>NC_142613.1:822500-10822500 GCF_059453375.1 Lepisosteus platostomus
TGCGTTGTGGCCGCAACAACCCCGGTTCGAATCCGGGTCACGGCAGGACGGGCGCCCCGCTTTTACTGTTTGCAGGAATGAAGGAAAACAAAAACGCTGCGCAGAGAAGCGAACAGTTTCACCCAACTGATCACACAGCTCTTCCGCTCGAAAAGCTACTGGACACACCTGCCACTCAGTTATATTCTTCTAATATCACAATCCTGCACATTAGCACTGAGAGATGAACACAAAATAATTTCATAGTGTTTGCTAATTCTCGTGTTTTGGTACACTTTGCAAATGTGATTAGTTTACAGATTCTAAGACCCCAAATTACTGGTCTGGTTTAGAAACAAAAGTGTTCAAACCTCTAATTACATCCCCCAATTTGAGATCTCACGCCTTATCTGTACAACTTATTTTCAATTTATTAACACATTATTGTTATTTGTTTTCTGTCCCAGCACATGCTTTTCAGTGAAAACTGAAATGTAACTGCAGAAGACGAAATAAACCCGTCATCTTAATGTATTTTTAAAATTGATAGAAAAACAGTGTAAAATCCTGGGCTAAGATTTAAGAGCATTGCTTTACAAATCATTTTACATTTTTAGCGTCATAAAGTCTCTGTCTTTTGCACAGTTCAGCACTGCTCTGTACTCTTTGGTTAGGCTGTTCCTGACCATTCTAGACAGCCTGTGACCTCACACACAACCCCAGGTCTACAGGAACAGCATAAAAACACAGTGGTTTCACAGGACCAGTCTGAAATCTTCTTCTGGGGCGCTCGGAATGAGTGGAAGACAGGAAGCAGACTGTTGTCTTCCTCCCCAGAGTGCTGTGTGCTCTGCTGCTGCAAACCAGCAGGAAGGTGTTTGCCTCTCTGACCAGGCGCCCGGAACGGCGGACTGGAGACGCGTCTCGAGCTGTCGGCTTCACAGCATGTCGGCCAGATCTTCGCGCCCCATGGCGATCATGTGATCGAACAGCTTGTCCAGCGTGGCCTCGCTGATTTTACTCTGGAGCAAAACAGAGTTGTGGAAGTGTGAGCAGCACCTCAAGACACTCCAGCAGCACTTGAGCACAAGAGGTCCTGGGAGATTGAGAGCCCACACTGCCCCGGGCTTACCTTCCAGGAGTTCAGGACCTCTTCCGCAGGGATCTTCGACTTCTGTTTCCACAGCTCTCGGTAGGCAGCCGAGATGCCCACTTTCTCAGCAAGGAGCCTCCAGTCTCGCCCTGGTGAACGAGGTTCAGAGTCAAACATGCACACCATGAGCAGCCAGCTGTAAGTTCTTTACACAAAGGGTGGTGGGAGTATGGAACTAACAAAGGAGTTAGATGGGCCAAATGGCCTCCTCTCGATCTGGACCTGTCCTGTACTGTACGCTGGGGGCTGGATTCACGAGTGTTCAAGTCTGTAGAATGAACAGCACTGTCAGTTGTTCACTTGTACACAGCTCCTCGGCCTCGTTTTCAACAGAGCTATGAGACTTACAAGTCGCCATGGGAAAGTGAACGTGGGTTTTTGTTGAAAATCATCCTGCTGCTAAGTGTGTGAGGCTGAAAGTGTGACAGCCCTGCGCTTACCGTCCTCCTGCTCAACGCTCAGCGCCACAGTGAAGGAGTGCCACACGGAGAAGGGCAGGTCTCTCACCAGCTCCTCCTTGCGTCTCGGCCCTGGAGCAGGGAGAAGAAAGCCCAGTGGGCAAGGCTGACGCTACGAGCGCTACGAAGCGTGAACGAGAGGGGGGGAGGGGCGTCTGGGCCGCTCTAGGTGCTGCAGATACTGACCCGTCCAGGATCTACCGTCCAGTCAGTGTGCAAGGAAGGGCACAAAACACTCAAGTGTCCCTCCTGTCTGCTTAAGGGTCCAGCAGTGCTTCTCATCAGCGATGAGTAACTCACGGCAGGAGAGCACTGGCTCATGTGGGCTCACCCAGGGCAGGCAGCAGGTTCCGCTGGGAGTGCATGGCAGAGATCACGTCGTCTCGATTCAGGGTCTTCAAGGCTCTGCAGAGCTGGCGCAGAGCAGCAGGGCCCCCAGTGGCAGACAGGAGCTCCCTCACACTCACAGCACCGTTCTGCGTGAAAGAGAGCACTGTGACCCAAGTAGGAGCCCTCAGCCCGACCTGTGAACTGTTCTAGCCGGCATGCCCCCATGTCGGGTCTCTGGAGGAACATGACGGCGAGCTCCAGCCTGCCGTTTCTCACTGAATGTGCACCATGCCTGCAGCCTCTGACTGCCCGACTGCTGGTACTAATATCCTGTGTGTCTCTTGGTTGCTGTGAAGTTCCCCGTGTGAAGATATTTTAATGCAAGTACAAGATCAATAAGCCAATTTTTGAGGGGTGCAGCTACACAATAAATGCCAGAATAAAGACCTTTGCACTCTGCCCCACCGCCGCACAGATAAACCATGAGTGTTACAAAACTTAACAAAACAGGTCCCAGCTACAACTGTGCTGTGTTGCTACTGGTGCTGCCAGCAGGTCAGCTGAGACGTGTTCCCCTCTCTCCCCCCTGTGCTCCCCCCTGCAATCCCAGTCTGGGCTGCGCTGACACTGCTGGGAGAGGAGTGCAGGAGCAGAGCCGTCCCACCTCAGGTCCTGGGGGGCGAGGGGGGTCCCCCAGCAGCCTGCTGATCGCCTGCACCTCCTGAGCGCTGAACGGCTTCAGCCTGTCAAAGGCCTGCAGTGCTCCTGCCTCCCACAGACAGACACCTGCGGGACAAGAGCTCGGCTTCAGCGGGCAGCCAGCTGGACGCCTGGTCTCGCCAGCAGCTGGAAGCACCGCGCTCGGCAAGCGTGTGGGGTCACCCGGGGGTCACCCTACAAGCGGCCCTGACGCTCTCAGACAGACCCCTGCGCCCCCGTCGCCTCTCTGCTCTTCCTCTGGGACATGAGCCCACAGCCTGGCAGCAGAAGGGTTCGGAGGGGCTGCCAGGCCCAGGCAGGCCTCAGTCTCCCCTTGAGAGAACCAGGGAGGGGGGTGAATGTGTCTGCAGTGTGTCTGCAGTGTGTCTCGGACACAGTGAATGCCTGACTCCGCTTTCATTTCTGGATGCCGCTCTCACTGGCTGCAGAGGGAAAAAATAAACAGGTACCTGATCCTTTGCAGCTCCCTGCTTGAGGTTAAAAATAAGCTATAGGCATATAAAAATACAAATAACAGTGTCACAAGTTAGGATGACTTCATACGAATCTTCTACGGAATCAGAAAGACAAACCAGTTTACACAAAAGCAAACGCAGAAAGTGTATTTCAATCAGAGAACGGGAGGGACTTGTTTACGCCGAGAGTGGTCGGAGTATGGAACAATGCGCCCAGGCCTGTTGCTGGAGTTGATATCCCGGCTTCTTGATGAGGCTCACTAGGAAGCCCCCAGGGGATTGTAATCTTTCTGTTGTTCTTGCAGGACCTGCGCTGCTTTTGTGTTGCCAAAGCTCATCTGTCTGCACCAGGGAATAGAATCCAGCCTACCTCCGCTGCCAGGCGGGGTCCCGTGGCCCAGAGGCGCCGCGTCTCGCCCCCGTGGCTGCAGCTGCGCGCTGCAGAACTGCGTCTCGTCGCTCTCCTCGGGCGCGCTCCTCCCCGCCCCGCCGGCCCACCCGCACTCGGGCTCCGGCCGCCGCGCGCTGCAGAAGGTCTCGGCCGTGTGGCTGCGGAGCTCCTGGACTCTCACTGGGAAGAGCAGAAACAGCAGAGCTCCAGGCGCGGCCCAGCTGATGCCGCCATTTCAGCTGAGCGCCTTCCCAGATCCAATAACACCTCCTCACACTTACACGGCTTTTCTGGACCCTCCACTTATAAACAGGTCATGGGGATCCCCTCCTCCACCACCAGTGTGTACCCCCACTTGGGTGACGCACCAGTCCACTCCCCACTCACCAGCTCTCAGTGGGGAGGAGCGCAGAGTGATGAAGCCAGTTCAGAGATGGGGATTATCAGGAGGCCATGATGGGTAAAGGCCAGTGGGAAATTTAGCCAGGACGGAGGAGTAACACCCCTACTCTTTTCAAGAAACGCCCTGGGATTTTTAATGACCACAGAGAGTCAGGCCCTTGGTTTTACTGTACATCTCCTCTGGGCCTTTTCACAGTACAGTGTCCCCATCACTATACTGAGCATTAGGACCCCCACAGACCACAGGGTGAGCGCCCCCTACTAGCACCAGTAACACCTCTTCCAGCAGCAGCCTTAGTTTTTCCCAGGAGGTCTCCCATCCAGGTACTGACCAGGCTCACACTGCTGAGCTCCAGTGGGCTGCCAGCTGGGAGCTGTGAGCTACACATTCTTTCACGACACCAAGATCAAAACACTGGGATCCTTCCTGGGATCTATTGCTTACGAACTACACAACAGGCTGGATGGGATGCATGTCCTTCTGCAATCTGAAACTGCTCCTGTCAGTGCCTTTAGGGATAATGAGTATTTGTCTCAGGTCCCTCCTAGTCCACCTAACGTGTTTTGCTCTGTTCATTTTTTTACAAATAGGATAAAAACTTTAGAAAATTAACAAAATGAAGACAGAAAGAAAGGTGACACAGACAAACACAGAGGCTTTGAGGAATTTCGGGTATTGTTATCTTCTCAACACACAGTGCACATTAGCTCCTTGAAAATCTATCCTGTAATTAATGAGGTATTAATTACTTCAAGGTTTGTTCAGAAGGAGCCAAAGCCCTTCATTTGCAGGTCGTGTCTTAGGAGCTTGATTACTCAGTCGAAGGCGGAACAGAAGAGCTGTCCGTAGCCTACAGTACAGGAAGAGCAGCCCGTAGACTATAATGGAACGGAATGAAAAAAAATCTCAAAGACTGCAAACTAGCTGAAATCTTAACACATAAGTAGAACATGAAGGTCGAATGACAGCTCTTTTCTTGTGAATTAAAGGGCAAGGTGTGTGAAAAACACTTTCACTCCTGCTCGATTATGATCTATGGGTTTGTCATTGACATTCATCTCAGCCCCGCACTGACCCTCGCTTCGCTCACGTTAAACTGCCGCAGAAAACCAGCGCTCAGCTCTGTGCTACTGCCGTGCAGATCTGCGCTTGTGGATCTTACTTCCGCCGAGGAAATCGCCGGCCTGTCGCTCGTACTCCCGGCAGAGCTGCACCAGGCTGTGCAGGGACAGCGACTCGAGCTGGTCCTTGATCGAGCCCAGACTGGTCAGAGAAACGCGCCCCGCCTCCAGTAGGATCACCAGCAGCTGACCCGCGTCCCGCGCCGCCTGCAGCTCGTGCCCGGCCACCAGTCCTGACCACTGCGTTTTGAGCCGCCGGAGCTGACCGCTGTCCACCTGCCGGGAGATCTCCGCCGCCAGCCGCTCGAATCTCAGCCGGAGCTGCTGCTGACCCGTCTCGCACATCACTCGGGCAAACCAGGAGACCGCGCCCGCGGGAGCTTACAGTAAACCCAGAGCTCAAGAAGTGAGAACCGAAAGTAAAACTGCTTCTCTGTACGAGGCGGAAGAGAGACTGGCCTCTCCGCTCCCACAGAGCGGGGCTTGTGAGTCTCTGTAGTTATAAAAACCGGGAGTCACTTAAGGAGCGAAGCCCAGCTGATCACATCGCTGTGTTGAAAGTGGTAGAAGCTCAGAGAGATATCGGGACAAAACTGTACTAAAACAGTCTTTACATTTTGAGTTTCAAATCTAACCTATACTGGTTTAGGAATGAGAAGCCACTAGTAATTCCTCCACAGAATTGTTAGTGGTAAGTAAAGGACAATCTTCTAAAAGCGTTCACATCATCAAAAATCCTGCTAAATTATCTGGACATCACGTTGGCTGCACAGTATAAATTGTAAAAGCAAGGGATGTGCTTTTACTCGGGCTCCGCTGTCTTGTGCAAAGATAACTGAAGCTGTAAAAACACAGAGAAACCGATATAAACACAGACAGCAGGTCTGGATTGACCTGCAACGTTGTATAAAGAAAGACTCTGTTACTGACATTACTGTTAAAGAAATACACGTTATTGTTAGATTTTAATCCAATTGACAATAATATGAAAATATCAGTTGTTATCTACTTGATCATTATACTCGCACGGTATTATGCACTTTAAGTGAAATAGCCTGGGACGAGAACCATGTTTGAACAGTAAAATAAACCTAAAGGCGTGTCTACGGACTATGCAGGAACACGAAAGCTGTGTGGACCTCATCTTTATTTACCTACTCATCTTTTTTTTAATAAAGTGCAGGTGTATTACATATGTCCCACTGAAGATGTTATTGATGTGTCCTATGTACTCTTCTTTGTATTGTATGTATTTTTGCTGATGCAATACAAAAAACGAAAACACAGATAACAGACTCCATTTTTATCTGCTTTGTGAGCCTGTCTCTCAAAAATAATAATACAGTGTGTGATCTCATGTCCCAGCCTGAGGAACAGACAGTGAGCCTGTCTCTCAATAATAATAATACAGTGTGTGATCTCCTGTCCCAGCCTGAGGAACAGACAGTGAGCCCGTCTCTCAATAATAATAATACAGTGTGTGATCTCCTGTCCCAGCCTGAGGAACAGACAGTGAGCCTGTCTCTCAATAATAATAATACAGTGTGTGATCTCCTGTCCCAGCCTGAGGAACAGACAGTGAGCCTGTCTCTCAATAATAATAATACAGTGTGTGATCTCCTGTCCCAGCCTGAGGAACAGACAGTGAGCCTGTCTCTCAATAATAATAATACAGTGTGTGATCTCCTGTCCCAGCCTGAGGAACAGACAGTGAGCCCGTCTCTCAATAATAATAATACAGTGTGTGATCTCCTGTCCCAGCCTGAGGAACAGACAGTGAGCCTGTCTCTCAATAATAATAATACAGTGTGTGATCTCCTGTCCCAGCCTGAGGAACAGACAGTGAGCCTGTCTCTCAATAATAATAATACAGTGTGTGATCTCCTGTCCCAGCCTGAGGAACAGACAGTGAGCCTGTCTCTCAATAATAATAATACAGTGTGTGATCTCCTGTCCCAGCCTGAGGAACAGACAGTGAGCCTGTCTCTCAATAATAATAATACAGTGTGTGATCTCCTGTCCCAGCCTGAGGAACAGACAGTGAGCCTGTCTCTCAATAATAATAATACAGTGTGTGTTCTCCTGTCCCAGCCTGAGGAACAGCAGAGGAGTGGAGGTATTGCCACTGTGTCCTCCCCCCAGAGAGCAGTGTTTTTCTGAAGGCGTGGAGGGGGTGCCTTGTGAAATCCCGGAAGCTGATTTACTGGGAACACCAGGGAGCACCAGAATCCAGGGGATCAAGCGGTGAGCTGTGCGAGCAAGAACCTTACACGATGAATCGAAAGGTAAAAAAGGGGTTAAATATTTATTTGTAAATGTCCGATAACAATATTCACAGTACTACCCTCAAACAATTCACAGCTCTGGGCGGATTCACGTACCCCGGTTCGCACGAGTGCTGCACCCCAGGGATTCGAGACAGGAGTCAGTCGCTCACTGGGGTCGCAGCTCTTGCACGTTCGCTCAGATTCGTGGGAAACCTTTCACAAATCGCAGACAGGGAGACAGAGGCAGAGACTGCCCCGTGCTCTCAGGCTCCACTGCTTCAGCGGCATGAACACACAAGCAGCAGGAGAGAGACGCTCACCAACGACATCTGTCTCATCACAGGACAGAGCTTCAGTTAAACTTTTCATCATTTTCACATTTGTTCACATTTCACATTTTCCGTGACAGGGGGCCCTGATGACAGAGCTTGTTACAAGCTCCTTCAGGGAACCACGTTAGCTGCAGTTCACCTCCTGCTCTGCCTGGGCAATACAGTCACATTCACTTGCATGGTCTCTGGGCATCACAGTTCACAGTTCACAGAGAGTACCTCATTTTACAGGATATAGAAACACATCATCATCATTATTACAAGCAGTATAAATATTAAAATGTTTTGTGTTGATATGGGGAAAGAAATCCAAAAATATACATTTGTCAAAACTTCTAGACTTCTTTCCTGAGAGCTGCCTGTCCCATTTCAAGTACAACTCACAATCTGTCAAGAGGAGTCTCTTTCTCAAAGTGGGCTGTGCTAAGGCAACACTTACAAAATATTCTACTTTACAATGTAAAGTGTTAATGCTCTTTAAAAAGGATTTTTAAGAAATTATTTCTAAAATCCTCATTTTTCTCTTTTCTGGTTGCCCCGATTCAGCATCATGACGTTACGAAGGAAAAAGGCTGCGTCAGGCTGTGCGTCGGTCCTCCGAATCGTCTCCCGCGGGGGTTCACAGAGTGAAGCTCATGTGACAGTGAGGCCGTGGAGGGTGTGGCTCTCTGGCTGTGCTCTGCACTCTGAGACACAGGTTCCCTGGCCAGCTCCCTGGCCTACTGAGCCAGTGGCGGGACCCACGTTCTTCCTTTTAATAACTTCAGTGAAACCCTCCAAGAAAAACAAGCGGCATCGCAAACCCAAACTCAAGCTAGCGAAAACACAACACACAGCATGACAGCTGAAAAGCTTGTGATGATCCTTCTCGGCCTGTGCTGTCGGGCTCAAAGAATAACACACCTATTGCTTCTCTGGGACGCCTCTCCTCTTTGATATGGCCTTCTGTTCCAAAAGCTCTCCAGCTCGATGCCTGCATCTCTCGATGTGTAGTTGCCACATAACTGGATATCTTTCAGTGTCTGGTTGTTCTCCAGCGCCATCTTGAGGCCAGGCAGAGAACTCTCTGTGAGCCCGCATCTGGCCAAACTGCAGGGGGAGATAGATACTTTATTGATCCCGTGAGGGAAATTGCAGGCAAGTGTTGATGAAGGAGTGAGGGGTGCACCTGAGATGAGCAACACCTGTTGTCTGCCACCCGCCGCCAGACAATATACTACAGGAGAGAGGATTTAAAAATTTCACTAAGCCCCATGCCCCTTGCTCTGATCTTTTAAATCATTACTCATTGGGTCTTTATTCCATGCACTGTAAAGTACACCAGCCTGGCATTTCTTATGTTGCCACAAAGATGCTGGGATCACGGTCAAGGCCCTCAGGCTTGGAATGTGAGCTCAGTGCATCTGTGCGCAAAAAGTTAAAAAAAAGGACCTTGACATTGATATTATTACAAAGTGCAGGAGATACAATCCAGTATCTGTGTATTACGCTCAGCTCCTCTCCAGGATGCAGGAGCTGTGCTCTGAGAGGAAAGAGAGATCCCTGCTGCTGTCCACACGGCTGTCCTCTGGGGCTAACAGCTGAGGCCCCTGCAGTCACAGACACCGGGGGACAGGCGCGGGGGGACTCACGAGAGTCTCTGCAGTCATGGACACCGGGTGACAGGCGCGGGGGGACTCACGAGAGTCTCTGCAGTCATGGACACTGGGGGACAGGCGCGGGGGACTCACGAGAGTCTCTGCAGTCATGGACACCGGGGGACAGGCGCGGGGGGACTCACGAGAGTCTCTGCAGTCATGGACACTGGGGGACAGGCGCAGGGGGGACTCACGGGAGTCTCTGCAGTCATGGACACTGGGGGACAGGCGCGGGGGGGGCTCACGAGAGTCTCTGCAGTCATGGACACTGGGGGACAGGCGCGGGGGGGACTCACGAGAGTCTCTGCAGTCATGGACACTGGGGGACAGGCGCGGGGGGACTCACGAGAGTCTCTGCAGTCATGGACACTGGGGGACAGGCGCGGGGGGGGCTCACGAGAGTCTCTGCAGTCAGGGACACCGGGGGACAGGCGCGGGGGGACTCACGAGAGTCTCTGCAGTCACCGACACTGGGGGACAGGCGCGAGGGGACTCACGAGAGTCTCTGCAGTCATGGACACTGGGGGACAGGCGCGGGGGGACTCACGAGAGTCTCTGCAGTCACAGACACCGGGGGACAGGCGCGGGGGGACTCACGAGAGTCCCTGCAGTCATGGACACTGGGGGACAGGCGCGGGGGGACTCACGAGAGTCTCTGCAGTCACAGACACCGGGGGACAGGCGCGGGGGGACTCACGAGAGTCTCTGCAGTCACCGACACTGGGGGACAGGCGCGGGGGGGGCTCACGAGAGTCCCTGCAGTCACGGACACCGGGGGACAGGCGCGAGGGGACTCACGAGAGTCTCTGCAGTCACAGACACCGGGGGACAGGCGCGGGGGGACTCACGAGAGTCCCTGCAGTCACAGACACCGGGGGACAGGCGCGAGGGGACTCACGAGAGTCTCTGCAGTCACAGACACCGGGGGACAGGCGCGGGGGGACTCACGAGAGTCCCTGCAGTCACAGACACCGGGGGACAGGCGCGAGGGGACTCACGAGAGTCCCTGCAGTCACTGACACCGGGGGACAGGCGCGGGGGGACTCACGAGAGTCCCTGCAGTCACAGACACCGGGGGACAGGCGCGAGGGGACTCACGAGAGCCTCTGCAGCTGGCAGCTGGGGTCCCCAAGGGCCTCACACAGCAGCCGCACCCCCTCGTCCCCCAGGGGGTTGTCTCCCAGACTCAGGGCGCTGACCGCTGTCTTCCTCAGCAGGGAGCAGACGGCGGGGACACTGGCGGCTGTCAAGCCGGTGTCCAGCAGCCTGGAATCACACAAGGCCATGAGTGTGGACCAGGACACAGCAAACAGCACTCAGCTCTCAAGAGTGTTCCTCAAGAACCGGGAGTGATCAACGGTTTAGTGGCCCCAACTGAATAAAAAAAAATGAGGGTGTGTCTCCTCCACTGCAGTTTAAGGGTCACTGTAAAGTTCCTGGCTTTGATTCAAGCAGCGCCTTATCCAAGACCTACAGCTGGACAGTCCTGACACTCCTGCAGCAAACACAGTGCTGTTTACCTCCAAGAAGAAAAGGGAATTTACTCGTAGAGCCCCAAGTGTGGGAATAGGGAGTGGAGGGCTTTCTCAGGGGTACAGAGATATCAACAGCTAAGCAACTCTACACTTGTAGTGCTCGTTCCCCAGTAACGCACCTTCTCCCCACCAGTGACTAACTGCTACACTGCTGTGTAATCAGGACCTATAATTCACATAAAGGCAGGGCTGATTTCCACCCTGGGAAGAAAAGGCACAATGATTAATGGATACTGCCTCATCTTCGAAGAAAGACCACACAATGGTCACTGACTGACTGCTCCATCTAAGGAGCCCAGGAAAGCATTTTGACCCTTCGGCAGAACAGAAACTTCATGCAAGAATCGCCCTTGTGGCCTTTCTCACCCCAGCGACTGCAGGCCAGCCCCTCCCATGGCTCCCAGCTCGTCCAAAAACAGTTTCTGCTGCTCCTGTCCCAGTCTGCTCCCCTCCAGGTCCAGGGTGGTGATGGCAGGTCTGCTCTCCAGCAGGGCCAGCAGGGCTCGAACACTGCGCTCCGAGAGACAGCAGCGCTTCACACTGGAACAGCAGAGCAGACACAGCACCCCGACACTGAGTCGCAACACAGCACTGACACACTGAGACAACCTGCTGGGGTAGAAACTCACAGCTCCGACAGACAGCAGCGCTTCACACTGCCAGTTAAGAACAGAAGAAAGGTTACAGACCAGCGCAGCCATTCAGCCCAGCTATCCTGTTGGTAGTTAGGAGCGCATTGATCCCAGGACCGATTCTTCAAAGCATCCAGGGTATCGGCTTCAACAACAACCCAGAATGACACAACAGTCACATCACGCTGATAGCACAGAAAGTCATCTAGAGACTAGACTCTAGGGTGTAATGAAACATTATACACGAACACACGCTCTCCTGCAGACGCACTGATGATGCAAATCCACTGGATGGCAGAGGAAACGTGCTGATAACTCTGATTCATCGGGCAGCTTCTACCCAGTCTGTGCCGCAGCGACCAAGACCACTGAGTGACGTGGGGTCTGTCTCCCCCCCCCACACTCTACCTGACACACTGGAGCTGACAGTCCGTCTCCTTCAAGACTTCCAACATCCCCTGCACCTCCTCCTCCTCCTTCTGGTCATGGAAGTACAGCTCCCTGAGGCCGAACCCACAGTCCTGTAGGAACCAGCGCAGGCAGGTCTGGGCCCTGGGAACGCCCTCGATCCTCAGCCTGGAAAGCAGCAGAGTGTCCAGCACTCACTGACCCCAGGCCCTCTGCTCCAGCGCCAGACAGGGCTGCAGAGCCCTTCTGCCTGAATTTGCCAGGCAGAAGGCAAATTCTCCCTGGCACAGGACACAGGACACAGGACCCACCCTCTCCTGACTGCTGTTAAAGGCGCTATATAGAATAGCGTTTTTTATCACCCCAGCACATCAGATTTTCTGAAGATGCCTTGAGATGACTGAAGGCCATTCCTCCAAGCCCACCCCTGTGCTGTAGTCCTGTGTCAGACACCCTCACTGTAGGGACCCCCTCCTGTGTAGCGATCACACTCCCTCCTGACACAGTGGTTCACTGTGGTTCACACCCCCTCCTGACACGCTCACACTTTCAGTGTCACTGACAAAATAAACACATAAACCAATAACCTAATCCCTAGTCTCACTCCGTTTGTAACAATTAAACAACATGAAGCACACAGATATATACAATAGTTCAGGTGGGTAGCTGTGTCAGCATGCATTGGCTGCAAAGGAACAAGTAACAGGTTTATTCCCTGCTGAAGAGAGAAGAAAGGAAACACGTTTCGGCCAGAAGAAGGCTCCACAGCCGAAACGTTGTGTTTTCTTTCTTCTCTTTTCAGCAGGGAATAAACCTGTTACTTGTTCCTATATATACAAAATACTAATATATTTTATGTAATTGATATAAGATATAAAACCAATTATTAAGGGGCTAAAGCTGAATAAACCCAACAAAGATAATAAGAGATCAAAGATGAGGATGGAACCCTGATTAGCTCTATAGTCTTTATCAAGGAAGATGTTCTTTTAATTATATAAAGCATTTTTTTAGGCCATTCTTGGATGCCATTAGAAACACCACCTCACCTCACCTCATGGAACACAGCTCAGCATTGAGCTCTTCCTGCAGTAAGGTCAGATGCAGATTACTGTGTGTGAGATCTGTGTGCTGTTCTCACGCATCCCTGGATTACAGAACCCAGAAAGGAACTGGAATTCACCAGCTCCAATAGCAGAAACTTCTCTTTCAGCTGGAGATCTTTGCCTGAGGAGCTTGTGTGTGCACTTCACATTACTCTTGGCCTGCTTACGAGTTATTGCAAGACTTCCAGGTGGAGCAGGTCAGGTCCAGGGCGTCACTGTCTTGAGCCATGCGCAACCACACATCTCTCAGCTTGTGCTTTGTTGCGATCTCCTTACTCAGGTAGCTCATGGATTCTTGGCTTAGCTCTGACATCTGGATACTTGAAGGGAGAATGAGCAAAAAACACAGTGACTCCAAAGCTCAAAAATAATTTCCGCAGCTAAACAGCTTCAGAGCCTAGTCTTGCACAGCGACGTGACATTCCAGAGGACTTTTGGATGAAGTGGCACGTCAAAGATTAAATTGAAAATGCTGGGTCCTCAGGTCTCCTGCTACAGTCCAAAGACATGCTGGTAGGTTGATTAGCTTCTAGGTAAATCACACTCCTGCTGTGAGTGTGTGTGTCTGGGTTCCCTGTGCTGGACTGGTGTCCCGTCCAGGATGTGTGTGTCTGTGTCTGTGCGTCCTGTGCTGGACAGGTGTCCTGTCCAGGGTGTACCCTGCCTTGCACCCCTTGCTCGCCAGGGTGGGATTCAAGCTTCCGAGTGATCCTGTCTTGGAAGAAGCGGACAGAAATCGGATGGATAAGGAGGGACCTAAGTGTATAAAGACCAGCAAGAATCTGGAACAAACTACTCAGTTGTGCTGCTGAAGAAGAGGGGGGGAAGACGACTATACCCCACCATATTCAAACATCACAAGACTGCAGTCTGGGACTGAGCAGATACTAGCAATCTCCTCCCGTTTGTAATCTTACTGGTGTCCTCATGCCCTCTTGTCCTTTCAGCAGAATGTCGATTTGTACTTTGATAACGTAGGTCCTTTAAGTCACCAGTCTTACCTGAAGTCTTTAGTCTTGTCCAGCAGGGGGAGCAGTTTCTTGGCCTCCTTGCTCCTGAGGTT
Organism: Lepisosteus platostomus; assembly: GCF_059453375.1. Classification (NCBI taxonomy): domain Eukaryota; kingdom Metazoa; phylum Chordata; class Actinopteri; order Semionotiformes; family Lepisosteidae; genus Lepisosteus; species Lepisosteus platostomus. The sequence goes on from NC_142613.1 coordinate 836,491, forward strand.
GCAGAAGTGCAGCAGCAGGCGGGGCAGCTGGGAGGCCTGGCAGTGCTGGAGACAGTAGCGCAGAGCCAGGAAGTCGCGCTTCTTCAGGAAGACACACTGCAGACGGACCTCCTGCAGGGCTCCCACGGTCTGCGTGGTAAAGGCCTCCTCCTGGAACTCGTACAGGCACAGCAGCAGGTCCAGCAGGAAGTACGTATCTTCGGGGTTCCTGTTTGTGAAGGTGACTGCTTCTTTCATCCAGTTCTTCAGCCTGGGGGTCAAAGACGCGGAGCTTGCCAGGTGGAACGGCGCGAGCAGGGCCCAGTTGTGTGGGTGGCAGAGCCCAAACAGGTACTGGACCATGTCCCGCTGGTGTGCGTGGCCCGGCTGGAGAGAGGCGGACAGGAACCCGTTCAGCGGGCCGGTAGAGGCATCGCTGGCGTAGAAGAGGGCGGCCAGCACCTCCTGGAGGGCTGGGTGGGTGAAGGAGTACACCTCCACTCTTCTCACCCCACACCGGTACCCGCATTTATTGAGGAAGCTGGTGGGGACCCTGTGGACGCCCCCAAACTCTGCCTCGACGTCCTTCACGTCGAATTCCCTCTTCCTGCGAGCCAGGCCATCCTTGGCGAGCCGACTGAGCGAGCGGAGGGCGCCGGCGGCCTCCTCGGGGCTGGAGGAGCTGTGGTGGTGCTTCAGGATGATGTAGATGTAGCTGATGAAGACGCAGGTGATGGAATAAGTGGGGGCGCCCAGGAGCCCCTCCCCCCCCTCTCCTTGCTGCTTCAGGAGTGTGCAGACCACCCAGCATGTGAGCGGCACCGCGCACAAGCTCAGCAGGCTCTCGTTGCTCCGCACCTCCTCGCAGGCCTGGGCAGCCAGGCCCTGGTGCTGGAAGTATTCCTGCAGGTTTTCTTCGGAAAAGCCCAGTATCTCCACCCACTGGTCCACCCTGGCGCACTTCTTGAGCTGGTCTGCGATGGCGGGGCGGATGGTGACCAGCAGTGAGTAGTGCTGACCGCTGCTCAGGAGCCTCTTCTGCAGGAGCCCCTGGAGAAGCACGGATATCGGTTTCTTAGAGAACGCATCCATCTCGGGAACTTCCCCGGTGGCAAACTCCACAAAGTCCAAGCCATCCATCACAATAAGAACCTGCAATCGGGGTGCAGAGGGACGGAGAATGATGTAGATTGTAGACTTAGCTCATGATCATAGATCATGGAAGTTTCAGATCAAACCTATTTAACATTTCTTATTTAACATGAAGTTTTTTTGGAGACGTTTGTGACACCAACCTCTGACTGTTTTTACTTACTCAAACCCAACCAACAAACCTCTGTTCATACACTAATCTCCAAATTAGATATGAGAATCTGAGGCCTAAACCCCCACCAATAATCCAAGAAATTAGCCACATTACCATGTGGTGATCAGTGTTTACTATAGTACTATTTACAGTAGCTACAGGCCTTTGGCGACGCCTAGTGGCAGGTCCTTGGTTATTACAGTCTTCCAAAGGCTGCCACAATGTTAGGATCACGCTCCAACAACTGGGAAATGGTAAATTCCTTGACAGTTTTTTTTTTCATCTGGCAAAGGTATACAAGATCCATAACTCTATAGAAGTCTGGGATGACAATGTTCCCTATAGCAGAAATGACACTACAGTAAATGTTGCATCAGCTAAGTAAGAAACTTGAGCATATCTTTTTATATACAAAGTTTTATTAGCTGGTTTATACAGCATCAAGTGTTTTTGCACATCAGACTCCCTCAGCTGCAGTTCATTTTAGCATCCTGGAAGTCTGGGCTACTTTCTTACTCCTATTTGGTTCTGACTTGGAAAGGATATCTTAAGCAGTCAGTTATCGAAGGAGAGCTGAAGTCAGTTTTCAGTTCCTTTAATCAGCAAACTGGTCAGCGTGGTCCTCTGTGGTATTATAATGGAATGTTTTAAGAACTTCAGAGTTACAACAAGAAGAGACCACACAACCCATCTAGGCTAGTAGGTTGCTAGTCCCTAGTTGTCACAAGGGTCTCATCCAGCCAGCTTGTTCCAGAAACCTACAGTCCTTTGTGTAACTTTAGTTCTTTTGGCCTTTTTAGAAAATGCAGGACTTTCCTGTAAGCCTGGGAATGAATCTGGTAGTGCTCCTCTGTCGTGCTTCATGAGCAGCAGTGTGTTTTGTAACACTGACCAGATCTGTGCACCGCTGAGGCCTTCAGGAGTGCATTGCACACTTTTAGAATGGATTTACGGTGTATATAATTCAGAGCATGAACGTCCGTGTAAAGAGACCCTCACATAACATGCGAAACAGATATAAAAGAGTAACAACTCCAGCAGATCATTAGTAAGACGATTGACTGCTTCCTACCCTGGATTCAAAGACGCTCTGCAGCACAGGCCTCAGGGCGGCGCACTCCTCGCAGACCAGCTGCGCCAGGCTGGCGTCCTGTGCCCGGCGGCTGAGCTTCTGGCAGTCCAGGAGGAAGATGTAGTCGAACGCGCTGTAGTGCTTGCCTGGCCCAGCCCAGTCCAGCATGACTTTCTTCGCCGTGTAGCTCTTGCCCATCCCCGCCGGGCCCAGCAGCGCCAGGACCTGGGGCCTGCCGGAGTCCAGCAGCGTCTCCAGGTCCTCGCAGTCTCTGTCCGTGGTCCGCTGCCTCACCAGCTGCCTCCGCCGGCCGGCCAGGTCTCCGGCACCGCCCTTCGTCTGGAGGTGCAGCCTGATGTAGGAGGAGGAGAGGCCGTGCTCCTCCCAGGGTGATGCTTCATACGGCTCCACCTTCCCGTACTTCTGCTGCACCGCCTCCTTGTACTCGGACTGGTAGTCTGGTGATGTCCCAGACAAACAGCAAAAACATTCAAGTCAGTCTCAGCAGGAAAGCAAAGAGGCCATCTCACCCTGCAGCTCCCAGCTGGCAGACCACTGGAGCTCAGAACCTGGAGGGGAGACTCCTGGGAAAGCTAAGGATGCTGCCGGAAGAGGTGTTAGTGGAGCCAGCAGGGGGCGCTCACCCTGTGGTCTGTGTGGGTCCTAATCAATCACAGTATAGTGATGGGGAAACTATATTGTAGAAAGGCACTTTGTAGGAGACGTAAAACCGAGGTCCTGACTCTCTGTGGTCATTAAAAATCCCAGGGCGTTTCTCGAAAAGGGTAGGGGTGTAACCCTAGTGTCCTGGATAAATTTCCTCCTGGCCTTTACCAGTCATGGCCTCCTGATAATCCCCATCTCTGAACTGGCTCCACTACTCTGTTCTCCTCCCCACTCCCCCCAGGAATCATTATTATCGTATTCTACTTCAATGTGACCCCCCTGAATCAGCTTCTTATTTCACAAATCAATCATCGGTTGAGCATGCTCTGCACTAGTGGCACGAGAGGGAGAGCACCACCATGGTGCATATAATCTACTATTTAAGTTAACCAAATCTTCACAATCAGTGCCAAAACACCTACCTATCAACCTTCTTTTTGGAGGGGAGTGTCCTGCATCATAACCTGTAACTGGGGAACAAATTCAGAATTATTAGTAAGATATGCAGCAGTTTGGCACCTTAAAATTCTCAAAGCAGTATTTACATGACTGAAGGATTAATCACAGAGGAAATAAATACGGGAGAGGAAAATAAGTCCTGCTGAGCATCATATTAATACGGAAACAACAGTGGGTTATACAAACACATTATAAGTCTGGAACTATATTAACATCTGTTTTCCCTCTGACTCGTGTATTCAAACAGGCGTGAAGCCCCGAACAGCTACACCCCGCCGGTATTAAAACAGCAGCTTGATCTGGGGTTGTCTCTGGCTGCGGGAGGGAGCTGAGACCCCTTGTTCACAGCGAGAGCAGGGATCAGAGACAGGGGTGCTGACCTCGTGCTCTCAGTGTGCACTCACATGTGAAACCAGCAGAAAAGCTGCTTATGTTTCACCACTGTCAGGTTCCCGTTGATACCGACTCTTCTGAGTTAGTGATAGAAAGTCATTCAGCACTGAGCCTGATTGGCAAACCACAGCTCCAAAGAAACCCCTCTCTCTCATTCTCTCACAAGACTAGAGGAGGAAAGACACACGGTTTTGAAGCTACTTTTTTGTTATTCATCAGTAGCTGTTAGTGACTCAATTTCCAGGAAATAGTGAGAGGAGGCAGCATTGGTGGTGTCTGATTTTGGAATTATTTTTCCATTTGTCCTAAAAAGGATTCGTTTCAAGTCTTTTAATTTAAAAAATATCCCCTTATTCCTTTTTCAGATAAACCTAAAATGACAATGTTGGCTCCTGATAATAATGAAAAAAACAGCAATGCTAATACTGGGTTCCTACTTGTGCAGGACATGTTGTGCTTTGAACAGCTGTTGCTCGGTTTAATCAATCTCTCAGTCAAAGTCCTTGTAGGACAGAGCCAGTGAGAAGGTTTCTCTCTGGCTGAGGAGCTGAAACAAGCCGGGCCAGCTGACCGCAGCAGGTTCGCAGGCCCCTCCTGTGAAGACCACCCTGACAGGGCTCACCCTTCTCCCATTCTGTCCGCAGGCTGTGTGCTGTGGAGGCACAGTTGATGGACTTCAGGACATCCAGCGCCACCTCCACGGCCTGGGAGCTGAAACGCTCGGCCATGAGGTGAGCTGTGTCAGTGCGGTCAGCATTTTCCAGCTCCAACCAGGAGATCCTGTGCTCATCCTGCTTGCTGTAACGCAGCTCATGTCTGAAGCGCTTGAAGTCTTCTGTAGTGAGATCGGCGAGGTGGTGAGACAGGAGCTTAAACACAACCAGCCCTCTATCCAGCGTGAGAGAGTCCAGGCCTTCTGTCTTCAACATCAGACTCCTCTGCATCTGTCAAGCAAACACAGAGGGTCAAAATCCCGCCGCTGAAAAGTAATTAAAATAAAAGCAATTAAATTACTTCTTCTACAAGAATATGACAAATGTACTGCTGCAAACTTTTCCACGGTGCTGCAGAAATACTGACAGAACATTGATTGTCTGTCACTTCACCCAATAAATGAAAATGATTTGTATTCCTGATATAAATGTTTCAAAAAAATAATGAAAAAAAAATAGAATACAAAATATAATTGCAGGAATATTTATACAGAAGAGATTGGCATTTCTGCTAGGATTTCTGTAGCAAAATGCAGTATGTAGCAAAAGAAAAATAATGTGTCAACACCTACATTTTATCTTGATGTTTCCTGTGAGGCGAATGTGTTGAAAGTAAATGACAATGTGAAACTTTTTCATGCATGTTAGATTTTCAATAATTCGTCCACTTTCTAATCTCTTCTTCCAATTCAGGGTTGAGGGGGAGCCAGAGTCTCTCCCAGCAATCCTATCCCACCAACGGCCACTGGGCTGGGTACATCCTGGACAGGATGCCAGTCCGTAGCAGAGCACTCACACCAGGGCCAGGTTTCCCAGAAGCCAATTAACCCACCCGTATGTCTCTGGGCTGTGGGAGGAAACCGGAGCACCTGGAGGAAACCCACAAGAACATGGGCTGGGGGAGAACATACAAACTCCACACCAACAGCAATGCAAGCCCAGAATTAAACCCAGGGCCACAGCACTGCAAGGCTGCAATGCTCACCACTGCACCACTGTGCTGCCCTAAAATCATCTATTGATCAAAATGATTACTCTCCTTTGGGGATATGACCACATTTTTACCCATTAACCATCACAGACACAAGAATTGTAGACAGCCAAAACCGGCAATTGATTCCAGTTTCTGAAAATGTAGAACCAAGCCTGTAGAAGAAAATGATTTAAAAAAAATCTGATACCCTGAGGCAAAAGAGGTCGCTGTGTTTCTTGGTAAAGCTTGTAAGTAGATCGGTCTCACCTCAGCTGTGCGCAGTGCTCCTGGTTGTTGTCTGTCTTCCTCGGGCCTGCGATGCTGTTTCTGACTGTTTCACACATCAGACACATCCAGCCTCAGCCTGGCCCCTGGCCCCTGGCCCCTGGCCGTGCCACCAGTCAGCCAGGCACACGCCATACCCCTCTGTCAGCAAGGGAACGAGGCTGCGAAAGGCTTCTACAGAGGTTAGAAAAACAAGCTACTTGGAATCCACCTGCAAAAGCAACTAAAAGAGGACAAAACAAGACTTCGCTTACCTTCTGCTGGGCTGAGCCAGCGATGGTGCGAATCGAAACTGTTTTGCTTTGGAGGTTCAGCACCAGTGCTTATCTCTGCCTAGTGCAGGAAGTGGTTGGCACGTGTAGCAGACTTTATGAAAGATTTCAAGAGGTCTCACTGAAGGCGACGATGCTCTTCTTGTGATCCACTTCCTGGGCCTCCGCCCGACTGATCCGCTGTCTGGAGGTGTCCGGACTTGTGTGACCCCGAGCAGGACTGCAGCTGCAGCAGCGGCCATCCTTCACATCCTTCCTATGGCATCCCACCTGGTAAAGCTGCAAAACGATGCATAAACACACTAAACCGAGGGGGTTTCTCGAAATGGGTAGGGCTGTTACCCCAGTGTCCTGGACAAATTCCCTCCTAGCCTTTCCCAATCATGGCCTCCTAATAACCTCCATCTCCGAACTGGCTTCATCACTCTGCTCTCCTCCCCACTGAGAGCTGGGGTGAGGTGAGAGCACTGGTGCACTATGGCTGCCGTCACTATTAAAACACTACAGGTAAAAGGCACCTGCATATTGGGAACTGAAAACAATTAAAATTGTTCAGATGAATCCTGTTGTGAAGTTACTATTACTGAAGCGTTTAGTTCTGGTGCTGAGAACCCGGCTGGAATGAGAAACAGGCAGTGTGTGGGTCCCCAGGACCAGTGGTCAGACCCCCAAAACTAAACACGGAGTCCGATAACACTCACCCCCCTGTGACGGGGACTGGTGCCACCCTGAGCCAGCTCTCCTCACAACACCGGGAAGGAAGAGACGAGAAGCAGGGGAGGAAGAGAGGCCGCCGAGACAGCCACTGCCCCAGACCCCCAGCAGGCAGGACAGCAAAGGCTGAGGCCACAGAGGGCTGCGCGGCTGGGGGCTCTAACCACACAGCCTCTGCCCCTGTGTCGTCTCCTGCAGCAGCAAGACAGTGCACACACACACAAGAGAAAGACCTGACAGGCTCTGCACTGTCACCATCAGTGCATGGCTAGAGAGAACTAAACCGTACAGCCTTTTGAAAGTATTTTCCACTGTTGACGATTTAATGGGAGCCCATTAAATTTCTCCTGGACTCGGAGAAATAGAGGTGGGGAGAGAGCACGAGGAAGCCATGTTGTTCTGGACTGCCAGGACCGGAGACGATGCCTGAGAATCACCGAAGGAACTACACAGAGGACAGAACAGCTGGACTGCAGTGTCTTGGGACTTTTGTTGGGTGACTGAGGTGTAAATTGTGTGCTTGCCTCTGGTCTGCCTCCTCCCACCCCCATCACGCTATCGTTTTGTACAATGTGCTGTGAGAGTTGTTGTGATCACTAGGAAATGAAGTGCCTGTTGCTGGTCTGTGTGTATTCGCTGGGGATTCTGGGAGACGAGCAGGACTTGTGGCAGGAGAAGGGTCTTAGCACCCTTTAGAATTGTTAGGTGGCGTAGTCGTCTACAAAGCAAAAGTAAATCCTATAGGAGTCACCCAATCCGTGACACGACTTTGAAACAACCCACATAAAACTGAAACAATCTCTTTGATTCCTATTAGGTATGTGTTTGGTAAACTGAGCGGGGTGACCAACGCTACGTGTATCTCACACACGTTTAAGGAAACCGAAACCTTTACTGCTTTCAGTGCTTTGCGGCCAACGCCAACACGAACCTCACACAGGAAATCGGCTCCGGACACACAGAGGTGTCACTGACGGTGCAGGACAGAAGTTTTATTAACGGTGAAAAGTGATGAGATATGTGAGCACACAGAATATGTGTCGAGCTGGAGGTATTGGTTTTCGCTCACATGAATCTTCCAATGATAAATGGCAAATGTAAGAGAATACCTAGTTAAGTAAAAAGCCATTATTTACGCTATGCGGTCTAACTGACAGACACCGTAGGGCATCCCAAATGGTTAAAAATAGAAACATTAGCGAGCCCTGTATGACAATTGATAAACACGACTCGGCGCAGCTCAGTAACATTCTTTCCATAAAACCGGAAGCGCGCTGCTGATTTGAAACCAACCACCAGACCCACAACTCAGCGCGATCCCCGTCCCTGGGCATGCGTGCCCCTGGCCAATCACCGCGCTCGCTCGCCGCCCTGTCCCCTCCCCCCGCCTGACGGCGATTGCTCGATGTGGACGCCACTCACGCCCGCGCCGGCCAATCGCTGGGGGCGGTGTGCTTAAATCCCTGACCGTTAACCCCGGCGCAGCGGCGATCTCCCGCCTCTGCGGGCCTGGCCAATAGGAGGGCGGCTCGCGAGGGCGCTCGGCGGCGTGACTGGTGAGCGAGCGCTGCCTGCGGTCTCAGTCAAAAGACGCGGCTCAGTCAAAAGACTCGCTTTCCAATCGCTCCGGTCCGCTATCGCTTTTGCCCCTCTCTGGACGTGCCTAGGGGGGGGAGTAGTGGCGCTCATTGGCTGCGCCGGGTGTCATTTGTGGAGCGCTGTAGCCAGTCGGAGAGCCGTCCGCCGTGTGCGCCCCCTGCCCCTGCCTAAGCAGGCAGATTTTTGGCGGCGGGGAAGAAGATGGCGGAAAATTTGAAAGGTAAGAAAGTTTTCGCGTCGCCCCCTGCGCGAAAAGGCGGCGGATGCTCGCCGCCGCTCGGCGGGGGCTCTCCGGGCCGGGCCGTGTCCCCGGCGGGTCCTGTCGGGAGGGGCGGCCGGGCGGCGCTGCGCTCGCTCTGGGGGGGGGGGATCCGTTTAAACCCCCGGCCGGAGGGGCGCGAGCCGGGGGACCCCGGGGCCCTTCCGGGAACCCCCCCACCCCCGGCAGCCTGCTGTGCGGGGTGCCCCCCCTCCCCGGGTCCCCCATCGCGGTGGGGGGAGCAGTCGGTTGCCCGGGCAGGAGCTCCGCAGATGGCCGTCTGCGGTCCGGAGACGTTCTCGGTGGCTCCGACGCGCGTCCTCGCCTCTCTCCCCGGGCTGTGGGACCACACGGGGGTGCGCGGCGCTCGGCCGATCCGTGGCGCCTCCGACTCGCAGCAGAGGGCTGTGTCGTGCGGCAGCTCTCGGGGCTCGGTGTCGCCCGTGAAGCCGCGGGCGCCGGTGGGGTCTGTTAGGAAACGTCTCCCCGCTCCTGGCGACAAGAGCCCCAGCTGACTGGCTGCAGCACAGGGGGCACACGTATCCCTCACCGTGCCCGGACCCCACCGCTGTCCGCCGCATAACAGAGCGGGATAAGGCAGCTGAGACCTTCGGTTGCTCTTTAGTCTAACAGCAGTTTCTGACATTCCTGAATAAAATATTCAGGGGGGTAAAACACACCGCCACATTGCGTGGTAGAGTGTTCAGGTTCTCTCTCACTTTTTAAAATGGAAAAATAAGCTTGGTTGTCCGTGATCATCAGTGTTGCTAAGCATGAGATACTGGTGTGTGCGATTCGGCCCCGGTGCTTCCTTGGCGTCGGGTGCAGTGAGGCCAGTCGGTGACCGTGATGTGGGTGACGCAGGGGCGCAGGTCAGTGCTACTTATGCCTGGATTTGGCTTCTCTGTTGATGCTCAGGGCCGCCGTGTCTGCGCTGGCAATGAGAAAATAAGCGCAGTGGTTGATCGAAGGTGCTCGAGTCGTGCAGGCAGGAGAAATTATCTTCCCAGAGTTGTTGTGTGGCAGGGAAAGGCTCAGACTCGGCTCTCCTGATTTGAAGCCCTTGTTTTATCCCCCAGAATAAAAGCTCAGTGCTGTCTTGGTTGCTAGGGAAGGTTGCCTCGGCTGCAGACACAGTCCGAGTTTCAGGGGGCTTTAAGGAAGCTCTGACTAATCTTTCCGAGTATTTCTCACAACCTAAACTATAACTCTAGCGAGCAGATCACCCCTGTGTCTACAGTACCACACGGTGAGGAGTCTAAATTGTGTTTCTGATGAAGGTGAGTTTGCACCTACAGAGCATCACCGTCTGGAGTCCGGCAGCTGATTAGTCCCCGAGTGTTCCTTCCGCAGGTTTGTGGAAAATCGCTCTGCACTCGTTCAGACGTCCTGTCAGCTGTGAAGGGCACAGTGCAGAAGGGCGGTGGTCTTGGGGCGCCCGTGACGAGCTGGAGGGGCGCGTGTGGCGCCCGGGGGCTGACCCGCTGTCCTTGCTCGTGCGCAGGGTGCCGCGTGGCGTGCAAGTCCTCGTGGAGCCAGCTGCAGACCCTGTGCCGGCTAGAGAGGGTGGCCTGCAAGGAGCTGGGCATCACCAAGAAGAACCTCAATGACTTCGAGGTGGAGTACCTGTGCGACTACAGGAAAACGAAGGTGAGTGCCCGCGCAGGGGGGTGGTGAGGCCTGGCTGGCGGTGGTCTGTCTCTGCCCTGGGCGCTGGCGGGTCGGGGATCATGACCCTCTCCAGCCCTTGCTGCGCTGGCACGGACGTGTGCACGGTCTCTCCCTCCTGCCTCCTGACACTGCCGTCCCAGCGGCCGGAGTTGGCTCTCGGCTGTCCGCTGCCCAGCCCTCAGAACCGCTCTGGGCTCGGGGCCCGGACGGGAGCAGCTGCACGCCTTTCTCTGAGGGTGGGGCCGTCGAGCAGACTGTCATTTATGTCTTAACAGCTGTCATTTGTTTTGGCTTTTTTTGTGCATTTTGTTTCCAAAGAATACTTGGTGTACTGTTCCCGCTCCACTCCAGATTTAACTGGGCAGCGGATTCCGGGCCCATGTGTCCCGGCAGCTGACAGGGAGCCGAGCCCAGCCTCTGGAAGCAGAGCAGGAGCAGGGAAGCGGGTGGGAGTGGGGGGGCTGTTTGCGCAGGCGCTGGTAATGGTGTCCAGTGGGGACAGCCTGTTAGATCCTTTAAACAGGAACAGCACTGTGGTCTCATTGGTGCCGTTTTATTTTTATTTTAGTCACCCAGGAACAGGACAGACATGCTCTCCCCGCAGTTTAATTTCTTGACGATGAGCTCGTTTATAAATTGTGAGCGGATGCACTGATCTGTGATTGCGACCGATTGGGGGGGAAAACAAACCCCAATAAAATAAGGCGAACACTGTGAGGACCAGTTAATACTGCCTTCGTTTTTATGCCACGTCTACATGTTGGTAACAATGACACATCAAGTTTAATCCTTTGACCTGTTTTCCACCACGTGTATGTTAAGATCCTGATGGACAACTTTGAAATGAGCAAAAAAAAAAAATTTTGACATGCCACCATCTGCCTGCTCTGAAGCACATTGAGAAATGCATTCAGAACTCGCTCAGAGCTCCAAGTATGTGCCCTTAGTGACAGTGGCCGATGTTATGTGCAGTGTGTGTTTGTCGGAACACGCGTGTAGTTTTTCCCTTAGTCGGGCCCTGTACGGCTCTGGGGTCAGTTTCTGTCTTGCTTGTGTTGTGTGTGTGTGTGAGTGTTTAATAATAATAATGTTATAATAATGTTTTGTGAGGTTGCCATGTGGGTTGATTGATTGTGTTGCTTGTTGCGTGACCTGCCCTGAGCTGGAGAGTGACTGCTAATGTCCCAACAGCCCTGCCTTATTTAACCCAGTCACTGTCGCTCGTCATTAGAGACGTCAGTCTGGAGGTTCACACCACAGGAGGGTGTGACCATAGTGATGTGGGAACTGATGAAAATGGTGGCACTGTGAGCGAATGGGTCTTAGCCGTGTGGCTGAGAAGACAGATGAAGGGTTAAAAATGGCTCCTTTGCTTGATGCTCTCCTGCCTGCAAGGCGTGAGTCCAGCTTCTCAGCCAGCCCTCTGCCAGCAGCCTGCTTTGAGCTACGTCTCTGTGCTTTTGGGAGAAAGTGCCTGATTTCACTTTGACTATAAATGAATCTTTATTCCCAAAGATATCGCAGAAGAACATTCAACAGGTAAAAATTGGCAGAACCTGCACGCTGGACACAATTGCTAAGTTCATCAAGAGTAAGAAGGTACGCTTTTACTTCAGCTGCTTTTTTAACGAGAGAGCTTTAGCGCTGTCCAGGCTATAGGGCACTCGCTGATCATGTGCACAAGTCTGACAGCAGCAGCGTGGAGCAGTGATCAAGGCCCGGGAGACCTTGAAGGGTTGTGGGTTTGAAGCCCAGGTGGAGCACTGCTGTTGTACCTCTGAAACTGATGCTTTGCTCAGTATGAGTAAAATACCCAGCTGCATAAATGGCTTTACGTACAGTGCTTTAGATAAATGTGTCAGCAAGGTTATAATAGTGAGTAAAATAATAATGGAACAAGTAAAATTTATTCCATGCTTCTTCTGGTGTCACACCCGAAGAAGACTCCATGGCTGAAACGTTGTTTCCTTTCTTCTCTTCAGCATGGAATAAACCTTAACTAGTTCCCTTGCAGCCTATGCATGCTGATGCAGCTCCCCACCTGAACTAAAATAATAATGGGTTTATCAGTAGTAATGCATTTGGTTTGACTTCTGCGGTGGTGTCATCATTTTCAGTTCTCTCTCCACACTGGGATGGATAACCTAAAGCAATGAGTAGTGATGGATTTGATTGCAGTTTCACTAATCCTAAATCAGGTGCTGAAATGCGTGCTTCCTCCAGAGGAACTGCTGAGGGAGTCCCCTGCTCCATTGCCTGCTTTTAAGAAACTGTTCCTCTAGGAAGTAGAGTTGCTTTGCTGGTAGAATGATTCCAGGTCCACTGTTAAAAGCTGTAAGACAAGGTGTTGCTGGGTGTCTGCCTCTCTTGCTTGGGAAGAGGACGTTCCCCACGCTTAGAGGCTGCGTTTCCATTGCAGAGGAAATCAGCTGCTCCCTGAGGAATCTGGGTACAGGAGGCTGATATATTGTTCTCTGTGCAACACAAGGGCCCGATCCCACTCTGGGCCCGGCGCCAGGGCCTGACCTGCCCGATCCCACTCTGGGAATTAAATCCCGGATTTATGCATTTGTAGAATTGAGAGATATTGGCAAGTTACCACTGAAAGCTAGCAGGCTGATTTATTAAAGATTTTAGACATAGTTTATAACAAGTAGAAAACCTTTTTCTTAAAATAGACTGAAACTGAATTAGTTGGAATAGATTACCAAAAGGTGTGATGCCTCTAAGTAGTTGAATACTTAAGTTCCTGCCTGTATCAGGTCCCAGAAGCACTTCAGCACCTGGAATCAAAGCTGAAGCTTTTCAGCCGGTCTTTTGGAAGTAGCCTGTGTCTCCCCACAGGCCAGTAATCCAACGCTGTCTTGAAAGAGAAGCAGCAAGTAATATCCCACTGTTGCCTGTTGCGGGGAAGTACCTCACAGAAGAGCAGGCGACAGTCTTGTGCAGCTTCAGTGCACACAGCAGTGCTGACAGACTGACCGCAAGGGTTTCCTCTGTACAGCAGAGGCTCATGCGATAGGCGACGGAGGTGTGTTTCACGCTTCACAGATAGGTTTTGTCTTGCTCTTTGAGGTTTGTTACTTCTCTTAACTTCTTGGAGGAGGAACTAAGCTGCTGCGGCTGTTTTTACGAACCCGCTTAAACGTTTCTCTTGGCGCAGGCTGCCCTGGGCCAGGCTAGCCGGCCGCCGCAGTGCTAGAGCCGTGCGTACCTGACCCCCTTCATTGCCTTGTTCCCCCTCGTCTCCCCCGCCTCAGGAGCGGGAGTTCTTCCTGGTGAAGTGGAAGGGCTACCCGGAGTCGGAGAACAGCTGGGAGCCGCTCAGGAACCTGCGCTGCCTGAAGATCCTCAAGCAGTTCCGCGAGGACATGCAGCGGGAGCTGCGCCGGCGGAAGCTGCGCCGCAGCCCCAAGCGGCTGGACCACAGCGTGGCCTCCTTCCTGGCCCAGAAGGCCAAGCAGCGCCTGCGGCTGCAGCGCTGGGAGGCCGACCTGAACAAGACGCGCCAGCACCGGGGCCGCATCTTCGTGCTCAACGAGGTGGACCTGGACGGGCCGCCCCGGGACTTCACCTACATCAACAACTACAAGGTCGGGGACGGGATCGTGCTCAACGAGGTGGCGGTGGGCTGCGAGTGCGCCGACTGCTTCAACAGCCCCGTGAACGGCTGCTGCGCCGGCACCTCCCTCCACAAGTTCGCCTACAACGACCGGGGCCAGGTGCGCCTGCGGGCCGGCCTGCCCATCTACGAGTGCAACTCGCGCTGCTCCTGCGGGCCCGACTGCCCCAACCGCGTGGTGCAGAAGGGCATCCAGTACGACCTGTGCATCTTCAAGACCGACAACGGGCGCGGCTGGGGCGTGCGCACCATGGAGCGCATCAGGAAGCACAGCTTCGTCATGGAGTACGTGGGGGAGGTACGTCCGGCGGGGGGGGGTGGGGCGGCGCAGCCTGCTCTGCGGGGTGCTTGTGCTTCTGCCTGCTCCTCGGTGTGAGCTCAGCTCGCACGGCGCCAAGGGCGGCCCGGGGACCAAAGCTTTAGAGATTAGCCCGTCGGTTTCTCGAACCCTCGGTGCTGCTGTTGCACAGGGCTCAGCCAGACTTGCTGTTTGGAAGGATGTGTGCTGTGTAGCTGTCCCGGGCATCTCTGTTCAGTAGCAAGAAAGCCTCTGCAGAGATTTCCAGAGCTGAGCGGTGGGGAGGCAGGGGTGTGCCGGCAGTACCTGAGGCCCATTGGTAAAGAGTTCAATACAGAACACAAAACCCTCTGTGACGCTGATGTAGCTCAGACACCACCTCCTTGCCTTCCTCTGGGTCTTGAAACTTGTCACTCCTGCCAGATCGTTTGCCTCCCCCCTGCCAGTATTTGGCTTTCAGTAATAGACTCTAAAACGGTTTTTCGATAAGATGGATCCCTGGCATATGAAAATAAGCATCTGCAGGAAAGAAGTTTAATTTCCAGGTTTCTCTTGCTGTGCACCTGCAGAATAGTGAACCTTCTGCTTGAGCGTCGGCGTCAGGCCTTGCTGAATGTGCAATTGTGAGGCCCCCAGTCCACCAGGGCTGGCGTCTGGGAAGTGCTGCTCTTCCCGCTGTCTTGGGTACATCCTCTCCCTGCCCCTCTCCGCACTCACCGCAGTGTGGCAGGGATCTGCACCGGACAGAATCCCCAACATTTTTATGGTCTTATGAGATGGGGAAAAAAACGGTCTCTGTTAGGTGAAGTGTGTGTCTGAGAAAAGTGGGGAACATTCAGATGATGGCAGAGAATATTTTTTCTTCAGGTGTTCCCCAAAGCAGAACTGGATAACACCTTGGGCTAAGGAAAGGCAAAGATGTACAGTATGTTACACAGTAGGATGAAAGTAGCAGAAGTTTTACAGGTGCTAGAAGTACTGAGGACAGATCCTGTTAATTAACCGTCACTCAATGTTAATTGTTAATGAAAGTCACTCAAGGCAGGAGACTGGACTGTTGACTGGAGAGCTGCTCATATGGCACTCGCCCATAAAAAGGTGGAGAAACCCCAATCAAAGTAATAACCATGAAGTCTTACATCTGCTACAAGGAAGGCTCTGAAAACAATAATTACACCAGAAATATAGGGTTACCTGAATGGCAGTAAGATCCCAGTGGAGAGACAGCATGGATTCAAGAGAGTTGCTGTACCTTAGAGTTCCTTGAACAAATAACGGCAGGAATAAATACAGACTGCATGCGAGTTGGCATATCTTGATAATGTAGGGAAGCAATAAAAAGGCAGTTTTAAGGTGTATAGTAAAATTTAAGAAAATATAAAATTTGTAAAAAGCGTACAATTTATCATTAAGGTATCTTGCAATTGGGTGATTTAAAAACCCTCATTTTGAATATGTATAGCTTGGGCCAAGATCGCTTTGACTTGGTACAGGCTGTAGGGAAGGTCTTGCGCTGACTGGCTCTCTTGTGCCCTGAACCCTGAAAATTACTGGGGATCTGTTTCAGGCAAGGGCTTTGGAGTCTATTGTACTGGTATAAATAGTGAAACATGATCCAGAGGTCACCAGTGAAAACATGAACGATTGCGATTCTCAGATCCGTTAGCTGCTACCCACTACATGGCGTTTATGCGCTGAGTGGCCTCCTGTCGTTTATGAACACAGGTTTTGCACAGATATTCACAGATGGCGCTCTTTGCATGCGTGTTTTCCATGGGTTTGCGCAGCTGTTATGTAATGCTCTGTGAATTCTTCGGTGGTTTCTGTGATGATAGTGAACCAGACCTTCTGGTTTCCCAACACTTTGCCACACTTTTACAGCAGTTCAGCATGGAGATCTTAAAAAATGAATACTTCTGGGGGCAGTGGTGCTGGCTTGCTGAGCTGGGGGTCCTGGTGTGGCTCCGTTCCGGACCGCGGTGCTGTCTGTGTTCACGTGGGTTTCCTCCGGGTGCACCGCAGTCCAAGAACATGCTGATAGGTTAATTGGCTTCTGGGAAGACTGGCCCTGGTGTTCGGAGTGTACCATACCTTGTGCCCGTTGCTTGCAGGGATGTGCTCCCGCTCTCCCATGAGCCTGAACTGGATGATTAGGAAATGGATGGATATTGGTACATTACCCATTTAATCAATATAGACTAAATCAACTGATGAATGCATCTTTCAGTCATGATGTGTACAAGACTTGCCTTCCTCTTTGTGTTGAGTGTTAACTGGTCCGTCCCTCCTGTCTCAGATTATAACGTCCGAGGAGGCAGAGAGAAGGGGACACATCTACGACCGGCAGGGCGCCACCTACCTCTTCGACCTGGACTATGTGGAAGACGTGTACACTGTCGACGCAGCCCACCATGGCAACATCTCCCACTTCGTCAACCACAGCGTGAGTGGCGGGGGCCTCTGTGGGCCCAAGCTGCCTTAACTAGCCAAACCAAACCTGGAGTCTGAGTCTGACAGCGCCGTTCCCTGATGGGGGTTCCCAGTCTGCAGTGGCTCTTGGTGTCGGAGCTGTCTGGGTGGTGTCAGTTTGAGACTTGCCAAACGCCTGTGAGATGCAATGTTTTGCCTTCTCCTGGTCAGGATGAGCTCTGCTGTGCGCAGTGAGTTTTTCAGTCACAAGTGGGTTGAATGTTCATGTTTTGTGGGGAAAGTACGCACAGCTCTCGCTTGTCAATTCTAGTCCAAGTGACCTAGTTGGGGGCTGCTTTTATTAACAGCTGGCAGTTCTGTATTGAGGTGGTTTAGGAAGAAAAGACTGTCATGCAGATTGGAAAGAGTGCTTTGGAATATTAACTGAGAATATCCACATCATAGAGCAACTATGAAAGTGAAACTATGAAAGAGATAATGTTTTCATACCTCATGGGTATCTTGCATGCGCACTTCTTGGAACAAATGCGATTTTGGGAGTTTTTCGGGCTGTACTCGGAAATGATTAAGAACTGTATTTGACTCTTTTACTATCCGTTACATCAGCCTGTTTGTAGGCTGTTCGCCCTGACATAGTAGTAAAGCTGTAGTGAAGCAGAAGCCGCCTGGCTCTAAACATGAACCGTTTTTCTTAGTAGTTGTAAACATAACGAATAGCAGAGCGAGAGCTGTAGGGCCCTGCATGCTGAACAGTTAGCCTGTGGCTGGTGGGCGAGCTCCAAGCGGGCCGAGACCCTCCAGGACTGACTGGCTGTCGTGTTCTGTCTCCTGGCAGTGTAACCCCAACCTGCAGGTGTACAACGTGTTCATCAACAACCTGGATGAGCGCCTGCCCCGGATAGCCTTCTTCGCGACGCGCACGATCCGGCCAGGGGAGGAGCTGACCTTTGACTACAACATGCAGAGTAAGGGCGGCCGGCAGCTCTTCTCCTGTAACCCTGGGGCCAGGCGGCAGTGCCTCCCCCTCAGAACGTGGCTGTGGCCGAGAGGGCTCCAGCGCACGTGGTCTGCGGTGGTTTTCAGAAAGTCTAAATTCGGCGTCGGCGCTGTCAGACGTGCTTTATGTGGTCGCGGGCGGCTCATTTGTTTGGGCAGTTCACCTTTGTGCTTCCCAGCTGCCTGCCAGCATGTAATGGAGTCCTCTGTAGCCGCCCTCTCTCTCCGTGACAGTGACGGGCCAAGACAGTGGGAGCATCGGTTCATTTTGCCTTCCTCTTTGAACATCTGGACATATCTATTCCCTCTGGCTGCATCACTGATCCCAAAAAAAATAAAAATTCAATTTTTATAGATTGAACATTTCAATATAATTACCGTTTTTCGATTTAAATGTGCAAGAAAGACCCTGGGCCGATAGTTCTGTATTTCGTGAGGGCTTTCTGCCTTAAATCAGCAGTGAAGTGCTCTTCCGTATCAGCTAATCTGCTTTCAGTGCAATCAAAGCACAGTTCTGTAGTTCTTAAACTACAGATATTCCATCACTCTTTAGGATTTAATCGCGTACTGCTCTCCTCTTCCTGGATCCTCAGATTAATGCAGGAAAAGCCGTCCATGTTTCTGCTTTGAATCAATTTGCGTGTTCGAGCTGTTTTTTTTTTCTCTGACATGTAATTCATGATTCTTCACATGTTTGCAGTTGATCCTGTGGATGCTGAAAGCACCAAAATGGATTCCAATTTCGGCCTGGCTGGGATGACTGGATCGCCCAAGAAGCGGGTTCGAGTGGAGT
Source organism: Lepisosteus platostomus (assembly GCF_059453375.1). Classification (NCBI taxonomy): domain Eukaryota; kingdom Metazoa; phylum Chordata; class Actinopteri; order Semionotiformes; family Lepisosteidae; genus Lepisosteus; species Lepisosteus platostomus. Next base: position 854,991 of record NC_142613.1, read on the forward strand.
GCAAGTGTGGGGTGGAGACCTGTCGAAAGTATTTATTTTAATGGAGGACGGAGGTGACTTCTCTCAAAGGCAGCCAAATTTTATTGGAGGACGCACTTTGTACAGTTTGTCCTGTTTTATTGTTTTAGCCTCAGTTCTCTTTTTATATGTTTGTTTATTTCCTGGGAAATAATCCTGTAAAACTGAACGGGGGTCCTACCATTCCCCTTCAACAGGGTTTAAGTGAAACGAACCTTCTTTTGTAAAAGTGTACATTGGAAAATAGGCTTTATTTTTTTATTTTTCATAGTTTTTCATCTTTGAAAGGCTTTATGCAATGAAAAGCTTGTTTGTTAAAGCTGGTAACTGTGTGTAATTTATCCAGTAGACCTCTACTGTTTGTTTTTTAGCTAAGGCAGTCTTCAGCCGTTCAAAGGGAAAGTAGTAACATCGAAAATAGAAATGTGTTGTGAATAAAGTTCACAGAGTCTAGAAGGCGGAGCTGACATCTGTATGTTCCCACCATTCCCTGTTCTCTTCATTGCATGTCCTGGCGTTTGCCAAGTCTGCGTAGAGCAGGTTTTCTGATAGGCTAGTGACAGGGTCTCAGCCTGCAAGATCATACCTGCGGCCTTGTCTCTTTGTTGTCCTGCAGAACATCGCAGGGGCTTGCAAGCCAGTGTGTCGCACTAAAACTGCACGAGCTGCCAATCAGGCACCAGGAGATCGAGGTCTGAGCACTCTTTGCCACAAGTGCATTAACACAAACATGTGGACCAGCTGTCTTGATCACACCTGGGAGGCACTCCGCTGAAGTCTCATTTCTCCTTAAGGGGGTGCATGTTACACCTGTTGGAGTCATTTGTGACGCATACCTTTGAGGGATTGATTGTTCTTTGATCGTCTTTCCTGGTAACACTGATAAAACCCGTACAAACATGCCGGCTACAGAGTCAACGGTATGTATTCAGGTGTCTGAACAACAGGATATGATGTGGGGAAAGATATCGGTGCCGCACGCGTCTCAGAGCACACTGCAAAATCAGTGGGCACAGTGATGACTTTGCTTTGGTTCCTGTGTGTGCCACCTCATTCTGAACAGAAGCTGGCCTTGATGGAGAAGTTGGTGCCAGGGACAACGATAATCCAAGTGGCACTAGCAGCAGAGAATCACTCTGCAGCAAATGTGGGCTGCTCACCAACACTAAGCTTCTTGGGTAAATCCTTGCTGTAAGTTAATAACCTCTCTGGCAAGCTTAGAAAGACTGCTTTGGAGAAGTGTTAGTCCTTGTTTTTGAATATATTGCTCTTATGATAAAGGCTGTATGAAATCGGCCTATCTGCAAATAATGGTTTTCTCAACCAAAAATTAAGTTCTGAGAATGAACCCAAAAGAGCCATGTTTTGGGAGAGCAGGTCATGTATCTGATGATGAGGACTCTCTTCAAGGAGGTGGTGGGAGAAAACTACACAGCTGGCCAAGGCAGTGTTTCTGTCTCTGACGTTGAGTACAGAAGCTGTGATAGCAAGATCTCGTGCCTCACTGGTAGTTACTCCTGTGTGCCCGTGTATGTGAAGCTCATCTGTTTGTCAGTTTGGTGCCGTTGTGTATATGCGGGTACTAACTCAAGCATCTCCCCTGTTGTTTGAAATAGTAATTCAAAGATTTTAGAACAAACCCTGTCTGGTAAACAGTACTTAGTCAGCTGTGCCCGTTTGTGTTTGCTGATCACTCATTCATCCTAATGATTTGTGGTTATGATGACTGAACGAGTTAACTGTGAGACAGGGTGGCAGCAGTGTTGTTGTTAGTAGTGCCGACTGCACAGTGGGCTTGCTTTGCACATCTGTGTCATTCTGCACCAGGTCGGGTGACTGGATATCTTTGCAGGACAGAAACATTTCTTAAAAACCGGGCTGCTGATATCTTAAAAAAATAAATCACGAAAGTGGTCACTCGGTATTTTGAGTGTACTGTGGGGCTTCTGTGCCGCACAGGAGCGGAAGAAAAAGTTGACAGTTAGCCCTCTTAATCCCCTTCTGTGCAAGTCTCCTAGTGAGCCTATCTTGGATGTTACCTCATTACCTTCCTTAGTTTGTCATGGTCGTTTTTAATCCAGGGACAGTTCAGAAAATGTAACAGTTTTACAGCGGTGTAGGGCTTGAGGTGAGAGGGTGTTAACTCGCTGCTTTCCCTTTAAGCATCTCCCTCAATTTTAACACTCCTGTGTCTGATTAGACTTACAGTACTCTGCAGGTTTATCCCTACCTCTGATCAAATAGGGGTTTTAAACTGCTGCTCATGTTATGTGGTGAATTTTGTCCCTGTCTCGCTGGGATATGTTTACATCTGGCAGTGTGCGTACAGTTTTATGTATAGCCCATTAGTTAAAATTTGTTTTAGATAGGTGTATACTGAGTATAAAAAAACATCACTCATAACAGCAGTGAATTCATTGTTGCTACAAAGTGGATTGTCTTTTTTTGTAGCAGGTGCACTGGTAGATTTTTTTAACAGACGTGATGTAGACACACCTATGAACAGGTCGGCTGTGGAAGTCCAAGGCTAGGAGTGTGTGTGGCCACCCTTGGAGATAACCCAAGCAGCACATCTGTGCCTCGTGCTCTGCACCAGGTTGCGGATGCTGTCGGAAGGGGATGGAATCCCACCCTTTCCCAGGGCCGGGACAAGCATGTGCTGGAGCACAGGGCCCTGAGTGCCGCACCTTGTCTCAGCTCATTGTACTGATGCTCGAGGAGGAGCAAGCAGAGCATCCTTACGTGAGAGAGGCCCTGTGTTGTCCTGCTGGAGTGCCCTCACATCGGCGGAAAAGGCAGCAAGTGATCCCAGAATTTGAGCTGTGTAGCCCTGTGCAGTCAGGTTGCCATCTGTTACAACAGGTCTAGTTGCAACAGGACTCCACCCTCCTGCCCCAGACCATCCCTCGTCGGTCGGTTGTGCACAGCAGCTTGTCTCTCTGCACCTCTGTGTTCACTGGCGATCACCAGGGGACGTCACAGCTATAGAGCACCTGGCTCCGCTGCAGACGGGTCCACCCTCCAATACGCCCATGTCACCAAGGCGGTGATCTCTTGGTCTGCCAGTTCCGTTGGTTCCTTTTGTTTTTCTTTGTCTTTCACCAGCCCTGACATTTCATCAGTGAAGTGCATCATCGCCTGAGTTACCAGCTTTCTCGCTAAGGGGGCCAGTGCTGGGGCCACAGTCGGCACTGTTCTGGTGTGTCGATCAGTCATCAATTCATCCAGCTCATGCCAAAATCATTTAAACCCTATTTAAAACTGCTCTAGCTTTCCCACAAACGTGCATGCATAAAGAGTGATGTTTCATTTGATGCTAGGTACCTTGAGGAGCGTGCAGAGTGTTTTCCAGCAAAACTGGAGAGAAAAAAACTTGCCAGAAATGGTGTCTTAATGTTTTTATGTCCGTTGGGGAAAAATAGGACTTCCGTCTTGTCTTCTTAAACCGTTTTTTAAAAGAGAAATTTTAAAATAGTTGGAGACATTTAAAGGGATTGTGCCAAATAACTTCCGCTAAGTTTGATTCCTGGAAACGTTTACTTGAATGTTTGTATTCGTTTTTCTGAAATATTGAGATCTAGGTGCTGTAAATTGGTTGTAGAGCATATAGAATGTTTCTTTGTAAGGGCATGAAAAAGTTACTTTATTGCAGGCTGGTTGGTCAAGCACAGTGTGCAGCGTATACGGTTTTTTCATGTATATGAACAGTTGTGGATTCGGGGATCAGTCTTGGATCCAGCACCGTTGTATTCTAAACTCTGGTTCCGTCGGAGTTTCTTACTCTATTCTCTCAAGGCCGGCTCTCCCTACCACCTAGGAAATCTTGGAAATGTTCTGGCCAGAACTTTAGCCCTGGCCTGAATTTCCCTGTCTCCCGTCTGTGTGATGGGGAAGACCTCTCGGGGAGCTGTCTCAAGTGGAGGCCCACGGTCCGTTTCTTTGGCAGTGGAATACTGTGGCGTGCCTCCTGCTGAAGCTGGAGGGCGTGTCTGTTCCTGCTCTGGCCTGCACTGTAGCTGAGCAGGTCGCTCTTTCAGGCAGAGCACAGCTCGCTGCGGTTTTGCATGATCTCTTCACCGCTGGCTTCAGCCGTCACACGAGCGTCTCCGCAGGTGTTTTCTGAAAGCTTTTTTCAAAACGCGATCCAGACTGTTCGGGAGGGAGAAAGTACTTTCTTTTGAAATGTTTTTTTTTTGTTTGTTGGTTGGTTTTGGTAAATTCCATTTCCTCAAGGATAGCAGCTGTGAAATGTGAATTAATCCATCTATATGCTTTAAATGTTTTTAATTTTTGAGAAAGTAATCATTTTAGTTTTTTTTTTATTAATTGCTTTTTGTGCTTCTTATGTAATCTTAAACCAGTTACAAGAGTATTGTTTGGCAGTGGAGCACTGCTTAGATGGATCTCAAACTCACTTTTTGGAAGATGTAGGATCTTGGATGTGGGAGGAGGCCCAGAACCTTGATTGTCTTTTGTGACATTAAAATACTACCAGATGACGAAATCGGACAAGCACTGTCTTGAGTATAAAATATGCATCTTTAGTTTACTTTAACATCTGGAAAAGCTGCTTTTCTTCTGCTTTAAAATATCACTTTCATTTTCAACAGCATTAAATTAATCAAAAGAACATTTACAGTACCTCCTCCCCCACCAAAACAGTCTAATATTCCTTTTCCAGTCAGCGTGCAGCAAACCAGGTTAGAAAAGGGTGTTTTATCCTTTTCTAGGAAAAAGCATGGCATCCACCCATTCAAGGTCATTCTGCTTGTCCTGGTGAGGGTCGTGGACTGACAGGAGGTGGGTTGCGAATTCAATTTCTGTGTGCCCCACTGAAAAGAGAGTTGCATGCCTTTTGTAGTTCTAGTTTTAAGTGATTGAGAAAATCACCACATAAGGTTATTGTAATCCTTTATCTTTAACGTGTTTCAGCCTGTCCAGACTTGACAGTGTTTATTGTAAGGGTTCCATTTAACAGCCTGTAAATTCTGTGTTCAGACGCAAAATTGTGGACCCCCTTTCTGCTGCTCCTACCTTGTTTTACCCTGAGCATTGCTGCGGTGACATCTCAGTGTCCGTCTGCCATCTTGGTTGTACTTTATCTACAAAGCATAGAGCTCAGTGCTACAATCTTGCAAGGATGTGACCCCCGAGTATTCAGAAATGTTGTCGATTTGAAGTGTACTCCATTTTTGAAAAGCATCATGTTTTTTTATTTTAAAATTATGCATTTTGTAAAAAAAAAGTTGTAAATAAAAATCTATTGTATAATTCTGTTGCAGAAAAATGCTGCATGTTCTCGTTTTCCTTTCTGTGTGCCCTGGCTGCAGGGGTAGTGGAGACCTCTGCTGTGATTACTGATTGCTTTATAAACACTACTGGGGTGTTGGGGTCATCGCCTGGCCAATGGCCAGGACCTCCTCCAACACCCTGCCTGCCCTTAGGGCTCTTGAGAGGCTCGGCCAAGCAGAGACTTGCCCTCTGAGAGCAAGCTGAGCTCCGTGGACCCGATGTCACGGGTTAGGGTTAGGGAGTCGTTCTGGGAGTCTGCTCTCCTGTTGGTACGCCTCTGCAGAGTTCGTTTTGCTCGAAGAAGCAGCCCGGGTTGAGGGTGAGTGGTTGTTTCTCCTGTGTCTTTGGCTCTGTGATTTCTTGGCTGAGCTGATTATTTCTCACTGTCTGAATCGGAGCTGTGGTCTGTGGTCTGTGGCCTGGACGTGGTCCAAGCCGAGGTTTCTACATCGACCTCCAGGGGAGTCTGCCGCGGCCCGTCTTGTCAAACTGGAAATACTCTCGTGATCCAGATCGAGACGAGGAGACACAGCCCTGTTGTCTCATGCTTTGTGGGAGGAGTTGGAGTTTCCTTCTTAAACTGGGTTTACTTTGCAGTCGTGTTGTGACTTTTTAATGGAGTCCCTTCTGGTTAGGATATCTAGGATGGTGGGTTGCCCGGGATTCCAGTTGATTCCCAGCCGCTTTTCGAGTCCTGCTTTTCCTGGCACAGCATGCTTGAGACCAGAATTAAAAAAAAGTTTATCAACCTCGACCTCTGAGCTTTCATATTAAGCACGTTCTAATTCTGAATCAATTTGCACATTGATCACCTTTCCCAGGCTTTGGAATTCCTGCTTTGATAACAACACGCACAGTAGACTCGATTCGGTAAGTTATTACGGTGCATTTATACTTTGTTCTGTGAAATAACCTCTCTTTTACTAGTACATGCACTTGGATAGTCATGTGCAGTTACTGAATGGCAAAAAAAATATATAGACCTAAGTCATAACAAAAATGTAATTCAAGCAGACGCTATTTTTCCAAATGGCTCAGCTTCTATTAAATTAAGATCTGTCCTGGATTATTCTTTTGAAAAGAATAAACTACCTGAAAAATAAGCTTTGTTAAAAAGTCTCCCTCTCCAAATAAGACTTGAATGAGATGCTACATGTTTCTTTAGATATTTTATCATTCTCCTTGCGTATGGAATATGAAAGTGCTTATTCGGGTTTCCAGCAGTGCTTGAGTGGGTTGCAGTCAGGATACAGATACAATATTCTCAGACAAGGCAGGAACAGCTCTGGACCTGCTGTTTTATAGGAGATGGTCATTCTGGTCATGAGCCAGTGACCAGCTCTTCTGGAGCAAGATTGGCACGTATGTCATCCCTTCAAGATAAAGTACTGTATATGTTTTATGGTGGATGTACTTCCAGCTGAACTTAAGTTGTCTTGACTGACTGAGAGACGGAGCTGCAACCTGAAGAGCCCCCTCTAATTTCTTTGGGGGCCTCATTTTGTTTGTGGCAATGTTTTCCGATATACAGGTCAATAAAAATGATCTAAATTTAAAGTCAAATAAACAATCTAGAAAGGCTTTAGTGCCACTGAATTGCCAGAATCCTCGACATTTCCACTCAGTTTAGAGGAACATTAAACCGACCGTCCCCAATCAATTAATCAATCAATCGAGGTTCATTTATCAAATGCACAACAATACGGCGGTCTTGTCGGCAATGAAATGCTTTTTCCGCAAGCTCGCAAGGAGAGATGACAGAAGTTGATAGAATTAAGGTTACGGAGTAGAGTACTATAACTTATACAATTTACAAGATTAACGATGGCTGGGATCCGAGAGACGGCCCAGGATGTTTTGCTGAAACACCTGTATGACCTGGGCGAGAAGGAGCTGAAGAGGTTCTGCTGCAAGCTGAGCGAGGTGGAGCACGGTGGGCGTTGCGTACGCTCCGGACAGCTGGAGAGGGCCGACCACATCGACACCGCCAAGCTGATGATCTCCACCTTCGGGGAGCAGGCCGTGAGCCTGGCTGTGGACATCCTGAGGGCCATCAGCTACTGCCAGGTGGCCACACAGCTGCAGAGCAGCTGGGCAGGTAGGGCTGAACGAGATCGGTGGTTGGCTGTTTTGGAATAAAGGGCGCCCTCCCCAGTCCCGCAGCATGAAGAGCTGCAGCTCCCACAAGTTGTGAAGGCGGTGAGGGGCGGAGGGCAAGCAACCACAAAGGAACGTGGAAGAAAGCGAGAGGAACGTGCAGGTTGTGCTTTTACCAGCTTTTACCAGCTGGCAGTTTCTTGAAGGACCCCTCTGTTCCTCTTTCAGGGCATCAAGGCGCATGCAGGAGGGAGAGAGAAGGTAGGCTGACATCCGCTTTCCTCCTCACAGGCTCTACAGGTTAGATTAACCCCCCAGTTCTTGTTGCAGTCATGCCAGCGTGACCAGGAGCCAGGGAATCTGTCTGATAAGGGTGTTGTTCAGACATGCCAGGCGGGAGAAACTGTCGTTCCAGTGAGGTGATCTTAATTGCGAAAAAGTCCCCAGTCCTTGTCTAGTTAGTGGGTGCTTGATGCCGACGTGCACCCCCTGCAGGGTGACGTTGAGTGTTGTCTCTTCATGCTGTCTCTTTCTGGGGTCCCCAGAGTACGTGTCGAGATACAAGGAGGTTATAAAGATGAAGTACGAATGGGTCCAGGACAACGCCGCCGGAGACCTGGACTTCAGCAGCTTCAGGAAGCTCTACACGGACCTGCGCATCCTGAGGAAAGGGGCGGGCGGGGGCAGGCGGGCCAAGCGGCTGGTGCGGCAGAACACGCTGGACAACGAGTGCGCCAGCCTGGGGAGCCTCCTGGTCCCGGGCAAGCCTCAGATCCTGGTCCTGCTCGGGATAGCCGGGATCGGGAAGACCTACACCGTCCGGAAGATCATGCTGGACTGGGCCTCGGGAGAGCTGTACAACCAGTTTGATTACGTCTTCCACCTGGATTGTAAAAGCCTCTGCAACGTGTTGGAGGAGAGCACCGTGCTGGACTTGATCTTTGAGAGCTGTCCAGAGCTCCGACAGGTCCCTGGGGAAGTCATTGGGAGCACCGAACGGGTCCTGGTCCTGATTGACGGCCTGGACGCTGTGGATCTGCCGCCAGACTCCGGGCCCTGGAAGGATGGGCTCGGCACAGCCAGGCTGCCCGTGCCCAGGCTGCTGCTCGGCTTGCTGAAGAGGAGGCTGTGCTCCCACTGGTCCTTGCTGGTGACAGTTCGCCCGACGGTGGTGGAGCAAATCATGACATGCAACCTTGCGTGCCAGTGGGCAGAAATCCTCGGATTCCCCAAGGAGAGGATAGATGACTACTTCCAGAGGTATTTTGAGGAGCCCGAAACTGCTGCTGAGGCTGTGCAGCACGTGAGAAGTAACGAAGTCCTGCTGGAGATGTGTGTGACTCCCCTCATCTGCTGGGTGGTCTGTGTGCTGCTGGATTCTGAGGAGAGGCCAAGAGACTCCATGACTTACATCTTAGTGAACTACATCTACACCCTTCTGAAGCACCACCATACAGACTCAGTGAGCGACAAAGAGATGCTTCAAAAACTCTGCCTCCTGGCCAGGACGGGCGTTGAACAACGAAAGTCTTGCTTTCGCATGCAGGAGCTGCCTGTAGAGCTAGCGGGCATGCCTAAGCTGCCCGACAGCTTCGTCATGAGAATTCTGACGCAGCAGGGGGTCACCAAGAGGTCGGAGTACTCCTTCACCCTGCCCGCTCTGCAGGAGGTGCTGGCGGCCATCAGCTTCGCCGGCGACGCCACCGGAGACCAGCTGGACGAGCTCCTGTCGAACGCCCTCCTCCCGGAGAACGGGCACCTCCGGGTTGTCGTCCAGCACCTCCACGGGCTGCTCCACGAAGAGAACTGGGATCTCCTCGAGAGCTTCGGCCTGCATCTGGGCTCCCGCCTGCGGGCTCGGCTCGCGCACTGGACGGGCGAGGCGCTGAAGGTGTGTCGATGCCGGCCGGAGGACAGCTACTTCCTCCTGGACCTCATGCTGTGCCTGTTCGAGCGGCGGGAGGAGGCGTTCGCCAGGGACGCCCTGCGCCAGCTGCCCGAGATCACTCTCCAGTGCATCGTGCTGGAAGGGAGGCACTTCCTGGTGCTGCGCTACTGCCTCCAGCACTGCAGGCCCAAGCTCGTGCTGCGCAACTGCAGCCTGAGGAGCCAGGAGGCCAGGAAGCTGCTCCCCCTGGTGGACAGGTGTGAAAGCTTCAGGTAAGGAAAGCTCAGCAGTGCCACAGCAGGGCTTAGTCAGCTAGAGACAGATGGAGCTTTTTACAAATCAGAGGAGGTTTCTAGTTTTCCATTGCCCATTCTAGCTGGTTCAAATTAATTTCAGCACACAGAGCAGGAGGCCTGACCTGAAAAATTGCCTGAAAAACTCTTTTCTTATATGGTGAATTACTAATGCATGTAATATTCAATTCAAGCTTTATTAAACTGGGGAAACGCACGGACCTTGTTTCATGGTCCAACACAACAGTACAACAAAGACCAACATTACGAACAAAGAATACAGTCCAGCTGTGCTTCAGGAGATTAGATACATCCCGGCCTCCTTGTAGCAACACCCGAAATAAGAAGATGAATGTGGGACAGTGGTAAGCTGTGATGGGGTGACTTGAGTGAGTTATGTTTTTAAGGAACCTGGACCTGCGTTTAGATCCGTTGGAGGGAGGCCATCGCCTGCAAGTGTGTCTGAGTCTGTCCAGCAAAACCCCCGTGATAAAGGGGTCACGTTTTAAATTGAGAACAAGATAAGATAAGATCACTTTATTGGCCATATACATTTTTTTGTATTAGAACATTACAACATTAGTTGAATACAACATAAGTTGTATTTCTTGTATTAGAGATTGTATTAGAACAAACGAGGTTCGTTACCGATGTGATCTGTGAGGTACAGAACCTGACAGAAGAGGCCTGCAGCATATCCGGGGTGGATCGAAGGATTTGAGAAATGCTGCTTCCAGGACGTGCAGGGATAACGGTTTATAAACCCCGTAAGCAAGCCAGGATCTTGTCTTGCAAGTCTTCAATTCAGTTTATTTTTATATAGTGCCTTTCACAACAAGGTTGCCCCAAGGCACTTAACAATGCAAGTGACCCTACATGTTGTGAATACAGAACAGAAAAGACCAGAAGACAACGGAGGAGAGGGACCAAACACTCCTGAGTGAGGAGAAATAAAGCCTCTAGGGGTCCAAGGTCAACTGGCTGTCCAACCCCTCTGGGCACGCTCACGTTATACAATTTAAAAAAAGGAAATGAATGAAACGCCTGTCTCGGGAGAGTGTGTGAGCTACAAGGGATGTGCAGACCGAGGAGTGATGTGGCTCTTCACTGGGTCTCTCCCCAGCATCCAGATGTCGGAGATAAGCGAGGCGTCTATGAGGGAGCTGAGTGGGCGTTTTGCGAAGATGCACCAGCTGGGATACCTGGAGTTGACCTCGAGCCCGAACAGCGACGCCCTGGATTTAACCTGTTCGACAGAGAGCGCAGCGGGCGACACCACTCTTCTTCCGAGTGTGAGGATCGAGGGCGTTCCCAGGGCCCAGACCTGCCTGCGCTGGTTCCTACAGGACTGTGGGTTCTGCCCCAGGACGCTGTACTTCCATGACCAGAAGGAGGAGGAGGAGGTGCAGGGGATGTTGGAAGTCTTGCAGGAGACGGACTGTCAGCTCCAGTGTGTCAGGTAGAGTGTGGGGGGGGGGGGCAGACCGCAGGAAGTCAGAGCCTGTCATGCCTTTGGAGATCCAGACTGACTGGAAGTGGGCAGGAGAGAGCAGCACAGGGGTGTGATGAGAGGACCTGCTCTGTGTTATTCTCTCCATTAACTAGATCCCCTGTACTGTGTCACTGGCGTATCATACATCCGCCTTGCCTGTGTGTCTGTGTGGGTCTCGGGCAGTCGGACAGCTGCTCCCCGTGACTCAGCAGTGGAAGAGAGGTCAGGGCTCAGATCTCAGAGGGGGCACAACAGGGGTACCCCTGAGCAAAGGCACTTGTCAGATTGCCTTAGTAAAAAAAAATCCCATTTAAATAAGTGGGTACAACTGTAAATCACTTTGGCTAAATGCACCTGCCAAATACATTTAGAATAATAAACTAGGTGATGTTTCTCTCTGTCTGATGTGTTGTTTCATTGTCTCAGTGTGTCAGTGCTGTGTTGCGACTCAGTGTCGGGGTGCTGTGTCTGCTCTGCTGTTCCAGTGTGAAGCGCTGCTGTCTCTCGGAGCGCAGTGTTCGAGCCCTGCTGGCCCTGCTGGAGAGCAGACCTGCCATCACCACCTTGGACCTGGAAGGGAGTGGCCTGGGAGAGGCGGGGCTGCGGCTTCTCTGTGATAGGCTGGGGGACATGGGGGGCGGCGGCCTGCAGTCACTGGGGTAGGTGGAGCTGTGTTTGGTTTGTTCCCGTTCAAACTGCCAGGAAAATCAGTGAGGAAGGTTACTGCAGGCATAAAGTCAATTCAGCCTCTTGTCTCTCTGTTCCAAACAATAACCTTTACCAGTCAAGATCATTTTAAATCTGTTATCCCTGGAAGGTTCACATGCTTTAACCCTGTCTGGAAAGGAGTCAAATGCATCTTATAGGTTATTATGCACTTAGGTATTCCCAAGATTAAAAAAACACCCGACCTTTGATCCAGCTGGGCACGTTGAGATGTTGTGTCTGAGAGTGCATTGTGTTCAGCGATGTTAACAGCTAAAATCGATTTCCACTGAATCAGGCGCTGTAGGGTATGAAAAAATAATTGTCCTTATCTGTGAGATGACGGGGCGCAGGTGACCTGTGATGGGCTCAGAATCACAGGAGGAAACCAGTGGTAGAAGTTCTGGTTGTACATGAGCCTTTCTGACCGGCACTTGCGAGAGGTAGTTCTCGTTGCAGTATTTCTGCTCTGGATGACCCGGGCAGAGGAGAGCAGGGAGAGGCGTAGTGAAATCGGGACTGCAGGAAGCTCAGTTAATGGGGACAGCTGCCGGCAGAGACAGGGACTCTTACTGCTGCAGACTGGCGTGACGGGGTTCCAAAGGCCTCCTTTGCACTGTCCTGATGCAATTTTCACTTTTCTCCCCTCTGTTTCCTGGCAGCCTTAATGTATATTTCTAGTGCTTATTTCATTTTAAACCGAGTTCTTTATTTAAGTGCAGTGTGTTGTAACTGACACCAGATGGCAGTGTGCATGAATGACTGAGTAGTTCTTTGCCTCATTCCAGGCTGATGGACACCGGCTTGACAGCCGCCAGTGTCCCCGCCGTCTGCTCCCTCCTGAGGAAGACGGCGGTCAGCGCCCTGAGTCTGGGAGACAACCCCCTGGGGGACGAGGGGGTGAGGCTGCTGTGTGAGGCCCTTGGGGACCCCAGCTGCCAGCTGCAGAGGCTCTCGTGAGTCCCCTCGCCCCTGTCCCCCGGTGTCTGTGACTGCAGGGACTCTCGTGAGTCCCCCCCGCGCCTGTCCCCCGGTGTCTGTGACTGCAGAGGCTCTCGTGAGTCCCCCCGCGCCTGTCCCCCGGTGTCTGTGACTGCAGAGGCTCTCGTGAGTCCCCTCGCGCCTGTCCCCCGGTGTCTGTGACTGCAGAGACTCTCGTGAGTCCCCCCGCGCCTGTCCCCCGGTGTCTGTGACTGCAGGGACTCTCGTGAGTCCCCTCGCGCCTGTCCCCCGGTGTCTGTGACTGCAGAGACTCTCGTGAGTCCCCTCGCGCCTGTCCCCCGGTGTCTGTGACTGCAGAGACTCTCGTGAGTCCCCTCGCGCCTGTCCCCCGGTGTCTGTGACTGCAGAGACTCTCGTGAGTCCCCTCGCGCCTGTCCCCTGGTGTCTGTGACTGCAGAGACTCTCGTGAGTCCCCTCGCGCCTGTCCCCCGGTGTCCATGACTGCAGGGACTCTCGTGAGTCCCCCCGCGCCTGTCCCCCGGTGTCTGTGACTGCAGGGACTCTCGTGAGTCCCCCCGCGCCTGTCCCCCGGTGTCTGACTGTCTGGAGCAGAGAGTTTGCTTTCGAAGGAACAGGAATCGAGACTCACAGTAAAGGAGTCCAGACACGCTCCTCCCTCAGTGGCACAGGCAGTACAGACTGTGCCTCTTGCCCTGTGCTGTAACGGAGCTGCGTGTTTTCAGCCAGTGCTCTGTCTCCCGCAGCCTGGTGAGGTGCGTGCTGAGTGACGGCGCCCTGCCTCACCTGCAGGTGGCGCTGGAGGGCACCCGGACCCTGACAGAGCTGCGGCTGGGCGGTAACGACTGGCCGGAGTCCTGCGCGGAGGCGCTGCGGTGCTTGTGGATGTCCTGCCGCGGCCTCAAGTACCTGGAGTGAGTTCACGCCGCGGACGGGCTGCCCATCCGCCGTCGGAGTCGCGCGCTGCGTCGTGCTCCGTCTTATTGAGTTCTTCCTGTTGCCTTCTCTTCCCGCCAGCTTCTCTGCTACTCCGGTGTGCAGCAGGTTGGAGAGGGCTTGCTTTCTGAGAAGCGACTGACATGGGCTGCGCAGGAGAAACCCCTTGGCCCTGCCTCGCGCCGCCCTGCGACGAGTCGTTTCTTCGGCCTCAGGTCTCTCTGTAGGCGTCCTTCCAGTCTCCTCTTGCTCAGTCTCGGCACATCAGAAATATTCCTCTCTTGTCTTGCCCAGGGGTCCTGAGTGTGGTGCATGGCGTGTTCCTATCCAGAGCAGCGGTGTGGATACGGAGGCAGGGCAGCTTTGTTGGATGGTGTACCGGCTGTGGTGCAGAGGGATCCGGGCAGGACAGCTCTGGCTCCGGTCTCGGGTGCACTCGTGGGCAGGGTGCTCGCTCGGACTGCTCGGTACACTCCCTGCTGTGTGACTGGGTTTGCAGGCGACTCGGGTTTTCCTCTCGGCTGCCTGAAGGGAATGGGGTGCAGAGTCTGTGCGCTGCCAGCAGAGCTGAAAGAGGACATCATGGCTCTGTCCCTCGGCTGGCTGGGTTTTTAAAGACGCTGACCCTTCCTGGTGCAGATCGGTGGTCCTGCTGTCCTGCCAGGGGACAGTGACCAGCGCTGTGCGGAGAGGCCCTGTGCTCTTCAGCTGCAGATGAGAAAATGACACTGCAGGTCAACGCAGGCCGCGCCTTGTGGGTTTCATAACCTGAAACTGGATTTTCTTTCTGTGCTAATATTCTTTTTTACAAATTTACAATGTACTTTTTTTTACAAACTTTGTGCAGCCTCTCCAGAAAGTGGGTGTGTGTTTTGTAAAGTACAGCTTTGTTTTAGAACATTTAAAAGGAGGTCGGTCAAATCGTTTGTAGCCGTGGGGCTCTGGGTAAATGAATCACAGGATGTTTCTGAGGTCATGTGAGGCAACAGTCATGGCATAATGATCACATTGATTGTGGATAAAAGAAAAAAAAAACTGCAGTGAAATACGAAGCAATTCAAGTATTATGAAAAAAAGTACAGCGTACCAAGTCATAGAACATCAGATACAGGCCATTGATTAAGCAAAGCTTTTCAAAAGCAGCCTCAGACTCGACTATACTTGACGCCCAGCAGAGGACAGGTAACCTCGCTCAGCTGAAGGCCTTGTCTTGAGTCGTGGTGTGCAGGACCTGTCTCAGGCCCTGTGGTGTTTCCTGCTGCAGCTGTGAGCCTGATCTGTCGTCAGCGGGGACTGGTGGGGAGAAATGCCCGAACGGGCCAGGGCGATCAGGGCAAAGGTCACGGACTGTCTGCAGCCAAGAGTCGCCACCGAGCCCCTCTCCTCCGGCTTGTCTCCCACTGAATCCCAGACATGCAGAGCTGAGCACCGTGTTCCTGACGCCCCGGTGTGACAAGCTGCTTCAAGATCTCGGTCCGAAACAAATCTCCTGTTCATTTCCGAGAGTGACCCTGGATCTCCTTCCCATTGTTGAGCGCGAGGTCATCCTTTCAGGTGACTCTCTCAAGACCCAGGTGTTCAGAAGGCCCGAGAGTCGGGTCGGGTCGGGCCCTCCTGCTGTCCTTGTCTGTTCCAGGTCGAACTGCAGCTGCACATCAGACCTCATGCTTGTCTGTGTCGCACGTTTTTCACCACTTGTTGGTCTTTGAATGTGCACAAGTGCTGTAAGGCAGAATCTGTTTAAAACCGAATTCACTGGGCCTGTCAGAGCAGGACTGGTCACTACCTGTCATGCAACATAACTGTTCCTCCTACCTTTCAGTCTGGAAAGTCTCCTTCAGGCGTTGCTGTCTACAGCCCTGTAGACAAGAATCCCTGCTGTTTCCTCGCATGTCCTTCACTCAGTAAACTGCTGCACGAGCAGTGAACAGAGTGCCTTCAGCTGAAGCAGATGGGTGACCCTGATATTTGGGGCCTGTATCTATGTCCTCTGCAGGAGCCTGGCTCTTAGGCATGCAGGAGTCTGAACAGTGATCAGATAGATGGACACAGCCTGTCTTGCGCCTTTGTGCTTTAAAGAGCCAAGAATCCCATTAAAATAAAACTGTGCCTCTTCTCCAACAGTGGTGCGGGCTGAAGCAGCGTTGTTAGGGCGTTTTACCAGTGTGCTCCACTAGGTGGCACTGTTGTACGGCGTACAGAAATCTTCCTGCTAAACGCGGGGTCTCCAGCTCAGGTCCCCAGTGTCCTCTGTCTGTAGTCCACCCTGGGTCTTGGCTGGCTGGTCAGTTATATAAGTGCATGTATGACTGTGACACTCCTAGCCAGCCCGTTGGGCTTCTGTACACAACTGTACCTTTCAGAGAGTGAATGTTTTCAGTAATCAACTGTAAAACAGCTTCAGATCAATCTGATGGAAGAATACAGGTGTGAGTTGTTTAATTGAGTAGCCAGGTTGGACAGAAAGAGGAGGTAATAGTCATTACGGGAATGGAGTCTGAGACCCTGGACTTAATGCGAGATTAGTGAAAACAAGATAAGATCACGTTCTTTATTGGCCCTATACAATTTCTCATATTAGGAATTTGTCTTTTCACAGACCCCAGCTTGCTCTCCATGAGACACACAGACAGGGAGAGAGAAGCTGGGGGTCAGAACGCAGGGTCAGCTGTTTATATAGCACCCCTGGGGTTAGGGACCTTGCTCAGGGGCCCAACAGCATAGGATTCCTCTGGGGGCCACAGGATACGAACCGGCAACCTTCCAGCTACAGCCCCAGGCACAGATCCTTAGCCCCACGGCCACAGCACCGCCCACCACAACTGAGATGCACCGTGCAGAGGACTCCTAGCTGTGATGTGGCCCAGTGGCGGCGGGTTATTCACTGGCAGTCTGGTGTGGCGTCTCCACCGCGCCCTGTCCACCGCGCCTGGACAGGCCTGTGGCCAGCGGTCAGAAACACAGGCTGAAGGCAGGGAGCAGCGAAACAGCGGACAGGGGGGATAGCGCGCTCTTGCGAGGCAGGTGCTCGAGGGTCACTCTCCTGGGCTGACCCCGCAGTGCCGGAGCCCGGCAGGCCCGTTCCCCGGCTCGGCCCGCTCCCCCTGCAGCTGAGCAGCAGCTCCTCAAGGCCTTGAGAGACAGTGTGGGAGAAAGCGTGACAGTGAGCGCATTGTGTTCCCATCTAAATATATCTCCTGATTCAGGCACTGGCATGGTGGGAGAGGAGTTTCCATGGCAACAGAAGGTGTGTAGTTGTAGGACCAGATGAGTTACTGCAGTGGAACTGCCCGGACACGTTCACGAGCAGCTGCACACCTGAGCAGCATCCGCAAACGGCCAGAGGCCAGCTGCGAGTCGGGGCCCTCCCCTCAGAAGCAGTATTGTCTCTCCCAGGGGAAGTTTCCCTTTTCTACCTGTTTAAAAGTTGATTCATCCTGCATGCTGGGAGAAGATGGTAAGAGGAAAGCATTCCTGTCTGCTAGCCTCTGAGATGTAACCTCTCACTGTTTTCATTCTTCCCTATACCAGAACTGTGCTTGGTAAACTGCTGTACCTTCCAGTGCCTCGGCTCTAACCACTAGCCCACACTGCCTCACCCTCTCTCTCTCCCAGTGCCTCGGCTCTAACCACTAGCCCACACTGCCTCCCTCTCTCTCATCCCCAGTGCCTCAGCTCTAACCACTAGCCCACACTGCCTCCCTCTCTCTCTCCCAGTGCCTCGGCTCTAACCACTAGCCCACACTGCCTCCCTCTCTCTCTCCCAGTGCCTCGGCTCTAACCACTAGCCCACACTGCCTCCCTCTCTCTCTCCCAGTGTCTCAGCTCTAACCACTAGCCCACACTGCCTCCCTCTCTCTCTCTCCCAGTGCCTCAGCTCTAACCACTAGCCCACACTGCCTCCCTCTCTCTCTCTCCCAGTGCCTCAGCTCTAACCACTAGCCCACACTGCCTCCCTCTCTCTCTCTCCCAGTGCCTCAGCTCTAACCACTTGCCCACACTGCCTCCCTCTCTCTCTCTCCCAGTGTCTCAGCTCTAACCACTAGCCCACACTGCCTCCCTCTCTCTCTCCCAGTGCCTCGGCTCTAACCACTAGCCCACACTGCCTCCCTCTCTCTCTCCCAGTGTCTCAGCTCTAACCACTAGCCCACACTGCCTCCCTCTCTCTCTCTCCCAGTGCCTCAGCTCTAACCACTTGCCCACACTGCCTCCCTCTCTCTCTCTCCCAGTGCCTCAGCTCTAACCACTAGCCCACACTGCCTCCCTCTCTCTCCCCCAGTGCCTCAGCTCTAACCACTAGCCCACACTGCCTCCCTCTCTCTCTCTCCCAGTGCCTCAGCTCTAACCACTAGCCCACACTGCCTCCCTCTCTCTCCCAGTGCCTCAGCTCTAACCACTAGCCCACACTGCCTCCCTCTCTCTCTCTCTCCCAGTGTCTCAGCTCTAACCACTAGCCCACACTGCCTCCCTCTCTCTCTCTCCCAGTGCCTCAGCTCTAACCACTAGCCCACACTGCCTCCCTCTCTCTCTCTCCCAGTGCCTCAGCTCTAACCACTAGCCCACACTGCCTCCCTCTCTCTCTCTCCCAGTGCCTCAGCTCTAACCACTAGCCCACACTGCCTCCCTCTCTCTCTCTCCCAGTGCCTCGGCTCTAACCACTAGCCCACACTGCCTCCCTCTCTCTCCCAGTGCCTCAGCTCTAACCACTAGCCCACACTGCTTCCCTATTCTTCAGCAATGGGCTCCAGGTTCCAAACTTGCTATTCTGTCCATCGCAGTCTGACCCTGTGCTGTCAGAGGAATCAGGTTCGGGTTTGTGGGCTGGTCAGGGGTCAGGGGTCACGAGTGCCTGACAGGACTGGGGCGATTTGTGTTGGGTCAGGGGTGCGTTCCTGAGAAGAGGGAGTGAGTGATCCCAGCCAGTGGCAGCAAGATCTCATCACCAAGGGCTGAAGATGAAGCTCTCTGCAGCTGGGTCTACAAGCTCCAGCTCTGCCTGGGACTGAACAGAGCTGAAAGTCTCCCTGTGACCCCAGCTTGTGTTGCAGGTGGCTGTGATCTGACACTGTCATCGCCTCAGGGCAGGTTAAGCGCAGGAACACTGCAGGGGTTCGATAGACCTACAGTGGACCTGCTGACGGCTCCTGTTGGCTGATCTGTGTTGTTGAACGTGACTAGAACCCTTCATGGTCTCGCTGTCGCTCGTGTGTACGATTGTGATGTCGGCACTTTCTTCTCAGATCATCGTCCAGCTCCATCTCCCACAGGCAGCTTTCAAACCCACTCGAGCCCTGAGGCTGCTGCTATGCCTCTCTGCCATCGATGCTCTCAAGACCACCCCGGTCCAGACTCCTGCCAGCACTCAGACAAGTGGTGTTCTAGCACCAGAGTCCTCTCAGAAGGCAGTCAGCCCATCTCCTGGCTCCAGCAGTCCTTGGGGGACGTCCTGTTTCTGTGTCCTCTGCAGTGAGACTCTCTGGGATTGTGGCTCTGCTAGTGACAGAAACTGCACTTCAAGTACAGGTTCACTTTTTACTTCAAACATTGTTACATGAGTTTGCAGTTTTGATCTTTATCAAAACACATTAATAAAACTTCAGTGAATCATCAGTGAAACAGCTGAAAGTTTTAATTATTAACATTCTTGCCTATGGAAGTGATTTTTTTTCATGTTGCCTTTTCCCATGTTTTCATACACTGTGTGGCTTTTGCACAGATCCTCTTCGGCTGCTGCTCACTCACCAGGAGGGAGAGGAAGTGACCTCATTTGTGTCTGCAGATGGCTCTTGGCAGTGATGCATGAGCGCAGCTCCACAGACAGAGACACGCATTACTGTACATAGCACACAGCTTACACAGAGGCAGTCACACTGGCACCGAAACACACACTTACACAGAGACAGTCACAGTGACACAGAGATGGAAACACTGGCACTGAGACACACACTTACACAGAGAGAAACACTGGCTCAGAGACACAGAGACAGAAACACTGGCTCAAGACACAGACACGCACTTACACAGAGACAGAGACACTGGCTCAGAGACACAGACTTACACGAAGATGATCATGCTCACACAGAGACGATCACACTCGCAGACTCTTCAGACCTGTAACTCGCACTTTGTAAAAGCAGCAACAGGGAGAAAACTGATGTGCCTCCAGTGCTGGAGGAGTGATGTGATCACTGACCAGATACCATCTTGACCCTTGTCACCCCACTCTCGTCACATTCATCAGCCACTGCAAGAGAGAGGTCAATCTGCACCTACAAAGCTGTGCCAATTATCCTTGAAGACGACGATATGTTTTGTGTGCTTGAGAATTATAGTACTGGACGCCTGTGACACATGGATGACCGCCAGAGGAGCACAAATCTCCTGATCATGAGGAGCAGCAGCACCAGGTGTAGCTGGGGGCTCATGTATCCCACTGGTCACTGTCGGTGCCTGGAGTCCCACTATGCCAGCGAAGTGGCTCTCTCCCACTAACACACGAGGGAGGACAAGACCGGACCCTGCACGTTGTCCAGCCAGTGAGGATGAGGGCTTGGTGTTGCGCTTTGGCCAGGCCTGGCTCGTGTTCTGGCAGCACAGGCCCACGGGCTCTGGGCGAAGCTGCCCTAACGGGCCTCTTGCTGTGTGGCAGCTCGGCCGTATCTCCACACGGCCACACTGGAACACCGAGCAGCTGCTGGTCACCCGTCAGCCGAGAGAAACACGAGGCCCTGACTCACATTCCGGCTGGTCAAACTTCAAGTGGGCCCACATACTGAGAAAAAACCACCACCACTCGTTATCCCTCACGGGATCAATAAAGTATCTATCTATCCATGCATGCCTGTAGCAAATCAAAGTAAATGAATTATGGATATTGCTGAGAAGACTCCGGCACCAGTGTGATGAATTGGTCACTCCAGATTGACAGTGACTCTGACTGCTGCATGAACTCTAGATCGCCTCAGCAGTGAGAGCTTATCGTGTTCTGGTGATGCAGCGCTTTAATGTGTTGAAACCTGGGAAAAGCCATTTCCTTGATAACTGTGAATGTTTTGCAATTTTTAACTGGTTTCTTTTGATGATCGAGTATATATCTTACACAGTACAAACTCAGGAATGCATCAAAAGTAGACTTTTTATTGTCAAGTTGGAAAAAAAACACTTCAAATGTACAGAAAACTGTCTCCCAAACGTGAACCCAACTCTTTCCCCAACTTTTTCTTTTAAATTGTTACAGATCTGAAATTAGTTTTTTTTCTCATTAACCACAAACAGACCCTGAAACTCTTTTTTTCAAAAATGCAACTACTGCTGGGAGAGGAAAAAATAGGAAACTGAAGCATTAAAAAAAGAGCAGAAGACAGATTCTCCTGTAAAACTGGAAGATGGTTGTGCATAAATAAGAGCAGTTTTTGTTTCTTGTTTTCAAAAGTTTAAAATACCAGAAAATGGATGCCCATATTATTAGTTTGAAGAGAGTTTGTGTTTTGGCATACACAAATCCGTACTGCAGCCTTGGAGGAAAACACTGTTGTGTGTGTTGTATAAATATGACGTCCACAAAATTTGGAGTAGCCATGTAGGAGGAGAGGCCGATTAAAACGTTTACTTCTTTAAATCAGAATTGGCCCCTCATTTTCTGAATGTCACTACAAAGGTTTCAAAAGCGACCCTAGAAACTGTTGAGCGCAAACGGGTTGAAAAGTGTTCCTGATTAAACGTCACTTTGCAGAGATCGCTCCGAGTCCTTAGGAAGCGTGTCTGTGTGGCGAGGGGTCAGAGACCCTCGGGGCTGGAATTGGCTGGTCATCACGCAGAATTCCGCCTCCACTGCGCGACCTCGTCCAGCCCGCAGCGCCCGGGGGGGCTCGGTGGACAGGAAGTGGCAGAAGCCCTTCAGTACACTGCTGTGGGTTGGATGCCAGGTTATGGACTATTGCTTGAAGGAGGAGGAGTGCCCTGCCCAGTGTAAACCCCTCTGAGGCCTGCGCGAGTCCCTCTGGCTGGTTCACACAGCCACGCCCTCTCAGAGAGCCAGGAGCCCTGCGGCCAGCCCCCTCCTAGGAGGGACCAGTGACATCGTGGTGAAGAGCTGGCAGACTCGCGGATGGCAGGATCCCCGCCCAGGTAAACAGAGGCAACTTCTATCTTGCCCGGCTCGATAAGGACCTCATCCATACGACCTAACACTACAGGCAGAATACAGTGAGCGGGCTGGGCCTGCTGAAATTCTGTCCTGCGTCGTCTACAGTCTCCTTGAGGAATGCTGCTGTTGCCAATGAAGAGGCCTCTTCTGTTATTTCCCACATTCCCACAAAACCCAACACTATTTTGTCCTTTAATCCCTCTACCTGGCAGCTACATTTGCCAGGCTTTTGCCCTGACAAGCTCTGCTGCACTGAAGCAGCTCGGCTCCTGCCGACTCCTGCACTGCAGGCCTGCTCTTTAAATACCCCTCGTTAGAAATTCCAGCTTCGGCCCGAGTGGCTTGGCTGTAAACGCATCTGGTCTCTGGTTTGGCTCATTCCTTCTCCCGCCTCCTGCCTCTTGGTCTGACACCTCGCGAAGCTCCCAGTGAGCTCCTTCGTCTTTTACCTGTTGTCTGGCTAGAGACCAAATGTCAACGCACAGCTCCTACTCAATAAATTCAGAATGTGGGAATGGGGGTGTTGTGTGGGCACTCTAGATAGTGTCTGTGTAGTGTTCCCCTAAACAAGCTAAGCATGCACAGAAGCACCCCACAAAGGACTCTGCTCTTGCTAGCCCAGCGGTGAGCTATGGAGCCATCCTTAAAGAAAACTGAAACTGAATGAAACCAAAAGCCTGCAGGTTGAACAGCCATGCTAGTCCAATATAAAGGAAATGTTAACACTGACCACAGCACATATCATTCTGAACATACTTCTGATTCTCTGAAAGAGACATAAAGGTGACAAGATTTAAAATCAACATCCTCCGCTGTTCAAGCAAACACCCCCATGGAGAAAACAGGTGTCCACCTGCTGGAGGTGAGCCCAGGTCTGCTGGAGCCACTGTCAAGTGCTGTCTGAAATAAAGACTGTAGGGGAGGGACGAGCGCACATGGGTTCTGTTATATAGTAAAATGTCCAGTTCTCTTTCTGCTGAAGAACATAATAACGGCTCCACTCGGCCCGTCTGTATCAGGTGATAACTGATCCCAGGATCTCACCCAGCTGTGTCCTCAACGCCAGGGCACGACTGGATGCTTCAGGCAAGCTGCTCTTTAGGGCTTGAAACCCATCAGTGCGGCAGAGCTGGCAGTGGGGCACGCGCGCACACACACCGTCTCGGCTTGCAGACTGGCCCTCCTGCCTCCCTAGTTTTTTGTGGGACGGGCCCTGATGAACACGGCTCCTCTTCCCGTCTGCGAGAGACAGGCCCGGCCTCAGGCCTCAGGCCCGCGGAGTTCGCACGGCCTGTGCTCGCAGGCCCAGCCCAGGGGCGTGTTAGCCTGGCTGCAGGCAGCCTGCCGCGCCGAGGCGAGCCAGACGAGCTGCGACGCCTGTTCCTTGGCAGCTCGTATCGTCAAGCAAGGCGACAAGGCGGGACGGAAGGCTCATGCATGGCCCGTCCCTGCAGACAGAGCTCCTCCAATCACAGCTCTAGTGTAGCGCCACAGACCAACTCTACATCGCGCCAGGAGGGTGCGCAGCATTATGGATCACGATAGAGCCCATGTATCGTGATATGTGTCACAGGGCCTCATGCATCTCAGCAGAGACCTGTGTATGGCGATGGAGAAGGCGATCGCGGTAGTGCTGCTCAGCGCAGTGCACAGCAGGCTCTACCCAGACCAGGAGATTCTGCCCAGCAGCAAGACACAACAGACAGCACAACGAAGGACAACCGGAATGAAACCGGAATTTCCTAAGGAAGGAAGAGGAATTTTAAAGAGTTTCAGGCATTTGTGGTTTTCACTCAAATATCCATCAGCTGAACCTCCCCGCCCCCCCCCGATCCCCCACCCCCCCCACACACACACTCACACTCACATGCGTGGTGCAAAGTCGATGGTCAGTCTCGTTCTCTCCCCCGCGAAGCAGCCCCTTGTCCGTATAATACACATCAAATTGTACAGCGGTCACAGTTCATTTACAAAAGATAGTATGCCTGAAGAGACGGTCTTTTTTGTTTCTGTTTACAAAAAAGTTCAAATAGGCATTTCTTTTTATAAAACCCACCCCACCCCCACCCCCCACACCTCTCACCCCACCCTTTGGCCCAAACTACCCCCCCTCCCCAGTCCACATTAGACCCCCACAGTCTTCAAAACCCCAGAGCCCCTCGCGCCCCCCAGCTCCCCGCTGAGGACAGTGTCTCAGAGAGGCTCCTGCACAGTCCACTGCCTCCTGCTTTCGGCAAACGTGTGTCGCTCCTGCTGCGTCTCGGACGCCGTCCTGAAAGGCGAGAGGTGATTTTTTTTTCTTCCATTAAGCTTCCCCCCTCCCACAAGGAAAATCAGTCTTCGCAAGTCCACAGTCCCCCAGCGGCGCGCTCCTAGAGCGTGCTGGCTGGTCCCCGCGCCTCTGCGGTCCGGTCACGGCGACCAGGGAGAGCTGCAACACACGACAGAGAGACCCGTTGGAGAGGAGGTCTGGTTCCTTTCACACAAGGCCACCAGAGTGTAAACTAGGATTCTCATTTCTTGTCTTGCTCTTTTATTTTTCACACGTGAGTAGGACCTTTCATCGGCTTTTTCCATTTTTTGCTTTTTGCAACCGACGGGGACAGAAATAAAGTAAGAGCGAACGCACAGTACAGGAAACAGCATCACTTTCTGGTAAGCAGATGTTAGTGTCCCACCCCCATCTCTCCCCAGCACAGTCCCTTCTCCACCCTAAAGCCTCGTCTCAGAAAGCTGTCCGGCCCTTACACCTCCCTGCGAACTCCCGCAACTCAGCTCACACACCGACAGACAGACACAGAGGCCAAACGAGACCCACGGGCAGCCCAGACTGGACCTGTCCGCGTCCTGCAATCTGATCTTCATCACCCCCTGCACCGCCGGTGACATCGTTAACCCTCCCGCACTCCACAGCTACAGACTTGTGGCTGTTCCCTCGGTCGGCAGCGGCTAACTTGTTTTCCAGAATATCCGCAAAGGATTCTCCGTTTGTCCTAGAAGGAGCCACCACGAGCACTCCTTCCTGTCTGAACGAACAGAATCTGTGTCAACTAAGGCAACAGGAAATGAGGTTCTACTTCCTGCTCAGTGTGGGGGTATCCCCAGTAGGCAGCTGAGCAGAGAGAAATGGTCTGACTTCGCTTACAACTTACAACTTTTTATCCCGGTCCCCTCTGTTCGGTTTAGTCAATAGCAGATGGCACAGTGTTAATCCCACTCTATCCTTTTAGAAAACGCAAACTAAGCTACTTTATCTTCACTTACACATCTTTTTTTCCCAAACCGCTCCCTGCTTCAGTATGATCTCTGTGTCTGTGTGGATTTTCTCCCAGAGCTCCGCTGTCCTGCCGTCTTCCAGAGACACAAGGGCTGAGCAGATGAGTGCGAGTGTGTGTGTGCGTGTGTGCGTGTTCGTGTGAGTGTTCGTGTGTGCGTGTGTAATTGTCTTGCACTCCCCTGCCGTCCCGTCCACGCCTTGCACCCCAAGTTCTGTGATGTCGGGGGACAGGTGGAAGAGGGTCCGAGAGTGTGGACGGAGCACGGACGGCCGTATAAATACACAAGCAGGACAGCTGCTGGACCTCTGACGGGCCAGAATTCCAGCCAGAGAATTCCGCTTGTTCAGCACTACAGAAACTGAGAGAAGCTTTGGCTCGGACAGCTAGCTGCTCGGGAAGGAATTTAATCTTGCAGCCCATCCCCAGCCCTGTCAGAAGAGGCTTTTACAATCAAACACCACGTTACTTTTGCAAAACACGGTCAAAGGCCTTAGGACAGCGCCCGTCTTCATGCAAGGAATGACAAGGGCTCTAAACCCTCAGTTCTGTTAGAAAAAACAAAGCTCGTGCATTCGCCCAATTTCCAACAAACTGTTTCTGTTCCTAAAGAGAGCCTGGCCGTGTGCCGTGTGGCCACACTGTCTGCTGCCCATGCCTTTGCGAACTGCCCCCTGCAGCGAGCCTGTCACCAGCTTTCTCCAGGGGCGGCCTGCTGAACAGCGAGCCGCTGCTCCGAGCCCCGGCCGAGACTTCTGACACGACGCTTGCTGAGTCATGTCCTGGCTGGGCGGCAGCGCTCGTTTGTCACTGGGGAAACAGCCTGACCTGCGCTCCTGCTGTATTCAGAGCTCTGACATTTACAATAAGCCCCCAAAACAGTGGAACTGTCCAGCTGTTCTTCAGAATGTCTGTCCCCGGGTCCAATTAGTATCATGTCAACCCCTGCGTGATGCACCTGCAAAATATACTGTATGTGCCAGTGTTTGTGCCTCCTCTGTTTTGAGCTTGGAGTTTTGTTGCAGTTGCTCCACGTATGTCAAGTCTGAATTTAAAATAATGTCCCTTTCTGCCCTTGGCACTGTGTGGAAATATCTCCCTGCTGTGACAAACTGGAGGACAGCCCTATCCCAACCTGAAGCAAATGCACAGGCCGTTTCCTGCATTTCCTGCGAAAGGCCAATTATTTCCTGCAAAAGCCCTGTGAGACTGCTGGAATCTAAAGGAAAACTACTGAACTGCATGGATGAGGCGCGAGTTAGTTTGATAAGCATATTGTAATCCACGATATCTAAAGATCTTGAGATGATTTCTGACTGGCACTGTAGTAAAAGAGCTGCGATCAGTGGGATCAACTCGAGCATGTTGGGCTCGTTAGTCCGCACCCCGTGCTGTCTGACAGGTCGCTGTGTCAGGAACCCGAAATTATTCTCAATGAACGATCCTCCCAGACGAGAGGAAGCTACTCAGTCCGTTTAGTAATTAGTTGGTCCAAGGATCTCCTCCTGCAATGCTGTCCTGCAGACTACTTGAACGCCTGTCCCTCCCAGCCAAGTTCCCCTCTGAGTTTTCCTTCGCCACCTCCCTGAAAACACCCACAGTCACTCCCGAGCACAGAAAAGGGAGAGATCTGATCACAGAGACCAGAAAGGAACCACTTGGTTTGTAACTTTGTTAGTTCGTTAACTGGGAGTGACTCACACTGCATGCGTCACTCCTGAGCCTTTCTGAGACTTCAGTCTCTGCACTGTGTACGCTGACTGACCTGCAGTCACAATGCCCTTTGATCTTATTTTCCAGGCAGGTCTTTAGTCTAAAATAATTCGTGTAAATTCCTCCCTCAGCTCTAACCACTAGCCCACACTGCCTCTCTCTCTCTCTCAGTGCCTCAGCTCTAACCACTAGCCCACACTGCCTCCCTCTCTCTCTCCCAGTGCCTCAGCTCTAACTACTAGACCACCATGCCTCTCTCTCTCTCTCTCAGTGCCTCAGCTCTAACTACTAGACCACCATGCCTCTCTCTCTCTCTCTCAGTGCCTCAGCTCTAACCACTAGCCCACACTGCCTCCCTCTCTCTCTCTCTCCCAGTGCCTCAGCTCTAACCACTAGCCCACACTGCCTCCCTCTCTGTCCCAGTGCCTCAGCTCTAACCACTAGCCCACACTGCCTCCCTCTCTCTCTCTCTCCCAGTGCCTCAGCTCTAACCACTAGCCCACACTGCCTCCCTCTCTGTCCCAGTGCCTCAGCTCTAACCACTAGCCCACACTGCCTCCCTCTCTCTGTCCCAGTGCCTCAGCTCTAACCACTAGCCCACACTGCCTCCCTCTCTCTGTCCCAGTGCCTCAGCTCTAACCACTAGCCCACACTGCCTCCCTCTCTCTGTCCCAGTGCCTCAGCCTCCACCTCTGGTTCCCAACCTGCCCATCAGCTCAAGGTCACCTGCTGAGCCTGGCAGCACACGGCTCTCAAACCTCAAAAGGCTCCAGCAGCCCTGCTTATCCTCCCACCTCCTTCTCCATTTCACAGGGGTTTAAAAGAGGTGGGAACTTATTTAAATGGAAAAGAGAACTTTCCCCCAACTCATGTGGAAATGTTAGACAAAAAAACACAACAACACAGGAAACGAGAGCAGCGAATATACAGGAGGATATTACTTCCTGCTGTGTGGGGAGATATTAATGATGATTCCTACATGCTCAAAGACCACCACACTGTGCCCCGCAGCTCTCTGAAGAACGTCAGTAACAAGGCGACAGAGTTCCTCCTCGGATGTAAGTCAGAGACTGAACACTGTCTTCCCCTTTAGGGTGTTATTGGTGGCCTTCATTCCGGCCGTCTGGGGCCCTGGGAATATCTCACTCACAGGCGGCTGTTCCAATCCCAGCCTGTCCTGCGTGTCAGGAAGTTTACATTCCTGCTATGGAGTCGCACTTATCTACTGGCCAAAGCTTCAGTATCTCTCTGGCTCAGAAAACTCTACAGCAGGACAGGAAAAAGGCTCATTTTACTTAACTGTTGTACCACTAAAATAGCAAGTCCAGCCTTTTGTGAAATGATTCTGATTCAAGTATTTTTTATCATTCTAAGAAACACGGCGATCCCCAGCGCACGCGTCTCAGGTGCTTCCCGTTTTAACTCATCCTTCGCCGATTCTGTTTCTCTTTGAGAGACACAAAACTGCAACGACAAGAACGTGGTCTCAGACTCCACAACGTATTCAACCACAAACAGACAGCCCCGGTTAGTTTGCTTGGGAACGATTTCTTCCCCCTTCGCAAGATGGCTTAATTTAAGCTCTGACATCGCCCAGCTTTGCATAACTGCGCTTAAGAAGGCGGTCGGCCTGCTTGAGCTCCTTTAACAAAACGCCGCGTCAGGAGAGAGTCACCCCCTACAATCCGCCCATTCAGAGCAAAGACTTTCGGCTCCTATCTGCCAAAGAAAAAGTCAGGCACTCCGCCTGCCCTGCGTGTTACAGTACAATTCGCCCCCAATGAGAACGACTGGGGGCTCTCACTGCCCCCTGCTGGCCGTGGTCACAGGTGCGAGATGCCTGTGTCAGAGTGCCGCTCGCTGGGAAGCAAAGCGACTCGGATAATAAACGCACAAGAGAGGACAGGTGGAGGCCTTACTGGACTTTAGGCTCGGCTCTCCTCCAGACCCCTCGGACCCCCTTCAGAATCAAAGGTCAGCCCCCACCCCCGCAGAGGGGCCTGCGCTGCCCCAGACCCCCGCGCCCCACCCCCCTGCACCCCCCTCACATGACGCAGTAGGGTTCGCGGGGGAGCTGTGGCTTAGTCCTGCAGCAGGGGGGCAGGTGGGCCAGCAGCCCCTTCTTCAGGTCCTTGTTGAGGAGGAAGCAGATGATGGGGTTGACCCCAGCCTGGGCGAAGCTCATCCACACGGTGGTGGAGAGGTAGCGGTGAGGTATGGTGCAGGCCTGCACGAAGACGCGCCAGTAGCAGGCCACGATGTAGGGGGACCACAGCACGAGGAAAAACAAGGTGATGACGTAGAACATGCGGCCCAGCCTCTTCTCCGCCTTGAACTCCTCCATGCCCAGCAGGCGCCGGTTCTGGTTGTGCACGTTCTGCCGGATGCCCAGCAGGGTGGGCGGCATGGGCCCCCGCCCGAAACCCGCGATCCAGTTGGCGGCCGCCTGCCCCGTGGCGCCAGGGCCATGGAAGGTCCAGTTCTGGCTGATGGCCGGCACCATCTGGATGGGCTTCATCTTGCGGTGCTTGTACTCGAAGAGCAGCAGCTTCATGTAGACCACGTGGGTGGCCAGGATGAGCACGGCCAGCATCAGCATGAAGCCCAGGGTGTCGTTGGCCTTGAAGTAGCGGTGCTCAAAGATGCACTGGTCCTCCTCTCGGATGAACTTGTAGGTGCCCACATCGAAGACGGGCGGGAAGGCCATGGCCACTGAGAGGGTCCACACCATGCACACCACCGCCACGCAGGTCCAGAAGGTCATGCGCTTGGAGTAGAAGCGGTGGTGGGCAATGGCCATGTAGCGAGTCACGCTGATGCAGAAGAGCATGAAGGCCGCGTGGAAGCAGAAGAGCACTGCCATGAAGGCCACGATCTTGCAGCTCAGCACGCTGTAGGTCCAGGCTGAGCCGTTCTTGATGGACACCAGCACGAAGGGGAAGCAGACGGCCGAGCGAATGGTGTCGGCCAGGCAGAGGTCCAGCAGGAAGTAGTAGGGGGCTTTGTGGAGGGCGCGGTCCTTGAGCACCAGCAGAGACACCACCAGGTTGCCCACCAGGCTCACGCAGATGATCAGGCCCAGCAGGACCAGCTTGACGTAGGTGGACACCACCGAGGAGCCCCCGCCTGCCGCCGCAGCTACCGCTGCCAAGGGGCTCCCCGGCCCCCCGTCTCCACTCTCACTGCCGTTGGCCATCCCTCCTCCTCCTCCTCCTCCTCCTCGGCCCCCCGCCGCGCTCGCTGGCTCCCGACCGGCCGGCCTCCGGACCCCTCCCCCCGCCGCGCTCCTCGGCCTCGTGCTGGTGCGCTCTCCCCGGGGGCTGACGCTCCGCTCAGAAGGAACCAGGGCGCCTCGATCTGCGTCGCCCCATTTTCCTGTTTCCGCTGTTTTCCGCCGCCGCACCTGCAGACAGGGGAGAGAGAGCGGTGAGTGTTCCTGTGTCCCGCGGTCTGCGTGCAGCATCTCCCCCTGCTCCCACAGCACGCCAGCTCGCGCCCAGAGACCCACGCTGCGCTCGTTCGTCACCCGGCTGTTCCCCAGGGTGTCCCGCTGTGTCCGCAGGGCCGGCACGGTGCCACCGGCTCCGTTCGGTGTGGCACGTAGACACGGTCGGGCCCCACCGGGGTTCAGACACCAGACAGGACTCATCTGGCACCCTCTGGCTCATTTGGCTTTAAATGCTGACTGACCTGAGGATCCCATACAGCCCTTTCTTGAAAGAAGCCGGGGTATCAGCTTCAACAGCCTGGCTGGTGGCTTGTTCCATGCCCCCGCTACCCTTTGTGTAAAGATGTGCATCCTGTCCTAATTGGAGGATCTCATCCAGACGTTTCTTGAAAGAAGACGGGTATCAGCTCCAGTAACAAGGCTGGGCAGCTTGTTCTACATTCCAGTTCTCAGTATGGGATGGTTTTCGGTTATTTATTTGACGTTTAATCTGGGTGTGTGCAGTCCTCCTGTCTGACCCTGAGTTCTGCTCTGTGTGCTCTGATGGAGTAAAGCCTGTGCACGGGTTCGAGCAGCCATGTGAACGATTAAAAAGTCCAACACCAAGTGGGGGATGTGGAAGAAAAACAAATGCCATTTTTTTACATTTTAAACATCTTTTTCAAGTACTAGTGAAGGATCTAGTGCAGGGCTGGTATCCCTGCCACCTGGATACCGGGTCAATGCATGTGTTCGCTCCGGCTCATCTGCAGCACCTGGGGCAATTCAACAATTAAAGATCAGTTTTCTATCTATGCTATTAGAAGGTTCAAAGTTCTGCAACGGCCATGATTCCAGGTGTCAAGACTGACCACGCCTGCTCTAATCAAGCCGATTCGTCCCGACACCTGCAAAACTATCCCATCGCGTTGTCCTGGAACAGGGGTCACCTGATGCCGCCCCCCGTGGCCCCCAGAAACGCGGCTCAGCAGTCCCCCACTAGCTGGAGCCGCCACAGTGATCACCCAGCCTGTTGCTAAGCTACGGGACCTCAGATCTCTCCCTTCCTGTGTGTCGGTGAGGCGTGTGCGTGGGAGTGTGTGTGTGGGCTCATACCTTGTAACGGTGTGCATGTGGAGAACGAGAGCAGAGCCTCGGGCGGCCGGGAGAGGGGTGACACTGCGACGGCCCCCCGAGAGGCACGGCTCCAGTGGAGCAGCAGCTCAGCTGAATCCCGAGGCGCAGGGTGTGCCGCGCTCGGAGAGCTCCCTCCCCGGACCAACGCCGCGCAGCTGTCTCCCCCTCCACAGGGGGCGTCAGCCCCCGGGGTGTGGAAGTGTGAGGAGAGCACCTGCACAGCTCCAGTCGCACCACGAGGTACAGGGCCCAGTCAGGCACACTGTCTGAGCGGAGACAACCAGCCCAGAGCAAACGAACCCTGAGAAACCCAGGACCAGAGCAAACGAGCCCTGAAAAACCCAGGAACAGTGGGGGCAGGGTGGGGAGCTGGGGGACAGTGTGGGAGTGGGAGCAGGCCAGTGGGTTTAGGATGGGGAGACACTGGTGGACAGTGTGGGAGTGGGAGTGGGCCAGTGGGTTTAGGATGGGGAGAAACTGGGGTACAGTGTGGGAGTGGGGACTGGACAGGGGCGCAGTGCCTGGAGGGCCAGCGAGCAGCAGAGGTGTGGGGAGGGTGCTGCAGAGGATGGGTGGCCCATTGTCTCCAGTCTCAAGACGGGAAGCAGGGATGCAAATGTGTTTCTGTCACGGTAATTACAGCAGCCTGTTGCTAGGCTACAGAACCTTATGCCTTGCGCCTGTGTGGGTGTGCTCGTGCATTTTTCTAGACACAGAAGGAGTAACATGTTTTCAGTGTAGCCGGAGCCAAGCGGAGCCTCAGAGATCTCAACCACCGCATTCCCAGCGTCTCCGGGCCAAGGCCATGCGGGATTTCGGGAAACCCTGGCGCCTCTCGCTGATGGCCAGCGGACCGGCCCAACCAGGATAAAACACGGACACTGGTTGCCAAGACAACAGAAGGGCATGAGCACAGATGAACAGACACCTGCACCCCGACGGACACAATTTATAATGCACAAAAGCATTAAATGCAATCCGAGCCTGAAGTAAAAGTTAATCAAGCACATTTCTGCAGCCTGGCGTTCCCTTCCGTTTTGTGGGAAAGGGGTGTGGTGGATTTCAGACCGCTGAAGCACAGCGGGCACTGCGATCGGCCGACAGGGCTGTCACTCAGCCTGCCAGAGGACGCGAGAGGAAACTACCGGGAATCACCTTAGAAATCAGAAACAGTAGGCAGGCGCTTCTTTCCACAAAGGGTGGTGGGGGTGTGGAACTAGCTGCCCAGCCATGTGGTTGAAGAGGATACTCTTATAAGACAGGAGATCACTGGTGAGCTTCAGATTAATGGAGATGGTACCTACCTATCCACTCCTGCCTGCCCTTCTCTCATATGCAGATACAGAGCTCCTGTGGCCTGAAGTCTTGGTACTCTGTCATATTTCTGGCTGTGTTTGGGTTCTGTCTGGCAGGTTTGTGGCTCAGTTTAGGGGTACAGACACCGGCTGGGTCCCAAACAGACGCCACATCATGACAGGCCGGAGCTGGGCTGGCACCAGCCTGCATCAGAGACCTGCTGAGCCTCAATCATGGAAAATCTCTTCTCTTCTGCTACACAAATAGCACTGATGTTGTTGAAGTCTTCTCTCTAACACACAACCTTCTTTAATCCCTTTAGAATTGGATGGGTTTAACTTGCTCCTATTGATAGGAATAGAAGTCTACATCACAGGGATCCTATAGGCATGAAAGAACTTAAAGCAACGGTGATTTTATTAACGAAAACAATGTTAAATAAATGATTTTGTAGACTTTTAGTTTACACGTGTTCTACCAGCTGGTGCTGCACCACTTTTCGGTAAGAATCGCAGAGATTCCCCGGCAGGACTAGAATCGCAGCCAGTCAGGCTTGTGAGCAGGTGCAGGGATACAGGTGAAGGTTTGTTCTGTACTGAAGAGAGGCGCTGTGCTTGGGACTGGGCCTGTACCTGCTCCTCTGCAGCCTGCGCGCGCTGACGCAGCTCCTCCCTCTGTCTGAGCCCCTCCTGTCCAAGCGTTCTCTCGTTCTGGCACTTCCCAAGCAGGTGCCTTAGTTTTTGCCTCCTTTTCCCCTGTATTGAGCAAGCGGCGGAAACGTGTTCCTGCAGCTCTCTCTCCCTGCAGCAGTATTCAACGTGAGCAGAGGGCAGCTCTCCTGCGCCGTGCTCCCAGCGCAGGGGGAAGCTAATAAGTGTCGCGCACGCCAGCAGGACACAGGCCCTGCCTGGACCAGCCCTCCCACCTTCACAAACTCAAAGCATAGCTAGAAGCTCCTGGTAGTGTGTACAGCATCACCGTTGTAACTCATGCGATTCTCATGTGGAACTTCTCATTTGGAATAAAATAACTTCAAGTGGAGCTAGGAATTGCTAGCCTGAGAAAGCAATGTAATTCGGCAAGCAGATCGGGGGTTGTACCTCCTTTTTTAATTCAAAGTGATGTTTTTTTTTGGCCATGGTGTTAGCGTTCGTGTGTTGTACTGCTGTCCAGAGTTTTCTAACCCACAATCTCCGGTGGCCTCAACAGTACGGAGCTGTACACCCTTGTTTTGTCCAGAGCAGGATGGCAGGAAAGGTGGAACCTGCAGCTCTGTGGTCTCCACTGTCAGCCAGGGCCCGGTGTTTGAGAGGCACCGGCCCACAGAGCGCCCTCCCTGCACACGAACACACGACATCCTCTCCAGGAATCCTGGTTACGTACAGTAGGTCTCGTGCAGCGCTGCTCGGCTCTGGATTTTTAATTCAGAAATCTTACACCCATACAACAGAGGGAAGGTTACCTAGTCCTAGAAAAACGGATTAACCCAATACACCGATGCAAAAACTCAACCCTACATCACACCACCTGTCCCTACTAGCATAGGAAGGAGGTCTGTACTCATGATTCTGTATCTAGAGTAAAGCACGTGGCCAAACCAGACCATTGGGGCGCACCAGTACCTGCAGTGGTGACCCAACTCTGCCTGGTCTCTCAGAACCCAGTGAGAGTCTGGTTCGCCTGTGATCTGGGTTTGGTGCATTCATGGGCTGAGAGGGGCTGGCCAACCGGAGGTGAGGGTTTCAGCTGCGGCAATGTGGCCAAGTGGGAAGTGCATTTCAAACAGAGAACAGGAGACATTGCTTTACATGAAGAGAGGTGGGAGTGGGGAACAAGCTGCCCAGCTGGTTCTCGTTTTAATAACTGGCTGAAAGAAATCCTTGGATCAGTTACATTCTAACAACTAAAAGTGCTTCATGGGCCTAGACACCTCCTCTTGTTTCTCTCTTTGCAGGTGGATCTGTGCTGATGGCTCAGATCAGAGTCTGACCACAACAGCTCCGTGCTGTCTGCTTATATACAGTACATGCAGTTACCCTTACTTCTTGTGCCAATCTTTTTTGCTCAAACCTACAGCTCATCCCGTTTTAAAGTGTTTGGCGATCAAACCATTTCGAACATTTTGCAGGAGTAAGAGAATATGCTGTGTTTGTAAGCATGACTAAGGGTGAGGGTTCCAGCTGGGATTAGGCCTCTGGGAATCTGCAGATGTGTGTGGATGCACCACCTAGCATGGGGTGTGTTTGCAATCCCTCTGTTCCTTATTTGTGCTTCGGCTTTTACTGGTTAGAGCTTGCTGTTACCAAACTGTTGAGGCTGAGAACCAAATGAAAGTTAGCAAAGGCACGATATCAGCTGTCATCTGTTTGGTGATGGTTTGGCACTTGTCTTGTCTTTCTTTTAAAAAACAAGTCATTATCTATAATGCTCTGTGTGCCAAAGACAAAGCATGACTCAGGACCCAGAGCTGCAGCAGACAGCTAGCACACTGAACACAGTCCAGCCAACAGAGCTGCAGCAGACAGCTAGCACACTGAACACAGTACAATCAACAGAGCTGTAGCAGACAGCTAGCACACTGAATACAGTACAATCAACAGAGCTGCAGCAGACAGCTAGCACACTGAACACAGTACAATCAACAGAGCAGCAGCAGAGCTAGCACACTGAACACAGTACAATCAACAGAGCTGCAGCAGAGCTAGCACACTGAACACAGTATAGCCAACAGAGCTGCAGCAGACAGCTAGCACACTGAACACAGTACAATCAACAGAGCTGCAGCAGACAGCTAGCACACTGAACACAGTACAATCAACAGAGCTGCAGCAGACAGCTAGCACACTGAACACAGTACAATCAACAGAGCAGCAGCAGAGCTAGCACACTGAACACAGTACAATCAACAGAGCTGCAGCAGAGCTAGCACACTGAACACAGTATAGCCAACAGAGCTGCAGCAGACAGCTAGCACACTGAACACAGTACAGCCAACAGAGCTGCAGCAGACAGCTAGCACACTGAACACAGTCCAGCCAGCAGAGCTGTGATACTCCCCTCTGTACCAGGCTCACTGTACCCTGCTGCTGCCCAGGCAGGGGCTGTGGCACAGGGGGCAGTGCCCAGTGTCCCCAGGACAGGAGAGAGAAGCCCCTGTGAGCCCCAGGGAAAAGGGAGATTAGCAAATGGGGGCAGGAAAGTGATAATAGGTCTCCGGAGTTCAAGTAGAAAATTCACAGCCAACAGAGCAAGAGAGATTAAGGACAGCACTTAAGATAAATGTGTCTAAACAGGGATGGACAGACAGAGACAGGCATTCATCCTCAC
The DNA here is from genome assembly GCF_059453375.1 of Lepisosteus platostomus. Classification (NCBI taxonomy): domain Eukaryota; kingdom Metazoa; phylum Chordata; class Actinopteri; order Semionotiformes; family Lepisosteidae; genus Lepisosteus; species Lepisosteus platostomus. The sequence continues at coordinate 890,993 of NC_142613.1, forward strand.
ATTATATAGAATTGAATTAACTATGCAATTCCTCCCTGGGAAAACGCAGGTGGCAGGAGGCACCTTTATATGCCTTGGGAAATGAAGAGATTAATTCAATTTTAAAAATCCATACAGGTGTCTTCCTGACGAGACGCTGTCTCCGTGTGGACAGGCAGCGCGGTGGGTGTCTCCCGTGCTGGTGTGTGTAGGTAGCAGGAGAACAATGTGGAGGAAGGGGGGGTGTTCAAGAGAAACGTGTAGGATGATGAGGCGGACAGATCTGCTTCGTTTTCCCCCCACAGATGAACACCCACATTCCACCCGGCCCCGCCGGAGCCTCGCTCTGTGCGGCTGCTCGCAGGCCGGCGCCAGGCCCACCGGAACCGGCGCTCGCGTCCGTGCGAACACCGGGGGGCAGCGGGTCGAGGGGGTAGATACCGGGGCGCGGGGGGTGGGGGTGGTGAGAACTGGGTAGCAACAGCAACAGCCGAGCCCCACGGCCGTGACTTCAGTGGGAGGGCGCGACGGAAAATACACCAACCAAACAAGCCTGAATCATCCTGACTCGGGCGGCCCCGCTCTGCACCCAACGTATAAAATACAATTACAAACGACGAGACCAGAATATAAATACCGTCGGCCAAGTGCATGCGATGTTAAACACAAAGCTTGACTTTATAAATGGGTGGAATATCACGGCTGTATTCGTATCAATGTGCTGCCTGATAGACGCTCAAATTTCATCCGTCTCCCCGGCTCTGTGAGCGCTGTAATTAAGACAGGCAAACTCGCTTTAGGCGTGCTGGGGCCGGATCTGTGCGGCGGGGAGAGCGGCGTTAACACCGGCTGCTTGTGCGTGTAAAGCACCAGCCTATACAGTACGCCTCAAAAGCACACGGACGTAAAAGTGATTATGTAAATCGAGAAACTAAGCCTCTTGCAAATTGAAATTAACATCTGTCTGCACGAGACGGCCGTTGCCTCCTCCAGCGAGGAAGTATATGAGCTACATTTGCAAACTGCAGTACAAATCTATCAATATGCACGCATGCATAAGCGATACCAACAAGTCGTGCGCCAGGCTTACAGCAAAGACAATTAATACCCCACCAGCTGTAAATACATACGCTATAGAAAAGCCATAGAGTCTGGCACAAAAGGCCGGGAATTTAAAGTCCTTATAGATATATAATGTATTTAAAAGCACCTCTTTCCTAAAAGCATTATATTGACGAACGTCGCCTTTGGGATAAAATGACTAAGGATGAGAGAAAGAGCCTCAGAAAAGACACGAGAGTGTAAAACAGCGTCTTACCTGCTTCGCGCTCTTTGTGGTCGAGACAAAGGCTGTGAATTTAATTCCAGGCCATTTCTGCCCGCGTGTTGCAGTTAATAAAGATCGGACTGTGGAAGTGAAGTCAAGCGACATACAAAATAACCCCACTGGACGGACAAGCGCTTAAGAAACCATCACACAGCACGAAAAAAAAGAACGCGGCGTGCTTTGACGTCCCTTGTAAATAAAGCAATCTGATAAAATACCAATACAAATGAAAACAGAGACAAAAAAATCAAGCTTCTCGTCTGTTTTTTTTTTGTCTGCGCGTCCTGGTTAAGTCCTCAAAAACCGGGGGACGGACGGGGGACGGCCACCGGGATTCAACTCCGTCCAAAGGCTTGTTCCCGGGAGCAAGGCGGCCGCGGTCCGTGTCGCCGAGGGACCCCGCAAGCCCACACAGGGTTCAAGGGAAAACAGCGTTTCCTCCTTTTCCGCGTGCATGACATGTCTTCGGGTCTTCCATAGAGCCCTACACGCCCTCACATGCCCACCCGACTGCGGGAGAGCCGACCGACACAAAGCGCAGCCGGAGACCGCGGGTCCTATTCCTGCTGCGCGGACGGCAACGCTCGCGTCTCGTCTAGGTGGGGAGACATCATCGCAGGAGTCCCAGCCGGCTTTGTTAACGTGAATATCTTTAAATCCCCGTTACCTCCGCGGACTGTCGCCGACGGCGCAGTCACGGCCGCTCGTCCCTCAGCCTCAAGGTGTCGACCCTCGGCGCTGCCATGGCGAGCAGGAACGTCTTCCTCTCTCACGGTCTCTCCGCCCGCAGCGCGCCCGGCTCGCCTGTCGGTCTCGGCACCGGCACCGCGACCATGCCGGGGTGAAGACGCGCACACGGCGCCTGTGCAGGTGCCCTATATTATTGTCTGAAAAGACTACGACTGGCACCCCGGCAGAAAACAAAATAACAACCGCCGTTTCGTCAGTCGTGCCGGAGTCTTGCCGAATACCGCTGCTGTGGCGAGATCCCGGGCTCGCAGGAATCCGAGCGCGCCTGCTCTTAATAAATAATGAAAGCGAAAATGTGACCACACACAAAAAAAAAAAAGCCGATGAAATGGCTGTTTGCGATGGTGAGTTGGGAACAGCGGCTCTTTCTCTGCGCTCGGCTTCGCCTCCGCTCGGAAAGGCACAGGCGCGACTCGGGAGTTTTCGGCGGAGGCTGAGGGATGTGGGCGCTGCGCTGTGGCGAACAGGGATTCGAGCGCCTTCAACAGCGTCCGTCGGGCACAGCCTGGAGCGCCGAGGGGCCTTCGACTGCTTCACCGCGGCTGGAAGAGCAGGGCGGAGCGCATCGCGGGGTTATCTCTTTCGTACGTGTTATGTCATCTTTGAACTCGCTCTCTCCCCTCGTTTCTAAGCGGAGAGCATGTCTCTCCAGCCCCCCGTATACACCGGCCCCAGGTTTGTCTTCCGCCGTGGCGTGTGGGTCGCTACCGAATCCCGCAAGGACGTCTAGCCGCGTTGTTAAATTAAAAAAAAACAAACAAAACAGATCCGCGATCCTACAGAAATCGCGGCCGGGACGATGCCCACGGTAGCGCGGCGGCGGACAGCGAGCCCGTGTGGACACCGGCGGCGGCGGACAGCGCCCCTAGCGGCGGCGGCGCGCCCGCAACAGGTGCAAGGCCTCGCGTGTCACCCTGCGCGCCGCCTCCCCGCACCGCGAAGCGGCTGATTTATTCATTATTCTGATTATGATGATAATGACGACAAAGAGAGTTTTATTCTCCTCGCGCTCGCTGTCGCAAATCGTTTGAAACAGCGCGCTTATGCCTTTAGGCTTTTAAACCGCAGGATATTCATGAGGGAGCGTCGCGTTAGTACCCGGATTGTATATTTTTTATAATAATGGAATACATTTGTGGAATCGTGACGCTGCCTGTGGGTCTTTGTCGCTTCTAGCGCGGAGCATGAGCTGCCAGTCGGTCTGCGTCTCCCGCCACTGTCAACAGAAGACCGGGTTCACGCCGGAGAGCCTTTAGTTTGGTACCTAGTAGCTGACTAATCCAAGGATCACATCCAAGTGTTTCTCGAAAGAAACAGGGTATTGGGTGGCTGGATAAACGCGTTCCACACTCCCACCACTCTTCGTGTAAGTAAGTGCCCCTGTTCTGGGTTTTAAATGCGTAGGTCCCTCGTGTGGATCCTGAAGAGGCGCGCCGGGTGGACTTCGTCAGAACAGACGTGTGGCTGCAGCTAACGCTCACGAGAATGAGGGCGACGATGAGGCGGGCCGCTACCAGCAGTACAGCAGTAGCAGACCAGACCTTTCCTCCTCGTGTTGTGCCCTGGGGCCGAAGGCTGGTTTGGCACTGTCTGGGGCACGACAGCGCACCTGGCGGGGGGGTCAAACCGCGCGCAGCGGGGCAGTCCGAGACCGCAGGACCCTGCAGCGAACTGTGGGAAGAAGATCATTGGAGCCTCCCTCCCTCCCTTCCATTTCTGTCACCTGTCACAAACGCTGCTCCCACAGGGCCCCCAGTATAGTAGATGACCCCTCCCACCCCTCCCATGAACTTTTTGCCCTCCTACCCTCTGGGGAAAGATATCACAGTGTACGGGCCAGCTCCACCAGACTCTGGAACAGCTTCTTCCACAGGCTGTCAGGCTCCTCAGCACCCCGGAATCTACTGGTACCCACCCCAATTCCAGAAACAGGGTTTCAATCCCCCCAGTGTGTTGTGTATGGGGGTGGTGGCTCTGTGGCTCAGGATCAGTGCCTGTGACTGGAAGGTTGCCGGTTCAAATCCTGCGGCTGGTAGAGGAATCCTACCCCGTTGGGCCCCTGAGCAAGGCCCTTCACCCCAACTGCTCCAGGGGCGCTGTACAATGACTGACCCTGCGCTCTGACCCCCAGCTTCTCTCCCTCTCGGTGCGTCTGTGTCTCATGGAGAGCAAGCTGGGGTATGTGAAGTTCCCAATGCAATAAATTGTATAGGGCTATCTGCACTTTGCACTATGTGTATCTCGTCTACGTCTATGTCAGTGTCCTGTCTGGATTTGCATCGTGGACCAGGAGGAACGATATTTCGTTCCACTGTGAACTTGAATCTGCGTTCGCCGCTCATGGCCAAGATCAGACCGTCTGAACAGCCGGACAGTCTGACTGGTATGTTCGAGGGCGACATTTCAAATCCGGCTGTCTGGTTTGTCAATGATGCTGAATTTAGGATTGTTCGTCTTTCAGCTTAAACGCGGTATTAAACTCCAGTCCGGTCCAGGTGGGTGGCTGGTAAAAACAGAGTAATATAGAGTGTACTTGTGATGAGCTCTTAACATTGATCGTCACGGCTATGATGACGTTCGTACAATTTGTATTTGAATTCATGACGTATTACAGTGCTCCGCGCTACGTGACGCCTGTCTTCCGCAGCGGAGCTCGGTCTGTTGACTCGTCTAAAGCTGAGCTCAGTTAGAAACAGACTTTTTCAAGAAGAGGGGCCTCAGTTACGTGAACTGGGCGCACAGCTGCCCTCCGCCGTCTCTAGCTTTCATCCCCTCGGCCGAGTGCGCCAGATCCTCAGCGTTTAGTCTCTCCGTGAAGCTCGGTAACCGTTTTGTCTCGGCTTGACTCGACACTCAGCCGCGTCACCTCATGCTGGTGACAACAGCTGTCAGAACCGCTGGATGCCAACGGGAGCAGATGGCAGAGCGAGGAGGAGGAGGAGGGGGAGGGGCGGAGTGTCTGCTGCACTGATGCGCTCCAGCCCTAGAAACTCCGGAGCTCAGCTTCGGCGCCAGTACCAGACAGGAAGGGACCGTGACACCTCTGCCAGCTGGAGCTCCTGGGCAGAACGAACCGCAGAGCACTGGAGGGGCAAGGAGGGGCAGGAGGACAAGAGGAAAGGAGGGGCAGGAGGTAAAGAGGGCTCAGCTCTGGAGGTCCATCTCATTCACGAATGCCGGACGACGTGTGAGGACCAGTGAGACAGGAAGAGGGTTTTTAGTGCCACAGACAAGGCGTGAATAATCGTGAGCATCAGGGGGTGTGTAAATAAACCCACTCAGGGAGAACATCTCTGTACCTGTCCTGCGTATCTTCGTAAGAGGGATTGGATTTGCCCCCAGGTGGGGTGCAGAGATATTGGCTCTCCAGTTCCTGACTCACGAGTGACTCCTGACAACAGCCGGCTCCGTTCCCAGCGAGCCCTGGCCACTCCCTCGGCTCTGGGCTTCCTGGGAATGTGGCAGGGTAACACGGACAGGGCTGTGGGCTCAGGGAGTCCGGAGTGTGGGCCGGAGTGTTGGGACCGTGTCTCACCAGTGAACGAGACTTCCCGTCATCTCAGAAGAGCTCCTTTCCCCTCCTCCTGCTCAGGGTCTTCCAGAGTCCGTGACGGCAGTCAGGGTGCGTGAGGCGAGGCGGACAGGCCCCTGTCATCCCTCCTGAGCTTTCTCTGTAAACTGCGTTAAAGCAGACTCCGCCGCCAGGCTCGTCCTCACAGAGAGGAGCTCCGCTGTGCTGCTGGTGGAGGTTGTGCTTTGAACAGAGGAGGTCCACACACAGGTGACCCAGGCTTACTTCATTTTCTAATAATAACTTACTGACTCAAATCCTTGAAACGGGTACTGATGACTCACAGCGTAGGACATCTCATTTCAACTATTCGTGTTAATTGTCTGTGCGTGTTACACATGCATTCAGATTGCAGTATGTTTGAGATTCTCACCTCTCTCACTTCATGCAGCTCTCTCTCTGGCTCGTGTACTGTGGTTGACTTGAATATTTTAAAGGCGCACTGTCTCTTTAACTCTTTCCTGTACGGTACTCAAAGTCCCATTTGTTCTTCTTTTATACCTCATGTGTGGGCTACACACGGTGCTGTAATTTTCCAGTCCTGCAGAAAAGCTGCTGAAGAGCTCAGCTACTCTGAGTCTGAACACCGGCTGTGAGAAACGGGGGAGGTAAATTCAGTGAGCACAGGGAACATCATTAACAAAACTACAATGTCACAGCTTCATGTTTACTTTTCCCAGAAACTAATCTTGACAGAACCTGATAAATGTAAGCTACCATCGCATCAAACAGCAAAATGAAATAACCTGAGAGGTTCTGTGAAAATAAATATGTCTATTTTATATATGACCAGTGAAGCACAAACCAGAGGACACAAGTGGAAATTACATGGCAGTGCATGTCTAACCGAGAACAGGGGGCGCTTCTTTACACAAAGGGTTGTAGGAGAATGAAACAAGCTACCCAGGCATGTCGGTGGTGAAGCTGAGATCCTGTCTTCCTTCTGGAAATGGCTGGATCAATTAGCTACTTATTACCAAATGGGCTTTATGGGCTGAATGGCGTCCTTTTGTTTTTAACAGTTCTTACACTCTATATACTGTATAGATGAAAAAAACCCCAACAAATTACAGATGACAGATTACAAATAGCAGCATAAGAAGATAGATAGATGACAGGTGGATATAGATAGCACTTAAAATAGTGCTACAGTATACCTGAATACCTTTATAGTAGTATTATGAAACTCAAAGAAAGAAACAACATGTGTGCTCAGAAATTAGCTTCCAGACAAAATTGTGGTGGGTTTATTGTCTTCACACAAACACACAGTCATGAAATGGGCTCTGGCACTGCAGAGTCTTTTTAACACACAGCTCTTAGGACAAGCATATCCCAGCATGCTGAGGCCTGGTGAAAGCAGCAGGAAGGCTGCTCTGAAAAAAAAACGCTCTGCTGGTTTGACTATCACGAGCGAGTCTTAAGCACCGTCTTGCATCGACATTTTGAAAATCCAGAAATAAAAACAACAAATAACTCAAATTCACAGCAAGAGTGGACAACACAGAGAGGAATTCTCAAATTCACTGTGTCCAAGCAAACACAACAGAGACTGGAACTATCCTCTGTATTGTATCTATTTTAACAACCCAGAAACAGAATCTTCCACATTAAATTTCAAAGACATTTCACACCAGTATATATTCCTTTGTTTATTAAAATACTTGTATATATAAAGTAAGGAGACTATAGATAGTAGAAGTGATAAAAAGTGTAGCTTTTACATGTTTACCTTATAGCACAATCATTACAGCATCAGCAAGAATATGTCAGTTTCATGAGAACCACGTCAGCCCACATGTAGCTTTGATCAGGAAATAAAACAAACTTTCCGAAGGCTGAGAGAAGTGTTTTTCATGGTGACGGCCTGAACGTAGACCATTCACCTAAAAAAATCCAGTTTCTATCTTAGACACCAGCTTCTTGGCCAAACTCTAATGCCTAACCCACACTGCCTCCCTCTCTCTCTCCCAGTGCCTCGGCTCCAACCTCCACAATTAACTACAAGGAGAATCTGTGTCCCTTCTCTGTTGCTGAACTCGATACACACGGGACTGTCATGCTGCCCACACACTAGACTAAGGCTGATGCAGGTGTACTGTCTCTCATCCCCTCAGCTCTGATCACTAGATGACATTGACACTGACACTTGCTAACTTTACGCGTAAAGCTACTGTCTCTTCATCCCTCTGTTTCTATCTAGGAAGGCACTCTGCTTCTCCGATTTATGGCTCATGCACGGAGTGCAGTCTTCACTTCAGCTGCACGGCTAAGGAAGACACCCCTGGCTCTGGCACTGCAGAGTCTTTTTAACACACAGCTCTTAGGACAAGCATATCCCAGCATGCTGAGGCCTGGTGAAAGCAGCAGGAAGGCTGCTCTGAAAAAAAAAAATGCTCTGCTGGTTTGACTATCACGAGTGAGTCTTAAGCACCATCTTGCATCAACGTTTTGAAAATCCCAGAAATAAAAAACAATAAATAGCTCGGATGCACAGCACGAGTGGGAACAGGAAGTGGTGTGAAGTCAGGGCTGGAGAAGAGTTTTAAGACGAGGGGGCTGGTCTGCACACGAGCCCTGGGAAAGGAAACGGTTAAGCGATCCAGCTCATTCTCTTGAACGGGCCGTGTCCTCTGCTGGAAAGGCTCTTTCTCAGGGTGGCGCCTGCTCTTCGTTGAGCGAAGCAAGCAATGAGACTGCTGTTGCTGACAAACATTGAATTTCCGAGGAAAAACATCACGTCATGAGTCATGAATCAAAGTGGAAATCACCAGTATGCTTACATCTGAGGACACAAATATTGGCCCTGTCAAACAGTGGGGCAACATGGAGGCTCAGTGGTCGGCATCACTGCCTCTCAGCGCTTGGGCCCTGGGCTCTATTCCCGACCTGGGCTGCTGTCTGTGTGGAGTCTGCATGTTCTCCATATGTTCACATTGGGTTTCCCCCAGGTGCTCTCACAGGACAGAGACATACTGGTAGGTTAATTGGCTTCTGGGAAAACTGGCCCTGGTGTGTGGATGTCTGTGTCTGTCCTGTGCTGGACTGGTGCCCAGTGCTTGCCGAGATAGACTCTGGCTCCCCCACGACGCCATACTGAATAAAAAGGTTAGAAAATAGATGGATGGATCTTAAAATAGTACACAGTTAACACATGTTGACTACCACTTGGCGAATGAACATCTAATAATCTTAAAAGAGGTAGAGCTGACAGTTACAGTTAATGTTTATTGCTGTTAAGTCAGTACCTTGTTTCAGACACAGCCAGGCTGGAAGTGCTTGAAACATGCTGAAACATGCACATAAGTATTAAACGAAACCCTTGCTTGTCAGGCTGGCTCTCTCCTGGCCACAGCCATCGTATTCGAGCAGTAACACTAGTATTACTGACCGGCCATCTATACTGTGTTTCAGTGGGGTCTGTTTGAAAACGGATTCAAAAGTACTGGAGCAGCTTCAAAACTTCCTTCCTTTGCAAAATGATGGTGCATCGTTGCAAATGGTACTGCAGATGACGCAAAGATGTAGGAATGTCCCTAGGGAGCCCCTCCCTCAGTTTACGGGGGTGGGTGTGTGTGTGTGTTTCAGGCGAGAGCGGGGTTATGCTCTTGTTTTCCTGATTAAAAAAACAATTCAGTGAACTGATCGGGCAATACAAAATACCTTCCCATGATGGCTGTGCTTTTCCATAGTGATTCTATACAGTTACATTCACTTTGCCAATAAAGAAGCGTAAGAGTACCTCTTTACTGTATAATCTAGTGTAACACAGGACAGTACCACATTCCAGGAGCACACGGAAGTTTGTCACTTCTGTCCTGCACCTCAGGAGCTGTTGCCTGCTATTGCAAGGGCTGTCATGGCTTTCCTGTTAGGATTTACAAAGGACAGGAGAATGTGCTCCGACTTCATCCAAGCTGCACTTTATAATGAGCACTGACTGAGCTACACTGCGATACACCACGTAAGAGTCTGTTCCGTCTTCTTCAGGAGGAAAACCACTGTGCTTAAAGTGACAGTCGAATCCAGGACCACAGTCCCATGGAGAATTTCTTTCCAGCCAGTTAATGGCAAGATCAACATGCCGTCGAGCCTCTGTAGCCTTTAGACACTGCAGAGGAGTAACAGGCTGTGACTGACGACACTCTCGGAAACCTTATGCCTGCTCCAGCCAGATTTGAGGCCTGCCACGTGGAAGATACAGGAGACCCAAAAATACAGCATTTTCTTTAGGTCCATAGTTTCAATAGATGAGTTCTTATATTTAACCTGCTCCTGCACATCTGTTGTACCTTAGGATCATTCTCATAAGTGCCATGTGTAGAGTTTAGGGGTGCCCGGGTTGCCCTGCGGTCGAGCTCTGCACTCGAGGTAAGGGTGCAGGAGCAGGGGCTGAAGAAGAGCCGACCTGTACAGGGTCACTCAGATAGCCCCTGTACTAGGTATCAAGCAGACGTCTTATCTAGGCCCATGCAGTATATCCTGGACAGGCCTTTAAAGATGCCTCATCAACTAAAATAAATGAGAGAACTGAGCATCGAAACCCACCCTGATTACTCTGAGCGGATGCTGGTGATCTGTATTATTGTGTATGATTAGAGCTGTGACTTGATTTTTCTGTTGAACTACTATGAGCAGTTACCACACTGATCGAGCAGACTTGATCTTCCTGCGCAACATTTGTCAGGCTACTGCCATTTGACAATAAGGGGCAAGCTGCTATAGCAATTAAACACCTGAGACCACGGTCCGTGTCCGAGCCCTCTCGCACACACGTTAGGCAAATCGAACCTAGCCGTTTCTCGAAAAGAATCGAAAACCCTGATTTCCTGAAGCTGGCTGTCAGCTGTAACTGTTAGCCACTCCAGTATTGCACCCCCCTGCGGAAAGTACCACCCCAGACATCCTGATCAGCAGAGCTGCTCTGCTTCCTGCCCCCTTAGGAGGTGAACACAAGCACAGCTCAGTGCTGTGGGCTACATGCCACATGATTCTACACCCCGCCGTTCAGGCAAGAGAGCACACAACACCACCCAACTGGAGTTTGCTAAACTGCGCCTGTACTTGGAACAGAAAGGCATGGATGCTGGACGCTGGACGCTGGACGCTGGACGCTGGACGCTGCGGTCAGAAGCAGTGGGACAGGAGGTACACGGCTATGAAGAGGAAGATGGTGGGATTGTTCAGACCTACTGCCAGGCAGGCGGCGAGCCCCAGGACAGACAAGGACTGGATGAAGGCCTGGTTCAGTCGCTCCTGACTCTCTGCGTGCGGAGTCACCAGTCTCCACCGGGGGGCGCTCTGCTCTGTCCCTCCGGCCAGCGGGCCTGTGCTTGGGCGCGCCGCAGGTTCCTCCGTTCCTCCGTCGCCGTGGAGTTCCTGGTCCGCAGACTCCGCCATGCGCCGGTGCCCCTGCTGCCCCCTCGGCAGCGGACCCACCTGCTGCCTGGCTCTTTCCACAGAGGGGGGGCACGCTGCGAGACCGGGGGAGCCCCCTGTGGGGGCCCCCAGACCTGCTGCGCCGGCGTGCTCCTCTGGGACCGGTGCCGTGTCAGCCCCCGCCCGCTGGTGGGGCGTCAGCGCGGAGGGGAGCCCAGTCGCGGGCTCTGCCAGCCCCACGTGCTGCTCTCCGGTGGGGCCCAGTCGGGTGACCCCAGGTGGGTGCCAGGGGCAGGAGGGCAACACGCCTGGCACCTCCTCCCCTCCGGCTTGAAGAGACTCCCCTGCTGGGCGTCCGCCATCCTCCCGGGCCGCGCCGCAGCTGGCGTCCAGCAGGGGGCAGCGGGGCGCCCGCTGGCCCTCCTCTCCGGCGCTCTGCGGCGGTGCTGCCCTCCCGCGGCTCCTCTCTGCCCTCGAGGCCATGAGACCTAGCTCCTGCGCCGGGGGGAGACTGCGGGGATCAGGCGCCTTCCCCTGAAAGCGCCCCTCTTGCCCTTCCCCTGCGGCCTCTGACTCGGGGTCCACGGGAATGTGGGGTGTCATCTCGGGGTTCGCCAGCAGAGGCAACTTGGCTGGGTCTGCATAGGGGCTCATAACTGTGGGTTTGGGGTGAGTGACCCCAGTCTCCCCCAGGGCTTGGGAGAGGACGTCCTGCACAGGCTGGCCGGCGACCCCCAGACTGGCTGTGAGCTCTTTCACTGCGCAGGGGGACCAGGGGTCCCTCTCAAGGCGCCCTTCAGGATTGCGGGGTGTCTGTGCAGTAGGGGTCACTGTCACGGGCGAAGCTGTGACTGTGTGGGGTGGAAGGGGGATCTCGGGGCTCTCTGATGACCCCCAGTTCTCCCCGCAGGCCGGTGCTGATGGGAGCTGGGGGCTCTTCAGAGACGGAGTCACCTCTGTGAAAGCTGAATGGGGGTCTATGCTGAACTCGGGTGAAAGGCTGGGCTTAGACTTTGTGACCTGTGGGTGTAAACATGAAAAATAATAATAATCAAAGATCTGCTCTGGTTAAATACGCAAACAGGTTCTGCTTTGAGACTCTGAACCCCATAGCGAGAAATGAAGACGGGGGGCCGGGTAGATTAGTACAGATGCTTGGTTATTTGAGATATTATTTAGAACCACACTGTGGCTTCAACCACTTTCTGCAGTGTTTGCATGTGTCCTTGTTTGTGCCTGTGTTTGCAATTTGCAAAGAAACCAGATGCACAATCCCAGTATAACCAGAAGCAGCTCTGAGACGGAGCAGGAGTGTTGCCAGTTTCCTTTCCCTGGTCGTACCTCTGTGTACTGTGAGCAGTGCAGGACAGGGAAGTCCTGACACTGGCTCCTCCACACCCATGAATCAGACCTGACCAAGTTCCCCGATTCCCATGAAAAACAGATTCCTTTCTGCACGTTAGCCAAGCTGCCCCTTTTTAAAACCTCACATCTGTGCATCATGGTGCAGGTGGGCACGTGCTCATCTCTGCCTCAGATACCAAGCTACTGGCACAAAAGGCTCACTGAGTCCACAGCTGAAGGCTTGGTGCTCTGGTGGGTTTGCCCTCGTTCCCATGGGCACCATCCCAGAGACCTGTGGCTGGAGCGGCAGTGTGAGCTGACCTGTGCGGAGCCAAGACTGGCACGTCCACCCCCAGCTCAGCCCTGTCTCTGCCAGCTAGGAGCGATCAACACACCCTTGCTCTTCAGAGCCTCATGTCTCCACTGCATGGTGATGCTTCTTCAGGGCCGGCTGAATGAATGTGCCTGAGCTCCCAGCACACTCCGAGTAAAAACAGGGAAATGTGCACCTACACACCAGGAGAGGTGTAAGGATGGACTCTTCAGAATAATGTTCTGAGCTTTTCCAGCCCACCTTCTGCCTGGGCACAGCATTAACCCTGGGTGGTCTTTGTCATTTTCAGGTCGGCATCATTGTGCAGAAGTCTCTCTGGGAAGCTGGGCATGCTCACGAAACAACCATGTTCACAGTTTCAGGTGAAACACAGACAGACGTCTGCACGATGCCGGGCAGCCCGTACACCCCTTGACCCCTGTCAGGCACACACCTGTTACCATTCACGTGTTAGAACCCATTCCCTGCACTGGAGGGGGTCAAGGGTCAGCCTTGGCTGTTAGTAAATCCGCAACAAACTGGTCTGCAGTCTTTAAGAGTTAATGTTTCCTGCTCAGACAGAATTTGCACTCAATGCGAATAACTAAGAGGTACAGCCCATATGCAAGGTTATTTTGTGTGTATGTTAGTCAGACTTCCAAATCTCCCGTTAAATCTGTTACGTTTGGCAAGTTATTTGGGATCATTCAAGACCTGAATTAGTGAAAAGGTGGCTCTTTCATTCAAGGTTCCTGCCCTACATAGTTAAATAGTTAAGTTAGCCTGGTTCTGCACTTCAAGTGCCTGACGCACTTATTGCAGAATGCACGTGGTTGTGTATTTGCCCTGAACAGCAGAGTGGAATGACCCAAGATGGGGAAACACTGTAAACTCACATGGGACAAGACCGTGTGATGACTTTACACCAAGAAAAGACAAAAGAAGTTGGAGTGTTATTGAAATGGCAAGCAGGCAGAAAGCAAGCGAACGTTACCTAAATTGTTGCTGAAGCTTCAATGAGCTGTGATCAACAGAAAACATGACATTAGACAAGCAGCCAGGGACACAACTGCAGTGAAACGGCATTAATAAAAGATGTGGTCTTTTTGAGAAAGAAGGTTTTCAGTCCTTGTGAAATACATTGTGTTTTCCTTTTTTAAAACGTAGCGTGGTGCGTCCTCACACAGACCCTAGACTACTGTCCCAAGTTATGAATTGCTGAGATCTGAGACTTCATCTCCTTGTTCTTCGAATCAGACACGTGAGGGTCAAAGGCCCTCTTGGCTCTCACTGCCCGTGAAGTCTTAATTAGTTCATTAGCACCAACGAACCTCTTAATAGAGAGTTTGCCTTGCCTGGTGCTTATGAACCTAGTATTTTCTGTTTTTTGCCTAGTTACTGAACTGCCCCAGTAAAAATTGAGAATGTTAGAATGACTACAGATGAGAGGAGGCCAACTGGCCCATTTAGATCCCTGGGAATTCAGCAGCTGACTCTGGCTTTGTGTGAATGAAGCCAGAGTACCGGGTTTGAAACTTTCAAGAAATAGCTTAATAAACTTGCTTAGCTGTCTCTGCACTCCCTCAGATAACTGGACAACTCCTCCAGAGAGCTGAGCTTGACCAGAGACCGTAGGGTCAGTCAGGGCCAACCTGGAGCTCTGCCACAGTTGTAACCTGAATCGGGGTCCCATGTGGATGAGGCACAGGTCACCCCCCTCAGTGCTGGTGCTGCAGCAGTTTTTTGCTCATGAGAACAGTAGCTGTGCCCACATCAGGGAGGGGGCAGGCCTGTCAATTCTCCAGATGTTAATGGTTCCTCCGCAGGGAAAACAGAGTCTACATCACTAAACCCGTTACAAATTAACCTCATGCACTCAGACTTCAACGCACAGCAGTAAAGTATCCTGGTCCTGGAGAAGCAGAGCAGCAGCCGGCCAATGACCGACATCATGAGACAGCGAGGACAGCAGTCCTGCTCTGCACAGTGAGGACATCATGTCTCTCAGCACAGCGAGGACAGCAGTCCTGCTCTGCACAGCGAGGACATCATGTCTCTCAGCACAGCGAGGACAGCAGTCCTGCTCTGCACAGCGAGGACATCATGTCTCTCAGGACAGCGAGGACAGCAGTCCTGCTCTGCACAGCGAGGACATCATGTCTCTCAGCACAGCGAGGACAGCAGTCCTGCTCTGCACAGCGAGGACAGCAGTCCGAAGGAATGAGGAAGAGGTGTTATGGATGAGTGTTGCCTACAGCTGTCTGAGGGGAAGGGTAATGATGTGTAAGAGGGACAAAGCACAGAGCATTTTCTTTAAAGAAAAGCAGAAAGTAGGAGCTGCTGTCCTTTGGGTTTTTGTGGGGGCGGGCGCCCAAACCTCCAGCACTCTCACCTCTATATCGATTTGTGGGTGAACAGGCACGGGTCGCAGCACGTCCGCCTCGCTCACTGCTCTCCGGGGGCTCTCTGGGGGAAAGAACACGCAGCAGTGAGACAGGGGTGTTCCCAGCTCGGCTCACTCCCTGCAGCTCGCGACAGCGAGAGCTGCTGAGGCGCGGCGAGGACAATGAGCTGGAAACTGTCTGGAAAGACATGGGAAACACGGGGAACACGGGGAGCCCCCTCTGTCTCAGGGAGCTGAGGTTCCTACAGATACAGGACACTGCCCTTCCTTTGTGCTGGAGCAAAGTCCAGCCATCACCTACAATATTCAGACTGTACAGGTTTTACCGATTCAAGTATCTTCTACATCTGAAAGACATGAAATAACCTCACTCTGTCAGTCAGAAGTGTTTCAGAAGTAAAGCTACAATAATTTCACATAACTGCACATCATTTTAATATTGTAACTCCTCACAGATCTGCTGCATTAATCACTCATTTTTTACCACATGAGCATGTTGACAGTGAATTATACTCATGCAATTAAATATTAAATATATATTTCCTGGCAAAAACATTCTAACTCCAGGTGTACCTGTACCTGTGCAGGGCCTCTCCTGCCTGAACCAGACGCCCTGTACTCCAGCAGGTTTGGAAATACAGTGAAAAGCATAAGCAGTGGGACAGTCCTGTGAAATTTCATTTTTGCTGTGTACTTACAAAATGTGTATTTCAGAATAAAAGATAACAGTGAGGCCATAGTACAGAATTCCAGCTGTTGTTTCTGGGTGTTATTTTGCAGTCATGTTAGAACAATGTCACCAGCCATATTCTCAGAGCTCTGGACAAGGTGTCCTAGAACCTTACACCAGCCCACCTAACGAGTTTCTATCCTTCCTCGTGCTGCTGGAAAATCTGGACAGCAAGAAACACTCCCATCAAATTCAGAAACAGCCCCCAAGGTCCACTCACCCTGCTCCCGCCTCATCACAGCTTCCATGTGATCGTCTTCGCACTCCACTCCTGCTCTGGAAAGAAAAGGGAACACAGAGACCTCAGATCCACAGCTCACTGGGCCCAGGTCCAACCCACTGTCCCCACACGGGCCTGAGGTCTCACTGTCCCCACACGGGCCTGCAGGTCTCACTGTCCCCACACGGGCCTGCAGGTCCCACTGTCCCCACACGGGCCTGAGGTCTCACTGTCCCCACACGGGCCTGCAGGTCTCACTGTCCCCACACGGGCCTGAGGTCTCACTGTCCCCCACGGGCCTGCAGGTCTCACTGTCCCCACACGGGCCTGAGGTCTCACTGTCCCCACACGGGCCTGCAGGTCCCACTGTCCCCACACGGGCCTGCAGGTCCCACTGTCCCCACACGGGCCTGAGGTCTCACTGTCCCCGCACGGGCCTGCAGGTCTCACTGTCCCCGCACGGGCCTGAGGTCTCACTGTCCCCACACGGGCCTGCAGGTCTCACTGTCCCCACACGGGCCTGCAGGTCCCACTGTCCCCACACGGGCCTGCAGGTCTCACTGTCCCCACACGGGCCTGCAGGTCCCACTGTCCCCACACGGGCCTGAGGTCTCACTGTCCCCACACGGGCCTGCAGATCTCACTGTCCTCACACGGGCCTGAGGTCTCACTGTCCCCACACGGGCCTGCAGGTCCCACTGTCCCCACACGGGCCTGAGGTCTCACTGTCCCCACATGGGTCTGCAGGTCTCACTGTCCCCACATGGGCCTGCAGGTCTCACTGTCCCCACACGGGCCTGCAGGTCTCACTGTCCCCACATGGGCCTGCAGGTCCCACTGTCCCCACATGGGCCTGAGGTCCCACTGTCCCCACACGGGCCTGCAGGTCTCACTGTCCCCACACGGGCCTGCAGGTCTCACTGTCCCCACACGGGCCTGAGGTCTCACTGTCCCCACACGGGCCTGAGGTCTCACTGCCTGTCTCTGTGCTCAGGGAACAGGGGAGGGGGGGGGCTTCCTATCAGAGCAAATCTCAGCCCTTCAGCCTGACATTTCCACGGCTTCACTAAGGAATCCGTCAGGAGCTCCCTGTCCTAATTCGTCCTTCTGTGTATGCAGTTGATTTATAGCGCTCTTCGGTCACATGAAGCTTCACAGTGATGAAGTGCTTTTTCCTTCCACTGGGCTGCTGCTTCAGTGTCAGTCAAGTCTTAACAACAGGTGAAGCACTAAAGCCTCTGGCAGGCTGAGCTCGCCTGGAGGGGGAGGGGGGGGTAAGGACAGCTCATGTTTGTCAAATAACTAGCTTGTCCACCAGGCTAGGAAAAGGCCAGGGGTCAAGCAGGGTTTGTCAAGTCCGTAGATCTCCTTAGCCAAGCTGTTATCTTGGGATTTGTTAGAAAAGCTGGCCAGGCCTATGCAGAATGTAGGATTAGATTAGTCCCAGAGCCCTGCTGCCTTTTGACTGGGATTTTTGAGAACTCTGCTGGGGCTCAGCCTTCCAGGCAAAAGCAGCAAGGCCGAGCTACAGCACCATAAAAAACACAGAAGACACAGCAACACAGTATAGTAAGGCTCATCCTGGCAGACTGAGCAGGGGCCTTATACAAATACAGAAAGCTGATGCTGACGCACCAGGACAAATAGCTTTTCATATTGATGTTTTCATACTGCTGTCGGTATGCGAAGGCCTACGCTGAGAGCTGAGGGTTCGAGCCGAAGAACAGGAAGAAAGCAAAACCTCCCATGGGCAAAAGGCAAATCACAATCACAACTAGTGACACGGGCCGGCGCAGAGCTCTTTACGCCAGCAGGCTGCACTAGTGACACATGCAGTGCACAGCACAGAGCTCTTTACGCCAGCAGACCACACTAGTGACACAGGCAGTGCACAGCGCAGAGCTTTGTACGCCAGCAGGCTGCACTAGTGACACAGGCCGTGCACAATGCATGTTCACAATTACATTACGGTTGTCTGTCCTGTTGCAACTGTTTTGGACCATCTAAATATGCGTATACATATGTGGAGTTCTGTTTTTGTACATATTGATTATATAGCTTGCATCATATATAATTGTGGTGAACATGTTCCAATCTGCCCTTTCAGAAATAAACAGCAAATCACACATGCCCTAAGACTAAGAGGCTATAGATCAAGAATTAAATGCAAGAAACCTTTTAATAGAGTCCCAACTTTAAAAGGATGTCTAACACAACTGAAGAGTCTCGGGGAGTGTACAAGAAAGCGTTTGCAAGGTCTGACTGCGGACTACCTCCGTGCACCTGCCCACCGTCTATCCGCAGCTCCCGGCCTTGCTCACCGCGGAGGAGCAGGAGCCTATCCCAGCGCACAGTGGGCGCCAGGCAGGGCACGGTCTGCTGGGCACACACACAGACACACACTCACACCACGGCCCAGTTTCCACAAACAAATTCACCTACTAGTACATCTTCGGACAAAGTAAAATTGGTAAGGAAATGAAGGTCTAAGGACGACAGTTACACAGTTGTGTCGCTACTGTACCTACTAGAGTTCTCAAACTGCAATCAGCTGCTCTTTAATAAGATCATCTGAAATCTCATATACATTTTTCTTGACCAAAGCATCAGAACATTGGAACAGCAAAAAGGCTATTTGACCCACGGTGCTCAGTCGGTTCTGTCCCCTGCCGAGTACTGCCCCTGTTCGAAATCCTTTTCAACCTCCCCCCCTCCTCTAAGAGGAAATATTTGGAGAAACCAGTCAGGCCTGACCTGGAGAGATGGGAGGAAGCTGGAGAACCTGGCAAAACCCCATGTGAACACAGGGGCAACATGCAGACTCCTCACAGACAGGTGCCTAGTGACCAGCATTAATCATGAAACATGAAACAGTTTCTTGCATGCAACTGAAAGAAAAGCTTTTTTTCTTATTTGTGTGCTGGGATGTGACACCCCCACTCTTTCAGGGTACTGTTTCCGGGATAGGACTGAGGGGGGCAAACCACATCTCTCTGCAGGTCACAAAAACATATCATCAACACAAGACCTTTTAGGAGCTCCTTATGAAGAACAACGGACTGTTTCAGGTTTCAGGCTGGAATTATTTGCCACCTTTAGACAATGTGGAAAAGCAATGACGCAATGTCCTCATTTATAATATTGTCAATAATTTTAGTTACCATGTTATAAGAATGATATTGCATCTCTGGAATCAGAAAAGAGCAACCAGATGCCGCGCTCTGGGGGGTCCCGCAGAACCCAACAGCGACCGGATAAAGTAACTGCAACACTTTGGTCTCGAACAGAGAAGACTACGAGGCGACCCGATACGAGTATTTAAAACCCTTAACCACACTGACAAAGTCAGCCCAGAGTGAACCTGTAACACGAACCAGGGGCTACAGGTAGAAGCTACGGGAAAGTGTGTTTAAAACTGAGAGCAGGAGGCAGGGGGCTGCGGGAGTCTGGAACACACCGCCCGGTCACGGGGCTGAAGCCGATACCCGGGACTGCGTGGCCGGATGAGCTCATCAGCAGAGCTCTCCGATCAATCACCCCCCCCGCCAGCAGCCGGCTGCTCACGGCCGCTCTCCCGCGGTCGATGGGACACAGCTCGTCTTTCTGCTCGGCTCCGGAGGGCCAGGACTTGCAGCAGGTTCCCTGCAGGAAAGGTCACTGCGGCACAGGGTGCCCCCCAGCGCGCCCGCCCCTCCGAAAGGTCGGGGTGTAGCCGTCCCCGCGCTGCTATTTTCAGCAGCGGGGAGGGGCACGCTGTCAGCTCCCGGATGTGTAAAAGGGCAAACGTAAATCTATCTGGGGCGGATTGTCCTCCGGGGTTCTTGGACAGAGAGGGCACACGGTCAGCTAAGAACTACGAAACAGCATTTTAACACCGGAATGGAGGACAGGGGGCGCACACTTCTAAGCGAGGCCACTGAAAATACGTCTGCTTCCCGAAAACAGTTCGGTTTAACGGTTCCGGTCGTTTACACGCTGTAGACCCCTTGCCTGGACTTCTGAATTCGAGTCGTGGGCGTTGACGAGAGAAACACAACGCAAAGTCCGTCAGAGGAAAGCCGAGTTTGTGAAAGCTGGGCAAGTGTCCGTCTGACCGTTCCAGTGATGTAACACTCAGCCTCTTACAGAAACCGATGTAGAAATGTTTTCTCCTTATGAAAGATCACAAGGTTGTGCAATGTGACCCATCAGTTTACAACACAAGAATTTTGCTGTTTCCATCCTGGAATTCTACATTCTTTCGTATTTTATTTCTTTGAATCAAACTGCCATGCCTCCTGGCAGTTTCCTGTCTGTAAAACACTGAATCGTACAGGAGCTGTGAAACACTGCTGTAAGCCCAAGGCCTTTGCCTGTGGGCTCCAGGATGTAGCCTGCCCTTGACTTCAGCAGGGAAGTGTGCAAAGTCACACCGAGGCTCGACAGCTTGGGAGTGAAGGTGCACAAAGCTTACAAATCCCCTCTCCTCTCTCATCTTGTGTTTACGGACCTCAGCCGGGGCTCCTGAAATATCTCCATGAATTGGGTGTGAGGCTGACTGTCAGCCCTGTTTGTGGGCGCTGGGTTCAGCTGCAGACTGAGGCACCTCCTGCATGGTGCTTGCATGCTCCTGTGGGCGCCTACCATCTCCCGCAGACCTGCTGACAGGGATAATGGCCGTCTCTAAACTGGGCTTCGTGCTGAAGTCGTTGGAAACAGTGTCCCTGAAGTCGGGCATTTCTTACGCTGAGGGCTGACGCACAAACACATTAAGTAAGAGTCTCCTTAAGCAGCCAGCTCGGAGCAGCAGTGCCCAGCTGGACAGAGAGCCCATGGACATAGCATTCCTGCAGCAGTCCAGGTGAAATTACATCCTTTTGCCTCAAATAATCTGCTTTCTGAGCACAGATGGATGTAATATTTTTAATCACAGATATAGTGTATATATGTAGATGACATAGCTGCAGTAACTACAGAGATGGGTGGCACGGTGGCACAGCAGTTTGCATTGCTGGCACATGGTACTGAGGTCCCTGGTTCAATTCCAGACCCAGGAATCAGACACACTGTCAGTGTGGAGTTAGGGTTAGGGTTAATGCAGGTTTCCTCCCACAGTCCAAAGACAGGCTGGTGGGTTATTTCGCTTCTGGGAAATTTGACCCCGGTGTGGGTGTGTGTGTGTCCTGTGATGGACTGGTGTCCTGTCCAGGGTGTGCCCTGCCTTGTGCTCATTGCCTGCTATATGGGCTATACAGTGTATATATATAGATCGGCTCTGTCTCTCCTGTGACCTTGAATAGGAAGAAGCACTGAGAGAATGGGTGGATTGGGGTGCAGAATAAACATAAACTGACTGCCCTTAAACTTTAATTCACAAACTTGACAATGTGGCTACTTGTGCGTATGCGGTGTGTTTTGAACAGTGTTGAACGAGCTTCAGTCTGAAGCGGTGCCGGCGGGAGTGGCTGAAATGCGTCTGTCCGGGTCTGTGGTTCCGTCTCGGGCTGCAGGGTCTGGTACCGAGGTCACGCGCGGTGCGGGCGGGTCGGACACCGAGGGCAGCGAGCCGGCCGTGACGTCACTGCCAATAAGATCACTCCCCCCGTCCAGACACACAGCCGGGTTCCGTCCGCACTGCTGACGCCAGAAGCGCATCTGGCTGCACTATCAATAGCAGCAGCAGGAGCTGCAGCGGGACCCCCGGTCGCGAGAAACCGACAAGACCCCCCCACAGCTGAGCTGCTAATGCAGACGATAAACCTCACCCCCCCCTCCCGCGTGTCCAAAACACAGCAGCGTGCGCGAACTGCCCTGCACCTGCAGTCTCCGCATCCGCTCATACCGGGAGCTCTCCTCCTTCCTCTCCACCTGCGGGCGGGGCAGGTGCTCACGCAGCGCAAACGCTTCCAAACAGCGACTCCGCGACCTCCGCGTTTATCAGAGTAAGAATCAGGCGGGCGCCGCTCGGCTGTGCAGGCAGGGGAGTCCTCGCCGGGGCCGAGGGTACTTCACCAGTAACTTTATCTACTCCTGCTCCTCGGTCATGCCCAGACACAACCGGGATGGGCTCAGCCTGGTAACTCTAGGAAGAGCACAATGAATATTTATGCACCTTACTGGTTGATTGATTTACAAGTCGCAGTGGGGCCCACTGTAAACATCCTTTAGGTGCCCATAAATTCGCTAACGCAATTCTGTTCATCGCGCTTCGATTCAAGCCCCGCGCTCTCCGCTGGTTGGCGAGGGGGCGACCCCACGGGGCGACACTCACCTGCTTCTCCGAGACGGGGATTTTAGGATGCCCCGGGGCAGCCTCTCTCCAGCGCCCCGGCCGGGCTCCGGGGAAGCGCCCGTCTCCGAGACCCTGAGCTCGGCCGTGTAGTTCGCTCCCTGGTTGTTCGCCCAGTAGACGCCCGCCGGCGTCTCGTACCGCACCACGAACTCCAGGCGGGCGCCGTCGAAGAGGAAGGGGGCGGCGAAGGCGAGCTGGAAGGAGAAGCGGTCGGTCTCCCCGTCGCAGGAGCCCGGCACGTAGTCGGCGACGTGGTCGAAGAAGGTCTTCCAGGCGTCCATGGTGCAGCGCACGTACACGGACTTGTGGTAGGACACGTTCAGGACGCGCACGACCCCCCGCAGCGCGAGGGGCTCGTCTTCCACGGCGGACACGCTCTCCACTTCCACTTTGCGCGCCCGCAGGGCTTCCAGCAGCGCGGAGGCGGCGGGGCAGCTGAAGGCGGGGCAGACCCGGCAGCTCGGGGCGGCGGGGCGGCCTCCGTCCCCCTCCTCCTCCTCGTCTTCCTCCCCGCCGCCGCCGCCCGAGCCGCCGTCTTCGTCCGAGTCGAAGCGGGAGAAGCGCCGGACCTCCACCAGCTCCTGCCCCGCGGCGTCCGCGAAGGACACGCGTCTGCTCAGCGAGGGCTGGCGCGTCCGCAGGTAGTCCGCCGTCTCGTCGAAGACGGACATGCCGCGCTTCCTGGGCACCGGCGAGGACCGGGGCAGCAGGCGGGAGCGCAGAGCCGCCTCCTCGTCCTCGTCCTCGTCCTCCGCCGCCGCCGCCGTCTCCGGGATGGTCAGGAAAGACGAGCGCCTCCCGTTGGACATGCCGGTGGTGGCGAGGTCCCCGGCTCTCCCTCCTCGAAGACCCCCGTCAGGCTGCGACCCAGAGGCGCGCGGGTCTCCGCATGGGCACGCGGGCCGGTCGAGCAGCTCGTGAGCGAGCCGGACAGCGAGGTCGGGGGCAGCGGCTCGCGCCGGCGGACCCCCCCAGCGGCAGATAAAAACGGGGGCTTCTAAATTTAGCCCGAGGCGCTGGCGTTTCCCAGCTGGGCGGAACAACAACACAACAACAACAAAAACAAAACAAAAAAAAAACTGGCACGAATTCAATGCGTCTTGTTTATTCCTCCATCTCTCGGTCTCTCGCCCTCGCTTGATGAAAAGAAAAGCCGAGCTACATCCCCGTGCCAGTCGCCCCGTCTCGCCTCCTGACGGTCTGATTGGGGAAGAGGCGGCGCTCTCCTCACCGGAGAAACCGCAAGGCACAGTTTCCTCTGCTCTGACGTCGGAGCGATTCCCGGCGCTGCAAGTTCACCGGCGATGATCCACTTCCTAGCTTTTACTGGCCGCACAAAATAAAAGATGGCTCCTCAAGCGTTTCTCCCGATCCGCAGGACGCATTTCTGAAACCCGTTTTCCTCCCTGTCGGACAAGCGCGTTAATAAACGCTGAAGGGCAAGCAAGGGCAGTGCGGCCCAGGACAGGGGAGACGAGCGCTGGTGCAAACGCACCTGTCGGTCACTCTCCCTGGAGCAGACTCGTCTGTTGCCCACAGGGTCCAACCGATTCGACTACTGGAGCGCCGAAAGCAAATTGCGAACGTTTTTTTTTTGCGAAGATTTCGACGATTCATACCTGCCCCTGAAACCTTGTATGCGACATAAGTATTAACTCCTTCTTTGATCATTTATCGCTAAACCTCCTCTTTCTGATCCTGATCAGGGGATCCGTGTGCGATCGTGCAAATTGGAGCGATTCTGTCGCTCAGTCGAACCTCTGCAGGTCTCGCTGGGTCCCCACATCTTCTATAGTGAAATCGCCCCTGTTACTTATCGATAGAGTAACTTTCCAGTAGCCCTCCGTGCGCTGAAGTCTAGAGCTGTCAGGAGAAAGCGCTGCGCATCCACTCGAGTGGCCCAGACAAGGAAACCACGCAATTTCACATAGTGCAATGACTGCGATAAGCGCCGACTTAAATTATCGGGCTCAGAATTGCAGTTCAGTTACTGGGGAAAGCAACAGCAAACAAGGCCCATGAATCGCAGCGAAACCTTTGCAGCCACAGTCGGCCCTGCCGTTGCTTCTTCCCGGACGCCGGCCCTGCTTGTTCTCAGACTGAATGGCGGTCGTTTCCTCCTGAGCTCCGCCACGCTGGCTGTGTGCTATTAAGGTCTTTGAAAGGCAGGCTAGCCGCGCCGTGATACCGTGATCTCTCTGCGCGGAGTCTGGTCTCCGGAACTTGTTCAGCGGCTCTCCGCACGGTGAATTAGCACCGGGGCGAAGCGCTATATCCGGGTAGCGCCACGCTAAGAGGATCTGTGTTCTAATTAGCTAATGAGCTGCGAGGAGCACTTGGGCCTGTATTGTCCCCATCAGCGCGATCAGGTGCAGTGACTTCTCTGGGATAATAATAATAATAATAATAATAATAATAATAATAATAATAATAATAATAATAATAATTGCTTACACTTATATAGCGCTTTTCTGGACACTCCACTCAAAGCGCTTTACAGGTAATGGGGATCCCCTCCACCACCACCTGTGTGCAGCCCCATCTGGATGAGCGCCAGAACGCTCCCCACACACCAGCTCTCAGTGGGGAGGAGAGCAGAGTGATGTAGCCAATTCATAGATATTCATAGGATCTGTGGTGGGATTGAACCGGGTTTCCTGGTGAAGCCCCCCGCACAGGCAGGCATTCAAGAGCACAGCGGTCTACTCGATCGAGTACGATCCGTTTATGCGGGATCCCAACGATCCCGGCCGCCCGCTGCCCGCGCCCCCACGCTTTGGCTAAGCGGTACCCCTAGCGGGACCCCCAGACCCGAGAGCTGCTTGTATCCTCAACAGCGAACTCCGAATTCAGTGCCCCTCTGCGCTCTGCACTTTTTACTCAGCTTATTGTCCCGTGCGTTCATTGTTCAGTTTTTCCCGCCGTGGGTTAAAAAGATATAAAAAACTGACTTTCTTTATTGTTAGTTTAGGGATGTACCGTGCACATTGTGTGAGAGTGCTGTCCGTTGTGCTGTGCACGCCCCGAGAGAACAGCGCAAATACGAGTCCCTGGGCACATGTCCGGACGGCAGATAAACCCCTCTCAGAGTGTTCCGCTTCTGCTAGATCAGTGGGCTTTAGTGGCGCCTCCTGGTACCAGTTCTGTTCCAGAAACGCAGCTAAGGCGAACCCGGACGCGGTATTCTGACGTCACTCGCACTGCCGAAGGAGCAGCTGTTCGCCACCCGTGGACGCCTCACGCTGCAGGGTGTCCACATCCCGCCTCGGGCAGCGAGGAAGCTCAGCACTCCCCACACCCGTCCTGCGACTGTTTTTACAGGCGGTATCGATCATTCCACTCACGGTGGAAACAACGCGACGGAACCCGAAAAAGACGAGAGCGTGGAAACGATCCGCCGGCAGGGGGAGCTCCTGGGGGCCGCGCTCTAAAAACCCAAACTATAATGTGTAGGTAAAATACTTTGCGGATACTGAAGTATTTATTGACCGCGACCCCCTGTTCGTGCGGTTGGTTTTACCTTCATTTGAACATTTCTGTCTTTTGACCATCTCGTTGGAAAATAGGATTAAATCAATTTCAATAGGAACACACCACAGTATTGAATGCAATTTTTAAACAAATTGCCCAGATCGATGATAAAATCAGTTTCATTAAGAGGCTGAGAAAGATGCACACCCAGTTTTCAATATGAAACCCTCTAGAACAGGGTGTTACACCAGTTACTGCCTACAGCCGAGACTCGCCTGGGTCCAGCTCTGTGGTTCCGACGTTCCGGCGGCGCTGGGTGCAGCTGGGCCAGGACGATGTGGTTCTGAACAGTCTGGTGGCGCCGCCTTCGTTTGCACCAGGTTTCTGGATTAGGTACAGAAAAGGAGTAAGGACGTGCCTTCATACGTCACAAATACAACAAGCGCTTCTGTAGTGTGGCGTCATATGACGTCATGCTGCGTACCGTCTATGAGTCACTTTATCCTCGTTTCAGGGCAGGTACAAATTGTGCTTAAAACTACATTTATATTGCAACGGGTATTCCAAGTAACTGTTAATATAACGAGTGTTATTTCTGCCTTAATCCTTGGGAGTATCTACTCTTATTTGTAACAATAGCGGAACAAGTTTCCTGCACGGAAGTTCAGCAGAGTAAGTATTTTCGAGTATCTGTTCTCTCTCTGCAAGGCCACGCAGTGCAGCAGAAACCGGCCCAGCTGGACCCGCAGCTGTTGTACTGTGCCCTTGAGCACGATACTTCACTCCAGTCGCTTCAGGAAAATACCGAGCTGTGCAAATGGGAGTTTCCCGTTAACTGCTTTAAATAAAAGTGTCCACCGCATTCATTAATAATATTAACGTCGCGACACGGGCATCGCTCAGTCACATCCCGCCCCTTTCTTGCCGTTACGCTTTTCTGTTGTGGACGAGGTTCAAGACGCTTTAAAACCTTATGTTTTTATTAAGGCCTTTGCCCCCAATCTCAGCCAATTGCTTAATTGGTTAATTTAGAAACACGGTTTGCTTCCATTGCATGACGTCATTTCACAAAACAGCGTCGTCAGTATAAAAGCGTATGGGGGGGAGTAATACCTGGTTCTGCCACAAGGCGGCGCCTTTGTCTGTTAAATCAAGGGGAGGATGTGAGCAGAACGGCTGTGCTTTCAGATGCCCCTGTCACAGCAAAGGCAAATTACTAGGGAGTGGCTGGGTACTGCATAGCAGTATATCTATATAGTGTACAGTAAGCTCTCATGTTACAGTCCTTGACTTGTGTCACTTTTGATTTCAGTGTGATGTTGAGTGTGATGATCTTGAGCTCATGCTGTAGCTGTGTAACTTTGCAGTCCATGGGGAGATGGAAACTGTGTGTTTAAGTACAGTATAGACACCAGCAGCCTCTCCTGCCCTACCTGCTCCAGGCTAGAAGGCCATAACGAGGAGAGCTGGCTCTGAGCTCTCACTGTGAGACCGATTGTGTACCTAAAGCCTTGGCAACCACTGTCTCTCCTCTCCCTGCAGGGCTCGCTCCAGGCGATGTCAGCCTGTCTCTCTCTCCTCTCTCTGTCTCTCCCGGCAGGACTCAATCCAGGCGATGTCAGCCTGTCTCTCCCTGCAGGGCTCGCTCCAGGTGAAGTCAGCCTGTCTCTCCCTGCAGGGCTCGCTCCGGGCGATGTCAGCCTGTCTCTCTCTCCTCTCACTGCAGTGGTGTTAGGATGACAAAAGGTGAGTGAACCCACAATCATTTTCCTTTCTGCCTGTACAGAGATCTGACACTATGAGCTCATATCAGCCAGTGAAATGTATGCAATATTTTTCAATATCTCAATGGAACCTGGAGTGGTGTGTGGGCCTGAGTGCTGACGCAGTATTGTGGCTGGAATGTGCTGAGTCAGTAAACATGAAAGAAAATCGTGTTGAAACATCTAGCTGTTATTATTGTTATTTCACCGCATGGTGGATCACATCTTGTCAGTAACCCCAGCTGTGTGTTTCTTCAGGCAGAGTCACACATAAACATAACCTGTTGGCTTGTCTTTGTCATTCAGAAAGCAGACATCTGCAACTGATGGGGAATTTAAACCACATGTGGGAGTTGTCTCACATCCCCGATGCATTTTATAAGAAAACAACAACAAAAGAACAAAGCAGCCCGCCTGTTTCACGTCTCTGCATTTCCACACGCACACCCAGAAATAGTGCTCAATCGAAAACCAGAAGAATGGCTGTTCCATCAACGCCCGAAGGGCATCATTGAACAATAAGTGTGGCCCAGAAGCCATGTCTTTTCCTCTTTCAGTAGGGAGGGGCAGTTCTGAGGTGCAGGGTGCCAACATGGGCGGCAGCTCTGCAGGACTGGAGCAGTGAGGAGTCGTGCAAGAATCCGTTGGCACTGAGGCCTGAAGCGAGCAAGGCTGCGAGGAACCTGCGCCAGCCAGTTCGATCTCCCGAGCGCAGTGGCAGGGGGGCGCCGGGGCCTCGCGCCCGTGTGAGCTGCCCGCTGGCCCGGCTGCCCGCTGGCCCGGCTGCCCGCTGGCCCCTTCCACTCAACCGGCTGGAGCCGCGACGCCGCAGGGAAACCGGACACGCTCTCGGGGCCGCCTTTAATGCCTCTCGGTTCGCTCATCAGAGCGCACGGGGAAGTCCCTCAGCACGAACCCGAAAACGTGGAAGTGCAGAGATGAGAAAGCGCTGGCATCTGCACCAGTTCGCACGGGCACAGGCCCCGCGGGTGCCGAGTCGGAGGGATTGTCCCCTTTCTGAGCGCTGCTGCTGACGCCGCCCTGTGCCGAGGGGGGGACGGAGGACAGACAGAAGAGCTCAGGGCCTCCTCTGGCCTGCTGGGCTTGTGGCGGGCCGGACCGCCGTGCGCCGGCCCCTCCTGCGGTATCGGAGGCTGATCTGGTCTCCCTGGGCTCGTGAGGAAGGCCCTCTGCTCGTTTCCAGTTGTGAGCCCACTTCGGCTCACTTGTTTTGTTAAGCCTCAGGCTTGGGGCGAGATTAGAATAGCCTTAAAAGATTCGGGATGCGGGCGGGCGTCCTGGCGCAGTTGTTAGCGTCAGTCCTGGACCCGGGGTGCTTTCTGTGTGGAGCTTGCACGGTCTCCCCATGTGCGTGTGGATGTCCTCCGGGCACTCCGGTTTCCTCCCGCACTCCAGAGACATGCTGGTGGGTTAATTGGCTTCTGGGACGACTGGCCCTGGTGTGTGCATGTGTCTGTGTGCCCAGTGATGGACTGGTGTCCTGTCCAGGGTGTGTGAGTGTGTGTGTCCTGTGATGGACTGGTGTCCTGTCCAGGGTGTGTGAGTGTGTGTGTCCTGTGATGGACTGGTGCCCTGTCCAGGGTGTGTGAGTGTGTGTGTCCTGTGATGAACTGGTGTCCTGTCCAGGGTGTGTGAGTGTGTGTGTCCTGTGATGGACTGGTGTCCTGTCCAGGGTGTGTGAGTGTGTGTGTCCTGTGATGGACTGGTGTCCTGTCCAGGGTGTGTGAGTGTGTGTCCTGTGATGGACTGGTGTTCTGTCCAGGGTGTGTGAGTGTGTGTGTCCTGTGATGGACTGGTGCTGTCTGTGTATGATATGCCTTTCAGGGCAGGGACTCTAGTAGCTGCTGCGTAAACCCCTTTCTGGGCAGTGGTGCTGATTTTTAGAGTCTGATTTAATCAGCTACAGTAGGTCTTATCCTTGATATAATTCCTAATGTACAGTATTAAGTATACAGTATGTACTGTATTAAGTAAATATGTAATTATATTTGAGCACCAATCAGCGCGTCTGTGTTTAATAAGAAGGCTGACGTCTTAAAATAGGCATCTGAAACGTAACAAAAGTTAATTGCAGTTAGTTAATGGTAAATCAGTCGTATGAAAAGTTGATTTAGGCTTTCATCACCAGTATCATAGTATTTCTTCTTCATGCAGAAATCTTATTCTGTGGTTATCTTCTGCTGAAAATGTAGTCATTTTGTCTTTAGCTTACTTACTCATAATAGATCTGTTTTGAAATCCATTTGCATGTAAAAGCAGCCTTTTGCCTTTATGCATTTATACAGAGGTAAACAGAGAGTCTTGTGCTCCTTGTCTTGAACAAGTCAGTGATTGATTGGTAAATGTGATGGATTAGCTATTCCGACTCTTCATATTGTCTACTCATGTACAGTATAATTGATCTTGATGTTGTGATCAGGCTTTTGAAGATATTATTAATACAAATTAAATGAAACGACAAGCTCAGATTCTCCTCGCCCAGACTTGTCTGTATGAATAAACAGGCCCGTTTGTTCTAACAGCAGAAAACACTGGTGGAGGTTCTGAGTGTTGAAGCTTGACTGCTTCTAATCTCTTTGCAGAAGCAGTGTTGATCAGTAATTAATTCTGTCAGCAGAACCGATCTTGCTGCTTCTCAGAGGCAATCACAGAGGCAATCACACCCAATTGTCAGAGTGTTTTTAAGCGGAGCGCTGTGAATACACAGTATGGACTGGTGACAGCTGTGTGGCTAGACTGGGTCTGTGCGCGTGGTTGTTCAGAGTCATTAGCTGCAGCATGCTCTCAGTACTTGCAGGTTTATGACTGATATGCAAACACGTCAGTTAGGAAAATGAGTTTCTTGGCATTCATCAAGGTGATCTAAAAAAGTTCAGCTCTTAATCACGTGGAAGACATCAACTGTTCTTTTACACGTCGAAGAGCATAGCACGTGTTCCCGCTTCTCGCTTGTCTTGAGGCGCTCAGCACTATCAAGTGCGCAGTTTCTGTTATGGACGGTCAGTGATGGAGCTGAAGTTGGTCAGTGAAGAAAGTCTTTCTGGCCTGTGTATGACATCGGCCAGTGACGTTGCATTTTCTCAAACGGTAGTTGAACCAGGCGTGGAAGCGTCTCGGGACGGTGTTACACCCTTGTTAAATTACCTTCCACGCGCAAGTGACACACTTGCGTTTTTGTAAATTTCCACGCACAAAATATCTGTGGAATAAAAATTGCTCATTTTTATTCCTTGGGGGAAAAAATAATTGATTTTCAAATTCTTCCGAACGTTTCCCACAGACGCGTCCACGGGATCACTCGGACAGGGCGATTTCTGTGATGGTTTTCCACGCGTGAGGAGGCTGGCGAGAATCTTGCCGGCGCGTGTTTTATTGACGCAGCCGGAGCGAGGCTGCAGACCGCGCTACCAGGCGCTGTCTGGAAGAGGAGTTTCTGCTTAAGAAGGGTTTTTTAACGTTTGAGAGAAACAAGTCGTGAGAAGAGAGTGGCGAGGGAACAGGGGCTGTACCAGCCGAGCGAGGGGAAACGCATCCTGTCGCGCCGACAGGAGGAGGGAGAGCGGAGTGAGGGGGAGAGTTTGATCATGCAACCAGCTCAGTAGCGCTGGCTTTTACGGCCTTCAGCTCTGGAGCAACAGACTGGAGTGCGCCATCTCTTACATTAAACTTCACTGTCCCAAATATAGATATTTCTAAAAACATATATTGCAGCATTTTCAACAGCTTTTAAAAAATAAAATGATTAACAGGATACATCGTTTAAGGTTAAATTTAATTCAGACGTGTACTCCTCTTCGGATATACAGTGTTCCCGTGGGGAGCATACGATCGGTTGTAATATTTGCAGATGTTTGCATCTTTCTGAAATTTACTTTTAATGCACAGTTGTTAAATGTGCCCCGTGAGCGTCAGTTTGTCACGAGTAAGAGACGCGAAGCAAACATTGGGCTTTTAATTTGTTGGACAAATAAAATGATTTTATTTGAAATGAAGAAAAAAGACACGAAGCCCTGCTCTCCGCCCAGTCTGGGTTTGTGTGTGTTTTCCGTGCCGCGCGCCGGCCGGGGTTCGGCGGCCGAGACGACCGGCGCGTGATCCGCCGTCTGCATCCGAGAAGACGCACGAGCGGGCGTTGCTCGACCTGTGATGCAACTGCAAAAGTCTTTAAAGTCTTTCTTTTGACTTTTGGGAAGTCTTTTTTTGTGAGTGTTGCACCTTTTCTCTCGAAACAAGAGTGAATCATATACTGCCAAAGGGTGTTACATGAAACGGCACGATTAGCAAGAGAGAAAAAAACTGCAGCGAATATCGGTGAATTAGGCACCTGACGTTAATCAATTTCAATCTTCAGTGATTCACCCTCTGTTGTACCTGAATCATCGTCGGTCTTGACTTTTCATGCCTGCTGATCTGGAGTTAAGTCCCCCAGCCGTCCTCTCCCGCCGCGCGTCCTGCTCTGTCGGACGGCTGGGGTGTCCCCGCCAGACGCGCCCTCCCGAGGGAACCGGGGTACCCCGGCGGGAGCCCCACAGCCGCCCCTCGTGCTCGGCGGCCCCGTGGGGGGCTCCCATGCGCGTGCCCCGATGCCGCACCCCCCTCGCGCTCCATCGTTCAGGAGAGGCAGGAGGCCGAGGTGGCCATCCCGCTCTCTCACCCCCCTCCCGCCCAGAGACACCCCACAGCCCCCCCACAGCAGCTAAAGTGAGCGCTATCGCACGCGGGGCCTCGACAGCGAACTGCAGCAGGGCTCGAGTGGCGCCGCGGCGCGAGACGCGGACAGGCCGGTGGGCCTGGCACGCGGTGCAGGGCCTGACGCAGGCGGTCGGGCCGGGGGGCAGCTGTGTGGACCGGCAGGGCCGCCCGACACCGCCTGGCACCGGCCCCCGCATGAGCGCAGAGTCCCTTTCTGATCCGGTACAATTCTGTCCGGTACACCCAGTCATCTGAGACCGGGGGTAAGGGCGAGACGGTTATAAATAGTTGGTTTTGTGTTTTTTTCTTCTACTGTTTTTACAAAGCCTTCCGTTTGTTTTGACTAACTGATACCAAAGATACCACAGTTTCTTTTTTTGGTGTGTACCTTCGAAAGGCCACACTGTATCTTACTGTACTACAAGAGCTGGTGATTTCACCGGGAAAAGTCCCCAGCGCTGCATCACGGACTCCGAAAAGGTTAGTGCGGTAGAGCACCGCCGTGCGGCCCCGGCGCTGGCCGGCGGCGCCTCCGTGTCGAAGCGTGTCTAGTTCACCCCGAGCAACTGCTTTTCAAACCGCTCTCCCCACCTCGGGCCTCGCCAAGAGTCTTGTCGCGCTGGCGTTAATGAACCGGTTCGTGTAGAACAGACTGGCTATACAGGGTCATCGCTGTAAAATAAAGATTCAAACTCTTGTTGCGATTTCTGTACAGCTCGGCTTCAGAGCTGAAAACCGGCCAGGGAATTCGCTTTGAAGAGTCTAGTGTGGGCACGTCGCACATGTACTGTAGGTATCTGCTTATATACAGCAGATATGAATCTGTATTTCTGTGTCTGCAAGTGTGTGTGTGTGCTGAGACAGCATGAACAGTGGACATGTGCACTTACACATGAACACAAGTAAAATTCTCCTTTTCCTGTTTTCTGTTTCACCGAAACGACCTGTATGTCTTTATTTAGAAGTGACTAACGGTTGTCTATGCATTCACTTAAAGGTAATTACTGTAAGTCAAGTATCAAGCCTCGTGGGTCAATGGCATCGCCACAGAATAATTGGTAATAACATGAAAAACAAGGTCCGTGTGTGTGATGATTGGAGCTGTGTCAGTAACGCGACTGGTTCTGGTGGTTATCCTAATTCCATTGCAGCTACTACTGGATCACAATGACGTGCCAAGACGTCCATTTCTACTCGAATGAAAATGTGACTTAGTTCCTGCTCGATGAGGTGGGTAGTTCTCAGAGTCTGATCTACAGCAAGTGTGAAGCCAGTAAGGGCTGAACGCAGCAGAACGATCGCTTCTTCAAAATGGCGCTTTTCCAGCTGGTGGCCAATCTGTTTTTCAGAGGGAGTTACTTGTAGATATAATACAATTTCTCCTTATCCCTAAATATTTAACCAGGGATTTCCCCAAAGCCCAATATTTCAACACATGCTTGAAATGCCCGTCTAGATCTTTAGGGTTTTTGTGACACACCCTGCTGTAGATCAGATACGAACCTCTCACCGCGTAAAATAGCCACAATGGAGTAAAAAGCCCAGAGACTCGAAATGTAGATGACAAAGACTGAAAAAAGATCTTGTGTGTGATGAACTACTGTCAGAAAGTCCTCAGCTCACAAGCTGACATTTCCTAACTGGGAGAAAGCTGGGTGAACTAACGCATCGCCAGTGATGTGAGGCGCAGGGCCCTGCACGCTCACCCCAAACTCTCCGCAGACTGGTGTCCTACTGGACAGAGACGGAGACCCAGTCCGGTACTTCATGATCACGCCATACAGTGCAGGTGTGCCACAGGGACGAGCGAGCAGAGTCCTGCGCTGCATCTTTGTCTTCATGCAGGCGTGCGGGGGGGCGAGTGCACCCCTCCCTGTCCCTCCTCAGCTGTGAAGGCTGTGTGCTTCTCTTTGCTAGGGCTTGCACTGCGCCTGTGGAGGCGGGAGATCGTCCCTGCTCCTGGCCAAGCGATCGACCTGCGTGGACTGACTGGCCCTCTCTCCTTTCTAACCTGCTGTGCCGCAAGGTGAGTCGGCTCTGCTGAGCACCTGACGCGGCCGTGTGATCGGGGTCACGCAGGGCTGGCAGAACCAGGCCCGGCTGCGGCGCGCAAGGGCCTGCGGTCAGTCGCCGGGGGGCTGTGGTGGGAGATCTCTACAGCCAGCTTTCACGGCTCGCCGCAGGTCCCTTCCTCCGGCTAGCGGGCTCTCCAGAACCGGGCCGCCGCCTGTGTCTCGCTGCGCCGCGGTGACGAGAGCCTCTGATTCCTGCGAACACGAGCGCGCGGCTGTTCTTGTCATTTCACGGTAATAAAACGCACACGGAGGAAAAAAAAATTGGTGTTTATCAGGTTTTTTGAAAAAGGAAATCAAGAAGCTTAACCCAAACACTTCCTGGAGCGAGGCAAAGGGGCGCTTTTTTGAAAATGTTTTTCTTCACACAACGGTAGCAGATTGACCTTTGTCAACCACAAAAAGAACAGATTGGAGTGTTTTTTGCTAAAAATAATGCTCGAAGCTGACATGCCATGTACCAAGAAAGACACAGGCGGTGTCCTAGCCCGAGCACACCCGCGTCATCTCGCGCGGCCGCGGACTTTCCCGCGCGTAATGGTTTTTTTCAGATTCCCCATGCGGGGCGGATGGCGTCCGGGCCCCGGGGGGCACCATGGCTGCCGCCACGCGCTCCGCGCCGGCAGAGGTTCCGGAAGTCGCCGCACGCGATTCCGTCTCCCGCCCCGCTGTGCCCTGGGCGCCCTCCTCGCCGCAGGCCCGGGGCCCTGGTTGGGGGGGGGGCACGGCGCCGGCGCCGTCTCGTCTCTGCGGGCCGGCGCTCGGCGGTGCCGGATGGGCTCCCCGCGGGCCCCTGTCGCGGGACCAGCGCGGGGGGCGCGACCCAGGGCCCGGGCCGCGTGGCTGAACCGGGGCGTGAGAGGGCCGCTGGGCTGCAGTCACTGCGGTCCAGACGGGCAGCCAGGCTGGGCGGGCTGGGCACAGGAGGCGGGCCGAGACTCTCCGCAGCAGAGCTGACTCTGCTCCCACTGCAAGTCTCCCGCCCGAGCCCCTTGACAGCAGGGGGCCAGTACACACCTCTGTCCCGGGTCCCGGACCCAAGCAGCCGAGTGGCGCAGCCAGGCCCAGCCCAGCGCCAGGCCTCCTGCAGGCTCAGCAGGGAGAAGCTTCTTGCGAGATGTTTTTCCCCAGATCTTCAGCTTGTGGTTTTCTGTTTGTCTCAGGGCTTTCTTCTAGCAGTACAGTGCTGGTTTTAGCACAGTCACCCCGCCTGGGTTATTAATATTTGCATCGTCAAGAATTGCACTCACTTCTATAATGTAATAGGAAATATCGATGGAAAGTCGTAACCCAAGATTAGTCAGAGTAGGTGTTCTTAGCAGCCTCAGTGCTCAGCAGGATGAATGTGCTGAGTGTTGACACATTTCTGTATACTAATTTCCAAACGCAATATTTCTAGACAATTTCCGCGCCTGCCGGCCCCGGCTGAGCCCCCGCTCGGTCGGGGGTCGGGGGTCGCGGGTGTGCGGGCGGGGCGGAGCTCGGGGCGCGGCCTGGGATCAGAGGCCAACCTTGAAATTCCCGCCGGAGCGGGTCCCCGCTGGCTGGCCCTATGGCAGCCGGCACAGCCGGGCCGTACTGGGACAGTCCGGCGGGCGGGACGGAGGACTGTTTGGAGGGAACAGCCTGTGGGGGGAGTTCCAGCGTCCTCGACCTGCTGCGTCCGGAAAGACCCCCCACGTCTGCGGCGTCTGTCTCCTCCCGTGATTAACGCTGCCTTGGCCCAGTGGGGCGGCGGTTTGCAGGGTCGCCGCGCCTTGGGGCCTTGGCGGCCAGCGAGGGGGTATCTGTGGGGCTCTGGCGTAGTGAGGCCCCCACACAGAAGCGTGTGACCCCATCTCTCCTGTCAGCCCCACAGCAATACTGCCTTTAAAAGCTTCTTCCCAAGGAGAAGACGTTCACTGGTTAATTAACACATCGATTCACTACTTAATTTCTTCAGCCATGTGTCCGATAAGTATGTCATTTAGAAGGCACACTAAGTAAGTTTCTTTCTGCCAGTCACAAACTTTATCTTTCTCTGTTGCCATCCAGCCTCTTTATCTGGAATCCTGATAAAGGTTATTATTTATATCGGTTATTTTATAGATAACAGTCACTCCGCCAATCAACCAATTAACCAACCAGTCAGCCAGTTAATAGGTATCGATGTCCCTGTTCCCCCGCCAGTCACTGATTCTGCTGCTGGGCCAGCGTCTCTGGCAGACTGGTGCTTCAGGGCCCGGACTGAGAGAGGTTCTGACCCGGGTGGGTCTGAGAGAGGGGAGGCTGGGCTCTGTCCCACTTCAACTCTGCAGCTCTGTAGTGTGATACTACTTCCTATTTTACCTTTTTGGGGGACTGGAGAAAGTGCAGAAAAAGGCTAAAATTTAATTTCCGCTTTGAAGTCAAAATGAAACCCTTTTTTTTTTTGCTATAAAAACTAATGGCGCTCGGTGTTCGGTCTGTGAGATCACTTCATCCGCTGCCGTGGTTAAGACCTCAAGGTGAGTTTTAAGTAGCTTAACAGACAAGAAGCTATTGCTGTTATTGATCCTTTATTACTTTGGCATTATTTTTATGTAATATTGCTTTGTTGCTTTAACTGTTGTATAGTAAGATCGTATTATTGCTGTGATAAGACACAGCGGTGGCATCGGTGAATGTGAACCTAACCTATTCACCTCCAATCCTGCCAGTCTTTCGGGTTCCTTATCAGTTCTGGTTTTTAGCACAGATCTTGAAAAGCAGAGCCTCACTCTGTACCTTTCGACAGCGGTATGCAGGGACTGTCTGCCTTCAGACGTAGGCATTCAGACGAGTCTTTCTTTCACCAGAATAAATATACGCAAACTAGTCCACACTCGGAGCTTATTTTGGTCTGCCTCAGTCAGTGTGTCATATTTCTTTCAAGAGGATCTCGAGGTCTTTTTGGCGCTTGTCCGAGATGCCGAGAGAGCTGATCGACAGCGTGTTCGGAGAGACGTTTGGGCTCGCGGTCAGTGTCCAGGAGCAGCTGACCACCAAGCTGGAGACTGTACTGTGCTGGCTGTGCCCTGGATCTGGAATTGTTCAGATCGTGAGAGCACCATAATCACATGATGATTCATCCTAGAAATAATTAAATGTAGTTTAACAGATCTGTGAGCAATCGGCTTTCTTTGTGCATCGGGTTTCCAGTAATATATGGTTATAGCTGTAGGACTGGAGGATCGTAGGTGAAGTAGAATTGGTGAAAACGTGAAGAAGTAGGTCTGGCTTTGTTTTTTTTAAATATATTTCCTCTGAGATTCTTCTGTTTGTAAAGCCGTCTGTAGTGGTTCCTCACTGTACTTGCCATGTGGAGGCCAAGCAGTCAAATAGTCCACCAGTGGAATAATAGTCCAATCCTGCCCAAGCCGCAGAAGGCGTTTTGACCTTGAGTGTGACACACGGCCCTGTTTCGCTTTGAGGGCGCGTTTGAGAGTTTCGGCATCTTCTCCTCTCCCCGTCTCTTGTCTCCTGGTTTTAAGGGGGCGCGGGCCGTGACCCCCGGCGGACTTGGCCGCGGATCGAGGCCGCGCGATGTCCGTGGGCAGGCCGAGGGGTCCCTCGCTCGGGAAGCCCCCCGCCCGCCTCTGTCGGCCGGGACCAGGGTGGGCCGAGTTTCAGGGTCGCGCTCCTGCCCCCTGAACCAGCAGCTCCCTGCCGCCCAGACGCGTGACACACACGTCAGGGAAGAGGCCTGGCCGAGAAATCAACACAGCAGCCCGGCCGGGCCGGACACACACAACAGCAGCATCCCTTGTGAGCAGCTGCGCAACATGACACGAGCTTTCTGTCCTTGGAAAAAATGGGATTTTCTATCTCAAAGTTCGATCTTCTGACTTCCTGCAGCTGGATAGGTTAGAAGTGCATTGTTTTTGATTCTCTTGAATGAAACATCGTCCTAGCAAATTGATGGCTCTGTTTTTAACTGCTTGAGATTAAAAAGCAATTCACAGCAGTTGTCTAAATTCTTATTATATCATAGCTTTCGTGTGTTTTTTAGCTCTTCATTTCCACTCATTCGTTATGTCATGTCCTCCCTTTTAGACTTTTAGCAGGTCTACATTAATGTGCCTGTTTTCTCTCTTGCTGTAGTTAGCTGTAGGACTGTTGTCTGTCCTTTGCTGAAGCAGCCCGCTGCTGTATGTGCCTGGCGGTTTAAGGCAAGGCGTTAATGTTTTCAGAACCTGTTTATTTCTTCCGTCTGTTCTCAGACCTGTTCCCTAGCAAGCTGAACCTTGTGTTGCAGAAGTGTGTTGCCAGTTATTTATAGAAATCTCCTTTCCTAGCTTCATTTTCCACACCTGGTTGAAGGTCCTGTGAGATGCGGTTCATGCTAATATCAGTGTGACCATGACATGAGACTCCTTGTAAACTGGTGCACTGAGAGGCAGGGTGGAATTTCTGAATTGCCCTTAAACAGAATTGCAATAGTTTTTGCATTAAGCTTTACACCTTTGCTAAACCGAGAACTGTAGCTTAATTACTCAGCAGGAAAAGACAAGCAGCAGCAACAATAATTTTATGAAGTTTATAAGTGTGCTTATTCTCAGTGTTCACTGACGTCTGTTGGTTGCAGATACCAAAGTGACTATTTAGTTTTTGTTAATGATAAATCTTATACAAAACTCAGTTTGCCCCTTCCTGGCCAGTACAGATAGCATTGATTAGCTGTAATCACTGTAATAGCAGTTGGCTGGCCGTTATTACATGTATACTGTGAACAGACAAACACCACAGCTTGTCTCAGAAGATCTCCTTATTTTTTAGGGTAATCTCTTTCAGTTCAGGACAATGTTGAAATCCAACCCTGTCTAGTCACATGGAATAGTTTGATATTTGTGCTGGGCACTTGCTACAGTATATATGAACAGAATACATTTCTCGTGGGACTAATGTAGTGGTAAGGAAAGGGCACACTTACCACTTTGATTCATATACTGTACGGATCTATACTTGTGTATTGTATGTCTCTAATGACAAGCCTTAAAATAAAGCCTTACTAGATCAAACGGACATTACTCCAAACTAAACTGGTTTGAGCAAAGTGCTAATTAAAATAAATATATTTTTTCAAGGCCGGGCACATTTCCAGCTTGTTCATTTTCTTCTCACTTTTACAATAAAAAATGATTCTACAAAATGCAAAATGAGTGTTCAACCTGACTGTATGGGCACTTGTTAGAAGGCAGAGGAGTTTTGCATCATTAGTTAAATGATTTATAAAAACATCTGTTGTGTAAATGTTTGTTTGTTTTTCGAACAGACTATACTGCTGCCTAGTAAAATCAAAAAGATGTAAAATGAATAGCTAAATAATTTCTTATTGCTGTATTTTGTCAACATTATGAAAAACATGTATTTCAAAAATAGAATATTGTTTCTCTCTTCTGTTAATTATCAAAAAGTTATCACTACGTGCCCTTATTCTGGGGCATGATTTAATTACTGTTCTTCTGTGTTTATCTTTTACTAATTGTATTTTTACTTACATGTAATTTTCGATTTAAGTTAATGAAGCAGGGCAAGGGAGGTCCTTAAACTAGACTTGTTATTTACTTGTTTTCTAAATGACTTCAATTGACCTCATTCTGAACATTGTGGAGATATTTATGTTACCTTTGTTTTTGAAGAGAAAGTGCAGAACATGATATTAATTCTGGAGGTTTTGAGGGAGAGCTGCGTTGGTTTCTGAGATGACGCTGAAGTTTGTTCAGAGTGTCTCAGTGTGTGAGTGGTGAGTTTGGGTCCAGAAGCACGCTTCAGGGGTTGTGTGTTGATTTCTCGTGGATGCTGGGCAGCGCTGGCAGTGTGACAGAGGAGCTGTGCGCAGTTTCAGGCGCGAGTCTCACAGCGGGCAGGTCCCCAAGCTGAGAGAGCTCCCACCGGCCACTGGGAGACAGGACAGTCAGTGCGGGGCTGGTGCCGTCTGCCCTCCCAGTACTGCAGGCCACACTGGTGGCTCAGTCTCAGGTTTCTGCTCGGGCCGCCCTGCTGCGACAGGGAAACAGAACCCAGTCCGCTCAGGGCGTTGTCTCCTCGTCACCGCCGGCCCCGAGCTTCACTGCAGAGACAGCTCTCGAACCCGTGTCTGAGCAGGCAGCGCCTTGATTTTCGTTAGACGCTGTGTACTCAAGTGCCGTTAATGATGGCGGCTGCTTCCGTTCCACAGAGCAAGCCGGCAGACTGATCGGGAAGCTGTCACGCTGAAGCGTGAAAGCAGAGCGAATCGTTTTCCCTGTTCTCTTCTCTAGTGGCTGTCTTACCACGCGTTTGCCTGCCCCTTGTGTTGAGCGACACCATACGTTTGCATGTAGCAGTTTAAAAAAGTTTATAATTGCAGGGGCGCAGCTTTGCAGACAGGATGATGTCAGCAGATTTCATACATCTTAGCAGGGCTCGTCCAGTTTTCTGATGGAAGGAGTGTGACGTTCAGTATGTGGCATTCACCATAGATTTCCGAGAATTTTGCAGAATTTTCTGTTGCGTGAATAAAAATGCTTTTGGTTAGGAAGTTATCGGTAACAATGGAGACATTCATGCTAACTGGCAAGATTAATAATGAGTAGTGCTGTAATGTCACATCACTGGCTGTGTGGTCTTTTACGGAATCGTGAGGGAAGGGCTGTTATTTATGAGACAAGGGGGATAGGAGATCTCTGTGGAAATGCATTGAAGAAACTGGTTGCGGTTTGAGTTTGTCTGAAAGTGACTGTGCTATTCCTGAAGCTCGGCCCCGTGAGAGGCAGCGCAGGTAAAGGGGAGGTGAGGTGAGGGTAAAAAAATATTTTGGA
Organism: Lepisosteus platostomus; assembly: GCF_059453375.1. Classification (NCBI taxonomy): domain Eukaryota; kingdom Metazoa; phylum Chordata; class Actinopteri; order Semionotiformes; family Lepisosteidae; genus Lepisosteus; species Lepisosteus platostomus. The sequence goes on from NC_142613.1 coordinate 932,100, forward strand.
TGGGGCAGTTAAAAAAGGATTTAAAAGAGACCCTGATCTCACGTTCCCAGGAGAGTTTGGGGTGCCTGTCGCGGTAGTCGCCTGGCTCAGGGGGTGCGGTTGATGGGACCCTGCATGCGACCGCAGGGTGCGGCCTGAAGAGGGCGCTCTTCCGCTCCTGCCCCTCCTTCCCGCCGAGCTGCACGCTGGATTCGTGCGTGGCGCGCGCGGGTTCGAAGGGCCCGGCCGCCGGGGCCATGCCGAACCCCCCCCCTCCTTTCCTTTCTCAGCCATGGGGCCCAGAGCAGACGGCGAGATCGCCTGAGTTCAGCCCCCTCCTCGAGGAACCTGCCCCTGCATCCCTCCCATTCACACACCAGACCCTCCGCGTCTCTCTCCGGCTCCCGAGCTTCCCTGCTCGCCCGGGGGACGTGGCCAAGAGCTGTCTCAAACCACACGCATGAACACAAGGCAGCAAACAGGGGTGGAAAAAAGTGATGAGATTCTCTCTTCTTTTCAGATAACAGGCAGCCTGGATCTCCTTTCAAGCTTTTGCAACGCTAAACCTCAGTTTGTCAGCGCGTCAGCAGTGGGAGAGCGAGAGAGAGAGAGAAGGTGTGAGGTAAAGATGACACACTTTTTATGTTCTTTTTTAGTTTTCTTCTTTTCCTTTCCAGGGTAGCGTTTGGTTTGGAAGTGCTCGGTCACGGCCAGGGGTCTAGCTCTCGGTGTGTTTGGTGAGTACGGGGGTGAGGAGGGTGGGGAGGTGGAGGGTTCGGAGCAGCTCGTCGTTCCTGTTTCCGCTAGGCCACTGTCTAGCGCTGGCTGAGAGGTCACGGCGAGAGATAGGCGCTGCACACGCGAGCTTGTTTTTAAGGCAGCCTGATTCTCCTCCCAGCCTTTTCTTTCGTCCTCCAGAGTGTAGTCCAGGAGGTTTGAGAAGCGCAGACTTAGAACGTGCCTGGAGCTCTGCAGGGAGGGTGTGTGTGTATCAGCAGGAAGACTGACAAGCTCTGAAAATGAAGCTGTAGTTCTTTGGAACTGTGCTGAAACAGTATGATCGGTAAATACTGTCCTTTTTTGGGGCTGTACTCTCAGGAAAAGGAACCCCTTCACCCCTTATCCCCCTCGCTGTCCTCTCATTTTACTGCTCCTTAGGTCGTTCCAGACCCAGCAAGTGGGCCAACGGGATGTATTATAAGAAATTTGCGTTTTTCTCTCCTCTCGATTAGCTGGAAGTGTGGGTTAGATTTGTTTGAGAGTTCGGTTTCTCACGCAATCCTGTGTCGAAATGCTGTGACTTCAAAAAATAAATTAAGCCGTCCAGGAGAAGCCGCTGTGCGGTGCGGTGGGGTGGGGAGTGTGTCCGCCCAGGGGTCTGCAGCAGCGGGGAGCACCTGTGCCTCTGGAGGCCCATAGATGGTCCACAGCAGCACCTGAGGCAGTGTGCTCCCTGCACCCCTGAGTGCCCGTGTGCTAAATCAGTTTGTGTCCACAATCTATGACAAACCTTTGCATAGTAAAGGAAATCTCAGCTGTGCAAGGGAGGAAGTAGTCGGATACTGATCTTTACATAGAGGAGGCTTTGTTAATTTTCCGAAATGCCTTTGCAGGTTAACCTGCTGCCACAGAGCACAGTGCCTTCGGTTCGCAGTGCATCTCCTATGGAGAAATTGAATGGCTTCTCCTTCTACTCCCTTTGATCTGCTTTGTGTGGCTCAAGGTTGCTGCTCCCCTCGCTGCACTGTGGCTTCCCTGTGCGTTTATCATGGTGTGCAGATTGAAAGAGGTGAAAGATTTCATTTTGAACATTTAAAGAAAGGACCTTTAGACTGGAGGTACAGTCTTATAACAACAGGTGTTGGAGAGGCACATCTTCTGTAGGGCTTCAGGGAATGGGCCGTGCTCTCACTGTAATATCACACTGTCACGTCAGGGAGACTGTCAGTGCCCCTTTGACAATAGATGTCAAGATGAGAGAAAAATGCTGCTCTCTCTACATGTCTGAAATCTGTTTGTTGTTGCATTAAAAAAATAATTAACCTATCTCTTCCTACCAAAGCTGTCTATCGTATCGACTGGGTGGTGAATCTGATTGGGAGGAAATTAAACGACAGACAAACATTAATACCGGGCTTTATAAACGTCTTCAATTGTTCCGCATTTATTTAAGAACTTCTAAAGGGCTTCAAAATGAAAACAGGGTGATCATTTATAAAATAAAATGTGATCTATTTGATCATTCGAAATAAAACTTAGCTTAGCTTAGAAGATCTTGCATAAGGTTTATAGGACTGGGTGTGAGCTGGGATGTAGTGAACAGTGTTTATAAGAATCTTTTTGCATTCGCTTACAGTACACTGTTCCCATAGACAGATGTGCCTTTGATGTACAGTACAGCGGTGTAGAAGTGGTTAATTTCTTCATTTTCCTGTTATTTTATTTCTTTACGAGTTGCACATCCTACTGTGGGCGTTTCATAGTAATTCTGAAACAGAAAAACATCTGGTGTTCAATTCCGGACCTGGGGTGCTGTCTGTGTGGAGTTTGCATGGTCTCCCCATTTTCATGTGGGTTTCTTCGGGGTGCTCTGTTTTTTCCCACAGTCCGAGGACAGGCTGGTGGGATCTGGGAAAACTGGCCCTGGTGTGTGTGTGTGTGGCCCTGTGATGGACTGGTGTCCTGTCCAGGGTGTTTGTGTCTGTGTGTGCCCTGCGATGGACTGGTGTCCTGTCCAGGGTGTTTGTGTCTGTGTGTGCCCTGCGATGGACTGGTGTCCTGTCCAGGGTGTTTGTGTCTGTGTGTGCCCTGTCATGGACTGGTGTCCTGTCCAGGGTGTGCCCTGCTTTTATTCCCCTTGCTTGCTGGCATAGATTCCGTCTCACCCGCGTCCCTATCCTGGATAGTTGTTTGTCAATTGCAACTGAGATGCACAGCAAGCAATCTCCAAATGCTTGAAGGAGCGTAGAATGTTTTCAGGAGCACAGCCACTATTAGAAGCCTCTGCAGTGTAAAACAGACCCAGTCTGGAACAAATCCTACTCATACTCATGCGAAGTCACACTTTCTTATCCCACCAGACACAGTCTGTGCCTGTTTCTCAAGTGTGTCATTTAGCTATCCCAGCATGACCTAACTCTGAGGGGGCCAAACAGTTTCAGAGCAAAGCTGATGTGCAGAAGATGTGTGGTATAATATTGCAAATCCACTGAGCTGCATTAGGCTAAATAACCTAACAAGCTCTCACACAGCTGCGGGTGTCACTGTGCTGCTGGTTGACGTTAGATGATGGGATTTCAAAACCTTGAAATTCACAAAATGAGAGATATCTGAATTAGAGTGTGCCTGCTGTTCAATAGCAAACTGTAGCCTCTTTGTACCTTGAACTGTTTCCACTCACTGATAGTTTCATCCAGAGCAACTTTCATTTGGACCCATTCTTATGGCAGGATCAGCCTGGGCCAAGAGTATACCTGGGGTTCGAACCCTGAGCCACCCAATCATGAACCCACAACCCACACCACTGCTCCAGCCTGCCTCCCAGTCAGGGCTGCTGTTCCCACCAGCTGCTGGGAAGAGAGACTGGCGCTGTGCTCGTGACTGAGGGACTGAGTCTGTGGGAGTGTTAGACCAAGCGGTGAGGCGTACGAACAGCACAACATGGGGGCAGCTACCTCAGTGACTTCTGGAACATTCCACTACTGGTGTTTTCGGGAAACGTCACCAGTATCCGGTGCTGCTCGAGCTGTGGCATTGGGATTCCCACAGGAGCCCTGCCAGCTCCTGCTCACCCACAGTGGGAGAGGAGACATGAGTGGAAGGAGAGGAGCTTGTGTTGTTTCTGCTTGGTGGCTTTGCGTCACACAGCCCCAAAACAGGTGTGCTCCACTGTTCACATGCACTCAGCCTGCTTCTGAACCACGCGCGCAGTTAATACAGAAGGACAGGGTACGAGACAATAGGACCCTGATTTTTACTCATTTCCATCTACCGACACACATGCTACTGAAGATGGTGTTATAGTTGGGTTTTTCCATTAGTGCAGAATATAAAAAGACCAGGGGTTGCATGCACTTCCACCAAACTCTTTGATGAATCTGATAATGGATTTTAAAATATATTGGCTTTCAAATGCTGAGGCATTTAAATTAATTGAAATGACTTACATTTTACACAATAATTGTATTGAACTGAATTGACTACATTGAATTGGTTAGGATTGAGCAGTACCCAGAAACAAGGTGGTTTACAGCAGGAGTAAAGTGTTTTGGTGTTGTGTGATACATTAAGGCAAAGCAGTACATTCAGATGTCCCTGTGCCCGTATGTGTCCCTGTTTGGTGTTTGCTTGGTCCGTGTAGTACTATTGTGTACTATTGGTAATATCAGAGGAAGGAACCCTAAAACATTAAATTTGCTGATTTTTTCAGACGTGATTTGCAAATTGTTAGAATGTTCCTGCTTTGTAGAAATGAAATTAAACGTGCCATTAGTCCATAGTTTGCCCATTGGGAAATCGAACCTCAAATATCTCTGAGAGCTCAACAGTAGCAGGTCAGTCGTCTGTGTGCACTGATACAGGCTCAAAGTGCACTCTTCTATTGCTTTTTTAAACATTCTGAGTGGCTATTTTGTTGCTGAAGAGAAAAACTAGAATTTGTCATGTGCTCAGCATTTTTTAAAATGGTAGTATTAATTAAACTCTTAATTACAACTAGGTATTAATAACTTACTACTAATAATGTTTTAACTTATAGTAATGTTTTATTCTTTAATATAATTATAATGTTTTGACTTAAAATCCAACAACTTAAAGAAACCAGAGAATTTCTTACCACCATGCTGGTTAATAGTTTTACTTATATCTACCAAATCTGTGACACATTTTTTTCTCCAGATTGTTCTTGATATGAAATTATTCACTCATATTAGTCATTTCTTTTTTCATGTTTATTAACACATTTTAAATATTCCGTTTTCTTAAATACACGTACTCTTGAATTGCTTTGATGATCTTCAGAATTGCCGTTGAATGTGGATATTTTTATCACGCTGCGTCTGAATCAACTGATTAGTTCAGTTTCTGCCTTTATTCTGGTCTTTTTCTGAAAATGTTGAGTAATAATAATAATATTAAGTAGTAAATCTGAAGGCTCCAAAGCAGAACAAATCTTGAAGCATCATGCAAGCAGGAAAACACATTTTTTTTAGAAACAAGACTTTACTCAATACAGTAGAGTAACGCTAAGACTTCACTTTTTATCAAAAACAAGAAATGGCATTGTAAATACATTTGGATGGACCATAAATAACAATCAGGCTGGTTAAAGTACATTTGGAGACACATGTGGACAATAATCTGTCGTGTCTGTGGCAGTGCCCAGCCGATGGCGTTTTGGAGTTTTCTGAAGAAGCAGGAGTGTGGGGGCTATGTGTGGGCAGTGACTCTTTGTATCACAGTAATACAGAATTTCATTCAAATGGGAGAAGTACAATATTTTCCACTCAACTTTGATCCATTTTACTCAGTTATTACAACAAAGAAAATGTCAGTTAATGCTAAGAATATGCTGGCAAACAAAAGCGCCTGTTGGTTTTAATTCAGTAGTCTGAAAACAGGTTATCTCTGTTTTAGAAATTAGTAGTGATCCTCACAGTATTTTACTTTTGGGTTTTATCCTTTTGTGATAATTAAACACATAATTAATATTTTCTGGATGATTATTAATACTGAATAATGAATAGTTTTGAATGTTAAGATTTCTGAAACGTTTGTCATCTTCATTCCTGTGTGAGTTTTAAAAGTTTATAAACATTAAGAGTTGAACAGTTGAAGATGAGTGTAGTTTATCAGCGCAGATATGTGTTGACATTTCGTTCTCCTCAGTTACAGTGTAACAGTAACAGTGAGTGTTTTGGAAAGTACTGTGTATTGTTGAAAGTAACGAGATGCAGGACCTCTGTCTTGTTTTCGTATAGTTCACTGTTCGGTGTTGAAAGCACTGTGAGCCACTAAGGGTGTCTCGAAGAGCACGGCTCTGATCTGTTGTGGGCTTCAGGGGCACAGAGCCCACCTGCACAGCCAGCAGCGGTGTCACCTTGACCAGTGGATGTGAAAGTGGCAGCTCTTGGCGTGATACTGGCCTGTGTTGGAGAAACAGAACCCACGGGAAATCGATTTTGTGTGAAGAACAAAAACATAAACATCGTTAATGACAGAGCCGAGATCTCGTTATGCAAATTAGAGCACGATTTCTGATCCGTCTTGAGTTCCATTGTAATACTTCAGACACCCTCGATTCCTGCTGTAAACACCCAAACACAGGTAGTGCTGATTAGTAATAAGGGAGATGCTGACATAATGAACTTCAGCCCTTCTTTGGCACGAACAGAGAGATCCTAGATGTTAGAAACATATATACAGATTTATGTCCATGTACAGTTGCACCATGCAGAGGAAACGAGAAGTTACCATTTTTTTTAACTGTAATAAATATTGTTAAAAAGTCTTTGATGGATGACTTAATTTAAATAAAGTGCAGAGATGCAGAACTATACGTTGGAGACCTCAGGATACTGTATATTTAGAGCCCCTTCTAATCAGCTCCCATGACACAAGAACTTTTTTTGATGTGTCCTACTTTGCTCTGTAGTGTTCTGCTGATTGCCTGTCCAGAAGAGTCAAGAGAATAAAATAATTTTCATGTTTTGCCATAGGAATGATCTAGGAATAATCTTCAGAATGCCTAAAATATGTGTCTGGAATTATAACAAAAGGTTGTCATAAGTTTGTCAGAAAGGTGTGTCTTGGCTCTGTGTGTGGGGCTCAGTGCTCCTCTCTGCTCTGTGTGTGTGGGGGCTCAGTGCTCCTCTCTGCTCTGTGTGTGTGGGGCTCAGTGCTCCTCTCTGCTCTGTGTGTGTGGGGCTCAGTGCTCCTCTCTGCTCTGTGTGTGGGGTCAGTGCTCCTCTCTGCTCTGTGTGTGTGGGGGCTCAGTGCTCCTCTCTGCTCTGTGTGTGTGGGGCTCAGTGCTCCTCTCTGCTCTGTGTGTGGGGTCAGTGCTCCTCTCTGCTCTGTGTGTGTGGGGGCTCAGTGCTCCTCTCTGCTCTGTGTGTGTGGGGCTCAGTGCTCCTCTCTGCTCTGTGTGTGGGGTCAGTGCTCCTCTCTGCTCTGTGTGTGTGGGGCTCAGTGCTCCTCTCTGCTCTGTGTGTGTGGGGGCTCAGTGCTCCTCTCTGCTCTGTGAGTGTGGGGCTCAGTGCTCCTCTCTGCTCTGTGTGTTGAGGCTCAGTGCTCCTCTCTGTTCTGTGTGTGTGGGGCTCAGTGTTCCTCTCTGCTCTGTGTGTGTGAGGCTCAGTGCTCCTTTCTGCTCTGTGTGTGGGGCTCAGTGCTCCTCTCTGCTCTGTGAGTGTGGAGTCAGTGCTCCTCTCTGCTCTGTGTGTGTGGGGCTCAGTGCTCCTCTCTGCTCTGTGTGTGTGGGGGCTCAGTGCTCCTCTCTGCTCTGTGAGTGTGGGGCTCAGTGCTCCTCTCTGCTCTGTGTGTTGAGGCTCAGTGCTCCTCTCTGTTCTGTGTGTGTGGGGCTCAGTGTTCCTCTCTGCTCTGTGTGTGTGAGGCTCAGTGCTCCTTTCTGCTCTGTGTGTGGAGTCAGTGCTCCTCTCTGCTCTGTGAGTGTGGGGCTCAGTGCTCCTCTCTGCTCTGTGAGTGTGGGGCTCAGTGCTCCTCTCTGCTCTGTGAGTGTGGGGCTCAGTGCTCCTCTCTGCTCTGTGTGTGTGGGGCTCAGTGCTCCTCTCTGTTCTGTGTGTGTGGGGCTCAGTGCTCCTCTCTGCTCTGTGTGTGTGGGGCTCAGTGCTCCTCTCTGTTCTGTGTGTGGGGCTCAGTGCTCCTCTCTGTTCTGTGTGTTGAGGCTCAGTGCTCCTCTCTGCTCTGTGTGTGTGGGGCTCAGTGCTCCTCTCTGTTCTGTGTGTGTGGGGCTCAGTGCTCCTCTCTGCTCTGTGTGTGTGGGGCTCAGTGCTCCTCTCTGTTCTGTGTGTGTGGGGCTCAGTGCTCCTCTCTGTTCTGTGTGTGTGGGGCTCAGTGCTCCTCTCTGCTCTGTGTGTTGAGGCTCAGTGCTCCTTTCTGCTCTGTGTGTGGGGCTCAGTGCTCCTCTCTGTTCTGTGTGTGTGGGGCTCAGTGCTCCTCTCTGCTCTGAGTGTTGAGGCTCAGTGCTCCTTTCTGCTCTGTGTGTGGGGCTCAGTGCTCCTCTCTGCTCTGTGTGTGGGGCTCAATGCTCCTCTCTGTTCTGTGTGTGTGGGGCTCAGTGCTCCTCTCTGTTCTGTGTGTTGAGGCTCAGTGCTCCTCTCTGCTCTGTGTGTGGGGCTCAGTGCTCGTCTGTAAGTATGTTGAATTGTTTTTCTATCACTTATGTTTTGGAATGTATTATTCTTAGATGGGTTTGTCTGAATTCCGTGGTTAAATAAAAATATTGGTTCTACTTGTCCAATGATGCCAGTGCTTTTATAGTTTTAATAAAAATATTGATTAACACACAAAACAATTATCGTGTCAGCATGAGACGCACGTTATCTCACAAGTTTACCATCAACTGTTGCAACAATTTTGGAGAAATCTTGAAAAAAACAAAATGTCCCAAATATCATGTAACAAGATAATGCATTCTCAAGAAAATTACTGAGAAGAAAAAGAAAGTATGTCAGAATTAGGAGATAAGATAAAAAGAGAAAACTCTGCTTTGTTTTTCTAAGGAAATTCAAATTTGAGGCCAGAATAATGCTGAAAAGGTGAAAGTGGATGAAATACTGTTAAAAGAAGAGGACTGAAAGCAGACAAAGGCTCATGAGTCAAAGGGTAAAATGGAAGTTCTGACAAAATGAAAGCTGGGTGACTCAAGACTTACGGCTCTCCTACACACACGCCGCCGTCAGAAGAGGGGGACAGGAAGAGTTATTTCCCCCGTCCTCTTTCAGAAAAACAAACTGCCTCTGTCCTCCATCGCCTGCGTCTGCGGAGGCCTGGTGGGGGGAGCCGCTCGTCTCCGAGCTCGGTCTCGGGTCCCGGGCGCTGGAGTGAGGCGTGAACGTCTCCGCCGGTGCCGGTGCCGGTGCCGGTGCCGGTGTTGGTCCCAGGCTCCATCTCCTGTGCTGGTTGCTGGGAGAATGTGTTGTTTCCCCTTGACATGCTGTACAGCAGTGCGCAGTGGGAGTCTGCTTCTCTGACACTGACGCTGAGGTGAGGCAGGGGCAGTGGAGCTTCTCATTCCTGCTTTACTAATGTGTGTCACTTATTTTGAAGCATCTACGACAATTCTTCCTTCTGCTCTAACACTTTGTGATCTTGACTAGCAGACTGCGATGGCTGTTAACCACAGTATACCCTGTGACTCCCTGGGAATCAGCCTTGCAGGGCTTCACGAGTCTTGATTCGTATCCCAGAAGGGTGAGGGCACAAAATTTGAAACCACCAAGAAATACAACATAAAAGTGAGCTAAGACCTCTACAAGTCTGAATCCATCGCCCAAGCCATCGGGTCTCCTGTATGTGCAGAAGGGACAGTAGACAGTAGAGCCCATTACAGCTCAGGGCTCACACAGCGCAGTCAAGCTGCTGTTTTGAATTACTGCTGTACTCATCTCCATCAGTTCACTTGAAAGCATCTACACCAGTTCTTCTGGTAGCCGTCTTTGTGATCTTTGATATAGAATGTAAGTATTCTGAAGAGAACAAAGATTTTATATTTGCCTCAGCACCTTTTAATACAGTGCAACCATATTATTCCTCAATATTTATTAAATACACTTAATTGATTAATCAGGAACTTGCTTACAGTGGTATAGCACTTTTCATTGTAGAGTCCAAAGTATTGTTGAACTCTACTGAAGCATTTCTACTAGAGCCATATTTGTCTGTTTTCCTTCACTGTTTAACTTTTCATAATGTTACTCCTACAATGTTTATAACTTAATATTACATTAGACAACTTTCTCTCTTCAAAGTCATCATAACAGTGTGTTACATAGAACACAATTCAAAGCAGCGTGACCAGATCATGGTTTAATTTCAGTTTTAAATGAACTGAACTCCTTTAGTTGCCAATAACTCACACAATGTGCAGGATTAGAAGGCACCAAAGTCCAAATCTCAGTGATTCTCTGTATGAGTATAATACACCCTAATGCGATACCGTTTGCAGATTGTACTGTTTGTGGAATTCAGTTTTTGAGCTGTAAATTGTAAAGTTTTCTTAATGAAAGTGTGCAAGTCATTGTCTAATTCAAAGCTTTAGAAAACAGGTTAAAAGCACAATGTAAGGAGCTGAGGATGTTTCTTAGGGACATGAAGAGAGAATTCCTCAGCTCTGCTCCCTGTGGTCTTCTGATGAGATACAGGAAAGTTCAATAGATGACTTAAGAACGCAAAAGTTAAGAATTAGTAGCTAATTGATCCCAGAATCACATCCAGATGTTTCTTGAAAGAAGCCAGGGCATTGGCTTCAACAACAGGGTAGTTTGCTCCACACTCCCACTGCCCTTTGAGTAAAGACCTGCCTCCTGTGCTTGGTTTTAGATTTAGTGTGTCCATCTGTGTCCCGTGGTCCGTGTTTCACTACTGATCCTGCTCATGTCCACTGTGTTAACTTGGCGAATGCCTTCTGAGGAGTTTGAATACTTGGCTCAAGTCCCTGGTGGTCTTCCCTGTTCAAGACTAAAGAGATTCGGTCCTTGTAGCCTGTCAGTGTAGGACATTCCTGAACTGATTCCAGCACTATTCATTTTGTAACATGGGGGACACAATTTTATTAATTGAGGAAATATTGAGGGAGCCCAGTTCCTCGAGGTGCAATTAAATTGTATCTTGTAGAAATGATAAAATTATAAAAGTGTGTCTACAAGACACTGGGAGCCAGTGCAGTGCTTCTAGCACGGGAGTGCTAAGCTTGTTCTGTTGATTCAGTACCTGAAAACGAACACTGTTTCGTTTTCGCTGCCCATGAGCATTATACACACCCCTGGAGGGGTATTTAGTGTGGGTTAGAATGGATCCTGGTGTATTTCTAGAAGCCTGCTTTAATGGAAAAGGTCTCCCAAACATCATGTCTGACCTTTAAGAACACCAGAAACCTTTATGACCATTTTTGTATTTGTTGCCCTTTATGAGTTTGTTTCAAATTCAACATGTGTGTTGAGCTGAATTCAGCCTCTACAGCTGAGCTCGGCTATTTCATTCCTGTCTCTCTCTCTCTCTCCACATGGTAGATCTTCGAAACTGTTTTTTTTTTCAATCTCAGTAGTTCTCTTTCTGAGCCAAGTCTTTTAAAGCATAAAAGCATGGGATTTGTCATCTTCATTTCCTGTAAGTAACTGAGCAGGTTTCTACAATGAGATCAGTCATTCTTAAGATGAGGTCTGACTGACCTGATTTCAAAGGGGTCAATGAGTATGCATACTGAGGCACGCTGAATCGGTTCAATTTTTCATTCTCTCTTTCAAATGAATCACAAGATCATTTGAAAGCTTTTTGAAAGTCTGCTGTAAACCCAGCCTTGATAAGCATTTTGAAAATGATAAGGTATCTGATTCTTGCAATGCAAATAATCAAATTTTTTCCTCGAGTCAGAAAGCGCGCGCAGCAGTCTATTCTTGTGAAGGACTGTCGTGTTTCCTCTTGTGCATCAGCACACTGTTAAGAAGCATTATCATAACTGTTCAACAGCGGTTATTGCCTGTTGTTTTCTGACTATTTTTTCTCCATCTGCCATCAAAGCTGTTCGGGTAAAAGCAGCATTCCTGGAAAGGGCTGCTGAGAACTTGCAACACAGAAGTGCGAATGAGGAGCTGGCAAGTGTCTCCATTTGGCTGAACAGTCTCTCCAGGAGAGCGAAGCCAAGGTCTGGTGATGGAGGCTCTTGTGGCAGCTGCAGAGAGCTCCACAGGTGCGAGAGGGCACGGTGGAGACTGGTGAAGGCTCTGAGAAACCTCCCGTTAAGCCACTCCCGGGCCATTTCCCCTTCAGAGTTCCTGGAGCTTACAGGCGATGCACTGGGAGGCTTAACACAGACAGGTCCTGTGCCCCAGCAGGGGGAACTGGCTTCTGTCAGTGCTGTTTAAACCTGGAGATGAGTGCAAGAAGTTTCACTCAACCCCTGCAGCCTTACGGAGTTCTGATTCCGGTGCTGCTGCAGACACTGCTGTTGAGAGCCTCTCCAGTCCACACAGGTGGCTAAGAAGGCGCTATTGCTGGGGGGGGGTCCTTGCAATGGACTGCACTGTCACACCTGGGGGAGTCTTGCGCAGTACTGCACGAGTCACTGAGGAGTGGAGTGTGTTTGAGTGATCATTGGTGATGTCACTAATTTGACAGAACTGATAAATCAATTATCAGGCTTCTAAAATGCAGTGTCTGGTGAGGGTAAGGTGTTTTGCATGGCAGTGCATGATTATAAATACAGCTTTTTGTACCTGGGTTTACAGAACATGAAGAACGGAGGTTAAATGTGAACTGTGCAAGAATTTTACACGATCTAGTCCAGTGATCTTCAGCCCCTGGTCCCTGAGGAATGGCATTGTAGCAGAGCTGCTTTCATACTGCAAAGTGAGTTGGTTCACTTCAATTACTAATTGAGAAATTGAGGAGATCCTGTGTTTTCTCACACTGATCGAGGGACACCGGCCTGATCAGTTAGTTTTGAGAAAGAACAGCACTCCAGTGGTGCAGGCTTGTCATTCACATGTTTTTAAACAAGCCCAGAAGGCCTGGAATCACCTTCTACCGGAGAGGTACAATGGAAAGATTCTGTTCTGATTTTTACCCCTCCAGGAAAACTTTAATTCTCTTCATGCCTCGTCCAGTTTTTCTTCTTGCGGGTCAGCGCGAGGCTGAGTGACTGCACATTTGCAGGAGGCCTCAGGGCTTTATTTTAAAACTCATCGCGTCGTCAGACGCCCAATTTCAGACCTGCAGGCCGTAGGGCAGTGAGTTTAGGAGTAACCTAAAAAAAAAGCATTTTGTGATTCAGCACCTGCCTTACACCAACGTGACTTAGTAAATCAGAACGACTGGCAGCCCATAAGAGCAATCCGATGAAAGTCTCCAAAACAGAGATGCTACTGATGACGTGATTCCTCTCTGCCCAGGTTCCCAGGGTAAGATGTTGATTTGCAATTCAGAGTGTTCTTATGAGTAATAAGAAGACAAAGGGGCTGGTTGGTTATTGTAATTGATTTCAGGAGTAAACATGAAATCGGTGTGAAAGTCTCTCTGAATATCAAACCACAGAGGAACACTGTCGTGCTCATTTCCACCTGGCTGGCGGCAAGCAGGGACAGCTTCCCAGCTGGTTTCTACAGTCGTGGGCAACGGTGTCTTTGCCCTCCTGTCTTTTCAGGGCACAGCACTCATTTGCACTCACTGCCACTCAGGAACGCCCACAGGGCTGTCCTCCACATGGAGAAGACTCTTAAGGCCTGCTGTTTCCAGTTGTGCTAAGAGCTACTGCATGTTCAGCAGGTATTTTAAAACCCTCGAAGAAAAATAACTATAAAGGAATGACATTTCCTTCATAATAACCTTACCGTTCATATTTTTAATTAGGTTAGATTCGGGTTCAAGAGTCCTGGAGAAACAGGGGGTGGGGGTTTGGACTCTTGGCCATCTCCCGGTGCTGCTCAGTCCAGGGCTCAGTCCAGGGCACGTGCACATGTGTTCTGAATCCCCAAAGTCAACCCAATGGACTTGTTCAGAACCAATCGTGAAACACGAACCAGGGGACACAAGAGGAAACTGCAGGGAAGCACTTCCTTACACAAAGAGTGGTGGCAGCCTGGAACATGTTACCCAGCCATGCTGCTGAAGCTGAAGAAAATTTTGGATGATATACTGGGATCAATTAGCTACTAACTGCCTAATTGCTAATTAGGCCTAGCTGCTACCAAGCTTTTCCATTTTCTTAAGCGGCATTGCACTTGTAGCTTGTTGTTTTGCTTGAACAGGTACCAAGATGTGAGTTCAAGAGGCAGAGCTGCGAAGATGATTATCAGGATTGTATTTTCAAGATGTTCACTTGACGAGAAATGAAGAACAGTGGTTAGAGCTGTTCTTGATCAGTCGTGAAATTTCTTCACCAGGTGAAGGAGGAAAAACAAATACTCAGTGAATTCAATTAGTTTTCACTTGATAAAATAAGCAGAATGACCAGACAAGCAAAATACAGAAAACTCTCCAAAATTCATCTGTAAAGTCTGGTGTGTTTTTTTTTTGTGAGCTATATAATTTTCAGTGCACCTTGCTTGACACAGAAGGCTTCGGTGCACTTTGTAAAGGCTTAATTTGTTCCCAGTCCCCAGAATTTGAGAAACCTGTTTTTGGTGGAAAGGTTTAATGCCATTAAGTATTTTAGGAATAGACTGCTAACTATAGGGTGTAAGGTCAGTTAGATACTAAATTAAAGGTAGTTCTTGCATTCTAATCCTGCCCAGCACAATTCCTCTGCTTTTTCAAATGTTAAAAGAAGAATCTTTTCTTCCTCTGGCACCTCAGCCTTCAAGCCTTTGATGAAACCCTCAAACAGATGAAGTGACATTTGCGCAAATGTCAGAATCTTCTAAAGGATGCAGACATTTTTAACCAGAAAGAGGCTGATTGCAGCACCCTTTCAACCAAAACTTTGGAAAAAAGGACTAATTATGCTAATAACTCTTACGTTAAAGTTAAAGTTCAGTCCTTTGGCAGCAGAAGAGAACTGTGAAGGTGAGCTGTCTTTAATCGCATCTCTTTTGAGTGCAGAGGATGTTCACATAATGGCAAAACCACAGTTCGAAAGTTCATGGGATTCGAGAACACTTTTTTTTAGCTCTGCAGGGCTCATTTTTCCCCTTCGCGTGTATACAAGCACAACTGGACGCCTACTGTCGCTTCGCCTGTGAAGGTGGTGCAGCCACAGGTAGGAAACAGGCATCTGTTTAAGTAGAGCATGCAATTGGTAAGAACAAGAAGCAGAGCTCTGGCAAGCTATTTGCTGATAATGGGATTGATCTTGACAGCTCCAGTGTTTTCACACAGAGGTAAAAGTCTCTCTGATCACTCCCAGAGAGCAAAGCATGGCCTCCGCTCACTCCAGAGGGCACCTCGGCCGTGTAAGCTGTCGTATTGAAACTCTGGAGCACTTACTGCTACCTCATCAATTTCCACATCACCCCTGTGTTTGTATGCTTAGTGAGGTGACGTGTTACTAGATTGTGTAGTGATTAAACAAGCCTTAATTAGTCACATTGCCTAAAGTAGGTAGAATGGGTGACATCCAGTCTTGCACGCTGGCCTTTGTATGTTTACTGCATGAGTACCATTATGATATATACTCCGTTTTTATTTTTTATTTAAAGAGTGTATTAAATATACTGCTGTCTGCCCGTTCTTGGAAAGTCCACTGGAACAGGGATCGTATGCAGATGCTTCAACTGGAGAAATGGGTTTTGCCCTCCTTGTCCTGTTTTGAGTGACTTTGGTCTCCTTCTGCTCTGACCTGCTGGAAACCTGTTGTCCTATTCTCCTCTCTCTTTTCTCCCTCCCTCTTCTTCTCTGCTGTCCCTTGAGTTTACCTGCGACTTGTTGCTTTTTTACACAAGCTTTTCAGGTTGTCTGCAGGTTGCTTTTCTGCCCTTTGTGGTGCAGTTCTTTAATACAATGAAAGAAAAACACAAAATAAAATTTAGAATAAAGACTTTAGTGGACTGGTGATGCTTTTCTGGAGCACTAGCTTTTGTGCAGTGTTTTATTCTTGGATAAAACGGAACAGAAATCAGGGCGTACCATAACTACGGCTCTGCAATTTGCACGTCGTCGAAAGCGCTTACACAGTTAGACTAGTGGCAAGCAACTCCTTCTCGAAATTGCTAATATGCTTCTAATAATTAGATGACAAAGGTTTTTTTTAATTTTGCAGACCGTGGGCTGTGCCTTGAAAGTGATTCATCACTGCAGCCTGTTTATATAGTTTTTATTTTTTGCAAAGTGTTGCTTCCCGGCATCAACAATGCAGCTTGTGAAAAACAGATGCGCAGAGGCCAGGCCTTTCCTCGCCGTTCACGTGTGGCTGTGCACTGTACACCGATTGGGTTTCGAGCCTCTCTGCGGCGCCGGCAGCCTCACATTTTCCAGCGAGAAGGGATATTCCCCGCGCCGTCCCCAGCTCGCTCTCCCCTTCAACAGCACAGCCTCGGCCTGGTGTGGTCCTGAGATGAGCCCGGCACGCTCGGGGCGCACTGTGCCGTAAGGATTCTGGAGGTTTTGCGAGCTGGGTTTCAGTTTGCCAAGACGAGCAGAGGCTGAATATTTCTGCTGCCGGGACGTCAGCCGCCAGCAGCCGGAAAGGGTGAGAGCTCATGTCATATCGACGATCCCTTGTGATCTAGACCCATGACAGGAATGAGGCTTCGTCACCTGACTGTGTAACCCACCGTGGGCGTCCGGTGTTGTTCTCTGTTGCTGTTTCTGTCAAGGTTGCTATGTTCCAGTGTTGACTAGCTCTTCTGTCAGCACAGTAACGGTGTTGAGCACGGTCAGACGCGGTGCAAGCCCTTGTGCCTCTGAGCCTCTTGCTCACATGGGGTGTGTCCTCTCACGGCAGATGCACTAGAATGAAACTCCATTACTACAACGCGCTACCCACTGGCTGCCTGGAACTGAGGTGTTACAATCAGTATCGTGCTGACGGATATCTCAGGTGTGGGTGTCCTGTGTGTGACAATATCAGACCCACCTACCCGTGCAGAAGGAGAGACGTGAATAATTTCTTGACAGATGAGAAAAGTGACGCTGTTTCTAGTAAAACCAGTGCATTTTCTGCGTGATCGATGTTTTGCACTAAAATGCCCTCAAAAAGCAGACTGATGCACAATGAAAATGCAAGCGTCTACGTTTTACATCAGTAACTCTCTGGAAACATACAGGCTGTTTTTGTCCATATTTAAATATGGAAGCAGATAGTTTATGTTGATGGCTGTTTGTAATACTGTTCCTTGTGCTAAAGAAATACTGATCCTGTGAGCTGTAATGACAGGTGTTCAGTGCTGGGTATCTGAAGCTCCAGCATGAAGTGATTAAGAATCTGTAGAGACTGCCAGTCCAATAGACATGATTTTAATGAAGTAGTTCAGGTGGGCAGCTGCATCAGCATGCGTAGTCTGCAAAGGAACAAGTAACAGGTTTATTCCATGCTGAAAAGAGAAGAGAGAAAACACAACATTTCGTCTGTGAAGCCTTCTTCAGGTGTGAGACAATCATTTTAATGAAAGCAATGACAGCAGGAGATATGACCACACCCTGCTTGAGTAATGAAGATCGTCTGGTCGCCAGGCACATTGGGAAAAAAAGGTGTCTGGTGGGTGAGATGTTCTGCCTCATCAGTGAGCAGACTAGTCCAGAGCAGGGGGTCCTCTGAATGAATGTGATCTGCCTGCTCACAGGCCGATCAGGGGTCACGTGTTGAGAGCTGACAGGGGAAGTCACTGTGGCCAGAGACCATCGGAGGTGGAGGCAAACAGTAATGGAGTACTTTGCCATTTAGCCCTTGACTGGGCTCTTGGGAAATGAGTCCAAGCCAGCGGGTGGCGCAGTGGAAGTGTGAAGCCCAGCAGCACATGGATGAACAGGTCTTCTGTTTCTGAGGGACAGTCTGGAACTCTTGGTTTTCCAGGAGGATTGTGATTCCCGTACTAATTCCAGCTCGCACTGCCACCGGAGCTATCCGTCCGCGGTATGGGCGGTTGTCAGTTCCTCTGATGAAATAATAAGCTCTTAAGTCATCATCCCGCTGGTATTTAAGCCTGGCCTCGTTCCCTGTGCAGTGCTCAGCCATCCGGTTTATTCCCAAGAGTCTCCGGCGTGTTCCCAGAATCCGCCTCCCTCTCCCATGGCTGACTAGTGACCGACCTTCACTGGTGTCCTGGATTCCCTTCGGCTAGTCCCTCTCCTGTGTCCGCGGGTAAGACGGTGCCTGGGTCTTCCTCGTGACTGCGAGCTGCGTGTGGCCACGCCCAGCTGCACGCTTCTCTTTCGCCCTCCGCCCGCTGACCGCCCCGAGCCCCGGCTGGTGGGTTCGTCCCCGTGTCCCGGAGCGCGCTGCTCCAGGCTTCGGCTCGGACAGGTGCGCGTGCCGCGGTCTCGCTGCCACAACGGGACGCGTGTGGGGTCCGCTCTCCCGCTCCGTTGGCAGGAGAGGAGGCACAGCCCACCGCTGACCAGGCAGATACACAGATTCACTCGTCCTTCAGATTGTGCTGTGTGCTGGTTTCCGCAGGGCTCTGAGCCATGTGTTGTTACCAAAGGTCTTCCTTTTCCAGGGCAACCTGTGTCCTTGCCTCACAGTGAGGCTAAGAACCCCGTTGCAATGCCACCATGGACACAACCCAATATAACGACACGCATCAAGACCGTGCAGGAAAGAGCATGTCCACAGAGACACTGTTACTGAGCTGCACCTGCAGAAAGTCCTCGTCAGCTCTCAGCTCTTAAAGGTGTCTTTCAGCTGCTTGCTCTTGCCCTGGGGGCCTGCTCGTCTCCCCGATCCTCAATGTGCAGTGGTGTCAGTGACCTGCGGCAACATCTTCTCACTCTGCAGTTCACCTCTTATTGTCCGGCAGTGGCAACGCCTAGCGGGAGCGTCTGCCCGGCGCTGGCACAGTGGTCAGGGTTCTTGTTAAACTCCCAGCTCCTGCCAGCCCAGCAGCTGACAGAATCCCACCGCTCTGACTCTCCGCCAGCTGGGGATTCCCACCTGCATACAAACACAACCGGCCCTGTGAACTGCAGCCCAGTGTTCTCCCGCTGAGTGTGAGAACAGAAGAGGAGAGAGGAGAGGCCTGACCCCTGAGCAGACGTGCAGCAGTGGGAGGCTTCTGGAGTTTTAGACAGCATGTTTTTTATTTCCTTTTCCACTGAGCTGGTTTATCAGACAGCATCAGCTCCAGCCTGCAGGCCAGGTAGCCTAGCTCTGTCAGCTGTGCTGCTGTTTCTCTAGATGACTAGGTGGCCGAGCCATTTCTTTGGCGTTGCTGTGAAAACAAGGCCCCGATGCTCTCTAGCAGGATCCACTGTGTCTTTCCAGCTCGCTCCCGGCTCTCGCCGAGAGAGAGAGCGAGCGAGCGGCGCTCGGCTAGCCGGGCTGGCGTGTAAAGATTGCACGCGCGCCCGCACAGAAAACGAAAACGATATGCAGAGCAGCAGCCGGGATTTTTCATCATGATTCTTTGCTGTTATTTCCCGTCTCGTGACAACACTTCCAGACTGAAAGCCTCTGCTGGCGGCGTGAGTTAGTCATCGCCGGGCAGCTCCGCAGAGCGCACTCAGGAATGGGCTCAGTTTCGCTCACGATGACTCAGTTGCGCTTTTGCTCAGCCGGCGTAGAGATATTAAGCCTCGCCCGATCCTGTCAATGAGAGAGGCAGTTTTCTCTCTGCCAGTCATTCCTGGAGGGACGTGTGCGTGGGCAGCCAGTGACGGCGCCGATGAATGAGCCGGGCCCTGTTTGTGTTTGCGGGCGGAGAGGCCGCGCCCAGCGGGGTGAAGGTGGCGTCCGGCCGCGAAACCTCAGCACCAGGGAGGTGACAGCGGAAGAGGGAGGCGCCCTGGCACCTCCAGCGGAGCGTCGGGGCTCCCCTTAGTCGCCCTGTGGATGCATCTGGGAGAATGGGCAGGAGGTGCGCCCCAGGAGAGGAGGGCAGGAAAGGGGGACCTCCCCCCAGCTGAGCTACAGAAGGGGACAGTGTGTGAGGGGGTGAGCTTGGCTTCACCAGGTAGACCCTGAGCAGGTGTGTTCAGCCCCGGCCTTTTCCCCTCTGGGTGTCGGGGCAGCTCAGTGACAGGCCGCTGAGTGGACAACACCTGGGCACCCGTCTGACCAGCACCCACAGGTCCCTCAGTGTCCTGCCCTGGACAGGGTTCTCATTAGCACCCTCCTGCGCCTTCTGGTCCTGGGACCCCGCTGGGGTAGCACTGTGGGTCCTCAGGAGTCTTAAATATCTGAAGGAAATAACTGAAACCTGTGGTGGACTGGCATCCCACCCAGGGCGTATCCTGCCTTGTGGGGTCAGCTCCGGCTCCCCACAACCCTGTACTGGACCAGCGGGTCAGAAGATGGATGGACGGGTGGATGGATGACCTAAATGTGACCCGTTCCCGGCCGAATGACCTCTTTTAAACTTCTTGGTCCATGACCCACCATTCCCTGCGGGAAGGGCTCTGCTTGCTTTTCTTTTCAGTTTTCGGGACTTACTTGCTGAGCTGTACACGGAGGTCCAGTTTCTTTGGGAGCTGCTTTCTTCTTCCAGGCTCTGTGCTCCTGTGCCGGACCGAGCTGCTCGGATGTAGCAGGCTAGGCTCGGGCCTGCCCCAGTGCGTTGAGTGAATGGTTCAGTGGTGTGTGAGTTTCTCCCGAGAACGTCCAGGTCAATGACACGGATATTAAGAACGTGGGGAAGATCACAAAGAAAGAAGCCCCGTGTAACGGCTTCGACAACGTGGCTGGGCAGCGTGTCCCACAGCTCATTGTTTAAAAAGTGCCTCCTGTTTTGAAAACACTTCCACTTCCTGTGTGCTCTGGTCCACATTCCACCGTTGAGTCTGAAGAAACCCACTGTGCTGGTTTTGTCAGTGACGTTGAGGATTGTGAGTACTTGTATCGGGTCTCCTCGCAGTCTTCTCCATTCAAGAGTACAATCCAAGATTCCAGAACAGCGGTATCACTTTGATTTAATATTACATATTGGTATTCCATCTAATTGGATCCATGATTCCTAATCAGACATGCTGTAATGGGAACTGAGTTGGATGGGTTTTTTGGGGTTGTGAAGAAGAGTGGGGTCCCCTACAGTCTACAGCAACCCTGGGCTGCGGTTTCTTTTGACTAAGACGTCTGAAGGCCTTCTGGGAATCACGTACCAAAGCCCATCTCTCAGGCACTTATGATTTCTTACTGCTTTATTGCATGTTGTGAAATATATATCACAGTATATCCTGAAAGACCTGCTGGCTTTCATCCCTGCTCAGCTTAATTACTTAATTGAAACCTTAACTGAACTGACACGTTGTTTGGTTAGAACAACTACTCCAGGATTTTCTACTCCAGCATTTGGGATTGCATGGTATTTATGAAATGCGATAATTAGGCAACCTTCTACATGTTTAGGAACTGAAAACAGTTGAACAGTTCACAGTAATGCTATTAATGAGTCAATGAAGGGTCTAATTGTAGAACTGGGCACTGGGCGGGAACAGGAGCCAGCAGGTGTCTGTACCCCCAGGACCAGAACTGGGTGCCCCTGGGCTAAGGGTCCTTATTGTGAATGAGAATCTGTTCTCATTTGCCTTAATTAAATATAGCACTGAGTTGAAAAAAAAGATTATTCTTACTAACGGTATGCAACATTCCTGTCTGCATCTAGTGTTGTTCTCGTTTGGTACCGTCAGCTCTGTTTGAAAGGCGCTGTGAGAAATAAAATAGCATTCCCTGCCAAATAACTGAGGTCTGACATCAGCCTCCTCCACATGCTGTGGATTCTTGCACATGGGTTTGCTCTTCAGATACGATCTAAATTACATCTTTTTTTAACCCTTGCGAAAAAAGCAAATCTGTATCTTGCGTGGCATTGTCGAAAAAAAAAAACTAACCGTTCAAGTGGGAAGGATGTTGTTCTCTTACAAGGAACAGAAGGCTTGGGTGCCGTACTGATGTGACATTTGAAACCGCAACACTCCATTCGATAAGGTTAACAAGCTGTGAACTGTTTCTCCAGAACAATACACACAAAACCTCATGCACACGCATGCACACACACACACACACACACACACACACACACACACACACACACACACACACACAAGCTTTCCCTGCTCAGAACTGGGGGAAGAGAGAGAGGGATTGATGGGATTCTAGCCAGCAGGGCCTGGTACCTGCCTGGAGGAATCCAGGACACTGGACTGGGTTTGGTCAGCGACAGAATCTCCAGGGCCCCTCTGTGAGCTGAAGTGCACATGGGAAGGGTTGTATCACTTCATACACCACTATACTAGGCGGTTGAAATAGGAGTGTAAAAACTAAGACCTTCACAGCAGCTCTGTAGAGCTGTTCGGTAGTCAAGTGATCTGATGTGCCAGTTTGGCGTGGACCTGAGTGGTGTCAAGGGCCTGAGTGGTGTCAAGGGCCAAGGGACAGGGACAGCGGAACCCCTCCCTACGGCCACCAGATGAACTGATGGGGAAGGGGCTTGTATTTCTACTGCAACTTAGTTGTGGGCGGGTATGGAGTTTGTCTCCTCTCCTGAACTGTCTGGTTTGAAGGACCAGTAGTGACCAGTAGTGGACCCGATTCCCGTGGGTCGTGGGTTGGAATCCCAGCGGGAAGCTGTGCTGCAGTACCCTGGAGCGAGATGCTGTGTCCAGACCGCCCCCGTGTGTATGTAAAAAACACATCGGTCCATTGAAAACCCCTGAAAGATGCTCTGGATTAAACTGTTGGACGGATTATTATTTAACATGAATTAGAAATAATAATAAATAGAACAGAATGTTAGTGGAGCATGATTGGTGAATGAAGCTGTTAGCTGATTTGAGATCAAGCTGTTCTGCTGTACAGAGCCCAGCTAGGACCTGTCTTACTGACACCCAGGAGGCTCAAACACAGGGATTTCTAACAAGGGCCAAGATGGAAAACTTAGGCACTCAGATGTCAGAACTGGGTAGACAACGAATTCTACATGTTCGTTTATATTATTGTATATTTATCGTAATACATGTATCTTTGTATTTATTATTTGTGTTGTTTTATCTTGTAAATCAAGTGAGAATAAATTCTCATTTGCAGTGATGACCTGGAGACCCATCGACACAGCTGAGCCTTTTGTAGCGTGATCAGATCGAATGACCACACCTGACTGTAAACCCACAGCCCTCTGGCCAGGACTCCCTTATGAGAGATAATATGAGCTCAACGAAACACTCAGCAGCCTGAGACTGAATTTGAATCCCTGCAGCTTTTACACTTTTTTTCCTCACCTGAGCTCAGAATATTCCAGGGCCGATCAAAGTCAGGTAAAACTACAAAGAATTAAGCACTGATCTCCTGTATACTGTACCCACAAAAGCCCATGGGTTCGTGAGCTGCTGTCTGGGGTTTGGAGCCAGGCTCTGTGTTGGCTGCAGTGCTCCGCTGGCCGTGTGCACGCTGGCTCGAGGGCTCAGTGCCGGACCCGTGCAGCCTGATTGAAGAGAGGGGAGAGCCTGAGGGGTGTTTCCTCAGGGCCGGGAAATACTGGAAACGTGTCTTACCTGCCAGACTGAAAAGGCCCTGGTATCCAGAGGGCACTGGCTATTAGATTTTCCCAAATTTAGGCTTATTGAAAACAAAGCAGCATCCCAAGACCCCTGGCCTGGAGCGTGCTTGCGCGTCTGACAGCGAGGCGTTTCCTTCGTGCAGCAGCAGCTGCGAAGCCACAGGCTCTGGCGTTCTCTTCATTTCCTCCAGATATTACATTTCTGATTTTTTCTCTCCACTGGACAACGAAAAAGACCAAGGAATAGGCTAACCTTTTCACAGCTAAACGTTTTTTTTTAACGTGAGGCAGGGTTGTTTTTCTTTTTTTTTTCTTCTTCTTGAAATGCAGCGAAAAAGGTTAAAAACCACAACTTTTTTAGTACGCCTTTTTTCTTTCTTTCTGTGCTGGATTCCTGTTTCCTGTGCTGGGGTGAAATGCGTGTGTGTGTGGGGCTGGGTTTTTTGGGGGATGGGGGGGGTGTCGTAGTGGAGGAGGGGGGAGAGAGAGAGAGAGAGGACTTTCAGCAACATGAAGCCAAGAAAGTTATTTTTCAGGCAAGCGCCTGAAGTGCACTTTGTCAGTAGGCCTGGGTGTGTTCTCTCGCCTTCCTTCCAGCTCTCCTCCTGCAGTGCGCACCGCAGCTCACCAAGAGCACCCCAGGGTGCCACACCCAGCGGGCAGCAAGCTCTCTCTCACCGCCCTCCCCTTGCGCCCTCAGCGCCGCAGGGGCATCTCTCTGAGGGCAGGTGCGATCTGGGAACACTGGGACGGAACAGTGCTGTCGCCCGTGGCACAGAAATGCTCTGCGTGTTTAGGAAAGGCAGCTTCAAGAACAGAAGCAGGCCCGGCCGTGCCAGCTGCTTGGGTGCAGGGGGGAGGTAATTAGGTTACAGGCTTTCAGCTTCTTGAAGTTCCTGGCCTGTGTGTCTGTCTGGGTGTGGGGGTATTTGCAACACGTTTTACAAAATGCCTTTGAACTCTTAGTGGTTTCGAGTCTTGTATCTTTCCAATACAACAAGTGTCAAACACATGCTGTAGGGAGTAGGATTTAGCCAATAAGACCAGACTGGGCACATTCCCAATGCCAAGAATTGGTCATAGGTTCTTTCATGATCAAAAAATCAGTTTAATATCTGAGGACAGAACCTCTTACAACACATTGTCTCCAGTCACCACAATGAGGCCTTAGATTGGAAATTCCTGACCAGAGGGAACAGCGCCACCTACTGGTCCACCAGCACCTCTTACATCAGCAGCCTTGTTTTCCCTGGTTTCGCCCCTCAGTGCTGACCAGGCCCAGCCTTGCCTACCTTCTGCAATCTGACAGCCTCTGTCTAGAACACTGTGCCTTAAAAGGCAAGTATATGTATCTCCATCTTGAGAATCACTCTTGAAAGGTCTGTATTTTCCATTTTGCACGGACATTTGAATCTGTTGTTCTATAGGTGAGAGTTTGTCAGTAACAGTAGTAAAAAGCAAAACAAAAAAAAACCCTGCACAACACTGTTTTTTTAAAAAAAAAACATACTATGAAAGCATTAAGGGGGAAAAAAACCCAATAATGCACTAATATAATAAGTACATTTAAAATCTGCAGGCACAGCTTGGTTCCTTTTCCCACAATGTGTTCAAATCTGCAGTGCCCAGTTATTAATCACTGCCAGCCTGAGGTGCTGGTCAGGCGTGCAGATCAGTGCCTAGTGGTTAAATCAGGTCACCCAGTCAGTCACTGACTAAACTGGACTTGGCACCGGTCATCCGGAATAGGATTCTCCAAGCTGCAGCGATCCTCGTGCTGCTGGATCTGGAGCCAGGCGATGACTCCCGGGCCTGTATAGCTGGCCAGGTGTCTGTGTGTGGGAGCTGCACCCTCCCCTGTCTGAGGCCTCCTCTGCTGTTCGCTCACTGCAAGACAAAGAAGGAGACGGTAGCACAGCAGTCTGGGACAAGGCTTGGCATTCATGGGCTGTAACAAAAAAGCCCAATGAAACACTGTCAGATTCCTTTTCCTAAAGGATCGCTCAGCCCCTGAAACCTGGGAGCTGTCATTTTAAAACTCTACCAGGAGACTTGCTGACATGTGCCTACTTATATGGGCAAAGCTACCTGTATTTATGATTCAATTAATTTCAGATTCATCCCTTACTGTTAAACTACCTGTTAAACAAAAATCTTAGTAGGCCAACCACATACAGACTGAAAAGACTGAATTCTGACGGCCAGAAGGTGCTTTCTCACCTCTTCACGGTGCTTTAAGAAAAACGTGCAGGCTGCAATGAAAGAGCAAGGCAGCCTAACTGAAGCCGTAATGTACAGGTGTTCGACGGGCGCTGTCGTGGGACAGCTGTCGGCTTAAACCCTCTTCAAGGGGATTATTCAGAGCGTACATCAGCTGCTGCCCAAAAGACACATCACGCGGACAGCAACACACGCAGCAGCGTCTGCAAAAGTGACTCAATTAACAAACAGGAAAGTGCAGAGAACATAAAAATCTTCCTTTCAGGTTTCGAAGGTGAAGAACTGTGTACAGGAATTCCCCCAAGAGCGAAATTGTTTGTGTTTTAGACACTCACTTCAAAACGCCTCAGACAGATCAAGACAGAGCAAGAGCTCTTTTTACACTTTGGTCACATTTCACTGGTGGTTTCGCTTTCAGCTCCCTTTCAGCTGAGGGGAAAAAAGCAGCTTTTTGTTGTTGTGCTCATTATCGTCTCCTAGAGTGACGGAGGGCTGTGTGAAACTCGGGGTTTGTAGGGTTAACCTCCTGGGCTGAGCTTGACTGTCAGAGTGAGACAGTGGCCATCCGTCCTCCCAGGCGCATCGGGATCATTCCATCTCCTAAAAGGCTTTTATCTGAACTATTTCAATAATATTCTTGGTGTAGAATGTACACACTGCTGGGCTATAATTCTGCATTTTTCACTTACTGTGTTTCCTTTTAGTGATGCTGTTTCATGCTAATTCTGATTGCTGTGTGTTCTGTAGCAGCTCTGTGAATGTGTACTGCGGAACAACTGATATGAATAACGTGCTCAATGAGCCAATTGGATCTGATTGGTAAATGTGATGGATTAATTACTACAACACTTCATATTGGCTGCTCATGTATAGTTGGCCTTAAGCTCTTTTGATCAGTAAGAGTTAAAAATGCTGAATGACAGAATCATTTTGTTCCCACCTAGACTAAGATGGATTAATATCTAACTAACGTCAAAATACAAGTAAGGCTTCGACTAATGCAGCCAGCTGCAGCAGGACTGTTAATGCCAGTTCAAAGCTGAAGGGTTTGGTGGTGGCATGAGGCTTGGTCAGGAAATGAATTCTTGATGATTTCAAAAGAGCAAGGGTGTTCTGGCTCAATTCCACCCTGAGCTTGTACACACTGACCTCTCTAAGCCCCCCTGTACCCAGCTGGTGCTGCAGTTTCTCAGTCCTCCCCCTAGCTTTCTGTGCAGTGGGGCTGCAGGTGCAGAATGGCTGTGGACTGTCACCCAGGTGGGTGTGTATGTCTCTGTAGGTGAATCGCGTAAGAAAACAGAGAGACAAAAAGCACCTTGCAATTACAGTTAATTTTTTTTATATCTGCAAAGGTAGGAAAGCCTTTTGAATGTGTGATATGGCTCAATTGTGAACTGTATAAGGAGCTCAGTTTTGGAAGAGCCTGTCAGACATGTAGCATTTGAAGACGGTGGAATAGAAACAGAGGTTTTTGTGACACTTGTAAGCTCTGTTCTCCTCTGATGCTTTTCTGCTTTTTCAGTCAACCTGTCCTGCCCCCCCAACCCCTTCTGAGCTCAGACACGTCTCTGAAGCAGCTGCGTGTCTGTACTGTACAGCAGCTGTGTGTCTGTGTGTCTCCAGTGCTGATCTGCACACTTCACCGCAGTCTTGGAATGCACCTGTGTACGACCGCAGGGCCCTGCTCACCCTCAAGATGTGGGCTCCTCGCTGCTACAGTGTTTTGATACCTTTCATGTTACGCTCGAGCGTGCACCCAGTAGGAAAAAACACTGCGCCTCTGAGTGGCATCTTAAAATGGCAAGAAAAGGCTGCCCTGACGTCTGAGGACATCGCTCTGGGCGGTCTCCCGCAGGTCTCCTCCGTCTCCCCTCCTGCGTGGTCCGTGTTCCCGGTTGTCTGGGGGTCCGGGCCCTGTCTGACTGGGCTTGAAGAAAGTCTAGCACTCTGTGGCGTCAGGGAGAGAGGAAACGCCAGCATCGATCAGGGAGGAGAGACGAGGAAGGCTGAGGCAAGAACAAATACGGTATAACCCTGCAGAGAGACTCCATTACAGTATCATCTCCCACAGTCCGGCTGGTCTGAAGCATGGTGACCCTCAAGGTATTCTGTAGCCGTGAAGAACTGAACAAGATGAGCTGAGCTATGTTCCTCGGCACAGACTGGGCCCTGCAGCTCCAGAGTTGCTGGTTGAAGACTGGGTTCGTTTTTTTGAGCCGAATCTAACGGGCCGATAGGCGCTGGGGCTTGTGTGGACATGAAGCGGCCAGGGGAGACGTGTGAGCCTACAGCGTTCCCCAGAAAGACACCTCCCAGTGTCTGCTGCAGCAGTGCAGCTCACAGGGCAGAAGAGCAGGAAGTCGGGCCTTTCGAGTCGACAGCCAGCACGATCAGATTGCACGGCATCTGAACTAAAGCAGACTGAAAGTTCAAATGTATATATCAGGAATCCACTCAGACAGCGTTGTTCCAAACCCTCAGTGCGCTCTGACGGTTCATTTGCAGAGTTCATTTGCAGAATTAAAGGAACATCTGTACCTGCCCGGGGACTGGGAAGCCTCTTTCTTAGCAGCCTGATCCATTTCAGGTTTCACCAGTGCAGGCTCACCCATGTGTGGTACTGTTGAAGGCTGCTTTCAGAGCCTGCTGGACTCCTTGCATTCTGCCTGTGTAGATCCTGACTCAAACTGCTGAGCTCCTCCTGTGAGGAGCACCGTTCTGTTTCGTGATTAAGGACTGTATTTTCAGGGAAGGCACCAGCCAATAGTGTTTACTTACTTTTCCTGCAGTTTGCACCCATGGCTGCGTATGTCAGGCCAGTTTCAGTGGGTGCATTCACTGCTGTGGGTACGAGAGCTGACGTTTTCTGTTGCCACAGTCAGGCTGACCAGCAGTGTCTGTTGAAGCAATCAATTGAGAAGACAGACTTTCAGAGCTTTTGAATGCACTTCAGGTTTAAGTCCATTTTTCTCTTCCCAAATACTTGCCAAATATAAATTTCCAAAACAAAATTTAAGCAGAAGATTTCTTTTTCCTCATCTCTTGCTGTCCTTTGGTATTTTCTGTACCGGTAAACTTGGGAAATATTGTTGTTCTGAGTCAAAAGCATCAGACACCACCTCTCAGTTCTACTGAGCGAAACTGAGGGTCGGGTTTTTATTTCCTGCGTTGCAGGGATGCCGGGCAGTGAAAGCAAGACGCAGAGCAGCGCGGCGGCCAGCAGGGGGTGTCAGCAGCAGAACGAGAGGCCGGAGCCGCCTTCCCAGACTCCTCCTCAATCCTCTGGACGGAGCCCCCCACAGCACCAGGCTCAAGCTAGCCAAGCTAGCCAAGCTAGTGCTGGCCAGGTAATGATGAAGAAGAATGTGGAATTTAGCAGGTGTGGGAGAGGTGACTGTGCTCTCACTGCGGGTGATGTCTATGTCTGCAGCTGCTGTAGAGTCAGCAGTAACAGGGCCTTGGTCTTTCAAACACCTGGCAGACGGAGCTCAAGCTGATCACTGTAACTTCCTGATGGCGACATAGAGACAGAGATCTTGAACTGGGACCCTAATGCCAGCAAGTCCTTCTCTTCTTCATCGTGTAGACGGAGCAAAGCAGGTGTCCGAAAAGCTTCTTGATCTGAGGCCGCACCGGCTCCGGGCACAGGCTGAGCTACCTACGCACTGCCGGTGTCACGGGTTCGAACCTGGGCCGTGTCATTGATCACCCAAGCAGCCGTGCTCCACTGACTCCACCGTCTCCAGTTTGGCAAGCTGGGGCTCTCTTGCCAAGTTGGCAATCAGCACGCAGGCCCCTGGCGCCGCCAGTGAGGGCCGGAAACCTGCAGCCTGCCACATGCAGCTGAGCGGGGTCTGAGGGGTCTTCCCGTGCAGGGGGCTCTGCCACAGGCCAGTGGGGACCCCCGCACAGTATTAAAGCCCATGGGGGAGCATAAGAAATCACAGAGGAAAAACAAGATTCCTGTTGTCTCATATTGTCTGCAATCCTGGTTCCCAGCCCCAGATTAATTCCTGCCTTTCCATCTGCACCGGCAGGGGGCGTTTCCAGTCCTGCTCGGGCCCAGAGGACCCCTCATCAGCTCGGCCCAGCTTCAGGCCCTCTTCCTCCAGCAGGTGGGTCCCCCCTCTGCGCCACCCTCTGGCCGGGGCTGGAGCGGAGACGATTCGCGCGGCAGCCCTCCGCCGCGCCAGGCTGGGCGCCCTGAGGCTTTCCGGGTTTTGCGATCAGGAGTGAAGTCCGTCTGTCGAATCCATAAAAGTTTATTTCCAGCTGAGCCTGAGCTCAGGACTGGTAATAAAACTACGGGGGCAGGGGCTACTGGGGTGCTCATGGTCTGGAACGTGAGCAGGGCCTGGTCTGGACGTCAGCCCCTTTGTGTCTCCCCGGCGTTTGGACAGTAACTCTGTAAATGCAGTAGGATGGGTAGCTGTTCTGTGAAAAAAGAAACAGAATTTCTTATCTGTTGTTATATCTTCTATCTTTAAAAAAAAAAAAACACTGTTGTAGAGCGCAGTTACGAAGTGAGTGCATCACAAACAGACGCACATGCTTTTTGGGGACAGTCTTTGGGATTCTGCAGCAGGCTTCTGCTAGTTTGATTTCCTTGAGGACCAAAGCCACAGGTGTGAGACCACTGTTTCTCTGCTGCTGAACTGCCTTCAAACTCTCTCCAGGCTGATCTGCCGCAAAGCTTTGAAACAGCCCCCTCTGTTGGAAATGTGTCACAACAGCAGCTGAGCGAGGAGGTGGCTGTGATGTCATTGTGCTAGCAGCTTGCTGGCAGGTGGGCCAGAAACCATTAGAAGTGATCCCATATCCAGTATCCAGTCACATAGATATGAGATTGATACCATCAATCATTGAGGTAAAGATTGAGAGGCATACTACAGCAATAAATGTCATAGTAATAAGCCTTTATCTTGCCCTGTATCTGTACTAACTTCTTGTCTTTCTGATCATACACTAAACTACGGTCTGGATCACTGTGTACAGAGCACATTTTAACGGACATGCTGTTTTTGTAGGCCTCACTGCATTAAGACAATGGCTAAGGCTTCAGACCCGCAATCTTTGTCAGGCTGATGCTTAGCCAGCATGAAACGTGAGCTTTTGGTTAGAACGTGGGAATCTCTGGCTGTCCCTCAAGGTCGAGGACGATAATCTTCCTTCAGTACAAAGGGTATTGGGGGTTTGGTGAGGCGTGGCTCTGTGACAAACTCGTACGTACCGTAGCTATAAATCTGGCCCGTGTTTCTTTGTTGTACTGTTGGGTAGTGACCTGTTTCCTGACCCTCCTTCCCCTCCCCACACATACGTACCTTCTTCAGCGTGCACCAGCTGGGGCTTGGCTCTCAAGTTCTGCGAGATCCACAATGTGCTGAAAGGTGCTCTATACTGTAGGTGTAAATCCTGTCTTTCAGTATGCCAACGAGGAAGTGGGCAAGCAGCTGCTGCAGCTGGTCTCACTCAACCCCCTCCAGTTTGGGCAGCACAGACCTTCAGTCCTGCGAAGGGGTGGTCATCTGGTCCCCCAAGGTCAGTAGCATCGCGAGACTGGTCCGAGCTGCTCCCCTGCCCTGCCTGGGCTCATGGCGCCATGAGACGAACAGCACAGGTTCTCTTGAACTGCAAAAAAACACATCTTTATCAGAACGCTCCTCCTCGCTTGAGTTCTTCAAGCTGCTCCTCACTCTCCTCAGCCCTGAGCTTTAAATCAGTGCTGCCAGTGATTTTTCCCCTCTTTTGATCCTTCTTGGAGCTGTAAATGAGAAGCTATGAACAGTTTAAACAGTTCTTACTTTTTGCTCTCGCACAGCCAGTGCAGTGTTACAGTCAGTTTGATATCTAATTCTGGTGAAAAGTGAATGCAAAATTGTGAGTCTTCCTCAAATGGAGCAAAGCAGTATTGTTGTCCATTTTCCTCCCTGCGTGACTCTGGTGTCTCTGCAGCCCTGTCCAGCCTCTCCAGCCTGGCTGCGCCGCTGTCTGGTGTAAACCCCGCCCCCAAATCTGACTCCATCCCAGAGTGCAAGGTGGAGGCCAATGGGAACCTTGCTGTACCCTCCCACCGGCAGACAAGCTCCTCCCCACAGCACACAAGCACCTCCCCCCAGCCCAGGAAGACGAGCCCTCCTGTGAAGCTTGGCTCAACACTAAACAGCAGAAATGACGGGTGAGTGTCCTGTTCTTGACTAGATGGTGGCAGAAAGCCCTACAAAAATATAGCGCACCTACAGCCCTGGATCCCCTTATGAAATAAATAAATTGAAAATCAAGAAGTAAGATTGCTTTAATAAAGATATAGTGACAGTTTTCTTGATTTCAGACTTTTCTGGTCATTTCTTGGAAATATTACTATATTCATTTCTTTTTTATTAGAAAATAAACGCTACACAGTCTCTCTGTTGTAAGAATGTGTGCAGCCTCGGGGTCAACAATTCTCCATGCGGTTTACATTGTACCTCTCTAATGTATATAGCTTTCAGTGCTTTGATGGAGCAGGATACAGCAGGAGCAGGATAGAGCAGGATAGAGCAGGAGCAGGATAGAGCAGGCAGGGACACAAATGAAGCTCCCACTGCATAGCAGAGTCATCATTTCAGGACTTCCACACAAGGGGTAAAGCTTGAAATATACTGCATCTATGCACGTAGTCTGCCGCCCACAGCAACTGAGGTGGACCTAACAGCCACGCAGTAGGAGCTCCATCTGATCCACCAGCAAGAAACTGAGCTAGAAGACTCCCTCCTGTCACTGCTGTCCCTCTCTTTTTAAACGGGAGCCCCATCATGCACACCTCCCCGCGGACACCGGTGGTGGTGTGCTGACCCTGCCTGGCGCAGATTTCACAGGCATCAGCACCGACCGGTGCGGTCACTCACAGTTCAGGGTGCTCCTCCTAACCACGGCTGTTCCAGCCCACAGACAAACCTCTCAGCTCACCCGGATGTCCTCTCTCCCCTAGTCCTGTGCAGCAGGTGCCAGAGAGCTCCAAGACGCTGTTTGTGAACGGGGTGTGCAAGTGGCCGGGCTGTGAGGAGCTGTTTGAGGAATACTCACTCTTTCTTCAGTAAGTATGAGGCCAGCACACACACCCTCTGACCACTGCCTCACTTCCAGTGTGACCAGCTGCCACGGCAGGTTCGCTCTGGAGATCCAGGGAATGTCCCATTACTGTTGTTAATATTATTATTATTATTCCATAATCGGCTTTGCTTAGAAAAATGGGGCTGTGAGCCCGTAGGGAATTATGACACACTCACAGTCCAGACGTGATTTGCTGAGGATCAGTCTGGCATCAGTGTCGTTTTGAAGAATCTGTCTGAACAAATCGAGTTGACGTGAGACACAGTCTTTCAGCGCAGGAAGCAGATATGGTGACGACAGAGAAACACACCTGTGCACCTTGGCGTTAGTGTTAATTCCTCATGTCAGTGTGGCTGCTCACGGGATCATTTGCCTTATCTGGCTCAAGATGTTTTCTACCTAAAACCTCCTTTCATAGCAGTGCTGACGCCAGTGGTTTCAGGGACCACAGAGGAATTTCATCGCTTTCTCGTCTAGTGTTCAAACTCATGTGCCAATGTCATGTGTTAGGGAAGATTGTTCCACAGTCCTCTTGGGAACCCTGAGCTGCACATGTGAGGTTAACGGAATACTGAACAAGTGCCAGCAGTCTTCTTATCTCCAGGCACTGTCCAGTTCTCCCCTGTTCACAGAGCTGTCAGATCTTACCCCACCCTCATCAGCTGTTTCCTCAAGCCCTGGTCTAGCAGGCTAGTCCAGCTCAACATGAAGCCATCCTGTGATGAAGATCAGGGAGAACTGTAGCAGGTTATCTCTTCAGTTCAGGCTGTAACTTGACCAGGAGAACCTGCTAGGCTGTAGCTGTCCAGGTGCAGGGACAGCCCAGGTGGCGCAGGGCTCCTGGCTCATGGACTCATCACTGGCTCAATTCTAGGCACCTGTACAGTGACCACAGTCCTGGGGAGAAGAGCATGGCGCAGTGGAGAGTGCAGAAGCAGGTGGTTCTGCAGATGGAGAACCAGGTCAGTTGCTGCCCAGCCGTCTGCTTGATGTGAACAGAGCTCTGGAGCCACTTGTGCTTGGATAAGGCCTGCCCAGTTATTGGACTGTCCCACATTCCACAGGATATGTAGCTCTCACTGCTGAAGTGTAATAACTGAGTCCAGTTTAGTTATATTTTACAGCCTTCTTAAGTCTGCTGTGGCCATCGACAGCAAAGAATGCATAGAACATTAACCAGCTCCAGCCTACATACACACATCACCGCCACCCTCATATCAGATGAGCCAATACCAGTGGAAACCATAAGGAGGTGCATTTAAAACTCATACCTGGATGCAGTTTCACACAAAGGGTGGTGGGGGTGTGGAACAAGCTGTCTATCCATGCTGATAGCTTATTTCAGGATATAGCTGGAGATCCTTGTTTTTTTTTTCCATCTCTGTCCCCAGCCTCCTCCTTATAGCCCCGTCAGGTTGTAGAAATGTGGCTCTGGCCTGGGGTCTTTGACCTGGTCTCCTGACCTGGCTTGAGCAAATTTTGTACAGGCACCTGGTATTGCACACAACACCACAGCAATAGCTGAAAGTCAGGACAATATCATCAAGAATAGCTGCTGGACCATAAGTAGAATGTGGACTCTTAAACCCCCATTCATGTAATAACACGGCTGGACTCAGACTATAAAAACCTCTGTAACTCTGTTGCAATCGGGGCATTGCATGTGTGTCTCCTTCGGTGTTCTCCGGAAGCGTCTATTTTCATTACAATTAAACTCGTCTCAGACCTTCACTGGTCTGCGCTGTGACTGCTTGCATCCCTACAACGTGAAGAGATTCAGACACACCTGCAACCTGCAGGCAGTCTGAGTCCCTTGATTCCAGATCTGATTATTTCAGATAGAGCTGAGCTCTATCCCTGAGTGCAACAACCCTTCCCATTCACCAAGAGAGCAAATTCACAAACTGAATGCAAACTAGGAGCAGACTGGGTAATGCAGCAGAGGGCTAACGACTGGACCAATCTGTGTTGTGTTCCCAGCTCGCAGTGGAGAAACAGCGATTAGTGGCCATGCAACTCCACCTTCAGCTGTGTGACCAGCGCTCCGCTGGCTCGGTGAGTGCTCTGTACACACAGCGTCAGGCCCTGCTAGCCCGAGTTCACACACGCCGGAGCAGTAGCTCATGTTGAGGTTGAGAAGGTAGTGTCTTACCCTGTCGGCGCTGCCTGTGGGTTGATCCCTTGGGTAATGTTTAAAGCAGCAGTACAGCTTATCTGCATCTGATGCATTCATACAATTACTGTGTAAAATAAAAATGAAAGCAATCTTTTCACTTATGTCTACAGTGATTTAGGAAACACTTGAATTGATTTGGTGTCATGACAGCAGGAGGCATCCTTCTCGAAAAACACTCAAGCGTTTCTGAAACCAGTCCCTCAAGCCCATGGCGGTGAGCTCGGTGAATCCGAGTCTGTGGCTGAGGGGGGCTGGGGGCCTCGTCATGGTGGCGGGGTGTGGAAGTGAACGGGCTTGTGTTTGGCTCTTTCAGAAAGCGCTGGAGCTGTCTGAGGGGCCTCACAACTACACTCTGACTCTCCCACAGCCACGCCTCCTGGAGGGCTCCCCCACGGGCTCCAAAGACACCCCAGAACTGGTCCGACCAGGGTACTGGCACGTGCCCAGTTCACATCTCATGCCAGGTAATGTCTGAGCACGGGCTACGCTGACACTTCGCCCGAGCGTCAACGCAGCCCTGGTGAAAACCTGGTAAAAATGTGCAACGTAGAAAACGTTTCTCCTCTGCTACCAGACCAGATACAGGGCATGTGCCTTCTGCCAGCTCCTCTTCCTGCACAGTCTGCAGCAGCTGCCTCTGTGCTGATTGAGGGTGAGCTCTCCAGGCAGGAGCTGCTCTGTTGGATCACATTAACAAGGAGCAAGGACCAGGATCTCATTGCCCTGTAGTCTGATCTGTGCCAGATCATACCAACAGAAACGCACTGGCCGGCTTCTATAAAGAAGCAAGCTTGAAGATGTGCCAGAGAGGTATCTGATCCAGAGTGCCTGTCTGTGGCTCTGTGAGGCTCTGTGAGCTGTGGAAGTGGGTTACTAGAGTGAGTTTTATTGGCCAGCTTGCTGATGTGGCTTCATATCAGACAACAGCCAAAGCCACAGGAGGAGTTATTTACTATGACATATCCCCCTGATGCTGGTGATGGATTTACTGCATTTAAATGTATACATTTTGTTTTACAGAAATTGTCCCCAGCATTGAATATTACAAGTATACCAACATCAGACCTCCATACACCTACGCCTCTCTGATTAGATGGGTGAGCACTAGTAATTGTATTTATTATAATATAGGAATCGTATTTCCTTATTTGCATGTTTAGTTGGAACAGTTGTAGCTAAACACATCAATTAGCATGGCAACACAGTTTATCTTGGGGTGGGGCAGAGAGACAACAACACTGACTTTCTGTAACACTGAGCTTCTGAGTTTACAGTACCACACAATAACACAATTCAGCACAATTCAGTCAACGCACACACAAAAGCGTGCTGTCCTTGCATAGTGAGACAGGACACATAGCACAGCATCTTTCAAAGACTCCTGAGCTAACAGCCTTATTCAAATTCCCAAAGTGATTTAACCTAACTGAACTTAACCAGATGCTTGTAGCTCACCAATGCCTGCAGAAAGATGCAAGAGGAAACACAATTACAGCAATAAAAAGAAAATAACATTATTTATTTTCATTTTCATTTTAGTTTCAATTCTCATACAAATACCACTCCAGTACAACACACAGCGAGCACAGCTTCGTGCCCTGATCACTTCCCTGATCAGCCAGGTGCCGTCTGTTCAAGTGATTTTTAAACAGTCCCTGATGCACACACTTGCTTTGTCTTGGTTTGCTAACCCGAAACAGAGAAATCGTTGGTTTTTTTCCCTCGTTGCCCTCAGGCTATACTGGAATCCCCAGAGAAGCAGCTGACCCTGAATGAGATCTACCACTGGTTCATGAGGATGTTCTTCTACTTCCGCCACAACACGGCCACGTGGAAGGTACACTCCCCTCAGGACAGGCCACAGGCTGCAGCAGAGCGTGTCAGGAGTTCGGTAGCAGCAGTAACACACCGGACACCGTGTCCAGTACAGAGCAGCGGGCCGCCCCAGACTGGCAGGCGATTCCTGCGGCCTGCGGCAGCCCCACGCAGCACAGCACAGGAAAATAACAAGTCCACACCCAGAGGCAGCGGCAGACGAGCTGCAGCGACTCAGCACTCTGCAGCCCGGAGCGCTCGTGCTGAGTCACAGATGCTGCGTGTTAAAACATCAAGACGCGATCGTGAAATTACTCTCCATTCATTCTCAATTGTGCCCCACTCGCACTATGACTGTGCATGCGGCACACTGTTTTGAAGGGTTTTGTCTCTTGAAGGGCTGTATTACTAAACTGGCCCTGGCTGAATCATAACACCACTTGTAATCATAGGTGGTTAGCTGATGTTACGATTTGCACTATAGATATGACAGGACATATTACTGCCATCAAGATTAAACACAGGGAACCCTTCTCTCTCTCTTCCCTCCTCCCTGCTTCTCTTCCTTCGCTCCCACATCCTCCCTCGTCCTGCCAGAATGCCGTGCGCCACAACCTGAGCCTGCACAAGTGCTTCGTGCGCGTGGAGGGAGGCAAGGGGGCGGTGTGGACGGTGGACGAGACGGAATTCCAGAGGAGGAAAGGGCAGAAGTTCAGCAGGTGAGGCTCCCTGTTCCACTGGGAGCTGTGCGCCAAGACAACCATGGGGAACGTTGGGACTAAATCCTGTTACTAATTACCACAGCCTGGGGAAAATAATTGGGACACACTCGTTAGGAACAATGGTGTGACCTGTCTGAAGCCCAAGTAACACATGGGTCAACAGTTTGTGGTCTTGAGGGCAAATGTAGCTGTGCCTGCACAGGTAGCACACAGAATATCTGTCACATCTGCTACCCTGCTGCAGCAGAGTCACAATAACCACTTCTACTCTTTATATATGAGCATTATTATAAGATAATACAGTAAGATAATATATAAGATAGTAATGCTAATGTTGTCTTATAATCTGAAATGAGTGGGGGAATGATCATTCCCAAGCATGGTCGTTCTAGGTTATAAAATCAAGAATGGCAAAACCTGCTAAGATACGACAGAACAGTGCGACACTGAAATCGGCAGCGAGCACAGGGACAGCCCAGCAGTGACAGAGCACCAGGGTGCGAACTCCAAGTGTAACAGCGCAGGGCCTGAAGCAGACGATCGTGCACGATGTAGGCTTCAGGCGTGAGCAGGCGTGAGCTGGCCCTGCTGTGCCTCCTCTCCAGGACTGACGGGCAGGGGCCTGTGTCTGCTCTCTCCGCAGGGATCACGACGTGAAGTGGGTGGGCCCTTACGCCTACTTCTGCCCGCAGGAAGCGTGGGCTGGCAGCAGCTGAGGCGCACCACTACCTCCGGAGAGCCCTGACCACACACCTGACCCCCTCGAGCCAGTCGCCACGGTTACACGCACGGGCAGCTGTGGAAGTCTGAGACGGGTCCCTCGAGCTTTTCTTTTTCTTATCTCGGAGTGTAACCGCGTGAAAGTGTTTTTGCTGTCAGGACCGAGCCGCGTGGCTGTCCCCTCTCCTCTCCTCTCCCGCGCCGAGGCAAACTGCACACAAGGCGCTGGGGCACATGGTACCACAGGACATCGCCGCCCAGCAGGGTCTTCATCTTTCTTCTGAAAGGAATTCTGGCTTCACGTAGGATATTTCTAGTACCTCTCTCATCCTTTATTGGATCAAACCTACCAAGGTGTTGTGGTTATTTTAACCATGAAATGTAAAGACGGTGTTTCTCAGTGAAGTACTGGCTACTACTGCAGGATGTAAAGGAAATAATAAAGACAGTCTAAGGATTTCATGTCATTGAGGAAACTGCTGGAAACACAGCGCTTGATGTTTACATCTGTAGATACACAGCAAGCCCTATGGGATTCAAACCAGAGCCCTGAACGCGGTTTATTTTTTTGATGTAAGAGGGCAGCTTCTGTTTGCAGACCGCTGCCTCTGCCCGCTTCAGGACCGACACTTGTTCGGTTGTAGGACCTCTGTCAAGGGAGACATTGTTACACAGCGCTTTGTCTCACTGTGCTTTAATACACGATCCTGATGTATCTTTTTTTTTATTATTTTGCTCTAATAAAGGTGTAAATTGAGGACGGCTGTCAAGGAAGAGCTTCCTGTGGTGTGTGTGTGTGGGGGGGGTTGAGCAGGGGTGCAGGAGGGAGAGAGGAGAACACGGGGCTGTGGGGTGGAGTCTTCCACACGCGAGGGGTTCGGGGTGGGAGCTGGTGTCTGGGGTCTCACCTCACCGCCCTCCTCACGGGCCCACACGCTCCCCGTGTCGGCGCCACGCCAGCGCGCGCCCGCGGGAGACAGGGAGAGCGAGCGCGAGGCCGGGAGCCGGGAGGCGCGCGGGAACTGTCCGCGGTGCTGAAGGAGCGCGGGCCGCCTGACGCTCCGCGCGCCGCACGCCGACCTCTCCCACGTCACAGGTGGGATCAGAGGCCATCGGCCACACGGGCTCGGTGCGTCTGTCGCCTCGAACCCGGGTCCGCTAGAACAGGGCGGTGCTGGTGTGACCAAACCCTAGACAGAGGAACAGATCATGTTCCTGAAAGCAACGACAACAAAAACAATATATAAAAACAATAAACAACAACAACAACAATAATAATATAACGCATTACTGTGTCATTATTAAATGCATATGCATGGGTGCGTAAAAAACACAAGTTTGCATTTGGTAGGTTTGCAGTTACATCGATAATAAAGATTAGTGTCAATAAGAAGGCATTTATCGACAGTGAAATTATCCGTTTAAATATTCAGTGAGTATGTCAATATTGTGCGTTAACCTGAGCGGTTTTTACGAAATTGATTCTATTGACTACCGTTATTGCCTTCCCAACGGAATGTCGATACAGTTCTGTTTTTTGCAAACAAAACTAAAAACAATATCTAGACTTGCGCTAAAACGCAAAGAGAAAAGTAACGATTATAAGGAACAATTCACCATCATCACCGCACAGGGCCGGGGGGCCGGTGTGCGGAAGCGGGCTTGGACCCCGAGGACAGTCCGCCGCGGTCAGTTCCGGGCAGAGAGGAGGGTCACCGCTGGTAGAAAATGGCGCGATGCTGCCTCCTAGCGGGGAAGACACGCGTCACTCTGGTCGGGGAGTGGAGCGGAATTTACGCAGCTCCCAGAGCCCTAAACACCTGTAGGAGGAGAGGGGTGTCCCAGCGGCTGAAGCTCTTTTCTCTTTGCTGTTACGAGCGGTTCCCGGCCGGGTCGCCCTGATGACCTGGGGCTGGCGGAGAGCGGCGGGCCCCCGTGTTTTTGCTGTTGCGGCCCGCCTGCATCT
The DNA here is from genome assembly GCF_059453375.1 of Lepisosteus platostomus. Classification (NCBI taxonomy): domain Eukaryota; kingdom Metazoa; phylum Chordata; class Actinopteri; order Semionotiformes; family Lepisosteidae; genus Lepisosteus; species Lepisosteus platostomus. The sequence continues at coordinate 972,099 of NC_142613.1, forward strand.
CTTTGTCCGGGTTTGGAGTTGGGAGCTGGGACGGACGGACGGACGGACGGGGAACGGTCACGTCGCATCGAGCTTTGTTTTGCACCCGCTTGCTTGGAGGATTATAGCGGGTCAGTGCGGGATTTATAAAGCCCAGATCCTCTCCGTGTGTGGTGATTTTTGATTGTTCGTCTCGCGGTACTGTTTTTAATTGGTGTCGTTCAACGGTTCAGATTGAAATCGTGTTTTCGCCTGCTGAAATGTTACTGCTGTTTTGACTGGCGTTGCGGGGACTTTTAAACTTTAAAAAATCAACCAATTGCAATTCCTTCGTCGTGACACGATAAACCATTCCAGTAATAATAATAATAATAATTGCTTACACTTATATAGCGCTTTTCTGGACACTCCACTCAAAGCGCTTTACAGGTAATGGGGACTCCCCTCCACCACCACCAATGTGCAGCCCCACCTGGATGATGCGACGGCAGCCATAGTGCGCCAGAACGCTCCCCACACACCAGCTCTCAGTGGGGAGGAGAGCAGAGTAATGTAGCCAATTCATAGAGGCTACATTAGGAGCTGTTTTGCCAGTCCAGGGCAGCGCTCCGTAGTGACACAGCGAGTGACCCGTGACTGGACACAGAGCCCCGTGCCTGGTCACTCCAGCTGGTGGGGGTGTTTATTGGGGAACCATCAGCTGAGACAGATCTTGTGAAAATATTCAGCGACATGAGATTTCACAACTGCTGCACCACCTATAAGCCTCAGACTCCACACACTCCACACTCCACACACAGCCCAGTTTCTCATAATCATGCAGCACAGAGGATAAAGGGTTTCTTCAGCTGAATGCTTCCACATATCAGAGCTGAACCTGGAGTCCTCAGCCCGTGTCGTAACAAAACACAAAGCGTTTTTGTTGTTTGTTTTTTGGGAAAAAAAAGAACAACGACTGGAGTTGGAAATACTGTTTGTTCATTAGATCTTATAACCCAGATCTTCAGCTTTTATCGTAAACAAGCGTAAAGTAAATGAGACCAGGGATGATTGAATATTGAAACAGCGGAAAGAAGCGGGTCTGTCTGCAGAGCGAACCGCAGGAAAGGAGAGACGGGGAGCGAGGAGCGACTGGCTTCAGGAAACACGCTACGCGAGAGAAGACGGCAGTAGCTCGCACACAAAACCTCAAGTTTCCTCCCCCAGGAAACTTAAAACCTCTGTCCGGGTTTACGATTGGCTGAGTCCTCGTCCCAGCGGCACTCTCCCGAGCCGGAGCTCCTGCCGGCGGAGGAACGGGTCGCCGAGGGCAGGGAGCGGCAGTCCTGGATAAAATGGCAGAGCTCTTCGCTAACTTTGCTCTTTGGGGATTGCTGTGGGCGTCTTTCAGCGGCCTGGCCAGAGGGGCGGATTGCCCTGTCGACTGTGGTAAAGAGGTGACGGCTTTTGTTTACCTTATTCAATAGAAACTGGAAGCGTTTCCCACAGGTAGGATTCCGGGTGAAACCCCGGCTGCTAGTTTAAATAACCGAGTACTCTTCCTTCTTAACCTTGTTTTTGTTGTGCTCTTTGAAGAAAAGCTCTACATTCTGTAACGTTGAACACGCTCTGTTTGTGCTGGGAAAATTCCCGAGGTTTCACGGTTAAAAAGCAGCAACGCGCGTCGCCTTGAGCTTCTGTGTTGTAGTAACTGTCCTTACAAGGGCTGTGTGCGCAGGAGCCCTGCTCCCGTGGAAACCCACTGCAGCAAAGCGAGGAGCAGTCTTGTCCAGGGTGTTGTGCCGATTATCCTCAGCCTGACTTTCAAATGAAAGAACAATTACTTTACCTGAGGTCATCTGAAGTCCCCCTGTTCTTGTGCCCAGAATGCAGTATTAACAGAGTTGTCAAACAGCAGCTGGGGACTTTGGGGAGCTGGGATGAATCAAAGCAGTGATCTGAGGTTCGAGAGGTGGATTCCCGAGCAGGCAGGGAGTCAGGTGGGGTGGAGGGAAGCAGGCAGACACAGCACAGGCTCACAGTCCAGGCAGGCACTGAGGTCAGCACACAGGGGCATCCCCAATCCAGCTCGGGGCTTGCCGGAAAGGTCCGTATCGAGAGAGCACTGTAGCGAAGCACAAGGGAGGCCCGAGGGCCAAGAATCTGGGAAGAAAATTGAACAACAGAGCTCAGGAAACTGGGGACATAGCAGTCCAGAGCACTGCTGGCTCAGAGCTCGAGAAGCTCGCTCCACCTGAGATGGGGGAGGACGGAATTACTCACAGGTAACACAAGCTTCCTGTCTTATTGCATATCCATGGCAACCGTCCTCAAGTGACCGGCGGAAGGGGCGTGGCCCACTGGCACAGCAGAGCTGGCTCACTCTAGTGCACCCCCTTCAGGGCGGGCACGACACTGCAATTTAATTCACCCTGATGTTGGAGTCCCAGCTGCTCAGGACTGCTCTGTTTGCTCTCCGCCCCAGGTCAGTGAACCGGACGACGGGCGCAGGACAAGTGGCAGCGGCAAGGTTGTGCAGGTCATCGTGAAGAGTGAGTGAGCTTCAGCAGTTCGGACGGCGGTCAGTTCTGACCGAGCTCGGACGCGGCTGGGGGGCTGGGGGGGGCTCTCTGGCAAGGCCTCATGGGAATGCCCGGTGGTGATTGACCCTGACTCAGTCCGCCTGTGCTGGCTGGGGTGTCTCTCGCCAGCCAGCCAGGTCATCAGTCTCCGGCCGTGAACGGTCTGGGTGGTGGTGGGGCTGCCGATAGAAGGATAATTGGCACAAAAGCTCATAAGCGGCGAGAGTGAGAGTGTTTAGGCACTGGGCTGTCTCAGTCAAGGTGTGCAGAGTTTCAGCTGCACTTTCATAGTGACTTGCCATGTAAACACATTGAGAGAGAAAGGAGCTCTGGAACCCGGGTGCACCATGTATGGATTTAGGGTGAGAGTCCAGAGGGGGTTAGGACTGGGGGTGGGAGGTGTGAATACTTCGTTATCATTGTGCTCTTATTCCCCAAAACCGGGTCTGCATCACAGCCACTGCAAACCGTCATGTGTGCTCCAACACACAACGCTGACGGCCGTGAAACAGACACCTTACTGGAGACAATGGCTCCAGCACTGTCTCCCCTCACTCACTGACCACAGACAGAAGCCCAGTGTTTTAGGGCCCCCTGGCCTCTCGTCGTGGAAGCGCGCAGTGGCTCTCTGCGCCAGGCTCATGTGTTCATCGCTGCCCCCCAAGGCTGCAGCACTCCCTCACCCTGTACCGAAGAAGGCGGGACTAGTGAGCAGTGCCATGTGGCGATTGGGCCTCCAGAGGATCTCTGTGTGACGAGCACCAGCAGCAGCCAGTGCCCTAGGAAAGAGGCCCTACTCCTGGGGTGGAAGGCCAGCCCTCTAGGTGAGGCATTGACCACTGCGCCTCAGGGCAGGGTTTGGGGAAGGAAGCACTCAGGAGCTGTGGGCTCCCAATTGGTCTGATTGAGTTGGGCTCTGCTTCCTCTGACAGATCTTTCCCATTGCGCACAAGCACTTAGCACTCACGTGTGCTTATCCCATGCCTTGTTTTACTGTCATGCTTAGCTTTCCTGCGTTACCTTGTAATGTCGTTGTTATATCGCTGTAATTGACAAGGCCATAATATGAGTGGCATCAGGGTCTGCTGTCTTTCCTGCTTGTTGTCCAAGGCCGTGCGTGTGGTTGTTGTGTGTTTGTTCTCTGCCATCGCAAACCCAGCTCCTGAAGGCTGAATGCAGAGATAGAATAGGGACACGTACAGATAATTCATGCAGAACACCTCCCCAGAGCCTGTTCCCTCTTAGCAGTGCCTGCGGGGATAAGCATTCTTACCTTTCTAATCATCAAGCTTTCTTGCCGAGGGTGCAGATGTGCCAGATTGGAGAAGAAGAGAACGAATGTCCTTCTCTGACATGGAAATTTAGTTTATTGTATGAACGTTGTGAGGGCAGGTCACCTTGTGCCAATCCTTGTGCAACCAGTCTTCAGTGCTTTTTGTGCTTATTCAGAATAGCATTGCTGTGTACTCTGAGTGCCAAGATCGGTGGCCAAACATGCCCAGACTGCCTTCTTTTTCAACATAATGTGAAAAACAAACAGAAATGACAACCTTTTAAAACCCATCAATCTCGCGCAGAGTATAACTTGCTAGACATGTCTGTGTACGTTTGTTTACAGCTTGTTCCACAGATCCGGAACTCATCAACATGCAGAGCTAGACTCGTTCTGTCCTCACTGTGAATCTTAGTTCTCCTGCAGCTCTGAGGGCTTCTGACACAGCTCTGAAAGGACACCCGAAGGTCTGGTACCGGTGATTGCTTTGTGTCCCAGTACCTCAGGGTTCCTTCCAGGTCTCCCTCATGGATGCTAGCATTCAAAAAGAAGGATGGAATCGAGATCATTGAAATGAAGGTGAAACATGTGACTGAAAACAGAAGGCCAAAAAGAGTAACAAGCGTCTGGACCAACAGCCCAGGCACGCCGTCCAAGTCTCCCACAGCCCTTCAAAGAATTACCTTCAAAGATCAATAAGAAACTACCTGAATGACCTCCTCTTTTTAACCTTTCTTTTATTCTTCAAACTCAAACATGGTTGTGCCACACAGTGCCAGACCTTGAAGGCCTTTGGGAAGTTTTTAACTGGTCCCATTGAGCCGACGATCAGCTGACGGGCGATAAGACCGGAGATGGAGTGAAAGCCCACCCGCTGGTGTGCACACCCTCAGATCACCACCCTCTAGATTGGTGACAGCTCCCATCTGATTGTTCAATTAGCTGCATAACTGTCGTACTTGGCACCAGGCTCTAGGAGATTTCTAGGCGTCTGTGCCTTTAATGACGTGACTGTCTTCTGTAGCCAACTGCAAACGACCTTAAGAAAAATCCTGCTATTTCAGAAAATAATGACATTGATTGTCTTCAGTTGACACCTCAGGCGGGAGTAAGGACTGGAAATTGCAAAGCGCTCCAGGGAGATTAGACAGATCAGGTGTCCCTCTGCGGTGATAATGGATCGCAGGCATGTAACTTTTTTGTTATTTCTATTCCTCCAGCTGCGGTTCAGCTGGAGGAATAAAAATAAAAACAGGATTAGGAGTTTCGCAATGCAGAAAAGATGGTCTTGGGCTGACTGCTCTCTCTCTTTGTGTTTTGAGTGCCTCTAATCCTGAGCTGCTGGTTCAGCCGTGGGCAGGGATGTGGGTCCAGTCTGTGCACGCAGCAGACTGAATGTGAAAGGGACAAAGGAGCTTCCCTGCTGACGAGCAGCCATCCAAGAGCCTGGCTTCTGGGGGCTTGAGCTCTTCCTCTTCGAGGCGCTGTCCAGCCAAGTCTGGGGTCTTGCTGGCCCCACCCGTAAGAAAGCAGACATGTCCGAACCAGAAATATGTATTGTTTATCTGAAAGAATGTAAAACTGCAATAAGCTGTGGTTCTAGAAGACCAAAAAAGTTTAAACTGACACACAGGCAAGGTGAATTATTAAGGCAGGCTGAGAACAAGAATGTTGCAGCCTGGTTACTGGTTACAGTCTGCACTGCAGTCAGCTGCTGAATCCAAATCCGGCTTCAAGGTCTGTTTTTGCTCTAGACTCCCACACCTCTTTGTGCAGAGTCCCACCTGCTCTTTGTCTCTGCTCATGTCTCCCTGATCTCTGCCTGGTTGCTCTTCTCTCACCTGGTCCATTCCCTCATTGCAAGGAACCCTTCTCCTTTTCCTATAAAAGACCCTGAAAAGATCCAGCGAATGTTAAAACCAGACTGGCTGTGCAATGTCAAAGTTTTACAGGCACTTTATAGCACCGCAGCTGGAATAAATTCCAAACACAAGACACAGACAGACACGGCCCAGGTGGCAGGGATAAAGACATCGACCCCCAGCACTTCCAATCTGAACTGCAATGCAAACTGAGTGGGTGCAGCTGAAGAATCTATTTGCCCATGCTGAAAACCCCATAATCGAGCAGTCGCTGGGTTTGCGATGAGGCTGTCATGATTTTTCACTGTGTCTTTGTGCTGTTCAGGGAGACAGAATGAAACTGTTGGAAGTACGTGTGCAGAGAAATAAATGTAGCAGAGCCCGTGGAAGATTAAAGCCGCACTTTGTTCCTCCTCTTGCGAGCGGATCTTTAGGCATTGAGTTTCTCAGAGGCTTCTACGTGCGGGTGCACTCGGAGGATGGCAGTGATGTTCAGTGCCAGAGGCTGGCGCTCAGGACAGCGGCGGAGCTGGATGCCGGAGACGCCAGTATGGTGAGATGTTTGGTTTTCTTGTAGCTGCTTGAGTCCCAGCTGCGGTCACTGCCGGAGGGGGCGGCTGTCATGATTCACAGGGAGATCAGACTCCCATTGCACCACAGTTTGATCCTGTACTGTCGCTGTGGCACACAGTCTTTATCCTGAAGGCTCAGCAGAGAAGTCAGAAGTCCAAAATGGTCTGAAATGTGAAACCTTATGTTTTATTTATTAAAACCAATCATCTGAACTGTGAAAGGCCACAGATAACTGTCACTGACAGGTCTTCACATGATGATCACAGTCCCACGCTATTCATTTTTTGACTGAGTACTTTTTGTTCAGCTTTCATGAAGCCATGAAGTTTGGGAAGCAGTAAATTAGTGTAAAACCTGTTAAAGTCTTGAAGCTGCGTCAGTAAAGTAAGTAGAAAAAAATGTTGCCTCTGGTTTACTTAGCAGTCTCCTTCATGCATTGTCAGGGGCTGCTGAGATTGAACGCACAGAACTCACCCGGAAAGCCCTGCTTAGAGGCATGTTTACTCTGTGCTGTTGCACGTGATGAGTCGGGGCAGTAAGACTGTAATTCCTGTGGTGTGTGAGTGTGTGACAGAGCAGGTAACCTCACTAATCTCTTCCTCTCCGACATCTCAGGCTGTGGGTTCTCTGCTTCTCTGTGCAGGAGTTTAGCGCCCTCGTGTGTGTCCAGTTCAGCACTGCGTACAGTCTCCTGCTGTACGCGTACCCCTTTCCACACGCCAGCACGTACCAGCTGAGGACGGCCACCGCCACGCACACATCACGAGGTAGGAGCAGGCTCGGAGCTGCCCGGCTCTACTCAACACTGAGTAGAGAGCTGTAAGCTTGACAATGAAGCATGAAGATGTGTAATAAAGAGAGACTGTGGGAGTGCTGGGCTGCAGTGTGTTCAGTAGCTCAGGGTTACAGTGCTGGGCTGCAGTGTGCTCAGTGTCTCAGTATCAGACTGCTGGGCTGCAGTGTGTTCAGTAGCTCAGGGTTACAGTGCTGGGCTGCAGTGTGCTCAGTGTCTCAGTATCAGACTGCTGGGCTGCAGTGTGTTCAGTAGCTCAGGGTTACAGTGCTGGGCTGCAGTGTGCTCAGTGTCTCAGTATCAGACTGCTGGGCTGCAGTGTGTTCAGTAGCTCAGGGTTACAGTGCTGGGCTGCAGTGTGCTCAGTGTCTCAGTATCAGACTGCTGGGCTGCAGTGTGTTCAGTAGCTCAGGGTTACAGTGCTGGGCTGCAGTGTGCTCAGTGTCTCAGTATCAGAGTGCTGGGCTGCAGTGTGCTCAGTGTCTCAGTATCAGAGTGCTGGGCTGCAGTACTGTATATCTTATGTGCTTGATTGTCTTTATATGTACACTTACCATGAACCTCATTCCTTTACCTTGCAGCATGTGAAGACACGCATGATGCTGGTTACTGCAGCAGTAAGTGCACAGTCGGCACAGCCTCAGCGCAGGGCTGCAGTCGGGGCCTAGTGTGTGGCTCTGGATGGGACTGGCTTTCCTGATATTGCCTCTTCTCTGCAGTGAACTGCGCCTGGGATTGGCGAAGGTCTTGCATAGGAAAAGGGCTGGAAGTCCTACGGTGAATATTACAGGTCTGTTCATTATTCTTTCACCTGTTTGTTTCTTGCAGATTGCATGAACTATGATGGTTATGCCAAGGAGTCCTGCATCAGAAGTAAGTTTTGCATTTTAACACACTTTAACACACTAAAGGCGATAGAGCTGTGTCCGTATTGATCTGCTGTCGTTCGAAGGTGTGGCTGAAAGACTGAAAGGGTTTCCCTTGGCACAGTGTCTTAGTGTTTTCTATGTGGCAAGAGGCAGAAGAAGCAAGAGGGGGCTCAGGCACTCAGGTGGGCCTGTCTGGTTCTGTTCTGGTTGTAGAATGGGTCCCAGAGAACATCACCGTGTCAGGGACGGGCTCCACGATGAACGTCACGTTTTCCAAGGCCCCAGACAGCTATGGAATTTCCAGCTACACTGTGTTGTACACCAGACGCCAGGAAGTCAACTGGCAAAGAGTGACTGTGGTAGGTGTTTTGAACCCTTAATATACAGTTTATGCTTACATTTGCATTCACATCTGTAAGGTCCATCCATTTCTATCAGAAAATCAGTGTTTGTGCACACAGCTGTCCTCCCTGCTAGTCCTGTCTTCTCCCTCCGACAGCAGCACCCGCTGCAGCTCCAGGGCGCCCTGCAGGTGCTGCTGCACGACCTCAGCCCCCGCACTGACTACTGCATTCAGGTGAGCTGCTCCCGCTGCGATGCTGCTCATTCCAGCACACGCCTATCACCACACTGCCCCAGGTCCAGGCCTCATTCTGCTTCCAGGCTTTTCAGGCAGGCCCCTGTTATAGCAGGACTGTCCTACTGCACTGGGACTGTAGCTCCTACTGTAACAGACTGTCCTACTGCACTGGGACTGTAGCTCCTACTGTAACAGACTGTCCTACTGCACTGGGACTGTAGCTCCTACTGTACTGGGACTGTCCTACTGCACTGGGACTGTAGCTCCTACTGTAACAGGACTGTCCTACTGCACTGGGACTGTCCTACTGCACTGGGACTGTAGCTCCTACTGTAACAGGACTGTCCTACTGCACTGGGACTGTAGCTCCTACTGTAACAGGACTGTCCTACTGCACTGGGACTGTAGCTCCTACTGTAACATGACTGTCCTACTGCACTGGGACTGTAGCTCCTACTGTAACAGACTGAGCTACTGCACTGGGACTGTAGCTCCTACTGTAACAGGACTGTCCTACTGCACTGGGACTGTAGCTCCTACTGTAACAGGACTGTTCTACTGGACTGGGACTGTAGCTCCTACTGTAAAAGGACTGAGATACTGCACTGGGACTGTAGCTCCTACTGTAACAGGACTGTTCTACTGGACTGGGACTGTAGCTCCTACTGTAAAAGGACTGAGATACTGCACTGGGACTGTAGCTCCTACTGTAACAGGACTGTCCTACTGCACTGGGACTGTAGCTCCTACTGTAACAGGACTGTCCTACTGCACTGGGACTGTAGCTCCTACTGTAACAGGACTGTCCTACTGCACTGGGACTGTAGCTCCTACTGTAACAAGACTGTTCGACTGTTAAAACAAGACTTTTCTACTGCACTGGGAATGGAGCTCCTGTTGTACTGGGAGTGTAGCTCCTACTGTAACAGGACTTTTTATTGTATTGTTACTATAGCTCCCAAATAAAACAGGATTGTTTACTGTATGTGTATTATATTCCTGGTTTAAGCAGTACTCTCATGCTGTATTTAAAGTTCCCACTTGCATTTTGCAGAATTTCCTAGAAAACCAGTACACACCAGGACAGCATTCAGGAAGACATTGTGTTTTAATGAAAGGTGTTAAATGCAGCCCATGCCTGTGCACCTGGGCACCCCTGGTTTCTTTTCCCAGCAGATCTTTTCCAGTCTTCCCGACTCCACCCGCAAAGCGGTGATGTACCATCTCAGGGAGCCAGGTGAGTCCCACACGGAGCTACAGCAGTGCAGGGCTCGCTACAGAGCTGCCCAGCCGAAGAGAGCTCCTGGAGCTCTGATTAGTAGTGAGGCACTCATAAACATTTGAAAAAAATAATTGTCAGTTGCAACCTTAAATGATGCCACTCGCGATTGAAACCTGTGTGTTCTGTTAATTTGTTAAGTGTGATGATTTTCATATCATGGAATTGGAACTGAGTATGTCTGCGCATATACTGTAGATAAAATACGTCTACGAATAATTAACCTCTTGCTTCTAATGTTGTAGATGAGTTTCCCATCCTTGCTGTAGTAACTGTGGCATCTGTGCTGCTGGTGGCGTTGGCTGTGGTTCTGCAGGTCTGTGTGCACAGACGCTGCCTGATGCAGAAAGGTACGACCAGCCTCAGCCTGAAGGGGCTTCTGCTGTGGTTTCAGTGACAGGAAGCAGACCTTCACTGGCGCTCGGTGTGATTAAAGACACAAAGGCCTCTGCACATGTTCTTGCCCACCCACTGAGAAAGCAACGGAGGTCATACTGCCTCTGTCATGTCAAAATGGCCCACATTTCCAGCAGGAAGACGTCTGGGCTCTAAGACAACTGAGCAAGAGAAATGACATCTGTCCTTGTCTCTTACCACTGTTACATGGTTCAAACTCTTTCCTGCAAAAGAACAGATTTCGCCAGGTTGTGTAATTTTGTAAGTACGATGAATCAGTGACCTTTAAACCTTGTTGTTATTAGATATCCTTTGATTGAAAGCCAGGCACGCAGTTAATTTGAAACTGGAGAGCTGCAGCCTTTACAGTTAACCTCATCAGACTCCTCGTCCGCCCACGGGAGCAGCCCGTATTCGCAAAGGGCGTCTCCCACAGCCTCTCGCCCTCTCCTCCAGTCTCCCATAGCTTTTTAGCTCTTCAACAAGCAAGAGTGGCGCCATAGTGCCCCTGAGCAGGGACTGGCACGCCAAACGACAAGGGCTGCTTTGAGGGCAGAGACAGGGCCAGAGGCCAATGCAAGATTGCTTGATGGACACCTGACTGTTGTGCATTCTGAACTGAACAAACTGGATTCTTGCAGGACCTTTGGTAGTGGAGAGAAAGGGTCTCTTCGGATCCCTGGGCTCCCCTTCTTCTCCAGCGCCCCAGAGCTGCCTTCAGAGCTCACCGCCCAGCATCTTCCTCTGCTACTCCCCCTGGGGGGGGCCGCAGCACACCCGACTGGCCCTGGCCCTGGCCTCCTACCTGCAGCTGCACTGCGCCTGTCAGGTGGGCGCCCAGCAGGCAGCCAGGAGTCCCAGACTCCCTCAGGTCTAGTAGGTGATAGAAGCAGGATCGGGTCTTGATCCACTGAGATACAAGACATACAAGAAAAAGAATCATAAGGCTGGGTTCTCAAATTATTCAACTGAAAAACATTACTTGAATCAGCAGCCTAAGATGTAGATCATGCCCACTATTTATAATCAGATTAATTGCATCAAATTGAATGTTGTTACATCTCCATTAATGTCAGAACTAGAATTTAATATTCCCTATATATTCATTAGGAGACGTGAAATGAGTTGACATGAGCCACTGAACGGTTGAGTGAGGTGTTGATGGGAGCCCGCTTCTTCTTGGTCACAGGTGACCCTTGACCTGTGGGAGGAGCTGTCCATGGCCAGGGAAGGTCACATGACCTGGCTGAGCGAGCGGATTGGCTCCTGCCGGTTCGTGATGGTGCTCTGCTCGCAGAGCTTGAAGCAGTCGGCGGATCGGACAGGACCCCCGGGCCCCCAGCCTCTGGCGAGCGAGCAGGAGCGCCTGTTCCTGGCCGCCACCTCTCTGGCCGGGGAGCAGCTCCTGCAGGCCCGCCTGACCTCCGGGGACCTCTCCAAGTTCATCACTGTGAGTTTCTCTCAGGACGGCGCCGACGCACAGATCCCCCGTGTCCTGGAGCTGGCCGCCCACTACAGGCTGATGCAGGACTTCCCAAAACTCTTCTCCCATCTGCACTCCCTGCGCCTGGACCAGCCTGGGTACAGGCTTCATGTCGGCAATATCGCCCCGGACGACTACTACCTCGTCCGCTCAGGGTATTTGCTCTACTGCGCCATCAATGGGACTCCGCAGGCCCCTGACACTGCCCTCGCCCCGCAGGCCCCTGTCCACTGCCCTCGCCCCGCGGGGCCCTGACACTGCCTTCGCCCCGCGGGGCCCTGACACGGGCCCTGCCAGTGAGGTGCAGGATGAGCAGAGCCTGGCGTTTCTGCAGGAGCGTTTTTTCCGTGTGAGAGTGCCGGTTCCTATTGAAATCTAGGAAATAACCTTCTTCCAAGTAGTTCCGGTACATATTTCTAATGAGCCTATAATACAGTAATAATACTGTAATCAGACGCAGCGCTGAGATGCAGTGCTTTCTAGAAAGACGTGCTCTAATTAGAAATGTAGAAAAATTAACTATTAGACACAGTGCTGAAGAAAAAAGTGTTCTAATTAGATTCAGTACTTTCTAGAAAGATAAGCCCTAATCAGAAATGTAAAAAATGAGCTCTAATTGATGAAAGAAGAACTCTACTTAGACACATTGTGAGGAAAGACATGCTGTATTTAGACAGCGCTGAGGAAAGGAGCTCTATTTAGATACAATGTTGTAGTAAAAAGAACTTCAAAGCCTTTCCTTTTGGTGATGTAAGTGTCGTTGTCAGTCCAGTCCGCATCCTGTTTCTGCAGAAATCTGATTTCGAGACGCTGTGCACTCACACTCTGCGGCTGAGGCAGATACAGATTCTTTCTGCGACTGAGAGGAAGGAGCGCCAGTGGTTTGAAGACCTGTGATCTCAGACCACGGTGTCATTTCCCACAGCAGAGCAGGTCTCTTACAAAGACCACAAGAGGATCATTTGAATTTGAGATTTTTAAAAAATATTTTTCACTCGACTGGTCTCGGCTTTGAAATAACGTCTTGTCTCTTCAATCTTTTTGATTTGGACGTGTCTAGAGTATTTCAATATTATTTGAAGTAATCTTGGCAGTAAGAATTTTTAGAATGGATAATGGCATGAGATTGCTTCTCCTGCGTGAGTCTCACTTGCAGACGTATTCCCACCTGCGGTCCTGATGCCCTCAGCTCTGGGCTCCGCAGCGCTGGGATGGGAGTGCTGGCTGGCAAAGTGAAATAATCTCTGGGCTTCGTAAGGTCAGAGGTTACTAAAGCAGCCCCAGCACAGGCTGCACCGCTGCTGTTTTTAACACTTACCCATACAGCACTTTTACAATGTGTTTTATAGCTCATCTAATAATGGTACCCATCTGAACATTAAACTGGTTTGCGAATGAGAGGTGCCAGTCAGCACATCTGGCCCGTTTGGTGGTTAGTTGCAGATTCAGCTGTTTCTTCAAGAGGGGAGGGTGTCTGCTGTCAACAACAGAACTGGGCGGCTTGTCGCAGACCCCCACAGCCCGTCTGGAATGCAGGCTGAGCCCTCTGCTCCAGACATCTTTGGCTCCCATCAAGTGTGATTGAGGTTCTATAAGCAGGAGTGCAGAACTGATCAAGCATTGCACCGGACCTTCTGGAGCTGACCGGGGTGCCAACGGCTTGCTGTGGGTCGTGCTGAGCACCAGTGTGTCCGCAGTGTTGACTGAGAGACCCACACGCTGCCCCAGTTGTGCAGATCCAAGGGCTACATCTAATCAGAACTGATGAATGACTTCAGATTGCCAATGCATGAACTCCAGTTCAGAGGCAAGAATTCTTGAAGACTCTGCCTCTTGAAGATAACCCCATTGCCAAGGCAGTCCTGCAGATCTGGACGAAGGCTTGAGGAAGAAGGTCTTCGCCTCTGTGTGACGATCTTCTCTGAAAAGGGGAGGGCAGAGCTCAGAGCACATCTGCAGGTTCAGTGCGTTAGAGAAAGTGTGTCAGATGAACCTCAGGCGGGTGTGCAGGATGGCTGCCTCACGCTGCTTTCTCCTTTCTGCTATCTGTGCTCTGTGCGTGGCGACTCTGCCAGCGACCGTAAGTGATTCTAAATTCTCATCATACAATTTCTGCTCTGTCAGAGAGCTGTGCTGGTTGATTTATATCCAATGGTGGTGTGGTCATCGATCAGGCTCGTTAACTTCTGGGTTGTTGCAAAAACATATCTGCCAGAATCAAGAACGGAATTTTGTGTCAATAACTGTGTATTGATCGTTTTGTATCAATAACTGTAAATTGATAATCTCATGTTAATTATGCAGAGACTGGCTGGAGCAGTGTAGGTTTTGCTTGTCATGTTTTTCTCTTGTCCTTTAAGTAATGTCAGGTTAAGTGTGGATTATGGGAGAAGTTGCTCTCCACTCAGAAGCAGAGTTTCTAGTACCTCAGGAATCTGTCTGATATAGTTGATGGGTCTCCTTGGTCTGGGAGAGACAGGCAGGGCCTCTGGTTTTTATTGCTCCTAATTGAAACACTTACCGACCACCTGGTCTTGACGCTTTTTATAAAGCCTGAAGATTGCGAACTGCGATTGTAAACAAATGTACAGAACTGTACAATATATCCTGTTCTACTGAGAAAGGTTTAACAAAAATGAGCAACAGCAACAGTTTGGAAAAAAGGCGTATAAATGTCATTCCTGACATCAGCATCACACTCCGTGACCCCCTCTCTCTGCTGTGACTGTGGGGCTCCAGTCCTCAGAGCTTCCGTGTCTCCGCCTGTTAGAAAGGGCTGAGCTGGCCAAAGTGTTCAGCTGACCCAGTAGAGGTTTAACCCCCTGGCTGGGCTCGGATCCAGGAGGAACGATGCCTCTGCCCTAATGTGAATCCCTGCTCCACAGCAAAATGAGTTTTGGTTCATAAAATGTTTGTATTTGAAAGCCAAGTTCATTAATAAAGCATTTCTGCTTTCCTTAACTACCTTTTCTTTGATTTGCTGTTTTCGTTCATGCCTTGCAGCTTTGAAACCTAGTGTATCCAATTAGGGCATCAGAGTACAGAGCAAAGGAAGTTACTTTTTTCATAGATTTTACCACACAAATAGTTTCATCTTGAGGTGGACCAGTGCAGTCTCAATATTTGGTCATCAGCTGCACATCTCTACGACCCCCTGCCTTCAGACTGGCCGTCGGCTGCGGGTACGAGGGCGATCACACCTGCTCCTAATGGAAGTTCTCATGCCGAATTTTTATCGTTCGCAGAGCGGACTGGAGGCCATGCACGCAAACGGTACTTCCCTCTCTCTCCTCTCTCCTTAACCCCATCCGGGAATTTTGGCAAAGGCGGGAGGTGAATTTCTGCTCCTCAGGGTGCTGGGCCTCTCTTGGAGAGGGGTGGGACACACACGGGTCTCTGATGAATTGGGGCATTTCGACTGACGTGTAAGTGTTCGCAGCTGGAATGACTGTGTGAGCCGGGCCCTTGACCTTTAACCCCTCCTCTCCCTCTGCCTCTGCCCAGCCTGGTATCCAGGGGAAATCAACGTGACTGCACGAGGAGCCGATGTCCTCGTGTCCTTCTCTCTCGCCCCGGCGGAATTCAACATCCCGCAGTACGTCGTGTTTCACGGAGAAGTGAGGGAGGGACAGAGCAAGCCTGCGAAAGTCCAGGCCACTCGAGTGGTGAGTGCAGAGGGCAGGAGAGCACGATGGGTGGGGGGCCGCGGTGTCACTGCTAACGCAGTCTAACGAGCGCTCCTCGGTGATGGAGAGAGCCGTGTGCCCAACCCTTCTCCTCCTCGTGCAAGCATGTGCATCGTCTCGGGGGTACGAGGCGTGTTACAGGGGATTCACGATGCCGGAAGGAGGTTGTGTCTGATGAGATTTCAGATGCTCCCGCAGGGTACCTGACACTTTCAACAAACACTGTAGCCATGTCCTCTATCCCCCAATTTCTGTACAATGTTTAAATGCCTCTTACTCCTGGGAACATCCTGAGTGTCCCAACCTACCCAGATTCATGCCTAATTGTCATCTCTCTCGTCTTGATAGCACCCTTCTTTACTTTTAGGAAAAAAAACTTTTATCTAAAAATCTGGAAGAACTTCACTAGTGTGTCACTTGCACAATTTCTTGGTCTTGGATGGCTAGTCAGTGTTTCTGCATTTTCTATGTCGTTTTATATCACCAGCATCTGAAATGCTGGGAGAAGCTTTTAAACTGCCCAGATAAGCCGTAATGAACTGATTAAAAACACAAGTGAAGACACACTGATACCTCTGGCTTAATCTAGCATCTATCCACTTGGCTCCAGAGACACACACACTGATCCTCCTAAGAAAAATCTCAGATCCTGACAATGATTTGACACCATTTGCTGACTTTCTGGGTGCTGATGCCTGGATTAGTCAGGTGAAGTCTGATCACCATCGATAGCCTCTGATGTGACCTGCTGTATAGACAATTCCTTTCTCCACGATCTGTCAATTCAATTGTGTAAGCTTCTAATGACCTGCACAAGATCATCATTACTGTATATAGCTGTTTTTTAGCATGTTATTTTATTAGTATGGTGTCAGTAGGTCCTATGCGAGGGTGAACTTCCTTGATTGTGGGGAGGAATCTGTGGGTGGCTGGTGGCTCTGCTTCATTGCGACATGAGAAATGTTGACCCTGTCCGGCAGCTGGTCAGCCCTCTCAACATCACTGGACAGACGGTGCTTCACAATCTCAAGCCAGGGAGAACCTACAGCATCATGGTGAGTGTGCGGTCCAACACAATATGTGTGCAGTCAGCTCCAGTTCCAGAGTGCAGTCAGTGACAGTGAGAGTGCAGTCGGTCACAGTGAGTGTGCATTTCCAGTGAGAGTGCGGTCCGTCACAATGAGTGCGCAGTCAGCACTTGTGAGAATCCATTTACCATGGTTAGTGTGCAATCTGTCTCAGTGAGTGTATACTCCACCATGGTGAGTGTGCATTTCAAAAGAGTACAGATAGTACAGTCCGTCACAGTAAGTGTGCAATACATTTTATTAAGTGTGCAATCTCATTGACATTACAATCCATTGTGGCAATTGTGCAGTCCGTCACAGTGGGAGAGTAGGATGTTATAGTGAGTGCGCCATCTGTCATGGTGAGCGTGAGAGTGCTATGTCAGGTGTAATTAACACAGCGTCATCACCAGATTCACAGAATGTTGGAGAAGATTCAAAGTGTGGAACTGTCTCTGCACACTGTGCAATGTGAGCTCTTGACCTGTTTTTCCACTCTGGCCTCTGGGACAGGTTGCAGCTGATATTGAGGATGCTATAAGGAAAGCAGTGAGTTTCACTTTTCCTGCAGCTACAGATGAGAACAACGTGTTTGTGAACGGGACCAAAGATAACTGCACCAGCTTAGAAGGTCAGTCTCAATAGCAGGGGTTCTTAGCTGTGCAGAAATTTAGATTTTTTTTTCACACCAGACCACTGTCACAGGAAATCCTGGAAGTCATCAAAATCACTATTTATACAACAGTTATTACAAATAAGCAGCAAGGAGGGAAACATGCAGGTGTGGATAAATGGACATTTCTTTCGGACTTGGTGTTGGGATGTTTACGTGCTGGAATCACTGATCTGTTTCTCTGTCGTGGTGGAAAGGGGGAGACGAGGTGAAGAGACTGACCGTTATTGGCCCAGCTTGCTCGTCCACACTTCCTTCACTCCCTGGGCATTTATTTCACTGCTCCGTGTCCCTGCAGGTGTCTTGCCCTGGATTGTGGGTTCTACTGGCCTCCTGATTCTGCTACTGATACTGAACACCGTGTTCTGGGCACTCAGCTACCACCGGGACCAGAGGTCGGCATTGCTTCACGAGTCACCACTCGCCTACAGAGCGCCTCGGTGCCCCGCCACATGCAAGCTGTCTGATTCCTTTTGATTATCATGAATTCATCCATCCATCCAGTTCCTAACCATTTCATCCAGTGCAGAGGAGCTGGAGCCACACTGTGTGCGTGTATCTGCCTGGCGAAGTCCACTCACCACTCTCACACCAGGGCCAGTTTTCCCAGATGCCAGTTAGCCTGCCAGCATGTTTTTGGACTGTGGGAGGAAACCCACATGAACATGTTGAGAACATACAAACTCCACACAGGCAGCACCCCAGGAATTGAACCCGGGGCCCCAGCTCTGCTGACCACTGTGCCCCCCCACGACGCATCCCCCTCCCCTTCACCTTTCGAACTGTTTCTGCTCAGAGCTGCTCTGAGGGCCCTGTTGTCTCTGCTGTCCTGCTGGCAGGTGGTGCTGCTGGGGACAGGGTGGCCTGGGGACCGTGTCTGTCCTGCAGGCCTGACAGCGGAGCCGCTCCCGAGGACGGACCTGCGCCGAGAGAGCCGCGCCCCGCGCCCGGCTCGCCCCGCGGAGCTGTCTGCGCGGGAGGCCCCAGAAACAATAAAGCTCCTGCAAGCCAGCAGAGTGTGCACGGCCCTTCTGTCTCCAAGTTTAGAAAACATATTTATTATCTCTATACAAACTGCAAAAAAAAACTGTAATAATAATAATTACAAATAACCTTATTAATTTAAGCTACCACAAGAAACAAATCTCCACGTGTGAAACGGGAGTAGGTCATTTAGTCCAACAACAAACATCAAACAGAAAAATAGCTACACAAGAGAAGAAACCAGTGCCAGGACCATATTCTTTCCAAGAAAGGAGTTAACCTGCCTCCCACCCCCGGTGTGCTCTTGTTGGCAAACAGGTCTAGGAGATGAAAAGTCGGATAAGGAATGGGAACCAGGAGTCTGGATTCCAAGCAAAAGGAGCAGGAAGCAGCCAGCTGCTGCCTCCCGGTGTCCCATCCTACCTGGGAAGAAGGATTGAATCAATCCAATGGAGCTTAATTAATGCCTGATTAGACAGTTGAGACCAGGTGCCTGTCAGTGTGCTTGCAGGTCTCCTGAAAGCAGAAGCACTGATCCAGCTTCTCCCTGTATGAGCTGAGGGAGGTCAGTATGGGCCCAGCTGAACCCCCCAGGCCAGCTTCATTCTGCTGGCCCAGCTTAATTACTTAACTGAAGCATTAACTGCTTGTTTGATTGGAATGTTTGGATGGGTTTTTTTTTTTCCTACTCGGAACGTAGGGATTTCATGTTGCTTATTTAATGCAGTAGTTAAAGGGCAAACTCACAGTCTTGTTTCGGAACTGGAAACAAATTATTCACAGTCAGTCAGTTAAGGGCTGGACCGTGGGAGTGTGAGGTTGTGGGGGGGGCTGGCAGGGTCCGGGAGTGTGGCCCTCCTGCAGCAAGCGGATCCAGCAGGGTTTCTGTAGGGATTGGAATCGCCAGCAGCAGCGAGGCTGTGGAGCAGGATGAATTGGTCCATTTCAAGCTCAGCTGGATCAGGCTGACGTGCCCCCAGGTGAGGACTGTTTGTGATGTAGGCAGATATTGAAAACCTGCTGGACTGCAGGCCAACAAGACTGGAGTTGAGCTCCCCCGTTATCAACACTGAGGGGAGATGTTCGCATTTTTTCATCACACAGCTGCACTGAGCCCAGACAGGTGTGTCATTTTTTTAACTTTGAGCTCCAAGTTGAAAAGATCTTATCAGAATGCTGATGGGTTTAATACTCTGTGATTCCACCTCATGCCTCAAATGTTCAAGCAGCTTCTTAAATGATCCCTGGCCATTATACTAGCGAGAGCCACAGATTTGATTCCTCCTGGTTCTCGCATTCGACTCGCTTGTGTTCTAGCAACACCAATGGCCTGTCCGCAGGGGAAAGAATATGGTCACTAGCATCTTTTTATTTTGCTTTTCTGTTCCGGTACAAAATCTTTTCCACGGAGCGCTGAGGAGGTAGACGTTCTCTCTGGGATGGGTGTGCAGCGTTTCTACGCCCTGATCTGCTCCGATTCATTTCCTCCTTGGACTCTGCCGAGTGAACTCAAACTCTATAAACTTCTGCACAAGGTGAATGTCTTGGGAATGGTCCCTTCTGCTACAGCGCTTTTATCTGTAGCTCAGAGCTGCTCTTTCAGCTTTGTTCTTGGCCGCCCTGACGTGTGTGCTGATGGCAGCTCTCAGAAACAGGAAGCTGAGGAAGTCACTGCTGTCAGGAAGCGTCTCAGGACACAGAGAACAGCACCTCGTGCCTGGGAGGAGCTCGTCTCCGTTTTCTGATGCGGGGGCCGTGTTTGGCAGCTCCACTGAGAAAATCTACCTCCTCCTCCTCTGTGAACACTGGTCCTGTTAATATACACAGATAACCCCACCCCAAACCCACAACACCAAAGTGCAGAGCTCAAAGGAATATTTACATCCTGAAAATAAATATTTGTCATGGAGTCGGTGAGGCGAGAGAGTGTGGTGGTACTTGGCCTTGCGATTAAACTGTACACGACATGCACGGCCTCGGGCGGACCGCATGTGTTACAGATGCAGTATATATAGTCCAGCCCTGGGCCCCGGCCCCAGAACCTCCAGTGTCCAAACTGTCCCCAATGTCCACCTGCTCCCTCAGTAGCTAACCACGAGCTTCTGGGATAGTGTTTCCGGGCTCCTCAACCATTCAGAGTGAAGAAGCCGGAGGAACTTTCGGTTTTGTCAAGACCATGATGGTGCTTTCAGCTCCTGCTGCTGGGTCTAGATCAGTGGTCCCCCGCCCTGCTGCTGGGGGATTCCTCTGCCTGCTGGCTTTCATTCCAGCTGAGCTGTTAGTCTCTGGTGTTAATTGATGGTTTTAATTGCTTTCTTGCTTACAGCACTAGATCTACTCCTACTCTCGGTCCTTGTTTTTTAAAACACTTTCAAGTGGATCGGTCCAACAACATGCAGCCTGGAGATCTGTCTTCAAATGTTGAGCAAGAGCCTGTTCCCTTCTCTCTGTCTGACAGCTGATCCGGTCACGAAGACCAGAGACCGGCGAGAACAACCCTATCAGACGCCCACAGTGAGAGGGGTTTTCCTTTGCACAGGCGTCAGAAACTAGTACTGGGGCGATACCAGCTACAAAACCCACCCAGTGCTGTAAGAGCTGAAAGCCTGTTTAAAATCTTGGGGGGACAGTTAAACACAGCCAGCCCACAGTGAAGAGCACTGCTGGAACTCAAAGGAGATGCAGAGGAGCCCCATAAGAACAGGACAGGGAACCGCTGGTCTGAATTGTTTTCTTACTATATTTTAAAGTTGTTTTTTTTTGCTGGATCATTAACCTGGACTTTTCTGTAAAACCCAGCGGAAGCAGCATTGCTTTCCGTACAGCTCCTATTCCCCTCCAGCTTGCAGCGGCTCTTTGGCATCGTGCCGGTCTGCGATCTGAGAGGACATTCCTGTCTGTCAGCAGGCAAACTGTCAAAAGTGAGAACTGTAGACCCATCAGCGCTTGAAACATTTTACCTTTTTAAGACATTTTCTCAATATTGTTATTTCTTAATTTCTCTTTTTCAATGTATGAGTGACAATTTTACCACAACTGCTGGCTGTGGACTGCACAGGGCACAGAAGCAGAAGGCTGTGTCTTTGATTTCACGAGAGGAATGAAGTGGGAGAGGGAGTGTCTCTGAGCCCCGGGTGTGAGAGCTAAGCTCTCTGCTCTTTACCCTGTGCTGCTCCTGCGTGCCTGCCCCAGTCAGCCTGAGCAGCTCGCAGGTCAGCTGGGCCTGCCCAAGGGTTCCAAGCTCAGAATCAACAAAGAGACAAATTGATCACTTTCTTCAGAAGGGGAAGGAATGAAACGCTCAGGCGACTTTGAATCTGGCAGGCGGTCCTCTAGACCAGCTGCATACGGCAATGTCCTCCCAGGACAGCTGGGGTCTGTGCCCCACCCAGGTGGGCCTCGGTGGGTGCTCACTGAGTGAAGAACCCCCAGTCCCAAGTAAAGCTGCTGTTTGTTACCCTGACCATCAGGTATGCTAGATCTGCAGATTTTTACATATGAGTTGGCAGTGTGCATGTTTGCACCCAGAGAAGAGCATCGTGATTCTTGACGACTGCGTGCTATCATTCTTCTTCTCACTGGTGAAGGTTGCTGCCCTCTCTGCACAGTTGAAACCATCTAAAGGACAACAAACCCTCGTACTTCTTATTCTCGAATTCTAAAGGCTTCCCCTGGATTTGAACACCCTGTTTTCTCCTCGTGGATTTGAGCAGCACGTGCTTGTGAACAGGTAGCCAGTGGATTTGCTGGGAGAGCAGCACAGCCTCCTGGTTCTGAGTGAGACCAGCAGCCCAGTGGAGCAGTGAGAAAGATTGCCAGTCCTCCACACTGCAGCGGTGGGGATACGCTTTGGACACCAGAGTAGCTGCAGAAATACTGCAGCATCATCACAGGTAAAAACAGCGGTGTGTTACAAAGGAGTCACAGTAGCGAATTCAAACAAGGTTCGAATCCCCAGCCATGCCATCAGTATCAGGACTCGCAAACACGACCGGCTCACCTCAAGTCTGTATCTTCCAGGGGCTGAACACCGCACCCCCCTCCAGACACCGGGTTCAAGACCTCTGGATTTCACGGCTTATCCCAGAATTTCTATCTTTGAGACAGGAACGGATCAGTAACTGAGGTGCAAGTGGACTCTAATGGAAAGAGCTCACCGACTACAACACCCTCAAAGCTTAGTAGTTCAAGACACAGTGACTGAGCCTTTTCTGCTTTGTAGTCTTTCCTTTTAGCCAGAGGGTTCTGCTCCACCATCAGCAGTCTTCCCATTCTGTTGTGCTAAAGGATTTTAGGCAGTTTTGGAAGGCACTTTGTTTTGGCTCTTGAGTCAGACACAGCTCGAGTTAGAGACGTGGTGGAGTGTCGGACAAGCGGAGCTCAAGAAGGGGAGGTGTCGGAAAAGTGGAGCTCGAGTCGGAGACATGATGGGATATCGGACAAAGTCGGAGGCACGGTGGGCACGTCTCTTTCCGTCAACAGTGACCTCAGATCAATTAGTCACTGAGTAATAATGAGCAAATAGTTTGCATAACGTCTGTTTTTGTTTTTATTTGAAGGTGCCATTTTTAACAGTTCTCATGTCTTGTTAAAATGTGTCGCCTCTAAGCAGGGTCAGTTTTTAATCAACAGAGCTGAAGGGCAATTGAAAGGGATTCTGTGGAGCTCCTTAAAAAAGCACCTCCAGTTGAAAACTAGTCACAATAAACGCTAATTAGCTCCCAATTAATTACCCAAAATCCTTTGTCACAGCACCAGTTAATGTGCAGATTGGGAAGTGCAACCACTGGCGAGCCCCTTCAGGAGTTCAACAGGAAAAGACTAACAGAACAGTGAAGCTCAGTTACTCTTAGTTATAAAGTGACGGTTCTTGTTTAACAGTCAGGTGGCTGTGTTTTTAGTCTCTTATTTGGTCGCTGTCTACGTGGCGTCTGTTCGTGCGCTTGGGCCTCTGGGCGGGGCTCAGCTGGTGCCAGTACGACTCGCAGTACTGGTTGATGAGGCGGATCTCCGACTGGCCCACGAGGTGAGGGGGTGGGGGCGGGGAGCCGCGGAGGGGCGTGGCCTCTGCGGAGGAGTGGGCGGGCCCTGGGAGGTCGGAAGCCGTGAGGGCCTCGATGATCTCGCGGTCCAGGACCCTGAGGGCCACGCGGGCCACCGTGTGCTTGAAGTTGTTCTCCGTCGCCAGGCAGTGGTAGATCCCGGCGTCCGATCTCCGGACCGCCTTCAGCAGGATCCCGTGGCCCGTCTTCAGCACCTGCCGGTCCCGGTTCAGCTGGGAGAGAGGGAGAGCCAGGGAGAGGAAAGGGAACAGAGTGATGATTGGTACCTCCGGTTACACAGGAAAACCGCGAGAAGCAGGGGGAAGGAAGGGAGACCCGAGCGAGGCCCTCTCCAGTCTCTCACCACTTTCCGGCGCTGTGCGCTGTCTCTCTGGAAGAGCCACTTGACGGTGGCCTGCGGCGATCGCGGCTGGCACTCCAAAAACGTGCTGCTGCCCTCCACGCCGAACTGGACCGTTTCCCGGAGCCGATTCTCCACTGGGGACAGAGGACAGGGTTAGGGCTCCCTTCCTTCCGCTGGCCCCACCCCCACCTTCTTACAGCGACGCCCCAGGAACAGGGCAGGAGCGCTGGGGCCCCCGGCCGCGTTCACGGGGTCAAAGCGGGTGCCCTGCAGCGGGCGTGTCCACTTGCCTTTAGCGTTGAAGCCCCGGCACTGGCGCAAGGGGTCCCCGTGCTTGATGTCCTGCCGCCGGCTCCTCCTGCCCGGGAGAAAGACAAGCAGGGGTCACCCGAGAGCAGGACACGGGGGTACAGGGCAGACACCCCGGCCGTTCTCCCCTGGAGGGCTGCCTGGAAGAGCTGACCTAGACGTACTGGAAACCCAGGGGTCCTCACCTCTTGGTGGCGGGGGTGAAGGCGGAGCAGCTTTCCCCGTCCCAGGCGCAGTAGGGGTCTCGGGCGAGGCAGCAATCCGAACAGGCTTTTCCGTAGGCACCACAGCGGTGCAGCGAGACCTGGGAGAGCCCGCTTTCTGACGACACGTAGAGCTGTTGCTGTGGGCGGGAGTGAAAGACAGGCTGTCAAACTCGGACCCGTGTCCCACCACACAGCCCATGCTGCTGCGCCTCTGAAACAGGCATCCTGATAGACGCCCGAGCGGAAGGACCCATGAGCTCAGAGTCTGTATCACTTACAAGGCAGCAATGAAGTGAGGAATTAAATCAGTACAACAGACAGCCACTGCTTCTAAATTCGCACAGCTCATTTAGAATTCTTCCTCTCGTACAAAAATCTCTTTACAATCTTTGACAAACCTGCTCCAACAGGATCATGTTGTTTTTTTTCTGGGCCATAATGAAAGTCCTACTGAAAATTCAAGATCTGTAGACTGCATGCACTGCTGAAAAAGCTGATAATCCACAGAGATCACTGAGATTTAGATTGGGCCATATGCTAAAATAATTTCAAAATAAACTTGCAGATTATGGTCACTTCAAGAGTAACTGCAGCTCTTCTCTTCTCTTCTCTAAAAAAGAACAGGTTTAAGCTCCTTTATGAGAACCTCTGTCCTTGTGCCTCTTTGCAAAATACTGTGCTTTGAAGTTCATCAAATTATATCAAAACATGCAAACGAGTCTTCCTTAAAAGTGACCGT
Organism: Lepisosteus platostomus; assembly: GCF_059453375.1. Lineage (NCBI taxonomy): Eukaryota > Metazoa > Chordata > Actinopteri > Semionotiformes > Lepisosteidae > Lepisosteus > Lepisosteus platostomus. Next base: position 996,817 of record NC_142613.1, read on the forward strand.
TCAGTGGCGCTGTACCGAAGCAGGACGTCCTGAGAGTGTGTGGGTCTGCTGTCCCTGCCTGAGCGGCCCAGTTCCAGCGCGGGACACTGATGCTATGTGTCCCATAGGGGGCAGCAGTGCCAAGTGACCATGAATCGGTAAGAGAGGTTTGCCCAGAGCCTGGCACTCGCACCCAGGGCCACAGAGCTCAACTCACCCTTTTGGATGATATCCTCATCGTTCTGACTGGAGTTGGAGTCTGAAAACATGACATAAAAGAAACATTAAACTAAGGATAGTGATGATTTTTACTGCTACTGTTGTCACTGCTGATTCTACTGCAATCAAGAATCTCTCCACCAGCAGGTATGAGAGTTCCCTGAAATAGATCCTCTTTCTTTTGGCTGCTTCTTACATTTGTTTATATGGGCTCATTTGCTCTTGGTGAGGCCCTGCAGTGGTGTTAAGGGACTGGGCTTGGTGAGGCCCTGCAGTGGTGTTAAGGGACTGGGCTTGGTGAGGCCCTGCAGTGGTGTTAAGGGACATGTGGTGCAGAAAGAGAGCTGTTACCCTGAACACTTCCACCTCCTCCAGGGTGAGCTCCTCAGTGGTGCTGGGGTCCTTCGGCAGGACGATGACCTTCTGGACGGTCCCCCGGTCTAAAGCAGAGGGCAGCAGTTGGGGGAGAAGCAGTTCAGAGGAAGTCATGTCTGTCCAGCAGTGTAGCAGTTTAACAATGAGCAGCTCGTCCACCAGTCACCCATCACAGAGCCTCTCGTTCCTGGGGAGGGTCCAGGCAGCCCACCCCACAGGCTTAGGGTGCAAGCTGGGGTACACTCAGGACGGGACGCCAGGCCAGTGCAGGACAATGAATAGATCATTGTCTATTAAATTCAGCCTCCCTTATACTATTTATACCTGCAAAGGCATTTAAAGCATTTAAAGACTTGAATATAAAATGGCACCTGCAACTGGCTTAGTCTGTTTCTCTTACCTTCCTCTGTCTCCGTTTCATTTTTTCATTTTATTACCGAGACAAAAATAATGCATTGAGCCACCAGTCTCATATAACATATATTACACCAGCGTTTAAGTCCAGGGAGGTCAAGGCCCTCTCTGGGCATGAGCTCTGTACAAGCTTGCTCGAGCAGCAGGAGGGAAGGTGTTGTTATTGCTTGCAGCCCCGGGGAACTGAGCTCTAAGCCCCTCTGTAACTGAGGCCCTGCTGTGCTCTTCCTCACCTGTGCCGAGGAAGAGGACCTCATATCTCCCATCCACTGCATCCACCAGGTCCACTGCTATAGTGGTGAAGCGGTAGTCCACCCCAGTCCTCACCACCAGAGGGCGCCGGTTCAGAGGGTAGACAGACAGGTACATCAGGGGGTGAGTGCGGATGAAGTTGACCACCTCGTCTGAGAAGTCTTTGGTGGTCCGGACCCCAGGGGTGAAGGTCCCGCCAGGACACTGAGAGCAGAGGGGAGCAGAGAGAAAGACCAGGTGTTAGACAAAGGCGTTCAGAGAGAGAGACAGTAATTCTGGCACCAAGAGGCCCACCGGAGCCCAGAGATCCCCTCAGCCAGCTGGTTCCAAAGCTCACTGACACCAGCCAGCCTCAGGACAGCACAGCTACAACACTAAAGGTCAGGGGCTGAGGATACCACAGGCCCTGAAGAAACAACACACACTCAGGGTGAATTAGTGATTCTGGAACTAGTTCTTTTTTTTTTGCTATCAGAAAGGTTTGCAAATGATGAAAAACCATCATTTTTAGTCTGTACACCAGGTGGCGTCCCTGATGAGTTCTTCAGCAGGTCATATGGAACATCACCCTCAAGGCCTTCGGGCTCCCCACTGGACACGTCCATTTTCCCAGGCTGCCTCACAGGCACGACCACCCCTGTACACATTGGCCAGGTGTATGACCAGGGTGAGAGTCAGTGACCACAGAGTCAATGAACAGCCTGGCCACAGAAACTGGATACAGGTAAACCTGGCTGTCCAGTGAGGACAGGCTCAGTGCCCGCAGCCTGGCCACAGAAACTGGATACAGGCAAACCTGGCTGTCCAGAAAAGACAGCCTGTGTCCCACTGTCAGCAGATTCACGTTGTGCTGCCATGGAGTAATACTCTGGGATTAGACAACCCAAATAACAATCTCTGCACAACTGCCAGAATCACAGGAGTTATCAATCCTGCTGGGAGAGGAAGCTCAACAGAGTTTATAGCCCAGTATATACAGGCTGAGGAACTGAGAGTGACCCTCTGTGACAGAGTGACAGAGCGAGTAAAACAGTTCGATAAGGGGCACAGAGTGTTCGGGGAGCGAGGATTTCAGATTTTCTGCCTCTTCTTTAAACTGCGAAACCCTGCATCTCTTCCGTTACATCCAAAATCAGGTGGCAGCAACAGAGGGTGACCTTTTGGACACGGCTGCGAGCTTCATGAGTGTGTTCCAGTCCCACACAACGCAGGCTGCGGGCTTGAGACGAGTAAGCCATCCCGCTGCACGCGTGTACTTACGGTGCCCGGCCGTGGGTAGGGGATCTTCCCCGCGTACGGAGTCCACTGGTAGTTGTGCCCATGCTTGTGGGAGAAGGGCCCGTTGAAGACGTTGCGGATGTCGGCCATGGAGTACACACACACCGCCGAGCCCTTGAACACGGAGCTGCGGGCAGACGGACAGGCAGGCCGGGTCAGCGCTCCAGGGGAGGGCAGGCCGTGAGGCGTCTGCCCGAGACGACACGCATCGTGGGGACTTACCCTGCGGTGGAGAAGACTGCGTACACCACCGGGTTCCGCTCGTCCTGAGTGGGCTGGATAAACACGTCTCCTGCGAGGAGACCACGGCACAACACAGACACGCGCATCAGAGTGGGGGAGAGGGCTTCCACAGCCCGACCCCCGCCACTCTCTGTGCAAAAAAAGTGCTTCCCATTCTCCCTCTTAAGTAACTGGATACCGCAGGAGGTGTAATAGTGAATCTGGAGTTTGTGTGAGCGTGAGAGAGGCAGACAGAGCTCCATTCGTTATAGTACAGCTCCATCAGGCTGAATGGACACCACCAGCTGTACGTGAACACTTTCTAGCACTGCACTGAGCCTGGGAGACAGAGGAGAGGGTCAGAAATGAGACAGTGGGATTTATCCTACGAAACACCGTCTTACGCAGCTCGTCGAAGTACGTCTCCACGCCATCGTCCCCGATGACCGAGCACACCAGCCTGGCCTTCAGGAAGGTCGTCCACTTGTTCACCAGTGACCTCTGACCCCCATCGTCGTTCTAGGACAGAAGACATGGTCACACGGCTGAAGGAAGCTGGTGCCAGGATTTTCAGGCAGCAGGACGGGGGGGGGGCCTCACCAGGCAGACGCGCCCCACTCTGGACAGGACGCTGGGACTGCTCCCGGACTCCAGCGACTTCTCCCGGAAGAAGAAGTACAGCTTGTCGTCGTTCTTCTCCGTGCTGTCTGGGATCTTCCGCACCTGGATGAAGACAGGCTCTGAGGAGCAGAGAGGGACACAGGGATCTAGTCCAAAAGGCAGGTCTGCATTCCTCCTTTTCAGAAGGTACTGTTCCTCATGATTCTGTCCTCCTTTTTTGTCAAAATCGATGGTTGTTTCCCCCTTCAGACTTGCCATTTATTGGCACTTATCATTTCGAAGGGCATTATCATTCTTTATGATCTACACATCTGCTGGGGTCTGTATACAGTGCAGCCAACGAGTGTTCGAGTCATTGAAATACACTGCCAGATGCACAGGAAGCATAATGAATTCACGATAATGTAATTAGAAAGTTACACAGTGCAATAACAGCTTATAACTCAAATACTGCAGTGCAGGAGCTTTCCTAGTGTGGGTTTGTACAATAAAGTGAAGAGACTAATGCAATGAGGACTGCTTGTGTCTGGCTGCTGGTGGGACAGGGTGGGCGATGGCCCTCACCATTAAGCCAGCGAGAGTCGTACTGTTCAGTCCTGACTGCTGGCCTGCTGCCCATCGTCCTGAAAATGGCTGCGTCCGTCCCCATGAAATCAACATGGACTCCTGCATAGAGATTCCCACCTGGAGACAGAGGACCAGAGAGGAGAGGGATAAGGGCTGGTGCATCTCTCTCTTCCACAGAAAGGGCTGAGCATTTTTACAGACACTTTTGTCACAAACAACTGCCGAGGTTTTGGGAGCCAAAGGACAAAATGTGAACTCTCTTTCCTTTCCTCCTACAAAAATACTGTTAAAATCGAATGTTCCTTGGCTTCTTTTTGAGGTTGGAGAAGGGTGGTCGAGTTGTGAAATTTTGCATAAGAGCAAAAGTTTTCAAAAGCCATCCCGCTACCCTGTATATCAAGGTCTTCCTCAGCCAAGCGTCTACAGCTTTTTCTAATATACTCACTGATTTACACAAGGTTACATTCTGCAAAGCCTTTCATGAGCCAAAATTGATATGAGTTCGAATCCACTCTTTCACTGTAAATTCACTGTTGTTATTTTTATTAGTAGTAGTGTTACACTAATAATATTAGATTACATCTTTCACATCACTAGAGTGCACTGCAAACACATGGCAGACATTATTCCAGGCTCAGAACGCTGACTGCAAAGCGCAAGATGGCTGCCTCTTTAGCTATGCACTACGGGAAATGTTCACATCTGGAGTCCTGGCTTGGCAGATCAGCTGAACTCTTTCACCGACAGAGCTGCAGGTGTCCCTCCTGCCACAGGGGGGCACTGTTGTGTGACAAGAAACGCCAGACAACAACAGTCCAGACGGCAGTCTGAGACCCAGACTGAACCCTGGAGCCACTCCGGTGTCTTTGCATCAGTACTAATCTCAACCTCCCTCCTGTGCAAGGGGCTCCAGCAGCAGTGCACCTGCTGGGCTTTAGGTCCTAGATCACACAGGCCCGAATGGCTGGTACTAGACAAGACAGGTTCGTCAAAGGCAGCACCATAAGGGATTCGTACTGATGAGCGCAGCAACACTCTCCTGCCGGGGATCATAGGGACACTTCCCCTTCCCGGACTCCATCTTTCCAGGCACGAAGCGGAACAGATAGTCCTGCAGGCAGAGAGAGAAACAGATGAGGGGGCGTCAGGCCTGCAGCAGGGGGGACTCTGGATTCATACAGTACATGTCAAACCGCAGGCCGCGAGCGGGGTGTGGATAGCAGCACTGTGACAGTGCGGACACACAGAACACTCCACCGCAGACCCCTGTTCTCTCCCAGACAGCCGAGCCGAACCCCGAGTGGGGTGGTGTCAGAATATCAGCCTTTTCAAATTTGTCTGACAAGTGATTCCATCCATCAACAACCCATCCACTCAACCGTAATGCATTCATAATTCATCCATCATCCACCTGCCCACTAATTCATTCATATATGAATCATCCATCCAGCCCATCGTTTATTCATCTATAGCTGCTTGATCACATGGTACAAGCTGGCACACACACTGGACAGGAGGCGGGTACATCGCAGTGGACAGCTTGGAGACACGTGTAAATATGGCCAACATGTCTAGGACTTTTTCTAGTCATTCAGAATTCTGTATGAAGGAAATGTGAATCTTTTAACAGTTTCCATAGGCTGTCTCACGCCTTCTTTCATAAACCACCATCAGCTCTCCAGATTCCTGCCAGTTTTCAGTCTTTATTGATTTTACTGACTAAGAAGCTTAAAGTCTGTATATCTGCATGAGGAGATTGGCCAGAATCATATCTACACATGACCAGCTTGCTTGTTAGTTATGTGCCTATGTATGTAACACAGTGCTCTTCCTTGATATTTGTACTGGTGTGTGTGCCCTGTTTTTCACCATGCTCTGTGTGCGATGGGGACCAGCCTGGCGCTGCGCTGAGCCGTACCTCTGCCCTCCAGCCTCTGTTTATGTAGGTGCAGACAGGGCTGTAGGCTCCTGTGCCACAGCTGTACAGGTGGGTCCTGTTCCAGGGCTCAATCAGACGCACATAGTTGGCACACTCACCCTGTGAGGACAAGGAAAGACAGGATTACAGTGTGGAGTCAGAGCAGAGAGGCTGCAGCGTTGGTATTCACCATTGAAAGACCCATAAACCTGCTGGACGGGGTTTGTGGAGTCCTGAGTTACAAGAGTCTAGCATCAAGGAGTCCCCTGGTGCAAATTGAACTCTATTTACAGTACCATGAGCTCTCACAACTGCACATACAGTATTTAGGTGTTGACTGCTGTAAGACAGTTTTCAAATTTCCAACTGAATGAGAGCAGAGGAAGGATAATTTAATGACTCAATATCTTTTTTGTTATCTGGGCTTGATTCTCGGCAGTGTTATATTTTCATCAGTATGCCCCCAGACTGCAGCCCTGCCCCCTGGAAGGAAGAAGAAGGCTCACCTGTTCCCCTTTCCCTGCCATCCTGCACTCCGCTTGTCTCTGGGTGGAGGCAGGCCAGTGGATCTGAGGAGCAAGAGGGAAGCAAGCACTTAGCCAGGTCCTCTGAGGGAATGGCCACATCCTGCTGGTCTTATAATCTGCCGATTTCTGAAGCAATTCACAGGACACAGTGCATGTGGAACACACACACACACAAACATGCAAACATGTACGCACACAAAAGACACACATACACAAACACACTCAAGCATGCACCCTGGTATCCTGGTAAAATTTCCCATTGGCCCTTACTAATCATGGCCTCCTAATAATCCCCCTCTGTGAACTGGCTTCATCACTCTGCTCTCCTCCCCACTGATAGCTGATGTGTGGGGAGAGTACTGGCGCACTATGGCTGCCGTCGCATCATCCAGGTGGAGCAGCACATTGGTGGGGGTGGAGGGGATCCCCATTACCTGTAAAGCGCTTTGAGTGGAGTGTCCAGAAAAGCTCTATATAAATGTAAGCAATTATTAATATTACGCACGCACAAACATATGCACACAAACATGATCAAACACAACACATGCACGCACACAAAAACATACATAATCATGCACACACAAAGTTATGCAAGCATGAACGTTTACACAAACACACTTAAGCATGCATGCACACACATTCACACGCAAGCACGCACACACAGACACTCGTGTGCACGAACACAGACAAGCATGCACAAACACATTCACAATCCGAGGCAGCCCGTCCTCGCCGTGCACAGTCACACACGAGCGCAGGGTCTTACTATGAGCGGCTCCTTGTTGATGTTCTGCATGTCCAGAGCCACCACAAACTCCCGGCTGCCCAGGTACAGGCGGCCCTGGTCCTGGTCCATCAGGAGAATCCGGTAGTCGCTGGTATTGAAGGAGAAGCTGAACGGCCGGACAGTCCGGGTCTCCAGCAGTTCTGTGACAAACACAAACCCCCGTCAGGAGAGAGAGACCCCCAGCCCAGGGAGCCACTAAGACACCAGCAGCATGGAGCTTTGATCCACTTTGAGGTTTTTATGAGCTGCCTGCTCTCGTATAGGACAACCCCATGCTTGGCAACAACAGCCAGCAGCTCGTACAGCCTGAAATGAAACTAGTGGAGAAAGAAGGGCACCGTTTATAAGCTCGATGCAAACATGAAGCTGATCTCCAAAACCCACTTATCAATAAAAAAAACACTAATCAATAGTGAGGCACGCTCTGGATAAGGCTGGAGTCATTATACACAAAGTCATGTTTCCTTGAACCCATCACAGCGGAGCTCCCCGTCACTACAGAACTGCACTGGTCCTTCAGAAACAGAAGAGGGCGCCAAACAGCCAGGCAAAGAGCTGCCAGTCATTATGCTCCTTTACTTCATCGCGGGTTTAACAGAGCTTAAGCAGGTGTGGAGATGAAAGACAAACTGAGCCGCTGGAGCTGCAGTGTCAGAGAGGAATCGCTGACTTTAGCCATAAATCCCTGTTGATGAGAGTGCGATGACAAAGACACCGCAGGAGTGTCTCTCCTGATAGACATTAGCAGGGCTTGTTGGGGGACGGCACTGCCACATACATCATGCTCAGGCTCCTCCTGTCCTGTGAGCTGTTGTTGTCCCCTCTGCAGGGCTGATCGGCTTGAGCTTGACAGAGAGGCGGAAACTGGGGGCGCCTGTGGGTATCCGAAGGTCACCCTGCGATCCTGGCGTCCTTGGACAAGCAGTGCCACCTTCCTGGGAACCTTCTGCTGTGCTGCCCAGAGGAGCGCTGGCACACTTCTGCATCCTTCTCCGCACATCTCCGGGCTCCAGCCCTGCGGAGGACGGCCTGACTGCCCCATCTCCGCCCTCTCTGGACCAGGACAAACAGCGACGGACAACAGGCTCAGCACAAACACCAAAACCACACGGCTCTTTAGGACCAGAGATGGGCTGGAGTTTGGGCTGAGACAAAGGAGGCTAAGGACATTCCTCAAACAGCAGCTTAGCTGGACAGCAGCTCAGAATCCGCTGGGCAGAGGCAGATCGTTTTAAAAAACGGTGTGGAAAAGGGTTTTTCCTCGAGCAATCCTGGGGCGAACTGAGACAGCAAGACTTCGGCAAAGAATTAGAGACAAGCTGGTGGGGGGAACAGTCTTATTCTGCTAATGGAAGACATTGCTCAGTGCAGTCCACAGGCGACACGCCCCAGTGACAAGAAGGCCACCTTCCGTGGAGCAGAAACACAGCACCAGTGTGGGTTAGGCTCTGGAGGAGGGGTCAGGACTCATAACTGGAAGGTTGTAGGTTCAAATGTCTGGCGGGACACTGCCATTGTAAAAGCACTTCATTGACCAAGCCTGTAATAACACTCAGCTGAGGAAATGGGCAAAACTGAATTAATAGTAGTGAACTTCACAGCAGGAAGATCTATCTGCATGTGGAGAAAAGATGCTTGTTCAAAATGAATCTGCAGGCAGCCAAAGCAGATGACAAGCCAGCATGCAAGATCACAGATCTTATTAAATTCCACTCTGAATTCACACCATCTGGCCTCCCTCATGTTCGTCCTTAATTCACCTGCTGCAGCCGTTTCTCTTTTGCCCCCTGATCTGCTGGTGCAGAATGATCACTCCCTGGTCTCCCTGGTGGAGTTAGTGGTGCAGGGTGCCTGCTGTGTGTCTCCCTGGTGGAGTTAGTGGTGCAGGGTGCCTGCTGTGTGTCTCCCTGGTGGAGCTAGTGGTGCAGGGTGCCTGCTGTGTGTCTCCCTGGTGTAGTTAGTGGGGCAGGGTGCCTGCTGTGTGTCTCCCTGGTGTAGTTAGTGGTGCAGGGTGCCTGCTGTGTGTCTCCCTGGTGTAGTTAGTGGTGCAGGGTGCCTGCTGTGTGTCTCCCTGGTGGAGCTAGTGGGGCAGGGTGCCTGCTGTGTGTCTCCCTGGTGTAGTTAGTGGGGCAGGGTGCCTGCTGTGTGTCTCCCTGGTGTAGTTAGTGGGGCAGGGTGCCTGCTGTCTGTCTCCCTGGTGTAGTTAGTGGTGCAGGGTGCCTGCTGTGTGTCTCCCTGGTGGAGCTGAAATGCTTTATATCCCCTGGATATACTTCCCCTAGAAGTACGTAAAATTAAGCTACAGCCATTAGTGCTGAAAAAGCGTTTTGGCTAGACGATCGTTAGAAGACCCGGATCATGTCAGTTACGGACATCTTGTAGGCAGGTCAGTCAGAGGTCTGCTGCCGAGTCTCTGCCGAGTCGGGTCGGTGTCCAGCAGTATTTTATGCGAGCCATGACTTCAGAGGAATCAGGCTCCACTCTCCCTCCATAAACAAAGGTTAGCAATGCAGCAGATGGCTGGCAGGCCGGGGCAGAGGAAACCCCTATAATGATGGCTTGGCAGCTCGCTCAGCATGTAATGGAAGACATATTTACACAATCAAGAAACTATCTTCTGCTGGGGCTTCGTGCTCATGGGCTGCCCTGCGCGAGTCCCAGCCTCACCCTGAGCCCCCTGCCAGCGTGCCCTGGCAGGGGGCAGCCCTCCCGGCGTGATAGGGCACGTCTGGTGTCCTCAACAGACTGCGGATCATGGCTTGAGAGTGACAAACAAACTCCCGAGCGGCTTTCCTCCCTGCAGCTCAGCGAGCTGGCTGTCAGGCCCCAGGCCGAGCTGCCAGTGTTCTGACGGTGCTCCTAGCAGAGCGGGCTGCTTTTAAATAAAGCCAGGCAGAGACAGACACACGACCGGGGAGCTCTGGCTGGCCTTTCTGTGATTAATGTAGTCTCTGATTTTGCTGTTTTCTGATCCCTGCTGTTTTCTGGGATGCCTGCAGCTCCATCCCTAAGTCAGTGGCAATGTGTGGCAGCCTGTGTGTCTCCGCCGGCTGCCAAGGACGATCCAGAGAATATCCCAGGAATCCCGCGACCAGGGGGTCACCGCAGGGCCCGAATGCCACTGCCCCAGCGTGGAGTTCTATTCTCAGGGCCCTCTCATCCTAATCCAAGAGGGTTTATCCCGAAAATCCACCCCTCTCTTCAGACACGGAGCGGGGGCTGGTGGCATTTGAAAGGACGCACCTGCTGTTTGAAAAGGTCAGGACAGCGTCTCCACCGCTATTCCAGCAAAGGTGCTTCCAGAGGTCTCCCAGCTCCAGCACTCAACTGCGCCGCTGCCCGTCACCTTGTCTCCTTGTCTGTAAAGCCACTCGCAATTATCCAGCAGCAGCACTGGTCAGTCTCGTTACATTCGCAACGAATGTACTGTACTTAATTGCAAACATGTACCTTCACTCTGCTGCACCCTAGTGACAGCAGTATTAACACCTCCTAGTCTGAAGGCCGGGCCTGGCCAGGACCATAAGGGGAGGCCTCCAAGGAACACCTGTTTGCTGCTGTAGGTGGCGCTGGTGGGCCCGCAGGTGGTGCTCTTCCCTCCGGGCCTGAAGAAGAACTGGAGTATTAACCCCTGTGTCCTTGATCAATCCAAGTCTGGAAACCCAAAAGTTCTCACTTTATTCAACTGGTGCAGCTGTACCAATGTGCTTCACCTGGTTCACTACTATATGTGAAGCACTTGAGGGGTCTTTGGGTTGAAAAATGATATAAAAATTTGTGCCTCAATACTTCTGGAGTAAGAGTCTGTAGGATTTCTAAAAGTATTTCCCAGCTGGGAAACATTATTCCGCTAGGTTCTGGACCTGCAGAGCAGAGAGAGGTCCGGTCCAAAGGAAGAAACGATCAGGATGGTAGAACCAGACAATCAGTCTGATTCCTCCAGTCAGGCACCTGTGACAGCTGACCGACGGTCAAGAAAAGGCTTGGGCTTCTGTCAGGTGACCAGTCCTTTAGCAACAAAAGCCAGAAGATCATCATCCACGTGCAGCACAGTGACCTGGCATGAACCTGGCGGTTCTGCTGGCTGCCCTGGCGTGGCTGGTGAACAGGCGGGACAGCGATTCGAAAGCCAGACGAGGCGCACTGCGCGTGAGCTCCAAGTGAAAATCCAGACACAAACGCAGCAGGACGGGCGCAGTTTGGGCAAGCTTGCCGATGCAGGGCCTAACCAAGGTGCTCGTACTCGTGTTGAGGGGTGCGTGGAGAGGTCCTAGCGAAAACTGGGCAACCCTGCCACAACCAGGGGTGCTCATTTTAATTTGGCAGGATGCCGTAAGACTGGACATTAGGAGCTGTGCTTTAGGACCCGAGGGGGGGGGCAGGGAGCCCAATGTGGGGGGATTATCTACTGCAGCGTCAGAACCCCCCTCCTGTGATCTAATTAGCTCGTTCCGGGCGAAAGCAAACAACAGGGTGTGAAATATGCGCCTTGCGGGGCTTCAAAGAGAGCCGGGGATTATCCGGCGATCCAGCAGAGAGCTCCACAGCTCCCAGACTCTCTTTCGGAAAGAGACTGTCAACTACCCTGCCACTGCCTCGGGACTCCGGAGAGGGACACTGGAAAATTCCCGGAAAGGCAAGGAAAAAAGGAAAATGACAGATCCAGATGTAGCGGTGCGCGGCTAAGTGGCGCCTCCAAAACTGGAGACGGAGAATTCCATGGAAAATGACCCGAAAAGCCAGAGCTGTGCAGGTTTTACAGGAATCGTTGACTAAAGTCCTGGGACATTATGGGGATTGACCTATTAAGGCAGAAGTGGGTTCAAATACCTAACTGACTCAATAGAGTCTCAATATTTGGACAGTAGATTACCCCAGCACACTGTGCAAGGTATTCCTGGCTACACAACGGCTAAGCACCAGCATCTGTCTTCCTGTGTCCCCAGACATCAGCTCGCTCGGCGTATGTTTAACACAGCAGCTCCAGAGACACACCTCTGTGTAAAGACAAAGCAGTACTGCACACAACAGACCCCTCCGAGGACAGGTGTGAATGAACGAGTCAGTACGATTGTGACTGTAGTCAGTACATCCTTAAGATAAGGTGAAAATGTGTCTTAAAGATACTGTAGGTACGGTATATGGTATGTGTAGACCAATTCATTAATACTGCACTAGTAACACGCCACCTTAGAGCTCTTATTTAGAGGCCGGTGAAGAACACAAGAACAAGAACAAGTTTAGGAGCATGAGAAGTATTTTGGCCCAGTGATGATAGAAGCAAACATCGCTAATCAGGGACATTTCACTGAGCCTGGAGGTGAGGACTGGCCCTGTGGAAGGCATGTGTTGCTGTGGCTTTAAACTGGCGGGCTCCTGGGAGATGTCCCCTCACCACGGGGGTGCTCCCTGCAGCGCCTGTGTATTCAAAACAAAAAAAAAAGATCCTCCAACACGCAAGAGCCAACTGCATGCTCCAAAAGAAAATCCTGAATCCGTCTTCTTCCCCTTGGATCTCTCCGAAGTCTGTCCCAGGGGGCTGTGCAATTCTCCGCAACGACCGCAGGACACGTCATTGACATGTATACACAGCTGTGATTGATACAGGCTGCATTCTCATAAAGGGTTTAAACGACATTAAACCACAGCTTGGAGTCTGAAGGTAATCAACACTTCATTATCCTAGCCATGCAAGACAGGAATCTAAACATTTACAATCTAATAACATGTTAGAAGGGATTAAAAAAAGTCATAAAGTCAGGGGTCACGTTCATTTTATGGTCTGGATCATGATCCTGCTGCTAACATCTAAATAACGTAGAGAAGAAGCTCGTTATCATTCGATGTGTGTTGTTCCCCTTTCACTATTTATACATAGATTGAATTCACAGCCATCTGAAACTCCAGATATAAAAGGTCATTACACAGTTCTGGGTTTGGTTCAAATCCACGCCTGCATGGCTGCAGACTGCTCTGAAAAGCTTCAGAATCGCCCAGGTAAGGCAAGGCCTTGGGCTCACCGAGCACCACAGAAGAAAACTGAACAGACGTTTCTAGGCGGGGCAGGCAGGGCAGGTAGGGCAATCGGGGCAGGCAGGGCAGGTAGGGCAATCGGGGCAGGCAGGGCAGGGTCCCAGGGCTGGTGAGCGAGTTGCAGAGCTGATGTTACCCCCTGTGGCACGAGACAGTGCAGGACTCACAGTGATCCACTGTCTAGGGAGCGGTGGTGGGTGTGCTCAGAGCTCAGAGCTCACCAACAGGAGAACAGGAGAGGTCATTCGTTACACAAAGGGTGGTGGGAGTGTGGCAACAAGATACCATGCCAAGACGCTGAAGCCGAGACCCCGGTTTCTTTCAAGAAACAGAGGGAGGAGATCCTGGGATCAACTAGCGGCTAACTACCAAACTGGCCGTCTGTAAGTGCTGTCCTGCTCGCCAGTGCACATCACTGGGAGGTACGAGTAAGCAGTTCCTGTGTTTCCAGGGGACTCTCGTCCTGTCCGAGGAGGGCTCTCTTCAGGGTGCTGTGCTACACCGATGGTCACTCAGTAGACTGACCAAGGTCAGTCACAAACTCAACAGTGAGGATGTGAGGACGCTGAGAGTGGATTCTGCGCAGTAACCAGAATAAAAAGTTTAAAAAAAAAAGAGAATTAGTAATGCTCGGCTTAGAGCCAAGCCACACTGTGGAAGATCGGAGACCTCAACACTCAGCTGGATGCTATGAGAGTCACCAGTGGAAAATGGAGAGCTCTGATCAGCTGGATGGCCTGTTTTCCTCATGAAATGTTTTTATAGTCTCATAGAAGTAGCTGGAAATGAAATAAAAAAGCTCAATTATATAAACTACCCCTTTGACGGTAATGGGATTTTTTTTCTTAACACTCTGTCAGCAGTAAAAAGTAACAACTGACTACATACATCTGGGTTCAATGCCAGGACATTTTGAGCCAAAAACCAGGTTTAGTCTGTCCAGGAGCTGGCTCAGTGAGGGGTCAGAGTTTTGCCAAAAGTCGAACTTGGTTTAAGGTGCCAACTGGCTCGAGTCATGTGCCAGCTGTGATGACTAGTTTGTGCCACTCTGCCAGGCCAAAGGGCTTTGCAAGTTAGACATATGGTATAATAGGATTTATTAGTATCATTCCGCCCTGCTTCAGAGCCTGACTTTTCCACTGGGAATCTGGTGTATGATATGGTGCTCTTTGTGGTTAGGAAGACAGGAAAAAAGGGATTTTCAGAGAAAGAAGAAAGAATAAAATCAGTGTGTTCAGTGTCTCAGTGTCAGAGTGCTGGACTGCGGTGTGTTCACTGTCTCTGTGTTACAATACAGGGCTGCAGTGTGTTCAGTGCCTCAATGACAGAGCGCCGGGCAGCTGTGTGTTCAGTGACTCAGTGTCAGACCGCTGGGCTGCAGTGTGTTCAAACCACATCACCTCACACCCACCTGGATGACGCACAGCAGCCATTCTGCACCAGCAGATTGGGGGATGAGAGAGAAACTGCTGTGCCAGTTGAGTTAAGGAGGAACTTTAGGCTGGACAGAACTAACAGACTCAGAGTGGGGCTAAGCCCAGACCCTGGGGTTACAACGCCCAGTCTTATGAACAATACCATTGCATCTTTAACGACCAGATAGTGAGGACTTGGTTTCAAGGCTCAGCTGAAGGGCGGTTTCTGACTACTATGCAAGTCCAATAGTTTGGAAATTCTAATCCTATGGGAAGAGCACCACCTATTGACCCTGCAGAACCACTCACAGCAGAAGCCTGGTTTTGCCTGGACAGCTTCTAAGATCTGACATGATCAGGCCACAAGCTGATGCCAATGCTGTCACTTTTACCAGCCCTGATCTAAAACCAGGGATTACATGAACCATGAACCATGTATCATAGGTACAGATACAAAAGCCAGAGCAGTGCTGGGATGCCACACCAGCTGCCCTGCGAGCTGTAAGTGGACACAGCCAGAGCAGAAACGTCTTCCCTCCAGACACACGTCGGCACCTCCCAGTCCAACAGGCTTCCCGACAGCGAGTCCCCAGTCTCCGCCAGGAGCAGATCCTACCAGAGAGCACCGCTGTGCGTTGGAGGGCCGAGGGGGCCCCCTCTCCTCGGGAGAACCTGGACCCACAGAAGCCGCTGTGCAGATGCCAAATGAAACAATGAGCCGCCTGTTGCTCACAATGAACAATCCGTCTCTGCCAGTGGGATTCGGAGCGCAAGCTGCTTTCTGATGTGCGCCGGGCGCTGGGAGGGGCTGCGCCTTGCTTTGCTCCTGGATCTCTGAGAGCCTCTTCCTGCGGCTGAGCCACGAGCACGCCAGCGCAGGAATGCACTGCCAAAGAGACTCAGGCCGCGCCCCCTTGAACCCAGATCGCTGTGCCCTCCGATCCTCTGACAGACTCAGCCCAGCCGATTTCTTCAGGATCGACAACGAAACACGAACCAGAGGACACAAGTGGAAACTAGTGTGGAAACTAGTGCTTCTTTACACAAAGGGCTGTGGGAGCGTGGAACAAGTTCCCCAGCCATGCGGTCTAAGCCGATAACCTGGCTTCTCTCAAGAAACAGCTGGAAGGGATTCTGGGATCAGTTATCTCTCCTCCATCACCAGTTTATCCCCCTGAAAGGAAGAGCCGGGGGGGTGAAGACAGCGATTCCAATCATTTGGATCAGCAGGATGAGTCTAAGTGCTTTAACAGCCTCCTCTGTGCTTTTCCCAGTTCTTACAGAAGTCCAGGAAAGGGCAAGCTTGCAACCTAGCCCTGCGGAGCCCCACCTCAACCCCACCACGACCTGCAAACAGCAGGACCTGTAACTAAAAAGAGGTGTGACTAAAACATTTGTTACTAACTGAGCCAAAGCACAACAGAATGGTCACCTATGCTAATAAGTGTCAAAAGGTGCAGTGAGACCCTCTGCAAGACAAACCCCATCATTCATACAGACAGCAGGGAAGCACCGTGACACAACCAAGAAGCGCCAGTGCACTGCATTCCCAGTTTCCTTTCACTCCAACACCCTTATTAAAACTGAATGCCAAAAGGGTTTATCGTCATCACTTAGGCTTCTAACAGTCTTTGTGTGCTGAGGGTCATACTAACGAGGTAATAGGCCTGGACAAGAAGACACTGCATTCGAAGAGCTTAGTCTATTTTCTTTAGATTTGATATAGCTCTGAAGTCATTTCTTGGGTTCCTTTCTCATTAAACAAACAAAAATTAAATTAAAGGCACCTACTGTGCACTACTGTATAAACAGAGCCTTAGGAAGAGCTCTGAGTCTGTGAGGGGATCGTACCTGAGACGGGCCGAGACTTGTCCTTCCTCGTGCAGACGAACTCTGGCGGACTAAACAAGCTGAGTGCGGCCAGCAGCCCCTTCCTGAAGAGCTGGGGAGATGTATTATGCTACTGAACCTCAGGAAAAACAAGCTCAATGGGGCTTTTTATTGTTTGGACCTCTCTAAAGCGGCGATGAATTGGCTCTTTTGAGCCAAATGAACAAATGATCAAGTCTCAGTAGGGACGGACCCCCCCCAACACCACTCCTCTCCCTCCTGCAGCTCTGAACTCGAGGTTTTTGAAAATGTTATAATATAGTCTGGGGAGGGGCACAATCCGTGGCTGAGTGCCAAATTCCCCAGGACAGTTGCGAAAGATACTCTTGCCACAGTCTTAGCTACAATCCAGGCTGACCATGAGGCACAGGCTGCGGGGAATTGGGGGTCTCTTTCATCCTCTTCTCAAGACAATGGGAAAGAGGAGAATGGGGACCGAGTAGGGTTCAACATCCACAAGGCACAAAAAATGGAGCTCTTTTGTTATGATGGGGTAAACTGCAAATGACAATGTTAAGCTTGAGCTAAGACCAAGAGAGACAGGGAGGCAGTGTGGGCTAGTGGTTAGAGCTGAGGCACTGGGAGAGAGAGAGACAGAGGCAGTGTGGGCTAGTGGTTAGAGCTGAGGCACTGGGAGAGAGAGAGGCAGTGTGGGCTAGTGGTTAGAGCTGAGGCGCTGGGAGAGAGAGAGAGGCAGAGGCAGTGTGGGCTAGTGGTTAGAGCTGAGGCGCTGGGAGAGAGAGAGAGGCAGAGGCAGTGTGGGCTAGTGGTTAGAGCTGAGGCACTGGGAGAGAGAGAGAGGCAGAGGCAGTGTGGGCTAGTGGTTAGAGCTGAGGCACTGGGAGAGACAGAGGCAGTATGGGCTAGTGGTTAGAGCTGAGGCGCTGGGAGAGAGAGAGAGGCAGAGGCAGTGTGGGCTAGTGGTTAGAGCTGAGGCGCTGGGAGAGAGAGAGAGGCAGAGGCAGTGTGGGCTAGTGGTTAGAGCTGAGGCACTAGGAGAGAGAGAGAGACAGAGGCAGTGGGGGCTAGTGGTTAGAGCTAACAATACCCCCTTGTTCTTTTGTACAGGGGTTTCAGACTACCCATAATATCAAAAGTACGACAGTTGTGTTGAATACAAGGCTTTAAAACTTGGAGAACATTCAGACATTTGACTCAATGCTCCTTTTCATTGTGCTTTAAAATGCTATTTCACCAAAGGCTATTTTTTTCCAAGGCTTACCTTAATAATTTCAGCCAAGAGATCAACCTAATCCCCAATTTAATTCCCAGGACACACCCATCTGAATCTTGGCTTCCTTCTTGCAGGTATTATCATCATAAATGGCTTAGGAACACATGGGTTCACTGGTGTGTGTGTGTGTGTGTGTGTGTGTGTGTGTGTGTGTGTGTGTGTGTGTGTGTGTGTGTGTGTGTGTGTGTGTGTGTGTGTGTGTGTGTGTGTGTGTGTGTGTGTGTGTGTGTGTGTGTGCAACCCTCAGCCTGTCACGTAGTCTGTATGCTCTTGTGACTCTGATAACACAGAATTAAAAAAACACATCTGAAAACAGGCACCACACGGAGAGCGGACAATACACCCAGATGGCTGAATTTAATCATGCAAACCCGAGCTGTGGTCTTCTTTATTCATCAAAGTGACAAACTGAGCCTTAAACAATCGTTTTAACACTGTTACACTTGTAGAATCAGGATATTTGCCTAAATCAAAACATGTAGCTCCAAACCTGGCAACAAAACCTGAACCATAATAATTTTAGTATGATTTTAATTCTCCTTGATTCAGCATGTAGACTTTCGGCACAGGGACAATACTGACATTCCCAATCCCTGTGGAAAACGAGAGTGGGCCTTCAGGTTCTGTTCAAGTACTGGGACTGAAAAGTGTCCGACCTCCCAGATCACCCCTCTGCTGCCGTGTGGAACAGCGGGCTTCTGCATCAGGCATTAAAATCACAGTGCCTGACGTGACCAAGCACCAGGGCTCTATTTATCACTCACTGGGTTGACAGAGAAATCTAAGGAAGAAAGAGATTTTCTGAACCGGGGGCACAGGTGGGAGGTGAAGAGGAAGAGGAGGCACCTCTTTACACACAGAGTTGTGGGAGTGTGCGCAAGCTACCCTGGCTTCTTTCAAGAAACAACTGGCTAAGATCTTTGAATCAACGAACCACTAACTACCAGATGAGCTGAACGCCTCCTCTCGTTTGTAACTGTTCGTATGACATTAAAGTACCATTTCTTCCTGAAACTGTGAGCATCCTGCCTATCAGACACATACAGACAGAACTAAGACTCCGCCTTGTCCCGGCAGCCTGATACCCTGTGACTTATTACAGCCCGATCAGAAGATTGAGAAGAGTGGAACCGGATAACAGGAAGGCGCAGTTTCCGTTGACTCCCTCTCGGAGTGCGTCTGTGGACTCGTGGGAACCTGGCGGTGTGACGTCACTCACAAAGACACAGAAAGGCTGTCCGGGAACGCAGGAGGCTCTTCTCACTCGGGATGTCACTGGTTTAAAAGCCACCGTGATTTATCACATTTTCCGCTTTTTAACACGCAACCTCTCTGTCCCTGGAGCCTCTCTCTGGTTTCAGTTTTTCCATAGATGAGCACTTGCTGACAAAGTGCCCAGTCTAACGGCGCTGCAGAGCATCACTGTCATTCCGGGAATATGGGAACTGGGAATTGTCCAATTCCGGTGCACGAAATGACCCTTTTGTTTTCCAGGCAGGAGGACTCAGTGGCCTTCACTTCGATTGGAGCTGGAGTGATCGGAGGAGAGTTTAGAGAGGGGCAGCGCCCGCAGAAAGACGGGGCGTGTCTCAGTGCCACCAGAATAGTCAACGGGGACTAGAAAGATCCTGACCATGAGCCCGGAGACAGACTGCCGGGTAGTACATGTGTATCCGACACGAGCACACGAGCACGCCTCTCCGCTCCGACAGGCCCCACGCTGGATCCTCAGCTCCCGGGGAAGAAGTCTTGCGGGGGGCAGAAAGCAAATGCCCCTTCCTTCTGACGCAACAACCCTGTTGGCCTTTTATGAAGTTGTGGGTCTATATTCCTAAACTCCACCCCAAAAGAACGGTGAGTGAAAAACAAGCACGCTGTCATGGATGTCAGAAGGGCAAGCCGTGGAATGGCCAGCAGAGCAATAAGGACTCTATGAGTAGCAGCACAACGGGGCTTAGCCTGGGCTCAGGAGGTAGAAACCTATGCCCTCAGGCCACCGACATGGGGCAACCTGGTGCCAGGAGGGTGTCAAGACCCTCAATGCTGAGCAAGGAGGAAAGGGTGACCTGGAAATATATAGTCCCACACAAGGACACACCCGAAAGACAAGCAAAGCACAGGGAAACTAGGGACAGGACAGACTAGGAGCGCCCTCTAGCTGTAGAGGGCGTGACACACGCGTGCTATCTGGCTTCAGAAGGTGCCGTCTCGGACACGGCTTCTCACACAATCCGCAGTCTCCTTTCAGACCAAGTGACGGCTGCTTGGAGAGGACACGTCTGCGCCTGCGTCGAACCCGGTTCGAAATGTATTGTAAAGCAGAGGGATTCCTGAGCAGCCCACCCAAGTCCACAGCGGCGGAGGGCGTGATGATCACATCAGCCAGGATCAGAGAGATCCACAACAGAGAGGCCAGAGCGTTTCACCGGTCATCTGCCGACAGGCTGGAGCGCCGCGGGACCCTGCCTATCTGGGCTGTCTGTGAGGCAGCGTGCCGAGGTGATGGGTAGCGAGGTAGGGAGGTGAAAGTATCAGTGCACGAGCTGGGCCCATTTGTTCAGGGATCACTGGTTTAACTGGGCTGCTCTCGTGACCAGACTGGGCCAGCAGCAGGCAGGAACTTCACCCCCAGTACTCATGAGTTACAGTAACTGTTTCATCACCGTAAAACAAAATAGCACTGCCTTATCATTGACTGAGGTGTCAGAGATGGAAAAATGGTCTAATTTGAAACAGAATAGATTTTTAACACATATTCTGCAAAGCTGGCAGAGTAGCACAGTGATTACTGCTGCCATCCTATAACTCAGAGCCTGGGCTGGATTCCAGACAGGAGTGCCTCCTGTGTGGAGTTTGCATGTCGTGGCCTCATCTAGATGATTCCAGTTTCCTCCAACCTCCTAGCAACATGCCGTCTGGGAGCCCCCGTGTGTGTCCTGCGACGCACTGATGTCCGGTCCTGGGTTCAGTCCGGCCCTGTGCCGCCGGACCGGGCTCAGGCCCACTTCCAGGCCTTCCCTCGGGAAAGGCTCTTTCTGCACCACGGACCGTCACGCCGGGGGAGATCAGCGAGCGGGGGGAACACCCCCGACCAGCCCCCTTTCTCTGGAAAGTCCCCCAGGGGTCCCCCTCAGGGGCGGCCCAGCGCCAGTGCGCTCTGGGAAGGGCCGGGGCAGCGAGCGAGCGCGGCCAGGATGACTCTCGCGTACTGGAACAGGTTGCTGGAAATCGGCCCCGGCATACTTCTGGGGGCTTCCCTGTGCACTTCGGAGGTCAACAAAGCCGCCCCCGGGGGTATTTTTACACCTTTGACGCGGTCGGCCCGTCTCGTTTCTCAGAAGAGCTGCCCGTTTTGCTGTGACAGACGCACACAGAGCCCCCCCTCCCCCCCACAACACTTCTCTCTCCATTCCCGGCCGCGCGGCCCTTTCCCGACTCGTGATTTATGAAGGCACACACAAATCCCCTTTGTCAAGAGACAAGCATTACAGCAAACAGACCCCCCCCCAGATATAACCGCACCACTGCCCCCCTGGCAGCCCACCAACACACAGAGCCCCGGAGCCCTCTCCTGGGACACGGCAGGCCTGCGCGATCCGGACTGGACGGCGGTCAGCCGCTCGGAGAGGTCAAGCTCTTCCCCACCTCCACACACACGGCAGAGGGCTGGGAGCGGAGACAGGGTCTCACCTTTTTTATTTATAAACTCATTTTTAACGACGGCCTGGGTAAAATGAGGCTGCGGATAACACGCCAGTTTTGTTGGCGGTCCGCAAGGCCGTTTGGACGCGGGCGGGCAGGGGCTCAGCCCAGACAGATGCCGCCTGGTCTCAGGGCCGGGGCTGACAGTGAGCACGAAGAGCTCGTTAACTCAAGGCTGGGAGAGAGATGGCTGGGGGCCGTACACAGACACAGCAAACACAGCACACCTCTGTAATTAACTGCTTCCCTTCCGGCCTGTTGTTAAGTTGCTGCCTGTTCCTGCCCGGGCGATGTAACTCGAGAGGCCTGAGCGCTTCCCCCTGCGTGATTTACGGTTTCAACGCGCAGGCAGGGGAGATGGCTTTTCCCAGGTAATTGTCAGGTTTTGAAAACAAGATCGTGCATTGGGATGATTCGCATTTTTTAAAACCCTCAACCTAAGCCCGCCTCAGGTGTGAGAGCGACCATCCTTCTGTGCGCTGCTCAGCAGCACAGCCTTGGCGCTGGACAGGGGCACAGCGAGGGGAGACTAGGCGGTAACAACACAAGAAGTATCCACTGAAGTATTCCAGACTGACAGATATCCCAATGGCAGGAGTGGCCAGACTGAATCTCCAGTGTGAAATTTCTAACTCAACAAAAATGCAAAACGATCTTGGTACAGTGTTCGAAGAAAGTGCTCACGATCACTGTGGGCAAAAAACGGTGCTGCCCACCTTTCACAAGAGCTCACCTTTGAAGGAGAGGTGCACTCTGGGAGCATTCTGCCGGTTGCCGTAGATACCACTGAAGCACAGGCTCAGGAGGAGGATGGGCACGGCCGTCGCCATGGTAACAGCGGCGCAGGCAGCCGGTGGGGGCCTGGGAGAGGAAAAAAGGAAAAGGTTCTGTTACAGGTGAGGACTGCCCTGCCGATCCTGCAGGATACATCCCTGGGTTTTGTTATCAGGAGCACAGACTGTGTCACACACCCTCTGAGTGAATAACAGGACTCTAGAGAGAATGTTAAAAGGCTCACTTTCCATTCATTATTTGTAGGAAGTAATGCAAGACACTGCAATGACACAATGTAATACTTTTTTGTACGAATCAGCTGGAAAACTATCTTTCGTAAATCTCAGTATGAGCACACACCCTGAACCACCAGGAGGAAATGAGACTAGGTGGGACCATCCAGTGGGAAAAAAGGCACCATGACACCACTGGCCAGTCCCGGGTACGAGCAGAGAGAGAGGCCATGGGCTGACCAGTCCCGGGTACGAGCAGAGAGAGAGGCCATGGGCTGACCAGTGCCAGGTACGAGCAGAGAGAGAGGCCATGGGCTGACCAGTCCCGGGTACGAGCAGAGAGAGAGGCCATGGGCTGACCAGTCCCGGGTACGAGCAGAGAGAGAGGCCATGGGCTGACCAGTCCCGGGTACGAGCAGAGAGAGAGGCCATGGGCTGACCAGTCCCGGGTACGAGCAGAGAGAGAGGCCATGGGCTGACCAGTCCCGGGTACGAGCAGAGAGAGGCCATGGGCTGACCAGCTTCTGGGAACAAGACCGTGAGTCACACTCCATCCCTAGTAAGAAGTCACAATGAACCCTCTTCCCGAAGCTCTCCCAGGGGTGCTGTCTAAGGAATTGCGGACCAGGGCAGCGGGTCCTGTCCGCGGAGCGTGGCAGAATGTGGCCCTTGGACACGAACGGGCCAACCCCGGTCAGAGCAGCAGGCACTGCACAGACTCATGAGCCTGTTTCCGTTTCGTCCTGTCTCTGCAATTAAGAAGTTAAAGGGGAATGGAAAGCATGTGTGGAACTAACTCCATTAGTCACAGCGAAGTGAGATTTTTCATGTGGAAGATAAATAAGATAAAACTATCTGCTCAGAAACGACATTTGCCCGAGGAGTTCTTCTGCAGCCTTGCTGTTGCAGCGCCTGTCCTCACCACATTCTACAGGGGCACCATGAGAGTGCGCTCACGTGTGGGACTGGAGTGTGGTTTGTCTGACCGGAAGGCGTTACAGGGGGTGACCAGGTCAGCCCAGTCCATCACTGGGGTACAGCTCCCCTCTATTTTGATATTTTTACGACTCTCAGTCTCAGGAAGTATCACTCAGTCAGCCTGGTTTCTCACTGTTCTCCCCCATTCCCTCTGGTCAGCGTTACAGGAGCATAAAAACTCGAACCTTCGGATTCAGCGACAGTTTCTTCCTACAAGCTGTCAGATTACTGAACTCTACCCCTACCACTGGCTCACACTGATGAGCTTTTCAAGTTGTATGTTATTTAACTTGTTGTTGCTGCTGCTCTTCTGTGTCTGTGTTGGAGCATTTCATCGCACCTGTGCGGATGACAAGAAACTGCACTGAACTGATCTGGAGCAGCGCTGACCACAGGTCAGGTCAGCAGCAGGCCCCGCTACCGACCCGCCACTCGCACCAGTGTCCGGTCCTGCAGCAGGCCGTGCGTCTGGAAGGCGCTGACCTGACCCCGGCAGCCCTGCTTGCTCTGGGACTCGGGGGGAGGAGCGCGCGCCCCTCCACAGCAATCAGACCCATGCTCCTGCACGGAGGAGTGTGTCTGCGGGCAGCTGGCCAGCTTGTGCAACGTGCCGGAGATCACAGGGGCGTTTCTGAAGACGCTGGCTTTGAACCCTTCGCTGATCTGCTCGGGCGCACGGCCTCTTTCTCCTGGGGGCTCAGAAGTCGCCCGACCGGAGTGGCGGGCCACTGGAAAGAAGGGAGCACCGGCCTCTGTTGCTGCATGGGATTCCTGGCTCCGTTCACTCCCCGCCAGCATGTCCTGAAGCAGGAATGAGCTGCAGGCCGGCTGCATTCCTTCTGCGATGCATTCACATCTAACAATAGCTACCGGAGGTGAAGTGTTTTGTGATTTATCAAGATCTGGTTCTCTGTGCACAGAGCTCGTTCGATCACGTGCATCTCTTTTCATTGTTGCCTTTTCTGTTTGTCTGGTCACTACTCATGTTTTCTGTGGCATTAGGTCAGATAAGAATCTTGCACAGTAGGTGCAGCCACAGGTGCAGATCCTCACCACAGAGCCACAGCCCTGCCCCAGCGCTGGGTTCAGTTCTGGATCTGGAATGCTATCTGTGTGGAGTTTGTATGTTCTCCCCACGTTTGTTTAGGCTTCCTTAGGGTCCACAGACATACTGGTGGGTTAACAAGCTTCTGGGAAAACTGGCCCTTGCTCTGTATGTGTCTGTCTGTCCTGTGAACGACTGCTGTTCCATAACCCTGCCTTATGCCTGTTGCTTGCTGGGATAGACTCCAGCTCCCCCACAACCCTAGAGAGAGCAGGATAAACCCTGTACTGGAGAAGTGGTGAGAAAATGGACGAATGATCGGGCCTGCAGAAACAAAATGACACATTGCGTCCCTTTGAAGCCAGTATCTGGGGACATTGATGCTTTATTCGCACAAACGTTTTTCTCTCCCATCTGTAACTACCATATTATTTAACATTAAAAATAGGTTGGGGGCGGGGGTTTCTCCTGCAGTGTTCGGCTCCAGTGAAGTCATGTCATAAAGTTTGTTTTGCAAGTACAGGTTCATCTTAAATCACCGAGAAGTGTGATCTGTCCTTCACCCCCCATTTACCCCGACACCAGTCCACTCCATGTCCCTGCCACTGCTGGACCACTGCCCCACCCCTGGGTGCACCCACAGATCCTGCTGCATAATCACCGAAGTTCCTCCTGGGCTGCTGCCTAACCCTCATGCATTTCTCAGTCCTGCTTTTCCTGATCACGTCCCTGCAGCTTCCTAGGACACATCCTCATGCACCATCACAGTGCAGCTTACAGGCAGGGAAAACCTTCCTGGAACAGACCCTTCCAACAGTACCGGTGCTTCGGAAACCACACTTCACGACCCGCATCTCAGCATTGCGCAAGGCAAACTGGAAGTCAGGAAGAACATTGAAAACACAAGAAAGACTTCCAAGACACACAGGAGACGGCCAACATAAATACAAATTAATTAAGACATCATAGTTGATTGGGAGCCAGGGCTTTTTTAAGCCAACTTTAGCAGAGTTTTAAAAACAGCCTCAGACCCTGAATAGCAGATATCACACCCCATCTGATCCAGCCCTGCAGCCCCCTGGGCTGCGAGAGAGCTGGGAGGGGCAGACCGAGGAGGATCTTCATCTGACGAGTTGGGAAGCATGAAGCTGAAGGAGGGGTCATGCGGCGAGATCACCCAGTCCCGGAAAGAAAGCGAGTAAGAGACTAAACGACTATCAAGAGGCCTCTCAGCCGATCTCAACCTAAACCAGGCACATTATCCTGTGGCACATTAACCAGGCAGATCCAAACCCTGAGGTTAAAGTCAGGCTTCTCCTTGATCACTTCAAAGCTAACCCAGGTACATGAGGGGATATCAGGTGAGAGGGAAGTCAGGGGTTTTGAACTTGAAACCAGGAACATACAGCCCCTTCTCTTCTTTTATCTGGGGATATCAGTTGTAAGGGAGTCGCATTCCCCTTCCAGCACAGGGTGTGGTGTCCTGCCCGCACGGAGCCATCGCCACCGGCTACCCCAGAGCGCCGGAGCCAGACACCGTCACTCCCTCCAGACCAGTGTGCTCAGCTCCGGAAGGGATCAACGCACCCGAGAGAACTGGAACCTCCCTTTGTGTTCGGCGAGCAGCACATCCATCAGGATTGTCTGCAGGAGGATGTTTCTTCACGGGGGTGCTGGCTCTCTCTCCTCAAGGCAGAGGGCGGAACAGGAGGCCAGCTCGCTCTGCAGGTCTGATTATTATTATCACAGCTGACCCAGGTCTTGACAAGTTGGCTTCCTCGGCAGAACTTGTCTTTTTTTTGGGGAGAGAGAAGAATTTGCCTCTTACGCAGATTTTTATCGCAACACCTGAGAGAGAAAGCGTTCCCCAGCCCAGAGTGAGACTCCGGGACCAGCACTGCTCCCAGTAGACCAGCGCGGCCCGCCAGTCCCCGGCCCCTGTCAGCTCTCTGCTCCTGCTCTTCCGAAAACCAGCTGGCCACGTGCACACCTGGATCGAAAGGGAGGACGGTCTTTATAATCCTACCATGGAGCAACAGCGTGCGGTAAAGTCAAAAGGAAAAACGCCTTAGTTAACTCACTCACACAACATGAGCCCTGAACCCCTGCAGGTCCCTCTAATTCACCCCGAGAGGACAGGAGCGGATTTACTGCTGCAAGGTGTCCTGTTGGAACCTGCAGGACACTGGCTCTTCAAGACCACTGGGGGTGTGATCATCACCACCCCAGGGTTAACATAGATAAACGAGAGACCGGGGACAGAGAGAGAGAGGCAGGGGGAGGGCCAGGGGGAGAGTAATGGGCAGAGACACAGGGGGGGAAGAGAGGGGGAAATGTTCTCCCTTCCAGAACAATATACTGGCACAGTCCCGTTTGTGTTTTGAAATAGCCAGAAAAAAAAAACCTGCTTGCAGAAAAGACTTCACTTTCTTGTACTGTGTGTTATATGCCTTGGCAGCAGTTCTGTGGTAATCAATTACAGAGGGTCTTTGGCAAATCAGCTCTTGGAAAGTTCAGAAACAATATGTACCATGTCAGACATGAGAAAGCAGAGATGTGCGTGCATATGAAAGCGATTCCCTCACACTGAACGACAATTCAGAAGGCCAGCTGTTTCTATGAACACCATGTTTACAAAGGAACAAGCCAGAGAAAAAGTTCTCAGCCCACATCTTTCCTTGTTGTTTATGCTGGCATTTTCCCCAGAGTCGTTCACCCAATCAGTACACAGCCCTTTCCTGACACTGGACAGGTCCTGCCAAAGTCCCCCTCCAAACACGGAAAAGCCATCGCATTTTCCCACAACACTGAAATGTCAGCCTTCTGCTTAAGCATCTGAGTCAGGCCCTGCACGTGTCTTGCACAAGGCCAACCTGGCAGATAAACCTGGTGTTAGTGCTGGCTCCTTTTTGTGCTACGGATTGTCCCACTGATGGCTCATGGCTCACGTACATAAAGGCTGTTCACTGTAAAAGAAGGGGGACTCATCAGCAAACCTCACCAGCAACAGCCACAGAGTCACTCGTTTCAGTATGGAGAAATCTATATCATACACAAGCATAAGAATTTCTTCATCTAAAAGCTCCCAAAACCCATACAACTGTTCAACTATGAAGCCACTGAGCTTTAAATCTCTATTTTGTCCCACAAGTCTCTGCAACAGAATCATGGGACCGATGCTGAGCTCCTGCAAGAAACAAGTTCCAGAATGACAAAGAAACGCAAGAGGTCAGACAGAAGTCTGTGTGATTGACTCACATAAACAGACCCTCCCATCTGCAAGAAGTTTCCATGTATTTCTATGACTCTGACGAGAAGGAATCTGTGCCGTAAGGCACTGGGTGACTGACGCAGTTTGGAGGCTGGGGGGGACTTTTCCTTTTCAACATCTTCCTCCATTAGAAGAGCAGAGCTGAGCTGGAGGAGGAGTGGGGCTGTGTGGGGCTAGTCAGAATCCCAGAAAACTCACACAGACTTTAACGATAACGAGAGCACAGCAGGCCTGCGTATCTATTATGGTCACAAACATGAGGCAAAGCAAAGTGGAAGAAACAGCGGTGCCAGTTTCCTTTAAAATCACACGAGACACCTGTAGCAAAAAGAAATCGAGGTGCTGATAGTCTGCAGTGGAGAAATTAAAAGACAAGTCTCGCTCTGCAACATTCCTCACCGCTTCTTGCAGACATGTCTGTCAGGGCAGCTCGTCCCAGAGACACAAGACAGGGGTCACAACCAAAACACCTGCCAGGAGCGCAGCGAGGGAGATAAGCGATAAGCGCGTTCTTTTGAAACGGAATGCACTCTTTGCCTCGTGTGAAACCAAAAGAATGTCTGCACTGCAATGCAGGTGAGCGCCACGCCCCCTTCTCTCCCTCGGCAAACACGGCTCGCTGGCCCTACACTAGACCGTGCTGTGGAGTGCTATTGTGCGATCGCAGGCTTTTGTGTGTCTTTACAGCACAAACGGGCTTTTCACTCAGCAACACAATGGCCCGGATACGTCTCTCGGCTCTCCGGGACTAAAGCTATCTTTGGAAGAGATGCCAAACATCAGGAGGCCTGCCAGATTCCCTTCACTGCTCTGTACAGCCAGCCTCTGTAATTGCCCATCCGAATTAAAAGTGGGTCACAACAGGGCTAGAACAAAGTTCACAACACAGATTTAAACTCACTGCTCGTCGCCAGGCGTCAGACGCAGTGCAGCTGTTTCAGTGCCGAGACCAGACAGACTCACAAGGCTGAGCAGTTTGATCCATTCCAGGGTTTAGGTGCTGCACATTATTTTAAGAAAGCCTACAATTTCTTTCTCAAAAACGTTATTTGAACCCCATGTCAGGAGAAGCAGGTTGGGAACATGAAATCTCCTTGACCTTGTGCTGTAAGAGGCCTGCAGTCTATAGCAAACCGCTGTGAACCAGGAGGCTGATGCTCAGACTTTTTTTTCCTGCTGGTCCTTCGGCCCCAGCCAGCAGTGCCAGACAGCTTCCGTGAAGTGTGGCCAGAGTCACACATTAGAGAAGAAACAGCACTTTCCCCGAGGCCTGATCGCCAGACGAATGTAAGAAAGACCCTCAATGATGGACCGTTGTGGTTCTTGAATCCAAGCAGGCTGGATCTTTGAATTTGCCAGATCTAATCAGAGGCAGAAGGTGTCCTGACTAAACTCACCCACTAGTCCTGGCAGCACCTGGGCCCTAGCTGTGCACCGGTTCCACCTGGTCACCCACAACCCAGCCGACCCATCTGCTGGAGGCTTCAAGACTTGAGCCACCGGGCTCCTGCCCCATCAGTACCAGAACCGAAGTCCAGAGGCTCTTGCAGGCCAAAGAGTCCATTTGCTTGTGGGAAGAGTGTATAGGAGCCACACCCCATCTCCTTGCTTGTCTCAACAGCTGGCATATTCATGGTCCTCTGTTGAGAACAGGTTACAAATGAGTGGAAACCATCTATCCCATAGTGCCTGACCAAATTAGAAACTAATGGATCCAGTGAACTCATCCAGCTGTTTCTTGAAGGAGGTTAACAAGCTTGTTCCATACTCCCGCCACCCTCTGTGTAAAGCGATGACTCCTGCTCCAATAGAATATTTCTTCCAGACGTTTCTTGAAAGAAGCCTGGGCATTGATCTCGTGCCAGGTTCCCACTGACGGGGCAAAGTCCAGCCGGAGTTCAGTTCCGCAATGCAGCACGTGTCAGTGGCAGGGCACACCCCTCACACGGGAGAGGGGGTGGAAGGGCAGATCCTCTACAGTGGGGAATGTGGGAAAACATTAGTGCAACCTGCCGTCGACAGGGGCCGCCGCATGATCCCGAACAGTCCCGTGAGGGCAGGGCGGGGGGTCAAATTCTGACATCAGCAGAGCAAAATCTAATCTTACCGTTTACCAAGCCCAGGCCCAACCTTCTCCCTTCTCCCTGTTCGCCTCCCTCCCTCTGTGTCAACAGTTATTTAATTCCAAGAGGTCTGGAATGTCTTTGCCGTGAAGGGAGAGACGTGACAAGTTTGAATCTGCAGCAGGCTGACAGCTGGAGCCCCTGAGCCACAGGCAAATCACTGCACTTCACTCACAAATAGCTGGGGGCTCTACCGTCCCTCCAAGGACATGGACCCCCCTGCCTTCAGCCACAGGCAGGTCTCCCGAAGAGGGCAGGGTGGTGGCTTACTGGTCACTGCAGTCACTGCTGCCCTGTCCCCTCCGCGAGGGCCGAACAGGAGATTCTCCAGACCGAGCGCACCAGGGGCCGTCAACAGCAATGAGCAGGGGAGCGTTTTTGCACTAATTTTGCTGCTCCTGGAGACGCTCGGAATCAATGCCTGGAGATAGATGCAGCCAAGGGAATAATGCGACGGCATTCCGGAAGACTTCTGCTCCCGACCGGAGCCGAAGATTCCTCTCCTTCCTCTCTCAGGGGCTTCAGGTGAGCCCCGCAGTGAAGCGGGCGCCCAGACAGGAATGGAGAAGGGGAGCAGGTGGATTTAGGACCGACTGGAGTCCCGAACTGGAGGAAACGCCCAGCCCTCCAGAGAGCACCCCGGACCACTCATCCCACCCGAGCCCACAGCGCACCACCGTGTGGGGAACGGAGTCACGCCTGGCGCTGTTCTGGCACCGGGAGCGACCCGCTGCACAGCCTCCCGGTCCGGAAAGACTCCAGCTGACGGGGTGCAATAATGCTTCAAGTTCAGCTGAGAGCTTGTCTTATACAAATGCTTGGATTCGGGTTACATTGTTGTCACTTTGGAGAGGCAAATAGGCTGCACGTTCTCTCCAGAATCTTCCTCTCAGTGCCTGACGTTCTCAATCACACGCACACCTGGACTGGACTCTTGATTTGTAGAACAAAACTAAAGAAATTATTAGAATTGTCTCATGTTTAGCTGCTTGATGAAGTTTAAAAAAACTCCACATTAAGCAGCAGAATGGTAGAAAGGGTGCATATTTCATTTTCCAGTGGCTGGAGCATGTATTCCTACTGCTGAATTCTCCATTTTCCCCCCAGACTGCTCCCTGGGCTGGTTTCCTCCTGCGCTCTGAAGTTACACTGCTGCAAAGATCATTTTCCTCACTAAGCTCCCTGCTGACAGGTAGAATTCTACCACAATATACAAGCCTCTGTGCCTCTTGATTTATGAAATTCTAAAAGAAAAAGAGGATTCACATCACAGACTCCTCTGGCAAGGCCAGCAGCTGAGCTCTGGGAAGTTCACTGCCAAGCTCATTGTTAATTAAAACCTGTTTCCTTCCTTTTTATTATTTGCTCAGTCTCACTATTTAAACAGCCCAGTGCTTCTCTCTCCCTTCTTCCAGAGGAGATCCTGTTTCAGGCACTTGATGGTCAGAAATCTGCTGGATTCTCTTTCCCAGCGGGAGTCTCGCGCTGTACTGGTCTGAAACGAGCAGCAGTGATCTCGAGAGCACGCTTCACTGATAACGCACAGAGGAGAAAAACAGCACGAAATAAATGGCCCAGTCACATTCCCACACCTGTCTCAGTGGCCTGGGCTTCTCATTCGCACAATAAACAGGAGATTCCTTTCCAATTACCAGCACCTCTGTCACTCCTATTAATACACCACAGCTGTCTTTCAGCGTCAGATTGGCTTAAGACTGAGCTCTTTCCTCTCTGCTGCTTTTACATCAATGTTTGCTTTTGCCTCTGTTGATCCAGAGCTGGAGCCGCTGCTAAAGACCCCTCTCACTGTCTGTGGGCAGCTCCTGAACACACTGCAGCCCGGCACAGCAACACTGAGCTACTGAACACACTGCAGCCCAGCACCGTGACACTGAGCTAGTGAACACACTGCAGCCCAGCACCGCAACACTGAGCTACTGAACACACTGCAGCCAGCACAGCAACACTGAGCTACTGAACTCACTGCAGCCAGCACAGCAACACTGAGCTACTGAACACACTGCAGCCAGCACAGCAACACTGAGCTCCTGAACACACTGCAGCCCGACACAGCAACACTGAGCTCCTGAACACACTGCAGCCCAGCACCGCAACACTGAGCTACTGAACTCACTGCAGCCAGCACAGCAACACTGAGCTCCTGAACACACTGCAGCCCGGCACAGCAACACTGAGCTACTGAACACACTGCAGCCCAGCACCGTGACACTGAGCTAGTGAACACACTGCAGCCCAGCACCGCAACACTGAGCTAGTGAACTCACTGCAGCCAGCACAGCAACACTGAGCTCCTGAACACACTGCAGCCCGGCACAGCAACACTGAGCTCCTGAACACACTGCAGCCCAGCACCGCAACACTGAGCTACTGAACTCACTGCAGCCAGCACAGCAACACTGAGCTACTGAACACACTGCAGCCAGCACAGCAACACTGAGCTCCTGAACACACTGCAGCCCGACAAAGCAACACTGAGCTCCTGAACACACTGCAGCCCAGCACCGCAACACTGAGCTACTGAACTCACTGCAGCCAGCACAGCAACACTGAGCTCCTGAACACACTGCAGCCCGGCACAGCAACACTGAGCTCCTGAACATACTGCAGCCCAGCACCGTGACACTGAGCTACTGAACACACTGCAGCCCAGCACCGGAACACTGAGCTACTGAACACACTGCAGCCAGCACAGCAACACTGAGCTACTGAACGCACCGCAGTCCAGCAATGCAACACCGAACTCCTGAACACAATGCAGTCCAGCACTGTAGCACTGAGCTACTGAACAAACGGCAGCCCAGCGGAGCAACACTGAGCTACTAAACGCACTGCAGCCCAGCACTCTCAGAGCTGTGCTTGAATTGGCACAGCAAGATGTTTGAGTGAAACTATACCTTACCATCTACAGGAAAGCAATCCCAAGTTCTTCAAGAAAAACTAGATAAGTGTTGTACTGCGAATGCAAGACTCTATGCTGAAGAGCCTACTTTAGTGATGTGAAATCAGAGACTAAACAAAGGAACTGAAGACAAAATTTAAGCACACAATAACCTGAACAAAACTGCTGTTTACCGCTTTATAAGACCTCAGGACGCAGCTTCAGAGTTGCTTGTGACCTCGGGGGAAACGTACAGGTAGAGATTCAGCCTGCTGCCCCCTGGACAGCGGAGACGGCTGGCACATGCTGGTGCCACGCTATTGGAGACAGGGGGACGGGGCAGTGCGGGGTTCTGATTTCGAACCACCTGTAAGAGCAGTGGGCAGCAGGAAGGAGGTATCCGCTGTGCACATTTAAACTAGCACCAGGGACTGCTGAACCCCTCTGGCACGCAGGCCGTGGCACGGGGGCCGGTCACTGGAGCACGGGCCCAGGCAGGAACACGCCTGTCCAGCGTGTCTGTGCTTCACTGGACACGCAACGAGATCGGCTCTGCCAGTACAGTACCCACAGCCACTCAGCTCCAGCGCCTGCCGTCTGAAATCATAAGAAACAGACTTGCAGGCCACTGGTTTTATTTGGGCAAATCAGATAGATATGGAACCTTCTAGCCAATTCTAAAAAGCTGTATACGTCAGCGCAGGAGTGAATGCACACTGCAGAATCGGCTGTGGGCTGCGAGGGATTGCTCTAACCTGGATTCTGACATTTCCCTTCAAACAGTATTCAGAATTCTGTCGCACCCAAATCTCTGCTTTTACACTGCTTAAAGCCAACAAGAGACTAGACTAGTACAGTACTTGAGAACAAGGGAAATCATAAAAGCCTCTTCACGGCCCGACAGGGGTCCTCCTGTGTCCCATCACTTCTCTACCTGTCCGCGAAGATGTGTACCTTCAGATGCATGCGGATCAAGACCAGGGTGCGAGATTGCCAAGGCCGCTGGACACGACAACAGATTCGGAGAAAGGTCAGAAAGGCCAAGTGGCCTCAGGCTCCCGGTGATCCCTAAGAGGGACTAGGCGTGCGAGTCCTGGTCCGGGCAGGGGCAGTCAGAGAGGTCTGGGAGGGGGCAGTGAAGATGGAGCCTCTGCAGGATCACAAGTCACCAGAATCGAGAGCACTAGCACATTCCTGCTGCTGCCACTCCCAGAGCAGCAATGTCATAATTAGGAAACTGAGCAAAAGCAGAGCTCTGCTGTTCCCCTGTTCCTGAAAGCTCACACACAGCAGAAGACTAATCTCCAAAGCCACGGACAGCTTTCATTTCTAATCATCCCTCAAAGCAGTAAAGATAAGACACCACCCGAAGCCCAGAGCACAAGACCCACCCTGTGGAAAGACCGCATTTCAACAGGTTTGGGCTCCTTTTAATTTGAATCTAAGGCTAATCCGTACTTGCTGAGCCAGTCTCTTTCTGCTGAACTTTCTTGTACGGGTCTGCCAACAACTAATCCAGGTTGTGCATTCTCATCACCAGTAAGCTTCGAACCCAGACAGTATCTACGTCAGGCATTGTGCAAGACCTCAGCAAGAAATCCTGCTGTGAGGGGATCAGTGCGGAGCTGGGATCAGGGTTTGATACCTGGAAGTGGAAGGTTGTGGTTAAACCCACAAACCCCATCCCAGGGGAGACAGAAACTGCAGGGAAGTGCGTTGAAAACCGAGGACAGGAGGCACTTCTTCACGCAAAGGACTGTGGGAGTCTGGAACGAGCTGTCCTATCAGCCCATAGCCTGGATCTTTCCAAGATGGCGTCCTCGGGTCAGCAAGCTGCGACCTACCACACAGGCTGGATGGGCAGAGCGGCTCGTCTCCTTTATAAGACCCCCACCTCCTCCTGGGCCAGCTGGGTGAGGGGCTCGTCTCCACTGTCACAGCAAACCAAACCCCCCAACCTTCCCCCTCCGCGAGGAGACCCCCTGGACTGGCAGCGCTGCACCTGAGTGTGCCGGCCACTCCGCCTCCAGGAGCCCTCGACGCGTTTCACGGCGGACTCTCCTGACGGACGAAGGCCTTCCTGCCCGCTGCGAGTGGCATCAGCCTTCGCTTCTGGAACATTCTGACATGGCCAGCGGTGACCAGCGCAGGCGCCGCGCCAAGCTGGGCAGAGAGCCGGACTGGTCCACCTACAGATGGGTGTGTGTGTGTCTGCGCAGCGCGTTCAGAGCTCTGGGGTGACTGACCTCCCCCCCCCAGCGGCTCTGGGGTGACAGACCCCCCCCCACAGCGGCCCTGGGGTGACTGACGCTGCTACCTACAGTAGAAAGCGCTCGGCCCCCCCGTGCTCAGACACGCCTGTCCCCGCCACTG
This sequence comes from Lepisosteus platostomus, assembly GCF_059453375.1. Lineage (NCBI taxonomy): Eukaryota > Metazoa > Chordata > Actinopteri > Semionotiformes > Lepisosteidae > Lepisosteus > Lepisosteus platostomus. The sequence goes on from NC_142613.1 coordinate 1,031,946, forward strand.
GCCGCGGCTCATGAATCCCAGGAATGGGAGCTCGACGCAGCGCGCTGGCAGCTGCCAGGGATTAGTGAGCCGCGCTCGTGGTCGCTGCCCCGTCGCCCGGCGGCAGGCCTCTCTCTGAAGACACGCCGGAGCCCCTCTGAGGTCCCTGCGGCCAAGGGTGGCAGGTGCCAGCTCACAGCCCACACACAGCCAGCACCCATGGTCAGGGCTCTGCTCCGGCCCGTACACCCGCCCCCTGTTCCGCCCCCAGCCCCGCTCCTGGTCAGCAGGCTGACCCATCGTCCTGCCCCTACCCAAAACCCCCCACCTCCCCAGTCCAGCCCCCAGCCCCGCCCACAGTCTAGCCCCTGCCCCCTGGCCATCAGATTAACCAGATTAACCGCCCCCCTTGCTCCACCCCCTGTCCCGGCATCAGACTGGCCCAAAACCCCCCACCTCCCCAGTCCAGCCCCCAGGCCCGCCCATGGTCTAGCCCCCTGGCCCCTGACCATCGGCCCGGCCTGGCCCAGCCCAGCCCGGCCCGTTGCACTCCCGTGACTGAGCCCCACTCACTCCAGGCTGTGAGGGACCGGAATCACACCGGCAGGCCCGCCCAATGTGGCGTAGGTCCACCGTTAAGAAACAGTACCAGCGAAGAAGAGCAAGTAGATTTCTAAACGTTCTCAGTTTGGGATTTTACAACAGGTTCTATACCTGCTTCATGCACCTCTTGGATCTCTCACCTCACTGAGGGTGAACGCACAGGGAAGGTACTACAACCAAGATGCCCTTGTAACGAAGACAGTGACCACACAGGGGGCGCTCTACCCGCCAGCCTCTCGCCTTGTTGAACTTAATTAGCTTGTTCTCTCCTCTTGACCTCCCGTCACATTTCAAGCCTCAGCGAGGCCGACAGCGGTGACCCGTGAAAGTGCCGACCCGCGTTGCCGTAGAGACGCGCCGGGCAGCGCAGGGAAAGTGCAAAACCCCCTGTCACGCATTTCGGAGAGGTCACCCGCAGCGCCGGGACTCCGGAGGACCGGGATAACTCTTCCCGTCTCACCTCCAGATAATCCTGCCCTGCATCTTAATCACGGCGACGGGAATCGGGAGTTTTTCTCCCTAAATTTCCGGAACGAGACGAGGCGGTATCCGGCCATCATACCCGTCCGGTGTGCTGCAGCTTTTCACCGCCGGGATCTAAACCGACACCGCCGAGCCTGTGGTTAGCGTGTCTGCCGTCTCATTTCAGGGCTAAACCTCGGGCACGTCCTCCAGTCGAGGGCAGAGCAGCTGAGGCTCAGGACGGAGTCCTCACACGCCGAAACACCCCCGGGCCAGGCGCTCGGAGACGAGCCGGAGTGACCCGTGAGCCCGACTGATTAGGACCCCCAGCTTTCAATCAAAACCGAGCCCCCGCGGCCGCTCTCGCTGCGCTCGGCGCCGGCTTTGCGCTGTGGGGGGAGGGGGGTGGACACCGGCGACGTTAAAGTTAAACTTTAAGCTCCGGGGAAGTTTAACCTGCAAGTTTTAAAAGTTTCATAATCGCACCCCCACCGCTCGCTCCGCGCAGAATGACGAAAACTGATTAGGTCGAAGTAAGTTTTCCGTGGTGAAAACTGAAAGGTGAAAAGTCCGAGCTCCGACTCTCACCCTGCGGGCAGCGAGACCGACGCGGTGGTCTGAGCGCAACGGGCCCGGGCCGAACAGGGCCGGTTCGGGCGAAGTCGCCGGCTGGACGAGAGCTTCGCCTCTTCCTCACTCCTCAGCCCGGCCGGCCCGGCGCTTCGCTGCCAGCCAGAGACTCGAGAGAGAGGCGGGGACGCCAGGAGTCTTGGGTTTCGCCAGACAGACGGTGAAGGAGGGCTAGAGAAGACAAAGGCATTCCAGCGAGCGCTTAATTGTACAGAACAAGAGCGAAGGATTCTTTCCTGCTGCGCGGACGAATAAGTTATAATTTCAATTCAAAGACACTGTCACAGAACAGTGCAGATCACTGCTCCATTGCAGAGCAATTATACAACAGCACCTTCGTATAATTAAGAACAACACCGTTATCAAAGCATAATAAAAGGGAAAAGATATGTTTAAGATTATTATGTTTCCATTTCAATCTGGCTGAACAGTAAACAGATCTCTTTCTTTCAAAGCTCTCAAGGAAAGAGCATCCAGACTCAGATGTGGGTTTAATTACAAAAGCAGAAACAACTTTCAAGTTGATAAGGCTCTGTCATTTTTCTAAAATACATCCTCTACTTTATAACTTTACATTCCATTAAATGAGTGGTGACAACTTGCTCTCAGTCAGAACTACAATACTGCCTCCCCCCTCTCTCTGCATTAACCACTGCCTCCCTCTCTCTCTCCCAGTGCCTCAGCTCTAACCACTAGCCCACACTGCCTCCCTCTCTCTCTCTCTGTCCCAGTGCCTCAGCTCTAACCACTAGCTCACACTGCCTCTCTCTCTCTCTGTCCCAGTGCCTCAGCTCTAACCACTAGCCCACACTGCCTCCCTCTCTCTCTCTCTGTCCCAGTCCCTCAGCTCTAACCACTAGCCCACACTGCCTCTCTCTCTCCCAGTGCCTCAGCTCTAACCACTAGCCCACACTGCCTCTCTCTCTCTCTCCCAGTGCCTCAGCTCTAACCACTAGCCCACACTGCCTCTCTCTCTCTCTCTCTCCCAGTGCCTCAGCTCTAACCACTAGCCCACACTGCCTCCCTCTCTCTCCCCCAGTGCCTCAGCTCTAACCACTAGCCCACATTGCCTCTCTCTCTCCCAGTGCCTCAGCTCTAACCACTAGCCCACACTGCCTCTCTCTCTCTCTCTCCCAGTGCCTCAGCTCTAACCACTAGCCCACACTGCCTCTCTCTCTCTCTCTCTCCCAGTGCCTCAGCTCTAACCACTAGCCCACACTGCCTCTCTCTCTCTCTCTCTCCCAGTGCCTCAGCTCTAACCACTAGCCCACACTGCCTCCCTCTCTCTCCCAGTGCCTCAGCTCTAACCACTAGCCCACACTGCCTCTCTCTCTCTCTCTCTCCCAGTGCCTCAGCTCTAACCACTAGCCCACACTGCCTCCCTCTCTCTCCCAGTGCCTCAGCTCTAACCACTAGCTCACACTGCCTCCCTCTCTCTCCCAGTATCTCAGCTTGACCACACAACAGTCTCAAATTCTATTAACTTCCTCTTTCTCATCTACCTTATATAGGCCACAGCTTATTGAATGTCAGCTCTGTTGTTAAGGCTGTTGTAACAGGCAGCTCTGATCCTGTTTCAATTCAAACCTCACTTGACTGCTGAGAGTAATTAAGAGGGATCAGCTACTGACAGATGAACAGCTAACTACATTTCAACAACTTGATGGTTTAGAATTATTATTAAATAGCTTTTAAGTAAATTTTCTGTTTCCCCCACCTGCTGTGAAAACTGTCCCATTATCAGAATTTAAGATGCAGTTGTGCTATTAAGAATGGAAAACACATTGACTCTCATTTGGGTAATTGCATGGAGGCTGACAATACATCCTACCTCTCAAGGTCATGAAGTCCCACACAGCTGTGAAAAGAGGTGCTCTTTCAACACAAAGATGAGCAGGCTAATAAACAGAAGAAAGTTTGCTACTGCTCTGGATGTCTGAGTCTCACCCGAATGCCCTTCATCCCCAAGACTTTTAATTACAGAGGGTCCTGTTCAGGGGTGACCCCTGTATTGGCTGTTTTTCTTTCCAAGTTCTTAATCCTGGCCTGAAATTGAAAATTTATTTCAATTTTCAATTTTAGACCTTCTATAAATTTTGCTTTTAGCTTTTAAAAAGCTTAATGGGCTCTGTAATTGGTATGAACCCTGTGCTAACAAGTGAGTTCCCTCATTCACATGCGACAGCTGACATAACTAACTGAACTTGAGCAGAAAGAAAAACACTGACATGGGCGTGTCTGTCACTCCCACACAGGGTCCCTCCCACTGTAGGCATGCCAGATGCAAGGCACCACTGTTAATTGGCCACACGGCCCTTGTGGGCACGCCCAATATGACATCATTCCCACCACATGGCCCCTCCCACAGTGGGTGTGTCCAATACAGAGTCACTCCCCCCTGTATCTGGTCAGCATGAACTGATCACCTATTGAAAAATAACCCTTTGAGTAATCATTTCGTATCAGATGTGTTTGCAAAACAAAAAACAAAAAAATGCTAATTTACCTACTGATAAGCATCTCTTGTGGTGTGTGCACAGAGGTCAATAAATGACAAACTTGAGGCGGTCCAGACGAATCAGAGTGACCTGTCCAGACATGTTTAGGGTCAGTGCAGTCCGGAATTCTGCACATAATGACCAAACCCTGTTGTCCTTCTCACTGCCGAACGGCTCCTGCATTTCTCCCCTGGTGGCTTCAGCTTACTGCCTTTCTCTGCAAACCTCTCTCTCCAGCTTCGCTCCCTTCTGCTCCCCACGTAAAGGCTGTTTTGACTACCCTGATCTGTCAAATCAGGCCCTATTGTAGCAGAGCAGCTGGGAGGTACTGTGATTGGACACAGGCACTGTGTGAGTCTGTTTCCTTTGAAACGCAGTGAACAGAAATGATTAAAGCACAGCCGGATGAGAGGCGACCCCTCCCAGCTCGTCTGATGTCTCTGCCCATCGAGGCTCGGGCCAGGGGTTCCCCTTCACAAACACGACCAACACGGTGCAGTGGTGACAGGGGCAAGTACGACACACGTTGATCCAGACAGGCAATATGCATGTTTCGACAGCTGCCCTGCCCCCTCCCCTGACCACTGCCTACTGCAAACCCTTATCTTTGTATTGTTGATCTTTCCCAAAGCCTTCCCAGGACAAGATGGGGACCTGCGCAAAGCTCAGGAGCACATTCAGTTCAAAAGGAGTTCCCTGTGCATTCCCTATGAGGGTGTTTGACCTGCTATCACGGCAAGCGCACTTGTTAAACTGCAGGCGTTTTGCAAGAGTCTGGCACATTCTGCACTATGGATATGTCCCATGGAACAACTGATATCAGCAATAAGAATTAAACTCCTGGCGATGAACCAATTTGATTTGATTGGTAAACGTGAGGGAGTAGTTAGTTTCTACTACGCTTTGTATTGGATGCTCATGTATACTGTAGTTGGCCTTGAGCTGTGATCAAATTTTTGAAGATGGAGATTCATGCAAATTAAATATCCCTAAAGGACAAGCTTGGTTTCTTCTCACATGCGCTCAACTGTCGTAATAATAATCGCAGTTGTTTTAATAACAGAAATTAATAACACCCGTGTGAGTAACCTGCTGATGCTCAGGACATGTAACAGAGGACGGTGTCTGGGATGTCTAAGCCACTCTAAGTAAGCCATGTGGCTCGCTTGCATTCGTACACACACATACTGTATATAGTCAAAACCAGATGCTAATCAAACACAAGTGTTTGTGCAGAGCTCATGTGCAAATACCCACTCCTTTTATTTCGTAAATAATGGTCTTTTCTGTTCACAGGTGCTGAAAGTGAGGTTTCACACTCTGTCAGAGAAACACTGGGGCAACTCAGACTGCGGACTCGAGCCCTGGCAGCGTGACAGCAGCGTTCAGCAGCTACAGAAAGGGCTGTGAGCGCCTATGGATTTTGCCCAGCGTGACGCAATTAATTTTAACTGTGACCTTAAGGAAACAATTACTCTGCTGGAATTACAATTAACGCCATTGGCTGTTGCCACAGATTTCAGCGCAGCACAGTGCTCACGACAGAGCCTGGAGGAGAGGGAAGGAAAAACATGAATGGAAGGAGATTAGGAAGACAAGGACCGAAACGATTTTTGCCAGGCCAGAACCGAAGTCCACAAAAAAAAGGGCTGTGCTGTAGCTTGTGCTGTTGGGGCAGCAGTAAGAGTTTGACAGCAGGAAACTCGGAGCTCTGCGGTCGCTGCTGCTTCCAGTCCACATTGACCCGACTCAGACAGCACCAGCACTAATCTGCGTTGCTTTGTTCCTCATTGTGCTTTGTCTTTTACAATGAGTGTCAGACACGCAGATGGGCAGCACGGTGGCACAGAGGTTAGCAATGCTGCCTTGCTCCCTGTGGAGCTGGGTGCTCTGGTTTTCTCTCACAGTCCAAAGGCATACTGGTAGGCTAATTGGCTTCTGGACAAATTGGCCCTGGTGTGTGTGTGTTTGTCTGCCTGCCTGCCCAGCGAACCCTAACCCTAACCCTGCCTGTGTCTGTAGCTCGCTGGACCAGGCTCCAGCTCCTCCACAGCCCTGTACTGGGGAAAGGGGCTAGAGAATGAGTGGATGGGGCTGGGAGATAAATGCAGAGGACTCGTGTTCCAAATCCAAACGCGGTTCTTGTCTTTGTCACAGTCGTGACCGGTTGGAACGCTTCCCTTCCTGTTGGTGTGGATTTGACAACATCGGTGTCCATGGGTTTCGAGTTTAGCTCGTCACCCTCTGCAGTCTCCGTGCAAAATGGACGTGTACTGTAGCTACAGTACAGCAGGCCCCTGCAACAGGGCTGAGGAGCGGCGGTGACGGGGCGCGCTGACAGGGGCCAGCACTGTGGGGCTGAGACTCACGACTCTGCTCGAGCAGCTCCGTTCTCTGCCTCAGCAAGCAGTTCTTTCGGACTTTCTGACTGGCGCCCGGGCGGTACATCCTGCGTGCGAGCCAGCACATTCACCCTGTTCCGTGCGATTGCAAGCCGATCTGTTCTTGGTCCCTGTTTCCTGTGCTGTGCTGTGTGTAATACAGTATGTGCCCTTGTGCGACACGGTACGGATGCAGGAATGAACCGGACAGGAGAAAGCGCCAACTGTAGCCTGCTGGTGCGGGAGTCCGGGGTCTCGCCTCAGCCGGCGAGGGTCTGGCTGAGGGCTTTTAAACGCCTGATTGCCTGTTCTCCGTCTACTGGGGCTCCTCTCCCCTTCTGGGAGTCAGGCATTCTGGAAACGCGTCTAATGTTTTCGAATACAAGATAGACTGTCCCGTGCGAAGTGCGCCCCCCCCTTCTCTCCCCAGCGGTTCGCAGCCCGGCCTCCAGCAGCGCCCGGCGAGCGAGCAAGTTCAGCACTGCCTCCCGCTCCAGCGCCCCGCGTCTTCAAAGACACTCGCGCGAATCCCCAGGAAGACTGCAGCTCGACCTCAACAAGCACACGGACCGGACCGGACCGGGCCGGGCCTCCGCGGCTCTGAAGTCTGGGCGACTGCGCGTTGACGTGTGTATCCGCGGCGCGTTCCCTCCCGCTTACCGGCCCACAGACTTCAACTTGGCGTCCAGGTGGACGCGCAGGCTGCTGGAGTCCCGGCCAGCTCTGCGACTCGCATGCAGCTGCAGGACGACGTGAACGCGAAATAACCTGAACGACTTGCCTGCGAGCCGAAGGAAAGACAGAATCCCTCAGACTCGTCGGCAACAATGGCTCCGAGACAAAGGCTTCCGAACCATTTTGTGTGCTGGTGTGGGCAGGCATCGGATTTCAAGAACCATGCAGCCCGTCTCTATTCCATTGAATAAAGCGATTATTGTCCGTATTTATCGTGACATTCTGCAAAACATTTTCGGGCCAGGCACACGGCGAAAGCAGGCAGATCCCGACTTTAACTGTCAAACTAGCTGCGTAATTACTACCAAGTCCTCTCCGCGCTGCTGATGGCTGAGAGAGCCTTTGGCGAAATGAGCGTATTTACAGCCCGGAGCCAGTGTTTAAAATGTACTAAAACTTAACATGTCATGTACTCAGTATCATCTGTCAGCGTATGACCACTAGGCTGCTACGTTACGAGAATTTAGCTATGTTAAGGAAGTATTGTAATTATGAGTTAAACGATTTAATATCGACTCATGCCACCCGTGTCCCTTAGGTTTGCAAAAGGGGTCAGTTACCCCGTGTTGTAGCGGTTTTCAGTGTAAGTTCGTTAAGTTTGCTCTTTAAACCCCTGTACGCTGTCGATTTCTAAAGGACGCTTTAGGTACGACCGTTAGTGCTGCTAAAACTAATTCTTCGATACCTGGCGAGTTATACTCTCGCCGTCAGGAAGGTCGTTCCGGGAGCCAAATCAAGGAGTTCTAGTTTGCGTTTGAATGAAGTGCTTATCCATAATGTATACATCAGCGATAGAAGATTCTGTATGAATTATAAATATTAAAAGCCTGATATATGACATGTCTTCGTGGGTTCGTATGGTGGTTATGAACGGTTATTCATCAAGCAGAAATCGCTGATCCGCTGCTGTCCGCTGATCTGGGGGAAGAAGACACAAACTTGCTCTACGCTTGGACAGATCTCTGACAGATCGCAAACAGATCTCGTTAGATCCACACTTCGAGAAATCGCACGTTTTAGCAATCCCCTGTACAGTACACGCCAGCAATAAAAATGCGGTTCCCGTGTAAAAAAACAACTGATGTAAGCGTTGTCATGTACCGAATTCGTGAAAGGAATAAAACCCCGTTCTGCCCACGACGAAACTCGCACTCAGTCCCAGTAAGAAAGGCGCTGGGATCGAGGCCGACCGGTGGGTCACTTTCCGCGGCGCGACACGGTCCGGGCGACTCGCTCTTCCGTCGGGACCGCGGTCCGAGCACAGCCCGGACCTTCACAGGCTGCCCGGCCGACACCGGAGCCAACTCGCCTCTCCGCACAAACCCACAGACACGCCGCACCGGAGAGGATTACCAGGCGACAGGGGAAAGAGAGGATTAACAGCGACATACCTGTGGCGCGTTACTGATCGTGCTCCGCCGGCAGAGAGAAACTTTGCTTACTTTGAACCCAGGTGGGGAAAAAAAAAGTTTCACATTCCTCTCCAGCGCTCCTCACGCAACACTCGCATGTTCTTCTGCGTCCTCCTCCCCCCCGTGATGAAATATTACCAGTCTCTCCCTTAATCCTTAAACCCGTCCTGGGTGGAAGCGAGCAGGAATGACCACGGCGCTCCACGCCGGACAGCACCCCCCGTTTCCCGGTCCGCCAAGGTCTCCGACTTTCCACTGAGCAGGAATCTCCTTCTTCTTCTTCTTCCCCGAGTGGAAACTCGCAAGCGGGCGTCAGGGGGAGAGGGCGCCTGTTCCCGAGGGATGTCAATCAAGCCGAAAGGGCTCTGAACGCCGGAATGAAAAACCACCTGAACTCCGCACGAAGGAGTCCGCCGCCGCACGAGTCTGTGCAGTCAAGTGCCGACAGGTGTCGACAGCGCAGAATGAAAGCCCCCTCTCTCTCCCTCTTTCTCCCTCCCTCTCACTCGCTCTCCCAGGCTCTCTCTCTCTCTCTGCCCAAGCAATCCCGACGTGTTTCGGTTAACTACCTCGCTGCCGGGCGAAATCGACTCGCTGTGAAACCCCGTGTACCGGATTGTCTTGGCAGCCCAGCTTCGCGCCAGGACTCGCGGATCCCAAGAGGTGCGAATTCGAAAACAAAGGAAGAGGAAAGAAAATGAACTGCAACTGCAACTGGCCGGGCCGGCCGCAGTCCGACCCTGCTCTCCGCGCCAGAGCGGCGCAAAACAGGAACAGGATCTGTCACGAGGAACAGCCTGGATTCCTCATGTTTTCGAAATCGCACTATTTCTCCTGGCATCCGCGGAGCCAGTCCAGCAGGTCTGCAGCTTTGCTCTGCGCCCAGAAAGCACACGGGCCGTCTTTTCTTTGGAAGACCCCCAAGCCACCAGTTGGAGGCGGGAGGCAGAGTTTATCGTCTGATGCTCTGCACCTGGCAAGGACAAACAGAACGGCTCTCCCAAGCCACCGGCCCAGAGGAAGGGAGAGCAGGGAGGAGCTGTGGTCAGACCCCGGACAGCACAGACCGGCGCACCGGTGTGGGGTGGCTCAGAACCTGCAGAGACCACATCAATGATGTCGCCAGCTACACAGACCAGCCTGGCCACACAAGCGCGCCTTCCCCACATTTTTAGAACATGTCTGTGGGTCGGACGTTTCACAGGTCTCTGTGGGAACCATTACTGTGTGCCTGAGCATACTGAGGCACTCCAATCCTAATATTAGCTCTGTTAGTTCTGTGCCTAACAGCAATCCTGCAATTATACAAACTCAGTTCTTCTGCCAAATATGAACGCCTGGGCCCTTTTTTCTCCTTGTGGGTAAAAGATGGGCAAATTGCCCGTGTCTGTCTTCTTAACCAGGGGAAAAACTGGAAATTGAGAGGTAGTCTGTTTGGGACTGAAAACAGAAATCTCCTCCCTACACAAAGAGTGGTGGGTGCCTGGAGCAATGAGCCCCAGCGTTCTGCCAGAGATGATTCTACTGGACCTTTAAAAACAAAGAGATGGGAAAAATCTTCGGTTTACTAGCAAGTGTGAGCGAGATGGTCTTGAAGTCCTGCTCTCGACTGCGTCCTTCCTCATGTCCCTGGGCTGTTTGCACAGGCTTTGGGCACAGAAAATTCCGACCTGCCCCCAGAGCTGGGGGGAGGAGGCACATCGGACTCGGGGGCTCAAGGCCATCGCAACAGATGCGAGTCTCGGGGTTCACGAGACCAGACGGGCTTTCCTTCCGAAGCGGAGAGCCTGACCTCTGGAGAATGGGACAGGCCCACAGCCAGGCTGCCTCGCTGGAGCACACCGAGAGGCACCGAAAACACCAACCAGCACAGGACCCAAGAGCAGTAGCTGCATAATGGGCAGGTTAAGGAAGATCTTTTTTATGTGCCATGAATGTAAAATGTAGCCTACTTATCTCACTATGGACACTTCAGCGACCTGCACCCCCTTCAGGAGACAGACTGCTTGGCTATGCCTTTTCCTTCCAAGATCAAGCTTCATAACAGGGTAGACGTTTAGAAGCGCATTAATGGTCATGGTTTCATTTCAAGTGGGACCGCTCCTTCCCAGTGGCCTTATCCCAGAGTTCTGTCTCTGCGCCCTGGAATCTGGCAGAGAGGGCCGAGAGTCCACAGTAGGGATCAACAGCACATTCACCGACAAGCAAAGCAGAGATCAGTGTCCCCAGAGGGCTTCACCAGACCACGGTGCGACACGAATTTGCCCGGTGCGCGTCTTACAGACATCTTGTGAAGCTCGTTTCTGTTTGCACCGAATGCACTGTGCATTTTTGCTTTCCATTTACAGGGTATTGAATATGGGTGCTCACATGGGAATATGTCTCCTCATAACAGAGTAATTAGTCATTCTTCACACTTTCAGCCGAAGACCCTTATCTTGGATCTACGACTGCCATCTCACGTGAAGGGCGAAGGGCCACACACACTGAGATGGTGGGATGGCTGAAGCTGAAGGCCTTTACTTTACTCCCTGTGCCAACCGCAGCTGAGCGTGAGTCTAAGCAGCCTGTGCAGAAGAGAGCTCCACAGCACCCCAACGCCCTGCCCACCCAGTGCACCGTCACCCCAAAACCCCCCAGCAGGGCAATGTAGATGGAGCCTCTTTGAATTTGCAGCTTGGAAACAGCAGAAGACAGGCCGTCCACATTGACCCTTGTACTCACACACTCCCCCCACAGCACAGCTGCCCTAAGAGACAGACGAGACACTGCAGGTAATGGCTGTGAGCTCCTGCTTCCTCACTGTGTGCACTCCTGCTTTCTGCAACATTAAAAACCCATTACCCCCCCTGGCTGGCATCATTCTACCCACTGCGGCTCCGTGAGATCTGACACGCCTCTCATGAAATATTAATACGGCGGAATGAGCAGCATTAATATTCCTGGGAGATAAAGTCAGGTTTACCAGTAAGCCCATCATATCCATATAGTCCTCAAGAGCTGAGCAGATGAGTCACTCTCTTGTGTTCATTTAAAAAGAGATCAGCTCAGTGCTACCAGGCTTCAGATTCGCCTTCGACTGATATAAATAGTATCTTTATGAAAACTTTATGTAATTCCAAAAAAGTTTTGAGACCAATATACTGTAGAAGTGAGCTCCCAAGGACAGAGCTGTGACAGCTACAGAGCTTGCAGACCATAAGGAGTCTCAGTCTCAGACGTACAGTGGGTCTCAGGTGTGCTTTGTCTCTTACAGGAAGACCAGAACTGATGCTGAACACTTAAGTCACATTCATCAGCTGGAAAACAACACCTGAAAACACATCGACAGAACAGAGTGCCCTTTGGGTGGTTAACACTGCTGCCTCACGGCTCTTCGACTGTGTATAATAATTACCAAAGAGAACTTACTAGCTGGTGACATTTGTAAAACATCTGTTAAGCTGTGTGCAAGGGAGGGGTTTGGAGATGAGAATGCGAGAGATAAACTAGACCCAGTTTTTTCCTCTGCCCTGCAACGTTGATTTTCACAGATTTATTCCGTTTTCGCGGGATTACTTAGGCAGCATGTCAAGTAGCTGCATAAGTACAGAGAACATCAGGGAATAACCAATGAAAAGCACAACAGGATGGGAAAGAATTAAGCACAGGACTGAGGATTACACTGTGTCTGCTCCTTTAAGATTTGCATGCCTTATCTTTCCAATAAGCCTACTTATTAAAAAAGGCTGCAGAAATACCACCATCACATCCATCATGCTCTGTTGTGCAGGGCTGACAGGAGCTCCCGGACTGACGTCTTCCAGCTCTGTCTCGATTAAAGTAGGAGGAAGATTTGAAAAGAGCTGGACAATGAGGCTCACATCTGCAGAATCTCCCAGTTCAATCTCTGCATCTTCCCACTTCCCGATTTAATTGTGTGGAGGCGTCCAAAAGCCCTTGTGAAGCAGCACAGAGGCCCGCAGCCCTCCTGCCTGCCCACGCCCCCCCCCAGCCTCACCACCACCCATGGGCTCGGCCTCTTTCGTCCCTTTGTCTTTTCACGTGTCTGGGCGGGCACACAGAGTGGGGACAATGGCGAGAGGGCAGCGTGGGCGCAGAGGTGGGGTCTATGGTCATTTTTACACATTTTTGACGGACTCCCCTTGACACCAGCCCCTGTGTGAGAGAGAGCTGGGCAGGGGATCTCACACCCACACAAGCCACAGGGGCTCCCCAAAATCAGCCACCTCAGCCAAAAGCCCCACAGCAGCACAAATTCCACAAGCAGCACACTGATGTGAAACACGGCTCTACCGTTCTCCTGCTGCGACACAGTCGTCCTGCGCCGCCCTCCTCTGACAGCACTCAGCCCACCCTTGAAGATGTCTTGGTCAGTTGTGGCAGAATTGGAAAAGGAGCACAGATGAGAATCTCTGGAACCAGTCCAGAGAGAAGCAACTAGGTATGTTCACAGGCACAAAGGAATGGCCTGCACTGACGGGCTCTTTACTGAACCTCCTTAGTTTAGAAGACAGAAGACTGAGGGAAACCCTGGGCAAGTATGCAAAAAGCCAACCCAGTGGACCAGCAATTCAGCCCAGTGGAGTCCTTCAGAACTGGCAGTTAAACACGGACCAGAGGACACAAGTGAAAATGACACAGAAACGCATTTATAACCAAAGACTGCTGCACAGAAAGCAAGAGTGTGATCAGGGGGACTGAGGAATCATCACTGAAATTAGTGGAAACTACATGGATGCTCATTTACTACCAAGGGCAGGAGCCCCTTCTTCATATAAAGGGCTGTGGGAGTGTGGAACAAGCTGCCCAGCCATGTTTTTGAAGCCAATACCCTGGATTCTTTCAAGACACAGCTGGATGAGATCCTGGGATCTATTAACTGTGAACTACCAGACAGGCTGGAGGGACTGAAGTGCTCCTCTCATTTGCAACTGCTCTTATGGTCTGAGGAGAGGACGCTCCCATTGCGAAAGAAAGAGATTCTGCACAGACTGCTGCAATATTAGCCCACACAAGTGCCAGCGATGAAAATGAAGATCTTCTAAAACTGACAGCTTTCTCTGTCCCCCAGAGCAAAGAGAATGACATACACCACAGGTACAGTGTGTTAGATGTCAGCAGCAGGACAGCTCCTGAGCCTGCGAAGGTACAGAAAGGTGGAGATTTGGATCACATGTTTCAACACGCCACTTCCATTTGAAATGTTTTCCTTTTTTTAAGAAAGAAAAGGCAGTGGAAGCCAGTGAGCAATGTTTGCTAGGAGAGTGCTGGGCTACAGTGAGGAAGACAAGGAGCTGCAGGCTTGAGGCTGAAGGAGGACTGGGCCCTCGCTGGGAAAGGCAGCCGAGGGCGAGAATGTGAGAAGTCTCAGAAACCGGCAGAGAATTCCACGGATTCCACAAAGTCCAGCGCTGTGGTGCTGTGCGAGAGAGAAGGGGGGCCGGAGCCAGCGACAGTGTCAGGAGAAAGTCCTGCCGTGCTCCTCCGAGCTGCGGTCACATTCCCAGGCTGTCACACTGCTCGTTGTTTAAAGGTCACACTGGCACGCCAGCACCTATCAGGACCTCGGCCCCCTGCCGCTGCGCGGGGGCATGCTGGGAAGGGGAGCCGCGCTCTGCGGGGGCTCGGGGTCCCAGAGTGGGGCGAGCTTCTGTCCCGCAAAAACTCTCCCCGTCTCCAGCGTTGTGCTGCACAGCCACCTGAGCAGCAGAACCAGGACAGAGCTGCCCCGTGTGTCGCGCAGGGCCTGTACAGAACACTGACACTCATGGCACAGGGCACAGGAGTGGCTATGGGAGAGAAGGGAATACAGAATCATATTTATAGAACTCCACAGCAACACAAAACACGATGTTCAATAATGTCACAGTTTACCGTAAAAGTGCATCAGTTCCTGCACAGGAAGAGGAAAAAATAAAGGCGATGGAGTGGTCAGGGATTCGGCGGGGATATTTTTGGACCCAGTATTGTCCTGCCAGCTCTGGGGCAGGACATCCTGTTGACGGAGCAGCAGGGGTACCTGGTGTTCCGTGGGTAAAGGCTGCACATTGGCACGCGCTCCAGTCACCTTTGTTCTCACTGTGGGGGAGGGGACACGTCACCGTCTTCCCATCGGAGGAAGTGAGACACATCCCGCGCTCAGCCGCCCTTCCTCGCCCTGGCCCCGCGCTGACACCGCTGTCATCCGCGCCAACCTGACAGGAACACCACACAGGCCACTCCCAGCTGCCACCCCCTCTCCTGCAGCTGGGGCAGTGCGCCGCCCTGCCAGGCACCTGGGTCGAGCACTGACGTGATGGACAGCAGCACCCCTGCTGCACCCCTGCACGCCCATCGACAGCCCACCGGTGAGCTCCTGTCTCCCACCCAGGCCCAGACCTGCACTGGTTTACAGCACCCGCTCACAGAAGCCCCCTGATTCACACAGGCACAGGAAACGCAGGTGTTAACAACTGAGCGCAGATACAGGAGCAGCAGCTAAATGTGTTTTAGTTACTGTGTTAAAAATGAGCGTTACGGACTTAGCAACCATGAACGGCAGCTTACTCAACACGTCTGATTATCTTTCTAAGCGTCGAGATAGGTCTGGGGGACAGAACACTGTAGCTCATCCCGTACTGGTCTGTGTCCCAGCAGGGAGAGGACAGGAGTGCGCGAGGAGACCCTGGGCTGTGTTACACATGAAATCACAAAGCAAGGTACTGCAGGTGCCCACTAAAATCCTGGGAGTGAAGCTTGGAACTGACTGTGGTAAGGCGTATTCAGTTAAGTTCAGTTAAGTTCAAAATTCTTAATTCAACCCCAAGGGGCAATTTAATCAGCAAGCAGTGCAACCCACTCCAAATAAAATGAGTAAAAAACATGGTATCACCACATTTTAAAAAAATATAAAAATGAACGGAAACAGCAAAAGGTCCATAACATGATTCTGAGAGTAACAGCATGCAGGTGCATTGTAAGGGCTCCGTCCATAATACAAAATAAAATAATAATCAGTCTATGAGATATTGATTAGATATTTAAGAAAGCATTAAAGAACATGTACTGCACGTTTGCAGAGAAGGCTCTATCCTACAGAGACCATATCGAAACACTTTCTTTCCTCCCTGTCTTTGCGCTCACTGGCTTGGGCGCCAGGGAGGGAGGGCTGTGTGCTCTGAGCTGCTGGGCTGTGGCCAGGCTGATGACATGCACACCACTTGGATCATCCCAGCCTGACCCTCGGATGCTCTGACTAACGAGGGCGGGGCCAACGGAAATGAGCCTCTTCCCAGGCTGGGGACAGCGGTAGATCTGACAGAGCAGTTCCACCTCTGTTTGAGTGAGACTCTTTTTTCAGAAGTTGCTCCAGGACATGAGTGGATCAGTCCTGGGAGAGCTCCGTACACAGTCCAGTAGCTGGCGGCTTCTGGAATGAGGATAAAGACTTGCTCTGTGATTGGCACAGAAAACCTGCCATCAGATTCTGTGTGGACTTCAAAAACCTGATGCTCAGCTATGAGGCTCTGCATGACTCGGCACCTCAGGACCCATCTGAGTTACTATTGTCCTGCACCCCACCTCCCAGCTCTAATTCTGGTCTCCTGTCTGTCCTCCAAGCCTGTCTACACTTTATGGGTGACAGAGCTTCTCCTGCTGTGCCCCAAAGATCTGGAATTTGAGTCACCTTCCCTGAGTTCTTTTGAGTCCAGACTCAAAACCTTCTTCTTTAGAAGGGCTTTCATTTAACTGGCTCCGAGTCTGCCCCTTTGCTTCTATTAAACTCCAAACTCTAATTGCAATGGTGTAATCCTGCTCTCTCCTCTCACTGTGTGTTTTTTCTTACTGTAAAGCACTGAGAAGCCACTCTTAAAAGTGCAATATAAAATAAAGTTGTTGTTGTTATTATTATTATATGCTGCTATTTAAACTTATCCCACACACCAGGGCTTCTTTCTTGTCCACATGGTGAAATGCAGAATCTGTGGTATTGTCTACAAGAAACCCCCCACAAAATACCAAACATGAATTGAGCTCCTTCAGCTATCTGAACGATTACAAAACACACAAAACCACATTTGTGGCATCGCAAATCTTGTGTCAGTGGTGAAGCAGGCAGAGATGTGTGTCAGTGCAGGAGGAGGACTGGGGGTGAAGCAGGCTGGCGCACTGGGGGATGGAGACTGCTTCTCTGTCGGCTGGCACCCTTACAGCCTGCTCATCGGCTAATGATAAGGCTGCCGCTGACTCCAGGGTCACCGTGTAGTTATACGCGTAGGCGGGCTGCAGAAATGATAGCCCTTCGTGGCCCACAGCGAGAGCGAAGAAAAGCACCTTGTTCTCGCTACAAAATCGTAATCAGCAATTAAGGCAGCGCGCCCTCGGAGTAGAGCTCGTGGGGAAGCAGGGAGGGCCGGCGGGAAGCGCGCGGAGGACCGCCGGTTACCGGGGGAGAGGCCGAGGCTCGGGGGCGTCAGACCTCCGCGACGGCGGCCTTCGGCGGAGATAGCTGGCGCCGCGCTAGGAAATCTCCAAAGGACGGGTTTCCAGGAAGCAGTAGGAAAGGCTGCCAGCTGGTTTCAGCAGAGACGGCTCTATCTGGCAGCTTGGCGAATCAGGACGGCTTCCTACGCCTACGGCGTTCTCGCACCCGGAGCCGAGAGCTCCAGCTGCCCCTGCTGGTCACCTCAGTCACAGGAGCCGCATTCCTGCCGGCCACGAGTCTGCTCCTTCCTTCTTCTACAGTTCCAGGACAATGTAAACACAACCGTGCACGTCCGACGGAAAACGGTTCACGTCTTATTGTGCTCCTTTGCGTGCTGCGTCATAGAATTACCAGGTAAAAGTGAGGTTTGGTTTAAGATGTGCAGGTTTCTCTGACACTAACCTTGCTGTGAAATACCCGGCGCACAGCGGAACAGCGTCCGGCTCCGGCTGGAGAAGGTGGCCGGGCCCGAGAGGAGTCTGCGACCCGGCGTGCAGGCACAGCCGTCCGGGATCAGGGCTTCCTGCTCCTCAAGAGCGCCGAACAAGGCAGATCTAGTAAGAGAGTGTGTGTAAGCACTGGAAAACACAAATTAAAGACATACTGAGAGTCTTAGTTTTTTAGTTTATAATAATAATAATTTCTTATCTGGACACTCCACTCCCATCACTATACTGAGCATTAGGACCCACACAGACTGCAGGGTGAGCACCCCCTACTGAGAGGAACACCTCTTCCAGCAGCAGCCTTAGTTTTTTCCAGGAGTCTCCCCACAGGTACTGGCCAGACCCACACTGCTGAGCTCCAGTGGGCTGCCAGCTGGGAGCTGCAGGGTGACAGGGCTGTTGTTATATTATTTCAGTTTGGAAAAGTGGAGAGGGTTCTGTACAGGGCTAATCTCTCTCAAACGTTGTTGCCTTTTTTTTCATAGAACAATATGTTTTTCAATAGTGTTTTAGTGCTTAATGATAATTAACATCAGCTTGTGTGTTTCTGCCTGGGCTGAAGGTGTCTGCGTAATCTGAGCCCAGCTGGCAGCCCTAATAAAAGTCTATTTGCACCTTTAAAAGCAATCATCTCAGTGTTTCCACGAAACATGCGCACTACTAGACTTCCATGCAAAAGCTCAAGAGCACAAGAAACCATTGGTCACCTACAGTGTTGATGGTCTGATTGCTTCTGTGAGCAATGGAGATCACCAGGCACTGACGTTTTAAGAGCGCATTTTCTTAACAAGAATACATTTGCAGGATCATGTGGAATAGATATTCTGGTATTCAGATAATAGGTATTCTGAATCGACACGCAGGCAGATCCTCTTGGCCGTGTGAGTTCAGTCTGTAGAAGATGATGGAGCTGGATCTGGCTGCTGTGCAATGGGATCCTCAGCTGCCTGTCCGCTGTGTGATGAAGAGAGCAGGTCGCAGGCTCTGCCCAGCCAAGCGTTCAATCAGCTAGATGAAATCCTTGGATCAAGCTGGCAACTGGCAAACAGGCTTGATGGCTCAAATGGCCTAGAATCATTTGTAACCTTTCTGACATTTTCAAGGGCGACTGACCCAGTCTGCCAGGTACGAACTGCACGGTCAGGATGTGGGTGCTGAGTCACTGAGACTGTCTGAGGTCCTCTGCACTGAAGAGCCAGAAGAATGAGACAGCTCCTCTCATTCCTGCGAGGAGATCTGAACCACACAGGACATCTGCAACACCCCGTGTAGTGTAAGTGGGGTCGTGCAGCTCTGAGACGAAGACACATTGCACTGCATCAGCTCAGCGTATGAGGATCTCTCTGCTGTGTCAGTGAACAATCGCACTTTACACTAAATGTACAGTATGTACTATATATAAACACAATAAAGACAGGAAGTTGCCAATTGACTGCCACAATGGTACAGTTGCATAAGCGACAAACAACCTGCCTTTCTTACACAAAGCTCAATAATCAGGGCCACACACACGTGCGCCCAGTGCTGTAGACACACACACACACAGCCCAAGGCCAGGCATTTCAGACAGGCCCAGACAGGGCTACCATAATGTTGAAATGAGTCCCTGAAAGAACTCCCCTCCTGTCATGTAGCTCTATAAATCAAACCCTGAAATGTGCCGAGAGAAGAAGAATTCGGTTTGAGAGACCGCACTGGAAAGACACGTGGAGCCGAGAGGTTCTTATTTACTCTGGAAATCACACGCACAGCTCACACCTTTCAGAAACCACACAGCCACTCCCGGCCGAACTGCAAGAGGCCGTGACAAGACTCAGTGCCAGCGCTCGTGTCTGGAGACCCAGTGAGAACACCTTAGCGTCTAATTAGAACACCTTAACTACTAGCGGGAGTGAGTGTTAGCGTTCAGAGGCACCGCTGGCAAATAAAGTTGAACAAATATTATTTCTTACAATGGGCAGCTGAGTGAAGACCAAAGTGCCAGTATTTCTGTCTGCTGTTGTATATGATTATATAGGCCACACAGGTGTCTTTATGAGGCGCGTGTGATGAGTGAGCTGTGTGTGTAGTGAGGGTGGTGAGGGGTGTGTGTAGTGTGGGGGTGAGGGGTGTGTGTAGTGAGGGTGGTGAGGGGTGTGTGTGTAGTGTGAGGTGTGGAGTGTGTGTGGGGTGAAGTGTCCTGACAGCAGACACCCTGCCAGTCTCTCCTGGTGCGGACAGAGGCTAGAGTGAAGCTTCTCGCTGTGTTCGGGAGGAAAGCTCGTTTGTGGCCGAGCCAAAAGACCCTCCAGGCTGGAGGTGCCTTATCTTCCTGAAAGATGGTGCAAAAAAAAAAACCTGTCATCACATCCTGAAAACTAGAAAATGCTGGAACAGAAAATCTCCCAGTGCAAACTGATGGTGCCGGAAACCCCTGCCTGTGGTCTCTTGGTAAAAGAAAATAGTAAAACTCCCGAACAAAGCCACGCAGAACACTGCGGCCCGGCCCACTGAGCCAGCCTGGTCCCGCAGAGGATTGGCCTCAGGACCTGCAGAGGTTCTGGAACCACTGCCAAAGCAGTTACTGGTCTCCAGCTCAAACATCCAGAACCAGACACTTGTTTTTTCATTCGATTTGCAACTGGTTTGACATCTGGAGTGACGTTTCAGTGAACCTGCAGGCGTGCCCAGAGTTTCCCTCTGTCCCTGGTGACTCAGCTCCCACTCCGTCTGTGACCTGCGAATTGCGGGTGAAGGTGGAGGACAGTCAGTTCCATCATGAAATTGGCGTGTTCCCCGAAATCTCATGTTCAACTGATTTTCCTAGTCACACCAGGACTGGACAGTAACCTCAAAGAGCCCAATTTTGGGAAATAGTTGAGGACAGTTTGGGATTTTCTCGAGTTGGATTATGAATCCTACTTGTTATTTTTAATGTAGAAATACTGGGCTGCAAATTCTAAACAGCCAAGTTAAAATTAACTGTTTGCTATGTAAATCATCATCCGCAACAATCCCAGAAATCAATTTAAAACCAGGACTGGAGTCGCACAATTATGGTTGTATATTTTTGTGCTTCTGGGTGGCGTTCTTGTCTTTGTTCTTGAGTATGGCTCTGATTCTGCGCTTTGTTTCCAGCATGTGAACTGAACTTGCAGTGTGGGCTTGAGGGTCAGTTGAACTCGTATCCCTTTCTCCCTCCTCCCTTCCCAGCTTCTGTGGCTGTGAACCCTAAACTGTGTGCCCAGATAACTTTGCACATAAGCTTTTGGTTAATTTGGGGGTTAGAGATAATATCCGAGTGGATATCGGGGTTGGTCTTAAAAAACCTCAATTCACTCAGATGGATTTGTTTTGGAGCCATACTGGAAGTAGAGCCTCAGACAGTAACCCTCAGGTCTGTTTTCCCACACTCCTCCAACTCCTGATTCACATTTCTGGGCCACCTTCCTACTGCAAACTAACACAAAGCACCTGAAGAGGACTTTTGGAGAGTTAGCGGTATAATGTCTAAACCCAGAACTGTCTTATTAATGCTAGTGGGGGGGTACAATTGGTTTATTCTGGGGAGACAGTCAGCAGAGAGCTTCCTGAGGAGCTCTTCACAGACTCACAGTGAGGTTCAAAGACTATAAGCAGAATGAGAGCAGCTCGTTTATCACACCTCATTCACAAAACAAACTTCTGCACAGGTGACAGTAGCAACTAGTTCAGAAGCTGTCTCAGGTGGCTGTTTTTTTTTCTCCAGAGACAAAACGTTCTACTGAGCATCACCTGTATCACCCACTTCACCCAAAGAAATAGACCAGGCAAGCAATCAGGGTTGGACTGTGTCTCTGAAGTTCGACCTCAGAGGACTGTGCCTCACTTACTGTACTGTATATGCTTCCTTTCACTCAGCAGTAAGAAGTCACTTTTTTACTGGAGTAGTCATTTAGCCTGACTTGCAACAGCCTGATTGGGAACAGTAGTGTTTTACACAACACCTGGCAGAGAGCACACCCTGTAAGAATTCAACTAATTAAAGTCCAATTCAACAAATTAAAAGAGCACTACTCCTTTAAACTAGGCCCAGCATTGCAAAAGTCAAAGATGGATCCACTTGGCTTAGGCATATCACCTTATCAGCTGAGAGAAAGAATGCCAAATACGGCTTTTAACTTTGAACCTCAGCTCCTTGCCATGGAACTGATTAGGGACACACAGCACGGCGCACATCTGCTTCAGGAAAGCCTGGAGCCATGAGTGCTTTCAGAGTGACGAGCCCTGAATTTCAACACTGTAGGAGAGGCCAGCAATGGCAGTGAGGAAAGAGGAGAGCAGAGGTGGGCCTGAGACTGTGGCCAGAGCCCACCGTCCTGGGGGGATAGTGAAGAAGAGATGGCCCAGGGTTCGAGGAGAGCGCTTGTGTGGTCATGCCGTCCGCTCTGCTGGGAGATCTGTTTTTTAATCTCGTGCGATTCTGGGACAAAAACAAATCCTACTTTAACAAAGAGAAAAAATCGCGAACCTCAAGCGTCCTGTATTTATCACCGGCCCTGAAGGGTGGACCAGGTGCATCTTTTAATCATTGACTGAAAGGAAGACAATCCAGCACGTCCCATTTAAAACATAATTCCCACAATTACTGGGACACAAGGGAGGCTCTGGGGTTTCTCTGCTTGAAGAAGGGGCTGTGAGTAATGCAAATGGATTTTTGCTTTGCTGTGGACGTGTAATACAATCGCCCTCCAGCAAGCTAACTGCCTGACCTATTAAGTTTAACATCATGGTTAGCTAGTCAGATCCCAGGACACCCGCAACTCTTTGTGCAAATCAGTGTCAGAGCTACAGCCCCTCCAGAAGCACAGGGACAGCAAAGCCAAAATTGTTGCTTATTGGAGAAACAATTTGTCATTGTGATCATCAGTTTTATATGAATTTTAAGTAGCATATAATGAATAATATATAATAGAATGTATTTTGGTGGTAAATCGATGACTCTGAAATGGTCTCACTGCTCATTAGTGATAATATAACGACTGCAGAGGAAAAATGCTCCCTTACCCACCTGGAGGTCCCGCACCCCGCAGGACACTGACCCAACACGCAGGCCAGCCCAAGCAAGGCGCGCGGCAGCAGGAGAACGTGGAAAGCCTTTAACTTGACAAGCCAAGCCGGTAGATTTCAATCCGGGGAGGCAGCATTTTCCACACTGAAAACAAAATGAAGCGAAAGCAAAGCCAGAACAGGCAAGGCATCACAGCTCCTTCGGGATGACACGAAGAGCAGACCTCAAGCACTTCTTGCCTCGAAGGGACATGAGACCTGATACTCTGACGTTGCTCAAAACGAATGTGTCCCGTACTCATGGCCACTTGAAATGACTGGGTTGAACTCAAAGTATGTTTTGTTCCAAATGTGATCTGATGCAAACGTGGAATTACCTAAAAATTAAACATTGTATTAAACCTCATTTATCAGTCTCATGTTGACAAGACTGACCAATTGCTTTACTGTAAAGCACGAGCAGCAGCTTTGACTTATCTGGCCCGGTGCTTTTGGACGGCTCAGTGCGTCCTGCCCTGCTTGCAGCCACGCTTGCTGCCCAGCCCTGACCCTCTTCCTCCATCTCCTCCTTCTCCGGTCCAGACGAAAGACAGCGAGTCCAGAACCAACAGTGAAACATGAAGCAGAGGGAAGTGCATTTAAGCCCAGGCACCTTTTTACACAAAACAAGTTGTGATACCCTGGTTTCTTTCAAGAACCAGTAGGATGAGATCCTGGGATCAAGTAACTGTGAACTACCAGATGGGGTTCTGCTCATTGTGACCTTTCAAACTGCAGGTAATGGGGCTCAGAGAGGCACCTCCCTGCCCCTTCACAGGCTCCTGCAGCTGTTTAAATAACTGAACCGTAACAAACACCCACCCAGGGACAGAACAGACTGACTCCTGAAGAGAAAGAAAACGCATCCAGTTAACGAGCTTTTGCTAATTGCTCTGCTACGAGAAAGAGAAAAAGGAATCTGCTTTGCATTTCTGGGAGGCATTTAATGAGCACTTTATACAATTTTTCTGGCGCGGAAAAGCAAAATCTAACAAACACAAGCAGACTGTTCTAGTTAGCTAGCGCATCACGTTCCAAAATCCCCTTGGCGACTGTCTCCGAAGTATTGTTTCAATTATGCTATCTTAATTTGTTTCTTGTTGTTTTCCATATTTATGAAGGAAAATACATTCAAACTGTTGTTTCACATGAAAGAAATCAGTGCTGTGTTCTTGGCAGAAAGAAGTGCAGCAGGCCAGTCCATCAGCCCAGAAACAGGTCCGATTGCAATGTTCAAACGCGCCCGGCCTGCTCACAGGCATCCTCCGGCCAATGAGATCTCTCCCGGTCACCTTCACACACACTGTCAGGTGTGTCCGTGTGCGTGTGCGTGGCTCTGAGTTCACCTCTGAGTGTGGCAGAGACGGAGGAAAAAAAAGGCAAAGTTGCTTTCAGATTTCAGTCCTCTGCTGTGTTCAAATCTTCATCCCTCCCTATGTGGGTGTCTGGAACAAACTGCCCAGCCAACTGGTTGAAGCTGGTCCACTGGGATTCTGCTAGAAACGTCCGAGTGTCATTCCAGGATTCCAAGAATGATTAGCCACAAAGAGCCTGAACGAGCCAGATCAGCCGGATTAGTTCTTTAGTCCTTAAACTGGACTTCCCAAACCAGTCCTGGAGGGCATCTGGTTTTCGTCTCAGTCAGTTCAGAAGGCCCTTTAATAAACTTTAATAAACTGCTTACTTACTAGTGCCTTTATCACCATTTTCAGCCTCTAAAAACACTGTACATTTCAGTTACTTAGAAAAAATGATAGTTGATTTGAGATGTCAGTATAAGAGTTGAGAAGAATAAACTACTTCTCCTCATCCAGGCAGTGGTACAGAGCAGAGAGGATAGCTCTGGGCTCATAACAGGGGGCTTCAGGTTCAAATCCCAAGCAGGGCTGTGCCACTCTTGGCCAAGGGGTGTCACTCTGGTTGCACTAGTGAAATGCCTGACAGGGTAAATGGATACAGGTGTAGGTCACTCTGGATAACACTATCAGCTAAATAAAAGTTAATTTAAATAAAGCACTGAAAATAAACCACGTCTCACAGAAAATACCATTAACCACCTGCAGAGTTACAGCACAGGAGTTCAGATTGTATCGTTTACTCAGCAAGTCTGAAAGAAAGTATTTATAAAGTGGGGCGAAGGTGAGCCAGCAGGACTGCAGTGTGATATGGAGCAGCAGAGGGCTGGGAGAGCCCGGGACATGCCGAGATCGGCTCCTGCCTGATCCTGCCGAGGGGATGCCTTTGATCAAGAGAGAGAAACCGCCTTCCCAGCGCAGCTCGGCCGGGTCGGGTTTCTGTCAGCACCGCGCTCAGGACTTTCCCCGGCTCAGAAGCCACAGGCCCAGGTGATCTCACTCCGGGGCACGGGAGAGCGTTTTTTTTTCATTGCTGTTTTGAGCTGGAAAAAAGTGGGAAGAGATTTTGACAATCTGACAAGTGACAGAGGAAGAGCGGCGTCAGGGGGCTCCATGTCTCGGCGAGAGCGTGTGGGGCTGAAAGACGAGCCTGACGTCCATGACACCGCAGTCCGGGTCCTCGCCTGCGCCGGCAGACCTGCCATCAGGGACAAGCAAAGAACCCATGTAATTCGGCGGGGGGTCTCAAAAAATCCAAGTTTGCCATCCAAGCAGTGGGAGGGTGAGTAGGACGAGCACGGAAGACACAAGGGGGGCAAGCAATCCCACCCCTTGCAGAAAAACATCATTTCTTTCCTAAGAAGAAGACAATGACATCTTCAGCGCGGAACGTGCTCCAGGACTCGGATCTAAGACTCCGGGCAGGCCCTGCTGGAACATTTCTTCCCACTCAGGAAACGGAGGAAAACAGGTGTCCAGACGGGGTCTATGGAGAAGAGGGGTCTTTAGCTCCTCAGTGCCCCGGGACGGCGCTGAGGCATGCTGGGTAGCCTTTCAGGCGCCATGTTCACAGGAGTGCCTCCTCCGGAGCGCAGCGACTGCGTCAGGTCACTGAGGCCGTGATCTTCCGGAAAAGAGGATCATGTCAGGAAACCGACATCACATAGAAATAAAATGGTAAAAGTCCGAGACATGGAGCCCCCTGACGCCGCTCTTCCTCTGTCACTTGTCATATTGTCAAAATCTCTTCCCACTTTTTTCCAGCTCAAAACAGCAATGAAAAAAAAACGCTCTCCCGTGCCCCGGAGTGAGATCACCTGGGCCTCAGGCATTCCAACTCACAACTGGCAACCCACTGAAGCTAAGCAGGTGTGAGCCTGGTCAGTACCTGGATGAGAGACCTCCTGGGAAAAACTAAGGTTGCTGCTGGAAGAGGTGTTAGTGGGGCCAGCAGGGGGCGCTCACCCTGTGGTCCATGTGGGTCCTAATGCCCCAGTATAGTGATGGGGACACTATACTGTAAACAGGCGCCGTCCTTCGGATGAGACGTAAAACCGAGGTCCTGACTCTCTGTGGTCATTAAAAATCCCAGGGCGCTTCTCGAAAAGAGTAGGGGTGTAACCCCGGTGTCCTGGCCAAATTTCCAATTGGCCCTTACCAATCATGGCCTCCTAATACTCCCCCTCTATGAATTGGCTACATTACTCTGCTCTCCTCCCCACTGATAGCTGATGTGTGGTGAGCGTTCTGGCGCACTATGGCTGCCGTCGCATCATCCAGGTGGATGCTACACATTGGTGGTGGTGGAGGGGAGTCCCCATTACCTGTAAAGCGCTTTGAGTGGAGTGTCCAGAAAAGCGCTATATAAGTGTAAGCAATTATTATTATTATTATTATTGCTGCCCCTTCCGCCAGAGCAGGTTTGAAACCTCAATGTAACCGTTAGAATAAGAAAAGGCGAAGATGGTACTGATCATGGGTGGGCTTGGAAACTCATCCCACAGGGATTTTATACGGAGCTGGAGCAGGAGTCCCTGCGTGCACTGGCATTCCATGACCATGAGGACATGGGAAAGGCCAGGGACTGCCAAGGGCTGCTCAGACTGTCATGCTAATTCGATTGCACATGGCTAATTGATCTCAGAATGCCACCCATGTGTTTCTTGCAGGACCCCAGAGAGTGAGACTGAGCAACACAGCCAGGCCGTTAACATGAGACCCCCTCACGACTCTGTAAGGGGCTGCCTCTCCATTTTCACTTGCCACTCCAGTTTGGCACCAATGATCTTGACGTAGTTCCTTAGATCATCTGACAGAACCTTTGAGGATGTCTGAATCCTTCAGACAAAACACGGTATAACCTCCCGTCTCTCGGATTAAAGAGAACAAGCTGCTTTAGCATGTCTGTGTTTTCTCCGAGACCCTGAAAATCTCTCCTCCTTGAGACGCTTGCAGTGAAGGCAAGTGCGATGCGGTAGGTCAGCATCATATTCCAGATGAACTGTAGAGCTTTGAAATGTCTTCCCCGGTCTCAGATCCTGCACGTCTCTCTTTCTATCCGAGCATTCTGTGATGTCTGCGAGTCCCCCTGTTAAATCAAACCCGTTTGCCTCTTGGGGAAAAGAGTAGTTGTGGTTTAATGATTAACACGGCCTCTATGTGCCAGAGCCGTTTTACAATCCTGCAACAAAGCCGAAGAATTCCATCCCGGAGCACAGACCCTGGGAGAGAGAGGGAGCTGGGAGAGGTGACGAGAGAGGGGAGGAGAGCACATGAGAGCGGGAGATAAATGCTTTTCCTAATTAGTCCCATCGCCTGGGGATTTGACAGAGCTATGCCAGAAGATGGATGGCTCTCAATGAAAAGATCTCATTCTCTGGCTGAAAAGTTGCCTCTTCGGGTTTGGGGAAAGCACGATCTGATCACGGAGCTGGGGCTGCCTTATCTCAGTGGCTGTATGCCTGCACACGTCTCTCTGCTTAACCCCATTCTTACACCCTTCCTCCATTTCTCCTGGTGTCTTGGGTCCAGCCGCAGCACTGGGAAAGGCAAATATGACAAGCGGTAAGGGAAACAACTTTGGCCAGATGGAGCCGTATGTGGATCCTTCTCTGTTAGAGGGAGACAGGATGGCTTTGTTCCGGACTAGGAGATAACCAGGTGTAGCCCCGAGGATCAAACCCAGACCTTCCTGTGAGCTCGATTCCAAATCCATCCCGAAGCCAAAGAAAGCATCAGCGTCCACACCGGCCCTGTGTCCAGCTCAGCGAACCGATTGTGTACAATCATGTTACAGCAGGGGCGGGTCGAGCCTATTTTCACATGTTTTAAATCAAAATTAGTCTAAATACGTCTCACCCAGGGCAGCAAACTGAAGAACGCTGCATATTTTGGTCTGTCTCTTCCTTGGAAAAACATTTCTGCATTTTTTGTGCACACTGGTGCAATATAAGGGCTTCGTGCCAGCTGTGCACTTTTTCTCGGTGTATCCATGCAGAAACCACGTGGAGGGGGGTGCCAGACTTCAAGACTGCATCACCACTGATTAGAAACCTCTTGTTTAGATCAGAAGAACACAGGTCGCGTATTGATCATTTTTATTACATCACTTGGAAAAAGTAAAAAAATCTTTGTACGGCAACAAATGCCTGGCAGCCCACTGAAAGATTATCAACACCGCGTCTCCTCTGTTTATAACTCCTCGGGAGAAGGGAGGAGTGTGAAGTCTTGGGTAACTTCTTCCTCGTACTGGAGTTTCTCTGAAGCCAGAGAGCGACTGGGCAACGGGCTCGTGGCTTCAGAAATCTGCGACCTGCTTCTGGTTCAGTGCTTCTGGAGATGATTCTGCTTGTGGATTTTCAGGGAATCTTCACTGCAGAGCAATGGCCGTCTTTCTGTGACAGTGTTGAGACAGCTGTAGGTAGCAGGGGCTCTCTTGACCCAGTGCACTTCTTCGGCTGCCCAAAGCTAATCAGCCTCAGAATGCCGTCCAGCTGCTTCTCCAAGGCCTCTGGAATGCTGGTTTCGGGAACTTGGCTGGGTGGTTTGTGCAGTGCCATGCACTGCCTCCCACTTTCCACTCTTAATGCTCTTCTTCATCAATCATTTTTTCAAGGACCCCAGAGCCTGAAAACTTCCTTTGGGTTGATCTGTGGATGCCTTTGAGGAGTCTGAGCACTCGGACACTTCTCAATGTAATGTGCTGTGTTCCATCCCACAGGAGCTCCCGAAAGAAACTCAAGCAGAGCGGGAATCGCTAGGATTTTCTCGAGCCCGAAGGGCAGAGAGGCTGATGAATCCCAAAGCCTGACCCTTCTGCACAGGCCCTGGTTCTCCCTAGGGAAGAGGAACAGGTGTTTTCCAGGCAGCAGAGAAGAGTCCCCCCCCCCCCAGAAAGACACTGTTCATTTTCAGGTGCATGTTTCCCATTGCCTGCTCACGAGAGGATTACCTGTCCAGACAGCAGGGTGAGGAGGGTACAGGTGTGTGTGTCATGTTACTGAAGGACACGGAGTGACACCGCAGCACTGGAAGCATCTAAAACTCCTCTCCATCGAGGAACTGTGTGAGATAAAAATAAATTGTCCTCAGTGACGAACTACTGAAGTCCACTCGATGTTTTCAGTGCTTTTACGAATACAAATTTGCTGCAATCTACTCACCAATGAGACTAAACTTTTACTAGTCTTTGCATGTTGTGTGTTTTTACGCCTGAAGAAAACATCAGAAGAGCTCCAGCAGAAAGAGCAGTACACACAGGGTTGTACAAAACCTACGATTTTCAAAAGGTAACAACTGACAGTGTCAATATGCGCTTTTTTAAACATATTATAATCTATATGAAGTCTGAGTTACTTCTCAAATTGGGCTGGCATTCCAACCCATGACGCTAAACTACATTAGAGACACTACTCCAGTGACCACTGAGGCCAGCAGCGGTCACTGTAACAAATACCTCTACCATAGGACAGTCTCAGTAAATGTGGTGCTGAAAGCTGGTGAGGTTTGTTTTTTTCTGGCTGTGTCGGGTTATCAGCAAGCTCTTAGCTTCCAGCTGATGAAAACAGAAAGTCTGTGAAGCAGGAAAGGAGAGGACTGAAATGGCAGGTAAACGAGAGGACAGGAAACAGCTGAGCTTCAAAGAGCCTGACCCTCTGTTGTCGAATTGTATCTGTTCTAAACTCCTGTAATAAGCAAACAAGGCTCTCTCTCATTAGGTTCTGTTCTTTGTAAACCTTGTTGACTTGTGTTGTCTCAGAAATCAGGCAGCTCTCCAAGAGAAATACAAGTGGTATTTGTTGCTCTCTTGTGACTGATAAGACTGGAGTGTTTTCATCGTTGGTAATGAAAATGATCAGCCAGGCTGCCTGTCCACTGCTGAGGTCCCTCCTTCTTCGTCTCGCTGCAGAATGGGCTGAGGTGTGATACAGGAGGGGGCTCTTTGGCACCTGTGTTAATCCAAGCTCTCGAGCTGTGGCTGCAAAGCCAAGCCACTGACCCCCGTCTCGGTGCCCCTGAGCTGAGGCAGCTGACCTCTGACCTCTGGCCCCCCTGTCCGTGCCGGTGAGGCCTGAGCCAGAGGACACAGGCACTGCGAAGCGCTTCCTTACTGCGCTCTGGAGCGGCGTCGAGCCCCAGGAGGACCTTCTAAACTCTGGCTTGGTTTTAAATACCAGTATTCAAGGAGGAGTCTGCTATTGTACATCCCTTAACAGTCATTTCCCTTAACATTTCCCACTGCGTAACAGTGGCTGGGAATGATCTCATCAGCAGTCCTCATCTATATAGAGCCTTTCATCACAATCAGGAAGTCCAAGCTCTTTGCAGCAAAGGCCCAGCTGCAACAGCTGTCGCACGGTGAAGCCAGGGGACAGCGGTGTGAGACGCTGTTCGGAGTCCGACGTCAGGGCTCTCGAGCGTCCGCGGAGCTGACAAGGGATCAGCGGAACATCTCCCCTTCACAGAGAGGAAGAGCCAGTTTTACATTTTTTTAAAGGAAGAAAAAAAAGTTTTTGTGTTGACCGGGGACCAGTTACACAGATGCTGTCCTTATATGTGCATGAAGCCAAAGTGTGCATTTTTTTAAAAAACCACACAAAATAAAACACCACATAGCGCAGAAGTTTCCTCCAGCGCTGCAGCTCTCCAGTGGGGACCGTGATTGGGAGAGTGGGGTATTTACAAGGTGAATAAAAATGCCTGGGATCCACTCCAAGGATAATAAATCCACTGGCCTATTCGGCAAAGGGGCTTGATGCTCATACCAGCTGAAAGGGGAGTGCACACAGACTCCATCAAACACAGATAAGAGCTCTGCATTCCACTTGCAGCACTAGTTTCAGAAGAACTCCTTCCATGCTGGTTCAATTACATTCTTTTATACACAAACCCATTAGCATCTGATCTGACAGCTGCTTTCTGCTGAGCTTCCACAGACGTACAGAAGGGGTTTAAAAGTTGTCAAAACTTCTGCTCTTTGCTTTTCTGTCTGGACGTTGCTACCGTATGTTTCCGTGCAGTATGCAGTATGTTTCCTTTGTCACACACCTTTCTCTAGCGTCAGGTATTCACCCTTTCAGACAGCAGGGAGTATCACTGTTAGCTGCTCTGGTCTGTTAATCACAGCCTGTGGACCTCAGGCTGTAGTGATCCTTTCTGGGGCTTCCAAGAGCCTCTTCTTACAGGCGATCCTCCGTTTACACTGCAGAGGAACAGGAACTTCCACACCTGGGCAACCGGCCAGCAGCTGGGGCCGTTCTGCTGTAAAGCGCCTGGGGATCTGAGGTCACCTCATCCATTAAAACCTCCCCCTCGGAAAAGCCTAAAATCCGAGAAAGTGACCCACATTCCAAAACAGAAAACTTTCAAGTCCATCCCGACTCGCAGACCTACACTGCCACAGGACCCCACCCTGAAAGGAGAAACCGGTAGGAAGCTAGCGCCACCTCTGGCCAGAAACTCTGGTTTCACTAAGCGATTCCAGACTGCTGGCCGTAGCTTCCCACAAAACTGTCTTTATGAACATAGCTTCAAACCCTTCTCGAACGGACATGCCACTCCTTTTTAGCTTCTCGATTTTAGAGGTTTCTCTTCTCTTCTACATTCTCTTATAACTGGTTTAGCTGCAAAGTATGAATCCATTCTTTTCCATCATGTGTTCAGAGCCTTTCAAAAGCAGTATCCCCTCCACCACCAGGTGTTTAAATCTCACTATTGTCTAAGCTTGCAAATAAAGCTAAAAAAGCAATCGTAGCATGAAAATAAGTTCGATTTTAAAGAAAATTAGAAGATCCTTGATTGTATCAGTACTCTTTGCTACAGCAATCCTAAAAATTGGTTCAGATGCAAATGACTTGGAAGGTCATGAAATTAGCGTGATGGTCTCTGTTTGTAATCAAATAGGCTTGGACTAGACTTAAAAAGAAACACACCTTTCTCTGTAAGCTCTCTGATTTTGAATGTCAAGCTGCAGATCAACTAGTAACATGACAATCCAAGCAGGAGGACCAAGAAGGGAGAAAGACATAGATCAGGCTAAGGTTACTCATGCCTTGGGGTGAGGTGACGTCCATAATAACTGGAATGTGTATCATACCACCCAGACACCTCCTAGATCAGATCAAACGGTGACTCTGAAACATCTACAAGGCTCTACGTGTGAGACGAGAGTCACTGTTCACATATCAACAATATCCCCGCCTCTATCACAGAGGTGGTCTGTATGGCCGAGTTGCCAGAATCATCTTACATCTCAGTCCTGCAGTCTTGTGGCAGAATCTTTTACAGTCAGATGAAACGTTTTTTTAACTAAGGCAGAAAGTTGCATCGGGCCCCAGCCCAGCACGTCACCCAGTGTGAGCGCCCCCTGCTGGCAGCAGCGGGGCGGGGCTGCTTCTCACCCGGGACGGGGAAGCTCGTCCCAAGCGAGGGGAAAACTCCCATTTCAGCAGGACAGCGAGCACGAGGAGAACAACAGTCTTGAATGGCCTTGAGTGTCCCAGCCAAGGACCTAACTTGAACCCAGCAGAAAATCTACAGCAAGGCCTGACGATGGCAGTCAGTCTCAGAGCCCAGCTGACTTGTCCAAACTGGAGCCATTTTGCCAGGCAGAACAGACAAAACTGCACCACATCACTGTGCAAAGCTAATACAGGCCTCTTCAGAAATCCTGACAGCAGCAACGTCTGTGCTGCCAGTAAGGTCTGGCTTAGGGGACTGAATATTGACGAAGTCTGTAACTTTGCATCGTTTACGTTATAAGTCTTCTTGACAGGTTTTGCTTATATTTAGGCCTCTTCACATAAACGAGCGACTAACGTGATCATTAAAGTTCTGGATAAATACACGTGCTTTTGAAAAACCCATACAAATACTGTACGCTGTTTATGCTATTGAAATGTAATAGTCTTAACAGGGGGCATGAGTACTTTTACAAGGCACTGCAGGCACTGTATCTGCTGTCCCTTTCGCCACATTTTCACACCTTTTTCAAAATTAACGTTGCAAGGCCACCTGCCGAAGGCCAGTGGTGTGGCGTCGAGTTCCCCTGCTGCTGCAGGGCTGCCATGTGCTGCAGCTCCTCCAGGAGAGCTGGTGCCTGGAAGTGACCGAAGGGACGTCGCAGAACGAGTGCGTCTTGAAATAACGTCAGCGCTCTGCAGCCTTGCGTGACAGACTTGTGGGAAATCGGTCGTGATGGAATCCTGAAACCCTTAAAAAAAAAGGAATCAGGCTGCAGCGCTCAGACAGCCTCTCCGAACTCCTCCAGCTTTGCTCCGCAGCCTCAAACTCTCAGCCGGGGGCTTGTCTCGACCTGCCAGGACTTCTCCTGCTGCTGGAACTGGCTCCGAGCCGGAGAGAGGGGCCTGATTTATGGAGTGGGGAGCTGGGAGAGCTGCAGCCTGCTCCCCGAGCAGGTGTGTAATTTGTAAGGCAACAATCTCAATTAAAACTGCATTAGATCTGAACACAGAGCTGTGCAGCACAGCCAGACTCGAGCCCTTGTCTTGACAGTGCAGTGCTGTTATTTCCAGACTGTGCGCTGTGCTCGCTGGGGCAGACGGCTTTAAGATGAAATATTACAGAGGAGTGGCTCCTACACGCACCTGGCTCCAGAGAGGACCAGATGCTGAAGCACAGTACACAGCAATCTGGGGCAGGAAAATGTTCACAATCGTCCACAAGGGCGTTGATTTCCCTCAGCCCAGCAGGCCTCTTCAGAACGAACAGAGAAACACAAACCAGGGCACACAGGCGGAAACAACAGGTGCCACAAGTGCTGTTTATGACGAGATTGGAGGCACTTCTTTGCACAAAGGGTTGTGGGAGTGTGGAACAAAAGTACCCAGCTATGTGGCTGAAGCTGATACCTTTGGTGCTTTCAGGAAGAAGCTGATTGAGATCTTTGGATCCATTAACTACAAACTTCTAACGGGGCCAGACTGGCTGATCGGGTTCTGCACTTGTAACTGTTCCTATGCTCCTACAAGGGCAGTGAAGGATTATTACAGTAAACCCGTTTAAAGCAGGTCAGCCCCCCCTGCTTGGTCACATTATAAACAACACTGCTGCAGCATTAGCGTGCTTGTGGATGTTGTACACACCTCCAGGGCGCACAGGGTTCTCGCAGACACGGTGTCCCCGGGGCGATGGCCGTGCTAGTATCGCGTTCGCACCCGGGCCGAAGCAGAACAAAGGAGCTCCGTGTGTCACCGGCCTGGAAGCGGTGTAAACACCCCGCCCGCAGCCTCCCTGGAGTTCGCAAGGACAGGAGCAAAGCCCCGCACGACAGGCACAGGGCGGCGATGTCGGCAGCCGTGACCGCGCCGGCATCGCCCCGTCCGTTAGCAACACCGCCTGCGGGGGCGACTACGCACCCGGCCCGGGGCTCCCCTCCCCCGCAAGATCCCCGCAGGGCGGCACTGCTGTAAGCGGTCACGGTGCCCGCGGCGCGGACACGGACGCGTGGGGGAGAACGCGCGGGGCGGCGCCTCTTACCTGCCGGTCTCGGAGCCCGTCTCGCCGGCCGCTGCCGCGCGCTCTGCCGCCCCCGAGCCGCCGACGTCAGGCGGCACCTGGGGGCCGCGCGCTTCACACCTCGCGGCCGGCGCGCGGGCGGCCCCTGCCGGCAGGTGAGGCTCTTCCTGCAGAGGAGCGGGTCGTGCGCTCGGCCCGTCCGGACCTGGAACCACAGGCCCCAGCGGCCGCGGACCGAAATGTAAATCCGGCAGACCAGTGCGGCATCTCAGATGCAGTTGTATGGTGAAAATCTAATGTTTATGGTCGGTGAGCAGTCCGCTGTGGTGTCTGTATTACGGGTGTTGCAGGGAGCGCTCCAGATACATCCAAATACAATCGACGCTTTTTTTTGTTAAAACACGCTGGGGTGAAAAACAATGGATTTCCCCCCCAAAGACTCCGCGGTCGATTAAAACCTCTGTCATGAAATTATAGATACCCGCACTGACTCGCTGAGTTGAGAAACACTGCCTTTAATCGAAATATAGCGGATTAGAAAAAAGACCGGGGGGAATATTCGGGAACGTTTGCATGTCGCGACGTAATAGTTATAAGGGAATACCGTGAGCGAGGCGTCAGATATTGACGTACAGATATTGTTTCACTTGACTTTGAGATTTAACAGCGGCAGGGAATTTCCACAACAACAACAACAACAATAATAATTATAATAAACATCATCATCATCCTCCCCCCGTGCGAGTACAGCGGATAGACTCTCACCGGCCGGCGCCGCGTGACGGTTCTCCTCCAGGCCTCCAGGTCTGCCAGTCCAGACCAGAAGCGGTTCCGGCAGGGGACGAGCGGACTTGCGTACTGATTCGGGAGGGCGAATCGGGGCTGTGCTCCCCGGCGCGCCATCGAGTCTCCTCATGGCTCGTTCAAAGGCCAGGCTGGGGGCAGTGCGGCCTTTTCATACATGTTTGGGCTTTAAAGAAAGTCAACCCGAACCCAGGGCCAGTGACGAAATCCGGGAAATGTTTAACTTCTTCTTGAACTCTGTGCTCTGACCTGGAGCGGTCAGTCAAGCAGTACGGTTGTTCAATAATCCAGACATCGTCTGGAACAACCCTCCTCCAGGGTCATAGTTCCCTAAAACAGACATTTCAGGTCTACTCGACTAACACATGAGCAGCATCCAAGCTTTCCCAACGTTTAAACTGAGGGCGAGCTGTCAGCCCGAGTGGAGCCGGGTCTGGAGGTGTCCCCTGAGCACCACGACATCCGAGAGTCGTCATTTTCTTACACTCCTCCTGTGCTGCTGTTACCCGTAACCCCCAAATAATACGGAAATGCTCAAGAAACACTTACAGGACGTGTTGGAAAGCTGACTTTACTCCACATTCGGCTCTAGAGTTAAAAAAATATATTTCCATACGGAGGATTGTTACTACTTCCACCTTCTGCTTCTTGCGCGAGTTTCAGGACAAAGGGAGCGCAATGTGACCGGTCCCAGAAAGCTTGAGCACTATTTTCGGTGTCTGGGTTTAGGGGAGGGCATGCTGAGGTCCCGCTGGCTTTCATGATCGGCTCAGGTGGGCAGGTCAGCCGATGCCCCAGCACTCCTCTCAACAGGGCGCTGCCTATGGCTGACTGCAGCGCGGAAGAGCGATCGCTGGCGCCCTCTACAGGAACCCCAGGGGTAGCTCACCAACACTAGACGGGACTTTTTGAAATTCAGGTCCAAGTTCAAAGGTCACATCATAGTGTGCTGTAAACTCTTGAGAGACTGAAAGAGGTTAAATTCTCAAACGTCAAGACAAACCCAGTCCAGGCAGGACCTAGAAATTTCTTTATTTAGAAAAGTGAAAACAAGAACAGCAGACACAAGAGCCCTCATCTCCTCGCCCAGCACTGAATACAAAAACCTGCTGTTAGAAGAAATGCAGCACAAAATACAGGTTTTATTTCTCCACCACACACAGCCCCGCATCCTCGTCTTCGAGACAAGAGGTTTACAAAGCTTTTCCCCCCAAAAGTGGGGGAGGAAGGAAAATATTTACAAACCTTTCAGTGATTTAACTGCTAAACACACTGCAGAAGTGTAAAATCTAGCAAATCTGGATCTTTAGGGAGAGTTCGCGTTAATTTAATAAAATAATGGAACAGAAAATTCCAAGTTGTAATAAACTGGTGTCTTCAGGCTGATTTACACACCCTGCTGGACAGGACTGGTGAAGTCCAAGCAGTACTCTTTCTGTTCCCAACACTACTTTTAAGTAAGTGACGCAGCACTGAGCTCTTCTCTATCACGGTTACAACAAATGTAATTCTTTTCATAAATTATTTCTTCCTTTCTATCCATTATTCTGTGGGTTTCCACGTGTAATGCAAGCTCCTAGCTGCAATTAAGAAGGAACTGCCCGTGTGGCATCACGATGGACCTGCTGAAAACAGAAAGGGCCTTTTCCTCTCCCGTCGGCCGCCCTGAGGCACGAGCTTGCTTTCGAACCGCGCTTGCAGTGAGGCAGACGCGAGTCACGCTGGCGGCAGTGAAGCAATCAGGAAAAGAGCAATGTGTGCCCCTGATAACGGCGAGGATGAGAAAAAACCTGAACTGAATTGCTGAGCAGATTTAAAGGCAGGTCAGGTGGTGGAGGCAGAGAGGAACAGCTACAACTGTTAACACCCCAGTACTGCTGGCTAGAAACTTCACGCTCACACTGACCTCCACAGAAGATTCATTCCATATCTCATTATTCATTTCTCTAAAGTTTTTATCCAAAGCGACCCACTGCGGGCTCAACACTGGAGCCATCGGAGTGAAGAGCCCACAGTACACCAGCTGTGCCTCAGCTGGGATTGGAACCCACAACCTCCCCGTGAGGAGTCCAGGGGCCTGACCACTGCTGCACCCAATTACTGTCTAAATCAGATGCATGTAGGATTTTCCTTAAGGTCACAAGACGATTCACTTTATTAAAGGTACAGTTACCTCTGAGCCTGGCTACGGGTATTAATTATACAGTCAACTAATTAATCGGATCAATAACAAATAGAATTAAGTAACCGGACAACAATTAGAGAACATGACTGGAACAAAAGCCAGACACATAACGAGCACTCCAGGATCTGGAACTGTGACCCCAGCTTAGCTCCCAGCTCTAGGCCCAGAGAGCCCCAGTGAGGGGCCACGCAGATACCCCCTCTTCTCACAGTCCCCAAGGGGGTGACGAGGGGCAGAACTTGTCCCTTGCTCGGCTAAGGGAGGGGATAGTCACGGAGGATGGAAAGGTCTTGCCAGCAGCCCAGGGAGGGGGTTTGTTCAATCAAATCGTTTTCCGAGTCTAAAAACTGATGACGTAATGGCCGACTACAGACCAGCTGTGCCGAGGCTGGGGTGGCCCCCGGCTGGAGCTCGGGCTGGGGGGGCAGGTACCTTGTGGGTGCAGGTCCTGCCACACCACCTCCCCGAGCTCTGCAGCCCCCAGAGCGCCCCCCTGTGGTCGACCCTGCCTGCGCTGCCCGGGCCCGCCTTGCGGAGCTGCAGAAGCTGCTCCTGCTGACATCGTCCCCCAGAGCAGCAGCCAGCGAGGGAATCGGAGGAGCGGGGGGCAGGCGGCGCGGACTCGGCCGGCGCCGTAAACGGAAACTAAAAATCCAACCAACTGCAGCTTAAATACAGCATCACCTAAAAAATAAATGAGCCCCCCAGAACAGACACATCTGTCTAATAATACACAGATGTTTGAAGATCTCGCGCTGCTCTGAGAAGCTAAGGGAGGTGGTGTATCTCTCTCCTCTCTCCTGCGTCTCCCCGCCCCAGGGCTCGGCTCGCAGAGTGCAGCTGCTGCTGCTGCTGCTTCGGGCTTGCAGCCTGGGGACTCTTCTCACTTTTACTAACTGGCCGCGAACCAAACTGCTTTTGCAGTCCTGCGGTTGAGAAACACCTCCTAGACGACGCGCCGGACA
Source organism: Lepisosteus platostomus (assembly GCF_059453375.1). Taxonomy (NCBI): domain Eukaryota; kingdom Metazoa; phylum Chordata; class Actinopteri; order Semionotiformes; family Lepisosteidae; genus Lepisosteus; species Lepisosteus platostomus. The sequence goes on from NC_142613.1 coordinate 1,070,411, forward strand.
GCGTGCAGTGTCGATGACCCCCACAGCACAGCGGAGCGCACACCCGGCCCGCCCACCGCGCTCTCACACTCGGTTCTGTATCTTTACACGTCGTTGCACAACAGGCTGTTAGTAGCTTCACTGATCCAGGCCCAGACGTACAGGAGACAGCGACAGGAAGCATCGTTCACCACCACACAGGGCAAGACTGTCCTGCCATCACCTTAATTTTGACTCCCTCGGTTATTAACGGTCGCATCAAAGCTTCATCCCTGAGATTTGAAATAACACACACTCGTTTCCAAACGGCACGCGCAAGAGCCATTCACACACGGCACAGAAAAAAAAAATCTAGGAAGCAGAGAAGCAAGAGGGAGAACTAACAGGAAAGGAACACAATCCTCCTTTTGCCAAGACAATTCCCAGTCTTGAGCTAACAGTCGGATTAAAGCATTGCTTGTGAGCTGGCAACATAAAGAAAGCCAATCCAGCACTGCTTCACATATGTACACACAAGGGCTGAACGACAGGGGTGTAATAGCAACAGGGCCGCCACAAGAGGGCGCCTGGGAGGTGACCTCAAAGAACCAGGAATACACCCGAGGTCACGAACTGAGCTGTTGTTAACGGGCCGGAACGCAGAAAAGCTCACTTGGGTTTTGTGCCCGAAAGGCTGGGTCACACGGTGGAGGGGTCCGGTTTAGTAAAAGGCTGTGTTCTGCTCCCCCCACGGCCCCTGGCCAGGAGGGAGGGGGCCCGCCAAGCCCAGCGTCATCACGACCCTCTCCTCAGCGGGTGGGGGGGGGTAGGAGGGGGTCGCTCGACTGAATCTCCAGCCCTCGGATCACAGAAACACTGACCGGCTCCTCTGCTCCCACGCCCAGCGCCGCCGCCGCCCGCCCTCCACCCTGCGACTGCACGGGAGACCTGGCACCTAACCCCGCTTCGCAAAAGCCCTAACAATCCCCAAGTCTTTCGCCTGGAAGCATCCTGCCACGGAGTCCAGTCTCCTAGCTGTCGTCTTCGTTCCCGACGCCCATGTCCTCCTCTTCTCCCTGCTGCCCTTCGGCCTCCTGGCCCCTGACCTCCAGGCTGTCGTCCAGGTCCAGCTCCTCCACCTCCAGCTCCTCCTCGTCCCCCTCGTCCCCGGACGAGTCCTCCTCCCCGCTGCCCTCGGCCTCGCTGTCCTCCGAGCCTGTGGAGAAACACACCTCGTCACGGTACAGCGGGAGCCCCATGGGCCCCTCGCGAGTCCTCATGCCCCCGTCCACAGGTCCCCCTGGACACAGACCGGCCCGGAGACACAGCTTCATCCAAATCGGATCTGTGCCGGACCACGAAGAGGACGAGCCTCTGAAAATTATACTCACCGCCACGTCTCTTCTTGAAATCTACTGGCATCACCGATGAATTACCAAAGCAGTAAAAATTAGCAGAACCCTGTTCTTTGCTTGCTCTCTGTTCCTCAGGCTGGGACAGGAGATCACACACTGTATTATTATTATTGAGAGACGGGCTCACTGTCTGTTCCTCAGGCTGGGACAGGAGATCACACACTGTATTATTATTATTGAGAGACAGGCTCACTGTCTGTTCCTCAGGCTGGGACAGGAGATCACACTGTATTATTATTATTGAGAGACAGGCTCACTGTTCCTCAGGCTGGGACAGGAGATCACACACTGTATTATTATTATTGAGAGACAGGCTCACTGTCTGTTCCTCAGGCTGGGACAGGAGATCACACACTGGATTATTATTATTATTGAGAGACAGGCTCACTGTCTGTTCCTCAGGCTGGGACAGGAGATCACACACTGTATTATTATTATTGAGAGACGGGCTCACTGTCTGTTCCTCAGGCTGGGACAGGAGATCACACACTGTATTATTATTATTGAGAGACGGGCTCACTGTCTGTTCCTCAGGCTGTGACAGGAGATCACACACTGTATTATTATTATTGAGAGACAGGCTCTCTGTTCCTCAGGCTGGGACAGGAGATCACACACTGTATTATTATTATTGAGAGACAGGCTCACTGTTCCTCAGGCTGGGACAGGAGATCACACACTGTATTATTATTATTGAGAGACAGGCTCACTGTCTGTTCCTCAGGCTGGGACAGGAGATCACACACTGTATTATTATTATTATTATTATTATTATTGAGAGACAGGCTCACTGTCTGTTCCTCAGGCTGTAACAGGAGATCACACACTGTATTATTATTACTGAGAGACAGGCTCACTGTCTGTTCCTCAGGCTGGGACAGGAGATCACACACTGTATTATTATTATTGAGAGACGGGCTCACTGTCTGTTCCTCAGGCTGGGAAAGGAGATCACACACTGTATTATTATTACTGAGAGACAGGCTCACTGTCTGTTCCTCAGGCTGGGACAGGAGATCACACACTGTATTATTATTATTGAGAGACAGGCTCACTGTCTGTTCCTCAGGCTGGGACAGGAGATCACACACTGTATTATTATTATTGAGAGACAGGCTCACTGTCTGTTCCTCAGGCTGGGACAGGAGATCACACACTGTATTATTATTATTGAGAGACAGGCTCACTGTCTGTTCCTCAGGCTGGGACAGGAGATCACACACTGTATTATTATTATTGAGAGACAGGCTCACTGTCTGTTCCTCAGGCTGGGACAGGAGCTGACAACACCAGTGGGGAGCAGCGGAGGGGACTCACCGTCAATGACCACCTCTCCTTCGCCATCGCTCTCCTCCACGCTCTCTCCTGGGGGGTGAAGGCAGAAAGGCCAGGCCAGGGCGTGAGTGAAAACAGACCAGTACTGAACTCACACAGCGGCTCACACACTGGCCACGTTCATTCAGACGCCCTGCAGTAAGCACAGCTGCAGCGCACAAAAGATGCTGAAGCTCGATGGGTCACAGATTCAACAATTAACCATTCAAAGTAAAGCACAAACTCTGCAAAAGACACAGATACAAAACATCAAGCTGTCAGATTCGTCATGGGAGAAACTGACAGGGTCCATTTAAATGCTTCAAAGTATCAACTACTTAGTAAGACAAAGCCTGATGCTCCTCCAAAGAACAAACCACCATCAAGGAAGGCACCCGGTTTAGGGACCAGGGCTGGAGTCGGGGTGCAGGGCTGGGGTTCCTGCTCAGTTTATTGTTTAAAGCATCTCTGCACTGCCTTAGATAAAGCCTCCCCGCCACGCTCAGAGCACTGACCTTCCTCGCTGGCGCTCTGCTCCTCGTCCTCCTCCCGGGACAGCCCCTCTTCGCCCTCGTCTTCGTCGGAGTCCGAGATCACCACGCACTCATCGCCGTTGCCTTTGCCTTTGTCCGCACTTCTGAGACCCGCAGGAAAACAGCTCTTTAATATAGCGCCTTTCACCACAGCGCTTTTCACTGGAAATGCAACATAGAGCAAGCCCAGCCCTGCAGGGTCTAGAAATCCCACTGGAGCAATTCAATACTCCTGCACAGGGCACCGACTGCCTGCCCCTTTCCTTCAGGACTAGCTCTCTCGGAATGATGACCGAGACAGGACTGGAAGCATTCGAACGCAGGTTTCTATGTTTTACAACTGAAACACTATAAAACGGGTCCTCTTACAAACAGCAAGAGCTACAGGCCATTTGCCAGTTCCTGTTTTTGGCACTAATGCTCTGCCAGGAACCAATGAGGAAAACAATTCGGAAACATGATTGTCACATTACACCTACACTGGAGTCCTTGCACTGGCTTCCCGTCAGGTTTCGTGTCATCTTCAGAATCCTTGTGCTCACCTATGAGCCTCTGCATAGCTTGGCACCTCAGTACCCGAGCTGCTATGGCCCTACTCCCCACCTCACAACCTCTGATTCTGGTCTCCTGTCTGTCCCCCAAGCCCGTCTACACTTTATGGGTGACGGGGCTTCTCCTGCTGTGCCCCAAAGATCTGGAACTCCGTCCCCAAGAGAGTCGCCTTCCCTGAGCTCTCAAGACTCAAAACCTTCTTCTTTAGAAGGGCTTTCATTTAACTGGCTCTGTCTGCCTCTTGGTATTCCTATTGTCCCTAACTCCCGTTTACGATCTCTTCTAAATGACTAGTTGTTGTTGTTGTTGTGCTGCAATGCGCTATATAAAAGTGAAGTTTGTTATAATAACGATCGCGTGTGGGTTCCAGGGAGGTGAAGGGCAGCCCCTCGGCCAGTGTTACCTTCCGTTCTCTTTCAGCTCCCACATGGGCGTCAGGTAGTAGCGCAGTGGGTTCTTCCACAGGTCGTCCTTCAGGATCTTCAGCCAAACACAGACAGAGACACACGTCAGAGCAAGGGGGCAGACCAGACCGGGCCGGGCCGGCCTGGGCCGATCTCAACTGCCACAGCGTTGAGGCGCCGGTGCAGCGGGGGGGGGGGGAGCCGTACCTCGGCGATCTCGTCGGCGCTGGGGCTGCTGTGGTCCGTGAACCAGCTGAAGAAACTCTGGTACACCCGCTGGCTGCCTGGCCCCTTCGCCATCCCCCCGAGCGCCGCCAGGTTCCTGCCCCGGTGCCACAGGATGGGGTTAGACAAGGACGTCAAGGATCCTGCGGGACAGAGAGACGGAGAGCCGACGGCTGTGGGAGATACCGGGCCAGCATGGCCAGATCCACCCACAAGAGGAAGGGGAGTACCATGTTAGACGGCACGGACAGACACCAGCTGCCAAGCGATTGAAGTGTGTTTTACAGCCCGTTTGAAATGAAGCCCGTAACCACACGAACCCTATAGGGCTATTCAGCAGAGGCGCCTAAGCAGGTTAGGAAAATGAATGAGAGATAGGTCCAGATAATGTGTGTGAAAGAGTTCTGCGATCTTCTGCAGACAGTGGTGCAATATTTTCAGTTTGCTTTTTCAAATGCCCCTAGATGTACGAAGCGTCGCTTCTCTGTGGAAGAAACTAATCTCCTTCCCTACTCCAAAAACTGACGGTCCAACTAAGCTTACCAGCTACTGGCCAGCTGATCTTATATCTCTCCCAGTGAAAAGCCTGGAGATCATTTTAAAGGAATACATTACAAAGAACACACAGGACCTTACTGATCCCCTGCTGTTTGCATACAGGGAAAGGAGAGGGGCAGACAATGCAATACTCACATTGTTATATCTGGTCTATCAGCATCTTGATCAAGCAAGGTCATTTGTAGGGATATTATTTGACTTCCCCTCTGCTTGTAACGTAATGCAACCAATGCTGCTTGTACAGAAACTCTCGGAGAACCTCAAACTAAACAGTTACTTGATAAGACGGGTCCGAAACTTTTCAACGTATAGGACTCAACAGGTCTAACCGGGGAACTGGTTATCTGACACTAGATATCACGACAAGGTAGCATTAACACGCAAACCCCACTGGAGCAGGAGGAAAAGAGACAGAGTGAGTCATTACTGACCGACTCAGAGTCGGGACAGGCCGCAGAGCCGCTAGGCCGAGGCTTCATGCATGGCTGCATGGTTGCAGGGCCATTAGACCATAAGACCACAGGGCCAGCCCAGGAAAACATCACGCGACGACTCAGCCTGTGAGTATTCAGCTCTCTCACTCCACGTGTGCGAGAGGCAAACCTCCCCACCAGCTGCTCTCTGACATCTTCAAAACTGCTCAGCATGCGCTCATGAGCCCGGTGCAACACTGACGAGACTCCAGTCCTGTGACCCCTCTGTGCACAAGATCTCCTGGAGACCATGGCCTTGCAGATAAGCTCCTGGTGTCACACAGGCTGTTACTACTGTGAGTCTGGGCATGTTGTACAACATTCTGCTGGCCTGGTCAGGGGGGGGGTCTCACCTCCCTCCCCCACGTGGAACTCCTTGACGATGAAGTTATTCTGGAAGTAGGGGTTTCTGCTGAACTGGAAGCAGATCCTATAGCCCATCCTGCTGCTCTTGAAGCCGTCCACCTGGAGAGAGAAAGAGGGAGAGACAGGTGTTCACCTGGCGTTCAGTAAAAGTAACTGTCTGCATTGCGCGGCTCTCCAACGTCACAAGCCTCCTCCTGACCCTGGACACCGCTCTCCCACATCTCCGCGGCGCCTCAGCTGAGCTAAGAGGACTTTGAGATGAGCAACCGGGACACAGAGGAAAACGAGGGGGAGTTAAAATCAGCCGCGTTCAGGACTGAAAGCAAGCGGCTCGTCTGGACGAGGTCAACAGGGGCAACTAGCTGGAACGGGCCTGCAAGCCCACCTGAGCGCAGAGAGACTCACCTCCAGGCTGGTCATGTAGCTCAGGGCGTCCTCGTCGTTCTCGTCAATGTGAGCCGACAGCTGGGGGTGATTCAGGAACTGAGCAGCCCTCCGTCAAGGAAACTGCCCCCTCCAAAGCACCCCAGCGCTCCCCCGCCCCCTTATCCGCACCCCACTCCTAACCCTAGAGCCACCGGGATCCCAGACCGAAGATCACAGCGGGACCTGAACGCTCCCCGACTGCGCCGAGGCGTCACACGGTGACCGGTGACGACCTTGTGTCCTTTCCTGCCGTTTCTGGGCCGAGCCCCGTTCGACCCTGCTCAGTACGAGAGGAACCCCACGTTCGGACCTGCTGAGCAAGCCACGGTACGAAGCTACTGGAGCCCGCGAGTCAGACTCCCCCCTAGAGGCGCCGTCTGGAAGGAGGAGTGATCCGCAGCTCTCTCCAACCCGAACGCTCTCTCATCAAGCGGAGCGGCTCGAGGGCTGCCAGCGCAGGCCGGAGCAGAGGTCACGGCGCCCAGCTCGTGAGCCGGGGTCTGCAGGGTCAGGGTCCGACCTCCGCAGGGAGAGGGGCCCACTTCCGGGACGGAGAACTCTGTCGGAACCCGGCACGGGATAAGAAAGTAAAGATCAATGTTTTGTTTTAGCTAGTCAAAAGAAAAACGTTGGGCAGCAGGATGCGACAGAGGCCGGCATGGCTGCCTCACAGCGCTGGGGCCCTGGGTTCACATCTGGGCCTGAGGTGCTGTCTGGGTGGAGTTTGCATGTTCACCTGGTTTCCTCCCACAATCCAGACATACTGGTGGGTTAACTGACTTCTGGGAAAATGTACCCTGGTGTGTCTGTGTGTGTGTGTCTGTGTGCGCCCTGCGATGGACTGGTGTCCTGTCCAGGGTGTGTCCAGCTTTGCACCTGTTGCTTATCCACCTGTATGCTGGATAAAGCCGCTGGAGAATAGATGGATAGAAAAATGTCAGCATAAACACTAACTCTCTCCTACGACAGGCACCTTCAAGGAGAGACGTCTCTACACAAACGGTCTTTCCGAAGAGATCGAATGCGATTCTGTGTTCCGGACCTCGCTCGTGCAACAACACACAGGCCCTCCGTCCCGAAAACGAGCCTTGTCAAAGCGGTGCTGGGAGAGGGACACGAGCTCACTCCTGGGACACACCAAGGAGACAGAGGGCCCACTAAGAGCAAAGCAATGACGTGGCGGCTGGGGAACAGGCCTTTAACAACAGGACCCAGGGATGGAAACAGCAGGTCGAGTCTCCCTGTCCGCTCTGCACGCTGGAGCACATAAGGGCGTGAGAGCATCATCCCCTATTAATGAGTAATTAATAGCTAACTGACCTAAGGGTCTGACCCAGCCAGCGCTTGAGAGAAGCCAGGGTATCGGCCTCAAACACCGAGGCTGGGTAGCTTGTTCCACACCCCCAAAACCCTTTTAAAGGTTTGAACTCTAAGCTTTTTGGGCTCCTTGCAAGACGAGGCTGGCCCGAGATCCCCACCAGCGAGCGATCGGGCAAAAGCCAGGAAAGGAAACGCAGGTGAGAAATCCAACACAACTCTTCCGCACACGAGAGAGGAGCCCTCATTCTGAGCCGAGGACCGCGAGCAGGCGACGCGTGTGCGACGCGTGTGCCCGGCGGAGGGCGCTGTCAAGGATACGGCCGTCACCCAGAAGCCCGGGATGGTCTGGATGATGTTGCCCCGCTCCTCCAGGTGGGGGCGCCGCAGCGAGTTGAACTTGAGCTCCATGCGGCGGTACACCCGGGCGGCGCGCCGCTCGATGGCCTCCAGCGACCCCTGCACCCGGGCCAGCAGAGCCACCGAGCGCCGCGTCTCGGGCACCACCTTGACGGACACGATGGCGCACTCGGCGTCCTCCTGGCAGCGCGGAGGAGGGCTGGAGGGCCCGCCGGGCGAGTCCGCCGCCGGCTCGCCCCCCTCCTCGCGCCCCTCTCCGCCCGGGCCTGCAGCAGACGCCCCTGGAGGAGTGGGGCTCCCTGGCTGCACCCCACTCCCGCCTCCCTGCCTCTTCAGCGCCGGAGAGCTGGAGTCGTCGTCGTCGTCGCCGCCGCCGCCTGGCCCCTCCTGCGCCTCGGCCTGCACCCCTCCCCCCCTCCCGGCCCCCGTCAGGCTGGCCAGCGCCTCGGCCGCCGCCATGGCCGCCCAGTCAGAGGGCTCTTCAAGGTGCGCGCTCCCGCCGGGGGCCGCCGCTGCTCCGGGCGCCTCGGAGGAGGAAGGCGCGCCCCCGCCGCCGCAGCTGCTCGCAGGGACAGGCGCGCCCCCGCCGGCCGAGGAAGGAGAAGGCGCGCTCCCGCCCTTCCGCTCCTCGTTTGCCGAGGTAGCCGCGGCCGAGGCGCGCTCCCCAGGCAGCTGCTCAGCCTCGGCCGCCCCGGCTCTCGCCTCCGGCTCCCCGTTCTCGCCCCGGGGTGCGAGCGCCGACTCCGGCTCGGACCCGTCCACCCGGGCGGCCTTGGCCGGCGGGGGCGAGCGCCCGGGCCCCGGGGACGTGCGCCGCCTTTTCCCTGAGGTCGGCTCCTTGCCGTCTGAGACGTCGCTCATTATCCTTACCGCTTAACGCGGAATTAAATTTAAAAAAAAAATAAAGCAAGCAGCCAAAATATCGCAACTCCCTAACGCGGCAACTTCCCACCCCAGACCGAAACCCCACGGAGAGGAAAAGCCTACTTCGGGTCGCCACTCCACGGCATGGCTGGGTGTCCGTTCTTAGCCTGTCCGGGCTCTGAGCGCGCAGCCCTGCTGATAAAAGTTTGTTCCAGCTTGTTTAAGGTGCCATCCCTGATCCCGTATCGCGCTGCGCCGGACCCCCCCCGCGTCACCCCCACTTGCTCTGTAAAGAGCGGCCGCCTCATTGGCTGCGGCCTGCCGCGCCGAAACCTCCCCGCCAATCACAGCGGAGCGTCGCCGCCGCCGGGGTTTGTTTACCCACGTGATGTGTCGCGGATTGGTCGGGGCCGACAACCGGCGTGTGGCCAACGGAAAGCGCCCTCGGGGATGATAGGCAGGGATTGAGAAGCCCGTCCGGCCAATGGGAGGAGGCCGAGGGCGGGACCTTGGGTGGGGGGGGGCTGTTTTGTGTGTTTTCGCTGTGCGGCCTAGCGAGAAGCGCGTGCGAGTGTCAGGCGCGTTTGCACAGTAAACACGCAATTTCTGATTTGCATAAAACTAACAGACGTTTTTACAAGCACGTACTTTTATTTACATATGGATTTATGTTTTAAAGGGCTTAGCTAATTCCACGCCTTACAATGCTTCTATTTTTAAAATGCGGACTAGAGTTGATATATATTTAGGTTTTTTCCCCCGCCCTCCAGTGGTTAAATTGAGATAACGCAGTTATTATATTATGTGCTTTGTATATTTTTTGTTTTATATAAATGAAACCTTAAACTTTTTGAGGTTTTCTGCTAGTGCCCAATCGACACGATACTGCATCTTCCGTTTCCACGAGTCTGTGGGTGTAAATTCTCTCTGATATCATTCTTGTCCACCAAAGATGCAATAAAATGTTTGTTCTTATATATATATATGTCAGTATCGCATCACACCACCTCTTCGCCAGACTATAGCCCGCTGTTCTGGGGTCTTTACGAGGTTTTAGCTCTGCTCCAAGACTGGAGATGTTAAATAACTAAGAACCTCGGCGACCTCCTAGTCGTTTACAAACTGAATCCCATTACAGTTCAGGTTAAACCTCTGATTGTGTCGGTTAGGGGGCGGTTATTTAATGGGGGGGTCAGATGGTCTAAAAAACAGCAGGTGTGGGGGTGCCCGGGAACTGTCCTACTGCTGTAAACCTGCTGAAGGAGTACAGACACTGCTGATTTTGTTAAACAAAAACAGTAATACATATTCACGCATACTGTGTTCACGTCTCTCAGTTACGGCGGGGATTTGGTTTGCAGATGTCATGGTGTCATGAGGGATGAGTACTGATAACCTGCACCTTTCTTGGCTGGTTTAGCACGTTCTGTGCCCCTGGGCTGTTGCATTTAGGTCTCAGACAACACGCAGTATCCGTTCTCGACCACCAGAGGGCACTGTGAGCTGTGTACAATCTCAATGTCGAAGATGAACTGTAGATCCGTGCTCGTCTTTACAACCAGACAGCAATGGAGTCCAGCTACAGTCCGCAAGGGCTACGTTCTGTCAAACACGTGTTCAATAGCTCATATTAAACAAATAGGTTATTGTTGAGGTGGGTGCAACTTGGAGTACCCCCAATAGGAAACGTTTCAGTCTGAAAGAGATCTTTTATAACATCAGCACTGGAGACCAACAAGGTGTGGCACACTTTCCAACGACACATCACACCTCTACAGTTGTGCAATAATTAGGAAACATTACTGTTTGGAGATTCTGAAAAGTTAAGGCTTTATTGTATGAAATGCTTCTGGGGAACAGTCTTCCACGCAGCTGCAGGGGACAGAGTTCAGTTTTGCAACAGCAGTCCGGCCTCAGTCTGGGCTTGCCATGTTCCCCTGGCGTGTAGCACGCAGTGGACCCTAGACGTTGCTGAGCTCTAAGCGCCCCGCGTGTGGGTGATCAGGATCCGAGTGGAAGTGGGAATGGGGGCGTGTTTTCATGCTGTCGTGGTAATTATGAAGCAGAAATTATTACACAGCGTGGGGGTCTCCAACACTGGAACTGGGGAGCTTTCCAGTAAGCTTCAGAGGCAGTTTCTAAAGGCCTGGAACAATTAAACAGGGGGGTGGTGTTCAGTTCAATCATTTGGAGATGATTTGGAACTGAAATCAGAATATCCTTCAGCGCTGAAGGACCAAGGTTCCCTTTCTTGAAACACTACTCATTTGTTTGATCAACTGTTAAACATGTGTGCCTAATCTCTAAATAACAGTTGTTTCAGGGTGGACTGGACTGGGGCTCTCCAGGACCAGGGTTGGAGACCCCTGAGATAGAAGCTCGGTTCGGGGGCTTAACATCCTGAAAGGCAGAGGGCAAGCCAGGTGGAAATGAAGCTTCAGAACATTCAGGACAGAAGAAGAGAGCAGACGCCTCTTTACACAGAGAGTTGTAGGAGTCTGGATCTAACTCCCTGACACCCTAGTAGGGCAGATGGGATACTTTGGGTCGTTAAGCTGATAGCAGCCAAACGAGCAAGTTGGGCTGAGTGGTTGTGCCTCGGTTGTAACCTTTCTTTCTCACACTAGTAAGTGTTAAGAAGGTACAGGACGTCGAAATTGCAAAGCCACGTTTCTTTTAGACACACGAACAGCGGACCCTGGGAGAGAGAGCTGTCAGCTTTGCAGCCTGGAGGTTTGTATCAGTGCAAGACGTTCAGGGGTGGGAGTGTTAACGGGGTCTTAACGCAGAGCTGAGATACTGACATGTTATTCCCTTCTAACTTCCTGCTGGAAATAACGCCGGTTCCAAAACCTGCGCCGAAAAATCCGACTTCTTCTGAGCTGTCGCCCTCGATTGATGGTCCAGGACGCAGGTCAGTTAGACAAGGGTGAAAAAGGAAAAATAAAAAAAAAACTCAATTCAGTCGTCCCACTCATCATCGTCCTCATCATCGGCTCCGTCGTCGTCACCTTCGTCTGAAACAGAACAGAGAAGGAAAACGGATCAGCTAATACTTGAGCCAGGAAGACCTGCTGCCCCCCCTGGGAGTTAGTGACAAGGAGCTGCTGCTCCCATCCCGACTCCCAGTGGGAGTCAGTGACAAGCAGCTGCTGCAGGGCTCAGTTTCCAGCTTTGCTTCTCTAACTGGTGTCTGATTGAGAATCTGCACAGACACAGATTCCTCAGTCCCCCGCCTCCTGGGAAAACAGAATTGTCTCCGGGGCCGTGACACAAACGCACCGATCCTCTGGGGAATGTGCCTGGCGGGTGACCCCCTGCCTTCAGTTCACACAAACCAGCGGCTGGAATCCGCTCTCTTGAACTGCAGGAGCCCGGGACTCGCTGTGCAGTCCGGGGAGGACATGTTATGTGACTCCAGAAGCTGCTGACTTCCGCGCTCACCTGAGGAATGGATGACCTTGCTCCTCTTCTGCATGACCATCATTAGCGCCCCCACAATCCCCTCGTTGCTCTCGGACGAAGAGGAGGGCTGCAGGTCAGGGTTCTCTGTGACCTGCGAAGGAGCAGCACGGTGGGTCAGAGTCTGCCCTGCCCTCACCTCTCCTATTCCCTGCCCACGGGCCCAGCTGACCTGCTGAAAGCTCAGAAAACGTGCGCTCAGACGCGCCTTAACCTCAGGCAAGAAACACATGTTTCCCAGCCGACAGCTTCCTGGGGCGATGCAGGAGGACAACAATCATTCCACTTCAGTCTGTCGTGGCAGCTGTCATGTGGGGTGGCAGTTGCAGGCAGTGTATAATGTCTCAGAAACGTGCTATAAACTTAGCGTGTTTGAAAACTGAGTGTCATCTCCTGTGCTGTGAGTGTCGCAGGGGAAGGGTTAGTGGAGTACCACAGGGTGCTGTACTGGGACCACTGCTCTTCTTTAATTTATGTCACTGCTCTAGATTCTGCTAAAGTTGGTATCCAATTAGGTAGGTTAGCAAACACTGAAGAAGCAGAAGATCCATCGATCCATTTTCTAACCACTTCTTTCAGTTCAGGGTCACAGGGGAACTGGAGCCTATCCCAGAACGCAATGGGGGCTAGGCAGGACACACCCTGGACAAGACACCAGTCCTCACCAAGCATTCACAGACACACATTCACACTGGGGTGAATTTTCCCAGAAGCCAATTAACCCACAAACTCTGCACGGACAGAAACCCAGGTCTGGAACAGAAGCCAGGACCCCAGAGACACCTGGCCGATGATGTTTAACGTAAACAAGTGCAGGGTTTTGCATGCAGGTAGTAAAAACATAAACTACTCATTCAAAATGGGAAACACTGAGCTGGAAGAGATAAGGTATGAAAAGGACTGGGGTGTTTATGTTGACACAACATTGCATCTCCCTGACAATGTGGGAAAGCAATATAAAAATAAACGATACGTTAGGATACACCGTTTCAAGTGTAGAATTTGTGTAGTGTTGTGATATAAATTTGTAGAATGAACAAGTTAGGCCTCATGCAGAGTGTTGTGCACAACTGGAGTACAATTGGAAGTACAGTTAAAACTTAGAACAGGAGGCACTTTACACAAATGGTTGTGGGGGTGTGGAACGAGCTGCCCGGCCATGTTGCTGAAGCCGAAGCCCCGGTTTCTTGCAGGAAACGGCTGTATGAGACCCTTTAATCAATTAGCCTCTAATTGCAATGAGCAAGGTGGGCCGAACAGCCTCCTGTCGTTTGACCTGTCTTGCTCATCTTAAGATCACGACGGCTCTGCTGCTCGTGTGAGGTCACTCCCGAGGAGGGTAGTGATTGGCCGGACCGAGAGGGAGGCGGGACTTACGTTTTTGAGCTTCTTCCCTTGCCTGATCTGGTCCAGCAGGGCTCCTCTTCCTCCTCCTCCTCCTCCGCTGGGGGCCGCTGGAGTGCTGGGGGGCCGTGGCGAGCCGGAGCTGGCTGGGACCGGGGGCGGGGCGAGGCCGGCACAGGGGGGCGGTGGAGGGGGGGGCGGCGGCGGGGGGGGCGGTCCACCTCCCCCGCTGGACATGGAGACGGACGGGGCGGCGGGGGGCGGCGGTGGCGGGGGCCCGGCCGCGGAGCGGTGCTGGCTGGCGGGGGGCGGGGGGCCTCCCCGGCTGCTGGGGGGCGGGGGCGGGGGCGTTCCCCGGTTGGGGGGGGGCGCGGGGCTCCTGGAAGGCGGGCCACGGGAGGGCTGTCCGGGGAGGGGCGGCAGGGGCCCTGAGCGGCCCCGGGAGGGGGGGGGCGCAGGGGCCGGGGAGGAGGAGGGGATGGGGGGCAGGGGGCCCTGGCGGCCGGGGGGCAGGGGATCTGGGGGCAGAAAGAAGAACAATAAAAACCCATCAGACTGTGTCTGTGTCTCCGTGGCTGAGAAAAAGCTCAGGCCATTGAAACCCACTCCCAGCGCTCCGGGAAAAGGGAGGAATCCGAACACCCGGAGCAGCACCCCGCTGCCCCCGGAGGGGAGAGCTGAGCTGGTCCACTGACCACCCCCGGATCCTCACCTTGTCTCCTCATCTCCTGCTTGATCACCTCCAGCCCCCCCGACTGCTCGATGAAGTCGTAGATCAGCTTGGACGTCTCTGCGTCGGCCAGCTCGGCCTCGCTGATCCCAGCCCGGGAGAACAGGTTCTTCAGATCCGGGTCCAGGTTGTTCACCTGCCCGGGTTCCACAGAAGCACACTTTTAGGGAGGCCTCTATAGCCCTGCACACACCACAGGGTACAAACACGGCTTGGATGGTGCAAATAAGCACCTTCTGCTGAGCAATGGAAATGTCTGATCTTCACGTCGTGAAAGTACTATAGTGTCCTTTCTCAGCAAAGATTCCGGAAGTTGCACAAAACCACAGACACACCAGATGTGTGTGTTCTTTGAGCCTGCTCTGTATTGTGCTTGCTGTTGTGCTAGGGAGTAGTGCTCTGTATATAAAGCGCAGTGGTGTATCAGCCCCAGACAGCAATGAGTACAATGTATGACTGCCTGTCATACAGTAGACCAGGGGCTCCCAGTGCAGGCCTGTGAACCGCCTGGCTGCTGTCAGCTTTCCAGATCAGAACACGGTGATGGACACATGTCCCCGTACAGCACTGGTGCCTGCAGGTGGACCTGCTGAGGTCCAGATCAGAGCACAGTGATGGACACTTGGCTCCATACAGCCCTGGTGCCTGCAGGTGGACCTGTTATTCTGGATCATTCTCAGAACACTCAGACAGCAATTCAGATTTAGAAAGCAATTGGAAAGCTTACATCAAATCCAGTGTTGGGATCCCATCCGACATGAGACACGTGGCTGTGAACAGAGACGGAAGAAATAAGATCGAAGAAACTTCTCATCTGTGTTTTGGTCACCATGATATAACAGAGAAATTGCTGATCTGGAAAAATCCTCAAAGGAAAAGTCAAATCAATGGGCGACATCGGACTCAGCAAGTGATTCTGTGGAGCGTGGAAGAGATGCAGAAGCTACAGGGAAGTGCATTAAAAACTGAGAACAGAAGGCACCTCATTACACAAAGGGTTGTAGGAGTGTGGAACAAGCTACACAGCCATATTGATGAAGCTGTTACACTGGATTCATTCAAGAAACAGATGGATGAGATCCTGGGATTAATTAACCACCAATTAGCAGAAGAGCAAGACTGGCGAAACAGACTACTGTGTTTGTAACCGGTCTTATGTTCTTACAGTGGCAATTAAATTTTATTACACTATATTGGGATCAGTCCTCTGTGCTTGCTGACACAGTAACCAGTCTGGATGGGCTAAATGGCCTCAGCTCGTTTGTAACCTGTCCGGCAGTCTGGTTAATGAGGGTCTTAGTTAATTACTCCCTGTGGACAGCATTCATACTGCAATAATTTCATCATTCTTCATCATGGGGCCCCATGGGAACCACCGTCGTCTGCTGTACAGAACCCTGAACATAATTCTTCATCATTTTAAGTACGACGTTTTAGCTCAGCTAAGAGTGGGCTGAGAAGTCCAACAAGGGGGACAGATGATTGAATTAGCGCTGTAGTAGGAGCCATTTTATCATACGAATACAAATTGCGGGCAGCGTGGTTGCACAGTGGATAGCATTCCTGCCTCATAGCGCTTGTTCTCTGGGACCCGTCTGTGTGGAGTTTGTATATTCTCCCCCGTGTTCTCCTGAGTTTCCTCTGGGTGCTCCGGTTCACTTTCACAGTCGGAAGACATCACGGGTGCGTTAACTGGCTTCTGGGGACACTGGCCCTGGTGTGAGTGTGTGTGTCCTGCCTTGTGCCTGTTGCTTGTTGGGATAGACTCTGTTCCCATAGAGAGGCATCGCAGTATTCGTACAAAAGGTGCCTTTTTGATTATTATTATTATTTTAGTATTTTTGTCCATGCATAGAGATAGCTGTGCAGGGAACTCAAGATCAGTAGCTGGTGCTGCTGTCAGTGACTGAGCAGCTCATTGGTCTGTGGTGTTCAGGGGCACAAGCTGCTGTGATCCTGGATTTGTACAGAAACATTTCCCCTGGCTCTGTGTTCAGATGCGCTCCCTGTCCCTCTCCTGCCTGCGGTCAGCAGCTGCCCGTCCTGCCAGCTCCCCACAACAGTGCTGACACCCCCACAGACACAGCGATACCCACGTGAACCCGCTTGGCGCCCCAATGTCAGCCTTGGTCAGCTTGGGTCCCTTCTTCTTGTTCTGCTTCTTGTTCTTCTTCCCCTTCTCTAGTATGGCGGGTGCCGGCGCAGGGGCGGGCCGGTACCGCGATGCCAGGATGTCTGGGTTCTGGATGTCCATGGTGGCCATGGGGTAGGGGCCGGGGGTCACCGGCGATGCAGCTGGGCCTGCCGAGAGAGCCGGGCGAGGGGTGAGCGAGGAGGAGAGCTTCTGTGCTGTGGTGGCATCTGTACCACTGACACAGTGTCACGACACTGCATAGGGCACACAACACACTGCACACAGCACACTGCACTGCACACAGCACACAACACTGCACACAACACAGTGGAGACTGCATACAGCACCCAACACACAACACACTGGATACAAGACACTTAGTATGTTAATATTGGACAATTATTAGCTCTCAGATTTTAACACATCACATACTGTATACAATTCATATGGAACAGCCTGGGCCATCCTCACAAGAAGATCGAATGAGGAATCATCTCATTGTTCTTCACTCTGCTGCTCTGTGAGGAAGCTCATCGGACAGAAGTTCAGATTCCAGGACTCTGAACTGCCACCCCCCTCGGACTTTGCTTCATATGAGATCAAATTAAACATGTTCATGGCTCTCATCTATAATAAGTGAATCAGCAATTCTTTGGTTAAAGAGGTGGCAAACCTCAGGGGGCTACACTCACCGTTTGCATTGGGTGGTGGCAGAGGCGGTAAACTCCTTCTTTCTGTAAAGGTAAAACATTTCGTTTAGACGTGGGCTGGTTCATTTTGGTTAATGGCCGTCATCGACTCCTGACCGTACTGAACGCTGCTCCAGGTGTCTTGAGCCCTGTTGCACTGGTTCTGAAACACACCGCAGGTATAAACCCTGCGGCGTGTCGCGAGTGCCGTCAGGCGGGGCAGAGGAGCAGAGGCCTGAAGCTCTCGTCCGGGACGGAGAGGATCAGGCCTCCAGGCCTCTAGTCTGTTTGATCTCTGCATAGAGGGCAAAGGTCTCATGCCTCTGCAAGTGAGGAGAAAGCCTCCTCACGACAGTGAGCGGAGGAGGGTGTACTGCAGCACGGTGGAATCTGTAAAGGCCCAGTACAGTACAGCGTGCTGCGTGTGGGGCAAACTCATTTGCACAAGCACAGATTTCATGAGCACACGCCCCCCCCGGCGTGGAGACACGCTCCCTGCAGCCCTGTGCACAGCACTGGTCCCCTGGGCTGTGGTTCGGGGCCCCAGGCCTCCTGCAGGGTGGTGTCGGAGGTGGAAACTGCAGTCCACGAGACTGGCTGAGGAAGAGAGGGAACTCACCATCTGCAGAGGGAGGAGGAGGAGGAGGAAGCTGTCTTTTCTCTGGAGGCGACAAGAAGGAGAGAGAAGAACTGTTAGTCAGACGCCGAGTTCCCCTGCTGGCTGGGAATCCAGTTAAATATTTTACACTGCCTTTACAGTTTATCAGCACTTCATTTTTGGGGTGGCACAGTGGTGTGGCAGGTATTCAGTTGCCTCACAGCCTCTGGGTTCTGTTCTAGCCCTGGGCATCTGTCTGTGTGGAGTTTGCATGTTCTCCCTGTGTTCACATGAGCTTTCTCTGTGTTCTCTGGTTTCCTTCCATCTCCCCGAGACATGGAGGTTAGTTAGAGTCCCTACGTTGTTCCTTTGTGTGTCTGTGTGTATTTGACAGTTTGTGTTAGTATGTGTGTGTGTGCTGTGTGACGGCCTGGCATTGAGTTCTGTCTTACACCCTGTGTTTCCAGGATTGGCTCTGGGTATCTGCAACCCTAACCTGGGAAATGTGGTGTTTCAGTTTTGGACTCATGGGATTCAGTGGGATTCACTCCCACTGCCAGAGGCCCAGCCTGACTTACCTAGACGATTCAGTCTCTGGTTGATCTTCTCCTCCACGTGTTTCTGGAAATTGGCAGCTTCCTGCTCATCAGCAAAGTTCAGCCCCGCCTGACAGTCCTGCAGCCGAGCAAACAGTCAGTTTAAAGCCTCGACTGGAGAACAGACCTCCTACTGCACAGTGTCAGCGTCTGCTGTCCCCACACTGGGGCGCTGGTTTGGTCATTCTGCTCCAGAGGGAACAGCGCCACCTCCTGGTCCACCGGCACCACTGACAGCAGCAGCCTGGTTTGCCTTGCAGGTCTCCCACCCCAGTAAGAGCAATGAGAAGAGGGTGTCGAGAGCTGGAACTCTAGACAGTTCGAGAGCAGAAAGGGAGAGACTGAAAGCATGAGCTACTTACATCAGCGGCGAAGGTGTGGAAGTAGGGCTTTGGGGATGAGTATGTGAACTGGTTGTACAGTTCCTGCTCCCAGATCATTGTCCCCTCCTACGAGCACAGAAAGAGAAATATCCTTACAGGCGCAGCCACACTCCGCTGCAACTCCTCATCTGTCACCTGCACTTCTTGAGTTACGATAGATAGCGGTTCTGTGTCTGAGGGAGTCAGAGCCAAACCGACATGTTGCTAACTGGTTGCGATCTGTCCCAGAGCAATTGGTGCATCGCATGAAAAACCCCCGAGAGAGAAAGACCCCAGGCAGCTGTGCTGTAGCAGAGAGTCAGAGGGCTTGCGGGGGCTGTACAGTACCTTGATGTCGTAGAGCCGGATGAAATAGGACCTCTTGGGGTTGTCTTTGACGAAGCACAGCACCCCACAGTGCTGGAGGGACCAGTAGCTGCTGCTGTGAGGAAGAGCCATGTGGAGCTGAGCCACAGTGGTGGCCATGGTCTGTGTGAGGAAGAGGAGGCAGAGTCATGTCCGCGTGCTGCAAGAGCTGGAGGTCTTCATCCTACTCTGTCTTTTTTTCTTGTGCATCGATAACACCTGTCACTGCACATCTTACCCCGACAGAGGCTATTGTCACCTAACAGGAGTGTGTCAATATTTTTGCCCATTAAAAGCATTAGAACTGCTCAAAATATGGAATCCGTTGAGCACTGCACCTAAGACAATTGCTCTTCTCTTGTAAAAACAACTTCAAAACTATATTGCTTTAGTAGCAAGTCACTTAGTCGCTAAATTTTCGGAAATGGAAAGTCTAACCTGCCTCTTTGCACAAGGACAATGATGAACCTTTATCAGTGGGGCACCTGCGCAGATCTGAGGTGCTCTTTGTCCTGGTTTCCACAGGTTCCCCCTGATGCTCATGTGTGCCTCTTTCCTTTAACTGCTTTTAATGTGTATGTGGCACATCACAGAGAACAACAGGTACTTCTCTACACAAAGAGATGTGGGAGTATAGAACGAGCTGCCCAGCCATGTTCACTCTCATGATCTGAGCCTGGAAGTGCACAGCCATCTCTAGCTACAATGAGCTCTACGGCTGGAACACAGGCCTTGGAACAGTGATTTGTAAAGGGAACTGTGCTCCATGCTGACAGCACACAACAAGCCCTGCTTTGTGAGTCAGGAGCTAGACTGATGCCTGTGAAGAATCAGTGCTCCCAGGGCAGTTCTGATGCCCTGAGTGACCTCACCCATTCACATGACTGCTGGGACTCACAGTCAGACAGTGGCTTCTGCAGATCACAGGAGCAGAACACAGGCTGCCCTTCCTTTTTAGCATAATCTTTAAAACAACAAGACCCTGTAGTGTGTAACTGGCCCTGCTTCAGTTTGTTGTTACGTGCAGCATGACACCACATCGCCACAACAGCATGTTCTTGTTCTTCAACCACGAAGGCGGTGAGCTGAACTCTTGACTGGTGTCAGTGTTTAAATACTGACACGTTCTGGTTTCATCTGTCTTTTTAACTGTCGAGCTATCTCTTTAGCAACTAATGTGTCTCTCCCCTGCAAAATGATTGCAATTTCAGCTTTAAGGGAGGAGAAAAGGAGGTCTCTTTATCAACTGGTGTGCAAACTCCCTGAGAGCAGACACTCATTCTCACCATGTCCATTTTCTCCCTTCTTAAATACTCTATTTGTTATACTCTTCTTATATTACTCTGTATTTTGTATAATACTCTGTATAATACTCTGTATTTTGTTCTCCAATGCCTTATTTATCTGCTAGATTCCTTCTCTCCTTCACACCTGAAGAAAGCCACAACGCTGTGTTTCACTTCTTTTCCTTTACTTAGGAATAAACCTTTACCTGTCCCTTTCCAGCCCCTCGCATGTCTTTATAAACTGTCCCCTCGCATTTCCCCCTACTCGCATGTCTTTATAAACTGTGCCCACAAATAGAGAAAAGTGTAGGTGTCCTTAAATTTGACCATACAGACACTGAAGACAGACTTAGAAGCCTCTTCAGACAGTACAGGGCTGTGAAAGAGTTCATTCACATTACCTCACACATTTGAATAAATTACAAAACTCTGTTCAGGTGTCAATCACTCAGTTGCACAAGGCAGAGAGTGAGAAGGCAGTAACAATGAGGAGACGGACGGACGGTCGGGGTGCTGATATGTCGTTATTGTTAGAGAGGCTCGCTCTCCGAGGGCCCAGGAAAAGGAAAGGGGATGATGCTTGGAACCTCAAGAGAGGCAGAGTTTTCTCCACCTGGAATATGTATGGGGTGGATAATTCCCAAGCTGGGTTTACCTATTGACCTAACCTGCATGTTAACTTTCTCCTCCAGCGTCCGGCTCCCCACTTGAACCCCAAGG
The DNA here is from genome assembly GCF_059453375.1 of Lepisosteus platostomus. Taxonomy (NCBI): domain Eukaryota; kingdom Metazoa; phylum Chordata; class Actinopteri; order Semionotiformes; family Lepisosteidae; genus Lepisosteus; species Lepisosteus platostomus. Next base: position 1,091,463 of record NC_142613.1, read on the forward strand.
TAACCTCCCCCTCCAGCACATGACAGAGGAGCACCTGCAGGGAGGCTCCCAGGCCCTTGAAACGCAGTGTCCCGGGAGAGACAGGGAGCAGAGACGACGGGAGCGTATGAGGGCTGGAACTTCGGACTCTGCTCTCGCCTGACCCAGCAGGTACAGGCAGTGCCTGGCCTCACAGAGCAGGGGAGACCAGCCAGGACGCAGGGAGAGAGAAGGGGCCGGGGCACTGTGGCGGGGGGCCTGAGCCTGGCAGTGAGAGAGCAGACAGGAAGACAGAGCAGCCGCTGTGCTGAGCTTGCCTGTGAGGCCGGTGCTGCAGCAGCTGGTTATAGCTACAGGGGAAGTGGCTTCTGGCAGGGCTTCCTGCTATGAATTGCCTACCTCTACAGCTCGAAAATGGAAGTGAGACTTTCTTTAAAGTGACAGGGCCCGCGGCTCTGCTCGGGCCCCGTCTGAGTGAGCTGACCCGAGATGAGACGGGTTTCTGCTTCCAGGGGCGGGGTAAATCGGCAGGTTTCTTCATGTCTGGACTTTGTCTATCTGTAATCTTCCAGGGAGATTTCTTCTGAATTGTTACGAACTCCATAAAATGTCTTGAAAATGCTCTGGCTTTATATAAGAATAAAATAAATTGTTTTATGAATTTAGTGGAAATAAAGGTAATGTATTTTTCGCCTTTTCAATAACTACCTACAGCGGACAAATTCTAGGGATAATTCTTTTGTAAATTGTAATTGATTAACAGGACATAACTGAGTCTTGATAAACTGGTTGGTGCTGACCCCTATTAATGATTAATTGTGTGATTTGTAACGAAGCCAGATTTTTTCCAACACACATTGTAAATGCTTTATGAGTGGTTACTTCAGTGTAACTTTATCTGTTCAGAATGTGTCATTTACAGTCCCTAAAGCAGTGATATCCTCCTTTTTGTAGACTAAAACAAGTGACTTGTAACACGTCTGAGGAAGAAGACTGCTCCCTTTTCACTTCAGTAATTTAACAGTCACGATTAACTTGTCTGATCAGTGTTGCTTCATTCCATCACTGATAACCGGTATCATCATCTGTGAGACGCATATACAGAGTATGTACACCATGCATGTTAATCCCCACACTTCACGGTGATATAATTAGACTTGTACCAAACTCAGAAGAACTGCATGTCAAGGTACTGCGGGAACACAGAGCAGGGCCAGAAACCAGCTGACAGAAAACTAGTGGTTAAATGGGAAATGTCAGCAGCTGTGGGTGTTCGGCCGGGTCATACTCTGAACAGAAGACCAGGTGTTTAGAAAAGAAGGGTGAGAAAGGGCTGGAGAGGTTTGGAAGACCAAGACTGATTCTGCAGGTGAAAACTCCTTTGTGGCTTTGTTTTTCTAGAGGCACTGGCTGCCTAGGTCTCAAATGAATACACAAGTACAGGATTTGAGTGGCAGGATGCGAAACTGAAACCCAAACCACATCGCTGCTGGAGAAGCAAGAGCCGCACTCCCTGGCCCGCTGCTGACCGGCTCACCGGCCGACCTGCAGGGAGCGATCAGGAGTCACACAGCCTGAAACGGTCCCAGTAAGGCAAGCAAGTGAAAAGGCCGCAGCCGAGCAGACACCTTGGTGCTGGAGGTGGGCGTGCACTGCAGTTGCAGGGTGCTGCCATGGTAACAGGGTTACTTCAGAGTGATGCCCTCTCCGGAGCCCGTCTGCACTGTTCGGCTGGGCAGACCTGCTGCCTCCCTGTGCAGGGGCCTGCAGGATCTGTAATGTCTCTACATGAGCTTCGACGAGCACAATGCGTGAAACAGGGTGGAGTCTTGCAGAGCAGGAGCTGGCAGCTAGGAGCTCCGTGTAGGTGGTCTTGCACAAGGCTGATATTTGCTCTGCTGGCTGTGGGCCTGTTGTGGGTGTTCTTACAACACCCTGTGCTCTTTCTTCTGCAGGCCATCTTTGTGTAGTGTGGCAGGTTGCGTTAGGGAGCCTCCCAGATCTTTGACCCAGGCTATCTTGGGGAATCCTCTCTGCTTTCTTTTGTTTGGATGACAAAAAGGTTCCTCGTAGTTCATGAAAAACTGTCTAAGTAGAAACCGACTGCAGAGCGTCGTTAAGAACCGCACAACAGGATGTGAAACAGAACTGAAATGAAATCATTCAAAATATTGGGATCTGCTACAAAACAGCAGGTGCTCTTTAAAATAGAGCACACAGGGCGAAGCCAGCATGAGCATCTCTCTCTGAAGTCTAACTAGAAAGCAGAGCTGGGCTGAAGGAGACTGAGCACAAGAGCCGTACTCTGTTGTTACACACCACCCAGTGTGGCACAGATCTCGCTCCTGACTGGCTGTACAGAGCACGAGGCAGGGCTGAACGTGAAGAGGCATCTCCGCAGAGTAGAAGTCAAACTGAATAAATTCACACCAGGCACACAAGAGGGGCCTGAAGTTCAAGTCAAAAGAAATCTCGTGATCTGGGGAGGAAGCGATGGCCGAGAATCTGTTCAGCACCTTGTGAGGTGGCAGCTGCCACAGGAAATGTGAGCTGGCTCATTACAAAATGAGGTAGACATCCAGACAGCAAGGAGGAACAGACCCTGGTGAAAGACAAGGTCAGCAACCACAGCCTGGACACTAGCAGACCTGAATTAGAAACTGCACAACACAGGCAGACCTAGCTAAACCATTTTCTCGTAATTAAGTACTTATACCTTGTGATGTTAATGAAATCAAAGAAACATAACTCACTTCAAATGCTGGAGACGAAGGCAGTATTAGCAGGCACACGCGGACAGAGAGACAGGAAAGACAGAAGAGAACAAGGTTTTTATCATAAAGAGTATTCAGGCTCAGGAACTAAAGCTAGAGGAATCCATAGGGATGATTCCATGTAGGTCAGGCCCATTGAAAAACCACCGGATGCAGAACAATCCATTTTTTAGCCTCTTCATCCAATGGAGGGCTGCCAGAGCCTATCCTGGCAAGCAATGGGTGCAGGGCAGGACACACCCTGGACAGGACACCCGTCCATCGCAGGGCACACACAGACACAGACACACACGCACTCACACCGGGTCTAGTTTTCCCAGAATCGGATTAACCTACAGTACCTGCATGTCTTTGAACTATTGGAGGAAACCGGAGCACCCAGAGGAAACCCACGCGAACACGTGGGGGACACACCAACTCCACACAGACAGCGCACCAGGCAGCGCTGCCGACCCCCTCTGCCATTGTGCCACCCACAGATACAGTGTCGATTAGCATTCAGCACTGTGACGTGAAACGGAATAAAGAGGTGATGTGCAAAGGGACAGGTAGGTATATAGACCAGCACAGACCTGTAGGAATATCCGCAGTAGAAACTGCAGGGGCAGGCATGGTTAATGACAGCTCTTACCCAGTGTGTCAGGACGTCTACAAGAGGAAATGCTCGTACAGATCTCGTCTTCTCAAACAGTCAAGTCTGAGAGAAGGAAACGGTCTGAGAGCCAGCAGGGAGCGAGCTCGTGCTATGGTGTGCTTTGAAGTAGATTTTGAAGCTGTACAGAGGCTACAGCCACAGGAGAGCAGACTCTGAGGGAAGGAGACACGGTTAAGGGTGTAGGATGGGTGGCAACAGATTTGATATCAGTGGAAAATGGCAACAGTTTAAAGAGATTATGCTTGAAGCACACTGATGATTTGCTAGAAATCAGTATCCCAGAAAAATCTATCAATATCAGCAAATCAAGCAGGAAGAGTACAAGGGGAAAAAAAGCATTTTCATTAAATATCCAGTAAAATGTGCTTCCACGACAAGCAGGGAGAAACAGAAACAGAGATGCATGTTCTGCTGTGTTGCAAGAAATGCTCAATGATTAGACATTTTTCCCTGAAATAAGTCAAATCCCAGAATTCCCGCTCCTGCCAGAATGAGAATAAGCCTACAAGGGGAGGAAACTGACTGGAGCTGCAGTCCTGAATGTGATCTCCTTTACAGAGAAACGGAGAGTGGTCCTCTCAAATAATAATATGAGAGGCTCTTCAGAGCTGTTGCAGGAGTGGGGGGGGAATGAGTGAAGGGCGAGAATTTGTGTCACACCACCAATGGGCCTGAGGACACTGTGCAGCATTTAAACTCCTCCCCCTAACAAAACAGGTCCAGCAGCTGGACGTTCCAGTGAGATTCACCCACTTGACCGATGGGCAACAAATGAGCAACAACAAACACGAAAACTGAAAGGAAGGCAGGACTGTTTCACAGAATGTGACCGAGTTCCTAAATACTGCCATTAAAGGTCTAATGGTTTTAAACCTCACCTGCTTCCCCCTTTAGAAATAAAACAAATTAAGCATCATCGCGTCGACTTCCTCATTATCTACCCGTCTGCTAGCAGCTACTTAACATGCGCTTTCTGCAAACTCAGACGGTCTCGGGAGTGATATTTAAATCCAGGACAGAACAAGAGACGCTCAAAGAGGCCTGCAGAAAGTTACTTGTTTCCTAGAACGGTGTTGAAGGCCTCGGGCTTTAAAAGAAGAAAAAACAGGAACTTCTAGGGAGTGTAAATACACAGCGGTGTGCTACTACGCCCTGTTTCCTCTGTGTGTGTACCCTGCCCCGCGACGCAGCAGCTGTGGAAATCGCTGCGATGAAACTCCCAGCATCCCGCTGGCCTCCCGTTGTTTCCTCGTGCCTGTGAAACGCGTGGCGCTCGTTTACGGCAGCAACCCCCCGGCCCGCGTGAAACACGGAGCGCAGCCGCGGCTCGGCCCGGCCCGGGCCGGCCCGGCGCCTCCTCGCGAGCAGTTCCAGCAGGGTCCGGCGCGTTATCTGTGATCCTGACAGTCCTTCTAACCTGGGTTGTAAGCGTTGTGGGGAGCTGAAGGAGTTTGAGAAAGTCCGGGAGCAGGCGAGTCAGTAGACTGTGTAGAACGAAAGACGTGGTTCACGCGTGAGGTGACTTCACGGTAAAATTCCCCCGACGGCTCACTGCTCCTCTAGCCCTACGGCTCAGCCAGCCTCGGGCGGACTTGCGCCGCGCGAGGTCTTTCCCAGTAGAGTGTGACCAAGGCACAAAGCACTGTGGGATAGCCGGCCCTTGTCCTTTCAGCTCCCACAAGCCCCTTCCTCAGATCTGTATCCGACTTCGATAGCTTTGGGTTATCTTGGCACCCGAGGAAACAGCCACAAAGAGAGAAGAAAAACGCCCGTAACAGGAATTATAGGAAGAGAGATAAGAACAATGCAATATCTTTGCAAACCGAGCTCCTTAGTTTGGCCACACTACAGCAGAAGACCTGAGGGCCTTCAGACCTGGGGTGCTTTACAGCCACTGCACTGCGGCCCTATAGGAAGGTTAAAAAAAGGCCGAGCCTATAGCTGAATGACTGAGGAAAGCATCTTCATTACAGTGCTGAAGAAAATGATTGGGCCAGTTAAGTCGTTTGGAGCTGAGCCATGCTGAAACCTGCAGATGAGCTAGAGACAGGAAGAGCCATGTAGCCCATCCAGCCTGATTGGTCGTTAGTAATGGATTAATTGATCCCAGGATCTCGTCCTGCTCTGTTTGGAAAGAAACCAGAGAATCGGCTACAGCAACATGACGGGCCGATTTGTTCAACACTCCCACAACTCTTTGTATAAAGAACTACCCACCTGTTCTTGATTTTAAAAGCAATTCCACATAGTACTTGCAGCACCTGACCAGCTGACCCCTGCTCTACTGGTAGTGTTCTCACCCAGGTGATACCTATCAGACCGGCCCTGAGACCTCAGCCTCTCTCCTGTGAGACAGGTTCGTTCCTCTGGGAACAGGTCAATCACAACATGGAGGAGCGCTATCGGAGCTGGCTGGGTGCTGGCACTGCGGGGGCACTGTACCAGGCGTGATGGGAGTGTGCGTGCCAGTTACAAAGCAAAGGGCTTGTCTGCGTTACCTGGGGGCAGCAGAAGGCGCTTCAGACAGGGCACCTGGGAGCCAGCCAGTCCTGACCTGTGTCTACAGTCCCCCTGTGTCTCCACAAGGCTGGAGCATCGCCCCAGCGCAGCTGCTCTGACTTCCCTCCTCGAGAAAGCGACGCGGACGGACTGGGGCTCAAACAGAGCTGAACAGAACCACGGGGCCCGGTCCCGCGGGGCACCGCTCCTCAGACCTTCCCCAGCCCTGGCGAGCAGCGGCCCGCCCGTCGCACCCGGCCCCACCTGTCGAGCACCCTCGCACCTGTCGGGTCCAGACAGCCAGGGTGCCACTCATGCGGAGCGGAGCTGAGCACTGGCGGGGCCCGGGAGACTACCTCCTGCAGCCCTCACGCAGGGCTGCCCAACGTACCTCCGCACAGCTGCCCCCAGGCCCTGGGGCGACCGCCCCGCTGCCCCGCTGGGGCCCCAGCACACAGACCCGGCTCTACTCACCACACACTTCCTGCCCAGCACGTCAAACACTCGCTCGTTCTCCTGGGGGCTGAGCAGGGAGCTGCCGCAGCTCTCCTGCGTCTTGGAAGGCTTGGCGCCGCGGCTCATGGTGTCCACCCCCGCTGCTCCCTGAAGAAAACACGGGGGGCCGCCCCCCAAAGCAGAAACCCCAAAAATCCTAGGCCCACAATCGCCTCCCCTGCTCCCAGAAGCACAGAAGAAGGTGCACGCGCCACAGCCGAGAGCTTCGGAGTGCTTCCGCCTCGCCTTCTGAGCAGAGCTGCGCAGGAGCCAGAGAACAGGAAGCTGGTGACCACACTTCTGCACCCAACTGCTGATCACAGTTTAAAAGCAGCTCTGCTACTTCTTCTTTTTTTCTGCGGCGTGAAGGGGGGGGATGTGTCTTTCGTGTCTTTCTGGCCAGGGAAAGGGGAGATTTGCGTGCTCTCCGTTTCTTTCCTGGGATTCCCTGCAGCTCACGAGGGCACGGCGGGCCGCACGGGCTGCGCCAGGCTTCACCGAAACACGCGGGCGGGATTCTCTCTGCTGGCGGCCCGGGTGCTTTTTGGTGGAATTTCAGGAGCAGCTGGCTCAGGGAAAGATGTGCCTCGAGTTAGGTATTGTTAACGTGACGGGGAGACCCCTCTCTGCCTTTCCTTTCAGTCTGAGGGAACAGCAAGGGCATTCTGAAACAACGTGCCTTTCTGGGGCTCAGAATGACGAGCTGTGGGCCATCGGGCCGAGTCGGGGAGAGGGAGGGAGTTCGCTTTTCCTGCACGATTCCTGCAATCGTGAGTCTCCCACTCCGCCGCAGGCAGTGATGTGCTGTGAGAAACCAGCGACGTGTCACCTCCCCCGTCCCCACAGAGCCAGCCGCCACGGCGGCACAAGACTGGTCACAAACTGGAGGAGGCCGTGTGGCCACCTGGCCCACGTCGCTGAAGGAAGGCCAGCAGCTGGTCTGCAGTAAGAGAAACGCTTGGTTTTGAAAGTAACATGAACCAGAGTTTCTTTGGCAGCAGTCCAGAAAATGAAGTTTTTAAAAAACTTCAGAACAACCTCTAAAAATTGTCTGGTGACAGTTTTATATCCTGGCTAATTTTTTTTTTTTTTTAGAGTTGAAGACCTGACAGCAATCATTTTGACACAAGTGACAAGCTTGTGGAAAACCACGCATTGCATGATCTTTCACACTTACGCAATTCTGGGGAAACTCAAAAATACACTGAAAAACACAGAAAATCTGTCTGAGTTATATGTTTGAGCAACATAATTTATATTTATGACAACAATGATGATAATTGTGATCATGATCATTATTGTTGTTGTTGTTGTTATTTCACAGTTGACGTTGCAAAATTGGACACAGATATGAACTATTCCCATTATAACTGTGCTGGGAAAAAAAACAGTTTTCAATGCTCAGCAGCTCAGGAATAAAATACCACACAGAAACAAGCTGGACCACTCGGAGTGACACCTTTATTAAGATCAGAACGCACCTCTGTGCTGTCGGACAAGACATCAGTACGATACACACTTCCTGTGAACATGAGCCAAACACTGCACGTCACTGCACCGTTCGCCCCTGTCTCCTGTGTCTACTGTAGCTGCCATCAATAACGATAACCGATTAACTGTTGAGGAAATGATGTGTAACTGTTCACAGACCGATTAAATTAAACTCACAGAGGAGAAAACGCATGCGCTGAAATGATCTCTTGGCGAACTTCATTTTTTTTTACAGCAGCCTGTTGTTTTGTGTCGCCCCCTGCTGGAACTAAGTGTGTGGAGGTTTGCGCCCTGTAACAGGAGGACTCGGTAAAAAAAAACAGTTCCTAAAAATACAGTTCGGGTGGTGTAGAAGGCATCGCAACGGAGTGATACAATTGTTCGAATAAAAGCAGTCGAAACACTGTAGTAGTCGGTCTCGGCAACATGAAGGTGAAGTTGGAAACCGGACCGCAGGGAGTCGAGACTTCCGGACAGCGAGCGAGTGGGCGTGGCCAGGTTTCTGCGCTCAGAAGGCTGGGCGGACTCGGAACACACGTGGGTCTCGACCACTTGAGCCAATTACTTGATTGAGTTCAGCCAGGAATGGCCAGCTCTGGGCGTTGGGCTATGGAGGTCTTGGCTGTTTTGTATTTCAAATGGTCTCTGCGCTGTTTAATTGCCTGAATCCTCTGCATACGTAGTGTACGAAAGTTTAGGAATTGATTATTTTAGGGTGAACCCTAACACCCGAGGAACTATGGCTCTCTGGGACTGGGGGGTGGGTGGGCAGTACTGCCCAGTGCCTCCATGCATATCAGTTAAAATACGATGGGCAGACCTCTCGCAGTGTCACCGCTCAGGGACACCAGCAGGGGTCACTGCTGTGCTCAGATCTGGGGACATATTGTCTCTTACTTAAACCCACAAACCCTCATGGCAAGCAACTGTCTGCGGTCACACTGGTGGTGTCTGGACTATAGCCCTCCAAACAAGCCACTGTACTGTCTGAGCCACTGGGAAGCTCCATTGTCCTAACAGCAATAACATAAAAAAATGACCTTTAAGATGACGACTCTCCACATGCAGCTGAAATGCTCGTACATGTCATTTTGTCTCATCGAGAAGTGTTGTCTGTTTTCAGAAACTGATGCAGGAAGTCTCACTTGGGCAGAAAATGCGCCAAGAAAGGAGTTGGGAGATTTATGGAGATTAATGAGCTGTTTCATAGAACTGTGCTAAAAGAACAGGCTCTTGAATTCTCAGACAAGGACAGGATCTCTGACAGGAGTGTAAAGTGTGCTTCAGCTAGGTGGAACTGTTCACGTAAATACATATCTCTGTTTCTGTCTGTGTTTCCTTGTAACAGGAAGCAGCTGTCTGATCGCTGGTCGAGTGTCACAGTTAGAGGCTCCTTGAGCTCACCGCTGTGCAGCTCGCTGTGCTCGGCCATCCCAGGCTCAGACAGAGAGAACCTCTCTACTCTCCACCAAGCACACGTGCCGCCTGGAGAACACGGCTGATCTGTTTTCAAGGTCACGTAGGAAAATAACTTAACTCTGTGTCGACATTTTAATAAACAGCTTAGTTAAATAAGTAACAGCTGAATTAAGACTCTTGACCATAGTGTGAGGGAGGGAACACCGTCCAGAAATATGATTCGCTCACCGACAAGTCTGGCAATCAAGCACAAGAACGACATCGGCTAGGATGCTCGTGCATTTGTTCTGTTGTTAATTCCTGAACCACAGACCTCTCTTGGGGTTTTGCAGGAGTTTATAACACCGTTCTCTGTTTTAGAAAGCGCCACCCACCTGAACTGTGGGGAGGAGGTGTGTGCCCCTCCTCCAGAACACAAGGGGGCAGCAGAGAGCCTTGCCTGGCGTGAAGGAGGGGGGGAAATGGACACTGAGATGGGCAGGGTGGGGGCAGGCGGCGGGTGGTCCAGCCCTTTTCAGTTTTTTTCCCAGCGTGTTGAAGGACTTGGGGCTGAGCTGGTGGGGGCAGGGGAGGTGGGGGGGGGGGGCAGGTGGGGTCTCTGACGTCGCTGTGTTTCCCAGGCGCCGTCGAGGGGTGCTAGTGCCCACCGTGGCTGTTGCTCTCCCCCCGCACCCAGTCCACAAAGATGAAGGACAGACTCATCACCATGAAGATGAAGCCCAGCGCGGCGAAGCAGGCTGCCTGCGGCGACACAGAGGGAAGAGGGGCCTGAGGGTCAGGGCGCACAGGCGCTGCAGCAGCCCCGAACGCGTTCAGCGATTTTTACACTTCTAACATGTCTCTGCAGCAGGCTTCCGGTTTCACTTTCAAGCAGCGAGCATTTCCCCTTCAGCGGCCCCAGAAACACACATTCGCAACTGGTGTTTCTCACCGCGGTCTGTGCAGCGGCAGCTTCTGTGGGCTCGACAGTGAAAGAGCTGCTTCAGGCTGCAGCTTTTTCCTCAAAGGCCCTTGAGAAGCCTCACGTACAGTACGGAAAAAAAAACACAATGAGGTCTGGCCTTTTGCACAACGACACAAGCAATATACAGGAAATGCAGTTATTATTAATCAGCACTAGTCGAGCCCCTAACCCCTGTGTGTCTCGTGCAGATTTTTGTGCTGCAAAAAGTGTTTCATGGCACCTGGTTTGTCACCTAAGAGCACCCACTGTCTCATACTGGGGCAGAAACACGGGCACAGTCTCAGAAGCATCATCCGTATGGCCAGCCAGCCACGTCTTTCCTCCCAGCGGTGTGATACCATCCTGCCCAGCCAGCAAGTCTGAACAGCTTATATAACACCAAGCCACAAGGACACATAGGTGTGAGATTTCACCTCCAGTCAGAGGAAGGGAAATCCCTTCCAGCTATTCACGGCATGGTAAAACCCCTGTCTTTGTCCAGCAGGTCCGTGGTGGAGAGCCAGAGATGCGCTCCAGCGCATGGGGCAGCGCGTGACTGATGCTACACGGAGCCACTGGAGAAGCGGCACTGACTGGGACAGGGACTCGCCGGGACGTGGGGAGCCCGGCGAAGTGGGGAGCCCGACATACAGACGTGGCTCAGCACCATTTAGAGGGGGGGGCGCCCTCCCCCCTGGTGTTGCTGATGGCAGAATCCTCCAGGCGATGAGCACCTGTCAGTCCCGAGATGGGGGAGGGGGGCACAGTGAGAACAATTCTAGATTGTGGAGGAGACGGCTGGTATCGATATGAGCATACTGTCATTGCCTAGTGCAAGGCTGCAGCTTACTGTCCACTAGAGGCCAGCCATCATAAACAGGTACGAGCATGAAAGCTGGTGGGATAGCAGCAGTTTGTGATCACAGGAAAACGCCCATGTGAAGCTGCTCCACACCGGGTCTCTCTCGGAGACCCGGGTCTTTTCCTCCCCCACAGACTCCAGCACGGCTCCCTACCTGGATCTTGGGTCGTGACTTGAGCGGTTCTCTCTCGCTGGGAATGATGCGAACGTAGAAGATTCCCGGGAGGATGAAGATGAGGCTGGGGGCGGATGTGGCGCCTGGAGAGGAGGAGAGACACAGGAACTCAGCAGACACTCGGATCCCACTCAACGTGACCACCTGACTGGCAGCAGGAAGTGAGACAAGTTCAGAAGAGACACGAGGCCCCTAAAGACCTGAATCAGCACCTCCCAGCCCAGGACTGCGAGATCATGCCAGCACTAACAGAACCACGCAGCCTCGAATTGCATTCTGCACAGAAACAGCTGTTGGAGATTTCATGTTAGCTTCGGAGTTTTTGAAAGTAACTTCAAATCTGCCGATTTGTATGAGCTGGGATTTTGAACACACAGAGTCCTTCTCGTCCCACAGCTGGACCAGTGTCCAGGGGGGCAGAGGCAGGACCTCAGGCCTCAGGCTCAGCTAGAAGACCCCGGTCTCTTGGGTCAGCTTTCCAACACCTGCCTGTTACTCCAAACCTGTATCCTGTATACAGGGATCCAGTATCCACAGAGGGGCAGGGGCAGGGCCAGGCTGGAGGGAGGTGTCCACTCACCGATGATGCCGAAGATGTCCTTGATGTTGGGCACGAAGATGACCAGCAGGTTGACGATGATCAGGAGAACGATGGCGATGCCGCAGTGCCGGCCCCAGTGGAAGTCTTTGCCCGGGAACAACAGCTGCTGGAGCGCTCTCCGGATCTGCAGGAGATCAGCAAGGGACACGCATGTGGAGGTCTGCCTGTGGGCTCCGAGTTGCCAAGAGGATCTCAGCTCTCTGCTGCTGACTTGAGCCAAAGAGCTCATTCAGCAATGTCTCAGGGCGGTGATTTTCAAAGCCTGTCGGAAGCCCTTCAACACTAGGAGAACCACCAACGTCTTAGTGTGACCTCAAGGCTCAGGGAAGACTGCGAGAGGGAGGGGAGTTTCAACAAGATGGAAACTCTTGTCTGAACTACACTCCCCAGAGAGAAGGATCTGCCATCCTCAGTCACCTGACCAATCGGTATAAGACTATAAGATTGGTCAGGTCATGGTTTAAAGAACCAGAAGCTGAGCCTTCCTGGCTCGGTCATTATTTGTCGTGCAAAAGAAGAGGGCAGATCCTCTGATATGCAATCAGCAATCGTGGAAGAGGAGGAGAGAGAGAGACTCAATTCTGTTAAGTGCTGAAGGGTTCAGAAGGAGAGACTGCCCAGCTAGCGATGCAGATGGAAGACGTCTAGTTTGAAGCCCAACGAGGAGCAAGGGCTTTTGCTGACGATTTCCTGTCATGCTGTAAATAAACGAGCTCTTTCACAGCTTGACTTCACAGCCGTGTCTGTGTCTGTCGGACCGGGACCCGCTGTGACCGAGGAGCGTGGGCTCCAGGGCTCCCGCAGGGCAGGCCGGCGGGCCTTAATGTTTCCTGAAGCTGCCCGGCGGCGGAGCGGCGCGCTGGGAGGGGGTCTGTCCTACCGGGAAGAGCACCACGGGGACGGTGAGGGTGACGGCCAGCAGCACGGCCAGCCGCACGCACAGGATCAGGGTGTCCACACGCTTCACTTTGCTGTAGGTGTGCAGCAGCTCCGCCTCCACGTTGCCTGGGGAGACAGGGGGGGGGGTTATTCCGGCTCCACTCTGGATATCGTGCTAAGGGTGGGGTTCTAGCCCGAGAGTCTGCTGTGCCCCTGCAGGGACTGACCCGTGTGACCTCTTGACCTTTGACCCTCGGAGCCAGTGAAACCCTGCTTGTGCCAGCGAGGTCTCGCCTGGACAGAGCTGTCAGCTCAGGGCTCGGTTTTCTCGTCTCGTACTGTTTTCTGATCAAGTAGATCAGAAATGCTCAGTTGATTGCCTGCTGGCCGAGTTTATTACAGTCCCACTCTAATTAGTATTTTCTTCTGGAAATATGATTTCTGGAAACTCTGGTTCTGAGTTCTGAACATCAAAAATGCATCTGTATTTATACTGTATCGCAATAATAAAAACACAATGTAAAAACATCTTAACTTCCAAGTGTTGCAGATGGTGAGCATGCTCTCTACTGGTGTGGCCTCGTGCCCCTCGATTCTCAGTGTACCCCAGGATTCCCCACAGCACGAGCGGGACACTGGCATGCCGTCACACAGTCACGTGACTACGATTGACTACGATGAGTCTCTATGTCTCAGGCCAATGGAAATGCCAAATCACCCTGTCACAGAAACACTCGTTTTTCAACACTCTGGGAGACAGTCTTACTTTACCAGATACAGACAGATCTGTATTCGAGGAGAGACCAGGCCTGCTACCCTGCAGCAGCGATAATGGAGCCCGAACCCGCCAGTCTTTCTCTGACCACTAGGTGGGGTTAGAGACACAATACGAAAATAACCCTGGAGAATTCCAGCAGTTCTCTTAATGGGAACCTCAACAGGACAGGAACTTATACCCATCATTCTACAGTTACAAAAGTGCAGCCAGTGTCAAAACCAAGGCTCTGAAATGATTCCCTCCTTCCACCAAAAGGCCCGACTGTCACGGATCAAAAGTGCGCCGGACGAAGGCCACTGCATCTTACCGTAGAAGGTGAGGTAGCCGAAGATGGCTGTGAGCAGGTACATGAGGAACATCGCCAGGATGGAGATGTTGGCCACGGTCTGCATGCGCTTCTTGGTGGGCCTGTCGGCCGGCGGGAGAGAAACACAGGAGCCCGTGAGCGAGAGGGCAGGGCGCGGGACTGGTGATGAAATTCTGCTCCTGTTGGCCGCCCCAGACTGCCACTGTCAAACCTCACTGTCCCTCCCAGCACGCAGGGAGCAGGAGGGTTATTACCTCCATACAGCCGTTACAGATCACTTTCACTCGCTTGGGCAGGTTTAGTGTTAATTATTTGCCTGGGTGCCTGGATCTTGCCTGCAAGTACTGCAGGTGCAGAAGGCACTAATATCCCTGACCCCCTTGTCTCCCAACATGACATCTCTCCTGAGCTCACCTGAGAAGGAAACTGAGCTGTGCAGAGGGGTGTTGGGGAGCTTCGATTACAATTACAAGGAGTGGGATGTTTGCAGCATGAAGACCCTTCTATTGCACTAAGGGGTCAGATTTGGTCGTTACCACTGCACATTTGGGAAAACAACTGTAAAGCAGTCTATAAAACCCCATTCTCCAGCTTGCAGAGGTGAAGGCTACATGGGCGAATGACTGGAGCTCCCAGGCTGCGTGTGAGGGTCTGACAGCTCTCCAGCCCGTGGTCCACCCCCAGCCCGGCCCGTGAGCTGCCGGTGTGAGGTTGTTACCTGCGCAGCTCCGTGTAGATGGGCAGCACCTCAGGGTGGCACACGAAGGCGAAGGCCAGGATGGGGATGGTGTAAGCCGTCTGCAGGTCGAAGGGAAAGAAGACCGTCATTGTTCGCTCCACTAACGAAGGTCCGCAGACAAGGGGCGGCCTTACCGCCCCTCCAGATGCTCTGGCAGTTCAGTAGTGAAGTTCTGAGTGAAACCAGCCATTTCTTAAAGGAGCCCAGAGTCTGGGCCACAACCACCTAGATAGGAAGCCTGTTTCAGTCCCCCACCACTCTCTTGGAGTAAATGTTTCCTCTCCTCTGTCCTAAATGTACTCCCCGTACCTTTCCAACTGTGACTCTGTCTGGGGGTTTCACCATCGAGCGTGAAACCGCTCCCCAAACCTCTTTAGAGCATTTTGTCCACCTGGACCAAATCTCCTGTGTTCTACACTGAAGAGACTTAGTTCCCTTAACCAGTTCGCATCTGTCAGACCCTTGAGAGAATGAATCATTTTTGTTGCTCTTACTTGAGCTCTTTCTAAGGCCATGATGTTGTTTCTGTGGTGTGATAACCAAAACTGACCACAGTATTCCAGGCGAGATCTTACTAGAGCATCTTGTAGAGCTCCAGCATAACGCTCTAGATTGAACATCCACACTGTAGCTCAGTTACTGGCAGTACACTGTGATCAGTCACTGGTCATAATCGTCCTTTGGATCAGTGTGGCTGTGTGGTGAGCGTTCGGGTCCGCAGCTCACTTGACCCGTGAGGCCTGGCTGACCTGTTGGTTTACAGTGAAGAATTTGACTTCTTCCGTGTTGTTGACGCAGTTTGTGAGGTTCATTTCCATCTCAGGGCTACAGCTGAAGTCAAACTTCTTGTAGATCACCTGCGGGGGGGGGAGAGAGGAGAGAGGGAAGGTAGCACCACTCCCAGCCATCTTGACATCAGCAGCCCCCCCAGCCCAGAGCGAACAGGAGCGTCCCTTCGCTCATTTCTACACAAGGCATAGCGGCGAACCCTGACCTGACGTCAACCCACACTCACCGAGATGAGGAAGAACACCATGCAGGTTAAGGAGAATCCACTGGTGTACCCAAGATAACCTGCAACCAAAGATCACAAGGAATAACCCACCGGAGCAGCAGAATGGCACTCTAAAGACAGATGCTAACCCATTCTGCCAAAGCCTTTGCTTAGCATCCCTGATTTCCAAATGAGTGCTTGTGTTTGCACTCAGCACACTGCACTGTTAACTATAAGATGCTTATCTCACTGTAGCAACAGCTTCGTCAGCTGTCTTACAATTTCTCCTGCTGCTGCAGGTACGAATCCCTAACCTGCTGCTACTACTGTCAGTGTGGCTGCCCCCACATCCCCTTGCTTTCAAAATCGATGAGGTCACTTCCTGCTGCAGGCCTGTGGACAACAGTCCTGTGTCACTAGAGTCACCAGAAGCACTAACATGTCTTCTGCTGGTCCCAGGAACAGCTGGCAGTAAATACAACAGCCACTGCTGCCGCTGCCTGCAGGAGGTGGAAGAGCAGGTGATGCAGGAGATGCAGGTATGGAGGACAGAAGGAGTAGATCAGAGTAAATAGGAAGATGCGGAAAAAAAAGACCAAGATGACGAAGATGATGAAGATGACGGTGGAGACTGAGAAACAGGGAATTAATAACCTACCGAGCTGTCTCATGAGGGCAAGAGGGAGGATGATCAGGACACTAACGATGATGATCAGGTACCTGCCTTCCAGGTACCATAGGCTGTGAACGAGACAGACAGGAGGTCAGACAGACAGCTCTGCGCTCACCTGCTCCCCAAACTCAGTTAATGAAGTCGCTTTGAATTGTTAGAAAATGAACATTTTTGGACTAAAGGTGGGACTACATGATTAATGACGCATATCTACACCCCAAACTGTGCTTTTAATCATGTACAGTACTGTAGTGTAATTCTTCTTACAACAATAATCATGACTTGTTTTATTAAAACATCTTCTGACCTGCTGGTACACAACAGTCTCTATAGCCTTTATCAATGCACCTGCACACTCCTTCAGATGAAAAATGAAGGAGCTGATATTTGTGCTGCTTTAAAACCACGTGGCGTTCAGGAATGGAAGGGGTTTTGTCTTGAGGAGAACCGAGCGGCTCGTGACTACAGTCGTACAGGCAGGGATGCCTGCCCAGGGGTGACGCCCTGCTGCTGACGGGAGCAGAGGGGAGGTGAAACAGGCTGAGACAGCGAGACTGGAAAGAGTGTGCGATCAGCCCCATCAGCTCCTGCACCTGAATAAGGCTGAGCGATGAGTCTCCTCGTACACTTTCCATTCCGGGGACTTAAACAGGTCAAACGAATGTCAGTAGGGTTAGGGTCACTGGAAAACCTTCACCAGGAGGCCATTCAGCCCCTCCAATTTGATCCATTTAGTGATCAGTAGTTCATTGATCTGAGGATCCAGCCCTTTCTGGAAAGACACCAGGGTGTCATCCTCAAGACCCGGCCTCTGTCTCTCCAGTCCGCGACCCAGATGCAGGATCACGAGCTCGTGGGCGACATCGACAATCCACTCACTCGCTGCTGTCGGTCTTCAGGAAGGACGAGATGACCAGAGGCAGCTCCACCTTGATGATGAAGAGGTAGCTGGACATGGCTACAGAGAAAGACAGGATCCTTTTAGAGGCCGGTTGACGTTGCCTGGGCACCGTAGTTCAGGTGGGAGGCGCCGCAGCCAGTGAGACTGTTACTACCCCCGCGCATCGGCCTGCCCTGAAATAGTGGACACACCTGAACAGCTGGCCAGCGCTTGTTCTCAAACACCGGTCATAGTTCCTGATCAGTACTGGTGCAGAACTGTGCACAAAATACAGGGCAAACCTTAGAAGACAGGCATCATCAGATAATCACATTCAAACGATACAAAGATATGTAGAAACATTTGCGTGTTCAACTCATGATGGGGAATATTTGTATTATTTTTGAATACGTCCACAGGTTCTTTCTGAGAAAGCGAAGAAAAGAGAGGTCTCTGTAGCAGTCACACAAAGGTGCAGGGTGAGGGAAACATTAACTCATGAGCTTCAGACAACTCTACGTTAGAGTTTCAGACTTTAAGATATGCATTCTGAAATCCAAGCATGGATCATTCTGCGGACGAGAGTGCCTTGTTGAGCATCATGCCTGCAGAGCCGAGAACAGTAAATTAAAAAGTGTTCTCATGGGTACAGACATGCGTCTGTCTCAGTGTGAGGTAGTTCATGCGTGTCTGAGTGTAACCGCCTGAGATTCACCTCCAATGTTGTGGATGCTGACAACGATAGCTGCTAAGATTTTCCCTGGATGTCCAAAGGCTCTGTTGCCCAGCTGTTCATAGGCACGGATTCCTGAAAGATGAAACACCCACAGTCATGCTGCTGTTCTGCTCAGTGCACTGGGTCACTGCTGCAAATACTGCTACTCTGCTATGGCAATCGGGTTCCACAGAGCATTAAACACACCCTGAAATTCAGAGCAAACACTCTCAGGGCTGAGAACAGAGAGCGACTCCTTACAGAGTCACAGAGGAAGCCCAGGGACTGGTGCTGAACCTGATCCCCCAAGAAATAAATGCATGAGGTTCCTTGATTAATACCAGTAGAACACCTGGGGGAGAAATTCCTGGATCTCTTTATGAAACGCCCAGATATGATTCCTGGATTAGTTATTCCCAAAGACCTTAATTAACAAGTGGCTCACTTATTAACTCTGCCTTCTGACCCTAAACGTGTTTGGTCTCTTTCTGCTGTGCTGCAGCTGTGCGGAGGACAGGGGCTCTGACTCAGTTCACGACAGGCGAGCGTGCTCAGTCTGGAAGCAGCAGGGCCGGGGAATTCAGGGACCGCCTTACCTACGACTCCGGCGCTCTTCAGAAGCAGGTGTATGGAATACGCCGACAGAATGGCAATGAACGTCAACAGGATTCTGCAGAGACGTGAGGGAATATCTCAGGATTAGGGAAGGGAAAGGGCATGCGAGGTGCAGTACACAGTACAGCTGGCACAGGGGGCTGACCAGAGGAACCCAACAGTGAGCTCTTGTCAAACTGTAAAACAGCTGCCCTCTGGAACAGCGTCACTAAAGCACTGAAGGTGGGAAAAGACTGCCTGGACGGACTGCAAAGGACTAAAACACAGAGGATGGCCTCCGGCTCCAAGCGAAAGCCTGCTTTGCTTAACAGAAAACAGCATCTGGTACTCTCTTTTCAGAGTGCAACAACCGGGCTAAAACGCTTTGCTTTTGCACTGTTATGAGTTACAGCGGCCCTTCTGAAATCTGCAGACGGGTGGCAGAGACGGCAGCGAAGGGTCAGGGGTGGGGAGTGGAGAGAGCAGGCCCGGCCTGCTGGTTCCTTGGGGATCGATCTGCCCCTCGGTACTGAAGGATGAGATCCGCACCCCGCAGGCAGAAGCTACTGTAAATATTTATCCCCCAGCCTGCAGCGCAGCTCCTCTCCACTAGTCATCAAATCCTCTAATCTCATTACGCTGACAGATGACTGCAGGCCTGATCACAAGAACCTCAGCTATTCCCCAGCTCTTGGCTACTGGCCAAACCTGCCCTGCCCCTGACAAAACCCAGGATCGCAACTGCCAGGCAGGTTGATCTGCGAGCAGTCGGCTATATATAAACCTTAAAGTCGCATGCTGCTGTCCAGTCCACTTTAAAACAGGCTGTTCAAAAAGACACCCATGGCCATGAAACCTTTTCTCTCCTTCACTGTCACGTTTCAGGTTTATCACCTTCGTCAGAGGATAATGACCAAGATGACGGCTCTACCAGTAACAAGATAGGAGTAAAGATGAAACTACTGCCGCAAACATGCAGTGAATTAGGACTTGTAAGTGAAAAAAAGGGCAAAATCACTTTGTTAACTTATATTTATTGAAAAAAATATAGCCTAAGAATCTATAACAATATAATACAATACAGTATGTGTACAAACCCGACAATTTCTTGAGTTATATGATTGTTATACTGTTGTGGCTTTAAAGGTAACAAGCCAGTGCAAGTATCTGTTTCCCCATCAGTTTACACAGGAGGGTGTGCACTGCTGTCTGACTGTACGTTGTACAGTGCACATGCAGACTGTGAAGCAGATTTAGCCTTCCAGCGTCTTTAAAGAGTTCACATCATGTGATTTAACCTGATAAGGTCTCCATTACAGTCCTTCCCAGGACTCAGAAGCACACTAACATGTAAAGGGCTCAGTCCCAGTGGCTGGCTTAGGGTCTGTGGCACCGACAGAGGACGAGACTCTTCCCGAACAGATAATCAGGAGGTTTCGGGAAGGAGTTAGCTGTCTTGGCAGGTTTCTGAAACCAGCCGAACATGGTCTGGCAGATGTATCTTCTCCTATTTATACAGGGCTATAAATAAATTCCTTTTTCAGAGCTAAAACTGAGCTTCGAGCCGTCTAATTCTTTAACCCAATTGGGAAAAGGTTCAATCTGAAACCAGATGAACCTTCGCACCAGGGGGGCTGAGAACGTCAGACGAAATCCTGCATTGCCAAAACTTGGAAGCCACTTGACCTGGTTTGCTTTCTTAAGTCACTGTGGTTTTTTTATCCCCCAAAGGAAAAAAGAAGGATTAGCGACAAATAACAAAAAATATTTTTCCTTAGTGAATTGAGAGTGGACTCAGTTTGGAAGCAACGTCCAGTTTCTACAACTTCTACGCCAGCAGCCATGTGACATTGACCTTGTGTGGACTTTGGCTTCTGGATTCTCAGGTGTGCAGGGAGGATGGAGAACCTAGCAACAGCCCTGGCTGGTGTTCCCCTCTGCCGCATGTTGCTGCCACAAGGTGGTTCATGGGTAATTGATCCCGGGTAACAGGGCCACCAGAGGACCCGGGCTGACCAAGCACGAAGCCAGCTCGCTGATGCCTGAGGCGAAGCCCACTATTGCGAGAGAGTTTTGCACAAGGGGGGGGACTTAAGAAGGAAAACTTGGAGGGTTCCAGCCACATCCTTCTGAATTGTAAGGAGTCCTTTCATTCCTGTTGGGGCAAAGACACACCTCCTCAGCTGTTTCTCCGGGCTCTCTGCCCCGGTCTTCCAGAGTATTCCATAACATGGGAGGAGCTGCTTCTACGTGCACGCTGCCCAGTCTTGCCTAGGGCATGGAAACCCACACCTGCCTTCCTTGGCATCACATCTACCACACCCCAGAACGAATGACTAACACACAGCAAGCAGTACGTCAAGCAGGGAAGCCCGCCAAGGAGTCTCCACCTCTCCGATGATCCAATGAGCATCTGGCAGTCGGCCAGGATGCAAATATCACTCAGCCTCCCATCCAAAACAGGTGTCAGACAGATCATCATGGTGTTCAGGCTTTGGGGAGCCTTTGGGGCTTTGCAGTTCCTCCTGCATCAGCTGGTCCAGAGTGAGAGCCCTGCGGCAGAAGCACCTCTCTCTGTGAGCAGAACACAGGCTGCTGGGCCTGCAGTGAAGACAATCTGAGACCAGCTTAGGAATGAAACAGGTCACAGCCTGCATGTCTGAGGGATGGCAGGTCCTCATTGTATCCAAAATTGCTAAAACCTGTCTAATGATCTGGTCATCCATGTGTGAGAAAGGTCCTCACTCCTGAGCGGACTGTGCAGCGGATATGTCCCTGGGAGGCTTCCGTAGAGAGTAGCCATTTTGGCTCTTTCTACAGAAGCCACTCCCCTTGTTTCCCAAATGAGCCAAAATGGCTGCTTTCTATGGAAGCCTGCCAGGGACACATCAGCTACTTATTCCACTCAGGAATGTAGACTCCCTCACACCGTGGCTCAGCTAGAGAATGATGAGAGAGCAGGTATGAGACTCTTGCAATCAGAAATGCATTTTTTAGACTGTGAAAGCAAAGTAACATCAACAACATCAACGTGAAACACTTTAGCTGTGCATAAGGAGGCTCGCTAACATCCTGAAAGACACTTTCCAGTTTGATGAGATCCTGGGTTCACTGCTTTCTTTCAACTGTATAAGCAAGATGAGTGCTTTGAGTGTTTTCTTATTAAGGTACAACCAGATGACCAGCTGGACCGAGGGGACACGCTTTCTGAATGAGGCGCCGGCCAGTTACTCACAGGAAGAGGATGATGCCAGTGTTGGACATGGCGTACGCCAGCCCCAGGATCCCACTGCCCATGATGGCGTTGCTGAGGTTGAAGACAGACATCCCCAGAGATGTCTTTCCTTCGAACTGCGGGACAGCCAGAAAGACAGACACTCAGACGTTTCTGCTGGTTTCTCTGCAATAGAACAGCACTCACCCATAACTTAACAAGAGCTTGAACAGCTCGATCTTTCTTAGACTGGCCTGACGAAGCATAAAGAGCATGTCTTCAATGCTGTTTGAGCACCAGTGTGTTCTAATCAAGGCAGAATAAGGCACCAGGCCTGTCGTGTCCAGGACAGAGCACTGGCTTGGACATGGGGGCTGTGCACTCATGACACCAAGACCGCGATTTACCGTAGGAAAGTCAGAAAGCGCAAGATGGCATGGAGTGCAGTAAAGCACAGCGTTATTGCGGTCAATCAGTGGGGCTCCCTGTTAGAAGAATGTAAAACCAGGAAAGTGTGGGTGAGGCGCGTTGTTGTAAAATGTGGTAAAAAGACAAAAGTACCACTCAGATGTACCACCGTAAGCACCCGTAATGAGAACAAGTTCTCACTGTGACCCCCCCACTCCTTGGTGTCTACAAATGAGCAGCAGTATGGACGCCAGCTGTCCAGCGCCCCCCTGCACCCACACTTACGTCTGTAAACTGGGGCTGCTTTTTCCCATCGCCTTTGTGCGGCAGGAACTCCTCTCGCTCCATCTCGGCAGATTCTGGCCCTTCGTACCTGGGGGGAGACAGGCGGGCACCCGGCGCTGTGCGTTAGTAACAGGGAGAGCAGGGATGTCAGTCCAAGCGTTGCTGAGTGGACACGTCTGTCCAAGACCAACACGGCGAACTCTGCGAGAACAGGCCCTGACGACACGCCCTGTGTCAAAGACTGAGCACAGGGGGTGGGAGTCAAGGGACAGAACCCGGACCACTAGTCTCCCCAATATTTCTCTGCTTAGATGGTGTCCTTCGTGTTTTCTCTGCTTGGTTCTGTGTTTCTGTGTTTTGTACTGGTTGGCTTACTGTACTGGACAAAAACAGTTTGAGAAAACTCATCCACAGCACACAGGGCTTAAACACCTCCCCTAGCCTGACAGTAAACCGAGTGGAACACCATGGTCATGCAGTGAAATTCTTACAGTCATAAATATACATTGTAGTGAGCCCAGAGCTGTGCCAGACAGGAATGTTAATGAGGAGGAAGCGGAGCTGATCACTTGGAAAAGGATATCCCCTGAATTCTTGTGCTTCCAAGGAAATGACTAATCAGTGGGAGCTACCGCCACAATCTGGAATGTCTGTAAAAACGTGGCCCAAACATTTGTATGTGGATTTCAAATCAAACAGTAATCTACTGCCATGTGTTCAGTAGCTCAGTATCAGAGTGTAGGGGTGCAGTGTGTTCAATAGCTGAGTGTCAAGGTGCTGGGCTGGAGTGTGTTCAGTAGCTCAGTAGAGTGCTGGGCTGGAGTGTGTTCAGTAGCTCACTGTCAGTGCTGGGCTACAGTGTGTTCAGTGTGTGTAATGTGTTCAGTAGTGTGTGCATGTGCATACAGAGGTAGGTGAACCTCGAACAGACCTACCCATCTTCCAGCGTGACCTTCTCTGGGCTGAGGTCGTTAACATGGCTGCCATTCGAGATGATGCCCAGAGTTTCATTGCCAGAGAGTTTTTCTAGCTCCATGTCGGACAGAGGATAATCGTGGCTTGGCCGGATCGGCAGTCCTGCACTGTGGATATTCTGGAGGTCCGATGTCTCTCAGAGGGGGTCTGAGGAACAGACAAGCACAGACATCACTACGGAGCCCAGCGTCTCCTGTTCCTGGACAGGGAATTAGGCTGCATGCCTATAAAGAAATAAACTCAGAACAGCAGTTGGTTAATGCGAAATTAACACATACTGAGTCCTCAAAGTAAATGTCACAAAGTGTTAAGATCCCTCTCTAGTGTGAGAATTTCACTCTTTTGCTATTTGCGTTGCCTTACAGTTACTTTTTTCTTTGGTTTTGTTTTAAGTCTCAAATTTCTGAGACTTGAAGGACTCTCAGTCTTAATCTGCTCTGCCCTCCTCTGTCATGAAAGACATCAAATTATTGCTCGTTAAGAAAATAGCCCAGGCATGGCTGTGGCACAGTATCTTTCACGTCATCTTTCTCTAATGGTTTCTCAGTCCAAGACAGATTATTTTCCGATGGGCTTGGCCTCCTACAGTGTGCCTGACTGGGTAGTCAGCTATTGACAGGAGTGTACAGTACATGACAGGCTCTTCCTGTGGATTGTGGATTGCAGGGACTGTGGGATGAGCAGAATCTTAGAATTGCACAGACGTGGGTGACACACCTGATGAGATGCACTACTTTTAAAAAAAATTAAAATAGCATTTGACATTTCTTTCTGCATCTGGAGGACTCATGAGAAGCACCAAGTGACAAATTAAGTGCCTAAATGCCTCAGCTGATCGCTTGTAACTCCTCCCGAGAGACGATCCACCTAGCTCGTTATTAGTCTTTGGAGACTGGAATGGTCACTTCGGAGAAAACACTAAAGCAGGAAACATCAGAATTAGCAGCAATTCCCTTGCAAAATGAATTGCGTTTATTCATTAATTATTTATTGGTTTTAACCGAGGCAACATACTGTCCATGTGTGCCCTTCTATTATCACTGGTTCAATCTGAGTGAAGGAGCTCACTCACAGGCACAACATGAGCCTGGCTGCCCCACCTGGCATTCGAACCCACAGCTGCCCAGTTCGGAGTCCAGAGCTCTGACTGCTGGTCCACATGAGCAACATGTGTTTAGACATACAGTATACACAGATAGGAAGATCAATTTCAACCTGCCTACTGAGTCTCACACAGAGGTTAAATAGTATCAAACTCCTCTGTTCCAGCACTGACAAGACTTTAATGCAGAAGCTTCTGCACAGATGTTTTTAACACCAATGTCTCTGTAATGAATGCTATCATAATTAATAGGAGTAACTGTACTGTTATGAAGAAGAAGGTAGAGGTTTTCCACTTGCTGTTACACAGCACGTCTGTCATTCTCAGGAGTGCTGTAGGGGTGATGATGATAAAGTTTCTCTCTCCCTGTACAATGTTACATTCTTGTACTTCCAGCGGAGCTCCTGCAGCGAGGCTTCAGCACAGGGCATTGACGTAAGCGCCTCTGTCCTGCCTGTCCACATCAGGCTCGTGAATAAGGAGCAGCTTGTGTTGGCTGCACACACACAGGGAATCTGGCAGAATCCAGACATTTGCTTTAGCACTGAGATTCAGCCACGTTGCATATTAAGGGGAGGAGACTTCTGTTACCGTGGGAAACAACACAAATAGCCCCAGCTGTCTGGTCCCCACCTCTTGAATAATTAAAGGGGAATGAATGCCCACAACCAATAACCCACACCACACTGCTTGTGTGCTATTCTACTGGCTTCACTGCCTCCCTCTCTCTCTCCCAGTGCCTCAGCTCTAACCACTAGCCCACACTGCCTCCCTCTCTCTCTCCCAGTGCCACAGCCCTAACCACTAGCCCACACTGCCTCCCTCTCTCTCTCCTAGTGCCTCAGCTCTAACCACTAGCCCACACTGCCTCCCTCTCTCTCTCCCAGTGCCACATCCCTAACCACTAGCCCACACTGCCTCCCTCTCTCACAGTACCTCAGCTCTAACTGTCTCCTGTCTCCTACCTTTCTGACAATAAACCCTTGTCATGGCTTTTATTTTAAGTTCTCACACACACGTGTGCACAACACAACACAACACAACAGAGTCACATGCCTGTAATCAGCCCACGACCTTAAACTCTAAAGCTGGGTTGGTGGTAGGAAAGCAGCGTCACATGTCTGTTCTTTCCACTATGAACTCTCCCACCTCAGTCTCTCTCCTTTTCTCCCAAACCCCCTCCTGGCTGGTCCTCCATTTCTTACCCCCCACCCTCCACCCGCCACCCGGCACCAGAGCTCTACAGAAAGCGCAAATGAACAGGCGTCAGCTTGTGATGCCCATTTCCTGTCCCACTGTGACCAAAGGCCAAAGCTGGGGAAGGGAGATGCCTGGGGGAGGGTGCTGAGGCACTAGCCCAGCCCACTCTGGGCTTCAGAGCATCGTGCAGCATTCATTTCCTTCCCCCTCATCTTAACTGCGTCACTACGGATACGTTTCTGCGGATACGGTGCTGCCAAACAGAATTTGGTCTTACTCCTAAACAATGGGGATGAGTCATTACAAATGCAAGGATAAAACATCACTGAGCAAAAAGCCCCATTACATCAATTCCCCAAGTCACATAAGGGCTTCATACAGCCAGGTGCTAGAGCACCTCAGATCCTTGATTTATTAAACCTTCGTGAACACGCAGGCAGGGGACTTGTTCCAACTAAGTTAAAGGCAGAAGGTTTGGAATGAAACTCCTCAACAGCCTGCAGCCCTGAAGGGCCAGAGGTAGCCAAGCCTCACTGACACTAATTACTTGGAAAATGGAAGCTTGTGTTCCAAATAACTGGAAACTAATAAACTGTGGTGAATACGTCACAGCTGCCCAGCTCAGCAGAAAAGATATCAGGTTGTTTCATTGTCTGTGCAGTTATTACACAGCTGTCCTTCATATCTGAAGCAGATAACAATAAACAATAAGAGAGACCAGAGCAGTAAAGTTGATATAAAACCAAGCAACTTTTCATTTACTGTCACTTCTGATTAAATCCAAGTCAGCTCGCTGTGCCGTTCTCGGCTTGACGCACAGCAGACGTGGGTGGTGGGGTTGTTAGCGTCGCTGTGTTTTTAGCAACCGTGAAAGTGCGTTGTCCACGCAGACCAGCCTGCCTGAGCTTTCAGGACACGTACTGAGGTGTCGTTTTTCAGATCAGTCCTCCAGCTGCGTCTCAGCTCGCTCAAACGAGCGCTGTGCCAAGCAGCTTGCTAAGTGCCGAACCCTGCTGGTCTCAGCGCTGCCCTCACCCCTCACGGCCAGCTCAGTGGGGAAATGGGGGAACAGGAAGTGTTCTCGATAGATGAGACGCAGAAGTGTGCTGTATAGTATAAACAGTATAGAGAACAGTACAGTATAGAGACCTGACCAGAAAAACAGACCTACTGGGCTGTTGCACACCTTGTCCGAAGTTTCACAGTGGGCACTTCTCATGTTGCAGAACAAATGTTGTTTTAAGGCTTCTGGACAAAGTCTGTTATCAGGCTCTAACTTTTGTGTTAAGAGGCAGTTTCTGTGCACGCCTTGTGCTGAACGTTATCTATGTATTGGTTATGCAAGGGGCTTTTGAGGAACCTGACCTATCTGTGGGACATTATGAGTTTATTGCTCTGCAAAAAACCGTGGAGGGGTATCTCCCCACCAAGCTATCCCAGCATTCCCAGAAAGCTACTGATTGACCTGGCAATCTTAGACCGGACAGTGAGAGTTCAAACTTTCGTTTTCTGCAGCAGGAGATGAACAGAAGTACACATGCAAGAGCTCTGAAGGAGTACACACAGCGTAAGTCTATGATCTCAGATAGAAAGATGACCTGGAGTTGCACAGCAGTCCCTGTTTTTAAGCAGATGTGTCCATTGTGAAAACAGCACTAGATCAAAATCAAATGGGGACATTTAACATCAAGCCTGTGTGGAAAAATAAAGTTGAAGTTTAAATGTTGTTTAGCCTCCCCCAAAAATAAATATCTCTGATTATTCCTAACTGCCCTCTCTAAGCCTGTTTCAGACACAAAACTAAAAAAGCCAGCTTAATCTTTGGCACAAATGCCATGGCAAAGTTATTTTCCACTAACAATATAAAACGTCTGCTCCTTAAAGCTGATTGACAGCCCCTTTACTTCAAAGGCCGTAAAGATAAAAGAACATGGACTAACTTCCAATGTGTGAAACTATTGTTTACAAGGGTTCGTGTCTGTGCATCTTGTGAGCATGCAGCCCTGCAGCTACAGCTAAAAATGGTTGCGTGGAAGACCTCTCATCTGAGCTGTTTTGGATACAGTACAAACACAATGTGCATGACTTCAGTGCTGAGCGGTGGAGGTCAGGGGGAGGACAGTAACGTGGCAGGAACAGCGCCCAGCGCTCCCGCTGAGACAGAACACAAGCAGGAGCCTGGGCCCTTTCATCTGAGACTGGGCTACGTGCGCTCACACTTCCCCACACTGCCCCTTGGGGCTCCCTCCCTGAAAGGCCAAGCTGGCTCAGGCCGGGGCAGTATTTATACACCTGGAGCGCTACCAGCGGGGCCTTGGCCGCAAGTAAATGTAGGAGGTCACTGGAAAAAAAAACAAGGCCTGGAAATAAACTGCCGTAGGTGCCTGGAAGATTATCAGCATGGTAAACACAGGCCAAGCACAGGAAAAACAGCCATCTGCAGGAGGTGGGGGCGTGGGGCTGCAAATTGCAGCGTGTAAGGGCACATCTTTCTCTGCTAATTTCATCTGTGTGGGACTCGGGACGCTGTGCACAGGAGAGCAGTGCTCCTTGGTCCCAGCCTGACCCGAGGTCTGCCCCAGCCCAGAACTCACGGGCCAGCTTCAGAGAGGCTAGAATACTCTTGGGACTGCTGATCAAACTGACCCCTTGAAGTTCAGGAACTCATTCTGTAAGAAGTGCTGCGAATCAGGTCCCTGCACACCTCTGACTGCTCTTAGCGGAGTAGCGCAGCACTGTGCCTCTTTAAAACGAGCTCTCCATCTCTCCCAAATCCTGTGGAAGTGTCCTGTGTTTCAGCTACACTGCCTCACCTATACTCAGCGCTGGCTTTCTCTATGAGCATCGTGCATGCGGCCCAGCTTCCAGACCAGGCACTGCTGCGTTCGTGTCTGCTCCGTTTTGTGCTCGGTCACTGTCCGCGCGGCACACATGCCCTCTCTTTGACAGACACGGCTGCTTGCCTTTGCTGTTGTCAGATTTTGGGGTCCCCAGTTGTTCCCTCTGTATTAAACGACGCCCCCAGTTGGAATGGGCTGCCCCCTGTGCCTCAGGTGGCAGTGTGTGGGGCAGAGGAGCCGCAGTCCCAGCGCCCCCCAGCCCCAGCTGTGCCCTACAGCTGGCGGCGCCCTGTGGTCACGGTGCCACAGCCCGGCCCGTGAGCTCAGGCTGCCTGTGTGAGCAGTGGACTTGGCTTCCGGAGAGGCAGCACTGGTGGGGGATTTGGACAGCGTCACAAGGCCGCAGGCTGGAGCTGGTGCCGCCCCGCCAGCGGGTGGCTGGCTCCTCAATCCAGCCTCCCCGTGTCCACCCTCTGGCCCCCCCGTGTCCACCCGCCGGCCTGCGGCTTTGGCTCGGGGACACTGGGCTCTTTCAGCCAAGCTGACAGCACGCCTCCAGACGCTGACAGCGCTGCTGCTGTTGCACCGGACGGGGGATCGGCGGGGCGTCAACAGATGATTCACAATCCTCAAAGGCACTAAAGCAAACCCAGCGGATTTCTTCAGACTGACCAGTAAAACATGAACCAGAGCACACAAGTGGAAGTGTTCTAAAAACCGAGAACAGGAGGTTCTTCTTTACACAAAAGGTGGTGGGGGTGTGGAGCAAGAGCTGGAAGTGATTCTTGAATTAATAAGCTGCTATTTACCAAACACGCCAGATGGGCCTAATGTCTCCTCTCGTTTGAAACCCTTCTAACGTTCTTATGATATTTCTGTGTTGTTCTTTTCTTGACCGATAAATACTCAACTAACAAAAATGACTACATGATTCACAATTTGACTGTTACATCCTCAGGCAAACAGTACTGAAAGTCCTCTGTCCAGAACTCTGGGATAATGCAACCAAATTCATAAACTGGACCAGTCAGACTGCACTGGTGCAGACATAGAAATATCTCAATGAATTTTCAGCCCTTTAGCTCAATTGTCCAACCATTATATACATTATATATATTTAAGGATATTTTAGGGTTGATTCTAATTTTATATTCTGGCCAATCAGTTCTAGATAGAATCCTGACCTCAGCGTGAGATGGCTAAAATGTTATGGCTATTTTAAAAGTCCTGCTTTTAGATTACAATTATCCCAGAAGAGCCCGGATCTTGGAAAGGAGGTGGCGTTTTAGGATTAATCGCAAGGTTAAAACCCCAAACTGTCCCACGGCTCTGGGATCACAGACACACGGCTGGAGCCCTGCCCACCACCAGCACTGGGCCGCCTGCCGCCCGTGTGGAATGGAGTCAGGTCCGCAAGCTGGTTCTGGGATCTGATCGGATCCACGCAGGCTCTTTCCAGACACACAGCCCCCAGCCCTGGCCTTCTGGGAAACACGGAGTCACTGACGGGACCTGTCCGACCTGCTGCTCCCGTCCGCTTTCGAGTCGGCTCTGGGAGTGAAGGCAGATCCCCGGGGCTGGCAGGGAGCACGAGGGTGGGATGTGATTGCAGCTCCCGGCCTGCCCCGTCAGCGCCCGTGCGGCACAGATGGGTTCCCATTCCCATTCGGAATCCGGGCGATCGGCACCTAACCTGCCAAGGTTATCCAAGCGCATCCATGGGAAACGGCACCCAGCAGGATACCCCACTCCCAACCATGTGGGATTGCAAACCCTGAATCTCCTTTCCTGTTGGGACCCCGAGGAGGGAGGGGGATCTCCGAAGTGCTGTGCACCCCAATCCTGATCGGCGCCCTGACCGTGACTGTGAGCTCTGACTGTGCGTCTCCTCTCTAATTACTAGGCACAGCAGGGAAGTAATTAGAAAGGCACACATAATGCTGGGATGTATGTGGAAAGTGTAGAATTGATAACATGGGGTGGAATGTTGCAATTGTAGAACGCATCAGTAAGACCTCTTTCAGAATCTTGTGAACAGATGTGGTCGGCACGGCAGAGGAAAGACACGGCAGCTCTGGAATCTGCCCACGGAGGAGCAAGCGGATACACTCCTGGGATTTAGGGAGTGAACTGCACCGATGAGCTGGAAGAGCTGAACCTTTTAGTCCTGAACAAAGAAGACTACAAGGAGGCCTGATCCACGTATTCAAAATCCCCAAAGGCCTTGAACCAACTGCGAAGCACAACCCAGACGACACAACTGGAACATGTGACGAAGTGCATTTAAAACAGAGCACAGGAGGCGCTTCTGTACCAGAAGGGTTGTGGTGGAGTGGAACAAGCCACATGGTTCAAGCCAATACCCTGGCTTCTTTCAAGAAACGTCTGGATGAGATCCTGGGATCGATTCAGGCCTAACGGCCAGGCAGGACAGGAGGAAAGAATGGCTCCTCTTGTCTGGAGCTGCTCGTCTGCTCCTCGGAGAGGCCGGCTCTGGCCACAGCTGTCTGGATTGTAGACTCAGGCCCTTGCGGAGGTGGAGTGACTTTGGAGCCCCAGTCCTGTAGCTTTTCAAAACAGATCCAAGGCATTTCTGCGGGATGTTTTATTTTCTTTGCTTCTAAATAAAAACTGGTCCACAGACAGACCTTATACTCCAGCTTCTTCATTTTCTCTCTCTGTGCTCAGTGAGGTGGTTCCTGCCAAAAGGCCGTTTCTCAGGAAGGAAAATGGCCGCAGCTTTCAAAAACTATGTTTAATACTTTGGCAAAGGCTCCTCCTTTTGATTTTGTCAGTAAGACAAGAACATTAAACACCATTAAAGTGGCTGGATGTGAGAGAGAAAGTCACAATTAAATGTCATTTAGAGCCTGAAATCCCATTCTATTTCAAAATGTACGGCATTGAATTGCTTTCTCTGCCCTTTCTGTACATTGTACTGTATATTGAAAATGCCCCTTTAGGACTGTTCCCAGTATTCCCAGTATTCCCAGTTCAGCTACACTGGCCCCGCCCCGCCCATTGCAGGCACTATTCCTGCCATCTTCACCCCAACCTCCAAAGAGGACAGTCGATCCCCACCTATGCCTGTGTCCTTCTAGCGTCCTCGCAGGAAAGCACTATATCCCCTGGCCAGAAAATTAGGACCCCCTGCCAAATCAACAGGCCGTCTCAGCGTCAGGCAGTGTGTGGTTGGGCTTGAGCGTGAACAATCCCCAGACCTCCGGCCTGTCGCAGAGCAGTGCAGCTGGGAGAGAACAGTCAGTCCAGCTTCTCTCCGGGCCGGTCGCCCCAGCCTCAGCTGCAGGCCTGGTGAGGAAGCAGAGCAGGACCGACAGCTCGTGACTGTCACGTGACAGCTCCAGTTCAGCTCCACGGACTGCGGTGCTCCTGTCCTGAAGACCGCGAGGCCCTCAAAGGCCATCTTCACAGCAAACAGTAACACACGAACCGAGGGAACGCGACTGGAAACCATGTGGAACAGGGCTGAGGGGGTATGGAACAAGCTGCCCAGACATGGTGTAGAAGCCACTACCCTGGCTTCCTTCATGAGTCTCTGAGCCCCACCAGCTGTCTGAACCCCACCAGCTGACTTTGAACCTCACCATCTGACTTTGAACCTCACCATCTGACTCTGAACCCCACCATCTGACTTTGAACCCCACCAGCTGAGTCTCTGAACCCCACCATCTGACTCTGAACCCCACCAGCTGAGTCTGAACCCCACCATCTGACTCTGAACCCCACCAGCTGAGACTGAACCCCACCATCTGACTCTGAACCCCACCAGCTGAGTCTGAACCCCACCATCTGACTCTGAACCCCACCTGCTGAGTCTGAACCCCACCATCTGACTCTGAACCCCACCAGCTGAGACTGAACCCCACCATCTGACTCTGAACCCCACCAGCTGAATCTGAACCCCACCATCTGACTCTGAACCCCACCAGCTGAATCTGAACCCCACCATCTGACTCTGAACCCCACCAGCTGAGTCTGAACCCCACCAGCTGAGTCTCTGAGCCCCACCAGCTGAGCCTGAGTCTGAACCCCACCAGCTGAGTCTCTGAGCCCCATAAGCTGAGTCTGAACCCCACCACAGGGGACCTGTTCCCACTATATGCATAAAATGAAAATCAGTTTTATTTTCCTCCAAAAAGATAAACCAAGAATTTCTAAAAGTAGTTAATAAATTTTGGCCCTCAAGAGCAAGCCAGCAGGTATAATAGGTCTCTTTCAATTTGCTTTAGACCTGAGGAAAGTGTTTATTTGGTTCAGTTAATCAAATAACGAATTCAGTTAACTAATTAGGTGGAATGAAACTCAGGAGGTCCTGTGCCCCTGGGGGGCTGGATGTGCAGGAGAGTCACATGAATCCTTCAGCCTCCAGAGAGCCCACAGCCTTCAGGCCTTTCTGTGAGGGTCTGGCTCATCGCCGGCCACTCTCCCGCTCTCAGAGACAGGGGTCCAAGCAGCAGGCAGAGGGGCTGTGGAAGAACACAGCTGCTCGTCCTTCCAGGGCTCGCCCTGCATGCTGCCAGCATGATGCAAGACTGCCTTGCTATTGACTGCTCCCTCTTCCACTCTGGCTCTGAGAGCTGTGGCTCCTCACTGTGGATCCCTTCTAAAAAGCCCTCTCTCCCCCATCACACTCACCTCATCGAAGGCAAGTTGTCCCTGTTTTTCCAATCTTCCGGATTCCCCCTTCCGAAACTTTTCTCCTCTTTTTCAAAAACTCCCCTGTTAAATCCTCCAGCCTCTGCTTCTGTGTTGACATACAGCCAGTCAATGAGTTTTACTTAAACCGCTTTCAGTGCAGAGTTTGAGCAGACTGGGAGAGAGAGGGAGGGAGGGAGCTTAGCAAGGGAGGAGACAGAGGGAGGGTGGAGAGAAAGGAAGACGCTCATGTCCTTTAACTCTTTCCCTGCCCACTGTGTCCTGACTCACACTCACTGTCTTAGACATCCCTGGTGAAACACCGAACCCTCAGCTGGTGCAAATTCACATACCGAAGATGTCTCTTCATCTTCGGATTTCCAGCAGTCTGCCCAAGTTTGGCTTCTCACAAAGGTTATTTTTAAATGCTCAGAGGCCATTATCAGACATAACCAAAGCCACTGCTTTTTAGCTATTTACAGTCCTTGTCGTGTGTCACTGAGGTCCAGTCGCTATATCCTAGATCAAGGGTTTCCAGCCCTGGTCCTGGGGAGCCCCTGCCCAGAAGGTTTTGGGGATCACCATTCAATCCCCTAGTTGTAAAGATCTGGAACGATTCCGTTGTGACCAGTTAAATAGGCAAGTTGTTAAATTAAGTAATTTAGAGATCATTTAAGACTAAAATCTCAATTCCCTTCAGCCCTTCAGCGGCAAAACTCTCTGAATTGAGCAGATTACTCGCTTGACTCAGCAGTAGCTTATTGAACTTTGAACACAGGTGACCTGTAAGACTAATTGGATTGGACCAGCACCAGGACCAGGGCTGGTAACCCTCTGATTTAGGGTGACCTACAAAATTAATCGGCTAGGGGCTCTCCTGGAGCAGGTTTGGAGATCCCTGTCCTAGATGGCATTGTTCCTTGATTGATCTTAGAATTTTTAAGTTCCTTAATTGATCTTATTCATCTTATATCAGACATAGCAGCAAAGTGTTTGTGGGAGATCCGCACAGCACAAAAACTGCTCCAGCTGCGGGGCTTTCTGCCTGAGTGAATTTAGCAGGACAGGCTTGTTAGAGACAGCAGCTCTGTCACACGGTGGCCATTTGGCAGAGAACTAACGATGCTCATGACACAACCACGAGGTAAAGAGAAACCCCTCCAGTCGGGCAGCAGCCTGAGGCCTCTTATCTCCTCTGCCAGGATGGGCCCCCAGCCCAGTCCCTGCCCTGCGAGTCAGCGGTCTGGTTCCCCAGAGGCGCACAGAGCCCCCCACTCCCATCAGATCAGACAGGCCAGCGCCGAGGGAGCCCCGCAGTGCTGGTCTTAACCCAGGGCACAGTGCCCAGGGTGTCCTGGCCTGCTTCACTTTGAGACTGCTTGAGTTCTGCATGCTGGGGGACAGCACTGCCTTCCTCCATCAACCTCTTGAAACCAGACCCCAGAAAACCAGTTGCAGAACGTGAGAACCAAAGAATGCAGCAGTTAACAGCCCATCTGGCCTGAGTGGTCTTTAGCAGCTAATTGATCTGAGGGCCTCATTGATCTGAGCTGTTTTCTGAGAGTATTGGCAACTTAGCTTGTTCCATACTCCTGCAGCACTTTGTGTAAAGTTGTGCCTCCAGTACTTGGTTTTAAAAAGGGCCGGGCGTCTTTCTTGAAGTCTTCTTGATGTCCTTGGTGGCTGTTGCCCTTGAAGCTCTTGAACAGACTTCTTGAAACTTTTATCAGGTTCTTTGACTTAAACTAAATACAGCACCCGCCATCTGAGCGCCTGATTGACTTTCCTTCCCACATCTTCCTAGAAATCCATTTGGCACTTGTGTTACACTTTCTAAACGTTTTTAACTATCCTCAGAGCCCCTTTTTTAAACTAATCCAGAAACATGGCCATGGCCAAGCCAGGAAAATCAAGGGCAGACTGACACAGTACGTCCCATGTAATACAATACCAGAATAAAGCTACAGCCACACATAGTACTACAGTAATTACAGAAATTACATATAAACTGTACTCGGTTCTATTGCTTTGGCCCAATATGAGTGGTTGTATTTCATAGTTACATAAGTGGTGAAAACACAACAACAAAATTTTGAAATCAACCAGAAATGTGTTGTTACTCAAATGTTAGTTTAATCAATCACTGCATTGTAGCTTTAGACACTGCAGAAGAAGCACCAGCAGTTTAATGTCGCAGAGAGGACCTGCAGTGGTCAGCGCCAGGAACTGCTGGGAACCCCAGAGACCCCCGGAGAACAGCTCCTGCGCCTCGAGACAGGACCCCCGTTCACTCTGGCTTTGTCCTCCAGCGCAGAAACGTCACTGCTGGTCGGGGGGGGTCAGCTGACACTGAGCAAACTCTGGTCCCACCAAACCCAGCAACCCGAACTCGTCCATGACACATCCCCCGTGCTACCCACAACCCCTGAACTTCACTCTCCTACAGGATGATGCACAAAGACGGAGAGATACTGCACACCACTGTGCGGGTTTGTGCCTGCTCCTGTTTGTGCTCTGTGGTGTGCTCCACAGCTATTATCTCTGTTCCAGGGGCTGTGAGCCGCCTAACTGAAGCCCTGCCCCCCTCCCCCCCGAACGCAGACACACCTCTTAGACAAACACCTCTCTCCCTCCACTGCGCTCCGGCTCCCGGCACTGTCTGCCAGCCCCTCCGCGCCACTCACTGCTACTTTGACTCATTGGCCTCAATGAACTCAACTGCCTTTCAGTTTACAGCCCCGTGTGGGAAGAGCAGCTGAAACTCCTTCCTACCCCTGAGAAAATCCTCAGGACACTTTCAATTGCGTTCAGCCCTTACCTGTTTGTTGTTCTTCATCTTTGTATTTTTACACGTGTATGTGACTTAATTGCAGACGTATTTCCTTAAGGGAATTCATGGAGTCATGTTGTCTCGGGTTACAGAGTCCGAGGCATGTAGTCACCTGGACAAGTGAAGGCCCTCAGGGCTGCCATTCCCCAGGCACAAGAACGGCTACAAGTCTTTAGCGTCGCCCTGAGCTTCAGCTCATGTGAACCATGTAACCTCCCGGGGTCCTGAGCT
This sequence comes from Lepisosteus platostomus, assembly GCF_059453375.1. Lineage (NCBI taxonomy): Eukaryota > Metazoa > Chordata > Actinopteri > Semionotiformes > Lepisosteidae > Lepisosteus > Lepisosteus platostomus. Next base: position 1,127,656 of record NC_142613.1, read on the forward strand.
TTCAGAAGAATTGAATATGAAAGAAAGCTCGATCAGCCTCTCTTGTCTCTGCCCCACGCTTCCAGTGAGACCGAGAACTCGGGGGGCTTTTTGGAGGGAGGAATTGGGGGAGCAGGAGCCCCTCAGACAGCCTCCCCCCCTGACGGGGCGCACAAGCAGGGCAGACGACCTCCGGCTCGGTTGCGCGGACAATAGCGGGGACATGCAGGGACGTTCCGATGTCACGTTTTAATGCCGCAGTGCTTCCGGCAGGCAGGACCCGAGGAAAGTCAGGCCGCGCAGGAAGGTGTGCCCTTGACCCTCGAGAGCCAGGCTCCGCGGGCTCCTCCTGCCCAGACTTTACCTGCCTCCCCTTCACCCCACCCCCCGTGAGAAGGGGCACTTCCCTCTGAGACACCCCTGGAGTGTGCCAACACAGGCCGATGTGAAGCTGGCTCACTGGTAGCGTGTCAGTAGCGCACTGAGGAGTGACTGTGTCTGACTGTAGCAGCCCAGCCTGTACCTCGGCCAACATGACTTCGGAGGGGGGGCAGAGTGAGCCAGCCTGGGTCTTGCTGGCTGCCTGGACTTGTATGGATGTCAACATCAGACGCTGGGCGCTCTGGGGTTTGTTTCTGCGTTCGGAGTGAATTTCCGGCCAGGGCTGGGTGTTGTCGCTCTGGGTGTGTACTCGTTCGCGAGGGCAGGTGGCTCTGCGCAGGGCTGCTGGGTGACGTGAAATGGCGGGTGGTTTTGCAATCGAGCCGTGTGGGGGGCGGACCGGCGTCTCTGTCAGGAGCGCGGCTCTGCTGCACTGCGACGTTCCTTATTTCTCAGCGTGTGGGTGTCCTCCTGCTGCCGATGATGCCTCCCCCTCCCTCCCAGCCAGTCTTCCCAGGTGTCTGAAACAGCCGAGGGGCCCCAGCTCACTCTAACAGGATTACAGGGCAGAATGGCGGCTGTGGGTCAGCCAGGTGGCTGCAGCTCGGCAGGGGGAGACGGGGGTCCCCTCCTGTCTGTGAAACACTTTGGGGTCCTTTGCGACGAAACGTGCTGTACACATGGAACTAGTGAAATAATAATTCTGTATGATATCATACACGATTACACTGTGACTACATAACTTTAGGCATGCGTAGCACTTTTAGGACCCTACTAATTGATCATAGATAAAATGGCTTAACGTTTAGTTGGATATCTGCAAGATAACATGGGGATTGGAAGTAAGAGAGGCCATGGGTGACAGGAGCCACTCGGTCTGTCGAGCCTGTTGGGTAGTTAGCAGTTATTCGTTTCTAATTAATAGTTAGTAGTTAATGGGTCTCAAGGATCTCATCCAGCCGTTCCTAGAAAGGAGCCAGCACACTGGCTTCAATAACACAGTGAGGTAGCTTGTTTCACACTCCCGCAACCCTCTTTGTAAAGGAGTGCCTCCTGTCCTCTAATTTAAATGCACTCCCACATAGTTTCCACTACTGTGGATGTACTGTGTGCTGCTCCTTCCCCCCATAGGGAACAGAGCACCTCATGCTCTTCTGACGTCCTGAACTGTTCAGCATGGGGTTTTATTTGGAGTGTGGCATATCTGTACTGCACAGCACTGATACAGTTTCTCTATTGGCAAAATAAGCCACTTACTGTTTAGCCACCTACAGAGAGAGCAGGCTTGTGTACAGATCGCCGATGACATCAGACACATGCTTCTTCAGCTAAGCTACAGAAAGCCAATCGAAGGGTTGTGTGTCATCTTCACATGCTGGCCGTTAGACGTAAACTGTGTGTGTATCTTAGCAGCCTGTAATCATTCATGTCCTTACGGCGAAGCTTAAGACACATACCTCTTATCTCCAGCCTCCTGCTACTCTCTTTGCTCTGTCTCATTGCCTCCTCCCTCCTGCCCCTCTCTCTCCCTCCCTCCTCTCAAATTCACATTCAGTTTTGCCTGATCAATATCAATTAGCAGAACATTGAGAACTGTGACAGAACCACTCTCTGTTTCTCCAGCTGGGACAGGCTGTGGTCACTAATCCTGTCCTGTCTCTGCAGCCACGTCTGCCTGTGTTGTCCAGTTTCTATGTCCAGGCTGTGGTCACTGTGTCAGTCTTCTCAGGGCAGTCAGGTCAGCCTGTGTCCATTGTCTATGTCCAGGCTGTGGTCACTGAGCCTGTCCTTTCTGTGTAGAGTGTCTATGGCCAAGCCAATTTAAACCTTGCTTTAGAAAGACCTAATTCATGTGTGAATATTTTTGGTGTGATAACCACCGTGTGTAGGGTTAATACATTGTATATTGAATATATGTATATATTGAATAGTGAAACCTCTTTGAAAGTGTTGCAGAAACCAAGAGGCTGCATGCAGGAGCTCAGGCTTCACCCTGGAAGAGCGGAGTTTAGAATATTAAATAGAGTTTCGGTCACCATTTTATAGAAGAGATATTACTGCTCTGAGAGGAGTCAACAGATACAGTGCATTTCGGGACTTAAGAGACTTGTTTAAGGTTGACTGACAGACTGACACGAAGGAACTGATTCTCTTTAGTCTGAAGAGAGTGCCCCACACTGACAGGCTGGAGGAACTGAGTCTCTTTAGTCTGAAGAGAGTGCCCCACACTGACAGGCTGAAGGAACTGAGTCTCTTTAGTCTGAAGAGAGTGCCCCACACTGACCAGAGAACACTATGAGGGGACTTGATACAAGTATTCTTAATCAATCAACAACGATCAACAACGAAACACAAACCACAACATACTATAGGTTTCTAAAGGCACATCTTTACGTAAAAGATGGTGGGAGTGTGCAACAAGATACCCAGCCATGTAGTGGAAGCACATTACCTGGATTCGTACAAGAAACAGCTGAATGAGATCTTTGGGTCCATTGGCTACCAAGAACCAAACGGACAAGTTGGGCTGAATGACTCCTCTCTTTTGTGTTTTCAGATGCAACAGGAACATTTAATAGTCTCAAGGCCTGTGTGGTTAGTGATCTAGAAAAAGTGCATTTCCTTCCTCCCTGACTCAGTGTGATAGTGCAATCTCATACACTCACAGCCACCCAGCGCTCAGCTATCACAGCTCCACTTGCGCAGGTGCAACAGACTCAGTCATGACCTCTGACCTGACCCAGATCTGCTTCACTGGAACTCTGAAGTGTGTGTACAGCTGTGTGACCAACCCATTGCCTGGACTACAGCCAATCAAAAAGGAAAGCTACAGAGGGCTACAGAGAAGCACCCACGTGGCATAGTTAACGGACTGAATGAGAGAGCTGTGGAGCGCTCCATGTGATCACCTCTCCACTGGGCTTCTGTAGTCTTCTGTAGTTTTGTAGAACCACAGAGCCGAGCTATGAAAGGCTTCATTCGAGAAAAACAAAAGACATGGTGTCAGTGCTGACATTTTTCTTCCTCTATAATGACATGCTCTGAAATCGATCGACAAAGGAACTCACATCTTTGGTAATCAGATAGATTCTGTTCAGCAGAATAATTGCTGGAGTACATTTCAAAGAGTCAAAACCAGCCCAAACCAGCAGCTTGAGGATCTATCCCCAGAGGCCTGAATTTGGAAGAACAGGTTCCGCGGAAGTCTCAGGGAACAGTCAGAGACAGCAGAGCCTTCCAGAACAGTCAGGCTGCTCTAAATAGCACACATTGGTGCGAACTGGGTGGGTCTCCACACAGACTCCCCCACAAGCAGGCAGCACTGTTACATAAGAGGTGTTTGTGTTCTCAGCGTCCGCACAGGAAAAGGTGGAGATGAGTACGTGAGATCCAGTTGGAGCCTCTTCTCCTCTGTGATTTTGTTTAGCTGCAGGAGTGCTTGTATTGGCCATTGCCTGGTCTCCCATCAGCCCCGGGGACGTGCGGTGAGGACAGAGAGGTCAATAGACCCTAGGCAGGCTGCTACATGCTGCTGCCCCTTACCTCATTCTGCCTGCTATAAGGCAGTGAGAGCACCACACTGTCTGGGGTGTTTCCACTCATGTTGGTGTTGTGGTCAAAGGAAAAGTAAAATTGTCTGTTTTGAAAATTAATTTTGTCTCAAGGTGCTCGGTGACAGGATGGAGGAGTTTGCCAGCATCTCTGCTGCCCATAGCTGTGAATCTCAAAGACAGATCACACACCTCTATAGCTGAGCACTTCTGCTGCTCATAGCTGTTAATCTGACACACAGAGCACCCACCTCTATAGCCCAGCATCTCTGCTGCTTATAGCTGTTCATCTCAAGCACAGGGCACACACCTCTATAGCCCAGCATCTCTGCTGCTCATAGCTGTTCATCTCAAGCACAGGGCACACACCTCTATAGCCCAGCATCTCTGCTGCTCATAGCTGTTCATCTCAAGCACAGGGCACACACATCTATAGCCCAGCATCTCTGCTGCTCATAGCTGTTCATCTCAAGCACAGGGCACACACCTCTATAGCCCAGCATCTCTGCTGCTCATAGCTGTTCATCTCAAGCACAGGGCACACACCTCTATAGCCCAGCATCTCTGCTGCTCATAGCTGTTCATCTCAAGCACAGGGCACACATCTCTATAGCCCAGCATCTCTGCTGCTCATAGCTGTTCATCTCAAGCACAGGGCACACACCTCTGTAGCCCAGCATCTCTGCTGCTCATAGCTGTTCATCTCAAGCACAGGGCACACACATCTATAGCCCAGCATCTCTGCTGCTCATAGCTGTTCATCTCAAGCACAGGGCACACACCTCTATAGCCCAGCATCTCTGCTGCTCATAGCTGTTCATCTCAAGCACAGGGCACACACCTCTATAGCCCAGCATCTCTGCTGCTCATAGCTGTTCATCTCAAGCACAGGGCACACACCTCTATAGCCCAGCATCTCTGCTGCTCATAGTTGTTAATCTCAAGCACAGGGCACACACCTCTATAGCCCAGCATCTCTGCTGCTCATAGCTGTTCATCTCAAGCACAGGGCACACACCTCTGTAGCCCAGCATCTCTGCTGCTCATAGCTGTTCATCTCAAGCACAGGGCACACACATCTATAGCCCAGCATCTCTGCTGCTCATAGCTGTTCATCTCAAGCACAGGGCACACACCTCTATAGCCCAGCATCTCTGCTGCTCATAGCTGTTCATCTCAAGCACAGGGCACACACCTCTATAGCCCAGCATCTCTGCTGCTCATAGCTGTTCATCTAAAGCACAGGGCACACACCTCTATAGCCCAGCATCTCTGCTGCTCATAGCTGTTAATCTCAAGCACAGGGCACACACCTCTATAGCCCAGCATCTCTGCTGCTCATAGCTGTTCATCTCAAGCACAGGGCACACATCTCTATAGCCCAGCATCTCTGCTGCTCATAGCTGTTCATCTCAAGCACAGGGCACACACCTCTATAGCCCAGCATCTCTGCTGCTCATAGCTGTTCATCTCAAGCACAGGGCACACATCTCTATAGCCCAGCGTCCCTGACCTGTCAGTGGCAGTTTCATCTTCCACCTGCCCCTTGGCTGCTAATGTCCAGCATACCTGTGTCTCACTGGAGACCAAAGCAACAGGTCTGCTGGACGCTTTACAGAAAACAATAGAAACAATTGCGTACACCTGACTGCAGACGCCGTTGTCTGCTCTTCACAGCCAGCGCTACCGACACTGTGCGTGCTGCCTCCCACCCACATCAGGAAGTAATCCAAAGGTCAGCGCGCGCTGTACCGGAGGTCACTCAGCCCAACACCTTCTGAACCCCCCCATGTCAGCTCACACTGCAGGAAAGCCACCTCGAACCCTGTCAGTCCCCAGGGACAAGCCCACGCTGCATGGTCACTCCCCCTCTGCCCGTCAGGCCATCATGCACTGACAGAGCAACGTTCTCTATTATAATAACAGACTCCCTTCAGGGCACGTGGCAGTGCTGGGGCTGGGAGAGCTCAGAGATTCCTCTCTTACCTCAGAGAAGGCGCACGGGGACCTGGACCTGAGGCAGCAGCTGTCCAGGGAAAGCGACCAGGGTCAGGATTTCCAAGGGGTCTGTGTGTTTCTTCCCTCCAGGGCTGTTCGAAACTGACAGGGCAGCACTGGAGCTGAGGCGCAGCTGAGCATGGAGTGGAGGAAGGAGGACGAGAGAGAGCGAGAGAGAGTTGCAGAAGTGCAGCAAAGAGAAAGGCTCGGGTTTCTAGTGACATCACAGGAACTCCCTCCCCTTCTTCTAACCAAAACTGCCAGTTTTTTCAGACAAAATTGTTGAGAGCTGGTTTTTCCAGTGTTCCACAGAATCAGGGGTACTGCGGTGTTTCCACCATTTTGCTTCTGAGCAAAAAAAAAGCCACATAAAAGATTAAACGCTACCCATGGGAAATTGTTTCTGAGTTTAAAAAATGCGTAGTTTTACTAAGTGCAACATTTTTCCTTCCCATACCTGGATCGTCTCCCTGAGATTTGCGCCTTCACAATTGTATAGCGACTTTCAGAAAAGTGAGCACAGAGCTGTAAAAGTTCACCTGGACTCCAAACTCCAAAAGGTTTAAATCCTTGAAGCTAGATTTACCCCAGTGTTCAGCTTCAGATGCTCTGGGTAGTTTTGAGACGAAAAAAGCTTCTTTACTGGAGGCTGACTGACATTGCAGGAGATGGTACATTAAAATCTCATTGTGCTGTTCCATCCTGGTTGTTCTCCAGCCATTTAATCATACAGGGAAGGAGAGTGGTGTTTGCACTCTCCCTCACAAACGCCGTTACATTCCCAGACCCACTGTTTCATGATCTCATTCCTGACTGAACCCATCACATTCCCACAGGCACCAGATTCCACAGATTCTCACTCCCGGACCAATTATCCAACCACATCCCTCTCCCTTCAGTATTTAAAGTTCCCTCACGCACCAACCCAGGCTCACTATTGAGAAGCCTCCTGTAGTATTCTCTTGTGTGCGGTTCAACCTTTTTGACTGATCTCCTGGTTCCTAATCTTTGCTCCTGGCTTTTTTCGACCGCGCTCTTTGGATTTAGTTTCTCGGATGGTCTTTCTGGGATTTCCCTGGTTACCAGACTCATTGCTTCTCCAATCGACCAAGCTCCCAGATTATGTTTCGGATACTGTCCCTGTGCTACTCCTCATTCTGCAGGATTCATGGCTACGCATAAGGATCCTCCCATTCTACCTATCGGCCCCCTGACAAGTGGTCGGGCATTTCAGCTGTCGTCGCAGGGCAGGAGATCACAGCCTGTACTAACAGGGGACCTGTGAGGCCAGGACCCCGAGGAGCAGGCGGGCCTGGCACAATCCAGGTGCCTTCGGCACGCTGGACAGCAGTGCCCCCTCCTCAGTGGCCTGCCCCCTCCTCCCATGCATGCCGGCTCTCCTGTGAGGCAGTGTGGGACTCCGGTGTGTGAAATGGCGAATGGCTCTAGCTACCAAAACAGCGTGCTGCCATCTCTCCCCCTGGGCTGGCTGCAGAGCGGGGTTTATTAGCCAAACCCAGAGGACACTGAAACAAAGGCCATTACAGATCTATAATAGCGGTCTAGCCCATCATTTACTACACTACAGTGGTGCCTTAAAAGGGCCTGCTGCTGTTTTGTCCTTGGCACAGGGTCAGAGAAACACCTGCGTTTATGTTACATCGGAAAAACAAAAACAGCTGGTGCAGACTTCATCTGTTTCTTATTTTACAGTTTAAATCCTGAAAGCTATGCCTCACATTAAAAGGAAGCAAAGCTTGTGCAGATGACCAACAGATTGTGGACAGGCAGTTATAATGAGACTCTAGATAGCTGCACTCAGCCGTACAGAGTACTGATGGACACACACTGCACACAATGAGGTGTATTTAGATTTAGATTTAGATTCAGAACGCTTTTGAGGAAGCTCCTTACAAAAGATCAATTCTGAATTAAGACTGAATTAAAAAGTGAATGGCTTGATTTAATTAGTGGAGTACCACAGGGATCTGTACTAGGACCACTGCTATTCCTAACCTGGAAAATCAATAATATAGAGTCTGGTGTAGTTAGCAAACTAGTTTGCAGCCAATACCAAAATAGGAGGTATTTTTAAAATAGGAGGAGTGTTGGCAAAGACTGCAGAAGTAGCAAATTAAAAACATATTGTAACGCCCTCGTCTGGTGGTGAGGAGGAAGCGCCACTAGGCGCTCGTAGTACCGCTGGGCATGCTGGGAGTGGTAGCCGGGGAGAGTCTGAGGGTCAGCACGATGACCAGCGGCTGACCCTACCTGTGTAAATAATGTCCTAGTCGTTCTAGTGCCCTGTGTAGTCTTATAAGAGTATAGCGTGTTGTTAAGTAATTACCACCCTAAAAATGTGTACGTGTTCCGTCAGTCTCCTCATGTGCGTGTTTATCCTGTGTTAGATTTTATGTGGTTAAAATCTAACACAGGATGTGGTTAATCACGTCTCCACTGGTCATTTGTTCTGAGAAGAACCTGTAAATGCTACAATATTTATATTAAATTGAAACACCTGGGAGATGACATTTAGTGTAAATAAGGATAGGATTTTGCATGGAGGCACTAAAATCAAATTATAATTACAAAATGGGAAATATTGAGCTAGAAAAGGTTACTCATGGAAAAGACTGAGATGTTTATGTTGACATCATGTACATCTTCTAGACGCTGCGAAAGCAATAAAAAAAGGCAAACAAGAATTTAGAGATATGCAGTTAAGTGTAGCAATCAAATCAGAGCAAATTAAAAAAATACACTAGTTAGGCATCTTTTAAAATACTGCGTACACTTCTGGTCACATTTGGTTTAGGATTGATATTGCAGCTCTGGAATAAATCCAGAGATGTATATTTTACATTATATGGCAAAATAATTTTGCATTAACATTACTGCATTACCCTGTAACTTAGCCCTGGATATTTATAGATTTATGTTCTTTTTGTATTGCTTACCCGCACAAGTTCCGTTATTCCGTTCTTTTTGAACGAGCTACAGCTCCGAAAGATGCCACAAGGCTGCCCTCTACTGGGGATTAGGCGTATTGCAGAGCGCAGGTAGTAGCCGCTACCCAGGCGGTTGCATAAAAAACGTGCTGCTTTTATTAACTGTTCTTTTTGTTCCACAAGCCACAAATGATCTTTTCAAAAACATGAAAACTTCCACATGCATATAAACTTGTCTTTGCAGGGACGCTATCTGGTGTTGCAATACTGGTTAAAAGCAGAGCTCAGGAGTGAAGTCAGAAACAGTGTAAGACTTTCAACGCAGACTGCTCAAAACATGTTTGCATGGGAAAGTCTTTGTCTTTGCACACTAGCAGTCCATACATATACTCTGTACAGGGGTCAGAAGTAGCATCATGCACAGCAATGACCAAATAAAGAAAAAAACATCTCTCAGCCCAAAGCACTTTAACTGTTCCATTATTTACAGAACATTTGTTTCCAAACAGAAACACAAATGTTAGAAAGTAAAGCACCGCAGCATGACAGGGGCTGGACTTCAGTCCAGGTCCCTGCAGCACAGGAAGCAGTGCAGTGGGAGACTTACCAACTGTGGTCAAGGGTCTACAGATGACGATTACTCAGAGTTCACTGCTGTGTCCTGCCACCTGCCCGGGCCGGACACCAGTGCTGAAGAGGAGGAACAGGTACTGTATATGTGGTGGAGTCTGAAGACGCCAATAAGGAATTTGAAATCTGTAAAGTTTCTGTCCCAGAGATACAGTATTGGGAACACTGACACGTGCAGTGGAGTGATTTTTTCAGCTTTGATACAACGTTTGAAAACATGAGAGGAATCAAATGCATTTACTGTGTTTGCACTGTATGCAAAGCAATCTGAAGAAACTGACCAGTCCTACTGCACATGTTGAATTTAACCTGGTGCAGTGATTGCACCTGCCACAATCACAATACAATTATGGGCACAATGATTTAGAGACAGGCCAGTGACTCACTGACTACCTCGATGACAGAGTTTGGTAAGCCATCTAAGCAGAAACACATTCTTCAAAACATACTGTTAAGCTGAGACACACAATGGTGGGTTTAATGCTGACCAGGGTGCCCTCAGGTCACAGTGCTGCAGGAGCCCCAGCAGCTCCGGCACGGAGCCTGTGAGCTCCGGCCCTCAGTGGAGCCTCAACTGTAAATGATGATGATGACAGTGGTGTGCAGGTCAGTGTCCACAGTGCCCTGTCTCCTGGGCTGTGGCGTTGAGTGACCACAGTGGTGTGGGGGTCAGTGTCCACAGGGTCCCCTGTCTCCTGGGCTGTGGCGTTGAGTGACCATAGCGGTGTGGGGGTCAGTGTCCACAGGGTCCCCTGTCTCCTGGGCTGTGGCATTGAGTGACCACAGTGGTGTGCAGGTCAGTGTCCACAGGGTCCCCTGTCTCCTGGGCTGTGGCGTTGAGTGACCATAGCGGTGTGGGGGTCAGTGTCCACAGGGTCCCCTGTCTCCTGGGCTGTGGCATTGAGTGACCACAGTGGTGTGGGGGTCAGTGTCCACAGAGTCCCGTGTCTCCTGGGCTAAAGGAAGAGCAGTGGCAGTGAGCCATGTTGATCAGCCATCGGTGGCTCAAAAAATTGGGGAAGAGCAAAAGAAATAATAGCCAATGGAGAAAACATAAAAACCGAGGAAGATCGCTGAAGTGTCTCATGCTCAACCGATCCTCCTGACTGAAGATCCTCATGGCTTTACTTTTTAACTCTGAGGTACCAGCTCGTGACCTGAAAGGAGAGGAGATTGAAGACTGCTGTGGAAAGTGTGTCATCATCCCAACTCATAGATCTGCTCTGTGATCCAAACAGTAAGAACACAAAGCCAGAGTAACTCCACCATAGCATCCTGCCACTGAGGAGAAAGAGCAGATCTGAACTCTCCTCCATCTGCTGAAACAGCCCTGGTGCTGGAGAGCCAAACCCCAGCAGGCGCTAGGGGTCACATTAATCCCCCATTTCTTATTGACTGCTCAAGCAGGTAATTTGTGCAATGAAATAGGATCTTGGTTTACACGGCTCAATTCAGACTAAACAGCTCGTCACAGGTGAAGAACTGTAAAGAGCAGACATGGGTGAAGAACTGTAAAGAGCAGACACGGGTGAAGAACTGTAAAGAGCAGACACGGGTGAAGAACTGTAAAGAGCAGACATGTAAAGAACTGTAAAGAGCAGACACTGGTGAAGAACTGTAAAGAGCAGACATGTGTGAAGAACTGTAAAGAGCAGACACTGGTGAAGAACTGTAAAGACCAGACATGTGTGAAGAACTGTAAAGAGCAGACACTGGTGAAGAACTGTAAAGAGCAAACACATGAAGAACTGTAAAGAGCAAATACGTGAAGAACTGTAAAGAGCAGACACATGTGAAGAACTGTAAAGAGCAGACACGTGAAGAACTGTAAAGAGCAGACACAGGTGAAAAACTGTAAAGAGCAGACAGGGGTGGGAATGATAGAGTCAGACTTCCCAGAGCGAGTGTGTTTTTATTTTCCACAGAGATCAGCTGGTTCCATTTCAGGCAACACGCCTGCATGAACAAGACAACCTCTGCAAGCTGGAAACTGGTGCAGGGGTGATCCCAATGACCAATCCCCTTCAACCTTTTAAGAGCTTTCAGAGCTGAAAATTAATTTTAAAATATTTGAGGGTGACCTCCATGACCTCCTGGGTCGTGGGTCACCAGGACCAGGCCTGGTCACCTCTTGAGCAACACTGGACAGTGTCCATTCTGTCCGGATGAGCTGTAGCGTATTAACAGCATCATCATCATGGCTATATCTCCAGGGAATGTCACACAACTGGGAACATCACACAGCTGCTACAACTACAACTGCTTAGGTGATGTTTTTAAAACATTCTGAGGATGTGTCAGACTTGAGGACAGCGCCCTGGGTCCCCAAGATCAGGGCCTGTCTGCGAGCTGCTCTCTGTGTGATGTCGATCAGAGCTCCTGCAGCTGAACAAACCTCAGCTCGGCCCCTGTTGAACTTGATTTTCAGTGGGTGAAAGTCATTCAAGGGGTTCCTGTCTGAAATGCAACCCCTATTCTAAACCGGGACGGTAACTCTAACCCTAACCTCAGAAACCTCAAACCTAACTCTGAAACTAACAGATATTTCTACTGAAGAGCACCAGGGTGCCTTCTTACTTACCAACAGCACAGTACGAAAGGCCCAGGTCACATATTCACTGTTAAAGTGAGCTGTAAAGACACCAGAGATAGTCATTAGTGTTGTCTGTTTTGGAGGCATTAAAAAGTAAATCATTCTACCTGCGTTTTCCCTTGAAGCCACTGGTTGACTTGTTCCAGCTCTAGAGGATGTGTCCCCGTATTACTCCGGTGACCAACCCTGGACCTCGGAGATCTCCCATCCAGCGGGATTCGTGGCTCACCCCCAAATCATCCATTTGTCAAGTCCTGGGTCTATTTTGTCGAAGCACTCACTTACAGTAAGCAGGCGTTTTGTCCGATTCAGCAGTTTCAAGTCCATTTGGCATGACAGACCAGACCCCCTGCCCATCTCATTCCTGACTCAATCGAACCAGATTCACACAGTGCTGGTTTAGGGGTGACCCGTAAGACCTGCGGTGCAGGACCCCCAGGACCTCCAGGTCTGAAGAGCACTGCTCTGTGACTCCTGCATGCACTGCTCAATCTGCTAGACCAGCAATCAGCTGCATCTTGGGAAAGGAAAGGGAAGTCAAACTCACCTCGTTTATAAGAGTTCAAACTGTATTCTGAAAACAAGAGAAAAGACATTTGTTAATACAAAGTCTCCCTTATGCATCGGTATACATAAACATGAGACCAGAGCTGTACTGAGACATTTCAGGTTTTACAAGATACAGGCTCTTTCAAGGCTGTTAAGGGCTTGTTACCATATATTTTAAAGTGGTTGGACTAGACTGGTATATTGATTTCAAATAATAAAGCAATCACTCCCTGGATAACTGATATAAACTTGTCGATATCTGGTGCCCATTCCATCAGTCACATCATCTCTCTTGCATCTCAGCTGTGTCAGTTTCTCTGAAGGTAAAGGTGTTTCGTCTATGGCTGTGCTCTTGCACCTTTGATACACACACGCTGTGTTCAGTCATGTTCAGTCAGTTGTAATTGAGGACAGCTGTGTACCAGTCTTGACCGAACACTGGACAGTCTCGACAGCGGAAGAGAGCTTCACAAGTCTGGATGGAAGGGATGTTGAGTGTGAGCCCGTGCACAGCTCTTACAGGACACCCCCTGGGTTAACGTTGTGTGTCTGACTTTATCAAAGGTAATGCACAGTCCTGGTCTGCAGAATCACAGCTGCTGTTGTGGAGAACTGAGAGGAGGGAGAGTCTTAAGAAGTGGGTTTACTGGAATGCTGGCAGAGGACAGCTTCCAGGTTCTCCATCTGGACCCATGTGGGTATCGACTGCTTTGCCAGCAACTCTTCTTCCCTCCAGCCTCCCTACATCGATCCTAAAGGTTTGACAAGGCTGGGCCTGGCCTGCACTGAGATGGGAGACACCCATCTTGCTGCAGTGATGCTGGAACACCAGTAATAATAATGTTTCTTTATTAGCCCTATACAATTTCTTGCATTAGGAATTCGTCTTTTCGCATACCCCAGCTTGCACTCCATGAGACACACAGACGCACAGATAGGAAGAGAGCCTGGGGGTCAGAGCGCAGGGTACGGCGCCCCTGGAGCAGTTGGGGTTAAGGGCCTTGCTCAGTGGCCCAACGGAGTTGGATTCCTCTGCCAACTGCGGGATTTGAACCGGCAACCTTCCAGCCACAGGCGCAGATCCTCAGCCACAGAGCCACCGCTTCGCCAATGAGAAGCGCCTGGTCTGCATGCTGAAGAGCTCCGTCTACCCAGGTAGGAGCGGTGAGGCGGGGCGCGGCGGGGTTTTCAGAATAAGAGGCACTCTGTCCTCCGCCTGGAACAGAAATTCTAAACCAATAACCAGCAGCCCAAGAGCAGTGACAGGAGACTGTGTGCTGTATAGCGCCTTCTGGGTGAGTCATCAAACCGAGGTCCTGACAGGGTGTCAGTAACATTCCCGCAGTCGTGTTGGAGAAGGCAGTGCCCCTCTCCTCTAGAGAGGCTGACTACCTCCGTAGCCCCCGCTGGCCCAACCGCTGTGGTTGTTGTCGTGGTCGAGGTGTCGGTGTAGAAGCGGCTGGCTTTCGTGTTATCGCCCCGCCGCGCCCCGCCTCACCGCTCCTACCTGGGTAGACGGAGCTCTTCAGCATGCAGACCAGGCGCTTCTTGGGGATGGCCTCCAGCACGCGCAAGGTCAGCTCCACCGCGTAGGGCTCTGGGTAGTGGTCAAGCAGGTGATTGACCAGGTCGCAGTGGTCGGCGCTCTGCAGCTTGCCCTTGGGGATGCGGCTGTATGGCTCCTTGATCTCCTGGTGGGCCAGGATCTCCTTGAACTTCTTGAGGTCGCAGCTCTCCAGGTTCTCCAGCACGGCGGTCAGGCAGGAATAGGTGCTCCTGTCCATGGCTGCTCCGCTCGGCAATGGCAGGGGATCCTGGCAGGCCAGGGAGCAGGGAGGACAGAGCTGGGAATGATCCCAGCGGAGCAGGCAGGACAGAACTGGGAATGATCCCAATGGAGCAGGCAGGACAGAACTGGGAATGATCCCAGCGGAGCAGGCAGGACAGAACTGGGAATGATCCCAATGGAGCAGGCAGGACAGAACTGGGTGGAGAAGGTGTAAAGATGCAGCCCTGAAAGGTGTTGATCGAAGTCTCTGTCCAGAGGAAAAGCTGTGAATTTAGTTACATGTTAGAAAATGTCAAATGAAACAGCGCTGGAAACAGGCGCAGCTCAATTATGGGTTTTTGTAATAAGACTGTTTTTACTCCACTCAGTCGGTGTACTAATTGTTCTTATTCCCTAAAATTGTCTGCTTTTCTATTTTCACCCACTGACACACAGTTACTCTACTGGAATCTCCGAAATTGCACCCTCACAGTTCTGTTCAAGTAGTTCTGCCGATGTAATCTGCTTTATGTAAAACCGAGCTTTCTTTCCTTCCACCCACCATCTAACCACATCTTCCAAATTTGGTCTTCCAAACCCCAGCAAGCAACAGGCACACCAGTCCAGCACAGGGCAGACACAGACACAGACACACACTGACTCACACCAGGGCCACTTTTCCCAGAAGTCAGTTAACGCGCCAGCATGTCTCTGGACCGTGGGAGGAAACTGGAGCACCCAGAGGAAACCCACACAACCATGGGGAGAACATGCAAACTCCACACAGACAGCCCCACTGCACCACCGCACTGCCCCCTGCGTCTATACGCAGATGAAAACCGAGAGGAGCTGTGTTGTATTCCTCAGAGAGACGTCAAAAGAGAGTTAAGTAACCCTACCTGAACAGGGCCGACAGCGTCGAGGAAAAGGCGATGAAGGTGAAGAGGAGAGGGCTGTGCGAGGTCTCGGGGAGTCTGTCTCCACCCCGGGCGCGTCCTGCTCCGCTGGAAAGTACCGGGGTCTCTACAAGCTGCGCAGTTTCCTGCCAACACCAGACCACTCGTGACGTCTGTCAGCTCGTCATTACAGAGAAGACCGACACTGCTGCCAGGAACAGCTCACCTGACCAGAAATAACCCTGCACAGATCGCCACAGTCATCCAAGAGGCTTTTCACCTGGCGGACAGATTCCGCTGCAGTGTGACCCAAAGTCAATCCTGACACTTATATAGCGCCTTTCTGGACACTCCACTGACAGCACTTTACAGGTCATGGGGATCCCCTCCACCACGACCAGTGTGCAGCCCCACCTGGATGATACGCCAGTCTGCTCCCCACACACCAGCTCTCAGTGGGGAGGAGAGCAGAGTGATGAAGCCAGTTCAGAGAGGGGGGTTATTAGGAGGCCATGACTGGTAAAGGCCAGGAAGAAATTTGGCCAGGGCACCGGGATTACACCCCTACTCTTTTCGAGAAACGCCCTGGGATTTTTAATGACCACAGAGAGTCGGGACCTCGGTTTTAAATCTCATCCAAATGATGGCGCCTGTTTACAGTACAGTGTCCCCGTCACTATACTGGGGTGTAAGGACCCACACAGACTGCGGGTGAGCGCCCCCTGCTGGCCCCACTAACACCTCTTCCAGCAGCTCCAGTGGGCTGCCAGTTGTGAGCTGCAGGGTGATATGGCTGCTGGCATTTGCCCCTTTTTATTTTTTCTGTTTCATTTGGTTGTATTTGTTCACTAAGTACAGCATATTATTATTATTACGGTTACTATTATTAAGAACCTATATCAAACCGTTTTTATCATTCCAATCTATAATTGTCTGGACTCAGCCCAACAAGGTTTCGAGAATACCGCAGGGTGTGCTCTCACCAGGATGTTGCACAAAGGAGCTGCGCTGCTCGGTTTCTGGTGGTTTGATTTCCGTCTGAGAAACAGTCATGAGAGACTGATAATATGTATCAAACACTCCACATACAAATGGTATATAATGGGAAGTATCGTCACTTGTTGGAGAGCATAAAGTCAACAAGGCTGCGTAAATGAAGCGTTTTAAAGAGCTTTTCGAAAAGCCCATTACTTTATCATGAACACGTCCAAGCTCTGTCGTCTGCACGCATTCATCAGGATTATGCTTATTCATTATTCAGTTGTTATACCATATTCTCTCATAAGTCGTCATGGCTACTGTAATACATTTGCTTTATATTAACATTTATCATAAATCAATGCTCACTATACTTATCGGTTCCCAAGTCTGTCACTCTGTGCTATCGCCTAAATCGTAAACATGACACATGTCCGGATTGCTAAGGTTATGCATGAAGAGTTCTTATTTATTCATATTTGGTTCTCCTTCGTTTGCAAAATTATTTAAAAATACACTTTTCCTACGAATGTGAAGTTCTTTTGCTTCCTTATTGGGTGTAAAAAATAAACTACATCTCCCAGCTTGCCCATCACCAAACCATGATTTTTTTTCGTATCGGGCGTCCGCTGTGATTGGTGCATGTCGGGAATTGCAGTTTTTCCAGGGATCTCACCTCCCCTTGATTTTACACACCAGAGAGCCGAACAAGAACACCAACCCCCAGCAGGCATCGCGAGGGGCAGTTCCTTGCACATGATTTCCTGCCTCTCTGAAGCTGCAGGAGGAGAAAAGTGTCCAAATGTGTCAGTTGTTGGTTGCGTTCTGGTTTTCTTCTCGTTGATAAAACGGCAACAGAAGTTAGAGGAACACGATGCGTGACACTCTGTAACGGTGGCGGGGATAGAAAGTCATCGACCGGACAATAAACTCGAGAGAGGACGCCGCGGGTCCTGGATGTAAAATTCGCGTATTGCAGTCTTCTGTAGCGAAAGACACTCGGTCTCCAGGCGAGGAAAGACACGCCGCACACACAAGGGTACAATGGAGGAAGTTGATAAAATTTTAATTCATTCCCTGAGACAAGTGGGAACGTAAGTAACGCTTGCGCGCTCGGCGACCCGTGTGGCTTGCGAGATAGTCAGGGGGTTACTTGCGTGGGGAGACCGCGGGGGGAACAGGGCGATTGAACTCTAACGGGCAGCCCGAGAAGCTCCCGTTGCAAGTGTAAGTATAGATGTACGCTTGAGTCTTTATTCTTCACGAATGCAAAGAGAAAACCCAGAATAAGTCGGCATCCCAGTCCAGTGTTTCGCGATGCAGTTTTTAATGTTGGCGGCGCCGGACAAAGTCGCCCGTTTGCATGTTTGTTTATTTGTAATGCCTCTGCGGGTCGGGGTCCTGACTTGATTTAATTTAATCTCAGTTTAATTGGTGTGACGGGAGGGCGGCCGCGAGCGGTCCCCTGAGCCCGGGTCGCGCGGGGGGACCCCCCACCCCCCGGCGTCGCGCGGACGCGGTGAGCCCCCATTCTGCGTGCAGCCGCGCTCGGCAGCGTTACTGGGCGCGTGTCCCCAGTTTCACAGCGAAGCTAATGGCAGGATGCCGTGGCGAGACGCTTGTCCCCTTGGCTTAGTTGGACGTACGCGTCAATGCTGCCCCTGTGGAAGTCTGTCCAATGCCCCCCCCCCTCGCCCTGTACACTGCGTGGCGCCCGGCCGGCGCCCCGGGCTCAGCGGAGGGGGGTGTGTCTCGGCGACAAGGTGCAGATTCCTGCAGACATTCAGGGCTGTCCCGTGGTCTGGACACGCGGGCTCCGCCCCACCCGCGCCGAATGAGCCAGCCGCTTCCCCTGGTCGGCGCGCGTGCTGCGCTGCGTGTAGATGCGCGTGTCTCCGGTTTGCACACTTGTGTCCGTGTCAGGAAAGTACACGCGGGGGGGATGTTCCTCAAATATCATAACGTCTGTGTGTTTGGCTTCCGGGTTGCGCTGTCGCCCTGGTTGTACAGTTGCTTCACAGCTCCTGGGCTCGAATGTGGCTCTGTCTGGGGGGAGTCTGTCTGGTTTCCTCCCACAGCCCAAGGGCACTGTATTTCTCTGTAGGTCAATTGGCATCTCTGAATCGGTGTCCCAGTCACGGAGTGCTCCCGCCTTGAGCCGGGTTTGTGGAGGGTAACTCAAATTTGTAGTATTCTGTGTTTTTAGGAAGCTTTGTTTCGTAATCAAACGCTCCCTTTCTGCAGCGGGCATGTCTAGTAATGCTCTTAGCAGTTCTTTAATAGTAACGTCGGCCATGATGAATGTGTGTTTCTGAGGAAATGCTGTGCTTCTGCTTGAAAACAAAATCCAGCCCGTGATCAGTGGGTTTGTGCTCCTGGTTGAGAATCTCTAACGCTGCTCCTGGTGAGCCCCAGTGTTACGGTAACTGTTCAATCCCAGTTTTCAGAGGTTTGGAACATCTTCCCTGTGCTTGGTTCCTTGTTATGCTCGGTAGAAGCCGCCGAAGACAGTTGTTCCTTTGCTCTGGGCTCATTGCTTGTGCTGCTGACCAGGAGCTTGAACTTGAACTTTATTGCCATATGTAACCGGTACTGGTACAATGGAATTCTTACTTACAGAAAGTCTCTCGATTGTAAAACAAGTGTAAAAAACAAGACAAAGTGCAAACAGTGCATCAAGACAATGTACAAACAAACAATGAGAGGACTGCCCCCTGGCTGTCCATGCTGGCAGGGGCTGTGTCCCGCGCCTGACCCGTGTCTTGTGTGTCTTGTGTGTCTTGTGTCTTGTGTGTCTTGTGTCTTGTGTCTTGTGTCTCTGTGTGTCTGTCTGTGCTGCAGGGAGGTCGGCGAGGATGTGCTGAGCGTGAAGCAGTTCTCCAGCGAGCTGATCGTGGAGGCGGTGGTGCGCTGTCTGCGGGTCATCGAGCCCTCCCTGGG
This sequence comes from Lepisosteus platostomus, assembly GCF_059453375.1. Taxonomy (NCBI): domain Eukaryota; kingdom Metazoa; phylum Chordata; class Actinopteri; order Semionotiformes; family Lepisosteidae; genus Lepisosteus; species Lepisosteus platostomus. Next base: position 1,146,867 of record NC_142613.1, read on the forward strand.
CAGCGGGCTCAGCCACGTCCTGCCCCCCGGGATGTCCGCCCGCTTCCGGCTGGGCATGAGCCTGGCCCAGGCCTGCCAGGTGAGCGACCGGGCTGACCGCTGCCGAGTCCTTCTCATCCACCGCACCCCACTCTCGCCTCGCTGCGCCCCTCGTTCAGTCACCCCCGTGTCTCTCTCTGCGCCCCTCGTTCAGTCACCCCCGTGTCTCTCTCTGCGCCCCTCGTTCAGTCACCCCCGTGTCTCTCTCTGCGCCCCTCGTTCAGACACCCCGTGTCTCTCTCTGCGCCCCTCGTTCAGTCACCCCTGTGTCTCTCTCTGCGCCCCTCGTTCAGTCACCCCTGTGTCTCTCTCTGCGCCCCTCGTTCAGACACCCCGTGTCTCTCTCTGCGCCCCTCGTTCAGTCATCCCCGTGTCTCTCTCTGCGCCCCTCGTTCAGTCACCCCTGTGTCTCTCTCTGCACCCCTCGTTCAGTCACCCCTGTGTCTCTCTCTGCACCCCTCATTCAGTCACCCCCGTGTCTCTCTCTGCGCCCCTCGTTCAGACACCCCCGTGTCTCTCTCTGCGCCCCTCTCTCTCTGCGCCCCTCGTTCAGTCACCCCCGTGTCTCTCTCTGCGCCCCTCGTTCAGTCACCCCCGTGTCTCTCTCTGCGCCCCTCGTTCAGACACCCCCGTGTCTCTCTCTGCGCCCCTCTCTCTCTGCGCCCCTCGTTCAGTCACCCCCGTGTCTCTCTCTGCGCCCCTCGTTCAGTCACCCCCGTGTCTCTCTCTGCGCCCCTTGTTCAGACACCCCGTGTCTCTCTCTGCGCCCCTCTCTCTCTGCGCCCCTTGTTCAGTCACCCCGTGTCTCTCTCTGCGCCCCTCGTTCCCTCAGGAATGGGGAACGTTGATCGGAATAGCACAGGTGTTAATCAGCAGTTTGCATCTCAGCAAAAGCCTAGCTCTGCATTTACAAATGAGCATCTCTCCTGTGAAGCAGCAGTTTTAACATCCTGTCCCAGTGAGGCCCGAGTCATGTGGTCCCCCTGGCTGGAGTGACGAGTCGAACAGACACACAGGTGTCAGGCAGACAGATCCCAGCACAGTGGTGCTGCTCCCAGCGTGTGAAACGGGAGTCTGGTTCCAGCTGCCTTCTCTTGATTTGTTTGTGCTCTGCTGAGCCATCTGGGCACTTTTCAAAAATCTTTTGGGGTTTCTAAACTTTTTTTAAATCGTTCGTAGTTAGAAATGTGTATAGCACAGTGACCTAGAGTATGTGAGGGAGATTAAACAGTGCTGGTCCATCTTATCCAGTACACAGCCTCTTAGGTTCATGTTTCAAGCGCTTTGGAAATGAAGGCCTGCTGAACGAGTCTAATTGAGTAACGAGGCCGGTTCAGCCAGGGGAGAGATGAAGGCCGGAGGTTTTCTGCCCTTCCTTTGGAAGTCAGATCTTTCGTCTCCGCTGTCGACACGAGTCATCCCGCTGTGAGTCAGAGCCTCGCCCCCGTGCCTCTGACCTGGGCCGCGTTCCTCTTCCAGGACCTGGGCTACAAGGGAGAGATCGGCTACCAGACCTTCCTGTACAGCAACGAGCCCGAGATCCGCTCCCTGCTCATGTTCCTGGTGGAGAGGCTGCGGCGGGAGAGTGCCGAGTCGTCGGACCAGCCCGCAGGTACCCCTCCCACACGAGGCAGTAACTGGGGGGCCGGCTCGGAGCTCCTGCCCCCTGCAGTGAGGCCCGTCGGTCCCAGCGGGCCGGATCGTCGCCCAGTTGTGCAAGAGGGATTCCCGGGAAACGGGTGTGTGTGGGGTGGGCTTCCTGCCCTGCTGTGCTGGGAGCCCTGGCCGGGAGGAGTGGCTCTGGTCGTGGGGGTGGTTTTAAGCTGGACAGGGGGGAAAGTCGGTAATCCCTGCGTCTGCTCTTGTCGCTTGGTTTTGCCAGGCAAGTCCGCCCTCCTGCAGAGAGCGATCGGCGCCAAGATCAAAGCCCAGCTGTCTGTGCCCTGGGTGCCACCCTCCTGCCGGGTGCCCTTCCTGTGCCAGAGCCAGGTACTGCCGCAGCGCGGCCGCTTCCTCTCTGTTCTTGCGGGGCGTTGGCGCTGGAGAGGCAGCCAGCCGGAGAGTATCTGTGTGTCTTGGCTCGCCTGCAGTGTGACCCTCGCGCTGCGGCGCAGGCTGTGAACTCTGACCTCTTGCTGCTGTTCGTTCCAGACTCCCGGCTCCTCGCACGGTTTCCACGCGCGGCCGTTAAGTTTACCTCAGAGCTCAAAAGTCAGCAGGACAACCCCGAAAGGTAACTTGGCGAATGTTCTATGGAAACAGCAGACAGTCCTGCGTGTCTCTGTGGCTCCTGGTGTCTGAGGGGGAGGTGTAGGGGCTGTGCAGGCGTTGTCACGGGGGGGATCGGTGAGTCTGCTTTATTCCAGAGCTGCACCAGCTGCTTACTGGCTTAACTGGAGCGTTTGAACAGCTCCTCCCAGCCCTTCAGGGGCTGCTGCCTTAAACAGACCAGGAAAACCTGCAGACTCACTGAAGAGCCCTCCGAGGCCAGGAAAGGCTGCAGCGAGTGTTTCCACTTGTGTTCCGAGTTGGGCAGAATACCAGCCTGTCTCATCTGCTGGAGATGAGCTCATCATTCTCTTCACGGGGGGGTGGGGGGGTGGGTCAGTTTACTCTGCAAATTCTGAGCTCTGGTATTTTGAAAATGATTTTGGATGCCTATATCCACGGAAAAGATAAAAAGTTCATTTCAGAAGTTTCTGTTCATTTCCACTTGATTTTTCAATCATCCGCCCTTGTGATTCCCATTAAGGAGGGGGGATTGGGAGCAACGAGCTCGTTAAAGGGAGCTGCTGTCCACATTTCTGCATGAACGCTGGGCAGGGTTGCGTTCGAGCGCTGTGGTCCCCCCGGTCCCTGGAGCCGGGGAAGCTCAGTGCTGTCGTTCTCCCGTCGGTGCCCTCAGAGCTGAAGGAGTACTGCCAGGAGCACCTGCCCCCCGTGACTGCCCAGATGTCCCAGCAGCCATCCGTCCCCGCCTCCCTGCTGGAGTGGCACGCAGCCGAGCTCAGCGCCGCGCTGGAGTGGGAGGGCGAGTGGAACAGCCAGGGCCTGGTGTCCCGGCTCACCCCCGAGGTACCCCAGACGCCCGCACCATTACGGAGGTTTGCAAGAGCGGGTAGAGCCGACAGCGAGTCCCTTGGAGCTGACTGGGCAGCGTGAGGCTTCACCCTCTACAGCACTTCAAGTCTGCTCGCGCACAGCTGGTCGTGGCTTGTGACCAAGGCTCGGATCACTGTCGCCTCGCTAACATTAGTCAAAGCTGTGATAATAGTAAAAAACGCCAATGGAGGCTCTGAGTAAACTGTTGAAGATGATGTCCAGGACTTCTGCTCAGCAGTGTGTGTTGTCATACACTTGCATTTTGGTAATGATTCCATATTGTCTCTGATTTCCAGACTATTTTAGTGAAGTATAAAAACTTAAGCTTTTCTTCCTGTCTTCTCAGCAGTTCCGCTCTGTTTTCGACATGTTGACAGATTGACAGATGACAGTTGACAGATCTTGGCTGCTTTCCAGCGGTTAAGGAAGGGTCTGGACCCAGTGGCCCATTGTGCAAGGAGACCAAAGCAGCCCAGACGGGCCACAGACCTGCCCTTCCTGTCTCTTTCCAGGAGTACAAGGCTCGGAAACGACAGCGCTTTCGGAAGAGGATCCAGGACCAGCTAAGGCACGCCGCCCAGTCTCGCTCGGACTCCCAGCATGCCTCGCGCTCCAGCTCGGACCTGGCCGACCTGCTGCGCTCCTTCGCGGGGGGCGCCGGGGGACGGGACGTCCTGGCCAAGGGCACCCGCTTCACCCACACGGAGAAATTCGCCTTCACGCAGGTGCCCGCTCGGGACCGCACACGCGGGGCTCGCCTTCTGCTGCTGCGCTGTTTACATGCTGTTGACGGGTTTGAAACAGATAAACCTGCTCTTCTATCAGTGGGTGGCGGTACAAGCCTTTCAGGCACCCTGCAGCTCCCAGCTGGCAGCAGTGTGAGCCTGGCCAGGACCTGGAGACCTTCCAGCAACAGCCTTAGCTCTCCCAGGAGAGGCGTTAGTGGGGCCAGCAGGGGGCGCTCACCCTGTGGTCCATGTGGGTCCTCATGCCCCAGTATAGTGACGGGGACACTGTACTGTAAACAGGCGCCATCCTTCAGATGAAACATAAAACCGACTCTTTGTGGTCATTAAAAATCCCAGGGTGTTTCTCAAAAAGAGTAGGGGTGTAACCATTGTGTCCTGGCCAAATTTCTCATTGGCCCTTATCAATCATGGCCTCCTAATAACCCCCCTCTCTGAACTGGCTTCATCACTCTGCTCTCCTCCCCACTGAGAGCTGGTGTGTGGAGCATCATCCAGGTGGGTGCTGCACACTACTGGTGATGGAGGGGAGGCCCCAATACCTGTAAAGCGCTTTGAGTGGAGTGTCCAGTGTTCAGTGAGAAGTTTCAGGCCCTCCACGCTGGCAGTGAGATGGGGAGACTCTGGGGTCCCGGTGAGGCGGTCAGTACTGTGCTGCGTGTCGGGGAGCTTCTGCTGGCGGGAGTCCCCTGGGGTTTGACCAGGCAGTGGGTTGCAGGAGCCGGAGAAGGCCGCCCAGCAGATGACGACGGCGGCCGAGTCCCTGCCCAGCTCCAGGAGGACCGAGCAGGACCTGCAGGCGCAGCAGGAAGAGGAAGTGACGTCGCTGCAGGGGCAGCTGGAGCAGCTGTCGTTGCGGATCGAGGAAGTGGGCGCTGACGTGAAGAAGATCACCGTCGCCATCAGTCAGGTGGGGGGCAGCTGCGCTCATGAAGCGGTTTTAGTCTTGGTGCTGTGAGTAAGGAACTCCTGGGCCTTAATGGTGAGTGTCCCCGGTCCCGGTCCATCTGTCGTCCGGCTGGTGTCCACAGTCCCGGTCCAGCTGGTGGTCCCGGTCCAGCCACAGGTGCAACACCAGCACCAGCACCCTGCAGGTGTTCAGGGTCCCTGCAGCTGAAGTTGTACAAAACTTTCGATTCTGCCCAATTAAGGATTGATTGGACCATATTGCACGCTATAGCAGTTTTAGAACGATTCTCCTGCAGTGTTAGAGTGGGGATCCCTCTTTAACAAGGGCTCCTTGGTGTGAACTATTGCCTAACCTCTATCATTACTCCCCACTGCCATTGTCTGTACTTCCAGTTTGAATTCCATCTGAATTCCAGTTTGATCATTGTTAACTTATTGGGTCTTATTACAGGCCAAAGAGGAAAAGTTGTTTTTATATGGATGTTGGTACAGAGTGCTTTATGTAACACTGTTCTTGTAGAACATTTTAAGGTCCGGAGTGCGAGGTGAGCTTTCTGTGTCGTGAAAGACAGCAGGTTGAGAAGATGTAGCAGGCATCTGGGAATTTTAAAAGCCGGTGGAGTGGTCGCGGGATCTGTGAAACAATAGTGCGCCACTCTGCTACCCATCGCCTGACAGCGGAACCGGCGTCTGTCTGTCTGTCTGTGTGTGTGTGTGGAAGGTGTCGGACGAGCTGAAGCAGAAGGAGCTGGGCAACGCGGAGAAGGAGCAGTCCCTGAGGGTGAAGAAGCAGACCATGGACCTGCTTCCAGACGCAGAGAACAACCTGGACAAGCTGCAGGTGAGCGGGGCTGCGGTGTGGGTGCTCATGGGAAGAGGGCGCGATGGATGGAGCAGGAGCCTCGTCATCTGCACTACAGAGCGCGCGTCGTGTGGGTCAGGGAGTTGGGCGTGCCGGGCGGTTTCTTCAGTCTCCAGCCCCGCGCTGGGCTGCGTGGCTGATGCTGGAGACGTGCCTGTCTGGTTGGCAGGTGCTGGTGGAGGGCAGTGCCAAGAGGGTGGTGAGCCTGGCGTCGCAGTGGGAGAAGCACCGCGCCCCGCTGATCGAGGAGCACCGCCGGCTCAAGGAGCTGTGCAGCAGCCGAGAGGCGAGTCCGTCTGCCCCGTCCGGAGCGCGGCGCGGATCTGGAGCGCGGAGGAGACGAGCTCAAGAGTCCTCTCGTGTAGAGCAGTAAGGCCGAGGCGCGCGTGGGCCTCGTACCCCCCACTCTAACCCCCTGCCCCCTGTCTTCCCCCCGCAGCTGGAATCGACCCGGAGGCTGTCCGAGATCAAGGGGCTCCACGAGAAGATCCGGCAGGCGGCCGAGGAGGCCAAGAAGAAGGAGGGGCTGTACAGGCAGCTGGTGAGGAGGGGGGGAGCAGCCGGCCCCGCGGCTGGGCAGGCAGGCTGCGTCTCGCGGGCCGTCCCCGTCGGCCGGAGCTGCACGGGGAACTGTGTAGACCTCAGGCTAGAGCTTCTGCCTCCTGTCAGAAGGCACTTCCAAAGGTCTCTGTGGTGCAGGGGGATCTGTTGGTCAGGGGCTGTGGAGAGCTGGGAGCCGTGCCGTTTGTCCCGGAGCGAGATACTGCCCCGGCAAACCCAGCTGTCCAGCTGAGCATCACAGTGTGTGGCATTGTGATCTCTACAGGCTGCCCTGCCGAGTGAATTAATACTCCTAGTACTAACTCGGCGAAGGGCTACATCTTAAACTGTGAGCTTTTGCAACAGTTTTTTTATGATTGTATACATATGAAACCAGTCAAATTAAAAGTAGAGGAGCTCAACTAGGAATCGGCTGCTGAGACAATCACATTTCCAAGGTCCGATTTGAAAATGAAAAGGGGCCACATGGTGCGTCTAAACAGCAGAGCTCCTGTTTACCAGCGCTGTCCTTCTGCGCTCCTGCTCCCCAGATGACAGAGTTCGAGACCCTGCCGAAAGACGTGTCCCGCTCGGCCTACACTCAGCGCATCCTGGAGATCGTGGGCAACATCAAGAAACAGAAGGAGGAGATCACCAAGGTACAGCGGGCCAGCTCCCTGCTCCTGGAGCCTGAAGGAGACTCAAAAAACAGGCTGTATAGTGTAACTCGCCCCCACCAAGGCTAGACATCAAGGGTTAATCTGGTCAAAGCAGACCTCGTGATCAGCTCTTTTGACCTGTCACCTGGCTCTCACACCTGGCCTTTATCACTGCGAACATGAGTGTGAATGGAGCAGAGAGTATCATCCTCCACAGCTGACAGGACAGCCCAGTGGTTGAACTGGCTGGCTCTCCTGCAGTGATCTACCAGGGAGGTGAAATGAAGTACTGAGCACACCGCAGGCTCTGTGGGCTGGGCGTCTGTTCCGCTGGCTGACCTGGTGCGTTCATCCTTCCTCAGATCTTGTCAGACACCAAGGATCTACAGAAGGAGATCAACAGTCTGACCGGGAAGCTGGATCGCACTTTCGCAGTGACCGACGAGCTGGTCTTCAAGGTGAGTACTGCTGGAGGTCTGATGCGGGGGGGGGAACGTTCATCAGAAACGGAGAGCTTTCATCAGGAGCTGGACTCCAAGTGATGTGTAATACGAGAGTGAGAGAGAACTCAACTTTGAAACCTTTTGAAGGAAAGGAAAACTGATTTTGCTCCTCCTCCTGTGCATGAAGCATAGACTCTGCTTTGAACATCAGTTTTCTAAATGAGGACCTTTTACCTGAATGAAGTAGCTTTGCTGTCCAATATCGCAGTCTGACATCACAGAGCTCAGTTTGCCCTTTACTCTTATTCAGTGACATAAGGGTTTAGCTTGTATTCAGATTTGTTTCTGTTGAGCTGTGTGACACTTGGGCTGAGTCTGGTGCTCTCTTGCAGGATGCCAAGAAAGACGAGTCTGTTCGCAAAGCCTATAAGTACCTGGCAGCCTTGCATGAGGTATGTGAGCCTTCGGTTTTATTGCTATATCCTGGACAGATCTCCTGTCTCCGCTGCCGAGCTCTGTGTGGAGACACTTGAGGTCACTGATTTTTAAGTTCTGTCTCAGCTCTTGCCAGTAGAATACTTGTTACACAGAGAAAACTTGCATCATTCTTAACTGTAGCCCCAGCTGGGCCCTTGGCTCCATGACTGAATCCCGAACGAGCCTAATGATGGGATTAATCCAAACTCTTTAATTGTCTGCAGTTCCTAATCATGCTGGAGGCTGCTGTTCGGCTGTTGCGATGCTTAAGAAGCTGAACAACTCCCAACTTTTGATAACGGTGCCGATCCAGGAACTCGTTCGTTCAATCGGGGAATGAGTTTGGTGGGACTGAATGCCTGCAGGTGCGAGGGCCCCTGGGTCCTAGCTTCCTCTTATGGGTAGCAGAGCAGCCTGTGAGAACAGTGTTTCCTTTTCCAGAACTGCACCCAGCTCATCCAGACCATTGAAGACACAGGGACCATCATGCGAGAGATCAGAGACCTGGAGGAGCAGGTACGCTCTCAGCCCGAACTGTTTCTCCTCGTTGGAGGTGATTTCTGGTCCTTTTAAGAATAGGAGCTCTTGTTGCAGGTAATGTTCAGGGGCTCATGAACAGTGATCCATTTGTGTTTTCTGTAGGGCTAGGGGTCACATATCTGTTGGCATTGTAAAATACCAGAGTCCTTTTATGCCTTTCCTTTTTTGGTTTAAAAAAGTAAGGCTTGTTCATGTATTGGAGGAATGGTTTTGAAGGAAGATTTTGCAGAGCACATGCCTTGAATGTGGCAGAGACTCAGTTTTCTTAAAGGCACACAGTTGCCATCTGGCCCTTTGAGATATGAGCTCTGGCCATCGTTCACTGTAATTCTGCAGTCTGATGTCTTTGACATGACTTTGCAGTCCTACCGAGCCACAGTCCAGTCGGCGATTCTAGGCGTTTTCTAAATAATTTATATATTCAGAGTCCTGAATACACATGCTGTAAAATTCCACTTGTAACTCGGGCTCCTTGCGTGTTAAGTCTAAATTAGTCTCAGGGGTTGAGCGGTCAGCATTTGTCAGGATTTTCCATGCATGAATCACTGAGGGGGTCTGGAACAAGCAGGCCACGCTCAGGAGAGGAGGGACTTCCTGTAAGTCTGCAAATTGCCTTTACTCCTGGACTGAAGGCAAGGTCGTATTGGGACTCGGGGAACTAACTGAACCCTTCCAGCCTTTAAGAGAGCAGAGCTCGTGGGGACGTGATTCAGGCCAGCCCGTGTGCGTCTTGTGCCTGTGTACCCCATGGCAGACTGCTGCACAGCCATGCGCTTTCAGATGCAGACTCCTCGGTTAAGGGTGTGTCAGTCCCGCTAATCCACTGCCGTCCTCAGATCGAGACGGAGAACGGGAAGAAGACCGTGAGCAACCTGGAGAAGATCCTGGAGGACTACAAGGCCATCCGGCAGGAGAACTCGGCCCTGGCCGCCAAGATCCGCGAAGCCTGACGGCCTGCCTGCCTCCCCTCCCCCCCCCCCCCAGCCTCCTCCCACCAGGGTGCCAGCCTGAGCTGCAGAACAAAGGGAACTGCCCAGCCTTGGGCACCTGCCTTCCCAGCCCCCTCCCCTCCCTCTCCTCGGCACCAATGAGGGAGGGGGGCGAGGCAGAACGCCATCTTCTGATTGGCTCACCTCCCTGCCACTCCTCTGTGGAGTCTTGGTGTCAAGTCACGGCTTGGCCCATCTGAGCACCTAGGTTGGGTCTGTTCTGGATAGCAAACTTTTTTTTATTTTTTAATAAAAAGCAAAAAAATGAACAATTGGGGAAAAAAACCCAGGTCTAATGAAAATAAGAAACCTTGATATCAGCTTTTGAAGCACTGAAAACCTGCTGGTGAACAAATGCATGTTTTGTTGAGAAAGACAAGTAATCGTCAAGGAACACAGCGATGAAGGACTCTCACAGTCTGCCTCTGTAGGGATGCTAAGCCGCAGTGTATTAGAGCAGACTGAGGACAGGTCCTGTATGATGTGCTTACAACTGAGAGGAGACTCCTTCTATCTGGGCTGCTTTTCAGGGTCTCTCTGGGGCTCTAGTGAGCTCTAGGATCTGTCTTCGTTATGTCTTTCAAATCTTCCAGACTAAATAACCTGATGTGTAGAACAGGGATTTGGGGCATTTTACTAATCAAGCCCTTCACAAGTACAATTTGCAAACGTCAGATCATTTTAAAAGCCTTTTATCTCGCCAGAATAAGTTTTGCGGTTTTGAATGTAAAACTTGAAAGTGTTGGATTTATTACTGTTTGTATGTTTAAATTCTTGTGGGTTAGCCTCAATTTCAAAATCTTGGAATGTGAACCATAATTTTGGAAGTCTGTACGTATAGTTGACCATACCGATCATTCTGTCAGAATCCAGATGCTGGTGTAGAATTATGAATTTAAAGACGACGTCCGAGAGTTTCTGCCAGCTGTAACCGATACATGCACTACAAAAATAATTCTCGTTAAAGCCCCTTGATCTGAAGCAGTGTCTGTCTGTAACTGAACTGAAAATGTTGACTGAGAGATTGAAGAAATAACTTCTACCGTTGTTAAGATGAGCAAAAGATTTCCTCACGTCATGAATCAGATGAGGGAAAGGCACTTGCCAGCACAAGTTGAGTGCTGTGAACCCGGGTTCGAGGCTGGCTCATGGCACCAGCCCACTGTGACTGGGCGTCCCCAAGCAGTGGCGCTCTGCTGGCTGTGTGCCACCGAGAGAGCCAGCCAGGGCTCTCTAAGCTCTGGAACAGCGCCCCCTGTGGCTCCCGGGCTGGGGTCGGGCTGAGCTGCCTGTGACGTGGCGTGAGAGGAAGGGGGCGAGTTGGAGGAGCGACCACCCCCTTCCTCACACTCCTCTCCGAAGCTCGTAATTGGCCGTTCCAAACGGAGTGGACGTCGAACAGAAGACAGGCTGGTTGTACGGGCCCGCAGTTCTTCTTGTCCTGTGTGGCTCGTTGTCAGATGTAATTATCCATTGTAGAGTTCTTTTTTTAATTTAAAGCTGCAACAGAGGTGTCCGAAGGGGTACTTTATACAGAGCCAATACTAACTCTTCTTTAGCATGTCTGTTCCACAACTACCAATACTAAACAGCGCTGGCTTTGAGGAGCGATGGCGGGATTGGTCTGTTCTGTAGGAAGCAGCGGCGCTTAGCTGGTGTGGGCATATCTGTTCGGGGAGGGAGTCAAGCCCACTTGATCACCACACTGTTGCCCAGTCACACATCCATGACTGCTAGGGGCTGCTTTTTACTTGAGTGCTCTAGTTTACTAGTAGACTTCTCAAGGAGATGGTGTGGTGTATAGAAATCCATTTTTTAATAATGAAAGAGTTATTCATGTGTGGGAGGAGACACTTGTTACATTCTTTGGATCGGAAGCATGTTGGCATATATTCTATAGGGACATGCAAGCAGTGCTTCCACCAGGTACCAGGTATTTACTTCTTGACCTCGGGCCACTCAAACACCTGACCTTCAAAGTCTTCTTTGTAAATAAAAATAACTTCACATCATAGGTCACAATACTATTTAGCAATGTATGATTTAGAGATCTTTATAACATCGGTAAGATGTGGTGAATTCTGCAACAGGGATGGTGAATACTGGGATGAGATGTTTTCAGTACTTGTTTCTGGACTAGTTGTTTCAATCTGAATACAATACCAGCCATGTCCAGTAGAGGGCAGTATGCATTGACACTTCCTTCCACTTCCTCTCCTGGAGTTTCTACAATACCCCTAGTCATTACACATCACTTTTGAAGAAATCCACACAGTTACAGCAGAAACTTCCTTTGCTTAAACTTACTGAATTTGTGCAATTAAAAAAAATAATGGTAGAGTAATGCTATTCTAAAATATGTTTTGAAACTGAAACCTTAAATTGCTGACTTGTAGTTCTTTGTCCAGTAATGCTTCCGTTACTAAAGGATTTCTGATTTCCCCTTCTGTCAGACGCACGGGAACAGGCAAGGCAAGGTTACAGCTGATAAGAAGCAACCCATGCCGTCAGCTGATCTTTAGTGGCTAATTGATTCAAGGATCTCACCCAGCTATTCCTTGAAAAAAATGGAGGCTACTGACTTCTGTCCCATGACAGGAAAGCTGGTGTCATATTCCCAACATGATACCCTGGAATAATACTGCCAGGAGTCTGCAACTGGACTGATTCTGTCCAGGACTGACTCTGCTGGGAGTCTGGAACACAGCCTCGTGACTGAAGCCAGGCTGGAGAAACAACATTTTTAGTCTTGAACAGACAAGAATACGACTGGAACTAAACAGCTCCTAGCGACTGAACGACTGGGCAAACCAGCCCCCCCCCTCATTCTCTCATGTTCTTAAAATGTCATCGCCCCAGAGGACAGGAAACTGGTGGCATAAGTGTCAACACCTCCGTTAACAGAGCTTGTTAAAGGACTTCTAAATATACCGATCTTAACAGAAGTGTTAATGAGGCTGTGTGCAGAGGAGAGCTGAAAGGCAGGCAGAGAGCTGAAAGGATTTTTCAGTATGGTGCTCAGTTTATACCAGAGGAAGCTGATGCACATTCTCCACACCCTCTAATCCCAAAGGGGCCAGTAGTGACCACGAGGGTAGTAGTGCGCTCTGCGAACAGTGCAGTACCAGCCACACCTTTTCACAAGAATGAAAACGCCAGAGCCCTGGATGAGATATAACATACTTAGAAAAATAATACTTTTATAAGATAAGAGATAATAAGATAATACTTTATTAATCCCATAGGGAAATTGATGTAGAGGAAGCTGATCAATGCTGATTTATTACAGTTTTTATTTTACTAACCATTAAAATGAAACAGTGGAATACAACAACTCTACAAATACTCAATATTTACAAAACATTTAGTGTTAGAAATGTAAAACAGTGACCGTGTGGCTCCACTCAACACAGCAGCCTTTTCAGGCGAGTGGAGGAGTCGATGCCTTCAGTGCTGTAATCAACACCGATGACCAGAGAGAGCGCGAGGCTGCTGGGTGGACACTGTCCAGCAGGTCCATCCCGATTCCTCCCACCTGCCAGCAGGCGCTGTACTGCCCCAGCACCTGCGCCTCATACGCTCCCCGCAGTGCGATGTGTCCAGAGTGACCCTCGGGCACTTTCCCAGCAGTCCTGCCTACCTGCAGAATCCAGCAGGGGGCAGGAGGCGTTAGTACAGCTCATCAGAGCTGCAGATCCCCGAGAATAATTATGTGCAGTCCTGTCCTACACCCCCAACTCTCGGAGGGGTAACCCTGGGCAGGCAAGGCTGAGCCATCGAAACTGGGGAGCAGAGAACCCCAAAAATCCCGGCTGCGATGCACTGCAGGAAGAGAGACGAGAGCGATCCGCCACCTCCCGCGCCGTCGTTCCCAGTGCCGGCCGGTCACCTGCCCTTGGCCGCCCAGGTGAAGAAGTTGCAGCGGGCGTCGGGGTTCGAGGCGTGGCCCTGGGGGCGGTTGCAGACGAAGAACTGGCGCCCCAGATTGGGCCCGGGCTTCTTGACGGTGCGCAGCACGCAGGGCTCCCCGTGCGCTTTGCAGCTGGGGGGGGTGGGAGGCCCCCTCAGTACCGATTTCCAGAACCGCTGCGGCTCTTCCCCGTCCCTGTGCTGAGGCTTTTGAGAAGCCCTGCCTCCCTCCTCCTCTTCCTCTTCCTCCTCCTCCTCCTCCTCCTCAGGCACGGGTCCGTCTGGCTGAGCTGATCCCGGCAACGAGAGCTCGTTTTCCTTTGGAGATCTCCTGAGGCTCAAACCATTCCCCCTGGGAGAGACGTCTTGTCCGGCAGGCTGGACGGACAGCACCACACCACTGCTCTCGGGCGCCCGCGTGGCGGTGGTGCTGCCGGCTGCGCTTTCCTCTGGGGTTCCCCCCACCCTCGCTGGGCTGTCCTGCTGCCCCCCCAGGGGATCCCCGCCTCCTGCTGCTGTTGCGCCTCTGCCTGCACCGGTGGGTCTGGGCCTGAAGTAGGCCAGCAGGTTTCCCTGCTGTCTGGGGCCGGACGTCGCGGTTCTGGCTTTCTTGTTCCTGGAGGCGGAGGGCTCCGCCAGCGGCCGCCTCTTCGTCCCCGAGCCGCGCCCCGTTTCCGCCGCGGGCGGGAGATTTTCTCGGACCTCCCCCGATTCCTGGGACCCGGGAAGCTGGGAGTCAGCCGCCGTCGCCGCCGTCACCGCCGCGGCCTGGCCCACCTTGACCAGGAAGCGGGACAGTTTCTGCTGGCGCCCCATGAACTCGGGCATGTGTCTGGTGCACAGCGGCGGGCACCGGGGGCTGGCCAGGAGGGCGCAGCGGAGGAGGCCGCGCACCGGACAGTGGTCGGAGCCCTCCACCTCGGGCAGGATGTCCGAATCCAGGAATTCCGCCTCCGCCAGGCCCCGGCTGGCGAGGATGTAGTCGATGCGCGTGCCGTAGTTGGTCCGCCTGGCTCCGGTCACGGTGGACCAGCAGGTGAAGGCGTGGGAGCGCGCCGGGTGGAAGTAGCGGAAGGTGTCCACAAACCGGCCTCCTCGCGTCCCGCCCGCGGCGTCTCGGGAATCCGTCCCCGCCCCCTCCCCTTCCTCTCCCGCCTTCCCCTCCTCCGGATTCCTCCCGGCAAGGAAGTGATCCAGCCATTTCCGGCCGGGGTTCTCGTCGAAGTCGTCCTGTCGGGGAGAGGGAACGTGTGACGGAGGGGTGTTCCCCTCTGGAACATCAGCCTGAAATAAGCCGCACTCACCTACACAGGACGGCGCCTCATCAACAGAGGCAGAAGCCCAGTAACCTGCTTCCTCCGTCTTCTTGTCTACTTTTAGGGCACTGCACACAACGTCACTGCACACAACAGTGAACTTTCTAAGATCACTTTATTAGCCATATACAGTTTCTTGCATTAGGAATCTGTCTGTTCACATACCCCAGCAAGCTGGGGGTCAGAGCGCAGGGTGCTCCTGGAGCAGCTGGGGTGAAGGGCCTTGCTCAGGGGCCCAACGGAGTAGGATTCCTCTGCCGGCTGCAGGATTCGAACCGGCAACCTTCCAGCCACGGGCGCAGACCCTTTGCCGCATAGTCACCACTCCGCCCTTAGTCAACACCAAGTATTAAAAAATAACATGAACTAGCCAGCGGCCTCTCGAGGGGCTCAGTAAAGATTGTGGGTTTAAGCCTGGAACATGTCAGCCCTTCAGAGCTCTATGCCTGCACTGAGAGAGGACCAGACACACAGAGAGCTCTATGACTGAACAGGGAGGCACTGCACACGTGGAACATAACACATCAATCATCACTGATGCTTCCCTCTGTGAGAGATGTGAGCCGCCCCTGTCAACAGGCTGTGAATCTCACACTTACTACATCATCAGGGTCGCAGTGGTCTATAGGTCTGTGGGATGTGTTGACGTCTCCCAGGACAATCACATGGCTGGGCAACAAGGCACCAAAGACACAAGAGACACGCATCATCTTGTCAGGTTTTTCAGCGACAAATCCACAAAATCCCAACCCCACTGTAAACGACTGCATGCTCTGTGTGAGATCCAAAGGAGAACCAGGTCAATTCAGGCATAAATTCAGCCTCAACGGAAATTTGAGTTCTTCTTACACAGGAGGTGATGCGGTGAGTCTCTGAAGACTGTGATCACCTGCCAAAGGTTCACAAGGGCATCTGGTCTCCCCAAAGTTAAAGAAAACAGGTCCACCAATGTTCAAAAGAAACTCTCATAATCTGGATATACAGTGACAGAGAGGGCAAAGGAGTTTAATAACAGGAGAGATTTCTACGGGCAACACAGGGAATTGAGGTAAAGGCGTTTGATTGAGGCAGAGCTACTGCCAAATCAGCCGAGTGGAACAGCTGTCTCCTCTCCTACAGCTCTGGCCAGCAGACAAAGCCGTTAACAAGACAACAGGCACACTGTAAAGCCACCCAGAGGGGTTTCAACCTCCTACAGAGGCAAAGGACTAAAGCATGATGTGATTTTTGGGGCGCAAGGGTGATGTCAACCGTTCAGAAGGGAGTTTTTTCCCTGCCAAGCTAGAGCACACCCCCAGACCTCCTCTCTTCCCGACTCACCCCCCGGCTCCCAGGATGGCCTCCGCGCGGATCTGCAGCAGCTGATAGAAGCGCAGCTTGAAGAGTCTGCGCTCGGGCTTTTCCGGGTCGGCACGCGGGCAGTACACGTTCAGAACCGTCAGAGTCTCCTCTCTTTCCCCACAGCTGAAAAGAGGGGGGTGCCGGCACATTAACCCTTCATCCCAACGCCGAGCGACTCTCGGGATTCAGGCTTCTGTCCGTCTGGACTGAGGGGCTCCAACGGGTCTGTGCGGGGACTTGATTTTTCCTTACTGTTATCTGACTGTACTCCAGTCTCCTCCCACAGTCCAAAAACATACGGATAGGCTAACCGGCTCCTGGAAAAACCGGCCCTGGTGTGAGCGTGTGTGTGTCGTCTGTGTGTCTGTCTGTGTGTGTGTGTGTCCCCTGCCTTGGATGTACCCCCGTCTCTGAACTGGAAGAAGCTAGAAAGCAGTTAGAAAACGGATGGATGGTTATTTCACTATTTTCCTGCGATTTGGAATGACCCAGAACTCACAGCGACTCGGGCAGATTCCTCTTGCTCTATTCTAACAGTGATTTTGTTTGTATCTGAAAAGAAAGTCTCGGGTGATTTCGGATGAGCCTGACCTCAGTGTCTTGGAGTGATTTTGTGTTAGCCTGAGCAGAGCGAGCCCCTCAAGCTGCCAGCCTGGAGGGGCATGTACTCACACGACTCTGTGCTGCGTGATGATGGCTCGGCCCTCACTGTCCAGCGTCTGCAGTTCCTCATCAGAGAACTCCGCCTGGTCGCCATAGCAGCCCACTGCCCCGCCGTGATTTGTCAGCAGACCTGTCAGTCCCTCCTCCGCGGCGAATGGAGTGGCATTGTCTTTGCAGAAGGTTGCCACCCCTTTTGAGGAGAGAGGAAATTCTGTGTGACCATCATTGGAGCAGGACTGGTGCTTATTACTGTATCCCCAGACTTCCAGCTTTTGAATACTGAACCACCAGTACCTCTCCTGGGCTGGTGTGGGACAGTGGGCAGAGAAATGTGCAGTGTTGAGTCAGACTGTATAATCACTTTTTTCCAATTTCATTGAGATTAGAGTTAAAATTACTGGTCATTTCAAATTTGTATTATTAGAAAAGGAAAAGGGAAATTGCCTGCACCCCCACAGGTAAAGCAGATGTGCACTCCCGGAGTGATAGAGATGTACTACCACAGATCAGAACTCTGCACCCCAGAGGGACTGGAGCTGTACCCCATGCTGGGCCCCTCCTGGCTCACCTGAATAGCCACTGCGGCCCTTGCTGAAGCTGAAGTAGGAGTTGTACCCCTCCACGATCGCCGTCCTCTCGTCCAGCAGCTCTCCTGGGGCACAGACAACAACATGACAGTCAGGAGAGAGCAGCCTCAGGAGACACAGGGGTTACAGAGGCCAACAACTTCAACACACTCTATAACAACCAGATCCCTTCCTTCTCAGAAAACAAAGTGTCATAAATACCTGGGGACCACCAAGCTGGGTTTTAAGATCCATGTATTATATCAAACATGCAGTGTAAAAGGAATAAATGTGATTTAGCAATTACGTTTGTCAATCCAACCAGGACACCAAATTACTGTCGTAATACACGCTGAATAGGGCTGACTCATATTTTAAAACAGGAGGTGTCTTTGCATGCCGCGATGGAGATCTGTAGAGAAAGCTCACAACGTCTCAAGTGTCAATACGCCTTGTAAGGTAAAACAGTCTTAACGCGCATTAAGACTGAAGCGAGACGTCGCGCTCAGCAGACGCCTTTCCGATTTTGAAACCGCCTCGGCTTCTAAAGGTTATGTTTGCTGCGGTTTGGCCGTGCAGCTTCCCGGCCGTGACGGGTGTCGTGTTCGTGGGTTTCGGCTAAGTGGGACTGAGAGGCAGATCGCTCTCTCCGAGCTCGCCGGGGGCGCTGGGCACCACACCTCTTCCGTACATATGAACAACACCGTACGGGGGACCCGAGCGAGAGCCTGGCGTCTCTCCGGCCGCATGAAGAGCTTCCCTGCAGTACGAGGCTCCTCGGCGGCTTACTTGTCACTTTCGTTTCTTGTAAACAGATGATATCCGCGTCCAGAGCATCCAGGGATTTCTTTATCCCGGCCTTGAACGTCCTTATACCATTAATATTCCAGCTGACTATCTTCATGTCTGTGCGTGTTGGCTGTGCTTGAGGAACCGAGCTCCTCGTCCACATGAGAATAAGACGGGCTCTCACAGACACGAGGAGCCGTGTCGCCGCTGTCGCGTCTGCTTCCCGCCCGTCGCCACAGAAACACGTCATCGGGTGTTTTCCAATGGGCCACGTCCTTCGTATGTTTTTTTTTTATCGTCGCTTTTTGGCGCCCAAACGCAGCCCTGTACTTGTGATAAAGATACGAGTTATGAATGTTGGGTAATGCATTTCATGTGACAGATCAAAGGAAAATACCGAATATATATATATATTTTTAGGATGAGCACACTTCTGTCAATACAATGTTTTCTCCGTTAATCGGGATGTATGCATATGACTTTTGTTGGTTAATACCTAATGTAGTAGGTTCAGCTAAGACATGTTTTATTTACACATTATCTGTCTATTTTAAGATCTACTCGTTACAAGACAAAAGCACGAAAATGCCGTTATAATTTCAGGAAATACAAACTAGCCAATGAGAACAGTGTTTTTATGCGGCCAGGATATACGACGACCAATAACAAACCTGCTGTACGCTTACACCTGCTATGAAACTGCTGCCATTTCGGCTCAACAAAAGGAAAGGCAAAGGCTCTCGGGACAGGCTTTAAGAGAATCGTTGAGCCGAAATGGCGAACACATCGCCTCAGTTTCACAACGGTCCAAGGAGAGGGGCTGGGCGGGGGGGGCTAATGGACAGCGGGTGCAGCCAATCGTTTTAAAGAAGACGCGTTCCGACTTGGCCAATGGTAGGCTCGGGGAACGCCCAGGAGGCGTGGCCGGGGGGCGGGGTCTGTGGTGTCGGTGCCGCTCGCGCTGACGGGCGCGCGAGGAATTTCAAACATTCGGGACAGGAAGAGGAGCCGGGAACAGGGGGAGCGGGTCGGCGACACCAACACCGACACCACCGAGACACTCCACTCACCTCCGCACCGCCTCGACCCGGAGGGTAACCCAGCCCGAAGCCGAGGCGCCGTCACCGGGAGCGGCGGGGCGCGCCGTGCCGTGCCATGACAGGTGGGTGTCCCGGCCAGGCCGCTGGGGAGGAGAGGTCCAGCCGCGGTTCGTGTCGCGGTTCCCCGGGCGGAGAGGGGCGCCTCTGGTCCGGCCGGGAGCGCCGGTGTCTCAGGGACCCGGGGGAGAAGAGCGGGTCCGGCCCGGGCGAGGTGCGGTGCTGATCGCCCCTGAAGCCGGTCTGCTCCGGGTCTCGGCGCGCTGCGTGGCGTTGCGAGTTTGCAAAAGTGCAAGAAAGAAACCTTGTTGGTTTGTGTGTGTCTGTGTGTTTGTTGTTCCTTCTTGCGAACGGCGCGATCTGATCGTCACTCTGGTGGGTAGTTCCGTGTGTTCGCGGTTCCCCAGCCCAACCCCGTCCTGCGTTTCAGGAGCTGACGCTTTTAAACGATGTTTTTTTTTTTGTTGTTTGTTTGTTCGGTTTTGTTTCCTGGTGGGTTTGTAAACAGCGGCGTGGTCGGTGCCTTTGCCGAGGTCGCTTTCCAGTTTGGGGATTTTTTTTTAAGCGCCACAGGTTTAGTTCTGTAGTGTCGAATGAAGTGCACATGGGCGCTGCTCGCTACGCGGAAAGGTTCTCCTCGTCCAGCTCATCCCGTCGGGCCGCTGGTATTCCTGGCCGCGGGCACACCCTCCCGGCTGGCGGGTCGGGACTGTTATCCTCGGGGGGGGGGGTTACCAGCCTCACCAGCCCTGCCCTGTCCTGTCCCGGGACCCGCTCAGCCGGGGCGGCAGACAGGAAGCGGGGGTGGTGAAGCCGGCTGTCACCTCCACCCCCCCGGGGTGCCCCGGGTCCCGCCTCAGCGGTCGCAGCTGCAGCTTTCCAGTCTCCGACCCCTTTGCGGGTGTGGGGGTGCAGGACTCGCGCTCCGCGGTGCTGGTGCTGCTGATGTCTGAGCCCGTTTGCATGCGGACCCGCCCCGCCCGCCGGCCGCTCTCTCCACCAGCTGATTGCACCGCGATGTGGGCGACCGTCCGTCCGTCCGTCCGTCCATTCCTCCTGCCGCCGGACCAGCGGGCTCGGTTCTGCCCTTCGGGCACAACACACGTTCGCTGGCCGTAATGTATGATCCGAAAGAAAAAAAAAAACAGTTCAGAAAAAATGAAGCCCTTCGAGGTGGCGATGAATCTCTCCAGCCCTGCGTGTGATTAGATACGACACGGTATCTCTCAGCTGGCACGCCTAGACCTAGACCCGAGAGGCGGCCTGTTGGATTAGCCCGGAGAAGCAGGGGGTGTCCAGTAGCGCTGGCTCCCCAGGGAGAGAGGCCAGGGGGGGGTCATGTCTCCAGGGCCTCTGGTCTGTGGGCTCTGCTCCTGGAGTGTCCGAGCCTGTGGTCACTCCGCAGTGGGTCAGCCTGTCTGTCCACTCTGTGTCTCACAGCTCTGTCTGGGGGCCCCCAGCAACAGGCCACAGTAAGTGTCCTGAGCAGCAGGAAGGCCAGAGACACCACCCTGTTGTTTCCGTTTCATCACTCCACAGCACTTTGTTCCACAGTGCTTCCAGTTTATCCAGGTTTTTCCTTCCCGTACTTCAGATGTTGACTTTTGTGATGAGGTTGTAGCTCGGGTGACCCTGCTGTTCATTGTTGTGTAAACACCGTCTGCTGTGGCCCAGTGGACAGCTACTCCTGTGAGGGTCCTGCTTTGCGGTCCTGACCGGTTTTCAAGCAGCTCTCTCAGCGGTTTTCCAGATCCTGCCTTGACTTCCTAGAAAAGAAGAAAGAGAGTTAACTTTCTTAGTGATGTTTCTGACAGCTGAAATTGCAAGCTGGACGTGTTTCGATACCTTTTTACAGCCTCTCCCTGCTTTGGAAGAGTGAATGATCTTTAAGTCCTAGAGGAGCCCCTAGCTGGTGAAAGCAGGCAGGACAACAGTCACAACCTGGGGGCCAGAAGCAGCAGAGTACTCGTTCAGCCTTGGAACTGTCTCCACCTGACTGGATTTAAGGCCTAATGACTCAGTCAAGTTATGGGACCCTTTGAAAACACAAATTAAAAACTAGTAATTAATCATCTGAAAGGGTGCCCAAACTTTTGGACATGCCTCATTTGGTTTTTTTCCCCAGTGTTAACAATTATGCAGATTATTTCAGAAAGATGTTGGGTTTAACCTTGTACTATCTAGAGGTTGTGTTGCCTTGTGTTCACTTAGCAATAGTTTGTGAGTCTAAACAACTTGCAACAGTTTTCCCACAACTGTATAGTGTGTAGTGAGGCAGTGTTGAATGATAGTTTGTGTGTGAGCCATATTGGGAGAGGCTGTGTGTTTTGATGGGATTGGTGTATAAAAGCAGATGTGCAGTGAGAGAGGGAGTGGGTGTGTCCCAGTCGTCTGTGTGGATCACTCTGGGATCTTGCAGTGCTGTGCACTGGTCCAGGCAGGGTGGATCAATCTGGGATCTGGGATCTTGCACAGGCAGGGTGGATTAATATGGGATCTTGCAGTGCTGTGCGCTGGTCCAGGCAGGGTGGATCAATCTGGGATCTTGCACAGGCAGGGTGGATCAATATGGGATCTTGCAGTTCTGTGCGCTGGTCCAGGCAGGGTGGATCAATCTGGGATCTTGCACAGGCAGGGTGGATCAATCTGGGATCTTGCAGTGCTGTGCACTGGTCCAGGCAGGGTGGATCTCGGAGCCTGGACCCCAGCCGGGGTTTCAATTCAAGTGGAACAGGTGCTGTGGGATGTGAGAAGTAGCCTGGGTCTTGGTTGGGGAGGAAGTCGCTCAGTGCCAGCTGAAGAAATGAGATTAAATCGTTATTGTGACATTTATAGATTTAATTGGAAGCCAGACCGTTGGGCAATGTTTCTGCCCGTGTGAGGAAAGGGGATACCAGAGGCGGAGAGCCGTAATATCGGGGAGACCAGTGGTTTGAGGACAAGAGTGTCTCACTAGAGGAACGAGGGGGGGGGAGGTGCCGTCTGACCACTGATCCCGGAGCCGGTCAGCAGTTCGTGACCAGCAGGGCAGCAGTGACCGTTCTCGGTTGCACACGGTCAGCTCTTCAAGTTCACGATGGCCTGTGAACTAGATGTGGTCTGTTTATAAAATCCAACATACTGTAGATTGGATTTGCTACACTGATTCTATAGTTGTCAAGAGTCTTGTGTCTTTGTGCCTCATGGATCTAGGTGCTGGATTATAGTGTCCTGGGCTCTGACGGGGGTGGGAGTCTCTGCACAAACTGATCTGTTAAGGAAAATAAGCTTAAAGGATAAAGTGTTTTTCCTTGATCCACCCCCTGCAGGCTTTTACAACTCCAAAGCAGCTTCCCGTCTGTCCCACCAGTGGATCGAACAGTGACTGGGGGCTGCAGTACCTGCCCTGTTTAGATTTGTGACCCTCGTCGCCCCCAGGCAGGAGGCCTTGATAAATCCTGGTATATCAGGGTGAAAATAAGAACGGGAACCGATGACAGGAGGCTGTTCAGCTTGTGTTGGACATTTGGTAGTGAGGAACATTGGTCTAAGGATCTCATCCAGTTGTTTCAGCACGGCTGGGATTCTAGTTCCACACTCCCACCACCCTTTGGGTAAAGAGGGGCCTCTTGTTCTCAGTTCTCGGTTGTGCTTCCAGAAGACGGGGCTTCTGCAGACTGACCTGACAGTGACCCCAGAGAAGGCGGAGCCGGGGCCTGTCCAGGTGGGGGGGCAAGGTGCCCGTTGCACATGTGGGCTGGCCTCGCTCTGGGCCCTCCCAGGGCCCCCTCGCACAGCGTGAGGGTGTTGCGCCTTGTCAGCGCATCACCCGCGCTGCGTTCGGAGCGCGCCGTATAAAGGTGCTCTTTCCAGAGCGGGTCTCCTACACTGTATCCCCCGCAAGCCGCCCACTGGGGCTCTGATTGTAGGGGGGGCGGCTCCGTGGAGCCCCCAGGAGGCTGGCTGTGCCGCCTGTGTGAGCCCCCGGTCCCCTTGTCTGTTTGCAGGGCAGCGAGCCGCAGGCGGCGCATGAGCCCTGCGCGAGCGGAGCGCTGAGTGCCGGGGCCATGCTGCAGGAGGGGGAGGCCGAGGCCGAGCTGCAGCGCCTGGCCCGCGAGCTCCAGGAGGCCAATGAGGAGAAGCTGCAGGCGGCCCGGTACGGCCTGGCCGTGCTGGAGGAGAGCGCGGCCCTCAAGCAGAGGTACGCCGAGCTGGAGGGCGAGCACGAGGCCCTGCGGCAGGAGCTGCAGCAGCTCAAGGAGGTAAGCCCCGAGCGCCGGACGCGGGACAGCCAACGCACAGCTCCTGGAATGACCGTTCGGTTTCGACAGCGGGGGTTGTTCCCCACGAGGGTGGAGGTCGATCTGGCTTCCCAGGAGAATCCAGGATATTGGCTTCAATAATAGTAGCTTGTTTCAGACTGACCATCCAACCATACCTCCCCCCTCGCCGTCCGGCCTGACCCTGCAGACTGACCCCCCCCTCGCTGTCCGGCCTGACCCTGCAGACTGACCCCCCCCTCGCTGTCCGGCCTGACCCTGCAGACTGACCCCCCCCCGACTGTCCGCCCTGACCCTGCAGACTGACCCCCTCTCATCAAAGTGGGGTTAAAATAAGTTACCCTATTTTAAGAGCATCAGTTAACTCCCAGCTGGGCGTGTCTTGGTAGACTGCCACAGGGAGCAAAGAGCCCTGTCTGATCAGGCAGTTTTATTTGTAATGTATTTATTGAAGTTTCCTCTGAATGGGTTGAATTTTCTGCACTCACACCCTTTAAAGAAGTGCCTCCGGTCTCCACTCGACTCACTTTCAGAGTATGCCGTGTTACTCTACTTTTTGACGAGATTTAAGGTTTTTGTGAGTTTGGGCTGTGGTTGGCTGAGAGCCCGAGGCAAAAAAGGGAGCTTTTAATATGATTTTGTTGTGGAACATTGGAAATTCCTTCCATCTCCACTCCTCCACTGTAAACAAAGGAGAGTGTTCACAGCACACTGCCCCCATCTCGGTCCCGTGATGGTGTCTGGGCCAGGGCTCAGATGGCAGGATAGAGCCCCGCTAAGATGATTGTGTATCTATCTAGATTTGCCAAGATCAAATAAGCTTTTAATAATAATGTATTTGATTGGACGGATTTCAAGGGTTTTAAAAGCTTTACGTTGAGCATTGGGGAAAAAAAAACTTTGCCGAAGGTCGTTAGCGGTAATGAATTCGGAGCCCGAGCGTCGCGGCCCAAGATCTGACACCGTTAACGCCTCAACACTCACGAGCGCTTCTGGGTGCCGTCGGACACACTCTCTTGAAACCCTCGGGCTCTCGGCATTGGTGTCGCTTTGGGTGACAGCTGATCAGCTGGCTGCCCAGAGCCAGAGCTGCTGTCCGTCAGCAGCGATGCCTGGGGGTCTGGGTTGGGGCGGCAGTCTCTGCCGGGGACAGGGTAGCGGTCAGCCGTGCGGAGAGCCGTCAGGAGCTCGCAGGCTGCGGGGGGGGAGAGCTCGCCGAGCGCGGGGCCCTCTCGCTCCCCGCGGCGGTGGGGTATTCACCCGTCCGGCAGGCCGCCCGACACCTCTCCCAGCTGGCCGGGTCTTCCTTCTCACCGGCCCTGGGGATCCTCATGTTCCGAAGCTCCGGCGAGTCCCGGGACAGGAAAGGGCGGACTGGGAGCCGGGGGGAGGGCTCGTTCCGGACGAAAGAGCGGGGCCTTCCGGATTTTCGTTCCCAGCCAGTGGCACAGAAACGTGATGCCGAGGTTTTCCCTGTGCCTGATATTTGTTACTTGCGCGAACACCCCCCTCCTCCCCCACCTCTGTCCATGAGCTCAGTCGCTGTTCTCGTTGGTCTGGTGCGGTGTCCGGTCATTCGGAATGCCGTTCAGGAGATGCTGGATCGCTGCTAAAATTACTCGGTCTAAAACGGGCCGAGTGCGGCCGCCAGCTCACTGTGCTGCTCCTCCGACGCCCGTTTCCAGTAACTCGATCTGGCAGGAAATAGAGCAGCAGGAAAGGTCGTCTCGAGCCTCGCTTCACTGAGCCAGAGCTCGTGAGGGAACTCGTATCCACCTGCAGCTGAGAGTGAAGAATTATCTCCGTCTCTCCACGTGTACCGGACAGGAGCAAGGAGCCCATTCGCTCATCCAGCCTGTTGGGAAGTTTAGTAGTTAATTGATCCGGGATCTCATCCAATTTTTCTTTTTAAAGCAGCCAGGATATTGGCTTTAATAATATGGCAGAGTAGCTTGTTTCAGACTCCCACAAGCGTGTGTGTGTGTGTGTGTGTGTGTGTGTGTGTGTGTGTGTAAAACAACTGTGCAGTGTACTCGCAAGTCCTCTTCCCTGTACAGCCCTTCCTCCTTGTCTGTGGCTGTTGTGCTCGTGGTGTGGGGTCAGGCATGAGGAGTCTTCCTCAAGCCTCAAGCTTCTAGAGCCCTCTCTGTGGCTCACAGTTTCTCACACTGTCTCTGAGGCACAGTTCACAATTCGAAGGAAATTATCCCCTGTTGTACCTGAAGAGTAGGGCCCTCGGTAACCATGGAGGTAGAGTTCTCCGAACTGGTCCAGAGCAGAGCAACCAGCTGCGTTCTGGGACGTAAAGCAGTGTCTTGCGCTGAGTGGCTGAAGGATCTGAGCCCCTTTAGTCCTGAACAGGCACCTGACACGGATATTCAAAATCCTCTAGGGCCCCAGACAGTCCGTTCACTGGAGTCGTTCAGATTCTCACATGAGCCACAGGACACAAGTGGAAACAGCCTCGACTTTAAAAGTTCATGGGCTGAAAATGTGATTAGTTCCAGGGGTGTGTTTTTTTTAAATGTCAACTAGATTACTGTTTCAGCTCAGCTGCAAACCGGTTTCCAAAACGCATTCATTTCCCTCCTAGACTTTGTAAACGTTCACAGCTCATTTTAACGGTAACTTCGCTGTGTGCTTCTGGGATAGGCGATACCTTTAGTCAACTTAAACTGATGTCACTGTACTGTTTTATGATGTCATCGTTGATCGTCTCGGTTACCTGGGTATTTACTGGGCTCTGAGCTGTTAAAAGCAGACCAACAGACTGGACTTTGTGTGACCTAAAGGCAGCAGTGTGTTTGAAGAGTTTGTGCACCAGGATACCCTAAAAAAATTAGATGGGCGCCTGTCTTTTAAAACCACAGCAACATTTCAGAGAGGCGCCAGGGGTGAGAAAAAAAAAAATTTAATAGACGGACATTAACATGAGCACATTGAACGTTCATGTGGGTGGTTAATGGTGGAATTTCGCAAGACCTAGAAGTGGATTCAGTGAAAATTGTGATGGACTCACTGATCGGAAGCTGTGAGCTACGTCCTTGGTGGTGTGGTTCAGTAGGGTTGTGTTCACCTAGAGCTGGAAGGACTCAGTTTTATAGTTTACAGATCATAGACATGCTTTGAGAGGTGCTTCTGTATGGGACTGATCTCATGAGGTTACAAACCATTGCAATGTGTGTGTGTTCCTGAATGTTACTGTTAATGGAGAGGATGTGAAGAGCAAGACTTCTTTTAACTCTGTCAAGACGCTGAAATCTGCGTGCAAGTTAAACGCCCGATTCCAGTGACAGGTGTCTGGTCACAGAAGTCAGCAGTTATGAACACATGATTGATGATTCACTGCTTCCTGAAAGGCCTGACATATATAGCTTACAGAATGAGACATCATTTTTGTAAACGGCTGTTTTTGTCTTCAATAGAAAATATTTAACTTCAAATATTTGTAACATAGTGACCCTCCCAGTTGTGCTGGAATGTGACACGATTGCATTCTAACTCCGTGGCGACAGTGTGGCCGAGTGGTCCTCTTGGTTGCCTGGGTGTTTCGTTGCCTTGGTTACTGGAATGAGATGACATCACCGTTCAGCCGTGGCTTCAGTGATTCGTTAGATCCACTTAATCTAGGTCACTGGGTTTCAATCCCAGAGTGCTTGGTTCCTCCTGAAGCAAGACCGTTGTTGCACCACTGGTTGCTTGTCATGTTTTGTGGGATGGATTTCAACATTCCTGAACAGTTTTTTAGCTCCTGAGAGCTGTTAGACCCTGTGGCTGAAATAGCCAGTATGAATCCCAATCACTGGTCTGGTCTAGTCTGCTCCTGGTCTAAAATTAGAGGTGTTCCTGTCCGGGCTTGTATTAGTATGGCATCTGTGTTCACTAGGGATGAAATGGTTCATGTAAGACTGTTGTAGAAGGTAAATAAAGGTTAAAAATACACAGTGAAGCTGGATGTTATTCATGTTCCCTTTGGGTTGAGTAGAATGCTCTGGGAGTGTACGTGCAGTCTGTGAAGTGTCCCGCGGATCTCTGTGTGTTTTACAAGGATCGGAGAGGCCTGCAGGGAAGGGGGTTCGCTGTCGGGTCGCTGGGCTGCAGGGCCTCGAGTGCGCTCTCCCTCGTGCCGGTGCTCGGGGACCGGACACAGACGGCGCCGACTGGCCGGCTCACGCGCGGGCCAGAGGGGTTCCAGCCGGGGGTCACCGCCCTGACCGCGCTGTGCCGTGTCTCCGCAGGCGCTGGCCGATTCGGTGAGCAGCCACAAGCGGGCGGCGGCGGACGGGGAGAGCCGGGAGGAGACGCTGCTGCGGGAGACGGCCAGCAGGGAGGCGGCGCTGGCCGAGAGGATCGAGGAGCTGCAGGCCGAGCTGCGCCAGGCCAGGGTGACCCTCGCCAACGCCCAGGCCGAGGGGGACCGGCTGGCCGCCCTCTCTGCCCAGCTCAAGAAGGTGAGGCCGGGGTCGCCGTGGGGACGCTCCTGGTACTGGAGGCTGCGGGCCTTACAGTCCTGGGGTGTCCTCGTGAGCCCTGGGGGCATTGTCTAGGTGTCCTCCACCCCAGAAGGGCCGCTGTCCGGCAGGGTTTAAAGGCCTCGTGAAACCTCCAGCTTCAGGCCTCCGCGTGTCCAGATGAGCACACGGTGAGGTCAGTCAGGTAGCTAAGGGTGCAGGAGGAAGGAGCTGTGCACCCCTGCATCAGGAGCCCCAGAAGAGTGTGTGGCTCCCCCCTAGAGCAGGTCAGCTGAGTAGGGTGTGCCAGCGCTGAGGCGGAGCTGGCCCGCGCTGCCAAGAGTCGAGCTCGGCTGCTTCCTCAGGAAGCCACACGGCAGCGTGATCTAGCCCCGCTGCAGAAGCAGAAGCCCTGGCGGCTCAGGGCTTCGCACGCAACTTTAACCCTGTCAGCGGACGGCACGCAAGCGTGTCGCGACCCACACAGGCTCCTCCGGGGTCGTCCAGCCAGGGAAGTCTCTCTGGCTCGTTATGCGTGGAAAGCATCTACCTTTTTACAGCCTTTGTCTGCGGGTGCAGCAACCTGCAGGTGGCCAGCTCTCTGTTTCGGCCCTGTTTTGGGGCCTGATAGTAACCACACAGGAAATCAGTCATAAGTTATCTAAAATAAAGAGCTGTGCTTTATTGAGGTAGGAAGTCTTGAGACTGAGAGGTTATGTGACACCACACCAAGCAGAAAACGGACTTGCTGATCTCTGGTTGACTAGCCCTACTCATCATGCAGGGCCTGAAGCAGATGCTCTGTACCACAGAAAGTTATGTATAGAATTGAGAGCTGTGGGAAACTGTACCATTCCAGAATGTGCAAGGCTGCTTATGTTAGTATGGGTTCAAACGTAGGCTTTATTCAGACATTTACTTGTGTTTCTCTGAGCTCTTAAAAGAGCTTTGCATGTGGTCATTGCGAATGCCAATACCAGAGAGGCTGAATCGGAAAGGAAAAGGCACCAGATTCCTTTTTCTTCTGCTACAAATTCCTGTATTTTGGGTGGCTCAGTGGCAGGGCAGTTAGCTCCTGAGGCCTGGGTTCAGTATCGGATTGGGGTATCCTCTGTAGAGATTCCAGGCTCACAGGTGTCTCTGAACTGCTCTCTGTATGCGTCTGAGAGCGACCACCTACGTGCATCCTGTGATGGACTGCTGGCCCTGTGCCTGCTGCCTTAGAACCCAGCTCATTTCGATCCTTTGAGCGTTCAGCAGTTTCTGATGGCATGTTGCAGACGGATCGTACCTTGTGCTGATCGTGCTGATGAAATTAGAGCAACAGGTGGATAAGACGGGGGTCTTCCTGCGTCATCTTTAAGACACAGGTGTTTCCAGGCTGTTGTTGGCCAGCGCTCAGAAGAACCACGTTGCTGAAGCAACCCTGGACCAACGCCAAGGCTCAGAAAGCCCAGCGTAGAAATATTTGCCCAGATTATTGTAATCCCGCTGCGATCTTGTAACAGTTATTAGAATGTGGGTTTATGTAGTCATCAGCTGTGTTGTGCGGCCTTGATCCAGCTGTGTGTTATATAAAGACTTACAGTCTCCTTTGGGAAGCTGGGTTGGATTTAGGGCTGGGGCTGGCATGCACAATATGTGAGCCAGCAGCACATTGAAAGGAGCTGTTCTTTTGTGCCTGGTCCCCCTCTGAGCCTTGTGCTCCAGGTGTCAGAGCCAGGTATCGTGGAAAGACGGGAGGTTTTGGCATAGACGGGCACCGTAGCAAAACCTGTCAGTCCTCAGAGTTTGTGTTTGGCAGGGAGTCTCTTTCGTCGTGGCAGATTACAGATTACAGGTTAGCAGAAGTGGAAGATAAAAAAAACAGTGAGGCAGTGCGGTCAAGTTTGATCAAATTCCAGCGTTAAAAGGGAGCAGCGTCGGTGCGCCCAGGATGCAGAGGATCAAGGAAGGGTTAATCGCACGCTGAGAAGTAGGCAGAAAAAAGGTGACATTTTCTCTATCTAAGCCCTCTGCAGGTGTGAGCTGCTGATTTACAGGAAGCGTGTCACGATGCACAGGAAGTACGGAGGGTCTGTGAGGTTTGGGTGTGGGCAGCAGGGCTTGAGAATGAGCCAGGCCTGGTGACTGCGTGGGGGCCGTCAGCCAGGGGGATATTCAGACTGCGCATCAGTCGGCGGCATCCCTGCGTCGGCGAGCGTGCCTTCATGCTGCTTTCTGCTCTGTCGCTCCCCGGCTGTGGAGTGATCTCCCAGCCCGTATCGGAAGCTGCTAGTCTGTCAGCAACTATGGATCCGGTCGGAAAAACGCGCTCCTCGCTCTCTAGCCTTTACATCATTTTGTTGACTTGTGTAATCTGCGTGCACCTGAAGTGGACTCTGTGTGGCTGCTGTGTCTTAGGGCCTGGGGGGGGGGGGGCAGGCCAAAACATGGGCGCTGTATTAATGCTGTTTGCCTCCAGCCATGAAAAAGTAGTGTCTCTGCTCAAGCCCTAATAGCTGCAGTCTCATCACCTTGTCCCTCTGCGTGCAGCTGAGGTGAGGAGTAGCTGTAAGGCCCCCCCACGCGCTCGTGCAAGGAGCCGAGCATCTGCCCCTCCCCATCAGACCATACCCAGGTGTCTTAGTCCCTGGGCGCCCTTTATCCCAGCCGGAGTTTCTCTGAAGCCGGGGGGCTGTGCGGCCGCCCCCGTGCCGGCCTTGCGGCTCAGCCCGTGTCCCTGTGTCCGGCCCCGCCAGGAGGGGGAGCGCCTGGAGGCGGAGAAGGGCCAGCTGCGCGACGAGCTGCGGGAGTACAAGGTCCGGGAGCTGCGGCAGCTGCAGGACAGCTCGGAGCTGGAGGAGGAGAACATCTCCCTGCAGAAGCAGGTGTCCGTCCTGAAGGAGAACCAGGTGAGGAGCTGACCTCGCAGGGCCCTTGTGCTGCAATTACAATGATTTTGCTTTAACGTACTGGTCTTGTGCCCTGCCCCTCTCCCCGGTGCCTCCCTACTGCCCCTCCTCTGGCGCCTCCCTGCTGCTCTCCTGCGCCTCCCTGCTATTCTCCTGCCCCTCCTCTGGCGCCTCCCTGCTGCCCCTCCCCTCAGCATCTCCCTGCTATTCTCCTGCCCCTCCCCCAAGTGCCTCCCTGCTGCCCCTCCCCTCAGCGTCTCCCTGCTATTCTCCTGCCCCTCCCCCAAGTGCCTCCCTGCTGTCC
The DNA here is from genome assembly GCF_059453375.1 of Lepisosteus platostomus. Taxonomy (NCBI): domain Eukaryota; kingdom Metazoa; phylum Chordata; class Actinopteri; order Semionotiformes; family Lepisosteidae; genus Lepisosteus; species Lepisosteus platostomus. The sequence goes on from NC_142613.1 coordinate 1,177,762, forward strand.
CTCCCCTCAGCGTCTCCCTGCTATTCTCCTGCCCCTCCCCCTGGCGCCTCCCTGCTGTCCCTCCCCTCAGTGTCTCCCTGCTGCTCTCCTGCGCCTCCCTGCTATTCTCCTGCCCCTCCTCTGGCGTCTCCCTGCTGTCCCTCCCCTCAGTGTCTCCCTGCTATTCTCCTGCCCCTCCCCCGGCGCCTCCCTGCTGTCCCTCCCCTCAGCGTCTCCCTGCTATTCTCCTGCCCCTCCCCCTGGCGCCTCCCTGCTGTCCCTCCCCTCAGTGTCTCCCTGCTGCTCTCCTGCGCCTCCCTGCTATTCTCCTGCCCCTCCTCTGGCGTCTCCCTGCTGTCCCTCCCCTCAGTGTCTCCCTGCTATTCTCCTGCCCCTCCCCCTGGCGCCTCCCTGCTGTCCCTCCCCTCAGTGTCTCCCTGCTGCTCTCCTGCGCCTCCCTGCTATTCTCCTGCCCCTCCCCCTGGCGCCTCCCTGCTGCCCCTCCCCTCAGCATCTCCCTGCTGCTCTCCTGCCCCTCCTCCTGGCGCCTCCCTGCTGTCCCTCCCCTCAGCGTCTCCCTGCTGCTCTCCTGCCCCTCCCCCAAGCGCCTCCCTGCTATTCTCCTGCCCCTCCCCCTGGCACCTCCCTGCTGCCCCTCCCCCAAGCGCCTCCCTGCTGTCCCTCCCCTCAGCGTCTCCCTGCTGCTCTCCTGTCCCTCCCTCTAGCACCTCCCTAGCCCAGGACTTTCGGGTGGCTGTAAAATAAAGCCCGAAGGACTGGCTGCTCCTGAGAAAAGAATCCCACCCTTCCAGACCTCCTGTTACAGGCTGTTCGGTGAGGAAGACCTGGGTTACGTCCTCTTCCTTCCTGCCGACAGCTCCGTCTCTGAGCTCAGGGCTGAAGAGCTCTTCTGTTTCTGTGGAGATGAAAGGCACCGGTGCCTGATGACTCCTCGGCCCGCGGGCCCGCAGAACTGAAGGGCTTTGTGAGAGCCGCGTCCCTTGAGATGGTAAACAATAACACCACACAAGGGGAGTGACAAAGGGTGCATTGTGGGAGAGAGGCAGAAGATGGCAACAGTTTTAAAACAATCTTTGTAGCTCTCTGCTGCTGCAGCATGCCCATGAATTTGCATATTGGGTCAATGTTTACAAACTACAGGTAATTCAAAACAAAACATGACGAGGTCAAGTTTTAGTTTGCATCTCCCCAAATATTCATTACATCATTTTCAGGAAACACTGCCTTTAAACTGTAAGGACAGTGTTTTAGCTCTGTGTCCTAAACACTTCCTGCATTTTAGATACTTTTTGCAAAGCGTTCAAATCTTAAACGCTGTGGTTGTCGGACAGCGTGCAAGAATGTGGGTAATTAAAGCTAAAATGATGTTTGCCTGTGGCTCAGACGCCTGGCGCAGACAATGGGCAGCTGAGAGAGTCTCTGGGGGCTAAACCTGGTCATCGGAACAGCGAAGCGCGAGACAGGCGATTTCAGGAGCGGGTCATCAGCTCCTCCTGTCAGCTGTTCCCCCCTTTACAGATGAAGGAGAAGCGGCCAGAGGCTGAATCGAGACTTTAAGGCAAAGCGATCTCGATTCAGTGCGATTTCAGTTTGTGTTTTTAGTTACTGTATCAAATCAAATGGGCTCAGAGTGATTTTAAAGGGGCAGGTTGTGATCACAGATAAACACCGGAAACAAAATGCCTTGATGATAGGTTTTGATTTTAACAGCGAGTTCAAGCTTCCCAGTGGAAAGGGATGCGATACTGCTGTTTGACCTGGCGGTTTCTAGGTGTTGTGTCCCATATTGAGACGACTGTGATTATCCGGGCTCTGGTGGGATTCACACACACGCACTCCAGATGTCAGACCCCCTGTGCGGAGAGACAAGGAGGGGCAGGCCTGGCACCCGCCTCTGCTGGGGCTCCGGTGAGCGATGGCTCTCCCGGTCCTCACTGGCAGCACCACTCGGCCACGGCTGAAACGATACCCACAGCTCCCGGGGAGTCGCCCTGCCTGGAGCCTGACCGGCTGGACGTGAGATCTGTTACGAACAAGAGGAGCCCGTCCAGTAGTTAGCAGATAACTGTTCCCAGAATCTCGCACAGCTGTTTCTCGAGAGAATCAGGGGTACCGGTTTCAACAACATGGCGGGGCAGATTGTTCCACACTCCCACCTCCCTCTGTGTAAGGAACCGCCTCCTGTTCTCAGTTTTCAGCGCTCTTGTCCACAGTCCCCCCACCTGTGCCCTCAGGTTCGTGTTTGTGGTTTGTGTGGACGGAGGCTCGGCGCCCCGGTCGGCTGACGCAATCTCGGCGGCGGCGGCGGCGCCTCACGGTGGCGGCGTCCTGTCTTGCAGGTGGAGTTCGAGACGGTTAAGCTGGAGCTGAAGAACAAGGAGGAGGAGCTGGAGCTGCTGCGGGGGCAGCTGGAGGAGGCGGGCCGGCTGCGCGAGATCGCCGAGCGCCAGCTGGACGAGGCCCTGCAGGGCCTGAAGGAGGAGCGCGAGCAGAAGAACAGCCTGCGCCGGGAGCTGTCCGCCTACGCCCTCAACCCCTTCGACTCCGTGGGCAGCCTGCAGCTGCACCTGGACGAGCTGCAGCTGGACGACAGCCGCGAGGCCGAGCCGGACCAGGACAGCGGCTTCAACAGCGGCACCGGGGGGCCGGGCTGCCCCCCCTCCAGCGCCAACGGGCACCACCGCTACTCCACGCCTCGCAACAGTGACGTCTTCCTGCGGCCCGCGCCGGGCCTGGTGTCCGACCTGCTGAGCGAGCTGAACCTCTCGGAGAGCCAGAAGCTCAAACAGCAGCTGCTGCAGGTGAGCTTTCCTCTCGCTGGCGCAGGCCGCCTCTCTCTCTCTCTCTCCCTGCTCTCTTGCGCCGTGTCCCTCTCGCCGTCTCGCTGTCCGTCAGAGGCTGCCTGACTCTCCTGTTCCACCCTCGGCCTCGTGCTGTCTGTCAGGCTGTCTCGGATCTGATCTGCCTGCGTCCTGCACTCCTCACCCTGCCCTCTTTCATGAGAGGGAGTCACACACTGCAGGTGTTCCGAAGTGATGGAATAATGTCCTGCGCTTTTTTTTTTTTGTTGGGCTCAGGGGACCCCGAGAATGGCGGTCCCCCAGCAGTCTTCAGTAACCCCCACTGTTGGAGGAGGCTGGTTTGACTTCTGGTTTGTCAGAGTCTGACAGTTTTGCGCAGCTGTGTGTCAGTGCTGCCTGTCTTCACGAGCCTCACTCATGGCTGTGACTGGATCTCACCCCCCCCGCGTCCCGCCTGCCCGCGGTTCTGCTGTCACGAGTCAAGGGAAGCAGAGTTAACTCTGGAGCAGGCCTCCGGCCCACAGCAGCTGGACACTGTCCCAGCCTGCAGGGGGCTCTCCTGAGCTGCTGAGCCGGCGAAAGGGGGGTTGAAATGCAGCACTGCTGCCGTTTGGGGAAGATGCTCGTCTCGGGAGTGCCCTTCTTCCTCGTCAGCTCCGTCTCGGGGAAGTTTGCCCGGGGCTGGGGTTGGCGTGTCAGGAGATCTGCGCGGCGCTTCCTGCCACTGACGGAGGGACAACCACATCCCTTCTCCGCACCCGCGCTGCGCTGCACTCGGAATCTGCAGAGACGAGCTTCCTGCCGAGCCGCCTCGCCTCCCTGTGCCTCACAGATCAGAGGAGTGCTTTCTCCTCCTCCCTGGCTAAATCTCAGATCCCATACCCGGTCCTGTGGGGATGGGAGAAGCTCCATTCACCTTTAAATGCATCATCTAAATCATCAAACTCGCCATTTCCTGTAGGCCTTAATGACTTACTAAGAGCGCCTTGTGAAAGGTAGGGCTCTCTTGATTTAATAATGGCCTGCAGTCGTTACTGCATGGCTGCACTCACAGCGGGGTCAGTCCTGACTTGCAGAGCCGTGGTTGTGCTTCTGTCACTGTGCAGCGGTTAGACGCAGCCCCCTCCACCCTCCGCTCTGCAAACAGAGAGAATCCCATCAGAAGTCCATGGAGATATATGACCCTTAAGCTGCAGCAGAAGGTGGGCGCTGTGCTCCTGAGGAGAAAATATCTTCCCACCCCCTCTCCTCCCAGAGTCCGTTAGTTAACGCAAGGGTGAAGATTCCAGATGTGAGACAGATGTGGCAGTGGTGAAGGGCGTGCATCTGTAATGTATCAGCAGTGCTTATCCGTCAGGGGAGTGATGTGCTGGTGAGGAGACTGCACTGCGAGCGCGCTGAAAGCCTTCTGTTTTTATAGCTCTACGCGTTTGTCTGAGTGGTTTGAAGCATGAATAATTCACTCTTGCTAAAGCGTCTTTTCATGTAGACGTGAACCACTTCCCCGCGTCCTGGTGCAGTGATCCGTTTGAGGAAGGGTTTGTTGTGCAGCAGACCGTTTTTGTGGGGAAAGACGCTCTTGCTAGCGAGGCCCAGGTTAGTTCCTCGCTGGCGAGTCCTCGGACGGCTGCAGCGGCGTGACCGCAGGGTCTGAGGGGTCTTTCGGCGACCGCCCGCTCGGCGCCTCTCCCCTCCGGCCCTGCGAGAGCCCCTGTCCCCCGCATCGACTTCGTGTTTGTCCCCTCCTGCTGTAAAGGACCTTGCTGCTGCTCAGAAGGAGGACGGCAGTGTCGTGGTGGAGAGGCTGTGCCCTCTGCTGCCCCTGTCCCCGGCCCCAGGGCACAGGAGTATGCCAGGCGCGGGGCGGTGTGTCGGTGTTTCGGGCTGCAGGGCACATGGGCGAGGACAAGTTACAGGCTGTGGGCAGGGGAGGGCGCGACAGCTGTGTCCCGCTGGCACCGGGCCACACTAATCCAGCTGGGGCCCGATACAGGAGGGAGGTTCTGGATTACCGGAGATTAATCCCCCTTTCGCTAAATCTCTGGCACAGCGCTTCCGACACGGTGCTCACAGTGCACGTCAGCTCGGGAGAGGATCTGCGCTGACCGGCGGCTGGTTTGTCTCCCCCTGCAGGCGGAGAGGGAGAAGGTGGCGCTGGCCGGGACGGTGCAGGATCTTCAGAGGCAGCTGGAGGACGCCAAGCAGGCCCTGTCGGAGCAGCAGGGCAGGAGTGCCGCGCTGGCCGAGCAGCTGGAGGCCCTGCAGGGCGGTGCCGACACTCTGCCGCAGCGACAGCAGGGCCCCAGGGGGGAGCCGGAGAGCGGGGCAGACCCGGAAGGAGGTAAGGATTGCCCTGAAGCGGAGCACCGCCTCCGGACGGCCAGCGAGGAGCTGGCCCAGCTCCGGAGGGACCTGCAGGAAGCGGAGGCCCGCAGCGCCGGGCTGGAGGCCAGGCACAAGCAGGAGAAGGAGCGCTGGAGGGCCGAGGCGCAGGAGCTGGCCGAGAAGATCCGTCAGTGCATCAGGTCCAGCCGGCAGGACCAGGAGCGGATCCTGGAGCTGGAGAGGGAGATCGGAGCCACCCGGAAAGTCGCCACCGACTCGGAAGGCCACCTGACCATGGCCCAGGATGAGCTGGTGGCCTTCTCCGAAGAGCTGGCCAACCTCTACCACCACATCTGTGTGTGCAACAACATGACGCCCAACAGGGTCATGCTGGACTACTACCGGGAGGGCGGCCGGGCCAGCAGGGCCCACCATGGCCCCCTGCGCCGCAGGCGCTCCTCCGATCTCTTCGGGAAGATGCTCTTCAACCCGGATGGTGACAGCGGGGGCAGTGGGGAGTCCTCGCCTGTCGGGGGCAGCCCCAACTCCCCCACGCTGGATTTCCGGGACCCCACAAACGTTCGCAACCTGGTGGCGGTCATCCGGAACCAGATCAAGCATCTCCAGGTACGTTCTTCTCCACAGGCAGAGCTGCTGCCATTTCAGCGGCCAGTGTGTCACTACAGATGCCCGTTACAGTTACAGGCAGCGGGGGCTTGCTGCCCTGCGCTCACAGCAGGGTCGGTCTTGGCTTGCAGAGCTGTGTTTGCGTTTCTGTCGCTGTGCAGCAGTTAGACACAGCCCCCTCCACCCTCCGCTCTGCACGTCCATGGAGATAAGTGACCCTTAAGCTAAAGTTACAGGCGACTGGGAGTCGAAAAAGACCCTGGCCTTTGCTAAGCTCACAATGAGTGTAAATATTCAAAAAAAGATCCCGCCCAGCATTCATTGCAAAGTCCAAATCTGATCGGTAGCAGGACCTGGTACCGCCATATTCACGCGATCTGGACACTGCACCACGCTCACCTCACGGTTACCGCCTCCCCTCCCCTTGCCCCTAGGCGGCGGTAGATCTGTGCCGGCAGCGCGGGACCCTTCCCTGCTCTCCCGCCCTGGGTCTCCCCGATACGGACAGGGACTCGGCGGCCCTGCTGGAGGAGGTGCTGAAGCTCAAGTCCCTGCTGAGCACGAAGAGGGAGCAGATCGCTACGCTGCGGACCGTCCTCAAGGCCAACAAGCAGGTAGGGCCACGGGCTGGGGCCGCCAGGTGCTGCTCGGTTTCGGTCCGGTTTTCGCCAGCAATAACTCAGCAGGGGGATTATCGAAGTCCCCGATTACAGCGCCAGCCCGATTTTCACAAGGGTCCAGCACTCAAACGTTGCCATTTTTGTGTCAGCATCATCCTCAGACAGAGAGACGCACGCACGCACGCACGCACGCGGGATACAGTCTCGGGGGTGTCGAGCTCTCGGGAGCCCCTCCCGGAGGTGTGCAGGGAGCTGATTAGGAAAGGCCCTCTGGAGAGCAGACTAGAGAGACGCTGTCGCTTTCTCAGTCCCTCGGTGCTGAAGCACAGGCTTTTCCCAGCGCTGTGTTGGGGAGAAAGACAGCTGGCAGGAACATATTCGACCCTGCACTCAGGACACAGGCTCGCTGTGCAGCTGCAGAAAAGGTCGCAGGTTCTACAGGGGCGTAGTCAGCTACAGATCCAGAGTCTGCAGGCTCGAAGGGGTTAAGGCTAAATGAATTCTACATCAGATATTCTGTGAACTCTTAGGACAATGTGTAAATAAGGTATTTTCCCCCTCCAGAGCAAGATTTTACATCCCTATAAAAGTTGCAAATGTGAACATTGAGCAAGAGACAGTGAAGGTTTGGAAGAATGTTGGGGTTTTCTAGCTGTTCGGGAAGTCGATGGGGTGTATTTTGTAGCTCCGCCGGCCTAGGGGCATTGAACGGCCTGCCCGGGCGACGTTGCCACTCAGGGTGTGGTGTCTCAGACAGCGGAGCTGGCCTTGTCCAACCTGAAGACCAAGTACGAGACGGAGAAGAGCCTGGTGTCCGAGACGATGGTCAAGCTGCGGAACGAGCTCAAGGCGCTGAAGGAAGACGCCGCCACTTTCTCCTCTCTCAGAGCCATGTTTGCCAGCAGGTCAGTACCGCCGCCGCGGCGTGGGTCCCGTCTGCTCAGAGCCGCCCGCCGCTCTGCTGGGGCCTGACTGGAGGCCGGGGTCTTTAGTTTTCAGTTACTAAACCAAAACATAAGGTGCCGCAAAATTGCTTCTGACCTGAGCCTTTTCCGAAACCTTCCTGGCCTTCAAGACGCTTGATGGCCCGTGCTCTCTGGAGGCTTGGTCATCGCCTGCTCTGGCTGCAGGTGGGTCTGCCTGCTCTGCGCTGGGTCTGGGCGGTCTTCAGCATCGCTGTCGTCTCCTCCAGTGTTGGTTCAGGTGCTGCCCGAAACGGTACCGGGAGCTTGTCAGATGGTGCCGTTTGGGTTGTGCGAGGCTGGTCATGGGCTGTGTTCTCGGTTCTGATTGAAGTAAAATGAGGTCTGTTCGGATTTCCGTGCCCTGGTAGCTGCCCTGTATTGCATTGTGTGCCGGACGCCAGCGGAGCGCTGGTCCTGGAGCAATCAGACATCAACAAACACAGAGAGCAGATGGTGTGGACTCAGTCCAGCTCGTGTGATTCTGTAGCTTTTTTTATTTCCTTCTCCTGTTCTGTCTGTCTGTCGTCTTGCTGTTGTCCCTGCGTGCTGCTGCTGTCCCCTGCCCTGTGCTGAAAGGTCAGGCTCGGGACCGGAGCCGGGTGGGCGGGCGGTGGGCAGGCTGGACAGCTCTGGTCAGAGCTCTGATCGCGGGAGGACTCGGTGACCACAGGCTGCTCTTTGTGACAGGACCGGCTGTCCTCAGACAGCCCGCCTTCTCTCCAAGCTGCGATTGGCGAAAATAGTCATTAGTTGATTTTCTGCTCTCCTCCAGCAGCTCAGGGACTGCGCTAGGAAGGCGAACACCGTCAGGGGCACATGTTTCTGGAAAGCGAGATTCTTGCACGTGATCTCGAAAGTAAATGAATAGGTTTCTTTTAAAATAAATGTCCGCAGGCGACAAATAATTTCGTAATTAAAAAAAAAATAAGACACCTCTGAATCCCGTGCTGTTGTATCCACTGGCTTGCTGTGGCATTCTGGGGTCTGCGGCTCTCTGACAGCTGATGCGTTTTGAACCCTGTGATCAGCTCGGGTCACCGGTGATCCGAAACATCTTACCCTCTCAATGTGGGCCTCGTCCAAACCTGGAAGACTGCCTCAGGTTATCAAGCTCGCTTTACGTCTCTGTGAGAACCTCATTAGCGGAAGAATTGTAGTGTAGGAGAGCAGCGCTGTCTCTGCTGAAGGAAAATTAGACATCTGATTTCCTCTTATTAGTGTCGACCTGGGGTGGCCTGCTCGTACTGTAGTGCACTGGAAACCAAGCAAATTATTTGTCATCTGTGGAAAAACCCTGCTGCACTTGGGAATCTTTGTCTTGCTCTGCGGGACAGTGTTCAGATTCCCGAGAGCAGGCTTGCTGGGATTTGAAGAGTCGGTAGTGTTTCTCCGAATTGGGATGCCGAATGTCAACAGATACAGGCTGCAGCTGAGACAACTCTAACCCAGGAGGTTTTCTAGGGGCTGTTGACAACCTTCACTTGTGATTGGGGGGGAGATGGGACCGATGGGTCAGGATGAGCACAGATCAGGCTTAGCCACCTCTTAAAGACAAAGGAGGTGTCTAGTCCTTTATGGTGGATCTGAACTTCCTTACTCATGTCTCTCCTGCTAAAACAGAATCCAGGATGTGCCGGAAAAATCATCTGGAAAGGAGCTTTCCCTGTACTTGGGGAAATCCAGCCGCATGGGGCACTGATGGCATCCAGGACAGAACAGGATCTTTTCCCAGATCAGCAGGGAGGCCGGAGTTTATCCGGCCGTGACCTGACCTTGCTGCTGGGATTTACACACCAGCTCAGTCTCTGCCTGTGGGATTTGCTGTCTAGCCCAGTGTGAGCTGCAGGACTGTACAGCGCAGTGTAAACACTCTGCTTTAACCTCTCGCCCTGTTATGGGGAAATTTCTCATCCCACACGTGTGTATTCCTGGATTTGTAGGTGCTTGCAGCCTTTAATTTCAGTTTAGTTTAATATTCCCGACTTTGCTCAAATGGAACTTCACGCCAGGTGATCACAGACTCCAAACCAGTATTTGTGTTTGACGCTTTGATTTAAAAACAGATCCTGCTTCCTTCTGCTCTCTCCATCCGCCTTTCTCAGCAACACTGGGGATGTCTGCGCACGATTTATTTGCGTGATGCCCTGCTATTTTCGATCCCAAGTAGGATTGCCTGCTTGACAGATCTGGTTAAGCCCTCGTCACCTTTGCCCCACACCTCCCAAGAAAAGTTCATCTGGTCGTCAGAAGCCCTCGTTCCTGATTGTCCTATCGGCATGACGACAGGGATGAGCCTTCCAGCTCGGAGCTTGGGAGCCGCGCACGCGATCAGGACAGCAGGCTAATCGGCTTGTGAAGCTGGAGGCCACTGCCCCACTGAGCCCCTGCTAGCCACCCTGCTGTCCAGAGGCTGCAGAGGGCGGATTGCAATGCTGCTCCAGCCCTGAAGGTGGCAGTATGGCCTAAGAGAGGCCGTTGTTTTTACTCGGTCGCTCAGGGCGATAGCCTCAGGTGTCCCAACTGGATTCCCCTCGCGGATGTCGACGACATGCTTTTCTGTTTTGTGCAAAAATAATATCGCCGCTCAATGGCAGTTCTCAATGACTTGGAGTGGCTGCTTCCCTGCAGCCTGACGCTTGACCCAGGGGCTTGCATGATGAACCAGAAGCCTTGAACACGAGAGGCGCCGGGCCGCTGGCACCCCCTGCGCTGCTGCCATTTTCATTCGTGTTCCCTGTTATTTCGGAAGACTGTCCTGACGTCTTTCAGGAAGCAGCTGAGGTTCCTGGATCAGTTGGCTACGAGCAAACGAGCTAGATGGGCTTGTTTCTCGTTTGTAACCGTTCTTGCGTTCTAAAAGGGGCAGCAGGGTCACGGCAACAGCCTCGCAGGGGAAGGACTGGACCTGAGAGGGTGGCATTCTGGAAATCTTTCCTGGCCTGGTGCCGGTCTGGAAGTTTCTATTTCTATTCCCAGTGACCTTCAACCACCAACCACCAGTTTTGCTGTGCGCCTGTTAAGTCATTTGGAAACTCTGGGGATTCAAAACAAAAAAAAAAGAGGGGTTTCTGATGGCGCTGTCTGAGCGCCTGTCTTGCTAACTGAGTCAGAGTGTCTCACGTAGGAAAAATCCCACAGCTTAATCGAATAGGAAGTAATGATCACATGCATTCAGTATCAAATTACATTCCATCCTGCTGGCATTGCAGTTAGGGCTATAGCCTTGTTCAGCAGCCATCAGCAGTGTGCTGAGGAACAGGTTCCGCTACTTTGATGGGAGGGGGCAGAGGTCAGTGGAGGGTCACTCAGGGTTCGTGACCTGTCTCGTTTTTATTGAGATCAGCCAGCTGTAGGCAGAACCTGACCATTTGCAAACTGATATTTTTACGGTTCTCTAAGTATTTTGCATTTGTTATGTGGAAGGAATTTGAATTTCAGTCTTTTAGAGGTCTTGGTCCTCAATAAAAGGTGAAGATCACCTAAGTCATAAATTGTAAGGTGGCTGTTGAGCTGTAAATTAAATGCTTGGCAGGTTAACTGTTAGTTTTTTTTATGTCTTCATATTGAGTAAATTGGATGTTATAGATTGAAACGCTGTTAGGTGACAGTTAGGGAGTTGTGTGCGGAAATATAACGTCTTCTCATCTGGATTGAAAATCTCACCGCAGTGCTGAACCGTGCCTGTTGGTAAGTGGATTCTGAGTTTAAGAAACCTACTAGTGAACACACTAACCCAGTGATGGTGTGTGTGTGTGTGGGTTGGTCACTGGGGCTGCTCTGCACTCCAGCCCAGACAGAGGCTTGTGTGCTTTTTACTTTAACAGAAATAAAACCGGTGGATGTGTTCGCCTTGGATCCACGAGTGCGGTGTGGAGTGAACTGTTTGCTGTTGCACATCTGCTGCTTGTTCTTGCAAATGCCAGATGGGTTTGTCCCTGGGCTCAGGGCTGCGGTTTGTGAGTTCCTGGCAGCTGCGGGCTCCCCCTCCCCAGTGCGACTAACCTGTGTGGCGTGGGCTGGGTTAGCGCTAACCTGCAGCTGGCGCGGCCCCCCCTCACGCCGCTCCCCGCCCCCCAGGTGCGACCAGTACGTGACCCAGCTGGACGAGATGCAGCGGCAGCTGGCGGCGGCGGAGGACGAGAAGAAGACGCTGAACTCGCTGCTGCGCATGGCCATCCAGCAGAAGCTGGCGCTGACGCAGCGCCTGGAGGAGCTGGAGCCGCCGGGCCCGCGCCGCGACCGCGACCGCAGCCCGCGCCGCTCCCGGGCCAAGCAGCTGGGCGGCGCCATTGCGGGACACTGCCCCCGCAGCCCGCGGGGCAGCCCGGCCCGCCCCCTGCGCCACAGCCCCCGCTCCAGCCCCGTGAGGTCCGGCGGCCCGCTGCGGGCCCTCTCCCGCAGCCTGCACACCAGCCCAGTAAGACCCGGCGCCGGCTCTCCCCCTGCACCCGCCCCCACGGCCCCCCCTCCCGCCTGCTCTAGCAGCGCCCTCCGGCCCGGCCCACGCTGCGGCCCCCCGAGCGCTCGGGCCCGGTCCCTGGAGCCCCTCCTCCCCGCTACCATCACCCCCCTGCTCCCCCGAGGAGCGACGTTTGTCAGGAGCCACAGCGCGGCCCTGCCTGTCCCTGGGCAGGGGCGAGCGAAGCTGCCTGCGGCTCCCTCCCCCTCGCCCTCTGTCCGAGCCCGCAGTGCTATCGATGTGGCCGAAGGGGGCGTAACTGGGCGCTCCCGTCTCCCCCACAGCGGGGGCTCCGCACAGCCCCTAGAGCGCCCCCCTGCCGGCGCCGCTCGGGCCAAGGCTGGGAGCCCCAGCTCTTCGGAAGAGCCCCCCCCGGCCCGCCGCCGAGCTGGAGCGGCTCCCTCCTGCTCCAGAGAAGCCACGTTTGTAAAACATCGCAGCGCGGGCAGTGTGGCTTCCAGAGGTGGCCTGATGTCCGATCCCAGGAGCGCTCCGGCGAGCAGCGCCCCCCGGCGGTCAGCGCCCCGCGGCCCGGCCGCTGCCGGACGCCGGAGGGAGCCGGGAGGCGTGTCCGTCGGGCCGAGCAGCGCGGGCGGGGCGCAGGCCACCCGCTCTCGCCGGGCCGATCCCGTCGACTCCCGGCGCTCCTCCCGTCCGGGGGGCCGGGGGGAGTCGTTGACAGGCGGAGGGGGCGCAGACCCGGCGACTCGGCAGCACAGCCGGATCTGTGGAAGTTCGCCCCGGCCCTGCCCAGCCCTGCCCTCTCGCTAAGGCCACCGGCGAACCCTCCGGTCGCTGTGACGCCCAGGGACTCTCCTGCTCTTCTGACGAGCCGCAAAGCCGCTCCAGCCCAGCCGTGAGGACTGCGGGGCCGGCTGCCTCACTCCCAGCCCGGCTCGGAACCGGGTCCCTGCGTCCCAGCCCCTCCGGCCTCGCGCTGGTGCGACTCCTGTCCGCGGACAGGCAGCCCGAGCTTCTCCTGCCCCCTTTCCTTTTGATTTCTCATGTTTGTGTGCGATGCTCTTCATCTTCATAGTCTCCCCCCCTTTGGTACTAATCAGTGTTTTTTTTGTCTTTTCTCTCCCATTTATTTTTTTTCCAGCGATAAAAATCCGCTTGGAAAAAAAAAACCCCACTGACTCCGAACCTTCCCGTCGTCTTCCCCCTCCGACATCGGTCCTTGCTCCCTGGAATTTTTATTTTTTTATTTTCATTCCTGCCGGGGTAGCGCGAGCCCCTTCCCAGTGCCTCTCCCGATCCTGCGTGTCCTGCGCAGGCAGCCCGGAAGAGGGCTGGTTCCGTCAGGAAGGATCTGGTATTCGGATTCTGGGTTCCTGGACAGCGGCCCAGCGAAGATCGTTTTCTTCCTGCCTGCCTTCCGCGCTCACGCCTTGGAGAGAGAGACTTCTTCTTTTTCAGTGTTCTTTACATTTTTGTTATATGAAGGCAAATTTTAACGTTGTACAGCTGATGAAGAACTCTAATATATTTACAAGGTCAGCAGGGGAACAAACGTCTTCTGGCCTCGGGATTCTCATGGCAAATTGCTTGCGTACGACCGAAGATGCACATTTTGTTTTTTAGCAGGGTCAGAACCTTTTTTATAATGACAAATTTTCTTTATTGACGCGAATTTAAAAAGCACAAGATGATCTATGTCTTTTGTAATTCCTGTTCTTTGTTTTAAAGTTGTTTAACAAAAAAATTGTATTCTAGCTACTTAGAAGCTCTCAAGCATTAACGCTGGCTGGGCCCCGTGTCCTGGGCTCTGGGGCTCGGCCCGGCCCGGCCTGGGCCCGGAGCCTCCAGCCAAGGTCTTGCTGCCCAGGAGACGGAGCCCAGCTCTGCAGCGGGTGTCCGGGAGGTCCTGTCGGCCCCCGTGCTTGATCTGTGCAGGAGACACCCGTAGGCGCACAGCAGCTGTGGAGGAGTGGAAACCGGCCTCAGCAGGCTGGTCTCTCTCGTTCCCTCCAGCTGCGTCAGGGTCCCTCGTGCACAGGCCCTCCAGCCCCCCTCCACTGGGGATCAGCGTGGAGGGAGCACGGCTGGGGCAGCACGAGCCCGAGCAGGAGCGCTCGTGAACGCGTCCGCCTCTGGGGGATGAGCACTGGTAGAGCAGCTGGCAGCTGATTATATTCTATAAAAAACATCCGTTTCTGGCACTAAAGAGCTTAGAGGTAATTGGCTTGATTTTGTAAAGACGACCATCATGTCACAAAGTCGTGTCGCCAGGAACAAGTGCCTTATGTTTGTTTTTTTAAGAGATTTCGCGGTCCTTTTTTTTGTAGAAACTGACAGAGCTGATTTTCTATCTCTCGTGGTGTTTGGCAGCAGGGTGTCCTTGTACCTGTGAAACAGTGGTGTGGGACGCCACTGTGGAGCCTGTGTCCACTCGACCAAGAGCGTCCCAGCGTTGTCCTGCTGCTCATTCCCCGTTTTCAGTGTCCCAACATGCTGCAACACTTGTCCACTTGTCCCGTCTTTCAGAGGGATTGGGCTTCCCTGAAGGGGGACGGAAGTTGTTTTCCATCCTCCTGTCCAGGGTGTGTCCGCTGGGAGTCACATCCCACGGCCCTCCCGTGTCCTGCTGAGCTGGGGCTTGTCCAGGAGCCGGGCTGGGGCTGGGGGGGATAAGTTCTGTCACCCTTTTAGCTAGACGCGAGAGCCCAGCGAAATGGTGGGCAGATAGGGTCCGGTCGACAGGGATGTCGATTGTAGTGATTTGCAAACGCACACCCATAATTGCAAACTCGATTTTCATCCTTTCCCAACCTGCTTCTCCCCTGCAGTTGATTGTGGAGTACTGTAGCACTGTTGTCAAGGCAAGACTCGCACAACTGCCAGGAAGCCTCATGTGCTATACTCTCTGTGCTCATCTACCCTCTTTCTGTTTCCTCTCTTCACATCTGACCGATTCATCTGAAATCACTTGTTTGAACAGTTTCCCAGGTGTTCCAGCCTAGGGGGTCAGGCTTGTGCCCAGTGCAGTTGTAGTGTTGTGGTTTATTGCTCTCTGTCTGCTGCTGCATCGGCCTGTTTTTCGGACTGACAGAGGTTTAAAAAGTTGAAGCAAGGAAATGTCACTGAAGCTGCTGGATGTCAACTGGAGCGCCTGCAGATATGTGCAGGTGGTGCTCTGTGGCGCCGCCCTACAGGAACAGCTGGGTCTGTAATCAGGAGTTCTGTCTGGTGGCTGATGTCTGCTGGTGTTGCTCTTCTGTCCTGCTGCAAGACCACTGTAACTGTCGAGACGCTTGTCCTGTAATAAACCCCTACACTGTGAGACTCACTTCTCTGCTTCGTTTCCTAGCAGTTTTTTGGGGCCTTTTCCTCTTGGGCAAGTTTGCATTTCAAAATGAAGAGATGTGAAAGTTTCCCACTTCAGTTCACAGGTGGTCTAACTTTTTCCTAGTTTATTTTTTCTAGCTGCAGCTGGACAGGTTTCCCTTATAAACCCTAATGTCTCACCTCATCTAAGCTGGGTTTGAAGTACCAGTAGTTAAGTTACTGTGTGTAGCAATTATCAGAAATGAATATATGTATATTATGACCACCAGGGGGCGGAGTTGCACAAACCAGGTATAAGGGGTGTGAGTTATTCCTGATGCTCCCCGGTCTTGTCTGCTCTAGCAGAGCTTAACTGCAGCCTCAGTGAACTGAAATGAAGTCAATGATATATCAAGTCTTGTCCTCAGCTTTTTACAAATGGGCAGGTATCGAGAGTTTAAAAATATGGAACAGCTTTAAATCTTTCACTGTTTCAGCTTCATTCAGGGTTCATCTTATCCACTTGAACTAGGAACTGAGTTAAGGAAACTTGTCCAGCCCTGGGCCTGGAGGACCGGTCAGCTTGTCTGCAGGGTTTTGTAGGTCTGTTTAAACCAGCACTATCTGAAGAGCGGGGGGAAACCAAATTAATCCAAATTGATCAGATTAAAACAATAATGAGCCAAGGAATGAGAGTTTGCAGTCACACCAGCCGCGAATACAGGATTAGACCGCGGCTCGACTCCCGGTCGAACCTGCAGCCGGGGCTCTCGGCTGGCAGAGTCCTGCACCGCCGGCGTCCCGGCCAGGTGCATGTATTTTTCCCACCGGGGGGTGGAGGCAAAGTCCACCTATTTCACAGACCCGGGCACGACAGCCGTCACGGAGAATTTAATTTATCGTACAGTAGGGACCCAAGGGGTTTGTTATCTTAAGCACCCAGTTAATGTTCCAGCCTAGCTGCACAAAAACAGTGCAACACACACGTACGTGTAGATACACTTCAGGTACTCGGAGACGAATTGTGTTGGTTGCACGACTTCGCCGGACTCCAGTGCGAGAGAAGGTGCATTTCTCCTGTCGGTCGCTAGATGGTGACAGTGTGAACGAAATCACCGCAGAGTCCAGTCGATGCCAGAACATGTCACCGTTCACTGGAAGTGACGACACCCGTTTCAGCTATGATGTAGCTTTATTTTGCACACTTTCTTCTGTGTTTACATATTTTTTGTCTGAGTTTACGCCCTCCGCTCTTGCCAATAGGACCTTCCAGTTAAGAATCGACACTACCAAATCAAACTGACAAAGCCAAAAACGTTGATTTTACGGAAGTTACATTTTCAAAGACCGTTAGAAAGGTTTCAGTCCCAGAAGTGTTCAGTTCCTTTGCTAATCGAGTCTGTAATTCATGTTATGATCACTGTGTGTAATCACAGTGGTTTAGCCTGACGTCAAAGGACATACATCCGTTTCTCCAAGTTCCCTCAGATATTGAATTGCAAGACAAATCTCATAACGAGATTTAACAAACGGACCGTGAAGACCAAGGAGCTCTTAAGGCAAATCAGATCAAGATCAAGTGGCAGAGCGGTGCAGATCAGGAGAAGGGCCCAGGAAAGTCAGGGATCGTGATCAATCAGTGGGACAGCCCAGATCACACCGGTTCTCCGAGCCGAGCAGCCAGGGAAGCCGGAAGCCAGCAGCTCCCCGGATAGATTCGCGGAGCTGCGAGTCCCAGGCCGGAGGCTCCGGTCCTACAGTGGGATCCGGGGATCTCGTTCCCCACGCGGCCTGTGTGAGCAGGAGGCCTTGACTGCACCCGTCTGAGGCAAAGCGTGGAGACGCTGCTGTCGACACCGGCTGAAGGGTTTGTGGTCAGACGAGACCCAATCTAGACGTTCGGGACCACACTCCGCCTGACCTCCACAGCCTATCAGTGGATGTGGAAGAAGACAAATCCCCTGAGCCCAGAGAGCTCCTCAAAAAACTCATCAGAAATCATTTAAGATGTCACTAAAACTCCCCTGGACTCGGGCATGTAGGACGTCAAGCCTACATCCAGCCGGAAACTGTTCTGCTTCATGTTTGTTGTGGTAGTTTACTGCACACCACTGCCCTGTGAATCATCCCCAGAATAATCTTTACAGTAATCTGCACAGTATTCACTGTGACAGTAACTAGATTAAAGGTTCTAATACAATTGTAACGTATTGCCTCTGCAGAGATTTTGCTATCTGAGTGCAGTGACCACAGTTACACAGCGACGCATCCTCTCCAGAGCTGGCAGTCTGGGGGAGGAGGCTGCTCAGACACTTCCTGTACCTGTGCCGGGTGTGACCCCTGAAAGCAGCTCAGACTGCTGACGCTGCTGGCTCTGCGTGTCGGGGTGTACCTGCGCCGGGTGTGACCCCTGAAAGCAGCTCAGACTGCTGGCGCTGCTGGCTCTGCGTGTCGGGGTGTACCTGCGCCGGGTGTGACCCCTGAAAGCAGCTCAGACTGCTGGCGCTGCTGGCTCTGCGTGTCGGGGTGTACCTGCGCCGGGTGTGACCCCTGAAAGCAGCTCAGACTGCTGGTGCTGCTGGCTCAGTGTCTGGGTTCAAGTCCAGACCTGGGGTGCTGTCTGTGTGGAGTTCGTATGTTCTCCCCAGGTTTGTATGGGTTGCCTCCCACAGTTCATAGACATACTGGTCGGTTAATTGGTTTGGGGGGAAATTGCCCCTGTGAGTGCATGTCTGTGTCTATCTGCCCTGTGCTGGACAGGCTGGAACATGGATGGTTGGTTTTCAGAAAGACCAATGTTCTTGGCCATACAATTACAATCATTCAAGGTAAAAAGTAAGGTTTTGGTGAAAGAGAGACCTCCTCTCAATTAGAGTTTCTGTATCTGGCTGTGAATGTACCTCCTATTCCTCGGAAACGCAGGGAGCAGCTTTCTGACACGTGGTGTTCTGTAACGGTGGCTGTGAATCGTGAGTGAATAAGTGTGAGTGAATGAATGAATAGTAACAGCTGTTATCGTTGATCTTTTCTATCCCATCAACTCCACACACCTAAAACGTGGGTTTAGAAATGTCGTCAAGACGCTTCCGTTCACTGGGTTATGGGCTCGGGTGTTATTTCGGGAAAAGACCACAGAATCATAGATTTTCATTAATCAACACAGAAATTCCTTCGGTGCCGTTTATCATCTCGTCTTCTACATCGGCGAGAAGGGCACCAAGCGACGGGTGTTTCACACGCCGCCGCGTTTGTGTGATATTTTATGCTGAAACAGCTAAACCAAAATAAAAAAGTCTTACCCAGCAGATTCCTACCTAAATGAGTGACTAACCCACATACTAAAAATGTTTTTGAAATAACACCGTGTCTTCCTACTCCACATATGAAGCGACCTCTTTAAGTTCTCTGTGTGTGTGAAAGCCGACGCCCGAACGCCACTGTATTGATCGTTCACGAGTGGGCCGTGAAATAAGAGGGTGGGAAACCGGGTCGCGGATCCCCGCGTGTTCGGAGTTCTGCCGGGGCGAATCGCTCCGCGTCGTGACAGTTACTGCAAGCGGGTCAGCTCACACGGCCTCTGGGCTGTTGGCCTGTGTGGTAGCGCTTCTGATAAGTCTTGGCACACAGAGCCCGTAAAGATCAACTGACCTTTGTGGAGTTAATTACACCGCTTATCGTAGGTTTACGGTGATGTATTATAGCGTCTAACATATCCTGGCGTATTTGTAGCACATCTCAATGATTGTTCTCGCACTTCTTTACCTAGATTACGCATTCTGTAGCAGTCACCTAGTTCCTCAGAAGGAAACTGATATCATTGTGCCCGGGGCTGTTAATAATTCCCCGTCTCCGGGCAGATAAGCCGAGGTGTCCCTCTGTGTAGCTGGTCTGGTCTATCAGGGGTTTGTAAATCCCCGGTTCCAGCCGCGAGGGAGATCACCGTATTGCCCCTACCTGCACATTTCCTGCGTGTCGCAACACGGGGCCTGCAGGGTCGTGCGAGTGGACTGGCCAGGGGCCACGCCAGGGCCGGACCCCGCAGACCAGTGGCTTAGAGAAGACCGGGAAGGGGGGGGAGTTGAAATCAGTGAGAAACAGCGAAGCTGAAACAAGCAGCTGGATTGTTTGTTCTTTCGGATCCCGAACTCTGAAGTGAGCTATACTCGCCATCCGGAGAGCGGGCTGATTTCTCCGAAGGGAGCGGGGGGGTTGGGGTGAAGATTAGAGGGACGTTGCTCTGCTGATGGAAGAGCCTCAGGACAGGGCTTACCTGCAGCGCCCTGCTCGGGACGGGGCGGGGTTTATTACGCGGGAGCCTTGTTGTAAGTAAGTTGCAAGTAACACACAGAAGGAAGCCTGTGCCCGTTTTCCTCTCTTCATCCCGAGTCTCGAGAATAACCGAATCTTTTTATTGACCTCTGAAAGTAATCAAGGCATTCCCGCAGAACTGACAGTAAATAAGCGATTTAGAAACGCAGGTCCAGATTTCTATGGGAAAGGTCTATTTGTCTTGGAAACTAGCGTGCTTTTTTTTTGTTTGTCGTTCTTTCGGACTTTCGGAGATCACAAACCCATCTCACTCTCTTCCCCCGGACCTGAGATCCCAGCCTCGCCTCCCTGCTTCATCCCCACACTGCCCCCCCAGTCATCCCCACAGATTATTTTTACAGGCATATTCCGACATTGTTAGGTCAAGTCTCATCTTTAGTTTTATTTTAGGAACGATTATGAAAAAGAGATTAAAAAAACGAGATTCGATGTCGGAGAGAGGCTGGGATCTAGGTCTGGGGAAACAGACGAAGTAAAAGGAGCAGCTAGTTCAGTCCAGGTGAACGGATTTTCTGTTTATTGTCACTCGTGTGTCTTTGTTCATCTCAGATATCTGTTGATATACACTGTCTGTCTCGGGGCGTGTCGGACAGAGGAACCCGAGAGCGGGTACCGGGGTGAAGACGCCATTGGATGTCCTTGTCCAGCGGTCTGCTTCGGGTTGTTGCTATTTTTGCTAATTCTGGAAACGTTTTTTTTTATCCAAAACAAATTACTCGTGAACCCATTTCTGCAGCCGGTTAATCTAGTGGCGCAGTCTGTAAATGTAGGACTCGCATGACCAGCCTGTTAGTGTTCCTTGAAAAAGCAGCAACAGTAACAGAGAGAACACGCGAGGTGGTATATTTATATTTGTTTTGTTTTTTTTTCAGAAAGCTTTGGATAAGGTTCCTAAAAAAGATAATTTATCAGATTGCAGGTGGTAACCATTCAGGGAAATGTGAGTGATTGGATTGAGGATTTTTAATGAAATAGAAACAGAACACAGGCAAGGTGTGAAGACTCACACTGAGGTGACACAATGTGGACAAGTGCAGGGTTTGCATGCAGATAAGTAAAACGTAACTTTTTAAATATAAAATGGCAAATTGAACCAGCAGAGCCTATGAAAATGACTGAGGTATGCAAATTAAATGACACATCATTTACATATTCTGGACAATGCAGTGAAGCAACTAAAAAGCCAAACAAAATGCAAGGGTATATAGTTAAAAGCACTGAGTTTCTCTGGAATATGTCCACAGAAGAGCAGGCAGATGAAATCTGTGCTTAAAGGCAGTGTCCCACACCGACAGTCTGAGGGAAATTATTCTTTTCCATCTTTAACAAAGCACACCGTGAGGGGACCTGGTACCAGTATTCAAAATCCTAAAGTCACCTTCTTCCCAATGTGCAGTGAAACACAAGCCAGGGGGCACCAGTGGGGGCTCCCCTACACACACACGGCTGTCTGGGGAAGTCTGGAACAATCAATAAGGTTTCTTTCATGGAAGGTCTGGATAAGAACCGTGGGGTCGATTAACAACTAACTACCATGCAATTAACTACTATTCGGACCACAGGGGGCGAATCACAAAGTCTCGATTGCAACTCTGCACTCAGCGGTGAAGTTCCCCACTCAGACCCGCCACAGACATGAACTCACAGCCTTGTTTGCGTATGTTCCTGATGCTATCGCCTGTTCCAAGCCCGTACCGTGTGGACCACATATGAGAGCGCTTTCTGGGCTGTTTTTCTGTGTGATTTTCAGAAGCGCCCCAGCGCGGACAACGTGTTCTCTCCGCAGCAAAGCCGCGCCTCGCCTCCGAGTCGTCACGTAGCACATGCGGGGCGCCCTCGTGCACACGCCGCCTCGGCCAATCGCCGGCTCGGGAGCGGGCATTTAATTTGCATGCCCTGCGCCCATTGGCGGAGGCGGCTTGTAAACACGTTCCTTCGGCAAGTCGAATGCCCCTCGGAGCAGCGGGATGGTTTCGGCGGCTCCTATTGGCCAGCGGGGCCAGCGCTCATCAGCTCCGGGCTGGGATTGGATCACGTCGTCCTGGGCCCCTCCCCTCCCCCCTCCCTCCTCCCGGCAAGGGGTGAAGTATTGTTGTTTTGGCCACAGTGGCTCAGTCTGTGCTGTTGCATTGTCTCAGCACCGTGGAAGAGAGTGTGGATGAAATTGTGCATTGACATTGGTGCACGATTTAGAGGGGGTGGTGACACAGAGATACCTGCACCGTCTGTACCTGAGGGCTGGTTCTCGGTCGGAGCAATCGCAGGATGGCGAGCAGCGCGCTGGGCGGCCTGAGCCGTGCGGGGTGGCGGAGGGGTGCGGGCAGGACACCGCTCTGGCGGGCGGCGCAGCTGCAGGGCCTGGCCTGCGGGAGCGCCGTGTCCGGCGGCTGGGAGGGCAAGGCCAGCCACGACAGCGGGGCCAGGGTCTCCGGCCACCCGAACCCAGGGCCGGCAGCTGCCCCCGCCCCGGCCCCGGCCCCCTCCGCGGCTCACAGACACCAGGTCGGCGGCAAGAAGCGGGGCGAGGAGTCGGTGACCGTGTCCGGCCGGTCCTACTCCTCCACGGCCCCCCAAGTGGACCCCCGCACCTACCTGTGGGCCCGGTACAACGAGATGAAACGGCTTGTGCACGGTACGTGCCTCGGGGTTTGTTTTGGGGTTTTAAACCAGCTGTGATGGTCGTGCGTTTTGCGTCTTGGAGTGGTGGCATCCTGCGCTGACTTGAGGAGGGGGTGAACTCGCACAGCCGCTGCTTTCGGGAGTCGTGCCGCAGAGTTGGGGTGTCCGGGATGCGGGGGGGTGGACTGTATACATGCCTTCGTGTCTCGCTGATCGTTAGGTCGTTTTCACAGGGGCAGTGCGAATCGATCCCAATAATCCTTTATTAACCCGCCGCCGGTCACTCGGGAGCCGGTTGGCTTGGCTGTGGAGACGGGAGAGCCGTGCCGGCCCGCAGGCTGATCGATGTTTTTTTTGGGGGGGTGAGGCGCTGTCTGTTACCCCGAGCGGGGCATGTGTGTCTATTGTGCTGTCCTGGCAGGCGGCGGTCGGTGCGGGATCTGTCACCCGTTTATCTGAAGAATCCCCTTTTGATGTGCTTCAGCAATCCCCCATATGATAGGGGAAAAAAAAGTAAAGTCTAGTTATAACTGTCTAGTTAAAATAAAGTTCATTTTAAAGCCGTTTTGGGTAATGAAATGCGCACGGTATCGGCTCGGCTGCCGGCGGACCCCCGTCTGACTCCGGGGGCGGCGAGGAGGAGACGGGTCACTGACTGACGGACACCGGGCCTGACGCAGCCTTCTGCAGCCATCTGCACAGGTGGGCATGAAAAGGCAGGAGCCCCCCTGCCTTTCATGCCCACCTGTGCAGATGGCTGCAGAAGCGTTATATTCGCTTTGGGTAACATCGGCCAGCCAGTGGTCTAGTGTTCATCAGCGGGGAGCGGAGGCTTGCTGACCCCAGCACAGCGCAGGACACCGCCCGCTGGAGCACCCGTTGAGCATCCTTGCCGTGGCACCAGGGCCGTGTCCCTCGCTCGGGGACACGTGTGGGTCGCTACATGATGTCCCGCACGTAGCCGGGCCGGCGGGGAGCTGTGAGCGCACGTTGGAAAGGGAGGGGAGCAGCCGGCGGCTCCGTGTCGCAGACGTGACGGGCATCATCCCGGGTCTGTCGGTTCTGCAGATCTGCGGGCGGCGGGGAATCCGGGGGGTGCACCCGAGCCCGGCTAGCGCTCCCCGGTGTCACCCCCGTTTAGATTGGGGGGCACAGCGCGCCTCCTCGCGACAGCTGGGTGTGCACCGGCTGCACAAAGATCCCAGACATCTTCCGAAAGTCCGAAAAATATCCACGGGTTCCGGAGGACCGTTCTGTCGAAGTGTAGAGTCGGGGGTGGGGGGGGAACCCCGAGTGGGGCTTCTTCAAAGCCCAGCGCGATCGTTTCAAACGTTTCTCACTGCGTCAGGCATTGCCGTCAGGAGCTGGAAATCCGGCCCGTTTGTCCTTTTCGGACCGTTTGTCCAGTGTGTGTGAGAGGGAAGGAGTGGAAATGAAAGTACGCCCCACAAAGTTTTCACGGAAAAAAACATAAATATAAAAACGCCAAATTGCATGACTCGCGCAATATTCGCCCCCCGTCAGATCGAGCAAAGCGACCAGCTCGCCACAGGGCTGCCCGACCCGTTTAAAGACAGGAATGTCGCGTCAAATAACCGTTAAAGATGCCGTTTAATTTCTTCTTATTAAAATGATTGTGCAATAGGTGGATGCTGCACACTGGTGGTGGTGGAGGGGAGTCCCCATTACCTGTAAAGCGCTTTGAGTGGAGTGTCCAGAAAAGCGCTCTATAAGTGTAAGCAATTATTAATTAATTGTAATTATTGCAGTAGACCCAAATTAAATTCCTGAGCTGCTTTGATGTGCTGTCACCAAAACTGCATGGCATTTGAATCGCCAAACCTTTGATTTGGGAAATAACAGGGTTTAAGTCTTTTCTTTGTGGGGAAAAAGTGGAAGAGTGTTGTTTTCCCAGGTGACTGGAGATGGAAGCTGGTATTGTGTTGGAATGATAGTTGCCCAGTGTGAGCTGACTCCGCCAGGATCCTGTAGGAAGCTGGTCTTTAAGTCAGCACATTGCTGATTCCACAACCTGTTTGTTTTAATGTGCTTGCCGATAGGCCTTATCCCCGGTTTGTGTAACCTCTTTCCTTTATGATAATGTTAACAGTGTAGATAGTTTTTGGTATGCAAAGCACTTTCTTAAGATAACAAGTTTGGGTTCTTGAGATTTTGGTTGTGAACGTTATTCGGATCAGGAGCTCGGTATTGACCTGTTGAAATTGTGACAATGGTGTGATAAAGTGTCCCAGTGTTGCGCCAGGATCTGGAGGGGATAGGCCACTCAGCAGATGTTGAGAAGTAATCGGTCAAACTGAGTTCCCCTGTGCTGCAACACAAGGTGATTCTTCTGCAGCTAGAATGCAGCTTCTCTTCTTGAACTGCATGCAGCTCAGTGCGCACAGTCTCTGTACTGTCTGGGGGGGGTCGCGGCCTCTATACTGTCTGGTGGGGGTGGGGGGGGTCAGTCTCTGTGCTGTCAGGCTGGTTCTTCACTCAGCCGGCTCGCTGTCTCCAAGTGCTTGGACCTGCAAAATGCACCCCAACAATCACCCCTCTTTCAGAGTCACTGGGTCTGCTCCTGCAGTTGTAACTATAGGCAACCAGGCCTGTCTGTTCTTACACGTGACCCTATGCATGCTGGGATTATTATTTGCTGTGTGGAAGCCCCTGTATTCAGTGTCCTGGGTGTCCCTGATTCACCCAGGGTGTCGCATTATTTTTGGTCCGCTAGCAGGTGCTGAGTTCTCCTCCAGATGTCGGAGAACCTGCTCAGCTTTTCCTGGAGTCTTGTGGCTGTCTGGAGTCTCCTGTGCAGAGTCGTGAGTTTTAATGTCGAGCTCCAGGCTGGTGTGTCTGGTTTGAGTGTGCTGTGGACTGGTGGGCACTGCAGCACCCTGCTGTCCTGAGATCGCAGCAGGCTTTCACGTGCCTGGTGCTCATGAATAGCTGCTAGTCCCATCGTTCCTTCCTGTGCCCAGCTGGACTCGGAGACGGTCTGAGCTTCAGTGAGTGTTCTTCACGCGTGTGGCTTCCTAATCTCTTCTGGCACAGGGGCGTGGTCCGGCGGTGCGCGCGTGTGCCCCCGGCTTCCTTATCATCTCGCACGCGCGGGTGCGTTTGGCCGATCGGCGGTCTTCTCCGCAGGGCCTCTGTGCCCCTCATGCGGCTTGGCGCCACGCCCAGCAGCTGCCCCGGTGTCGCCAGGGGGTTTCTCTGGCGTCGCAGCCGCCCTGCTCTGTGCGTCACTGCGGGCCCACAGGCGGGATTCCTCCGGGATGAACGTCGGGGAAAGAGGTGCCGGGTAGTATACAGCCCTGTTTTTTTGGGGGGGCTTGATGTGTTTGAGGGTTGTGGCTCTTGTGCTCTTTGCAGATTGATAGTTTCTTGCCGTTACCCGTCCTTGTGCAAACTGTCAGGTTTCCCCAGTGCCACGCTGCACCGATTTCTCCACTGCTGTGATCTGAGGCTGGAGCGCCGCTCCAGAGCAACCCTCGGCTGTCCCGAGCAGCAGCAGGCAGCTGAACCTCAGGGCAGTGATGAGAGAGGGGTCTCGTTCTGGATCTTCAGAATTGAAGGCGTCCTCACTGGAGAGGGGCTGAACTCCAGTTCTCCGGTTTCTGGAGTTCATTTTCCCTCTGCCCCCAGGTAGCTGAAGCAGGGACAAAAGGAAAACGTCACCGCCTTCTCTGCTGTGTGATTCTGGTTCCAACATGTCAGAGCAAAGAAGGCTGTGCGTGTGAATCTGGGCGCTGTCCCTGTCCTGGGTGGCGGAGCGCTGGAGCTCCTGCAGCTCGTCTGCAGTGTCCCAGCCTGCAGCTCTGGGGCCCAGAGAGAGGCTCATGCGGTCTCCCCTCACGAGAGTCACATGGCTCTGTGGACACAGGCCCGCGTGTTCTGGACAAACAAGCCTGCAGCTCTCCCACAGAGAGTCCTGCAGTATCGGGCAGCTCTGGCTGCCTGACTCAGGCAAGGGGTGTGTGTGTGTTTGTGTGTGCGAGAGAGGGCCAGATGTTTCTGCAGACGTGGCAGCTGAAACCCAGCGCTCAGATCTGGGAACACCACAAGCCCTGTATCTGTGCTTCCAGAGCACTGCTGCACTGTCAGACGCTTGTGTAGATCAAAACAACAGAACATCCAGTATGACCAGCAACAGTTTTCAAGAAAAATAAGTAAATAATTAAAGGTCAAGGGGAAATTGGTTTAGAAATGTTTTTATTAAAAGGAAAAAAAAGGGTAAATAAGTTTCTTTATGGGTCAGAGTTTATGCTTTCTACTGTTACCTATAAAAAAAATTCATCTGCGCAGCCCTTCAGCCTTTGTCTCAGGAGGAGCTGTGGGGTTATTGACGAGGTGACACAGGCGATTAGATTAATTTTCCCTCGAAGCACTAGCTTCCTGACATGCCTGAGCTTTGTCCGAGCCTCAGAGGGCTGGTGTTTGTACCAGAGGGAAGCAGGTGCTGTGTTTGTAATGGTCAGTAATTGGTTATATTTAAATGGGGCTTTGATTATAGGATATAAGCTTACTGTAAATAGCTCCAGGTGAAACAGGCTATTTCTGTTTTCACACCTCAGCGTGTGAGGCAGGTGTAAATAACAGTGTGCCTTTACCCCTAATTACAGCTTTTATCACCCTTGAAATGAACGTGGAGTAATGCCCATCTCTGTGGGCTCATTTAAATTTCCGTTCTTGCCTCAGGTGTTGCAATCCCTTTAACAATATCGTTTGATGTCACTGGAGCGTCACTCCTGCGGTTCCCCACCACACTCGACCTGCCCAGCCCAAGAGCCCTCGATCCCGGGTTTCGCCACTCCTCTGGCCTGGCGTGGGGGGATCTCTGAGGGTAACAGCCCCCGGGGCAGCTTGGCTCTCTCCCCTCCCCCCTCTCCCCACACGCGGGAGCTCCTCCCCCAGGCGCGGGGTGCTGGAGGGGGGGCTGGAGAGCCGAGCGCGCGGGGGGCTGCAGGCTGTGAGACCGGCCTCACCGGCTCTGCAGAGTCTGTGCAGCTCCAGCCCTGCCGGCCTTCGCAATCCTGTCGAGCTCCCCCGTCGCTTCTCCCCCTCCCGGGCTGGGGCGGCGCCCCTCGCTTTGATTCCGGGCGGGAGCCTGCGCCCCGACACTGAGCGCCCCCAACTCTGAGCGCCCCCGGCAGCCTTCTGTGGTCCCGAGGGGCTGAAACACTGCCGGTTTCCCAGAGCCGCCGGGGAAAAGGCAGGAGTTGCACAAGAACGGAGGAAAGGTGGCCCCTCTGCTCATTTGTTAGTTACTAGTTAATGAACTAGCACTAGTTAATTAAGTACTCGTTAACTACTAGCTCTTGCCCTGGTTTCTTTCGGTCAACGGCTGGATATCATGTTCAACAACATGGCTGTGCAGCTCGTTGACAGCTGGCTATCTGAAAGCTAACTGCAGCTGCAGCTTCGCAGGGGGTGTGGGGGGTCCGTGCGTGTCCTGGCGGGGGGGCGGTTTGGCCTTGTCAGCTTCAGGGCCCTTATCTCTGGAATAAGCTGGAGCTGCACAGACTCTGCAGAGCTGGAAGTCTGTGGTGGACGAGCCTGATCGCACTGCCCTGTCTGGCCCGTGCCCGAGGAACCTGCTGCCACACTTTGCGGTCCGGGCTGAGCCGCGCGGATCGGCCGTTTGCCTTGGAATACGGACAGGAGAAAAGTCAGCGGTTCCACCGTGGAGCGTAACTGCAGATCCCCAATCGGGGATCCTCTTGTCTCCGACGCCTCGGGGGACTGGAGCAGTGGTTGCAAACGGTCCGCTTCCCGGCTCACTGGCCCCCTGATTTTTGTGTCCGTGTTCGAGCCGTGTCACTCCGCGCAGAGAGCGTGTGATGCCGGTGTCGGAGGCCAGGACGTCGGCGAGCGACTGGCTGGTCTCTCCCGTCGGCAGGCATGTTGGACCTGTGGAATGACTTCCGGTCCTGGTGATGCCACGCTGGTCGCTGGTGCAGATGTGGTGTTTGCACAGCGGTGGATGATCAGGCTGCTGTATCTGCGGCCCCTTGGGTTCTGTGTGCTCCAGACGTCACTGAGCTCAGTGCAAACGTTGCATAACCTCTATATCTTGGAGCTCTAATCTCTTTCCATTGGAGCCTTGGAAATATTTTCACATTAGCGAAGCTTTTCTGTGCTCCCCTTCCTTTATCTTTGTTCCAGGTAAGATACAGCGAAGGATTAATGAGGCTTCACACTGTTGTTATTGACAGCCTCTTCAATGTCCAGTGGAACAGTATCTCCACAAATACGACCATGAGGCAGCGACGCGCTTTTCATTATGTTTGGGAGAAATAAGTGCCGACCAGTCCTGCTTGATGATCACTTGGGAAGCAGCTCCACAGCGATGGGTTGTCCGTGCTTTCAGAACCAGAAATCTGACTTGGTGCAGATTTTGTTGTTCTGTTTTTCTCCTCTGTGTGGCTCAATTTTTAGGATTACAGACGTGTCTATTTCCTGTCACGTTTGCTCCTGAGCAGTGCTCCCCCCCACTGTGTGGACTTTTATTCAGATCGAACGTCAGTTGCGATTGCGATTTCGTTGCAACATTTCATTCAACGACAGATCAGCTGAATCAGAATTAAGCAGCAGTGGGGTATGTGTTCTCCCACACCCTGTGGCGTGCATGATCGTTATTTCGCACTGTGTGCGTGCAGTACTCTGCCGTTCTCCCCAGCATGGACACAGTGAAGGTGCGTTCGTTTTGGGTCGCCCCACATGTCACAGCAGAGTATGAGATAGTGAGCCGGAGTCTGTGTCTCTAGACGTTGTGTCGTTTCCCCCTGGAAGGAGGTGTGTGGCTGTGGGCTGTGTGGTCTGTCCAGCTCCCAGGTGGGAGAGTCTAATCTCAGGGGGCATCTCTGCTCTGTTTACAAAACCCAGCCTCTCCTCCAGGCAGAGTTCACACCTGCTCATTTCCCCCATCGGCCCATAACCCTTCCTGGGCGCTGATTTAAGAGCCCCTTCGGGCAGGCCTGAGCTGAGCGCGAGAAACCTGTTTGTGTGTGGCTGTTCCTCTTGTTCCCCTTTAATAAATTAAGGCTACTTATCTCCTGTTGTGTTTCTGGGAATCCACACACCTGCAGTATTCTCTCCTGCTCCTGGACGGCTGCTCTGCTCATGGTCACCTGAGAGCCAGGAGACCCTGGAGGACTTGACTTGAATCGGTTGTTCTCTGTACCTTCCTGTCTGGCAACAGTGGTCACCTCGCACCTTTTTTCAGTGGCTGCCCTTCATTTAAACACCACCTTCAGGCTGTGATCTAGTGGACACCTTGGGTTGTAATGCTTAGATCAGTGTGATCTAATGGGTCCCTGGATGCTTCCTGTAAAACCTGCCGGTCTCCGTTTAGGTTTCCTTTCAGATCAGCAGCAGCAAATAAGTCCCAAGATGAAACGGGTGCATAGACACGGTTTACGAAGTGGGTTTTGTTCTTGTTTTGACCTGAATCCCAGCCGATCGTATCGGCCTTTCAGTTCATGGGTGCGCCAGACGCAGCGGAGGTTGAAGATGAAACGCGGAGATTTGAAACCCTCTTGAGCCCGTGACGGGTCTGAGGGTGCCGTTGGCGGGTGTGGCCCCCTCTGCAGCCAGGGGGGGCGCCGGCGCTGCATGGGCACGGCCAGTGTAGTAACCCCCACCCCCACTTCTGTTTCCAGACCTGATCCCTCCTGGGGTGTGCAACCTCCTGAACCCCTCCACCATCTACGCCAACAACGAGGTGAACCTGGCTGGGGTGGACATCTACGGCTTCGACTACGACTACACGCTGGCTCTCTACTCCAACGCCCTGAACTCCATGATCTACAACACGGCTCGGGACTTCCTCATCAAGCACTACAAGGTCCGCCCGCGCTCGTCCGCCGTTCCAGCGGGATTCTCGCCTCTTTCGTCCGCTTAGATCCCTGAGGCTTCTTGTGGGAGCAGAGCTTCTGACCCGATGTCACGGGGTTCCCAGGGGAGGTAGACCCTGCACCCCCCTTTACTGCTCCTTAAATGGTTACAGTCCGACACGGATAGGCTTCCCCTCGGCGTTTCCTCTTTAGAGTTATTTTGTAATGGGTTAGTATGTCAATAATCCTCTGCATTCCTTCCCCATTTCCCGCAGTATCCCGAGGGAATCCGCAAGTACGACTACATCCCGAACTTCGCCTGCCGGGGCCTGCACTACGACATCCAGAAGGTGAGGTGCCCTGTCCCATCTCTCCCCGCGACATCACGGTCTGGTTAATGTGGAGAATGGACAAAACAACGGCAGCGCTTCGGGGATGGCGCCTGCATTTCGGGTGTTTGTTTGTTTTTTTGCGAGGAGACTGGTTTGTCTGCATTTCCAGGAGTCGGCGAACTGTGACCTTTGTCACACGGATCCCCGCAGCTGCAGATTCACGAAACGTCTTGCTGGCTGAAGAGGGCTGTGCTGTGCGGTCGGGTCGCTGGTTCTCTTCGGCATTCGGGTCGGGTTCAGCGAGTGCCAGTACAGGACATGCCCCTGCCCTTGTCTGGTGGGGGGGTATATCTGACTGATGCGTCAGTCTTCCTCTGGGCTTTTTCCCCAGAATTCCCAAACAGGACCCTTCTTCTCAGATCCCCACGTGTTCCAGTTCGGTTGTCGCCACGTCAGAAATTGGACTAAAATAGACGATGAGACGCTTTGTGTTCTGGGACACTGCACTCGGCATTGACCAGCGTTGGTATTGATGGATTAAAGATTGATCACATGTGAGGGCAAACTAAACAAACAAAACTAAAGGAAAAATCATAAAAAACAAAACGCCTGAGTTTTGCAAAAAAAAATTAAAATATTTTTGTGTCAGGTTTGCCGAGGCTGACAGCCAGCAAATCCAGCCTTTAGTGTTCTGGTTCTGGGTCTGTACAGACATTTGGACCTGTGCTCCTCTCCCGGCTCAGCTGCTCAACCGGGGAGCCCTGAAATAGGAACTGTACCCCCAAAGTCACAGCCTCTCAAGACCGCTCTGGTCCAGACAGTCTGCTGGGCCCCGGGCTTCGAAAGTGCGAACTCAACAGATCCGTTTCCTGTTTCCGGCAGGGGCTGCTGATGAAGATCGATGCCTTCCATTACATCCAGCTGGGCACGGTGTACAGGTGAGGCCGCGTGGGGGAACGACCTTGTGACCTGGCCTTCCTCCCGCTGGACGCTGCTGTCCGCACGGGCGGGGCTTGGACTGACACCCCTCCTCGCCCGGTCGGCTCGCTCGGGGCCAGGGTTCCAGCAGAGGTTGTAGGGGGAGGGGTCCACGCCAGAGGGACCATTAGCAGTAGCCTGTTCTTTTGGGGGGGCACCTCCTGCAGACATTGGCACCGGTGCCCCCCCCCCCTGCACTATGCTGGGTTCAGGTCTGTGTGCTTCTGCTTTAATACAAACCCTGTGTTTTACAGTCAGTCTTGACGCCTGCATTTTTGCAAGCTAAACTTGGGGGGGGAATACAGTTGAGTTGCTCACCGGGACTTCTGTGTCCCCATCCGTAAAGATGGGGTGTTAGCTGTGTGGGGTTCGCATGTTCTCCCCAGTTTCCTCCATCCTCTCCACCTCCCAGACTCGAGCTGGGGTTCCAGGTGGTCCCATAGGGGTCAGCGCGTGTGCGTGCTTGTGTGCCCAGCGGAGGATGACGTCCGCCCCGGGTGTGGTCCCGCCTTGCGTCCGGCGCTCCTGGGACGGGCTCCAGGCGGCTGCGGCCCTGGCCCGGAGTGGGCGGCGTGTCGGTGAGGGGCTCGGCCCCTCGGCTGCGCCCCCGGCGGGCCGTGAAGGTGATAACGGCTCTCCCGTGTCCCCCCAGGGGCCTGAAGCCCGTCCCCGACGAGGAGGTGCTGCGGCTGTACGAGGGGACGAACCACGTGCCCCTGCACCAAGTCAGCGGCTTCTACGGCAAGGTGAGCCGGCGCCGTCTCCCGCCTCCGGCCAGCTCCGCTCGGGGCGAAGGGCACGGGGCCCCGCTTCCCCTTTTCACCCACAATGCCATTGAAACCTGTGCGCAGCGTGGCTAAGCTTGGTGCCCAGTCACTGGGCTGAGTTACTTCAAATTCCCCAGTTACAGTTCCCCCCTATGTTGACCCCCCTCCAGTCTCGGAAAGGCATCGGGGTCTTTGTTTCCGAGAGCTGGGAGCAGCTTCAGACGTGAGTGTGGGATCCTTCGTGTTATTGTTACGTTTGAACTCCCCTTAATTGGGCCGGCTTTCAAGTTAAACAGGAACTTGACCGCTGTTTGTGTTCAAATCCCTTCTGTTGTAATGATGGCTCCCGGTGGAGTCTCGGGAATGTGGGAACAGGGAGTCTGCCCCCCTGCTGTTGGATAATAGCATCAGGCACATCAATTAGTCAGTATGAGCCTTTCATCTTGCAGTATTATACAAATATGCACTTAAACAAAACAATGTGATTTAATATGTGATTTTCTAAGAATCCCTGTAGATTCTCGGTATAATTTTACTTTGTCTCTTTCGGAGCACAGAGACTTGGAAGTGCATCAGTGTTCTGCAGTTCTCTGTAAAACAAGAGCTGAAAGCCCCCCAGTCCCCCAGTTTCCCAGCTCTCAGCTGACGGGATGCCCACAGTGAGCGTGTCTCCTCTCTTCTCCACTGCAGGGGCCCAAGATGAAGCAGTTCATGGATGTCTTCTCCATCCCTGAGATGACCCTGCTGGCCGTCGCCAACGACTTCTTCATCTCCAACGACATTGAGTACGACCCCGTGCACCTCTACAAGGACGTGTCGGTGAGTGTTCCTGCCCAGGGGGACAGATGAGGCTCTGGGCGTTGGCATGGTGCAGCACTGTCCAGTCCTGCTCCTGCCGGGCCGGTCAGTGTGCCTGCAGCAGGGCTGTCCAGTCCTGCTCCTGCCGGGGCCGGTCAGTGTCTCTGCAGCAGGGCTGTCCAGTGCTGCTCCTGCCGGGGCCGGTCAGTGTAATCACAGCTCTGCAGCTCTAGGTTTGATTCTGACCTCGATTCTGCACACACTTTGCATGTTCACTCGTGATTTTTACTGTGTGCTCAGGTTTCCTTCTCTTTCCAAAGCCACGCTGACGCGGTTAACTAGTGTGTGTGTGTGCGGTCGCACGTGTACGCGTTACTGCGGTGGACTGGTGTGAGCTCCGTGTGTGACCCCAGCACGCTTCTGGGTTGAGATTTGCTTTGCCACAACACTTAGTGGGAATCCAGTCACTCTTTAGGTTGTGGACAGAGGGTTAAAAAAAGAGCAGGAGATGCTTCAGCTGAGCTGAAAAGCTCTGAAGGGAAGTGAAACTCGAAGTGGTCTGGACTATCGTGATCTGACGCAGACTGTTTCTCTTAGGCCTCCTCTCCCTTGGCTTGGGAGTGATTCAGACCACTGTGCTCGTTCACTCCTCTCTTGAGGCCAGGCTGCAGTTCATTTCTCCAGTAAACAACTGCCAGGCTGGAGAGCAGAAATCCCTTTGTCGGCTTCAGTGTTTTTTTGTTTTCATTTTTTTTTTTTTGCTTTGACCCAACCAAGCCAAGTAAGTCACAGGAGCTGAGACTACTGTTCTTTCTTGCTGCTCCTAATCCTCCTGAGTGCAGGAATTCCAGCTATGCCAGAGCAGCACAGACGGGCTCCTGGCTGCGCTCAGATCTAGGTGAAAGGGCACCCAGCTGCCATCATCCTGCAGCCCCTCGGATCTCGGTGTGCCGAGCTTGCCACTTCCTTCCTCCCGCTGAAACGTCAGCGCCCGCGCGGGCAGGCGTTCCTGTGGCTTGTGCGCCGGGTGTCGAAACTAAAGTTCGAGTAGATGCGTCTGTGCCTCTTTAAGTGCTGTGGGGGGTTTTTCACCACCGTGCAGCTGATGAAGGCCGCGCAGGAGAGAGTTGTTTTGAAGTGTGATTTTGTTTAGTTCTTCTGGAGTCGTGTGCGTCACAGTCGTGCATTTCTACGAGGCACTGAATCTGGAGAAGATTTTGTAACTGTTGTGCTGTTGCCGGTCTCTCTGACCAGTCCAGTGACTGGTGCGTCTCACAAGAGAGAGAGAGACGCTAACACAAGTCCAACCCCACCATGCGGGGCCTGACGGGGACCCCTCAGATCTTTACTGTGGTCGGGAGTGGAGGTGCTGTGAAAAACACGGTCCGTTTTACAGTTCTTGGGGTTGTGCTGATTTTCAGTGTTTTTGAAATGGTTCTGCTGTTTTTGTTAGTGTGTTCGGAAGGATCGACATACGATCCCCCAGCAGTGCTGAAACCCCTGCAGTGTGTATTTTGCGAAGGTCAGACCTGTTTTGAGGCCCCGTCGTTCAGCACTGTGAGCTCCCCCATCATCGGGAGCAGACGTGCTGGAATTTCTCTTCAGAGCCCGAGAACACAGAAGCACATGTTTTGCACGTTTTGTTTTTGTTCTTGCAGTGTGCGCCTGCCGTTCGGGCGCGTCAGAAACCTCCATGTGTGATTAACACTCGAGCGGCGCCCACACTCTGCTTTTTGGAGTTCCTGAAACGTACACTTTCACCCTGATCCTCAGGCAGCCCGACCCCTGGTCTCTCTCCCCCGCCTCCCTGCCAGTGTGGTTTCCGTGTTGCTGGTACAGCCTGTTCCCTCTCGGTGACTGAGGACCTCTTGTGCTCTGAAAGCCACAGGGGGTGTTGGGCACACGGGCTCGGGTTTCTGCACGCTGGGGGGGCTGCACACAGCTCCATCCCCTCTTGCACAGACCACGAGCCCCTTTAAATCAGATTCTCTTGCTTACCTGCAGCCCAGAGGCTTTATCCTGCATTCGGGTTTGATCCCTGCTTCTGCTGTTTCTGATGATTTACTCCCAGGTCATGAACCCTGTTTTCAGTTGAAAGAAAGTTTGTTTTTTTCCTCTGGAGGTGTTTTGTCTTGTTATTGTGAGTGTGAAAACTTGCGCAGGTGGGGTATCTACCGTGGAGTGCAAGATGACCTGGCCAAGGGGATAATCTTGCCCTGTGTCTTACTAAGCCTGTTATTGTTTATTTATTGAAATGGCTTAAATTATAAAAAATATTGCTGCACAGTTTTAGTTTCTGGAAGCTGATCGGTGAATGAGCAGCAAGTCGTTGTTCCTTGCCAAGAGACGCCCGTGTGAAATCTGGCTGAGGACTGATCTTTCACTGTATAAGGCAAGAGGGCAAAAGTCCCTTCGAAGCGTCTGCCCCAACAGTGTCGTATCCCTCATGCTTCTGAAACGAGCTCACCGGTGTCCTGTGGGTCATCTTTTCCCCCCAAACGACTGTACATGTTGGAGAAGGCAGGAAGAGTAGTGCAGTCTGTCCCAGGGGAGAGAAGATCTAGAATTCAGTGTTTTCCTGTTTCAGCCTCTCTCTGCCTGCATGCCTGCCTCTTCCTGGCATTCTCCGAAACCCACACCCTCTGTGTCTGACTGCCTCTTTACAGTACTGTATCAGCGCAGCGTGCGCTCGGCGTTTCAGTCTCTTGAGTCTTGTTTGACTTAGCTGCGTGCATCACAGCGGTGATTCAGCGATTCCTTTCTGCAGTTATTTCCAGTCCACCATCAGCAGTAGCACCTCTGTCCTGTCCTGGAGTCGCATACAGTCCATCTGCTAATGGAGCTGCGGTCCAGACGGAGCTGTGCTGCTCAGGGACAGTACACCAGCTTTTTAAATTCACTGTTCGTTCCCGATAGGAGAGCTAAATGGTCTGTGTCTCTCGGGTGGCTAATAATTTGGATGTACAGTTTAAACCTTTATTAACACTGCTGTGTCTAGAGGCTGGGGTGGAGTTGTTGCAAACGTGTGAGGCTAATGCAGGAGAAAACGCCAGCAGCCACATCCCGCAAGTCAATTATCCGGCTTTCTCCGGCTCCAGAAACGTGCTTAACTTTTTCAGTGGCGGCAGCTGTTAAGTTTTGTCTCTCAAACCTCGAATAAGAGCAAGAGCAGCTTCGAGCAGCGTGTCTGGGCTTGTCTGAGTCTGCCACCGCTGTCTCTGACCTCTCTCCCTCCCTGTCCCACACAGGAGGCCATTGGGATGGTGCACATCAAAGGCTACATGTACAAGTGGATCATGCAGGATTTGGGTGAGCATGACCGAACTCCTCCTCCCTTGAGATTTGCAAAGCAAGAGGAATGGCGCCTGTTCCAGCTGGCAGGAGGCACATGTGTGCCAGTTCTGGTACAGTCCCTGTGACTCCTCATCCTCAGGCTTAGCTGAGTCAGCGCAGGGAGGCCAGTGAGATGGTTTATATTCCAGGTGAGGGAGGGAGGGTGCTCCTTCATCTGTGCCCATTTACACAGCTGGGCATTTTGCTGGGTCCAGTGGAACTTGTTTGTCCAGAGTCAGAAGAAGTCATGTATCGCTGTGCTCATAGCACAGGGGTTGGTAAGGAACGGGCAGAGAGGCTCGGTTCAGCAGGACCAGTGCCCCCTGCAGTGGGAAGAGCAGTCATGTCCCAATTCCCAAGTTTGCCGTTCGGGCGGTTTCAGTTAGAAATGTCTGTTCAAAACTGCTAATGGCTTCGTCAAATGTAGATCCAGTACAGCACCACGCAGCATGGTATGTATGTAGAAGCACTGAATTATCTAGAAGAAATGAATTGTTTAGGTAGGAGATGCAGTTTATATGCAGCCTTGCTGGCCTTTCTGCCCAATCGTGTATTGCAGTAACCCTGGATTCTTTCAAGAAGCAGCTGGGCGAGATGCTCCGATTAATTAACTCCTAACTATGAAATGGGCTGATGGGTCAAACGGCCTCTTTGTTTGGAACTGTTCCCATCTTATTATTCTCCTTCGTTTTTGTTTTATGATCAACAAAGTGTGGGAACAGCATGTAGAGATCAAACCCAGCGAACATGAGGCAGATCATTTACTCGGAGCCTTTGAAAGGGAGGAGGTGCTCTGCGGGTTTTTGTGCTGTGGGTAGCCTGCCCAGCACACGCTCCCTGTGCAGAGGGGAGACAGCTGGTGTTGCGCAGGGGAGCGAGGCACGCTTCGTAGGACAGGACAGGGCGAGGGGAAAGGAGAGGAGAGGGAAGAGCCACACACTGTGCTGAAGCCGATACCCTGGCTTCTCCCAGCCAAGCTGGATGAGATCATTGGGTCAGTCGGCCACACGGCCTCCTCTCCTTCGTAACGTCTCTCGGGGTCCCGTGGGACGGAGGGGAGGACACAGGGAGGAGGTGATGGCTGAAGTGTCTGTGTCTGTGTGTGTGTCTGGGCTCAGCAGCAGCAGGTCTGCAGTCCTTGTGCTCCTAATCTTCTGCGTCTACCTGCCTGTCCCGCAGGGGGAAAGGAAGCAGCACAGGGCAGGAAATGGGAAGCCGACACGGATTTGTCCAGGGATTTCAGAAGCTGTGATTTAGGGAAACCAGCCTTCAGGAAACCGACTTTAGATTTTAAAGAACTTTTTCTTTTCACAAATAAATACAGAGAATCGCAAAACGGAAAACTTGACAATAATATATACAGTATACCTAAAACAGTATATACGAACACATCTCGTTAAGGTTAAAACAACCCACAAGTAACATAATTACTTTCAAGTTACATAAGCACACTTTCGCAGCTGTGCTGCCATTGTCTCGGCCCGGGCCAGGAGGGATCCGTCTGAGACGGGTTTCTCAGGGTGTGGAAGACCTGGCCAGACTTGTTCTGGGGCCTTCGGTGAGCCGCGGAGAGGGGCGCAGCAGGGCATGCTGGGAGAGAGGCCGGGTGTGCTGGTGCTCATCAGTCCTGGTGAAGACTGAGCGGGGTGGGGGTGAGGGAGGAGAGACTGTCTGGGCCGACTTCCAGACCACGCGAGAGGGAATCAGTTTGTAGTGGACAAAACAACGGCAGACACTCCCAGGCAGTGTTTTAAGTGGGGGGGGGGGGGAGTCATTTTATTACTCTTTTTTTAAAAATTCCCTCTTATTGTAAATCTTCTCCTTGCAGCACAGATGGAGCCTTGAGTGCGTTTCAGTGCTGAATCTGTGTTGTCTGAAGGGGAGGTTTATGAGTCACACCTTGCAAAACTATAAGGAAATCCTGGGTTTTTCATACTTTTTATACAGCAGGGCCAGAGAAGCCTTTTAGACTCGGTTTTTACGTTCAGAATCTGGGGTGGGGTAATCATAGCATCAGTTCACCTGTAAACAAGGGGGACCTAATGGTTCAGTAGTGTGAAGGTATTCTGGCTCATCCTTGTTCTCGCTGTCTGTGCTGACCTGACCTTCCTGTAGTAATTCCCCCTCTCCTCTCTCTTCCGGCAAACAGAAAAGTACATCCTGCGAGGAGACGAGACCTACGCTGTCCTTCATCGCCTGGCAAGCAGCGGCAAAAAGCTCTTTCTCATCACCAACAGTCCCTTCAGCTTCGTGTGAGTGTCTTACTCTAACAGACCAGCAGAGCTCGGAGCTGACACACTGGGAGAGAGAGGGAGGGAGGCAGTGTGAGCTAGTGGTGAGAGCTGAGGCACTGGGAGAGAGAGAGGGAGGCAGTGTGGGCTAGTGGTTAGAGCTGAGGCACTGGGACAGAGAGGGAGGCAGTGTGGGCTACTGGTTAGAGCTGAGGCACTGGGACAGAGAGAGGGAGGCAGTGTGGGCTAGTGGTGAGAGCTGAGGCACTGGGAGAGAGAGGGAGGCAGTGTGAGCTAGTGGTTAGAGCTGAGGCACTGGGGGAGAGAGAGAGAGAGAGAGAGAGAGGGAGGCAGTGTGGGCTAGTGGTTAGAGCTGAGGCACTGGGAGAGAGAGGGGGGAGGCAGTGTGGGCTAGTGGTTAGAGCTGAGGCACTGGGAGAGAGCACAAGCTGCTCAGCCGAGCTGTGACCCGGCTCTTCGGCCTGTGTTTCAGGGACAAGGGCATGAGGTACATGGTGGGGAAGGACTGGAGGGACTTCTTCAATGCGGTCATCGTCCAGGCAGACAAGCCGCACTTCTTCAACGACTGCGTCAAGTGAGTGTCTTCCCCCTGCGCTCACCGGCCTGTGTGTCCGGGCGGGGCGTCTGCCGAGAGGCTCCGTGAGCTCTCTGGCGAAGCCAGGCCCCACAGGATTGGCGCACCTGAAATCGCTTTGTAAAGACAAACACGCAGCAAATAACTCGCTTCAAGTGAAAATGAGGTGCGGTGGCAGTGTGGCACAGTGGTCAGCATGGCTGCCTTGCAGTTCCAGACCTGGGCTGCTGTCTGTGTGGAGCTGGTATGTTCTCCCGGTGCGCATGTGGGATTTCTCCCGCAGTCCAGGCGTACGGGAGGTTAATTGGCTTCTGGGGAAATTGTCCTAGTTGTGTGTCTGTGTGTGTCCTTCTGCCCTGTGCCATGCTGGTGTCCCAGCCAGGGTGTACCCTGCCTTGCCCCCATTGCTTGCTGGGATAGGCTCTGGCTCCCCTGCGACCCTGTACTGGATAAACCAGTTAGAGCATGGGCGAGTGGATGATTAAGCCGTGCATGTTAATCAAGTGTGGCGGTTTTGAACTTGCAGGCCTTTCCGGCGATTGGACTGCAATGGAGACCTGCAGTGGGACAGGATCACCAGCCTGGACAAGGGCCAGATCTACAAACAGGTCAGTCGGCAGGCGACTCTCCCCCGGTTCCCAGCTCTCTCTCGCTGTGTGGCCAGCCCTTGACCTCCCCTCTCGGCACCAGAGGGCACGCTGTGTGTGCGTGTGTGTGAAGTCGATACCGTGCAGCAGCGGTCGAGCCAAGAGATGACTCTTGTCTGGCGCGCGGCACGGCGCCGGCTGCCTCGACCAGTCGGTCAGTGTCAGTGTCCCTCCGAAGCCTGGCGCAGGTGCCCGTGTTGGTCTTGGCAGCGAGGGCGGCGTTAATCCGCTGCAGCGGGAGCTCTGCCCAGTGGGGCAGGCCTGTGCTTCGCCGCAGTCGGGGCTTTAAAACCAGGACAACGTCTGAAACCCGCGCGAGTGCAGGTCAGGATCTAACGCTGAGTCGAGGATCGCTGGAGGAAAACGCGCACATCTTTACTACAGGCTGGAAGTGTTTGCAAACAGTCAATCAGTCAAGGTTTATTGATCAGTGCACGAACAGTACAGCATACAGCAGTGTTGTCGGCAGTGAAATGCTTTATCCGCGAGCTGGTTAAGAGGGATAGAAGAGTAGGACAGGAGTTTATAGGGATAAGGTTTTCCCATTGTTGAGGACAACAGTGTCGCTGAGTGTCCTCAGCATTTTGCACTGGTCTCTGCTCACAGTGAAAGGGCAGGCAGGAAGGGTTTATCTGCTGCTGGGTAGCTGTTGTCAAGCCCCGAGAATCAGTCCCACTCTTTACAGTTGGAGACTTTTCATGTCGCCGCTTGGAGCTGGTGTGTGTGGCTGTAGTTTCCTGAGAGTTTACCGTGCTCTCACTGGGAGAGATCGCCTTTCACAAGTGAATCAGTGTCTTGACCGCGCACTTCAGCCCCGTGCAAGCATGTGAGCTCTGTAAAGTTCCCTTGACAGG
This sequence comes from Lepisosteus platostomus, assembly GCF_059453375.1. Lineage (NCBI taxonomy): Eukaryota > Metazoa > Chordata > Actinopteri > Semionotiformes > Lepisosteidae > Lepisosteus > Lepisosteus platostomus. The sequence goes on from NC_142613.1 coordinate 1,218,147, forward strand.
ACTCGTCCTGCAGCGCAGAACATGCTGGTGCACCGAGTCCGATCTCACTCGGAGCCGATCCTGGGAATCTGCCCGGATCGTCTGGGTCTTCTCCCGGAGCGGGCAGAGAGGCAGTCTGGGATTGCGCAGCAGGAATTCCTGCTGCGGGCGGCCAGACTTTGGTGCGACCCATCAGCAGTTCCGAAACGACTGTGTTCAGCCCTCGCGCCTCTTCAGGAGGCTTCTGGGAGAGGCCAGGCCTGCGCACGCTCCCTCGGGTTTCATGCCCTTCCGCAATCGGGGCCGCAGTCGTGTCCGTGCGATTCGGGCGCGGGGGTGGAGGACAGCAGCACAGGGGAGCGCAGTGCCTACGTGAGCGAACGCACAGCCTGTGGAGACAGGCAGAAAAAATCCGGCTGACTCAGACTGTGGGAACAACAGTCAGGTCGTTACTCATGCCACACGGCCTGAACCGTTGGCGCGAAAGCGCAGCCTCTCCGCTGGGATTCGTTCCTCTGGTGGGCAAGAAGCAACAATTCCAGGAACAATGGCCACAGGGAACCTCTGGGTCTCCCAGAAACTTTCAATGATCGAACGCTTCCTTTTTCCCAGGAGAGCCGAGGGTGGTTCTGTTAAAACGGCAGACCTGCCTGCACTGAGATTAATGAGCAGGGAGTGACTGTCTGAAAACTTCAGTCTCCTGACGGCATTCATTCGGCAAACAAACACGTTTGTGTCTCGTGAGGCCTGTTTGACTCTGGCCAGGCGGCTGTGCGGTTTCTGCTGGGATCACAAAGCCCTTACTGGGGCAGAGCGGAGCAGGCGCTGGGCCACACAAAGGAAACGGGCAGGCCAGGCGGGGGGGTTCGGGGTCCGGACCCGCATACTAACGCGGCCCACCGCCACGGCGTCGCCCCGTTCTGCACGTCCGCCTTGGCTCCTGCTCGGCTGGGGTCCGCGCTCCGACGCGGAGTGTGGGGAGGGCTCTCGGCATCCCCGAGCGCGCTGATGGGGCGGGACGTGTTAACTCTCATTAGCTCTCCGACGGCGGGCGGCGTCTCTGGGGGTGCGGGGGGAAAATGGGGTTTTCATCGATCGTGCCGAGACGAAGAGTAGGCTGGGAGCCGCGCCCCTCTCCTGCCTCTCTTGATGCGCAGGAGGATGGGGGGGGGGTCTCTGCATCTGGCCTCCCCTCACTCTCTCTCACACACACACACACACACACACACACACACACACACACACACACACACACACCATGTCCTGGGATGTGTGGTGAGCTGTTGCTGGGTTGACCGTGGGGGGTGGACTGTGTTCGACGGGCAGAGGCTGAGCTGTCTCTCTGTCTGAACCCTCAGACAATCGGGGTCTGTGTACAACTGCTGTGCGAGTTGTATTTATTGAGCAGTGTGAACAGGAATTCATGTGATCTGAAACCCTGCTGTGATGTTCAACTTTGACCTTTGACCAGGTCAGGTGTAGGCATGCAAATTTGAAAAGCATGATTTTTGCAGAAAACAGCTGAGTGATCTTCACTTAAGTCACTAAGCAGATTTGTTTTACACATTTTAAACATTTCAGTGCCTTATTCCCCCATCTCCCAGTGCCTCAGCTCTAACCACTAGCCCACACTGCCTCCCTCTCTCTCTCTCTCCCCCAGTGCCTCAGCTCTAACCACTAGCCCACACTGCCTCCCTCTCCCCCAGTGCTTCAGCTCTAACCACTAGCCCACACTGCCTCCCTCTCTCTCTCCCCCAGTGCCTCAGCTCTAACCACTAGCCCACACTACCTCCCTCCCTCTCTCTCTCTCTCTCCCAGTGCCTCAGCTGTGACCTTTCATGCTTTAATGGGACCCCACACAAGATAAACATCTATCTAATTTAGCTGGAATCTGCTTTAGGTCATCCAGCTAATGTGTGTCTCACTCCTGAGGCAGAAGACGGAAGATTTTTGCAGAAGTCCCTCTTACCAGGCAGGGGAGAGCCGAGCGGCTTACACAGCTGCTGGTTAACTGGAAAATCCTGGCAGCGTGACCCTTTTTCACACAGCAGCTTTACCGAGAAAACAGTTGACAAAGTTAGATTGTCGTGCGGCTTGGCTCAGATATGACCAGCTTGGAGATATAAGCAAGATAGTCTGGCTTGTTCCACGAGGGTTTAAAAAAAACAACAACTGTTCACTGCCCGACAGCTTCCTGCCATTTCGCATTTTTAACATTTTAATTTTTAAAAAAAATGTTTAAATTTGTTAAAGAAAACTTTTTGGAGCATTTTCAAGTTGGCAGCTGCATTTTCTTTGATATCTCTTCGCTCGGTTTGATCCCTAGAAGCTGAAACCTCTTGGTTTTTGAAAATGCACGACTCTCGCCCTCTGTTGGCGTTTTGGACGCGGTTATGCGCGAGTCCGGGCTTGGCGTTCCCCTTGGGCAGGAGGGAAAACGTGGGGTTTTGTTCGTCCCTGGGTGAAAGCCTGCCTGGGCAGGGATCTCGAGGGCTCGACGGAGCACCAGGCCAGACCCAGCTCGGTTGCCCCGGCGACGGAGAACATCGTGTCCCTGCTAATGAGAGAGGCCCACACTCGGCTCTCAGGCCGGCCCCCGATTGGCTGTCTGGGGACAGGAGGCTGAGCCAATCCCGTGGCTGTTGCTATGGCTCAAGTGGGAGCAGAGACAAGCACATGGGATGTATGGTTGGGCTCCAGCTAGTGGTGAATCTTGGGTGCTGCATCTGGGGAAAGTTTTTTTGTTTTGTTTTCTTTACCGAAGTCCACTCACTCCAAGCGCAAGCCTCTGTCTGAAGTTGCTTTTCTGTAATTGCATACTGCAGTCATGTCGTGTCTCCTGCAGTCAGGCGTCTCTGGGAAAATACGTTATTTCACAAAGTTTCCAGGAGGCAGGTCTTGGCCCTGCGTGAGAAACGGCATTTGGCTCAGCCAGGGCTCGGTGTCCGATCGGAGGGCGGAGGAGCTCTTTTTTCCTGGGAAGAAGCCCAGTTGGTAGACTGGCGTACCTCTCCAGAATTTGGGGCGGCAGAGGAATCCTACTCCGTTGGGCCCCTGAGCAAGGCCCTTCACCCCAACTGCTCCAGGGGCGCTGTATAAATGGCTGACCCTGCACTCTGACCCCCAGCTTCTCTCTCCCTGTCTGTGTCTCCATGGAGAAAAGCTGGGGTATGCAAAAAGACAAATTCCTAATGCAAGAAATTGTATAGGGCTAATAAAGAAACATTATTATTATTATTAACATTACATTATTATTAGAATGTAGTCATGTCGCTGTGTCCCTCGTCAGGGCCAGTGGACTGAAGATAGGAGGCTCCGTGTGTCCAGTTTATCAGCGGTATACATGTCCCGCGCGTTGACACAGTATGTGCAGCCTTCTCAGCTATTCCTCGAGTTTGCAAACAGTACATACCTAGGCTTTTATTTTCTGTCTGAAAGGCAGTGGACACCATCTTTCATTTCAGCCGCACTTCGGACACCATGAATGTCTTTTTTCCCCTCACTGCTTGAACTCCAGGCGGAAGGGTCCTGTTTATGAGGAATGTGAGAGACACCCTGCTCGGCCAGCAGGTGTGTGCTTTGGATGCAGAAGTTGGGTATTTGCAGTCCAGGTGTCTGTTCACTGCCGTGTTTTCGTGGGCACACCTGTGTGAAAGGTGATGCAGAGGTCAGGCAACAGACTGCACACCTTGAAGCCATTTTAAACTCCTTGATTGAAACCTTCTGAGCAGGTTCTGCATTTTACTGGCAGACAGGTTCCCTTCTCTGTGAGATTCCCTCATCTCTCTCTGTGCTTCTAAGAATCCTGAGTGTTGGAGCAGACAGGAGAGACCTGGAGCTCACAGTCTTGTTGTGCTTTGCAGGGTAATCTCTTCGACTTCCTGAGGCTGACAGGATGGAGGGGCTCCAAGGTGCTTTATTTTGGGGACCACCTGTACAGTGACTTGGCAGTAAGTGAATCTGGTGTTTGTTTTTGTCCTTTGTTTTGTGTGGGCTTGCTATGGCCAGTAGCACAGACACAAATAAAGGAGAGAGCCCAGTGTGTTGCTCACTTCACCACTCTGTTTCTCTAGGCCCTGTGCTGTGATGTGTGCGTGTGGCTCTGTTTGCTCTTGCTGTGTTGTACTTTTGATTAGCCTGTCCTCTGCCTGGGTGCCCTTGAAACCTGTCAACATACAAGCAATTGTGTGTGTGTGTACACGTATGAATGTGTGTGTTTGCTCGTGTTCTGTGTGCGTCTTCACTCGTGTCCCGTGTTTTCATGTTCGTGTGTGTGCTCCCCTCTGGTGGGGCAGCAGGGTCAGGGGTCAGGGGTCAGGGGTCCATGATGTCATCCTAACCCCGCGCCTCTCCTGCAGGACCTGATGCTGCGTCACGGCTGGAGGACGGGCGCCATCGTGCCGGAGCTGGAGGTGGAGACGAAGGTGGTGAACACGGAGCAGTACGCTCAGAGCCTCACCTGGCTGCAGGCCCTGACCGGCCTGCTGGAGCGCATGCAGGTGAGCCGGCGGCGCGCGCAGAGGCGGGGTCTTGCCCCGGTGTGCGTTTGCACCCCTTAGTTCTCACCCGGACTAAACCACAAACACAGGGTTAGCAGTCGCTGGGAGCTGCTTGGTGGCGTGTGGCTCAGTGAGCAGAGCCTGGGTTCTAACAGGATTATTACTGTGGTGAAGGGGGGATGCAGATGACAGGTCTTTCAGACCTCGAGCCGGAGCTGCAGGCTCGGCGTTCCCCAGCCCTTAGCCCTCCAGGGTGGGCAGTGGAGCCCCTCTGGCGTCCCCAACATGGCAGCTGGGTTTCCTCCAGCCCCAGGTTTCGTCCGCTTTTGTGGGGCCCCGATCTCACACAGGGTTGTGTCCTCTTTCTCATGGCGTCTGCTCTCTTCCTCGCCCCCAGATGCATCGCGACGCGGAGTCGCAGAAGGTCCTGCAGGACTGGCTGAAGGAGCGGGAGGAGCTCAGGTACCTGTCCGCTGGGCGCGGGGGGCCGGGGCCGGGGCAGCGCGGCCTGTCCTGGGGCTCGGCGCTCGACCTCGTCTTGCCCGAGAGCCGCTGGCATCGCCGCGCTATCTGTCTGTCCGTCTGAAAGCTGGGTAGGGCCCGCGGCAGGATGGCGCCCTGAGCGGGGCTCCACTCCGCTGCGGGGCGCAGGGACAGTTCGGAGGCGCCTGCTCCCCCAGGCGGCTCGTCCCAGACAGGTGGGAGGAAACCGGGTCACCCGGTGAAAACCCAGGCGGGGGGGGTGGGGTGGGCGGTGAGGGTCCCCCGGGCCAGAAGTGAACCCAGGGCCCGCGAGCCCCGAGCCCGCTGCGGAAGGGCCAGAGCAGCAGCAGGGGCTTCTGGATCGCTGTGGGCGGGCGCCGCGCTGACCCTCCCTGTGCTTCCCTCTCCTCCCAGGGCCGTCACCAAGAACCTGTTCAACCCCCAGTTCGGCAGCATCTTCCGCACCTGCCACAACCCCACCTACTTCTCGCGCCGCCTGTGCCGCTTCTCCGACCTCTACATGGCCTCCATCAGCTGCCTGCTGAACTACGACCTCCGCTACACCTTCTACCCCCGCCGCACGCCCCTGCAGCACGAGGCGCCCCTCTGGATGGACCAGCTCTGCACGGGCTGCATGAAGACCCCCTTCCTGGAGGAGATGGCCCACATCCGCTAAACGGCGCCTCCGCTGTGTGGAGCAGCGCCGCCCTGCTGGGCACTTCAGGGATTGCAGTTCTCTCATCATTTTTATTTTTTTTGCTTTTTGGGACACAAATGTTAAAGGGACAAAAAAAAACCAAGAAAATACCCTACATATGAGGGCAGAAAAAAAGTACACCTTTTTTTTGGGCACCCAGAGTGTAATATGGTGTTGGCTGACCTTTGGAACTGCGTTCTCTCTTCTCTTTTTTTTTTAATCTGCAGCAATTTGGTGTCAAAAAGGTCGAGAGTTGGGAGCTTCTGTTACAAAGAGGAGTGGAGACGAGCACTGCCTGTCGTGCTCTGCGCCAGTCCGCACCCGGAACAAGAAGAGCAGGCAGTAGCAGCAGTCTTCGGGGTACAGGCTGGTTTTGTAGTGAGACGAATGGTGTGGTGAAACGGCGCTCCTCTGTGCACTCCGAAAATTGCACTTCTGACGGGGGGCTTAGCTGCCACTAGACCAGAAACTGATGTTGTTGTTTTTCTTTCTGGGGAGAGAACTGGAAAGCTTGTGTGACTGAACGACAGCGTTTGAAGCTTTGGAACAGGAATGTTTTTACTTTCGAGGCCCAGCTCCAGCCTTTTCCTCCTTTTGGTTCTGGCTGATGGGGCGAAGGAGACCTAAAGCCGAGCGGATCGTTCCCAGCTCCCTGCCTGGATTGGCTTTTTATCCCTGCCTTCGGCTTGGCTCGTGGCGCGGAGGGGGGCCCCGCGCTCCAGACTCCCGGGCTCGGCACAGCCAGGTCTCCGCCGGGACGCCAGGAAACCGTGCTTTTTCTCCCCCTGTTTGTGGTTTTGCTGGAGGCGGCTGTGTTCCGGGGCGAAGCCGGGGGCGACCTGGGATCGGTCGCCGGAGCGCAGGCAACACGGGAACGAGACCTGGGAGGACCCGGCTTGTTTCCAGGGAGAGGCTGGGAACAGGGGGAGAGGCTCTCGCCTAAGGTGCTAAACTGACAAACTTCCTTTTTATCTTGAAACTTTCGAGCGTGTCCGCCGGGACTGCTGGAGAAGCCGCGGCACAGAACGGGAACGGGACTCGTTTTCGTCCTCTTCCCACGGGGGAGATCGCTCGGCTGGCGCGCGGGTTCCGGCTGCTGGCACCTGGCGGAGAGAGGCCAGGACTGTCCGGTGTTCTGCGGCCTTCGTCGATGTGCCTTATTTTTCCCCCCCACTCGTGTGAGCCGAGCGATTCCTCCGTGTGTCTCGAGAGCGATGTGGGGGGTCTCTGTGGGAGGGGGGCGGGATGTAAGGAGGAATATTGGGAGGATTCAAGGAGGAACGCTGCATGTGAAGCAGAGGTGTATTTAACCACAGACAAGCAAGTGGCTGGTTTTCAGCGCCAAAGCCATTGAGCTCCCAAAGCGAGAGAGTCCTCACGTCCACTTCAGACGCCTCTCCGGGCTCGGTCGGCCGGGCGGAAGAGGCTTTTAGATCCCGCCGGAGCCCGGGAAAGCTGGAGGGCTGCTCGGCCCACAGGGGCGAGAACTCGGACCGGTGTGTTCCTGAAGGCAGGCGGGGGGGACCCCAAGAACATCGTGCCCCCCGACACGCCGCCGCTGCCCCCCGCGCCGGGCGGGTCTGGTGCCGTTCGGGAGTGGTGGTCCGAGCCGGGCTGGTCGGGAAGGTCTTGCGCTTGAATCGCAGCCCCGGGGGGCTTGAGCGCTCCGCCAGTATCGGGGGAAGCCTCAACTTCTCGGCCTTGTGGGCTCCAGCCGGCGTCCCGAACCCTGGGGCTGCCCCCTTCTTCAGAGTGACCCCCGCCCGCGCCCCGCTGGCCGTCGGGGCTGAAGTGTGGCTGCAGCCAGGCCACCTGCGCTGTCCCGCTGGGTGGGGCAGATCGATCGGCATTTTGTGGGCACTTTTCTTCTGCTGCTGCTCGCGTCCCCTGCCTGTCTCCCCCGCGCGGCGCTGTCTCCCCCGCGCGCCGTCTGTAAGACGCTGACCCGCCGTCGTCCCCGTCGCTGTTAGCTGTGTCCATTAACACGTTACTGTTTTTATGATGTTTAACTGCTAAACGCACAACGTGGCTCTCCTTTCCCTCCCCCTCTCGTGCACGCGGGGCAGCCCTGCCAGGGTGTGTACCCGGAGACGTGTCCCAGCGTCCGCGATGCAGCAGTCTGGCCCCGCTGCTGTGTTGAGCCAGAGACCTGGCAGATGTGACAAAGGCAGCAGATTTTTCTTACCTGCTGTGAAAATTCCCACTCTCCCGGCTCTGAGCAGGCAACGCTGGCCGAAATGAAGCACGGGTTCGGAATGATTTGCTTTTGACAGAACCCTACGAATGTGACTCGAGAACGCCAAGGGGCTTCTCTTGTGATCAAAGCGCAGGGGCCCCGTGATGCCCCCCTTCTCTCCTGGGGCGCCCCAGTCCAGCAGGTCCTCTAGGTCTCTGTAGGTCGGTTGGTTCCTGACGATCGAGAAGGCCTGTAACTGACTGATTATTTAACCAAGTGATCCGATTGATCATGAGACCTTAGGCTGTGGTCCCAAGCGATCTCTAAATTACTCAGATCACATGCGTAATTGATCATGTGATAACTTCTCCGGGTCTTCGGAGAGTTCGGCGATTTTTCCCGTGAGGTACAAATCCTGCTGGACGGAGGCTCTCCAGAACCAAGCCGGAGCCCGTCCGGTTACTCGGAGCAGAGGCTGCGGGCGCCGAGCCCCGGGCTGCTCCAGGACGGCGGGCGTCTGGTGTCGGCGCCTCCCGAGTGGCGTTGCCTGCTGTGCGTTCGGCTGAAAGGAGAGCCGCCACCTTTTCCATTCTCCTTCGCTGTCTTTAATAAGCTGATGTGGGAGAGTCCCCCTGCGCCCGCCGCCCCGGCGCGCCTCCCCAGACAGAGACGGCCGGGAACCGCTCCCCGGGCGCCGCGGGGGTCGGGGGGGCCTGCTAGGGGGACGCACCCGCTGCTTGTGACAGAGGGGGTCTTGGAGGGCGGAGGAGGAAGCCGTTCCCTAATCCGCACAATTGACTGTGGTCTTCCTGCGGGGGATTTCAGGCGGTTTCTGGACTTAGACTTAGATCTGATCCCATCATCTGTTTGTTTTTTTATTCCATTATGTTCTAAGCAGGGTTTTTAAGCCCCTTTCTATGGGTCCGATCCTGCTCTCGGAGAGCCACGCCCGAGCGCCCTCCAGCCGGCAATCTCGGAACGCTCGGAACAGCTCTCCCTTCTTGACGGCCTGCGAAGACCATGTTTACTGTCGAGATCTTTGAAGCGACGATGCCAGCACCCCGTTGCTCTCATTCCCGGCTGAGCTCCACTTCCGCCCACGTGTTCCGAGCCTTCGGAGATTGCTGGGTTGTGGGTCTTGGGAGGAGAAGGGTGTTGGCTCTCCGGCCAGGTTGCTCACCGCTGGGATAACTCTGGACTTGCAACAGCCTTGTTTCCAGCAGGTCTGCTCAAACTGCTTCTCACAGGGCTGGTTTGGTAACAATTTGTTGTCTTCCCCACGACACTGATGTCCAGAATGATTACCATCCAACAGATTTTAAAAGTCCTGCTGTTTAGTTGTGTGTCTGAAATCGCCTGGGTCCTTCATTAACTCAGCCCTCCTCTTCCTCTCTGCTTGCTGTCTCTGCTGCCCCCCTCCTGCGTACGGGAGGAGGGGCTTTTTATAAACGTAGGCGTGCGTAGGTCATTATGTAGACAAGTGGTCCGTGTATGTTAAAGAAAAAGTTGGAATTTTAATTAAAATAAAAATTGAAAACAGGGTAATAAACCTCTGGAGTGTTGCTTTTTTTCCCCCATTTTCATCAGACTTCAGCTGCAGCAGCACAGCTGTGCCGTGAAAATCGGCTCTCTGGTTCGCAGATTAAAAAAAGTTTGAACTGCCTGTTTCGGAAGGTGTGGTCTTGATATTTTTTTTTTTTAGAGGCTTCAGCATGCTTTGCAGCAGTCCCTGTGAAATGTGGTGCTGGACGCGTGTTGGTTCTATCTCAGTCTTGAAGCTGTGGGGGTCACCAGAGCAGCTCAAGTCCTGCTGCCTGAGAAGGAGGCGTAGTTGGTCGATTTTGAGTATTTTAATGTTCTTAACCCAGTGGCCGAGTCCAGTCTGGGGCCCTTGCCAAGATCGCCAACCGTGCCAAAAGCCAGCTGTCAGAAAGGTAGGGGCACAGAGGGCTGCAGGAGTCTGGAACTCATCGTCTGGCCCCACTGGTTGAGAAAGGGGCAGAGTTTTATATGAACAGACTAGAGCAACATACAGATGTCACATGTTACCGCATGCTCTTCAAGACCTGGGAGTGAAGGCCTGCACGCGGTGTGGTTCGTCTTATAACCACGATGAGGTCAGACCCTTGCAGAGTCCGAGACCCCCAGAAGCCCTGCAGGAGTGTTCACTGAATCCTCCGTAAGTGGGCTGGAGTTCGCGACTCCGATCATCCAGGTCTGACAGGGGACCCTGTGTTTTCATGCTATTGTGTATTTTGAATGCTGAGGGTGGATTTCTTGGAAGGGAGTCGATCAGAGAGTGTTGAAAATTCCCGTGAATTAACGTTTAAAAAAACCATTACAGTAAACGGTTACAGCTGTTTGGGGCAGAATGACGTGTACCCACCGGTGCTTGCTCCAAATTAGTCCCATCCGGATGTGAATGAACGTTTCAGGGCTTGTTTTTTTTTTGGGGGGGGAACAGTTTTTCTAAGAAGAAAACTATAATCAAATAAGCGATTAAAAAAATCTGGCGCCCGATGCCGATGTTAAAAAAAAAAAGCTGGATAATTGCATTAAAACTTTTTCGTAGTAGCTTAATATTCCCCAATGTGTTATACATTGTGCTTTGGGGATGTTGTGTACGTGTGTTTTAAGCATTTTGAATTTGTTTTCTGTATAATGTTATAAATAAAGTATGGGGTAAAAACTACATACTGTAAAACTGTACAGTTTTTTTAAAAGAACCTTAAAAAACTACATATGCATTTGAAGTACAGTTTTGCAGAAACAGGGCTGTACAGGTGACTGTACTGCAGCTTTTTTAATAAAAAAAGCAGATTGCATTTGGAACCCTACCAGTTAAATGACTAAGATACAGTTTGAAAATGATATACAACATTATCCGTCGCTGAAAAACAGAAGATCTATTTACTTGATCCATGGATCTCCAGCTAGGAACCCTCCTATAGTTCTTACTGGTTTGTTTCTGTTCAATGGTTAATTAGAAAGGAGGGAAATGTTTTTTAAAAAGACAACTATTAAAAAGTCTATCACCAGCCCTCTGTCAGCAACAGGTCAACTCTGAGAAACGAGGGTTTGTTTTTTTGGCTGCTAAGGCAGTTGGCAGAATTTGACTTCACTCTGCCTCTAGACCGCAGGGCTGTGATCTGACAGGGAGGAGGTGTGGGGAGTGCCCTGGGCCCTCGACCTCTGACCTTTGCCCCTCTCTGCTGGTGCTAAGGAGGCAGAGCTGGAGAGGTGAGCTCATGACTTCACAGAAACTGGGCTGTGAGGCTGATAATAAATGAGATGAAAGAGCAGGTGTCCTAGGCCAAGACCTGCAAGCTTCTGTAGGGAATTCGCTGTCTCCACAGCAGGGGGCAGGGACAGGCTGTGAGGCGGTCTCACTCCATATAAATGAGCCCAGGTGTCTCTTTAATCTTGACCAATCCATCACCTGCTGTCGCTGCTTGCTGCGGCTCTCCGAGAGCCCTGCCTGGAATGTGGAGAGTCTGCAGGCCAGTTCTTAGGCTGAATTCTCATTTTTCAGTTGCCTGCCTTAATGAGTGCAGAGATCAGCGCCGGTTAGCTTGTCTGCCAGGCTGGCTGACTCCCTGCTCCAGAGGCAGCACTTCGGAGTCACTCCTGCAGACTGCAGAATCTGCAGTGAAGCACGGACCAGAGGCCACAAGTGGAGACTGAAGGGAAGAGCATTTAAAACCCAGAACAGGAGTCACTGCTTTACACAAAAGGTTGTGGGAGTGTGGAACAAGCTGCCCAGCCACATGGTTGAAGTCAATGTCCTGACTTCTTTCAGGAAACAGCTGGATGAGATCCTTGGATCAACTAACTGCTATGAGCGTGTGAGGGACTAGGGCAGGGTGATCTTGTTTGAAGCGACCTGACACATAGAAAGCCGCTTTTTCCCAGAAGCACAGGGCGCAAGGCAGGTCTCCACCCCTGACCCAGGGTGGCCCAGACTCCTGTCCCACGCCGAAGTGTTATTTCTCAACCTGTGACCCAGATTCAGACACAACGGGGAGTGCTGCCCTCGGTATGATCGCAGCCAGCTGTGAACACCCAAGCCCACGAGGGGAGAACGTGCAGACTCCGCACAGGAGGTGCACACGGGGCCCTGGAGCAATCGTGACCCCCTGCACAGAACACAGGATTGCCACCGGTGTGTAGTGCTCTGCCCCCTGGTGGCCGGTTTGGGGGAAATGCACCTGCCTCTCTAAGAGTGCAGTGTGGGAAACCAGCCGAGGCTCTCCGCGTCACAGCAGCCGTGAGCGCACGAAGCCCAAAACTTCTGCTGCCGTAACAACAACAACAACAACCATAATACCGAAAAGAGAGTGGATCGCCAAAGGTATCGCAGTCGCTTGTCTAGCGACTGAAATGTCTCGTGAAATTTGGAAGTTCTGGAGCGAGTTGTGAACGAGCCTGCCGGGGAGCGCGCCCCCACCCCACCTGTGCGCACCTGGCTCAGGTGTCCCGCGCAGGTAAGACTGACGACACGTCCTCCCGGGGTCCCGTCCTCCTCCTCCTCCTTCTCACGGGGCGACGGCTCGGTTCTGCCGCTGGGTTTCTGTTCCGTTTAGCGCCGGAGCCGAGGGCAGCCCGACCCGTTACATGACCCCGGGCCCAAGGAGCTGAGCGGAGCCTCTTTCTGCAGAGTCAGACGGTCTGTCGAGTTTTATACCTGTCTGTGGTTAATTGTGTCTGTGCACGAAGGGGTTTTGTGAAGGAGTCCAGGGTCATGTGGGGGGACACCGAGAGCAGGCCGGGACGTGTGGCGACGGCAGCTCCTGCTGGCACACGGGACACAGGCGGGCCAGCAAGAGAATTTAAACGTCTGTCCTGAAAGAGACTGGTCGCCAGTGCAGGTTCATAAGAACGGCTCAGCACTCGAGCAGCGCGGATCTGGACAAACTGTCGTTTCTGTAGACATTTCCTCGATGAACCAGCAAACAAGGCATTGCAATGATCTAATCCTGAGGAGTCAGAAACATGAACTGATTTCTCTGCAGCAGTGAAGGAAAGAATCGGTCTTAAACGGGATATAAATACACATACAAATACAAAGAGCAGGGAGCTGTAGAGTTTGCGAACATGTGAGTTAAAAATGTTTTCAGCAGTCCTGGGGACAGCTAGCAGGAGAAAATCAAATATTAATACAGGGGATGAATTTTTCATGGTATGGTACTTGAACTCCTCCCTCAGGTCCAGAGAAAACTCTCCCTTTGGACGTCTGGGACGACTGAGCCAAGATCCACAGTTCAGGTGAGTCTCCAGGGCTTTTAAGACTTTCCTATTTCACTTAAGCCATCTTGTGTCTGAAACCTTGTAAGAGAGTTACGTCTGTGTAAACTATATTACTGATCCTGCACTTAGAGAAGGAACAGGATCTAATCCCGGAATTGAGCCTGTCTCTCAATAATAGTTATAATACAGTGTGTGATCTCCTGTCCCAGCCTGAGGAACAGACAGTGAGCCTGTCTCTCAATAATAATAATACAGTGTGTGATCTCCTGTCACAGCCTGAGGAACAGACAGTGAGCCTGTCTCTCAATAATAATAATACAGTGTGTGATCTCCTGTCCCAGCCTGAGGAACAGACAGTGAGCCTGTCTCTCAATAATAATAATACAGTGTGTGATCTCCTGTCCCAGCCTGAGGAACAGACAGTGAGCCTGTCTCTCAATAATAATAATAATAAAACAGTGTGTGATCTCCTGTCCCAGCCTGAGGAACGGTGAGCCTGTCTCTCAATAATAATAATAATAATAATAATAATAATAATAATAATAATAATAATAATAATAATACAGTGTGCGATATGTTTTTTGTTGTTGTGAATGTCTTGCTAATTGTTATTGCTTTGGCACTTCATCAGTCATGCCAATAAAGCTTTTTGAAATGGAACTTGAATTTGACAGGAGACTGAGGAATGCTGGACACCTTGCTCCTCACTGCCTCCCTGTCTCATCCTGGTAACAGTCTGATGTGGAGGGGATGAGGCGCCTGCTCTTGAGACTCAGGGGCGGACCTCTTGTCACGGCTATGTTTCTGCACTGTATAATGACTCTGTCCAGCACACTGTGTTTATCTCGCCCTCAGATCTGTTTGTTAATGGGTTATGTCCCCTGGGGGGCAGATAATGTCTGCCTGGACTCAGAGTGGGTTTTATTCTTTGTAGGATGAACTTTGTCCAAAGCCTTTAAATCGCAGGCCTGTTTTTCCTGCGGTTGTTACCTAAGGGTCTTCTCATTTCTGCCCCCATGCGTCCTGTAGCCCTGTGTCCTCTCACAGACCCTGCTGGTGTTTGTCCTGTGGTCTCCCTGTGTCCCTGAAAGAGCTGGGAGCTTCCCGACCCGCTGCAGACCTCGCAGAGGGAAGAGCCCGCGCTGCATGTCTCCCGCGGCCCCAGCATGCAGCACGAGCTGTGGCTGAAAGCGAAGCTGCAGGTCCTGGGCTCGCTGAAGCCGGTCAGCGCGATGAGGGACGCGTCCAGCAATCCCGACAGCGCGGGGGGCGCCAGCGGTGAGCCCCTGCCCTGCCCTTGCACACGGGGGGTACACTATCCGGGGGCACCCCACCTTCTCCTCCTCCGCCTCTGGCGTGAAGCTCTTGGGCCGCGCTGTAGCACCGGAGGAGAAGGCGATGAAACCAGAACTTCCTGAGACCCAGAATACAGAAGGCCTCGACTGCCTGGCCACCCTGTCAGGCGCTAGGCTCTTCCATGACGCTGTACCAGAGAGGAGCCGCTGGGAGGACAGCTTCCCCGTGTTTCAAAGTGTTGAACCCGGTACAACCGCTACGGTCGCAAAAGGATACAAAATCAGATTCAATTTAATACGCCCTCCCGCCCAGACTCACCGTCCCCCCCTTCCTCGCCCTGGGTGCTCACCGACAGCCTGGAAATCAGCTGTTTCTGCATGGTCAGAAAACAATGTGCTCCTAGTGTCAGATCATGAACGGATCATAAATTAACCACCAACAAAAACCGTGCAGGATGGGTGGAACAACCCCCTCTCGTCTCGTGACCTTTCTCTTGTTCTCATGAGTGTGTTTATTAATCCCTCATGCTGAGTCGGTGCTCTCTTTCTGGGGGACAAGGGCTCATTCATGAACCTTTCGCTTTTCTAAAAAAACCTTAGGAGCCCAGGCCAATATAATTACTGCATCTATGAATTTATAATGGTCACTTATATATTATGTAGTCTTACTAACTGTAAGACACTTTGCATGCAAGCGAGTAAATAATGACAATAATACTACATTTGCACCATCAAGGCTTTATGTTACAATTTATCATTAAAAGTAATCCAAAAAAACGTAAATCTAGAACAGGCAGCAATGATTTATAAATAATGGACCTTTTTACCGATTTAGATGACGTGTATTGTTTCAGATCAGATTTGGAACACCTGTCTGTCTTGCAGTTTGCGCCACTAAAGAGGAAGGTGTTGGTGCCGCAGGACCAATCAGCTCTCTCGGCCCGATCACGCCCACCAAACCCGCCAATCCCATCAAGGCCTCCAGGACCCACCAGGAACTCCACAAGGAGCTCCTCATGGCGCACAGGAAGTAAGGGGGAGAGGGGCATTGTGGGACTTCGTTAAGTCTCATGCCGTGTGAGCTTGTGAAGAGAAACCAGAAGCCTCCGTGGACAACCAGAGTGTTGAGACAGTGTTCATTAACCCGGACTGACAGTATGCCAGTATCACAGTATCACGTGCCTTGTGCCTCAGGTGGTGTACTCTGTCTCTTTTACTTTCTCGTCTTCAGTTTCTGTTTTCACATCACCCACACGTTTTGCTGATGATGTCACTACAGGCAGTGGCCGTGTCTTCTTTTCATATCACTCCTACACTTTCACCTCTGCATCGATGGCCTGAAAAGCCACATGTTCAACAGAAGGCCTTGTCACTGACTTTTAAGACACTAAGTAATCTGTCTCCATCATAGGCCTCTGAACTCTGAAGCTGAGGCTGGTCCTTGTGCTCACTGTACCTGGGACTTAATCTCCGAATTCAGGTGACCAGACCTCTTCTGTTGCTGCTCCATTGTTAAGGAATGTCCATCCTCTGACATTCTGAGAGACAAATTCTTTGACTCTTTTCATATCTAAACTTATAACTCGGCTTTTTCCTAGGGCTTGTGTCTGATTGCCCTACAGTTTATCCTGTATGTGCTTGTTTCATTTTTGTTTTACTTTTTGTTTTTTTTTCTCTCTTATTTCTCACTATGTGAAGCATCCTTGGGTTTGTAAAGACACTTTATTGATAAAGTTATTATTAGAAATAACAATCCCTTCCCCAGTTTCCAAGTTCCCTCTTCCCTTCTCTCTCCATCTTTCTTTCAGCTGCTGTCTCCTCCTTCTCTCTTTCTCCATCCCTCCTGGCTTGTCCAGCCCTGTGTGAACACGGGGTGCGGGCCGCCTCCAGAGTGGAAAATTCCCGCTCTCTCTCGCTCTCTTCCTTTCCAAGTTATTAAAAATGAATGCACCTCGGTCTCGGGCCATCGGGTGACAGAAGCCATTCTTTCATACATAGACACATGAGAGAAAACTCCTGTGTGGAGTCTGCTCTTGCTGACTGAAAGGTAACACCTGCTCTTACTGCCCCTGCCTCCCTGAAGCTGTGAGGTGTACATAGCAGGGCACCGTGGCTGGCAGCCCTGAGTGAGATGTGGACACTGGCACCCAGTCAGTGGCGTTGGAGTTTAGTGTCTAAATCCTCATGTCACCATTAAAGAGTGATGATGTCCTCTGCACCCTCCTGTTTATTCTGTTACTTCTGATCTACCCTTTCACTCACCGTCATGTTTGGGCTGCATATATTCTCCATCTCTCCACCCCCCCCTTGCACCTGCCTCCTCTGGAGCCACAGCCCTCTCTCTCTGTCCGTCCCTGTCCCCCTCTGTGCATGTCCTGTTCCCTCTCTGCTTCTCCATCTTGTTTCCTCTGGTCTCTGCACCCCTCGCTCACCTCTTCTCTGTTTTCACCTGTTCCTCCTTCCGTTTGATCTGGTCTCTCCCCTCCAGTCTCGTTGTCTCCCTCTCTATTCCTCCAGCTCAGTTTCCCCCCCTCCTGCTGCCTGCTTGGCTTTGACGTGTCTCTGCTGCAGGGCTGGGACTTGGGCTCACCTGACGAGACCCAGGGCTCAGAGTGCCCGCCAGAGCACTTAGCTGGGCATGTGGGTCAGTCGGCTTCAAACCCGGATCGAGCCGGACAAAATGTTGTGTTAGTGGACCAGTAGGTGGTGCTCTTCCCCTCTGGACAAACATTTCCAAACCCATGTCCCATTATGGTGACAGGGGACACTGCTGTTGAAGGTCCCTCAGATGAAATATTATGCCGAGGGACTGGACTGGACTCCTTGGACATTAAAGATCCCAGGGCATAGTTTGTAAGAGTAAGGGTGTTAATCCTAGAGTCCAGCCTAAACTCCGCTCTGGGCTTCCCTGAAGGTCCCCTTTACTCTCTCCTCCCTGTGAGCTGCTGGTGGAGAATGGCTGCCCCACATCACTCTGGGGGGGGCTGCACTTCGCTGGTGGATAAAGTGGGCCCCCTCCTCTAAGAGAAGCATTTTGACATGCTTTGTACAGGCGCTCTATAAGTGAATGGAATTGCTATTAAAATTAATGAAGAGTGCTCTTAAGTGGATTCTGTAACAAGAAGCCATTCCCTGCTCCTGCTGAGAGCTTGCAGACGACCCGTGTCTCCGGTTTGTATGCAGCTTGAATCAAACCAGCAGCTGCTGCAACAGGGGTGTGGAGTGTTGATGAAACCCCTGCTCTGATCTGCGCTTTGGATCGATGATTCTGTCCAGAGAAATGCAGGAGAAGGCGTCCACTGACATTGTGCCTTCCGATTAAATCCTCTTCTGAAAGAGTTCACGTAGGCAGGTGCATCAGCATGTGTAGTCTGCAAAGGAACAAGTAAAGGTTCAATCCGTGCTGAAAAGTAACACAACATTTTGGCTGTGGGGCTTGGTTATATGAATGTGTGCACTCTCCTTTCTGATTTTCCTTCATCAAATTGCTGTGTAGAGTATCTGTCCAGGACAGCACGTTGCCACCTGGGCAGAGAGAGGCACGGACTCAGCCCTGTCTCTCCCTGTCCGAGTCTCAGGGGTCTGGGGGTGAGCAGCAAGCCGGAGCTGCAGCTGGTGCTGGAGAGGCGCCAGCGAGAGAGGACGCAGAGGGAGGCGGGCGAGCAGGGCCGCACCCCCCTGGAGCTGGAGCTGCTGAGGAGGCAGCAGAGGCAGCAGGAGGTGAGGCAACAGGGCTCTGCCTCATCTGCACGGCTTTGTCCTGGAGGGGAATTTCAGCTTCCCTGGTGGTGTCTCAGCTCATGAAAGGAAGAGAAAGAAGCCAGATTTAAGGGCAGAAGGGGCTGAAGGGGTTAGCGGACAGGACAGAGAAGGCTGGCCAGGGCTCAGAGCTTCGAGTCCTCTGTCTCAAGAGTTCAGAGGTCAGTTTATCTGTCTCATGTGCAAGTGCGATGAAATGCTTATTTGCACCATGTGTGTGTGTGTGCCTGCGTGCGTGTGTCTGTGCGTGTGTCTGTGCGTGTGTCTGTGCGTGTGTCTGTGCGTGAGTGTGTGCGTGAGTGTGTGCGTGAGTGTGTGCGTGCGTGAGTGCGTGCGTGAGTGTGTGCGTGAGTGCGTGAGTGCGTGAGTGCGTGAGTGCGTGTGCGTGTGCGTGTGCGTGTGAGTGTGCGTGTGCGTGTGCGTGTGAGTGTGCGTGTGAGTGTGCGTGTGAGTGTGTGTGTGAGTGTGTGCTCCAGTACAAAGATGGAAGGAAACACCAACTTAAAAACCGAACAACAGCAGCGACAACAACAAAGTGAAAT
This sequence comes from Lepisosteus platostomus, assembly GCF_059453375.1. Classification (NCBI taxonomy): domain Eukaryota; kingdom Metazoa; phylum Chordata; class Actinopteri; order Semionotiformes; family Lepisosteidae; genus Lepisosteus; species Lepisosteus platostomus. The sequence goes on from NC_142613.1 coordinate 1,236,824, forward strand.
AACTCTCAACTTGAATCAAACTCGGCACAAGCAGGTTGTAATAACCCTCAGTGGGAGAGACAGAGGCAGTCTCATGGAGGACTTGAGCCTCACAGCCTGTTGTCCTCAGGTGCTGCAGTTACTCAGCGGCCTCGCTGTCCTTCTGACCGCAGGTGGAACGGCAGCGCGAGAACGAGCGAGAGGACACCCAGGTCCCCGAGCTTGTGAAAGTGAGACAGAACCTGAGGAAGACCGGTCCCAAGGAGCCCCCGGGCACCCAGGCCTGAAGAGCCGCCCGCCAGCCGCGCACTGGCGCAGAATCTCCCGGCCCAGCCTGGCCAGTCTGAGCTCAGACTCCCGGACTCCCGGACACACAGACTCCCAGACTGAGACACCCGGACACCCGGACACCCGGACTCCCGGACTCCCAGACTCCCAGACTCCCAGACTCCCAGACTGAGACACCCGGACGCACGGACTCCCAGACTCCCAGACTGAGACACCCGGACTCCCGGACTCCCAGACTCCCAGACTCCCAGACTGAGACACCCGGACTCCCGGACTCCCGGACTCCCGGACTCCCAGACTCCCAGACTCCCAGACTCCCAGACTCCCAGACTCCCAGACTCCCAGACTCCCAGACTGAGACACCCGGACTCCCGGACTCCCAGACTCCCAGACTCCCAGACTGAGACACCCGGACTCCCGGACTCCCAGACTCCCAGACTCCCAGACTCCCAGACTCCCAGACTCCCAGACTGAGACACCCGGACTCCCGGACTCCCAGACTCCCAGACTGAGACACCCGGACTCCCGGACTCCCGGACTCCCGGACTCCCGGACTCCCGGACTCCCAGACTCCCAGACTCCCAGACTCCCAGACTCCCAGACTCCCAGACTCCCAGACTCCCAGACTGAGACACCCGGACTCCCGGACTCCCGGACTCCCAGACTCCCAGACTCCCAGACTCCCAGACTCCCAGACTGAGACACCCGGACTCCCGGACTCCCAGACTCCCAGACTCCCAGACTCCCAGACTCCCAGACTCCCAGACTCCCAGACTCCCAGACTGAGACACCCGGACTCCCGGACTCCCAGACTCCCAGACTCCCAGACTCCCAGACTCCCAGACTCCCAGACTCCCAGACTGAGACACCCGGACTCCCGGACTCCCGGACTCCCAGACTGAGACACCCGGACTCCCGGACTCCCAGACTCCCAGACTCCCAGACTCCCAGACTGAGACACCCGGACTCCCGGACTCCCAGACTCCCAGACTCCCAGACTCCCAGACTCCCAGACTCCCAGACTGAGACACCCGGACGCACGGACTCCCAGACTCCCAGACTCCCAGACTCCCAGACTCCCAGACTCCCAGACTGAGACACCCGGACTCACGGACGCACGGACGCATGGACTCCCAGACTCTCGGACTCTCGGACTCAGGGACGCACAGACTCACCGATCCCTCAGGGCAGGGGAGAGTGGGAGACACACTCATGATGTCCTGTGACGATATGGACCCCCTTCTTCCAAGCTGAAGGAATTTAAGACAATTTCAGGAAACAACCAGCACTGAACAGAGGGAAAATGGCTGGAAGGGAGGGGAAAGAGTTTTTGCCAATGACTTTTTTCACATGACTTAGTGCGTGATCAACTTTCTTAGTTTTCTGCTGAAGCTTTTTCTGTGTTTTCTGTGCAGTGGACTAGTGTATCTCAGGATGGTGAATCAATGCTTTATGGTCATTACTGAACAAAGCTTCTCACTGTTTGTTTAGATCTTCCATACTCTGAAAACAAAATTCTTCCAAGACAGTATTTGAACTGAGAGTATTTATTGTTGTTATAATCTCAAGTCCTTGTGTTTTTCATACAGTACCCCAGCCTAGACTGAACTGTGTTGTGGATGATCTATTTCTGCTGTCTGAAATGAGTGTGTTTCGCTGTGCTCCTCTGAGCAGTGTTTTTGTGTTCAAATGTACAAATAAAACCCAAAACAGCAGTGGGAACCCCGATATTTACCTCAGTATGGATCACTTGTTAAAGCATGGCAAACTGTCAGCTGAGTTTCCAACAGCACTCAGTGCTTAATTCTTCTTACTTCATCAGCCTCAGGTTAAGACTTCTTGCTGAACGTTATAGCTCCTGACAGGTGTCTGTTACCTGGCCTTAAGAAATAAAATCTGTGCACCATGCAAATATGTCTTGAGTTTTAACTTTTTCAGCTATTTTATTCCACCGAAATAGGATGTGTGTGATGGTAGGGGTTCCATTTTGTTGACCCACTGATTGTTTAATTAAATAATCAACACAGTCCTCTATGTGCTTACTGTCCACCATATGAAAGGACCACATGGTGAGGACAGGAGACTGCTCTGCTCTGAGAGGCGGCAGCACTGATTGTACCCATCGGCCATGCTAACAAAGCACCTTGAATTGACTGCTGCAGCAGTGGGATCAAGTGGGAGCTTGGGGAGTCCAAATGGTGCAATCAGAACCAAGCCACCAGGATAAACATCCCTACGTTTCCTTGTGGTGCCACAGTGCCGTGCCGTGCCGTGTCTTTAACGATTCTGCAATCAGGAAGTCATTGTAATGTGCCTCCTGGAGGATGGAAACTCCTATTGCTCAGCATTCCTGTCCCTGATCATCATACTTGCGTATTGGTTTACATAATAATGGGACAGAGGGAAGAGCAACAGCGTCTGAAATGATTAAAAAGGGCTTTTCTACAGCCTCATCCCTGATAACACTGCTGTACACAAGAGAAGCACAACTTCTCTCCCTGAAGTAGCGGGCAGCGCAGGAAGGTACTCTAGTCTCCTCCACGTGCCGCCGCTCGCAGCGACCTCCACACGTGACGGAGGGGAGTCTTATGACCGGATCGGATCACATGATCTGCATCAAGTCTGGATCAAGTCTGAACTGCTTCAGCTAGACACAAATATCAAGACAGGTTTGTAAATTGAATGTTATTAACTGTGCTGTTCTTTTAACGACAGTATGCAAAGAAATAGTACCTTCAGTGCTGTTTTGTTGTTGTTGTTTTTACTAGGGTTGCTAACGATTATAAAGAAAACCCATTCCCATTGTTCATGTGGTGTTATAATAGTTGCTGAGCTTGCATTCCCCTTCGTAAACTTTCTGTAGAAAACACTGCAACCCTGCAGTTCGGAGTGAGTTTAGTTTTTTAAATTATGAGCTCAAATATAGTGGTCATGATAATCCGTTTGACAGCTTATTCAAATGATGATATCTGAAGTACAGTAATAGTAATAATTATATCATTATTCAATATAATTATTATAATTATATTGAAGATTCGTGCGCAGTGGTAATATAATAATAGTAATGGCTATTTCCTGACGTGAGAACAGTAAAATCATCCTTAGATTCCACACTTCTTAACAAGTTAGATGCACTTGTGCACACGGGCAGTAGTGCCCGTTGTGGCAGTACTAGATAAACAGATGAAGAATAAGGTTTTAATGTCATTAAGGAAATAGCAGACGGGTTTTGGCTGAAGATACAGGATCTTTGGCAAAAAATCCGCGGCTGTGTGGATCACTGCCCTCTGCTGTCGTTTTGCAGTACTGTCGCAGGGTGAACTCGCCGGCGCAGGAGTCGGCGTGCGCCCTTTCTGCGAGTGGAAATGTGATGAAAACACGTATTAGTATCTGAACACGCTTAAGAAATTCCCTGAAAGGCATCGGCAGACTACGGGAGCGCATGGCTGCCACCAAGGAAAAAAAAAACAACCTCGCCCTTATCTCGTCTTTACGAGAAAATGATCTCATCATTACCAGATGAGGAATTGTCTCGTAATTATCAGATAGTAATCTGTGCAAATCCTGCGGCGCTGGACATTGACACAATCATTAAACCAAAAGTGCCAGCCAAGCTCGCGGTAGATACTCCAGGCGTTCGTTGCACGACACAACAGGATGTCCATACACTGACGTCAGCATTGCTATCGTAATTCTGAGATAAGGGGGCGAATTGTTTTTTCCTTGGTGGCAGCAATGCGCTTCCGTAGCAGACGGTGTTTCATTCGATCCGGGAACACTAGAAGAGCTGGAAATGAGAGACGGCCACTGGGCTCATCCACCCGTTCAGTCTACAGCAGATCACAGATTCACAGTATGGAGATCTTCAGCATTTTCTGCCTGTTTGGTACAGCAGAGACGTGTTGGGCCTCTTGTACTAGAACATGCTGTCCCTTTATCCCTATATGAGACGCAAGACCCACGGACTCAGAGACTCGGGCACAATCTGTCTGTTAGAGAGACGGAGGGGACGCATGGCTTCTTGGTTGAGGTGCTGACGTCTCCCTCGCAGATTCCCTACCTAACCTTCTCCATCATCTCTCCCCTGTCCATCCGTTCTGGGACCGTGGCTGTGCCTCTCTGGCAGAACACCATGCTGGGAAAGCTGGAGCGCTTTCGGGACCAGATTGCCGCGGAGCTCGACCGGGTGGTGGAATTCTGGCTGAAGCATTCCCACGATAAGGAATACGGGTACCGTATACCAGCTGCTCGGGGCGCCAGGCCCTCCAGGGACCGAGCTGGACGCCCTGGTCTGGGGAGGCTGGGAGGGGGCTGCGATGAAGGCAGCGTACTGGGCGGTTCTTTCCTGCTCGTCAGTCCAGGCTGCTGGTTAAAATCAATCTCCCGTTCCCGTCTAATCAGTTTCCATTCTTGTTACAATTCCCATCTGTGATTCATGTGCTCATTTCCAGGAAAGCCCATGCAGTGAAAAGAATTGATTGAAAGCTAACTCGGAAACTGGGAATGAATTTGTCGCTGTGAAAAACGGGAACGCACTGCCCTCCCGTCCCTCTCATTGAGACGGCCTGTGTGCTGTTTCCCCAGGGGATTCTTCACCTGCCTGGGAAGAGAGGGGCAGGTGTACGATGAGCTGAAGTACGTGTGGCTCCAGGGAAGACAGGTAAACCCGGCTGGTCCCGGTCCTGCTGCTGCAGTCCCCACGGCCCGCTGAGCTCGGAGATCTTTCAAGGAGAGAGAGAAATAGGAAAACAGAGATGAGGAAAAAGCAGGGAGGCACAGAGTTCGGCCAAAACAGAAAAGCGGGCTGAGCAGGAGTGAGGTTGGGGCAGTAACAGATCGAGAGCTGAAACAAGAAGTAAGCACAGAAAACCCCCCAGACAGCCAGCGCCTCCCGAGTGCCGGGAGACTCTCCCCTCAAGACACAGCTCCTCCTGAGCGTCTCCCCGAGCTCCTCCTGAGCGCCTGCCAAGCATCTCCCCAAGCTCTCGAGCATCTCCCCGAGCATCTCCCCAGCTCCTCCCGAGCGTCTCCCAAGCTCCTTTTGAGCTCCTCCCCAAGCGTCTCCCCAAGCGTCTCCCCAAGCTCCTCCTGAGCGCCTGCCATGCATCTCCCCAAGCTCTCGAGCATCTCCCCAGCTCCTCCCCAGCTCCTCCTGAGCGTCTCCCAAGCTCCTTTTGAGCTCCTCCCAAGCGTCTCCCCGAGCGCCTGCCATTCGCTTGCCGAGCATCTCCCAAGCGTCTCCCGAGCCCTTGAGCCTCACGTTGCCTCTCTGGCCCCTGCAGGTGTGGATGTACTGCCGGCTGTACAGGACGGTGGAGCGGTTTCGCAGGCCGGAGATCCTTGAGGCCGCTGTGGCAGGTGAGCCGCGTGGTTAGGAAAGGGAATGGGGCTCAGACCAGCGTCACAGCAAGTCCGTCCTCATCTTAGTCCACTGCGTGAGGGGGCTGGGCACATCCTACAATCAGTCTAGCTGCTGAGCTGCTGGCCCTCGGGCCTCCTGAAGGTGGCGCAACCTGGGAGGATGTGGACTTCGGCACAGAGCCGTGTGGGCAACACTGTATCCACTGTGGGACCTGGATCCAGGCGTGGCAGAGGAGCTATGTGAAAGCACATTTCGAACTCAAAGCAGGAGATACTTTTTTACACGAATGGTTGTGGGAGTCTCCCGGGTTGTGGAACAAGATACACAGCCATTTTGTTGAAGCTAACATGCCCTTCGCACATTTGGAACTTTTTATGTTTATAAATAAGCGATATCCTGTGCGTTTATCATTGTGGTGCAGTGCCTATAGTTATAGGTATCATCTTTCAGCATTTTGAAATAAGTATGAATTTTTTGACTTGCGTAAGGAAATGTTTTGTTGTTGAAACCGCTCCTCACGTCTTTGTCTTCTTGTGGTAGGTGGGGAGTTCTTGCGGTCTCACGCGTGGGCGCCCCCTCTGGGTGGCTCCCAGAAGTGCGCCTTCTGCCTGACCCGGGACGGCCGGGCAGTGAAAGTGCAGAGGACCATCTTCAGCGAGTGCTTCTATGTCCTGGCAATGGACGAGCTGGCCAGGGTCACTGGGGAACAGAGGCACCAGGTGGGGCACCTCTATCTGATTCATCCCACTCCTGCCTGTGGTGGCCTTCGTGCCGATCTGATTGCTCGACCTGCTCTCGGCGCTGGTGTCCTGACAGGGAGTCAGGAAGATTCAGCTCTGGTGCTGACAGGCAGGCGCTCCTCTCGTTCATTGGCAGGTGGAGGCTGAGCGTGTGATGGATCTGATAGTCCACTGGGCCCGAGTGGACCCCTCTGGCCTGGGCCGTCCCGAGATGCCTGGGGACATCCCCGTCAACAGCATGGCCGTCCCCATGATGCTCCTGTGCCTGGTGGAGCAGCTGACGGAGGGCAGGGCCGGCCTGGCAGAGAAGTACAGTGAACTGGGGCGCTGGTGTGTGCAGAGGACCCTACAGCACATCCAGGTGAGCTGTGAGGCCCTTTCACACCTACCTCACTACCACATCGCTGTGTAGATGCGACTGCTTGACTTGTGAAGACAGAGATGCCAGGATCAAGCATTTCATTCTCTCCTCTCTGCCTGCTTGTAAATTTATATAATTAGTGTTGTTAAGCCACATCATCATCACAGGCACTGAAGATGATGTAAGGAAGCTATTTTTCCCCTCGATGCATTCCACATTACACAATAGCGATTGCTTTGCCCTTATTGTACCAAAGATTTATGAAACTCAGAATATAATATTTACATGATCACATGATTAATCTTTCTACAATAGTTTTTTTGCATTATTCTATCGCTCCCGTTGTATAAAAATGTAAAGAGCTGTTTGAGACCAGGAGTATTTTGTCAAACATCTTGCTAGGAAATTAAAATCAGTGTTGCTAAGAGCCTTGTTACAAATTAATAAAGCACAGCACAAAGAGAAATCCTTATAGCCGAGACTTGAGGTTTAAAAGGTGCAAGCCTGATTATAGATGGGGGGCCTCCGAGCTGCAAGCAGCTGCACAGAGGTGAGAGATGGAGGAGATGCTGATGAGCAGATAAAGGAGAACAGATTGGGCACAGGCCTCAGCATGGGGAGAGACCAGCTCTTACCCAGGGCTCGGGTAGGTGAGGGGCAGGCTCAGCTTCCAAGAAAACACTCTCACCAATGTTACTATCACCATTCCAGACGGAAGAGCAATCTGGTGATGGTGCTGGATAATTAATTAAGCTTTTCTATCTGCCCTTTTTATTTCTTCCATACTGTCCGATGAGTTTGTGTGTATGGGCTTGTGTGTTCGAGTGTGTCTGTGTGTATATGTGTGCATGGGTGTGTATATGCGCATGTGTGTGTATGTGTTTATATATGTGCATGCTTGTGTGTGTATGTGCACGTGTGTGTATGCGTGTGTGTGTATGTGAGTATGTGCAGGTGTGTGTGTATGCGTCTGTTTACGTGTGTCTGTGTGTATGCGCAGGTGTGTGTGTATGTGAGTGTGAGTGCGCAGGTGTGTGTTTGCGCGTGTCTGTGTGTATGCGCAGGTGTGTGTGTACGCGCAGGTGTGTGTGTGTATGCGCAGGTGTGTGTTTATGTGCAGGTATGTGAGTGTGTATGCGCAGGTGTGTGTGTATGTGAGTGTGTATGCGCAGCTGTGTGTGTATGTGAGTGTGTATGCGCAGCTGTGTGTGTATGTGAGTGTGTATGCGCAGCTGTGTGTGTATGTGAGTGTGTATGCGCAGCTGTGTGCACGTGGGCGAGTGCTTTCTGAACTGATGACTTGGGGTGTGAAATTGCCTGCTGTGTTGGTGTGGGCCTGTTAGCAGTGGGGAGCTGCAGCACAGAGGAGATGACTGGGGGAGGGGAATGTATCCAATTACCATTCTACTGCTCTGCCAAGTAATTCATTTCAATACCAATTACTGGCCCAGCTCTCTGTTAGCTGCCTGTTCTAATTGAAATAAATTACTTGGCGTTGTTTCAGGAGGCGGGCTTGTGTGTGCGCACTGGGAGCTGTTAGCAACCCGCAGGGATGCCTCCAAAGAGATGTAGGTATATTTCTGATAAGATAAGTTGAACACACTGCCATCAAGAAAGCGGGCAGCAATAACAGAAACTTCTTTCAGGGACAGCAGGCAATTTCAGTGTCTCGTTCACTATACCAGGAAAACCGGTGGTTTTGTTCTGTCGGACATCGCCGGGAGCGGATGAGTATGTGCTCGTTTCTGCAGAGAGACGGGGCGGCCATCTTGGAACACGTGTCGGAGGAAGGGGAGGAGCTGCCCGGTTGCCAGGGGCGACACCAGAACCCAGGTGAGGAGGCTGTGAGGGCGGCAGGTCCCTCTCGCCGGGCTCCGCTGGGCGCTGGCGTGTCTCCGTCTCAGGCTGCCGGGACGTGACCGGTTACATCCTCCCCACCCCCAGCTCTGCCCGTGATTGTTTTCAACCCCCGGGCGCAGGCTGGCTGCTGGAGGGAGACAGATTCCTCGTCTCCGGTGCGCGGGCCGTCGTTCTCTGCTCCTCTCTCGGCCTGAAAGACCCCGTTCGATGCAGTCCATCACGGCTCTTGTTTTTCATTCGGCTTTTAATGCCTGTTTGCAACTCTAAAATTCGGCGATGAGGGAAGAAAACGGAAAGCGTACCTTTTGCTTTCTTCCATTCGCATCTTCAGGTGAGCAAAGGGGGTGTTTCTGAATGAGCTCCGGCCAGACAGCCCCCAGCATTCACATCTCTCATGCTCTGTGTGGGCCCAGAGCCCAGGGCCCAGAACTGCAGGCCTCGCTCTGGAGGCAGGCCTCGCTCTGGAGGCCGGCTGTGCTCTGGAGGCAGGCCTTGCTCTGGAGGCTGGCTGTGCTCTGGTCCCTGATGTGAGTCTGGCTGTGCAGACCTCACTCTGGAGGCCGGCTGTGCTCTGGAGGTCGGCTGTGCTCTGGTCCCTGACGTGAGTCTGGCTGTGCAGACCTCACTCTGGAGGTCGGCTGTGCTCTGGAGGCAGGCTGTCCTCTGGTCCCTGACGTGAGTCTGGCTCTGCAGGCCATGCTCTGGAGGCCGGCTGGTTCCTGCTGCAGCACGCGGTCCGCCAGGGGGACGAGGAGCTGAAGAAGACGGCGGTGGAGAAGTTCATGCTGCTTCCATTCCAGACAGGCTGGGACCAGCAGCACGGGGGCCTGTTGTATTTCCAGGATGTTGATGGCTGCTGCCCCACGCAGGTGCGTCCTGGAGACAGAGGGGCGCCTGCACTCGGGCACGCAGGTGTAGCACATTTACACTGCAGACAGGGGCGGAACACACTGAGCCCAGAGGGAGTGCCAGAAAGCTTGAATCACGTGCTGCTGTCTCCACATTGGAAACGTTACAGACAAGGGGAGGCCATTCTCTCTGTCGGGCCCGTTTGATAGTAGTTAATTGATCCAGGGATCTGATCCAGCTCTTTCTTTAAAGAAGCCAGGATATCGGGCTCAACAACATGGGTGGGAAGCTTGTTCCACACTCCCACCACCCTTTGGGTAAGGACGTGCCTCCTGTTCTTGGTTTTAGATGCAGTTCCACAGTTTGTGTGTTATTTGAGCCGGATTGTGGTGCACGCTAGCAAAATGAAAATCTTTACGTTGGCTGCCTTGGGTCTTGTCTGTGTTTTGAAGTCTGAACTTAGTGTATTCTGTCGGACATATATGCAATTATGGGATTAAGGGATAATCACCAGTTAGGTGTGTTAAACAAAAGAAACCCACTTATTCATGAAATAAGCTGCCCCGCAGGTGGGGCGGGCGTCCTCCGTGACCCCTGCGCTGTCCTGCGGGTGGGGCGGGCGTCCTCGGTGACCCCTGCGCTGTCCTGTGGGTGGGGCGGGCGTCCTCGGTGACCCCTGCGCTGTCCTGCGGCTGTGGCGGGCATCCCCAGTGACCCCTGCTCTGTCCCGCAGCTGGAGTGGAGCATGAAGCTGTGGTGGCCACACTGTGAGGCTCTGATCGCCTTCCTCATGGCGTACTGCCAGACCAGGGACCCCGCCCTGCTGGACAGGTTCTCCCAGGTGTACGACTACACCTTCAGCCACGTGAGTCTGTCTGCACCTCCCCCCCGCTTGGGTGTTTCCTTGTCCTTCTTGCCAGTTTTTGGAACTGCGTGTTTCTAACTCTTCTTCCGCCTTCCCTGCTATGCTGCAGTTCCCAGACATGGAGCAGGGCGAGTGGTTCGGCTATCTGACCCAGCAGGGCTCGCTGGCTCTGGATCTCAAGGGAGGGCCTTTCAAAGGTCAGCTTGTCTGCAGAATGCACTCACTGAACCCGTCCGACCTCTAACCTCTTCATCCAGCGCAGGGTCGCGGGGGAGCTGGAGCCTGTCCAGCAAGCAACAGGTGCAAGGCAGGGTACACCCTGGACAGGACAGCAGTCCATCACAGGACACATACACTCACACACCCTGGACAGGACACCAGTCCATCACAGGACGCACACACTCACACACCCTGGACAGGACACCAGTCCATCACAGGACACACACACCCACACACCCTGGACAGGGCAGCAGTCCGTCACAGGACACGCACACTCACACACCCTGGACAGGACACCAGTCCATCACAGGACACGCACACTCACACACCCTGGACAGGACACCAGTCCATCACAGGACACACACAGGGCAGACAGACGCAGACACACACTGACTCACACCAGGGCCAATTTAACTACCAGCATGTGTTTGGACTGTGGGGGTAACTGGAGCGACTGGAAGAAACCCATGTGAACATGAGTAGAACATGCAAACTCCACACAGATAGCACCGCTGTAATTGAACCCAGGGCCCCAGTGCTGTGAGGCAGCAAAGCTACTTTCCACCACTGTGCCAAAACCCCATTATCTGGATATATTGTATAATTCAAATATTATCATCCTACTGTTTGTACAGCCCTTGTAATGGATATATTGTGCATGTGACAGAGAATGAAGTGCTGAACAGGAGAGAGAAGAATCATATCTGGGAGAAGCTGAACTTCAGAAGATAAGAATAGTTACATATGAGAGGAGACCAATTAGCCCTTCCGGCCTGTTGGTTAGTTATTACCTAATTGATCCAAGGATCTCATCCAGCTGTTTCCTGAAAGAAGCTATTAAGCTTGTTGCACACTCCCATAGCCCACTCTGTGTGCAGAAGTGCCTTCTGTTCTCAGTTTTAAATGCACTTCCATGAAGTTGTGCTTCATGCAGAGTATGAAGCAGATGTTCAGACAGAAAGCTGGATGTTTACTGGACGTGCAGAAGAACAATTACATGAAATGGAAAATTTGGTTGTTTTAGGGTGAAGGGTTCTCATCTCAATGTATCAGTTTTGTATTTCAAACCGTCCTGCATTTTTTTCACAATTCTCCGGGCTGAGATTTTAATGAGTGTTGCAGTTCACTCTCTACTGCATTTCATTTTCCATTTTCGACCACTTTGTACAAAAGCTTGCGAGGTGTCAAGACCTTTTCCTTTCTGTGGAGCTGAAATAAGAGCTCCCTGAGGAACTAAAGACATCATGCTCTTGCAGGGTGCTTCCACGTGCCCCGCTGCCTCTACATGTGCGAGCAACTCCTGGACGGCCTGTTAGGAAAATCCCAGGCTCCGTGAGGAAAGAGCAGGCCTCAGCAGCAGAAGTCATGGAACTGGAGGATGCTTCCTGCTTCAGGTCTCCCTCCAGGGTGACACAAGCTTGCAGAGGTATTAGAAGAGAACTATATCTGTGCGTTACGGGCTGGGGGAGGGTCTCTGATTCATTTCACTTACCCAGATGAACTTTGTTGTTGTCGAAGCATCCTCTGGCAACATCATGTCTGTCATATAATAGCCTCAGCTGGGCTTTTGGAATCATTCCAACGTGTGGGCAGCCATCCAGTTGTATTTGATGGGCATGAAACTGGGACCTTGAACTGAAGGTCTTGTGCATTATTAAAACCACTCGGTCATATTTGATTTCACAGCCCTGAACCTGCTGGGCTGGTTTTTGCTGATCAATATCATTTGAAAGATGAATCCTATCTTGTGTTGAGAGCCCGTAGGTTTAGGCTGGAACACACATCTTGCTGTAATACATACAGTACCTGAACTGGAACCCTGGCTTCCTTCTGTCCCTGAACTCCAGCGGGGCAGCTGCAGTCCACCTGCCCTGGAACTGAACATTTCGATTACTTAACACCCCCCTGAACACATCCAGCTCAGTGCCACCTCAACACTCCCTGTCCTGCATGTTGCTGAACCAGGAAACCTGTTGGCTTCATCCTCCTCACTCCTCACACTGACTCCATCCTCACCCCTCACACTGCTACACTCCATCCTCACCCCTCACACTGCTACACTCCATCCTCACCCCTCACACTGCTACACTCCATCCTCACCCCTCACACTGCCTGCATCCTCACCCCTCACACTGCTACACTCCATCCTCACCCCTCACACTGCTACACTCCATCCTCACCCCTCACACTGCTACACTCCATCCTCACCCCTCACACTGCTACACTCCATCCTCACCCCTCACACTGCCTGCATCCTCACCCCTCACACTGCTACACTCCATCTTCACCCCTCACACTGCTACACTCCATCCTCACCCCTCATACTGCCTGTATCCTCACTCCTCACACTGCAACACTCACTTTCATGACTTTTAACTGTTCCCCCTTCATTTCAAAGGCTGTTGACCTTCTGATTAGGATTTAACACATCCTTGTAGCTTTCCTTTTATCACACATTCTCTTAACACTAAAAACAACAACCCGTGAAATCACAGAGCAATCTAATATAAACTGAACCACACTGGGTGACGCACTGTACGCAGTCACCCTGAGCCATGCTCCCATGAGGCTACTGCTTCCTTCTTTTCAGAGCAATTTGAGAAACTTCTATTGCTTCTTATGGGAACCAGTTTGTATGCTGTTCCTGTGGACAGATGTTTGTATCTCTGTCATTTGTACTTTTGAGAACCAGGAGCACATACACCTCAGTCCATACACCGAATGTTTTTACTGAAAGCTGACCGTGCATTTGATTTTTGATAAGACCAGAGTAAGGAGACCTGGTTTGGTGGCCAGGTGAGGTGTGTACAGAATGAGCTGTCTGTGCTGACTGCAGATAATGCGCCATTATAGCTGCTGTTGATGTTCATTATCTCCTGGAGCATGAGCCTGAATTATATGGTAAGAGAACTCAATCTATTGTGAAATGCACCTTGATTATTTCTGCCTAAGTCAGCTTGTGCATGCCTTCAGACAAAACCCTCAGAGGTAATTGTGCATTTCAGCATTTAAAGGTGCTATATAGCTGAGTCGGGTCTAACAGAGTGGGACTGGAGAGACTAAAAAAACAACCTTTTTGTAGGAAAGAGTCACAACAACAGCCATTCAGTGTTTGGCTCTTTATTTCAGTGAGAAATGTCTGTTTTTCACTGTTTATTGAGGATGTTCTTCCAAGCAGATTCTCTCTTGATCCGACGTCGGTCTCAATGAGTAAAGCATCTTTACAGAGAGTGAAGTCCTCACATCCTGGGTGTCCCCTGGTCTCAGGCCCTGCAGAAAGCATTGCGTTGCTGTGCAGCTGTCTCAGAAGACTGTAGCCATCTCACATGAAATGTCCTGCATATGTAACTCGCATGTGTGCAGCAGGCAGCAGGCTGGAGCAGTGCTGTGGGTTCAGATCCCTGGACTACCCTCAGAATGACCCAGTAAAATACCCAGCTGTGTAAATAGAACAAATGACAAAATGTAAGTTGGTTTGGGTCACACCCACACAAATAAATGCCCAATAATGAATGATTTTCTGTGTTACTGGAGCTGGAGTATTAAGTGAAGTACAGACACTGTATCTTTGATCTTTGATCAAGAGCTTTTGCCTTCCCCATCTGTAACCTTTTGGATTCGTGTTGTTTTGAAGTTCTGGACAGTATGACTAGAAAAATAAATGCTATTCTTTGCCCACACCACTGACACTGGAGTCTTATACACATCTTGAGTCTTGAGCAAGTCATTTAAATATTACATATTAATATGGAATGTGATTTACTTGAATATAGAGGCTATACATGGAAACTAAAAATCTCTTTTGTTGTATGTAAATATTCAAATCAAAAGAGAAAACTGAGGGAAACTTACAATTTTCTGATAATACAGCTTTTTTATAAAACAAATCGAGGATAAATTGGGACTTGAGATGGGACTAAAACTAGTATTAAAAACCTGTAATCATGCTGTGAGCTGATCATTTCAGTGAAGACTGGTTATTGACGTTTTGGGACATTATAATTCCATGTTCTCACCAAGTGTCTTTCATCACAGACGACCTGAGTGATAAAGTCAGTGAAAACAATCAATGCATTTTATATGCAGTGTTGTCCTGTTTTTCATTTCGGCATCAGTGTCTAGGTAGAGAATCGCTACTGTGCTTGTGGGCATTATTGCATTTCTGTATTGTTCTCAAGGGTTCTGTTTCTAATAAACTGTTCACTTCACCCTCTGCTCTCCCCACTATAATGTGTTGAGCACCGTTTGCTGTGTTGCGATTTCACTCCTCCCCTGTTGATGATGATGAAGACTATGCTCGGCCTATGAGGCCGCTGTGTTGAGGAATGTAAGAAAGCAGAGTGAGTGTATTCACCCTAATTTATTCAGTGACTCCAGTTTGCCATTAAGAGGTTGCTGTTGTTGTTGTTGATGATGATGACTGTGACTGAATTATTTACATCAAAGGCCTTTTTGTATTTCTTTGATGTGGCCAACAAGCTGAGGGTTTCTCTGCAGGGGCTGACTGAAGCCACACAGCAGAGGAAAGCACAGGTGAGCAGCACCTGAGCTCCCCTCCAGGCTGCTGAGCAAGACACCTCTTTATTCCCCCCATGACGAATCCAGCGTGATCTGCTGACGCTTCAGGTTTAATAATCACACTGGTTTAATTTCGCTCACACTGCAGGCGAAAAGGCCCTTTTTGTAACAAAGGAGAGCTTAGAACCAAGTGGAAACTCTGGAGAATTGCATTTGAAGCTGAGAACAAGTCAGTCCTTTACACTTACAGTGGTAGAGGTCTGGAACAAGCTGCCTAGGTACTGTGTGGATAAGAGCCCCTGCTGATTTAGCTACAGAAACAAGTGTGATGGGCCAAAGGGCCTCCTCTCATTTGTAATCTTTCTAAGATTTTCTGTTCTTTAATAGGGAACTGATCCTTATTATTATTTCTTTCCTCCTCTAGTAGTGGGTGTTAATTCAGCTTCCGCGTTCCAGGTGACCCCTGTACCAGCACAGGCTCCCAGATAGCTGGGGTTCAGAGGGGTGCAGTTTTCCCCTGGGTGTACGTCACTCACAGCCCTGAACACAAGTCCCAGAGTGCCCACAGGCCCTCAGCCCTGCCTGCTGTGAAAAGCCCACTCCCAGGGGTCCACGACACACCAGTGGGCGGGTCAGCGTCTCACCCACCTGCCCCAGCGGGCGCCTCTTCTTTCCAGAATCTTCCCTCGAGCCGAGATGGCAGTCAGTGAGCACACCCCATCCCGTACAGCAGGGCAGGACATTTATTAGCATTAAGAATGCAAAAGTACGTATAGTGGCCATGGCAGAGTTTGGGTTGATTTCACTACGAAGTGCACGGATTAAAGTCAAGTCTTTGATGCGATGCACTAGTGTTGCGTTTTCAACAGACAGTCTAATTCAACTAAAAAAAGTGTGTATTCATGTGTATAACTATGAAAGCATGAACAGGCAGGCCTTGATGCGCCCTTAGGTCCACAGCAGCCTGTAGTTTGCCTTCAGGTAGATGAGCGTCTCCAGGTTCCTGGGCAGCAGCTGGCAGCTCTCCGGCCGCGCGATCCTGCCCACGGTGCCGAAGATCCTCTCCACGGGGGTGGAGGTGGCGGGCACGGTGAAGACGCGCTTGGCCACGTGGGCGAGCTGCGGGAAGTCGGCGGCCTTCCTCCTCCAGTAGTGCAGGGGGTCCTCGTCGGTGGGGTCCTCGTGCAGGTAGGCGGCCAGCTCCTGCTCCAGGCTGCGGGCCGGGGCGGCGGGCCGCGGCCTCATGAAGGAGAAGAGCTTGCTGCGCTTGCAGGGGGGCGGCCGGGGCGCCTGGCTGGGCGGGGGGCTGGGGCCGTGCTGGGACACCTCCTCCAGCACCAGCTGCCGGTGCTGCTCCCTGCTGCTGCTCCACGACAGCTTGAACTGCGGGTCCAGCGCGGTGGCCGTCACGTGCAGGGGGTCCTCCAGCAGGCCGGCGAGCCGGCGGTCCAGGGCCTGCGCCAGGCTGCCCAGCAGACCCGCGCACTGGCGCGGCGCGCTCTCGGCCAGGTGCTTGCGCAGGCCGAGCACGCAGGGCAGGGCCAGGCTGACCGGCACGTGCTTGTCGCCCTCCACCATGTCCGTGGCCTCCTCGAAGGGCTCCAGCAGCTCCACCAGCTCGCGCAGCGCGGCCTTCTCGAAGGCGCCGAGCGCCAGGTCGCGCCGGCCCGCCACGTCCTCCAGGAAGTCGGCCGCCTCCAGCAGGCGGCGCACGGCCTTGAGCTGCGCGTTCCAGCGGCGCTCGCCCGCCGGGGCCCGGCCCAGCGCCGGCTGCAGCTTCTCGGGGGCCACGGTGGCCCTCACGTAGTTGAGGAAGCAGGCGGCCTTGGTGAGCGCCAGGGCCAGGGGCGGCGAGGCCCGCAGGCCGTCCCGCACGCAGCGCGCCAGCGAGCGCGCGAAGCAGGCGACCCGCCGCGGGCCCAGGCACAGGCCCTCGCCGCCCCCTTCCTCGTCCCCGCTGCCCTCCTCGTCCTCCTCCTCGTCCTCCTCCTCCTCGTCCCCGCTCTGCAGGCAGAAGCCGGGCAGGCGGAAGGAGGCCCTGCTGTCCGAGCCGCCGTCCGCCACCACCCGGAAGACCTTCCCGGCGATGCCGTGGGCGCGGGAGATCTCGTCGTACTCCGGGAGGATGCGCTCGGCCGTGCGCGGGCCGGACAGGCGCAGGCAGGCCAGCAGAGCCGACTTGATCTGCCAGTCGCTGGTGATGAAGTGGCAGGTCACGCCCAGGTAGCCGCTGGCCGGCCCGCTCCGCCACACGTCCAGCGTGACGCTGCAGGACTCGGCCGCCTGCAGCGCCTGCTTGCTGGCCAGCTGCACCTGGTAGGCGTACCCCGGGAGCAGCTGCTGCTGGACGTACTTGCGCGACTCCGGCGTGTAGCGCGGCTCCAGCAGGCGCAGCAGCTCCCGGAAGCCCTCGCTCTCCACGATGCGCACCGGCTGCAGGTCCCGGATGATCATCTTGGCGATGGCTTCGGAGATGATCGCCTGCCGGGGGTCGCCGCGCTCGAACTTGGCCACGCCTCCGCCGCCGCCGCCGCCGGTCCCGAGCGAGAGCGAGAGCGAGTGCGTGTGGGAGTGGGAGTGGGAGGGCCGGGCCGGCGGCTCCGCCCGGCCGCTGGGGGCCAGGTGCACGCCCCCCGAGCTGTAGGCCTCCCGCTTGATGTCCTTCTTCTTGACGAACTCGTCGTACATGGCCTGGTGTTTGCGCTGGAACGGGGGCAGAACAGACCCGAGTTAGCGGCAGGCTCACGCCCGGACTCTCCGGGCAGCGGCAGCGGAATCAAGCGCCCTGACATCTCCTGAGCTACTGTTTGGAGAACTGATGCCTCACAGCGGAACACGGGTTTGCAATCGTGCTGCGTCAGCCTCGATGACGCGTTAACGATTTGGGACAACGGTCTGACCCCCCCCTCCCCACTAGGGCATAAACTGTCCGAATTCCCGTAGTGCGCTGCGGTGTTGGTCCAGTTGCTCGGCACCGGGTCAGAACAGGGCACGAATTCAGAACCGAACCGGAGCCGTCTGGGCCGAACCCCGGACAGGCTGCTGAGGTCATGGTTTTGTTCGAGAAACAAACACGCAACGTGCAGTGATTGGAGACGCGGCGGCCTGAATGAAAATACTTGGCCTGGTGCTGAAGACGCCCCGTACTTAATCAACCGAAGCGCTTCCCGGTGAGCCGAGACATTCCCTTTCCTCCAAAGAGCCACCAGAACAAACATACATTCCATGGCATGTGCAATGTGTTTAAAACATTATACACAATTGATCTACTTCTGCCGTTTCAAAATAGGTTTGATTATCTGCGGCGACAGTGTGTGAAAAGAAGCGGGGTTTTGTACAGAAGGTCAGTCAGCAGGGAGTGGTGAGTTGGTACTGTAGCCTGGAATAAAATGATTCGTTTTGATTCAAACAAACATTTTCATATCATCGAAGAACCGTCGGTCAGATAGAGATGCCCTCTGTTTTTACAATTACCACAGTGTAAAAGGGACGTCTGATCTACACAGTTTTGCGTGCGGCAGCGTCGTTATTTGAATGTGAATGATTTAGCCAAGACCGGTATCCCAGGCAACTGAAGAACTGTCTTTTTATTTTGTACAACGTTGTTAGTCAGTCGATTTTCGCTGATAAATGACTGATCAGGTCGGATATCACCTCTCAAAAAGAACGACTCCCGTTGCCTAGCAGTCGGAGCCGGGAAATCGCACAGCTCCAGCCTCAGTCCAGACGACTGGACTCCTTCCGTGGAGACCAGGACTGCGGTCAGCGAACTGGTGAACCTCTCCTGTACACCTCCGCCCCGCAAATAATTTTTAAATATATAACCATATGTATGTCTCTCTCTGCCCAGTCCTTACACTCCACACATCCGTCTGCGTCTCGTTGTCGCTGTAACGCGTTTCTCGCCCCGTATTCCAGCCTTTCTTCGCCGCGTTCCTGGTGGTGTCCGCGCACGGCGCCCCACGGTGAACAGAAATACACCCGCTATGTCGTTTTGTCAATAATAATAAAAAAAACCCGATTCACGCCAGGGGGTTCAGTCGTTATCTCCCCCCCCCCAGGAAGGCTGTCCTGTCAAACATGGTCTTCAAACACGTCAGAAGAAAGTAGAAATAACCGAACGCGCGCTGCAGATTGCCGGAAGAAAACTTCATCGCAACAGCTAATTCAAAGCCCAGTTGAACAGCTATTGCGCTCCTCATGAAATTCGTTCTTTTGAGTATGAATCAGATGCACAACGCGGTGCCCTTTTCAGCGTTTTGAGTTTAGAGACGCACTATTCAAAAATGGAATCCCTTCCCAAATACGACTAAATGTTATTTATCAGAATTTAACCTCGACGCACTGTTCTTTCTAATCAAAGATCGATAATGCGATACTGTTCGTTCTTGACAGCCGTGTAGGAATATTATCACGGCCGATTCCCGCTCACAAATGACTGTTTCACACCTACACGTCTAGTGTGCGTGCGGTAAAGGGGGTGAGCCCGGTATTTCATTCATCACAGATAGCAGGACGGATCCCGGCCGCCCTTCAAGTTCCAGTCGCTCGCTCTACTGCTGAAATATTTCACAGCGGGCGTGATCTGTGGAACTGCGGGCTGGCTGTGTGGTTCGGCCATCTCCTCGGGGCTGGGAGAGAGAAAGCCTTCCTTGCGCGGAAAAT
This sequence comes from Lepisosteus platostomus, assembly GCF_059453375.1. NCBI lineage: Eukaryota > Metazoa > Chordata > Actinopteri > Semionotiformes > Lepisosteidae > Lepisosteus > Lepisosteus platostomus. Next base: position 1,256,530 of record NC_142613.1, read on the forward strand.
GCTTTTTTTTTCTCATCAGGTGGTCGATATTTCCACGGGATTTTTTAACCCTTTCGCGCACTCGGGGCGCAGCCCTGCCACGCAGCCGCCCCCTCGCCCTTACCTTGAGATGGGTCACGAAGTTGGACGTTACTGTTCTTTTCGCCTGGATCCTGGTGCCGCACGCCTTGCAGTTGGACTCGATTTTGCCATTTTCCCCCTCGAAGACGATGTTGAAGTAATCCAGGATAGACACCCTCGAATGTGACGCCATCTACGAGGCTGAGACCTTCACTCGGAAGTAAATCGGATTGTACCCCGTCTGCCTCGCTGTCCCAGCCCGGTGACGACTGCTGCCCCTTCAGCGCCCCAGCTCCGTCGCCGGGATGCAATTAGACGCGACAACAGGGATGGTGCATCGCGCTCCGGCACAGAGCCTCCCAGCTCCCAGCTCCTAAACCCCGCTGCACTGCCGGGATCGGGGGTGTGCTCGTCAGCTGTTTTAAAAGCCCCAACACCTGTCTGCGCTCTCCCCTTCACGGCTTCGACGTCTGCGGCCGGGAGCCACATACAAAAGCCCCTCTCCGCTAGGCTGCTAGGATGCAAATCGCGACCAGGAAGTCAACAGCTGTTGTGCTCGGCTCTCGCCTTCGGTAATTTCCGCCCCCTTTCGTCGGCAGCGAGCTCCCCGAGCGCGTCACTCGCCGGCCCTGCGGAGCCCCGGTCCAGTCTGAGAGGGAGGGGGGGGCACCTGTACGTGTCCTTTCCCCACAGACAACCCTGGTCCTTGAAGGCCAGTCTCCTGGATGTCCCCTAACACATTTTATTCCCAAATGATCTGCCGATGACTCAATTTAACCCTTTAATGGCCCTCAGGTGACCACCTCGAAATTGTTCAGCGTTGTTTCCACATGGGGGAGTGACCCCTGACCCCCCTGGTGGACTTGGGGTCCCCCGGGAGCAGCTGTCGAGGGGTTGGGGACTTTAAACACCGAGCTGACTCAAATAACGCGGGTGTGAAGCGTGGTTCACGCACTCCTGGCCGCTCGGAGCGTGCCCGTGCGTCGAGCCAGCCCCCCCCACTCGAGCTGCCCCTCCTGCGGCTGCGCCCCTGCGCCCCCAGACTGCGCCAGGCTTCCTTCCCCATTCCGGTTCCGGTTCCGGTTCCAGCGCTGTCGGCCCCACGGAGCGGGCGCACGGGAGAGGACCCTCATCTGGTCTGCCTCCCTGATCGCGCCTGCAGCCGAGACACTGGCTTGTTCCCGATCTGTAGGTGCATCATTGATTGATGCGATTGATCGATCGATCGATCGATTGCTTTCCGAAGACCTCAGACACACAGCTGATAGTAAAGTCGAGAAAGTAATTGTCTCATTGTAAATGTTAAAGCCGCCCTTAGGAACGGTGGCCATTTCACACGAAAGCCCTGGAACTAGGGGCTTCACTGCCTTTGGAAGCACGCTGCTGCTGGCTGTGAAGTGCACAGTGCTCGTCATCTGACTGAGGTGCTGACTGCTCCCTCTAGTGGATGAAACGGGAAACAGCTTGTCAGGCCCGCTGTGGTGGTTCAGCATCTTCACCTGCCGAAGGTCAGGTGTCATGTTCTCCCTCAGGACACTAGTGGCGCCTGGCCCAGCGGTCCGGGCTCCGGACTTCAGATTGGGCCGCAGGCTTGAATCCTGGGTGAGGCACTGCCATTGCAAAACAGAGCAGGGTTTGTCACCAGTAAATTAGCCTAGCAGCACGTTCTGCTGAATGAGGAGGAACACGGGATTAAAAAGCGGTAACAAATTTAACTGTCTTGCAATTCAATGTGAAACAGAAGACAGATTGCAGTCTTAAATCTGACCTGTCCAGACTGGTTTGGCAGATTATTGATTTTTATAGGCTTTGAACTGTGATCAATAACAATAACGTTATTTTCCAAGTTCAATCACAATTGGGCCCGACGGAATAAGAGTCATGTAACCCATCGGCCATGCTGTTCCACTGCAACACATTCTCTACTGCCCGCAGACTGGGCAGAGCAGGGCTCACATTAGAGGTCTGGTACCCGACAAAGTATCGGGCTCGGGCCGGGTCGAGGGTGTGGGCTTGCGTGCTGTTATGACGCGGGAGGTGGCTGAAACCAGTACTGCCTGCACGCATATTCACCTTGCTTACAGCACCTGCTCTTTTAGTAGGCCTATCACCGTTATCAACCGTCCCCCACTTTCAAAAGGATTACAGGTTTATAAAATACCAGTTTGTCTCGGCGCACGGCCTTGTCTGCCTATCAACTCAAGCGCAGAGCAGCCGAGCAAAGCATTGTAAAACTGCGTCTGTGGGAATCTGTCTCCGTGCGTGCAGGTGTGTCTACTCGCCCCGAGAGGAAAAGAGAGGGACCGATTTGGGGTTCGGGTTTCAAATCTGGCAGTACCATTCGGGCTTGGTCCGGGCGGGTGTCAAGGTCTCGGGTAGGGGCTTCAGTTTCACGCCCGTGCGGCCCTCGAGCTCACCTCAGTCATTCAGGCGTGTCTAAGATTAGACGATTGACTTACAGCACCACTAGTTTTCATTAACAATATATTTCACATTCGACACAAGTTAAAATGACACCAGAACTATTTACAGAAACATTTCCCCCAAACAAAAATAATGACTACAGCCCACATGTATTTTTTTAATCCCTCTGCAGACGATGCTGGACAAGGCTACGAACGCCACGAGCAAGACTCCTGGGATCACAGCAAAATTCTTCATCACTCTAAAATAGACCCTTTTAGCCTAAAGGAGAATTTCAGCCAAGATTGTAGTTGACCGCAGGTTCAGGATGGGGGTGGCGATAGTGAAGCTCACTCTGCCACACTGGGTCACATCTGATTTGATGTCGCGTCTCTTTGTGCTCAACAATTCAGCACTTGCTTCCTCCCCACTCCCCCCTCTCATCCTCCTTCCCTGCCGTTTCTTCATCTGTCTGTCACCCCTGTATTTTCCCCTCCTTCTCCATCTTTCACCCTCTCTCTCTCCAGCTCGTCCACAGGCCGGCTCTCGTACGGTGTTGACGTTAATGTCTGAATCTATACATCGACACAGGTATTCAAACTAACACACTCTACAATACACACACTGACGCATGTGGCCATATAGTAAAAGCATTCCTATATTCTGTCTGAACTTCAGTTTCATACATTTGAGATCAAAATAAATATTTAGAGGTGGATTCAGCTTTCCTTGTTTAAACTGTCTTGCTTCTATTCCGATATGCTGTGCCAAGCATGAAGATCCTCACTTGTACAGCAACACTAAAGGAAGACAGCGTTGATTGAGAGTGCTTCTGGGGTTAGTGATAGTCAGAGGCCAGAGAGAAACGGGGGTGTTCACTGAGTATGAGGGGTGATTGGCATATGCACGTGGTGTTCAGTAACTGCAGAGCCTGACGCTGTAGAAACAGCTGGTCAGATTTGGAGTTTTTTCCGTATGTTGCTTGGAAGCTAATGCAAGCAACAGGCTATGTCCTCACTTCCCCTCTCTCTCTCTCAGCACGGACCGTGCCTCTTCCCCGGCCACTGTCTCGCAACCCACACATCACACATTCTCCCGGCGTGCCTTCCCGATCCACACAGAGCTCCGACGCGGGACTGAGCGGGAGACTTGAGCCGGCACACGAGTCTCAGCCCCAGCCCTGCAGTAATCACGCACCATCTTCCTCTCCGGAGTCCAGAGTCCCGTCACGCGGTCCAGGCGGACAGGACCGAATCAGAGCACGCTGTCCCCTCCAGTGCTCCCAGAACTCTGGAGACTACGGAAGGGGGCTCTGTGAATGAGCCACACCACACGCTGTGCTCCTGGAGATCGAGAACACGCACCCAGGCACTCGTGTATGTTTGTAGCCACACTGATCTAGAAAATGAATGTGAAATGAATCTGCCCTAATTGCACACCCTTCCTCTGTCCTGGAACACATGAGAGTCTGAGGACCGTCGCAGAGCTCCTGCGTGTCTCAGACAGGTCTTCCAGCTGTGCAGCTGAATGCAGGGAGCGCTCACGCTGTTGTATGGCTCTCCCTGAGGAGACGTGCTACTGGCTGTCCAAGGGGCGTGGCTAAATCTTCCCCGTCCTAGCTGTTGCTGGGACAGAGGGCCCAACCGGCTGTGCATCCCATTCGTGTCGGCAGGACGGGCCAGTGGGCCCTGGCTCCCAGGATCAGAGGGAGAAGCTGTGGGCTGTCGGAGGTCCACGCTGCACTGTTCCTGGAGGAAGGAGAGTCACGAGGCGTGGCGTGAAATCTCCGGGACTTCAGCAGCTCCTCCCCTCCGACTCCGAAGTCCCAAGTGCAGGAACGTCTATCGCTCCGCCCGGCCCCACTCGGCCGGAGGGTCCCGGGGTCCCTTCGGCTTCTTGATCCGGCAGTTGAATCCTGAAGGGACAGAGAGGTGGGAGCTTGTTTTAATCAGGAAGCCCATCAGTGCCACTGGCCCGGCAGTTGCTCTCTTAAACCACTTGGGAAGTGCCAGAAAAAATCTCACATAACACCCTCTCTCACCCGCACACTCTCCCTCCTTCTGTGAGCAGCCCCAGCATGTGCCAATGGTTTCAGCGATCAAGGCTGGGATTAAAACACAATTCCCACTGCCCTTCACTGCATCAACCCCAGAAGCCGTTTGCACACAGACCAGTTCCTCTCACCGGAGACTTTCAGGAGATCGGCAGCTGTCATTTAAACTGAATGTAGCTAACGCTCACTTCCTGATCTGAACAGGAAGTGTGTTCGAAGGGGATTGGAATGAACTGATTACACTGATTCAGTGTTTGTCGGGGGTGTAAAACCCTAACACAGATTGCAAACAAGAGGAGGCAATTCAGCCCATCTTACAGCCTTCTGTTTTAAGAAAGAAGCTGGGTGTCACGATCGTCACCCCTCCTCAAGAGGGCGCTCTTCATTATCACGTTCACCTGATAATGGTGATGCAGGCTAGTCTGAGGCTAACTGGGGAGCCAAGCTGTGCACTCTTGGGTGAGCAAAGCGTTCAGACGCCCTGAGCACGGGAAGCCTGAGATCCTGCTGACAGTGAGGGCCAGTGGGCGGGGTGAAAATACAGTGAAGGGCCGCGTCATGCTCAGAGTGCCGAGTCACTCGGCGAGAATCCCGATGGGGCTCCGACTTCAATGAGTTGAGCAAGATGGGCGAGACAGCTTCCTCTCATCTCTGCGCTTTCCAATGCCCTGACCCAAGCCACTCGTGAGTCAGCACTGTCGGACTCCCATGACTCGGCAATGCCAAACGGAATCAGACAGCACTCCTGTGTTGAGTTTCCATTAGAAAACTAGAACACTTCTACACCTTCAACACCTGCCACGACACGTCTAACCATATTCTGCGACTTAACGCTCTCAGAACCGCGGAGAGGAACACAATACCCAGGCCGTTGGCGGTGCAGTAGTCCGTGTCCTCTTTCCTGGTACTGGACACGTACTCATAGTCATCATCTGTGGACGCAGGGCTTTCCACTGGGAAGATAAACAAGAAGGACGTCAGGAGGGGGCCCCTGTGGAGGCCGGGCTTGAGGACGCTGCCTGGCAGAGACTGAGCAGGACTGAGGCTGGATCTCTCTGCACACGGTACCACACAGCTCCTGTCCCGGGCCAAATCTGCGCCCGCTCACACTCCTGCAGGGCCACAGTGCTGTCAGACTGTCCCTCTGTCCGCAGACTGTATTTACTTAACTGCACTCTAATGTAGCCAGACCCACTGAAACTCTGCGCGGGCTATTTGGCTGGGGAGGCAGACCTGTGGGACTGTGGCACTACAGGCCCGGAGCAGCGTGCTGCTGATCCACACACAGTAACAGGGCAAAGGGGCTGCAGGCTGTCAAACACATCACAGGCCAGTCCAGCGGTCAGCCTGACGGAGGCACACAGGGACAGCCAGCGAGGGCCCTTGAGACGAACAGTAAAAGACGTGTCCAGCCATGCGGGAATGGCTACAGAGCTGAAACACTGTTTTTTTTTGGGGGGGAGGGGGGTTTCTGAAAGGATGGCGACTGTAGAAATCTGGGCCTGGGGTCGTTGCTCCTGACCTGGCTTGAGTGAATTTGGAACAGACACCTGCTGTTGCACACGACACCACAGCAATAGCTGAAAGTCAGGACAATATCATCAAGAATAGCTGCTGGACCATAAGTAGAATGTGGACTCTTAAACCCCCATTCATGTAATAACATGGCTGGACTCAGACTATAAAAACCTCTGTAACACTGTTGCAATCGGGGCACTGTGGGAAATACACCTCATGTGTGTCTCCTTCGGTGTTCTCCGGAAGCGTCTATTTTCATTACAATTAAACTCGTCTCAGACCTTCACTGGCCTGCGCTGTGACTGCTTGCATCCCTCCATGAGCACCCAGCTCAACGCTGTTCAAGCTGGCTTCCTTCTCCATATTTTTTAAATGTTTTGTTTAAAATGAGATTATACAGATTAAACTTGTATCTCAACACAACAGCTCGTCAGGGTTGTTACCGATTAACTTATCATAGTGTTGATCAGGGGTGTCAAACTCAGACCCTGGGGGACCTTGTTTCTCCTGCTTTTTGGTCCAACCTGAATAGTCAAACTAAACAATTAACCCAATAGTTTCAAAATTAGACATACATAGAATGTCTCTGACAGTTGATTACATGAGACATAATATACTACTACAAACGAACAGTACTTAGAAGAACAAGGGCCAGTTCAACCAGTTCACACAAAACAATGAAAGGAAATGTAAACTTACAGTTCTTTTTTGCTGTGTAGGAGCTTAGTGCCTGAAAGCAAGACAAAATAAAATGAGATTATAGTGATGCTGCAGCCCTGGAGTGGCATGAAATCATATTTAGGCCGAGGGACCAGTTCACACTTCATTCATATTTCCACTTCACAGCCAAGGGATGAGATCAGCCGTTTGACAGCCAAACGGTAAATGTAACTATAAAGATTTTCAGTTCAGGGTCTACACTTTGTCTGCATCAGTGGTGGTAAAATACAAGTTATTCTGTCATTTTATCCTGCAGGTGATTTGATCACACAGTAGCTTTGGCCTCTGGGCTGTTCTCCCCTGGGATCAGTGAATATTATTGAGGAAGTCAAACTGGGATGTACTCAGCACACAGAATTGTGGCGGGACGTACAGCATGAGAAGATACAACAGTGGATTATAACCCCTGGAGAAAATAAAAAAAAACAGAACTTCTCAAGAGAAAGAAAGGCCAGTCTCTCTCGCACCCAAGCGCCAGACCACTTTAAAGAAGCCCGACGCAAACATCACAAGAGAACTCACAGCTCCACTCCGGACACCAGGAGGATTCTTGCACATGAGAAAAACAACAGAACAGCCAAAGCATCTTGGGTTTGTGGCAATATCTTAATGTTTCACACTTCATTGCTGCTGTTGACTTAAAAGGGTGACGGGGCTCTGCAGAGGCAGGGAAACGAGCTGAGAAAGAAAGCTTGAGAAATACGTGCACAGGATGCTAGCAGTTGCAGTTTAACTGAGTTTGCAGTTTCGAAAGGAAATTACGAACATGCAATACATGGGCAGACGTCACCAGTCTTCAGCGCTAAAACACTCATATGACATAAAACACAGGAGAGATCGGCACTTACCTTCTGATCCCTTCTCAGGCTTTCAGATACACCTGTAGGAAAGGAAAGAAGAAGGAAAGAAAAAAAGTGACCAACTTGAAAATGAATATCTTCTTTGCACACACAAGTCTTGGCCTGGTGACTTCAGGAACAGAGCCAGTAACATGCTGACTCATTCATTCCCCTCTTTGCACCCTGTGTTTCAAAATAGACCCTTCATTTTCAGTCCAGGTTCCTGTTTATTTCTCAAAGCCAGGGCAGCAAAACAAACTGGAAATTTCAAAGCGAGAACGAAATGTTCCGCATTATGCAATAACCTCCTGCTCCCGTTTTTAAATGTGTGGCACCGGGCTGGAAGCAAACCCGTCAGCTCGTGCTTGTTTGGGTGAGTTGGTCTGGATGACCTGCGGCCCAGATGTAACCAGCACTCTGGGAGATAAAAGACGGCTGAGATTTCTACAGCCTGCAATGCGCAGCGACTCCCTAGATAAGGCCAGCAGGTTTCGGAGGGAAGTGAAAAACAGTCAGAGGAAGAGAAGCGAGATCTCTCGCAGTAAACAAGCTGTGCAGAGTGTGATCAAACCACACACAGCTGCTGAAGGCCGGGGGCCCTGGTATCCTGGGTGGGGACGCGCATTTAGAAATGATTCTTTACGCACAGTTTCGTTAAAGAAATGGCTACTACCAGCTGCACAACCTAGATGGGCTGAATGACTCCTATGGTTGTTCTGTGTGTTACAGAGCAATGTTACTTTTTGGCCTCCTGGATAAACTAGTAATAAAATATCTAAAGCATGAATCTTGAGCATTTTAAAAAATAGATATTTGGGCCTTTTCTATTTCTTCATCTGCTCCCAGCTGAATGGATGAATGGACCTGCACTGCAATCAGCTTGATTCCCCACTACAACCCTCTCAGAAGGGGGACCAGCCTACAGCCCCCTACAGCACTACAGCCTGGGGACCAGGCGTGTGTCTGTCGGGCCATTCGCACTGCTGCACCGCTGAGATGAGGGAGGACAGATGTAGTTCGTACCGGATAACAAGAGAGCACCAGGCTCATGAGCACCAGGGCTCAGTGTCTACTGCTGTGGCCCTGATGGCCTGGCCAAGGTGTACTGTTAGTCTGGAGGTCCTAGCAGCTAGCCAGTCCCTACAGGCGCCTGCTTTTCCTCTGTTTACCCCGAAAAACACATTTGTTTGGTGATAAACAGAAGCAATCGGATTTAACTAGGCTGAGATTGCTGTACAATAAGGTCCCATTGCAGTGCCAGGAAGCTGTGCTGTACATGAAGAGGATGTAACCAGGCACCCTCTGACCACCTGCGGTATGAGCACTGTCTGTGGTGAAGTAGTAGGAACGTGTTCGTGGCTTTTTCCCTGCCTCCAGCAGTTGCCACATTATTTTGAAGCACTTGGCAGATTTCACCCAGTTTGAGAAGTGACGCAGGAGGCCATTTCGTAGGCACTTTTATGCTAACTGTCACACAGCAGGGTGGTGCAAGAGAGAGGAGGGAGCCTCAGGAGTTTGCACCCAGCTCGTGCCAGATCTGCAGTGCAGCCAGCTGCACAGACCTGCACGCAGCTGTACTGAGCTGCACGCAGCTGTACTGAGCTGCACACTGCTGCACAGAGCTTTTCTTTGCACCTATGGACCCAGGGGAAGATGAGCTAACAGAACAGTCACAGGCCTTTTCATTCTACAGGCTTTTCCCACCCGTCGCTTAGTTCTTATTTCACAAAATAAGACCCAAAACAGCAGATGCCTTTGAGGATGTTACAGTGGGTTTTTAGGTGAGGTCCTGCTCAGCCCGCTCGGCTGGGGAGCAGCCCTCTGGCTGCAGGACGTGTGGAGAGGACGGAGAGGAGAGGCCGGGGGAGAGGAATTCTCGGATGGGGCAGCACGGCGCAGGTGCAAACACACAGCAGGCGGGGGAGAGGTGCCGGAGCTGCGTGGTGTTTCGCGCACAGTATCGAGGCCCGGCTGGAACCCCGGCGGTGGATCTGGCCCCGAGCGGACGCGAGCGCCCAGGAACACTCACCCCCAGGGAAGTCGTAGCTGCCCGGGTCCGAGACGGGGGAGGCCAGGAGGAAAGCCCCGCCCGCCTGTCTCTGACTGGACGGCGCCGCTGTGTCGTAGAGGGGCGTGGGCAGTGTGGTAGGCGAGCCGGCGAACCTGGCCTTGGGCTTGGGCTTGACGGTGCTGTAGAGGACATTCGCGGGGGCGCTCTTGGGTCTGAGCGAGACCAGGGGCTCGTTGTCGTAGTGGTGCACCATGGGAAGGCCGTCCGAGGGACTGGGGGGCTGGGCAGCAGGGTCTCTGGGCTGGAGGGGCTTGCGCTTGTTTACCACAGCGTAGGTGTCGTTCATGTTCTGACCCTTGGGGGGCGCTGAAGTCTGAGGCTTCACAGGAGCTTTTCTGCAAAGGGTCAAACGCGTCAGTGGAGTTCAAGTCAAAGACGCTGCAAAATACCATCTTGGGAACCACAGAAGAAAACCACCTGGGTGACAGCTCGAGCTCGTTCTGCACGAGCTCTTGATGTCCCATTATAATCTTCTATCGACATCTAGATTCCACTATTGATAAGTTTGCATTGAACGGAGGTTCTACAGACAACAGAGTGATGATGCATACCCTGGCCTAACCTCATCGCCCCTGTGAAACTGGAGAAGCTTAAACATACACCGCAGATTATCTGTTTATCGCGGTGAAATAATTATGAAGAGAGTATCAATTCAACCCCTGTTCATGAAATGGATTATAAGGTGATAGTGGTGCCTGAGGGAGGCCCTGCGCTTACCACCTAAGAATCTGCTTTGCATCAGAAACAGCAGCAAGACCAGCGACAGCAATGCAGACCTGGACCTGACTGCCATTCCCTTCAAGCCCCAGGATATATCTGGTTGCCCTTCCCTGGACTGATTCCTGAGCAGAAAGTCTTTGTTCTGGTGACCCAAACTGTACACAGCAAACTAACTGGTGTCTTACTAGTGCACTGTACAGTTATGTACAATTTTAAAGGAAAGTCCCCTGATTAAAATTCTGTCCTTTTAACTTTCATCCTAACATCCTGTTTGACTTTTTTATTGCTTCACCACATTGTCTAGAAGATGTAAATGATGTACCACAGCGAACACCTGTCTTTTCATAAGCAGCCTCTCCCAGACATTGTTTCCTGTTTTGGAAACATAGTGTATTTATCTGTCAGACCCTGCACTTGTCTACATTAAACATCACCTACCAGGTGCTTGCCCAGTTCTGACTTTTATTAAAATCTTTTTGAATTTTCTGCAGTGATTACTAATCCTCTTTGCTATTGTCTGAAAACCTGGCTAGTTTGCCAACTATACTAAAATCTAGTTTTTGTTTTAGTAAATTAAGAAGAGCAGTGGTCGTAGCACAGATCCCTGTGGAACCCCACTAATTACACCGCCTCCGTTTGGTTTCATTCTTCGGCGGTTTTTCTGATGTGAAGGAGTTCTCACCTGGACATCCTTTCATGCCCCGCAGGGTGACAGTCACCTGGCACTTGAACACGGCCACAGTCTCAGTGTGCAGTTTGAGTTTACTATTGGTTTTGTCAACACAGATGAGAAAGAGACGCAATGGGGCAATTCGTGTTAAAAGCACCATTCACAAAAATGCATTCTACACTATTCTAAGTGTAGTCGAACTCCGTATGCTCCAGACATTTCACGTAATTTGAAGACAAGATGGCCGAGCTCATCACAGTCAGCCTGGTCTGATTTATATAAAAATAGACGAATTGCTGTTTTTAGAGGGTCAGCTTCTTGTTTTGTGATGACTCCTCTACCTCTCATATGGAAAACGAATTCTGCGTGACAAGATTAAGTGTGACCCAGCTTTTCTTTGTGTTCAGGCATCATACGGTCTTATTCAGAGAAAACAGACGCAGCCCTGAGTTTCTCCTCTCAATCTCAGGCGATAAACGTGATTATTTCATTAAGAAAAGGAGCTGTAGGGTGCTGTACAAGGACAGCCCCGTGTTCCTCAGGCTGCTTCACCTGTGTCAGTACTGCCTGGCATGAGCTGTGATGCAGAAAATAAAGAGGCTGTTTTATCTGTACTGTGAATCCCTACCCTCATTACAACCACACGTTACACTACATTCCTTGCTCTTTATTTTAAACAGCATTCTCAGTTATCAATCTCTCCACTGTGTGAGCACCATTGCCATTATTTTATCACAGTTGAGCCCATATGTCTAGTTTGACTGAAACATACCCACGCAGGCAGAGAGCGTGTTATCTTACGAACAGGAAGGTGAAAACAACCCTGCAAACTTCCAGACTCTTCCCGGAGTGCAGTAATCATGCGTCAGTCGACTCCACCGATTATACTAGCTAGATGAAAGACTGTCCATAGCTGTAGAGTACAAGGGATATCTGAGCAACTACAGAGCTCCACTACCAGCAAGCAGCAATGCAGCTGTGCTCTGCCATTACACCCTCCTCCCCTCTGCTAGCACACACCCTTCTCGCACACCGTTCAACTTTCTCCCGATGCTTCTGCTCCATGCCCTGCCGGTGTGAGGTACAAGGCGGGATGCCAGCGTGTGTGCGTGCTCCTCGGTGTGCTTGGTGTTCTGCTGCCGGGGTCTAGCCCTTGTGAACATAGCAGGAGTGGCCATGAGGAGCAAGTCCACCTGCCTCAGTGGAGCAGAGCCACGGCAGCTGCCGTGCGGCACAGGTTCTCCTACCTTGGGGTTTGCAGGCCGTTGTTCCTGATGGGTGAGCTGCCTTTCTGCACCTTCGTCACTGGGTCCACATTGTCGTACAGGGGGGCTCTGTCCTGAGGGCACAGGGCATTCTGTTAAGACCCCGCAGACTGACGAGCTTCTTTCTCTGCGACCGAGGAGGAAAAGTCAGATCTGAACCCTCCCCTGCAGCTCTTAGTCTGCTGTAAAACCTGCAGCTGCTTTGCATAGAGGAAGCTGGCGGCTCTGCTCATTTCCTGCCTGATCTCAGTCTGGGCTCCTCATCCCGCTGCTATCAGGTTTATGGGGTTTTTTTTTAAGCACAGAAGGGGAAGTTAGGCACAAAGTTTAAAAAACTTGTCAGCAAAAATCAGCCTGGAGCTCGTGCCCAGAGAGAGACGCATCTACTTCAGAATTCTACCTTCCAGCAGACAGACTGATTTCTCTCTCAGCATCACCAGTTTCGGACTGGCTGGAGCTGTAACCTTCTGCCACTCGCATCTGCAGGTGTCTAGCCTCCCGTATTTGGGCCAGGCATCTTTTAACACTCGACGGTATTCAAAATGCAGAGTTTCGTACAGGGCAGATATAGAGTACACAACTACAAGAACATTAGCAGGAAATTATCTTATCACCAAATTAGATTGTAGACTTGATAGTAAGTCAGGCTCTTCTAAGCAGCAGTGCTGAAGGGTTTATCATTTTTCTCTGAAATTACCTAGAAGAGACATTGCAGAACAATTGGTTTGTGGTCAAACCACAAGGTTTTCTTCAGTAGTTTGGCTAGGGGCCGCAGAGTGTAGTTCTGGTTAGAACTCTGGACTGATAACCAGCAGGTTGTGGGTGCAAATCCTGGCCGGGAACAGTGGTGTGTACTCTTGAGAAGGGTACTTCACTCAGATGTATAATAATGACTGATCAAGCCACAAGATTTCATTAAATACTCAAGTCATATGATCTCATAAAAAACATCGGATGCACAATGTTTGGCATTTGAGGAGTTAAAACTGCTCCAGTGATGAAGATGGTCTGGCTGCCAGGCAGACAGGGAGAGAAGCTGCCTGTTGAGCGAGACGCTCTGCTTCATCAGTCGGCTGACTACTCCAGAGCAGCTGACTCTGGGAGAGACAGGCCCTGGCCTGGAAGGCAGAGGGTCACTACGCTGGCCCAGTCCAGTGGCAAAGCTCAGTGCAATGGAGTGTCTTATCGTTTGAGGGAAGCCTTAATGCTCAGCATTATGCCGACAAAGTCCTCGAGCCAACATTTTTTCTGTTCCCGTAAGTCAGCAGGACAATGCACACCACACAGTGCCGGGATTCCAGTGGAACAATGGCAATGAAGCCCTCCTCACGTCGAGGCTCTGTCACGGCCGTGCTTCTCTCCTGCCTGCGGTCTGACAGAACATCTGTGGGACCAGCTTGCCAGCTGTGACCGGCCTGCAGCAGCAGGAAGAGCCGGAAACATCCCACAGCTGTCCGTCCAGAGGCTGATCAGGACTGAGAGTCAGCACCGCCAGCCCTGTATAAATGGTTTCAATTTTAAATTTTATAGTCTGTCACATTATAGTCTGTCACCCGAAAACTTGAAACAGGACTGTGCTCATACATACTCTGAGCACAATTTGACACTTATATTTAAAATATTTGATTAGATCCTTCTTACCTGAGTGTTGTGTTTCTTTTGTGAAACAGTACAATTAGGTCATTTAATAATCCAGTGTCCACTGATTAAATATTGATAAACATAACGGGACTAGAGGCATTTGTATCCTATCATACAGTTGTCCAGAACAGAAAGGCTATAATGCTGAGCAGCCCATGACTCTGCTGGTCTCTTACCTCGGTCTGGCTCTTGTAGTTACAGCTATTGGACTCCAAGGTCTTTTCAAACATCTGGGCCACAGTGCTGTGTAAAAACTCATACTGCTCCTGGGAGAAGAAGGACACAAGCATGGGCACAGGCACCCCCCCACACTGCTAGTGTCCCAGTCACAGAGGACAGAGAAAACCATCACAAGAGAAACAATATTCTGTGTCAATTTACTGTCTTCAACAGGAACGCTGAACCTGGGGGTCTGAGATCTTTTCTTCTGTTCTTCTTCATCATCCACAGATCCCTTTTGTTTTTTGGAAGAACAAACTTATCCTTTCCTCACTTCTACAAATAAGAACAGCGCAAATTTTTCTAAAACATTTCTAAAAATAATGGACTGTATGTCTGTTTTACAGTCCCTCACTAGCATGCAGGAGCAGATTTAGGTCTGAGGACAGGGTGAAAGAAAGGTACCGTATCAAATCTGTGGGTTTCACTGGTAGAAACCTGCCACCAATCCCTACAGTTTGCACTGCCAAGAACTGCAGGAAGTGATCAATTACTGTAGCTGTGGGTCCGCCGGTGGGAACTGTCTCTTGACTGAGTCTGGCCGTCAGAGACTGCTTATTCCGAAAATAATGATCAGACAGTTCCCCTAAAGTCTATTTTAAATCACCCTAACTCTTCCTTCGCTTTATGGCACAGAAGCGAGCTCGCCCTGGTAAAACTGCTGCTGGTCTACAGCGGAGGGGGGGGGGCACCTTGGTCTGCACAGCCGCGGGTCTCTGCCGCCTCATGTCCAGCACGATGTCCTTGATGCTGAAGTCCGCGGTGATCCGCTGTGGGAGAGGAAAGCGGCGTCAGACGGCGAACGGGAGTCACTGTGGAAGTGGGCCCGGCGCAGACAGGGTGAGGTTACCCTGCTCTCATCCGCAGTGCCTCTGGGTTCCTTCTAACAAAGCCTTTCCCTTTACAGAGTTGCTTTAAAAGCCCACTTCTCCTTCAGTTTTCCAAGTAGGATATATATCGCCCCCCTTGTCTTTATTTGGAACACCCGCTTATTTTGCTTTCCATAACGCTGCCAAGTTGGAATCATCATTTTACTACTGCAATGCTCTATTCGCTGGGGTATCTAAATCTACTCTGAACGAGCTGCAGTATGTCCAAAATTCAGCAGCCAGAATCCTGACCAGGTCTAGTGCACGTGTTCACATTCCTCCTATCCTGGAGTCCTTGCACTGGCTTCTGGTCAAATTCCACGTAGACTTTAAAATCCTCATGCTCACCTATAAGGCTCTACATGGCTTGGCACCTCAATACCTGTCTGAACTATTATCGCCCTACTCCCCACCTCGCAACCTCCGCTCTTCAAATTCTGCCCTCCTTACTGTCCCCCAAGCCCGTCTACATTGTATGGGCGACAGGGCCTTCTCCTGCTATGCCCCCAAGCTCTGGAGCTCTCTCCCCAAGGATATCAGAGAGTCATCTTCTCTAAACTCCTTCAAATCCAGACTCAAAACCTTCTTCTTCAGAAAAGCCTTTACTGAACTGGTTCCATTCTTCACCCCTCTGCTCTTCTTAGTACCACCTTCCACGGTCTCCTCTATTGTTATTGTTGTATTGTTGTAATTATAATTGTCTCCTATCTTGTGAAATCTTCTTATTTATTGTTGTAGTCTTCTTATTTATTGTTATTGTCATCCTGTAAAGCGCTTTGAGAAGCCACCTTTAAAGGCGCTATATAAAATAAAGTTTATTATTATTATTATTATTACCATTTTATGAAATAACTGAACTTTACAACTACAGCCCACCTAATAATAACAACAACAACAACAATTATTCTTTGCATTTTGTAAAGAACATTTCTTCTTGAAGTATCCAAAAAGTACTTTACATACAGGATGGGACCTACTTCATCTCCCCACTGCAGTGCATAAAATATGCAAGAGCGCCACCTACTGGTCCATCAGCACCAACGATTTTTCTTATAGGTCTCCCCTCCCAGTACTGCCCAGGCCCAGCTTCAGAGCTCGCACTAGTGTTATCTCAGCCCCAGAGAGAAGAAAACAGCACACAGTCGAGCGATCTGTTCATCTGCACACAGGCCTCTCAGCCTGCACCCACAGCACAGCTGAAGCTGAATGAAGGATGTGGATGAGATGGGTTTTAACTGCCAGCTCTGCACACTGAGGACATCCTAGTTAACTCAGTCCCACCCTAACCTGGAAGCACCCACCGCTGAGCCCTGGCCGCAGGTTCAATTCGCTCTCTACACCAATTATAAAAATAATCCATCTTATTTATTTAGGGCGGAGCGGTGGCTCTGTGGCTAGGGATCTGCGCCTGTGACTGGGAGGTTGCCGGTTCAAATCCCGTGGCTGGCAGAGGAATCCTACTCCGTTGGGCCCCTGAGCAAGGCCCTTCACCCCAACTGCTCCAGGGGCGCCATACAATGGCTGACCCTGCACTCTGACCCCAAGCTTCTCTCCGTGTCTGTGTGTCTGTGTCTCCATGGAGAAAAGCTGGGGTATGTGAAAAGATGCATTCCTAATGCAAGAAATTGTATAGGGCTAATAAAGAAACATTAACATTATAAAAAAAAATCCATCTTATTTATGGATGGATGTTTGCCTTCTGGCACATAGGGGCAGCAACATCCTGTTTCTATAACATTCGTTTTTTACGGGACAGGGCTGTGAGCCTTGGGCCCAACCTCCAGGTGCCTGACGTGGGACACGAACCCACGAGCCTGAGATTAGGGGTCTCATGCTCTACCAGCTGAGCTAGTCAGGGCCCACATTTTACTTATAATGCACTTTAAAAGAATCAATCTCAAATCGCAGTACAGTGCAATTAAATTATTCAACCCAAATTACTCAAATATAGTGCATACCAGCACTTTCCCTTACACAACTTTCCTTTTAGCTGTGTAATTTGCTTCTGACTTCCTGAAGACCCTGCTCACAGAGTGTCTTATCAATTGCGCGTTTTCTCGTTGATAAGACTGGCATTCCTCCAGGGTCTCTCTGATGAGCCCTGCTGTGACCTGGGAAGGCCTCACTGTCAGGAGCTGTATTGTGCGACTGGTCTTCTTTGCAACTGTTCTGTCACGCATGGCTTGAGCCCGTGTGCGTGTGCGTGTGCGTGTTTTAAAAAAAAACGAGCAGAAAGTTTAACGAATCGGGACTCTCTGGTGGCTGAGCAGATAGAGAAGGCCTTTTGTTTAAAATCGCAGCTAATGAAGGTGTAAAGGTGAAAGTCAGATTGCTGCTGGGAGTTGGGGACCAGAGAAGTCTTCCCCAAATCCTAAATCTGAACGGAAGGAATCATGGTGAGTGTTTGTCCCTGGAGGAGGGAGAGATTTCCCAGTGAGCTGTGTGACGAGGATGGTTCCGTGCACCACAGCCCTGGAAATGAAGCAGGAAGACCGGCCCGGCTGGGCCCACAGCTCTGTCTGGGCCGGCGCCGAGCGGCCTTCACGACGCCCATGGGAACACGATTTAGGAGCTACACGTCGCACTAACAGACACCTGCTTGGCCTGCCGCTCACAGATGGTGTCATGAAGAGAGCTCTGTAGTAACACCTCACACTCCGCCTGTGACCTACCCATCCATTACACAAGGGTCTGTCTCAGGCACTTCAGCCACAGTCCTGCATCCACCAGACAGGCCACCCGACTGCGATCCACACCCTGCAGTATGTGCGGGTCATTGCTCTAAATGCACAGCTATGCTTCTCTTGTCCTTCATAAAGGGACATACCAGACGGGCCATATCACCCCGGTGATGGTGGGCTGCATCATGGTGCTGATTGCCCCAGTCATGGTGGTGTGCAGAGTGCCAATAGCCCCAGAGATGGTGGGGTGCACCACGATCCAGTGGTACAGGTGGAATACTGTATCATGATGCAGATCGCCCCAGTGACAGTGTGGAATACTGTATCATGATGCAGATCGTCCCAGTGATAGTCTGGTATACTGTATTATGATGCAGATCGTCCCTGTGACAGTGTGGAATACTGTATCATGATGCAGATCGTCCCAGTGATAGTCTGGTATACTGTATCATGATGCAGATCGTCCCTGTGACAGTGTGGAATACTGTATCATGATGCAGATCGTCCCCGTGACAGTGTGGAATACTGTATCATGATGCAGATCGTCCCCGTGACAGTGTGGAATACTGTATCATGATGCAGATCGTCCCTGTGACAGTGTGGAATACTGTATCATGATGCAGATCGCCCCAGTGACAGTGTGGAATACTGTATCATGATGCAGATCGTCCCCGTGACAGTGTGGAATACTGTATCATGATGCAGATCGTCCCTGTGACAGTGTGGAATACTGTATCATGATGCAGATCGCCCCAGTGACAGTGTGGAATACTGTATCATGATGCAGAGTGCCCCAGTGATGTTGTTGTGGGTGGGGCCCAGCTACACTGCAGTTCCTTATTGAACAGACCCTGAGGGTTTCTCACTGTACCCGAGTCTGCAGGAGGTCGTGGATGTAATCGATGGTGCAGATCACCCCAGTTCTGCCACATCCAGCGCTGCAAGAGACACAAAGAATATCGCAGTTCACTTCACACTCCTGCAGCGGTGCTGGGCTGGACTCATGCATCTGGGTCTTTTCCCAATATTCAATACAGGTGTAAAAGACACAACATACCATACACAATTCAAAACACACAATACAGGTGTAAAGTGTCACTAAGCCTTTCTGTACAGGCAGCTGGCTGGTGTGGACAGATCCTCACGTGTTGTCAAGTTGTCATGACACTACATCACTGTAGTGCAGGGAGCGATTTGTGGAAAAGATCAGTAAAACGGAAACAACACAAAAATGCCTTCTGATACAAAGGTGGATAGTTTCAGTTTGAAATAACTTGTACCCAGAAGCGGTAGTTCAATCAGATAAACACACTACTTCTTCATTTGTAAAATGGCACAGTGAACCACAATAAATTATGTTCGCCTGCCCCCTGATAGGTTAAAACTGAAAGGTTAGGGGAGACACTTGGTAGACCAGGATCAGAAATGAACCCCACAGTTGCTAATCTAAGGCCAGGATTAAATCACAATTTCATCCCATCTGAGAATGACCCAGAGTGTGATGGCAGGCTTGCATTTATCCCCTCTAGATGGACAAAACCTGTAAAGTACTGAGCTTCAAACCTGGCATCACCAAGGGGATCAAGTTTGATTTAATCCGGCACCGGGGTAAAATATCTGACAGGTGTCCAAACATGCCTGTGTTCTGACACATGACACAAGCGACACGCGTGCCCACGCTCGGAACGGACCTGCAGTGGACCAGAATGGGGGCGGTGTCGTTCCCTTGCTTGGAATGGGCCATCTTCATCATTCCCAGGATGCTGTCTGCTGAGTTTGGGATGCCATGGTCTGGCCAGGCTGTGTACTGGAACTGCGAGACGCTGTGTGTGTCCTGGAGAGGAATATGTGCACCAACACACTCAGAACAGGGTAACGTAGGTAGGTGCTTCCCCTTTTGAAACCCAGATGCCTTTGAAGGCCTTAAGGTATCGCCATGATACAACCTCTCTGCTCCCTTAACCCTTAACCTGCTGTCCGTGCCTTCAAACTGCATCCTCCTGATCTTTTACACTCTTCTCCTTACTAGCTATGGATTAGTTTTTATGCATTTTAGCTTTACTCAAATATTCAATATCTTACAACTACAGCTTTGTGACTGTTTGCAATCTATTATTCTACATTGAATTGATTCCTTTTTCTAAGACTCACTGCCCTACAAATACAAATTCCAACTCTGAATACACTGTGCCCTTCATCCAGCTGTGTACCGGCTTGGCTGGTACTTCTCTCCTGCTGATGCAGGCTGTTGCCTGAATTAAATCAGAACTGTATTCTTCTTGGTGAAGGTTTGGAATTCACTAAGGGGCTGATGTTCTAATTAAGGTGGGGCCCTGTCTTGTAAGGCCACACCTGAGTATAGGTGACTACTGACTACAGGCAGCTCTAGAATCTGAATGATATTTTGCTGCATTGCAATCCTAGTACCAATGGACTCAGAAGAGTCTTCACCAAGAGGCCTGAGCTCAGATCCATCTCACCAATCAATACAATAATTGGTGCAATCAAGTGAGAGGTGGGCTGGACTGCAGCCCAGAGGCTGGTGGAGATACACTGACTACAACAGCACAAGGCCATCCATACTCACCTCCTGAAACTGCACATTAAGGGTGCGCACAATCACCTCCTTGTTCGGCGACGATTCCTCCAGCTGGGAAACAAAGACTGCGAGTGAGGGGCTGGTCTGCTGTGAGGGAGACACATCCCCCCGGCTTCATGCTGACAGTGCCAGCGCTTGCTGAGTTACTTCTCAGCGTGAGCAGCTTTCAGTACTACAAAGAGCTGCCTGGGTACAGTGGTGCATCTGAGTACTTTACTGGCTGCATAAGGAGCTCTAAAATCCAGACCTCCAGCTTGGCAACATTCATACTCATATGAGTGATAAAAAGAAATAAAAATATAACAGTCTACGGGACGCCATATATATTGATCTGTAAGCAGTGTCATCATGCGGTCTTCATTAGGGGATAATCAGTAATGTTTGGTTTAAAATTGAATTATTTGTGCCGAAATGGTTGCAAACATTTTGTTCAGCATCATCAATGGACATATTTCCAACCTGTAAAACTGAGTTTCACCAGATCCCACTGAACAGTTACAACTAGGGGGAACTCTTGTCCACTACTGCCACTCCTGCCACTCGTGAGTCTGAATCAGAAACCAGTGAAAATGAGCTATAAAGCTGGTACCAAAATGACAAGGATGCCATTTTATACTAGCACATGCACATGGAACCAAAAGTATGTATGGCATAACACCTGTATTACAGAACACCTAGCACATAACAGAGTAGACACAAACACCAGTAGTTACACTTACGCATGACACAAGAAAAGGGTCAAACGTGGATGTCTCATTGAGCTCTGGCCAGTAACGCTCACATTTTTTCTTTGACAAACAAAAGATCAAGAAGACACAGTAGTTAGATAAAATCGTATACCAATGAAATCAGTGCGCTCAGTGTCAATATTGGGCTGCTATGTTTTCAATGTGTCAGAGTCATGGGCTGCAGTCTGATCAGTATCTCAGTGCTACGTTGCTGCGCTGCAGTGTGTTCAATAGGTGAGTGGAGTGCGTTCAGTGTCTCAGTGTAAGTGCTGGGCAGCAGTGCGTT
Source organism: Lepisosteus platostomus (assembly GCF_059453375.1). NCBI lineage: Eukaryota > Metazoa > Chordata > Actinopteri > Semionotiformes > Lepisosteidae > Lepisosteus > Lepisosteus platostomus. The sequence goes on from NC_142613.1 coordinate 1,277,872, forward strand.
CAGGAGCTCAGTGTCAGTGCTGGACTGCAGTGTGTTCGGTGTCTCAGTGTCAGTGCTGGGCATCAGTGCGTTCAGGAGCTCAGTGTCAGTGCTGGGCTGCTGTGTGTTCAGTATCAGTGCTGCCCTGCAGTGTGTTCAGTGTCAGTGCTGCCCTGCTATGTGTTCAGTATGGCACAGTGGAGAGGGTGAGATTTTTACCTTTCCCATCTCGAATTCTCTGCAGGCCATGACAATAACCTGAAACAGAAAAAGAAGAAGTTAGAATGTGGTCAGATATAATCCTGTGAGCTTTACCTTTATCATGCTTAGCATTTACAATCAATATGACCTTTTTCCTGCTTTGTAAATTTAATTAAAAAAAACAAGAAGTTAAAAGTCCGATACTGAATCTTTGAGTTCTCCGTGCTAAATTTTCAACAAAATGCCAGTTTCCTCACAGTGCTGCTGAAATGTCAGCCTGGCCTACTGTCAGGTGTCAAAGTCAGAGTATCAGTGTCAGAGGGCTGGGCTACAGTGTGTTCAGTGGTTCAGTGTCAGAGGGCTGGGCTACAGTGTGTTCAGTGGTTCAGTGTCAGAGGGCTGGGCTACAGTGTGTTCAGTGGTTCATTGTCAGAGAGCTGGGCTGCAGTGTGTTCAGTGGTTCAGTGTCAGAGGGCTGGGCTACAGTGTGTTCAGTGGTTCAGTGTCAGAGAGCTGGGCTGCAGTGTGTTTAGGAGCTCAGTGTCAGAGAGCTGGGCTGCAGTGTGTTTCCGCACAGAGCTCTGAAATGCCAGTCTGGCTGCTGTCAGGAGCCAGGAGTGTGGTTCTGAGTGTTTGTACCTTCACTCTGTACTGCCAGATCATCCTCCAGAAATCTCCCAACGTGTTGAGCAAGGGGCCTTGAGTGGCGATGTAGCTCCTGTGTTCAGCTGCACCCTGGATGATAAACACAGTTCAAGGATCTCTCACCTGCTTCATTCAACAAATCAGCTGCTCAAGTGGTGCAAATGAAATTGTTGTCTTTAGAACTGGCCATTTAAAAGTAACCTATAAAACCTGCTGGACTTCCCCACAGAAATAGCGTAGTGCTAAATCAGGCTTGGTCAACCGAGGATTATGTTTTGCAGAAATCAAAACTGGCAGGGCAAACCAGCACATCTGTAGGTCCTGGATGAAGCACCTACTGTTTATCCAGCATGTGTGTTATCACCCTCTTTGCAATACTGCAGCTGAAGTCATTATGCTGCCATCTGAAGTTATTTCAAAGAGTCTTTAGTGACTTTCACTTAAATCTCTCGATCACAGGCATAACTCAACTTCTGTCAACAAGTTCAAAACAAAGTCTCGACTTTCACATTTTGGGCAACAGGATTGATATAAGCTTTGGGTTAATCGGAGATAAGCGTTAGTCCACGTTGGTGTAATTGGAAAATGTATAAATGTTTTCTTATGTTAGGTCTCAAACAACAGATAAGACTTTTTACCACGGAACCCTGTTTTGCAATCAGGAACACGTGTGCAAACTGAAGGAGATGGTGTCTGTTTCCTCTGTGTGCTGGCTCAGTACCCACGGGGCGAGCTGGCCCTGTGGGGGCAGCGCTCCCCCTCTCTGTGGACGGGGTAGCCGGGGGTGTGCGCGGGCGGACCGGGCAGTCCGGAGCTGCCATCACTGAGGCCTATCAGCCCTGAGCCGGCGCCAGCAGGGGTTCGGAGAGGCGGCCGCGGTACCTGGATGAAACTGGCGTTGATGTAGTCAGGGGCGCCCTGGTCCGCCAGCAGGGTGAGGGGTACGAGGCTCTGGTCGTCTGCAGAACAGGAAGAGCACACAGAGATCAAAGGCATGCTGACAGGAGGCCAGAGAAGGAGGCAGGGTTGTTTCAGACTGCCAGGACACACGTGTAAGCAAGGGGCTTTGCAAACTCCAATCCTCCATGTGGCAGAAACAGCAGCAGCAGTCGTGGAGGGTGCCGCCTGTGACACACCAGCGCCCTGTTCAGGGGCGGGCTGGCACTCTCACCTCTCACCCTGTTCAGGGGCGGAGCGGTGGCTCTGTGGCTCAGGATCTGCGCCTGTGGCTGGAAGGTTGCCGGTTCAAATCTTGTGCCCAGCAGAGGAATCCTACTCCGTTGGGCCCCTGAGCAAGCCCCATAACCCCAACTGCTCCAGGGGTGCTGTACAACGGCTAACCCTGCACTCTGACCCCAGGCTTCTCTCTCCCTGTCTGTGTGTCTCATGGAGAGCAAGCTCTGAGAAGACAAATTCCTGATGCAAGAAGTTGTATAGGGCTAATAAAGTGATCTGATCTAATCTTACCTTGGCCAAGGCTGCAGAAACTGGTTGAAGCTCTGAGCCTATGAGTCCAAGGGATTTGCATGAAGTGTTCTTTATGAAGGACTCTAACCTGCCCTCATGGCTGAGCTCAGCAGGAGGTGAAGCACCTTTCCGGATGGCAGCTTACAAGCCACAGGTGACAGGTGTGCTCATCCAGAGCTTCAGAACCCTGCCACAGCGCCATCTATCAGTTCTTTTGAACTCAGCATCTCTATTTTTAAACTGCTCTGAACTGACTTCACGGTGACTTAATAAATGTCCGTTATTTGACAACTCTGATTCTTGGTAGTAAATTCTGGACCCATTTTCATGAGCTGTATCTGGATCTGAATGACTTTATTTTTACAATGATTCCACATTTACCACTGGTGCAGTGGTCAGCACTGCTGCCTTGCACCACTGGGGCTCTAGGCTCAGTTCCTGGAATGCTGTCTGTGTGGAGCCTGCATGTTCTCCCCAGGTTCGAATTGGTTTCCTCCAGGTGCTCTGGTTTGCTCCCACAGTCCATACTGGACATACTGCTAGCTTAACTGGCTTCTGGGAAAACTGGCAATAGGTGTGAGTGTGTGAGTGTGCCCGGCAATGGACTAGCGTCCTGTCCAGGATGTACCCCGCCTCGCGCCCGTTGCTCGCTGGGATAGGCTCTGGCTCCTCCGCAACCCGGAATTGGAAGAAGTGTTTAAAGGTGAATGGATGGCAGGCCTGAAGAAGCCTGTTGAATGGTGAATGGATGGCAGGCCTTATCCCGTCTGTTACCCCTTCCTTCTGAAGATAACTATCGCAGAGTTATCTTCAGAAGGAAGGGGTAACAGACGGGATAAGGCAATACTGTGAAAACACTAGGCTCAGTCCTTCCCAGAAGCAGCTCTTTCCTGTCCAGCTCTTCCACAGTGGTCTTTGCTGCACCTGGTCGTGTCGATGGAGGCAAGCGTGTTGACCTAGCCAAGCAGTTTTCCCAGGACAGCGAGGGGCGCAGCGATACCACCTGGTGGGTTACGCAGGTGCCGGTGGTTTCTAGTGGGGGGGGTGGCGAGGGGCGGCTCTGCGGTGGACACTCACAGGGCAGGATGTCCTTGTAGCGGTTCTTCTTCAGGTTCCCCTTCAGCGCCCCCATGTCCGTCGTCAGGCCCAGGCTCAGCTTCATCGCCACCGTTTCGGTGCGGATGGCCTGGGGAAAGCACCGCAGGCGACCTGTGACTTCATACAGTCTGAACCAACTGCTCGGCCTCTGATTACTGAACACAATCGAGGAGTTTGACATCACACTTCCAACACTCTGCCAATACAGGAACCCTGCACTGGGGCTCCAAACAACCTCTCTAGCTTGACAAAAGCCCAACAACTAAAGAAGGACTGCATTGCTAATAGGATTTCTCTGCTGATGTAGCCTCCATTATTAAGTAAAAGGCTCCTAGTGTCACCTCCACACGTTACATGACGTGCCTGAGGCTACTGCAGGGAGCAGGCTGGACAACACTCCCACATGCCACAGCTGGGACTGGTGTAGAAATCAGCAACCACCACTAAACCGCTCATTGCAGCCCCACTCTACTCATTCCAGTGCAGCCCGGTGAAGCCATAAAGTTTACAAATGACAGTAGGCCATTTGTCCCCTCCAGCCTGTTTGGTAAATCATTACTAAATTGGTCCCTGGATCAGAGGCACTGTTTTGTTAAAGGAGTCAGGGTATCAGCTTCAAGAACACGGCTGGGTGGCTTGTTCCACATCCCCACGACTCTTTGCGTAAAGAAGTTTCCCCTGCTCTCAGTTTTAAATGCGCTCCCCTGTAGTTTCGATCATGCGTCGCTTTCGACTCTCCAATAAGCAGCTCGGCCAGCAGGGGGAGACAGACCTCCACATCTCACCGGAGCCGCTCCTGGCGTGGTGGAGCTGGCGCGGACTCGCCTGCACAGTGACCGCTGCCCACAACTAACGTGCTCTTCTGAACCCCTGATAAGACTGAAATGATATAAACATGTCGCTGATGACAACCCAGACTTGTTCAAATATCTCCAATAACCCTCGGACAGCTGGTACCTCTCACCATTACTACTACTGCTGCTGCAAGCACTGCAGCAGCTACTACTGTTAGGATGATGGTTAGTTCTACTGCTGTTACAGACAGCAAAGGCAGCAATGTCTGCTCATGGCAAAGACTAGAGTGTTTGTGTCGACACACCTGTCCACCTTCTGGACTAATCAGAAAGGCAGACAGGGTGTTAGGATATAAAGTTAAAAGAGTAGAATTTCAATCAAGGGGTGCTAGGTTAAATTGCACATAAATGTGTAGTGTTTTATCAAAACTGTATGGACACCTTGTTTGAAGGACTAAAACTTCTGTGTACAGATTTGGTCACAGAGTTATAGAAAAGATACAGTTTTGCTGCTCTGGACTTTGTCCAGGGAAGAGGAACCAGATGCATTCTGGGACTTAAGGGAGTGTCCCACACCGGCAGGCTGGAGGAACTGAGTCTCCTTAGTCTGAAGGGAGTATCCAACACCGACAGGCTGGAGGAACTGAGTCTCTTTAGTCTGAAGGGAGTGTCCCACACTGACAGGCAGAAGAAACTGAATCTTTTAGTCTTGAACAGAAAAGACTACAAGGGGATTGAATTCAAGTACACAAAATACCCAAAGGCATCAACAAAGTTAACCCAGCAGATCTCTTCATGAACCAGAGGACACAAGTGGAAACTACAGAGAAGTGCATCTATAAGTGACAACGGGAGGCACTTCTTTACACAAAGGGTTGTGGAAGTCTGGAACAAGCTACCCAGCCAAATTGCTGGTGCAGGTAACCTTATTTCAGGAAACAGCTGTATGAGATCTTGGGATCAACTGCCTACCACACAGGGTGACTGGGCAGATCAGCTCTCATGAGCTCTTTTCCACACACAGACACACAGAATGTCTATTCGGAAATTTGTCCCTTTACAGCTTAACTCTAACTTCACTTAGTGAATACTCTATTTTCACTGCTGTTATCCCCCCCTTATTACAAAGAGACATAAAGCATCTCAGGTTTTAAAGTGTCTTTTCAGAACACACTGTGCAAAGGGTCTGATCAGCACAGCTTTGTTCCAGGAGCTCTTCACAGCCACTTCCTGCTGCTCGTCGCCAGGCTGGGTCCTGCACGAGTCCCCAAGGTAAGAGGAGGATTTGCATGGCAGGTCGGCTGCCTGAAACGAAGGCCCTTATCTGCAGGTGCGCATTCAAATCCTGTTATATAAAGAGCTGCAGCCCGCGAGAGTGGCGGACACAAAGTGAAACGCACCAGTGAAAACGCACGACTGTGGCCGCGCCCAGCCCTCAGTTTCTCACTCGACAAGTGCAGGCTGGCCACTATGAGCGCTCGTCGAGAGAAAGCAAAAAGCACATTTTTGCCAACGACATAAGGACATTGGGCTCATCCAGCATCTTATCCAGCCAGTTCTTTGAAGAAGCCAGCGTACTGGCTTGGAAGGGCAACATTTCTCAAAACATGAGCTCATGCCCGGCGACCTAGCCATGCAGAGCACCCACATCCTGGACCGTTTCCAGAGGCTCAGACTGACAGCGATCTACTCCGAGAAGCTACACGGTTTACCGATCCCTTGCTTCATAGCTTTGGGTGAATTTTAAGGGTCTCTAATTCAAACACAGAATCATAAGGCACCCGTTTATTGCCATAAGTCAAACTACTATGAAATGGAAGATATTTAAAGCTGTGTGTCAGTGTGTGTGTTTTTACACAGGAAGATTGGGGTGCAAAGTGTGCCCTCCCTTGGATTAGGGGGACCCTGGGACAGCCTCAGAGGGTCTCCTGGCCTGTCTGGGCCCTTGTTTGAGAATCACCGATTGAACAGAACCGTTCCTGCACTCTGGTCTCTCGGCTGCAGAGGCTCCCACAGCAGGAGCTGCGTTTGCGACTCTGGTCGAGGACAAACACAGACACACAGAGACGATAAGTAACTTCCTCTGACTGAGAGACAGTTAGACAGCAGGGGAGTCAGGTAATGAGTCATTCGCTATAACTGCTACATAAGGTGACATATCTCTACATAACTGTACCAGTACACAGCATATTAGATTACCAGTACCGACAGAATGTACACAACGCTGTCGCAGCTGTGCTGAGTCGCAGCTACAGAGTCCTGGAAGTCCAGCAGCGTTCCCGCACCACGTGGGGTTTCTAAGGGATACAGGTGTGGCCATAGATACTTCAGCTTGAGCAAATCAGTGCCAGGAGCCAGGCACAGCGCTCACACATGCGCTCATACCTGCCTGCGTGTGCAGTCCTGCAGTTCACACACTAGAACGGCCACAGGGAAGGCACAGCACTGCAACGCTATTCATGCATTTTCTTAACCAGCCCCCCCAGAACGCTGAACAATGTCACATGCTCTGCGGACAATGACGTCTCCGATTCCAGGGGACGCTTTCAACGTGCATGTGCAAGTTTCCTTTGGACAGCTGTCCAGCTCGAAGGTCCACTCTGAACTGCGCCGTGCGTCTCCAGCTTCAATCCTCTGCGTGCTGCCCCCTCCTCGCCCCTCTTTCTTCTAATAAATTGCCTGTTACGAGGGGGGGTGGAGAGTGGCCCTGCACTCTCAGCACACTCCGAGAAACAGGGGAAAGAACCATTCTGTTCCTTCTTCTTTATTGTGGCATGAGGAATCCCTGGTGTCTCCTGGACAGATAACTGTGTGCTCTTTGTGCTGATATAGTAATAATAATACACTTACATAGCGCTTCTCTGGACACTCCACTCAAAGCGCTTTCCAGGGCTGATGTCAGACGTGACGGTGGCCTAACATGGCCTCCTTCCAACAGTGGCCACTGCCCAACAGGCTGCCCCAGTGCAACACTGAGCGTGCTGCTGTTAGCGACATCACCCCCTTGAGCACGAGGCCGGGACGGTGCAGAACTCCCCAGGCGCGCGCCGCTGTCCTGAGCCCGAGAGCGGAGATCACCAGAGCCCAGCAGGGGCAGAACTGAGCTGCACGCTCCACCCTGAGGCGTGTTCGTGGTCCGCGCTGAGAGGCCTGCACTTGAGAGCTTTCACACTATCGAGAGGGGGAGCTCTGTCACGAGAGAAACCCCTGTACGTGATGTAAGTATCCTCAGCAGAACACACGCCTTCCGGAGCACAACCTAACCTAATCATAAAATGACCTTTGAGACCGTGTGCATGTGACGACATTCCTTTGGATATCAGTCTGGTTAATCAATATCTAATTGTGCACTGCAAATGTGAATTGCAAAGGATACTACTTGTGCATAGCGAAATTGTGAAAAAGAAAAACTGAGTCTTGGTTTAGACGTAGGTTTGTGCTTTACTTGTCAGCACAATGTCAGGTGTAAATGGCCAAGACAAACTCTGCTAACCCGGGCTGTGAACATGGTTTAGGTGTGAAAGAGGAACTCCAGATTAAACATTTAACAGGCTTGTCTAACGGTCTTGACAAGAGGAACCAGCAGTCACTGGAAACGGACTGTGGCTGACTTGCAATTGACGAGCAGTTAAACCTCCTGTTCAAATCCGCCTGTTAGCAGATGTTTGGCTGGGACACATGGTAGATAAGTTAATCAATGTCGGGATTGTTTTCTTTCTAAAACTGACCACCTGCATAAATACAGAGGGTCACTCGAGAAGCCCACTGCTGAAGGAAAAAGTCGGGGCTTCTTCTGAGGCGAGTAGCAGCTCACACTGAGCAGGCTGCAGAGGCCAAGCCACTGTGTCCTGGCTGTCCTCCTCGTTCCTCCCCTGGGCTCGCAGAGCCCCGGCCCAGCAGGCCTGTTCCTGGACCTCCCTGGTTCCTAACCATGTGGGAAACCAGTCCGCTGGCATGATGGGTAGCTCGGCTGCACCAAGGCTCTTGGGGCCCGGGTACATTCTGCGTGGAGTCTCCATGCTCCCCCCGGTCTGCAGGGGTTTTCTCCCGGCGCTGCCCTTACAGAGACACACAGTTTAATTGATGTAGCTATCGCTGCATCTTGAGTTCACTGAAAATAGAGGACCTTTCAGCGTTTTTCTCTGGGCTCAAGCACTGGTAGACGGTCAATTTCATATTGTGTCTGCATGTCTATATCAGGCTCCCTTTGCAGGTAATCGCTCACCTGCCTATAAATACCGACACGGCACACACGGGGGGAGGGAGGGTGCGCAAATGACAGGGCTGCGTGCCATCATTTTAATCTGAGGGGGGGGCGGTGGCGGGTGGGGGGGGGGGGGGAGAGAGAGAGACCTCTTTACACAAAGGGTTGTGGGAGTATGGAACAAACTTCCCAAGCCTTGCTGTTGAAAATGAAGCCCCGAGCTTCTTTAAAAACGGTTGGATGGTCGTTGGACCAATTAGCTACTAGCAACCAAATAAGCTAGACGGGCAAACAGCCTCCTCTTACATTCCAACCACCTGCTGGAAAAGAATCAGTGATCTACAGAGCCGTTTTAAAATGAGCTCCCTACACAAACGTCAAGGAGCTGTGTGCTGAGCACCCCTCTTATGAAAGCAATTATCAAAGTCATTTCAGGCAGCAAAAAATAGCGACCCCTCTGTAGCGAAAGAGCTCGGGTCTGAATAAAGAAAGGGCAGAACGAACCACAGCAAAGGAGCCAGCCACACGACACCAGTGCCAGTCAGAGGCAGCTGTGGCCTCATGCTCCTCCATACTGCTGCAGCAGAAGAGAGCACCGCTGGGGCCCCAGAGCTCTTCTGTGTCCACAGCAACACCAGTCCCCAGTAAAATGTCACAAGAAACCTGACTCAGCCAGAACAGCTTAAAGGCCTTCCCCCGCACAGAGAGCCTTAACTCTGCTTCTAGGCAGAGCTGTCACTGGGACAGCCCTGGCACCTCTGGGCGGGGGGGTCCCAGGCAGCCGAGCGAAACGTGTTGCTGCGGCGCTGGAAAACCTCCAGTGAAGTCGAGAAGCTCACATGACAGCTGTTAGGAAAACAGACCAAAATGGCGGCAAGCGGTGGTGCTGCTGTCGCCCCCTTTTTCTCGATTCATCTCCACCGTGCGAAAGGGATCCGCATTTAGCTCACAAGGACGCATTTGTCAATGAGCAAACCCTTTTGACACATCCTGTTTCTTATGAAACGGCGAGAGGCCTGTTCTGACCCTTCTCTTCAGCGCCCCCCGGCGCGTTCAATTTCATATTCTGTCTGGATGTCTATATCAGGCTCCCCTTGCAGGTAATCGCTCACCTGCCTATAAATACCGACACAGCAAACACGGGGGGCGGGAGGGGGCGAAAATGACAGGGCTGCGTGCCAGCGCGCCAGTCACCGCTAAATATAACCAGCACCTCGCTGCGGTGTGGTGTCTGCACACGAGCAGTCTTCGGTGAAGATGTGCAACACTCTAGACAACACATTCAGAGAAAAACGCAGGGGTGAATCTTTTGCACTTTAAGCCTTTATAAATTAAATGTGTGCCTCATCGCCCTTAAAACGGCGCCAAACGCGGCGCGTTTACTCCCCTTGGAAGATCTCGCCGTCACCGGCTCGCTTGGTCCACTTCCTCAGAAATGGACGGGCTGACCGCTGTTTGCCCCGGCTGGCGTATGTTTCCAGGGTTCTGAACAACTTAAGTGTTATAAAAGCATGCGGGCGGTTTTTTTTTTACCCTACTTTCTCAGTCTTTGAAAGGTCTCCTACGATGGCGGGGAGAAGAGTTCACACCCCGGGAAATGAAGGGTGGGCACGTACAGTACACCGTCTCCTGCCTGGACCCCTCGGCTCTAGTCCGGGCTGGAGCGCGCCAGCCGCCAGAGCGGGAGGGCGGGTCAAAGCCTCGGGGTCAACCCGGGTCACCATATTTTGGTTTTCAAAAAAAGATGACGAGCGGATAATCGACACTCGACACCTGCCTCCCAAGTAAAGATTCCTTTATTACTTTTTGTAATAAAAAAATCAATTCAAACTCTCTAGTAAACTTGTGAACAGTTGCAGGGTTGCTGTTTCTCTTCCGTAACGGCAAACAAGGAACAAACAAAAATAAAGCCCTATTTTAAACTTTTTTAAAACTTTTTTTTTTCCCATTTTAACACAACAAACGTCTTCACATCTGAGGGAAAAATGAAGACATCATCGCGTAGGAGACGTCCTCACTGGTTGCACAAATGATCAATTGTAACGAAACATCTTGAAATAGAATGAAACAAGTTAAACACTGTTATTTCTCATGGCCATAACAACAGCCACACACACACACAAACCCTTTTCAAGCTGCGCTGTGTGCAAGTTCAAAACATCCACCGGTAGAGTCACACCGCAGGCAGACCGCCCCGCGCTAATAAGTGGTTTCAAGCGCTCTGACTGGCTCCGCTTGGGAAGGGTGGGGAGGGAAACGGCACCACACGGGAAAACAACCCAGGAAAAAGGAGCAAATGCAAAAAAGAAAACGTGTTTATAGACATCAGTGCTGGGCAGAAGCGATCAGGTCCATGATGCTCGTGGCTCGTGGCACTGCCGCCCGGAAGGAAGCACGTGTATATCACTCAGAGAAAGAACAAAAAGAAATTCCCTTTTCGCTTGTTGGAATTTTATTCAAACGAAGGACTGAACCGAGGACGACGGTGATTAGCACACGTACTTTAACACAAGGAACAGGTTGATTGGCCGGTGTTCAAGGCGAATTCCTAAATCGCAAACGGGAGTAAAACAGCGCCACCGAAGCCCGTGACTCGGCTGTAGGTGCCGACAGTGTGCGGAGGGGTGAAGCCGGTTTAATGATTAAGCAGCAGTTTCACGCGCGCTAGTTCTCATTTACAGGAAAGCCGAGTCTAAAGCCTGTCCTCCACGGTGATGAAGGGTTGTGCAGTTCTGCCTTTGGTCTAAACTTCCTTTTTTTTTCCCATGTCAGAGACAGAGGACAGACCACCTGCCAGTGGAATCCTCAATTAGCGGGGCAAGGCAGCAGGGTATCAGAGGTGATGTCAAATAATGGAACCGACTCACATACAGTATCTGTCATCATTCCTGGGAATGGTCGCAGCCACCCGCAGCGAATTCCAGAAGCACAAGGCAGGAGAGGGGACCTCACCCTGGATGGGACCCACGTGGACGCACACACAGCACAAAGCAGCCCCGCATTTCTTGCAAAGGAAACAAGAGAGCCCATGGAAACTCCATGTGGTCTAGGAGAGACCATACAAACTCCTCACAGAAGGTTCATCAGGCAGGAGTTGAACACAGGACACAAGGACTGCAAAAAAATCAGCGCTAACTGGCTAACTGCCCAGTCTGCCCTAATAATTTAGCATTTTTTATTTATAGAATTTCACAAGTCCTTTGAACAGTTTTACCACAGGGTACAGAGTGTTTGTTTTCTTCCCGTGCCAAAGGTTAAAGTAAGAGAACTGGGTGGCCTCCCTCCCATGTCCCTGGTGTGGGTCACAGTCTCTGTGTGATCCACCTCCTTCTCCACCCTGTCCTTCAACAACAACACGAACACCCCTGCTGCTGGTAAAAACATCACGCTGTTTTCCCAACAGGCCAGCTGAGGCGATGGCTGGGGTTAAAAGCTCTTCCTTTCTCTCATTGGATGTTTTTGTTGGCTCTCAGCTGGTAACAATCGCTAATATGGAGATAAAGATCTATTTTAAGAGCTGTTAAAGGCATGAGCTGTGGGGTTCAGGCATTGTAGTTATTTTAACTGTTTCCTAGCAGTTTTGCGCAACATCCCCTTCGCTACCTCCTCTAGTACTAGTCTGGTGGTTCTATCAAAAAGCCGATTGATCAAGGTGTTCCTTTCAAAAATGAAATGCTGGTGGCAGAGTACTTGGCCCTTGTCCTCCACTCCCTCGCCGCTGTGTGAAACAAGGACAGGAGCAGAGAGAGGACAGCGGGCAGACAGAGGAGCCAGAGCTTCTCCTGTCTGTGAGAGGGATCCTGCTCCCTGCCTGCTGGGCTCTGTGGGATAGGAGCACGCAGAAGGAAAGGAGACAGGACCCGCGCACTCCAATCCTCCAATGACAGTGCCACAGAGGGAGGAAGATCGGAAGATAAAGTTCTCATCTTCCCCACATCACCCGCCGCCCAGAGTCTTCAGTTCCCCTAAATAAAATGACCTCACTGGGGGAAACTGTGAGATGCGATGGAAATTCTCACTGTCTGGGCTCTTCCAGAGGGTCAGCGTGAGGGACACTGCCTGTACAGACACAAGGCAGTCCGGATCCACTAGCTCACCGGTTTTTCAAATAACGTTGCAATTTCCTGAGAAGTTCAGTGTTCACCCCTTCCAGAGAAATAACACCATACTATTTTTTTTTCCCCAGTTTTGGCACAAGATTACAGCAGATCCTAACTAATTCATTTGACTGAGGCTTTTATTGTGAGTAACTTACAATTACAACAATCAAGACTGGAGGCACTTACTTCCACAAAGAGTTGTGGGGGTCTGGAACAAGTTGCCCAACTCCGAAGTGCCTGGATGAAATCCTAAGATCAACTACAGTAGCTGCTGACTACCACGCAGTCCAGACTGGACAAACAGCCTCCCGTGTTTGTGACCTGTCCTGTGTTGTGTAGTTCTTCCCTGGCCAGCAAACACAATCCAGGCTAAGAGTCCAGCAATAAGCACTGCTTCCTCACACTGCAATGAGAACCTCGCTTGTTCATTATTTGCATACTGAAATAATTTTATCAATGAGCCACACTTTGTGGTGTATCTTCAATTAATTTATGAGAATCCCTATTGTTTGATCGAGATGTAATGCTCAGATCTGTAATCTGAGCAGTAGAAGACACTCTCGGTGCTGTCTTTGTCAGTTTGCACTGTGTGGGATTAAGGGGTGCCTTTCATGCAGAGGCTGGTCCCCAAGATTAACCTCTTAGTGGGCGGCAATGTCCCCAATCACCCTCCAGACAAGCGCACAGAGCCCCAGGGTGCTGCAGGTTTCGTCAGACCTGTGAAAGGCAGGGGTTTCTCACTCTGAGGCAGCAGGGCAGAATTTACTGTGAAAGCTGCTACAGCAACTTCGCTTTTAGTTTTGAAATAAAAGCCTTACTGAGGTTAACTGCGTCTGCGGTATGATTCTGCAAACGGATGATTTTCTCTGAGCCAGGGCCAGAACCCAGAGCAGAAGAGGCTTTGAGGTCTCCTGCAGGAGACTCTCATACCGAGAGTGATGAGTGGAAGACAGAAGATATTCAATCGCACTTTGAATTAAATACCCATTTTGCGTGCCCTGTTAACAGGCTGGTGCCATCTGGAGTCGAGGACTGAAGCTCCTCACTGGGAGTCCTCCTGCTCCGATTTAGCTGCATGACCCTGTAGAGCCCACAGGGCCACACGGCCTTGTCTCCGGGGGAAAGAAAAGACCAAATTCAGGCCCTCTGCTGTCCTTGCACTTGGTGGCACAGCAGAGACCACAATCACAGTTCACAGGACAGTGCAACACTTTTTTCTTGGGTCTATTTTAAGCTCATTGATAGGCTTACATGAGGGAAAACATCAAGCGAGACTGTAGTGACTTGTTATCTGAGTGCGCCCGGAGGTCGGACCACAACTCTGGCCCAGACGAGCGCTTCTGTGGGCTGACAGAAATGCACAGAGGCCCGAGACAGTGAGAGCCCAGGAGGCAACTGCACACGCTAAGCTTTCAGGAGACATTTAGAAGCATTGCTTACTCTGTTCGCTGGCACGGCGCTCTTGTCTTAACATGCTCTCAGCAGCCTTAGACTTGGGCTCTGCAGGTTAAGACTATGGCAGAAGGCGGCTGCATTTGAACCGGCCTGCCTGCCTTCACCTCTTCCCTACCACCTTCACCCACTCCAGCAGGTCGGCTCCACGGGGGTGTAAGTCATAAAAGACCACGACTCACTTCGCGATGAAGGAGTATTCAGCCTAGAAAGGCTGGGCAGCTCCAGGAGAGCTGGAGGGGTGCTGCTAGGCTCAGACCTGGCTGGCTGGGTCTTCTTCCTTGGTCCCAGGATGCCTCACACACTGCACCAGGAATTGCAATCCTGCACTTCGGCACAGTGGCACTGCGGGGTCTCCGGCACCGTGTGTGCAGGCATGCAGGCTGCTTGCACTAGCGGAGAGCAGGAATGCTGTGGATTTAACTCACTCGGACTCTGCCGGTGCTAAGCGTGGATCTACAACAAACAGGAATCCTGTCAGGAGCTTGACTGTCTGCTGGCTCGATCTGTCATGTTTCCTGAGGCGGCGTGGAGCTGCATTGACTCCAAGGGTACAGTGTATTGGAGTGCCACTGCAAAAGGGTCTCGAATGGCCTTCCCCTGGGCACTACCCCTTCCTGCACAAGACAGAGGAACTGGACTCCAGCCCCTGCCTCCTCAAACACTTTCACAAGCGTAAAGATAATCAGAACAGAATTAAACAGACTCAAGACTTCTGCTATCGGGATCCTGAGCATCGCCGGTTTTGTCTCATAACAAAACCAGAAGGCCAGTCTGACAATAAACTGAAAGTGCTGGAGCTCCAGGCGTTCAAACACAAATGCAACAGAAGCAGAACAGCTCAAGTCAGGAGACTGCAAGGCCCTGCGCCTCTCAGCTGTGGCTCAATCAACCACACACCGGGGAGCACTAGAGCAGACACCTCAGAGCTCAGCAAGCGTCCAACCACTGACCTGAACGGTGCTTTCAAGTAGAAAACAGGACGGTCAAAAGGCCTTTCTGGACGAATAACACCATTACAAGACAAGGAGAACCGCAGAATTTGAATGAGCAATAAATCTTCACCAAGTGAATGGTGCTCAGGCCCACGGTCCTGCCCTGTTGGACACCTGTAGAGGAACCCCGGGCTTCTCTCCATCTTGTCAAATAAGTCCTGCCTTCCAGCTTCTTTGAGCGTACAGCTAAGTCTTACACAACTCACTTCGCTTCGCCCCGGTAATCCAGAAGGGAAACCGCTCTGAGCAAACCGTTGCCATATCAACATTTTACAAAGAGCGTTTCAGATTGCCAGCACTACAAACACTGTTATTGTCAGGCAAAGTCTGATAATTATCTTTGCAAAATGATACCGAGTGATGTAGCTCTCGGAGTACGTACTATTATTGGTGCACATACGTCGAGCTACAACGGAGCCTGTTAAAAACTTTCTGAAGTGCTACTTCATACAGCTACGCTTTTATCTCAAATCGCTACAAAATAAAAGTTCGCTGTTAACGTCGTGTAAATAACCGGACCGCCTCGCGGCTCTTCTGGCAGCCCCGCGGCCGCCGGTACCGGAGAGAACACGGCGCGCGCACTCACGCTGTACTCCGCCGCCAGTCGGTCCTCGGCGCCGCAGCCGGACGCCTGCTGGGCCCTCGTCTTCTCCACGAACGCCGCCAGGTGCCGGTGGTCCATGGCTGTCGCGGAGTCAAAAAACAAAACAGCGAGAAATAAGGAAACCCCGACGCTCTCTAGGCGCAGACGAGTCGACACTGAAGCAGCCTCATGGTCAGCAGGGCTGTGAAGAGCTCCTGCGCTGTGCGCGCCTGAGCCGGACCTCCTCACCTCAAAGAGACAAAGTGCTCTCCTCCAGCTCGCTGGAGCCCACTGCGCGTCAAGACTGCTCTCCGTGCAGCCCGGGGCTCAGCAGTTTCTTCCTCTTGTCGGAGCGTGCGAGAGTGAAGGTGCTCTCGGTCACATCTGGACAAGGAAGTGTTTTTTCAATCACTGGAAACGCGCCAGAGCTGTCGGACTGCCGGCGGCGCGTCAGCCTGCTCCCGCGAGCGGGGCGCCGAGCCGGCCGGTGTCCGGCGCGCTGACCCTCCGCTAGACAGCGCGTTTTCCCCGCAGCAGGGCAGCGAGCGGCGCCGCCCGGAACAGCGAGCCGGAGCTGAGAGACGAGGTCTCGGCTCAAGCAACTGTATTCGCCTTCGACAAAATAAACCGAGGCTGAAAGAACTGCGCGTTCTAACCTGTAAAATCACCACCCTCCGTCACACTGACCGGCTGGAGCCCTGCTCAGCGCTAGGGAGTCAAACCCCTGAAGGCTTTTTAACCCCACCAGCACTCTCTATTTCTACACACAGACAAAAATCATCTTTGCACGATTCAAGAAATATTGTATGGCGATATTTTATGCGCGTCAGAAATGGTCGTGCAGCGCCGTTATCCGTCAGCATCAGTGCGCAAGGCCAGATCAGCACAGGGGTTTTAAGACGTGTGGTGTACGTGCAACAAGCACTTTGTGCCTCTGGTGGACTTGGGTGCCATTTTGTAGGCTACAGTCCCTGAGTCTGAGACGCTAACTTCGGTCTCCGGGAAGCGCGCTCAGCCCGAAGGGGCAGTGTCTCTGGTCCAGACCGCAGTGCCTGGTACTGGACTGGAGGCCTGTTGGCATAGTATGCAATTGCACCCATAGAGGAGGACATTCATGGGTAATTTTTAAAATGCTTTTAATATTTGTCAACAATAATCTTTTGTCCAGCCGCTCTCACAGAGTTACAGTCTAGACGAGTCCAATTTTTATAGTAGTGTATTAGGATCAACAGTGCCCCTGTGTGGCCGCCTGTGTGGTCTCAGAAACCTGTTTCCAACGAGCAGGAAGAGATATTCGGCTCCTTACCGAGGTAAAAAGAAGGAAAAAGCTGACAAAGGTTAAATAAGCAGAGGGCATTGAGTGGTGTGTATGCAGCTGATGGACCCGATGATCTTTAATACAGCTGTTTCCTGAACAATCTCAGGTTATCGGAAACAGTGACGACAAGAATATACTGTATTTCAGGTGTACATCATGAGAAGAATAAAGACAGCCCGTGTAACTCAGGACATTCTTGATAGTTGCACTTGCTGAATGCGGGGATAACTGTCCTCTTTCTGATAGGAATGACGTCAGAGGAACAGACCAGCCCTGCTGTAATGTATGGAATCTGAGTGGTTAATTAAAGACAGCGTGCGATCCGTTTGAAAGCATTTTCTTAATAATAGATGAACCAGTGATACATCCATGAATATTTACTATTATTGCAGCTGGTGTTCTGGAAGTCGAGAGTTTCTTAATTTCGCACCACCGCAGTCCCCTGGCTACCTGTGCCAGCAGACAGCACTCCTCCACCTGTCCCGCGACTAGCAATCACCCACAACGTGCTCAAAAGGGTCCAGACATGCTCCTCGCCCGCTCGCCCGAGCAAGACTTCAATGCAGACTCCACGTGGGCTCACGTTTGGGAATGACTGGTCTTGGCAAACAAGAGCCTCATCACATGCCCTACCCTGCAATCCCCTAGCCCGCACCTCCCAGGAAAACACTTCTCCACTCTGTGCTGCTTTAGGACTGGTCACTGGTCATGGTCCAAACTCTGCACCACATCCTAGAGCCGAGCCGAGCCGAGCCGAGCCGAACCCTGTCCTGTCCTGTCCTGTCCTGTCCACAGACTCAGTGGGGGACTACTCACCCTCCACACAGCTGGACCAGAAACTATCAATGGCCTGAGGAACTTTGCCTTTCGCTAAATAAATACGGTTGAACTCAAAGTAGGAGGCGTAAATGACCTGACGCGTGTCCTCTCTTTGTATATCAGAACAGGTAAGACATACTATTGACCAATTAAAGTGTTATTAATTCTGGGAATGCGCTGGAAAGACAGCGGATTTGTCCAAACTAGTGTCTGGTCGATGCACTATCCACGTGCTCAATTATCGTCTGTTTCAGTCAACAGTTTTAAATGAGGAATTTCCACATATGCATATATAGTGTATATATATAGTCCACATATATGAAATTCCACAATACAGTACATAGGTATCCCTTCATCCTACGCGCGCAGAATACAGGAAGTGAAGGCGGGGCCTATCTTGCCCAAACCTCGTGTCTATGGTCTTGTAACTGGAGGATTTTGGAAGGCCAGCGGGACATCCCGTCCAATCAGCACGCCCTCTCACCACTTCACCGCCCCCTGCCTGGAAGAACACGTCCGATTGGCTGGTGCGAGGTGTCACTTAGCCGGCGTCTCCGATTCCGGATGTACCTCTGCAGTTGTCTTTATTTATTTAGTTTTTCAGTTGGTGGGGTAGAGTTTGATTATTTAAATACTCCCCGTTTCTCTTTTCTTCATTAAGTTTTAGATAGTTATTACCTGTTACTTTTTAAAGTCTGTGATTTATTTATTTATGTTATTTATTTCGGAGTCGACAGCTCTTTCTTTAATAATTTGACGAGCCAGACGCAGGAGGCTGTGTTATGTGCAGCTATGGGCTTTAGGCCGGGTTGCAATGCTGTCTGCTGATGCATTTAAAAAAAATAATAAATCCAATTAAAGAACAAGCCTTCACTGTCCGGCGACGCCGCACACACTAAACCGACCGCAAACCAATTAAAAGACTTGAATGTCCTCCTCGGGGAACAGACCTTCTGACAGGATCGGAAAGCCGAAAACAATCTCGTTTTTCCTCGGTAAGTGCTGTGGGTGAACCTGTGTTTACAGCCGTGTTTACAATCGCCTGTATTACCAAGACAGACTCCTTCCCGGGTGTTGATCACCGCAACGGGCTGGCCGAGCCGAGGCAACCAGCAATAACACCGCAGACCTGAGGAGCGGCGGAAAGTCTCGGCATTCCGAAATTGTTCGGTTATTTATACGTGCCGTCTACAGCTGTGCGATATTGGAAGGTGATGTAGAGTAACGATTGTGTTTTGATCAGCGGGGGGTGGGGGGATCAGACGGGGTTTTCTTTCGTGTTCTCCCAGGCGTTTTTAAAGACTCCAGTCCGTGACGTTGTTGTTCGCCCGTTCCTGTCCTTCGCTCTGTAAGCCCTCCGTTTAAGTTGGTGGAGCAAACCAGTTCCCTGGCAGGCGTTTGGGGACGTCTCCCAGCGACCAGGAGCAGCTGGGAAGCTGTGGACGGGAACCGCCAGGTGACTTTCCTTGGAAAAACAACCTGGAATCGATGACGGCCCTTCAGCAGGCAGGGCTGCTCTCTGTGGCGTTAGCAGGACGAGCCGTGTTGGGGAGTCCGTGTAAGACCAGTGGTCACTGACCTGGCTGCGTTTTTGTCGTCAGAGACCCTGCAAGGCAGCAGGTGTGATTCATCTGTTTTATCTGACAGTGGTCTGAGTTTCCGCGATCTCAAGAGCCCGGAACAGCTTTGTGAAAAATAATGGGTTGAAAACACCTATTTCTCATTTTCATTAACGTCACAGCAAACGTTTCTCACGTGCTTGAACAACGAGGCAGACGCCCGTATCCAGAGCGCCACAAATCAAGCGTTTTCAGAAGCACGGTGATGAGCATTAGAGTCGACAGTTTATTCTGAGACACAGCTGGTTACAGGTCTGTTAAAGAACAGCGCAGTGGCCACATGTCTGCTGTCTCCCAAAACCTAAAAATCTCTGCATCTTTGCTGGAACTGACGTATTTAGTGTTTTTTTTTTAAAGATCTCGACAGAAAGCCCTTTGTGTTTTGAGGTCGCTCCGGGTAATCTGCATGGTTATTAGGCCTGGTTTGAGTCATGCAAACTAAGGCTTTCAGATGTGACTAGCCAGGCACGTCACATGACAGACGCATGATCACTAATTGCGTTTCTGGTCCGCGGTGGTGTTGCTGGTCTCGTCCAGAGCTCGGACCACACGGTCACAGACCCGACCTGCCGGCGGCCAGGGGTTTAAAGAAGGACGGGATCATCCCTGACGCAGGTGGACCTCCAATCAGCTCTGCAATCCTGAGTTTGATCAGCAGAGCTTGGAGCCTGGCAGCGTTTCAGCCGTGCCCTGCAGAATGACTGACCCTGTTACAGCCGTTGGACAGACGCTTGGCTGTGTGGTTTTATGTCTTGGCTTGGGTTGTGTGTCCTGCTGATGAAGTGGACTCCCTGTTCCTTACGAGCCAGCCTGTCTTTCTCTGCCCCCTGTGCAGGGCGTCTGGGATGGTGAGATGGAGAAGGAGCAGCGAGAGACTGAGGAGGCTGAGGAGGGGAGGTCCGGCGCGCTGCCCCCTGCCCCCAGCCCGTCTCTAACAGGTACGCCGGCCCAGTTCCCGCGGGACTGTCCCGGACGTGGGACAGGATTTCCAGCTCTCTGTGCCTCCGCGAAATAAAAGGGAAAGTGAGGAGTGTGCGAGAGACTGTCAGTCACCAATAGAGCTCTGTTGTACTGGTGTGTAGGATTTGTCTGCGGGGAGGTGATTTGCTCCGATGGTTCCCACACGTCCAGGGACACTGTAGTCGTCTCTCGGCTGGAAAATGAGAAACAGGCGAAGTTGCCCTCGGAGAGCGACAGGCGCGGGTGATGAAGTGACAGGGGACAGTTGCTAACGGGGTGCTGACGCAGCTGATTAAAGTGGTTCATGTTCTTCCACTGGTCTAATAGTGTGTGATGTGGCACCTCAGAAAGCACCAGAGGTGGAATTAGGATCTCCTGCTGGGGAGGGGATTAGGAGGTTAGGCCAGAGCAGCACTGAGGACCGGGGCTGCACAGTGTAGAGAGCAGGGACCTCCAGTCCTGGTCCCACAGGGCTGCAGATCACCATGGATCAGCTCATTATTGACTTTGCTGGATCAGAGTAAGAGCTTCTCCCACCTGTCCAGGTGCTGCTGCTTCACAGAGACCTAGAAAGCCTGCAGACACACTGACTGGTTCTCCAGGGCCAGGAGAAGCCATCGCCGGCGTAGACGTACACCCTTCGGTGCTGAGAACATGTCGGCCTTGTTTTAGAAAGGCAGTGTTGAACAGCCTGCCCCGGCCTCGAGCCTCCGAGACGCAGCTGCTCACCGGCCCCCAGTCGCGAGAGATGGGCGGAGCCGTGTTCCTGCGTTTGTGATTCCTGAGGGGAGGTGGCGACTGTCTGTGTGCTCGTTTCAGGCCCTGCGGACGCCTCTCTCGGTCGCCTGTCCCAGCGCGGCCCGGACTGCCGGCCGGAAGGGGACTCTGACGGAGAGGGGGCGGCGCTGGAGCGGCCGTGCCCGGAGGACGGGGAGGCGGGAGGCTGTCCGGCACTGGGCTCGGAGTCGCGGCTGGGGGCGGAGGGGGGGGCGGGGCCAGAAGAGCCCGCCCGCGGCGGGGGTGGGGCTCTGAACGGCGCGGCCGGGGAAGAGCTCTCCGACTCGGCCTCCACCGACAACACCCTGGAGGACTCCAGCGAGTTCGCGGGCCCCCCGCCGGTCACCGTGCTGGCCGGGGGGAAGCTGGAGGAGGCGGGCGGGGTGGGCGCGGGGGTCCCCGGGGTCTGCTCCCCGCTGTCGGAGCCCGGCAGCCCCCCGCCCTCCTCGCTGGCCCACCGCGAGGAAGACGTGACGGCCGAGGGGTGGCGGCAGCACAGGAAGCACGTGTTCGTGCTGAGCGAGGCCGGCAAGCCCATCTACTCGCGCCACGGCAACGAGGAGGCCCTGTCCTCCACCATGGGGGTCATGATGGCGCTGGTGTCCTTCGTGCAGAGCGGAGACAACGCCATCCGCTCCATCTACTCCGGTGAGGACTGCGGCCGCTGGGCGGGGAACAGCTTTGCGGCTCGCGGGAGAAGCGTTCACGTGGCGGGGGTGGTTTCGGGGCAGCGGGTGTCCGTACCAAAAAATAATAAATGCCTCAGGCCAACCCAAAGTAAAACCGTCTGTAAAGAAACTTCTGCAGAGGAAAAAAAAAACACATTTCTCAGCTCGGAGAAATGAGAGACAGATGAGTGTCTTCGCAAAACTCCTGAGGCAGTCAGGCCGCAGAAAGCCCGTTTTCTGTTCAAACTGGCGTGGACTGACCAGCTGTTGAAATAACTGTTCTTGTTATGTAGTGCCCCTCTGCTTTACAACAAACACTAGCCCACAGTGATGGAATTACCCGGGTTCTCCTCTCCGGTGGTATAGATCTGCAGGCCGTGCAGCTGTCACCTGCTCAGGTCTGCTTCAGTTTTTACGGCTTCTTGTTGTTTGGATTTCCGTTCTGTGTCAAGGCTTCGGACTTGACTTCGGCTGGGCTCTGTGTGCGTTTTGTTGATTATTACTAAAGTGTTTTCAACGCGCTCTTAGTTTGACCTGTCTGTGCTGTGCTGTGACACAGACCTTTAGAATCTCCTTCTCTTGAAACAAACAGCTGAGTTTTAGCCTTTCGCCTTTCAGGGCATCTTTGGGGTCCCTGATGTGGAGGAGCACCAGAGGTGGTGCTCAGAAACCCGACAAGTGCGATTAAATCAGCTCAGGAACACAGAGGTTTCATTTTTCTTGGAGGCTGCGGTTCATTTCTGGGAACATATTCCTGGATTGTGCAAGTGCTGGGCTGCAGGGAGTTTATAACCACATCATCTAGCTTAAAAAATCTGATGGTGGTGTTATTCCTGTTTCATTAGAATATTCCTTGCAGTCAGCCTGCGAAAGATAGAAGATAGAAGTCCTAAGGCACAAAGGTTAGGAGAGATATTGTTAGGAGAGATATTGTGACATGGCTGATTGAGTGTTCACATGGAGTATGTGCTGGTGAAACAGCAGGCATTATCTGTGCTGTGTTGAGAATCGGGGAAAGTCAGTCGTCCAGTTCGTTAACCGGCTCCTGCCTTTGTGCTCTTGTCTCCCCTCTGTGGCGGTGCGCCAGATGACCACAAGGTGGTGTTCATGCAGCAGGGCCCCCTCGTGCTGGTGTCGGTGTCGCGCAGCCGCCAGTCGGAGCAGCAGCTGCGGCGCGAGCTGCTCTACGTCTACTACCAGATCGTCAGCATGCTCACGCAGGCCAGCATCACCCGCATCTTCGAGCGCAAGAAGAACTACGACCTGAGGCGGCTGCTCGCCGGCTCCGAGAAGATCCTGGACGGGCTGCTCAACATGGTGGACTCCGACCCCAGCTTCCTGCTCTCGGCCGTCCACTGCCTGCCCCTCTCGTCCTCGCTGCGGGACTCCCTGAGCCAGATCCTGCAGAAGGCCATCACCCCCAACCTGGTCTTCTCCATCCTGATCGCCAAGAACCAGCTCCTCACCATCGTCCAGGAGAAGACGGTCATCGAGGACACCAGGCTGGAGCCGGCTGACCTGCACCTGCTGCTCAACCTCATTGGCGCTTCCTCTGCCTTCCAGGCAGGGGAGATCTGGACCCCTATCTGCCTCCCGCTCTTCAACCCCGACTGCTACTTCTACGCTTACATCTCCTACCTGGACCCCCCGCAGTGCACGGTGTGCCTGCTGCTGCTCTCCACCGACAAGGAGGCCTTCTACGCGGTGGCCGAGTGCAAGAGGAAGATCGAGGAGGGCATGCGGACTCAGAACGCGCTGCACACCATCGCGGGCGCCCAGCCCTACAGCGTGACGCAGGTGGGCGTCTCGGACCTGCGCCACTTCATGTACAAGCCCTTCGACGTGCCGGACAACCACCGCCAGCTCACCCAGTTCACCAGGTGGGTGCCGGCGCGTCCTGTCTCAAGGGCGAAGGCGCTCTTGTCTGCGTGCGGGTTCGCGGCCCTGTGGCTGCCAGGCAGAACGCGGATGTCTGAAGTAGCTGCAGTTATCTGGCGGCTGGTAACTATTTTCTCCCCGCAGCAGATCTGGAGCCCTACAGTTCAGTGCTCAGCATCTGAAAGTAAATTGGTGCCGTGTGCCAGATTTGCTGTTTCGCACGCAGAGTTTATAGTTCACAAAAACATCCCATGCAGAGTCTTGTCACTTGAAGTGAGTAGCTGTGATATGAAGCACAAGTGCAACACGAAGTCTGGAGCAGACGTTGGTGCAACGCTGTGTCTGAGGTTTGCATCAGGTTTAACGAAGAGGCTCGGAAGTGGAGCGTGGTTTTGTTTCCTCTGCTTCAGCACTGCTGAAAGTAAAGCATGTCGTGTTTATAGCTTGGTTGTGGCGGATTGCATAAGCTCTGTTTTTCTGCTTTGAATTCAGTAACAACTGGCCCGCGGTGTGTCGCACTCAACCGAGTGTTTATCTCTACAAGTGCAGTTGAAGGCATCTGCTGTCAAACCACTAACAATTTCGATTTTTCCTTTCATGTGGAGTTCACTTCACCCTGTCAGTGTTTTCTCCCTTGATTAACAATCAAAGGTTTTTCAACAGTCTGTTGGAGACCTCTGTCCATGCTTCCAGGCTCTCTGCCACCTGCTTTCTTGAGGAAGTGTATTCAGATCATGCAGCAGATCAGTAGGGGAGACTTCTTTGACATTGTACGGCTTGTGAGAAATGTAGAACCTAAGACAATCTGCATCTCTCTGCCCTGTTCTTATCTTGTTCTTTGATGTGCCCCAGACTTCTTTTCACATCAAATGGCAAAAAGGCAGGGATGTGCCCCAGTTTTTTGGGACTGCAGCCTGTTGCCTCTCTCTTTGAGCTGGGAGTTGCATGGCGTTTGACGGCTCTGGACCTGCTTGCTTGGTCCGGCTCCTTGTCTTCGCAGCCTTTGGGCGATCAAGACTCGTTTTCGAGCCGAGAGCTGTAGAAGGGGACTTGGTTGCTTTGCCGTTATGTTTTCATCTTGCGTCCAGATTGTCCTCAACGCCCCAAGGTTACCCAGGTCATTTGCTTCCCTGTTGTTCGTGGTTCTTTGGGCTGTTTTGAAGGGCTGTCGTGGCCTCTGGGTGACAGTCCTCTGTGCACACGGACGTTGCATATCAGCCAAAGTCATCGCCAGCAGCTTGCTCTGCGACCCACCACCTATCATGTCATGTGCTCTGATAGAAACGCACTGCAGAAACACAGGAACATGACTTTGGCTGAGTTCCAAGTATGAAAGGGATATTTGGTTAGCCTGCAGTAACTGGAACTCTGTTCTTTCCATTTTGCTTGTACTATAACACCATTTGCATATCTGCAAAAGCTGCTCTGATTTTTTCCCAGTTATGTTTAATGTGTTCAGCATGACTTTCATTTATATTTTTGTTTATTGCATTATATAATACTAGATTGTCTGAGGTATAAGAAAGGTCTTTAGTAATGTGGTTGCTGAATGAAACGTTTGTAACTTTATTCCATTAACCTCAATGATCTTGTTTTACCGACTCTTGATTCCCTGATGAATTGCACAGAAACTCTTCTTTGTGCAGCCAAAACTTTTTTATTTAGGAATTCAAAGAGAGACATGCAGCCCTCTCCAATCCTCTGTTTAATACCCTGGCACTTGTAAAGCGGTTTTGCACTTAAATCAAAACTACCTTGATTAGTTCCCTTTACTAAGGGAAATCCCCAGCAGAAACCAGTAATCGGCATTGGTCCTCTCTGGCAGCCATGGGTAGAATTAGGAAGAGAGAATTCAGAGGAGTGGCTTCTGGATGACAGTCCTCTGTGCACGGAGTGAGGAAACGCCCTGCCTGAGCTGTGCCAGCAGGAAATCTGAAATGTGTTCTGCTAAGAGCTGGAAGGAGGGTGACAGGCTGTAGGTGACCATTTGGCTCATTTGGTAGCAAAGAGCTGATTGACTCGGCCAGCTGCATCTCGGAGGACCGCAGAGATCCACTTCCCACCATGCGGTGAGGAAGCTTGCTCCAGCACCTGGTTTCCTAAGTACACTGGAGCCGAACGTAATGCTCCTGAGCGCCGGTCTGCCTCCAGTGTTTGCTTTCTGCTCAGGCATGTTTGAGATAACATTGAAAGGTCCTTCCGGGGTTCTGAAGAGCTGATAACGTCTCGTTAGAACGTGTTTTCCTAAACTTTCTGAACCGCGAATGTTTCGGAATGCCAGGCGCACAGGCACTGCAGGAAGACGGCAGCCTGTGAGTGGCTGTAGCGCCTGGGGAGGCTGACCGCTGTGTGTGGGTGTCGTTGCTTTCAGCCCGGAGCTGGAGGCTCCCTACAGCACGGAGGAGGAGAGGCGCCGGCTGCTCGACCTGTACCGCTACCTGCACAGCCGCATGCACAGCTGCACCCGGCCGCTCAAGCTCATCTACCACGTGGCCGAGAGGGAGACGCTCCTGGCCTGGGTACGGGGCTGGGGGGTAGGGGCGGGGCTGGGGGAGGGTGGGGGGGTGGACAGGGGCGGGGCTATGACAGGGTAGGGGCGGGGCTGGGGGAGGGTGGGGGGGTGGACAGGGGCGGGGCTATGACAGGGTAGGGGCGGGACTGGGAGAGGGTGGGGGTGTGAACAGGGGCGGGGCTATGACAGGGTATGGGGCGGGGCTGGGAGAGGGTGGGGGTGTGAACAGGGGCGGGGCTATGACAGGGTATGGGGCGGGGCTGGGAGAGGGTGGGGGTGTGAACAGGGGCGGGGCTATGACAGGGTATGGGGCGGGGCTGGGAGAGGGTGGGGGTGTGAACAGGGGCGGGGCTATGACAGGGTAGGGGCGGGACTGGGAGAGGGTGGGGGTGTGAACAGGGGCGGGGCTATGGCAGGGTGGGTCGGGGCTGGGGCAGAATGGTTGTGTGAGCAGGGGTGGGGCGGGGCTGGGAAGGGGTGGGTGTGTGTGAGCAGGGAGGGGGCTGGAGCAGGAACAGGGCTGTGTCCTGGGTGTGCTGGAAGAGAGACACAAGGTGGGGTGGGCCAAGCCTGGGCAGGGTGGGGGCGGGGCGGGGCTAGGGCAGGGCAGGGGGAGGGAAGGGTCAGGGCTGGAGGAGCTGGTGGCAGGAACACGACCGCAGTCTTGATAACCATTCAACAGGTGATTGAGAGCGAGCAGAGGTTGCTTCCACACTGCAAAGCAGAAGGAAAAAAAAATGTTCAAATTAAGACGAGAAGAAGGCTCCAGACATTGTTTCTTTGTCCTTTTTCAGTGTTGAATTGCCTGATCCTCTGCAGCCTGAACACCAATGTAGCACCCCCCCAACCACACCTCTTCGTAATAATAACTCATTAAGAGAGGCTTTTATTCACTTTGACCGAATGGGATAGGGCAGGGATCTCCAATCTAGTCTGGAAAAGGCTGTGTTCCTGCAGGTTTTCCAGGTCTCTTTAAGCCCGCAGCACCTGCAGAGCTGAGAAGATCTGTTTAACTGCCCAGTTTACCCAATAAGTAGTTCAATCAGAGTGTTGAGCTGTGCTGGAAGGTAGACTTGCCATGTAAAATCCTGGACTAGAAGGTGTGCATTAACACATTTTCTTGCAATCACTCTCAGCAATTTGCTCTAACTCCAGCCAGCGCGTGGGATCATGCCCATTGAAGTGCTAATATTTTGTTGCTTTCTAGACATTTTCATCCAGATTCTTATAGAGAATAGGGGGTGAACCGTGGCAGAAACAGTCACTGTTGCCGATCACTGGGTTGGTGGCAGAGCTGGAGTCTGATCCAGGAATCTCCCTGATTGTAATCGCACGCCCATTACACAACTCGGCACAGGCCCTCAGCATCTCAGGTTTGTGTCGTTCAAAGGTCCACTAAAATCAATTGAGATGATTAGTGGTGCACAATAAATAATTCCCAGATCAGTTCAGGACACAGAATGCTTGAGTTTAAAATGCAGGGTAAAGGTGTCCCAGAAGGTTTATGTTCCAGCTGGATCCCACACCTGGACTGTTCGAGTTTCCACAGGAGCGGAGTGGGGAAACTTTTCCTCGGAGGACACCTGCACTCTCCCCCGTCAGCTGAGCTCTTCCTCTCCCTCCCTCCCTCCCTTCAGGTGACCAGTAAGTTCGAGCTGTACACCTGCTTCAGCCCCCTGGTGACCAAGGCCTCGGCCATCAACGCCATCACCAAGCTGCTGCGCTGGATCAAGAAGGAGGAGGACCGCCTCTTCATCCGCTGCCCCCCGAAGTACTCCACCACGCCCCACCCCAGCAAGGGCTCGCGGGGGGGCAAGGGGGGCTCGGACCGCCAGGACACCACTGACAACGGCTTCCTCCCCCCCCTGTAGGAGCCCCCGCCCTTCCTGGTGGGGGACAGGGGCGCCCGGGGCCGCCTGCGCTAACGTGAGGACCACACCCGCAGACTAACTCGCTGGTCTCCTGGCGGCTTGGATTGTAATGGACACCTTTCCTCTCAAGACAGGTTCTTTTTTTTTTTTTAATCGTCTAGGTACTGCTAGGCGACGCATTTCTTTTCTCTTGGGGGGGGGGGATGGGGAGGGAAAGCAGATCTAGGGAAAGGTGTCGTTCAGAAATATCAGCCAGCGAGGATCTGGAGGGGTCTGGGAGTGTGGTCTTTGAAGGTCTGTTACAGGATGTCTCTGGGCTGCACAGGTGTGCAGACTTTGGGCAAGGTTTACACCGGGAGCTGAAGAGCTTGCTCTGGAAATCAGGAGTCTTTGAACATGAAGACCTTATCAGGCACCGTATGCAGAAGAAACTTGAGTTTTAATTTAAAGAGCCAGGGACGTTGGCATCTTGGTCATAAAATTGGGGAGAGATGCCTGATTGCTCTGTGAAACTCTACACTCTGAAGGAAGCTTGTTTTTGTTTGACTAGTCAGGTTTCTTTAGAGATGTGTGGAGCGAATGTTTGAAGTTATAGACCGTTGCCCTGGGAGCTGGTACTGACTCGAACCCCACACAGCTCGTCGGGGCTGGGGC
Source organism: Lepisosteus platostomus (assembly GCF_059453375.1). Lineage (NCBI taxonomy): Eukaryota > Metazoa > Chordata > Actinopteri > Semionotiformes > Lepisosteidae > Lepisosteus > Lepisosteus platostomus. The sequence continues at coordinate 1,306,466 of NC_142613.1, forward strand.
TGTCCCGAGCATGTTTTCTGTGACAACAACAGAAACCTATCCCCGGGCGAGACCGAGCGTTATTTTGAATGATCGTCCCGTGATCGGGTTTTCTAGCCTTTTTCTAGAAAGGCTGACGTTTTCTAGATCAAAAATTCAAAGCGTGTGTGTGCAAACTCGATGCTGAAATAAATCCTCAGTTCCCCAGCTGTCTGCCCTGGCTGCATTCCTGTCTTCTCCGTCTCCCTGCAGTCCCTGTGCCCTTTCTCAGCCTGGAGTTTTATAGCACGGGCTTCTCGAACCCTGCCCTCGGTGCAGACAGGCCTCCCGGGTCAGTATGTCCGCTGCCCTTGTCCTTAGACTGGGCTGCAGTTTACTACACTGCAGCTGGGGTTTCCAGCACATTGCCAGTGTATTGTGACCGCCGCTGCTGGCCGGAGTCTCTCCCGGAGCGTTTGAGACTGTGCTTACCATGAACGGTGGGTTTAGGATTTTGAGCAATACTCTGAAAAGTGTGAGGGTTGCCTAGTCTTGCAGTTACACACAGTTACATCTCTTTCTAAATTTGCCTTCTATGCAATATGTTACGGTGTTCTATGTGTTTATATAGAAGAATCTGGAGGGCTCTGTGGTAGGAAACAGGATCTGAAATGTGACAGCAGATCTGACTAAAGTGAAGGGGAATTCCTTTGAAAAGGTCAGTTCCATGCTGTCGCGAGTGCAGTGTTACCATGACTTCAGATTTTGCACTGGAATCAGTGCTAATTTATGCAAGAGGCAGAACTTCCAGCTTCAGTATTGAACTAATCTGTAACTTCAAACACTCCCTGCACGTCTTAATTCCTTGTATGAACCTCAGACACACTGAATAGTTTTAAAAGTTGTATATACATATATTCAAAATAGACCTATGTTGGTTCTGTTCAGATCCCCAGCTGTTAACTTCTCATTTGCTGACTCTGCTGTATGAAGGTTTGAATAGGTTCCGGAGAAAGGAAGGATACAGGTTGATGTTGAACTAATGTGCTCTATGATTATGTACTGTTATGGTTACATTTGCTTTCCCGCTGCAGTGTGAATTTAGCTTTACGAACAGTTTGCTTTACAGAAGTCGGAAGGGTCAGGCAGGGAGCAGAGAAGCATTCTGAAATAGTGTTCTTCGTGTTTTAATGCAGTGACTCCAAACCGTGTTGCTGGAGAACCACTGTCCCACTGGTTTTTATCCCAGTGGAGTTCTGTATGACAAGCGAATTCGATTTCAGTTTTCTGTTTGGGGATGATTTTGAAATTGGCTTTCACTTCTTCAAGTGTTGAATGGGGTTTGTCTTTGGTATCAACCTTGTCCCCAGTTTCTGAACGTCAGACTCTCCTCACTCAGGTATTTGGCCTGAAGTGTAACCAGTTAGACTCCTGTAAGAAGGAAAACAATTGCTTACTGGGAGAGTGTTACACAAGCTATTCTCAGCTGTGTCCACTCAGCATAAATTGAGCACCTAATGATAGCTGTTTAATCGGAAATAGAGGTGAGCAGGGCTGCTGATAGACCTGTGTGCAGACGTTGTCTATGAAACTATATGCCTGAAACTCAGAACTTGAGTGCAGAAACCTGGAGACTGGAAGTCTAAACCACTGAAGCAGATCGGTGAGCGCAGGTGACCTGGAGCTCCGCTGGGATGAAACTCCTCAGACACTGGGATCAGCCTGTTCCCGGCGCCGGGACCTGCTGCAGTAACACCGCTCCCGACGCGCTCCTGACGGCGCGGCACAACTGGAGCATCGCTCTCCCTGACATCACGACGGCTGGGCAGGGGCTGGGCAGGAGCCGGCCAGTCCGCGGCGGTCCCGGCGCCTCGGTGCCCGCCTGCCGGTGTCGCGGTCCGGCCGGCTGTCCCGCACGGGCGTCGGCGACGCTCGCTCCACCGGGTCGCGGCAGAGCCAAACCGTATTTGCGCTGACCTGCAGGAGGAAGGAGAACGGGCGGGGCAGACCAGTCCAGTCCGAGCCAGATCCATCCCGAAGCACTGTTGTTAAATCCCGGCGCTCCCGCAGGGCCAGTCCGCAGCGCTTGACCCTCAGTGGTCACTGACCCCGAGGGACAGCCGCGGGCTGGTGTCCAGTCCAGCTGACGCCGTCAGTCCAGATCTGGTCTCTACGCGTTTGCAGTCTCGCCTGCCCTGTTCTCTCTCAGGCTTGCTCCAGAGTTCATCTTTCTTCCCAGCTGCTCCGCGCTGTGTGCAGCCGCAAGGTGATGCGTGACTCTCGGCGCCCCGAGGGGCAATTTGTTTCCTTCTTCAACAAGGGGCGACAGTCTCCAGGGTCGGCCGGCCATCTACTCTGCATAAACGTAAACGACAAGGTGTGAATTTTGCCCCCTCCCCCCCCCCACTTTTTAAATTAAAAGTTCAAGTATTTCGAAGTGTGTGTGTTTGTGTGGTATTTTTGCGATCGGCTTTGTGATTTTGCTGCGGACAGAACCTTAACGTTGCCGGTGTGCAGTGATCCTGTCTCGGCTTCACGGCGGCGGTGCGGTCGGGCTTGCGGTGGCGGTTTTTTAAGGACAGATCAATGTGACAGATCCCGCCACGGGAAACGCGCGAGTGTTGTCGCCGTCGCCCACGGCCGCTGTAAGACGGTGTGCCAGTCTCCTCACCAGTGAAGGCCCGGCTTGCGGCAAGCTTCTCATTTCCAAATTGGTGGGTCAGCTGCCACCCACTGCTGGGTGCGTTTTCTGTCGAAGTACATCGCCAACTCGTCGTGCTTCACAAACGAACTTTTGAAGTCGGGCGAGGAGACGGTTCGGATGGGCGATTATACGAAAGTGCCTTTTTAAACAGATGAAACACGTCCACCCGCTGCCCCAGTGTGCCCCACTAACAATTCGATTATTGATTCGGATAATTTGATTTTATGATGACGACACACCTGAGTTGTATACGTGAGGGAAGGTTAAATGTCTATGAATGAGAGGAACACTCGTTATACAAACGAGATTTTAACGCTGTGGCTGGTGTTTTTGGCGCCGTCCTAAACCCTTTTTGACTTCTGAGCGCCCACCTTCAATCCAAGTGACATGTCACAGCCTCGGACCCGTGACCGTAGCACCGCTACTCCTTCTCCCACAGAGCTGATGCTTTTCGTTTCTGTTATCAAAACGGACACAAGACCCAGAGGAAACAAGCGGAAGCTACGCGGCTTTGCATTTAAAAATGAGAACAGGAGGCATTTTTCTTTTACACTAAGGGTGGCGGGGGCGTGGAACAAGCCCCCCAGTCATATTGTTGAAACCGACATGTCGGATTCTTCCAAGAAAGGACTGGATAACATCCCCGGGTCAATTAGCCACAAACTACTAGGCAGGCTAGTTGGGATGAATGGGCTCCTCTCGTTTTTAACCTTGATTATGTTCTGACGTATTTTAAATATTTCAATTTTAGGAATATTAAAGGTAACAAAGGAGAGCAGAGTTACACACGCTTGGCTAGTTTACAGACGATATCGAAGTTGCCCAACACTGCAGCGTTATTATTAATTTAAAATAGCAATCTTAAGAATTCGGTGTTTTTAATCAGTGTTGAGAGTACACCAGTCGGTGGGACACGTCGTTCTCTGCTGAAAATGAATAACTGCTGCTGCTCCCCCTGTCGGACAGGTGTCGTTAGTGCAGCTAATGTAAGGCTCACCATGGACTGAACTATTGTATCGGCAGGGTGGATTAGCCGTCATCCTTCTCGGATCTTTAAAGTCAGTGTATTTGACTTGGGCTTACCATCGGTTATTTGCCGTTTAGTTTTCAGCAGGCAGCGATAAAGATCCCAATCGCGTCTTTATTTTTCACACGCTCGCACACGCCTCCCTCCCTCCTCTCCCACCCCCTTCCCGGAGAAAGTATTGTGTCATTGGTATCGGCCGACCCCCCCCCCCCTCCCCCCTTCCAGTAGTAAAGATGGCGCAGGCACTGTCAGAAGAGGAGTTCCATCGAATGCAGGTAAAATGCTTCTAATACGACAAAGTATCAAGTCGAATTGGGTCACATCGCGGTCCGGGTTGGTAATAAGAAGTAGGGCTCGCTGGGCATTCGGGTCATGAAGCTTTCGTTCGGAAGGCAGGGTCGAGAACAGTGCGGATGTTTTCGTAGGCCAAGGTTGCAGCCTCGGCGTCGAGTGGGCGTTTGTGACCGAGTGTGATGGCGATGGGAGCCAGTCTACTCGGCGGGGAAGAGCCGGCAGAGAGACAGAGATGCGTGGGGAATAGGTAATGCAGAAAACAAATAAGCATATTAATCAGTCCATTGACAGGCTGGTTCACAATTCTGAATTGGGGACGTCTGAGCAGCTAGTCTTTTTGCAAACTAGCTGACATTGTTTTTTTTTTTGTTTTTTTTTAGTGGAGCAGCACCGTCCTAGTCGTATTCTCCTTAATAAGTTGCCAGATTGTGAGTTTTGCTGGCCGGTTTCTAACTAAATCCCTAAATCGGGACGGGGGGACTGTTTTTCCTGTAGTCGACCGCATCCTGTATTGAGGTCCTGAGTGATGGAGAGACCCGGGGCTCGCAGTCAGACCCCGGCGGTGGGTATCAGGTCGCCGTTCGGATGCAGAGCCCGACTCCTTGCTCTTCAGCCGCTGTGTTTATTTTGCTGTGTTGTGACATGACGTTGCGGTTTTGGCGGAGTGCGGCTGTGCCAGTTAGAGCCGGCGAAAATACGCCGGGGGTCCTTCTGTGAGCACGTAAGCCCCCAGTCAGCTGTGACAGTTTGTAACTTTGCCAAGCCAGTGATCCGCACTTTCCTGGGTGAGTCAATAAAATCATAGCGCCTATGTGCCGCTGTTCTCGATGGTCAGCCCTGTCCAGCCCAGGATGTGGTGGATGCTAGATCCTTGCTCAGTGGCTCTTGGAGTAGGTGGGTTGTGTGGCTGTGGACTAGGTGGAAGGGATTGAGTCCGATCTTAGGAGGAACCACCCCCAATATATTCTCAGACAAGGGGTCTATAAATATCGAGCGTGGAGCAGTGCCAGCTCCTGTCTGCTTCAGAGGGTTAATTTCCACACTGGAAGGTAGTCCATTAACATTTTAGCACTAAACCGGAGTCCTTCCTGCTGGCTCTTGGTGTCGAGCAGTGTGTCACACAGGGCAACGAAGCCTTAATCCGCTAAACCTCAAACCTTAAACTTTGCTCGTCTGTGCTCGCCTGCTAACGAGGCCTGCCTTTGGGAGCAATGGCTACTCTTACTTCACTGCAGCTGATAATAATAAATAATAATCCTGACACTTACATAGCGTTTTTCTGGACACTCCACTGATGGCGCTTTACAGGTAATGGGGATCCCCTCCACCCCCACCTGGATGATGCTCCAGTCCTCTCCCCACACACCAGCTCTCAGTGGGGAGGAGAGCAGAGTGATGAAGCCAGTTCAGAGATGGGAGTTATTAGGAGGCCATGACTGGTAAAGGCCAGAGGGGAATTTGGCAGCACCCCTACTCTTTTTGAGAAACGCCCTGGGGTTTTTTATGACCACAGTGTGTCAGTTTATATGGCTCATCCGAAGGACGGATCTTTTTTTACAGTATAGTGTTCCTGTCACTATACTGGGGCAATAGCACCCACACAGACTGCAGGGTGAGCGCCCCCTACTGGCCCCACTAACACCTCTTCCAGCAGCAGCCTTAGCTTTCCTAGGAGTCTCCCATCCAGGTACTGGCCAGGCTCTCACCTGCTGAGCTTCAGTGTCCACAGCTGCTGGAATCTATGAGTCCACAGCAAGCAATACCTTTCTAGGATGGGAGTGCATCCACAAACATTTCAACTCCAAGGGACAGGAAAGTCCCTTTGGTCCAGCAAAGAAACACTCCGAATGCACATAAACCAGAGAAGCGGGGCTGAAAATTACACAAGGATCAGCAGTGCTGGGAACCACCTGCAAGAGTTCACATCTACATGCTAAGCGAGTTAAAGATGATATTAGTATATGCCAAACCGTGCTACGGTAGATAAATCCCCTGGACCGCTCATAAAGCAGCTCGATGAGACCGTATTCAGATATCAGCCTGTAGGTTTCTGAAGGATTTGAAACCTCCTTGCAGACATAATCAGAATTCCATAGTTATGAAGTGGTGGACAGTGAATGGGATCATTGGAATGTCTGGTATTTTTTCCAGGGAAAGTGAAAGCAGTTGGCCAGTCTCATGGTTGTCACATGAGAGATTCTTGCAAGCGGGGATTTTCATACATTGCAGAAATCAGTCCTGTCTGAGCTGTAACTCTGAGGCAAATTGCAGTGCAAAGACAAACGGACTTGGGAAAGCCATTTACCTGAAGTTATTTAAAAAATAATTTACAGTCTCTCTAAATAATAATGCATTGCAAATTTGTCTTCTAAATAGAGTTGCATTAAACAGTAAAGTATGTTCACTATAAATTCAACTGTTTTATGGGAATTATGTAAATTGATGTTGACTGAGGTGACTTAACACTTAAAATTGAACCACTGCTTGAAGGCTCTTAGAGATTTGACCGTCACTGTCCTGCAAAAAGTGAAGGAAACAGATTCCCTTAGTAAGAGAGAGGAGGTAACGCATCTCTTCTTCCTCGTTGTTTGAGCTTCCATTTCTTTTTTATTTTGTGTCTTATTTATGGTTCTATCCTATATGATCTGAAATTCAAAGGGGATTTTTTTTACCCGATTGCAATAGCATGGTAACAAAAGAAAAATACAACAAAAGTTCTTCCCCTCTTCATTACAGTATAAATGTTCACATTGATATTGATAATACTTTTAAAACTGTTTTTATCGGTACAGTGGCACACACATTAGTGCTGCTGTGTCATAACTCTTAGATTTTAAGTTTAATTTTAGCTGATGGTTCCTTCTGTGTGGAGTTTGCATGTTCTCCCCTGGGGCTCCAGTGGTTTGCCTCCACCTCTCGAAGACGAGCCAGTTGTGTTATACTAAAGTTCCCTTTCCACCCGGTCCAGGAGTGCAGCCCAGCCCTCGTGAAACCACTTTGCATGGAGTTGCTCTGCGCGAGCTGAACTGTCTTCTGCTGCATCTCTGTACACAAAAGTTGTTTTGTAGAACCTGAACCTGTGACCAATGATCAAAATGGTTTAAATGACTAGCAGCCCTTGATTAATGCTCTCATGTGCTCCTCTCCCCCTCTCCTCTCTGCCCCTGACCCTCCCCCTCTCCTGCCCGTCTCTGCTCCGGTTGCTGATCCTGACTGGATCCCCCACGTCCTCTCCTCTCTCCTGACCCAGGCTCAGCTCCTGGAGCTGAGGACACAGAACTACCAGCTCTCCGATGACCTGCGCAAGAACACAGCTGGTAAGAGACAATACGCGCAGCTGGGCTCTGTGGCCATGCAGAGGCATCAAAAGCTTAGTTGAGCCTGAGATTTTCTGAATTCCTCTGTGTAATTGTAAGTGGCTGGTTGGGACCTGTTCTGTAGATAAGCAAGTCATCATCCTGTCAGTTTTCTTATTGAGGCTGCTTCTGCAGCATGGCTCTTTTAAACGAGCCTGACTGCTGCAGGGTGCGGCAAAAGACCAGAAGCCACATCACAGCTGTTTATGTATTATTAAACCCCAGAATTGGTCAGTGGTTTCCTTCTAGTAGCTTCCTAGTTTGAAAGTGGACGCTGTGAGTCTGCCGGTTTGGTTTGGTGCTGGGGCTGTGTGCGCCAATCCTGGATAATAATGTAGCCCAGAGTTTAACCAGCGCTGTCGGTGCCTTAGGTGTTTGACAGGCAGGTGTCCCTTCAAGGTCATCTCTAGCCAAGGACTGAGGTGGTCAGTCCTGGTCCCAGAGGGATGGTGTGTCTGCAGGTTTTCAGTCCAGCTCAGCTCTTAATGAGCTCAGTTAGCTCCTTACTGACTTAATTGGACCAGTTTACCAGCTTCTCCCAGCTCTTCAGATGCTGGTGCTTGGCGGAGATCTAGAAAACCTGCAGACTCACTGAACGGCCCTTGGGGGCTTTTGTGTGCATGTCTAGAGTGCTCAGCATGTGTTTCGCCGAGTCTCCTGTGGTGTGAAGTAACAGGTCCTGAAGCGCTTGTTCCTCTGGTGTTGCAGAGCTCAATGCCCTGCGCCAGAAGACCTCCACCCTCGAGAAGGATCTCCTCAAAGCTCAGAAGGTAGGACAGAGTGTTCACTGCTTTTCCAGAGTCGTGTCAGTGAGAGGGTGGAGTCTCTTCGCCAGCTCTCTCTTCTTCCCAATGCTGGTACTATATCTGCTCCTGTTGTTCTCCTGTCCCAGCCACCGCTGCTTAAACCCACCACTACTACTGTTGCCATTGATACCAGTGCACATTGTCACCCAACGAAATAGTATCGGAGGACAGGGTGGAATAGACAGGCTTAGTAGTCTCTTGCTCTCATCCTCAAGATGGAAGTGCAATTAAAACTGAGAGCAGGAGGCTCATTTTTACACAAAGGGTTGTGGGATTGTGGAACAGGCTACCCGACCATATGGTTGAAGCAAATTCTTGGATCAGTTAGATGCTAACTAGCAAATGGGCCAGATGGGCTTACTGGTCACCTAGCGTTTCTAATTGTTCATATGTGCAGAATGAGAAAGGTCTTGTGCACCTGTACATGTGAGCATATGTATAGAGATTTGTCTGTATCGAGGTTTGAATCTCATAGGTTAATTTTGTTTTGCAGGCTCTTGGCAAGAGTAAGAAAGCTCAGGTGAGTCTGTTCGTGACTTGCAGGATGACGATTTCTGAGTCTTTCCACACGCGGCTTGGGCTGGTTTAAATAGGAAAAAATCGGGGAAAAAAATTAGCTGTTAAGCGGAATAAACCACTTAGTAAGACTTTGAGCCTTTTTATTCTCCAGTGGATGCAAAGAAGGTATCTTTATTTTGACAGCTGCACACACTAATTAAATTAAGAACTTAATAGGTTAATTAATGAACAGTTTATCAATGTTTAGCTTAAGTCCTAGTAATTCTAATTTTAACAATTGCTAACATTTGACCTTTACAGTGTGCATTTTCCAAAACAAGGAGTGCAAAACAATTATGCAAAGTAATTGATGTTTACACAATCTACATAGATGAAACCTGCTCAAGACATTTTGGGTCTGATTGTGCAGGTTGGAGAACCATTTTAACAAGAGTAGAAACAAGACTTCCATAGCAGACTCGTGTATTCTTTTTAATTCAGGCGTTGACAACACAGGGGCTTTGTGTGTATTGGCAAAACAAGCTGACGAGCCAGGCTCTGTAGGAGCTCAAGTTGTCGGGGGCTGGGAATCTGACTCCTGTGTCCTGTGTCCTGTGTCTGTGGGCAGGAAGTGGACGCCCTCCTCAGTGAGAATGAGATGCTCCAAGGCAAACTGCACAGCCAGGAGGACGACTTCAGGCTGCAGAACAGCACCCTCATGCAGGAGCTCTCCAAGGTGCTGAACTCTCCTGGAGCCCACACCTGCAGTAGCTGAAGCTGAGCTGCTCTTTCATACCCAGTAGGACAGAATTCTTTATTGCCACACAGCAAGACCTGGCGGAAATTGCTTTAGATAAAGCTAGAAAACTTGGAGAAGCAGACATATAGCACAATATTGAACTACAAATATAAATGAAAAGACAAACAAAGCACAGTCATAGTCGCTTATATGTAAGCGTTAAACTTACCGTCATGCTGATGCCTTTTGTGCTAAACAGTCCAAGTGGACATGCCCTCTAGCTGTTAATTCATTATTTAAGCTGTTTATTTCTTTCATGTCATCGCCAGCATACATACAGTGTTAGTCTTCTTTTATGCTGAAATTTTGGTTTCACCTTTGGGTTTAATTACTTTCATGTCTTTGATATTCCACTTGTTAAACCTAAGTAAACCCGCTTTTGCCCACAGGGAGTTTTAAATACATCTGTGTGTATTGTAGTACCTTCTGTTCCTCTGTCAGCGCTGCTTTTTTCATGAAAGGAAACCAGAGGCTGAAACTAGAACAAATAAACACAGCCGGCATTAAAGAGTAGGAAGCATGAGAGGTTCAGTCACGGATATCTTGTTTTCCTGAAAAGGGCATTTACGTGTATGTTTGTGCTGACTGCTTTGCTCACCATGCAGCTTGTGAAGAGGTTTTTAATCTCCCTGTCGAGAAGGCGACAAGAGAAAACATGATTTGCTTTGCGTCTGTCTGATTAAGACATATACACGCTGGTGTTTGCAACATTAACGTTCTTCCTTTGTGACTTCCTGTCAGCCCCCGCTGCCCGGGCAGTGTGTGGGCTGTTGTGTAAAAGCCCTCTCGGGGCTGGAGACGCGCAGGCACGCTCATGCTCAAGTAGCTCTGGCCAGTGAGTGGGTACACACGATCACCGTGATGTTTTCGTTTTTCATTTTTTAATGAGAACTGATAAATACAGCCAGCAAACACAGGTCCTGGAGGGGAGAAACTGAAAGACTGGAGACGACATGGATGTTAACGAAGGAGGTTTTTCAGAACAATCTTAGCCTTATTTTCATCACATAAACATAAATGTGCTGTCATCAAGCACAAACTCTATTTGCGGGGTTGAGATCAATTCAAATCCAAGGCTGTAGCTGTAGCGTTTTGTAGTCTAGGTGTTGGTGGGCCAGTAGGTGGCTCCTTTGGACTGGAATTTCCTGACCAGTGACCCAGGGTAGTGACAGGGGCAGTGTGCTGCAGGAAGGGCCATCTTTCAGAGGTTAACAGGAGGAACTGGTTACTTGGTCATTAAAGATCTGGCACTGTTCAAAAGTGTAGGGCTTAACCCCAGTGTCTTGGCTAACTTCCACTTTGGGCTTGTGCAGTTGCAGTATGTCTTCCTTAGAGTATCCTCTTGAGTCAGCTGGTGCACCTTCTCCTCCTGTCTTGCTGTGTAGTGGGGCTGCTGGTGCAGACTCACCCAGCTGTTCTTCATCACGTTTCTGTGGATCAACCTATATGTTTATGCGTAAATGCTAATTTTGAAAAGTCTTTAAATTCTTGCTTGAATTCATTTCTGTGCTTCATTACTAGCTGAAAAGGTTATTTATGCATTCAGCTTCATTTAAGTTATTGGATTTCATGATGTTGGACTAAGAAACAGAATTGACATAATGTTTACAAGTCTTGCACATCAGCAGCAGGTAAGAAAGCTGGTAATCAGGGCTCTTGTAATGCCTTCAAGCCGTGGGACTCTGAGACACTGAAGCTGATGTTGTCCCCTCCAGCTGTGCTCCCAGATCGAACAGCTGGAACAGGAGAACCAGCAGCTGAGGGAGGGGCAAGGGGTGGAGCCAGCAGCCCCAGGCTCCGCCTGTAGCCCCGTGGATGGAGAGTTACTCCGCCTCCAGGCTGAGAACTCCGCCTTGCAGAAGAAGATGGCAGGTGAGCACAGCGAAGGGGGAGCCCAAGGTTGGGGTGCACAGTTTCTGGAACCACTAGGCACGGTATAAGACAGGAAGTTTCCAGCATGCGTAGTGCAGTGGAGGGTTGGCTTCTAGCAGGCATTTCATGAATTTGCTTGCACATGTTCTGCTCTCTGCCCTCCCTCTTCAGCCCTGCTGCAGCACCGTGAGCGGGAGGAGCAGAGCCAGGCGGGGGCCGAGGTCAACGGGCTCAGGCCCGCGGCGCTGGGCTGCGTGGAGCCGGACCCGGGCCAGGCGGATGCGGGCGGGGGGGGAGCCGGCACGCCAGAGAGGGCGCCGAACGAGCGGATCGAGCAGGTGGGCCCGGGACCGGGGAGGGGTGCGGCCGTGCCGTCGTGGCCCGGCCAGCGCGTCCGGTGCAGATCCAGTTCCGCTTCGTGTTGCAGTGCGTTATCCTGAGCGCACTGTCTGTGCACAGAGCTGCACGCATTTCTCATGAGAAGTTTGTGTTTGCTGTGGAATCTTCTGATTGTGCAAATAAATCCCAACCTCTTGAACTTGAACCTCTTGAATCCTGGGAGCTGCCAGAAGAGACAAAGTATTGAAGATCTGGATATAGATGGAGCATAGAATATATATGCAGATTTAAGTATATGAGTGCTAGTATTGCTATATGAGTAATTAGTCTTGTGTACCACTTCTGTAGCTGGAAATAATGAGCTTTTCAATTCATATCGCAGGCCGAGGCAAAATGTGCCAAACTTGAACAGCGAGTGAAGGAGTTAGGAGGTGAGTCGGGGAGTTTTATTTTGTTATAAAGGGTTTTGCTCTCTGAGGGAAGTGTTTTTGTGGGCTCCAACTGCTGTAATTACAGTCGGAGAATAAAATCATCCAGCACTTCTGATAGCACCCTATTTTAGAAATGGGGATCATCCCTATTGCAGCTCTAGGGGTGCACGGTTTTGAGAGTCTCCCAACATTTAAAGGGAAGAAGCATGTTTTGCTTTTACTTTTTTCATTCTAATGGGACCAGCTACTGAAGACTAACCTGTGTAATAGTGTAATATTTTACAGAACCTTACACTTCAATTGGCAGTGTTGTCTTCCACAGAAATAGTTTTCAAGTTACATATACATGCGGTTAAAGGGTGTTTTAAATATCACTAGTGTAAAGAATTAAAGAAGAAAAGCCATAAAAAATGTTTAAATAAGCAAACCTTTCTTTCCGTTTCCATCGTAAATGTCCTGTGACAGTACTGTTTTTAGTTAGTCCAGTACGCAACAGTGGTTGCGGAGTCATTTAAAAGTTGGCTTCGATTTTGTTCTTAAGGTCTATTTAGAAAACTACTGTTGTGGAATCCTGGAGGTTTATAAGAGGAGTTATATACTAGAGAAGGCTATTCGGCCCAGTAAGCCTGTTAGTAGCAAATTCATCCAGGGATCCAGCACATCTACAGTGGTATCAAAAGCATGCACACCCTTATTCAAATTTCAGCTTTTGTTGATGTAAAAGCTGAAATCAAGACAAATCGCGCCAGATCTTTTTTCACCTTTAATAAGATCTTGTAACCGATAATATTTAAATGAAAAACAAATGGATAATTTTTAGGCACAATAGCTAAAAAAACTTTTAAATACCTTTGTTGCATAAGTGTGCACACCCTTTGCAATGGGGGTTGTAACTGTGTTCAGATTGAACCAGTCACATTCCAGATCATGTACAGAGGTAATTTACCTTCACTTGACATCACTGGACGTGATTCTGATTAGCCCTAAATAAAATCAGCTGTTCATATAATATTCCGCTGTTTATTGTGTCTGCTACCTGCCACTATGTATGCAGCAGTAGGCCAGTTTGAAATGAGGAGCTGGAAGTGTGCACATTGGCGTGCACATGCTCGAGCGGTGTTGCACAGAGTCAGGTTGGCCGGCCTCACCAAATGCTGTTTTGACAGAGGTGGAACTCCAGCTGCACACGGAGCAGGAGGAGAAGAGGCTGCTGAAGGCGCAGCTCCAGACTCTTGAGGTAATACCATGGTGATGTACCGGGTTACGTGCGCTAGCATCTGCTGTGGGCTCTATCGTAGGCCTGTTGTGCTCGCAGGCGCTGCAGTCTCCCGTGTGAGAGCATGCTGCAGCTGCAGTGCTGGACAAGGTTATTGCACTGTTCTTATCTGTACCATTATGGTTGTGTCCAAACCTCTGGTTTTTAATCACAGAGTTGGGGTGCTTCTCCAGCCCTGGTTTAGGGTGCCTTAAAGTACTGAGGAGTAACGTCAGGATATTGAGAGGATCGGGGCAAAGCTGACCATCCCAGACTATCTGGGGAGTGTCTGGGGAGCAGGGTCTTTTTCTTGAGACAGCTGCAGGAACTTGGTGAATCGATGGAGCAACCGAGAGAGTTTCAGTTTTCTCACCTGGGTTTACACCCTGGGCTCCCTGTTCTTTTACCCCTGGGGGCAGAGGGGGTTCTCCCAGAAGGCTGTGTGATGCCCTCCAGGGTGTGAGTGTTTGTCCCCCCCTGCTCTCCGATGCAGAGACTGAAGGGAAGTGGGAATTCTGTCCACACCTGTTCCTCTAAGGAGCTACAGCAAAAGTTCATTGTGAGACAACTGACTGGTTTTCATCTTTTTCTCTTAGTCATCCAAACAGGCAGACCTGACCAAACTGCAGGAAGACCTTGCTAAGGTACCTCGGAGTCCCTGATCTTATTATATTTTATTTCATTGTGATGAAAATGGAATGTAAAGCATGTGTGTGTCTTTCAGCTGCGCTCATTCTTTCCATGGGTTTTGTGGCACAGCTTCCTCTAAACGTAAAGTTTTTAGATGTCAGTTTATTGGATTTGGATTGAATATAACCATTCATAAACTGGAAGTCAAAATGTGTACATTACATACTAGCAGAAATACTGTCCGTGTGTTTTTTATTAGTTTGTGTATCTGTATTTTGTCTTTCTTAAATTATCATATCTTCAGCACACCTGAGTCCTTTAATCAATTTATTCTCTTTGAAGTTAGTTTTTCAACTTGCACTGTCTCTTATCTGTCTCGCGCTGTACTATTGACAGTTCTCTACAGTAAGATTCCTCTGTAACAAGGCATTTAAACAGCCGTTGTTAACTGTAAAGTGAAGTTGTTTTAAAAATCCGTTTGTTGTTACCACTGTGATGAACCGTGTTCATTTTCCCTGTTCTCTTATCGTTCTAGCTTTCTGACAAACTGAAGAAAAAGCAGGAAAGGTAAGGAGGGACAGCAGCATACTCCTGTTTGGGTATGGCATGAGCTCAAGTGGGCCAGGGTGGAGAAGACAGGTGGGCAGTGCGGGCGAAGACAGGTGGGCGGCGCAGGTGGGCAGTGCGGGCGAAGACAGGTGGGCGGCGCAGGTGGGCAGTGAGGGCCAAGACAGGTGGGCGGCGCAGGTGGGCAGTGAGGGCGAAGACAGGTGGGCAACATTATGTTCACATTCCTTTCCCAAGCAATCTTCCCTTAGCAGCATTAAACCACAAAGTCTCTGCGTACCACGAGTTAAATTCCCGTAAAAATATTTCAATACCCGTTATTTAAATGGAGAGAGTAATGGCAACCGACGTTAAAGAATTTTGAGAGCTGTGATTGCAGAGCAACTTAGATGTTTTTTTGTGGTCGTCTCTTCTCACGTTACTGTGTCCTAAAGGAAACCGTTTCAAAGTGATGTCAACAGGTCATGCGGCCTGTTGCATGTCTGTTGGCCGCAGCATCACTTTGCCAGTTAATCTTCTATAGAAAGTACGTCCCACCGCGTCGGGGACTACATTCTGGAGCAGGCTGTCCAGCCACGTTGTTGAAGCCGATATCCCGGCTTCCTTCGAGGAAATAATGAATGGATGTGACCTTGCATCAGATAGCGCAAAGCTACAGATATGACCAAACGGGCGTGATGCTTCCTCTCGTTCGCACCCCTCCGAGGTGCAGGTGGCAGGAGGGGGGTACAGCCTGCGGAAAGGGGTGCTACCAGAGGGGGTGGGGTTAGGTTAGGGCACACAGAGGGTGTGTTAGTGTCCCAGTCTCTCTGGGGGGGGAGATTGCAGTAACAACCCTGTTTCCCACTCTCATGCAGCTTCATGCGCCTGCAGGCTGAAAAGGAGGCTCTCTACAATGACAGCAGGTGAGAGCGAAAATCCCCTGCACGCACTTCTGTCTTTCTTACTGATTGACATGCAATGTTGGCTCCCCTTTTACAAAATAAAGTATTTTATGGACAACATCTATATTATCTGTGGTCTGACCGGAACTTTCTTCTGCCTCGTTGACAGAAACAGCATCTGAAATGCCAAGTTGTTTTTTTATATGTATTTTTAACACAGGAGTGTCAGTCACTGAAAAAATAACCTGGTACCTTTGGGTGCAACTCATTAAAACACCCCAGGGATTTAAGTAGAGTAAAACAATAAAAACCACTTTCTGACTTTTGTTTTGCTCCTGTTGGTTATTGGATTTTTTTTTCAGGATTAAAATCAGTGAGATTCAGCAGAAGAAAGAGGAGGAGTTGAAGTCCATGAACATTCGGAACCAGAAGCTACAGGGAGACCTGCAGGTGGCCAATCAGGTATCAGTGCCTCCACATGCCAACCAATCAGGCTGCCCCACTGCAGTCCAGTCCAATGGTCTGCTCAAGGCTGGGCCCAAGCACTTTCAGAGTAGGAGATACTGTAGTGAAGGCAGTAGTGTTGGGTGGGACTAAGGGGTGATTACTAAAGAGATTAAAACTGTGGCCCTAGAAAGATGTCAAGGGGACACTGGTTTGCAGGAACTGTAGCCTGACTTGAGCAGGCAGAGTCCACCTCTCTTAGGAAGGGGTGAAATCTGTTTCCTGTGATTCTAATCACTGCAGGAAGGGTGCACTGGGCAGTGTGCCGACGCACATGCAAGAAAAGCGCAGGCGTGCTGGCCTAGCGGTGTTGCGGCCTGCTCTAATCTCAGGCGTGTCTTTGCAGAGCATCAGTGAGCTGAAGGAGCAGCTGCAGAGCCAGCAGAAGGAGCATGAAGCAGCCCTCCTTGCACTCAGAGACCAGGTAACCAGCCCAGGGCCTGCCGAGCTGGCCTGTGGGGTGGAGGTGTGGTGCCGGCAATGCCTGTCCGCTCCTTGGCAGCGCCTCGATTGCTTAACTCTTTTGCTGCCAGAGCTTCACCCTTGAGGAGATGCAGTCTGTGCACAAATAACCCCGACTCGGACGAATCTGCGCAGAAATGATTCCAGATTAAAAGGGAAACTATTGCATATTGAAATGGATTTGACAGTGTCTGGTGTGACAGTGAGTTAGATTGTGCTGGATGTTCTTTAGACCTTGGTTGTGGTTTCTGTGTGCACTGCACAGCAGAGCCCGCGGTGGTGGTATAGCCTCCTGAATTGTAGCGGGCTGTGTGTGGAACGTGATCATGGCCCCAGGGTGACTGCTCTTTCACGGTAGCCAACAGCTACAACCAGTTCATGAGGATCTCCCTCAAGATCAAGCCCTACCCCCCACTCTGTAGGAGTAGCTCTCGGGAGCTGAAGGCGGCAGATTGCAGGAGTTTTCTCTGGCTCTCGGGGTTGAAGTCCCTCCTCCATAATTAAGGTTGAACTGGAGGACAGGCTTGATGTGGAATAGAAGGAGTGGGGCAAAATCTCTGATGGATCATTGGAGGAAATGGCTGATCCAGGCAGATGGATCTCTGTCAGCCAGGTTTGCAGGATCGGACTTCAACAGAAATCCAGTAGATTTTTTAGTTCTTTGTGCTTGTCTGCCAGACAGACATTTAAAACAGATGTGCTATTCTCTGGACAGGAAAAGAAGAAAGAAGGTCCTAAAATCCTAGTGTCCTCTTCAGTCCATCCCCCAGAGTTGCTTGTTACTATTAAAGAGCTGTTGCTCCAGATAGCTGACTGCTCAGGGGCCTTGTGAACCATGCAGATAGGGAAGTGGAACAGCAGTCTGCAGAGCCACTAATGAGTTGTCAGTTTATAATGACTCCCACACTGCTGGTGATAATCTCTGCGTAGGAATTCGACCCCCTTGTTCCGAGTGACACCAGGAGTTGAGAGTGCCGAATGCACTCAGTGCCTTTAATGTCTTCCTGACTTATTGAGGGAGATTCTGTCAGTATGGCTTATGTTCAGGAGTCCTGGCAAGACTTCTTGAGCTCTTTAGGCGTTTTCAGTTTTGAAACGTTACCATTATGTCTGTAGCTAGCGCTGCAGGAAAGGAGTTCCTGAAGAACTGCCTTAATGGGCAGCCTTCCTTGAAAGAGGTTATAGGGAGCTGGCTGGCTGTGATTGTCGTCCGTTCGGCGGGGCTCTGCAGATCACAGAGAAAGAGGCAAGCTGTCGGGTTCCTTTTGCTTATGAAAACTCTGCTGCTTTCCTTTTAAGAAGTCCAGAGTGTTAACCCTGCTTTCCTTGCCTTCTGCAGTGCAATCAGAAATTAATCCTGTGTCCCGTCCTTTTAATTCAGTCATGCCTTGATTCAGCTGTCTTCGTGCCTGGACTTTCTCTGCTTCTGTGTTCTAATCTCTTTTTTTTTCCATCTTCTTTTTTTTCTTCCCATTTCTGGTCTCTCCTTCCTTTCTGCTTGACTCCTTTTGTCTCCTTCTCCCCCCCCCGCTTTCCTGTGCTTTCCTCCCTTCTCCCCTTCTTGCCTCCTTGTCGCGTTCCGCTGTGACTCCTCCCATTCATCCTGTCTCCCTCGCACTCCTCCGACACGACTCCCTGTCTTCTCCTGCTCTTCCCCTCTCTCTCCCACTGTGATACAGGTAGCGTGTCAGAGCGCAGTCAGTCAGGAGCAGGTGGAGAGTATCCTGACTGAGAATGATGCTCTCAGGACTAATCTAGCTGCCCTAGAACAGGTACTGCTCCCCTCTTCTCCCTGCGCAGGCAGAGCACTGGGGAGGCTTCTCCTTGTTTCTGTGTCTCTTCGGACACTCCTGCACTCACCTGGGTACCTGAACCCAGCCACGAGGTTGAGTGGGTTTGTGGGTTTGTTTGCAGCTGTCTGGGCAATGGGGCCCTTTTCAGATTACGAATCGGTACACATCCTCAAAGAGACATTAGTTTGCAATCCTGTATCCTGTTCAGTTAGCATTGTGATTCAGTCTTTAGCCGATTGAGACAGCTGTGTTTGTTCATTTATGAAAGTAATGATGTGTAATTAGACGGAAAAGGATATTCCGAGTTGTTGCTCCCAGCTGTGCTGTGTGATCTGGATTATAAATGCAGTACGGTGCTCTCTGGGTGTCCTCATGCATGTCCATTCTTCAGGCTGCAGAAGAATTGAGAGAGGACTCCAAGAGCTTCACATCCCTTCCTCTTAGCCTGCAGCCCTGTTGCTGGTCAGGGCCTTCTTCAGGGATTCTGGGAAAAGGCTTTGCTGGGCCGTTGTCTGAGGGGAGTGCACACAGGCTCCGGTTTTTCTCCGCACCCTGGCCAGGCCGCAGGGGAGCTGTGAGGGCAGTCGTCTTCTCTAGTTGGGCATGGCAATCTTGTTTCAGAAGGGCTTATGAAAACCAATCCGCGTTTCGTCTAGGTTTATTGCTTTGCTAGTGTTGCCTTCGTCATGGGTTGCAGTTGTGCCAGACGTGTTCTGAAATCGGCACTAAAGTTACTAAGTTATGAAAGTAAAGCTGTCTGTTCTGGACACTTATCTTAATTTATGTCTTAAGGTGATGTTATTGGCTGGGTGTTTCCTCCTCTAAAGCAGCAATACCAGTAATAAAACAAGGAAATTATGAATTATTTTTTTGTTGATGCTTTAGACATGTCCTTTCACAGTTCTGCAATTAATGTGCAGAAGGGAGCTAGTGCCCAGCTCAGTTGTCCCACGTGCTAGCGGTGCCTGTGGGGGCAGATGTCCTCATGCTCTTCCCTGCCGTGTGACAGATCCAGACCGCCAAGACCCAGGAGATGAATGTGCTGAGGGACCAGAACGTGGCCTTGACCGTGGAGCTGCAGCAGAGGCAGGCTGAGCAGGAGAGCTTCCTGGCCCAGAGGGATGACCTCAACTCGCAGCTGCAGGTCAGCCTGTGCCGCCTTTTACCCTAGAGCCAGACAGCCACTAGGGGGCAGCAGTCACGTGCATGATATTAATATGCACTAAGGCACCAGTTCTGTTTGAAATCATGCTAGAAAGTGGTAGTGTGGCCTTCAAGTGCAGATTAATGTGTTTGTCATTTGCATTTACTGTGTATTGCAGGAGAACTGTTTGGACACCCACTGCATAGCAGTTTGGTCCACTTCCGGGTTTTCCAGCTGTAGGCAGTTGTATTTAATAAACCAACACCAAGCGATGGATGCTTGATGTTTGTAACCAAATTTTGAGTACACGTGCGTGGCTTAGCCTGTGGAGTTTAAATAAACCTTTCCGCAGTTCAGTTAACGCCGGAGCTTGCCTGATGAACCGCTGTGCACTGGGGAGTCTTCTCACTTGTTTTTTTTAGTCTTGAGCTAATTCTTTTCCTTGAATAAGAAGTTTGTCAGGGTGCGCTCCATGATAGGCCCTAGGTACGTGAAAGCTCAGCAGCGGCGTCTTGCTCCTCCCCGTGTGCAGGAGGCGAGTCGGGCCAGCGGCCGCCTGCTGGAGCAGCTGACCCAGCTGGGCCAGGACAAGGAGAGGCTGCAGCAGGAGCTCGAGGAGGCCCGCAAGGTACCGCGCCGCGCTGCTCCCCGCTCACACCCCCTCCTCCCCATACCCCCAGGCGCAGCGAGGAGCCACGGCAGGCGACATCAGTGTGAAACTATCAAATGTCATAATCGTTCAGTTTGAAAGGACTTTAGCTGAGTTTTTTAAGCCGTCGACAGTGGCGGAGGGTAAGGGTTTGGGAGGGCGAGCTCCACAGACAGGGTTCTGCACGCCACAGGTGTGGAGCCAGGGATTCGTCAGAGTGAGAATCTGATCCTCTGGCGCAGGCTAAGAAGTGGACTCCACTCATGCAAAAGGTCCTGAGGATATTCTGGTGCTGGTCCGTTTAGTTTTCTTATACAAAAGTAGGATACCTTTAAAGTCCTTTAAATTTCACAACAATTTTCAGTGCAGTGTACACAGGCCAGGAGTTACGTGACCAAATCCTTTTAGTCTGCAGGATTCTGCACACTGCAGCCTGTTTAGGAGCTCGGTAGAGAAGTGAGGCAATAGAGCCGTCTGATCATGATGCGTTAACGGCAGCTGTGGGCGTTTCAACACCAGGTAGAGCCAGAGTCCTAGCTGAGCCGTGCTCCTCAGGTGGAAGAAAGGTGCCCTTGTGATGTTTCTCACATGAGCTTCAGGTGACAACACAGGGGCAGGAGTAACACCAGGGTTTGAGTGTCAGGGGTGTGGTCTCACCATTGCTGGCTCTGCAGGAACACTGAGCTCCAGCAGTCTTGCGAAGCCCCTGAGCCTGGCCTCTGGCCGGGTGCTCTCTAGTTCGTCTCGGGGATGCGCTCGTCCGCCGCCGCCGCGCCTCTGCCACCGCCTCCCTTCTCGCCTCAGACCGCGGACAAGCGCAAGGCCATGCTGGACGAGATGGCGATCGAGACGGCGCAGGAGAAGTCGCGGCACAAGGAGGACCTGGGCAACGCGCGGCTGCAGCATGAGAAGGAGGTGCTGGGCATCCGCGCCAAGTACGAGCGGGAGCTGCGGGAGCTGCACGAGGACAAGCACCGTGCCGAGGAGGAGATCCGCAGCCAGCTCCGCGACGAGAGGGTGAGGCCGCCTGCCCGCCGGGCCGCCCTGGAGAGTCTCCGCTGCCCAGCGGCTCATTCGGCTGCAGCTTTCCCGAGCGCCGTGCGGACGGAGGCGGGCGTCTCGGGGCTGGCCGGGCCGGAGCTGTCGTGCGGCTCGGACTGCCGCGTGTCCGCGTCTTTAATCCCTGCACCGATCGGGAAAAGACGCCGTTGAAACCTGTAGGACCTAGGACCTCAGCCCCGCGAGTTCAGGCTGGGCTGTAATGGGCTTGCCGGGCAGAGCCGTAATGCATCAGTAACCGATAATGAAGAATCGTGTTTCACTCCCGAAGCGAGCTTTAAACTAATCCCTGTTGAGTTGTTTCTGCAGTGGTCCTGCAGAAGCATCTCAGAATAGCACTTGTAACCACTTTTGTATGTTCAGGCCGAATCTGAGTACCTTCTGCTGGCACGCAGGCCTCTGAATTCTGGACTCCCTGAAGCCTAGTATTGGTCCTGCTGGTGTCTGTTCTCCTTGAGTAGTCAAGTAAATAACCCTTAATAGTCCCACTAACAGGTTTCACATATACTCTTTAAACATCAGTTCACTTTTTAGCTATTGTGGTCCGTAAATAACTTGAGATTTTGGCGGCTCCGAGCTTTGAGTAGAAAACAAAAACTTCCAAAGCAACAATTTATTCAATGCAGAATCCATTTCAGCAAAGAGCTCAGCAAGCAATGACAATCAGCAGGTGTGCTAGACCCCAGGAACAGGACTGGGCACCCCTGCCTTAGCAGACAGCCCAGTAAATAAGGAGTTACAGCAGTCTTGCCTTAGTTAAAGCATGTATAGGGTCCAATCAGGCTGAGCCTGTGGCCTTGGTTCTTTTTAATCTAGCTTCACAGATGCAACAGGAGTTAAGAGCACCCCAAGTTACACTGTAAGAATGATAGGAGTCTGCTGCAACCCTCCTGACTCCTGCTCTCTAAGAGCTCTGCACTGGTGCCTTTGGAGGCTAATTTCGTTGTTGCTGCTCCACATAGCTGTTCATCATCTGGGCCCTTCATGCATAATCCAGTTGTGGACTTCTGCTGCTATTGATCGCGGTGTACCGTTCCAAGCATCACGCTAATGCATTGCTTATAATTAACGAAGAAGGAAAGATTAATGCATGTACAATCACTAATGTTGAAGCCTTTTTGTTTATCTCTCCTTAATTGTTATTGGAACCGCTTTATGGTGGTGTATTCCAATACCAGGCTTGTGCATTCTCATTTGATCAACACTTGCTTGGTGGGCGCGCAGCAGCGTCATAATGGATTTGACTCACTATCGATTTGTTCTCTGTGATTGCTTATCAAAGTTACTTTGAGCTCTGAATGAAAGCTGTTAGATCATCAGAATTTTACCTCATGTCATTCATGCAAACGTGGGCTTTTCTTACTCATATCTCCGTCGCCATGACATCTGCGTCTCGGGTGACTTGGAGAGGTGTGTTGAATATAGATTCCCCTTGGAGTTCCAGACTGTTATAGGGGACCGAGTAATTGTGCTGGTGGCGTGCAGTGCAGATGGACAGACTGCGTCGCGGTGCGTGTGTGCAGCAGATTGGGACTGTAGGCAGAGCAGTGCAGGGCTCAGCTGTGGGCTCCGATGAGAACGAGACCAGACCGCTTCCACTGCTCTAAGCAGCCTCCTCTTCAGCGGGACTCGACGGTGCACGTTCCCCCCCCCCCAGCTTCTGTTCTCACCCGGAGGTCGGGTTTGTCTTCCCCAGGCCCGGACCCGGGAGCTGGAGGACTGGCAGCAGACCGCGGAGGAGCTGCGGGCTCAGGTCCAGGCCATGGAGGGCACCAAGGGCTGGTTTGAGCGCCGGCTGAAGGAGGCGGAGGTACGCGCCCCGCTCCACGTACACCCCTCAGCTCGCGCTCGGCTGCCGACCCCTTCTCTTCTGCAAGGGAATCGGATCGCCTCTCCGAGCGAGTCGTTGCCGTGTACCCTTCGGAGCCGTTTATCTACACGGCTTGTGTCTTTAAGGAGGTCGGCAAGCGCGATTGCCGGCCTATTTTTGCGACGCACCCTAAACAAGTTCCCTTTTGTTTTGGCTCGGCCGCCTTGCTTTCCGTCTGTCGCAGCCGGTGCTAGAAATTCGCTCAGCTGAGGTTCGAACGCCTGAACTGCCGTGGCGCCGTTTTGAGAGGCAGCAGGCTTTCCTTTGCCGTTGGTAGGCCTCTCGGAACGTGCCTTGCGAAGTTAGGGGCCCCCTCCCTCGCCATCCGCTCCGCCCGGATGTGGCAGAGATGCCGGCGAACCCGACTCATCGCCCGGCTTTCCTGGGAGAGCTGGAGAGCTGGAGAGCTGGAGAGCTGGAGAGCTGGAGAGCTGGAGAGCTGGAGAGCTAGCGGGGCAGAACTTAAGATCACGGAGAGCACGCGGAGGCACAGCTGTGTGAAAATGAGGAATAGGTGGTGTGGAGTAGGAATATCGTTTAGGCTTTGAGGAAGAGAAGGAAGGGGACCAACTCCAGCTGCGGCCACTAGATGTCCTCATTCCTTTAGCTGTAACAGAGCTAGCAGAATTTATTTCACACGTAAACTTATTGTCTGTTCACCTGGGCATTTTTGGTCTTTTCCTTTTACAATGTAAAAAAATCCCCTTAATTCACCGTGGGGCTAAAGATATGACTTTCCGGACCCTGAGAGCAGAATTAATTTGGTTTGAGTCGGAATGGTGATGACAAAGGATGATGAGGTGCAAAGGAGTGGGCAGAGGTTGCTTCCACACTGGGAAGTAGAGAGACAGGGAAAAAAAAAAAAACGTTTTATCTGCAGAGCATCTTCAGGGGTCCAAATGCACACCTGGTAGAGGCTCTACCGCCGAAATGTTTCTCTTCCTTTGGACTTTCCAGCCTGTAGTTACCCTCTGCCTGTTCCAGAGCTACACTGTGACTGACTGCTGCTGTTCTGTCTGTGTCCAGGAGACCATTGAGAAGAACTCACTGGAGCACCAGGAGCAGATTCAGAAGCTCAAGTCAGAGGAGGCCGCACATCTGCAGGTCTGTCTGCGCAGTGAGAGGACAGAAGACGCCAAAAGCCTCGAAAGTGTCTGGAATCGCAGAGTGAAAATTAAAAAAAAAATTCGGCACCGATAATACTGTAGCGCTTTCAGGTTCATGTGGGTATGTGCCCTTGCTGCTCCCACCTCAGGTCGGCTCCCCACTGCTGGGGCTCGAACCCGGGCTTCCAGTGTCACTCAACAGGGACCCAGCTGGCTGAGCTAAGGGAGATCACGAGATCTCATACCTTCAACAGATGTTGGCAAAAAATACTTGATAAAAATATATTTCCTGATCCCTTCTAAAACATCAGCATAAGATCAATACACATCAACCCATGAGGGTAAATTGGACATGGCTCAACAGTCAGGCTGAAACAGAGCCTTGAATTAATGTAAAATGTATAAAATGGAACATAACGTCTTGGCTCTATTTTAAAAAATATCAGTCTAAGCAGTTCTTGCATCAAAGCCCACCAAAGTGGTGTTGAACTGTTTTCCTTACTCTCGGCATCCTTGCCATGTGTATGTCAAGACGCTCCGCTACTGGTAGAAACACGTTACAGGTATACTCTCCCTCGGCCTCGGGTCCCACTCAAGATCATCCCACAGCAGCTTGATGTTTAGATGATACAGCAGGTCAGCGCCTGGGGGAGTCAGTGTTTTAAAACTGCCTCAGGTCTCTTGTCATGTTGTGTGTTTTGGGGGTTTTGAAGTCGATGAAGGAATCGGTTGAATTAATATTCACCTGCAGTAAAAAGAAGGGGGATGCATTCATTTTCTCTGCCTCATTCACAGGCTGGGGATGCTACAATAGACAGCACGATTCGTACGTGTGAGGTGGAATGGAATTATGACCACGTAATGGGGCATTGATATGTGACATATTGAGCCATCAACCTGAAGTTATATGTACTTCATCTTAAAAGATGTTTTTTAAACCTTTAAACAGCTGGTGTTGGATGCCATAAAAAACAAGTTGTTCCTTCTTTTAGAGTGCCTGCTGATTTGTTTAATGGAGCAAGTACAAAGATGTGCCATAGAAAATAATATTCTGCTGAAAATAAGGAGAAACTGCGGACAATTATTTGTTATTAAATAAACGTGCTCCCTGGCAGGAGAAGGACGCAGAGATCCAGGGCGTGAAGCTGCAGCTGCTGGAGGTGGAGAAGGAGAGAGATGAGCACGTCTCCTCCATCACCAAGCTGAAGCAGGTAGGGAGGGGCGAGAGCGTCGCAGGATTCAGGGGACACCAGCCTTGTGCTGTCCCAGGCGCGCGTGTGCATGACATTGGGGTGCTCCTGTGGAATCTGGAATGTGCCCATCTCGAACCCGCGCCCGTGGGTAATATCGGGGCCATCCTGCGGGAATTCCACATGTCGGTCTCGAACCCACGCCAGTGGATGATATCGGGGCGATCCTGTACGACTTCCACGTGCCCAGCTCGAACCCACGCCTGTGGGATAATCCTTTGGGAATCCCACTGCCCGTCTTGAACTCGCTCCAGCCAGGGCTGGACCTGGTCCCTGATGCTGCCTGTGAAGTTGGCTGTACGTGTGCTGTAATCATTAGCAAGCAGGACCGGTATCTTTCACTAATTGCCTCAGCTCAGAGCTCAAGTGCTGCAGCTGTTCGATGCCTCAGAGGAACGTTCCAGCTTATTGGACGCCTGTGACTAGTTATTTGTTCTCACAGGTTCGTTCTCGCTGTCTCTTTTAATTAAGCTGTGCCGTCCCTTTTCAGATGTGCAGTTCAATCCGTCAGTCATTTCCTTGTTCGTCCTGCGTTCAGTCTTTTCCAGGCACAGAGAGTCTGGATAACAGAAGAGCCTCTCCTCACCTAGAGGACGTTTCATTTAATGGGTTTTTTGTCTTGAAGTTATAAGCGGCGTCAGTTAAAGAATGGAAGTGGTCTCTGTTGTCTGTTGTAGTCCTGATTTAGGAACGACCTCAAACATCTGTTTCAGGCGGGATTGAAAACTCTGCACAGGCCTGGCCGGAGAATACCAGAGTGTGCGCTGAAACAGGCCTACGACTTCCTACAGCTTCCTTTTTATCCTGCAGCTTCCTGTTTGTCCCTTGAATTCAAACGAAGTCCAGGATTTGCAAACTCCACTTTCAATTACTTAATTGACTCAATTTTTTAGTTCGAAGAGCCCGTTTTAGTGAGATCTTAGATGTGATTTTCCACTTGGTTGAAGACGGCTATCCAGGCTGAGGCTCGGGGGGGCTGTCCCGGCCTCTGCTTTTCCGTTTCCAACTTGCTGGGCGATGTGGCCCTTCAGACACGCCACTCGGCAGGTCACAGGTCACAGGTCACGCTGTCTTCGTCTCTTGTAGGAAATCAAGGACACAGTGGATGGCCAGCGGATCCTGGAGAAGAAGGGGAGCTCAGCGGTGAGTCTGGCACCAGAAACAGTCCATCTTGACCAGTAGGAGAAAACCTGCTCTCGTCAGTGGTGTTCCCAGTGGTATCCCAGAAGCCCCTGGGCACGATGTGAACCCTGCATCTCCCACAGAGACTCGGCCCCTGTCTGAGTTCAGTGGTTGATAAATAGCGCTCGTTTTACAACAACAGATCTCTCTTTAAAATGCAACCGACAGCATCGCGTCTTCACTAAATCAGCAAAACTTTCTAATTGCCCTTCGGGATTTAGAATGTTGTTTTTGTCATTATTAACCTTAATTATTTAAGATGTCAGAGCTGTGGTTATTATGCATTACGTACTTTTCACTCCTGTCTGACGTGCCGTTCAACATCTGGAGAAAGTTATTGTGCAGCGATGGGTGTGTGTATCGGTTAGGAAAGTGAAGGTGCTGAAATGTGATCGCCGGGCTCTGGGATCTGGGATCAGCTTGAGGGGCTGATGAGGCAGAACTCTGTGGCTGAGATGCTCTGGGTCGATACTGGGAATAGCAGAATATTCGTGGCTCAGAAGTGGAGGGAGCCCAAAGGCAAATGTAGAGAAACGTCACACGATTTTTTCCAGAAATTCCGGAGGAGCAAAACACAAAGATTTGGTTGTGCATTAATATTCAATTTAGCAGTTTCCTATGTTATAACTTTTTCAAACCTTCCCTTTAGTTTTGATTTTAAAAAAGCAGAGCACTTAAACATCATTAACTTAGCAGCTGGTGAGCTTCTGTCACATGGTTTTGTCTGGTTGTCGTGGCCTCAGCCCACAGGAGCAGGGGAGAGGGCCTGGCCTTGCGCAGGTTCCCTTCTGTTCCTTTAGTGTTTCTCTCTCCTTTCGCCCCAGCTGAAGGACCTGAAGAGGCAGCTGCACCTGGAGAGGAAGAGGGCAGACAAGCTGCAGGAGAGGCTGCAGGAGATCCTGACCAACACCAAGACCAGGACAGGTGTGTTAGGAGGGCTACTGTCTCTCGAGAGCTGTTCCCTGTTTTTCATCTACAAAGGCGTACAATACGTAGGACTTTACTGGGGGATCGAATTGGCACACGGATGATTGATAGGCTTGAGCTGATGTGCGTCTGTGGACAGGCATGTCTGCAGTTTATATAGAGAAGAGTGAAGAGTAAAGAGGGCAACCTCTCAAAGCTTTATTTCTAGAGTGAAACACCGATTAGTAATTATTCCTAACTGGAGTTCAGAATGTATTATGTCATTATATAATAATCCTATAACCTCAAGAAAATCTATAGCGCCACTCTGCCTATCTAGACGGGTCCTCTCACGTGCTCTCCCGGAGTGAATGCAAAGAGCTCTGGCGCACTGTAATCTCCGTTCCTTCATCCTTGACTGTTAAATACTGCGGAACTCCCTTTAGCTGGGAGGCAGGTCTGTATAAGTCAACTAATTATTGGTGCTGTGCTGAGTTAGACAAAACATTGTAAAACATGGTTACAGTTGAACTCTGAAAGGTCCCAAAATGTCATCTTGTCATGCAAAAAAGCAGCATTAATTTTGTTGTGGCTATTTTTAAACTGGAGTATAGTACAGAAATGCAGGTTCAGTGGTTGAGCACTCTGTTCACTCTATGTATAAATAATTTCTGTACTTAATATTTTTAAGATGATGTCTATAGTTCACAAGTGCTGAGGCATCATCAAATTCATGACGCCGCTCAACTCTCTCTCTCTGCTGATTGAAGCCTGTGCGTATTGAGACATTTAACATCTCTGATCCAGCACTCCTGATGGGTGAAGAGGGGTGTGTTGATTTTAGTTTTCCAGCAGTTTTCCCCCTTTGCCTGTCAGTAATGGCGGAAATTATACTTGAAAACGCATTTCAGGTTGTCACGTTTAATTAAGAATTGCAGCTTAACAGTGCCTATTACACCTTCAAAGTTTTGCATTTCCGAACATCCATTAGCATGTCTAGAGTGGCTGAGAGCAGAAGAAAACCTTTCCAATCGACTTTATCCGGAAGGAGATGAATGTTATCGACCCGGCCATTGACTTCAATGAAGAAGGAGCCTGCGCTTTGCGTGGCGTGATGCATGGCTGAATGAAAGTCTTTATATAGCACTTTACAAAGTGGCTGGGATTTACAGGCTGAGAAAAATGAAGATAGATTGGGAGTGGGGGCGAGCCGGAGGAATCCCGAGCCTCTCGTGTCTCCAGAAGGATGAAAGCTGGGCAGGTGCGACGCTGTGCTGAACGCCCTTCACATTTTCACTTCATGTCTGCCTGGCTGTGACACTTCGAGTTCTCAAACAGCAGCTTGCTGGTGGCCTGCCTTTGCTGTAGATGTCTTTTCCACTGTCAGTTCCCTTAAAAAAAAAAAAAAAAAAACCCAGCTGCTCCTCCAGCACTATTCCTGTTTGCCTCTTTGATATTGCCTGACAGCCACCTTAATGGAAGGCGCTTGCAAATCGGTAGCAAAGGGCCAGGCTTCTTCACCTGCTGAGGAGCTCCACTGGTCTGCACAGCACCTCCTGGGATGGAGACCGGTGGTTGGGGAACAGCCTTTGAAGTGGGTTTTTAAGACTCTGCAGAGAGAGAGAGAGAACCATCACGGGGTCACCCCTAGTGCATACAGCCGGGCTGCCCGGGTCTAGAGCGGTCAAGTCGAAGTACAGAGCCTTAGCTCGGGTGTCTGAACACTGCTCCTCCTCGGGCGTGGAGGGACATGTCCTGCTCTTCCGTGTTCGTGCCCCGGCCGGTAGATGAGGTTATTACTGACATCACTGCAGCGGTAGTGGCAGTCTGAGAGCAGCGGGTTGATGAATCCCGCTTATGCCTGACAGTGGCTAACGAGGGCTGAGGGGTAAGGAGGAACAAGTGGTCGTTGGCCCTGTCCCTCGTGTCTGAGGAGCACGGCCTGTGCCGAGCGTCTCTGCAGTCTATACTGCACACACCTCACCTTTTCAGCCTTTTTAAATCAAGTTTAGTTTTCACAGCATTAAAAAATGCAAAGCGATCACCAGTATATTTCCGTATTTTGATTATCTTGCAGAACTGTAAATGCAGTAACCCCTCTTCTATGCACAAGAAGAGGAAACTCCTTTATTAGTAACCCCAAGGAAGGAGCCTAGGACCTGGAACGCCAAGCATTTTGGGGGAGCAGAGTTACTAACGCCTCCCTGGTTCTGAGGTTCTGACTGGGGCTGGTGAGACTATGACAGGGAGCTGCAGTCAGGCAGCACTGTGGTAACTCTCCAGTAAACGATGACATTCAGTATTGATAAGAGCCTTCTCTCCCGCAGTTATGCAAAGACTAATTTCTCAGCAGTTTTTGAAAAAATGATCTGCAGCTCACTGCTGCTGTTGAAGAGGGAGAATGGCGTGAGATTGCAGTAGAGAGCGTAGAGCTGTCCACTCTGCGCCGTGGCTAGCCTGCCCCATCTCGCTGACGACCACTGCCTTCAAGATCATTGCTTTGTTACCTTTCTTTCTCATTCTGTTGAGCTCCTGAACACACTGCAGCCCAGCACTGTAACAATGAGGTCCTGAACACACTGCAGCCCAGCACTGTAACAATGAGCTCCTGAACACACTGCAGCCCAGCACTGTAACAATGAGCTCCTGAACACACTGCAGCCCAGCACTGTAACAATGAGCTCCTGAACACACTGCAGCCCAGCACTGTAACAATGAGCTCCTGAACACACTGCAGCCCAGCACTGTAACAATGAGCTCCTGAACACACTGCAGCCCAGCACTGTCGTCTATCAGCTCTTCCTCCCGCTGTGGTTGCTGTGCTGCGCTGCTGGGTGTTTTTCTGGATGCAGCTCTGTGTGTGGTCAAGCTTTCCAAAAGTTTACTTCTAAGGAGGCACCCCCCCCGCCCGCCATCCTCGTCAGCGAGATGGCAGAGACCAATAAATATTTTATCAAGTCCCCCCCCCCACCACCAAAAAGAATGCGTCGGGGAAACTTGCCTGGCACATGGTAGACTGGCTTCTGCACTCCTCCAATGCATAGCTGTGCCAGGGCCGGTCTCTTCAGAGGCATCTATAATTTAAGGGAGCTTAAATGTTTCATAGCTGCTCTATGCAAAGTGAAAAAGTGGAGGATAACACATTTTAAATTAGGGAGCCTTTCTCTCTGTCGGGTTCAAACAGCTTTAGTTAGAGCTTACCAGTATGCTTTTCCACCGTTTTGCTCCAGGAAGTTGCTACTCCTAAGTTTTAGTTCTAGTTTTCTTTCTG
Organism: Lepisosteus platostomus; assembly: GCF_059453375.1. Taxonomy (NCBI): domain Eukaryota; kingdom Metazoa; phylum Chordata; class Actinopteri; order Semionotiformes; family Lepisosteidae; genus Lepisosteus; species Lepisosteus platostomus. The sequence goes on from NC_142613.1 coordinate 1,337,082, forward strand.
TCCATTGCAGTTTGACGAGGTTTCGTGCCTAATTACAGGGCAGTTATCATCGTGGCTGTCAGGCTAAAGAAGAAACAGCAGCAGCAGCCGATGCCAATGATAATTGGATCCGCTGGGTAAAAACCTAGAAAGGATTATTTCACCACTGTTATTTTAAAAATAATCTCTTTACCTTTAATAGAAGCCACCTTTATCCCTAACCCATCAAGGGCTGTTTCTTTAAAGGTACCAGCCAGTTCTCACAATACCCAATTAATCCTAGTTGGAATCATTTTATTTTTCTCAGTTATTTTTACTCCTGAAGGTCTGCCCTGTTTCTCTGCTTTGCTCACTGTGTTGCTGCAGTTGTTGGGGGTGTGTATATGTAGGAGTGTGCAGGATTCTGATCCGGAGAGGCTGTGCAGAGTCTTATTCTGATTGCAGTGGTAGTGGCTGATAGTGCTTACAGTGTACTGTATATTAACCACATCTCTGTCTTAATGCAGTATAAATGTTCAGTGTGCATTAACACTCTGCCAGTCTCAGTGCAGCGTTACTGTGCAGGGTTTTTAAACCCTTCTCTCAGGTTTAGAGCCCTGGCAGTGTACAGTAGTGTGCATTAACCTCATATCTCTTTTGAAATTACTGTATTGTACTGCAGTCCTGTGTTAACCTTCATTATCAGAGCAGTTTTAGTGTACAGTGAGGTTAGTTTACAAAGGGGCGCAGTAGTTGTCTGTTAGTGTACAGCAGCGTGCAATAGCTCAGACTGACCACAGCGGTGTGCGGTAGCTCAGTCTGAGCGCAGCGTTCATGTACCGTGGTGTGCAGTGTGTGGCAGTGTTTGTATACACTGGTGTATTAACTCGCCCTCTCTCTGTGGCAGGCCTGGAGGAGTTGGTGCTGTCGGAGATCAGCTCGCCTAGCCGGACCCAGACAGGGGACAGCAGCAGCGTGTCCTCCTTCAGTTACCGCGAGATCATGAAGGAGGGATCGGCCTCCCAGAGCGCCAACAAGGTGCAGTCGCCTCTTCCAGCCAGGGCAGTGCCCGACGCACAGCGCAGACGGGCATGGGGGGTCCGGGGGGCGGCACTGTGGAGGAGTGGGTGGGGCTCTGGATTCGCAATGAGAAGGCTGTGGGCTCAAATCTCCGGTGGGGTGCAGCTGTTGTCCCCCTGAGCAGGGTCTTTCACTCAGACTGAGGCAGTAAAATGTTGACACAGATGTAAGGTGCTTTTGGATAACTGCGTCAGCCAAACGATCAAAGAACAATGAATGATAACAGGGCTGACGGTGTTGCAGGGTGCGATGTAGCAGGCTGTCCCAGTGCAGGCATGTCAAAACATGGCTAATGTTCAAGAAATGATGGTTTGTTTTCTGGCCCCGATACCCATCAGCGATGCTGCAGTCCCAACTGGTTCCCCATGTTCTGTCCAGCGCCTGCATTTACAGAGCATAATGACTGCTATCCAGTTTCTTTATTTCTTGTTAACACGCACTTCAATATTCTGCCTTAAAACATTTTGGGGGGGTTTTGCGTGATAAGATATTGCAATCATTTTACAGATCTTTTACTGAACAGCTTTGATGTTTCTGCAGTGGTGATGTTTTTATCTGTTACTGAAGAGTAATTTTTTTCCCCAATGAGACAGCATGCGCTCTGCGATATAAGTGTCCGCAATCAATCCACTGAGTCCTGTCTCTCATAGCCAGCAGAGCCTCAGGGACCTGTGTCTGAGATACCACTGTGCTGGTGTTTCGTCTCTAGGCCAGCTCCACCAAAATGCTTCTAGCAGCGATGATGGTCAGTTGTCCTGCGAGATTCAGAAGATGGGTCCTGCTGCTGCTAAGGAGAGATAGGGGGATCAAATCAGAAACTGTTTCTACAGGAAAAAACGAAACGGGGGGAAAAAAAAAAACTAAAATTAAGCCAGAGCTTCCACCGGCAGATTTTAAGTGCTAGGAAGTGCTCTTTATCATTGTGTTGCCAATGGCTCCTGTGCGCCTTGGCTTGATCGCTGTCTGAGTTGATTCAAGGACAGAAACCGCGTACGTCTTTAATCTTCTAATGCTACTAAATGTTGAGTCTGTCTGGTGTCGTCCCCCAGTCCAACACCAGCAGCCCCCAGGCGCAGCGGCCCGCCGAGCTCTCCGACGACGAGATCAGCGAGCTGTTCCTGCGGCTGGCAGAGGTGCAGCAGGAGAAGTGGATGCTGGAGGAGAAGGTGGAGCTTTTTTTTTCCCCTCCTCCTGTGTTTCTGTTTTTGAAGCGGTTTTGTTTCTCCATCAGTAAGTCCGGCACGTGGTCATTTCTTTTTTATTTTTTTCGGCCTTGTTGGCCCCTCTTCTGCGAACTCCCTGTCCTGCTGTTCGGACCCGCCCCTGGTGGTGTCGGATTACGTGAAGCGCGTGCTAACGAGGGCGTGGAGCAGGCCCAGGCCTTAACGTTAAAATGAAAGGAAGGTGCTGCCACTATTACTCCTGCAAAACTGCTGAAGGTCTAATTCAACTGATAACTTCACCCCGTTTGTGCTTTTTGTTTAAAAAAGAGAAGAGCAGCAGATGGCACCATGTAAGGAGTGGTTTTTTTAAAGAGTAGATGAACTGCCCAGTTCTATTTGGGAAGAGATCAATAGGAGAAAGCTCATTTTCCAACATGAGAACAGACCTCAGGTGTGCTGTGATTGATGTTAAATCTAGGTAAAATCAGTTTGGGGGAGATGAGTAGTTTATTGGTAAATACGTCTGCGTGCACAAAGCTTTGTAAATGACACTTGAACTTTTCTGATGAGCTTGTGCACACCAGCAGTGGTCACAACGTAAGCTTTACATCCTGATGTGATTAGTTTTCTGTGTGTGTGTGTACGCTTCAAGTGGTTTGTTTAAAGTGTATCTTGGATCCAGTTCTATAAAACTGAAAGTCACTTGGCACGTCTTATATCTTGTTGTCTTGGCACGTTTTCTTTTGTTCACTGCTGCTGCTTTTAAGAGCTTGCGGTCTGTTATGTTGTTTTATTAATTCTGCAACACGTTGACCTGCAGCAGTGGCACTGCCCATTGCAGGGGCTTTGCGCTGCCCCTGGTTCGGGGTTAGATGGCATTTCGGTCTTGCCAGGCTCACCAGGATGCGGAGCACGTGTCTTTTCCTGACACATGAGCGCAGCCGGGTAATGGGATCTCTGAAGTGCAGCCAGTGCCCTGCTGGAGGGGTCATCCGAGGTGCTGTGTCTTGGCAATGCTGTCTGGCTAATTAGCCTTGACACCGGTGGGCATGGCCCAGGCCTTATGCCCATTTTCTACCAAGGTCAGAGGTGTTGGGAGGTAAGTGTAAGGTGACAGTTTACCTTCCCCTCTGTGGTGAGACCCGGGCGATGGATGGATGTCTCTGGGCTTCGTCCAAGTCAAGTCAGAAACGATCAGCTTCAGACTCGGTAATCAGGCTGTCTGGCACCTTTGTGGCAGTTTAACAGCACCTCCTGCGCCTGTGATTCAAGAGTCCCTCTGAGAGACTGACCTACATTCCTACAGGTCCAGGCCTGAACCAAAAGAGCCACAGGCCAGCAGGGTTTCTGTGTCTCGTGAAGCCAGCAGTTTGTCGAGACTGGGACACTGCGTGTTCATCAGTAAAGCTGGGTGCACAAACACATTACTGTACAACAGATGACCAGTGGTGACAGGGTGGCCCAGTGATGCAGTGGTTATCATTGCTGCGTCACAGAGCTGGGGCCCTGGGTTCAATCTTTGGGGTGCTGTCTGCGTGGAGTTTGTATCTCCTCCCCATGTTCACTTAGGTTTCCTCCCACAGACTGGTGGGTTAATTGGCTTCTGGAAAAATTGGCCCTGGTGTGAGTGTGGGTGTGTCCGTGTCTGTGTGTGTCCCGAGATGGACTGGTGTCTTGTCCAGGGTGTGTCCTGCCTTGTACCTGTTGCTTGCTGGGATAGGCTCCAGCTCCCCTGCGACCCTGAATTGAAAGAAGCGGTTTGACGATGGATGGATGATTAATGGTGACCAAGAAGCTTGCTGGACTGTGACTCTCCAGCACCAGGGTTGGGCGACCCAGCTCAGCTCAGTGGCTGGTAGCTTCTAGTTTTTCTTCTAACTAACCCTTTTACTTCGCTGATCATTAATTGTTCATTTATGTAATGTTTTTTAAGGGCCCTTGACACTTGGCTACAGTTCTGCTGTTAATCTTATTGAGCTGGACATCCACCTTCACTGGAACAGTTTAACACTTTTCAAAGGTCTTCAGCTGGTAATGATTTGCGAGACCTAGAAAATGTGCTGGATTCCGTCCTTGAAGGGACTATAGTTGAGCATCTAGGTACTTTAACAAAGGAGGCGAGTGTCACGGATGTTGACGTTTGGGACATTGTGTCAGATCTGTCCAATTAAGGAAACAGTTCAGCCAATTAAGTCAGAACAGGACCAGAAGGTGCTGTGGCTCTCTGGGAAAAATCTGACCGCCGTGCTCTGCAGCGGGACCCCTCTCTTTAGCTATAGAGTCTTCATGGTTTATTTTAACTTTTATTGTTCTAATTAACACAGTTTTCTACAACTGGGCTTAAAGAAACCAATAAATTGCCTCTCTTGTACCTGTACACCCCTGGTCTCCTTCTGGCTGTGCCCCTGTAAAGACTTACCTGGATGAAACCGAGATCAAGGTTGTTTTCTGCACCATGACAACTTTCAAAAACTGTCTCTGTTCCTTCTCTGCATCCTCACAATTCACAGTGCTTGAGTCTCTATGGGTGCCTGAGTTCTACCTGTGCACTGTCATATCTCTGCCGCAAGTGTGTTGACACAGCTGCTGTGGTTTCAGGTGAAACATCTGGAGGTCAGCTGCTCATCCATGGCCGATGACATCTGCAGGAAGAGTGCCATCATTGAGACCTATGTCATGGACAGCAGGAGAGGTAACTGTCATTGTAATTGTCCTGTGTGTTTGCTCAGTTAAACTAGGACACGTCCAGACGTTGGGTAACGGGACCTCTGCCAGTCGAGAATGGAGATATCCTCACAGGCGTAGTGCACTATCTCCTTGTTCATGAGCCCATGCAAGGACACACCTGTCCAGAGTAACCCCAGGCATGAATGCAGATGTGGTCAGACACTGAGGTGCAAAGCTTACTTCACATTTGTGCAGAAGGCGTTTCTTGACCGTACCCTTTGCTGCGCTGATAGACCCAGGCCACATCCTTCTTGCTGGATGGCCTGCAGCCCTGACCTGCCCTCTGTCCAGCTCTTAGGGCCCTCAAGGAAGCTCCTGCCCAGCGGGCAGTTTGCGCTCAGTAGTCGTGTCGCGAGTGACTCCGACCCCCAGAGCACTGTTCTTTCTGGGCAGCTGCGGCAGATTCAGAGCTTTGGTGTCCCACTGCAGGTCTGGGAAAGTGCGGCGTGCTGAGGCCATACTGTACTTGTGCCTATGTGCCAATAAAATGATTGCCCTGGGAGCTCTTCTCACCCTATTAAAACACCCTTGTGTATGTTTTCTCATACAAGCTAAGGGCAGAGAATAAGATTGATTACAGGCGAGAGGTCATCAGTTGCCCAAAAGCTTGGTTGCTCTAAAGCTTGTGGGTTCAGGGATCTCAGCCAGCAAGCGTGGTGCTTGAAGGATCCCAGACTGACAGGTGAGTTTAACACCACAGCTGGGCAGCTGTTTTCAGACAGCTTTCTATCTAAAGAGTAGTTCCTGCCTCCGATTCCAATAGGTGTCCCCTTGTCGCCCTAAGGCCAGTCGGTCAGGTGGCGTGGCGTGGTCAGTGCCTTTGGGATTGTGTCCCAAGCTGCCACATGCTCTCCACTCAGGATGCCCTGGCTGAACTCGGGACAGGCCCCTCACAAGGTGCCCGGCTTTCCAAGGGCGTTTTCTGTGTGGAGTCGGCTCCCGATGTGAATTTAATCTCCATCAGTACAATCTCAGAAATGGATAAGCAGTTGCTGGAAGGATGTGGTGTGTAAATTAATCTCACCAAAGCTTAAGAAAAAATAGAACTTAAGTTTAAATTAAGCATGGAAACAGCTCGTGTGTCTGCTAACGGGCGTGTGTTGTGTCCGTCTGGAGACTTTTTTTTCTTTTTGCCTCCAAAGCACCTCCTGCGTTTCTCTTTTTATAATCCTCTTTAAATCTTTTATTGTTCTATTTTTAAATTGGCTATTTTTGTGTCTGTCTTACTGCCTTCTGAAGCTAGTGGCTTGAAAAAGCACTATGTGAAATCTAATAAACAACGTTGATCTGAGTTACTGTCTTTGCTCAATATTTGATGAGTTTTGTATTTCATAAGAGTACAAAAATGTCCGGCCTGTTTACAAAAAGAAGCATTTGGTCACACAGCTGTCTCAGAAATTTTCTCTGGGTGGCCACTCTGCCCCATTGTGCGAGTTGTTTGTGGTCAGACACAAGATGATGGTTTAAAGATGTTGTGCGATTCTGTGTTTTCTTCTCCAGATCAATCCAAGATGTTATTTTGCATTCTGGACTCTGAATAAGGTTTTCTCCTTTAGCAAAACATGATCAATGTTGCCTTTCGAGCTGTCAAATTGAAGTATATAGAAAGCGAATGCTTTAAAAAAAAATACTTGTGATAAGTGATCCCATTATTTTGAGCCAAGCTGTATGTGAATAGCTGTCCAACTTTGGAAAGAACCTTTTTTTTCCCAGATCCATGTATAGCACTCTTAAGAGGTCTGTATGATTAGGGCTGGGGTTAGGGGGGTCAGTCTCCACACTAGGGCTGGGGTTAGGGGGCTAGTCTCCACACTAGGGCTGGGGTTAGGGGGCTAGTCTCCACACTAGGGCTGGGGTTAGGGGGCTAGTCTCCACACTAGGGCTGGGGTTAGGGGGCTAGTCTCCACACTAGGGCTGGGGTTAGGGGGCTAGTCTCCACACTAGGGCTGGGGTTAGGGGGTCAGACTCCACACTAGGGCTGGGGTTAGGGGGTCAGTCTCCACACTAGGGCTGGGGTTATTTATTCGGTTCTTTATAGCTGCAGACGCTCAGGATGAGTTCTGACGGGATAGTCTTAAAAAATAAGGCGTTATATCCACTTTCGGGAGCAATCGGACAGCGCCAGTGAAGAGCTGTGCTCGGTAGAAGCCACGCTGGTATTCCTGCTCTGGGGGGGAGCCTCTGTGCCCCCATTATACCCTCTGGCTGTCCTCCTGGCAGCCGTGTGCCCTCCCCGATCCATCGGCCCCCTGGCCTGGAGCCTCCTCCCTGCCACTGTCGCATCTCGTTTACCGTTCCCTCTTCCCCCTTCTCGTCCTGCGGCCTCTTGTCCCCTTCCTCCTGCACAGCTAGTCAGTTCCCGCTTTGGGTCTTGAAACGGGAGGTCACGGGTCGCCGCGAGGTTTTCAGGAGGCCAGGGAGGTAATGTTCTACGTTTATCATGCGGTGGTTTTTTATCAGTTTTATTTTACCTGTTTTTAACTTCATAATCCCATTTCCGCACTCTTGTTTAAGAGGGTTTGAGGAAGGGCTCGCCTTGTCTCTGTTTCCACGGCTCTGATGGTCTCTCTCTCTTTGTTCCTTCCCCCCTCTTTCTCCCTCCTCGTATCGCAGTTCTCTCCCTGTTTAATTTCATGAATGACCAGTTTAACATTGAATGCTAGGCTCTCTTCTCTCAAGGCCGACATTCTCTAATTGTAAATACTGTCGCAAATATGCAAGATATCCTCCTCAATGACTCGGTGCCAATTATTTATTCTATTTTATAAAAGTTTCTATAATTCTCCTATTTTCTGCCTCCTGTCACGAGTTTTTTTTTTCTTCACCTTTTACAAAGACGGTACCAGAAATATTGAGTTGCTGCATATGTGTTGTATTTTCTTAAACATTTGTATCGAATGTGACTGGTTTGCAGGGAAACAGTGCTGTTTTGTATTTCAGGGGCTTTTATCTTTTTCCCCCCTATAAGAATTTTCTGAGCAAAGATGTAACAGGAGGTGCACTTGAACAGATAAAAATGTCTCTTGACACTTCATCTTCCGAGGGAAGCAATTGGATTGATCTTGAGAGAGCCGTTAGTGGAAACTGCTGCTGTTGCAGGGTGTTCAGTGGCTCAGAGTCACGGTGCTGGGCTGCAGTGTGTTCAGTAGCTCAGTGTTAAAAAAGTGGAATGATATTGGATTCTTCTAAGCAGAATACCTTGCATAGTTTGTTATAAAGAAGGGGTTTTAAGTTGTTAAAAAAGCGATTAATGGATTAAAGCTTAATGCTGTGCATCTTAGCCACGTTTCTGCTGAGTCAGTATAACTGACTTCATCTATATTGCATCGGCATTCTTTGTGATCCCTATATAGAGCTGTAATGTGCATCTGACCAATGGAATATTACAGATTACAGTATTTATTTGCGCAATACAGAGGGCTGATATTGGAGTGTTTCACAGAACAATTTCAAGGCTGAGCTGTACTTCAGGCGCCAGCGGGTCCTGGTTTGTTATGCTGTGCACAGGTGCAGAAGGGACAAACATAAAAGGAAACAGATGAAAAGTTTCTGTTTTTTCTCTCTTTATCCCTGTGTTATTAGTGCATGAAATATTTGACAAACAGTGTGGGGAAGGCTGACAGACTGGGGCCTGTCACAAATTCCGTTTGGACGCTGTGCTACAAGGCTCATGGTTTGCTGGCTAATGGCAGACTGTGATGCTCGCGGTGAGCTTTTTTGATCATCGCATTTTCCTAGCAGGAAATACTGCACTGGGGAGATGTGAAAGGAGAACAAGAGAGCATCAGCCACAGTTGGTAGATGAGAGCTGACAGTAGCAGGATGTAAATGATTCAGGACGAAGACACGCCTAACTGAACTCAACACTCATCTTCAATAATGCAGTGCTCACTGGGCTCTCTAGCCTGCTGGGAAGAGGAGACCGAAACTTTGCTCGGTCAGCGACAATGAGAAAGCTACAGCTCGCATTCCAGCACTACAACACAGGCCTCCATAGATAGATACTTTTTTCTCCACATAATGAGCTGTTCAGCTCAACCCATTGGAGCTCTCTGATATTGAGCATTTTCAGAGTGCTGGGCTGCAGTGTGTTGAGTGTCTCAGTATCAGTGAGCTGGGCTGCAGTGTGTTCAGGAGTTCATTGTTAGGGTGAGAGGCTGCAGTGTGTTCAGTAGCTCACTAATTCAACAAAGTAGATGTATGACTACAGTAGTCCAGTAGTGGTGTGCTGTTGAGACACCTGCCTTAATACAAGAGCAGAGTGATGCCCAGAAATATAAATTAGAAGTTGTAACATGAAGGTTTTCCAAGGACAAATACCATACAGAAGAACTTGTCCCCAGCGTATTTCATACTCACTATCTGTGCTTTTGCTATAAATCCTCTCTGCTGTGAAACTCTCCCAAAACGGAGCATATCAGCATTATTCTCACCAGCATAATGCTCGAGTGTCTGTTTTTTTTTCAGTTAAAATTATTTTATACTGACACTCTTGGTCAAGGTGAAGCCCCAAAGCTTTTCTGCGCTAAGCAAAAGATTGCAAATCTTTCCTCTGTGACAGTCTCTCATTACTTTTAAATCAGCTGTTCATTATTGGTGAAATATGCTGAGATTACTGGGGTGTTTTGTTTTTTTGCTGGGAGGAAGAACGGTACATCTCTTAAATCACACAGTTACATTTCTTTTGGTACTTGTTTGCCAGACATTAGACTAACACAGCAGAATTACACAGCAATCCTCAAACTGATTAACTGTTTCTGCTTTTGTCTTTTGCAGAGAAAACATTTTTGTATGCCTTTTAATAAATACGTAATATTTAAACGGCTGGGACTGGATTTTGAGAACGGGCAATTGAAGAGTTAGTAACCAAGTTGGTAACCAAGCTGTTGTTTGTGTTTGTTTCAATTTTAACTTGATTTGAAATGTGCGAAATATAACTTTGCTAATTCACCTTTTCAAACATGACCGTTTCCTCACAGGAGTGCAGGTGGAGCCATGCAAGCATGGTAGTGTGCCTGCGTAGTGTTCTAGCCTGCTCAGACCAAGCTCTGCTTGCAGGAAGGATACCACTTGTAAGAGCCCTGTTTTACTCTTAATAGGTCAGCAGGAACATGACTGTGCTTTAAACTTGAAACGCCAGATCTTCGGTGAACAGGTGTCACCTGGACCGCCAACGACCTGACAGTATCGCTTACCTAATCAAAGCAAGCGATGATCTCAGTGTCTGGTATGGCCCTTTACACTGGATTTAAATCAAATGAAACTGGGGCAGCCACCCCTCCAGTTGAGATTACTGGACTGCTGAACCCGGTGCATTTAGTCTAATTTCAGGTCATTGGCCGTATCGCTTGCTGGCCTGTCCTCTCCCCGGAGGGCTCCGTTACCAGTCTATGTTTGGGTTTCCGAAGCTGGAGGGCTGTAGTAGAAACAGTAGATGACCACAGTCACTCCACTTGACATTATTAGTGTCTGTGTTGGAAACCAGTATCCTGATAACTGACTAAGCGGGTGACCTCTGTGTAGGAATATGAGAATCATTACAGATGAGCTCCGCTTTGTTCACGTGGATCGTTTAGCTTCTCGTAGCTTAGTTATCGCAGGATATGATCAAGATGTTTGTTTTGGATCCAAGTGGGGGAAACAATACAGGAAAGTTCAATAGCTGACTAAACTCTGTTCTATGTTCTCAGCTCTTGCAGTTCTGCATGTTAAGATAAGTGCCTGCTGTTTTCTCTCCTTCCAGTTAGCTTTGCAAGGGCCGCCCCCCCCTTGCTGGACACAAAACAATTGCTTGCATTACCCCTGATAATCCGTTTTGAAGATTTTAGACATTTAAAAGAAATGTAATTAAACAAGCTAATAAAATATAATAAAATCAGTTGAACTAGATTCGTAGTAGAGATGGTGGCACAGTGGTGAGCAGTGCTGGGGCCCTGGGTTCGGTTCCTGGGGTGCCTCCCGTGTGGCGCTGTGTGAGTTGGAATGTCCTCACCGTCCAAAGACGTGCTGGCGGGTTCATGGGCTTCTGGAAAACTGGCCCTGGTGTGAGTGTGAGCCTGTCTCCGAGTCGGTGTTTGTGTGTGCCCTGAGATGGACTGGCGTCCCACCTCGAGTCCCAGGATCGCCTCTGGCTCCCCCGCCAGCTTGTGTTGGAAGAAGTGGTTGAAAAAAGGATGGATAGTAGTGTGTCTATAGTGTCTTTTTCACCAAATGTGTGAAAATGTGATCATTTTACAAGTGGCTTTGAGATAGATGAGTGTTTTCTTTTCACAGTGGAGATTAGTATTGGTGGGGGGAGTGAGTTCCTGTCTGAGTTGGTGCTTGATGAGTTTCTCCCGTTGTGAAAATACAAAACGAATTTAAAGCCTGATAGCGTTAATGGTTGTGATCAAATCAAACTCGGGTACCTCTTTCTTACCTGATGCAGGTTCCTCTCTTTTTTTTTCTGTACATCACAGCTAAAGGGGCTGACTGAGGCTCCAGAGGGCAAGTGGTCAAACCCAATTACTGTCAATGGCCTTTTCTAACCATTTTAGTTAAGCAGCAACGTAGGCTCCAACTCAGTCACAGGCCAGAGAGGGTGAGGTTGGAGGCGGGGAGCTGCTGGCCTGTGAGGTTGACCTCGCTTTCCACTTCCTGTTTCCTTGCTTGCCAGACGTGTCCGGAGCCACTGCCGGGGGTCACGGCGGCCAGCAGGAGAGGGGGGGGCTGGGCTCCGTGCTGCGGGACCTGGTGAAGCCCGGCGATGAGAACCTGCGGGAGATGAACAAGAAACTGCAGAACATGCTGGAGGAGCAGCTGACCAAGAACATGCACCTGCAGAAGGTGGGAAGGGGAAGGGGAGGGGCTGGGGGGCGGGGCATGATGGGGGAGGGGCTGGGGTGGGGCAGGATGGGGAGGAGCTATGGGGAGGGGCAGAGGGCAGGGTTGGGGGGAAGAGAGGCAGGGTAGAACCAGGTGGGGAGGTGGGGGGTAGAAGCAAAAGAGGTACAGAGGGCAAGAATGGGATGGGAGGAGAGGGTGTGAGAGAGAGGTGACAGGAGGAGCGACGGAGAAAGGACAGGAAAAGGCACTACTGCAGCACTGTCTGTCCATGACTCCATTGTTCTGTGAACAGGGTGAAGAAGGTGCAGATTCAGGGATTCTTTTTCTTTTCTCCTTGGAGCTGAGCTGTGGTCCTCGGCCCCAGCTGTCTAAATTTCACCCTTCTGCCTTGTCCGGGTTAGAAAACCTACAGGGCTGGGATCTGGAGAGCTGAGAGCAGCCCCGTTATTTTCAGGCACAGAAAGTGAGATTGAAAGGAACTTTGGAGAGCACAGGGATTTAAAAAAGAGAGGCAAAATAAAAAATGGAAATATCCATTTCACTAAAAGGCAGGAAATGAATGTCACTAATTGTCTGTTACCCTGAATAGAAAAGTAATTGCTGAGCATCACATAATGTCCTGTAAGTACGCGAGAGCAGCCAGACAAGAAATAGATGTTTTAGGTAATGTTTCCTCCTATGTTTTGCTTTACAGAATGTCTTCAAAAAGAAATTTAACTCTGTCATATGTCAAAACAAGAGAAGCAATTTCCTCTTGCACCCGGCACTGGGAAACGGCAGCAATAAGCAGTCTGTCAGGCAGCTATGATGATGATGATGGTTTGTCGTTTAGAAGATGCTCATCCCCAGTGTTTGAACTCTGGAATTGCCATCTGAGGCTACAGAGAGGCTGATGGCCGGACCCTTAGTCCTGCTGTGAAGGAGGGGGCCTGGGGATTCAGAGGCTCGCTCGGACTGCCGCTGCGTCGGCCTGCGGCCCAGCTGGGAGCCTCCTGGTAACCCAGTGTGCACTGGCCTCTGGGACAGGCTGCCTGTAGCTGCAGTAAAGGGACAGGCTTTAAAAAATGATGAGGCTGCTCACACGTGCTAGGGCTCGTTCTGAGGGAGCTGGCGTCTAGACTTTGCTCAGCCAGGCGTAGCTCAGAGCCGCTTCTGCAGCTGAACAGAGGGTCGGCCCGCGTGTGCTGGGACAGCGCAGAGCAGCTCGTTCGTTACAAACGCCTCCAGGCATGACGTCGTTTACCGCAACCCAAGATAATAAACAATGGCTGGTCGGCTACAGAATCGTTTCTTGTTCTTGCGATTTTGGTTTCGACGTGAAACGGATTTCAGATCTAAAATCGGGGCTTGGGAAGGGTGGAGGGCGTTTAGGGTCGTCACCTTCCTGACATTTTCAGCTTCTTCTCAGGTACGGGAGTTCTCCGCAGTGCAAGTCCACCTCTGGTCTGCTATCGCATCGCTTCTCTTCCAAAAAAACTCCCTCCTGCATTTGAACATTTGTTGCCATGTCCCAGCAACAAATGTATTTGTGGCTGTGTGCCTCCTTTCTCTCTGTTCGAACTGAGTACTTGGGCTTTTTCTCGGGGTTCGCCGTGACGGTGGTGCTCCAGGGGAGGGGGGGCGCCCCGAGAGCCTCTCGTGCTGCTGTGAGTGTCGGAGGCAGTGCAGAAAGGTAGCTTGCAAACCTGCAGATCCGCCTCCCTCTCGTCTGCGCTGCACTGCAGCTGCATTCTGAGGGAAATACGCCAGCTTTAATAAGCAGGTATCCACTTAATCGCAGCAAAATTTAGCACAAATTGAAAAGCAGTTCGGGGTCAGCGTTGCTCCGTGCGTCCTTGTCGCTCGTGCATGCGTGTGTGTGCTGCAGGGGGGCAGGGGGGGCCGTGGGGTGCAGCGGGGTCGTGTGCACCTGGCGCTCGGTTTCATCTTGATGAGATAGGGAGACACCGAGACACTCGGTTCCCTCTCCCAGCCCAGAGCGCTGATGTGAGGGAGGCCTTCGGCCAGTTCCTTTACCCCGAACGCTCGTCTGTCCGGCTCTCGCCGTGGTGTCATGGAATAATGGTCGGAAGTGAGATTTCGCAGTTTCCACTTTCCCTTTTCCGAGCTGGTGCAGATCCGTGTTGCCGAACGCAGACAAGGCAGTGTCTCATTAGGAGAGTGGACTTCTGTCTTGATGTGGATGAGCACTCAACTGTGTCGTCGTCGTCATCATCATAAACTTTATTTTATGTAATGCCTTTAAAAGTAACTTGTCGTGTTTTTTTAAAGAGGAAACAAATTAACAAGGAGAAGAGGTAACAAAATTAGCCCACTTAAAAACAAGGGTTTGGAATGTAAGAGAAGCTGCAGGGGCCAGGCGGGGTTTTGAGTCTGGATTTGAAAAAGCGCAGGGAAGGTGACTTTCTGGTATCCTTGAGGAATCCGATCAATTGCTTCCGATCTGTGACTGGGGATGCATCACAGATCAGACCATTGATTATGTGCTGATTGCACCTCAGCTCGTCAGACGTACTTCCGCCACAGACGAGGCAGTGTCCCCAATTGCTTGGAAAGATCTTCCAGTGTAAAGGGGTGTTCTTCCTAAAAAAATGTGTTTTTTTGTGCATTTTCTTTGTCATCTCCTCAGGACCTCGAAGTTCTGTCTCAGGAGATTGTGCGTCTCAGCAAAGAGGCCTCCCCGGTTTTGGGACAGGACCCAAAAACAATCGACTAGGAGCAGCCAGGCCTCCCCCGTCGCAGCTCTGTCCTGCCCAGCTCCAGTGGTCACCCAGAGGCGCAGACTGGGGAGCTGTGTTCCAAGACTGGACCTGAAAATGCTTGTTGTCAAGCAGGGAGCAGGAAGTGGGTGGGGCAGGAGGGGCATTTGCTACTGAATGTATTTACTGTAAAAAAAAAATGCTTTTCTCTCCCATCAGTCAGAAAAAAAGTGAAACTGGACTCCTAGGCATGCCATCTTACAGGCATTTGCTAACGGCTTCCTTCGGGCTGGTATGCTGGGAATGATGAAGATGGGGGAGGGGCTAGGAAGCTCTCTGGGGACGGGGGTGACGATGCACTGCTGTTCTCGACCTCTAAAGGGCAGTGGGGTGTCGACCAGTGGGAGGCGTGAGACAGTTGTCCTTTTGCAAGTGTGCTTGGGAGGGGGCTGCTGCTTTCATTTTTGGTGCAGTCGTAGTCAAAGCTTCAGGCGCGGTTATATTCCGCAGCGTGTTTTCAGCTCGACTCCGTGTACTCCAAAAAATGGCTTGACAGTGATTTTAAAAAAGGGAAAAGCTTTGCCCATGCGCATACCAGATACACTGATACCACGTGCTCTTAACTGTCTCATTTCAGCTGCGATGTGCTTCTAGTCCTTGTAGCTGATGCAAGTAGCTCCATCCTCTGAACTTGCAGAGAGCCAGAGAGCATTAGCAAGGGTACGGAGAAGCATCAGGTTCTCATTCTAACAAACCTAAAGTGACCCTCTGCCTCTGCTGGCGTGACGAAAGCACTCTGTGCGCCACAGCCCTGTTTGTGCAAAATGTCTCCCACAGTGCTCTTCTCCCCTTGCTGATTCCACCCTCGTCTCTGATGAAACTCCGATTCACAGCAAACAAGAAAAAAAAACTGGAGGAAAATTTTAAAAGCTGCTTAACAGCGATGGTTCTGAAGTTCAAAATCAAGTTGCACAGCTTTCTCAGGAGTTCGGAGTATGAGAGATTATCAGCCTTTTCCTATTACCTTTTCGATAACTGAGCTTGTTAATATTAGAGCTCAGCAGCAAATAGGCTTATTTTATAAATATATATATAATGTGTATATTTGCTCCCTTTGATAGTAAGGAATCTGTTAGCTTTACGTGTATGTCCGTTTCAAAGGAAATAACTGAAGTATTCATAATGAAGGCACAGCAGTCACTAACACCTGGTACACTGTACTGTAATTCAGTGCTTGGTCTATGTGGTCCTGTTATTTCAGGTTATTATTTAACTTCTTGTGTTTTATGATTTAGAGAAATTGCACTTAAAAAATTTCATTCCAAAGCATGGAGGACGGAAGTTCCTGAGTTTTCATTGTCAACAGCAGAGGACTCCAGTGCTCCTCTCTCACAGACTGATGTGTTTCCTCCACGTCCCTCTGAACGTTTTGTGCAAAGTGTTCACCATGTGGTCTCATTGTCGGCTGTATCCTGCAATGTCCTACTGCTTGTACCAGCCTTTATCACCAAGAGAAAACAAAGTGTTCTCCATCTCAGGCTCTGAATTCCAGCCGCTCCTGCTGCGTTTGGAAGAGAGCAATCTCTTGTCTGTAACTGCCATTCAGCAGCTGGTGAACGTACCACCATTGCTCAGGCGCGGAGAGTCTTTGAATGGGTGAAGGCCAGGAGTCTGATGAAGTTCTGCGTGATGATCCCGGAAGGGCCAGGCCTGGACCTACTGACCACACAGGTCTCCGGCCCTGCTCCTGCAGAGGCCTAATCCAGACAGCTTGACAGGTCCCCATGATCCGTTTCTAAAGACGGGGAAGCATGGCATAAGTGAGCGGTGTCTCAATCACTATGGCTTGAGACAACACTTACTAAATACATCTGAATACCTTTAACCGGTTAGTGTTCTGTCAAAAGTGAAGTGAGACAGTCTGCTTTTCCCTTCCTTTTACTAAGCAACAGTTTTGCACTGTCAGTGAAGATGAGGGGGTGGACAGGTCAGTGTGTCTGCAGCAGGGCTGGTCCAGTCTTGGTCCCGGAGGGGGTGGAGAGGTCAGTGTTGCTGCAGCAGGGCTGGTCCAGTCTTGGTCCCGGAGTGGCTGGTCAGTGTGTCTGCAGCAGGGCTGTCCAGCCCTCATCCTGAAGGGGCTGGGCAGTGTGCCTGCAGCAGGACTGTCCCCTCCTGCAGATTTTCTGCATCTCTTGCTGGGCGAAGCTGTTAAACTGGTCCAATAAAACCAATAATGATCGTTAGAATGAGAATCTGCGGCCACATCGGCATCCAGGAACAGGATTGGGCACCCCTGGTGTGGAGTGTTAGTTGAACCTGTTGCACAGGTCATGGCCATGTGTGTTCGAATAGGCATTTACAGTTTAATATCCCCCAACAAGGGGCTGGTAGTCATGCTGGTTATCTCCAGGGGCTTGTCAGCAGGTTCGCCCTGTGGGAATGAGAGAAGAGTGGGGAATTTCAAAGGAAGGGCAGGATGTCTAATCTCAGTGTTTTTACAGGATTTTTAACGGATTATTTTCTTCTGGTGAACGGTACCTTTCCTACCAAAAACGCATTAAAGCGCCAGTCGCAGATGTCTGTTAAAGAAGGCTCCGGACTTCTCCACCCTCCTCTCCTGCAGACTTGCGTACCCCATTGTCACACCGCACAGCACCCCAACTCACCTTGCCAAAGGGACTGGGGCTCCTTGACCCTTCTGAGCCAACAAAGACGTGTGAAGAGAGGAGATCGTCCGTGCAGAATAAAATCCATGATATGTAACAGTCTGTCTGTGTGTCCTGTTTGCCATCTGGTGTTGTGGTGTGTACCTGTTGCGCTCCTGTGATCTTTTTAAACTTGAGAGCAGTTTCTCTCCCTGTTCTTCCCGTGGGGTCAGAGGCTCCAGGTGGAGACTCTCCTCGGCTCTGTCAATCCGAGTTGTCGCTCCCCTCGGGCTGTGGAGGCCACAGGAGGTCAGCTGATGCCTGGCTCCGCAACTGGAAGGCAGTGACATTGGAGAAGTGCCTCTCCATGTCTCATTGCCCCAGGAGCTGGTACAGGAAAAGCTGTCAGAGGTGCTAAATTTTAAAAACAAAAGGTAGTTGTATGTTAAAAAAAAGCAGTTGGCTCCTGTTTTCAGCATCAAATTTACCTTTTGTCTGTTGTCACTTGTCTTTTGGTCCCTTTTTGTTTGAAATGAGACCTGTTGATGTACAGTGATAATGCGATAGTTTAAAGCTTATTAGGCACATACAAACTGTGCTTTTAGATAGCAGTTTTTGTTGATGGCTGTTTATAATACTGTTCCCTATGCTGACAAACTACTGAGCTTGTGTGCTATCATGACAGGAGTTCAGTGCTGGATAGCTTGAAGCGATTAAGAATCTGTAGAGACTGCCAGTCCAATAGACATGATTTTAATGAAAGCAATGACAGCAGGAGATATGACCACACCCTGCTTGGGTAATGAAGATGGTCTGGGTGCCAGGCAGATTGGCAGAGGAGGTGTCTGGGGAGTGAGATGTTCTGCAGCAGACTAATCCAGAGCAGCTGGCTCTCTGAGGGACAGGCTCTGGCCTCGAGGACAGAGGGACACAACACTGGCCCATCTGACCTATCTGCATGGTCATTTACAGTGGCTACAGTCCGAGGAAATAACTGGCCTATCAGCAGAATGGCTGTAGTGCACCAGCTGCATGCTCAGAGGCTGTTCAGGGAAAACCATGTTTTCCCTAACAGCACACATGAAATTGCCATCTTCTGCCATCTCTTCTCCAGAGAATGTGAACTGGTGACGGAGTGGGTTGGAGTGTTTAATTCACTGATGAATGCCATTTTGCTCATGACAGACCTGGAGGAAGAAGAAAGCTAGGCACCATGTTTACTGTTGTGCTGTTCAAGACCACTGGCGGTATAGTGGTAGTGTGATGATATGAGACGCACAGGATCACCTCTGACACAGTCTGTAGGAAGCCTTACTGGTCAAAAGTCGTCGCGTCAACAGTTTTTCCATTATTGGGGGTCAGCATGACAATGCGAGACCCAGTGCCGGGGCTACAATGACACAGCGTTCTGGAAGCCCTCCTCACGTCGAGGCTCTGTCACGGCCGTGCTTCTCTCCTGCCTGCGGTCTGACAGAACATCTGTGGGACCAGCTTGCCAGCTGTGACCGGCCTGCAGCAGCAGGAAGAGCCGGAAACATCCCACAGCTGTCTGTCCAGAGGCTGATCAGGACTGAGAGTCAGCACCGCCAGCCCTGTCTCTGTTCTCATTTTGACAAAAATGTGTCAATTAGAAAACTGAACACAGTTCTTTAATCAGCAATTCTCTTCACATGTCTGAGACAGTTTTAAGAGATTTTCATTAAGTCCAGTAGACCCCAGTGCTCTGCTTCTTTCTGCATCTTAAATAGCCGAATTTGAAGTTTGAGAAAGTGAGTCCTTTGCTTTCCACCATTTTTAATTCAAAACTGTCATGTTTGGCAAACATTGAAGAGGAGTTTTTTTGCAATCTTTCAAAGATTTTGAAATAGTTTTTGGAAACTTTCATTTCATTTCTGTATATTTTATAGTTCTTAGTGGAAGGGAATGTCACAAAAGTGTTGAGATGTAATTTCAAAACCAGGGTGGTAACAGTGTATGGTACAGTCCATGGTATTATGTCCTTATAAGATAACACAAACTCTGAGTGTGAATCCCATGCTATGTTTGTGGAAAAGAGGATGTGGCCATGATGGTATGCAGAAATGTCTGTGATCCTGGTTTCTGAATATGGGTGTCGGATTTGTTACACTATCTGCTGACTGGAACAGGAGACAAAGGCCAGAGTCATGGAGCTGGACTGCTGTTCCTTGTGGTTTGGGACAGTTGGATCTGTACCAGTGGATGTCCTGGCCTCTTTAGCCTTTTCTCTTTGTGCTGAACTCCTGTTTTTAAGGACGCACGTCTCAGAACCCTTTAGGACTGTCACAGTGCAGTGCCAGCACGCTCTCGGTAACTGATGGGTCTCAGGAGTGAGTTCTACACAAGCACACGGGAAGAGCACGCGTGACAGCAGGGAGGTGACACTATCCTGCAATAGACGGGACATCCTGAAGCTCCGTTCCTGAGAACAGTATTTTCTCATGTTTGAATAGCCTAGGTTTGTGAACTCTTGCTGTGCATCTGCATCCCCCTGGAACCTACTGTATGCCTGAGGAATGTTTTCACTTGCGTGTTTTCAGTGATGTGAAGAAATAATGTGACTTGAGCTGTACATTCCGATGTAGAAATTGTTTGGTCAACATGCTGATCTCTTTTTTTTTGTCTTCAAAAATGTCTTCTGAAATAAAGTCCCGTGGCCGAAGTGTCTGCAGCCGTGCTCCAGCAGCGGTCGCACACGTGTCCACAGCGACATGAAAACTGAAAAACACAAAGCCAGCAGTGCAGTTGCGTTCAGACCCGCAGGTTTTAATTCGGCTACACGTCTATCGCGGTTAACCGCGTCCGTGTCTCCGAGTCAGGTCGCTCGTGTGGGTGCGCACACCGAGCCGCTCCCGGGGGCTGGGACAGACCCGCCGGTCTCACAGGATTCGCCACCCTCTCTACTCCGAGCGCTGTTCCAGACTGTAACACGTGAAGCCACGTGGTCCTAAATTGCGTTCACTACATTTTCTGTTCCTCAGTCCGGTTCCGGTGATGTTTAACAGCAGTGCTTTGGAGTAACACGCTTCCATCGTCTCCTTTCAGCATTGTTATCAGTAGTAGCAGCAGTGCTGTTTTCGGCTGACACCTTTATTTTAAGACAAGTTAATTAAATCTAACAGCACGCAGAATTACAAAGGAGCGGGAGCGAGCTGCACCTGTGTCGGACACGGATTAACAGATCATTTACCCAGCAGGGGGGACAGACGAAATCGCTTCGAGAACTTTAACACCGTTTTTGATGCGCCGGCTTGCGCCTCTCCACAGGTTAAAGTTGCTCAACGGAAATAAAATCAATACGGTCCAGCTGCAGGTTGACATCAGTGGACCATGTCCACCATTGTAACTGCTCGCCAACACGATCTTGCACTGATGCGATTGGCGATAAGCGCGCTGCCCCCGGTTTCGTATTTTGCTGTTTTTAATTTTGACTGGGGCGGACTCCCCACTCCCTAAACTCGGCGGATCACATCTCCGGCGGGGCCCGACCGGGGGGTCCGGGCTGGGGAGCGCTGGAGTCCGGCTGCGGCCCGGCAGGCGCTCCGCTAAGGCCTCGTTGGGGTTTGCTCCAGTAGCGTGGGGCCACACATCTACCGGGCTCCCCAAAGCAAAATACAGACCTCGAGACAAGATGCGCCTTCTCCCGAAAGCGAGAAAAAAAGCGGGCAGGAAATTCAATAAGTTTTAGTGAGTTGTTGAAGTTCAAAAGTGTCTTTTTTTTTTAAAGAAAAACGACTTTGTTTTGCTGTTGGTTTCCACGAGGGAAATTAAGGGAATATGTCGAGGCACATTTAATTTTCTTTATTTTTTAATTGCATGTCTGCGCGGAAGAGATAATGGGTCCGTAACGTCACGGGCCGGGAGGTTAATTACGGTTCGGTGACTCGGATGTCCCCAGCAATTAAAAGTGGGATGTCTGTTTCGCCACTTTGTGGGGTGTAGAACACCAGTCTCGGTAGACTACGCGTTTCTAAACGTGCAAATTTGAAAATGATTATTTGAGAGATGAACTGAGATTCAGCGAGAGATTTTCTGTTCTGAATCTTTCATTTTGTAACGACAAGGCATGACGCTAACCACGCACTGTCCTCATATTACTGCTGGCGTAGTTATGATGACTTTTTAAAAATAACTGAGTTTATTTAACACTAAGGACTAAAATTCAAATCCAGCGCTCAGAACGACTAGTCTAACCTGAAGACGCAGAATAACGGTGTGTGTGGCACTTTGTAATTCAAATACTGCTTGAATAAAAGATAAGTATTATTTATATATATACAGAAACCGATCGCTTAGGAGAAAAAAACACAATTTAAACACCGAGGGCAGATGTTATCTCATTTTTCTTCGGTTAATCAGTTATTCATGAGCACAGTAAGACGCTCTCGAGAGACCCCGCGGATCAATAGGCTACCTGAGCCGTCTCGCGGTCCCGCACGCGCCGCCGTCCCCATCCCTCGCGACTCCTTTACTACCCATCCTCTCGCGGTCGGTTCAGTGCGAATTTGTTGTTGTTTTTTTTTGTTGTTGTAAATGATACAGTGGAATGGAAACAGGTCGCAAGAGGCCCGAAGCGGCGAGTGCTGAGTGTGGAGAATTTGAACAGAACCCTCCCCTGCTACTGCGGCTTTGTGAAGAAATAATACTTGCGTGCCCGGAAGGCGATAAAAAAACAACAACAAACTTTTCTGGCGTCAAAAATAATCTTACTTCATGCAGCACCTTTCACAGGGAATTATGAGGCTGTAAATATGAGAGTCACTGAGCGCACACACCCGCTGGTTCGTTTACGCACGTCGGAACCTGAGGCGGACCGCTGACTCTTCAGGCGCGTCTAGAATTTCATCTAATATCTCATTTTCAGCTCGAGTTTTCAGTTTTAAGGACACTGAAGTGCTGTAAGCCCGTCGCCTCAGGCCAGAGGAAAGGAGGGTCGCTGCAGGAATTTCTGAGCCCAGAGGCAGGGAGCCCCTGTCGGGCTGTAGCGTCACTAAGGTTGAAGATGTTGTTTTTTGTGATGACGTCCCATTCCTCGCTTCACGAGTTCGGCCAAATTCTAATGAAGGTGAAGCGAGCTGAGGAGGGGAGGAAAGGGCCCCTTCACACGTCGGCGTCTACTGGCCGGAGATCAGCGCAGTCACGGCCCCCCTCACCGCCGAGGAATGAGCCAGGGAGGCAGCTGCGCAGGCGAAGTTGGGGTGGAGAGGAGATGCCACGGGGCTTTGGGCAGCCCAGTGAGTGTTTGTGCACAGGAGAGCTGGCGTGGAAGATTCAAATGTGACCTCCTCCTGAACTGGAACAAGTAAAACTCAATGTTTCGGCCGTGGAGCCTTCTTCAGGAGCCTCCTTCACACCTGAAGAAGGCTCCACAGCCGAAACGTTGTTTTCTTTCTTCTCTTTTCAGCATGGAATAAACCTTTTACTTGTTCTTTTGTAGCCTACGGATGCTGATGCAGCTCCCCACCTGAACTACTCCTCCTGAACTGCTGTCTGATAACACCCACCGGCTGCCTGCCCACTGGTCTCTGAGCCCCAGAAGAGCTCGACCCACAGAGACTCGATGGGGCTCAAGCCTGAGGCTGCCTGTGGCGCATCCTGCTGGAGTGCTGTCACGGCAGGACGAGCCGGCGGGAAGGGCAGCAGGAGATTCCCTAGGAGCTGATCAATGATCAATGAAGCTCCCTGCTGCCAGGGGCCACCAGTCACTGCACCTGGAGCTCTGCAGAGGCCTAGACCAGCTGCCCAGAGCCTCATCACAGCTGGTCCTCCACAGGGCCTGGCCTGTTGGGCTTGAAGATGAGCATCTCATTGTTCATGCCTGCGCCACACCTACAGACACCCCGCAGTCTTTAAAATCAATATTATCACACTGATATTAAACACCTTTCGGAAGAGCAGACGAGTTACAGTGTTACAAAGACTTGTTCTCTTGATAGCGGGATATATGTGTCCACACGCAGTGTTTTCCTTCATTTTAATCAACTGTGGCGTTCGGCGAGTTATCCCCTCATCACTTAACCTAATCAACTATCCAATTAACGAAGTGATTTAGTGCTGGTGCAACTGTCCAGGTCAATCGAGTGCATCACGTTCAAGTCATGGACGATCAGTTAATCAAATGATGTCAAAAGCATTAAATCAATATCCAGCATCGGTCTTCTATATTTTTCTAAAACCACGCATGCATAAATAGAGTGATACATTTCTTCTGATGCTCAGTACACATTAGAGCCTCCCCCAAAAAATCAATTTCTAAACACAAGATGACACATTTCTTAAATGTGCTACTTAAACACGAGGTACAGTACCGCTATAAGCAGCTTCTGCAAGTCGCTTCGTTAAGCTGAAAAGAACGTCAGGAATGAGTGAGGCTGACACCTCCTACGTTCATATCCTCGTTTATGCAAATTGTTTAATTAGAGTCTGCATTCACGCCTCCCAGTCAGGTTGTAATATGTCATCTTCCATCTGCAAATTAAAAAATTAGGAGCAACGGCAACACACCGGGCTGCTCATACATTACGGTCTTTATGGCGGGTGTCATATTGTATCCTGTCAGGTGTTACGAGCATGTGAGGCGTAAACACAGAATTAATGGGCCTGAACAGGAGGAGGCGCGTGGTGAAAACGCTCCAGCTCTTGTAGGAGATCCATCTCTATCAGTCTCCAGGCAGTGGGGAACAGGCAATTAAAACCAGCCTGCTCCTCTCTGAGCGCGGTCGCCCGTGGCCTGGCTGAAGAACCACCGGAGCTTCCCGAAAAGCAGGACAAGGACTCGCTGCTCACCGGCTCCGGGAGATCTGTCGCTCCCAGCCAGCACCTGCAATGAGTCTTGTCCGCGGGCTGTCCGAGAGAAACGTCGCGCTGTCACTGGACAGGGCCGCTGGGCTGCGGCTGGGCGGGCGCCGTCGTGGTTGGGTGGCGAGGAGTTGGCACTGGTACTGTTGGCTCACCACACGACACCGGGCATCTCTCCTCCAGCTGACACTCTCTCCCCTGAGGGCACTGTGGGGCAGGAGCAGCTGGCTCTTGCAGTGTCAGTCTGGGGGGGGGGCACATCCATGGAGGTCTGAGGTCTGAGGGTGGCAGTGGGGAGTGTCCGTTACCAAACTGGTGGGTATGAAGGAGAAAGAACAGGTGGTTCCCCATTGCTGTGCTCTCTCTCTTTCTCGAGGGAGAGAGAGGTGGGCCAGCCCTTGTTTCACCAGATGGGAACGCCGATTGAATCTGATCTGTTACCCTCTGACTGGTACGAAGCCAGGAGGTGAAATTCGTACTTGGCTCCAGCTGGTAGGTCAGTGTTGAGGGGACTGACCACACAGGCCAGGGGAAGCAATTCCAATATCTTCATTAGTTCAGTAATTGCACCAGTGATTAGCAAACACCGCAGAAGACTCGAGTGAAATTTGAGAAGATTCACATAAAAATCAGGGCTGGGCACACAGAGGGTTAATGCAGACATGTGTGGGCTATCTATGAGGGGACTTGATTTCAGTATTCAGAATTCACAGCGAAACATGAATCAGGAGGCACAACTGGAAACTATGTGAAAGCTGATTGATAACTGAGAACAGGAGGCACGTTTCTACACAAAGGGTGGTGGAGGTCTGGAACAAGCTGCCCAGCCATGTTGTTGAAGCCGATACCCTGGAATCTTTGAAGAAGAACAGCTGGATGAGCTCCTGGTATCAGTTAGCTACTAAGTACACAACAGACTGGAAGTGTCACATGGTTCCTGTCTTTTGTAACTCTTCTTATGTTCGTATACCAGGGGCAATCAGGTGAACCTGAAATCATATTCAATAATTAGCTAAATAAATAAGATTGTCCTGTGTCTTACATGTGATTCTTTTAAAATATTTAAAAATATCAAGCTTTTATTTCTTCACAGTGGAACACATGCACAGAGTTCACTGGAATTCTCCTCGCATCTCTGGAATAACTTACACAGTTTAGAAACGGACCTCTGGGATTTCAACCCTTTTTCTCTAGCAGATAAATTAGGACTTCGCTCCAGGTCTGGCAGGAGAGAGGTGTGAGGTCAAAGCAATTAAAACTCTTTCCTCCAGGAAAACAGCTGAAGAGGAGGTGGACTTGGTCGAATCCCAGGAAAACTTCCAGGCAGTCAAGCTCCTCATGTGCAGAAAAGCGTGCGCTGTACCGTAGTTCAAGGTTCTGAAGCAGAAAATGAAAAGATTTCTTCTGTTCCTCTGAAGACACGCAGTTCATGGCGGCTGTTTGGGAGCAGCTACAGTGTATGAGGCCTGTTCTTGATCAGAGGATGCTGGGGCTTGCTGTGGACAGCAGCAGGCTGGAGCTCAGAAGATACAAGTCGAGTGAGAAGCATGCAGCTTCTGTGTCCCTGTCCAGTGCAGAGCAGTGGGCAATTTAGCCAATCAAACCTACCCACTATTTCTTCAGGAGGTGAGAAGGAACTGGAGTAGCTGGTGAGAATGCAAAGAGACCATGCAGACTCCATATAGACAATGCCGGCATTTAACCCAGGACCCTGGGCTGTGTCTGTGCTCTTCCCCCCTTTGTTATCATAATCATATAATATCCGATATCTGTCTCAAAGAGCTGCAAAATTCAACCGAACACTATGTTTCTGTTTGCCTTTTATAAATCTTCACACCGCTTTCTATTTGCGTCCTCTGGTTTGTGTTTCTCGGTTGATTCTGACAGAAATCCATTATGAGTTCCGGTTCCATTACGAGTTTCAAAAACCTCACTGAGATAAAATCAAATAAGAACATTTTAGTCCTGATTTCATAGAAAAGATATTGCTGCTCTGGAAAACGTCCAGGGAAGTGCAACCCGATCTGGGGCCGGGGCCTGAGGGAGTGTCCCACACCACAGGCCGAGGAGACAGAGCCTCTTGAGCGCTGAACGGAGAAGACTACGCGGGGACTTGATTCCAGTATTCAAACATCTCTTGGGTCTTAACAGTCAACCCATATGATTTCTTCAGCATTAACAGTGACACGAACCAGAGGACGGGAGTGGAAACTGCAAGGAGCTGCATTCAAAACCCAGATCAGGAGGCGCTTCTTTACACAAAGGGTAGTGGGAGTGTGGAACAAGCTGCCCAGCCATGTGCTTGAAGCAGATACACTGGGCTTCCTTTTAGAAACAGCTGAATGAGACCCTGGGATCAATGAGCTACTAACTACCGGACAAGCTCGATAGCTCATTTATTAATTATGTGGTCAGAGCCCAATGGTTTTGTTACAGCAGAACCTTCTGCAAGAGTGTTTTGGAAACAGGAGCCACTGCGAAGGAGCTTGTATACTGTATGAGGTCCTAGCGCTGGTCCAGTATGATCCCCACCTGCCAGGCAGATGACTGAGGAGTCCTTATCTGAGGTCAAAGCTACAGCTTAAGCTGGAGAGACATTAGTACAGTAGCTAATTAATGAGTTATATAAACTCTGGACAAACCTGACTCCCCTCGGAAAGCTGAAGACAAGTAAATGAGGAAGGGACACGGCCTTTAGGCAGAGAGATGATCAATTCTCCTATCAATGTGCTACTAGAGGCCTGCTCTCACTTGTAACCTATGACCTTTACATGTACTCCTGTGTCAGGGTCCACAGAAGAAGATGTAAAACAGCTTCTTTAACTCCCAGAGCAGGTAAACTACTGTACGTAGCCGATAAGAACTGAGTTCTATAGGCACTCTGTGACGTGCTGAGTTCTGTAGGCACTCTGTGACGTGTTGTGTTCTATAGGCACTCTGTGACGTGCTGAGTTCTTGCAGTAAATCACAGAGATGAGGTGTGTGTTGTGAGAAAAGGGGCAAGTTTCCTTCTCTCTGAGTACTTCAGGGGTTCTGTGAGCTGATTCTGTGTGCTTTGTGCAAAGCCCAGCAGAGATTTTAGGACAGACCAATCCAGCGCCAGACAGCAAATTCAAAGCTCTCTGATGAACCTTTACAGCGTCACATTGATTCGTTTGCCGAACACTCTGAAAGAGGAGGAGTTCTGCGTCATCTCTACGACACTAACTCTATCTGTGTGGGGGTGTGTGTGGGCTTCTGCTAATTGAGAATTAAGGACTTCAGGTTTAATCACATTGACTCCTCAGAGACCATTTGTCTGCATTTACTGTTTCCTGCTCTCATATACATTTGTGAAAGGTTATTAAAAGCATCAAGATAAATAAAAGGTCTTTTTAAAAGTTCCATATTTCTCTGCTCTCCCCAGAGATTACTTTAATAAAAAAGCCATCCTGAATTTTCATAATAGGCCTGAGCGCCCTTTGAAAGTGGAGATAGCAATTAAATCACCCCTTCTGATAAAAGCTACTGAGAAACCTTCTGAAAGAGGAATATTGCATGGAGCAGGAAAGATTTTAATATTTAAGTAACTTTGTCTTCTGGAATTTCAAGAATCAAAATCCGATTTCTCTCTTTCAGAAATACAAAGGAAGGTGGTTTCTTAACTAGTGGTGCTCCAGGTCAGCAAGAGTGAGCTGCTGTGAAGTTGTCTTTTTAAACACTCTCACTCCCTCACTGACTCAGAGGGACAGGTGTATGAAGATCTCAGCCCTCGCAGGAGAGCTGAGCAACGCTCCTCTGTAAGACATTGGTCAACAAGGAAAAATGCTTTTGTTTCACCTGATCCTGTGCCGTTACCAAAGAACCATGGAGCTCTTTCAGAATTCTGCATTTGTTGTCTTATGTAGAGCCCATAGGCACCATCACTACCCTGAAATAGCTTGTTGATGGTTCTGCTAATGGTCAATGGTTCTGTTAATGGTTCTGCTAAAATTCTGCTATTTCCAGTACGGAGCCAGAGCTGTATTTCACAGAGCATCTCTGCCACAGAGAGTTCTGCCTCATCAGCCCCTCAAGCTGATCCCAGATCCCAGAGCCCGGCGATCACATTTCAGCACCTTCACTTTCCTAACCGATACACACACCCATCGCTGCACAATAACTTTCTCCAGATGTTGAACGGCATGTCAGAAAATATTCTTCACAACAGGACTGACAAGCATGCAATGCACAATAGTCACACCTCTGACACTTCAAAGAATACTGATACAACACTGAAAACACTGTGCTGAGCCCTGTTGTTGAACACAGGGGAATGTGAATAATCAAATAAGAGACATTAAATCAATGTTCAATATCGGGCCCCGGCGTTAGTTTGCTTTGCAAGCAAATAATCACCATTAATAATATTTTCAGCTCTTATAGTCAGGGAGTCATCGGCACGGCCAACATTATATTACATTATAAATATTTATTTACACTGTGACACATCATTCATGGCTTTGCGTAGATATTTACAGGTCTGTGAGTATCAGAGCCCTGCCTTCCGCAGACATAGAAAACACCGAATTCTACCTGAACCTGAGGAGGAACAAGCATTGTATCACTCTCACACTCTAAACACACATTGTGAGAGAATGTGGCTCATTTGAGAGTTAGTAGTGAATTGAGTTGAGCTGTTTCTTGAAAGAAACTAGAGTGTCATCTTCAACCACATGGCTGGATAACTTGTTCCAGACTCCCACGACCCTTTATGAAAAGAAGTGCCTCCAGTTCTCAGTTTTTCAATGTATTAGTGTCAGAGGAACATGCCCTGTTTAACACCTTTCCCATAACAAACACTGCTAAATAACATGCCAAGACCCAGACGTCTCCAGGCGCAGTTTCCTAATCTCCAGTCCAGGGCCAGTTTGTGAGGGACTTTCTGATGATCCTCTTTAACGTCAGGAGTTTGTTTGCAAACTGAGAGAACAGCAGTGAAACAGAATGCTATTCTCTCAGGTGTGCATTTCCAGACCTTGTAATTACACCATGAGGCTGTCGTCTGTTGTAGCGGGAGCTCACTTCACAGCCTCTGCCTTTAAAGAAGGGACATCTGTGTGGTTTATAGTTTTTTGCATATGTATTTATGTAAAGTATAAATAGCTAGGGTATTTGAACTTTGCTTCATTGCTCTTCTTAAGGATCTGGTGATCGGAGCTCTGAGTTCTGTAGTAGTTCTGTTGTTTCATTTTAAATGCGGATGTTTGGATATCCCTGCCTAGTCCTGTACTGTTTGATTAATTTGGGCCAGTTTAGATGGCTGTCCTGCACAGGGAGAGGCTCAAGAGAAATGGAAACTATTCAGGCTGCACTGAGAAAAAGACTGCATCGCATTCCACACATTTTAGGAGAAACCTTAACCATTAAAGTAGGCATTCCATTATATAATACATGTAACTGCAAATTCCCTTCCAGTCCGATTTTGACTGGGATGCTGGTATGAGCACACAAACCTGAGATTAATTTAGGGATCTGCTACCTTGGTGTGCATCAGTGTTAAATAATTAAAATAAACCGAACACCAAACTCAGTCATGGAATGTTTGCAACGTTTTAATGTAATTGCTTATTGAATTGATAAAAAACACATCATTGGGAATGAGACAAATATTGTTATAACGTGTGCATGCCACAATTTAATGCTTGAAACTGTCCTTTTAAACGTTACAACAATCACCTGGAGGACTGAGGCCCAGAGCTGCTGCTGTGCTCTGTGACAGCTGTGAGCCGTGGAACAATTATTTAACACAACGAGTCAAGAAGCTCAGAGCTGAGACAGAGTGATCTGAGCTCAAGAGGAGAAACTTCCGTCCTGTCGGCCCAGACAGGCTAAAGTTCTGTGCTGCTGTGCTATAGTCAGCAAACTTAAGTGTTTTTAAACAATGTAGGGCAAACTAAAGCGTTTTCAAACAATGCATTCAAAATTCATGATGCTGCTCTGCAATGAGCTGTGTTTAGTGAAATATTTAGGTGTTGTAGTGGCCCTGGGGCTGTGAGGATTCGGGCTGAAGGATGAGGTCATTGCAAAGTGCAGTCAGACAGCTGGGTTCTGTAATACCCACAAATACTGAAGGCCAGGAGAGCCGATGGCCTGATGTCACCTTGGTGCTCCCATCTCTGACCAACCGAACGGGACAGAACGCCCCAACAGAGGCCTGCGGCTCTGGGCCTGTTTGAAAGCCTGAGTTGTGTCAACACCAGCTGTGAGTACAAACATCTCGGCACTCACAGTGGACCGGACGAACCTCAGACTGGACCTCAGGATGGACCCGACCATCTGCAGGGCTATTCTGCAAACCAGATTATTTAAACAGGTAGACAAGCTGCTGCTTACCAGTATTAGAAAACCTCCTGTCTTGGTGAGAGTTGTGGCAAGTCAAAGCCTATCCTAGCAAGGAAAATAGCATTCGGAGAACATGCAAGCTCCACACAGACAGAAACCAGAGTCTCAAATCAACCCCAGGACCCCTAAAGCTGTGAGAGAGCCCCTCTAGAATTTGTAGTGGTCTTTTAACTGTACTTGACAGTTTAAACAGATTTCCTCAAATGCAGGGTTTGACATCATTTAAGGAGTCAGATATTAGCTAATACTGTGTACAAAGCACAGAGCAAGTCTAGTTGTCTCCAAGCAGATTGGTCAATCTGTGTTTTTGTTCATGCTGTGTGTCTATTTTAACTTTACTTGATTCAATCTGCTAGATGTGGATATTATGTGCACATCAGCGTGTTTGCTTTTTCGGGAGCGATTTGTTTCAGATTTTCTCCAAACTAAGAGAAATCATTTGCCGTAGTGAAAGGACGAGCAGCAGGAGTGAGCGCAGGAGTGCGTTAGGAAGCCCCCTGCGTCGAGGGGGGTGACCAACAGGAGTCACAGACTGGGGGCGACCCCGGCTGCAGTTAGAGAGCGGGGTACAGTGCTCCCATCAGCCCGTGTGCCGGGCAGGGCACCCCGTGAGTGAGCACAGCGCAGTGAGAGGATCAGCACAGCTGGCAGCCTGTCAGCCCAGGTCTAGTCAGAGGCCTCTCATTACTGCTGCGAGTTTTCCTCTATCCTGCGATGAGTCATGATTAATTATTAGTTCTTGATCTGAGGGTTGAACACACGCCTGCTGATCGGGAACCAGGCGGCGTGACTCTCAGAGCTTGACGTGCTGTGGTCCCCTCACACCGGCGCAGAAGCCCACTCACGTCTCTGTGGACGACACCGGCGACGACTGCAGACTCCCCGCTGGTGCCGCCTCATGCAGGACGTGCCCACTCACCCGGGCCTGCTGGCGCAGGGGTCAAATGTATTTTGGCGGATTTTATATCACTGTTGTGTCACGCAGTGGGTCGTCTCTGGTGCACGTTTACGGAGGCTAGTGAAGATGGTGGGGCGGGCTCGGGTTAAGAGATTTTAGATCGGGTGCGGGTCACAAAAAGTGGCTAGCACCAACATGTGTGGTAGAAAATATGATAGTGTGGCGCAGAAACGAAAAAACACAGCGTTTAAAAGATCAGCGTGAGCTGGGTCTACTCAAAAAGAGCCCAAGACTACTTCTTTCAAGTCGGCTGGATCGTCATCCAGTCAGCCCGAGCCAGACCCCGGCCACGAGGTTACGGCTGCCTGAGCAGTATGTCTCAAGACGGAATCACCTGGCCCTGCTGCCCATAGAAAGGTTAGAAAACCCTCTAAAGGTACGACCATGCTTTTTTTGTGCATTGCTGTTTGGTTTGTGGTCTATATCGCTCGTATCTGATCGCAGATGCCGTGGATTGACTGACTGGAGTCTATGGGCTGCGATGGACTGGCGTGTGTTGGGAGTGTCCCGCGATTGTTGGTGCTGTTCTTGAAACGATGCGCTCGCTGGTCTCCGCTGTGCTCATCTTGTTGTTGTTGCATAGGGTGGGCCTCAAAGCAAGCGTGCACCTGATCTCTGTTGTCAGCTCGCAGATTGGCTGTGAATCTGATGAATTGGTTGCATTGCTGTACTTCTTATATTACAGGCTATAGTCGTGTGTGTGTACGTGTGTGTTCCCTGCGTGTGCCGCGTCATATTCCGTTTGCATCGGCGGTAGCAACCTCTTACTCTGAAGGCGTAACTGAATTACTACAGTATTTTCACCTGCTTTTTTCTTTTCATGGGATGGACAGGAGGGGCCTACACAACCTGTAGCCTCAGGACCTTGATCACCTTAATCCAAAGAGACATGACACCCAGCCCCTGCCTGCCATAAAAGCGCAACACACTGTTTGCGATGGCAGGGGTGTTATACTGTCCTGGCTGCTGTGGTCAATCTAAGTTCCCCCTTCGTTCACCTGGTGCAGCAGGTCTTCTCTCCTGCCCCCAGACTGCTGTGTGGGGGGCTGCACTGCACTGGGGAGTGAGGGGGGTCCCCATATCGTTCACGGGCTTTTGGCTGAAAAGAGCCAAACAAATGTAAAGGATTTGTTTATTACAGCAAGAACACACAAGGCGTTACAAGCAGGAGGGGGTCTGGCCTGCTTGGCTGCTTGAAGGAGATCTGGGGGCGTCTTCCAGCTGTTTCCTGATGGAAGTCAGGGATTTGGGAAGGTGGCCGGGTTGCAGCTGGCTGTGCAGTGGGAACCGGCTGCTCGTTGCTCTGCCTGTCCCTGCAGGCCGGAAAAGATCCGGCAGCTACAGTCCAGCCACAGGTAGAACCCAGAGGGCCTGCTGGCGGGTGACTGTGTGTTCTGCGCTGCCAGTGTGGCCATGCAAGGGTGTAATTCTCTCTGGGGGGTCTCCAGTGACCCAGGTGGCACACAGCCCCACGCGTCACCAGACCCCCACTTGGTGGAATCGCAGCTCGCACCCTCAGCCCTCTCGGCCTGGACGCCGAGGGCTCCCCCTGCCCGACGGCTGCCTGCTCCCAGAGGCCTCTCCCCCCTCCTGTCGTGCAGCGCTGCTGCCTCTCGCCCAGCCTCTTTCATTAGCTGAGCAGGGCTTGTAAAAGTGGGAGCTCATAATGGACTGGAGTGCAGAATTAAATTGGTCTTGACAGTCCATTAAATTGACCCACCAGAGTCTATTTAATTCCCAGAGCCAAGGTGCAGACTGCCTGTTTGCTCTGTGTTTCCCCAGCGCCAAGCTTCATCACTGTGACAGGAAAAAGCACACTTCCTCTTTGTATCTGGACACTTCTGGAGAATCGTACAGCGCACATGTACCCCCTCGTAGGGCTAAGACCTCTCGTGGTCACGCTGCAAACTGGAGAAGACAGAACAGGAGGAGTGACAGCCCTTTCCTGGAGAAAAATCACCATGGGAACTGTCCGAGCTGGACCGGAATGATGACTGGAAATGGCAGACCAAGAGGCCAGCAGCCTGACGTCCTGAGATCCCCTGGCGGTGATGGGGTGGCACCGGCGCCACCCCCAGGGGCCCATACCCAGTCTCAGGTTTAACCAGCCTGTCCCACCGCAGTTTCCTGAACATTACTGCGCCTGCTCTTCTTCCCTCTTCATCCTCAGAGCC
Organism: Lepisosteus platostomus; assembly: GCF_059453375.1. Classification (NCBI taxonomy): domain Eukaryota; kingdom Metazoa; phylum Chordata; class Actinopteri; order Semionotiformes; family Lepisosteidae; genus Lepisosteus; species Lepisosteus platostomus. Next base: position 1,370,490 of record NC_142613.1, read on the forward strand.
CTCTCTCACGGCCCCCGGCTGGCCAGCGTGTCACTGGGGGCTCGATCCCGATCCAGCGGGTTTTAGGACTGGTGTGTATTATCAGGGACCTCCTTGCAGTGAAGTGTACGACAGGCTATGAAGCTGCGCCGTTAACATGGGGGTACTGTATGCACAGCTAGGAATTAAAGGCTGCTACATATGTACTTGCCTTCATTGGAAAATGTTAATTGGTGTCTTTTAAAAATTGAGCAACTTTAATTAAGCAGCGGTTAAACGCTGATGCTATCTTTAGGACTAATTAAAGGCGGCCGCAGGTGGGTCACTCTTGGGGATCCCCTGTGTCGTAGTGTCGGAGGTCCCTGGCTGTCCCGTCTCTCTGGGAGGAAACCTGGATCTGGGAGCCGTCAGCAATGTCACTCTCCCAGAGGCCTCCCTCCGCTGATCGGTCCCGCTAGATTCACTTAACTGGTGCAGTCATTATCTCAACAGGGCGTTGTGAAAGCTGATGACTTTCAGGACTCACTCGATGCGCACAAGCTATAAAAGGCCTGGGAGGAGGCACAGCACTGTTTCCAGCTCCTCCGTTCACGAAACCAGTGAAGCAAGCGAAGTCCCTGGGTGGAATGGGCACCAGGAGGCCCTCTGGGGGCCTGGACTCCCCAGACCTCCGCAGGCGGTTCCTCAGCACAGGCCTTTATTATCGGGGTCGGGCTAATCCTCAGTCTTACAGAGACAGAGAGAGAGACTGAAGACAGGAGGAGAGGCAGAAAAGCAGAGCTAGGCAAGGAATAAAAAAAACACAAGAGATTGCTAATCCCCCACACATGGTGAGCCGGGGCTCTGAAACAGGCGATAAAAGCAACACTTCTATAAAAGCCTTATCGGCACAACCTTTAGACAGCGCAGACATTTAGCAATTATGCAACCGAGCGAGCTCTGCGCTCTGCTGAGAGAGTAGAGGGTGGTGGGGAGGGGACAGCAGGCACAAGGGGTCAGTGCTCACAGGAATGAACTCTCCGTCCTGCAGGCCTGTACCCCCACTCTCTTGTCAGGGATTGACAAGATCACAGCGTTGGGCTGCAGCGTGTTCAGGAGCTCAGTGTCAGAGAGCTGGGCTGCAGCGTGTTCAGTAACTCGGTGTTGCAGTGCTGGGCTACAGTGTGTTCAGTAGCTGAGTGTTACAGTATTGGGCTGCAGTGTGTTCAGGAGCTGAGTGTTAGTGCTGGCCTGCAGTATGTTCAGGAGCTGAGTGTTACAGTGCTAAGATGCAGTGTGTTCAGGAGCTCAGAGCTGGAAATGCGGTCAGCAGTGATAGTGCAGAAGACGATGTAGAAGGGAGTGCTAGAGGAAACATCCATGACTGCTGCTGTCACAGCTGCCTGAATCCCTTGTTGAGTGCACTCAAACTGCCAGGACTCAGTGCACTCCAATGCTTTGATCTTTATTAATTCTTGGTCTGTTTAAGGGAGATTATAGTGCAGCTGAGTGTCTGTGGTGACCCTGCAGCTCCGGGGGGGTAAAGTTTCAATGCCTCAATGCATTCAAGGCTTTCTGTCCCCAACCCATGCATTAACCAACAGCCACCCAGGGCTGATGAAAGAATGACGTCTGGACACAGTGAAACGGATACAGTGCCTGTAAAGACTGCAGGCCTGCATCAGTGACAGTGGTGTGAGGAAGGTTACAGTCGCAGTGCATGTGCCAGTGGGGTTGGAGTACTACCTGCAGGCAGCCTGCCTGTGAGTGAGACCCTGAGGCTTCCCCACGTCTGAGCGAGCGGTATAACTGCCTCTCTGCTCCCTTGAGCTGACCTCCCCCTCTGCAGTCCTGCCGATCGCTTCCCTCCACAAACCCCCATTTCTCACTAACTGTCTTCTAATGAATGAGATTTAAATTAGGATTATGAGGGGGTGGGGATTCCCCACGGAGGCCAGAGGTCTGACCACTCAGAGCAAAAAAAAAAAATCCATACAGTTGCTGAGCAGGGAGGTGGGGAGGGGTAGAGTAGATAACCAGGATAAGTCCCTTGTTCTCCAGAACACCACCAGGCAATATGAGGATACTCATCTGGGTGCCTGCAGGGGTCTGATTGAATGTAGCAGCCAGCTCAGGTAGCAGGGCATGCTCTAATGAGAATGGAGTCCAGCCGAGAGCGTGAGTTATTGAAAACCACAGTGAGGACAACTGACGCTAATTGAAACATCTGCTGTTCAGATGAACCTTGTGGGCGATTTTGTTATCCTGTTTCTCGAGTCACTGATGTATCTGTGGGAGACCACCCTGCTAGGTCTTCCAGGTCCTCTGGCTATCTAGAAAGACAATGTCGAATCGCACATTGGGCACCCCAACTGGCGGGAATTTCGTGCGTTACTTGTGCACAGCTTCGCGCTCAGGTGCGAGGTTTCGGCATGCTTTGTAAAAGTGCATGTTTGTCCCGACCAATGGCTCATGCCCTATTCAGTGTTCCAAAAAATACTGTGTGCAAATGGAAGAGAGTATTTGCAGATTCCAGTCGATCACCTGATATGTCAGGGGAGCGCATTGGAACCAAACCATGCCTCCTGTCCCGAAAGAGAAAGGCCGGGACTGTGACAAGCATGGGGACTGCACTGTTGCCAACAGGACCCCTGAGGTTTCTTTCCTGCCTGGTGCTCAGGTAGCAGCAGGTCTTCCTGCTGGTCAGAGCCAGAGAAACTCCAGGAATCAATGTCACAGGTTAAGGCTGGCCAGAGGCTCTGTGAGATAGTTCTAAAGAATCTGGACCTCCAAAATTGTGGAGGAGGTTTAGTGACAGTAGTGTGCTATTGCCAGCCAACTTCCATCCACCCATTGTCCAGTTCGGGGTCACGATCCCAGCAAGCGACAGGCACAAGGCCAGGTACACCCTGGACAGGACACCAGTTCATCACAAGACACGCACACACTCACACCAGGCCAGTTTTCCCAGAAGCCAATTAACCTACCAGTATGTCTTTAGAGTGTGGGAGGAAACACAAATAGATCATACAAACTCCACTCAGGTCTGGGTATCGAACCCAGGGCCCCCGTGCTGTGAGGTAGCAACGCTAACTACTGCACCACCATGCTGCCATTGCCAGCCAACAGATAAGTCATAAATATACTTTAGTATACTGTACACTCAGATCTGCATGTAGACAACGTCATCATTTAAATGTTCTTGGGATAGGGCTCCCTGGGAGCAGAAGGCTGTGCTGAATGATGGATTTGTTTTCCAGGCTTTTAGAGCACTGACTGAAGGAAAGTGCCTGCCTGTATCTGATCCTGTTAAGTGACCCAGCCAGAAAGGCAGAAATGAGAGAAATGTTGGGAAATTGTGACCATTGTACAAGCACCCTTGTGCAGTCATGGGCCAATCTGGTTACAGTGTATCATACAGAACTTGCAAGTAAGCTTTTATTTCTTATTAAACGGTGACCATACTACAGCACTATCTGTAACACTGTACTTTAAACAGATGAATGTGGTCTGTTTGTTATAAAAGAATGTGCACAGATATGGTAGCATAAAAGCTTCTGATGCAAAACGTTTCATCCCAAATCATTTATACCTCCTGATCTAGTAAACACAGGCCAAAGAGCAACTTAAATGCACAGATTACAGTCTCTTCATAGCCTAGCTGGAGTGTGTCCCACGCAGCTGGGATTGCTGGTCTGTCACAGGAAGGGCTCCAGGTTCGAGCTCTCTGGCACAGAAGTATGGTTTGTTCAGCAGCTCCCACTTTCATAACAGTTGAGGGAGCTGTTGTGATTTATTCCTTATGAGAATTAATCACGGAAGACATCCGCTAAAAACCCCCGGTAACAACTTCAGGGAAGACAGCAAGTCCCTGATCGCACATTTATCTCCTGCCGGAGACGTGGCTAGTTATCGTCTAATCTTTAACATGATTGCGGGACATCGGTTTGCAAAAAACCCAAAGTAAACATTGTGCTTATGTATTTCCTGTTGATTATATGTTAAAAAGTGGCCACAGTGCCATTGGGAATAAATACAATTAGCTTTGGGCAAAAGCATCAGGCCGTCAATTGTTAGCAGCAGCAAGAAAACTACTGCAGAGGCCGTTGTGTGTTTTTTGCTGCTCATGGAGGATTGAAGAGAAAAGAGGAGGCAGTGGAGGTGAGGAACCGGCCTCGCTCCGGGACAGAGGGAGGACCGATTCTTACCTGTCGCCCCCCACACTCGTTCACTGGGAGATCGGTTAACCAGCAGCAGGCGCTGTGGAGCCGAGTCCGGTTGTGTCCACCGGCAGGAGGCGAGGGTCACGGCCTGGCCTGCCCGCCGCGGTCCTCCCCGCCGCCCTCTCCCGCTGCGTTTCCTCCCCAGTCTTCCCTGCGCTGGCTTCACGCTCGCACGGGAGGAGGGAAGAGCGAGGGAAGAAATATAGATGGAAATAAAGTGAGAGGCCATTAATGGGAGGCAATCTGTCTGGTAATAGAAATCATTACCCGGGCTTCATTAATAAATAATGTCCCCTCTTCTGTTCTCTCCTGCCCCCCTCTCTCCCCCTCTTTCTCTCTCTTTCTCACTCGCTCTGTCGCCCCATTTCTTCCTCTCCCTTCTCTCGCTCCCCCCTCTTGGTTCCATCTGCCCCCTCTAAAGCGCTCTGTGTGCACCCTGGCTCTCTCCCTTTCTCCTCCCAAATTCACATTCACATCCAGGCTCGGCTTCAGATTCAAAGGGCTTTCTCGGTGTGCGTTCCAGTGCTCCCCGCGCTGCAGCGCTGAGCGATTTCCCCCTCTCTCCCCCTCTCTGCACAGAACGCAGCACGACGCCACATTTCTCTACCACTGGCCCCATTGGCTGGATCACACAGCAGCTTAAAGCAGATCCGCGCAAGCCAGCAAGGCAAGTGTGAGCCGTTGACAATCGCGGCCCCATTGCCTGTGGGATGGCAGACTGCGGGGAGGGGGAGGGGGGGGCTGGGAGCCGTCATGGCGTTGTGGGGGGGCAGTTAGTGTCACTCATGTTGAGCAGAAGAACCTCAGTGGGGGAGATGGATGGAAAGTGTCTACTTTACGCAAAGGGCTGCGGGAGTGTGGAACATTGCTGTCAAAGTCAGCCCCCTGGCTCCCTTCAAGAAACAGCTGGAGTCTGGAATGGATCCCTGGATCAGTTAGATACCAACAACCAAACAGCCGAGATGGGCTGGGCGGATTTTGTGAAATCCCTTATGTTCTTAATTGCATTAACATAATGGTTTTGTGTTCTTCAGCGTGGAGAGTTTCTGAAAATAACCAGAATGTAATAAGAGAACAGAGAGACAGTCAGTCAGGGGCTGTAGAAACTGTAGCAGCTCAGACACTCACTGTGTTACCTTTAGCACTATTAAATACACAGCACTAAACTGATATAAATTGCAATTTGCAGTTTATCTATAATTGTGTAATGGATATCTACTGTACACATGTGCAATATGCTTGTGGATTGTGCAATATATCTATATTGTGCAATACATCTTCTTTGTGCATCTTCTGGTTTATTTTTGTATATTTTGTATTGTGTGCAATTCTCTATACTCCATTTTTATTGCAATTCTTACTGACTGTTCCTATTGTATTATTGGATTGCTGTATAATTGTATTATTACGTTGTTCTCTGTTGTGTTGATTGTGCCTAGCTGGTGTTGCACTGCAGTGTGCCTCACGGGATTAATAAAGAATATGTCTAAACTGCCAGTGCTCTTCCTCCTGCAAAATTCTTCGCCATTTATTTCATTTCCAGGGCTCTTCTGGTGACGAGTGGGGTTCGTCTCTGAGACTGCAGTGTGAGGGCAGGAGTTTATACTTGTGGGTGATTACATTTTGCCTTTCTGTTCCTGGTTCACACTGAATTATATTTTCTAGGATAGTTAAGTACTACATTTCTTTTCAAATTTTATTCACACCCTGTTAATCCGCGGGTGCTGGCATATAAAAAATCCTCCTTTTTTAAGGTGGGCGTCTCACTTTTCAGAGAATGAAATGCTTTTGCTGTTGAAGATGTTCCCTAAGACACTTCAGAGAATCGACTCCCTTTAATCCCATCCGACACGCTCATAGCTGTTGTGCCTTTAGCCAACTCTTGGATTTTGAAAAGAACGTTGAGTTTATTGGGATAATAGGTGTAAGATGTTATTTTCATACACTTGCTTTCTGTCTATCTGCAGTACGAAACGGACAATGATCAGCGATGACAATCAGAAGCGCTCATGTTTCAAACTAAATCCTCTTTTGCAATTTCTGGAACAGCTGACTGTTATGTAATCACTCGCAATTGATAGATTTTTTCATCTTTCGTTTTCAGTGGCTCTTTGGCAGTGGGCTAAGATGAATGGAATACAGATGTAGTGTCCTGAAAATAATTTCTTCTCTTTATGTTTTCTTTGTATTAAATGTGAATACCGAAAATATCTCCCTTCCCAGAAATGTTAATTTCTCAGCGCATTGCCAGTCTGCATTCAACGTGACATCTAGTGATAAGTGTTCAAGGTAACGAAAGGGATCCTTTTTGATCATTGTGGACCAGATTGCACCCTGCATATGTGAAAGAAACCAGAAGAAAATGCTCTGATGTGCTCAATCTATTAGGATAGAGCCTGGAAAAGCTCAAGCAGCTGTTCAGCTCTGAGGAGCTTTGGAGCTGTTTTATCGCTCCTTGAGTATGTAGATGTAATACCGCTCTCCTTTCTTTCAGAATCGGGTCTGAAGAACCTGCCTCAATATGGAGCGAACAGAGATTTATATAGCCAGCACTTGAACGCACCCATCATTGTGTTTGGCACAGTAAATAAAATTAGATGGCACCTTTACGCCATGGACTGTAGCACCAAATGATCATATATCATGCAAACCGCCGCATATCATCTCCTGATTACAGTGCTGCATGCTGTAGGAGGGAGCAAGACAAATTCTTTCATCTAGCATCCTCACTGATCATGGCAGCTAGATGCTCCTCTTGCAGGGGAGTTTTTATTATAAATATATATACTCATGTATATTCACATGAGTGCACATCAGTGGGCAGCTTGTCAGCAAGATGTGTGGGGGGGGGTTGGAGGGAGTGGGGGGAGTTGGGGGCTGGGGTGGAGGGGGGTGTTGTCATGTTGCCGTTTTTTTTCTGCTGTTGGAAAAGTTGAACTAAATTAAAAATTCAGAAAAACATGGGGAGGCTGCCAGCAGGAATGTGAGCAAAGAGAGGAATTTGAGCAATGTGAATGTGAGCAAATTCACGAGGAATGACAACACCCGAGATTAAAGCGTCATGAAGGGATTATGGAGCGAAATTGTGGCTTAACCTGCTTGGCCGAGGGCCAGAGGACAAGGAGACCAGGACCCCCCAGCAGTGTGACCGAGGGGCAGCTGCAGAGGGGGAGAGGGGGTGGAGGTGGGATGCGAGAGAGAGAGAGATGGGGCTCTCGTAGGTGCTGTATCTATAGCGTTCGGGAGAGGAATGGATTGTCAGGAGCGATTGCTGTGGCTGAATTAACTTGGTCGTTGTCATCCCTCCGGAGCTTTCGTTATAAACTCCATTTCTCACACAGCGGCTGATCAAGGCAGAAAGTCACCAGATTAAGTGTGGAAGTGCAGGTCCAGAAGGACTTGTGAGACCCACAGTTGAGAAGCAGATTAGACGTGTCCGTCTCTTTGCTCTATCCACTGTGACATGATTTTCTTCGGCTGTACCCACAGTCGAGAATATCGCCCTGAAACCCGATTCCTGGAGAGCCCAGGAACTCTGCCACACTGGGCCCTGTTACTGCCCGGTAGACAACTGCAAAGGGAAGTCAGGCTGCTGTGTTCCAGTAATACCTGCCCGCCTTCAGAGCCCCAGGGCCCTGCCACTCAGTCCGGCTGGGCCTCAGTCTTGTCGAACCTGTGCCCTCGGAGCCTCTGTCCAGCTGCCTGACCGCCGGGACACCCCTTCTTTACGGGCAGGGAATGATTTGGCTTGTTTGCCTTTTTTTGCCATCTTGTGTACTAATGGAGTCGGAACGATGGTGCCTTGCTTCTCCACATCAGGCTGGAAACGAGCTCGATGCTGTGCTGTGCTCTTCTGGGCGCTGCGCTGCGAGATACCTCATTAGGTTTGTTGTGCTTGTTGATTGTCTCGCAGTCAAGGCAGGAGCTTTGTTTGCTGGAAAATAAAGCCCTAAAAGCGATCGTCGATTCTCTTTGGAGTGCGAGTCTCAAAGGGTTCCTGTTTTTTTTCGCTTTTGTTTTATGTGGGTAATTCTTCGGCAGTGGACACCGTGGGTAAAAGTTAAACATTATCTCTCTGGTGCAGGCAAGCATTTCTTTTTTTTTAAATAAAAGAAAATCCCCAGATGAAAGGCTTAATAATTGAATTTTAAGAGTTCCTGTGTGGGTGCCAGCACGGCGCGAGTGTTTTAATTAAGGCCGTGGTGGTGAGAAGATGGTATCTGTTGGGTCTGAAAATGCGCTTACCCAGCCCGTGTGAGTGGACGCAGTGCCGTCCCTCTTGTGTCCCTCCCAGCTAATGAAGACACTGACCTCGCTGACGAGCTGGGCTGTTCTGGGGGGGATAGAAGAGAATCTTCTATTTGGAAAAATTAAACTCACCTGAATTAAGCCTTTAAGTGTTGCAGCTCGAGACAGCTCTTCAACTCTCTTCTATTGAACAAAATTAGCCGTAGAAACTAAAATTGCAATCCTGCTCCATCACACCCAGAACCTTTAGGATTAATCGACTAGGAAAAAGTACTGTATATATTTCAGGCAAATTTGTCCTTACAGCCCTTTATGAGCCCATGATATGCAAAAATAAAAAAAGGAACATATTCTCTGTGGCTCCTTTAATGCTTTGTGTTACGGACATTGTCAGTACAATGACCAATGCAATGAGGAATAGTCTGCACAGAGATGAGTGGGACAGAACACGAAGCACAAAAGGGAGCACTTACAAAGTCCAGCAGTCTCTGTTGTTATAGCTCAGCCCTGGACCTCACAGAGGCTCTGACAATGCAGTTGGCTAATTTTATAGCACAAGGCTGAAGTGATAGAACCTGTGAAAAGTCTGATTAGGGGATGGAGGGGGTGCTCATTTTAAAAAATATATATTTTTTTATTTTAGAGAACAAAACAAAACCATTTTACATATGAACAACCATTATTCAGCCTTACATCGCAGGCACAAATTCCTGTTTGTTCCCCTAGTTTTTTACAATTATATAACTTTTTAACAAAAGTATATACATTCAAAAGAAGGAAGATGTATACATTCATGAATATAAAAAGGGAGGAGACTATATAAATGTATCTTATTAAATTTCAGTTATTTTGAATCTCATCAAAATCTGACCTTAAAGGTTTAATGTACTGAACCCATCTAGACCAATATTTGACAAATTTTTTCATTTGTAATTTTAGTGAAAATGTTATTTTTTCCATTATATATATTTCCTTTATTAATTCAATCCAATCAGTCATTGTTGGTAGATCTGTGAGAAGCCACTTTCTTGTTTTAGCTTTCTTCCCTGCTGATATAAGGATTCCAAGCAAATATTCATCAGCTCCCCTCCAATCAAAATCCAGTTTACCAAAATATAAAGTCTCAAATGTAAAGGGTACATTCCTTTCAAATATAGTTTCCAGGGCCTCATGTAACTCCTTCCAGAAAAGCCTTATTTTAGGGCAGTTTCAGAATATACGCCAAAGATCACCTTGATTTCCACACTGTCTCCAACACTTAGAGTTTTCCTCAGTATGGTGCCTTCTGACCCGGAGTAATGAAAAATCGAACAATGTTTTTCCAGCAAAACTCTCTCCACAAATGCGAGTTAGTAAATCTTCATTGGAATTCACAAATTTCAAGCCACTCTTCATTCGAAATTCTAACTTCACTTTCTTTCACCCATTTATCTTTTATATACTCTGTAGAATATGATTTCTTTTCCATAAAACTTTTATATAATCTAGATATAATACCTTTAACTAATTCTGATTTGTAGGCTTCTGTAACTATTTTCACTACCCCATCATTAACAATATCTAAATCTCCCCTTAAAATATCCATATTAAAATAGTGGCGCATTTGAAGATATCTATAAAAATCTGAATTCTCCAAATTATGTTTCTCCTTCAAATACTGAAAACTTTGTAGCTGATTCTTATCCATTATATTACAAAATGCAGTTATTCCTTTTGTAATCCAAAATTTAAATCTATTATCCAATTTATTTGGTTTAAACTCTGTATCATAGGCGGGGGTGCTCATTGTAACGTGGCAGGGCTTCGGATTTCTGTAGCACTGTCCTGAATGTAGTTTCACCTCAGGCCCAATCATATAGTATTTCAGCACTGCTAACTGACACTGCAGGCCAGCAGTGCACAGTGCCCTATTAATTGCCCCCTGTGAGTACTGGGCTCTGTCTCTCTCATCTAATGCAACATGACTTTGAAAGGAACCCTCACTCACTAAGCTGTGAAGCTCAGTGGAAAGTCGACAATCAGGAAGGATCAAACCCCAAGCAATGATGTGCCACGAGCTGTCTCAGTTCTCCCCTTTCTCCTAATTTCTTCCTGTTCCTGTGCTCTCCCTCGCAGTTAGTTCAACTGTGCAGATATACTCCTGTCCACAGGAGAAGGAATAAAACCCTGTCTGTTAAGAGCAAAGGAAAGCTCCAGTTAGTGTTTTGACAAAAGCCTCTTGCTTGCACATGCACTCCAACTGAGTCTTTGCTTTGTGGATCAGCTGAAATATTTATAAATCATGACTGGACTACACTTTAGTCAGTATGGATTTTAAAGTAAAAAACTAAAGGTATGCAGAAGTAAATATGCAGTCCCAAAGGCTTGTCTTTGATACAGAGTAACCCATTAGATTCACTGTGTCTTTGATAGAGAATAACCCATTGGATATACCGTATGTGTTTGACACAGAGTAACCCATTAGATATACTGTCTTCGACACAGAGTAGCTCATTAGATATACTGTATGTCTTTGAGAGAAGGTCACACTTTGAATATATGTCTTATAGACACAGTAGCACACTAGTTATCCACTTTCTGTGAGTTGAGACGGAGGATATTACTGCCTGGTCAGCTGACAAAGTGCTGTTTGTGTTATGTGGTTCTTCACATGCAATTTAAGTTGCTCAATCATTGTTTCACCTTTTCAGATGTCCATGCAACTCCTGTTGTCAGATTTTAAGACTGGCTGCTGTCTTTGACTGTGGCATGGTGTCACAGTGTTTAGAAATGCTGGTGTCTTGGGTACAACTTCTGACCTGGGGTGCTGTCTGTGTGGAGTTTGCATGTTCTCCCCAGGCTCACTTAAGTTTCCTCCAAGTGGTCTGGTTGTCTCCTACAGTCCAAATGCATACTGGTTAGTTGGTTGGCTTCTGGGAAGATTGGTTCTGATATGAGTGTGTGAGTGTCTGTGTCTGTGATGGACTGGTGTTCTGTCCAGGGGGTACCCTGCCTTGCGCCCGTTGCTTGCTGAGATAGGCCCCGGTTCTGCGATGACCCTGTACTGGATAAACCAGTTAGAAGATGGAGGGATGCTGTTGAAAGACTGATAAATCTACCAATTTTGGTTTCATTTTACTGACTAGAAATATCACAAGGGTTTTTCATCAGAGGAAGCATTGCTACTGTTGAGCAAAAATAGCAGTTTGTTAATTGCACAGTAATTACAACCAGCAATCATGGCTGCTGTTAGAGATTATAGAAACTTGATTATTTTGGTGCATTTTAATAACCTAAATTTAACAGTGCTTCGTGATTTTTCACAGGAAGCCAATACACTTCTGGTTAATTACTTTATTAATTGCTGCTGTTAAACTCCATTAACTGGGGGGAGAGATAATGACAAGATTTAGCTATTTTGAGTTTTCGCTCTTTGTCATATAAAAAATTCAATTATTTCTTATTTATCTGTGAATTTAAAAGTTTATTTTCTTGGATAATGGCTGTGGCCTTCGTTTCACCTGCTGTCTCTGAACTTGAACTGTCTGGTGTGCATGCAGCTTAATCAGGTCCTGTCTCCTGAGTACATAACCTCTTTGGCTGAAATTCAGGCTCCTTCCAGGACAGGTCCCGGCAGGGGACGCCTGCCAATGCACAGCCCAATCAGGGACTGAGAGGCTTTGTGCTCATGCTGACACACTGCCTCTCTAGTTCTGTGGTACTGGGTTCAGCTGTGGGACCTCAGGGGGGAGTGAGAAGACTGACTTCTCATTGGCTGGGATGTCGGGGGGAGTGAGGAACGTGACTCCTCATTGGCTGATACTTCAAGGGGGGGAGAGAGCAGACTGACTCCTCATTGGCTGGTATTTCAGGGGGGAGTGAGGAGCATGATGCCTCATTGGCTGGAATGTCACAGGGGAGTGAGAAGAATGACTCCTCATTGGCTGGTACCTCAGGGGGAGTGAGGAGACTGACTCCTCATTGGCTGGCTCATTGATATGTGCCTTTGTAGAAGATATATAATACCCTGAAAGGTACTACAGTATATACGATAAATGCGTTTCAGCAGTTCATCTGTTTTCTAACAGGTTTTTCCAATACCTAGCTCAGCAAGCAACAGGAACATTACCAGAGAAGAAAGTACAAGAGATAAGAGAGTTACTTATGTCATAATAAAGGTTGTTGTTATTATTATTGTTGTTGTTGTTGTTGTGTGGGTCCATATAGCTGTAAATAACAGTACCATACCAGAAACTGGACCCCGCTGTAGCAACCCCACAGCCTGTTATTTGAAATCCTCAGGGCTGCAGATATGATGAGGCAGGCCAGCAGGGTGGTGTGGCAGCCTGCCCTTGTCCACTCTCTGGCAGTGTCTGATAGAAGACCGTCCTCCCTGGCTGAGCTCCCATGGAGGGGGGTTAAACTGCAGTACAAGAACAAGGCAAACAAAACCTACAAGCCTGCGGCACAGTGTTCCCCGATCGTAGGGGCTATCGGAAAAGCCCCACAGAATTATACAGTCAAAAGCAGGCAGTGTCCTAATGTTTGGGGAAATTCTTCTACAGCTTTTTTTAATAGTGGAGTGATGTGCTTTGTAAATGCACAACCTGCGAAGTCTGTTCATGGTTGGACTGCAGAGCCCCTAGTCCCGTAATCACGAAAAAAACCAAATGGTGCGCGCAGAAGAGAAATAAAAGTGAAAATGAATTATGTTATTAACACTGGAAAGCCAGGAGTGACTTCTGTAATAAGATTGCCAATTAGATGTATTGACATGGAAAGAATAAATTTTGATGCCAGCTTTCACAAGAATATTTAAACCCATTAATCTAAGTAAAACATTTGCATACATTATTAAAGATGACAGGATGGAGTTGCACGAAATGCTTGTTGTTTTCCTGAGAAGTGCTGCCTAAGTTCCCACAGTAAACTCTTTCACAGGCTAGGGTATTCCATTCTGAAGCCTTTTAAATAATGCACTGAGAGTTTGTACTGTAGCTCTTTCCCTGAGTTAACTGGACTTTTGTAATGCAGTTGAAGGACCGTCCACATCAAGGTCTTATTGTCTGGAGGCAAGCCAGCAGCAGAGCTTGCTGGGAATGTTCAGCGGTGCTTGTGTTGTACTGTATATCTCCTTTCGCCATGCCTTGCAGTGCTCAGGTGGACAGCCTATGGGCTCCTGCAGCTTGAGGACGAGCTGTAGTCCAGGAATGTCAGGCACGTCACTAGTGGACTACCTGGGGCTGAGATTTTCTAGTCCTAGATTTTTTTTAAGCGTTTTGAGTGGAGTGTCAAGCGCTTTGAGTGGAGTGCCCAGAAAAGCGCTATATAAGTGTAAGTAATTATTATTATTAAAATAAAGGCTGATCTAACTGTCACTGAGTCACACTGAATCCAAGGGCCCCAGGGTCAGCACAGTAAAAAGCTGTGTGTGTATCGGATGTGAGATTTTGCTTCGCTTTTGGAAGAGGGGGAGGAGGCTGGCTCTTTAACTGCACATGCAGAACCCTGCCTCAGCTGAGCGCACTGGCTTCTTTTATTCCGTAAACATGAACAACCTGAACTGATAAAAAAGCCGTTTCTTTTCTAACGGCTTCCAGGGCGATATATGGAGTCCAGCTCGAGAGCCGATTAACCCCGGGAGTGAGGAGGTTCTGATAAAGACGTGCGCTCAGGTCCGTTCTCTCTGCTCTCCGTGTGCAGCTGTCACTCCTCCATTCTATGGGTAAACTCGCACACACGACGCAGATGGTGGTCTTTTCCTCTCTGCATAATGGAACCTTTCCTGCTCAGATCCTGGCTAACTGGAGCTTGAAGACAGACGTCCCACACTGAGACCTCTACGGCATTTTTAGAGTCAGGATTAAAGTTACACCAGGAGGAGGCTGCTAAGCCTGTTTCTGCTCAGTCTTGCGCTTCACACATGATGGATTTATATTGTAGTTGTCCTCCCTATGTTTCCCCTGCAGCAGTGCAGGAAGAGAGGCAGGAGACTGGAATTGCAGCTCACTAGTTGCAACTAGACAGACTGCTTCCAGCGGCAGGACACAACAATATTGTATATTGTATATTGTATATTGTATAATAATAATAATTATAATAATTATAATAATAATAATAATAATAATTGCTTACACTTATATAGCGCTTTTCTGGACACTCCACTCAAAGCATTTTACAGGTAATGGGGATCCCCTCCACCACCACCAATGTGCAGCCCCACCTGGATGATGCGACGGCAGCCATAGTGCGCCAGTACTCTCCCCACACATCAGCTATCAGTGGGGAGGAGAGCAGAGTAATGTAGCCAATTCATAGAAGGGGATTATTAGGAGGCCATGATTGGTAAGGGCCAATGGGAAATTTGGCCAGGACACCGGGGTTACACCCCTAATCTTTTCGAGAAGCGCCCTGGGATTTTTAATGACCACAGAGAGTCAGGACCTTGATTTTACATCTCATCCGAAGGACGGCGCCTGTTTACAGTATAGTGTCCCCATCACTATACTGGGGCATTAGGACCCACATGGACTACAGGGTGAGCGCCCCCTGCTGACCCCACTAACACCTATTGTATACATCCTATGATGTAACATTGCATATTTCCTGCTCCGAGTAAGTGAAGTTGATTCTGTTTCTATGATAGTGTGGTACCCCAGATTGTACATTGGCATTATGGCATTATGTTGAAAGTTTGTGTATTGTACACAAGGTTTACATTTTGATTTTTAAAATATCTTCTGTGTTGCTGTTTCTTTCCAAGCAGCTAAAAAAGGAACCTTTTAACTAATTTCAACCTTGTTTACAACTATACAAAACTTGTTTCTTTTCCAGTTATATATATATTTCTAAAGTCAGACATGGATGTGTTTTAGATATACAAATCATCTTGCTGCACTCTTAAGGTGAAAGAAAACGGTAGTTAATTTATTCTAATGAGAAAGAATAATAACCTAGTGGTCTTCAGCACATGTACTGTACATGTAGTGAGGGTCTCCAGTTCCTGTGCTGGAGGAAAACACACTGATACGAACCCCACTGCTCAAGGAGAGTCAGATCAGCACTGACTGCATGAGAGGAACTTCTCCCACACCATGCCTGCAATCACCCAGGAGGTCACAGGGGGCGCTGTGTCGCTGAGAGCCCTGATAGACTGATGCTGCCCTCCTCTCAGCTGCTGCCTGGAGAGTCCCAGACCCCGTCGGCTGGTGACATGGCCCAGGGTCGAACCCGCGACCATAGAACCGTTTGAGAGACCTTCTCAGATGTGCACACGAAAGTTGGCTATTGCGTAACTCTCTTCTGATATTTGGATGTTGTGTAACTCTCACTTGATATTATTATTTCCAAAGTTCTGTTTCTGATAAACCCCAAGGCTGAAATCGTTGAGTGAAAACTGGCGTTAGCTTTCATCTGGTGTCCTTCTGTCTTTTGTGGGCTTCACAAGGGACATTTAATTGACCCTGGCTGAGAACATCTCCAATTCTCTGAAAAGGTTCCTGGTGACAGATTTTAACTGCATTCTTTTGCCAGTGCGTGAGTTTTTTAAAAAGATATTATGTCTTACCTCTGTATATTCTGAGCATGTAGGGTCTGTCAAACTGAGGCACATCAGCACGTTTGTGAAGCCTCCCCAGACACACAAGTCTGATAAAACAGAGCGGATCAAAACAATTTGTGTAATATCCACAGTTTTTTTTTTAAATCAGAGAACTCTTGTCACAACGCCAAGGGAGATGGCAATAAACATGTTTGGTCACCAGCTTGGAAAGAGCCATGGAAGAAGCTTGAAGAATCTCCTGACCACCGGTAGACGGCCCAGCCAGCGTGTTTGGGTGCCGCCCAGATCTCCACCCTGTGCCACCCTGTGCCCACCAGTTGCCCTGTCCTCTCGCCAGCCTGTACTGGCTGATCTGATCTGCACACGTGTGTTTCCGAAAACCCTGGGAAAAACCCTCTTCAGAGTGCGATGTCTCTGTAGCTGCAGGCGTGTGAGAGAAAGCCTGTTGTGTGAGCTGGTAGTTCAGGGCTCAGCCAGGTGAACAGGTGAACAGGAGGACATGAGCGCCTCTGGGGTGCCCTGGCATAGTCAGGGGGTCGCAAAATCTGTCTGCCGGTGTGCTGACATCACTTCATCACTTCATAACGCATTCCTCCCGCACTCTCCCAGGAGAGCCGGACGTCTGACACGGACAGCCTGGTCTCCTTGTCCCTCCTAACTGCACAGATCAAAACCGCATTAGAAAAGTGCAGCTCCAAGCGTTTTGGAGCAGGACAGGGGGGAATATTGATGAGCGGCCGCATTGTTAAATAAATGATGAAATAAAAAACGACGGCGCTGCTTACACACTCAGCCATGTTCGGCCCCGCCAAACATCTCAGCGCCTCAGTATTCAAAGCAAGAGGCGCGTCGCGGCTCAGACCCGACAATCTGATGACTGAGGGAAATTTTCCAGGAAAACTCATCCATCTGTATTTCAGCAACCCCTCATAAGACAGGGAGACTGGCTTGGCTGGAGTCCCGAGGGCGGATCATACGGCTTCTGTCGCCGGCGAGAAGGAGCGAAAGAGATGAACGAGCAGAGTGTGGACAGGTCACCCCAGGGGGCTGGGCTGCTGTCTGTCCCCCTGCTCGGAGCACCCCAGCTCCACGCTCTGCTGCGCCTGTGCCACACGTGTGGCCTCCCGCTGTCTGGTTTTATTTCTCTTATTGATTGCCTGTCGGTCCTCCCCTCTGTGTCTGTCCCCCAATTTTGAAGAGCCGGTTCTAGATCTGTATGGCAGGACATGAGCACACCGACTCCCACTGGCAGCAGCTCTTGGGCCCGTTTCAGGCTGAGAGCCTCACAGTACCTATCCGAGGGCAAGAGACAACCCCATATCTCACTCAAGGGTGCCCCCGGGTCACCCAGTTTTCCAGGTTGGAGACTTTGGGGCATCCAGCTCACAGTCAGCTCTTAACTCACTCCCAGACTCAAACCAGGGATCTGAGGACCACAGCGTTCATACTGTATGTATGTCGTTCTCTGGCAAGGGGTGCTCAGGACCTCATAAATAATTTAATTAGGGGATAATTGCTTTCACAATGGTGAAATCTGTTTGCCCCCGATGAGCGTCTGTGCAGCCCGCTGCCTGCTTCTTTAAAATGAAAATCGTGTTGCTGTGCCCTGGCAGCCTCGCCGGCACTTGTAACGAGCGGCGCTGGGATGTTGCGCTGCCGATGGGGGAATGTTAAGAACGCTCCTGTTGGAGGAAGAGGAGGATGAGGTGGGGAGCCTGCTGACAGCACACTGGGAATGCCCAGAGCTGCGTGTCACTGAGACAGGAGGCAGTGGGGGGCTTTAGGGGGACCCTGTGCGCAGGCACACACAGTCCAGGGCCCAGATCCGCAGTAACCCCCGCGAGGTTCATAGCGGGGAGGTGTCAGAGCACAAGACCCAGTTCAAAGCCAGAGAGACCCGCAGTTAACAGAGCCGAGGGGCTGATCCAGGAGCAAAGCCGAGCACAGGAATAAACACGCAGACGTGTTTAAGGAGCCTTTGTTTGCATATTACAGTGCAGCAAAGTTAAGTTCAGGAAAATACAGTGGAGTGCAGTAAAAATGCAGCAAAGTGCAGCAGAACATAATGAAATCCTGATAACGCATGGGCAGACCTGGTAGGCCTGCTACCAGCCGCGCAAAACCAAGTAACTGTGTACAGCAAGCATGGAAAAGAAATGGAGTAATGTCTCAACTGTCACTCACACTGTCTGTGACAAGATTGCTTCTGCAGTCCTGCAGAAATTCACTGTGCTGCAGAAATGCATATCCGCAGTGTTTCAAACTAGTTCACCCAATCTTAACTACCACGTGCTAGGGTGAATTCATGCTCAGTGACCTCAGTAGCAATGTGGTTGACGAACATGTCTAGTTTAATGAGCAATGCATGTTGCACTAAATAAACTGGTGCTGTGCAGGGTGAGGTCCAGTGCTTCCATCTGCCACTGTGAATGAGCTCTGGCTCAGTGAGGTTGACAGCAAATGTCGTAGCTCTTGTGTGTTCAGAATCATAAAAGTGACAAGACGGTTATAGTCCATTGAGCCGAAACATCTGCCCCCTTTATTTTCACTGTGTCGCTCTTTGTGTGATGACTCCAGTGGGACAGTCACTTCTAGTCTTGAATGCAGCCGGAGGAGAAGTTTAGCTGGTTAATATTAAGGACCTTCTTGGTTGTGTGAAATGCCTCAAGGTTAATCATCCCCAAATTTCCTTAAGGGCTTTTTGAGTTGAAGATTTTGCAGGAGGCAGAAAGCAGCGGAGCAACTTAAGTCAATACCTTAATGAAGGGGAAAGGTATCCTGATTTGATTCAAACGTCCCAATACTTAAGGGACTGATTTCACAATCCTCGATTAGCACAGGCCCTGAATGCACTTACCTAAATTAACATCCGATCTCCTGCGATCAGTGCTAATTTGGGTTTGCCAAGTTGTTGTGAGCCACCAGTCCCGGATCCCTTTGCCTTAAAAATTCATCACCTTCCCCTGTTGAAAGCCAGGTGCAGCTGACACAGTATAACTGACCCTTTTCTGGGGTTTCAAGCTGTTGGCTTTTCACAACTGGCTGCCCACTGAAGCTCAGCAGGTGTGAGCCTGGTCAGTACCTGGATGGGAGACCTCCTGGGAAAAACTAAGGCTGCTGCTGGAAGAGGTGTTAGTGGGGCCAGTTGGGGGCGCTCACCCTGTGGTCTGTGTGGGTCCTAATGCTCCAGTATAGTCACTGTACTGTAAAAAGGTGCCATCCTTCGGATGAGACATAAAACCAAGGTCCTGACTTTCTGTGGTCATTAAATATTCCATTTCATTTCTGCAAAATTGGCTCCATCACCCTGTTCTCCTCCCCACTGAGAGCTGGTGTGTGGGAGTGGACTGGTGCACTCTGGCTGCCATTGCATCCCCCTGGTGAGGGCTGCACACTGCTGGTGATGGAGGTGAGTCCCCATTTCCTGTACAGCCCTTTGAGTGGAGTGTCCAGAAAAATGCTTTGTAAGTAAAAGGAATTATTATTATTGCCTCTGTGCCTCTGGCTTCCTGGCATAGGTGGATAACAGGCAGATGATACAGGACAAGCCAGCTGGAGCAGGGGTCAGCGGTCAGTTGAACAACAGTGGAAATATCTTTGCAGCTACTTGGCTTCTCCAGAGGCCTTCTTGCAGTCTCTCCAAAGTGTGCTCGCCCCAGGTGTGTCTCGTCCTCATGGTATTGATCTGTGTGAAGTGGCTGGCAGCCAGCAATGTCTCAATATTCCCAGGCAGCAGCAGTGCTGGGCACAGAGCAGGGCTGTGGACTGCAGATGCCCTGCTGTGTAAAAGGAGAGACTTTGGCGGGTCTACAGCTACAGTCCTGATGGCGCAAAGGCTACCCAGACACCAGGGATGCTGCTCTGGGAGCTGGCAGAGGTACTTACAAACCTGATCACCTTGCCACCCTGCCACCTTAGAGGGCACCTCGACGTGTTCTTGACAGGATCTTGTCTCACCTTCCCCACAGCAGCCCGACTGTTAATCTCTGTCTTGCAGAGCACAAATGTGAATCAGGGCTGTCCCCGGTGAGACTGAATGTGTGTGTCACACCGAGAGGACACACATGCACTGAATACAGCTTGGCACGTCTTGCCTGAAATTAGGCTGTTGAGTAACCTGTATTTGAAGAACTGGAGCAAACAGCTTGTTTTATTGTCCTTATTAGGCAGCAATGCAAAGTATTTTTTCAAACTTGTTTATCAGTGGAGGTTAATGTGAAAGTTTTCCGGCAGATCAAATGAATGAAATGCAAAGTGCCAATATTTATCTTTCTTTTGCATTCACTTTGTGAGTATGACTGTTAGAAAAAGCTCTTGCTTTAAGAGTGAGCCTGTATGTTTCTCCCACATCTGCAACTTGATTTGAATTTTAAATACTGTAAGATTGACGTTTGCCAGCACGCAATTAAATTCAAATTATTTTTGCAGAGCGCCGTTCACAACAGGTTGTCAAGGAGTTCTTTCACAGTTTATGTACAGTATAAGTAAAGAATTGCAGATCCTGACAGCAGGGCGTCTGCCCTGTCACCTGCTCTTAATTCTCACTTGTGACATCCTCTTGTGGGCGGAGCGGTGGCTCTGTGGCTCAGGATCTGCGCCTGTGACTGGGAGGTTGCCGGTTCAAATCCCGCGGCCGGCAGAGGAATCCTACTCCGTTGGGCCCCTGAGCAAGGCCCTTCACCCCAACTGCTCCAGGGGCGCCGTACAATGGCAGACCCTGCGCTCTGACCCCCAGCTTCTCTCCCTGTCTGTGTGTCTGTGTCTCCTTGGAGAAAAGCTGGGGTATGCGAAAAGACGAATTCCTAATGCAAGAAATTGTATAGGGCTAATAAAGAAACATTATTATTATTATTATTCAAGCACCGAGCGCCAGGTACCCCTGTGCTGCCCTTGTCAGTGCCTTTGACAAAACCTTAACAAGCCTAAGCAGTAGCCCCAAGCCGTCTCCTTCAGATCCGCACCGAGGAGTGTTGGTTCTTTTGCGTGTCTGTGCACGACAATCTGCTGAGACCAGACACCCTTTGGTTGCCGTTCTTCTCATGTTTTATTTTTTGGGGGCCGCGAAGCAGCATCCTTATTGTACTGCGGGGAGCGGGACGGAGCACGCAGCTGTAACAGAGGGCTTGTTAGCAAGCTGAATTCATTCATCAGAATGCCTTCTGGATCGAGACTCACACCTCTCTACAGTAGATCATGTATTACACATTCCGCACTGTGGAGCGCCTTTGGTTTGGGCTGCGGTGATTCCTTTCCTGGGACAGCAGGTCTGTATGGATGAAAGAGAAAAATCTCCTTATTGGACCTTTGTGTGGACAGGGGCCTTCGTCGCCATGCTGTGCCCGAGGAGCCCCCGCAGTGGCCACTCGCAGAGCCCTGCCTCCCTGTGCCCACTGACCTCGCCTTCCAGTGAGCTCCATTAACACACACAGGCAGCCCGCGGGCCAGCTCGGAGACCACCAGGACACCTCTCTTTATTTATTCTCTGTTATCAATAATCATGATGATGACCCTAATAATGTGAAGCACGGGGAAGCAGAACCATCGGCAAATAAAACACACCTTTAATAAATTCTTGGCTCCAAGAATTCAGCCCCACATTTGTTTTAGTGTTTTCCTTCCCAGAGGATGAGCTAGCTCACGGTGTTGTGCTCTGAATTCTAAGCGCGTTGTCAAATACAAATTTAAACCACTCTTTCCATATGTATAGCCTATAGCCTATAAGCCTGTGGGTAATTTTACCAGCTCTCCAGGCGCCTGGTATCTCATTCTGTCTCTGTAACAGGAGTGAATGGTGGCCAATAAAAAAGTCTGAATTGTTATTTTTTTTTCCTACAATACCTGCATTGAAGAATGTCCCAGCACAGGCAGAGGAAGATGAGTTCTGCTCAGTTTATGCTGCCTTGGCAAAGGAGCCTTTGGAATTGATGTGATTGCTTGAGCAGCTCCGCTAACTCAGAAACATACACCAGGCTCTGTTTCCTCCCCCCTCGCACCCCTGACGCTGCAGAGGTGGTCATTTCCAAGCCAGGCCATGCTGATCGGTGATTTTGATGGTTTAAAAATGTACCTACAGTAATACACAGAACAGTGCTTTCGTCTGAAAGCGTCAGGAATGACAGCGTGTTGTGAGATGGATATCAATTGGCTGTGTTAATCATGGTCTTGAAAAGATGTCAGATTTAGCAAAGTATTGATTGTCTGACATTTTTGATGATTTTAATAGGAGGCTCACATGCAGTAGAGTTAAAATAAAAAGGAGAAAATGGCCATGCCATAGATGGTGCAATGTGTGCAATTTTGTGCTCCAAAAGTGTGCACATTTGGTACATGGGTGAAATTGCCAAAACAGAGCCTGGATCCACAGGAGTCCTGTAGCTTTTCCACTCCTCTTGTTCCCTTATGGAGGAATTCCGTGTTCCAATAGTGGATAGTGATCCAATACTGCATATTTAAAAACATGTCAAACCAGTTTGGACTTTGAATTGGTCATCATCAGCTCATTTTGTGAAAAAGTATAAATGATGGATGTAGCAAACATGTTCTGTGATGATTGTCATGAGCACAATGGCATAGGCTGTCGTCCCAGGCGCAGACATGATTGGAGAACCAGACTAAAGCTGTGCAGGAATTTTCGTTGCTCTGAAGGCTTGCAGTGAGCTGATGTGGTCAGTGCTGGAAAAGCTTTTGAGGGATTAGTACCTAGTTAAATCCCTAATCAGAAGCTATAGAAAAGAGATCAATAGGATATTTTAGATCATAATTAGCAAATGACCATGCTTGGATCGTTTAATCCATCAGCGAAGGATTTGCAAATGATCTGTATCTAAGGATTTTTAATACCGCACACTTCATTGTTCATTATTTGAATTCAGTAGAACAGTGAAAGGGTGTTTTGTGTAATGTTTTGAAGGAAATCCAGACCCCAGATATTCTGTATTCATCTGCTGAGCTCCTCTTGCCTCGTAACTCACTCCAATTGCAGAAAATTGATTATATTGAATTTTGGTTTGAGGCAGAAGGTGGATATGAGCTTTGGCAGCCTGTGTGTCTGAAAGGGTGTTAGTTATGAATTAATTAATTGTAATAAAAGCCCTTTTTTGTTAAATCATACTTATTATTTCCTAATTATAGCTTTCAGTGATACCAGTTTCAGTGATATTTTAACTCACTCTGCTAAGAAGATGTTTCCAGTGAAGTGACATATTCGAAACAGTGAAATTCAGGCTCCCAGTATCTTCTGGCTGTGGTACCTATGCTATATGCTGTAGACATGCAAGTGGCACTCTCTCTTAACTCAGTGGAGACAGATCAATAAAAACAGAAGCAAGGTTACAAATGAGAGGAGACCATTCAGCTCATCTACTGGAGCTGTTAGGTAGTTAGTTGCTAATTGATCTCCTGCTGCTGTGTCTTGAAAGAAGTCAGGATATCAACGTCAGCATCATGGCTGGGTACGTTGTTTCCCAATTCCACCACCTTTTGTGTAAAGAAGTTCCTTTATACAAATGCTTTACAAACCAGCTTCAGCACCAGGAGCAGAGACACTGTGAGGAGACATGGACACTGGGGTACCAACCAGCTTCAACACCAGGAGCAGAGACACTGTGAGGAGACATGGACACTGGGGTACCAACCAGCTTCAGCACCAGGAGCAGAGACACTGTGAGGAGACATGGACACTGGGGTACCAACCAGCTTCAACAGCAGGAGCAGAGACACTGTGAGGAGACATGGACACTGGGGTACCAACCAGCTTCAACACCAGGAGCAGAGACACTGTGAGGAGACATGGACACTGGGGTACCAACCAGCTTCAGCACCAGGAGCAGAGACACTGTGAGGAGACATGGACACTGGGGTACCAACCAGCTTCAACAGCAGGAGCAGAGACACTGTGAGGAGACATGGACACTGGGGTACCAACCAGCTTCAACACCAGGAGCAGAGACACTGTGAGGAGACATGGACACTGGGGTACCAACCAGCTTCAACACCAGGAGCAGAGACACTGTGAGGAGACATGGACACTGGGGTACCAACCAGCTTCAACACCAGGAGCAGAGACACTGTGAGGAGACATGGACACTGGGGTACCAACCAGCTTCAACACCAGGAGCAGAGACACTGTGAGGAGACATGGACACTGGGGTACCAACCAGCTTCAGCACCAGGAGCAGAGACACTGTGAGGAGACATGGACACTGGGGTACCAACCAGCTTCAACAGCAGGAGCAGAGACACTGTGAGGAGACATGGACACTGGGGTACCAACCAGCTTCAACACCAGGAGCAGAGACACTGTGAGGAGACATGGACACTGGGGTACCAACCAGCTTCAGCACCAGGAGCAGAGACACTGTGAGGAGACATGGACACTGGGGTACCAACCAGCTTCAACACCAGGAGCAGAGACACTGTGAGGAGACATGGACACTGGGGTGCCAACCAGCTTCAACAGCAGGAGCAGAGACACTGTGAGGAGACATGGACACTGGGGTACCAACCAGCTTCAACACCAGGAGCAGAGACACTGTGAGGAGACATGGACACTGGGGTGCCAACCAGCTTCAACAGCAGGAGCAGAGACACTGTGAGGAGACATGGACACTGGGGTACCAACCAGCTTCAACACCAGGAGCAGAGACACTGTGAGGAGACATGGACACTGGGGTACCAACCAGCTTCAACACCAGGAGCAGAGACACTGTAAGGTGAGATGGACTAGCTTACAAGCTCCTTTAGTTTTTCTGTCCCCTCTGGTGAAGACTGGCAAGCTCCTTCCACTTCTCCCTCAGCTTTGACCCCTTATGGGCGACGCCCTCATACGCCGCAGGTTCCTTGCGAACTGCACGGCACACTCAATGTACGAGAGAGAGAATCGGGTGCAGTTTTGAAAGAGACAGGAACGTGCAGCACCTAACCTGCAATGTACTGTAGAAACCGCAGGGACAGCAGGTTCATGGAGGGAACAGACTAATGTGAGAGAATGAGCCATCATTCTGAGACATGCACACTGATGCAAATGTTTTTTTGCAGGGAGCTCCTACCCTTCTAGCACAGCGACACAGCAACGCAGATCTGGTCAAGAAGAGACACAGAGAGAGCAGCAGAGGGATTGGGGCTGCAGAAGTGTGTTGTGTCTCAACAAGAGGGCGTGCATGCTGTGTCACCAGAGTGTGGGGCACTCCAACCAGCTCACTCTGGAGTCTTTTCACTCACTGCTTCTTGGCAAAGTAAAACCAGCGGCCCTGCTGGAGAGATCACAATTCACGGGCAGCTGTTGATCACAGTTAAAGAACTATAGACATTGCCACCTAATTGGCTTTCAAATACAGGAATCAATTAGCCATTTAACGTTTTTAGGGGGGGGTGCACCCTGTCCTTCTAGTTGGCAGTGCTGACTAATTTATTCATTTGGATCCCTCTCTTATTTACGTTTGCTTTTGTAAAAGGACTGGTGATTCCACAGGAAATCAATATTCACTCCGGTCGTCCTGTCTGTCTGTTTGGTCTCCAGCCACACAAGTCTCTCGTTTTCCTGCAGAGCCAGAGTGTCAGAACCTGAGGCGGAGCGCGCTGTTTCCCTGAAAGCTGGGGCTGTGCAATACTTTGCGCCACGCTCTCATCAATTATCCCATTATCCTGCAACAGAGGAAGACGCTGGATTGGCTGGAACTGCGGTGAGAGAGCGTAGATTCCAGTCCGGGGCTCCCGTCAGGAAGGCCAGGCGAATGTGCTCAGAAGCCATGAATGGAGCTGTCCTGTGTGAATAATTAATACTGAGCAATGAATACAGCAGTGTTTGTGTTTTGTGTAGCTTCTCCGGCACTCTGGGTGTTTGCAGGCTGCAATGGTTTTTATTCACTGTACAGAGTTTGTGCTCTGCGTCCTTCTCCAGGAGAGAAAAGGCGTAGCTCTCACCATTAAGAGGGGGCGCTGTCGTTTTCAATAGGGGGCTGTGTGGCTTTTGTTCTTAATCACCACCACTCTGAATAATATCCTCCTTCTCAGGTTGTAATGAAAGCTTAAACACGAATATATAATGTTACTGCGCTACTACATCTTAACAAGAGCCTACAAGAAGCATGAAGCAGGTCTGCTAAGGCTCACTGAACCAATATCCTGCTGCATTCCCTTTACCCCTCTGCTGATCTTAGAAACCCAGAATGTTTGTAAACATCACTTCTTTTCTCTCTCTGTCTGAGAGGGTCTGTCTGCTCCGATGGTGTCTTGAGCGCTACTGTGAGAGAACGAGAGAGGGAGAGCGAGGAGTGTGTGTGCGTGCGTGCGTGTGTGTGTGTGTGCGCTTGGAAGGGGCGGCTGAGAAAGCGAATGAGAGAGAGAGAGAGAGGGCGAGCGAGCAGGAGAGCCGAGAAGGAGAGAGAGAGGGGAGAGATGCTGGAACAGAGGATGAGATTCACTCCTGCACTTTCTATGTAGGATATGATAGGATTGCGGAAGAGGGATGGCTTCTGCCTTCGTTTTTTTAAAGATACTTTTTCTTTCTCCTCTCTTCTTCCAAACTGGACAGTTTCACCCCATGTGTCTCCAGCTTTTTTCCAAGGTAACTGACA
The DNA here is from genome assembly GCF_059453375.1 of Lepisosteus platostomus. Lineage (NCBI taxonomy): Eukaryota > Metazoa > Chordata > Actinopteri > Semionotiformes > Lepisosteidae > Lepisosteus > Lepisosteus platostomus. The sequence continues at coordinate 1,397,033 of NC_142613.1, forward strand.
AAAATTACTTAAAGGTAAAACTACTGCATTGTATCTTATCTACTACTGCATTGTATATTCCTACATGTATACAAAAATGTTTTACATATACATATGCATTAGCTCACAGCTTGGTAGGTTGCAAAAAGCATGCCTTTGTCTTCATCAATTGATTGCCTTGCATGAAACAAAATCTAGTTTAACTAAGTGCTTTTTTATGGCTTGGCTGCAGTAGCAGTTTACATTGAGATTCCCCTGTTTGCCGGGACTGGGACATATTTCAAGTGGCACCTTTGAAAACAGGTGCTGAGACAGAGGATGCACTGCGCTACAGTCCTCTACTGGCTCGGTGCGGAGCCAAGTCCTGCTCGAGAATCGCATCCTTGTAACGCTGCCGGCTTTCCACGCTGGGGATGCTCTGGGAATGCTTCTCCCAGGTATTCCCATTGATCCCCCCCTGGAATCGGAAGCAGTCTATTGACTGCCCAGCCGCTGGGAGACGGTGAGCTTCTGCACCCTGCCTGGCGGTCAGCAAGACCACTGCTTGCGGCAATTCCACCTTGCAAAGTTTGGAAGTGGAGTCCGGAGGGATTTATTTGTTTTGTTTTGTGGGATTATCTCATGTGCAGATGCCAGTATATGCATGCGCTTCACGTAGCAAATGTTATCAACAGCTGCAGGGAGCAATGCAGCGTTTTCTGGGGTTTCGGTGCTCGAAGCAAAGGAACGAAAAAGATTTTCTCCGTCTTTTGTTGCGGTTGTCCTGCTGTGGATCATTTGCACTTACAGGTGTTGTGAAGAATAAAACATCGTGCAGGACAGGACAGGCGCTCTGCAGGGAACAGGGGACCGGGCTTTCGAGAGTTTGCAAGCTGTGTTTGTTATTTTAGCAGACATGCATGAAAAAGTGATGCTGTTTAACTTTGTCTAATGTCAGCAGCAGGTGAACACTGACCTTTGGTCCTGTTTGAGGTGTGCAACAATGTCTGATAATTGATTGCTGTTGTTACGTGTATTGTTAAAATGTTTTATTTCAGTTATATCTCCGATGGATTTTAAGATTGAATTTAGTGTATCACACGTTGCCTTATTCAAGACACGTCGCACATCATTTTACTAGCAGTAGCATTGAGGCAGTCAATTTTATTTTAGCATTTCAAACTTTCTTTGGTCATGTTTTTTTTTGGTAAAGTTTTTGGACATGAAAAAAAAGTTGTGCAAAATAGATGAAAACTGACATCACTATGAAAGTGCGCCTGTTTTCACAAACGTCAGGGACAGCCTTCACCACTGTTGCATCCCAATCAGTTCTGTCCTGTTGCTCATTCGGAAGCCTCTGTTTCTTTTTCGTGGTCTATTTAAACAGGATAGCAAAGCAGAGAGGGTAGCTCTTTCGCCCCTGTCAAATCCTGTGCTGCACAGTCTCTAACGTGTGTGTTGCCTATTTTGACAGGCGTGCTAAAGGAACTCCATACAAGGAATTGAGTGGCCTAAACTCCAAGCTTCTGGCCTAACAAGAGCTGTAATTTTAGTAGAGAGAGCCCCCCCCCCCCCCCCACGGTCAGGACTGGAGAGAGAGGGACTCCCACACATTGAAGGCCGAAGATCTAAAGAGAAAGAGCGAGAGGGGAGGAGTGTGAGAGAGGGAAAATTGTCTATCTTGCAACTCCTGAAACCATCATCACAATTTAATGTGAATCTGAAAGCCACAGGACTGCATCACATTTGCGTTCTGACAGAGAGAGAGAGAAAGAGAGACTGGAATTGTCTGCAGAGGATCAGAAGCGTTTCTCCCAAGGTCTTCCCAGTGTGTGTGTTTTTTTTTGTTGTCAAAATTATTTTAGCAGTTCTCTTTGGATCTGTGTGGATGCGGTATTCCAGATGTGTGAGTTCTGGCGCTGCTGATGGCCCAGCCAGCTGTGCAGATTTCCCAGCGGGCTTCAGTCCTCACCAGGGCTCCCTTCATGAAGACAAGAGCACCCTTCTGCCGCTGGTGAAATTGCCTCCCTGGTTCTTCAGGGGGACAAGAGCTTCGTTGTGTAAACCAGACGGCATTCTTGACTCTTCATAGCTCGGATGACCAGAGTGCAAAGGGCCGTTGGTTTTCCCTTCAGTTGGGGAACGTCTAGTACAGAGTCGGGTTTCCCTGTTCTTGCCTGATCCACGGCACCTCTTGCCAACTCCAACCTAACGCGTCTTTACGAAGGCATTGCTAGCGAGCCAGAATGGCGGCCGGCGTGGCCACGTGGCTCCCCTTCGCCCGGGCCGCGGCAGTGGGCTGGCTGCCCCTGGCCAAGAGGTCCATGCCCAAGCCCCCGGTGGACAAGAAGAGCCGGAACGACGAGATCCTCTTTGTCAACGTGAGCGGGCTGCGCTTCCAGACCTGGAAGAACACCCTGGACCGCTACCCCGACACCCTGCTGGGCAGCTCGGAGAAGGAGTTCTTCTTCAACGAGGAGACGCAGGAGTACTTCTTTGACCGGGACCCGGAGATGTTCCGGCACGTCCTCAACTTCTACCGGACCGGCAAGCTCCACTACCCGCGGCACGAGTGCATCCAGGCCTTCGACGAGGAGCTGGCCTTCTACGGCATCGTCCCCGAGATCATCGGCGACTGCTGCATGGAGGAGTACCGCGACCGCAAGAAGGAGAACCTGGAGCGGCTGGCGGAGGACACGGAGGCCGAGATGGCCACGGACACGCCCCTGCCGCCCGACAGCACGTCCCGCGAGCGGCTGTGGAGGGCGTTCGAGAACCCGCACACCAGCACCATGGCGCTGGTCTTCTACTACGTCACCGGCTTCTTCATCGCCGTCTCCGTCATCGCCAACGTGGTGGAGACCGTGCCCTGCCGCCCGCCCAAGGGCCACGTGAAGGACCTGCCCTGCGGGGAGAAGTACTCGCTGGCCTTCTTCTGCATGGACACGGCCTGCGTGCTCATCTTCACCTTCGAGTACCTGATGCGCCTCTTCGCCGCCCCGAGCCGCTGCAAGTTCATGCGCTCGGTGATGAGCGTCATCGACGTGGTGGCCATCATGCCCTACTACATCGGGCTGGTCATGCCCGAGAACGAGGACGTGAGCGGCGCCTTCGTCACCCTGCGCGTCTTCCGCGTCTTTCGGATTTTCAAGTTCTCGCGCCACTCGCAGGGCCTGCGCATCCTGGGCTACACCCTGAAGAGCTGCGCCTCCGAGCTGGGCTTCCTGCTCTTCTCCCTCACCATGGCCATCATCATCTTCGCCACCGTCATGTTCTACGCCGAGAAAGGGACCAAGGGCACAAACTTCACCAGCATCCCGGCCGCGTTCTGGTACACCATCGTCACCATGACAACGCTAGGGTAAGGCCTGGGTTCTCTCCTCATCCACACCCGGTCACTCAGACAGCTCAGACAGTCTGGCATCCTGGCCGCAATTTGGAGGGATTAGCAAAGATGAGATGGAAAGCAACAAACTTGCAAATTTCATTTTCCTGGAAATGTCTGCCCTCTCTCCCCCACACCCCTGACTTCTTTGGTAATAAACTAACATTTTATTGCTCTCTCTTTTCTCCAACGGCATACTCCCTAACCTCTTTAATTTGACTTTGAACTTTTCTGGCTTGCACTGTGAGTAACGGTTGTCCAGCACGATAGCACAGCGTGTCTCTGGGAGTCCTGCGGTTTACTGCCCGGGTCTGTGATGTCGGGTTCTGTAGTTCTGTGAATGGGATTAGCTGGGCCTGAGCCAGCCTGGAGCACAGCGTTTCCAGTGCTGTCGTCGAGGAATTATATTAGCCTCACATTTAAGCAGCCTCTCCAGGGTGAGTCAGAGCTGTGGGTGGGGGTTCAAGAGGGGCAGTTTGTCAGTCCCGTGTGCCGCTTGTCTTGGACTCTGAAAAAGAAGCTGGCGTATTTAAAGTGGGTCGTTCCACAGCACCGACCCCGGCCTGCTGGTGCAGCCTGTGCTAAGAATAGGAGGCTCTGAGGCAGCCGAGAGTGTGTGGGCTGTGATTCCAGTGTTGCAAGTGCTCAGGCAACCTACAAACAGGAGCCGCTTGCTCAGAATTAGTCTAGTGTTTTTCTGAAGCCAAACGGGCATTGACTTCTTTCTGCAGTAAGTGAGGCACCCAGAGCGCAGCAGGGGTGTCAACCAGGGTTCCCGTGCAGAGCTGCTCGAGTCATTCCAGATTTTATAGGCTGCTGTAGGTCAGGTGTGGGTGCTGGAGACTGCAGCTGCATACCTTGTTGAGATTGAATTTGTATAGATAAATGCGTGGGAGTGAAGACAATACTAAGTATATTTTTGGCTTAATCAGTTGCAATGTCTGCTAGATCCCCATGGCAGCTAAAATGGATCAAACTGCTACATAAAGGGATCCTTACTGCTAACTCCGGTTGTGTGTGTGCGTCACTCCTGGCCCTTGGAGCGCCTCCTGTAGGTGATGAACCTCCCTTCCTCTGACTCTGAGGTTCTGGGCTTGGCTCGGTGGGCAGGGGGAACAGAACCTTCTTGAGTGAAATGCAGGTCATGGACATTCATCAACATGGCAGGGGAGTTTGTTCCATCCTCCCACAACTCCTTGTGTAAAAAAGGGCATTTTAGCATCTCCCCTGAAGGAGAAGTGTGATGTGATAAAGTACTGGAGTAAACTGGTGCCTGAATCTTTTTTTTAACACGAAGGTGACCCTCACCAAATTGCCTAACAGTCCCTCACACTTATTGTTAGTGGTTATGTGGTTGTGGTCTCGTATTGCGGTATTTCGTATTGAATGGCATGGGATGTGGATTCACTGCTGCCTATCTCCTCACACTGCTACCACTTGCTAAAGATCACTGAGACCTACTGGGTCCAAGCAGAGCTTGGGGTTCTGTCTGCAGGGCTTTCCTAACTGGATAACCTAGGCAGTGAGCTAAAAACTGCCTTTTAGCAAAACCTAGTCACTCACGAGCGATGTCCACACTCCCAGTTCAAGGGGGTGAGAGTACAGAATGATGATGAGTGTGCTGTCTCTAAAGGGCTGTATTCTTCCTCTGGGAAAGAGCTATTTTCCCAGCTGCTTCCCCAGTGGAACCTGGGGCTCCTGCAGCCCTTGCGGCTGGTGTCTCCCATGTGCCTATGGAGCTCTGGCGTTATTCTGCTGCCCAGACCCTACCCGTGCTTCTTTGTGCCCCCCGACCTCACGCCCCATGCCCGCGGTCATCCTGAGTCCCCTCTGCTAACGGGGCTCTGATGAGCGCGCAGGGCCCCAGTGTCCAGTCTGTCTCCTGCTGCAGCAGCTGTGTGAGTGTGTTTCCATTCTTTCGGCCGACACATCAGGCCCTAGTTCTCGGCCCCAGAGACCTCTCTCGAGGTGTGGGAGCGCTGGGAAAGAGCGATCGGAGCTGGAGCGATGACGCAGGGCTCCTGTTCTCCCAATGCGGTCGGCGTCTGCTCCGACTCCCTCCCGATTTCCCCTGTCCGTCCCCTCTTCTCCTCGTAACCCTCTCAAGAGTGATTTACTCTCAACACGTTCCTGGTGCCATCTGTCGCCAGGTTATGTAAGTGTCTTCTGGGAAGCCTGTAGCCCTTGAAGCAATGCTGGGATTAACGGAATTAAATACAGACGCACCAGAAACTTGCTACCCCTCTGTAAACCCACGTGTCTCTGCCAGATTTACTGCGGTCCTGCGGTTGCAATTTTCAAGCTCTTCCCTGACAGAGACACCCTCATTTTAGCGTGCAATACTGTAAGTGACAGCTTCATTTTAATTGACATGATCTTTTTTTTTCGAAGGGTGTTTGTCCCCATGGTGTAATTTTATTCCTAGTATCGTACTTTGATGGGGTCATATTTTCTGCGAGGGCTTTCACAACTTCCAGATACAGTATGTGTCCTCAGGCTGTGGAGATGTCAGCCACCTGTGTGCACTCCCTGCTCCTCTACTTTCCCAGGGTGATATGAGGTTGTGTCCTCTCTCCTGAGAGCGTGGGAAAGGTCACAAATGAGAAGAGGCGATCCAGCCTGTTTGGTTGTTTCTGCAGTAATCAGTCAATCTCAGGATTTTATCCAGCTGTTTCTTGAAAGAAACCAAGGTGTCGGCTGCATGGCTGGGGAGCTTGTTGCATGCTCCCACATCCCTCTGTGTAATTACGTGCCTCCTGTTCTCAGTTTTACCTCTCCTCGTGTGCTTTCTGGTTCATGTTTCACGGTTGATTTTGAAGAGATCTGCTGGGTTGACTTTGTCAGTGCCTTTGAGGAGAGAGAGGACGAACTCTCCCTCGTCTCAACAAGTTGAAATATTAGACCACAGTCCCTTCCCTCTGATATCATATGCTGCCTCTTCCTCTTCCTGTCTCTGCTGCTCTCCAGTGCCTTCGGGATATACAGGGCCAGCTGGAAACAGGGAAAGCTATTTGAGATTGCAGCTGGTGCAGCAGACAGCCTAGCTACGATTCGCAGTTGGGTTGTTCCTAGTTTGTACTTCATCTTTTAGGTTGCACCTGAAAGAACTGTGACCTCTGCCGTCTGGGAGTACTCAGCAGGGATCGTAAATACTGGAGCTGCTGCAGTGTGGGCCCTAGAGTTTTTCAGTTTCACTAAGAACCTCAGAACGAGACTGCAGTTTCTTCTCTTACTCCGAGACCTTCGGTGATCAAGGGCTGCTCTCTCCCCTCTCTCTCCCTCATTCTCATTCTCTCCACTCCCAGGCCAGCTCCGATCTTGATCCCAGGCCCCTGCTGTGCTGGGGAAAAAAAAAAACAGTCCCCTTTCGGAACGATCCTCATCTCTAATACAGTACGCATAGCACAACGTCAGCACATCCTCTACCTCTGGCTTTGAAGCAGGAGGGCTGCTGCTCTGTCTCGCGCACAAGTCTTACGTACAAGGCCCAGCACTGTAGATCTGAAAGAATGGGCTCAGGAGGAGGTGATGCTCATCTGGGTGGTCGTCTCGGTAGGTGCCCATGGAAAACTTACATTATATTCAACCAAGGGGCAACAATGGTAGAGCACAAGAAAGTATTTTGAGTTTATGATTTCAGATAAAATACTGTATGTGGTGAAAGCACACAGCAAAAATTGAATATTGTCAAATAGATTTACTATGGTAAGGGTTTATAAGGGTAATACCCAAAAACACATTCAACAGAGACTTCGTCTTAAATAACATGGCAGGGCAGCTTGTTCCACACTCCCACAAAGAAACAGGGCAGCAATCCTCCCAGAGCAGCACAGTGGTAAGTAGACACACTAGTGCCATGTATTCTGTATTTAAGGGCTCAGACACAGAGCAATGCCACCTGCCAGCCTCGGTCTAAAGTGACTTTGCATTACTCAATTACTGGAGCCCCTCATTGTCAGTCATGCCTGGTATTGGTCAGTCATTGCTAAAACCTAAAGAGTCTTTCCGTCTCTGGCAGGTCTGCCTGTTTCCAGAGCCACCATTCGCTCTGGGTAATACATCCTAGCCTGAAACCTGGGGCTCTGGTTTCTGTGCTTGTCACAGTGCTGGTTCTGCAGGCAAGACGGTGCACTTCTATTCCTTCGAGTGGTCGAAGGATGAAACTTTTTTTGACTTCCTTACTTTTTTACCTCACGGCCACAGAACTGGCTTCATCAGGCCGACCAGGTAGGGGTCGGAGTCTCTCTGTGGGACTGTCCTCAGGATTCTGTATCTGCTGACTGCTTACTGCACACTGGCCAGTAGGTACAAGCTATGATCTCCTAAAGTGCAGCTGGCTGCTTTTTATGAGCGTATCAGGTAGAACACACAGAGCAAAGCCTGGTCAAATTTCTAGCTCTTTCACACATTTCTGTAGAGAGCTTAACACCCTGTGCTGAGCTGTGCTGTCACTGTGAGGCACTGTGGGTGTTGGTTGCAGGTGCAGGCGCAGTCTCTGTGTCTGTGTGAAAATCACAGTCTGTGCGTCTGCACAGGTAGCACGTCCTGGTCTGTTGAGAGGTCGAGCCTGTCTGTGCTCCTGACTGTCCCTCAGTAATCGGCACTCTCCCTCCCCTGCACTCTTCATCTTGGCCGTCCTGTGAGAGGGATCTAGGTACAGGTCTCCTTGGCTCTTCTAAAAATAATTGGCGTCTCTGTTGAATGGCTACTTGCTGGGGCCCTTCTGTTTTCTCTGGCCTGACCTATTTACTGCCTGTACGGAGAGTGACAGTGAAGTGGTTCTTCCGAAGGTAACGTCTGCCTCTATTTCGCCGACGTCTCCCTGTGGGCTTTCCGATAAAGGGCAGCCCAGATGACACACACCGCGTTCAACAGCTGGAGTGTTTGCTTTGTGTCCCCGTAGGTTTCACAGAGCTAAAAATCCTCATCTAGCTCCTTTTTGCATAACGAAAGCAGGAGGTACAGGAGCCCATCCAGGGCAGCTCAGTCCGTCAGGTTTTCAAAGTGTCTTCAATCGGGGGCTAAAGGTCACATCAATACTGGTAGATTAGTTCAGTGCATCAATGAAGTAAGGAGGGCTGGGTTGAATGAAAACCCAGACTGGAGCCTTCCAGAACTGGGACTGAACTAATATAAACACAAAGCCAGCACAAAACCAGAAATTGAGTTTTTGTAGCACAAAACCAGGACTGGATGAGTCTAAAGTTAGCGTTCCTTATGTATACGTCCTACAAACATGACTGGATGTCAATCTGGTCATATTCATCTGCAGGTTTTTGTTAAACCACCTCACTGCTTGTGAAAATCTACATTCCTTTTTTTCGTGCACGTGCGATGTTTGTTAAGGACAAATCTTGGATTGCAATGATGGATTTGAGCAGTGCTGTAATGACGCAGGGAGGATGCGCTGATGCGCTGATGCACAAGGTTCTGTCCCCGGGGGAGCTGAGCTCTGGTGCAGCGTGCTCGCTGACACTCCTGCGCGTTGGCAGAGCAGGCCCTTTCCCCACAGAGGCCTGGGTCCCAGAGGGAGCGATAACGCAGTGCAGGAGAGTCAGTCAGCCGGGCTTTCCCCCACGAAGGTCCAGTTCACCGGCCGAGCGATTGCCACACGATTGCTTACGAAGCCCGTGGAGGTCTTCAAGGGCGATGGTCCAGTGGGATTATATCCTGACACACTGAAACAGTCGAGGATACCCTGACAGCAGGGCAAGCCACCAGCAGCAGCAATCACAGCTGCAGCATCGTTTCCTGTAGGTCAGGGGTGTCGCACTCAGTTACCACAGTGGGCAGAATCGATTTACTGCTTGCAGTGTACTTCATGCCAGTAGTACATAACTTGCATAAGTATGTAACACATTAACACTTACCCAGCACACATAAATCACTAAAATGCTGGGCACTGCCGCTACTCGGCATTATTCACAGTGCTTTTGCTGTTTATTTCACAGCAACAACACTTTGAAACACAATTAGCAGTCGCTGCGTCTTCATCGGATCCCCATTTGTGCACAACATACGTCCTCGATGAGTATGGGGTCTTTCCAGCATTAATGACCAGGGAGATTGAAAGTATCTCAGCTGAGTTTACTGCACGTCTCTGTTCTGCATAAAAGGATGTTGTTGTCTCATGCCAACAGCTGGCGAAAGCGGAAGTGCGCCGCTGTGTTGGGGAGGATGTGCAGAAGCACAGGGAGAGTGGTGTCTGTGAGACTCTGTGCTCCAGTTTCCTCACAGAGGGCACCGGCTTCATGCGTGGGCTCTGCTGCACAGACAGGGCACTACCCCATCCCTACCAAATGGACAAAGGGGTCTGGCAGACTGGACCTGGCCTGCAGTCAAGGCCAGGGGGTTGAAACCGCTGCCCGATACTCACAGACGGCACTGGAAATAAAGGACCACGCTGTCAAAATCCGTCGAGGCTACTGCACCAGCTGTGTGGGGCAGTTTGTTTCCACCTTGAGGCCTGAATCGTGCTTCTTGCTGGTGCTTTAAGTGTGCCAGCCTCTGTCTGTAAAGCCATGGGGCTGTCTGAATTGAATCATTAGACAGATCTGCTGTTGTCTTCGGTGATGCACCAGAGCTGTGTGAGCCCTTGTGAGGCTAATGAAAAAAGGATCTCTTTTTCATAGCACTGTACACTGTGGAAAATGCCTGGTCTGCTACTACTGTACTTTAAGATCAGATCACTTTATTGGCCATATACAATTTCTTGCATTAGGAATTTGTCTTTTCACAGACCCCAGCTTGCTCTCCATGAGACACACAGGCAGGGAGAGAAGCTGGGGGTCAGAGCACAGGGTCAGCCATTTATACAGCACCCCTGGAGCAGCTGGGGTTAAGGGCCTCTCTCAGGGGCCCAACGGAGTAGGATTCCTCTGCCGGCCGCGGAATACAAACCGGCAACCTCCCAGCCACAGGCGCAGATCCTGAGCCACAGAGCCACCACACCATGGCTCTGTGCCATCTCACAATCTTTACAATCTTTGTGTTCATTACTACATGCTGGACTATCCCCACTTCTGCCTGTGCAGCAGCTCCTGCATCAGACATGGGGCACGCTAAGGCACGGTTAGCACAGCAGCCTCTTCTCAGAGCTGCGCAGGATGCAGGATCGTTGTGAGTCTCTGACATGAGGTAGAGAGAGTGGAGGGATAAAGGCATCTTTGGCTTTTTAGTGCAGCGTGAAAGGGCTCTGGACATGACGACCAGCTGAGTTATTCTTCTGTAGTGCGCCAGAGCCAGAGAGGCAGGCGTCTATGTCTCAGTGTGGTGACTTCTCTCCAGGAGCCATCAATAATCCCAGCGCAGATAAGAAATAGAGAAAGACGTGCAACTGAGGAACTGCTGCTGCAGTTTAACTTGAGAGTAGAGAACAAAAAAAAGAACCTGAGAGTGAAGAATAAAAAGGGCTGAATGAGAAACAATCAAGTTTATTTTATATAGCTACTCAAAGCACATTACAAGAAAAAAAAAAGAACAAAGCACATAAAATTAGCATAGTTCAAGAGAAGGGCTTAGAATGCAGTAGGAGTTGCCAGGAGCAGACCTGGACACCAATTGTGTAAAAGCCTTTCTGGAGAAGAAGGTTTGGAGTGTGGGTTTGAAGGAGCTCCGGGAAGGTGACTCCCTGATGTCCCTGGGGATAGATTTCCAGAGCTCTGGGGTGCTTGTCACCCACAGAATGCAAGCGAGGGCGCAAGGCCACAGCTCTTGCGTGCTTTGGAGCAGTAACGCAGCATGCTCACGCCGAGACCGACAGACTGCACCCGGGCACGGCTCTTCACAGGCACCTCCGCCACAGCCCCAGGGACCGGCTGCCCCTGCGTGCTCAGGAGTGGCCTTCTGCTGCGCCTGCGCCCGTCCTGTGCGAGCGCCCTGCCTGTTAGCAGTTACTGTATGAATGCTGAAAATAAGGACCCCATCCAGGGCTCAAGCAGGCTTATTCCCCGAGCAGTAGTAGGAAATCCAAATAGAAAAGGCTTCCAAAAAAGAAAACACAAGTCCTAATATTTGAAATCCAAGTGGCAGGCGATAGTCAAGAACATGTAGAAATAATACAGCAAGGCAACCAATCCAAAAGCACAAAGGCAGAGACGTGGGCAGAATCGAGTGAGAGTCAGGAAGTAAGGAAGGAAGAGAACAGGCTTTAGGAGGAGGGTGCGCGCACTAGGGAGCTCCAGGGAGAATCGGAAAGAGTGAGGAGTGAGCGATGGTCAGGGAGAAGAGGAGGGTTGAAGCCGTGATGGGAGTGGAAGGCGAGAGGAAGATTAGCGGCGGCGCGAGCGTGTGTTTAAGTGGGTGCGCGTGGGAATGTACCGGCGTTTGTGCGAGCGTGTGGGATGCGTGGCACTGCCTCTTGCGTGGCTGGGTGGCGCGCGGTGCGGGCGTGCCAGTATGGTGTGGTGCCAGCCACAGGGCGCCCAAGTCTGCCAGGGCCCCTTGCTCCCTGCAGCCGGTGCAGGAGCTGAAGCGTCCTCGTTCTCCTCCTCACACTTACAGTACCCAGCGCACATTACTGACCTACTGCGGCTGCAGTCATTGCTTTTTGAGTCCCAGTGCGAAAGGAACGAGAAGAAATAAATTCCCTTCAGCCGTCCTCCCTAGAGTCCAGTGTTGCTGCTCAATGCAACAGCTGAGGAACAAGGAGTCCAGAATGAACACGTGCTGAAGAGGTTGTTTTGGTGACCCTAATGAGCAATCCTAGACCTGCATCCTGAAATTAGTGTGAAGCACTGTAGTCTGTGGCTCGTATGGCAGTGAAATCTCCTGTGTGCTCAAGGTGCTTTGCTTAACTCCCTGCAGACTCCTTGAGTTTAAAGGTGTTGCCCAGGGCAGAGGAAACACCTTGAGGTCAGGAGGACTAGCCAGGGCTTGAATATGGGCTCTTCAGGGTTAAGGGGTTGTGTTTGCCCAGAGATGCACCCCCCTTTTTTGGGGGGGATTGGCATTGTAGTTTATTGTCTTCTTCGTCAAGAAATAATATTCCGCATATAAAAATTCTAAAGGAAACAGAATAAGATGACTAAGAAAAAACAGGACAGAAATGGAACAACCAGCACAGGAAAATTAAATAAAATACAAACTCTTGCTTGTGATTTGTCATTGACTGATCATCCTCCTCCAAATATCTTTTCATCTTTAAGGGCTCATTTGTCAAATTCAGTTTTTAAATATCTCCTTTTATGTGGGGTTATGCTTCATTCACAGTTTTGACTGTTAACATTTTTGTTGCCTTTATCAGAGGTGTCCCTCTCTCTCGGTCCTTGAAGACTACAGCGTGAGGAAGGTTATAAATGACAAGAGGCTGTCCATCCAGTGAATCTAACTCGTCTGGTTGCTTATGCTCTTTGATTGAGCATCTTGTCGAGCTGTTTCTCTGAAAAGGACAGGATATTCAGGTTTGACAGCGCAGGATGGAAGCTTGATCCACACTCTCTTCCCTTCTCTTTTTCATTTGTGCCCTGCGGTTCGTGTTGCCCTGGGTTGACCATTTCAGTGCCTTTGAGGATTTTGAAACATCTTTCCTGTTCAAGACTACAGAGATTCAGTTCCTGCAGTCGGTCAATGCACGGCATTCCTGTGGTGTCTGAAAGTACCTGATGGCATTTCTTATTCTTATAAACGTATTCCAGGGAAGCGGTATCTTTTCCTACAATATAGTAATCCAGAATTGTACACAGTGTTCTAATAATAAAGGCTTACTAGTGTAAGTTACACAACATAACACAAAAGCCTCTGATTTTAAAATGTACTGTACACTTTGAACAACATAGCCTAACATTTAGTTTGTCTTTGTCACTGTTTCCCCACATTATCTAGAAGAAATACACCATCTGTCACCTTAAACACCTAAGGCTTTAAGTTCAGAAGGCTTCAGGTTTGTTTTGTATTGATGATTTTATTACCTTCATGCAACATCTACACTACCAGATGACATCTGCCCAGTGTTTGCCAAGTCTGGAGTTTGTCTTAAATCTTGTAAGTCCTTGCCGTTTCAGCGTTTGACTTTGCAGAAGCAACGCCTTGTTTTTTCTGGTGAAACCTTGTACAGAAATCAGTTTTGCCCATGAACCTTCACTCCTGGCTCTCAGCTGAACTGGGTGATGTAAGTTTGAAAGACGTGTGGATTTTCCGGCTGCCTGGACAGTGACGCAGGGCTCTATTTTTAGTGGAAAAGTAGCGGGGGACAGAGAAGCTGAGGAGCAGTGATGTGGCTTGTCAAGGAGTCGTGCATTTGGTTCACACAGGAGGTGGACACTAGAATAGTGCAGATGAGTCATCAGCCCACAGTTGACAAGATGATCCATTTTGGGGTCTTTTCAACATTCTGTGGCCATGTGGCATTTGGTGAGCGGTGTGCGTCTGTGTGTTTCCTCCCATGGATTCTCTCCTTATTAGCATGACACATCTCAACAGACTGAGCTAGTAGGGTGGAGTGATGATATCATTCATCATGATGTGCTTCTTGGCAACATTAATAAGAACAATACAATTTTATTTGTCAGTGCCTTTTGAACCAGCTCCAAGCTCTCTAGAACATAAGCATCCGACAGAATCAAAAGAATATTCTTCCAGGAAAGCCAAGAGCAGAGAGAAATCGAAGCTTTAAGTGAGTTTTTGTGCCAAAGTGCCAACAGTAGAAGATTTGGGCAGTGCGTGGAGCCTGGTCTTTCATAGCGAGAGCAGCTCAGAATCACTAGATCTCAGACTGAGCTGGACTTTTCTTATGAAATAAGTCTTTTTGATCTTCTCTAACTAGGCTATTCAGTAGTCTTATGTGTAAGCAGAAGAAAATGAAAGTCCCCTCTAACATTCACTGGGAGCCAATCCAGTGTACACAGGCCAGGAGTTACGTGACCAAATCCTTTTAGTCTGCAGGATTCTGGATGCTGATGCCTGTTTAGGACTTTGGTAGAGAAGTGAGGCAATAGAGCCGTCTGATCATGATGTGTTAAAGGCAGGTGTGGGCGTTTCATCACCAGGTAGAGCCAGAGTCCTAACTAAGGAAAGTGCCTTTGTGACGCTCCTGACATGAGTTTCAGATGACAACACAGGGGCAGAAGTAACACCCAGGTTTCTGATGATCACTGGTCTGATTGTTCAGTATTGTTAGCTCTGCAGCAATGCTGAGATTCACCGCCTTTGTGAAGCTGATGTTGGGAGTCTATGAGCCTGGCCTCAGGCTTGTCACACTGCATCTCAAGCAAGTTCTGTTGTGTCCATAACCTTGTCTCAGACCTGTAAAGGCAGCGAGGAAGTTTTAGTATCATCAGCTGGGCCTTTAATAGCAAGGGAGGACAACAGTGATGTCATAATATCAAGCATTCCTTTTCAACTCTGTTTTAGAAACACAGAAATCATTAACAAAACCGTCACCTTTTAAAGTTCCTGTTTTATCTAAAATGACTCTGACACCTGTTAACTATATTAATAGTCATGATCAAAGGAGGATACTAATATGATTGCGTTAATTTCATCAGCTATTTTTCTATAATAATCCCAATGCTACCACAGAAGAGTCAGGGAAATCCTGCACAGAGAGAGTATTCACTTACTGATGGCTCTGTTTCATTGGAGCAGCACTGCTCTGGACATCTTGCATGGCACTGTGCTGTAATTGGGGTGCCAGTCTGCCTGTGAAGGGTTAATGCAATCCTGCTTATTTAAGTGGCAAAGCTGCCTGACTCAGAACCCCCCCCCCCCCTCCCACCCCCTTCACAATCTCTTTGGCTACAGAGCCATTGAACACATTAGCGAGAGGCAGCTTTGCACTCAGAGACGCTGGGAGAAAATCGATGCACGCTGCTTTGCTGTGCAAGGAGTGCACACTCACATGCACACCCCATGCCTAGAGGCACATGCCCACTGCTCCTTGGGGTGTGCACCCCAACAACCAGCCTCTGCCTGCCATGTGCCACACATAGCCCAGCATGGACTGCCCACGTGCCAGTGAGTGCTTCGCCTTTTCATCCTTAAAACACGCAACTACCCCAGTCTGTGACAAAGGTGACAGAGGGCGACCTGGCCAGTTCCTGCACAGATCAGCGCTCAAAGTCAGGAGGAACCAGGAGACACTGATGCTCACTGCATGTTCTCTGTGGTTGATGGGCTCCAGGCTGGTGCTTTGGGTCCTCTGTTCACAAACAGGGTGCAGAGCTGCAGCAGGGGGCAGGGCCAGAGGTGCCCCCAAACTAATCAAAGCTCTTGCCCGCCCTGTGTAGGTGTTATGATGGTCATGGCAAGCCCTTCTGTACCTGTGACGGCTGGAAAATACTGGAAAATAAGGAAAATCAGAAAATATTCTGCAACCAGACCCCCTCCTGGACCCAGGCTAAGAATCACAGTGAAAACACTGCACCTGCTTTCCCTAAAATGACTAGGAAGTATAAAAAACAGATTATCTGGAAAAACCTGCATGTGTATCATAAACATTCTTGGCTTATTCGCTGGTGTTTGTGGGGATCAAGAAAATTCAGATGTGATTTCGCAAAGCCCTTGAAAATCCTATTCTGTTAGTCATAGAACAGGATGCATACAGTATGCTGTACGCACTTTCCTTAAAGGTAAAATAAAAATCGGTGGCTAAGACAACCATGTCCATCCATCTCCACACAAGCACTGCGGGCCTCGCTCTGTTCTGTCCATCCAGCCGGCCTGACAGCTGGATCTTGTCACATTCCTGCATGTCCATCTGCCTGTGCCCGCCTCTGTCAGCCTGATCACAGCCCCTTGGCTTTTAATCACTGCAGGCCGGCATTTTGTTTTGATGCCATCAGGACTCATAAGTTGCAATGTCACTCGAAAAAGAAGGTTTTTGTCTTCACTTTCTTCATCATGGAGGCCAGACAGAGAAATCTGAGATCAGAGGTTTGAATCCAGACGATGCTGCTAGTTTGTGGATATCTACACCTGGTCTTGGGCTCCCCCACTCCAGCTGCCTCTAGCTGCATAGTTAAACACTTAGTTGAGCTAAAGACTGATTTTAAGTCTTTGATCGTTTTCAGTTCCTGCCCGTGTTGGAAGTGTCATTTAAATATGGCCATTTGATAAGATTGCTCCTCCTTTGAGGAAAGAAAGCACTTGGAAAGGTGTCAGTCAAGCAGCCCATGAGGATTCAGCGCAGGAAGGTTCTTGGCTGGGAGGAGCACTGGGAGCCGGGCCAATGCAAGGCCCTGCTCTGGCTGACTGTGCCCAGCCAGGAGACCCTCTGTGACTAGACAGATCTGGGTCAGACCTCCATCCAGGTGACCCAGGAGCACAGGAAGACTTTCTCCTGAGCGAGGTCATGGTAGGGACAGTTTCAACATTTAAGGGCACAAGAGCAAAACCAAAGGACAATTCCACAAAAACTCCATAACAATTACTCATTGAACAAATACCTGCAGACTCTTTCAGCTTGACTCTTCACTGAGCAAAAGCTGATAAAATACAGAATTCCAATTTTTCCATACAAGATGCAGAAGGCTTGTAATGCACACAGTAATGAGACTAAAAGCTGGAAAACACCTGAATGTGCGGATATATGCTGCTGTTTTCCAGCGCACTTGGAAAAATCAAGAACGCATCAGTACCTTTCTTACCCTCACAGCTGCAGAGAGTAAGGCGCACAATCAGCACGTTTCTCCCCAGTTGTTTTTCATTTCAGTTGCTCAGATGCCCGAAGATGAGGGCTGAAATGGCACAGGTCTGCACGCAAGGCACTGCAGGCTGTGGCCAGCTCTGAGCATCACAAACATCAGGGGGTCCCTCCTGCAGGTATTCCTGCCCTGGACAGCGGCAGAGGAGAGGAGCTTGTGGAGAAGGACACTGGAATAACTGAGCTGATTGAGCTTTGTATACAGAGTACCTCTCAGACAGCCTTGTGCAACGTTGGAGTCTAAAATAAAGTGTGTGGCCCTGAGCCTGCAGACTGTTAAGCACAGTGATACTGAATCATCCCTGATGAACACCCTCTGTGCAGTGATTTAGCGCTGTGATTCTTCTAAGCCTCCCACCAAACCTGTTTAAATGGAGCGACCAGGAAAACCCCTTGAGCCAGGTTAATGTCTTTAAAGCTGCAGTGGTAATTTAAGAGATTTAAGTGAACAATCCTATTTAATAACATTGAAGTGTACAGCACTGGTCCCAGTCCCAGTTCATTTACCTAGTCTTTTCTGTTCTGTGATGCATTCTGGCTCTTGGAGCAGTTTCTTTGCCTGGTCTGATTGCTGCACCCCTGTGGACATTAGTCCTGATCAAATTAAAAGGCTACAATTTGTTCATAATTCTCTCTAGACGTGATGCTCTGCAGGTATTAAAAAACTAATAACAAGAACAGAACAGAAAGAGCAGGCTGTTTCACCGGGATGGGAAATTGCTTTATACATTCTGCTAGGAAAAGGCAGATTCTTCCATAATTCAGGCTGAATTCAGCAGTGTAGCAGCCTGGGTAGAACAGGGTGTTTTATACATATCATTCATTTGTGCACCTACCTAGTGAGGTAAAAGCAGAACATTAAAGTCAGTCTAGGAGCCAGTGCAGCAAGGTCAGCACAGGGGTGAACGTGACAGGGACGCCAACGTCAAAGAACAGGTCAGGTGCTTTTGTCTGGATGTTCTTGTCCCAGAAAACGATGTTCTGTCCACACAGCTGCAGTTTTGAAAACAAAACACCAAACTATCAAACACCAAACACCTCTTTTCCTTCCAGCTCTTACTCTCAATACACAAGTGTGTCATGGCACACGGGGTCTTTGTACCAACACCTCCTTAAGACAAACCACCCGAAAGGACTTGTATGAGGAGCACACTGTATCAGCAGCAGGCAGAGCCACAGAAAGACAGAACAAACGGAACATCTCTTTAAAACAAAATTGCGAACGTATTGACAAAGGAATGATTTCCTATCTTAGCACTGCATGCTCTGCTGTCAGTGATCTGTTTGAGCACGCTGTCAGGTCCTGGGAATCAGGGCATCCAGGGATACAGCTAGATACAATGTTGGGTTTACACTTAAAGCACGAGACAAAAAAACTACATTCTTATTTTTCAATGCTGCTGCCATTTCAGTTTGTTTTTGTAGAATTAACCCGGAGTTTTCTTTTCACAAATCACGGCTGAAATTGGTCTTGGAAGCAAATGAGCACAGGGCGAACGAATAGAGGTCACCACTGCTGCAGCACGAGACACTGTAATGGCTGTTTATGGTTCCCCTCAGTGGGTGAAAAATGAAGAACCAAATTAGCAATTTGTCATTCAAGGAAATAGCGGCGGCTCCCATAAAGTGATTAGATGGTATAATCGGATCTCGAGAGTAACCTCAGCAGTCAGCACAGCTCCACTTCCAGTTCTGCTGCGAAGTGATTGTTTTATCGAGAAAACATCCCTCACTTCTAAAAATGGAAACGATGGCTTTTCATCTCACTGCTTCTAAAAACAGACCTGATCATCCAGTTAATGGAGAACCAACTGGTCTGCTGCAGTAGCAAAGAGTGGGTGATTTGTGACAGCATCGCAGAGCGCAGCCGCTGGGACAGAGCGCGGTCGCGCGGTCGAGCTTGCACACAGACCCAGGAGGTGTAGCACCGTGGTGACGGCCTGCTCTCGCCCGAGACCTGCAGCCAGCGGGTTCAGGAGCTCGCCCTGCTTGTCTGGCTGCTAACAGCTCTCTTTTGTGAAGCAGGTGGTTTAGGATGTGTGGCACTTGGGTGAGCTTGCGCAGAGCCCTCACAGCCGCTGTTCTCTTCCAAGAAATGCCGATGTAAGTTATCTCCTTTTTTAACTCTCCTACTATTTCACGAACTGCCTGGTACAGTACATTCGTTAAAGAGCCCCTAATTGATTTCTGGCCACCAGTATAGAACTGCGCTGTTCAACGGTCGCAATCTCTCTCTCTGTTCCTTGTGCTTTCTCTCCCTCTCCTCTTCACCCTCTGTCTGTCTCTCTACCCTGCCTCCTCCACCCCACCCCCCTCCCTCTCTCTTTGCGAGTACCAGGAGTGACTCTTGGCAGGTCAGTGTGTCTAGAAGGGGTGCTGGACATCACATGCTAAAAACTGTAAAGGCAAGAAGGCAGGTGATCAGAGCCCAGCGCTTCTCAGTGCTGCAGCAGGGCTCCATGAGAAAACCACAACTTGACTGGATTGACAGTAAAGGCGGGGGGGCACCGCAAAGATGTCAACAAGACTCCCAATGCAGAGCACCTCAGTCCACCTCAGGTTTTGCAAGGTGCAGAATGTTATGCAAGTGTGAAAATACAGCACATCAATGCCGCTGTGGTTTTTAGGTGTCTGCTGTCAATCCCAGCAAGAACAATAACAGATTTAATAATTTTTACCTGAGTGAAATGTAAAACACACAGAGTTTGTTTAAAACAGCCAGGATGAAGGATCACAGAGCTGCAGGGGAGAATATGCATGACACGTTTTGTGATTACGCTTTACAGATTAATCAAGAGAAAGACAAACTAACAACACCAGGGACAGTGAGATAGTACAAGTCACAAAGAAGGGTGTTCGTTATGGATGCCTAAGGCATCCTATAGGAATATTAACAATAAAGAGCTAAATATTTTAGCTTCTGATTTGCATAAGATGAAATGACCTGGAAAGACAATAACCAAAGTTTGTACAAAGCACTACAGGAGCTAGAGTTGTTAAGCCATGAATTTGCACAGCGGAATGGAGAATGCTCTAACCCACTGCACTGTAAATGTGTCAATTGTCCGTGTAGACCCTCAAAATAAAGTAACTGTGATAAATATCCAGGACCTGATGTTGACTGATACACAAGTGCCTAAAGCTCTTTGTAGCTGCAGTGCAAGTTCAGGCTTCAGAATGGCCAGTTTGAACCACACTGCTGGGTACACTGGAGTATATTCCAGGACTTCTCTGCTTTGCATCCAACACTCATTTTTAGACCTTTAACAGATTGCATCATTTTTAAGGAAACACTAAATGTTGCACAATGATTAAAAAATAATTTAGGGCTTGAAGGTCAGTATTAGTTCTTTTTTCTTGGATCAGGCTCCAGTGCAGTCAAATTTGAGCCAACCTGCATGTGACTGAGAAAGGTTTTCAAGGCGAAGATCAATGATAGTCTCATTACCTGTAATCTATTACTGCTCTGGCTCTGGTTATACACCCAAGACTTCAGTCCCAGATACAGGCACTGCAGCAGCACGACAGTCAGAGAAATCATTGTAATAATCAGCCAAGCTTGTCATGACCTCACAAGAGAGAATACTGGCCTTGTCACAGTGCAGTGAGGAAGGACTGCAGAGGACTTCTGAAGGAGAGACACAGCTCTCGCTCAAAGGATGCTTGTACCAGGACAGCAGCAATCAGTATAGGCAGTGTATCAGATGTTGCTCCTATCCACACAATTCATTGCTTGCCGACCACAGCAGGCAGGGCACAGCACTTTTTTACTCCTTCAGGTAATTATTTTGCTTATTTTGCAATGGGGAAAAATTATTAAGCAATCATACCTCCTGAAGAGATGACAAGTCCCATCATCTGACCTCCCAGGGTATTGTGTTGTCGTGCTATCACGCTATCACGCTAAAATACTCTCTATGTCTTCCTCTGGGTTGCAATTTGAAAGGACACAAACATCAAGCAGCCTTAGGCAGCCATAGGGAGAGTGCAACCAAGACAAAAGACCTAGCATGACACAGAGGAGGCACAAACACATCTGTATGTGGCAACTTAGCCTTGTTAATACTGTAGCAGCTGATATTAAGACTGTGTGTAAGTGCTCCGTTTTGTTGTTTTAAAAAGATTAAACAAAGCCATAATTCTACATTATACAAAAAATGTATTTTAATAATTTGTGCATTATTAAATATGAAATATTTGGGTGCTATTTGACATCATATATCTCATTGAACACCATGTAAAGAGATTGACCAACTGTACATGTCCCTCTGTCGATCTAAAGATCCTACACCTGTTCCAAAATGACAATATTGTACCATTTCAGAGAGTTTAGTGTGATGCCTGCATGTGCTTCCTAGTCACAATGCTCATGCCTTCAGCGGACAGATTCAATCATTTTTTGTGCTTCTGCTGTATGGAGTACAATACAGGAACAGCTTGTTGAATGATTTGGCAGTTTGGTTGAGAGGACATTGATATGAATGATGAATATCAATAATGGACGTTATTAACTGAAGATAACAACAAGCCAATCTCACCCAGCTGTTCCTAATCATAATCATTACTGAAATTAGCTGTGCTGTGTGCTGTATATCCAACACAGACGCCTCCTTTTGCTTTTGTCTCAAAATCTCCCTCCCACACCCCATCTCCACCTTGGGCCCTTGGCCAACTCCTCTCTCTGAATGGGGGTTCGAGCCTCCTGGTCCCCTCCCCCTTATCCAAGCAGGCTAAGCCAAGACTACCCCACCTAAAATGCTCAAAACATTCACAAAGGTCTCATGGGTATCAAGCCTAGGCAGTACTCTTCCAAGAAGTGCGCGAGCAGCTTCCCGCCAAGGGGAGCCAAAACGAAAATCCCCCTCAGAGGCAAGGGCACCCCGAGTCCCCTGCCTGGGACCCCAAAACCCAGCGCCGCCCGAGGTCAAGCTCTGCCCCCTCGCTCTGCAGGAAGCCCTCTCATGCTCCTGGACTTCTGTCAACAGCAGGAGGATCTCTCAGCGGGTGTGAAATATTCCGCTCTGTTCATAAGGCCGTGGGGTCCGCCCTGCAGTGAGAAATTCTGACAGGCATTCACGCGGTGCAGGAGCAGGGGGAGAGATGGCCAAGAGGTGGGCTGGAAGTATGGGAGGGTGCCCGGCCGGGTGGGACAGGGGCAAGCACAGGGCAGGTGCAGCTGTGTCTGGAGGGCCTAGCCCAGGTCTCACAGGCGTGGGACACGGCGCTCGGAAGTCATCCCTGTGTGTGTAGCCTGGCGCCTGAGGTGCTGCAAGATTATTTTGAGCTCGAGACGGGGAGTTTCGCTCGTGTTTATCGAGCAGCGTAGGAGCAGCCTCTCGCAGCAGAAGGAGGGAGCAGGAGGCAGGAGGCACAGCCAGCGGGAGCTCTGTCCCGGTCTGGGGCTCCTTCCCAGGTCCTGCGGAGCTCGAATTCTTTGCTTTCCCCCCCCCCCAATATGTGTTTTCTAAGAACGTGGGCGGAGGGGCTGTCCCAACGGAGACGAGTAAACATGTCAATGCAGGAAAGCCAGCGAAGGGGGGTGGAATCCCAGTCCGTTCTACTGCAAGTTTTATAAAGCTTCTATCCATGAATAATTGCAGAAGGGTTGGGCTGTTGAGGACATAGGAGTGGGGGGGGTGCTGTGAGGCTGGAAGAAGTGATATGGAACAAACAGACAGACTCCGGAGAGAATGACTTCAGTGCTGCGCTCGGTAGCTGTGCCAGCGTGCTGCAGAGGAGTGGGCGTCGCCCTGTAAGGTCCCCCGGCCAGCGTTCCAGAAGCCCGCTCATCTCTCGGGGTGTCTGCGCTCCGTTGCTGGTGGTGGAGGCTGACAATGACCCTGGCTGGAGGACCTTAGGCTTCTACAGAAAGTTCTGCAGCGAATGTCCACGCCTCCTCTTTTTCAGCATTGTTGAGTCTTTGGGGCTTCCTGCTCTGCACTGCAGAAGCTGGACCCCAGGCAGCTCCTCTGCAGCCAGTGTTAAGGGCAACGGCCCTCTTTTGCCACACATCTCACAACACCTGGGGCAGCTGTGGGCTCTCTGCCTCCTGCCCAGTCCCCCCACTCCCCCCCCGGCCACCAGCACAGGGGGCGACACTCACCCCCTGCTCTGCAGCACACCAGCATCCACAGGGACTCGGCGTGCCTCTTCCCCCGGCCTCTCTTTAACATCCCCTCTGCAGCGGAGCTTTGCTCTCCTGCTGCACCTCTCCCTGCGATCACCATCACCTTACTCAGTTATCTCCTGCTGAATGGAGAGCCCAGAGCCGGCCTTGGCAGCTCCCCGTTGTACAAATACAATTTCAGGGCTAAAACAAATTTGCTGTGTGAATTGATTGCATTGTTCTTGGGGGCTATCTGGCAGAACATTCCCTGTTTGTCCAAGGCCTGTTGGAAGGCAGGTGGTAGGAGGAGGAGGAGGTGGGAATACCTACTCTGGGCCACGCTGGGATTCTACTGGGAGGAGGGCTGTGAGGGCCTCAGACCTGAATGGATTTGTGCTGAAAGGCTGGAACAGGACATGCACAGCAATTAGTGACTGAGCGTCAGATGTAGATGCATCTGGTACGAATCGACAGAAATTCACCAACCCTGAACGGTGCCAAACATGATAAAAACACTTCTCATTCTCGGCACGAAGGCTTCATTTTAGCTAAGTGCAGATTAGTTTTAAATTCTTTATGGTACATAAATACTTTATAGGCCAGCGAAAGTCCCACTCGAAAATATTTAAACCCACTCCATGTTTTTCCTGCTTCAAAAAAGAAAAACAAGAAGTTAGTTCACTGTACTTGCAAATGCACTAAGGAATCTTCTCCAGAGAGACAGACCTGCACCAGCCGAAGGGCTGTGAACTCCAGGGGCTCAGTTAGATGTGATGTTCACACAGAAGCAAGACGTTTTTACAACCCCTCACTGCGGTGAGAGTAGACGCTCGGAGTACACCCCCCAATCGATTGTGAGCGTATTAACGGTATTAACTCTTCTGCGGCGGAAGAAGGCTATTTTAAGTTAAATAAAATTGCCGCGGGTGAAATGAAATAAAAAAGCCATTTCAGAGCCACGCGAATCCTTTGCAGCACAATGATGCGTTTCGGAGCAGCAGCTCATTGAAAACCTGTCACTTCTCCTCCACATTCAGCACACGTGACTCTTGTTAAGGTACACTGGCTTTTAGGCAAGACACAGGCTGAGCAGAAACTGCCTGGTGGGGGAGGGGAGCTGAGACGTGGAGAAACGGTCTGTTCCTCGGGCTCGGGGTTGTCTGCAGAGGCGTCTCTCGGTCCGTTTGACGAGCTTCTCGGACCGTTCGGAGAATCCCTGGCCCAGCATGGGAGGAAACTTCGGAGTTCTCCGGCTGTCAGTGTGCCAGCTTCCGAAGTTTATTCCTCCCCAAAATTACCCTCCTCTTGCGCCAACAAAACAGATCGATTAGAGGCCAAATTGACTTCAAATAACCTCTTTTCCACTCTGCACAGGCGGAACAGCAGCTCGCTGGGTCTCGGGTTTATGGCTCCAACTGGTTTATTGCCTGTACTGTGGAGCACCTGGACTGTATTGGACGTCCTTCTGAGTGGACAGCGAGTTACTCCTCACTCTTACCTGTGACATTTACCTGCCTTTTCTTAATTGTTAGTACAGCTGGCGCGTCTTCAAGCACGACATCCTGAGGTTTTGAAAGGAGATGCGACCAGCTCCTTGCCACACTGCAAGAAATAAAACGGAACTGTTTGATCATCACCACACCAACGAGATTTAATTGCCAAAGAGGTTTTAGTGCTTCTGATTATAGCTTTAAAGGCAGGCGGCCACCATAGACATGAACAGAGATCCTGCAGCCCTTTTATAGCCCATGCGTGGTCAAGCCACTGCCAAAATTCAGATTTAAAGAAGGCGTTGGTCCTGTGTAGACCGGCCACGGGTGAGCTGGTGGCCAAACAAACTGCAAATGTAATAAAATTCAATTTTTCTTTTGTTGCAAACTGAAATCTGTAAGAAGTGTGCAGCTGTGCATGTCCTGACCCTAACTTGGACAGCCCCAACCGTGTCACTGTGGACAACTGGACATCTTGCAGGTGTGAGGTAGTGTCGCACAAGAGCAGCAGTTATTGTGTTGGAGCTGCAGGAGACAGTAGCACAGATCGCACCACGTAATCGGAGCAGAAGCCATGCAGGTGCCTGAATCGCGCACTGAAAGAGTTCATTTCAAAAACAGCACACCTGCCATCCCGCGTCTCCAGGCGAAATATGCGCGCTTGACCATGCTAGTCAAGTTGCATGCTTTATATGTTAATTTATCTAAGCCTGTACATTATTATTAGAACTGTATGAAGGCACTGAGAACAAACAGCATATTACTTTAGTCTGGGTAATACTGATGGCTGGCAGTTTTCGAAGCTCAGTACCCTGATGTTTCTTTGCCTGAATCCGGCTGCTCTTGCAGTGTAACCCAGCTCATCGGTCTCCCCCTTCCTGCGCTCTTGATTAAGTCCGCGTCCGTGCCGAGGAAGAGCAGCCTGCCACGTGGAGCAGAGGGCAGCTGTTTCTCCCTCTCTGCTTTCGAAGAGTTCTCTTTTTTTTCCGGACCTCTCTTAAATACAACAGCTGTGGCTCCGGTGCATTTGATGGAACGGGGAGGGTAATGTGTAGGAAATTGGTCCATCTGTACTGCTGTGTGATTTCCAATTGTTTTAGCAATCATCATCATCATCATCATCATCATTATTTCATTTTCCCCTGTGCAGTGTGCTGTCAGTGACATTTCAAGTACAGGAGAGCAATAGAGGCGGATACACTCTCTGCCTACAGAATGGCTCTTTTCAGCTCACCAGGAGTCAGGACACCAGTTGGCTCTAAATGCTGTTGCAAAGTGGAACACACACTCTCCGAAGATGTTGCAAGGTACCAGGTGTGCGATAAAAACATTTTTATCTCTATGCTCGTATTCAAACGATGTAAAAAATCAGCACGTCAACACCTCATGAATAGTCGGTTTAGACCCATGAGACCCTCATGTCATCGGGAGTTTTACCAAGTTCAGCTTTAAAAAATCTCACAGACAGTGAGAAGCCAGGCTTGTGTGGAAATGAACACATTCAAATGGCTCTTGAATGTCTTGAATCTTTGACTTGAGTGCTTTATGATCCTGGGTGCATGGCTTGTTTTAGGAATCAGTTGGAAGGTCTGAGCTCTTAATTGTGGTCTTTCTTGGGCTTTCTGAACATTTAAAACTCGTTTCATTCCGGCCACTTGGCCTCCCTGTGATTTTCCGGAGATCCAGGGATCCAGAGGCCATTGCAAGCATGCCTTCTAAATGACTGCTGCAGCGTTGTCAGGGTTTGATGTGCTACAGCCCTGTACAGTAACAGTGTGGTCAAGTCACAGGAAAGCTCAGCAAGAAGAAGGTGAATTGACTGCAGGTGGAGAGAATAACCAGGGAGAAATAGTTCTAAGAGCTTGCACAGTGTCAGCGTGACTTGTGAGTGCCGCTGGGTGAAGGCAGGGAAGCTGGTTTTCCTGGGGATGTCAGACCCCGGGAGAGACGGATGGGTCCGGACCTAAGCTCTTCGGATTCCTTTCCACTCAGTGCGCTGAAAGGCCACGTTCAGCTTCCTCTCTCCAGTGCAGGCTGTCCTGACCTTCTCAGACCTGCAAATTGCTTGACTGGGATTCTAGACTGCGCTCCAGGCAGTAACGTGCTGAGGGAGAGGGTCAGTGCTCTTCAATGCATATATTGTGTCCATTTGCGGTCTGATGAACTACCCATTATTCACTAGAGGAAAGTATCTCCACAATCTCCTGGCTTTGTGCTCTGAGAGGAAACCAGCTTTAAATAAGAAATTGACATTGTTCTGTTTTATCATGCTTTGTGTAGCGGGTATGCCCATTTTGTACTTTACCAAGTGAAAACAGTGTGTTGTGTTATAAGCTTCTTATTTTGAGCTACGTTTTGTCCCAACAGTGTTTTAAGGAAGAGACTCAGCAGCCTGTGGGTGTCACAGATGGAAACCCCCTTCTAATATTGCATTGTTTTATACATTTCCAGAAGAGCTTTCCATCGTAGCAGGTTTAGACAATGGTTACTGAGCTACAGCAGGAGAACATAATAAAAGTTACAACAGAGACAAGGCCATTACTCAAATCTAGATTGTTTGGTAGTAGGTAGGAGGGAATTTACTTCCACAGTAAAAGCACATCTAGAGTACATTGCATTTGGCATTTTGATTTTACTGAGGCCCATCAACCAATCTGAGTGCAAATTTGATAAGCCACTCAGCATCAAGATTATAGTGTATTGGGGTATGGAAGTAAGAGATTTTTTTAATTCTACCAGGTTACTGTGTCTCAGAGAAAGTAGGAGGCAAATGAGGACCAGAAACTTCAGACAGAGCTTAATGATAATTAGGAGAAGAACAGGTAGCTGGAATATACTGGACTGGGATATAACATGCATGTTGTAGCATTGAGGCTTCAGTTGTGGTGAATGGCTAGTCTCGGCCTCCTGTCCTTCAATTCTCTCTCCTCTCTCTCTCAGTTCCTCTCTGCTGCGTCCACCTGATTCCTCCCTCTCTTTCCAAGTCTTCCTCTTTTCCCTCTCCTCCTCCTCTGTCTCTCAGTGATTACCCCTTGGCTAGGAGGGATGTGAGGATAACGCTTGAAATGCTCCAAAGGTCAAAGTTCAGAGGGCACAGTTGAGTAGGCCAGTAGGACCAGGTAGCTTTCACGTGGACAGTAATTAAATTAAGCTTTTATAATTAGGGAGGGGGTGCCTGAGTAGTTGACGAAGGCTCTGGTTGAGATATTCACTCTGTTCCACTGCAATCAAACGCTCGTCTTGAACAGGGGAGACTAATATTTTGAGGATGTCATCTGGCAAGAAATCGATCTCCGGTTTGTGCAGTGGAGAATGGTGACAGCTTGAGTATATTGGTTTTCATCACTTAGTATGTTGGTCTACAACACACTCTGGAATCAGCTCTGTACAACCCTCTGCTAGAAACACAGCATTCGAAAAGCATTGACTCTGGATATTTTCTCTTCCAGTGCTTCAGCTTTTACAGAAGGCGTTGATCCGATGACTACTGGCACTAGGGGAGTAATGGCGAATTCTAATGAAATTGCGTTTCCTTTTATTGCGGAATGATGGCTCTAGGATTTGTGCTGCAGTGCAGCCCAGAATCTTACTTCTGTGCATAGTAACAGCAGCACAGCATGTGAGCCACCTCCAAGACATGGCTGGTTCTGTTCCTAGAGGGAGCAGGGCTGACATGGGCCGGAACTGCAATGTGCTGTTAAGTGAAGTGACTGCTGGGGCTTGGGAAGATGGCTCTGCAGGATGCCACTGGGCAACCGTTTTGCTGGTGCATTCAGAACAACAGAAATCCGTGTTTAACTCAACGAAAGGAAGCAACCTGCAGTTCTCGAGCTAACCAGGGCTGCATCAGCACACCCAGCCTGGATAGCTGCAGAAGGCAAAGACAAGTTAAAAAGCCGATTCCCGATGGAAGATTCCTGCTTCCGCCCAATGGACAGCTGCCATCTGTTAATGGGCTTGCGGTTTGCACTTGTTGGGGAAGTCAAAGCTTTGAATTAATCCAGGCCCATTTTTTAGAAAGCATTATTGTTTGGTCCCAAATAAAATACAAAAACCGTAGAATTCAAACACACCTGACAACTAAGACTCAAGCAGGCTGTCCTGCAATTGGCCTTGGTTTTAGCTCCTTCTATTGAACGTTGGAGCAGTCAGTTCAAATTGTCAACTCCTGCCAACCGAGTGAGGAAGTCTGGGTCACATCCAGCTGTGGGGTCAGGGGTCAGGATAGGCTGCGGTGCACATTTGTAATTCACCAAAAAATTGTCCAGGGTGGAGAAGTGAGACATTGGTTCAACAAGAACTTGTTTCCATGGTGTAGTTGTTATCACATTTGCCACACAGGTGTAAGATGTACAGTTTGACACCAGGTGGGACATGAGACTACATGGGCCCCATGGCTTCCTCTCGTTTGTCACCTTTCCTTGTACTCTGATTAGACAACAGTTACCACTCTGGTGCACTAGAGAGGTTTGATTACAAGGTTTGATGCCTTCTCTACATCATCTACACAAGCTCCCCACGTTGAGCAGAAACAGGTTCTGTACTGAACCAGATCCTGATTTCCAGCCAGCACTCCTACATCGGGAGGTCGTGGCTGTCCGTGGAACGGATGATCGTCAAAATGTCTAGTGAGGAGTTGGGGACGTGCTGTTGTCCTGCTGCAGACAGGCCTGATGACCTTTCCGGAAGTCCGTTGTGGTCCCAGCGACACCAGGCTCTTGTTTACTGTGCCTGAGACAGAGGTCTTGGTTGGCCTCAATTATTCAGCTGCAGTGCAAGACTGATGGAGCCTTTCAGCAACGCGCTGTGTAATTACATTAGTTGTTGATTCTGTAAATGGACTTACTTCCACTTATGGTGGAAGAAAATTATTTAATAGCTGCAGGACTCTACAGAGGTTTTTTTAGTAGTAAATGGGATACACCTAGCTTTGAATTTTGATCCTCAGTGGTGCATGGGTCTTGTAGAGCTGTTAAATACAGGGGAAGGACCTGGTATGTGTGATTCTGATGTCAGACGCTTCTCCCAGCACAGCCTGGCCTCTCTGAGCAGCCAGGTAACTCCCTCCCACTTGAACGCACTCCCTCTCCCATCCTCATTCACAGCAGGCAGCAGCTCTTCACTCCAAAACTGTGCAGATCAAGGTAGTGTGCTCAGAGGGCTAATGTCCATTAGGCCTCCTCAGAGTCATCCCGGTTCTGAAATGCACTTCTGGTGCTGTTAGATTAAAACTTTTCGGGGGAGGGTTGGGTTTCCAGAAGGCAAAATCGGACTGTTTAAAAAAAAATCTTAAAAGCGATCAATACATTCAGCTCAGGCCACTACTGCACACTCAGCAGAGAAACCAGGAGCAGAGTGGCATCAACGGGATTGAAGAGCAGTAAATGAAGAAACAAGAGTTCTTTTCCCAGAGGGGCTGTGGGGGTGTAGAACAAACCAGCCAGACGTAGGTGCTGAGCCTCTCCACAGTGGAACCTTTTGGAGGAGCCGAGGGGGTGAATTAGGCTGCAGGCAATGTCCCCTGCTCTCCTCCACAAACTTTCTCATGTTCAGGAAACATCTTGACCTGCCAGTCAGTGGACAGGGGTCTTATTCTTTCAGAGACAGAAAACCCTGGGCACCATGTTTGCGGTCCTGTCACGATTGTAATCGCTCCCTCTTAAGGGCGCCCCGGCTCTTTCACGTTTGAGTTGATTTTCTGTTCCGGGCTCTGCACTGGAACATGGACGCCCGAAGGCCCGCCTACCACCGAGTCGCCCTTCGTCCGCGGCTCGGGGGGCATTTGCCTCCTATCGGTGTCCCAACCCAGCCGAGTCCGGGACTTGGAGCGCCTGGTCCTGTTCCCCCTTTTCATTCCCCGTCCTTCCACCGGATCCCGTTCCCACTTTTAACTGTTTTGTTTCGCCTCCTCCTGCATTTCCTGGCTTTTGGACTTTCGGACTTCGCCCCGGTTTTCCCCCTGGATTCCCTGTGGACTGTTCGCCTGGACCACGCCCCCCTGTTCATCTACCAGCCCAGTTCCTCGCCTTCTCCCCGTGTCTGTGGATTCAATCGCTGGTTAGGTGTTTCATTTGTGGCGAGATGTGGAAAGCAGATGACAATGCAATACTTTATTTGGCTGTATGGCAGGAAGTGTATAGACTGTTATTTCTCTCCTCTGTTATTTGTCTTGTGCAACAGTTTAATGCGATGAGTGAGAGAGTAATCAGTGCTTTTCCAACGTAATATTGATTGCAGTAATTACAGGGAGAAGTATATGTTTATGTATGAAAAAAATGCTTTACCAGCTATATTCACTGTTTTGGTAATTACATTTCCTATCTGCCCTGAAATGAAATTTAATTTTCAGGTCCCTGTGACCACAAAGTTATCACGGTTCAATAATGGTTAAATGACAGTTTTCAAAGTAGCTCATATAGAAGTGCAACATTCCATATGTTGTCAAAATGAGCTGACTACCTACAGTATGATCATATTATCATCACATGGTAAAATCCTACAACTCAAAGCACTGACACTCTGCAACCTGCCAGGGGGTGCAGTTTAGCAAGAGTGGCACAAGTTTAAAGATATTCTGCAGTTAAACACTAATTCAGTTGATGGTTTCAGATTTTTGCTTGCAGCAACGTAAGGCCTGCCAGAAATTGGAGAGAGCTGGAGATGTAGAGAGCTGGGGATGGAGATGTAGAGAGTTGGAGATGGAGAGAACTGGTGATGGATCTGTAGAGAGCTGGAAATGGAGATGTACTGTAGAGAGCTGGAGATGGAGCAAGAGAGTGGGGCTGTTGCACAGACTCAAGCAGCTGAGTGTTCTGGTGTCTGGACACAGTGAGAGCTGCAGAGCTCTTTTAGTGAGGAGTGTGCTCAGTACCCCTCCGCTGTTCTGTCCCTTTTGCCCTGGAGGGGCTCTGTCTTCAACAGAGAGCCTTTGACATGTCTTTCACCGAAACACTGAAGAGGCGACGTGAGAGCACAGCTGTCAAAGCTGCTTTCCTTTTCTAGGGTCTCACTGAAAGCCCTGACTCCTTGACGAATCCGTTTCGCTGCCTTTGTATCTCATGAATATGTAGAGCTCAATCCCTGCATTCTCTGTCCCGCTTGTCAAGGATTTGCCCAGCGTTGCCTCTTTCGATATGCAGATTCTCTCATGAAGTGATATTAGTATTTCAATTTGTATTAATCTGACGCTCAGCCACGTATCTCCTGTGGGCCTTCGCTCACTCCAGCGCCTGTCGGATACTCGAACCCTCTCTGCTCTTATCTGCTGACAGACCGGATTTCGTGTCCCGCCTTTGGAAACCCCGGTTTCCTCTCCTTCCGTGCTCCCAGCGGGGAGTTTTCTTGGGAAACACATGCACCGTCGGGAGCCTGCGGCTCAGGAGGATCGGCGCAGCGCCCCAGTCCAGCCAGTCCAGGGGCCGCCGTCACCAAGAACAGGAGGCACTTCTTTACGCAAAGGGTTGTGGGAGTCTGGAACAAGATAACCATGTTGTTGAAGTTCATACTCTAGTTTCTTTCGGGAAACAGCTGAAAGAGATCCTGGGATCTATTAGCCTCATGGGCTCCTCTGGTTTGTGACTGTTCTTCTGCTCTAAAATCGAAGATGTTGTAGCTAGTTTCTAACTGCTTCGACCCCTACTGGTGAAGTCACCTAGCAGTTTTTTTAACTCGACACTATTTTCTTTAATATATTTAAATGATTTCAGGAATTGAGTGTCACCAGAGTTTTCCATTCCGTACTCGTCTAATTGGGAGTCTCCCGGTCTTTTAGCCACTGGGTTTACTGGCCTGGGTGCCTGGATGTTGGTCGGTGTGGAGAAGCAGGAACAGAAAAACTGAAATCCTGAGAGCTGATCGCGAAGTGATGGTCCTGGGGAGGGAGGGGGGTCACATGAGTAAGTCCAACAAGCAGAGAGGGGGAAGAGAATCCCCTGCGGTTGGGCACACGTGTTGCAGAGGGCGAGGGGCTCCCCACTGCTCCGGGCCTGTCAGAGCGCCGCGGCTGCGCCCTGCGGGAGCTGCACTGCTCGCTGCCGGACAACTGCGAGCAAGCCGTCTGTGAGCGCCGAGGGGCCGCGCAGCGCAGCGTCCCAGGCACAGCCAGGGAGACGTGGAAGTGAACTGCTCCTGAGGGCTGTCTATTTCCGTCACACCCGATCGGCGCAGACGGGGGCTCGCATTCTGTCCCCCAAAGAGCGAGTGCTGAAAATTAGATGGCAAGTAATCGGCCACTCGGAGGGAACGCTGCCTCGTAAAATTAATCTCCCCGCTTCTGTGCAGGAAATTTGTGTTTTTTTTTGTACGCTCGCCCCCGGCTCATTCGTTTACATGAATAAAGCTTTCAGGGCGCTGCGCTGGGAGAGCTGAGGTGCGCCGCGCACCCGGCAAGAAAGACTTCATTTACTGCCGCGTGTGTTTCTTCATCCGTTTTTCTTTCTCTTGGTGCCTTTCCTCTGCCGCATCGTGCTTCCCTCACTGGCGTTTTTTTTTTTTCATCGCCGGCAAATTGTCTTTTGTTTCGTCTTCGCGGCCACTGGACCTGGCAGTGGGGAAGGAGAGCGGAGTCAGCAGAGCGGTGTTGGCGGAGAGAGACGGGAGCTGGCGCTGGTCTGGTCGCTTTACTGCGGGCGGGCGAAGTCAGAGTCAGAGTCAGAGACGCAGAGGAGCCCTGGTCAGGGCAGGAGCCGTTGACCGGGAGCGAAATAACACTACAGGGTGGAAGAAGACGGGCAGAACTGCATGCTAAAAGACCCAGGTGCTAAAAACAAAATGCTAAAAATACAGAATTGCCTCCTGCCTGCAGATCGCATTGTTCAATGGTTTGCTAATCTAGTTTCCGGAGACTCCTGTCTAAACCCATTAACAGAGAGGCAGGAGCTCCAGTTTTCGAACGCAGGCACTGCTGTTGGACTTTTAAACTAAGGTGCTTCACGCAGGTGGGCTCCAGTTGTTTGGCCTGCGATGCCATGCAAGTCTTCTTGGCAGTTCCCTTGGGCTGATCACTACTGCAGATCAGCCAAGGAGAACAGACTCCAGCTGGACAGTATTCAGCCAACCGTGCGCCCTCATCTCGGCACGGGCCCAAGTCATGTTGTCCTTACGCTGTGGTCTGAAGAGCACAAGAACACCGACAAACATCAGGGCATCTCATTGAGCTGTGTCTTGAAAGAACTGGGGGTATTGGCTTCAATCACAAGGCTGACAGCTTGTTCCAGACCCCCGCAATGCTTTGTGTAAAGAAGTGTCTCTCGGCGACCTGTAGTTTCCAGCTCTGGTTCTTGTCTCACTGTCGATTCTGCGGGTATCCCCTGGGTTGACTCTGTTAATATCTGTGAGGTGTTTGAACATTCGCATCGGGTCCACTCATAGTTGGCGCAGTTTTCTGTTCCAGACTAACTTCTTTCAGGATAGTCAGTGTAGGACACATATCTGGTAACTCTCCTCTGGACTGATTTTGGAGCATAAATACATTTCATGCATCTTGAGAACTTAAACTGTGCACAATATTCTTACCAGTGCATCACACAATTGTAGGATAATATCCTTTTGTAGAAATCAGACCCTGCTCTGGGGCTTTCCTTCCTCCTGATCTGACACCTGCTGTTGTACGTGACACCTCACCTTCATAATCTCATATCCTGTTTGTCTTTTTATTGCTTTCCCTCTTTGTATGGAAGATGGACACGATGTGTCAACTAAAACCATCCCAGTGTACCTAGGAGAGCCCTTATGGAGCCACTCAGAGATCTTCGCACGGATCTGAAGACGCCACATGGATGTGATCTTTTGCTCGATGAGAGCTGATGATAGCTGTTGAGAGCCCTGTTTCGCTGTCTGATGTCGGGAGCGTTCTGTCTCTGCAGCATGACCCCATTTCAGGACCCTTTTCCTGTCTTGATAAGTTCAGTTGATGAAACTAATAACACACATTGACCCTGTTATACAGCAGGTTCTCTTCTAATGGGTTATGCCTCTGGAATGAGCTTCCTTCATATCCCTACATCAGGGTTTTAATTGGTTCATTATGTGCAGTAGCTGGCTGCAGCCGCAGTCGTTCTGGTTATGGGTGTGCGAGCCGGGAGAAGGGCTGTGAGTCACAGGTAGGGGGAGCACTCTTGGGCCAGTAGGGAAGAGATGTGTCCAGTGCGGAGGGACAGCAGTGCCCTGTGGTCAGAACGAGCAGGAGGGTGCACAGGAGCTGTCCAAGCAGGGGGGCATGAAGGCAAGTGAGCAGGGAGTGAGGAGAGGAGTGAGCAGGGGAGTGAACAGGGGAGAAAGCAGGGGAGTGAGGAGAGGAGGAGCAGGAGAGTGAGGAGAGGAGTGAACAGGAGAGTGAGGAGGGGACTGAGCAGGAGAGTGAGGAGAGGAGTGAGGAGGGGAGTGAAGATAGGAGTGACCAGGGGAGTGAGCAGGGGAGTGAAGAGAGGAGTGAGTAGGGGAGTGAGCAGGGGAATGAGCAGGTGAGTGAGGAGAGGCATGAGCAGGGGAGTGAGGAGAGGCGTGAGCATTATGGTGAGCAATGAAGGTGCCACAAGATCCTGATGTTTGTGGGAAGCTAGGGCTAACACAGGGCTTACCAGAGCAATCCTCATGTCTTCACTGTGAAAGAACAGGGCTGTAATTGAGGCTTTACTGTAACTGTGAGTCAACATCCTCGGTAATTAAAAAGGCTTGAGACAGCGGGTTTGCATTTTCTTACAATGCTGCTCTCCAGCAGAGCTCACACGCCCACCTCTTCTCAGCTGGAGAGAAGCTCTCCTGGACCCTTTGTGTGAAGTACACACAGTCAGGCTCCAGGGGGGCAGACAGTGATGTGCAGCTCTGCACAAGCACAGCCGCCTCCTTGACAGGGGCCTGTGGGTGATGGCATTTCGGAGATTTAAAGAAAATCCCAAAGCTCCTCCAGTCCTGATCTTGAGGCATGGATGTCTTAGATGGCATTGATTTTGTCTTGTGCTGATGTGCCGTGGGTCTTGTTCATACCTGATTTATTGAATTTCATGGGTAAATAGCGCCTGTCTTTGCAGTCCCATTCCCTGTGGAACAGGGTGCAGGGAAAGTACCCATGAAACCTAACAAGTCTGTAAAGGGAAGGGGATACACCAGAGCTGCTGGCTTAAACCAGCATTGTGAGGAACATGCAGACTCCACACGTACAGGTGCTCAAGGTCAAAGCCTATGGAGCCCAGGCCTATGGAGCCAGGTGGAGGTAGTAGTGCTAATCGTACTGCACACAGAATCTCTGTTAGACTGGGAGAAGGATACTGCAGGTCACATGGCAGGGTCAATGGATTCATTTAAATAAATGGGCAGCCCTGGTTAGGTCATGTTCTTCAGTGCAATGGAAGAGAAGGTCCCAGCTGTGGTAAGCCTGTGGCACAGAGCTATTTCAGCCCAGCCTGTCATGCCCAGGGAAGCATCGCCCTGTCCGGGCTGAGGATAACACCACTGCTGTGCTGTGAACACAGTGCCCCTACACTGGCGGCGACTGGCTCACTGTTACCGTGTTGACCTTCTAACTACCTCAATGTGTGGTTTAGGGCCAACCATTTCCACCATTCAGATGCTCTGGAAATTCCTGATCACAACCATGCAATGCTTAAAGGATAATTAAACCAGACCCTAACATGTGAGGCATCTGTGGCAGGAGTCCCCGTTTTTTAAAAGCGTGCCTTGAGCAAAACATTTTTTGCATCAACAAAGGGCAACATGAATAACACATGGTAGGCACATACTGTAAACAAATTGCGGGCGGATTTCAAATTCCAGGAATGCCCGAGACTCCCAGAGTGGCTCCAATCTCAGTCCCCGGTTAAGCTGCAGATTAATCTCACTCAAACCAGCTCGTTCCTCGAGTGCAGGAACTGGGGGTGATTCAGAGATGCTGGAATGCTACTGCACCAAGGGAGCAAACAGGAGGCCATTCTTTACACCTGGTTCATTTGGTAGTTGGTGGATAACTGATCCAAGAGCCTCCTCCAGCAGATTCTTGAAAGAAGCCGG
The DNA here is from genome assembly GCF_059453375.1 of Lepisosteus platostomus. Classification (NCBI taxonomy): domain Eukaryota; kingdom Metazoa; phylum Chordata; class Actinopteri; order Semionotiformes; family Lepisosteidae; genus Lepisosteus; species Lepisosteus platostomus. Next base: position 1,433,614 of record NC_142613.1, read on the forward strand.
GGTATCAGCTTCGATCACATGGCTGGGTAGCTTGTTCAATGCTGCCATGGCTCTAAATTCTTTCGGGGGTGGAGTGGGGGCTCTGTGGCTCAGGATCTGCGCCTGTGGCTGGAAGGTTGCTGGTTCGTATCCCGTGGCTGGCAGGGGAATCCTACTCCGTTGGGCCCCCGAGCTAGGCCCTTCACCCCAAATGCTCCTGGGGCGCCATATAAGTGGCTGACCCTGTGCTCTGACCCCAAGCTTCTCTCCATGTCTGTGTGTCTCGTGGAGAGCAAGTTGGGGTATGGGAAAAGACAAATGCGTAGTACAAGAAATTGTATATGGCCAGTAAAATGATCTGATCTGATCTTATCTAAATATTGGTGAGCTCTGAACCCTTGCTCCTGGGGAGACTGCAGCCTGAACACAGCACCTTAGATCTCTCACCCATCCTGATTGCACGCCCTACAGTAGAGCACAGATACCCCAGCAGCCTCCACGCGGCTGTAATACAGACGCTCATCAGCCTTGACTCTTACGGGAGTATAATGCGCCACATATTCCCCCAGTCTCCCTCCCCCATGAGTGTGACCCACACACTACAGCACCTTCCTCATGGGACACAGCCACAGGGGAGACCAATAGAGTGAATCAGAGGGATTTAGCGTCGGCCTCCGCCACTTCGCTGCTCCCTCTGGCTGTTCAGCAGGTCTTTCATGATCAGAGTGACAAAGGCCAATAGCAGCCCCTGACAGAAGGCAGTAAATCACAGGGTTATCGCACACAGACACACACAGCCCACACCACAGATCACCCCCAGAGAGCAGATCGTGATGGAAAGTCAGAGAAACCTCAATTCGTTGTCAGGTCAAACTTAACAAGCTCCCCGGTTACAAAGCATTTCATTATTCACGTATTTTAAATACAAGCAATGTTGATCATTGGTTATCAAAGACAAACTGGAGCCTGGAAATCACACCACAGGCAGAGCTGTCTTGCTCAGGCCTGTCCAGGCATCAGAGGGAAAAGGACAGCGCAGCAGCTAACCAATCCTTGCTCTCCTGGTTTTAATCTGGCAGGTTTCTCAGGAGGTGCAGGGTGGAGCTAAATTTAGAACAGGATTGCCACGCCCCCCTGCTGTGGGGCAGAGGACTCCCTGCCCTCTGTTTTCACCTTATGCCTCAAGGTGAAGTGAAAAACTCAGCTGAAAACAGCATTTCAGATTGGTTCAAGGTCTTGAGAAGGTAATGGCTTAAAAGGTCATTAGATCGTTAGATTTAGAAATGGACCCACAATGAGACAGTTTTATTAATGTTCAGAAACAGGGACAGGTGTAGTACTGTTCAGACACAGGGACAGGAGTAGTGCTGTTCAGACACAGGGACAGGAGTAGTGCTGTTCAGACACAGGTACAGGAGTAGTGCTGATCAGACACAGGGACAGGAGTAGTGCTGATCAGACACAGGGACAGGAGTAGTGCTGTTCAGACACAGGGACAGGAGTAGTGCTCTCCACCAGCGTACCTTCAATGTTCAGTCTTGTTCTTTGCTTGAGGCAGTCCTGGAAGAGCTGTGCTATTTTGGAGCACAGAGCTTTGGGTCAGTGGAACAGTGGGAGAGTGAGAGGTGTACGGAAGTGATGGATGAAGGTTAAAAAAAGCCTGTGATTAATGGTGAGCATAATTCTCTGCGGTCTCCAGTCGCACGAAGACAGCAGACCTGGAGAAATCCATACACAGTTTCCGCAGGGTACTCTCCCCTGGCGCTCCGCGGTGTCTGTGAGGAGACTGGGGTCACCTGTTTATCTCCTTAACCTGAGCTTTAACCTTAGCTCTCGATTTTAAAAGCGCTCTGCCATGTTCTTTAAGAAAAGCATCTAGTGGCTCAGAGAGAAATTTCCCAGCAGAGTGGCCATTCCTCAGTCGTTTTTAAAAATGCTGCACAAGTTAAATATGTCTGCTCACCACACACCCCAGCGTCTGAAAAACAAGTATTTCATCTCCAGTCAGCTTCAATAGTTCGGACCTCATCTTGCTGAGGATCTCTCTGCATGTTACAACAAAAACCCAGAGCAAAAGTTCTAAAAATTACTGTTGTGTTCTTTATCAAATTGTGTGCAAAGCAAACCTCACACACACAGCCTTACTTGTGTTAGCAGTGATGGCAGTGGAATAGATTTATGGAGCTTGTGGTCTTCATGATGTCATACTGCAATGTGCACTGTGAAAACCATTTTCTGCCGGTCAAAAACAGGGCTTAGGTTAAAATTCCCAAAGTCTAACAAGTATTGGAGCAGGTTTTCTGTTTTTCTGAGTTTGCTCTGGGATGCAGCCTTGCCATTATGTTTACAGCTGAGACTAAAATGTATTTTTTTTAGCTAAACAAAAAGTTCATGAAGGGAAGATAAGATTTGAAATGATTTTTCAGCATGTACAGTATATGCCTGGCTAAAGCCATGTTAGCTGCATGTCAATTTTGTTTTAAACTATACAGAAGTTCAGCCCTTGTTCAGCATCTCTTGTTAGGCTGATCAGTACCCTATTGATCTAAAGGCTCATCACGCTCTTCTGTGGTCAAGGACTAATAATATGTTCTTTTGGAAGATTCAGGTGGAACACTAGGCTGCTGTGGTTCTTCTTTCTAGGACAGGGTTGCCAGGAACCCAGAAAGCGTGTTGCTGCATTAGATAATGAAACAACATCCACACAATTACCAGCCCTTCTCTTCGGCACTGTGACACCATATCTGTCCACCTGAAACACCTGAGCCGATCAGAAATGCCTGAGGATTTGCCATTCCTGGGCTGACAGAAGTAAGTCCGGTGCTGTGGGTACAGTGGAGACCCTGGTGCGGCCTCCTGGTCATGCAGGGAGATATCCAGGAATCCAGGATCTCTCCCCAGAACAATCTGTTCTACACTGGCTGACCGAGGCAGCAGCCCGGCAGCTCTCAGCAGAGACGCTGGTTTCCCGTAGCTCTCGAGACAGATGCTTTTGCAAGTTTATGAATCGTTCAAAATTGTACCCCAGCCACCTATAATTTAGCCGAAGCAGCACAAATCCTTACTGCAAAAAGTAGAAACTGACACATGAGAAATAATGTTTCAATGTTTGATTTCCTTTAGGGTAGCCTGGAGAGCTCTAAGTCCGCTCGTTTCCTCTCTCCTCATCCTTCACCTGGAGTCGCTACATTACTCTCTCCCCATCCCTCCTGCGTGCACATTGTCCTCCAGCCCGGCTGCTTCCCTGCTGGCTCCTGCACCCCCCTCGGCTGGACCCTCAGGTCCCCGCCGTTCTCCTGACACCTCGGGGGGTGCGAGAGCCGGCCCCCCTTCCTTCACCTTGTCCCTCCCCCCCCCGGGTCGCGCTACAAGGCAGTGACTCAGAAACCTCAGGAGCCCCGGAGAAGCGTTACGCTGACAAGAAAGACACAGTGATGTTAATAATGAAACTCCCTCCTCCTTCCATAACTCTGTGCTGCGGGACTTATGCAGAGTTCCCTTAAAACTTTCCAAACAGGAATATTAGCCACCAGGACTGTGGGGTGGTGCAGGGCTGGGGTGCTCTGTCCGATAGGATTTCTAAATCATTCCATTTAACCCTCACTGGGTCAGTGTAGCACTTCTTCCTCCGGCTGAAGACGCAGACGGGACCCGGTGGTCTGGAGCTGGGATCCCAGAGCCGGGCTACAGGAAGGGAAAGAACCTCCTGGGACAAGAATTCATCCAAAATACTGGAGATTAAAACAGACGAGAGGGAGCGGCCCACGAAAACAGGCAGCTGAGCAGGCACCTTGGCTAGCCCTTTTCTTATTGTTCTTAATACTTTTTAAAGCTGTTTTAATATTCAGAATTCCTGACTGGAAATCTCCCAGAAAAGGAAACCAAGCCACTGTCTTCAGAGCACGTCCAGCACCGCTGAAGCAGCGCGCCACCCAGTCAGCTCCTCAGAAGGGGGCGCCATTAGGAACAGCCCATCTCCTGCCTGGAAGTGCAGGGCGTAATGGGCTTCGAGTTCTCTTCCCCCCCGATAATGTTAATGGGAAAGAGCGCAGTGTGCTGGAAACAGGGGGGTCAGTGAACCTCCATCCGCTCTGAGCCTGTTGTGTGCAAATGTGTCTGTGGGCACTTCCAAATCAGTTTAAAACAGAAACAAATCATTTTACTATGACACCTGTTCTCTTTCATTTTTTTACCAAGTGACATGTATTGTCTTGTTACCTTTCCGCATCTGTGGGCCTCATATATAAGACATTGACGTGAGAAATGTAGCAGCACAAGGTAGGTGCTGGTGGGGGGGGACAGTTGGTTCACATTAAAAGCGTTTGTTTGTGTTGTTCGGAAGATGAATAGTTTTGAAAAGCATTGAACGTCTTTTCTCCCAGTGGGGCTTGTTGTTAGATTGCGTTAACCAGAAGGCTCCCAGCAAGAACTGGCTTGCTCCGTCTGCCGGTGAAGGAAGAGCGATCAATTATCTGAAAGATGATTAGTTCGGACTTGCTTTCAGGAAGCATCAGCACTAATTGGTCAGATGTTGGGCCAATTAAGAGACTGACAATTTAGGTCCTGACAGCCTGCATTTGTGAATTTCCTTCTGGTTTTGAAGCTCCAGAAGTGCGCACACACATGCACTTTCTGTGCCCAGTCTCATGCCCAGGCAGGGCACAGAGATTGCCAGTGTCTGTGTCTACCCAGGGCAGGTACAGCTGAGAGAGGGGCTGCCTGACTGCGCATTCTTAACTGGGGAAGGTCTTTCAGACAGGTGGATATTCCTTACCATTATTATTAATATGCAGGTTAAATAATCCAGAAATAATCCATAGTGACTGCTACAAACATAACCATAACAGTGGAAAAATGTCCATTTCAATAACACATATGTGTTAATTTTACCTGGCAAAGGTGGCTGTGTCACATTGATCGAACTTGATTAGAAGCTGTAAGGCAGTTTTCTGTCCTTTCGTGGCTCAACAAGAGATGATTAATATTATTTTTTAAATATTATTCATACCCCTCTGGTGGTGCTCCAACCTGCAGTGGCTCTTTAGTAACAGCGACATGAAAAACCCTTTCAATCAGATAACCAGTGGGATACAAATCTTTATATTTCCTGCCTCTGGTATTGTTTATTGTAGTTATTGGTGTGTTTGATTCTGTGAATAACAAATGAATAGGTTTAGCGATCTGGATGGATGACAGCTCTCCAGGTGGCTGGTCAGTTTAAAGAGGGTGTCTAAGGGTCTTTAACACTCTGAAAGACAGATTGCTCTGTCACTTAAAACAATAATGGGTGATTAGAATTGCTGGACATTACAGGGTTCCAGATGGTACAGTACCTACTCCTGCTGCTCAGCTGGTCAATATATCAGCCCCCGATATTGCCTAGGAAATATTAGCCCCTGTTTTCAAAACGATTTGCTGGAACATTAAAGAATCCAAATATCTCTCCCAGGGCTGAGGGTCTTCTGATGCACACAGAAGGCACGGGGATCAATAACTATCGATTCATCGGCGAGTCACAACATTCTGAATTTGCGCAGACTTGCGAGCCTTGCTTCCTTCGTCATCTTTAGCGATTCACCACTGACACGTTCCAGTGTGTGGCGGATTTGCTGATGCAGGTTGCCAGGTTTCGCTCCTTAAACTAGGCTCGTAAAAGCAGGATCTGTCTTTAAAATATACACTGCGAAGAGTGACCCAGGGCTCTGCAGCCTGTAAGGCACTGAACAGATCATAAATGATGAATAGATGTTATTTCACTGCAGGTACAAACACATGTTCTCTCTATATCATTTTAACAAGCAGGCGCATCACTAATGACTCTTAACTGATTGCAGGTTGCAGGGGCAGACCGTGAGCACACGCGCATGGATTGCGGTGCATATCGCATCCTGCCCTGCACGTCAGGGCGTGCTTAGTGTTACAGCTTGGATCTCCTGTTTCTCTCCCTCCAGACACTCTCCTTAGACAGCTGCTCCGCCTGCGCCTGTCCTGACTTCAGGATCCCACTGAGCCTCTCCTCTCAGGAGAGCTCCCATTCCCATAGAGTTTCGCAAGGCTGGCAGAGACCGGGCTCAGGGAATGAAAGAGGGAGTGCGGTTCACGCCCATGCGCTAGCAGTTTAATTAACCCCCAGGGGAGAGCCATTCAAATCCACATCAGGGCCTACAAAGGCAACTGTTCCTCGAATTAACAACATCATTGTAGAATAATTCCATTAGAGGGACGGCGATATTTCCAATAAGCTAGCAATTAGCCATTCTCCCAAATCGGGGAGAGATTGCGCAGAAACTGCAGACAGTGCTGTACTAACTGCCTGCCATAACGATAGGCAGTTTACTGATGCTCGGAGCTCCAGCTGGGCCACTGCAGGGATTCTGAGGAGGCTTCATACCTCCTGCCTCCCGAGCTGAGGGAATGTTGTCATTTCCCCTCTGACCCAGCTGGGAGCTTGTATGCCTGCACTCCCATTCCCCTTTGCAGAAAACACAGGCCACTGCACGTTAGCGCTAAAGCGTCCCCAAAATCAGGCGCTGCTGTCCCTAAATCAAGAGGACCTCCTGCTGCGGGGACTGGGGGCCTGAGGTCAGAGCTGTCTGCGTGTGCGCAGGCAGGGCCTGCGTCTTCTGAAAAGCAGAAGTCTAGGCTTGAGTATGGCCGCCTCTTCTGGAAGATCTGCCCAGCCTGTGAGCTCCAGCACCCAGCCTCATGACACAGAGCTCCAGGGAATGGAGCTCTGCATTGCTCCACGAGCGGGATTTTATCTACACTAACTCTCTGACATGCACTACGGATGTAATAATTAACCACAGCAGTGCAGCACGCTCTATAAATGGATTTTGCTCGTTATAATCAATCGTGGGCAAACTGCCCGCTCCCTAGCAAGGAAATCAGATGGGCACTTTGCTCACAGTTTGCTTCCGAGGATCAGTGCATTCCCTTAGAGTTAGCAGTGGGTTAGAGTAGGAAGCTCTTTACACAGAGAGGAGTGGAGTGCCCAGTCAGGCTGAGGGTGCTGAAGCGCAGGGGAGTTATTCCACTGGGTCCATGAGGCTGTGGGATCACTGAGCTGGGGAGCCCACGCCCCTGTGTCGCCTGTGACCTGTCTCCAGCTATGGAGAAATATTTCAGGGTCCATTCAGTCCATTTCGGTTGTTTTGCAGTTTATTAGCGTAGCGAGTCTTAAATTTCATCCAGCTGGTCCTCGCTGGAGCCCAGAGTTTGGACCTTTTCTTTAAGTGCACACCTGAAATTAAATGAACGGACGCTGAAGGCAAGGAACTGACGTCCATGAAAAGGATGTCACTTAATTTGTTAATTCCGAGCAGTAATTATCTTGTAGAGAAACACTACGGGCAGAAGGCAGAGGAGTCCTGTCCTCTTCTGCAGTGTGTCGCCCCAGTGTGGAGGAGGGGTTTCCGCGGGGCTGCCCCTCTCCCAGAGCTCGGGGGATCCCGGAAGGCATAAGGGAAGCCTCGCTGGTGACGAGAGGGAAGGAGAGAATTCCTCCCAGCAGGGCCGTCATCACCATGGGCACTGTCTCCGTGGCAACCGCGGCGGCGACCCACAAGCAGTGACACGGCCTGCCTGTGTCGCTGGGCAGCCAGTTAGACACTCCCGCGCGCTGGCCGTGACACTCATCACCAGGCCATTACAGAGGAAGCAGACCCGGGCTCGGGGGGCAAGAACTCCACAGCCTTTCGTCCTGGAGGACTGTGGAAAAACCTCCAGAGCTTATGCTTGTGGTGGTTTGATGGATTCTCCTGAACTGAGGCAGTGAACCGTTTCTCAGGAGGGCACCTACCCAGATGTGGAGGGGTCTTCTACCCCCCAGCAGGGAATGGTGACGTTAGCATTACTGTGACAGCCAAGGGTCGGGGGCTGCAGTCTGCAGACATCCTGGGCCCCCGTCCTCTGGGGCAGTGAGATGGACTTCTACAACCACATGCACATAAGGAGTGTTACAGACAAGAGCAGGCCACTCCGACCATCTGGCCTGTTTGATTGTTAGTAGCTAATTGATCCAAGGAACTGATCCAGCCAGCGCTTGACGGAAGCCACAGTATGGTTGCTTAGTTTGTTCCAGACTCACTCAGCCCTTCCCATAAAGAAGGGTCTCCTGTTCGACCCTGCTGCCTCTCTGTGTAAAGAAGCACCTCCTGCTCTGCCCCTGGTTTTAAATGCACTTCCAGGTTTGCTGTTGATTCTGTGGAAGTCCTCTCTGGAGGCTTGAGGCTGCTCGTGCAGTTCTCTAGGTTACTCACAGGGCAGCGGTTCCTCCTCCTGGCAGGACAAGCCCCTTCTGGGGAGAAGGCCCCTTTCATCAGAAGGGTCCTGACTGCGGTGCGGTGCTGCTAGCAGAGCAAATCAGCGAGAAGCAGTGTCTCCAGCAGGTTGTCCTGCTCTTCTGGTCCCAGGCCCTGCACACTACAGACACACTGTCGCTCCTGGAGACTCTCCTGGCCCGACTGCCAGTGACCTTGAGGATCAGGCCCCTGGTCGCCTGGGTCATGAGGTAGCTAAAGCAGCTGCCGTGTGGCACAAGAAGAGAGCTGCTGGAGACCTCCGGTGTTGTGGAAAGTGAGGTCTGCTGTCAGTCGTCGTTGAGCTCCGGGGGATTCAGAATCGGGGGAACTGCTTCACTGTACCCCGTGTGTTTCAGCACCACGGACAGCGCAGAGGCACCATGGGAGCAATGCTTTACTCTCACGTCCGTGCTTACAGCCGGCCAGGGGATTCTGGAGCAGTACTAATAGGGTCGACTCACGGCACACCAGCGACAGATGTACTGCAGGAAGACCTTTCGCAGCAGATGAGTCCGTTGGAGTCGTTGTGCTTACAGAGGGGGACTTCTCTGTCCCCCTCTGCCCTCTGGGCAAGTGGAGGCCCCGAACTGGAATATTTAGCTCCAAACAGGCTCCTTCTTAGCTAGAACTGTTCACCCCCTCGTGCCTCCTGAATCCCCACTCTTTATCTCCGAGCTCGGAGCCGAGCTGAGTGGCGATCATCGGAGCTGGAAACATGTTCCCCTCTAGTACGGCTTTCGGAATGATGAATGGGGGTAATTTCAGTTCTGCTGTACCTACCTGACTACAGGCATGCCTCTCGTTTTATTTCCATTTCATCTCCTGTTCTGTACAAATGATTTATGTTCCCGGACCGGCCAATGGGAGAGCAGCCGTTTGCGTGACAAAGCGAGAGATTTCTAGTTTTTTTTTTTCTTGCACGTCGTGTCTGAGTATGAGAAACTCTTTTGGCCAGGCTGGTGCTGTTTGTACAGATGATCTCCTGTGTTTGAATTCAAAGAAACGACCATGAGGGAATGGAAGACTAACGGGTGCCACCCCTTAACCTTTAAACTCACACTCACAGGCGCAGAAAAACAAATGCTTCCAATTCTAGGCTCTGAAACTGCAAGGCATTTAATGGTAGCAATGATCATTGCCCTGGAGAAAACAGAGGGCATTTTGTTCATTTTGTTTTTATTATTACCGTTTAAATCAGAAGAGCTTTACCTGCCCAGATTGACAAGGGATATGAAGAATTAACTGTGTATCTTTAATCCTGAAGCTATTTATATACGTCTGTCTAAATCACAGCTTGCTAAACGGGAGTTTGCAGAAACAGCATTTTACTGAACATAAAATAAGTTACAGACGAGAGGAGTCATGCAGCCCATCTGGCCCTTTTGGTCGTTAGCAGTTAATTGATCCAAGGATCTTCTCCAGCTGTTTCTTGAAACGAGGTTTCTATATGGCTGGGTGGTTTGTTCCATGCACCTAATACCCTTTGTGTAAAGAAATACCTTGTGTTCTCAGTTTAAAATGCCCCTCCACCCAGTCTCTGCTTGTGTCCTCTGGTATGTGTTTCACCCATGATTCTGAAGAGTTTCACTGGGTTGGCTTTGTCAGTACATTGGAGGATTTTCCAGACTTGGTTCAGGTCCTATAATAACCTGCTCAGTCCTAGAGCAAAACTGTTCCGTTTGTAGAAATCTGGCTCTGGCCTGGAGTCATTGCTCCCGACCAAGCCTGAGAGCATTTTACACAGACACCTGCTGCTGTTATGTGACACCTCGGGAATCGCTGAAAGGTGAGGATAACATCATCAGGAATAGCCACTGTGCCATATTAAGTCCAGATACCATATGTATCTTGTCAGTCCTGATTCCAGAAGTGCAATATCGTTTTTGTAATATGGAGAACAAAATTGTTCACACTATTCTAACTGAGTTCTGACATTGCATCGTACAGTGTGGTGCATTGTGCAATTTTCTGGTTGGTCTTCTAGATCTCCTGTTCCTGAGGACTGGTAACTCTTGACAATTATTGATGGATTAAGCAAGTCATCTGCTCAATTAAAAGAACTCTGACCTTTGAGGGCTGGAAGGTACTCTGAATATGGTCCCAAATCATTTTTAAATAACTTTAATTAGTCAAGTCATCTGCTTTATTGGTCACATTAAAAATGTTTGAAGTCTTCACAAACTGGTGAGCTCACTGTAAGTCCTGTGGGAGTGTTGGAGTGTCCAGTGCCAGGGCTGGAGACCCCTTTTCTACACCGTTTACTAATCCTCTGACAAAAGAAGGAAAATCAGCAGGCCACAGTGTCTTCAGAGAGGGAAACTGAACTCCACCTGTAATGTAATCCTGTTTACAGCACAGTCAGCCACTTCCACATTCACCATATCTAGTTTAGAAAGTACACGCCTGCATCGGTTTATGTTGACAGTAGATAGATTTTTCAAATGTGGAATAGCCACTATTTTCAGCATAAACCCAACTGGGAATCACCAGTTGTTCATGATTCAGCTTTGCAGCTATAACCCCTGCACTACACAGGGTGAACCTATGGCCACACCCTCAGGCACGCCCCCCTGTCAGAGCCAATCGTCTTTTGCCACGCCCCCCTGTCAGAGCCAATCGTCTTTTGCCACGCCTACCTGTCGGAGCCAATCGTCTTTTGAAATGCTCTGACCTCCGCGATGTTAGTGGGATTGGAGGTGTGATGCGAGTCACAGGGCTTGTCAAAAACTGAGAGGACACTGGCCAAACAGCAAACACCCCAACCTGTTGGCTCATTGTGCACTGTCACCCCTGACATAACCCAGGCTTGGACAGCAAGGTCTGGGACACTGGCTGCACTGCAGTGAGCAACTTTAACTGGACGGGCAGCCCCAGCACCGATGCTTTTAAACCACATTAAAAAAGAAAAACTTTTTTTGCAGTGGTGCACAAAGCAAAAACCTGCCAGCACAGGACGAGAGTAATGAGGAATAGCTCCTCAGGCACTCTGCTGACTTTGGCGTTATGTTCGGCGTGTTCTGCACTGCAGAACCCGGCCACTTAACACCATTCAGACACGCTTACTGCTCTCTGATCACCCCCTGGTTAGGCATCCGAGAGGCAGATATAACAGTCTAATGGAAAAGACTGCGTGTTCCGCGGTAGAGCCTGCTGTGAGTCAGTGTGCCTCTTTTCTAAGGACACTGAAAACCAGACTGCTCTGATCAGCAAAAGAACAAAAGCGCATTTTTAACAGGACCCCGGTGTGATCCCTCCAAGCACGAGCGCTGCCTGCAGAGTGAATGAGCAGTCTCTCGATCGCTCCGCAGAGCTGAGCGCTCCGGGCACAGTGGGTCAGGACGTTTCACTCCGACATGTCTGGATCTCTGATCTCCAGTTCTTTCCTCTCCAGTTCCTAACACTGTTAGTTTGTAAATCTAATGAATATTATAATATTCTGTCCTATCTTCTTTGATCCTAGGTAATTTCACATTCTGGATTGTATTCAGTTTTCCATGTGTCCAACTCCTTGTATTATTATTATTATTATGGTACTAATGTTTAATAATCTTTAGCAGTGGAGAGAAGATGGACATGTGCTTTTACTTCCATTATTGATAACTGTTTTCCATTCTAAACACACTGCGGTTGCTTCCTCCTGCGCCCTTGACTGTTCTGCCATTGTTAACTTCCCCTTGCCTGAGTGCGGTTCGAGCTTTCTCGAGGCAGGAGAAAACAATGGGAGGGCCAAGGGGACCTTGCGCTCTGAAAGATGTGAAAAATGTCAGACGCCACAATACTACACACACAAGCACTGGCAGCTGTTGGAGAGGTGAGCAGTATTCTAGCTTCACCCCGGCAGTGGTACAGTACGTCCCGTCTCTTTCTCAAACTGTGGCCCAAACGGGCTTCCAGGCAGAAAGAACCCTGACATATTAAAATGAACACTTTGTGCAAAGTAATCATGCTGCGAATGTGACATCGGCAAGCACCAACCAGGGCAGGACAAACACAACAGGTGTCTGTCACAGCACAGCAGCCCCAGTGATATTAACTCGGCCCCTTTGTGGGTGTTGCAGATCACAGGTTATAGGCAGCAGGAAAAGCATGGCCTCGTTCTCTTCTGCCCCTTTTTCAAAACTCCCTGGAATGTGTAAACAGGGAGAGGAGAGGGGGTGCTGCTGATGAGAAGGCTCGGGGTCAGGGCAGTGGTGGCCATCAGCCCACTGTGAAGTCTGCTGGCTTCTGGTGGTCCTCGGCTCTTTCTGCTGGTCAGAGGTCAGGAGGAGGCAGGCTGGGTGTGTCAGAGGACTGCGAGAGGATAATTGCTCTGTTTGCAGTCATGCTGTCCTTCCCCTCTTGTTATTAATGGGGGTATGAAGTCTGCGAGACACCGAGGGGACCTGCGATCTAATTACCAGCAGAACTGCTAACCTGGAGCGAACAGGGAGTGAGACTGGGTCCTTCTCTAGTGCCACACTAATCGTACTGATTGATTACTATTACTGCCAGAGTCCCTATTACTAACAGGCGATCTGGTGGTTGCAAGGTGAGTGCTAGGTTCCCCAAGTTTATTCTGAGTGAATCTTTCATTTCAGTTTGTAGAGTTTGATTTATGTCTCTACCTGCTCCTTTGACAGATGTGGATTGTCAAGGGTCTAGTTGAGACCTATCAACTACCTCAGAAAAAGTCTAGTTTTAGAATCGTCTAAATCGTAATTTAGATAATGATGTAGAACTGGACTCAGTGATGAAGTATGAAGAATACTGTTCAATGATAAGTTCAGGAACAGTGTCTCTGGCCTGTTTTTCACAGGTTGATTCCTTTATGCTCTGTAGTAACATGAGCTTCATTTACACATGAAGAGGATGCAAAGTGATCCTTTGCCGATTGTGAATTCTTAAGGAACTGATGACTAAAAATGGTTTAGGAATTCCTGACTACATCACATGTACTGGATGTAGAGAAAGGAAACAATGTTTCAGCTGCAGAGGCTTCTTCAGGTACTGGTCTCCAGCCTCCTCCTTCTTCAGTGTTGTGTTCCTTCTTTCTAACTCCCAGTGTGGAAGTGGAGCTGCAGTCCCAGTTTTTCACAAAATAAGTTCATGGATGGTATCGCAAAGTTTTACACATTGCAAATGAAACACAAAATCGTGAACTTTGTGAAAGAAGTGTCAGTCGCCATGTTGTCACAAACTCCCACTCGAGCTCCCACGAACTGTGACGTGATGCGGCCCTTCCTGCTCACTAGTCCCTGTGATGACGAGTGATGTACGAGTGAATAGGTACAGGTTGTGCAAAAGACATTTCACCGCAGAAATGTTCCAATGTGATCTGCATGCAGAGTTAAAGAGTAAGTAGTATTTGTTGGGAAAACCGCCTCAAACTTTTTATTGGATTGAAAGAAATGTATTCACAAGCCTGCTTGTTTACAATGTCATACGGCTATATCATGTCACCAGACGTTTTGTTGCCTCGTTCGGAATCTCAGAATTAGGCGCTGCACATACCTGGAAATTTCATCAATTCTGTGATGTCTTGGAATTGGAGGTTTTACAAGTTACTGTGTACATTTTACTTTAAATTGTGGTTTGAAATGCCCTCTTCAATGCTGATTCTTTCTAACCCCAAATATAAAAATAGTGTTGCAGTTCTCCTTTAACCTTGACATGTTCCTTTGTACCCAGCGCACGCTGAAGCAGCTCTCTGCTTGTACATTGCTGACCGGATCTCCAGGAAAGCCGTGCAGTGCCCAGACGTCCTGTCCTTGGCGTCCCTCTCTGTTTTTGTGCTGGAAAGGTTCCATGAGATGTTTTTTCCCCTGCAGCTATGGGGACATGGTGCCCAATACCATCGCGGGGAAGATCTTTGGGTCGATTTGTTCGTTGAGTGGCGTGCTGGTCATTGCTCTGCCCGTGCCTGTCATCGTGTCCAACTTCAGCCGCATCTACCACCAGAACCAGCGGGCAGACAAGAGACGGGCGCAGCAGGTAAGAGAGCAGGCTCTGCATGGTGAGATCTGGGTCTACAACAGGTGCGTTCGGTTCAGCGTCTCCCAGATATCTGCTGGAACACACACTCAGCCCTGACCCTTGGAGCTTGGAGAGTCCAGATCACACACTCAGCCCTGACCCTGCAGCTTGGAGAGTCCAGATCACACACTTAGCCCTGACCCTTGGAGCTCGGAGAGTCCAGATCACTCACTCAGCCCTGACCCTTGGAGCTCGGAGAGTCCATATCACACACTCAGCTCTGACCCTGCAGCTTGGAGAGTCCAGATCACACACTCGGCCCTGACCCTGCAGCTTGGAGAGTAAAGATCACACACTCAGCCCTGACCCTGCAGCTTGGACAGTCCAGATCACACACTCAGCCCTGACCCTGCAGCTTGGAGAGTCCAGATCACACACTCAGCCCTGACCCTGCAGCTTGGAGAGTCCAGATCACACACTCAGCCCTGACCCTGCAGCTTGGAGAGTAAAGATCACACACTCAGCCCTGACCCTGCAGCTTGGAGAGTCCAGATCACACACTCAGCCCTGACCCTGCAGCTTGGAGAGTCCAGATCACACACTCAGCCCTGACCCTGCAGCTTGGAGAGTCCAGATCACACACTCAGCCCTGACCCTGCAGTGCAGCTTGGAGAGTCCAGATCACACACTCAGCCCTGACCCTGCAGCTTGGAGAGTCCAGATCACACACTCAGCCCTGACCCTGCAGCTTGGAGAGTCCAGATCACACACTCAGCCCTGACCCTGCAGTGCAGCTTGGAGAGTCCAGATCACACACTCAGCCCTGACCCTGCAGCTTGGAGAGTCCAGATCACACACTCAGCCCTGACCCTGCAGCTTGGAGAGTCCAGATCACACACTCAGC
This sequence comes from Lepisosteus platostomus, assembly GCF_059453375.1. NCBI lineage: Eukaryota > Metazoa > Chordata > Actinopteri > Semionotiformes > Lepisosteidae > Lepisosteus > Lepisosteus platostomus. Next base: position 1,448,752 of record NC_142613.1, read on the forward strand.
CCTGACCCTGCAGTGCAGCTTGGAGAGTCCAGATCAAGTCCCAGGGAGTGTTTTTTATCACATTGACAGATTGTACCTGTAGGGATCAGACCATCTACCTGCCTTTTAGCGCTGTAGGAACAGATGGGGTTTCTTAATTAGACCTGAGAGGAGGCTGTTATCTGGACTTATCTGTTGCACTGCTTTGGCCTCAGCGTGTGAAATGAATGTTACACAACAAAACAGGAATCGTCCCAGTTAAAGGTTAAAGGAGATGTCAAAGCCTGAGCCAAAGCTGTTGTTGAAAATCTTTTAAACAAAAACATTTCATCAAAGAATTGTGATACTGTAGCAGTCAGTCCTGTACGTAAAGAACAGGAATATAGCTAATGTGTACTTGGGTCTAATGTAGCACTTCCTCATTTCAGTCTTAACAGAGCCATTTATATTGACATAAGGTGACAATGTCTTAATGAGTGTTGATTACACCTGCTGAAAGGCAGAAGGAGCCAGGAGAACCCAGCTACTCCAGTGTCTCTGAGGCACAGCCTGCAGGCTCTGTCTGTCTTTTCCAACTGTTCACTACCCACACTCACACATCAGCCTGCCAGTTTAGCAGTTGTGTAGCAGGTGAGAACTAGTCAGTATGGTTTCTAAAAATACTGCAAAAACACCAGCAGAACAAGAACTGCACAGACCTCTTAAATCATCAGAAGGTTTGGAGCTTTTCTAATTTGCTCTGTCTAGTTTTTCTGGTTTTCTAGTTTGTGAATAAATGAGATGCCTGAGCCCTTCCTTTTAAAATGACCTGTCTGTGCCATGCAGTACAGAATCAGAGGCTTTGTGCAATTCACAGCAGATAAGATCTCAGTTGTGATCAATTGTAGCTGTATACTGAGGGATACAGTTGAAGAGATTGTATGTGAAAGGATTTGTGAGATCCAATAGAACAGTCTTGTACACATCTACATTTTCTTATCCCGTTCATTCCTCAGACCTGAAGCACTGCAGAATTTCCTGGAAATATTCTCCACTTCATAGTCAGGTCTTGACCCCTCAGCTCAAAGTGAGTCTGTTCAAAGTCTCTGCAGCCTCTCTGCCAGGCTGGGGTGAGTCCCAGAAGACTGGGATCAGTACACGGGCCTGAACACGTTGAACTGGGTTTAGACCAGTGTTGCTCTGCACACATATTGAGCAGAAATATAGTCTTTAGAATGTACTGTACTTGAAGCAATGCTAGATTATGAAACTGACAAACCGTATGGTGGATTCCAGTTAGCAGGAATCCCTTAGTAAACAGCTTGATTCCTGGATCAATATACACACAAATACCCAAATTCCTCTCCCTTTATAATTCAAGCTTTTTTATGTTGCAGTGGTATCTGGTTTCCTTAAGCTTTGCTTGATTACACTGTTTTCACAGACTTTTTATATTGATTATGCTGTGATATCAATTGCAATCTATCTTATTAGATACATCTGAAGCCCCCAAGAATATGCACGTAAAGTCTATTGATTAATGCGGATGGACAATAACCACTGATTATTCGGCAATCAACAATCTCTTCCAAAATCTTGCAGCAGCCCTGGCCGATCCGGTGACAGTTGTGTGAAATCCGGTGTTTGTCGCACACATGCACACTGGGTTGGACACGCAGTGTACCGTGTAGACACGCGTAACAACCTGAAAATAAATGCTTTCTGCTGATTCAGTCTGTGAAGGAATTCTTACAGTACTTTAACGAATCACATTTTCAGCCAAATGTTAGTGATTTCATTTTTGTTGAAATGTTTCCAGATGTATACAGTACAATTGCCTGGAATCACAGTCCATCAGACAGCATTTACAAACGATATCTTATTCCTCATTAAGCAGGTACTGTACTACATGTAATGTACTGTATTTTGCATTCAACGAGCTGGAATAATGTGTGCCGTGCAGCACTATATCTGCAGTATGGCAGTCTATTTACCACAGCATTGCAAAGCTGAACAGATCTTGCAGAAGAGCCCTGCAGGGGCCTCTGAATGAGCCCACGGTCCTGTCCTGGTTCTTCTTTGCTCTGAGGCAGGTGCTGTGCGCTGAGATGAGATCCCCCAGGAGACAAGATCCCCCCAGGAGACGCGCACTCATGCCAGTCTGTTTGATCTTTCAGAAAGTGAGACTCGCAAGGATCCGCTTGGCCAAGACAGGGACCACCAATGCCTTCCTGCAGTACAAGGAGCATGGAGGTCTGGAGGTAAGGTCGATCCACAGCACAGCCCTGTCTCCCTGTGCAGTGAGGCTCAGGGCTGGTGCTGTGTCTTGTAGACATTACTCCTTACAGTCCAGCTCGGTCATAGGAGACTAAATTATTGACATGCTCACGGTGGGCATGGAGGGTGAGGAGGTGTGATGAGGTGCCTCATACACCTTCAGATACATTCCGGAAGAAAGACCCAAGCACGTCAATGTCTGCATTTTGTATTGTGTTTCTATTGGACAGCGGCGGTCTGTGTATTGGTTGTTTGTATTGTTGTCTGGCTGGTTGTGGATCCACACTGTCGGTCTCTGTCTGTGTGTCGGGTTGCAGAGCCCAACTCGGCTGTGGTTTAAACAGAAGCTCACCTGTCCGTCAGGAGGTGCTGGGGAGCGGAGCAGGGGCAGGGCTTGGGGTGCTTAACCTGGCACTTCTGCTTTTGCGAGTTAATCCTGTCTTAGTCTTTGGGGGGTGTCTCTGTCGGTGGGCTGACACCCAGCTTCGGTGAATGTCGAACTGTTCTGAGTTCCTCGGGACAACTGCTGATTATTATTTCTGCATAGTGTTCGTGCTTTTCTTTTGCACTTGTTTATCTTGCACAAGAGCACTTTTTGTAAACTGGCAATTCTGCACTATTCCTTTTGTCTGGCCTATAGCTTGTAGGACTCCAGAGACCCCTGGACTTACTGCTAGGCGGTTCACTCAGACATGGTGCCGGAACTATTCTTTCCTCCCATTGTCGCTGTGGGAGAAGACTTCCCGCCCCTCTGGAACTGTTCTGGCCCGGTGCTCTGTGACAGGTCGGTGGGATCACAGGGCACACGGGCTGCCAGGAGCTGCCGGCTGCAATGGGCCCTGTGGTTTCACCTGCAGGAGGTGCAGAAGCTCTCAGGCTACCCCTGGAGGGACGGTGCTCTAACACGCTGTCCCACGCAGAGGGACGAGTGGCACTTCACCAAGCACTCACCTTCTGTATTCTGTGCAGGACAGGACAGCCGGGGCTGCCTGGACACAAGGCGTGCCACCAAGCAGATGCTCCATCTGTTCCCGAGCATCAGATCAGGATTGAACACCACACTGGGATCTTAGGCTCTTGTTTGGCAACATGATTTGCTGTGATTTGAGTTTATTTAGATCGACAGGGAAGATGGGATTCAGCTGCCCTGGGGCCCATGAGGGGACCCCAGATCTGGACTCACTAAAGCACACTAGGCGCTCACAGGCTGTGTACAGGATGTGACAGGGTTATGCGCGAATGGCTAAGATTTCATCCTCGCTGTGTCTTCAACCTGTTTTCCGGTTGATTAAGGAGCAGGAGGGCGGCTGCTGGGCTGGGCTGGCCTGGGCTGAGTCAGCTGTGTCACTGCTCCTCTGCAGACGGACGGGCAGCCAGAGGTGTGCAGGACTTTCCCAGTTCTGTCCCACTGGGCTGAAGCGATTTCCGCCTGTGTTTTTTGGATATGTCACTCTACTGAGTGAGTGGAAATACTGCAAACAAGAGTGTGAGCTGCCTTCTGCTTAAAGATTTTCCTTCCTTATGCAATTCGGTGGGCAGAACGGTGGCACAGTGGTTAGCGTTACATTCCCTTGTAGTGCGAGGGCCCTGGGTTCAATTCCGGACCTATGGGTACTGTCTGTGTGGAGTTTGCATGGTCTCCCACGTTTGCATGGGCTTGCAGCAGGTGCTCCTACTTCCTCCTCATAAGAACGCTGGTGGGTTAATGGTCTTCTAGGAAAACTGGCCCTGGTGTGAGTGTGTGTGTGTCTGTGTGTGTCCTGTGACGGACTGGCGTCCCATCCAGGGTGTACCCTGCCTTGCACCCATGGCTTGCTGGGAGAGGCAACCCTGCATAGATAGAGGGGTTACAAAATAGAGGTAATTTGGCTCTCATGCTAGATTGCAGCAGAGGTTTGTTTAAAAAAAAAACATTCAACACTTTATATCCGAGAAAGAAGTATATGGAAAAACATCCCTTGTAGTTTGTTTTAGTGTCTGTAAAGGCTGAATAATGTTGCCTTGTGCTGAACCGAAATCATATTTTCTTGTCTGTTGCCCTGTTTCACAATGAAGAAGGCTTATCTTTGCAGGCGCAAAGGGAGTATCATGGCACACTTTTAATAAATGGTGTCCCTGTAGACAGCTGGAGTTTAACTAGGTTGTGAATGAGATGCCTGAGCCCTTCCTTTTAAAAATGGCCTGTCTGTGCCATGCAGTACAGAATCAGAGTTTTCTGTGCGATTCACAGCAGATAAGATCTCAGTTGCGATCAGCTGTGGCTGTGTACTGAGGGATACAGTTTAGGAGAAATGTGAAAGGATTTGTGAGATTCAGCAGAAGAGCCTTGTACTCTACAGTTTCACATTTTCTCAAAGCATCCTATTCATTCCTCAGAACTGAAGCACTGCAGAAATTCCTGGAGATGTTCTCCACTTCGTAGTCTGTTCAAAGTCCCTGTAGTCTCTCTGTATCCTAAACGGGCAGCCTGGAGTGAAATGCAGAGATCAGTACAGCATCCTGGACACACTGACCTTCTGCTTGTGGAGGAAATGGGTTGGGACCCATTTAACACGTAGTGGTGCCAGCTGGCCCTACACTGACAGGACATCTTCAGATGGGGCAGGTTCGTCACCTGGCCTCTAAACGGAAACACGCTGGTTGACCAATCATTCTTTGCACATGGAAGGTGTCGCTTGATTATCAATGAGTGCTATTAAAATAAATACATTGTCTTGACTGTTTTATATACAGGATTTCTTAACTTGATCGGCCTCATCTTGCAGCTACCCATGTGGAAAATCTGCTGGCTGCCCTCTGAAAATTAATACGTCTTCCGAATTTGCCTGGACTCTTTGCAACAAGCTGGTAGTTAGGATCAGCTGTTCCGACCATCTGATTAGTGGAATCTTCTGCTGCCAATTAGAAAATTAAGCTCATGGTGTCCCTCTGCTTTAGTTTATAAGTTAATATGTTTCGGTTTTGAGGTAACGAATGCGGCCTGCGCTGGCCAAGATGGCATACAGCTGTGGACCAGCGATTACTCGGACAGCGACATGCCCGCTTCCGCACATCTGTCACAGCTGTGCTTGCCTTTAGTCACGTCTGTCTTTGACGCCCTAGCGAGCAACGTATAGACACCACGTAACAGCCTGGACGGTGACATTACACGTTTCCACCTGTCTGGAGGACGTTTAGCAACATGCTAAATAAATCGAGCTTTACCCCGCACGTTAAATGATTTTTATTTTCTTTATTTCCAGACTTATACAGTACACTCGGCTTTAAAATTCATCATACAATATTTACAAACAATATTTTATTCTCATTAAACAGGCTTTGTGCTATATGTGTTTTACTTTGCATTAAGCCGAAATACGGTGTGCTATACAGCACGGTTTCTGCAATACTGTGTTTACAACGTGTGGGTAGTCAGTTTGTGTTTTATGTACTCTGCTGCTTGATTTATCACACTGTATGCAGAAAACACATTCAAAAACGATCAATGACCATATACTGTACGCAACTCCCTAATGTTATAAAAGAATAAGCAAAACAAGCTACTATTAAAAACCGATACAAACTGTATCGTTTTATTTTAAACTCCGACAATCGCAGATCTGCTGTGCTTTAATTGGGTATGCTGTATGACGGACTGAACCGCTGGTCTCTGTAGCAACAGCAAATGGATCGTTTTTAATAGAGACGCCTTACAGGACCCAGCCGCTGCACAGAATGTGCTCTCTCCGCTGGGGCACAAGGTTAAACTGTTTCTGATGCAAATCTTAAAAGTATCCTATTCAGCTCTCCTCGTCTTGACAACAGCCCGGTAGTGTTTCCCGGGGCTTCCGCGGGCTTTGACACCCGATGTCTCTTCTTGGCCCGGCCCGGCTCGGCTCGGCTCGGCGGAGGTTTCTCCTTCCCAACTCCCGGACCTGCTTTTAACAGCCGGACCTCACCCTGTGGCGAGAGAGCGCGTACAGTATTCGGAAAGGAAAGCTGCCGGTCTCACATTAGAAGAGCTCCGAACGAGGTTTTGACAGGGCGTCTCGAAGTCTTTCTCGTTGAAGAATTTGCAGCGCTGGGAGCAGACTCATTCCACGAGCAACCCAGCCCTCCTATCTACCGGTTGTCGCTCCTGTCCGCAGCACGAGTCTTACCCAGACTCAGTGTAAGGTCAGGAGCAATAACAGCAACTGAAATAGTCAGTACAGTATATACTGTACGTACAGTATATACTAGGAACGATTACTGTACATGCAGTAAAATGCGTCCCGTTTTTGTAAGTGATCTGGCAGTCTGTGATGCTGTCATGTGGACCTTTGTGACAAGGTCTCCTTGTCATGCTGGAGCTGTAAAATAAATGTGTTGCTGTGGTTTAAAGTAAGATCAAAATGCTATCCTGAAAACCCCACAAAACAAGCTGTCCTATGGCAGCCCTAACCGGGAACAGCACATACTGTAATAATCTGACTTACCTATCCATCAGAACACTTTGTTCTTTGGAATTGTGAATGGCATGAACTGCTTTAATGAAAAAAAAAACACTGACATGTTTGTCGATTGTTCAAATGAATTTTATTCCACACAAAAAGATTACAGTTCTGTACACATGTTGAACACCTTATGTGTGCCTTTGCTCTATAGTCTCTGAATAACTCTTACCACAGGCAAGTCACAGCACCAAAGCCAACCAAGTAGCAGATGTTAGACAGACCTCAGGGATCCAAACAAGACTCATCTTCTCTTGTGTTTGCGCAACTAGAACTGCACTGCCGGGAGATCAGAGTTTGCTGATAAAAGCTCTCGGTTTACAGCAGTAACTGTCAGTGAAAATGCACCCACACAGAGCCGGCCTCTTTTAGTCAATAAATAAACTAACAGATTGAACAGCTGATGATATCACCCGTTAGTTACCAAGCTGCAAAATCTGGTTTGGCGTAAGGAGTTTAAAATACATTTTTGCTTTAAAAATATTCCTGGCGTTGAGGCGAGGTGGACAGAGACAGCAGCTGCAGGGCAGCTTGTGTCAAGGGCTCGGGGACGTCAAAGGGCACTGACAAGGGCAATCCAGGTCTTCCCAGGAGTCAGCAGAGAAACACGCACCCTGGCTTCTTTAAACGAATGGCTGGATCAATTAACCGCTCACTACCGAACGAGCATGGTGGGCCGAATGACCTCCTCGTTCGGAACTGTTGTCACGCTCCAGCTGGATCAGCGCAGTGAAGGTTGAGGACGGCAGGCTTCAGTGCTGCTTCTGTCGCCAGCATCCGAAAAGGCGGAAAAACAATTCTAGCCCGAAGGCAGTATTTGTCGCAGGCCTGGACTGAGCGTTAGTGAATTATTTAGGCTTTTGCTTGGGTTACAGGTACTGGGGGAGAGGAGATCTAGGGATCTCGTTCAAGTATCCAAATTCCTCCGAGCTTCTCATAGAGCTGATGTGAATCATCACCCAGTGGACGTTGTTGGAAGCTACATGGAAGTGCCTATACAACAGAACAGGAGGCACTTCTTTACACACGGGGTTGTGAGAGCGTGGAACAAGCTGCCTAGCCACGTTGCTGAAGTCAATATTCTGGCTTTTGTAATAACAGTTTGTAAGAACTGGATGAAGTGCTCGGGTCAATTTGATCCAAGCAACCCAAGGGGATAGGTGGATCACACATCCCTTGCTAACTGCAAGCTTTCCTGTGTCCTGAGCTGTCATGCTGCAGCCTGCAGTCCAGGTCTTGATGGGAGTCAGAGATCAGTAAGGCGGGTGGGGTGGCAGATGACAGCTCAGGACGGGCTGCCTTCCTCTTGGCCTGTGTGGGGGTTTTAGACTGCAGGGGAGGCGCCGAGCTCAGGGGCTGTGCAGCTGGACAGAGCTCAGCTGGGGTGCAGAGACGGGGGGGGGGGCTGGACCAGCAGAGCAATGACATTAGCAACAGGAGGCTGAAAGAAAGAGATCAGGAGACACACCACGACCCCCTTGCCACTCCCCCCAAGTCAGCACTTACTTCCACGTTTTTAAAAACATGTCTTTTGTGGTGCGTCAGGGTACTCAAGCTTCCCAGAAAGACTGCAAAGTAATTAAGCGATTTCCCAGTAAAAGGTCTGGGCGAAAACAACAACCTGGAAAGTTCCTGCTTTTACAGGCAGAGTCACGGAGCTGCACTGCAAAGCGAAGGTTGGTTTCTACAGCAGGCAATGTCCTGCTGGTGCCGGTTTCAGAGTGAGCTAATGCAGCAGTACAGCGTTGGTCACTGAAGAGAGACAGAGCTGGGTGGGAAGATCCGTGGGCACTGTGGGGGTGACGGCAGACCTGTACTACGTCATGGGTTGGAGGAATCATGGAGTAACATTCTGGGGATGTTTTGGGAACTTTATAGACTGATCTCAGTGCTTAGAAACAGCGCTGGCTGATGGTGGTGCATGCTGACCTATGACTGAGCTCTTTCGCAGTGCTGACGTGCTCTGTCACACTGGTTTTATTTTGACCTTTCCCCTTTCTACAGTCTTGTCTTTGCTGTCTGGTCTTTATTCCCAGACCACTTCCCAGCTCCGCATTAACAGCCCCGATAAAAAATTTGCAGGAATGTGAAAGCCCTAAAAATCAAGCTTAATTCTATTTATTTATTTTTTCTTCAAATTGTTTAGTCAATGCATATAGGCCACCTAGTGTTAAAAATGGATGCCCATCCAAAATGTTCACTTTTTTAAAACACAAAATTAAAAAAAAAACTGGTGAAATATTCAGGACCTAAGAAACCTTTTCTATATTCTTTTTAATTTAGACATCAGATAATAAAGTACAGCTCAGAGATGATTGTTTCACCCAATGAGCAGGTGTAGTTCAGACTGGGCCAGTGACAGAGGCATGACCTGCAACCTTGAGCCAGGGGCTGAGAGCTTAGTGTATGAGACAGGCTGACCGGCTTACTGACCAGAGACCTCTGACTATGGTCAGTCCCTCCTAGTGGGGAGAGAAACACTGAGACCTCAGTGCTGCTGTTCTCTGAGTGTCCAGCAGTGTTTGTGAAAGTGCCTCGGTTTTTAGTACCTTCTACTAATTATTCGGGGGGGGCAAATATTTTTGGTTGACCAGCAGTACATAGAGAATATTTCCTGCAACGTCAGCTGGCTGTAAACTGAGGCCTGGAGAATCAGCCAAAAATGTGTTGCTCCAGTGTAACAGAGCAGAGCCACCCAGCATCTTTAATGTCAGCGCCACAGTACTAGAAGATTAAAAAGAACAATGCATGCCTGCAGAGAATCACTGGTATTAGGATGTGTGCTTAAGTGGAACCTGTTAAAAAGGTGCTGTCATTTTTGTGCAGCCCAGCATTGCGATTTTTTGCAAAATTATAACAGGATTCCATCTGAAGAGTTTAAAATCAATTCTAGTGCAGAAGCATCCTGGCATAACAGGATATCAGGCAAGGAGATGTGTCCTTTCTGGTTGAATGGTGTTGGTAAGATTTTCACATGTGCGTATTTCTATTGGCCGATCAATCAGCCAATCAGCATCTTCCGAACAGACAGCTCTCAGTGTCTGTTAACCACAAGCTGGCTTGCTCATCCGAAAAAAGGTCTTAAAGGCTTTAATTTGAACAGTCATTATAACTGAGGCGCATTTTATTCTTGTAAATGTCCTAACATTATAATGTCATAGTTTAAGGCTCTGTTTTTTATCGGACATTAAGATGCATCATTTGTTATTGGGAATACACCTAAACAGTGTAAGAGTCTGGACATTGTTCCATGAATGAAATTGACTGGTAAATCTGAGAGTTAATGTACTATATTGTAACCTGCCATCAGAAAGAGGATCTATCTCCTAATACGTTCTACGTTATTGGGCAAACCTGCATTAAACTACAGCTGGAGTATCTGAACAAGTGGGATAAAAATATTTTCAGTTACAGTCCTGGGTACCACAAATACTGCCATTTATTTTCTAATCTTGTTGGATTTACTGCACTTTCGGCTCCCTAATTTTTAAGGGAGTAAAAGGGAATATTCTGTCATGATATGCAGTAATTTCTAGCTGGTTATGTCCCAGAGTGAGAAAAAATATATGACTTTTTTTGTTTGTCTAGACCATAGCCTGAATAGCTATACTCTGCATATGCTGCAATTGACCAAACTAAATTTCAATAAGAAATACATTTATTTCAATAAGAACATTGATATCTTGTTGAATATGAATTTATTTCTTCTTTATTTCAATAAGAAATACATTTAACTGTATCTGGGGAGAGACACAAACACTAGTTCATTGTTTCTATCAGTCATCAGAGCAACACATGGGGTTCTTATTAACTCGCACAGGAAGACAGGACTGATCACCATGGCGAACACAGCACAGGCAGAATTTCTTCAATTCAAGCATTCAAAAATCGTGAAGGGGACTGACAAAGTCAGACTAAACAACTGCTAGCTGCTCCACAAAACCCAGCTGGGTGGTAAAATTACATCCACAAAGTATTGAACCGAGAAAAGCAAACCGTTCAATTGTGCTAAGTAATACTTCCACAAGGACAACAAGAATAGAGGGACACAAGCAGGTCAGATGCACTAGTGCAAGGCAATCTCTCTCTCCTCTCCATTCTCGAGCAGCGGAGAATAGGAGATTTGTTTGATTGATGGCACCAGTGTTCCTGATCAAGGAAGGGATTGACTACTTCAGCAATCACCAGCAAAACGGGGACCCCAGGGGTAGGAGGGGAAATTAAGGGGAATTGCACACAGGTCTGAAAATAGTTGGGAACAAAAATCAGACAGCCACTGATGTCTGGAACAGACCGCTGTCTGGGATTGTGGGATTGATTAGCTACTCACAGCCAAGCAAGCGCGACCAGCTGAATGGCTTCCCTCTGCTCTGTAACCTTCCTGAAGTTCTCAGGCCTGTGACAGGCCTCCTGCCACTTCGGCAGCTCTTGTTCCTGCGAAGAGCTCTGCACCGTGGGAGACAAGGTTAACTGATCGTAACCGAAGTGCGGACTCCTGTGTGGGGAGGAGATAATGTCGCAAATTCGGGCTGGGGTTTTAAGGGCAGGACAGTTTATCACGGGCTCTGCTGTAGACAAGGAAGAGACTGTCAAAGGCATTTAGAATCAGCTGATTCTATCTCTGGGACATTGCACCGAGATGCCAGCAAAGCAGACAGTCAAGGATAAAGTGAAGAGCACTGTTCTACGCTGCTGGGATGAAGCCCAAAAGCATTATGAGGGCTGCTCAGCGGAGAAGAAAGTGTGCTCAGATCGATAGAAAAGATGTCCGATAAACCTGGAATAATTAAGGAAAAACAACTAGGCGCACTGAAGTCAGCAGTGTCAAACCACCGACACAAGAGAAATTAAATAAAAATAATCCCACACTCAGCATTCAGAGGACAAATGTTTAAGATGATATAATTAATGTAATGATATATAATTGCTTTGCAGAACACAAGGACCTTATTGTGATCTAGAGTTAAAGAGAAAACGAATTGCAGTTTATCCTGTTAGTCTGCAGAAAATTATCCCCCAAAAAGCACAATTAGCAAATCTGTGCTGCGCACACAGAAGTAACGTAATGTGAGCTGTGGCAGACAGAACAGGGAGCTGCACTCCAGTGTTCTTCACAACGTGCAGCTTGTTGACAGTGTCTGATTGCTGCTGCTCGGATCTCAACCCAAACTAAAATGCATGAGAATACATTGTCTCTCACAGCCTCCCTACTCTGGCTTCCTGTGGATTTCAGAATACAATTGGTGCTGCTCACCTTCAAGGGCCTGTACAGTCTGACGACATCAATGAGCTCTTATACACCCACAGACACCTTGTTTACAGTCTACAGACTCTGGCCTTTCATCAGTCCCAATAGGAGGCTCCAAAAATGGGGAGGCAAGGAGAAATTTGAGGGGACCGGGAGATCCCCAGTGTCTGTGCTCTCTTACTCCAAGGCTGTGAAAGGATCTCCCAGCCCATACCAGATCTTGCAAGCCAGCACACACTTTCAAATCTTAAATCTTCGTTTTTAAAATCCAGATTTTAATTCAGTTTATTTTACCATTTTAATTTGGGTGCATCCTTATTGTTTACCGGACAGCGCTGTGAGGCTACCAGGAAAATAACTATATAAATAAAGGACAATTCTACTTTACATTACTTATGCAGCACACATTATAATCCACTAGTCTTTAATCTGCTGCTTATAGCAGTAGAGAGCTACTATAGGAGGGTGTACAATGATAATACCAGCTGCTGCACAGACACTGACCACAGACCTCCGCTTTCTGCCTCATCCAATGGACACAGAGCAAGTCAGCAACCGGTGTCACACAGAGAGGTGAGGGCACAACCAGGACTGGACCGCCTGGTAGTTGGAGGTCTGCCATCTTTGGCTTTAAGAGTGAAGACCAGAGTTGAACTCACGACGGAGAAGTGCCCAGCAAAGCTCAGGGCCTCCACGTTTTGTACCACCACGCCAACATGTTTGGTCTCTTATATCTCTCCTTCATTTCCAACCTAAATACAGCTAAGCCTGGGGAAAAAAGCTCTTGATAAGAGCAGTCAGTGCAACAGACTAGACAAAAAAAAAAAAACATGGTACCTGTCTGAATTAATCTGCCCTCTTGGATATTTCTGAATGCCCTGAGCCTAAGGCTGTAATGCTTTCCAGCTTCTGCTGGTTCTCTATTCTATTGTTCCTCCTCTGTCACACACCGCACACCTGCTGCAGAGATGAGTCCCTGACACACGCATGCACACCTACCCCAGGAAGGCTAATCCTCCTCACAGCAGAGAGCGGGGAGAGAGAGAGAGGGGGTGGGAGAGGAAGGGAGAAAGAGGAGAGAGAGAAACAGAGGGGGAGAAAGAAGGAAGAGAGAACAAAGAGAGAGGAATACAGTGTTGTCCAGCCGGTAGGCTGCCCAGTGTCCTGCTCCTTGCAGTTTGTTGTCCCCTCTAATGCACGCTGCCCCGTTCTGACTGAGTGATCTTTATTCCGCTCCTCTCTGCCGAAAGCCGCGATAATCCAATATTTACAATCCCCTCGCGAGCGGATATTTTCGCTCGGATCTATAAACCCATTACTAACAGTGCTGCAGTGCTATTTATAAACCAGAATGGCTTCTTTCAGCTCTTTCAGGCTGGGTTTCTCTCTCTCTCTCTCTCTCTCTCCTTTTCACCTCCGTTCTCCTCTGATTCCCCTGCTCTCGGAGAGCAGTGTCAGAGACACGACCTGCTGTCCCCAGAGCCTCAAGTCTCCACATGTCTCCTGTACAGAGAGGACTACAAGGGGCTCTGATCCAAGTAGTCAAAATCCTCAAGGACATCGATAATATCAAAAGTGAAATGCCAACCAGAGGACACAAGAGGAACCTAGTGCATTTTAAACCAAGAAAAGTGGAGAACCACACTTAAAATCAGGAATAGGAGGGTCTCCTTTACACAAAGGGCAGTGGGAGTGTGGAACACGCTACTCAACCACACCGTTGAAGCCAGTACCCTGTATCCGTTTCTTGCTTTTTTTTCAGGAAATGGATGAATATGATCCTCAAATCAACTAACTGCTAATTACCAAATGGGCTGGACAGGCTGAAGGGCCTCTTGTCTGTCACCTTTCCTATCTCCCTGCTGCTCAGTGTCTTTTCTGCTCTGTGGGTTGACCTGCTGGAGCAAAAGTCGTTTCTTTTGCTTCTACTGTGATGTGCGATTGCTCACACTTGAGCATACAGATGGGTAATTCAACGTATGTTAACTCTGACATAGAAGGGAGCACCAGTGAACATTTTGGAAAGGTAATATGATGCCAAAAGAACACTGATATGTTGGTCAGCACTTTGACAGAAGCCCTGAGCAAACCAAGCTAATCCCATTACTGTATAAACAATGCAGCCACGCTGAACTAGGATGGTGTGAAACCGTCTAAGCCTAATATAGCAGGAAATGGCAGAGCCCATTGCTGCTGAAGATGATGAGCAGAAACAAAGCCGTCACAGAATTCTTGGTAGGTAGCAGCCCTGTATCAGGTGACCAGTGGATTGCTGATACCAGAGAGTGCCCTGTCCTCTAAATCACCTCACTAGCTCATGAAGGACGTCTTTGCCCAAATGCGCAGAGAGATTTTATTCAACCCAGTGAATTTCTAAAACGCAGAAATGCAAACTATGTTCAAGTGCATTTAAAACTGAGACCAGGAGAAGCTTCTTCTTGACCCAAGGGTTTGTGGGAGTCTGAAACAACCTGCTCAGCCAGAGCAGAGCCTGCTCTTCTTTCGAAAAATGGCTTGATGAGTTCTTGGATCTACTAGATGAGCCTACTGGCCTCCTCTCGTTTGTGAATTTTCTTATGTTCTTAATGGTTTTCTACAAAATTGACATTCAAAATCTCTCTTTCTCTTGCTTGTCTTTCCATCGTCTCCCTCTCTGCATCTGTCTCCCTTACTCCTCTCTCTTTCCGTTTCTCCTCTCTTCTTTTTTCTTCTTCCTGCTCTCCCATCCTCACCCTGTCTCATTCTGGGCCCCCATCCCCTCCTTCCTTTCCTCCCTGCCCCTCCCACCAACTCTCTCCCTGACTCCTCCCACTATCATGACCCTCCCCCCTCTGACCATACCCACCTGGCCCCTCCCATTGCCCCTCCCACCTGTCTTGCACCGCCCTCTTATCCCTCCTCCCCCCGTACCCCACCCTCTGTCCTCTCTTTTCCACCCACCCACCCCGCCCTCTTGCTCCCTGTGCTTCTCTGTTTCTCAGCAGAACAGGAACAGAGGTACCCAGGCCCTGTGTGTGAAGAACACATCTTCCTTTGAACAGCAGCATCACCACCTGCTGCACTGCCTAGAGAAGACCACTGTGAGTACCTCCCACTGACACTGCCCGGCTTCTGTTCAGTCACTAATTCTCAATTCTGTCCAGTCGTTACAGGCTAGTAGTGTTTCTGTCCTCTTGCCCGATCTCACCAGATCTCAGAAACCTTGCATGTGTGTCAGGGCTTCGTGCACTGAGCCAGTTAGACTCCCCTCTGAAATCAAGACAGTGCAGAACTCTGTTGCAGAAGAGGACCAAGTCTTTTGGTCTGTTGCCATGACAGGGTTATCCAATGCCTAGGATGCTTGAATCGAATCCCAGGGATTAATGCCTACTTTCATCACACTGGTGCTGGGACACAGATATCTCAGGCTGATGTCTCTAAGGTTGCTCAGAGAGAACAGGAGAAGAAGGAATTCAGAGGGGCAGAGTGTAACATGCTTCAATGCACTGAGTCAGAACTAGAATAGAAGACCTCCAAGAAATAATGGGTTGCAGCCATAAGGGGTGACCAGTAGGTGGTGCTCTTCAAATTGACTCAGAAATTCCAACAAAATCCAATGGTACTAGGTACTAGGACATTCCAGTCTTCAGATGAGATGTCGAATTATATTCACACATAATATCTTCCTGTTATGTGCACGTACAGTATAAAGAGACACAAAGACGACCTAATCAGCTTCACCGCCTGTTGTCAGTCCGGAAACTAGTGTTTTGTATTTTAATTAGAAAAAGAAATTTGAAATTTGAAAGTTGAATAACAATAATAATACAATGACTTTCTCATGCCGAGTCTCTAATCTCTAATGTGCTCTACTTGAGCTGCGATCGGCAGACAGGACAGCCTGTGGAAGAAACTTGAGCTTAGATCTCAGATCAGATCAAAGTCCAGCTGGCTTCCTGAACATCGCTGTGACCAAGTGCCACAGAGAAGGTTCCTCTTGCAAAGCAGTCCGATCCATTTCAGGTCTTCAAGGCTGCCAGGTGCTGTGCAGCCATCTCAGGCCTGTGCTGAAGCAGAAGGGGGGAGTGCACAGGGCGGTGGCAGCCCACTCTGACCTGCCTGCTCGCGTCTCTGCTTGCAGAATCACGAGTTCACGGACGAGCACACGTACAGCGAGGTGTGCATGGCGGAGTCGATGGGCTACAGGACCAGCCGCAGCACCTCCCTGTCCAGCCAGCAGGGCCTGTCCACCTCCTGCTGCCCGCGCCGCGCCAAGAGGAGGGCCATCCGCCTGGCCAACTCCACGGTGTCAGTCAGCCGGGGCAGCGTGCAGGAGCTGGACACGCTGCACGGACACAAGACCAGCGGGGTGCCGCAGAGGTGAGCCCCGCTCCAGCTCGGCCGGGAGCGTGCGGGAGGGAGGGGTTGGGACGAGTGTTTTTCCAGCTGCTGCTGCTGGAAGGGTCAAGCTCGCGTTTCCCGAAACCCTTCGGATCCCTCGCCCCCCCCAGCTGCCTCCAGTCTGCTCTGCTTTTGAACAGACATCCGATCCTACACTTCAGGGCGAGCGCTGGAGAACAGCGATCGTGAATCATGGAAATAACGGGACATTTCTTAAATCGGTGGTGGCACGTCAGTGTGTCACAACCCTCGGTCTGGATCAAATTCCTGGATTGGTGGCAGAAAGAGGAGGGGGCAGGGATCAGGGGTCGGGGATCGGGGATCCTGGGACAGATTTGGGCCACAGTGAGCTCAGCTTGCCACACCGAATGTGAAACTGGAATTTGAGCTTTTTCTCTGTACACTAAGATGGCAGGATCGCCATAGTCCTTAAGGTTACTTACTTTGCTCAAACACACACATAAAACCAATCTGTTTCCGTTTTGCTTTAGTGTCAAACCCGTAGCCACCATTTCATTTGACCTGGGCATACCTCCTTTGCTGGTGTGTACTTGCACAACAGAAAAGGTGATGTAGGGATCCAGTTCATCCAACCATTCGTTTTCGAACTGAATCATCCAGCACAGGGTTGCTGGAGCCTATCCCAGCAAGCAACAGGCAGAAGGCAGGATACATCCTGAACAGGATGCCAAGGCAGGGCAGATAGACACAAATGTGCACATGCTCAGATGTGGGCCAGTTTTCCCAGATGCCATTTATTGGACTGTGGGAGAAAACCCACACGAACACTGGAAGAACATACAAACTCCACACAGACAGCACCTCAGGTTCCTGGGGCCTCACCAAGCCGATACCAGATGAGACTCAGCAGATCGTATTACTTCTCCAGTAGCAACCTGATTTGATTACATGTTAAGTGGAATCCACTGGCTCAGTGTGCAGGTGGCTAGTCACTGTAGACCCTTTTTCCAAGCTCACTGTCCCCCCTGGCACTAAACCCCACAGGGTCTCTTCCAGGGCGTCCTCAAGTACAAATTCTTCCCTAATGGTGGCTTATTATTATGCACCACATTACATTATTATTTACCAAATTATTCAAAAGACACTCATTTGAGATGAACTGCAATACTGGCACCTTCTTTGCTGTTGCAAGGTTTTCTCTGCGTTAATCATTCGAACTGTTAGTAAGTTACGTTGAATGCTACACTTTACACAGCTCTGCAGTTATCTGAGTTTTGTATATCGTACACTTGTGTTATTAATGGTAAGACACCCCTGATAAGGACATAAGCCAGCTGAATTTAATAATTAATCATTAAGATGATGCTTCTGTGTCAGGCTATACATCATACATGTCCGCATAATAGTCAAACTGTACACAGTGTCAAAATGTAAAATCTCCCATTATATGGTGCTAAATACTGTATAAAGAGAAAATTGAAAGTCCCAGAATGGTAGTCAATGTGCTCATTTGAAAAAGTGCGATTTGGTGGGTTTATGCAGCGCAGGACCAGGTAGAATCAGCTCGGTTCGTGTTCAGCTTCTTGTTCAAGATGCTGGACAGGTGATTGAAGCTGAAATTGTTTGCTGGAGTTTGCTGTCTTGTCAATGTGCCAAAAGCAAGCCTTAAGGACGCCAATAAGAACCATCAGTGAAACTCAGCAGGTATATTTTGAGCTGTTTCAACAATGTTGGATTCCTGCCTTAACTCCTTTTCCATTTCAAGAAAGCACTCTTGACGTTTGGTGGTTAGGCACCTATACTTATTCCCTCTCTGCCTTTCAGCGCCTGCATGATTAACGATGCAGCTCTCGTTAAAAAAGCCAGCGAACTGACAGCTTGTGTTTCCTCCCAGTCTGCGAGAACCTTGCTCATGTTGCTCTCTTGCAGTAAAAGAAAGGAAAACAAGTTAAATCTGGCTGCTACAAACAGATGTGTCCAGCACACCTCAGCCTTTCTACTCACGGCCCTTCAAAGGTCCTGAACCCCACCCCCAACCTAAAGCCCACGTTACCCCTCAGCACCACCCTGACCCGAAGCCCAGCCCTAATCAGAGCCCCAGCACCAGGATTTGTAACTGGAAGGTTGTGGGTTTGACCCCTGTGCTGGAGGCCCTTGATAGGGCGCTCATGATTGTGCTAGTGAAATGCCCAGTTGTGTAAATTAGCACACCTTTAAGTTGCTCAGGCTGGAAATGTTGGTTGTTTTTACAGCAATGTGAAATTCTACACGAGGAAGCTGTTCCTTTCAAGAGGTCTGTTGCCGTGGTCCACTGTACCTTTCCCCAGACCAGGACTGCAGAAGCATGAACTCTGGCTTTCTTAACCTTTTCACTGTTCTGACTGAGCTTGACCTTTGCCCCCCTGTGCCCTCTCCCCAGCCGCTCCAGTCTGAACGCCAGGACCCAGGACATGAAGCTGAACTGTGACGATTCGGACTTCACCGCCGCCATTATCAGCATCCCCACGCCGCCGGCCAACACCCCCGATGAGAGCCTGCCGCCCTCGCCCGCCATCGCCGGCATCCTGCGCAACTCGCAGCAGCCCGGCAGCTCCTCCAGCTCCTACACCCATGAAACCGTCAAGATCTCGTCGTTGTAACCCCTGCCTGGCACTCTCTCTCCACGGGGAGAGGGGCAGAGGGAGGGAGTCCGGGCGACGGGGATCTTAAAGCAAATCACCGCGGCGGACAAACTTCTAGAGGGAAGGCAGGAACACGCAGCCGTGTTCCAGCAGCAACAACAACAAAAAAAAAAACACAAAACAACTTTTCTACAGGATCGAACATGCGGTGGAAAAACATAATGTTGCTTCCTCAATCACGGGACAAAAGGAATTTAGAAGAAACTTTTAATCCGGTTGACAAGGGAAAACGATAAATTAAACAGAAAAAACGCTATAAGGTACTGACGCACGGCGGGAAGAAGCACCGCGAGGAAGCCGGAAGGGGCGGGGACTCTTGTAGAAATGGCGGATGTGACGGAGCCGGGCGAGAGGACTCCGCAGACGCCTTCTCAGGGCAGGAAGAGGACAGCGATAGTGAGAACTGGAGAGGGAGCGGTTTATTCGGAGGTAGAAATACTTGCTTCCGCCGAGGAAAATCACTTTTACGATATGCAAACTAAACACAAACACAAGAAACCAGCCAGTGGAGTAAGGCAGGTTCATAACCGAAATGCTAGATTTAAATAAAAGCTTCCAGGGCAACGCATAGAGACGAAAATACAAATTGAAATATATATATAAATGCAAATTTACACAGAAAGATACTGTATTCCGCATTAGATGTAGTCACACGAGGACCAGAAAATCAACCCGAAGGAGAAATCTAGTTGAAGTGTTCTACCGGATTTTGTATCGCGCTTCCGAGACTCACACGCATCTCCTAGACCTTGCGGACAGAGAGTCCCGGCGGCGCGCTGACTCGCTCGCTATCATTGCATGCTGTTGTCGGCCGGGGAGAGGAGGGCGCCCCGCCGCCTGTTGCATGTTAAAACGAGTTCTTTTTTTCAATTGTTATTTTTTTCTTTCTGATCACAACGACAAAAAAAAAAACTAAAACTTTAAAAAAAAGAGAGACAATTTCAAATGCTGTGCAGGAATTGTAACTTTTAAGAAAAAAATGAAAAAGACATTCAGGCATGATCCTCGTGGCCGGGGGGGGAGTGTGTGAGCGCGTGCGTGGAGGGGGGGGAGCCGCGAGAGCTCGTGTTGCCTCGTCACCCATATGCATGGATACCGTTGTAGGTATTTTAAATGTTTTCTCCTTGTTAAATAAAACGGAAAGGATGAAGGGATCACGCAGTGGGATGTGTCAACTCTGTATGCGAGAGACATCTTGGGCCCTTGGCCTGTGGGGAGACGCGCCTCGTGTTCGGGTCGTGAAACACTGTGAAATACCTGCTTGGGTGCGTTTGTTTCTCTCTCGTTCCTCATTGTGGCCTAAAAAACAAACCCCGCTTGTATGACGTCATTTTAAAAAAAAATCCAGACGAGGACAGCAGCCGATTTTGTGATGGCTGCACCACGCCACGGAAGCCATCTTGTTTTCGTCTGTTGGATCAGCTGCTACCCTTGTTCTGTTGGGCGGTAGAAAATTTGCATTTGCACGTACAAGGAGTAATGGTGCAGTAAGGTAAATGAATACGGTGACAGCGAGGCCCGAGCGGATGGCCGCACAAGCCACTGAACCATTCAGAACGGGGGAGTGGGACTGTGGGCGCCCTGCAGGCTTGGACAGGTCACGCTGCCAGGGTGAGAGTTCAAAAGGTCAGCCCAGCCGAGAGCCGGGCGCTCACAGGTGATCTCCACAGGCGAGTCCAGAGCAGGAGCGTGGACATGAGAGTAGACATTCGGCCCCCCTGGCCAGTCTGCTAGTTTGCAGTGAATTGATCAGGGCAGGGCAGGGCAGGGGGCAGGGGGCAGGGGGCAGTGGGCAGTGGGCCTGGGCAGACCGGTGCGTTCTGCAGCTGAGGGGCGAGGACAGAGTGGAGGAACGGAGGGGGAATGGAGAGAGAGGGGACTGGAGGCAGGTAGGAGCAGCACTGCGTATTAACTGGGCTTTTGGATCCGGCACAGGCAGTGCAGGAACAACAGGGAGCCAGCAGAAAGACCGGTATGGTGGAGTAGCATCATGACCAGTATTGCTCGAGAGTAGTCTCTTGCCCGAGAGTGAGACGGTTCCGTTGATGCTGGTCCCAGATAGTTCTTTATTGAAACTGGGCCACCCAGGTGTGAAATGGAGAGAGCTACACTCCTGCTCGCAGTGCAGGGAAGAGTTGAACCTGCTGCCTTGCAGAGCGGCGATCCCAGAGCCTGGCTGGGTGCCTGCGGGTTTGCACTGATGTCGCTTACTGCTGGTGTTTGTTCCTCCTTTAGATCAGCAGCAACGTTGTTGCTATTGCAAAAGGAGGTAGCTAACCTGGTGGTACTTTGAGATTGAGAGTATTTCCAGATCCCAGCACCTATCCACAGGAGAAGATCCTGCAGAACTCCTGATCCTACAGAAGGTTAAGGGATGCTTGCAGGAGCCTGTATAGGATTGTAGCATCATGTGTTCTGAAACAGTGCAGGGCCTTTCTCCTGTGTGTGTGTGTGAGTGCTGAGGTAGGAGGTGTTCTGTCTTACCTGGTTGCTAGGATCAGGAACAAACTACGTATCTCTGAAACAGAACTACAGAAAGCATTTTGGCTGAAACCCACGCAGAATCGCATGGAACTATTTTTGTAGAGTTTTGTGTTGCTAAGTAGACGCCTACGTCAGTGGAATGAGTTATCCATCCCCGAGGAGGCATGCTGTGCTGAAGAAAGGCAATGGCAGCTCTGCAGCAGTACCCTGGGCCTGCTCCTGATGGAGCTGCAGCCTGTCTGTGAGCTGCTGGTGCCGGCATCTTCACTCTTTCCTGGAAAAGCCTGAGTCAGGCACCTACACATTATGTCTCTGTACATCATAGAGAACATAAGGAAGGTTACAGAAGAGAAGAGGCCAATCATTCCACCTGTTTGGCAGTTAGTAACTAAGTGGTCCCAGACCCTCATCCAGCTTTCTTGAAGGAAGCCAGGGTACAGGCATTAACAACGGGACGTGGTAGCTTGTTCCATGAAACAGGCGATGGGTTTCTGAAGTGCCCATGCGCTTGTCTGTGCAGCAGCAATCTGCTTTAGCCTCCAATGACGTTCAGGATCTGAACGCTGTTCTGCAGCTGTATGGGATTCTGTAGGAAAGCACTCACACGTCTGCTGTACAGGCCAGGCCCTTCATCTCTCTCTCTCTGAAAGTTTCAGACATAAGTGTGAAATAGACAGCGTGAGATTCAATTTTCTTTCATCTGAAATACTCTTCACGAATTAGCACCCGGGGTCACTCCATGAATGCCTCTGACACCACATTTAATGGAAACGCTAATGGCAGTTCTTAACTGGAAGTTGTGAGAGATGACGACAGCCAAGCAACTTTCTCCCCAGCTGATGTAAATTGCGAAAAGCTGTATGCTGCTCCTCAGCTGGGTGGGCTGAGCCGGATCTCACTGCACTTGACTGCTCATCTTTTACTTCACAAACCCCTCTTTGTGTCTATAATAAACAGTGCACTGAACCAAACAAACTGAATTAATCAACGTGCTGATGCAGAGTGTCCAATCAGCATTTTACTATGCTACTGTAAGAGTTTCTATGAGCAGTTTACATTTTTTACTTTATAATATCAGGATAATATTTGCCCTTTTACAAAGAAATCTTCAAACTTTGCACAACTGAAAGTGCTTCACAGAACTGGACTTTACGAGAGCTTTCTGCCCGATTTTTGAAGCTGAGGACCACCGCAGCCTACTGATGCTCTCTCTGATTGTGTGGCTGTTCAGTGTTTTGTGGATCCTAATCGGTTTTGAAATATCCTGCACCTGCGTGTCTTTTTAACATGATTTTGTCTGAGTGCTGCAATTACTGCTTGAAGGTGTCTGACAGTATTAAGAGCTATGACAAAACATTCTGCTAACCTGATGCAAGTATGCTATTGGATCATTTGCACACTGTGTTTTTTAGCATGAATGAAGATCCAAGAATTGGCTACGCGGCAGGGAAATGGATCAGCCTCCCATTGCAAAACAGTTTAATTTGCATCTCGTATGTGAATAATCCAGCACCTGGTGCCATTCTCACCTTGTCAACTTGTTGTAATGGTCAGCAGACAGGTGTAATGGGGAGAAAATGAACTTTATTTACATGCTTGATTAGTGTGTTTTGTTCAGTAGCCTCCAGCACATAGAACCTAGAAAGGGAGTCAGCCTCTTCTGCAGTGGGAATCCCTTCTGCGAGGCTCCAGTTCGATGCATTAAGCTGAGCAGAGAATCAGCACAGTGGCGCAGTGGTCAGCATTGCTGGGTTCAGGTCCAGACCTGGGGTGCTGTCTGTGTGGAGTCTGCATGTTCTCCCAGTGTTCCCATGGGTTTCCTCCAGTTTCCTCCTACAGTCCAAAGACATACTAGAGGTTAATTGGCTTCTGGGTAAATTGGCACTGGGAGTGAGCCCTGCAATGGTTTGGCGTCCCACCCAGGGTGTACCCTGCCTTCTGCCTGTTGCTTCCCGGGGTATGCTCCAGCTCCCTCTGGCTAACCCTGTCCAGTTAGGAGGCCTCTCTGGGTGAATGGAAGATGAGCAGGCCTGACCAGGTCTGGCAAGTGGTGGAGTCTTTCCAAGGTTCTGAAGGCTGGTCTTGTTTGCGGTTTCAGGAAAATGAAACTCCTTGTTTGGGTGCTCCCAGTTCTGCTGCTGGAGGCTCTCAGGCCTGCTGGTTTTCATTCCAGGGGGCTACTTGGGCAGTGGTGGAAGGGAGCTCCCATTGCCTGCAAAGCTCTTTGAGTGGAGTGTCCAGTAAAGCGCTATATAAATGCAAGGAATTGTTTTTTATTCAGTATTAAGTGGAACATCTGCCAGTTTTCTTTTTCTGCCAAAAAGTTGTACTGTTTAAGTTAGCTATGAAAAACAATAGCTTAAAAAACAACCTCCAAGCAGTTCAAGTGAATCCTTTTATTCAGCCAATTAGGGGCTTAGTCTGTGAGAGAGAGAGCTCTGCTAGGGGAACCTCCCGCAGGTGTGGGGGGGTCCCCAGCACCAGGATTGGGAACCCCTGCTCCAGCCCGATGAGCTGCCCCTGTGGCAACGAGGGCAGTGAGGCTGAAAGCATGAGAAGTGCCCCCGGGCTTCAGTGATGTTTCCAGCGCTCAGCAGCCCACAGCAGAGTCATTCCCACACTGGGAAGCCCACCTGCCACTCGGACGCTGCTGCCAAACTTGGAAGTGGTGGCGAAGGGCAGGATCTGCTTCCACACAGCACCTGGGGGTAACTGACAATGAGACGACGCAGCCCTGCGGATGATGAATGATGCGCTTGCACGCCGTGGCGTGCTTGGAATAAACGGTACAAAACATGTAAATGAGGCATTATGGATCAATTGGTAAAACGTACTCATAACGGAAGGACGACGGCTAATAATTACGCAGGAGGGCTTGTCTGTAATGGTCTGTGAAAATTGTAAATGAGGGTTTTAATCAGGCACCGCGTCACCTGTCTGACATTATCAGAACATTTGTAGTAGTTAGCATTTTACTGATATATGCGCAATACCGCCTCCGGTTCTGGTGTTTGATTTACAGAATGTGAATCTTGGTTTATGACATGCTACTGTAAAGTATTGCCAATTTTTCCTCAGAACTGTAGCTCTCCTTTTCTCACGTAGATACAGTACACGGCACACTGCCCCAGTCCACAGTCACTCATCTGGGTGGCTGTTTTAAGGGTTGGAGGAATTGTTCAGAAATACCATCACTGCTTTGTGGTTCATATCAGCCGCATGGCCTCCTCTGTGCTTCTCTGCTTGACACAAACCCAGCCGCTGTCTCAGGAGCATCATGTGTGTTTTTTCCTCACTTTGCCTCCATTCCCCTCTGTCTCTTTAGGCCAATATGTGCGATTGGATATTGGGTAATAGATTAATGAGGGAGAGAGTGGATGACTGTAGGATGGATGGATGTAGGTGGCTAGGGTGAGACGTGCCTGGGGGTCACCAGGCCTGCAGCAGGGGATGAGTCTGTACAGGCCGGGTGGATTACAAGAGCCTCTTGGAAGCAAAACTGCACACAGTGCTGCTGGCGGTGTTTACTGCCTGAAGACATTGGCCTGCCACTTAAAAATCAATCTGTGCTTATTTAAAAGGGAGCTTCTGATATATCTTTGTGCTGGCCGGTCCATCAGTGTAAAGGAAGTTTGTTTTCCTTTGCGGTTTGCTCTTGGCTGGGTTACCGGAAACATACTGTAGTCAGAGCCAGGTGTGGTGTAAAAAGGAGCCCGTCGCCAAATGAAAGTGTGATAAACGACAGGCAGTGGCACAGTGCATGCTGGGAGAGACAGGAAGGGCACCAAAGAGGAATGAACAGCACGACGGGGGTTTGTGACGTTATTGGAAATGGCAATGGGCTGGACACAGGAAGAGTGGATCAGCACCGATTGAAGGAGAT
Source organism: Lepisosteus platostomus (assembly GCF_059453375.1). NCBI lineage: Eukaryota > Metazoa > Chordata > Actinopteri > Semionotiformes > Lepisosteidae > Lepisosteus > Lepisosteus platostomus. The sequence goes on from NC_142613.1 coordinate 1,474,096, forward strand.
CTTATACATCCTATATAAAGTCATACAGATGTACAGATCCCATATAAAGTTTGCAAGAGATAGGGGTCTGTGGTCTGAAAGGAACAGATGAGAAGACACTTCACACGTACGACAGAGGGTCAGCAAGCAGGATACCAAAGCGGTGTCCTCTGACACATCCCTGATGCCGTGCTATTCGGGGCGGAGCGGTGGCTCTGTGGCTCAGGACCTGCGCCTGTGGCTGGAAGGTTACTGGTTCAAATCCTGCAGCCGCCAGGGGAATCCTACTCCGTTGGGCCCCTGAGCAAGGCCCTTAACCCCAGCTGCTCCAGGGGCGCTGTACAATGCCGCCCCTGGAGCAGCTCAACAAGTTGAAATCAACAAGTTGATTTCTGTTTCTGCACATGTTGAACCAGTATCTGACTACAAGCGTTTCACTTCTTCCTCTTTCAAGCATGTTGGCCTCCGGTAGTCAGCTGTGTGCAGATAGCGGCACGCTTCTATTTTAAACCACTCTTCTAGAGCTGCTGCTAAGTTGTAGTTGGGATTCTGGTGAGTATTTGTGGTGTTAAACTGCAAGGAATTAATTGAATATTTGCCACCAATTGTGTGGTTAGACCAGTTTCTCACGCACACCAGAAAATAGCACAGCAGCAGTCAGGAAGGGTAGTACTTTGAGACTTGAAATATTGGCAATAATGCTATTGATGAGGCATGGTTAAGGAGCATTGAGAAAATGACCAGAGATGACATTTTAATTCATGTTCATTACTTCATATACACACAGATTTCCTCTCTCTGCAGCTGGCCTGCATGAGTCGCAGTGACCTAAGACACTGTATTGGCAATACCAAGTGAGCCGCAATGCCCTCTGAAGCAGGGTTTACTCTCGTTTTTGGGAAACTTTTAATGACATGGTTTAGGTAAATACTAAATTTTAAAATCCCGTGAAGATCCCTCTTAAACCAGGGGATGAAGTGACTTAACATCGTCATTTTGTATTATAAGACAGCATGTCGGCCGCAGTCCCAAAACAAAGCAGACAGCTCCGAGGCTAGTACTTGTTCATCACACAGGGCCTGATGCAGACGCTGTGACACTTCTCCAGCAAGCAAGGACATGGTGCAGGTGGAGGGGCTGCTCAATTTCTGTTGGCAGGTCTCTGTTTTTTGTTTTTTTTTCCAGGTCACACACATGTGGAAAGACACAGGGTTTCAGAGCTCTGTGTGTTTTGATTCAGGATCCTGTTTCTGTTCTAATACCTAAATAAATTCAATAACTTGTGCTACCCACTGGGGAATCCTGCCTTTAAACACATCTTTTTTTTCCCACAGAAAAGCAAGCATAGTGGAATTATTCCTTCTTTTATTACCACTGGATTTATGGGTGTTATTACTTTTGGCTCATTCCTGTGGTGTGCTCATGTGAGTGTGTTAAATTGGTTTTGTAGTAGCAGTGAGTTTTTCAAATGGTTGTGAAGCAGTGATTTTGTGGCTCTTGTAAACCAAGCTCTGACAGGTCAGCTCAGTGATGCAAGTCTTTATTTTGATACTTTTGGATGATTGCATAATTGTAGGGATTTTAATTCGCTTTCACGAGGAACGTTTATTGTGCTTCTGGTTGGTTAGTGGCTGCTTTGCAGTTTCAAAGGCTTGGAGATATATCCATGCTTCTCATAGAGTGAAAAGGAAGGAAGACGAAGATCGGAGAGTCTCTTAATTCGTCTTAAAGTTCCAGACCACACGGGTGCCGTAAGTCTGGCTGGTTTTATTGGGCTGGAGGCTGAAACGGGCCTGAGAATTTAATGGCTGCAGATTGTGGTTTATGGGTTTGCAGAGACTTACTGTTTTACTAAAATATGAGTGTGGAATTTTAGCCACTGGGTTAAAATGTTTGTTTTGGTTGACATGAGTTGAATGTGATTTGATGCCGAAGAGCGGAAGTGGAAGGGTGCCGTTCGCAGTGGTGCTAGAAGGACAGAGAGAGGAGGTAGCCGGCCCATCCAGACTCCTGGACTCCCCTCCAGTGGCTCCTGGGGAACCCAGCACCCCGCCGCCCGACTGGGGACTGGATCGCTCCTTCCGAGTGTGGGAGACGCAAACGAAATTCAGAAAGAATTTTGATGAAATTCTCGACTGGGAAAACACCTGCCAGACAACGTTTGATGTAGACCAGTGCAGGGCTCCGCATGCAGGCGGTACAAATATAAGCTATTAATACTTAATAGGAGGTGCTGAGGTAGAAGAGGTATTTATGAGTAAGACGGAGGTGTTTAAGTTGACACATCATTGACATTTGCTGGGCAATATGGGAAGCAATTAAAAAGGCAGTGAGAATGCTAGGATGTATAGTTAGTGATTTTAAATAAAATGTTATGTCAATATTGTATAATGCGCTAGTAAGGCATCATTTAGAATACTGTGTACAGTGTTGGTCACTGAGATAGAAAAGTCATTGCTGCTCTGGAATTCAGCTAAATAAGAGCAACCAGATAGGCAGAAGGAGCAGACTGTTTTAGACTTGGACAGAGAAGAGAACGAGGCCACCTGATACAAGTATTCAAATTCCTCAGTCAAGTCACCCAGTGGACGTCTTAAAAATGAACAGTGAAACACAAACCAGAGGACATAAGTGGAAAATAAGCGGAAGAGATTTTAAAACTGGGAACAGGAGGCAGTTCTTTATACAAGTGGTTGTGGAGGTGTGGAACAAGCTAGACAGTCATGCTGTTGAAGCCCATGGCCTGGCTTCTTTCAAGAAACCACTGTGGTCTGGGTATCAATTAACTAAAAACTAGTTTGGCCAAAACTCCTTTCTTGTGTTTTGAAGACCCTCCTGCTCTCTAGGCTGAAATGAGGCCCCTCTGGGTGTCCAATGTGCTCCTCCAGTCCTGCTCTGTTGTTGAAAAAGGCCTTTGGCACATGGAGATCCTGTTGGCTTTTCTTCAGCCCCTGTTGTGCCCCTAGGATGAAATCCCCCTGAAACCCCTCTAGAAAGAGACTATTATGAATAATCGGTCATAGGCTGAGTGTCTTTAGGAGGAGGGATGAAAAAGTGGGCACCTGGCAAAAACCTGTGCAAACCTGAGGAGACCATGTAGACCCCCCACAGACAGCAGTGCTAACCACCATGTCTCTGAGCTAGCTAAGTAGGGCACCAGTGCCTGTTAGACTTTGGAAGTAGTGGGAGCAGCTAGATGACTAATCACTCTAATGAGGTCCTTGTTGGAATGCCAGGGGATTAACTGCTCTGGAAGCAGAGCCTCTCCTGCTTCTGCATTCCTCTCTCGTTCAACAGCCTGGGAGAAAATCCCTCTCCTCCTTTCCATGGCCAAGTGGATTACTACTGTCTGTGTGTGCCCACCTGCAGCTGCCTTTGAGAGGCCTTGGAGTTTCGGAGCTGGTTGATTAGATTAGTCCTGCCTGGCAGCGCTGCTCGGTCGGATTAGCGCTGTGGATGCTTCCAGCAATGCTGTCCCAGCGACCGGCTCCCGTCCCGTGCTGCTGCAGCAGGAACACAAGGCCGAGGCAAGTGCTGTCCCCCCCAACTACCCCACCCACCCCGGGCGGATCAGATCGACTAACCTAATCCTCCTTGTCGAGGCCGGTTTGTCGGATTAGATGTTTTGTAATAGTTTCGTTTTATGAGTGCGGAGTTTCAGGCCCTGCTTTGGAAAAACAACAGGAAAAACAAGCTTCTGTTTTGAATGCAAGCCAGAATGCCCCCCCCACCTCCTTCCCCCAGCAGCACAGAAAGACATTGAGCAGACTTGGAAGACTGATGGAGTTCCCAGCCTTTCAAAATGAGTTGGATTTTCACTACGGGCCCCACAACGAGACAGCAGCTCGAAGTGTAATTGTCAGAGTTCATTATTATGGCTCCCCAGCCTTTCTTTTTGAGGAAAATGGTTTTGCACTTCCTGTTGTAAGCGTACGCATTGAGGCTCACTGCTTGGGATACATTAAGGCTGAACAAATATTTCTGTTTTCTCATAAAGGGCTTAAACTTTATGTGCATGAGGTTGCAGGAGTTGCGGGCAATAAGGCAGGGAGTGCGGCGGGCCCGTGAAGCTGTGATTACTGCGATCGCGGAATTTTAATTTCAGGTGGACAGACTCATTGGAAATTCGTCGCGACCGGATGTGAGCAAAGGGAAGGGTCATATTCCGTAGGCTGGTGAGCCAGACACACTGGAGAGGAGAGGAGAGGGGGGAGGAAGAAACTTTCCAGCGTTGGAAACGGGAGAAACTCGGAAGCCCCCTTCAGACTCGGTCGACCTCAACGCAGCTGGTGGATGGGTCTGAAAATCTGAACATAGTCACTCCCTGTTGGGAATTTATAAACTGCCCTAAAGTGTTGCGTGCTGGCTGAAGGCATGCAGTTCTGCCGCTCTTGGACATCGGAGATGTGCTCCGCAGGTCCCCGCGTTGTCCTTTTATGGCTAGTTGGTGCTTGCTTTACTGAACAGGTTCTCTGTGAAATAAAAGCCAAGGGGCGCATCTAAAGAATGGCCCTTAGAATCACTTGAGAACCGTGTTGCACCACTGTTTGTAAATGGTGGTCCTTTCATGCCTCTATAGATCTGTTATTGGTAAACGAAATTTGACCCTGCTACAAAGATAGTCCATCCCACGTCTGTAAGCTCAAGGTACCTTTTCAGCATGGCCTGGTCCAGTGGAGATCTGCACTGTGTGCAGTATCTATAGTATCGGCTCACTTACAATGTTTCCTTCAACGGCAAAGGCAGTAGAGGAAGGCATGAAAACCGAGGTATCGTCGGAGAGATCAGTTTTACTGTAATCATCAGCGCAGACTTTCCTGCCTGTGCTTCTCAAATCCACCCCCACACGTACTATAGCCCCTCTAGATAAGTGCGTGGTCTAATGAAAACTGTCCATATTTGATTTCTGTGTCTTCTCTTTCCCTTGTCACTGCTGAGCATTGAAATCCCAGTTTCTAATTGCCTACATCTTAGTGTCCTATTGCCATGAAAACAACACAGAGGCAGCTGACATTGGTGCCTTTTCAGTGTTAAATGTGCTTCTGCAGTGTGTTACGGAAGTGTCAGTGGTGATGTATGCCCCAGTGCCTGAAAGGTGAAGAGGCTAATTGACTTTGTAATCCCAAAAAGGGGAGGGTCGTCCTTTATGCACTGGCTGTTACCATCTTTTCTGCATTGCTGTTCTTGCGGTGGTTCTGCGCTGACTGCAAGAGCAGCTTGGCGTTAATTAGAAGAAGCCATCCCAGATAGGCCATTTGTTAGATAAACGCGCATGCAGAATGATTCATGAACATTCATTGCTGGCTATCAAAGCCAAAATCTCAGCCTAAGTAACGCCTATTGCTTCTGCTCAGCGGGACCCTGATTAATGATAAAGGTAATCTCTGAGGTGGGGGATGAAGAGCAGGGCCTGTGTCCCTGTGAAAGAATGCTTGGCTGTACTGACTAAGCCACCAAGCGCATATGGCATTCTGGAACACATCCAAATGTGGTATACAGCATCGTGCATAACTGCAAAGGAACAAGTAAAGGTTTGTTCCAAGCTGAAAAGAGAAGGGAAAACAAATGTTTCGGCTGTGGGTTCGACATGGACTAAACCCTTACTTGTTCCTTTGCAGCCTACGCATGCTGATGCAGCTCTCTACTTGAGCTATCGTGCATAACTGTTGGTCAGTCGAATGATTGCGTTTGATCATATCAAACAACTGGTGGGTTCCTGCCATGGTGTTATTTATCGCCAGCACAATTTTAGGCTCCAATTTCTGCACTTATTTAAAATGGTAAAATCGAACTGAAGATGTGTACTTTTGACTCCCCATGTCATTCATGGGTCTGGCCGGTTATTGGTGCTGCATGCGTTTTAATATTTTCTGAATGCGGTAGAAATTATGCACTGAGTTGTTTTTCTTGTGAGTTAATCGTTAGGTGACTCCAGCTAGGCCACAAAGTACACGTGATTAGTTTACAAAGATGTATTGCACATGATCAAGGACAAATAAACACAACATGTAAACCAATTAGCTGAAAAATGACTTTCCCCTGAGCACAGGCTTCTCACAACTAGCTCTTCCGCTGTACAGCGGTTGTGAGTGTTGATCTCCTGAGCTGCAGCCCTTCTGTCTCTCTCTACCTCTCTGTCTCTCTGTCTAAATTATTATGCTTTAGATCCTCTACACCTCATACAGTATCAGTATTTTTATTTCAAGTTCCTGGAAAAAACTCCCTTGGCAACAGCACTTCTTTCATAGAAGTGGGGCAGCACTGAGGCGCACTGCTCAGGCCTCTGGACTGGGAACTGGAAGATCCCAGGTGGAGCGCTGCTCTTGTCCCCTTGAGCAGAGTGCTTCACTCGGATTGACGCAGCTGTGTAAAGGGGTGCAAATGTAAAGCACTGTGATTAAAAGCATGAATATGTGGAAACACTGTACTGTTCAGTACTCCCAGTTAAAGAGAAAGCATGCAATGGGTTAGTTCAGCAAGCTGAGAAAACAAAACTCTCCCACAGTCCGCCAGCGAATGCAGACCGTACCCTTTCACACAGCTGGATGCGAGAAATAGGAGTACGTAGTGTTGCTTCACACTTTGGGACGTAACCCCTCTAAGGGGAACACTACTATATATTGCCTCCATATATGTATATTCCAGTAGGCTTCTTGGATCTTCAAGCCCTTCACCTTGTGTAGGGCAAAATACTCTTCTGTACTGACAGAACGTCTCCTGTGTTTCACACTTTCTATAAATATCAGAATGTGCCTGGTAGGATTGCCATCAGAGAACCAACCTTGCTTCTCCTCTCAGCCCGAGACTCAAGATCCCAGTCGCTGTCACGAGCTGCGCTGGCTGTTTAATGCCTTCGTCCAAGGCATCCTGGGAGTCACGCAGGAAGGGTTAGTAATTGGCAGGAAGAGCTTCTGTGAAGAAAGAGCAAAGAAGCAACCCCCCCCCCCCCCGAATTGCACAGCTGTTGAAGAGTAAAAAGCTTCAAGTTCGCCCGCTAATAAGGCAGCTGCCGCGATGCTCGGCGCTTCCAGCACCTTGTCACGCCTACTCGTTCAGCCACACAGGGGAGCTCCCCCAGCCTCACGGTGATGTCAGGCCTGCTCTCCTGAGGAAGAATCACACAACAGCGCGGCTCTGGCAGACCTGCGTCCTCCGTTTAAGGCTCAATCGATTTTGAAGATGCTGTCTCAAGAGGTTGACGTTTAAAACCCTCGAAGTCTCTGAGGTTTCACTGACGGGGATTCTGGGAAGGTTTCCCTTCTGGCCCCGTGGCATCGCTTAAACTGACAGGGATTCTGAGCCGTCGTCCTGTGCATTTTAAATTACTGTTCAGCCCAGTATAGGGTCACGGTTCGCTGGCAGAGGATGGGCACAAGGCAGGAAACAGCCGGGATGGGATACCACCCCATCACATACGTGTATTAACACACATACATACACTCATACAAATACTCATACACGTGCACATCCACAACCGTATACATATATAAATACAGGGGACAATTTGGAGACATTGGTTAACCTAAACAGTTTTAGAAAACACATCAAGTCTCGGTGTGTGAAATACGGTCGGTCCCCTTTACCTTCATATGTTGTTTGTCTTCTTTTGCCACGTGGTTACAGGGCGACTCCTTGTTTCAGAGCCTGGTGAGCTTGTCTTCCACTCCCACCGGCTCAGTTTTCCAGGGTTTTCCCTTGTGTGTTTGTTGTACTGGCCAGCGGGGGCATCCTAATAATTCCCAGAGCCTTCCGGCATGGAGTATCCCCGAACCACAGGGATTTCCTGTCCTCAATGATTTCTGAATTACAGGCCAAATCCTGAGAGCAGATTGCAGGGAATAACCTTCTCTGCATATCGGACTGAGAGCAGACAGCGTGGCTCTGAGGTACTGAAACTTGATGAAGGGATGTTATCGGGGCATTAGAGGATCGTATTGTGAGATGAGTAGCATATTTCTGACATAGTCCTACCACAAAAACAATGAGAATGAACCTGAGTTCCTGCCAATGTGCAGCTTTTCAAAGATGCTACAGGCAGAAGTGCAAAAGGTCCCTGCTTTTGGCACTGTTTAAAGATGAATAGTCTTTGCTGTTTTTGTCTGGGGGCTGAGAGGACACTAGCTGAAGGTTTTTTGTCCACGTTGGGCATCTGAGCTCAGGACAGGTACTTCATCTCCCAGCTGGAGTGTAAAGGGGAGCAGAGTCTGTACTGCTCTGAGACTCTGTATCTACGGTAATTACAGTTTTTGGGGTGCAATACTGAACAGGGGAAACCATCCTGCTGCACTTTGAAAACAATGCAAAATGCACAGTAAAAATGCTGTAGCATAAGTCTTTAGTGAAGTACGTTCTCTTCATCTGCATGCAAGGAGGCTTCCTCTTGTGTGGTGTCTTGTGGTATTTGCTCTGTATCCAGTCGTTTCTTTCAACTGGTGTCCAGAAAGGAGATGAACTTCATCTTAGTGCTGCTTAGCTAAGGGACATTTCCTCTTTCTCATGTCTTGTGCTGTTGGGTGTGGTCTCTGTGGCACTCTGCTCAGAGCTCCAGCAAACGGTGGCCTTCCTCCTGCCCTGACCGGGTCTTTAATGGGAGAAGATCCTGTGTGCTCACTGCAGTCACCTCTGCCTGTTTAGGGGGGCTCTGCACAGCCATCACCCTCTGAGAGAGAGTCGGGTGACCATGAAGGGAAAACAGCTCATCTTCGCCAGTTCAGTGGAGATCGCTGGCTCATCGCTTCTCTTCATTCCCCTTTTCACCTTCTGTTTCTCTGCAGCTCCCATGTGACGGTCATGGTGTGTGTGTGTGTGTGTGTGTGTGTGTGTGTGTGTGTGTGTGTGTGTGTGTGTGTGTGTGTGTGTGTGTGTGTGTGTGTGTGTGTGTGTGTGTGTGTGTGTGTGTGTGTGTGTGTGTGTGTGTGTGTGTGTGTGTGTGTGTGTGGCCCAGGTTTAAGGGAAAGGTCATCCTTCAGCCCACACCTGTGTGTGTCCACACCCAGGCCTTCTGTGGGACAGGAGGGTTTGTCCAGTATGTCTGAGGCATCGGCACACGTGACACAATTACTACCTCTTTTCTGGAATGAGCCTCTATCATGTTTCAGTCTTTCACACAGCAGCAGAAAATATTTTTTAAATACAGTTTTGAACACTGTCTAGTCCTGGAAATCTCGGGGGTGGAGGTGTGGAGGCCACTGGCCGTGGGGACGAGCTGCACCTGTTGGTACCCGAGAGACTGACCACATACAGGGCGGACAGGTCAACACATGATTGATTTTTCTGAAAGCACAACGTTGGCGTGAGGAGTTTTTTCCCCACTGCAACAGGGCAGCGGTAGTAGTGAGGGGATTTTCCGTGGTGTCTAGAGAGCTGTAGAAAGGCTTTATTGGCGATGGAGGAGTATTGGAGTGACTGGAGCGATTGTGGGCAGGTGGGTTAGACACACATTTACATCTGCAGGCTCCCTTCAGAACCGCTGAGCTTAGGTTTTTAAAAACAAAAGGGAAAACTACACTCCTACTGTTACAGACTTCCAACATCCAGGACTTCCTAGGGCTCCTAAATCGAAGTTCTTGCAGTTCATGGTGCACCTCAGCCCTTAGCGCCGTGGCTTTCTCATGACATAGCAGGGGGGAGATGATAATGCAGAGACAGGAGCCGCTGTGGGCTGTGAGGTGGGACAGAGGGCTTTGATTACACCTTGTGGAAAGAAATTAGAATTAGCTCCAGCGCTTTTTCAATCACCTTCCTGAGATTCCAGATGAAAACTATCCATGCACAAATATTTTCAGCAGTTGCTTTACTGTGAGAGGCCCATGGTGTCACAATTCAGATTGACCGTGTCAGAGAGGGGCAGTTACGAGGCGGGGTGGGTCGGGGCAGGTGAGGCGGGTGTGTGATGGGGTGGCTTCTGATGATTGAATGGGAGAGAGAATTTTTTGAAAGTGCTCGTACTTCTTTTATTTCTTTTTCGCTAACCTTGCTTCCCTTTGATCAGGCATGTCTCGGGTTTGCAAGATAGCTCTTCCATAACAGGTGTAGATTGAATGTGGGGGAAAAAAGGACATTTGAAATTTGATGAATAATTCCATAAAGTGATATGAAATCCTTGAGACTAAGATGAGGGATGGTTAAGTCACAAAAAAAAAACTTTGATGGGATATCTAATAAAAGAAATATAATTGTGCTAATTTCTTGTGTCCTGGTTTTTATTGGCTTCCTGTTTGACTCTTGGTGAGTGGGAACAGTTTATTGTTTTCAGGGTAGAAAAGTCCTGCTGAAACCTCCAGCAGAGACAGAACTTCGCTCTGTGGGTCAAGAAACTCTGCAGTTACAGAGTTCTGTGTGGCACAGTTACTGTAATTCTTCTTCAAAGGAATTTGCTCCAACTTCTTATTCATTTGAAAACAAATGATTCCTTACACAAGTAGTTGTCACTGTAACAGTTTACTACTTTAATAGTAACTTTCTCTATCACTGAGGAACAGTATATTGAGGTCAGTTTACATTTCGGATATCGGTGGCTTACCAGCCCTGCGATTCCCTTCAGCCTGACTGACGGGACCAGAGATCCTCTTGGCCAGACAAGCTGACCAGTTGGTTCCAGACTTCCAAGGAGTAATGGAGAAACACGGTTCCTCTCAGTTCTGACTTGTAGGTCCCAGAATGTTTAAAGGTAAGTTCATGTTTGGGCTCCTGAGTCCTGTAGAAGGGAAATGCCCTTTTAACTTAAAAAAAAAATAGACAAATGCAAAGGGCGTCGCTTTTGAATTGGTTTAGAAAAACAATTGATGGCGTGACCAGCAGCTGTGTTTTCCAGAAACATCACTGATCACACAGGCCTGTTTCCTGAGAAGGGGCACAGCTACCAGCCAGATCCTAACATCACCCTCCTTGACTCACTCCGTCTGCAGGGCTGATTAAGAAAGCCAGCACTGGGAATAATCACGATTCTCAAAAACACAGCAAAAAAAAACCAACACATTACCTCCCCGTGTTTATTGTGGCTGAAAAACCCTGCTGTACATTTCAATCTAATTAATTTGCATAATTATTTTAAACCGTTTCCGAGATTTCATTGCTTGGCCTAATGTTATATTCAGCCTTGTATTAAGCACGGGCATCGCAAAGCTGCAAAGCTGCAAAGCTAATGATAAACAGGGAAATTCACATCGAAATAGTCTTAGAGCTCGGTTTGGGGGAGGGGAGCTTTACGGTAGTCTGCTATAAACGGGGTTGTAAAACCCAGTGCTCTTTGGTACAACTTTAAAACTGTCTATAGAGCAGCCAAACCCTACGCTCTCGGGTGGATGAGTTGGGGGCCTGCAGTACTGAGGTTATTGGATCCAGTCTGGTCTACCTCATTTACCAGCGGTGACCAGGATTTCCATCGGCGCACAACCACACAATTGACTCAAGCTGCTGGGGTTCTGGGGCCTGAGAACTTGCCCACAATCTGTGAGCTTGCAGGGATCTCGCAGTCAGGCAGCCACAATTTAAACACAGAATCAAGGTTAGTGCCCAGTATAGAAAAGAATGTTGAAAAATATTGACGTTACGTTGACCAGATTTGGTTCAGTTTAGTGTAATACTGAAGATTTGATGTAAAGTGTGCAGCGCCACTCTGTGGCAATTAGAGTAACTACTGTGCAGATTTTAAATCAAAACCAGTGTGCTGAATGTGCCATAAAAAGGATCTTTGCTTCTAGCTCCAAGGAGTTGTAGTCTTATGTGATGCATGGTGGTCTAATTTCCTAGCGATCTGAAGCTATTAAGCGTGTAATCACCCTGGGGTTTGCATGCAGAGCTGAACTAATCCACACTACAGCCAGAGAGAGCAGGATACGAACAAACACTTTCCAGGCTCTGATCTGAAAAACATGGACGCTTCTGTTCAGATCACAGATTGCCCGTTGTTAATCTAATAAGTGTAACAGTCACAGCGCATTGAGAGAGAGGCGATAACGAGGTACAATGATTTTACCCCTCCCTCCAGGCTTTTTTGCACTGATCGGGTTTGAGGGAATATGGGAAACCTAGGTAATGCAGCATCAAGATGCACGATGTTATCGGACTGCTGTGCTTGATTTTTGGGGGGAATGCACCACAGTGGCAGAGGATATAACAATACCCCAGTGTGAGGCACAGGAGCTGCATGTGCCAGGGTCTCCACAATAACTGCTTTTCCATCCATGAAGGAAGTGAACTGTGATAAGCAGCCTCTGTATGCTACTCCACTCATTCAAATACCACTCTAATACCAAGACACCTGCACAATTAGCTCAGCCTCACGGTGTGTCAGCGTTTGTCAGCCGCGAGGTTGATTCCCATTTCAGAACCTGTCGTCTGAAGTGCCTTGGGAGGTAGATGTGGGTCCCCTCTGTGTCCCGTGGGGAACGTCCCATCGCCTTTCTAAATGGCAAGAGCAGAGCAACGCCGTCTCTGAGCTGCGGCTCCATCACGTACAGCCAATATTGGCAGGGGCCCCCTGTCTCAGTCCTGTCCGGATATCCAGCTCTTCCACACAACTCCTGACTGCTTCCTGCGCACGCAGTTCCACGGCAGAGCACGGTCCTGCCGGATCCCTCTATAGCTTCCGATGATGAAGACGACGATGGGGATGAAGGGCAGCGGCCAGCTGGATTGGACACCTCCAAACTGAGCTGCTGTTCTGCCGCGCTGCTCCACAGAAATTGTCCACTGCTGGCAACTGCCTCAGAACGCACCGCTGCTTTGAAACCATACTCTTTTAAGCAGTGTTGTGTTGTGTTGTGTTTGTGTGGCCAACGGCACAGTGAGGGCAGGTCCAATGTGGAGAGAAACTGGGATCCAATATTCTGGGATTAGAGAAACATTCTTCCCTAAATTCAGAAATCTAATCCCAGAGTTCCCACAGCTGCCTGAATCACAACGGGTCCCAATCCTACTGGGAGAGGGAGGAGGGAACTCAGTTGAACTGGCAGCCCAGTATGTGATCTCCTGTCACAGCCTGAGGAACAGTGAGTCTGTCTCCCCATATGTTTACAGTATATGTAAATATTGTATGATATGTCTTTGTTGTAAATGTCTGTAGATTTTATTTTATTTTTATTTTTTGTTTTGTTTCATGTTAATTTTATTTTATTTGCTTAGGCAATACTGATTGTACCCATCGGTCACAAATTGACTGGGATCTGGTAACGCACGTACAGTAGCTATGACTGTTAACTCACTATGGGGGAGCTTCGCGGGACTAGGGGTCATTTAAATTCCCTTCCTTTCATAAAGAAAGTTTACAAGCTGCTGTAAAACGTGCAGGGATCCTCCGAACATCCGGCCATCATCCAGAGCAGCGCCCCCCCGGCGCGTGGAGTGTTATCAAAGGTCTGCGCTCCGTCTCTGAGAAAGATCAGGGAAGTAAATAAACACCGGTGGGGTAAGTTTTCATTCTCCAGCTCTTCTCACGAAGTGGACAGTATTTCAGCCTACCATGCCGGAGACGCAACGCGTGCACGTCTAGTCTCAACGTCGCTCCAAACGTACACACGTGTCTCCTGGATGACCTACTTTACGTGTAGGCTTAGCAACTGGTTCCGAAAAGGCCGTTTCCTCGAAACCCGCCATCTTTGAATTTTCTAACCGTTTCATCCTATTCAGGGCAGCCGGTGCCTATCCCAGCAAGCACCGGGCTCTAGGCAGGGCACACCCCAGGGAGGACGCTGGTCCGTCTCGGGGATAATAGGGACCAGTGAAAAAGAAATGTGACAATTCCAAGCGGGATGTAGCTCTGGAAAAATCTGTTCCGCAGTGTGTCTTGGCTCAGCCGCGCACTGTTCATCCCGGCGCACACGTGCTGCTGGGTACACTGCATTGCTGTGCAAATAGGAAAATAATGAATTCATTCTGAAACCATTCCCTTTCCTAAAAAAACACGCTCTCCAATTTAGGGTGCTCATTCACGCCAATTATATACAGTATATATATACTTATATATAAGCCTTTTCCCTAAATCACATACTGTAATTGCACGGTCATTTGGTTTGTGTGTGTGTGTGGGAGGGGGGTGTTAATAGTGGGATTATAACTCATGACCTTGTATACATATTTGGAAGGGTGATAAAATATATGAATCCATGGAAACTGGCACGTTAAGGCCTAAAATGAACTCATGAAAAAACATCATTTTTCTCAAGACATATTTGAGGTATTTCAGTGTGCAACGCGCGAGAGCACGGTATATTTCTTTTTTATTTTCCTGTAGTGGCAATGCGATTTTTAGCACTTCCACAGAATCGATATCTGACAGCAGCTGCTGGGATAAACTGCCCGGTTTTGTTAAAGTCTGTCTGCATCCAGTTATTTTTGAATTCAGTTCGATCTGCCTTTTCAGTCAGCGGAACCCGCGCCTGATAAAGGGCACAGAAGACAGATGTGCAGAACTGCCTTTTCCAGAAATCATTTTGGAAAACGGGCCGACAAACCTGTACCATCTACCTTCAGAGTTCATACCTGAAGCCAGGGAACATCACGACATACAGTAAAATGCAACGTGTTCAACGAAATGAGTGTCCTCTCCTTTAATAAAAGCTTTTACTGCTGTAAAAGCCCGCGTGCCACAGGTTTACATACCGAGGAGACGTTATAAATGGTCTATTTGTATAGATTTTTATTACCTAAACCCTTGCACTTTCAGTACTGTTTTATTAAAATAGTGAATTGTTTCAGTCAGTAGCAGGAACCCCAAGAGGTGCAGCCAACCTAACCAGAATTGTCATGTTTAACTGCAGAATGGAAAAGCAACTGTTTCCCAGGAATCTGGTGCTGTGTTAAAGTTAACTTTAGGAGCGTCAATCCAGATTGAAGAGCTAATCCCCTCTGGAGCACATACATTAATATGCCAGAATCAGTGGACAGAAGGAATGTGTATTTTCCCTTTCAACATTTCCTGTGTCAGGGTCATGAACTCACAATCCTAGTAACAAACCCAGTCCTAATCACTTACTGCATTATCTATCTCCATGATAGTGATCTAGAACATCACTGATCTCAGTAATATAGCACCTTGTGCATTTATGTCATGGTGTTGCTTTAAAGCTGGAAGCCCTGTTGCTGACAAAGCAGCAGTTAGTATCTGTTATAAACACAAACTCCTCCACTAATTCAAAGCACGAAACAAAAAGAAAGAAGTAATTCATTCTCGCAAGAAAACACCGAACAGGCATTTGTGTGAGAATGCCCAGTTAGAGCACTTCAGGGGAGATATGGCGGCATGGTCAGTGCTCTGGGGCCTGAGCCAGCAGTCACGGGTTCAAGTCCCGGGTGAGATGCTGTGGCTGTACTGTACCTCTGCACATGCTGCTCCTCACAGTCTGTGCCAGGAAATGTCCCGCTGTATGAATGAGTCTCAGGATTGCTGTTTCCTTTCTATTGGTTTATCAGATTAAATGGCACCTTAAAATCGGACACTTCCTGGTGCATGTAACTGTGGCCCTCTCTGGAGTAACCGACCCAGCTGTCCTCGAAGAGATGGCTGGTTGCAAATCACTAGGCTGCTAATTCCTCATCAGACAGGATGGTCCCAGCCGCCTCCTTGTTCCTCACCCTTCTCCCACTCTCTGGTGCTCCCTGCTGCCGGGACTCCTCCGTGAGAGAAGGGGCTGGGCCTGGGCTGATGGAGGCAATTCCACGCCTTTCTGAGCACCCCTCGTCTACCCCTCGCAAGCGGGCCGCCCCGCCGCAGTCTGGCTCCGGGCTTGATTTCCCTCATTAGCGGCAAAGCTGCCACATCAGCACTGTGCGTGAGAAATGCATTTTTTGTGACACAGCGCTGCTAAATCATGATAAATAACGCGCTGCAGTTCAGAACGGAGGAGGGCCACGGCAGTGATGGAAGTGGAATTGATCAGAGGGGAAGGGAAGAGAGCTCTCTGAGCTTGTGAAAGAAGGGTGACTGCTCTACTCTAAACCTGCAGCGGCACAGAAGCGCTGCTGGGCAGAGGTGCTGCACCATTCTGCCTTGTGTCTTTACTAGTTTCCCCTCCTCATGAATAATGGGTTTTAAAAGATGTACAGATACATCTTTGGCGTTGCGTATTATTTTAAAGAAACCCCAAAAGCACCCCAAAACAGTTCAAGCAGTAGAATACTAAATCCTAAATCGCTGCTGTTACAGCACTGCAGTTCAGAACGATGGCAGGCTTCAGTCCCTGGTGAGAAAGCCCAAAGCTGTCTGTCCTTTCACAGCCGGTTCTGATACTCCCGTTCCCTAGTGCCGCTGCTCTGGTCCCTGCAGAGAGACCTGGTCTCCTCGAGCAGCGCCGTGCAGGGTGCTGAACAGAGGAGCAGCGCAGCCTCACTGAGATCCAGCACGGAGAGGCAGGAGAGCCGAGGCTGCGCAACATGGCATCACAAGCAAGAGGATGCTGCTCCAGAAATCTTGCTCGTGATGTACCTTCATGATCCCTGAACCCCCTGCTCAGTCAGTTCTTAGTGGATGTGACAGAATCCCATTCAATAACATAGTTGGGGATTTGGGCTTGAATATGTCAAAAAGACTTTTGTCATTTCTGGAAGATGTCCCCTGGGCTGAACCTGTCAGTGTCCTCCAGGGCTGTGATCTGGAACGCCACCCATGCTGTTAAGTTTGGCGGGTGCTCAGGTGTGTCTTCAGGAGGGTCTTCAGGTGCACGATTGTAAAGAGCAGACCAGCACTCTGTGGTACAGGTATTGTCTTCAGCAGCCGATGAAAGCTGGCTGTGCTGGACCGGAGGTATGACGTGTGGCCACACTTCATCTCGAAACCACTGAAGATGGAGGCTTTGAATAAAAAAAAACTGACTAAGCAAATAACAATCATCTTTTTTCTTTGCCTAAAAGTTCTGGTGATTTGTGCTCCTAAAGTTATGCATTATAAGTTGAGGATAGTGGCCGACTGTAATAAGAGAGTTTTGAAACTGATTTTGTTATCTACAGGGTTAGGGTCCATATGCATATGTTCAGCAAGACATACCAGTGCGGCAAACTTCACTTTTTTTGGAAAGGGTCAAATTCCTATCCATTTAAAATCTTGTGGCTTTGCTCGTGAGAGAGTGGAACAAGCTCCTCAGCCGCATTGATGGAGCCAACACCTCGGCTCCCTTCGAGAAACAGCTGGATGAGATCCTGGGGTTAATTAACTGCTGACAGTGGGTTACAAACGCATAGAGGCCATTCAGCCCATCGAGCTGGTTTGGTTGTTGTTAAATGAGGAAGCATGAACGAGTAAATGTGGCTCCATACCTGCTTGGGTATCATGCACCCCAGTTTCTTTGGGGGTTCCTCCATAAGCAGATAATCACCTCTGCTTTACAGGCTCGATGGCACCAAGTGTGAGGCGTACTCGAGCCCTCTGAGCTGAGCCTGGTGGAGCCCCGATCCCTCGATTCCCACCCCAGGTGTTCGGAGTGACCCCCACCCCCATCAGCAAACAAGCCGAGAAAGAAAGTGCTGACGCCTGCAGTGCTCTTTCAAGGGAAGGAGGAAAATCTCATCTCCTCTCGCTTCTCCTGCGCTCTTGTGCATTATCTCCCGCGCCGTCCCTGAATTGGAAATGACAGTGTTTTATCTCGTGCAGCGGGGAGGGAATGGGGCCGGGGCATAATTTCTGAAACATTCAAAAGGAGAGAGAGAGATAACGTCCGCCCTTTCGGGAATATTCCTTCAGAAGCACAAAGCGCAGGCCTGTCATGCGGTGTGTGGCTGCAGTGAACTTGCAGAAGAAAAGTTCTGCTGCTTTCACATGTTCGCCGGCTCGCAGTCATGCCCGGATGGCCCTTACCTGGTGCTTTAATTCTTGATCTAAAGAGAGCAGCGTATTTCTAGGAAGATACAGTGTATATACATATATTCAGAGAGAAAGTCAATGGTCTCCTGGCTTTGGACAGATCCGGCCTCTGTTCTGGTGCCAGGCAGAATGGGGGCAACATTTGAGGAAGGCTGGGACTGCATGGATCCAGACCCCTGCTATCACACCAAGGGGACGAGACTGGCCCTCCAGCCCACTCCTGGACAAGGGTCTGTGTGAGGAAGAGCCCTGGAGCGATTTCGGAGGGACTGGTCAAGCACGTGTCGTGGATTTGACTTCCAGCAGCTGGTCACTTCCATGCCTGACCTGTGAAGCCTTGACTCTGGTTCTGTCCTTGTGCCCTAAGGCGAGAGCAAACTGAGGCGCCACCCTCCTTTAAGAGCACAGGGGCCCCTGGGCAGCGCCAGGGCTGGGCTGGGCAGGTGGCTCTTCTGGAGAGCTGAGGTGTATCAGGCAGAGGGCAGCGTTTCCTCTCACACCAGGTAGCAGCAGGTGTGCGCAGCCACTGATCTGCTGTGCATTGAGGACCCAACGCCAGGTAACCAGGAAAAGAAAAAAGCACCGAAAGACACATTTTCTTAATGTACAGTTTTCCAATTTCGGAAAAACTGGTGAAATGACCAATCTTACTGAGCTACAGTATAACTATGACAGGAAAGGTATATATGCTCTACTCCCTGCACTGAAACTTAATTAACTTGCTCATGTCAAGTTGACACCAGTGGTTTGGTTTGAAGACGGTTACCATCCTCTGAAACGGCAATATCTGTGGAAACTATAAATGACAGTAAGTCCGCTTGGGTGCAAATTAGGAAAGGAGGAGGTGAAGGTGTCTGCAGACTTAATTTTGCTCACTAATCACTGTCCCACTGCTGTCTGGCACAACATTTACAAGATACTTACTGGTAATTAGTGTTTTACTTTACAAAAACCCCATCATTGACTGTATATGGCCCTTTAAAAAAATACATTGTTCTTCATGGTAGATATGATCTGCAAACTCTATGTTCCCAGTACTCTCACACCTTTTTGTGTGTGTGTGTCAACCTGTCATGTTCTCTAGTACTGTATAGTTTCCCATTTACTAGACATAATTTAGTCCTACATGAACACCCCTGGGGTGTGATTCTATATATGGAACTCCGATTCTTTTTTTCCTAAGGCAGGACAAGGCACAGTCTATTTGTGTTGGCTTATGTCTTCTAAGTGTTCAAGTCATTTCACAATAAGCCCTGACAAAAGCAAGCAGCCAATGCTTTCTAATTTCTTCACTGCTGTGCGCACGGTTTTTTTATTAACAAAACCATGCCGCAGAAATTAACACCGTGCATGGTCTAAGGTATTGACCCAGGAACACTGATCCCTCTACAGAGTAAGTAATTATTCAAATGAATTAGGTATATAAAGAGCAACAATCTTCTGTAGACTTTAATTCAGAAAATAAAGTCATCTGAGCCATATGCCTATATTATAGGTTTTCCAGAAGACAAAAGGGGGTCTCTGTGCCATCTGAGTATTCACATTGTAACCACTTCTTCCAATTAAGTGCTGTCAGGGAGCCGGAGCCTATCCTGGCCAGCAATGGGTGCAAGGCAGGATACACCCTGGACGGGACACCAGTCAGTCGCAGGGCACACACAGACACTAGAGCCAGGGCCGGGCTGGCCGGGAGCACTGCGGTGTGACATCCTCCGGACGTCAGGGCTGCTCCGTTTGGCTCAGCTCAGCCCTGCAGGGCACTGCAGTATCAATATCAAGCACGACGCCTCTCGGAGTCGGACACAGCGCTCTTCCTGAAAGCGGGAGGCTACAATCGGAACAGGCTGAAGGACTATTGTGCTGCGAATGAGTCGATAAATTTGCGTGACCTTTCTTTCTCTGTAATCAGCCAATGCTGTATTAAGTGACTTGGTTACTTTACATCTCCCAAAGGGTGCACAACCAGTACTTTAATTGGACATGGCATGCAATTTAGTTTAAAAGCACTTAATCCACCAGGAGGCTGGGTGACTCACGCTGGCAAATAAAGGCTGACAATAGTGCGTCTCCAAAGGCCACTGTAGTCCCTCACAAAGGGTAAAGTGCTAACTGATTTACTGTGCTTTGTGTCCAGTTTGCCCACACTTGCTGTCTTTCCCTTTACAGGATTAAGTGAAAGAAAAGACGTATTTCCCGAGCTCAACTTCAAAGGCTCTTGGCTAGAATGATCGACTAAGCCACAGACGTACACAACAAAACACACACACACAAGCTCAGATGTTTTCTGAGCCTAATACACAATGAAAGCTGTGGCCAATGACTCTCGCTGCAGTGCTGCTCCACAAGGCATTCCGAAGAGCTCACGCGCTCCACACGAGCACGTTTCCAATTCAAACACTTCCCGTCCTGTTTAGCAGATTTTAATTGCAGCTGGAGGGCTGGCTGTGCAGCTGAAGAAGAGATGAAAATAGGGATCTTAAAAAGATTTAAAGCCCCTGAACCAGACAGGCATTAAATTGTAAAACTTGGAATATAAAAAAAACTGCTGGGCTACCATTGTGTCTATGTAGTGGAGCGTGGCGTTGGTTATTTGCAAGGATGTTTAACATTACTCCTCTGTGAGTAAATTACTGCACACCAAATGATCCTGTTTGCTGCTACAGCTGTATTCGGTGCCCTGAACAGCACATGTTCCTGGGGCTGAATAAATGAGCTCATTTGAATGCCGTTTACACGCTTTGGTTGGTAACTGCACTGAGCCTGTGAATACACCTTCCTAATTCAACTGCCACGTGTAAGTCTTTTATGACAGCATTAATTACCTCAAACATGTCAGGACCTCAGACTGCTCCAGACTGTTTGTTTAAATTGGTTTTTTTCGAGCATGGCTAGTCTTCCATCACAGAATACTGCGGAACTTCGATTCCCAATCATCTACAGCGCGTTATTATAAGACAGCGGAACACCTGAGGTAAGGCAGCAGCCGGCGGTGTGGAAGTCAGCACTGCTGCATCACAGCTTTTGGGTCCTGGGTTTGAGTGCAGACTGAGGCTCCTTCTGTGTGGGGTCTGCGTATTCTCCTCTGTTCACGTGGGTACCCTCCCAGCTTCAAAGGGCACACTGGGTAGTTTAGTTGATGTCTCTGAATTCTACAGCAACATCAGAGAAAGAAACCCGTTCTGTGTGTATTTTATAGGATAGGATTGCTGTAGGATTGCTGTTGACTGCTGACTAAGGCTGCACAGGGGTGACTAAAGCAGCACACAACCCTCGCATATCTGCAGGAACCTTCTGTGCGGAGTTTGTATGCACTCACGGCACGCAGGTTAGGTTTGGTTGGCAGCCCTAACCTCCTCGCCCCACCAGTTCAATGCCTGCAGCCCATTTTTCTGACACATACTATACATGTGACGTGACACGTCTTCTCCCAGCATGCACAGCGTTGTGGACAGAAAAAACACCGACAGCTGCTTCAGCCCTCGGTAGGTCTGGCTGCACCGCTCTTGTCTTCCTTCGACACACGACTTTGCAAGTGGCATTGAATCCTCTTCTTAGATCTTCCAGGACTTGTCCAGGTTGCCGTGCCGCAGTTTGTTATGATGATCTCCCCGCACTGCGCCCGCAGGGTTCAGCAGCGATCCGGCGGTAAAATGAATACCCCCCCCCCGGGCAGCTGGAGGAAGCCCTCGCTGTAAAAAAGCACTTGAGCGGCTGGTCATGTCGGTGTCGCCGCGTGTCTACTGGGGCGTGTTTAATTGCAACAGCCAGAACGGCGAGCGGCTTTTCAGAGTCAAATTAAATTTAATGGGACTGTATCAGCCTCTCTTCACCGGTAGCGGGGGGGTGTTTCCGGCAGAGGCGGCGCGCTAGGGCTGCGTGTGCCGAACCAGGAGCCGCGTGGGGTGGCGTGTCTCTCCTCTCCTCTCCTCTCCTCTCCGTGTGCTGAGGCCTTTGCAATGAACTGTTCTCGCCTCTCTCTCTGTCTCTTACTGTAGCCTCCATTGCATTTCCGCCCGATACCTCTCAGGGCTCGGGCATAACGGCCGCCCTTTTTCCGCCCTGTTAGTTTATTGTGAGGCTCGGGTGGGCGCCGGAGCCCAGAAGGCTTCAGCTGACGTTGATGCAAGAACCCGCGGCGCTTAAACCCACCCTCGGTTCCAAGGATGGGAGCGGTAAGGCGTCAGGGATCTGGAGAATGACCAGTCCCTGCATCTGCGATCCTCGGAATTGATCGGCTCTTCCTTTCCCGGCGAGAACGGCTAGGACCGATTTAAACCGCAGCCCTCCGAGACTCTGAAACAGCTGCCGGTCATGTTCTGAAGTTGAACTGTCAGAGTACTTGAGGGAAGCTTACTTTTGTGTGTGTGTGTGTGTGTGTTAATTTCAGCCGTGGGGGGTGGGAGCTTGAAATCTGTGGGTAACGTTCAGGTTGACAATCTTGTCAGCGGCCGAGTTCTCTGGTTCTCTGGTTCTCGGACCCGGACCGGCTCGGCAAAGACGACTCCAGACTCCGGACTGGAGGTCCCCCGGCTTCTCCAGGAAGTTCGGAATTTACAGAGCGCCAATGCCCTCCAGACGTGTCCGCCGACACTCCCAACCCTTGTGTTTCTTTCGCGAGAGCTGCTGTCGCCATATCTGAACACTCGGCTTCGAGGGAGGCGCTCAGGGCCCGCAGCGGCGGCGTCAATCGACTCGCTTCCCCTCCCGGGGAGCAGCTCTCTCCGGATGCCAAGACCCATCCCGAACTGAACTCCTCTCGGGGGGGGGATAAGGGGAAGATGCCGGACCTTTTAAGGCCGCTGCCGATCGCGGCCCTTCGGGGACACGAGAGGCGAGGGACTTGACCGCCTGCCCCTCCGCCGGACTCGCCACGCTCGGCCACGCCGTTCCAGCCCCGCTACCTTTCCCTGCGTGGCACCGTGGAGTGGCCGAGATGCCAAAATAATGAGAAGGAGAAGGAGCGCCCGATGGAAACCAGAAATAAAATGGGCTTTGCCGAGTTTCGAGGCTCTTTGTTCGCTTTACTGCGAACTCGCAGTGCGGAAAAGCTCGGAAATGCGGGATCGCACCCCCCCCCCCCCTGCGGGAGTGCTGGAAAGAAACCACAGCGGATCGATTTTAAAACGTTTTTCGACGGAGGTTATGTTTATGTGACGGTCTTGAGGTAACCGAGGGAGAGATGCAGGGGACTTCTCGCGTTCACTGCAGCACGTAAGGGTTTTGTGAGATCCCCGCTTTTCACGTCTCTACTGGGAGACCTTAAGCGGTGGAATGTGACAGAATTATTTTCACGGGACCAGCCCGCGCGGCAGTGCAGGAGCTGCGCTGCACCTCCACGGAGCACGAGCACGAGCGCGCGTGTGTGAGATCCTGTGCACGACAGTGGAGCGGAGAGGCCGCGCGCCTTCACCTGCGCCTGTGACGGCGGCGTTCAGGCCTGAGGCTACTTCAGAGCCCTTCGTCAGAAGCTGTATTTCATCAGCTAGCGTGCTTGAGGACCGTGTCAAGAGAGGTCGACGCCCGATATGACATTTCAGCGTGCCATCAAAATGTCGCTCCTCTTGTATTTCCTTTTCCTAACATAGTCGTAAAATAAATTGCAGAAGTTTCCTTCTCTCTGCTTTATCATGCTGCAGTAAGAGAATCTTTTCCTTTACACCCCTGAAACATGGATTTCAACGATCTGACAGAATAGACTAAAAGGTATCTGTGCGTAGGTGCCCAAGACCGATACTTCCCGTCCGGACAGGGACGGCTCATGAGATTCGACTGCCTTCTTAAAGCTGGACTGCAAAGTCCAGTTCTGTGGGCTGGTCCAGGAGTCACTCGCTCACGTTCGTCAATGTGTCCGCACAGCGGTGCTGCCTTCTGAGTGCAGCACGACCCCGAATTTCTAGATCATCTCCACGGGGGCTTCAGGCGGGGGAGAAGCTCCACGAAGGACTCGAGGCTGGAGCTGACCGGGGTCGCGGCGTGCCTACAGGCGATCCGCTGCAGTTTCTCGAAAAGGCCTCCCTACTGTCTTTAAAGAGCTGGAATAAACCCGAGACCCGCCCACGCGTGACAACAGCGCTGAAACTATCAAATAAATAGTAAAACCCCAAATAAATAATACGTCTAGTAATCGTGGTCCTGTATAGTGCCTTACATGCCAGCTCCTCTCGTGAGCAGGCCGGCAGGGAGTGGAGGAGGGGCGGGCGGGGGTGTGGGACACAGCCGGTGACAGAGAGACCCAGGGGCTCTGTCACAGGTGCGCAGCCCGCTGACCCCCCCAATCACCCGCTCCTCCAGGTGAGGGAGTCCGGCCGTCCCAAAGGAGCACTTCACACGCTTCAGGCCTGCTCTCGGGACCATTAGTTTGATCCGAGAAACTTGTTTGCGGGGGCTTTTATTGTAATCCTCCTCGATGAATAATTGATGGGTGATGTTCCACGTTTATCCGATGTCCCTGCTGCTCCTCCGACAGGCCCTGCTCTCTCTGCAGAGTCTCTCTCTCTCACTCCCCCTCCTTCCTCCTTCCCCGCTGTCAGTTGCTCCTTTTGGTTGTTTCAACCTCGAGACGCTGGAGTCGAAGCAGTCCTGCCCTGTTGAAAGGATCACACTGCTGTCACTCCCAAAAAAGTCCAGTTGAGCACCTGTTTAGCCAGCTTCTCCGACTGTGTTCATGCAGACCGCAGTCTGGCACCAGGCACAAGACGCAGCAAGACGTGTTGTTTGTGTTGGGGTGTCTGCGTCAGCGGTGGCGGTTTGTATGAACTTGGTTTTGTGCTAGGTGATGTGACCTCTGCTGCACTATATTCCTGTGATTGTTTGCTACACTTCAGCTGAACGTCTGGTCAAAGACAGCTCGCTGTTCTGTGCTTTCCTGTGCCCAACAGACGCCGGGTAACCTTGAAGAATTTGCACAGTTCAACTCAGGTCGTTTTGGGGAAAACAAACAATTGCAGCTTTTTTTGTGGTGTAACACACATGCAGAATCACATATGACTTTGCACTCAGTTCAAGATCTGATGTGACAGCTACAAATTCTGCTTAAATATCAAATTCAGCATGGGCTTTACAGTCCTCCTCAGCTTTTAAGTCATCGAACAGTCCAGGTATCTCACAGATCTATTGCATGAGTGTAATTTGGGTCTTTAATCTTAGGCCTTCTGACTCAGACCTTCCTACTGCTCTGAAGACCAGGCTGCACACACATGCAACATAGATTTTTGGTTTTCAGTGCTCAAATCCATCATTGGCTCTGCAGCTCTCGGCACTTTCAAAATTTGCTTAAAGATCGATCTTTCTACTACGCCCACAGATAAGTCATTTATTGTTGCTGGCCCTATTGGCTGTACTTATTACCAAAACAAAAAGGAGTCAGAGCCATTTTCCCAGGCAGCACGGTCTTGATGCTGGCTCATGACACTGTGTGTGTGTCCCATTGCATGTGTCAGAAAAGCATGGTGTTGTGTTTCCTGGGGGGCTCTCATCTGGACAGTGCACGATGGGCTCTGCGGTCCGGATATCATTGATTGGAGCCTGGGCTGTGACTGCCATTGCCAACAGCCAACAGCGCCCCCTGTGGGAGATGCCCCAGGTCGCAGTGCTGTCAGTGAGAACTGTATTAATCCTTCATTCGGTGCTAGCCCTGCTGCGGGCAGTGCGATGAAGCCCATGGTTCACCTGGAGGAACCTTGCTTGCTCTGTATCCCACCATGATGGCAGGAGTGTAAGAGCGATGGTCTGAGCTGATTCCCAGCTGTCGATTGCCACTTTCTGGCTGGCGATGCTAAATGACAAAAAACCTCTTTTTTGAAAATAAATGGGACACTTCTGTTCGGGGAGCTTCAGTCAAAGACCATCAGGATTTGAATCCTAGCAGAACTGGAGAACAAACACACTTCCTCAGTCAATAGCAAAGCAAATGTCAATATAACATTATTATCTAATGATGCAGATTTACTCAGATTAAGGTAAGGAGTTTCAGTTGTCCTCCAGAGTGGACTGCACAGCCTCCTCTCGTTTGTAATCTTCCACCAGCTGCTGTTTGATATACCAGAGCTTTGAAAAAGAAGACATTTCCCTCTGTAGTGCTGCTGGGGGACCATAGTGACATGTTCCACTCGTCAGATAAATCTATCTGAAGGGGAGCCTTTGATTTCCTGCAGTAACCACACAGCAGCAGCTATTGATGGTGTTGTCTCAACAGATTGAGCGGCTCTTAAACAGAAAGAAGACCATCTGTTATTTCAAATTAGACTGAGTCGTACTCCCATGGTGGATATTTCATTCAAGTTACTGGACTTGATCTCTTCTAAGCCATCCATCTCCGAAGAACCATGTCAGGGAATGCTAGCAGGAGCTCAAACCTTTGTCTTCCTTACCAGTGAGAGACCAGTTGCTGGTTTGTATGGAGATCCCTCCCTCCTGAAAGGTAATAATAATAATAATAATAATAATAATAATAATAATACAGAGCCTTTCTGGACTCTGCACCTACAGTTCCAACTAATCCCCTCTGCCACCACCAGTGTGTAGCCCCACCTGGGTGGTGATCATCCAGGTGGGAAAGGTGGGTGTAGGGAGTTTTCCTGGCTTGGCGCTGGAGGCAGTGCTGATGGTTACAGAGCTCAGCAGCAGAATAGATAGCTCCTCGAACAGCCAGGAGGCACTGGACTGGAGGAAACAGCTGAGTCTGCTCAGGGTGAGGTTAATGACTACCGTTAGACTCGCGTCCACTAATGGCTAAATACTAACGACTGCGGCGAACCATCTCCATTCTGAGCCTTGCAGGTCTTCATGTCAAGACGATGCACTGTGAGAGCAAGTAGTAATTAGTCTGCGCTTTGGAGGGAGCGGGGGTGTTTCTTAATGAGCTTCAGACCACAGGCTCTGAGTTTCACTACTCGTTTCTTTAACAAAAAGTGAACAGATTGATCCAGGTGCCCATAGAGCTGCTTCAGGAAGGGTCCCCGTGCATTCTACAGAGTTCACTGTAGCTCAAACACCCACAGAAGTGCCTGTTGCTTTATGCCTCTGACACGCTTGCGGATAAATGTCCTATGTGTCCTGGGGAGCACGTCTCCTGGTCCGGGCTCAATCAGGTGATCGTCTTTGGACGACAAAGTCTGAACCACAAACACAGGACCGGAGATAAGAACTTCACGTTTCCTTTGGATGCTGAGCACCATCTCAGATCAGGATGGTGTCACGATTATAGTCCCCCCTCCTTAAGGGTGCTCCAGCCCTTTCACTTGAGACTTTATTCTGTGCACCTGTTTCCTATTCCCAGCCCACCTTAAAAGCCAGGCGCTGACGCTCATCCGGGCTCTGCATCTGATTTCCGTATCGTGCGAGTCCGGGACCTGGAAGCACCTGGTCCCGTTAAGGTTTTAATCTCGGTTCCCGTTCCTGTTCCCTGTCCGCCGGTTCCGACCCGGCCTTCGTGTTTTAATTCCGTGTTTTGATGGATCTCCTGGTTTTGGACTCACCCTTGTTGTGTATTCTCTAAGGACTACTCTTTTGGATTGTTCGCCTCGGCCACACCTCCCCCGTGCACCAGCGCACCTTGGACACGCCCCCCTGTCTTCAGCCCCGTATTCCTGCATGACGTTTCCCCAGTGTTTCCCCACTTCTTCGGACTGTGTCGTCCGCATAGGGTCCGGAAAGAACTGTTCGTTACAGATGGAATTGGGATAGCAAGCGACAAGAGGCCCGGGAAACAATGATATCAAGCACAGGTGCTATCGCTCAGGCTCCAGCCTCCTTGGGAGTTAAAATGATCCCTCCTGCCAAAGCTAGACAGCGGTCTCTGAAGGGGTTAACACTAATGTGCAAACAGCAGTGAGAAACCTAACCTAACATCCCGTAATTCGGGATCCTAACCTGATTAATATCAAAACCCTAATTCATCTGCCTGAACCAGCACATCCTGAGACGTGCTCTTCTGCAGGGGCTCAATCCTAATTCGGTTTCTCGGTGGAGAGAAGCTCCAGTTATCGACAGCGGACTCCGGCAGGAAGAGGGGTCCAGCGCTCCGATCAGCATGTCAGCGAAGTCTAAATATACCCTCAGCAGAGACCACTTTCACAAAGAGCTGGTAAGTGCAGGAGTACCCTCAGGCTCTGCGTATTGAAGATTTAAAAAATCAACCAATCAATAAAAAGTGTTAACGGTCCTTATAAAGAACAAAAAAAAAAACAAACCTTAGTTTATTCATCATCATGATCAATAATTTTTTCCAAAAATCTGTGATCCTCTACATCCAGAGAAAAGGCACTAGGTCGCAGTTCGGCCCACCTCTCTGGGCATACAGGGCTCAAGCTTTGCCAGCAGGTGTTTCAAACATCGAGCCCGTCTGTTCTCAGTGTCTCTGCGCTGCCCTCTGCATGCGGCGGGGGTGGGGTCCGAGCTGCTGCCACAGGCAAACCTGACCTCCCGTTCACTCTCTCACATCTGCACAGACAGACTGGAACATCTGCGCAGCAATAGCTGTAGAGGGCGTGACACCACCCTCTTTACTGGATGAGAAGTAGAGGGGCTTAAAATTCCAACACAAACCAAAGTTGTCTTGACATGGAGATCAGGCTCCTGCAATACAGCACAAAGCACAAAACGAACACATTGCTCACACAAACACAGTCTGTTTCTCTCAGCTTGGTCAGTTGTGATGCATTGGACCTGAGGTAAATGCTTTTTGAACAAGAGCATTTTCAGGGGACGGCTCAATTCAGCAGGTTGGAATACAATGTTAACACCTCTGGCTGTGAGGGACTGCTGAGATACAGTACGTGGTCTGCGTGTCTGGTGAAGGGTTTTCATTTTGTCTGCAGGGTGAGTCTGGTAGACCAGTTACTGCTGGTACCATCTCCCAGGAGGTACAGCGTGACCAATGATGAGTGAAGCTCCTGACCAGGTGCTACCAAGACTGCACGGGCCAGGGAGTCCTTGTCCCATAGTGCACTGGGTGTGTCCCATAGCGCACTGGACCCAGACACTGGCACAGCGGTCTAAGCATCATTCCTCCAGTGGGCACTGACACTAATGAGCTAGCAGTCTGAAAAAACAGCAGAAGACTCTTTGAAGACATTCTTTATTCCAGTGCAGGTACGAAATGCCTAAAGATGAGCCCATTTGATTTTCAGTTGACATTTCTTAATTGTACAAGCTGTGTGGCTTTTATAAAGAAAGTGCTGTTTTAAAAATAGAGGTGGAAACTGGCACTGATTACAAATTACAGCATTTTCACACAACATTACATAATAGAATGGAATACAATGGAGCTTGGAAGTAAGATCACCGGGTAGAGCCAAGCTTTGTGATTGAGCACACAGTGTGATGGATGACGGTATAATACTCTGTTGAGACCTGACTCAGAACACCGTCTGCTTTGGTCGCCATAAATATTAAAAATAGAGGATGGAGCAGCTGTTGGAGTGATGCCAGGGAAGGGCGACCAGTCTGGTGTCAAGGGTAATTGCTGAGATTTATGTGGACAAGCTAAGTGATTGGTGCATCTGGAGCTCTGGAACAGAAAAGGCTTCGGGGGCGTTTGCTTGAGGTCTTTAAATTTGTCACAGGTGGGGCGTCGGCCAGTCAGGTCCGGTCAGTTATTCAAGCCTTGAGCACAGACACAAGAAGCTGGCGACACTGGAAGAACAGTCAGGCGGGGATTTGACGACACAGCCTGGAAAGATCTTTCTTTGATTAGGTGGGAAGTGCTTCCATCTGTATTCGAGTTTTTGTTATTGCAATTACATCTGATTTCCACAGAGTCTGAATGGGAGTTGCGAGTATTTAAAAATTCATGCATAGACTGGAAAGGGAGGAATGGATTATGGTGGGGGCTTCTTGTACAGTTCTGTTCCCTGGTTCCTGTGTTAAGCAAAGGGAGGGCACTCAGATGAGAATGTTCCACAGAGCTCAGAGAGCGGCCCTTGCTTCCTGTGTCGCTTCTGTACTCCTCTGGATTCTGCACATCCTTTGGCATCTGCAGTGTCTTCTAGGCTCCTCGCCTTTTAGATCCCCCTTTTTCCAGGAGAAATCCAGAGGCTTGTCCCCCAGCCTGTCACTGAGCCTGGGCTGGAGGTGTGTCTGGGTGTCAGAATAAGACTGCGGCACACGTAGAGATTTTGATGCAGAGATTTCTCGTTAGTCTCACCAGCCCCGGACAGGACAGTCCGTTACTGCCTCTCCGAAAAGGCTTCTCTGACTCAGTACCCTTGCCACTGGGTGTTTTCTAACAAGCCTGCTGGTTAACACGCCAGCAAAGAGGTATTCACTGCAGGTTCACAAAATGAAACAGACATTATTTACTGTGCTTTTTCTTTCTTAAAGGGAAATTGCAGCTCCCAGCCTGCAGCTTCTGACTGTTTGTGTCATTCCTGGGTAGCTTTCTCTGCAGGAGAAGAGATCGTTCTGCATCTCACCTTCTGACTTCACACTAGGGCATTGTGGGTCCATTGTGTGAGCGCTGCAGCGGAATTCTTCAAGTGCAGCACAGATGGGCACCAGGTAGCTCACGGATGGAGCAGGAATCTTCTTATTGATCTTAACGCTGTAATTTACTTACTATGGCAAAAAAAAACCTGCATTACAATCACAGACAAAGATAATTGTATTTGCAATTCATAAGCTTTAGAAATAATGCATTTTTCTGCAATATCACTGCTGTTTCACAAACTCTCGCATGGGAGTGTTAAGTGCCAGAAGGGATTTGAAGACAGGTGTCTAATGAGTGGCTCTCTGGTTGGGGGTAAGTTTTGTTGTGTGTGCAGCAGGCTTATTGATGGCAGGGAAAAACTGTGTACTAATTGCTAATTTCATGGCGTTGCGGAAGACGAAGACAACTCGTGATGGCTGGAGCATTTAGTACCCGATGATTAAAAGCTGGGAGTTAAAGAAAATCGTTAGAGCTGAAACAAAAGGGAGAGCTTATTTATAGGATGCACAGCTCAGACTTTAAAGGAAAACCGCTCCACTTGGCAGATGACTTACTGGGGTGGCTGTAGCTGATTTTATGTCCCAATGCTTGGAGATAATCAGCCTGCTCTGCCCATGCCTGCCTCTGGCTGCTGACCCCACTAATGGATTGCTGCTGCACAGGAAGAGCGAAGCCCAGCCCAGGTCTGTCCACTCTCATGCTGTCTGTAGTCTGTGCCTGTCAGGCTGAACTCTGACCTCTGGCCTCTGTGCATTACACTCACCTTGCAGCAATTCATGCCCCTTGTCTGTTAATCGCCTCCTCAGGACCATACGATTGGGCCCTGCGATAATCAATATTTCAGCTGGACAGCTGATCGAACAGTTCAGGCCCTGCTGACCTGCAAGTCTCTTATTGACCCAGGACTTAAGATCTAGTCCATCTGCATGGGGTTTAGAAACCAGACAACTTCTGCACTGCGATCTGCCGGCTCTTGCGCACGAGTCTACAGGAGGTGCTGAATCTTGTGAATATTGTGTGCGCGCTCCTTTATTTTGAGGCATGTTTCATGTGCACAGGGGGAGTAACGAAACAGACATTTGCTTTTTGGTTTCATGGTGGGAGACTGATTTCCATCTTGTGCTAGAGCCTGCGTGACTGCAGTGTTTTCCCGGCCAGTGGAGTTTGCCTGCTCTCTTGACTATGCAGACATCACTGTTGTATACTACCTCAGCACACGCAGTAACACAAAGCGCACGAGGCTGGGAGTAGCTTCGGGACTGGCATCTATTTCTGTTTCTCTTTCCCTTAATTACATCTCTTCCTTTGCAGTAGACCCAATAACAGTGTGTGCAGCGTCACTAAGATAAAAGTGGTGCAGGTAGGAAGGGCACAAGCAATACAATATACCAGCACATAACAATTACCACACCACGTGTATATAATGGGGTGACACCTAGTCGGAAGCACCCCACCAGCTCAATATAACAGGGTTGTGCCGTATTTAATGCATGATTATGAGCACCCCACCATTTTAACATAATGGGGTAACACCTCATCTGATGCCCAGCTCTGAGCAATGAGTGACACTAATCATAGGACAACAATTAGCGCTCATATACAGCCAGGCATTGTGAGTGACTCAGTCCTCTCACCCCATGGACAGGACATACAGTAGTTATGTGGCCAGAGAAGTCGTGATTTAAATGACTTATTACTGTTGTTTACGCTGGAGATTTTCCCTGGAGTGCTGTTTTGAAGTCAGATAGAAAGGAGGAGCACAGAAATGTGAATGTTTATGATATGTCTAAATTCACAGACATTTCCAGTGTGAAAGGTGGAAATCTTGTAGCTATACTGCTGATCAAGCTGTTCTGTCATTGGCGGCCCAACATCGAGCGTCCAAAAACAGATCCTATGTAATTTTGCATTAGTGCTGACGAGTTCCCCTTGCTTTGCTATTTTAAAACGTCACGCAGCACGTTAAACGTATCCATATTATTTTGTTACGGCAATTTGGTTTCGTCTGCACAATTAGACAAAATGGCACTGTCCTCACAGATTCGCTCCCCACTGCAAGTCCTACTGTACAGAGCAGTGGAGAAATCCGTTGCACTGCAGGAGCTACAGTATCTAGCACATGAATTATTCAGCTGGCTGCTTAATCGGTTTGGTTCAGTAGCAAGTCTGCTTTGCTGAGAGGCTGAGTATCAGAGGTTAAATATACAGCTTAAACTTTACTGTTCCAGAAATGTGTCCTGGTATATTTCAACGTACCTGTTCCACCAAATTGCTCCATGCCCCTGGATGTTTGCAAGGCCAGGACCTTTTCTGCAAATGAACCTCTTGTTTGAAATTCTCTCCAGCTACTTTTCATTAAATGGACACCTGGGAATTATCAAAGGGAACCCAGTTTAGCTTCCTCTTTCTTTCTCTAGAGGGGGGGACAATGGGTAATATGCAGGCATTGATATTACACAAAGGGAAGAGGGAAATGAGAGCTTAATATATGTATATCTCACCTGATATATACATTTATGTACAGTACATATAAATATAAGATACATAAATATCTCATCTTCTGGCCTGTCTTCTGTGCATATCTCTCACACTCCCCCCGCCAGCTCATCTACACCCCTGCAGCAGCTCCGTGGCTCATTCCTTCAGTCGGGCTGACAGGAGATTCATGCCAAACACATGCTCTCTTCAGCCCTCTGTCACATTCGCAAGGATCTAACCTGACTACAGATTTGTTTTTGTTTTTTTTTTGTGGCAGAATCCTCCATCTGTTCCTCGAATCGCAACACTCCGTGCAAGCAGTTATCAGAGTCCTGGGTCAGTGATGTGAATCCCTGGCCACTCTTTACAGCCTCTGGATGCTCAAATCTCTCGGTCGCCTGTGCTAAAACCATAGGGAAGTCTGCTCTGGCCCATGTTCACACATTTGATGGACAATTCTGCCAGTTTTCCGACAGGAGGAAAAACAATCAGCCCCAGTAAGACTTATGAGTAAGTGTCAGTTATGGAGAGTTTGGTTTTGATTTCAAGCACACCTGTCCATCTCTCTTCAGCCCTGCCTGAGGCCTGCGCTGGCACCACAATAAACAGCTTTTTATTGTCAGCTTTTCCTCCTTATTGCTTTTATTTCTTTGCCATTTGACTGTGCCCTAATGTCTCGCCGTATATCCTGAGCCTGTCACGGCGTGTAAACCATCTCGGAGCGACTGTGTTGCCGCAGGGTTCGGGAGTCTTCCTGAGCGCTCCTGCCCTGGGGCTTGTACAAACTCACAGACAACGCGCGAAACGAGGAGTGATACCAGCAGCTGTTAGACAAGACGTTTTGCTGGCAGTTTAGCATAGAATACACAAATGCTTAGAGGACAACCTGATACTGCATTTATACTGCAATGTTCACTTGTGGCATCACCCTCTATTGTTCCTTGTTTTTACTGCTGCATAATTGCCTTCATACCTTCAGGGTTTTCTGCTCGGTACTGCACGCAGGTGAGCCGTGGTGATAAATTGTGTCTGACAAGGAGAAAATCATACCGGGAAGACATATAGTTTTTCTGCTCTCTGTAATACAGGACCGCAAACCTGCCACAGCAGAAAGGGCGGGTGTGAGCGCTGGGAAGGAGAAACAGAAATCAGGTGATCCGAAGTTGCTGGAAATGTGAGTTTGTAACAAGAGGTCGGAAGTGTAGCATGTGAGAGGACACCTGGGTTCTGTAATTCCTCATCTTGCACAACGAGAGAGCTCATGAGTGGCTCTCACATAGGGATCTAAGGGTCAAATACCTGTCCTTGGAAAGAACCTTTTTGAAAGATTTCTGAATGTCCTGGGACCTTTGCCTCAAGATTTGCGTTCGACTGGTCCTGAAAGAGGGTACCAGTGCATATCGCGTCTCTTAACACATCATGGGGGGGCTGCCCTGTGTTGGAGGGTCAGTGCGGACTGGAGGAGGGGTGTGTCTCTCACGGCCAGCACCGTGTACCTGAAGGTGTCCGGGAAGCCAGAGGGGGCGCTGTGTTGCTGAGAGCCAAGAGAGCTCCTGATTGCATTCTGCCAATAGTGTGCCATCACTTGGGAGTCCCAGTCACAGTCGGCTAGTGACCTAACCCAGGCGCGAACCTGTGACCATAGCATTCAACCTACGCTCAGATAAGCAACTTTACTGATTTTGGGGCAACTGAGAGTCCCAATGGGAGTTGATCATCAAAGTCAACTGTGCTCCCCTGAAAGAGAGTGCTGCCTGTTATCTTAGGAATACTGTGTACTGAATTAGAGAGGACAAGGATAAAGGAAGATTTGGCTTTGATTGTACTACAACTTTCAGCTCAATCGGGTTCCTGCTTGTATTCACATGAACAAATCCAGCTAGGGAGCTCCCAAAAACTCTCTAAAAAGCCTCAAGCACAAATGCTGAAGAGAATACAAATTCGAATTTATTTTAACAACAAGAATGACCTCAAACCAGGGATTGAATTTTCAATTTTATAGACTCGTGTGCTTTTTCAACGTTAATCTAAATAACGCAGAAATTGAGCAGCTAAGATTTGGGCTTTTTGAGATAGGCCCCTGATCCCCTGAGACCCTGTATTGGATATCGCCGTTAGTCATTAAATGTGCGTGGGATTGCCTTTTAAAACTTTCTAAGAAACGCTGATCGCTCACACAGAGCCACACACACGACTGTTTGTGCTGATTTGCCTACCAGGTCAGGAGAGACTGTATCTAACCCTGAAGTGATGTAGACACCGAGCTTCAGCAGCATCACAGAGTGAGCTGCCTGGGGGAAGGCACAGAGTCTTGGAGGAATGCTCCCTGGAGATCAGTGCCTCCTGATTGTAAACCCAGCCTCAGCCTCCGCCTGGCACCACTTGGCCGGATTCAACTATATAAAATATATTAGAATCTCAGCAACCACTTCATCACATCGTTTCCATCTTGAACAGGTGTCATATCAATAAGCATTTGACAGGGTAATGTATACAGTGCATATATCTATCCTTGCATCCAAGTGATCCAAAAAGCAGGTTCTCAGTGTTAATTCAAAAACTGAAAATATTGATGGAGTCGTTTGTTGCTTTTTCCTCAGTGTGGAGCACATCCAGCAGGAATGCAGGACCGATCATTACTGCCAGGCAGAAATAGTTTATTGATTTGCTCTGGGGTTGTATATGCAAGTAATCTTTTATTAGAAGTCAACGGTTTGTGTTCTTCTGATTAATCTGCCCCGCTTAAAAAACAAAGGAACTGCGTGCAGGCCGTTCGGAAGCCCCCAACAGGGGCAAACACTTTCCGAACTCCGGAGCTCGGGAGATATGGATGTAGGTGCTGACGAGGTCGGAGTAACAAAACGTTTGGTCGATCGCCTAAGCTAAGCTTTCTCTGGGCAGCTCTGTCACGTGTCATCCAACAGGCACTATCATTTCCACTCCTTGGAAAAATAAATCTATTAATAGATATGCCTGCATTAGATAGGGAGTGGAGAGCTTCTGAATTACAAGCATACTTCCAGGAAGGAAATGCTAGAAAGTTAATGCATCTGCCCAGAGATGTGCACTGTGGTAGGTCATAGAACCACAGTAACAGCAAACCGTAGCTGGACAGACAGAATTTGCAGCAGAACATGGAGACATATGGTGATGAATAACTGAAGTCTGGGGGATTCACAACAGTGCTAAAGCTTCACAGCGCTTACCTCAAAGCACAGAATCGCTAAGGGGTGGGATGAGCTGCCGAGCCATGCTGTGTGTCTTTTGGTGCTCAGAGAGAGAAACTCACTCTCTGCACTGATCTGCTCTGTTCAACCCTGATCGATTGATCAAACAATCAATCAATCAGTTTCATAATTCAAAGTGTTTAATCTAGCTAATGAAATTCTTAATTCATCTTAATAATGAGAGTT
The DNA here is from genome assembly GCF_059453375.1 of Lepisosteus platostomus. NCBI lineage: Eukaryota > Metazoa > Chordata > Actinopteri > Semionotiformes > Lepisosteidae > Lepisosteus > Lepisosteus platostomus. The sequence continues at coordinate 1,510,187 of NC_142613.1, forward strand.
ATTATAAAAGTCAGCAGCAGGGATAAATGAAGCAAGTCCAGCTCTGTTTCCAGGTCCCTGTAATGTCATGGACGGGAGGGGAACGGCACTCTGTCCCTGGCCCAGCTGACATCAAGGCACACACTGGAAACCCGTCAACTGGGACTGGCTGCTTTCTGTCTGATCCAGGCCGCGGCGTGCGGGTGTGACCGTCACGGCTCTGTGGCGGCTCGTGCTGCAACACCTGGGGCGCGAACCCGGGTCTCCGGTGTAACGCATCAGGGAGCCATCCGAGTGAGCGAAGGGAGACCTCCCCCTCCCAGCCACGCGCAGGGAGGGCAATGATGTCACCATGCCCAAACTTGCTCCGCTACACAGGGAAGAGCTCTGCTATGTGGCCAGTTTTGATAAAAAAAAAGCCAAACAGCTGGAAAAGCCAAAACAGACAGCTCGGTCACAGCCTCCTCCCAGACCGTTTTGTGCTGATGCAAGGAAGTATAACTGCCGTTTCCTGGCCATGGGAGCCCTTCGGGTGTGACCGGCTGGCGTCAAAGACCTCCTCTTCCCTGCTGTTAACTCAGTGCTGACGTCGTCTGTCTCCTGGTTGCCTTGGAGGCCTCCGCACTGAGATCTGAGCAGAGCGTGATGCCCACACACAAGACAGCCACTGATCTGCAGCGAGGGAGACACAGAAAGGTCATTTGGGACAATGTCCTGTCCATTGAAGCAAACAAAAACCCACTACCACTTTCTCCCTCTTTTGTAGGTTGCTCCGACTACTGCCCTTTCAAAGTCCGGTTGAGGAACAGGGAAAACAGAAAGTGAGGTCAGAGCATCTCACCACGGTCACCATCGAGGTGACCCCGCCCCATTTCTGAGGCAGAGGTGGGGATCTGTTAATGGTTCAGCTGCAAGGTTTGCATTTGGCTTAATTTGCTAATTTCACGCAGCTCAGCAGCTCCAGACTAATTAGACTAGGCTAAGTCATAATTAGACAAGTATAAATGGCAAGATGGTTTAATAGAAAATGCACAGCACTGAGTAATGATTTTTATTGTCACTCTATTAGCGCATGACACAATGTGGAGTGCTTTAATAACTGATCATCAACATTTTTCATACAAATATCTGATCAGAAACCTTCAAACTTTTAAGCAATGCTGTGTGTTCTCAATAATGGATTATCACCTATAGGTGCCACAGTATGTGGAAACCCACTATCACCATGTCTTTATATAAGCACAGTGGAAAAGACCTTGCATAAGCTGTCTTAGTGCTGGATTTTTTACATAATTTATTAAGCCTTCTGCACGTCCTCAGAACCGAGAAGGGTTAATGATAATCCCTTTGACTTCTGAAAGCTGTGATATGAATTGCATAAATGGTTTCTATTTTTTCCTGGTTGCACACATAACTAGTTCTTTAGTTATTGTTGGCTGGTAAACTGATGTTGTATGGCATTGTAATTAGAAATGTCTTTACTCATCAGAGTGAATATAGAACGGGCAGTGCACCCATCCACATGCACAGAATACCCCTCCACCTGCACAGAATACCCCTCCACCTGCACAGAATACCCCTCCACCTGCACAGAATACCCCTCCACCTGCACAGAATACATCTCCACCTGCACAGAATACCCCTCCACCTGCACAGAATACCCCTCCACCTGCACAGAATACATCTCCACCTGCACAGAATACCCCTCCACCTGCACAGGATACATCTCCACCTGCACAGGATACATCTCCACCTGCACAGGATACCCATCCACCTGCTCAGAATACATCTCCACCTGCACAGGATACCCTTCTACCTGCACAGGATACCCATCCACCTGCTCAGAATACATCTCCACCTGCACAGGATACATCTCCACCTGCACAGGATACCCTTCTACCTGCACAGGATACCCATCCACCTCCACAGAACACCCACACAGAATAGACAGCTGCCTGGACAGAACAGACAGCTGTTTGGAAAGCCAGAACAGCCGAACACATTGAAAGAACAGGAAGGGCTTGAGATGGGAGTGACCTTGGGAGAGCACGTGCTGGTGCTGAAATCCCCTCAGACTGACACCGCTGATAAACATGCAGCGCAGCGCCCACAGGGTCCAGAGTGTCCCGTGAGCCGGGCAGGGAGGGGGCCCGGCCCGGGACAGGGAGCTCGCAGGGCAGGGTGGCCCTGGGCTACTGCCGCCGCGGTGCGCCTCCATTGACGTCCAAGGTTATTGAAGATAACGAGCTATTAAGAAATGAATAAATAAACAGGTCGGGGTTATTATTAATAATAAGGCCGATAAGCCAGTAAATGTGAACCCTCTATCTTGTGCTGTCAGCTGGTCTTATTTGGAGGCATCTGCTTCTGCACAACTGCCGATTATTTCTAAATGGCTTTTTAATGGCTCCTACCTTTCCACCTTATTTTATTAACAGTTGCCCTCCTTTGTAAATACGCTGTTGTCAGTGGAATGCTAATAGCCAGTCTGCTGTGTTTAATTCTGGCAGCTTGTCAGGTGAGGATCGGCTGCAAACATCCGCCTCCCTGTCTGCACCTGCCCTCGATCTCTGCCCAGGTGGTTCCGCGTGGCGCGGCAGGGCGCAGGCCGCGCCCGGCCCCGAGAGACGGGTGTGTGCGCGCACGAGCATGGGCCGCGCAGGACTCCAGTGGGGGGAAGAGATGGCTCTGCACTCCATCTGCAGAACCAGAGTTTATCGGAGAAAAAGCCTCGTGAAATAAATGACATTTATTTAATAGCCTCATAATATCCCTCTCATCTTTGTTTTATTTAGTGACTTAGCCAGAAGACGTCTCCCTGCTTTGTAACGCAGCTGCATTATTCATAACTGTACATTATAAACTCACAGAAGCTGTTACACAGTGCAATACGAGGCAGATTGGCAATAATCCAATATGAAATATTAATATCAGATGATTTTTTGGGGCTTTTGGCAAGTGTTGTATTCTGAACGGATCTTGTCAACTGACAGCTAGAAGGCCATTTAAAAACCCCAAAACTTGTAAGATGCCGAACTGATGGAGGAGCTCAGTGGTGGACTGGTGGACGCTAGTGACGTCATCACTCTGCCCGGAACCTGGACCTCTCCGGCACTCGTGCTCTCCCGTGCTCTCCCGTGCCCGTCTCGGGCGCCGGCGTCCCAGGGCGCGTGGAGATGTGTGACGCTTGGTGCCCCCGCCTGAGAGGGAGGGAGGCCGGCCCGTGTGAAAGCGCCCAGCCCATCGATCAGGGGAGCGCCGGCCGGCATGGGCGCCGCTGTTCTGATTAACGCAGGCGGTGCGAGCCCGCCCGGAGAATCCCAGGGATAGCTGCAGCACTTCCCGGGATAGCGCCGTCTCTGCTTTATTGCAGCCGGGCACCGTGCCCCGGTCTCTCTTTCCGTTAATAATTCATGCCACTGCGCCACGGCAGGGTGGAAGAGCCGCAGGCTCTCGAGGGGTCGCAGGAGGTCGGAGCTGGTTTGCCTCTCTTGTCCGAGTTTAATTACCCTTCATCAGGGGCACTGCGGCTCAGTGTTCCATTGCACTTTCTCCTCTGACACCTGCTGCACTAATAGCAGCTGTGTGCATTATGGAAAATACAGAACAGGGAAAATATAGAGTGGAGCGGTGGCTCTGTGGCTCAGGGTCTGCGCCTGTGGCTGGAAGGTGGCCAGTTCGTATCCCGCGGCCGGCAGAGGAATCCTACTCCGTTGGGCCCCTGAGCAAGGCCCTTCACCCCAGCTGCTCCAGGGGCGCCGTATAAATGGCTGACCCTGCACTCTGACCCCCAGCTTCTCTCCCTGTCTGTGTGTCTCATGGAGAGCAAGCTGGGGTCTGTGAAAAGACAAATTCCTAAAGCAAGAAATTGTATAGGGCTAATAAAGTAATCTTTAAAAAAAACATCTTAATTTGACAGAAAGGAGGGTGGTGTGGTGGTGCAGTGGCTAGCAATTGGTCCTGGTGTGAGTGTGTGTAGATTCCAGAACCGACCAGTGAAAAGCTTTGTTTCCTTGACATGTCATTTGTGTCTTGCGGACTGAAATGGCCAGATTCTGTTCCTGTATTAAACCCTCAGTACCTGCACAGAGATATTTTATCCATCCACTCACTACAGCTGCTTCATCCTGTAGGGGGTGACAGTGATCTGGAGACTAATCACAGGGCACGAGGCAGGATTATGCCCTGGAAAGACACAGCACAGGCTCAATTTAGAAAGACCAATTAACCTTGTAAGCAAAATGCTGGGAGGTGGGAGAAAAGCATTTGAAGAAAACTCATGCAAACACAGGAGAGCATGCAGGTCTCCTGGCCCAGACAAAATCCAACAAAATCTGACAAAATCTCTGGGTGGGAGCGGAGCTGTGCACCATACCACCATGCAGTCTTCTCATTTGTTACATTAAATTCAAATTAACATATATAAAACACAACACTTAGGGGATTAAAGACAACTGCAGTGAAAAACCTAGGCAGTATGATGCATGAGAAAAGTATTCAGCCTTTCTAAGTTAGAACGCAGGCAAAACGAAATAAAAAACTTCTCAATATAAATTACAAACATATAATGATGGTGCCTTTTGTGTTTGGCAGAGGTGTTTTCTCTTTACACAGTACTCGGTGTGCAATGTAACAAAGACGAGTGAATCAAATGGCTCATTTAATCCAGCCTCTAGTTGTATTTCTTACTCCTGTGTCAAGAATGATCAGAGACAAGAATCGAGAACGGACCGAGTTTGTGAGGGAGAGATTGGATGTGATGTGCAGTCGGGTTGTGATAGGATAGCCGGAATCTTTAAAAGCAGGTTAGTTTTTCAGATCATGAAACTTTTAACACGCAGTGGATATGCACTCCCGAGTGTTAGTGATGTAATGGAAACATGCTCTCGGGCAGCTTCAACACAGAAAGTTTCCCTCCGAAGGATTGCATCATATGAACCATTAATCAATCATCATGCAGTCATCACATCATTCCAGATCTTTCTTCTGTGATGTGGGTTTTGTTGAATCGTTTGCACTGTTCTATTTCCAGGGACTGCAGTAATATGTTACAACACTCTGAAGCTTGGAGCACCATGTGACACCAGTCAGTGACCACAGACAGCTGCTGAAAAGTGTTCAGTCAGATTCACTAATGATGGAGATGAAAAGGCAGGCTGGGGTCGGACCTTGAAAACGAAGTTTAATGTTTTATGCAACTGGCTGGCTTTCATGGCTGCAGACAATCTGAAATCCAGCCTAGCTGCTTTGACAAATCTCCTTTTAAGGAGCCGGTTTTATGTAATTTCTCCATCTTCCTCTTTTCAGAATGACAGCACTTGGGTCGGTAGAATAATTTTTTTTTAAGGCGGATATGCAAGTTACGTGTCAACTGAAAAAGATTACAAAAGCAAAATCCCCAGAGATTTTCCGCTGGTTCTCTGATCAGAAGGTTAAAGCCAATGTCACTTTGGGAAGATGAGAGAGAGAGAGAGAAAGGTTTGGGATTTTTTCCAGTCTGACATTTAATATGCTCTGTCATGCATGCAGGGTACTTGCTCTGCAGGAGGATGAAAAACAGCCTCAGTGGAAGAGGCAGGCTGCTCGACGACAGAGCGAATGTAGAGATGCCAGTGACAGAGATCAAAATCTTGCTCCCCATTTACTAAGTGCCCTTCATCCTAAACTCACTCTCTCCCCTAAAGACGGGTGGCGCCATTTGGGGTGGTACAGCAGCCACTTGGTGCCAGCAGCTCACCAGCACAGCAGACAAGTTTCTTCGGTAGTTAAACTAGAGAGGGAAATTGAGATTTTGTCAGGCTGTGCAAATCCTGTAGTGAAATTTAGACAGGCCACTAAGACTTAGAGTGAACCCATCCTGTTCCAAACAGTGCAAGGACCACAGTCAGTGAGGTCCAACACCTGTCCAGAAGATAGCAGGTCCAGCAGCTCAGAGCCCCCTTCATCAGTAAAGAATGAATCTCTATTTGTATCCTTTCTCTAGCCTTTGTTAATCCTCTAATCAGTGTTCATCTTGCCTGTATTTGTTTTTAGCTTGTGTGGTTGAAGAATCTAAGCCTCCACAGCGAGAGTCCACATGTCTAGCATCGCAGACTATAATCTCACAGTACACATGCAAACTTCTTAAGCGTTGCTGAAGCACAGCTGCACTGTGACTAGACCGTATTTATGAGCCCTCTATGTAGGAATGAATTATCAGCACAGCTGGGGGGGTGCAGACACGGCACTTATCTCTGTACGTTGTAAATACGCGTGTCCGTTCATGGGGATAACGTCTCCAGGGGTCACCAGATAACGCTGGCTCTGGAATCCGCTGCACGGAGCCGGCCGCGGCGCTGGAGAGGGAGCGTGCAGAGAGCACCCGAGGGCTGGACACCAGTTTGCTTATTGCCCCTGCTGGGCTCGTCTCACTGCCTGCCTTGTTAAATGAGGCAAGAGCAGGAGGACAGTGAGTGAGAGACAACGGAAATGGGCAATGAAGTACACTTATTTACAGGGTCAGCTCTTTCACTTGCAGGCCTCCTTTTGGATCAGTGTGTTACTTTCAGTGTGCTGGAAGTTCAACATGGGCAGCTTGCTCCACACTCCCACCACCTCTCTGTGTAGAGACGCTAGTAGCTTAGTGATCCAGGAAACTCTCCCAACCAGCTCCTGAAGCATCCCAGGCAATGTGATGTAGGAGCATTAGCAATATGGATGCAGGAGCATGGGGCCCCCAAAGGTCCCACCAGTGGTGGTGCTCTTTCAGATACCTCACGTGGGAGTCAAGGTCTTGTTATCGATCAACTGACTGAGCGCCACTAGAGCTGCGGGGGCACATCTCAGCCAGGACATCCCCAAACTGTGTCACGCCCTCTACAGCTAGAGGGCGCTCCTACTCTGTCCTGTTCCTAGTTTCCCTGTGCTTTGCTTGTCCTTCCAGTGTGTCCTTGTTTGGGGCTATATATTTCCGTGTCACCCTTTCCTCCTTGCTCAGCATGGAGGGTTCGGATGTCTTGAGACCCGCCTAGCACCAGGTTGTCTCCTCTGCGGCCTAAGGGCATAGATTTCTATCTCCTGAGCCCGGGCTAACCCCCGTTTTGCCACTGCGTATAGGGTTTTTTTGCTCTCCTGGCCATTCCACGGCTTGCCCTTTCCAACATCCGTGACAGAATGCAGCGTGAAATCCCTCTGCACCTGCGTCATCAGTGGGAGTGGCTCCCTCCTTCCTCGACACGTTGTGGAAAACAGCTGATGGCTCTGATGGAGCACCTTGGAGGAGGAGGGCAGCGCACAGTCCTCACCCTGCTGTGGTGGTATATCTGCTGCAGTCCCCGAAAGCGGAGTTCATTTACACATGGCGGGCTCGGAGCTGGGGGGGGAGCACTGTTCATCCCCCAGTGGATGGCGATTCTGAAATGCAAGAAAAAAGAAGAAGATAAGACACCTTCTGCTACTGGAGCAGTCAAGCCCTCCCTGCCCAGCTGCTGACACACAGACGTCAGTGTTCTGGGGAGCGAGGAGACAGCTGGTACAGTACAGACCTTTCTGTTCTCCTTCATGTGCCACATTAAACTGGTATCTCTGGTTATCACCTTTACTGTAAATAGTCAGTATTCTGTGATGGGTGTGAATGCTTAACCATGAAAAGGCATTTTATATCATACAAACTGATTGACTGATTGATTGATTGACCAACCGACCGAATGATTGATCACTCTTTTCTGACTCTAGAAGCACAGCACATTTCGATTCAAATGGTACGTCCTTATCTTACAAGGCTTGTTCACCAGCATCTCCCCCTGAGCCCTTGTCTGTCTCTCCTCGGCGTTCAGGAGTGCTGCAGCTTCAGAGGAAGACGTCCTGCTGAAGAAAGATGAACAGCCCGGTATTAAACTTTGCTTTTTAATACAAGCATGGAGTTGCAAAACCTTCCTGCTCTGCCCATCACAAGACAAATGCCTGTTTTTCTCCAGAGGTCTTATTAAAAGCTATAACACCAAGCTAAGGCAACAATGAGCCAGGAGTAAACAGAGATCTGGAGGGTCAGGACCTTTAATGAGGCAGTATTTCAATATTTACACTCCCCGAATTAAATAGCGAAGTAGCAGCGACTTCAGACACACCCTCCCTGTGTGCGTGTGGGAGCCGCCCACCGGACACACCGGACAAATTCCCAGAACTGGGAAGGGGGCTCACCACGAGGAGGGCTACCGCACAGCGAGCGCCAGGAATAGACCAGGATGCAGCGCTGAGCACTTTGGAGCCAGAAATAGAGCCTCCCCTGGGAGGCCGTGAGGAGACGCAACCAGAAATAAAATCCCTCTTTATTGCAAGTCACTGCAGCGCACAGGAATAGAAGCTGCCCCAACACCCCCCTGTTTCCAGACGGGAAAACACCGGTGAAGACTCAGCACTGCAGAGGGAGGGCAGCCCAGTCTCCCCGTCCCCCCGGCTGTGCCCCAGGAGAGGACGACGCTTCAGGGGCTGAAAAGAGCAGACTGCCTCGTTGCGTGTGTATTTTAATTGTTTTGCCTCTGTCTTTTCTTTTTCCGCCAAGCGCAGCATGAATAGAACATTCTGCAGCGTGACACGTTTATTTCTTCTATGACTCGCGCCGGGCGCACGGGCGCCCGCGGCGACAGAGCCCATCTGGTGCGGAGTGAGCTCCCGGGCAGGGCTTCTCCGGGTTCGCACGGGAAACCACTGGGCACGCTGGCCGTGCCCTGCGTGGCGCTCCGGGCTGGTGCCAGGATCAGGGAGGGCACGGGTTGAGTTCCTCCGCGATGTGGAAGGGCACCCTCGCAGGTGTCAGACACCCACTTCAAGCCCCCGAGAGAGGAAACAGGAGCGACTGTCTCCAAAGTGATAGCACAACAAGAATACTGCTGTCAGAGGAAAAGGATACCAGTTTCTAGTATTGGGGGAACGATCGAAATGCAGCTTGGGAAATGAACATGATACTAGCGATGTGTTGATGTTGCAGGAATGCTGCAAGTCTAATAGCATGTATATTTCAGTGGGTTGTCACCAGTGTGGTTCAAGGTTAGGCCTGAGACAGGGTTTGGGATTACAGTTAGGCACAGGGCTCAGCCAGGCTGGAAACAAGACTCCCAGCAATTAGATCATAAGACAAGTTACAAACGATAGGCAGCCATTCCACCCATTCAGCTCATTTTCCTGATTGATGTATCTCATCTAGCCTCTTTTTAAAAGAAGCCACAGCATCAGCTTTAACAGCATAGCTTGTTCCAGACCCCCACAACCCTTTGTGTAAAGACGTGCCTTCTGATTTCTGAATGTACTTCTCTGTAGTTTCCACTCGTCTGCTCTGGATCTTGTTGTTTCAAAAGATGTCCCTGAGGTTAGATTTGTCAATCCATCAATGGCTTCTCTTTTCATGACTACAACGTTTCAGTTGTCAGTGTAGTCCTTCAAGCCTGGGAATGTAACTGGTTGCTCTTCTGTTTATTGATACAAGAACAATATTTTATCATATTTTGTATTGTGGGGACCAAACATGTGTATAAATATTTTATGTGAGTTCTTACTCGTATGTTGTACAATTGGAATATAACATACCTCAATTTAAATTCTACACTTTTAATTTGTTGACCTTTGTATCACCTCCTCCTATTGTCTTAAAAGTGACAGTGACCTCAACGTGAAGACCTCAGACTCTTCTTCACGAGTGATTTCTTCAAGCTCAGAATTTCCCATCTTCGGTTAGTGATGTATGTTTTTACTACTTGCATGTAACACTCCACACTAGTCTTCATTCAGTCTGGTGTTCATTCATTCAGTCTTCCATTTATCTAAATCTTGTGAGGTTTCCTTTGCTGTTCCTACAATGTGTAATAGTCCTCCAATTTGAGTATCATCTCCAACCTTGTCTACTACTGGAATAGTGCTGACTACACCAGCACTCATTGATCTAAAGCAGGAAGAGTCCTAGGACAGATCCCTGGGGGGCATCATTAATTACATCTCTCCACTGAAGTATTTATCCCTTATTCTGTAACCTGTGTCCTGTCCCTTAACCAGCTCTTAATTCAAGTCTGGGCATCACCTTGAATGCCTGCTGCCAGCAGTTTTACATCATTTTTTCAAAAGCTTTTAAAACTATATGTATATCATAAAGTATGCTCTTATTTATTCTTTACTGCTGTTTCTTGTACAAAGACATCTTAGTATTTTGAGCAATCTTCTACATCCATGTTGACTATCCTCCTAGAATATTGTCGCTATAATGTACAGATGATTGTCAAGTTTCACTTTTTTATAGTTCCCCTGACCTTGCATGCAATTAAACAGGGATTTACTTGTCTGGATTTACTTTGGTTTTGTCACCCATTTTATGATTGGGCATTACATTAGCAATTTACCACTCAAGGGTTATTACCCTGGTATTGAGAGACTCAGACTTGAAGAAGAGATGTGTTAATGGCCTATGGATAACATCTGTTGTTTGATTTCGTTAAGTGCATTTGGTAGAATGCCACCTGTAAGTACTGTACCTGTAGCACCTCTGTCTGTGCTATGCTAATATCATTTAGAAGAGAACTTTGCTCTGCCTGAAGTGTGTTGTTGATTTCTTCCTTGGTAAATACCTGTGTGAAACATTCCATTAATACATCAGCCATTTCTTTATCCTCATCTAGAATTCACCCCTGAGACACTTCGACTTGCAGTGGATATTTTTTGTAATGCAGCAAAAACTTTCATTATTTAATTCTGCCTTCACTGCAGTATTCCTTTCTGTCTCTCTTGCCATTTCTAATATCCTTATTTTGTACCTTTGTAGAAAGAGGAAGTAATGTCTGGAGCAGGGCTCTGTGAACAGCAGATTCTGATCAATAATAGTCTCATACTGAAGCAGAAAAGTAAATATTTTTCTATGTGAAATTTCAGAGAGATTGCAGATTCACTCGCAGTAGAGACACGAGCATCAGTGTGCTGCAGCTGGAGTGGGCTCAGACTCAAGAGCTTGGGGCTCACAGTGACGTGCAGGAGCGGCTCGGCTCAGACCGTGGTGCTTTGTGGGACTTGTTTCCAGTGTGGATATAGAAGATGGCCTTTGATTCACGCCATTGAGCCTGCACAGTTCACCTCTGGACAGGAAACCGTGAAACAGGAAACAGGGGTACTCCAGTGGAGTACATAGTGTACATGAGAACCTGAGAACAGGAGGCTCTTCTTTACACAAAGGGCTGTGGGGGTGTGGAACAAGCTGCCCTGCCACGTTGCTGACACTGCTGATATACTGCCTACATTCAGGAATCGGCAGACTAAGAGCCTCCAACCGAGACAGGATTTACACAAAGAGTTGTGGGAGTCAGGAACAAGCTACCCAGAGGAATCTTTCAGGAAGTGGCTGGATGAGAACCTTCAATTAACTGCTCATGACCAAACAGGCCAGATGGGCTGAATGGCCTCTTGTCTGTGACTCATCCTATGTTTTTATATTTATTTGTTGACATATACTGAGCTGTGCCATTCACACTGCCAGCCTGTTCCGGCAGACGCAGATTTTCTCTGCTTTATTCCTTTCACACTTCTTCCATAGTTAATGTCAACATTCTCCAGAATAAATACTGTTGCTATTTCAGGAGGTAGCTGGTTGCATAACGCTCACATGCTTTGGCAGGGTGGCTGGTGTGGTACAGTAGCTGCAAAGTGTGCTTTGGTCACCGTTTGTCTTTGGCAGTGCGAAAATATCTCCCTGTCCTACAGCCCAGGAGCAGCACAGACATGGCCCTTATTGCACCACTGGGAATGTCCTTAATAAGCCACTTGGAATGTCCTTACTTCGCCAGTGGGAATGTCCTTACTTCACCACTGGGAATGTCCAGAAATGTCCCACAACACCGAGACAGAAACATACCAGCTCTGTTAATCTCCACCCCAGCAAGAAAATTTGGATCTCAGAAGAATCAGCATTTCTTGTGCCGTGAAACATCTCTAATTGGCCTCTGCTTTCTGTTGCGGGCCTGGGGCTGCCTGTAAAAAGGAAAAACAAGAAGTATATAAATTTTTAATCTGAAGCTGCTGCAGTGCTCTGCTCTGCCAGGCCTCTTGGCTTTCCTGCTCCGCGGTGATGAGTGAAATTTTGATCCCTGACAAGCCGCAGTCCGGCTCAGGTTGCTAATGGATGGATCCCTTTGGTTCCAAGACTGGCTTGTTAGCGCTGAGAGATATTCCAACAGGGAGAAAAAGTGCCAGAAGCAAACTGGAGTTGATACACTCTTGGTTGCAAGGACGTTCCACAGTTATTCAACACTGCTCTAGCATCATGGTTTCATTAAAGTAGCAGTATCCGTGTGCGGTGTGCAAATATAGGGGTCTGTTTTACTGCAACAAGTAGCCAGACATCATGGTGTCGTATCCATGTAGATTGCAATTGCATTGTGACACAAGAGTCCTTGCAAGCTTCATTCCTGGGCAAATAAGCTGAAATGTCTGACCAGCCCTTTCTTGAGTCTGCAAACAAGAGACGTTTGGGTCAGGTTTGCAGAGATGTTTCTTTATTTTTTTGTGCAGCCATTACACAGTGACCAGGTCAGCGTACTGTAATGGCAAACACCCAGGACAGGACACCAGTTCCTCACAGACACAAAGACAGGCACGCACTCTCACCAGGGCAAATTTTCCCAGAAGCCAATTAACCCACCAGTATGTCTTTGGACTGTGGGAGGAAACCAGAGGAAACCCACACAAATGAAGCAAGTAGAGAGCGTCCCAGTTCTGGAAATGAACCCAGGGCCCCAGTACTGGAAGGCAGTAATGCTGACCATTGCACCACAATTATGAATTAACGTAAGGCTACCAACATTTATTTTGATTTATTTAGGTGTGGACAGCATAACAGAGGCATAAATAAATATAAGAGCTGTCCTGTTTGTAGATCTGGTTACAGGGGGGAAAAATGTGGAAATGTTGTTTATGTAACTGCATGTGCGCCGTCAGAAATAAACTAATTTGTCTTCTGCTGTCACCTAGTGGCCAGGGCTGGTGTTGCCAGAGGATGTGCACATTATCATATCGGAATCCGAATCAGAATCACTTTAAGTACGTTACGTGTTCAAGGTGTTTGATGTCTTGGCTCAAAAATACAGATAGAAACAATTCAATAATACATGTACACTTCACACAGAGAACTTGCACTGGTCCACAGTTACAGACACACTGCATCCTGTATTCCTGTGCTCACGGTAAGCAAGGTGATGGACATGAGTAAGAGGCTGTTGGGATGTGTTGACTGATCAGTAGCGTCTCACCCGGCTGAAGGTTTGAAACAGACGGTGTCCTGGACGAGAGGAGTCATTCCCAATGTTTTCTGCTCCCTTCTTCAGTCTGAGTTTATGCGGGTCTTCAATAGGTGGCAAATGGCAGCCAGTGAGTCTCTCTGCACAGCGGCTCATGTGCTGCAGTCTGCAGTCTCCAGGGTGGACAGACGCGTTACTAAACCAAACACTTAAATTACTTTATTTGAGGATCTATCATGATGTCAAGCAACTGAAAACACACAGGGGGGGCTTGTATTACTGTGCTTCTGTGTTGTATCGTCAATATTGCCAGCGCAGTGAATTATGTTTCCTTATAATAATTCCATGCGTGTTCTATAGAGCTTTTCATCTCAAAGGACTGAAATGCTCTATGCACACACTAATGGGGAACATTAGGCAGGCCAGATTAGGGTAGCCCAAGGTGGAATCTAGCCAGGACACCAGGGTTAACACCCCTGGTCTTACAAACAGCCATGGGATCTCTAAGGCCCAAGTCGTCTGGACCTTTGTTTAATAATGTCATGTTCACATTATGCGAACTTCTATAGCTCAGTGCCATCATACTGGAGAGTAAGTTTGGAAATTCTGGTCTAAGAGAAAGGGACCCACCCAGACCCAGGACACCTGCTTTCAACCCCCTCCATCAAAATAGAATTAGCTATCTTTTGGGGGACGATTTAACATCACGGGACAAAGTGCAATTTGTTATATCACGTCAATCATCCGCTGCACTGTTGCATCCATGTGCAAATGCCAGCACTTAAAAGGCAGGTTTCTGCACCTTAATGAACGCCACCTTAACCAACGCCACACTATCGCACCGATCCCCCGAGAGCAACAGCTGCTCTGTAACAGAGCTGCATCTCGACAACTGTCACTCACCAGCTAAGTTTCTGAGTGAGACATCAACACAAGTTGAACAGTGTCATATTAATCTTTGGGGTGCTCATGTAAATACTGTAAGTATCTTATTTTAGACTTACTAAAAGTAATTAATTTTTTACTGTCAGTTTTGGAGCATTGTATTCCATCTTTTGACACGGAATGGGAAAGGAGCTCAACGTGACACAAGACGTTCACTACTGCAGCCTGACTGCTGAAAAATACAACTTTGTCTGATCGGCAGGCGAGTGAGTTCCAGCTTTATGGATCTGGAGCTCTTTGGTGAGCCTGTCAAAAATGAATAAATAAAACAATAATTAACCAGCTTAAAAAAAGGAGGGCGGTATCACAATCAGCGCTGCTCCGCGGTCTCTCTGCTGTGCAGGGCGTTGGACTGGGTTGTAGTGCTGTTTCTGAACAAATGGAAGACTCCATCTTCACGAAATACCACAGCCATGACATGACATGACAGCACGCAAACCTGCTGGCAGGGGGCGAGGGGAGATTTGAAGTCATTCTTTAATGTCACTCATTCGACATGCAGGGAAGAAAGGAGGGCTCTGAGTCTGTGTGGCACATCCATTATAGGATACAACATTTAATTTTCTGGGGCCACCACAGTGCTGTCTCCGTTTCTGCAGTCTTATTCTTTCGGATTAGACAGTGTGTCAGGAGCTCTCCAAGCAGTAGCACAATCTATCTTTCAAACCTAATTTTTAGGGGACTCCTCAGCGGCTCCACCAGTGAAGGCACATTGTATCTTGGGTTAATGGTCCGAGCCTGGATTGTTTCATGGGCACACTGACACTGGGGAGGGCATTAGCCTGCAAGGGTTTTATTGGCTTTCAGCTCACCTTGTGACTGAGGGATGGCAGTGATGTCAAGCAGAGACAGGTCACTCCTCCAATCAGTGCTGACTCTCCTGCTTGGCACTGTGGAGCAGACAGCAGGATGTGGAACTCAAAGGGAGACTGACTGACTCACTGACTCACTGACTGACTGACTGACTTTTTCTTAGGGAAGAGCATTACAATTAAGAGCAGGGAGCACTCTTTTGCACAAATGGTTGTGAGAGTCTGGAACAAGATTTCCAGACATGTTGTTGAAGTCCATAACCCTCAGTATGGCTTAAAGATTGAAAGATGGCTTAATGTAAACGGAAGGATTATCAAGAACTGACGGAGCAGACGTCCGTGCACAGTGCTGCTTCAGAGAGGACCCTTCAGCCGAAGACCTGGAACAGGGGCTTTCCTCTGGAGCTCCAGCGGTGCCCGTCCTTGGCCTCAGTCACAGCCTGCGGTGCTGAGAGACTCTAATTGCTCACAACTCTGCTTGTCCAGCATTAACTAAACCACAAAATCGAAAATTATTTTTTTCAAAGCACGGTTTCTTATTTGTAACCCCCCTGGAGGCAGTATGTTCTTTCTGGAAATAATTTCCTAATTATCTGGTCTAGGAAGAAATCCAACAGCCCTCCTCCAGGACTGCCAGACGATGTGATTTCCAATTTCTCGCTAATGTTCATTCGGTACAGCCTCCCCTGTCAAACTCCATTTGTTCTGGTGTCTGAGCCTGTGCTGAGCACCTGGAGAGCTACACTGGGCAGAACCCCTCTGGCCACTGCTGTCCTCCACCGCAGGCCTGCCAGCACCACTGGGATACAGCCACCAGAAAGACAGGTCTGATGTTCAGTGTCTGATGCTCATCCAAAACGGCTTTGCCGTCGGGGCTTGCGTGGAAGATGCCGCTAAAACTTTGAACACGAAAACAACAAAGCGGGAAAAAGGCTGTTAGGTGAAAAAGTCAGCTGAGCAGATTCAAAAATACACAAACAGCCGCAAAAATCCATCTGTCTGTTCTCTAGCCACCCCTTCCAGCTGAGGGCTGTGGGGCAGTCGGAGCCTATCCCAGCATGCCACAGGCTCAAGGCAGGCACACACACACAGCAGGACCACCCTTCCCAGAAGCCAGTTCATCTTCCAGCATGTCTTTGGACCATGGGCGGACACCGGAGCACCCGGGGGGAAACCCTCACAACCCCGGGGAGAACGCGCAGGCTCCACACAGACTGCACCCACGGGAGCCGGTCCAGAGCCCCAGCGCTGCGAGGCGGCCATGCTGATCGCTGCACCACCATCCCCTGGGACCCTGTACAGGACAAAGCGGTTCGGAAATGGATGGATGATGTTTTGTTGTAAAGAAAGCCTTTCGCTCCAAGGATTTATTTTCAGCCAGCCCTTTCTAAAGCGCTGTAACCGGCTCTGGCACAGAAGGCGCCAGTGCGGTCTGAATCTTCAGTTACAGTGACTACACCGACGGGCTCGGAACACGGGACTTCCGGTCACCCCTCTCTTCTCCTTGACCCGCGCCACCAGCTGCGCCCTGGAGCGGGGCCTCCTCTGACGTCACCGCGCCGCGAAGCCACAGGGGGGCCCCCGCGAGTTTCACGTGAGCCAGCACTTTATTCTGCCCGCGAGGACCGCAGCTGAGATAAGCGCGCGCGCGCGGGGGGGTTGACGGGCTGAGCGCGGGCTAAACAAGGCCCGCGTGACAGAGCCCCACTTCCTCTTGGTCCTAAAAAAAAACCCCGTTGGATTCGATGGAGACGGATGGGCGACGATTTCCACTTCGTTCTGATAAAAACGCAACTAGGGAAGCAGGAATGCTGGTGCTGTTTTTACGCTCCCGCTCATGCGAGCCGACAGAAGGAGCAGGCGCCCACCTGAAACAGGGGGTTCGACCGAACACATCGCCGTCGCGGTGGACAGCTGACATGTAGTCAGAAGAGGGACCACCCTGGTGTCGTTATCTCCCAGGTCTCATCTGACGTCGAGTGTGCAAGCGCGCCTTCCTGTGCTGTGCTGTTGAGCCGGTAAACAGATGACTCAGTAGGTATAAACTCTCGATAAGCCCACCCTGAGGTCTGATCTGAATCTCTTTGCGGCCTCGAGTCAAACCCTGCGGAAGCTCATCCGCCGCTCGGCTGAGCCGGCCCACAGCGCACCTCCGGGCCTCAGAACTCTTTCGGATTTTAACACAAATCAGTGAATTCGCCGAGAATTAGACCCTGGCGTACACCCTTGTGTGCGTGGCTAAATACAGCACAATAAAAGACATAGGTCTTAAAAAATTACATTGAATTATTGTGTTTTTAAACGCACTTGTAAAGGGTAAGGAACTAGAGCCTTTGGATGTGACTTGTTTTGGGAATTCCTGACAGCATGACGTCGTACTATTTGTTTAACAAACATCTTTATGTTTTGTTCTATTTCCCTATCAGATGAAAATATGTCATAACAACAGTCCTGAAATAAATGGTTTTTGTGGGATTTTACGTGATATAATGATATATTTATACAGAAGCCGTGTGTGGAGTCGAAGGCAAACGCTTGTCATGTGCTGGACGGACCACGCCAAGGACAAGGGGCGCGCAGGGTAATGAAGGCCTGGTACAGTATCTCAAATAGAGCCGTTAAAAAGGGAGATCCCCATCTGGTGTTTGTGCCTGCTCCAGTTGGTGCAAGGTGTTTTGTTCCGTGCTGGAATGTGTCCTGTATTCGTGACCCGCAGCTGAGCGCTGGCACGGAGGAAGAGGCCGGCGAGACGGCCTTCAGAGGGAGGACGGAGCTCGGCAGGAGGAAGTTTTCTTGGGGCTTTCTTTCTTTGAGCTTCCAAAGCAGCAAAGCCGATCGATTGCATCAGTGCCGTTTAGCAATCCTGAATTCCAAGGTCAGACTTTGAATTCTGCTTGGTGCTGCACATCACAAGATCTGCTGGCGGGGGGTCGGAGATAAACCTCATAAATTAAATATACATCTCTGATAACGAGCAAGCACGCAGTCGACGTTACCCGAATTCACCTGCTCCGCTAATGGCCTATCAAGCAACCACAAAAAAGGCTCTTTGCGTGCTTGGTCGTGGATTTCTGTATTGATCGGGACCTTTAAAAGCGATTTTCCTTGTTTTAGTAACATTAATTAAAGCCCAAGTTAATATTTCATTAGAAAAAGAATTCAGAAACTCGCGCTGGACGACATTAGAAATGAACTAGCATTATTGCAAGGATTTATATTGCAAAGTTAAACCACAGTACGTAAATAAAGATCAGGGCTTTAGACCGAGGCGTGGGTCGCTGCCAGGACTTTTGAACTTCGCGGGTAAGTCTGTTAAAACGGCCAGAGACTTCGCACGGAAAAACAGGCCTGCAGTGTCTGAAGCAGGGAGGGACTTTCTGGAATCGGGCGAAAAGCAGTTGTATGAATTCTTGTTCTGCGTTCTTTCCCATCAGTGAGTACGTCTGCTACAATATATGTCTAAAGCCAGAAGCGCTATCTGAATCTCATGAATGGACACCCCATCATCGCTGTTGTTGTTGCTGAGCAGCAACAGCGTGGTGATGGTCCGCGCTGAGGCCTTGTCGCTCCGAGCTCCTGGGTTTGAATCCGGGCGGGGGTCATTCGGGGTGGAGTCTGCATGTTCGCCACGTTCACCTGGGCGCTATACCTTCTTGTTTATCGTTCAGGGGCGTGTCCTATAGCCGCGGTGTCTCTTAATTCTCTCGTCAACACCCTCTTAATATGAAAAACATCCGTTTAACTGGCCCTCCCCGTGCGCGGCGCATCGAGAACGTGCGCACCACCACGTGCGTGTGCGAGGCGACAGCAGCGTCAGAGGACGTGTTCACCCTTCTCCCGCCGCCGGCTTGCCTTCCCGGCCCAACACGATAACAACAAATTAACAAGTTTTAAAAAGTGCATTTCCAGCCAGTCCGCCGGAATGCTCCAGCAACGCGGGTAAGAAACCGCGGTCGAAGAGCTCTGCTCGGCGCTCGGATCGGATCACAGCTGCTGATCGCGGATCAAGAAGTTTGCTCACTTCCACCGATCACCTTTGCAATGTCCGGCGGCGATGAAACTATTTCATTTAAGGGAAACATTTCCGCCCCTTTGTTTATTACCCCTAAGATGATCACTAGTTTATCAAAAGTCCCCAAAATAAAAGCAATACAACATTCTCCATCTCTCCGCTTCCTAAGCGTTTCGAGTAAGAGAAGGAGCGAGGCAGAGATAACAAAAGACTGTCAACTAAACAGAAAGCTAATTAAATGCGTTCTAATTAGTATCCCGACGTTAATAAGAACGCCCCAGTGTTTATTTAATTTTCCTGCAAGTATTTGCGAAAAAGGTCAAAGCTAGTTATTTACTAACGGTGGCTATTATATTCTTCCTGCGGGCTTATTTTAAGGGCTTCTCCCGGCTAGCTTCTCTGGATATCAATCATAATAATTAATTGCCGTTCCGACAGGCTTTTTTTTTTTGGTTTGTTTTGGCCACAAAATTAGCAGAAGAGAAAGTAATCGAGGTGTCGGCCGTTGTGTTGGTATGTGCTGCTCGGCGCCTCAATACGAATTCATCAAAGGTATCTCGTTCTTGACTCTTTTCGAAAAAAGCGGGACTCCCGGCCCTTTCTTGCTATTATTAATGTTTTAAATTAAAGAATTGTTTTTCCTCAGTTCAGCATGCTGCTGTGCGGAATTAAAGCCTCGCTCAGGGCAGACTGGGCGAGCGCTGTACTGCCGAACTGCGCCCCACCGGCAACCGGCAGGTCGCCTGCAGTTTCTTTGCATTTGTTAAACCTTTAAATACATACTTAAAAATAACTTATCCCGGCACGCAACGGGCGCAAGGCTCCGGCTCCAGTCCATCGCAGGACAGAGCATGCAAAGACACAGGCGCGCACACGCTGGCTGCGAGGAGAGGATTCGGATGGATGCTTCACGCAGGATAACGTGCAAAGTTCACCCAATGCCGGGGAGCGCCCCGCTGCTGGTGTCGCTGTCAGCCCAGCGCTCCCCTTGCCTGGACTCGGGAGGTGCGTGATGGGATTCCCCGCAGGCGCATCTTCTAGCCAAAAGCTAAAGGGCAAACGCCAACGTGATTGCAAACCGACGAGCACTGGAGATGCCCAGTAATGCTGGTGTTAGACCAATGTGGGGCTCGGTAGCGTAGCGGGAGATTGGGGACCCCAGAGCCAGCCTGTTCTGACTCTTGGACTGTTGGCCATGTCCCTCTGTGCTCTCCTGTACCTGTCTGTGGTCACTCTGCAGTCTAGAGCTCAGATTGTCTCAGTGTTCAGGTGTGGGGTTCTCAAATATTGCTAATGAGAAAATATTTCAATATATACTTATAATACATACAGGTTTATTCCCTGCTCAAAATAAAAGAAAGATAACACGTTTCGGCCGTGGAGCCTTCTTCAGGTGTGATGCAGCTACCCACCTGAATATATACAGTTATAATATATACAGTGAAGTGTGTTATAATACATAATTATTCTTATTCTTACTCTTATTGAGCAAGCCTGATAGTTTTAAAGATGGTCATACAACAAGCTCAGATTCTGCTCCAGGCCTTCGTCGAACAGGAAACATTAGCATCGCACGAGAACCCTCTGCTTACCTCAGCAGACCCTAAAGAACACACCAAGAGTCGCTTTTCCATCTGATCTTAAAAAAGGGCTCCTGTGTAAGAAATGCAGTGCGGCCCACAGCTGGTGTGAAGCCCCACAGGTAAAACAACGTTTTCAGTCTAAGAAAAACAAAATGTTGTCCCGTTCTTTCTTGTTTTTTAGAATATCTTAGTTTACTGCTGTGCCTCGAAGTGAGACATTTTCATGAGGAAATATCTTAAATTGTCCCATGCATGTTAGGTGCTTTGTGATCTATGGATGTACAGTATTGTATTATTATTATAATAATATATTATTACGTATCTATCGATATAGCAATATGTCTGCTGCGGAGTAAAGTTGTTTTGCTGTCTTCATTTCCTATTATGATTTTGCCCAGTTTTGCACTATTTAAAAAAACAGGTGAAGTCAGTGTGGTGAAGAGCTGCTGTAGAGGCATTGCCACACGCACGGCGAATGCGATTGGTCTACTCACGGTAGCTGTCTGCGCTCCCTCACCTTAAATGGTAAACGAAGAACAGAGAAGGGCTTTGAGAGTCCTATAAAGTGGACGCTGGGAAAGGCCGTTCATTTTCAACCTGCAGACTTCTCGATCCTACAGCTCCCTGCTGCGCTCCATGCGGTTCCCAGAATCCTTTTTGGGTTGGCGTCTCTCAGCTTTCCTGTGGCTATGGACTGTCTCAGGCAAGTGGTGCTATTTATTTCTCCAGCCCTCTCTTTTAAACCAAGTCAGATTGTTAGATAACATTGTCCGAATACTGCCTCTAGATTAAATGATCCAAAATATTTCAGAGGACCTTTGTGTTTTGAACTTATAATATGACTACTGTTTCCTGAACGAATAACAGAGATGATTTGATACTTCACAGTCTCTGCAAACAATTAGATAATGAGCAATATGCCGTTTTCAAAAGAAAGCATTTTTCTGTAATTTTGGTGATCAATGAACTGATTCAGGAATTCACTGTTTGATATTATATTATAAAAGTATCTGGAGAGTTTGCTGTGATTTGGCCTGAAGGGTTTTTTTTTTAATTCCACTGATTAATTATACAGTTTAATAATACGGGCAATTGTACGTGCAAAGTTATGAACTATATAATAAAGCAGATACAGTGAAAAAAAATTTATTAAACTGAAAGAACAAAAAAAACTGTTATAAAATGCTCGCGTAGGGAACTGAAAACATTTATTCATTTTTGAGAAATGTATTGATATAAATTAGTCCAACATTTCTTCAAAAAATCTTTTAGTCATACAGAACTTTCTTGAAATTCTTTTAAATGATTCTAAGGTGATAAAAAAATTAGAATCTGTATTTCTCTACATTGCTTGTGCTGTTTTCGTGAGTAAATTCCTTTTTTGTTTTTTTTTTAAAACAGAAACCACCGTTCTTAGAACAGTGGTTCCAAACAATCGTACATGTACTGTACATGTATTAATCTCTTTTAAGGCTATTTCCAAATGCAGAAGGGAGAAATTTAGAAAGGAAGGTAAATACTGTACGTACACAATATATAACAATATCACTATGCCTACTCCCACATATCATTAAAGTTATACACATCTGAATTGGAACTGTGTATTACGAACTATTTAATGTGCTAGAAATGACATGTACTGCTAATTAAGATGGTAGAGTGTTCAGTTTAGAGAGGTATTGAAGACAGTGTGGAAATTCTTAACAAACAAAACTGTAATAGGGAATAAATTAGTGAATATTATTAAAAAACTATTGAAAACACATTTATGTATATAAAAATGACTAGAAATATATTCTAATATATTATATATAAATATATTTAATGTTATTACAATTTTATAATTTAAGAAATAAATAAGGCAGACTTTTACAATGGAAAGGCTAGTTTATTTTTCCATGTCTGGTCAAAAAATAGTATTTCCTCCCTGTGTCTCAATAATTTAATTTTTTTTATTATAACTTATTGTATTACAGTACGGGGTATGGTGAAGAGTTGAATAAACTCTTGAGGTTAAAATGATAAATAAGAAAATCCACCCAATTCCTATCAATACCAGGTCCTGATTGACCAACTCGCCATGCCAGTAAGTTATAAAAGTTAGCTTTTAGCTCACACAACTCTTGTTTTCTTTGTTTCTTCAGCACAGCATGGTAACACAGTAATAACTGGGTAACTAAATATTTACCATTTTTATTAGGCTACACAGTAGGACACATACAATGTTCACCACTAGTATTTAAAGATATTTACAAAACAGTGACCAAAATACCGTGTAAGGACCAGGGAATCTGGGTGTCATCTAATAGCCACCCTGGACTAGATTTCTCTTTAAAATGGGAGCTCAGCAATTAAGAATCTGCCCCTATTTCCCTGTTCATAAAGACACATCACTATCAAAAGAAGAGAGTGCTCTTTCATGGAGGACACTGCTAATAGGAAATGAGTATTTCAACACATATAAAACAGTCCCTTACTTAAATCCTAGTTCTGGGCTCTGTAGTGCTCACACTACCTGTCTATGGGAAAGGAAACTCTCAGGGCACTGACTGCTTCGCCTTGTGATGGGCCAAGAAGACAGGCGAGGAACATTTGTAGAACCTTTTGACCGTATTCGCTACTTCAGAGGTGATCAGAGGAGGAAGAAGATGCGATTTGGTTGTTTTTTCGAATAAAAACTCTCTTTCCTGTCAACAAATGTAGAGGAATTAAAATGATGTGGTTGATATAATATAAGTTTATTAACTTTTAGGTGTTTGGACGGTCATGGGAGCACTTACACATAATATATACATTAACATGTCTTAGCACATTTAATTAACACAAAATTAATATATTATTAATTGATGTCTTACGTTATTCGAATTAACGTACATCCCATATTGCTTTTTTACAAGCCAAAAAATAAAATACACCTTTTTTTCGAATCTAGAACTCCATCGTCAGAGTTTGCATGTCCCTCCCGTGTTCGTGTGAGTTTCCCCCCCATAGTCCAGACATACAGGGCTGTTAATCAGCTTCACACTGGCCTCGGTGTGTGTGTGCCCTGCGACACACTGACCTCCTGTCCAGGATGTTCCCTGCCTTGTGCCCATTCCTTGTTGGGATCGGCTCTGGCTCCCCCACAGCCTGGAATCGGATGAAGGGGTTAGAATAGGGATGAGTTCAAGCTTGCTTGTGATCGGGTCATTTTCCCACAGGATTACAGGCTCGTGTAGTGTGGGCTCTCCATTGCAGGCTCTCTAAGAAAGGCTGCAGTTCTGAGCTGCAGCGTGCAGAAATCACTGAAGCAGAGAAGACGGTTTGGGTGATGCACGCAAGCCTGAAATTACTTTAAAAATCACGCCACTGCCGAACTGTTTTAATTCATGATCTGCAAAGGCTCTGCACACTTTGCACTCTTCTTTTCCAATAAGTATGCTGTTGCTTTTACGAGGCAAAGTCACACTTCTCACGTTTCATTTCACACCCACTACACAGATCACTGTCGCTGAAGACTTTTTAAAAATGATTTCCCTGAACATTGTGTAACCATTGACATAAGCAACTGGTAACTTTAATAAATGACGTTGCAAAAGTAACTCGATGTTATACGATGATTGTGTCCACATACAATGGTCCAGAGGTGCGTTAAATTCAAACATCAACACGGAGATGTCATTTTAGTGTCGATAACCCCCGGAGTCCAGGGAAATGGTAACAGATTCGGAGTTTTCTTTTTCAAATAAATACAAATTCACATCACACTGTGATGTCCGCAGAGGAGATCTGGGCATATCAATGTGCAGTTCTACGAGGTTTGCTTTCCTCTTATGAAACGTACTTCTTTTTATCTTTCTGTTAGTAGTGCAGAGAGATCACGGTCTTCAGTTTTAAGTTCTCTTCTTGCTGGTGGCCTGTGGTTTAGCTTACGCCTGAGTCTGCGGAGAGCGAGCGAGGGAGCTTAATCTCAGCATCGGAGTTCGTTTCCTGACGCGAAGCGAGAACCGGCCTCCTGCCTGATAACGGCTGGAGACTGTGGCGAACCGCCTTTCTGTGCGAAGGTGCTTGCACACTTCAGATACAGTATTTTCCACCAAGAGCCTGTGGGACCGCTGTTTGAAAACGAGGTCCAGCGTCTCCCCAAATATAGCGCGTGGGAAAGGCGTGTGGTGTTCTGTCACGCCGGACTGTTCTTGGAGCAGAACATGCGAAAAGTGTTGTTTGAAGTTAACGAAACGTTTTGAAATCGCGAATATCCTGGTTATTCTTATGGTCTAAAAAAGTAAATTTATCACAAATTAAAACAGAGGTTCAGAAAAAACCCTACCCCCCCCCCCCCCCAGTTAAAACTTTCTGTAAGAAAAAAAGCAGATCAGGTTGCGTGTTAGGAGGTGAACGCTCCCCCCTGCTTGCTTTCTTATCCGCTGCACTGTAAGGTGACCAAGCAGGTGAGCCGGAGAGACTCGGTAAGTATTTTTCTAGATAGTCGTTGATATTGTTTAGAAGTCCGAACCTGTGCAGCACGCTGGCCCGGTGCCGCAGCTAGACCAGAGCCCGTCGCTGGCCCGGGTTCTGCGCCGTCAGTTCGGCCCCAATAGCAGTGATCCTCTGCCCCCCAGCAGAGGCGCAAAGGCTGCGCCTCCACGGCGGAGACAAGCCCTGCGTGGGCCGCCTGGAGGTCTTCCACAAAGGCGAGTGGGGCGTCGTCTGCAACGACAAGTGGTCGGAGGTGAACAGCGCCGTGGTGTGCCAGAGCCTGGAGTGCGGGCAGCCTGTCCGTCAGTCCACCATCAAGAAATTCCCCCACCACACCAAGAGGGTCTGGATGAACGAAGTGAACTGCACAGGACGCGAGCGCCACCTGTGGAACTGCAGTTTCTCCGGGTGGGGCATGGTCACCTGCGATGTTGAGAGCCACCATGTCAACGTCGAGTGCTCAGGTGAGGACCTCCCTCTCCCAGACAGGCCCAGGGCTTTAGCCAATTGCTTTTGACCCTGCTCTCTGGGCAACAGGCAGTCTGCACACGGATTTGAATTCTACACTTTAAACGATATATACTAACCTAAGAAGATTGCAGGGGGATCCGAGTTCGTTTTTTGAAGTCTTCTAGTTTACTTCTGCAGCAACAACAGCGAAACACCAACCACAGGACAAGAGTGCAAGCCGCGCGGAAGAGCACTAAAAACAGACAGCGGGTGACGCTTCTATACACCAAGGCTGGCGGGAGTGTGGAACGAGCTGCCCAGCCATGTTGTTGATGCCGATACCCTGTTTTTTTTTTTTTTTCCAGGAAGCAGCTGGATGAGATTCTTGAGCCAGTTAGCTTCTAACATTAAAAACCAAAAAAAGTAGATGAGCTGATGGATTTGTACTCTTGGCTGTCTGAAGAATTTTCTGAAGTTTTAGAAGACCGTGTCTTTTCCCAGCATGATTATTCACTATTCTGAGCAACACAGGTCTTAATAACACGAGCCGACATTTGACAATTTGACCAAGATGTAGGTACTGTTGATGGTCATTACTCATTCCTCCTCATTCCTCCCCAAACATTGTCCACTAAAGCATTTTGTAGTGTTTTTAACACTTTATTTGCACACTTTTCAGGGTTTAGGGATCTAGCTCCCTGTGTTTTGCTTGATGAAGTTTGTGGCGAGGTGTGTCTGTGGTTAGAGCATGAGGAGGGAGCTGGCTGGCTCCAGGTGCAGGGAGGGCACAGTGTTTTCTGCTGTTGGCTGCAAGAACAACAGGGCTCTGCAGGTACTGTCTAACAGGGAGCTTGTGGATTCACAGCCAGGGTGGAGCAGTGCTGCTGTTCCCTCCTCTCTGATTGTGCCAGTAACACACCCAGCTGCGTAAATGGGTACAGCGGATAATTAATTTGGATAAAAGCACAGTCAGATGAGTAACGACAGAAGGGATATCCAGCCACTCAGTACTATGAAATGTGACAATAACTATTACATATTTTGTGACCTGTATGGGTTTTTTGCAGACTTTCAGTTGTAAAATGTTCAATGTTCAAACGTCTCATTTTTGAAGTGATGAATAGGAAGGCACCCTTTTTGCTTTATTGTATATCTTAATTTATTATTTTACTATGCATAATCTGAAGTGGCCCAATCACTCTTCTGGTCTGAAAATTACATTTTGGGTTCTTTATACAACACCTCTTAAATATTGACTGACACAATGCTTTTATGTGACAAGTGATGTTACATACTGTCCCAGCAGGTTAATGAGAATTGATATTAAGTAGTATCTCTGACAGCTTACTATTAACTCACAGTTAGTTTCTCAGAGCTGGACTGCTTGTAGACTGAGCTCTTTTGTAGCTGCATCATCATTGTGCAGAAACAAGCACAGTTCAGTGATCTGTGCAAGATCTGGAAGAAGTGTATCTCTAATGAGTAGGCCTCCCAGAGATCAGAATTACCGAGTGATCTTCTCCCTATCTGATTTTCTTACCATCATCATTTACAAACATCCTTTTGTACTTTAAAACACCTCTTTTCACCCAACATGGCATTGAAGAAGCGCATATTTTATTATCAAGGTATTTAGAGTTCACCTCTGATCCTGCCTACAGACTGCCATATACAAGACAACAGTATGCTTATCCAGCCTACCTTTTTTGTGAAAACAACAGGTGTCTGTACAACATGTCCTTCACACAAGAAAACCTTGCACACCTGGCAAATCTCACACAGAGACATCCCATAGAGAAAATCCCACACCATCCTGTTCTTCTTCATCCTCCTCCTCCTGCTCATGAGAATGGCGTTCCTTGTCCCTCCCAGGGCGGGTCGTGCTGAGTCTGGCTCACGGAGGGGATCGCTGTGCTGGCACCGTGCAGCTGGATCACGGGGGCAGGAGAGCCAGTGTGTGTGAAGACTCCTGGGGTGAGCACCGGCGCCCCCACACTGGGCCAACACGACACCCTGGCCCTCTTCGTCACTCATCACTCATCATCACACGTCGGACACTCCGGTCAGCAGATCTGACACCGGCAGCAGATCGAGCCCGGAAAGGGACTCATTTCCCGTAATCGCAGACAGACTGAACTTGTCCAGATCTGAGGCACCTCCTCTGCTTGTAAGATGGATAAGCACACGGGGTTGTGCAAGATTCTGCTAAGGCAACTTCGCACTGTTATTTTAGTGACCACAAATAAACACTGCACTGTTTCCAGCCACATCATGCACTGTACACTGTACCTCTCCCTCAGACAGCAGGAGCCATCAAGTGTCTTTCTCTCACATGCAATGTGTAGGTCATCGTGTTCGTTACTTCATGTCCTTGTGGGCGCAGGTGCGAAGGAAGCAGACGTGGTGTGTAGGGAGCTGGGCTGCGGGAATAAGATTGCCTTCTACAAGGGCGAGATGTTCCCCAGCGATGGCGTGGAGCTCCTCTCCCTGAACTGCATGGGCGATGAGCAGTACTTCTGGCAGTGTGCCCACAACATCACGGGCAAGCCCTGCACCTCCCCAGCGGCCACCAGCGTCGTCTGCTCAGGTGGGAGCTGTTCTCCCTGTCTTTCCGGTCTAGAAATTTCAGCCAGAGCAATTGCAAACCTTTTCCTTATCAGAGTATCCTTTCAGGGCTTCAGTAGCTGGGTAAGGTCCTGATGAATGCAATAGAAGGACAAGTCCTTGAGGGGTTATTTGGTGTAGGAATCGTAGCTGAGAGATCGGGAGCCTGACCAGAACCTTCCTCACTTTCCCGAGGAATGAGCCAGGGAGCTGCTGCAGGGGTGCAGGTGGGATGTTGGGAGGGTGCCAGGGAGATACGCCGAGGGAAAACCTGAGGGTGAGATAAATGAATGTAGGGAAGCAGAAGAGTAAGAGGGATTAGGATCTAACCTTCCTCCCAGACTTCAGTAAGGAACTCCATGAGTGGAGAAAAGAAAACTGACGACTTTAAATCATTTCTGAAAAGTTGACAGAGGAAGCAATGTTGAGCCTTGTTCAGATGTGTCATCAAGATTATCATACTATCATGAACACACCCGAAGGAGGCTCAACAGCCCAAATGTGCTTCTTCTTTGTACTTCTCAGCATGGGGTTAACTTTTACTTGTCCCTTTGAAGTCAACGCACACACTGACACACGTCCCCACTCAAGCACCTTCAGATCCTTGTTCTAACAACCTTTGTTTTATGCTCGTTATATTTGAGGGTCAATAGACCAGTGGGGCCAATCCGACTAGCTCGCAGGAGAAATTCTATTCGTGTTCGTGTCACTGAGTGCCAAGATCGTTTTGAATGAGAGGGTTGCCTACAGTGGTACAGTGTTCACCACAGAAACTAATAGGTTCTGTTGTGGCTCAGTACACAAACACGACAAACTGGGGAGAAGACAATCTCAGGTGGTGCAGGACTGCTGGAAATGCCCGACTCTTTCCCAGCTGGGCAGCTGCCATTCTGAGGCTAGTTCCTGAAGGAGTCAATCAATGTCATTCAACAGCTCTCTTAAACCTCCTGTCCATGACCAGCGGTCAGCATTGACTCCTGCCTCCCTCTCTGTAGGTAGCTAAATCTGCCGATTTCAGTTTAAGAATTGCAGATTCTTGACTTCTTTCTGGGTGACGGTCAGCTCTGACTAAGAGCTCTGATTAAGTTTTTTTTTAACGAGCATATGTCTTTCTTTGCACCTCTAAAGTTCAGTGTTCTTGTGGTTGTGGTGCAGATCATGTCCCACTGCGTGTGGTTAATGGTACTGATGCTTGCCATGGGAGTCTGGAGGTCAGGGATGGTATGAACCTGAGCAACCCGGCCAAGATCTGTGAAAAAATGCACTGTGGGAGTAACGGCATGTTTGTGACCACCGGCAACTCGAAGAAAGTTGGCCTCAATTGCTCAGGTACGGCAGTTCAGTTTCTATTTCCTTATCTGATGCGCTCACATAGGGGTGTGCTGAACAGGCTGAACTCAGGCTTAACTCTTCATCTGTGTGCAGTTTCTTGCTGCCTCAAAGTCCACCTCCCAGCCTGAGACATTTCGACAGCAGGGGTGAAGCAGTGCCGTGACAGATGAATGGCGATAATTCCTGGGTATCCTGCAACACTGACCTTGCTCTGCATTTTAGAATTGTTTTGTGGAAAACGTGCGTTTCTTGCCTAATCTTCTAACTGGAGAGAGTGGAATGAGAAAATACTGTAGGAAGAGGTTATTTTTGAAGACTGGAACATGCCAGTGTGCAGATAATCAACATCAGTGCTCTTGCATATTTACATAGGGGCTGAGCCCGGATGAATAGAAATAGAAATAATTAAAGTGATTTATTCTTGCAGACACAGTGAAGATATTGCTAGGTCACAGCAACGATTGCTATGGGTCAGTGCGTGTTGCCAGAGCCGGCCAGGAGGGGGCAGTGTGTGCCAACGAATGGGACGAGGAAGATGGGAAGGTGGTGTGCAGGGAGCTGGGCTGCGGTGAGCTGGTCTCGGTCTCCTCGGGCAGCTGGAACACAGCTGGCTGGGTGGACAGAGTGCAGTGCAAGGGCAAAGAGTCCTCTCTGTGGCACTGCCTGGCCAAACACCACAAACTCCAGCCCTGCAGCGAAGCCCGAGTGGTTTGTGCTGGTGGGTATTACTTCACCGTGAGCCCACACACTCAGAGCACATCCTGACGAACCCGAGACCCGCAGACCTACTGTACAAAAGGAGGCTGTTCAGCCCATCCAGTTTGGCCAAAGTGGTGGACCAGATCAATGTTAATCAATTGATCCCGGAATCTCATCCAGCTGTTTCTTGAAAGGAGCCAGGGAATCCACTTCAGCAACATGGCTGGGCGGCTTGTTCCACACTCCCACCACCCTTTGTGTAAAGACGTGTCACCTGCTGTCTGCTTTCGGTGCGTTTCCATACAGCTTCCACTCGTGTCCTGTGGTTGGTGTTTCACTCTTGTTGCTGCAGAAGTGAACTAGAATACTTCAAAAAACTAAATGAGACCCCCCCCCTGTAATTTTCTTATGTTAGGATATATAGTGTACAGTGTAGAACTCAAATCAGAAGCTGTTACATTGAAACTGGTCAGTCTACTAGGAAGACTTCATTTGAGAATACTGTGTGCGAGTTTGGTCGCTACAAGATACTGCTTCTCTGGAAGTTGTCCAGGGAAGAGCACCCAGATACACCCCCAGGAAAGAACTGCTGACACCGACAGCTTGAAGGACCTGAAGCTTTTAATGAGCCATTCGCAGTTTCACTGTACTGGCCACGTGTACTTAGACATGCATGGCTCGAACAGGGAAGACCCTGGGAGGCACTGATTCAGGTATTCAGGATCCTAAAAGGTGCATTTAGAACTGAGAACAGGAGGCTCTCTCTTACCCAGAGGGTTGTGGGAGCGTGGAGCAAGCCGCTCAGTCGTGCAGATGAGGCCCATACCCTGGCTTCTCTCAAGCATCCTTATGATTAAGAAATTGCTGGATGAGGTATGGGTGGGATAAATTTGCCATGATCCTCCAGATGTGTGAGACCGGCTGAAGGCGTCCTCTCATTTGTAACCTTTCTGTATCCTCTCGTACTCTTAAACGTCGTCTTGAACTGTATCGGGTCACCTTGGGCCCCGTCTCCTTTGAAAACATGTAGCTTTGGATTGTCCCCTTGACTTACATAAAAGCATTGAAAGGTGTGACGGGTTCTTCCCACAAGATGGCGCTATGACCCTGTAATCAAATGCACAATCGTGCACGGGACAGTTCGGCGCAGCTACAGTAGGATTTTATTTCTGCATCCCGCTATATCATAAATATGTTTGGAGTTA
Source organism: Lepisosteus platostomus (assembly GCF_059453375.1). Lineage (NCBI taxonomy): Eukaryota > Metazoa > Chordata > Actinopteri > Semionotiformes > Lepisosteidae > Lepisosteus > Lepisosteus platostomus. The sequence continues at coordinate 1,541,510 of NC_142613.1, forward strand.
TGGAGAAATATATGGAGTTGCTAGAACCATCATTATAAGCGGATGATCACATGTGTCTTCCGTTGTGGAGAAGCAAGCAACGTATTGTAACTCACTGCTCACGAACTCGTCCACCCTCTCAAAATTCCTGTTAGGACGCGCGACCCGAAAAATGTTTTGGAAAATGCCTGTGTTTTCAAACTCTCACGTTCCTCCAGACTGAAGATGCGTGTTCTGGGTTTACAGTCGCGTGTGGGTTATTTCCGCAGACAGCGTGAAGGTGCGACTGGCCGACGGGACGGGGCGCTGCGCCGGCCGGGTGGAGATCTCATACGACGGCCAGTGGATGGGTGCGGCCGCAGAGGGCTGGACGTCCCTGGACTCGGACAGGGTGTGCGGGGATCTGAGCTGTGGCGCGGGCTACTCGTCCAACACCAACATCTTCAGCAGAGGGGGGGTGTCCGTCTTTCCAAAGACACTGAGCTGCTCGAAAAAACACAAGACCTTGGTCCAGTGCATAACAAAGAAGCAGAGAACAAAAGAGGATATCATTAACGTCATCTGCACAGGCACGTCACTCCTGTTGAGTCCGTTCACGGTGTTTGACTCTGAGCCAACATTTCACCCCCCGGCCGAAACCAGTAGTTCATCTTTCTCCATTCCAGAACAACATGCACCTGTTAAGGTTACATACGACAATACGAATTGATCGCGTTCAGTTGGAACACTGGATTACCAAACTTGTTGAGCTGTTTCTTTAAAATCTTAATGTAGAAGTTGCAACAAAAAAGATGTTGTAATGCGGACGATCTATACTGTATTGTAATACAGGCATATTACTATACAATAATACAGAGATATTACAACATAGTAAAACTATATCATGATACAGACACTAGACTGTGTTATAATACAGACATATTATTATACTGTATTATATTAGTATACTACAATATAGAAAAAAACTAATAACACAGACATTACCATACTGTATTATAATACAGAAATAGTACTCTATTACAGCAGTATTTAATATGAGTCGAATGGCCTCTTCTCCTTTGTACCTGTTCCTATGTTCATACTCCCTGCTGCTTTACTGGACTGAGCGAATGTTCAGTAAACTGGGAAGACCTTTTCACCCTATTATATCTGAACAGAGAGTACTGTACTTCTTCCAGCACCGGGAAAAATGGCTGTTAAAAAGGAGAGCAGCGTCCAGCTCAGCCTTCTTTCTTCTGAACAGATCACAGAAGCGTGCAGCTGGAGGGGGGTCCCGGCCCCTGCTCGGGGCTTGTGTCTGTCCGTGGCCCTAACGAGACCTGGTGGCTCAGCGGGGAATTCTGGGAAGAGGCAGCCGCCGCTGTGGTGTGCAGGCAGCTGCATTGTGGGAAGCCCACTGCTTTTGAGCGCAGGCCCAACGGCAGCAGGAGCCTTTGGACAAAGAGGTACACCTGCTCCTCCAACGAGACGACACTGTTCGACTGCCCCTCGACCCCCGTGGCCACAAACACAGGCTTCGCTGCCTTCCTCAGCTGCTCAGGTAGAGTCTCCTTCACACGCCTGTTCCCAGCCATGGCTGAGCTCTTTCTGGATTAAACAGTGGGGTTGGAGCCACTGCTAATGGGTACCTTGGTTGTAATCAAGAACGACTGAGTTATCAATGTAACATGAAACATTGCTGGAAAGCAACCAACACTAACTGGAGTCCTTACTATTATTATTTTCGGATAACGTAATTGTTTTTTTCCATGCTGAAAAGAGAAAAAAGAGAAAACGTTTTGGCTGTGGAGCCTTCTTCGTTCTTCTTGTGTTTTCTCTCTTTTCAGCAATAAATAAACCTGTTACTTCTCCCTTTGCAGCCTACTGTTTGTATGCTGACGCAGCTCCCCACCTGAACTATTATTATTTTATACCTGCATGCCATTAAATATATTTTGAGCCAATGGCAAGTTTTAACAAGAATGCGAAATGTCACGACTCAGCAGGGTGGAGTGCAGACTGGGGCTCTGGACTAGAGATGTGTGAGCTCAAACCTAGGCTGGATTAGAACCCAGAACTCTGTGGGCACCTCGCCTAGTTTGCGCCCAGTAAATGTCTTGCCTCACAAATGGCTTTCCGGGTCTTCACTTAAAATAAATCTGGATATATACTATTTATGTAATTTATGTTAAAAAAAAGTTTTCAAGATTTGTTTTTTTAAGTAAACATCTTCACTGCGAGTGTATAAAACTTTGAACATTTCAGTTGTGGTGCCTGTGTTTTCCAGGAACGGTGTCTGTCTTAGTTCATACTTGAACCCCTTAGTGTTGCAGACGTGACCCGCAAGCGGTACGTCCAACTCGATTCGGTGGCGGTGCGTCCGCCTTGCATCCTGGCGCTAGGATTCCGGCTGTTGTCCCGTTTTCTGGACCAGAGTCCGAGAAAGCAGCGGCTCACGCAGGGTGTCGCCTTGCAGGTCCGATAACCGTGAAGCTGGAGGAGCAGTGCTCGGGCGCCGTGACGGTGTGTCTGAGCGGGACCTGCGGCGTCGTCAGCCGAGAGGTCTGGAAGAGCGAGCAGGCGGAGCTGGTCTGCCAGGAGCTGAACTGCGGGAAGGCGATGAATCCGGTGAATCCCCCCTCGCGGCAGGACCAGGTTCTGGTGAAGAGCGTCCACTGCACCGGCCAGGAGACGGTTCTGGGCCAGTGCGGCTTCGTGCTGAACACTGACACCCAGTACAGAACCGAGCCCGCCTTCGTGGTCTGCGCAAGTAACTGCCACACCTTCGTCGCTCCGCTGCGCGATTCTGCTTTTTTTTCTTTCCTCCTCAGCAGCTTGAAAGCGTTTGTCATGGCTCGCACTTGCAGGGAAAAAAAAGTTGGGCAGCCTAAACGTCACAGCTAGACTGGAACTCCCTGAACTTGGAGAGTCACTCCAGATACTCTATCACAGTCATTAGGACCTGACCCAACTACTGAAACTGATCTCAGTAAATTAGTGTATAGAGCTCTTACCCTCTCAGCTAGACTGGCTCTCCCTCAGCTAGGAGCTTCATGCCAGATGGGATCTCAACCTTTACTGCCGCCTGCACCCGAGTGGATCTTAAAATATGCGCCTCCGATCAAAAATCGCTGAACTAATTTTAGCGATTGTGTTTTTGATGATTTACCTTTAAAAAAAAATGTGTCTCACACCCCTAGTTGGTGTGCGCGCCCTAGTTTCAAAAGCGCCGATGGAGTTTATCACATTCGTTAGGATCTAACCTCAGGGAAGTCCGTGATCAATTATTCTTCAAGCACAAATCACTCACCCTCTTCATTCCAGGAAGTGAACGTGTAACTGCCTTGTGAAATAAACTACAAATCCAATTATTACTTAACGAAGTCTTCATTCCTCTCGGGTGTCTAAGTATAAGTGAGGGCTAGCGACGATCTGCCCACTCCCGAGCCGAGCTTTTTAAGCAGGCCGTTGTGTTGGTGTTAAAGCACCGGGGGAGAAATTCTGCCCCCCTGGACACCCCGATTTAGAGCGCGGCGCCCCCGTGCTTTACTGAGAGGCTGCGCTGCGTCACTCGCCTTCCTGGCACCTCCGTGTCTTCTCGTGATCTCCGGCAGGGCCGCCTGCTGTCACCGCGTGTCCGCGGCGTATTTCCCTTACCGCTCGCCTCTGTTAGCACGTCACCACGGGCGATGACGAGGACGCGCGTCCTGTGTTCCCCGTGTCCACCCCAGAAAGCGTGAAGGCGCGCCTGCTGGACGCCAGGGACCAGTGCTCGGGCCAGGTGCAGGTGTACCACTCCGGGGGCTGGCGGCCGGTGTGCTCCTCTACTCTGAATAACAAGGAGCTGAGAACCATCTGCAAGGAGCTGGGCTGCGGCAAGCCCGACGTGAACGGGACCGTCGCCACCTACCTGCCGGTCCACGGCAAAGGGATGGAGAGCGTCAAGTGCAAAGAGTCCGCCGGCCGCCTGTCCGACTGCACCTTCGGCCCGGAACTCCAATCATGTAATCTGGCGGGCCTCCGGTGCTCCGGTGAGACTGGGTCTCTTCCCCCCCGATATTAATACTGGAAAGTGTCGTTAAGAACCTAAGAAAGTTTGCAAACAAGAGGAGCCATTCCGCCAACGGGCCCGCTTGCCCGGGCGTAGTCAGATCTCGTCCAGCTGTTTCGTGAAGGAAGCGGGGTACGTGTGTCCTGACTGAGACCCACCCCTCGCCACGCCAGCTGGACGGTCAGATAGGGCTTAGACGGGCCGAGTGACCTCCTCCCGTTCGGGAACTTTCTACGGGATGTGCCGGCGTGTCGCCTCCCCTTCCCCGCCTTTGAAAACCGCGCTGCCGCTCTCCTCCCTTCTCCGGTGAGTTCCCCTGAACTCCTTGCCTTGCCTTGTTTCCCCGAGAGGCTGGAGAAGGATGCTGTTCACCGGGAGCCGCGCCTGCTCGGGGGAGCTGTTCGTCCTGGACGCCGCGGGTCTGCACCCCGTCAGCCTCCAGCGCTTCACCAAGTCGGCGGCCGGGGCGCTGTGCCAGCAGCTGGGCTGCGGGGCCTTCCGGAACCTCTCGCACAGCCCCAGCGACCTGAGGCAGTGGTGGAACAGCAGCTACGACTGCAGCAGGACCGCAGGCAGCGCCAGCGTGTGGGAGTGCGAGGCGAGGGCGAGCGGGGCCGCCGGGAACCTTCAAGCCTTCGTCGAGTGTTCAGGTAGCTGCCGGCCCGCTGCTGCGCCCCCTGGAGAGCAAAGTGAGGGGGCGGCCCCTGCGGCGGTTGCCCACTCGTACACGCTGCCCGCACACACGCATGCACGACACTGGGAAAACGCTGCGACTCGGCAGTTACAGTATTTCTGTTTAAGAAGCCACGGGCTTTCTGTTCAGCCTAAGCGCTCGGTAACATTTTAGTTAGCACTTCATGTGTTAAAATGACGACAATACCTCATGCCGTATGTGAATATACATTTATATTTTGTTGGGTTTTTTTTCTGGCAAAGTATTGGATTTGCATACATTTGCATGTGCATTACAGGCATTACAGGCCAGGAGTACTGCCTTGCCCTAACTGGTCTAGGAGGTGGCTTAACTGGACGGGTTATTCAGGGGAAACTCTGCCCTGAGACTCCAGCTCTGGACCTTTGTCCCTTTTGCTGAACAGTTCCTCAGCCATGGTTAGGCACCCTCTCACTGCACCATTTCATCAGATATGAAAAACTGAACCCTGTTGTCAGCTCCGCTCGTTGCTTCTTTAAAATGAAACTGATGCTTCGGAAGGGGTTTAAATGCCACCAGCATGAGCAGCCCCTGAATGCTGTTACAGAAAGGCATAGCCCCACTTTGTCCTTTGGGGCAAACACTGTGGCGCATCTGATAGACCACAGTGGATGCTGAAGATGATAAGGCGTTACAATATTTCCTGTTTTGGAACTCCTTACACGAAGAGTTGCGGGTGCGTGGAACAGGCTCACCCGGCCATGCTGCGGGGGCCGCCGCCCTGGCTAGGCCTGAATAAGCCCGGGACCTGGGGTCAGTTAGCGACTTATTGCCCAGCAGGCGGAGGGGCCGGATGCCCCCCCCTGGCTAGCAGGAGGACACAGGAAGCCTGATGTGCGACGTTGCTCAGCGGCGGCTCTGGCCTTGCAGGTGACGTCACGGCCCAGCTGGCGCAGCGGCACAGCCGGTGCTCGGGGGAGGTGAGGATCGGCGCGGACGGCCAGGTGTGCGGCCGCCCCTGGGGGGCCGTGGAGGCCGCGACCCTCTGCAAGGAGCTCCGGTGCAGCGCCGCCGTCCCCGAGGAAGCCCCCGCGCGCCCCCCGCTCCGCGCCCCGGGCTACAGCGTGATCTGCAGCGGCAAGGAGTCGGCGCTGTGGCAGTGCAAGACGGGGCGGGTGCAGTCGTGTGTGGAGGGCGCCGTGACCGTGGCCTGCGCGGGTGAGGGCCTGCCGGCGCGGAGTCTCGCTGTCCCCGAGCGGTATATCCTCAGGGACACTACTAGGGCAGATGGCAAAGAAACAGGGCGGGAAATAATTAGACACACAGGGCACTGGGTAGGTGTGTAACGCAGGTGACTGTATATCAGTCAACACTGGCAGATCTCATTTCAAGAAAGAATATGGAGAAACGAATGAGCACTGTGTTCAGAACAGTACTATTGAGCCCCTGGGTTTGTAACGAATGTGCCGGTTCTTCCGGTCACGGACAGCTGCTGGAGGACTGAGGAGGAATGCTGTTCTGGCGGCACTTCCCACAGTCCCTCAGTCCACCCACGTGGACTGCTTGTCTTGGCACTGTCCGAAGAGCCCAGGTGGACTGTGATCTGGCAACAGGAGCAGCTATGATCTATGGCTAATTGTTTCCACAATTATTTCCAGTACTCTAGGCTAAACATTTCCTCCAGCCACAGAAATTTGGTCCCAGGAAAAGGGAAAACAAACGAGGTGTGAATTATAGTGTGACGTATGGTTGTACTGTCAGTGTCTGCTCCGGCAGTGGCCACTGGTCTGTTGTGCTTTGAGCTTCTTGCATTGCCCTTGTATGTGGCGTCTGTGCAATGAACGTGTTTCACACTGGAAAGGGTGCAGCCTGTAGGCAAGCAGAAACGGAAAGAGCAGATCACAGGCTCCTCACACAGTTACAGGTAGTTGGACAGACAGGTTATTGTCCACAACTGTGCAAATTTGTCTATAAAACATAAAAAGCACTGAAGTCACATAAACTCACATCCAGGCGCAGAAGATCATAACAACGGTGCTTGACAAGCAGAGTATCTCTTCCTGCCCGTAGCTGAGTGCCAGGCCCTGTCTGTCGGTATTCTTCATGTCCTGGCGCTGCGGCCGATTGCACAGGCTGGATTTCGAACGGCGTGTGAAAACGTGCGCCCAGGCCACGGGGAGAAACGCTCCGCTCTGTGTGCTCTCGTTTTCCAGACAGCGTTGAGGTGAAGGTCTCCGGCACGTGTGGGGGGAAGGTTCTGGTCCGCTACAGGAGTGAGTGGGAAGGGGTGTGCCCGCTGAACTGGGGCTCCAGAGAGGCCCAGCTGCTGTGCCAGCACCTGAACTGCGGACCGCCTCAAAATCTCGGACAGACGGAAGTGCAGGACGCCTCTGTGCATAACTCCTCCCTGGACTGCCTCCCTGGTGCCGTGCTGATTAAACACTGCGTTCGTGGTAGGAAGTGCCAAGCGGCGGGCAGTGGCGTGGTGTACTGTCAAGGTACGACTCGGTCCGATCTTCTGGCCGGCCGGCCTGGTGAAGGGCGTTTCATCCCGTGAAAAACAGATTGCTCAGACTGAAATGTCAGGGAGTCCTCAACGATGACACAGGCAGCTCAGATGAGTCTTCATGGGACGCGTGCCATTATTAATGATCATTCAGTTAGAGAACGGAGGAAAGACGTGCTTCTTTGCCTTTTCTGATTTCAGGCTATGTTCCTAAACAATCCGGGAAGAGTCCCGTGTCTCTGATTGTGGGATTGCTCCTGGGGTTAGGTATCCTCATAGCTGCAGGGATCCTGATAGCCTGGTTCTGGAAGAACAGGAGGACCAGGAATAAAGGTTATTCTTTCACCTTTCTCTGCCTTAAAAACAGGGCACTCACAGGCTGGAGCTCGGGTAAAACCCTCTCTCTTGTCTTCTCCCAGGACATTCAATAAAGAGAAGATCTGTCTTTACGGACAGCGTTTCTGAATATGAGGAAGTCCCTGACAACGACTCGGGCACGACAGACGTGATGCTGAAAGATTTACGTGAGTGTGCGGAAGCCGTCCCCAGTGCACAAAAAGAGCTCCACAAGCAATTGTTCCTCGCTTGTGTCTGCAGCTTCTTGTGAGCAACTTGAAGTGTCACCATCTTGCTTCTTTGATTGGAGAACTGCTTGGATATAATCAGTTCTGATAAGAATCCATTTTGATGTGTATCAGTCTGCTATAAATTATTTAAGTATGTATTTTTATGATGGATTTTGTAGGATGAAACATTTCATTTGAAAGCACTTACTTTTTTGCTCAAGATACTTCTTTTGCTACCAATTAATTGTGTTTCTTGTCTGATGCGGACTCCTCCAGGAGCTTTTCTAGGAACTTTTCCTCAGTCAGAACCTCTCTTTAAATTTCAGTGCTAGGCAGGATTGGATCCCTCAGATCCCCGTATTTCCCAGGACACTCCTTGCATGTCCAACAGGAGCTTTCACCATGTGTGTCACAGGGGAGCCCTTTTGTCACGCAGGTTAATTTCATACTTTGATATCTTGATTTGCTCTCTCCGTCTTCTGTGCTTCAGAACCTCGGCCAGGATCAGAGACATCAGCTTTGCAAGTGATTGGAACAAGCAAATACACCTTATCCAGAGGCAAGTGTTGATGAAGCGTGATACAAGGTTCATTTTAAAGACTGTTTTTTCTCGGCTTTTCTGTTTTTCTTGCCACGAGAAGATGGAAAGCACTTACACAGGTCTACCCTGTGGTTTGCTTGTACTGTAATTGACATCAATATTTCCATCTTTTGATTTTCTACCAAGCATTTACTGTAGTTAATACTGTATATATATTTAGACAGATTCCTAACATTTGTAGATCAAAAAACGGAGAAGGTAATTCAGTTGCTTCTATCCATAGATACTTTGACCAAACTGTTATGACTTAATTCATTCTTATTTGGTACTTCCTTTTGTAGTTAGCCTGGTCTGTGAGTATCTTGTGCAGGGTGTCTCAGTATACAGTATACTGTGGAGATCAGGTGAATCCTGTCTCTGCTCATTGAATGCTGTTTTCTGGTAGGCGTTACTGAATTGCTTGGTTGGTGTTTATGCTTCATCGAATATTGTACTTTCTTGAAAGTATTTTGTCATCTCTTTGGGCATGACAATGGTGTAGTTATAAGTGATTGATGATGACTCCGAGGTCCAGGGACCTATTCTGGGCTGGGGAACCTTCTGTGTGGAGTTTGCATGATTACCCTTGTATTCGTGTTGCCTTTTCTCTGGGGACTCCAGTTTCCTCCCACCTGCCAGAGACGTACCGGTCAGTAGACTGGCTGTGCTCCATCGCCCTCTCTGTGAGGGACGGGAGAGAGGCCCTGGCGTCTCTCCTCGGCCCTGTGTGCTTGTCAAGGCTCGGCCTTTACCCCCATCCCTCTGTGCTCCCAGCCCCGGTGCCAGGCGCGGATGTCGAGAGGGGCCTGCGCGCCTCCAACTCGTCTCTCACCGACTACGACGATGTCGCCGAGGGGCCGCTGGAGGCCCCTCCACCCCCTGCAGGCGCCAGAGACAGAGGAGAGACGGGACGGGATCACCCGGTGACCGGTAAGGCAGACCGCAGTCGCCTGTGCGCTTACAGTGCAACGGTGTACGCGCTTCCACGCCAAGCGCGTTTGCTTCTCAAAGGAACGCGGGTTTTCGAAGCTCCAGCATCCTCCTCTGAATGTGTGACAGGCGGCGTGACCCCTGACCCTGAGCCCGGTCTCCAGCCTGAGATCGAGGATGACGATGTCACCGCCCCGCCCGAGGCGCTGGTGGACTCGGGAGCCGCCATGGATGGGCCGCCAGAAGGGGGTGACGGTGAGCAGGTCCAGAATCCTAAAGAGGAAGACTACGTGGAGCCTGACATACCAGCAGAGGACTCTAGGTGAGTGATAGACCTGCGCGATATCGACTGGGCTACCACTGTGAGATTCCTGTTCTTCTTCATGATCTCAGATTGACCCCACCACTTATTCCTGATTTCTTTTTCAGTACAGGCACATTAGAAGACACTGGCTAGATGTGGTTTCAGCCTGCGGTGGAATTCTTACACTGAATCTTAACTGAGTTAGTAAGACTTCACTGGCCTTTAAACTAGATTGCTTTTTTTTACTGTAGTACGTCTGGGGTCCATACCCTGGTTTACTAGAATAATGAAGAGTTTTGTGTTTTTTTATTCAACAATTAAACTTCAGAATGTCCTCATGGGATGGTCTCTCTGTCTTTTGCGGGCTCCCCTTGTCCAATACGGTCCGGTCGTGGTCCGGTCATGCCGAATGTGTGCTGAGCGCTTGCTAGCTCTCTGGGCAGTTGCTCGTGTCGGTCTGTCGATGCTTGTCTTGCTTTTTTTATCCATTTTTTATTTGCATAAATGCGTTTTTACGACACTGAAAAAAATATTTTTTTCAACCCTAAACTGATGATATTGGACTGTGGCACAGGAGCCCTTTCTTGAATATGGATTGTTTTTACGAAGCTTCTGGGACTTTTATGAACTATTTTTCATAAATAATGATGTTATCATATGGACTACTTTTTGCAATCTATTATTTGGTATTGTTCCCTTTTTTAAGTCATGTTTTATTGAAGATGTATCATATTTTATCAAACTATTTTGCATGAATCTGTCTTGTTTGTCAGATATCAGAATGTCCGTATATAGTAGGTAGAAGCAAATTGATCCCGGGATCTCATCCGGCCACTTCTCGAGAGAAGCCAGAGTATCAGCTTTAACAACATGGCTGGACAGCTTGTTCCACACTCCCACAACCCTTTGTGCAAAACATGTCTCCTGTATAACAAAGTACATAATAACTATCCAGGATTGGATCTGTGCTGGGAGGTAAAAAATGAGTCCCGATTGCTTGCAGACTCTCCTGGCTTTCATTTCCTCTTTAAACTTAATCAAACCAATTATTTGAAATGAGAATATTTAGCAGTTTTGTCCAGGGCTGGAAATGTCGAATATCTTATGATTTTATCACAAACATTAATTGGGTTATTATTTGTTAATTGCCCCAGGAATAAGACATGGCACCTTTGCATCTCTGACCTGTCCACAACTGAATCGAAATAACAGAAAAAATGTTGCTTACGTTAATTGAAATTCAGTTTGTGATTGATCGCGCTAGCTAGATCAAAGAAAGATTCTCTGATTTTGTTTTCTCAGCACTGCACTGCTATAACAGAGGTACTTTTCAGAAATCTCTACGTAAGTCCTGTGATCATTTAGCCTTTGTTGAGGAGAGCAGATCTGTGCAGTAATGATTACTCTGTCCTGCCCTGAGTTTCATGAGCCCAGGCAGGCTCTGGGGCTGTGTGTATTCCATGTGAAGGAGGGAATCTTTCTTTCAGGCTGGGTGCTCTGTACTGCGTTTCATTCCGCAGATCAAATCTGTTTTCCCACTGTACACATCTATAAGACGCCTGGCCGGAATCGAAAGAGAAGTTCCTACACCTGCAGCACAGACAGGACACCTCTTTTCTCTCTTTCACGGGGAAACCCAGGCTCACTGCAGCTTAACCTCTTCAGTCCAACAGTTCAGCTGCTCCAGTTACTGCCGATGCATCTGAGAACCGTTTTGAACCCAGTCGGCCAGCTGTGAGCTCTGTGGCTCCCCTGAGTTTGGAAAGTGCTTCGGTGTTGTACATCAAACTGTATTTTAGAAAAGCCTATAGTTTGATATACAGCATAGGAAGCCTTTTCCACCCGTTCCACGCTTGCTGTCTCCGTCGAGGGATTTCAGCACAACAGTGCGGCCCAGAGCTGGAGAGACGAGACTCGGTTACAGTACTTTAGCTCAGCTTGTATGTCATTTCACCTGTCGGCGATTTCCTTCCAGCTGACGAAATTGAGTCCTGTCTCTGATCTGCTTCCTTGTTTAGATTTTTGGTTTGCCCATTTGTGCACTCTGTCCCTTCTGTTTCGAATCCACCTTGTTTCACCTGTTGGTTAAATCCAGAGAAGTGACCGCCTTTTGTTTCTAGCCAAACGCCTTCAGCATATGGAACTTAGCGTGGTGACCCAAGACAGGACTGCAATGACTAGGGATGGCCACTAGAGGCCGCCATGTGGGCAGCCTCCTGCAATGAATCTGTGAACGGAGCGGACCTGTTCCACAGTCTACAGTAGCTATAGGGGCTAATTGTCTCATTAATGGCTCGGAATGTGTAAGTTCTCAAGTGGCTTATAAGAACGCGTCTCAGCGCTGTAAGAGGAGAAGGAGTTACCTTAAAGAGTCAGTTTTGTAGAGGATTGGATAGAGTTGACCCAGAGTGACAGTATACAGTATGAGACTCTCCTGGAGTGTTGGGTCCTGCAGAGGTTCAGCTGATCCGACTTAGCCAACAGCTGACTGAGGGCAGTTCTGAAGCTTTCAATCTGGCACATGGCTGATACCAGTCTCGAATCGCACTCCCATCTGATGACGTGAGAGTCGAGACCAGGTGTAAAAAGGTGCTTCGGACAGAAAACTCAATTATATCAAAACAGGAAAGACGGACCAGGGCAGACGAAGGGCGTGGTGACTCGGATGGATATTGGGGACCGCCTGATTGAATAACGCTGCATAGTTCACGATAACAACTTCTCCGTAAGGAGCACGTTAGATCATCTACAAGATCTGCTACTGTCATTCGGTAAAAAAAAAAATGATATACTGTACTTTCACAAACAAAATGAAACATGACTTTTAACATTTGTGAGGCGGCTCTTACGGAGAAGAGACACGGATCCCGTGCGCAAGTCCAGGTACGTGTTGTTTAAATCTTCTTCTGTAAATCGCCTGGGACGTTTATTTGAGGTTATTGCCCCCTTCCTACCCAGTGTTGTTTATTTTATATTAAGATCAGGCCGTATATATTCTCAATCGCGGTCGACATTTGAGGAAAGGATTGGAACCGTTCTGTCTGTTCGGCTGTAATTCTTCTGCCCAGCAGCTTGTTAACGTTTCACCAGCGCCAAAGTGAAACGATCCCAGATCCATCCCGTTTCTAACGGCTTCATCCCGAGTCACGTGGAAGCAGCAGCCTGTTCCAGCGAGCACCAGACACGAGGCAGGGTGCAGCCTGGACAGGACAGGACAGGAGTCCAGCGCAGGGTGGATACAGACGGGCACAAACACATTCTCCCCAGGGCCGGTTTTCACAGAAGCCACTGAATCTGTCTTTGAACATACAGTACCATCTCCACACAGACAGCACCCCCGGAGTTGAGGCCAAGCCCCCAGAGGTTTCAGTGCTGAATGCTGCGCTACAGTGCTGCCCATCCTTGAGTGTCTCATGTTCTAATCTGTTGCAGAGTGCTGCCCTTGATCCCCAAAACAGAGTTTCTTATGCAAGACTTTCTTAGTCTGTAATGTGAGTAGAATTGCGTTCGATTATCCAGATGTGCTTAGTCTGTATTGTCTGCAGCGATGTGGCACGTCCTTGTTTGCACTGCGAGGGTCTGTGGATGACCGTGATGACGGTGCCAGTGTGGAGGAGAGGTCAGAGCTCTGGACTGGTGGGGTCGGTTCCCTTGGGGTCACTGGGGACCCTGCGGTTGTACCCCTGAGCAAGTTACTTCACTCGGATTGCCCTGGTAGCACCCAGGAGTGTAAATGGGTGTGTAAATCTAAATCAGTTTAGATAAAAGCATCAGCCAAATATGTGGATGCTAATAAAACTTAAAAAAACATGCCTTCATATTGTAGCAGATGTTGAACAGTTTTTTTTGTCAAAACTGACCTACAGAGGTCTCTCCTCTAAGGGAGGGCAGCATACTTTGATTTTGAGCCAAGACTTCAAGTGCCACAAGACAGTGGGGAAAACTTTTATTTGTCCTTTGCCTCGAGCACAGCCAGGTCCTAATTCATCAAGCTTCACCGCCTGGATTGTTTTCGAAACGGCTCAACCTGGAACTTTTAAACTGGGACTAATCCATAGAGAACTTCCAGAACACGATGGGTATCCGAATGCGTGCCTTTGTCCAGCACCTCGCCGCTCTGTGAGAGCAGTGCGATCGTTGGGCCAGACCCTGGCCTTTGCCCAAGCAATCACTGTGATGTGCTGTGTTGCAAACTGTTGATACTGTTGGAGCTGAAGACAGGTTTTGTGTATCCTGCCGTATCGTATTACAAACAGCCTTCAGTTTCTCTGCCCTGTCAACACGTCTTCACCTTAATTGCACACATGAGTTGGTTTGATTCGTCAATCTGTTTGCGGGCTTATTTATAACCAGTGCATTTGTCTTTGTGATGTTTACTGATCTCAAAGTCTTTTCTGGTGAAATGAAAATATAAGCGTGTCACCACAGAAAACAGGGTAACAGGGAAACCTGCTTCAGGACTGAACGGGAGACTCTTCTCTACACAAAGGGGCAGCGGGTGTGTGGAGCAAACTGGGGGGGCCGAGTCACAGGGGACCCGTTCAAATGGGGTTTGATGAGGTTCTGGGATCCAAGAGCTGCTTACAACATGAGAGAAATAAACAGAATGCCCGTCTCGTGTTTTTAAGTGTTTGAGTTTTCTGTTACTTAGGGAACACGTCTTTGCCTATGTTGTGCACAGGGGGACAATGGGAATGAGACATCTAATCACTCCTTGTAATCTTAGCCCAAACATTGTGGAATCGTCCACTCTGCACTAATCAGAGTTGGAATGTCCCCTAGGAGTTGCACAAGAAGGTGATCCTTAACCGCTCCACAAAAACAGAACGCCAGCTGTCTCCCAAGACGGCAGCATTTCTCTTTTGTACAGAACAAGCAAACGGGCCGGACGTTTGACACTGCCCTCTGCTGGCGGGCGCTCCCTGGGGGAGGGAAACGGCTCCGGCCTCGGGCTGAGCTGGCGTCCAGTCCAGGGTGTCTGTGTGTGCCCTGTGATGGACAGGACGCCAGCCCGTCACAGGGCACACACAGACACAGACACCCTAGACTGGACGCCAGCCCATCACAGGGCACACACAGACACTGACACCTCAGCTGGTTCTAGTGCCACCTCAACCCCGATCTTTCCCAATAGTCATGAAAGTTGCAGAAAGTACAATGAAAGGGTCTGATGACGTTATTTTACGTGATCATTTTTAGTAATATTAAATCAATCAGCTTTCTTCCTCCCTCGTCGTTTCCTATTCTGTATAAATCCATCTTTTGAACAGAGCTTCAAGAGACATGAGCTGGACTACAGCAAGTCTCCACAGGTCTGTGGCCTTTCGATCTCCTTGTCCTGGAGATCTTCACTTGCAGCAGGGAAGCAAGGTCAATGTGGATGTGATCAAGGGCTGTGATTTACGATTGGGCCACAATGTCTTTACTCGAAGAGTGGTGGGTGTCTTGAACAGGCTTCCCAGCCATGTGGTTGAAGCACGTGGGTGTGAAGGAGTGTGCTGGTAACCATGCACCACAGTTGTGCCCTTTGCATAGGAAACAAAGGATTCGTAGTTTATAAAACCTCGAGCCGCGGCTCTCTGGAGCATCTACTGCGGCCTCACGTGTACTATAGGAAATTGAGCCCCCCAGCGTGGCCCGAGAGGCTTTGTCGATTGGCTGTGCATATTTGTCTGTGTTGTCATCGACTTTTGTCAGATTCGGTGCCAAATCAAATGGGGTCAGACTTCAGCATTTTCTTACATCACAGGAATGCCTTTCAGCGCAGCGGTGAGATCGCCTCGGCTGTTGCCGGGCTCAGCCCTGGTGATTTTCCATTGCAGGGAGTCTGTATTAATAGGCCCGCGGTCCCAGAGCAGATGTTCCCGACAAATGCGTCCGGTCTCTCGGCGTCCCGCGCGAGCTGTTGTGTGATGGCATTGTTTGCTGGGCCGCAGCGTGACAATGCCAGGCTGTGTGAGGGAAAGGAGAAGAATCCAGTCTGTTCATGAGCTCAGCCCTCCTGGGCCTCGTTCATTAACCCGTCTCCGCGAGTCCTAGTGACCTCAACGTGCAAACTTCTCGCACGTTCCTCGCACGGCGCAAAACCCCTGATTTACCCAACTGTGGCAGTAAACAGAGCACAGCTGTACCACTCTTGTGTTTCCCTCCTCTCTTAAGAGGAAGCGATATTTCATGCTAAGATGGTGGTGGTGGTGGAGGGGAGTCCCCATTACCTGTAAAGCATGGATGGCCCGTCTGCTCGGTGCGGCTGGAGACCGGGTGATTCTGTCCGATTTGCCCATAATCCGGCCGTGTATTACAAGAGATTAGGGAACAGGTAAAAGGTTTGTTCCACGCTGCAAAGAGCAGAAAGGAAACGCAACGTTTCGTGGAGCCTTCGTCGGATGTGAACCACAGCCGAAACGTTGTGTTTTCTTTCTTCTCTGTGCAGCCTGGAATAAACCTTTACTCGTCCCCTTGCAGCCTGCGCATACTGACACAGCCACCTACTTGAATTACGAGAGATTATTCTAAAAGTCCTTTCCCGTGTACTGCAGAGGTCCCGGGGCTGAGCTGATGTCCTGCAGGCTGGTACAGTGTAACAGCAACTGAAACCAGAACCACAGTGTGTTCAACAGAACCCATCTGACAGCTGAAAGCAGGGTCTTCGATCTCGTTGTCCGGCCTGGCGGTCATTTCGAAAACAATGCAAATCATGTTTCCGTTTCATAGTGCGATTCGTGTGGAGGGCGAGCCCTGATTCCACCCCTATCGGTATTATTGCGACAGGTGTGCACCCAGCCAGCCAGCCAGCCAGTTGTTCTATAAAGAGGTTTTCCGTTATCATTTTGCCATTAAAGATTTAACAGTTTTCAATTCAGGGTTGTATTTAGAAATACGAATTTAAACTTTCTCACGGAACTGTTCATTTCTTTGTTCTCCATTGATAATTTCGCGTGTGTTTATTTAACAAAATAATAATGTCACTTTTTCGTTACCCAGTCTACTGCTATAAAGGGTTTGTAACGTTTGGGAATAATAAATGGAGAATATTTTGATTTCGTTTACCTTCTCAAAGGTGACAAACAGGCTAAACTCTCCTCAACTAGAAGGTCTAAATACAATGTTTTCTCTGGGATTTTCACAGAAACACAATATTGTTTCTCAGAGTAAATACCTTTCCGTGTAAAAGAAGGAAAACTACCAAGTGTCAGTTTTACATTGTACAGTATATTCCGTTGAGTTTCATGACCTCATGGCCTCCTAATAACCCCCCTCTCTGAACTGGCTTCATCACTCTGCTCTCCTCCCCACTGAGAGCTGGTGTGTGGTGATACTGGCGCATCATCCAGGTGGGGCTGCGCACTGGTGGTGGTGAAGGGGATCCCCATGACCTGTAAAGCACTTTGAGTGGTGTCCAGAAAAGCGCTATATAAGAGTAAGCAATTATTGTGATTAGTTTAGTAAATTAGCAATCTGGATTTAAGTATGTATTGCTATGAATATTGTATTTGTTCACAGCATCGAATTGGTTCAAGTAATTTAGTGAATCAAACAAACCTTTTGAATCGATTCACTGAAAAGAATCGAGCTGTCCCTTCCCCCCGCCCTCTCGAGCGCTCATGTCCAGGGCTCGTCGGGCATCGCCGGTGAGGGGAAACGTCCTGGATCACCAGGAAGAAGAGGAGACGGGGTCCAGCTTCCATCTCTGGTGTCCATTTGGCCCTCTGCTCCGGGAGTTAAACAATAGTTTAACTTTATTTTAAATAGCGCCTTAAAAAGTAGCTTCTCGAAGCGCTTTACAATAAGGAGGAGATAGGATACAAAACGTACAATAAATCGGAAGGGTTTGAGTGCGGTAGAAGACACAGAGCTCAAGTACAAGCCCTTCTGGAGGAGGAGGTCTTGAGTGTGGATTTGAAGCGCTCAGGAAGGAGACTCTCTGACATCCCTTGGGGGTGGAAGTACAGGGTGGAGCAGACAAGACCCTGTTAGCTACAGTTTGTGATGATTGGTTTGCCTTGTTTTCAAAACCGTGACCGATCAACTGGGCAGAGGGGTGGCTCTGTGGCTCAGGATCTGCGCCTGTGGCTGGGAGGTTGCCTGTTCAAATCCCACAGCCAGCGGAGGAATCCTACTCTGTTGGGCCCCTGAGCAAGGCCCTTAACCCCAACTGCTCCAGGGGTGCTGTATAAATGAGCCTGACCCCCAGCTTCTCTCCCTGCCCGTGTGTCTCATGGAGAGCAAGCTGGGGTACGTGAAAAGACAAATTCCTAATGCAGGAAATTGTATAGGGCTGATAAAGTGATCTGATCTTATCTTAACCTACTGTATCTTTCACACACCGTCGCGCAGGGACGGGGGGGGGGTGTGCTGGCACCTGGCAAATTACGGGCGTGATTGATGGAGTGCAATGCGACCTGTTTTCTGTTTACAGTGGAGTTTTCTTTCCTCGCTTGGCCGAGCAGACGCCGTCGGCTTCACGGCAGCTGGGCGACACTTTCAGAGTCGGGCTGGAGCTGCGAGCCGCGCTTCTTCCCAGCCTGGAGGGGGGCGCGGATTCCTGCTGGGCCGAGTACAACATTCTTAGGAAGAGCGTGACGCGGTCTCGGTTCAGAGAGCAAATTTGATCTTGTTATCCGCCGCTGCGCTGTAAATTAATACGCCCTCTCGCCTTTTCGTGAGGCTGAAGGCATTAGAACGTGCTTAAAGACTCACCGGGCTTGTCAGCTGCGATAACAGAGTGGCAGACCTCTCTATAAAACAAGCACACTGTGCAGGAGGGGACCGCAGAAGCAAAAGGGTATATCTGACTAACTCGCGCAGAAGGAAAAGAGTTTTTCAAAGCTCATTTGATTTCTACACGAACGATTAATATAACGGAGGTGTGTGAAACTGAGTTATGGCCCGTGCAGAAACGCATACAACGACCGTAAGAACTTATCACCCTGGTATTTTGCACCAGCAAATGAGTGCAAAATAATTAAATTCACTGTTACCAAGCAAATGTTACATTGCATTGACTTGAAAAGACACAGAAACATTAAGAGATTTATTTAAATATATATAAATAGATAATAGAAAGATATTCAATAAAATGCACAGTTCTCTCACCAAACATCACATTTAACCAATCTTCCCTTGACACTCCTCATAACTATGGGCTCAGCTTCCGCCCGAGTGCCGTGTTTGAGCCTGCTCTGCTTTGTGCTGCGTGTTCTACCCCCATTCAAATTTCCTTTGTAAATATAACGTATTTTGTCCAAGTGTGAAAGGGGGGGAGACGGCTTTTTATTTCGCGTAAATCGTTCTGTTCTCTGAAACGTATTGACCAGTATCATGCCAATGGCGAATGAAACGGTTGCTAATTTGACAGGAGCGGTCTGTGAGCCTGTAGCTTCATATTCCGCTCCGCGGGATGTCGCCAGATTCCTAGAACTGACAATATGGAAGGCCTGCCGGTCACGGAAGCTAGCCTCCAACACCGAAACTGTTAAGTCCCGGGGCACTGCAGCACACTGAACCCTGTCTTGGCTGAAATTCGACTCGGGTTCAAGTATGGCCTGCAGCCGCTGGGCTGCGGGAGGGCAGCCCGGCTGGGCAGCAGTCCAGACCGTGCCCCCGGCGCGCACTCGCTGCGCCCCCGACCCTCAGACGCGGGGTGTCCGTCAGCACAGCGCCAGGTGCCCCCGGGCCGCTCGCGCAGCGCCTCGCCGCTTTCGGAACAGAAACCCGAGCCGCGCGGCAGGGGGCGGTCAGGCGCGGACGTCTTCATCTGTCGAGGCGGCGGGTCCCGGCGCGCCCACCGCCGCCACGGATATATCTGCCGGCAGAGCCGTGGGGAAAGTGTCGCGTTTTGCCGAGAGGTGTCAACAGGGACAGCGCAGCCACCAGACCGCAGATTCGCTCAGGGGGTGCTCGGACTGCAGACGGGCAATCTGAAGACGCGGAATTATCTGCCTTTTGACCTGCACGCTTCTGGTAGAAAGACGCCGCTTTAACCTCAAATATCCAGAATCCGTGTCTGTCGCGAAAGAGCCGGCTGGCGCACGAGTTTAGAAAACGACAGTTTCGAAAGCAGCAGCTCACAGGCTGTCGAGAAATAAGTGGCCCATTCATCTGGTATTTTAAAAACACCCTTGCCCAGGTCTGCTATTTATACCCGTTATAAAACAGTGGAAACACCTGTTGGCCTCGCAGAACTGACAAGATAATCCTCTTAAGTGGAGCATAGTAGCTCTGGGTTTTGTTGTAACGCTGACAGACAGATGTTGACGCCCTAATTGGACTCGGGCTTGTTTTGGTGACAACGGTATCCCCAGTGCTGCCTCTGCCCCCCTCGTTTAAAAGCTGATCGGAGAAACAGCTGTGCTGCTTTTGCAGATGAAAGGAGGGCGTGCACCCCCCCGTGCTCCCGGGAGGAGGGCTTAAGCCGTTTAAAGTTTCTTGGTTGCAATGGTTGTGCTGGGATCCGCGGTGTGGGCTTGAGCGGGCCGCAGTCATAAGGTTTTTAAAGGGCTCGACCCTGGAGAGCGCCTGGCCTCGGTGGCAGCCTGGTGACTGTCGTCCGTCGGCTCCCGGTGTTGACGCGGAGGAATCGTGTGGCTGAGGGCTCGCGGCGTGGGAGGGAATCTCGCTGTGGCTGCACCGGTTTATTGTAACCAAGACTGTGCTGATTCAATATCTTACTCCATGAACGACTAAACCTCTCAATTTGAACCTCACAGAGGATCAAAAGAAGCGAGGTTTGAGTGTGAATATATACCTCCTTTGTTGCAGTCTCAGGGAATAGTCGCTCAGCACATTTTCCTTATCTGATGGGCCAATATAAAAACCATTAACACAGAAAAGAAGCGTGCTTACACTACACAGCCTCAAACTACAAGACAATGCATCGGAGTCTGGAAAACTGCCCTACTGTACAGAGCCCTCCAGAAGCACAGCCCCAGCTAGGCTCTGCTTTTCAGTCAAGCAGTTTGTACAGTATTTGTGATCAAGTTATAGATTTGAGCGATGAGAACAGTTCTTTATTTTTGAGTAATCCCACGCACGCGTTCCATCGTATTGGAGCAAAAACAGCAGCTGTGTTCGACCCAGTCTCTTCAAGTGGCCGTAAGTGAATTGGGACGCATTCACTCGGGGTACGTTTTAGAGTGTAAAAGGTAGTAACTGAGGCAGGTTATTGCTCACTGAGCTGCCCAAACTCTTTCTATAATTATTTGAGAGGCTTTGCTGAAGCCATAGAAATGTCATTCTTGTCTATTTTGAGGACAAGTAAAATATCAACAAGTAAAATACACACATCGACTACATTTAAACAGACAGTAGGCTGTATTTTATAGTAGAAATATATATACAGTATACACACTTTATGTCAATCTGTATTTCATAGCAGAAATATTTATAAACACACTTGATGTCAATCTGGGAAAAGCGTCAAGCCTGTTTTGTGGGAGTGTATGCAAATGTATCAAACAGTTATAACTTCCCCGAAAGAGTAGCGCTATACGATCAGCCACACACACTCGTCACAATCTAATATGGAGGCAAAGCCACTCGGAAGAGCGATCCCCGATATCTACAGGAAATGCTTCAGTTCAAAGTCCCGGCACTTCCTAAGGAGAACCCTGCTCACGCCGTGCCTCCCGACGTTCTCCTCGGTCCCGAGGTTTTTCCTGCAGGGATTCTGAAAACCCCCAGTTGAAGCCTCTGGGGGGGCTGGGGGTGGAGTTAGAGTCCCGCCGCAGTCCGGCTCCGGTGTCGTTAAGGCACGCGGGCGTCGCTCGGACGCGGCCGCCCGCGCTGCAGGGGTGTTCCCCGTGGCTGTGCTCCCGATCGGGCTGGGCCGGGCCGGGCCGGGCCGCGCTCACTCCAGCCCGCGCTCCGCCTGGCTGCCGCTGCGGCACACGCCGACCGAGGCCCGCGTGCCGGGCTGCCCCTTGCCCTCCCCCTCCTGCTCCGGCGGCGGCGGCGGCGGCTGTATGCGCTGGCCCGCGCCGGGCAGCCTCACCCAGTCCTCCTCCAGGTAGGCCTGCACCTCGCCCGCCGGGCTCCTCTCCTCGGGGTCCAGCGCCAGCAGCCCGCGGAACATGGCCAGCGCCGGGGGGCTGAACCTCTGCCACTGCGACGGGACGTCCTCCGGCGCCCCCTCCCCCTCGCCCGCCTGGCGCCACTCGGCAAACTCCTGGTAGAAGTCGTCGGTGGGGGTGCAGCGCTCCCAGGGGAAGTAGCCCGTCAGGATGCAGAAGAGGACCACGCCGAAGGCCCAGGTGTCCAGGGTGGGCTCCACGAGGAGCGGGGGGGCGCCCTCGGCCTGCACCGCGCACAGCTCGGGCGCCATGTAGGGCAGCGTGCCGGAGATGAGCCGGATCATGGCCCCCCGCCGCTGGGCCAGCCCGAAGTCGGCCAGCTTGACGCGGCGGCAGTGCCGGTCCAGCAGCAGGATGTTCTCGGGCTTGACGTCGCGGTGCACCAGGCCGCGGCCGTGGATGAACTCCAGGGCGCTGGCGATCTGCTGGGCGCAGCGCTTGGCCGCCGGCTCGGGAATGCCCACCTGTCCGGGCGACATCGAGCGGAGGGGGAAAACTCACGCGAGAGGCCTTTACAGCGGACGGGAGTGGCCATAAAACCAGCACTCTGGTTTGAATGGAGTTTATAACGAAAGCTCGGGAGGGATGACAACGACCAAGTTAATTCAGCCACAGCAATCGCTCCTGACAATCCATTCCTCTCCCGAACGCTATAGATACAGCACCTACGAGAGCCCCATCTCTCTCTCTCTCTCGCATCCCACCTCCACCCCCTCTCCCCCTCTGCAGCTGCCCCTCGGTCACCCTGCAGGGGGGTCCTGGTCTCCTTGTCCTCTGGCCCTCGGCCAAGCAGGTTAAGCCACAGTTTCGCTCCATAATCCCTTCATGACGCTTTAATCTCGTTTGTCATTCCTCGTGAAAGTTTTTCTCACCACTTTGCCATGATCTGAATAATTCTGACAGAGGGATGAGATACGTGGCAGATCTCCTGTACTTTGGAAGACCTGAGAAAATAGTCCCCCACACCATCTCAGTACAGTCAAGTACAGTACATCCTTCAAATTCCATTCTGAGATTTCCTGAATGATTTTGGTCAGTGCCTGAATTAAAATGAGCTCATGGTTCTTACTGTAATAAGATCTAACAGTTAAGGTTTGGTGTCCATGTTGAGTGATAAGTAAAAAGTCGCCAAGCAAGCATACAGATTTAAAGGCTCTCAAATTATAACTGTCTTAATTGTGAATTGAAAAAAGGACTGAGCTTAATTTCCTTAATATTCTAAAAGACTAAGAATTCATGGGTGTGACACCTATAGTATATGCATAGCAGAGCGAGCTTGATCAGGCTCTAACCTTCCTCCCAAACTTCTCTAACAAACTCCACTGGGTACAAACTGCCTTTAAATTACTATCACGCTTCATAAAACCCACCTTCTGACCTATAGATGTACTGTGTATCTTATATAAGATATAAGATAGATATATATAAGATCTTAAAGATACAGTATGTATGTGTATTTTGTATTTTGTGTGTATAGGAACTCCGGCAGTCTCCAGCTGCAGTTCTCTTGTCCAGGACAGCGTTGGTGATACTAGCTGTCCTCCACCCCCTTCGTTAACAGATGGAAACAGGGGAGCTGCTCAGGCTGTAAGCTTGTGAGTGTCGGGGTGTCGGGGGGGGGGACTCAGTCTCATACTGGCAACGCCGCTAGGAGACAGACAAGACCGGTCCAGCCTGGCTCTGAGATCTCGCTCCACAGCACAGAGGAGTTTATTCAGTTGTGTTGAGGCGTGTTAGGGAAGCAGCCGCGGACGTGCCGGCGGTCTCTCACCCGAGGCCGGATGACGGCGAAGAGGTCCTGCCCGATGACGAGCTCCTGGGCGAAGCCGTAGTGCTCCTGGGACTGGAAGGCGATGCCGAAGAGCCCCACGATGCAGGGGTGGTGCGCCAGGTGCAGGGAGATGCAGTACTCCCGCAGGAAGCCCTGCAGCTTAGTGGAGGCCTTGGGCATCACCTTGAGGGCCATGGGGGTGCCTGCGGGGAGGGGGGACCGGTGAGTCACACGTGAGCCCGGGCGACACCGGGCCACCCTGACCGCTGCTGCTGCTGCTGGGCACTGCACCAGCAAGACCACACCCGGGCTTGTGTGCAGATGCAAGAAAAATCAGCCCAGAGAAGAGCCGCCTAATACTGTCCTACGGGATGAGAGACCTGAATGTCTTTAGTCTTGAGCCGCGGAGACTAAGAGGGGACCCGGTCCAGCGTGCTCAAGATCCTTGAAGACTCTGACGAGGCGGACTTCTTCAGAGCTGACCTGACAGCGAAGCACGAACCAGAGGACCCCAGGGGAAACTACAGGTCAGTGCGCTAAAAATTGAGAACAGGAGGCGGTTCTTTACCCAAAGAGTGGTGGGAGTGTGAAACAGGCTGCCCAGTCACGCGGTTGATGCCGTTACCCTGGTTTCTTGCAAGTAACGGGCAGATGGGCTCTTTGGAGCAGTAAGCGTCTAACTACTGAACTAGTTAGCTGAGCCGAATGGCCTCCTCTCATTTCCAAGACCTCAGTGTTACTGTAGATTTGAGCACCAGCTCCAGGTCTTCTGGATGGACTCCTGAAGCAGTGAGAACTGTCCTGCTGTTGGGCTTTTTCATATTTATGTTTCCTTTCAATGTCTCAGTGTCCCTGAACACCTTCAACTAAGGAACCAGTAAAAATAGCGACGAGTGAACGGTACTTTCAGAACTTTTTCTGGGTACAGTGTCGTCGAGCCGATTTAAAAGCACAGCTTAACAGCCAGTGAGACCGCACTTCAGCTCGAAGCAGGTCTCCTTACTCTCTTCCCGCCCTCCACGCCTGTTAATAAGAACACCGCCACCCCGGCCCGCTCGGCAGTCTGTCCGGACACTAACGGACACTAAAGAACTCTAGCGGTTCTCCCGGGGCCGCCCACGGCAGAGACGGACCTGGAGCTTCGGCCTCAGACACCCATAGTCATGCACGAATGAGCCCAGACAGTTTAAACGCCGCAATCGTTACGTGAGCAGGTGACCTCCTTGCAGGAGGTTGGTGTTCGCGGTCCAGTTTAATTAACAACAGCGCCTCTTGAATGCCAACTCGGGAGTCCCGGCTGAAAGCTGTTTCTCTGTTTTTCCTGCGTGCGCTACGGGTGAAGAAGCGTGTGTAAGGTGCAGGACGTACCGTGCATCACTCGTGTGGACAATGAAAGTCCGCGTTCTCGACGGAGAAAGGTTTTCTTTCAGTGTTTTAATCTAACCTGCGTCAGTCAGGAAGCGTTCGCGCCAGCTTTGGTGCCGATCTGGGAGTGACTCCAGATTCTGCTACGCACCTACCTCGGCAGCGGTGGGTCACCAGCAGCACCCGGCCGTACTTGCCCCGGCCGATCTCTTTGATGATGTTGAAGTGCTCGGCGATCTCCAGGGTGCTCAGGCTCTGCGCCGTCAGCTCCATCAGCTCCTCGATGAGGTCGCCGTTCGCCGTCTCCGGCTCGCCCATCGCCCGCCCCCGCCGAGCCGCCCAAGAGCAGCGAAGCAGCCTGCTGTTGTCTCAGGGGCCGCTGGACGGGCAGCGCTGCTCCGCCGTGAGGGGACCCGACACCGGGCAACTTTCACAGCACCTCCGGGCGAATCAAATCAAGCCGATATAAGCACAAACCCGGGGAAATTGTCAAGTCCGATTCCCGACAAGAATTTATCAAAGGACGAACCGAATGCATCTAGCAAGAAAAGTAACTTTCCAAAACGCCGCCTAGCAGAGGAACCCCGATGCCGCCTTTGGTCCCCTTCAGAAAACAGATGAAGCATCACTGATCATTCTCCACTCTCCTGCGTCCTGCTGTCTTTCACCCAGAGTAAGCACCGGTACTGAGCCACGCCCGTTATTCAAGACGCGCGCGGAGTTTGTAAAAGAAAACAAAAACAGTTTCGCCGACGTCGGAAACCCCCAAAGAAGTGCCGTTTAATTGTTGACGTGCTAAATAGAGCTGTACACGAGTCTTAGACCGTTTTATTTAGATGTAACCCGACATCAGATGATGAAATGCTCGTGGGTCATGTCTCAGGGCAGGGGTGTATAACATGTCAGCCAGGCAGAATATCAGAAGGGCTGGAGTCGGGGGCTGAGCCTGTGCGCCGCCCGGCACTGCACGGCTTCAGCTTTCCTCTTCGCAGTTCTAACCCAGGGCAAGGGCAATCGTGTAAAACCACGCTGACATATGGGAGGACTCATTCTGGGATGGGATTGAGTTTTGAAAACGCCACGGTTTCCTGTTTCTTCGCTTTATAATAATGCGGATCGTGCCCGGTTGAGAACACGTCTCCGAGAAATGTACTTACCGAAGACATAAATTGGTCTGGTGCGGCAAAGTTTATGATTCGAGGAGGGACGTTCCAGAGAATCAGGCTGAAACGGGTGGGACGGTGTTTCCTTCGCCTGTACTTCAGTCTGGCTTTGCTGTAGAAGCGGAGGGAATACAGGCTGCTTTACTATAAAGGTTCAGAGTAGCAGTAAGCGCTGCTCCTTAGCGTTTTACAGTAAGGTGAAATACACAGGAAGCAATAGAAATGAAATGGCATCCTCGTTAATTTGCATTGAAAAAAACCCTCTAACTCTCACATTCTACCCTGAGCACATACAGTTTGATGCCGTCCTAGCCATGACCAGGCATCCATTTGAAATGACAATCACGAATTTCATTAATGAATTTGTTTGACTTTATTTTGATATATTACTGTATGTTCTTTTTTTTTGCTTTTTAATCCTATTGATAATTTCGATCAATTTAAATGTTGAAATGGTAACCATTTTCTACAGATGTAAAAAATCTCTTACTCCATAAATTAGAGTAACCTTTTATGTTTGAGTCAAGCAAATATGCAGATTTGGTACTTCTCTATAAAAAAGAAGATATGTCATTGCTTTTGGCTGAATTTGTAAGCACTGGAGCAGTTATGATGAATAAGTACATTGCAGTTTCAGCTCTGCTACTTCATACAGAGCAGCTTGTGACTGAGGTGTGTGTTTATACATATATATGAGAAGTTTAAATGTGTTTGAATGTCTTATTTCTGAGGACCTTTTATCTGGCCTTTTAATTCACCTCAAATTATGTATTAGCTTTCACATGTATTCTTTACACTAGTCCTTATTCCTCGCGGGCAAATAGTCTGCAAGTCCAACAGTGAAATATTACAGAGGAACAAGTAAAGGGTTATTCTGTGCTGAAACAATGACCATGACACCCGAAGAAGCTCCACAGCCGAAACGTTGTGTTTCTTTTCTTCTCTTTTCAGCTGGAATAAACCTGAACTCGTTCCCTTGCAGCCTGCGCATGCAGATGCAGCTACTTACGTGTAGGATAGTGTGTTTGTAAAAAAAAAAACACATCCATCAAACCTGTATCTGTCCAGTGTGAAGGTTTACTTTATTTGTATTGATTTGAAAAGCTACTCTTTGCAAATCTGCAGAGACGTTTGCTCATTCATCTTAGTTCTACAAGAAATATTCTCTAGAGTTTCACCCCTCTTGGCACCGTCTATAAATTTGTGCAGCGTCACATCAACACTGCCAGCGTCAACATCTAGTATTTTATCGTCAAATAGTTTCAATATGCATGTGGAAGCCCAAGAAAGCATACGGTGTCCTCCAAAATTAAAAATCCCCCATTAAGGCTATATTTATAGATTTGGTAAATACAGACAGACACGTAATTTTAAAAGGTAAACGCATTGCGCAGTTTTAAAGACCGGATTTCCTAGAGGTCTCGTTTGCACACGCCCCTGTCCCTAAATGCAGACTAACAAACAGGTGCATCCCAGCTCCCCCTCTTCCCCGTGTGCTTACCTGCCTGTCCCGTGTGCCCTGGACTGGGTCTGCTGCAGACTGCGCCGCGCCCGCTTGCCCCTGTGCCTGAAGGCTCTGGAGCTACACTTTGCTCGACAGCTGATTAGACAGTGCCTGAGCAAAGGGCACAGAGATTGCTTTATATGGAAGAGGCACCTTAACTGCCCAGGGAAGATTAAACCCTGACACATTCTACCACAACAGATCGCCGCACACATGGAAACACAGACACAAACACACACGCTCACTCCCACTCAGGACAGGCGGCCCTGTGGTCTTCGGTAAAACGACCACGTACAGAGTTTCTCACACGCTGGATCGCACTCAGACACAGGTCCTGACATACAGGCTTTGCAGAAGTATGCCGGCATGCTGTGAGTTTAAAGCTCTTTCGCACATCGAGCCCCATGTGAAGTGTGGCCTCCGTTGACACCCTCGGAGCAGTCTGTGCTCTGACAGCAAGGCAAACGAACGCTGGTGCTTCTCTTGCTCTCCAGATGGGCCGAACCCAGAGCGAGAGCACCTGCAGCAACAAGACTCTCCTCATACGTGCAGAGATAATATTCAGGATTTAAGTCTCGAGAGCAAGTTCACTACTAAAGTGTCTCATAACATTTTTTTTTCTTTTAGTTGGAAAAAAATCTTATGCAAAAAATCTGTTTTGTAATTTGGCAAGATCCACTTGGTTGCACAAAGTGAAGGGAACCACTGGGGCCAGTCTCTACTTGCAAAGCCAGGTGGCACCCATGAGCTCACGCACGGCTGGCTGCTCTTCGGCACACAGAGACGTGCTTATGGACCTCTACGCTGGGAATGCATCAATAGCGTTAAACAACTGGCCACAAATTCAGCAGGACAGTATGTGCATTGCAGTGCACTGGATCACTGAATGTGCTCAAATTTGGGGCAGCTGCTCCCAAGATGCTGATTTCATTTTCTGCACCCACCCCCCACCCCCCAAAACACATGCATCAGCTCTTGTGTGCATTATTACAGCTCAATACACAGGAGGGGTGCTCAGGATCACACACTGGAGCAGCTGCTTTTAACATGATGTAAAATGCCATCAGCACATTGACGATGTCTAACACCCTTATTGCACAGCAGCCAGCTGAATGAAATTTTTAAAAATGCAAGACCTTGAAACAAACCTTTTTTATCAGACAATCATTCCCTTGCAAGTATGTGGCTCGTGAATAACGGCATATTTTTATGTTTCTAGAGCAACGAATCTCCCTCCTTCGGGTTTGAGATAACGGATGCCCTCTCACCCAGTTCGTGTGGCCAGGGCGGTCTGGGGCACTCTTGATAAGAGCACAGAGCAGGGGAATGAAGGAATGCCCTAGCGCCCCCTCACCATGCACTCCCTGTGACCAGGAGTCTCCAGCCAGGTCTTCCGAGTGCGAACAGCGAAGCGCAAGTGGAACCTACGAGGAAGTGCATTCCCTTACACACAGGGTTGTGGGGGTATGGCACAAGTCATTCGGCCATGTTGTTGAAGCCCATACCCGGATGTCTTTCGTCTGTAACTGTCCTTGTGCTCTCCTCAAACCCTGGAAGGACCTGGAGAAGTACGACAGCGCTCACAATCCCAGCTTCGCTCCGTGTTTTAAAAGGGACAGATCACACAGCCATCCCCCTGAGGACGTGGCTGCAATAGATTTTTCTGCAGTTTGAGTTTTGAGTTTGGGCTGACAGCTGGGGGGGCCCTCCCTGGAAAACCAGGGCTCCTCCGTCAGCCCCCGGACAAGGCTGGAGGCTCAGGGTGCACTAGTGTTCCGAAGGCAATCCGCTTCCGCGGGATCGCTCTGTCCTTTGACTTTAATGGCTGCATAGAGGCATGTCTCCTCTGGGCTCCCGGAATTCCCTGCCTGCTTCTTCCTGTGAGCTCCGAGGTCCAGGCTGGAGTACACCACTCTCTCCTCCGAGTCCTCCTCCTTCCCAGCTTCTCTCTCCTGCGCGGAAAACAGCACCTGCAGTCAATAATGAGAACAGCAACACCCAGATCCCGTGCCCATACGTGGGGTGGGGGGAAGGCAATGGGGTTAGGGCCTGAGTTTTTCGATTGTCCCAGTCTTGCTCAGGATCTCACCCTCCTTTCTCCAGGGTAGGAGGCATGAGTACAGTGTCTCCGTGAGGGGCAAGCCCGGGTGATCGACAGCTCAGCTCCTCTCTCTCCAACGCCTGACGCCTCCCCAGCAGGCGGGAGGTAGCCGACGAGCAGGCGAGCACAGCACCACCGCAGGCTCTGGGGGAAGGCTGCTCAGAGCACAAGGGGTCCCCGAAAAGGACCAAGCCTTGGACTGAGAGCCGTGGTGCTGCCAGCAGACGCCAGCGGAAGGACCACTAACAAAATCACTGGTGACCGTCCCCGGAGGTGGAAGGTACTTGCTTCTTCCATGTTATGATTCACACAGTGAACCGGTTTTTGATCTCAGGAATTCTGACCTCTTTTTCATTTCTGAAATAACAGGCACTACATCGTTTAAACTCCTCAGCTGCTGTGCTGTGCTCAGCCTGTGACAGTCTCCTCCACACTGCCAGTCCAGGGTTTTGATCCCACCCTCATCTTGTCTTATACTGATCCCACCGGGGGTTTCAGGCTCCATTCCTGGAAGGCGGTTAGGAGCTGATTGATCCCAGGATCTCATCCAGCTGTTTCTCGAGAGAAGCCAGGCTATGAGCACCACCAACATAGGTGTGGGGCTTATTCCACAATCCCACAATGCTTTGTGTAAAGAAACGCATCCTATCCTGACGCTTGGATCTCATCCTTCAGTTTCTTGAAGGAGACCTGAGCACCTCCTTCAACCACATGGCTGGGGTGCTTGTTCCAGACCCCACAACACAGCTGGATGAGATCCTTGGATCAATTAGCTAATAATTGCCAAACAAGCTGGAATTTCCAAATGGCCTCTTCTCATTTGTAATAAGGTCTTAAAACCTGGGCAAATGACTCAGAGGCCCTCCAACTTTTCTGAAGATTGAAATGCTGCTCAGACTGAGCAGGACTCTCCTCAGCTCTAAACCCTAAAGCCTCTGCTTTTCTGCTGCTGTTCCAGATGGAGCTGATAACACAGGTTCAGGCGGTGGACAAGAGTATGTCCAACTCACTAGATCAATTTTCATACAAGGAATAAACAGATTCTGATTAAGGTTGGATGTGGTTGCAGTTACGCATGAAAATAAAATGTTTCTGAAAGTGAAAAATTAATATCTACCCTGACGTGTATTGTATCTAGATCCATATCTTTTGCTTTAATTGCAGCAGCAGCTGTCCAAGCAGTCAGTGTGTTTAGATGTCCAAGGGGCCATGTGGTTTATAATGCTGTTCAGTTACATTGACCTCAGTTATCAACTATAATTGCCTTTTCTCTGTAATGCTGAAGCACGGCCACTAGAGGGAGCCCCAGGAGGTGCCCTGTCTGTCACTTTACCCCGGGGTCAGGCTCGTCACTGACCCCCTTCATCAGGTGCCACAGCAAACATGCTCTCTCTTGGATTTCAGCATGTGAATGGGGACACCTGCAAAACACATGGGCATCAGGCAGAGAGGGTCACCGGGTCTGCTTCTGATCCCCGAGGGACAGGAGGGGCTCACTCTGAAATCCCATCCTGACTGAAGGAGTGTGGAGCCCAGGCAGTCCAACACTATTCATCAGATGCATTTTTGCACATTATTTATTGGAGTGGTGGTGAACAGAACATGACCTTCCCTTCCCTCCCAGGGGAGAGAACAGATTCCTCGGAGTGGGGTTACACACTGGCGATGGAGAGCCAGCATGGGAGTATGATGGATGTGTTTGTGCCACGGCAAGGATCTGCGAGCCATTAATGGTTTTGCATTATGTCAGGGGTGTCCAGTCCTGGTCCTAGAGCTCAGTCAGGGTGTCTGTGGCAAGGCTGTCCAGGCCAGATCTTGTGTGGTCGGTCAGGGTGTCTGCAGCAGGGCTGTCCAGTCCAGGTCCTGGAAGGTCGGTCAGGGTGTCTGCAGCAGGGCTGTCCAGTCCTGGTCCTGCAGGGTCGGTCAGGGTATCTGCAGCACGGCTGTCCAGTCCAGGTCCTGAAGGGTCGGTCAGGGTATCTGCAGCACGGCTGTCCAGTCCAGGTCCTGAAGGGTCGGTCAGTGTGCCTGCAGCAGGGCTGTTCAGTCCTGCTCCTGGAAGGTCAGTCAGGGTGTCTGTTGCAGAAGTGTCCAATTCTGGTCCTGAATTCTGATCCAGGTCTCTTCACAGCAGCACATTTGAAGAGCTGGGAGACTCTATTAAATCGGTCCAGAGAAGCCAGTTCCCAGCTGGTTTTGTTCCTTAAGCAAAAGCTGTAATGAAAACCCACAGACACCCCAGCCCTCCAGGACCAGGGCTGGGCACCCCAGTGTCACGGCCATCAGCTCCATAGCCGAATATACTGAGCAGTGTGTTCTGTTTCCAGTTACTGGGGCTGGTGTTCTGGATAGCAAAATCATTAGAGCTAAAGAGATGAAGAGTTTTGTCAAACCTGATTTTGGTTACAACCCTTAACCCTGGTATCCACTTAGTAACATACTGTAACCATGCGAAATGAGAAGACACGCATGTCTAAACTTACCGATTTTACTGGGCTTTTCTTCACAGCAGCATCTGTAATGAAGTGAGAGAGATTATCGATATATTGCTTTTTACAGCCCTTAACTCCAAACCTGTACAGCAATCTCAACATGCTCATCCCTCGCTACACCAGCATAATTGGTTCCAAAATTATTCCAAAAGTCGGCGTAACTAATCAAAAGACCACTTATTTCCATTAAAATACACGGAAAGGTCTATGATTCTTTCCAGCTGCTCGTAACTGGTCACACTGTACATACTTTTCTGAAGTATCTGAAGTTTTGGCACCATCATATGCTAAGGATAGGCTACAACAAGTAGAATTGATCAACACTTCGTTATTTTAAATGTATGTCTTATGAAACAGTAATGCGGAGAAATATAATTTGCACGATCTCTGCAATACACAGCAATTAATATAACATGAACTAATCAAACTTTCTTACTAAACCAAAATGATTATGTTCGCAACAGTAACATAGCCGGTGCAGTCAAAATCTAATAAAATCCGCAACTGCAGAAGAGATACTGTACAGAGCATCAACTGTCACAGTATATATAAATACTATGCATTCATAGATGCAACGTTAAAATGTTAACATTTATGGAAGCTTATTAGCGCCACGGAAACAAATATCTCGTTTCTACGAGATAGTATGGCGATTAGATGAGAACATCATCTCGTTTATACGAGATGTTATCGCGTATTACAGGTGGAAAGTCGTGTCATTTCTGCTTGTCACAGAAACGGCGAAAACAATACGCATTTAGCCTGGATATGCCTACTGAGACGGTGTTGTACGTCATGTATACAAAACACAGCACAAGCTCCTTTCATGATTTTGTTTTCCAAAAACGAGGAGTGTTACGATATTATTCTGCTGTTACAGTCAATGCTACTTTGCACGGGACAATACTGTAACGCAACGGGGGCTCTGGCGGGCGCCCTTGCCGCATCTGGTCGGCCCCTGCACCGGCCGGCTCTTACACACAGTGCTTGTCGGCCGTAAGCGTTACAATACTATTGCATACTGCCTATAATGCCATGTATTAATATAGTGGGCAGCATTGTTCATATATTAACTATTGCGTTTAAACGCAATAAGTTTCCCGTTTAAACGCAATATTGTATAACCGCAACACTATCTCGTATAAATGAGATGTTTTTACTGGCACACTGAAGTTCGAGCGGCTCCCACACGCATGCGGAATCGCCAGTCGGAGCTGTCGTGTTACTGCTGTGCTTGCGACGCCAGATAGATGTGACCGTCGGTAGAGCACACCCAATCTCATTCAGAATCTGAAGTAGGTTTCCTAAATTAGGCGTTGCAAGCCAGTTGTCTTAACTGATCTGAGCGTTTGCTAATAATGAAGTTTCCAATGCGTTTGATGCATTTTGAATGGGGCATCTAAAGGCCCCGCTTGATGCAAGAAAGACGACTGGCGGAATATCCCCGGCTGTGGAAGAAGAGAGTGTTAAAAACCGCACATTCTGCCCAATTCAAAAGTCAAAAGCGTAGTTGAAACAGTTAAAGACCGTGAGGCTCACGGCTACCAGGCCTAGGAATCCTGTTATGACGAGGCTTATTGAGAAAGACTTGCGAAAGCGGGGACAATCGAGCGCAAAACTCCCGCTGCCAAAATAGCGACCAGAAAAGAGCCCATCTGCGATTTCTGAAATAGTAACCAGGGACATGAGAACCGAGGAGGCTTTTTGGTCGGTGGAGATTAATACACAGCGACCCCCGAGCAGCAGTGATTCATTTCAAGGGGGTGTGTGAGGAAGGGGTGCAGACAGGGCCAGAGATATCGTTTCAGGCCAGCGTGCGGGCTGCCCCCTGTCCACCACGCATGCGGGATTGGGTCCGGTGAGGAATCCGGGAGGCCGGCGGCTCGTTTCGGAGGATCACGTCCTGCAGCGGATTCTGCACACGCCGTTCTCGCCCTGCTGCTCTTTAGCTCTGTTTTTGTTTCGATAACTGACAGCCGCCACCGGCCACCGTGTTCCCTCTTTAACACTATGAATTCCACTCCAAGAAATTGTCCGGTCTGACACGGCCAGTCAGTTTGTATTCAAAATCTGCTGCGCCTCGTAACACGGCGACGCCCTTGTGGTCGAAGGGAATGTCTGTTCTGCTCCGGTCTGATACTGGCCCTTGCGCTTCTGGAGTGAAACACACAAGCCTGCCGTTTCTGCTGTCTCTCTTTTCGTCAACTCCACACATTTCCAAAAGCAGAAGAAAACGGCGCCGCACTTTCGAGAAATTGCGTTTTTTTTCCAGCGCTCAGCGGTTCCTTAACTGCAGCTGGATGTCTGAATAGGAAAGGAGATTAATTTTGCAGGGGCGTCTGCAAAAAAATAAAACTTGCTCGTTTTTTCCAGACTCATAATCCCCTTCTATTAAGGATTTAGAAGTAAACTTGATGTTTTAATACTGCAGTTATCTGAAGAATGACTGTATTTATTTCATTATTGACCCACAGATGCTAAAGGGATTTTCTACTTTTTGCTTCATCGTTTCAACATTCAACTGGCCACAAAGTTTCAGCAGTAAGATTAAATCCTAATGACTGTAACAGAGGGATGGTATGTTGAGAGTATCTGGCATGAAGCTCCTAGCTGAGGGAGAGCCAGTCTAGCTGAGAGGGTAAGAGCTCTATACACTAATTTACCGAGATCAGTTTCAATAGTTGGATCAGGTCCTAATGACTGTGATAGAGGAGTGAGATATGCAGAGTATCTGGAGTGACTCTCCTAGCTGAAAGTCCTGCCCAAACCCCTCACTATTGCCAGGGTTGAGTCAGGGAGCTGCTGCAGGGGTGTAGTTGGGGTGTCTGAGACTTGTATACATACAGTAGGTGAGCAGAACTGAGCACGGTTAGGATCATGCACTTCTGTAATAAACTCCAGCTGCAGTTCTCTTTTGCAATACAGCGTTGGTGATACTAACTATCGCCTCCTTCGTTAACAGATGGAAACAGTGGAAGTGGTCAGTGATTTTTGCTGTCTAGCTTGTGAGGCTGAGTGTTGGGGGGGACTCAGTCTCTCATAACGGCAACGCTGCTAGGAGACAGACAAGACCGGTCCAGCCTGGCTCTGAGATCTCGCTCCACAGGGATAGGATGAGAGGAGGTGAGAGGAGGGAAAGGGATACTCCCATGTTTCCTGATCCCAGCACGAGCCTGGACAACCAAGAGACCATGTGCGCTCAGTCCTCAGAGCACGGAGTCAGCCAGCGGACTCCTTCAGAAACGCAAACCCCAGGGCACAAGTGAAGCCTATCCTGAGGTCCGTTTGAGTGCATTAGAAATGATCTGAGTGTTTGCTGGTTATGAAGTGTCCGACACTCTTTCTTTCCATGAGAAAAAGAGGCACTTCTTTACGCCAAGGGCTGTGGGAGTGTGGAACAAGCTGCCCATCTGTGTTCTTGAAGGTGGCTTCTTTCAGAGGCCGCTGGTGGGACCCCTGGATTATTTCGATAGTGAGTTATAAACAGGTCGGATGGGCCTGATGACCTCCTGTCATGTGTAATGATATATTCTGAAGTATCTGGCACGCTGGCCGGCCCTGGCTTTCAGCTCGCAGAGAGCTGATGGCATCCGATGATAAACTCATCCTTCAGGATGGAGCTGCAGGAGCACCTGGTATGTTCGGGGTGGGGGGGGGGGGGCAGAGAACCGCTGGCACGCTCGGGGCTGTGAACAGAGGACCTTATCCGTGAGGAACCCGCGCTGGAGAGTCACGGACTTCAGCGCTGGAATGGAAGGGGAGGGGTTAGCGCGCATGCAGTTCCAGCCGCGGCGGTATCATTCAATTACAGCAGATCCCCAGCTCTGACCTTTGTACTAACGTCCTCGGCTCCAGCGCTGGACTGAAAAGCACGTGTAAGCTGCGTTAAAGACAAAGCAAAGATCCAGAGCTCGTGTTTAAATGTCAAGCCCAGCTGAACCTGCCAAGTCAATAAGGGCCTGGCTGGGGCTGACGAGGTCTCCGCCCCTCCTGGCCGTGCAGGGTGCTGTACTTACAAACGGCCTGAACCAGAACCTCATCCTGGGGGTCATGGCTGTCTGCTGGGCCACTCCTGCGGTTGACACAGACAAGGAAACGTCTCACCAGAGTGCAAGGCAACACCTTCCTGAACCACAGCTCACGTCTAGCAGAGCCTGATGGTCACATCCAGCCCTAACTGCAGGTGAGTTTTACAGCCCCTGCTGTGTCCTCAGCTCTCCATGAGTGAACTGTTACTGTAGTGCTCTGAAGGTGGCCTGAAAGAGGTGTGTGATTTTTTAAAACCCGTTCAAATATCAGCACTGCAGATCTGCAGTCTGCCTGTTTTTAAAGCGTAAAACTTTGTTAAACTTTCTAACTTTTATTGTGAGTTTCAACTGGCCTCAAAAGGACTGTCAGGGCAGTTGTGGCACTCACCCATAGACTGTACCTGCTGAACATGCCCTCTGGCCAAAATGTTAGGAACCCCCACTTAATAAGGCTCCAGACTGTTTTCAGCAGCAAGAACAAAGTTTTAAATATTCACAGCCCCGTCCCATCCTGGTCTTTCAGCGGGATGAGGGTAAAGGCAGGTGGGGACTGAACTGCAGGTTCAACTGGTGCCACCAGGTCTGGACAGGATGGAGAACTGGGGCGTGCTCTGGACGGGAAGGATGATACAATTCCACCTCTTGTTCCTCTAGCCACCCAGACACTGCCAGCAGAAAGTCAAGTGAATTAACTGGGAGATGGGGGAGATTTCTAATGATTTGGCCAGTGGATGCACCAAAAATAAGGTGTTTTCTACAGACATTTAGGATTGATGAATACTTACC
Organism: Lepisosteus platostomus; assembly: GCF_059453375.1. Taxonomy (NCBI): domain Eukaryota; kingdom Metazoa; phylum Chordata; class Actinopteri; order Semionotiformes; family Lepisosteidae; genus Lepisosteus; species Lepisosteus platostomus. The sequence continues at coordinate 1,578,338 of NC_142613.1, forward strand.
AAATTTGGGTATCCATTCGTGCAGTGCCTGCAGTACAGAAATACAGATATGTGAGCAATGTTGTGAATGTTGGCTTACAGCAGATCTCACTTGGTTACTCAGCAGCCCATCTGTCTGAACCGAAAAGGAAATATAACTTAAAATCCTCGCAATTAAAAAGGTGGAGACTCTTCCCTGATTGCATTTGTCAGCAGATACAGCTAAGCATTAACTTCTCGTCTTCTGCGATATTGTGCTTGAGCTTGTGTTCTTTAGGACACTGCCTATAGTGGCCTAAACTGTGAACCGGAGGACTTTCTCTCCTGCTCCCTCATCTACAGGAACACCAAGAGGCCTGACCTCCTACATCTGCGTCAGCTGCACCAGAAGCAAGCTCAGATCTGGGTTTGTTTTCTTTGCTGAATATGAAAACCCACAGGCTTCCTGTCTGCAAGTTTCTGTCCAGGCTTTTGTCAGAAGTGTGGAATTTTACCTCGTCGCATCTTGCAAAAGCACAGTGCTGCGGCAGAGAAAACCAGCACCAGCGCCCCAGCTGTGACGACAATGAACCACATCTCGAAGCCTCCGGCCTCTGCAGTGAGAGAGGGGGATCTGTTAAAGCAGGGCTCTTGACTGGTTGCTCAGTTTGAGATGATGGACTGCTCTAGGAAAAATCGGGAAGGGTTCTTTTTCCTTGCATTTCCTGATGATGGGCCTGATTGTGGAATTTTCGCCAGACTACTGTAGAAATGTTTTTATACCTCTCCCCAGTTCTGTGCCACCTCAACAAATCTATCACAGAGCTGTACGGATACCTCCTTGGTCTTTTTAGTAGAGGTTCTGCCATGACATGTACTGTCAACCGAGGGACCTTAAACAGACAGGTGTGTTTCTTCTGAGATTGTGTCAACCCAATGAACAGAGCACAGGAGGACTCTATTCTGGCTTCAGAGTGATCTCACTAGGAAATTAGAAGCACTTGGGCTCCAACGCAGAAAAACACACTTACGCAAAGGCCAGTTTTTCCAGAAGCCAAATATCCGGTCAGTTTGTCTTTCAACTGTGGGAGCAAACCTATGCAAAACACTGGGAGAACATGCAAACTCCACACAGACAGCACCCCAGGTCTGGCCTAGGGCCCCAGCGGTGTGAGGCAGGTGTCACTGTGCTGCCCTAGGGCCTGGAGGAACTACAGAACTACATGCTGTGTGTATCAGCTGCATCTAGGCAGTAGTCTCAAGCCTGAATGTGAATGCTTTTAATACTCCGTGGTTTAGAGACAGTGAATAATCATTCAGTCTGGTTATGTGTTTCCTATTTATTTAGTTAAAAAGATTACAAAGGGGAAGTGTGACAGGCAGATCTTATCATTTTCCAACCACTGGTCTCTCTACACATCACTGATCTTCGTGACATTTAGATTTTCTCTGCAGTTCTCATCTGTCTGGCCTGTACTGGTATTGCGCAGCCCATTAAATGTTAGATCAGGATTTATCTGCATTTTGTAAAGTCTGTCTTAAGAATCCTAATCCTGAGGATTGTTCCAGCCCAGCCACGGAAGTGAAGGGATTAAATCCTTATAAACTCACCAGTATCCACTACCCTGGAATGCCTAACAACTTAGTTAAACAAGAAAATGATTTCAGTCCTTGTTAAGATGAAGAATTCTGTTCCAGGAGCTATCTCGGTTTTTGAGCGCTGAGGTAATAGTTAAAATGGGTGCCTGTACTTGAACCAAGACTCGGTGGCAGTGTGGGGGAGGTCCTGAATTCTGGTGTGGTGACGGCTGTTACAGTAAGTGAGAAACGACCCAGTTACCTCCACAGCTAACATTATTCACACCTTGCAAACGGCACCCACAGCTGCAGTGTGGGCCAGGCAAGTCTGAGGCAGGTGTCTGTTTAACTGCTCTGTTCCTGTTCGCTGTCTGACTTGTTTTACACAGAAAGCACAGGAAATACCCAGGAGTTTACTTTCTGTAATTTCTCCAAAGCATTTTGTTTTGAGAAAAATGTCACCGGGCAGTCCACATGGAGTAATCATGTTAATGAATGGCCTTGAACATGTGCGACTGCCTTTGCTTCAATGCATACCTGGGAATCTTTTTAAAAACCAATGAGGCCGTGTAAGCTCAGGGACGGAGACGCTTACTGTGTCCCCAGCCCTGATGCTGTGAAGTCTTGATCTAATTTGTCTTCTGCTGGTGTTGCCTTCAGTTCTTTGCCATTCAAGCCTACAAGACTTAAAATCAGCTCATTACTTGGAAATTAGCAAGAGAAGCACGTTAGACTTGCTCTTAAAGTCTGTGATTTATCTTAAGTCAGTTGAAGAGGCACAGTACACAGGAGGTCTTGTAATGTACTTAGGCATCTGTTTCATTTTAGATTTGTTAGGAAGGTCTGTTTCAGGGGTTTAGGGTGTCCAGTTGTTATGAATAAAGCAGTGGAACAGATTTCCTCATACTCCCATGCCACACATTCTTCCCGCACACAATTTGCATCAAGGCTGTATGATAAGCAAGGCCATTGGTGTGTTTGTGCCTGCTCCTTTGTGTGCTTCGTAATTTACTGCTGCTCTTCGTAATAACTGCTCTTGCACAAACTCTGTAAAGGGCTTCCATTTGAATACTGGAATATGACACGAGTGTTGTGTTTAAAATTAAGGTACATGCTGAGTTTAATCTGAATTACCTTTAGAAACAGGCAGACTGAAAGTGGAGTTCAGAAGCCACCCTGAAGCTGTGAGCTGACATCTGCAGGTGTATTTAAGCCCTTCGGTCATGCTGACCCCAGTGAAGGCGACTGCGTGCTGTGCTGTGCTCTCCACTGCAAGCGGCTCAGGGTGAGTCTCCCTGTGCAGGGAGAAGGAGCTGCAGTTGACACTCGGAGGGGCGGAGCAGTGAATGACACTCTTCGTCTGGTCCAGGGTAATGGCTGGTTGGGGCAGGTCTGCAGGAGAAATCACCAGGTCAGGTCATCCCTTTATGCTTTACTGACCAAGATACTGTTAGAAAGAAATATGGCTTTTCACACTGTTGAGAGGGTCTCTGTGAATTTTGTACACACTTCTTTTGCTGAAGCTGCAGTATTTTATAAATTGGACATTCAGAACTAGTTTGAACTGGATTAGAAGAATGCTGGACACAAGAACTACTACAGAATGTAATTCTGTGCTGTGTTATATAGGGATACGTGCTACGTGCTAATTGTGTTAAAAGAAGTTGTCTTCGGCAAGTACGGAAGAGGAAGATGTGCGTGAGTTTGTAACGCTGCCAATCGGATCAGCACAGGGAAGCACGATAGGTAGCAGAAAACTATTTAAGGACTGTTCTATTTTAATTACTTTGAGAAAAATACACCGAGCATCTCTGTTTGTTTCGCTCCCATGCACCTTACACTTATATAGCGCTTTTCTGGACACTCCACTCAAAGCGCTTTACAGCCATAGTACACCAGTCCGCTCCCCCCACACCAGCTCTCAGTGGGGAGGAGAGCAGAGTGGTGAAGCCAGTTCAGAGAGGGGGATTATTAGGAGGCCATGATTGGTAAAGGCCAATGGGAAATTTGGCCAGGAGGCCGGGGTTACACCCCTACTCTTCTCGAGAAACATCCTGGGATTTTTAATGACCACAGAGAGTCAGGACCTTGGTTTTACGTCTCCTACAAAGGACAGTGCCTTTCTACAATATAGTGTCCCCATCACTATACTGTGGTTGATTAGGACCCACACAGACCGCAGGGTGAGCGCCCCCTGCTGGCCCCACTAACACCTCTTCCAGCAGCATCCTTAGCTTTTCCCCGGAGGTCTCCCATCCAGGTACTGGCCAGGCTCACACCTGCTTCAGTGGGTTGCCAGTTGCGAATTGCAGGGTGATATGACTGCTGGAAATAAATGAATTAAAAACTTCTTTTAACTTATGAGATGGACCACTGACTGTCTTTTAGGGGGAAAATGTATCCAACAACATGTTGCTTTTGGTTTTTAAAAACCACCATCCTGAAGCGTGAGCTACGTTTGGACAGGGCCTGACCTCTGCTGAACTGACCTTTAACAGGGAATCTTGGCAGCAGTGTTAACTTGCTTGTGGGAATCGGAAACCGACCTCAACAGCTTCCTCTCCAGGCAGGAGAGGTCCCATCTGGAAGTGTGATTGCTCAGCTTGTGCAGTATCTCTGACAGACTAACATTTTCACAAATTCACTAGACATTTTTAATAGATATTTCAGCGTCCCAAATGTATGTTGTAAATACGGAAATACTATGTCAAGATCCCCCGGTGCAACTTACATCATGATGGGTGACTCAGTGTGGTGTGATCAGGTGTGCACAGGTATGTGCTCCGATTGTGTATTAATAACGGGAGAACGGACAGCCGTCCCCAGGTCTACAAAACCACTCTGCTGGTCTGGTGCCCCAGCCTGTCCGCGGGGCCTGCATGCAGAAAGGAGCTGATTCTGCCCCAGCTGGGTTTCACCTCCAGAGCATCTTATCTGGCAATGTGTCGCTGCTAGAGACAGGTTCCCAGCAGCGCATTTTCGTAAAATACACCCGGAAGCGGGTAGATTAACGCAGGCAGCCAGGCTAATAGCTGTGTGAGCTTTGTTTTCTACAGAGCAACCCATTAAATGTATCTGTGACAGGATCTGGTTTGCAGGGTCGGAACGTCTGTTTCTTACCCAGTACGGACACGTTGACGGCAGCAGAGCTCTCAGAGTACAGCCAGCCGGTCTCTGCCGCCATGACATGGTATTGGCAGGAGAAGGAGCTCTGCTCTCGCTGCGCCTGTGCTGTGAAGGTGCAGCTCTTGTCTCCACTTACACCACCCTTTTCCCCCACGTTCTGACTGCTGTCAAGCAGGTAGAAAACAATTGTGTTGGTGTAGCTGTGCGTCAGCCGGCAGGTGATTGTCAGTGTCTCTCCCTTCACAGCGACAGGCCTGTCAGGGCTGATGGTCAGCTCCGGGGCACCTGCGATGGAAAAAAAAGACACAGAGACTTTAATTTACCTGGTGAATTATATTCGTATTGGCCTCCCCCATGCTGCCTGGATCCCCCCCTTGCTGTCCAGTCTCTGTGTTATTTCAGTTTCAGCACAGGACGTGCTGCACGCGTGAGGCCGCCTGTGGACTGTGCAGGAGCCCAGAGCAGTGGAAAGGACAAAGGACAGAGCACTGCGCCACCCTGCCACAGTTACACTGCACATAACATCTGTACTTTAACATGAAGGCAGATCTGTAGAACCATAGATCAGGTAAGAGGCTTTGAAAAAAGTGCTGGATCACTTTGCTGAAATGCTGGTGTAAGAAAACATCTGCATTTGAGTTTGCCTACAGTATGAATGAACAGTTTGTTACCTGAATGTTCAGTGTATGTTAGGCCCTATCCAGAGCTCCTTCATAAAAGTAAGAAAACTGTTTCTTCTTACCTAATATTGTGAGATTATACACAGAGCTGATACCAAGCCTCTGCCCGTCTCTGAGAATCTCGCAGCTATAGTTCCCACTGTTCTGCAATGATGTCTTGATGACATAGGAATCAACAAAACTCCTTTTCATCTCCTTTGAGTCTTTCAGGAAGACAATGGTGTCGTTTTCCTTGTGGAGTTCATTTCGGTAACAAAGCACAGACAGCCATTCTGGGCCCTTGGAATTCACAATTATCTTAGGTCTTAAGGCATCTCGAGAGAGAAAAACACAGCACATTGAGTTGTTCTGCAATCGTTTTAAAACATGTACAAATGATACAAAACATGACCGTGTGAATACTTATTCCTAAAATATGATTCTAACCATTCCTGCAAAAATGTAAGAATGTAGAAACAGGCCAAACACAAAGAGTGAAACTGAAAAAAAAAGTGGAAAATGTTTCTGTTGTCATACAACAGGAGTCTGCAGTCCACCATCAAGAGACTTTACAGTGACATTGGGAAAGCAGAAAATAAATCATTTTCATTAAAAAAATACCTTACTCCTTACAATGTTCAACCAAAGAAAAAAAAATGAATAAAGACAAATACTACATGAGTGACCTCTCGCCAGAGGCCCAGTGTAAAGAAGGAATGAGAAACTCAAGCTTTGCTTTTATTTAAAGTTGGAAAAGGTGAAAAGTCGACTTCTCCTCTTAAAAACAATCCTTGAATATAGTTAAACGGAAGGACCTGCAATCCATTCACTAATGGTAAAGATTAATTCTGGATTTTTCTATGAAATTATAGAATAAGATCTGTAAATAATTATTTAAGAGCGATTCTGTACTTGTAAAATGCAACACAATTTGTAAGGTCTGAGACAATAGTGTGATCTGAATACTCATAACCACCTGCTGCACTTTCAACACCGAAAACTGAAGACGACACTTACAGTCTTTCCCCGCAGAGCAGGTCCAAATCCAGAACATCAGAATGGGGTTCAATTCCATTATGCCTCTGGAGCAAAGAAGGAGAGATCACAGTTTTGTAATATAACAGACTCAGCTGCTTTTTAATGATGTGTGCAGTTTCATTAACGGCTTCTTCAGTAATTGTGCTCCATCCTTCTTTTTCTGACACTTTGCATTTCAGATTTGTGTGACGGGACACACCGCCAGAGCTCGTCTCTCACGTTCAGCAATGTCAGCACAACGAGAAGATGAACCCGCAACCCAGCAGCCAGAGAGGAAGTCGCAACAGTCCTGCAGCCATTCACCAGATTCAAGGGTGTGCTTCTCTGGCTAAACTTCATGCTGTCTCATTTAAACCTTTTCTTATTTGACATTATTTTCAAAGCATGCACGGCTGGAGCGCTGATGTTTCTCAACCCATTTTCACAGAAAGTTTCAAAGCCTCTTACCTGATCGATGGCTCTGCAGATCTGCCTTCATGTTAAAGTGCAGACGTTATGTGCATTATAACTGTGTCAGAGATGGACTTTGCAGTCGAGCTTAACTTGCAAAGTTTCTCCTGAGAGCACAGGAGTGGAGATTTCCATTATAATGCAACCAAGTCAAGTGAATATTGTGCATATAGGGACCAGAATTAACTTGTGTATAACATTGCACACACAGCAACAACTGGATCTTTTAAACGTTAATATAATAAAATGTTCTGGACTCTTTCAAATGTCTTACGCATGACCTCGGGGCATGAACCAGCTAGAGGAACAGATAGGAACAGTTTAAGGGTTATTTGTCAGACCAGTCTCTGCAGTGGACACCATTATAAAAAGAGTGGAAGGATAAACAACTGTGTGGGCTGATAATCCAGACACACGACATCATCAGGGTTTCATTTTGTGAGGGTCTGACTGACAGACCTGCTAGAAGAAATCATGGAGGTCTTCCCCTATAGTTTCTTCACTTGAGCTTGGGCCCATCATTGTAGAGACTCACACCACAGCTCACACTCACCAGGGTCAATTTTCCTAGAGGCCAATTGACCTACCAGCATGCCTCTGGACTGTGAGAAGAAACCCACACAAACACAGGGAGAACATGCAAACTCCACACAGACAGCACCCCAGGACTTGAACCCAGGGTCCTGGACCTGCAGGACAGCAATGCTGACCACTGTGCCACCATGCTGCCTCTACACCAACCACTTGATCCCATTTGGCAGACAACAACAGCATTCCCACGACAGTGAGTCCTAAATCCTAACCACAGGGAGCTGATTTGACAGAATCAACCTTAACCTTCTGTATTTACTGGTGGATTAGAAACTGTTATGTTTGCAGCATTTTTCTTCCATTTATCCAACTCCTAGTTTTATTGAGTGAAACACGTCAAAGGGACAATACATCTCAAAGTGAAAGTAATGCTTTTCCCACAGCAGATTATACTCCCAGTCTGGTGAGAAAGCACAGGCCTCAGTACAGGAGCAGGGCCTCGTGACCCTGCTCCTGTACCTGTATAAAAAGGTATAATTGCAGCCCCCTGAAGAGAGGATAAATGATTAGTTGCTGTATCAGGAATGCAGGGCTCTTCACTCTGAAATGGGTGGAGGGAAAAGGAAAGAAAAATCCTAAACTAAAGTTTGTTGATTGCATGAGTCTTCACTCTCTTTGATCGTCTAAATCTAACCTAGATTAGGTTACACAATGACTTTCACAGGTCACGCAATTATTCAAATGGCTGTGTGCAGTGATAGCTTAAAAATGGGGACTGCTGCAAGACATTCGGTAGTTCTCCTGGACAGCTGGATCTCCGTGAGGCTCAACAGTAAATGGTCCTTAATATTCATGTTTGTTGTTGGTTTTCTTTTCTGTTTTCCAATATTTTCTTTTCTCATGACCGCCTGCCTCAACGCTTTCATTAAAGGGAAGAACATAGGACAGGGAGCCAATCCGCCAGCCCACCTCACCCATCTGGCAGTGAGTAACGAATTGAAGCCAGGTTATCGAGTATGACACCATGGCTGGGTAGCTTGTTCCATAATCCCACAGCCCTCTGTGTAAGGTAAAGCTGCCCTGTTTCCTGATGATGCCTCATGATTGCCTAGAACAGGACTCGCTTGTGCCTGTGGGGTAAATGCAGCTCTGCTCCCAAACCCCTTTCCATGGACAGAGGTCACCACCACCGGGGCATTCAGTGCTATCCAGGCTCCGAGAGGGTGATGCCACCTTCTGGAACAGGCTCAGTGCACGATGAGCCCTGCAGCTCCAAAGCGCTGCACCCAGTTGATGGTGCGGCACTCTGACTGTGACCCTTGACACTGCGTGGAGGCTGAGACTGACCGTCAGGCGATGGCCGATGGCTGTTCCAGCACACTCAGCCAACCAATAAGCCTCCTTCGCCAGCTGTCCGTTTCAAGAAGCAGACTGCGAGGGGCGAGATCGGCCGCAGTTTCAAGTCCAGCTCTGGGCAGATGAAGTGCAAAGACCATAGAGGAAAACCGAGGGCTCAGAAAAAATTCTCTGAAAGTCTTTTCACTTCCTTTCACACACGTGTGGCTCCGGACTATGGTCACGTCAGGCTGGGCGTGATCTGAGCCGCAGGCACTGTGGGGCGATGAGACCGAGTCTGGTTCGTCTGTTTTCTGCAGCTCATCTACATCGCGGTATCTCACCCCTGGCTTTTTTTGTGTTGGTGGGCTTTAGGGGTAGTAAAAACTCTTTTGTAGTTTGTCTATTACCATGCTATTTTTATATGGAGGTGTGGCAAATGAGTGTATTCATGTAGTGTATTCAGATAGGCTGCATATTTCACATCTAACAGCAGCTAATAGATGAAAGCCAAATGCCAAATTCAAGCCTGCAAAAGGCTGTACATAACACTCACACAAAAACTGTACGTACACACTTAGAGGATCAGAAAATATTAAAAATGTTTGTGACAAGGGAAATCAAATTTATTGCATTTTTACTGTTGCGGGAAGGCAACATTTTCTTATGGCTCTGTAGTATAGTGTAGCAAAGAGCGAAGCACCTCATAAAATGACTGATTGATGAATGATTGATTAGGTCAGCGTACACTGAGTTGCCTGCAGAGCTCTCGGTTACCAAAGCGACGCTATAGATGCTCTAACCCGGAAAAAACTACACTTCCCAAACTGCATTGCCACTGCTGAGAGGTCAAAGTGCACAAAACAAGAACATGCCTCTGCTTGTTTAAAGGGCTGCTTAGCGCAGCGCAGCCTGGCAGCGCTGTTGGTCAATAGGATTGTTCTGAATCCACCAGGTAAAGTAAGTTTTGTTTTTTATTCGGGATTTAACTTGTTTTACTAATATACACAACAAGCAGCATCTAAAAATGGTACTAAAAATGTATTTTTGTATTACCTGACTTTTAACTAATCGGTCAAGTATTCAGCGGTGAGAATTTGGGTTATGCTGTGTGCTGTAGTCGTAGCGAGCACTTTCCCAGGAGACCTTCTGTATAACGAGAGTTCTGGTATAACAGGGACAGACATAAAGTGCTGTCAAACATCATTCATGAAAAGACTGGAGAAGCGTTGTAATTTTCGACGAACTCGGAGCGCTGTTAGTGCTTTTGTATTAGACGTAAGAGCAAAAAAAAAGCACAGCGCTTTTACCCGGCAAAACCCGAGAAGTGGGTTTAAATTACCCATGGAGCGCTATCGTGAATACAGTAGTTTACCAGTGAATATCGGGGTTGTACAGGACTGCGGCAGTGAGGTGAACCGAGCCCACGCAAAGAGTCCTTAAGATAAGAGGGAGCCTGGCCAGTGAGCGTGTATATAGTAATAATAATTCATCATTCCTTACACTTATATGGCACTTTTCTGGACACCCCACTCAAAGCGCTTTACAGGTCATGGGGATCCCCTCCACCACCACAGTGTGCAGCCCCACCTGGATGATGCGCCAGTCTGCTCCCCACACACCAGCTCTCAGAGGGGAGGAGAGCAGAGTGATGGAGCCAGTTCAGAGAGGGGGGTTATTAGGAGGCCATGATTGATAAAGGCCAATGGGAAAGGCCAGGACACCAGGGTTACACCCCTACTCTGGATATGTGCTGGGATTTTTAATGACCACAGAGAGTCAGGACCTCGGTGTTATGTCTTATCCGAAGGACGGCAGCTTTTTTTTTTTTTTTACAGTATAGTGCCCCCGTCACTATACTGGGGCATTAGGACCCACGTAGACCGCAGGGTGAGCGCCCCCTGCTGGCCCCACTAACACCTCTTCCAGCAGCAGCCTTAGTTTTTCCCAGGAGGTCTCCCCTCCAGGTACTGGCCAGGCTCACTGGTCACCAGCTCACCTGCTGGGCTCCAGGGGGCTGCCAGCTGTGAGTTGCAGAGTGACATGGCTGCTGGCTTCCAGGACGTGACGGTAAAGTCTCCTGTAGATCAGTGCTGTTTGCACATGTTTAGTCAGCTGTTGTCATAGCTGGGGAAAAGACGTTTAGTCTGGCCCCAGAATAAAAATGATATTTTACATAAAATATGTTGATGCTTTAATAGACAGTATATTGGCAGGGGCTGGTGGCAGAGAGAATTTCTGTGAACCGTGAGCAGAAACCACTTGACTGTGAGATTTACTTCAGTAAGGTGGGCCGGAGAGCAGACCTTCCAGTGACACGCCACAGGTTACTGCAATACTGTACTTTTTGCTGTATCTATCTGGACATTTGCTTTGTTCCTTTACAGTAGAAGACACCTTTATTTGTCTCGTCTTTTCTGTTTCTTTTCCAGTGACTTTGGAAAATTGACGATGCCTTATCTTTCCTTTTTTTCAGTCCACAACTCCGATGCTTTCTGGCTCCGTGTCTGACATCCTGTCGACTGTCTGCCTGTCAGCAATGCACGTTTAATCCTGTCTGTTTTCACTTCCTGCTGCTCTGTGTCTGGCCAGCAGGTGGCGTGTCACACAGCTGATCCCGGGTCCCGGCACATTCCGACAGCCCGGACTGGCGTCCCAGTAGGATCACCCGGGCCGTGTCTGCGATGTCCCAGGAGACAAGGTTCCAGACTTTTGTCTTTGTGGACCTGGAGGGGACGGGCCTGGATCGGCCGCGGCTGACGGAGCTGTGCCTGACCGCGGTGCACCGCTATTCCCTGGAGAACCCTCCCCATCCTGCAGGGGGCGCCCCCGCGCTGCCCCGGGTCCTGGACAAGCTGTGCCTGTGTGCCTACCCCAACAAGCCGGTCTGCCCCCGCGCGGCCCGGCTCAGCGGGCTGAGCAACGAGAACCTGACGGAGAACGGGAAGCCGGGCTTCGACGGGGCGGCGGTCACCCTCATCCGGGCCTTCCTGCAGAGGCAGGCGGCGCCCGTGTGCCTGGTGGCGCACTGCGGCTCCCGCTACGACTTCCCCCTCCTGCGGACCGAGCTGTGGCGCCTGGGCTCGGACCTGCCCGGCGGGCTCCACTGCGCCGACACCCACCTGGCGCTCCGGGAGCTCTTGGGCGCCCCCTGCAGGCCGGCGCCCTGCGGCTTCAGCCTGCCGGAGCTGTACCGCAGGTTTTACAGCCGCTATCCCGCCGCGTCGCACACCGCGGAGGCCGACGCCCTCGCCCTGCTCTCCGTCTTCCTGGCCAAGGCGCCCGAGCTGCTGAGCTGGGCGGATCTCAATGCCCGCCCCTGGGACGAGGTCCAGCCCGCCTTCCAGCCGCCCGCGAAGATTCCCAGGAGGGAGGTGGAGGAGAGAGAGGGCTGCGCGAGTCCGGCCCCCCCTGAATAGAAACGGTGTTTGCTGGGAGTGGGACCGCGACGCGCGCACGCACACCACTTTGGTGCAGGAGCGCGATTCTGCTCACCTGACCGCTCTGTGTTCGGGAATGACGAGCGCTGTGGAGCGCTGGGAGCTTCCCAGGGCTTTGTTGACCTTTTTAGAAATCTGTGCTTGGAGATCGATGGAGATCTCGCAGCAGACGTGTCTTTTACAGCAGTTTCAAGAGATGGAATTCAGCTGTCATGCAAAGCAAGCCACTTCCCCAGCTCCTGTACACCTCAGGGTCCAGTTCATGAAGCTCAGGGGACTGTGTGTTTTATTTGATTAAAGGGAGGAAATCCTAAAGCACAAAAAACAAAGGGAAAATGTCAAAGTCCATTTAGGGACTCTTAAATTAGCATTATGTGTGATCTCATCCTACAGTTTTTTTAATTATGAAATTTATATCCCTTCGGCGCCTATACAATGTGCAAGTGCTATACTGGTACAATATTGTGTTGTAATATTTCTATTTTGAATGTGTACTCTTCAACGAATGATTTTAAGACTCCTGTGCTTTTATGTTCTAAGATTTTGCAGGATTTAGTTTCATATTGTAAGAACTAAAACTGTAAACATGAGACAAGAACCCTCCCAGTCCTGCCAGGCTTCTCATTTTCTGATCTAATGTTTCTAAAATACAATTATTTTATGTAAAAGTTTTCATTTCAAATGATCCCAGAGTAGGACTCTGAACTAACTGAGGAACTCCAGGCAGGCCAGAGTGGAATTTAGCTGGAGAAACACTCTTAGCAACTGTGCCATGTGTTTTTTTTTAACAACAAAGTCATCCTAAAGCTGTTTTAACATCTCATTCAAAGGACAGTGACCCCTGTCACCATACTGTGACACTAGTTTGGAAATTCCTGTCTGGGGAAAGAGCTCCACCTACTGGTCCACCAGCAACATGTACAGCAGAAGCCTGGTTTTAGTTTCATGCCTCCTCTCCCAGGGCTGACCAGGCCCAGCCTTGCTGAGCTTCAGAGATTGAAGATCTGGCTACCGGATGGTCAGAAGCAGTACCAGCCCTGGACAGGAGTTCAGGGACAGTTTGAGCAGTGCACAGACATGAAGAGCTGTGTGACTCTGGCCAGTACCTGGATGGGAGACCTCATGGGAAAGCTCAGGCTGCTGCTGGAAGAGGTGTTAGTGGGACCAGTATGGAGCGCTCACCCTGCGGTCTGTGTGGGCCTTTAATACCAAGACTCTCTGTGGTTGTTAAAATGCCCACAGATATTCTCAGAGAGGTTAAGGGTGTTCATCCTGGAGTCCTGGCCAAATTTCCCCCTGGCCTTTACCAGTCGTGGCCTCCTAATAATCCCTCATCTCCGAACTGGCTTCTTCACTGCTCTCCTCCCCACTGAGAGCTGGTGTGTGGGGGGAATACAGTGCACTCACATCACCCAGGGGGGCTGCTCACTGGTGGTGGTGGAGAGGATCCCCATTAGCTGTAAAGGAGTCTCCAGAAAAGCACTGAATTTGTAAGTGTAAAAATCTGTAATAGGCGACAGTTGACTGGGAATAGTCAATCGGTCTTCTTCAGTGAGGCCCAGTTCAAGCTGTAATCCAGCCAGGTCCTCATCCTCGACACTCAGCTCTTCAGAGCTAAGTCTGTATCACCAGTGTAGAAGCTGCAAACTGATGGGTTTGTATTTAATTCATCTTGAAACAGTTAAATCTGTGCAGGTCAGTTTTCCACCACATCATGCTCAGTTACTCTGAAGACACAGAAATGAAGATTTTGTTCTGGGCATCAGATCGGGGTGATGAACTTTCGAATCTCTTGACTTTCAAAATGTGTGACTATAGGGACAGCGGTAGTATAGGTACAGTGCCTTGCGAAAGTATTCGGCCCCCTTGAACTTTTCAACCTTTTGCCACATTTCAGGCTTCAAACATAAAGATATAAATTTTTTATTTTATGTGAAGAATCACCAACAAGTGGGACACAATTGTGAAGTGGAACGAAATCTATTGGATTTTTGAAACTTTTTTAACTAATAAAAAAATGAAAAGTGGGGCGTGCAAAATTATTCGGCCCCTTTACTTTCAGTGCAGCAAACTCACTCCAGAAGTTCAGCGAGGATCTCTGAATGATCCAATGTTGTCCTAAATGACTGATGGTGATAAATAGAATCCACCTGTGTGTAATCAAGTCTCTGTATAAATGCACCTGCTCTGTGATAGTCTCAAGGTTCTGTTGAAAGCGCAGAGAGCATCATGAAGACCAAGGAACACACCAGGCAGGTCCGTAATACTGTTGTGGAGAAGTTTAAAGCCGGATTTGGATACAAAAAGATTTCCCAAGCTTCAAACATCCCAAGGAGCACTGTGCAAGCGATCATCTTGAAATGGAAGGAGTATCAGACCACTGCAAATCTACCAAGACCTGGCCGTCCCTCTAAACTTTCAGCTCAGACAAGGAGAAGACTGATCAGAGATGCAGCCAAGAGGCCCATGATCACTCTGGATGAACTGCAGAGAACTACAGCTGAGGTGGGAGAGTCTGTCCATAGGACAACAATCAGTCTTACACTGCACAAATCTGGCCTTTATGGAAGAGTGGCAAGAAGAAAGCCATTTCTCAAAGATATCCATAAAAAGTCTCGTCTAAAGTTTGCCACAAGCCACCTGGGAGACACCCCAAACATGTGGAAGAAGGTGCTCTGGTCAGATGAAACCAAAATCGAACTTTTTGGCCACAATGCAAAACGATATGTTTGGCATAAAAGCAACACAGCTCATCACCCTCAACACACCATCCCCACTGTCAAACATGGTGGTGGCAGCATCATGGTTTGGGCCTGCTTTTCTTCAGCAGGGACAGGGAAGATGGTTAAAATTGAGGGGAAGATGGATGCAGCCAAATACAGGACCATTCTGGATGAAAACCTGTTGGAGTCTGCAAAAGACCTGAAACTGGGACGGAGATTTATCTTCCAACAAGACAATGATCCCAAACATACAGCAAAATCTACAAAGGAATGGTTCACAAATAAACGTATCCAGGTGTTTGAATGGCCAAGTCAAAGTCCAGACCTGAATCCAATCGAGAATCTGTGGAAAGAGCTGAAAACTGCTGTTCACAAACGCTCTCCATCCAACCTCACTGAGCTCGAGCTGTTTTGCAAGGAAGAATGGGCAAGAATTTCAGTCTCTCGATGTGCAAAACTGATAGAGACATACCCCAAGCGACTTGCAGCTGTAATCGCAGCAAAAGGTGGCTCTACAAAGTATTAACGCAAGGGGGCCGAATAATTTTGCACGCCCCACTTTTCATTTTTTTATTAGTTAAAAAAGTTTCAAAAATCCAATAGATTTCGTTCCACTTCACAATTGTGTCCCACTTGTTGGTGATTCTTCACATAAAATAAAAAATTTATATCTTTATGTTTGAAGCCTGAAATGTGGCAAAAGGTTGAAAAGTTCAAGGGGGCCGAATACTTTCGCAAGGCACTGTACCTATAGTCTGATTCACTATTAACTGAAGTGATAAGAATTGAGGACATGTAACGTTTGATACGTGTCTAATGTGGTTTTGCTAGCTAAAATCTTAAAATTTTAATGAGAGAATTAAAATATGTCTGACGTGCATAATACCAATATTATTTCTGCATTCATGTTTTTATCAAATAATGGTTTGTCCCAAGTTCGTGCGGCTACTTTCGGCGGTGAACAATTGAGTATTGGGACCAGCAGGGGGAGCCCGTCTCGGCTACCGCAGGGGTTAGACATGTTAATCGCAATAGAAAACTACTGCAACTGCTATTATTGTTGTTGTTGAAATATATGTGGGAAAATGGGAAGATGACTTGCTGTTTCTTACACGAGCTGTTTAAGAATGTATTTACACCTTCAAAGTTTCGTTTTTATTTTATACGTAACGGATTCCCCAACATACGCATAGAGAAGTCTTACTTTTAGTATTTCTTAAACATTTGATCCCATTTTCCCTAATGCTGGGTGGTTGGAGGTTGGAAGGAGATGCACACCGCACGATCTAATGTATATGAATGTTATATGGCTCTGCTTTGCCCAAGATGCATGAAGTGACGCGCGGAATACGTGCTCACACAAGGCGCAGAGGGCTCCCTCATATTGCACACTTTGGGGGAAAAAAATAAAAACACGTGCAACAGCATCACGGCTGTTGTGGCCGTGGGCTCCTGTCGCATTGGCGTGCCGGAGTGGCACTGCGGCGGGGCAGGAGTTCGGAGTCTGTGGCGCGGAGGGCGTCGGCGGTGTCGGTGTTATCGGGGCGCGCGCTCCAGCCCTCCAGGCTCGGGGGTGATAAAGTCGGGCTCCCTGAGCCAATCACGAGCAGCGCGTGCACCCAGACCCCCCCCGTCGGTGCTATAGCCCCGCACAGCGAGTGGCTGAAGTGCTGTTTTAACGTTCGTCCTCAGTGCAGGTCAACAGGTGAGTCTTGGCGATTTACTTTCTCTCTGAAGCCACTCCTTCGGCGACGCATCGGAGCTCACTTGAATCATTTCATTCTTAACCTTTTAATTTTTTGATAAATAAGTGTTGTTGTTTTTTTTCTTGTGCTTTACTGATTTTCATTAAACCTGTTGAAAAACCTGTAGAAAACATGGTTAAGCAGAGAGAGAGAGAGAGATCTTGCACCTGTAAGAAGTACAGGTTTTCTTTCCAGACGCCGAACCGAGGACAGCGCCGGTCTGGCACAAACTTCACAGACGCTGAAAAGGTCGAATTCGTTACCTATCCGCCTCCTTCTTTTGGTTATTTGTGACTCCTGCTGTTCACCGTGTTGATTATTGGTGGCGGTTGATCTTTGCTGTAGTGTTATCGATAGTGAAATGTTCTCTCGCTCTTCAGCTTTGTTTCTCAAAAGATGATTGAAGACTTAAGTAAAGTCTAGTTGTCTAGATTTCGGAAGAATGCGATGAATGTTTTAAGCTGTGAGCTACCTTGCAAGTACTCTGAGCTCATCAGGGGGTGGTGAGAGACGCGATCGGCGCTCTCTGGTGTGAACTGAAGTCCAGGTCTCACAGGAACATCCAGCCTTTTGTCCGGCATATTGTACCGCTATCCCTCGCAGTCTGCGCTGTTCAAGACTGAAGAGACTGGGTTCCTTCACACTGACATCCTGACAGTGTGGACTGCTTAAAGGCGGTGAATGTACACTGTATGTGACTGTTCTTTTCTGATAGCACCTAACGGGACACAGGAGCTGCTGTATATACAGGGCAGTGGGTGGCGTATTTCGATGAATGTCGACCAAAAGCGCACACAAGACAGAAGGCCGTTCGGTCTGTCGAGCTTGTTTGATCCGAGGGTCTCGTACAGACACTGATTATAACATCAAAGCGTCTGGATGACGGATTGACTCCAGTTTGTACAGGTGTGGAGACAAACTGCAAACACCTTAAGTGCTCTTGAAGGAATCGCAGACCCCTTTGACTGATTTCGTATAAAACAACTGAACGTTTAAATTAATCGTGAATTGTACAGCGACAGTTACCACACGCCGGTATTTGTATTAAATATTCCCTCGTCCTCGAATTATGTTAGTGCGTTTCAAAGTGAGAACAGGAGGCACTTCTTTACACAAAGGGTGGTGGGAGTGTGGAACAAGTGCGATACCCCGGCTTCTTTCAAGACACAACTACCCCCACAATACCAAACGGGCTGGACGGGTCGAACGGAGCTGTTCGTACGGTCTTACTCCCGGACGGCGCCGGGGCCGGTTTTTATCTGAGCTGCCCTTGTTTCCCGATAGACTCGTGATCTGTTTCTCGGTGGCGCCGTTACGTTCTGGGTTCCGAAAAGCCAAGCTTTATAATTTTAATATTTAATATAAATATTAATATTTAGTATAATAACTGTCCGATATTATAAATGACTAATATACTTCTCTGCAGAGGTTTGTTATTTTTTTTGTTTACGTATACACAACGTGGTCTTTTGAGAAAACAAGTGGATGAACAAAGTTTAAGGAAACACCTGATTGCAATAGTGCAGCACCAAGAAAGTCTGTCATATAGACAGTAGGGGCCATCATCGGCACTTCTGTGATGTTCGTAGCGGTGGTGCCAGAAACAGCTGTACAGTAACTGTACCAGGAGGAGCTCGTTCACCAGAACCCAGCTGACGCGCCGATCCTGCTTGTTGATGCGCGGAGCTCTCGCGTACCCGTGACGTGCGCGGTTCGGAGAACTCTTCAGCACCGCGCGCCTGGGCGGGCACGATAAGCGAGTGCGCGTTTATCTCCGGCCCCCAAACCCCAGCTCTTAACCCCCACACCCAGCCAGGTACACCCACGCCTGGTGCTGGGTAGCTTTATTTGTCGCGTCTCTGTGAGGAGCAATAGAAATTATAATCTTGTTACCCACGCCTCATATGCTTTTATTTGGTTTTAATTTTATGTGACTAGTTTTTACGTCTACGCGGTCTATCAATCTGTACCCGTTAATAACAAATCGACAGATACCTTAAAAGTGTTAGCTGTGTTTTAGCTAATCGGCTAAAATTTTATTCTGATTGGGAAATGAGAAGTTTCAAAGTAAAGACAGAGTACTGCTCCCTGCTTGTTTTTTTGGACATGTACAAAATGACAAGAGGGATTGATTTTCGTTTTTTTTCCCGTATTCACGGTGAGTGGTTCAGAAGAGCCTAGCTGAGCATAATAAAAATGTTCTTTCCTCCTGCCCCAGCTCAGGCATTTCCCTCCTGGGAAACTCGTGGTTTCAGGAGCTCTGAGTGTTGACCCACTTTTTTTTAACAGTGTGGCTTTGGGTTCAACTCGAGATTCCCGGAGCGCACAGTAAACTACGCTCGTTCAAGCGCCTGTTTCACTGACCGGCCACACCGGCCCTGCGCCCTGTCAGCTCTGCTCCACAGCCGTCCGCTCGGGGATAGGCTGTTTCCAAGCCTAATTCCACCGAAACTGTACCGCTGGGCGATACGGTTGACCTGAGGGTCAGTTCAGGACAGCGGACACGCACCAAACAATGCGCGCAAATGCTGGGAATACGCGGAAAGTCCAACCTAACGATTCGCTCTTTTATCATTCAAATTGCTTCTTCACAATAAGATCACAGCCCGGGGAGTCTTCCTGGTAAAGCAATGGTTACACAAACCCGCACAGAAATTCCTCTGGAAAATCCCTTAAACCTTCCTAAGAACAGGAGTAATGTTAATTCTCTCGGGGCCCGTGGGTCCTTCTGCAGACCGGACGATTCTTCACAGACTCGACGAAAACGTCACATTCAGAGCTTCACTAAGTATTTCCTTCTGACCCCTAATCTGCTTACGCCAGCAACCCAGGAATTAGCCCGGTAGGCAGTGAGCGCAGAACGGAGCGGGGAACGGGTTCAGGGCGTCTGAAGGTAGAGCAGTGAGAGACTGACTGCTCTGACTCGAACAGCACCTGAGCTCCCCTGAAGCAATGGATAACTTCACATTAGACTGCGAGGTCACCTTCACTGAGTCGCCCTTGACTGATGTATAATTTCAGTTGCTACTTTAAAAGGTGCTTTACTTAAATCACAGTGGGAGCCTATCCCACCAGCAGACTGACCATAGCAGGCTTCCAGGTTTTCCCGATTTCCCATGATTTACTCTTCTCCCACCAGTTTCTACAGCCCTGCCTGGAAGCTTTGCACGGACACAGACCGCTGCAAACAAAGAAAAGCCTGTGCCGAGCCCTCATTTCAGGCCTGATTGCTCAAAGTCATCTTAATTCTTCGCTGAAAGAAGGATAATGCAGACCTGGCTCCGGGGACTCTGGGGAATATTATTCCATAGGTTCGGGAGCACGATGTCCGAACTGGCAAGCACCAGATGTTCATATGAAATAGGGGTGCGCTAAGGAAGACAGCATCCACGGGGTGCAGTGGTTGATTTGGGGTGCGAAGCTCTTTAGGGTCAGTTCCCAGTGTTTGTCATGATAGATGTCTCCAACATGTCTGCCCTGTGTCCCCTGCAGTGTGAACACAGCTCCAGTCAGTCATGGCTGCTTTCTTGCATCACTGCCCCTTCCTGACCACGGTGCCCAGGCACGTCCTGTGCAAGGCCGGGACCTCCCTCTTCAACCTGGCTGACCACTGCCCCGTCTTCGTCCGCGGAGTGGCCTCCACTGCTGCCCGGCAGCAGAGGGCCAGAGAGACTGCCCCAGGAGGTAAGAGCGACCCCCCAGGTCAGCCCCAGCAGAGCTGCCCCTCCTGCCTGCCCCCGTCTGAATTTCAGAGGCCTTGGAATGCACACAGAGTGGCAACTTGCCCTAATTTACTCCAGACTGTAGGACATCTGCAGGCTTGAACTGTGTCGGGAAGCAGTGCGTATGAGTAGAAATGGTTGGAAGTCAATTTAAACCCAAAAAAATGAGATGCTTATTTACACAAAGGGTGGTGGGAGGGGGGAACAACCTACCCAGCCAATACCCTTGCTTATTTCAAGAAACAGCTGGATGAGATCCTCAGATCAGTAAACTACACACTACTGTATGATCAGTGGGGGAGATTGTGCTCAGCCCTGGGTCCCCTGGAGACCCCCAGTCTTCTAGTCTTCAGAAAGACAAAGGGGGGGTGCACTCTCCTGTCCTGCCATGTGCCCCCCTCGGTGCTAGCGTGGTCCGTGGGGCTCCGGAGAGGAGGACAGCCCCTCGGACTGGGAGCAGAAGCCCATCGCTCCGGGAGCGCGCAGTGGGACTGACTGGCTGGCTCTGTCCGCAGGCTCTCCTCCCCAGCGCTCTCTGGCTCAGGCTGCTGCCCAGGCGGCGGTGTCCATGGCCTCCAGCTGTCCCTTCGTGTCCTCCCAGATCGGGGTGGTCAAGGCCAGCCCGGAGCTGCAGGAGGACATCCAGGCCGCGGACAAAGGTAAAGGGCGGGGGGTCAGGGAGGAGCCTGGGTACAGGAAGCCTCGTGTTTTGATCTTTCAAATATTTGATTCATGTTTTCTACCTCCGCATTCAATTGCAACTCAAACTCCATAACTATTACAAGGCTATTTTATTTGCCTGATGCTTTAATCTAAGTAACTGGCATTTGCACCCATTTATACAGCTGGGTATTTTACTGGAGCGATTTGGGAAAGATGTTTGCTCAGTGGTTCAGGAGCTACTGTATGTCTCCCCCGGGATCTGAACTGAGAACATTCCAGTCCCAAGCCTAGACTCCTGCCCATGGCTCCACACTGCTGCCTGTTGACTCTGGCTCAGTGGAAGATAATAATATATACAAAAATATAAACTAACATTTTTGCTAGATCTGTTGTCACTGAACTTCTACAGCCCTTTTCAAAATAGAGGTTATGCCACTCAAGTGAAGAGCATTCTCTGTATCGGCTTTGTTAATTTGTTCGTTTTGTAATTTAATCTCAAAAAGTCTCCCATGCAGCATGATTGAAGCACTGGATTTCTGACACAAATCAAATCAAAGTACAGTATATTGGCAGTTCTCTTTCTGTTGTAATGTAGCAAAACAATGACAAAATGCAGTGTCTGAATTAGCAGTTCTTGTTCTAAAACACCCACTCCCCCTCTCCCAAACACACCCCCCCTGTCTCTGCCTGTCGTGTTGGGTGTGTCTGTCTGGCTGAGCCTCAGTCTGCAGGTGACTGATGTGCGTTGTCCCTGTGTGGTCTCACCTGTCAGGTGCCATGGGCTCGGTTCTGAAGGGGCTGCAGTCGACTCTGAAGAAGATGCAGGGCTTCGCTGCTGGGTCCGCTGCCCCTGTCTCCCACCTCATCAAGGAGAACATGATAACAGGTAGTCAGAGCCTGTCCTGGCACCAGCAGAGACCACAGCTCCACACTCCACAAGGCAATCTGCCGGTGCAGCAGCAGAAGGAAACCACAGCAGGCAACCACCGATTCCATGGGATTCAGTGGGAATAATTCTGCACCTGGACACAGCAGCACCTCGCCTCACATCCACAACCATACATTTCACGAAATGAACAATTTATAAATCAGCCGCGTGTCGGATCACTGTTGAACAGGAAAATATGAGGCATCTGTAGTGAAGCACTACAACACAGACAGGGAGGGAGAACCAGGGGGGTGGGTGATGGATGGAGGAGTGCAGAGATGGACAGATTGATGGAAGGAGGGATTAATAGAGGGGTGGACGGAGAGATTGATGGACAGATGGACGGAGAGATGATGGACAGATGGACGGAGAGATGATGGACAGATGGACAGATGGACAGAGAGATGATGGAGGGATGGACAGACAGATTGATGGACAGATGGACAGAGAGATGATGGAGGGATGGACAAACGGATGACGGAGGGGTGGGCAGAGAGTTTGATATAGGGATGGACAGAGAGATGATGGAGGAGTGGACAGAGGGATAGATGGAGAGGTGGACAGAGATGATGGATCTCTCTGGAAGGGTTAGATAATGGGCCACTCATCCCTCTTGACTTTGATTTGTGCAGAGGGGCCTTGCTTTGAGTACGACAGCTTCTTCGAATCCAAGATCGTAGAGAAGAAGAGTGACCACACCTACCGTGTCTTCAAGACGGTGAACCGGCGAGCCGATGTCTTCCCCTTCGCTGAGGACTACTCCCACCCCTCCACCGCTGCCAAGCAGGTGTCCGTGTGGTGCAGCAACGACTACCTGGGCATGAGCCGCCACCCCCGCGTGCTGCAGGCCATCCGGTGAGCGCCGGCGCCCCCTCTGGACGGGGCCATCGCTGTGTCTAGCTGTGAGCTGTGCACTCCAGTGACCTCGGCGCTAGGGTTCTGGGGCAGGGGTAGGCGCTGTCCAGGCTGTGGGCAGCACCTGGACCTCCTGCCACGGGCCTGGGCAGAACCACTCCACACTGTGCAGATATCAAGGGGGACGTCTACCCAGTGCATCTGCATGTTAGTAATGGCTAACTGAGAAATGTGGCACTAGGTGTGAGAGTGTGCATGTCTGCGTCTGTCCTGGCTGTGATGGACTGGGCATCAATACTTTGCTTGCCAGGAAAGACTCTTTCTGCCCCACGACCCTGAATTGGAAGATGCTGACAGAAAATTGCTGGATGGATAGTAGCTCACTGATGTAAGCACTTCATCAACCAGGCAGAGTAGCCTGTTTCCCACCACCCTTTATAGGAAAAGCCACCTCTTGTTCTCCAGCTGAAACACACTTCTCCTCAGCGCTCCCAGTCCTGCGTCAGCTGTGCGTGACTCCGTGCTCCTCTCCGCAGGGACACTCTGGACCAGTACGGAGCGGGCGCGGGGGGCACCCGCAACATCTCGGGCACCAGCAAGTTCCACGTGGACCTGGAGCGAGAGCTAGCCGAGCTGCACCACAAGGACGGGGCCCTGGTCTTCTCCTCCTGCTTCGTGGCCAACGACTCCACCCTCTTCACCCTGGCCAAGATGCTCCCGGGTAGGCTGGCAGGCAGGGGCGCCCAGGTCACGTCCTGGAAGCCTGGGGGTGCTGTGCCATCTGGCTTCCTCTCCACCTGAGGTCACAGCCGGTCACACCCAGCTGCTCAAACCATTTACTTAACGGCAGCTTTAGGTTCTGAGCTCGGCTCTAATGCGTTTCATTGGCAGCTTTACGTGTAATGAAGGGAATGTGTTGGGTTATCAACTGTACAAGACCTTCGACATCCTGTGTGTGTCTAAGGAAGAAAATAATGAGGTCGGTTGTTTCATTGACAGCTCAGGTGGGAACAAAACCAGGCGATGGCCGGCCTTTCAGGAATGGAGCTGACACTTCTGCTCTTAGGGATTCATCTTTCCTCGCATGACAGTCCAGCCGTTGTGTTCCGGCACAAATCCGTGTCAATATTGAATATTCCATTGTTTAAATAGAAATAGTAATAGTAAATACTAATGAAGTCCTGCAGTGGCTCAGCATGTCAATACCACAGTTTAATAACAATACAACAGCATGAAAGTGTTACAAAAAAAGAGGGGATCTTTGGCAGCTAATCTCTTCCAGGCACTTTTTGAAGGATTCTGCCTAAACATGGTTTTTTGATTCCTTCTATTTCCCCACAAATCAGTAAAGAAAAGAGTGGCCCCTGTGTGAAATTCTGAAATGCCGCTTCGGCTCGTGAGGCTCGATGTGTCTTCGAGCGCCTGTGGAAGATGCCAGCGGCTCCCTCTCTCTCAGACGTCAGGCAGGAAGGGTGGGATCGCGGCACGCGTGTGCTGGGGCTCCCCGCCAGCACGCAGCCCTGGCGAACTCGAACCCGTGACGCGTTCTTGTCGCCCCCCCAGGCTGCGAGATCTACTCGGACGCCGGGAACCACGCCTCCATGATCCAGGGCATCCGCAACAGTGGCGCCCCCCGGCACATCTTCCGCCACAACGACCCGCGGCACCTGGAGGAGCTGCTGGGCCGCGCAGACCCCGCCACCCCGAAGATCGTGGCCTTCGAGACCGTGCACTCCATGGACGGTGAGCGGCAGGGAGGGGGCTCTCTTTCCCGTTCGCTTGCAGTCATTGTGCAGTGTTGGGGGCCCCGAGACACCCCAGACAAAGGAGCCGTCTTTTCTCGTTGGGTGGAATCAGTCACCACAGGAAGCTGAAAACGGATCAGGATTTTTATGGAGGGGCTGCAGTGTCTGTGAACGAATTAAAGCGGGAATGCTGTACTGCGCCCCACCTCTCCCATTTAAGTCCCAGTTTTCCCCAGTTGAGCTGTATGAGTGATGTGTCGTCCAGCAACTGGAGACCCTGAGTCATCAGAGAGACATAAAACTAAGGTCCTGACTCTCTGTGGTCATTAAAAATCCCAGGCCATTTCTCTAAAAGAGTAGGAGTGTTACCCCAGCATCCTGGCCTAATTTCCCCCTGGCCTTCACCAATCATGGCCTCCTAATAACCCCCTCTCTGAACTGGCTCCATCACTCTGCTCTCCTCCCCACTGAGAGCTGGTGTGTGGGGAGAGAACTGGCGCATCATCCAGGTGGGGCTGCACACTGTGGTGGTGGAGGGGATCCCCATTACCTGTAAAGCGCTTTGAGTGGAGTGTCAGTGTCAGCTTTCAGTTTCTGTAGGAAATCATATCCAGCACCTTCAGCTAATGAACTATAAACAGCACTGTGAAGAAGATACATTATTATTACGTTATTGGGCTTTTCTGGAAAGGTAGGATCTGTAATGTGTGTGGTTTCTGAGCAGAAGATGATCAATGCGCCTGATTGCCGGTTGTGTTCAGGAGCGATCTGCCCCCTGGAGGAGATGTGCGACGTGGCTCACCGCTATGGCGCCCTGACCTTTGTGGACGAGGTCCACGCGGTGGGGCTGTACGGGGCGCGGGGCGCCGGCGTGGGCGAGAGAGACTCCGTCATGCACAAGATCGACATCGTCTCCGGGACTCTGGGTAGGGACTGGGGCGAACTCTCTGGCCGTGACCACATTATACAAGACTCTGCAGCTCTTTTCTTTAAGGCCAACAGATCCTTAAGTCCTCATATTTAAACCCTAGGCATCTTCACCATCCTTCCCACTAAAGTACATTTGTAAACACATACCCTTCCTTTTCTACCTTTTTAAAACACCTGCTCTAAAGCATCGGAGTCAGGCTGCAGATGGTCCGTTTTTCAGCTGTGATACCCCGGTAGCATTTTGATAAAGTGCCTGTGTCCAGTGGACAGTTAGTCTTTAAAACTGACAGGGGCTGCTTGCTTGTCAGGAGTGTTTCAGGCAGAGGGAACACGCTTTGACTGCAGTGTGAAAGCCGTGTAGTGACTGGTATTGAAGGTGCATGCACTCAGATCGATTTGCGCACCTCAGCAGCTCATTTCGCCAACGGAAAACCTATTAGCTTGCAGGGGGATGATTGCATTAAACTCAGCACTGTTAGAGAAATTATGAGTCTGAGTCACTGGACTAAAATCACACTATGTGCAGTCATGCCTCACACTTCAGCTGAAGGACTACAGACCGTCCTGTCTCCTCTTTCTTCTTCAGCTGAGGCCTTTCGGCTCAGCGCTTCTAATGGCAAAACAATTAGCTCCTGGGGCCTGCCTTAAGAAAGCTCACCAGCAGGGGGCAGGCTGAGCTGCTGCTACTGAGCCTGGCAGGGCACTTGCCTTTTCCACCGGCTTATCTGCTGGCTGTGGGGGCTTTATCAGGGTTAGGCTGTGTCAGCAGGGCGCCCTCTCCTGCCCCACCCTCCCTGTCCCAGCAGTGCCCGCTGTCGGCACAGATAACGGTCCCAGCTGGGGATCCTGGAGTCTCGTGTTTATTATCAGCAGGGAGAGGAGGTTACAGAGCAAAATCTAAAAGAACTAAACACAATATATATGATTAAAGCAGCAGCCTTAGTTCTCGTCGTACTGTTAGTAGAAAAGAATTTAAAGGAGTAAATTAAAGTAGATGTCATATTAATAGAAAACCTGTGGCAATAATATCAGTAATTAGTAGGGGTAGTTAAAATACTACAGTACGGTCTCAGTAATAACATTAATAGTAGCTAAATAGTAGCTAAAGTACTATGTAGATAATTCAGTTGTTATCATTAAGCCAGCAGTTACTAGTGAGTTACTTGTTTTTCTTTTTAAAGTAGTGGCAGTTTTAAAGACTTTAGTACTGTAATAGTAACACTCAAACTACACTGCCCCCTTGTGGGCAGTTGCTTTCAGAACAATGTTTCTCCACCAAGCACAGATGTCACCTGCAAGAGCTTGTCTGTGCCCTACAGACAGGAACTGCAGAACACGAACACATATCAGGGCAAAATCTGTTGTCCCAAACTTCAGCCATCTGTTACTTCCTTTTACTACATAACAAGGCTCCAGACCCTGTAAGACTGCTTTTTTTGTCCGTGGAAATATCTCTCAAATCTGGCAGTTTCAAATCCGATCTTAAAACTTCTTTTCTGCACTGGCTTTTGAATTCTGTTTTTAGTTTACCAGCGAACACCTTCCTATTGCTTTTGCCTTTGTCATCTTTTATTATAAAAGCCCTGAACATGACATGGCATGAAAGGGGATATATGAAACAAGGATGATTGTAATTGTAGCAGAAGACGGGGATTAATGATTAACGAAGGTGGAATGTCAATTAAGGCTGGCCCGTATCTTCTGTAGCTGACCAGTGCCCTGTCTGTCTCTGTGCAGGAAAGGCGTTCGGCTGCGTGGGGGGGTACATTGCCAGTACCGCCGCCCTGGTGGACACCGTGCGCTCCTACGCGGCGGGCTTCATCTTCACCACCTCCCTGCCGCCCATGGTGCTGGCCGGGGCCCTGGAGTCGGTGCGGGTGCTGAAGGGCCCCGAGGGCCAGGCCCTGCGCAGGGCCCACCAGAGGAACGTCAAGCACATGAGGCAGCTGCTCATGGACGCCGGGCTGCCCGTCATCAACTGCCCCAGCCACATCATCCCCATCCGGGTAGGGTCCGTCAGCACGGGGCACTGCGGGTACTGTCCCAGGCCAGGAATGTAGAGAGGAGCAGAGCTTTACATGCAGATGCAGTATATGTACAGTATGCATGGTTCACAGCACCAAGCACAAAACAGAGCACGCACAAACACAGTACTGTCTGAATTGCCTGCTGCCAGTACTGTCCTGGGCTAGGAATAGGACCTACAGTAATACATACCCTGGCCACGTAGAGAGGAGCAGAGCTTTACATGCAGACATGTATGCATCACAACACCAAGCACAAAACAGAGCCCACACAAACACAGTACTGTCTGATCTGGCTGTAGCTTGGTCTGGCCCGTCACGCGGGGTGAGGCACTCAGATTAGGAGTGTCGTCGGGCTATCAGATGGCTAGACCACTCCGCACTGATCCCATGCCGGAGCGGAGCCCTTGGCCCATAGAATCACTAGAGGAGCTTGGCTGGGGGGGCAGAGGGGTCGTTGAGAAGGAAAGCGTGTGTCAACGGTGACGTGTGCATCAGGTGGGAAACGCGGAGAAGAACTCCAAGGTGTGTGACGTCCTGCTGGAGAAACACATCTACGTCCAGGCCATCAACTACCCCACCGTCCCGCGCGGAGAGGAGCTGCTGCGCCTCGCCCCCTCCCCCCACCACGACCCGGACATGATGGACTACTTTGTGGGTGAGTGGGCGCGGGGTTCCCCTCTCCTTTCTGTGTTCCACACCGTCACCCCAGCTCACCCCGGAAAGAGGTGGCGGCCCCAGCACAGCGGGCGCCTGTCACAGGCAACACTGAGGCGGGTACAGCTGTTTCCGCTAGTGACTGTGGAAAAAGTGAATTAAAGTGAGGAACCCTGGATTCAGGCTTCCTAAGCTGTGTGCTGTGGAATGGTCACAGTGGAATGGTCACAGGTGTGCCACAGATTCAAAACACACTGGCCTTCAGTAAAAAGCGTGGAACATAACCTTTCCGCAGCTCTTTCCAGAACTGAAACGGAGTTATGTTTCTTTTTCGGTTTGAAGGAAATGTTGTTTCTTGCGATATCAGTCGGGATTATTTTAAAATCATTTGCTGTGCCACTAACAGTTTGGGATGCTAGACGTGTGCTGTGAGCTTGGAAGGCACTTGGGAAGCACTGTGCTAGGGGTCTTCAGGCTAAGACTGCTGTTGGCAATCCATTCTGTTTTTGTAGGCTGCTTGGCCAGCAAGGAACGGCCTGTCCACCTGTGCTTCAACTGGCCGATGAAACTCTGCTCTGTGTCGGTGTATTGTGCTGGGAGATGAAGAGACAGCCCTGTGTTTCTGATGGGAGCGGCGATGTCGGGCACGGCCTGTATGTCTGTGTGCTGACTGGTGCTCTCTTGTGCTTGCAGAGAAACTCGTGGAGGCGTGGGTGGAGGTGGGGCTGCCTCTGAGTCAGCCTCTGGCGGCATCCTGCAACTTCTGTCACCGCCCCCTGCACTTCGACCTGATGAGCGAGTGGGAGAAGTCCTACTTCGGGAACATGGAGCCCCAGTACATCACCGTGTGCGCCTGAACTGAAGATTCATACACGTTACTCAAAAAGATTCAACATGTATCGCCCCTCTCTTCCATGTCCATAGGCCATATCTGCGAAGTTTGGGCTATTTCTGAAAGTGATTGTAGGCAGAAACTCGTAACGTGCTACAGGGGCAAACCAAAATGACAGGTACTACGAGAAATTAGATAAAATTACAAAATAAACGGACACCATCGCCCCCCTTGAAAAAGTGCAGACAAAAGCACGTGATGTAATAAGATGGCAACTGGGTTTTCAGCTTCCCATGTCACATGACTTGAAAAACTCAACTATAACTATATCCGCGGTGAGGGTCTTCTTCTTCGTCATGTAGGTTTCTCTGTTTACATGACAACTACTCTACTGATGTGGCCTTTTATTTCACAAAGTAAAACCAAAACCCATCACTTCTACAGAATGACAAGCAGATATGGCCTATAAACAGGTGTGAGGCGTGATATTTAAAATGATCTTCTCTTATTCTAAATCTTGGCTTTTCTTCCCCCCCCCGACCCCATCCCCGACTGTGGAGGCTCCCCTGTGGAACAGGATGAGGTTGTGTTGCTGTTCCTTCATGGACTCCCACTCGGTTTACCACAGACAAATCCCACAGTTCTCTTCCATGTGGCTTTCTGTTAACCTCTGGGCATTTCAAAGCATAAGGCATGGGTGAAGAATTATACTGCTGGCTGAAGAACGCATGGTGCTACCTGGATAGATCTTCAGATTGGCACACTGTGTTCTCTCGGCATGGCGATACCTGCGCGTTGAGCACTTTCTAGTGTCAGACAGCTACACGGCAGTAAACTGTTCTGCACAGAAGTAGTTCCGGTGGTCAGTCAGCCTGTTTCCAAAAGGCCAGAGTGTCGGCAGAAGACTTCAGCTACTGAGGCTCTGATCGCAAGACACTGTGGCCACAAGTTCACAGACACTCCAGGTATCAAACTGCTCTTCTCTCCTGTGATTGATTCTTGCTGTTGCCCATCCATTGTCAGAAACTAGAACCTGAAGCATTTGTGGTAGAACAGTATGCAAAGCAAAGTAACTGCCTTTTGTTTCTAAATGACACAAAATCGGGACACAGCTTCAACCGCAATTCTTCAGGTTCAACAGTGACATTCCACCTTAACTCCTGGAGAAAAAAACAGTTGTTCACCCCATTTCCCTGAGATCACTTAGAATTTAGGAATTCAAAACAGAAGGCATCCTTGGTATCCAGGAATTGAGTCTGACCACAGGAATTGTACAAATGCGTGTTGTCGGAGCTACAACGACAGCCTGTAATATTTTCCAAGTGGGCTCTTCTGAGAGCTCAGTGCTTTGGCATCTTACTAAATCCGGAGTTCTCTTAACCTAATTCTTGATGGATACAGATGTCTTACTAACATACATATATATATAACACTTCAGTATAATCATTATAGCTTTATAAGTCTCAAGAGCTCACTGTTCATTTCAGCACAGGGAGCCCTGCTTCCGAGCCTGTAGCGCCAGAAAATTATCGCTCTGCTGTCCTCGGGGTTTGCATACTTGATGGCTTATATTTGCTGTGGGGAGGGAGGGACAGTTCTCCTCTTCACGTGGAGGATGACTCCATGCTTGTGTGACTAAGGAGACCTGACCTCCTCTGCGAAGCTACAGCCTGGACACGTCTACCGAGACGTCGCTGAAACCAACAGGATCCGCCCGTGCTTGTGTGCGCTCCATGCTGCGTGTTTCTTCATCTCATGCGGTGGTTCTACTTCGCGCCTGCGCCCCTGCGACGCGACACCGTGATCGAGAAGTCCTCGTCAAAAGCAATACATCGTTTCCGATATCTAATCCGATTATTGTATCGCTCGCCAACTGTTGATTTCGTTGTATGTCAGACGCAGTAAAAATGGGGAATTCGGAATATGGAAATCGTAATGTAATAATAATAAATAACCCTAAAAGACAACAAATAACCACCAAATCTGGTGAAAATCCGAGGTGAACAGCTGAAGGACCAAACTTTCATGTCACATGTCACCGTCTTGGACAAAGTGTTCAGAGGCAATGATTGATTAGATCATACCATAATCTTTTGCTTTCATCATTGTAGGAACTGTGTACAATGTCTTGGTAAACCCAATAAAATCAAAAACCCACTCCTAAACAATGTTGCGTTTTGTCTTTTTATATAAGACACCCAGGCAGACACGTTCCTCATACGAGCGGTTACGTAACATCCTTCCGCACAACTTCCGCCCCCAGCGGGCGTCGCGCAGTGACGTTTATTTCGTGCGACCGTTCCTGCGCTCGCTTTCGTGTCGGGCCCGGAGATACCGCCGCGTATTTGGGATTTATTGTTACTGTTTTGTTGAGAGGGTCTTTTGTTTTTGTAAGAAGAGGAGACATGGCGCAGTACAAGGGAGCCGCCAGCGAGGCCGGGAGAGCCATGCAGCTGATGAAAAGGCGAGAGAAGGAAAGGGAACAGCTGGAGCAGCTCAAACAGAAAATTGCCGAGGTGCGTGATGGAACCGCGGTTCTGCGTGGTACCGTACGCGAGAAAACACCGCACGCAGAGCAAGTCCACACCCCGGGTTTTATCAAATGCTTAGAAGGTGTGGAGTTACCGAGCTTCGGTGAGAGGCTCGGATCCATTGCGAAGGCGAACAATTGTGTCCCCTGAGAAAAAGTTCCCCGTCCTCCGGACAGGGTCCCCAGTGTATGGAACCAGGAGCCGACTCGCTATATTTGGTCATACGATACTGGCCTGTCAGTCCCTTTATAGTGCAGTTTAGCACGGGTGCATCGACACACAGTGATACAGACAGGAGATGTCACGGGGTCCCTGAAAATTAATGTGGAACCGCAGGTTCATAATAATCTGCCGGACAGAAGCAGTAACGGTTGATGTACTACTGATCGTGGGCTGTCTGGTACAGTGACACTCAGTCCCCGGAAGCGCCGTTATCTTCTTGTTTCTGTTCAACGCTTAATGGTCAATTACACCGTTAACCTTATTTATTTTGACGTATTTAAGGTTTTGTTTGATCGAAATAAACTTTATTTCACGATACACATCTCACAATAAGTACAAACTCGCGCGAAGTCATGCAATCTCTGCTCTGTTACAACTGTTTTAAGAAAGGTGATTGTCCTTTATCAATCAGTCAGGGCGGGTGGATGTTGGGGCTGAATTTGTACAATGAAAGAGTCCCTCCAAGTCCCTCGAGAGCCATTTGTTTATTTTTAAGCAAGGGCAGTAACTTTTGAGTTCATTCATCTGTTGTGGAATTGTTTGAATACAGATGTTTATTTTAGCAGTTACTTATCCGAATATGCCTTGAACTTACATGACATGCCTTTAAACAAAAATTACAATTAGCTTTTAATTAACCTTAACTTTAATAGTGGTATTTTTCAGGGTTTTAGCGGGCTGTAGTCAGGTGTTATAGGTAGCATGTACTAACTCTGAATTCAGGTAACTCTCAGTTCAGTTATTGAAATAAGGTTGTTTAGAGTTCAGGATGTAATGAAACCAGAAGACATGGCTGCCCTCCAGGTAGTATCAGTGGTCTACACCTGTGCTGTGAGCTTCAAGAGCTGTGTTTATCAGAAGGGGTGTCCTGTGAAGGTTGCTCAGTGGCGACAGGGTCCTTGGTGCATCATGAAGCTGGTGTCAAGAGTTTTGCTAACCTGTGCTGACGGCCAGCCTGCTTGTCTTCTAGGAGAACATGGTGAAGTCCAACATCGACAAGAAGTTCTCTGCGCATTATGACGCCGTGGAGGCAGAGCTGAAGTCAAGCACCGTGGGTAGGTACAGTGCGGAAAGGAACAGAGGGAGTTCTGATACCACAGGTTTCAGTTCCTCAGGAGTTGAGGCTCAGTAGTTGCTCTTGACAGCAGTCCTGAGGTTTCAGAGTTCTTCAGTCTCCCTTGCAGCCTGCAGTCAGTCTGCACCCCCGTGGTTTCAACACCCCCTCTGTAACATGAATCTAGTGAAACCTAAAATGTGCACTTGCTGATACAGGCACTGCATTGTGGTGTAAAGCAGTTTGATAATGAAACCAATGTTTTGTTGTTTAACTTTTTCTTTTCTGTCTGTTCCCTATGACTACCTCAGTGAGTGTCTTGGGTCCTTGTGCTCAGGTTGAGAGACTTTGTGTCAGTCTTGTAGCTGAGAGAAGAAAGAGTGCTGCTATTTATGAACAGGGCCTGGCCAGTGTGTACTTCCAGTTTTCCTGGAAGGCTGGGTTTGATGTTTGTGCTGCCTTGCTGTGTGTGTTGGTGTTTTCTGTATTCAGGCCTGATGCTGTTCTAGGTGTTAAGTGCTGAGGCCAAGTATGACTGCGCCACTGACTTAGAGAGCAGGTCATGTCACCACTGCACCACTATTATCCCTTATATTGTTGTGCATTGATGTTTTCAATGAACACACAACCACAGAAAGCAGCAGTGTTGCGATCTCTCTCTGTTTTGTCATGGATGATTGCTTGGATGCTAATGTCTACAGCTAAGCAGCGAAAAGGTGGCGCTTGTATAACTGTGCTTCTTCCGGTGTCCTGGGCAGGTCTGGTGACCCTCAATGACATGAAGGCCAAGCAGGAGGCTCTGGTGAAGGAGAGGGAGAAGCAGCTGGCCAAGAAGGAGCAGTCCAAGGAGCTGCAGCTGTGAGTCTCTGACTGACCAGCTACCAGCTGACCTAAAGGAGCAGGACCGAATATGTTAAACTGTTTTTAAGAATGAGCCTGACAGTACAGAATGTCTACATTTGCTCAGACACAACCAGCTAAATGTAGATAAAGTATCTAGTTATAGCTGTATGAGGCAGGAGAATAGTTTACCTCCCCAGTTCTTTGTACGAAGGGAGTGTGTGAAAGCGTGTGTTTTTCTGCTTGAGTATACAACCTCACTGTAGTGCGGTGCTGGAGGGGAAGAGGCGGTCTGCCCTCTTGCCACCCTTCTCTCAGTCTCTGCCCCTGACCCTGCAGGAAACTGGAGAAGCAGAAAGAGAAGAAGAGGAAGGAGGAGCAGAAGAGGAAGATCGCCAGCTTGTCCTTTAACCCTGAGGAAGAGGAGGATGAAGATGCGGAGAACGAGGAAGAGGAGGAGGAGGAAGGTGAGAGTTCACACTAGACACAGCAGAGCCAAACAAACTTCAGTCCTCTTTGCCAGCGTGTTGCACAGCTGTGAATGCAAGGGCATACTTGCGCAGGATGTTAGCGTGCTTAGAAAAGATGGATCCAAAGATCTTCAGCAGCATAGTTGGGCAGCTTGTTCCATACTTCCACAACCCTTCGCGTAAAGATGCACCTCGTGATCTCAGTTCCCACTTGGTGTGTGTGTGTGTCTCTCTCCACTGTTGTTGGGTAGGGGTGCCGGTTATGATGTACACTGCAGCCTCAGCGGGTGACACTGATGTGATTTTTACAGAAATCCCGGTTAAGAAGAAGAAACTGGGGAAGAACCCGGACGTGGACACCAGCTTCTTACCGGACAGAGACCGAGAGGTGAGGCGCAGCAGGTCGCTTCCTGTGGGCCAGAGTGGCCAGTGTGAGCTTGGCCCTCAGCCAAGCGCGCTGCTGAGAAAGTGCACCACTGAGGAGAGTGGCAGTTGAGAGTCAAGGGTCTGCGGCCTTTTTTTTTTTGCTAAAGTAGAGTGAAAAGTGATGATGTTTTTGTATGAGAACAGGAGGGACGAGGTGAGCAGCAGTATGTGTTACGTGTCTCATGTGGGGACACCTGCGTGTTTGAAGTCAGTAGTGGGGGGTTAGTAGTTGCTCCGGCCTCTCAGGCTCTTGGTGACCCTTGACCTCCCAGGCACTTGCAAGCATGCGGTGCTGTTGGTGAGGGGTGCGCCTCTCCTGCAGGCGGCGCCCTACAGGTAGGGGGGCTGTGCTGCCCGTGAGGTTTTAAAAGACGAGTGGCGGGAAGGGGGGGGGTTTGTGCATTTCCTCGTTCCCTCCTCGGTGCGATTGCAGGGATCAATAACGGGAGGAAAGGCACCATCGTCTCTTCCGAATGGTGTAGAAGCAGAACCCAGAAAAATTGGCAGACCTAAATGTATTGGGAGAAAGTCGTTTGAACCCGTGTGTGGGAGGAAATAGCAGCTGCATTGAAGGGAGCAGGAGAGGGAGGGGGCCCGCTCTGTGGCGCAGGTGGGACCACCGTGGGGCGCTCAGCAGCGCCCCCCAGAGGCCTGACGGTGCCGTGTTTCATTCTCCTCCCGTGCGCAGGAGGAGGAGAACCGTCTGCGGGAGGAGCTGCGGCAGGAGTGGGAGCGCAAGCAGGAGAAGATCAAGAGTGAGTGAGCTCCGCAGTCGCCCGAGGTCCCGGCGGGCGCGGCTTTCGGTCGCCGGCGACCGTGAAAGCACAGCCACGGCAAAACGTGGCGCGGCGCGGTAAACCCAGGGAAAACACTGCGGGAAGAACCCTTAGGGAGTTGAACCTTCTTAAGGGTCGCTCCCAGAATGTGCTAAGCATTTGCAGCAGAAACAGTGATGCATTCGCGGCCTTCTCTGTGTGGGTCAGTATGGCCAAAATCAGCAGACAGCAGCGCCTGGCAGCATGGCGTCCGTTTAAAAGCACGCACACACACACACACACACACACACACACACACACACACACAAAACTACACTAGGTAGTTAGTTTTTGATCTTACTGTCAGATTGTTTTAAGTTGCAGGCGCGCTTGTGTCAGGAAACGGGCAGGTGGGTAGGGGCGGCCGTCAGAACAGCAGCGACGCTGTGCATGAGTAGAAAGTCGTGCTTTTGGGCGGCGAGGAGAGGCCCGATGAGTCGGGGGCTGAGCAGTGGGCCTGCTGCACAGATGTGAAGTGAGGTTCGCCCCCTCACGGTTACAAGGGCACTGGAAGAAAGGTGTGTCGCTGAGCGTGGGTGTGTGGCTTGTGTTGCAGGCGAGGAGATCGAGATCACGTTCAGCTACTGGGATGGCTCAGGACACCGCAGGACTGTGAAGGTGAGGACCGTTAGACCGCTCAGGAGTGGCTGGGAGCTGTGACTGAAAGTAGACTGCTGTGATGCACGGTGACTGCGAAGGGCACCCATCTGTATGACTGCGACAGTGTGACGTGCTGTTCCGTTGTGTCGCTGCCTGTGCAATACTCCCTCTGACTTGGAATGACTGCTCATGTCTTGGGGGTTTGCGTTTCATGTCTATTTCTGTTGTTTTTTAAACCTCTGAAACATTCAACTTAATTTTAAATCTTCTAAGTTCCTGTGTATAATTACTTTTTCAACAAATGTTGTATTTAGCTCTGTTTTGCACTGAATCAACAACGGGGTTTTGCTATAAAATACAATCTAGGAAGTGAAGCACCTGAACATGATGGTCCTGAATGCCTCCTGTCATTTTTTGATGTTCTGGTGGACAAGTAGTCTTTTACTGCAGTGCACTTGCGGTGGGGTGCTGTGGCTGCATGTGAGGTGAATAGAAGCGTATTGCTGGGTAAATTCTGTAGCTGTTGCTTGGGCCTGGGGCGGCAAGTAAAGGCGTTGCCTTGATGAAAGTGTGTGCTGGCTGGCAGAGCTGATCCTTGTGTGTGCTGTGCAGATGAAGAAGGGCAACACCATCCAGCAGTTCCTGCAGAAGGCCCTGGAGATCCTGAGGAAGGACTTCAGCGAGCTCAGGTACAGTAGTGGGAGGGGACCAGGAGGGAGAAGCTCGGGGTGTCACTGAGCATCAGCTGTGAGAGGCTTTCTGTGCCACAAGCCTGCAGTTCCTTAGGTGGACATCACTAAGAGGAGAGGCAAATGGCCAGATATGTACTGGGTTATGTCCCTTTTCTAAAATAACTGTCATGTCTGGGTGTTTTTAAGGTTCTTAACTGTATGAGCTGTATTTCCCCCTTGGGGATGAATAAATGTATCGTAATGATGTAGCAAAGATGGATATGATTCACAGTGGCCTGGAGGCTCCTGTAGGATTTGACCTGCTGTAGGCTAGTTAACATGAGAGCAGCTGTCTGTCTGGAGAGGCCTTCTCCAGTCTTCGAAACAGCAAGAGCTCCACTGTGAACATGCTCCCTGTTGCAGGTCTGCTGGTGTGGAGCAGCTCATGTACATCAAGGAAGACCTGATCATCCCACACGTGAGTTTCCCCACCCCCACACCCTGCGCTGAGCCGACTGGGGTCACCTTGCCTCTTTGTCACCTTGTAACTGGAAAAAAACCAATTGTTCTGTTTCATTTCAGCACCACAGCTTTTACGATTTCATTGTGACAAAAGCTAGAGGCAAAAGCGGTGAGTGTTGTTGTCTTCTCTTGTGGTAACCTCACAAAGTACAGCCTTAGACCACAGGGACGGGTTTGTCTCCATCTCTTCAGTCTACATGACCTAAATTAGGAATTTATTCTGCTAACACATTTGATGGACTAACCCTCCCACCTGCTAATGTTGGTCAGAAAATATCTAATTACTGTATAGTGTGCTTGGAATTATTTCTGATATGAGCAGAGTGGCTTATTTTCAACAGTATTGCTGGCCATGCTTAAATCCAAGGTCTTTCATGAGACTGCTGTATCAATCTCCATGGGAAAAGAAAGAGGTCACAAAACCCGAAGAAACCAGACCCCCATGTGCTAGTGTGAGGAGGAATGAACTTAACCCCCATTTCTCCATAACACGTCTGTTTTCCTTCTGAGCTAGTCTCCAGGTTTGATAGAATCAGGTGAATAGAAAGATAGCAGTCCATCCCTTCCGGGTTGCTAAACCCATGTCTTTCAAGAAAGGAAGAAAAACCGAAATGCCTTCCCAAGAGCTGCAGGAGCTGGGAAACGAGAGGATTGTCCAGATCTGTCTCAAGACAGCTGCCGATCCCTCTGCTCTGAACAGACTGTAATCTGCTGCCGTGTTTGTCTGCAGGTCCCCTGTTTAACTTCGATGTGCATGAAGACGTCCGGTTGCTGAGCGATGCCACTGTTGAGAAAGATGAGGTGTGTTTCCAGCATTTGACTCTGGCATCAGTAACCCTGTGTTGCAGTGTAACGATGGCTTTCAGAAGCCACATGATTTAAAATCGACATGTGGCTGTTCTGCACACTGGCCTTACTGCCTGTGCTTGGGATGTGTGTGTCTTGGCTGTGGTCCCTTTATTCCTGTCATCTGTGTGTCTGCGTGGCCTTGAGTAAATATCATTTGCTTCTGCACTCTTCAAGACATCGTTTTTCAGGGGTGTTTAACTGGGATTTGAGTGGGAAGAGGCAAAGACGTGGGAGCATCGAGTCCTGATCAAGGTGATGGGGAAAGGTCAGCACTTCCGAGTGCACAAAAGTGGGAGCAGTTCGGAAGAGTTCAGGCATGGACGGCTCTTTGTCAAAGCTGATTCCCAAGTTCCTGCCATCCTTCGGGAACAACGCCCAGCTTACAAGGTCTTGTGAGGATAGAGACTGATATTCCCCTCAATCGCGTCGTTGGGAGTCACGCGCAGAAGCTGTATGGAAACGAGCAGAACTGCTGCTTTGCTAGACGGCATGACCAGACTCTCATCTTCAGAACTGCTCCCCCCTTTCCCCACTCAGAGTTTTTTTGTTGCACCTCCCTTTCCACACGAGTGCACGTGTCCCCGGAAGTCCCGGTCCTGGTTCTCAGGGGGGGCTACGTGCTCATGGCGCCGTCTCCCCCCTTGTGTCCCCCCTCAGTCTCACGCTGGCAAGGTGGTGCTGAGGAGCTGGTACGAGAAGAACAAGCACATCTTCCCCGCCAGCCGCTGGGAGCCCTACGACCCCGAGAAGAAGTGGGACAAGTACACGGTGAGTGCCGCACCCCCTCGCTCTGTCCTCAGGGGTCCCCCCTGCCCGGTCCTCCCGGGAGGAGGCCCAAGATAGCAAAGCATAGCGCCGTTTCCGAATCGGAGCCACCCTGCACAGCAGTCGTGAGTCGTGTGCGGGTTGCGCGGATTTCCAGCGTGAGGCCGGCACCGCCCGTCGCTGTCCGCTGGCGTTACTGCCTTGCGCTGATCCGCCAGCTCCCGCCGTACCGCGGGCAGGCCCCAGGCCCAGCTCCACAGCTGCTGCGCGAGGATCAAGAGGTGTCCGCTCTGGAATTTTCTCTGGAAAGAACCCCTTCTTGTTCTCTTGTATCCCCCTTTCCCCTCTGTGGCCTGAAGCTGAGCAGCAGAGCCCCACAGCGGTGTCTGTCTAGGGGGGTTCGCACGTGACCCCGCAGCGGCGCCGAGTCGGGCCGGGGCGCTGTGGCGATGGGCTGCGGCTCCTTCCTCTTGTGGGGGAGGAATAGAACTTCTCCTCTGTGTCCGTGGAGAAGTAAAGATTGCTGGGTTGTAAAGGTTTTCTTCCTCCCTCTTGTTTTTCAGATCCGGTAAAGGAATCCTGTGTCGGTGCCATCACTCGCGGGTGCACTTTTATGATTTTGTATATAGTTTTAATTTTACTTTCAGCCTGGTGATACTTCTGTTTCTGTTTCAGCCCTTGTAAATATGAATAATAAAAAGCCTTGGTGCTCTCTAACCTCCAGTGTGAAACTGTTTTTAAAGATGGTCACTTATATCAATTAAGAAAATAAAAGGCTCTTTAAAAATCTTTAGTATTTTACTTCACACTATCTTTTATTACCATCAATAGAAATAGTTATGCACATAAGTTATATTATGCCTGTAATAATAAGTTACATTTCAGACCATTTACAGAGCTAGCTCTGTTTTTAGACTAATTGGATTCGAACCTACAACCTTTCAGTTAGAAGTCCAAGCCCCTCAACACTGCCGTCTCCCGAGCGGAGCTGACACTTTATTCAGGTACACTTTGGTTTTAGCAAGTAATATCGCTATCTGTAGAATAGAAGAAAAAATATTCTGAGAAAATTAACTTTATTTGATGTGATTCGTTTGTTTAAATTAAACAAAGGCAGTTCTCCTAACATTCCACATACTCACAAAACTGACAAAAAAAAAATCAGCACAGCACAATAGAGGCACGAGATTCAAACACTCATGTGTCCACACCTGACATTGCAGGTACCCACAGCCAAGCATGGACTGGCCTGGCCTACAGCTGGGCCCAGAGGAGTGCACTGGACACTCCCAGACTGCACCCGGGCTTTGAAATAACAAGGACATCTGTCTTCTCTTCACTGCCGAAACAGCAGCTTCAGTCGCCCTGCCCGTACTACAGAGGTTAAA
Organism: Lepisosteus platostomus; assembly: GCF_059453375.1. Taxonomy (NCBI): domain Eukaryota; kingdom Metazoa; phylum Chordata; class Actinopteri; order Semionotiformes; family Lepisosteidae; genus Lepisosteus; species Lepisosteus platostomus. The sequence continues at coordinate 1,618,429 of NC_142613.1, forward strand.
AATGAGTTATAATGAGTTAAATGAATTTAATTTTAATCCTCTTATTATCCCAAGAGTTGGTACTACCAACATGTTGTTCACCAGGATCAACAGGATAGATCTGTATTGGATGAGAAAACCAAACTGTTGAACTGCGCTGAATTGACATTTTCACACAGACATGCCTCAACTAATCCACACACCACACACACTCTCAAAGACATGCATTGATACGGAGAAAGACAGAAGTGGGTATGCATTCCAACCGGAGCACCAGTCTATTGGCCCTGAGCTCCACAGTCCCCTGAAGGTCCCAGGCTCCTGCCGGACAAGGGACCAGAACCCCCCTCGCCTCTCTCGCCTGTCCACATCGCATTCTCCCCAGAGCACCGGGGCTGGGGGTCACTGCAGCTGGTACCGCAGGCACTGCGAGGAGCAGGAACAGCCCAGGGGCCTCCAGGGCCTGCCAACACGCTGCTCGGAGCGGAGCTGGGATAGAAGGACACACACTCCCACTTCTCTCCTCCTCCTCCTCGCTCTCTCATTTCTTCTTCCTGCGCACCACGGTCCAGCCGTCCTCGGCGTCGGGCGGGGAAAGGCTGTCCTGGGCCCTGGGGGGAGTGGGGACCCCGCCTGCTGCCTCCTCACACTCCATCGCCTGGGGGACACAGACAGCAGGGCGCTGAGAGACGCTGCACAGGGGCCAACGATGACAAGAAGACAAAGGGAGAGGTGCCCCCACATACGCATTTTAAATACCGTGCATCTGAGCTGGACTAGTGGGACAACACATTCACACACTTCATTCTGTGGGCCACCTTCATTATCAGACATGGAGTTAATATGCAGCACTCGTTTTGATTTAGTCCACAGCTTCAAGGTAAAACCTAAAACTGAGTTAAATAATGCTCAGGCGGAAACAGGGTTAGAAAGTCCCTTGAACAACACGCCCAGTTTCTGTGCAGGGGCCACCCTGAGCTTCTCAGAGCCAAATGGGTTTAATGGGGGCGAATCATGAGGCTGAAGGCTTCATTTAAACTTGTGAGTCAGAGCATTTAGGATTACCAGTCTAGGGCTTTTTTGTCAAAGAGAGACACTGTGGCCCTTCAAAAATAATGGCTGTTTGAGACTGGCAAGGCAGTAGCAACAGCGCTGTTCAAGTGACAGTGGACACCATGCAATCAGTACCTCTGTCTCTCTCTCTTCCTCCTCCTCGTCCTCACTGCTCCCTCTCGCCTGCCCCTCTTCCTCATCAGGGCTGTGGGCGGAGACAGCGGTAACCTTGACTGGTGCGCGGCGCTGTGCCAGCTGGGCGATCCGCTCCCTCACCTCCGCCAGTTGCCCCTGCTGACACTTCCCAAACAGCTCACGCAGTTCTAGCGCCACCTATTGGACATACAGAAGAAAACAATGAGACCCTTAAGGTGACTTAAGATCTGGACAGCCTGATTTCTACAGGTCTCTCTCACTCATCCCTCACTGTTTTCACATCCACTCCAAGAGGACACAGACCCCAGAATGAAAAGTTATAGAATTTATAATTAGCAAACCTATTAATGGGTAAAAGCAATGGGTGAAATGCCAGAGCAAGGAACTGTGGGTTGCTGTTCAGCCCTGCATGCTCTGTGCAGCAGCTGGTCTTATGTACAGGAGTGCGTGTACCTGTGGCAGACTGCCATCCTCCACCACAGTGTCAAACTCATTGTTCATCAGCTCTGCCAGGAAGTCCTCAACCTCATCCTGCTCCAGGTCAGCTGCACAACACAGAACACAGCACACAGTCAGAGGAGAGGCACTGGACACAGAGCACACGGTCAGAGGAGAAGCGCTGGACACGCACAGAGCACACAGTCAGAGGAGAGGTGCTGGACACGCACAGAGCACACAGTCAGAGGAGAGGCGCTGGACACGCACAGAGCACACAGTCAGAGGAGAGGCGCTGGACACGCACAGAGCACACAGTCAGAGGAGAGGCACTGGACACAGAGCACACAGTCAGAGGAGAAGCGCTGGACACGCACAGAGCACACAGTCAGAGGAGAAGCGCTGGACACGCACAGAGCACACAGTCAGAGGAGAAGCGCTGGACACGCACAGAGCACACAGTCAGAGGAGAGGCGCTGGACACAGAGCACACAGTCAGAGGAGAGGCGCTGGACACAGAGCACACAGTCAGAGGAGAGGCGCTGGACACGCACAGAGCACACAGTCAGAGGAGAGGCGCTGGACACAGAGCACACAGTCAGAGGAGAAGCGCTGGACACAGAGCACACAGTCAGAGGAGAGGCGCTGGTCACACAAAATAAAAACCACTCACTGTTGTCATGGAAATACTGCTGCACAGCGTCCACCATCCAATCAGCTTTCTGTCGGCTGTGTGCACCCCCAAATCCATTGTCCACCGCAATCTGAGACAAAGCAGAAGTAAACAGTCGTGACAGAAAGGGGGTTGCAGCAGTATATTAAAATAAATACTGTAGCCCCATCGCCTGGGGGCGGGACTACGGGACTGTTTATAGTGGGACGGGGGCTGGGAGACCGCTCTTCCCTTCGCGTAGGTGCAGCGCTGTAACCCCTGTCCCTGTGTGTTTACCGTTCCCCGGCTCTGGTTATTAAATGTGTTGTTCAACCCCATTCCCCGAGTCCTACGCCTGCTCCATTCCGTACCGAAGCCCGCGGTCTTTACAATACTTTTAAACTCAGGACTGCTTGTTAAACAGGTTGTGTTACAGTAGACTACAGTAAAAAGACGGTTAAAACATTTTTATAATAGAAAGTTACAGTAAATCAACAGCCAAATTCAATGAAATTTAAATATAATAAAGATTTATACTACAATTCACTGCTGTGTTACAGAATTTCATAGCAAATCGACCCTATTTGTGGTATCGACCGGCCAGACCGTGTTAACTCAAACACGATCATGTGTGAGTGCATATGTCCTGACACCCCCGTTAATTAAGACTCAAAATACACCTATAGAAACGAGAAAAACTGGTTTTAAGACTGAAAGAAAAACTGTTCTCACTTGCAGCACCGGCCACGTCTCCAAAACAGCACGAACCCCCTCGGCAAAAACTTCATGTGCGGTCAGAACGGGCGCAGCCATCTTGAAAACACAGGCATTAGAAGTCGATCGCTTGCATCCGCTTTGCGGCGCTGTAGGAAAACCACTCGATAGAGAAAGCATCGATCGAGAAGTAGACGTGCGTACGTAATTTTATTAATTTAAACATTAAATAAAAATGTTCTGTTGCTTTCTGCTCTTCTCTTCGCCAATATTCGACAAAGCTTCCGTTTAAGTAAAGACGGAGTACCTTACCAATATAATCAAAAAGGCTGAGGAAAAATCACTAGAATGAAATTTATCCTTCAGACTAACAACTCGATTTCATAGAAATATTATTTAAAACCTGGGATCTTCATTCTCGCGGTTTTCATATGCTCCTTGACCCATAACCGAACAAAAAATAAAACAAGCTTTTATAAGACTTTGTTTTCATGTGATTTCTTTTTAAAGAATTCAGTAGACCCCTGGAAGATGAAGACAACACTACAGTTTGCCCTCCTTGGTACATATGCCTGAGCAGCCGAGAGATCAACCAGTGCTCACAGCACTGAAACACGCCAAGATCCCAACACTGCAACACCCACACTCAAGTCATGTATAGAGACACCTTCTGCACACCCGCTCCTTGACCATTTTCTCCAGAACACATGTAGCGTGGTTGGTGTACCAGTAGGAGGCAGAAGTATAGAATCCAGAGTCCAGATGTGTCCAAACGTTCTGAAAATGTCTCTCAATCAGCCCTCACTGTTCTCACATCCACTGCACCCTGCAACATTCTGAGACCTCAGAAATAAAGTTGGAGAGTTTAGCAAGCTTATTTATAGGTAAAAGAAAAAATACCTCCTGGACAGGACATCTACACTAGTGTCCACTAATGGTGTCGCTTTAGTACTGCTGTCTGAAAAGACCTTGTAAACCTGTAAACACAGTGTCCAGCCCTCCAGGGCCAGGACTGGACAGCCCTTGGTGCAGACACACTGACCATCCCTCCAGGACCAGGACTGGACAGCCCTGCTTCAGACATACACTGACCAGCCAAAAACAAAAGTTGCACAGATCCAGCTTCACTCCTTCAAAGTTTTTAATAGCTCTTACAATGTACATTAGACATGTAGATTATTTTTTACAGATTGCATACTATGAACATTTCTAAAACATTTCATTAAAAAATGTCCAAAGAAAAAACAAACAAACAGATAAGCAACAAATGCATCATTGTCAAATTGAATAAAAAAATTACAATAACTTACAAATTCATTGCTTGTAACCAGCTTGTGTGGGGTGGTAATGGAAGCTGAAATGTGGGGTGCATGATGTGTTTGGGTGGCACACCTACATCATTCACAGAGCATTACAGCTCTATTGCTTTGTACAAAATCCTACAGCGAAGGTGGTAAAGTGGACATTCTGACTGCCCCATGTACAGTAGGATTCCTTACTGCAGTATCCTTCTGTTCATAGTCATACGTGCTACATTGAATGGTATTCAGGTGACCTTCGACCTCCTGAAACACATGGCCCGTGCTCTAAGGTAATGGTGATGTCAGAAGGGATGTATGACCATGAGTGACAGCTGGAACAGTGCGTCTTGCTGGATTGAACAGGAAATTCTGAATTGTCCTTAGCGCCTTAAGGAAACTATTCACTCAGATGCAGCTAAACAGCAGGAAGTACCACAGCAGCGATGGACATCTTTCAGAACCACAGCCTGACTCAATCGGACAGGGAGGGAACCCCCTCCAAACGTACCAGGAGTACAGTAGACCAGTACAGCTGTGGAGCTTATACTGACAATCTATACTGCGTGTGCACCGAAAAACAGATTTCAGAGCTTTTTAGCTTGCTTACAGTACATCTTTGCTGAACTACTCCTAAGCTCCAAATCAAACTCCCAGCTTCAGTTTTCCAAAACTGCTTCAACTGTAAAAAAAAAAGAAGGAAGAAATGTCTTTTTTCACACCTTTGGCTTTTCTTGGTTGATGTTGCACCCCTTAAAACACACATAATGACTTTCAGGATGCAGGGGGAGCGTGTATTGCTTTTGAGAAGACAAGGTCACCTTGCAAGTATTTGCTCAAAATGCAAACAGGGTCAAGACAACACAAAACACCTTGCAGAACGGCTACAGGTGCAACAACAGTTTTGGGGAATAGCTAAGAATTGTTCACCGCTCAGCCCAGAGCTTTTGGGGTATTCAGACTGCTCAGTGAACTGAAGCATGTTCAGCATGCCCTGACAGGTCCCCCTAGTACATACTGAGCAGTGTTGTCTGGCCCAGTGGTCCCCAACCCTTTGGGGTACAGGGGAAAGATATTCACCCCCCAATTACTGTGGGAATAACTGGCCTTGGAAAAACAAAATCCTAGAGTCATGCTGTCACAGACATATGCAAGGCTGTTACAGCACCCTCAACAGCGACACCAAGTGGCCAGGACGAGAAACTGCAGTATCGCCCATCTGAATCCATTACTGGCTGAAAAGTCACACTCATCACAGCATCTTGTGGTTTTACTGTAGTAAAAACACAGTAAAATGTAGTACAGAGCAAATCAGACTACTAAAAAGCAAATACAGGTGGCCAGCATGAAGGACCAGGCCCAGGCAGAAATACTGTGAAAAGTTCCCCATATTCAGCTCCTACAGGAGACACCACTGGGAGGGGCAGAAGTGCCAGGGCCAGGGCCGCACACACTCAACACCGTGGAACAGATCTGGTGCGGAGAGGACAGCGAGGACCGCAACGATCTGGGCCTGCAGCTCTGGCTGTGCTGCGTCTCCGGCCTCAGTGACGAGATGTGGAAATATCCCGCCGGACAGGAGAAGCACATGATCCCCTGCTGCCGACACAATTACATCTTCGGCCTACGCAGCAGCAGCACAAGAAGATTGGGACACTTCACAATAGACTTCAGAGTTTCCCGGTGTCATCTTCTTTTTGTAAACGGAAGTGGACACAGGTGCTGACCCAGCCAGGAGGACAGTGACCTGATTCTAACTCTACAAACCCATCACAGCTCAGGATTGTCTGCATTTAAAGAGAGAGGAAAAAAAAACAAACAGGCACACATCACACATCTGGGGGCTGTAGGAGTGTGGAACAAGCCGCCCAGCCATGTTGCTGAACCTGATAACCTGGCTTCTTCCAGGAAACAACTAGATGAGATCTGCTAATCAGGACAGCATTTACACAAAGAGTTGTCTCATGTTCTCATGTCCAAGACACCTGCGTGTGAAAAGCCGTCCCTCAGGAAGAAAGAGAAGCCACTCTGTCCTTTGCTCAGCAGTGCTGAGGCTGCACATCCCTCACCCCTCCCTCTTTCGGGAAGACGTACAGTGCAGCCTGCCTGCCTTCGCTCTTCCAAGCTGCGTCCTTGGTCACTCTGCTGCCCCCCTCTTCCTCAATCCTTTCAACAACCTGCCCCCCCATCTGCGATTTTTAAACTACCTGTAGGTCCGGCTGGTATGAAAAAGGGAATCAAAGAAAAACAATCGAAACGATGATTGCAGGAGTCACACTAATGGTGGATAAGGAAGTCATGCGGGCTCGAAAGAGTCACAGTATGAGCAATTCTCTTTAGGGCTTCTACCAGCAGGGCTGACTGTGGGAGTATCTGCACCCTGCAGGGCCAGAGGGAGAGGTCCAGTCTGTCTGTCCCCACCTGCGCTCACCAGTGTGCACGTTTACTTGTACCCCTGCCGAACCTCTCACCACAGGATAAGCCAGGAATTCCACCCGGACACAGAGAGGGGTTAAAAGTCAACCGAAAGGGCTACAGCACGTCGGCATCTGCCTTCTCCTGTGCTGCAGCCACCAGCACACAATACCACACAGGTCAATACTCGGATACAACAGCACAACACAGGGGCCACTGGCAGGCAAGGTCAGGAGCAACTGCAGCTCGTGATACAGTGTTTGTAGTGTCTCATCTCCCTGATTGATCTCCCCATTTCTACACTCGGACACGCGATGAAAACGAAACGAGAACCAGTCTGAAAACTCTGGATGAAAAAAAGATCAGTTTCACAGACACATTACTTTGGCCATTGACGGTTATATTGCTTCAAAGAAGGCAGACGGGGAACTCCACAGTCTGGCCCAAATACAACAGGCATGACGTGACGACGGAGCAGACCATCTGAGCTACTGCTGAGCCCTGTCCACTACAGGCCCGCCTGAGGCAGAGCCCAGAGCCGGACACAGCCCGTCTTCCACACACTGAACAAGCAATGCAAGGGCTAACATACAGCAGGAAACACCACTGACTATCCTGAACATCTGTGCCCTGGGGAGGCCTTGAGTGCCAAACGAATCCTGACAAGTGCAGGTCAGCTCCATTCCCTGCTTACTGGTGCTGCATACACTCCCTCACCTCAGAGACGCTCATTTTAAAAGGGCAGGGCTCCAGTAGTGTGGCTTGACTGGAGTTTCAATGATACACCGAGATGGTCTGGGGTGTGTAAAGAGGCAGGGGAGCCCCAATGTGCACTGAGAGAAAGACAAACCCCCTCCCTCAATTCTCCCTAAGGCTAAGCCCCTCCAGACACCCCCATAATCACAGAGCAGCCCCCCCAGAGCTCAGTACCATCCTTTAAAACATCAAACAGAAATGCCATCATCACTGCCAAGAGAGAAACAAAAATCCTGTTGCAATGGCATCAAATTAACTTTTTTTTTTCTTTAAAACATACAACCAGACATGAAAGTACAACACTCCTCATCAGAAGTCTTCTAATGAGAAGAACATAAAAAATTATATTCTCGGATCTTCACATCATGTTGTTGGGAGTCTCCCACTGTTTCCGCTGTGGATAAGATCAGGGGCACTGTGTCCCAGGTGGACCCTGCACGCCTCCCCTCAGAGGTGCCCCCACAGTCATGAAGGTGCAACACCCAGGACTGTGTCAAAACCCCACTGGCATCTGTTCCCTGCAGTTCACCACTAGTGCATGACCCCGGCACCCCACTGGACTGAGCCCCACAGTGATGGGGTTCCACACCACGTCAGACACATGACGGCTACTGTCTGCTTCACAAGCTGCTAGGGGGGCCCTACATCTTTACACTTATATAGTGCCTTTCTGGACACTCCACTCAAAGCGCTTTACAGGTAATGAGGAATCCTACTACCGCCACCAATGTGCAGCCCCCAAATGGAGAATCTGCCAGTGGGCTCCCCACACACCAGCTCTCAGAGGGGGGGGGAGAACAGAGTGATGAAGCCAGTTCAGAGATGGGGGTTATTAGGAGGCCATGGTTGGCAAAGGCCAATGGGAAATTTGGCCAGGACACTGGGATTACACCCCTGCTCCTTTCCAAAATCCCTGGGAGAAGGTGCTCAGGGAGGAGAGTCAGGTCAAATTGGAGAGACAGCCCCAGTCTTTCTGCAGGAGACACAGGGGGAGTATAGGAAGACAGGAGAGAGTGAGGAAAGAAGTGAGCATTTAGAGGGAGAGTGGCGTCTGTCCCCCAAACTCCCCTTCACATCTCTCAACCTCACCTCAAAGGACACATGGGATGAGCCAACTGCCCCCACCGAAACCACCCCACATGTCAGTCTGGGCACCCCCAAAAAGCACCACAACGCTTCTTGAAAAAAAAAAAAACAATGAAAGTATCCGATGTGAATGTGATGTATCCCCAGAAGACGAACAGGGCGTCTCTCCCTGGTTCTCCCCTTGTCTTCACGGTTCTCCCCCCCGTCTCAGTAGAGCAGGCTCTGTCTTCGGGGCTTGCCGTCCACTGCAAACAGACAGGAGAGGACTGTGTCAAGTGCAGCACAGGAGCGGCGCTGGTCTGCACGACGACAGAGACAAGATGGAGAGGACATGCACACAGCTCACAGACAGCACGCTCAGCGCCCCCTGATTCCTCCCTACAGTGTATTCACATCTCGTTTATTCTTCAGTGCGATTTAAATCTGTACTGATTTACACAGCTGGGTATTTACCGTGAGCAATTAGAGTGAGGTGCCCTGCTTAAGGGCACAACAGCTGTGCGCCCAAGTAGGATTTGAACCCATAAAGCTTCAGTTACGAGTCCAGGGCCCTCACTACAACATCGCATTGTTCTGCCCAAGAACAATTCTCAGTGAGTGCAGTCTATAGATCAGGTGTTCGGTGGGGCAGTCCTACAGAACGGGGTAAAGTGGAAACAGGGCAAGACTGCGTGCACACCACACGTGGATTCACAAAACCAAAGCGAGCGCCAAACACACACCACCAATCAAAGAGGAGAAAAACAAGCAGGAAGAGTTCTGTTACCCGGGCAGGAGCCACTGCAGTCAATGAGGATGTGGGATTAGGACTAGCACAGCACATGCTCAGGGGCAGCTTCAATCTGACTGGCTGGCTGGAAACACTCAGTGTCAGTGGAGGAGACTATTACATGGAGGTGGCAGTGGGGGAGGGGGTTGGGGGGGGGAGTGGCAGGAGAAATAAAACATAAGAAAAGGAAGATAATATGTTAAAAGATGGCAATTGCAAAGCAAGGCCTGGGCAGGACAGAAAGATGGGGGGAAAAAAATCACTGATATTCATCTCTAACCAGCCCAAACAGGGCCTTAACTTCCCCCATTTAACCCTCATGTTAGTTTAGCCCACATCTGTCGCACTTCAATTCAGCTAATGAACATTTAGGGGAATTTCAGCCCTGTCTGTGGGGTAATCTGTGGGTCTAAGGAAGTCGCTGCGGGCTCTGCCTGCTGAAGAGATGTAGTCTGGGCCGGGCCCGGTTACGGTCTCTAGGCCCGGTTGTCCGAGTTGTTATGAATGTGGCTTTTTGATCGACTCCTTGGAGGATACGGCTGACGTGAGCCAAACGCAGAATAGCTGACACTGAGCACCTGGGCCTTTCCCCAGCCAGCTCCCCTGAAACACCTCCCCCCCCCCCCAGCGGCGTCCACCCTATGCCCACGGCTGCTGCCCTCTCTCCCCTCGCCACCACAGACGCTCTCCCGGCCAGCCCCATGCTCCTGCAGCTTTCCAGCCAGCGGGAATAAGCTCTAAGACAGCTCCTTTGCTTGCTCTGGGGTCTTTCCTGTGCTACAGCTCAGCTGCAGTTTGCCGAACAGTTAACCTCACGGCCCGTCAGTCTGCCGTTTCCACCCTGAGCCCCAGCCCCCGCGTCCCAGGGCAGGTTGCAGAGCTCCTGCATCAGCACGTGCTGCATAATCCCCAAATCCACAGACTCAGCGGCTAAGCATGTGAATTCAGCAACGCCTGCCCGTGTCCTGTGTGTGAGGACTGGAGGACTGCAGGGGACGCTGCCCACAGCCAGGTCTGTCCAGTGGCGGGGATGGGAGGAGGGAAGGGATGGCGGGGTCAGGTCAGGCATGAGCCAGCGGCGTGAGGGGGGGCTGCCGTGCCAAGATGCCCATCTCTGTACCTGAGTCAGAACTCTGCATCCTCCACACACACTGTCAGGGCTGCTGGGGGATGAGGGCAGGCAGGGAGGCAGAGGGAGAAGGAAGGAGTGAGGGAATTAGGGAGGGAGGAGAAGATCAGGATGGGAGTGTCGAGATGGGACGGTGGTGAGAACGCAGGCCCTACGGTTTTCTCAATTCGGCACAGACACACCCTGGCGGCACTTTACAACCCTTTCACTGCTGCTGCTGCTGCTGCGACCGCGGTAACAGTGGCCACAGCGCCAGCAGCGCTGAAGGGCAGAGCCGCCGGGTCAGGAATGGCAGAGAACGAACAGCAGTGGCAGCAGGAGGTGCAGAAATCAGTACCAGCCGTATAACGGCACATAAGTACCAAGAATGCTAACTTGATTAGCACTTATAGCAGCGGTTAGTGGCGTTTAGGGCTAGATAAGATCAATTACAGAAGAAGAGAGCTCGGCCCATCTAGGCTCTTTGATAGTCAGCAGATCTCGTCCAGCTGTGCCGGGAAGGAAGCCAGGTTATCGGCTTCAACAACACGGCTGGGGAGCTCGTACCAGACAGACGGTCGCCCAGTCCAGGGCTGTACCCAGGACTCTGAAATGAAGAGTCTCGTGCTCCACTCACTGAGCTAGTGCTGCAGCAGAGGTGGCTCCAGGAGTCCCTACTAGTAACCAGCAGAGCTAGCAGCTGCGGAGTACAGCAGCAAGACAGAAACAGCAGCAGTGATAGAAGTAATACCTGTGGTAGTCGCAGCAGCAGTAGTACTGCAACTAAATCAGTGTATACTGTACCCAGAGATAGTCTTTTCTTAAACCAGTATTACATTTAGTACAGCAAGTACTATATAATGTCCGGTGCTGCCATGTGAACACTAGATACCATATGCATCACCAATTGTCGTCTTCAAGCTGTACTGAATGAGGTTAAAGGGTGCAGTGATCCTGGACTACCTCACTTTTTCTGGAGTATTGACTCTCTCATGAGATACACTGTCGAGATCATTTTCTCCAGTGTTAAACTTGCCTTCATGTCTTAACCACAATTATACTGGAATGTTTCTAGCAGGCATCTGGTTCACCCCGACAGGCTCTTCGGCTCTATTATGAGGACAGCTGGGGGAAAAAAAAACTCTCCTTTTTACAGAATGTGACGGGTCTGTATTTTTGCACACTGGCGATAGAGCTCACAATGGTAGAAGGTGTTCTGTCCAGACAGACGGAGACAGACAGACGGAAAGAGACCCACCCCAGCTCACCTGACTCAGGCAGGGAGCTCATCCTCATTCCAGGCTCCCTCTCCAGCTGGATCTCCTTTAGTGCAAATATAGAAGTAGCTGAGAGAGAGAGACAGAGGCACAGAATGAGATCCTGACTTCGCCACCCTTCCCATCAATAGAATCATCAACACCAGCAATAAAAAAAATACATTTAAGAAAAAACAGTCAAAACCTCCACTTTGAAATATCGAATCTCTAAATCAAACATAGAAGACACCACAACACTTTCAGGAGAAGCTCAGTGAATATACTGCAATGCTGGATTGTCCCACAATGTCCTGCCCTGCACTGCTCTGAGCTGACTGTTCTAATGCGCTGCTCTGCACTCCCCTGCGTTTTGATGCACTGCCCTGTGCTGCCCTGTGTTTGGATGAACTGCTGTGTGGTGCCGTGTGCTGCCCTGCGCTGTGATACGCTGCGATGTGCTACCCTGTGCTTTGACATGCTGCCCTTTTGTTTTGACGCGCTGGCCTTGGCCGTGACGTGCTACACTTTTGTTTTGATGCGCTGCCCTGTGCTGTGATGCACTGTGATGCGCTGCCCTGTGCTGTGATGCACTGTGATGCGCTGCCCTGTGCTGTGATGCACTGTGATGTGCTGCCCTGTGCTGTGATGTACTGTGATGCGCTGCCCTGTGCTGTGATGTACTGTGATGCGCTGCCCTGTGCTGTGATGTGCTATGATGCGCTGCCCTGTGCTGTGATGTACTGTGATGCGCTGCCCTGTGCTGTGATGTACTGTGATGCGCTGCCCTGTGCTGTGATGTGCTATGATGCGCTGCCCTGTGCTGTGATGTGCTCTGATGCGCTGCCCTGTGCTGTGATGTACTGTGATGCGCTGCCCTGTGCTGTGATGTACTGTGATGCGCTGCCCTGTGCTGTGATATGCTATGATGCGCTGCCCTGTGCTGTGATGTACTGTGATGCGCTGCCCTGTGCTGTGATATGCTATGATGCGCTGCCCTGTGCTGTGATGTGCTGCCCTGGGCTGCGATGCGCTGACACACTCACTGTCAGGCAGGTTGACCACTCTCTCCCCCAGGCTGTGAAAGTAGGGCTGCCTCATGGCTTCATCTGCTGAAATTCGCTTCCTGCCCTCGAACTGAAACATAAAAAATCATCATAATTCACAACTAAATCAATTCAGATTGATCACACAGCTAACCGCTGCGGCAACAGCCTATTCCTATGCAAGGTTATTAATAAGAAAAGTAAATTCTGAGCCTCATACAGAAGGAAACAGCAGCTAAATGCAGGCATTTACAGGCACCATATTCCAGACCGCTTTACACCTCATTTATGCTCTTCCAGGTAAGCAGTTATGGGTGCAGGAAACCTATTCACAGCAGGAGAGCAGAGTTCATGAAGAAAGTGTTAGACGTGTTAGTGGTGCATCTGCATCTCACCTGCAGCAGTTTAGAGAGCAGCTCCACTCCATCACTGTCCAGTCTGAGAGACAGAAAGAGAGCGGTCAGAACACCTGTCCACCCACCCCAGATGCATGGTACAGCCACCTTTTGTGTAAATGAGACCTGCAGCTGCTGTGCTCCTCGGGTCTACGGCTGCGCAGCTGTGGGTCTGTGGGTTGCAGCTGCGCAGCTGTGTAAATGAGACCTGCAGCAGCAGCTACTGTGCACCTCGGGTCTGCGCCTGCAGAGTTGTGTGGCTGTAGGCTGTGGCTGCGCAGCTCTGCACCTGGGGCCTGCGGCTGCGCAGCTGTGAGGGCTGTGGCGAATGCAGCTGTGTACCTGGGGGTGTGGCTGTGCAGGTTGTCGGCTCTGTAGCGGGGGTAGTTGAAGGAAATGAAGTCCTCATTGGAGCCGATACCAGGCCAGGTCTCTTCAGTGGGCGTACCTAGAACAAGGAAGGACAGAGACAGACATGCAGCACACGCAGTGGAGAGCTCAGAGAGGGTGAATACTGACTGCTAAGCAACACAGAGTGTAATAACTCCTTACACTTCCTGTATACAGCACTTTTCTGGACACTCCACTCAAAGCGCTCTACAGGTAAAGGGGACTCCCCTCCACCACCACCACCAATGTGAAATTGTGGGGAGGAGAACAGAGTGATGAAGCCAATTCATAGATGGAGATTATTAGGAGGTCAAGATTGGTTAAGGCCAGGACACCACAGTAATACTCCTTGTTTTTTGGAGAAGAGTACAGTGCAGTATAGTTTCCCCATCACTGTACTGGGGCATTAGGACCCACACAGACCGCAGGGTGAGCGCCCCCTGCTGGCCCCACTAACACCTCTTCCAGCAGCAGCCTTAGTTTTTCCCAGGAGGTCTCCCCTCCAGGTACTGGCCAGGCTCACACTGCTGAGCTCCAGACTATACAGAAGAAAAGCGGCGCGAGACCGAGGAGGGAGGGGGTCAGGAGAGACGGGGAGGTGTTACCGAGCAGCTTGAAGATGAAGTGCAGTTCCTCTTCAACAGTAGAGCCTGGAAACAGCGGCCGTCCAGTGGACATCTCATAGAAGATGCACCCCACACCCCTGAGGGGACGGAGAGGGAGAGGCGTTCACACCACACTGGCATGTGAGTGGTCACATCAGCTCGCAGCACTATCATAGAGACACAGTCTGATCGCGTTCTACCACTGACCAAAGGTCTATCTGTGTGGAGTGGTCAGCGGTGTTATATTGACCACACGTCTAACTGTGTGGAGTGGTCAGCTGTGTTATATTGACCACACGTCTATCTGTGTGGAGTGGTCAGCGGTGTTATATTGACCACACGTCTATCTGTGTGGAGTGGTCAGCGGTGTTATATTGACCACACGTCTAACTGTGTGGAGTGGTCAGCGGTGTTATATTGACCACACGTCTATCTGTGTGGAGTGCTCAGCGGTGTTATGTTGACCACATGTCTGTGTTGAGTGCTCAGCGGTGGTATACTGACCACATGTCTGTGTTGAGTGCTCAGCGGTGGTATACTGACCACATGTCTATCTGTGTGGAGTAGTCAGTGGAGCCCAGCAGGATGTCAGGTGGCCGGTACCACAGGGTCACCACCTCGTTCGAGTAGGTCTTGGTGGGGATGGACTTGGCCCGGGCCAGACCTGGACAAACAGACAAACTGGGGGTCAGTCTCAGCGGGATGCTCTGCAGGTGACCCACACTGATCCAGGGACGGAGAGAGCGTGAGGGAACGAGGCCACTGACCGAAATCCGCCAGCTTGAGCTCGCCCCTCTCGTTGATGAGCAGGTTCTGGGGTTTGAGGTCTCTGTGCAGCACCTTCCTGCTGTGGCAGTAAGCCAGTCCCCGCAGCAGCTGGAACAGAAAGAGCTGAGGGGAGGGGGACAGAGTCATGGCTCGGACCTTTCAAAAGCCCCTCCGCTAACCTTTAAAAATCCAGCAAAACCATCATGCATGGAAGTCAAAAGAATCCAAACGCATCACTGTCAATACTGCCGCCCAGCTGCAGTTTGAAAAGAAATCTCTCCAGGTCATATTTCCTCGGAGTTTGGTACGCATTTTAGTTGAAAGACAACATACAAGGGTTCTGCTGAGGCTACACCGTCCAAACCTCCCCGAGTCAGGCTAGACACCCCCAGAGAGAGATGAGACTGATGACCGACGGCTGGATTGCAGTCAGTTCTGTTAAGATTATAGTCCGTTTTTTCGAGCTCAGCTCTGTTTTCAGCTAACTGCTGAAGGACAGAGCTGAACAAACCAAAAAACTAACAAGTGAATATGAGAACTTAGACTTAACTTGCAGTAACGTAAATATTTGCAAGCAATTGTTGCCAGCGATAAAAAAAAATCCAACACACCCTAAGTCAACGGAAGGCGAGCACAGGTGTGGGGAGGCCTCACCTTGACGTTGTGCATGTGGATACAGTTCCCACAGTCGTCCAGGTACTGCTTCAGGTCCTTGTCCTGGGAAAAAGAGGTCGAGACAGCGCTTTCAGAATTCCAGCTCCAGCCCTAGCAGCGCTAGTGCCCACGTCCCAGTGGGCCAGTGTGTGTGTGTGTCCCAGTGGGCCAGCATGTGTGTCTCTCCCAGTGGGCCAGAGTGTGTGTGTGTCCCAGTGGGCCAGCATGTGTGTCTCTCCCAGTGGGCCAGTGTGTGTGCCCGTGTGTGTGTGTCCCTCCCAGTGGGCCAGCGTGTGTGTCTCTCCCAGTGGGCCAGCGTGTGTGTGTGTGTGTGTCCCAGTGGGCCGGTGCGTGTAAGAGACTCACCAGGTACTCGAAGACCAGAGTCAGGGATTTCTGGGTGTGGATAATGTCATGGAGAGTCACGATGTTGGCGTGCTTTAGGTCCTTCAGGAGAGACACTGGAGAAACACAATTTTTCAGTCATTAACAAACTGAACAAAATTACATTGCCTTTGGTTTGAAAAAATGCCCTGAAACCACAAAAACTTTAAAAAAGAGCAGCAAAAACCTCTCTCAAATGCAGCTGATCTATGAGTCCTGCTGTCTCTAGTCTCATGCTGTCCTGAGTGTATATGGTTGTACTCAGTTTGTTCTGCTGCTGGAACCTGATAATACATCTTGTATTTCCGATATATATATATTTCTGATGATATATTAGCATATTATACTACGTTAATATGTAGTATTAACTACATATTAACGCTCCTGTGTGTTGTACTGGTCTGCACTGCGCTCCTGTGTGTTGTACTGGTCTGCACTGCGCTCCTGTGTGTTGTACTGGTCTGCACTGCGCTCCTGTGTGTTGTACTATTTATTGTAGTAATCTGGGGGAGAGGTAATGCATTACTACAGACACGACACAGAGCACTGTAACGGATTACTTTTTTCAATACTGTTACTGACCTGTGGTTCAGATTAAAAAGCAATCGTTTACAGGAGACATTTAACTCCGAGCTGGTGGTGCAGCACGGTACTGCTCTCACCTTCTCTGATGGCCGTGCAGGGCGCCCCTTCCTCGTGCTCCAGCCTGATCTCCTTCAGGGCCACCAGGTTGTCAGTCAGCTTGCTGCGACCTTTGTACACTGTGGCGTAGGTTCCCTGCGGGGCACAGCACGCCGGCACCGTTACCCATCGCCCCTCACGGCCAGCCTAGCACTCGCGCTGTATGACACATCTGAAGAGGCTATACAACTTTTCATTTTTCAGCATGGAATTAATTCATGCTTCCTCTTCTGCAGCTCTCAGACCGATGCTGCTCCCCTCAGACACACCTTATCACACAAACAAACACACTGACACACAGACTGACACTGACGAGAGTCACGCCCTGACACACAGACTGACACTGACTAGAGTCACACTCTGACACACAGACTGACACTGACTAGAGTCACACTCTGACACACAGGGACACTGACACACAGAGACTGTCCATACCTCTCCCAGTTTGTCCAGCTTCACATAGGTCTCCAATTTCCCAAAACCAATCTCAGACTGCAGAAGGAAACAAACAGGATATGAGAACATCAGTCTTTCATGTTAAAACTACAGACATCATTACTGTTATTAGAATAGTGAAATTTAGAGGGGGCTTTAAGCTTCTTCTGCTCAGCTTAGTATAAGGCACTGACTAGCCCTTATACCAGCTCCAGGTTACCTTAATGATCTATTAAATAAGTGTGATACAGCTGTTAATGATCATAAAAGTGTCACAGCTGCGTCTGACTTCAGTACTGTCACAATGCCAGGAGTGAGTCTGCATCTATTTCTGCCCATGATCTCTTAACTGACTCCCTTAACAGGCTTGCAGGCCCATCAGGTTTAGACACTCAAACTTTGAGTCTAAAATGAGTGGTCAGCTCAGCCAGTAGAGCATCAGACCTTTGATCATGGTCACAGGTTCAAAACTCAAGTGGGGCACAGCTGTTGTACCAAGCAAGGTACTGTACTACACTTTGCTCCAGTAAATTATCCAGCTGTGCAAGTGAATGGGTGCTCCCCATTCTAGCACTGTAAATAGGAAGTTGTTTCTCAGTAATTCTTAAATGAATTACATTTTAAAATATAAATTAAGCTCAGTCAACAGAGATGGCCAAAAAGAAAACCGAACGTTCCTTAACTCCAATTCAAGCAATCTGAGTCAACTGAAGTCTCACCATACTGTGTGTTTGGCTTAGTGTAATGGTGTAGGTGGGTTTCCAGTACATGAGACTGACTATCTGTAAACTTAGCTGATGCAGCAATTTTTACAACAATCCATTTATCACAAATTCACTGTTTCAAGAGTTATCCAGAGAGGCCTGTTTGCTCTGGAAAAAGGGGGAGTTTGTATGTCTTAACAAAACAACCCATTTACCAGTACCCCGGCTTGCATGCTTCTTCCTAACACAAATGCTTGTGTAAAATGTCCTGAGCCTCCTGCACTGTACTAGGCCTCAGACCAGGCGGTGTGACAGAGGAAGGGGGAGAGAGGGAAGTGGACTCGGGGAGGGCACTGCACCAGAGAGACCCTCCTCAGCCGGCGGCTCAGGGGCTTGTCGAAAGGAGGGCTGTTCAGGGAGAACTTCTCCAGGTACCCGTCCGGCAGCCGGATATCCGCTGGGAGAGACAGGCGTTTATTGATGTCCTGAAAGACACAGAGGGGACCGACGCTGGATCACCAACCTACAGGCTTGTGAGCAGGACACGTCCGCGCTGCACAGCCTGACAGGGAGCCGCCTGAAGCTGCAAGCCCCACGTAAGAGGAGAAGGAGAAGACTGCAGCACCAGAAGGATGCTGTGAGTATGTCAGTGTAGGTGCACCAGAGTGTCCATGTGGATGTTCATTAACAGTCTGTGAGCGATACCGGCGCACTGGCGTGTCTGAGTGTGAGTGACACCAGTGCATCAGAGTGTCTCAGTGTGAGCGATACCCGCGCGCCGGCGTGTCCGAGTGTGAGCGATACTGGCGTGTCCCAGTGTGAGCGATACCCGCGCGCCGGCGTGTCCCAGTGTGAGCGATACCGTGTGGCAGAGCGCACTGTACCTCAGTAGAGATTTTGCGAGCAGGGTTGTTCCTCAGCCTGACTCTGACTGGACTGTGCACCTCATCCGAGGACGTCCCCGAGGCCTGGTCACTCTCTCCATCCGAGCCCATCTTCACATCCTCGTGGACGATTTCTGTGCACACGCGCACCAGGGGAGAGGATAGGTCAGCCCCTCTCTTCCACACTGAACACCCACGGTGCTGTCGGCTGCTAGTCACACTCGCCCCAGCTCCTCCCACAAGCTCTCCCACTCTCTCTCTCACACACACACCCCTCCTCACTCCCATTACCTCACTCCCTCCCCCTCCCACCTTCCCTCCTCGCCTCCCAGCTCCTCCTCCCTCTCCCAGCTCAGTGCGTGCCCAGTGACAGCGGCAGCCGAGGGGGCTGAAGCCGACTCCCCCACCTTCTCCTTTCAGCGCTCCCTCCCTCCCCTCTCCGACAGTAAGTACCCAGGCGCGTGTTGCGGTTGAGATAGGAGCTGAGGCTGCGGGCCAGGCTGTGCGGTCTGCGCAGGGCGGAGCTGTATGACTGCAGGAGGGAGTGCATGCTGAGGGAACTTCCTGTCCGCACACTGCCCCTCACACCGCCCCTCACACTGCCCCTCACAAACATGGCCTCTGACACAGGGACAGGAAGGAGGGAGAGAAAGGGGTGATGGAAAGAGAAGACAGGGAGGGAGGAGGAGGAAGAGGAGGAGAGAGGGGTGGCCGCAATGGAGGGAGGAAAAGCAGCGCATGGGGGGAAATGCAGAAGGAGAGGAGGAGAGCAGGAGGGAGACAAAGTGAGAGAGAGAGGAAGGGAGGATTAAAAAGGAGAGAAGACAAGAGCGGGGAAGAAGGGAAGAGGAGGAGAGAAACAAAACCAGCAGGAAAATTTAAATTATAATAGAGAACCAAAAAATAAAACAGCTGGAAAGAAACACGTCTGGTTCTTGCAAACGTATTTTTTTCCCCGAAAAGGAAAAAACAACAAAAACTAACTTTATAACTGAAAATCTGCAGGTGTCAAAGAAAAAGACAATGAGGTCAAACCAGAGCAGCCTGAAAGCCATGCAGAAGAGTCAGGCTGTGGACAGAGCTGGAAGCAGGAGTCACGTGTCTACCCCACTCAAGACACCCCCGTGGGCCCTGTCCACACCACTCAGGGCTGCCTGGAGTCTACCCCACTCAAGACACCCCCGTGGGCCTTGTCCACACCACTCAGGGCTGCCCAGAGGTCCAGCGGTCCAGAGGTGCCCAGGCCTGTCGCTGGAGAGCCGCAGTACAGCAGGGCAACCATGACATCCTCAATCTCTCAAAAGCCACATGACCATTTATCTGGGAACTGTTAAGTGGGCTAATTGCTTAATTAAGTCATTTAGAGATGCTGTGGATCTGAAATCAAATGTGTTTCATCCCTCAGATGAAACAGAGCTGCGTTAATTAAACAGATTCCTTGACTAATTGACCAATTATCTACACATGTTCCGAATGGGCCGTTTAGTGTGACCTGTAACATTGGCCTGGGGCTCTCATGGACCAGGGCTGTACCGCAGCAGTCTCGTTATTTCATCAACTGTCAGAGCGATGCAGTGTCTCTCCACCAGTGAGCATCAGTGCGATGCAGTGTCTCTCCACCAGTGAGCGTCAGTGCGATGCAGTGTCTCTCCACCAGTGTGCGTCAGTGCGATGCAGTGTCTCTCCACCAGTGTGCGTCAGTGCGATGCAGTGTCTCGGTCTATCAGTGAGCGTCAGTGCGATGTAGTGTCTCTCCATCAGTGAGCGTCAGTGCGATGCAGTGTCTCTCCATCAGTGAGCGTCAGTGCGATGCAGTGTCTCTCCATCAGTGAGCGTCAGTGCGATGCAGTGTCTCTCCACCAGTGAGCGTCAGTGCGATGCAGTGTCTCTCCACCAGTGAGCGTCAGTGCGATGCAGTGTCTCTCCATCAGTGAGCATCAGTGCGATGCAGTGTCTCTCTACCAGTGAGCGTCAGTGCGATGCAGTGTCTCGGTCTATCAGTGAGCGTCAGTGCGATGTAGTGTCTCTCCATCAGTGAGCGTCAGTGCGATGCAGTGTCTCTCCATCAGTGAGCGTCAGTGCGATGCAGTGTCTCTCCATCAGTGAGCGTCAGTGCGATGCAGTGTCTCTCCATCAGTGAGCGTCAGTGCGATGCAGTGTCTCTCCACCAGTGAGCGTCAGTGCGATGCAGTGTCTCGGTCTATCAGTGAGCGTCAGTGCGATGCAGTGTCTCTCCACCAGTGAGCATCAGTGCGATGCAGTGTCTCTCCACCAGTGTGCGTCAGTGCGATGCAGTGTCTCTCTACCAGTGAGCGTCAGTGCGATGCAGTGTCTCTCCACCAGTGAGCGTCAGTGCGATGCAGTGTCTCTCCACCAGTGTGCGTCAGTGCGATGCAGTGTCTCGGTCTATCAGTGAGCGTCAGTGCGATGCAGTGTCTCGGTCTATCAGTGAGCGTCAGTGCGATGCAGTGTCTCTCCACCAGTGAGCATCAGTGCGATGCAGTGTCTCTCCACCAGTGTGCGTCAGTGCGATGCAGTGTCTCTCTACCAGTGAGCGTCAGTGCGATGCAGTGTCTCGGTCTATCAGTGAGCGTCAGTGCGATGCAGTGTCTCTCCACCAGTGAGCGTCAGTGCGATGCAGTGTCTCTCCACCAGTGAGCGTCAGTGCGATGCAGTGTCTCTCCACCAGTGTGCGTCAGTGCGATGCAGTGTCTCTCCACCAGTGTGCGTCAGTGCGATGCAGTGTCTCTCTACCAGTGAGCGTCAGTGCGATGCAGTGTCTCGGTCTATCAGTGAGCGTCAGTGCGATGCAGTGTCACTCCACCAGTGTGCGTCAGTGCGATGCAGTGTCACTCCACCAGTGTGCGTCAGTGCGATGCAGTGTCTCTCTACCAGTGAGCGTCAGTGCGATGCAGTGTCTCGGTCTATCAGTGAGCGTCAGTGCGATGTAGTGTCTCTCCATCAGTGAGCGTCAGTGCGATGCAGTGTCTCTCCATCAGTGAGCGTCAGTGCGATGCAGTGTCACTCCACCAGTGAGCGTCAGTGCGATGCAGTGTCTCTCTACCAGTGAGCGTCAGTGCGATGCAGTGTCTCTCCATCAGTGAGCGTCAGTGCGATGCAGTGTCTCTCCATCAGTGAGCGTCAGTGCGATGCAGTGTCTCAGTCCAGTGCCTCTCTGCAGGATGTCGGGGACAGTCAGTGGGTCTCAGGGAGGACTGCTGTACCACTATCGCTGTTGGCCGTGTCCTGGCTGCTGCCGATGGTCTCCGTCAGGCTCTTGTCCCCAGTGTGACCCCCCCTCAGCGTGAGGGAGAGCTGCCTCTTGATCTTCCTCATGCGGTCCATCAGGGGGGGCAGGGGGGGGCGGGTGGAAGGGGCTGGGGGGGCAGCCACCGTCCTGTGTGCCTGCAAGGACAGACAGAGAGCTGTGAGCCTTCAGGCACACGCATGTACAGAGCAACACTCACGGCCTGTCCCACGCGGGCCCACACACAGACAACCCCGAGACAAACCGTGATGTGACCAGCACAGCGTGGACTCTGGAGTGAAGACAAACCACACAGCCATGGCATGAAATAGGCTGCAATCAAACCCAGGACCCCAGAGCAGTGAGTCAGCAGTGCTAACCAACAGTCCATGCCATCAGATGGCATTTTATGTAGTTAGATTTTCAAAAGATTTTAGATAAAATATCCTCATAAAATATTCTTCAATTTCAGGCAGCAGGCTTTCAGGGAAATGTGTGCTGCAACTGAGAAGTAGTTAATAGAGAACTCAGCATAAAGGTAATGGCTGGACAGTCAAACTGGGGTGATGCTATTAGTGGACCATCCCTGGGGTCTCGGCCAGGATCACTGCTCTTCCTACTTTCTGTAAGTGATCTAGATTCTATTGAAGTTTGCAGAGGATACCCAACGAGAAGGGCTAAACGCTGTCAAAGCAGCAAAGAAAATTCAAAAGGATAAAACCCCAGGCTGGCCAACACCTGGCAGATGACCTTTAATGATGACACCCATCGCTCCACCGTAAGGATGTATACAGGTGCTGCGTCTAAGAGAGGAACGGCAGGTGTGTGGGTTCATTTCCATTTGCTTTTGATGTTAAAGGACTCTAAGAGTTCAATCATTCTCCCACTGCAATAACAGGGTTTCATACTCAAGCAGCTCTGTGTCCAAACAGCATGTTGTGTGTTAAAATAATTGTTACCGTTTGTTGATTTTACTACAGACCTTTTGAGTTAATTTACAGGATTTGAATTATATCACAGCAGCTTCATCACACACAGACTCTTCCTAACCTGTCTTCAGTCTGAGCTGCTGCCTGGCAAGGAAGCTGTGTGAGAAGAGCAGTGCTGCGCTGCTGCTTCCTGGTGTCCACTGTCACCTGACTGACCAGCAGGTGCTTTAATCCAACATGGACTCCTTTACAAGAGCCCCTGCTTATAAACCCCCCAGAGCTCTCTCCTTCTCTGCCTCTTGCCTCTCTCTCACTCTCCCCTTTGCCCATCACTCTCTTCTGTCCCCTCCTCCCCCGCACCCTCTTGCTCTCCTCTCGTCCGTTCCCCTCTCCCCTCTCCCCCCCCAGCGCCCCCCCACACCCCCGTCCCCGCGGAGTGCAGCTCCGCCGCAGGAATGTCTGTGTATCTTAGCGATGGGTCAACAAACACAGACAGGGAGCCTGACAGGGCAGCACTGCCGCTCACTGGGAGCGCTGGCAACCGAAAGGGAGAACGGATCTCGCCTGTTCCCAAACTGGGGAGCTGGGGAAGATACTGGGCATCCGCGGCGGCAGTTCGGGGGGAGCCGAGGCAGACCGAGCTGCAGCAGCTGTCTGATCGCGCTCACAGAGCGGCCTGTGCTGAGGATCTGTCACCACCGCGCCACTGCTCGGAATGTCAGTGGTTATTATTAACACCGATGGAAATAACTCCACCGGTCAACAGCGGCGCAGTCCATCTCAGGTTTTACAATTGTGGGCTCGGATATAAATTACAGTGGTGAAATAATGATAATAATAATAAACTTTATTTTATATAGCGCCTTTAAAGGTGGCTTCTCAAAGCGCTTTACAGGATGACAATAACAATAAATAAGAAGACTACAACAATAAATAAGAAGATTTCACAAGATAGGAGACAATTATAATTACAACAATACAACAATAACAATAGAGGAGACCGTGGAAGGTGGTACTAAGAAGAGTAGAGGGGTGAAGAATGGAACCAGTTCAGTAAAGGCTTTTCTGAAAAGGAGGGTTTTGAGTCTGGATTTGAAGGAGTTTAGAGAAGGTGACTCTCTAATATCCTTGGGCAAAGAGTTCCAGAGCTTGGGGGCATAGCAGGAGAAGGCCCTGTCGCCCATACAATGTAGACGGGCTTGGGGGACGGTAAGGAGGGCAGAATTTGAAGAGCGGAGGTTGCGAGGTGGGGAGTAGGGCGATGAAAGTTCAGACAGGTTCAGACAGAAATCAGAAGAAAAAAAAAACCCATCTCACCACAAAGCAGCGAGTTCACTCATTTGAGAGCCCAGGTTCCCGTGCTGCCGTCTCTGTTCCCATACATTTACACCGTTTGAGACAGAGGTTCTGTAACCTGGTATCTCAGATTAATTCATTCTGTGCATCATCTTAATGCCTGCAGGCTGGGGTGAATCAGTGATTCACATTCATTCCCCTTCAGAACAGCTCCCATTACCAGTCTCAGTACCAAGGGCAGCTCAAAACCACTTAAGATGACCGCAGTCGGCACTGGTTCAATCAATATTCAACACAACAGTCTGTGAAGCTACACCTTCGGCCAGCATGCCTGAGCACACTGGGTACAGATGAGGGCAGTGCCCAGCCCGTCGCCATCATCTGCTTGTCACCAGTTTACCGATCCCAGGACCCAGTCATGACTCTTCCCCAACACCCCCCCGTCTGGGACTCGGCCTGACTGGGCCGTTTGTCCCACCCTCCCACTGCCCTCCTGCGGTCAGGGCTGGACTGTCCTGTGAAGATGTCCTTTTTCCTTGTGTCACTGGGAGAGGCTTCGCCTAAGAGTGCAGCACAGACCAGAGTCTCTTCCCGTTCCTCAGTTATGAACCTGAAGCTCCACCCCAGCACCCCCTAATTCAACAGGCGAACCGGTGAGTCAGGACATCGCAGAGTGATTGGCAGTGAGAAACAGCTGGCTCTCCGCGGGTGAGACCAATAAAGAAGCAGAGGAGAAAAGCCCCTCATTCCTGCTGACAAACAAGGCCCTGCCTGAAGCACTGCACAAAATGCAATACTTTGTATTGACTATGCACTTGCACTGCAGTACTTTGTACTGCACTTTGTACTGCAAAGGAAAAAGAAGAGTGCTACGTTCTGGGTCCACTGTAGCACTGTGTGTGTGGAGTCTGCACGTTCCTGCCAGGTTCACAAGGGTCGCCTCCAGCTGCTCCAGGTTCCTCTCTCCTGCTGCCTTCAACATTCTGCCCAGGTGTGCTGGTGTCTAAGTGCTGAACTGCACCTGTGTGTGTGTGCTCTGTGATAGGGCTGGGCTCCAGCAGGAATGAGCCCCTTTCTGATAACAGCTGGATGGAAGAATCCCAATGCAACAGTTACAGAACCAGGGTTCAAATACGCAAAACACAGCACAGGGCAGCAAAGGTCTGTCTGTTTATACAGATTCAGAATTAACCACCTTCGCTCATTTCAACTCGGTTCAATTATCAGAGTGGGCAGCTGCTGTTTTTATGAAATTGCTTGACCTTAGCTCAGAATTTCTCTTACAGAACACCACTACTCAATCAATACAGCTATCCGCATTCCATTTAAAATATAGTTACATTAACATTTAGACTGTAGCATTTGTATCAGGCATCACCATATTTTCTAACAATATTTTCTACTGGGTTTTCAATATTTGTTTATTCATTATTAATGAATAGTCAATTACTTTCCACGCTAGTGTCTGCATATTTGTTCTTTCTAAGTCCTAATAAAAGTAAATGAGATAAACGTGTCTGTTTAAACACTCACATCTCTGTTGAAACGTCCTGCTTTACCATGCACTTGGCTTGGGCATGTCTGTTTGGGTATGAAAAAACGGACTATTTTCTCATAACAAAACCGGCTCTGCACATACCCCCAGAGAGAGACTGGCTCACGTGAGATGGGGGACCGATGGGAGTTTATACTTGCAGAAAGCAACCAGAACAGGAAGACTGTTGACGGCAGGGTGTGCCCACACACACGTATACAACTGAGACACCAGCTGACCTAGCCAGCACGTCTCTGGGAGTCTGGAACAAACTGCAGCACCTAGAGGGAGCCCACACAGAGGAGCACAGCATGCAGACTCCACGCAGAAGGAAAGGGTCCTGGGGGGGAGAGGGGGAGAGGCGAGCGCTCAGCTCGGGAAAGACCGGAAGAGGAGGGGACAGGAATGAGAGAGCAGAAGGACAGAGAAGCAGGGAGGGTGTCCTGGGGGGACCGTGCTCCACTACAGCAGCAGACTGACGCATCACTGCACATGCTTCTAAACCCCGGAGAACACACGGCGACTGCTCAACACTCCCTCTCCCAGCCCCTGCTGCACACCGGCCCCTCACGCTTCAGCATCACAGCGCTCAGTAGCTCAGTGCTGGTGACGAGGCGCACTGTGTGTTCAGTAGCTCAGTATTAACGCCAGGCTCCACAGCGCTCAGTAGCTCAGTGCTGGTGACGAGGCGCACTGTGTGTTCAGTAGCTCACTATTAACGCCAGGCTGCACAGCGCTCAGTAGCTCAGTGCTGGTGACGAGGCGCACTGTGTGTTCAGTAGCTCACTATTAACGCCAGGCTCCACAGCGCTCAGTAGCTCAGTGCTGGTGACGAGGCGCACTGTGTGTTCAGTAGCTCACTATTAACGTCAGGCTGCACAGCGCTCAGTAGCTCAGTGCTGGTGACGAGGCGCACTGTGTGTTCAGTAGCTCAGTATTAACGCCAGGCTGCACAGCGCTCAGTAGCTCAGTGCTGATGTAGTGTGTATCCTAAACTGAAGCAGGAGCCGAGACTCAGGAAAAGCTGCCAAGTCTTCTGTAACAAAGGGCCCATTTATCACAGTGAGTTTTGGCTGAGTGCTCCCAACCTGAGAGAGGAGAGAGGGGTGACTCTTCATCTGCGAGTGCGTGCTCCCACAGGCTGTTTAAACCACCCCCAAACCCAATGGGAACTCCTCTCCTGGGCTCTATACATCACCTCAATATAAACAGCAAAAAAGTTAAACAGTAAATAATTCTCCCTCTCTGCCTGTCACTGGGAGAGACCACATGCCTGCTGGCACATCAGTGAACATGGTTACATAACTGTGCTGCAGAGCTCCAGGCCAGCCAGCGCTGTCCATCTGCATCCCTCACTCTCTCCATCTGTCCGCCCCTCTCCCGCGCTCGGGCCTGGTCTCTCTGACACCCCACCCCCTCGCTCAGGAGCCGTGTAGGCGAGGAAGTACGTTTAGAGCCTATACCAGGAGGCCTTTAACTTTACACAAAGGGTTGTAGGGGTCTGGAACGAGCCGCCCAGCCATGTCGTTGAAGCCGATACCCCCCCCTGGCCGGATTTCGAGCGACGGCCAGACTGTGTACAATGCTGGTCACCGCGGTATGGACAAGATATTGCTGTCTGAAGCAACCGAGCACATCCCAGGGGCCAAAAGGGAGTAGCCTATCAGGCTGAATCTAGTCTTATACGGAGGACTCCATCATGAAACGAAATGGAAGTGTATTTCAAAATAAGAACAGAAGGAGCCCCTTTAAACTACCGGTTTTTCAGGCTGGAGGAGACCCTCAGTTCAATCAGCTTCTAACTCCACAGGGCCAGACAGACCTCAGAGCCTCCTCCCACTTGGAAACCTTTCTTATGTTGTATGACCTTGCGTTCCTAACCCCTGCCTCACTTTCATCGCTCCGTTCTCAGAACCTGTCTGGTACCGGCCCGGTAGAGCACGGGTCGTGGCGCAGAGACGACCAAGGCAGGTCCGCGGGTCAGAACCAGCCCCGAGCCGCCAGGGCAGCTGGAACCTTCGATGACCCCAGAACAGAAGTCCGGTGTAACCTGATGCCCAGACGGGGCTGGGCCAACACAAAAGCCCGAGTGAGAGAAAGCTAAAAACCCTTCCTGCGGTGTTGAGAGCCGAGGCTGCCTCTTGCAACATGAGACCTGGAGCTCTCGGAAACGAAACACAGCCCAGCAGGGCCACCGGGGGCATCTCTCGCCTCCAGAAGAGCTCGCCCCACCCCCCCGAGCCCCACACCCAGCCTCTGCCCTTGTTCCTGTCCCGTTCACACAGCCCCCTTCTCTACACGGCTCGGGTTCCCACAGGTCTGCGGCTCGAGGGCTACAGGATCGCGTTTGTCTGAAACCCTCTCATCCCTCCCCTGTACTGCGCTGCAAAAAAAAAATGTTAAACAAGAAAATGTTTAACATGTCGGTGAAAGGTCAGAGCCTGGGCTGAGGGAAGCAGGGGTCACGCCAGAGGTCAAAGTTCACATTCTTGGAATGCATGAAGGCTTGGTTTTGGGCTGCTTTAGTTTGGCGTTGTCTGAAGCCCCGTTTGCACACTATTAACGTGGATCACGCAGAGTCTGTCAGGGCAGTGCGACCACAGTCTGACTGCGGGGTTAAAAAGTCAAAGGTCGAATGTCAGGGAGAGTTTGCGAAAAGGCTTTCAACTTTTTTTTTAAATTTTAAAAGACAGATTCAGCCCTATTTTGTTGTGACAGGCCAATTGGCATACTTAAAGAACAGTCCCATTAGAACAGGGGCTACAGTCCCAGTACAGCGGACCAGTTCTGTAACAACAGGGGCTACAGTCCCAGTACAGCGGACCAGTTCTGTTCTAACAGGGGTTATAGTTCCAGTACAGCGGACCAGTTCTGTTACAACAGGGGCTACAGTCCCAGTACAGCAGAACAGTTTCAATACAACACTGACTATGAAAGGAAACCTCACATCAGTTAGGACATGCTCAGATTGACATTCAGGCTCCTGTGTCCACAGGACTCCACCACTCCCTCTCCTTAAATCCCCACTCTCTGTTCCAGGCTCTCCCCCCGACCCTCTGTCTCCCTCTCTCCTGAGGAATTAGGGAATGAAGCAGCAGGACGGAGCAGCTGTTATGCCACACTGTCCCTCTCAAACCCTGGCAGGCGTGCAGTATGAACAGCAGGCATTCAAACTAATCGGCAGCGCTGGGGATCAACAGCAAGGGGCCTTCATCTGAGACACATGCCCTCACACACAGCAGATTCTGCCACAGGCCTTTCACACCTGCGACCTCAGCTTTCCGCCTGATGATGTCACGGTCACCCGGTTGACCTCGCGCCCCAGTACGTCTCATTGCCCGCGTCCGGCTTCGCAGAGGCACAGCAGCTCAAATAGGGGGTCTGTCCAGCCTGAGGGGTAGACCCCCGCGTCAGGGAGCTTGTGTGTGCGTGACATCAAACCAAGCACAAAACGGAGCACACTCCAACACCAGCTTTTTATCAGGCCAGGTCGGGATGCACAGCCGAGCAATGGTGGGAATTCTCTTCGCAGGCCCGCCCGAGCGGCAGACGGCACTGGTGAATTCCGGCACGCAAGAGCCGGCCTTGTGGTTCCGACTTCTTCGAAGCCATGGGTACCGAGCGTTTCCCCGACCGCGGGCACGGCGCACAGCTGTCTCCACCTGTCCCGTGGCCAAAGCCCAGCTAGCCCCCCCTGGGGTGACCCGCCAGGCCCACGACCCTCGGACCAGCGCCAGACACAAAGCACCCCGGGGCTCTGAATGCCCACCTCCTCCAGCACCCCAGGGTTCTGAATGGCGGAAACACCAGCTCTCACCCTCCTCTTCCTCTGAGGCAGGCCAAAGGCAGAGCCCAGAGAGAGATCCTTCCAGCTCCAAAGATCAGGGGAAGCTGACTAACGAATACAATCACATCATCCCTCTTTTTTTAAAAACAGAAAGCGTGTCCAATTCCTCTTCCTCCCGGGTGCCTGGTGATCCCGGGACAGCCCCGCTGGGGCGGGGGGGGCAGGGGTGGGAGTGAGGCACCCTCTCCTCGTGACTGACCCCATCCCCGCCAGCGGAGCTGCAGCGTCTCGTCCGGTCTCGTGCCCGAAGACGTCTCCATGACGACGCTGCCCTCGGGGGGCACGGGCCAAGGTCACGTCACCGCCTCCCCGGGGCTGGGGCCCGCGACCCCTCAGAGCCCCGAGCCCCGGAACCACGGCGCCTGGACGGCGTCACGCAGCGGCACCCCGCGCGCCCGCACACACGCGCTGGACCCGTGACGGCACCCCACGCCCGTGGGCATCGCAGACAGGAGCGCTGCGGGCTGGAGGCGCTGTGACAGACGTGCTCGCCTGCCCTGAAAGAGCAGCCGTACCGCAAACCTTAATACGCAATAACGACATTAGTTCCCAAAGTGCCATCCTAAAAGAGCTATTCATTCCGGCTTCACGACGCGCTGTCATGAGTTAAACACGCAAGACAGTCATAACGCACGGCCCTGTACACCTCTCCGCCGGGGACCAGCCTCACAGTCCGTCTCGCACCTGCAGCCCCCGCTCTCCGGAAACCGAGCCACGCGCGTCGCGAGCCCCGGCGGCCAGCCTCGCGCGGTCCACGCGAAACCGTCCAGCCCGGGCGCGTGCGCCGCCGCCGCCGCTGCTGCTGCTGCTGCACCGGCCCGGAATGCGTGCGAGCGGTCCTCGAGAGGGGGGGGGGGGTGGATTGCGAGCTCGTGCAGGTTAAAGACCCCCACCCTCCATAGAGGGAGCCACCTTCAAAAAACCTACCACCCCCCCACTCGGGGTATCCCTCCGGCCCTGGGTTCCAGGCACAGGAAAAGGGGGGGCGAGAGATCTCGCTAAACTCCGGACCCCGAGACCACGACCCACGACTACCCGCTGTGTCTTTGACAAACGCACCCCGCCGACCCCCCCCCAGGCACCCCAAGTCCGTTTGAACACACGAACATCGCCGTCCCTGCGCAGCCCCGCCGGCCCCTGTGCGGTTACAGCCGAGCGACGAGGCGGACGGACAGGTTCTCCTCACCAGCCCGAGCCCGGGCGTCCGGAACCGGGCCGAGCCCAGACTGCGGCACACGGCACCGGCCACGTTTCAGCCCTGCCGCTACCAATAGAGGGGTGGGGGGGGAGTTATAAATCACGGCACTTGTATTACGTCATTATTATCCCCATGAAACAGTGGTCCAGCGCGCTGCGGAGACTCGGAGACCCCCGGACCCGCCTCCGCCGACCCCCCGGCACGGAAATAACCGCCGCGGGCGCGCAGGAATGCGCTTTTATATATAGCCCGCCAGCAGTCGGCGGCAGGTATGCGGGCGATTCCGTTACTTGGGAGCCGACGCGGAAAACACCTCATCCTGCGGGACCTCGCCGTGGAAAGCGGGGCAGCAGGAGGCTGACAGAGCCTCTGCCCAGCCCCGCCGTCCAGCTGCCCCGTGCACAAACACGGGGGCAAATCCGCGCCCGCAGACCCCCCCCCCCCCCCCCCCACCGCCCGCAGAGAGAGAGAGAGGGAGAGGGGAGAGATCTTACCCCGCCGCGGGACGTCTGCTGCCCTGGCTGCACGGTCTCAGTAATGTCCCCGGGCCGCTGGCAGCTCCCAGTAGTCTTCAGCCATGGTCCGGCAGGCTCCGACAGGACGCGGATATCCCCCCGACCTCCGGCAGCTCCCGAGCCGCTGGTGTTTTTCGCGAACTGCGGCACAGCTGGTTTTCTGTTCTACCCCCTTTCCCTAAATCCTGGGAGCGGAGGGGGGAGACGGGAACAGCCGCGAGTCACAAAAACCTGGACTGAAACACGCACGGGGGGGGGGGCTGCTCTCGTACACCCCGACCGAAATATTCCACGCCGTGCCTCACGTCCCGGGCTGCTGCGCTCCACCGATTTTCCCGTTTTGATATCACCGCTCACAACCCCGTGCCCGGCTTGTAACTCGCCGATCACTGTGAGGTTTTCTAACCCCCCCCATCCCCAGACTGACACGTCCCCTCCCCCTCCTCTCCTCGTCGGTGCCCGGCGATGGTACGGCCCGAATTCCATTAAGAGAAACCAGGGACGTACCATCTGGTGAGGGCGCAGAGGGGGAGGGGGGCGGTCGCGTCACTGGAGAATGGTGGAACAGCCTCGTAATAATCTGCGTCACAGACGTGAGGATCCCGAACCCCGGTCTGGTGGATTAGGAGCCGGGGTCATACCGAGCGATTTCACGTGTCCAGAAAACAGGGGGCCAGAACCCGAGTTCTGTAGTCCCCCAAACCTCCTCTCCAAGCCCATAATTAAAAATTTCGGGGGCTCCCCTTCTGACGGAGAGCGAATTTTGCGCTGTACGTCAAGACCCGGAGTTTAAACAGAGACGGCTTGAAATGGGAAACAAAATAGAATTTCATGCGTAAATCAGACCTAGACTCACGGCAGATGCGGACTAGGATGGTTGTTGGGTTTGTTTGTTTTTTGCACTGTTACGGCGATGGCTTATCTAAGGAATCGTGGTAGCGAGATG
Source organism: Lepisosteus platostomus (assembly GCF_059453375.1). Classification (NCBI taxonomy): domain Eukaryota; kingdom Metazoa; phylum Chordata; class Actinopteri; order Semionotiformes; family Lepisosteidae; genus Lepisosteus; species Lepisosteus platostomus. Next base: position 1,650,561 of record NC_142613.1, read on the forward strand.
CGCGACAGTCTCCCTACATATTTCACACCGCGAAACTCCGTCACTTGAAGATGCACACCGGCAGTCCGAGCTATTCCGAGTTCATACTGACCACACTGTCGTTACTCCCCAGGATTTGGCCTTCAGCTCAACACCCGTCCTCCTTAAAGATGATCGGAACCTGTTCTAATACCGAAGAGAGAAACCTGGTGATCTCGTTAATCACCAATAAGGATGCCTTCACTTGCGATTCGGAACCGAGCACATCGAAAGATCCGTTGCCTCAGCTCGGAAAGGGTTTACAACACACCGCTAAGGCCATTAAAAACAAAAACTCGTCGCGGAGCTGTCACGCCCTCAGTGAGCTCCGCAAACGCTTTTAGACTTTTATAGGTCGCGTAAAGCAGATCGAGGGAGAGACGTTAAAGAGATCACTTTAAGGGTAGATCTCAGTTATTTCAAAGCGTCCCGCACAACCGATAAAGTTAGGAGACGTTACCCCCCGGCTGCTTCAGGAGAATGAGACCCTTTCTGAGAGACAGCAGTAACGTTTTGAAAAGGAAATGTTACTCGGTTGTCGCATTGGACGATTTTCATTTTCTAATCTCCCGTGTAAGAGAGTGTTGTTTTCGGCTTTTAATAGGGACAACTGCTGTAAAAAATAAGAGGTAAATAGTGAAGTTTGAGTTTCCTGTGGAGTTAATCGGCCGGAGTGAGAAGCCGCAGCTTGCAGTCACTCTGTCCCTCGCAGACGAGCGATTCTGCACTTTTTTCCCCGCTCAGAAGTAACGTCAAGCGAAGCAAAACGGGTAAATCCGTACTGAACACAACGCCCGAATCGCACGTGTAGATATTGTAGCGCTCTCGGGCTCACGTGGGTATGCGCCCTCGCCGCTGCCGCCTCAGGTCGGCCCCCCACCGCTGGGGACTCGAACCCGGGCTAAGGGGAGATTTCCCTGTAGCTCAACTGACTGGGTCCCTGTTGAGTGACGCTGGAGGCCCGGGTTCGAGTCCCTAACGGTGGGGGGATGACCTGAAGCGGCGAGGACGCTACAATATTAACCATACTCGACACCTGTGGCTGCCTGGAAGTGTAGCCTTTTGTGGACAAGCAGCTTGGAACGCGACTGCGCCCACTCAGCGTGCCTACAGGATGTCGACCGGGGCACCTGCCTTAGCCACGCGGATTGAGGGCTTCAGAGAGCAGGCGGACGAGGAAGAGAATCTACAGAACCAAAACTATTATTCCAGACAAACGGGATTTACAAGTGCTAATTCAGTTCTAACGTCTAGGGTATGTAAATGAAAGCTTGCCTAAAGCACAATAGATTGATCCCGTGAGGGAAATTGCAGTGCAACGGCAGCTTAACAAAGTCAAGCACAGCACAGTGTAACGAAATGATACAACAATACCATACAGTCAATACAGTCAGTGGGAAGTGCAGTAGAAGGAAAAAAATGGATTATACAGAGTTGCTCGCAGTACAAAATATACAAAAGGAGACCCGAAACTACTGGACACAGCAAGATGTATTGCGCATTATAAATATATTGCACAACTCCCCAGCATATCTTGCACATAAAACAGTTGTAAACAGGAAAAAACCAGATGGAAGCAGAGTTTTATGTTTAGTCCAAAAACAGGTCAATGTTGCCCCTGCCCAGACACACAGTGGATGCGTTGTACAGTCTTAGGGCAGAAGGCAAGAATGACCTCCTGTAGCGCCCCCTGTCGCACCGTGGTGGGATCAGCCTATTGCTGAACGTGCTCTGGAACAATTTTGGTGCTCTCACGATATTTCCTTATCAGTGCGTTTAAACTGTCCCATAATGACCACTCATATCCATTTGGGTCTGGGGGTTCCCTCCTATATGCAAGATGCAATTGATTAATTCATAGACATGATTGATTCATTATTCAATCTGCATCTCTCATCTCATCTTTCTTTATGAAGATGGCTCCTCCTCTCCTGCTCAGGAGAGGACAGTTAACATCTGAATAAACCCAGCCCTGGAGATTCTCTACAGGAGCGCCCCCACTGAACACAGCAGCTGTGCTCATTCTGGGAGGCAGAGTGGAAAAGCACGGAGCAGACGTGTGTGCATCAATCACTTGGGAAAAGGCCATTTAGGGGACAAATTAAAAAGTGCCAAATGACATGGAAACTGGCACACTGAGCTGTGAACGTTGAACAAGCACTCCCAACGTTATACAGAAAGAATTAAAAAAAACGTATCTGTCAGGTAGCTCTGCGATTTTCCCAAAGGGCAAAAGTGCACATTTAATATCTCCAGTGCTGCAGATGAAACAAGGCAGGGCACCTCACAAGCCCTTGTTCCTCTGTGTGTGTGTACACTTCACAAGCATTTTTTACTCTGTGTGTGTGTGCTCACAAGCCCTTGTTCCTCTGTGTGTGTGTTCTCACAAGCCCTTGTTCCTCTGTGTGTGTGTGCTCACAAGCATTTGTTCCTCTGTGTGTGTACTCACAAGCGCTTGTTCCTCTGTGTGTGTGTGCTCAAAGCACTTGTTCCTCTGTGTGTGTGTGCTCACAAGCACTTGTTCCTCTGTGTGTGTGCTCACAATCCCTTGTACTTCTGTGTGTGTGAGCTCACAAGCCCTTGTTCCTCTGTGTGTGTGTGCTCAGAAGCATTTGTTCCTCTCTGTGTGTGTGTGCTCACAAGCCCTTGTTCCTCTGTGTGTGCGCTCACAAGCCCTTGTTCCTCTGTGTGTGTGTGCTCACAAGCCCTTGTTCCTCTGTGTGTGTGTGCTCACAAGCCCTTGTTCCTCTGTGTGTGTGCTCCCAAGCCCTTGTTCCTGTGTGTGTGTGCTCACAAGCGCTTGATCCTCTGTGTGTGTTCTCACAAGCCCTTGTTCCTCTGTGTGTGTGCTCACAAGCCCTTGATCCTCTGTATGTGCACTCATAAGCGCTTGATCTGTGCTCTATGCATGTGGTGATGAGATTGCAGGTGACTGGCGCAGTAGGGCAGTGCGCTGTGTGCCCAGAGCCTGGGGGCGCTCACAGAAGGGAAAGGTCACTCTGTCAGAGCTGGCACAGGATGAACAGCACGCAGAGACTCCGCATCAGGGCTCCTCTTCGTCCGTGTGTTTCTCGCCTGCCTGCTGGCTTCAATACTCAAGCGATTGTCGAGTGTGAAACATTAGAAACGTAAAAAAAGAAGCCTTCAAAGGAAGGGTCCTAACCTCACCACATCCTAATACACAGTTACCAGGGCAGGACGTGATCTTGCTGTGATGGACTGTGGTAAACGCACCCACAATGTAATTCTTTTCCAGCTGAATCTCCAGCCAGCTGCCAGTGAATCCCTGCACATTTCACGGCTGTGTTTATTCCTGCTCTACCTGATTTTAAATCTCTGGTCAGCCCTCACTGGGCCTCTTCACAAGTGTGTAAAAGGAAGGAAACACAAACCAGGGGATAAACGCAGAAAACCTCAGGGAAGCGCACTTACAAACGAGTACAGGAGGCACGTCCTCACACCTTACCCCGAGAGTTGTGGGGTTCAGAAGCGAGCGGCCCAGCTGTGGTGTGGAAGCTGGGATTCCCAGAGATGCTTCCAGAACAGTCTGTATGAGATCTCCCTGGACATCTTTGTCCTCCTTTGAGCTCCTGCAATCACATGACTTGCCTTACAGACACCCGTCAGCTTATCCACTCAGCACAGCCCTTTATGCCTGACACCATCACACGGAGATTTCAACAGCGCCACATACCCGAAAACACAAACATACAGCCAACGAAGAAATGTTCTTAGGAGCACTTCAAGAACCGGCCACCAGAGGGAGTTAAGGCTCCGTCACACTTTCTTTTGTTGCGCCCTCTGGTGGCCGTTTCCAGCAGTGCTCATGAGAACTTGTCTTCATTGGGCGTATTTGTATACCGGTATAAACTTACTGCTCCAAAGTACAGCTTATCAAACATGGATTTGAATCAGGCTGCGAGCTGGGAGAGCGCCCTGTGTTTGTGCTTGTGACTGTGTGGGAGGGCCTGGGCTATACTGCGTGTCAGGAAAGGGAAAGAGGGAGGGCAGGAGGTGGGGAGGAGAGACAGGGATTATGACACAATTGGATCAAGCAGGATTAACACACAGCTCTTATAAATACTCAGCTTCTGCTCTATCACATGCGCCCTCTCTCTCTGTCTGCTCGCTACTAGCCTGTCCACCAGCCTGGCAGACTGTCCCCGTCTTAACCCTCTGACCCTGCCTGCCCATCCTGCATCATCCACTGACCTCTGAGCGCTCAGCTTCGTCACTTCCTGAGCAGCTCAAATTTGGACTTCAGACCTTCACTTCGAGATCAATCCAAACAGCAGAACACGACGGAAGAGCAGCTGAGACTCAGAAGCAAGACGAGACGTTTGCAGGCAGGCTAAGAAAAGCTGGAGATTCCCCTGTGCAGAAACGTGGACGCCCAGCAAGTGTGTGTGTATGTCTGTGTGTGTGTGTGTGTGTCTGTGCGTCTGTGTGTCTGTGTGTCTGTGTGTCTGTGTGTCTGTAGTTGTCACAGTCAGGCCCTCTGAGCCCAGCTTTCAAAACTCGGCCCTACCACCTCCCATTCCTCCCCCCCAGGAAAGCATGAAACTCAAGTATTGTTGAGCTGGGAGCTGGAGGCTGGAAGGTGGGGGGTGGGGGGTGGGGGGTGGCTGAAAGAGCATGAGTGAAAGAGAAGGGGGGTGGAGAGAGGCAGAGTGGGACTTAGTCGGTGAGACAGACGACGAGAGACAAAAACCTCTTCCTAAGGATCCTGCCTGCCCGCCTGCCTGCAGCTGCGGTTTAAAGTAAGACCTGTTTTGGGGGAAACCCTCTCTTGCTTGTTCTGGAGAATAGCCTGGCTGTCATCGGTGCACCGCAGGCATAGCGCAGGGGTGAGGGAGCAGGGACTGCTCTGGTGCGTGCTGTGTGTGTGTGTGTGTGTGTGTGTGTGTGTGTGCTGGGGGGAATAGGGCACGTCTGGTGATTGCAAACTCCTTTTAAAACCCAAGCGGTGTTTCGGAACCACTTCGGCTGCCAGGGTTTCGTGTGGCTGGTGAGAGACTGAGAGACTGTCCAGCACTTCCAGGGCCGGAGAAACCCCACAGGTAGCAGGAGGACAGCTGCTGCGGCGCAGCCCTGCTGCCTGGCGGGGCGGAGAGGCTCCTGTGAGCCCAGCGGTGCAGGTCTGTGTGGGTGCAGGGTGTGGCAGGAAGCCGGGGCCGATCATGAACAGAGACAAATATTTATTACGGCTTTCAGAAAGGGTCGCCGTATTTTGAGTCTTGCCTGTTTCCATCCCGTAAGGAGTCAGGACACCAGACATAAATTCCAGCTGGGAAGATCCTAAAAGGACTGACGGCACGGGCTCCGTGTTTGCCAGGACAAAGTTCTCTCCTAAACTATGGGAGAGGGAGCAGGTTTAACACACAGAGTCACGATCTGTGGGAGCAGGCGAGAAAGAGGAGGAACTAACCCTTAGCTCATTTCTGTTTCTGGACACCTTTTGTTCAGGCAAAGCTGACCAGCTGACAGCAGGTCCAGTGGTGTGAGCAGCACATTGGACACGGTTGATCATGGGTTGCGGATCATGCAGTTGATCATGGGAAGCCTGCGTGTGGAACCTGAGCAGTCACAGCCTCAGCAGGATGTGCTGTGTAATAGTAATAATAACAAAAAAATAATAAACTTTATTTTATATAGCACCTTTAAAGCTTTTTACAGAATGAAAACAACAATAAATAAAAAGAATACAATTACAATACACAGAGGAGACCGTGGGTGGTGATACTTAGTATAGTAGGAGCAGAGGGGTGAAGAATGGAACCAGTTCAGTAAAGGCTCTTCTAAAGAAGAATGTTTTGAGTCTGGATGTGAAGGAGTTTAGAGAAGGTGACTCTCTGATATCCTTGGGGGCTTGGGGGACAGTTAGAAGAGCGAAGGTTGTGAGGTGGGGAGTAGGGCGATAGTAGTTCAGACAGGTACTGAGGTGCCAAGCCATGCAGAGCCTTATACAGTAGGTGAGCATGAGGATTTTAAAGTCCACACGGAATTTGACAGGAAGCCAGTGCAAGGACTCCAGGATAGGAGTAATGTGAACACTTGCACTAGACCTGGTCAGGATTCTGGCTGCTGAATTTTGGACATACTGTTCAATATAGATTTAGACACCCCAGCGAGTAGAGCATTACTGTAGTCAACTTGGGAAAACACAAAGGTGTTGATGAGCTTTGATCAAATAGTGTCTTTTCTGCCAGCATCTGCCCATCACAGGTGAGAAAGTAGCCTGAGGTGCTGCCTTCACCGGGCAGATGGTGGCACCAGGACGTAGACTCAGGCTGCACAGCTGTTTGGACGGCTTCATTTTTAATGAACACAAACCACAAGTGCCAGGGACACAGAACAGGTTGAAAACAGGGAGGGGAGTGATCTCTCATTTCATCTTGACTACAGTCAAAACAAATTTACTCCCTATAGAGTAAGCAGGTTTCTGGCACAAGGCACCAGCAGCTTGTGCATATAAGATCACTTTACTAGCCATACACAGTTTCTTGCAGTAGGAATTTGTCTTTTCGCAAACCCCAGCTTGCTCTCCATGAGACACACAGACAGGGAGAGAAGCTTGAGGTCAGCACGCAGGGTCAGCTATTTATACGGCACCCCTGGAGCAGCTGGGGTTAAGGGTCTTGCTCAGGGGCCCAACGGAGTAGGATTCCTCTGCTGGCTGCTGGATGTGAGCCAGCAATTTTCCAGCCACAGGCGCAGATCCTGAGCCACAGAGTCACCACTCCGCCCCATGAACTGTCTGAACCTGCAACTGGTGAAACCTGAATTGCAGTGAATTGAATTTGTTTCTGTGCAAACCTCTTCTACCTTGTCCCACAGTGTAGTGTAGTCTGTTATCTCTGACTGCTGTGTGGTAGATCTTTAATTAAACAGCCCCCCTGCTCGTCCTGTTACCTAATATACTGTACCTGCAAAGAAGAGAACTGTTACACAATAACCCAGCCGTGCTGTTGTTAGGAACGACGCCTCTGTGTCTGCGTCTGTCGGTGTGTTGCAGGAAAGCAGCGCAGTGTCCCTCTGGATGTGTGTGTGTGTGTGTGTGTGTGTGTGCGTGTTCGTCTGTCCAGAATTGTGCTCTGTTACTACAGACTTTTCAGCATCCCAGGGGAGAATCGATTGTTGTGTCTAACCCAGCTACCTTGAGAGACACATTCATGTACTCTGGCACACATTGTTTAGAAACGAGTAATGTGCTTGGACTGTGTAAAGACATTCTTCTCAGGCTTGTTGAGATATACTGGGCCAATGATTATACTGGGGACTTAATCACGGGGGTATTATTATAGTAAACAGGAAACACGTCTCACTTCTGTAATTTCATGGTTGCATTTTCTCCAGTTACTCTTGCTGGCTCCCTTGCTATCAAAACACACCCGTTTCTGGAAGCTGGGCTACGTTTCAGTCCTGCCCTGCCGGTCGTGCCAGGAGTTTCTACACCGGGATCACGACGTCTCTGCGCAGGACAGCACGTCCCTGGGATCCTGCTGCAGCTGGCAGGACTGACGCCTGAGCTGAGCCAGTGTTCCCAGCTACAGGAGCTGAGAGACAGGGTCCAGGAGATGGTGCCGGTTTCAATTCTTCAACAGCAGGCTGTACTGGGCCTGTGTCTCCACTGCAGGGCTCCGTACTGGGCCTGTCTCTCCAATCAGGGCTCTGTACTGCAGCAACAGAGAGTTAGACTTGGAGACTGCTAGCGTCAGCCCATCACAGTTTGATGGGAGACTTTGTGTAAACATGAGACCATATGGGAGAGTGTGCCGGTGTGAGAGTGGGACACTGTGGGAGTGACACAGTATGAGAGTGACATGAGTGACAGAGTGAGAGTGAGTGTGGGAAAGAGAGTGAGACATTACGTCACCTGCACTCATTTTGTACTCCTTTTTCTGATTCAGTAACATCACAGTGATGACAGGTGTAGGTCCCATTGTGCAGCTGTTTGATCCAGATTCTGGCTCGTCCCAGCTTTCTGCCTTAGTCTGAGTAAACATGCGAATCCGTGCATCAGACATGGAACTCTTGTTAAATATACATGCTTAGGATTCTTCAGTAAGCTGCACAATTTGTGCCGAATGTGAAACAAGAATAGGATAGAACTACTGTGCACCAGGAGCCTGATCTGTGCCAGGAGCTTGCCTGTGCTATGTGGATGTGCGGAACATTCAGAAAACAGGCTCCACTCCCCCTCCATCTCCATCGCTTTGCTCTTTTGTGCAGCGCTAATGAAATGCGTGTTTAATATAATAACAAACAAAACACCGCATCAACCTCCACTTCCTGTGATCTCCAAAACACTTCACATCACCAGCCCCCCCTCCGCCTGTCTCTCCCCCCCCGATCTCTCCCTGTCTCCTGCCCAGTTCCCCCCGTCTTCCTCTCTCTCCAGGCACCTACACCTCTCTTCCTCCTCGTTCTCCCTCCCCCCTCCTCCCCCCCCTTGCTCGCCAGGGCAAGAAGGGCTCAGTCTCTAAGAGAGCCTTTGTGTCCCAGAGCTCTCAGCAGAGCGGGGAGAGAGGAAGAGGAGAGGGAGAGAGAGGAGAGGAAGAGGAGAGGGAGAGAGAGGAGAGAAAGAGGAGAGGGAGAGGGGAGGGAGAGAGAGGAGAGGAAAAGGAGACGAAGAGGGGAGGGAGAGAGAGGAGAGGAAAAGGAGAGGAAAAGGAGAGAAAGCGGGGAGGGAGAGAGAGGAGAGGAAGAGGGGAGGGAGAGGGAGTTGATCCAAGGCAGAGAGGGGAGAAAGAATGAGAGAGAGAGAGGAGGAGGGGTGAGAGAGGAAGGGAATCCAAAAGACTATTGAACTGCTGCAGGGGGAGCAGCCAGCAATCTCCCGTTCTCTTTTCAAGGAGGAGAGAGAGGGGAAGGAAAGAAAGAGGAAGGTTTGAGCACAGTGAGGGGCTCTTGACAGCAGCAAGCTTGATGTGACCTGGAGCCCAGCAGTGCGGCAGGGCACACACCGCGGGCAGTGGCACCGAGCCCGGAGATCACAGCACACTGGCACGGGGCCTGGGCACAGCCAGTGCACTCCTGCCCGGCAGGCAGAGCGAGCCCCACTGTCCGAGCCCCGAGCACAGGGCACGGCCCTGCCGCTTCGCCTTGACGGGCACAATACCGCCATTACAGAGGAATCGCAGCGCAGAGCCTTGCCAAACTTTTGGTTTATTTTTCGGTCTCAGTTGGTCTCATTCAGTTGTTTGCGAGTAAGTAAATAATGGATCAGAGGATCTCATCCAGTCATTTTGTGATGGTAACCTGGGCTTGGCTCTCCACAACATGGGTGGGTAGCTTGGTCCATACATCCGCAACATGTTTCTGCAAAGAATTTCCTCCCTAAGTTAGTTTCTGGAGGTAGAAGTATGACCAGAGCAGTCAGCAATGCAAGGTCCTCCACAAAATGCAAACAAAACTCAGGGTTTCAAATTCCTCCATCAATCACCACAAATTCTCCTATGATCTTCTCAATTCTTTCCTACAATCTGTGTACAGAGTGTCCACCTCTGTCTGAGATATGTCCCAGTACAGAGTGTCCACCTCCTGTACAGAGTGTCCACCTCTGTCTGAGATATGGCCCAGTACAGAGTGTCCACCTCCTGTCTGAGATATGCCCCAGTACAGAGTGTCTACATCCTGTACAGAGTGTCCACCTCTGTCTGAGATATGTCCCAGTACAGAGTGTCCAACTCCTGTACAGAGTTTCCACCTCTATCTGAGATATGTCCCAGTACAGAGTGTCCACCTCTATCTGAGACATGTCCCAGTACAGAGTGTCCACCTCTATCTGAGATATGTCCCAGTACAGAGTGTCCACCCCCTTTCTGAGACATGTCCCAGTACAGAGTGTCCACCTCCTGTCTGAGGCATGTCCCAGTACAGAGTGTCCACCTCCTGTCTGAGACATGTCCCAGTACAGAGTGTCCACCTCCTGTCTGAGGCATGTCCCAGTACAGAGTGTCCACCTCCTGTCTGAGGCATGTCCCAGTACAGAGTGTCCACCCCCTTTCTGAGATATGTCCCAGTACAGAGTGTCCACCTCCTGTCTGAGGCATGTCCCAGTACAGAGTGTCCACCCCCTTTCTGAGACATGTCCCAGTACAGAGTGTCCACCTCCTGTCTGAGACATGTCCCAGTACAGAGTGTCCACCTCCTGTCTGAGACATGTCCCAGTACAGAGTGTCCACCTCCTGTCTGAGGCATGTCCCAGTACAGAGTGTCCACCCCCTTTCTGAGATATGTCCCAGTACAGAGTGTCCACCTCCTGTCTGAGGCATGTCCCAGTACAGAGTGTCCACCCCCTTTCTGAGGCATGTCCCAGTACAGAGTGTCCACCTCCTGTCTGAGGCATGTCCCAGTACAGAGTGTCCACCTCCTGTCTGAGACATGTCCCAGTACAGAGTGTCCACCTCCTGTCTGAGATATGTCCCAGTACAGAGTGTCCACCTCCTGTCTGAGGCATGTCCCAGTACAGAGTGTCCACCCCCTTTCTGAGGCATGTCCCAGTACAGAGTGTACCTCACTGGCTCGAGCTCATCAGCTACTGTCTACCTGCTCTTCTTGCACCAGGCCTGTCTGTAGGCGTGGATTTTGCTGGTTCCCACTCTCCTCTCTCCCTCCTCAGATGTGGCTGTATGGTCTTTGCCTGGTTGGCGGGGGGCTTTCCCTGCTCTACGCGCTGTCCCGCTGGCTGATCCCGGCCCTGGCGCAGTACAACAGGTCCCTGGCGTTGCTCTGGAACGACACTATCCTGGAGCGGGCGCTGGACCTGCTGACCCGCTCGTCCCGGCCTCAGCGCATGCTGGCGCACGTGAAGCGGCACGCCGCGAGGGGGGACCCCCAGAGTGTCATCGACGCCATCGACTACTTCTGCCGGCACAAGGAGTGGGCCATGAACGTGGGCGACGAGAAGGGTGAGCGCCCGGACCCGTCTCCCCGAACTGCTCCGATCCCCCCGTCCCCGGGGCGGAGGAGGTCCCGCCGCGGCTCACCCGGTACCAGCGCGGGCCCGAGAGCGAGCGGAGCTCTGCCATCGCGGGTTCGAGCTGCGGTCGTGTCATTAGCTGACCGTGACCGGGCTAGGGTTGGGCCAGCCAACTAGGGCTCTCTTGGCTCACAGAAGCACAGCGCCCCCTTCAGCCTCCCAGGATGTGCTGCCCGTGACATGGCAAAAGGCGATTGGCTGAAAGGTGGGTGGGAGGAGGAGCCTGTCCTCACTCTCCCCTGTGTGCGGTGGCGGGGTTTGTTTTGGTGAACTGAGACATGAAAAACACAGAGCTGGTGGATGCCAAATTCTGGGGATATAACAAAAATAATTGGGAATTCAACATTTATTTAAAAACATGAAAAAACACATACAAAGATCCACAAGCAGATCACTTCAGCTCAGCTTTGTCCCCTGCTTTGGGATTAAGCTTAAACCTCTTTAGGACAGAGATTTCCAGTCCTGGCTCTGGGGACACCAGATCCACAACCTCACAGTTTTAGTTTCCTTGATTGAACTACAGTAATGAGGTGCTTGATAGGAACCCTTGCTGTAATATTTTTGGTAACATAATAAGGAACAAAAGTAGTTAAAAATGCAACATCCAACATGATTAGGAACAATATCCTAAATGAATCCTATTATTAGATCAATCAAGGTTTAGTTATGTAACTGAGAGATCAGCTTGACATAAAAAGTGTCGTGGGTCCCCAGAAACACGGTTGAGAACCCCAATATAGGATACCTATACTTGGATTGCATCAGATCCATTGGGAGATGTACAGCTTTGAACTTTGCTCTAGCCTGAGTTGTGCAAACATGGTGAGTTTTACAAATTGTACAAGTCGAACAGAGAAACATTGTAGAGCCAGGAACGGGCTCCCCCTGGTGGTCAGTCTGTGCTCCGCAGTGCCCCACGTCTGTCGGCCTGCAAACCGGTTTCCCAGGAAACTGAAAGAGCTGTTCTGGGGCAGAAAATGTCATGGAGTTAAAATGACCTCTTCCTAATGTCTGTTCCAGCTTTCCCACTGCCTTATTGTTGCACTTTTCTGTATTGCATGCTTGCCACGTCTGAAAGTTGTTGCTAAGACTTTATTTTTTTATTTTTTTACTAGCTGCACTGACAAGGCATCGCGTTAGTCAAACTACTGCAGTGCTGTAGTGACAACCTGTGCTCCAGGCCTGGAGCAATCCCTGGGCTGAGACTGGCCACCCAGGATGATCTTATTTTTAACTGGTTAATGATGCCCGTGTCACCCCCGGTCACCTCTCCAGCGTGATCTCAGCAGAAAGATCAGACCGTTCAGCGTGTCCTCGTGGGCAGGTCAGATTGTCCTAGAACCCACACCTGGCAAAACCCCACTCAAACGGGGGAGGGACACATGCAGACTCCTCACAGACAGACACAAGCAGCAGATGTCGAACCCAGGGCCCTGTGACTAACCGCCATCCTGCCTTCAGCCTGTAACTCCTGCACTCTCCACCTCCTTCAGCAGACGCCCTCCCTGCTGCTCTTCCTGAGCCTCTGCTTTCACCTGCAGACAGCCCCCCCATCCCTCCTCCCCCCCCCTCTGCCCCGAGGTCTCGTCAGCCGATTCTGCCCTCAATAGGAAGTGAAGGGCTCCTGAAGTCTGCAGGGCCAATCGGATCTCCGCTTGACTGCACCCACACGCGCCGAGACACACACACACACACACGCCGCGTTACCCGAGTAACTGCGGAGTGGCTGCAGACACACACACGCACGCAGGACTGACCTCAGGACCCCTGTGTGTGCGTGTCCGCTCCCCCAGGTACCATCCTGGACTCGGTGGTGTGTGAAGTGAGCCCAGGAGCCGTGCTGGAGCTGGGCACTTACTGCGGCTACTCCACCATGCGGATCGCCCGGCTGCTGGCCCCCGGCGCCCGCCTGATCACCCTGGAGTTCAACCCCGCCAACGCCGCCGTGGCCCGCCAGGTCATCGCCTGGGCTGGCCTGGAGCACAAGGTAGCACACGCCGCCCAGCGGGGTTTGTCGGATTCCCCATGCAGGAGAGCGAGACCACACAACTGCAATAACAGCTACTGCTTCTGTTCATGAGCCCAGACTGGACTGCTCCAGAAACCAGAAGAGCCTGTAGCACTGCAGAACCAGGGCAGGGACTGCAGATACGGGCATTCAGACTTATATACAGTAGTGTTTTACAGTGTATGCTGCAGTGAACCCAGCTATGTGAAAGGTAACTTCCCCCAAAAAATATTGGGAGTTTCTCAATTTCCCTCCAGTACTTCGATAGCTGTGGTATACAAACGTCAGCATTCCACATTAACATCTACGTGAGGGCCTATATTCTTGATGCACAGGCCTGAACTTTAGAGACACTGCTGTGTAGGTGTCTGCTCCACTCTGGGTTCTGTGTTGTCTTACAAATGATCTGTCAAGGAGGCTCATCTTAACACGACTGGGGTCTGTGGCACAGGTATCGAGCTCACACTCGTTTTATATTCTAGGCTGAACGATGGTGCGGGTGTTGTTTTATCTGTGCATGGGTCACGTGCTCTGGGAGAGCTGCTGGCAGGTCGGGTCATTGGCCAGTCTGGCCGAAGCCTCGTCCGCCCACAGCTCACTTACTTACCTTGCTCCAGATCAGAAATGTGCTTTGCAGGCAGGAAACAACTGGAATCCGTTAACAAATAAAGAGACATATGCGTATGATGAAAAAGAAAGTAATAAATATATATACAGTAAAATACAGAATCAGTTGTGCAAAGTGAGCAGGTCAGTTGCTGTGGCAGTACAAGATGACCTGTTCTTTTAGCCCCGCGGAACACGAGTCCCCCTGAAGGTGTTTGCACGGTGCTGGCCGTCTGGCAGCGGGGGGGTGGTCTTGTGCCGCCGGGCTGAGTGATGGACACTGGCTGTCGTCCAGGTGCAGCTGGTGGAGGGCTCCTCAGGTGACCTGATCCCGCAGATGCGAGAGAAGTTTGGGATCGACAGCTTCGACTTAGTCTTCCTGGACCACTGGAAAGACCGGTACCTGCCTGATACCAGACTGATGGAGGTACGTCAGCCCCCTGCACGGCGCAACGCACTTCGGTCAGCACCACTGACCACCCCACTGGACAACAGCCACACTAGACTTCAGTCAGAACTACTGACCACTCTGCTGGACTACACTCACACCAGACTTCAGTCAGAACCACTGACCGCCCCACTGGACAACACTCACACCAGACTTCAGTCAGCACCACTGACCACCCCACTGGACAACAGCCACACTAGACTTCAGTCAGCACCACTGACCACCCCACTGGACAACAGCCACACTAGACTTCAGTCAGAACCACTGACCACCCCACTGGACAACAGCCACACTAGACTTCAGTCAGCACCACTGACCGCCCCACTGGACAACAGCCACACTAGACTTCAGTCAGCACCACTGACCACCCCACTGGACAACAGCCACACTAGACTTCAGTCAGCACCACTGACCGCCCCACTGGACAACAGCCACACTAGACTTCAGTCAGAACCACTGACCACCCCACTGGACAACACTCACACCAGACTTCAGTCAGAACTGACCACTCTGCTGGGCACCACTCACACCAGACTTCGGTCCAAACCACTGACCACCCCACTGGACAACAGTCACACCAGACTTCAGTCAGAACCACTGACCGCCCCACTGGACAACACTCACACCAGACTTCAGTCAGAACCACTGACCACCCCACTGGACAACACTCACACCAGACTTCAGTCAGAACTGACCGCTCTGCTGGACACAGCTCACACCAGACTTCAGTCCGAACCACTGACCACCCCACTGGACAACAGCCACACTAGACTTCAGTCAGAACTGACCGCTCTGCTGGACACAACTCACACCAGACTTCAGTCAGCACCACTGACCGCCCCACTGGACAACACTCACACCAGACTTCGGTCCAAACCACTGACCGCCGGACAGGCGGTGGCGTGTGGACGTTCAGCTGTGTGGAGGCCCCAGCGTGTCCGTGTGGCACAGCTGTGACTGGCAGACCCTGGTGACCGAGTTCAGACACACCACCTCGCTGAACCACCTGCTGCCACTCTGGTCAGCCCTGCTGGGCTGTGGGCTAGCAGGTATTCCGGTCTCTTCAGAGAGCAGTGTCCTGGGACAGCCCGAGGGACAGCTGTCTCTCCTGGCTCCTGCGAGACAGCCGTCTAAACTAGGGGCTCCCAAACCTAGGTCTGGTGACCCCACACCTGCTGGCCCCTGTTCCACCTGAACACCCAATTAAAAAATCGAGCCCTTAAGAATAGGTTTAATCTGAGCTGAGTTTCCAGATCAAAAAAACAGGTCACCTTTTAACTTACTACTGTTCTTAAGTAGAAAGAAACCTCTTAACCTTTTCACTGGATAGATGAACTTGCAGAGGAGCCAGGCAAGCAGGTAAGGATTCATGCGAGGAAAGAGCTCAGCTGCTATGAAAGCTGGCAGCTCTGGGGATCCCCAGGCCTGGACTGGGCACCCCTGCGCTACAGGGGCTCATTCTGGCACCCTCAGTCCCCCCCTCCATGATCGGAATCCAGCTACTGCTTTATGTAGTGCTTTCTTGTCTTTTAAGCCGCTCGAACCCTGGGCCACAGTGATCGCTTTAATCTGACCCCCCCCCCAACCCTGCAGGAGCTGGGACTGCTGCACAAGGGCTCCGTGCTGCTGGCGGACAACGTCATCTGCCCCGGGGCGCCCGAGTACCTGGCGTACGTGCGGAGCAGCCCCCGCTACGACAGCCGCTACTTCAAGTCGCACCTCGAGTACACGTACGTCGAGGACGGGCTGGAGAAGTCCGTCTTCCTGGGATAGCGGCGCTCGCAGGGTCCGGCCGACCGACGGCCGCGCAACGTCCGTGCGCTTGTGTTTTATTGTCATTTTTAAGCCGTTTTTCAAGACGTGGAAACACGGGAGCGTACCTCTGCCCACATCTCAGAGGGGAAGAGAAAAGCCTCGAGCTAGTCTGCCCCAGAATGCTCGATATTCCCTTTTCCGTATTATAATTAGAGAATTGTTTCCATTCTATTTAGCTACACTGCTAATTGTTTTTACTACCTGCTATTCCCCCTCCTCTCCCCTAGAGGGCAGAGCGCTCCGGCCTTAACGGTCAAGTGAGAGAAGCGGCCTGGTCCATTTTCCGGGGGGGGGGGGGTATGCTCCCTGTGTGGACAGAGCAGTGGACTGATCCGCTTACAAACCACAATGCTGTTTTTGTAACAGGCTTTTGATGAGCCCCTATCCACTTTACTAAACATACGTGCTCGTGTTAAAAATAAAACATTTGGTAAACATTCTCACTGCCCGTGTTTCCTGACTCATTTGCCAATCCCCTTTCTTTCTGGGACAGACCCGTCTGTGCTGGAAAGCTCACACTTCGGGTTGACCGATAATCTAACCACTACTGGCTTTAAAACTAGCAAGAGATTTATTTATGCGTCTGTAAACATTCAGCACTTCAAAGGCCCACCGGTAGAATAAGTCTGAATCTGGGCTTCTTTGAGGATATCCAGTGAGCAGTAATTTTCATTGGCAGAATCAAGAGGGACCTGTCCAGAGCCGACCTCCCAAAACCCAGGTCTGAAAAGTGACCTAAAATACACTGAAATATAACAATCTCAGACTAAACTCAGATTAACTCAATAGACTCTCCTGGACTTCTTTAAGGGGTTTCAGTGACTGAAGCCTGCAAAGACTCACTGCTGAGAATCAATACGGGCTCAGGATCATCCAAAATTCACACCTTTCAGAGCAATCAATCCCTTTGAATAACATAAACAGAAACCCGGCTTTGTGCAGCACATGTTGCGATACAAAGTTAACACATTAAAATAATTTGTTATAAATAATTTTAGGAGTTCTGATGTTATATAGAGTATATTGTTACAATCCTGATATAAACGGACCATATAAAGGGTTAACAAGAATCAACAAGAACATCTGAAAGTTTGTGTGAGTTGCAATTGTTAGTTACTAATTAATAGTATTATCAGATAAGAACAAAGGTTAAAAACAAGTGGAGCTATTTGGCACATGTAGGTCCCTCAGTAGTTGGCAGATAATTGATCTGAGGACCTCATCCAGCTCTTTCTTGAGAAATATCGGTTGGGTGTGAATATTCGTTGTGCGCGCATTTGTTCACATCTTTAATCTCATGTGCAGGTTATTTATAGCGTACAGCCCTGATATTTTGCCATCTGAATTTTGGAAAAATCACAAAGCCAGTTTGGAAACTGGAGTCTGGAATTCTGTACCTGCAAATCAGGACAGCCAGAGGGGGTCTGGGTCTCTTTCCACCTGAGCCCTCGATTACCTGACCAAACTCATTATCAGCTTAGCCGCACAAGTCGAACCCTTTCCTTGTCCTGCAGAAGCTGAAATTTTAAGAGACCCATAAACCCTGCTGGACAGCAGACCCTCAGGACTGAGGTGGGCTACCCTGCTGTAAATCAAGAGTTTATGTTTCTCATCTGAACACAAGGGGCCACAGGGAGACAGAACCACAACACTGGGCTGTTTATTGAGAGACTTCTCCCCGGATGTCAAAGAGAGCTACAATAAAGTCAGAACAGCAAGAGAGCATGAAAGAACTTCGACCAAGGCAGGTGAGCTGTCCAACCAGGTCCATCGGTGTGGTTCGAACACCCTTCCGAGGTTCCCTGCAGTCTGCGGCTTCCCTCACCGGTACGGATGAGAGAAACTGATAAATCGGACATCCGGGAAGCAGGATCCAATGGAGATGCACTCCCCTCCCCAAATCCGGAGCAACACACATCCCAATCCTCAACGGGTCAGCAGGGGAAAGGTAACCGCCGGCGGAGACAGACTGCAGGTCCCAGCCTTCACCACGAACAAGAACCTGTCGCTCTTCTCGTCTCCAAGGCGGTCTGCCGTCCCGTTCCGGAAGAAGGATGAGGCCCAGCTATCCCAGGTGTGCCAGATCGAGAGGCGATCACGGCAGCTCAGATGAGTGGCCACTTATTGAGCTTCGGACTTAAAAACACTGTTTTCTCTGGACTAAACAATCACCTTATATTCAACCAAATCTAAACTGTCTGTGTGTGGGCAGTCAATATACTGCCCAGATGGAATAGTACAATGGATTTATCCTACGGTGGCCCTGATGCCACAGTTTGCATTCCAGATGTCAGCAGGAACAACATTAAAACTTCCTCTAATTCCTTGTGCATTAGTATTGATCAGGTGTGCCAGGCGACCCAAGGACAGTTCACTGAAGCACAGTGAACCACCCGATAAATTTTTCACTGATGTTCCCATGTCCCGGAAAGCACGGTCTGCACCGGTACGGCCCGGGAACCTTATCTAGTTGTCCTGGGAAGCCCCAGTGTTGAAGATCTTGGCCAGCAGAGAAACGTTGGACTGGGATTTCTCCTGGATGGCCCGGGCTTTCTCCAGCGCCTTCGCCAGCTCCTTCTTGGACCGGCCCCGGGGCTGGTTCTGTTTCAGCAGGCGCCTCTGCCGGATCTCGTCCTCGGTGGGCCGCTGGGTGAAGTCCCAGGTCTTCTCCAGGAAGCTCTGACCCTCCTTCTTCTTCCTCTTCTTCAGCTTCTCCAGGCTGTGGCTCCGCTCCACGTTGGCCAGGTAGAAGTTGGTCTCCTTCTTGGCCTGGGAGATCTCCACCCTCAGGCGCTGCTGTCTCACAGTCTGCTCGTACGCCAGGCGCTCACTCAGGTGACACCACTGGAACCTGTGAAGGTACTGAGGCAGGCGAGGGGGGGGTTAGTGTGCGAGAGACAGGTGGGGAGTCTGTGACATCAGGGCCACCAGAACGACAGTCGATGCAGCAGGTGGGCGGAGAGAGAGAGAGAGAGCGTCAAGCGAGAGCCGGGTGGGTGGGGAGGGAGGGAGGGAGGCAGGGGGCCGGTGGGTGGAGAGAGAGAGAGAGTGAGGGAGGGAGGGGGCCGGTGGGTGGAGAGAGAGAGGGAGGGAGGGGGCCGGTGGGCGGGGAGAGAGAGGGAGGGAGGGAGGGAGGGGGCTGGTGGGCGGGGAGAGAGAGAGGGAGGGAGGCAGGGGGCCGGTGGGTGGAGAGAGAGAGAGGGAGGGAGGCAGGGGGCCGGTGGGTGGAGAGAGAGAGAGGGAGGGAGGCAGGGGGCCGGTGGGTGGAGAGAGAGAGAGGGAGGGAGGCAGGGGGCCGGTGGGTGGAGAGAGAGAGAGGGAGGGAGGCAGGGGGCCGGTGGGCGGAGAGAGAGAGAGGGAGGGAGGGGGTCGGTGGGCGGAGAGAGAGGAAGAGGGAGGGAGGGAGGGGGTCGGTGGGCGGAGAGAGAGGAAGAGGGAGGCAGGGGGCCGGTGGGCGGAGAGAGAGGAAGAGGGAGGCAGGGGGCCGGTGGGCGGGGAGAGAGAGAGGAAGAGGGAGGGAGGGGGCCGGTGGGCGGAGAGAGAGGGAGGGGTGTCAGGAGCTCCCAGCGCACCTTCATGCACCACAGATCGTCGTGAAAGCGGCTCCTCTTGCGCGCTGCCATGGGAGTGCTGTTCAGGCTGGCCGCCACCCTCTTGGCCACCCGCTTGTCCTTGAACTCCACCCAGCCCTCGACAAAGGACTTGGCGTTGGAGCCCGCCTTCTTCCTCTTCCTCCTCACCGAGTGGTCTGGACGCGGCCCGGGGAGAGAGAGACCAGGAGACAGCGGCCCAGGGGCAGAGGAGACGGAGGCGTTAGAGGGCAGCACAACCTTCCTACCAACTAACACGAACAGGGAACGCGATGGAGACCAACACCTCGATGCAGGCGAAGCGAAGGAAGCACTCGGGCAGCTGTGTGAACACCTACAGCATGAAAAAGTCTTACTGACCGTATTTTCAACTCCTCTGGCTAAGCAGCCAGCACCCTCTGTAAGAGTGAAATAGCTGACGTTACAATGCCCGGGACATAAACATCAGCTTCGAGTGTGACATGCACTCACTAACACCAGGGCCAACTTTCCCAGAAGCCAATCAACGTACTGGCATGCCACTGGGCTCTGGGATTGCGTCCGCGTGGGTTTCCTCCCACAGGCCAAAGACATTACCATACAGGGAGGTGAACTGGCTTCTGGGAACACTGGCCCAGGCGTCCCCTGCGAGGGACTGGTGTCCTGTCCAGGAAGCCTCCTGCATTAACATTAACATTACTTTATAAACCCTTTACAATTTCTTGCATTAGGAATTATCTTTTTGCATACCCCAGCTTGCTCTCCATGAGACACACAGACACACAGATAGGGAGAGAGCCTGGGGTCAGAGCGCAGGGTCAGCCATCGTACGGCGCCCCTGGAGCAGTTAGGGTGAAGGGCCTTGCTCAGGGGCCCAACGGAGTAGGATTCCTCTGCCGGCTGCGGGATTTGAACCGGCAACCTTCCAGCCACAGGCGCAGATCCTGAGCCACAGTGCCACCATTGTGCCCACTGCTTGACGGGATAAGACTCCCTGCGATTCCCCTGCACTGGAAGAAGCTGTTAGGAGATGGATGGGTGGGTGGATGGATGCAGGTTGGTTTCATTCACAACCTCCGGGACAACACTGAAACGTCCCCAAGGAAAAGTGCCAACCAACGGCCGCTGCCCTGGCGCCCTGCTCGGGCTACAGCTTCCTGCGTGAGCTCGGGGGCCACAGCGGGGTGGCGGTCCTCACCCTCGGGCTGCAGGAAGATCCTCCCGATCTCTCCGTACACGGACAGCATGTTGCGCACGTGCCTGGGTCTGAGCCGGGGGGGGATGTGGCCCAGGTACAGGACCCCCGGGACCGCCCTCCTCCCCGAGGGCTTGGTGCCCGCTGCCGAGCGCTCGCCCCCCGTCGCCCCCGGCCCTGCGAGGCCTTGCCCAGCTTTGCCCCCGGCTGCCCCCGTGTCGTCGCTCATCAGCCCCTCCTCCTCTCCTCCAGACTCCTCCCCCTTCGTCTCAGGCACCTCCCCCTCTCCGTCAAACTCCTCCCCCTGGTCCGACATTCTGCAGCGAGAGAACAGCACATCGGAGCACAAGACGTTCAGCTGGTCTGCCACACGCACAAGTGCAATGAAATCTTTATTTGCATGTATGCTCCGATACAAAGGCGCTAAGGAATCACCCAACAAGCACAGAACAGCAACTAGAAGTTAACATACCACTTTAAAAAGCAGGTCAGACAAGCAGTTGTGAGAAGAGAAAAAAAAACACGAGTGTGAGTAGAAATGTAGATGAGTTTGGTCAGTGGTTGGAGTAGAGTTCGCTAATCTGACAGCTGGTGGGGGAAACAAACTGTCTCTGAATCTGGAAGTTCGTGCCTTTATGCTCCTATGAAGTTGACCAGAGGGAAGGGAGGAGAAAAGTGAGAAACTAGAATGACTGGTGTCCTTAGCAATACAAGTCACTCAAATTATTTTTTGCACTTTTTGACAGTTTTCCAATACTAGAAAGTTGAAGGGTGTTAAATACACGCTCTGAACACTTCAGTCAAGGGAGGTATTGAAGTGGTCTGTTCTACAGACCCCACAAGTGGTTCTCTGCTGCAGTTTCTAATGGCGCAACAGAAAAAGACAGCACAAGCAGAAAACCAAAGTACAAACGCCAGCAATAGCAAGAGTGCCTGTTGTGACCACGAAAAAGTACATTTATATCTGTCCAGAAAATCATATCAATCAATAATAATACTAAAAATAAAAGACGAAACGCCGCTTATTCATAATTCAACTGCCTAAACGAAATAACACAAAGCGTCCCACTCTAAGATTTTATTACCAAAACCTTTACTATAAAAGACTTCTAGAAAACTCCAAACCGTTTTACCTTTCCGGAACAGAAGTCCAAACGAAACCCTGATTTCTCTAATTTCCCGCGTCAGCGTCGCCACAATCTTTCTCGTCTCCGCTTATATTTCGGTCGGGGTTCTGCTTCTCTAGGTGTATACAAGTAACCACGAAAACCAAATGTAACTTCCAAACGCGAACTTATTCGATCTCACAAAAACCCATGCACACTAACAGGACGTCGCCATATTGCCACAGCTACGCATGCTCAGTACGGCATTCACCGTGTCTACTGCGTCTGCGCGTCGGCCTCTCTAAGGCCCGCTGCCTGAACGTGTCCAGAGGAATGTCGTCCGCAAAGCCGCTGTTAATAGATTTGGACCCAATAAGAAATAAAGAAAACCCATTAAAAGAATTTTAATCGCAGTTTATTTGACAGATAGGGGAGCAAACGGAATATGCAATGCTCAGGGCTGTCTGTGATAGATCAAGCCGGTATTGTGTGTCCGCTGTACTGGGATCATGTTGTCTGTTACAGTCCGACAGCATCACCTGACTGGACAGAGACTCAGTTGTGTGGCATTGGGGGGTCCCCGGAACTGATCTTGGGGGATGGGTCAGTGAGTCCACACCAGCAGTGTCCAGTCCTGGTCCTGGAGGGGCCGGTCAGTGTGTCTGCCGCAGGGCCTGAATGATGTTATAATTTAGGAGTCGGTTTCAGAGAGGTTGTGATGTCTGCGGGCTGGGGGGGGCTGCACGCTGATTTGCTCTGATCTAGATGACGTCTGGTCCCGGAGGGGCGGTGTATCTCGGTGTATTTGGCGTCCTGGCCAAATTCCCCATTGACCTTTATCAATCATGGCCTCCTAATAATCTCCCTCTATGAACTGGCTTCATTACTCTGCTCTCCTTCCCACTGAGAGCTGGTGTGTGGTGAGCGTTCTGGCGCACTATGGCTGCCGTCGCATCATCCAGGTGGATAATTCACACTGGTGGTGGAGGGGATCTCCATTACCTGTAAAGCACTTTGAGTGGTGTCCAGAAAAGCGCTATATAAGTGTAAGTAATTATTATTATAATTACTTACTTATGACACCTGAAGAAGGCTCCACGGCCGAAACGTTGTGTTCTCTTTCTTCTTTTTTTCAGCATGGAATAAACCTATTACTTGTTCCTTTGCAGCCTACGCATGCTGACGCAGCTACCCACCTGAACTAATTATTATTATTATTATTATTATTATTATTATTATTATTATCTGCGAGTTTTCAGTCTAACACAGCTTTAATGACCCAGATCAGCTCATTATTGGCTTAATTGGACCAATTTTACACCGTCACCCGGATTCGCAGATTCTGGTGCTTTTCAGGAGACCTAGGAAACCTGCAGATACACCTGCCTTGCAGAACCAAAATTGGACACATCTGCTCTAGAATCACCCGAAATGTGATTCTTTCTTGGCATTAATTTCTTGTTGTTACCACTTCTCGACACAAGGTGGCGATGTAAAACCAACAAAGAGGGTCCAACTGCCCGCTCTTGTGTACGAGGAAATGCCTCCAGAGGAAATGAATAAGCGAGACGGACTGGCCTCAGGGCTTCACAAGAGTGTGCAGAACTGCTTGAATTAAGCACTCTAGATTTTCATTGAAATAGCACGTATGGAGTTGCCTTTGCTTGTTAGTCCTCTGAAGTATTGAAGCTCAATTTGGAACTGGAGAACTGGCAGCTGGGCTTTTACACATGTTCACAGTGCACAACACCCTGTTTGTTTTTGACACTTTGTTCTGGAAGCAAAAATGAGGAAAAAAGACATCACAGACCTGGTAGTTCCTGTCTGACAGATCAGCCCTGGTCCCAGAGGGCTGGTGTGTCTGCAAGACTTTCATTCCAGCTCCTCTGGCCACGGGCTCAATCAGTTCATTGTTGACTTCATGGGACCAGTTTACTAGCTTCTCCCAGCTCTTCAGGTTCAGCTGCTTTGAAGAGACCTGGAAAATCTGCACACTGACTGACCCCTCCAGGACCAGGACTAGACAGTCCTGCTGTAAACACAGTGACCGACCTCTCCAGGACCAGGACTGGACAGCCCTGCTGTAGACACAATGACTGACCCCTCCAGGACCAGGACTGGACAGCCCTGCTGTAGACACACTGACTGACCCCTCCAGGACCAGGACTGGACAGCCCTGCTGTAGACAGACTGACCATCCCTCCAGGACCAGGACTGGACAGTTCTGCTGCAGACACACTGACTGACCCCTCCAGGACCAGGACTGGACAGTCCTGCTGCAGACACACTGACTGACCCCTCCAGGACCAGGACTGGACAGTCCTGCTGTAGACACACTGACTGACCCCTCCAGGACCAAGACTGGACAGTCCTGCTGCAGACACACTGACTGACCCCTCCAGGACCAGGACTGGACAGTCCTGCTGTAGATACACTGACTGACCCCTCCAGGACCAAGACTGGACAGTCCTGCTGTAGACACACTGACTGACCCCTCCAGGACCAGGACTGGACAGTTCTGCTGCAGACACACTGACTGACCCCTCCAGGACCAGGACTGGACAGTTCTGCTGCAGACACACTGACTGACCCCTCCAGGACCAGGACTGGACAGTCCTGCTGTAGACACAGTGACTGACCCCTCCAGGACCAGGACTGGACAGTTCTGCTGCAGACACACTGACCATACCTTCAGGGTATCAAAACCCATTGGAAAGGAATGCAAATGACCTTCCTAGGAGACTCCAAAGTACCTGCAATTGCTCTGTAAAGACTCTGGCCTGTCCTGTGCAATGGGAAGGTAGCTCGACTTGGGTGGGCTCATTGCAGGATCTCTACAGAAGCAGGTGGAGGTGCTATAAACACACAACACACAGGCTCCACGCTGACCACAGTGACTGCAACCCAGGAAAAGAAAATTAGGTCCCAGTGGAGTGAACAAGGGAGAAGGCAGACTTTGAACATACTGTCTGAGAGTAATATTAATCTGCACCACACAATATCTTCTCATTAACAAAGCCTCTCCTGTGAGCTTTGCTTTCTTTGTTGCAGGCAGTGATGAGTGCAAATGCATTGCGACTATTTGAAGCCAGCCAGCAGAGTTCTCCTCTGTTTTTACTGGGACATCGGTGCTGCATTTTAAAATATGCCTTTATTAACATTTCTAATTCTTTGCTTCACCATCTTTGCACATCTTTGCAATAAATGTAATTTTTCTGTGTGACTGCCCATGTCTGCCTCTACACAATGCACACGGGCCAAGCCACTGAAGTCTCCTGCTTATCAGGCTTGGAGTTGTGTCACATGTCATGGCTGAGTAACCTAATGCACACTATCTGCTCATCCAGGCTGTTCGTGTCGTTTTATAAGGTAAGACTACAACGTGTGCAGATAGATTAGGACTGCTCTCTTGGCTTTGGTCATTTTCTTTCTTCATCAAAAGGAGCTTTTCTGAGTAAGAACAGAAAACTGTTCATTTTAACCAGGCAATAGAGGAGAAGGGAATTGGACAGGAAGTTAAGTGCATGGGGGCGCAGGGCTGAGGCAGCCTGGACGTCACCTTCCCTCTTTCTCTGTTTTGGACAGCAAGAGTTCCTGCATCTTCCCATGCTTAAATTATGTATAGCCCTGTGCGCAGTGCTCATGTGTTCCTGCAATATTTAAAACACATTGCTTGGGTTTGGGGCACACAATATTCTACAACACGAGCAGAGGATACTTCTCTCCATCTAAATATAAATCAGTGAAAAGGCCAGCGCACCTGGGGTAGGGGCAAGGCTGTATCCCCTCTCTGACGTCAGACCAGTGGTTATTCTGCACACGTAACACAGCATACAGTGAGCCAGTGAACATTCCCTGTCTGTAGTCAAACTGGCCAGGGGGGGGGCTTTCTAGCTCTTACCTTGTGTTGTAACAGAAGAAACAAGGTTCTTGATCCCGAGATGAAGTGAAACAGATGAGTTTATTGCATGCAAGGAACAATAAAGCCGAAGTCTTGTTTCCCGCAAGAAACAACAAAACCGAAGTATTGTTCGCCGTATTGTTACAAACTTTTGGGTTATATACAGTTTTCTTCTCCGTTTCTGACGTCACTCGGTCTGATGGTAAAGAGGGGGGTTCATGGTATTTGGCCAGTTTATGATGTTCTGGGCAAATGGTCAGTTTAACATTACACCCAGGGGGGTTCCTAGCTGGCATCTGCACTCCTTATCAGTTAACCCCCTTTCCTGCCATAAACCCCCGCTTGTGACTTGGAAGTCTAAACCCCCTACAGAAAAGATTAAATACAAACCCCCGTCTTCACATCTTTCTTCATTCCCCCCTTATAAAATATGGCATACGTCAGTGTAGCCTATTTTTATACATACAATGTCAGGGCAGATCTTTCCTTTCTTGGCGAACAGGTATGTATTGCCATGACATTGTTCGTTCCACGGTTATGGCAAGATGTGATACATGTTTTTGTGCACGTGATGATTACAATTACACATATAAACAATACTATTCCTACAAATAAACACTGTAAAAAAGTTCCGCCCCAGGCCCCAAACACAGACTTTACCCAAGATCCAATTCCCCAATTTTCAGTATAATAGTCCTGATATTTCTGTCCCTCATTGTAAATGTGTTGGGCCAGATCTGAGATGTGCTCAGAATTATCAGGGATATATGTGCAGCATTCAGTGCCAATTACTGCACAAGTTCCTCCTTGGGCCGCCAGTACATAATCTAAAGCTAGTCGGTTCTGCATGGCCACTGTTCTGAGGGCTACCATCTCATCATTAACAGCCTTCAGACTAGATGAGGTAGAATTTGCTAATTCTTCTAAAGTCGAAGCCATTTGAATTAACTCTCGACTCAGAAAGTTCATGCCGGCTTGTGGAAATATTATACCTAAATAATATTCCCAATCAGCCAATTTTCTTTGTGGTCTGTGGTTAGGTCCGAAGGGGGTGTGGGTTTGAACACGGATATGAGGAACCACATATCCTAAATAACATGAGCCCGACCACTGGGCTGGCAACCATGGGTAGGCTCGTTTTCCACAAATGAAATATGTTCCGTTTGGCGCTCCCCATGCCTCTGAAAATAAGAAACTTATACCGAATTGTGGGGTGTGCCGATCCCATCCTGGAATTTGGAAGGTAGAGGTGGATATATTTGCAGCGATGGTAAGGTTGCAACGACTCCATCCAACCAAGTGCAGACCATTAGTGTGCTGAAAGCATATGTTTCCCTCACGTTCCTTATTTAGAGTCAGGTATGGTGGTGTATGGCTTCTGTTATATTTAGGAGCGTAAGAGCCTGTGAAACTCGTGGGCTCTAAGCCTCGCTCCTGTAGATACTGTAATGTTGTGCAGGTTAAAGTCGTGTTATGGCAACCCCCATAGTTTGTCATATTAAAATCTCCTAAATTATCCCTCCAAATGATCATGCCTATGACTTCCTCGAGACGCCAAGGAATGGCCCCCATAGGAAGTCCTCCCTGTACATATTTGGGTAATGCGGCACACACCCAGCAGGCACTTTGGTTGGTTTTCTTAGCTGTCAGATAGGAGAGGCCTAAAAAGGAATTAATTCCATGTTCTCCTTTGTGGGAGAGATGATCATTAATCCCTGCGGAACATAGTTCTACAGCAACAATTATCATTATTGACAGAAATGTTTTCATTCTGGGTCCGGGGATGAGGCTCGTCGGCAGTGTGACGCGTGGATCCAGCGATCTTTTCCTTCCACTCGAACCGCAGACTCGGTTGTCAACAGGATCTGGTAGGGTCCGTCCCACCTGGGCTGGAGAACCTGTGAAGGAAATTTCCTGATCCACACCCACTCTCCTGGGATGAGGTCGTGCCCTCCTTCAGGTGGTGGTCCCCACGCCTCCAGGACCTGCTCACGGGCTCCTTGGGTGGCCTCTGTCAGCAACTTGCAATACCCCATGTTCCTGTGTTAGTACAGCTGTCCAAAATCCATTCTTTTCACTTACGTAGAGGTAGAATGGTTGGTCTGTCTGAGGAAACCCCAATGCAGGAGCCTGTAACAGAGCTTGTTTTAAATCATTAAAAGCATGTTCAGCTTCAGGACTCCAAGCAATAGGATCAAGGGACCTCCCTCCCCCCTTTAATAGGTCTGTAAGTGGTTTGGCCCTTTCAGAAAAAGCATCAACCCAATTTCTATTGAAATTGCACAGACCCAGAAATGATCGGAGCTCTCTCACCGTATTGGGACTAGGGTGTGTTCGGATTGCCTGGGCCCGATCTTCTGTCAATTCCCTTTTTCCCTGACTAATCTTTTGTCCCAAGTAAATTACGGTGTCTAGGCATAACTGTGCTTTGCTATAACTAGCCTTGTGTCCTTTTTTAACCAAATGGTCGAGAATAATTTGGAGGTCCTTCTTGTGGGTTTCCTCGTCAGGAGACGCGATTAAAATATCATCCACATATTGGATAACGACGGAGGACACTTGAGGCAGCTCCCGGAGATGCCTCCGAAGTGCCATGTGATACACGGTGGGGCTGTTATGAAACCCCTGTGGTAACCTGGTCCAAGTATATTGTTCTCCATCTACAACAAAGGCGAACCAATCTTGTACCTCTGGGTGTAGAGGAACAGACCAGAACCCATTAGCCATGTCAATTACTGAAAACACCTGGTGCTCAGGGGTCAGTAGTTGAAAAATAGCAGAGGGGTCTGCTACTAAGGGGGTGAGACGGTTGATGTGTTGATTAGCTTTTGAGTAATCAACTGTGAATCGCCATGCTCCGCTGGCTTTCTTTACGGGCCATATTGGACTGTTGCTTGTACTATGTGTTTTTCGTACAATGCCTTGAGTCAATAGTTTTTGTATTACTGGTCGAACCCCTTCCTCCGCCTCTTTGTTGATTTTATATGGCTTTGTGTATGGCGGGGATTTCCCAGTAAATGTGGCGGGTTCCATATCCAGAAGCCCGCATTCGTCCTTATCCATAGTCCAAATTGGATGCCCTTTTAGTTCGTCTTTTTGGAGGGACCAGATGTTTACCTCCACCCTCTCTTCATGTACGGTTAATGTAACCCCTTGTAGGTATTTCAGAGCATCCCATCCCAACAGATCTGGGGTAGATCCTACCCACATGACAGCATTAAATGTTACCTCCCCATCTCCTAGTCTAATCTTGAGTTCTTGAGTTTCTCTGAGTGTTATTCTATTACCCCCTACACCAGTGGCCTCCAGCTCCTTCCCTGTGAACATGACACCACACCGTTTGGCTGACTGTTCAGATAAACACGATAATTGAGCCCCAGTGTCCCATAAAAGTGACATTTGAATCCCATTAATCGTGCATTGTAATTTGAGCTCTTTTTCACTCAGTTCCTGAGATAGGCGTAGGGAGGCCACTAGGGGGAGTCCTAGTTTAAAAGCTCCCTGATAGCGCGTTTGTCTGCTTCGCTCAGATCCTGTAATTGTGACAACAGGTTTGTTTGCCCCTCTCGATTCGAGGGATTGAAAGGGGGATCTCGGTATCTTCCAAACCTGCCCTCACTGGCTAATCGCTTTTTGCAATTCTTTTGCCAATGTCCGAAATTTTTACAATAATGGCACCGAGTTGTAATTTCGCTTTTTGGATTTAGTCGGGTGTCAGGGCCAGCTCCACCCTTCAGTATGGGGGGTGTCCACCCTGTTTGTATTGCCCGCACCTTAGCATACATATTTCTCTCGATTTGCCGTGCCATTTTAACTATTTCCTCAAATTGTTTAGTCGTATCCTGCCCTATTTCGGGCTCTTTTAACTGAAGGGCTTTGGCTATATCAGGCTTAAGACCGCCCAAATAAATTTGTTTAATTACAGCAGAGGCGTCGCTATTCACATCCTCTTCGTCACTCAGTCCTGAGCATTCCAGCCAGAGTGTGACGAAGCGGTCAGTGAAGTCAGCCACATCCTCGCTTTCTTTTTGCTGACACGCAGATATCTTTTTCCAATCTGTCTTTGGTGGATAATTTTGTTTAAGCCATCGCCAAACCCATTCCCATCGCCCTCCCCTGCCGTTATCCTCACACAATTGTTTAAGTTCTCCGACACGCTTTTCCCCTGTCCTTCTGAGGATCATAGCGGCAGTCAGGGGGGAGATACCATAAGTATCTTTTAATTCCTGAAGCGCACTCCAGGTTCGCTGCATCCCTAATTTTGGGTGCGGTACTTCTCTAGCCCACCGGTCAATATCCTCCGGTTTTGGATTTGATCGTATTGGGGGTTCAGGGAAGGTAGGTGCGAGAACTGACCCCCTCGGAGGGGTGCGAGACGGAGTTAGAGTGGCGCTGTCATCAACGGCACCAGCCCCTGCTACATCAAGTCCTTTCCCACTTCGAGTGAGAGTACAGACCTGCGGGCGCCCTCCCTCTAACAGGGGAGACCCTGATCCGTCTTTATCACACTCATACCAAGTGTTATCCCAATCAGACCCCCCTTCTCCATATGGCCACTGAGGGAATTGATCCCAATTATTTTCGTTTCCTGCCTGTTTGTTCCCCTGTGGGAGAGCAGGATATAACTTAGTCGCCGGCTGTAACACATTAACCAGTGCAGCGTGATCAGGAGTTAATTCCTTCTTTAATTTCTCATTCTCCTGTACTGCCTCTTTTAGTTTTTTTTCTAGTACCTCTTTTGCCGCGAATAAATTATCTTTCCTCTCATTTAACGCTTTTATTTTTTCTGTGAACTCCTTCTCTTTTCTATCCCATTCTGATTTCTCCTTCATGCTAATCTGCCACCTCAGGTGTCGGCCGATCACCAGGGCTGCAGCTAAATCTTTGTTTTTGTTCCAATGTTCGTACGCTTTTTTACAGGCATCTTCGCCCCAAACTCCTTCTGACAGACTCAGCTTCTTCCTATATTTCTCTTCCCTTTCAGTCAATTTACACTTTTCTGATATGTAATCAGATACTTCCACCACTTTCTCAAACACCCAATTAGCACACATGTTTGGTTTCTTTAAGATTTACTTTTGTCGTGTGTGAGGTAACAGCTCATTCAGTAGGGGGATGTTTTCACTTGGAAAAACCTGTGCATTACTGCACTCATTCAGCTAAGGGCGTCTGTTACCTCCAGATCTAAATACCTCTCAGAGACTTTAGAGAGGATTTACACCGCACTGTTCACAGGTAAGAAACGAGACCTCGAAAACCCCCTTTCTTGATCAGTAATTCACCATCCCCAGAACGCCAGCATCGCTGCTTTTGCCCCGGGGTGGACTTACGCACTGAGCTCAATCAGGGCGATTCTCGGGTCTCAACGTCCTTTAAATCCTGCTACTTAATGCTTTGCTCTTTTATTATGAGGTGTGTTTATGTTAGTGTCGTGCGTGTGTATATGTATTTCACAAACAAGGAAAACACCAAAAACATACATACATATATCTCTTCTACTCCTGTTTCCTTTAAAACAAAAAAAAAAACCACGCCACGCCAATCTGTGCACGATCAAGGCGTAGCTAATCTCAGGACCCCGGGCGTAATTAAAGCCCACACCAATCCTGGATTATACGTGCATTTAATGCACCACTCAGCTCCAGAACCCCGGGCGCAATTAAGGCCCACACCGATCCCGAGCCACAGAACTCCGGGTGCAATTAAGACCCACACCAGTCCTGACCTTCAGAACTCCGGGTGCAACTAAGACCCACACCAGTCCTGAACTACGTGCATTTAATGCACCACTTGCTCTAGAACCCCGGGCGCAATCAAGGCCCACACCGATTCAGAGCATCAGAACTCCGGGTGCAACTAAGACCCAAACCAGTTCTGACCCTCAGAACTCCGGGTGCAATTAAGACCCACACCAGTCCTGACTTCACGGTAAGGGTCCAAAACCCGTTCAAAACTCCACGCGCAATTAAGGCATACACCAGCTTCGAACGCCTGTACACAATACCGCGGAACCCCTGCCAGACCAAATTCTGGGCTTACAGCAAACAACCCATTACATACACCGGTGCCTTCCCCGGGCCAGAGGAATTCAGAAACTCACGTTTACTCCGTCATCTCGGGCGATTCTCGCAGGGAGCAGAGATTTCCCAATCGGTCAGAGAGAGTCGGGACTTTTAAATAAAAGAGGAGTCCTTACCTCTTAGTTATGTGCGCGCTGACCGTCTCTCCTGCCGATGGGAAGTTCTGCGCCTTCTGGAGCATCCGCCGACTACGCCAAATTTGTTGTAACAGAAGAAACAAGGTTCTTGATCCCGAGATGAAGTGAAACAGATGAGTTTATTGCATGCAAGGAACAATAAAGCCGAAGTCTTGTTTCCCGCAAGAAACAACAAAACCGAAGTATTGTTCGCCGTATTGTTACAAACTTTTGGGTTATATACAGTTTTCTTCTCCGTTTCTGACGTCACTCGGTCTGATGGTAAAGAGGGGGGTTCATGGTATTTGGCCAGTTTATGATGTTCTGGGCAAATGGTCAGTTTAACATTACACCCAGGGGGGTTCCTAGCTGGCATCTGCACTCCTTATCAGTTAACCCCCTTTCCTGCCATAAACCCCCGCTTGTGACTTGGAAGTCTAAACCCCCTACAGAAAAGATTAAATACAAACCCCCGTCTTCACATCTTTCTTCACTTGGGAAGAGCATTGAATAAGAAGATGAGAAAAGTACTATATGAGAGGAGCCAGTCAGGCTGTCTAGCATGTTTGGTTGTCAGTAGCTAGTTGATGCAAGGATCTGAGCCAGCTGTTTCCTGAAAGAAACTAGGGTATCGGCTTCAACAACAGTGTTGGGTAGCTTGTTCCAGACTCCCACCTCCCTTTGGGTAAAGAAGTGCTCCTTTCACAATTTTGAAATGCACATCCGTGTAGTTTCCACTTGCGTCCTCTGGTTGTGTTTCCGTGTTGATTCCGGGAAGTCCTCTGGGCTGGGCCTGTTAGAGGCTTTGTGGATTTTTAATGCTTGAGTTCATTCTCCTTGTAATGTTCCGTGTTTAATTGATCTATTCGATCTGTTCAATCTACATTTATTATTATCCGCCTGGTGTCTACCAAGTCCTGCTTTTAGTCTGGTACTGTTAGAAATTCGACAAAAGCATGAAGAAATCTAAACTCTTTTAAGAATAAATAAATTCATTGGTTCAGTGGCTCAGCTCCATGAATTAATTAGCTCACTGGATTTGTGTGAGATCTGGGGTGAGACAGAGTTTCTGCCTTCAGGGAGCAGGATGACATCCTGTCTCTTTCTTCTTCAGCACGTTTTCATACGAGCAACAAATACAAAATTATTTTCTTTTCTTTTATGAAGTGGCCAGGCCATTCATTATCATGTCCTAAAAGCAGCACATGAAGCACAGAGCATGCACATCTGTGTTCTCCTGTAAGAGGTCTGGCCGCTGCCGATCCACGGATTTGTTAGTGTAGTTATTCATGCCTCTGTAAACAGACTTGTCTGCTTTGGTGTGGCAGGCAGAAGTTAATCCAGTCTTTACAATCCTGCCCCTCTGATCAGCAGCAGACGTGCATATAGAGTTTGTATTATTATTAAGTCTCCCAAGATTATATGATGTCCATTTGGCATAGTGTTGCTCATGACAGAATAATGATATTGCTATATTTGCTTGCAGCCGCTAATCTCTACAGGCGCTTGCTTTTTGATCCTTCAAAGAACCCAGTTTTCATATGTATACACTTTAAAAGTTTATTTATTGATTTATTTCTGGTTTCTGAGATCAGGGCAGAAGTGGGGACAGCCACACTAATCTCCCCAATCAGGAGAACCTGACATGTTTGGCAAGAGTAGGTGCTGGTTCTGAAAGGACAGAGATGGCAAGGGTTGGCCAATACAAAGAGTCCTGGGATGGCAATGCTTTGCCAACACAGAGTATCCAGGGATCGAAATTGGTTGGCCAACACAGAGAGTCCCGGGATGTAAACTGGGTGACAAACACGGAGAGTGGTGAATAGGACTAAACTCTCACCATTGGATTCACTGACCTCAGCTATCACTAACTCCAGACTGCCTCATGTTAATTAAAGCAAGTGAATGGTGGCAGTTAGGAGTCTGCAGAATTACTCCACGGAGTTCTACTGTAATCTTTACAGCTGTAAAACAGCGACTACAAATAACGAGGATAATAAAACCGGCAATATCTGGTTGCTACACAGAGTGCCCAGAATGTCTGATTTCTCTGTCACAAATCAGGAAATGCCTTGTAAACAATATGGCGGCTGTCTGTTTCATCACCGGTGTGAGTGGCAGATTTATTAATGCCCTTGACAGCGCGCTGTCAGCCTCGGTTGTGTCCACAAACGCAGCAGCCTTACAGCCAGGACAGCGGGAAACTGTTGTGACAGGCAGAGAGGGCGAGGGAAGGGGAGGCAGGGAAGGAGGAGGAGGAGGGGGTGGGTACTCGGAAGCACAAGAGGACAGGACAGAAATGCACCGAGATGTGGCCGAGCCTTCCTCCGGCTCCAGCGCCTCGGCCTCTCCTGCATCTTCTGGGGGATTTCAGGGATGGCAAAGCAGCCAGTGGTGGAGCTGGGAGGAGTTCTGGAGACAGGAGTGAAAGTAACTCCACTTTGACAATGAAAGTGTCAGCACAGCTCGTATGATCAATCCCTGGCTCTGCCAATGCAGCTGCAATGTATCAGACATCCTGTGAGAGAGCTGCCTAAAAAACGTCCTGTAGTGATTTTATAAGGTGTCATCTTGATCTGAGCATATTCAGACCGTGTTAAAGAAAGGAAACTGCTTAACTGAACGTAATGAAAGAAAAGGTTGGCTGAATGAGCATGGGCGGTAGGATTGGTTTGCATTCTGCTTGCAGGGATCTCGCAGGGATCTCGCCTGACTGAAACAGATCTGGTATCATTCCACTGTGCTCACGAACCGCCCACTAGTGCTGAGTCCAGGTGTGGAGTTACTGTGACACAAAGTCGCCAAGAGCAGTTCCATACACTTCCGAACCACTGTAAACCAAGCAGTCACAAGTCACGAGTCACTAAGCCTGACGTCAAGCATTGCAGGCAAGAGAGGAAAGAGCTGCTGTTGCCTCATGGCTTCGGGTTCGATTTAGGACTGGGGTGTCTTCTGCGTGGAGTTTGCATGTTCTCCACGCGGCTGTGTGGGTTTGCACCAGGTGCTCTGGCGACCCAGAGGGACAGATGCCCGCAGTGTGGATTTCCAGGAGGAAGGCAGAGAGAAAACAAGGATGGTTTCCAGATCCCGTTGCAGCAGAAGAGGTTTGGTCGTAGGTGGGTCCTGCTCTGCCAGCAGTCTGGAAGGATTTATTTATTTGAGCTCTGGCTCCTAAAAGATACTGCTTTTCTGGGATCCCTTCAGTAACCGGTAACTGGATGAACGAGAAGTGCTGTACAACGTCTGAAACTGGAGTTCCAACTGTCAGACTCCATGGAGGAGAGAGCTGGGAATACCAGACAAATTTCTAAAAACTGTGTTTCAAAGTTACATGAACCTCTAGAATGCAGCAGCATTATAAAAATACCACACTCTGCTCAGAATGAGTATAACAGAGACACGGGGAAGAGATAGCACAGTCCATTAAAATCTGAGCCAAGCCTCTTTGATCTCTTCTCTAAGTGCAAAACTGCGGAGGGATAATATATGTACATGTATAGATATATATACTGTAAATCTATTCAGTGTAATTAAATCTGATAAGATTTTCTTTTCCTTTTTCACTGTCTTCATGTGCTGGGAGTGAACGTTTCGTGGGCACTTTGATATCAAACCACAATCGTTCCAGTTTTTGTTCTCTGGAAAAAAAATCAGTTTTTTTTTAAATACAGAAGGAGGTCGTGGGTTAGTAAAGTCTTCTAGATACAGTGAATGTGAGGGCAGGGGGAGGAGAAGGAGGAGGTGAGAGGGGGGTGCATTTTGACCTTTCAGTCGAAGATCCTTAGGAGCTCCAGATGAGAAGGGCAGTGGACCCTTCTGGACCGGCCAGAGAGCACACCCGCATGACCACAGCAGGTGATTGGAGCCAGCCTCTCTACCAAGAAAGGATTATAAGCCCGGGTGTTCACAAGAGATCTGAGCAAATTAAAAACACATTATCCTTTACACAGCAACATTTATCAGAGTGATGACAACACTGGTGTGAACTGGTTTTGGGGATTGAGAAGGCAGGGCGGGGGAGGGGCCTGTACAGCTCAGAGTGGGGCACAAGAACAGCAGATCACTCTTCAGTGCCCAGATGAGCACTGCTCACTGTCCCCTGTGGTCAGTGTGCGGCATGTCAGAATACAGTAACGGACACACACAAGAAAAGGTCTTTCATCCCATCTAGCTCATTTGGTTGTTAGTTGCTCATTGATCCCACGATCTCATCCAGCTGTTTCTTGAAAGAGGCCAGGGTATTGACTTCAACAACATGGCTGGGTGGCTTGTTCCACACTTCCACCACCCTTTGTGTGAAGAAGTGTCTCCTGTTCTCAGCAACATACACAAAAGTAAATCATCACAAAAGCATAAAAGCCCCTGTGTGATACAGCAGTAGTTACTAATTCACAGATTTTAAATATTGTTTGGGAAATGGGGGTCGCCCTTTCCTGATGCAAGTATATTGAAAGAAGACAGGACATGCAGAACTGCGTAAAGTCAGGTGCGGGCCTCTGCTTTGACAACAGGCAGTGAGAGGAGATTAAGTTCTTATAACATCTGAGGTGATTGTTTTTTTTAATAGAAATATGTACAAAGCTGGATGAAGGCTGCCACTACAAACACATTTCTTGTCATATTGTTGCGGTAGCATGGAGGGGCCAAGCAGAACCATCTACCATTTCCACCCTAATCGTGCTAAACTGTTCGTTTACCATTTCTGATGTTAAACGTGTGGGGTCTTTTGGCAGGTGTGGTTTGTACGTAACATTTCACCACACCTGCGTGTGATTGACCATGGTTTTCACTGCTCTGCACACAGCTCTTACCAGGACATTACTACCAGGATCGTTTCTAAGAGAAGAAGATGCTCTTATCCTCCACTCTGTGTCCCAGGACCTGTGACATTGCAGAGCTCTGCTGAGCACCTGCCAAGAGTGAGGAGGTGCTCTCCATGAATCAGCACATCCAGGGTTAAGTCTCTGTCTTAAATTAAAAGTTTTAAAGGACCCTGTTGAGCCAAAGCTTGCATCAGTCTTAATTTTGCAGACAAGGCTTTATAAAGCCTGCAAAAACAAACCATCCAGAAATCAACACGTTAGTGATTATAGCGCTGAAGAGCCTGGTTTTGAAAGGTTATGGATCCATGAAACCCTTTGGTAGCAGCCTACCTCGTTTCATTAATCGTTTCATCTTTTAAACATTTTTTAAAAGACGTCTCCCCTGCTGCTACAGCTTTGTTGTCTTGCCGAAGGAAAGCCAATGGCTGTGAAATGTCTGCAGCCATATGAGGTTTTCAGAGGAGATTTCTTGAAAATCTCTCTTTGTATTTGCTTTCTGCAGGCTTCGCTCAGGCGCAGGGCTTCCTAATCAGCTTTGAGGAGCCAGTTAGTGTGTCAGCAGATAAGATGGCTGGCTGGGAGCTCGGGGGGAGCGCTGGACTTTGGTTCCCAGCGAGGTGCAGATAGCTGCAGTACAGCTACCGCCCCGCTAACTCTATTAAAGACAGCCGGGTGGCCTGCGAGATTAACTGGCTGAGCCCAGCCTCCCACAGGACTTCTGAGCTGGTGCTGCTGAAGAAGAGCGCCCTGAGAAAGTCTGCTGCAGCCCTCTGGAGATCTCAGGACAGGCTGAAAGGGGCTGGGCAGGCAGAGGCTGAGCCTCGTGCCAGGCGAACTACTGACATGCACAGGCCTGTGTCCGCGGACAACAGCCAGATATGACTGCAGCCAGACTCAGGAATCTACTACATCCACCTACAGTACCAATGCATCTCTCTCCCTCTGAGCTGCTAAAGCTGACCACTCTGAAGGCTGGTCACATGGTCAAGTGTCCCATGACGAAAGTACAGGCCTGCTGCCCTGCTCGATGCGCACCATGAATGTGTAGGTGTCCACTCTGCTTCGTGATGCCACCCTAACCCCCCACCTACCCTGAAGGAAACGACGTGAAGGTTATCCCGGAATGGGCTGGTCATTGAGGGCGACACTGAGTCTTCCTCGAAATGCTGATTTTCCACACTATTGCACGGCCTGTGGCAGACTTCCACGAGCTGCGTCTCTGGAAGGGTCCATCTCTCCAGCCGGATGCAGCGAATGGGAGGAATTGGGTTGTAGCCGAGATCTTGTCATGCAGAGAGAGGACCTCCCCTAGGCTGGCTTTTTAATCACAGGAATGATGGAAGTATCTATAGATCAGGGATCTGGAACCCTGGACCCGGAGAGCCCCAGCCCAGTTAGACTTAAGGGTCTTTAAAATGTTCTTTCTGGAACCCGCGCTCTCGGGAGATCTGTTAGCCATCTGTTAGAAAGACAGCTGGAGAGCTCTTGCGACGAGGATCAAACTGAGACCTTTCCCGAGACGTTAAATGCTTTAATAAGCTGGGGTGGGGTCGGGCGGCTGCTGACGCGCAGGACTAAAACCTGGACCAAAACTCGACCCCAGAGTCGATTTAACTTTCGCGACTTCCGCTAGGGAGCATCGCCGCCGCTTCTTACACGCCTGTCCCAGGTATGGCCGCGCCTCCGCTAACGAGAGGGAGGGCGCCGGATGTTCCTTTTTATCCATGAGTCGTGCGAACATCAGCCACTGCACAGCGAGCTACTGTTCCCCGAGTCAAGACAGCTGTGGTCCCGCTGATGCCTTTTAAAAACCTTCTTAAAATGAAAGTGAGCGTGCTGGCTTCCCTTGTCGGCGCCGATCTGCAATGATAACGCGCGCAGCTTCTCGCTGGTCCCTGTGGGAGCCCCGGCCCGTCTCCACCTCGGGGCAGATCTGTTACCCGTCTCTCTCACCTTCCGGATCCAATGCAACACAAAGACGCAGACAGAACGGGACAGTAAATTCGCTCGGAATGCCGAGTTTTGTTGTATTTTGCGGTTATTTCCACTAATATTTGGTTTGTAAGGGTTGGAAACTGAAAAAGTTTCAAAACTATTGCTCCTAAACGTATTATCACTTATTTTAAATCGGGGTGATGCATGATTATGAAACATCCTGACATAATATTCAACCTTTCTTAAAACGGGCCGCACTAAGCCGTATTTAGACTATTAAAAGCAGCGCCTCAAACAGCGCATCAAGGAGCTTGTCCCAATCTTTACGACAGAAAAGAACCCTGTACTGAACGGCGTTTTGTCACTCTTGCAGCTATCTTTGTATTTTCTGGCGTCTAGTAAAGAATTAGACCCAAGGCAACTATCAACACATGGTAAGATACAACGCGCTGAATGTCGCTGAGATGAAAGTTAGTGAGCTGCGCAGGTAAATTACCCCAGAGGAGCAATGTAAGTAGTGGAAAATGTAGTTTTTTTAAATTCATGAAGGGGTAATTAAAATGTCTTTCCTGCAATATATATTTTTAAATGGATTCTACATTTGGTCTTCAATTATTCTAATTGTAGGGTTTTAAAATGTCTCATCGTTAGCTCACTACTCTCCCCCCTGTATTAATGGAAGAACTGTTTTTCTCTTTCCCTCGAGAACTGAGAGCTGCTACGACTGTTCTCTCTTGTTGAGGATCTCCCGCCGTGATCAGCACACACACCTGTTAACCATTAAAGCACAATGAACTCTGCCGGGCCTGCAATTCTGCTCTCCTGTCGTGAATGGCGATTCTCTATGGCCATTTACGCAACAGCTATGGAAGTGTCGCTTCCGATTTACATAAGATTCGGATTACGTAAGACTTTAACCAACTGAACCCTTATGTAACCTGAGGAGTAGGTGTAAAATTAATATTTCCCTCCAATTATACAGTGCTTTTTATTAATTATCTTACAACAGTTTACAGTATATATATATATCATTCATAGGTACTCTGTAAACTTCAGCTATAGTCTAAGGAGAGGAAAATAGCATTAAATAAACCAAATTAATCAAAGTCTTATCCCAATTGAAAGTCACATTCAGCGGCTGAGAGTCCAGTTTGCAGTCACTGGGTCATCAGAACCGGCCCTGAGACTCATCCCTCAGCGTCCGGCTCTTAACGATATGAGAGAATAATATGATATGATGTGAGAGAAAAGTGTTTCTCATGAGTGCATGGTTCCCAGATGACTGGGATTCAGTTGGTGCGGACAGAAAGGCACCTGTGGGACTGCTCATTCACTAATCCAGACTCATTCAATTATTTCTCTCGTTTTTATCTCCTTTGTACACGGGAGTTTTGGTTTTATTGAAAAGTGCTCTGAGATAAAACTGTATTATTAGTTACATGAGCTAATAATAAAATTAGAAATAATCAAATCTAATCATTTATAGAGAGTACTGATAATATTATAATATTACACACAAACTAAGGAGAGTGGTGACACTATTGCGCGTCGTTTAAGTTTTTAGTTTTGTTTCTTATCCGAAACAACTTGAATTTCTACCGATTTACACGGCAGGGCGTTTTAGCGGAGCAGTCCGAGTGAAGCGCCTTGCTCGACAGTACAGTTGCTGTACCTCCCCCTGTGTTCGAACCTGCAGCTGCTCAGTAAAGAGTCTGGAGCCGCTATCCGCTGCTTCACAATGCTACCAATCTGTTTTTGCACAGGAAGTGGCGACGAGACGACGATAGAACCAGGAGCCCACTTCATGAAACATAGAAGTATCCCCCCACACACACACCCACACACCAACCCTCAGTCCCCAAGGGAATGAACTGAACTATGAACGCACCGTTGTCACATTCCTAAATCGCTGTTCAGTTGAATTTCACTTCTTTCGCCTTGACATCCGAGCGCTCCAGTGAAGGGCTACCGGCCACCGCTCTCTCCCCGCGTTCCAGGCGCTGCTCTAAGCGGGCTTGCCGCTTCAAAACACTCCTGTACTGTGTCTTCCGGTCTCCCTCCCCCTCCGAAACGCGCTCACTTAAACCCCAAAAAGAAAAGCTGTATCCATTAGCGAAACCGCAAAAGAGGGAGAGAGAGGGAAAGAGAGAGAGAGAGAGCGAAACTAGGCTTTTAAGGGATTTAGCTACGGCGCATCACAGCAGCCGAATGTAACGGCCCTGGTTGAATGAAAATGATGATAAATTCCGTCACTCAGCCTCGCAGCCCAGGGGCCAGTTTGCGCTCCGCGCTCCTTTCTCAGAGCACCTTTCGCCGAGTTTAAAATGCGCGATCGGGGCTGGGCGAGCCCGTGTCTTCACACCTGTCCCACCCGGGGCCGGACAGCGGACGGGCCGGCTCGGATTCCCCGGACGGATTCGCTCTAGTTTCGGCTGAACTATCGTCATCGGAGTCGCGGCGAATTTCCCACCCCACCGCGTCCCTGGATCTAAACAAATCGGGCGACCCGGGAGTTTTAGAGACGTGGGAATGGACTTTAAAGGTAAGCAGACTCATGGCTCAGCTTCTGTCCCTCATGAACCCGGGCGCGCTGGTTTATTGCTGCGTGCTGTTTGTAGCGACGCGCTCCTATTTAAATGTTGATTATTTGCTGTCAGAACTTTTGTGTCTTGAATTCCCATTTTGATGTCGAATATCTGTCCTGTCATCGTGACATAGTTAATCACCGAATTTAACACAGAGATAATTAATACTGTGGTAACAGTAAGGTGTACCTGTTCCGTATTTTGCACAACTGCAACCCTCACACCCCCGCGTCTTAAACTCTGCCCTCCGTTTTTCCTTTTCATTCAAACTTTTTTCTCAGAGACCCAAGAGACGTCGCAGCTTAAGCGCTTGTGTGTGTTATCCGTGTGTCAGGCTCGGAGAGCTAACCCCGCCGCTGGAAATATAAAAGCGGCTGTCAAAAAGCGACGCGCTGGGTTCGTGCACACACGCGGTCGACTCGGGGACACGGAATAACTAGCCGGCCGAGCGTGTCTGAGCGGGTGGCCACGGAGCCCCGAGCAGTCCCAGGGAGAACGTGCGAGCTCCACACAGACCTCCAGGTCCAGACTCGAACCCGGAGCCCAAGAGCGGCGAGGTTGGCAGCTGCGCTCCCCATTACGCCCTCGTGCCGGCTGCTTGCGGTGTGTTTTCTAAAAATACCGGTGGGCGCCCAAAACAGGGAGCCCACTGTTGTCCTGCTGTCTACCCCCCTGAGCGATAACGGAGCTACACTGTCGGCCTGTAATCCGCCCGTTCGGTATTTTGGAAATTGATGTTCGATATACCGTGGAAGAGGTACCAGAAACATAAATCGTAATATTTGCGGATCCCAGGCCAACCAACCTGGGGCCAGAGATTCCTCGTTTCGGGAATTCAAAGGACGAACGACGCGAGCTTCCCCCGTTGAGGTCTGTTAGTGTATCTCGGTGTTTTCGGTGAAGGTACAGCTGTGTCAAGTGTGCAGCCCAGACAAGGATAAGAGTCGATGTGCAGCGCACACGTGCAGATCGCGCTGCCAGTGACCCGGTCTGTCCGGCTGCATTGATCCCCACGAACAAAGTGGCGCGGTGACCCCAAGAGGCGCGCGCGCGCTGCCCAGGTGAGTGGTGGCACGCAGCGCGCGCGGGCATCACCACGCATTGATCAATAATCAACACAGTGGGGCATTTCTACCGGTGGAGAGTGGAGTGGGGCGTTCTGCGTCTCTGTCGCTATCTCCTCTCCATGATGTTTTCGACCGCCCGTGTGTAGGACTGCGGGGCCGGTGCGGGCTGGGCTCGGACTGCGGGGCGGCTGTGCTGCGGGGCCGGTGCGGGCTGCGAGATAGAAAGTGATCCCTCCGGAACGGCGAATGCGCTTACAGTCCCCCCTTCACATTGAGCTCCACCATCGCGCTTTCGGAGGAAAGAAAAAGTAAACATCCAACGTCATTAGTTTGTAAAACTCGAGGTCTGCTAAATAAAAAAACTGAAGCCGTAAATGAGTTTATTTGATGGGGGACATATTATACCGTTTCAGTGTTTTTTTTATAGATTTTCGATTTATTTCGAAAAAAAAACATTTGGAAGAAAATGGATCCCCCCCCCCCCCCCCCCGCTTATCCTCGATGCGATTAGGACCAAAATCATCTGAATTGAATTTGCTGACACGATGTGCACCAGTTACTTCAGCCGCCCGATAGAGTTTCCCCCCCACTTGTGTGTGTGCTGTGCACATAAGCGTAAAACGCGCAATTTCAAGAAAGCTGACAGGCAGAAAGGTTCGGCTAAATCAGGAACAGAGAGGCTGTCTCCCGGAGAGCTCCCCGGCGCGCTGGGAAGGAGACCTGGTGCGCCTTGTATAGGTGCAGGAAACATTATTATTATAAGAACGTATCGGACTTGTTTACACAGAACCTGCGGGATAAGCAGTCCTCACGGAGTTGCTTTCCCAGTGTTTTCTCCTCGGGCTCCGCCGAGCTACAGAATTCTGTTCCAGAGAAATACGTGCTCATACGCCTGCCTGTCTCCCCCTGTTCTTTCCCTCTGCCGTGTACTCAAGCGTGCGAATGACCTGGACCTGTCTCAGGGTCTGAGGCTCATCCCGAGGAAACTGTGGAAGACACCCGCAGAGCTCGGAGACGCAGTGAAGTGCCCATTGCCTGGCAAGCGCACCGAGTTTCTGTCGAGTTGTTCCTCCCCGGTGTCTCCGAGCGGGAAAACCGACTTCTCTCCCGCAGAAGAGCCGTTTAAAAGAATCCGAGCGAGGACTCCGTCGCGGATCCCGGACTCCCCGTGGAGACCGGTGGGGCGCGCTGGTCTGCCGGCTGCGATTTCCACGCGCTCTGTCGCCGGGAGCAGGGCACGAGCTGCGGCCTCGGTCGTCCTTCGGGAGACCGGGAATCCGGGGCGAGAGGCCTGGCTCTCGGGTAAGCGCTTGAGCAGAAAGGATCTAACGGCCCACAGGGGTAGAGTCGCGGAGCGCTGGTAATCCCCCCGTTTAGACTGGTTCATTTCAGCGACCTTTCCGTCACCCTCTTAAATCCCCCTAAAACGCTCAGCACAAGCTTCATAGTTAAAATGCATTAACATTTGAAACGCAGCTCCTTTGAAAGAGAAGGCTCTGAGAGGGCTTTGCACAACGGATTTAATACTACACCAGCACCGCTGGCTTAGTTAAACCTGCAGGTCTGCAGAGAGGCAGGGGTCTGTGTCGGGACAGGGCGATAAAGAGAGAAAGTAATCAGGACTGAATAAGAGGCACTACTTCACACACAGAGAGGCAGGGGGGTGTTCGGAACAAGCTGCCCATCAAAGCAGGCGGGCTGCACGGCCTCTTCCTTAAAACCCTGCCCGAGGAACTGGCGAGAAATGGACGCTTCTTACTCTGGCGGGATTAAAGACGCCATTAAACCCACAATCTATCCCACTTCCGCAGCGGGGCTTGCAATGGGCTTGCTCTGTGCAGGGACACGGATTCGGACCCGAGGCGCAAAGGCGCGGAGACCCCACGGGATCCAGTCTGAAGCCCGGGGACACCCGCCGGTCTGCCGTCCTCCCTGCTGCCCCGCAGCGAGAGCAGGGCTGGAAAACAACAGCGATGCGACTTGACGTTTAAAGCTGTTCTGTAAAAGGAAGGAATCGCTTCAGGCCGCACACGTGACCGCACACGGAGCCGCGAGCGACTCTTTTCCGCCACGCCGCGCGCGATGCAGTCCGCGGCCGTTCATTTCCGTGGACAAGTACAAGACCACATAAACAGCCATTTATCTGCTCAACCCGGCAGAGCAGAGCACTCGACTCGACTGGAAAATGAAAACAATAGGAACGCTTCAAGACGGTGAAATATTTAAAAGCACATTTCAAATGCATTTTAAAAATAAAAGAGCTTTCTGGACACAGAAACAATGTGGAATGAAAAATAAACGTTTTTTTTTCCCCTATCCGTAGCGAAGGGCTCTTGTTTTATTTACAAGACCAAGAAGGAGACGACATGTCTGGAAGCCTGTAGATATGTCTGAGTGTCTCTCAGGCGACTGCAGCCCGGTTAGATCTGAGCACCTGCAGAAAAAATGAAGCACCAATTTGTGAACGCGCCACACCCGAGCTTCGACACCCGCGACGTGAAGCCTGAAGGTGGCGCTGTCGGGAACCGTCAGTGATGTCTGCAGTCCAGTCGCTGGACTCATTGCAGCCCACCCGGCTGACCCTCCTCACTCTGAGCCCCACGTGTGAAACAGCACAGTGGTGATGACCTGACTCTGCTCACACTGCAGTTCAAGCAGCAGTGCCATTTTCCCTATTCTAACCCTTCTATTACTGCTGCTGAAAACCAGTGGGGTTTAGGGGCGTTA
Organism: Lepisosteus platostomus; assembly: GCF_059453375.1. Taxonomy (NCBI): domain Eukaryota; kingdom Metazoa; phylum Chordata; class Actinopteri; order Semionotiformes; family Lepisosteidae; genus Lepisosteus; species Lepisosteus platostomus. The sequence goes on from NC_142613.1 coordinate 1,695,544, forward strand.
GGTCTGGTGCCCTGGCTAGGTCGCACTGTAAACTGTACAGTCTGGCCGCCCTGGATTCAATCCGTGAAGCAGCTTCTCCCTCCGGATCTGCTGTGCAGCAGGGAGGAAGTGGGTCCCCTCCTTTGAGATCCTGGGAGGTGAAAAGTGCCTTAATTATTATTAATGAAATCAGGCCAGAAGGTTGATTAAAATGAACTGCCTGTGAAGTCGGAGTAGGATTTCACCCTTTTTTCTCACTGCCTCTGCTTCTGGGCTACACTTGAAGATAACACTGGCTTCACCAATACAGATAAAAGTGAACATAACCATAACTATCCCCCCGCAGCAGAGAGATTTCACACAGAGTTGTGATTCTGCCACCTGCCTCCCAATCACTAGCAGGATTAGAAAGAGCTCCCTACAACACTCCTGGTAAAGAGACTGTACAAACCTGTCCCTGCTGGGACGGGTTCACTAGATGACCTAAACCTGTATGTCTCGATCAGCTCTCGGCTTCAGGCTTCCCACTTTTATAACTTGGAGTGGTCAGCTTTAGCCCTCTGTCTGGAATCTGAGTACTCCTCACAAGAGGGTGCAGGGCGCAGTTGACAAAATCTGAGATTTGTGTTGGGGAGGCACCCTAAGAATAAGAAAGATAAGTTTGCAACATGAAAACCGGCGATACCAAGAGAAAAATACCAACACAAGCAGACCAGGTGTGGTTCACCTGGTCAGTTCAAAAGATCTGGTGTTGTCATATGGTGGCTTTTGAAGACCCAGTTATGTCACATGACCATTATTGAAGACCTGGTGATGTCACATGGTCACTTTTTAAGAACTGGAGTCTGCTCATGGTCACTACTGAATGCCTAGTGTGGTGACATAGTCAATATTGAAAATGTCACATGGAAACTGTTGAAGACCTGGTGTTGTTGCATGGTCACATGGTCACTATCGAAGCTCTGGTGATGTCACATGGCCGGTATTGAAGACCTGGGGTTGTCACGTGGTCACTATCGAAGCTCTGGTGATGTCACATGGTCGGTATTGAAGACCTGGTGTTGTCACGTGGCCACTGTTGCTCGGCTCATGGCTTTAAGACAAACACTCCTGGGTGATGATGTGAGTGGGCTCAGGTCAGGCAGTAAACTCTTGCAAGCAGCATCCTCTGGCACACAGGACTGCCAGGCTACGTGCAGGGCAGGAGACTCACTCATTCCCTAATCCACGTGGAAGAGCCCACACACTGTCCCAATACACGCCCACAGATCTGTAATTGTACTCCAGAAAGCATCAGGCAAGGGCTACCCTGAACAAAGACCAGGAAATACAGTGTGATAATGCAGGGTAGTACATTATCCCTTACTCAGTTCTGCAGAGAATAAAAATAGCCCAGCAGGATATTCCATATCATGAAGCTTGTCTGTATTTTTAGTAAATACTCCTGACAGCTTTGCTCTGGTTTATCTCCAGTACTGAATACTTTGAAAATAACATTTCTCTGTGCATTTCCTTCTATAACATCTGTTCAGGAATGAATGACTACCAGGCACATGTAATTCAAGAATAATAATAAGAAGCAATACACCAGTGTCTGAAGTACAGTATTGCTATTAACACTGTCTTGAAAAAAAAATGCTCTTTAACTGTTTTCAGTGGAGTTTAAATTCTTCAGTTCCCCTCGCTTTTAAAAGGGTTATAAGCATATATTTTGAGGATTCTGTCTGGATGCTGAAAGTTTTTCTTGGGATTGTACTGGTTGTGTTTTATGGAGATTTATTATTAATATCCATGTGAGTCATTTAGCCCTTTGAGCTTCTGAGTTCACACGTGGACATAAAATTCTGCCTTAATGTATAAAATGTCACATTTTTTGTAAAAAAAAGAATACTATCTTGACGGGCAAGCACAGAGGGGTGAAGAGAGCTGAGGGATCTTTCCAGGAGAACAAAATTGTGGGAGACAAAAGCGAAATCGTGAATATAACTTCCAGTAAGAAGGGTTTAAGAAGCTAAGCCTTCTCCCTTCTCGGCCCAGGTGTTGCAGTATGTGCTGGGTTTCCATTGCAATTCTGCTTAGCTGTTTCAGATTATGTTCAGCACAAATACTGTGAATTTAAAACACAGCCCCACTATGTTAAAAAAGCCGGAAGCAGTGATCGTGAGACAGTAATATGTCCTTTTAAACAAAGCTTTTCCCTCTGCGAAGGGCCTGATGCAGATGGCCCTGCAGGGGGCTGCCCCTTGTGAGCACCTGTGGTCATGAGCAGAGAGGTGACATTTTCACAGCGAAAGGGCGAAAACACAGCACTGGGCAGGTTTACTGTGATCGGCATTTGCAGGGATGACATTTCCACCATCAGTGTCGGCAAAGCATGATCAGACATGTACTCATTTCTGCAGAATGAGACTCTGCACCAGCTCAGCGAGTGATTGCAATCAATATCTGTCACCACAGTCCCTTGGGTGGAGGGTTGTGTCTGCAGGGATGTCCTTGGCATTGATGCACTGGGTAGTGTCCTGTACATTCAGCAGCTGGAGAATTTCTGCAGGCTGTCCAGCCCATCCAGTCCATCTGGTAGTCGCTCGTTTATCAGAAGATCTCATCTAGTCGTTTATCAACAGAAGTTAGGGTATCGGCTTCAAGCGCATGAGTGTTCTGTGTTCCACACTCCAGCCCTTTGTGTCCAGAAGTGCCTCCTCTTCTCGATTTTAAAAGCATTTCCCGATAGCTTCCTCTTGTGTCCTGCGGTTGGTCATTCCCTCTTGATTCTGAAGAGGTTCCTGGAGCTGACTTGGGCACGCAGTGATGTGCCTTTTCTATTGAGCATCAGCAGCCCTGTCTATTACCACCGGGCGATAAAAGACATAGTCAGAAAAAACCTTGAAATTGCAGCTTCACCAGCTTATAGAGAGAAACCTGCAGCGACAAGACAGTGGAGATTGAGGCACACATCACTGTGAAGCATATCCTGATTGGTGAAGCAACCGCACTGGAAGAGAGAGCTTTTTGGGTCTCATTTGCTCTGAGAAATGTGCAGGACAGGGGATGAATCCTGTTGCATGCATTGCAAGCATGCAGATTCCTTTTGATGTATGCCTCTCACCGAAGTATTCTGGAGGAACTCAGCACAGGATTTTGAAGAGGCTCTGAATTTGTGAAAATGTGAAATTTCGGAGTCGTGAGGCCAACACAGCTTAAATTCCTTCCTTTTTGGTTTTCTGCAGGCTGATAGGTTTCAACGTGTAATGCAAGAAAAGAAAATAGGTTATTTCTAGGCAATTTTTGAAGAAATAAAATCTACTCTGTGTGATAATTTAATGTTGTTAAAGAACTTGAATTCACACCTGAAGACGTCTCAGCAGCCGAAACGCTTCTCTTTTCAGGGTGGAACTAACCTTTACTTGTTCCTTTGCAGCCAACGCACACCGACACAGCTCCCCACTCGACAGTTATGTAACGCAAAATGATGACATGCAGTTATACAATAATCTGAGCTATTTAACTTTGCAAATAGGAAGTGCATTGAGCATGAAGCATGTAAGCTGTGTAGCTCTCTGAATATTTTACACACTACATCCTCCCTTAACAGATGAGTGTATACCGTCATCCGTCTTAATTCTGTTACTGCACTCTGTGCTGGGGTGTAAAGTGCTTCTGCAACATTATTCCTGCTGAGAGAAAACATCAAGCCAGACACTTCAGTAGCATGGGCTCCCAGCCAGACCAAAGCTGATTACCTGTCACGATCATACAGTAAACCCCTCCTCTTAAGGACGCTCCAGCCCTTCCTAGTTTATTTTTGATTTCCTACACCTGCCTCCGGTTCCAGCACCTGTCCAACAAAAGCCAGACACTCCCACTAATCTGGGCTCAGCTTTGGAAGATGGACGCCCGGAAGCCTGCCTACCAGCGAGTCCAGGAGCGGCTGGACGGCACAGACTTCACAACGGAGTCCTGACCACCTGACCATCTGGGTCCGGGACTGGGAGCGCATGGCCCAGTTACCCCTTTCACCTGGCTCTGGACATTTGCATTCTCAGGATATTCTCACGGACACCCTTCGGACTTGTTTGCCTGGACCACGCCCCCCTGAGCACCAGCACACGCCCCCTGGACACGCCCCCCTGAGCACCAGCACACGCCCCCTGGACACGCCCCCCTGAACACCAGCACACACACCCCTGGACACGCCCCCCTGAGCACCAGCACCCCCCCCCCTGGACACGCCCCCTGAGCACCAGCACACGCCCCCTGGACACGCCCCCCTGAGCACCAGCACATCCCCATGGACATGCCCACTGGACAGGCCCCCCTGAGCACCAGCACACGCCCCCTGGATACGCCCCCCTGAGCACCAGCACACCCCCATGGACACGCCCCCTGGACACGCCCCCCTGAGCACCAGCACACGCCCCCTGGACACGCCCCCCTGAGCACCAGCACACGCCCCCTGGACACGCCCCCCTGAGCACCAGCACCCCCCCTGGACACGCCCCCCTGAGCACCAGCACACGCCCCCTGGACACGCCCCCCTGTTCTTCTTCCAGACCCAATCCTAGTCTTTATTCCCCGTGTCGGTCTCACTCCCCGTCTGCCAAATCTGCCTTCTGCATAGGGTCCTGAGAGACGCTTCGTGGCCTTACCAGGACGGTGTCAAGGTGTTCTCCATCAGTCTGAACCAAATTGTGGTGATTCGGATAATCATGGCGCCGGCGTGTATCCACAACCCTCGAACTGCAGCGTTCACAGGGAGCAAAGAGGTGGACGGCACCTTGTTCATCGCCTCCGTCTCCGAGAGATACAACTGGATTTCAAAACGAATTGTGGAAAAAGACTGTAAGAATAATGATTGAATTTGAGAAGCTGAAGTCATGTGAAAAGGCCCTGCCTGATGCTCTCTACCAGAATCTTCAGGAGTCAAGATGCTGGCAATGGACCGTGGAGGTGAACCTGGGTAGATGCACATCAGTTCCATGTCTGACAGTGCTCTCTGAAAGATGGGTTCATGCAGGCTGTGCTTGAAAGAACCCTGGAATCCAGGAATGGCTGTGAACAGGAAACTGCTTTTGGGCTCATCAGCAGCACTGGCCGTGTCTTTTGATAAGAGCAATTGTCTCTGCGTGCTCCACCTCTCAAAGAAAAAGCCATTGAGATCATGGAGACCCCACTCAGCCCCCGCAGAGCCCTTTGGGTAGGAAGATGAGTGAAGTGCTTAAGGAAGGAGGCAATGTGACCCAGGTGGCCAGGCCGCTGGAGCTCAAGGCCACTCCTCATTGGCACAGAGCGGCACAGGAGTTGAGATTTCCTGAATTCATGAGATCGGGGAGATACTGGTGTCAAAGGGCACTCGACATGTTCTAGGATAATGTTCAAATTCAGTGTTTTATGGCTACAATGCAATACGCACACAGAGAGCCTGCCCACAAGACCAGGACCTAAAAAAATAAAGACCCTTCTGAGCATAAGAAAACAGAAACGGTTACAATGGAGAAGAGCCGTTCTTCCTGTGTGACCCGTTTGGTAGTCAGTAGTTAATAGATCCCAAGATCTCATCCAGCCATTACCTGAATCGAGCCGAAGTATCGTCTGAGGTATTTTAAGCTTTTAAAAGCTTCACACACGCTGTGATCCCCAAGACCAAAACCTGGGGTGAGTGTGACCCCCTTACAGAGAGGCCCCTGCACAAACATCAACAAGTGACCCCAGAGCCGTGGTGGTGGAGGCAGGAGGGTGGATTAACACTCCCATTAAAACCAGCACTGACTCCGCATGAGAGAGATGCACTACTCAGGGGATTAAACAGGAGAACTAGGCTGCATGAAGAAAGCGCAAAAGTAAAAAATAATACCAATTGCTTCAGGTATTTGCAGGTAGTACAACTGCTGCCCACAGCTCAGGCTAGACTGCCTGCCTCCTGTCCTTCTGAAAGAAAGGGGTCCGCTCCAGTCTGGCTGTCATGATCTGTGCTCGGAGGTTTCTCGGTCGCTCACCCCTGTCGCCATATGCCTCTATCAGCTTAATGTACACTTTATACCCTAAGTTGTGCTGCTCGTCTGGCAGCCACTAAGCTCTGCCCTGGTGCTTGATCTGTAAAAACTGCTGGGGATCATTCTTCCAGCCCCGCCCCCCACCATCAACGCCGCTTAACCCCTTCAGCGCCATGCCTTCGCAAGCCATCAGGTCACCCTTCTGCTGAGCAGGTGCATTGCCCGTCCCCGGGGGCTGTGAGGGGGGCCGGTCACACCCCCAGCAGCAGGCCTGAGCGAGGGGTCTGAGACAGATCGGACACAGGCATGCTGGGAGGAGGAAATGCCGACTCGTTTACAGAAGCCACACTGTGAAGACGCTGCGGGGCGGGGCACATGGTTTTGTGGAGACACACCTTCTGAGAGCCCTGTCTTGATTTTGAAGGTTCTCACGGGAGACTGGAGCAGTGCTGGGATTCCCCACTGTTGCCCCTTTTAAACCTCTTTTAGCCTGTCAGGGATCACCTGAACCAGGGAGGAACATGGCGATGCGTTGATTGCGAGGAGAGTGTTCTCAGCTCTGCTAGCCTGTGCCCTGCTCACAGTGTGTATCTGTCTGTGGCAGCTGGACCCAGGTGGCCAGGCGGCTGTGTCCCTGTATGGCCACAGGCCTGGATGTAATTCTGATGATGGTGGTGAGCTGATGGCAGAGGGGGTTATTTTCCAAAGCTCAAGCACTATGGGGGAAGTACTGGCAAACACAATCCCTAGCTCTGTGCGAAAGCTCACATGGGTGACTTTATACTGGTCAGAAGTCATCGGCTCGAGTGACGGCTCTGATCTCCATGTCTCCTGCAGAGGAATTGTTTTCAGCACTTTGGCAGAGATGAACTGTCTGCCCGATATCAACCCTGTTTAACTTCAATCCGAAATGCTCCTGATAGACCAGAGGCATCCTGACACAACGCTGCCAGACAGGATCCCCTGATTATTCACTGCCCTGAGAGACAATGACCTCTCAGTGATTCACTTGTACTGTAGCTCGGACTGATCCGACAGAACAGGGGTGTTGTCTCCTGGTTCTGGAGGGCTGGTCTGTGGGTTTTCAGGTCAGCTGTTAAAGAGTGAAACCAGCTGGTTACTGGCTGGTTACAAGCGCTGCTGCTTTAAAGAGGTCTAGAAAAACTGCCTACGCACTGACCAGCCCCTCCAGGGCCAGGACTGGACACCCCTGTCATGGTGAATTGAGGGCTGTTTCCTTAGTGCTGACAGACAGGAATTAAAGCTGTCCTCTATTGTTTTATGGGGGTCACTACTGAAAACAAGCATATACACATACATAGACACACTGCTATCCTGGCAAGTGTCATGTCTTTAATTTTCAGGCACTGTTGTCTCTTTTGTATTTCCAGCTGCAAATACGTCACAAACAATTATCTGAAGACAAAATGCTTTTTGGCAGTAATGTTTTGCAAAGGAAAACAATCTGCAGTAAAATGTGTACGACACAAGCGGAATTTAAATACAGGCAGAGAAGAAAGAAAATATTGCTCAAGAAAGCAAAAGTGCCCAGATCCAATTAGCCACACCGCGCTAACACACAACAGCAGCTAGAAAATTACTCTCTGGGTCTGAACCTCCCTAGGAAAACAAGTGAAGTCTTCAGATATGAAGAGACAATCAGTACAACACTACAATTCATTGGCATTGTGAACTGACACATATTTATCATGAAAGTACACTACTGATATTTTGTGGCTACGGGGCACATTAGTAGCTAAATTCCAAACCTTTCCTTTCTTGTCCTTTATCCCCACAAGTGGTCTCTAATGGTTCACAGGCTGACTTCTGTAGCATATGTGTAGGACAGATACAGTCCTGGTCTATGGTCACACTTCACTGTTGTGAAATTGCACGAGGATAAACCCCCAGTTGAAGACAGGGTATGAGTCTGTATCCACTGCCCTGGAGAGCAGTGGCTTTATTGCTGTGAATAATGCATAAGCACACAGTCGATTAATTAGCAGAAACTTCAACAACCTCAGATGCAGCCTTGTCAAAATTAATCACAGGGAGGGAAAAAAGAGAAAGAAAACAGTCTTACTTAAACAGTCTTATCTAATGGGCAGGCGGTACTGGGGTTCGGCGCTGTCAGAGGGAGGGAAACGCAGAGCTCTGATTGCACACCATGCACATCCTGAGCTCACACAGCTGCGTATCACAGTGGAGGCGGGGATGTGGCCTCGGCGATGAACTGAATGTTACCAACAGCAGCACACTTCGGACCATCAAGGCTGGGGCAGACCAGTACCGGAATGGGAGAACCCTGTGAGGTGCTGTGCGTGGTGTTGGCTGACCAGCAGGGGATGCTCTTCCCTCTGGCGCAGAATCTCCAGGCCGATACGGCGACCAGGGACCATACTATTTTGGATGGGAGGTCCTGACAGTGCAGTCCGGTCACCCTGAAGTTGCCCCTTGATTCAGTTGCCCCTGGTCTGCTGTGCAGGGGGACAGCTGGGTGTCACCCAGGTGGGGCCGCTCTTCTGTGGCGGGTGACATGGGTCTCCTTTCTGCGTGTGAAGTGTTTCTAGAGGTTCTCTCTTCTTCCTTATATTTAGCTTGGGTGCAGAAATCAAACAAGAAAAACAACATTACAGATATTCTTAAAAAGCACTTTAAAACTCTGCACTGATGCTGCTTTTGACTACGTTCTGTGCACAGCCTGTTCTGTGTTCATGGACCTGAAGCTGAGTTACGGCCATTATAATCGTTCTCATGGCCAAACACATTGTTTTCATCATATTCCGTGCTGACCTATTTCTTTTTAGCTGAAGCATTTTATTCTGGTTATTCTCAGTTCACTGAGTTTGCTTGGGCATTACACACCTTGGGCTCACATGTCACGGACAGATTTCTGTTTTTTCCCCACTCTGATTCTAAGCCTGGGTGCTGAGCTGGACAATTGGTACACACAGTCAGGTCAATGCAGAATTTGCTTCTATTCTATTCTACTGGCCTGTGGGCTGCTAACATTCTCTCTCAGGGACTGCTCTGTGTCCCAGCCTATAACAGTTCTGCTTTCTTCACACATTTGCACAGATCGTGAAGAAATCTTTCTTTTTTGCTACCTGATAATGTGAGGTATGAAGTACCTAGCATTCTTTCTCTTTCTTCACTCTTCTTCCATGTGAAAGAGTGCAATTACACTCCACCAGCAGCTTCCTCAAGTAAATTGCTGACCTGTTCTATGAATCGAAAATAAATCGAAAGGTCAGACACCCTCGTGTTTTTGGTAGGTGTGTTGACATTTATTTAATACTCAATGTTGAACCTGAAATCATTTTGTATCCTATCCCACCTCCCCAGGGGGGGTTTGAAAAACATGTGCTTCTCACAGTAGGCTGGGAATAGGCCAGCATTTCTGACTGCATCCTGCGTTCCACAAGCTGATGAAAATGAGCACATGGTAGGACGGAGTGTGAGGAAATGCGACCCCCCCCCGCCCCCCAGCCCTGAGCCAGCATGTCCCCTGGTCACACCTGCGTGATTCGGCAGTCTGTCATGGTCAGCCTGCGGAACCCCTCTGGGTTTCTTTTGGAGAAGCCTGGTCAGTCCCTGAAAGCCAGTTCATTACAGACTGTACATACTGTAAGTCAGCAAAAGATGTCCAGTTCCTCTTCTGCTGTAAAAGAACTCTTCTGTCCTCTTTATCTCTTTATTCCACTGGAAGAGCCAGAACAGGTGAATTCCTGACAATGTCCATTTTGCTTCCTCACAAAATATTAACTCTTTGTTTTTGTTCACTGGGACCCATGGTACACCCAAGCAGAACTGTCCACCCTGGACCAGTCTTCCCTGTCTCATCTGAGACCCACTGTTCAAAGACAGTCAACTACTTTAAACAGGCAGATGCATATTTGAACAGATGGACAATTTTTTCTAATTCTCTTTAAGATCGCCTCTTCTTAATAAGAATGAATGTGCTTCCTCACTTGGATTTTACTTAATTTCCTCTTCTTCGTTTATGATCAGTGCTTGTTTGTTTTAATCTTTACACCCCTGTGGAGATTAAATCCTGGTGTCCACTTGAAAAAGCCAGGTATCTCCACATAGACCTCAAGATTTAATATATACAACTTTTCCCCTTAGGCACTATGGGTTGCATTTTGAAGCTGTAATTAAGTACTTAATTAAAACTTGGCATTCAGTAGAAAGATTCAAGAAATCTCAGAAGGCATGGGATTAGTTTGCTCCTATTTTGCATAATCATAAAATCAAGAAAAGATACAATGACAGGTATCTCTCTCTTCTATTTTACACTTTGGAGAATTAAAGGACTTAAATTAAAGAAAATCTGACAGATATTCTTCATGAGATTGGCCTTTGTTCATTCCAGGCTCAATCACGCTTTGTCTTCTCTATCCAGGAAGATACAGGAAGAGTGGATAGAGACTCCCTAAACTCCCTAAAAGGGAGTTTTGCTGATTGACTGGGCCTCTCACTGCAGCAGAAACAGGACTGCACGGCTGGTCTCACTCGAATAATAAACTTTCTTTTCTGTAGTGCCTTTAAAAGTGGCTTCTCAAAGCACTTTACCGTAAGGAAAAAAAATCACACAAAGAGAGGAGGTAGCAGAATTACATCATTTAAATAAGAACGTGGAATACAGTAGAAAAGCAAAGGGTAGACACAGAAGCAGTGAAATGAAAGCCCTTCTAATTAAGAAGGCTTTGTGTCTGGATTCGAAGGAGCTCAGGGTAGGTGACTCTCTGATGTCTATAGGGATTGAATTCCAGACCTTTAGGGTGCAGCAGGAGACGTTCTGTCACCCATAGAGTGTAGATGGGCTTTGAGGACAGACAGGAGAACTAAGTCAAAGAACAAAGATTGTGAGCTGGGGAGTAGGACAACAGTAACTCAGACAGGTACTGAGGTGCCAAGCCAAGTAGAGATTTGTTTTTTTCTTCATCAACTATGAGGGATTACTTCATAAACGTATATGGAGATCTTGATAAAATATTAATTTTCACAGATTAGTTGGGGGACTCATTAGGGGACCTGTAGACAAATCAGGAGAAGCAACTTACAGAGCAGGGGCTTGAGACTCACATTGGATGTACAAACTGGCCATGTAATCCCTCCAAGACCAGAGAGGGAAACTATCAGGATCCCATTTTGCTTTGAGACCTACTGTATATACCGAAAAAATTAATCCAGCTTTAACATTTATTCAAGCTCCAGGCTAACTTCCAGATCAATTGTTGGAATTTCAAGATGATAAAGAAACTTTGTCAGAAGTGTGCAGCTTTTTATGAAAGAAGGCCAACTCTAGATGTTAAACCAAAATCGACTACTAATGACTTCTTGGTCGTTAAGGATCCCAGGGGATTCTTTGAGATGAAAGCACCATGTAATTGCAAGGATTATTATTAATTCATTCATTTATTTATTTATTTATTCCTCTCTGATGGAGGAACTGCAAGCCTCCCAGATGAGTGGTGCACAAGATTCATGTAACTGTCTTTCATCTTAGCTGACGAGAGAGAAGTCCAATCAGATTAACTTCTCCACTGCACTTGCCACACTGAAGCAAATCAGAGAGCTGCACAGACTTCAAACCAAAGAGCACAGACCAAATACGACATCAACATGGGGTCCAGATATATTCAGACGGAAACATTGTCGTTCTTCAGTTTTGGATTACAAATTCTTGATGCGGAAGCATTACATAATTCCATATGACAGGAATCCTCACGTCACAAGACTCCAGTCTTTTGGGGTCTCCCAGGCTGAAGTCAGAGTTCGCAGATCCCTGGCATGTTACTAGAGCACATGGGATAAATACAGGGGGGTGGGACAAAATAATAGCAACACAGAGCAATACATGAATATTTATTCATTAATAAAGGACTTGTCCTTCAAGAACAGCTTCAGTCCATCTTGGAATTCTGTTAAACAAGTTTTGGCCTGTTTCTATGGGATATGGAACCATTCTTCAAGAAGGAAAGTCTTTGAGAGATGAGGAAGGGAGAAATGTACTCTGCACTCTGCCTTCCAGATCTTCCCATAAAGGTTCAAGGACATCTAGTGATTTGGGGAGGCAGTGGGGGGCATTTGGCTTCATCCTGATGCTCAGAAAACGACTCCTAAATCCATCTGTGTATGTAAGGGGGGGTTCGCATCTTGGAATAGGGGAACATCTTGAGCAAACAATGTTGGCATCATAGTATGCATCTGGTCACCTAGAGTAAAATGGCTTTGTGTTCCTTGGACATAATTCTACCATGAAGAGTAATGATCGGACCCAGCGTCTCCCCATGAGACGGCTTCCCAGACCTACCCAGACCCAGACCACAGTAGATTCACCACCATGTTTAACAGACCATGTGGGCTGAAGGCTTCCTTTAGCTTTCTGCAAACATAAACCCATCCAGATGTAGGAAAAAGAGCAAAAGACAACTCATTCACTTCTGTGGTCATTTCTGAGGCTGTTATTTGGTGGTTCCTGTTAAGTATCTACCTTGTGACCAGGCCCTCTTTCCTTATGCTGTTTCCCATTGTTTGGAATCTGTTGTCATGGTTTTCCACACTCTTCCTCTGGACACGTTAAGTAATTTTTGCACCTGCACCAACTATCTGGTAACTCGTCTTGCTTTAGAAACTCACACAATAAAGTGCTGATTTCAAGATTTCTTTTACAGCAGTTGTGTTGAAATTAATATAAACCACATGTAAAAAATGTTTTGATTGTGATTTAGTTACTTCAAGCTACAAGTCCTGTTTTGTTAAGTGTTTCCATGATTTTGTCCTCCCCCTGCAAGTCAGGTTCCATGATCATGAAGCGCCTTGTAAGTTACTACAGCAGTTTTAACATCTGTGTGAGCTCTCCCAGGTAACCAGGGTCATGGGTATTGAACTGGTGGGGTAGGTACAGACACAGCATTTTGAATAAGCTGAGGTCTCTTCTGATTTACCAGATTAAAAAACAGCAACCAAGCAATTTCAAAAATCAAGTTCTAAACGTGTGTATCAGCATCTCTATATACCACAGGGCACAGACCTCGAATTCAACCCAGGCTGATTGCTGAGATGCTGGAATGTAGTTTCAGCAACACAATTTAAATAAAGCTCAAAAGTCTTAAAGTTTAAAATAAAAAACAAATTCAGAAAGACTTTATTCACTGCATGTGATACTGTACTTGCATCAAACAAAATGCAAGGGGTGGAGCAGTGGCTCTGTGGCTCAGGATCTGCGCCTGTGGCTGGAAGGTTGCCGGTTTGTATTCCGCGGCCGACAGAGCAATCCTACTCCGTTGGGCCCCTGAGCAAGGCCCTTAACCCCAACTGCTCCAGGGGTGCTGTATAAATGGCTGACCCTGTGCTCTGACCCCCAGCTTCTCTCCCTGCCTGTGTGTCTCATGGAGAGAAAGCTGGGGTATGTGAAAAGACAGGAAATTGTATATGGCTTATACATTCATCTTTAAAAATCTGCATGTTGAGGGTGTGGAAAGTGCATTCTTCATACCATTCTGCTGGGTGGAGTGGAGGGGATTCAGATCCGCAATGAGTCCATTAGTGCCTGTTGGTTGGACCCATGCTATTGGATGGTACAAGCAGAAAAGGTCAGACCTTCAGGAAATGACATAGTGAGAAGACAGAGGTGCTGTCAGAGCTCTTGGACTCCAGGAAAGCGGAGATGGAATTAGTGGAAACTATGAGGGAGTGCATTTAAAACCGGGAGTATGGAACAAGCTACCCTGCTTGATACTTTGGCTTCTTTCAAGAAACAGCTGGATGAGAAGCTCAGATCAATTAACTAATAACTACCAAACAGGCGTGAAGGGGGAATAACCTTCTCTCTGTTGGAGCCATTGTTGTGTTTATTGATTCTTCTTTCTAGGATGACAAAATCTGCTTTCCTTCCAATTGCGGTGGGATTATTCTTGGAAAAGTACTAATGTTTATCACTCCTCTCCATTCCTGCAGAGTCTCCATGTAGAAGGTGACGCATTTCCCTGCTCCCACTGCCCCACTACTCCAGGACTGGTCTGTCCCCGTGGCGACCATGACATCACAATACCTCCTCCCCCCACTTCCGCAGCAGCATCAACAAAGGACAATGTGGAGGAGTGGCCCCCGCTGTGGCCACGCCCCTCCCAGGCCCCGCCTGGTCTGGGTGCTGTGGGCGTGGCTCTGCTCGGGGGCCTGGGCACATCAGGGCACTCAGCCTCACTCTATCAAGATCGAGGGGGACATCACTCTGGGGGGGCTGTTCCCGGTACATTCCCGGGGCCCAGCTGGTGTCCCGTGTGGGGAGATCAAGAAGGAGAAGGGGATCCATCGCATGGAAGCCATGCTTTATGCCCTGGACCAAATCAACAGCGACCCAGACCTGCTGCCCAACATTACCCTGGGCGCACGCATCCTGGACACGTGCTCCCGCGACACCTACGCCCTGGAGCAGTCGCTGACCTTCGTCCAGGCGCTGATCCAGAAGGACATTTCGGACGTGCGCTGCTCCAACAGCGAGCCGCCCATCATCCGCAAGCCCGAGAGGGTCGTGGGCGTCATCGGGGCGTCGGCCAGCTCCGTCTCCATCATGGTGGCCAACGTGCTCCGGCTCTTCGAGGTACCGTTGTCGTAAAGCGCGCTCACCCCCGGCATCCCCCAGGGAGCTGCGGGAGAGAAATGACAAAACAGACAGCTGAGTCCACAGGGCTTTCGCCTTCTAATTACAGTCCTGTCATACGAATGCACGTTCAAAAACATGCTGATTCACATTTAGAGAATCTACAGAGGTTGCTGCTGAGTCACTGATTTACAGTATCCATCGAGAAGCTGCAGTTCTGAATTAAGAACACAAGTGGTTATTCGCTGTGTCCTTTTGTCTGCCTATTGACGGGATGTGAATATTAATTAGCTCTGGCGGTTTCTCAGCCCTGAACGTTAGGTAGACCTGCCTAGGCCAGGGGAGCCCCACTACGCTTCTCAAGCGCTGCTGTCCAGCGGGGTGTATGCTGGTCTGTTTGAATCTGCAGCGTCTCGAGAACAAGGCAAAGCCTCAGCTCCTCCAATTAAGCAAATAAAGAGTCCAGTCCCGAAATTCAGGGCTCGGGAGTGAAGAACTCCAGAACCTTTCTGGACTCCAGGACTGGACTTGTCCCCCCCCAGTCTTAACTGACTTTTAATCCCACTTACGTTACACCCCTGTCGATGTATTTGCACTGTGATAAGGAGAGGAAATGTCCAAAGTTCAGCTTCCACCTGCTTGTGGAAACGCTCAACGTCTGTGCACGTCCGTTCCGGTGCTTTTGAAATTCATGATGTTCAATTGACATTTGCAAAAAATTCAAGTGTAGCAGACACGGTGCTTAAAAGTCCTTTCTGTCTGATTTGTAACTCTTATTAATCGATTGATGATCATTAGGTTTTTGGTTGGTTAAATGAAGTGGGCTGTAGCACTGTAGAGGCGGACATCTCTATTCTTTGCCACAGCTCTGTCGTCGCTGTCAAGTTAATTTCGGGTTTCTTCAGCATCCCTGGAAGACACAGCTAACGAGAGAGATTCTAATGCTCAAATGGAACGAGAAACCTCATAGAAATGCAGTATGCAGTCACTTGTTCCAATTAAAATCCTCCCCCTCATTTTCCTAATGCTGTATGCTTTCACAAGGCAAAATCAAAGAATTGAATCATCGTTTTGCAGGTTTATTTGAAGAACAAAGCTGTGATTATATGCATAAGACAGAAATTATGCAAAGCCAGGGGTCTGTGATGTTTTATGATTCTTGGCCAGGGATTCACAAGAAGCTGATTTGGTAAACACAATAAAAATTGTTGCACATTATGAGTGAGCTGAGGGAATAAATGTATGCCACAGGGTATAATATGCATGACATAGATGTCCTTATGTGACCTTTCATAACTTAACTTTATTTACAAAGAAGCATGCAGTCCGTGTTTGAGTGGCAGAGACGAACACAAGCAGGGTGTTAGAAGTCTTCAAGGAAAACAGAATAAAAGGCCTTTGTGCCAGCAGGGTTCTGAAGGTGAATAGACAAGATGAAGGATTGCAGCAGAACCTGAAAGTGCACAAGGTAATTGCTGCAAAAGTCCCAAAGAGAAAACTTGGACTGTGGCGACTTTAGAGTTCTCTTTCAGGTACTAGCATCACATGAAAAATCAAGCCCTGCAGGGCTGGAGGGGGTTTCTTCCCTCTTTCAGTGGAAAGCATCACATTATTTATTCAGATTCCTCACAGTCAGGCGCTGAGACAAGCTCGTCCCACAGAGAGAGACCTGCTCTGCGATTCAGATGTTCTGTCAGGGGAGATGCGGAGTGGAGTGTGGAATCCCTGGAACTAATTCTCAGATTAACACCCACCAGTAAACCTGTAACAGGCTTTCTGTGTGCCGAGCCCTGAAAGGGAAATCAAATGTGAAACAAAACTTAAAATCCCATCCCACACAGCACAGACAAAACCTGAAAAAATAACTTCTTTAAAAGCACTCGAGTGTTTATCCTAGCAACGTCAGAAGCCCAGGGCCACGACAAGAGGGATTCTAGTTGTACAAGGCCCAGCCACCAGCTCTTGACACAGGCGATCTGCCAGACACTTTCCCGCGTGTCGTTCCGAGAGCCAGTCCAGTAAAACTGTGCAAACAAATGTCTGGACTGGAGGACACTGCAGACACAGCCTGCAGCTGCACTGAACTGCAAGAGAGAATCAACCTGGCTTTCTTATTGGCCTGCTCAGTTCTTACGCTTCCTCGGGTATATATACATGCTAAGTGTATATACAGTATGCATATTCTTTCTGCTCTGTGTCATCCCTTCTTGATTCAGTCCCTCTGCTACACAGCAGTCCTGCAACCCCACTGAACACACAGATCAGTGAAGGAAGGATTTGTGTCCTGTCTGTCAGCAGTCAGTGTGCTTGCAGTGTGGTCTGTCTGTGAGAGTTGTGTGCTGTGTGTGTGAGAGTGTGGTCAGTCGGTGAGAGTTGTGTGCTGTGAGTGTGAGAGTTTGGTCAGTCTGCTTGCTGTGAGAGTTGTGTGCTGTGTGTGTGAGAGTGTGGTCAGTGTGCTTGCTGTGAGAGTTGAGTGCTGTGTGTGTGTGAGAGTGTGGTCAGTGTGTTTGCTGTGAGAGTTGAGTGCTGTGTGTGTGAGAGTTTGGTCAGTCTGCTTGCTGTGAGAGTTGTGTGTTGTGTGTGTTTGCAGTGGGGTCAGTCTGTGAGAGTTGTGTGCTGTGAGTGTGAGAGTGTGATTAGTCTGTGTGAGTTGTGTGCTGTGTGTTTGTGAGAGTGTGGTCAGTGTGCTTGCTGTAAGAGTTGAGTGCTGTGTGTGTGAGAGTGTGGTCAGTGTGTTTGCTGTGAGTGTTGTGTGCTGTGTGTGTGACACAGGAGCTACTCAGTGGGATTGTAGTTGACAGGTTAGGAGCCGTCAGTAACCACAGCAATGAAAGCATCCTTCCCCCACACACTGCTCTGCAGAGCAAACCAGAATAGAGTTTTAAAGAAATTCCTCCAATAAACATTGCTGTACAAGCGCAGTAGATTTTGGTTTAGTTAAAGCACCGCTGTTGTGCCACAAGCAGTATCTGTATGACGCTAGCAG
The DNA here is from genome assembly GCF_059453375.1 of Lepisosteus platostomus. NCBI lineage: Eukaryota > Metazoa > Chordata > Actinopteri > Semionotiformes > Lepisosteidae > Lepisosteus > Lepisosteus platostomus. The sequence continues at coordinate 1,713,107 of NC_142613.1, forward strand.
ATCAAACGAGCCAAAAGCTTCAGTTCTGCTGATTACTTTGAAAGCACGACCCTTGGCTGGGAGCCGATACTGAATACAGTACAGCTGCTGCTGGTCAGAGCTGGGTAGGACTGGCAGGTGCAATAGTGTTTCCATTGGATCTCACCACGGGATTTGCCCCATTTAAGACTGTAGCAGCAATGAACTTGACACTGCAGTGGGGTGGTGAGTGAGAGGGGTTATAAAGTCTCCTCTGTGGTTGCTGTGGTTTTTATAGTTCTGGTCTGATTCTAATTTCAGATTCAGCCCCTCTCTGGACTGGTTTCTACCGAAAAAGTCTTGTCCATTCTGTAGTCATCGCAAGCCAGGTCTGACATTGTGAGAAACACACACAACGTGACAGGTTGTCTTCTAGCAGTGAGCAATACCAGGAGTCCTGCCAGCACACTGCCAGACCCAGGACAAAACCAGCTCCAGCAGCGTCTATCGTGAGGAAATTGTTCCTGACAAGTCTGCCTAATGCATTTGCTTAATTGTTTTTTATTATCACTGAACTGCACACGGCACAGTGACTGAGTGTGACGATTAGTTAACGAGGTCCATTCTGAGCAAAAAACTGGATGACAGCGCTTGTGAATGAAGGAGGGGGGAAACTGAAATGCAGAAACAGCAGCTATTGAATGGACTAATTGGATTAAAACTGCTTGTCTCTCGCCTGTACTGAACGATCATATTGTAGGACCAATGTAATTTAGTTTTATACAGAACAAGCAGGCTCATTGCAAGTGTTTAAAGACCAAGGTAAAGTAAAATAAAACCCCCTAATCATTTCTTTCAAAGGGAATAAATTGAACCTGTACAAAAATAGTTTAATACTTAACTACCAGTTGAATGATGTTCATATTTTGAATGTCAATTTATTTTTTCACACCAAAAACATCAGGTTCCTCAACAGTGGTTTCAAAGCATAAAAGCTTTGAAAATTTCATATTAAAATTACACAAATTGAGAAAGATTCAACACCTGATTGTTACGGAATATTAATGAGGACCCTATGCAGAATAATCAGGACGAACTTCAGAGGCGTAATCAATTAAACAGTCCGAGGTCCGAAAGCCGAAGTGATACAAACCTGTACGAAAGTACAAAATCAGAAGCGGAGCCGGAAGCCGAGAGTCTAAACCAGAACAATAGTCAAAGTACCAAAACAAAACCAGGAGACGTAGTCGGAGAACAAACCAGGGTCAGGAAGCCAAAAACCAAGACGTAACTAACCGCAGGAAGACGGGGGTAGCTCTAACCAGGAAACCCTCATACTGATCACCGGGGAGAGTGTGGAGCAGCATTAGATAGGCTGGGGTAAAAGGCTAATTGGGAACCGTGCTGGAATGCCAGGTGGAATGCCGAGTCCTCCGGGGGCGTGGCGTGACACTGATGAAATCAACACAGGATAAAATGATACACAGACGTAAATCTGATTCACCACAGCAAGTACAAAAGTAGATTCACTTGCACTGCAAACGAGACACGACTGTTTAAATATGTTGCATGATTTTATATACCGTGCTTAATTACAATATATAGCATCTATAACTTCTCAATGAAAATCTCAGACTTGTACTCCTCCTCTTGGGTTCAAAACCTGAACCCTAAATAGCCCTAATAAAGAGTGCCATTTGAACTCTTTAATTGCAATCTGTTCCTAAACCCGTAGGAGGTCAGCTTTTAACTATTGTGTTTCACAAGTCATTTAACACCTCAAGCTTTGGAGAGGAAAAGGCAGGTTTTGCAAAAATTCCAGCATCTTGTTGGTTCAGTTAGGTTTGTTTAAGCCTGATTGGTCCTTACCAATGAAGGACTCCTAATAATCCTGATCTCTACACTGGCTTCATCACTCTGTTCTCCTCTCCACTGAGAGCATGTGGAAACTAAATAAATATATATATATTTCTCTTCTCGTTACCTGAGCTGGTTCTCACTAGATGCCCTAGTCTGGCATAGGTTAGGGTATTCTGTGAAATGAGTGAGCCTGTCTTCACAGTCTCGGATTAATACCCATCTCCCATCTGAGCAAACAGCCCCAGGCCATTGTTTTCATGTGGCGATCCTTTGAATTCAGCTCAATTCCAGCACAGCATCACAGTGACACAGGGAGATGTCACACAGGAAGGGAAACAGAGACCTGACAGGCCTCCGTCTGAGCCTGATGCCCCCCCCCCCAGCCACCACTACACAAATAAGGAAATTTCTCAATCAACTGCACTTTGTCACGATAGTTTGGATAGTTTGTGCTGACTGGGGATTCACTGGGGTACAAGTGTCCATGGCCCTGTTTTGGTTTTCTATCCTAGTTTTCATTTCTAATTTGCCAAGTGATATTGGATTGCACACCTGTCCGATCAGCATTTTTCGGATCATTGTCCCGACTCCTCTGTCCGGGTGGGGGGGGGGGGTGAGGGAAGGGAAGACCTGCTCCTCTGGACCCGCCTGCCCACAGAGGCGAAACGAGCTCTGCAGCGACTCACAGCAGGGTCTGCACTGATTGGAGGAGAGGTGCGTCCCGCGCTGACATCAGCGCTAGCCTGCAGGAAGTCGCTGTTTCACTGTTCACAGCCCCACCCCCAGCACACCTGGGGAAATCCAGGACTTGGCCATTTCGTGTGAGAGACACTGTCGGCAGAGAAGAATCTTCTTTGTCTGAATTCTAACGTCACGCCCGGGAGCTGAAAAGCTATCCTCTGTAGCAGAGTCCCAACAGCAGCAGGTAAAGAAGGATTTTAAAAGCATTGCTGCTCTGTGCCGATATTTGTACCCCAGTTTCTGTCAGACAATGGACAGCTGTAATAGTCTGAAATCCATTCAAGAGACGCAGGACTGGAAAGGAATGTTTTTAGTACAGTTTGGCAAAGAAATCTTCTGGAGTTCGTACATGGTAACATGGCAGCAACGTGGGGAAAAATTCTGTAGCATGGAAATGATGCTTCAAAAGCCATCCTGCTGTAATATCAGGGTTTAGTACAGGCTTGGCCCCGTCTGCAGAGGCACAGGAGCAGTCCGTCACGCTGGGGAGGGAGGGGGAGACGACAAGCCATTACAGTGATTAGAGGTCTGGATTTGGCAGGTTTTAGACGGATGACTGTGACGACCTCACTCCAGGAGTGGGGCCTTTTCAGCCACCTGGTGTCTCCAGGTATCATCACCCACACCAGCCAGGACACTCTCATGAGTGGGCTCTGACAGGTGGGGTGGAGCCCATTCCTGTGCCTCTGCCCTGCTCAGCGGAAGCAGGACTGAACCTCGGGGAGGCTTTTTTGATTGCTGTTTCACCAAACTAGACCGCCACAGCGAACATGCACACACGTGTTTGATCAACGGCCTTCCGGCCCAGGAAGTATGCCACACAGTCGGAGAGACCCGGCTGTGACCTCTGTGGAGGAAGCCCTCTTTTAAAAAGGCCAGGATCCAGCAGCTCAGACTTTCAGCACAGCCGAGGAAGGGGTTAAAGCCACCCTAGATGTGAATATGTGAGCCCTGTATTGCTGGAGGTATTAAATATATTGTATGGCTTACAGCTGAGAAACAGCAACCCTCTCTCGCTCTCTTTACTTCTCTACTTAACTTAATTTGACTAAAACCCCTCTAATCCACATGGATAATCTGTCAAATGGTTCTCTCCCTCTCTCCTTCCTTCCCCCCTCGTCTCTCTCCTGTCTATCTCCCTCGTTTCTCCCCAGAACAACCCCCCCCCATCTCCTCCCCCTGCCCAGCGGGTGAGGAGGATGAGATAGAGCGGTCTGGTCCTATCCCAGTCGGCTTCAGTCCCTGTGGGACTCACCAGCTCCACCCGTCTCACGGCACCAGTCCCCTGGTTCTCAAGAGGACTGGCATCCAGGGGCTGCTGTGGCCAAGGACACTGAGGGGTATTCAGGAATGGGGATGGCAGTCTGGGGAACATGATGGGAGTCTAGGAATGGTGATGGGAGTTTAGGGGAGGTAATGGGACCCTAGGAATGGTGATGGGATCTAGGGCATGTGATGGGAGTCTAGGGAAGGTAGTGGGAGTCTAGGAATAGTGATGGAAGTCTATCTCATACTCAATGTACTCACAACCCATAACATCTCTCTTCTTTCTTAGTTGATTTTGTGTTCTTTCCTTCTCTATGTCTCTCTGCCTCGATGCCCCTCTGTTCTCTGTCTCTGCTGGCCCCCCTTCTCTGCCTCTTCTAATGTCTCCTCTCTTTCTGTGCTTTGTACTCTGCGCTCTCTCTCTCTGCGGCTCCTTATCTCCCTTCTCATTCCTCTTCAGCTCCAGCTGTGTGCTTGGCTGCTCCCTCTCTGTTGTGTGTCAGGTCTGATGATGTCAGACGAGTCCCTCTTCCGATCGGCCACTCAGCCTAGTGGAGAAGTCAAGAGACCGACTCTTAAAGAGCAAGGAGTCTGAGCGGCACAGCTTCAAACAACATCATGTGCTGCTCAGCTTGCTGTTTCCAAAACACACTCGCCTTTTCATTCCCTTTCAGTGCTTTACTTACACAAGCAGGTGTCTGAGCTTGCAAGCTCAGTGCAATCACTTCTAAAATGTCACCTTTCCATTGACTCTGCAAGTAATGTCTCGGAACCCTGTGTGCTGGATAGTGTGTCTCAGGAATTTGGACCCATAGAGAACTTAAACTATATCCACTTTATCCATTATTATTCAGACTGGTTGCCATTAACATCCATTTGCATGTTAATTCCTGTACGAATGTGTTCTTCAATGTAATTAAAAGGGAAGCACTGTTCTGATAACATGCATTGTTTTCCTTGAGTGCCGCAACACTGTTTGGGCTGTTAATCACAGATTCCAGCTGGTTTCCATGGGGAAAAGCCTGGGATCTGGACCACTGTGAGGTCATTCTGCCCTGCCTGCCTCAGAGGTGCTTCATCCAGTCCGTTTCAGACAGTAGAGGCGTTTCTCTGGCATCCGTATAACACCAACCTGCCCAGCCTCTGACCGTAAGCCTACTCTTACCAAAGTGCTTCATGTCAAAGGTCCTGGAAGCACATGGTAGGGCCTGTTCTACTCATCCTCCGCTACATATCTGGGACGAGGGTGAAATCACGTAAGGTGTGGCCCTGTCTTGCACCCTGTGCTTCTGAGACAGGCTCCTGGTTGTCGCAGCTCTTACCAGGAATATGCATCTTCCTCCTGCCATGAGAATGGGATGGATAGGTGAGATGGGGTGCTGTTAGTACAAACAAGCAATTGGTCTTTATCAGCATCGGGTGGATCAAAATCCCGAGGATCTGGTAGACCTCCGCCGGAATCGCCAGGGATTCCCGGTGTTCTCCCTTCAGCCCGTGTTTCCTGTTCTGTCCTGGGTCTGTGGCAGATCCCCCAGATCAGCTACGCCTCCACGGCCCCGGAGCTGAGCGACAACAACCGCTACGACTTCTTCTCCCGCGTGGTGCCGCCGGACTCCTACCAGGCCCAGGCCATGGTGGACATCGTCAAGGCGATGGGCTGGAACTACGTCTCCACGCTGGCCTCCGAGGGCAACTACGGCGAAAGTGGGGTGGAGGCCTTCATGCAGATCTCCCGCGAGGCAGGTAGCGTAGCTCAGGGGTACCCAGGCTGTCTCAGCTTTACCACTGACCCCACACTGACTGTGTCCCCAACTTTACCACTGACCCAACCCTACTGTATCCCCAACTTTACCACTGACCCAACCCTAACTGTGTCCCCAACTTTACCACTGACCCGACTCTAAATGTGTCCCCAGTTTTACCACTGACCCAACCCTAGATGTGTCCCCAACTTTACTCCAGCCTGCATTGACCCACCTTCCCACTTGACCCCAACTCTCTCGCTGTCTTTTCTTCCCAGCACTGGCGGCTGGTTGTTTGTCTCTCCTGAGTGTTTTGTTTTGTACGAATATGCGTCAAGGCTAATGACTGCAGATGTGAAGAGGAAGTAAACACAGTAGCTGTATTTCTTAAAGCTTTCACTGCATCCTCTCCCATCCCACGTCCAGGGTGACTCATTTTCAGGTCAGTTTATGGAAGTGGATAGACTGCAGATGTAATCAGAGCCAGAGAATAATGAAAAGTGACTGTCGAGCAATGAGTGTATCTAGACCAGCATCTGAGAGGTTTTTGAGTGAAGGTTCCACAGCTTTTCCCTGGCAGGACAGTAACAGGTCAGGACGTCCATCTCTTCTCCCCCCTTTTAACAAAGAAATGTCTCCTTCTTCCTGGTGACCAACCATTAACATCTCCGGGTGCATCCATTCCAGGTGACATCTCCAGGTGGAGCCAATAACACCTGTGGTTTATCTGCAATCGCTTTTTGGATTGTTTCACCTGAGAATGTGGTGCTGACTGATCATCACTCTGTCCAGAGAGGATGCACCTTGAGAATTTAAAAGTCAAGCAGTGACTGAACTCTTAGTCCGGTAGGAGAATTATATGTTCCGAGAGGCTGAACAGACTCTTTCTCCCACTCCTGCACAGGCAGCTATAGAGAACCTATTTCGGCAAATGTTTAGAATGATCTTTTATTGTATTATGGCTGCATATGAGGAACCATGCAGTAGATCCCCTTGATTCTATACATTCAGTATGTCAGAGATGTGTCACATAGTGTATCACTGCCTTGTAACACAGGCTGCAAATCCCTGCAAATGCATTTGGTAAGACCCCATTCATGGGCGACCCAACCATTGTGAGCCACCGGCGAATGGGTGCATACAGAACCTTTGTCTACTCTGCACACAATTCTATTCCTGCAGCAATACCTCCAATTGTCTTGGAAGTCAGAAGAAACGTCAGCATTGAATGAAGCAAAGCTATTTTAGAGTATTCTACTGTAATCCCAACAATGGGATTTTGCTCCTTCTGGGGCATCTGTTGTTTATGCTTCAGTGGATATCTACTGCGCTCTTCCTAGAGGGACAATCTTGCAGTGCCTTTTTATACGACATGTTGCTCCTTTGAGGCACAAGCAGTCATTATTCAAGGAGGGGTAATGGAATCAGCTTAGGAAACTGAGAATAATGCAAGAGGAGAACCGGGCCTCTGTGTTGTTTCACCACAGGGCAGAATTTCTTCTGTATCAGAACACGTGGAGCATCTGTCGCTTCACTGGAGAACACAAAGCTAGAATGGCCCATTTCGGATCCCCTCTTCCTCCAGTAAAAGAGCTGATCAAATCCACAAAATTATTTTTCCATCACGCATGTCGTCCGCATTTATTTGTGCTCCCTGTCCCGCTGTGCGGCTGTCCCATCCCCCAAGGAGGCACTTGGCAGCAGGGAAAGAGGCTGTAGCATCGAAATGACGTCACCCAGTGTGCAGATCTACTTTCTTAGGGCTGTCCTGCACTGTACTGTGGTCCAGACCGAGAAGAGTGGGACTAACGTGGAGTTCTCTATTGTGACAAGAAAGCAAGACGCACGCTTTTAAGCCCACTATAATCGATTTGACTCTCAGCATTTTGACTCAGAAGAGCCTTCATCAGAACATGCAAACTGGCCAAGCCTGACAGGTCTTGCAACAAGCAGACAGCTCTCTCCAGCCCCTTAAATCACTAAAGAGTCTTATGAGGTGTCTTGGCATGTTCCCAGCCCAGTGAGAAGCCTAACAGAGATGCCAGAGCTGTCTCTCGTCAAAAGGAGGGCGCAGAGCCGGAGCATGCCCCATTCCCTGTCCCTCTGCAGGACAGCGGGAACAGAACACGCTCAGATACATTACCTGCCACAGCAGACAAGCCCCTCTATGTGTCCCGAGTCTCCTGCCCGTGCCTGCTTCGCCGGAGGTGTTGCAGTGTGTAATGATAATTAATGGGAGGAAAGGGTTTTAGAAAGAACTTCCCGCGGTTTAATAATTCATTGTCGGCGCCTCTTCATATTTTTCATAGTTTGTGGGCAAATTGCTCATGGCAGCCAGTTCCAATGCACACACCTCCTTTCATGGTAATGCACCACCTTAAATTGTAATAAATCCATTACATGCTACATTGCTTACATCTGCTCCTTGGTCTTCAATCCCACCTCAGAATCGAAGACTTGGTCATTCTTTCAACATGCCCTTGTACGTTCCTTTTGGTCTCACACTCCCACATCGCATCAGGGATCATGGCCATCCTTCCGAAGACAGAGCCTCAGTAAGGAAGGAAGAGGTCTTCAGTGGTCTGCCTTGGCAGTCTGGCTATCCCTCACATGTTCTGTCGGGGTCTGCACGTGCTGGGGTCTCTGGGGGTCTCCTCTCTCAGCCTCTGGGGCTTGGTATGGAAGCATGCAGTGGGGGGACCTGTCTGTCACGCCAGACCCTGGCAAGCCTCCCAGGCCGAGTGACAGCGGTATCCGCGGCCTGTACAGCCCGCGAGCGGCAGAGGACTCGTGTTGCACCAGGGGGCTGGCCAAGAATAGACACGCAGCGAAGAGGCGCTCTTGAACGAATCCGCAGAGTGGGAGAATAGCAGAGCTTGAGCGCAGAGAGTGTGATAATCCCCCCCTCCCTCCCCACCACAACTGTGCAGCATGTGTCCATGCTCATTTCCCCTGTGAACCGGACCCTCTCCTGCAAAGGACAAGCTGCTCTCCATCCACTGCCTGTCACGAACAGTTCTTTCCGGCCCCTGTGCAGACGACACGATCCAGAATTGTGAGGAAACGCTGGGGAAAAAGTCATGCAGGAGAGGGTACGGAGACAGGGGGCGTGGCCAAGGGGTGCAGGTGTCCAGGGGGAGTGAGTCCGGGGCGAACAGTCCATGAAGAAATCCAAACGGGTCATCCAAGACAGAAGAGTCAGTCCAATGCCAGAAGATCAATCCGAGGGAATTAAAACCATGAACCGGGTCGGGACTGGCGGGGGGGGATCAGGAACAGAAGGTTGAGACCATGACGGAGCCAGACGCAGCAGGACCCGGGCTCTCACGAAACGGGATTCAATGAGGAGCCTCGAGTGACGCCTGCGTCTGGCTTTTAAGGTGGAACTAAAGAGGGGCTGGAATAAGGAACAGGTGCAGGTAATGGGGCAGAACAAGGAAGGGCTGGAGCGCCCTTAAGAGGAGGAGTAGCGATCGTGACACTGCCATGAAATCAGCAAGAGTGCCGCACGCGTCTTGGAGGTGCATTCAGAATTATCCACCCGGTTGCTTGACTCTTCTTTCGTCTTTGTGAAAGAATGATTTTCTTCCCCCGGTGTAGCAGGGGAACGGGAGTGTACTCAGGACCTGGGCCCCTCTAGTCTGGCTCGGAGGGGATGGAGCTCAAGTGTCCAAGATTCTCGTCAGGACAGACCTGAGGCCCACTTCAAGCCCAGCTCAGAAACGAGGACGTAGAGAAAAGAAGTGGAAATTCCGGGCAGCTGCTCCGCAGGAGCTTGCTCAGTGTCCCGGTCCGATTGCTGGGACAGACTCCCTGGGATCTCCTCGGAAGAGCCAGCACGACCGCTGGGCAGAAGGGACTCCTCTGCTTCCTGACACTTTTGATGTGAAACAGCTCGAAACTGCCAGTGGCCTCACGCTGTCTCCAGGGAGAAAATGGCCGTCATGCGAGTTTGTAAATCAGTTCACTGATTCCTAAATCAATCTGATTTTGGTTCAGTTTTGGTCCATTAATTTATTAATTCCTCCCTTGAAGAAACACAATATCAATATGATACAAAACAACATGTAATGAGAAAGGGATGGATGAGCTCTTTGGCCCCATTAACGGTTAGCTAATGGTCCAAACAGCCTCGTTTGGACCCCTTCTTGGGTCTGAATTGTAAATGATGGTGTTTTCAGTATTTGCTTTCTCTCTGCTTCTGTCCCTGGGGTGTGTGGAAGGTGGGCTGTGCATCGCCCAGTCCCTCAAGATCCCCCGGGAGCCCAAGCCGGGCGAGTTTGACAAGATCATCAAGAGGCTGATGGAGACGTCCAACGCACGCGGCATCATCATCTTCGCCAACGAGGACGACATCAGGTGGGGCTCCGACCTGGGGGGTCCCCGCTGAGGGGCTATCCCCAGAGGACATCGCGCCCAGGCAGGACTCCAAACCAGGATATCCTGAAGAATCTGGATCGGGGAACTGATCTGCTAACACTTAGAGTGTAAAACGATACTCCAGCACTTTCTAAGTTCCTGGGAAGGGCCCTGACTTTGCAATTATTGCCAATACCTACCTGCCAATTATTAATTACTCATAGCTAATTGACTGCTAATCATTTCATTAATATTACTTCTGATAATTGGATTGATGAGCAAGGTTCTAAGTTGACATATTAATAGCGACTTCATGGTCGCCGAAGGACTTTTTAACTCAGAAATGAAGGTTTCCAGATTGGCCTGTCCGTCTCTGTTCTGTGTTAATATTCTAGACCTCTCAGCAGGAGTCAGGGCTCTGGCACTCATTCCATCGGCCTGTTTCTCCATTGGCTGGACAGCAAGCCAATCAGCTCTTTCTCCTCTGCTGTGCAGGCGTGTCCTCAAGGCAGCGAAAAAGGCCAACCTGACGGGCCACTTCCTGTTTGTGGGTTCAGACAGCTGGGGTGCCAAGATCTCACCTATTCTAGACCAGGAGGACGTGGCAGAGGGCGCTGTCACCATATTGCCCAAGAGAGCCTCCATCGAGGGTAGGACAAGGCTATCCATCTGCAGTACGGCACAGGCAATTGTAAAAGACACCAGCTCAGCTTCCTATTTACAGACACGGAAAGGTTTATTCCTCTGTGCTACTGTATATGTGCTTTATTTTAATCGATGTGCCATTAATGGAAGATTAGTTTAACCTATTAGAGGGTAATGGCTTGTTTGTCAGCAGTGTGGCTTAGAGCAGAGAGAGGTGATGGACTGGATTCCTGCGGGGGGCCCAGTGTCTATCTGGTTCTGTTCTACTCCAATTGGTATATTTATTTGACTGCACAATTGTAACACCTCAAACCAGGCGCTGGGGAGTTTATAGGGAGTTTTATAGTTTTTTTATATAATGAAATGAATGTCTTCCCCAATTAACTGTAGAGAACTTAAAGAAAAATCCTTTATATAATAATTAATCGTTCAATCGACCCAAGTCAATTGTTCGATCGACCCCTCAGGCTGGAACAGGAAACAGGACACCAGGCCCTGCAGGAATGAGACTCCTAGCTTAGAGCACCTTATGTCAGCTATTACTGGCAGCTGGAGGCAGCCAAGGGCTTATCTGACATGACTTCACCAACCTGCTTAGCTTGCACGTTCAAAACACCATAGAGATGTAAAATGTCACAGTACATCTATCACTCAATTGGACAATCCTGTTCCCGGAGGGTGTCTTAACGCAGATTTTAAAAACCTAAACCAGCTCATTATTGGCTTAATGGGAGCAATTTAACAGCTTCTCAGCTGTCCTAGAGATTGAAAACCTAACAACAAATGATCTCTTAGTCCAGGGCCAAGTCTGCCCAGCCCCAATCCATCAAGAGGATAAGTTAAAATTCTTGAACACAGTAGATCTGCCTTTTCATTTTTCAATTGGTTTTGTAAAACAACTTAGTCCTTTATTTTCTGCTGTAGAGGTCAAATACACCTATTTACAGTACAGCTACGTCTGTGTGATCATGGAGGTTTCCGCTGTGTTTCTAAGAAGTGTGTTGAATTTGGAGAGGGGAAGGAAAAAAGCTGTGTGAACACGGACACACACCTTTCACCCTCCTCTCAGAGTGCCTGCTGAAGGAACCCAGCCAGTCTTGCCTTTGTGTCTGCGGCACAGGGTTCGACCAGTACTTCACCACCCGCTCCCTGGAGAACAACCGCAGGAACATCTGGTTCGCGGAGTTCTGGGAAGACGACTTCAAGTGCAAGCTGACCAGACCGGGCATCAAGCTGGAGAACGGCAGGAAGAAATGCACAGGTGAGCACACCTGGAGGAAGAGTCTTGCCTGAGTCCCCCGAGCCTGCAGCCTCGCTCTTCTTCAGAGCTGCTCTCCGGGTGCCTGAGCAGGGTTCGCAGCTTCCCGACCTGACAGCTGGGCCACGAGGGGATACAACTAGGTCTGGGTAGCGCACACTTTGAGGTGACCACTTTCCAGCTGGACAGTGTTTAGCTCTCCAGGGGGTGGTGTTGAGGAGGGGAGAGGTTCTCTCACAAATACATTTTCCCTGTATTTTCATTTTCTGTAGCTAGTCTGGCCACTTGCCCCACATCGACAGGGTGTGGAGTAGTGGTGAAGGCTGTGGGCTTGTAACAGATCAGGGGTGAGGCACAGCTCTTCTGCCCTTGAGCAAAGTCCATCACTCTGGCTGCTCCACCGAAGTCCCAGCTGTGTGTAACAAATGTATGTCAGTCTGGCGTAAACCAAGAGGTCTACATTAAACTACGTATGAAATGAGTACTATAATGGGATTACTTCACCACATTACTATTTCAAATTATTAATAATGCTATCAAGAAATGGGTCTTGCTTTACTGTCTGTGTCCTGGAAATGACACATAATCCAAAATAGGGGATGCTCTCAGTACAACTGACCCATCTGGTAGCCTTGTTTCTGTCCTGGCAATGCATTTTGTTTGATCCTGTGTTCTGTAATCATGGTCACAAAATCCTGGCTTCTTTTAAAACTGATCTGCTCTCCCAGATCCAGACCTTAGAAGGAGAAGGTTAATTCTGCTTATTAATTTGTCGACCTTGCAAATGGCCTGTGAAACAAAGAGCTAGCATTTTCGTCTTTGTGACTTTTGCTGGCATAAGCCTAAGAAAGGCCAGAAATGTTTTTACAAGAACAGGCACTCCAGAGTCACAGACGTATTCTTGATCATTAGACTCCTGAAGCCTGTTGTTTTCTGCCTGAGAACAGGCACTGTACTAGAATTTGCATTGGAAAGAAGCTTGAAGGCCTCTTGCTAGCCTGCTGTGAGAGAAGCAGACTGGGGCTCCACTCCATTGATCCTGTTATAATTCCCACTAATGCCCTCTATGCCTACGGGACGTGGCACCGATTATGGAGCATTTAAATCAGCAGTGTTAACTCGGTTCCGGTGCACAGATTTATGATATCAACTTCTCTCTACGTTTTACCCCCTGTTCTGTGGAAGTGGCCCTTCGTAATAACGTCAGCGCTGAAGCCATCAAAGATGGCGTGTCAGCAGGAGAGTGGAAGAAGAGGAAGCACATGCATCCTCAGACACGTGTGCTTGTCAGGCCACCTCGCCCACGGCTTCCCCCTGTGATCGCACTGCTCCGACAGGGGCCCACAGCAGCTGCAGGAGGACAGGTGCAGTCCTCAGCGATGACGCTTCAAGCTCACCGGCCTCTGGCAAGCCACTGCAGCTGCTGTTATGTTGCAGGCTGATGCCCTGGCAAGTCAAACCCCAGCAAGCTTCTATCTTCGCAGAAGGAGGGGGTGGGGGATGTTTTCTGACTTTCCTCCTCTCCCTCACCCAGGGGAGGAGCGGATCAGCCGGGACTCTCCGTACGAGCAGGAAGGGAAGGTGCAGTTTGTGATCGACGCGGTCTACGCCATGGCCCACGCCCTGCACAGCATGCACCTGGACCTGTGTCCCGGGGCGGCGGGGGTTTGTGACAAGATGGACCCCATGGAGGGCAGGCTGCTGCTGCAGTACATCCGCAACGTCAACTTCAACGGTGAGCCGCCAGCCCCTCACTTCCCACAGACTCCACCGGGGGGCGCTTTCAGAGCAACATGCCCTCTGCCACAATCTGCAGTCACAGGGGTCAGGGTGGCAAAGAGAATCAATGCACAGTGGAAAACACCTAATGCTATGTTTAAGCAAGGTAATACCACAGTAAAAAAACTGTGCATATGCCATGCCATGCTGTGATACACTATAGCACTTTTAGCTTAATACTGGTATTTTCTTACATTTCTGACAGCACAGAGATTTGTTTTTGCAAAATACCCCGGTTTGGGAATACCCTGGCTTTCCTGTGGAATTAACAAAGATGTAAAAGCTGGTTTTGCTCACCATCGGAGCTTTTCAGTGAGGTAGGAGAGACACCAACAGCTCGAACCAGCCCCGGAGAGCAGGTGACAGATAACAGCCGCAGGTGAACAAGCTGACTGGGCGTCAGGCTCGGAAGTGATCTCAGACACCTCCCAGAGGCCCGAAGGCATTCTGTTAACAAAAGACAATGATGAGCCAACGGTCTCTCCCAGCACCACATGCCCATGCACACTGACTGAACGTTTTAAAGAGTTACCTTTATACTTGTAAATCCCCTCTTAGACTGACTGCATAGGTTTCAGGTTTAATCCAATAGTATTACAGATGTATTGCAATATTCTAATCTCCTAGAAAACTCCATTACATTGTGTTACACTGGGCAGAGTGGTCTGACAAAGTGCAAGACCCAGCAAAAAGCTGATGGAATAAATAAAAAAAAAAGAGGCAGTAGGTTTAGACAGAGCAGATAAGGCACAGGGTCACAATGCAGGCAGCTCTTTGGAGACCCAGTTGTGCAGTAAAGATAGGTACGGTGAATGATGCTGACAAAATGTCCTGCAGTATGAATGGGTATGAATGTAAGTCGCTCTGGAGAAAAGTGACAGGCAAATACGTTAATAACAATTAACGTGAAGCAGCAGGGGGGAAAGACAAAATAGGAGTCAGGAGACCAAAACACTGAGTTTCCAAATATGTCAGCTAAAAATAGTGTCGTGACGACAGCCCATTGGATAGTAAAGAAATGTTAATCCGACTTTTGGCGTCAGAGTCATATAATCTCCCCTTTGCTTGCTCTGGGTTAGTGGCTTTTCTAGCACATGGTGAGGGAGCAGAGCTGTCAGGGGGGCAGTGTGTCAGGCTGAGCCAGCCTGCAGAGAGCTCTGCACAGCCGCCTCTCCAGGCCCAGACCCACTAACCCCCCGGCTGCTGAGCAAGACAGTGCCTCAACACTCCTTTAAAATCCTCACCACGTTGAGTCAGCGTCCGGGATCCAGACCCCACTGTCTTAACGCATGAGATTCACAGTCCGCGTGTTCTTGTTTTACTTCCCAATTTTTTATCTTGTGCAGCCTCCTGAGGTCTGGACCTTTGACAAGCTCTGCTTCATACAGTTGAAAGAACTGGAACAGGGCGTCTGAAACTCTCTTCTTCTGTGGCCAGGGGGGCACTCAGTGGGGTGTTTTAGAGAGGGTTGCATGTTTCAAACAGACACAGCAATGCTGTAGAGGAGAGATTATTCAGGCACTAAGAAAGGAGTGCCTTATCACTGTTATATTTAATGGAGTGTAGGAACAGTTCAATGATCTGCATAATTCCAGCTGAAGCTCAGACAGTAGCTCAAGAGACTGCTTTTTAGAGTGGCTTGCAAAGGATGAGGAGGCTCCGTTTCGAACGAATGGTCGCTGTGCTGCCAACAGCTCGTCTTTACAGATGTGATCAGACCAGTAAGATTGCACTGTACTGCACAGAGGTCAAGCAGTGTCCCCAGTGGGATTTTGGGAAGCTCTGCACTGGGAATTAGTCCGCCCCTCCTTTCTTGGCGTAGCCAAGCAGAAAGTGCTTTTACGAACATGACACAGACATTGAGAAGAGTTCTGCTTCAAGATCGTGTTGCTGCCTGACTGATCAGTGCAATAACTGTTTCAGCAGAGTGAGGCGGAGCTGCAGTGCAGTGAAGAGCATTCTTTACTATAGATATGCATTTTCCACTCCGTCCTGCAAAGCTTATTAAATGAACGTAAAAATACGTCACCAAACCTGAAGCTGACTTTTAACAACAGCGGCAGCCTGTCTGAACCCAGTACACTGAACCCAGTTTCACCCCAGATCTGAGCAACCAGAGCTTATTGTCTGGGACTCGGCTACTGATCTCTTTTCCCAGTTGAAAGCTTCCCATTTCTCCATTGCTGCCATGTGACACAGCTCGAAGGGAGCTTCACCCCTAGCACACAGGTTGTCAAAGAGATGTTGTTCTCCATTGAGATATCTGGTGTAAGAAAGGGTTCTAAGCCACAAACAGCAGGCTGAAAGCACCTGGAGAGGCCAGAACACAACAGTGTCGTTTTATTCGTAGTTCAAGTAGGGAGCTGCATCAGCATGTGTAGGCTGCAAAGGAACAAGTAAAGGTTTAATCCAGGCTGAAAAGAGAAGAAAAGAAAAACACAACGTTTCGGCTGTGGAGCCTTCTTCTTCGACACCCGAAGAAGGCTCCACAGCCGAAACGTTGTGTTTTCTTTTCTTCTCTTTTCAGTAAGGAATGTTGTTTTATGCCTGGGTTTTCTATTGAAATCAAATCACACAAGCCATTGTGAATAAAAAAGCAGATTACTATTGATTTAGATTTAGAATGAATGTGTTTTTTTTCCATTACGCCTCTCATTATTCAGTGAAAAAGTAAAAAGGCCCCAGGATTTCACCTTCAACAATGTGGCTAGCCAGCTTGCTCCACGCCCCCACAGCCCTTTGTGTAAAGGAAGTGCCGCCTCTGCTCAGTTTAAGTGCACTTCCTCTGGTTCACGCTTGATGCTGAAGAAGACCTCTGGATTGGCTTGCCCAGTCCCCTGGAGGGTTTAAGGGCAGGACATCCCTCTGAGGATATGGAATACGTGGTTCAGCGCCAGGACACTCTGTGCAATTTACAGTCCATGGTGCCATAATACCGCACAGCGGTTGTGTCAGACAGCACACGTTCCCCCCGCAATGTTATCCCAGCCCTCGGAGACAAGCGCTCCCTGGTTCGCTCTTGTCAGATCGTATAAGGAAGTTCCTCTCTTTTCTCCACTGGAAGTCAGCCTGAAGCAAGAGGGAGCTAGGGGGAGCTGCATTAATACTGAGAAAAACTGAATGTCTCGCTGTGTCTGTCACCCAGCCAGATGACGCCAAGCAGAAAGTGCATTGAATTCCCATTGGAAGACATTGCTCTAGATAAACTTCAGCAACAAACCGCTGCCTGCACCCCCAGTGCCCATGGCCTCACTGTGATACACTAGCAGAGGTGTAATAATAGGAAATGTACAGTATGTACTTCTAGTCTGTGTTTGCTCATTGTTTGCAATCAGCATTGTCAAGGAGACACACATCAGTGCAGGTGAAGGGATGCAAAACACTGCACCAACAAGCTGGGCGGAAAAAAACACAAATAAAGCTGTGCTGAAATTCAGAATGAATAATGCCCGGGCATCAGCATTCACGTCTGCAGGGCAGCCATGACCAAGCGGGCTATTGCCTGGCAAGGGGCTCGGGCTGGGATTTGCTTTGTTTAGTGGGTCAGGGAAGAGCAGCGATCCCGGGGGCAGCAGCCTGCAGTGTGTGTGTGGGAGCAGCAGGGGAGACAGAACCTGAGCAGCCAGTCTCTGGTCATGTATAATGCAGCGAGGCGGAGAGAGTGCACAGATCTCTCAAGCCCAGCCGCTGTCCCCGGGGCAGCCTCTCCTTCTGTGAGCTCGCCTCTCTGTGAAGCCTCCAGTTCTTCTCCTTCTTATTTAATAGAAAAGCTCCGTTCCACTCCAGCCGACTTCCGTGGAGAAGCTCTTCCATGGGGGCTGTCCAGCTCCGCTGGGTCACGGCTGGGTCTGCCGCCGCCAGCGCTGAAACCACTGCCTGGAGGGCGCTGGGATGCACAGGCCCGCAGTTTGCTTTAGTTTTTATTGCTGCTCACACTGGCTGCTCTGGTGCATGAGAAAGCAAGACCTGCGGCCAGCAGTCTTTCTGTGTTTCAGTTTGGATTCTTTAGCTTAAAGTCAGGAAAGCAGGCTAGCGGAAAGGAAATTCTGCCGTGCCCACTGCGCTGTAACACGGAGCCCCTGGGGGTTAAAGGGCAGATTGCACAGAATCCCCAGGTGTCACCAGGCGTCTGCGGGGTTTCGCTGTTCGGTCTAAGAGTCTTTGAGGATGTAACATCAATCTGCCCCTGTCCCCCAACAAAATCGGAGTCTACCTTTCCAGAATCTCTACCTAAGAAACCTGGTGCCCTTCGTGATTGTCCTTAGAGCTCCCTCTTGCAGGTGTGTCACACCAGCTCACTCCTCAGACAGGCAGATGAGGACACACACACACTCACAGGCACGTGGAGATGAGTGCAGCATGGAGCAAGGAGGAAACCAGTGCCAGCCCTGGTGCCCTCAATCCCTCTGCCCAACAGGCCAGGCTCATTAAGACATTTGAGGGAGACACCTTTAAAGCATTCTCCAAAAGCCATCTGCCTCATGAGGTGGCCCAGAAAACATTCCTGGAGACATTTCTTTATAAGAAGTAAGGATGAACTCACCGAGAAAACATCCAGTAATTTACACACTTGCAAAAGCATGCAACAATGCACGAACACTACATTATTACACGACACTCTCATTAATTACACCGCCAGCGTTTGGGACACCAAACCCAATTAACCGTAACTTTGGCAATCCCAGAATTCACTGTGGGCCTGCACGAGAGTGTGGTGGCATGGCTTTAGCGGGCCGGCCCTGTCTCGGCACGGCCTCACTGGACCTGTGGCTGTCTCTGTGTGTGCAGGCAGCGCAGGCACGGGCGTGATGTTCAATGAAAACGGCGATGCTCCTGGGCGCTACGATATCTTCCAGTACCAGCTGTCCAACACCACCCTGCCAGGGTACAAAGTCATCGGCCAGTGGACCAACCACCTGCGGCTCAGTGTAAGTCCCAGAGTTTTATCTGCACCAATGGTTTCGGTTTTAATTTGTGTGCTTCATCCTCAAAGGCAGGCTTCCTTCACTTCATCACTGGGTTACTTTACCAAAGAGAAGCGTTCTCTGCTATCCTTAGCTTTTTAAAGGGTTTCCCTGTAGTTTCCACCTGTGTCCTCTTGTTAAACTTTCTCTGTTGACTCTGGAGGAGTCTGCTGAGTTGAATTCGTCTGTGTCAGTGTGGGACACTCCCTGCAGACTAAAGAGACTCAGCTCCTCCGGCCTGCCAATGTGGGACACTCCCTTCAGACTAAACAGACTCAGTTTCTCCAGCCTGTCAATGTGGGACACTCCCTTCAGACTGAAGAGACTCAGTTCCTCCAGCTTGTCAATGTGGGACACTCCCTGAAGGCCTGGAATGAGTCTTCTTTGGATCGATTCCATAGTAACCTTAGGTTTTCTCTATTATGGTGCCCAAGATTGCTCATGCTGTTCTATACGAGGTCTTGTTAGTAAGTTTTACAATTTTGTCCTTCTGTGCCCACGTTGTCGCCAGAATCTAGATCTGGATCTTTTAGCTTTCTAACTTTTCCTCTTCTCAATCACTTGAGCAGAAAGAGAACATTAAAATCGAAATTGAGTTTCTGTGTGTATTAGCTTTCAAGTTGTGTTGCATTGCTATCATTTAATATAGCCCAACCCTGTACTGCATTATTGAACCTGATAATAATTGACAATGGATAATAATTGATCATCACTATAGCAAACTGTTACAGTTGTAGCGGAGCTGGTGTGGTGATGTCAGCGCCCTCACTGCGCGTAGCAGAGTCCTCGGCTGCCTGGGCTGGGGGGTTCTCCTTTAGCTCATGTGGTTGGTGCCCTGTGGCGTTACGCCGGAGACCCGGGTTCGCGCCCCAGGTGTGGGGGCCAGAACGGGCGGCGGGGGGCACGACCCCGTGCGGAGCTGTGACTGTCACATAGTGGACTGGACAGTGTACAGGCTAAGTGCCCCAACCGTCTGTACTGTGCTTAGGGAAGGCTTTGTCAATAATGCAGGCACTCTCACATTTCACATTGTTACAACCACAGTGTGAGGCTGTGTGGGGGGAAAATACAACTGAATACTGTTCTGGAAGGATTGAACCCAAACTACCAAAAACAGTGATTCACTCAGGATGCTCTGTCATTGTCTTACCCAGTTAATTCTGCTTAGTTGACTATAACTGCAACTTGTACTGATGTGTGCTGTCCAAACGTCTGGAACTAACAACGTTTGCATTTCACTATGTAAAATATTTTTTAAATCAATTTCCCAGTGCCCGATGGGCCTTTACACTCAACCTAATTTCTGTGTCTCTCTCCAAAGCTTTTCCTCCTCAAATCTTTTCGAAATTTTAATCTCCAACTTTGAAACTCGGTTTATCTGTGCCTGGTGAGAGTGTTCCACTTGCAGAGGGACACCCGTTGCGTTGAAAAAAGAAATCGTGAGAGTCCAGGGGCTGTCCAGTGACTTGGTAGATAGTGCTGCTGCATCACAGCTCTTGGGTTCTGGGTTTGTTTTTGGACTGGGTACCGTCTGTGTGGATTTGCATGTTCAGGCCCTTATTCACATGGGTTTTTCAGTGCAGTAGATGCCCCCAGTTTCCTCCCAGCTCCCACAGATGTGCCAGTTGGACTGAGTGGTAGCTGTCACTGCCCCAGGGTCTCTCCCTTGTTTGCTTGTTACAGGACCAAACAGAAACGAAACGAACAGAAACAGAAACTAATCTAAACCTCCTGCAGCTGCTGTTATTATATGTGCATACATTATGCCTTGGTTGAGCATTCATTTCTTACAAAAATATCCACCCATCCATTTTCTAACTGCTTCATTCAGTTCAGGGTTGTAGAGGAGCCAGAGCCTATCCCAGCAAGCAACAGGTGCAAGGCAGGGTACACCCTGGACAGGACGCCAGTCCATTACAGGGCACACACACACACATACACTTACACCAGGGCCAGTGTTCCCAGAAGCCACTTAACCCAACAGTGTGTCTTTGAACTGTTGTCTTTCCGCAAACCGGGAAAGATCATGCAAACTCCACACAGACAGCACCTCTGGTCCAGAATTGAACCCAGGGCTCCAGCGCAGCAAAGCAGCACTGCTGACCACTGCACTGTCATGCCGCCCTTAGAAAAATATTTCATGTTCATTTCTCTGCACTGCTGTTGTACACTGGGGTCCAGCGTTAGGAACAGCCCAGTGTCTCTCACCCCTTCTCCCTCTCTGCAGAAATTTAATACATGATAGCTTTTAATATCAAATCTGTCTTTCAGAGATTGTGAATGCAGACTGTGGGTGTTAACTGCCCCCTGTGTCTCTGCAGCTCCCCTGTGCAGTGGGGCAGAGTGTGTGTGTTAACTGCCCCCTGTGTCTCTGCAGCTGCGCTGTGCAGTGGGGAAGAGTGTGTGTGTTAACTGCCCCTGTGTCTCTGCAGCTCCCCTGTGCAGTGGGGAAGAGTGTGTGTGTTAACTGCCCTCTGTGTCTCTGTAGCTCTGCTGCCCAGTGGGGCGGAGTGTGTGTGTTAACTGCCCCTGTGTCTCTGCAGCTGCGCTCCGCAGTGGGGCGGAGTGTGTGTGTGCTATTAAACCCTCCTCTTCCTCCCCGCTCTTCCTCCCAGGTGGAGGAAATGCAGTGGTCGGGTGGGGAGCAGCGGGTGCCTGACTCTGTCTGCAGCTTCCCCTGCCAGCCGGGCGAGAGGAAGAAGATGGTGAAGGGGGTGCCATGCTGCTGGCACTGCGAGCTGTGCGATGGCTACCAGTACCAGGTGGACGAGTTCTCCTGCGAGATGTGCCCCTTCGACATGCGGCCCACGGAGAACCGCACGGCCTGTCGCCCCACGCCCATCATCAAGCTGGAGTGGCACTCCCCCTGGGCCATGCTGCCCATGTTCCTGGCCATCCTGGGCATCCTGGCCACCACGTCCGTCATCGTCACTTTCATCCGCTACAACGAGACGCCCATCGTGCGCGCTTCGGGCCGCGAGCTGAGCTACGTGCTGCTGACGGGCATCTTCCTCATCTACGCCATCACCTTCCTGATGATCGCCGAGCCGGGCGCCGTGGTCTGCGCCTTCCGCCGCCTCTTCCTGGGCCTGGGCATGTGCATCAGCTACGCCGCGCTGCTCACCAAGACCAACCGCATCTACCGAATCTTCGAGCAGGGCAAGAAGTCCGTCACCCCCCCGCGCTTCATCAGCCCCACCTCCCAGCTGGTCATCACCTTCATCCTCATCTCCATACAGGTGAGGGCGCTCAGGTGTGCCAGCAGCGCCAGGCAGCGCCAATACTTATTTCAGCTTTGCGGCGGGCTCCACGTGCTGAGGCCAAGGCCAGAAAATGGCTTTATTGTAAATTGTCAGTGATGCACTAATTCAGGTGTCACTGTAAGGGATGTACGAGTGGCACAGTGGTCCAGTGGTCAGTGTTGCTGCCTTGCAGGACTGGGCCCTGAGCTGAATTCCTGTGGGTGGAGTTTACTTTTGCGTTTCATCATCATAGTTCCGTACACTTATATAGCTCTTTTCTGGACACTCCACTCAAAGCTTTTTTTACAGGTAATGGGGAATCCCACTACCACCAGTGTGCAGCTCCCACCCGAATGATGCACCAGTCCTCTCCCCTCACACCAGCTCTCAGTGGGGAGGAGAGCAGAGTGATGAAGCCAGTTCAGAGAGGGGGATTATTGGGAGGCCATGATTGGTAAAGGCCAGAGGGGAAATTTGTCCAGGACACCAGCGTTACAGCCCTACTCTTTCTGAGAAATGTCCTGAGATTTGTAATGACTGCAGAGAGTCAGGAGCTCAGTTTTACCTCTCATCTGAAGGACAGGGCACCTTATTACAGTACAGTGTCCTCGTCACTATACTGGGGCATTAGGACCCACACAGACCGCAGGGTGAGCGCCTCCTACTGGCCTGTATGTTTTCCTCCCACAGTCTGAAAAAATACTTGTAGTTTACCTGGCTTGTGGGAAAACTGGCTTTGATGGGAGTGTGCGTGTGTCTGTGTCTGTGTGTGCCCTGTGATGGACTGCTGTCCCATCCAGGGGAACCCGGCCCTGAGCCTTGTGCTTGCTGGGATGGGCTCTGGCTCCCCCATGACCCTGTGTTGGAAGAAGTGGGAAGAAAATGGGTGTTAGTTTACATGTCTTTTACGTATTCTTAAAGCCCACCTTGTAGCCTGATCGGGACAGATCTCGGAAGCTCAGCAAGGCTGAACCTGGTCTGTACTGGGATGGGAAACATCTGAGGAGAACCAGATTGCTGCTGATGAGAAGATGTTAATGGACCAGTAGGTGGCGCTCTTCCCCCTGGTCCTGGATTTCCAAATCAATCCCCAGTTGGGTGACGTACACAGGAGGCGCCGCCCTTCAGATAGGACATTATACTGAGGTCCTGACTGACCCGACCGTGCAGATGGCTGCACAGTGGTATAAGAAACAAGACAGATTCACCCCTTGACTGCACACTCCTGCCAGCTCAGCAATGTCACAAAGGCTGCTGTTGCAAGACCTTTCACAGGCGCAAGGAGAGCTGTGCATCTCCATATTCATGAACCAGCCAGAGAAAGGGACTGCGGAGTACAAACTGATGCTCAGGAGCACAGACTGCTGAGGCAGCCAATGCAGCAGGAGTGACATTTAAAGTTTCCCTTAAAAGCGTCTGAGACCTTTTCAAATCCATCCTTAATCACAATGATTAAACAGCCCATTCTGATATTTACGTTGATACTGTGTGCAGTAAATCCATGACAAACCCAGGGCATTTCGGTAGTCAGTCTTTGAAGTCCTTAGCCATGCCTCCCTTGTGCTCAGCGCAGGAGTGCAAGCCCGGGGGACATACCCACTGCTGTGAGTTTTTCCAAAAGTGCTGAGACTCCAGGAAAGTTGGATGGAGGAACCTTTCTGCAGAATTATGTGGTAGCTACAATAGAATATGGATTATATGGATGTTAGAAAAGATTCTGCTTTGAACATAGGAACATAAGCAAGCTTACAAACAGTAGGAGCTCATTCGATGCATTTAGCCGGTTTGGTAGGTAGTAGCTACTGTAGGTGTGGTAGCTCTGTGGCTAAAGATCTGCGCCTGTGGCTGGAAGGTTGCCGGTTTGTATCCCGTGGCCGGCAGAGGAATCCTACTCCGTTGGGTCCCTGAGCAAGGCCCTTAACCCCAACTGCTCCAGGGGTGCTGTATAAATGGCTGACCCTGTGCTCTGACCCCAAGCTTCTCTCCCTGTCTGTGTGTCTCATGGAGAGCAAGCTGGTTCTATACAAGAAATTGTACATGGCCAATAAAGTGATCTGATCTTACGTTTCTTTCTTAATGAAGGAAATTAACCAGTAGACCAGCTGTGGTCATACAGTATTGGAGGTGTATAGACGCACACCACCTACATCAGGAGCCTTGAAATGATTGCTTTTAAATGCTCTGTATAGGACAAAGTTAACTATTATGTTTGTGTTGAGTTGACTTCTTTTCTGCGTGCAGCAGGGAGTCCTACAGCCCCCCACCAAGCCCTGCTCACTCTCTGGGATTCAGTGTAGAGAACAGGACATGTCCCACTGTCCTGCGTTCCTGTGTCCTGCCCCGGCCTCACACCCCTCTCTCTCTGGCCCTGCGCAGGTCCTGGGGGTGTTCGTCTGGTTCGGGGTGGTGCCGCCCCACACCACCGTCGACTACGAGGAGCTGCGCCCACCCAACCCGGAGTCGGCCCGCGGGATCCTGAAGTGCGACATGTCGGACCTGTCGCTCATCTGCTGCCTGAGCTACAGCATCGTGCTGATGGTGACGTGCACGGTGTACGCCGTGAAGAGCCGGGGCGTGCCCGAGAACTTCAACGAGGCCAAGCCCATCGGCTTCACCATGTACACCACCTGCATCGTCTGGCTGGCCTTCGTGCCCATCTTCTTCGGCACGGCCCAGTCCAGCGAGAAGGTGAGAGCCGTCCTGGGGGGGAGGGGGGGGTCCATCGCCAGGGGGCGAAGTCGAGGCCGAGGCCAGAGACACCTTCAAATGCAGACCAGGCCGGCACAAGGGCGAAGAGGAAGACGATGGTGAAGAAGGAGATGAAGAAAAACAAAATGATGATGAGGAAGAAGATGATGATAGTGAACATGGAGATGATGAAGAGGAAGACGACGAAGAAGGGGATGAAGATGAGGATGGAGAAGAAGAACACGATAACCAGGAAGAAGATGACGATGAAGATGGTGAAGAAAATGACGATAAGGAAGAAGATGAAGATGAAGAAGAGAAAGACAAAGAAGGCTGAAGGAAAAGATTAAGGAGATGAAGGGAGGAGGGTGAAACGGGAGAAAGGGATGAGGAAGAAGATGTGCAAAGATAGAATCTGCCTCCCCTGAAAAGAGCACAGGGGGAATTTAGTATGAACTGGTCCCTTGTCTAATCACAATGCAACAGGCGATGGACTTGAGATACAAGACAGATTGTAAATCCCGCACTGTGATTGGACAAAGAGCTAATTGATCTGAATACCCATAGTTCACTGTGAGTGCTGCTCTTACCTCCCACCCTGACCTGCAAGAGTATTCTTTAAGTCAGAGATACATAGATTTTTACTTTTTTAATAGATTTTTATAGTAAATTCCCACTTCAGGTCTAGTCTGCAAATCTCAGCGCATGTAGTCGGAGATTCTGCAGCCACAGCAGCTGCAGGTCACCCCGAGAAAGAAATTCATGACTCACTTTTTTAACGTGCCCCCATCACAGCAGAGCCTTGCCGAGCGCCAGCCTGGGATCACTCAGTGTCAGTAAAACACACCGGGAATGTAAAATGCATCAAAACTGTTTTTAAAAACAAAAATAAAGTGCGGGCAAAAGCACTAATTTTCCATTTTAATTCACTCCAGCAAAAATGGATGATTCCCCCCTCCCCACTTCACCACACACACGACCCACAAGAGCTAACGACACTGCTTCTGTGTTGGCTGCATTAGCAGTGCTTTCAGCTCACCCATGCGTCCCAGAATTCCTTGAGTCCTCCTAATTCGGCGAAGAGGCTTTTAAGTCATAATGGGCTTTTTCAGACAGGAGGAACAAACGAGCAAAAAAAAGAGGTGGAAATGGGCATTATGCCTTCTAGGGTTTTCATTATTTATTTTTAGACCTCGTACTTCTTCAAGCCTCTCACTCATTTACAAGCTCAGCTCGTTATGTCAGGTTTTTCTGCGCCAATGACGCCGGCTTTGCCTGGGGGGGGTCTTGCTCCGGTCCTTGGTCACGTTGGCCGAGACGCACTCTCAACGTGCCCGCAGAAAGGACTCGTGCAGACCACCGGCCCCTGGTCGTGACCTCTGCCCTTGCCTCCTGGCCAGATGTACATCCAGACGGCGACGCTGACCGTGTCCATGAGCCTGAGCGCCTCGGTGTCGCTGGGCATGCTCTACGTGCCCAAGGTCTACGTCATCATCTTCCACCCCGAGCAGAACGTGCAGAAGCGCAAGCGCAGCTTCAAGGCCGTGGCGCAGGCCGCCACCATGTCCACGCGCCTGTCCCAGAAGTCCAGCGACAAGCAGAACGGCGAGGCCAAGCCGGAGGAGAGCAAGGACAGTAAGTAGCTCAGCAAGTACGTATCCGCCTCTCTCTCTCTCTACCTGTGTCCTGCCGGCGAGCTGCCTTTCCCAGACCTCCTGCTCCGTCTCCCTGGCCCTGAGGAGTAAGTACCTCCGCCGCCTGCCCCCCCCTCCCCTCCGCTCACATGCAGCGCTCAGTACTGCAGCGGGATCTTCCTGCTGTCCCGCAGGGGAGGCACAGAAGTGGGCTCAGACCCAGGCCCCGTCACTGGCACACCGCAGCTGAGAGTCTGTACTGGAGTGTCCTGATTTTATCATCGACTTTTGATTTACTTTTTCTAGTAGCACATGGGAGTATACTTATAACCAAGAGCTAGGAGGCATTTCTTTACACAAAGGGTTGCGGGAGTAGGGCACAAACCGGCCTGGCCATGTTGTTGAAGCCGATAAACCGGCTTCTTTCAGGAAACAGATGAATGAGAAGTGACGTCTAACTCACAAACAGGCCAGATTGGAGGAGCAGTGCATGTCCAGCCGACTACACTGAGAGCACGCAGAGTTCTGAGGGGGTCGAAATCTGAGAGTAATGAGGTTGAGTAAGGCCACCCAGACCCAGCTGGTTTGAGTCAGTCATAGGATATAGTTTCTACTGTATACTGTATGTTATCTTACAGTTACAGTACAAGATATACAACAGTTATGTAAAAATCCCTACATGTTATCCTGTGGTAGTAGGAATTTATTTAGTTTCTATATGTTATCCTGTAGTTCTAGGATCTCGTTAGATTTGAAGGTCCCGTAAAGTGGACTAATGACACAACACAGGTGCTCAGCCTGTGCCCTGAACCAGCGCCCTTTGACCTCTCTCTGTGTCAGCAGCTTTTTATCTTGAACTATTTATTCACTCTGAAAGGATCTATCATTCCCCTGCACAGACGTCCCCCTGTCCCCCACTTCTCTCCTGGTCACTGTCTCCTTCCCTGCTTTACTCTCGCACCAAGGTGCTGAGTTCCATGCAGTTCCTCTCATTAGCGCTAAACCAGCACGTAATAACAGCAGCATACAGCCATACTGACTAAATAATGTATCAACACAGTAGATGCTCTGTTGTGTTTGTGCTGATGCACAAATGTGTAAAAATAATATTTCACATAAATTATGAAAGTAGAAAAAAGAATTAGTTCAAGCACCTTGAGGTAGAGTTCCACTCCAGGCACGAACCTCCTGAGCGCTCTCCTCATCTCACGCTGCCTGGAAACAGCAAATCAGGTGTCCCCATCGGTTAAGCGTTCCTTCATTTGGCTGCAGGGGACATTGGAACGTTGTGGCACTGCAGCAGTCAAAAGTCGTATTTATTTCTTGTTTCAGGGATCTGTTTTGTTATTGCCTGTTTTGTTTAATTAAGACGTGGCTCGAGAGTTCTGCAGTGGGGTTCAGTGTAAACAACAGCAGCTTCTTTGTTATTTGACAAGCACGTTACTCTGTTATTACTCATATATTGCTCATGTGACTCACAGTAAGAAAATATGTTTGACAGAGACAAAAATAACCCACAAATAGATATGGGTTTAATTTTGGCAGATTCTTTTCTTTACATTCTCAGCTCTTCAAATAGTTTCCCCAGGTTCCGTTCAGAGATCTTTAATCTTCTTTGATCCTCGGATCCCCAGCCGTTGTCTGGTGGAATTAAATATTACAGTTGTTGTGTGACCAGAAATCCACAGGACACACACACTGAGCTCCACGCTCCTCCAGACTGAAACATCTTTTGATTTTTGAAGAGCAGCTCAGCTCTTTTTTCACAAATTGTTACCATTAATCGGACAATTATAGCATAATTGGGCTATTTAATACTTTTCTGCTAAGAATAAATTGAGCTGCAGTATCTCTACACATTCCTTTCAAAAGGGAATCCCATCCCTGAGCTACTGTACATCATCTCCAAGCATTCCTTCCTTGAGGGAATCCAGTGATTGAGCTACATCTGGGAAGGATTTCCCAGAAAAAGGAATGTGTGGAGAACACAATGTTCAATGAACAACGGCCGCCATAATGCAATAACATTTAAAAACATATTTAATTATTTCCTGTTTCTCCCTGTGATTGATATGTAAATGCAAATCATCTGTCATTCTGAGTGACACCTGTCACCCAACCCAAGATAAGACCTCAGACCCAGTGAAGGGGGAGGTTCGTTATCTTGATCTCTGGAGGCTGTGAGCCCCACACTGTGGGCCTGTGCAAAAAGTGAGGAGCAGCCACGTGTGGTATGACATGGGCAAATAGGGAGGCTTCACCTGGTTCTGCTCGATAACTATCTTTTAATAATGCCTGTCATCAATTTCAGAGTACCAGTGGTCTAAAAATGATTACATTCTTCTGCCGAGCGATCACTGGGATTATGGCACTTTAATTTCCCATTATGAACAGTGGAATCGAATCAGTGGAATGACGTAAATACCCTAAACCCCAGCCAGCGTCTGCAGTATCCAAAGCACAGAATGAAACACAAAGAGCAAATCCCACACATCTCTCCATCCGTGAGCTAGGAACCCAGCCCAGGCTGCGAAAGCCTTACAGATCAGTGGGCAGAGCTCTGAGGCAGACTGCCTTCTTCAGGCAAGAGAAATGATCCAAAAACCCTGTTCTATATTAAGACCCTGCTCACGCTGCTGAACAGGACTCAGACCAGGAGTGAGATCATATTCCCTTCGTGCCCGCGCAGAGCTGGGCTCGGGCCACCGAAGTCACCAGGAAGTCCAGCTGTCCGCTCACAGTGACCTTGGCGCTTTCCTTGCCTCTGCTGCGCCTGGCCTGGCGCTGACGGCAGCCGTGTGGCGCTGGCTGCAGGCATCAGCTCTGTCCTCCCTGGCACATCAGCGTGCCACCCGTCAGGAACGATACGGGCGGGAAGCTTTGCTTTTCTGCTTTCGGCTGCCCTGGGCAGGCCAGTGTTCTGCTTCTCTGTGCCCGGTGTAGCTGGGATCGGTCTAGAGCTGTTGGGATTATTCTTTGGTGCCATGGTGCCAAGAGATTGGCCCCTGGCTCAGGGCTACCTTGCTTTCCCGTGCCCGACGGTGCCCCAGGACAGCTGGTGTGTTCCCCCCTACCCAAGCGCTCAGCGAAGATAGAAGAACGTCAAGCCTGGACCTGTTCCACAACGAAGCAAACATGAAGAAGCAGGTCAAGTTAATAACAAACGAGCAAAAAGCAGTGATCAAGAGCACCTGCTCCTCTCCAGCTTCCTTGTGAGAAGGTGGCTGATCTGGTAGGAGTAGGAACTCAGATGGTCCCTCATGCCCGTTCCAAGGCTGGGCTGCAGCCTCCAGTATTTTTATTTCTCTTTCTGTGGAAACATTGCTGGAGCAGCTTCATCCTGCAGCTGGCATTGGATTTTCAGACCCTGCGCAATGAGCAATGCACAGTTACACGCAGAAACTACCACTTTCAAATGGAGCTCTCTAGGTCTTTTCATTCAGCCACATTGCCTCCCTTTCGCTCAGTGCAAAGATTTGCAGCTCAGCCACCATGCAGTCATGTCTTCGGCTTTGAAAATGGAAACGATTAATTTTTTATCTTCCTTCAACAGAAGCATGTCCTGCAGACTGATTGGCTAGAAAATATTTAAAGGCAGTCGTTAAAAATGTTAATAGAATGCAACACACACTTGGAGAAAACGCTTTACATGATATAATTAAAGTTATTTTAGCTGCAGATTAACGTGTCACGCAGAGAGGTTGAACTATCCATTTCTCTGAATCTCCGTGTAATACAATGCAAGTCAGATGTCAAGCAGGACAGACACACACACCACTCTAACTCCCACACTAACTCTAACTCCAACAAACCATGCCTAGGACTAATGGTAATCAGCCACATTTCCACATTAGGTAATCTCCATATCTGAGCAACAGAGGCTCATTGGCCCAGGGCTTTTCCTGGCTTCCATGGAAACAGAGCGCATGACTCCGCCCCCCCGAAGGAACGCCAGCCTATCACAGGGATGACCACCATCAATGCTGGTCCTCATTCATACACCTGGCAGACTGGAGCAACTGGAGCAAAGAACCTTGCTCAGAGTGCAACCGCAGGAACTTTAACCCAAAACCCACCAGAGACCCAACATCCTGCACTGCCTCCAGATTTACACAATATTGTGCAGTATTTACAGCTGGGGTTGTACCAGCAGGGTGTGGTACAAACTGCTCCGACAGAGCAATATGTCAAACACAGTGTACAGTAGTAAGTGCTAGATCACAGCTCTAGCCCTGATTATTATTGCAGTTTGCAGAAGTTGACAGGTCACTGATTTCATTCAATGCATACAAGAGTATGTCACCCCTCTGCTTCTACAATGTAGGAGCATAGTGATAAACTATACAAATAACAGGCTCAGTGACCACAGCTTGGGCGACACAGAAACAGAGTGACAGAGCAACTGTATGACACACACAGACCTGGATACCCAGAAAGGACAGGCTCAGTGACCATAACCTGGACATAGAGACTGGACACAGGTAGACCTGGCTATCCAGAGATGACTCGACTGGGTATGTAACCACAGCCAGGTCATAGAAACTGAGCAACACAGACAGACCTGGCTGCCCAGAGAGGACAGGCACAGTGACCACTGCATGGTCATAGAAACTGGACACAGGCAGACCTTGCTGTCCAGAGATGACTCGACTGCCTATGTGACCACAGCCTGGTCATAGAGACTAGGGGAAACAGTTAGACTTCTTTGGCAAAAGTGTAATTAATCGACCGTGCCAATAAAGCCGTTTGAATTGAACTTTGGTAAGCTACACCTGAGACAAATTCAGCCTGCATTTGACAATATACTGCTCATGTGGGAAGGGGTGGCCTTATGTGTGCCCACACAGGCTTGTCTTGACAGGACTGGGGCTGGAGGAGAAATCTCCATGAGCAGGCCAGGAAATGGCCATTTGCTGCAGTTACACCACATGAAGTTTCAAACGGACAGGTGACATTCTCAGCACACTTTCAACTGCTTGAACTTGTTCTTGCAAAGACCTCAAAACTGATGACTGGTAAAGCAGAACATAACTCCTGCTATTAGTCTTCCGGTGGAAGACTGCTAATATTGCACGCCAAAAGAAAAGAATCCATGCTTAGTACCGCCAGGGAAGCCATCAGAGTTTTAATGCAATCGGTCATCACAAAGAGGCATCAGCAGAAAAGGAAATGAAAGAGCCTATCTGCAAAGTGAGGACTAATTTGTAACATAAGGCCATCATGATTTGTTGCTGCTTCCCTGGGGCATGAAATCCCATATTTACACAGCAGTGCCCCAAAGCACTGTACCTCCCCTCCTCATTTTTAAATTAAACATTGTAGGGATCAGCCTCCTGCTCTCAGGACAGCAGGGGCATCAGACACGTCTCTATTCATGAGAAAGAACGCAGCACAAAGAGGTCCGATGATCCCCATGTCAGACGAGACTCACGGTGTGTTAAATTGCCAAAAACTCCCATCGGAGCGAAGCCTCACTCTCCCGGCCGTGTGACGTGGGGCCGAGAGCCCTCTGGGACGAGGAGCAGTCCCGAAAGGACCCCCGAGGGTCAGATCATGATCCAAAAGTATAAATAATTAAATCAACGGGCTGAACTGAACTGCAAAAACTGTAGGCAAGTTGCCCGAAGAGATGCCCAGGCCATCTGCAGGAGTGAGTGGCCAGAGTGGGACAGGGCCAGCCTGGCCTGGAGCCCTCGCTCCACATGGTGACAGACTGAGAGCAGGGTAATTAGTTAACGAGGCGGTCTGGGAGGCCCAGAGCGCCAGGAGAAGGGAAAGTAGCACATTGGCTTAGAGAGAGAGAGAGAACTGTGCTGCTTTCCCTTTCTGTATATATGAAACTGCCCTTCCAAAGAGCAGGTGTGGAGTCTGCAGTGTAACAGGCCGCGCTGTTGTTCGAGGGAGGAACCCTGTGCGGAGAGCAGGGGAGCCCAGGCAGGAGATTTCTGACGAGTCCAAAACGTTAGGCAGAGACGTGGTCGAGGGCCAATTCCGGGTTTGATACCAAAGGTTATCCCAATGGAGAGGGGCAGACAAATCCAAAGTGCTAGACGAGGTGGGGGTCAGCAGGTGAGATCCGGGTTCGAGTATCCAATAAAGGCAAGAGGAAGTAAATAACGCGAGGCACGGAGTTCCGGAGAAGCTAACACTACCGAGCGCTGTTCCGGGAAAAGCAGGAGGCTTCCGTAGGTCTGGAAGTAGAGGGTGTGATAACAGGTGAGGTGCTCAGATTGGACGGAGGGATAGACCGGCGGTGTTTGAGGAGAGATTTCCTCCAGCTGGTGTTTAATTGGGCAGAGGCCGTTTGTGAGGAGGGTTCCGATTAGCGGCCGATGTGACACGCAGGCTTTGTGCACAAGCAATCAAGGAGCTCCAGCCCCCTTGGGTAGACCTGTCGTTTACCTTTTAAACTGCGATCACAGAATCTCTGTTGTTCGAAAGGGCTCACGTCTCATTATTTACTGTAGGTTTCTGTCCATTTTTCTTACTCCCTTCAAATCAGTTTCTTCTGCCTCCTGAGAGTGATTTTCTGAATGATGCTCCTTGGGTGCTCGATCTCAGAGACCTAATGGAGGCTGAATACCGCATCCTTGCTTAAAGAAACGAAAGTGTTTTGTCTTCAACACTTGGAGGAAGACTAAATGAGAAGTACTTAATACTGTAAACTCTTGTAATTTTGAAGTTAAAAAGTTGGAAGCTGTGTCCGTGGCGTGTGTTTGTGATATATTTATCACACAAAGGTGTCACAGTTATGTTTATGTGAGCGACCCAAAAACGACAAATAACAATTGTCCTCACTCTCTCGAAGTGCAGGAAAGAATCAGGACAGTTTTGTTCATTTTATTATTTTGAATAAGGCTGTATTTATCAATTCTTAAAAGTAGCTGTGGTGTTTATAAAGATCTGGGCCTCTGGGGAGCTCATTAGTGTTAAAAGTTTGTCGAACATCAAATCAGGCTCTAATTTCTGTGCTTGACCACTGCAGGTGCCCCTAAGATGGCCTACATCAACTACAGCAACCCCGACTTTTAACAGCCAGTAAAGAAGGAGGGGTCCCCACTTCTGGAGACGAGCATCGTATGACAGAATTTAACTTCACCCTGAGGAAAAAGCGACTGAGGTGCAGGCTGCTTATGTAAAGACACACCGACCTTTTCTTTGAGATAAAAAAGACTTTGATATAAATACCTGGTGAGGGAGGACACCTGCAACTTTGATCATATGCAAAATAAGACAAAGATATTGGGAAGAACAATTTTTTGGCGGGGACTTGAAAGCTTACCTCTACTAAATGTTTAAACTACTTGGGCCCCAAGGGAGTGAGATCAGAGGATAAGGAGGCATCTTTTTAAAACCTGAAGAAAACTTTCCTGTGGTTTTCACAGAGAGGACAGAGGTCCGAGCTGTGCCTCTTCAAACTTCGTTCCACGTGCTAACAGCGTTCTCTTAGTGAGTTAGCTCAGTTTCAGCAGCACTGACGTGTGAAGATCGACGGGGAGAATCTCCTTGAGGCCGGACAGCGTCAGGATGCTCCCTGGGTCAGTGGACGTCCCTGGCTGGGCAGCATGGGGGCAGCGCGTGTGTCTGTGGGGGCGTGTGTTTCCCTGCATCGCCAGCGCAGGCTGCCAGCTGGTCGCCAGCACATGACCCACTGGACCACGTCGAGCTTCCTGAGCCTGTGGCCCAGTGACGGCGCCGCTGAGAGAGCGGAGAGTCACCTGGGCTGTGTGTACATCTGGAGGGGGGGCTGGTGTTGTAGGCTGTTCCCAAGAGTCCTGCAGGCTTTGAAGGGATTTGAACAGCATCACTGGCTGAGGGAATGGAAATACACTCTGGGGGAATAGCCTGAGTATGCAAATAAGTCAATTAAACTTCCAGTAACAGGCTGATCACGATGAGTGATCCGAGATCTGCGACTCCCAAACCCCATAGCTGCTGAGAGCCGGGTTTTGTGGTATTAATAACGCATTGATCATTTCATGAATTATGCACATCTCATTTAAAGAGCAGCAATCTGGGTGCACTGCGTCCACCTCGGAAATTGTTTTCACAGCCTGATGCGTGAGCTGAGCTCAGTCTTGGCTGAGGAAACAACATTCCCCATGGATCACCTGGACTGACACCGGCGTAAAACCCTCACCATCAGTCCGCTGCAGTTAAAGAACTGGTGCTTAAGATCGGAGTAGCTGCTGGGGCATAATTATACACATGAACCTGTGAATCTCCCAATTTACAGGCACTGTATGACCTAGAGTTGAAAGTAATTTCACTCTGGTGGATCTGTAAAGTTTTCACAATAGTAGTTTTTTTGTAACACACAACTGATCAAGTCTGAAAATAATAATCCATCCCTCCAAAGTAAGCTTTATTTTAATCAAAGAAAATCACTTGTGTTTCGATAGCTGGAAAAAAAACAGCTGAAATTATTTGGAAAAACCATTTCATGTGCTTATTCTGCTGCAAGTCTTTCTTCTTTAGAGAAGCAGAGACGTTTCAAAAGCCCCACGGGAGACTTCTGGGTAAATGTTATCATCTCCAAACTGAGAACAGCCTGCTATATCGTTATAATTAAGTAGAATAAAAGTTTTAATTGCATGGTGCGTGCTCTAGTTTTTGTGTCAGTGCAAAAGAGGAAAAGGCTTTTTTTTTTTTACTTTGTGCGATCTAACATAGTTTGAGCTCTTAAAATACATGTGAAAGTCAATCATCATCTTTAGCATGAGCAATAGTGTGAACATTATCGGATTTGTGATAGTGGAAATCATTGTAAAATATTTTCTGGGGAGAAAAACTGCACTTTCCCAGTGATCTGCTATTTTCTGTCAACTTAATAAAAGTAAGACTTTTATCACTGGCAGACCTAATAAATAAAACATCATCTTCCCATTCAGCTGAGGGAAAAGCACCTTTAGAGATCCAGCACAGCGCTGGAAAGACAGTGACTTCCTTCTCTTGCACTGGAGAATGGGCTGCGGAGTTACACTGTCTCTCACACACACACACGCACACACACACACACGTGTGGAAGATGTACGGTGTATTCTCTTAATGTTTTTATAAAAGAACAATAAAGATAACAGATGTATGATGTTGCAAACACGTTTTCTCCTCGTCAACCTCCTGCGGGATAAGGACATTAAAACAGATCCAAGGCCCGCTGACTTCAGCTTCACAGTTGAGACATGTCAGTGGACTTGACCAACTCTGCATTTTCAGTAGAAACGCGTCGTCTGGTTTCCTATTAAAACTGTTGACACACGCCCCGTACCACTATCAACCGCCCGTTTCTTCGATATCACGATCGTGTGCGCTTGCGGTCCTGCTGGTTGGAAGTGTTTGGGGGTGTAAGGCGCTGCGCTGTGATGAAGCCGAGATCCCCCAGTTCAGATCTCCGCCTCGATCAGCCGAGATCCCCGCCGCCCCCCAGCCAGGCCCTCATCGATCGGAAGCGAGCCCTGGGCTGCCTGCAGAACTGCGTGTTCGCGTTCCAGCCTGTGCGCGTCTGTCACAGAGGCTGGACCGCTCCCCTGCCGCTGTTCGGCGCCTCCTTCAGCATCAGGAAGGAAAAAAGAAGAAGCGCCGATCGCTTTTCAGCGGCTGCGTCGTCGTAAGCGAGCACAGTGCACTGTAAGGTTTCGCAAAACTGCTTTCAAATACGGCAGGAGCTCCACTGGTGCTCAGCCACTGTCCTGCGGACTCCTACAGGAGAGGGACTGAGCTGTGGGATTAACGGGATGATTAAACTGTCTGTGTCGGACTCCAGCTCTCTGTTTTTTTTTTTATTCCGTTTTAATTATTTCAAACAAGAAAATGAAATGTGTTTATTGAACGAATATATGTATATATGATTCTCAAAGATGCTGATTTCTCTCTTATAAACGCAATCTAAAGCTGCAGTAGAATTAAATAATAATGCTGTAATGATGCATTTATAAAAAATGCCACGTTCTACGCTGAACCAAGCTGCGAGGTAACACCAATGAAACACCAAGCAGAAAATCGGGCTCTTCTTTTGAGCTCAGCCCCAGAATGCCCTGCTTTCAAGGAGGCCTGGACCTGACACACTGTAGATTAAGATCACTTTATTGGCCGTATACAATTTCTTGCAGTAGGAATTTGTCTTTTTTGCATACCCCAGCTTGCTCTCCATGAGACACACAGACAGGGAGAGAAGCTTGAAGTCAGCACGCAGGGTCAGTCATTTATACGGCACCCCTGGAGCAGCTGGGGTGAAGGGCCTTGCTCAGGGGCCCAACGGAGTAGGATTCCTCTGCTGGCCGCAGGCTTTGAACTGACAACCTTCCAGCCACAGGCGCAGATCCTTGCCCACAGAGCCACCAGTGCACTTAATTGTGCACTGGAGCCCAGGAGAGGAACCACCAGCCGGCTGTAGGCCATCATTCGTAAGACTGATAATAATAATAATAATAATAATAATAATAATAATAATTGCTTACACTTTTATAGCGCTTTTCGGGACACTCCACTCAGAGCTCTCTACAGATAATGTAATAAACATGGGATTCTTTTCTACTGAAATCTGTTCACTACTGCAAACGCACTGATTTCCACCACACCGGTCTCTGCTGCTGGCCATTCCCCGAGACGAGCCTGCTTTTGGAACCGAACTTTCCCTCGGATCCTTTAGAACTGCCGAGCCGCGGTCCGGGATGAAAGGCTGTACTCTGGAGGGGGCCGCCGAACTCGATTAAGATCCGGTCGCGGTGCAACACGGCGTAACAGCCTCATGAATCAGGCTGCATTAAGATGGAAGAGTTTATTCAAACGCGTCTCTGCCTTCTTCCCCTGCGTGGAACAAACTCTAGGACGCGTTCTGCGCGCTACACCCCAGAGCGCGAGTGGTGCTCATAATTATAACTTAAACGACCTTAAAAAACTTTGGATCTCATGTTTAATAGCAAATTCTGTTTGCACAGCACAAGTATTTTTATGCAACGTGGTGACGAATTGCATTCTGTAGATTCTGATGCATTTTTCATTGTGTAGCTAAATATGTCCCCATCAGCATAATCTCATATCAATACGGTTTAAGACCACGAAATGCAGGTTTGAAAGCTTTGAATATACGGTTTAGCCTAGAAAGTGGGCGGGCAGGTGAGAAAGCCATCATGTCCCCCACGCAGCACGGCTCTGTCATGGCCACCGAGGCAAATCGGGTGTGAAATGACTCCGAGTCGACTGTCAGGTGAAAGGAAAAGCCAGTGTCAGCCTTCAGGAGGGCCGAGAGAGGGGCAAATAATGGGACACCAGTCTTCAATCTAAAACGATTAGATGCAGTGCCAGGCTGAAGCCTGTTTACAACGCTGACAGCCTGTCACAACCATTTATGTCCTAGCCTTCGCTGTCCTTGTACTGCCCCCCACTGGCAGACCGAAGGCACTGTCTCAGATCCACACATCCCCTGACAACTGTACACCAGGCTGAGGGGATGTTTTGGGGTTTAGGGCAGAGGGGTTCAGGGGGGAATAAAAGAACACACAACGAAAAAGGAAACATGACTGTAGATGTGACCAATCTCGATCAATGGCAATCTGGAACAGTTCGTCACGGGGGGTTAAAATGTCGAATGAAATGATCAAACTAAATAAGCAAAAACCTGAGCAGAAGAAAAGTTAAATCCAAGCTGCACTGTTACCACCTTGTAGCTTGATTTAATCAGGTCTCAGAAGCTCAGCAGGGCTGGGTCTGGTCAGCACTGGAAAGGGGAGGGAGAGACCTCCAGGGAAAACCAGCTTGCTGCTGTGAGTGGTGCTGGTGGCCCAGTAGTTGGACTAATACTCCAGTAGGGTGACTGGGAAACTGTGCTGTAGGAGTTCCTGAAAGTCTGAACACTGAAGGTCCTATAGAACTGTTCCATGGAGTAAGGGTGTTAACCCCAGTGTCTGGGCTAAATTCCACAATGTTGATGATCTTGCCATTCTTCCCTGTACACTACAGTGGTCGCTGTTTTCATCTGTTGTGGTATAATCAGAATTATAGGGGGATAGTGGCAAGATTGCAAAAAACAGGATGCAAGTCAGCAAGCCTAGCTTGTTTTTGGTTGCTAGTAGCTAATAAGTCTTATGACATCCAGCTTCTTGAAATACACCTGGATATCTGTTTTGCTGGATTCTTGCTCCAGGCTCCCTCCACTCTTGATGTAAATAAGTGCCTCCTGTTCTCAGCCCTGAATGCACTTCCCTGTAGTTTCCTCTTGTGTCTTTGGGGGGGTGTTTCATTGTTCGGTGCAGGATGTTCCTTCAGAGCCCAGGAACACACCAGTCATTTGGGCTGGGACCCAGTTAGGACTGATTCCACAGCCAGGATGTTTGTGTGACAGTGAACAGAATTGTACACAGATACCGTCTTACTAGTGCATTGCACAAATTTAACACAACACCCCTGGATTAAAATTGTTTTTTTATTTTTTATTTGCCTTTCTTAAGGCTTTCCCACACTGACTGCAGGAGGAAGAAGATGCGGGAGCAGAAATACCTGTATTGTTTTCACAGGTGTCTTCTTCAAGCTCAGGCTGTCTTGCCTTTATTTTTATTCATGACTTTGGTACCAACACATACTGTAACACTCCTTTGCTGCCTCTACAGTGTTTTCTAGTCTACTTATTTTTCTTTCATAAATGAATTTCACTATTTACTGACTACACCTACATCTGTATTATGTATAAGAATTTGGTTAATAATAATAATAATAATAATAATAATAATAATAATAATAATAATAATAATAATAATAGAATGGAGGTGTTATTTATTACATTTGAAGGTCCTTCCTCTGTTGTAGTTCAAACACAAAACCTCTACAACAGTACAGCGTTGTGTGTTTGTAGGGCGCCACCTGCTGAGCGAAAGTGGAACATGTGATTATGAGAACGATAAAGATGTGCTTATCGAAGACATCACCCACTGCTGTAACTCGGAGGATAACACACTCAGTGAAATGTAGTTTGTTCATCCTATTGGAAAGTTATTTCAAGTGTTCACTCTGTAACTGTAAAAACTACTTTTAGTGGTGTAAATAAATCATACAAATACCAGTGTTTATTATTGTGTTCTTCAATTAAAACCTACACCATCTTAAAATGCGACTTCGGATTATTAATAACTAATCGGAATGTTTGTGAAAAGGCAGGTGAAACGTGCTCTCGGCCGAAGCGTGTGCGGCGG
The DNA here is from genome assembly GCF_059453375.1 of Lepisosteus platostomus. Taxonomy (NCBI): domain Eukaryota; kingdom Metazoa; phylum Chordata; class Actinopteri; order Semionotiformes; family Lepisosteidae; genus Lepisosteus; species Lepisosteus platostomus. The sequence continues at coordinate 1,752,427 of NC_142613.1, forward strand.
CAGCGGGGGACTGATTTCACAGTGACACCCCCGGAAGTGGTTTCTCAGCCCGGATGGCTTCCTGCTTCCGGCGGTAGTCGGACCCATCGATCTGCTGTTCCGTGGTTTTTCGGGCAGTTCGCGAACCCTCACAGACACAGACATTGATGATCTATCATGGCTGCTGCTGCTGTTACCGCGTCTTCGTCGGCAGAGCCGCCGGGATTGGAGACCCAGCGCGGAGAGATAGAAGATATTATCCAGGGTCACAGGCTGCGCGCCGGGGACAGCTGGTAAGGCGATCGCCGGAGAGGAAACCCGAGGCTGTGATCTGACAGGGTGTAAATTAACTAATTTTCCCCTGTCCCCCCACTTCACCTGACTGAAGATCGGTCCGCCACAGCGATCCCCTGCGTTGACTCGGTCCGTGTAGGTGCAGGGGTTTGTACGTGATGAATTCACAGCAATCGCCGAGCTGCTTTCGCTACTTTTTCATTGGAGGGGCTTGCTAGTGTAACTGCGTTCATATTGGCTTTCGGCAGCGGGGGTGTCATTTCAATCGTTCAGCTTAAAGTCCCGCACAGCCCCCTCCAGGGGAGCCGGGAGATGGAGATGTCTCGGGTGGGAAAATGGAAAAGTTCAGGCCGGGGCGTCCCCGATAAGTTTGTCTTGCTTGTGGGTGAGCGGTGAAGCTGCGGGTCTGAGCTGGTTTCGTTTTCTCTCCCTCTGACGTCAACTCCGAGAGAGGGAAACGACGCGGAGAGTCGGATCCGTTCACTCTCAGCAAGCCTTCGGGCCGGGCTCTTCCTGGCCGTGACTCAACCCCCGTCTTCAAACGCTGTTCAATCACAGAGGCAGCACCAGGCGTGTCGAGCGAGCGCCTGTTGACATTCCCCTCTGTCGAGATGTCAGACCTGTACGTGCCGTGGTCCGCTCTGCATTACTGGATTTTCCAACGCGGGTTTAGCTCGTCCTGTCGGGCTGGGGCTTGATGAACAATTTTAGGATAGAGTGCCTTCTGGTTTTTGGACCGGTTGCTCGGAACGGCCGGCATGATGCGGGTTTCCTAGCGACTGTCGGGGATCGGTTTCGCTGGTGCCGTCTCGCCACTCTGCAGAGACCCGCCTGCCCGTGGGCTCTGGACCTGTTTTTCCACGACCTTTCCGGACGTGGACCTGAAAGAGTGCAGCTGCAATCGTTTGACCCGGTTAGGAGCAGGGCCATGCGTGGCGTGCACTAGTTTCAAAGTATCTGCTTTCATTATTCAAAAGATGACAATTCAAAAGATAGTTTTTCCTCATTTGCCCCAAGAATTGGTTGATAAAACATTTGTTGTGCATATCCAGGTATATCAGGATGGCCTGTAATGACAAGTATGTCTAAATGGGAGAGCTTTTAGATGATGGAAGTGGAGCATCACCTCCACTCTGGGAAGGGAGTGATGTGGGTTTGTTATGGGTTTTATTTGACAAAGCCTTTTGAGAAAAATTTCTCAGAGTACCTGCCGGGGGACCTGTTCCTAGCACTGGGTGTTTTAGTGGAGCGATCTGAATGGCATATCTCACTCATGGTACAACAGCTGTGCCTCACCACGGATTCGAACCCGCAACCCTGACCTCCCCCCCCCCCCCAACTGTGGGCTTCAGTCCTGCTCTGCAATTCCTGCCGGAGGTGCACCAACTTGTTTATTAATGTTTCATTTATCCTGGGACGAGGATCAGTTTTGCTCAGGGTTGTCTGTTTTGGGAAGGCTTATCTTCGGTGCAGTAGCTCCAGCTGGCTGCTGGCTGGCTGATAGCGCAGGGCTATGGAGAGAGTAACTGTCTGCTGGCAGCTGAGCCTAACTCAGCCTGGCCACTGGACACGCCCACACACAGCAGAAGGTTTCTGTGAAGCGGTCTGCAGAGATGTCCGTTGAATATTGACCCAGGGGAACAAGCAGCTCCAGTAGCTTCACATACTCTGTATATAGAGGCTGTTCTTCCTCTCTTCCGACCCTTCACAGCACTCAGAGCTGTGGATCACTCTCAGTCCAGAGGATAAAAACTGTAACCCCTTCCAGATTGACTTGACTTTTTTCTTGAACTTGAACTTGAACTTGAACTTGAACTTGAACTTTATTGCCATATGTAACCGGTACTGGTACAATGGAATTCTTACTTACAGAAAGTCTCTCGATTATAAAACAAGTGTAAAAAACAAAACAAAGTGCAAACAGTGCATCAAGACAATGTACAAACAAACAATAGACAATGTGCAAGTAAACATGCAGACAGTTTGAATGTAAACAATACAGACGTGTAAACAATGACTGGAGACGTACAATTAATAAATTACAATGAGGTAGATGGTGATGGTGTAGGTGTGGTCCGAGGGGGATGGCTAAATGTGTTCGCCAGTCTCACTGCTTGTGGATAGAAGCTATTGAAGAATCTAGTGGTAAGTGTCCGTATGCTCTTATATCTCTTGCCTGAGGGCAGTGGGGTGAAGAGCTCATGCCCGGGGTGGTGACTGTCCTCTGTGATGGCCAGAATTCTACCACGGCAGCGGTCCTCATAGAGCTGTTTAATCTCGGTGAGACCGCAGCCGATGATCTTCTGGGCCATATTGACCATTCTCTGCAGTGCCTTTCTTTCTCGCGAAGAGGTGTTGCCATACCACACGGTGATCCCGTTGGTGAGGACGCTCTCGATAGTGCAGCGGTAGAAGTTCACCAACACATGTGTTGGCATCCCCCATCGCTTGAGGCACCTCAAGAAATAAAGGCGCTGCTGAGCCTTCTTCATGATAGAGTCAGTATTCACAGTCCAGGTTAGATCTTTAGAGATGTGAATTCCCAAAAACCTAAAGCTGGTGACTGTTTCCACTTCCGTTCCATCAATACTGAGTGGGCTGTGAGTGTGTGGCCTGTGTCTCCGAAAGTCCACTATTAGCTCTTTCGTTTTCTTTATGTTCAAGTCCAGGTTATTGCTATGACACCACCTAAGCAGCTGTACAACTTCATCCCTGTAAGTGGACTCGTCATCATCACTGATCAGTCCTATTATAGTGGTGTCATCGGCAAACTTGATGATGCGGTTATTGCTGTGTCTGGCTGTGCAGTCGTGAGTAAATAGGGAGTACAACCTTGGACTCAGACAGCAGCCTTGTGGGGTTCCAGTGCTCAGGGTGAGTGGTGTAGATGTTTTATTGCCTATCCGCACCACCTGTGGTCTCTCGATAAGAAAGTCCAGCAGCCAGTTGCAGACAGAGTTGCACAGACCTAATCCCCTGAGCTTTGTCACCAGTTGACAGGGTATGATGGAATTAAATTAAATTCTGCAGGCGTGTTTGTGTAAAGTGCTTCTCCTGTGGGGACAAGCCGAGGTACAGTATACCCCAGTGAACCCCAGGCATGTTGTGCTCGGCATGCAACCTGCCACCCCACCCCACGAGACAAATGTGCCCCTCTGCCTTGAGCGTCTGCGTCAGGCCCGGCGCGGATCTGGCTGTTGTCTGTGCCACAGGCAGGGCCGGGCTCTGAGACGCTGTCCCTGTCGCTGCGCAGGTACCTGCTGGATCTTCACTGGTTCAAGCAGTGGAAGGAGTACGTGCACATGGGGGACCAGAACTCCTCCGCCTTCCCGGGACGGATCGACAACGCGGAGCTCTTTGAGGGTAAGGGAGCGGGCGCTGGCCCGGACCAAGATGCAGCGACTTGTAGAACACAAAGACCATCCAGCCCGTTTAGAGCATTCCTCTAAAACAGCATGGCAGGGCTCTGAACAAGCACGGAAAGGGCAAGTGGTATTTTAGTCTCTGTTGCAGAGACGCAGAAACGCGTTTGAAATTTGAAATTTGTTCTTCCTCCCTCTTAGAACAATCTTCACGTTGAGGTTTTCTTAAGAGGGCTGCACAACTCTGCGGTTTCACTTCTCCTTCTGTTTTTTTTGCTTGTGTTTTTGGAAATTCTCCCCGGTGTCTCCCCGGCCGTGCTCCGGTGCGCCTGACAGACCTGGAGTCCTGTCGGCTGAAGGAGCGTCTGGTGGAGGAAGAGGACTTCATCCTGGTGCCCGCCGAGGCCTGGCGCAAGCTGCTGGCGTGGTACGGCATGGCGCCCGAGCAGCCCCCCCTGGAGAGGAAGGTACGGGGGCCGTGCCCCGGCACGCTGGGGCTTGGCGTTCATAGTACCCCCATCTGTTCGGTCCCACCTGGGCCAGCCCTCAGAGGCGTTTCCCAACCCCGGTTCATCCCGGGCCATGGGCACGCTCTCCCAGGTGGTCTGGCTGGGCCCGGGTGTCCTGGTGCTCTGGGAGAGGGTGGGAGAGCCTCTATCAGTGCTGACGCAGGGTCACCCCAGTTCCCCACGGCTCCTGCTGACTGCCGCCGGGAGAGCGAGGGCACGATGCTGGCACTGGCACCGCCCCACCCCTGGCGTGGCCCCGACTGGGAGACGAGGGAGAGTCCAGCTGCCCCCCTTCCGTTACGGGCTGGCCCTCAGGACAGGGGGGAGCCGGGGGAGCCCGGAGAGGGGTTTATTCTTGGAGGGGGCAGGTTTGAGGCAAGGGGGGTGCTGGGGTCCGGGGGGGGGCTGTGGAAGGGGCGGAAAGGGTTCTGTTCCTGGGGGGGCAGGAGGGGATGGAGGGCTGGGAGCTGGCTGGCCTGTATGGCGATTGTTGTGACTGCAAAGTCTAGAAGTTGGTAGCAGGAACAACAGGGCGAAATGGAAGGGGGCACTGAGGGAGGCCCGGGGAGCCCGGGCAGAGCCGGCTGACGTGTGTGTGTGTGTGTCGTGTGGCCGGCAGGTGGTGGACCTGCCCAGCACGCTGAAGGTGGAGGTGTACCCGGTGGAGATCTACCTGTGTCTGCACAGCGACATGGACAACGCGCTGCCCATGCAGTTCAGCCGCGCCGACACCGTCCGTATGTATCTTCTTCAGGACCAGGACAGACAGTCCGCTCCCATTGCGCGGGAGAGCAGAGAGTGTGCGTCGAACCCGAGCGCGTGCTTGTGAGCTGTTGGCCGGGTGTCAGCTGTGGTTCTGTCTCGTGTGCGTGCAGATACGATCCAGAACGCCATGCGGGGCCGCTTTGAGGTTTCGGACTCGGCGGAGACGCGGCTGTGGATGAAGAGCTCGGACACCAGCTGCGAGAGGCTGCGCAACGTCCACATGACCGTGCTGGACGCCTGCCTGAGCTCCGGCATGGTACGGCCAGGCGCCCGCGGGCCCTCTCACCCCGCCCCGCCCCGCCCCTCCAGGGCTGCTCACAGCACATACAGCGTGGGGCTTGGCCAGAATGCTTCGCCTCGTAGCCCTGCAGCGTTAAAAAAACACCCCTGCAAAAAACAGTGCTTTCCAGTTTGCCCATAATGGCGCGGTCTAGCCATTGGCCTTCCGGACCGCGCCGTGTGTGGCGCACCAGGCTGACTGGGTCAGCTGCTCTTTTTGTTAATGGGGATTTGTCAGCCTCTTTATTTCTGTTCAGAGGCGGGCGTGTGGTTAGATGGCAGGGTCAGCGCCTGTGTGTCCTCCATGAGTTCATACGGCAAAGCACAGCGACTACCAGGCAGACGACGTGGGGCCACACAAGGCTACACATGAGGGGAGGCTGTTGGGCCCCCCTAGCCTGTCTGGTAGTTCATTAATGAGAGAATCTCACGCAGGCCTGGCTTGAAGGAAGCTGGGGTATGGGCTTCATGTTCCACCCTCCCACTACCCTTCAGGTAAAGGAGCATGTCCTGTTCTCGGGTTTCTAAAGCACTTCCACATCGTCCGTGCTCGTGCCCTCTGGTTTTGTACTTCAGAAATCTGCTGGGTCGGCTTTATCGATGTCTGTGAGGGTCTTGAATACTTGTATCAGGTCCGGCTCCCCTTGCAGTCTTCAGGTGTGCAGGGACATTCTAAGTCGTGCTGTTCGAGTGACCGAGCCTCGATCGCCGTGGGGGGCGGGTGTCGGTGGAGGGCAAGGAAAGAAGCCGGTAGCCGCCTCTGCTGGCGTTGTGCAGCCGATCCTCTGGTGTCCCGAGTGAGCTGCCTCACGCCTGTGTGTGTATGTGTGTGTGCGCTGTGTTTCAGACCGTGATCATGGAGATGAGGAACCCAGACGGCACCTGGCCCAGCTCCAGACCGCAGACCGTGTGAGTTCTGGCAGGGGGTGGGAGCGTGGCGGGTATCTGGGCTCTTGACAGCGGGCATTTCCAGCTGGTGCTCTTGATTGGCTCATTAATGAGCCCCCCCCCCCGTCTCTTGGCCACAGGAGGAATGCGATGGAGGAGCAGGACTCTTACCGGGGACAGCCGGGCGTCTGTGGGCTCACCAACCTGGGCAACACCTGCTTCATGAACTCTGCCCTGCAGGTGAGCCCCCGTCTTTAATCCCCGCATCCCCGCTGGGCCCTGGACACGAGCCAGCCGGGGGGTCGGATTTCGACAAGACGTTCTCAGACGGACAGAACGAGGCTCAGTTCATAAGAACAGCTTGTGGGCTCGAATCCCGGGAGAGGGGCTGCTGGTGTCCCCGGAGCAAAGTGCTTCAGTCAGACCGGCACAGTGAAACACCCAGCTGTGCAAAGGGGTGCGAATGTGAGTCACTGTGGCTGAAGGTGTTGGTCCGATTAACTCAGAGTGCATGCTCTTTTCAGTAACTGCACAGGACCCGCATTGCAAATAGAACCAACAGCTCCAACAATTAAAACGGCCCCGATAAGGGCAGATCCATAAAGCAAAATCCATCTGTGACGATCCTTCACACCCCTCGTTTAATGAATTCCGGTTACTCCCATCTGAACGCAGACACAGACTCGCCAACTCCAAAACCAATGGATCGAAGTTCACAGTCACACCTTTCTTAACACTTGACTTCCTGTGCCAAGATGTATGGATATTGTTGTTGATGTCGTGTTTTTTTCTGTGTGCTTGTAATCCAGCACTGTTGCTGTAAAACAAAATTCCCCCCTCGGGGATAATATAGACTCTCTCTCTGAGGGGGGCGGGGATACTTCTCCTGTCTGTGATGCGCGGGCGAGGAGGGCGGCGGTGCTGATCTCTCTGCTTCTGCCTCTCCGCCCCCCGCAGTGTCTCAGTAACACCCCTCCCCTGACGGAGTACTTCCTGCGCAGCGCCTACCTGGAGGAGCTCAACTTCACCAACCCGCTGGGCATGAGGGGTGAGATCGCCGAGGCCTACGCCGACGTCATCAAGCAGATGTGGTCGGGGAGGCATTACTCCGTGGTGCCGCGAATCTTCAAGGTACCGCCCAGGCGCTCTGGGGGGCTGTTGGTAAAGGGGTCCCCAGTGCTGGTCCTGGGGGGGGGCTGTCTCTACTGCGGGGGTCCCCAGTGCTGGTCCTGGGGGGGAGCGCTGTCCTGGTCCTGAGGGATGAGGGGACTGTCTCTACTGCGGGGGTCCCCAGTGCTGGTCCTGAGGGGTGAGGGGACTGTCTCTACTGCGGGGGTCCCCAGTGCTGGTCCTGAGGGGTGAGGGGGCTGTCTCTACTGCGGGGGTCCCCAGTGCTGGTCCTGAGGGGGGAGGGGACTGTCTCTACTGCGGGGGTCCCCAGTGCTGGTCCTGAGGGGTGAGGGGACTGTCTCTACTGCAGGGGTCCCCAGTGCTGGTCCTGGGGGGGGGCTGTCTCTACTGCGGGGGTCCCCAGTGCTGGTCCTGGGGGGGGGGTGTCTCTACTGCGGGGGTCCCCAGTGCTGGTCCTGGGGGGGGCTGTCTCTACTGTGGGGGTCCCCAGTGCTGGTCCTGAGGGGTGAGGGGGCTGTCTCTACTGCGGGGGTCCCCAGTGCTGGTCCTGAGGGGTGAGGGGGCTGTCTCTACTGCGTGGGTCCCCAGTCCTGGTCCTGAGGGGGGAGGGGACTGTCTCTACTGCGGGGGTCCCCAGTCCTGGTCCTGAGGGGGGAGGGGCTGCAGGACCAGGATTGTTAGGGCTCCAGCGCCTTGCGCACACACTCCTGGGGCCCAGAGGGAGGGGTGGGAGGTTGTTCCTCCCGAGCCCGTGTGCTGGAGCCTCCTCTCCTGACTTGCAGACGAAGGTGAGCCACTTCGCCTCCCAGTTCGTGGGCTACCAGCAGCACGACTCCCAGGAGCTGCTGTCCTTCCTGCTGGACGGGCTCCACGAGGACCTGAATCGCGTGAAGAACAAGGAGTACATCGAGCTCCAGGACGCCGACGGCCGGCCGGACCAGGTACCGGCCTGCCCTGGGGAAGAGGGGCCAGGAGCTCGTGAAGGACAGGGGGCTGCCGGGGCCTGAGCTGCTGAGGGCAGGGATCTTGTGTCGGGGCTGGTGGGGTGGTTTTGAACGGTGTTTTGCGATTTTGTTTTAATTTCACGCTCACCCGATTTGCAGCTGCTAGCGGTGTGTTGGTGTGGGCTGGCTTCTGTACGAGAATGAGCGTAGGGGCAGTTGTGCCCATCTGACCGGCCTGTCTCAGGCCTCCCTGTGACGCAGGGTCAGACCCCCGGTGTCTTTGCCTCAAGGGCCTGTTGGTTTCAGCAGCGCTGGAGCCCCCTGCTGGCAACTTTGCGACAAACAGGAGACGGGCTTGAAGTCGGTGAAGAGTTACAGTTGGTCGGGGAGGCTGGGTTAGTGGTATCTAGTATCTCCCCCTCCTCCTGGAGCGTCCCAGTGCAGCAGGTGTTCAAATATGTGGAATAGCTGAATTCTAGTTGTTTGCAGGTGATTTGTTAAATACAGTAAAGTCTGTGGGAATAGAAATCAAGCCCTCAAGGACCTTAATTCCAGACGCTTGATGGCTCAATAACGTGTTTAAGTGTTTTCAGTGTGTAGAAACAGGTGGTCTGTCTGACCCTGTGCCAGAGGTGGAGACTCCTGGTTTACATACTTGCTATCAAACAGAGATCCTGTAGCTACAGGCAGATAGGCTTGGGTGCAGCATGTCAGAATGACAGGATGACCTTTGACCCTTCCCTGACCTCTCGCCCCCCCCGTGCCAGGAGGTGGCGGAGGAGGCCTGGCGGAACCACCGGCGCCGGAACGACTCGGTGATTGTGGACACGTTCCACGGCCTCTTCAAGTCCACGCTGGTCTGCCCCGAGTGCCGCAAGGTCTCCGTGACCTTCGACCCCTTCTGCTACCTGAGCGTGCCGCTGCCCGTCAGCAAGGACAGGGTGATGGAGGTGTTCTTCGTCTCGCTCGACCCCGCCGCCAAGCCCATGCAGGTAACCCTCTGGCCAGGGAGGAGCCCTCTCACAGGCCCAGGGAGGAGTATTTAGAACTTCCTCTCTTCACTCAGGGCGGTGGGAGTGTGGAACAAGCTGCTCAGCCGTGCTGCTGAAGCCCATACCTTGGTTTCTTTCTCCTCTGCTGAGAGATCCTCCTGAGACCCTGGGATCAATTAGCTACTAATTACCAGACGCGCTGGGTGGTGCTGAATGGCCTCCTGTCGCTTGTGACCTTTCTAATGTTCGTTCTCAATGATTTAAGTGGTTTTTGTCTTCTTAAGACAATTAAACAAAAACATGCAAATGAAGAGCGCGGAATGAGAACCACCTGTAATCTGTCCAGGCTTCCTGCTGTCTCTGATGCAAGCAGGCACGGTGTAATTTGTGCAAATGTGGCAGTTTCCGCATTATTACTGCACGCTTCGCACAGAAGGGGCCCTAGGCAGGACTGAGGCTGTGCTCTGGTGCACAATAAGGTAGCATTAACCTCCCTTATTCACCTCCTGCTCCGGTGTGCCTCCGCAGTATCGCCTGGTGGTTCCCAAAGCTGGCAAAGTGTGCGACCTGACTGCCGCCCTCTCGCGATTGACGGGGATTCCGTCCAATCAGGTAAGCCTGAGCCCGCGGGGCACACGTTGCCCTGACAACCGTGAAGTCAGGTGTCCTGAGCCGCGGTGAGGATGGCGATGGTGGGTTACGCACGAGTTGAGCTTCACAAGGCCCTGGTGATTAAGGCAGTGGTGCGGTCCAGTGGTCAAGGTCCTGGGCTTGTAACTGGAAGGTTGTGGGTTCAAATCCAAGATGAGACACTTGAGCGAGGTGCTCCGCTCATATTGTTTTGAGGCACATCTCGTTAACTGGACAGGGCCGACATTTTTCACTTCTGCACTTGTCCCAGATGAAATCGGCTCGCTCAAGTTCAGAGAAAAGGCAGATCCCTCCACGTCAGTGTCACGGGTGTCCAGTCCCTGATTTTCCCTGATGGCAGGAAGATGCCCAATAATCCATCCAGCAGGAGGAAGAGTGTTGCATTGAGTCAGCTAGCTCAGCCGCTGAACTGCGCAGAGGCCCTGCCTGTGGTTCTTGAAGACCCGAGTTTTTCATCCCTGCTTCGCTCCTCTGCGCCAGGGCAGCGCTGGGATCAGAGCGCAGGCTGCCCAAGCAGACACACCCCCTTCTGAGCTTCTCCCTGTCCCTTGCTGCTATTTCAGATGGTGGTGGCAGACGTCTTCAACCATCACTTCTATAAGATCTACCACTCCGAGGAGCTGCTCAGCTGCATCCTGGATCGCGATGACATTTTTGTGTAAGTTGGATTCTTGCTGGGTACGGCCTGTGCCAGGCACCTGTAGCTGCTCTGTCCTGGTCTGTCAGTCCAGCTCAGCATCAGGTCTCTGAGATGAAAATGTGTTAAATTCTTCCATTCGTACTGGAACAAGATGCATGGTTTTTGTATGGGATACACGCTGGCACATAACAGAGTTCCCAGCTGTACGATTTCTGCGTGTAGTTTTTACTGTAAGGAGAGGGAGGTGTGGTCAGGTGTTTGCTCGTATCGGCAGGTTTGCCGGTGAAATGAGCCGATGTTCAGTAACACCGCGTTTGTTTCTCGCCGGCGCCCCCTGCAGGTATGAGCTGAGCAGCAGCTCTGTGGAGGAGGACGGGGACGAGGTGGTTGTGGCGTTGTATCTCCGCGAGCGCTCCAACTACCGCGACTACGGCACGGGCAACAGCAACTACAGCACCTCGCTGTTCGGCCACCCCTTACTCATCACTGTGTCGCGCAACGACTGCTCCCACGATGCCCTGTACCGGATCTTCCTGCAGCGCTTGGTGTGAGTCTGCCGTGGTGACCCATAACGACAGCTGTGCTAACTGCTTGCTCAGCGGGCGATGCTGATACTGTGTGTGTAGTTTAGCATTGCAAGTTCTTGCCCTCACACACAAGAGTGCGTGAGCATCCTCCTTTGTTTTTTGTATATCCTACAGCTTATTTTTCTTGCTACGCCTCGTAAAAGAAAAACTGGAATTTCTGTATGTGAAATACTGGGATCTCTGACGAGCTGGCGTCTGATACAGAGTGTGTTGTAAAGCCTGCAAGTTATTTTTTGTAAATGAGAGTCACGAGCACCGGCAGTTCCCCTGCACAGACCCTCAGTCCTGTGTTCTCCTTGCAGCCGCTACGTCCATCCGCCTGACCCCTCGGAGGAAGAGGAGGAAGAGGACGAAGAGGAAGACCTACTGAAGGCCCACACGCCTGGCGTGAGCGATGGTATTCCCTGTTCTGCCGGCCCACTCACTCCTTCTCGACCCCCAGCCCACCCCACTGTGGTCCAGCCAGGCCTCAGACTCGAGAGTCGATATGCCTTCCCTTCCAGCACCCCAGACTGTTATTCCCATATCGCACTCCTGCACTGGCCACACACATGGTTCACTCTGCGAATTTCAGGTGTTTGTTTTTCTTCTTAAATTGATGCCCCATAAAAGAAAAACATCCAAATTATGAGCCCATAGATTGAGGACTACCGTGCTGGCCACGCCCACTTATGCACTGTGGCATTGGCCACTCCTCCCCAACTCTGACCACAAGAGCGCTGGTCCCGCCCCTTTCCCCATTGTCACTCCTGCGCTGGCCACGCCCGCTGGCCACTCCTGCGCTGGCCACGCCCGCTGGCCACTCCTGCGCTGGCCACGCCCGCTGGCCACTCCTGCGCTGGCCATGCCCAGCTGTTCAGCCAGCTTCTTAAGCGAGCCGTCAGCAGTTCTGAGAGATGAGCACAACCGGGAAAGGGAGCAGATTAACCCAGAGTTTAGCTGGAATACAGAGAAGGAGAGACTTCAACGTGCAGGCCCAGGGAGGAGAGCCTCTGAAATACTTGAGTGTTGGGTTGATTTCAGTCAGCACAGCTCTTGTGATGGTCAAGGTGTAGTCAAAATGAGTAATCAAGGTGGGGGAACATTGTAACAGTTTGCTTCTGTCATCAACAACTTATGACAGCAATTGCCAAGCAGCTTTGCGATGTATCATAATAAGGATCGATAATCTGCTGCTGCACTGTTTGTGCACATTTACATTCAGAAAGTACCTGCTTGTCATGGCAAGACTCCCAGAGCACCATCTAACCAGTCAGTCGAGCGAGTGACAACTCATTTGTGATCTGGCGAGGTCTCTGTCCTTTCAAGTTATTGAAATAGAGCCCCTGGCTTCCTCCTGCGAGAGGCTGCAGGACCACGATCCTCACGGTCCGTTGGGTTCTGTCGAACGGGCCAGTTGGCCTAACTCTCCTTGTGTTCCTTGGCTGTTCCTGGCTTTGAGCTTTGAGGCAGGAAATGAAAGGGCTTCTCTTTGACTCCAGGACGTTCTGTGATTTATACCCTTGCAAGGGCCGGGTATGGGGGTGGTGTCCTTCCACCAGGCAGTCTCTGCTTGAGACGTGTGGGGCTCAGCTGAAAAGAGCTTCACGATGCCGCCCCGGGTTCAGTTCCACGGCGGTTTCACACTTCAGATCCTTTCTCTTTCTCCAGAGGAGGGAGAGGGCGACGGCCAGCAGCCGGGGTGCTCTGCCCTGGAGGACGGGGTGGCCGGGGGGGCCTGCGAGGGCTCGGGGTCGGAGGGGAAGCAGTCGGACAGCTCGGCGGAGCAGGCGGAGGCGGAGGCCGAGCCCAGCGGCGGGACGGAGGGGCCCTCGCGAGGAGCCGGCGGAGACGGCGAGGGAGAGAACCACTCGCTCACGATGCCCCGGCCCTCGGAGGAGGAGGAGGAGGGGGGTGAGGAGGAGGAGGAGGAGCAGGAGGAAAACAACCATGAAGACACACCCCCCAGCCCTCCGCCCAATGAGAGGCCGCTAAAGAGGCAGCCCAAGAGGAAGTACCGCCCACCCAAGCGCAGGAAGCTGCTGTTCACCATCCAGGCAGTGAACTCCAATGGCACCACGGACAGAGGCATGGGGGAGGGGAGCACCTTCTCCTTCAACTGTGAGTCGGGCTGGCCGGCCTCTGGCGATAAAGCGGAGCGAGGCGTTGTAGTGTCTTAGGCCTACTCGGCGCTGCAGCTCTTAAGAAGCTTGCTTGTTTTGCTGTCACATCTGCAGTGCCTTGCCGAAGATCCTGAGCTGGCGGTCATGCCGCGCTCAGATAGGTGTGATTCGCCAGCTGCTCCCAGCTCGAAAAGCGGGGAAACGCGCAGAGCGTGTAATTTCGGGGGCTCTCGATCACCAGGTGTGAAGGAGTGGTGTGAGTCTGGGGAAGAGGCTGGGTTTGTCCCTGACCACCGCTGTCTTGTGTCCTGTCTCCAGCTCAGCACTACATCGCCATCGACTGGGACCCCGAGATGAAGAAGAAATATTACAACGAGAACGAGGCAGAGGTACGTGCGCTGAAGCTCGTGTCCCTCACTGCACCGATGAGGATGATCGTGGTGATAGTGTTTTCTCGGTAGGGACTGCACTGGCTCTACTGATTAGATGGGGAAATCTTATCCCTTCACCCACACTGTAGCATGTTGTTTTGGGGACAGTCATTGCCTTGATATTGTCAAGTGTCCCAACTATTGTGCTGTTGGAAATGAGTATTTTAGCTATTAAAACAAATGAAATCATTATTGGAGATTCTGGCACCTGACGATACTGTGTGTGTCTATGTGTGTGTGCGTGCCTGTGTATGTGTGCCTGTGCGTGTGCCTGCGCATGCCTGTACATGTGTCTATGTGTGCATGCCTGTGCGTCTGTGTGTGCGTACCTGTGTGTGTGCGTGCGTGCGTGCCTGTGTGTATTTATGTGTGTATGTTCGTGCCTGTGTGCACGTGTGTCTGCGGTGTCCTGTCCCCTCTGCAGAAATATGTGAAGGACAAGAGCATGGACGTCCCCCACAGGCTGGAGACAGTGCGGCTGCAGCGCTGCATCGAGCTCTTCACCACGGTGGAGACCCTGGAGGAGGAGAACCCCTGGTGAGCGCCTCACGCCTCCCCCTTCTGCCTCACGCCTCCCCCTCCTGCCTCACGCCTCCCCCCTCCCCCTCCTGCCTCACGCCTCCCCCTCCTCTCTGCCTCACGCCTCCCCCTCCTCTCTGCCTCACGCCTCCCCCTCCTCTCTGCCTCACACCTCCCCCTCCTCTCTGCCTCACGCCTCCCCTCCTCTCTGCCTCACGCCTCCCCCCCCTCTCTGCCTCACGCCTCCCCCTCCTCTCTGCCTCACGCCTCCCCTCCTCTCTGCTTCACCCTGTTCCCTGAAGATGACCACTTCTACCCTTAACAGCCTCGTTAGGCACAAACCAATTACTGCTGTTTTTTTCATTTCTTATCGGTACTTTAATAGACTTTGTGGCAGTGTGTTGACTGACGCAGACCTGCGATCACATACTCCACAGCACAATTAAGCACCAGCTCTGTAACCCCAAATATGTGTCAGTATCACAGGCGCAAGCATTTCTATCCAGCACGTGTCGTGTCAGATGTTCTGGCCTGTGCCCACAGGTGTGAACGACACAAAGACATTTGGAGAATAAGCTTGAGTCTGGTCTGTACACTCCCACACAGAGGCGGCATTGATATGTCAGAACATGAGAACCGTTACAAAGGAGGCCATCCGGCGCATCCACCTGACTGATAGTCTATTGATCTGGGATTCCACTGGTCTAATCCAGCCTCTTCTGAAAAGAAACCAAGTGCTTTCTTTCCTCCAGTGGGCTCTATATTTCTGACCTGTCTCTTTGTCAGCTTACTGTCCATTGATATGCACGTGAAGCTGAAACGGTAAATAAGAGATTTTATTCTGCCAAGCTTGGTGGTGCTAGTTGCTTATTGATCTGTGTATCTCATCCTTCCTTTCTTGAAGGAATCCAGAGCAGTGAAAATCTTCATTTCGTGTGAAGACGTGCCTGCTGTTTCTATCCTCGGTGCGGACACCCATTCCAGCGACTCTGAATCTGTGCTAGAGCCTGCAGCGAGGGTCTGATCTCTTTCCCTGCGTCTGCCTGTGTATCCTGCAGGTACTGCCCCACCTGCAAGAAGCACCGGTTGGCCACCAAGAAGCTGGACCTGTGGTCCCTGCCGGAGGTGCTGATCATCCACCTGAAGCGCTTCTCCTACACCAAGTACTCCCGGGAGAAACTCGACACCGTCGTCAACTTCCCCATCAGGTAGCCCTGCGGCGCCGCCCTGCTGGCCGTGTGCAGGCCACTCAGCACCCAGGTCCTTGTGGGTCACAAAGGCAGAAGGGGAAGATTAGAACTGGGTGGAAAATAGAAGCAGTTCGGCAGGGGTATTTTGATCATTTTATACTGGATTATATTGATATCGTCACACTAGCAAGCGACTGGGTGGGCAGTGGTTTTGTCACGGTTGAATATCACCGCCCCCCCCCCCCAACAGGGGAAATGGAGTAGTCCGTTTTGGCGTAAACAATACCTGGGGTCCTATGCAGGTCACTACCAACTCTGCTGAGAAGGGGGGGAGTCCCCGAACTGTGGCCACTCCCGCATTGCTCACTTGTGGGCAGCAGGCGTGCCCAGGCTGGTGCAGGATTCTGACTGACCTCGGTCTCCCCGGTTTCAGGGACCTGGACTTCTCGGATTTCCTGCAGTGGAAGCCGGACCCAGAGGGCAACCCTCCCTGTCGGTACGACCTCATGGCCGTGTCAAACCACTACGGGGGCCTGAGAGACGGACACTGTAAGTTCCTCTGACCTCTTAGGAGAAATAGCCCAACGTGCGTCTCTCTCCTGGCTCAGGACGGTTCTTTTTTTGCCGGGTTTAACCTCCGTGTCCCTCCTGTCATGCGGTCACACTGTTGCCCTTCATGCCAGCCTCCCATCCCGGCTCGCCTGTCCAGCAGGGCGGCGATACCCCGGCTCTGGCTGCACAGGGCTCTCACTCCGGGTCCGTCCCGGGAACGCCTGGAGCACACCTCCGCAGACCGACGGTAGAACATGGCCGCGCAGGCGGGCCGAGAGGGGCATCCCGGGGGCTGGCAGAGACTTCTCCTGAGGTGGTGGAGACAGCAGTGCCTATCGGAGACGCCGAGCAGGCTTCTAAGACGGAAGGGCTTGAGAATGCAAACAGCGCAGGATTCCCGACTTTAGATCCCCGTGGGATGTGATGCTGAAGCAGAAAGCTCCCCCCTGACTGTTCTCTCCCTCAATTTGCAGATACCAGCTACGCACGAAACAAGGATAATGGCCAGTGGTACTATTTCGACGACAGTAAGGTTACGTATGCCAGGGAAGATCAAATTGTGGTAAGTTCATGAATCCCAGCTTGGTAGTTCATCTAGTGATTTTTTTTCTGTCTTGCTTAGACCTAAAGTTGCTCTAAATTCGACAGTCAGCACTTTTTCCCTTCCTTACTGTGTTCTTACCGTGTTCTTACTGTGCTGTTACTGTTACTCGGCTGAGTGAGAGCTGCAACTTTTTTTTTCCCCACCCCTCTTTTCCAAACCTTTTCCTGGAGCTGTCTTTGCTGTTCCCTGTTGTTCCAGACCAATGCTGCCTACCTCCTGTTCTACCAGCGCCAGGACAAGATCCGGCCACCCACCTTGCCCTCGCCCTGCGCCAGCAGCTCCACAGCCGTGTCCCCCGCTGATGAGGTCACTTCCTCGAGCCAGGAGGAGCTGGACGGGACCACTTCCTTTGTCAACATGGAGACAGACTAAGACCACTTAGCTTGCTTTTGAGGCTTGGCAGGGGTGGTTTTGATTTTGATATGTTTTTTTTTTTTTTTTTAATTTTTGTATTTTATTCTAAAACTTGAACCTGCTGCCTCCTCCCTGCACTGTACTGGGTGGGAGGGGGTGGGGGCATATTTCTCAGGCTGGTGCATGAGCATGGAGGCAAGTGAAACTGAACCCATGTTGGCTCAGAGGAAGGAGGGCTGTGGTAAGTGTTGCCGCAGTACAGATGGAGCCAACATGGCTGACGCAGGGATAACAGTTTCATGACCTTCTCTGCTCTGTCCAAAATCTTTTGGCTCTTGTGCAGCCAGGATCAGGATAAACCTGACGATCCAACAAGGAGAGTAATGGGAGTGAGATCACGGATCATAGACTCCGCCTGCTACTGCCTTCCACCTCTGTATTCTGTGCAGGACAAGTCTTACTCTTTAAAATGGGTCTGGGCACCAACTCCTAAACTCATCCGCCATGTTGGATCTAACAGGTTAGACACGGAGAGAATGAATCGGCAACAGAAGATCTAGCACAAGGAAGCCCAAAGCTCCATCTGTCTTTTTAAAATACAGGGGCTGAAGCAGACAGCCACACCAAACGCCTATATGTAAATAAGTCCTGTTAGATAAGGACTGGACAACTGAATTCATGTGAGTGATGTGCAGAGTAATCCCAGATCTTGGTGTTGCTGTCTGAGCAGAGTGGAAAGCGTGGTGGTCTCAGGATGCTCCCAGTTGTTGTCCACACTGCTAGAAACAGCACTGGTCAAGGCACTGTCCTTCGCTGGATTGACCACAGCCACAGCACATAAGCACACTGGTGCAGCACTTTCTGATGGAGTCCGGGCCGGCCCAGGGACAGCGCAGTCACAGCCTCGCTGTCCCACGAAGGCCGAAGCCTGCTTGTCTGGTTTATCCTGAATCTGCGGAGGCTACTGAATCTCAGAGGACTTGTAATGTTTCGTTTCGTTTATGCAAAGAAGCCCAGCTTCTTTTCGGTTTCTGCTTTATGGGCGGCATTGCTGAACCATAGACGTTGGAAACGGACTCGAAGCAGGATCGCGCTCGGCGGCGACCCGGGTGGCCGGCAGTGGAGTGTCACGGTCTGGGGGGGGGAGAGAGCCGGATGGCAGGAGCGCTGTGTTTGTTCGGGAGTGTTATGAGCAGTTCTTAAGGGTGCTTTTCGGGTTTTTGGGAAAATGTTGCCCAACCATCTGATCGGCTCTTGTTTTTAGATTTTCCATTTCCACCGTGTTAGTTCTACAAAATGTGCAAATCGGGAAGCCAGTATCGACAGGCCACTTGATCTCTTCCGTTTTGTTTGTCACCTGGCAGTTCCTCGCGACGCGACCGAAGGGTTTTTGGGAGGAATGGAGAGGCAGGAGGCGGCTGTTTCCTATCGCGATCAATTTTTTTTTCACAAAAAGAGAGAAAACAAAATCACCCGAATGTGGCATTTGAAAAAGGCAGTTAATTTGTTTTTTTAATTCTGTGCTTTTGCGTGGCCGAGCGTGGTGGGAATCTCTGTGGAGAGAGGAGCAGGCCCGATTTGGAAACCTCTTTCCTTCCTTGCTGTTCAAGATGCCGCATTTGTATGTGGGAGGTACTGTTGTGTTACATCCTCTGTTGTCTGGATCAGGTGAACAGGGGGACCTGGGCTCTGTGACCTTCTTTTACATTTTCATTTCTTAAATTAATGGGTAGTTACTGTAATTCTCCTGATATATATATATAAATTATATATATAGATGATCGAGTTAGGCTTCGGGAAGGTACAGTTGTTTATCATCTGATTCTCTGCAAGGGGTCAGTGCCTTCTTCGTTAGACTTGTAAGATTTTCATCCGGCTTTTGTATTTTGTTTTGGGGAAGCAGGGCGGCTGTACAAGATCCGGGGCTCCTGTGAGATGGGGGGGCAGGTTCAGTGTGGTTTAAGCAGGAATGGGGGCACCTGGAGTCTTTAGAGACACGCGTCTCCCCCTTCCACAGACACCCAGCGCTTGACAGATCAGTTCGGAACAAACTGGACGCCTCTTAAGGACGCCTCTTAAGGACGCCTCTTAAGGACGCTTCAGCCTGATCGAGCAGTAGTAATGACCCCAGAATTCCTCTGTGTCCCCACCTGGTGCCCCATCAACACTGTGCACCTTGACGCACCCCGTTTCCCCGCAGTCGGCCTGTCGAGGTGCAAGCTCCTGTTCGCCGCACCGGTGCGGAGCCAGAGCTGTGCTCCAGCGGTACAGCGATGGCGGCGAACATGTCCGCGTTGCTGCCAGGCGCGTTTCTGTCTTTCGACGTCCCGCTGCCGTGAGTCTTCTCCCTGATCGAGTCCTGTTCTGTAAAGAACCACCTGCCTGCAGAGAGCCTGTTCCTTGTACATCGGTCCTGTTTGAACACCTACAGGAGGGAGGGAGTTAGTTAGTTAAGCCCGGGGGGTCTTGTCTGGCACTACCCCACGTGCCTTTGTGTACACTCAGGTAATGCAGCTGTGACAGCAACTGGGACCCCAGTGTATGGTTTGGACTGACAAGTGACAAAAGGTGCATTGGCTACAGTGCTCACATAGTTTCACTCTGAAACGGTGGCCCTTTAATTGGCTTCTCAGTCTTTCCAGGGATGGAGCAGGTTAAGGACTGAGTTGCACTTTTCGGTTTAGTAAATGCTCTTGCTGGTGAGCCCCAGAGGGGTTCGGGCCCGCGGAGCTGGAGGAGAAGGGGGTGCCGGACTGACGGCAGGCTCCAGGCAGGGCAGCGGTCAGCTGAGTGCTCAGGCGTGCTGGCGAGTTCAGGGGTTGTGATGGTGGCTTTTCCAGAACATCATGAGCACAAGACGCCACAAGCGTAACACCCTGCAGAATCATCTCAGGAAGCAGATTCTCCCAGAGTATAGTCTTCCTCACCAGCAGGTTCCCCAGTACAGCAGTGTGCAAGGCGTGTATAAGGACCCGTTTGCTGGCACTCTTCAAGCTGTGAAAGTCTTTCTTGCTTCCGTCACGGGCACCAGGGTTGTCTCTGCCTGTTGCATCCGATTCATTTTCGGGAAAGGATCTGGAAAAACCGGATCTGAAGGCTCCGTTCAAATCCAGGCCTATTCAGTGCGCAACAGGCTGTGAGCTCCAGAACTAGGGCTCTTGTAAACACAGCAATATCTCAGGCTAGTTCATAGAAGTCAGCTCCAACAGCAAACTACCCACCTGCTGTCATTTTATTTATGGCTCTGTTACTGGATTTAGCCAGCTGTCACCTGTAAGGGCTTCATAATTCTGTCCTCCTGGCGGCTAGACAGTGCCTGGGGGAAGAGTCATTTCTAATCCTGTGTTTTTAGGCTGTGAATTAATCAACAGCAAACAGCAATCTAAAGCAGATACAGCACAATGCAGAAGTGTCTTGGGCCCAGATGGCTCTGGGGTGTGCAGTGTAGTAGTTCAGAGGGATTGGCTTGGCTCCCATCTCCAGGGACTTGCCTGCGCTAGGTGGATATCACCAACTTCTCGGCCGAGAGCTGCTACAGCCACTGGCACAGAGTCCCCCCAGAGCTCCCTACACTACTGTCAGAACAGGAACAGACCTGGGGAGAGGACCGTTCAGTCTCGGCTGTTGTGTTCCGGTTTTATTCCACAAGATTGTTGGAGTGTTCTCCTCTGGTGAAAAGGTGTGGTCGGTGGAGCCAGTACTGGAGGGTAACGGAGAGATTGCAGTGTTTCAGTCTTGTCTTGTCTGGGGGTGCTGTCTGTTTTGGGGAGTCCTGCCTTTGGAAGACGGGCTGGCGACTACAGGATGTTTGTTTTGTTCTTGCTTTGCAAGCTGAGCGGCAGTCTGCAGGGACTGTTTGCTCTAGAGCTCCCCCCTGTGCTTTGTGGGTCGGGGCTGGGCCTCTCTTACAGTGCGGCACGCGAGAATGAACATGAGCAAAGTGCATGGAGTGTGGTCCTCCTCACCTGCAGGGGGCGCTGGCCAGGACAGTGCACGTTTGGAGAGGGAGGGAGGGAACTGTGGCAAAGTGAGGACTCTCGGAGCAGGGTCTTGTCTGCGTGGATAGGAAGAGTTTCTTTACATGTTTTCAGACTCATTGTTTATCTATTCTTAATGTTAGCATTCTTTTTATTATTTTAAGACCAGGAAGAGAGGTCTAAAAGACAGCAGTTGTCTTTACCTCCAGCATGCAGAGCTAACGTTATGTGTGTCAACAGCCGGTCAGATCGATCTGACTTTAGCTTGAAGGGTAGTCTCAGTGATGAAGCAATACAGACAGACAACACTGGGCGCTGCCGTAAGCTGCTTGTAAAGATTGTGGTGCTCTGTCAGAAAAAGAACATTTCCAACAGTGTCAGAGTCTTTGGAGTCAGCTGTTGGAGTCTTTGGAGTCAGCTGGAGAAGTTACAGATGAAGCAGACCCCAACCCTTAAAGAGCAATTTTCTGTTCTTTACACTGACCAGCAGCCCAGCACTAGTTCTGAGCTGAGCACTGTGCAGTTTTTCCTAAGATGCAAAATCTACATTTTATTTTAAACATAGTAATGAAACTATTTTTGTAGTGTAGAGTGGACATGCATCAATATGTCTGACCAGAGAAACTTGAAATTGTTCTATATTTAATGCCAGGTTAAGTATTCGAGTTCTTCTCCTATATGACACTGCGAGTTGGTGGGTTCTCTTCATGGTTTTAATTGGATAGACTGTCCTGCCCCACCCCAGCCTCACCTGTCAGGTCGAAAGTAAATCCTTTTTTTAAAGTATTTTCAGATGCTCATCATTGCCAGAGAGGCGCTGTGTTTTCTAGGTGATCGTTGCCATTTCTTGATCTTCGGGCAGATCAGGTGGGAGGAGTTGGATCCCACACGGCATCTAAGTCTGTTACAAATGCTGCAGCGATGTTTGAACTGAAAAGCTCTTGCGGTGCTCACTGATCACGGTGACATTTAAAGGAAGTGAAACTCGTGCTGAAAAACTGTTTTTGTCGAGATTCGATCTTTGCCGTTGTTTTTGTTTTGTTTTAAATTTCAGAAAAAGCCACTGACCCACGTGATAAGTATGAATTGTTTTTAGGGGAATATAGGGCGACAGAGGGGGTGAATATGACAGGTTTTATTTTTTTCCACCCTGGGGCTTGTTTTAGCCTTTCCTCATGCAGGGAAAGGCAGTTACTGTTCTTAATGAAAAATAGAAACCAGTCTTGTATGTATATTTATACAGACATGAATTTATACACATTGTATTTTCTTAAAAAGTTGCCAATTTTCACAATGTTGTTGCAATGATGACAGAGGGAGCATTATTTTTTCTGCATGTTGTACAGGATGATATATGTAAATAAAGAAAAAAAATGACTATTTTAAAAAAAAGGCGCTCAAGCTGTTTCTTTCCTCTCACGTGGTTATATCTCGACCCACTTTGATGCCAGGGTTCTGCCGAAACCGAACCCGACTCCCGAAGGTCCAGATGGGTCTTTTCTCATTGTTGCAGTTTCTGACGCCTCATGCCAGCCGCTGCTCAAACTCCCTTCTGCAGCTCGCAGCCTGAGCCCAGCTCGAGTCTAACTGCAAGCTCCGTCGTTACCCTGAGCCCAGCTCGAGTCTAACTGCTAGCTCCACCGTTACCCTGAGCCCAGCTCGAGTCTAACTGCAAGCTCCGTCGTTACCCTGAGCCCAGCTCGAGTCTAACTGCTAGCTCCACCGTTACCCTGAGCCCAGCTCGAGTCTAACTGCAAGCTCCGTCGTTACCCTGAGCCCAGCTCGAGTCTAACTGCTAGCTCCGTCGTTACCCTGAGCCCAGCTCGAGTCTAACTGCTAGCTCCCACTGCCACACTTTTATTGTCAAAATGCAAGCAAGGAACATTTAAGGCTTAGAACATTAACTACACTTCTTAACATCTTTTCATCCTGTTGTGGTCCATTTGTACTTCTTTCAATGTCAAATTATGCTCTCCAAAGTCCATTAAACTAGGCATCGACCGCT
The DNA here is from genome assembly GCF_059453375.1 of Lepisosteus platostomus. Lineage (NCBI taxonomy): Eukaryota > Metazoa > Chordata > Actinopteri > Semionotiformes > Lepisosteidae > Lepisosteus > Lepisosteus platostomus. The sequence continues at coordinate 1,775,182 of NC_142613.1, forward strand.
AATTTTTAATCACTGCAATGTTATATGTATAAATTAAAATGGATATTAAATTTAGTTTCTTTAAAAGTCTATCCCCCCCAAAAAAATAAAATAAAGCAAGAATATTTTCATAATCCTAATTTTATGACATTTACACGGTACAATCTTGAGATTTAGGGTGTGATTTTAGTTGAAGGCAGCCCACATCATTCCAGACCTGGAACCTGGATTGTGTGAATTCTGAAGTGAAATGACAGGAGCAGACTGTGGGATCTGATGCTCCCCAGTTATTGGAGGCTGTTGGCTGAAAAGTTATACAGGGTGAACGGCCAAAGTGGCAGGTTAATAGAGTGACATTAAGTGAAGCCTGAACTGGAAGAATGAATGGAAGTGACTGCGGTCTGTGTGGAGTCTGTATGTTCTCCCCTTGCTCGTGTGGGCTTCCTCCCACTAAGGTAGTGCAACGGTCATCTGTACGAACAGCACTATGAGGGCTGAGCCCAGGCTAACAGAAGAAAGGAAAAGGCCAGACACTCAATAAATAAACTTTTATTCACCAGGCAGGGTCCTCAAACAGGCAGATTTTACACCTCCTCCCCAACACTCATCTCCAGATGAACCCCCCCAGTCACAGCAGGAGGAGTGGACAAAGAGTCTTTTCTCCTGTAAGGCTACAATATCTTCCCCAGGTCAGAAACAGCCAAACCCTTCCAGCAGTAACCACAAACCATCTAAAGCCTTCCTCTGCCCCCCTCTTAAAAGAAAAACAAAGTGGATTCAAATTAGGTCTGTATTTAAAGCTACATACATTTATAAATACGGTCTACTCAAATATCTCTGCAGTGGGCTTGGAAGTAATTTCTGAGTGTTATAGGAAATCAGAAACACCACATAGTCTAAATATAACATTCTGTGTGTGCATTCCTCGGTACTGAGGTCTCGGCTTATTACGGTATGAAATGAACATGTCTGACTCACATGAAGGATTAGGAGACTACAAGTATCTCCAAATCATGCTGGAACGAGGGCATGTATTGCATTAATAAAGTTTTGGAAGCCTACTGATAATATATTTATAAGGCAAGAGAGAAGAGTGTGGCACACTGGTTAGCACTGCTGCCTTGCAGCACTGGGGCCCTGGGTTCAATTCCTGGGGTGCTGTCTGGGTGGAGTTTGTATGTTCTCAACATGTTCACTTGGGATTCTTCCAGGTGCCCTGCTTTCCACCCAGACTGAAGACAGGCTGGTAGGTTCATTGGTTCTGGTGCAAGTGTGTGTGAAGTTTGAGTCTAGGCATCTGCCCTGTGATGGACTGGTGTCCAATCCAGGGTGTGCCTGTTCCTTACTGGGATAGACCGGCTCTGCCACATCCCTGTATGGATAAAGGAGATAGAAAATGGATGGATGGCAGACAGAACTTTTTGGGAAGGAGGCTGTGATAAGTGAAGGGAAGGCAAGGCCATGTTTTGTTAATGCAAAACCTGCGCGAGATTTGCCAGATGTTCACCTACAAAATCTGCTTCTCTTTTCTTAGTCTATCTGCTCCCCTTTCCTGTGTGTGGTTTATTTCTGGCAGCACCTCTTATCTTTTTTCATTCATGTTGTTCCTTCTTGAACCATCGTCCAAAAAGAGAGAGAATAGTAGCTGGATCAGAACTGGAGAATAAAAGAGGGTCTGGAGGCTGTTCAGCTCCTGCCCCCGAGGAACGAAGACCACCAACTCTTCGTCGGACACCAGAGAGACAGAGGGGCAGGATCAGGATGAACCATCTGCTTTTTAGTCATGTAAGGCTTCATCAAGTGTTGAAATCGTGTAAATCAAATAAAAAAAAGCCAGGGCAAGAAAAAAATACAAAGCACGCGTGATGTGAGAAAGGAAGCACTCTGAAAGGTGACTCTACGTGCAGAGACCCATCACTCCTCACGCTCGTCACACAACACCAGCGCAAGACAGCTGGGCAGCAGGTTTTGACCACCGAAACTGCAACGAAAGCCTTTTAATGAGGAGGGGGAATCAGGGTAATTAAAATCAAATTAGTGTTTCCCCAGTCTCAGTACTGGGAACTCACATACACTACAGGCATACAATTTGAATACTGTTTGTAGAGTAGTAGAACATGTGAACGTTCTGATCCTTGCACTCCGGTATCAAATCACATGTTTAAATACTAGACACAGCAGCAGCAAAGGTTTTAAAACATGTGACGAGATGCTGGCCGGATCACAGGCCCAGGCAGTCTGTGCGTTCCTGGCTGGGACTAGAATGAGGCCACAATGATGAAGAGGAGCTGGGAAACAGGGGCTCAGTTTAAGAAGCCCCTGTTTCTAATACAGGACAATTCACCACAGATCCAGAGCAGCTCGGTCTATCCCCCACCCTTCTCCGCCTCTCTCAGAACATGGTGGTCTTGACCTCCCGGCTGAAGAACCCTCCAAAGTTGAGGTCCCGAGACATCAGCTCCTCCTCCACAGTCTCCAGGGCCCACTGGTGCTCCACGATCTCCAGCGCCTCCCACTCACTCTGCAGGGATGGAAATCAGGAGTCAGACGGACCCAGACTGGTCACTCAGAAGAGCCCTGCAGGGTCTCAGCCAGCAGAAGTCACTCGGAAGAGCCCTCAGAGGAACTCTTGACATGTAATGAACCTATTGGATTTGTGCAGCAGAACACAAAAATAGTGTTTCTCAAAATCATTTGGTTCATTTGGTATTTTGCAAGTATTTATATATATATAATATATTGTAACGCATACGGCCACCGTTGCAGGTTGTGCAAGCCGGCTTACCAGCGTGGTGACGTCACCGCCCTTCCCTGTGAATAGCAGAGACCGCAGCCGCCGGGCTGATGGGAGATTTCCCTTTAGCTCGAGAGGCTGGGTCCCTGTTGAGTGATGCCAGAGGCCCGGGTTCGAGTCCCCAGCGGTGGGGAGCCGACCTGAGGCGGCAGTGGCAAGGGCGCATACCCACATGAACCCGAGAGCGCTACAATATATTATTCATCCTGCGACACCGTACGGTATAAAGAGGTTTGGCAAATGACATGACATGATGGATATTATTCAGGATAAAAAAAAACACCATCTGCTCTTTTCACTTCCTGATTCAACCCATCCAGTCTTTGGCTTTTCAGGAGACCTGGAAGAAAATTTAAGGGGGGGGGGGGGGGGGGGGAATTCTCTCACCTTGAACGCCTTGTTAGGGTCAGGGGGCATCGCCATGGCAGCTCCTGTCATGTGATCCTGCATGATGCGGGACTGGTCAGCAGCTGGAAGGGACATTGAAGGGTGCAGCTTAGACTGAGGTCAGAAAGCACAGAGTCTCTCAACAAATTTTAAAATCCATCAACACGGGATTCTCTTGCCCTTCAAGAAAACACTCCCATGGTCCAAAGACATGCTGGAAGGTGAATTGACTTCTGGGAAACTGTCACTAGCTGTATGTGTCCATGTCTGTGCTCTGTGATGGACTGGCACCATGTCTAGGATTTATCTTGCTTTGCACCCTCTGATAGCCTGGATAAGCACCAGCTCCCCCACGACCCTGAACTGGATAAAGCTGTTGGTAAATGAATGGATGGATGGATGGATGGATAATGTAACCAACCAGCTCCACCAAAGGAGCAAACATTTCAATTGTCGTGCTTGAGTGCCTCCTTTGCATTGGCGCTGAGCAGTTATTTTTCTTCTGCTCTCGAGACAGAAAGAGCTCTGCAGCTATCTCTCCTATTAGTGAGCAGACAAGGCACGCTGCTCTGTGGACTAGTCAGCGGCCGGAGAGAACAGAGAAACAGGGGTGCCTTGGATCCAGCTCTGACTTGCTCACCATTGTCATGACCCAGGATCAGGTTGTACATGCTGCGCAGCCCAAAGACATTCAGGAAATACCAGGACGCCGAGCTCACCCTACACAGAAAAAGATGGGGACAATCAATCAATCAATTCTATTCTTATACAGCGCCTTTCAATAGAGAGCTCTCTCATAGCACTTTACGTAAAAGACACAATACAAAATACAGTAGCAGAATATACAATAAAAATAGATATAAGTGAGAAATTGAGGATTTAGATTTAGAAAAGTCAACAGAAGCTGCATTTTCAACTGGGTCAGGAAGGGAACTTGGAAGACGAGGGGCTGCCTCTCCAAAGGCTGGGTCCCCCGACGCACGGCGTGGTGTCCTGGGGGCGTTACGGGACCCGGGACCAGCCGAGCGAAGGACAGGCACGAGGCTCACAGCCAGAGCAGAACGAACAGCGCGAACAAGGCCAGGGCAGCCGTGGGCCTGGAGGGGGCGAGAGGGCAGACCGGTGCGAAGCCGTACCAGGAAGCGTCCAGCGAGAGCAGCTCGATCCCGCGCTGCAGCATGGGCTTGAACCTCAGGGTCAGGGGGAAGGGCACCTTGGCTGTGCGGAGAGAGAGAAGACAGGGGGATCAGTGGGCAGTAGGCAGGCTAGACCTTCAGGCTGCACACAGCTGGGCTCATGTCCCAGCCCCTGACTGCAGAGCTCAAGCCCTTCACAGGCGGAAACAAAACTCCTCCTGGGGTAACTCCTTTCTCTCTATCACTGCCACCCCCGACTTGTCCAGCAGTGTATCGCTTGAGTTGGACTCAGCCATGAAACAAAATTCCCCCCAGAGGATAATAAAGCTTGAATTGATTGAATTGCAAGTGGACTGCTAGGGAAATACCTTGATCTTTTTCCAGCAGGGGTCACATTCATTTGCATTCATTCATTTCTTCTGAAAGACCAACAGAACAGTCACTTACTGGTGACGAACCCGGAGAAAGCCCAGTTGATCCAGCCGCCAATCACGATCATGGGGAGGACGTTGGTCACGTTGCCCTTCATCATGTCCGTCAGCATGCTGGTATCTGCAAAAGACCAGTCAGAGGCTGGAGCTGACACACCAGGTGAGAGGTAACCCCAACACCCCAAAACTAAACAGCAGCAAATCCCCATAACTCTTCCCACTGTACGATGCCAAGTTCGAACTCCTGTAAATAGCGCTCAGGACAGGGGGCGTGCAGAGTGTGAGGTTCCCCGGTTTGCTTCAATTCTCTAGTATTTTGAGAATGAAAGCACCTCAACCCCCCACCACCACGAACGAAACGGGACGGTTCCTCTTTCTCACCTGTCATGGGGTTTTTAGGAACAACCTTCCTCTTGGTTTTCTTGAAGAACCCCGTCTCGGGATCGTTGAAGTAGTGCTTCCGCATCGCAAAGGACTGAAGAGAAAAGCGTTTGGAGAGCATCACGCCTAGAGCTCCGCCGGCACCCCGTCACGCAGAACACGAGGCGCGCGCGTCGCGAGACGAGGGCAGCCTCGCTCCCCAGACAGCGGGCAGCTCCGCCACATCTGGAGACCCAGTCCAGAGACCCACACCGTCTTGATTCCAGAGAGGAGCACCATCTCTGCTGAAACCTTCTCAGTGCTCTGATCATTGATCCACACAGCTGAGGATAACCAACCGATTCCTGACACAGTGGAGCTCACGGCATTTCTCACGACCAGTTCAGTTGAAGCCAAGCACAGAAAGCGTAGCTCACATCAGCTCTTAACCTGAGAGTCGGAAGCACCCAGCACAAATCCAGTATGAAGGACAAAACTATTTTCATTAGGATGCTCCAGAGTCTCGGAAAGCCCAGGATAACATTCTTACCTGCTTGGGGATGTATTTCCCATTCTCTCTCAAAATACGGCTTCTGAGCAACACTTGGCTGCAAAAACAGATATAACAAGTTACTTGCGGTAATATTTACATTGATATTTACATTGCGTCCTACTTTAATTCTTTTATCTAAGCTTAGTGCTGGCTTGGTACGCACAGGGCTCTACCAGAGGGCTGGGCAGTGCCCTGGGCTATGACACAGAGCTTCCTGTTTCCTCTGCTCTTTTTACATTCGGGGCCACTTCTGCACAACTGTTTCAGTCGATCAGAGCCTGGTCACATGCCACAAAACTAATCTCAATCTCTGTACTAGCCCAGCTGCAGATCACTTGGTGCTGTGCCAATCTTTCCCATATAACTTAAGGCCTATAGACACCTTCTGCACAGGTAATATTTCCCCGCAGCTAATAAGCTAAAATTGATCTTACAGTTGATGTATTTCCAACACTTCACCTGCAGAATAACTTCGATATGAGACCATACACTGATTTGTCAATTTCAAGTTGATTGTGAAATCTCCCACCAACATCTACGAACAACGATTGTTTAAACTCCTGCAGCATTTCACGATTCTGCCCCCGGAAAGATGAAATCCGCTGGGCTCACCTGTCGGACACCTGCTGCAGGTCCACTTTCTTGTCACTGTGCAACAGCTGGGTGACGTAGTGTCGGATGACCCCCACGAAGAAGGTGACGAAGACGATGGGCAGCACGACCCAGACTCGGATACTGGAGTCCAGCAGCAGCTCCGGACCGGCCATGGCGACTCGCTTGTGTCAACACACCCTGAAAACGAGCCCCGGCAGGTGAAGGACAGCCCGAACACTTCACACCACAGACACACTGAAGTTCGTTTTTTGGGTGCACATTATCCTACAAGAAGTAGGCCACAGAACAGTAGACCGCGATAATAATACCCAACGATATGAGAAACTTCAGAAAACACTTGGATATCCTAGCGTCCGTAAAAACAACACGGTACACGGTAAAAAAAAAAAAAACGATGACAAGGAGATTCAACTTAACAACCGGGTTTGGCACTTCAACCAGATGAGTATTGTATTTTCTAGCGTCGCTTATTAGTTCTTTTAGAAGTTTGACACTTTTCTTTTCAGTGACTTCTGAGCTGAGGACGTTGTTCGGTGGGCACCGAATTTAACACGAACTCCCCACAACAACAACAAAAAACGAAGGAGATCAGAGCAAATCTCCCGTCCAGCTCTTCACAGGAGCTACGAGTGCGAAACTGTCCCAGCTGCTGCCGAAAACCGCTCCGACACTCGCCTGTTTTCTATTGTGTTATTCGGCACACTGCCAGAGACGTCTATATGTACCGAGGCCTGTGTCGAAATAATACCAGAGGTTTTGTTAATTAAAAAAACGCCACCCATTAAACACCTGCAGCGATAGAGCCAGCCGGGTCTCCGCGACCACAGACCGGGGCTCGGTTCGGTATCCCCGCTCCGCCCTCGGCGCTGGAAATAAACATTTAGTTATAATTCCCCCCCACACACCGAAAGCAATTTTTAATCCCACTTTATTCAGTATTGATAAGGACCTCGAAAAACACCCGTGCCGTGTGAGTGTGTAGGTAGGTACCTGTGAACCCTGAAAGGACTTCTCCACATGTCCAGAATTAAAAATAAGGACGGGAATTTAAACTTTGACCCCGGCGTCAGTAACGCAAATTAATAAATTCACGTATAAGACACATATATTTTTTTAAAAAACGCTCATAGATAACGAACCGTATTTGTTTTCCAAGTCAATGTACGGATTTATTTACACCACATTTAAAAAACACAAAATAACATTAAAACGTCTTGACATTTAACCCGGAAGCCCATGAGTGACGCGTGCAGTGGATGAAAACATATGATGTATGAATTTGCTCCCCTTGATTCTCACGATCTCAGTAATCGATGAGGTTTATATACTTTTCCGCCTCTTGAAAAACTATTTTACACCGTGTGTCACATCTGCTTTTCTATGTTGTTTTGCATTAGCAGCAGTTCAATAAGCATGGGACGTGGTTTATCTTGGTGACATTCAAAGCGAGATTAATTCTGCAAGGAGAGACATGCCTAACGAAAACGTGGCGTTGGGAATATATCGTTGTGCACCGAGAAATGATCTGTTTGTATCGGGTTTGATTATGATAGGTGTGTAAATCGGGCGAGGGGTGATGTCAGTGTTTGTTTCATTTTCACACCGTGCGTCTCTCCTACAGGCTCCTGCCCTGCTGAGACTATACGATGACTCCGGGCGGCAGGCGGAAAGTTGAAGAAAAAGTCTCTGCATACGAGACGTTTATAAACGAGGTCTTGAAGCGAGATTTGCAGTAAGTGTGTGGGGGGACGAAGAGTGGAATTTTGTTTCTGTTTTTACAGTCTAAATGCAGGTTCTAATCCCAATATTTTACCTGTCGCAGCTGTAGTTGTCCGGTATATAGTGCAAAACTGAAGCTGTGTGCTTCACCAGATTGGATAAACTGCTGTCCTGTCTCCGTGATCCCCCCCTCCCCCCAAAAAAAAATCACAGTTTGCCTTTTGTTCTCTAGCTCAAGGCACTCCCCCAGATGTACAGCTGTCTGATGCATTTCAGGAAATTGTGAGCTCTTGTGTAAATTCTACTGAGAGAGGGGGAGAGTTTTCTTTTAATAAAGAAGATACTTGATTGATCCCGTGAGGGAGATTGCAGTGCAACAGCAGTTTAGCACAGTCAACAGAGCACAGTGTAATGCAATAATACAACAATACAATACAGTTGGTACACTCAGTGAGAAGTGCACTAAAAAAAGTTGCTCACAGTACAGAATATACAAAAAACAGAAAGTTGTATTGCACATTATAAATATAAAAATATATTGCACAAGCCCCTAGATATATTGCAGAAAAAAACAGTTGTAAACGGGAAAAACCAGATGTAAGCAGAGAGTTTAATGTTTCGTCCATAAGCAGGTTAAAGTCAATGTTGGCCCTGCCCAGACGCACAGTGGATGAGTTGTACAGAAGTCCTCACCTTCATGCAGATATTGTCAACAGGACAGCACAGACACCCGGGGTGTTGGCTGGGACTCGGGAGCCTGTAGCTTGGAAAGATGAAGGGATTTAATCTGTCGCACCCGGAGCCCAGAGACTCGCGGTCTCCCGTCCCGCGACAGACCGAGGTCACCTGCGGCTCACGGCTGTTTCTGGCTGCTCAGCCGACGCCTGGGTCAGGTTTTTGGGGGGCGGGGAGGAGGAGGTGCAGATGCCCGAACTCAAAGTAAAAACACCCTGAACATCGTTTTCATCTCTCGGCCATTCCCGGTTACCTGGCGAGCGTTGTCGCTGTGTCGGCGCCGTGACTACTGTCTGTCTGTTACTGTGCCAGAACGGTGCTGGAGCAGAGAGATGAGATCTACGAGAAGATCGCCCAGTATTTGCAGCTGAAGAACGTGATTGAAAGCCTTCAGGTACAGCACTGGCCTGCCTCTCACTTTACAGTGTGGGTGATATTGTAGGACAGTAGTTATACATGAGGGAAGTTTGAAATCGTGAAATGCAGTGTTTACATATATACTCGGAACGATGTGAACTGGTATCTCAATACCTATCGCTTTAATTTCATGCTATCGTTTTATTTCCATTGTAGCGATAGTGTCCGCTAATAATGTGCTATGTGCTAATAGGTGTCACAGAGCACACCTCGGATTTTGGAGCAGTTTTATTAAAACATAAATCACTGACATAAAGAACTATAGATGTATGATTAGATGTACATATATATATATTCTCACAGCTGTGCTTTTTGTTTCGAGTAATTTGGTGAATTAGGTTGTTTTTTCTTACTCTTAAACCAGTCTCCCTATTCCAGGAATCGGGAAGCAAGGAGCTTAAAACGGATGTGGACCTGGGCTGTAATTTTTATGTCCAGGCTCATGTGTAAGTACAGCAGAGATGTTTTGAGTCTTCCGTCTTGATACCTGGCCTGGCTTCTTAACCACCGGTTTTTACATCTGTTAAGGAAGTGGGTTCTTAAAACGTTTTCATAAAACGGATTTCTGGTATTGAAGTGGTATAGACTTTTTTTGTCTATATTTCCTGTGAGAGAACAGGAACGTGCCTTCAGGAGGAGCACTCTGTTATCAGCTGGCTCAGCGGTCAGGGATCTGCAGTTGCAAGTGGAGGGTTGCGGGTTCGAATCCCAGGTGGGGACACAGCTGTTGTGCCCTTGAGCGAGGTACTTCGCTTGGACCCCCTTCAGGGAAGCACCCAGCTGTGCAAATATACGTGGGTCACGTTGGATAAAGGTGTCTGCCAAAGTATTGATTGCTAAATGAATAATTGGTTCGCTTACCACGTGTCTGCTGTAGTTGACACACTCAGCTTTGCCTTGTTTCTATGACCAGTGAGGATCCTTCCAAGATCTTCGTTGCCGTGGGATTCGGGTTCTTTGTGGAGTTCACGCTGCCCGAAGCCCTGAAGTTTATAGAGAGGAAGACCAGCCAGCTGACAGAGTAAGACTCGGGGAGGGGGCAGCAGTCTGCTCTGCTGTGCTCTTACCGGCTGTGATCAGTTCAGCCCAGGATCTGTGAGCTTTCACCTGGACTCTTTCTGAATTGTTCTGTGCATTGAATTTGTCTTGCTCTTGTAAAATGTATTGTTTTTATTTGATTTTTATAGGCATATCAGAGAGCTGGTTTAATTGCATGATAAAGAGGTGAAAGTTACATTTTCATGCTTCTATTGAGAATAAATAATTAAATGAACGACAATAAGTTAAATGAATTAATTTCTTGTCCTAAAATATATTCTGTTGTACTGACTTAGTATGGGATTCACTGCATTTCAACTGTTTATTTATAAAGAAAATGTTTGAGTTTCTTACATGAAGTGTGCGCTCATGACACTTCCTGGATGTTTTCTTTCAGACACAGCGACAAGTTAACGAAAGATTCGGCCAAAATCAAAGCCAACATTCGCATGGTGTTGGAGGTAAGCTGCCTTTTTACCTGGGGAATGGTGTTCCCCATGCTGTTCTCGGACTTTTATTAAAATGGGAAAGAGAAGCTGGAATGAGGGGCTTGGTGCCCCCTCCCTGCTCTTGAGCAACTCTACAGCAGTGTAAAACTCAGTTCTGCTTTCTGAGCGATTCTTTTCTTAGAGGATTTACAGTCGATTACACAAAACATTAATTTCATTAAAGGCACAGGTGCCGGTAAAGCACTTCGGAATTTGGTTAGAAGTTATCACAGAGCCAGCAGCTACATCACCTTCCAACTCACAACTGGCAGCCCCCTGAAGCTCAGCAGGTGTGAGCCTGGCCAGTACCTGGATGGGAGACCTGCTGGAAGAGGTGTTAGTGGGGCCAGCAGGGGGCGCTCATCCTGCGGTCTGTTGGGTTCTAATGCCCTAGTATAGTGACTGTAAACAGGTACCGTCCTTCTGATGAGACGTAAAACCGAGGTCCTGACTCTCTGTGGTCATTAAAAATCCCAGGGCGTTTCTGGAAAAGAATAGGGGTGTAACCCTGGCATCCTGGCCAAATTTCCTCCTGGCCTTTACCAATCATGGCCTCCTAATAACCCCCCTCTCCGAACTGGCTTCATCACTCTGCTCTCCTCACTGAGATCTGGTGTGTGGAGAGCGTACAGGGTGCTCTGGCTGCCATCATCCAGGAGTTCCCAGTAGAGCTGAGTGGAAAGCCGGTCAGCCCAGAGATTGAAGATGACTGATTTTGTTTCTTACTCGTAAGAGGTAGAGAGATCTTCCTCTGAACGGTTAATTCTACTCTGCGCAGTGCGGTGTATGAGCACAGTTCCTCTTGTTATTCCATCTCTTTATTCTGCACAGGGTCTGAGAGAACTGCAGGACCTGAAAGATCTTCCTGAGGAGAGAAGGCGAGAAGTCTTCTAGAGCAGCGCTGTCTGTTTCTTTCTTCTAGAACCCTAAGTGGGGGAGGGGTGGGAGGGGGGTGATTGTTCATTTTAATTCGGAAATCGGCAAGTAAACGGTCAGCCAATTCGTGGCTCAGTCTCTGTTTCCGAGCTGCAGTTCCCCTGGACTCCTGTTCCCGGTTATCCAGCAGCAGAAAGCACTGGGGGCTTTAAGGAGAGACTGATCTCTGGGAGTGAACAGACTGACTTGGCTGCTTTCATCTTCGCCGTACGCTCCGCCTCCTCCTGAATAAAACCCAGACGCAGCCTTTCCGTTCCCTACCTAGTCTTGAACATAAACGGATGTGAGTAGTGGAGATCAGGCCTAGTCTTCGGACCGGGGAAGATTGTGGCGTTTTCCCTCTCGGGAGTGACGTGCAGCCTGAGTCCGGAACGACGGGGGACTTGAGGGAAGAGTCTGGCTTCTTCTCGGGAATAAAATCCTGGCTGGAAACAGCACATCGGCTTCCGGTGACAGAAAAGTGCATTCAGTGACAGAATTACAGCTTGAGTGGAGAAGAGATATGCTGTATTTGATTAAACGGCAGGAAGGCAATGCTTAACTTATGTAGCCATGAAGTTTAGAGTTAACTGCATTAAACAGCAATGGTTGACATGAACCCAGAGTGTCATTTTAATGTCCAGGCTTGTGTCTTTGATGTTAAGATTGAATTTCTTATTTCTTGCTCCTAGGCCTGACTTCATCAGCACCTTGTTGGCATCTGTTAAGGGACTGAATTTTTGTAAATTTGAAATTCTTTGATCAGAAGGCCATGCTTGCAGAAGGCAAAATCTTAGATTGTGATGAGAGCCTTGGATTTGCACCTTGAAGGTTGTAGGTTCAAGCCCCAGCTGAGGCACTCCTGCTGGACTCCTCAGTAAGACCCTCTGTCTTACCCCAGTGAAACTCACAGCTCCACAGGTCAATGTAAACTGCTTTTGATGAAAATGTCAGTGAAATGCGTTGATAAGTGAAACTGGAAAGCATGCCTGCCTGAGTGAGACCATTATGTTAGAGACCGCTCAGGACGATGGACACTTCATCTTAAAGGTTTATATTCTACCTGTATCCGTTTCGGCATGTGTGCAGTAATTCTGTTCACCAAAGCCAGTGCTTTACTGTGCAGAAGTATAGAAATCATGCATAGATTTACTTATTCCACTAAATTGCTGTTGAGTGAGCCAGGACAGGACGCATAATGGCCACCTCTGTCCTCAGAGACACCATAACATCCTAGAATACAGCTCTCGAGATCATGGGCAGGAGGTTTTACAACTGCCCTGCTTTCTGTGCGTCAATCGTGACTTCAAGAGCAATACGAATTGGGTCTAGTGAACTAATCTACAAAAGAAGCAATGGATTAATTAAGTAAATTCACAACGATGCCTGCTTCAGGTGGTTGCCAAGGCAACCTGGCTGCATCCATGGATGTCAAGAGAAAAATGGGCCTTCAGGAGAAAGAAGGGAAAAAAAGCCGGAGTTGTCACGACAACCCGTCCCAGATCACGTGACCCTCCTCCCACTAGACTGTTGAATTTTTTTAAATGTATGCTTTGTTGAAGGTGCTTGAATTTCCTTCAAGCAGACAATGGTAAACATGTTGAGAACCAGAGAACCCTCCTGATGTTTCAGCACTTCAGTTAGGCCTGATGAAAGTGAGACCATACTTGAAAAGGTTTTTGGTGTCTTTTTCTTGTGCAAATCAATCTCCCTAAACTGTGTCCTACGTCTAGTGACTTCAACACAAGCTAAAGACTGGCTGAAGTCTTATTATTTTCTGCTTTTGTTTTCCAATAAATAGTGAGTCAGCATTGAAATGAATTGAATCGAAATTGAATCCCATCTATGCAATCAGATAAAGCTTAAATTACCGTGTGAGACCTATTCAAAGTCCCTTTTACACTTTTTCATTTTTCATGCTCTAGGGCACTTTAATCTCTTCAAAGTCCGAATTATTTTTACATTCTAAAGATCAAATAGCCTCATCATATTCCTTTGGGTCACCTTGCAGCAAAAGTTATCACAACCTCACTGAACTGTAGTTGGGAAGGTGACTCTCCGGACATAGAAATAAGGAAGACATTCAACTTGATTTACTGCAGCTGTTGTAGAAGCAGCTTGGAGAAATAACTGCTCACAAACTGCTTCCAGACCTGGATGTTCAGTATGTTCAAGTTCAATACTTCACTGCCGTAACAACTAGTTGCATGGACATAGGTGTTTTTGGTCATTTATACAATGTGTTGGAGCTACCACAGCACGAATACAAGTTTTATGTGCTTACATACATGGATTTTTTCCTGAAGTCATGCTAAACAAAACTGTATTTCTCAAGGTGGGTAAGGCACTGATGCCTATGGTAATCTTCTCGCTTCCTCTGACCTCTGACCTTTGACCTTCTCTGCCCCATGTTTTGACACCCATGTATGCTGGTTTCTGCTATCTGCCTGAGTCTCACCATCCTCTCTCATTCTTCTTCCTCCAAGTTTATACCACGTAGCTCAGCTTTAAGCCTCTACGTCCTGCTTCACTTCATATACAAGTCCACTTTCTGCATGTCTGACATTTTCTCAAACAAGCTGAAATTTCTTCCTCCCCTCTTTTCTGCTGAACCTAATCTTTTTCAAAAAGCTGTTTCAGAGTGTACAAATAGGAGCATCTGACACATTTACAGAAGACAGTTCAAGCAAACCTTTACCCCCAACGGACAGTGCATTCTGATCCAGAATGTGTATTTGAAGGGTTTGAACATGAGCACATTTTACAGACCAGAGGAGGCCTTTAGTCCTGTCTGGGCTGTTTGGTAGTTAGTAGTTAAGGTAATTGGTGCCAGGACCTCATCCCGCTGTTTCTTGAAAGCAGCCCAGGATGTCGGCTTTAACCACATGGCTGGGTAGCTCGTTCCACACTCCCATAATGTTTTTGGCTAAAAAAAAAGGCATTGGGTAGCTTTTGGGTTCATTCACTCCTTCGTCAGAATTCCCCCCCCCCCACAATTTTTTTTTTAATTCCATTGGAATTTTTTTTTTAATACAGTTCCGCAGTTGAAAGTGGCTTATGCAGAGGTAACCGTTTTCGTTGCTAAAAGCAGTGCACCGTGTTCTCAGACATTAACACACAGACTGAGCGGCATGGATGCACCTGAAAGCACAATCACAATCACTGCAGTAGGAGATGGCAACACACCCACCATCTCACACAGCACAGTCATCAGAAAGCTAACAGCAGCAGGGTGTTTTTCCCCTGACTTACTCAAATCGAGAAGATTTATTTTAAGATATGCTCCGAAATGCATCACTTGAGTTTAATCCCAATGTACAAAAATATTAAGCGCTGCTACACACACAGAACAAAAAAATGACATTCTGCAATTTTAAATGGAGAAAAACTGGAAGACAAAGTTTACTGCTAACAAGTGCTTTGATGTTGCACAGCAGGTAGCAAAAACAACTGCAAATATAAAAATGGGAAACACTGATCTTAAACCGCCTATAAAAAAGACTTACGATGACTTGATATTCATTATTCTTCTTCTTGATAATGTGAGGAAGTCGTATAAAGAAGGCAAAAAATGTTAGGCTATATAGTAAATGTAGAATTCATATCTTTGGATGTTATGTTAAAATTACACCAGCAGGATAAACCCTTGGTTTAATGAACTTTGGATTAAACAGACATTTCTGCCAAAGGGGAATTCTGTTTGTAAAATCAGAAATACTGGGACTTTCCCCACAATACTGAATTGCTTAAGGTGGGTGTTGCTGGTGTTTTGTATGTTTTAGTGAATTTTTAATAAATAATCACATTAAAAGATATATTGAAATGTCAACAATATCTAAACCTCCATAATATGCATAATTAATAAAAAGGGTCAAATCAAATACTACATAAGTTTAAAATTCAGGTAGAGCAACTATAGGTGCCCTATAGGGGTTGGTCCATTACTTACAATGAATGCTGTTTGTGTCTCGTGTTATAGCAGAATTTATATAGTATATTTACGATACAAGAAATAAAGAGCTTCTATGTGATAATAAAATGCAGGAGCAATATTAACTGACTGCATTGATTGCAGCTGTTAAAAAAGCCAAAAGATACAGAAAGTATATAGCAAGACCTTAGAATTGTCATGAGTAAGGAGGTGTGAGTAACTGATTAAAATTAAAATGGTAAATAAGAAAATCTATCAAAATCAGACCCTGACAATCAATTACATAAGTCAACGAGTACACCCCTTCAGAGAGTGGCAGGTGTCACATGGGCTTTGTTATCTTTGTTCCTCCAGCGCAGTGTGGAAACAACATAATAATCAGGCAGCACACTTAAAAAACACACAAATATTTACAGACAATACACATACATACACACAAATATTACACTACTGAGAGCCTTGGAGTGGTGCTTTCTACAGGCACAGAAAAACACCTCTCAGCTGCAGCACAAATACTGTAAGAGGAAGAGAGAACCCGTGTCTCATCTTCTACAAGAACCTACTCCAGACTAAATGTCTCTCTAAAGCAGATGCTAAACAAACAGGAACTTACAGTTTTTCTCTATTAAAAAATGCCTTGCTAAGAAAAATGCCTCTTCCCTGGTGGGTACTGCCTGTAGGAAATCGGTATTTCCACATATATAAACCAGTCTCTCACTTAAGGCCCAGAGTGGGTCTCTGTAGTGCTCAAGATACCTGGAAGTTTCTACAGTTCCGGTTCTGTCAGGGAAGAAGCTTGGAGTGGGCTCTAATCCTTTCTCCTCTTGGTCACTTGTGTTTCTGCTTTGCCTCTGTGTGTGTGTGTGTGTGTGTGTGTGTGTGTGTGTGTGTGTGTGTTTGTATACTGTGTTCTCTAGTGATGTTCTAAAAGCGCTGGCAATGATTCAACTGCGATGGGTTTAGTCCTAGTTACAAATTAGCACTGCTGTTCAGCCTTGGTGACTGTGCTGAAGGACCAATGACGGCTGTGCAAACACTCAGAGGATGCCCATTGTTTTAACTACAGAATAAGGCGTTTTGATGTGAAAAGTAAAAATTTGGAAATCCCAACTCTTACGGTTTGGTCACCAGTTTAGAGAAATTATATTACTACTCCAGAATCTCTAGCAGCCATATCACCCTGCAGCTCACAACTGGCAGCCCCCTGAAGCTCAGCAGGTGTGAGCCTGGTCAGTACCTGGATGGGAGACTCCTGGGAAAAACTAAGGCTGCTGCTGGAAGAGGTGTTAGTGGGGTCAGCAGGGGGCACTCACCCTGTGGTCTATGTGGGTCCTAATGCCCCAGTATAGCAACAGGGACACTATACTGTAAACAGGCACTGACCTTCAGATGAGACGTAAAACCGAGGTTCTGATCTCTGTGGTCATTAAAAATCCCAGGGCATTTCTCGAAAAGAGTAGGGGTGTAACCTGGCCAAATTACTCATTGGCCCTTACCAATCATGGCCTCCTAATAACCCCCCTCTCTGAACTGGCTCCATCACTCTGCTCTCCTCCCCACTGAGAGCTGGTGTGTGGGGGGCAGACTGGAGCATCATCCAGGTGGGGCTGCACACTGGTCGTGGTGGAGGGGATCCCCATTACCTGTAAAGCGCTTTGAGTGGAGTGTCCAGAAAAGCGCTATATAAGTGTAAGTATATTATTATTATTATTATTATTATTAAAGAAAACGCTTCGGGGTAATAAAATAATAAAAAGTCTGAGCGAAGCTGTTTTTGACTGAGCGCGGGGCGCGCTGCTCGCGAGACGTCGCTCGCAGCCTTCCAAGGGGTGGCCGTCCCCTGGCACGAGCTCGCAGTTGCCGTGGAAACGGGGAGCCGCATCGCGGGTGGCAACAAAGGACTTCCGCCCCGAAATAGACCGGCTCCGCGGCGCGCGCAGGGACGCCCCCGCGCTCCCCTCGCGCGCGCGAGCACCGGCACTCCTGCCCGTCTCGCTGCAGAACCCGACCGGGCCTGCGAGCAGACACTGGGAGCGACACCGGAACTGCGACCCGAATCCCGTTAGCGCCGTCTCCCTTCCGCCCTGCTCCAGGTCTGAGCCCTGACCCTTCATTATCGATCAGGGCACGAGCGGAGGGCGACGTTCAAGCTGATCAGGCTGCCTGACCTGTTGCATGTTCAGCACTTGAACTGGTGAACGTACATGGTGCACAATCACATCAGAAATAAGTGCACTCAGGGGGCATGACCTCGCTTCATCTGGAGCTCTCCAGGAGGACGAGAGACGCTCGGTCAGTCCTCTCCCCCAGTCCGCTACTGACTCGCGCAAGCTGGCGGGTGTGCACTTCAGGGCTGGCCGGGGGGGTCCCCTCACCAGATTTAGAACCCACTGTCACGCCCTCTGCAGCCAGAGGGCGCTCCTTCTCTGTCCTGTCCCTAGTTTCCGGTCTGCTGTCCTTCCGGTCCCTCTCTTTCCCTTGGGCTATATATTTCCGGGTCTTGCACTCTGTCCTGGCTCAGCATTGACGTTCGGATGTCCTGAGACCCGCCTAGCACCAGGGCGCCCCACGTCCGCTCCCTGAGGGCATAGGTTTCTATACGGCATTCCTGAACTCTTTGCACTATGAGCCCGGGCCTTTTTCCCGTCTCGCCGCTACGCATATGGGTCTTTTTCCGCTCTCCTGCTCCCCACGGTTAGTCCCTTTGGACGTCCGTGACACCCACGGCCCTCGCCTGCCCACGGCTCTGCAGTTTGGAACAGGCCGGGTCTCACAAACAGCCATCTCCCGTCTGCGAAGCAGTTCAACAGCCATGCGACGCCTTCGGTTCAGGCGCCCCACGATGAACCCCACAGACCAGGGATAGCAGCTCGCCGGCTTGGGGGGGGCAGGGGGACAGAGACGCTTCGGAATGTGTTGCCTCCTCCGGTCGGGTCGTGTTTCGCACCCGGCGGGCCGCCCTCAGTCAGGGAGTGAAGGAGGGGTCCGTTCTGCACGCTGCAAGATGGAAGGTGGCGCTA
This sequence comes from Lepisosteus platostomus, assembly GCF_059453375.1. Taxonomy (NCBI): domain Eukaryota; kingdom Metazoa; phylum Chordata; class Actinopteri; order Semionotiformes; family Lepisosteidae; genus Lepisosteus; species Lepisosteus platostomus. Next base: position 1,793,700 of record NC_142613.1, read on the forward strand.
CTGTACGAGACCGCCCTCGCTGGTCCAGTGCGTCGACCGTCCTCTGCCCTGTCCCGCCCAGGCCGGAGTCACGGAAGAGGAAACGGGTCCCTCTCCTCCCTGGAAAACGACATGATAATGCAGCCCCCCGGAGCTCAGCAGGTGTGAGCCTGGTCAGTACCTGGATGGGAGACTCCTGGGAAAAACTAAGGTTGCTGCTGGAAGAGGTGTTAGTGGGGCCAGCAGGGGGCGCTCACCCTGCGGTCCATGTGGGTCCTAATGCCCCAGTACAGTGACGGGGACACTAGACTGTAAACAGGCACTGACCTTCAGATGAGACGTAAAATCAAGGTCCTGACTCTCTGTGGTCATTAAAAATCCCAGGGTGTTTCTCGAAAAGAGTAGGGGTGTGACTCCGGCGTCCTGGCCAAATTTGCCATTGGCCCTCACCAATCATGGCCTCCTAATAATCCCCATCTCTGAACTGGGGGTTAACGGTGTCCGCCTCGCTGAAGCGACACAACGACGACGTCAGAACTTTGGCATATGTTGTATTTTAGAAGTAAAATACGAAATGTTACGTTATATTTCACAATGTGGGGGCTGCACATTGGTGGTGGTGGAGGGGATCCCCATTACCTGTAAAGCGCTTTGAGTGGAGTGTCCAGAAAAGCGCTATATGAGTGTAAGCAATTATTATTATTATTATTATTATTATTATTATTATTATTTTTAATAACACTATAAATGTATGAGGCTTATGCGTTTATTTTTATCTCATCTTTATTTGTTTGAACTTTAGGCTTTATATCATAAGACTCGTGTCACCTCACGCAATTTATAGAGAAAGCGTTGCAGTCTGTGGTTGCACTTGGAGTAATTAATAATTGCCGACACTTTACAGGTCATGGGGACCCCCTCCACCACCACCACCAGTGTGCAGCCCCCACATTGTGAAATATAACGTAACATTTCGTATTTCACTTCTAAAATACAACATATGCCAAGGTTCTGACGTCGTCGTTGTGTCGCTTCAGCGAGGCGAACACCGTTAACCCCCGCGACCTGCAGTTCAGCGTAATTGGCATTTCATTTCTGTGCGGAAATGTTTTGTGAACGGATTCGCGATCGAAGCGAAAGGTATCGACGAACTAGACGGAGCAGCAGCTCGCGGGGGTGACAGTGTTTTTGGCTGTTGCCCCCCCCCCTCCTTTTTTTTTTACTGGAAATAGCTGACGTCACGGGTTCTGTGACGCTGACATCTCACTCTGCAGGCGCTCGCCGGCGACAGAGGGGGGCGGGGACGCCGAGAGGCGGCGAGCGCAGCCGAGGCGTTTGTGAAACAGGAAGCGAGGAACGCAGCCGCGGAGGTTTACAGTACGGGAGGACTGGAGACGCTTGAGGTAGACGGAGAGAGAGAGAGAGAGGGAGGGAGGCGCCGCTGCTGCTTGCTTGCGGCCGACACGCGTGTCATGGACTGCCGAGAGCAAGCGCCGTTACAGCAGGCGGAGTACCCGGAGACATGTTGCGCCTAGGCGGCGGGGAGTTGTGACCTCGCTTCGCGGAGCGACAGCAGGACCCGAGCGAGCAGCGGAGGAGAGCGGCTGGGAAGGGGGGGGCGGTGCTGGTGGTGTTGGGGTTGGGGTGTTGTGGGGGGCTGGGGGGGAGAGAGAGAGAGAGACGGGGGTCTCCTACTCCGAGCCTCGCCGATTCCAAAGACCCTCACCTGCCAGCGCTCGGCGTCACGGCGACCGGGCAGGAGGACATGGGAGGCCAGCATGCGCCGTGGCTGCTTGTAGGACTGTGAAGCCGTCCAAAACAAAAACCCAAACACACACACATCAGTCAAGTCCGGTGGTGAAATATGGGGGTGGCTCGGGTCTTTGTCGGAGCCCTGTCATTACATAATTAGAGCCCCGGATCGGGCTGGACGAACGCCCGTTGGCACCCGCCACCCTCTCGCCCCCAGACCGACTTGTGGACGTCGCTCTCCCGGCCGGGTGTTCTCCTCTCCCTCCAGCATGAGCGTCAGGACCCCCGCCGCCTGAGACATGGACTCGAACCCCCTGCTATGTGGTAAGTGCGCCCGCGGAGCGCCGCGCTTGGACGGGCGGCCGTGGTGTCGCGGCGCCTGCAGGCTTGGCTACACCGTATCGACCGCCCCAGCTAGCGCGCTGCGCCGCGGCCGGGCTTGGCGTGTGTCCCGGCGGAGTGTCATCGCCCAGCGTGTGCGCGGGTGCCTTCCTGGCCGTTAATCGAGAGGTCTGTTGCCGTGATTCCCTTGCAAGCATCGCCGCGCAGTCGTCGGCAGGATAAACGAGAGTTACGCGCGTCTAAACGCCAACACCCGCTTTGGAAACTTGCTGCTCTCCTGGTAGGTTAGATCTCGAGGAGCGCACTGGCACCAAAACTTTTTTTTTTCCCCTGTCAAGGGCTTGGATGCGAGTTGTAGCTGCTACTTTCAAATGTCACACTGTTTGTTTGTTTTTACTCGAGTCGCGCATCGGTTTTTCTAGCAGAACGGTTTTTTCAGTGTCGGAGCAAAATGCCGTGGGTTGCACGGTTTTTTTTTTAAAGCTTTGTTTTATTTATTTTTTTAAAAAAGAAAGACTGCGCAGGAGACGAGACCATCGACAGCCAGTCTAGCGCCCCCCGCCTCCGGCGCGCGCGTTACAGTTCCAGAGCTCGTGGATGTCGAAGCAGTCGAGAGTCAAAAGTCATTTACCCGGCCAGCAGTGTCCAGAGACTGGCCTGTGCAGCTGAAGACCCCACGTTTTCCCCTAAAAGCGAACATAAATAACGTTTAATGATTATTTCCGATGTCTCTATATTTTAAATTCCCTCCTAAATTCACCTGAACACACACCTAAGTAAACAATTTCCCAATGCTCTGAGAGGTCGGTGTGCAATCACTTAATTTTCATGGCTGTGGTTCAAACCCCGCCGCTGGTTTCTAATGACCAGTTTCGGCTTGTTGACGTTTTGTGCGCCCGTGTGTCTCCGAGCGTGTGTACGAGCTGAGGGCAGTAATGCAGCGTCCAAGTCCGATTACAACCCTAATACCGCGGAGACGTCCTTTAAGATGCTTATCTCCCCGAACCTGCTTGGAGAATTGGAAAAGGTGAACTTGCCTTCCTGTCCTTTTCCCCAAAATGACAAATAATTGTGTGGTAACTCAGAGGGATACAAAGCATCGCGCTCTCTCCTAAGCTTGCTCTGAGCTAATATGTTTTTTCAGTTTCAGTTTAAAATATAAAGGCGGTGCTCTGATTTTTTTTTAATTGTTCTGACAACAGAAGTGTTTTTCAAAATCCACTCACCATGTGGTAACACTGTTGTAGGTATTATTTTATTATATTTGATATATAATATTTGGTTGTTAATATAATTTGAGTAATTCCATATTATACCAGTCATACCAAATTATGGCCTCTCTTTCTGTCCCCTGCTCCCGCCTCTCACTCCTCCTCCCTCCCAACCTTTGTTCTCCCGCTACTTTACCTTTGCCTACTGCCCTGTCTCTCTCACACCTGAAGAAGGCTCCACGGCCGAAACGTTGTGTTCTCTTTCTTCTTTTTTTCAGCATGGAATAAACCTATAACTTGTTCCTTTGCAGCCTACGCATGCTGACGCAGCTACCCACCTGAACTAATACCAAATTATATAATAAAAACATGTAATATTTATTCTATGTATTATTTTGTTGTCTTTGCTGCTGCTGTTGCTGTTGGTTGGCTCTTGTCAAACAAGAGGCTGACACAAAAGCTTTTCCTCTTGCGAAGCGTAGACGGGCCTGAATCGTCGAGCCCCGAAGGAGTTCCACTTCCACAGCACAGCTGCGTCTCTTACAGGGGCAATTCAGGGCGAAATATGCCACTCAAAGTACCGACAGCTGTGTCCCACCCAGGATTTGAACCCGCAGTCTTCCAGCTACACATCCCCCGGTGCTGAGGGGCCTGCTTGTTTTCATTGCAGATGGGCTCTGCATTACTGCATCAGACTCTTGATTGGCCTGACAGTTGCATCCACCGGACACCTTCAGTAGTCCTCTGCTCCTAATCATACTGGGGAGCAAGAGCGTCTCCTTACAGTTCATAAGTTAGCAGTTCATAAGTTAAACCCATGAGTTAAAACATCTCAGAAAAAGAAAATTCTGCAAAGGCACCCTTCAGGGGAACGTTTACAGTTAAACTCATTAATTCAGTTAAGGAAAGATATTCTGGGAGGAACACCAGCAGGCTGGAGCAGGGTTGGGGGACCCTGGTTTGCCTGCTCTGTATAAATCTCTACTCTCCCTGCATCTGCTGGTGAAAACCCCACTGGCTCAGTGCTCATCTTCTTTGGGAGTCTTAAACGTGTGAGTGTGTAAAGACCTGGGTGACTGTATCAGTGTTACTTTGACAGATCGGTTTATCAGTGGATCATTTCATTGATATCTTTCTTCCTGCTAAGCAAAAGTATCTGAAAAAGCTGTGTGTCAAATGAAACGGCTTCAGGCACGTTGTGGGCGCAGTAGACGCAGTTCGGTCAGAGGGGAAACCACAAAGAGTACGCAAAGGTTTTGTTGAGGGAGAGAATGAGCTTGCCAGCATGGTTACAAGATGTTTTCAATACTGCCATCTTGCTTTCAGTTCTGACTTCTTACTCTAATACTGTAGGTAAACCAGACGCCAGTCTCCAATCTCCCCCATCCTTATACGCCTTATAGCCATTTCGAAATTCTTCCGCTTATGGAAATATGTTGATTTTCTGCCGTTTAGTACCACAAAAAAGACGAACCCAGATAATTAACTCGGCCCGCACATGTCAATATGGAAATCACACCCACGCCTGCTTCTCCATTAAAACGGTGTTTGTGCCACCAAGAACAGGGATCGAAGAATTAAAGAGTCATCTTGTCACTTGAATACCAGCTGTGGTGGCATCTCTCCCACTGGTGATTTATTAACCTCTGTCACACCTTCCAAATCCGGCATCCGGAGGATCAGTCTGTGGCCCCAGAGCCCAGCAACAGATCCATCCCACTGGCTACGGCTTCAGGCAGCTGGAAAGTACCACCGGGATGTTGCTCCTGTAGCTTTGGATTTGGGCGGTCTGGGCTGGAGCTGTCCTGGGGTTCCCCCGAGCAAGCTGGGGTCTCGGGGTGTGTCAGGTGACAGTCAGGTCATGACGGGGTTTCTGTGCAGACTCGGGGATACTGAGCTAGTGAAACCAGCAATCCCGGTACTGGGAGTTTCATTGAATGTCGCGGCATCATACGATCACACAACTCTGCCCCCTGTAACCTTTACTTGGTAAGAGCACCGCAGTTACTCAGGCAGCAGGTTGAGGTTGTTAATATATCCTGTAGGTGAAGGGGGGATTTCCAGTTCTGTTCCTCAGGGAATTCCAGAAAGTAGGGCTGTTTCTCAGTTTTTCTCGTTACCGCACATGGGAAGGTGCTAAAGTGAGGATCCTCCCGATCTGTACGCCTCTTCTCTGACGGGAAAACCTGCCCCCTGTCCTGAGTTTGGAGTCCCTGGTTCAGGCAGTACTGTATATGAATGTAAAAGGTGTCTTTCTCTGTGCTTGCACGGGTTTTGCACGCTGTTTGTTGGGCCCTTGTCTCTGTGGATCTGGGATCTCTTTGGTAGCAGCGTGAAGATCAGTCCGTGTTCAGCTGTGGCTCTGCAGTGCACCCTGGGGTATTGGTGGTCAGGACCAGCAGGCGGGGGCAGAGAGGGTCCGGGCAGGGTGGTACAGTTTGTGTGCTGTAGCCTCACTGGCAGGTATCGCAGCGCAGTACTTTTAAAAAATAAAGTAAAGGCCTTAGCTGTGAAACCTGGAAGGTGGCAATGATTTTTATTTCTGTTTTCTGCTCGGGAGCCTTTTCTCCTTTTTAAGGATGTTCTTTCATCGCCGTGCTGGGAGAGTTTGATTTACCTGCCAGACGCTGGAGGTCTGTCATTGCCCCTGAGGAGACGTTACAGGCTAAATAAAATGCTGTTTGATGTGGGTGTTTCATGAGACTTGAATTATGTAGATAAGTTTCGTTTCTAATCCCTTTTGTTTTGAAATGATTGAAAGTAATAGAAATGGGTGTTTAATTTTCACATGATACACCTCCTTTTTAATGTCTTTTTTATCTTCCAAGGGACGTTTGAACAGGGCATTTAGACAGGGGTTTGTTCTAAGGCTTTGGCCCTTTCGAACTCGTTTTTTCACAGCTGGGGTGAGCGTGCCCAGTAGTCACAAGTGAGTTCGGCCTTTGTTTGGGCAGCGAGGGAAAGGGAAAAAAACCCTGCTGTGTGATATGCAGATTGGTTTACCTGTTACTGAAAGAGGCATTGTTTGCTTCTTACAACTGTATTTGAATAATCCCTAAAGAGGGGGAATATTTTTTTGCATTTAAAATATAAGAAGACCCTTAACCAAATCAGGTTTACTAGGCCTATTGGACTGTTCCGTGCTTGTGTTTGCACAGAGCTTTAACTGGGCCCACTTCAGCACAACGTGGAATCAGAGTCATAAGTGACACTGTGCTGCTCTTTAATTGAATGCTGATTGAATGATTGATTGGATAAATGTGCGAGTTTTGTTATGTAACCTGCCTGCGCTAGGTGTTCATTGTGAGTGAGGAGCAGTACTGAGTGACAAGTGCAGAGGCCTGTTTGCGAGCTGTACAGAGAGCTGGGGTCACTTTTAACTGGTCAGGCCTTATCGTGGTGATAAAGGATCAGAAAGCACTGAACAAACACAGTGAAGGTCGTAAAGTCTGCTGTTACAATGAAAGTGCGGTTACATTTTATTTACTCTGCTGCTCAGTGTACATGCAGTACAGTGTTGCAGAGGATTTGCAGTTGAATGCTGTTTTCTTGCAGAAAATGTGCAAAAGTTAAGTTTGATATTCTAGATGTCTCACTTAAATGCAATTCAGTCCCAAATCAAGTTCATTTCCGAGCTTTATTGTTGTCGTATTTAACGAGAGAATGATTAGGAATATCACGTCAAGCATGTGTCTGATTGTAAGACCGGATCACTCATTGAGAAACCCTCCCCTGGATTCCCTGAAGTTTGGTCATTGTGCTTCGCAGGGGACTGGGGCTGAAGGCTCGGCGCTGGCCGGCGTGTGGGAACACAGCGCTGTTCGGGCAGCGCCAGGCTGGCGCGGGCAGCATGAAAGGTGATTCTCTCACCCTGCACTGGCCCGAGGCTGTGAAACTGTGTCTGCGATTGTTCCGTCGGCTGCGTTAGAGAAAGGAGAGAGCCGTTTTGTCTCTCGGGCGGCCTTTTGTGAGCCGGGAGTGCGAGGAACGTGAGACGGCTGAGCCTTCAGCTGCCTGAATGACGCGATCCACGAGGGCGGGTTGTCCTGGGAGAGGAACGCGAGAACAGAAACACGAGGCGGGTTGTTTGGGGCTTTGGGCCCATTTGGAAACGAGTAGATCATTGAATCCGAGGAGCCAGGGTTTCAGCGTCGCCAACGTAAGGGGGGTGTCTGTTCCACTCTCCCGCAACTCTTTGTGTGAAGAGCCGCCTCCTGTTCTGTTCTAGAGAAGTCTAGCTGAAAGAGGAACGAGTCCTGACGCTCCTGACGTTTTGGCAGTGTATGTTAATGAAGATAGCAGTGAGGGATGGCATGATGGCTCAGTGGCCAGCATGGCTGCCTGGCAGGCCTGGGCCCCAGGTTCGATTCTGGGCCTGGGGCACCGTCTGTGCAGAGTCTGTTTGCTCTCCCGGTGCTCATGTGTGTCTCCCCCGGGTGCTCCGGTTTCCTCCCCACAGTCCAAAGACACGCTGGGGGGTTCATTTTCTTCTGGGCTTGAGTGTGTCGGGGTCCGTGAGTGCCCTGCTTGCTGGGATAGGCCCTGGCGCCCCCGCGACCCTGGACTGGATGAAGCAGTTTGAAAAGCGTGGAGAGTCGGATGGGTGTAGACAGCTGAGAGACGGTTTGTTCTGTACGGGAAATGTTGATGAATGTGCGGTTGTTTATAGGACTGCTGAAGGTCAGCATCTTCAGTGCAGCTTGCATGTCCTGCACTTTATTAGTACATCATTCAGATGGGCTGCTGGACACTTATTGTTTTGAGCAAGGATTATGAATGAAGTCATATCCTGTACAGATGGGGCAGCATTACTATTGCAGTAGGGCTAATAGAGCTGTACCAGGTACTGCAGCATGCCCTGGACTCCTTAACCTGTCTTCATTTGAGCAGTTTCGCTACGAGGCAGAGTATTTTCATCCAGGTAGCGGTGACCTGGGAGGCAGGAATTAGACATGAGGTTGTCCTGTGAGAGGGGTTCAGTTTGGCTTCTGCAGTGGTTTATTTATTCAGTATACTATTTCAAGAAGGAATGCAGCTCAAGATTAGAGAATTCAGCTGACACTGTAACTAAAATCAGGCTTTACCTGACAGGTGGATTCTGAGATATTGAGATCTGAGAACAATACAGAACAACTGCTTTCTACCCAAATCTCTCCACCAAAAACGCCAGGCTGTTTTTGAGTGTTCTAACGTGACCAAATTTAAGATCAGTAGGCGGTTGATTATTGCAGTTTTTCGTAGTCAAGTGCCGCTGTCAGATGGGGGGTGGGGGGGGAGTTCAACTTTTTCCTCAGTTTGAAAGAGAGTAGCCTGTTTGGGTTTGCAGAGTCAGTGATTTTGAAGCAGCGTTACAATAGAAACCTCTTCCGTTGTAAAAGCTCTGCATCTTGAAAAAACGTCTCTCGGTTTTCCTGCGTTTTAAATTCACTCTTTGCTTTGTTTCCCACTGATCCTAGAGAGGAGAGTAGGATCTTCACCGGATGTCTGTGCAGTCGGATTGACGAGTCCCTTATTACAGTATTGTCATTACAGGATGGACTGCGAGTCGAAAAGTTTGTAAAAAAACCCAATTTATAACTCAGGATGTGTCACGTGCCTTACAGTAACCAGCAATGCGAACAGTAATCAGTATTGTGTGTGGGTTTATTTCTATCAAATCAGGGGCAGCTTTGTCATCCTGTCCTGTCTGCAGGGACTGCGGAGGTAAATCCGTAGAACCGGGCCACAGTGTGGAGGGGTCATTAGGGGAACTGGAGTTTTGTGGGTTCATACAGTAGCGTGTTGACGGGCCTGTCAGCTGGACCTTTGGGCTCGGTCTTTATTCTAGGGAAATGCCCAGGCGTGTGTGTTTAAGCCACTTCGAATTTAAAATACCAGGCAGAGACAGTAATCACCCACACAGTTGTCAAACCAACACGGAGAAAACACTTGCAGTAGACGCCACTAGCAAGCAGTAAAGACCCAAGTCGAATCCCAGTAAGAGAGGTGTTCCTGCAGCTCTCGGTCTGTGTGGAGCCACCTGCTCAGTGTGACACCTCGGCGCCAGTGCCACTGACAGACTGGCAGAATACCCCCAGTCCCGAGGCAGGGGGTCCGGCGTTGCACACGCACACCCCCCTGTGATTAAAGCTTTATTGAAAGGGGAAGATGACAGCCAGGCCTGGCTGTGTTCCTCTGTTCGGGACACAGCTCTGATACATGGAGTCACCTGGATTCTCCTGGTTTCTGTTCCAGGCGACCTGTAATTACCTGCATTCTTCCTGCTTTTTTCACCTGCAACGTGCTCTCTCTCCCCCCCCAATCGAAATGCATGCTGTCAACTGTGCAGAGGCTGGCTGCCTGTGAGTGCAGAGGAGAGGAGGTGAGAGAGAGAGAGGCCTCTGTTGTCGCCGTCTCTAGACCACAGAGCAGCTCAGTTTAGAAGCGCTCCTGTGAAACCCCAGCCCGGCGCACAGCACCGCACTGAGGCACTCTACAGCCGGCCTGTCGGATCGGTGGAGATCAGCAGGCCCTCCTGCATGACCTCCCCACCGAGCAGAGTTTTGCAAACCCCAGTGCGCGGCAGGGATCGCTCTGGGACAGTGAGGCTCAGCAAACCCAGCCGGCCTTAATACTCCCCCAGGAGCGAACCGCCAGTGTGTCCGCACTCGTGTCTTCCCATGCTTTTTTGGTTTCCCTAAACTGAGAGACAAACCCAAAAGACAGAGGAGACTCTCTACCACCGTGATGTGCCCCTTTCAGATACAGATGCAAGTGTAGATGCGCAATAAATAAGTGACCTGTACTGTCCAGCAGGGTGCTGGACTTCTGGGGGGATCGTGAAGGGTCTTGACCAGTCCCAGAATCCCAGATTCTCCAACACAAACTTTTCCAGTAGATACCTGTGACCGGGATTCCCGAAGCAGGGCTGCACAACTGGCTCTGTGGCCTATTATGAAAGAGCAATCCCTGGGGAGAGTCAGAGAGGCGTGGCTGGTGAGAGTGTCATAGGGGGCGTGTCCTCTGGGAGAGTCGGAGGGGTGTGGTTGGTGGGAATGTCTTGAGGGACTGTCATAGGGGCGTGGCAGGCAGGAGGGGAGTGTAGCACATGGTCAAGTCAGGTGGTCATGTCTGAAAGAGTCGGGGGGGGTGTGTGGCTAGTGGGAGTGTCAGAGAGGTGTGGCAAGTGGGAGGAGTGTCATGTCTTTGAAGAGTTGCAGATGCAGGAAAAGTCTTATTCCCCCCCTTGGTACAGAGAACAGTCCCTGTTCCCCACAGGACAGAGAAGAGCCCCTGTAATGCCCAGGTGGCTCATTCTAATCCTCAAGTCACTGCAGAAGTGATAGCAGTAATCCAGACTGATTAACTTCATTATCGGAGTAAAGCATTGAGGATTCCTCGTTAAAAAAACAATCAAACTTGTTAAAAACAAGTTGAGAAAACATGTGGTGCTGCTGCAGGTGGGCCCGATGCTGTGGGCTTTTTGTTTACCAGAAACGGTGTGTTTCTGTGGCAGCGGGGGATTTCTGCAGAGGCGCTGTGGATGGAATGGGGCTGCCCAGCGACAAAGGCTGCTAACACGTCAACACAGACAAAAAAAACCCAACAAACCTTGCTTGTGGTCTGCTGCTGCTCAGCCCCGCTGCCTTCTTGATGGGAACGGCACCAGCCGGCTAACCACGGGCTGCCGAAGAGACTGCGCTCTCTCCCCTGGCGTGCGTCCTGTGGAGACAGCCTGGGCTGCGGCGGCCACCCCTGAGCGGACCAGCCGGGCGCGAGTCCGCTTTGGCCCGCGCGCTTTCCTTTACCGCCAGCGCCCGTCTCCCGGATGCAGGATGGCGTCCCGTTACGAGAGGCTGCTTCTCTCTGTGCCATGTGGAAATGTCCTGGGAAGGCCTGACCTCTGGGGCTCAATTCAGTTCAGGCCTTATTCACCCCTGGGGGGCAATTAGTTTTAGGGCAGAGTCCAGCACACCTGTTCAGACAAAGGCCGACTTCACCGGTGTGGAAGAGATTTGGGCCTGCTTGGATTAGCGAGCGGCTCAGCTCCAGAGAAGCCCTCACAGACGCAGCCTGCTGGGCCCCACAGTGGCGTCACGCTGGGAGGGACTGGGTCCGGGTGTCGTCACCCTCGCCCTCCCACTCGTTTTCCCAGCCGGACTGCGCGGGGAGGCGGGGACTCGGCCCCGAAGCCCTGACGGGGAACATGATCCCAGCAGGCGGACGCCGATCAGCAGGCTGTCCGATATCCTTCCGAAGCCTGTCGACTCCGCCAGGGCCAACAGGTGCAGAGTACATGATTTCCACCCACTTTGCTAAAAAGCGCAATTACTGGGATGACTCGATCTCGAAATGGACTGTGATTGACAAATTTGTGTGTTTTTTTTTTTGTACGTTAATGTTGCTTGCCATTAAGCTAAAAAGCAAAAACAGGTTCCTGAATGCATCTGGGCACACTACTCTCACAGCATGCCAAGTGCTGACATGTGGGACGGAGCAGGGAGTTCTTACAGTAAGAGCTTTGCAATAGCACTTCCTCTAATAACAGGGCTCTCAATAAGACATCACCGGCTCTCTGTCTCTCCGTCTGTGGCTGTCTGTGCGTCCTGGGGATACAAGCAGACCCACATGATCTCCAGGACCTCCACAGCCTAAAATAACCCCCCCCCAGAGCAAGGGAAAGTGGGCAACTATGAAAGTGTGTGGAGTTGGTTTATTTAAAAACAAAGGACTGGTTTTAAAAAATCAAATTAAATAAAGCAACATCTGAAGATTCTAGCTTCAGCTGTAGTGCTTCTCAAACTGTGGATTTTGTTAAAAAAATCTGCAGGTCTATAGTTTTAAAAAGTTCAGAAGAGACCACAAGGAAGCTATTAATTTGGGTTTTGTCTGTTGTGAGACAGACTGCCTATTTACTCCCTATTGGTAGCCAATTTCAAGGAAGATGCTTCCCCAATTGTAAAAAAAAAAACTTAAATCAGAACTGCATGCCACACCCCCCACCCAGCACAGAGAACAGCCCCTGTCCTCCCCAGCACAGAAAACAGCCCCTGTACCCCCCAGCACAGAGAACAGCCCCTGTACCCCCCAGCACAGAGAACAGCCCCTGTACCCCCCAGCACAGAGAACAGCCCCTGTGCCATGCAGGTGGCTGATCGTACTCCGTTGGTCAGTGCAGTCGGGGAGGGTGAGGAGGGTTCAAGCATGAATCGGCGCTTCAGTCTCCCAGCAGTGTGAGCCTCTGTGCAGAGTAAACAAGATGGCTCAGAGTCAACACCTCGCGGTCCTGGAGGTCTGGCCCTCGGCACGCCGTGTCAGAGGACTCAGAAAACAAGTTCTCGCTTTTCTTCTGTCTTGGAGGCGATTCCAGACGGCGAGCCTGAGCAAGTTGCAGCACGAGGCCAAAAAACAGGATCTCTGAGGTTGTGTAAGTTGCGACTAACAGCAGCACAGGGCTCTAAGAAACAGCGTCCTTGGGGGGAAAAAACAAAACAACCCCTCCGGTACCGCCGCCCCTTGCGGGAGAGAACAGCCTGGGCACGGGCCTGGACAGGCCGCAGCCCGGCGGACAGCCCTCTCGGTGCTGGCTGTGGGCTTGCGGAGAGGGCAGGAGGAACGGGCTCTTCTTCCCCCCGCCCTGCTCAAACCTGGAGCCCTTCCAGCCTGCTTCAGTCCCGCAGTACTCGTCAAGAACCGGTCCGAAGGAGTTCAGGTCGTCTGGTTGGCGGACATGTTGTGCGGTTTGTTGAGATACTTGTTGAAAGGTTTCTGCACTTGAGATTTGGAGCAGAAGCCCCTGTGCAATTTATACATTTGTGGTGTAGCTACAGGGAGGTCCTTTTGCGTGTTGTCTGAGTCGTTGTTTTCTGTTGCTCTCCCTAAAAGAGCTGGTGCAGACGGGGTGGGGCAGGTGTTGTTGTGCCAGAGGAGGTGACTCCAGGCCTGGTTTCTCCTCCTGAACTGGAACTTGCAGCGTGGCGTTTCTTGAAAGCATCCCTGTGTGGGTCACTGCGGCGCTGGACGCGTGTGGAGTGGTCAGTAGGTTGAGGCTGCGGGCGGTGGACTGGAGGGGGTCTGGAGGGCGAGGAACTTGCTGCCTGCCGTGTTTCCTGGAACACAGGTTTCCAGGTCATCGCTGGATCCGAGAATGTATTTTCAATGGATTCACCTGGAAAAATAGTGGAATAATAACATCAGCACTGTATGTACAAGTGTGTGCAAATCTGGTACCGGCGAATCAATGAAACAATGTCTTCCTCTGGGCCCTGGTAACGGTTGCCTACACACTTGTTGCTAAGGTGATGGTTTCCAAGGCAGAGGGTGCACGTTATGTAAGTGTAAGAATTTGAAAGAGATGTTTTTATCATTCTGGTTTTCCCTTTTGTTTTTCCCAATAAAACGGTATTGAAGTGAACACGTTGCCTAAAAGCACCATGGTAAAGCATGCAGAGGTGCGGATGTACATTACAGGAATGAGCATTAGCAGTTGCAGGAGAGCCATCTTTGGCCTCTTTCCGAAGGTAGCGTACAGTAGTTGTAAATGCTGCTGCAGAGGTATTGAAGAAACGATCGTCTCCGTATCAACAATAGTATTCACTTTATGTAGCGGATGTGTGTAATCCGGCAGTTTTACTTTCAGAAATGACGGAGCTGAGAATAAATTTACATAATGCAAAATGTGCGTGGTACAGGGCGAAGAGTGAGGAACAGTACACAGGCCAGCAGTTACTGTACATGCAAACTGCTGCCAGTGTGGGTGTCGTGGGGACTGTCCCTTTGTGGACTCCCGTGAGGCAGTTAGAGTACAGCACCCACTCGCTGAGCACCGCCTCCGGCTTCACGCTCACCTACCCAGATCCTGTTCAGCAGAGAGCGGCCAGAGCTCTCCAGACACTGCCGGGGCAGCTGAAGGGCATCTCGGGCAGGGAGTCAGGGGGGGTCAAGTCTGGGGGCGCAGTGGGGATTACCACCGTACCCCCTTGTGACGTTCTGTACAGGTGACACCGGGTCATTTCGGTAATCAGCCAACCGGCTGGCAGGCTGAGATGTGGACGGTGCTTCAGGTCAGTTAACCACAGCAAAAGATCCATCCAGAAAATGTCAATCATTCATGAAGTGCTGTAAAAATTGTTCATTTTTCCTTCGGTGCTGCTTCGCAGTTGGTTTGTCAGGGGTCAGGAAGTGTTCTGAAGGCAGCAGTGGAGCAGCCTTATGAAGGACAGAGCACAAAGTCATTCAGTCACACACTCGGGGTAGCAAGCACTGACCCGGCGGCATAGCTTGGACCTGAACCCGGAGCCCTGGCCACCAGATCGCCCTAGTCCCTCCCAAGGGACGGTGGAAGCAGCACCGAACTGGCGGCGCTGCTCTCAAGGCGCGGGGTCTCACTGCGGCGGTGTCGGCCTCCCTGTGTGTCTCCACAGCCATGGACCCGTCGATCACGCTGTGGCAGTTCCTGCTGCACCTCCTGGAGGACCAGAGCCACCGGCACCTGATCTCCTGGACCTCCAGCGACGGCGAGTTCAAGCTGCTGGACGCCGAGGAGGTGGCGCGGCTCTGGGGGCTTCGCAAGAACAAGACCAACATGAACTACGACAAGCTGAGCCGCGCCCTGCGCTACTACTACGACAAGGTACTGGTAGGGACCGCCGCGGCTGAGTTCCCAGACCGTGCTGGCTGGCGGGATACAGGAGGGCTGTCAAAGGCTTTGCCTATCGTGGAAAGAGAAGTCGTTACAGCGGACCAACCACTAGGGGCCGCCACATCACCCCTAAAGTGCTCGTAAATAGCCACAGTGGGGACTGTGTAGTGATTAATGAATTGGTTCAGGGCGTAGGAGTTCACATTCTCCCATGGGTGCAGAGAAGTTTTAGAATTAAAAAGGAAATGCAGGGGAATAGTGGTGCTAGGTGTTTTTTTTTGTGTTAGTTTCTCTACTGAAAAGGCCTAAAATAGAGCTTCCTGGATTTGAGGTTTTGGTTTGGAGTCGCGGTGCAGTTCTGCGTGTGCAGACCCTAGGACCCTTTATGTTCCCTCCACTTTGAAAACGTCTTAAACCACAGGCTTGTCGTGACTTCACACCGCGGGAGGCGTTTTAAAGGGAGCTTGATGGCCCAAAAAGGGGTCACTTCATGCCTTCTGTCCTCAGCGGCGCCCGTGGGAGTACCAGGGGGCAGGTCGCTGACCGAGGCCGCGGGGCTCCGTGCGGGTGTCCGCGGCCGCGTGAAATTAATCCCCCTGCCTCTGTCCCAAAAACCGCTGCAGAACATCATCAAGAAAGTGAGCGGTCAGAAGTTCGTCTACAAGTTCGTGACCTACCCCGACCCCGCCGCCACGGAGACCGTGAGGGAGGAGTCGAGGCGGAGGGAGAGCCTGGCGGACGCGCTGCACCTGCCCAAGGGCCCCGGCGGCGAGGGCGCCCCCTCCCTGCCCAAGGGGCTGCAGCTGCAGCGCCTCGCCGCCGGCCCCGGCGCGGCCCAGCGCAGCTCCCGCAACGACTACATGAAGTCCGGCCTCTACTCCACCTTCACCATCCAGTCCCTGCAGGCGCCCAGCAAGGCGGCCCGCCCCCCCAAAGCCGAGGCGCCCCCGCCCGCCGAGCCTTCCCAGAAAGCCCTGGCCGCCGACCGGCCGCTGCCAGAGGTGAGGAGCTCTCCGCGCCGTTCCCTGGCCGGCCTGCCAGGGGGCGCTGTTGGACAGCCAGCCCCTCCACTGCATGACGGAGACAACTTCTTTCACGCTCTTCAGATACAGACAGAAAACTTACCTTTTTACAAGGTCTAGGTCTGGTACATTCAGTCTGTAAAAACCTGCATGCCCTTGTTCTTTTTTCCTACTTTTTTCTTTATTCATGACGTACATCGTCCTTGGGTTTGGCAGGGCGCTTTATAAATAGAAGTTATTATTGTTATTGCCGTGTAATAGACGTCAAGAAGCTGCCTGTGGCTGCTGACAAGAGCGACAGCACGCTGAGGGTTATTCTTAAAATGCAAAACTGAAGCGGCACGCGAGAATTAGGGCCCACAGGAATCAAAAGAAATTGTAGCACTTTCTCGCTCGCTGCCAGACAGGCGGAGGTGAGGAAATACGTGGGTGTGAAGCAAGTTTTTATTCTAGCTTTTGATAAGAACGGGGCCCCCAGCACGCATGTCCAGACTGGCCGAGAAAGTTTTTTGGGGGGGGGGGGGCTGTGTGGTGCTCTGGCCACTGCAGGTCGGAAATCCTCTCTCTGGGAGAGAGGGGGGAGATTATAAAGCAGAGCAAACAGCTCTTTTCCTTCCTGGATTGCAGGCTTTTGACACACCCCTGGAGAACTGAGCAACTTCAGTTCTTGAGTGCTGGCTGACTTCAGTACCTTCACACTGGAAAACTGACGTGCACCAGCGTCGGATTGTTTTTCAATGACCGAGTTGAGCAGTGATCTGCTTGCTTACTCATTTGCAGGAGTGATGTATATACTTGGTAACTGGATGACTGGGCTGACTAACTTCCTTTCTCTCCAAGAGACTGGTTTGCGAGCCTCCCTGGGATCAGTTTGTCATCTTGGCTCTAAGATGGGAGTCACTGGAATAGTCCATTTCCCCTCGGGGTGCGGAGTGGAATAGTCCATTTCCCCTCGGGGTGCGGAGTGGAATAGTCCATTTTCCCTGGGGGTGCGGAGCCGAATAGTC
This sequence comes from Lepisosteus platostomus, assembly GCF_059453375.1. Taxonomy (NCBI): domain Eukaryota; kingdom Metazoa; phylum Chordata; class Actinopteri; order Semionotiformes; family Lepisosteidae; genus Lepisosteus; species Lepisosteus platostomus. The sequence goes on from NC_142613.1 coordinate 1,810,633, forward strand.
CATTTTCCCTGGGGGTGCGGAGTGGAATAGTCATGTCATTTACCAAACTGCTTTATACCGTACGGGAAGCCTGTACCCGGCAAGCAGCAAGTGCAAGGCAGGGTACACCCTGGAGGGGGCGCCAGTCCATCGCAGGGCAGGTGCAAGCCAGTCATACATGGGAACAGTGTGGAGGCCACGGTAAAGGTCGAGGGGGGAAATTTGGCCCGGACACCGGGACAACTCCCTTCTCTTACTGAGAAACGCCCGGGGATCTTTAATGACCACTGAGAGTCAGGACCTCGGTTTAACATCTCATCCGAAAGATGGCGCCCACTACAGTCTAGTGTCCCCGCCACTATACTGGGGCATTAGGACCCACACAGACCGCAGGGTGGGCGCCCCCTGCTGGTCCCACTCACACCACTTCCAGCAGCAACCATAGCTTCCCAGGAGTCTCCCCTCCAGGTACTGGCCAGGCTCAGCCCTGCTGAGCTCCAGTGGGTAGCGGAGTGAGTTAGCCTGTGCACAAACCGCAAACGGAACTGTGGCCAGGAGCTACACGCGCCCCTTTCCAGAAAATGTGCATGTAAGATCCAGATACCTTATAAAACAATAACATTCTTACTGTCTTGCTGCGTCCGTTTGGCGTCTGCGGTTGGACCCGGCCCCTGCTCGTCTGCCTGACGATCCTCTCTCCCCCCCCCAGGTGCGTGTGCAGGTGGCGGAACGGCCCGGCTGTGTGGAGGGTGCAGGCCTGGAGGAGCCCCTCACCCTGCAGGTGATCGTCACCCAGCCCTCCCCCTCCGCCACCCCCGCCCTCAGCCCCCAGATGGCCCCCGGGCCGGCTGAGGTCGGCACGGTGAGTGTGGCCGCCGCCGCGGACAAGATGGGCTTTCAGCTGAACGCCCTTCACTGGGCAGAGTGAAACCAAACTGTGAGAATGGAGAACAGAGCGGATCTCACACAGCTGGGCTCCAAGTACAGCTCTGTCACAATATGTGCTCCACACAACTGCATTCCCACTCTCTTAAGAAACTCCGGCCTTGTCGTACGTCGCAGGTGCTCCTTATACACTTCGACCACAGAGTATTACCTAATGAGAGACCGGCAACAGTGCTGTACTGCGGCACAGCGCCACCCACTGGTGGTCATGTCCCTGTGTCAGGAGTAACCCCATTAGATGCTTTGGACTGTTAAGCTAAACACTTGAAGGGAGTTTTCTTTAAACCTTAGTGCCTAATTAAACGAACCGATGGCTTCATTCATTCTTAACAAAATGAGGCATGTGTCACGGGACACCTGCCCAGCTCTGGTTATAGAACGCTAATTGAACGGGAGACAGGAGCAGACATATCGCTGGGCTTCTACGCTACACTCATCACCCAGGGGTTTTCAGTTATTGTCTGAGTTATTTTCTATGGGAAGGGAAGCTCATGAAATGTCCTCGCAGCTCAGTAGAGCCGGGAGTTCAGAGTCGGAAGAAGGAGTCGGAGCGGTCATCTCTCATGGACCTGACGGAGTCTGACAGACTGTGGACTGACGGGCCACAGGAGGTGCTTAGTGGTGTTTCTGTTTGGCGTCTGCCCTAGATTTCCCAGCCCCCGAAGGCCCCCAGGTTGGGAGACCCTCCTCGGATATACCTGACCGGGGTCTCGGATCCAGCTGCCCTGACCCCCGGCGCGCCCCTCGCTCCAGCTGCCCCCCCTGTCGCCCCGAGCGACGGCGAAGGGCCCCCGAACCACCAGGTCATCGTGGTTATCAAGCAGCCACCCCTGGCCGCCAAGGAGCCGGGCCTTCCCTGCGAGGAGGACCTGATGGACATCGTGGGGCTGGGAGACAAGAGTGCCGAGGAGGTGAGCACAGTCGCCCGGGCGCCCCAGGGTGCCCGCTCTGTTGGCAGCTGCCCACTTAGGGGACCGATCCGGTGGTGTGTCCTCAGTGAGGTTAAACTGCTGAAGCCGTGTCGTTTGGGTTGGGAAGAACCAAGGTTCTCTCCCAGTACTGCAGCACACGGGCCGGCCATCAGTCGGTCTTACTCGCTCCCCGGCCCCACCCCCTCCGGGATCTGCCTACGGCAGCGAGTGCTGAGAGATGCGTGATGGTTCTGAAGGCGAGATGGCGCCCTGGGTGTGCCGTCCGCTCAGCTGTGAGAGGCGGCTCACTGGGGCTGACTGGTGTCACACTGTGCTCTAGGTCCCCGCCGAACCCGTGCCTGTCCCGGGAGATCTCGACCTCGCCGCCCCGGCCGTCGACGCGCCTCTCTCTCCTGGAGACTTCGCCAGCCAGGCCGGGGGCGAGGGCGCCTGCAGGGTGAAGACTGAGCTGGCAGGTGAGCTGGCGTCCGGGGGGTGGGGGGACACGGAATGTCTTCAGCTTCGTTCCGGGCAGCAGCAGAGACCGATGAGCCGACGTTCACCCCTCAGGCCTCGCTGCCCAGCTGACTCCCGCCATAGCTGAGAGAGTTGCAGCACATTGAAGCTGCAGGAGCACGCTGGGTACAGAATTCAGGTTTCCTCCAGTCAAGGTACATGTCTTGATTACCTGAGGTCCTGGTAAAACTTGTATTTCTGTATTTGTTCAAGTAGGGAGCTGCGTCAGCATGCGTAGGCTGCAAAGGAACAAGTAAAGTTTATTCCAGGCTGAAAACAGAAGAAAAAAAACTGTTTCTTTTCTTCCCTTTTCAGCAGGGAATAAACCTTTACTTGTTCCTCTTCTGTATTTCTTCAGATGGGTAAGGGAATGGGGCACATATCTGGTGATCCTCCCATCTTCTCTGCCTGACCCCTGACCCTCTCTGACACCAGTGGATGCTGGTTTCTGCTGCCTGTCTGGGTGTCACGGCGATGCGATTGAGCCCCTAAGCCCCGCCCACAGCAGAGCCCAGTGGCAAGCAGGGGGGAGGAGCTGACAGTTCAACCCACCAATGAGAGAGAGGTCACACTGCAGGTGGTGTAGGGAGGCGGGGCAGTGCTGGCTCTAAAAAAGGCGAACGGAATCGATTGCGCATTTTCTGCTAGCTTGGTTGCCTCATCGCGCATGGCGAGCGAAAATGCACATCACCGTCTTCCTGAATTTAAGTGTGTTGTGATTTTCTCCCAGTCCTGAATTCTCTGTTTACTTCCTTGCAAATTTGGGACAGTCTGGCAGAGCACCCAGGCTAATTAAGAAGAGGCTTAGACTGAAGCAAGAATATCGTTGAGTACTCAGCCCCAGTTTCCGAATGAAAGTTCCCTGTTGCTCGTACCCATGTGTAACGGCCAGCGGGGGTTTCCCCGGTCTGATTGCTCCCCAGAAGGCACCCCCTCCCCCGCTGACTCACCAGAGGCCCCGCCCCCGAAGGCGAAGAAGCCCAAGGGCCTGGAGCTGCCGTCCTCGCCCACGGTGCTGCCCGGGGGGCTGTCTGCGGACAAGGTCAGCGCCGCGGTCAACAGCCTGCTGGCGCCGGGCAGCGCCAGCAACTCCCTGACGCCCACCGTCATCACCTCCCACGCGCTGGTAAGGCCGATCCGCCCGGGCAGGAAGCACCCCACCTGCACCGCGCCCACCCGCCTGCAGGGCGGCGACACAGCGTGTGCACACAGAGGTGCCCACGTCACCGGTCTGTTCCTGACAGTCCGGAGACACAGCCTGTGCTGTGCTCAGCTGTTCTCTCTCTCTCAGCCTCTGATAGACATTCCATGTTGCTGGCATGAGTGTTGTGTAGAGTAAAAATCCACTGGAGATCTTTTTGCTGAGCAGAAGAGGAGTTTATTGTATATCTGGCCCAAGGGAAACTCCCTCCTTGCAATTAGGAAGATGGTTCCAACAAGAAAAGTTACAGCTGACCTTTTATACGCTTACTTGATAAGGAATACAAACAGCTTGAGTCTCGAAAAGAAAAACGTCAGTCTTAATTTAGATTGGTCAAGCAAACTTCTGCTTTGATGCAAAGATGTCTACGTAACTAAGCGATATCAGTGTTTTCCTCTAGCAGGTAGTTATAATTGGCCTTCTACACAAAACAGTTCTTTGGGGTTCTTAAAACAAGCATTCTCTGTGTCTACAGGCCCCTAGTCTTATCAGCAGCAGATACTGAAATGTTGCAGCTGGCATTTTGCTGAAACAGAGAATTTTTAACCCTTCAGTTGTTGTTACCGTTGATATTTTTCTTATTTCCTCAGTTCCCTCAGTGTCTCGCAGTGGCTCTTGCTAAACTGCAGTCTTCAAGGTCTGCTGTTAGCAGGGGCTCATATTATTATTATTATTATTATTATTATTATTATTATTATTATTATTATTATTATTCCTTACACTTATATAGCGTTTTCTTCTGGGCACTCCACTCAGAGCTCTTTACAAGTACTGGGGGTCCCCTCCACCCCCACCAGTGTGCAGCCCCACCTGGATGATGCTCCAGTCCTCTCCCCACACACCAGCTCTCAGTGGGGAAGAGAGCAGGGTGCTGAAGCCATAAGCCATGCAGTGTACTGGAGCCTGTGTAGATGTTCCCAGGCTCTCTGGAGTGAAAGGCCTCTGCTGTATTTTGTATTCTGAGCGGCAGGATTTGTTCCAGCCCGGTGTTGCCTGTCCCCCCTCTCTCTCTCTCTGTTTCAGACCCCCGTGCTGCTGACGCCAAGCCCCCTGCCATCCACCATCCACTTCTGGAGCACGCTGAGCCCCATCGCGCCGCGCAGCCCCGCCAAGCTCTCCTTCCAGGTACGCTGGCCGCCGAGTCTCTGTTAATTGTTAATTAACAGTTAATTGAACTCAGGATCTCCTCCAGCTTCTTCTTCAAAGAGCCCTGTGTAATGGCCTCAACACCATAGCTGCCTAGCTTGTTCCACTCTCCCACAACTCTCTGTGTAAAGCAGTGCTCTGCCCTGCCCTGTATTACTCTGGCACAGAGGCAGAGCCCTGGGCGACCTGTCCCAACCCCTCCCTTAAGTCCACGGTTACACTACTGTTGCTTTCAGCACTGAGAGCAAACTTGTTTCAGCTACACAGGTTTTGCTCTCTATAATAAGAGGCTGCTTCAGTGCAGGGATTCTCAAGAGAAACGGGAAGATGTGTTCTGGAAGTGTAGAGCTCCGTCCCCCCCTGCTGGAGGACAGTGGTACAGGCGGACATGACATGAGGATTCTAGACTGGCAGGAGTGCAGCAAGATGATGCTCTCACGCCGGGGCCTCCAGAAGGGGCAGGGGTGCCTTGCTGCTAGGGACAGGAGTGGAGGTTCTCACTTAAACATTAAACACAATTAACCCTCATCGCTGAAGTTGATCCCAAGGGGCTTCGCTGTAGTGCCGAACATTCCCAGTCGAATACAGAAAAACAGGTGCATTCCTCAGTGCGGAATCCTGTTTTGGGGCTTTTTAGTTAAAAAGACACCCAAAGGGTGACCGAGACGGGACCCCGGCACCCGAGTCAAATCGCCGCCTTTCAACATCGCCCCCCGGGTGCCCGTCCGCTGCAGCCAGGAGCTAGGGGTTACCGGTTCACCCCGAGACGCAGGCGCGAGGCCTGAGCTCGTGAAGACGGGGGCTTCAGGAGGCTGGCAGCCCGTCAGTCCTCGTCCTAGACTGCTCCTCTATCCCAGCGGAGGCGCAGCAGTAACCCAGTGCTCTCCCTCTCTCTCCTGGTTCCCAGTTCCCGTCCAACGGCAGCAGCCAGATCCACATCCCTGCCTTGAGTGTGGACGGCCTGTCCACGCCGGTGGTGCTGTCCCCAGGCCCGCAGAAGCCCTGAGGCTGCCGCAGCGCCGGCGCCGGCTGAGTTCACCCCCCGCGCTCCGGCAGGGGCCGGGGGGCTGGTCGTCACTCCCCGCGGGGCCAGGGAGGCGGCGGGGACGGACGGGAGAGAGGCGTGTCCAGCGGGGTCTGGAGTGGGCGCGTGGTGCCGTCTTCTCTGGGCTGTCATGAGCCTCCCGCCACGGAACGCCCTGGCGACTCCCGAGCAGCGAGGCAGCGTGGGAAGGCTTTAGATCTTCATCCGTGCGGCCCTGCGGGAGGCGGGCAGGGGGCGTTTCCTTTTCCGTCGCTGTGGTTTCGATCCTGTTGCCGGGGGCACCCGGGCCTTTTCTGGCACGGGCGGCTGTACAGTGGCCTGTGCCGTCTTCGCGGATGACCTTTGACCTTTCGCGCAGGTCAGACTTGATCCCCAATGGGAAATCTTGTCGAGAAACCCTGTGCTTTTTTTTTCTTTTTTTTTTAGCTTTTGAGATGAATGATATACATTGACGTAGAGATGTGCTATCTGTTTTCAGTACGGGTTTGAAGGCGCGGGTCTGTGTCGCTGGGCACTGACACGTTTCCGTAAGAAGACTGAGCCTTCGGCCGTTTTCAGTGCCACAGCTTTCTGAGGAAACGAGCTCTTAACCTGCATCCTTTTTACTCCAGCGGGCAGGGAAAGGCACAGATGCCAAAAGACCGGTGGATGTTTTCTTGTTAAAGGATAGAATTTGCTTCAGAAACACGGGAAGAGAACAGGATTCCGACTCTCATTCCCAGTGTGGTGAGCTCCGGCCCTGATCCACCCTTCGTCCCTCTGCTGGTAGAGACCTCCAGCCATTAGTGTTCAGGGGCTCCATTACTCAGCTGTTTTTGTTACAGTTTCCTGATGTCATAGTCGGAATGCCAGGAAGGAATGGACACTTCGGAATGTGCACTCTGATCTTTAAAAAAAAATTTTTTTAGGATAACTCCAGGAAACGGAGACTATTGACCAAAGCCAGCTGTTCTGACGATGTCCGGCGGACGTTTTTTTTGTTTTCGAACCGAGACCACGGATCTTGCCCCGTCTCGTTCAGGAAAGGGCTACATCAACTTTCATTCTTCTGCGTTACCAAATACTGAACCGCGACGGGCCGGTCCGGCTCGGGGATGACTCTGGTCTTCATTCTTTTCTTTGGGTTTGTGAGGTCCAAGACCGGGGAAGTGTAAAGATCCAGCTCTGTCGCAGCTTTTAGGCATTCGTCCTTTGAATGTTACCTTGTGGATTAGTATTATTTCTGCTGAATTTGCAAATATTTGTGTCTTGCTATTTCTTTAAACCAGAAGCATGAGGCTGTATACCCTGGAGCAGTCACGCTCACTCTCTCTGCTACTGTCATTGGTTTAAGACGATCACTCGTATTTCCATTAGGTGGCCAGTTTGGATTTGAGCACAAACTGAAGATGGCAGTCTTGCAGAGAAATTCAGAGGGAAGTCTGCCTGCATCGCATGTTTTCTGGTCCCAAGTGCCGTGCTTTTGTCGGCTGCATCTCGTTTCTGAAATCTCCGTTTTGTTAAGGTCTGAAATATGAACTTTGATGAGAAACCGCTACTTCTTGAGCTGGCATGCCTGGTGGACAGTTTAGTGAGCCGAGAAGCATGTATGATGTTACACTGAAATTTGAAATATATAATTTAAGGGCAGACGAGAGTATTTGAAGATTGTGCCACCAAGATGCAATGCAAATCGCGATTCACAATGCAAATATTTTTATAGATATAGATATATCATCACAGATATAGTATCATTGCTAGAGTATCATTCGCTGCCATGTGGAGTTTATGGGTTTGTCTGATGTCTCAGAATAAGCAATGGCAGTAATTCTATTGCAGTATCACCTGACACAAGTGGTTCCCCTAAATGTATCATTTCCTCTCACCCTGTTCTGCTGTGCATGAGAAAGGTTTAGAAGAAATGAGAGCAGCTGTCTCCCATGATACCTACGTTGTCCCATCATTCCATGATCATTTGCATCAGGTCCCATGTCTCTAAAAGCCAAGAGGAGCCTATGCGGCCCATTGGGTAGTCAGAAGCTAACTGTTCCCAGGCAGGATCTAAACCAGCTGTTTCCTGAAGGAATTCAGGGCATCGGCTTGAACAGCGTGGCAGGGGTAGCTTGTTCCAAACTCCCACCACCCTTTGTGTAAGACGAGCCTCCTGTCCTGTGATTGGAGGATCCCATTCATCCCATTCTGAGGCCAGAGCATCATGAAGGGGGGAGGGAGAACTGCCTCCCTTCCCGATGGGGAACATTTGAGCTTTGTCCACCTCTCTAGCCAGATTTTTTATTTGCTACACAATTGGTTAAACGTCTGCTGAAGTTGTTTTCCTTTAATTGATGTTCACCATAATGTCTGCTGCCTAATTGTTAGGGGCTCTTGGATTTGATTCTGGACTGGGGCTCCTTCTGTGCGGAGTTTGCGTGTTCTCCCCACGTTCACCAGGTGCTCTGGTTTCTCCTGATCTCCCAGCGGCAGCAGGTGAATCACTGCTTCTGTTAGCGCAGATCAGAAACCAGCCCTGCTGTGGCTTGCTCTTGATGCAGGAAACGTATTTGACTCTCATATGTGCAGCTTTGAAACAATATGGTTTTGACTGAGTGACTGAAGATGCCTCGTTAAGCACAGTGATGGCGACAGTGGTTCTGTAAAACTATTTTCCCTGACAATGATTGTTCTCTCTTTTCAACTTGAACCCCAGTCCTCACACAGCGGGTTCATAGCCATGGAGCCCAGACTCTCGAACCCCAGTCTGTACTCAACCATGACGTACTCAGGGTTTACTATTTTTCTTAATCGAGTCAGTCAGCGAATGAATCGCTCTGACACGCACGGCTGTCAGCGCCGCCATCTCGGTCTCGGCCCGTTCACTGTCCATCACCACAGGAAGACAAGGTCAGAGGTCAGATCTGAGGGCAAGGATCTCAAACCACTGAGTCTCCTTCCACACCCCCCACCACACACACACACCAACACCCCCCACCACACACAGAGACATGTGTTCACACACGGACACCCCCCAACACACACAGAGACGTGTTCACACACAGACACCCCCAACACACACAGAGACGTGTGTCCACACACACACACCATCACTTCCTAACACACACACAGACATGTGTTCACACACGGACACCCCCAACACACACAGACATGTGTCCACACACAGACACCCCCAAAACACATACACCAGCACTCCCCAATACACACAGAGACACACGTACAGACACACACACCAACACGAGCACACACATGCTGGGGCAGAGAGCACAGTTACTGATTATTAGTTTTAATTAATGGAAGTGTATCCCACTCCCCCACCTTCTCAGTAACACATTTCCCAGGTGCTGCAGGTTGTCTGCTGACTTGCATCGAGTTCGCAGACTGTCCGATATTCCAGCTGTTGGAAATCCTCCCTCCGCTGTGTGTATCCTGCACAGAAGGGGCTCTTACCCTGACCTCCCTCCTAGTCCCATGTACTCGCACCACAGTCCTCAGCACCTGCAGTAGATAATGGATCCTAAGAGCCCCAGCAGCCAGTCTGTGATGGGAGAGTTGCTTTTAAATTATTCTAGCGTGTTCTGATACAGAGAAAGGCATGTTCTAAAACTACCGCAGTTCATGCTAGTTAGTAATTACACAACAGATATTACTGCCTTTATTAGGCTAGCAAATTAGCCTAAATTGCATCAGATAAAACCCTTTTTCAGAAATCACTGTTCGCCTTAAAATGCTTTGCCTTGTCACATACACTACAAACCCAGGGTGAAACCAATGTACTTCTGTGTATTTGCAGATTGTTTAAATGTTTATTCTATGCTTTTATATTGAAAAGAAATTATATGTACATACTGTATACATTTAAAGAGATATAAGTATCCTTTCAGTGCTTTTAAAAGGGGGCTGTGACAGTACAAATTGTGCAGAGAGTTTTAATGGGTTTTGACTTGATGTTGTTGTGGAAGCAGGTGGGATTACTGTCGGAATTTCATTATGGAGCTTGTAATCTTTTATTTTATTTTTTATGAAATCTTGGCTCTTTTGAGGTTTTGTAAGAGAAGAGCTGTTTTCTGGTCCTCTCAGACCTTTTTTGCCATGCTGAGTGTGAATTGGACTGGACTTTTCTGGGTCGGAGGTGGGTGTGAAACGTGCCGGGAGCCAGTCCGTGTGCAGCACAGCCCAGGGCCTGCAGCAGGGTGCGATGCGATGAGGTCCCAGCTGTCCACCTGGCCTCACACCTGGTCTGGAAGAGCCACATCAGCTGTCTTCAATCCCATCGGACAGACGCTGGGCTGACGTTTAGGACTGATCACAGTTTGTCGCGTTTTGCACTGGAATTTCGAGATAAGGTCTCGCCCCGTCGCAGGGGAGAAGCCTCACAGTGAAAGTTGTCCCTTCTTACAAGCCATCCAGTGTCTGTGTATACCTGTGAGCCAGCAATAGTGATTCATTTTTTTTTGTCCTGGTCCTAAAACTGCTTTATAATGACATCAGAAATGAGAGCAGGCTGGCTGTGCTGCAAGGCTGGGGTTTATTCCAGTGCAGTGTTCAGGTCCGCTGCGGGTGACTGCGTGTTCCTGGCACGAGGCTTCACGGGGGTTTTCAATAGGCGCAGGGCACACAGCTGGCGGAATGCCAGGTCTTTCTGCCTGGTGCTCTGTCGCCCCTCCTGGCCGTGCCTCTCGCCGTCTGCCGTCGGCTCTTCCTGCGGGTTGTGCTCGTGTAACGAGTTTGAAACGATGGGCGCGTGTCCCGAATGGTTCTGCAGAGAGACTCTCTCTCTCTCCGGCTTCCTATGTCAGCCGGTGGGTGGTCTCTCTCTCTCTCTCAGCCTGCGAGGTGACCGCGGCGCAGGGTGAGGGGGCTGCGTGTTCGGTCTCCAGCCTCCAGCTCTTGGGCAGACGGCACTCGCCGGCTGGAGGTGGCACCCTTCCACACACACACGTGCCTTTTCCAAACACGCCGCCCGGACCCCTTTTAGGATCTTTTTTGCTGTTGCTGACAATAGCTGCGTGGGCCTGGGCGGTTATGAAGCACGGTCACGAGTGTACGTCGTCCGTCAGCCTGGGTGCACACTGGGGCCGGCCACATATCCCTGCTCTGGTTTTCTGCTCTCTGTTCGCCAACACCCATTTCCTCACAAACCCTGTAGCAGCGGCGCAACGAGCCCTGCTCTGGTAATGGGTTCACCTGAGTAATTAACAGCAGGGCGGACTGGACGTGAAGACCCTGTGGCTCTGCAGGACCAGGGTTGGAGTGTCCTATTTGCCTTTCAGGGGCAAGAGCACCTGTGTCTGCTGGGCAGTGCCACCTGCTGGCACAATCTGTGCAGAGGGCTGTGTAGACGTGTCCAGAGCAGGGAAGATCTCACTGGTTCAGGGCTGCGGCCGTCCGTACGTGCCAGAAGGACAGTGGGAGTCTGTTCCATCACACTCGGATATGGTCTGTTCCATCTGCACCGCACACCTCTGAGGCCGCGCTGCAGAGGACGAGTGTTTAAAACAGTCAGCAGCTCATGGCCGATGCTTGTTCTGGCGTTGTAATGCAAAGACAATGCTTCTCGAGTGTCTGAGTAAATTTAAAACAATAATACAAGCACATGGGCACTGCTTCCTCAGCTCTGTGATGCACGAACATGTTCCAGTGGTAAAACATGATTCTCTTGGTGCAAAGTCAGATGGAACAGACCTTACCTAACAGGTTTGAATTTAGCCAAATGGCAAAACTAAAGATGGGTATTTTTGAATTTATGCACTGTGATATTTATTTTTTGTCAACTTTAAAACTTGTTTTCTATAGAGTGTTTATATATAGAAAAAGAAAGTAAATAAAAAGGCTCTACTTTTTAGAAATGCCATACTTTGACTTTCAGGTTGCGCATTAGAGAGTATTTTTCTGTGACATGAAATGTGTATTTTTGAAATGAAACTGTACGTTTTCTTGTGGCAAGAAGGTGATTCCTTGCTCCAAAAGTGCTGGATCTAGAATATCTTTCCTCCTGTGCGAGAAAGTCACAAGTGGTATTCAGGTGTTGAGATTTATATTTCTGTGGAGCCTTTCCTTTCGTGAGCATGGTGAGTCTTTCTTCAGTGCAGGTGGACTTTGCTGGACTGTCCTCAGGGCTCTGCATGGCCATGAGAACGACACAGCCCTGCGGTGGTCAGTGTCCCTCTCCCAGCGCTCCTCCCTATAATTCTCATGCTCTGTGACAGCGACGGGCAGCACAAAGACAGAAGACAGAGACTGGAGTGTTGGGCACTTAGCTAGGCAGTCAACAGGCAGGGCAGCCTTGTTTCAGAGAATGAGTTACCCTTGATCTTTTGGAAGCTGTTTAAACAGTTGTTTTTAGAAAAAGACGCGTTTTAGCCTCGAGGTTGTAACTGGTTTCTGAAAAGGCGCTTTTTGGTTTTTTTTTCAAGGGAGGTGTAAGCATCTTATTTTGCGTCTTAAAGGGTAGATTGGCCCGTGACCATGTGTGTCTTCTGTCATCGACACATGGTATCATGCCTGCATTAAAACTGAATTCCAGTCCGGAACACGGCTTGCTTCTGTCGGTCTGCGACGGTCGTTTCTGGAGCTTTGAGAGCTGAGTTCCACTGTTAATGAGTAAATATATTTTTTATTGAATTAAAGAACTTGCCAAGGTTAGAGCTTTTGCCTCAGTGGCAAATGCTTATTTTTTTGTCAGAAGCAAAATGCCTTTTTACAGAAGGGAGATCAAGGGATAGATTAAGTCCTTTTCCACCTTGCAGAAATGCCAGGTTTTTACAAAACATTCTGCACAACTATCTAGAAACACAAAAGGTCTTGATAAGATGTGATGTATTTATTTTTTGGCCTTTTTGTTCTTAGTCCAGAATGATATTTCTGTGCTTATCAAGATTGTAATATATAGAGAATTCTGTGCTAAGCTTTGTGGTGTTTTATGTTTCCTGTGACATTTCTCTAGATTTTGTTGCAGCAAATTATTTAGCAGAATTGTTTGATAATTCTACTCTGTCATCAGATCTTCAGTCTCGCTACAAGCGCCAACAATCATTCCTGAGGATTAACCTGTATACAGATATTTGGTCCTTGTGTTACAGAGGACCGATTCCACTGCCAAGCAGTTTAAAATAAAACTATTCAAGATTTTGCTTTGCTTGCTGTGTTTTGTAACTGAAGATGTTGCTGGATATATTACCAGAAGGTTGCCATTTTAAAAAGATGGTTTTTCTGTACGTGGGAAGCTTGTCAGAAATATTTGTACTGGAATTTACATAAAAAGCCTTGCTTTAAGAGGTTCTGAGTTGTGGTTTCGAAATGTAATGTACTATTTTTGTGAAGATGCTTATTGATCGCCATTTCTCCTCTCTCTGCCCCGGTTCTAGGCCTGTTTTTTTGGAGAGGGTATTTGAGAGGGGCAGGTCCCTTTTATTTCCTTAATGTGACCTTCAGAATATTTTAAAATAATGTATTTACAGAGAGGAGAGAAAGAGAAAATAAACATTCAAGAAAATCCTGTATTTTTTAATCTGCAGTCTACTTTGTATGTATATATGTTACAGATGAGTATCACTTTTTCTAACAAAAAGCTGGAACTACTATAACAAAAAATGAAATAAAATCCTATTTTCCTCTTTGTTTTTCGAGGTTTTTTTTTAATACTCAAACACATAAAGCATATTTCTTCAAGTGTAGTTTTGCCCTGTGCATGTGATGCATGAATGGAGATGAGGAGTAACCTTTTAAAGCATTAATCGATCAGTGGGATCCACTGATTGATCTGATCATAATGGGCTTGAGAACAAACTTTACTTCTGGATTTCTGGCGTTTGTATTTCAGGATCTGAAAAGGATGGTGTATGCAATTTGAATTCGACGCTGGCCGAGTCGAGTGAATAGATTCTTTGCAGATGTTGCGAGTAGTCACCGTCACCGGTGGTCACATGACAGCTCCCTCTCCGCGGGGCCCCACCACCGCTGGAATCACTTTGGTCCTCTCCTGACATCTAGCGGCCACATCTGGAAACGTTTTTCAAACTTTGTCAACATGCGTCTCGTGTTGTCTTGCCGGATGCACCGTAAAATCAACAGATTTCAGAAACGAAACGGAGACTCGCGTCATACAGAAATGACATAAGAGGAGGGTGCTGTAGAATGTGTGCCTTTCGGAAACAGATTAAATATTTTAGTCACACGAAGAGGATTTCAGAAACTCTCACAGCTTGCTGGCATCTACATCAGGTGTCATTTGCCGTAGCAGCCCTGTTTTCTGACAACTGTGCAAAACAATTCTCAACAGTGCCAGTGCTAATATGTAGATGCTGCACACTGGTGGTGGTGGAGGGGATCCCCATAAAATATAAAGCGCTTTGAGTGGAGTGTCCAGAAAAGTGCTATATAAGTGTGAGCAATTATTATTATTATTATTATTATTATTATAGTGGCAATACCATACTACAGCATGCAATACGACCACCATATTGTGACAGTACTGATTCTCTGACAGATAAACCACGGAGCACTTTTCTTCCCACTTCATGTTTTCAGAAGAGGAATACAACGAGGGACTCCCCTTTCCCCTTCTCCGCCTTTCTGCTCAGAAACCTTGGTACTGTGCTCTCAAACCACTTCAGCACGACCGCAAAATCGCCGTTCGGCGGCCTCTAGTGGCAGCCTTGTGTCACTGCAGGCTTCTCGGCCTGCCACACACACAGGACGTAATACCTACAAATACACTGTAACACAGCACAAGGCCCGTTATTGCAGGTCTTGAAAAAACAAAAGCTACCAAATATCTCAACCTTAGTTCAACATTTTCAAATCTCACACCACGACAAGGATGCTGGACAGCTGGTCAAACAACAGCAGCGAGATGTGTATCTATGTTCTTATTTCTACAGCCTGAAGGCCAAACCCTCTCTCTTCACAGCCTCCTCTACTCGAGAGAGTTCAGCTTTGTTCCCTCTTCATTCAAACCTCCACACGTCCCGGGACAAACGAGATTCCAGCAGCCGCCTCGTTCAAGAGATACTCTAACATCGCACTTCGATGTCAATCGAGGAAGAGTCAGCTGCGTGGAAATTCAACACCGCCGGCAATTGCCCACGGCTCAGCACCCGACCCCCCCCCACTCTACTGATAATACTTGTAGAGTCGTTGTTGTTGGGGTTTTTTTCCAAACCTGCCTAAACAAATCAGGGACTGACCCGTGCTGGAAATGAGCCCCTCTTGCACAGTCACTGAGCCGCAGGATATTAAACCCCCGTTTGTGTTCAAACCACAAGCCGGGGATCACATGTGCAGCGTGAGACAGTTACACCGGGAGCTGGGCTGGTCAATAAGCTCACACCTCATTTGCCTTTGTGCCCACGTGGGAAGCTCCCAGCATGCATTAGTCTGCAATTCAGGACCGTTGGCACAGGGGGCAGAAGCTAAGGCCTCAAGGCAGAACTATGTCCTGAATAGGACACCAGTCCTTTACACACACACACACACACACACACACACACACACACACACACACACACACACACACACACACACACACACACACACACACACACACACACACAGAGTTTAGAGACAGCAGCTCTCCTAACCAACACATACGGCCTGAGCTCCCTAAGCAAGTCTGTATATATAAGGGGAACATGTGAACTCCCCACAGAAGGTTTCCCCAGGTCAGAGTCGAACCCAGGACCGAGGATCTGCGAAGCTGCAGCAGTCACTGCCCCGTGGGCCTGACAGGATTCGGGCTGAACACGCTGGGCAGCAGAGAAAGGAATGCAGTAACAGTCTTTGTTTCGTCTCGCTCTCGTTTTTTCCAAGCTGATGACCGAAGCGGAGATGATATACAGCGTTATCACAGGATTCGTACTGACTGACCTTCTACTGTTCTTTCAGCTGCACGACAGAGCTGCCTGGGGGGCTCGCCAGTCCCAGCTCAGGCACCCGAGCAGCGGGGCTGAGTTATTTCTGGAAACCCTGAGACTCCCCCGCGATCATCACGCTGAGGGCTTCCACAGAGAGCCCAGCACAGAGACACACTGCCTCCTGCCGCAGACCGCAATTGCACAAGAGACCGTGCGCTCGGTTACCAGCCACGGAGTACTGAACTGGAGAGAGTGTTGTACCGCAGAAGCACGTTTGCTTGATCGATCTGTCTTGAAGCAACAGCTTGTCTTGACCCTGAGACGTTTCACTCTCCTTTCACAGTGAATCTAGTTGAGTACGTGGGGAAGGGTCCAGGTTGGGCACCTCCTGCGGAGCCCAATGGGAAGACCCTGATTGGACCACGAAGGAGGGCAGCTTCGGCAGGGGCAGAAGACAGTCGATCTCAAGAGTCACCCCCAGTCCTCACCCCCCCGGGCAGCTGGGCCTCGCTGTGGGCTTGGGGGGCAGGTGTGTTCTGAAGCCTTTGAAACGAATCAGGGAGTGATGGATCTCTCTTTCCCGATGAGCTGGTTTGGCTGTGAGTGTACTGTATGGCTTTTTAATTGGCTCCCTTGTACTGCCGGCAGTGCCACACACAGCTGCTCTCGAGCACAGCGCTGCTCCTGCCTGCTGCATCTCACCTGTTCTGTGGTCGGCTCACTCTCTCGTACACCTGCAGTTCAAGTCAGCCAGTCACCTGCCTGCCCAGCGAGTTCACTGGCTCACACAGGACTCTCACTCTCTCAGTCTCTCAGTCTCTCTCACACTCCCTCATGTCCTCCATCATTAAGTCACTCATGATCTGTGTTCCTGCCTGACATGGTTTGGATTCAGACTTATAGGTTATAGAGTTGATGCTTATTTGCACTGCGAAATGTATGGACTAATTATTGGAATAGAATTATTCACAATATTCAGCTACCAGAAGGTCTCAAGGCCTGTTAAAACACTGATACAAACTGACTGTGTAAAAACAGCAGCAATTGATCTGCTCTTAACGAGGTTCTTAAAGAGTAAGTGATCAGCATCAAGGAACAGGCAAGAACTACCTGGGCCTGACCTGTCAGGCACTACATCAGGCTGCTAAACCCTTAACCCCTTGTAGAGGCGCAGTCCCAAAGCCACACTGCTGTGTGTACTGGGCTCAATAAAGATAATGAAACTGCATTATCCACTTCTTCTCTTATGGGAAATTCATGTTTTATTACATGGTAAAGTGTTGTCGACTTAACTTCTTTGAGAGTTTACAGATCCACCTTCCACATCGATGTCTCCTCTTATCTGTCTTTTCTGTCTCTGAACTCTCCTGTGTTCTCCCACTAGCACCTGGGGATTCACCTTTGACCTCTTGTATTCTGGTCAGGGTCTGAAGGGTGACTGAGCCATTCAGCAAGTGGAATTTTCACTTGAGAGGTATAGATTAGTGCAGTTTGAATTGATTGTGTTTTCCTGCAAAACAAACACTTTGATTTTGATTAACGAGACTCATTCAAATGCATTTTGTGTTAAACGCTGAGGCAAACATGATTTAGATTTGCATTGTGGGTGAACAGAGACAGAAATAACATACGTGATTATACAGCTGCAAATTCTAGAGCTCCAGACATGCAGGCTCAGATATTGATGTCTTTGACCGCAGTTTCATCAACATCAGTTAAGCAATTGAGAAAAGCTGTGAAAGGTTTGTCTTACCACTTTTCATTAAAAGGCGTTAAAAACATGAATATGTCCCGATGCTTCAGGCAATAATTAAACTGTTGCGGGGAAACAAAATTGTAGGGCAATGAGGTCAATAATGGAATATAAACAAATTAAAAGGGCGATAAAACATTTTAATGTTAGATTTTAATACATTTTGATGTATTATTATCAAATTTAGTCCCATGCATCACATCAGCTGATGATAAAGCTATTTTTAGGGCGACACACAACACTCACACACATGTGAATTCAGCCTGGACACTGGGATTAACACCCCCAGTCTAATGAACAGGGCCCTGGGATCTGTAATGACCAAACAGGCAGGACTCTGATTGGAAAATCTCATCTGAAGGACTGCACCCCCTCCACCTCCTGCTCAAGGCTGCAGTGGGACTCCCTGTGTGCAGCACTGCCTCTCTTGCCCTGCGCCTCTCTGCGCTGTGCAGAGCACAGAGCCCCAGAGTGTCCGCTGAGGTCTGTCCTGTGGCTGGAGCTGTGCCCTGTCAGAAGGCCCGGCCACTGGGGTGACTCTCACGGTGCTCACGGTGCTCTCCGAAGACTCGCCGTGGTGCGGTTTGCCAGCTACTTGTGTCTCTACGGCAACACAGGGGGGCAGCAGAAACTGCCAGCGCAGACAGAGCATGGCGAGAGCCGAGCTGATAGCATCTTAATTAGCCATCTAACCATGCTAATCGAGGCCAGAGGAGCCAGAATCCTCTTTTGATTGGACGTGCATTTATAGGCTTGAGCAGCTTTTATCTTGTGGCCTGTTTGCCACCTACTGCTCGGGCTGAATTGAGCAGAATACAGATTGAATTCAATCACACCTCCTCTCAAGAGACTCAGCTTCCACACGGCTCAGGCTCCAGCCCATCGGCTAGGTGGTGAACTCCACCACTCCGGGCGCCATTGGAAGAACAAACCCTTTCAATTTCTATGCGGTTAAAAGCATTTTTTTAATGTATTTGATCTTTATGCTCCTGTAGTCCTGTTTTTCGGTTCAGCATCCACCTACAACTGTGGCGCAGAAGCAAATGTCTGAACATCTGCAAAAGCCGCACGGTATTTCTGAGCTGCCCTGGAGGGAAGAGAGACAAGACAAGGTGAAACGCATCAGGCACTGAAACTTCAAAGGGTTTTATTGTTGTTCTTCCTTCGCAGACCTGAGAGATTTCCTAGAGACACGTTTGCCCTCATGGGCTGCTTCCTGAGTTACTCCTGCCTGCTGGCGGGTCGCTATGGGGAGTGGGGGGGTCTCACTGTGAAATTCAGGTTCATGTACTTCATGTGATTTCAGGTGACTTTTTTTGTTTTTGCTTGTGTGTTTTGTACTTTTATGGGAGAAGCGAAAGACAGATTTCCACAGTCGTGGACACTAAAGAATCGATCTGTTCTCAATGGGTTTCACAATCGCAAGGAAAATCTTGCCCAGCACTAGCCATGACTCTCCACCAGGGGGCGCCCACTGCCCGCCCCTTCCTGACAGACCCGTCGCATTGTCGCCCGTTACTACCAGGCACTTGCAGGACCCGGATCGAGTTGCTGCACTATTCTGATCAGGCCCGTGAAGACAGCAGGATCCCAGCCTCTGGAATGACGAGTTTGTGAAGCGACTCCGGGTCCTTTACTCGAGTTTTTTTTAGGGCGTTTCGACAAGATTCGGGGGGAAACGCCTTCGACACTTCGATACTTCGACCCTCCGTTCGCGCACATTTCTCCCCGGGAGGAGAGATGCTCCTCGGGTTTGAGGGTCGTGCTCGCCCTTTGAGAACGCCATCTGCAGTCTTGTTTTTCAAACTGTTTCTATCCGCACACCAAAAAGATAATCTAGTCACTTGCCCTTTTCAAGACGACGGCCTGGAATAGAATTAAACCAGCTGTAATTCTCAGTCATGAAGTGACAGGGCGGTGCAGGGTGATTTATTTGAATTGTGCTGCTTCTAAACAAGGTTGGATGTTCCCCATCGGGAGGAGGCGAGGTTAAGGGTGAGCTGAGACCCGGGGGGGGGGGCTGTTTAACAGCGGGGCAAATGTATATTGATGACTCTGCATGATTGGACTCCCCTCGTGTCAGCGAGGCGCGGGCCATGACGTCACCCCCGATCACGTCAGTCTGTTTCCAGTCGCTGGTGAGTCGGCAGAGTGACCTCATGCTGCAACGGTGCAGGTTATACCGCAACGCTCGCGCTTGTCCTCTACTCTCACAGGGGGGGGGGGTTCAGGGGCAGGCAGGGCGCCCGCAGGAGCTCACGGAAGCCCAGAGGGCCGGTCGGAACCTTCCGAGCCGCCGAACTCTGGTGATGCGTGCAGGGTGCAGCGGAGCGAATGTTGCACGGTGACGTCATCGCCCTCCCTGCGTGTGGCGGGGACCTCAGCCGCCTGGGCTGGGGGGGGGGGGGGGTTCGCGGCCCAGGTGTTGCGGGACGAACCGGCACCGCCGTGGTGCGGCGGGGGCCCGAACCCGCGCGGAACCGCGACGGTCACAAGTGCAGATGGCGGGTTTGCAAGACCGCCGAGCTGTAGTAGCCCTCCGTCACCGCGACCCGCCAGGGCCGCCCTGTGGGGGCAGGAGAGAGAGGGGAGCGCCGTGCCCGGCTGTCGGGCGACGCGCCCTGGAGTGACGGACCGAGCCTAGACGCACACAATAAAATCCCATGAATGGGGTAACGGGGGGATTTAACATTTTCCTGCGTAATCCGACTTAATCCCGGATTTCACAGGATGTGATTGTTTTTCATTCAGCGCTGTGGAGCGGAACCAGGCCGCCTCTCTCCCGGGAGCCACCGGAGTCTCTGAGCGCCTCTCTTGTTTAAACGATCTTCTTGTTTATTTGTGATTTCCTGCTTTGGAAAAGTAAAACGGGTGATGATATCATTTGTAAACCAATTGTTAGCGGGGCAAGGAGCCCTGGTCCCACGCGAAGACACTTCATACTGAAAATAGTTCTGCGCTTCTCTTAGGCCAGATAAAACTATTGATTTAGAACATCGCTAGTTTGGACTCGTTTATCCCCAGAATGTGATTTCAGGTACAAGTGAGGGTCTCGCGTCCTGGACTGGCGAACAGCGCGCAACGCAAATAATGAACTTCGACAGTATCGGGAGAGGCAGACCGGGATAATGGATAGAGGGCGTGTGGACGTCAAACTCCGTCTAATCCTTCAAATCATCCTCAATCCGGTCGTTTTACATAAGAACATGATAAATGTTACAAACGAGTGGAGGCCATTTGGCTAAGCGATCGGACGATTTCATTCGGCAACATGGCGGGGTAGCTCGTTCCACACCCCTACCACCCTTCGCGTAAAGAGGTGCCTCCTGTTCTCCGTTCTCAATCTCTTTCACCTAGAGGGGCCCCAGCCGCTACTCACACAGCGTGTGCAGCGTTGTTACTGGGAAGAACAGGAGATCCCGCGATGGGAATGGTTTTAATCTTAGATCTTTACGATTTCGATTTTTAAGAACTTTATTTTCTTTTCACAAAAAAAAAATACAGGGCGTCACAAATTAGAAAGCTTTACATTAATATACATACTTAAAACAGTATATATGATAACATCTCATTACATTTTGACACGGTACCAGTTACATAGCAACAATTTCTTTTGTTCTGGTGCAAATCACATTCTTTACTTAAACATGATAATGTTTTTCACAGCATCTTGAGATACTGTCCTATGCCCTCAATTTCCCACAGATTTCCTGCTAGATCTTTACTGCTGTAGAAAGGTGATAGTTGCCCATTTCACACGGAATTAGGGCTCCCGAGAAGTAGCTGCCTCTGAGGGTGTGACCGTGGGTATTTACTCCAGGGGTGCCAGGAGGCTAGAGGCAGCCCTCTACTTGTTTATCGATCTGTGTACTTACGAACACACTTATTGATTTGGAGGTCGGCGTTGTGTTGTTTGCGACCGCATGAGATGACAGGGGAAGAGCCAGAGATCACACGGTGTTATAGACCCCTCGATCCGCATCCAGGCTCAGTGTTGTGTCACTGCATTGTAAGTGATTACATCGACCCGGCTGGTACAGTAAAATACCCATGCTGTGAACCGAGAGAAATGATTTTCTGCAGCAGGGCTCACAGTCCTACTAGGCGTGTAGGCAGCGCGCACACGGTCCCGGTGTTTCTCTGGCCCCAGTCGATGAATTTGCAGTCCTGCGGTGTGTGTGTGTGGACGGCCTTCGGATAATGCAGGAAAACCCTATCAAATACGCGTCTTTTTTTTTTGCGCGCAAATTGTACAATTTGAAGAGTTTGCCTCCAACTGAGAGCAGGACACGGAACACATATTTTCCTTGGCCGCGGCTGACCTCATCGGATATCTTATGCTTTTAGCGTTAATGCGTAACTTGGCCTCGGCACAAACAAGGGCTGGGAAGACGAGAAAGCCAAAGCCGTACACGTCCCCTAGAGACTTCCCTCAGGTCACACCATCTAGACCCCTGTATGAAATCACCTCATTACCGCATCTGAGGCGAGCCTGACACGGAGCCCGGATCGGTACCATGACATCACTGCTCCAGAGGAGTGCGCCCGCCCCCCTCCCCCGATCTGATTGGATGAGCGATGGACGAGCGGCGCGTTGATTGGCCGCCGGGCGTGCCGGTCGCTGTGGGAGAGGCGGACCCCACGGGGCCGGGGCGGAGGGGGACCCTTCTAAAGGGGGGAGAGAGGAGCGGGATGGGAGCGCTTGTCTGAGGCTGGGAGATGCTGCAGGCTGGCGAGCGGTCCAGCAGCGGCGGAAAGGGGGAGAAATACCGAGCGAAGCACGCGTGAAGAGAGTCGGGGAATCGGGACGAGTGAACACCGCGACCGCGAGAAAACCGGGGTGTCGGTTCCGCTCATTCCACATCCCGGGGTCCATCTGTCACCGTCACAGGCGCCTGCAGCAGCCGGAGGTAAGGGCGTCACTCCACCCCGCTCGCCTCTCCCCGTCTTCGTCCGCTCGTTCACAGTCCAGCGGGGAATAAGTCATTCGCACGCATCGGGGTTTTGCGTGGACGGGACACAAGGACGAGTTGTTGTCCGCGCTCTGCGTGGGTCTCGCGTGTGCCTGTGGGCGTGTGCAGCGTGCCAGAGTCAGCGGAGTTGTGGTCCAGGAAAGTTAGGAGCCTGAAAAGGAGCAGAAATGGAGCAGGTTGTTACTTTGACTAAACCGGAGGCGCTCGGTGCGATCGATGATTTCAATGGGTTGTTACAACTTCGTGCAATTTTTTTTTCATGTCTTGTTTCTTCTGGCGAGTGCAACGGGTCGCACCTCCCGTTTTTTTTTTTCCCTCTCTCTGAAACTGATTTCGAAACTATACGATATTGATTTTCCGGCCGGTAGTTTCCACCTGACAAATAAATTGTTCCGGACTCCGAGAGCGCGTCGGGAGCCGAATGTTCTCAAGTAATTTAGATGCAATTAATAAATAAAACGTGATGCGATTGCGTGATGAAATGTGCTGAAACGACGTCGCAAGAGATACATTCCCTCGGAGCCCGGCGCGCAGAAATTCTGACAAGAAGTCTGATCTTCTGGCTGAAATGTTGTTTCATCGGTCTGGATGATTTTCTCTGTGGGTACATTCGAACCCCTTTCATGCGGATGTTTGAAAAACAACATACTTCGTAAAAACATGTGCATTATCTTTTTATCAAACGATAAACCGCTCGGTCGTTGGCACAGTGACAGGAGTTTCAATACAGATGCGAAGCGGCTCGAGTTCATTCACACGCACTAGAACCCTCCTTGGTTCGGGTCGGCGAGTCCGATGGTCGTACACCTCAGCTCAGCTGCTGCGACTGCCGCTAACGTGCCAGCGCACCGCAGAGACCTTCAACACAGGCGCTGCATGCGGGTGCTGCCTGTCACTCCTCTTTATGTAATTAAATCGCTCCCACTTTTAATTAATTCCCACTTGTAAAGGAAATGCCCAGTGGAGTTTTAAATGCGTCTTTTGCTAAGATGTTTGAAGTGCTGGCAACCCGCACAACAATTTATCTTATCTTGTATAAACAGAGAAGAGCAGCGTTAATTTGCTCCTGAACAAGCTGTGTTTACACCAATTCCTCCACGAACTCCTGCGTGGAACAAACTCATCCCGTCCTGTGGTTGAAGCCGACACCCTGGCTTCTTTCAAGAACCGGCCGAATCAGATCCTGGCGTAAATTAACTACTTTCAAACGGGCCGGGCCAAGTTGGGTCCAGTGCCGCTTCTCCTTCGTACCCCGTCCCGTGTCCTTACGGTTCTGGTTAAGGAAAAACCTTCAGTTTTCTTATTCGCCACTTCTAAGGATTGTATTTCTTGTCAAAATGGGATGCGAACGATTTGCCGGTATGCAAGCAGATCCCATAGGGAGGGCATGCTGCTGGATTGTAGAGGAGAGCAGACTGATGAGGAGCACAGGCCTGTTGGGATTCAACTAGGAATTCTCCTCCATCCGCAATCTGGTCCTGTAATTTAATCCAGGTGGATAATGATGAGATGACAATCCTATGTGCTGTTTCTCTCTTTGAAGCGGTGTCTAGTGCTTGAAATCTTCCGATGAATGCCACTAGTGCTATTCAAGTAGGGAGCTGCGTCAGCAGGCGTAGGCTGCAAGGGAACAAGTAAAGGTTTATTCCAGGCTGCAAAGAGAAGAGAAGAAACACAACGTTTCGGCTGTGGAGCCTTCTTCACTAGTGGTGTTGACTGGGTAATAGCAATACAGACTTTTAGCAGGTCCATACTGTACATTGTTTGAAAAGTATCAGTTTTCATCCAGATGTGAAAGTGTGCATCTTTCAGAAGAACCTTTTTCATGAGACTTCAACTGCCCTAGCTTCAATTCCGGGGGTGCTGTCTGTGTGGAGTCTGCATGTTCTCCCTGCGTTCATGTGGGTTTCCTCCAGGTGCTCTGGTTTCCTCCCACAGTCCAAAGACATGGTAGTAGGTCTGTGTGTGTCTGCCCCGCGACTGACTGGCGTCCCTCCCAGGGTGTAGCCTGCCTTATGCCTGTTACTTGCGGAAATGGGCTCTGGTTGCCCCGCGGTCCAGAATTGGCTAAAGTGGGAATAAAATGGGAGGAAGGATAATTTGTCTGGTTTTCAAATTTTTCCCATTTGGCTGTGCCAACTCATGTGCAAGTGTCATGTCCCCCGAAGGTCATTTACAATATATTGGAGCGACTTGCAGCACAGAGCCTTTACCTTTAATTTAACATAAGAGGAGCTGCCACCTTGTCGCCCAGCGCCCAGCGTGTTATTGGCATCTTAAGAGCTTGAGGTGAGATGGTGCTCAGCAGCTGCAGTTTATTCGATGAGGCTGCGAGGACCTGGGGGAGACGTGAAGTTTTGTTGCTGTGAAAGAGCACAGCTACACTCGTCCCTGGATTGCAAAGCGCAGGCCAGTCTGCCGAAGAGGGCGGGGCCAATGTATAAGCTCCACCCCTCTGCTTCCACAGTGCTTGCATAGGATTGCGTGCTGGATTATGCCCAAGGGTGGAATGGGATTCAATCGAGTGTTCTAACAGAGTGGCTCTCGATCCCGGTCCTGGGGAACCCTCACATATCCTGGTTTGTGTTCCAGCCAAGCTCTCAGTTACGTAGCTGAAGGCTTAATTGACTCAATCATAGGATTGATTCGAACTGGCTTGATCATTTTCGGCTCTTAAATAGGTCGGAGGTTGCTCTTTAGTTACCAGAATAAAACAACATCCCAAACGTCTGAGCAGAAAACACAACTTGAAAATATTCCAATCCATCAGCTTGTTCGTTCAATCGAGACTTCAGTTCAGTTAATTCATATGGGCTGGAATTAAAACCAGCAGGTATTGGGGCTCCAGGCTCTGTGTGTTTGTCTTTAATGGTTTTTGCATTTTTTGGGTCCTGGACCCCAGAGAAAATGTGCATGAAAGTGGGGAGAACATGCAAGCTCCATACGTACAGTTCCCCTGAGTCCAGAGTAGACCCTTTTGGGGGTAGCAGTTCAGGAAGGCCAGTGCAGCAAGGCACTCGGTCTCCTCTATCCCTGTTTGTTAGGGAATCACTGTGTCTCCCATCTCTCTGTCCATTTAGGAAAACGCTGTGTCTCCCTTCTGTCCGTTTGCTCAGGGAAATTGCTGTGTCTCCTCTTTCTCTGCCCAGTCAGGAAAACACTGTGCCATGTGATGCAGGGTAATCCAGTCTCTCCATGGCCAGGGCAGTGGTTTCCGTTCGGTCTGCGGTTTTGGAAAAGGAGCAGCTGCCACAGCCAGCGTTTCACATGCAGACAGGGACAAGATCTCCTCTTCAGGACATGGCTGATGTATTCAACAAGCACGTACCCTGAGTGGAGCTACACACTTCCTGCAGATTACAGTGCATAATGTCGCCTGTGAAAATGCATTATGCATTAATTTGTAGAGCTAACAAATGAACAGTGCAGAGAGTTTAGCATTCAGGGCGTCTCTAGGCTGAATGAGAGCTGGATATTTGTCATGTCCCAGTGAAAACACAAATGCAAAAAAAGAGCTGAAAAGTCTGTCTTTGTGCAGAGCCTTTTAATTCTCAGTTAATTGTGTTTGTACTTGTAACTATCCCAAAACACTTCGTCGTGCCTCCAGTGAGCCGTGCATGGAGAAGGAAACTTGAGGTCGCAGGGAGACGTGAAGCAGTTCACAAAATCCTCTGCTGTCGTTATTTTCTACATTTTTTTTACAAACTGAATAATGCACCAAAAAGTAGAAATGATAAATAATAAATAAAGTGATGATAATAAATAATACTGTCATATGTAAAATCATAATGAAACTGTTCATTAGTTGCATTGTAATTCACTTAACAGTAATTGTTCTGTGCTAATAATAACTTATCAGCACTGTGGGAACTGAGGAGGTGTTTCATGCAAGTCTTCAAGGAACTGCTGAAAAAAGTCACTTTTCCAGATCTGAACGAGTGAAACTCAGTTTTGTTCCATCCATCCAGTTCCTAACCGCATCTTCCAGTTCAGGGTTGTGGTGGGACCAGAGCTGAGCAGTCACAGCAAGCAAGCTGCACAAGGCAGGATACACCCTGGACAGGACGCCAGTCCATCACAGGACACGCAGCACTCACACCATGAGCAGTTTTCCCCGGAGCCAATTAATCTGCTAGCATGTCGAGGGGAGACCATGCACACTCCACACGGACAGCACCCCAGGTCTGGACCTGAAGGCAAGGCAGCAATGCTGACCCCTGCCCCACTGAGCCACCCTTAATTCTACTCTTGCTGATTAAGTTGCACGTTACTGCTGTGTTTAAAGACGACTAGCACGTGGGGCTGTAAAGAGGCTCCAGTGTTTCCAGTAGCAGTTACTGAGGAAAGACAGCACCGGCATTGACCTCAGGACTGAGAACCAGTTACAACATTGAAAAGGACAGAAAGCCTTTAGCGCCTTCTGAGAGGCCACGGCAGACAGAGTGAACTGACATGTGAGTTGGAGGTTTAAGAGTGAAGGGAACGTTGATAAATAGATCAGGCACCCAATGCTGTGCTGTTTGATCCAGGTTAGGGTTGACAAACTATCCACTCAGGTCCAACCCTTCTATCAGGGCAAAAAAGCTGTAGACTAAATATCCTTATAATTTTGTGTGCTGTGGTCATGTAGCAGATTCACTCAAGGCACCAAGTTTGAAAAATCTGCCACTGGATTACATACATACAAAAGAGCCAGTATCTGGTAAAACCTGAAATGGATTGGACTGCTCTGCAACAGGAGCGTTGTTTATTCCTTCTTGCCTGAGTTCAGTAGCCCTGGAAAATGTGTTTGACAAAGCACCTGTAACGTGCTTTTTAACAGTGCATATACCCCCAGTTCGGCAGTCTGAACAGCACTCTCATTTTGCGATTGGGAGGCACTGCTTTCTGTGTTTGAGTGACAGAACAAAGACAGCATCTCCACAGCTTCAGTGGGAAGAACACCTCTCCACCCTCCTGCTTCTCCAGGGGCTTGGATTGCCGTGGCTAAGTAGCTCAATTGATGCAGCTGCATCGTTCAGGCGGGGCCGATGAATTGCTGTCAAGTGTGGCCTTTAGATAGTCCTCCAACAAAGCACTAATCAATAGGCCACTCGATATTTCCTGCTCGGGGGTACTCAGCGCTGTTTGTGGACAGCGCCTATGAATTTACAGTTTTGCTTTTCAGGCTAAACACACAGCCATTAATTTAATTAGAGATACCGCTGTCTCTCTGCTTTAACAGAAGCCCCAGGGGCCCGTGGCAGGGGGTGCTGCCGTGTTCAAACAGCATTCATTTTTCATCAGCTTCCCGAGAAGCGTTGTGTGGAAGCGAGCAGTTTCCTCTGAAATAGCGGGGTGTGAAGTTCTGTTTTCCCTGCTTGAGTCGAATCACACCTTATGTCTGTTGCTTTGGCTTCTGGTGGCGTTGGGGTAAAAAAAGCCACAAACACAGCCCAGAGCACAGGCTGGGCTGCCGCAGACGGGAGTGGGGAGGCGATTTTGAAAGGTGTTGATGAACACCTGTTACCTTCCTGACCTCCAGCCGTGCTTTTAACGAGCTCGCTGCAGACGCCAATTAAGAGCTTCCCCTTGTAAGGCTTAAATGAACAAAACAGCAGCTCTCTTCATAATTAATAAATCACCCATGAATTTTTAATTCCCTTCTACACAGCTGATGATGTGGGGTTGATTCATGTAGAGCAGTGAGAATCCAGTGACAGAGCCTCACGAAGAGGGTTAAGGAACGCTGCCGGCATGCTTTGTGAGGGTGAGGCTCCTGTTGCTGTCCGCGATTGTGCCTAAACTCCAGCGCTCATGAAAGCAAGGCCATCTTGAACTGCGTTTGCACTTTGCTAGCCCTTCCCTGCCAGCTCACGGAGGCTCCAGTAGGTGTTTGTTGTGCATCTCGAGCACTGCTCAATATTTCCTGAGGGCAACTGTTTCTGGGCTCGGAGCCCAGTTGGAGCCCTCTTGGAAAACACAGGCAGCTACTCTGTTAGAGCTCTCCTCACTGAGGTCTCTCAGTTCTTCCCTATCAGCACATTTTTTATGTACTGCAGTTCAGGATGGGTCTTTAAAGTGTATCACTGGCATAGGAATTGCCAGTGAGATTAGGTGGGAGTCGTTGGAAGTAAAGAGAGAGGGGCCTTATGGCTAGAAAATACCTGAGATGCCAGCCAGAGGAAGCCATTTTGGCTGTCCTGCTTCTTTGGCGGATACGGGTTTTGTGATCCTGGAATTTGATTCCAGGCTCCTGCAGCCCTCTGTACAGACGTCTCTCCGGATTTCTGTCCTGAATGTTCCTGCTTTTGATTTCCACTTGGAGATGGTTTGCCAGTGGCACTGGGGCTCTGGGTTCAGCTCCGGACCTGGAGAGCTGTCTGCGTGGAAATTTGTATGTTGTCCTCATGCTTGCGTGGGTTTCCTCCCACAGTCCAAGGACGTGCTTGTAGGCTATTTGGCTTGTGGCGCTGGCGCGAGTGTGTCTGTGTCGGCGAGTGCCCTGCTATGGAGAGACGTCCCCCCAGGGTGTACCCTGCCCTGTGCCTGTTGCTTGCGGGGACAGACTCCAGCTGTCCCGCGGCCCTGTGCTGGAAGAAGTGGTCAGATGGATGAATATTTGTCTGGTTTTCAGATCTGTGCACCGGGCTGTGGGGGTGGCTGTGCCAGATCTTATGCAGAGTGTCCCGGTATCTCGAACCTGCGGCAAGGACAGGAGCCGGGTTTGGAAGGCCGGGCTCAGGGAGTCCCGGTGAGCGAGAGAACACGAGCCTTATTTGAGATGTCCTTGTTCTCTCCGCTGGACCGGAACCAGGAGTGTCCCCTTTGGTGCGGTGCTCACTCAGACCTTCGGGTGGCGCTGACATTAAAAAGCCAGAGGCTGAAATCTCGAAATTCCACAGCCTGCGTGTGAGCCCAGCCTCGGTCCCGGCTCCAGAAGCAGAGATCGGTTGGGCGGTTTTCAAAGAAAGGCTCTGGGGAGCCTGCTGTGCGTCCTGAGTCGTCAGATTATGCAACTTTAATTGGAAAATCTTAAAAGAATGAATCATTGATCTTTGATCTTTGAGCCAAATTATTCCTTTGTTCGACAAATAAAAGAGAAACAGAGGAGAAAGCCAGAAAACGTCATTAGTTACTTCTTTCAAAGGGGACACGGGCATTTCATTCTGCTGAACTGCGAACCTCCTGGTTCTGCACCATATCGAATCCCGTAACAGACCTGTGACAATTCATTCAAACCAACAAGCACTAGACAACAACCGGAGCTACAGAAGCTCCATATGGAACCAGTATCCTGGGTTCCTTCAGGAAAAGCTGGATGAGCCATGTGATCTTTGCTCTATCACCCTCACAACTGGCAGCCCCCTGAAGCTCAGCAGCTGTGAGCCTGGCGAGTTCCTGGATGGGAAACCTGCAGGGGGGGCTCAGGCTGCTGCTGGAAGAGGTGTTAGTGGGGCCAGCAGGGGGCGCTCACCCTACAGCCTGTGTGGGTCCAAAATGCCCCAGTATAGTGACGGGGACACTAGACTTTAAAAAGGCACTGTCCTGACTCTATGGGCTCATTAGAAATCCCAGGGCGTCTCTCAAAAAGAGTAGGGGTGTAACCCCGGCGTCCTGGCCAAATTTCCCATCGTCCCTTACCAATCATGGCCTCCTAATAATCCCCCTCTCTGAACTGGCTTCATCCCTCTGCTCTCCTCCCCACTGAGAGCTGGTGTGTGGGGAGCAGACTGGTGCATCATCCAGGTGGGGCTGCACACTGGTGGTGAAATGGAGTCCTCTCTTTGAGTGAAGTGTCTATTATTATTATTATTATTATTATTATTATTATTATTATTATCCTGATTATGATTATTGTGCAGTGCAGTGCAGTGAAATAACTCACAGTGCACTAGGAGTTCCCAGCTGATCCAGGGCTAAATAAAGAAGGGGGCTGTCTGAATTAGTCCAGGAAGCTTGCCTGGCTCTTGGATCGCTTGCCGAGATGTGGCTGAGCTCTGTGGCGTGGTGGTCTTGAACTCCAGTGGAGCTGTGTGACCGCAGGCCTGTCCAGTGCTTTCAGCTGGGCTTCCTAGCGGCTCGAGGCGCGATGCCAGGCGTTCAGTGAGCGCGTGCTTGTTCTTTTTGAATATTTAATTCCTTCTTCAGCCCTGCTCAAAGCGTCAGGGGATGGGAGGAGGAGGAGGAGGCCAGTCGGCGGCGCTGGGGCTCTTGAATTTTGCAAGGAGGGAATCAAATTTTAAAGACGTGGGGCGGAGCTGAAAGAGAAAGTGCTTTAGTGGAGACGGGGGGTTTCGTTTACCAGCCTGAAGATCTGAACGTTGCCTTGACTCAGCACCTTCTATCTGCACCCCTCCCCCTCCCTCCCTGGCGCTCCAAGAATTTCGGATCCTGACCCCCCCCAGGCGTGAGGCTGGCACGAGTCCCTCGGCATTGTTCTGTACCGCAAACGCGCGTGCCAGTCTCAGGCTTCCGACACATCAAACCAGCATCAAACCTTCGAATGAATACCGTCATGCAAGCACAACAGCAGTCAGGTCGAAAGCCGTATAAGAGTTCATCATCTGTCCCCTGTAACTCTGGATCTGCAGTTCCTCTAATGACTGAATAAACTCATCTCTGACCCAGCTCTGACCCTTACAGAAGCGACCCTGAGCAGCACTGGACTGTTTCACAAGGCACGTTGTGGCATGGGTGGGCTGCCCTGATGCATACAGTAGAGGGCTTCATTTCACCATTGTCCTGTCAGTCCTTCCTCTCCCAGATCTCCACTTCATTCCATCTGCTGATCTGCTGTTTTCACTGCCCGCTCCTGGTTTTGTAGTTGAGTTTGTGCTCGAAACCTCAGAGTGCCGGGGGCTATAGAACCCAGGGTGAAGCTGGAGTGATCATTTTAGTTGCTTTACCATGCAAATGCGAAATAAACCTGTTAATTACTGTATGACTCATTAACGGTAAACATATGACTGTAAAGAGACTGCACTGCTGCTTCTGAGCCAGCTGACAAGGGCTGGCTTTGAAGGACATCCATCAGCGCTGATTGACTGTGCGTGCTGGTCTTTTGAATGCACAAATGGTGTTTTTCATTGCAGCAAAGGCAGGGCTGCTATTATCACAGATCTCCACAGCACAAGACTGATGCCTTGCGGAGACAGAGAAGCTGTGAAACAAACCTGGTCACAAGCTGTGAGCCTCTGTCACAAGTGCAAACATAGGATGTTGTTTACAGAGCAGGGGGGAGAGTGGGGGTCTGATTACAGGGTTTATTTCTCCTCCTTTACTGAATGTCCAGTAGCAAAAAAAGAATCCTAGCTTCTTCATTGTGTCATTTGCAATGAGCTGAAGCACCTTTAACACGCTTGTGGGCAATGCTATACACTTGCAAATTTCCCGGCGTGTGTGAGAGAGAGATAACCTTGTCCCTTCAAGCACAGAACATCATTACCGTCATATAAAAACACTGGCCAGCTGTTCTTGCATAATGGAAGCTGCTGTGCAAGTGGAACACAAGGACATTGCAAATGAGAGGAGGCCAGTCTTGTGGTTAGTAGCTAATTGATCTGAGGAATCGTCCTGAAAGAAACCAAGGTATCACCCTCCGCAACATGTTCCAGACACCTACCACCCTTTGCGTAAAGTGCTGCCTCTTCTCAGTTCCACAATAGTTCCTCCTCATTTCCATTGGTGTTCCCTGGCTTGTGCTTTGATAATCATTTAGAAAGTATTATTAGTCATGTAGAGGATTAGCTCTTTAATGTCCCTTTCGATGTCTCAGCTGTTTTTTTTTTCTCCTAGGGGACACTAAAAGTTTATTTCTTATCTTTTGCCTTTGAGGATGGTGAACACTTCAGTCATGTCCCCTGTAGTTTTCTCTGTTCAAGATAAATGTTCTCTTTGTTAAGAGTGCCAGAGAGGGACAAGCCTTTGAGCGCGGAACGTGGTTCTCCGGTTGGTCTTCTCTGGATGATTCCAAAGCAACCCTATCGGCTTCAAAAACGAGTGCATTGTTCAATTGTCAACACCGTTCCCCGATTTAAATCTGACACTTTGATCTGTATATCCTAACAGTTCAAAATTCATTTTGCCTTTTTTAATCGCTTCCCCCCCTTGTTTAGAAGGTGGTGGTGATTTAGCGGTATTTTAGCCCAAGACTTTGTATAATCATAGGATCATCAGTGATTTACATTCGATATCCGCAGTTAGGAAAAAAAACAGACTATAGACAACCTGCACTTGTCTGCATTAAAGGTTATTTACCAGGTATTGTTACCCAGTTGTTTTGAATTTCATTTGCTGCTTTACAGCGTTGGCTAAACCTGCTAATTGGGTATCACCTGTCATCTTGACGAGTTTACTAACTGTACCATAATCAAGATTATTGATGCAATTCAGGAAGAGCAGTGGTCCTCATACAGACCCCTGTAGCACTCCACTAATTAACATCACTCCAGCCTGAGCACTCTCCACTTGTCTGTACTGGTTTTTGTCCATTAACCAGTTTTCAGTCCACGTTTCCTTAATTGCCTACTGCCCATAATTTGGGAATTAATTTGTTTTGGATGGACTTTATCACAAGCTTTCTAAAAATGTATGTTGTATGTAACAGGGCAGCTGGATCTGGAGTATCATTTAAAGGGCTGAACCACCTGAGGGCAGTAGTGAGACACTCCGGACACAGGGGAGAAAGGATATTCGCTTGAGGACAGGAGGGGATTGGTGTCCCCTATGTCTCCCTGCGCAAGGGTTTAGTGGGCTCAGGCTGCGGTCACGTCCTCTCTGACAGGGGGACAGCGAGGAAGGGAGTCACACAGGTTAGACTCCCGACAGCATGAAGGATCAGCTCGGAAAGAGGGCGGAGAAATCCAGGACACAGTCTGTTACAGTGGAGGTCCATTCATCCATCCATTTTCTGACCGCTTTATCCAGTAGAGAGTCACTTGGGAGCCGGAGCCTTTTCCCAGCAGGCAACGGGACGTCAGCCGATCACAGGGCACTCGCAGACAGGGCACACCAGGGCCAGTTTTCCCAGAAGCCAGTTAACCCACCAGCATGTCTTTGGACTGTGGGAGGAAACCCACATGAACCTGGGGAGAACATGCAGACTCCACACAGACAGCACCCCGGGTCTGGAACTGAAGTCCAGGCCCCAGCATTGCGAGGCAGTGATGCTAAGCACCGCGCCGCCGTGCCAGTGAGGCAATTTCCACCGCTGCTTTTTCTTAAGGTACAACGGAGTTTAGGAAGGCGTGGAGTCGCAGATTGAACTGGGGTTAAAGATGGTTAAAATAAAATCAGTCTGAGCGTTGTCGTATTGCCATAAAGGATTGAAGATTTGGGGATTAAAGGTATGGAATTAGCATCCGAACTTTCCAGAAGTAAATGTGAACATCTGGCTCAGTAATCCCTAGTGCCGGCATTATCACAGGACGGATCGCCGGACAGGAAATTCAGCTTAAACCCTTTGTCAAAGAACTGAGGGGAACATCTGTCTGTGCTTTCTGCTCTAATGTGTTTGAGTGCTGTTGGTTTTTGCTTATTGATTTTTTATTTTTATTTTTATTTTTGGAGCTCAGTTTTTCCAAAACCCTGTGATGGACTGGTGTCCCGTCCGGGGGGTACCCTGCCTTGCAGGGGGGTTGCTTCCCTGGCTGGCCCCGCGACCCTGTGCTGGATACAGCGGTCACAGAATGGACGGATGGGGCATTTCCAAATCTGGCCTGTACCCCCGCGTGCCCCCCAGCCACAGTCCCGTTGAAAAGCCCTCTCTGAGTGCTCAGCGCCATGATGACCGAACACGCGGTCCGTGTTTGGGGAGCGGGTCAGGCCCGGGCGCCCGCTTTCTCCCTGCTGGGGCGCACAGCGTCGCCGGAGTTTGTGCCAGGAGAGGGAGAGGAATGGAAATGGGCTTCTGGGCCAGCCGGGGCTGGGAGAGACCAGAGAGTGGAGTGGGTTGTTCTGTGCCGGGCTGCGGGAGGGAAGAACGAGGACTGGAAGCGAGGGCCTGCGGCTGTGGGCCTGATCTGGGCGGAGTGGTGCGCTGTCCTGTCCGCGCGTGACACAGGTGGGAGGACCCTCTTCTGGGAGAGAGTAAGGGGACGGGGCAGGTGGGCTGGGGCCGTGTCTGTGCGTGCGCGGTGTGGAAGCAGGGACCGGGCCTGCCCCATGTGTGCAGAGGGACAGAGCAGGACAGCAGCAGCGCCGGCCTCTCGCCAAGCGTACTGAGCGCCAGTCAGGGGTATCTGGGAGACAGACCAGGGGCAGCTGAAGGGCGGGGGGGGGGCACTCCACCATGCTGCCGGAGGTCCCTGCAGATGCTGCCCAGGCCTGGGGGCCACTTCTGCCTGCAAGCACGAGCCATCAGTTGCCGTGGTTACAAAATTGTATTGACAAGGTGACAGAGCACACTGTGGTTTGGTACAATAGCCTGGAATGCCAGGCCTGTCAGATATCATAGCTCCATAGCAATGCACTGCGAGGAAATGCTCGCCCCCAGATGACACAGGTCTCTGTCTTCATTGTTCTACTTATTGCGAAAATAGAAACCTATAACCCTGCTGAAGAAACGCAAATACGATATGGAGGCCAGTGTGTTTCTCTGTGTCGCTATCATTTTGTCCGAGAGTCCCATTCTCGTCTGTATTTTTCGTGGACAGGAATAGAGATACCTCCCCTCCCAGTGTGATGTGGTCAGCTCGAGTGAAACACATGCCCGAAGAGTGCAGGACGCGTCACGTTGGCTGCATGACTTAAAAACAGGCCTGCAAGGAGGGAACAGCAAGGGGTACCAGCATGAAATTCAACTAAGAGCTTCAAGAGTTTAAACAATAACAATACTGTGAATTGGCTACATTACTCTGCTCTCCTCCCCACTGAGAGCTGGTGTGTGGTGGGCGTTCTGGCGCACTATGGCTGCCGTCGCATCATCCAGGTGGGGCTGCACACTGGTGGTGGTGGAGGGGATCCCCATTACCTGTAAAGCGCTTTGAGTGGAGTGTCCAGAAAAGCGCTATATAAGTGTAAGCAATTATTATTATTATTATTATTATTATTATTATTAATACAAGATTTTGGGCAAAATCATAGCTTCATACACAGGGCAAAGGAACTGGTGTCTGTTTGAGGGCTCGTTAGGCTGAATGCTAGCCCCTGTGTTCTCTTCATTTAGAATTGTAGTTTTGAAATTCATTTTATTTTATAGGTTTTTAATGAACCTCTATTTCTCCCTCTCCCTGAAACATGTAAGGTCTGAACGCCCAGCAGGCCACACACGGCACACCTGGGGACTGAGTGTTAGTGGGCTCTCCCTCTCTCACTGTCCCAGAACGAGCTTCCGGGCCCGGAAACCTGAGCATCGTTTTTTTAGGAGATCAAAATATGTATTAGATCTACTGCCTACATACCTGTACCTTCAAAATGTGTCCAAATGTGAGTTTTCCCAGAGATGTGGACATGAGTGGACGCGTGTCCCATGTGAGCAGAATGAGCAGACACCTGCCATGCAGCCAGGACAGTACTATGCTCATCTGGCCTGGATGCTTCTGATATAAATAGTCTGATAATCGAGAGGGCTGCTGTCCACTGCCTTCATCGCACAGCAGTGCTCTGTCTCATCAGGCTTATTTCCATCCATCAGCACACAGGCAGATCTCCTGCCACTGATTTAGCCCATCTCCCACTCACTGTGCTGTCTTAAAAGCAGCAGGACACGCTAATCCCAAACGGCATCTGTTTTGTTTTTTTATGCTTTTCTAACAATGGGAGTTTTTTTTTTTTTAGACGTTGCCCGTGCCGCGCCATGGACGCGGTAGGCGTACGCGAGGCCCTTTCTGAGCGGCGAGTTCGGCCGGAGCTGGAAGGGCCCAGCCAGGCCTCCCAGGCGTGTCCGTTTCCCCCAAGCCCGGGGGGCTGGTCCCGTGTTTCCTCGGTGGTTGCCATGGCAGCCTGGCGAGGTGGCCCCGTTTCCTGCTGTACTGAAGGCCCCTGGGGGGCGCCTGTCTCTGCTCGCGCTCGTTAACTAAATCAGACAAGCGTGGCGGGACTGTCGCACTCCCTGGCAGCCCGGCGCTGAAAGGACTGAGAGAGAGAGAGGGCAGGGGCATGCTGGGATAGAGCGAATGTGTGTGTGTCTGTGGGTGAGTGTGCGCTGTGGTTAGAGAGCTGTTCATTCCCCGGAAAGGCCCAGGAATAAGGATAAGAATTCCTTACACTTATTTAGCGCTTTTCTGTACTCTCCACTCAAAGTGCCCCAGTCCTCTCCCCACACACCAGCTCTCAGTGGGGAGGAGAGCAGAGATGAAGCCAGTTCAGAGAGGGGGGTTAGTAGGAGGCCATGACTGGTAAATGGCCCAGGGGGAAATTGGGCCAGGACACCGGGGTAACACCCCTTCAAAGATCAAAATAATAATAAAGATCAGAAACACATATATGAGTCTTGCGAAATTAATACAGCTAATCTCAGAATCCTAAATGTGCAAATTCTATAATACAGTTAAAAGGAGCACAGAGTCTTAGAGCCAGAGAGACTCCCATCTCACTGCAATAGCCTTCTCAATGCAGGCACCTTCGGAAGTCCAGCCTGGTCAGTCTGTCCTCGGGGAAATCCCTCTCACCTGCTGCACTGAGGCTGCTGCTGGCTAGGACCTCATGGCTGGTCTTTCTGTGCTGTTCTGCATTTCCACTCAGTTGATTCCAGGTGCTCTCCTGGTCTGTTGGTATTTGCTATTCCAGGAATGTGTGAACTTGTAATAATAATAATAATAATAAGAAGAAGAAGTTCTCTCTGTGAGTTTTTCTCAATTCATGGTTGCAGGGGAGTCAGTGCAAGGCAGGGTACACCCTGGACAGGACACCAGACCACCATGGGCATGCACACACACACACACACACACACACACACACACACACACACACACACACACACACACACACACACACACACACACACACACACACACACACACACACACACACACACACACACCAGGGCCAGTCTCCCCAAAAGCCCAGCAAACCACCGGCATGTCTGTGGACTGTAGGAGGAAGCCCACGGAAAACAAGAAGAGATCTAACTAATTGAGAGCAGAGAGCACCCCGGGACTTAACCCCAGGCCTGCAGTGCTGAGAAGCACTAACGCTGACGGGTGTGACTGGTGTGCCGTCTCGACATACAGGGAACAAAAAAAGGATCAGAAGAGGCAGAACTGGACGTTCTCGCGGGGGTCCTGTTGAGCGGATCAGTTGAGTCGTATCTGGCAGTACTTTCCCACTCTGTTGCCACCATGGGGAATTCCAGTACTGTTCCATCCCCCAACCTGTGTTGGCAGGTGGGCTATTGACGGCTCTTCAAATAAGGTCCGGGATCCAGGAGGTCCTGAGATGAGGCTCCTGCAGTATCCAGGGTATGAAGTGAGACGCTGGTCTCCGAAACTGTGTGGCAAGGGGCTCTGCCTCTGCTCAGGTGTACTACACATTATTGGAGGTGATTCACTCGCCTTATTGGAATCAAGCCATCCTGCAGGACTGCGATGAGGAAATGTGTCGTACCTGGTGAATGTGGCCTGTGGAATGAGTGAATCTCCGGGTGTCTTGGAGGTTTTGTGTCTGTT
The DNA here is from genome assembly GCF_059453375.1 of Lepisosteus platostomus. NCBI lineage: Eukaryota > Metazoa > Chordata > Actinopteri > Semionotiformes > Lepisosteidae > Lepisosteus > Lepisosteus platostomus. The sequence goes on from NC_142613.1 coordinate 1,848,534, forward strand.
GCTCAGCGTTTCAGACTTTAGGTGTGATGGGAATTTTTACCAGGCAAAGAGGTCGAGTTTACATCTTTAAAAGGCACTAGGGACACTAGGGTCAGTGGTGTGGATTGCTGGAAACTGCTACTGTCATTCCTGAACTCTGGTTGTGATCAATTGTGTTTAAACAATTAAGACTTTGACATATGCTGTTAGTTTGCTTGGGTTCAGAGGGAGCAGGAAGCTGTGGAAGAGAACCTTCTGCCTACAGCTCTGTTTCTCTGAGTGGAGCAACGTGTCACAAAGATCACAAAGCTTTGAACTTCAGTTGACTTCACACCTTTAATGCTCCAACATCTGTTCCTACTCGTCTCTATTGGTTCATTGTCAAGTACCTTCAGATGATATATCATGAGCTGTATTACATCAAATAAATAGTTATAAAATTGCAAGCAGTAAATTAAAAATAAAATTATCATAATGATCATGCTGAAGTTACTATTGTTAATAATCTTATTATTTTATCTGATAAAATGGTGCTAATAATTATATTAAAAATCAATACCATTAATTATATTTATAGGAATAATAATCTATTCATACTCTAATTCAGAATGTCTGAAATTTAAATTTAATTCACAATATTTCATTTAAAAGATATTCATGAGGCTATACAGTACTTTTCTACAAGCCATAAGATACTAGATACTAATTTATGACACTCAGTTGATTAAAACGGTGTGGACCAGAATCCTCCTTTTTATAAAATTTGCAAAACCATATTGTAAACAATGTAGCAGTTGTCAGGATGATAGCACTGTAAAGAAGAATGGATGGACATATTGTAGGTAAAAACACAGTATTTTTGAGGGAAAAAGGTGCTCAAGTGATTATAATATAATTCCTCTGACCATAAATTATCCAATGTGTACATCCATACAGTACTCTGTTTTTAAATCACTTCCTCAACTTGGGGACTTAACTTTCAGGACCTTGTCTTCTGAATCCATACATTCAGAATTGCAGCACTTAATTCTGACAGTCTAGTACATTTCCCTGCATAACTGGTCCACAATTACTGACCATTTTCCGTGAAGGAACAGTCTTTACAACATGATCAGTAATTTGGAGCAAACATGCTTGTAGCTTTGACTGCATAAATTTGCACAATGAAATAAAGAGTAATATCTCAATGTCAGGGTGCTGGGCTGCAGTGTGTTCAGGAGCTCAGTGTCAGGGTGCTGGGCTGCAGTATGTTCAGGAGCTCAGTGTCAGGGTGCTGGGCTGCAGTGTGTTCAGGAGCTCAGTGTCAGGGTGCTGGGCTGCAGTGTGTTCAGGGGCTCAGTATTAGGGTGCTGGGCTGCAGTCTGTTCAGTGCTTCAGTGTCAGAGAGCTGGGCTGCAGTGTGTTCAGGGGTTCAGTGTCAGGGTGCTGGGCTGCAGTGTGTTCAGGAGCTCAGTGTCAGGGTGCTGGGCTGCCGTGTGTTCAGGAGCTCAGTGTCAGGGTGCTGGGCTGCAGTGTGTTCAGTAGTTCAGTGCTACAGTGCTGGGCTGCAGTGTGTTCAGTAACTCAGTGCTACAGTATTGGGCAGCAGTGTGTTCAGTAACTCAGTTCTACAGTGCTGGGCTGCAGTATATCTGTTGTTTTGGTGGATATTGGAATTTGGTGCATTCTTGAAGGGACAAGCCTAGTGAGAATCGGGCACTTTGTTCTTGCTCTGAGTGGGCTGGCGGGGTGCATGACTGATTTCAACCCTGAGCTCCAACTCACTGCGCCCCTCATATTAGACTACGCTGTTGTTGAAAATGGATGTGTGCTTATTGTAATGAAGAGGCCACCTGAATCACTCTATTCTAATAGATATGGAATGAAAATACTGAGCTCTAGTGGTGACAGGGTGTAATGGCACCATGGATGTTGTCTTTCTTGAAAAGCTTCGGGAGATGTGAACTTTACTTAAACAAACACATTGAATACATGACTATCCATCCTTTTTCAAACTACTTCATCCAATTCAGAGTCGCAGGAGAACTAGGGCCAATCCCATCAAGCAATGGGCACAAGGCAGGGTACACCCTAGACGCGATGCCAGTCCAGAACGGCATACACCTGCGCAACAGGGCTTCCGCCAGTTAACCTGCTGTACCAGCATGGTTCTAGGTTCTGGATGGAAACAAGTCCTCTCAGAGGAAACACACGTGAACACAGGGAGAATCCAGGGCGCCAGCGCTGTGAGGCAGCAGTGCAAACCACTGCGGCACTGTGCTGCCCTTACTTAATGATTGATTACTTAATTAATACAATTAGAAAATAAATTAATGGCAGTTTTGTACTCTTTCAAGTCTGTACTCAGTGTGCGTTGTTCTTTAGAATTTATCATTCACATGCTGCGCTCTTTAGAATCAGTATTCAGTGCACTGTGGTTTTAGAACTGTTGGCTCCCATCAGACGTACCAAAGTCACTGTTAAACGTAAGGTGTCTCCTGTAGTTATATGCCAAAAGGCCAACAGAATCGTCCTTTTGATGATTTAACTTGGGAAACTGCAGGAACACGGGACAATGAATATTTCCGTAGGCTAAAAGTGGTGGGATAATTTAAAAAGTCAGGGAAAAGGAATGTCTAGGAACAAAGTTCGAAGTTAATTGCGTGGCTGTAGAGCTGCAAGTTTGTATTAACAGGAAAGAAGCAAGGTTAGCGCGAGACAGTAATATGACTTTTCTTACTCCGGCAGGCCCTGAGTGCTAGAAATCCGTGCTGCTGTGCAATCTGAGGAAGAAAGGACTGTCCTGGCGCTGCCCGCTGCCATGGGAAGACCTGAGGACAGTCTGCGGCTGGTGGCAGCCTGCCTCCTGCTCTCTCTGTGCCTCTCCTCCCCCGCCAACCCCCACTGCCCCCCGCAGTGCATCTGCGAGACCCGGCCCTGGTACACCCCCCAGTCCGTGTTCCACCAGGCCAAGACCGTGGACTGCAACGAGCTGCAGCTGAGCAGCATCCCCTGGAACATCTCGGGGGACACCCAGGTGTTGCTCCTGCAGAGCAACAACATCTCCAAGGTGACCACAGAGCTTCAGAGCCTGATCAACCTGACCGAGCTGGACCTGTCCCAGAACCACTTTGCCCGGATGCAGGACATCGGCCTGTCCAACCTGACCCAGCTCATCACTCTCTACCTGGAGGAGAACCAGGTGAAGGAGCTGCCGGATTTTTGCCTGAAGGACCTCGTCAGCTTGGAGGAGCTCTACATTAACCACAACCAGATCTCCACCATCGGCCCCAAGGCGTTCGCCGGGCTGGGCAACCTGCTGAGGCTGCACCTCAACTCCAACAAGCTGGCAGCCATCGACAGTGGCTGGTTTGAGTTCCTCCCCAACCTCGAGATCCTCATGATTGGGGAGAACCCCATCCGGGGGCTGCAGGGCATGAACTTCCAGCCCCTGTCCAAGCTGCACAGCCTGGTGCTGGCTGGCATGGGGCTAAAGAATGTGCCAGCCAACACTTTTGAAGGCCTGTCCTACCTGGAGAGCCTCTCCTTCTTTGACAACCAGCTCGCCGCCGTCCCCAGGGAGGCCCTGCGGGGCTTGCCGAACCTCAAGTTCCTGGACCTGAACAAGAACCCCATCAGCCGGGTGCAGGAGGGGGACTTCAGTCACTTCCCCCACCTGGAGGAGCTCAGCCTGAACAACATGGATGAGCTGGTGGCCATCGAGCGGGGGGCCTTCGCCCACCTCCCCGACATGGCCAAGTTAGAGATCCGCAACAACCCCCGGCTCTCCTACATCGACCGGGGAGCGTTCCTGGATGTGGCCGGGCTGCGCACGCTGCTGGTCAGCAACAACGACCTCAGCCTGCTGCCCCGCGAGCTCCTGGCCTCCTTCCCCCTCCTAGACGAGATCAGCCTGCACAGCAACCCCTTGCGCTGCGATTGCCTCTCCAACTGGGGCGCCATCCTGGGGAACCAGTCCACCTTACGCCTGCTGGAGACCCAGATAACCCTCTGTGCCACCCCACCACAGCTGAGCGGCCGTCCGCTTCAGGAGGTGGTCACGACGGGCTTCAGCCTTGCCAGCAACACCTGCCTGCCCCTCATCTCCCTGCACACGTTCCCAGCACAGCTCAACGCCACCACCGGACAGCGCCTCACTCTGAACTGCTGGGCAATGGCTGACCCGGCGCCCCAGTTCTACTGGGTGACCCCAGCGGGGGACAAGGTCACCTCCGGCCCCGCCTCTGCCGCGCTCGCCCCCTCCTCCAGCAGCCGGAAGCACAGGGTGCAAGGACAGGGCGCCCTGGAGATCCTTCGCGTCGAACCCGAGGACGCGGGGCTCTACACCTGCGTGGCGTGGAACTCCGAGGGGGCGGACACGCGCAGCGTGAGCCTGCACGTGGCCGGGGGCGGGGGGGCGGCGGCGGCCGAGGGCGGAGAGCCGGGGGCGGGGAACGCCACCGGGGGCCTGGTGATCCTGGCCAAGGTTGTCCACTCCCGCTCGGTGGTGCTGGCGTGGCGGCTGGCCCCGTCCGTCACGGCCTCCGGCCGCGAGGCCCCGCCGCCCCGGTGGGCCACCGCCACCATGAAGATCGACAACCCGCAGGTCAGCTACACGGCCAAGGTGCCCGTGGACATCCAGGAGTACAACCTCACCCACCTGCTGCCCTCCACCGAGTACAAAGTCTGCCTGACCGTCTCCTCCTCCACCGAGCGCCAGACCCAGCGCTCCTGCGTCAACGTGACCACCAAGGAGGCCACCTTCGCCGTGGAGATGGTGGCCCAGCCCTCCAGCGTGGCCCTGGCCGCCGTGATGGGCTCCATGTTCGCCATCTGCATCATGGCCCTGCTGGTCTTCTACATGGGCCGCCGGATGAAGCAGAAGGCCTGCCACCACTCGCTGAAGACGTACATGCAGCACGCCACCGCCATCCCCCTGAACGAGCTGTACCCCCCCCTCATCAACCTGTGGGAGAGCGAGGCGGAGAAGGAGAAGGAGTGCACCCTGGACACGCAGGCCCCGCAGATAGACACCTCCAAGACCTACCTGTGGTAGCGGGGCGCAGCGAGGGGCAAGGGAAAGCCGGACGTGTGTTGGCGTGACCATGGCGGTGGACGTGTGTGCACACGTGTGTGCGCGGTTTCCATCACACATTACGTTTAACTTAACTTATTTTGCCACCTCACCACGCTCTTCCTCCCAAAATGACGCGGCACTTGTGAAAGTCTCTGGATGGCCTATTTTTTTCATTTATTTTTCCCAGGGGGTGCGACACAACCCCCAGATTCCCCACTCTGGGATTTTATTTTTATATGAGAAGGGGGAGATGCTCACAAGAAACGTTTTAATAATCCCTTGGTGAAACACACATTATCTCCACAGTGTGCATTTGTGTATCATAAGGCAGTAGACTTAGAACAGTAGTCGTAGCACTGAGGAGTTTGCAACAGGCATTTTGAAGAACGCAGCAGGGCGAAAGACCGGGGACAGTCGACAGCCGACCGGTCGGCCTCGCTGACACACTTGATGTCAAACTAGACCTTACACCTCGATGCCTGCAGGAATTGGTAGCTGTGTTTACTGCGAGACAAGTTCTACCCTGCGCAATGTGATCATGCCTCTTGAGGGGTTTTTCTAAATGGAGATTTGTTTCGCCGAGGAGCTAAAAGTAGCCTCACAACCCACAAAGATGTGTTTCTTAAGACCTGAACTTCTTCTGTCATAAGGAACTCTGCAGAAGTAATAATAATAATAATAATAATAATAATAATAATAATAATAATAATAATAACTGATGAAGCACAGAATAAAAAGCTGAATATCTCAGAGGCTATGTCTTGCATTTACAGTATTTTTTGTAAATAGACTTTGTGTTCCAACATGCCTGGCTGGTCCACTATCAGAGTTCAGGAATCCCTGGACAACGAACTTCCAGCACTGGGGCTGCAGTGACAGCCTCACTCCCCAGCTTGCAGACTTGCAGACATGATCCCCTGAGGCTCGTGTCAAACCCTCCACTGAAGACGTCAGAGCTACCAACACCCCATGTGATGCGGTTTATTTTTAAACAAATTGTCAGAATGTTGTTTCTTTAACTTGGTCCCTGACACCGTGCTCTCCTGCCACAACTGCCTCGCCCATCAGTCTCCTGAAGTGAGACAGGGCTGGGAACTTGCCGATGTTCTCCCGGTACCTTCAGCCATAAAAGAGATTTTAAATGCTTTCGGCTTCGGCTCCACCCTAGTGCCCATTCTAACCTTGAGCTAAAACACCCGGCAACAGAACGAGAAGAATAAAGTGTTGTTCTGGAGCAGACAGAAGTTTCATTAGGAGTCACGTCAGAGACCACGGGCTGCTGAAGCACTAAAGTTATCTGCCAGCCGTGCGAACCTCCTGCTCGTTTTCAGGCTGAATGGTCCCTCCCTCTTCCTGGACGATTGTGAAAGAGCAGAAACCTATGGCGCTCATTCAGCCGAACACCGCATCAACACCAAAGCTGAAGACTGATGTGCACATGAGAACAGGAGCTTGGATTATGCGTCCGCCTGCCGAGTCACTTTATCAGATACATGTCTACATACAAATCGCCACACAATGCTGTCTGCTCATGTTGATGCTTTCTGATTTTCTGTGGTTTACCTTATCAGCCGAATACCACTTACTTGTCATTACAGATGGGAGGCAGCAAAAATGAAAGTGCACAAAAGGGGACACAGTGAGTGGTGGGATACTCCCAGACTCTGTATTACTGGGTTTCTTACAACCACTAGTTACAGATCCCATGGGAAGAAAGAAACTATTTGTGGTATAGTAAACAATTTTTTTATTGTGGCGTTTCGGAAACCCTATCCGAAAGTCTGCTGTTTCATGTGTCGCTCTTTCTGTTCAACCCTCTCCCGAATCTTGATTGTTCAGTCATATATGTCTTATGTCTATCAGTGTATCTGCATCTATACCCATCATCACCTATTTTTCTAACCAAACATACATGCAGCCTATATTGTTTTGTTCATTGGACGAACTGTTCTCATATTTATGTGTATATTGTGTTCTGACGTTGCATCACCTTCCCCAGGTTATTCTTTTTGAAGATTCATGAACTAATTTTTCAAATCCCATGCTCATTGCCCCATTTATTAGCATTAAGATTAGTAGAATCATAATAACCTAAGGCATTAAACACATCCCAAAATAAAAAAGAACATTAAGAATCAAGATCCAGGGGGAATTATGCCTGTTTTATTTTTCCAGGGGGTGAGGGAGTGGTATCCTTAATATTTATTATTGGAATTCACCACGCATTCTATTAAGCTTTTTCCTGCTCCTTCTAAATTGGAATGACACTTTCTGTCACTTCTTCTGCCAGCACTGCAGCAGCTGTGGAGTACTGTATGCAGGGAGAACAGAACATCTGCTGCAGAGCTCTCACCACGTAGCCCAGGACACACACCGGCTACAGCAGGTTCAGTAGATGATCAGCACCTTGAAGATGTGGTGGAAGGAGATGTTAATGAATGAGCAGGTTTTGACCACTTTAGGCCTATTTAGAAATTATTTTTAAAAAAAATATTTTGGTTTGTGTTTCTTTACTGACGTAGCTCAGTCAAACTTTAGAGCCCATACAGTATGTGCATTTTAAACGCGCTGTAACGCTGAGGACAGTTTGAATCACAGACCAAGATGTGTTTTGTCCATCTTCAGGTGTCAAGAAAAGCATTTTCTAAATGAAGAAACAGAAATACTTTCTCCTGATTTTTTTTTCTGTAATAAAGTTTGAGTATTGAGAAAGCTCTCATAAGCCTCGAATATCATGGAGGAGCTGATGGGGATTATTAGTCATGTCTTCGCTACAGCTGGGTAATGATGGGGCAATGCAACTTTAAAGTAATCTAAATAGGCACCGTAGTAGGTTGGCAGTGATACACATATCGTTCGAACAATAGCAGGGTATTTTTGGCAATGCTGTATACGAATGAGGCTAAAAACTACCATCAAAACTCCTTCACAAACAATACACAACACGATCAAACAACAAACATCCCGGAAAAAATTAAATTTCAGAGTTATACTAGGACCACTGCGTCTGCAGAACATCCTTGTCAGCTCTCAATTCTTAATTCCATCGTTTTCACCTGACTTCTCTCTACCTGGAGACCTGCTCTTAGCATTCGGCTGAAATGACTGTGTGTTGCGTTCTGAACTACTATGAACAGCTGAGTGCAGGTAATGTCCTTTGCACGAATGGTTGTAAAATATTGTAAGTGTTGTTATAACATGTAGTGTAGTGTTTATGAAGGAGTAGTGGCAGTGGTTTTTAGCCTCGGTGAAGTAAAATGTTATTGTATTTTTTGATAAAGCTAAAATAACACATTCCTGTAATATTTGTATGTGAATAATCAAATGTGCAGTGCAGTTCTGTATTTCAGAGCAAATAATGAACAGATGAAGATGAAGCACAGTGTCACTTGTAAACAGAAATGGAGTTTTTGTCAGGATGATAATAAACATTAGAAGACGAAATCTCAAAAAGTGTGTTTTCCCCGTATATTGTGTGCTACCGTATATTGGCAGGGACAACACTTAAGACAATGTCCTCACAAACAGGGGTCCTTCACTGGATTAAAGAATTCCAGCAGGCACAACCTTATAAATGGGTTCAATGGGAGTTTTTAAGTTGACATTATATATCGACGATCTGATATGCCTGTTGAGCCTTTTAGGCTGCATGGACAGGCTGAAAACACTCAACCTTTTTAGACAGAGAAGACTACAAGAGAACCTGGGGCCTGTATTCCTATAGGGCACAGACGAAATCAGTCTGGGGGAGTTCTTCAAAATCAACAGCCAAACACAAACCAGAGGACAAATGTGGGAAATACGTGGAAGAGCATATTACATTGAGAGCAGGAGGCACTTCTTTACACAAAAGGTTGTGGGAGTGGGGAACAACTTGCCCGGCCTTTCCGTTGAAGCTGGTAAATGATTTCACAGGAAGTTTGGATGTGACTTCAGAGGCATTATAATATTCACAAAAAAAAGGTTGTCCATAACTGCTAATTATGTTTGATTTACAGACAAGATATAACACCCCCTCTACAGAGCATATACTTTATTTTCCTGATATAAGACATCTTAACAAGAGGACAGAGTAAACAAAAGATTTACCATCTAATTACATGCAATACCAAATGCAATCTCTTTCTATCTCGAGAGCAAGGGTTCACATGATAGCACATTAAATCCAAGATTTTTATCCCCCAAGAAATGTCTACTGTGAGACAAATATTCAAGAGGCCGCTAGAAAGTATCATCTGCCATCTTAAATAAATAGATACAGATTATCTCCTTGTCTTATAAAGCATTATATCTCTATTATTATAGGTGGGTAGCTGCGTCAGCATGCGTAGGCTGCAAAGGAACAAGTAATAGGTTTATTCCATGCTGAAAAAAAGAAGAAAGAGAACACAACGTTTCGGCACCTGAAGAAGGCTCCACGGCCGAAACGTTGTGTTCTCTTTCTTCTTTTTTCCAGCGTGGAATAAACCTATTACTTGTTCTCTATTATCATGTACTGGATATCTCTTGAAATTGCTCAATCTACACTACTAGAAGTTTAAGCATTATTTTATACATCAACATCAATTTTTATAATGACATATCAAGCTATAAATGTAATTCCAATTGAATAATTTATTGGTCGTGTCCAAAAAAAAACTTGGCAGAGATATCCAAAAATGATAATGCTCTCATAACCTGTATATTTGTTGTAAATAGGCTACAGGCAGTTTTGATATTCTTCAAAACTTAGGTCGTGCAGCATTTACCGATGTAGTCATTCTTGTGAGGCAAGACTCCTCTGTTATTGAGGCGTACAGGACGCAGAACGCAGCCGAGGGACCTGTCCGTCTGGCGCTAGTTGTGACCCAGTTGTGAGGCGGTGTGCTCCCTTCAGCTGCCTCCCTAAATTCTTTCTCTTTTTCTTCTTCTGTTTTCTGAAGGCATACTCTCCTGTTTCTGTGACTGAACCATATATATATACACAACAAAGAATATGCCTGTTAGAGGTTTATATCAAATACATAAAGACTGGCTTGTCTACTCAGTTAACTACATTTTCTTCAGGACATCTCAAATCTAGCTAAGCAGCCATGCGGACAATAACGTGGCGAGTTCGTCGGTTTCCAAACTTAGAACAGGTGAATGAAAACAGTCTTCCTTAAACACACAGTGCTCAATACGACACCCTTGTCGTGTTACTTTTGTACAGTCCTTCTGAAAAATCAGCGTTTTCTTCTCGCCATTCACGTTTAACGTTTAACACGACCTCCACAGGTGGAGCAGCCTACAGTACGTTGCTTATAGCTGATTTTTTTCTCCGCTTTTTACAACGAACAGGAGGCGGGCATTGGCGCTCGGGTGAGATCAATTAGGTCCAACGTTTTTTTCCCCTAACTGGAGATCCGTAAATAAATACAGAAGCAGAATCGTTAAGAGGCGAAAAAAAAGGAAATTGTTGGGACTTTTTTGGCAAAGGGGTAAGGGCTTGAGCCCGTGTAGCCACCCCGCTGTGCACGTCCCTGCATTAGATGTTGCTCTGCAGGAGGGTGGGTTCCTGTGCGTCTCCCTGGTTGTTTCTTTAATTTTTTGTATTAAACGTATAAAGAATTTACAAATACAAATACCAGAGGATCAGAAACGGGTACAAGAGAAAAAAAAAACACAAACAGAAAAAAAAACAATTAACTGCCAGAGATAATGAAGTAAATGATGTGATCAAATTGTATTTTGTACATATATCAAATGTTTTCTTTGCTTTCACATTTTCCAAAAAAATGTATAGAATTTAAATAGTGTTTCAACTCCACCTCAAAAGTACATAAAAGGGGAGTATTAGACCCTTTTGATTTATGAATGTGATATTTACCCAGAATGACTAATACATTTACTATAAATAACTTGCTCTTTTTCCAAATTTTCTATTAAACAGTACCATAAAATATCAAAATCCTTTATCTAAAGAGCACCTTTAACTGCCTGCAAACAAAACTCTCCGAGTCCGTCCAAAACAGCGTCACAAACCTACAGCTAACAAATAAAAGCACCGAAGACCCGCCTTCAGCCCGACAAAAAACACACAAATCATCCTGCTCATGCTTACATTTAGAGAGCACTAATTTAACCGGATTAAATTTATGAATATAATATAATAATCGACTGTGGTAAACGTGTTAAGTAGGCTTGAGAATCTGAGTAAGAAGAAGAAATATTGTCCGTTTAATCTAAAGGTGTTGTGAAATATTCTGTGATTATGAGATATTAAAATTGAATACAGGAGCTTTCCAAAATGCACATTATAATTACCAAGCACACGATTATTTGATTGTAATTACTGTATAAATAATTGCGTTTTTATAAATAACCCCCTTGGTGTATGCAATGATAAAATTCCTTTCTGTAAATACAAGGATCGGTTTCTAAGTCCTCGAACTACGGATTCCACAAAGGACATTGTACTGACACGAAATTTCCTTCTGGAAGAAAAAACCTTTTTTTATAAAAAAAAAACAACTCAACTCGTTACTACTAATACGATAGTCAGGAAGGGCCACGTGGACGGTTCAATCCCAAAAGTCACGAAATCTAAACACCTAGTAGATTACAGAAAATGTAGCCGGGGGAGGTATAAACATATATTTATAAAACCCCGTAGCTGTTTGTTTTGTGCAGGTACTGTCCCCTTGACAGCGGCGCCGCGCCACTCGCGCGGGGGCTGCTGGTCCCTGGTTGCTAGGCAGAGTGACGGACGGGTGCGGAAGGGGAGCTGTCAGCGGCTGCGGGAAGTGACGTCGGCGTGTCGTCAGCAGTGTGTGTGTGTGTTGATGTTTTGTGGAAGGCTGGAGGACGGAAGGAGGGCCGGCTTGTTTTTGTTCTCCGAGCGAGAAAGCTCCCGGGGTTGGACTGGGGTTTCATTTTTTTTTTTTTAAAGGGGAAAAAAGACAGAGGTAAAACGACGCCTTTGGAAATCGCGAAGGGGCTACGCGCGGTCCACAGACAGGGGGGGCTGCTGCACAACACAGCGCACGTTAACGGCCACCGCTTGAAAGGAGGAATCGTCGTTCCCCAGCCCCCCCCTGCGAAAGCAGACAACCATGACGATTCTTCCGAAGAAGAAACCCAGCTCGACAGTCGGGGTGCCTGACCACCCGGACGAGAGTGACCGGCGGAGCGGTCCGGACTCCCACCCCCACTCGCACCAGCACCCTCATCCCCACACACACGGCGGCCGAGCCGGCGCCAGACCCAGGGCCTCCCCGCCGCGCTGGCCCTACCAGGCCGCGCCGCCCTCGTCCAGGGAGGACCGGAGAGGCGAGGCGAGCTCCCGGCCGCAGCAGGCCTCGCCGCCGCCCGTGGGGTCGGGATCCCCCGTGGGGCCGGCGGACGGCAGCGGGGCGGGCGGGGTGTCGTGCGGGGCCGGCGGCCGCGGGGAACTGTCAGGCGGCGTGGGGTGCGGCGCGGGGGTCGGGGTGGGCGCCGGAGTCGGGAGCTGTTGCTCCGGGCCCGGCCTCAGCAAGAGGCGGAGGCAGGCGGCCTGTGCCGGCGGTGTCGCCGGCGGAGGGGTTGTCGGAGTGGCCGGGGGAGGCGGAGGGGGACCCAGCCCGGACCCGGAGGAAGGAGCGGGATACAACAGCGAGGACGAATACGAGAACGCGGCCAGACTGCAGTCCCTGGACCCGGCGACCGTCGAGCAGGTACGGGGGTGCAGGACGGACGCGAGTTGCCGATTGCTCGTCCCTGCCCGGGGAGAACCCTCTGGGTGGCGGCGTGGGCAAGCTGACAGGTCTCGGGCAGGAGCGTTGTCAACACGCGTGGCGTGTGATTGCGAGTATCGGATCACCATGCCTAACGAAACGGATGCTTTGCTTTATCCTGTGATTTGCTTCTGCACTCGTACATCATGGCCGGTGTTATATGTCACTTGATGACTTTAGCATATTTAAATATTAAAGCCCGAAATACCCAGCCAGATACAAGCTTTAATTGTCACCCCCTCTTTGCAACTATTATTCGCGAATTTAAGGCAGCCTTGTTTTTCAGTGGCCCCCGTTTAAAAGTGACCTCTTGGAGGTTCAGACATGACGTTTGTCTTTTGGTTAAGGTTTGTGTAGAATGAGTTTATTTCCCATAATTACAGACTTTGTGTAGAAATAAGCATTCCACTTTTATTCCAGTCCGGGGTAACAAGTTAGGAACCTTCGGTCCCCCTGGCTAGAATGAATGAGTGTCAAACTTATCATGTCCCTGTGTATAGAGATGACATCCTGCTGTATGTCTGAGCAGCCCGTGTTTAGTGTATTTAATAAATGAGAGAACCAGCTGGAATGGAGATGGAGGGTGTCAATGCTCCTGTGAGTCTGTCGTATTGCAGCTGTTATGACAGATAATCATTTAATAACAAGTAACTTTTTGCAGCTGCTCTGTTAGAAGCCGATTCATACAGGTGCCGTGGCCGCGTCCCTGCGTGAGGCAGTGGCCTGGCAGAGCTTTAGAAAGTGCCGAGGCTGGGCTCTGTGGGGAGACGGCTCTACAGCCTCTGCTTGAGTCAGACCCGGTGGCGGGGTTCAAGGCATCACTCGGACATCAGGCTTCCCCTCCTCCGTTCTGTTTTTTTTGGGGTCGCGTGTACCGGGGTGCAGAGCAGGGGTGTGCGGGCGTTGGGTGTGTGAGATGCCCTCATCCGCGCCCTGACCTCCGGGCACAACAGCTCTCTGCACCAAGCCAGTGTGCGGTTACAAACCAGTGTGATGTCATTTACAGCTTTTCGGCATCCATCTGCTTTCACACACGCACCTTGGGGTGCATTGTTTTCCACCGGGCGCCAATCACCGCCTGGCTTTCAGTTCCGGCGAGCAGTCGCTCCCCACCCCATTGCACCCATATCTCCCAGTACTGGGGTGCGGCCTTCGGTGTGCTTCCTTAACAACAGGCCACCCTGGTTACAGCGAGGGCTGCTGCAGTCTGTCTGCACCCCCGTGGGCTCCCCTTGATCGCTGAAGAAGCCGGTCAGACTGCTCCCTGGCTGGTTCGTGTTTCCCTGCCCCGCAGCCCGGCTCCCAGTCTCTGCTGACCATGTGGGAACGTGAGGGCTCTCCCCAGGGAACAAACCAGGGCCTCTCCTTGGTGTCGTTTGCAGCCGGGCGTGCGCGTTGAGCCCTGATCTCCGGAGAGGGCAGGGGAGGCCATCAACCCGTCTTGTGTGTCAGGCCTGGGCAGGCCGCATCGGGCTGGGAAAGCAAATGTGTTTCGGAGGAGCGTTGCCCCGCGAGAGGACTTTGACTTCCCTGTCTCCTGCTGCACAGAGCCCCGTGTGCTCATCCCAGGGGAGAGTCCGACCCCTGACTCCTCGGCGTTTTCAGAGGTGCTGTCCTGCAGGGGCAGTCAGGGTCGAAACTCTGAGGAACTCACTCGCCGGATGTGACTCCGTCATATCCCAGTCTTCTTTAATCCCAAGCCGTTGCCCTTGAAGATCGGGACTTGGAGGCGTCCGCAGTGCCGCGCCTCTGCTTGTGGATGGGGTCGTCAAAGCGCTGCAGAGAAAACGAAGCTTCGCGTGAGGCTTCTGAGCCTCTGTGAGTTTGGTCAATGTAGCCGTAGTTCTACGTGTTTGTTTTGGCTGTGTCCGCCGGAGAGCGAATTGGCAGAACATCGTTATTAGACTAGCCGCAGAGAAGACATCGCGCGTGCCTCACGGTGCTCCGAGTGAGCCGCTCTGTGGGATAGCCAGCGCTTCAATCGCGGCCAGCTTTCTGTTGGAAAGCGGGGAGCAGCCAGGGGAGCCGCTCATGGCTTCCTGCGGTCCTCTGGACAGTCGGAGCCGATCCCCAGGGCCGAAGGTGTTGCCGCGTGTGGCCCAGGAGGAGAGGAGAGGGATGGGCACGAGACCGAGCTGGAGCCATTGTCCTGGTCTCTGGATTGAGTTCTCTCTGTGCCTTGTTTCCACTGCGCCACCGGCGGCCCCGCGGTTGTGGTCTGTGCAGCGAGCGCAGCCCGAGGCCAGAGCTCCACCCGTCATGGGAATGTCATCAGGCCGATGCCAGTGTCCGATTGCCCATCACTGAGTAGACTGGACGAACATCTGATTAATCGCAAAGTCCACGTTTTTACAGCTTCAGGGGTCTCATCGCTCTATAAACAGGTTCAGTTTATTTGATGCCACTTTTGTGGTGTGAAAATGATTTCTTAGGTGCACAATAAATGTGTGTCAGAAGCAGTCTGAGATTGTTGATCACGTGAGATTGGAAATCGGATAGTTCTGGTGTACCTGTGTTGTGTTCGGGAAGCATCAGTTATCGCAAGAAGAAGTTTGTCTTAGCAATGTATAGGATTTTTGACTGAGACCGTGCAGAGTTATTGTCCATGCATTTTGTCAAAATCTCCACAATATTAGAATATTATTGTCATGATTCTGTTTCTGGACGGATAGAAAAAAAAAATTCCTCCCTTCAGTGCCTGTCAGTTGGTGCAGTAGGCTGACTGCCTGTGCCTTTGAGGTCCTGAGCACTCTCAGAAGGCTCCAACTGTGTCTGTGTTGTGCTTTAGAGGCCCTGGGCAGACTGGCAGAGAGACCTGACTCAGACTCCAGTGACCCACACCTTGCATGCCAGAGAAGTTTTTTAAAGGCACCGAGTTAAATCACCCTTATTTGCTCATGAGACCCAGGATCTCTACCCACAATCCAGCTCTCTATCCCGCTGTTTATCAGCTGTCGTTAATAGCAGAGAACCCTTGCAAACCAGTGTGATGTCATTTACAGCCATATTGTGTGGCTTCAAAACGGTCGTAGAGCTGGCCTAGAAGGCTTGCCGTTTCCCTGGAAGAATGTTATTAACTGGATCTTTCTTCTCCAGGAGTTTAGGGACGTGTTTTTGAGGCTGTGTACCACTGATTAACCTCAGTCTGTAATGGTAATAGTGTGCTTTTGAGTTTTTACAGCTCCACAGAGAACTGATAGAAGACAAAGGGGAAGTTCTGGCCTTTTGACATTTTTAAGGATCTAATTAAAATGTTTACAACTTTGCAAAAATAAAATCTAAAAATTCACTTGATATCAATGATTGCAGTCTTTATTGATTTCTTTTCTTCAGCTTCAGAATTAGTTGTACTGTGTTAAGTGAGGGGTGGGTGTTTGTGTACTGTTTGCTGTTACACTAAGTGCTGCAGTGGTAGGCTGTGCTTCAGGCTTTTTAGAAGCATGTATGTTCCCAATGGCTCACATTCTGGAATATATTCACCTTGCTTTATGTATGAATTAATTTGTTCAGTCAAGTCATTGAGAGCCGGACTAGAACAGCTGTAGCTCTCTAGGTTCTCCGCTCAAAACATCATCCAGTGCAGATTGTGGTGCTTCTTACAGAACTGTGGTTGTGAGGCACTTGCAGCATTTGTTACCCGTTTAAACTATTATTAAAGACGCTGGGGCTTTTCTTAAATGAAATACATCATTTGCAATGTGCAGGCACCATCTTGTATATCAGGCGGATGCTTCCTGTTACAGTTAAAAAAAAATGAAATGATGAATCAAAGAATCTGTTGAATCTTGGGTTTTTTTAGCCAACTTTACATTTAAAGCCGTTTAAAAAACTTGCCTTCATTTTCAGTCTTCAGCTTTGGAATGACTTTAAAAAAGGTGTTACACCGCTTTTCATATTTGAACTCTTCAGGTTTCAGGTCAGAAAATAGTGTTTGCAAATTTGAATGAAAGTGTTTTACTCCCGTTCGAGTCCTTACAGCCCTGTTATTTACTGGGAAATGCCAAACGTAATTAAAGAGGAGCGTATGACTTTGATATGACTTCTTAGGTCCGAGTTGCGTTCTCGGAGCAGATGCGGTCAGGAGCCCAGGCTGTCCGGCGGGAGGGCCTGGAGACACGAGTCGGCGGGTGTCTCGTCTCGGGCGGACGCGCGACGCGCCCTCCTCTGTCTCCCTTCTGTCTTTTCAAGCGAGTTTCTCTTTCTCGCAGCAGGAACACCGCTTCGAGAAAGCGCTGGGGGAAAAGAAAGGATTCGTCATTAAAAAAATGAAGGAAGACGGAGCGTGCCTCTTCAGAGCGGTTGGTAGGTTGGCATCTCTTTCAGTTGACACCCGGGCCAGGAAGAGGGGGTGCGCTGCAGGGGGCCCCAGTAGGTCGGCCTGCAGGAGCCCCTCTCAGTGTGGACAGTCATAGCGGTTTTGTTAAAATACCACAGTAACATGTTAGGGCCCTCAATCAACCCATGCCACTTTCCGATTCTGCAGGAATCTCTGGCCCTCTTCATTAAAACCCCCTTTTTAATCAGGGCCAGGGTCGTGCAGTGTAGCAGACTGCTTGTAAAGTTAGAAAAGGCGCAAAACCACTTCTGTGCCACCTCTAGAGTTTCAGACTTTCCCCAGAACTTTCCCCTTGTCATTTCTGTGTTGTCCAGAAAGACTGCTCAGTCCTGTTCACATTCCTAAGCAGAACCAAATAAGAGTGTTTTTTCCATTTGAGTATGGGTGGAATTAACTTTATTAAGGTGTTTTTATGTATTTTTTTTGTGATTATGATAATGTGGTGTTTTGTGTAAAACCCGAGGTAACACAGATATTAACAGTTTCGTATCAAATTCCTCTGACCCATTGATCTCAATCAGTTGTCCTCTCACGTACTGTTTGTGAATTGTTCATAAAGGAAATCGTCAAAGCCTGCAGAGCTCATGTTGAGTTGAAAATTATTTTTCTGTTGTTTGGTTGGTACAAGTACAGTGGACTTAGTGCTGTTCCAATACCAAGTAGTTTCAGTAATTAAGCAATGCTCACAAGACGACACGAGAGGGCGCTGTTCACTGAAAATTGCTTTGATGTTATTGCCTTTGACGTCTAGAAATCTCAGGGTAGGTTTCTAACCTGGGGTTGTAGGCTTGTACAATTATGGTGACTCTCACTGGATTAGTTTCAGACATGATTCCACCCTTGAATGATTCATTTAAATGTGTCTAAGATCTTACTGACAGCTAGAATAAGTCATAGGAAATGTTCTAGGTAGTGTTGTGGCAAATGTCATCCAGGTGGGGCTGCACATTGGTGGTGGTGGAGGGGATCCCCATTACCTGTAAAGCGCTTTGAGTGGAGTGTCCAGAAAAAGCGCTATATAAGTGTAAGCAATTATTATTATTATTATTATTATTATGAAATGAAAAGTATGTAAGAACATTTTAAGAAAGAATACAAATAAGAGGAGACCTTTCATCTTTCATTGCATAGAGATTTTGGGGTCATTAGTAGCTAATCCAGGGATCTCACCCAGCTGTTTCCTGAAAGGAGCCAGGATATGAGCTTTAGCTATATAGTGGCTTGTTCCACGCCTCTATCCCCCGAGCTGTGGAGTGTTTTGTTTTTGCAAATGAGAACTCTTACAGTATGTAGGCCGTCAGCTTCTTCTCCCCTGGGCACCGCAGGTGTCTGAACTGTTGCCGAGGAAGGGCAAATCCGAACTTCTTGCCCCCAGACTGGGGGTTTCTCCTATTATAGGTCCCTAGTCTTTTCTCACGGGCTCTAATCAGGAGCTTTCAGAGGAGCAGTGGGCAGCTGGTTAATCTGTATGACCAAGGCAGTGGCGTGGAGCAGTTCTCTGGACGCTGGACTGGACGATGGGCAGGCCTGTTCTGCCCTGAGTGCTGTGTGCTCCAGCAGTTCCCTCAATAGAGGCCCTCCTGTGCAGTATAAATGGGCCTCCAGGTCATCCCTGTGACTGTGAATACCGTTTTTCTCGATTGACCGATGAGGTAAAATAAGCAGATAAAAAAATGCTCTTCCAGGCTGGCCTGAAGCTTATTCTTTGGTGTGAGGGCTGAAGATCTTGGCTTCGGAAGAGACATGTCTGTCAGACAGATAGATAAGACTTTACTGATCCCGAAGGTAAAATTGAGGTGTTACAGCAGCCCAGCCCAAGACAAGCAAAAACAGACATCGGAATAGACGAAAAATTAAAATAAGTACAGCAATATAAAATAAATAGGTGTGTGCAAAATATGCCAATAGTTAATGTAAAACAATATAATATATGCAAAATGCTCATAGGTATATACAGATGGAAAGTACCACAATATAAACAGTATATTAATGCAGTGTCCAAAAAGTACATTAGTGCAACATGCTGTCCATAGACAAGCAGATGAATAATAATAATAATAATAATAATAATTGCTTACACTTATATAGCGCTTTTCTGGACACTCCACTCAAAGCGCTTTACAGGTAATGGGGACTCCCCTCCACCACCACCAATGTGCAGCATCCACCTGGATGATGCGACGGCAGCCATAGTGCGCCAGAACGCTCACCACAAATCAGCTATCAGTGGGGAGGAGAGCAGAGTAATGTAGCCAATTCATAGAGGGGGATTATTAGGAGGCCATGATTAGTAAGGGCCAATTGGAAATTTGGCCAGGACACCGGGGTTACACCCCTACTCTTTTCGAGAAGCGCCCTGGGATTTTTAATGACCACAGAGAGTCAGGACCTCGGTTTTACACACCCTGACAGCCACCGGGAGGAAGGACCTGCGGAAATGTTCCCCTGAACACCATAGCTGGAGCAGTCTGTTACTAAAAGTGCTCTGCTGTCTAATAACAGAATAGTGGTGCCAAAGTGCACAAATGCACTACACTGCTCCTAAACCCAGTTACACGAGATTCCTATGAAGAGTTCCCTTTCTTCCCTCATTTCATTTTTTTAAAAAAAGTTTAAAGGAAGAGTTCATCATGGAGGTGTGTGACTTTTACTTCTCTGTTGTTCATTCACATGAGAGCTTTGCCCCCTCTGCGCTCTGTATCAATGCAGAATTTTAATAGGCTCTTGTCTTGATTGGGCTGTTAGATGTCAGGTTTTAAAGTATAAGAAAATGCATGCCTGTGTTTTAAGTATCAGAAGTCTGTTTTCTCAGTGCTTGGCTGTCACTGACAGAGCTCAAAACCCTTTTTTTTTTCCTCTTAATGCTTTGTCTGAACCGTTCTGAGCCCCTGGTTTTTCTTGCAGAAACAAGAAGCTGTTCTTCTGGCCTGTGGGTGCTCTTTGGGGGGGAAAATAAATTCGTGATATTTTTGTAGAAAGGGGCCATTATTTTAAGACATTCCCGTCAGTGTTGTCGCTTCAGAAACTAGAAAACTAATTTTACCTTGCTGAAGAAAGGCTGTGCTTGTGGTCAGGGGAGGGGGGGGGGCTACCGTATCAGATTGACAGAGCTCACGCTTGGTTCCAGTAAGACCCTCGTATCGGATCTGCCCTGCGGTTTAGTCGGGTTTCTAAGAAGTGAGCTCTGATGTGGCTTCGCTGGTGGCGGCCACTTATCAGGTGTTACACTCTGATCTGTTCTCTGGATTCCGTCCAGAACGGAGCACCCAGACACCGTCCCTGGCAGGGTACAGAGTGGGCTGGTGGAACTGACGCGCTTTTTGAACGGGGAAGACCAAGAGGGAGACCCGGGTCAATCAGTCCAAACCCTCTCTTGGGCATCGACTGCATCAGCCCAGTGGATTTCTCCAGTCCACAGCAGGGAAAGCTGAGTCTGGGCCCACAAGTGGGAACTAGATGGACATGCGAACAGGGCTCAGTTCTATACGCAAAGAGTTATGGGAGTGTGAAACAAAACAAACTCAACTGTGTTGCCAAAGCTGATACTCGGGTTTCTTTCATAAAGCAGATGGACGAGATCCTTCAGTTACTCAGCTGCTAGCAACCAAAAGGGTTGGGATGGGGCTTCCTTGGTGCTGTTCATTTTTCTCCTTCCACGTCCCTTTACAGTGAAGAGCCTCATTCAAGTTCCTGGTGTAGTTTATTAACGCTTGATTTCCGTTTTATGAATGCCATTTTAAAGATTAGTTCTGGTCGTATTTTTTTGAATTCGTTTTGTTACTGTTATTGTACCTGCTTAAGATTGCTGTGCTTGTGCTTGTCATGTCCTCTAATGGCCCTCATCGCCTGCATCTTAGCTCCTAATATGAGATTTTTGAGATTGATGGATCCTTAAACCTCTGTAAGTCCCATAATTCTGTCAGAAGAGAATACCATTGCTCGATTTGGTCTAAAAACACTTTTCTTTCTTTTGTGTTGAACAGACGGGCGGCTCTAATGTTGTAAAATGAAATATATCAAATTTATCTTCCAAGAACTGGACAGGATCTGCTTCTCAATCCTGTCTGTTCTTTTTTTTTTTCCTGCTCTTGCAGTTTCACTGTGGAGCTGTCTCTATGGCTTCGGCTGACCAAGGTGGAGTAGAATATAAATATTAAAAACAATTAATTTGGTCTTTTAAGCACTACCCCTGCCCTTAAACAGAAAATTAATACATGAGCAAATAAACATTATGCCATTTTTTTGCTTTCTACAATGAAGCACCAGACAAAAGCTGAACACTACATTTCTAGCTCTCGGGCTGTATTCCTCAGCTGTGAAAAGTTATCTTGGGTGAGAAAATTTCAGCTTCCTGTTTCTGATATTTACCCACATGGTTTCAACCAGGTGCGCCAGAAGGTTAGATTTCTTCGGAATTTCCCAAAGCAATCATGCATACGAAGACGAGAAGCACAACACCTTTTGTTTATTTCTTCCTGCCAGTGTCCAGCGTATTTCTGAAAGCCCTGGGGTTTTCCTCCATGCACTGAAGGACAGTGGTGCTTCCTGGTTTCTTTCATGGCCTGGATTCTGCGTCTTGTTCTGTGGAGTGTGTGTGTGGGGGGGTGTTACAGGGTGCACTGCTCACAGTGGGGGTGAGCGCAGTGGAATCCTAGCCAATGCCTGAAGCTCTTGTGGAGTTATAATTGGCATCCTAAAGCTCTGCTTAATCCACTTTGCGCTTGGCTTAATCATATACACCAAGGCCTTGAAGCCCCTGGGGCGCTTCTAATTAATCTTGTGTGAGCCTAAAGGAGCTGATGAGCGAAGCCTGACTTGCTTTATTTCAACTGTATATGTATATTTCAGTGAATGCCCGATGCTCTGCTTCACTCCCTTCATAGCATAAGCCTCCCTCCCTTTGAAACCAAAGTCTCAGGACTTGGTGAATGATGGTAAACATATCTCCTAGATTGCAAAAATACAAACAGGAAATAACTGGCTTTGTGGTTGGCGTCCGAGCAGTGCGCATGAATGAAGGAGCCACTAGAGGGAGTGGTAATAACCCTCTTTCTTCAGCTTGCTCTTCTCTGTCGGGCTGCTTGGTAATACACAGGGGGTACGAGTTGCAGGTGCATGCATTCCACTTTTCCTGTGTAAATAATTTTCAATGCAAATCAATACTAATTTGGTAGAGACACGCAACCCATTTCTTCTTGAGGTCACTGACACACACACACACACACACTCTCACATGCCTTGTGTATATCAGGTTTGCAGAAGTCTAAGGTTTAAATGGGTCAGATCTAAAGTTACTACTGACACAGCAGTGACATCAGCAAACTTGAATAAATAGTAGTAGTGCAAATCATCATTATTGTTAGTTGGTGGTGTTAATGTAGTATTTGTTACAAAGGGAGGATCTTTGCTTTCATCATAGTACAAAATCAGTTTAACACCGTACAAATGATCTGATGTAGCCATTAATAACCAGTGAGGCTGGCATGAAAACCGCGCACACAGCAGCCCTCCAGGGCTTGGCATTGGAGATTCTCTGTCTAGTGGATCGTTTAGAGCAGTTCTTTAGCAGAAAAGCCCAAGCCAGTTATCAGTGGTGCCGATTGGTAGTGGGCCCTGGATGGCAGAGCTTTGCAAAGGCCCCTGAGGGCTGGACAGGAACACGCGGAGTGGGGCGGCAGCGTGCAGGAAGCTGAAAGCGCTTGTTTATTTCTGGGCCTGCAGAGGAGGAAATGCGCATCTGTAGGGTCTTTCCCTGCGTATTTTTTCATTTTCATGGAATCCAGGCAGGGGAACTTGCAGCTGCGGAGTATGCAAACTGCCTCAACTGTTCTAAAAACAAAACAAACACGAGGAAGAATGAATTATTTTCTACGGTTCTATTTTTGGACTTTCAACCCATGTGACCACCCTGGGCGAAATGACTATACACTAAAACCTCAGCTTTCAGCTTATCCCACGGTATTCCAGTCAGGGTCAATGTAAAGGGTCATCTCGGCAAGTGTTTGCACGTAATTGAAGTTTTTTGTTTGTGTGTGTAAATAAGTATTTATGTGCTTTATGCTAAGTAAAAAAAGGGTGGCTGGGGGTCGTGTAACAGAACATTTGTAATAGATGTCACAGTCAGGGGTGAGAAGGTGTGTTTTTGACAGCACCATGTGAGGAGGAATCGCTGTCAGAATAGAGCAGAGTAACTGCGGAATATGCAGAGCTGAATCTCGGAGAGATTCCCTCCCTGAACACCGGCTGGGTATCTTTTCAGTTTCATGGAATGAAAATAACAAGGAGCTGCGCGGTGGTGTGTGCAGGGTGTCTTGGGCGGAGGGGTGGCTCTGTGGCTAGGGATCTGCGCCTGTAGCTGGAAGGTTGCCGGTTCAAATCCTGTGGCCAGCAGAGGACTCCTACTCCGTTGGGCCCCTGAGTAAGGCCCTTCACCCCACCTGCTCCAGGGGCGCCGTATAAATAGCTTCTCTCCCTGCCTGTGTGTCTTATGGAGAGCAAGCTGGGGTCTGCGAAAAGATATGTATATGGCCGATTAAGCGATCTCATGTGGGGAAAGTGTGTTGGGTGTCGCGTTGACGCTTGCCTGGGATCTGGGGTTGATGCCAGTGACTGTCCTTACAGGCGACTTCTTCTCCTCGACCTGTCCTCTGTGTACTATTGTCTCTAGCTGTGGGAGCTGGAAATCCAGCCATCTCAGAAAAATGAAAAGCCCAGAGCAGCACATGGTGCGTCTTCTGCTTAACCCTCAGTGCTGTTGACTGGAACAGTCCCCAGATGAATCTGAAATATCTCTCAGAAGCAGCCGGTACCTGAACATCTGACTCAGATCTGAATATTTCAGTTTGGTTTTACGTTTTAGATTATTTTCTTGCCCTGAAATTGAAGGTGTTTCCCGGTTCTTGTTTGCCACCACTTTCTAACGTACTTTCTGGGTGAGGTAGTCATTTGTTTTCAGCCTGCCTGAATAAAATTTTTTTAAAAAGTTTTAGGACTTTCTGTTGCCCCAAACCATGAACCGAGTTCTGTACAGAGTTTTACATTACATATATGAGACATTTTCAAAGATTGACCAGGAGTACCCATGAGCCCCAAAAGCAGCATAATATTGGAGGGGTGTAACGCAGATTGGATGTTGGCAGACTTTCCAGAGCTGTTAGTGCTAGAAACTAAAGCTGTTTGAATTGTTTGAACTGCTGTGGCTTGCCAGAGAGTGCTCAGGCTCCAGTGTTATCAGTGAGCTCTGAACCCACCCTATATCCAGCTGTTAGCTGCCCTGTGACCAGCTGTTGTGATTGCTGTGTGAAAAGAAGCAGTGATTCCAAAGTTAGGCGGGGAATGCAGAAAGGAGCCACCTATTTGTTTTTAAATTTCGAAACGAAAAGCATTTTGTTAGGTTAATATTTTTACCTCCCCCCTTCCAACCACAATAGAAGTTACACCTCTGCATGCCTGAAAACAACCTGTTTACAACCTTATGGTTTCACATAAGCCTTAAAGTCTCTTCTTGTACTCCAAACACGGGGGCTGAGAGTGATTGGAAAATGTGGAGGTGTAGCTTATTGCGTTCACCATCAGGTCCTGAACTGATCAAATTTCCAGTGAATCATAGACTTTTTAACACCTGTGCTTTAATGAAAACTTGCGATTTAAGGACCTGTCTGATGGCGATTAAGTGTAACAGGAGGAGCTGGTGCATTCTGTGTTTCCCACACTTGTGAGCATGAATGCAAAATACGTTCCCAGTGAGTCAGAATGGAGATCAGCCCGATATGCAAAGTGTGTTCCTGTTGTAGGAGCTGGGTTACATATCTACTTTCATGCTTATTTTTTACCTGGTGCAAGGAGAAGTTCACACTTCACAGTCTTGCATAGAACATGGATGAGGTTACGGATGGGAGGTGGCCATTCAGCCAACCCTGCTCCTTGGAATGTCAGGGAGCGATTGATCCAGGGATCTCATCCCGCCGTATCTTGAGAAAAGCTAATATATTGGCCTTGACGAGGTGGCTGGATTCTTTGTTCCATACTCCCACCACCCTTTGTGCAAAGAAGCGTTTCTTCTGCTCATGTTTAGTGGCTCTTCCACATAGTTTCCCACTTGTGTCGTAGTTCGTGTTTCGCTGTTGATTCCGGAGAACTCGTTGACTGTGTCAGTGCTTTTGATTTCTTGGATCAGCCTAGACACCACTGGGGCTTTCTTTTGGTGTTGACAGTAATTGCTAATTACATTAACGCAGGAACTTCATGCTGATTTAGTAGAACAAGTCAATGTGTATCAGTGTGTATGTGTACTGCAGTATCTTTATTCATCTGTAAAAAGATATATTAGGCCTTTTTATATTAACAATATGTTATCAAGTCTTTTGGTTTGTTTTTCAAGATATCTTAACATGTAGGTAGTGGACAGAAAAATGGCACTTGGATAAATGAGGCACAGCAAGTATATTGAAAGCAAGGGCTTTGACACAGGTGTGGCTCATGCGTTGATTAACCAGATCAAATTCCAGCACTCTAAGGGTCACGTGTAAACATGCTGGATGGGCCTGCCTGCCTAAAAGTTTGGCTACGATGGCTGCAAGAGGTGGTTTTTGTTGGGGTGCGAGTGGCAGGATCGACTTGCTGATTCGGAAATCTGCTTCACGTGCAAGCGGTGGGCGTCTGTGGGTGATGTCAGCGCGCAGCTCTGAAGGAAACCTGTGATCTGCAAAGGGCGACCGTGGGAGGAGGCTGACGCTGCGGGATCGTGATATCGGTGCGTGAATTTCAAGTTCAAGGCACGGCAGGTGGGCGACCGCGGATCCGTTGACGGTTTTCGAATGGGAGAATTTCCCCCGGGGGGACCGAGCAGCCTGGGGTGATCCACTGAGACCCCCACACAGAGCAGGAGACCCTCGTTGGCTGCGGTGCGCAAACCCCCGATCACACCTGGGGGGGGGGGGGGCGCGTCTGGGAGTCCACTGCCGCAAGGAGCAGAGGCAGCGGACTGCTGCGCGGTGGAGAAATGCGATCTGGTCGGGTGAACCGCCCTTCATCGTGATCTCGACAGACGATACGAGAGCACGCGTGGCACCAACCTGCACAGCTCTGCAGCTCTGAGTAGCCCTTAGTAGGCAAAAGCAGTACTGAGCGCTATGTAATGCTTTAGAGCTATCCTGTTGTAGGAGCTGGGTTACATATCTACTTTCATGCTTATTTTTTACCTGGTGCAAGGAGAAGTTCACACTTCACAGTCTTGCATAGAACATGGATGAGGTTACGGATGGGAGGTGGCCATTCAGCCAACCCTGCTCCTTGGAATGTCAGGGAGCGATTGATCCAGGGATCTCATCCCGCCGTATCTTGAGAAAAGCTAATATATTGGCCTTGACGAGGTGGCTGGATTCTTTGTTCCATACTCCCACCACCCTTTGTGCAAAGAAGCGTTTCTTCTGCTCATGTTTAGTGGCTCTTCCACATAGTTTCCCACTTGTGTCGTAGTTCGTGTTTCGCTGTTGATTCCGGAGAACTCGTTGACTGTGTCAGTGCTTTTGATTTCTTGGATCAGCCTAGACACCACTGGGGCTTTCTTTTGGTGTTGACAGTAATTGCTAATTACATTAACGCAGGAACTTCATGCTGATTTAGTAGAACAAGTCAATGTGTATCAGTGTGTATGTGTACTGCAGTATCTTTATTCATCTGTAAAAAGATATATTAGGCCTTTTTATATTAACAATATGTTATCAAGTCTTTTGGTTTGTTTTTCAAGATATCTTAACATGTAGGTAGTGGACAGAAAAATGGCACTTGGATAAATGAGGCACAGCAAGTATATTGAAAGCAAGGGCTTTGACACAGGTGTGGCTCATGCGTTGATTAACCAGATCAAATTCCAGCACTCTAAGGGTCACGTGTAAACATGCTGGATGGGCCTGCCTGCCTAAAAGTTTGGCTACGATGGCTGCAAGAGGTGGTTTTTGTTGGGGTGCGAGTGGCAGGATCGACTTGCTGATTCGGAAATCTGCTTCACGTGCAAGCGGTGGGCGTCTGTGGGTGATGTCAGCGCGCAGCTCTGAAGGAAACCTGTGATCTGCAAAGGGCGACCGTGGGAGGAGGCTGACGCTGCGGGATCGTGATATCGGTGCGTGAATTTCAAGTTCAAGGCACGGCAGGTGGGCGACCGCGGATCCGTTGACGGTTTTCGAATGGGAGAATTTCCCCCGGGGGGACCGAGCAGCCTGGGGTGATCCACTGAGACCCCCACACAGAGCAGGAGACCCTCGTTGGCTGCGGTGCGCAAACCCCCGATCACACCTGGGGGGGGGGGGGGCGCGTCTGGGAGTCCACTGCCGCAAGGAGCAGAGGCAGCGGACTGCTGCGCGGTGGAGAAATGCGATCTGGTCGGGTGAACCGCCCTTCATCGTGATCTCGACAGACGATACGAGAGCACGCGTGGCACCAACCTGCACAGCTCTGCAGCTCTGAGTAGCCCTTAGTAGGCAAAAGCAGTACTGAGCGCTATGTAATGCTTTAGAGCTATCATTTTCAGCCCATGTTGCTGCGTTTGCTGCTGTGGGAGGTGGGGTGGTTTTCAACATGACAGTTCCCCCCCCCCCAGCATCAGAGCACTTGTGGTTGCCCTGTGGTTGGATGACCATGAAATTGGTGTTATCCATATGTCGTGGCCTCCTTCCCCAGAACTCAGCCCAGTCTAGCATTTGTGTGATATTCTGGAAAGATGCCTGGTACCAGGTGTGAGTTGACTGGCTTTCTTGTGGAAGAATGGTGCCACAGCCCTCCTCCGTCACGGTGGACAGGGGCTGCACTGGCTGCATGTGCTGAACTGTAGCCTTATTAAGTGACGTTAAGCCAGCCAGTAAGAATATTGAATAAGCTTGAACGGGAAAAAATATGTAGACAGTTTTCTGCCCCATCTAGTCAGAATTTGCATTTTGATTCTAAGGCAAATATTTGCTTTGCTGTGTCTATAATCCTAATATCATATAGATTATCATAATCTTTTTATAAATTTGACGGCATCAGCAACCAATATGTGTATAGCTCTATCTGCCCTATATTAAAAAATAGCTTTTCTCTTTAAAAAAAACTGCTTCAGTTATTAGATGAGGGATGAATTACGTATTTATTACAGCACAGGTCCTGAATGTGTGCGTAGGGCTCATTTATTTCGCGTGAGGGTGTGTGGTGTCTTTAAGGATGTGGCAGCTGCTCCAGCCCTGGAGTTGTTGATTTAGCGGTGCTTTTCTCCTCCACCGTGTGTTTGTACCTTAAACCATAAGCAGCAGGCTGCAAGCGTAACATCGAGCTATTAATCGTGGAAAAGACGCTTCGCTCCATTGTTTGGCGTTGTTTTCACTGTTCATTCATGCCACTTGCATAACTCCTGTGGTAAACGCATGTTACGACTTCTCCGTCTTGTTTCCTAATGGACGGGTCTCTCGTGGCTCTGTGCCTGCAGAGCCGTCCCACCAGGTTCCCTTTCTGAAGGAGGAAAGTAAAAGGCTTGACTGTCGGTTTTGTGTCTCTGTGTCGCAGACGCTCTAAACTGGGGAAACAGGATCACTTTGTTGGGGCAGCACAGTGCCCGGGACCTGGGGTGCTGTCTGTGTGGAGTTTGCAGGCTCTTCTTCCCAGTGCTCCGGTTTCCTCTTGCAGTCCAGAGGCACGATGGGAGCTTACATGACTGCTGGGAAAATTGACCGTTGTCGGAGTGCGGGTGTCTGTGAGGCGTGCGTCCGCTTGCGATGCAGCGGCGTCCTGTCCAGGGTGCACCCTGCCTTGTGCCCAGTGCTCGCTGGGATAGGCTCTTGCCGCCCCACGACCCTAAAACAGGCAGGATGGATGGATCGCTTTGCTGGTCAGAGCCTTGACCTTCCTGCGGGCCTGGCGTAGCGGGCTGGGCTGGGAGGCTGCAAGCATGAGGGCAGGTTCTGGCCCGCCGTCTTTAGCGACGCGCTCTGCCCAGACTGCCCCTTCTGCTGTCTGCCGCGCTCACGAGGCCCGTTCCCCCCCCGGGCCCTGCGCTGCGCCTTTCTTCCTCTGCCAGCCTGCCCGCCTGCTGAACATGCCAGTAAAGCACGGGGCTGCCTGCCAGAGGTTTGTACTCCACCCTCACTCCTCTCAGCTGGTTCCCTCCCTTCTTTCTCTGCTTTGCAAAAAGTCTCCTGTCTTTGGCGCTTTTTAAGTCTTCTCAGATAGGCCGTCTCCTAAAAGTAGTCTGATGTGAACTCTTTCTTGCGGTATTGAAAGCAGATGCAGTACCTCTGCCAGAGTCTTCAGACCCTTGCACGGGTCAGGACGCTTTGAAGTAGGAATTAATATCCGTTACATACACCCCCTTCACAACGCATTCAAAGCATTAAAAATGTAGATGATATAAAAGAAACACATGGGGAATGTCGTGATTCCATAAATATTCAATACCTTCGTTGTTCCATGAGTTTAGGTGCACAGAATTACTTTAGTGAGCCACACAATAAGTTCAGTGTGTGCAATAATAGTTGTTCACATAAATTTTAGAATAAATACATTGGTCTCTGTAGAGTCCCTCAGTGAGGAACTGAATTTCAAGCAGTGTTTAAATGGAAGACCAGGGAGCTTTCAAAACAACTCGGGGGCAAACCTCTATTGAGTCACAGATCAGGAGAAAGTTATAAAACAATTTCAGAGACGTTTAATGTCTCTTTTGGCATATTAATTCAAAATCAGTTCTTAGTGAGGCAAAAGTCAGTCACCAAGAAGTGGAAGGAAGAAGCACCCAGATACTGCCGAGATCAGGCTACCCCTGCAGTTCTTGTTTCAGTGGTCATTTTCTAATTCATTTCTTTTGTCTATTCAGCAATCTCTAAGGTTTTAATTTTTTTTTTACGATTTCCTGTTGAGCTGGGACAAGTTACTTTACTGAGCCAAGATACTGAGCAGTTGGTGAAGGAGCCAAGTGGTTAAATATTCCACGGTTAGGTGCACTATGAGTTCAGTGGCTGAGAAATGACAGAGAAAATATCAGAATGTCCCTGGGTTAACAATATCCTGGTCACTCCACAAAGGGGACTTGTAAAGAACTGGAAAAAAACAAATCTCATTTGGGCTTTGCAACAAAGCACCTACAGTAAGCGATACTGCCAACATGTAGCAAACTGTTTTGTAAAAACCGATCGGAACACAGATTGTGCAATGTCCTGGCAATCTTGGAGGAAAAACTGCTTCAGACCTCAACCCAAGACAAGAGATTCCTCTTTCAGCAGGATAGTGATTCACATCACAAGGCCAAAGGTGCACTGGAAAGGCTCAGGAATAAGAAAGCGAATGTCTTTGCGTGGCCCGGTCAAGTCACGTTGTCCCGACTAGAATCCTATTGAGAATCTGTGGATAGACTTGCAGATGGCTGTCAATTAGGGATCCCCAAACAACTTGGGAGTACTTGAGCAAATCTAGCTGGAAGAATGAGTACAGATTCCCTAAAAGACTAATTGCAAAAGTGTCATATGCTCATGCAATCAATATGTTTCAGTTTTCATTTTTTTCTCTTGAGTTTTCAATAACATTTATCGTACATTATCTTGTTGGCCTTTAGAAGTCTTTAGTTTTAGCGTTCTTTTAGATAAAAACTTAATTGAAAAAATGTTTTAATTTCACAAAATGGGACACCATAGGAAGATTCTGAATACCTTTACAAGTTTAAGAATGTGAGAAAGGTTACAAACGAGAGGGTACCGTTCCGTTTAGTGTGGTCGTTAGTAGCTGATTGATCCGATGATTGATCCGATGATCTCACTGAGCTGCCTATTGAAAGAAGTCAGCTTTTCAGCTTCGGCAACTTGGTGGGCCAGCTTGTTCCACGCTGCCTCAGCCTCTGATGATGGAGTGAGTGTTATACTGGGCAGAAAGATCCTGTTGCCACTCGCAAAATCATCACCAAACTGCCAGTCATAACCACCCGCGTAACCAAGTGAAGTCTTCAGACAGACACTTGATGTTCTTGAGGCTTGGAAAACACCAGCGTCCTTGTTTTTCAGTGTGGGCTGAGCACCCAAAAAAGCTCTGTAAGGGAATTAGGTATTTTTTTCAACCACGGGCTGGCCGCGGTCAGACATCGCTGTTGTGCGTCTCCCTATAAGAAAAGGGAGTTGTGGGAGAGCCAGATTTCATATCCATATAACCTCTCTGGCACTTGTAGAATAAATAAACCTCAAGGTGGAATCTTGACCGCTGAAAACTGACTTATGTGTTCTTGTTGGACTTTTTTTTTCCAGTGCATAATTACAGCAGAGACAGCCGGGCAGCAGGAGCTACCTGAGCGTCTGTTCTCCTTGACGCTTGCTCCACCCTCCTATTCATGGAGAGGCCTTTCTTTGGAAAGCGGGCTCTGAAGGGAAGCCCTGTGTTGGCCGCTTTAAAAAATAAATACTGTAATTATTGTAATAGCTCCTCGGCACAGGCGCATACTACACACAGATGCAGTGAGGGAGCCCGTGAGCTGTGGTTGCGAAGAAAACCTAGCTTATGCACCGAGGCTAGGTGGATAGACTGACACCGGAGAGCCTGTTCACATAGACCTCTCTTTGTCTCCAGGAGCTCCAGGCTTGGTTTGCTCCCTGCGGTTGAGATTGAGGACACTGGGCATTTTAAATTACCCCACCACCACCAGTGCACTGTTTTCTACCCCCTCTTTTAGTTTGGCTCAGCGAGGGGACTGAGCATCTCAACGTACAAAGCGGCGGAGGGATGTTTATTCCCCCCTTCGTGGTGCTGTAATAGAGGCCGAAGGTGCGGCTCACTGCAGACGCTGTAGTCGTCGCTGCCCCGTGCTGGACACTGCAACGCCTGGGAAGAAGCCGTGGATCGGGGGTAATGCTTTCAGCTATGTGTTCGGCTTGCTTGTGGTGCGCGCTGCCCTTGGGGAAAACCAGTAGATATGAAGAAGAGAAGGGAGCAAAAAGGGAATCGTTTTTGGGTAAACGCGGGGCATCATGTTTATTATTGTATGAGAAAGGCGATACCCCTGCAGCTGGCGACAGAGGTAATGGATAGGGGCGCATCTGCTGGGGTTTCACCCCGTCTTGGCACAGAATTCCCAAACAGTCTCTCGCTGGATTCTGGTCGGCGCGCGTTGTCCTCGGGCTTCCCCGGCCGTGTTTTCCACGGGCTTTCCCAGGGCCCTTCCTGTGGGACAACCAAGTTTTTGTTCCCAACCACAACCTAGTCGTTTCACTGTCTTCACTTCTTCATTTTGCTTTTTTTGCATTTTCTTTTAAAATCTGGGATATTGGGTTCCTTTCTACTTTAAAACGATGCAGATTTTGTAATAAATGACAAGGTTACTGGCCTGAATTAATATACATGGGCTTCCGGGCAAACCTTATTCTGATCTAGAAAAGGGTCCCAGTCAAGTATGTGGAGGTGCCCTAGGTGACACGTTCATTGATCCTCGCTGCCACTGGAGGCAGAGGAGGGTATTCCTGTGGCAGGTGACATCTTGACACGCTGTCTCCCGCTGTGGTGAAAGACTCGGGCGCCTCCAAGACGTGCCCCTTCCAGCGCTTGGCGAGTTCTGGGCTGCGTGGATCGGTCACTGTGGGCGGGCGTTGCCCTGGAGATATGCGCAGGGGCGCAGATCCACAGGGGAGAGCGGGATTCTCACTTCCACTTTCCCTGGAAAGAGGAAACGGGAGGAGAGGGACTTACCTGCTCCCTGCCGGCCTCTGGAGCAGTTTTCGCTGAGCGCTGTGCACCAGGTGAAGGCCGTGGGCGGAGCAGAGGTTTCTAGAGAAAAGGGAAGAGTGATACACAGTGCATGACCCATTGTTATTACTTTCAGAGTAGCTTTACTGGACATCTCCCTTTTTCAAAGTGCACGTGGTACATAAATAGTTGAAGCTTTAAAGCTTGCAGTCATGACAGTTTGAAGTCTCGCAACTGATATCTGTTACAGTATATACACATCCCCTACCTGCACCACACATTCAAAGCAATATAATTTTAAAAAGTAAACGGATAATATGGTAGAAAATGGAAAAATGCCTTGGACTTGGAAAGGGTTAAAGTCGATCCCAGCTTTTTTTGTGTTCTGGAGATTTTTCTGACTTTTTGTTTTAGTATGTGCGGTCCCAACCACTACTTTACGTTGAAGCGTCTTGCCTGGGCAGACAGTGGTGGCCAGTGGGATGTAGCTGCTGACTTCACAGCCGGAGCGTGACGGCTGTCGTAACCCTGTGCAGGCAGGCTGTGGCCGGAGGCTTAAGCTCTCCAGTGACTTGCAGTGTTTCTGGGCCCGTGTGGAAATCCCTGCTGTTTGTTTCTTTTATCTCTGTTGGGCAGAGACTTGACCAACGCTGCCGCGAGCGTGTCTGGACAGCGCATGTGGCTTTGTTTCGTGTCCAAGACGATTGCTGTTGGAATTCCCGTATCAGGGCGGCAGGAAGAGAAATGTTTCGGAGGGGGGCGCAGTGTCTGTGGCCGGCATGGCTGTGTTGAAGCTGTGACATGAAGACATCCTCACACGCTGCGGTCTGTGGTAACTTTGTGAAATGCAGCAAAAGACATCACGAGCTGCAAAAATCCTCAATAGCAGTAAAACTAAATTCTAGAAATTAGCTTTAAGAGTTTTAAGACTTAAAACCTTTCTCTTTTATATTCCCTCTTTGAATTTAAATGGCAGATTGACTTGCAGAAAGGGGAAAATGTGTTGGCATTATTTCTTATTGTGAAGTGTCCCCTGGAAATGTATTTCCAGTCAAACTGGAGTTCGTCCTGTGTGTATTTACATTAGTAAATATTCCGGCTGTATTAATATTCCAAAATATGTTTTCTTGTCCTGAATGTTCAAGAACAGTTTGAACTCAGGTGAACCCACCTAATATTGCCCTTCTTCTCTGAGATCTTGTACTCTTGCCAGAATTGTATTGGAGGTTACTTTAGGTAGCCTTAGCATTAAATATTAATCTGTCTGTATAAAAAGCTATTTTAAGTAAATTTAAAAAAATAACGGCGAACACAAATATTCCCTGTGTGTGTATTTTGTGATAGACTGCGCCAGACAGACTTATTGTTAATGAATGGAGAACAAAATTGAAATATGTATCCTGCGCTTGATGACTTTTCACAATGTTTCAGAACGGCAGGCCAGTGTAGTGTGGGTCTGAGTCTGTCATGGGGGAATGCGTATTGCAGTAACGAAACAGCCAGCAGCCAGCAATAAAACTGATAAACTGCGCAAGACGGTATCCTGTTCTCCTTTGACCCAGACAGGCTGCTTCTGTTTCCTCTGTGCATAGGAAGTTGTATCTGTGCCGTAATCCAGCACAGCCTTTGCAAAACAATCGGAAAAGACTGGTGCAAACCAGCGTCCGCTCCCCTTGTTGAGCAAGGTTGTGGATGTGACCATCGCTGGCTCGTGAGATAGGGCGAAAGGCCGTTGTGAAACTCCAGAGGAATGACCCTTCACCTGTTTACTTTGGTGACCCCCTCCCCCCCGGTTAGGGTCTGACAGAACGTGCTGAAGCACAGCCTCAAGGACTTCTTGGCCTTTTGGTTTAATGGTGATTAAACTGAACACATGGTGTTTTCTAACACTTATGAGCACAGTATGCTACTTCTGCATAACCATTGCAGTGCCAGATTCCTACACCGGACATTGCCACCATATGCTAGCAAGCGTATCATTTCAGGTGCTAATGCATGTTCGCTGCTATTCCAAGCAATGTCTGCAAAGAATCATCTTGCAGCGCTGGTTTTTCACATGACAAAAATGACTCATGGAGTACTTTTACTATGTAATGTGACACCTGCTTTTATTTCTGATGCAGCTAAACTATATATTGGAAATTAAACATTTTCCTTGTTCTGCTAAAGAAGAAATGAAGTAAAGCTTTCAAACAAAATGAAAACTGTGAGATTTGTTAAAGTTTGAATACTGAGTCATAAAGTTTCTTCCTCTTGACAATTATATAATTATGGACTGTCTAGTTGGCTTTGCATATGAGCCTTTTCATTTTATGGATCCCAGTTTGAATCAGCACTTATGCAGCTTAACTGACCTCTGTCAGTTCAGGAGATGCAGAGACTGGCGCCCCAATGCCAGCTCAGGAGATGCAGAGACTGGCGCCCCAGTGCCAGCTCTAGAGAGGTGCAGGCTGGCGCCCCAGTGCCAGCTCTAGAGAGGTGCCGGCTACGTGTGAGACTATTAAAATGTGGAGCTGTTAGCATCATCTTTTTGGACTTCAAGCTCCTTAATGCCTAGTTACAGAGTCAACCTTATAGTGGAGAACCGACTCCTCTCTCACAGAAAATTCTGCGAGACTTTAGGTCCCTCACAAGTCATGTTGATGTGAGGCTACCTTTGTCAGCTATAAACCTGCTAAATCCTGATGGCCTTCAGGCTGTTGTCACCACTTACTTGGGAAATACTGGTCACTGGGCTGGCTGAATTCAGAAGCATCAAGACAGTTGGACCCTTGTGAATGGGTAATTATGAGTCCTGCATGCCAAGCTAAAACATGAAGCTATTGAACGTTGGTACTTTGAAAAAGACATATTTGAAAATAAAGATATGCACTATCTCTCGTGAGGTTTAATAAAGTAACAGCTCCTGTGCTTTCTTGTCTAAAACAGAAGGCTGTGCCTTGTAAAAAGTAGCCTTATAGGGCCTCCAGTGAATGATTGGATGTTGTTTGCGAGCCAGTGGAGAGTACATGAACTCCAGTCTTTCTTACTGAGTAGTTACTGTTGACTTCTTGCCATTTTTGTCCGCAGGGTGTTGCATAGTGTTTCAGTAACGTTCTGAAGAAAGCTGCAGTAGCGACGGAGACCGTCTGTCTGGGCCAAAGGGGACTGGGCCAGGTCTCGCTGAAGAAGAAAAAAAAAATTGCGATCAATAAGAGCAGAGAGCGGCCAGCAGGGTGCTTGTTTGTACATTATTTTAGCTGCTGTCTGCTTTGGTAAAATCACCTGAAAAGATAACAGAAAAACAGCATATCTCTTGTGATGCATCAGGGAATTTCCACTGTTGAACGGACTGGCGATGAGCTCTGTGAGACGGATAACGTCTAACATTTTGCAGATAAAGTCAGCTGTTAATACATCAAAATGACTGCGTCTCTAAGCTGTGTGGAGACGTTGTGAGCTTGAGTTGCTGGATGTAAATCCGGTCCTCATGGTGTAACCCTTCAGGATTAAACTTTCCACGGCTCTAGGTCTTGCCAGTGTTTCAGGGTGTAGATGATGAGTCAGTGTCACCCAGAGCCCTGTCCTGCAGGACGTCCTGTGGGCAGGAGAAGTTGGCCGGGAAGCAAACTGGAGGCCTCAGGCAGGGCTGAGCTGGCGCTGCCGATGGGATTGTCAGGGCTGTGGTCAGCGAACGGGCGGAGAGGTTGGGCTGCCACTTACATTCTTCGTTGTGCGGCGTCAGGGGGGCCATGAGCCCCTGGGTGCTTCACTTGACCGAAAACAAGACAGCCTTGGGATTTACCATATTAGAGCGCAACTTGAAGGGAATTTCGTTCAAAACTCGTCTTCAGAAACATGTGCCCTTATGCAGCCGGCTGGTCAGAGTACTGTAGATGGCCGGTCAAAAACACGGCAGGAGTTTATTCTGTACAGTTAGCTCTGTAATTGTGATAGGGGGTTTAATTGAGTAATAAATAATGAGGCTTTATTTACCAAGCTGAGACAGTGCCAGCCTGACCAAGAGGCTCTCTCTATTGCTGCAGAGACACCAGAGAGAGAGAGAGAGAGAGAAGAGCAATCAGCAAGATGTAAATAACAGGACAGGACAGTGCTCGCTAGTGCAAGTGTCAGGTGGAAAAGATTTAATCACGCTGAGGATGCTGTCTGATGCAAAGGTGGACAGTCCCTTCTCACCCTTAAGATTGTTCAAGCCGTTGGCAGCAGCAAAAGGAAATAACTTGCTCCCCAAGTCAGTTTAGGAGGTTTAGTTTGATGGAAGTAAATGCATCTTACATTGTATGACGGCACAGAGAAGAACTGCAATAAACCATGTGGAGATGAAGGCGAGTTCGTAATGACAGATGGTCAGTTTAAACCAGGCTCGTTATTTTCTGGTGCTCAGAGAGGCCAGGCCAGACTCATTTATTTTATGGTACCTTTTGTGGTACATCATCACAGGGCGCCGTGCAATACAAAATCGTACAGATGAGATTATTACAGCAACAAATTATTACAGCAACGCTTTTTTCATATTTTGGAGTTGGAGAAAAATCAGCATTGACGAGTGCATTTCAAACCCCAATAAAAGTAAAATGTGCACAATAACTTGTGAAATCTCCAATTTATATCTCAAAATAGATTAAATTTCCAGGTATGCGATTCAAAACGCGGCAGCAATACTTCTGGTGACTGATTGCGGTCCCATGATTGTTAACAAGCAGGCTTGTGAATACATCAATTTTAATCCAATAGAGATATTACTCTCGACTTCAAGACTGTTTTGGCTACTTGTTAACTCTGCGGGTTACATTGGAATATTTCTGCAGTGAAACATTTCATTGCAGTGAACATTTCTGCTGCACAACCTGTATTTATTTGCTTGTACGTCACGTTACTTTAATCATTACGGTGACTAGTGAGCAGGAAGGCGAGGACTCAAATGCCAGTTTGTGACAACATGGCGACTTATAGCACTTTCACAAAGTTCACGATGTCATGCTTAATTAGAAATTTGTCATTTTTCTTCTATAGCATCCATTAACTTATTTTGTTACCAAGATTTAAAAACCGGTCTGAGAAATTGGGACTGCAGTTCCCCTTTGAAACTGAACAATTAAAAGCTAGAGTATAAATGACTTTTAAGATTTGAAAGCGTGGGCTGACGCGCAAGACCTGGGCTGATCTGGTCCGAGAGATCATTCCACAGCCTTGGAGTAAGAAGGCAAAAAGTCTGGCCCCCCATGTCTCCCCAGGATGTTCCAGGGCTCAGGGACTCCTACTGGGAACTGAAAGAAGACCAGTAAGGAAGGGAAGAAGGGAGAGAGATTGAGTGACAGCGCCTAATGGTTCTCAGTGAAGTAGGTTAAAGGTGATCAAGCACTGCTCTGAATCTCGATGAGTGTGGAAGGGGCGCCAGCGGTCAGCCCTGTGGCAGAACGATTCCCAAGAGCAGTGTCAAGAGTCCACCCTGTACGCAACATCACTGGAGTTCAGGATGGGGAGTCGAGACATTGGGACTAGTGTTCACCTGGAGCAGCGTCTGACAAGACCGGCTGTGATTAGGAAAAACAAGTCTGCATTGATTTTAGGTTCTAATATTATCAATGTGCGTTTTGAAAGTTAGAGGACTTTCCAGCCAGGTGCCTAGATAGTTATAAACCTTGACTTGCTCCACCTTTATTTTAAAGCGAAAATGTTAAGATCATTGCTCAGGCAGCTGTTTAATTTTTTAAATGAACAGAACAGGAGAAACAGTTTGCAGAGCGGTTCTTATTAATGACATAGTGGGTCTGTTTTCTGTGCCTTTATCAAGTATTCAGACCCTTGTACACTTTTCACATTTGGTGCTTTACATTTTGAGCACATGTTAGATGTGTAGAAGGTTTTTGAAAAAATGGTTTAATATCACTGTGACCACCAGACTTGCTCCTGTCAGTTATGTGAAGTTCAGTTATCATTTCTCTTTAAGTAAAAACTGTAGAAAGGGTCTTTGGAACTTGACCACAATCAAGTCAGCTTACATACACAACGTACATACACCGTACATTCGAAAATAGCAAAAAAAGAAATAGAAACAATGGAATATCATGATGGCAAAATTATGCAGGTACTTTCCTTGCAACCTCTTAAAGTCAGCTGTATTTTTAGAAGTTACTGAAACTGGAAAATGAGACGGCAATGATATGTTCTCCATATATTCAGCCATCTTCCAAAATCACTTAGGATCATTTGAAAGGTTAGGAAATTTATGGGTGTAATAGCTCATGATGGTCAGCTTCTAATAATTTGCATGATTTTTATTTTAAGAGTTTTTCTGACAGAACATCAGATGTTTTATTAGAGGCCAGGCTGGAATCGTTTGCTCTGTTAAAGCAGGGGCTTTTCTTGCCAGACAGCACATCAACAGCTTTAACGCTGTCTCGACTGTTGGCTGTAGCTTGCTGTATGTCTGTGTGGTGTGGCAGCGTCTTTCAGCTTGTTTGATGGGTAACAAGACACCAGGTCACTGTGATCTGAGGTTATTGCTTATTACAGGTGAGCCTGACCTTGGCACTGTTAACTCTTCAAAGGGCTTTCTCTGCTGTCTGTATACATTATCCATGTAGCAACTTTAATGCATGCGTGTCTGAGGGTTCGCAAATTAAGACTAGTGTCACGGTATCTTTAAGTTTTTGTAGGGAAGGTACGGGTTCCAGGACCTCTGTAAGAAATGCAAGAAAGCTGTTCCAGGACACATGGATTTCCTGGTCTCATGTCCTAAGCACCATGGTTGTCAAAGGCTGCCTTTTCTTGTTGTTCCTTCCTGCATCTGTCCGTCCCATTTCAGGTTAAAACCTCCCAAAGCTGAGATTACTTTGTTGGATCTCCATTTTCTCTGTGCTAGAGACAATTAATCCTGGAACTCGTCAGGGAGAAAAGGCCTCCCTCAGTCCCAGGATTCATTGCCGAACCACAGCAGCCCTGAGATCAGCATGGTAGCGGTGCCTGAGCTGATTTGGCCTGAGCCTTTCCCTCAGGATGAGCTCTGCGTGCTTTCACATGGCCTAGAAACCCTGCCAGATCGTGCTCCCCGACGAGCAGAGCTGGGAATCTGCTTTAAGCAGTCTACGAGTCGGCATGTACGTAATCTACATGTGGCTTAAATAACCAGAAGTGGAATTTGTAAGGTCTCTGAACACTGGGAAAGAGTTCAGATGACTGCCTGGTGACATGTGGCGGGTGAAATTCCAAACTATTCAAAACTTCTCCTCTTTTATCTTGAAGTATGAGGAAATATGGAGCAGTCTTGAGTGTGCTGTGCTCTGGTTGTAAACGATCCAAACCAGCTTCTTTGAAAGGCCGTGATGAATGTGGCGGTCTGTATCGATGGACAGCACTACTTTTGTGTCTGCTTTCACTTCTTGCTAAAGTTTGGAAGGGCACCAAACATAGTGATTTATACACAGTCATCTTATTGAAGAATGCTAATACAAGGCCTGGGCTGCTTTGTGGCCTTGTGCTGTGTTTATTATTGCGCTTGCAGTTTTGTCAGCAGATGTGTCAGTTTTTAATAACAAATCGGTCTTAATAAAACCCTCAAACCACAGGTTCTGAACAAGTAGTCTTGCTCTAATGCAGGGTTTTTCGTGCTGCTGGTTATTGCTCAATTTAAATTACAAGAAAACCTCTAAATGTTCCACAGTATACCAGTGAGACGTGTCTTTGTCCCCCGACGCATCATTGCAATTTCACTCCACTAGCTGCTGCAGACAAGATGTGTGCATTGAGGCTTGCATGGAGAATACCCAACTGTGCTTTAATGCCTGCGATGACCGGGGCTTTCTCCTCCAGCGGACCTTGCGAACGGGCACTGGGCCGCACGGCTCGGCGGCCCAGCCGAGAGCCCGCCCTGTGCTGCAGGCAGCTGTGCGGTCTGCGCTGCCGCGATAAGCTTTATCAGCACAGGCCAGGCCAGCCTCCAAGGCCCATGGTTTCGCATCAGTTCCAGGGATCTGCCCCGTAGCCCAACCCCTTTTCTTAGAAATCGACCCACTGGCGCGCAGAGTCAGAGGCGCGATCTCTTCCATGCTTGGGTGTGTCTTGTGGTGAATTCTTCTAAGAAATGGTGACTACTCTTCCTTCTTCTTTCTTGCTAATTCTTCCTTGCGTGCGGCGTATTCTTGGGTCTTGCATGTGAAGTTCTTTTTGCAGCCCTGCTTGGATAGCTGGCCTCTGAGCCTCTGGTGTGAAGTGCAGGTCAGCATGTAATTTAAGGCCGTCCATGCCTCACGCCTGCCATGTATTGACTGCACTAGTGAAAGCCATGCCAGTAATTCAGGGAGGCAATATGGTTGAGATGGTAGATACTGCTCATAGCAGCCTCTCTTTGTGTGACTCTTTTGAGTTTTTGGACAACAGCTAGAGTTCCCCTTGGATTGGTGAAGTTTTTCTGAACTTTTTCCACTTTTGTTTTCCTCTGCCGATTTCAAAGGGCCCACCCCTGTTTAAGACTGGACGGCCGGAGGGTTACTAAGAGTTGAGCTACCGCAAGTTTCGAAAGAAGTGAAGTGACAGTGTGTAGTTATTTGCAACAAAATTTTCTCTCTCTTGCAAAATGCTTACTAACCCTTCTACTGATGCGTCAAGTTTTATTTTCTTTTTTTTAAATATGTAAATGTGGAGTTAAAAGAGCAGGTGTACCGCATGTGTGTTTTTTTGAAAGCTCCAGAATTGAATTGTGTGCCTTGAGGAGTGGAATTTTTTTTCTGGGACTGCTTGCCCAGTACTTTGAGATCCTGCTGTAGAGTGATCATCCAATGTATCAGTACACTTAATAATAATTGCTTCCACTTATGCAGCACTTTTCTGGACACTCCACTCAAAGCGCTTTACAGGTAATGGGGATCACCAGTGATATGGCTGCTGGCATGGAAGTATTCCTTTCGCACAATCCTGCAGGCATGTCTTCTTTATTTATATTTATTTAAAAAATAAAAGGGTTTCCTTTATGGAATTCAGTTGTCTTTTCATTTTTCATGTTATTATTATTGACCAGCAGCCATATCACCCTGCAACTCACAGCTGGCAGCCCCCTGAAGCCCAGCAGG
This sequence comes from Lepisosteus platostomus, assembly GCF_059453375.1. Classification (NCBI taxonomy): domain Eukaryota; kingdom Metazoa; phylum Chordata; class Actinopteri; order Semionotiformes; family Lepisosteidae; genus Lepisosteus; species Lepisosteus platostomus. Next base: position 1,890,387 of record NC_142613.1, read on the forward strand.
TGAGCTGGTGACCTGTGAGCCTGGTCAGTACCTGGATGGGAGACCTCCTGGGAAACTAAGGCTGCTGCTGGAAGAGGTGTTAGTGGGGCCAGCAGGGGGTGCTCACCCTGCGGTCTACGTGGGTCCTAATGCCCCAGTATAGTGACGGGGACGCTTACTGTAAAATGGTGCCGTCCTTCTGATGAGACGTAAAACCGAGGTCCTGACTCTCTGTGGTCATTAGAAATCCCAGGGCGTTTCTCGAAAAGAGTAGGGGTGTGACTCCGGCGTCCTGGCCAAATTTCCCCCTGGCCCTTACCAATCATGGCCTCCTAGTAATCCCCCTCTCTGAACTGGCTTCATCACTCTGCTCTCCTCCCCACTGAGAGCTGATGTGTGGGGAAAGTACTGGCTGCCATCATATCATCCAGGTGGGGCTACACACTGGTGGTGGTGGAGGGGATCCCCATTATCTGTAAAGTGCTTTGAGTGGAGTGTCCAGAAAAGCGCTATATAAGTGTAAGCAATTACTATTAATTAAAAATATAAATACTTTGCTTTTTGTCAGTAGTAGATCTGTCCCCACATATTGTAAATTTAATTAGGGATGTTGCTTAACCAGGCTTGTGAACTGGTTGCATACCAACTCATTCGAAACGTTTAATTGAATACTATCAATACTGGGAATATAACATTTGAAGCGATGAACTCTGAAGTATGCAGCGTTTCGTTTGATCGTGTTCTGTGTGTAGTTCTTGTGTATTAGACAGAAAAGTGCAGTGCAGAGTTTTAGCTAGACCTGTGGTGTGACGCGGCGCAGCGAGCCGGACGCTGCCGTGCCAGTCCGAGTCCGAGTGATGAGCGTCACTGTGCCTGAGCTGGGATTCGCTCACGGGTCACGCCGGGATCAGAGCCACACCGCCCCGCCCCCTAGACGCTGGAGAACTGGGCTGCACGTCATACTGCAGGAGAGCTCTCCCGCGGCCGGGTCACATGAGGATGGAGTCACCTTCTGCTTCTGCACCGACAGTCGTAGAGCACAGGGTGTTTAGACGTGTATAAACGTTTTCACACGAGCACACCCACCTCCAGACAGGGTTGTAGTAGCTGCTGCCAATAAAACGATCCAAAAGATTTGAATTTCTTCTGTGTTTGCAAAGGTGGCACAGGGCCTTGTTTACAGGAGAAAGCTCGGAGTCGTCCATTTCTGATTCCATGGCCCTCACTAACACTCTTCCTCTTGACCGATGTACAACATCTTCTCGATCTTCTCAAGATCTTCTCGATCTTCTTGACTATGATAGCCGATAGCTGACCGGCAAAGATAAAATACGTTGATTTTGCATGTTTTACATGTTTGTGATTTATAAGTGATTTTCAATCTCTCTCCGGCAGTTTGTTGAGTTTGATAAAGATCCCTGCCAGCTAGGTCTTTGGGGAACGGCTCTCTTGGTCTTTGCAGTTCCTTCTGATAGCGCCCTGGATACATTCTGGAGAAACAGTGTGGTTGGCTCCCGCAGAGAGTGAGCAAGGCTGGCTGCTGCCGACGTATATGTTCCTAACGCTTCTTTAAGAGGCCGCTGTGCCCTTAAGTTCCTTCTCATCACACATCTTCTCTTGCTCCTTTTTGCGTATGAGAGCTATCATATGATAACTGGCCTTTTTTTATCGCATTCACAAATACAATACTCAGACCGAGAGAGAGAAACGAGTGTGTGAAAAATGATTAAGGACAGGGGGGCTCTTTTAGACCTGTCTCCGGAGGGGTAAATATTCGTTAGGCAAATGTGCGAGCAGCTGAGTGAGTAGTGTTTTCTGTAAGGAGCTCTTGTTATGCGTCAGTGTTTTTTTTTCCTGCTTGCATGTGGCCAAGGGGAGCAGGCAGGCTGTGTGCTGGTGAATGCTCCTTTGTGTCTGCCAGAGGGGCTCCTCTCTCCGACGTCGTTGGGAGAGGGGGGCAGGAGGAACGAGGTGCGCTTGTTGTGAGTGCAGGACCCCGGGGAGGGGTGCTGTGCAAGAGCAGGGGGAGGGATTCATTCCTGGTGGAATGAGACCCGGAGCAGTTGGCTGTGCGGCAGAGAAATATTCCCCCAACATTGTCCAAACTCTGTGTTTCCGAGCTGCGTGCTTTGCCGTGTGCCTAGTCCTGGGATATAAAATAGAGGCAGACAACCTCCGTGTTCCGTGGTCCAGGTGTGGAGAGGTTGTTGAAAATCTTTTTTTTTTTTTTTCCCCTCTTCCGAATGGATCTGAGGTAGCCCCTCAGAGGTCATGCACCCTACACCATCGCTAACCGCTGCCTCTCTGCCGCTGCAGATGGTGGCCTGTGAGGTGCCTTGGATTTGTCTCTGGACCGTTCGGTCAAGAGGCGCGGTACGGCTACTGCCGCCTGGGTCACCCCCCCCGGGTCAAGATCAGAAGAGCCAGGGAAAAGCCTGTGCTTCCTCAGCGCCGTGACAGCCATTGAGTGAGTGCTTATGCCTCTGAGGATTTATGAGCCCTACGCCGCTGTGCAGCCTGCACTGAGGAAGCAGAACAGCATCGCAATGTAATATCCAGTGTCGGCCCGCTTATGGAGAAAGGTTTGCTGGCTGCCGAAACGAATCAAGCGGCTAGGCCATATCGGCATTGCTTTTCCCCCTCCGGTTTCCTCATGTTACCTGTCCAAACCCGGAGAACATGAACTGCGTGTCCACTGCTTTTCAACAGGACCCGCTGGTTCTTGTAGTCCGTCGTCGGTAGATCAGCAGTGATCGTCTCAGCCGTTCGAGCGCCGCAACGGGAGCGGTGTTGGGAGTGTTCGGTTGTTGCCGAGGTGGTTTGGCCGCGCTCAAATCCCGCGCGGAGCGGCTTCGTGGGGCAGCGTTTCTGAGCAGGGTCCAGGTGAAGGGTTAATCCAGGTGCCTCCTCCGCGCTGAGGGCGCGGGAGCGCGTGGGAGGCCCCGGCGGTGGAGATCTGAGCTCAGATGAGTCAGTGGTGCCTGCGAGAGTGGAGGGGAAATTCTGCCTCAGTCAGACTTTCCCATCGGGTCCTGCCGCCGAGCTCACAAGGCTGAAGCAGCCAGACGCTGGATCCGGGGCTTCAGAGGCCTCAGGAGCCACATCGGGGCCACGGCACCTTGTTTGCTGGTTTAAGAAGGGAAGAACCGCGATGACTCGCTGTGGTACGGTGACATTTCAAAACCCGCATGACTTTCGATCAAAACAATGATTCATCTAAAAACACCCAGATTGATTAAAGACCCCGGTTTATGGTAAAGGCACAGTTGAAACTCCACTGACCTGTTTGAATGGGAATTAAAAGTTATTTAGATGGGCGAATAAATAAAGTTGTCTGGTTTAAGCTTTACTGTCCCCAGGTACTTGAGCAAGATGAGCATCTGTATGGCTGCCGTTCTTATTTTCTAGTACCGTGTGTAACTAAATTGTTCACATGACAGTCTACACAGCGCTCTGTGACGGGAATTTCAACATTACGCACAATTTATGTCAACACATTTAATTTGTCCAGAAATAAAGTAATTAAATACTGGCCGACTGTTTCGGGGAACGTGTCAGAGCAGTGTGGGTAAAAACATCTCCGAGCCCGTGCCTCTCCCGAACATGATCACTCCATCTGTCGGAGGGATACCAGGGATATTCCTCTAGAAGGACATTAGGAGCCCAAATGATCATTTAAATGGGATCACACCTTAGCCCTGCTCTCGGGGCTCGACCAAACTATTTTTCAGTCCTCGTCGATTTGCAGATTTCAGCCTTTCCCATGTGTCCTGGAGCTCCTCCCTCAGATCTCCCTGCTTTTGGGCTCCGGTTCTCTTTCCTTTCCTCTGGTCACCTGACCCATCCATTTGCTTTAGTTCCCAACACCCTCCCATCGTTGCTTTTCGCTGTGGGATTAACCCTTGCCTGTTCCCAAGGGGGGTAAGCAGGGGATGCCATGAGCTGTGGGGAAAATGGAAAAGCCTGAACGAAGCTGCCAGTTTTCCAGTTTAGCAAGTGCAGTCTCCTAGCTACCTTTGTGACTTTTGATACACACACGACCTGCACTTCAGGGCTCCTGAATCCTAGTCCTGAGGGACGTCTGTGTCTGTTAGTTTTTGTTCAAGGATTGAGCGCACATAAAGAAATGAATGGAGGAGCAATTAGTACTGGACATTAAAGATCACTTTAGCTTTATACAGTTTCTTGCATTAGGAATTGGTCTTTTCGCATACCCCAGCTTGCTCTCCATGAGACACACAGACAGGGAGAGAAGCTTGAGGTAAGCACGCAGGGTCAGCCATTTATACGGCGCCCCTGGAGCAGTTGGGGTTAAGGGCCTTGCTCAGGGGCCCAAACGGAGTAGGATTTTCTGCCGGTCACGTATTTGAACCGGCAGCCTTCTAGCCACAGGCGCAGATCCTGAGCCACAGAGCCACCCCTCCGCCCGAGTGGACCCAGGTAGAACAACAGTGCTCTCCGTGAGCAGACACAGGGTCACTCAAAGACCAAGACTCTGCACAACTGATCTGATTCATGCAGACCGTGCTACATCTTGCAATTTATATTATCCTTTATTTATTAGTAGCCAGAGCAATGCAGCTTGTCTGTGTTTTACAAAATGTCGTAGTCTGTTCTGTGTGCTAAGAGTGACACAGTAAGGCAACCCCTTGTGGGGCAGGGGGGTCTGTCACATGGAGTTGAAGATGCAGAGCTCCTTTCGCCAGTACAGCTGCACTGCAGCTCGTCTGCACAGATGCATGTCCCTGTCTTGTATTCTCCTGCATGGAATATCATTGAATTTGGATGGCAAATTGTGTTTAGCCTCCTGCAGAGCCAGGAGGTTTCTCATGTTGACCACTTTTGCGAGACCTTTCAGGCCAATTTACTAGGTACCTGATATCTAGGAACTAGGGATCCTGCACAAAGTTTCGTTTTCATCGTATGTATCTTCCGCCCGTCTGTGAAAGCGTTTAAAGACGTTTAAAGTCTGTGTGATCACAGACCACAGATCAAGGTTGGAAGGCTCCTTGTAGTGCCATCCTGCGTGATATGACAGAAATAAGTTATTTGTCTGAAGTAATGTAATCCGGTTGAACTCGGGTGATATGTTGGCATAATACCCCATGATCAGCACAGCTTTCTGAAAGTGAGTTGCTTTTGCGGAGAAATGATTTGTGCAGTTAAAACTATTTGATTTACCCTCATTTTTATGATGTTTTTTGTTTTATTTTCCCCCTTTGATAGTGGATCAGACATAAGGGTGTGTGAATATATTGAAACATCTGCACTTTCCTCACATCATTGTTTTTATTTTTTGTGACTTTTCCTCTGTCTTCTTATTCCTTTGTTCCTCTCAGTCCTCATATCTTCCTTAGTATTAAAGGAGCAGCAAACCCCCATTATTAAAAACCTCTTCCACATCCAGGTGTCTTTCAATTCAGTTAATTCCCTTTGCAACAGTTTGTGTTTAGAATTAATTTAGGAAGCAAAAATGACCACCAGCTTTTGTAAATGTGGGAGCTATAAACACAAGCAGGCAAGCTGTAAGTGTCTATTAATGATGACTGTGTAAGTTCAACATAAATGTACAATTTAAACGTATAGCATGTTATTGACATGGAGGTGAATGTGTATAATGTATAAAACATTTGTGCGCCTTTGACTTAAAGGTGCTGTATGTGCAGACTGCGATCGGCTGCCTGTGGTTCATATCTGGGTCAGAAATTGTAGTAAGTGCACGAGGTAAATATTGACAAACTCGAGCTCTTGCTACACTTAGTGCTTCCTCTTTACTAAGAAAGGGCCAGAGCAACTTCCTGCCTGTCGACGCCCTCTTAAAGCATCATCTCTGATGTGGGTTCTTTGTGCTTACAGACACGCACACATTCATCGGAATGGTTTCCCAGCTGGAATGACCCTGTAGGCTGGCCACCCTGTAGGCCTGCCTGGCATGTCTGCTGTCCCCCAGGGGAGAGTCTCTGCAGGCTGCAGGATGGCAGATATGGTGTCTTTATTTTTGGGATATAAAGTGGCGGTTTGGCAGGGTGACCCTAAGACACACTTGCCACATGTTCAGTTTCTGAGCAGATGAAACTCGGTCCCTGTCCCAGTTGGCGCCATTAACAGCGCCATCTTTTCCTCAAGACGAAAATGAAATCAAATCGGAATATGAGAGGTGCTTAAGGAACATAGAACAACACAAGAAAGAGGTCATTTTGGGCTCGTTTAGCTTGTTCCGAGGATTAGCAGCCACGTTTGCATCCACCCGCTTCCGAAACATAGACGTGCCGTTGGGAAGTGTGCTCGTGTTTCTCGCTGTCAAAGCCAGGAGCGACCCAAAGGTCAACGAATCGGGTTTGTGCAGATGGAACTGGGAGCCGAAGTGAACCTGCTTTCAGCTCTCGAAGGGAAGACCGTGACCGCAGGACTCGGAAGCTCACTCATCCCCGGAGAGAGGAGTGGCGCAGTGGCTCTGCGTGTCGCACACCTCACCCCTGAGCTCCCCGATCCATCAGCTGAAGGCCGGGCCCTTGCCATAACCCTAACCCATCCTTCCCTGGTAGCAGAGTTACTTAGACACGCCACCCTGAACCCCAGGAGTTTCACGGTTTAATAATGCAATTTAATGGACTCTAATGCAGATCCTGTGCAGCTGTGCAGCATTAAAAATATGACTGCAGTGTCATTGGTATGAGCCTTCAACTTTACTATCCATCAGACCCCTGACCCTTGTCTATCGAGATAATGTATTTTAGGCTCTTTCTTGGATGCGGTTTCTTAAAAACTTTGATGGCGGTGCTACATCTTTTCAGTTATTATTAAACACAACAGCAGCCCGAGAAGACGACCAAAAAGGGAAAAAAACAAGTGTTGTGGTTTTGCACTTCTTGGGGGGGGGTTTGGTATTTGAAGTTTGCTCGGCACTGCTTCTCTCACTGCGTGGCCTTAACGCGGGGTGAGACCGCAGAAGAGGAAATTGACTCAGAGTTTCTCAGAAACGTGGCGGCACCATGTGACTTGCTGGAATGAGAGCCCGAGTTGGGGCTCATTTACATATTTGGTCTCCGTGGTGCGGGGAGGAGGGTGCAGTGTCAGAGCCGAAACCCCTTCGCAAGGTCTTGTTTACATCTGTGGCGCTCCGTGACTCGACGCCGAGAGCCCGCCAAAATGTCAAAAACCGCCTTCTGCCCGCCAGCGCCATTTCTTCCCCTTCTGTGCGCGGGGTGTGCGTTGTGAACGAGCTGGGTGCGTTTTCGGTCATGGGCGCCCCGCGGATCGGCGGAGTCCTCCTCCGCTGTTCCTGGCTGACAGGACACGGCGGATTCCCAGAGTTTTTTGAAAGACTCCCTTTTTGGGGTGTTCAGCGGTTTTTCCCCGCGGGTGCTTCTGCAGTGTCTCCAGCGTATGGTTTGAAGTGGAAAGTGAAACTGTGCCTGCCATTTCGCTGATGTGGAGCACAGTCCCTCCTCCTTGTCCGACCCATGCCAAATATAAAACACTCCGCCCCCCACACACACACACACACACACCACAGGCGGAGGAGCGCACTGTTATTAATATTGTCAACAAAACTTATTTCACCGCTCATTCTGAATTGGCTTCGTTGCGCACAGTGGTGCCATCCAGGCAGGACCTCATGACAGCGGCACGCAGAGCTCGTGCTCGGCTGCGCTCCGACCTTCTCCGTTCCCGTTTTTATTCCTGTCGGACTTGAAAATCCGAACCTGGGTTTCCCGAGATTGCGCGGCCGACCCAGTCGTGTCTGAAGGCACGCCGGTTAAGAAACGCTGTCCTAAGGCAGACAACACGGGTGCTCATCCCTGGGCCGCGGTTCCACATAACACTAATGAATCGCCATTTCATTTACTCTGACTACCGTGTGCAGTTCAGCAGTTAGACCCCCAGATTTCCATTGTACGTTTTGGGTCGTGCTGGCTTCAGAATCCTAAATTCTGTGTTTTTGAATCACCGTGGGTCAGAAGGCGTTTGCCAGAATTTTTATTTTAGTTCCCATTAATTATTCTGCATTTTGCCTGGTCTGTTATTTGGTCTGGGCCAGCACAGAACCCTCCTGCAGGACTCCTGAGATGTCCGTGAGAGCTGGGTCACAAAAACGGCAATTCAGCAACGGTTTGCTTCTCCTCGGTAGACCGGTCTTCTGCAGAGGCTGGAAAGGTTCGTGTTTGCGTACCAGTGTAGGCAGGTGCTCTTTTTTGTAAACACAGGGTGTCCGTCCAGAGGAATAATTCACTTTGTTCCCTTTTAATCGCCAAGTGCAGTGAAGGGCTTCTCCTGGAAACACAAGAGTTAATATCAAACACAAAAAGGCGTTTCTGATACTGGGGAAAACCCTAAAATTCCCCTTCCCTTATTTGACTAACACTCCTGGTTTCATTCGCATCCTGTTAGATAGAGAAGCCTGCCACCACCTCTCCTAGCCTGCTTCTCTGCTGAGCTGTCTTATTTGCAGAAACTGGCCAATGCACTGCCAGGGGGGGTTCTTCCTTTTCCTGATCTCACGAGCATAAGATTACAGTGGATGTCTCGTGTGGCTCACCTCAATGCTCTAATACCACTGACAGGGTAAGAAATCTGTGTCATTACTACAGACGCCAAAGACCTGAGGCGACCATGTCTGGTTACCTGTACAAGAAAAGATGTGGTTCTTGAATGAAGGAGTTAATAACTGGGATCGTTTGTCCAGAAGTATGCAATACTCCCAGTTCCCCTATGAAAAGCCAAACATCATCTTTACATAAATTCACATCTTTCAGATGAGACATACATGGCCTTTATTTGTCTATATGCAAATTATGGCTACTTCCGCATTGCTTTACTGGCAATATCTTTCCTTTGCAATGTGTCCCTGACTCCTACTGTGCAATTCGGTATCTTGTTCCAGCTACACATTCCTGTGAAGTTCACTCCAGCCTTGCTGAACTAGTAGGCAAATCGGTAAGAACTGAACCCTGAGCTGGAAGTTTGCATATTTAGCTCTTTCCTCCAGTGAGTCACTGTGAATTTTTCTGCATGTCCCATTTTTGTTTTATTTCAGGTGCTACGATGTAGTCAAAGCTGAAACATGAGGGCCACAAAATGCCTCCAGTTTTATGCCACATTGCAGAAGAGATCACCCAAGGTGGTCCTCGTGGTAGAGTCTGTGCAGCACAGATGGAGTTTTTGTAGATGGTTTTTATTTGGTTGTTTTCCCTACTTGAAATTCCATGGTTGCTTTAAGTAGGTTGAAGTGCGTTGTAAAAAAGCAGTAGGGAAACTCTTTTAAAACAGCCACACGTCAAGGTCTGCTGAGGCCCTGTAACAGCACAGCAGGCTGCATCAAATCTTCATAAAGATCCAGGAACGTGAGTTCACACAGTCACACAAGCGAGCGAGAAGCTTCACTTTGTATAATTATCAGCTGAATTCTTGCTGTTTTAATAAGGTTTATTGCAGAATTTATTCCTCACCTTTGTTTTTTTTTCCCTCAAAGAGGCCGGTTTGGAAGAACTGGCCACACCCTCACAACGCAACCTGGATTTGAAACTTTGAAAATCAAAGGGCTGTTGCAAATTCACTTACTATTCGTAAAGCCCTGTGGTAAATTTTGCTTAAAACAGTAATATAACCTATACAAATGAGTTATTTTTCTTCTAAGGATTAAAGTATTTAAAAATAAACAAAAAGGGTTCAAATAAAATTCTTGTCTCTTATCCTTCCTGTTGGACTGGTTCTGACCCGATGCTCCATGCCTCCCCTTCTGAGGTGACAGTGTCATGGCAAGAGCATTTCTGCGTTCCTCTGTACAAGTTAGCCTTACATCGGCTGCGAGATTGACTTGAAAACAATTTAAGGCATCACAGCTTCTCATGTGACTGTTGCTTTTCGAGATTTGAGTTACCAGTTCTTTTTGTTCTCCCCTCGTGTGACGCAGCCAATCCTGGGTCCGCTGGACTTTTCCTGTACAGCTCTCACGCCAGCATGAGGAAGGCTGTTGCCGGCTAAACATGTGCTTTTGTTCCACGGTACGAGCTGGCTCAGGGCTCATGGGTACCTGGGCAAGCTGACTAAAACTCAGCACTCAGGCCTGTTGTGTGCCACTGCTGTGGCTGTCCCTGCACAGTGTCCTGTAGCCCCAGCTCAAGTCAGGGCTGTCTACCACCTTGTTGCCTGATCTCTTCAGGTCTCAGAGGCTCTGCAGGGCTGGGTCTGGTCAGCACTAGAAAGGGGTGGGAGAGACCTCCAGGGAAAACCAGCTTGCTGCTGTGAGTGGTGCTGGTGGCCCAATAGGTATCACTCTCCCCTCAGGATGAGAATTTCACACCCCAGTGTGGTGGCGTGGTGGCAGGGGAACACTGTGCCGCGGGAGGTGCCATCGTTCGAATGTGCCGTTAAACCGAGGTCAAACTGCTTGGTCGTTAAAGATTCCATGGCCGTTTTTAGGGCTGGTTCGTAACCTGGGTGTCCTGGGTATCCTCCACCCTGGGCTTGTACATCCAGGCCTCCCTAAGGTTCCCTTTCATTCAGCTGGTGAAGGAATGTCTCAAATCTCTACCTGAGCTGCTGTGTGGTGGGCTGTCACATGTCAGCCATGTGGGGCTGCACTTCAGAAGTGAATTAAGTGGGTCTCCGCCTGTGTGTAAAGTACTTGGGGATGGAAACACAAGCTAAATGATGCTTATTAAGTAAGTGGGCAGAGCCTTACTGTGTGAGCTGCTTGGTAGCCCGTGCTAAAATGGATAGCTGAGCCTGAGATTCTGACTGAATGTTCCTCCTGTCCATGTGGTCAGTTTAAGTCATTTAAAAGGCAAACTGCCAATCAAATCTGCTTGCATGAAAAGTGTCAAATACTATGAACTAGAGTAGAATAAAGGTATTCACCCTGTCTGCACACACACATAGCTGCCTGAGGATGAAGGTCATTCCTTTAGAGGACCGTGTGTAACTTCATGATTCTGTATCTGTTTGCAGCTGATCAAGTATATGGGGACCAAGATATGCACGATGTGGTCCGAAAACACTGTATGGACTACTTGGTGAGTCATTTCTACCTTCCCCTTTCATTAAATGATCGTTTCTATACGTCAAGCTCAGTAATTGAAGCTTCAGTCGTCTTTGGTTACGTGCGGAAGCCTGGCTCTGGCCATACCGGGAGGGCAGAGTGATATGAAAATGTTGTTACGGGGATTGTGTTGACTAGCTTTGTTTGGAGGACTAATAAAAATCTGTATTGGGCAAAGATGTCATTCTTCTCTCTTATCCCCTGTATTGCAGATGAAGAACGCAGACTACTTCTCTAATTACGTGACAGAAGACTTCACTACGTACATCAACAGAAAGAGGAAAAACAACTGTCACGGGAACCACATAGAGATGCAGGCAATGGCGGAGATGTACAACCGACCTGTGGAGGTCTATCAGTACGGCACAGGTGCGTTTCCCTGCTGTGGCACAAAGCGACGGTCTGGTTATCTGGACTGGGGTCCAGCAGGGTCCCTGGGAGGGTTCAGGCATCTGTCTTCCTGTCTGCCTGCTCATTCTGACGGTGCAGGCAGGTGCAAATGATTACTTTTAAAATTCTCTTTCTGCTGTTTTATTGTCCGTCCAAAAGGGTTGACATTTCTCTTCGGCATGATCGTACAAAACTACAAAAAAAACAAAACAACCAACAACTCTCAACCTAAAATAATTGCGCATTAAAAATTAAATCGGCGGTCATGGACGTGCAACAGAGCATCTACGCACATCTCCCTCTGCTCCTATTGCACTTCTTGTGTCCAGCAAATGAAACCTGAAAGCTTGGGGGTCCAGGTGAAGGACTGCCCTCTGCGGGCTGCTGGATCGGTTTCCCCGAAGTCTCGCTGCTGAGTGCTCGGTTCCGGGGGCGACTCGTCTCCGCTGGTCACGGGCTACGGCACGAGTCCTGGGGAATCCGGCCAGAGCGCCAGGGAATTGCGGGCTCCGCGTGGGGTCCTATCCACCTCGCCAGGGTAGAGCCCGGAGACTTCCCCCCGGAAGTAAAACTGGCATGTCACGTTCCCCTTCTGAGCACCCCCCCGTGCCAGACCTTCCAAATTATCTTCCGGTTTTTGAAGGGCTTGTAAAACATGGTAACACACTCGCTCCGGGGACTGCCATCGGCCAGGCTGCTGCAGTGGGATGCCGCTTAACCCTTTAACAGTCTTTCAGAACTGTGAATTGTGGGATGCACGTGCTGCGCTAAGACGATGCAGCGTTCAGCGACACAAGTTCACATCGATCTCCGTAGTTATTTTCCCCTGGAAGTAGCCGTTGGAAACCAGTTGGCTGTTTGCATGGCAGGCTTTAGAGAAGTGCAGGGCCCGCACCCGACACCGGCCTAGGAGGCACACGTTGTACCAGCATACAGAGAGAATTGCTGAAGAAAAATGAGAGAAGTCGCGTGGTAACTTCGCCGTGTGCTGGAAAGATCTCGGGCAAGGCCACCGTGCTCAGTTTAGTGCGGGTGTTAAGATGGAACTGTAATCAACTTTGTTTAATGTTGAAAGAATGTCGCTGGAATGCCACTTTGAGTGGACAGAATTTGTAGTCATCTCTTGCTTTTCAGTATGCAACATTAGAAAAATCCTAAATTCAGATGTAAGTTTAGGGGTTCTGAGATTAGTTCTTTCTTAGCCTTTCTGTTTTGTGTTTTGTAAAACTGTAGCAGTCCCGGCACTTTGTGTTGTCATGGTTTGTATGTGTAAGTAATATGTTTGAAATTGTAGGGTACAGAAGGCCTAATTTAATTTTCATGTCTTTGGGTTCATTCACACAGACTTGGTATTGGTATTTTCTTTCCATTGTCTATTGTGTTTTTCATGCTGAAAGCGGCACAGGTGTCTCAGAAATTAATTTTCTTGTGAAGCGAAGCTTTTGTTTGCCTCTTCACAGTCAGTAAGAATCGGATAAAACAGGTAATTATCAGACTACTGGATCAAATTGCACCTGCCTGCCCCTCCCAGCTTACAAACACACACATTCTCACAGATGAGAATCAGGAGGAGGGTGAACACTGAGAAAACACCTGGATTTTGGTGTGTGACAATCTGAGATTTGCAGGTATAATCTCAATCTTGTGTACTGAGAAACCTTGTTCTGTCCAAAACAATCAGTGTATAGTTTCGCTTGCACTCCGAATTGAATAAAGCAAAAAAAAAAAAACAATGTCACGTGTTGAGTTGGAGTTGTGCTGTGTTGTGCGATTGTTCAGACCGCTTGCTTATCCTGTTAAAAAAACACGCCATTTGATTTATGATATGAAAGGATACTGTAACTCCTGTACAGTACATAATGCTTACAGATGTTACAGTACCATGCCTTGCTCAAATTAATTACAACTCTTCCACTGGAGCAAGGAAAGACTTCTCATCAGCCCGTGCGGAAAAGAACAGCTCTGAATGGCTGAGCACCAGGAAGTGTTGTGTCTCCTGGCTGAGTTGTGCTGGTTTGGCAGCATGTTGATTCGCTGGAAATACATGCAAAACGCTATAGTGACAGTTCTTGCTATCTAAGCAACGGAGAAGGGGTAACCTTTGGTATAATCAGTGGCTGGTCTGAGCTGCTGTTGTGTGCCATCTGGCCTTTCTTTGTTTTAGGAGAACTGCAGCTATTTTCGTACAGCGCTGTTTCTCAGCGTTGTGCTGAAGTGTGATTGCGTTGTGTTATGTCATCATTTCGCATTTCTGACAGACATTTTCCTTGTGTCAGATTATTTCCCTTTCCTTCCACGGTGTTTGGTTTTGGAACGTTCGATAACATCTACAGCGAGAAAGGACAGCCTTCCTTGCTTTTGTGTATTCTTCGGGGTAAACGACTTGCAGCGAGTGTGCAAAAGCCCACGCAAGCTCTCGAAGCTCATGCAGCGTTTCTCCTTGAGCAACAGAAGAAGGCCTGTGTGACAGTTGGCGCTGCCTTCGGTGTGAACGCGGAGTGGCGTGGAGAGGAGAGCCGCACCAGTATGACCATACCCACAAGCCTGTGTGTCTGAGCGACTGTGTTCTCAAACAGCTTGTTCCTGAAAGCTTGTTTGGAGATCTCGTATTGTTTCTGGAACGGCCTACGTCACCGAGAAAATAATCCCCTCCAAATCCAAAACCGGAGGCAGTGGTATCGACCGCCGTCCCAGATGCTTGACTCAACATGCAGCCCCATCTCTTTTAAAGCAAGTTCTCACTTTCGGATCTCACTGTTCCTTTAACCTCTTGGAGGTTTTCACAGAAACAGGATGCTTCTCTTCACTGGAGGATACTGAAACCACATGGCACCAGATCTACCTCTCTCTTTTCGGAACAGAAAGCAGTGAATTAACAAGGAGTTGCGTAATGCTGTCAGGATTAGAATTCCATAGTGCTTATAGTACTCCTCTTATAGTTCCATGTGCTGTTTTGAAACCAGGTGTGGAAAGAGATGGACCTGGTGTGGGTTCCACTAAATTTGTGAGTGTGGAACCAGTGGACACAAAACTTGTACATTTAAAACTGAGAACAGGCAGCACTTCTTTACACAAATGGTTGTGGGAGTGTGGCACAGGGCCATTTTATTGACGCCCATACCCTGGGTTCTTTCAAGAAATAGCTGGTTGAGATCTTAGGATCAATAAGCAACAAACTACAAAATGGACTAGATGTCTTGTTCTTTCATTTGTAACCTGTGATTTTAAACATTTAGAAATAAGCAGCAATAAAAATGGCCGACGCTGGTACCTTTATATCACTTGTTGTGGATTAGATAGCAGGTGTTGCTGTTCCAAAATGCCTTATGCCATATTTTTAAGTATTCGCTTTTTCTAACAGGTTCCTTTTCACTGCCCGTGTTAATTAAGCAGATGTATAGTCTGTCTGTCTGTGAGCTGTTCAGTCTGTTTATTGCACGGCAACACAAAATAATAGAAATGTTAATTTTTTTTCAACAAGAAATGTTTTGGTGCACTTTGGTGTAATAAGCTTTATCCCATAAGGCACCAGAAGGTTTGCTGCGGTCCTTTGTCATTCTGATTTATGAGTGACAGATCTAAGGCCGAGGCTAGTTGAACTAGTTGAAGTTTGGCAGGAATGCTGTGGAAGGTTTGAATCTTTCTATTTGTGATTCTTTGGCGCTCTTCTTCTTGGGGATACAAGGAATGGACCAGATTTCATCTCCCAACCTGATAGCCATTCCATGAAAAGATCAATTGACCTAGTCGGGCACGGGGGTTTTGGAATGGGAACCACAGTGTCCGGACTGGGTATATCTGTGGGAACGCTGGTTCAGGTTGAATGGAGGAGTGTGGCTGTGCGATCAGTGTGCATTCCAGTCAGTGTAATCAGGTAATGAGCAGTGCTTTCCCAGCAGGACTGACGGAGCACGGGTGACAGGTTTGTGCATGTACTGAATGCCAGCTGAGCTTCGCTAGTAAGGCCATTTTCCGACTGCCTCAGGATCAGGGATGTGAGTTTTGCCGAAGCCCTCTGGATGCCACTGGTCTGTACCCTGCGGAGACTTAATGCAGCAATGTGCTTAATCCTGAAATATTTCCTGCACCCTTGAGCTTTGCATAGTATTGCATAGTTTGCATATTGCCCTTATAGTAGAATTTGGCTTCTGTCCAGAAAAATCTCCCTTTGAAGTTTAATGACAGAAGCAGCTTACTCACTGCGATACTCAGCTAATTTCCTTTGCTGTTCTGGCAGGCAAATTAAAACAAATTTCAGGAAGTCACTGTTCTTTTAAGCCATTTGTTAGTCTTTGTTGGCGGAAGAGATGAAAACGTCTTGTGGGGCTGTGTTGAGTGACCGTGCTGATGCTCTTCTCCTGTGGGAAGGCTGTATAAAATGTCTTACACTGGGTATAAATACTGTGAAGCCCTGCCCTGATCCATTACTGCATAGCAATTGCTTGATTCATCAGAATCTGGTCCTTTAAGATGTCAGTGTCCTGTGCTGTGAAAATAGGTTTGATGATGTTTTCTGTTGGCCATGCTTTTCAGTTTTCATGCACAAGCTTGTTTTTTTTTTTATGCTTTTCTTCCGTGTGACTGGGAAGGGCTGGGAAAAATGGTCTATTAAACAAAAGCAGTGTGAGGAAAGGTCTGTATCACACAGAACAAGGATTGAGGGAAAAGAGTCTGGGCCAGTTCCAGCATGCTGTCCACCCTCTCGTGCTCATGGTGTCATATCATCTAGGTCCATGGTCATGGTCCTGGAAAACCCGTCTGGTCAGCTGATTTTTGTTCCAGCTGGTCCATTAATCACCAGTGCTAATTGGTACCTGTACCTGCTATGCTTGCTTATTTAGACTTTAATTTCTGAGCACAAGTCCTTTGTTTTAAAACAAATACCCCATGAAAAGCGTATTATTTCAATAACTTTAGCACACAGAAAATAATGCAGGATCTCCTCAACCTGCTAAGAATTTATTCTCTAATTCCTCAAAAAATAGCTCTTCGGGGGTGATCATTTGATGACCAGACCCAGGTGGGAGTGAGCCTGTATTAGTCACCTCTCTCAGGGTGTCTGTCCTTCTGCTCAAGTGCAGTTGGTTATATATCAGCTGGCACACCTGGATGAGGGCAGCCCAGGAACGCAGCACAGGGTTCCCATCAAATACACATCTCATTCAGCTGTTTAAGAGATTCAAACGATTTTTAAATATAGTAAATTTCCCTGTGATTAGGAATTCTGCTGGTGCAAAACCAGTAGACGTGTTACTCGGGACCAGGGTTGAGAACCATGATGTTGTGGCATTTCTGAAACCTTGAAATGAGAATGGTAAAAATCCCTTAACAAGCAAGCATATTCATATTAATGAAAAAGGAGCAGTTAGCAAACAAAAAGCCCTGGAACAAAAACCAGCACAGGGGTACTGCAAGACCAGGGCTGAGGGACCACTATTCTAGTTGATTCTCCTCGGTTTTGCGCTGAGAGTTATTTTTACAGAATGAGTTCACGGTGATGCAAGAGCAGTTTTAACCAGGACTTCCTTTCAGAGCAGCTACATGCATAATTTCGCAGAATACCAGTATGTCCAAAATCAGCATATTCTTAGTGTGACCTAGTTGGCTGGAAATAAAAAAAAAATATATATTTTTTTTTTTTGCTGAGTACTGCTTTCTTCTTTTACAGTCTTTGTATATTTTATGTACTCTTTCATTTAGGAGGAACAGCTAAAGTTACTTTATTCTTGGGCTGTAATGGGAAACTGTGTCTTTAGGGCACATTTCACATGGGTCAGCGTGATTGTCCAGCTCTGTCCTTTTGAGAGTTAATGTCCACACTGGTCACAGGGATGCATCTGTCTTACTCACCCCTTTGCTCTCCCCCTCTCTTTCTGCTCTCTCTGGACCCAGAGCCGATCAACACGTTCCACGGCATCCATCAGAACAACGACGAGCCGATCCGAGTCAGCTACCATCGCAACATTCACTACAACTCTGTGGTGAACCCCAACAAGGCCACGATCGGCGTGGGACTGGGGTTGCCGGCCTTCAAACCAGGGGTGGGTACCATGAGGCTGCCTTCGGAGCTGCGCCCGGCGACGTGCTCGTGGTCACCCCCTTTCAGCATGCACTGCACTGGGGCTGCAGGGACCGCAGCAGTAAACCTGTTCTTTTGTCCTTACAAACAAGCATTATGAGATGGGCAATGCAAGGTTAAAAGGTGTTTTAAACAATGTCCTGAGAGAACACCTACAGTATATTAAGATACCTTTTAGTGAGGCAGTACTTAAAGATTTGAGTAGTTCTTGTAACCTTTCGCTGAGCATGCTTATAGCATAAGGGTGACAGAAAATTAGCTTTTTTGGGGAGTTGGAATGCTGTCCTATGACTCTACAGCTTGAATGACTGAACATTGCGAGATGCTGCTAGCCAGAGTGTGGGACAGACACACCTCCTAGAGCTTCTTAGCAGTAATCCGTTTCTGTTACAGCTCCCAAGCTCTTAAATCTCTCCATTGTCTTTGCCTGTTGGGAATTAGAGTCGTACCAGAGTCTCTGCAGTTTGAATCAACAATCACATTTTCAATTTTTACCTTGTTGCTCCCTGGGCATTATGACAGACATCTAACATATCGCTGTGGGCTGTTGTATAAAACCTCAATGATTTCTCCTTTATAACGGAAGTTCGTCTTGGTCAGTTGTAAAATGTGAGAGAAAGACTCTGTTGAGCTCCACCAAAAAAATCAGTGGTCTGTCTGTTCGGCTTGCCAGTGAAGCATGAATATATGAAGTTACGTTTTTGAATATGGGATTGAGTTTGGACGGGGTAGTAAAATAACTTGGCTTCAGCACCTTTTTATCTGGAATTGTTTAGTTGTAGCAGCATTTGCATGATTGAGATTAGGGAACAATACTAGATGGTTCAATATAATACAATTAAATTATTTTGTGCAATGTGTGTTTTTATCTTTAATAGGTGATCTTAGGTGGATACCAAGGGTTTAGGAGATGAATTTAGGAAAACACATTTTCTACCAAGAGTGAAACAGTTTAACATGTCACCCTGTTTCCTTATAAGGATCATGGGCTTCTTCCAAAGAGAGAAACGGGAACACAGAGTCCGTGTTTGAAACCAGATTCATCTCCCTGTTAATGAAACAACAGACACTAACACTAATCTGCATACCTCAGTAAAAACATGTTTATACCAGAGTTTGCAGTGTTGACCTATAGGAAAAACTATTCAATGGCTTAAATGCAGTTTTTATTTCAGTCCACAGCTAGTGAAATGTTTTTTTTTTACTGGTATTTCTCGCCTCCATCAAACTTTTCATAAGTGTATCCTGAGTATTCCTTCACATCTTTTGTTCTTTGGTCTTTTGGAAAGTGAAGTGAATTCATGACTGGGTTATAAACCACATCAGTATTAAAACACAGAGCTTTTAACAGTGACACTGTGGTGGCCTAATAAAAGAAGATTTTACTTAATAAGTAAATTATTAAGTTCAAAATTAATTATGAATAAGTGCAAATAGGCAACTCTTTTTAGCGTTCTTGTACCTGTTTATAATTGTATTACAGCTTTGTTCTTTATTCTATTAATAGCTAAAGTTTATAACAAAGGTTGATATTGTAAGGACCACACTTCTCAGCCTGCTGTGGTTAAATACCCAATTAAGTCAATTTAAATCTCCTTTGTTTGCTGCTTTTACATGCGTCATTAGGTTGGTTCATATTTGCTGTGTTTCATATTTTTATTGTGTTGCGGGTTTGACCCAGCAGAAGCTCCGATGTTTGCTCTCAGACTGCAAGAGCCCCCTTCCAGAGGGGTGCAGCTACATGGACAGCCCTCCCCCCGCTACTGGGCCTCTGAGTTAAAGTACCACCCTGTGTGCACATGGCGGCTTCTTAGTTGTTTGTGTTTGGCTTTGCCAAAATAGCAGCGTGTAATTAAAAGCCTGTTGGAACGCAGGCAGTTCTCCCTGTGTCAGCCAGCACACTACAGTACAGTGCAGTTTTCTGGGTCACTGGAAGGGGGCTCTCACACAGTCTGAACTGCCGATTCCAGATGCAGAGCCCCGAGGCTCTAAGAGCTGGAGAGTGGGGGCATGCTGTCCGCAGTAGAAACCCACCTGAGCTCACACTGCCCATACGGTAAAGTGCAAAAACCAAGGCAAAGCTTTTCAGCTCTGCCTTCTATCGGTGTGTCTCTCTGGATGTTTGATCTGACTCACAATATGTTTGTCCACCATCTGCGGGATAACAGAAGGTCAAAAACAAACCGACGTGGCCTTTCAGCCTGTTTCTGTCGTATTGTCGTGTTAAGTCCCATTTTATTTTTAGGAGTCACGAGCCAGCTGGTGTGTTACTTTGTTTGTCATGCACTCACATGTCATCGATTGGGTGCGTACGCACACAAACACTCAGGGTTGCATGAGAGGTTTAAGGCTGCTGTGAGAGCGATGCCCAAGGGTGATTTGAATTTTGTGTCGCCTCCATTGTTCACAGGGCTGCATCCCAGAAACTAAAGGCCATTTTTAAAACTAGATTGGTTATTCCTATTGTGCAGATCTGGACAGGGCTGTGACTCAGCCCCTGGGGAAGGGGTGCAGGAGTGTGGCCGATGTTTACAAAGAAGCAAGGAGCCACAAAGTAGCAGCAGGGTGTGACTCTTTAGATAATCAGGGCTGCTAAAACAAAGAAAGCTTGTACAGGATTGTTCTTTTTTCTCGAGCACACAGACATCAAAGAGCTGGAGATTGAACTCAGTGAAGAGCCACATTCCACACTGTGGAGTGGCAGGACAGGCTCCTCTGAGGGACCATACGGCACCACACTGTCTTGTTTGTGTCAAAGCTGTGCCTAGTGATCGGACTCGGAGAGGTTCTAAATCGGCAAACCGTACCATCTACATCCCAGGGGCTGTCACATGGGAAACGTGCGTATGCCCATTACAGGACTCATTCTGACCTGAGCCGATTTTGGTAAGAGGCAGTGTAGTTAGTGCCTGGACTTCAGGACTATTCTGCAGTTTTCTTTCATATGAATTATGAAGGGATTAGCCGGGTCGGGCGTGCCTTTTAAAAGAAAGCATGGGGAAGTAAATCTTAGTCCCCTTTTTCCGAGTGAAAAACAACCCACTGAACTCTTACTCAAAATCAAATGAAATGCTTCCATTTTCTGCAGTTAGATTTTGCATAGCTCGTTGGATACTTGATGACAAACACTGCAAAAGCCCTATTTTGTTCAGTTATGCTGGATGTGAGTCAAGAAGAATTAGGTTTTGTTTGGTCAAAATAAGTCAACAGTAGGTCAGCAGGGTTCAAACTGCAATTTTATCTGTCTCCTGACTTCCAGCCCCCCTGCCCCCCGCCACACACACAAACTTACTGACCCTCCCTCTTCTTCAGTCAAGACTGGTTAACAGTACAGTGCTACCCCAGGGGCTGCAGCCTATCGAGCTCTTTGTTACAGCTGTTTGCGTTCAGCGTTGCCATTCCATTGCTTCTCAGATGAGACCTGCAATTACTGTGCCTACGTGATGTCCCGGGAAAGCGTCGGGGGAGCAGTGCGCCCAGCGCACGTAGCTCACGGCCCAGAAGGACGGGGCATGTTTTCGAGGAAGTGTTTTCCACCCCACCACCACCCAGGGCTCAGGCTCCATCCCATTATCCTTCGCCTTCGCTCGAGAGCTGAGGAAGGAAATGCCCCAGAGGGCGCTGGGAAGAATGTTCCCGCGCCTTCAGCAGATAGCATATCATGGTCCCGGACAAATCCTGGGCACCCGGTTTGAAAACCGCAGGACGATATTGGAATTTGGCAGAGTTACCAGTGTGCTATAGGGATGTCGGTGAAGAACCGGCAGATTGGGGACAAATTAAACGAGCAGCTCGACAGAGGTCTCGTTGCGTAATTTTGTGTTTCTGAAAGAGAAGCAGCCTCGGCAGGCGGTGGGCCATAGCCGCGCGCGGTAATAATTCTGAATCTTGCATCCTGTTCGTACGCGTTCATAAAAGACCACCTTTTTCACCCTGGAGTTACTAATCCCTACAAAAGCTAAAACGTGGCAAATATTCATGCTAGGGTTTTAATAATTTTTCTTAGAAGAAAACGTTCTAGGTGTTCTAGGTTACTTCAGGGGGTTTTTAAGTTTGACTTTCACGCCTGGAACATATTTGCCAGGGAAGGGCCTTTTTGACACTTGTACAGTCTTGAGTGCGTCTGGGCTCAGAGCTGCTCGCTTTCTCCCCAGTGTTACAAGAAGCACAGTGTAAACGCCAAAGTGAGCTTTTCCAGCACAGCAGGCATATGATATGCAAAACACTGGTTCAGCTTCTACAGTTTTAGTACTACTTCTGCCTGCGTAGTGCAATTCCTGATACTATCGGCAAATTCTGAGTATTCTCGGGTCAGCAGACCTCACCACCAAACTGTCGTGCGCAGTCAGACTGCAGTACAGCCTGTAGAGGAGGATCTCTCTCCAGTCACCTCCTTCATGTAGCATCTTGATTTAATTTGAATATGTTCACAGCTGCTTCAGTTTGCTTCAGTCCTTTTTTTTTTTTGATGAGAAAGAGTGAAGGACTTTATGACTTGGCTTTTATTTTTTGACAGGAGGTTAAGGTTCATAAACCTACTGCTCTTGCAGTATAGTCACTGAATTATGAATTCAATGGGAAGATGTAGGGACTGTGCTATTGCATCTGCCACAACTGAGTAGCAAGGTCCAGCTCTCCTCTCTCTGATATAACTACACCAACACATAGCATATGGGACACAAAGTGCACTGCAAAGTTTCGTGCTGTAGTGTCCGGGGTCCGTGCAGCACGGTTCACTGACCCAGGAATACACACTTCTACCCAGGCTCCAAACCATTTTACAAGTTGCACCTTTAATGAAGTGAGTATTTCGAAGGATCAGCTGCTGATTCTATGTGACTAACTGTAAGAAAGTAATGAGATTGACTTCTCGGTCACCAAATACGTGGAACATTCAGGGTTTAGAGCAGCCGTGTGGTGGAGTGAGCGGTCGGGACTCTGATCTCAGAATGACAAGGTTGTAGGTTCGACTTCCAGGTGGGGCACTGCTGTTGCCCCCTTTGAGAGAAATGCCCAGCTGTCTGAATCAGTAGAAATGTAAGCTGTCGGCCAGATCGTAAAGAAATGGGAGGCCGCGAGTGGCCTGGGCTGGCCAGCACTGCGGCAGCCTGTGCCGCAGGTGAGGGCAGTGTGTGGACCCAGGACCTCCGCTGCAGAGCACGCTGCCATCGTGGTCACGCAGCCCTGCCCTACTGGCCGCCCGCCAGACAACACTCCAGCAGTGCCGCTCGAGGGAAGCCCAGTCAGAAGCAGTTTTGCAGCTGATGTCATTTTTGTATTAAATGACATCACAGTGGCAGGAGTGATTTTTGGCTTCCTTTGGGCATTGTGGTTTTTTGTAGATTTTCTCACTGCGGCCGGCTTGTCACCCCCGGAGTCAGATTTCTTGCCACCCTAAGGAGAAGCACATGTTCCTGCCGCCAGGCAGAGAAGTTCCTGCCATGGGAACAGATCGCAGCGGCCGAGAGCTCCCTAGAGCTTGGCGATTTGTGATTTGAACGGCTGGGGGAGGAGGGGGGGGGTCCAAACTCTGCTGTTTACGTGCAGGTTGGCCCCTCTTGCGCAGGCTTGTTACTGTGAGCTCGTCTCTCCTCTCCGCCTCATCTGTGGCGGATCGTGTTACAGGCGTGCGAAATTGCTTGCACACTAGCTGCATCCTGCTAAAGCGAAGCAGCTAGGGAAGATCTTCGAAGCCCCTGTTGCCCAGCAGAGAGAGATCACAGTTTTCCCAGCTTTTCTGCTGCTTGGAAGTCTGTTGTCTAGAGTTGTTCACCACAGGTGGGCTTTGTTGTTCTTAATTGTTAGGGATAGTGAAAGATGGCACTGATGTTATGTTCTAGATTTTTAGTTTCCCTACCAATAAACACCTGCCAGATTGGACATTATTAGTCTGATGTAGATACATTGGGAAGAACGAGGGAGGTTTTTTTTTTTTTACTATTTTGTGTTCTGAAACTGATAATACCAAAATGTGTATATCCTGTATTAATAAGGATAAAGCCTAAAGTTTTGGAACCATGCTATTTGTGATTCTCGGAATGATTCTCTGTGCTTTCACAGTATTTTGAGAGTATTTCCTTAATTAAGAACTGCACTCCCTGGAAACACGATGTGTCACACCGAGCCTACAAATGTGATGCATGCATGCATGCATGCACCTCTCCCTGTCCCAGCTGGGATTCGATCCTGGTTGCTCATGGGCTCCCGAAACAGCAGATGATTCTGCCACACCAAGTTATAGTGCAGAGCTGTCTGTATGTTAGGCTGCAGAGTGGACTAGCTGGATCCCAGTGAAGCTAAGTGGAGAGGGGAGAGCTAGGGATGCGCTGTGCAGTCGGATGGAAGACAAACAAAACAGGGATGCGCTGTGCAGGTAGGAGGAGGACAGACAACGCAGGTATGCGCTGTGCAGGTAGGAGGAGGACAGACCAAGCAGGTATGTGTTGTGCAGGTAGGAGGAAGACAGACCAAGCAGGTATGTGTTGTGCAGGTAGGAGGAGGACAGACCAAGCAGGTATGTGTTGTGCAAGTAGGAGGAGGACAGACCAAGCAGGTATGCGCTGTGCAAGTAGGAGGAGGACAGACCAAGCAGGTATGCGCTGTGCAGCCGGACTGAATAAGTCAGGGACGGTACAGCACAGCAGAACAGAGCAGGACAGGGAAGCTGTGCTGAGAGCCAACCTGATAAACAGGGATGCTGCTCGGTCCTGCAGGTCCGATCGGTTGCTAAGGTGTTGTGGTAAGAACGGGGCTGACGGGGATCCGGCTGGCCCTGCAGTTCCTGTTTTCAAGTTGGGATCATGTAGTCAAACTGAATCAGACAGATTTCTGCTCTTTCTTTTGGGCTAGTTAGGGCCAAGAGAACTTGCCTATATCAATAGGAAGCCCAATGATGGACTGCCTGACCGTGGGCAGGGCAGGGTGTAAGTAACCTGGAGTTGATGAGATAATTACCTGTTAAATGGGGACAGGTGGTACAGACTGCCTTCCTAAACATGTTCTCACGGCACCGGGAGGCGTTTGACTCCATGTGTAGACACGGCCGATTGCCGTGGAGACAGAGGGCTGCGAGATCTGGCTCCTCCAAACGTAGCACCTGGATTTCGAGGGGACCTCCCGTGAGCCCCGTTCCGCCAATAAGCTCCGGAAACAGCTCCGGCCACTGCAACCTGACGCCTCCCCCTTCTCTTTCCCAGCAGTACGCAGACCAGTCCCTCATGAAGAACGCCATCAAGACGTCCGAGGAGTCGTGGATTGAGCAGCAGATGCTGGAGGACAAGAAGAGGGCCACTGACTGGGAGGCCACCAACGAGGCCATCGAGGAGCAGGTGGCCCGCGAGTCCTACCTGCAGTGGCTGCAAGACCAGGAGAAGCAGGCACGGCAGGTGAGAAGGCACAGGGGTGCCGGCATGGCTTACGATCTGCTGACATGCGTGCAGAGATCATGTGCTCTAACCAGGATTTCTCAAACCCCGGCTGATGTCTAGTATGCTTTTATTTTTTGGGGGGAGTCTCTTTGAATCTTTTTTTTTTAGGGGTTCAGGGGGGAGGAAAATGGTCTCATTTAAGTGAAAAGACTTTCCTGTTGCTCCAGGACTGGAACTGAAGAATCCCGTTTTGTACCCACTGGTGTCAGCAGTACAATATGGTCGAGTGATTGATGACGGCTAATGTGAGCCTGGGGAATCATCTAGCTTTTCCCCCCTCTGTGTGACTGCACGAGCTAGTAGCATCGGCACCAAAGCTGTCTGCTGCTCAGTAGTCCGCAGTGAGAAGTAGGCCGTCTTGCACAAACAAGACCGTGTCCTAGCAAATGGGACCAAATCCAAATTTAAACCCAGGTGGTCCAACTGATTTTAGGTGACAGGCAGCCCGTAAACTTTCACAAGTAGAATATTTATTTTGTTCTGGTGTTACCGATGTCAAAATCGTCTCATCCTAATTGTCTAATCCGCTGACTGTTCATATGAATGCTTATGTGGGTGTATCTTGGTTTTCAAGTCTCCTCTTCTAAAACCCAAAGAACAATAAAGGTAATAAAGAAAATATCTTGCATTGTAACTGCCCTTTTAGCTTTGATCCTTTCTGGTTTTAGTAGAATTAGGGTAACGACTGGAGCTCATGGTTGCTGGACTGAACACTGATACACTGAAGGATCCTGTCAAAAGAGATCTTTTTCATGAAACTTGTTACTACTTTTGGGACCCTGATCTCAAGAGAAAAATCACAACATGCTTGCAAAAAGTACTTTGGATATCAAACAAAGGAACATCAGAAGTGGTCTGATAAAAATGACCAATGATCAATGAGCTTATTGATTAGCAGCCCAAGGCTTCCTTTGCAGGGCATGATATTCCAAGCAGATGCAGCTATTCTTCAGCAAGCAAAGAAAATAGTCCAAAGAACAGCTTGTGATGTGGACATACACAGGAGTGGCCAATGGACATACCAGGCCAAGGAAGGACAAAATGTTAAAGACAAATTATAGCAATGGTGTCTTCAGTCTCAAAGGGACTGTTTATGACCAGAGTACCCAAGGACCAACTTACCTTTGAGTTCTAAAATCAGGGGAGACTTAAGTCAAAGAAAAGGGAAAAGCACATTGGTCTTATCTTTCACTTTAGGGTTCATGGAAGACACACACCCTGGCCTCCTGAGGGATAGCCAGTGCATGAATAATGCTAGAAGTGTTCTTCTAGTTTGCATTGATAATTTAATGACTCACTTTTAGACATTACAAATAGAGAAACCACGATTAGACCAGGATGAAAGTGTCTCTGACACTCACATGACATAACTCATGAAGTTTCTTACCATGATGCTATTAAGGCATCTTGCTACATTGCACGAGTTGCTTAAATGAACCTTGTAACCTTGGGAAATAGTTGCAATGGATTGTATCCTTTGTGCTCTTTAAATCCGTTCTGTGTAATATCTTTGTTTTGTTTTTAATGTATGAGAACTTGATTGATTCAGGGAAGCTACGAAAACAGGATTCCCTCGATGCTCGAGACGGAAGGTTGCAGCTTGTAGCCCCACACTGTCACCTTGACCACCGTTTTTCACAGAAAGTTTTCGGTGAAACACCAGGCTTTCCCGTAAATACACAGTTCATAATGAGCTCTACAGGAGCTGATCTGAATTCATTTTAAAGGGTAGTGAGCAACAGTGTGGATTTATTGTAGGTCCACATGCCCAATTAGAGCAGGCAAGGAGGCATGAACTTTATTTATTTAAAGAACCTTTAAGTGTTAGAAATGCAAACTACTTTGCTCTTCTCATTAGCAAGGTATCACAGTGCCAGTGCTCTGTGAACTCTTACAAATGATCACTCTTACAATCCTGAAAGCACAGCAAAATTCTTTTATCTCCTTTAGACAGAGGCGCTCCCCAGCATTGTCCACCACTGTCACGTTCTTTTCAAAAGCTGAACATTTCATTTACAGCAGGATGAGAAGGAAGCAAGAATTAGCAAGAAAAAGACTTGCATTTGATTAACAATTCTGTTAAAGGCTACTTTATGCTAATACATAGTGCATATTTTCCACACAGTTGTAGTTAGTGAAGTTAGGACTTTGGTTGCAATCCATTCAGTGATCCACTAGAAGTCCAAGAAGCATCTCTAGGTGCAAGTATAGTTTCTCGACATGTAGAGCACCTGTGTGCCAAAAGACTTTCTCTTGTCAGTCACTGTGGTTCACTGGGAAGTACTGGAGAAAGCTATCATGTTCCTCTACTGACCGAGGATTTTACCCACAGCAGTTTACCTGACGGCAGAATCAGGTGAGGTTTAGGTATTTAATGTTAAAATAACATTTCTTCGAGTATAGGCAGATTTAGTTAGGGTGTTACCTTGTCCAGTGGATGATGTGCTAATATTAAATGTGTGTATGACTTAGTTGCTCATGCTATCTTTGGATAGTCTTCCAACAACTTGATGGTTACAAAGCGAGTTTAAAAGAACCCTGTAATCCTGTTCAGTTGTCGCCAAAAATTGTATTGATTGGTATATCTCAAAAGGTGTCTGTTTAAACCTACTCTCTGTAAGTACAGCGGCCCTTGTGTTTACGAGAAACCAGTTGATTCAAAGAAGGTGAAAAAGAAAAACCTAAGAATAGCATGAAGCCGCAGGTGCGATCTCACAGGATCCTCTCGACGATTGAGACGGAAGGTTGTACTAAACCAGCTCGTACCCCCCACACCGCCACCTTGACCACCATTATTTTCAGACAGTCTTCAGTGAAACACCAGGCTTTCCCGTAAATACTGAGTTCAAAATGAGCTCTATAGGAGCTGATCTGAATTCATTTTAAAGGACTGTGAGCAACAGTGTGGATTTATTGTAGGCCCACATGTCCAATCAGAGCAGGCAGGGAGCCTGGAAAAGTATGGAGGAAGAGCTTTCAGTGCATGTGATTTTTATAATGCACTAGTGAAATTAAAGAATCTTCAAAGGTTTTCTCGTTTGTAATGTGACAGCACGTTAAGTGCAAAACCATAAACACCCGTCAGCTTGTTTTAGATATTACGGCATTTACTTTGTGCAAGAAAGTATCGTCCTTGAATTTTATGGTGGGTAAGATTTGAAAAATGAAAAGACAGACATGGGAAGGGTTTGATATGGCAGGATTCTGTTGTATAATATTATGTTTTTCCTGTTTTTATTTTTGATAACTTGCATTGCAAAAAGCTTTCCCCCTCCTCCTTCACACCTTGAGCCGCTGTTGTGAAAACGTGCTAATCAGGTTGAGAAGGTGTGATCTTTTGAAGATGTAGTGCAACTCAAGGGTTGTGAAGCCTCTTGGTCACGCCAGCCCTGTGATTTTGGAAATGAGTCTGCGTAGCTACAGAACAGTGGTGGCGACACCTTGAAACTCAGGCCTCGTGTGCGAAAGTGCTCAGATGTCTTTATCTTAAGCAGAGGGTTTCTCGTAAATGCAGTCTGCCCTGCAGCAGAGTTACTCAAGGGATAGGCATTTCAGTCATCCCTTATTTCAGCCTGAGCGCACAGCGGCCTTAAGGTGAAACCGTGGAGCGCGAGGGGGGGGGGGACATGCTTCTGATGGAGCCTCAACCCCCCCCCTCACTCTCTGTCCTGTCCGTCTCTCCTCTTGCAGCCCCGGAAGGCCAGCGCCACCTGCAGCTCGGCGACCGCGGCAGCGTCCAGCGGGCTGGAGGAGTGGAGCGGGCGCTCCCCCCGGCAGCGCAGCTCCGCGCCCTCGCCGGAGCACCCCGACCCCCACCCCGACGCCGCGGCCAAGCCCCCATCCCCCGCGGGCGCCGCCCTCATGCTGCCCAAGCCCCCCTCGCCCTGCGCGCCAGGTCAGCCCCTCCTGTCGGCCCCTCCATGGCCCCGCGCCTCGGTGGGACGTCGTAGAAATAGGAATTCCAACCCCAGCCCTGAAGAGAGCTGTGCATTTGGTCTTCAATAAATCTGGGAGTTCTACAAGAGTGCGGACAAAAGCACCATGAGCCAGAAGGACCTCTCGTGCCACGTTGTGTGTTGCCATGCCCAGCGTCTCGACAGTCTGTGCAGTTTTCATCCACATATAGTGGGGAAACTTTCCAGAAGGGCAGGGCCTGTGTAAGGTGCAGGCCGACCTGTTCAATGTTCCAGTCTGGTGCCCCACATTGGAAGTCAGGGTCTCCCACTTCTTATCGGGCATAATAAAACTGTGCAGGCGGGTGCCCGAAGAAGGCTCCACAGCCGAAACGTGTTTTCTTTCTTCTCTTTTCGGGATGGAATAAACCTATTACTTGTTCCTTTGCATAATAAAACTGTTTTTTTTTTTAAATAAAAAACAGTGACTGTGTGCCTGTGCTGTTGTCTTCCTTAAAGATCTAGGTTCGGCACAACCCGTCTCTCTTTCCTCCTAGACCTGGGCTCGGCCGTGTCCTGCCCCCTACTGACCTTGTCCTTGTCTCCTCCCCCTGCCTCCCAGGTCCCAGCAGCCAGTCGTGCGTGGGGGCGGACCGGGCCACCCCATCGCCCCTCGTGTCCCTCTACCCCGCCCTGGAATACCGGGCCATCATGCAGGAAATGTCACCCACCGCCTTCGGTAAGGAGAGGACCGGCCCGGACTGGCACTGGGGTGTGGACACTGGGCACGGGTCTACCTCGCAGGTTTAGAAGCAGGATGAGTGAACACATTCCACACTTTCCTCAGAGCTGTTGGGTCCTCCATTGTCACTTTGGAAATTAAAAAGACACGATTAAGTATGTAGTACTTACACCATCAATCAATTGTGCGATGAGCACGAAAGTGCGTGGATTCACTAGAAAACCTTTTCTTTTATTTTGACCCTCATGAATTTAAATGGGAGCTTGAGCAGGGAACTTCCTAACCTGCAGCGCTACGAGAGGTTAATGGCAATGTTCTGCTCTGATTAAAAAATAAATAAAATGCTGTCCCGGTGTCTCAGTTTTAAAGAGTACGCGCCGAGTAGTGGCGTCCGCCTTCATCTCTTCTCCCGCCCTCAGGACTAACGGACTGGGAGGACGACGAGATCTTGGCCTCGGTTTTGGCCGTGTCGCAACAAGAGTACCTCGACAGCATGAAGAAGAACAGCATGCACAGAGAGCCCTCCCCGGACAGCAGTTGATAATCGAGGCCTCCGCAGCTGCAGCAGGAACGAAGTCGCCCATCTCGATCGTCTCCTGGTCTTCGCTTCCCCGCCCCCGTCCCCCCACACGCCTCCACATTATCGAACCCAGCCCCTGGCCCTTTCTAATGCCTAGACACCATCGGACTTATTTAGGTGCATGTTTAAATAAACAGACATCAAGGAGGAAAAAAAAAAAGAAAATTGTAATAATGTCATACTTATCTTCTTAATGATTAATATAATTTTTGTTTTATTTTCTCTTTTTTGGGATGAAAAAATACACTTGTTTTTTTCTTGGAATAAAAAAGAAAAGAAAACCTGTATGAATAAAACGTATCATTATTTACTGATGGCCGCACAGGGTTATGGGGTTTTCAGGTGGCTTAACAGGACTGTCGAATGCCCCCTTCCCATGTAGAGTTCCCTCTTGCGTTAGTCACACAGCCTCTAGAGCAATGGCTCCCAATCCTGGTCCTGGTGACACACACACCTGTTGGTGTTCATTCCAGCCAAACCCTCAGTCACGCCAGCTAACCCCTCGTTGACTTAATAAAAATGAGATGAATGTGAACGGTTTGTTCCCAGCTCTTAAGCATGTTGGACCTTTAACCATTGTGTTTTGTAAGTGAAATAAAAACTTCTGACTAGAAACAAAAGGCAAAGATTCCATTGAAGCGAATTAAGTTAAGATCAAGTAAGGCTTGGATCATCTAATGAGCGTGGGCTGGAATGAAACCCAGCAGCTGTGTGGGTCACCAGGATTGGGAACCACTGCTCCAGACGCGGGAGGTCAGAGGTCAGATGTTTTGTAAAGTCCAGCACGAACCCTGCCCTGGAGTTGCCGTCTTGCTGCTCCATGCTGTAATCTCTGTAGTCCTTCGAGAGTCTCCAACCTCTCAACACTTAGAAAAACAACAGCCAGACTACAGAAACGAAGGGGGAAAAAATGGTTTACAATTTTGTTTCACAAGTAGTTAGAGGGCTGGTGGGTCAAGAGGTTGTCTGAGTGTAAAGAATGGGCAAGGGAAGGGCTGGAAGAAGCTAGTAAATTGTCTGCACTAGACGACCATCAGTTGATGTAGGTTAAGAGCCGAGCTGACACACTGGCCCCGCCAGGAAAAGGACTGAACACCCTTGAATTACAACCTGCCTGTGTTCTTTGCCAAGAGGAGAATTTTTCCACATCTTGGAAGCTTCCAATCTTAGCCCTCTGAGACTGCACCACAGTGGCTTCCTGGTATATTAGAAATATGGCTATGAGCTTTCAAAGTTA
This sequence comes from Lepisosteus platostomus, assembly GCF_059453375.1. Lineage (NCBI taxonomy): Eukaryota > Metazoa > Chordata > Actinopteri > Semionotiformes > Lepisosteidae > Lepisosteus > Lepisosteus platostomus. Next base: position 1,921,755 of record NC_142613.1, read on the forward strand.
ATCAGTTCCTCTGAGACCCAGGTGCGATAACATTTGAAAAGTCCTTCTTGTTGGGAGAGTGAAATCTGAGGGCATCTCTGAACTGGACAGGTAGGCAAGGCTGCAAACCCCGTGTTAGGGGTGACGTGTTCCCTTGTTCCAGGCTTTGGAAACCCAGGAATGTGTGTGATTGGGGAGGTGTCAGCTGGGGCACACAGGTGGCTGAGCCCAGAGCCCTCCATCAACTGCTAGAAGTAGTACTTCATTTTGTTAACCACAAAACCACAGGATTTCCTTAACATTTTGTGTTCAGCATATCCTTCTGCCTCAACGTTACTGGGTGAGAGGTAACACAATTGGATTTTTTTTTTTGTGAATGCATGCAACTTCTATAAAGCAGGACAAGACATGCTCCCAGTTCATAGTGTATTCGCCTACAACAACATCTCTGCACCTCATCAGAAGTACTTCTGGGCCGCCCTCTTCTCGAAGCTGAATGGAGTCTCCCGGCCCAGCCCAGGTATGTGACTTCAATGTGTGCATGATGCGCAAGCCCACCTGGGTGCTGTAATGCTCTTCATTTGTGGTTCTTTGGGTTTAGATTTAACTTACGTCATTGTGTTAATGGGGTAATGTCCCCTGCCCCTCCCTGCACCCCCCTGACACTCCACTGCCCCTCCCATCACCCCCCCTGACACTCCACTGCCCCGCCCATCACCCCCCCGACACTCCCCTGCCCCGCCCATTATGTAGCTGTAAGTCAGCATTGCTGGCTGTGGTTTTCTGCAGATCTTAGACTCAGCCAGAAACGAGAACAGCAGGCCAGGCGCTGACTGATCCCGAGACCTGGGCCGTCTTCGTCAGCCTGGCCCTCTCTGCAGGAAGGGACGGCCCCGCACGCTGCAGCGCTGACTCGGGGGCCTGGGAAATCAAATCGGCGATTTTAATCTCAGTATAGATATGAAAGAGTTTCATTTTGACTCATGTTGTTTTTCTTATGATCCGCTATTGTTTCTGCCCGGAGAGCTCGCTGAAGCGGTTAATCCGAGTTGCAGGCCGACCTCCACCTACAGCAACCACTAGGAGGCGCTGCACGCAGGCGCGCTCAAGTGTTGCCCTCGTCGCACAAGACTAATCTATTTTCCTTTAGGATATTTTCCACACTTAACTCCCAGTATAGGTGTTTCTCAAAGATTTATTTGTAACCTGAATTTTCTTTTTATTAATAGAATATTTTGATCCATACAATCTACTTTACTTTCGCGTTGGAAGTGAGGTAATATTTGAAGATAATTCCACATATTATCATTAATAGCAATTGGAAAATGTCGCAGTGTTAAAGCCATACGTGCATTATTTTGTTCACATTTAATAAAACGTTCTTCTTTATCTTCTGCCCAGCAGAGTTAATTGTAAAAATACTACTTGGAGAAGCAACAACAGTGCCTTTTACTCTGACGTGTTAGCAGGAGACTTGAAGTTTAAAACTTGGTGTTTAGTGGTAAACTTAGCTCGGGGTCCTTGAGTCGTTTTTATCTCGACATTCAAGCAGGTGCAAATCTTGTGTTAACCCTTTCCCCGCCTCTGTGGCGGGAAACCGGTTTTGAAACGAGACCAGCTGTTTCACTCTCTAGTAGCCTGACGTGCCTTATTAACCAATAAAGACAACAACGCTAACAGCCAGAAACATGATCGTTCAACAGGCTGGGAGCAGGGGGTGGATTGACGTTTATGGGTTGGGGAAGACAAAGTTGATGTTTCATTTTGTTGATGTGAGCTGGATGAGCCACTGGATGAAAAATGATAAACCATCCTTTTTGTTGATGGTTTATTTCACTTTAAAGAAACGTCACCTTTGGTTGCCAGTCTGATAAAAGAAATGTTACGTGAACTGTAGGTAACCGGAGGCAGGTCAGGATAGAGAATGTGTATTTAAAAGCTGGAAAGCTTGGAGGGGGCTGCAGAGAGACAAACGGCTTAATTCCAGGCTGCATATTGGGGGGGAAAAGCAAACGACTCGGTTCTTGTGCCCTTTTTAGGCATAAACACTCTGAAAATGGCATTCGTTAAAATGTGCTGTGCGTGCAATGAGTCCTAATTACCCCTTAAAATGAAAAGCAACAGGCGGCTACACCTCCCGTCTTACAAACGGATAAATTAATGCAATAAATGGGGAAAAGGATATTGTAACAAGGCTTTTGCAAAAACTTTTCAGCTTCAGTGCAAAAACGTAAAACAAATATTTGATGGCGCGTTAGCAAAAGTAGAGCTATACTGAGGAGTTTTACAAGGAAGCAAACGTGGAAGGGGAAGGAAAAAAAAAAGCATAATCATTTTTATCAAAACCGCACAGCGGTCGCTTACCGGAACTCGAGCTGGACGGTTAGGTTCTCAGAACGTCTCTTCGGGGTACCTGTTCGGCTCTTTCATGAATATTCAAATATTCAAATCACGCTCGCCTCCGATTGGCTGGCTATTCAAAAGCCCCCCCCGAAGGCGGCGGTGATTGGAGGGACGGCGCGGTAGGGGCGTGGTGACACATGTAAACTTACTAAAAAAAACAGCAACACGAGCCGAGGAGTCATTTCAGGTCTGAGGAGGTTGGAGCTGCTTGGTGTGTGTTTGCTTGGCGGCCAGCGATTTGAACTTCTTTCTGCTCACAGCTGGGAGTTCTCTGGCGGTGGAATATACCTTTCACTGGATATACCCTCTCTTCCATTATCAGGATTTGCGTGTGTGTCTAGATTACGGACAACTGCCCTTGAACTGGAAAGCAAGCCCTGGGTGTTTCCACTGGGACGGTATTAAATAATCACCCGCTGCGTCTCGCTCTCGGAGAATTTCCAAAATGCTGGATAAATGCATCGAAGAGATCTTCGTCCACAAGGGTGATGAACTCACAGCAAAACAAGGTATGGGATGCAGCTTGTATCGCCGCTTGACGCTTTTTTTAAGATATGAAAGTCAGTTTTAATGCTATTAGCTGCGGGGCTTTATGTGAAAATGTCAACAACAACAACAACAACAACCTTGTTGCACGTTTTCGCAATAGGTTTATAAAATTAGGTATTTGCATAGAAGAGAATACCTTGTGCGTCTCTTCGATTTTTCTTAACGTCTGCGTAGTAACGTTTGGACCTTCACCCTTCACCCGCAGTAAAACGCAACGACAGCTGCTGCTGGCGGTCATAACATTACTCCTGCCAGAGAGCCTGGCTAAGCTGCTCGGGAGGCACACTCGTGTGAAAGCCGAAAATAGTTTGGGGGTGTCGCTATCACCGTGCTTCCGAAGAAGATTTAGTGGGCTTGTGTATCTGGGGTGACTTGTGTGTACTGGGTTGACCCGAGTTCTGCTCTGCTCTCCAGTTGCACCGAAGGAGCCCTTTGAAAAGCTCTATCAGGTCGGCCCGCTGCTGGGAAGCGGCGGGTTCGGTTCCGTCTTCGCGGGACAGCGCCTTTCGGACGGGCTGCAGGTGAGTCCACTTTCTGCTGAGCTGCACAAGCCACGCGTTCTTACTTCCACGGCTCAGCTGTTGGCGCAGTGTGCGCAGCGGGCTTTGCATATGTAAATGGGGGAAGTTGGAGCTGGGATGGGGAAGCAAACAGCTGTTTTCTTTGGCACTGAGGTTCGTGAACTTGTAATTGCAGATGCTCGGTGCCTCTTTTGTAGTAAATATAATCTCGTAGTTTGGAGAGATTGAGAAGTCGAGTCAACTTTGTTCGGGCTGCAGTACAATGCTCATTCAATGGTGTCTGCTTTGCAGCTTGCATTTTCTATCGATCAAGCTTTCTGCATGACTAAATTCCTGTTTTCCTTCTCTAGGTGGCCATAAAACAGATTTCAAGTGACAGAGTTCAGCAGTGGGCCCGGCTGGTAAGGACATTTAAGATGCTTAACACTGCTTTTTCAGCCGTTGATGAGCAGGCTAATCCTTTTAGCTCCCCCATACCGGGAATGTTTGCTGGCCGCCCGGGGCGTCGAAACTAAACCTGTTCCCTTCAATTGCGAGGTTTCGGATGAAGCGCCTTACTAGTATTCGTAGGCGGGTCCTGCAACTTCGTTTGTGTAGGCTTTCGCAATTCCTATAGCCTGAATGAAACATGAATGGAAATCTAGAACAGGTCGAGAGCGAGCACAGGGAGGCGTTTCTTTGTTTTTGTTATTGGAAAACGTTTTGTTTTCCTTATTTTTTTTAAGAGAAGATTTACCTGTGCTGAGGTACGGTGTTAGACTGCCGCCAAACCGCAGCTAACTAAGTCGTTGGCAGTCGAAAAGCGCAAGGTGGCACGTTTTAGCTTGAGTCCTAAACGTCTGCAGAACGGGTTCGGACGGACTGGTCCGGGCCCGGCTCGGGAGTACCTGGCCCCTGACGTAGTTTTCTGGGAGTCGGGAGGAAGTCCCGTCGCCGGACTCCCCCTGCTGGAAACTTCCGAGCGGCAGCCTTCTCGGCAGTGACGTCACAGTGACGCGCCGGGGGTGTCCGATAACAAAACAAAGCCATGTGGAAACTCCGCGTGTGCGAGAAGTGAGACGGAATCCCCCCCCCGCCCCCACAGGCACTCCTACGAGCGGACAGACTCTCAAAACAACGCGTCAGACCTTGTTTTGAAGATCAATGGGGCTTCTCGGGCTAAAGCCGCTGATTGTTACCTTTCTGAATCCTGCTTGCCAACGTCAGTAGTTGGATCAGGTGGAGGCATGGTCTGGAGTACAGCTGCAACATTCCTCAGTCACCTAATACTACGCTCGATCAATTACGTCTCAATTTTGTAGAAATGATTAAAATATCATTTGTGCTTCTTCCAATACCCTGGTCTTACTCAAGTCAGGTCATTTTAATTAATCTATGATTTAGCCTATGATAAATGACAGCTAGTCTAGAAGCCTAAGGAAAGGTAACCTTAGCCTCTTTAGAAGGACAAGCCTGCTTGCCGGCACCTGATCTCGCCCGGTTTTCAGACAAGAGCCTGGTCACTAACCAGCAGCGCTCTGCTCCACAGCCCAACGAGCCCCACCTCGTTCCCATGGAGATCGCCCTGCTGCTGCGGCTGGGGGGCAGTGCCGGGTCCGGCCCGGCCCACCGGGGCGTGATCAGGATGCTGGACTGGTTCGAGAAGCCGGGGCAGGGCTTCCTCATCGTGTTCGAGAGACCCCAGCCCTGCCAGGACCTGTTCGACTTCATCACGGAGCGGGGGGCCCTGGAGGAGCCTCTGGCGCAGAGGTACGTGCCCCCCCCGGTCGACCCTCGCACGCGGGGAGGGGAGAGTCGCCCCCGGCGGTTCCTCGCGTGACCCTGCGCTTGTTCCGGCAGGTTCCTGCGGCAGATCGTGGAGGCGCTGCGGTTCTGTCACGCGCGGGGCGTGGTGCACCGCGACGTGAAGGACGAGAACGTGCTGGTGGACACGCGCACCGGCGACGCCAAGCTCATCGACTTCGGCTCGGGGGCGCTGCTCAAGGACGCGCTCTACACCGACTTCGAAGGTGAGCGCCGGCGCGGCCCTCCCGGCTCCTCCGCGCACCCACACGCGGCGGGCCGATCCGAGGTGTGACCCCAGTGTCCCGTCCCCCCCCAGGCACTCGGGTGTACAGCCCCCCGGAGTGGGTCCTGCACCAGCGCTACCACGCGCGGCCGCTGACCGTCTGGTCCCTGGGCGTGCTGCTGTTCGACATGGTGTGCGGCGACATCCCCTTCGAGCGGGACCGCGAGATCGTGGACGCCCAGCCCCACTTCACCCGGCGCCTCTCCAAAGGTGAGACTGGCACTGCGGTCTGGGGCTCAGGCCAGGGTCATGTGCGACTTTTTGCCCAAACCAAAAACTGCCTCGGTCCTGTGATTAAACCTTTCCTGGTGCATTAACAACGAACCTCATCTTGCGTTTCTGTCCACAATGAGACCGGCGGCAGTTTCGTTCAGCTGATCATATGATGGAGCTGCTGCTGTCGAGGGAGAGATTGCGATGTGGTTTGATGTTGGATGAAAATGACCTCAAATTAGAGGCAGCACTTAGGTGCTTGGGTGCATTGCTCGGTGATTTGCAACCCCACCCTGTCTTTTAGCTGCTGTTGCTGTAGGTGGTGGTTGTCGGGGGTTGTGTGACCCGTGCTGTGGGTCATTGCTGAGGGACTGGGGTGCGCTGCTCTGACCTGACCTCCTCCTCTCCCTCCTCCACAGAATGCCAGTCCCTGATCCGCTGGTGCCTGGCCTTCCGGCCTGAGGATCGGCCAACCCTGGAGCAGATCCTGCACCACCCCTGGATGGAGTCCTCGGAGGAGTACAGTGACCTGCAGGGGGCGGAATTGCCCGCCCAGTCTAGCCTGTGAGCTGGGACGCGCGCTGTCGGAGTGGGAGAAGTATGCTGGACGTGCCTGATTCTGTGGTCCTCACGCCGGTTGCCACAAACACCCACCCCCCCTGCGAATCACACCCTTATTTATTTATTTTTGGGGGATTTTGACAAGCGTATTTATTTGCAACAGAGCCACTGGCTAGTGTCCAGGAATCTTCTCCCACAGAGCGACATCCCAGCCAAAGGGACACTGTTCAGGGTTTGCAATCGGAGAGGTGGGGAGTATTTACAATCATCACAGACTAGAGATACTGAATGTTACAACTGTTTACAAAATGCACAGGCCAGTCGGATCTGTTAATGGCTGTGTGACCACAGATTATTATGGCTGTAGTGCTCATTGTTTTGTAACTTATTAATATTTATTCAAGTATTTTGGGGAGGTATGGGGTGTATTTGCTTTGTTTGTGGTGGTGAAATGCATGTCCAGATCCTTCCTCCTTGAATCGGACTCTGAGAATCGACTGTTCAGAAGCTGTATGTGACTTTGCGTACGCTGTGACATGACCTGGTTCTACAGGTTACTGTTCACTGCGGCTCTGGTACCTCGTTTTAAGAGGAGACGTCTACTTCCTGTGTCCTCTTCCCACCCCTGCTGGGCAATGGGTAGGAGGTCCAAAGACTTTGGAAGACGAGAAGTTTGTTCGGGACTTCATTGACCTTTAGTACCTTCAGTTTGAACTCTGAGTATCTGGACTGTCCTCATCCCCAGGGAAGTGCTTGCGATGACTGAAGAGGAGGAAAACGGCAGTCCCACGGGCTGGCCAAGGACTAGTACACTGCTGGCTTCTCCCTGTTGCTGTGCAGTCCGTCCTCCCCACCTGCAGTTCTTCCCAGACTCAGAGAGAGAGTGCCTCTTTGTTCAGACATTATGGCCAAATCGATCTGACTTGTGTCCCCTGTTGCTCTTTTAAATTCCTTAAAAGTAAGAACAGTGGGTGTCCAAGAATATTTTTTTAATAATTCTGGGTTTTTTTTTTTTGCAATTTTGAATATTTTTTTATTCTGAATTTTCACTCCAAGGACCTCTAACTCTGGCTTTGAGTTCCACACGTTTTTTATTTATTTTAACGTTTAAGGAAATAAAACCCCTTCTCTCCTTCTGGAGTGGGGGTGGGTGGGGGGTGAAAAATCATTCTGTTGTCAAAACCTTTGACCACCCCCCCCAGACACACAGCTGGGAATGTTACAGAGCTGAAACCGGGTGTGTCGATGGAATTTAGTTGTTGTTTTTTTGGTGCTAAGTATCACTCAGGATTGTGTTTGAATACCGTAACATGTGAGTATGCTGATGTTTGTGCACCAAACAGGCTGCTGTGCTAAGTGCGCCCTATAATTCCAGACTCCGCCTCTGTTTGTGAACTGGCTGCGTTGTGCCACGGGGGTGAGGTTAAGGCACGGAGGGGCCTCGTGTGCACAGAAACGTGCCGCAGGTGAGATCTAGGGGTACTGGAGGAGCCCCGCTGGCTGTTGTGCAGTAGTTTGCACTCTGGTCTGCTTTGTGCTGCCTGAGGCACGTGCCAGGCAGTTCATGCATCATTGTCGTTCCAACATATTTAGCACAGGTAACCTCCTGATTTCTAAAAAACGGAAAAATAAACTGTTTGTGGTTCAATTCCCAAAGTCCCCGTTGCTTCCACACCTTATATTGCTTTGGGATTGGATGAGAAAAGGCATTGTGAAAAACCCAAATAAATTTTTAATCTTAGTTTAAATACTGGGGTTAGTGATCTATTGTTTCTTGTAAATACTTGTGTATTGTAATGATGTAATGTGACATTTGTCACTTGTTCGTTAAATTAAAGGGGGGGTTGGGGAGCATTCAGAAATGTTTATTTATTTTTAAAAATGTCAGGGAGAATTTTGTTTCTCCATCTGATGAATAAAGACACCTTTTTTAAAAAAATCTACAAGATGGATGTGTGCATATCATTTCTTACTCATCTTTTGTTGACCTAACTATTCATAACTGTGTGCCACGTTTGAACAATTTCACGCCGAGGAGGTATGATTGAACTTTTTGGTGCTCATTGTCAAGGCCTATTACACCTCTTTACTTCCAGAGGTGAGCTGAGGGGTCAGAGATGACGCTGGGCCCTAGAATTTACTTGGAGATGCAGCACAGGCGCCGATAACAAACCTACCAGTCGGCACAAAACCGGCCCGTTTATGATTCCCTGCTGCTGCACGGTACCATTGATTACAAAAAAGACATGCAGTTAAGGGCTGTGTGATTAAGGCAGACTGCCTGAACGTGTTGGGATGGCCAGTGTGGAGCCTAGAGCAGGGTGAGGTGGCAGCAGGGAAGGAGGGAACAGTCCGTTATTCTCCAGCCTGCCTGCCACGCCCCCCCACGCCCACGCTCTGGGCAGGGCAGGCCAGGAGTTCCTGATGCCACTCCCGAGCAGGGCAGCCCTGCCAGCTGGCACACGTGCACACCGCGCCTCCACCGGAGAGGGGAAACGGGCGGGGGCGAGAGGGCGTGTGCTCACGGTCACACCTCGGCACGATTCTGGCCTCTGGCGGGAAAGCTTTGCTTCATGGGAACAGAACGGGGATCAGTGGTGCTACTGTTCCGCCGTGGGAGATTCTCTCTCTCTCTCTGTCGCTGTATTCGGCGGCGCTGGAGCGGGCGCGAGACCCCGGGCTGCCCAGTCGTCAGAGTCCCCCTCTCGGCCTCGTCAGTGGGGCCCGGAGAGATCACCAGCGGTCGAAGCCAGCGCCTTCGGGGCTCCCCTCCGGGTTCTCTGTCGGGGTTCACTCCCTTAGCCTGGCCTTTCCCAGGGCTCTGCCAAGGCAGCGAGGCTGTTCGGCCATCGCTGGGGGGTCTGCGTCGTGGGCACTAGTGCATAACCGCACGCCGGTGGGCCACGCGTGCCGCACGTCTGGGGGCCGAACCACCTCCGAGTCCCTTGCAGTTGAGCCGGGGGCCTTGCGGTACCCGGTTACCATCTGTCGCCACGAGGAGGCGCTGGAGGGCTTGATGTGCAGAGGCTACAGACTGGCAGGAGAGACTGGCGCACTCTGCGGGCAGCATGGCTAGCCAGCGGGGAGGCTGAAAGTGGGAGGTGGCAAGCACACAGACACTTCGCCAGCACACTAGGCGCATCACACAGCCATTCGACAGACTGTGGGCGATTACTATTTATATTGCTAACCGAGATCAAGAAGCCTCCATGCTTGCCGTTTAAGTGCCTCAACCCCTCGGTGCAGTGCCACGGAGCTCTACAAGGCCCAGGAAGGATCCTGCCCGCTAGAAGTTGTTCCCAGTTTGGCCAGCGAAGCCCCAGTGAAACACAACAAGGGCTGTCGTTTAACACCAGGAGCCTCCTCTGGTCCTGTTCTCAGAGAACAGTTTCTATAGCGCGACCACGAAATCTCCCATCTCCAAGGGCTTGGGAAGATGTCTGTGTTCGTCTGTAGGTGAGATTGTTAAGTGAAGTACAGTAACTCGCACAGGGGTTGAAACTCAAATCCTCGTGTTCCCTTAATTGAACAATCGCTTGCCTCATTGATCGATAACACTCGAGTTTTCCCAGTCTGTAGAAACAAAAAGACTTGGGGTGACTCTGATCTTGGACTGGGGCTCTCAGGGGTTGGACGCCCCTGGTTTATACTGTAACTCTATAGCTGTTTGCCTCTAAAGGAAGCTCTTCCAGACAGGAATGCATGTTGTCCAGCTGGTCTCCTTTTACAGAGTGTTAAATAACAGCACTGGTCCACTGAGACATCACATCCATCGATTCTGGGCAGTTGTGTCATATTATTATTTTCACTTCCATACCAGGGTAACTCTCCCCCAGATTGCCACTTCAATTACTTATGACATCATTTAGATTCCGAATTCCTCATTTCTTGTCCAAGAAATGTATTTATCGCTTTCTCCAGTTCGTTTGCTCCTAAGCTCTGCTCAGCGCCTCGCCATTATGATCTTTTTACCTGTGAAACGTGACCCTTCGCTGATTGATACCTGTTATCTTCACTGTTCTGAAAAACAAAGCTTTCGGTCGTTTAGAAGCGTCCTAAACTGTGTACACTCCCACACGGGGTTCACTGCAGATGTGGGATGTTGACCTTCACACAAAACCCGAACGGATCGCGTGAAATCTAAGACTCACGCAGGACTCATCTTCCAAACCGCACGGGAGTGAAATCAGTCCAGAGACCACACATCTTAAACGGTAGGGCATCTTAGTAATTAAATAAAACTTTAAACGACTTCATAATAACAGTATTGTCATCAGCATCGCAAAGGAAGCACACCAGAGAGCATATTTACACCGTCAGCTGAAAATCCCAGTTTCCCAGCCCATTCTTCTCCAGTTTTCTAGAGCCATTGCTGAGGGCCTCCTCACAGCTTCTATAAGTGTTTGGTTTGGTAACGCGTCTGTCCACCCTGGAGACTGCAGACTGCAGCACACAAGCCGCTGTGCAGAGAGACTCACTGGCTGCCATTTGCCACCTATTGAAGACCTGTATAAACTCAGACTGAAGAAGGGAGCAGAAAACATTGGGAATGACTCCTCTCATCCAGGACACCGTCTGTTTCAAACCTTCAGCTAGGTAAGACGTTGCCAGGTGATAAAAAAGACGCCGTCCTTCGGATGAGACGTAAAACCGAGGTCCTGATTCTCTGTGGTCATTAAAAATCCCAGGGTGTTTCTTAAAAACTATAGGAGTGTTAGCCTGGTGTCCAGGCCAAATTTCCCCCTGGCCTTTACAAATCATGGCCTCCTGATAATCCCCATCTCTGAACTGGATTAATCAGTCTTTTCTCCTCCCCATTGAGAGTTGATGTGTGGTGAGCGGACTGGTGTATTTTGGTGGAGGGGGGTCCCTATTACTTTGAGTGGAGTGGCCTGAAAAGTGCTATATAAGGATTATTATTATTAGCCAGCAGCCATATCACTCTGCAGCTCCCAGCTGGTACCCCCCTGAAGCTCAGCAGGTGTGAGCCTGGTCACTACCTGGATGGGAGACTCCTGGGAAAAACTAAGGCTGCTGCTGGAAGAGGTGTTAGTGGGGCCAGCAGGGGGCGCTCACCCTGCCGTCCATGTGGGTCCTAATGCCCCAGTATAGTGACGGGGACACTATACTGTAAACAGGCGCTGACCTTCAGATGAGATGTAAAACCGAGATCCTGACTCTCTGTGGTCATTAAAAATCCCAGGGCGTTTCTCGAAAAGAGTAGGGGTGTAACCCCGGCGTCCTGGCCAAAATTCCCATTGGCCCTTACCAATCATGGCCTCCTAATAATCCCCATCTATGAATTGGCTACATTACTCTGCTCTCCTCCCCACTGAGAGCTGGTGTGTGGTGAGCGTTCTGGCGCACTATGGCTGCTGTTGCATCATCCAGGTGGGGCTGCACATTGGTGGTGGTGGAGGGGATCCCCATTACCTGTAAAGCTCTTTGAGTGGAGTGTCCAGAAAAGCGCTGTATAAGTGTAAGTATATTATTATTATCATTATTATTATAGCCTCACCCTGCTTAACCAGAACACATGTATATAGGATGCAGCGTGTATATAACTGTGGACCTGTGCATGATCTCTGTGAAGAGGACATGTATTAGTGATATGTTTCTATGTTTTTGCACTAAGACAGCAGATCAAATTCCTTGTATATGCTATGGTCTTGACAAATAAAGTAATTCTGATTTGAGAGGGTCACTTAAGTGCCTCTCAACAACTACAGCTATTGCTGTTAAATGATACTCTCAGCGTGAGGCACACGTTTTCACAAAAAAAAAATCGCGTAATTACAAGCATGCAAGAATGCACCCCTTTCAATGTCCTTACCAGTGAATTTACCTGCGATTGAGGACACAAATGTGTTTGAGGTTGTATTTTGGCGACCCCTAGTGGCGGAGATGAGGTCAATACAGAAGTTTCACTGATGGGCACGAGCTCTCTTCGTCGAGATCACCGGAGTGACAAAACATCGGATCGTGAACACCCGTGGGACGCTGGCAACGTGCTAACCTGCGAACGTGTTAAAAGAAATAACGAGTGGAATGCTGCTATTTTATTCCTGAGCTCGAGTAAACTGCTCTGCTTTATTAGGTATCCAAACCAACATGGTAAATGAGGGTTGGTTTTCAGTTGACATGCCTGGTAAAATAAAGATTTAAATAACTTTGTGACGATGATTTATATAGATTACTGTACGGTCTCTGCACTATAAATGCATCTGATATTTGCTCTCGATTATTAGATTTTATATGCTGTGGCACTGTGGCTAAGGATCTGCGCCTGTGGCTGGAACGTTGCCATTATCCAGGACATGATTTCGGGGGCAGGCCGGAGAAAACGGCCAGGCAGGGAACACCAGTCCATCACAGGCCACACACAAATACACCCGTATGAGAAAGGCCACCTTTCGGCTTGAAAAGCGCAACAAAAAATACAAATGTATTGTAACGCATACGGCCATCAGGGTGTGTAAGAGCCGGTTTACCAGAGCGGTGACGTCGCCGCCCTTCCCTGTGATAGCAGGACTACAGCTACGGGGCTGTAGAGAGATCTCTCTTTAGCTCACGGGGCTGTGTCCCTGTTGAGTGACGCGGGAGTCCCGGATTCGAGCCCCAGACGGTGGGGGGCCGACCTGATGCGGCAAGGGCGCCCGCCTGAACCCCGTTGCGTTACAGTATTATTATCCTAATTAACAAACCCATTGAAAATTTAATGTTCTAAATTGCCCGGTCTCTCGTGTGGGTTTCGCCGTATTCTGTGAAGGTTTAAAGACTAAAAGGGATTTACTTCAGTCGGCCAATTAAAAGCATTTGTGAACAGTTGACGTTATTTCGAAAAACGCCTCTCCTGCTTTTCTCTGGTGTGACACCGTCCCCTTAAGAGCATCAGATGCTTCCCGGGTAGACCAGGGCCAAGTGTTAATGATGAAACACGCACCTCCATGATACCACACAGAAGAGCGTCGCTGAATTATACGTGCTTTAGGCAGCAGCCATATCACTCTGCACCTCACAGCTGGCAGCCCACTGGAGCTCAGCAGGCGTGAGTCTGGTCAGTACCTGGATGGGAGACTCCTGGGAAAAACTAAGGCTGCTGCTGGAAGAGGTGTTAGTGGGGCCAGCAGGGGGCGCTCACCCTGCGGTCTGTGTGGGTCCTACTGCTCCAGTATAGTGACGGGGACACTAGACTGTAAACAGGCGCTGTCCTGACTCTGTGTATTACAAATCCCAGGGCGTTTCTCAGTTGGGAGTTGGGGTGTTACCCCGGCATCCTGGCCAAATTTCCCATTGGCCCTAACCAATCATGGCCTCCTAATAATCCCCCTCTATGAATTGGCTTCATTACTCTGCTCTCCTCCCCACTGAGAGCTGAGATGTGGGGCTGCACTATGGCTGCCGTCGCATCATCCAGGTGGATGCTGCACACTGGTGGTGTTTGAGGGGATCCCCATTACCTGTAAAGCCCTTTGAGTGGAGTGTCCAGAAATTATTAATATTAATACTGGGCTGGTCTTGAATCCGCTCTGGAAGTTGAAACCGCGCTTGAACTCCTCCAGCCCGACAGGTGGCGCCGCTGCGGAAGGCGGGGGGTTCGAGCGAGCGGCACCGGCCGTTCTCGATGGTACGATGAGGAAGTGACAGCTGGCAGGCAGGGAGCGGGGACGCCCCAGCCTTACCGGAATGGTGTAGAGAACAAGAGGAAGGGGGGGGAAAAAAAGGATAAGACGCAGGAAACAAGGTGCAGCCGGAGGCCCGGGTTCGGGGGGGGAGGGCAGTGCAGTTCCGTGTGTGACGGGGAGCGGGCAGGCCGGGAGCCGGGGAGCGGAGGGCGCGTCACGGACAGGCCCACGGCAGTGCCACCATGGCAGCGAGCGGGGACGGGCCGGGGCCTGGCGTGGCGGCAGACAAGGCGATCGGCTCACGGAGGCACAGCGAAGGTAACAGGCAGCAGCTCCGTCTCGCCTCGGACCGATTCGTTAGAAGGAAAAAAAAAAAACCCCAACAGCAACACAGTCGGAGCTCATTCCTGCGAAACTAGAAAACTCGAAACCGACGGTGTGGAAAAGCGCGAGTTGACCCCACTGTCCGGGATAAGTTTCGCCGCCTGAACGGACCCCTTCCCTTCCCTCGGCTGCCGTTTGCGTGTCCGGCTTCCAGTCGCGTATTGGCGAGTTGAGCTGCCGCGCTCGGCGGGCGTTACCGAAAGCCAGAGCTGGGAAAGCAGAAGCCCGTCTTGTGGGAGAGCGTTGCTAGGCGGGTGTCAGTGGGCAGCTCGCACACGCCGGATCGATATCCGTGTCACCTCTCCTCGGGACTGGGATCGGGACGAGGCGAGCCATTCAGTTTCTCCGGCGAAGCTAAGCGCACTTGAACCGAGCGCCTGTCTGTGCTCGGTGTGCGATCTCTTACTTTTCCCATCTGAATCTGGCTTAACTGCTGTCGCTGTGAACTCTCCATAGGGACGCCTAATCGATTTAGAAAGGTACTGTGTATCTCGGACAGCGCGTCGTCAGTAATGGCTCTGTGCCTCTTCCCGCTGTGTTACGCGCCCGGGCTCAAGTGAGAATTCTAGCAAGGTCCAGGCGTGTGTCAATGTTGTGTTTGTAATTACGTGTTGTTGGATTCAACCTGGGAGCTGCTGAACCTTAAATTAATATCTAGGCTAATTGTTGCGGACGCTGGATACACTGGAGAAAGACGAGGTAGTCTTTGAAGTGAGGTATTTTTTTTTGAGAGTGCTACTTAGTCTGATGTCTGGTGTAACTGAAGATCTCTTATCTGTATTTGCCCAATGTCCTAAATTTTATATACACATTTATATGTGTACATACATTTTATATATACAGTATAATAGAGAATAAAAATCGCCTTTTCTAAAAATTAAAGTTGATTGTCAGTAGTCCTCACAAATCAGCTATAACTCGGAGTAGATTTCTGGACATATGCATAATTTTACCAGCAATTAGAGTGAGACTGCATTTAGGGTTTAGTGTTTTGCAGTATAAGATAGTGCCTCCCATTGTACCACAGCACACAATAGGTTCTTATTCTATTCAGTTGTCTCCTATCAATAACAAAAGGATATACCATAACAATCCCTTCAGTCTGCTGGACTTCTTAGGTTTTCTCCAAGAAAAGGCTAAAAACTCTGGCTTGGCCGTGCCTAGGACAACGCCCCTATTAGCTAAGGTCAACAATGCTGACTGCTTTTGACATATTCAAATACGGGTCTCAAGACACGCAACATTTCCTTACGATTTAGTTGTGGTTTGTGGAATGTTAGTATCCATGTTGTGATATAGTTTATAGTACAACACTGTGTGTGTTGGTGCATTCTAGCATGTAGATGGCATCTAAACCAGGGGTGGGCTGTCCTGGGCTTGGAAGGACACTGTGTCGTAACTCAGCTCTTTATTGGCTTAATTGGACCAATTTAATTTAATAGCTTGACCAGGTCTGTAAGTGTTGGTGTTTTGAAGACACCAGGAAACCTGCTGATACACCAGCCCTCCAGGACCAGGACTGGACAGCCCTGGTGTAAAAACACTGACCGGCCCTCCAGGACCAGGACTGGACAGCCCTGGTGTAAAAACACTGACCGGCCCTCCAGGACCAGGACTGGACAGCCCTGCTGTAGACACACTGACTGACCCCTCCAGGACCAGGACTGGACACCCTTCTGCAGACACACTGACCGGCCCTCCAGGACCAGGACTGCTCATCCCTTTTCTAAACAAACTGCGGTGTGATCCTGATGCAGCAGCTGTTGTCTGACAGTAGGGAAGGTGAAAGGAAGGGACCTGGAATGGGCCTGGCAAGGAGCAGTAGATCCAGTCAGGCAACTTTCTGCTGCATTCAGAGTCTTTTGTGTATTAGGAATGCATGTAAACCCTATCCTGCAATTAAGTGCGTAAGTGTTATTAATTAGTGGCATCCAGAGTGGCTTGCTGGTGTCATGTTAAAATGGCAGCCAGTCTGTGAGGAACTTAATTTGATTGGGAAGCAGTTAACCTTTTACTTCTAAAATCTTACAGATAACAGACAAGAAGAGAAACGCGGGCTCTGGGACTGCAGGGCACCTGTGGAAAGTAAGAGGATGGCACAAAAGTCCTGTTTTTATCAATATCTGGCACTCAGCCCTGCTTCTTTTTTGTCCCAGCTGAAACAAACCAGGTCTTATCGGGTTTGTTTCAGTGTGCTGAACTTTGGGAAGAAATTGGGTCGATTAAGCAGTTGTGATCACAGGTGGAACATGAACCAGGAGACCCTGAGAGCTCTGCAAGAGTAACCCTGGATGTGGGGTATTACCTTGCATGCTGGGTTTGAGGAGTCACCCTAGAGCTCTGAATGTTTTCTTGAGAAAGAAGGGTACAGCGGCTTCATGCCTTTATCGGCTGGTCAAGTGACAAAGTAGAAAATGTGCTTTGTAGCTCAGATCTTGTATACGTGTAAAAAAGCCCTCAGATCTTGACCGAGACCCCTGACACGCAGGTGTCGGGGTGTGTTTTCAAGCTCCTCTGGCTGCTGTTGCTGAGGACGGCGCCATGCTTTTGTGATGCACAGTCGTTCCTCCGCCCCTCCAGGTAACAGGAAGCTCAAGTACATCAGCCTGGCGATCCTGGTGGTCCAGAATGCTTCGCTCATCCTCAGCATCCGCTACGTGCGCACGCTGCCAGGCGACCGCTTCTTCTCCACGTCCGCGGTCGTCATGGCAGAGGTCCTCAAGGTCCTCACCTGCCTGCTCATCATGCTGTTTCAGAAGAGAGGTGAGAGACGTCCCGCAGCTCTTCCTGTTGATCGCTGCAGGGGGGTGGCCCTCAGGCAGGCACGCCTTGAGGCATCGATGGTCTCGAGCAGAACCTACAAACCTATTTGCCCTGTACTGCGAGCAGTCAGTATTGCTTCCCAGCGATTTCCATCTTTAGAAGCCCCTGCTTTGCTCTAGCGTGGGGTTCAGTATCTGCTGGCGGTCAGGTTCTGCTGAGCGCAAGCGATTCGAAGCTGGATGATCCAGTACCTTAAAAATGAAGAAAGGAAAAGACACCGGAGATACGAAAGGTTACAACTAACTTTTGCAGCACGAGATAAACCCCATCAGACATGGAAGCTCTTTTATTCCTGCAGCCATAATATTGTACAGTAAAACTGTACTGTGTTGTACAGTGGCACTCCTGTTGTATTTACAGTCCCATAATTGTTAAAATGTACTGAATCACTGTAATATTGTATGATGTAGCTTGTAAGATTCTGTGTTGGATTTATTGTATTTATATGTGTTGGTCTTTTTCTTGATATTGTGAAGCAGTATTGCCAAGTGAGTATATTGTTCAAGTTTGGGGTTAATAAAGGTCTTCTAAAGGTCAGAAGGGAGGGGGCAGTTCAGCTTATCTGGCCTGTTAGGTAGTTAGTAGCTAAGGGATCCGTAGATCTCAGCTGTACCTTGAAAGAAGGCAGGTATCAACTTGCTTGCTTGTTCCACACTCCCGCAACTCTTTGTGTAATGTAGCACTTCCTGCCCTTGGTTTTAAATACACATCCCTGTAGATTTCGGTGGCGATTCCTCCAGCCCCTGTAACTCCTGCTCCGCGTGCAGCTGTCTTCCTTGCCCCCGATCTTGATCTCGCCTGTGTCTGGTGCAGGGAGCCTGCGGGATTTCGCCCTGCTGCTGTATGACTCCGTCGTCGTCCAGCACCGGGACACGCTGAAGCTCGCCGTGCCCTCGCTCATCTACACCCTGCAGAACAACCTGCAGTACATCGCCATCTCCAACCTGCCCGCCGCCACCTTCCAGGTGAGTGCAGCAGCTGCCCGCTGGCACCAGGTCCAGGAGCCTCTTGTGATTTTCTGCACCGTGCCCGCGCAGCGAGACTGGTGCCTGCTGGAATCCCACAGTGCTTTCTTTCCCCTTTGTTTCCATCTCGTGCTTTTCAACATGATCCGAGGTCCAGGTAAATCTGTATAGTGTGCACCCCTAGTGTTTAGTGTTAAAAAAAGCTGGGGGGCTTAAAAAATGAGAAGGGTTTCCGAACGAGAAGAGGCCACTTGGCCCATCTAACCAGTTTAGTAGTCAGCAGCTAAATAATCCCGGGATCTCATCCACTAGACTTAGTTTATACAAACACAACACGTTCATGTCACGTGAAGAGGCTAACATGTATGACGAGGAAGAAAATAAGTGTATAAAGTAAATTATATAGTCAGTTGTCCAAATTGAGCAGGTTAATAGCTGTGGGGTTAAAAGGTGATGTAGTTTAATGCTCTTGAGTCCAGGCTGTCTGAACTGACGCCCTGGTGGAAGGAGGTGAATTCACCGCGCAGGCGGTGGTCATGAGTGTGATGTAGAATGTAGGAAGGAGACAACTCCAGTGTGCGACGTGGCTCATGGTCTCGTTCTAGGATTTGATGTTCCTTTCAGTTTCTGTGTGTTTTTTCCACCCCCCCAGGTGACGTACCAGCTGAAGATCCTGACCACGGCCGTTTTCTCGGTGCTGATGCTGCAGAAGAGCCTGTCGCGGCTGCAGTGGGTGTCGCTGGTCCTGCTGTTCGCCGGCGTGGCCATCGTGCAGGTCGAGCAGGAGGGGGGGCGGAAGGAGACGTCCGTGGTCGGCGAGAGCCAGAACTACGCCAAGGGGCTGGTGGCGGTGGTGGTGTCCTGCCTGTCGTCGGGCTTCGCCGGCGTCTACTTCGAGAAGATCCTGAAGGGCAGCGCGGCCTCGGTGTGGATGAGGAACGTGCAGCTGGGGATCTTCGGCACCTTGCTGGGCCTGCTGGGCCTGTGGTGGAACGACGGGGCGGCCATCGCCGAGAAGGGCTTCTTGTTCGGCTACACCCCGCTGGTGTGGGCCGTCATCTTCAACCAGGCCTTCGGGGGCCTGCTGGTGGCGGTGGTGGTGAAGTACGCGGACAACATCCTCAAGGGCTTCGCCACCTCCTTCTCCATCGTTGTCTCCACGGTGACCTCCGTCTACCTCTTCGGCTTTCACGTGGACCTCCTGTTCACACTGGGCGCCGGCCTGGTCATCGGCGCCGTCTACATGTACAGTCTGCCCAGGGCCCCGGCCGCCCCCTCGGCCCCCTCCTCCTCCTCCGCCTCCTCCTCCTCCTCCTCCTCGGTGTCTCACTCCAGGAACCACATGGGCGACAGCAGAGACCCGGAGGCCGACCCTTTCCTCCCCAAGTCAGTCCTGGTGAAGTGAGGTTCCCCCCCTTCCGAAACGACCGCCCCTCACCCCCATGCTCCTCTCCCCCTGCCCTCCTCCTCCCTCTCTGAGAGCCCATCTCTTCTAACTCGCCGCCTCCTTCCTGTCCTCCTTCGTCTCGTTTCGTTTTTTAAAACCCGCTCTTCGCCGCGGCCGCGCGTGTGCTCACCTGTGTGTTTCACTCAGCTGGTTCTGGCTCGTTTTCTTTTCACGGAAGGAGAAAGAAAACAAGGAAAGGTGCAGCATCCCTGTTTTTTAGTTCTGTGCAGCTTTCATCTCCCTGCTCCGGTAGTTTTCCTCTGCAGCGTCTCCGGCCTGGGAACGTCGGCTTCCGAGCGGAGCGATCCGGCCGACAGAAACGCACGTGGAAACTGCAAGAGTGTGATCCCTGACAGCCGCTGAAACAGCGTCCTTCTTTTTTTGTCTGAAAGCTGCTGAAATCGCACTTCATAGTGCTTTGTGGAGTTTTATGTGCTCATACTTCACACTGCTGATTTGTCTTCTCTCGCTTTCAGCTTTAACGGCTGATTGAATTTTTCAAAACTCCTGTGTCAGGTGCTTGTGCAAACAGGGATTCACAGCAGGGTAAGCTCCAGGGGCATTGAGGCAGGTCTGAGACTGGGCAGTACAGGTCTTTCATGTTAGGAAGAGCTTGGCTGATCTCAAACAGACGTTTGCCTTGATTCTTACACGTCTAGAAAATGTCATTTCAGTTCTTCCCCAGAATTATATATTGAAAAAAAATGGAAAAGCTAAGATGAACTCAGTTGCTCTTGTGCCATTTGCTGCAGTTTTTTTTGGTCTTTATTTAGCAAAGCTGTACTTTCTGAATAAGTGACCGTTTGGAAAATGATAACAGAGCTAGTGGGCCTATGGAGCACTGCTAGTTTATGGCAGAGACCTTGGGCTCTGTGTGTGAACCTGCTACTGGACAGGACCACCCTGAGCTGCGGCTGTTCTCCACCAGACAAGCAGGTTGTGCTGCTTGCATTTCATTTGCAGTTTGAGGTTTGAGGTTCTGTTCTGAGGGGTTACCTAAGACTTATCATTCTGTCTGATGCCTGTATCGAAGGCTGAATGATAGACTTGAAATCCCTAGTTTTAAGCAAGGTGGCATGCATTTTTTCTTTTTTGGTTCACTCGTCTAGTGTTGAATAGGAATGTTGATGGTGCCATGGTGTGGAGTATGCTTTCATTTTCATTTGAAAAATGCAGCACTAAATCCAATCCAAAACAACAATTTGCGGAAGACAGAAAATGTCTTCCTCGTCTATTCTTCATGGGAGACCCCTGACAGGGGTGATCATTAAACTGCAGTAAACAGCAAACGAGCACTGAGATCTTGCAAAACAGAGCACATATAAAACGGAGGTCCCATAATGAGCTAATTTAGCTTATTCAATTGAAAAGTTTTCATATTAAGGCAAAAACATGATGAGTCAAGATGCATGTTAGTGAAAGAGCCTTTTCTGTCTTTGGTGTCTGAACTTTGAATTTGGGCTGTGCCACTGCTTTCTGCGCTCACTTCCTGGTGGTGGGGGGGTCAGAAAAGCACGCTGTGGCCATATGACCCCCCCCCCAGGAGTGCAGGGGCTCCAAACATCACAGCTACACTCATGATCAAAGGCACCCGTGTCAGTGTCAGATGCTCCTTTTAGATAGAATTCCACTGAATCGGGAATAAAACCAAAAATTATTTTGCTTTTCAGCTGAAAGCCCGTTGATACCTTGTACTGTAGCATTTTCTCCTTTGACACAAGATGGTGTCGTGCCCTTGAAGTACCTGAGCTAAAAAACGAATGCTGTGCCTTTTCTGGAACCTCAATGATATGTATAGTACTAATCATTGTTAATATAATAACATGGAGAATATATATATATATGGAAAAAACTACTGGGTTAAAGGTCAAGTGTGCTGGACTAAAGTGGATTTTTCATCTTTTTTCTTCCACATATGGGGGAGGGAGTATTTTTCTATGCAGGAATATTTTAAACTTATATTCAGAATCAATTTAGGGAGATTACTGTATTATCTTCATATCTTTACATGTCTGTAACTGCTGTTAAGAGTTGCTTATAGGTTTTAAACTGGACATTGCAGTAATAAAGAGGTAAAGAAGGCAGAACACAACTTGCAGAAATATCCTGCAGCAAAGGCATCCATTATGGACACATGTAGGAAAACACAAGTCTGTGATTCTGCAGCATTTGTGAAGGTGAAATATAGTATTTTCACTATTAATGGTGAAATACAGTCCCCTGTATAAGCCTGTATAAGCTAATACAGGCTACACTTGGTGATGGCATATTTTTGAACACAAGCTGCTGTGTTTTTAAATTTATATAGTACTGTTATTTCTAATGTCAGAACCTTTCTTCACAGTGGGACAACACTGCCCCCAATGTCTTTCAGCGTGAGCTGCTGATGGCTTTGTTGTCCAGCCTCAGAAATCTTGTAGCATTGCCTTTCAGAGTGAAGACACCCTTTTTTTTCCATTAAGTGGAAAGGGGGGCCTGCTTCTGGAAATGCTGGGTAAAAAACTAGTATTTAGGCAGGCTGTTCTATGAAGATCTTGTTTATTTCTTTGTATATCTCTCTGAGTCACAGTAATAATAAAAAAATAAACCTAGAATTTATGTAGTACGAACCAAAAGCACTTTATAGGAAGTAATCTTCCCTCTGAAGGATCAGCACCAGCAACTGAATGAGCCATCCAGTACAACAGAGAACCAGAGTAGGCCAGCTTGATGGTGCAGTAGACTGGGAAGTGTGTGACAGGCTGGGCCATCTGATCAGTTTGTGCTGCAGAGCTGATGCTGGTCAGTTTTTGCAGAGCTCCCAGATGTCCTTATGACAAACCAGCTCTTTGCTTTCCTTCGTCCACCCATTACACACTTCTCTTCTACACAGCCAGGTTCACTTTAGGTCAGTTGTTTTGCACACTTGATCATTTTAGTTTGATTCAGTTTTACGGAAGTACACTACTGCTCTTGTTGGGGAAGACAAGAATGATACCGGATCATCAGATTCAATGGATATAATTATAGACCTTTTTTGCTTTACACCAGTTTGTTTTCCTGATGTGCATGTGATATTTTTTTTTTTTAAAAGGTGCAAGACTCTTGCTTTCCTCCCCTCCTTCTCTCTTGGTTTGCTGTTTCGGTCTTGGGTTGTGTTTGCTTCTGTTTCTGAGCTTGCCTCTTGAACTGAGTGAAGATGTGACCGGTCTGGGAAGATGAGCTGTATGAAATGAACTTGAGATGGTTCCCTGGATGGGCTCTTCCTCAGTCCGTTCCCCGGTTATACTGCAGATTAAGACAGAGCTCTATCCCGCCTGCCATTGATAAAATTCCCAGAAGTGCCAGTTGGTGCCAGTGAGCTTTCCTCCACACTTTGGGATTCGTGTTCGCTGGGCCTCTGCTTTCCGCCTCGTGTTCCAGATGAGGGGTTCATTCGCTAAATTTAAATGAACAACCAGTTTAATCAGAACTGGAACTCCAGTTAGAACTGGGTGTGGATTTGGATCTAAAAAAGTTGAGGACTTTGCATTGGCTCATACTTGGCTAACACAAGGTTACAGCCACCTCTGGCAGAGCAGAAGATTTGTTTTTCCCAAAATTGTTCTAATTAAGTGGAATAATGTTTGTAATTAAGCGAGCTAGACGTGGGATGTTTCACCTTTTATGATGTAAGAACACATTTGTGCTGTGAATGAAAGCAGTGCACAAGTTTATCCAGCTCCCACTCAGATCTTAGTGATCTTAGATCAGCTCTTCTCAGTACAGTTACACCCGATGAGTGCTTTGAACACTGTTCTGCACTTCTAAATTTAAAAACAATGTGTGATTTGACCTTAGAGATTCAGAGCAGAATGCTCTGTGGCTCCATCTCCCTCCTTCTGATGTTCTGGTTTTCCAGGTTTAAAATTCCAAACTTTTACACACAAGTACCAGTGGTCAGTCTTGTCTTTCTTGGTAGACTACAGATTCTGTTTTCTTTGAAAGAAAGATGATCATGGCATTAACTGGTGCTTGTTAAGTAAAGGAATTATCCACAACTGCAGATACTCTGTTTTTAAGGGAGAAAATATTCTGATTAATGGGTTGTATTGGAGCACTGAAGAGATTTAGCCAACAGTAAGTACTTCATGGGGGTAAAGACGGTATCTGAGACTGGTGTGGATCTTGAACTCTCTTGACAACAGCCTGCTTATTCTGCAGCAGGAAGTGCAGCCAAGCTCTGGCTGCAGCTGTCAGTTAAGAATCCAAACCGCCTGTAAGCCCGACCACAGCAGAAACCGGATCAGGACTGCAGCTTGTGAACGGTGACCTGTACATGTGTTTTGCTTCTGTTCCTGAAAATGTGGAAAGGAGGGTTTATTCATTTTTAGTCCTGACCAGGTAGTGTGTTTGTGCTCGGTGATGACATGGTGTTCAGACCAGGATGGGTGTGTGTGTGTAGGTGGGAGGGTGGGTGTCTGTGGGTGTGTGTGTGTGCGCAACTTGTGGTTGCCTGGTGTCCTGTCTGGGGTATGTCTGTGCTCTGTGATTGCCTGCTGCAATGGCAGCTTCCTGGTAATGGATGGATAGAAATTATTAGGAGTTTGGTTGGACCAGAATCTATCAGACTCTCCATGATCAGAAGTCTCCTTTTCTGTCTAAATAAAATACAAAATCTAAACCGATTGTGTAGAAGTTACAGTGTAGGTCAGCCTTTTTAATGAGCTTCGGCTTTGTCAAAGTAAAGCAAAATACTCATCCTTTAGTGAACATCAACTAACTACCGAATGCTACAAATGACATCCAGAATTGTTTTGCCTGCTAAAGTGTGAAACGGCCATGGCTCGTGGGGTGACCTTTCGCCCTGGTGAAGCAGCGTGCACTCAGAGCAGAGCTGCTTTCCTTTGCCCTCTCCCAGAGCTGGGGTAGTAGGACCTGTAGTAGGAAGCACTTCTTTGCAATAGGAATCTTGTGTTCTTGAAATACTATAACTGCTTCACAGGAGCCTCAGTCTTAAATGGGTCTGGTAATGGAGGTTTCATAGTTAGAATGAGCATTCAAGTGCTGTGCTGTCGTTCTGGCAGTGGTGCTCGTTGTGTCATTAGATTAATCATCTTTTTCCTGGCAGCTCTGTTGCACTGAGTGCTGCTGGTCCAAAAAGAGCTGGTATTGTAATGTCCTCTAGGGAGAAAAACGAGCAGTCAGAACGTCTAAATCGGTGCAGCTCATAGATGAGCTTAGATTTTCCACATTGGCAAAGGATGAGCGTCACAGCTTTCTTGCTCCTGGGGGAAACATTGTGCCTCCTTTTCCAGAGTGAATTGGGTATGCGTACACGTTCAGATTTTGCGAAGAGACAGGAGGCGTCTGTCTTTTTTCAGTCAGGCATGTGGCATGAACCCTAGAAAACCAAAAGGTTTGAAACGTGGAGAGTTTAGTAAGTCTGGAACACTGAATGTCGCAGGCGGTGTACTAGTTTTCAAGACGCGTCTGTCAGATTGAATTTCAAATCCATTCTACGCCAGCTTGAATGGACTGCTCTTCGTGATGCACCTGGGTATTAACAGCACAAAATGGTTTGTAGAACAGACAGGATCCTGACCAAGAGAAGGTTCTCCTCTAATTTGGAAACTTATAATAAAGCTATACAGCTCAAATTCAGCTTGAACTCAAAAGAGCTGTGATTATCTGTGGGGAGAAAAGCATTTTTTGCTTGCCATCGCTATGCTTCATTACATAAATACAAGTAGGGTAAACAATAGGGAACAGAGGTATCACCTTCTGGGATCAATGGTTAAGCACAAGTTTCTAGATTTACATCTTCCTCTCCTTCTTTGTCTTGATATAGAGGTCTAAGTTTGAACAAGTAAAATGAGCTGCAGCAAACATCCGGATGAGGATTTGTGTTCTTTAGTACCCTAGCAGCCACATGTGCTAAAGACATATTTGTCCCGAGCTTGTATGATGATCCCTGCCACATTTACTACATTTCTTTTTCTGGGTCTATTTTTGTAGCTTATTTGTGTGTTTTTGTGAAAAAGATGCATGTTCATGTGTGGAAGAGGCAAGCAATTCTTTGTTCACAAAAATGTGTTCAGAGTAACTGGGTTTCACTTTTTATTTGAAATACTTTGTGTGTAATTTATGTAAAAAGATTATGTTGATTATATTTTTTGTTAAAACTGGGAGATAATGAAGTGTTTTTATTTTTACTTGAAAAAGAAAAGAAATGCTTGTGCCTTGTAATATTGAGAATTAATTTGCATTATATGATGAAAAGCAATGAAACCAAAAGAAAAGAGAGAGAAAACAACATCAACAGCAGCGTGTGCTTGTTTTATTTCCTTGCCACTCTCAGGCACGTGGGCGAAAACGAGCGTTCTGGGCTTCACCGCACCAAATCGGACCTTTCTCTCGCCGCCTGACATCAGACAAGATAGGGGAAATTACATCTGGGAAGAATTACACCTTACAATAAATCTTCAGACCTTAAGAAGTTCTGCTGAATCTGCTGTCATTTCCCCAAAACTCCTAACGTCTGAAAGGTTTCTTCATGAAGAAACACGACTGATTGTAAGAAACACGACAGCTGGTTAGTCAGGATTTCAAACCAGGAGCACAGAGTTACATCCTAACGCTCCATTCCTCCACTGTGGTAGCGTGAGCTCGACGGAGACACTGTCTCGTGGTCATGGACTTTAAAGAGGCTGAGGGAGAGCTCTCTTATTTCCTCTTTGCTCTCCTTTTAATCTTTAAAGGATGGGGCTGGGGCCCTCATGTCTGTAAACGCCCTTGTAAAAGGTTAATCAGTTGGTGAGTCACAAGCTCTAATTCAAGCTTGTGATTCTTCACACCTGGGAAAACTCTAGTCTTTCACCACTCTTTCCTGTGATTTCTAGAGCCCTACAAAATCCTAGGTCAATGAAATAGTCCCGGCCACATAAATAAAGACGTAAGTACAATAAACAGTTTTTTCCAGGTCTCTTCACAGTAAAGATCTTTCACGGTGTCCTGAAATTACAGAGGATCTAATGGGTGAGAATGTAGGGGGAATTTAGACAAAATACTTAAAATTCTGCTAGAAAATTGCTGACAGGCTTCGAAGGCGACGGGTTCACAGGAGATGACTAAAAGACACCCAGTACGCCCATTGCACAGCAGCGTGGGCTATTACGTGTGATTTATCAACTGCTGGTATGTGGTCATTTAGGTCTGTAATTGAGACATCGTTTACTGCCTCAGCAGTGCAGCCCGTGCACCAGTGATCAAGCCACGAGGGATCAAGGATGTGTCTGTGCTCTGGGGGTGTTATCTGTGTCTCTGGAAGAGGAGGCCTGATGCAAGCACGGCTGAGGAAGAATTTCTTGTTCTAACTGTTTGACCTGGGCTGCTTGTGTTGGCATTTCTCCACTTTAAGCGCTGTAAAGAACACAAATCCAAGGAAATCTCCTTTCATATCCATTGATTTTACAAAGGATCTGCTGTCCTGTAACAAAGCACTTTCGAACAGTTTTAGTGTGTGAATAGTTGGTTGGCACAGCTTTGCCATTAGTAAAAATGACTTAAAATGACCCGATCCTGTCTTTCTGCAGGGTCCTTGTGTGCATTATGCTTGCTCTGTGAGAGCTGAATTATCTTTTAATGTGTTAGCTGAGCACCGTCCACAGAGAACACAGCTGGAGGATACTTGTACGGGTTTATATGAAGTCTGTAAGTCTGTTTTTTTAAGATCTGGAAAAAAAAAAAGTAATTCAAAAGATTTATAAGCGCAAGGCGGTCTTTTCAGTTTGTGATTGTCCATCTCCCTCTATTGACTCCTCATGACTCATTGAGCCATGAAGGTTTCCACTGCAGGGTCACCCTCAGTCAGAAACGGGATGATAGAAATGTTCACAAATCTAATCTAAACTAACTTCTCATTCCTTAAGTCCCTAGCACTAAAATCCCCACTTCTTTTAATGATTTAACTTCATTTCTAAATCACTGTGACCCTGTTTAATCTTTTGCATGTTTCCTCTTGGATGTGATGAAGTGTTTTTCTTTTTGTAAATGTATTGTTCAGTGTTTCATGTTTTCAGTAAACAAGGTAATTGGATTTTCTGTCAGACCAGTATATGACATAGATCAGGTTATGACAAAAACTGTGACTGATGTCTATACGCAGGTCTGGCCTAACAGTTGCAGGAATGGGATCAGGCAGCCAACCTTTCATTCGAAACAATGTGGCAGTCTTAATGCCATCCTAACACATCTTGCGTGGCATGTTCCAGTCGGACCTGTTGAACTGGACGTGGCTTCCTGACGAGTGTGTCTTCTCCTCTGCTCACAGGCACCTGGGAAAGGAAAAAGGCTGCTGATGATTGGTCAGAGTTCTGAGGAGTGGGGCAGGGCCGCTACCCAAACAGTCCCCCCCTGATCACGTGACACAGAGAGCAGCTGGAGGGGCAATTTTGAAATCACACGTACCTTCAACTCAGCATTGATTGTTGGCTCAGATCACTGGGCTGCGAAGCCTTCCTGGTTGAAGAAGAAGGTGAGTCTTTCAGCAGGGAAAAGAAGCACCTCCCATGTGATGCCTTAATGAAAAGAAAAACTCACACTGATGCCACCAAACGTGTTCATCATTATTTTTCTAATCAAGATTCCATGTATTCTTAAATCCTGCTTTTGGCTTGCACTCTAAACTCCAGCTGATATCCAAAAGGTCGTCTCTGAAATATCCACGTGTACTGGACAATGTATGACAGGGAGGGTATGTCGGTTCTGCCTAAAATTTATTGCTCTTTCTAAGCAACTACTGCATTCACAATAGCTAAAACGGACAGGTCAGGGGTTCAGGGGTTGCAAGTGTGCAATGGAAGGGCCAGTTGTGTGTTTTTCACATCTCCACTTCAAAAACGGTCAACTGGGACAGTTTCCATCTGGCTTCCAAACTGTCAAGTGCTGTGGCGTGCTCCTTGTGGAAGTGGTGTGGTACTGTCTCTTTTGTCAGGGTTTGTATGACTCCAGAACAGCAGAAGGGTTGTAAAAGACAGGAGGCCATTTTAGCTTGAACTACTGGTTTGGCCTCACCCAGCCACTCCTCGAATGGCCCTGCCTTTAATGCCTTAGCCTGGCAGTTGGTTCCAGGAGCAGAGGGGAAATTCGGCGTGAAGACGTGCCACCTGTTCTCTGTCCTGAAGGCAGGCCCAGTGCATGCGATTTGTTTTTGTATCTGGTTCAAATCCCCCAGCGATCTCCTTTATTCAGAACTAAAGAGAGGTGGTTGCTCTAACCTGTCTGTCGTGCTATACCACTGGCACCAGCTGCGTCACGGACAGTATGAGGCAAGAGCAGGTGTTGCACTTCTGCATCTCTGTTAGTGGAGAATGCACTTTGCCCACTCGACAGTGTTATGGGTCAACGAAACAGCTGTCGCTTTTGTAAAGCTATGGAGTGAACATGGGTGTCTCGAGTGTATGTTTTTAATAATAATGTCTTATAATCTGAACAAATCAACAAAGAACAGTTTTGCTGCCTAAACCATTTCGAAGTCACCTGTGCAAAATCTTTATTGTAAAACCTAGCTCTCATTTCAAACACTCCGGACCTGAACTCCCCAGGTGAACTTTTCTAGCAGGCTTGGAGATGGTGGGCTAAGTGCTCTGGCTGGAATGACCTTTATGCTGATGTACAAATTCTGAAAAAAAAAAAATTCATCACCAGTAATGTTCAGCATTGTAAAGCACTCCAAAAATACCTTGTCTGGCTCTCATTTCTATGTATTGATGTGTTGTATCTGCTCCTCCAAGAACGAGAGAGAGCAAAGACGTCTGACCACAGCTCTAGTCTTGTGGTTTGGGTACATACAGCTACAGCGTTGTAAGAATAGTTCTTGTATTTATCTGAAGTTTTATACTAAAAAAAATCCATACATGAAATACTTATGTCTTAACTATTAAAACAGCGCTAGTACCTCAGACCGATGCTTTCCAGTGTACCACTTCACGCTCTGTTTAAAGAGCGTGTCCGCAGTGTTTCGTAGCGAAGTAGCTTTTTACAGACGCTCACATGTAATTGGCCAATTTGACCAGCAGAGGTCTCTGTTTTACTACATTCGTTCCTATACACTAAAGGCCATTTTCGTTTGGGTGTTACTGAATAACTTAAATTACTTTGGATTTAATAATAATAATAATAATAATAATAATAATTGCTTACACTTATATAGCACTTTTTTCTGGACACTCCACTTAAAGCGCTTTACAGGTAATGGGGATCCCCTCCACCCCCACCAGTGTGCAGCCCCACCTGGATGATGTGACAGCAGCCATAGTGCACCAGTCCTCTCCCCACACAGCAGCTCTCAGAGAGCAGAGTAACGAAGCCAGTTCAGAGAGGGGGGTTATTAGGAGGCCCTGATTGGTAAGGGCCAATGGGAGATTTGGCTAGAATGCTTGTGTTGACGATGTAACCCTACTCTTTTCGAGAGACACTCTGGGATTTTTAATGACCACAGAGAGTCAGAACCTCGGTGTTACATCTCATCCAAAGGATGGTGCCTGTTTACAGTACAGTGTCCCCATCACTATACTAGGGCATTAGGACCCACATGGACCACAGGGTGAGCGCCCCCTGCTGACCCCACTAACACCTCTTCCAGCAGCAGCCTTAGTTTTTCCCAGGAGTCTCCCATCCAGGTACTGACCAGGCTCACACCTGCTGAGCTTCAGTGGGCTGCCAGTTGTGAGCTGCAGATATGGCTGCTGGCTGATTTGACTTGGAGACACGTGTTCTGCTGACAGTTGCATGCACACAGCTCTCCAGACTATAAGCTGCACAAACATGTGATGCACGAGGGAGAAACATATATTTTCAATACACTACTATCACAGTTTCTGATGCCATTTTAAGAAAAGTGATCTATATACTATGTATATATTTACACAAAATTAACTGTTCAATACTCTTCTAGTCAAATTATATTTTTTACTTAAGAGGGTATACAACCGAAATTACGTCGTCAACACAAATTAGTTTTAAAATGATATTTTTCTAACTATTTTATTAACTCTATATTATTAAACTCAAACGCAATGCAAGACCATTGTTTTTGTCCACTGGATTTCACCTCTGTTCTATTGTACTTAGCAATTTTGCAAAGATGTGTTTTTTTATGCAAACTTACTCAGTTCAGGTACAAAAAAATAACACAGCACAAAATTCGTCAGATAAATTCTTTGCTTTTGTGGATGCTTATTCAAACAGACACTGTTTTGCAGATTTTGTTGAAGGAAGATTGTTTTACTTGGTGAACCAACACAGGGTTTACTATGTCTGTTACAAATGGCACCAAAGACATTTAACCTTCAGTTTCCCTGACTGTGTCTGGGTAGTGGCCTCTCCTCATTTTTCAAATGACTGGCTTGGAAGAGCTGTGACAGAGCAGCCTTCTAATCATTTATATTTAACATTAATATATATATTTTATTCTGTAAGCTGTATATTTGTAGAGCCCAGTGAACACATTTTGTAGCTGCCAGTATTTAATCCTAGACTGAATAAGCAACTTTTAGAAAGTATTTTAAGTGAATCCTTGAATATTTATTGACTAGGGTCACTTGACATTTCCAGAATGCTGGCCTGTTTTGCAAGGTTTGCAGTATTAGGTCTCTTTAGTGGTGCTTGCAATTTTACTGACAGTATTTGTCTCTGATTTGTCCTTATCTGTTTATGTCAAGACTTGGAACTGTTTCTGGAGTGAAGGAAACAGCTGTTCTGTAACTGTTATCATTATTGTTAAATTGTTTTTTTTTCTGTATTGCTGAATGTAGTTAGACCTCAGTGCTTCTGTCAGATCACTGGGATGCAAACATAATGTATGCTTTACTGACACACAGAGACTTTAAAACCCTTTTCAGAACTTGCATTTGAAGGAGTCTTGTAAGAAAGCCTTTAATA
Organism: Lepisosteus platostomus; assembly: GCF_059453375.1. Taxonomy (NCBI): domain Eukaryota; kingdom Metazoa; phylum Chordata; class Actinopteri; order Semionotiformes; family Lepisosteidae; genus Lepisosteus; species Lepisosteus platostomus. The sequence continues at coordinate 1,953,194 of NC_142613.1, forward strand.
AAAAAACAGCTTGTTGTGTCAAACATGTTTTGTGTAATATGTTTATCAGATATTCTACCCATGTTACATCTTAGCAAAGGGAAGGCAATTTCTATCAAGGCGACAAAGTATCAGAATCCTGGCCAGAGGATGAGGAGGCTGGGACCCCCTGCGGACTGAGGGGGGCCCAGGGGCGGCTGCAGGGGGAGGTGGGGAGCAGGAGGGGTGCAGGAGGCGTGTGTGAGGGAGAGGGGGGGACCTCGTCCGGTCTTTATAGCGCTTCAGGAGAGGAAATGACATCAGGAGCGACTGCTAATTACCGACAGCTGAGTCTGATTGTACTGGGCTGTTGTCATCCATCCCAAACTTTCGTTGTGAACTCCATTCATAATCATGAAAATGTTGATGAGTGTGGAAGGAACATTGCAGAGGTTTAAAATTAAATTAGTCTGTGCAGCACAGGTGTGGCTCCTTTTCTGTTCTTTTGTATGGATAGTATATTTTCTGCTTCGTCAACCTTTTCTCTGTGTTTTTCTGCCTCCTATCTGGAATGTACAGGGTGAATTAATCCTTTCAAGAGTCATTTACCCTAATTCAGTGCTTATATGAAGGAGTACTCTCTCAGTGGTGCCTACCAAGAAAATCTTCTTTCATCCATGCGATGTAAATTATTGTCCAGGAAAAGATCATTTGTTCCAAACCCCTGAATAATCCTTATTTTTTATAATCCCTCTCATCACTTACGTCATTTTGCTGTTCTCCCGTCATTCACCGTGGGCTATTAAAGCAATGCTCCTGGCAAGAGCACTTTGTGTTCTCTGAAGCGCTGGTTTCCTAATTCTAATGTTCTCAAGTACAGCACGTACACATGATAAACGTCAGGTGATGATTTCAGATCCTCACAACTCTGTGCGTTTCATTAAAAAAAAAAAACTTGAGCCGCACCTGCAAACATCCTGCAGGATCAGAATTCCGTATCCTGTAGAAATATTTGTTTTTTCTCTTCGGTAAATTTTAGGATCCCTAAAACAGACCGTCAAGATAAATGTATGATTCTTGTTGACGGCGTTGTATAACATCTGTAAGGGGCAGAACATACATAGGTGCGCATTCCAAAACACGTATGCACATACTAGAAATTAAGATTTCGCATTCTGTTTATACAGCTCTTCATTGCCACCATGAGGTGATACAGCAATACTACCATTCAATACAGTATTTTTATTTTTTGGCAGCTTACCACGCCCCCTCGTTTTTTCTCCTTCCGGGGTTATGTCGTGTCTCTGGCTTCTCCTTCCCGGGTCAGAGTTCAGTGTTTGCACTGTATGGTCTGTTGATGAGCTGGAGTTTGCAGACAGGACATTCCCAGAGCAAAACTGAGAAAAGAGTATTTTGTATTACAATACAATAAGGACTCGACAACCTAAAAGCTCAACGGCGAAAACAACGAAAGCTCATTCATCAGTGGAGAAAGGTGAGTGTCACAGCAATGACTCTGCGTTTGTGAGTGAATTAATGATGAAACGATGGGAGTGAAGGTTTAAATTAGCTACGTCGCAATAAAATTTTGTGACGTTTAATCACCAAGCCACTTAACACTATAATTAATTATGCCTGTTTATAATTATAAAGCTTTTTAATTTAATCAGCTAAATTACTGATCTCATTGCATGTAATGTCGTCACTTACTGTTAACCAATCCGAAATGTCACATGAACGCATAAACGCAGTTCTCTAAAAAGGGCGTGGTGTGGTTGACTACCTTCATACTTCGAATACAAAAGTAAGATATTGAAACAGCTGTGTGCATTTTCATAATTTTAATATTTCACCACCAGTATCGTGATCCGAAGAGAAGAGTTCAGGAGGCGTGTTCGCTGTTATCAGTCGCGCAGTTTCGACAGTGCTCTGTGCTGCGGACTTCAGCCCGGAACTGTAGACTTGGCTCCTGACGGGATATATGTTCAGTGCCTGGAGTCGCTACCTTTCTCGCCCTGTGGGAACTGATACTTGGTTTCTATCGGTGCAAAACAGGTGCCCAGCCATTAGAAAAACAAAAGACAAACATCCACAATTTGCAGTTTCTCTTACAGTGTCGGAATATTAATACAATTTCATAGACGGCACAGACCTGTTTATGCAATAAGGCTAAAGAGGGATATTTATATATATATGCGTTAGTGTAATTTAAAATTAGGGCGACAGCACCTGGGATTAGGGCGGATACTAACTAAGTTTAACGTCTCTATGCAAATATGTGAAAAGGGTGACCTGTTTGAAATGAGCAGCCCCTGATGAGGGTTAATTTGAAAGCCTGCTGCTAATGTTTGAAGCCAGCCATGGCGCTGTGGAAGGGGCGGGAGCTTTGGTGCGTATGTAGGGGGGTGGGGCTTATGATGTTACGTAGTCGGATTGGACAGCAGCGTAGGGGCGGGGTCTGTGGTGTGCGGTGGTTTGTTTTCCTGGGCTGAGTCTAGATCAAACTAAATCAAATCCAAGGTGCCCAGCATTTCATGATGTTGATATTAAGAAATCTGTAATGATAACAAAAACAACTCCCAGCTTCCAAATCACCCTGCACCTCACAACTGGCAGCCCCTTGAAGCTCAGCAGCTGTGAGCCTGGCCAGTACCTGGATGGGAGACCTCCTGGGAAAGCTCAGGCTGCTGCTGGAAGAGGTGTTAGTGGGACCAGTAGGTTGCGCTCACCTTACAGTCTCTGTGGGTCCTAATGCCCCAGTTAAAGACAGGGGCACTATACTGTAAAAAGGCCCAGATGAGACGTAAAACTGAGGTCCTGACTATGGTCATTAAAAATCCCAGGGAGTTTCTCGAAAAGACTAGGGATGTTATTCCAATGTCCTGGCCTTTACCAATCATGGCCTCCTAATAACCCCCATCTCTGATCTGGCTTCATCACTCTGCTCTCCTCCCCACTGAGAGGTGGTGTGTGGGGAGAAGACTGGAGCATCATACAGGTGGGGCTGCACACTGGTGGTGGAGGGGATCCCCATTACCTGTAAAATGCTTTGAGTGGAGTGTCCAGAAAAGCGTTATATAAGTGTAAGAAATTACTATAAATTATTATGAGATTTCTTTAACAAGTGAACACCCTGTTTCCCTGTTCCGTGGCCTGACAGGAGATGGCGCCGTTGCACTGCTGTGGGCCTGAGACTGATCTCCTGTGGCAGTTGTGCTCAGTGGAGCTGGGTGTGAACAAGCCCATTACAATGCACCGCCACTGTGAGTTGTAGGCAGCAGTAATGAGCACCGGTCTTCGCTAACGCCTTTTTAGCAACCCCAGAAAACAGGACGTGCTTTACAGCTGTGGCCCCAGCATCCTTCTTGATGGCTCCCTGTGGCGATCTGGCCTTCGCAGCACCTTGCCCCCGGCCCCCCCGTTCAAGGGTTGTGACGGTGCCTCTCGTGTCCCCCGCAGCGTGAGAGCCGACAGCCCGAGACGATGAGTCTGCAGTGGACGGCCGTCGCCACCTTCCTGTACGCGGAGGTCTTCGCCGTGCTGCTGCTCTGTGTGCCCTTCATCTCCCCGACCAGGTAACCCCCAGCTCGACCGCTGCGGACATCTTCCAGCAGGCCCAGCGGAAAAACACCCGAGAGCCCTTTCCTGCTGTGTGCTTGTGGACCGAAGGCCAGAGAACTGTCAGAAAGGACAGCAGCTCCCGGGCCTGTCCGGTCAGAAAGCGAGCAGGACTGAAGAACGGAGGAGCCAAATTCTGGGCAAGGGCGGACTGATTGTGCATCATCATTCGCTGTGAAAGCCTCTAGATGTTGTGCATCAGAATTAAGCGAGAGTGCTGAGCTGCGATTGAAAGGCAGTTAGAATGGAAACGGGTTGTGCATATTCATCTGAATTTAATGGTTGAATGTTTCCATGGTGGTTAAGGTGTTGTTCCTTGTTTGCCCACTTGCTCATATTTTGGACTTACTCCGTGCTTTCTGTCACTATACAGCTGTGGGGACTGAAGCAGTTGCCTTTGTGACTTTGTTAGAAAGTACAACACAAAAGGGAACCTATGTGGAACTGCCCCCTTCCCTTTTCAGAACAGCTTTCAGTTTAAGAACCTGTGTATTGCTAGTGTTATGGGGCAGCTTGCTGCAGAACTCAGCTCTTCCTCTGGTGGGCCTTGATCAGCTCTCATGTGCGTGCATGTGTGTGTGTGTGTGAGAGAGAATGTGTGTGCGTGACAGTGTGTGTGTGGGCGCACGTGTGTGCATGCTCAGAGTTGCATGCTGCAGCCAGTTCCTCACAGTCTTGTCTGTCTCCCTCTGGCAGATGGAATAAGATCTTCAAGTCTCGTCTGGTGAAGGCCATCACAACATACGGCAACACCTACTTTGTGGTGCTGATCCTCATTCTGGTCTTTCTGCTCATTGGTGAGTGTTGCCGACCCTAGTGGCAAGGAGGAGGAGGTGCCGGGGCGTCCCACCCCACTACAGGGGCTCCTTGATTGCAGTTCTGGCTGTTAAAGAAGTAACTGTAGAGCAGGGCTGCTGAAGGTGTGACTCTAAAACCGGATTCTTCATTAACTGATTGTTGTCAGGATCAATTTAATAATTAATGAGCTGGTTATATGAAAGCGCATAACAAGGGTTGCAAAGCAGAGGAGGCGATTTGGCCCGTCTAGCACAATAAACAGTGAAAATCTGTGTCAGGGAGTCTGTCCCCTGTCTCTCTGATGTCTTAGGCACTGACATCACCCTTGTGTCTGCGAGTGATGTCGGGCAGATGTGTGTGAATTAGAAACCTGGAGTTCTCTCTCTGACTCCGAGCCTGACTCCGTGTCTCCGTGCCCAGATGCCGGGCGGGAGGTGAGGAAGTACAGCGTGACGGAGAAGGTGGATCTGACCAACAACCCGGTGGCTGTGGAGCACATCCATATGAAGCTATTCAGGGCCCAGAGGAACCTGTACATCGCTGGATTTGCTCTGCTGCTCTGGTTGTGAGTATCTGGTTGTGAACATGCCCCTCAGCCCTAGCCTCCTTCATACTGAGGACCACGCCCCCCAGCCTCCCTTATTCTCACAGGTGGCCACGCCCCCAGTCCCCTTATTCTCACAGGTGGCCACGCCCCCGGCCACTCCTACAGGCAGAGGGCCACACCCCTAGTTTCACACCCCATAAGCGTTTCTTGTGCCCTTTGACCCTATCCAGAAAAACAGAGAAAAAAAATCTGTAAATTAAGGTGATGTTTGGCTTTTGTGATCCCTGTAACGCCATCCCAAGCATGCTGGCCCACTTGATCATCCAGCTATTCAAGCCTGACCGCAGGGTGGTCAAAGAAAAACATGCTGGACAGAAAAAACATCCATCTTGCACAGAAACCTCTCGGATGAATAAAGATTTCCGGACAACAGACTGAGAACATGATAGGAAGGAGATTCAAATTACAGCTCTGTCTCTCAGGCAGCTTTATTTATAAAAATAGCTTTTCGAAATTCATTTTGCTTTGACTTAGGAAAGGTGGAGCAGCTGGAGAAAGAATCCTTTAAAGTCTGTTGTGAGTTTGTGGCCAGTAACTGCTGTAATCTGCGCAGCCCTGTCTTTCAAACTGCATTTGCCAGTGAGCTGCAGGGTGTTTGACCTGGAGGACTGCCCCCTACGCACCAGGCTGTCCTGCAAAATCATTTTCTCTGCCTGTTAGACCCCCACATGGTTGGGCAGTCGCCAGGAGTTTACAGTAACCCATGGAAATCGAGCAGCGTGAGTGAAGGGATTCGGGGATTTTTCACATCGCAAGTCCTGGTGAACATCGATATCCCGAGACTCAAACGCTGCTGTGCTTTTAAATCAAGTCAGATCCGCATGTCATCTCCATACAGGGGCCCTGTGTCACGTTCCTCTGACTAATGCTTTATTAATAGACTGCAGACCCAGTACTCGTACCGTTCCAGCCACTGCTGCTGCAGCAGCTGCTTCCACCAGCTGCGGTCCTGGACAGCTGTCCGGTTGTGAGGAGGGGCTGCTTGTGCCCAGGCGCCCAGAGCCGGGGGCTGTCTCACGTGGGTCTGTAAAGAGCTGCCACCACACTGCAGCCAGGGAGGCATGTCAGGGTAGCTTAAGCAGGCATGCCCAGCATTTCCACGCAGTTCCTGGTTTGTGCCTTTGGAGGCTGCAGTGTCTCTCGATGGCCTCCTCTCCAGCTCCTGGGGGGAAGGTCTTTTCCCATTATATAGGTGATCAACTATCTTAGCCACTTCTCGTACCAGCAGGTTACGCAGTGCAACAACATTAACTAACTTAAACCAACTGGAACTGTACAGAGAATTTGGAGGCTGTTTGCTCTGATTGCAAGTGCCTTTTTTTAATACCTGGGTTTTAGTTATGTATAAATGCGAACTGATGGCTTGAGCCGGACTTAGAAACCAGTACCTCTACGGTTTAAAAAGTAAACCATCTGCCTGACGCTAATCTGTGTTCCAACATGAAGACGTGGCTCTTCTGTGAATTATTTGTGCAACTGGATCTCTGGCTAAGAATTTGGCAGCCCTGCTCGCTGGCACGGTGAGCTGTAAGAGAGAAGAACACGCAGAAGGTGCGATTTCCTAGAAGGGCTCCACACTCTCTGGGAAGCACAGCACCCTATCCGTCACCTTCCCCAGCCGGATCGCAGGGAAACAGCTGGGAAAATGAGCTTTCCTGCTGTGTTCGGCTGTCATGGCGGCCATATTCCCCTCTTGTCAAGGGACAGCGCGCTGCCCCCATCTTATTACCTTGCAGCAGAGCACAAGGAGTATCGAAAGGAGAGCAGTGTTTTCCTCGTTGCTTTATAGTGTTACCCCGCAGTACTGGCAGAGCTTCTTCTCAGTGTGCACTAACATACTGCTGCCTCTCATTATACCACACTTATTTTTGCAGTTTATCAATCCATGCTCTGCATCCCCAGTTTATGCTTAGGACCCCTTTGATGGTGTCCCATAACTTCATTAGTTCCTCTGCTTCCACACACCGTGTCACTTTTTTAGGTTAAATCCAGTTTAGTTTCGGAAGGGTTCACAGCCAACCCCCATTGCAGTTAGTACAGGTTTTTTTGGGTTTTTGAAAAGACAAGGAAAGGCGTACCCACGCGAACAGTTTGGGTGGTAGACGACACCGCACACGGGTGGCACGGGGGTCCTCGCAGCGCTGGGGCCCTGGACTTGGGGTGCTGTGTGGGTGGAGTTTGCGTGTTCTCTCCATGTTCGCGTGGGTTTCCCCCAGGTGCTCTGCTTTCCTCCCATAGTCCGAAGACATGCTGGAGGGTTAATTAGCTTCTCAGAAACCTGGCCCTGGGGAGAGAGTGTCTGTTTGTGTATGTCCTGCGACGTGCTGGCGTCCTGTCCAGGGTGTAGCCTGCCTCCGGCTCCCCAGCAGCCTCTGAACTGAATAGAGTGGTAAGAAAGTGGGTGGAGAAGACCACGCCCGGGTCCCGCGTGTCGCTTGCTCGGCCGGCCCACCTGTCGCTTCCGGCTTCGCGGGCTGACGCGGCGTCTCCCTTGGTCTCTCCCCCGTCAGCTTGCTGAGGCGCCTGGTCGTGCTGCTGTCCCAGCAGGCCACCATGACGGCCTCCAACGAGGCCTTCAGGAAGCAGGCGGAAGGGGCCAGCGACGCCGCCAAGAAATACATGGAGGAGAACGAGAAGCTGCAAGAGGTGAGTCCTGCTGGGACACAGGAGGGGCCCCGTCTCCAGCTTCTGGGCCGGAGGGGTCGTGGGTTCAAATCCAACGTGGGGACACAGCCAGGTGCTTTACCCAGCATGCCATTAGCAATCCCAGCTGCATAGATGGGCTCCATAATGTGCGTGTCGTAAGAATTTGTAACCTCTTCAAGTCGGACTCTTCGCTGTCAGGCAAATGACAGTAATAGGTTTATTCCATGCTGGAAAGGGAAGAGAGAAAGGCTGAGTTGGAGGGACCCGGATTTGTGGAGACGCGGATTCTCTCGACTGTGACCGCGCTCGTGCCGAGACGACCGGAGGATCGAGTGAGGGGGGCTGGCCAGCAGGGGGCGAGAGTCCAGGGAGGCGGCGGCGCTGCTCTGGGCTGCAGGTCCTGGGGCTGCAGAGGCTGCTGTCACTCTGCTTCTGGGTCCGTAGCTTAAACAGTGAGGAAGCTGAAACAACCAAATCCAGGCCCTTCAGCCAGAGCCCGGGGGAAGCAGGCAAGTGGCCCTTGTAGTTTCCGTCGGGAGAACATCGTCGGAGCATCGACAGGATCCAGAGAGAAGGACGTGTGACAGCGGAGGGGTGGATCTGCAGTCTGCCCAGGGCCATATGTCTCTCTTCAGCAGCGCGGGGGGTCATGTCCTAGGTATTGATCCGGTGCTCAGGCTAAGCAAGGCTATCGATCTGCAGCAATTGAAGTAGCTCTGATGTGCGGAGGTGAGCCGAGCCAGTCGGCGTGCCCTCTCCGTTTATTCATTTTCTTTCAAATCTACAGCCTTTGTGTTTAAACAGCAAAATTGAAATCTAGCCTGCAGTGTTTTCCATGCAAACATTTAAAGAGTGTCTTCCCCACATGCGGTCTAATGGATTGTGCTTTAAAAATAGGTTAGATTTTGTTTTTTTTACTATCATGTCTTAAAGGAATTGCCGAAAAGCCAGTTGGCCTACATAACATGTTCTGTCTCCTAGGAAGAACACTTTTCCTGCTTGAATTTGTTCTCAGATGTAGACTAACCTACCGTTCTTCCAGCACCTACTGTATATAGAACTAGGGTGCTCTAGGGGTCTCTCATAAATCACCGCTTTCTGAACACTTGGAAACAGCCTTGTTTTGAGCACTTGAGCAGGTGACCCACTCCATTTAGCTGCTTAGGGGTCATGTGAAATTAAAATGCCGGCAGTCTGGAAATGCCATGAACCCCAGTTGTCCATTATTGACTTAACTGAACTGATTGACACAACGGATCAAACGTCACTCGTGCCAGACCTTTGAAAGTGATGAGCGTCAAGTGCAGACTTGCTGGATCACTGTGGCTTTCCAGGACCAGGGCTTCCGTCTTGATGATCATGCTGATCTTCTTGAGCCAAGGGGAGCAGTCTGCTCACACGCTGTCCTACAAAGCTATGTTTTCGCATAGCTGTCTACTCGTGCTTGCCGTGGAACCCAACGACAACACCAGCAGTATTGATGTTGGAGAGGCTTGGAATCGAAAGTCCTTATTTATGTAGCCGTCCTCTGGACAGCAGGGCTTGGGCTCCAGAGCATCTCAAGTGACTTCCTGGTAATGTCACACAGTGGCCGGAGGTCTGATGGGAATGTGTCACCTGGTCTCTGCAGCCTCTTTACTGGCCTCAAGCAGGGGTGTCTGATTACTGGGGCTGTGTCCCAGCCAAGCTGTTACACAACGACAATGACCTTTGTGCTTCATCCAGTAAATGGGCCAGGCCGGACTCAATTCCTCTCTGCAAAGCCGAGCCTCACCTTGCAGAAATCGAACCAGTGTCTTGTCTGAGGGACATGGTCTGGTCATGAAGAGAAGCAGCAGAAGAATCTGCACAGAAGACGGGGTGCTTTGTGACAGTGCCCGACGTGAGACCATCCAATCCCACATTGGAGGCTTTCTACAAGGAAGATACGGGCTGATACTTAGAAATCATGACCTTATCGGGAAAGATCAGGCAGTTGAGTACTGCAGGCTTGGTGATCGCTCCATGCAGACACCCTTTCCTAGTGATTATTCATACATAACAGATGCATGAATGGTGTATTATCTCGTGGCGGGAGCTGAGGAGCAGCTGTTCAAGCAGCTGTCTGTCTGAGTGCCTCCAGTGCGGTGCGATTCCCCACTCACACCCGCCAGCAGTGGACCCTGGCCTCTTGCCGCTGTGTCAGCAGGGCGGGCCCAGAGGCGGGATGGACACCAGTCATTCCCCGGGCGTGTGTCTCCGCAGGCTCTGAGGGAGGCCGGGATCGCCCTCCCGCAGGCGGGGAAGAAGGAGGGCGTCAGCGTGCAGGAGGAGAACAAGAAGCTGAAGGGGGAGGTGGACCACCTGAAGGACGAGCTGGACGCCACCAAGAAAGGTCAGACGCCCTCCCCCTGTTGGGCCTGCGGGCTCTCGTGAATTACAGGGACACGCAAGTCCACTCTTTCCTAATCGCCCCCAGTTAGAGTCCACCCAGAGCAGGCCTGAGAAATTCAGTCTCGGATTGTCATCCAAGACAAGCGTGCAGGCCTGGAAAACCGTTTTATGTGCCCTTTCAGCTGAACATTATTGTTGTTTGAATGGCAAAACAACAGCGAGCATGCAAAACAAACGGTTAAACCAGTCTGATCGCCCCTGGTGTTGTGCCTTAAACGCAGGGGACTCGGAGCTGTGAAGGGTCGCGTGAGGCTGGAGCAGGCTCTCGGGTCGGGGGCGACGATGGGGATGCCCAGCCTCTGTGGCCTCTGACAGCCGAGGGGTGGGGGTTGGGTGGGCGTCGGCACAGGCTCGCGAGGATCGGACGGGAAGATCGTGCAGAGGGCCGTCCCGGATCGGGTGGGCCTGACGACAGTAATTGGAGATTCCAGGTTTGCGATTCCTCATTGTCCCGGGCGTTGGCGAGGAATGCACGAGGAGGGGGGGAGTCTGCACTGGCTCGTTCGCCTTGGGCAGGGGGTCTAGGGGGCTGTTGGGGTGCGCTGACCCAGCGAGTCGCGGTTGGCGCTACCGGATTGGGAGTTGGCGGGGGGGGGGGGTCGCACGAGAAAGCGAAACCTCTCGCCCGCCCTCCGTGCGTTGCGTCTGTGTAACAGTGCCCCCCCGCCTGTGTTTGTGTGTGCCCTCCCAGCCCTGCAGAAGTCGGAGAGTGACGTCAAGGCCATGAAGAAACAGGCTGAGAATCTGACCAAGGAGTACGACCGCTTGCTGGAGGAGCACGGGAAGCTGCAGGTGAGCGCTGGGCCGACAGTGGTCTCCTGCCCTGCTGCGGTCCGGGGCTCTGTGTGGCCAGCGGCTCGTCACTGCCAGTAACGCCAGACTGGGGAGCTGGGTGACAGCAGGCCCAGGGCCCGAATTATTTCTCAGATCGGCGTGTCTCAGGTGAAAATAACCACTGTGTTTACAATAAGACATAGCTATCACACAGCCTCCTGGGAAGAACACAGTAATCAAGTGACAGAATGGGAGAAACGTTGGATCAGGACTGAAATACAGACTGAGTGCAGTAGGAATATGTGGGGTTTTATAAGGGATGCAGTGCTGATCGAGGGTTAAGGCATGCTTCGTCAGTAGCGTTTTGTGTGATAGGACTTGGGAGTTGTCATACTTTGCGTGGCTCAGCAGGGGACAACTATACAGTGAGCAGCAAAGACATCTAGGTGTGTGAGCAGCACTACAGACACAAGGGTCTGTACACTGGAAGAGGTATGAGGGAGGGCTGGAGTGTGCCTGTGTGGCAGAGTAACGTCAGTGTATGTCAAAGCACACTAACACATGCCCTACAAATACGGACAGCGATGACTAGCTCATCTCTTTCTTTAGGTGTCTTAATCTCTTTCGTCATAGTTTATCGCACAGCGTCTTTTAGTCTGTGGTTCTGGAATCACACGCACACCATACATGGAGGGGTCTGCTCTCGTCCAAGCGGGAGGCCGTGGGCTTGCTGGTCTGTTGTTGGTTTTATGTGAAGGGAATTCCCAGCATTCACTCCTCTACCGTTGCTGGAATCCGGGGTATCTGTTTCAGATGAAACTGCTCCGATGTCAAAATTTATTATCGTGTCTGAAAACGTGCCAGCTCAGTTCATGGGAATTTTTTTTCCCGGTGTGTAAAAAAGTCACGGATTGCGCTGACGCTGCGTTCCCAGTAGGAGGCTTCTGATATTCGGAGGAATGGAGCGGCCCGCCTCTCCGCACTGCTGGAGGTGGCTACCGCAGACCTGCTGCGTCTCCTGTGCTCCTCTTGTGATTTCTTCTGTTCAGCACAAAAATGACTATAAGGACAGGTCCTATCTACTGTAATAACTGAATGAGCAGGAAGTAAAAAAAAACGCACACCTAGCGGCGAATGAGACGTAGGTAGTTCAGAGCAGATCTTTGAGCTCCGGCCCTTAGTGATTTATAGAAAATCATTCAATATTGAGCTCCGGCCGCGGCCCTGGACGTTTGTGTCGGATGCCTGGATTTGGTTTGGCTTGAGAAGCCGGATCTCGGGGCTCCTGAGCTCAGAATGCTCCTTTCTGCGTTTCTGTTGCGGTGTTGTAGTTCGGGCCGGTCCGAGATGGGGCGCCCTGCTTCTCGGGCCTGCGTCCCGGCGGTGAGGGTGTGGCTGCCCCCCTGCTGACGTCCTGTCTTTGCTCCCCCCCCAGGCGCAGGTGGACAGCCCCCACGAGAAGAAGGACAACTGAGGGGCGAGAGGGGCGCCGGTTTCACTCGCCGGCTTGCCCCCCCGTCCCCCCGCCCCCCCCCTGCACCACCCTCCTCCTCCTCCTCCTCCCGCCCACACCGCCGCTGCTCCTGCTGCCTGCCTGCCTGGGGATCCAGCCCCCGTGGCTGGAGCGCAGTGCCCAGCGTGGCGGGGCGCGGATGGGGGAGGCGGCCGGTCTCCACGGAGTGCCAAACCAGACCGTTCCCGTTGCTGAACCGAAGAGGGAGGAGAAGGAAGGCCTCCTCTAGAGTTGGGGTCCCCTTGCCAGAGCCGCTGCCCGCTGCCGCCTGCTGTCTGTCGCGTCCAGAGGGGGCTGGTTTGCACTGTTGGCTCAAGCGAGTCGGGGATCCGGGGTTGTGTCTGGAAGTGCTGTGGCCCTCGGCCCTGGCGGTAGCTAGTTTCCTTTCCCACGCTGGTGTTCGCTTCTCACAGGCTAAACGATAAATTAACCCGCCGTTACTCGACCGCGGAGCGTTTCAAGCTGCACAGGTAAACGGTGCGGCTGTGTTTCTCTGGTGTTCTTGCTGTCGCACCGTCGTCTTAGCAGGAGAAGAAAGCTGCAGCCATTTTTAGTAGCAGCCAGTGGTGCCGTTGGGGGAGTTTTCTTCGCTGGTTAACTGGGAAGCGGTTATTTGGAGAGAGACGGCCAGTCCCCAGTCAGCACGGCTGTGTCAGGTCAGACTGGGAGCGGGAGCTCCTGGACCTGTGACCTCTCCACACGCGCAATAATTCTTACTCAACAGTGATTCTTTTTTTTTTTTTGTACAAACTGATAAGTCGATTCACACGATGCAGAAATCTGCTTGTCTGGTTCTTCGGTCCGGTTTGCTGCAGTTACTTGGGAGGTCTGAGAAGCTGCAGAGTGCCGTGACGGGGGGTCGGTCTGATTTCCGTTCCTGATCCCTTTGCCTTTTGGCAGCTGTGGTCGGCTCGCTGCGGAAGTGCTCCTGATGCCTGCCAGCACTCCGGGACAGGAGCTCCGGACAGTCCTGCTGCGTCTCGGCGCAGGCGAGCCCAGCCTGCTGCGCTCTCCCCAGCGTGCGGTTCGGACGAGTAGTCCCGATCCTCCCTCCCCCCCCGGTTCTCCTGTCCCTGCGCTTTCTCTGCGTCTTTGAGGCTCTGAGGTGGCCCGTGCCGGTCACCGCGGCCTGGCTTATCGGAAAAAAAAAGTCCAAGCAGACAGAGGCCGCCGCTCTGAAGCCTGGGAGTGTTTGACGCTGATGCTCGCCTGCGAGCGGCAGAGCTGTGCGTAGATCCCGTCCCCCAGACACGCCGCCCCTGCCTGCCCCTGCAGAGAGACCAAGGAGCAGCACCAGGCTTCCTGGTCCACCCCCAGTTTACTTCTTGCACTGTCTCTTGTCATTCTTTTGTCCAAGGGGCTGTTTTTGTGTATCAGCTATGGCAATAGGAGTTTCTTTTTCGTTCTTCGGTGCCTCAAGCGAATCTTTTGTCCTGTTTCTCTGCCGATTCAGTCGAGATCCCCCTCCCTCCGCAGGCCAGCTGCTGGCTTGCATGACAGCCTGCTGAGGTGATTCAAGATTCAAGCAGCGTCAGGAAGGCTTTCCATCAGGTCACTCAAACGGTCTTTGTTTCTGCTGCATGTCGTAGATTATGTTGCATGGCTCGTAGGTTGATTCTTCTGCTGTGTCTCACTTTCAGGACTTCAGATGTAAAGTGCTGCAATGCCTCCTCCATTTGTGGGGACAGGAGAGGTCAGAAGGGCAGAGTAGGCACAGGCAGACTTGCTCCAGATACAGATAGGTCTGGATTTGAAATATCCTGCATAATTGAATCCAGTGCCACTCTGGCGCAGCTTCGAAATGAATTCACTTGTGCACTGCGGCACACTCAATACTGCCCCTCCTGCGGCCTGGGATATTAGGATAAACAGAGCGAGACCACGCCAGCACAGTGCGCCTAACGTCAGTGCTGTGGAGGTTTCATTCCCATGCCCTTGAGGATGTGAGAAGAAGCACTTATAATGCATTGACATATCATTAAATGTGGACAGGTATAAATTTCCTGGGAATGTACCCGTGTTTCTGATGAAAAATGTTCCAGAAGTTCCAGAAATGTTAAACATGTGGGCTTGGTTACAACATGGACCAAAGGAGAGGCTTTTTAGGTCAGTCCAGCCAGCTGCAAGAGCAGTAACACTGAACGCAGCATAAACTTGGATGAAGAGCTGCATGGTGGGCAGGGTGCTCGGGCTGAAGCTTGTTGAGAAGTCACGATGCAGCATAATTGGTGGTTTTTTACAGAGGTAGTGAGGACAAGCCTTGAATATGTAAGCAGAAGCTCGTTTCTGAACCCAGGGGCAGGCTCTCCCATGGTGCCAGTTTCCACCGTCATGTAGGCCACACCAACTGGGTCAGCAGCTCTGAGACGAACGTGCCAACACTCGCTCCATCCCAGCGGGAGGGGCAGGGCAGTTCGGTGAGCATCCTCCCGGTCTGTCAAAGGCGAGTGGCGGCCCAGCTGCCCACCTGTGTGCCCTGTTCTGGGGGGGGTCTTTGTGCTGGCCCCCTGCCCAGGGGCCGGATGGATTGGTGGTGAGGTTTATAGCACAGTCGCCCGGAAGGGTTGTGAGGACGATCGGTGGCTTCCTGGCTGTTTGGAGGGTTTCAGAGTTCATCCAGCAGCTAAAAAAACCTCTTCTGGCTGCGAATATTCCTATTTATGCCCCTTAATGCTAAAAAGGGCTTCATTTGTGTTCTTTGCATTCCATTTGTTTAGAAATACGAGTAAAACACAAATTTTTGGATTCTTTTTGTCGAAGAAACAAGAATGGCCCCAGGTTTTGGAATGGTGGCTGGTTTGTTTTTGTTAGCATGGTGGTCTGGCTTCTGGCGGAGATGTGGCTCAGATCCCACAGTCTGCCCACGCCGCCGTGGGGCTGCGCTCTGAGCTCGGACCCTTCCTGGACCGCGCCGGACACCACTGAGCTTTGTGGGATCTCTCGCGTGTTCCTGGTGACTGATGGAACCTGCTGAATGTACTTTGTCCTCCTCTGAGGCTGTTTCTTTCATCTTTTTTTTTTTTACTCAAAGAGCATCACGCTGTTGTTCTCGCAGTTGGCATCGAGGTTGTGGGAAGATTCAAAGGTTTCTGATTTATTCCCTCCACTTTTTATTTTTACTTTTTATTTCAGACGTTTTGTCAGCTTTGTCGGTTGCTGTAACGTTCTGTGAAAATGTTCGAAGCGAGGTGTTAAAATAAATTGGGTGACATAATAGCAGCCTTTCGATCTCGTGTGTTTCTGGCTATGTCTGGTTTGGCCCCTTTTTTGGAGTGTTTCAGAATTCAACCAGAAGTGCTCATCAGAGTTAAACTGGGAAAAAAAAACCCAACAACTTCTGGCTGGTAATGAGTTTAGAATTGGGGGTTCAGTTCCACTAGGGCTGCAAGGTTTGCCCTTCTCAAAATCTTGGGTATTGGACTGTTATTATGTGTAACTGAGCAGGTAATGATGAAATTTACTGTGCGTAAGACATCCTTGTAGAATTTGGAGGTCTTTGAATATGACTGTGTCAACTTGAGCTTTAAAGCAGATGAAATGGGCGACAGGACAGTCTGTCTGGTAGAGAGGAGGTACAGGACGGGTCTCAGAAATGTCATTTCTGGGGTGACCTGCTCTCCTCCTCGCTCGGACTGTTCGTGCTGGTGACCCTCTGTGCCCCTTCCATGTGCTCTGTTTTGTCACTTGACTCTCGACGAAAGACAGTGGAACAACTGGGTTTTTTTTTTTGTGGAGGCAGGGAGCAAGTACAGAGCCGAGCCCAGCTGTTGCCGCCCGATACAGTACAGGTCGGAACGCCGAGCCGGACAGAAATAGGCTGCAGCCACTCCGAGGCCACGTGCTAAAGATAGCTGCCAAACATGAGCACGCCAGAGCCCGGGCTTAATAAGGCCGGCGCACGACCCCAGCACGCGGTGCACTCGTCACGGACCAGTCGCACCAGGGCTGAGCGCCACTTCCTGGGCCTGCTGGGGTGGAAGGAGGGGGGGTGCTGTTGGGGTATTGCAGCGAAGACCCAAATCATTTACTTTTAGGGATTTTTGAAGCATTATGCCTTTAGCATAATAAACCATCTGAAATAGTCATCCCATCTGTCAGAAAACTACTCTCGTAGCTTTTTGTGCCAGTGTTAAAATCGACTCTGTTTTTTTGAACACAACTGTAGAAATCTTCAGTTGCAGGCTCAGGCAGTGCAATCACTGTACAAGCATAAAAAGCTGTGCATTATTGAACGGTGCTGGGTGTTGCAGCACTGAGCCTGTAAGCCGTCAGTCAAGTGTGGTGCAGTTGATGGACGAGTCTGATTGCTGACAGACTGCAACCTGTGACCTGTGTGTGACCTGTGTGTGACCTGTGGCCTATGACCTCAGCCAAAAGAGTAGGACTGTGCTGACATGTTATAAGTTCAGAGGTCACCTGGATAAAAAATGATCTATTGATCCACATTCTCTATGTGCAGTATATACAGTATACGTTAAAAAAGTGGCACGCAGGCAAATAAGGAATTAGCGTTGAATTGCGCAGATTTCGTAAGTGAGGGTTAGATTTCAGCAAAAAGGAAAGAAATTTAAAAACAATAAAATGTAGTCCAACCTGAAATTAAATTCAGGTGCCCAGCATTACTTTGATAAGTAACACAACAATAATAATAGTCCTGTACACCATCTATTATCAGACACTGGTAAGTGAAAGGGTTGTGACAAATTAAATGGGACGTCCAGTCCATCACAGGGCACGCTCAGCCATAAGCACACAAGGATAACCTACAGACACGTCTTAACCCAGCTAGCATATCTTTGTAAGGTGGGAGGAAGCCGCAACACCTGGAGACAAGAGACCGGGGGAAACATGCAGACTCCCCCCAGAAGGTGTCCCAGTCCGGAATCAAACCTAGGACCCAACATGTATGAGGTAACAGAGCTAACTCTCAAAGCACCCCTATGGAGGCATCATTAACCACAGAAACATTAGTAAGATACAGACATAACTTAATTTTCATTATGTTAAAAAAAAGTCAGGTGAAGTAGAATATGCAATTCTGCTTTCTCATGTTTCCTCTAAAGCGTCTGATAATATAGTACGAGGCGCCTGTACAGCTACCCTCTGGCTGTGTGAGTTGTTAACCAGCACTGGGAAAGGACTGGGCGGAAGCAGAAAGAAGGCCAAGGAGACAGCTGTCAGAGTTAGTTCTCTTTATTGCCATGTTGTTACTCTTGTTTGGGCGAGTGGAGTTCTGCACACAGTCACAGTGGTCAAAGCATGAAGCCCTTTGTACATTGTGAAGGATGATACCAATGGAACACTATTGTTGCCGTCGTCACCATTATTGTTGTTACAGTTTATTACTACTCTTACGATCATGAATGGAAGACTAGAAGTTAGGTTTCACAGGTGGAACACGTTATTCAAGCACAAAGATGGAACATCACATGGGTTTATTAGCTCACCAAAAACTTCATAACCCTCATTTATTCACAGTATCCTCATCCGAGGTGCATGAGTGCTGAGTATTCTTCCACTATAATGCTTCCATTTTTAACACTATTCACCGCACTTGAAATCACTTGGATTAAACAGAGTCTGTTGGGATGGCATTATTTGACTGCAAAGAAATATATATAATAGTGGATTAAAATTTCATGGTTGCCGTATTTCACATCCATTTTAAGTCTCATTTTATTATGGTTTTCTACTGGAGGCTTTTAGCACAAATCTCTACAGTGCTCAGCCTGCCTGTACACGTGATAGTGCTGGTAGTTTGACGGGTTTAAAACCGCCTTTGGATCTGGCTGCTGCTTCTTCACAGCCGCACACATATAAAATTCAGTTTATATCACTTGCTAGAAAGATCAATGTTTTTAAAATCCCTCTTGAGTCTCGTTACTATAGTATTTGTGCATTGTTGCCCAGTTTGTGTCAGAAAGACAAGCTGTCACTGCTAGCTGGTTAAATTTTCTTTATGTTACATTGCATAGTTTATTGCGAACTGCATCCTAAGGTCCTGCAGTCATGGACAATTTCACTTAGGAAATCTTGCAAATTCTGTGGTCAGAGACTGAATGGGATGCATTAAAACAGGCCGTTTCTATTTTCTGAAAACATCAACACCTCCCAAGAAGGCAACATAAAATGCCAACTAGACAAACACAAGCTCATGTGAACACACACACTTCTTTCACGGACAGAAGCGTTGCACACCCCCAAGCACCAAGTCTCAGCCTGTGAACCTCACCTTATTATTGGCCTTCCAGACCTCAGTCTGCACTATAAATGAGAAATTCTATTTACTTTGCACCACCAATCCTTGGAGCAAAGGATAACATCTGAAATAGGATTACAAAAATAGTGAAATAGCACAAGGTTTAAGTAATGTATATTGGTTTTGCTGTATAATTTAGATTTCAATATGATTTTATTAAACTTGCTGAACAATCCAGGCTCTTAAAAGCCTAGAGCTCTGTCCATACCCATGCAATTCGTCTCGCAACCATAACACGCAAGTTAATTTCTTGAGACTGGGTTGTTCACTCCTAAGCTTACGTGTTTAAAAAAATACATTTTAATTTTTCAGCTACAGCTGCCTTCTTGCTTTAGTCTGTCACTTTTCAGCTTTGTGAATCTGCATATAGACGAAGAGCTGCTGCTGATGCAGATTAATTATCTGTCGTTTTCAGAAAAACATGGCTGAGAAGCCAGGTCACCGAAAAGCTACAACAGGGCGGTAAACTGTAAAGTGACCATTTCTTCATCAGAGGCCATAAAACCACACAGCAAGGACTAACCAACTAATCCCATCTTAGAAAAGGGCACAAACGTACTTATCACCATATATCACCCAGGGTTTTAACAAGACACTCCTTATTTTAAGCAACTGGTTGTGCCGACTGTGATGTGTAGAGACATCCACATAGTAGCGTTTTCCGTTTGTGCAACAAGAAAAACTGTGACTCATTGATAAGGTGAGGCTGGGCCTGAATAGAAGCACGAGAAAAAAACAAGGTATTGATTAAAATGCAAGATGAAATGTGTGCTGATGGTACAGCTTCTAACTCTAAAGAGGGACCTCTTACCTATAGGAAATGAGGTGCAGTTAAGTCTGAACAGACTGCCACTACCTTGATTACTGCCTTCTACATTATCAAGAACAGATACCAGAGTTAAAAAAGGCTTAATGTTATCTCTAAAATGTCAATATTAATAGCAATAGTATTATTTTTTGTCAATTTATATATAGATTTTTTTTCACCTAAATGAAACTACTGATTTTTCACACGGGATGAGCACTTAAAATATACTATCTAGTAATGAAATTTAGACCAATCAAAAGAACTGTACTTTTATTAACAACAACACAGGAGCACCTGCTCCCTTACAGAGGGCTAAAGGCTGTATTCTGTGCTGTTCTGTTCATTGAAAACCACACCTGCATCTGGAATATTTCAGTTACCGTACATCAAAATAGTTTCCTGTCAGCTCAGGTATATTTAGTTCTAATGAATGCTAACGTAAAAGAACAGAAAGCAGTGTCTATCTACTAAACTGGCCTGCTCTCTGAGAGGGGTAGCTATCTGCCTGGCACTTGTGGACACGTCACATGGTTCTCCACCACATATAAATGAGTGTCAGTAATTTGTGAGGCTACATTATGAGAAACAGAGCTCTGGGAGATATAAGGCAAGTGACAAAACACACTCAATGAAGCGGACTTCTGTATCGCTGCACAGCAAGTCCAATTCTTCCTTCCAATCCTTCACTGCCATCATAGAATAATACACACCCCATTTTCATCACAACTACAGTCTGCACACGGCAGCAACCTCTTGCAGCCATATCTCACACATATATAAATATATAAATGTATATAGATATGTATATATATTACAAATATCAGCAAAATAAAACCATTCACAAAATAAATTGGATTTATTTTACAGTAAGTAAAATAAAGAACAAAGTTTTCTTCTAACACGATCAAAAGGTGCTAGCGAGATTATTTTACAACAATGTGCAAATGTAGTTCAGCCTTGCGTTACTAATATCTATCGTTCAACATTTTCAGCAATGATTTTTCACAATGATAAATGTACCACCTATATTGCTGTACATGGCAGAATTCTGACAGGCGATTCGAAAGGACAGCACTTTGGGGTCCTAAAGGTGTCCACACACCTATAGACTGGCTGTGTTAAATTTCAATAAAGAGGGCTCCAGACTTAAGACATGCATCAAAGGCAAAGTTTGGCATTTACCTGACTACCTCTCTCACTTGGCACTATGTGCAAAACTCAAACAGCACTTTAGTAGCTGTACAGGCAGAAGATGCCCCACTTATTACTCAGTAGACCCTCTGCATAAACCAACCACAAGGCACTGGAAGGAGAAAACAGACTGAAACAACAGCTGTGTCTCTTTCCCGTGTCTGGGGGTCTTACTTCAGAGCTGCTTCCTGCAGGTTACCGCAGTGCAGGAACGACTGAGTTCAGCTAAATACTATTCGCTGGAAGACGCGCTCTGGAGTAAATCCCTTTTCCAACTGCACTGTGGTTCGGCCCATCCATGTGCAGGATGGACAGGAGCATCGGGAGACTGGAACTGGGAAGATTAGTTGTGGCTGTCTGAAGCTGCCTGGAAGAGTGGATGACAACACAAATGTCCCACTCAAAGAGTAGTGGAGGATTTGAGATGCAGCTTGTACATCTGACTGGCAGGATCAAGCAGTCCCATCATAGTGTTTGATGCCACTGCAAACTGGGTGTTGCTCCTATAAAATTTCCCCAAGTAACTGTTTTCCCTTGTTTGGTTCCACCTTGATCTTTGCAGATTACCGGAACAGTTACAACCATATCAATACTATTTAAAAACAAGACCATCCATACGTTCAGCTACTAAGTTGCCTGTTATGTCCAATGCCTCTGCACCTGAATGTCCCTTTTTGAAAAAAAAAAATATTATACAAAACAGCTGTTCCCTTATGTGCGGTAAAGCTTTAATAGTGTTTTAATACTTGTGAACAGCCAAAATTAACTGAAATACACATAGTGGTGCTGAAATGCCCCAGGCAGTAGTTGTACTAAAGGGCTCTATTATGGCATCCATGTGGAGTCCATTCTCCATCACTCATCGCTGTGAAGGATGGAGTCCTAGATTTTGGCACGTTAGCTGGACTGTGAACATCATGAATGCAAAACCAGTAATTTAGCAATTTTCTGTAAGACTGATTTAAAAACTTTCTTTTTTATTAAACTTTAGTTCATAATTTGCAGTTGAGCGCATATGAAACATTTACAAATTTGGCAGCTTTCGTTCTATTACTGCTAATTAAAAAAGTGTACGAAGCAATTCACTAGACATTGTGTTATTTCAACTTAAAAATCACACAAATTACATCCTTACCTGTACTATTAAAATATATAAATCCTTTTATTTACTGTTTGTGCACCAAAAGTCTTCAGCGCACTGTATTTAATTTCCCTTCTGTACTAGGAGCTGGTGTGCAAATGAGGACTCCAGGTCACTTTAACCATGAGGAGAATTATAAGATGCTCTGCATTTTACTTTTGAAGGATCATTTGCTGTTAATGCAAGAATAAAAAAAAAACAACACCTATATAACAAAACCTCAAGCTTCAGAAATGGGTTTAACAAATCTGGAGTTAAGAGAGTTTCGCCTGCCCTTTTATTCATGGGAAAAGGAGTTTTGATGGCTTTAACAATTACCTTAAAATCATGCTGGCCTTCACTCTATTATTTCAGGGGAATTAAGGCAGCTGCAATCACGCTTTACCCTAGGACACACCGTAAGAAAAACGGTTTTCCAGGTTTTTCTGGAGCTTCTCTTCAAACATGGGCTTAAATGCGACCTTTAGTGGATCTGTATTACTTATACAGGTGCATTTTCTCTGAGCTGGTGGTATGAAAGTAAAGGAGGAAACAAAAAAACATCAGCACCTGCTACCTTTTCCCAAAAAACAAAGGGCAGTGGGATCAGATTTCTGAGCAGCAGGTACATGTCCCTTTAGTGCAAGCTTCCGGACGAAGCTGCTGCCTGTTAAAATTCTGCCATGACACTGTCCGTCAGTGTGTGTGGTGAGGCCAGAGTGACCGGCCCCGGCTGGGGGGTCAGTGTGGAGAGCAGGAGAGAGATGGAGGCCGCCACACTGAGAGAGGGCCCCTTCGGCTGGTGGGGCTACATGACGCTCTCGAAGATGATGACCTTATTCTCTTCGGAGCCTGGGGTGAGAGACGCCAGGCTCTTGATGTCCGCGTCAGGGGCCATATACTCCAGGTGATGGGTCCCCCAGACTGGCTTGGTCAGGTGGTTCCACCGCTGAGACAGGAAATAGACAATAATTTAGAATCTCCAGATCACTGAATTTCACTTTAACCCTCAGGGCTGCACACAGTCAACCAAACAGCTGACTTGCCTAGATCACACCTCAGCTTCCAGCTTTTCCACCACTTGAACATTCCATTCGAAATATTCCAAACCGACTGGCAACTTTCTGCTTACACCTGTCCAGCCGAAAGCTGCTGGCTGGCAGCAGTTCTGATTTAATCCAGACCCAAGCACCAGCATAGACAAAGTCATGCTAGTCCACGGACCAGACCTGCTCCCGGAGAGCCAAGGACCTGCATGTTTTTACTCCTCTGTGTAAATCTCTACATACAGTAGCACGATCTAAAAGTATCTGGCCAACAGAGAGTAATCACAACCCAATTTATAAAGAAGAAAAGCAGAAGGAAGGTTCTGAAGGACTGTTTCTTCCCTGAGCACCTCCCCCCCTCATCCCCACTCCCCATTCTCTGGATTTATTTACTCACACTGCCCCTTGGTGATTTTATACGTTTCTCCCCTTTGCGCCTGCTTCTCGTCACTTTTTCCTACAGTTAAACCACTCTTTTTCTCTGTGCTGTACGACTCGATGCTTGTACTACAGCTTACTAGTACAAACGCTGACTGTGCTGCTCTACAGCTCGCCACCACGACCTGCACAGGTCTCCTAGTCCAGCAGACAAAGGCAAAGTGAAACGGTGTGAAAGCTGTAGGAAGGCCATGAACTGCAGGGCAAACGTCTGGTTACAAACAAGTGTGAAACTGCAGTGCAAGTTTACTACGGCCAAATGGTGTTAGGGATGCTACTGCGTCAGTAGGTTATCCTGGCTGTATGGGCACCCAGTATGGGGGCTGTACTGACCTCTCGGAAGGTGCCCTTGGCTCTGAAGAGCTTGTAGACCAGGCTGGTTGGGATGCAGAGCATGGAGGACAGGGCCATACACCAGCCAATCACCTCCCCCCACCAAGGGTACACGTACACATTGTTGTAGGTTAGAGGCTTGTAGTTCAGAAGGTGAAATAGGAAGATACCCTGTGGAGGAAACAGAACTTGTTACAAAAAGCCTAAGGGCTGTTTTCTAAAAGCAGGCTCTAATCAAATTACAGACTACAAGATACCTTGTATCTGTATGCATATGTACACATGCTACGCTTTGTTATTTCTCATTTATAGTTATTAAAAGGACAATCCTAATGCTCTGTGGACTTCCTGTCACTAACAATAACGATAAACATAATCTGAAAGCAAGGCTATCAAAAATTGGTTTATATATTGTGACCAATAGACTAAAACCAAATTTTTGTTTGAGTTTAGCATTTAACAAATTGTTTACGGAACACAAAAGAGTTGACTACAGTATTGGAAAACATGATCCATTCTTATTATTGCATACTGTAAATATGGTACAGAACTATGCAACCTGTACTGAAAAGAGAGTACTGAAGGACACTCCCTGCAGTCCTACATATTAACATCTGTCAGTATTTAGTGTTGGTATTTACTTTCAGTATTTAAATAAACAAAAGATGCCCCTTTCCTCATGAATGAGTCTTACCATGCAAACACATGGAGTAATAAACGACCAGCACCACTTTATCCAAGGGAAAGGCCGGTAACCGATCATACGAGCGATGTCATCCATAAACCTGTCAGCTCCTGTTAACACATAGACTTCAAGCAGTCAAGATGAGATGAAAAAAGAATCTGCACACAGACACTGCAGCAACAGGCTCAAGAGTTTCTGGGGCCTGTCTCTTTTGCAATGCAGCTACTCAATCAGGTTGTACAAAAAGGTTTAAATAATCATATATAAATAATAAACATTTATGATTTTGCAAGTGTACAGTCCTTAGAGGTTAGATCTCTGTAAAAAGAAATTTGCTAGAATAAAACTTTCTTCAGAATTAACCTCTAAATACCTGATCTGGGGTGCGTGCATCACAATATATTTTTTTATCTTTTAGGAAGAAAATACAAACCTTAAATGAAAGGGAAAACTCAAGGAAACTGTGTATGTTTTTGACTGCAGGCATGTTACATTTCTGTTTCAAAAAGTCCCAACTCAAAAGTCAAAAGAAATCAATGAATTTTCCACTCAAGAAACATGCAAGGTCACAGGCTGCAGAAGAGCTGATGCGTTTCGATCCTGCTGACATCATGACCAGTTTATTGTAATGAAGACCTGTCCGAGGGGCAGGGCTAAGAAATTGCTTTGATTTTCCTTGACATTCAGACCAAAGCAGGAAATCTTTGCTATGAGCTTTTACAGAAAGACTTTGATCCAACACCTTCTGAGATAATGATTCAGAAAGGAACAGGATGTCTGCGTACAGCATCTATATTTAGATTTTTTAAAAAAGCTTCATGCAGTAAATTGATTTCTTTTAATTCCCTTTCTTCATTCTGTTTTCAGTGGAACATCCTTGGCCTTTCAATGAAGCATGCCATTAAAAAGGGATATTCTGTCCAACTTACGTTCAAACTCACAAACTAAAAACTAGGGAAAATGCAGCGTGACGTAAAATGTGACTCAAGAGGGCAATGTCTGTTTATGTATAGCTTGCCATTAATTGCTTAAAAGCATAGGTTGTGTAGAAGCCAAGTGTTCTGTGTGTCAGAGATCGAGACTGCGAGGCTAAAAAGGGCACTACAGCTCAGGATATGCCTATGCCACTGAAACACAGAGATAGAAACCATGCTCCTCACTCACCGTAGACCCAGGAGACAACTACGCATTCCCAGAATGCCTGCCACAGCAGGGTCATACCGCTGGCTGAGTAATAATCAAAGAGCTGGAAGACGTACATCCCCCCCTGCAGATGGACACACAGATGCAGACAAGTGAGGGGCATGCCAATCCTGCTGTACTGAAGTCAGAAACACCAGGGGCTACAGCCTTGACAACATTCATTCTGCAAAGTGTCAGCCAGCTGGTAGCTATGGCATTTTCCCCTCTATGACACCCCATCCCCTGAATCAGTTTTAAAGGCTGACTCTTGCATTCATGCCAACAGTTCATTGTAACAGAGGGGAAATACTACTGACCAGCAGAACAGCTTTAACAGGGGCTTGTCATGCATAAATCTAACTGGGAGCAATCATGCTCAAGTGCCCCACAATTAAACTTTAGCCCAACACATTTTGGAGAGGGAGTAAGTAAAGGCACATCTCTTGCGAGACTTGATCCGTGCATACCTGCACTCACCGGCTAAAATGTTAGGAATCAGTCAAATGAATAAACTCTCTCGGAGGCAGTGGTGTGGAACACGGGTTAGGACTCTGGACCTACAGTACATCCTGGGGCAGGACACTTGTGTTTTACACAGGTACACATGCAAGTGGCTTTGAATAAATCCACAAATAGTCTGGCTATGTGGGGTTGGCTCTAAGACCCTGTGACTTGCTTGAATGGCCAGAGCAATCATTCTGAAAACTGGCGGAACCAGTGAAATGAGCCAAAACGGATGGTACTGGGCCTTTTTCTAAAACCTTGTAAATGCATGACGCTTCCCTGCTGCTCATAGAGATCCATCGTGTTGTTTGATGGGGGGGGGGGGGGGGGGGCTTAATTTTGACCAGAGAATGCAATCAGCCACACAAATGCACAAATGCTCTAAAATAAACGAACCCAGGCTTTTACATGTTAAGTAGCCATGCGAGCAGGGAGGTCTTACCTGAGTAACCATGGAGAGATCGATAATAAAGCAAAGCGAACAGCAGATGGCAACGGCGATTTCCCGCCGCCAGCGCATGTAATACTTCCCGGGAAACAGGTCCAGAATCCCAGTAACAAAACCTTCCACCCCAACAAACTGCAGACAGGAGAGGGGAACAGCCAGACAACACGTTTACAGTCAGCTGTTTTACACAGAGATACAGAGCAAAAGGCTCTACAACATTTTAAAGTGAGAGCACATTCAATACAACACCTAGACACGTGCAGTCCGCTTACAATTATATAGCAGATATATTTTACTGATGAGCTAGTCATGAATAATCATAATATTTAAGAAGCACAGTTAAGGTCTGAAATTCTCTTTTAGAGAAACTAGAGGTGGCAGTGAGAAGCATACTGTTTCAAAATAATTAACAGAGTCTTAATCTCCATTAATATTTTAAATCGTAAGGTTACGCAGTTTTAGCAAGTATTGAGTTGAATTCAACTATATATCATAATGAGAACTCACTATGAAGACATCTAAGCAGCCCATTCAATAACCTTACTCAAATGATAGCTAAAAGGCACAGAGAAAGAGTTTTGCACGTTAACAAGACAGAATTCATGCCTGCCGTTCTAATGGGGTTACTTTGAGGTTTATTCTTCACTTTATATGGTGCACTTTATTAAGGATCATAAACATTTTCCTAAACACAATGAGGGATTTTAAGGTATCTCAATGATCGCAATAATACCGCCTAGAAGGCTGTATTTTTTCATTACTGCAAATTGACACTTTCTGCATGGGTGTGGATTTTACTTCTCAGCTGCACTCCAAGGGCTTGAAAGGTTTTCTTTCTCACAGACATCGCAAGGGATCGGTTCTGATACTCTGGATCAGCTCTGGATCTACGAGCCGATCATTTAAGGCCTTCCGTGAGCTTGCGTGACCACAAGGCCGAGCTACGGGGCAAGTTTTATAATTCTAGCGCTGCTCACACAAATTTCACGCAGCCCCGCTAGCTCTGCGGTTTTGCACGACAGGTACCTGACTGTCCAGTCCCAACAGCAGAAGCATGAAGAAGAAGAGAGCCGCCCAAAGTGGGGCTACTGGCATCAGAGAGACAGCTTTTGGGTACGCAATGAACGCCAGGCCGGGACCTGTGAGGAGAGAGGGGAGGCTGAGCAGGGAGGCACGAGGCCCGGCGGGGGGCCCTGGACACACAGACACACCTACACACACGCGTCACAGAGAGAGGAAGGCACACTGATGACTGCTGGGAACTGGGCTGGTGGGGCCAAAGTTGTGTGCCGTGTCTGTGGAAAAGTGTGCAAAGTGCAGGAGATGCTAAATTCGTGTTTTTTTTGTTTTGTTTAATGCTACTGTTTCATAATTACTGCGAAAAGGGACTACAGTGTCTTGTGTGCATCTCATCCATGCAATTGCCAGGCAGGTTAGTTTTTATTATGTGCTCACATCATTGGAAGGACTATGATGACTCTGGATTTGCTGCTGTTTCTACAGATTGCAATGTTCTAATATTAATTAGACCTGCCCTACATGACTACCTTTTTTTTAGTGTTTAAATAAAAAAACAAACATAACATCTTGGAAATGTTGTTTTGACTCTGCATCGTAATATCAAATTCGGGAGCTACATCATTTGGATTTTCCAAGCAAAATGGCCAAGCCTTACAAAGCCAAAATTTTTAAACAGATAATGTTTTCTGAAAAGGATCTCTTCTTGCCAAGTTCTAAAATTGCAAATTGAAATTTGCATCAACACATCATGAAAGATCTGTGTCACACACTTCAGTGACTGTACATAGGGCTTCTGTTTTGGCGTTTTTCAAAAGATTTCAGGATTTTGATGCCTTAAAATCTATTTTGCAATTTAAAGGTGTTTTCACCTTTTATACACCATAGCTAGCAGTGATTAGGATGTACTTGAAGGTTGTGTAATTCAGGTGAAACACAACTGTTGGACCCTTGAGCAAAGTACTTCATTCTGAATTACTCCAACAAAACACCCAGCTCTAATAAATGGGAGCAAATGTAAATCACTTTGAATAAAAGCATCAGCCAGATAAGTTAGCTACTGTCGTATGAATGGTGAAGTTTATATGAAACACATTTTTGATAAACCTTTGCTTTCTAGTTTAATGTTTAACGCAACTCTTCTCAGTTTTGCAAAACATCTTGTGTGAAACTATTATTAAATTATATTTAATAATAAATGTATTAAAAAATATAAATACCATTAGCCAAAGGTTTTCCTTAACTTCATACTATCCATATACTATGAGTACAAAACTACAGTATTTATAGATACTAACCTAATCACTGGCCATACTCCAAGCACTTTCAGACTACAGGTGTTCAGCAGGTCTAGTACTGCAAGGGTACTGGTTTGCTGAGCAAAGTGTCCCAAATGACACAACATTGCACACTAGTGTCTTCTTTGCTGTTTTACACACTAAATTGAAATCAGGCATACACTCTTTTGGGGGTTTGTGTGATTAAGCATTTTTATGGTCTACGATCAGTGTTTCAAAATCCAAAATTAGTGTCTTGGCTGTTGCTCTATCGAAAATGTAAAATGCTTTAAATCAGAGGAGCTTGTACAGAGTTGCTTTACAGAGTTTAATATACTTCAAACGCAGAAATAAATGTCAGGCAGGAAACAAGTCCAACTGCACTGGGAATGGGGTAATGCCAGCATAAACTGAATAAGACTGTATGTCGTGTTTTTCTAGGTGTTTACTAATTTCATTTTTTCCACATTGAAAAATACATTGTATTAGTTTTTACCGCCTTAAACCAAAATCCAGAAGCCCTAAATACACAATCTACTTATAGCTTCGTGTTGGAGCTGTATGAGTTTCCAAATATTAATAGGTGCTTGGCTCAGATTAATGGAGTGAGATGGATTATAAGTATAGCAATTACAGGCTTTTATATCCCATTTCTTATCGCCGATCCTGGCATCTCCAAAAAGATACCCATCTCCTCTCTTGTTTTATGGAAGCCTAGGCAAAAAGCAGAGCTGACTGCTTTGTGATTTGCTGTAGTTTGGCAGCATTTTGTGGAACAAAGTCAAATTTAAGAAATAATGTAGCACCTTGTCTTTTGAAGTCATACCAAACTCCTCAGCTTTCTTTACTTTCATGTACAGTATAACTGTGCTTACAGAGCGGTTACTGGCAATTCAGTGACATGATTCACTCTTCAAGTCTGGAATATGAATTGCATGCTTTTTAATTCTGAACTACAGAAAACAGTCCTATTCTAAGGCATCACTGGTTAGTTCCTAACCTCTTATTTTTAACGGCAGAATTAGATGGTGAAATGCTTCTATTTTAGATCTGTCTTTTTAGTTTTGGTTTAAGAGGCACATAATGGTACTAGTTAATTAAAACACACCCCAAGACAGATTTTGTTTTTTATATAATTAGTGAGAAATCTGGTGAGAAGTTTGTTACTGAAATATGCTGTTCAGGATATTTTACAGTAGTAAAAAGTTTTAGGCAATCAAGTTGATGAGGTGCAGATGTGGCTAGAAAACAACGATTTAACATGTTAACTGAATTAATTTTCTCCACCGACTGAAGCAGTCACTTATTAAGACTGCAAATAAAACTGAAGAGCCCAAACTGAACAAGCACACACCTGATCAATAAATGAAACACTGCTATGGTTTTTATTTAATGCCTGGCATCATTTTGCCTTCAAGAAGAGCAACGATCATGAAAATGGTACAGTTGTAGAGCTGACAAATTTCTGCACACTGTCCAGATGTTTTTAATGCGCAGTCGTGGGCTGAATGGCATCCTCTTTTCGGTAATCTTTTTTGTTTTCTTATCATACATGGGAATAGTGCTCACTGAATAAAAAAACTTTCGATATTAAAATAAGGTTTGAGATCATGATTATAAGTTTATGATTTAGTCCACATTCTCTTGCAGGACCTTATTTTGAGTATCTCTTGCCTTAAAAGCCCTACACTTTTTCAGCTCTGCAGCTTATAGTATAGATGATAGTCCAATGGGTTTTCATACAGCTGTGATTGTGAGTCTGTGCCTGGTCTCAGTGATTACTTGGTGGGAATATATTTTTCTCACCATCTTTCAGTTCTCCCTGTGGCTCTACCTGTCTGTGGGTAGGTGTGCTGCCCCTGTAATGACTCCCCAGGCTGACGGGATTAAGGTGTGAATGCTGTCATTGAATAACAGAAGTTTACCTGCTGCAGGAGTCAGCTCCAGGACCCCTCTTGAAAGCGAGATGTGCACATCTCAAGAGGCAATTCCTGGTTAAATAATCCTTAAATTAATATTTAAATAAATTAAAATATATACTGAGCATCAAAAGAAACATATCACTCTATTTATGAACATACGCTTTCAGGAAAATACAGTACAGCATGTGGATTTTGAATATTGCTTAAATCTTCTTGGTGTCATCTGGACAAACTGAAAGACTAGTAATAGTCTTGAGTGACAATTGCACAAGCACTGAGAATAAGAAACGTGGTGATTTAACACAATTAATGTAAATCCTGGAACAATGGCGGACAAGAACAAGAGCCAGTGGTACATTGGAGGCCGGTGCACTCTTGCTTGCCACCTGGCCTGTTCACAGCCAACAATTTCCTGACTCCTGGCAAGATGTTACAGGCAGTCACGGTTCATCAGTGACAGGACTCTTGGAGATCACCAATCATGACACTTCGCCAAGACCGACACCCCATCAAGCTCCATCTTCGCGATCGTTTTTGTCACTGCACGCCAGCTCGCAATAAATCGCGCATCAGCAGCTCCCACGGAGAGGATGACTGCGGGCTGGATGAGCTCGGCCACGTTTGCTGGCGCAACAGAATGAAGTTGCGTGTGCGACACCTCATGGGGACTCGGCAGCGATGGATCCAAAGTTTTCTTTTGGGATGAATCGAGGTTCATCAGCTGATGAGGAGTGGGATGGTCTGGGCACGAGTGTTCATATGCTATACAACTCCTTTTCTGTAGTGATGGATGGCAATAGTGATTAATTCACTTGCTGCCCTGTTTGTGGGCTCTAGTGTAATTCCTTCCAGCGGTACAACGCACGCTCTTGTGCTGCACGTGGAACAGTGGCGTTCTTATAAGATGAGAACATGGGTTATGTTGTGAATGTCTTAACTCGCCAGGCTTGAGCCCACAGAACATCTGTGGGATGAGCTGGCACAACATCTGACTTCAACGGTAAAGAGTCCAGTGAACATTCTGCTCTGTGAGAATAATGGGACCAATCCCACACGTCAACATGTGCAATCTGGTGCAAGGCATGAGTCATGTACAGTTTGTATCGTTTCCAAGATATAATAAGATATTATTCCTACTAGCCTTTGAATTTCATGGGTGACCTCCCCTTGATTACATATATTAACCAACATACTGTAACTTATTGACCTGTGTCTTGCCTGTTTAATAAAAGGCTGGTGCACTAGCTACAAAAAAGATTTTGCCATTTTCCTGATAGTACATCTTGTGAATTTGTACATGCTATAAGTGATCGTTTTTTTTGCTGCTCAGTATATATGAAGATATATGAATCACAAATCAAAATAGGACTTAAGAAAATGAAGAAATAGAAGCTGTGGAAAGTATCAGACATTGTGTAAAGTTATTCTGAAGTTTTATTTTAAAAAAACAAGTGCAATATTGATTTTTCAAAGTTATACAAATTCTGTAGAATTCAAAGAAAGACTTGCTCTGATCTTAAAAGAGTTCATAGCTTTAAACTTCCAGACAACTTGCAGGTTGTTACAGAAGGCGGGACATGTGACCAGACCAAGTATCTCTTTGAATTGGAACAATGGCTTCTTTATCTTTGTCTTGCGTGAATGACACCCAAATCGTACATGTTTCTGCGTGCACGTTCATACCACACTGAACAAAAACCTACCCCCACTCCCACACAAACCCGTACTCACCCACTCATGCAAAATCACAAGTTCGCAAACGGCTTCACATTCACATTCACATCTATTGAGTCTGTCAATGACCTTGTGCTTTTCTGCAATGTCTTAGTTCAAACTACACAACTGGCTGGGGCACAACTCTTTTCTCTGTACACTTCTGCAGCCTTAATTCACTCCTTTCAGCACTACACTTCCATATTAATCAGAAACCTAAACTGTCAAGCTCTAATAACGCTGGTAAAGAAAAAAACTTCACCCACACGTCAACAGAATACAAATTTCAGCAAAGATTCATACACTGAAAGGATTTCCAATACTAAAGAATGGTCCAAAGTTGATGTTTTTAAATAAAAGGAACTACAAATGTCCCAACTAAATTTTAACCCATTATGCAGTGCACTGTTTTAATGCTAGTTCAACTACAGGTGCTATGGTAAGGATATAATAAATCATTCAGATCTTTACTGATCTAATATTAGTACATAAACTGTTTTTTGTATTTTGGTATGATGATCAAGTGTTTATTTACACTATTTTAACACTAGCATTATAGTTCCTACAGCAGTGCTGGCATGCTCATGGAGCTACAGTGAGTTAATATAACTCGTTGTATATAATATATAGATAAAAGCAACAGTAAGTTGCTGTATTAAGTATTCACTGCAGACATTTTGTATTAATGCTAACTTTGTTATTGAATTGAATTTTCTTAAAGCTTATTTCTAAAAAGCATACTTGCTAAATCATTGTCGCAACAGTTTATTTCTAAAAGAACATGTTAAATCAAATTCTTCAAAAACCTGGTTGCGGAGGACTTCGATACATTCTTTTAAAAATGTTAATCCAGACTGCTGTTTGCTTAATGAAATATCAGGCAATACAGTTTTAGAAGTTTGCAGCCACCAGAGTGCAGGCTATGTTCCAAAATCACAGTGTTGGTATGTCGAAGCAGTGCCATGCAACAAATGGACAGAAAGTAGAGTAGTAAAATTGTAGAGGGCTGTAGTTAAGTTGTGCTATAACGTTGTTAAGGATTTTGGAATATAAACTGTTCCGCACTGACCTTCTACATCTAATTTGTGCTGTCAGTTTTGCAAAGTGATAGACCAATACTTATTCATCCAAAGCCACAGATAAATTCATCAGCTCAAACTAACACCCACCTTTAACTCAAACATCGATCTTCATTACTCACGCCTTCACTTAATGGAGTTATAGCTTAAATGCAACTCATCTGAAACTCCCTATTGACGAATTGTACTGTGACAACCATTCAAAGACCATTAAGAATCCAGAAACATATCAGTAGGCACTCACGGTCAGGCAGCCACTCCTCAACACCCAGACTCTCACTTGTCAGAGCACACAAACCGTCCACACACACTGCACAGAACTACAACTAAAGACCAACATCCACTTTTCTTCAAATGCCTTTAAAATAATGAAACAATAAAGTCAACAAGAAACGTCCTGAGCAACAAATAAGATAAAAAGTCCAAAAATGAATATTGTAACAACTTAAAAGTGTACACTTTTCATGTCAGTTTGTAGTACTGAAGGGCACAGGGGTTGAAACAGATGGACACACACACACTGTACACACTCTCTCCAAAGCACCTCACATAGAAAAAGCAAAAACTTATCTAGCTTTCTTAGAGACAAAATGCTGACAACAGCTTTGCTACAAGTTTGGCTGCAATTCTGCAAAAAAAGAGTAAGCTTTTTGACATATTTAAAACATTTCAGCTAGGTAGGTTATGTTTTATGGCTTTTACATTTGATATCCATTTGCTTAATCATTCTCCATGAACTTCTTAAGATCAGGACACCAAAACAAGACAAAAAACCTCATAGCTCTTAAAAATCCAGTGAAAATGACCCAGTTTTCATGTCTTTCTGAACATAATAAAACACAAGTCTGCCTTTTAATAACTCATCTGGGGACTGAAGCCAAAGCTGCTATTTGGAGGTGTCATTTTCAAAACAATTTAGAAATTCATTAATAGTGGAAATATGCCAAACAAATCTCAAATGTTTGCTTTCTTAAAAAATGTATAAAAGCTCTTCATCTTACAACATGCTGCTGTGTTCACGGCGCGGGGCTCCGCTCGCTACAGGCAGCTGGGCCGTGCACGCAGTATGTGTGTGTAGCTGTGCTGAGTTTCTGGAGGAGTGCACACCCCATACCTGACTCGGCCACTTTGGATATGTCGACTCCCTGCTCCGATGCCATGAAACCCAGAATGGAGAACACCACAAAGCCAGCAAAGAAGCTGGTGCCACTGTTGATGAGGGCTAGCACAAAGGCATCCCTGTGAGACAGAGGAAGGAGACATTGGTTAGCACAAATCAAAGCACCGCTGAGGCTCAACTCCCTTGTAGCGGATACCAAGGGTCTCTTAAAATTACCAACAGCTGATCTTCTGGGATTATACTGTTTTAATGGAGCAAATTAATGGATCAAACACGTGATCAGGAGACCCGGTAGAAAGAAAGACTGAAGACACTTTCTGTTCTCAATAACAGCTACAATCTCCCTTTTCCATACGTTTTGTCTTTCTTTGTATCGATCGATTCATTTTATTTAGTATTAGCTATTAACACATAGTCTGCGCATGACGGTTTTGAATGCTTAGATCTTTCTTTTCTGTGCTCTGCTAGTGTCTTCATGTCGTATAACTGAAAGAGCTGAGTGTGACATGTTGAACGTGCTACAGAAAAATATGATGAAACGGCCAATTGAGGTGTAATGATGGAAAGCAGGAATTAAGGCCCTTTCATTATTAATACTGCGGGTCCTATGTATCATTTACATGTGGCTTATGCTAAGGCCTAATGTAATAAGGAGAGGGATTACAGCGATAATGAAAGGAATGGAGGTAAAGTAAGTGCACGTACTTGTAGCAGTCATTGTTGAATCGGTTGTAACTGCCTAGGGCGGTGAGAGCGCCCAGCCCGATCGCGTAGGAGAAGAAAATCTGCGTGCCGGCATCGATCCAAACCTATTCCAGGAGAAACACGCGGGCACAGAACGTCAGAGCGGGCCGAACTCCGCCAAAAGATCGCAGGGAACAAACAGCCGGCGTGGCCCAGACGGTCCGGGCTTGCCCCTCACCTGCGCCTCGCCCAGCTTGGACCAGTTCGGCTTGATGTAGTAGAGAATCCCGTCGTAGGCGCCCGGCAGGGTCACGCCGCGCACCAGCAGGATGATCAGCACGACGTACGGGAAGGTGGCCGTGAAGTACACGATCTTCATCGGAGGCAAAGGGAAAGGGCCGGGAGGGCGGGGCGGGGGACACAGAGGTATAAATGAATGAAAAGGCTGGACGGTGAGAGTCTGTGACACTGGAGCCCCGCGGAAGCTTTCCTACTGTCTCTGCTGTCAATACAACAAGTTTCAATTTGCGCCTCTCCGGTCTGGTTCCACTTCCACAAAGAAGTTTGTCATTTTCACATCTGACGTTAAACCAAGATATTTTTGTTTGTAGTACAGACATGAAACAGACCTGAAAGCGGCCTTATAACAATTATTATATTTACTACAATTCCAATCAAGTTAAAAAGATGCTCCTTAAAGACATTTTTTCTCCAAATTGTACTTTCTGTGCTCTGGAACAATTTGCATATGTTTTTAATCCGCAGGCATGGCAAAGATACAGTACAGCTGGTTGAGAAACTGAGCACAGTGATACACTGTGAAACATGCCCTGAAAATACTGTACTTTCCATCTATCAGGATTCGGGAATTGGAATGGAAAAACACAGGGAGAAAACGTGCGAGTCTCATGACTTTCAACTCCTATCAGTGTTTTTCAAAACACCTTCACACAGAAAGTTATAAAAGGATCATATATACACTGTCACATGCCAAAATCCCAACTGTTTCTCAAGTCTTAAGATTTATTATCATCTATATAGCAGTAAGAAAGATATGTGAACACATTTATCTAATCTTTTAAAAACGATTTGAACTCTGAAGGGGGAAACTGTTATTAAAGATGTACTTATGAACTACTACATTACTGGGTTATTGCTGAGATTTTATAAAATTCTTGTCCACATGCTCTAGTCATGAGAGAGCAACAGGAAACTGACATTTATCAGGGCTTTTATCTAGAGAGGTAGTGAGTTATTCAAGAATCTGAATTGTAAATGCTGTTATGTCTTATCAGGAGTCATTGAGTGCAATGGAGTCACACGTCATAATGCACAAATGTAAGCAAAAACCGAGCTTCAAAAGAAACCTCTCAATTAACCTTTCTAGGAACTAGCCAGGGCAAAACAATGTCATGCGAAATAATTTAGGTGCTCCCATCCCAGACAATGGCACGAATGTAAGACAACATATCGGAATCTTTCTGGAATTGTTGTGTTTCTGCAACTCCCCTTTCAGAACTCAGGCTGCACTCTCCACAATTCAAGAGCCTAATCTTTGTAAACGAAACAAAAAAAAAAGAAAGTAGGACAGTGTTTTTTTTTTTCCCCCTCTTGTTGCAATACAATGACCCACAAAGCAAGTTCATTATCATTCCCAGACTCTGCACAGACCTCTCCCCCGTCCAGTCCCGTCCAGAGCCAATTAAAGGAGTCTGGTCTCAGTCCAGATGAATGGACCCCCCCCCCACCCCACCCCGCCCCCAAAGGATGCTTCAATAGACGGATTACGCTGCATCCCTCCCCCCCACTAGATTCTGCAGTGCTCCTCTCTGCAGCCTGCTGCCTTGTCCATTAATTTAACAGACAGGTTTCAGAGCAGAAAAGCCCCATCAGCACCCCAAGAGCCTCTGGTGATGGCCTGTTTAAAGAGCTCTTACGTCCCATTACCATAAAAAGAAGGAAAATTTGGTACCCTTGCAATAACAGCTCAGTGGACTTAATAATATTCACAAGTGCCTCCAAGCGGCTGAAAATAAATAGTACTGGCATGCTGCAGTAACACGAGTTTATGTCACACTGAGCAAAATGGCCACATTAAAATACAATGATACAGTCCTGCAAAGCAGAGCTTTGAAGAAGCCAGACATAATGCATGAGGCAGAAGACAAATGCCAAAAGCACAAACCGTATACAGAACACAGAAGAAGTTATATTCACGAACAGTACAGGTGTCCTTAAAAGATATGATTTAGGCAACGACAGCTTTAGCAAATGCATTTTTTTGGTGGTGGGAGTTAAGTCATTTTTTAGGGAAACATTCTGTACCATGGAATTATTTTAGATTACTTTACATAAAATATATGGGAATGAAAAGTAATCTTTAAAGTAAAGAAAAACCCACATCTCTTCTGGGTCATATAAAGAGGGAGCTTTTTTGTGCTTGTTTTATGAACAAAACAAGCATAAAGGCCGTACCCTAAATCCTATTTAATCTTTATACCCTTCCTCACCAAAAAAGACCAATATTAATTCCTATCGCAACAACAGAATTAAAGTCATCTTTAGGATCGAGGCACTCCAGGGTGTGTGCTCTGCTGGAGTAACAAAACTGCAGGTTGTGCGCATCACAGCAACTCAGATCATGATGTGACCCCAATGCAACACTGTCCCTGCAGAACATTATTCCAAGCAAGCAGTGGCTTCCTTCACCACATATCACAGAACGGAATAGCTATGTATTACAATAGTGTTACAATAATTATTTTAATGACTAAAACTATTGTTGGCATTGCTGGCTCGCAGCTCTGGGGCCCTGAGTTTAATTCCTAGAGTGCTGTCTGTTTGGAGCTCTTATGTTCTTCTCGTATTTGCATGGGTTTCCTCCCACAGTCCAAAGGCATGCTGGCAGGTTAATTGGCTTCTGGGAAAACCGGGCCCTGGTGTGAATCTGTGCGAGTTTGTATCTGTTTCTGCCCTTTCCCGTATAGGGTGAATCCTGCTTTGCTCCCGGATAGTTTACGGCTCTCCCCGAAAACCCGTATTGGATACAACGGTTAGAAAATGGATGGGTGCATGGACGAATATGGCAACATTCCCTTCCTGCCCATAAAACAGTTCTTGTCGGCTGCAGAGACGTGGTGCATGAATATGAAGCTGTCACATACTGCCCTGTGAGGGATGTTCTAGTCTCGCTAGATCTTCATTTGTGATGTTAAGATAATAATATGGGTTTGGCCCTAGACTGAACAATCAGAGTACCCTGTGTAATACTGGGTACATGAGTGGGCCTTGGTCTCCGTTTGGCCATTTCTTAAAAAAGGAACAACTGGAAAGACTTCATATAGCATGCTTCTAACTACAAGCTGCTAACCAACCTTTGACCTTAACAGATGCCTCTCGTAACACATGTCCTGCCATGACATCAAGCATTAGAATACAGCAACCCCAATGCTCATTATAGCTGACCTCAGTGCTTAAATGACATGTACCACTGAATTCACTACCCTAAAGGCCATGCTGTGGTTTTAAATCAATTTTAAATAATGCATAAAAACACATTTTTTATCTTTATATAAACTATATTTATCTCCTTCATTTAAATTTGCTCCGGTGTAGAACGTATTGTATCAAAGAATAGGAAAATGTGCAATTTAAATATGTAGATTAAAAGAACAGCAGTCCATCAAAGTCGGAAGGTATGCAAAAAGGATGGGCTCCCAAAGTGGAAGTGAAAGAGGACTTGATCAGTAAAGGAGCACGGACACCCGGAATGGCCTCATGGCAAGTATGGGAGACCTTGTGCACTGCTGACCTTCTCAAGTTGCGCTAGAGGAATCATGTCCTCTACAGTATCTCACAGGCCTACAGGCATCTGAATATACAATCCAAGTGCTTTTTTTTTTAAAGCTCACAGCGGTGTGCTTCTGCACCAAGTGATTAGTCCTGTGTCTGGTGATTTAGCGACCATCAGCCTCCTTTCCAAGGGCAGAGTGAACGTCAGCACATAGCTTTTCTTGAGAGGTCATTAGACAGAATGTATATTTATGTAAAATAGAAACCTATCTTCTATAAAAGTCAAGAAAGTAAGAAATTTACCAATACCAGTCCAAGGATTCTGCTATTATTTCTCCATTTGACCCAGAAAATGATATGCTGGTAAAAATAAGACTCATATAAATAAGTGCCTGCCTGGTCCTGAAAATGAATCGGGAGGACTGGTATTTTGCGCTTGTAAAAAAAAAGTATGATTATGTGACACTGGAAGGCCCTGCAGGCGGTTATGCTTGGACAACCACAGAGAAAGCAAAGAAGGCATTGCAGACGTAGGTCAATTAGGTAAAGGTAGTGGGGACTGAGAGACACAGGAAATGGGCGTCTTTGCCAATACAGGGTGATAAGACCGTCCTTAGAATGAGAGAGACTTCTCAGCTCAGGTGGAAATCGGGTAGTAAGGCATTACTGTCTGTGAGCATGCTAGCGCAAAGACAGAAAGAAGTGAGATAGGGGCCAAGGACAGAAGAGCTGGTAGGATCCGGGATACGTCTTGCTTAGAGATGGTGAAGGATAATACTGTAGGGAGAGGGAAAAACTAAGAGATGTCGAAAAGATGAGGGAAGATTAATCCTGAAAGTAGGAGGTATTTAACACTTTCAAAACCTTTCGCCCTATCTGACAGAACAATAACTCTCACAACCCATAGTGGTTATTAAAGAAACTACTACTGTGGAAACCCTGAACAGCAGTTATGTAGAAGTGCTAGTGTCACTTTTTGAAAGAAGTGCTGTAGAGGCTATAGTGGATTTAGCTGGGACGCGCAGACTTATTGTTGTCGTGGTTCACAGTACTGTCGCAGCTGTTGGTCTCCGATAAAGCCCTAACATCTGTCTGTGCAAGCTGTCGTTTGGCTGTCAAAGGAGGGATATACTTTTACAGAGGGTCGGGCCACAGCTCACAATCACCCTCCAGTCAATGCACAGAGGGTCAGAAAGTCAGGGCATCCACCACACTGCCAAGACCAGGCCCACATCGGGAAATGTACTCTACAAGACATGTGTGAGCTGCCCTTGACCAGACCCTGCAAAACTGTCCCACCAACCTCACCTCCTGAGACCCACTCATGTCCATTTCATGACTCTTCACAGACCTGGACATCTTTTTACTTGTTTGTATTGTTTAGCTATAATTAATACAATAGGTAAGAGTATATAAGCATTATGTTTTACGTAGGGTACTCTTAGCCCCGCTAAGTTATATATGACAAAATGTCACTTTGTAGTGCACTTGCACAGAGACCTACAGTAGCAACTCCTATCTGAAACACATCAATTCTTCAGAATAACATCTTTGCTTCCTATATCAACTGTACCATATGGTAACTTAAGATTTAGTTAATGGTACGGAAGAACATGTACTTTTGTACCTGTATTCTTTATGCATGTAGTCCAGTGATGCTCACTCATGCCTGCAAGTTCTGTAAAAAACTTTAAACTTCTTAATGGCTAGGGGAATGGAAAGAGCTGTAATTTAAGCCAATTGTTAATTGATTCAGTTTGAACAAACATGCAAATAAACTGCTTGAACACTAATATTTGTGAGAAGTGGATAATCATTTTAATCAAGTGTCAAAGAGAAAAAATGCAAACATGGAAGTGCAATTTCTGCTCATGTGGACTATTTTGCTGTATTGTAGCACTTAGTTATATTGAATATTTAACTCATTATCATTGATTATAAAGCATTACAGGACGATCTTATGATGGCTGTCTAAATGCAAAGCAAGGCTAAGTGAAAATAGAGAAACAGACATATGGGATCCATCTCGGGCATGCAAAAATCTGCTGTCTTTATTACAGAGTGGGCAGATTTTCAACCATTTGTGACTGATGAGCTACAGGCTGTCCCCAAATCAAGACCATACATTCTGTACTGACCTCAATCTCTAAAATGAACACGTTTGGAGTCTTGTGCGCTGCATGAATAAGTTCCGAACACTCAAGAAACACAAACTCCTATATAAATTATGTGTGCCTTAGACCTTGAAATTGCATATACTTGGGCCAATTAACTAGGATAGGTCTATACATTAATAAATGATAAAATCCAAATGAACAGAACTGCAGTGAAAAATATTTTGTGGATATTTGTTTCTGGTGATTATAACCAGTTAGCTTAGTTTTTTACAACAGTTGCCCCTGAAGGGACCGATGATTCATAATGCGCTATGCGTAAGAGGTGGGCAGATGCAAACTCCGAAGTATCAGATAATCAATCACAGTAACACGCGCTGCGCTTGTGACACAGCACTGTCGTGTCTCAGGTTTTACTGAAGGCGCCTCGTGGGGTGCAAAGTGCAGTGTGTGAAGGGTTAGGAGTAAAAAGGCACCTGTCAGCGCTTTAAACACCCCGAACCGAAGAGTCAAGGTGACCCCGCCTCTTCCCGAGAAGAGGAGGGGTCAATGCCTGTACGCGCACCCAGTCACGTCTCACTGCAGTCCACCTATCCCAAACCACCAATGAGATCAGAGCTCCTCCGAGTGACAGAGGCACCTTGTGCTGTTTCACTGCGGCCCCTCCTTCTGCAATGGACGTTGCTATGGTGACGCTCCCCGTCTTCATTGTGCTGGTGTGCACGAAGGGCGAGTGCTATCTGCACAATGCAAGGTTACAACAAGGCACATCGCCTTCACGCTCTCCCCCCACCAGGAAGCCTTGCAGGCTGCATGAATAAACGGCAATTTCTCGGCAAGGCGATTTCTCTTTCTGAGAGTGTGTGAACGCCACACGCGTGCATATTCCAGGCTGTGGAAATTCGGCTTTCGATTCTTCCTGTGTTGACGAGTAAGAAAGGCCTTCTTAACTATATGAAGTCCTCTATTGCTTTATTAGACTAAGCATTCTAAATGTGCAGAGTACTGCATGAGCTGAGATGAAAGATGCTTGGGTGAAGAGCTACCTGCATACAGCCAGTAAACTGTGAGCACAGGGTCTGCTGACTTCAGGTGGAGAGCAGTATTACAAAGTGTTCCCGCAGAAAAGAACAGATGCTGTGAGTGACTTAATCATTTAATGCAAGCGTATTACAGTAGGAAAGGCTAACACCAGGAGGGCAATGGTTAGCTGTATCAAGGCTTGTAATTTTCCATGTTTATATTTTACAGGCAAACAAATTGCCATAATAAAAGAAAAAAAAAACTTACTGTTCATTGAAGACGAGTTTGAACCATTAAATGTATTATCTCAGTTTGGTCTGGGCGTTGAGCGCTTATCTATCTGCAGTGTTGGCTTCCAACAGAGTGGCTATTAATTTGAATTAATTGGCTTTGCTTGTAAAGTTACAAATTGCTTTACTCAGCCAAAACTGCTACATGCTCACATGTGTTGGGTAGTTGGGCACATGAAGAGAAATTTTAACGTATAGGGGCAGCTTTTGCATATGAAACACCTGGTGATTTACAGTGGACTTTTGTGCTCATTGTAAGCTGCAAACGTTAAAAACAGCTGTTACGTCACAGTTTGGTGAACGCCACCAATCAATTTTAGTAACAATGGCTTCAAATGGAAGAATGATAGCTATACGTCACAGAAAAAAAAAAGAAAAAGGGGGAGGAACAGAGACAGGACAGCAGCTTTGAATGATGTCACAGAGACCAAGGGGAGGGGGTGATGATGGAGGCCTTATTTGGTGTATCAAAGAGTAGAGAACTGAGAGAGAGCAAGAAAAGCCTTACGCAGAGAGAGGAAGAGAGAGCAGCATCCTCACACTGTATCAGACAGGCCTCCCTTAGGGCACCGAGCATATTACATAAGAGGTGCATGTAAATGGCAGGATTTGTACGTTCACAGACATGCAGGGGCTACTCTTTCCTTCCAGCTGACTTAGGTTAAAAAGGGAATCAGCATGCAGGGGTGTTATTCCCAAGCTGAATATGCAAGGAGCACAATTACCTTCCCCGTTGACTTGACCCCCTTCCACACGCAGAAGTACACAATGACCCAGGTTGCAAGGAGGCAGAGCATCACTTCCCAGTTCATGGCGCCCGGGTAATCCAGCCCCTCCGAGATGTTCAGAACTTTGTTCCTAAAGGAGGAAAAGGACATAAAATGAAAATGAGATACAAAATACGAAACCGCATCAAAAGGACTGTGCAATCTAACGTAGCGGTTTAGAGATGGGAATTACCCTAGCCAGTAAGTCTTTGGGGGGTAGGGGAAAATCCAAGCACTGACCACCTTGTAACCAAATGCCCCATATTATACAGCCTAGTTTAAAAACCTAAAACCTCAAAGGTTTATCACAGGTACAGCTGATATATTTCCTCACTTAGAAAAACAGTGAAAATGGATAGATATTTTTAACTTTACTTTCCTGAGAGCTGCAGTGAAAAGCCATGTGAGGTGACAAAGGTTTCTTCATCTCATGTTGCTAATAAAGCATGCTCCACTTGCGACGGCTCACAGTGCCCTCTAAAAGACACGTGGGCTAACAGTATGAAGTGCGTCAGCTTAATTGGGCCTTTCCTTCCACTAGTATAACCAACCACACTTCAGGACAGCTTTGTAAGGCTCGCAGGGGAACACTGAAATGCTTTGGTGGTCATGTTAACAAGCACCACATGCCTAATT
The DNA here is from genome assembly GCF_059453375.1 of Lepisosteus platostomus. Lineage (NCBI taxonomy): Eukaryota > Metazoa > Chordata > Actinopteri > Semionotiformes > Lepisosteidae > Lepisosteus > Lepisosteus platostomus. The sequence continues at coordinate 1,996,989 of NC_142613.1, forward strand.
AACTGACCTTCTTATCGCAGTCACAACCTGGTTAATATAAAGCAAGGAGGGAGAGCTTGTGGGGGCGACTGGAGGGAGCTGAATTATTCTAGCAAGCTCGGTCACACAGCCTATACTGCAAAAGCTATTAAGAAATACTGCTGTCAGGACTGAAAAAAATACTTCTACAAAACATTTGTTTCACAAGGTATCTAGTTTGGTCAAAAATAAATTAAGAACGTTTTGTTTCATAGAAGGACATTTCCTAGGGCTGTGGTGATGCTCTGGAAGAGGAAGCTCAGCATCTCCATCGTTCTGTGCTGGGCTGAAGACAGAAAAATACAACAACCCCGCATTGCTGCAGATGTCCACATGGCCAGATGTGTGGCAGGAAACAGCCAGGGTGCAGAGGACAAAGATTTTAGCGGCTGAGAATTAAAGATGAGGAGTTTGGTGCCGCATGGCTGCCTGGAGGTGACATTGAAACTGGGTCACTGGTGTCTACGCATGAGTGCAGAAACCACAATCATCAAGGTTGTTCGCTGATATTCTTCATCCACTGCAGGATGTGCTCCACTTTTTCTTTCTGACTGCACTGAACCAATCATGTGGACATAAAACTTGAAAGCAAAAAGACTAGAAATGTACGCGTTAGTTACATTATCATGCATTCTTATGATCCTGACCAGACTGACCACTTTTAACAATTTCTAACCAACCTGGGGAGAAAAGGAGCGGAGATTGGCAGTGTAGTAAAAAAAAAGCAAAAAGCCTGTAAGCATCCTGACCTGGTGCAAGAGGACACGGAGACTGTGACTGCATTCTTAAGTGCTCTAAACATGAAATCATTTTTTTCCCCAACATCGGTTCAAACAGCCTGGCTGGGCTGCGGATGGACTGATCCCGCGGCTTTGCCCAGTGTCGAACGAAACTGCCCGACACTGGACCAGCACCGGAGAGGGAAACGGGCTTCAGCTATCGCGCTATCAGAGAAGGTGGCGGGGGACTAGAGAGAAACTCACTCCCAGAACTCGATGATGGGCGAGCGGCCGCTGGCCAGCTCCTCACACGTCATGTTGCCGAAGGAGGAATTGCCGATGGTGCCGTTGTGGCACTCGTCGTGCCGGAAGATCTCGATGCAGCTCTCGGTGTTCCAGGGGTTGTCGCAGGAGGACCAGGGCAGGGTGGCGGTGAACGACTGCACGAAGTAGTAGAATCCCCAGGCCAGCACCATGATGTAGTAGGTGTTGCAGAAGAACACGATCACCATTGAGGCATAGCCCAGTCCTGTGAGGCAGCCACACAAGAACAGTGTAGGACAGACAGTGAATCCACCAAACCTGGTCCTAGTAAGACACACTCCAGTAGGGCCAAACGGCACACCCTTAGTACACCAATCTCTCAAGAAAAACATGTACTTGGAACAAGAGGATTTTGATAAGGCCTCTTGCCGCTAAGAGACCATTTCAAATTAAAATCTTGACATGAAAAAAAACGGTTTCTACTACTCAAGAAAGTCAATATACAGTAATATGTTTAATTTGACAAAAAAAACCTCAAACTGTACAATGGCTGACCCTGCGCTCTGACCCCAGGCTTCTCTCTCCCTGTCTGTGTGTCTCATGGAGCGCAAGCTGGGGTATGTGAAAAGACAAATTCCTAATGCAAGAAATTGTATAGGGCTAATAAAGTGATGTTAAACTGTTTCTATCCTAGTTATCAGAAACTGATGACATCTTACTATATTACTTATATATCATAGGGTGTGTCCCTGCAGGAGCTGGGCTGGCATCCTCTGCTGCCCAGTATATTTGAAAACTTTACTCTATATTCCATTCCTAGACTTTGCTCCAGAAACACAAAAAGTATTTTACTGTGCTAACTGCCTTCAAGAGATTCACATGTTTAGCTCTGGAGCACAAATGCATTTGCAAATTAACAATAACAATTGTAATAAATTAATGAATAGCATTGTTATACAGTAGATACCTGACACCAGCATTCACATTATGTCTTGAGCGCTTGCACATGAATGAAAATCCTCTCATTACTCACAGTTTGTTTTCACATTTGTCTTTCTCTAAACCTTCATAAAAGCGAATCAGAGAATAATAGATATGTCTGTGTATTGCGAACACTGACATTTTAATAATGTATTTCTCCATTTATAATGTCATTTGCCAATATAATCCTTTCGGCAGTGAGGACAAGCGGTCTTTCGCTCTGCTCTGAAATGACATTAATAACAACACTGATCTGATACTGAAAGCCCTTCTTTTCCCCAGAGAACATGGCCACAAGATGACAGTGCCATCCATGTGCTTTCTCAGCCACATGCCAGTGTATGAGTCTACTGTCATGTGTTTGATCCCCTGAGCATTACCATCCAGGAAAATGCATTTCAATTCCCTGCATTATTTTCCTATTGAAAGACAAAGATGATACATGGCACTAGGCTTTTCTTCAGTCTTTCCCACTACAGACTGAGAGGTTTAAAGTGTACTGAAGTAAAGGGATAGCTTGGAGTTTTCCTGCAGCAACACACGGAAAATGTATGTCATTGTGTATAATTAAGTGTTCTGGTCACAGGGCAAGAGTGAGGGAACTAAAATCACATCACTGATGCAAATGTGGAAAGCTGACTTGCTATAGACAGGATTAGAAAAACACTTTTAGTCATCAATGACACTTCATAGTGTGACTATAAATCACTGAGAAAGTTCAAAGCCGTCTCCCTCGCTGTCATTCAGTTCTGAATACTAGACCAGGCCACCTCAGCTCTGACACTTGCCTTTCTCTATTCACCACTGCAACGCCACCACGGTCAGATCAAACTCCCAATGTGCAAAGCGTAACACAGTCTTTGTGGCCATCAAACCAACCTGATGTGTTCCACGCTCCACCTTCGAAGCCCACTACCGCCCTCGCCAAAGTGAGAAAGGACCCATTGGCAAAACCTCTTTTTTTGTTAAAGAAGGATCTGGGAACATGAAGTTGGCTGTATCACTGTACACGGCAGCAGCTGACACGCTTGTGCCCTCTGCCTTGGTGGAGGCAGTGATGGTGGTGCTCTTTGGCTGGACTGAAGGATTGCAGGTGCAGAGAGAGGTCTGTACTGAACGAGCCACTGGGACACGAAGCAGAACTAATGTAATTGAATTCATTGAAGATCTTTCCTGGAATGTCCTTGTGGGTTTCACGTTTAACCCTGTTTGCTGCTTCGCTGCTCTTTTATAGTACTCTTTACAGTTGAGCACTTAATAAAAACTGAGATCTTCATTCAGATCTACTGATAAGGCATCACACAGAAAGCTCTTGTAGTGCAGGGAATACGCCAGGTTCTGGAACTTCCACAGCGGAGAAACCAGGCCTGGTGTTTTATTGTGAAAACAGAGAAATTCTTTGCTCTCGCTAGTTAACGGTGTGATGATTCTGACACACTGCATGAAACAAGACACCAAGCTCAAATAGAACATGCTGAACTAGTGCTGCTCCCTGCAAAAGCAGATGTTAAACACAATACGGCAGGAACTTTTGTAAGACTGGCAGACATCTAATTATCTAAATTATTTCCATTAATTTAGAACAAACACAATTACATAGGCACATTATGTAACTTAAATTATCATGTATCCCAGTAATTTCCAAACACTACAGAACAAGTTTATAATCTAAGTAAATATACGATCTGACAATCTGTCCCTGTACATTGTTTGTCACGAATGCACACTTTATTTATTTTAACAACCCTGAAAGCACCTCCCACCCTACAGCACAGTCCTGTTCTGCTTCAGTTCTGTTTAAGTCTGAGCAAGGTCACTGTAAAATAGTGCCCAAACTGGCGCTAACAGGGGCTGAAAGACAAAATAAAGAGCTGCAGAACAAGTCACTGAGTGCAAACACTGTGCAGGCATGTTTTATAGGTTTCATAAATTGAAGAGCTTGACGTTCCATACCCCTGGAAAAGGGCATAAAGTGGGGAGAGTGGATGGAGGGTATTACTTGCACATTGTAATACCATAGTAATATGTACAGTAATACATAGGATAGCTTAAGCTGTCCAAAGACTCCTTGTAGGTTTCCATAGTGCTGTGGACACCATGCGTGTCTAACTTGCACAAGGTTCTCCGATCAAACTGAGCGGCTAACAAGCACTTCTTTAGTAGAATTACATCAAGGGATACAAATGGGGAAAAAAATGTACAATTCACTATTCCTGTGTATTCACTATAATTTCACATACTGTGGACAACTTTGGTCACCAGGCTATAGAAAAGATATTGCTGCTCTGGAATTAGTCCAAGAAGAGCAACGAGATACATTCCAGGACTTAAGGGAATCCCCTATTGTGACATGCTAAAGGAAATGAACTGAAGAGTGAAAAAATGTAAGGGTGGACATGATCCACCCATCCATCTTCTACCCACTTCATCCAATTCAAGGTCACTGGGGAGCTAGAGCCTATCCTGGCGAAAGTCAGGACACACCCTGGGCGGGACGCCAGTCTGCCACAGGGCACAGAGAGACTCAGACATGTACACATTCACACCGAGGCCAATTTACCAGAAGCCAATTAACCTACCAGTACGTCTTGGCACTGTGGGAGGAAATCTGAGCCCCCAGGGGAAACCCACAGGATCACGGGGAGAACATGCAGACTCCACCCAGACAGCACCCCAGGAATTGAACCAAGGGCCCCAGCGCTGCGGGGCAGCAAGGCTGACCACTGAGCCACTGTGCCGCCCCAGGACTTAATTCATAGATTAGAAATCCTCAATGGTACAGACAACGTAACACTGAAACGGAAATCAGAGGACATGAATGGAAGCTAATGGGAAGTGCACCTCAAACTGAGAATATCTCTGTTTAACACTAGCACTATGTCCTGTCCTGGCTGTGTTATAATGTCTATGGTCTACATCTATTGCCCATGTCTGTTTGTCATTTGTGCCTATTGTTTTTTCTCTAATGTTACTGGGTACAGCTGAACGAGTAAACATTCCAATACACTTGTTGGATACGGCAAATAAAGAAATCTTGAATCTTGAGTCATGGGAGTACGGAATAAATAATTCCAGTTATGTTTTTGAAGCTCATACCATGGCAGCTTTCAAGAAATCCTCTGACTTATTAGCTACTCACTGCCAAATGAGCAAGATGAGCCCAATGGCTTCCCTTCATTTGTAACCCTCTGTATATTCTTATGGTACTTTATATCCATGGAGCTGAATACGTTACACTGTAAAACTCACTTTGCAACACCAATAATCAATATTAAACAATGTGTATAGAATTCAATAACTAATTGATAACAAATTCTTAAAAGATTTTAACTTTGCATTAACCTCTTTATACAGAAATGAACTTTTTTTTCTTTGCACTACAATGCGGTACAATTCTGAACACCTGAGTTCACTTAGACTATGGTTTGATGTGAGACAGGACTGACCTTTAAAGAGCGGTGCAATGTTCCACACATTGATGCTGCCAGCCTTCATGAACTGTCCCAGTGCGATCTCCAAGAAAAAGATAGGGATCCCCCCGACCAGGACAATCAGGATATAGGGAATGAGGAAGACTCCTGCACAAAGACAAATTGACAGCAAAGACTCGGGTTAAACACACTCAACTGCCTTGAAATGTCTTAGTACCTCCTTCTCTCGGCCTCCACTGCCAGCTGTTTCTGCTCTGCTGCTTTAGGAGATGATAGGAGAGCCTAACAACTGAAAGAATTGTGTACAAGGGCAGGCTGGAACAGTTAAAGGCCCGCACGCAGAAACAAAGGTTTTCCAGTGATTTTAGGAAACAAAAGTTGTCGTTAATGAGTAGTAATGAGTAGTAAGATATCGTTCAGTTCACACTTCTAATATTCCTATTTCAGTCAGGAGAATTTTGTAAGCATTTATTGAGTAAAAAGTTACAGCATGATTGGTTAAAACACCCCATACTACATGGTACTCCTGTCCCATGAGCAATTCTGTCCAGCAGCAATCACTGCGCAGAAGGAACATGTGTTGCCACCACTCCCCACTTTAAACAGAGCCAATAAATGAGGATTCAGGGCTTTCTTTGATATGATTGATTTTTGAATAACAAATGACAGCTGTCTTCCTATCTGTGCAGTGACGTTTTATGGGGTTAAGGGCAGTAAAGTGGTTTGGTGTGCTTTGTCTGGAACATCAGAATGCTAAATGTCCAGTAATTCTTTTCTTCAGTCTAGTTTACAAGATTTTATGAGCAAGAAAAACTATTTCATTGTTGTGTTACGTTAAGAACGCAACAAAAAATGTGTTGCCCTCAGTAACAATAAGGAAATGCTCACCTACATAGAATATCATGTACTGAAGCTTTACAGCAACTATAAATGCTATGTTAAGAACCTGTAAACATGAAAAAGCAGTGTTCCTAATCCTACCTGTCTGCTTGCAGCTACGAGAGGAGACGAGAGGAGCCAAGCTTGTTCACTGATGAGCACCTTGATTGCCAGAATGTGAGCTATCTAACCCACAGCTTGCCAGCTAAGCCAGTCACAAAGTGAATCACACCACAGTGTTCATTTGCCATGGGTTTTATTTCAGGCAATTCTCTGCCAGTTTTATATTCAGGCTGTAACACCATTCTCATAGTGTTTTCATTTACAAGCAGCTGTACAGTATGTGAAAAGCAACAGAAAGTGCCAGATACTCTGGCTGTGCAGGAGTACCATGACCTATATGATAAAGAGTAAAGGAAACAGGCCAGCTGGGTACAGGATTCGATCTGAAACAGTGGCAGAATCTGAATGTTTTAAAATAAGTTAACATTTTTTTTTACTTGCAGTACTGTATTTGCAACTGTATTTACAATTTAGTTCAACACAACCAAATATTAAAAATCTGAGCTTATAAACACTTCAAATAGGCTATGTGATTACAGCAGTATTATATTGATTTATCATCAAGGCAAATTGGCAATCGTTGTCCATTTAGCCCAAAAAAAGTGAACCTGATTCGACTGTTTTTTCTACTTGAATTTCATTCCATTTTTGGCAGCAATTATGCACAAGCAGGAAAGGCACTATTGAACGCCACTGGTTTGATTTTTCTGGACGGAATCTGCCGCGAATAAATGCTGCTGTGCGATTCACCCTTCAGAGCAATATACTCCATCATCTCCTTATGCTGGAAAAATCTGCATGGTCAGAAATCCTTCCTCTGAACGCAAGCATCATTATTACTACTGATGTTATTGTTGTGATCTGACAAAGCACGTCGGGCCATTAAATACAATAATCCCTGGCCGAGTGGTTTCAATCGTGCCGCTGCAGAAGACGCTTAGTGCTGTCGGGGGTGGGGGAGGGAGCCCAATGGCTGGGTGTGTGGTGAGTGGACTGGAGGGTTTAATGAAGATTACAGTGTGCAGATCACGTCCTGGCAGCCTAGGCTCCCACGTCTCAAACACTAGATGGAGACTACCAGCTTGGCAAGGAATAAGGCACACAAAGCATGCCACTGCATAAGTCCAGCTGCACACCTCTGCCTGTTTGCACAGTGGAAGGACACAGAGACTGGGGAGTGAGCTGTTCACTAGCAGGGATTTAGAGTTCTTAACCTTCCTCAGTATCTATACATCCTTGAATCCTCATAAACATCTTTTCAATGACTGGTGAAAGGAGAGCCATTTTTGAAACTCACGCCTGTCTCTACTCCGCGACCTACAGTTCTAAGGCCTACTCTGTCACCGCTTTAAACTGAGGAGTAAACACCAGGGTCCAAGGACGGCATGATGGGGCAGCGCTTAGCACTGCTGCCTCGCAGTGCTGGGGGCCTGAATTCATTTCCGGACCTGGGGTGCTGCCTGTGTGGAGTTTGTATGTTCTCCCCTTGCTCATGTGAGATTCTTCCAGGTGCTCCGGTTTTCTCCCACAGTCCAAAGACATACTGGTAGGTTAACTGGTTTCTGGGAAAACTGGCCCTAGGTGTAAGTGTGTGTGTGTGTGTGTGTGTGTGTGTGTGTGTGTGTGTGTGTGTGTGTGTGTGTGTGTGTCTGTGTGTGTGTGCCTTGTGATGGACTGGCGTCCCATTCAGGGTGTACACTGCCTTGTGCCCGTTGCTGACTGGGATGAGCTCTGGCTGCGCTGCGACCCTGAGCTAAAAGGAGCAGTTCAGAGAATGGACGGATGGATACTAGGGTCTTCTTCAAGTCAAAACTTGCTACAGGCCACAGGACTACATGGGTTTCCAGCATGCATGGAGAAATACTCCGGTGACCTGAGCACCCACTGGAGCAGCAACAACATTGTTGAGCAAACACAGGATTGTGGGTCACGTTTTAAACCTATGCAGCCCCAGTATACCAGCTCCAAATAGAGCAAGGATGCAAGGGACATACCTGTGGCTTACACTGTTTAGCCAGACTGCAGGGGGTTGATGTGCATTATCCTTGAAACATAAATAATTTTCGCAAACTAATAATTTTGTCACCCGCTTTCCTTTTTAAGAAAAGTTAGCCCTTTGCTTAAACGAATCCAATAAAAGCACTTGTAAAGGCTTGCCTTCAGATGCCTGAGCATGAAGGGAACCATTAGTTTAGTTACCAGGCTCATCTTGTTAACAGTGGATATAGTTTGCTGGCAAGTTATCAAGCATTAAAAGTTTTGGCTTAAAGGGCCATGATGTAACAATGCACGTCCATGTGAATTATATAAAAACAAAAGAACAGATTCTATATTAGTCCAAATAGGTAGCTGCATCGTCAGGCGTAGGCTGCAAAGGAACAAGTAAAGGTTTATTCCAGGCTGAAAAGAGAAGAAAATTAACACAACGTTTCGGCTGTGGAGCCTTCTTCAGGTGGAGCCTTCCTGTGGTTCTCTTCTTCTCTTTTCAGTCTGGAATAAAACTAGTTCCTTTGCAGCTTCTATGTTAGTTTGTCATCTCTATCTCCTAATGGCTAGACACTCTCCAGGTTTGGGTTCTCAAGTGTTCATTTACATTTTATAATTTGGAAAAGAATATGTTATGAATAAAAATCTTAAAACATGGGACTTGTACCTTCAGGCTGCTGTTTGTGGCAATCATCTGATTCGTTATTGTTTACCTGTTTGCTATGGAAATTCAATTCATATTATATGTTATATTCCGTTACATATATTGTACTTTATTATCATACCTCTTGGCAAAACCTACTTGAATGGCTTATTGTTAGCAGAGAGCAGAACTGAGAAAACATTGATATGAAGGCCTATTTTAAACTAAACATTCAATTCTTTCCCTGTCGCTGTCGCCGATCGGTGAAAAGGAGTCCATGATTCGGGAACAGCACATTTGAAAACGAAAGCAATAAAAAACCCTCGGAGTCGGGCCAGGGTGTACTCTGGGCAAACAAGAAGAGTTGGAGTACTGAAGACAAAAAGTGTGTTTTTTAAATCTCTAAAATTCTTTCACCTGTACTGAAAATTGAGAAACTCAATGAACCTGCAATATGAGCAAAAGCTTTATTCTCAAGCTGTATAAAAACGGAGATCAAGTCGCAGTGCAGAGCGCACTTTCTCACTCTCAGAGAATCCATTGTTGGGTCAGTTAGAATACAGTGGGGCTGGAGTCTATTGTTCCACTTATCATTCAAATGCCTTGAAATCAGGCGGATTCCCTTGGACAATGGGAGCTCTGTCCCTGGGACAGCGGGGGCTGTTTGGCCACAGTAAAAGGCAAAAGAGGTATTGCAAAATGAAGGAACGGCTTTCAGAGAAGGCTTAAACTTATGAAGGATGCTCAAGTGATCGTAGGAATCATATAGGTGTTGCAAACAAAGGCTTTCTGAAAACGCAGTATAAACTCAGTGAAAAACTCTGAAACTCAGTGAAAAACATCAGCTCTATGAAGATCAAACAAAAGCACTTTCGATATTCTGTACATGCCCTTTTCTCTCTGCTTAGGCTGCTGTTGCAAGTAATGGGATAAACCCGTTCATCTGTTTCTTCCCATAATTCCAGACACCCATCTTACAACAGCGACTGTATGGGAGCTAAACCGGCTAAAGGGAATTAAGCTGTGTTGTCGGGAATTCTGTGGTCCTACAGTTAGAAAAACAATGGTCCTCCACATAAACAGGAGTGTGAAAAGCCCTCTGCTGCACCAGGTCACTTGCTCAAACCTGAGCATCTCCAAAGAATGGTGAGTGAGGCTGCCACCTGTCTAGGCTGTGCTGAGACTTGTCCTCTTTTTGAAGTGGTTGTCCTGGGAAATCTGTAATATTCCCAGGGCAGTAAATGTCCCCTGTTTTTTGCCCTGAATTGTGAATGATCTATTCTGCTAACCATGAGGTTTTGCAGGCTATATTACAGTAGTTCATCCTATGGTTACACACACAGCAGCAACAGCCATCTAACTGCACCACATGACATCATGGTCAGCAGGTACGTCACCTTGCCGGGTGCTGTATGATATCGGGGGGTCGGTGGGGGGTGCTTGATGGCAAGAGAAGGCGACTGTTTCATTAAGAGGGCTTACACAAATGAAGGAGAGGAGTGACATTACATACAACAACAAAACGAAACACTCCCTCTATTTATAAGGCATGGCATTAAAATAAATAATAAGTCAGCTTTCATGAGCATCCTTATATTTATTTTAGGAAAAGGGGGCAGTCTGAACGAACATTAAGTAAATCTGTTTTAATGTAGGCAAGAACTACTGCAGTAAGTGCAAACAGCTGTACACTGGGTTTATAGCAAGCTAATGTTTTTTTTACACAATGGCTGTAATGTCCTGTTTTTTTGTAAGTCAGAGGTAGCAGCCCTCTGTCTGGGGGACAAGAGCATTCCTACTGCATGCTTGTAAGTCCGATAGAGTAACGCAGGAAGGCGGGGCTGTTGCTGCTGCGTGGGGCTCTGGGGCGATGATTGCCATCAAGCACTTGACTGGAACTCCACTCAGGCTTGTAATTAAACAGTTAGCCAGAAGAAGGGCTGGATCTCCATCAGTTCTAGCTGCAGTTCATAGCCTGCCCCTAGTTTACAATTAATCTGCTACCTCCTGCCTCCAGCTGCGAGAGGCTTGCCCAGCTGCAGTAAACCTGAGCACAGCTCTGAAGTCTGTAATGGAGAGTACAGGGGCACTAACAGCGATCCTAGCATGAGGTTCAAAGCAAGCAGGGCCCTCTGACGGTGCCAGGATTTTAGATTTGGTTGGTGTGGCAAGGGACACCTATGGGTGTGGCATTTTTAAATGATATTATTTGCCTTCTAAAAGACGATGTAATACTAAAAAGGTACCCTACTATTCCCCTCTGCACCAGTTGCACTGGTAACCCCCATTTCACACCGCGGGCGAGGCAGAGCTGATGAGCTGCACAGGACCAATCTACACCCAGCTGTTCACATTAGTCGACAACGGTCACTTACAGTACAATAAAGGCTCCATGTACAATCTTAAGAAACATTAAAAACACGTCGTGATTGCTTCCTACTTTTACTTTGTCTTTTGTTGGCAAATGTTAAGACAATATGGGAGTTTATGTAATGCCTGAAGTGGGGCGTTAGGTTGGGTAGCAAAGCCATATGCTACTTCATGCCCCTCCTATGGTGACGTCCCTTTCAGCACCAATAAATTATTTCCTGCCGTGTGCCCTGTCCAGAGTGGAGTCCCCCCTTGTGTCCTGTGTCTGCTGGGTTAGGTTCAAGCTTGCCACACACCCCCCATCGGATAAAGCAGCTATGGATAATGGATAGCTGTGGAAAACAGATTAATTTCCCAATGTGGAAAAACAAATGGAAAACTGCAAAATTAAAGTAAAGAGTATGGAAAGTTCGCTTACTGGAACTTTTAAACTTTGCACCCAGAAATGTTTGCGATACTTCACAATTCTGATATATCCATTTCTTACCAGGAAAAAATCTATGTAAAATATTCTATTAGTGTAGCCCTGATTTCCTTCCATGCATAGCAGCTCCTTTTCTGTTATTTGTGATTGATCTGATGACGGTCTCCAATCAATTACAGAATACGATTACAGAAGGCAAAGAGTGAAATGTAGGGATAAAAGATCAGCGATGTACAGCATAAAACACTGCAGTGCTGAAATGGAACTTTAATCCTACAACGGCTGTCAGTACCACAGTGAACAGAGCATGCTCAAGGGAGTCTGAGGTAAAGACTGACTGATCCAGCTCTCTGGCAACCACTCAGGGCTAATTGTAAGTTTCTATTACAAGCCTGAAATGCTGTTAAATCTGTCCTGGCCATGATCATACTTCCTGTCAGGAGGCTGCTATTAATACACCACCCCACACCTCCTGCCCCCACATGGAAGTAAAAATGCCATTCAAACATCATGTACTGTACCTCCATCGAATTTACAGTGCCCCACAAACAGTATTCAGACCCTTGCACAGTTTTCACATTTTGTTGCTATAAAGCTTGAAGTTATGGCACTTTGAAGTGCCAATTAATATTTGTTATGTTCATCATATTCTACACACACAGCAAAAAAAAAGGTAATATGAAAAAATTGAAAAAAGAGGTGAATTAATATGAACAAAAAATGGCAAAATTGTGACTACATAAGCATTGACTATATGGCAAAATATATAATGGTTTTGTTTTCAGACAAGACAAATTTGGAACTTTTTGGTCTAAATGCACAGCTTTACACCCTATCTGATGCAACCCTCCATATTTAATCCCTCAGTCAACGCCATCGCTGCTGTCAAGCATGTTGGTGGATGCTGCATTATGTTCAAGTTTAGCTTCACATCAGCAGGGACCGGGAAGTCAAGACCTTTGGGAATACAGATGAAGTGAAGTGCTTTACTACTCCGGCAAGGCAAGAAGGAAAACCTGCTTCAGACCTTAAAACTGGGATAATAATTCACCTTTCAGCAGGACACCTCAAGAATTAGAAAGTGATTGTTCTTGAGTGGCCTGTTCCTGACTTGAAACCTTCTGGAGAGCAGCCATATTTATACAAGGCACTATATCTCCTCTACTACAGTATGTACTCCAGTGCTGTGCAACTACTTCTAGCAGTACTACTCATACTACTGAATAAAACAATCAACTAATGATCAATATTCATGAATCTATTGAACCTTACAGGTTACCATGACATTAAAGCACACTCTTAATTTCACAATAAAATAAAAACTGCCAAAGCCTTGCACCAGAAAATGGGCACTGTTTTAGATTTATTAGTAGGGGTAGATCTAAAAAAATCATTCATCCACTGTCCTATTCATTAAAGCTGTCCCCTGAACACAACAGAACACAATATTCAGGATTTATTTTCTTTCTAAATTAACCTGTTGATTTGTGAGGGTGATTCAAAAAAATCTAAGCCACGTTTACAAAGCTGTTTTTTGTGCAAAAGGTAATAGAAACTTGCCGGATTAGCCAAAGGCATAGAGTGACCTGTTCAGCAGACCATGAGGGATACAGCTGTACTGTATATCAAGATTACAAACAAACAAGGGCGTAGAAGCCTGGCGATTGTGTCTAGACAATAATTGCCTGGCACTGAAAGTTAAGAGGCATTGTTTGGGGGGGGCTGCTGTAACACCTTGAATTGGGAGCTTATAAGATCTAGGAAGCTCAAAAATAATAATAATAATAAAATATAGCGCCTTTAAAGGTGGCTTTTCAAAGCGCTTTACAGAATGACAACAACAATAAATAAGAAGAATACACAAGATAAAACACAATTACAATATACAGAGGAGACCGTGGATGGTGATACTAAGAAAAGCAGAGGGGTGAAGAATGGAACCAGTTCAGTAAAGTCTTTTCTAAAGAAGAAGGTTTTGAGTCTGGATTTGAAGGAGTTTAGAGAAGGAGACTCTCTGATATCCTTGGGGAGAGAATTCCAGAGGTTGAAGGCATAACAGGAGAAGGCCCTGTCACCCATACAATGTAGACGGGCTCGGGGGACAGTAAGGAGACCAGAATTAGAAGAGTGAAGGTTGCGAGGTGGGGAGTAGGGCGATAATAGTTCAGACAGGTACTGAGGTGCCAAGCCATGCAGAGCCTTGTAGGTGAGCATGAGGATCTAAAAAGGACAGATCTGGCCAGCACCTCCCAGACCACAATCCAGACAGATCAAGAAAGCTAAGAGAGATTTCAGTGAAGGCGATCAGAAAGAAATATACATTTCATCTCAAGCCATTTATATTGTACAAATAAAAGGCAGTTCATTTAAGAAGGCTTGCTCAGTATACACTGTCTGTGTGTACCAACATACACGTTTGTGAGAGGAAATCCAGCCAGGAGTGAATTAATTCAATCAGAAGAGAGCTGAATGAATGTGTGGGAAACACTACTAGAGGTGCCCTGAGGGCCTAGTGTGTGCAGGGATTTCTGAAGCTCAGCTAAGCTAGCTTCCGAACCTCCGCACTTCCAGCAGTCCTGGGCACAGGCCAGACAAAGGGGATTAAAATATTAACAGACACTCCTCTTAATCGCCTGGCCACGTGTGGGCAAAGTGTTGACATCACTGCGTGGACAGCAAATGGGCCACTATTAACCCTGAAGGGTCTGCTTGACTCCAAGGTTAGCACAGCCGGCTTCTCTCACCAGCGGCACACTAATGGCACTGCTCCCTTAAACTCCGCCAAGCATGTACTCTGCAGCGCCCCCAACACCATCTTCAAAGCTCTGTCCCGCACCGGTAGGAGAATCATGCATCGCCTGTTTCATTTGGACTTAACTAGCACCTTAAAAAAATGTGTATTTTCAAATACAGTGCTTATTTCTCCCATTAGCATCTGAGGCTTTTCATTCTAGCACAGGAAGATTTGAACCTGAGTTGAAAAACAGGAGGCCCTAACAGTGAAAAAGCCCAGTCTCTCACTTCTGTCCTGCAACAGGGCAGTCACGCAAAGGTAACTGTCAGCCGACACAGAATCCCCTCAGATGAGAAGCCCCGTTAGCAGACAGTAGGTGAATATGTTCAGTAACAGCATGTTAAGACGGCGCTCTTTCAGCATTAGTATCTTAAAGTGCAGGGCAGTCTGCATCAGCTTTAAAATCAGTGAATACTCCACTGTGCCTCCTGTATGTAATACTGTTATTTTACAGTTGGCAGTCAGCGTATCATCTTTTTCGTCTTGCATTCTTAAAAAAAATCTGAAAACAACGCATCACAGGGTAAGGAAATTGTGGTGGCTTTTTGGGTGGGGGGGGGGTCCAGATTTTTCCAATTAAATTCCTACACGTAACGGGACATCAAAGTCCATGACTTGAAAATGACACATTTTGAAATCTCCTAAGCTTCAGGGGGAAATAAAAGCAAGAACTTCTTACATCTTCATTTCTCCCTCTGCTCCACCTCTTACATCCCTCCTCCAGAGGCCCAGCACGGCCAGGCTGGGTCTGACAGCGTGCCAGGGCGAGCCTCTGTAGTAGCTTGAGGTGACACAGAGTGATGTGCCATTGCCAAGGTCACTACAGAGCTCACTGCAGACCTCATGAATCTCCAGGCTGGCAGCTGAGAGCTCACACAGCGCAGGCAGTGGCAGTGAGCAGGACCGTCCCGAAAGCACCCAGAGCAGAGAAAGTCAATGGACAGGCAGAAACCAGATTTCATTTACACATGATTTGTCCTTACCGGGGTTGCAAACAGCTAAAAGTGAGGTTTGGGATTTTTAGCAGCCCAGAGGTTAATGTGATCGGTAGCACAGTTCAGTGGCTAGAAAAGTTATTTTACTGGCCCGACTGAGGAAAAGCTGCAGCCTTGAGATAGACAGACACACAGGGATGGGGGAACAACACTGAGCAACAGCACGGCCACCTCGGAGGTTTCAAAATGAGGAAGAAAGAGGGAAAAAAACGAAGAAGCAGAAAGAGAAAGAGGCTCTCTATGTGGATATGAAAGCAGGTCTGCTTGGTTCGCCAAAAAAACAGGCGGGATATGGGAGAGGCTCAAAGGTTAGAAATCTGAGTATGTGCACTCAGTCACGTATAAGGAAACAGACACACAAACGAGAAGACAAGGCCATGTGACTCAAATCTAGAATCAAGATGAGGTAACACATGGACGTGACAATCAATACAGAGTATCACAGTATATGTTTATTATTAGGCTCATGTGACTAGGCAGTAAAAAGATGTGATAACGCCCAGCTAGCAAGGATCCAAAGGTTAACAAGCGCTGTCTGCTTTGTGTAGGTGGAGTGGACGAACTCTATTTGTTCACAGGCCTCTCTGTGCTGAACACATGCAACAGAGCAAAGGAAGGCTCTCACACCAGAAGACCTGCTTCCAAATTTCTGCATTACAGCAGAGCTTGTGCTTTAGCTAATAATGTTATCAATGTACTGTATGGCTCATCATTGAAGGATTTTTCAAGGTTTTCCCAGATAAAAATGTTGCCAATTAGCCCAGCACCTGCAGGACTGAATGTGTTGACATTGCTTCACCAAGCACCAAGAGACCTGCAAGAGGCACCAGCCAGGAGTCCATCTTACTGCGCTGACTGGTCTTTGCCATCTTCTAATATGTGTTGCAAAATGGATGGTTTAAAACGGAGATTGACAGGGGTGAAATAAATTAAACAACGGATTGGTTTCACGAAAAACAGCAGGACCCAGTAGTAAAAACTTGACTCCTTTCCTACAGTGTGTTTTTATGGTTTCCAAGCATATCTTCCTGGAAAGCCCACAGCCAAGAACAGCACAGCCAGGAGACCCTGGGAAAGTGCAGCTCACCTTACACACTGCACAGCGTGCTGGCACGGCTGCGGATCATTCAATCAAACTCCAATTATTTTTACTGGCAGGAGGGGAAAGATAGGAAAGCTCCAGTCTCCAGAAGACTCCACACAGTAGGCACAGAATCCTTGAGACGTAACTGATAACTCAACGTACTGAACCTCTCAGGTCATAAATTTTCAAAAGTGCGACCTCCCATAGTGTCCCTCCTTTTATCATGTCAGCTAAAAAGCAGCCAACTTCTGTCTTTGCCTACGTTTGCAAATGCTCTCACTGGGACCTATATATACTGAACAAGACCTGGCATGTTTGGCTACCCAGTCAGTGCCAAACAATCCACTGTACCGTAGCATAGTCATGGTAATTCAGAGCCATTTCTGAAGCTGCTAAGCAACACTAAATGATAATGCTTCACCCACCAGTGGGCCTTGTTTGTACTGTACTAGACAATATAGTATTCTGACACTGTGACAGGTAATACTGATTAACATTACTGTTTTAATTAAGACCCATTTAGAAGATGTGAGATTCAAGTGGTGTGGATCATGCATTTACTTTCTGCCAAGGATGGCTTCTGTGCTGGGAGTTTGCACGATCTCACTGGGGCAAGACGTTTTTTTTTCTGGGTGCTTCTCCAAACCATGCCTCATGTGTGTCTGCCCTGAGACGGACTGGCAACTTGTCTAGGGCCTCCCGTGCCTTGCACCCACTGTATGCGGGGTATGGGTTTTGTAGGAAGACAAAACAGAATATGTAGAGGCGCACGTTAGTAGGAAGAATGCGTGTTTACCGCTCCTGAAAAAGCGATGCACACTTCTCCATTGCTTCTCATCTTCCGCACTTCTTCGCTCACTTCCTATCCAGTCCCATATTGAAAGGCACAATGCTTTCGGAAGCTGCACTGCCAGATTCAGTGCTTTATGCTCCTGTCTCAACTGGCAAAAGTGCTCACTTTAAGCACAGACTGAGCCATGTAAACCTGTGTCATGTCACTGACTGACTGTGACTGGAATTCCCCAGGTGGCATCACATTGACAGATCCCTTTGAAAGGGACCTTCCTGCCAGAAGAAGATTAAACCAGCTGCGTTAATACTACACTGGAGCAAAAGACTAGACTAAAAAATCACAGAGGAGCTCGAAATCTACCAGATTTTCTCATTTACAGTGGTGTCGAAGAGCCCTTTTCAATTAAGAGACGCAGCAAGATGTCAGAGACTGTGACATATTTTTAATTTTGTTGTGACTGAATGGACTTTATGAGAACAACGCCCAGTTCTGCCAATCCCGATGTTCTCCGCTCCACCAATCCCGATGCACTGTGGCAGCTGCCCCCTGGCTCCCCTCCCTCAGGGGGTCCAGACCCCCTTGTCCGCAGGCCATGCTGTCACCCCTCTAGCCAAGAGGGTCAAAGCCGAAGTAAACTCTACGCATCCTTGAAACGTAACGCTACAGAGCTCGTCTTAATCTCTATGTTCATTATGCAAGTAACGAATTCGATAAATAAGAAAAATAAATACAATTATGAAGTTTTAGCTTTTAAGAAACAAGCCTGTATTACAGTTTTATACTGAGAGACATTAAACAAGCGACACAGCTTTCCATCCACAAAAGCATTTAAAGTTAAACTCGTGAATGTGCCACTGACACTGGCCAAAATATTAGGACCTCCCTTCTAAAGTTACTAGTCTCTTACTGCAGTAAACTCCAAGTTGGCTTGAGGAGTATAAGAAACACTTTCACAACCTTCCATGGTTCAAAACAATCCCCAGATATCAATTCACTGAAAATGGGGATTGTTAGTCTCCTGTTATAACTGCGGTCTAATATAAATTCCAAGAAACAGCAACAACTCCTGGCTTGTCCAAACCCTTGGAGATTGGGCTGGGCAGACCTGAAATGTCACCAAAATGTCAACAACCCGCAAAAAAAAAAGAATCAAGAACACAATCAAGCAAGAACAAAAAAGGTTTGGATCCAAAACCATTGTGAACTCACAGTTTTGTTTTTTTTCAGAGCGGGACAAAACTTAATCACAAGGAGACAAAGCCAGAAATGCCCGCCTGCAGCCATCGGGCCAGCAAACCGGGCTCTCATAAGGTCAGCTGTGAAGGAAGGACCGCGTGATTCATGTGTCAGTTTTGTGTGAACCGGACCTTTGGAAGCGAGAGATTCAGCAGTTTACTCTGGCATGAAATCTCCACCCCCCCGTTCCTATAATAATAATGTTTCTTTATAAGCCCTATACAATTTCTTGCATTAGGGATTCGTCTTTTCACTTACCCCAGCTTTTCTCCATGGAGACACAGACACACAGACAGGGAGAGAAGCTGGGGGTCAGAGCGCAGGGTCAGCCATTGTACGGCGCCCCTGGAGCAGTTAGGGTGAAGGGCCTCGCTCAGGGGCCCAACGGAGTAGGATTCCTCTGGCGGCCGCGGGATTTGAACCGGCAACCTTCCAGTCACAGGCGCAGATCCTTAACCACAGCGGCAGTGGCCAACCAGAGGGAGAAAACATTTCTGTGTTACCTTAGAGCTCCTCGGTGGGGTTTACTGCTATTTGTTTTGTGGAGAAAAACCTGGGGAGTCAGCCAGCGTCCGGGGAGGCCCGGCTCCAGCGTCCGCGAGATTTACATTTAGCTTTTCTTTCCCCTGCCAGCGCACAGTGAATGTGTCATTGTGCTTCCAGGACTGATGGTCCCCGGGCCTGGTTTCCCACCAGCTGGTGCTCATACCATTAGTTTGCCACCACAGGGCGAATGTGAATGTCAGCATACTTAGCTTGGAAAATTACCCAACCTAGGAGCAGTAAGGATGGGGGGAAGATCTGGGATCTAGAAAGGAACGCACAAAGAATACGTCGTTATCCTGACAGGAGAGATCAATCAGGATAGATAGACTGAACATATGAAACACAACTCTGGGATGGCATGAACCCTTTAAAGGAAGGGATGTGGAATCAGTCAGGTTCAACAGTAAGCAGAGATACAATAATATCTAACAATATCAATCAATAACAAACAACAAGTTCAAAAAAGCACAAATAAGGCATAAAAATGTAGGTGAAGGATTCCTACTAAAAGCCAACCAGACAAATATGTGTTTTCAAAATGCCAGTCCAACAAAAAATGTCCTCATGTATTGAGACAACCTGTTATTCTAGAGCCTGTACTGTATATAAACAAAACGAAACAAGACATCTGTTAACGATACTCTTAGCCTAAAATGGCAGGTTTATTTTAATGCCCAAACTTGAAATGATGAAGACTTATTAATGGAGTGAAGAAAATAAACAGAGACTAACTAATAAAATAAAACACAGCTAGAGACATGCACGGCAAATAATGTGAAATACAAATTCAATTTTACATTCCCAGCCTGTGCTGCTGACAGGATTTGAGTAAAAATAAAAAAGGAATCTTATTGGCAAAATCTGATTTTACAAATATTTCATTTTTAAAGCCTTATTTTTGTGACATTTTTTTCATTTTTTCTTGCAATGCTGTGATAATTAAAAGGCAATGATTATAAACCAAAGGACAAAACCCTTCTTTTTAACTACTTTCATTATCTAGAATATTTCCAGTCGCAAAAGAGACATTTCCTTTGCTGTTTCTGCTCTAACATCACAGGGAAAACAAACACAGTTAATTTTATCAGATCATATAACAAACTTCTTATTTGCAGTAATTGCTTTATCAGCTTGCATAAAGGGATCAAGGGTTAAATAAGATTGGCACAGGGAAAAATTGCTGATGAACAGCTTTTAAATACCTACTCATCTTCCCCTGAGAGCAAGCTATGTCTGGAGCTGACAGACTGATGTGTTTACGATTTGAAATTACATTTTAAAACAATCTCTTTCCCCTACTGTACATTGCCTTGCAGGAATACCCTCTGCCTTACAGTTTTAAAATAAGGATTTATTTCTGTATTTACAAGGAATACAAAGAATATCATCCCTATGGTGAAGAGCAACACCCTGTGAAGAGTATTAAAATGGATCTGGGGTCTGCAAATGTTGTTTTTAAGTAGCCAGGCAATTCAGCACTTTCTGTTTTCACGGATTGAAAGACGCTAAAGGTCACTTACTGGCACTGTTCTCCCAGAATAAAGGAGCTGTTTGGCTGTCAGATGAGAATTCATGTTCATCAAACAACACGCCAATGATTGGCAACAGAAAGCACTAAGCAACTACAGGAGTGTGTTTCTCTTGAACTATTGCCAGTCTCCAGGGCTCTGACTTTTCTTGACTGGTCATTAAGGGTGCTTATCCAGGGAAACGCCAGTGAAGCAAAGGAGGAAAGTTGTACTCGCTTTTGTCTTCCATGCAATTCAAATATGGAACTGCTGCTGTGCAAACCAAACACTGCTGCTACAAAAGAAAATATTATTTAAATGAAAAAATCTACATCACTTTCAGGACACAGTGTTTTTATAAACTATCGACTCTGGAATTCAAACCTGTAAATACACACCCATGTATAAATGTAAGAAAGGAATGTGCCAATCATCACTGCATCCCAGCACTCTGACACCGAGCTCCTGAACACACTGCATCCCAGCACACTGACACTGAGCTCCTGCACACACTGCAGCCCAGCACGCTGACACCGAGCTCCTGAACACACTGCAGCCCAGCACTCTGACAGTGACGGACTGAACACACTGTAGCCCAGCACTGACACTGAGCTACTGAACACACTGCAACCCAGCACTGACACTGAGCTACTGAAAATACTGTAGCAAAGAACTCTGACACTCAGCTACTGAACACACTGCAGCTCCGCCCACTGATATTGAGCTACTGAACACACTGCAGTCCAGCACCCTGACAGTGAGCCACTGAACACACTTTCCACATGCTTAGTGCCTTTTATATTGCTTTCCTGCACATTTTCTTTTTTTCTATTTCCAACCATCTACCAAACAGGTTCTGTTCTGCTTGCAAGCCAAAGGGTAAGAATCAAAAGGGAGATGAGCAGTTACTCATCTTATAAAGCAATTTCATCTTCAGCTAGAGTACACAAAGAAACACGATCACTTAAACAAGCTTATTTTGGCTGCCATGCAATTGTGCTGAAGAGGGTTTTCCAAGACACGCAAATCAAACGTAACTATACTATGAACAATCCTAAAACAACCTTGAAATGTGACTGAAATATATGATTCTCTTCTGTGCCACACAAGGGCGCAAAATGATCACTGACAGTGAAATACTGCTCACGTACACTTGAATGAATTCAATGTCTGCTCCTCATAGCTTCAGCATCCAAAAATAACCATCGGAGACACGTCATTGTCTGCTTCTTGCATTATCATTTAAACAATCTCAGATTCATGGTGCATTTATCTGGCTATTTTAAAATCGGAGCAAAGGAAATTAATGTACATACTGTATGTACTAGGAATAAGGATTTCAAGGAATGCCACATTTTATTAACCTTCACTCAATGACGTCTTAAAATTTGTGTACGTTGAAACTCGTTTCATGCAGTTGAAAGATGCTGTTGTCTGCTTCCATCTAAACCTGCTTTATATTTTAGTTTTTCTTATTTTCAGTACTTGGTTACAAGAGATGCCCAGACCAAAACGTTTTTAAGCAAGATAAATTACAAAAAACATATAACTACCTTAACCCAGGGGCGATAATCTTCTTTTCGATACGGCCTTAGATACAAATTAAATTAAACATAAACAGTTTAAGTGTGGTTTAAGTTGAAGTTGAAAACATGGATACAGTTGGACAAACCATAGAATGGAAACCCAGCGTGTCATTAATCGTCTCCGATCTTGCAGGACAGGTCCCTTGGGCCCGTGGTGCCCAAGTCCAGAAGAAGACATGAGAAGAAGACGGAAGGGGAAGCTCGGTACCTTAACGGAGGGCAGGGATTGGCTTTGCCAAAAACCGCAGCTCAGATTCAGGGATCACAATAAAGAAGGGGGCAACCTCCACAGATAATGTGACACCGGACTCTGCAAAGATGTGGAAGTGGGACTGTTGTCTCACACCGTTTGTATCAGGGCCCTTAGTTCTTATCTCGGGTTCTGGGCTCCTTTGCAAATGAAATCATGGGCCTGGGCCCACATCAAAACATAACTCCCCCACCTTCTCGGACAACTGCAAATGTGTTTAAGGTGCATGTATTTTGGCTATAAGCTAACACAGAGCTCCCATCGAGAACCTGGTTTAAAACTGCAACTGGCCAGGAAGGGTGAAGTTTTGATTTGTTTCAGGGCCTTAGTCCCAGTGCTTTAATGCTACAAAGTAAATCACACAGACAAAAACAGAAAGGCCAAACACCACATTATCTGCTACTTATTGTGCTGTACCTGCCCTGCCAAGAATGAACAGGATAGCAACAGTTAGGAGGGCTGAAGAGATTTATCTCATTTGGATGTAATAATTAACCCAAGTAAAAGCACCTGAGGTCTTGCTGGCAGCCAGTGTCCAGTAACCTCAGGATCACTCATTAAGAAAGAGAGGCATCATTTAGTAAGCTGTCAAACCCAGACCCTGTTTGACTCTGCCTGGGTCACCTGCAGGTCAGAAATACCACCTGAGCAAGCGAACAGAGTAGCCCTTCTCCCACAGGCGTCCCAGATCCCATGTGAATGAACGCGCTTTGCCGAAAATGTTTTTTACCAGTTCAAATTCCATCTCACAGCACAAATACTCTCTGATCACAACGTAGGTGGGTGTAAGGGGGCTGTTTTCTGACAGGAAGCAAACCTACATTCTTACTGCGAGCTCCCTCGAACCTCGAAGCTAGTGAAATCTCAATTTCAAATGTCGTAGCAGTATAGTGTCGGAAAAGTTCGGCTGCATGATTAGAAACCCGCTTTCCTTTGTATTCCAGAATTTCAGGATTAATTAATAATCTCACTCTCTGAGATTATAATTAACCTGACCCATGGTCAATATATTGGTCAACAAGCAAGTCCTTAGAAAAATTAGGCCCAGAGTATTCAACAGTGGGAATACTAATATAAGATACTTCAGTGATGCACAGAGAGGTCGGTGACTTCACCTCAGCTTTTAATTTTCTCCAGATGGTCCTGCAATTCAGTTCTTGCCTGCACTAAGTCTAAGGTACATTTCTTCATACTCTTGCAGCTTGTGTTTGAAAAGCAGCTTTCTTTTTTCATTTATTTTTTGCCATTGCTTGGCAACATATACGTGTTAGAAATACTATTTTTAAAAAATTCATAAATAGATAATCGTATGCAAGTGAATCATACTTAACTCTACTTCCTGCTGTAGTGATTCATAGCCGTTCAGGGACGCCAAATATGTAAGAAAACCGGCTCAGGGACGCCAAATATGTAATCATAGCCAAAATGTAAATGTAGTGGCTCTCTGAAGGCACCAGTTCTGTAGGGTTTGGGCATTTACTGAGACAATTATTAATTGTAGCAGTAAATCACAAAGTTGATTCTTTTGATGGCTTTAGAGTCCAACCATGCGACATAACTCAAACAACGCACACACACAGGTACTAATACACGAGGATACATTTATTAATACATAGAATATGCATTAAACCTAACAGATCTTATCGAGAGGGTTATCAGAATACAAAAGGTATATATTCAGTCAGTTACAAAGTGTTACACATATCAAGAGGACATACGTTCAGTATACCATTCATTTAGACCGTTTCGTAAATGAACTTGGTTATAACTTCTACATTAGATACTCGAAACAAGTACATAACTCTTAGGAATTAAATTGATATCAACTGGTTGGGATAACAATTGAATTCTCGAGCTGTAATGCATTGAAGTTGAATACTCATCCAATCTCTGGGGATTCAGATCTCCTGCGGGCACAAAGAAACAGTTGCAGGCTGTTGCTGTCCAATCCGCGCTCTCTGGCTCGGTGCCAGGCTGTGCTGTGCGGCTTGCGACGGTGTGCTGCTGATGCTCACTGACCTGCTAGTTAAGTTTGTGCACAGGAGAAAAGATGACTGTGGATCCCAGCAAGTCAGGAAGAAGACCGGTTCATTCCTGGTGAAGAGCTAGTTCTGAATAGTGATTCAGCTGTCCACAGTTCCGACCTGTTTACGAGGCCTGCTGCTGGTTACTCTCTGGCAACCTCCACTCTAGACTCTTAGAACAAAGGAAAGTTCTGGCACTCGGACACACTGGCCGTTCCGTGGTTGTCCGGGCTGAGTCTCAGGATGGTCAGGAGGCGCGCTGCGAGAATGTCCTGCCCTTGGGAGCCTTCTGCTCCTGGGCGGTCCTGCCCTAGAATTCTCCTTTGAATTCCCTTTAGAATTCTCCTCAGAATCTTACTGAATCTCTCTGAATCTTGTTGAATCTATGTGTTGCCTGTTTTTACCTGGAGGAACTTCAGCTCATTGATTGGCTGAAAGTTCCATGGGCATCAGAGTCCCACGTGGGTTACTCGGCCCTACCAGTCCCTGATTGGTTGATCAAGGTGAGATATGAGTCACTTACTCCTGACACTTAGGAATGCAGTCCAGATGTCCAACTGGCACTCCCTAGACAGATAGGCGCCAATGGATGACCATTGATCATGATAGCCAGGCTTAGCTAAGTGCATCCCCGTCTGGGAGTTTGTTTCTTATCACAAGAAAACATCTTAAATCAGCTTGCATGAATTCTTTCTCTGTGACTGGACCACAGAGATGAACAGAGAAATGGGGCCTCATTTGGGAAGGCTCAGAACACTTAATTCTTTCTTATTAATAAGCCTCACCGCTACATATCCCCCCTTTTTGAAGGTCACGAGGTCCCGAGGCATTGTTGCCTTCAAAACAAAACAGAGTTAAGTGATGTCCCTTGCCATTAGAACATTAATCTTAAATGTCTACATTACTCCTCGAGAATTCATACCGGGACCAGCATTGGATACAAACAGGATGAATAACATCTGGAGTATGTATAAACATGGTAGGAGACATTATCTAAGTCTAGGAATTACACATCAGGAAGTTCACTGTCAATATCTGATACCTCTGTGGTAGATATTTGGGGAGAAGTCACTTCCTTTCTTTTGACATGCTACCTTTGACTCATTCGTGCTACCCAGAGTACATCTTGATGTGAGAGTACAGCATTCAGAGTACACTGTCAGTCATGATCCAGCTTCCCGGCAGTAGTGTTACAATAACAACAGTTCCTGTTCCCAGCCCTCCGATAAACCACAACACCTGTGTTGGGTATCTGCTAGGGTGGTTTGGAGGTTTGTTCCATTAAAGCAAACTCAACTACCTGTACCTCTTCAGGGCTTACTGTTTCTTGGATTTCTATCCAATTCCTTAGTGTGGCAAGTGAAGGCATCCACGACCTCAAGTTTGGTCTTAAATTGTCTGGTTCCAGACCGTACAGTATTAAGTTCAAGAACACTGTGGCCTTCTCGGGAACTTGCAGGAAAACTGTTTGATTAGGTAGCTGCATTGCGGTAGCTGTATCATGCCTGTCACAAGTCATAGTGTCAGTTAAATGTGGTGTGCTGACCAGCCATTTACTTCCCACCTGCTCTTCATGGGGTTCATTAACCTCCCTCTGCCCATTAGTAGCTTTACACCCTTCATTGGTGAATCGTTTAGACACAGCCAATGGATAGCTTTGGTAGCCATACCCATCTCAAGATTTGGAACCGAATTCAATCTTGGATTGCCTTCTGGGTGAGCTATGAGCGATGGGGTTAATGTCACATACTCCTCTACTGAGAAGAGTGGAATCAAGTGGGTTGGGAATTGTGCCATGGTTAGACTGGCTACAGTGGCACTAAGCTCCCTTAACAGGTCTTGTGTCAACATTCTGGCCTGTTGCACACAAGCATAAACCCACTGTATAACACCAACAATCATGTCCACTGGTTGGGGAATAAGGTTTAACCCTGTTGCATAGGAAGTTGCCTGTAGGGTTTTCCCTAAGCTTTCCAACTTTTGCTGCTGTCGATACAGTCTGTCACTACCCTCTGGCATCTCTGACACCTGCCTTCTTGGGGCAGTCAGGGTGAGAGTGCCAGTAGCACACAAACCTACCAGAAATAGCAAACGTGCAACAGTGGCGGCAGCAATCAGTCCTCCCAAAAGTCTTTTCGGGTGGCTGATCCCAGTCATCCCCTTCTGAGTGACTGTTGCCTTTCTAAGCTGGTGCAGCGTGTACATGGTGTCTTTCTCAGTATGCCCTGTGGCATCTTGGGCACCAACATCCTGGAAATCTGTGGAGATCTGATGCAGCTGCTGATGCTGCTCCTCCTTTTCCAGGGCATTTGCTTTTTCGATTTGTTCATGCCTGTGCTCTAGGAACCCTGCAGGGGGCGGTGCAGCGGTGGAGCATGCCTGACCCTCGGCTGAGTGGTCATCTGGAGCACCTGAGTGATCTGGGATTGTTACCCCATTCTCACTGTTCCGGTCCACCGTGCACACTTCCTGATTGAGGAATCCCTCTATTGGCATGTTTACAATCGTTCGCTGGGCGTGGGTGTAGGACACCTGCTCGCTCCCCCCTTCCCTCGCCCCAGCAGTGGGATAGCTAGTTCACTGTCCTTGAACTTACTATCACTCACCAGGCCCATGTCAGTGCAGGCGGGGATTCTGACACCCCTCTTTGCGATGTCCTGCACTGGCAGGCGGGTGACTTGACCATCCAGCTCCAGTCTGGCTGAACCACTGTTGGTCAGACTCAGACTGACAGACTGAGCTGGTGGCTGTAAGAAAACCGGCTCGGCTTTCATTCCCTGTCCCTTCTGGGGGACTGGGTGTGTTGGAAACCCTGCCGTTGAGGCAGGAACAATCAGGTCAGTCTCACTCACTACCTGGTAGTTGTGAGAAATAATGTTACCTGACTGCAGGTTCCCTGGGTCAAAGCAGAGGGAATCGGCATCTGGGATCAGGTGTGTCCACAGCGCAGTAGTCTCAGAGTTTCTAGCCCTTTCCCTCCCCCGGTGTTCTCATGGCACTTAGGACGCTGGGTGCGGTCCTGTGTGCCTTTGGAACGGGGCTTAGCCAGCTCAGGAGCCTGTGCTCCTTCGAGCAGGGGGGAATTAACCCTGCTGGCTCTGACGGCGAACACAGTCGCTTTAGCAGCTTTTTGCTCAGAGCGACTTTGGACATCATACTCCCAGGCTTTCTGCACAAATCTCTTAATATCAGTCATTTTCATGGTCTGTGCATCTGTATACATTAAGATCATCTTTCTGACTGACGGGTGGAGATTCGCAATGAATAAACCCTTGAAATGTGTGTTCTCTTCGCAACCCTCATCATTTCGCCCTGCAAAATAAGTTCGTCTAAGTCTCTCGTAATATTCACGAGGGGACTCTGCTCTCTCGTGCTTAATGTTAAGAGCGGGGGCTATCGCAGCAGACGGGTCAATAAACGCACTGTATTCTTCGATAAGTGCTTGACAAAGCTGCTCAAAGTCATTACAGACTTCTTTCATCTGCCTAGCCATCCACTCATGTACAGCTCTGCTGGTAGTTTTCCTGACCAGAAACACTTTCTCCTGTTCTGTGGCGTTTGGCAGGTACTGCAGGTTATACCTGAGGTCCTGAATATAACTCTCGATATTATTCTCTGACACTGCGGGGTCAAATCTCTCTATGTCCTTCGCTAGCTCTCTCAGAGAATGGAGATTTATTCTACTAGCTTCTCCGCTGACGGAGATATGGAAGAGATCGTGGTCAGACCTGTCGCTGCTAGAGAGAGTGCTTAATAGCGACTCGAATTCAGACCTTTTAGCAACCATCGTTAAACTTAAAGAGTATTACTTTTAAGTACGAAATCACAGTTTTACCACAGAAAACCACAAGATCAAGTATGCAATCAACCCGGTAGATCGCAAAAGATCACAAAACAATCAAGCACTGCTTAAAGAGCAAGGGGAACTTTTTCTTTCGGCTTTCAGCACACTGTATTGTCGTGTATGAAACCCGCGGCGTTTTATATGAATTATTCCACTTGGTTGACTCATTTCAGTCTTGCCACGCCCGTGCCAGGGACGCCAAATATGTAGTGATTCATAGCCGTTCAGGGACGCCAAATATGTAAGAAAACCGGCTCAGGGACGTCAAATATGTAATCATAGCCAAAATGTAAATGTAGTGGCTCTCTGAAGGCACCAGTTCTGTAGGGTTTGGGCATTTACTGAGACAATTATTAATTGTAGCAGTAAATCACAAAGTTGATTCTTTTGATGGCTTTAGAGTCCAACCATGCGACATAACTCAAACAACGCACACACACAGGTACTAATACACGAGGATACATTTATTAATACATAGAATATGCATTAAACCTAACAGAACACTTAATTCTTTCTTATTAATAAGCCTCGCTGCTACACTGCTAATCCAAAATATTTGTACATATATTTTTTAAAATAACCATGTACATTGGGAATAGAAATGACAGTAAGGCAGAGAGCTTCACTGTGTCATCTGAAGGTCATTTTCACACAGGCCTAGCAAAGAATGGACACATTAAAGTGGCCATTAGTTTTTCTACACAAAGCTTTTTGAACCGTGGTCCTAAAGAGCCCCAAATCAGTTAAGCTGTGCAGGTCACCCAAAATCACCTTTATCAAAAGACTGAGAAACCTGATCAATAAGAAAGGTATTTTAATTACATGAATTCTGGTCCTAAAGGGATAAAAGGTATTCAGATTTGTGCTCCCAATGACCTGAAAATGACTATATTTAACAAATAATGAAACTATGTCTCATGGTTTTAGAAACTGGTGATTTATTGGTTGCCTATAAGATATGCTGTATTGGGGCACCCCAGGACCAGGGCTGGAGACCCCTGTGCTACAGGAAGGACTCTTAAACTACTGCATGAGAAGGTCAATTTTTAAGATTGATAGTTTGAGTGTGCCCCCTATACATTCTGAACTGCACTTTGGTATAATTTATGTTTGCGTCATGACTGAATTTGCTGATTAACTAGACTGATGATTGAAGAGAAAAAAAAACTGTGCTCTTACTGTAAAAGCCAATAGGAAATATTCTGTTGTGCTGCATTTCCTGGATCAAATGATCTTGGGTTCAGTCACAAGAAGATCGTTTCTGTTTGCCTTGTTACTATTTACTGTATTTCTGTCATTAGTCCTTCTCAATGAAAATTACATTTTAAGTGTCTCTATACTGGTCCACACACGGGGAGGGGTTCAGGCACTGACCATTCACCATGAACGGGAAGGTTTTGAAACAAAATGCATGTGAAGACAGTTCTCTGACAGGTCAGGGAATGTGTAAATGAAGCTGAGAGACATGCAGGGAGACAGGAAGATAAAAAATATCACAGACAAAGAGGGAAAAACATATTCTCTCTCACTCCACCTCAGAATGATGGAAAAGCATGGCCGAGGAAAGGATTGTGTGACATAAACAGCAGGGCCAGAACACATTTTTAATTTTCACGTTCCATCTAGAAATGACCTCGCGAATCTTTACAGCACACATGCAGCATGAACAGCTTCTGTCTACTGCATGCTCCCTGGCAATTATTTCGATCAGAACTGTGACTTTCAAATGGATATTCATTCGACTCTAAACATGTAGCGGAGCAGTGGCTCTGTGGCTAAGGATCTGGGGTCTGCGAAAAGACAAATTCCTAATGCAAGAAATTGTATATGGCCAAAAAAGTGATCTTACGCAGTAAATATTTTCACATTTAAAAATGCGTTAATGGTTCAATGGGTGTTGCGGCTGTGATGATTCATTCTCTCTTGAGAATTCATTCTGAGATAACAATGAATGATAATCAGGGGCGCTTATACAGATTGTTTTATACCTAAGGAGCCCAAAGCGTGAAGCCAACATCACTGAAGCCCAGCTTCCACCTGCTTCTACACACAGAAACTATTCTGCAGCAGCAGCCCCACTGCACAACAGATCAGAGGGAGAAGGGAGAAACTGCTTCACCAGTTGGACTATGGAAGAACATTTAGGGGACCAGATTGAAGAAACCCAGAGTAGAATCCAGCCAGGACACCTGGAAGGTACTATGGGATCTTTAAAGACTAAGGAGTCAAGTCTCATCCGAAGGATGTCCACTGTCACCACACTGAGGCATTGGTTTCGAAATTCTGTTCCAGAGGAAAGAGCGCCACCTACTGGTCCACCAGCATCACTTACAGCAACAGCAACATGGCCCTCCCTTGCTTACAGTAGGTTCTTTGATCTGAAGATATCACATAGATAACATAGTAGCTGAGAAGTTGGTGATTCTGCTGATAATCCTGTGTCTGTCAGCTACAGATGCATAATCTCAACAAAATCCACAAATACTTTTTAAAACCAGTAAAGAACAACAAATTACTCACGCAGCCTTGCAGGTAATAATTTTGGTCATCTCTGAAACTGTATCAATCATGCAGACAGCCTGTCCAAATTGTAATTAAGATGGGCGCCCTTAGCCTAGGATGCTAATACAGTATATTGAATGCAGACAGAAATTCAAGGTAGAATAACAGTTTTGTCAACAGAAGAGACCGTGAGACTAAAGGACCTCCTGCAACTAAACAACAATCTGGGGCTTTCACTAGCAAACCTATTCTAGAAATTGGCATTTACAGGAGCACATGCATTCTGTTACAAAAAAAGACAGGATTTTGCTCCATTTGTAACCTCTGAATCAACTGATGTTTCGCATCACGACAGCCCTCTTGGCAGCAGACGAAATCGAGGCTTCAGCACGGAGAGGAGACTTGGGACTGACGCGCGGGCGCCTTTTCCCAGCGAGCAGCAGAACGCACGCAAGCCTCCGCTGCTGAACAGAGCCCTGCTGCAGAACCATTTCCACCACACGTTTTCTCTTAATAACACTCAGAGCGCAAGCGCCTCCCTTCTGGAGGAGCGTGACACTCATGGTGGCACACATGTGAAAAGCACAGGAGTCACTTAGTGTATCTGCTTTTTGGCACAATAATATAGGTGCAAAATAAGATAAAACTGAATGAATGTGCATGAAAAAACTGAAATGCATTATGTATTCAACTCATTAGACTTTATGCAATGTTTAGATTCAGATGGACTACGTCAACTATCAAAGCAATAATAATATTGTTGAACGCGTTCTTGTAGGACAGAGATACATATAATATTAGTTCTCTTTGAAAATTTGTAGTCCTACCTTCTAGACTGCCTCTGTATCAAAGATCAAACGGTGATTCAATCAATTAAAATGAGGTAAAAAGCTTTTGGAAAAGAAAAAAAACTGCTTATTCCCAAGGTTTAGGAGAAATAAGCACACGCAGAGAGAAAAAACGATGGCAGCATGAAACAGAATTTCGGAGCAGGACGGCCAGGATATTTTTTTTTTCCGATTTGCAGATACAGGATTATGTTTTGTCAAGAAGACAATAACTAGGGACGGACGGAACACAAAGAGGGTCGATCCCCACGCGTCCTTCAGACACAGGAGGCGCGCGGCTCACACGGTGGCACCTTCCACAGGAACACTCGAAGAGTGTGTGCAGAGAGCTGGGGAGGCCGGGAGAAAGCGGGAAAGGGATCCCCAGGGATCAAACGCTCTTTTACGGGAGCTACATGGGAACAGGGTCGATCATAGACGGGTACAAGGGGCAGGGACGGGACAGAGAGGAATGCGTCGCGCTCCTGTGCGCTTGAACAAGTGCTGTTACGACAAAACCCTTCGTGTTTCTATACCAGAGAGAAAGCGAAAGCAGCCATCGCCAGAGACGGAGCAGTGTGGTGCTGTGCCACTCTGACACAATAAGCTGACTCTCCCCTTTCAGTCTCTCACTGTTACATCACCTGGAGACAGGAACAGGGGCAGAGAGATCACGAGAGGCTATGAGAGGGAACGGCAGCAGACATAAACACATGCAGATATGAACAGATTGTTGATGGACAAGTCCACGGTCAGGCGGATGTAAAGATTTTCATATATCTCTAGAAGCTACAACATAAGTGAGTGCTCCTTTAAACAGAAGGCTCTTACTCAAATTTGCTGTAAATAATACCAGGTCTTCACTGTCAAACAAAATTATCTGAAAGCAAACCATTAATTGATTTTGAAAGTCGTAGGGTTTAAATAGTCCTTTGAGAAGCCATTTGATCTCCCATTAAAGTTCAGTTTTGCGCAGCTTGCAAAAGCTACTGACACAGCTACTGTACGTCACGGGAGCTCTACAGAGAACAGATACAACATTTCTGCGCAGTCAAGTTTTAGCTACTGCTGCCGATTACCTGCATCTGATAGGTAATGACTGGCGGAGTGCATGGCTGTCGGGGGCTGGAATCTGAAGTGTGCACATGACTCTGAGTCAGTGACATAGCGGTAACTGACCAAAAATAAACAAGTGCATCCTGAATTCCAGTCGGAAAACTGAGCGGCAGGAGGACAAACCGCCCGTGACGACACCACTGTGAGAGGGTTAAGGGGTTCTGGGGGTGCGGGGGAGGGGGTGGGGGAGAGTCAGAAGGGAAATGAAGCCTTACCTCCACCGTTCTTGTAGCACAGGTAAGGGAAGCGCCACACGTTCCCCAGACCCACGGCGAAGCCCACACAGGACATGATGAAGTCCATCTGCCTGGTCCAGGTCTCTCTTTCCGGGTACACTACCCTGTCCACTGCGGGCACCCCCGCGCCCCCTGCCCCCGCCGCCGCTATGCCAACCAGGTTGCCGTTGGCACCCTGGTGCCCACTGCAGTTCGGGATGAGGTGCCCTTTCTTCTCCTCCCCCAAAACCACAGAGCAGCAGTCGTCCTTCAGCATCGACTTCTCCATCTCCGCAGCTGGACGGCAGCAAACCAGAAACCCTCCTGACCCTTCCTGTCAGCTCTGGGAGGAAGACCAGAGAAGTGTTCAGTCAGTATTTTGTTTTTTTTTAAAAAGCAACAACCTCAGGTAGTAGAATCCTCTTACATTGGTCACAGCTCAGCTGTCATCCAAGAATCAAGACCGCTGTTCTTATTTTTAGTCTCAGTAGCGGCTAACCAGTTCAAAACAGAACCTGCTCTCTCCGTTTGATATAGATTTTTTTGGACGTTCTGTATCTCAGCTTTCCGTAACAATAAAAGTCAGCGGGTAAAGATATCAGTTCTTTTTTTTGGGAGAAATGTAAAAAACAATCAGCCCCAGAAAAGGCTGATAAAATATCGCCGTGGATCGGAAATCGATGCGGAAAAACAGCTGTTTTTTTTTCAAAAAAAAAAAGGGAAAAAAATGAGAAGAGGTCAAAAAAGCACCAGCCGGACAGCACCTTCAAAAACAATCCACGAAACACTTAAATGTGAGTCTGAAGAATCGCATGGGAACGTATCTCTCAAAGAGGAGACAGGAGGGAAGAGAAAAAAACTAGCGGTGCGCCTTGCTCTCTCTGGTCTCCGGTGGAAAGGCTACTGCGCTTGCTGTGCTGCTTTCCTATAGCCCTGCGCTCACTGCTTCATTGTCTCTCCTGTGTCTGGTGCAAGTGTAGCTCTGCTCCTCGTGTCTGTGCTCCTCTGTGTAGGCTCTGCTGAGGACTGGCAGGCAGCGCTGACTCGCAGCTTAAAAGACGTCACCGGGATTTAGTCCCCACCCCCCATCCCTCCTTCAGAACACACACTCATACCAGGCTCCCTCCCTCCCTCATTCACACATCCAGACGCTCTCTCCCGCTCCCCACGCCCCCTCTCTGTCACCCCCTGTGCCATATCTCGTGTTTCAGATTCAATCAGGCTTCATCTCATATCAGGTACAATACGTGCTCACTGGCCGACACGGCTGGAGGTCGGACTTGTACTGGACTCTGTCAGAAACGCAAGTCAAACAAAAGCTGTCTAAGAATAAATCACTGCTGTTTTTTGTACACAGGCTGAAGGGTGAAATATAAAAAAAAATTAAGGAAAATAAACTGCACAGGCAGAAATCTACAACTGAAAACAAACTGTTATAAGCTGCATCTAAGTCAACGATTTGCCTTTTCGATGCAGTGAAACAGTGCGACATTCGAACAGAGATGCACTCTGTTGTAGTTTGAATAGTCCACATAGGGATTGTGCTGCTGTCAACACAAGACCAATTTCTTTAAAATGAGATCGCAGGTACAGTATGTGCTGTGTGTTGTGTAACCGTGTCATGAATAGAGGACTAAACAGAGTAAAGCTTCCTTGAATATAACACTGGAGAAGAAAGAAAAGAAGATGTATTCTATTCTTCAGGGGTAATTAGTTTTTTTTTAGGTTACAGATTCTAAATAGATTTGAACAGATTAAAAACTTTAAAAACCCATCTGGTGACCTAGAAATATAAAAATAAATTTGTGGTAGAAATACTTCCACTGTCCCTGGTAGCAGTAGCAAAAAAAGAAATGTTTGTACCTCCTTTAAATCCCCCCACTAGATCTCAATGTCATATCGATGCAGGAAGGGTATTAAAAGCTCTCCCTCTACTCACAAGCACCTTTTCCACCTGCATCCCCACACAGCTCAGAACAAATGGCTGGAGCTCGTTCCCAGAGTAAATCTGAAATTGAAAGCTGTTCTGCCTGTGAGAAACACATACTGCTACCTAGTTATACTTGCAAATGCACAAGACAGTAATGTTGCTGTTAGCACTGTGTCCGGTCTAGCCATCCACTTTACCATTACCTAGAGTACAAGATCCCTGCAGTACGTTACCTTGAACTGAGCTCGGTGCTGGAGACTTACTATTCTGGTGCTGGACTATAAGAGGTCTTGGCTCACATGCCACAACGCCTGGCCAGTGTAATCTCATTCCCCCCAAGTGAAGCCTAGAGGGTATTACTGCACAGGGTATTGTGTATCAGTCCAACGTATAAAAATAGCTCCTCGGCCAAGTTATATCACTGTGTGTCAAAATGTTTCTTTACCATACTAAGGCAACAGTGGTGAAGAGTCCCCATGAATGGAAGATGCACCAGTCTTAAATCCTACAACAGCTCTTGTACATAGGGGATAGGGAGACTTTAAATTGGACTCATTGACAAAGAAAAGTAGACAAGACTAGCTAGCCTGTGAGAGGAACAGTGTTTGAAGCCGTTCTGCAGTTAAATTCCACTGTCGGTGTTGTAATCTTAAAGGTTCGCTGACATCGTACTGTATCTTTGAAGAGACCTCTATTGCCAATTTGACTGACAAACTATGAAAGACATGACGGCATTGATTAAACTCTGATTACAGGGACTGACTTTATTCACGATGAAGCGATAGCAGTCAGTGACAGTTACAATTTCAGCTGCTGTATTATAGCTGAAATGTAGACAGAAAAAGCTCTGTCACTTTTTGTATAATGGTTTACGAATCTAAGCAGGGGGTTACTATCGTTGTGGAGCAGCAGGGCTATCTGCTCCTTGTGTATGTCATGTGAACATGTCATGTCCTGCAGCATAACCTGGAAACGTGGAAGTCAATGTGCCATAAAGACGTCATGACACTTTCTAACCTTTATCTTACTTTTTGAGAAGTGGTGTCCTCCCTTCCATATGTATAAAAGGTGCAGGGGGTAAAGGAGATACTTTAATCTTCTCCATATGCTTGATTGCAATGGACATGAGAGATGTTTATTTACCATGTTTACTCATATGGTTTTAATTCATTTTTATAATAACAGGCTGGAGTTTTTCTTCTGTTTCACTGGGAAGGGTTAAGAAAGCTGACAAGAGAACACACTTACACTGTATGCGCGGAGGTATTACTCAGAGCTTCGTTTTCAAAGCAATTATCGATTTAAAGTATGCCATTTTAGAAAAAGAGCTTCAGCCAAAACACGCATTGAGGACTCC
Organism: Lepisosteus platostomus; assembly: GCF_059453375.1. Taxonomy (NCBI): domain Eukaryota; kingdom Metazoa; phylum Chordata; class Actinopteri; order Semionotiformes; family Lepisosteidae; genus Lepisosteus; species Lepisosteus platostomus. The sequence goes on from NC_142613.1 coordinate 2,033,374, forward strand.
ATGTTTCCCTCTTGTGGCAAGCCGTAGTACTACAGTAACGAAAACGGTTCCATCTCGGAAATTTCGCCACAAACCACCTATAGGATCAATTTATCAGCACAGACATGAGTGATTTATCACACTGTCTGGCACAATTAATCCTTCCTGGCATTCAAACACACAGCAGCAATTCCATGAATAAACATTCAAATCAACTAAATATGTTTTCAGTCAGGTTTTGGAATAATCTCTTCACAAAGGAAATAAAAGTAACATCTCTTGATAAGCTCTTGACTGCTTGACGAAGACCCTAAACATGGACCACAAGAAACAAACACAAAATTTGATAAAGTTAATGTTTTCTCAGCAACATAATTCTGTCCTATTGCAGAGGCAAATTGTCTCGTTTGTGTTTTTTGCCAAAATGAACATATTTCCTCTTTGACACAGGAACACAAAGTCAACACTGAGCACAGAAGGTTCTCAAATTCTAGTGTAATGAATAATAATAATGATAAAAAAACTTTATTTTATATAGCACCTTTAAAGGTGGCTTCTCAAAGCGCTTTACAGAATGACAACAACAATAAATAAGAAGAATACACAAGATAAAACACAATTACAATACACACAGGAGGACGTGGATGGTGGTACTAAGTCTAGTAGGAGCAGAGGGGTAAAGAATGGAACCAGTTCAGTAAAGGCTCTTCTAAAGAAGAAGGTTTTGAGTCTGGATGTGAAGGAGTTTAGAGAAGGTGACTCTCTGATATCCTTGGGGGCTTGGGGGACAGTTAGAAGAGCGAAGGTTGTGAGGTGGGGAGTAGGGCGACAGTAGTTCAGACAGGTACTGAGGTGCCAAGCCATGCAGAGCCTTATACAGTAGGTGAGCATGAGGATTTTAAAGTCCACACGGAATTTGACAGGAAGCCAGTGCAAGGACTCAAGGATAGGAGTAATGTGAAGACTTGCACTAGACCTGGTCAGGATTCTGGCTGCCGAATTTTGGACATACTGTGGTTTGTTCAATATAGATTTAGACACCCCAGCATGTAGAGCATTACAGCAGCGTAAGTACAGAAAACCCATGGGAAAAGAGCAAATACCCTATAGTAAATTTACCACAGTACACTCTCATAAGTGTACATGCAGCCACAAACATTTTGCCCTTTGGCCTTATTTTCACCCTGCCTGCATGTAAAGATTCAAATGGCTCATCCCTTTAAAGATGAATGCATCACATTCTTGCTATTATCCTGTTACTCAGTTGGTAGGATCTAGAACAAAGGTAAATCATTATGTCTACATAAATCAACACTCTCAAAAAGTGTAGAGTTAGTTAAGTGTTCATTTAATCACTGGTGTGCCTCTTCTTCCTAAAATAAGATTTACTCCCTCCAGGTGTTACACGAGTTGAAAGATTTGGAGTTTGATTAAAGAATGGAGGAGTCTTCAACGTGTCCCAGGTGATCTCTCAGACAATCCAATCTAGCATTGCGCATTCCACAGCCAGCCCATCCTGTCTTGATTGTTCCTTTATTAAACCTGTAAACTAATCACCTGGCTTACATCAAGAGGGAGGGGAGCTTATCCTCCATCAATTACTGGGAACAAGCCAGCACTGTTAATCAGGAGCACACAGCCCGTCTGCAGCAGGCCAGAATCTGCCTCCCTGAACCACGTGGCTCAAGTGGCCAGGAACACATCACACTACATATTCGCCCTTCTCATGACGTTGTTCAAGTGTTTTTCTCAGTTAGGAAGACAAATATGAAGGAAGCTTTTGCTGTTACCTTCAAGCTGCTTGTGCCCTTCCTCATTTCAGATGCCCCACTCTTTGCAGCGAAGCAGATATCTGAGGGAAAAAGAATACACGTTTAACCTATTGTCTGAGAGGGTTCAGGGTTTAACAATACACCACAGAGATTCTTCACATCAAAGTTCTCCCAGCGCAGCCTTCATGAACCTAGGGAGGCGCAGCCAGCACGGAATTAAGCTAAACGGATGCAATCTGGGCCAGAGTGAATCATGCTTACTGTAACAATAAAAAATTCCAACGCTTCTTTATCTACCAGACAGGAGCCAAGTTCAGAGGTTCACAGCTTACACACAGAAGCCACATGAGTTTTGATTCAATCGAAGGTCCTTCCTCCAAAAAAAACCCGAAACTAGAAACTCAATCCATGGATGTAGCTCTAGGAATATGATGTGACAACAGGTAGCACATTACCATTGACACGCATATACAGCATCTTACTTGACAGCATGTCCGAGTGTGGAGATTGGCAAGGCTCTTAACAAAGAGTTCTGAAAAGGGGTTCGTTATGGAATCCTTTAAGTATGAGGTATATCCCATGACCAATAACTGATTCTAGCTCTATAGCTGCCAAGTACAACAAAAAATAGAAGTACCGAAGAAAAGGATCGTCATTGGACCAACAGAATAATTACTGTAGAGATCGCACAAAGCAAGTTAAATGCACTGTGTTTTGCAAAAAGTTGCTCCAAAATACCTTTTACGGAATGAAGTTGACACTCTTTCAGAAATATACAGTATATACACTGGGAGGTATTAAAAACTCCATGAGCGCAATTCATTCCAATACTCATTTGTAGGGTTTTAAATGCATCTCACTTTACAACACATACAGTACAGTATATCTTTATGTACAAAAAACAGTTTGTGAAAACATTTAATACATGGAATGTAAAGTACTGTTAAAGCCTTGGAAATGTCACAGGGAAACTGTGGTGAAAGGAACAATATTGTTCACACTACTTAACTATAATCCATAGATAGTTAATAACTTTGAGTCCCTATCTCTCTATTTTGTAATGCACTACAAACACTAATGAGTCAGGATTAAATCATATCTCAATGTTTCACCGTTTTACTAGGAAAGCTACATATTTGGGGGGTGCTACTGTATATACAGTATATATGTGTGTATTGCCTTATAAATCATTATAAATACGTTTGATCTTCTGAGCACAGCTGTACTTTGAATTACTTTGACAGTCTTTACCCAAAACATACAAAGAGACTGGAGACAATACTTGTGCATCCCCAAACAGCTGTCTGCTCTTTTAGATCATTACAGTATACAGACACTGGTAAATATGTTCTCTCAAATGTGTGATGCTGGGTACATTTATCCTCCTTTCACAAGGAAACAAATTCCTTACAATAGCAAAATATTGCATTAAAAACCTTAAACCTTACACAAAAAAGATAAATTTGCATTCTAAGAATGCAACATATTGAAAATGCAAGTACTCTGAACAGAGATATGAGGCAGCACAGGCATCCACTCCCACTCTTTCCTAGTAAAAGGAGGATGTGATGAACTGTATTCCTACTCGGTTAAACTAATCAGCCTTTATTTAACCCATTCAGTAGTTAAATAATTTCAGTCAGCTGACAGATTCTCATCTACAGTGACGACCTGGCCAAGAGGCTTAAACAATCGCTGCAACAGATGAGAGAGAGAGAAAAGAGCAATTAGCAAGATGTACTGTAAATAATAGGACAGGACAGGGCAGTGCTCACCAGTGCAAGTGTCAGGTGGAAAAGATTGAATCGCACGACTGAGAGAAAGGACGAGAAGGTGGGCAGTTTCAGCTCACTCGGCAGATTTTTCGAGGCGTGAGCAAAATTTCAATGATTTGTGCCCAAAATCGTGCAGGTGTTTCAGTCTGATATAAAAGTACTACATCTACAACTGCAGGGTGAACTGCAATAACATCTTAAGACAGGGAAGCTGGGAAGGTGTTTTTGCAATTAAAGAGTACCTTCAATGTCTGCAATCAGGCAAGATGGTTATCCGTTCACTAATAAAAACATCAGTGAGTCTAAAAATACTCATCACCAGTCTGTGTGACGTGTTTCCGAACGTTTGCACTATACATGTGCGAAGTTCCTAATACACACTCTTCCAGACCATGCTGGTCTCTAGTCACCATTAGCCTTCCTGTCACAGCAGATCCTCTTTCAGCTACGGAAACTATTGACATGAACTAACTGCCTCGCCACGAGACAACAGAAAGCACAAGACTGCTTGAAGACAAAAGCCAGTTGAAAGTCACCCACTCAAAGCCCTTATAAACAAAAGAAGAACTTTACAAAGAATAAGTGCAGACAGAGCGACCAGATTCCATGACTGCAGCTGCAGATAATTTAAAGATGTGCTGTGACCATAATTATTTATGTTGCCTGTAATTAAAAAAGACGTCAAAATGTTTTAACCATCAACTAAATCTAAGCCCTTCGGCTCTCTAGTGTACAGTGAGCACCATATTGTTCTCCCTGCCAAATTCAAGGCCACCTGTGTAGGTTGCTCAATACAATTTAATGTCACGTTTTTAACCTGCACACACGTGGTTCCTGAAGACCAGGGCAGGTTTTCATTATAAGATCAATCCACATTCAAAGTGAGATCAACAAAAACAAACTGCATTCAGAAGTTACCGTTTAAAAAAATGACTTGCTCCTGGTCAGGTGATCTTTGATTCCAGGTCAATCTGCATGACCGGAGCAATTCCAGTACCTGAAATAGACAGAAATCACAGCCCGGTTGCTGAATTTTCTTTTCTTTCTTTTTCTTTTCACTCATCCCTCCAATTTCTAACTGCTTTATCAAAAACAGGGTCACAGATACAGGGTCATACATGGCCCATCCCTGCAAGCAATGTACAATGTACAAGGCAAGGTACACCCTGCACAGGACTGCAGTCCATCGCAGGGCACACAAACAGACACACACACCTATTTTCCTATTTTCCCACAAGCGAATTAACCCACCAGTATGTCCTTGGACTGTGGGAGGAGACCAGAGCACGCAGAACAAACCCACCTGAACAAGGGTAGGACATACAGACAGCACCCCAGGAGTCCAACCCAGGGCTCTAGCACTGTAAGCCAGTGCTAACGTGCCAACCCTTTTCTTTAACCAATATGTATTAAATCAGAATAATTTCTACTTTGTACCTGAAGGGAATGGTTTTGCATTTTAATAACATTTATAATCATTTTCCTGTAGGCTGAAATGATTTATTTTGTGAGTTTAGAACACACGGAATTATAACCACAAAGAGCTTTAATAATACACATGATCATAAAGTGTAATGTTATTGCAGGTCATTTGCATTCTTTGCAGCTTCCACATCACTTTCATCTCAAAGTCCTTTGCACAAAGGAGGGGACTCACTTCCTCAAATACCGAAGTGCAGCCCCTCCAGGGTCACACACAGCTACCATTCTGCACCAGCAGCCCCACTGCACAGCACAGAATTAAGAATCATTTTTCTGCAAATCACTGGAACAGGAATGTTAATGACCAGGGCTTTAGGACCTTGGTTTAGTGTTTCATCTGAAGGACAGCAGTTCCTACTGTTCAGTGTCTCCTTTCACATTACTGGGGCATTGGCTGGGAATTCCAGCCCAGAGCTAAGAGCGCCACCTACTGCTCCACTGCAGCCAGTATGCACCAGCAGCCCCGCTGCAGGATCAGGCAAACTAATTTTGTCAGATACTGGATATAGTTCAGGAAGCCTGAAGCAGTGTTAACTACCATATCAGTATCCCTTCATAAAAAATATGTAATAATATAGTAATATAAAACTTCTCAACAAGGAAGTACAAAGATTTTCTTCCGTAACATAAGAAGTGTGCATCTGTTGCGTACTTTTTTTCAACCCGTTACATTTTTAAAACTGTTTAAATAACCCCAGAATGTATTTTGAAATATATATAGTACCTTTTATCAATCTTGTGTCTTTAGTCCCGATATTTTTAAAAACGACTCCGTTTGACCGGTACTGTGCGCGGCAGCAGCGTGTAGGCCCGGTTGCCAATGACAACGCAGAGCACGCGCTCGTTTGTGGAAACATAAATTTGTGGAGAGAAATATGATGCACTAATGTTATTTTTGCTGGTTAATCGTTAAAGTGGTCTTGTATCGTCGATCGTAAAAAAGCAGTTTGAAATTCACAAGGCAGGGGGCGGATTTCAACGCCTAAGAGTGGAGCGCACAGTGCTGCCTGCGTGCCCCCTCTTTACAAGCAAGGCCGTGGAGGTGAGTCTCCAGGGTGAATCTCCCTCGATAGCTGCTTCGAGACAGAAGGGAATATCTCCAAATTCAGTACCTTTGACGGGCTGAAAGAGTCAGAAAAAATCTCCGAATCGCAAAATCCGCGGGAGGCACGCGAGTGGCTCGTAGTGACGTCGGCGGCGCTCGCGCCACCGCCCCCTGCTGGTTGGCTGCCCGAACGACGGCCGTGCCTCCTCGAGCTGCCCCGCGGGGGGGAGTGACGTCACTGTTCTGCGCCGCTTGGGGGGGGCTCCGTTCTAATAAACGTGGAGCTCTTTTTGACATCGAAAACAAACTAGCTACGGCGAAGATCTGTAAAATGCCGTTTAACGTATAACCGTCACACTTCAAAAAAGTGTTTTTTGAACTGAACTGTTTTTTGCTTTTCCACGCATTCAGGACTGCAGATCCAGATTTCTGCGTGTCATTGAATCTGTACTGGACCAATAAAAACTAGCTACGGCGTCGCATCTTTAACTCGTTTTCTCGTGTGAAATCAGTCCTGCCGGGGGGTATTTCAGACAGCCTGGTTGCAGACGTATTTGTGTGGTGTTTATTTAAAGCATTTAAAGCATGGTGGTGGTGGAGAGGAGTCCCCATTACCTGTAAAGCGCTTTGAGTGGAGTGTCCAGAAAAGCGCTATATAAGTGTAAGCAATTATTATTATTATTATTATTATTTCATAAACACCACCCAGCTGGAAAGTAGCGCCCTACTGTCCATCTGAACTCGGAGTCTCCGACTCTTCTCCCGATCGCCTTCAAAGTGAAACGCCAGGCACCTGGTGACCAGTCGGCTGGTACTGCGCAATTTAAGGCTCCACGGCCGAAACGTTGTGTTTCTTTTCTTCTCTATTCAGCCTGGAATAAACCTTCACTTAACTCGTCCGACAAGCGCAGCTGGCTCGGCTCGGCTTGGGTCGGCCCAGCCCAGCTGTTCACACCGCGCCAGTAGCGCTACACGGGCTAAGAAGAGAGCAGGGGAGGACAGTTTCATTCCTTCCTGCAGGTTTCGGTACAGACTTGAAAAGGTCTGTCTCTCCTGTGTGGTGTTTGTGGTATACCGTGTGATAACCTCTCATGGACGTTTCTTTCATCCATTGCGTTTGAGCCAGTATGCCTTCATTTTCTCATCTCTGCTTCCGTAGCCATTTAAGGAATTAGGTTTTTATTTTTCAGTCCACTTGTTTGTTGCTGGCTTGCCCTCGACTTGCTAAGACAATTGCGGAAAACACACAGGTCCGCGTGTTCATCGGGCAATTACAGTATAAAACACGTGAGCCAGATGCAGACGACAGCAACCAAAAATAATGTGACGTTTCAGCACAAGCAGCCTTTGTCTCTGACTTACACAGTGGAGCAGAAACAGTGCAAAACAGAGTTTAGGAAAATATTGCAGTTTCTTATCTGAGGATTTTTGGGGGATCTTAATAAGATTACTGGCCCTGTCTCTGACTCATCCCTCTCTATCCCCCCTCCCTCTTTATCTCTCTCTGTCTCTTTTTCATTTCTTTCAAATTCTAATTGGATTCTGATTCTGACAGCTGTGGGAATTCTTGGATTTGATTTGTTATTTTAGGAAACAGTATCTAATCCTAGAGCCTTTCTTGCTGTGCAGCAGAAAGTGCATCTCTATCTCTGCTTCTCCCTGCTGACAGTGGGATCACAGCCTGTCCTCTATGGGCAGCCAGATCAGCCTGTGTCCAGTTTCCATGGCCAGGCTATGGTTAAGCCTGTTTTCTCTGGGCAGTCTGTGGCCAGGCTGTAGTCACTGAGCCTGTACTCACTGGGCAGCCAGGTCTGCCTGAGTCGCCCTGTTTGTATGGCCAAGCTCTGGTCATTGAGCCTGTTCTCTATGGGCAGCCAGGCATGCCCACCTGTGTCCAGTTTCCGTGTCCAGGCTGTGGTCACCTAGGCTGTCCTCTCTGAGCAGTCACGTCTACCTTTGATGCCTAGTTTCTTGACTTTCACTCTCTGTCTCTCTCCTCTCTTCCATTCTGTTTCCTCTTTTTTTCACTCTTCCTCTCTCTGTGTCTCCTCCCAGCCTGCCCACTTCCTTCCAGCCCACCAGGCTGTCCGAACTGCCCTGTCCACTCTAAATCACACAGCAGACAAGCCAGCTTCCGTCATCGTCACGACGGCTGATAGTCTTTCTGCTTTAAATTCTCTTCTTTCTCATTCTAAGTACTTAAAGATTAAAAAGAAAAGAGGAACTAAAAGCCGAGATGTAAATAATTGCTTTTTGTGCCTTTGATGTGGTTTTCCCTAAATGAATGGCAAAAATGCCAGAAATAAATACACTCAGCTTAAGTCAATCTGTTGATACAATTTTCTGCCTAGAATGTATTTAATTCAGTTGTGTTTATCTAGTTTAATTGGATCTAATTCACAATGGAGTGCTGATGAAATTATCGTCTTTGCTGTTTGCTGTTTGGTGCTGTAGCTCTGTGAAAATGCTGCCCCTCCCATCATTTTTTATGGTTTGCTGAGCAGTGCAAGAACATTGCTGCTTCCTGACTGCATAATGACCCCCCATTGCATTCATTTGCAGAGAGGGAACAGGAGTTAACAGAGATTTTCAAATTGAAACCCTTGGTTTTGTAAGCCTTGGCTTACTGGACTGTTTCACCGCACACTGAGTGAATAGACTAGTCCCACAGAGATACCGTTTTCAATTTACTAGGGCAGTAAAGTGCTCGAGCAGAAGATTTTTGTTCGCGGTTTTCCTTTTGTATTCCATTAATTTCTTGACAAGACAGGAACTGTAGTCATATTGAACAAGACGCCTGCTGGTGGTATGTGACTGCGTGTGCATTTGTGTCTGCATGCACATGTGCGTGTGTGTTTGCGTGTGTGCGCGTGTGTGCGTAGGAGGGTTAGCTCTACATCGGACTTGCTCTGTCAGGTCTAGTTTACAACATTAGCAAAGAGAATCGATTTTCCTATAAATGGCAACCTGTTCTTTTAAAAGAGCCCTGTTACAGTTTTAAGAGAAACCAAGGCTCCATCCGCCAGCTTTCAGCTTTCTGCTTCATCATGTCACAGATTTCCAAATCAGCTCCAGGAGTTTGGAATGAGGTTGAAGCCTAAGACCTTCCCTGCGCCTGTCACATCCTTTCATGCAGTACACTTCCCTCCTGTCTGCTCCTGCATTTTTTTTTGCATCGAAGCCTTATCTGATGCGCCGAGCAGAGAGCAAGCTCTGGTCTGGGCTTGCAGTGCCCGAGAGAGCTTCTATTAATAAACTGCTTTACAGCTGCTGAGAGGTTTTTTACAGATGCCCTTTGTGTCACCTTTTGCTTGTCTTGTCATACAGATTCTTGGTTCTTTTATTTATATTCTGCGCAGCACATTTCTGCAGCAATCACCGTGCCGAAGTGCTGGAATAAAGATGGGCCGTGTCGGGGAAGCAGTGGGCCCCAGCTTGGGGATGGGCAGGGTGGGGGGAGAGCCGGGCAGGAGAAGTGTGTCTGCAGTGGAAGTGGGAGGCAAGACGGGGCGTGGACACATCTGAAATAGTCCCGTCTCCTGTGTGGCTCTCTTGCACCACAGAGTCCAGTCCCTCAGTTCCTACAGGACTCTTCAGTCAGTATCACTTTAACCTCCACACCAACAACGGGTCCAGCTGGGTTCTGATGGGTGCAGAACAGAGCCTGAGGACCCCTTGGCTCTTCAGAACCCAGGCAGCTGGCTCTTGGGTCCTGGAGCCCCACTAGACTCAGCAGCCTGATGTTCTTGTACTTGCTCTTCTTGGTGTAGCTCTTGTTCTTGTGCTCTTGTTTTTCTCGTTCTCGCTATTCTCCCCTTCGTTCTTCTTGTTCTTGTCTTTGCTGTTCTGGCCCTTGGTCTCTTTCCTTCTGTTTGTCTTGCTCTTCTTGTTCTTCCCAGTGTACTTGTTCTTCTTGCTCTTGTTTGTTTTTTTTTTTACTGTAAGCGGCCATGTTGTCACAAACTTGCATTCGCGTTCCTACGAACTGTGACTTGACGCGGCCCTTCCTGCTCACTAGTCACTGTATGAGCGAATAAGCACAATTTGTGCAGCAGACATTTCACTGCAGAAATGTTCCAATGTGATCTGCATGCAGAGTTAACAAGTAAGTAGCATTTCTGGGAAAAACTGTCTCAAAGTCAAGATTTCTATTGGATTAAAAGAGAAGTATTCACAAGCCTGTTTACAATGAGAGGGCCACAACACACACGTTTTGTTGCCTTGTTCTGAATTGCAGGCGCTGCACATACCCTGAAATATAGTCTATTTTATTATGTTGAATTGGAGGTTTTACAGGTTACTGTGTGCATTTTACTTTCATTGCGGTTTGAAATGCGCTCATCAGTGCTGGTTCTTTCCAACCCTGACATTTGAAAATAGCCTTGCAGCTCCCCTTTAAAACCCACACGAAAGAATCATTTCACACAGGCGCCTGAGAATTCTAGACGTTGCACAACGTGTTATGTAGCGAAGGCCCGTGTTAACAGCATCAGCCACTGCTGTTAGTCCTGGATGCAAACTGTTGAGGATCGAGATGTGAATCTGTAATAGTTTTGAGATAATGCAGTATCATATGTTTGGAAATCTTCATTATGACTGAGGTAAAAGCAACTGGTCGATAATCAGTAAGACGAGCTGTTTTGTCCTTCTTTGATACAGGGACACTAAGGGAGAATTTAAAGCAGGCAGGGATCTCACACTGACGAGGAGAGTCTGATTAGACATTTCGGTGAGCACCAGGGCTCGGGCACCCGGACCGGGTCGGGCCCAGCAGCTGTTCTGCAGCTCTGCCTCGCAGGTCTTTGATAATTCGGGGAGGCTGCCGAGGGAGAGCGGAGTGTGTGCTGGTGTGGGCTGGAGGCAAGGAGAAGCAGCGAGAGCAATGAGGCAGTAGAGTCTGAGGAGGTCATCAGCATGCGTGAGCTATCATCATCATTAAAGAGCCTCTGTTATTCCAGCCTACAGTACAATCAAAGTCATTGATTCTGTCTGGCAGAGGCAAGTCAGCTATAAGACAGGGAGGGTCCTTTTTCTAATCTGTGACAATCTGACCGCTCCTGCAAAGTGGCGTGGGGTTGTTATTTGCCAGCTGCCATTCTGATGTCGTCCTGTATTGGACTTTTGCATGTCTTCTTTGACGCCGGCAGTGCGTCTGCAGGCAGCTGCCACATTCCTGGTCTCTGTGGAGAACGATCGCCATCCTCTCAGTGTGAAAAAGGCTTTATTATTTGCGCGTTTCTGCGGAGCGTGCGGAGCTGGAGGAATCGGCGAGGAGCACTGCCTCTCGTGTCCCTGGGCGGGGCGGAGGAGCTGCTACGACTCCCTGCACACGTTCGCGCTCTCTAACTTTAGTCCAGAAAGGCCCCGTGACTTTACAGCAGCTGCCTGGGAAGATTTACAAGCACAAGGCAGCTTGAAAATAGACACTCCAGGCCAGCCCTCTCAAGCCCTGGCTCTCCAGCCTCCTGTGCCAGGCGCCTTGAGCACAAATCACTCCAGCATTCCTGGGACCTGTGATGGACACCCGTACTCCCCAATCCTGGGTCTGGGGGTGCCCTCCAGCACCTCCAGCTGCTTAACATTGCTCTAAGCTCTTGAAATGATTGGGGTTTACCTAAAAATGTTTCTGAATATTTTGCAATCTACAGCTTAATGGATTGAACCCATCACTGCAAAGTTTACAGTTTTAGGAATAACGGTGAAGCCCGGTGTTCAGAAAACAGTCAAGTCACCGTTCAACCAGTTTGTGCTGCAGTGAAGCAGCCAGCAGCCCAGCAGGAGTGAAACCCAGCAGCCCTATAGGAACAGTGTGTTTAAGAACATCAAGAAGCTGAGCTCTGTCAGTGTGGAGTTCGGCCTGTCTTCCACAGCTGTTTCGAGCCTCTGAGGCCCATGTCCTTCATCGTGTCCAAGTGCACAGCGCTAGCCCAGGGACTTCAGGCACACGACAGACTGCTCTCTTGCATCTCCAGCACATGGGAAAGACCTGGGGAAAGCTGTCACACTGGTCCAATGAATGAGCCCCAGGCCTGCCACAGACACACCCCACTGTCCTCACTGAGCCCCAGACCTGCCACAGACACACCCCACTGTCCCCACTGAGCCCCAGGCCTGCCACAGACACACCCCACTGTCCCCACTGAGCCCCAGACCTGCCACAGACACACCCCACTGTCCCCACTGAGCCCCAGGCCTGTCACAGACACACCCCACTGTCCCCACTGAGCCCCAGGCCTGTCAGACACACCCCACTGTCCCCACTGAGCCCCAGGCCTGTCAGACACACCCCACTGTCCCCACTGAGCCCCAGGCCTGCCACAGACAGACCCCACTGTCCCCACTGAGCCCCAGGCCTGTCAGACACACCCCACTGTCCCCACTGAGCCCCAGGCCTGCCACAGACAGACCCCACTGTCCCCACTGAGCCCCAGGCCTGCCACAGACAGACCCCACTGTCCCCACTGAGCCCCAGGTCTGCCACAGACACACCCCACTGTCCTCACTGAGCCCCAGACCTGCCACAGACACACCCCACTGTCCCCACTGAGCCCCAGGCCTGCCACAGACAGACCCCACTGTCCCCACTGAGCCCCAGGCCTGCCACAGACACACCCCACTGTCCCCACTGAGCCCCAGGTCTGTCACAGACACACCCCACTGTCCCCCGCAGTCCTGTGTCAGCGGCTCTGCAGTGGCAGCTGGCCTCTTGTCCTCTGCACTCAGCCTGTACAGAAGGAACAGGGTTGGAGCACTGAAAGCCCTGCCAGGCACTGCGTGTGCCACACTTGTGTTCCAGGCTCCCCAGGTCACCAGGTGAAGGAGATGCCCCTCCACAGAGGATCTGTCCGATGAGCCGGTTCTCTGGCAGGAGCCGCCTGGTCTGCCTCTGCTTCTTACGATCCTGGATGGACCTCAGGTTTGTCACACATGCCGATGATATTGGTTTCCTGCATGTGATACTTCATGCCCCGATCAGCCCGCCAGGTTTGCTGGAATAAAAATACCTGGACTGACTCCCCTCCAATCACGGCCACTGGCCCAGGTCACGAGTTCCTCCCGGGATACAGGTTTTCCAGGATGTCTTATTTTTGAACGGCGTGTGAGGAACGTGAGACCTTTTCAGATGAGGCACTTGGGCTAAATTAAGACAAGCACAAGTCAGACCTCTTGCTTCTGGACATTCCCTGCAAACCCTCCCAGCACAGGACATCCTGGCACCTTCTCTGTTTTGGGTTCTTACCTGTTTTTTTTGTTTGTCTGCTGTATGTCCTTGCTGTGCTGCTACACAGTTCAGCAGTGGAAATGTGTCCTTCAGGCCCTCGTCACCAGAGTCAGGATGTAGGAAAGGGTATAAGATGGTACCAGAGAAGAGACAAAATGATTACCACTGTCTCTACTGGAGAGCCAAGCCTCCCAGAGTCTCCTCCTCCACTATGTGACCCAGTGATGCTTTCTGTGCTTTAAAGTGCTATGTATAAAAGCATATTTTCTAATATTAGTGCTGACTTGACTTTTAACAGGCTCCAGTTATCCTGAGATCAGCCTTACGAGCTCCCTCCAGAATGCTGAAGAGACTGAAGAGACTGAGTTTTTTCCCATCCTCATGACCCACCTCCTTGAGTCCTGCTGCTCCTCTCCGGATTGATTCTTGAGCTCTTTGATAAAGTGATGACTGAGCTGGATACGGAAGACCTCATCAGAACCTCCCCTCATTTATACTCTACCGTCTGTACTGTGCAGCTTCATGCTCTGGTTGACTTCATTGTGTAATTGCATATAGTGAATGAATCATGGCATGGATGAATTTATGACCTCGGTTCTTTTCCCACTGTCTGATTCCTAGTGCTCTGGGCCCTATGCTGAAATGTTGTCCTTCATTTTTCTTACCTATATGCAAAACTTCATATTTCCTGGGGTAGGTTCGTAGGTACCTTTGAATCTCTGTCACCACTTAAGCCAAGGAAAATTAAGAATTATTATAATTTCCTTATTAAGAGTTTTTAAAAAGAGCTTTCTATGTAGTTTTGTATGGTGACACCAATAGCAAATGTCCACTCTTTTGGATGGGCGATAAAGTTACATGTACATTCGAGCAGGGATCTGTTTCAGAGTAGCTGCAAAGGGATGGGGAAGTGTTCATTCCCTGCTGAGAGGTAAAGAAAAGATTCACACAGCTTCGGCTGAGGAGCTGTCTTCAGGAATGAACCTTTTTCTGTGGCTTAAGGGGACCAGATAAGACTGACACTGTTATATGTGAGCTGGTCAGATGTTCTGGAGGAAAACAAACGGGAGGAAGGATTCTTTGATGGGTGTATGATACAGCGCTTATAGCTACAGTCTATATACCACCTACCAGGGGGATCTACTGTAGTCCTGGTGCTGCAGAGTGCTCATTGTAGTAGCCCGCAGGAGGGTCTGTTTAAAGCAGCAGCATCAGAAGAGCTGAGAGAAGCTGTTTGAATTGGTCCAGCAAAACCAGTAACCAGCTGGTTTAGCTCATGAAGAGCTGAGTTGGAATGAAAACCTGCAACCGGCCCCCCAGGATCGGGACTGGACTGTTCTGCTGTACACACTACTGTGTATACCCTTGTTTTCCTCCTGCCTACATGAGCTATACATAGGCAGCACAGGCAACAGATCTGTTTCACTACTGGCATAGAACTGTTCACAGCACACGAGGCGATCTGTTTTCAGAATACCTTCAGCACTATTTATTTACTTTGCCAGAGTATCAGTGCAGTGACAGCTTGCATGATGGCCCTGGGTGCCTCACACGCAGGCTTCCAGCGCAGCAGTGCCAGGGAGGAGAGGGGTGAACCCCACAAGTGGGCAGCGCGTCCCTCTGTCTGCGCGGCGATGGCCTGGCACGCGTGCAGAGGTCGGGCCCTCCAGTCCAGCGCGCTCGCGAGAGGGTGGCAAAGACAAGCGCTCTCGCCTCTCTGCAGGTCAGGACCAGCTCACAGCAGGCTCGCCCGAAACTGAATTGCTCACGTCACCGTCACCGGAGCAGTAGTTTCCTTATCCCTGCATTTTCTTACCACTTTTTCCAATTCAGGCACAAGACGCCTGTCCGTCACAGGGCACACAGACACACCAGAAGCCCATCAACCCACCATCGTGTCCTTGGATCGCGGGAGGAAACTGGAGCACCCAGAGGAAACCCACACAACCATGGGGAGACCATACAGATACTCCACACAGACAAAAACTCAGGTCCTGAATTGAACCCAGGGCCTCAGCGGTGCTCACCGCTGTGTCACCGTACAGATCCAGCTATCAGGATGTACTACTTCGTAAAACCGCCAGGTAGCGCAGTGAAAGCTTAACGTGGCGTGTGGAGCATCTGGGCCGTGGCTGGAAAACGCCTTGGTTTCGAATCCCGCTCAATGCTAAGGGTCAATCTTTTTGCTTTTATAGAATTGTACACTGTTCAGACTTTTATTAATTTTCAGCTGTGCATTACAGCATGTTAAATATTAAACGAATTAAAAATTAGGTATAGTTTATGAAAGAAACATAAGGCAACCAGCAATCAAACGTCCTGTTTTTTAAAACACTCGTTTTTCCGTACTGTAGTTTTAAAACTGGAACCAAGACGTGCCACACGCATACAGCGTGATGCACAGCACGGGCTGTGGGAAATACTCTGTAATGTAGGGCGCTGTGACCGGGGTTCACTTTGATACAGTACACATAAATGTCTTTCCCACAACCTGTACTGCAGCGGTTTTAAAACCATACGGCATCACGCTGTGTGATCGATTGCTGATTGCCTTATGTTAAAGCGCGACAAACAACGACAAGACGGGGGCATGCTACTGAAAATTCAATTCCTATCACCCAAGCAAAAGTGTCTGTTCCAGAGGTTCCCAACCTGTTCCAGCTGGCGGCCCACAAAAACCCCCGCCGCCCATAGAAGGACCATGGGGTCCTCACCGTTTGAAACGGGCTAGCGCTATAGCTCAGCAGTAGCCCCACCGACACCGCTTATCAGAGAAAATACGCACATACAAGCTGCAAACACGGCTTTACAAAGACTTTTTATTGGTTACAGAAGCACCTCACAAAAAAAAATGCACTACGAGCGCCACCTGTCGATCACTTTGGCCGGCGAATCACGTGCCGCGGCCGCCTGAAGCTCCAATCCCGCGCATCTTGAATGGCTACATCTGCACCACCCTCGTTTCCTTATGCTGTTAGTATTTATTTAAAAAATGCATAGACCGCAATTGCATTACCTTGAAGTGTGCCGCATTTTAACAGCTGCGTGTGATTCTTTAACAACAACACCCTGTCTGGTTAAGCAAATTGTTATTTCAGTGGAGGCTTCTGTGTAAAGAACTGGGCGCTCAGCTGCAACACGGAGCAGGAGACAGCGGGGCTTTCAGCAGCGGCGCCGCGGAGGGCCTGCGTAGGTGTTCTTGGAAGAAACAGCAGCTTCTGCTCTTCACTTTTCAATTTGCTGCCCCCTAGCGGCAGACCGTCATTTTGCAGCGAGCGTATTTCTAGCACGGGATGAATACAGTAGGTTTATTCCCTGCTGAAGAGAAGAGAGAAAACACAACGTTTCGGCTGCGAAGCCTTCTTCAGGTGTGAGCTTGAAGAAGAACCCTCACACCTGAAGAAGGCTTCATAGCTGAAACGTTGTGTTTTCTCTCTTCTCTTCAGCCTGGAATAAACCTGTTACTTGTTCCTTTGCAGACTACGCATGCTGACGCAGCTCCCCACCTGAAATATGTCTAGCTCGCTGTTAAGGCTGTATGCTCAGTCTGTTAATGCGTTGCAATGTTTCCTTACAGTGAGCCGGTTGCACATGATCACAAAACCGCGATTCCTGAGGGGTTCCATCATCATTCAGCTGCTGTTTCCTGGTGAGGGTCAGCACATCCCTGAACCCATCCCAGCAGCACAGAGCACAGGGCAGGACTGCCCCCTGGATGGGATAATTAATTACAGAGTGTGGATGCTCTGCAGATTAGAATGACACAAAGGATTTAAAGAGTCCCCCCAGAATTTAAAGACACTAAGTAACCCAGCCTGCATATCTTTGGGAGGTGGCAGGAAACCGGAGCACCCAGAGAACATCCATGTAGACCCTGAGACAACATGCAAACTCCACATAGAGTGTTCCTCGGGCTAGAATTAAACAGGTGCTCATCAAACTACGAGGTAGAGATGCTTGGGGGAATCCCAGCCACAGCTGGCCAGTGTCGTGATCCGGGAGAACACCTGCAGGATCTGGACCGGAGAAAGACATCTGCGTCTCATCCAGGTCTTAATCCCTCAGAGGGAGAGCTTCAGAGGTGCAGACAGGTGCAGCTCTCAGCTCTCAGCTCTCTCCAGGCTCATAGCACCTGACTGGCTACCAGGGGCTGCATGTGATCAATCAACCTGAGAATACCCTGGTCAAATCTAACCCTGTCCTCATCATCGCCATCCAATGGCAGTCTAACCTGCTCTCTGAATGTGCAGTCATATAGATTGAACTACTAAGGACCCCTAGTACTGTGATTGCCTTTATGCCAAGCTAATAATGAAATCTCCTTAGTCTTGAACAGAGAAAACTGCCAGGGGGGCTGATTCAAAGTTGCATCTTAAAATTCCATCCAGCAGACTTCTCCAGAATGAAAAAGGAACCAAGTCCAATCACTGTGGAGGTGCATTTAAATCTGAGAACGGGGGGGGGGATAGCTTTACACAAAGGGTGGTGGGGGTATGAAACAAGCTACCCAGCCATGTAGTTGTCGCCGATGATCTGGTTACTTTGAAGAGGTCCTCGGATCCATTAGCTCTTGAGAAACAGAGCGAGCTGTTACCCTGAGCAGGGAGCGTTCAGGGTTTATTTGACCTGCCACCAAGAGCAATCCAGCACAGGGCTTCCAGGCGTTGGCGTTCTGTGAGTGAGGTGTGACGGCAGCCCATTTGGAAGCACATGGCCTTTTCCAGTAGGAGGCGTTGTGTGTGGTCAGCAAGTGTTGGCACCCCATCACTGTATAAACTCCTGCAGGGCTTCTCTCGCTGTGAATATTCCACTTCTGTAAGTCGCTTGCTGTATACCTTATTAGTCAGAGTGATTGAAGGCGCTGCCTAAACTAGCTAAATAAAAGTGAATGATAACACACTCCTCTGTCCTTTCTTATTCCCAGCTGGGTGCCAGGAGATTAGCCGTCCTTTATGACTGTAATAATGCCTGGAGGTCTGCCACTGTCTGGCACAGGCTTCAGCAGTTACTGTGGCTGTTTTTTTTCCCTAGCTGACAAATCTCAGTACGATCCACCTGCTGCTTCAGTAATGTGCTAAAGACGGAGCAACTAGTCATTAAAATTGGTAATTATACTTCTGATTCCTGCACCCTTCTGTAACAAGAGTTCCAGCCTGCAGCAGTAATGATGGGGCTGTTTGTCCAGCTGTAAAATGGGCAGGGGCAGCGATGTGTTAGTTCATCCTTCCTAGCGGTGCACAGAATATGCGCCTGCAGTGTCCCTCTGCTGGGACTAGCACCCGTGAAGACACCTGATCTCAGACCAGCGCTGGACTGAGCCCTGCAGGTCTAATCCGATTATTGACACCTCAGCGATCAAGGCAATTGCAAGAACCACTTTGATCAAAACGTCGAACTGACAATTCAGAGTTCGGGAGGGATGACACTAGCCACATCCAACTGGCCTCAGCTGTCCTTCAGCTCTCCTAAATCATAATCATTCCTGACATCTTTTCTTATCTATAAGCAATAAATACGCTACGTAAGTGCCCTTTTCTCCTTTGCATGTGTCTCCTGCATCCCTCCTGCTCCCCCTCTCACCCCGTCTCTCCTCCCTCTGCAGGGGGCTCCATCCCCCTCGTCCTGCAGCCCCAGGCAAGCAGATTGAGCCAGTTGTACTGTGGCTGAGCGCTGGACAAACAAGTTTCCCTACACTTCACCCCTGGTTGTTTGTATTCCTTGTGAGACTGCTCTTACGCCCAGCACCTCCTCGATAGGGACCAGCTGTTCTCATCCCGAGGAACTGGGACTCTGTCTGTCCTCAAAGTGACACAGCGGTCAGGGTTGTGGGTTCAAATCCCAGGTGAGACACTGGTGTCGTGCCCTTGAGCGAGGTACTAGTCCTGAATTGTTGCAGTGAAATGCCCATCTGTATAAATGGGTGCAAATGTAAGTCTCTTTGGATACAATTGTGGGACAAATACATTTGCAGTAGGGGCTGGTCCCACCTGGTGGCCAGTCTGCAGCAGACACTGTCAGGGGGAGGAAGGGACTGAACTGCAGGAAACCTGCATCACGCCGGGCAATGATCTGTGTCCTCTAGGCTGAGCGCTGAAGGACGTCTTCGGGTGGACAGTTTGCAGAATCACTGCAAAGGCTCTTCTCAGTGTCAGTGCAAGCACTGTACGCCAGGCTGAGCCCGGTACCGCCTGCAAAGCAGAGCTGGCGTCTCCCCCAGGTCCACAGTGGTGTGCCCGAACCCTGGGATACTGGCCCACACGCGGGGCTCGCGCTCATTAACAGGCTGGAGCTGGGGGCCGCTTCAGACCCCCGTCCCCGCTGGTCTCCTTCCCTGCTGCAGCTGCTCTTCCACACAGGGCTGAGGGGCCGAGCCGCGGGGCCCCCGGCAGGCTGCAGGCTGACGCGGGGGGGATTAGTCTTTGTTTGACTTCCCTGGTGCCAGGAGTGGAAACAGGAAAGAGGGGAGGCTCTCTCGGGTGAGCTGGCCCCTCGCCTTACAAGGAGAGCGCGGGCAGCGCTGACACTGTGCAGGAGGGGGCAGGTCTGTAAACAGCGCGCTGGCGGAGCCGGGGGAGTGTCGCGCGCGTACAGGCGCTGCACTGCGCTGCCCGCAGCCTCCTTCCATTCACTCAGTCGAATTGCTCGTTTAACTGGGGAGGCTCTGCAGCCCAGGGCTGGACTAGGCTTCCTGGAGGCTGTGGGCACTTCTGTTTCACAGCCCTGCACTGGAGGCACTGTTGTGGCTGAATCAGGTTCTACATAGAGAAGATCAAAATGACCTTGAATATTTTTTTCAGGCAGCCTACCCTGGTTATATATTCTTACATTCAAGTAGAGATCTTTGTGTACCATTTTTATCATACAGATCGAAAATACACGCTCGAGAATTGTTTCATTGGCCTTTTGTGTTTGTAGGCTCCCTGCACTGGGCCGGCTGTGCCTATTGGATAATCAGGCCCTGCTGCCGCTTGCTCGTGGTGTGAATGATCCAGCCGAACCCCAGGACAGGAGGTGCTATCATTCCGGCAGCAAAGGCAGCTCTCATTTAAGTACACACAGCCCTGCAGTGGACAATGGACACAGCAGAGTTATTCAGATTTTCCTACACTACTCCTCTGCAACATCCCAAACGTCTGCACAGCCATCTGGTCCCAAGTGGATCACAGGACTAACGTGCCCCTGAAACAGGTGTGTTTTGCGTCTGCTCTCATATACAATACATACATATCCAGGATATATCTGATACATGTGTGTGTTTGTGCCTGCTCTGCTTCATGCAAAGCATTTTGCTGCAGTTCCATTATCTCTGCTGTGGCTCAAGCTCAGCAGTGTGGCTCGAACATGGTGTGTCGATAGAATTTGTTGTTTTAAGACCCAGGTTCTGTCAGGTGTGTGTGTGTGACCTAGAGCTCACTTGACACTACGGCTCCTGCTGACGGAGACATCACCTCCTGGGGCCCTGGTTGGTGCTGACGTCTCTGGTGACTGAGACTTGGCCTTTAGCGCAGTGGTCTCAGCAGCTGTGCTGTGCAGCTCTGCAGGTGAGAAGTCACGACTGCTTTGGCGAGAGCTGGGATTGTCATGTGTGTGCACGTCCGTGACACCCTTCTCTCCCTGGACGGCCTGGATTGCGCTCACACACCAGACCAGCAGGCAAAGTCACACTGAATCGTCCTGCCACCCAGAAAAGAGACGTCCTATAAAATCAAACAGAAAATTCTGCTCTTCATCATCTAAGGGGCTGAAGATAGCTCAAGACTGTGTGCAGCTTGTGAGGCTTTTAACCCACTCTCCCCCTCTGGAGTCTATGCTAAAGGCTGCAGTTTCGTATCCCAAGTGTCCGGTGTGCAGAGATTCTGGGTGAGTCTGCTCCTGCACTGCATGCTTACGCCAGGAGACAGAGAGGTGAAGCCATAATAGAAGAGCCTGTCCCTCAGCACTGCACAGTGAGTAAGAGACTACGAACATGTGTCCAGCAAGGGGAGCAGTGAACCTTCAGCCTAGATCAGGAAAGGACTGAAGCACACTGTGGTAACTGAAGAAGTCAGGCTTGGGGGCTGAGGCAGGACAAGTCCAGGTTAAGTCTGAGCTGAAAAGTAATGTGATCACTTGCACAAGACAGGTCAGGATTCTGGACCTACTGAAGTTTGCTCTTTCCAGCCCAGAGACACAGTGTCCAGACTCTACTTCAGGATCTGATGGACCCAAAGCAGAATTTTCACATCCATTTGTGTCGAGTCCTTTGTCCTTTGCCTGTGTTATATAATAGCATTTTTTGAAACCAGGGCAGATGCAGCATCGATTCTTAGGCAGACAGAGCCTGGAACGGTTTCAAGGTTGCTCCTGTTGGTTCTGGCATCAAAGCACTTGCCTGGAAACTGCTCGCAGAGGGTGACGGCAGTGAACAGCTCAGAGTGATGCTCTGCAGGCTCGCTTGCATGTGCCTGCGTGTGTGACTGCGTGTGTGTCAGTGCATCTGTGTGCCTGTGTGTGTGTGTTTGCGTGTGTGTCAGTGCTTCTGTGTGCTTGTGTGTCGTTTTCCGTGTGTGTCAATGCGCCTCTGTGCCTGTGTCTTGCGCACGTGTGTGTCAGCGTGCCTGTGTGTCTATGCGCGTGTGTGTCAGCGTGCCCATGTGCCTGTGTGTGTGTGTTTTCCTGTGTGTGCTGCCTCAGTCCCTGCCTCTCCGTGCCTGGTGTCTCTTTAAAAAGTCAGCTTGCTTCTTGTATATGTGTGGGTGGGCAAGGTCGCTACTGAAAGAATGTGATTTTCAATTAAAGAATGGTGAGAGAGAAAGGAAGGTGGGGGGAAGGAAGAGAGGGGCTGGGAACAGCAAGCCATTGCAGAGAGCGCTGAGCTCACACGCAGGAGGGATTTCGCCGTCTCAACACTCAACAGGTACAGTAAACTGTTTCAGATTGATTTTTGATGAGCTGGAGGAGTGAGGTATAGGGTGCATTTCTGTGCTGGAGGTGGCTTGCCCGTTCGGTCACTGCTGCCTCAGTCTCTGCTGATTTGCACGGCAGGTTACTGGCGGGTCCCATCCTGAGGGTTTGAGAGAATGGGGCTCGAGCTGAGAGAGAGTTGCAGGAAGTTTTGGAATCGTGGTACCGGGGTGGAACTTAAACACCCCTCTTTGCACCTTTAATGGTAATAATTCCATCCTATACTGTACGTTCAAAACACATTTGTGTGTTTGTGTATATACAGTTTATGATGCGTCGTACGTGGACGTGAGGCAGGGACTGGACATCATGCAGTCGATAAACCAATATGATGCCAGGTCTGCTGCAGAGGAACCAAGCAGAGCTTTGGAATCTGGAGGCAGGGGGAATGGGAAGTCTAGAAGGCATTGATCAAACGCTCCAGCTCCAGTTCCTGCACTGGAGCAATCTGGGCGATGCTGATAGTTAGGGGAGGAGACCCCAGGAGTGGCAGCTCAACCACCAGTCAGCACCCCCATGTACTCTAAAGGCTCTGACTCGGACAGTGAGGGGTCTTCATTGGCGTAGACAAAGGGGAAGGCCATTATGACATGGGGTGTTTCTTACAGTGTGAGGGGGGTATTTCCTTGACCACCAGCCCGTGTAAAGAGACTGCTTTATACGCAGTAGCACCAGAATGGATATCTGAGCGAGCCAGAGTATTCCAGAGTGAGGAATAAGCTCAGTCTCAGCCATAATAAAGGACACACAGTGGCTTTGCACAGTAACCGTGTGTCACTAGCACTGGTGTGGCCCCTGCAGCCTTTAAGGGGAAACCGTGTGTCTCCTGCTGCACTCAAACTGTTACATATTATGATTAAAAATCTCTAGTAAATTGCTGCCGGTTTGGCAGCACTGTAATCGAGCTCTTTGAATGGGACTGAATTGAGCTGCGATGGCCATGCGGGCCTGACACACTCCGCGCTCTCTTGGCTCTGCAGTCACTCTGCGCTGGACTGCAGGTGGAGCTGGAAAAAGGTCAGTCCTTTCTGACACGTCCTGTAGTGTCACCCCCACCCCCACCCCAGTCCGTCTGCGTGGCTGGCTGGGCTTTCGAAACTTAAAGACGCTCCATGCCTTCATGATCTTAACAATTCCATTTGAGTCATTTCTGCGTAGGTATTTTTCTGTGCCAGTTAAAGTCCTTCTTGACGGCTCTCCTCGAAAATGATGGTCTAAATCCCAGATCCCGGACAATCGGTCACTCTAAATCACTCTGTTTTAAAGACTGGGGACACTTTAATTTACCAAAATGATTAAGTAAGCAGTTTGGTCCATTAAGGAAACTCTTATCCTTGAAGAAGAAGATTTCGGTATTAAATAAACTGTAAATTATATAAAGAATTCAAAGAATATCTTTAAATCTTTCAGAGCTTTTCAGAATTAATGATTCACTGGTAACATGAAACATGCTGGACCGGGGTGGACCTGGAGATATCTGGTCACCTGGTCAAGGAAGGAAGTGGGGGACATATATTAGTGGCACACAGGCTTCAGTACACCTTGTCTCAGTTTGCCTAACGCACTTCCTTGCACAACGATGTTGGACATGTTGGTTTTCTCCTTCTGATTATTTTCACAGATAATGACAAATAGCTCTGTTACTAGGCACCATCCAGTTCAGTTTTATCTGCAGAACTAGCCTTAAAACAACACTTTGCTTTGTGTTTAGCTAAGCATCTTGATCTGTACTGCTCAGCTCAGAGCTTTGCAGGTTTTTTATTACAGGGAAGTGTAAAAGTGTTTTTTGTAAAGTGGTTTGAATTCCTACTTCAAATGAGGAGTACAAATTTGAGTTAATCATTATTATTGCAGAACGAGTATTATAATTCAACTTTCCGGGCCCGCAGGGCCTGACACATACGCTCAGGTTTATAGGTGCATGCATGGTTTGGTTTCGAAGCTGAACGATGGAGTTTGGAGTGCTCATTTTCATGAGGCAGGGCTCTGTACTACAGTCTTCATGAGATCTACGCAAGAGCTCTTTTTTTCTAGCTAGTTACCATGGCAAATGGCTGCTATCTCAGCAGGCAGATGAGGAGAGAATCATGCACACCAGTTTTTCATACATGTGCCGCTTGTAAGCAAAGAGAGAAGTAGGTTCATGCTGTTCTTAAAGCGATGGCAGGCCAGGCTGGGTCTGGTCAGTACTGTTAGGAAAGCCAGGCTGCTAATGAGATTGTTATTTGTGGACCAGTAGGTGGCTCTCTTCCCACTGGACCCGAATTTCCAAACTTGCTGCTCTTCCTTTGGATGAGACTTTAAAGGGACTCTAAACTCAGAGGTAAGAGGTCGGCCCTACTCTATGCCCACCGTGTGTCTGGAAAGACTCGGCTCCTCCTGATGTTCCATCACGCTTCCTCCCGTGTCTTCTGCAGGTGTCTGCTCGCGCCACAGCCCCACGGCCAGAAGATGCCCCTCATCACAGAGCACGGGAAGACGATGGAGGACATCTCTGCTGTGTACGACCTGAAGGAGAAGCTGGGGGAGTGAGTGCCCTTCCTGCCGCCGTGTGGCGATCTGCGGCTCGCGCCGCCCCAACGGGCAGCAGGGCCGTGTGCAGGCTGAGGCAGCCCGTTGAACGGCCGGTTCAGTCCAACGGGAATCTGTCCAGCCGAGTGATCGTCCCCAGGCTGTGACTCAGACAGCCCTGCCACCCCCTGGACGATGACAGGTGGAAGAGGTTCCCTCTTGGTGTTTAAAACTCCCTGCCAACAATGTGCAAACGTCTGCTCCTTGCATCTCCTACATTTCTAATCCCTTGCGTTTCTTTTGAGGTCATTTTATGCTGTTTTCTTATGTTTTTAACAGTGTATTTTTTACTTTTCATGTAAAGTGCTCTGGGAAGATACTTTTAAAGGAGCTATATAAAATCATATAATAATGATAATATTATTATTCTTCCAGAGGCTCCTTCTCAGAGGTGCGGCTGGCTCAGGACAAGAGCTCTCAGAAGCTGGTGGCCATCAAGTGCATCCAGAAGAGGGCGCTAAAGGGCAAGGAAGCTATGCTGGAGAATGAGATCGCGGTGCTGCGCAAGTCAGTACATTCTTGTTTCCTCTCGGCTCACGGCGCTTCGCTGGCGCGGTAGAACGACATCGGAATGACATTGTAAAAACAACCAGGTGGCCCTGCTGTGCAGATGGTATAAAGTTAACACATTAGCTATAGTCTGTATAAATGGTATGAGCGATATATTTTTCTAGCAATTTTAAAGTATTAACATCCTACTCTCCATCCTATCCTTATCTCTCTATTCCTTGAACCCTCTCCTTCCTGTTCAACCTCTTCTCTCTCTTTATCCCATTTAACCCTATTCTCTCTGTTCTCTATTTTAATTCCTTTAACGAAATAGGGCCAAATTGTTATTATTGTCTCTTGGCATCTCTCAGGATCTCCCACAGTTCCCCTCTCCTTCAGATTGCTTTTGCTTGCTCTCAGAGCTCGTAAGACAAGTTACAAACATCTTCCGTTACATCCTGCTACCACACAAACTACCGTCTGGTCAACTACCATCTGGTAATTGGTAGCTTATCTACACCAGGATCTCATGCAGCTTTTTCTTGAAAAAAGCCTGGATATCGGCTTCAACAAAATGGCTGGGCAGTTTGTTCCAGACTCCCACAACCCTGTGCGTAAAGATGTAGCTCCTGTTCTCGGTTCTCCACTGACGTGTACCCAGTGGATCTGTTGACCCAAGGTTCTCTTCCTAGTACTGTATGTTACAATCAATACATAATATTTAAAATGAATAAATATTCTATGGCTGAATAACGGAACTGTTTAAGATCTTGAAGTAGTGTGCTGTTTCCTGAGAGTCATCACTTGAAGAGGGGTCCCCTAAAACAGACCCACCTGGGAGCATGAGGAGTAAGACAAAACAGACTGCTAAGGCAACAATAATCAATAATCAATCAGGATGCACTGCCTCGTCACCGCGGAAGGACTGGTGCTGGGGAGCTGGGTGTATATTAATTCAAAATGTCCGGGGGCCTTGGGAATTCTGCTAACTCCGTTGTCAACCTTCCTGCCTTCTTTGTGCCTCTTCCCCTGTTTCTGCAGAATCCAGCACGGGAACATCGTGGCCCTGGAGGACATCTTCGAGACGCCCTCCCAGCTGTACCTGGTCATGACTCTGTGAGCACCACGCACCCCTCCTCTGGAACGTCTGGGCAGCCCCCTTGCATGAAAACCCAGTTCTTATTCCCCCCTGAGTTGGACTGAGCCAGCTTTACTGCTAGGGATCACCCGCTATCATTCCTGCGCCCCCCAGTCACAGCCTCAGCCCTGCAGCTCTCTGAAGGGCAGCGGGGAGCGGGAGAGTGGCCCCTACTCCTGGCCTAATTAAGGCTCAGAAGAGGGGCGATTCCAAGGGCCAGCCCTGTTGGGGCCACTCCCCTGCCTGAGCAGAATGACGGTGGAGGGGCCTGTTAGCGCCCCCCTCCTCTCTCTTGAACGAGGGGCGAGCCGGGGAGCTGCAGGGCGGGCAGAGCTGGCGAAAGTGAAATACGCCAGCGAGTCAGCTCGCTGGACTCTTATACTCGGGCAGGGGGAGGTGGGCAAGATGTGAGCCCCTTCCAGTCTCCATTTCTCAACCTGCCGGCCCCCGAGCGTCCACAGCAGGGTCAGCAGGCGTTGGAGGAACGGCGCAGATTTGATTGACAGTGCTGCTGGCTCACAGGGACCCCCGGCCCCACCAGGGCTTGGGGGACCCTGCTCACAGTCGCCAATAGGCATAGCCGGGGCTCGGACCTGGCGATGTCGGTATGGCTTCTGTTTTTACTGGGTGAGCCACTCGTGACCTTGGGCTGACATGTTCGGCAGGAACCAAGTCTGGTGTGCTCAAACCCTGGACTGTTCCTTCAACTAGAAAATCTCACCGACTCTCTTTGAGCCCCCTGTTTCCCAGGCGACGTGTGTGTCGTGTACAACGCCTATTGGACAGGGCTTTGAAGATCCTGGTTTCCCTGTGTGTCTGGTGTCCAGGGTTACTGGGGGAGAGCTGCTGGACCGAATCCTGGAGAGAGGGATGTACACCGAGAGAGATGCCAGCCACGTCATTCGGCAGGTGCTGGACGCAGTGCAGTACCTCCATGAGCTGGGCATCGTGCACAGGGATCTCAAGGTACGAGAGCAGCTCGGGACCACCGACAGAGTGAGGTAACACCCCCCCTCCTTCTGCGGTAACACCCCCCCCTTCACATCACTGAGTTGCTGTTCAAAGATGAGCGGTTTTGAACCTAGCACACAGTCTGGGTGTGAAAAGCTGAAATAATTCCAGCGCAGCTGAATCTGGGGAAGGGGGTCACAGTGGCGCCTTCGCTGGTGTTGCTGGGGCCCTGGGCTCACGGGAGATTCCTCCGGGTGCTCCTGTTCTCCCGTTTGTTCTCCCACAGTCCGAAGACGTGCTGGTAGGTTAGTGGGCTTCTGGGTAAATTGGCCGTGGTTTGAGCTGGTGTTGCATCTGCCCCGCGATGGGCTGCCATCCTGCCTCCTGCCTGTTGCTTGCTGGGATAGGCTCCAGCTCCCTGGCGACCCTGTATTGGATAAAGCACTTAGGAAATGCACGGATGGTTGAATCCTGAGAGGTGATCCTCACCCCAGGTCTCGGACAGCACCATCTGGCTTTCCCGTCTCTGGAAATCCTAACCACTGCCCGAACTGGTCTAACTGTGCTGTGCTGCTGTAGCGGAGCAAGTTCTGACACGGTGACGTCATCGCCCTCCCTGCGCGTAGCAGGGACCTCAGCCGCCGGGGCTGGGGGGGGTCTCCTTTCGCTCACTCGGCTGGTTCCCTGTTGCGTTACGCCAGAGACCCGGGTTCGTGCCCCAGGTGTTGCGGGACGAACCGGCGGGGTGGAGTGGCGAGGGCCCAAGCCCGCTCGGAACCGCCACGGTCACATTGCCAGCTCTCTGGGCTTTGAGGATCTGAAAGCTCCCTTTGGCGCATGCAGGACGAGGGTGAGGGTGAGGGTAAGGGCGAGGGCACAGACTAAACCGCAACCAGACGAAATGCCTGGCGAACCAAGGCACTGTGGGAGAGGTAGAATCAGGCCCACTCTGTCTCCCTCTCTGTCCCCCCTCCCTGCAGCCAGAGAACCTGCTGTATGACACCCCCTTCGAGGACTCCAAGATCGTCATCAGCGATTTCGGCCTCTCCAAGATGGAGGAGCAGGGAGCGCTGTCCACAGCCTGTGGGACCCCAGCCTACGTGGGTGAGGAATGTTCTCCTGGGGGGCCCGCGGGGTGTGTTCTCTCCGGGTTTCAGAAGGAAACAGAGCCGGGGCCTCGATATTCTCTGATCTGTCCCGAGGGTGGATGGCTCCGTCTTGCTCATTGGCAGCACGGTGCACGAGCTGCCGATCTGTCATGTTGTCTTCAGGGTGCCGTGGTCACCCTTATCGATTGGGTCAGTGCACAGACGGGCAGGCCCACAGCACTGCAGACGCTATCTGTCAGAGCCTGAGAGCTCTGAGCGCACGCGCGCATCATCAGCATCGTTAGCATCGTTAGCATCGTTTCCCATCGACTGAGCATCATGGGCATTCTGCATTGTGCCGTGACCTCTGCTGACCTCTGGCCCTGTGTTCGCAGCTCCTGAGCTGCTGGAGCAGAAGACCTACGGGAAGGAAGTGGACCTGTGGGCGGTCGGGGTCATCTCCTATATCCTGTAAGAGTCCAATCTTCTGATCTCCTGGTCAGATCGTCAGGAGGGTCCGGCTGCCCTTTAGCAGGTTGAAGCCTGTGTTGCTGCGCAGTGAGACAGAAGAGAAGGGTTGGGGCAGCAGACTAGGTTTCACTCGGCCCCTGATCGACTCTCATAGCTTTAATGAGGCAATCAGGATGCACTTTATCAAAGTTATTAAGTGAGTTAGTTCATCAAAGTTAGAGAAAGAAATAAACTTGATTTAACAAAGCCTTTCAGGTCACTAATTTTACTAGAAAAAAAGAAAAAACCTTTATTATTGTTGTTGTGGTTGTTGGCCAGTGTACAGTGTATTGACAGTATGTGTGTATTATGTATCCTAACACTCTGGTTTTATTTCATTTTTTATTACTTCTCCACGTTGCCAGACAGATGTTAAACATGACTCACACCTCAGCCTTTATTTGGGAGCTTCATCAAGCTCAGCGTTTTGCATTTTATGTCTATAGTTTTGGTTACCTGCCAGGTGTGTGCTCAGATTGAAGTCCCACTTAAGGCACCACAGCGTTTGCTAGTTTACAAGCTACACTAGAATGCAGATCATTGATAGAAATTTGGAATAGTAGTCCTTACTCAGATCCCTGGGGTGCAATTCTAGTGACATCACTCCAGATGAGTATTTGTCACTTATCAGTTTTCACAGCTCCTCAGTCCAAGGTAGAATGATTGCATGAAGAGGGAAATGAGGGAAATGCAGGTGGCTTGATTTTAAAGCAGATGTGCAGGTAAGAGTGGGAAGCACAGAGCACACACAGCAGCTGACTGTCTGTTTCCTTACAGGCTCTGTGGCTACCCTCCCTTTTACGACGAGAACGACACCAAGCTCTACCAGCAGATTGTGAAGGCGGAGTACGAGTTCGACTCCCCCTACTGGGACGATATTTCAGAATCAGGTGCCGGAGGTCACTGTGTCTTATGTTCCCCATGGCATTCCTTCTGGACTGATCCCCGTTCTCTTCAAGTACTTTCCAAAAGGAAAGGGCAGATGCTAGGGCTTACTGTAAATGTGTTAGTCTGGGTTTGCTTGCTCGAAATACAATGGAAGGATCTCCACTCCTGGTCCTGAAAGCAGGTTCGTGTGCAGGTTCTGAGCCCAGCTGAGCTCCTAATGACCTTGATCAGCTCATGATTTGTTCAGTTGGACCAGTTTCACAGCGTCAACCAGTTCTTCAGTTTCTGCTGTTTTATATAGACCTGGAAACTCCTCAGGCATGCCTGCTCTGCAGGACTATAATTGGGCATCCCTGTCATCCTCATATCTTTGGAATTTGGATTTGGATGTGGACTCAATTAACCAATCAGCTGATGAATTATCTAATCAAGGCAATTTGCTAAAAGCTTTATCCTCCCACGTCTGAATTAGGTTTCCTGGCATGCAAAATGAGCCAAATCCCTTATATCTGTGTCTATAAAGACTCTGTAAAATGAACATTTTGTATGTGCTAGGCTCAATCAAGCTGTTGCTTGTTTTTTCCCCTTCAGAAAATCCCATCACTGTGGTGGGATATCGAGTAGAGAAAGAGGAGAAGTGAGAGGGAGATAATAAAAGGTTTAAACACTTTTCCAAGCAGTTTCCTCTGAAGTACGTGCTTCATGTAAATAGGGGAGACAGAGCTGAACTACTGTACATACAGTTTGGGGTAAAAGACTCCAGTTATACAGCAGACAAAGTTTTAATTGTTTACTTATTTTGATGACATCTGCTTAGGCTAGATGAATGGAAATAAAGTAAATATTTTGCCTCTCTGCTATTTTGCAAGATCTTAGCTTGTGCACGGTTCAGCAGCTTGTAAAACCCGAAGCGGATCAGGCCGCTGTAGAGAGGGAATCGTTTCCTCGGCCATGAGATGGCCTGCATGTTTATCGCTTAGCGTGCGGTTTGAAATGGACAGAACTGCCGCAGCCCTTGAGCAATGATTCACAGAGCGAGCAGGAGGCTGAGCCGGGCAGTTTCCTGAAGAGCAATTAATAAGGATGTCGTTCTGAGAGCCTGGAACCTGGAACGAGTGTCTTTTCCCTCGCTACAGACCAGGAGCTCGGATTGATGCTGTGAGACAAACCCGCTTCTGGGTTTCGCTTGTGTCAGCAACAGACTCAGATTTTTTCAGAGTTTGGAATTGCGACATATTTGGAATTGGGAGAGCTATAGCATTGCAAGGGGTTATTGTTGCTGTCGTTGTCATGAGCCTTCTTTTGTGTGTGTTGCTACACAGCCAAAGACTTCATCTCGCACCTGCTGCAGAGAGACCCCGAGAAGCGCTTCACCTGTGAGCAGGCACTGAGGCACCCATGGTAACGCCCCCCACCCCCCCCCCGCCCCATGCCGTCTCCCTCTGTTCACACCATGCGTTTCCTGGGCTTTACCCAGAGGCCTCCTCTAATGCCCGTCTCTTGGCTTTGCCATACTGTTGCCACGACTTCACCGGGCCTTTCTGCCCTCTGCTGCTCCACAGTGAATGCAGAAGTACCGCTGAATGCAGAAGTGTGCGTTTCTATTTTTAAAAAAGACCTGCAGAAGGTTATTCAATATTTATATTGAATATTCAGGGCATGCCACATTCTGGTTCGCTTGGAATAACAGCTCCCAAAAACCAGATGCCGCCTCTGAGGATGTTTTAGTGAGTGTTTGGGCGCAGTGCAGACGTAGAAGGGCTGACGTACGGCATTTAGAGGTTTTTTATTCAGGAAATGAGGCCAGAAATTGGGGAGGAGATAGGACCGCGGAGGTGGGAGTGAACCTGGCTGCTGCCAGGCCTCTCAAACGTGTGTTTCAAAGTCCGTGAGGCAGCAGGAGGCAGATCTGCCCCGAGAGGAAGTCACCACAGGCGCCGGCGCCAGCAGCAGGGCGCTCCGGCAGCACAGTGTGAGTGCCTGCGGTTTTCCCACTCCGGCGTCCTGCATGCCCGCTGGCCCCCCATGCGCTGTGCCCGTGCTGCACCTCTGCAGGCTTCGCGGTGCGTCTGCCCTGGCTCCACCGGGCTGAGCCGCGGCCGGCGCTCCCGGAGTGAGCTGCACTCTTGCTGTCCCGCAGGATCTCCGGCAGCGCGGCTCTGGAGAAGAACATCCACGAGTCCGTCAGCGAGCAGATCCAGAAGAACTTTGCCAGGAGCCAGTGGAAGGTGAGAGCGCGTTTGCCGGGGCTGTCGCTGGCCGGCCAGCCCCCTGGACGGACGTCTCCGGTGGCTCTCCCGGCTCACGCGATGCTGGGACGTGCTCTGCTTTTTGGGGGTTGAAGGTGGCCGGGGCCTGTTTGTGCTGGTGCACACAGCTATTGTCCAGTCTCTGGGACAGGTGGACTGGCCAAGGGCCTGTCCTCTGTCTCCGACAGCTGTTCTCACTCATGGACTCCCCTTGAATCTGCTCACGAGATTCTAGTGCCACCTAGTGGTCAGAACCTTTCCAGCCGGATGCCCTCAAAATGACCCGGGGGAGGGATGTGAACTGTAGCTGAACTCGCAGCAGCCTCCACCCCCCTCTGACCGCTGTGTGAAAGCTGGGACGTCTAGTTTGAGTCACGTCAGGTGCAGGATAAAAGCTTGACTGCTTCATTACCAGGACCAAGGGACCAGGGGGACCGAGCTGCAGGCGAGGCGGTTTAGCTGCTCTTTTAAGTCGTCTTTTAAGACCTGCCACGGCCTGTGTTTTTCTCCGCAGAGAGCCTTCCACGCCACGGCTGTGGTGCGTCATCTGAGCAAGAAGACCCAGGCTGCGGGGGAGGATGTCGAAGATGCTGTCTCGGGGGAAGGTGAGAACCCCTGGGGTACCGTTCACACAGGTGTCCACAGCTTGGTGTGTTAGTTCCAGAGAAGAGACACCACAGAGGCGGGCGTAGGAGTGCACACCACTGTCCTGCGTCCCCTTCCTGTTCAGAACCAGCTGGCTGCTGTAAGTGATGCTGGTGGACCAGTAGGTGGCGCTCTTTCCTCTGACCAAAATTCCCAAGCCAACGCCCCAGTGTGGTGACCAAGCTCAGGGACATTGTGCTGCCTTCTTTGAATGAGAATTTCAATTCATTAGCCAAATTTGTGATGGCAGGGCTGTCAACTCCATCGACCGGGCTAATTTCCTCTCTCGGCTTGTAATGTCTGGACTCCCTAAAGCTCCCCTTTAATTCAAGTTTCTCTCTCCTGCCCCTGATCTGTTCTGATTCCCCTGACTGGGACTCTTCTGAGGTTTTGATGGTGCCTTCCTGCATGAGTTGCTTTCTTAGGCCAAACTGCTCACTGAGTAAGAGACACAAGAAGGATGAGAAACTCAGTATGTTCAAACACAGGCACATGTTTAATAGACATTCCTACACCATTTCAGAGATCTCTGGGAAATGCTGTGGGGCTGCTGCGTGTCACCCAGGGGCCACATGATTCTGGGACATGGGGTTGCACCCCAGTGGTGGATGAAGTGGATCCACTCCTGTATGTGCAGTGTTTGGGGTTCTTTGATATAAAGAGTTCTGCAGGAATGTAGGGAATTATTTCTGAATGAATGACTTTCTTAATGTAGGAGGTTGTCCTGATCTTGTGTTTTGGATTAATGGTCAAATAGCATCCCAGTGGAATATTGAGCCTTAAATCTAACACGATAGTTTTCCTCATGTGTTACACAAATCCCACACGCACTGACTGTCTGTCCAAAACTGTTACACAAGCCTGGCTTAAATCACCACCAGGATCCTCCATCCTGTGCAAATTTGACCTGGGCTCCTGACGGCGGCTGTTCCTTCTCGGGAAGGAGGAAGGCTGTGTGTTGTGACGTGTCTGACATCAGTCTTTCTGTCTCTGTTTCAGCAGACACAAGCTAGAGCTGTGGAGGAGGATGGCCTGAACACTGCCCTGTGCGCTTTCGCTATGTGCTGCATGCAATTCCCTTCTGTTGGCCTCATGGATGCCAAGAGCCGTGTATAAAAACATTACACATCTGTTAGGAAAGGAAGAGTGGGTACTGGGGGCGGAGCTGCATGCTGCTGCATTTGAAAACAGATTTCACTGTGTTGTACAGCGTGTACTGTCCTAGTGTGCACGTGTCTCTGTGTGTGCATGCTTGTGTGTTTCTGTACATGCCTGTTTGATTATGTGCAGCTAAATGTTTGTGTCTCTGGGTATGTAAATGTACAGTATGTGTGCATGTGGGTGTACATGCATGTTTGTGTATGAAAGAATATGCATATATATGAGTACTGTATGTACAAGGATATTTAAGTGCACGAGAATTTATGAGTGTATACATGCATTTTAGTGTGTGAGAGAATATGCATATACTGTATATGAGTGTGTACAAGGATACAAGGATATTTATGAGTTTGTGTGATTTTATGGATGTGTACATGCATGTTTTTTGTGTGTGAGTACATGCATGTGTGAGTGAATGTGTGTACTTGCATACTTATGTGTGAGAGCATGCTTGTGTGTGTACATGTATGTACGAGTGTGTATACAGTATGTCCATGTTTGTGTGCTTTTGTGTCTATGTGTGAGTGTTTGTGTGTACATGCATGTTTGTGTGTGTGTTTGTGTGAATGTACTGCAGGTGTATGTTTGTATCTGTGTGTACATGCATGTTTGTGTATTGGCGTGGGGAGTCTGTTTGAGAAAGACTGGGATTATTCTGAGGTTGTGATGGTGTCTTCCTGCATGAGTTGCTCTCTTAAGCCAAACGTCTCACCAAGTAAGAAGCATAAGAAACTCAGTATGTTCAAACACAGGCGCATGCTTAATAGACATTCCAGCACCATTTCAGAAATCTCTGGGAATGTAGAGATAGATGCAGGCTCTCTTCATATGCCTTATTCATCCACAGCATCACAGGAGACACAGATGTACAGACCCTGCACTGCAGCTGCAGTTTGAACTCAGTCAAGCAAAGGGGGTGCAGCTCATCCCAGCACAGCTGGAGACTCAGAGCCCTTCACAGTCATGTTATCAAAGTATATCGACAACCTCTAAACGTACAAAACGTTCCTGAGATCCACCTGAGATTAAACTTTTCCATGGCTTGGAAAAGACCCTTTGCTTTCCGCACTACAGTGGGTGCTACATTTGCAATCCTCACTTAATAGCTCCGTTTATTTAAAATTGCCTTCAGCATTGTGCTTGTGATGATAAAGCCACAACGACATCATTAAATTGCTTTACTTGATTAAAAAGTTCCTGGAGCTGTCATGTCTTCCTTTAATGTTGTTCTCTGTAATTCTTGAGTGGATCGATTCCCATGTGGTGCGGAGGTGTGGAAGCCAGTTAGTATGAGGGTCGCTTTGCCCTTAATGAACTACAGAACCCTGTTAAGTTCCTGTCTGGTGCCCAGAGACTTACTCAGCTGAATATATTGGTAAAGCTTTTAATGTAGTAGTCACCATCTGTGTGAATCTGGGGCTTGTTAGTGACTGTCATTTCTTAACAAGAATACCTTTAAAACTCCGGAATTCGTATCTGAGATATTTAGGCACTCAGAATTCCAAGGACGTTGTTGTTATTATTTGAAAAGTTTATAAATCCAACCATGTTTCTCAGTCCTCGAACACACAAGACAAAGATTTCTATATACAGCATGTCTCTTCTAACGCCATTAACAGAATGCTATATGTATAGTAATGTGATATACTGTAGTGCTGAGCCTACAGCACATATCGGTATTATTTTAAATACAATCTGCCTGTTTATTTCCCTGGATCAGAAATGGATCTTATGCTACGAATTGATGCTCTGCTGCTTCATCATTACAAGTGTCTGACTTGCCTTGACAGCACCATTAGTTGTGAATATGCTCATTTCACTGCACTTTCTGCCAAAACCAGAGATGTCAGTGTTCCAGACTCTCCAAAACAGCATCGTCTGAGGACCTCTCCATATGGACACGGGAAATCTGTCAAGCAGAAAACAGCCTTCTGTTCTGTCATTACAATGCTCCTGCCCCTGAAATCACTGTGTAGGTGCTGCAGTTTGGTTCTACAGGAAAAGGCAACAGTTCGGTTGCAGAGAGATTAATTGTGGAGTGAGTTCGGCGTGAGCTACAGTAAAGATAAGGCAAGAATCTCCGGGCAGAGAGGTGGGAGCAGGCTCTTAATTTGAACTGTGCTGCTGGACTGAAGTGCCTGGAGAGCAGAGCAACTGGATTCATTCTGGGGGCTTGAGGGAATGTCCGGCGCTGACCAGCAGAAGGAACCGAACCCTCTTATTCTTGAACAGAGCCTCCGAGGGGAAATGATTCAAGCGTTCCCAATCCTCAAAGGCACTAACAGAGTCAACTCGGTGGATTTCTTTTGAATCAACAGCAAAACAGTTTCAAAACCGAGACCAAGCACGTCTTTACTCAAAGGGTGGTGGGGGTGTGGAACAAGCCGCCCAGCCATGTTGTTGAAGCTGCGAATCTGACCTGTTTAAAAAACAACTGGGTGAGATGTTGGGATCAATTAGGGTATAAGCTACCAGACAGGGCTGGATGGGCTGATTGGCTGCTCTCGTTTGTAACTGTTCAACATTCTTATGTAAATATAGATCCTGCAGATTCGAGGGCAAAACCAGTAAATTCCTGGTGAAGATGCGTAGTGTTGCCAATTGCATCTGTCCTTCAAACCCACTCGGTTCACAGGGATCTTGAGCTGGCCAGCCCAGTCACATAAAGACGTCTGGAAGTGATCTGTTATGGGTTGTTAACATTGCCCGTCAACCCAGGTCCTTACTGCTTCTTTCTATTCAGGATGGCTGGGGAGCTGGAGCCTATCCCAGAAAGCAACGGGCACGAGGCAGGGTGCACCCTGGACAGGGCACCAGTTCATCACAGGACACACACACTCACACACCCTGGACAGGACAGCAGTCCATCACAGGACACACACACTCACACACCCTGGACAGGACACCAGTCCATCACAGGACACACACATACTCACACACCCTGGACAGGGCACCAGCCCCACACACTCACACCAGGACTGATTTTCCCAGAAGCCAATTAACCAACCAGTGTGTCTTCGGATTGTGGGAGGAAACCAGAGCACCCGAGGGAAACCCACACAAACACAGGCAGAACATGCAGACTCCACACGGACACCGCCCCAGGTCCAGAAGTGAACCCAGGTCCGCAGTGCTGCAGGACAGCAATGCTAGCCATTGGACCACAGTGCCTCCCTTCATCACTGTACATCATATAAGAAAACATTCTTCTTCTTCTACAATATCTCCTTTGCCTATCCATTTTATTTGCTTGATGCAGCATTGGAGAATTCCGAAGGGGGAAAAAAAACATTTAAAGACAGTAAGTGTGGCTGATACCACTTTGATAATCATCCTCCTGACCTCTGAAAAGTCATTTTATAGGCCTGCATTATTCATCCTTGACATGCTTCCTTCAGGTGCAAAGTTCAATATCTCTGAAGGATCAAGGACGTATTGGCAACCCTTGTCCTCATACAGCCTGGCAGGCGTATCTGACAGATGTGTCTGTGAAGCAGAAACCGTTTTCAGACAAGAGCGTTTCTGTGGGCTGCAGCAGACAAATGAGATTTGGGTCGTTTGCTTGCATGTCCTTTCTTGGAATATACTGTATCCTACATTCCGCCCGGAAGCGTTGTTGACCGGGGACAATTCCCTTGCGCTCATAAAGCCCTTGTCACGCTGAGGGACCCCAGGGTGCCTTGCACACAGGAGGAGATTCACCCCAGTCGCCAGGATGCTGCAGATTGGCTGGTCAGGAATGGGAGGCCACACCCCCCCGCCGACTCCTGCGGACAGTGTGGCCGATCTTTAGTGACCAAGCCGCCAGCTCCTCGCTTTAGGAGCTGAAGGAGGGCGCCTCCTGCAGCACAGTGGTCTCCAGTCACCATACTGGGGCTACTGGTGCGGAGGGGACAGCGCCCCCTACTGGTCCACCAATACCACCACTTACTGCAGCACCCTGGTTTCCTCTAGGCGTCTCGCAGGTCTCCCAGGACTGACCAGACCCTGGCCTGCCGAGCTTCCGGGATCGGATGAGAGCGGGCTTCACCTGATCCAGAAACGGACGGGTGTTAACACGGCCCGACGACCGCAGTAGATAAGACAAACAAGAGCCCTCTTGTCGCATCGTTGGTAGTTTGGGTATCGGGCATTGGTATTTGAGTGGCTGTGCCGCGCAGCCCCGGGTTCAATTCTGCAGCTGGGGTGCTGTCTGTGTGGAGTCTGCATGTTCCCCTGAGTTCTCCTGGGCTTCCTTCAGGTGCTCTGGTTCCCTGCCACAGTCCAAAGACGTGGTGATGGGTTCATTGGTGTCTGGGGAGAGTTGGCCCTGCTGTGAGGGATACGCCCTGTCTAGGCTGTGCCCTGCCTCGTGCCTCTTGCTTGCCAGGATCTGCTCTGGCTGCCCAGCGACCCCGAATTGGATACAAAATGATGGATGGATGGATGGATGGATGGCGAAGCAATATTGCATTTTCCATTTTCAGTTCCAGTCCAACTGATTGACTAAACTGAGCAGCCCCACCCCCCGCAGAGCAGACATTGAATACACCGCACACTGGCGCCAAACAGCGGAGCATTCAGAAATAAAAGCCCTGAAAACGTTCATTCAGCTTGCGTGCACAGAAATAGACCTGGCCTGACTGTGCGAGCAGTTATCCCCCCAGTCACTGCTGCACTAAATGGAATATTGAGTCAATAACTTGTTATTTTGTCAAGCATTGTGTGTTTCACCGCAAAGCGAGTCTCTGAATAACACACCGGGCCGCTATATATAACATTCTCGGAATGAATGTGTAGCGCTCCGGCGTGACGTGGTTGTTTCCAATAAAAAAAAAAATAACACGAGTCATTGAAACATATGTTACTGCACAAAGAAACAACATCTTTCTCATTATTCCTGACATTCCTCGTCTCAAGGAGGGATGTTTTCCGCCCGTGAATGCAGCTAAAGTGGATAATTTAAGCAAATGCATACCCCGTTCATCTCAAATTAGAAAAGTCTTCACCCCAGGTACGAGCGCTCTTTGCCACGAGGAGCCGTTGCTAAGGCGACGGCAATTTACAACTTGGCGAGGAGCGCGAGTCTGCGGCTTGTAATTAACCGACTCGCGCGCAGCTGCGTGTTCGCGGCGACGGCGGGCGAAACGACTCGCAAACTTAAGTTCTCTTTAAAAAAAAAAGCCCACATAACTCAACCATTATCCCATTTTTTCTTGAAAAGAAGAAATACAATGGACCCGTCCGTCTCCTCTGCGGAGTTTACGTCGCTATTCTCCAAATTATGCAGGGGGACGTAAGTGGCTGCTTCTCATACTGTATATCGAACTCAATCTGCAATTTTACAGTCGCATAGCGAAATGCACTAGCACGACGTACTGTATTATACAGGCAAGCCAATTAGACTCGGAAGAACAATGCGTTCGTACTCCTTTTTTAGGCGTGTTCTGCCTGTCCACCGGGAGAGGGCGCAATACTCCACTGAAAAAGCGATTCAACAGTTTGCTTTTGCGGTCACTTCTTAGCGCGCCGTTAGTGCCGCTTTCCACGTCGCCTAGAGAGCATTTCTAATGTAACGTTATACTTGTGCGTTTGAGTGGCGAGTTGATTTTTTTTTTGCGCGGGGGGTTTCAGATCGAAAAGGTGCGTGGATAATGTTGAGCTTTAGCGGCTGGCTGGTACTGACGGCGTCATTTTCCATTCTTGGTCGTGTGTGTGTGTGTATACACCCCACAGCACGTGGGGTTCCTCCCACGGTCCAAAGACACGCTGGTAGGCTTAATGGGCCTCTGGGAAAACTGGCCCTGGTGTAAATGTTAACGTGTCCGTGCCCGTGTCCGTGTGTGTGTGTGTGTGTGTGTGTGTCCGTGTGTGTGTGTAATAGACTGGCGTCCCATCCAGGGGGTACCCTGCCTTGGTCCCACGGCTTGCTGGGAGAGACTCCAGCTCCCCCCCGGCCCTGAATTGGATCGAAGTTGGATGAATGGTTGCACCCTGTCCAGAGCAGTGTCATTTACTAATTTCATAACAGTGATCAATTCTGCTCGCCTGAAGTTACCGCACGCTGATGTGTGACGTTCACTGACTGCTTCTGAATCCTTGTTGGTACTTCAAGGCTCAGAGGGTGGGTGGCCCTGAACCAGCTCTCTGGGTGCCCGTGAGTCCTGTCACCTCGCGCCGGGTGGCGTTCAG
The DNA here is from genome assembly GCF_059453375.1 of Lepisosteus platostomus. NCBI lineage: Eukaryota > Metazoa > Chordata > Actinopteri > Semionotiformes > Lepisosteidae > Lepisosteus > Lepisosteus platostomus. The sequence continues at coordinate 2,073,453 of NC_142613.1, forward strand.
GGGGGTCAGGAGGCAGACGTCCCGGACTTGTGGCTGCGACCCGCTCGCTGCGACGCAGGGCCCTCGCCGTGTGGCCCCTCGGGCGACCCGACCGCCGCCCTGGCGGGGCCGTGTTAGCGGGGCACTGCGGGTCAGGCGGGCGCGTAGGGTTCCAGCAAAGTCCCTGTGAGCTGAGTGCGCACCTTTCCCGCAGAAGATGCAGCGTTTTAGGAGGTGGACATTCAGAACGGGTTTGAACTGGATTGGAAGAGTGCTGGACACAAGGGCTGCTGTGCAGCTCTAGACCGCTCTGCAAGTAACCCGTTGTATTGAAAGTTATCTTTAGCAGATAGGGAGTAGGAGGATGTGCGGGATTTTGGAACACTGCCAGTCTTGTAAGCGCAGGGAAGGGTGACGGATAACAGGAATATTGAAGGGCTGTTCTAGTTGAATTGCTTTGAGAAAAACACACCGAGCGTCTGTGTGTTTCGCTCCCATGCGCCTGCGATACACACTTCTTTTGCCCCCTGAGACGGACTCCTGGCTGGCTTTTAAGGGGGAGCGGGAGATTTTTCTCCAGCACCTGGTTTTCCTCGACTCGGGGGCAGCCCTGGGGGGACCCGGGGTGTTCACGGGGCGCCACCTCTGACCCCTGCCTCCTCGCCCCCTCGTAACTCCTCGTGGCGGCTCTGACGGAACCTCGGCTGGGACGGCGGCGGACGAGGCCCCCTCCGGCTCGGATCGTCCAGTCGCCACAGTCCGCCTCTCCTGTCCTTCTGCGCCCCTGGGGGTCTCCCCTCTCTCTGTCCTGCGGCCGGGGGGCCGGCCCTCACCCAAGCAGGTCAGGCCAAAGCTCTGGTGCCCGACCCCCTCCCCCCCCCGGGAGCAGGCTCTCTCGCTGGGTGATGTCATTCCTCCTGTATCGGGGGCCGCAGGCCCTGGAGCCCCCCTGCAGGGGGCGCTCATGCGGAAGCAGCTTAGTGGGCGCACGATGGGAGAGCGCTGCAATATTTAAGAGTCAGGCCCTTCCCACAGGGCAGCAGACGGTACTCACGTCATGTTGTCAGGAAGCAAAGGCAGCAAAGACCCCAGACAGGCTACCGGACGCCCCTGTCTGGCCAATCGCCGGCGGCTGTCACAGGGACTATCTGACATGGGCACACGCTTCGCTTACAATGCACCCGGGAAGCTGATGTGGGGGGAGAGGCTGATGGGGGGCGCGCAGGGGCACCCCAGGGTGGGCCGTGCGCGGTGGGCTGCGGGCCCTCCCGTGTCTCGGCCCCGGGGCCGGGCTCCTGTGGTTGCGTGCCCGCTCCGTGCTCTCCTGCTCGGCTACCTGGCGGCCGTCCCTTCTGTCTGTCTCCCGTCTGCCCACTGAGTGATGCTAATTCAGCCGCTGGTCCTAAGAAAAACAACAACTCTGCAGGCTCGATTGTTTTCGGGAGCGGAACGTCAGGCGGGCGGGAGTTTCGGCTGGAGTGCGGCGAGGTGGCGGGTGCCATGCGTGCGCCGGTGTCTCCCCGTCCTCGCGAGGTGTCCTCTAGAGCTGTCCTCGGGCTCCGCGCGCTCTTCCCACTTGGAGGGGTTCGGCTGTGACCAGATGTTAGGGAGCTGACGGCGACCGGGGAGCAATCCGTTAATGCACTCTGAGCTGACAAAATCAGGTTAGTTGACTCATTACGCATTTAGTGATGTTGGAAGGGAGCCAGGTCCCTCTGCAGGCTCATGCGCTGCCTGAGTGCAGCCTCTTCTTTTCATTTCCTTGTGGTGTGAGGGCAATAAAAGGGCTGTGTCTCTGTCTGTGCGACGGGGGCTCCTTTAAAGCTCTCCGGTCCAGACTGGCAGTGTGATTAATACCCTGGCTCTACAAGGGCGGTGTCTCTGTCTGTAACACTGACACAGATCACAGTGTGACAGGGGCTCCCATTTCCTTTTCCCTCTCGCAGAAGCGTGAACTGCGCCACGTGTGGACCAGAGCTGCCTGTCTATACCAGGAGACATTAGAAATGCAACAGATGCTATGGGTTACTCATTTCATGTGCTTTTATGCCTCTGAGCAGATACAGGCTGTCAGAAACACATACATACTGCATGTACAGGATGGGTTTTTTTTTTTGGCACAGCGTTTCATCATTTTAATGATTCATGTCCTTGTGGTGGCTGTGGCCCTGCTGTGAGGTCAGGGCAGAGCAGACACCAGCTCTGAGGCTGCAGAGTGGGCCTCACTTTTGCATCGGTGACCATGTGGCGACTTCAGCTGCCCAGCAGTCTCGTTCTGAAACTACAGCAGACGCAGTGACCCAGAATGGGACTTCTTCTTTTTCTCATTAGCTCAGAGCATCTAGAAACTGTCTTTGTTCCCTTTTCAGAAATTGAGCTCCTCTTCCTTAATCTGTCCCCGTACAGTCAATCTATTTTAGGCTCCGTGATATTCTTAATCTGCTTGTACAGTATGTGTGTTTTTAATTGAGCTCGGGGAAAAATGGAACATTTCACAGAGATCTGTCTGCTAATCTGGCTGTGCAATAAAGGTGCTCATTTCAATCTTAATGAAGTATTACACTGGGATGAAGAGGAATGAAATGTTCTTTATAGGCAAGCAGGAAAAGTCATTATGAGCATTTGTACTGTAAGCGCCTCGCTGTAGCCACACTGAGGCTTCTGGCAATTAAGAATGGGGCTCGTCTGCGTCTATGGGTTATAATGACAGCGCCAGATGATCATTTCAAATGAGATTTGGTCAGTATAGATGTGGAACGGGCAGCTAATTAAAGTTCATGTGTGATTCAATATTGATCTCTCAACCTCAATCGTTTTATAAGTGTCTCCGAGAACCCAGAATTAATTAATTAGTTGACTTATTCCTTCTCCCACTTTCTCATTATTGGTCTCACATGACTAGACCCATACAGTATCCTAGAAACCAGGAATATTTGCTGGTGGTCAATATCTCCTATCGCTGTTTTTTTTTTTTAATCGAGAAAATAAGAAAGATTGCATCTTTGAAGGGCGCCTCGAAGTTGGGATTTCTCGTGCGATATGAATTTTAGTGGACTGTGAAACAGGCGGGCGTGTGGCTCCTGCTGTAATGTGCCAGCGGGCTCTTGGGTGAGCTGCAGTGATCAGAGCCCCGCCGGGGTGCAGCGCACTGAATCTTTCCCAGGAATGGAAACGCACAGGGTTGTTTTTTCCCTCGGACGAACACCCTCGAGCCTGCTGCTGCGGCCGACTTCCTTCAAGACGGCCCTTCAGGAAACGACGGATACGTCAGGAGTCGGCAGCCCCTCCCCCTCGCCCCAGCCCTCCGCTGCCCCCCGGCTGCCGCGGTGCCAAGCCATGGCCTCTCCTTATCAGCAGCAAGCAGCACACTCTGCTCGGCAAATCCATGACAGTTGCGATTGGGGGTAATGTCTTCTTTTTTTGTGAGAGGTGCTGATCAAATCGCAGGGATAAAGCGATTATGGAAATCCCCTGCTGGTGTAAAATCAGCGTTGAGGGAGCTGAGGGGTTGATGGTGAGTCATGGGATGTGGGAGGTTGGGGGGTGTGTGCTCGGATGTGCGCTCAAACGATGCTGTTAACGAGCCTCGCACAGAAGGACCAGTGCTCCTTCTCCCCTGATGGCCACGACTGCCGTTCCTGGGGAGGAGTTGAAGCCGTTGAATTCGGTCGTCACCGGCCGACCCGGAAGAGAAACTCCCTGGTCACAGGTCATCGCAGAGGTCTTCGGCACCTGTGGGTGCCTGGGCGTCTCTGAAGTCACTCCTCCACCGAGCGCTTTATCGCCTGTGGCGCTCTCTGAGACACGGAGACAGAGTGAGAGATGCTATACGAACGTACTTTGTATCTTCCAGTGCTGCGAGCGTCGCCCATAAATTATTTCAACTGCCCCATGATTCAGAACAAGACTGCGCTGACTGAGACACTGTATTCAGCAACAGACAAACGATGACTTCTCCAGCAGTTATGATTTTAAGGGCAACAGGTGGGACGTGTATCGTTTCGCATTGTCGTCCATTTTATGAGCTTTGCAGGCGGATTGCCAGAGTGGAACGGGTCAAGCTGCTGTTGGAAAAAGAGGAATCGGAGAGCTTGTTTCTGTACCCAGCCCTCGTGCCTGGTTGCTGCTCAGGTGGAACAGAAAGCAGAGAAAACCAGCAGCAACTTCAGTGTGTTGACAGCTGTTGTAACATCTGTCTGCTATGGTGTTGCCGGGCTGTGGTAACTGTACAGCTGGACGATGCCAGGAGTGGGTGTGTGTGAGGGGAAGCAGGCCCCATCCACAGGCGTCCTTAATAGCCCATCTGTCAGTCAGTCCTGCGGTATAGCAGGCCGCTACAGGAGGAGTGCGGAATGGGTTTTTTTTTTTAAAAGCCCCCTGAACAAATCCATTAATCGATAAGCAGCAGTTTTCGTAAATGAGTAGAAAATCCCGGCCCTGCTCTTTGGCCATCTGGTACCGAGACGAGCAGCAGTTCTGGTGTACGCAGAAACCGGGTCGGTGGTCAGCGGCCGGCCCGTCGTTGGCACGCGCTCGGCGAGCAGGCCGCGAGAGTGCGCTGGTGAAGGAGGCGGAGGGGACGAGCAGCGCCGGAGTCAGGGGGCGGGGAGGGAGAGGGGAGTCTGAGCTGGGGTGCGGTTGTGTTGAAGGCGGGTTTGGTGGCTGATGGGCGGATGGAACCAGACCGTCGCCGAGCAGGGCGTCTGAATCTGGCCGCGCGGCCAGCACTCCCTGGGGGGGGGGGAGAGCAGGGCTCGCTGATGGCCCTGCACGCGCGCAGGCGTCTGTTGTACAGGAAACGGAGGGCGCCCTTCCGTCCTCTGGAATTCCTCTTCCTCATGTGTCCCAGAAGAGCACGGGCCAGGCCTGGAGCCGCCTGTACTGCAGGGAGCAACCTGCTCCGCTGAATCGATTCCAGCCGGGTGTACCTGCACGACTGTTCCTTGCACTTAATGGAAACACTCGATATAGTGAGTCTCTTTCAATCAGGGCCTTCGCTAAGCAAATTAGTCATCCTTCCCGTGGTGATTAACACCTTTACTGGTCAGCCAGGCAGATGGCCTGATTTTTATCCCGATCACAAGAATATCACACGCCTAAAACCTCCAGTGCAAGTGCCCGTACAGGACATAGTCAGGTGTGGACATACTATGTCCTGTTTGTCTGTTTCACTGATGGGTAACCGCATTTCGGAAGCAAGATATGAAAGAAACTATAAGCATCAAGGCTAATGAGGATTATTCTAAGCTCCATCATAAAGTTACTAGGATAGTAGAGACCAAAAATATTTAATGGAGCGTTTTTGCCCCCTTGAGCAGTGGAATAAAAGGCACTGTGCAGAAGGTAAGATTATCTGTGTTGGTTTCATTAGCTCTTATCTCTGCGAGAGGCCGAATAATCCTGATTGTAATTTTTTTTTCCCCAGGGGAGGGATCAGTAGTTTCCTTATTTAACGACGCGGAACGGAGCCGAAAGCACCAGAACCAATTCAGTTTGTCCCTGCCACTGCGGAATGGCGGGCCGCGCTGCCTGGGATGGATCTCTGCTCGGACTGATAAACAGACCCCACAGTCCCCCCACTGGGTCTGGCTCTTTCCCCCGACAGCGAGGCGGTGCCGGCTCCTCGTTCCCTCTCCGGTTAGGCCCTGGCCCACAGAGAGCAGGAAGGTGCGGGGCGCCGCCAGGAAGAGGCCCAACTCCCCTTCATGCCTTTGTGCATCAATGCAAAGAGGATTCAGACAGCGCCGCTGAGACGATAACGTCCTGAAATGAGCTTCGCTCGCTCCGGCTTCCTTTTCCCTGCTGGATGCGCTGCAGAGCGGCCTACAGGCATCAAGTGTGTTTGTGCCTGTCAGTGCTTTCTTACTTAGCGGGGAAAGAAAGGATCTAAGCCCAGACGGATCGCCGTCTTTTTACAATGGAGCCCCTCGCCGTCAAAAACCCGCCGGGAACTCGAGCGTCAGCGCTCTCCCCTCGGATGAGCCGCGACCTTCCGAGGGAAATTTGCAAAGATCCGTCACGTCTTAAAGGAATGCTAAGCACATTAATTTAATACCCTTTTTTTTTTTTTTTTCCTGCCGCGGCTCTGAAGAAGAGGCGAACAGGAGGGATTTGCCGGAGCCAGGGATTAGGAAAGGGAGGCTTTGATGGTTTCAATTATTAGGCAAAGTTTCTGAAAGAAGGGGACATCAAAGAGAAGGGGTGATTAGCATGCTGGAATCTCAGTGGCAGCAGAGGCTAATCTTTAAGGTGACACTCAACATCTTGTCAGCACGTGAAGCCAAATCCCGCGCACGAAGGCTGATCCAGCATGTTAATTAACGAGGATACCTCCTAATCCGGCAAGTCAGGATTATGTAACTCTTTAACAGCGGCAGCCTGAATCTCCGTAGTTTGCCAAGCATGCACACCAAGTCCTAGTTTGTATTCTCCGTGCGCAACAGCACTTATGTAATAACGCCACTCTGTGATCTGTGCCGTAACCAGGTGGGGCATGATCCGTTGTCAAAGGCCTGGAATACCTTAGGCCCACCCTTCACTCTGCCCCCTCTTTAACTGGCCCATGGGATACAGGAATAGGGAAGGACTCCTTGCAAGCCCACAAACTCTGTCACTATTCTAACAGAGCTGGCAGTGGGTTCGCTGAAATCTTCATTTAACCAAGAATGCGCTAATTAAGCCTTTCAAAGTGTTGTCAGCTCTGCAAATTGGAGGTTTGCATTACCCAGCATTAATTAACTCCGAATCTGCAGCTTTTTAGGGTCCAACCAGATCCTTGCTGAGAGCAGCGGGATGCTTGCAGTCCAGTGATCGGGAGATTCCTCTGGATCTGAAACACCGGGCCCATGATCGCTGTCAGTCCTGGCTTGCGGAAGAAGCTGGTTTCGTTCATTGCTGGGAAAAATGGTTGTCGGCATGAAGCTTCTTGAGTTCCCAGTGGAAGTGTTTGGTAGTGACTCAGATAGTTGCAGGCTCGTGTTTGAAACTGCAGGTGATACATATGGATCCTGGGTACCAATTCATGGTTCTGCGCTGATCGCCAACAAGGCAAGGGCAGTGGTGGGAGGAGTGCCGGGTCAGTGTGGGCCGCGTGCCGCTCATTTCCACTGGGGCGGAGACAGCAGGGGCACACTGGGCCTGATGTTCTCGCAGACTTGCAGGGGATACAGCTTGCCTGGCAACGAGGCTGGTTCTAGAATGTGAGCAGCCCGCGAGGCAAAAAACAAAAGGGCGTCTTTGCTTTCACGCTGAAGACGGTGAAGATGTGCAACAGCTTGCACGGTGTGGTCTGAAGCGGAGTGAGCTGTCTGCTTTGCAGCATGCGTCCTGTCATGAAGATGACATAAGTGCAGATACAAATGAACTAGCTCTCCGAAACTTATTTTTATATCTTATTGACAGGACAGCTTTAAAGCTTTAAAGTCACATCTGTTGTTCTGGATATTTGCCAGAGTTGAAGAACTGACAACTGTGTCTGACTGTCTGTGGGAAACCAGGCCACCTCTAACTCGCTTCAGTGGAACTTCTCTCGGAAGAGCAAGCATGGAATAAGGAGAGGCACAGACCGCCTGAGCTGAGCTCCTTCTCTGGGGTTGGCTGAATGCACGAGCTAGACCGAGCCTTAAGTGTGTGTAAAAAGCCTTTGCTCGTTGTTCAAATTGATCTCCCATGTGCGTTCAACTTTAAACTCTCCGAAAGGGGGAAAAAAGAGAGCGAAGTGCCTGAAATTGAACTGATGCACGTTCATGGTGCGATGGCATAAGTATTACCAAGACTATTCCTTGGAAACGCTCTCCAAGCACGCAGCTGCAGCAAAACACTCGAGGAGAATCCATTGAAAAGGTTTGCTCATGTAGTTTTATATAAAAAGGTCTATTCGTTCTCAAGGGATCACTGGCAGGAATGTTAGTCTTGACATTCCTCTTGAGAGAGAAGGTGAAACGCCCATGATGACAGCAAAGACAGCCGATCCCTTACCTGGTTCTGACGCCAGTAGACGTTCCGATGACGATGCAGTACATAATAATAATAGAGGTCTGCGCAGCTTGTTGGGCCTGATGCCCCATGCGGAGGAGCGAAAAGCCATTCCATCGGCCCCTTGCGCCCTCTCGCCAGCCTCGTGCGTCAAGTGTGCTCTCGGACATCGGTTAAAAACAACGTCCCGAATCGCCGAGCGCTCCTCACGGCCCGACCTCCGAGTGCTGCTCCCGCGAAGGCCAGCGCTGGCGAGTTAGGAGTGAGGGCCCGGGTGAGGTCCGAGAGGCCCCGGGGCGCCGGCGCCGACCTCAGGCGGCTGAAGGACGAGCAGACGGACACAGTGGCAGCGCGAGCCGCCGCCGCGCTCCGGCGGACACTGACAAACGAGCTGAGCGCCGGACTCCGACGGGGCCCATCTGGACGTCGCTGACGGCAGCGCTCGGGAAGAGCCGGGAGTCTTCCACAAGGCATCCATCACTGCCACAGCCATGGCTGTCTGACCACGCTCTGCCCGGGAAAAACATGTCTCACAGCCTTGACGCAAGACCGCGCGATAAAGCAGAAAGCAAGTCCAAGTGTATTTCAGACCAAGAACAGGAGGCACATCGTGACGCGAAGGGTGGTGGGTGTATGGAACAAGCTGCCCAGCTGTTGAAGCTGATACCCTGGTTTCTTTCAAGAAACAGCTGGATGAGACCTGGGAATCAATTAACTACTAATTAGCAAATGAGGTACAGTAGATGGGCTGAAATCCAGTTTTTGTCCCTCCTGGTTACTTACTTGTTTCTGTGATGCCCTAAAAATATATATATACTGTATACAGCTTGTTCACGTCTCAAGCAGTGAGTTGTTATGCTGCATGTAAATGGGAAAGGGAAAGTGTGCCCATGGCTGGCACGGTGCCTGTTGTACGAAGAGCTTCGGCCGCCTGCAGATCTACTGTAGATGATGCAGTTAGGAGAGGCGTGTACACCTCTGGACCGGGAGAGTCATGGGTCTGCAGGGGTCCCAGGGGGGTTTAAACAGTCCATCGGCAGCTTAGTAAGGATGTGGGCTGAGTGAGAGCGATTGGGTCAGTGAAGCAGCTGGGGCTCTCAGCACCAGACCAAAGCTGAAAAGGAACGGGATCTCATGGAGATCGAGGTCTCCTCTGGTCTTTATACAGTATACGGTACCCGGCAGATGCAGTATGTTGTCCAGTACCCCCAGTGGATTGCTGGGATCTGCTGGAGAAAATTGCTGATGAAGAGATGCTGTATGCTGAAATGTCTAGGAAGTTCTGACTCTTGTTCAGAACTGGGGGCATGCACTCTCAGCAGCGAAAGGGGTGGATGTATTTATAAACCACTCTGCTCGTGGGCGTGTAGCTGAAGTTTGCTGGGTCCAGCTATACCCAAGCCACGTGCCTTTCACGATCGTGTGTGCTGCTGCTCAGCAGATGAGCGCTGTATCTGGGGCCACCTGCGTTGAAAGAGGCCTCCTCATCTTCGCAGGAGGAAGGGGGCAGTGTGGTCCCCGTGCTCAGGGTGCTGGGCTCATCAGGAGGCCTCCTGGTACTCCGTCCCAGTTCCACGCCGGCTTGATTTTTTTGGACGATCAGGCACAGCACTGTTTCTGAGAGCCCTGCGCTCTCCAAAATAACAACGAGCAGAAGACGGAGGACATCAGGAAACCAGACGTTTAAGCACTTAGTCTCACCGCTGTTTGCGGCCTCTTTAACGTGTTCGGCATGCTGTCTCTCCAGCCCAGGCCGGCTTTTATCAAAAAATCAATAGATGTGGAAACACCGCAAAAGGCTGATGGGGTACATAAAACACAAGGGCGAGATAAATGAAAGGCTAAATGTTTTACGGCCCCGTGCTCGATGTCCTGACGACGAGGGAGGGGGGCTGGAGCCCGAGGAAGACGGGCTTTTAATTTCCCAGAGTGCCGCTGCGGCCGAATTAGCCCCCCGCTGACAGCAAGATGCACGCGGGCTCCCCCAGCCCCATCCATCGCGCCCCGCTCTGACAGCCCGGGAGGGCTTGACGGCGGCCCGCGCGTAAGTGGAGCCGACAGACGGCGCGCCGGGCCATTTCTCACGCTGGCCAAGCCGGACGCCGGCGCTCGGCCCTCTTTCCGTTTCCAAAATGTGATTGCAGCCTTTTTTCTTTTTTCCCGGGCTTGTTCATCGATTCATCCGCTGCATGAATCGTATCGATCGGACGGGGCTTTTTCGCCGTTCTTGTCGAAGCTGAGCAGGGCTGCTGTTTTTGCTCTGATGCCGCACGAGCCCAGCGCCAGGGGCGCCGTCCTGAAGGCGCTCTTCTCCGGCCGGAGGAATGCTGGTCTGTCTGGCCCTCTCCTCCATCTATCACTGCCGTGTTTTCGATCCTTTACACCCCTCTTTAACGATTTCCAGTTACTCCCATCAGAAAGCGGATACCGGCTCCCCCACTCCAAAACCTGTAGCCATATCGTTACCTTACACTTGACTTCTGTGCCAATATCTATAATGTTGTTCCTGTCATTTTTTTTTCTTCTGTCCATCTGTACACCAACACTGCTGCTGTAAAACAATAAAGACTCTCTCTCTGCTCTTTTTGAGGTTCAGGCACACCTCAGCACGACCTCAGCTCGGGGAGGGGGTTCGGTGAGCCCCTCCATGACCGTTGCACTCTCAGCTCCAAAGAGCACCCCGCTGGGAGCCCTGCTCTGGTCCAGCACAGCCGCTTGGCCGGCTGGCTGTGTTGTGCCGAAGCAGGCCTGCTGCAGAAGAGGACTGGCCCGGGCCTGGCTGCTCCCTTCAGTGTCTGGGGGACATGCTGAGGGGACACCTTCCTGGCAGGCACCCCAGCAGAGCAGAGAGCGGGGAACCTGTCGACATCTGCCCTGTGCCGAACCTGGGGGCAGGGTCTCGGCGTGCGCCTGGAGTCTGAGCTGCTGCCCTCTACGCTGTCAAGAATATAGAGTCAGTGCAAAGGTAAGAAGGGGCCTGCTTGGTCTTTCGTAGTTAATTGATCCCAGGATCTCATCCAGCTGTTTCCCGATGGAAACAAGGGTATCGGTTTCAAGAACACGGCTGGGTAGCTTGTCCCACTCTCCCACCACTCTTTGGGTAAAGGCGTGCCTCCTATTCTCAGTTTGAAACTCACCTTCTGTTTGTGTCCTCTGGTCCGTGCTCCACTGTTGATTCTGTCGATGCCCTTGAGGATTGTGAGTACTTGCTCCGGGTCCCCTCGCAGTCTTCTCTGTGGCGGAGTGAAAGGGCTCCGAGCCTCAGGGGCCTGCCGCCTGTCAGAGCAGCCTGTCGCTTTTCACCGCCCGTGCCCTGACTGGAGGATCGCGGCTGACGAGTGCCTGTCCTCCATCACCGACGTGCCGGATCGGGGCAAAACCCGTCAGCGTCTTGCTTTGGGGTGAGCCCTCCCCTGTGCTGTGTGGGTTTCAGGCTGCGGTCAGCCGTAATGAGGAGCAGCTCTAGGCCTGCAGGTGGGGGCCTGGCAGCCGGCTCCCCTGAAACTACAGGTATTCGACAGGCCAGCGCTCTGATGGATAGACTGCTGTGGACAATAAACTATGCAGTGCCCCCCCAGTAAAGAAATCACTGCCCTCTCCTCCCCTTCCAGCTGGGTTTATGGCCCAGTGGGATATATTAAGTCAGAGAATTGCAGACTGTAGAAGTCATGCTGTTTATAGCCATCATGCAGCCTTGGAAGAGTAATATATGCTGAATTGTTACTTTTTAAAATAAATAACACGGTGCTAAGTCTACAGGTTGATTGCAGGAGAGATTGATCATTCCTTTACATGCTACTTTTCCAAAGCTTGTTTCATTAACATTGCGGCTTGCATGAGACCAACCTAATCATGAGTGTTACCACCTCACAGACTGTTCTAATCAGAGCCCGGAAGCTGAGCAAGGCAGGGGCTGGTCAGTACTGGGACAGGAAACCTTGCAGCTAAAACACAGATGGTGGGAAACCAGTAGGAGGTGCTCTTCCCTCTGTACCAGAATTTCCAAAACACTGGAAATAGTATAGTGAATGGGGGTGTTTTAGGAGGTGTCGTCATGTGAGTTTTTTTTTGCCTTGTGCCCCATGCTTGCTAGGATAGACTCCTTGACCTGATTTGCTGTGCAGTGTGGCCCCAACCTATACTGTATGCAAAGCAGTTTCAGATCCTTTAGGTGGGAAGGCTAGATAAAGGCAAATAATTAATATTACCTGTGGGCAGCATGGTGGAGTGGTCATCAGCATTGCTGTCTCACAGAACTTGGACCCTGGTTTCAATTCCTGGGGTGCTGTCTGTGTGGAGTTTGCATGTTCTCCCTGTGTTCCTCTTTCCTCCAGGTTCCCCAGTTTCCTCCCACAGTCAAATACATGCTGGTAGGTCAGCTGGCTTCTAGATAACTGGGCCCTGGTGTGAGTGTCTGTGTGTGCCCTGTAATGGACTGGTTCACTGCCCAGGGTGTACCCCGCCTTGTGCCCGGTGCTTGCTGGGATAGGGTTTGGTTCCCCCCTCGACTGTGAACTGGATGAAACAGTTGGAAAATAGATGGATGATGGATTATTGACCTGTGTTCTCAAAAGTGGTGATAACCATCAGCAGAGTCATCAGAAAGCAATTGGTATTATTTTTGTTCTGTTTTTCTTCCTCTTTAAAAGTTCCTCTCATAAGTTACCAGCCTTATGCCTCAATATAAAACCAACTGCTTAAAACCCATTTTTCGCTGTGACTGTTAATGACTCTCCACCTGTTTGCTGCAGCTGTTTCCCTCCACACTGTTTTAACACAGAGCATAAGACAATGCTGCACGACAGCAGTTCACATGTCCGACCTGCGTGATGAATAACGTGCAGCAGAAAAACCATCACAAAACTCCAGGACTGCTCCCACGGGGGGGGGACTTTTCTATCAGTACTTTGATCGTCTCGGACGTGTTGGGTGGGCCTGTAAGGCTCTTGTGTGTGAGCTCCAGAAAGAGAGGAGATAAGGAGGAGGGTGTGTGTGACAGCTGAGAGGAAGTCACCTTGGCAGTTCATAGTTACGTGATCTGAGGATCTCCCCCAGCTGCTTCCTGAAAGAAGCCAGGATGTCGCCATCCACAGCATGGTTGGGTAGCTCTTTCCAGACTCCCACAAGCCCCTGTTCCTGGTTTTCATGGCACTTGGTCCCAGTTTTACGCTGGCTCATTCTGGAGAAGTGCTGGGCTGGCTGTGTCGGGGAGGGTTTTGAAGGCTGGGATCACAAGGACATGAGGCCCGCGAGGACATTCCCCGGAGGCAAATTCCCCTCGTTTTTACCCCGAGTCGAATGGCGCCTTCTGAGTCCTCACCAGTGCAGAGACCCATTCACTGTGTCCATGTGAGAGAGGTGGGGATGTGGAGTCTCTCTCTGGCAGCCCCGGCCTTGTCCTCCCTCTAGAATTCAGAGTGCTGTGCTAATGAGCGCCCCCCCAGCATGCATTACTTATTTATAAGCCCCCACACCCCCTGAGGCGGCTGCCTTTCTCGCTGCCTGTTTTTCGTTTTGCTTTTCTAATCCTTCTGCTTTGTCTCTCCGCGCGGCTCTCGCCGCTGTCGCTCCCCGTCAGACTCCGCACCGCCACATCAATATTCATGCCTGCGACTTTTCGGAAATACCGGCAGTGCTGGGGAAAGAGGAGCGGGAGGCAGAGGGAGCGCGCGGGGGCTGACCGCCGCCGCCAGGCCCACCCCGGCGTTAACGCCCTGAAGCTCTTTCAGTTCGTCTCTTTATACCGGTACCGGCAGCAGTAAACTGATGGTCTCACACACGTGCACGCTCTCAGATGCACACAGAAATAGCACGCACACACAGACACAAGCATGCACATGCACACACGTGCACTCAGACACACACACGTGCACACAGACACATACGCATGGACACACACACACTCAGACACACTCGCACAAACACAGACACACACATGCGCACACACACACACTCACTTGTTTTATTTTATTATTGGTGTGTGTTTAGGATGGTACATGAAGACGTATGGGCTGCACGCTGTCTATTATTGGCTTTGTGTGGTATATTGTATTGTATGTCCTTTAGTTGTATGAGCTCACCAATCTCAATTTCACGCAATGAGTTGGTATGACAATAGAGTAGTGAACTTGAGCACGCACATGCATGCACATGCACACAGAGACGCACAGGCGCCCACCCACAAGGAGCTCTAAGACTCCGCCACAGGCACTGGCACAGTACTGGGAACCAGTGAGAGAGAGGCATGCCCAGGTACTGACTGCCGAGGCCTCCTACGCTGAAAACAGCAGCACCGTGGCACAAGACAGCACTGCAGCTGACAGGAGGTTGTGTCCATTAGTCTGTTCTCCAAGGTAAGAGTTTGTTCAGAGCTGCAGTTGGAGTTTTGCTTTCTGCTGTTTTATGAGAAGCAACAAAGAGCATTTAGTATGGGCTTGCGGACAGTACCTTCCTGCCTGCAGTGTTCAAGCACGTCCAGGTGATTTACAGAGCTATAGGATGGAAACTGCGGCCCAGAAATCATAAAAAGCCCAGCAGCCGAAATGATCGTTAGAACTGAGTGAATTAACTGCGACACAGAACGACTCAGGGGGACTCAAGTGCTGCCAAGTGTAAAAATAAGATTAGAGTTGGAGTGCCAGTGTGGGGCTTTTTAATCACATTCAAAGGGGCCGGCAGAGGCTGGAGTAGCACAGGCTGCAGTTTACAGGGATGTGCGAATATTCAACCCTTCTAAAGATTGTTTAAACCAGGAATCCCCAGTCCTGCCCCTGCAGATTTTATTGAAGTCTCTTTAAAGTAGCAGCGCCCACTTGAAGAGTCGAGAGAAGCAGTTAAAGTGGTCCAATTAAGCCCATAATGATCACACTGAGCTTTCTAAGAGTCCCTTCAGGGCTCCAGTCTTGGGGAGACCAGGTTGCGAGACTGTCAGACAGCACTTAGAGATAAACCTGACTGTAAGATCAGACTCTTTATCCTCCGGCTTTCTGCTAAAACATTTGCATTGTTTTTTCAGCGCTTTAAGCTTCTTGATAAGCTCTCAAATAAAAAATCGATTATTATTACTATAGGTCCCTGACGATAGGACTGCTTCCGAAATATACAGTGAATTTAAGGATGCTGTTTGGCGGCAGATGTTGACTACCGCTATCGGTCATATCAGAGAGGCATGTCAGCAGAAGAGTAATTGAAAAGCTCTTCAGAATACCACACCTTGCTGACTGCAGATCGTGTCCTGAATCTCCAGGACAGGGTGGATTCATGTATTTTCTACCTGCCTTATCCAGTACAGGGAGCCGGAGCCAATCCTGGCAAGCGACAGGCGCAAGGCAGGATACACCCGGGCCGGGACGCCAGTTCATAGCACAGAAAACTCGCACGCGCATGCACCCACACGAGGGCCGGTTTCCCCAGAAGCCCCTTAATCTTTGCATGTCTTTGGACAGTGGGATGAAACTGGAGCACCCAGACAGAGTAAACCCACACGAGCGCGGAGAGAACATGCAAACTCCACACAGACAGCACCTCTGGACCAGGACCCAGGGCCGCAGCTCTGCCAACCCCTGCACCACTGGGCTGGCCAGGAGAGGGTTAACACACGTTTCCATTTCTGCAGCAACTCTCAGAGCTCCTGTCACCAGTCTGAGGCAGAGCTTTAACTGTGGAAATGGAACCGGCCGCGTTAATAAATCCTGTTGCGTGCTGTTTAAGCATTGCTGACATCCTGAAGGAGAGAAGTTCTCGTTGAAACTAAGCAGCGCCATTTAAAAACCTGCTAAAAGCAATTTAATGTGCAAAGCAATGAGAACCTGTTTACTGCAGATGAAGAGGAGCACTCACGTGCGGTGTTTCTATCTGCTTCCCATCAGAATGGAATGTACACAGGCTTATAAAGTGCGCTGATGGATCAAGCTTGGAAGATTCCGATAAACAGACCGTCAGCAATGAGAGTTACATCCTCAGTGAGACTGCTTTCCAAAAGCTGTGCGCCTGACAAACACAATCCAGTGCACCTTCTGCAACATTCCATCTGAAGGACAAAGGTCATGTACTCCCTCCGGCCAAAATATTAGGAATGCCACTAGCACGTGTAAGGGGCTTTTACTTGCAGCCTAGTCCAATTCAGTTCTTGCCTCCAGTTCATGAGGGATAACGCCAGCCAGGTGGCAGGAGCTTAAAGACTGTTTGAGTATTTAGGTAGGATGGCTTTTTTGCTTAACCCTCTTGGTGAAGGAGCGCTGCCCTGAGCAGGGGGTGAGGACATGTGTCCCTCAGCCAGAGAGAGGAGATAAGCAAGGTGGAGATGGAGGGGAGGAAGAATGAATAAGGGAAATGGGAAAGGAGGAGTCATTTGGATAGGAACTGTACACCTCATTGTAGTATGATGATTAGGAGCAGCTGGGTGAGATTGACATGATGGCCTGACCCTTCCTGAACTAATAAATTCCAGTTCCGGACATTTCTCTGTCGAAAGGCTTGTTCTGTCCAGGGACAGTGGTGAAGACCTGCACATACTCCTCACGTCAATCGGGGATCGTTCACTTCCATACCTGGCCGTCCCCCATCTGCTGGCCACTCCGTGTGGTTGACTGGAGATGCACTGTGGGGACGTCCCGCATTTCAAAGAGAGCTCATTTTGTCAGTGACCTGCTCACCGCCTTTCCAGTGTGATCAGCATTCCAGTGTGTGGAGAGAATTCAGAGTCCTCATTTGATGCAGACCAACTGCCTCAACCAAGGAAAGGTTTATTTAAACATAAATATACGAGAGCTGTCTCATGCTGTTTATAGAGGCTAATGAGCACTGACATTGTCCACTTCCTGTTGGAATAGCAGCACTAGAGTGCTCTGGAGTATCTAACGGCATGGAAGGCTTTGCATGAATAACTCACCTGTCACACATCAAATACCCAATCAGCCTTCTAGGCATATGCATTGTATAGATGGGGTAGAGCTTGCCTGCATTCTGGAAGGGGTGAAACACTGTTCTAGTTCAGTAATGGTGCATCCAGCAGGTATTCCTGGATCTCGACCTGAACCCTTGCCCACTCCCAGAATGGCTCCCTAGTCCTTAATCATGGGGCCTCCAATAATCAATAATCCCCAGGATGTCTGGAGTCGGGGACGTTCAGAGGCTTAACTTACTGAAGCGGAATGAGAATGTCACTGGGGCCCGAGCACGCAGAGCGGGCCTCTGTTCCTGCGAGTGTTTCGTCTCTTGAAACCCGGAGTGAGGTTTCCGAATGTTACAACATTTCAGGACGCGAATGTGATTATTTCAGATGGCTGAATCACAACCACTTCAGGTTTGACTAGTCATGTCTAATGCAGTCTGAAACCAACACAGTAATAAAAAGTAATGCGCTGAATAAAACCGTGAGGGCATAAAATAAGCGGGGCTATCCTCCACGCCACCATGCTTCCCCGAGAATCCTGGAGAGTGATACAAATTAATGGAAGGAGATTTTGCAGGATGAAGCATCCAGCATTTTCCTGACAGTGGCAGAGCCGGGATTCCCAGAATGCACCTGCAGTGCATTTGAATGAAGCCTAAGTGTGAACTGTTAGCACTACACTGCTGTGTTGCTAAATTAATCCAAATGTTCAGATGAATTGATACCTGAACTCCAATCCTAACCCTACAAATCAGTGCAATTATTCATAAACGCTCCTGAGCGCATAGTTATGGTCCTTGGGCAACAACAGTAGAGAACCTTAAAAGGAATACTCAGTCATCCAATTTTTATTAGCAAAACAAAAACACCATGCTCATCATTTGAACATAAATTATAAGCCCATTTGTCAGAAACCTTTCAGAATGGAGTCAAACAAAAAAAAAACAAAAGTGCAAATATATACAAAACAATTCATTGCAGCGAGCGTTTCAAAGGAATCAAGTCTACACCTCCTTTAAAAAAAATAATTTAAAATTAACAATCTTAAACAATAACCATACAAAAAATATAATAATAAGCAATTAGGCAGATTGCAATCACCCAATTCAATCACTCACAATACAACTTCTTCTTCAGACACATTATAAATATATTCCATATTTCTTTCAAAGTGTAAACAAGTCGGTACTGTTAAGACAGGTTTAGACATGGGGAGGACAAAGCAAAACTAAGTCTTGCTTCTGCGTGACTTTGGGGAAAAACATTAAACTTGAACACCAGCTGAAATGTAGTTATGGACTCAAAAAATGACAAAAACCACTTATCTACTGAGAAACACCAAACCTCTGCACATACACTGAAGCCTCCCAGCCCCGGGCCTGGAGGAATTCTGCATCTGCTGGGTTTCTAGATCTCTTCAAAAAGCAGGGAGAAGCTGGTACGTGGGTCCAATTAAGCAATTAACGACCTGATGTAGGTCGTTAAGAGTCGAGTTGGAATACCCCTTCCCCCCACAGACACCCCCCCTCCCCAGGACAAAGACTGGTCAGCTCTACCCCGCACCCTCTCCCCCAGAAACAGGCTCTGTACAGTAGTTCAGGCTCGTTCTGCTCCTGCCAGTGCCCGGACTCATCCAGACAGGACTGGCCAGCTCCAGCCTGCCACTGGGCTCTTCACGTCTCCATCAGCTGACAAACTGGGGGAGAGGTGTTGTTAAACATCCAGCCATTATTCCAACTGCTTCATCCAATTCAGCCGGAGCCTATCCCAGCAAGCAGTGGGTCAAAGGCAGGGTGCAGCCTGGACAGGATGCCAGTCCATCCCAGGGACGTTGAACATATAATTAGTTACTTGGATGGAATGAAATCCTGAGGTCTTGTAGGACTGGAGTTGGACTCTGTTTCAGATGTTGTCTATGAGCTTGGAGACTTAATACATCGTTGCCAATCCCAAAGAGCCTGGTTCTGAGAGATCAAAGATGGGCGTTGACGTTATCATCTGATAAACACCACTTTAGAATAAGAAATCCCAAATGACTGGAGTGGTTCTGAATTCTGTTGCCCAAGCAATTTTTTTTCTTTTGCTCACTTTATTGAATTAACTGCATTCCAAAAAAACATGAGAAAGTAGTTAACCCAACTGATTGTCAGCAGGTCCGCTAACACTGACACTGCAGATGTGATGAGTTTGCAGTGATTATTTTGACTCATCCGGATTTTGTATGTTATTGACTCATAAAAGTCACCATGAATAAAGCCAGTCATAAATAAAATCACTCCCCCCCGCATTAAAGCTGAAAATTTGAAGATTATTCTATTCTAATTATCCCTGCTGGGGGTTTTAAATAATGAGCTCTGCTGGGACACTGCATTCTCTATTTACAAGTATATCATCCCTGCAAGCTGTGTAAAAACTAACGTATGTTTGAAGATTTGTATCTTTTAAACACAGCTCATCCTCATCTCTTGGAGAAATCAGCTGCTCATTTCCTTCCTTAGGCTGCTTTAATGGGATTTTTGGGATCTGAGGGGGAGATCCAGCACATGTGAAATTGTTTGTGCTGAGTGGTTCTGCACAACCCAGATTCTGCACAGTAGCTGGACTGTCCGGGAACAGAACACCAGTTTACTGGGTGACCGTTGTCACCAGGTGCAGTAGCTATTGCCCTCGAAATCCTGTCCCAGAAGCACGTCTCAGTGACCGATCCTCTCGGCCTGGCTGAGACAGACTCACTGCTCCAGGAGTCTAGCTCCCAGTCATGGCAGAATTCAGAGTACAGACGGCGGACTTTGCCACCACGGCCTCTCTGTGCCCAGACACAGCTGGGATTGATTTTATCGGGTGCCTGGATGCGCCGAGTCGCTTGATTTTCAAAAGGCGTGGGGCAGAAGTCCAGAGAGTGGCGTGTTTCCTACAGAGAGGGGGATCTGCCCAGCCCAGCGAAGACAGCACGTGGTATCGTCTTCGGGCTCGTCTAAACGGTTTTGCTCCGGGTTGCCTGGTGTCGGTTTGCGGACATACGAGCTCAAACCCGCCCAGCAGGGCAGCGACTTGGCCTGCCTACTTCAAATAAATAAATAATAAATAAATAGAATAAATAGCTCTTCGTCAGATAGGGCAGAACTCAGAACCACATATTAAAGGAAAAAAGTAACATTAGTTACCACTTATTTCTGTCGCCCTCTGTCCTTTTATTTCTCTTTGCTGCTTTCTTAAAACAATTTTCATGAACACGCTGCAGAATCGGCAGTGTGGTCAAGGCATCTCCTTAGCAACAGCCCTCCTTGGACTAAGGCAACAGGCAGGAAACTCCTGGACATCAGGACATACTAAAGCCAACCTCAGCCATCCTGTCTTAAAACCTCTTGGATCTGCAACGGGATCCGAAGCTCCGCTTACACGGTTTGCCAAGAGACCATGAAACCAGCTAGCAAAACATGGTGTTTGTTTTCATAACATACAATGGGAGCTTTGAACTGGGCTATTTCTCCATGCATTTTACACGCGGGTCGCTGGCCTGCCCACTGCCTCTATGCTAGTGGAAAGCTGTGCGCTGACTGCAGTCTGTACAGTAACAGGCGACTGCTGGAGAGCTGGTTCACCCGAGGTCCTGAACCCCAGGACCCCAGGACTCTGGGGGTGGCAGCAGCACAACCGGTGGCCAATCAGCGATAAACCAGCGTACTGGACGGCAGGTCCAAGAGGGTTAAGATCAGGCACTGGTGTTTGACGGGACCGAACAGGAAGATGCCAGAGACCCTTCCAGCCGACCGAAACTCTGCCGGGTTTCAGGTCTAAACAGCTGGGAGACAAACCGAGCCAGCACACGACGGAAACGTACGTTAACGGTCAGGCCCGCCGCCTGCTTCTGAAGGGAAAGCTTCTTCAAAACACAGCCAAATGAAATGAAGTGAAATAACATATACAATGTGGTCCATGCCACAGTGTCGCGATTGGGTCCTCAATGACATTGGCCAGCAGACACGCGGGTCACGGGTACCCGCGGGATGGATACAGTTTGCAGGTGTATCTCTCCTTGGCACAAAGCAAGGCCTACTGCACCAGGTCAAGAGTGGCCGGCCCACAGTGCACAAGGTTTCATGGGGCACCTTTAAATCAGCCGTTTCTCAACGCGTAGATCTTGTCGAATGAAAACATCAACCTCCCACAACCATCCAGAACCAGAGCAGGGTCACTCCTGACCGAGCAGGCTGGACTGATACGTTGGTGGTGGCACACTGTGACAGGGTTGGGCTTCCCCAATCTCTGAAGGCCTTTGACAACGGCAGCCCCAAATCGGCCCAACCCCCCCACAGCAACAGTGCGGAGCAGTCCAAGAGATTTCTGCTGCTCCCTCTGCTGCTGTGTGCGGCCACGCTGACCCCAGGCCAGCTCGCGACTCGACTGCGGTCAGGCAGAGAGCCGAGGACTCAGGTGCCCCATGACAATGTCACAGGAGGGCCATCTTTGCCCAGAGAACTCCTTTCACCCTTTCCTGTACCAGCCTCATCGCGGACACTCCACAGTCCATGTTGGCTCCCAAGTTGAGTTAGAAAATAACATTTCAGAAGGCTTGGCGAGGACGTGGGGAGAGGGGAGTGCCACCTCCAACTCCCTCACCCCCCGGATGAAACTTCATGAAAACCACGAGCCGCTTCTCCCGGCGTCTGGTCTTGCTGAGCTCGAGTTTCCACCCCGTCGCTGAGACAGGTAAAGGAGGCTTCAGGACGCTGGGCTTCCGTCCAGCTGGCACCAAGAGGATTTTTCTCTTCCCGAAGGATTTCGGATCTTCAGAAGGGGGCTTTTTAAGACTCTCCTATATGGGCTGTCGTCCTCCAAGGCTCCGGACAGAAACATTCCTGCCCTCTTTTAGAAGGTCCGTACTAAACTATTCCCTCCACAGCACTGGCTGGTCATGGAATGTATCCTAGAGACTCCACAGCTGTCCGCCTCTCTACGATCGGGCAGTGAAGTAAGAGACAGGTCCAGTTTCCGTCTGAACACAGAGGCATATGCAGAGGGGGAGGGGGAATAAAAACAAATTCTCTCTGCGGACTCCACAGGCACAGCGGACCGAAGGCGCAGAGGTTTGGCCGAAGGAAACGGCTTCGATTTCCAGAGCTGGGCCTCCAGGGCCGCGCTGCGGTTCTGATCAATTGTCCGAGTCCGGCCAATGTGCGGCCAGCACCCCGAAACCCTCTCCCCCCTCCCCCACCCCCCCTCGACTCCCCACCACCCCCCTCACCTCCCCTGCCCCCGCCTCCTCCTGCTGCTCCCCTCCAGCCTCGGGCTCAGCTGCTCCCAGACATCAGGCTGATGGCCTGCTCCAGTTTGTGTCGCAGTTTGTGTTTGCGGCAGTACCCATCTCTGTCCAGCGCGGTCAGGATCTGCGGACAGAGGACAGGCAGAGGACCACTGAGAGGCAGAGCCAGAAAGGAAACCCACAAACCTGCAATTAAGAGCTTTTCTCTCTTGCGAACCCCGAGTACAGGGATGGCCACAGGATCTAATTCTGCATGAATCCAGCTGGCCAGATGCACAGCTAAGGAGAAACAGACTCTTCCGTTGTCGGATCTGGCTAGCACTCACCTCTTCCTTGTACTTGTTAATGTAGAAGTAAAGTTCGCTCAGCGCGCTCAGCGTGTTGAACTCGTTGGCGTGGAGGCGGGACTGCTCCACCAGGTAGGCGTCCATGTCCTGGTCGCTGATGCTGGGCATCTTGGCAATGTCCCGGTAATACCTGTGCCACAGGGACATGCGGGGTCAGAGCAGTGATGAGCCACCTGCCGCCTTATGAAAGGTAAACTCACAGTGTAGTGTTGCATGAGTCGCCCTCTCCCCTCTCCCCTCTCCCCTCCTATGTACTCAGCATTACAACAGTCTCTACACCACGATGTTGTCACACTACAGACACGGCTGCGCCTCTGCAGCCATCACTCTCGAGTCCGAATGGCTCAAACCCCAGGGCACTGGGAGTCTGGGGTCTACCCCTGGGGCAGCCCTGTGCCAGTGTGGCGAGTGCAGCTCGGAAGGGGATTTGATCCCAATCGATCGCAGACTCGGGGCACACACGGCGCCGCTGCCAAGACAGCACATATCTGCCCTGAGTCCACAGGCTGGGCCCTGTGTCGCATCAGAGCTCCGCCCTGTCTGGACCTCAGAGAGGAGGGACGTCGCTCGGCGCACAGAGCCCTGGCACACCGGGAAGAGCAGCCGAGCGGCCGGGGGCCAGCAGGGTTTTGAGAGGCCTCAGGGCGGGCACAGGAAGGAGTCCCGGCTCACCTCTCCACCCAGGTCTTGTAGTTGGGGATGTCCTTGGCGTACAGCAGCTTGTTGGAGGGCGAGTCCTTGCCCAGCCGGTGCTCGGAGGTGGAGCAGGAGTCCATGAAGGTCTGGGCCACCACCGAGAGGCAGGCGTCCGTGATGCTGCTCTTGTGGATGTCGAACACGAACTGCGGGTTCTTGATCACGTTCACCCAGAACCGCAGCGGCAGGCTTGGCGGGGGACAGGGAGAGTGACAGAGTGAGGCCGGAGGGCCAGAGAGGGACCGGACCGAGACCCCAGGACTGAGCGCAGGAGCTGCTGCTTCTCTCACAGCCCGAGAGCGCGCTTCTCCAGCTGTCACTGGTGCCCGTCAAGAGGCAGCTGGCTGAGGTTTCAGGATTGATGAGCTGTTCAGTAATTCAATAAGCATAATGGACCGGGCAGCGCAGTTTGGACTGTAGCCCTTCGGATCCTCTCACGAGACAGAGGAGTGAGAAAGAGCAGACATGCGGGACTGAGAGCAGGCCCTGTGGCTTTCAAAGAGCAGCGTTTCAAACAGGAAACACCGTTTTTGCACTGAAGCAAAAGCATGACGGTAAATTAGAATTATGAAACCATCACCTCCAGTCCTGGTCCTGGAGGGCCCGTGTGAGCGGCAGACTTTCCAGATTTCTTCGATGCAACAGCACATGAAGAGCTGGGGGAAGCTGGTAAATTGGCCCCATTCATTCAATAAGGAGCTGATTGGGCTTGTTAAAAACTGAGCTGGAAAGAAAACCTGCAGACACGGCGCCCCCTCCAGGAGAACGACGGACCAGCCCTACTCTAAGTCATGCATCCTGCCAAGAAGAGCCAATGCTCATTTTGCAATGGAGCTCATTCTCTTGTCCTGTTTTAAAACACACTTTCACAAAGGTCCCCAAAACCCACATGGGGTTGTTTGACAAATTTACAATCCTGCAGCATGATTCCTGCACGTAATACCTTCTGTATTAAAGTCTTAATAATAATACCACTACTACTAC
This sequence comes from Lepisosteus platostomus, assembly GCF_059453375.1. Classification (NCBI taxonomy): domain Eukaryota; kingdom Metazoa; phylum Chordata; class Actinopteri; order Semionotiformes; family Lepisosteidae; genus Lepisosteus; species Lepisosteus platostomus. The sequence goes on from NC_142613.1 coordinate 2,097,589, forward strand.
TAATTATTATTACTATTATTATTAATTACCACATTGGTAAGGCAATGCCTTTTTAAAACTGGGGTAGCTATACGCATGAAGACTTAATTAGTGGGACCCAACAGCAAAAAAAAGTGTTTGCGAAAACCGTGTCAAATGGCTCCTCACCAGTTGCTCTTCCAGGTGTGGCGCACGTCGGGGTCGCTGATCTGCCGCCGGTCGGCCTGCTCGTCCAGGAAGTCGAACATGTACTTGATGGCCAGGGGCAGGGCGCTGCCGCGGTGCGCCGTGCTGAACACCGTCTCGAAGAGGTCGTCCACGAACTTCTGCAGCGTGCCCTGCGCCAGGCGACAACAGGCGGCGGTAACGCTCCGGGCCCGAGCTCCGCCCAGGCCCGCCACCGCAACACCCTGAAACTCGAACCCAAGCTGGGAGAGGAACTCAACCAGGCCCGGTCCTGCTGACCCACACTCTTGCCGAGCCCCTCATGGACTTCATGACAACAAGATGAATCTGAGCTGTTGGCTCCCAGCTCTTAAAACATGCTGGAGCGTCAAGCGCTGTGCTTTGTAAGTGGAAATAAAATCCCAGACTTGCCACGAGAAACAAAAACGCAAGTGTTCCAATGAAGTAATTTCATAAATCAATTAAGGGTCCAATTATCTAATGAAGGTATTAAGGGGGGGCTGGAATGAACCCCAGCGGGTGTGGGGGGTCACCAGAACCAGGACTGGGAACCGCTGGCTCAAGGGGACAAGTTGGATGCACCCTAATGCCCACACCCACAGCGCAGTCCTCCCATGCTGGGGTGGGACCAGATCAACACAGTTGTTCAGAAGCTTTAGAAAGGGCGGAGTCCCCCAGTAAAAAAAAAAAACATCAGCTGGCATTTCTTCACCTCATGCCACCTTCATGGACACACGGTATTTCTCTGTATTTGGCACACTGCAAACTGCACTATCTGGACATAATCTATTGCACACACCCTGGACATACAGCAGTTCTACTTATACTGAGTTTTATTTCATTCAGTTTTCCCCAGCTGGCGGGCGCTGGGGAGGGACGTCGGGAGGAGTATCGTCTGATGCGACAGGGCGGAGTTCAGACGGGGGCACCGGACAGGAAGTGGGGCCCGCGAGTAGGGGGTGGTACCTTTGTGGCGAGCAGGCGCGTGAGGTAGATCTCGGAGACCATCTTGCTGCCGCGGTCGCCCTCGCGGTGGTCGGCGTGCTCGTGGTTCTTCACCAGGTGCCACAGCTTGGTGCCCGTCTCCTGGTCCGGGGTGATCATGGGCGCGCGGGACCGCAGGCTGTCCGGGCTGCTGGAGGTCCGCAGCAGGCTCTCTGTGCCACACAGACACCAGCCTCGCGTGAGCCATCGCCGGCCGCACACTCATCCTCACAAACCTCCCTCGCTTTCTCTACGCACCTTAAACACCCTTGCCTGTCACTAGCAGAGGATGTTCAGGGTGTTCGTGAGACGGGAAAGCAGCCCAGAGCCACTGCAGCTCTGAGAGTGCGGTGTTCAGCCGAGCTGTAGTAACAGATTGTGTTCTGCATGGAGAGTCGCTCTTAGTACATGGCAGTAGTCTTTCCTGGTGATTTTTTCAGGAACCAAGACATGGACCAGGGAAAGCCAGCGATCCGATATAGAAAGTAATCGGGCTCTGGAAACCCAGAACCCTGGAATTGCTAATATCCAGCCCTTATGAACGTGCGTCCTGGAAAAGCTAAATAGCAATTTTGCACGTTCTTCTGGGATTTCACCACAGTAGACCTGTGTGACTCTTCTCATCTGGGCAAGCGTGGCGAGAACCTAAAGCACAGCACAGTTCGAGCTCGACCAGTCTGCTGCCATGGGCGTAGGAAAGACGTTCCCCTGATTTCCCAAGGATCGCTCGCAGGGAAACGAGCAGAGGGGCGCCTGGCGTGGGAATGACGGCGGACTTACCGTATCGGCTGAGCGAGCGGGTGAAGGTGAAGGAGTTGGCGATGTTGTAGGCCGACACCTGTTTCTGCACCAGAGCCACCAGAGACCCGTCTGTCACCTGGAGACCGAGAGACAGAGGGAGGGAGCAGAGAGCAAGGAGCGTCAGTGGGAGGGGTGTGTGTGTGTACGTCAGTGGGAGGGGTGTTGTGTGTGCGTACGTCAGTGGGAGGGGTGTTGTGTGTGTGTGTACGTCAGTGGGAGGGGTGTTGTGTGTGTGTACGTCAGTGGGAGGGGTGTTGTGTGTGTGTACGTCAGTGGGAGGGGTGTTGTGTGTGTGCGTACGTCAGTGGGAGGGGTGTTGTGTGTGTGCGTACGTCAGTGGGAGGGGTGTTGTGTGTGTGCGTACGTCAGTGGGAGGGGTGTTGTGTGTGTGCGTACGTCAGTGGGAGGGGTGTTGTGTGTGTGCGTACGTCAGTGGGAGGGGTGTGCGTGCGCACGTCAGTGGGAGGGGTGTGCGTGTGTCAGTGGGAGGGGTGTGTGTGTGTCAGTGGGAGGGGTGTTGTGTGTCAAGCCTGTGCTGACCTGGTAGTGCGCCAGCGTGTTGAGTCTCTTCCAGTCGCTCTCGATCTTCGTGGTGACGTCTTCATCCTGGAGGACGATTCGGGTCAGACGCCCCTGTCGCCACTCTGTAGAGAAAACGCCAGCTCTTACAGAGCCTCGCCAACACTCGGCCACATTCACAGCCCCTTCACTACACTGCCTGCAGTTTTACAGCAACACCTGAAGCCCTGGTTGTGACCGGCCACAGACGATCCATCGCCACGTCGCACCTGACTTTCCAGACAGCTACGACACGATGAGCTCAGGCAGCGCTGTGGACATTGAACTAATCTATAACAGAAGCTGGCCCTCGTCACATCGATGTTTGCTTTCTTCATACTTTATTAATAATCTTTCATTTATAAAGCATGTATAAGTGTCATCTGAAGAGTCTGTTCCCACGGCGAATGTCATTATCCACTGCCCCGGCAGACAGCACTGCCGCAGTCTGGTACAGTAACACACAGCCAGGCGAGTTCAGCCGTAAATGAAATTAAAAGTATAGTGGTCCAGCCCTCCCCCTCATGGATTAAATAATTACAATAACGCCAACAGGAGAACAGCAAGGGCCCCGATTTGAGTGTCGAGGCCAGCCGAGGCCCGTCTAATTGGCACACATTAACAGGCAGCGCATTAACGAACACCCTTTAAAAGCTCGGGGAGCGCTCTTGAGTTAACACAAGCCGACGTGATTGTGCAATTAATAGCAAAAGCTGATTTTGGGGGGGATGATATCATTAGCAACAAGAGCCTCTGTAACACAAAGGTTACATGAAAAAAAGGAAAGTGTGTGCATGCGTGTTTTCTTTTTAAAAAGGACCAGTCCTTCTCGAGCGTTTCGTCAGGTTTTACAACCCCGGGCCTTTGTGGCAAACTGGTGTGTGAGATTACCCCCCTCCAGTGAGGAAACTGGTATAGATATACTGCACCATACATTGTATAAAGGCCTGCAGTTTAGAAACTCTGAGGTAGATCAAACCCCCATCCAATGTAAGACTGATTTATGCTCGATTTACTGTTGGTTGATTTCTTCTCCCCCAAAAAACAAGACAGAGGGCTTTAACTCTCCCTCGCATGCTACTGCTGCAGGCCAGAGCCTGGCTCTCGAGTCGAGGCTGCTTACCCAGATCCATGTCCTCGGCCTGGGGCCTCTGGGAGTAGGGGATTCCCTTGTACACGGCGTCCAGCAGCTTGTCCTTCACCTGGGTCACCGTGTCGCAGTTCAGAACCTTCACCGGGATCTCGGTGCCGACCTCCCCCTCGGGAGGAACGCACATCAGCGTCTGAGAGCGAGACAGAGTTGGAGACGGCGTTGGAGAGAGGAGACCGCCATTCCCACCACCTCACCACCTGGCCAGTCTGCAGCGGGGATCATGCCAGCTAACGCCTGGGCTCTACCCTGCCACACTGTGCCCCAGCTGGCGGAGCTCAGCGGGCTCTACGTGAGCTGTACCCAGTCTGAGAGGGGAGCTATGTCGTTGCTGCAAAGGGACAAATACTCCCCACGCTGAAGAGCAGAGAGAGGAAACGAGGTTTCAGCTCCCAGGCCCATTCTGGTATGATCAAAGCCTTCACACCTGAAAATGCTCAACGGCCGACTTCTCAAGTGTCCTCTTTCACTCTCAGCATGGAATTACCCCCTGCTTGTTCACACGGTCTGCGCTGAGGGCCGACAGGGCGCCCTTCCTGCCCGCGGGCTCCTGCAGACTCTCCCTGTGTGCATCCCCAGGCCAGGGCGGTCTCGGCTTCGCATTACCGCTGCGAGACCCTCGTCTCCCCAGCCTGCACCACATCCGCTCTTTACCATTCTACAGCGCAGTCCACAGCGCTTTTACCACCACGCACCACAGCCGGGAGGACTTCACCGCACTCACCTTTATCTGATCTTGCACCAGCAACAGACATAGTCCAAGGACCTGTTCCCCAACGACACCCTAAATAACACACCAAGGACTGTCGCCTTTTCAGCCTCGCTATCAGTGCTATTTGCTCCTTATTTACGAGCTTCTTTTTTTCTGCTTCGGCTAATTAGCCTTTGAGGAAAACACTCTTACGACAATCCTGACACCCCTTCTATATGCATGTATCCATATATCCACAAACGCATCTCTTCCTGTGCTCTCGGGGAGTTAATCAGGTTATTAAAGCAATCTGCATCTGGAACAACCACACGAGCAGCTGCAGGAGCGGCTCGCTAATCATTAAGGAAAGTCAATTTTGCTCCCATGCGCTACTAAAAAAATATTATTTTTAGGAGTGATAAATTTTTGATTAAAAACCAATTACACAGCAAATTAGACAGCTCTCAAGGAACGGGGGAGGCTTAAGCAGGGGGGAAGAGGGGAGCCGGGCTCAGGGAGAGCGGAGGATTGTTGTTCGCAGGAGGGTGGGGTTGTGGGGTATGGATTTGGCCGACGGGGGTAATTGAGGCTCGTGCAGTTCTGAGAAAAAGGATGCACACCTGTTCCTCAGACCTGCGGACAGACCCTTGTCTACCATCAGGGTCAGCACCTCGTGTGTCAGGGCCGTTCTCGGGCCCTGAGAAAGTGCCCGTCACGAGACAGCTGACCAGTACACCTCGAGAAGCCCAGTCTCAGCCCTCCGACTTGCTGACCTCCCTGCCTCCGCCGTGCCATGGCTCTGACGCGCCTCTTCTGAGGGTCCCGGGGTCGGGGGACCCTTGCAACTGGCCACGCCGCGCTCGGGGGAACCCCGAGACCGACCCATGACGCGCCACCGCTGAGGCACGGCTCCGGACGCGGCGCCCAGCGCGCAACACAGATCCGAGCGCCCCCGGGGTCCCATTCCCCAGGAGAATTCGCTGCTCGACTCCGGCTGCCCCTGGACCACACTACAGGGACCACCGCCCACTTAAGAGCTGACTCCCTTGACAGCGACACAACCGCTCATGTTTAGTCTGATGGGGAGGATTGATGTAAGAGGTCAGCTGAACCTCTGCCTGACTGACGAGCCTGGAGGATCACTGATGGCAGGAACCTTACTGATCGGGGCAGGAATACTTTAGCAAATCAGTGCGTTGTTTCCAACCCCAGAATGATTAATTATGCACGGCTCTTAAAGGGAATAGCTCTGATGCTGTTGTTTTTACATTTTTTATCAGTCCTGTTTACCCCTGCGGCCCCCCCATGCTTTTACACAGCGCGTTCATTGCCGACATCCCATAAATCACTGATTGTTTAAATGCGGTATTTAATGGCGATGGTGCTGGCCTGCGCCGGCTGCCGAGCCCCGCGCGGTGAGAACAGCTCGTCTTTATTGTGCGCGCAATAAATCGCTTCATTTCTGCAGAGCGTCACGCGACACTGGCGGGTCAGCACGATTGATGACTCTGGTCCGAGGGCCGTCTCTCTGGGTCGGCTTACAGCCCCCAGAGCCGTTGTGGAAGATTATCTGCTTGGCGATTATCTGACCATTGTCATGGCTGCACACGCAAAATAAAGAGCTTGATTTCTCTACGTCAGCGTGCCGCCCCTGAGCTGATATCGGACTGCCGACTTCAACCTCTGTGGTATCCCTCCAGACTCTCTTACAGTCTGGTCTGCAGCAGACCAGTGCACCTAGGTGTCTCCATGGCCTCCCCAGGACACTGGACCAGTAGGCCAGTGTTTCTCCATCACTCCACCATCTGGAGGGTGGGATCTGCGTGTGAAAGGGTTAAGCTCTGTGCCAGCTGAAGAGGTGAGACAGACACCTGTGGTGTGGAACGTGTGCAGAGAGAGTATGTGATTGCAGAGCACCTGGAATTTCCCAATGAAAAGCCAAAAGTAAAACTGCTGCAGGCAGTGCTGACGTTCAGCGTTAAACAAAGGTCCTGACTATTTGGCCATTAAAGATCTGGGGAAACTGTTCAATAGAGCAGGGGTGCTAATCGTTGTGTCCTGACTAAAATCCAATATGGTCTCGCACAATCTGTCCTCCCTAAACATCCCCCTTAATTCAACAGGTGAAGCAATTTAGACCCCTGATCTACTGCGCAGTGATTCTGCTGGTGCAGAATGGCTGCTGTGCGTCACCCAGATGGGTCTTCACTGGTGGATGAAGTGAAAAGTGCGACTAAAGTCAACTGGGATCCTTTCGGATGAAAAGCGCTCAACAGGTGCAAGGAACTCTAATTACTATTACTATGGAGGGTGTAATAATAGGCTTGTAGCGCTGTCAGTAAGAGACACGCCTCTCCACCAATCGGCATTAACTCTCCTGCAAGGCGCCATGGAGCTCACAGTGTGTCAAAGAGGAATGAGCCCCACAGGTGGGCGGGTCTGCGGGGCCTCTTTCTCCCCCAGACAGGGCAGGAGTTGTAGCTGTAATGGGAAATTCCACACCGGAGGGAGCAAAGAGCAATGGAAAGAAGGCTGCTGGTGATGGGAGTCGCGAGAGAGTCTCACCAGCTGCTTGTAGTCAATCTGCTGGCGGATGAGCTTGTCCTCGCTGAGGGAGTAGCGCGCCTCGCCAGTGATGGTGTCGATGGGCCCTTTCTCCATCTGCTGCTTGATGGCGCAGTAGAGCATGAAGAGAGGCTCCCCGGCGCACTCCTGGAGTGGGCAGAGAGGAGTGGAGAGGGGGAGAGAGGGAGAGGACCATGGAGGAGGAGTGGAGAGGGGGAGAGAGGGAGAGGACCACGGAGGAGGAGTGGAGAGGGGGAGAGAGGGAGAGGACCACGGAGGAGGAGTGGAGAGGACCACGGAGGAGGAGTGGAGAGGGGGAGAGAGGGAGAGGACCACGGAAGAAAAGTAAGGGAGAGAGAGGAAGAGGGGGAGGGGAAGATGGAGGAGCAGATGAGGGAGGGAGGAAGAGGAAGAATGGAGGGAGAGTAGGAAAGAAAGAGGGGCAGATGGAGTGAAGGAGAAAGAAAGGGACAGAGAAGTAGAGAGATTGAGAAAGAGGGAGAATCAATCTTCATTCCAAGCAGCCTTTGTTAAGAGCACAGAAGTCACCAATTACCCACTTAAAAGCTTTCGATGACTAAATAGTGGCACTGAGACAACATCATGATTTAGGCCTTAGACACGGCTTTCTGACGTTATTAATTATAGCTTGACAGCCCGTCTGCAGAGGCCACAGCACGGCAGCACGTGTCTACCAGGAGAAGAACACGGTCTAACAGGAACTGAATCAAGCCTTTTTATGGTTTTAATATTATTTAAAAACCATACACACATGTGGCTGAGGATTGCTATAAGCCCCTTTTGACAGACTTGTACTGGGTACCTTTAAAGAGCTATTCGACAGCATTTTCCAAGGCTAGCAAGGACTTTGCACGACTTAACTCGTTAAGATGTTTTTAACTGAAAAGTGGGATTTGTCTCGTGCCACAGATCTCTCACTAGGTTCTTAAGGCTCCAGTATGTTTAGCGCTTAATATTTTATTAGCCAATTTGTCATTGTAAATGACATTTAGAAACTTTCCAGCATGACCTTAATGCCATTTTAAATATCACTGAAGGAGTAAAAAAACACAGATGAAAAGCCTGTTTTCATAGTTAATCATCCAGCAGCTGCAGTCATTAATCAAGCATTTAAACGAGCGAATGTTAGCATTCTCAAGGCTGTGAAACTGCTGAGTAAGTGACCCCTGGTTCAAGAGCCAGTGGCTAAGAGAAACGGCCACCAGTGGACAGGATAACTCCTGCCATTGGAGACCAGGAGGAACGTCGCCTGTCAGGGAGGGAGCAGGACACTGCGCACTGAAAGAACCTGTGCCTGTTACTAAAAGTGTTAGGAGTTAACAACCAGGTGCTGCAGAGGTGTGTCACTGTTTCCTACACTCCTGGCTGGCCTTGGTTTCTTCGAGGTCTCGAGTGGAGATGTGTAAGTCATGCATCCTATGCGTGATTCAGCAACATGGAAGAGAACAGGGTCTTAGCAGATCAGGGTCTTGGTTAATTGCTCAAGAGTGACCTAACTGCCAAATTTCTGACCTTTTTTACACCTTTTATGGTGAGAAACAGCTACTGTACTGACCAAGCACAAACGGATGTTTTTGTCTGAGAATAAAAGCCCCTTGCTGTTCTGAGGAGAGTGAGCGAGAGCTGGGGTAAACCTGTTCACTTCTTTATTGTAATGCAGAAAACCTCCAGTCGTGGGGTTCATGAGACGGGGGTCTAACACCGCGCGCGGGCGGGGCCGGCCTCACCTTGAGGAATCTGTGCAGCAGGAAGGTGAACCAGTTGGTCAGCATCTTCTCCGCCACCGACTCCGTTCTGTCAAGACAAGAGGTCAGAACAGCCCCTGAATTTGTCAGGCTCAGGAGTTTCAAAGAGGCCTCGAGAGGAGCAGGCAGGGGTCGCTGCAGGGGATCGTCAAGGGAACGTCCTACAGGGACTGGAGGGGACTGAACCTGTTCGGTCTTGAACAGAGAGGACCCCCAGGGGTCCCGAGACCAGTGTTCATGACCCTCAAGGGCCTCGACAGAGCCAGTCCAGCCACTTCCCCAGCACCAAGCAGATCAATTGACTATTAACCACCACATGGACCGGATGGGCCAGACGGCCTCCTGTCGTTCGTAACTGTTCTCATGATCTGATGAAATAAGAGGGGGACGGGTTTAATTGATCAATGCAATCGGGAAAACGCCCCCCCCCCCTCACCGGCGGAGCAGCAGCTTGGGGTGGTTGCGGTTCTCCAGGTTCTTCTCGATGAGGTCCGCCAGCAGCTGCTTGAGCACCATGGTGGCGTACTCCATCCTGCCCTGCAGCGCCGCCATCAGGAGGGAGGCCACATTGCCGCGGTCCCGCATGGAGAAGGAGCGCTGGGCCTCCAGGGTGTGGATGAAGGTCAGCAGGAACATCTTGTTGTGGAGCAGCTGGCTGAAGAGGCGCAGGGCTTTCTCCACACTGGCTGGAGACTGTGAGCACAGAGAGGGGGGAGGCAGAGAGGGTTGATGGAGGGAGAGGTGAAGGGAGTGTTCGTGGAGAGGGAGAGGGAGAGAGGAAGGGAGTGTTCATGGAGAGGGAGAGGGAGAGATGAAGGGAGTGTCGATGGAGAAGCCGAGGGAGAGAGGAAGGGAGTGTTCACGGAGAGGCAGAGGACAGGCAGAGACAGTGGGAGGGCAGACAGAGACGGTTTGGCAGATTGAGAGAGAGGTAGCAGGTGAGAAGAATGGACAGGAGAGCAGGAAGGAGGATGAGCAGGTGAAACGAAGAGGATGAAAAGGCAAGGGAGATGGAGAGGGAAAGACCAGGGAGAGACTGGTTACTGGCACAGCAGAAGAGAGAGCCAGCTCAATCCTCAGCACTTGGGAGATATCAACGGAATATCCAACACAACCACACTGCCCTACTGATCGTTTTCACATTGTGAATCAGCATGGCGTTGCCCTGTGTATTTAATAAATATTATTATATTAGAATTGGATTATAATAGGATATTTAATGTACAAGGCGTCCTTACATCCAGCTCCTTCAGCACAGGGTGCTCCTCGATACCAGGGAACATGACTCTCATGGCGTAGGTGCGATACTCCAGGAAAGGGATCTTCACCCCGTCCATGTCGTTAGTCAGCTCCTGGATGTCCGTCTGGAGCTCCGCAAACGCTGGCGCAGGACACGGAAACGAGAATCAAACCCCAGCAGGACACAGCCACCGCCCACAGATGTCCGTTACGCACACGCACACACAATCACAACACTTTCTCTCCACTCTGCACTCCGATGTCCTAAGGGACTGGGCAGATGCAGCTGTCTGGGCTCTGACCACCATTAAGTCTCTATGAGTGTCTTTGGATAAGGGTTAAATCACTGTGCTCAGACTGAAGTGGGGCTTAATTCTGTGGTCACTGTTTACCGCATCTGCACAGTTCGGTTTATTTGTCATCTGCACAAGTGCAATGAAATGCTTCTTTGCATGTGCGCTCCAACACAAAGACATTAAAGGAATCACCAGAAACAAACACAGAGCAGCAGCAACAACAACAAGTGAAATAAAAGTCAGACAAGCAGAGTGAGACAAACACAATGGTTGTGCGTATTTCTGTACAGCGCTCTGGGGTGCTCTGTTATGGAGGGCAGCACACCAAGCAGAGACGGGCTGATCTTACCTTCCTTACACTCCAGCGCCACGCGGGACTCCAGGTTGTCCATCTGCAGCTGCAGGCGCTTGAGGGTGCGGTCAGCGTCGCGGGTCTTGCGCTTGTAGGCGATGAGCACGGCGATGATGGCGACGAGCAGCAGCCCGCCGCCCACCCCGATGCCAATGATGGCGGGGAGGGTGAGGGCGCTGTCTGAGTAAATGTGCAGGGTCCCGGGAGAGAACTCCAGACCGCCCACCACGATCTGGAGAGACAATACCACCACGAGTGGAACCATCGGTCAAGAGCCTTTTGTTTCCCCTCAGGGAGGGGGAAGAAAAGCGTTGTTGCGTTGCTCAAGGTTACATTGTCTTCTCCCTGTCAGGGCAGTGTTTCATGGCTGTGAATTATCAGTAGCCACTGGTTATTTTAAGCATTATGCTTAAACAGGCCTGTATGGTCAATCTGGGCACTGGTTTAACAAAAATTCATTTCTGTCTCTTGGTTTCTTACCTCAGAATACCACACTGTACAGTATGTGTTTTTCAGATGCTAAGGGCAATAAATCATAACAACCCATAAATCCTTCAGCCCCCTCCTGTACTTTCTACAACGCCCATTATTATAATTTGGCCTTACAATTTTCCTACGTACATGCAAACCCCTATATATTTGCATTTGATTTAAGTGGCCATGCAATTAAATCCCATGTCTGAATATTTGGAATTGAATATCAGTCTCCTGGTATTGATAGATGTTGGCTGTTCTACCCTTTTTTTGTATCAAGTGCAAACATAAGCAATTTGCTTCTTGTACGCTGACATGTGTGATCTATATGAATGAGGCACAACAGTGGCCTCAGCACTGAACCCTGCAAGCTTTTCTAATGGCCAAATCCCTACAGTACATCAGAAGTCTCAGACAGGAGTATATCAGACTTGCAAATCATGAGCAGATTAAATCAAATTAATTCCTTCAATTAAACAGCTTTAGAATTTAGGAGGAGCTCCCCAGTGCTCTATCAGTAAGGGCCCTTGTCTGCACACAGGTTGAGATCCATGATCGTGGGTTTGAGCCTGGGTCATGTTACTGTGACTGGGATCTCCCAAGTGGTGGCACACTATCAGCCAAGCGCCACTGAGACAGTGGGATTAGCCAGGGCTCTCACTGCAACCTACTGTAGCGCCCCCTTTTGGCCTCCCAAGCTTGCAAGCTTGTGGTGCTGTTGATGATGGACACGCCCCTCCTCCAATCAGCACCGATCCTTCAGCTGGGGGCTGTGCTGACTGCGAGATGTTAAAAGATGATTGGTCAGAAGAAGGGTGGGAGGAGGAGCTTGTCCATACTTCCTTGTTCTCCCCTGGGTTCTGGGTTTTGTAGCTGATTGAGATGTGAAAAAACTCATCACTGGGCTTACAAAGCTGGAGCTGGGGGTTTATCAAAAGGGGAGAACTCTGTCCTGAGAGATGTTTGGAAAAAGAGTCCCCATACGCAAGTGACAGGGGTGACTGAGCGTTCAGGCCCCGGTCTCAAGAGCTGACAGAAAACCATTCAGTAATTCTGGATGTGCGCAGAACCACGCCGCTCGCTAGAAAAGGAACAAGGGTTTGTACTGTTGTGCAGAGGGGAAGAGGGGGGCCGATGGCTGGAGGTCACTGTGCCAATTAACACCAACTTCCTACAGCCTTCCCTAACGAGTTTCACCTTTAGAGTGTCATTAGCCGACTTCTCCGGCACATTAATTATTGAATATTACCCATTACAGAAAGAAAAAGGACCTGAGAATGCTGCCAATAACTGCCTGCTGATTAACACCCAGACCAGACCGTCTCTCTCTCCCTCCCTCTCCCTTGCCACCTCCCCTCTTCCAAACTCCCAGCCTCCCTCAGGACATCACGCTACCTGCCTATCACTGCCTGCAGTTCCCAATCAAGACTTCTTTCCTCTGCACAGCACCATTTTTTGGCATCCCAGATTCCTATATTGGGATTAAACCGGCTTAAAGCAATTCAGCGCAGACTGGAACAGACTAGAGCAGACAGAGGTTTAAAAGATTCAGCTTTAAACCTTTCAACCTTGAACCAGGCAACTACTTATCGACCCCCAAATTCATTAACCTTTTCTAGTCCGACTGTCCTTGGGTTTTGAGTCTAGTTTGTGACTGAGACTGAAACACCTCATCCCACCCCATGTGAGCACATCTGACCTGAATTATCGGAAAGAAACGAGCAGATTGGATGAAAAACATTTCAAGGATGATATAAAGCACTGCCTTTGTCTTGTTTAAATTTCAGGGGTGTTCCAACTGCTAAAACCCTCATCTTGATTTGTCTCCACTGCATTCTAAGTCTATAAAAGCTTCATTTTATATAAGCATGAAAGAGACACCCTGTGCTTTCAGCAAAGGTTTTATCAAAGTGTTCCACTCCAGCAGCAATATTTGTAAGACTATAGTAAAATCCACATGAAGGAAATGGCAAAGAGATGCCCTTTGCCTTCAACACAAAATAAAAAAAACTCCTGGATTTTTTTTAATACCAGGAATACTACTGAAAGCTGCCTCCTCATTGGCTCTCAAACAGTCAGTACAGCTCCACCCTCTTACCGTGACTCGCTGTTCTCCAGTGAGGTCCGGCGAATCACAGAGCAGCTGAGACTCTGACACAGTTAACAGGCAGGGGGTTTCTCCAATCAGCACGGTGTAATTGAGGCGGGTGTTCCCTGGGGCAGGAGGAATCAGGTTTTTCCCCTAGTGATAGGACAAAAAAAATAGGACCAAGTCTATTTGGGTTGTGTTACTGGTGGATCAGTGCAATTGCAAAACAAACCCCAGAGCAAAGAAAACATACAGGAAAAGAGGTAAACAAGAATTGGGAAGCTTTGGAATACATTTCTCTCCTGGAAATGACTGGAAAAGTCCCTCTGCAAGTTTAAGCTCAACTGCTGAACTCAAGCAGCGAACACAAACTCAACATCAATTTAAAACAAACCCTGAGCACCCAGCTCAGAGTGTCTATATCCATTAGCAGCATTACGTAGAGCCAATTAGTTCCATCAAACTCTCAATTCACAGAGCCAAAACAAATATTTCCATTTGTTTTCAGCTCACATCACAAGAAATGTTAGAGGCAAGCGCAGTATATTTAGGCATGAAGCCAGGCTCTACAGAAAGTGATTCGATTTTTCAGTAGGTTAACTTCACAGATTTTCTACTCCTGATTTTCCTGAAAATCCATTGCTAAAATTCACTACACCACCTCCTCTCTTGTCTCTTCTAAAGAGAAATAAAAGTGTGATTTTTTATCGCTTTCTCAGACGTCCTCGTGGAACAGGCGTCACTTCTGCTCTGGCCAGTCAGCGACTGGCCACCCAGGGCTGTGGTCCGGCCCTTACTGACAACGCAGGAGTGCTCTCCTGGTCTGCCAGCGTCTCTCGGGAGGAATTCGTCTGCAGCCCGAGACGCCGGAAGACCGCTGGGCCCTGGAACTGATCGTTTCTGACTTGTCTCTCTCTTTGGTGTCGCGTGAACGCCTGACTGGAAGAGCACCATCGCCTCACTGCTCTGCGCCTGCTGCCTCCGTGCCTCAGGGCGGGTAACAGCCCGGCTCTTGAACAGCGAGCAGATTGAGACGGCACCCAGACTGCCATCAATTCTGAACCGCAGTGAAATAGGGATGACAGAAGACAGTGTCCCCAAGGCATACCGAGTCAGTGTCGTGGGCTTGAAGAACTAATGGCTTATCTAAGAAAATGTTCAAATTAATATTCAGAGTCTCTTGTCCTTTGTCACCTAAAATATTGCATTGTGCGTGACAGTTTTGAAGGATGTATTAATATGCAAATGTGTCTGTTTTGAGAACTCTAATCAGCTGTATCGCTACAGAGAGACCCTCACCGTGGGCTCAGACAGGTGACTGCTCTGGCTCTGCACAGTCACCAGGTGGACCGGCTCTTACTGAGGCAACGCAGGGCACAGCCCTGTACTCTCCTATTCTGCCTACTGTATGTCTGCATCCATTTTTACAGGCTAAGCAGGTTTTAACAACAGACCTTAGAGAAGTGAGGAACAAACAAAGTGCTCCTTACTTTTAAGATGATAGGGGATCCAGGCTTGACCTCCAGTATCCCAGAATTCCCAAGCGGGTCGAAGGTGGGGTTGGGGTAGTAGGTGAAGGGGGTCCCATTAAGGGCAAGCAGGGAGGTTACGTGGTCCAGAATGAAGCCAAACTCATCGGGGTGCAGGCCTGATTCGGGGGGCAGCCGCTTAGTGTAGGTGATACGGGGCGCCAAGCAGGTCATCACCGAGTCGTTCACAACATGACACACCTGGGCCGGAGAGAGGGGGAGGGAGGGAGAGAGCGAGACAGGACAGAGCAGGAAAGAGAAGAGGAGGTCAGCGTGCTGGAACATCTGACACTGCTAACACTGCCGCTTAGTCAGAGAGAGAGAGAGGTATAGGTCACACACGATCCCAGAGCACTGGGTCAGAGAGAGAGCTGGAGAACACACACAGGTGCACACAGGAGCTCACAAGAGCTCACAGGTCCATACAGGTGCACACAGGAGTATATAGGTGCACATCACAATTGAAAGACAAACACAAAGAGGAAAAACACAACAGAAATCGCAAACATCCGAGGCTCAAATTAACCACCGAAACATCGAGGGTGTGAAAGTTCTAAACGGCTGTGCCAACGAGAATGGAAAGTTGCGAGCATTTTCTTTCGCCATCAATGAACACACGTGTTTGTTCAAATCACGAAGCTCAAACGGGCAACAAGTCTAACGCTGTGATCCTCTTGCGGAGGCTGTGCTAGGGCCGTCCAGCAGCTCGAGTGAAGTCCCGCGGAGCCGCACATTCGGAGCTGGGCAGTCACATCCCTTGAGGGTTAACGACACAGTACGATCACGCTGTGTCGAGTCCACAGGAGAAACCCGTTTCAGGGGGAAACTCGCCACATCTGAGTGGAGCCATGTGTTTTAATTCTCCATTTCACAGCCGAGTGCTCGCTCTGCCTGCGCGCGGTGAGAGACAGGGCAGGGCGATGAGGCCCGTACTCACATTGGTGGTCTCTACGCCCCCATACTTGGCCCGCACTCTGGGCTCCTGGATGGTGAGCAGGTTGGTGCCACTCACAGTGATGGGAGTGCTGCCGCTGGAAGAAGAAACACAAGATTCCTGTTAGTGGGAATTAGGGGTGCGCCTCGCTCCCTGGACCGGATCGCAGCTGAGGGGCCCCGTTTGTGTCGCGGTGATCCAAACCTTATGCAATATCCCACGTGCTCTCACCACTGTTCAGACTGAACACAACCTCCCTCGGTTTTAATTCTGCGCTTTGCACTACAGATCCTGAAGATCCGCCGAGGCCATGGCAACCCCCAAAATCAGTTAAACTCTGCAGTCGTTCCCAAACCGGCTCAAACAGAGAGCGTCCTTACTCCTCCACAGCTGGAACGGGCAAGTGCACTGATTACACTGAACGGATGCCTAATAATAAAGGATGCATCATAATTACATGTAGTTTCTAAGTGTAGGCTCACTGCAAAGTGTTACAACATTGCCTTTTCTATTGCTTTCCCCCATTATCTAGAAGACTAAAACGTATCAACATAAACACTTCTCCAATCTGCAACCCCTCCGCTCCGAATAGGAAAGTTATGATTCTAATGGCGGTGCAGGGGGCCGCTAGAAATGGGAAATTCTAGGGCTCTGGGCTGGATACTTTTTTCCAGCCAATGATTTACAACACAGCAATCCCTTCTGCCAGCATCTAGTCTCAAGAACTGCACCAAACGTGAGAACTGTATCCCTGTGTCTGGTGCAGTTCTTGTAACCGCTGGAGGGGGGCGCTGTTCTATTGTGGCCAAGGGACGACGCAGGGCGGTGAATTCAGTGCTCTGTTTCTGGGGGTATTCGAAGCGTACTCGAGGATACTCCAGCCGGGCTCCACGCTGGAGACGATGGGGTCCTCCGTGTAGGAATAGTGGGTGTCCGGGCTGATGATCTCCGCCTTGTCGATGTACAGCTTTATGTTCGTAGGTCCCGGTGCAGCCAGAGAGGGGGGTGTCTGGCACACGATCTCCCGGACACTCCTCCTGCAAAACAGAAACACCCCACAGCCTGTGAGACCTTGTCTGAACTTTCAGCTTCTAAAAGAGCCCCCCAGGTTCCTTCTGGAGATCAAGATCCTCGAGTCCTGAGAATTTGCTTTTTGCTACATCCTGATTTTAAAAGAATCGTGCCTGCAAAACTAAAAAGAGAAACGTCTGTTACAGCTGGTCAGGTCGGGTCAAGAGCGCAGGATTAAGAAATAACCAAGTGGTTATTTTTGTGATGCTGCATGAAATTTTAAAAACCTTGAGCTGTGGATCTGTGGATTGTTAGCCTTATCTCAAATTGTATTACTTCAGTCTATTTCATTTAATGGAAACTTGATTACTTGTTCAGCTTAAATAGTGCCACTAATGGACTGTAGACTGTCAAGAATCTGCACCAGATTCTTCACCAGTCTTGGTATTGATCTGTATTGCACTTTGCAGATCAGGCTGATTCCTTGACACCAGCTGAGTGAAACTTCCTCGATAACCCACAAGGCAGGGAACTGGAATCTGCTGCTGCAATGAGCAGAGTTCAACACCAGGAAACCAATCAGACTCCCAGGGCACAGCGGCTTGATCCAGTTCAGGTTTTACTACCACCAACTGATGCCGCCCTGATGAAACAGAAATGCATGGATTTGAGTGATTTAAAATAACACTAATCAAAGGCCCATCTGTGCAACTGGGAGTCTTATCTGTTTCCCTTTTGGTGGCATGGAAGCTTGGCCAGTGTGCTGGGCAGAGCTGGGCTGTGCTCACCTTATAAACTGGCACTCTCCTTGTCCCAGGAACACTGTGACGGAGCTGCCAGCATCAAGGTGTCTCCCCGAAACCGTGATCACCGTCCCTCCTGAAACCGGCCCGCGGTCGGGATGCACCTTGTTAAAGCTGGGCGTCTGGGGGCGAACACAAGACAGGCATGAAACATCTGGACACAGCTGTTCTCTTCCCGTTCTCAGCCTGACGGGCTGTCCTGCCAACTGCACGGGTCCGATTAGTCCCCGATCTAGTTTACTGAGAGACTGTGACCGGGCCGAGTCTTAACCCTTTAACTGGCAATTGCCAACCGGTCACTAAAATCAAATTTAGGCATGAAAAATAGCTTTTTTAAACCAGAGGTTCCTTCGTGCCTTGAATCAAACGCTGTGCTGAGGAGAGGTTGAGGAAAAAGAGAATTCACACTTTCATTAAGAATATAATGGCGTCCTGTGAGAACACGACTCAGCCACACAGCTGAGCAGGCAGACAGTCCGATGACCTGAATCACGCAGGGCTTGTTAACCTCTATACCAGGGGTCACCAGTCCTGGTTCTGGGGCGCTGGTGTGTCTGCAGGTTTCTCAACTATGTTTAAGCAGCTGGGAGCCATTGGTAAATGGGTCCAATTAAGCCACTAACAAGCTGATTAATGCCTATACGAGCTCAGCTGGACAGAAGACCTGCAGACACACTGGCCCTCGGGGACCAGGACTGGACACCCCTGTTCTTATATCTACCAAAGACACTCTGTGTATGCTGAAAGTGCAATATGTTAAAAAAACACAACAAATTGAGGAATAATTGTATCACAAAAAGGCTAAAATTCTTTCATGTCTTTTTAGCTTTGCAAAGACCATGAGGGGACCTGACAAGTATTCAAGATCCTCAAAGGCAACGACGGAATCGGCCCAGAGGAATTCTTCCAAATTTAACAGTAAGACATGAACGAGAGGCTACAAGCAGAAACTACAGGGGAGCACATTTAAAACTGAGAGCAGGAGGCACTTCTTTACACCGAGGGTTGTGGGAGCGTGGAACAAGCTGCCCAGCCATGTTGTTCAAGTTGATACTCCAATTTCAGAAACAGCTGGATTCCTCTTGTGGATGTTTTGTCCTTAGGGAGTGACGAAAGGAATAAGACGGTTCTTCTCATAACTTCAATACAGAATACAGCACCACTGTGGCCAGTTATGAGTCCATCCCTCAAAAATTAATCTGAGTGGATTTACTGGAAACATAGATGTTTCTAAGGATGCGGAAAACCAATCTTCTTTTACTCCATGTTTAAAAAATTGCCAGACTCCCAGTTTCCAATCTAGATGGTAATTAGAACTGACCACTTTCTGGACTCGGAGTTGTGGTGAAAACCGCAGTGGATGGGACACTGAGGAGATGACATCACCGCCAATTTCTCACCAGAACATTCCGTCCCCGCTGCCCCGTTTCTTGCCCTTATTGCCGGATTCGTGTTTGTACCCTAAAAAACATGTGGCTTTTCACGTTTTAACACGCCAAACAAAGCCAGTTTTGTTTCTGCAACACACGTCTGAGACGACTGGCAGGAAGTCAATTAACGTCGCGCTGATCCACCCACTGAACCCCGCCTCCACTCCCTGCAGTACTGTACTCTAGACCGAGCAGTCCTTGGTATTACTCTTTCAGCGCGCTCATCCATCCATCCATCCGTTTTATAACCACTTTCTCCAGTGCAGGGTCACAGGGGGACCGGCGTCTATCCTGGTGAAGATGCACCCAGTACAGGACACCAGTCCACCGCAGGGCACATACACACACTCACATCAGGGCCAGTTTTCCCACAAGCCATTTAACCCACCAGTTTGTTTTTGGATTTTGGGAGGAAAAACTGGAGCACCCAAGAGGAAACACATGCAAACACAGGGAGAACATGCAAACTCCACACAGACAGCACCCCAGGATTTGGACCCAGGGCCCCAGCGCTGCACCACAGTGCTGTCTCCCAGGTGCCCCAGTATCCAGGGAGATTAGCTCCCCATCCTTACCCTAACAGCATTAACCAGGAACATGGTTTGGGTTGCTGTGCTGTACTGGCTAATTTGATGCCCTGTGTGTCCCCCTTTAACGCACCCTGCTGCACAGACAGTGTACCCCAAGACACAGGGGAGTGGTGGGTGCGTTCTGAAACAAATTTTCTCAGTTTTCTTGCTCAGCGGTAAAAACAAGGGAGAGCCAGACTGGGTGCACTACGCAGGCAAGCATTTTTGGCCAATGTACCACAGATATGATTCCCTTGAATCGCCTCCATTCGGGAAGGACTTCTCTTTTAAAGCTGGTCGAATCCAAGTGGTCCCCCAGTGATGCACATTCATTCGTGGAAGGGATGTTGGACCCAATATCCACGAGATTTCAGGGCTCCGGATCTGAATCCAGGCTGAGATGCCTGTCCGTGTGGAGCAAACACGTTCCCACTGGATTCCCCCCTGTTCACAGGAGGTTGTTCACTGGCTGCTGGGCTGTATGGAACCGGGTGACTTGATGGGCTGAGCGATGTCTGAGGACAACTTTCGGATGTCCTGTCTTTAGAGGGATTCTCCGGCGGGGCAAACGACACTCCGGGCAGATTCTCACAGAAGACACAGCGGACTGATTTCCGCACGTTTCCATGAACTAATAAGAAAACCACATAACGAGGTCGAATCGTGTCCAGTTCTAAATCTTTCAGGACCTAGAGTACGTAAGGCAATTTCAACGTTTCGTTCTGCTTGGTGTAGAATTGGTAGCAGGGCAGAACACCTACTCTTTCAAACACAGCACCCATCCGTGTCGGACACCCAGGACTGAAGCAGACCCCAGATATCCATGCGTGCAGCATGCAGGAAAATGTGGATAATATATACCTTAAGTGATAACAGGTCTGCTGCGCTCACACACACACACAAAGCAATTGGCTTCTCATGCATTTGACATTTCATTTTTTAAAATTTTTATCTGGAGTACATTTGCCACTCCTGGAATTAAGCTGCAAGGTCACTATTGATTTTGCGTTTGAAGAGCCCCCAGTCTGGCTCATTTATTCCTCGCGGCGTAGGAGCTCCTGGGTAATTGACTGTTGCCACGTTCCTGCTCCGCGCTGCTTAATGCTCCAAGGAAGGATTTGGTAATTACATCACGCTGGGCGCATTTTACAACCTTATTTTTCTTTCTTTCTTTCTTTGCATGGCAGCTCTGCACTCTGCTCTCAGGCTGCCTTCTGCTTGAATTGAGCAGCAGGGAGAAAACGGCTCCAGCCCCCCCCCTCCCCTCCACGCCCCGTGAATTATTAGGGGGAAAAGCTCCAAGACCCGCATCCTGGTGGCCGAGGGGCGGCCTCAACACCAGCTGAGAATTCAGGCAATGAAAATGTGCCGAAACAACCAGAGTCTTTTAGGCTATTTTCAACATTTACCATTCAAATACTTTCTCTGGAGCAAACCTATTTTTTTCCATTAACACTAATCCTATAGTTCTAATTAAAAATATAAACAAGGGCCGGGGGACCTGGGCATAGAGCAGGACATTTACTGGTGCAATGTGAGTGAGGTGCCTTGCTCAAGGGGACCATAGCTGTGCCCCACTCCCCGGATTTGAACCTGCAACCCCCTGAGATAATGGAGAGCTCAGCTGGAATGAAGACTTTTTTTTTATGGCGCGTCAGGTTTGCAAGGGGTATTACATACCACGAAGTTGTAGATCTGGACAGACTGGCTGCGAAACTCAGCCACGCAGTCGCCGATGCACAGCTCCACGGCGCCCCCTGGGGGGTTGGGGAGTAACGACTCCTCCATGTCACACACGATCCTGGAAGGGGGGGGATGTGAGTGAGAGAGCACAGTCATGATCACAGGGGACACCCACTGCTCTCCCCAGGCAAAGCTGAACAGAGTTTCAGTAGTATCCTCAGCCATTTCACCACAAGTTTGCCTGGTCATCATTCCTTCTCACCATTTGTGCTTGTTATAGCATTCTCCATGGTTTAAGTGTGCATCAACATTGCTCTGCTTTGAGCACCACGGTTAAATTTTCATCTGGGCCACCCCACAGCACTAGGCCCTAGAGAGACCTCCTACAGTAGATGGCAGGCATCCACATGTAACACAAAGACCGAGGGCAAGACGTGATCATCAGGACTCCCTCAAGCAGAAATTCTTACATGCAAACACCAGCCAAAACCTAATTCTCATAATGGGTTTGTCTGCTCTCGAGTGCTAAATACGAGGTGTCTGCTCAGTTTCTGCTGACTTGCACTGGGAGGGGAATACAGAGTCACAGCTCAAGCCTTACAGCCTAGCCTACTGAAGTCTCCAAGCCCTCCTGAGCCTTGCTTCACAAGCAGTGAATCACTTCCTGATTAACTCAGCACGGTATCCTGCAACTCCTCCGAACACCTTTATTAAACACTAACTTGTAGGTTTTTCCCAGACTTGACAAAACCTTGTTCTCTGCTAGGAGTTGCAAATGAAATTATTGATGAAGCAGTCATATCGCTCTGTTGATGCCTTATTCAGTATGCACAGCCCGATCTGAAACCTAATTTGGCTCTCGCTGGCAGTATTGCCTCTTTAAGACTTGCTGAGTTCAGTTGCTGGGCTGCATTATTTAACACAGTGAAGCAGGCACGTACAGCTCACCGATGCACAGAAAATGAGCTTAAACTGTAAATTACTGCTCTTTGTGGTCAGATGGTCTTACTTTGGGAAGAGGGCATTATTATTTTTGATTCTTATTTATTAAATCTATCCAATAGGAATTTACTGGAATTTTACCAACAATGTTCACCAGCTGCATGGTGAAATGTATTTTCAATCCATGAATAAAAGGGCTTTGCTGGGTACTGTCAGCTTGCAGAGTACTTCCACAGTTTTCCAAGGGTTATCCCACGAGTCTGCTCTACAGTGAGTGGCACCGGCTCCCCACGGCATCTCTCCCCCCAGCCTGCGGTCCAGCGGAAGGGGGAACTCACCTCTCGGCGCTGATGTACTCGGAGGGCACGGGGTTGCAGCGCACGCCCGCCACCCTGACGTGAGTGATCTCGCGCACGTGCAGCCCCAGGTTCTCGCCCACGATGGTGACGCGCGTGCCTCCTTCCTTGGGCCCCGTCAGCGGCCAGATCTCTCGGGAGAAGGCGAGATCACCATCACTCCGGCCGCTCTCTCAACATTGAAACGAGCCACGAGCTGCCCCACACACTTCCCTCAAAGCCTCAGCGCCGGCGGCTGAAATATCGCCCGAGAGTCTGCCGCGTGCACAAGGCTGGGCTCCCGGATGCTGGTGTGTTTGTGAGTGCTCCGTCGTGGGCTTGGTATTACGTCACAGTTATCTCAAAAACAAGCTAGGTTTTCGTAGGAATTGTTGCACACAGCTCAGATATGGTGCCAGCATTACAAGCACAACAGAGGATGAAGATGGTTTTCCTAAGCTCATCCCATGAGTCTGCTGCACTGGGGCTTTCAGACGCTTCTATGGTGCAGGAGCGCTACAGGGAGCAGTGTGGGGCGTGGGGGTTGAAGGTCGCGCCCTACCTTGGTGATGCGCGGGTGGCTGCAGCGCACGTTGCGCCGCCCCGGGTGCAGCCAGTTGTGCTCGGGGGCCTGGCAGTCCTGGCGCAGGAGGCACTGCTTCTCCGCCGTGCACCAGCCACACTCGAAACTGGGCTCGGCCTTCAGACACAGGCCGCAGCTCTCCCGCTGCGCCGGGCACTTGTACAGGAGCGCTGCGCGGAGAGGGAGAGGGAGAGGGGCACGGCCGTCAGCTGCCGGCCCAATCAGGCAGAGCACCGGCCCGCAGGAACACCCCCCCGTGTCAAGAGCTGCGGCACCGCAGGATGAGGGTTTGAAACGCTTCTAGAAGAGGCACGACCAGCGTGGGCCAGTCTCATTATCTGCTGCGCTAATTTGATCTCCTTTGTGCGTTATTCTCTAGGAGAATGACAGCTGGATCCAATTGTTAGAGGTGTAATGACAGCTGCTGGCCAGAAGAGGGCGGGAGGGAGTGGGACACGCCCACACACACACACAGACTGGCCCGGTCGCCCACACAGAGCAACAGGCAGATCAGGGGATGGCTGTTGATCTCAGCTTCTCTCTCTAGCGTTGAAGTTTCCCAGCCTGTGGTGAGCAGCGTTACAGGTCTCTGCTCTGCGCAAGTGTCAGGAGACTGTTTAACATTCCCGCAGGGATTCAGAACGGCAGTAAAAACAGCCACAGGTCAAAAACACAGGAAGCTCACGGAAGTCTCCATGGGGATATTTGGAAGACATTTTTAATTCATGTCCGTGATGTTTAAAAGCTACTTTGACGTTCTGTACTCAGTCTCCTAGGGGGTGTGGACATCAGGAAAATAAAATATTAAGCAAATCAGGGCCAATGACCCAAGTAAGACAGAAGAGCACAGAGGCTCATCTCTATCAGTATTCCTGACCGCTCCTCCTCGATGCATCTCCTCGATAAGGAGTCACCATGCTGAAAAGAAGGTGCCCCAAGAGTAAAAGGGGCTCAGCGAATTGGTGGCTGAACTTCTGGCGACAGTACCACCACCAGGGGGCAGCATCACTTTTTCCATGGGGCCTGATCGCGCACCTTGGCTTAGACTGCCAAAGAGCAAAACATCATGGGTTCTGGGAGTCTGGAACAAACTGCCCAGCCGTGTTGCTGAACGAGCCGAAGGAAATGTCCTTCAAGACAAAGACAAAGTCAACCCAAGAGGAATTCTACAGAACTGACCAGTGAAACTGGAGCCAGAGAAGACAAGGGAAAACTGAGGGGAAATGCATTCAAAACTGAGAATCGGAGGCACGTCTATACCCAAAGGGTTGTGGGGGCATGGAACAAGCTACCCAGCCATGTTGCTGAAGCCAGCACACTGGCTTCTTTCAAGAAATGGCTGGATGAGATCCCCAGATCAAATAACCAATAACTTGATTGGCTGAGTAGCACTGTACTTATATTACTGAGATATGAAGACTGATTATTACAGAGTGTCCCTGGAACTACTGCAATGGCAACAGACCTGGCCTCCCCCCTTACTCAAATCCACAGTTGAGCCAGTTTAAATGGCCAAGGGAGGATGATTGGAAATCTGTACTGCAGCTAGTCTGCGAGACAATATTTTTCCTTAGATTAGTTATTTAATGAGTGATGCTGAACTGCATGTAAATTATATAAATTTAAATACATTTGGGTAAGGGCTGTAAAATTGTCAGAAAACTGTATAAAAGGCATGTAATCAACACTGCGAACAGCGTAATTTTAGATTTAATGCATATTTATAGCCTGCACAAATAATCGAGCAAGAATTTTTTAATATGGGAAGATGCGGTTTCTTTATTGCCTTAATGCTTTGCATTCTGCAGTTGCTTAAATCCATGAAATGTCACACACTTTTTACCACCAAATTGAATATTATTTTGTTAACAAGCACTTCCCCAGCCCTGCACCAAACAGCCCTGACACACACTGATGAGAAAAATTATCTCGTCTTTGAAAAAACGCCAAAAGGGGACTGACTTACAATCCAAGAAAGAGTCTCCTGTAGTTTACTTGGAACACAATAAAGTTCCAGTTTGCTTAATAAAGAACTTGAGCTTTTATACCGAGGGAAGTTATGTTAAAACTCTAGTAAAGGCTCAGTTAGAATATTGGACATAACTGTGCTCACCAGGTTCTAGAAAAGATACTGACGTTCTAGAATTAGTCCAGAAAAGAGCAACCAGATACATTCTGTCCTCTACAGACGGGCTGAATGAACAAAATCCCCAGTCATGTGGTTGAAAACAAAACCCCGGTTTCTTTCAAGAAAGGCTGGATCTTTGGATCTATTAACTATTAAACTACCAGTGGGCTGGACTGGCAGAACGGCTCTCTCCACTCCTCGAGATTTTAACAGAAAGTACAGCAGTAGACTGACGCTGCTAGCTTGGTTGCTATGCTATTGTTTCTGATGTAACACAGAAAGAGCAGCACGGAACACATTAAGACCAGCATGAGGCTTTGCAGGTATGATCACATAATTCAGGATTTCGTTATGTTCGCTGTAAAACTGTCACAGATTTTGGAGCCTCTGCTGTACATTGGATTACCTGCTTTAATCTAAAATAATTAGCAAATGACTAAAATCAGTAGAGAAGAGCTTTGCTGCATGTGGACGCCGCAATATAACCTAGACTTCAATCGTTAGAATGATCCTGCCAATTATTAACTATATAATTGAGGAGCAGACTATGGTCGCGGGTTCGAGCCTAGGGTCATGTCACTAGGCAACTTTGACTGGATTTCCCCAAGCAGAGTCGCCCAGCTATGGGGTAAGAGTACCCTAGAGACTAGGCGAGGATGGGTTGACTAGAGCACTCTCAGCTCTCTGCAACACAGCGCCTCCTGTGGCCTCCTAGGTGATTGCAAGCATGCAATCTCCTCCAATCAGCTCTGAGCAGGGGGCGGTGCTCCCTGTGATGTGTTAAATGATGATTGGCTGGAAGGTGGATGGTGGGCAGGGTGGAGGAGTCTGCCCACACCTCTTTACTCTCCCGTGTGCGGCGACGGGATTTGTACCTGCGAGCCGAAATGTGAAAAACACACCAACAGGTATGCAAAACCAGGAGAGGAGTGAGGGAGGTGGAGATGAACAATAACCAGTCATTCAAAAGCTTTTTAAAATAAAAAAGTCCGCAGCAGAGGGTCTATGGGAACACCCAGACACCACCACATGCTCAAGGGCTCCCCTTTTACACAGCGGCCCCACAGAAGAGGAGCAGCCGAAGGCTCCCTACCTTTCATGGAAGCTGGCTTGTCGATGAAGAAGTCTCCGTCCCACACCACCGAGAAGTCCACCGGCAGGTCGCCCAGCTCGTCTCCCTCGTACCAGTACTGCAGACACACGGGGCAACAAGACTGTTGAGGGCACATCTCAGCCACATATCGTCACCTACGGTCAGTTCCTGTCAGACCACTCTGCAGCCATAATGAAGAAGCATCGGAAATCAAGCATTGTTGTCTGCCGCTGTCATCATGTAAGCAATATTCCAACAATCCAGCGAACGGATTTTAAACAAAAGGATTTGCTCTTTGATGCCCTACAGACTGAATCTGCCGGGTGTGGGGAGACACAAAGGCGTTATTGTAAATCCTCTCATCCTGGATCTTCTGAGCACCATGGTTGGGAGCAGGGGGGTTCATGTGACACCAACATCTGTACCCCATTGTCTTGTGGTCCCAATATCTGAATGCAACTGCCTTGTAGCACTAGGGTCTGCCTGCAGGGTGAGAATTGTTTCAGCAGCGTGTGGGGTCTGTTGGGGGCTGTTCCTGTCTTGGGGGGCTGTCCTTGTCCTGGGGGGGCTCTGATATGGCATGGAGCAGAAACCTGGAGAACATGCCACACTGCACCCTATTCAGTAAATGTGGGGTCCAATGAAGTCTTCTGGGACTCAGCTTGAATGAGGAACCCTGCTCTGGCGAGCTGCTGTTCTTGCTGTCCATCAGAAAGCTCCCATATGCTGAGCAGATACAGCTGTGCCATGAAGCTGTGATTCACCCTTGATCAAAACTACAAATGACATCTTTGCACATTCAAAGCAAATACGCGCCATTCATTAGATCATCGATCCTCCCTCTTGCAGAACCTGGGAGTCAACAGGTTTTCCTCCCAGCCGAGCTCTTAATGGTTTAATTGAACGAGCTATTGACTTAATTATCACCATTCACACGTTTCCTGTAAGTCCTGCAGGGCAGGGACACCGGGATCAGTGATGAGGACTTCCAGACAGATACCGTGCGTAGATCACAGCCCGACTCGGACATCTGCGAAGAGCCGTGGCAGAGTTCGAGCTGCCCAGCTGTCGGCTGCCCCTGTGGAACAGGGCTTGCGCTGGTCTGCCCACGCGGGTGGGAGAGGGGTGATGCTTTAGCGTTTTAATTAGCATCCATACTTGGAGCACTTAGCAACGCATCCTCAGGAGAGCAGCGCCGATCAGACCCCATCGATCGCCAAGGCAAAACACTTAAGGCTGCTGGGAGAAGGGGGAAGGTTCACAACAGAATCAGTACAGGCTGAGCTAAGAGAGCGACCCTCTGCAAGCTGACAAATCACCCTGGCTAATAGATTAGCTATCAGGCAAAGACCCCTCCCACACTTCTTTAAATCCAGACTGAAAACCTATTACTTCAGCCTAGCCTACTCACACCTCACATCATAGCTCGTTGCAAGCATGGCTGCTGGTGCTGCTGTACATGCCATTGTGCGTCTCTGTGTTGGCCCGCCAGGTAGACACATCTGTTCTGACCAAACTATCCTATTCTCCTCCCCACATGTTGGATGCTGCATCACTGCCACGGATCCAAGAAGGACACCGCACAAACTGCCATCATTTAGAAGGATTTGCTGGTCTACAGAGAACTGCAGGGAGTACAGGCACACAGAAGGACATGATGGAAGACGTAATACTCCACATTTTGTACTTGTTTAGAATTGTATAATGTTAGCATGCCCAGAAGGGTTGGGCAGCCAGTTGACCTTGGACTCCTAGAGGTTTTTTTTTCTCCTTACAGGAGTTTTTGGTTCCTCTCCTCCGTTGTCTTCTGGTCTTTTTCTCTTTCTGTATTGTAACATCATGTACTGTCACACAGCTTTGTTAAGGACCTTGGGGCAAGCTTGTTCTGAAAGGCGCTATATAAAACACATTGAATTGAGTTGAACTTCTGCACTGGGAGGAGGGAGACCAGGTCGATCTGAATTTGTTTGTGTCCGCTGGATTAACACTCAGCCCCCCGCTCCTCCATTTGAAAACCAAAGGACACAAAAAGAAACCAAACG
Organism: Lepisosteus platostomus; assembly: GCF_059453375.1. Taxonomy (NCBI): domain Eukaryota; kingdom Metazoa; phylum Chordata; class Actinopteri; order Semionotiformes; family Lepisosteidae; genus Lepisosteus; species Lepisosteus platostomus. The sequence continues at coordinate 2,125,801 of NC_142613.1, forward strand.
AAAACGACACATGGCATTGATGAAGGGTTTATATCTCCAGCCCTCGAGGGCCACAGGGTCCTCTGTGCTTCAACCCTCCTCCGATCTTAATTAACCTAATTGTTTGAATAAAAGGTTCAATCAGCTGTTTTTCGGTCTTAATCAGTTGCTAATTGGAAAGTACCTGTGAAACCAGCAGGAATCTGCCAAGATTACGCCAATCTATAAATCAGATGAGAGAGCTAATGTTGCTAATTACAGAGCCATCAGTATCTTACTCATTCTTTCAGAAGAGCTGGAAAACAACGCTCGGCTTTTTGAACATGAAGAATCCCAGAATCTCTCATCAGAAAAACACCGCTTGGCTTTCGCACAAACAGATCTGCCTCTCCAGCCGCAGGGCTGCCAACTGAACATGCATTAACTGCGCTCAGTGACAATTCAATGACAGATGCTGCCTTCATGGATCTCTGCAAAGCCTTTGATTACATTAGTCACAGTCTCCTCGTAAATAAACGACAGCCTTTTGCCATCTGCATGGCCACAATTACCATCTTATATGGGCAGCAGAACCTAAGTTCTTAGAGCGAGTGAGCATCGCAGCCCAAAGTGAGGTAAAGTCCCCTGTGAGGGGGAGTGCCACAGGGCTCCATACTAGGACCTTTCCTCCTCTTCCTTCTGTACTGCCATCTACACCTTACAGCCCTCCACTGGTGGATTAACTCAGGCTTAGCACTGCTCTCAGTTCTGTTGGGCGTTGGTTACATTCATCTGGTTTCCCGCTAAACACTGGAAAGAATGAATGGTTGCATTCTACTGTATATCTCCATGTTAGCGTTCCAGGCCTCCAGTAGCCCTAAACATCCATGAACCAAATTCAACGGCTCATCCTTTGACGTCCTCTAGTCTGTAACCTTTCTTCCGATTCCCCCTTCACTTATTTGGGACTCCCTGCCCAGGTTTCCAGATCCCTCTAGTCCAGACGTCAGTCAAAACTCACAATACACCCCAACGAGGAATACACCACTGCAGGCACCGACAAGGACTCATCAGAAATGCATTTCAGCACAAACTCAAATACGCAGCCACGAGTGGTCATTTCTCTCCGTGCATTTTCCTGCATATGTTTTGTCTTTGTACTTTCTTGTGCGTTCTTGTGACCTTTCCCCAACTCCTTTTAACCTCAAAACAGCCTGGGGCCTTTCCCAGCTCCTGTGGTCTCAACTGGTACACTGTGATCTCTGTCACCTCTAGTCCAGCTGCTGAGCTACTGAGCTCCACTCATCTGCCAGCCCCTCTTTCAGACCCCATCCACCCACTGCACAACCCGCAACCCCTCCTCCTCATTCTCCTGACCTCCCAGTGGCCAGGAATGCCCATTCCATGAGATCCCATTATTCAATTTGCCAATAAAGGCCACTACATTAGTCTCTTATAGGAGAGAGTGGAGAGCTCCATCAAAAAATATTCCAGCAAAGCTCAGACCATTTCAAAGCACTGCAGGACTCAATGACATTACAACGCCAACTACACCCCAGTCAGAGACAGAGGAGTGGCAAACACCTGATCTATACACACTATCACACTGCTCTGATAACACTGTCACTCGTCTACATGCTTGGAGCACACTCACTGTGGGTCAGTACGCCTAGCTGGGGCCACTGCTTCTCCAGACAAACAGGAGAGATGAAGATGCCATCCTGCTCCTTCACAACCAGCTCCGGGTCATCAGTATGTCTTTGGACACCAGCAAAGCAACCAAACTGGATGGCAGTGCAGTGCCTGAAGTGAGTGTTGGGCCTTTGACTGATAGAAATGCAGAGGGATCTCAAAAAGAAAAGTTCATGGAACAGAGGAGGTGGTAATTCAGGGTGAGGAGGAGGCAGTTTTCCGGAGATTAGTGCTTGTTTTTTTAAAGAGAGATTGCTCTGTGCATACAGATACAATGGGGCTTATCTCAGAGTTTTGGCTCGATCCTTCTTAGCTCCAGGCTAGAGCAAAAACTGAGAGAGTGTCACAGGCATAGTGATCGCGGTTTCCACCTCCCCACGGACTTATCCACTCAAAAAAACTGAGGAAGAAGGAGGAGGAGGATGTAAAGAAATGGCAGCGGACGTAAACGATATCGGTGTCATTTTTCATCCACCTTGAAAGCGACATTTTGTCTGGGAGAAGAGCTGCCCACACACATCGATAATTTTGGCATGGCGTGAAAGTTCATCATCATCTGTTCTCATAGATTTCTGGGGAATGTGACAACTCTGAGCACCTCCACTGGGAAGGAATTCACCTTGTAAGGAGCTGTGGCTGTGTGGAAGCAGAAAAGACAGATGGACTCATACCACTGGAATTGACGTGTTTGGGATTTTTCCAAGTTAAACCGAAGCACTCCTCACCTATTACTGCTCCAACTTCTCAATGCAAAAAACAAAATGTCAAATCCCTCAGCCCGATTTCAGGTTTCAGAATACAAAGCCAGAGGGATAACAATGAGCTGCTCACAGCTCTTGTTTCACTGTACTTCAGCCTCCTGACCTCCAGGTGGTCAACCTCCCCCTACCTCATAATCCTGATCTTTAGGCAGTCAACCCCTCCAAGCCCCCCTCATCCCCAGGCGGTCCACCCCCTCCTCATCCTCCTCTCCCCCAGGCGGTCCACCCCCTCCTCATCCTCCTCTTCCCCAGGCGGTCCACTCCCTCCTCATCCTCCTCTCCCCCAGGCGGTCCACCCCCTCCTCATCCTCCTCTCCCCCAAGCGGTCCACCCCCTCCTCATCCTCCTCTCCCCCAAGCGGTCCACCCCCGCCTCATCATTCTACTGACCTCCAGGTGGTCAAAGTCCCTCGTAATTCTACCAACCTCCAGGCATATGATCCCACCTGTGTTCTCTTGACCACCAGGTGGTCCACCCCCCCTGTCCTCCTGACCTCCAGGTGATCCTTTCCCAGCATGAAGCACTCAGTCAGTCCCCTGAATATTTCTGTTAAAGCACAGCAACCCAAAACGCACACACTGCCCACACGCTGTGGCAAAGTGGTTTAATAGGACATTACTTATCAACCTACAGAACCCATCTGTAGAGCAGCAGTGCTCTCGAACAGCCCATACCAAGGGCATACAGACCACGTTGTTGTCACATGTTCGCCTGCGTCTTTCAGTCTGGTGTTTGTGTAACATCCAAATCCTGACGACAGCACTCAGGTTTCATTTTGTAAATATATTTTTTCCTTAGTGGTCTTTCGCCAATTATGTCTTATAAACACCTGGCACTTTGTAAAGTGTGTCTGTTGTATCTTTGACCCTTATAGACAAATCTTTTATTTGATCCGATTAATTATTAAGGGCTCTTCATCACTGAGGGCTAGTCGGTTGTTATTCCAGACGGATTTCTTCGTTGCACTAAGTGAATGTCAATCTTCATTAATCGACCCTTCTAATGCGACCTGAAAGTTACTCATCAGGAATGGTTTGTAAATGTTTCAGCAATTTAAAGAAACAATGGCTTGTATAGGATTTCAAGCCCTGACATGGGTTTTTTAAAATGTTCACTTTGCAACTACAAACACACCCCTGTGTGCTTCTTAAACGTGAAAAGATGCCTTCCTGTTTCAGACTAGTTTTGACATACAGGAATATATTCATAGTTCCATAGTCTTGACTAACAGAAAAGTGTTCAGGTCAACTACTAAATCATTAGGTACTACATAATATTACATGGCACCAACAGGGTAGTATTGTAAGATTATTTTTGGTAATTTGACTAATGCTTTAATGCAGAGTCTCTTCCGTCTGTGTCATTTTGCACAGTTGGGCATTTTATTGCAGTAATATAAGCAATGTGCCTCACTCAACAGTACAACATTAGTGCTCCACCCAGGATTCGAACCCACAACCTCTTCATGCCCCTAAACACTACTGTACATCCAACTAATATGTATCTGTATCTACTAGCGTAATGCTTGGGGTTTAAGGGTATGTCCTTCACTGACCAGCTTCTTGCACAGAGAAGACTGTGAGGGGACCTCATTCACGTTTTGAAAAACCTATGAAGGCTTTGCGAAACTCTACCCAGAAGGTTTCTTCAGAATGAAACAAGAACCAGAGGGCACAAGAGACAACTCTGAATATGCACTTAAAAGTGAGGCACTTCTCTACCCAAAGGGTTGTGGGTGTCTGGAACCCAGGTTTCTTGTAGGAAAAAGCTGGAAGAGATCCTGGGATCAATTAGCTACTAACTATCAAATGGGCTGGATTTTTCAAATGGCTTCTCGGGCTTGTAACCTTTCGTCTGCAGTTAATAGTCATGCTTTTTAGACCAATTTCAGGAGGGAAACAAATATCCCAGCAGGAATACAGACACCCTGTTGTCTTCACCAGGAATTTTCTCCATGCATTTGGGTGAGGGATGAGTCACTGTCAAAGACTGGGAACAAATCAAAGGTTTACAATACTCATGCGAGATCCACATATGACAGAGGTAGAATAAACACACAACATGCATTTACACACACATACTGTATATATATAATGTGTAATGCGAGGCTGAAAAGTTGATTTCAAAACAGCTTAGATGAGCAATGTTGTCTGCTCTGCTTTCCCAACATACAAAACGCCTCATTGTCTTGATGAGATTTGCCAGGCGGGGGGGGGGGGGGGGGGGGGTGCCATGGGGGGGTACTATAACCTCTTTTCACTGGGAGAGAAAGTTCAGGACTTGGTCAGTGTTCAACAGTCCTGTGTTGCCTCGGCAACGCCAAGGGGGGCCGGTAGTTAAGGGCCCAGCTGTGCTTAGCAACACTTACGTCCGTCAGACAATTTGAAAAATTGTTTCCATTTATTTATTTTTTTATTTCATTTTTTGGGCCCAAATCTAGAAAGCCTTTCGCTTCAGGTCACCCCACCTCATCGTGCTATTAATAGCAACAATTATGATGACGAGGATGAGAGGAGTAACAGAAATGGTGACGATAATCTCCTAGATCGAGGTCTGGGGCTTTTTGATTTCCTCCACACGGAGGCCTGGGAATTATCACTTAACGTCCTGTTCTGTAAGGCGGGGGTGCCGTATGTCCCTGGCCCCCAGCAGGCGCCCCGTTATTCAAGTCCTGGGCATTTCGCTGATGTGTGCAGTAACCGTTCCAGAGCTGTCAAGAAGACAGAAAGAGGAGGAAAGAACATGCGCGCACACACACACACACTCACACGCCTTGGAAACTCAAAGGGGTCGTAGGATTTTGACAGGATTAAGGTGCACACAATCCTGCCTTTTGGCATACTTGGCAAATCAAGGCCTTGTCAGATACGCCGCATCAGACAAAAGCTGACGCGGGTGCTTCCCGGGCACATGCCCTGTTGCCCGCTCCCTGCCTGCAGCAGACCGGCACCGCTCAGACGAACCGCAGAGCGGAACGGGGAGGGGGGGGGTCTCCGCCGTCTGAGCATTCGGGCTCATCGGTTTACACAGCTGCCCGACAGGGGGCGCCCTGGCCCTCACCCCATAGCTGGGGAGCGGGGGACACTCCCCTGGGCCCTTCAGCACCCAGGAAGCGGCGCTTTAAAAGGGACACCAGGCCCAGGAGCGGACTGACAGATCGGCTCAGCTGGCCTGTGATGGGTAGACTGGGGGCAGAGAGAGGGGACTCAAGTCCGGAGCGAGGAGACAGGCAGGCCACAGCCTCTGTGACGGAACAGAGCAGGACACGTGGGCAGAGAGATGGAGAGACACAGGGTGATAGAAAGGCAAGCAGGCACAGCAAGATAAAGAGATAGACAGGCACAGGTACCGACACAAAGGTTGTAGAAAAGGGCAGACTAAGAACAACAAACACAACAGCTTCTCCGTTAACTTCTTAAGATCCAGAGGAGGGGCTGACTGCTTGCCGAGCTGCACATTCAAGGCTGTAGCCTGTCGGGCCAGGTCCGGACTGCCTCGAAGGCAAAAGCTGAAGCAGGCAAGTCAGGGGAACAACCGACTCAGCCCTCACTGACCCTCCCCAGGCTCAGTCACCTGGCTGCACACACACCACTGGAATCTGGAATGGAGGTGGACCGGCGTGCTAATGACAGTATTGATCGATCCCCACTGTGCTGCGATATTAGACGCTGGGGACCACAGGCAGGAGTTCCCTGGGCTGGGGGGGTGTAATTTGCAGTGAGTCTCGTCTCACAGCAGATTAATATTTAAGAGAGATTCATCTTGTGCCCGTGGACAAGAGACAAGAGCGTGGGGAGACAGGCAAGGAGGGATGAAGGCAAGGAGGGATGAAACTCTCCTTCTCCTGCATGTCACAAGTAATCAGACTGCCCATTAATCTGAGCATCTCCCAGAGAGAGAGAGGATAGGGGCTGCAGGCAGAGCACTGCACAGACCCCACTTCAGGCTCGAGGGCTCTTATGGGCTACAAGAGGCGAAGAGCTCATGAAAGAGAGCTGAGCTCAGAAGCTGCAAGTGCATGTGACTGCTTGTCAATGTCTTCATGATACAGTACAGGATACACAACATGGGGAGGCGACAAGAAAGGCAAACAAAATGCGAGGATATATAGTTAAAAGTATAAAATACAAAACATTCCCCAGCATAAGGGAACACTCTGCGCTGACAGGCGGAAGGAACAGAACCGTTTTGGTGTTGTACAGAGAAAGCTGAGGAGGGACGTGACACAAATCTTGCAAATCCTGAAAGGCACCGCGAACCGTGAAACGGCAACCAGAGGACGCAAGCGGAAACTGGAGGCGCATCTTTACACAAAGGGCGGTGGGAGTGTGGAACAGTGCTGAAGCAGATAGCCGGCAGCTCCCTTCAGGGAAAAGCTGGCTGAGATCTCGGGGTGGAGTGCAACGGCCCAGGTGGGGTGAATGCCCTCCTCGCGTCTGTACCCATCCTTATTCTCCCTCGATACCTCAGAGGGAATTCGGGTCAGTTTTCAAGAACGTTTGAGTTTTCTAAGGCCCACGTCTCTCTGACTGCGAGTGACGCCCAGGCGTGTCTGAGGGAAGGAGAGAGAGTGAGAGAGTGTGGACGGAAGAGTGGCCTGGAGCCCTGATGAACACATCACTGCAGACTGACAGGCCTCCGAAACGAGGGCCACGTGCAGCCTGGAGGCGACTTCAGAAAGAGTGACAATCGACCCGCCCAGATCACTGGAGGACAAACACGACCCCCATGATTAAATTGGTCACGGGACATTAATTGCCTTAAAAGACAGGGGGCCAACGGGTGGCCTCTGACCCTGGAAGGTCAAAGGGCAAAAGGGGACACACTCCATTGTAGAAACAGATCAGACACTCGTTTCCAACCTGCCACCACCCCTCCCCCCACTCCACCCCACCCCATTCTCTTTCGCTGCATCGCATTAACCAAATCAGGCCCCACTTCCTGTGGTCTGCTAATTGTTTTACAAGATTCCCCAGGGTAACCGTGACAACCAGATGGGGAAACATGAGGCCGCCGTCTGTAAGGTCAATGAGAGAGACGGGGCGAGACAGCAGTTCAGATCACAAAACGGCTCAAGCTTCAGTTGCGTTCCTTTTAGGTTCTTTTTGTAGTTTTTTTTTCAATTCATGGACACTAGACTCCACAAAAGGCACCCCCCTCCTGATTTTCTCCAAAAAGCTCTCTCGGGTGGGTGAAAAATTTGCCCATTTTTGCACTTCTGAAAAGTACCTCCTTCTAAAAACGCTCCACATTGTGAAACACTCAAGCAAGCAAGATGACCTGGTATCCACCCCAGCCTGTATCAACAGTGATGACACCCTCCCATAGTTCACTCCCACCCCAAGATCCAGGGGGTTAGACCTGCAAGGGCATCAAGAAGCCTGTGATTTAAACTGAAAAAGTGCTATTTTTAATTGTTGTAGATTTGTGCCTTCAATGCACTGCTAAAATGTGTTGAAATTCAAACCGGTTTCAATATCCCTGCTAATGGAACTGTGCATGACATCAGTGGCTGGACTCCGAAGAGCCAGACATCGTCTCTTTCATCTCGACTGCGAGCAAAGCCCGGACTCTGCACCCTGAGAGCCACCCCCCCCCCGCGCCCTGCGCTCGGACTCCGCCTGCAGCCTGCTGCACGGCTCTGCTTGACGTTATCTCCGGGTCAGCACAACACACTCATTCACAGGCTCACACCGGCCGCGAACCCGCGCCTCACCGAGGTGTTCTGGCACTGGATGCAGGAGCTGTTGAAGCGCACGGCGGGCACGCGCTGGACCTTGCCCTGGATGCTGAAGACGCACTCGTAGTTCTTCTGGCCAGACTGGGGCTGGGGCAGGTTGCGAGCGCGGAGAGTGATCGGCCGCACCATCCCTGCCGGGACCAGTATGTCGTTCGTCGGGAGGATTTGCGGGCATCCCTGAAGGGAAGAGCGGGAGATGGGGAGGAGAAAAAGGGAAAAAGAATCACTGCTTTGTCCAGCCATTAACCCACGCATTCACTGAGGCAGTGGGATAATGTGTGCTCATGCTGTCAACCCCATCCGCACAGAAGGATGACATCATACTCATAGCACAGAAGTATTGCATCACTCTCATCCGCACAGAAGGATGACATCATCCAGCAGCCATATCACCCTGCAACTCACAACTGGCAACCCACTGAAGCTAAGCAGGTGTGAGCCTGGTCAGTACCTGGATGGGAGACCTCCTGGGAAAAACTAAGGTTGCTGCTGGAAGAGGTGTTAGTGGGGCCAGCAGGGGGCGCTCACCCTGTGGTCCATGTGGGTCCTAATGCCCCAGTATAGTGATGGGGACACTATACTGTAAACAGGCGCCGTCCTTCGGATGAGACGTAAAACCGAGGTCCTGACTCTCTGTGGTCATTAAAAATCCCAGGGCGCTTCTCGAAAAGAGTAGTGGTATAACCCCGGTGTCCTGGCCAAATTTCCAATTGGCCCTTATCAATCATGGCCTCCTAATACTCCCCCTCTATGAATTGGCTACATTACTCTGCTCTCCTCCCCACTGATAGCTGATGTGTGGTGAGCGTTCTGGCGCACTATGGCTGCCGTCGCATCATCCAGGTGGATGCTACACATTGGTGGTGGTGGAGGGGAGTCCCCATTACCTGTAAAGCGCTTTGAGTGGAGTGTCCAGAAAAGCGCTATATAAGTGTAAGCAATTATTATTATTATTATTATTATTATCATACTCATAGCATAGAAGTATTGCATTACTCTCATCTGCACAGAAGGATGACATCATACTCATGTGCAGGTGCTTTCTCAGGGGCATCAACACCAAGCTAGGGCTCCCTGAGGATTTCCTGGCATTTCGGCCCTTTTGAAAAGCTATTGTCTCGGCGGAAGAGCCGCGTCACAGTCCCCACCGCCAATGGGAGACCAGCAGCAGCTCCCAGGAGCCAGTGCAACAGGTGGGACACCCTGCAGGCACCTCTCCACTGCCCTCCACTGCGCTGTAAAGGATATTTAGTGTGATCTGTTATCTCTTTAACACTGAAAGAATAATCAGGGAGGCTGTAAAAGCAATTTGCCAGTCAAGAACTAATAAATCACTGCGCAAGCCTTAGCAGGAATGAAGTCTCTCCATTTTTTTTCACTTCTCTGCGGACACAACTGTCATGTTAACAATGATGCAACTGCACGGCCTCTTCTGTAATAAATCTTATCGGGTGGCACCTAATTTGTATGGTGTTGGTATTCAGAAGAGGCACTAAATCACTTTTTCATATTCGGTATCTGAAAAGAGCATCGGGCGCACTTGGGGCGCGTCCGTCAGCTTTATGAATCTGCATTGTAAATCGCCGGAGTCTCCTGTCAGTCAATTAAAAAGGCGAGGCTGTGGCCACCAGGAGGAGGATATTAATACGCCATCGGATCCCTGCTGACATCAGAGAGGCTGACTGGAAGTACTGTCTACCAGCATGTCTGCTGCCGTGGTCCATAGCTGCCACAAACCCTGAGCTGCTTCAGGCTTGGCAGCAGAGAAACACAAACCACGGGGCACAAGTGGAAGCGCATTGAAAACCCAGACCAGGAGCCACGCCTGTACACAAAGGCTTGTGGGAGCGTGGAACAAGCCGCCCAGCCACGTTGTCGAAGCCGAAACCCTTGCTTCTTTCAAGAGATGGCTGGATGAGATCTTCGAAGCAGGACTACGGGACCCCTTCTTTACTCAAAGGGCGGCAGGGGTGTGGAACAAGCTGCCCAGCCGGTACCCTGGCTTGTTTCAAGACACAGGAGGATGAGTTCCTGGGATCAGTCACCTGCGACTTAACAGGCCACGTGGGCAGAATGGCTCCTCTGGTTTGTAAACCGTTATCGTGCTCTTACGTCTTGCAGTCTGCAGTCCGTCTTGACTCAGTCACTGACAGCTGTGTCATACTGAAAGCCTGCTGTCCCTCCAGCTATCTGGGACTAGAGCTACCCCTGCCTCCCGCAGTCTGTAGTCCGAACATGCCCACTCCCCTCTCGGCTCTCACGCAGCGCAGGAGTTTAAACACTTCCGAATCAAATATGAACAGCATCAAGAGCTTTGCTTAGCTCTGCAGCAAACAGTCTGAATGATCTGAGCGGTTTCTGCAGTAATTAGAACTGCCACTGACACGCATTCCCCTTTGGCAACACCAGGCATCTCCCGCTAGAAATGAGACTTACTTGGATTAAGGGTACTAAAGGGGTAAAAAGCGATTCGTTTCCTGTTATTTTAATAAAAAGCAGTTAATTTTAAACAAGGGTTTCACTTCAAAGCTGCTAACATGCTACTGTTTCCCATGAATCCAGCAGTTTTTCAGAGAATTGCTTTCATGTGAAGAAAAAACCAAGCCTGAAATAAAAGCGTGCTTCGTTTGTAATAAAGGGTCAGCTAATGGAAGACAATTACCCAGTCTAAAGAAACCATCCATCCACGTGGGCAAACTAGGCTGTTCTAACTCATTTATCTGCTCATCAACTTTCCACTGTGCCATGAAAAAAAGAAGAAAAACAAACACTCTCCTCAAACTGACGTCTGTTTGCTCTGCTCAGAAATCCCCCATCTCCTGGGATGAGAAATGACCCAGAACTGCAATATCTGTCCTGTCTCCTCTGCAGAGCTCCTGCGAAGACACGACATCCCTGGTCCCACAGTCCCCTGAAGCCCAAGTCACGTCAACAAGCCCCTCCAGACTTCAGGAAAGCGACACCCCTTTTCTTTCGGTAAGCCAGATAACTGCACAATACAGAGTCAGCGCTGTTTTCACAAGAGTGGAGAAATGTCCATTTCCAGAGGCAGAAAATATACTGTAGCACAAAAGCCTGATCCAGAAAGAGTTATAAATCATAAAAAAGGGCTGAATAATAACTGATAAGTTAAGAATGACCTTAAGGCACATTTTGATGCAATATTAAAAAAATAAATGTGTGGATCTCAGCAGGTGCATGCCAGTTCCCTCACTCACAGTACCTTAAAGATGAACCCTCAGTAGGGTATGATAAGACAGGGCATTTTTCTTAGACGTATATCAAGAATCTTAGATGCATAAAAGAATAGGGCCAAATTAAAAAGTTTGCAGAAAAGAGGCTATTCGCACTTGGATGGCTGTTAGAAACTTCCATCCATCCATTTTCAAACCACTTTATCCCACACAGGGTCACAGGAGCCGGAGCCTCTCCCAGCAGGCAACAGGCACAAGGCAGGGTCCAGCCTGGATGGGCCGCCTGTCCATCACAGGGCACGGACAGACACACCAGGGCCAGTTTTCCCAGGAGCCAATTCAAACTACAAGCCTGTCTTTGGACGGTGATGAAATAGGAAACCACAGCTGCTCGGAACTTATTACACAGAACAATCTCACGCGTGACCCGAGAGAGAGAGAGAGATATCTTCAACAGTGCGCCTGGGCTGTGTGCTCCAGACAACAGAGGCCCAGCTCCTCTCCAGCCTTCACTGCTCCCTCCCGCACTCCACTTCCGGTCCAGAGCCCTGGGTTCACTGCCGGGTCCGAGAGAGTCCTCTCGGCCGGCTGTGTCGATACTTTTAAAGATTTTGAGTCCCCGAGTCAAATCCCTTCTGCGACTGCCCTGTGGGCATCGGAGGCCGATGACGCGCCGCGGTGACAGGACTTGACCGAGGGCCACTTCGTGGAGAAGGTGTTGCACGACTGTCTTGCAACAGTTGCCCGTGAAGACTGAGCTACTGTACACCTAGAAGTGCGACATGGGATACGTGGCTATGCCTGTGGAACCGCCTCGCGCTTGACGGGGGTTCCAGCACAGCTCCTCACCAAGCCAGTTTGGCTCACACCCGATCACTTCCTCTGCGGCCGAGGCGGCTGTCGCTAGGCTTGCTGAAGCAGTGGCCTTCAGGACGCTGTCCGGCCCACAACGACTCTTCGCCACCCGTCTGCGGCAGCCCCGCTTTCGTCACCCGCGCGTCGGGGTTCCTTTCCGACGGCCCCCACACTGGCCCCGGCGGAGCCGACCCGAGCTGCTGAAAACCCTCCAGCGCAGAGTCGGGAGACAAGGCACGGCCCCGTGGTTTTCTCACACCGCACGTGCTCGTGCGCCGGTGTTGGCTCCCCGGATGATCTGGCACTGGTGTGGCCTGATTCTCTGTCTGTGTTTTAATGCCTGCGAGTCTGTTCCTGTGCACGTGTGTCTGCATGCACGCGCGCTCCACCATGATCATTTTCCTTAATGGGAGTCAATTTGATCTAATTCCACACAATACCTCCATAATGCACCCAGACGAAGGGAGGAAGCCCTCTCCCGTCGAGCTCCGATGTCTGGGCTCGTTCGGACTTTGATTGCACTCGTTTTCAGCGTTCACAGCGTCTGGATGCCGGAGAAATTAATAGACCCCCCCATCCCTGGCTAAACCCCCAGCACATCTCTCCCTCGCTCGTTTTCAGTAACGAGCTGTAATTAGTTGCAGGGCAAGAGTGAGACAAGCGCCGGATAAACGGTTCGAATTCGACTTTGAAGAGGAAGATAAGCGGACAGTTGGGGGAGCCGGCAGATTGAATTTCACTTTCTCCACTCGCACCACAGAGCAAGACGGCAGATCCCACTCCCCTGCTTTTAATTACACGGAAAATAACCCGAAAATCTGCTGCTGCTTCCGCCTTGGTGAAATATTGAAATGCATGACCTACATACAGAAATGAAATGCAATTCGGAGTTCTCTGAACACCTTCCAAACTGTTCCCGATTCCCCGACGGAACTGCAGTTGCACAAGCTGACGTCTGTAACGCCGCTCCTGCTCACAGGGAATTGTGGGACCCCTGAGCAAGACTGGCCGGTTATGCGGTCCAGATCGAGTTTCACACAGCTGCCCGCTGTCTCTCCGGTTGCTGCGCTGGCCAGCAGGCAGGCCTGAGTCCAGTCTCCGGCTCTGAGCCCTGGCCCTGGCCCTGCTGCGTGTGGTACCGCTAATGAAGTTGTCTTACTCCGAGCTTTTCCAAGAACCCTCCAACGCTGATTAGCACCCCATTAAGAGAGCCTTGGCAGTTTATGGCCTGTCGACAGCATTTCCATTAACCTTATCGCCGGTGAGCCGCGCGGATCCCGGCTCTCAAACAGCGAAGCACTTCACTCTGTTGAGACATTAAAAGGCACGGCCTCCAGTGTGCACACAGAGTGCCACTCTCACCAGCCTGTCAGTGCTTCCCAGAGCAGCCAGGAAAATTGGCAACATTAGCAGTTGCTTACATGTACACTTTCTTCCCAAATCCCATTTACTGCCTACACGCACTCGAAACCATGAAGCCTGTTGTGCGCTGATTGATGTCATCCTCAAAATCTCCAGGCCTCCGCACTGCTGCAGCCACATACCCTTAGCAAGCTCTTCCTCTCGTCCTCTTTATCCTTTTTAAGAATTTATTCTTTCTTCTTCTTTTCACTTAATGGCTCAGTCCTGTAACGCTGAACACACTGCGGCCCAGCCCTGTAACCCTCAGCTCCGGAACTCGTTGCGGCCCAGCGCTGTAACACTGAGACACTGAACACACTGTAACCCAGTCCTATAACACTGAGACACTGAACACACTGCGGCCCAGCCCTGTAACCCTCAGCTCCTGAACACACTGCACCTGAGTCCTATAACACTGAGACACTGAACACACTGCACCTGAGTCCTGTAACACTGAGACATTGAACACACTGCACCTGAGTCCTGTAACACTGAGACATTGAACACCGTCTCTCTTGTTGGGAAGGAGATGGATACGACATGAAAGCATCAGGCCCTTGGATCCACTAGATACTCACTACCAAAAGACTTCTCTCCTCCTGACTACGGCCTTGATGTTCTCCCAACGTCCCCAGGAACACTTCCTCACGGAAACGTGCCGCCATCCTAACGCGATGCAATGACTTTCCTCCCGCACGGTTTCCCCATTCACCACCCCTCTCACCGTGCCTTCCCCTCGGCTTCATGCTGTCGGGGGCGAGGCGCACATCAGGCCCCGCTGGGTGAGCGATGAGCCGCGAGCAGCCGCAGATCGAGCTCCAGCTCGGACAGCGCGGCTCTCGCTGGCGCCCCCCCCCGATCGCTCTGGAAACCGCCCGCCCGCAGGTGACGATGCACATCGGCCTGCCCGTCCGCTGGCGTCCCTGCACACAGGTCCCCCCCATCACCAACAGGCTGTACAGGGGAGAGCTGCTCTCCTCCGTGGAAAAGAGGGAAATGAACGCCCAAACTGCACTCCGCCATCGACCCCAGGACTGGGAGCTGCAGTGCCAAGAGACAGGCATCTCATCCTGGAGCCAAGCCGAGCTTTGCTTCTGGTGATCAGGACAGTGTTCAGTTTGTGTAACTATCTGCAGGGCAGGTCTAAGCAGCCCCCCGCCCCCTCCAGTGTAGACTGTAACCCAGGGGTGCTGAAACAGTATACCCTGCCCCCTCACCCCTCCGAAGTTGGATGAGAGCATCCCTTATGCTCCAGGCTGGGACAACACTAGACTTCTTTGACTTAGGAGACTGGCTCAGCCCCCTCCCCCCAGGCCTGCAGGATGCTGGCTCATGACCTCCAGGGCTACCGTGCCTCTGTCACTCACCCTACTATTAATTACTGATTGGGTTCCCATGCAGACAAGGGGGTCGAGGGGAGGCTTTGATGTCAATGCTCTTTGGGGGGGAAAAAAAACAACAAACATCCTCTTTGTTCTCCAGCTGGATGTCAATTCTCCTGCGACCTCCCAGAATGCAGTGCGGTGACCCCTACAGCAGCGCCGGGCACACTGCTATGTGGCCACTCTGCACAACGCTTTGTGTGAGGGGTGGCACCATTGTGCTCGCTACGGCACAGCGCAACAGCACAGTTTTATTACCGCATTCTAGGTTCTGGTTTACAGCAGGCTTTTTATACAGGACGACCCTTCCTGTCCTTATAAAAAGGCCTATTTGAGTTGAGCTCCTAAATGCAAACAGTTAAACCTGATTATAACGAATAGCTTTCTCTTGAGCTGAATGAAGAAAACATTTTAAAAACCAGACAAAACTAATTAAACAGGGACCTGCCCGAGCAGTATAATGTGGTAGCAAATATCTCCGTATAAGGAGATATAGCTTGGCATAGTACAGCTATTTGCTCTCTTGCACCCAATTTATAATGGTTACTTGCACAGTCATGCATCTCTAATGCTTTCAAAACCATTGATTACCAAATCATTTTGAAAAGGTTGTGTACTACTAATCTTGTTATGAATGTCTTTGCATGGGGTGAAACCCCATTACTAACAGAACCGCACAGAGTGTGTAAGATCTGACAGAGATGTTGCAAAGAGAGTTCTGTATGGGGTCCTGGTCCTTTCTCCATTTCCCTTATCAATACTGCTGAGGCAACAGGCGACTCTCACATCCACCTCTACACTGACATCACACTTAAGTGGACCCACCTTGTCATCAGTAACGACCAATCTGCAGCTTACTTTTGACAAAATTCAACAGGCTGAAAAATACGTCCATGGCTTGCATTATTTTTATTGAACTCTGCTCCCTTAATAACGATCACACTTTTACTTTAAGGTCAAGATGAAGCAAGTCGAGGTCTATAACTATCTAGGCACCTGGCTGGAAAGCCCTCTAACTTTCAAAACGCATATCGATAATATTAGAAGCTAAAATCAACGCAGACTTGTTTTTCCTAATCACAGCCGGTCTTGTCAGACGCTGCTCCAGGTGAACACTAGTCCCAATGTCTCGACTCCCCATCCTGAACTCCAGTGATGTTGCGTACAGGGTGGACTCTTGACACTGCTCTTGGGAATCGTTCTGCCACAGGGCTGACCGCTGGCGCCCCTTCCACACTCATCGGGGCGATCTGCATTCTTTGATTGGCCAGCCCACTCCACGCACCACACCTCGCTGCGCCAAATCAATTAACAGGTTTTAATCAGGATATCACCTTCCTCTTTTCATAATCCACTGCACTTAGCTTACAATTGAAGATGCAGAGCTTTTATCATCAGACTGCGCCTCCCAGGAGTGCTGATTTTAGGCACAAATCATTTCCGTTCGCCTCTGCCAGCGACTGGAACAATCCGCAGAGCGCGCTGGAGCTGTCCACCCTCGTATCTGAGGGCGTTCCTCTGCTGCGATTAAATCACTCCTGCCTGACACCCGCCCTCGTTAACACTGTCACCCCGTGTTCTGTTCTGTGTATTGACGGTTCTTTTCTCTCTTTCGGTTAGCCGGCTCTGCAGCAGTGGTGCGAACCTGCTGGCCAGGTCATCCTAGTAAACGAGAATCCGATCTGAACTCATCTGCTTCAACAAGGGAACAATATTAATGCTCTGGCACAGGTAGCTGTGGGTTTAACGGGATGGATTCAGAAGCTGTCAGAGGGATGGCTTCTTGAACGCACAGTGAAGTTCCATGATATGATTACAACACAATTCTATTAAGGTGGAGGCCACAATCCTGCAGGTTCTTTCAATCAGCAGCTGGAGAGCTCTGAAAAGCATTAAACTGGGCCCTCAGCTCAATTAGATCACTGAGGACAGAGTGGACTGGGAAACCTGCGGACACTAAGGCCCAGGAGCTGCGCAGCTCTCAGTCCAGCTGACGAGACTTTATTCTAAAACGTTAGAGTGACAATTTCTAATGCCAGCTGTGCGATAGAGCAACGACCTTGAGGGCATGGAGGAGAGTGTGGACACCCGGCATATGAGCCACTATCGAATCCTGTCACCCCGTCAGCCTTCAGATGCAGAGCTGGCTTGTTCCAATCCTCTCCTATCTGAAGCAGAACACAAGTGAGGCGGATGGCTCTGGGGCGCTCAGCACTGCTGAGCCAGAGGCCCTGGAGCGGCCCCCTCTGGCCTGCGGACGAGCCCGGCCCGCGCCAGGACCATTGAAGTCGGGGTTACAGAAGATGCCTTGCCCCGGGTAACAAGCGTGCGCCCTCCTACACTGCGAGCAAAGCGCTGCCAAGTCACCACGGCGCGCTTTCGGAGGACCGGAGGCGCACACGGGCCCAGCTCCGAGTCTGTCCAAGACAAAGCCTGAAAGAACAGACTTCAGGGACATCCCATAGACTCTCGTGCCATTTTTACCACTGCACATAGAATGCAAGTCGACCCAAAACAAAGAGTTCTGGCAAGTTTAGATTTAAAAGAAGGTGGCATTTGGTTTTTATACTGTATAGTCACACATGTCATAGGGATGTGCCTATGTAGTCTGTTTGTCTAGAGTTACTACGTTGACACTGACACAGAATTTGGGCGCATACTGGTAGTAATACACATGGCTCCCGCAAAACATATACTGTACACACATTCATAAATGTAATTAAGAGTTCTGTATTCAATCTTAAAAACAGAACCAGTCGGAGGACTTGGCTGCTAGCTAAGCAGCTGATGACTGCTTCCAGGACTCAGCACGTGTGCCTCCCTGATCAAAACTGTTACTTGCTAGGTGTGAATCTGACTGAAGGGAAAAGCGCTGTAACTTTCATTTGGAAAGAGCGCAACGCTGTGTTTGAAACCGAGTGCTTTCGCAGCACAAACCGTGCAACAATGCTCAGCGGTGTTTTCTTTTGTTCTGACAAGGCTTTAGGAAACGGGGGGCCTTGGGAATCGCAGTCAGCGGCCCCAAGAACTAATCAGAGATAATAGAGAGAACAAACATAAAGGACTACATCTCCCAGGGTACAGCACTCGCTGCACTCCAGCTGTGCTCTGCAGTGCTTTCCCTGCAATAACCCGGTTCTCCAGCTGCTGGGCTGTCTAGATGTTAAACACTCGGAACACGACCGACCGCAGCCTCGTCTGTGAATGTCCTTGCCTCTGGGCGCCCTGAAGCCCGGGCCCAGCCAGAAGACAGCCTCACCTGCCCAGACGTAACCTGATGACACGTCCAATCACTGTCAGACCCCCCCCCCCAGGCAGACGGCCCTGTCTTCTTTCAGCTTCTGCTCCACCGGCTCCGACAGGGGGATGGGATGGGGCGGGCGGGCGCGGGAGACCAGGAGAGAGAGACGGCCCTGCTCCTGTCGAGCAGCCCTCCGGTATCAACACCGGCTCCCTCCCGCCCTAGTCACTCCATTTTTTCGCTGAGTAATTCATTTTTCGGGGCTGATAAGGAGATTGTCAGCTCCGCGGACTAGGCTGGGGGTTGGAGAGCTCGGCGCACAGCGGCATCACCGCGCCGCTGGCACTGTCTGATAAGCCGCGATAAGACATCTCTTTGATGTTCAGTTAAGTGTAAAATTAAAATGTGTGAAGAGCCGACGGGTTTGAGCGGCAGAAAAGTGGAAAGAGTAGATTTTGCTTTGCTTTTTCTTCTCTGTTTTTTTCCCCTTTAACATGATCCACCTTGGCAACCTGTTACTCCTTATTTCTCTCTTTCCCAGGAATGAAAGGAAGCCAATCGATCTCACAGATGATTGAGGTGCTCACTGCCAAAAGCCCTGCGGCCTCCTGCTCTCCTGTATTTCTCCGTTTCGCATATTCACTCATCCTGCCTTTGGTAGTATTTTTTTTTATCTACTTATGACGGAAAGGAACATTATCTCTTGCCGTTTCACAGAGCTGGAGGGGGCATCACTGTCTAACACTTCTGATTCCGCGTTTAAGTGTGAATAAAAAAATAGGACCTGAACGTCTGGTCCTCTCTCTCTCTGCACTGTGAAACAGCAAGTGATAATTAACATTCACTCCCATAATTCACAGCCTTGGCATACTCTGAAAATACACTGTAAACCTGGATGATATATCTATTACAGGTACGAATATGAAGTACGTTGGTGTTCTGTCTATTCTAGTATCCCTTCCCAGAGTTTACCTACAGCAGGTCCTCATTAGCTGACCAAACATGGCATAATGTGCCATTTCCTCACACCCAAAGAATATTGTGTTTCCTTTCTTCTCTTTCCAGCATGGAGCAAACCTTTGCTTGTTCCATAATGAGCCCTCTGCTCCAGTAACGCTGGAGAGTGCTGTGATTGGATAGGACCTCGTTAATATTCATACCCACAGACCCCTGCTCTTCAAGAACGACCAAGACCCTGGGCAATAAGATTACATTCCTTAAATCTGGGCACCAGTTACCGAGCAGCTCAACTAGCAAATGTGTCAGTCATTCAGCAGCAATCGATAAACCAGAAGAAGTGCTCAACTGCAAAGCCAGATGTCAGGCCCGTCATTGCCCCCTCTGGTCAAAGATGAATGTCCGAATGGTTAAGGGGTGACCACACTCTTCCGCGGGCCTCTGTTAAACAACTGCCCTGCTTGTGGTCAGCCTTAGCATTGTTCCTTCCCCAGCCAGAGCCTCTATTTATAACTCGTTCTAAACCCTCGGCGTAGTGCAGCACCTCAACTGCGTCACCTTCAACAGCGAACCGGAGGCCCGAAGCAGCAGTACAAACGTCAGAGCTGACGCTTCCCAGAGCGAGAAGAGGATGTGCTTCTTTACGCCAAGAGGTGTGGGGGAAGGGAGCAAACTACCCAACTGACTCACTGCGGTTCTCAAGATCAAGGAGATTTAAGGAGCTTGATGTTTTGTGATAATTTTGCAAGATGCAGTATGAAGAAAGAACATTTAATTATAATTATGAATAATGGGTAGATATCACATCCACAAAACAAAATGGCTCATTGCTGCTCACTCTTTTAATGTTTATGAGGTGGAAATTCAACACTATTTAAACTCCATCAGAAACATGAAAAATACGAGAAGGACAAGTGATGCATGTGAAACTCTGCACTTATTGTTCTGAGGTTCTTTTGTTCACATTTCTTTCCTGGGGTAGTTTCTCCTTGTGATATATGATGTTTTGGTGAAAAAAGGAACAGTTGGATGAAATTCTGGGAGCTGCTTGCGACAAGATGGGGGAAAAAAGGGGGACGAGCTTTTGGGGGTTTTAAAGAAACATTGGAGGTGGGTAAAATAATATAAAAATTAATAATTCCACCTGGAGAAAGGAAATCTGGAAAAAAAAAGTGTGTATACAGATGCTGAGTGCATTTTCCTCAGGGAATCTGGGGTATTTTGCTACCGGATCGAAATCGGTGTGCTCCGAGCACCCTGCCTGCTCCTGGGATCACCCCGATCCACATCCCTGATAGCCCCCTTCCCAGGGAGCCAGCCAGCTCCGCACACAAAGACGGATCAGCGCAGGTTCCCGTTTGCCCGTCTCGGGAGAAGCTCGCAGTTGAAAGTCGGAGAGTGACTCAGAACTCCTCCGCAAGGCGATCTGGGACTTGTGACGGCGGAGAGAAAACTAGGTCTGTACCCCACAAAGCACTTCTCTTCGAAGCTGAGATCTTTGTAAAACAAAATATTAAAACAACACACACACACCATCACTAGCAGCACTTTACCCAAAGCTGATCAAAGAACTCCAACCCTCAAATCTTTTTTACAAGTATGTGAAACTTTTGCCGCCTGTTTTTCTCATTTTTTTCGGTTTGTTCTGCTAGGCTTTAACAAGGTTTGGGGGCTTTACGCTTCAAAGTGTTCCGAATTACAGGATGAAAATCTCAAGGGCAACCGATTACAACCTTTTTCTCCAAGAGCAAGGATTCTGATAGAAGAATAGATGCTGAACAATATGCTGCAGTTCAATGTGCAACTATGCAGGGGAACCAGACCTTCATTGTCTAAATCTGATCGTTTTTTGCATCGATGGGAATTGGGAGCTGTTACCTAACTTTGTTTTTTTTATACATGGGGTTTTCAAACCTGCGTGCACACTGGCCAGTGTTCTGTAAACAGTGTCTGACCTGTCCACTCTGCACCCCATCCACCTCCTGACCCCACCCAATAAAACACGTAGTCACATCAGGGCTCTCCAGCTGGCACGCACCAGGAGCTGTGCACAATTCGTCCGAGGAGAAATAAAACCAGCAGCTACAGACAATGAGATAAAACAGAGCTCAGCCCTGATTTTAACCTTCTCTGCTGCCCTCGGCCATGGAGCTGGTCTGGGCTCAGTGGAGTGCGAAATCGATGCGTGTTCGCCGAGACAGGAGAGGGAGGGAGAAAGAGAGCGAGAAAGGATAAGACGCACAGCGCCAGTTTATGGGCATAACCCCCCCCCGACCCCGACCCCAGGAAACAGAAATGCGCTGCACATCACTGTGGGCTGTTTCGAATTCATTTTCTAACTGCATGAGCCAGACACGGGCCAGCGGCGCAGAGAAAGAGACCAGGCAGGGACAGAGAGAGAGAGAGCGCTGTTCCTGAAATGATTCCACCTGCTGCAGAGAGGGACGATCATCAGACATGACCACAGCGAGAATAATCACATCCGCAAGAAAGCCACTTCTTCCCTAACTGAGGATATCAGCTTAAACACACTGCTAGAGAACCCAACTACCTCCGTATATAAATCCATCATTTATGTATGATCTATGTCAGAGCAAATCTAATATCCTGGAGACTTAATGGCTAAGGTTAGAATTAATTAATTGGCTCTGCAGGTAGCTCCTCTGACACGCCCACCTTCCAGCCATTCATCTGCTGACATGTCACGGGCAGCACCGCCCCCTGCTGGAGGGTCAATGCTGACTGGAGGAGAGGCATGCCAATCACCCAAAGCCCTGCAAGCCTACAAGAGCCCAGGAGCCCAAAAGGGTGTCTGAGGGCTGGGAAAGGTCTGGTTGGCTAATCCCCACCCTGCCTTCCACAGCTCTCAGACAACAGAGCGCCACCGCTTGGGGCTAGTGCCAGGGCCCAGGCTCGAACCCGGGATCATGGTGCCGACACTGGCTAAGAGTGTTGGAGACAGAGCCCCCGTAAAGTCGGTCCTCGCCTCTAAAGCAAAGAGGCAGCAGCTGCTGCTGAGCGAGTCCTTTAAGAACAGGCGGAGCTGGGGTCGCCAGTCAATGGCAGGATTGTCCCAGAGGCAGGGAACAGAGACACCAGTGTGCGAGGCTTGGCTGGAGCTGGGAGCGCCCGGACGACCTCGAGTTCAGCGAGTCATGACCGGGGTCTTCGCTGGCCCCGGGGCAGAGAGCGCTCTCCCGCAGCCCCAGGCCGGTGCCACATTAACACAGCTTGACTCTCACATGACCAAGCAGCCGGCTCCGCGGGGGGGTGGGGCACGATCCTGGGAACAAGCTGGACAAACGGCAGTATTCTCCTCACTGTACTCGCTTCTGTGCCAACACGCTGCTCAGACAGCCCCGTCCTCAAAACCTTTGTCCCACACACACGCAGATCTGGCACGTACAGTCGCAGCCAAGGTCTTCCAGGCTCCGTCTCAGACTTACGGCTGGATTCGGCCAGAATATCCCCCGACTTCACCAGGCCTTTGACACAGAAGGAGCTGCTGGAATGCCTAGCAGAGCAAACCGCACCCTTAATGGGAAGATGGCTAACCCCGTGAACACACTGCAGTTCAGCACTCCAACACTGGGCTCCTGAACACCCCGACGCTGAGCTCCTGAACACACTGCAGTTCAGCACCCCGACACTGGGCTCCTGAACACGCTGCAGTCCAGCACCCTGACGCTGAGCTTCTGAACACACGTCAGGCCAGCACTTACATTGAGCTACTGAACACACTGCAGGCCAGCACCCCAGCACTAAGCTCCTGAACACACTGCAGGCCAGCACCCCAGCACTGAGCTACTGAACACACTGCCTCATGGCTTAGGGCCCCACGGAGTCAGGCTGGGCACCGAGAACCCGCACAGCCAAGAGACCCTCTCACTCTCCTCCCTCGAGCTGCCCGTTTTCAAGCCTTCTCTTCAGAAGGCAGGCCGTGTGCAAGTACGAAAGGGTCCTGTATAGTCCTTCACACAGGGACCTGTGTAGCCAGGGTGACCGTTCTCCCAAACCTGGAATCTTCCAAATCAACTCTCCACAGTTACTCGTCATTCCCGACGGGTGGCCCTCGCACAGAATTTGGAAGGGACCTGGGCCCTACACCTGCACCTGTCCTGCTTTTGCAGACATGGCCCTAATCAGACGCTTGCCCTGGAGAGAAGACAAGTCGAGGAGCCCTGCTCCTGACACACACACACACACACACACACACACACACACACACGTCGTTACCTCCACTCCGCTGACACGGCCCTCCTGGAAGGAGCAGTTGGCCAGGTTGTTGGTGCAGATGTGCCGGTATTTGCACCAGTGGCAGGGGAAGGCACTGCTCACACACGACAGGCACCTGGGGAGACAGGGCAGGGTCACAGGCTGATCACCCCCCCCTTCAAGGACAGACACACAGACCCCAGGCAGCAAGCCCTCGGGTCTGAAGATCAACATGAAATAGACAGAGACTGGTAGATAAACACATGCAATAGGTCAAGTAGGGAGCTGCATCAGCATGCGTAGGCTGGAAAGGAACAAGTAAAGGTTTACTCGAGGCTGAAAAAAGAAGAAAAGAAACAATATTTCAGCTGAGGAGCCTTCTTCAAGCTCGAAACGTTGTGTCTCTTCTCTTTTCTTTTCACATTGGAATAAATCTGTACTTGTTCCTTAACAGTACTCAATAGCCACCCTTCCTGAGTTTTGTTTGCTGAAAGCAGCGGTCCATCAGATACGTGGGGTGACAGGGAAGATGGGAGTTCCTGCAAATCCTCTTTCAGAGTTTACAGGTGTCTTGACTAGGGACGCTGTCTAGTCGAGCTGTGGCTGAATAGCAATGCAAGCCAGGGAGCTCTGTATGCTTCCAGGAGCAATGCTGATGTGAAGACATAAACCGTAATAAAATTCAACGTATCAAGGCTTTTGCAGTAAAGCTTGTGTTTGGAACAATTTAAATGACTGTTCTGATGCACTGACAACGCCCCCTAATAAAAAAAAAAGTGCAATTTCTTCGAGCGCCATACAAAACCTGTGCTCTTCAAGACAGGCCTTGTCATTGGCGTGGAAGTGGGACCTTTGAACGCTGAAACAGGGACAAGGTCAGACCCCATGTGAACAGCCTCTATCCCAGCGCTGACCGCGGGCCGGCTTTCGGGACAGCAGCGGAAAGCCGCAGTAAATAACATGAACAGAGTGTCTGGTAAGTCTCTGCGGAACTTCACAATGTGCTGCGTCAGTAATACTTTTATACACCCATAAATTCAGCCCAGCCCCAGCTTGTTCCAGCAAAGCCTGCAAGACTGGACTCCAGTGAGTTTCTCACACGCTAATGGAGCGGGCACTGCAACAAATGGACTGGCCATGTGGGAGACAGCGTGATGAGCAGTAGCTCAATTCCAAAATGCCAGGCTGCATTCTGTGTTCAGGAGCTCAATGTCGGAGTGCCGGGCCGCAGTGTGATCAGGAGCTCAGTGTCAGGGTGCCGGGCTGCAGTGTGTTCAGGAGCTCAGTGTCGGGTTGCTGGCTGCAGTGTGTTCAGGAGCTCAGTGTTGGAGTGCTGGGTTGCAGTGTGTTCAGGAGCTCAGTGTGTTCAGTAGCTCAGTGTTGGGGTGCTGGGCTGTAAAGTGTTCTGTAACTCAATCTCAGGGCTCTAAGCAGAGTTCAAAGTTCAAAGTTAATAAAGAAAGAAATGTAAAAAAGCAATTAGTGGTCAAGAAACTAAAAGCCACAACAGAGGAACTGCTCTGTCAGATGGTACTGAATTAACTTCTATGGATTCCCACCAGCATCGCCCAATTACAGCCTTACAAAAACAACAGCCCGTTTATGGAAATGCCTGGAATTCCTGGGATATTTCTGAAAGATACGATCTCACTCTGCCGTCTTTAGCGCCGTGCCAGGGTTCACTGCGCAGGTGGGCATTATCCGAGACAGCGATGGACAGGAAACGGGCTCTCTCTCCGAGGCTGCTGGCTGAAGAATTGTGGGAAAGGGCTTCGCTGGGCACGGCAAAAGTGGGCTGCCGGCCACCCCAGAAGGGAAAACAATTCCAGGGCTAAACGTTCCCACAGGGCCTGTGTAAACAGGAAGCCTGGCACAGGCCCTGAAACAGGCTGCACAGCCAGGTAGGCCTCGGCAGGCGTTGCCAAGGCAACTGCAGAGCCCGGTGTTGATCCGCTCCCCCCACACTGGAGAATTGATTGTTGTGTGCGTTCTGGCAGCAGACAGGCAATTTCTTCCAGAAATAAAACGCCATTTATTCAGCCACTATCAAATTATTGGGAGAAAGAGTGTGTCTACACGAGTGTGCGTGTCTGCCTGCGAGCTCATGTACAGCAGATTTCCCGTCTTCCTGTTGTATGAATCCAGGTCTGGCAGTCTGTCGGCTCCAGTCTGTCACAGGAACAGTGCTACTGGCCTGAATATCGACCCTCCTGTTCCTGTTCGCTGCTGGATCGGGCCATGTTGCACACAGGTGTGGATTTTTTGTTTTGAAAAGAAGGAACTTCAGGTTACAGAAATGAATGCAAAGTCTTTGACTCTGAGGCTCCACTGAAGGGCTCAGCTCCTCATTCCAGCCGGCATCACTCCCCACTTCGCAGAGGAAATAGGACTGCATGTTCTGGGAGCTGGGATTGCAGGAACTGCTCCGCGCGCAGCCACTGGCCTGCAGTCATCGTTCCAGTCGCGAGGCTGTGGCTGACCGGTCCAGCAGGAGCCACTCGCTGTCCCATGGACAATATTAACGTCGAATGGTATAAAAAAAAAAAAAAACCTCATACAACTGGGAAAATACTGCCTGGTCCGGAAGCTCAGCAATAGCTCTGGACTGGCTTTATTCCTCATCTGCAGCACCTAGATCACAATACACACAGGAAGAGACAGAACCCCAGTTCTGCTGGGAAAGAGGAGCAGCCCAGACAGATCCCCGGTTCCGCTGGGGAAGAGGAGCAGCCCAGACAGATCCCCGGTTCCGCTGGGGAAGAGGAGCAGCCCAGACAGATCCCAGGTTCCGCTGGGGAAGAGGAGCAGCCCATCTGGAGTCCGCAGGGCCGGGACTGCTCTGTCACTCCAGTATATTTTGAACGCACGGTCGTGCCTCCTCTGATGAGACTGGCCGTGCGCCGACAGTGTGCACGAGTCGGCTGACAGTCCCGGTCTCCCAGGGGTGCCGATCAAGCCCACAGGAGAATCCCATGCCTGTGGAGGTGCACCAGCCCTCTGGCGCAGTTACTGTTAGGACTTAGTTGATCAGAAAGGCAGAAAAAAATACTATCGACTGGGGGGTTTCAAAACTCGTGGAGTTTCCTCTCCCTGCAGGTTTCTCCAGTTGCACATAGGAAATCAAAAGTTGCTGTTTTAATTAATTTTCATTTAATTAAAACCAACATATTCCACCTGAAACTAGAAGGAGAGGAGGAGAGGTGTGTGTGTGTGTGTGTGTGTGCTGCTGGCTTTCATTTTGTTTCCACGATGTCCAGATCTTTGACGTCTCCAACAAGACGGATTTCAATTTCGCCGCCGTCCAGGTTCTCCGAAGCCCTCAAACACCCTAGCTGTGGCGGGTTCGAATCTCTCCGGCCTGAGCCACGTTCCGAATTTTCTTGGCCTCTTTCACGGCGGGCAAGGGAAAAAAATCGAATCATTCTTCTGTTCAATGTACACAAAAAAAAGGAACGGTTTTTGCTTCCTATAATGCATTTTAGATTAGAGACAAGATACGACCGATTTTCAACCCGGACGCACGATCGGTTCTGCACAAGGGGAACCAGAACCGGATGTTCCAGACAGGAGGGGGAAAAGCCCGAATCCCTCTGCCCACAGCTCGGTCAGGACGTGTGGAGAAGTGGCAGGCAGTGCTCCTCAGCAGGGAAGAAAAGTGAGAGTGGATTGTGGAGAGAGGACACCTTTCCCAGTCCAGTTTCCAGCACACTGTCTACAACAGCGGGTCTAAATTCAGGTCCCAGGTGGCATTTGGCATCCCATTACCTGTAAAGTGCTTTATAAGTGTAAGCAATTATTATTATTATTTGTTTCAACCCAGCTCTTAGGCACGGGCTTTTAAAATCCAGAACAATATTTGTATTCAGTGTTAATGAGTGGGTTCCAGGAGTCCGGCTCGGATATAA
Organism: Lepisosteus platostomus; assembly: GCF_059453375.1. Lineage (NCBI taxonomy): Eukaryota > Metazoa > Chordata > Actinopteri > Semionotiformes > Lepisosteidae > Lepisosteus > Lepisosteus platostomus. The sequence continues at coordinate 2,153,102 of NC_142613.1, forward strand.
AGAACTGGACTTCAGTAGAAGGCCAGCGCCTCCCAGTGGGTGTGTCAGGTTACAGTGCCCCTCCCACACTGGGCACGTCTGTTTATCATCAATTAACTTATTAAGAGCTGTTTAGTCAGAAATAAGGGAGCAAATTCTCAATTAGCAATCTAAGGAGTTCAGTTCCGTGTAACTAAGTAATTTGAAATAATGTACTTTAATTTGGGTCCTTTTGAAACTAGGCAGAAACAAGTCTAAAGTTAGCACTGGAACTAGTAATAGGTTTATTCCATGCTGAAAAGAGAAGAGAGAAAACACAACGTTTCGGCCGTGGAGCCTTCCTCAGGTGTGAGAAAGACAGGCCAGTAAGCAAAGCTAATGTAGCAGGAGAACAAAAGCTGGGAGAGAGGAGGAGCGAGAGGCGGGAGCAGGGGGCAGACAGAGTGGCCAGTCAGGAGGTGTGAAGTCGGGACAGGTGAAGAGAGGTGTGAAGTGAAACCTACGATGGTTGAACCGAGTTTTGCACTGGTCTTGATCGTGACCGAAGGCAAGCAGAAAGCTATGTCAAGGTCAGAAGAGGCAACACAAAAAAACGGCTTCAGGCAGTTTTTACTTCCGATCTGCTCAGGCTAGTGCAAAAACCTAACTTGGTCCCCCGCATGCAAGTCGCTGCTATAACAATACGCCGTAAGACCAGCAAGACACCCCTTTGGCTTAATTGTAAGCGCTCTGCAGCTGCCCCCGACAACTGTATAGGCTGTATTCTCATCAAGCGAAGAGCAAGAATGAAAATAAACTTTTCTCCTGCTAATCTGAGCAAGAACAGCCCCGCGGGCAGGTGGGCGCTCAATCGGGATTAGCGCTGCATGCAGGTTTGGGGGCGTCGTCCTCTACTCAGGCCTGTGAGCCACAGCGCTTGAACCCCAGAGCCCTCCTCATCACACAGCCGGGGGGTGCTGACCACACATGTCCTGCCGTCACGATCAGCTCCTCCCCAGTCTGCGGCTCCTCGTCTCTTCCCAGGATTCTTGAAATCACGACTGCCTGTCCGGCCAGACGGGACATTGGCACTGCCCTGGCCGGAACAGAAGCAGGGCTGCTGGTCTCCGAGTTTCGCCTGCTGTGGGATCCTTAAACTCCACTTCCAGGGGCCAGCAGGGGTCAACAGGGCACAGAGTGGGCTGGAGTGTGGAGGAGGGCAGTGCAGTGGACCTTCTCACTGTTGCTGTGCTATTTTCACTGGTCCGCCCCAAGCAGTAAGTAAAAAGCGTGCTTCTGCGCTGTGGGCAAACTTCCCATGTGAGCGGCTCTCAGCGGAGTGGGCACCTTGCCCACAGTTTACCCACAGTGGAAAATAAGAAGCCTGCTACTGATTTAAAAGCGAGTTGGAGCCTTACGTGTTGCATAATCAAGCAGCCCACAGTTCCAGCCAAAAAAGGTAACTTTAAGACATTCAAACCAGAGCTGCTTTCAGCACCCAGAGGGCATGGAGTCGTCAGCACTGCACGCTGGCCAGGACGGAAACAGGGCTGCTCATCTCTGCGCTTCTATACAAAAGTGCCGTCCTTCGGGAGAGATGTGAAATCGAGGTTCTGACTCTCTGTGGTTATTAAAAATCCCCGGGCGTTTCTTGAAGAGAGTAGGGGGGTCACTCCGGTGTGTCCAGGCCAGATCCCCCCTGGCCTTTGCCAGTCATGGCCTCCTAATAATCCCCCTCTCTGCACTGGCTCCATCCAGCTGTTTCTTGAAAGAACATGACATGTTCTTTCAACAGTCGAACAGGAGTATGGAACAAGCTACCACAGCCCTGTGTGCAGAATGTCTCCTGTGCTCAGTTTTAAATGCTCTTTTTGCGAGTCGGGACCCCTCTTAGTCTTCTCTGCTCAGAATCGCAGTTCGTTCAGCCTGTCAGCGTAGGACAATCCCTGTATCCCTGGAACATATCTGGCTGCTCTCCTCCAGACTGTTTCTGGAGGAGCAATGCTTTTTTCTGTAACCTGGAGACCACAGTCATACATAACATTCGACCTAAAGTCTTACTAGTTCACTGTACAATTTTATCATAATGTCCCTGAATTTGACCTACTCATCTGACTAATATCCCAACTTCCGAGCTGCAACAGGACAGGAAGCAAGAGGACTGCAAGGGGCGGGGGACACTTACGACTGGAGGACGCTGCAGTTGTAGAAGACGAAGTCCGTGCTGACGAACTTCTGGCCCGTCTCCTTGGAGCGGAGTGCCAGCCTGACCACGCGCTTGTCTCCTGTGGACAAGAGGCAGGAGTGAGCGAGCCCTGGTCAGAGGACCTGAGGCCAAGAGGGTACGTCTCCGATCGTGCGCTGAGGTGCAGTTAAACTCAGCTGCACCCTGGACAGGCAGATCCCAGCGCACGATGGGGAAGAGTGCCTGTATAGTGAATCGCCAGATAACGGATCAATTTTCCCCCATGAGGACCATCAGACGGTTCTAGCACATTCTTCACTTAAACACTGCAACAGTGCACCAAATAGAAGTTTTTCATTAATTAAAATTTCCTGTTGCAAAATATTTCATGCAATATTAAAGGCCTATGCTATAAATAACTGTGTATACATCTGTACTCTGCATATTTTTTAATGTAGCAGGGTGTGATCCATACATAGTGCTTGAGATGATAAAAATGAAGGTCAGACCACTGTGTTCCCAAAGAGGTGTGAAGCAGTTCCATGAGTTCATGTCATCTGCTGCCTTGTCAGAGAGATACATTTGAGAAGCATCTGGCAACAGAAGCCTTGGTTTACATACAGCTGCAACACATTTGTGAATTAATGAATAAAGGATCAACACTTCGCGGGGTATCACTGTAGTGCTGATTTGATAAATGTGGCCCATCGAGACATCGTAATGCGTCTTGTCAAACAAATTCTCATCGTCTAAATTTTATCAATGAGAATATCCAGCTGTTCCAGCTGTACGCTCCTGCCGATTCCAGCCGGCCTTACCGTGCCCCTGTGTGAGAGACGGGATGTCCCGCGGAGAGGGGGACGTACACCGGACCTGTCCCTTAGCCAGCACCTCGCCTTCGCTCTCCATCAGCTCCCCGAACGAGCAGGTCACCCCGGCCAGCAGCTCCGGGACGTTGCGGACCTTAACGCTCAGCTGCAGGGCGAGAGAGACCTCAGACTTCCGGAGAGCCCAACAAGCACCTGTCCCCTCAGCGGGACGTCCTGGACGGAGCAAAGGCTCAATCGCTCTTTAATGGGGTTGCGAGCCGAAAGTGTTTTACTGTACGAAGCCAGCTTCCAGGAAGGAACGGAAAGGCTCAGGGCATCAGGGCTGGCCAGGACTATTCCAGGGCGAAATCGGGAGAACACCGGAACATTCCACCCCAATAATTCACGCCATCCCAAAATCCCAAACCTAAACGTTGGGCTCACGACCCGCGCGGCGGGGCTGCGGAGATGACACGCACCTCCATCGCGGGCGCGGTGACGGAGACGTTGCTGGGCGTCACGCTGATCTCCACGCACTGGGCCAGCTCCGCCGTGAACCGCCGCGGCTCCGCCCACTTCTCGCACGTCTCCTGCCGGGAACACCTGCCGGGAAACAGCAGCGCGGACATCTCCAGCAATCCCGCTTCACGAACACCCCAACACCGAGCGCCGCCCCCCCGGCCAAGCTGATGGCCTGACTGCACCCGGTTCCTGCCGGCACCTCTGACACCCGGGGCTTCGCATCTAAAGCACAGAGCGCTCTTCACCTGCCTTACTTACACACACGAATGATCAATCAGTGTTTAAGACAGACTGGGTGAGGAACAGTGTGCAAAGGATATCCTGTCCAAAGCATAACCTAGAGATCAGCCTGATTGCTCCAGGCAAGTGAATACTCTGGGCAGTGCTCTTAAATAAATGAACTGCCCAGTAAGTTTCTTTCATCCCCCCCCACCACCCCACCCCTCCCTTGGGATGAAACAGCACATCGATCTTGTCAGGCTTGAGAGGAATCCATCACGCAGCAAAGCATCCTCGGGGGTCTGAGAGGAGGACTCGCAGTGCAACCACATCCAAAGCGCCAAAGCGTCTCAGCTGTGTGAAGGCCCTCCTGGAGTCTGCCCATGATGCAGCGCACACGCGCGGATACCGCCCGTATCTCGGCCCGGAGTCCGCACACCGCCACACGGCAACAAGTAGGTGCACACGCACTGATAAGACAAGGGGCCCATTATCTACAGATGGAGGTACACCGGGAGGCAGGCAGCCAGTCGTAAATTAAAACAGGGAACAGCCTCGTCAAACCTCCGACATCACTCTCTTTATCCATCCATCTGTCGCCCTTGACAAGATAAACACTCTCACTGCTCCCCTTCTCCTGGCCACTTGGGAGGCCCGAGCGCGGCAGCTCAAGATTAATTTGCCCGGGAGTGCAGCAAAAAAAAAACACCCCCCTCCCCCTTTCCAAACAGCTAATCTATTAACCAAGCCCACCAGGAGACCACAGACGGAGAGCAATTGCCCCAAACATTACCCCCTGCCAACAGCATGCACACACACACACACACACACACAAACACACATGCACACACACACATAACACATCCAGCCTGGTTACAAAATCTGAAGTTTCGTTTCCTCCTGTTTTGAAGTGAAGGAAGGCAAGATGGCGTTGCTATGGGTCACCAACCAGTCAGGAAGCCAAATAAAACCCTAATTAGACACATGTGTGCTGTAAGCATTTTTATCGGGGTTCTGGTTTGCTCAGAGAATACCACTTCGCAGTTAATATTTTTCACGCTTGGCAGAGTTTTGGTTGCTGAAACCACTACGCCATGTTCTACATGAAGGCTATAAAGAGCATTTTGATATTTTCGACCTTCAAATTTGTCTGGGCAGGTTGGCCAGCTTGAAAAACATGAGGAGGGAGCTCTGGACGCGTGAGACCACAGTTCTGGAACAGGTGCCCGACTAGCCAGTGACTTATACTTCCTGTCACTGCAGAAATGAATGAACAATGACACATGGACCAGAGCGCACATGTGGACACTGAAGTGGAAGTGCTGTACATCGCATACTGGGAACAGGAGGTGCTTCTGTACCCAGAGAGTGGAGGGAGTGTGGAACAAGCTGCCCAGCCATGTGGTTGATGCCTGTACCCCAGTTTCTTGCAAGGGGAATGGGGGCCTGGGATCAATTAGCTAATAACCACCTAATGGGCTAGATGGGTCAACGGGCCTTTTCTCATGTATAACCTCTTATAGCCTACAGCACAGACCAAGACACGCCAGAGCTGGAGCCCGTTTGCTCAACCTTTTCGTTTTTCCTAAACAGTGGCTTCTCTCCTCTCTGTGCTCGTGTTCCCCCGCTGTGCAGCTGCTGCACTGTGCTCTGGGTGTGGCACACTGAGAGGGGCCCTCAGACCTGGGGCCCCGGGGCCCTGAGAGCGGCCCTCAGACACAGGGCCCCAGGTGTCCTGAGAGCCGCACCAACCTCTCACCAGTCAGGACACCCCCGAGTGTGGCAATGTAGACAGGACTTGCGAGGTAAGGGGTCTGGGCTGAAGATGTGAACGTTGTTTGGTGTGGACTGCGTGGATATGTGCGTCCGTGCGTCCGTGTGTCCGTGGGTGGGTGTGGGTGTGCGTCCGTGGGAGTGTGGGTGTGTGGGTGTGCCCGTCCGTGGGAGTGTGGGTGTGTGGGTGTGCCCGTCCGTGGGAGTGTGGGTGTGTGGGTGTGCCCGTCCGTGGGAGTGTGGGTGTGTGGGTGAGCGCGTCCGTGGGAGTGTGGGTGTGTGGGTGAGCGCGTCCGTGGGAGTGTGGGTGAGCGCGTCCGTGGGAGTGTGGGTGAGCGCATCTGTGCGGGTATGTGGATGCGCGGGTGTGCGTCTGTGGGAGTGTGGGTGTGCGTCTGTGGGAGTGTGGGAGTGTGGGTGAGCGCGTCCGTGGGAGTGTGGGTGAGCGCATCTGTGCGGGTATGTGGATGCGCGGGTGTGCGTCTGTGGGAGTGTGGGTGTGCGTCTGTGGGAGTGTGGGAGTGTGGGTGAGCGCGTCCGTGGGAGTGTGGGTGAGCGCATCTGTGCGGGTATGTGGATGCGCGGGTGTGCGTCTGTGGGAGTGTGGGTGTGCGTCTGTGGGAGTGTGGGAGTGTGGGAGTGTGGGTGAGCGCGTCCGTGGGAGTGTGGGTGAGCGCATCTGTGCGGATATGCGGATGCGCGGGTGTGCGTCTGTGGGAGTGTGGGTGTGCGTCTGTGGGAGTGTGGGAGTGTGGGTGAGCGCGTCCGTGGGAGTGTGGGTGTGCACATCTGTGCGGATATGCGGATGCGCGGGTGTGCGTCTGTGGGTGTGCTCAGCCGCAGCCCCTCCCCCCCACTCGCCCCTCAACTGAGGGCCCCCGGTGTCCCCGAGCCAAACCGGCGGCGGCCGTTCCCCGGCCCGTGGGGGTCCCACGGCAACCCGATGGCACCGCCGCCGCCGGCTCGCGCTCCCTGATCCGCCGACAGACGGGTTTCAAGCGGCGTGGCAGCAGATCGCTTCAGATGCTTTCACAGCTCTGCTGTGGCTCCTGGAGGGCACTGCACGCGCTTCAACAGCTTCACACGCTGCCTTTCGGCAGGTTAACCACGAAGCCGGGACCACTAAAAATAGGCGTTTGAGTCGGTAAGAGTCGGGGGGCAGCGCCTCCGCCCGCAGCCGCTGGCAGAGAGAGCAGCGCTGCGACGGCTCGATCTGAGCAATGGGCTCAGACTAACAGGAAAAAAAGACATTTATAATAAACGATGGGCTATTCAGCACTCAGAACTAATGGAAAGGTGGGAATATTGTTCTGCTGCCGTAATACCTCATAGAATCGGCACAATAATTTAATTTCAGCTCGATTTAACCTGACAACGGGACAAAAAACAATTGAATCTCTTTTTTTAATTTTCTATGGTACGCCTCGTATATTAAAGTGCACTTTAGAGCAATCTGACCTCTGAAAGGGTTTTACAGCAACTGTGGTGCAAACCTTCAGTTAGCAGACACACAGAGCCCTACCACTGCAAAACGGCACAAATACCCCACAGATTTCTTTGCCCACTGCGCCCCTGCACCCCTGCAGTGTATTGTTTTAAGCGCATGTGTCAGGCCCTGCACGATGCACAGAGCCAAGAATGTCATTTTTATTTTTGGTTCCACTGCCTCCGTTTTGTGCTTGGTGTTGTACCACAGATGTGGTCTCTCATTTCATTACGGCTGATGATCTATATGTGCGTGAATGGCGATGCGGGTAGAGGCTATTCGTTCAAACGGAAATCACGAGGGACTTCATTTAAACTATACGGGTTTAAATTCCACGTTACAGAGTTTTAATAAATGATCATACATCTGCTGGAAATAATGGACTTGGCCAATATTCAGCACAGAAAGCAAAATTGCCTCACGGTCTAGACAGGCACTGCTCGGTATGATTGGCTTTGCGACAAGAGCTTATCACTCTATATGTCCTCAGTCGTGCACTGCAATCGCAAAACGCAGGTGTGCCGGTTGTTGGGAATGAAATTCCTCTGGCATATGAGAACCCTGCACCCTTTCCTGCCTGTACAACAGGCTCCTTCCACCAGGAAATCACAACCTTCAGCAGAATCCGAGCCTACGTGAGACACCACAGGCCCACTGCTTCCCAGCCTCTGTGCATGAAATCAACTGATGATGATAATTCCTTACACTTCTATAGCGCTTTTCTGGACACTCCACTCAGAGCTCTTCACAGGTCCTGGGGATCCCCTCCACCCCCACCAGTGTGCAGCCCCACCTGGATGATGCTCCAGTCCTCTCACACACAGCAGCTCTCAGTGGGGAGGAGAGCAGAGTGATGGAGCCAGTTCAGAGAGGGGGGTTATTAGGAGGCCATGATTGTGGGGGAGGAGGAGTCTGGTTTTTTCTTCTCTATCTCTGGATATCCCCGAAATTCGTTTTTCTTAGTCAGGAAGACACATCTGTGGAAGCCCACTTTTTGAGACGCCGAGGGGAACTCGAAGGAAAACTGGGGGACGTGTGTGTGAGTGGCAGTGGGGGGGTCAGCTGAGAGGCTGTGAAGGTCAGAGAGGAGAGTTGGGTTAACGTCAGACTGAAGGGTGGGAAGAGCAGCCGGAGCAAAAAAAAACCCCAAAACACCGGAGCCTTATCCGCAACAGCCTCGCCGGGAAGCGCATCTTTAAAGAGTTCTTCACAGCTCCGAGGAAAACGGATCTGAGCGACAGTTTTAACAGTGCAGAGATCCCCCCCCCCCCTCCACCACTCTGTCCTTCCCTCACAGAAGGCAAAATGAAATCTCAACTAATTACGTTGCATTGCTCTTTCTTATCCCAGGGCTGGACATGATTGACGATAAGTTCGGATCCCCGGCAGAGCCTGTCACTTAACCGGAGAAGAAGGATGACTTCCTCGCTAACACAAGTCCACGCGTCTCCCTGCTCACACACCCCAGGAGCGCGGGGGTCAACTGGACGCGTTTGTCCCCTGTCAGAGAGGGGACGGGATCAGGCGGACACATCGTCTCCGCCCGGCGAGTCAACCCCCCCGCCCGCGATGCGAGAAGGTCACCCGGGGATGTCAAGCGAGTTAAGGGGAGATATATGGCGGTGTGAGGGACGGGGGCAAGCGTTATATTAGCGGGAATGAGAGCTTTCATCCAGGCGGCGGGGTCCGCATTAACCTTTCCGGTAATGGACGTGCGCGCGCGCCGTGTTATTAGCGGGGAGGACTTGTCTATTTTCCTGCGGACAATATTTCAGCAGGAAGAGCAGGGACGCGCGCCGAAGGAGCAGGCCGAGGCAGCCGACCGGGACGCGCCGCCGCCGTTGACATCAGCCACAGGGGGGCGGCTCGATTGGGTGTTTGGCCCCGATGAGCGTGGGAGGAGCTCCAAGAGGGGGGAACGGGGCCACACACCGATAATGAGAAAAAACAGCCCTCCAGCGCGGGACCCGTGTCTCCCGGCGGAGAAACGCAGGGCAAATTGAACCGCGGGGCCAGGCCCTCTCTCCCACAGGCCCCCGTCGCCATGGACACGCTCCGGCCCCGAGGTAGGCCTGTTTTCCTGAGCCTCGTTGGCCCATCCAATGGCTGGAGGCTGAAGAGGCCGCAGGGGGACAGACAGGGAAGCCCAGGGACCAGGAAGGCCAGTCAAAGCAAGGGCCTGGATTTCAAAAGTGCCCCCCCCCCAGCGCATCTCCCTTTCCTAGCAACTCTCCAGGCGGGGCTCCCCTGCCTGGGAACAGGCCCTGGCTGCATAATAGCGAATTACCATGCTTACAGAGCTCTAGAGTTCCCATTGCAAGGCTGCCGGGTTTGCAGACAGGCCTGAGGATGACTGTATCTGCTCATGCGAAGGAGAAACACATAAGTGACTCGATATTAAGAAAGGGTTTATTTTTGCTAAAAACCGACAGCTCCTCTCCTGTTATTATCTGGAATACTGCCGTTAGCATTGGTTTCCTATTAGCTGGGGCTTGCGTGCTTCATTTGAAAGCTTCAAGCGTTTTATGTTCCTGGAGACTTCCGAAACGCTGGAGCGACCCCAGATCCGGAATCTGGAATGGGGACGCGACGCGGGGGCTTGGCGAACCGGCCGAGGTCGATGACTCACGGGGGGCCGGGGTGGGGGTGGGGGGCGGGGTTCTTCTCCTGCGCTTAATCCTGCTGGACGACGAGCTGCCTTGCACCTCGTTACTAGGGCCCCTCGTTATTAAGGGAGCAGCGACGGGCCGGGAGTCTGGGCTCCCAGCTGGGCCCTTGGTTTTCCGAGCCGGGTCTGGACCAAAGCACCACGGCTCTGCTAACGAGGCCGGCCCCTGTCTCCCGCAATGAGACAATGCCTCTTTTCTCCATCAGCCTCAGCCGACGACAGGCTGGGAGAGGAGGCACAGTGCAGGCCCCACAGAGCGAGCATTCAGCTTCCTCTAGGGGTGCTCTGGGTCTTTAACACCCCTCCCTCTCAATGGCATCCTTTGTTGTTTCCTCTGCTCAATGAGCTGCAGCTTCTCTCTCCCAAACCACAGCCCTGCAAACACCCACTGTCTGAACTCCTCCTGGAACTGATGCACGTCTGCAAAGAGATTAAGGCCTCAAGTTTGGAAGCAGACTGCTGCTGTATTAAACTCAAACCACGGACAGATGTTACGAGTGCTTTATTGTATCCATCATCCCTAAATCCTCAAAAATAGTGTATAAAATGGAGCCCTTTTATATTAAAGAGGGTGAAATTAATAAAGATACTGATGCATTACACACCGTGCACAAAACCTAGGAGACACGAACAGCAGCACGTGGTCTAGCCTGGCCCTTGCACTTCATGCAGGGCCTGATGCATATGCTCGCCCTGACAGTTGATGTACTGATGGGGAATATTTCCACTCTGTATAGAGAGGGTTTAGACGGGGCGGATGGAGGAAAACTCGGCTGTTGAATACAATCACATCACTGTGCTTGAACATATTCTAATTGCCCTGTGTAGAAGCTGTCACTGGTCCGTGTAAATTCTGCGAATACTGAATTAACATGCAAAGAAATGTAATTTTATAAACTAGGGGTGCAAATTCTATTCCAATTATCCCATCAAACCAAGATTTGCATCTTAATTAAAGATCTTTATCTTGATTAAAGCTCCAATAGAAGAAAAAACACAAAGGCAGGTTCGCTCTGGATACCAGTTTGCATTCCAGAGGGCTGCAATACCGACTCAGTCCTCATGACCCTGCAGATCTCTCCCATCTCCCTCCTGCCATGCATCAGAGCTTCACTGAGGCAGATTTTCTCGCTTGTTCCTGCCTCTTTGCTTTGTTTTTGTAAATGTAACCCCGGTGCTACTCCGCAAATATGCGACCATAAAGCTTCACCTCAAATCAAGTGATCTTCTCCCTGGGGGTGATTCTATGAGCGCTGGTGGTCAAGACCTCTCCCATACCAGACTGATTACACGGGCACATTTCCAGCTGCATGTGTGCTTCTTTCAGAGACCCTCTTTCCCCCTCCTCCCCCTGGACTGCTCACGTCTGGGCCAGGCGTTACGGGGGCTTCCGATGACAGCTCCATCCCGAGTCGGAGCCAAGCAAACCAACCACTGTGCTTCTGAATCCAGCTGTTTCCTGCCGTCCCGAGCTGGCAGCTGCGGCCCGGGTCGACAGGAAGTGCACATCTGGAGCGGCCGGCACCTGCTACCTGCCACTTCCTGCCCGGGTCAGGTGAGCAGGTGACTTGCGCAACGGATCCTGTTGGCCCCCTGAACTTGTGACCCCTGGGGGGTGTTAACAAAAGGTCACCCATCCCCACGCTGCCTGAAGAGGAGCCTCTTCCTTCTGCGTGTTTCACTGCGGCGACTCCTCTCTGGGTGAACGTCTAACAGCGAGCTCCGGGATCACGCTCTGGCTCGGCCTTGCTCGGCATCTTCTAAACTACAACCTGTACGGCAACGGTCACGGCTCTCACATGGCCTCCTCACACCGCGTGTTCCAGCTGGCCCTGCACCCCACTGGTCGCTTCCGAGCGCCATTACCCCACTGTGGCGGCACAAACGGAGAACGTCTGGAACAGGACGCTCGTCGGGGTCTGTGGAAAGGGGCTGCCTATCACTCGGAGCTCCCCGGACACAAGCATGGGTGACCGGCAGTGGGCTCTATCGCAGGCCAGCTGAGCGGAACTTTGTCAAACAGGGAGGCTCTGCCCTGTAAGTCAGCCTACGGGCCTACAGTAAGGGGACGATGGGAGCAGTTTATATCAACATTCAGCACAGGCGAGATGGGCAAAGGGCACTACGCCAACCGCAACAGCACGCGGCAGACCGGAGAGGAGGGGCCCTCTGGGCACGTACTTGTTGTGCAGGACACACCAGCCGCAGTGCGGGTCTCCGGACCCCAGGCAGGCCCGGCAGGACCGGTACTGGCCACAGCTCTCCACTGGAACCCGGGTCACCTGCAAGACAAGATCGGCAGGGTGAGCCGAAGGTCACCCGCAGAGGTCGCCCGCCCGCCTGTCCGCGCTGTGTGGCGCAGCGGAAGGCTTTGTAGCGCGTGCTGATGGAATCCAGCGTACAGGGTCTGAAGCTCACGGAAATCTCTTTTCTTCCACGACCGTTCAGGGTTTTCCAGGTGCATGCAGCAAGCGCGCTCTCGAGCTGGCGTTAGCGTTAGGGTTTGGGTTAGGCTCGGGGCTAGGGGCAGGGGTCACAGGGAGGTCACAGGGGTCAGCATTAGCACCGTGCGTCAGAGATCGCGTGGGCGCTCACTTGAACCTGCTTGATCCCCTCTTTCAACAAGCAGAACCCCACACTGACCCTGTGCTCCTGTGGGTTAGGAGAGGAAGTGAATCAGGGAAAGTCACCCTGCTGGATGTTCCTCATCATTTCTAACATAACGTGAAAAAAACAACAGAAAAAAAAGTCAACTGGGTATGCCGTTTTGCCATGTTGCGGTTATTTCGGAAAGACACAGTCCTGGGTTTGACAATTTGAGAAACAAGAACACCTCCGTGCTTTGGGGTTTCGGGGTCAGGCAGCACTAATTAATTTGACTGACACTTTTGAACAGCAGGAGCTGCATTCATTCACACAGCAGGGGAGCAGGTCTGAGTGAAATACCACATGGGGTTAGAACCTGCGGCCTTCTGCTCTGAACATCACTACCCTTACCCGCTATTCCATGCTGCTACCCAGAACATACTGCTTTACACACAGGGTTGTAGGGGTCTGGGACGATCTACCCAGCCATGTTGTTGAAGCTTTCAAGAAACAGGATGAAATGCTTAGATCAACTAATAAGCAGGTTAGGCGACCCCAATGAGGCCTTCTCTTGTGCGAAGGCTTTCTTCTGTTCTTATGGGGTGTATTCCAGTACAAGACTCTAAACAGTGGAGGGTGTCGGTTTTCAAGCTCGTGAGACAGCCTGGGCCTGTGAGCTGGCCCAGGTTGCTCGCTGACTGAAGTCTGCTCACTCATACAAGAACAATTCCCACGCAGGTCCTCTCTCGGTATTCCTGAAGGACGCCTCCGGGAGAGTTACACAGATCTACAGGCATTCTTCCTTCCAGTCCTGCACAATCTCCTCGCATGACTGGCCAGACCTGCGGAGACCAGCGTGTCTGCGTGCTCAGTCACTCCTGTCTGGACTAAACTCTTTCACCGTCGAGTGCCAGAAAACCGTTAGTGCTGTTTTGCTTTCCTCCACAAGACAAAAAGACCGGAACAAACAGCTGCAGCGACTCCACTGTGGCAGAAAAGGCGCGATCATGTATGTGGGGGGGCTGAAACTTCCACAAAGATACAGAGGTTTGAGCGCGGCGGAGGCAGGTGGGAATCAAAGCGCCGAGCTGCAGCAGCGATGCCGAGAGCTGTCACTCCCGGCGGTGTCAGCAGCGGAGTCAGGCGGCGGGTGGGCGAGGTGCTGCTCAGCTGAGCCCCGACGCGAATTTATTTCTGCAACGTGCCGGGCCCGTGAAACGCGCTTTTTATAGTCCTCTCCCCGAGCTGCTGCCTGCTCCCGGCTCCGCAACCTGCCGGGAGGGAGAGTTTTCAAAGGAGCCGAACGCACCGAGCGGCGGAGGTTTAATAATAGTCGCTCAGGCGGCTGCCCCTCCTCCGATCTCTGGATCGCCGGGATCTCAAGCTGTGGCTGCTCTCTTCTGGTTTTGCCAACTCAGAAAGTTCAGCTTGCAAACGGATTTCGCATCGTGCTAGCACACTGGATGGGCAGGTGGATTGCAAAGCAAGAGCCTCTGTTGTACAGGTGTGCAAATTCTTGTGAGAACATATTCAGCGTGTTGTCTTACGTTTGGCCTGATTCCTACTCCATTGGAGCTATGCCCGAAAATAAAAACATGAAACACTCATCAATCCCAGACCTCAGGGGAAAGGATGACATTCTTCAATTATTAAATAAAATAAGTCCATATTACTTGTTTGCATAGCAAAACGGTGTCAGAATCTTGATGCCCAATATCCTCCTAATTCAATCCAACAGGAAGCGTAGTGAATTAACACATTTAAGCTCATGTGTTGGAAATACTCATTTTTGCTAATCCACAGAACCACCATAAAAAATGAAAGATGTCTAAAACTGATCTTAATTACCATTTGCTGAGCTGACAGTGTGTTCGACAAGCTTAGAAGAGGTGTCAAAGACTGATAAACAGCATTACTCTGAATCCACTAGCGAGCCACACTGCTCCAGATGTGTCTTGATCTAACTGCGGCAGGCCAGGACTACACTCACGCCTGCACCTGCAGCCACTGAAATATTTAGGCTCATCTCTCCCCAGCCTGTCCTTCTTGTCCTTTAATAATTCACGGATCTCTACTTTACAGTTCAGCAAAGCCAGAGGACAGAAGCATGGAGCTCTCTCATCCAGTGGGCTCCCACACAGACGGCCATCTTTCAGGGCTCGGGGATGGGGGGGGACCCCAGCTTCAGACTGGGAGCTGGGGCTGACACCATGCTCGGCTGAAGTTAGGCTCCTCATTGGAAGACGATTCAATACCACCCTCTGCACAGTTAAACGTACATCTTACACATTTTCATCGTGTGTGACTCTTATGTATCCGTCTCGGACGCCGATGACCCAATTTCCTTATTTGTCCGTCTAAATGGTGAGGATTTCTTAGCGCTGCTCACTTGTTGATTTGCTAATGGATTCACGTCGTGTTAAACGTATTGTGTATTGTTAAGCTTTTCACCTCCCGGCACGGCAAGCTTCCCATCTGGGTTGATAAAGGAAGTGAGCACGTCCCGTGCAGCTGGTGGACTACAACAGACCCACACAGGTCCTGCTGGTGGAAGTAGATGTTTTTTTTTGCTGCCTACAGTATAATTCCACTGAGGCACGTTGTTCCCTGAGAGAGACAAATCAAATGCAGTTCCTTGGATTTGTTGGCTCTTGTCCATTCCTACCATCTACTACGCCTCTGCTGCTGACAGGGTCCGCTATGAAGAAGGATCAGGACTGTTGCACGCTGCTGCTGTGAAGGTAGACTCCACTACGCAGGAGCGCAGCTGGCCAAGCTCTCCGGTGCGCTTCTCCCAGCCTGGATTCAGGACACTTGGACAGAAACCCACAACCTGACACAAAGGGGTCCCAGTGCTCTCTGGCGTGATGCCATCTGGCAGAGGGAGGAGGCCTGCCCCAGGAGAACGAGGCAGTCTTCCCCCCAGTGGGAAGCAGTGGGAAGTAGAGGGGTGCCAAGTGATGAATGCTGGGAAAGAAGGGTTATTGTCCCATTTTTATACAGGGGCAGGAAGTTATGGAAGTTTACCCTTTGGGGTAAGGAAGCGCCTCCTGTTCTCAATCTTGAATGCACTCTGAAACCCAGACCAGAAGGCACCTCTTTATGCAAAGAGTTGTGGGAGTATGGAACAAGTTAGCCAACCATATTGTGGAAGGCAATGACCTGACTTCTTCCAAAAAACGGCTGGATGAGATCCTCAGATCTCTTAGCTATTCAATGCTAAACTGGCCAGATAGGCCAGAGGGTCTCCTCTCACCTGTAACCTGTCTTCTGTTGTTTTAAGAATCCTGGTGCACTTGGAACATAACTTCCTGTGTCTCTGTAAAACTGTCATGAATCATTACGAAGAAGAAAATAACATCCTTCAACATCATGCTGAAACCACAGCAGACTACAAAGGTACAGAAATCGAATGCTCAAGACTCAAGACTCGTCCCTCCCCCCCACAGCCCGTTCATGATTGCTGCCGTACCTGTTTGTTGCTCAGCAGGTAGATGTACTGATAGTCGGGGCTGAAGACCATGTCGCGCAGAATGGGGCTGCCCTCCACAACGGGCACCGTCTCGTACAGCAGGGCATTCTGGGCCGGAGGGGGAATGTCATCCACTCGGATCTGCAACAGAAACAGGGCAGAGGCTCAGAAGGAGAGACGGGGACAGAGACAGACCACGAGGACACAGAGGACAGGAATGTTGAGCAGAGCTTATTTTACAAGTCCCAGGCAATTCATTTCCTTCTAGTAAAGAGTACACAGTTAAATGATCCGTGTCTATGATTGTTATTGTTATATATTTTCTGAAAACAGCTCTTTGCTTTCCCATCATTATCCAAGGAGATCTAATTATGAATATGGAGCACCACACAAGCATTTAAAGTGATATTAATGATTCCTGGGTTCTTTTTCATTTACCGCTCTCTCTTCTCATGAAGTATGGGATCAGCGATGACCAGTCAGGCTCAGCCTGATCTGCTACCAAGACTGGGGGAGGGGAGGAGGGCAGACAACAGTGCACGCTCTCCTCTCTGGGACCCTAGTCTCACTTAAACTCCCCAGCACCCGCAAACTCAGAGGGGCCCCCAGCTCTGCACAGCCAAACCAGCTAGCAGACTGGGGACCCGAGGAGGACAGGGCACCGTGCACAAGGCACAGTAACCAGGTGTGCAAGGACAGGGGACTGTGCACAACACGCTAACCAGGTGTGCGAGGACAGGGCACCGTGCACAAGGCACAGTAACCAGGTGTGCGAGGACAGGGGACTGTGCACAACACGCTAACCAGGTGTGCGAGGACAGGGGACTGTGCACAAGGCACAGTAACCAGGTGTGCGAGGACAGGGGACTGTGCACAAGACACAGTAACCAGATGTGCGAGGACAGGGGACTGTGCACAACACGCTAACCAGGTGTGCGAGGACAGGGCACCGTGCACTTCACATGCTGACCAGGTGTGCGAGGACAGGGCACCGTGCACAAGGCACAGTAACCAGGTGTGCGAGGACAGGGTACTGTGCACTTCACATGCTGACCAGGTGTGCGAGGACAGGGCACCGTGCACAAGGCACAGTAACCAGGTGTGCGAGGACAGGGTACTGTGCACAACGCACTCTAACCAGGCATCTGAGGACAGGGTACCGTGTGCAATGCGTGTTAGCTGTTTAAAGACAAAACATATCGTGCTTCTAGCCTCGACATCACTAAAACCACTCGTTTCACAAAACGCCCTGATAAATCCAAAGCTCGGCTGTTGACCTAGTAAAAAATTCTCAAAGTGCCATGAGAATAGCAAAGAGGGAGGTGGTGGTGGAGTGCGTGTGTGTTTTCCATTATATAACTTGAGAAAAAAGTGAAATAAGGCTTTAATATTTTAATGCCACTTATCTTATCCCCCCCCCCTTCCATCTTCGCCCCCTCCACACAGTTTCTTGCACCGCAAAGTAGAGCATCGCGCCTACTTGGGAAAAACAATTTCTAAAAATGTAGGAAAAAAAGCGCGAGTCTTTGATGTGATCGGATATAAATAATGCGAGCGACTGACAGCCGCAGCCATGGCTTCAAAGCCTCCTCTCCCGCTGTCTTTTTCTGGGGAAAAGAGCGGAAAAAAAGATGGCAGCGTGCAGAGCCGCCCTAATCAGACGTGACGGAGATGTGACAGGGCCCGGGGAAGCAAGCAGGGAGGATCGAGGCGGGAAAAAGCCCCCCAAAATGGGGGACTTGAGGGCAAGCAGCCCGGCGTCCCCCTGGACATCGGGACGGCCCGAAGTGACAGCCGCCGCTTGTCCAATAATTAGCCGCCTCCTCGTTGCCTGCGTCCGGCTAATTAGTGTTGACGAGGTGGTATCAATTAGGGAGAGACAGGTGTCCCCGGTGCCACGAGCAGCTGGGCAGGAAAGAGAGAGAGAGAGAGGGATGTGCTGGAGGAGGGAGAGATGGAGGGATGGAGAGAGGGAAGGATGGAGCAGGGAGAGAGAGAGGGATGGAGAGAGTAGGGAGGGATGGAGCAGGGGACAATGCCAGAAGAGAGCTGGGAGGGATGGAGGGAGAGACAGGGTGACTGGGGACAGTGGAAACAAGCAGTGCTGGATCTCTCTCTACCTGCTCTGCAGCCCCTTACTGACGGGACACTTCTTTGCTTGTTCACCATATCTAACCTCCACATTGCACACTAATATCTTACTGCTTGGCTGCTTCCCCAGTATTGAATCCTCCATAGCAAAACCAGTAGCCTTGACAGAGAGATCAGGGTCTTTGAGGGTAATCTGTCTTAAAAAAAAAGATTGGAGCCAATTCTCCATAGAGTCACGCTATAAGACACAAAAAACAGAACAGGCCTTCTACCATATGGGGCCTGACGCAGACGATCTTCTAAGAAAATTTAGAAAGGCATGCTGTTGGGGAAAAAATAGGCAATTTCTTGCAGGTGCTCATATTAATATGGCAGGATTCTGCAGACCGGGATCTGTTTTGTTTTCACCCTGAGATCCTGCCTCGTGGCGGAAGGCGTCCTGCCGTGTCCCTTTACCTGCTTTTACCTGCTGTGTCTTCTGCCAGCAAAACAAAGAAAATGAACTTGAATGAAAACGCAGTTGAACGAAACCAGCTTCCATCCATATGGCCGAATTCCACACGGACGCTTCCGCTTCATTACCAGCCTCAGAAACTCAGTACACGGAGCGCAGAGGGGAGCCGCCAGGACGCGCCGCCGCCGCCGCCGCCGCCCCTTCAGAGCGCTTCGCTCCAGAGCGAACGCAGCGCCCCGCTTTCTCAAAGCAAACATGCGACTTTCCAGAGCCAGCCTGGCGAGAGGCTACCCAGGTGTGACAGTAAGACGGGAAAAAGCAAACAACGAACCGAATCCCACCCCCAGTCAAAAGACAGTTTAGGAATCTTCCACGGATTGAATCTGGAGATTGAAAAACTGGAGCACATTCCGGACTGGAGCGGAGAAAGTCACCCAGGGCATTTCCAATCCTCTGGGATCACCTTAGCCCAGTTTCCTGATCTCTCAAATCAGCGCTCTTGTGCGCTGTAATGTGGTGTTTTTTTAATTTGGGCTCCCAGATTGAAGAGGAAGCGTGTGAAGTTCAGAACGCGTCCCGGCCCTGCGGAGAGCTGACCCCCTTGGCAACATCACAGGGCTGGAATGAAGGTCGTCGGAACGGAGATGAATGTTTTACCTCCCGTCTCCCTCGGCGACCAGGTGACGCAGCACCTGGCCGGGCCTGCTGGCATGTTCTTGCCCTGCTGCTGCCCAGCGAGAAGCAGAGCGGTCAGGCCCTGCAGCAGGAAGGCCAGGCCAGGGCCACAGTGTGTCCAGAAGGGGTGCTCACTGCAGCGGAGCTGTGCCTGTGTTCACCACAGGAAGCTCTAAACTTGGGGCCCCTCCTGCAGCAGCCCTAATCGAGCAAAACTGTCCTTTCACCCCTCCCCGTAGGTCCAGACATGACCTGACCCCCCACTATTCACCCGGGGGTCATGCTGGGATTAATGCAACCGTGTTCCCATCAGAGCAGCTCAGTGTGTAAAGTACAGATCCACACTTGTACTGTGCTTTACCACACTAGCGCAGTATAACACGAGTGATCACTGGAAGCACAGTACTGCACAGCACCACGCCTGGAATACCACAGTCTTGTGCAGGACAGCAGGGACCAACAGGGAGGAGGAAAAGGTGTAGAATATCTCACTGCACGAGCTCCCACCTACAGGACGGGCTGACAGCGCTCCTCCACAAATATTCTGAGCAGGACAGACGGTCCTGTGAGGCGAAGGCCCTGAGAAACCGGCGACATGCGCACCCAGAGGCCAGACAAGGTACACAAGTAAATAAATGAATTAAAAAAAGAGGGAACAAATGTATAAATTAATTTAAAAAAAATGAGAGGGGGAAAGCCATAAATCAGGGACTCTCCTGCCAGCCGGAGAGGGATGGATTGTCTGCCGAGCGGAGAGCGGCCCCATTTATCAGCACGCTCCTGGCCACGCGCGGTACTTGACACCCTGGCCCGCACACTCCGGACAGAAATGAGCCTTTTAGGGCCGAAGCCGAACCGGCGTGCTCCTGGGCAGACAGGCGGGGTCAGCAGGATGGCCCAGGATGAGCCTGGCTTCTTCGGAGGGACCACCGGGCTGTAAAACACACAGCCATCACTCAACACCCCCCCTCTCCACACCCGGCCACGGCTCAACCAGCCGGCTCTCCTAACGCAAGCAAATAAGCAATATTTATACCGCCCACCCTGTAAATCGCCTCCCAGGAAGATTTACGGCACGCGATGCCTCACAGCCCATCTTGTTCTCCCATTAGGGACAAGAAAAAAAAAAGACAAAAGAGGTATAAATTCTGTGCGACAGTAAGTGTCCTGCAGAAGAGGTGCCAATATAATTACCACCAGCGACGCCAGGACAGAAAGAGGGCTGTCTCGGATGCTGGAATTGTGCACTGTGTTATCCACGCAGACTACGTATCCATTTCCTTGAGTTCTGCAAAGGCAGGATAACCCGGCTTCTTTCAGGAAGCAGGTGGATGAGGGTCTTGGATCAATGCCAAACAGTAACAGCTACCTATTACCTGTCAAATGACCTACCAAGCAGGCGAAAACGGGCCAGATGTACAAGAAAATCACCAACTTATTCAAGAGGAACTTTAGGATACACTGCAGAAGTCCGCAGTGTCCTCAAGCCTGGTCACCATGCTGGACATCAGCTTGGAAATTCTGTTTTTTTGCGAAAACATTGGCCACCTACTGGTCCACCAACACCAACCACTTCATTCAAATCGTTTTTGATCTATAGTCTCAATTACTCCAGACCGTGGAGGTAAAAGGATATCGCATAAGGAAAGAAGCAGTAAGAAACCTTTAAGTTGTGGGCTTGCGCTTGATATAACAGCATGCGGTTCGCAGTGAAACCAGAAATGGATCATCAATAGAGACGCAATTTCTTACTCTGCACTTTTACAACACTGTTTTACGCACTTGCACAAAAAATGTTCGGAAAACCAAAACAATAGCTCCGGGTCAGTGCTAGCAGGTGTTGTTGTTTGTTTGGCAGAATTAAGCTGCGGTTTAAATGCAGGATGTTCCCAGAGGCAGCTGCAAGAGACCGTTACAGCGGAGAGAATAATCCTGGGGAAGAGGGCAGAACCTCCATTTTTCCAAGAAGAGACGGTGCGATTGATCGCAGGAGAGGGAGAAAGAGTGGGATCCATACTGGAGCTGAAGACGGGCTTCGTGGAGAAGCTGTCCAGACTGCGGCACAGCCTGTGTCTCGGACAGCTCCCACAGGGGTGCAGAAGCCCAGAAATCACGGAACGGGCTGAAGAACAGATCTTTCAACAAGTCCCTGGAAGTGAGTGCAAAGCCATAGAATCCCTATTATCAGTAAAGCCATGTTAGATATCTCTGGGTGTGGCTGTGATTCAAGTCAAATTATCCTTGAGCTTGACCCATACCCAAGAGCACTAGGATAAATACCATTCTAGATCATGTATTTCTGAACTTTTTACATTTTTTCCACCCTGTGAAGTGCAAGCTTATTTTTACATATACAATGAATTTAAAAATATGATTCTGGCTCGAAAAACAAAGGCCGATTTGAACTAATCCTCCAAATCTGGACACACTTTGCCCTTTCAGATTTCGGAATTTCAAATTCTAGCTGCAGACTCTCACGAGAGCAATGTTCATCTGCAGAACCGATCCTGAACCTGAGAAGAGGCACCCAAGGATCCGCCTTCCTGCCTGCTAAAAAAACCCACAGTGCAAATCTTTCCCGTGACAAACAATGGGGTTTACTGCAGGAAGCGCGGACAAAACACAGCACTTAACCTCCTGCTTCCAAACGCCACCCTCGTCAGCTCTCCCAGGGAAGTACTTCTCTATAGCTCTTCAAATAAAACATCTGGCAGAGAGATTCTGCCAAGAAGGATCATTTATTCCCCATTTCCACCAGCAGCAGACAGGTGCCCAGGACTCCACAAAGCCCGCCTGCGTGTATTATACGCCCGTTGGTGTGCTGAAGGCAGTCCGCTGCTCATTTAAGCTTGAAACCTCGGGCTTTTGAAACCAGAAGGTCAGGCCACTCGAACCGCGAGCAGCTGTGGAGATCACCCCCCCTTGAGAGAGGGCAGACAGCACAGGCCCTCACCCGAACAAACGCCACGCCGGGCCTAATTCAATTAGCCCCTCATCCCGTTTCAGGGGGATCAGCCTAAAAGCATTAGCAGCCCAGCAGCCCCGACGGGCCGCGGTCTCTCCGTGCCGACCGCGCCGCACGGTCTGTTCCAGCTCTTTTGAAACTGCCCCAAGCACCCCCCTGACCACCCCTTAAGCCCTTCACTCTCCAAACCGCCAAATCTGCTAAAAGCACAGGCGGTGACCTCTGACCCTGACCTCAGCGTTGACCCCTGACTCACTCCCAGCAGATGCGGAGCAGCCGTGCGAGGCCGTGGTGAGCGAGAGTATGCAGGCCCAGCTGGATGTCCTTACACACTCCAGAGGTGGGCGGCTGTCAGCTAAACTCACACCAGGGGCCCTGCTGGCTGTTAATAACAGTGCCAGGTCTCCGTGTCTGAGTGTGGGGTGCCTCTTACTCCAGGTGCTAAACCCCAGTCCACCCTCATCACTGCTGGGGTTCACAGAACACAGAGCGTCTGACTATTCAGAGAGTGTGAATTAAAAAAAAAAGGCACTAGTTCTGTGCCTACAGACCTTCCCCTTCCCATCACATTCATGAGCATCTGCGTTTTTATCTGCTTTAATCCCTGAGGGGCCAGACCGTAACTCTGCCCAAACCCAAACCCTCCGAGTTTTGTGAAAAAATGCTTTTAATGCTTTTTCGAAAGACACTACGTAAAACCCACTTGATGCTTCCGGGTTGGCCTGAGAACTGCGCAGAGGGGAGATCCAGCTGCCCCAGAAATCTGCCATCCAAAGGTTTTCTGAACAAGCTGGTTTCTCAGTAATGGCATACTTACAGATCTCGATGAAGCACGGGGGAAGCAACCGGGCGTGAAGTTTTTGTGGTTTGTCATTGCTTGTGTGCATCCCCATATCGCTGCAGTTTCCAGAGCAAATGTGCTCAGACACGGATGTCTCAATGCATGTCAGATACACCAAGGCTCTGCTTCATCAGCGCATTTGTTTTTGCAGGAGGCTGCTGCTCGCAGTCAAGACTGCATGGACCACCCTGCTGCACAATGGAGCACAATTCTAGAACGCAGCAGCTTTCCAGCTTCTCTTTAAATCAACCAAAGACTTGAAAACTATTCAAATGGCCCAGGTTAAGCCAATGATGAGCTCAGCTGCACACACTAACTCTCCACAATAATGGTGTCAGGACCCAAAACAACTCCTTATTATCTCAAGCTTTGGAAAACTCACAACCTTGTTGAACTAGATGCCGAAGCAGTCGATCATGTCTTCCAGCTACAATGTTAGTCTCTCCTATCCACAGAGGCCCCAGCACCAGGAGAGATGAAGGCTGTGTGCTTATTCTCCGAGTGGAGCACAAGTGGCTCTCCTGGTCCAGCCCAGGTGGGTTTTCCCGGTGCTCCACAGGGCGTGAGGACTCTCTGGGGTCACAGTGAAGACCCTCGTCCTGCACTCCCTGCACAGAGCTTCAGATCCTTATTGATCGGCACATGCAAGCTGGCTGGGATTTCACCGGCCTGGTATGTGCTCGCAGGTGGAATAACAGCTTGGCTGGGCTTGGATTTTTAGCCATCAAGTCCCAGATGCTCTCCGGAATGAGATCGGATAGCCCACACCTGGGTCCACAGAGAGAGGAACCTGTCTGCTCCGTCCCAGACGAGCAGAATTCGGAATACACCCGACCCCAAGAGTGCACAGGCTGGGAACTGCCTTTTTAAATTCTCTTTTTTTGGTCCCCCAGTGACTACGTTACGCGAGAAGAAATGTGAGAGATACAAAGTGAGCTGGCGTTCGTTACAATAAAAGGTTGATCAAAATTTAAGGACTGCTCGAAGAGCATGCTAAAGCAACTGTCAGAACAACCCGTCTCACTGTTCTGTCAACTGAGCAATTACCAGGAAAATACCAACCGCCCCCTGCTGAACACTGCTGAACACTGGGATCAAGAAGCGAAGGCTCCCGATTCCCTGTTTGCAGTTTTACAGTACGATTCAGACAAGGGGAGTAGGATTAAATGAGGAAGCCTGAACAGCAGCAACAGTAAAGAGAACGGGAAGGTTTCAGCTTAGCCTCTGTTTGTTTCTGAAAATAGGGAAGTGTGGCAGGGAAAGAAATCCATCCATTTTCGTTCAGGCTGCTAATATTTCTTGGTGAGACATAGGAGGAGCATGCAGACTCCACACAGAAGGTTCCCCAGTCTGGAATCACACCAAGAGCTGGGGGGAAGCTACAAGCCCTTCTCCACGCCAACGACACTGGGAAACTCTGTACCTCACTGCAAGGCAATGCTCAAGAGCGGCCTGTTGCGTAGAGGTGGTCTTTTAGGGCCCTGATTCACTGGGCAGCAATCACTGGCCCCCAGGAGCCCGCAGTCGGGCCCCAGACGTGAACGTGGACGTGAACTTCACTGGAGCTGACGAAGACAGGGGATACCAGGCGAGCGAGGCCCCGTAGCGCTGTGCTCTTGGCCCCCCCCTCAAGGGGGGGAGGCAGCAGCCCAGTCAGGCTCTGCTGCTGCTCAGGTGCTGGGCAGAAGCCAAGGTGCTGTCAGCGCGCTCTCGGACAAATTTCAAAAGCAGATCAGGAGGCAGACACTCACAGCTCCCAGGGGCTCCGGCAGGATCCCTGTAAAAGTGTTGAACTTCATCAACCATCCCTGAGAGACACCCCCTCCTTCTCCCTGGCCAATTAACCCCTCGCCTGCCAGCCAGGCTCAAACCCCACCGAGCCTGCCACAACACTTCGGCAGGAAATTAATTAGGCAGGAAATGGCTTGTCAATTTTCCGCGTCCGCGTGCTGGAAAAACACCCGAACGGCCAGCGTGTGCTGGGTAAGGGCCACTGGTGTTGGGGGGCCCAGCTTGCTCTCCATGAGACACACAGGCAAGGAGAGAGAAGCTGAGAGAAGCAAGTCGAGCCTGAGTTTTAATTCCTTCCTTCCTCCACCCTTTTCCCCCTCCAGAAAGAGGAGGCGACAAGAACAAAAATCAATCAGTCTGGGCTCCGTACAGGACCCGGTGGGACTCGGCACACCAGTCACTCGCAATCGCTCTCATTACTGCGCCCCGCGCTTCCTTCTCCCCTGGGAGCGCCTGCATCTGGGGGTCCTGTCTGATTCCAGCTCCCCGACAGAAACCTGCTCTCACACAGGCTACAGAATTGCTTTTCCTTCACACAGATACAGCAAGAGAGCCAGAAAAGCTTTTATTATTCTTGTATATGGACTTTCTTACCCCACGGCAGGAGGAGACTGTAATGGGTACACAAGTGGAAAATATGCAGATGAGTATGGAAAGCCGAGAACAGGCGGCACTTCTTTACCCAAAGGGTTGTGGGGGAGTGGAACAAGCCGACCAACTAAAACGTTGAAGACAATAACCTGGTTTCAATCAAAAAGCAACTGGGTGGGATCCTCAGATCAATAAACTAACAACAACCAAATAGATTAGATGGGCTTAATGGTCTCCTCTTGTTCGCAGGTATTATTTTTAACGAATAGGAAAATGTCCAGGCACAAGACGCACTCACTGCTTTTTCACCTAAGCAGCTCACCCAGCTGTTTCCAGAAGCAATGTGACCAGCGAGGTTGTTTAAAGCTGCAGGGTTATGATGGATGTACGCAGTCATGGGCTCAGCATCTCAGACAGTCAATAAAGCAGCAACAGAAGCAGTTTCCAAAGACGGGGCCCCTCCCGAACCCCGCTCCAACCTGCCGCCTGCCAAGGCCACCTCTGCTTGGCGGTAGGGTCAAGTCCGCCAGGTCTCGGCGGCGGAGCTAGTGTTAAAACACAGAAACGAGCAGCCCCTGACAAACCCATTAACCGGGCTCCGAGCCTGAAAGAATGCAGTCGTCCTTTGGAGGAAAGGAAAAAAAAAAACTTTCTCCTCCTCTTTCTCTCTGCCAAACGCGGGGGGATTGTATTACCGGGCTGGGATTCCTCACAGCCGGGCTGCCGAGACCAGACGGGGCTGGGAATTCTCCCGTCTCGCCCCCCATCCACCCCCCTACTCCGAGGGTGAGTGCAGTTCACCTGCTGTCGGGTCCCCAGAGAGTCGGGGCAACGTTTATTACCCAGAACAAAGCAAACTCGCGAACCCACCCCCTGCAACCAGGATTAGTGGCCATCTGGGGCTCTTCCGGGGCTGGAACCCCAGCTCTCTGCCTGCTTCAAGCACTGACCCCTGATAAGAACATCACCGCTATAAAGTTTACAAACGAAAGGGGGCTATTTGGGCCAAATAGCACATCTGTCTTTTCCTCATTCGCCTCATTGAACCCAGGAGCTCATCCACATGAAGGGCATCAGCCTCAGCAACATGGCCCAAACAGTTCCATGCTCCCACAACCCTGTGGGTAAAGTAATGGCTCCTCTTCTGGATTTGAAATACCCACCTTCCCTGCACGGATGACTTGCAAACTCAGCTGGGTATTGAGCCCTATATATTAATCAGCTCGGCTTTTTCTGAGTTATACACACCCCTGTCCCACATCGCAACAGCACACCAACAAGTCTCTCCACCTGCCTTGAAAAGCATCTTCTCGCGTTACATGTTGGTGTAACGCGAAGCGGTTCTAAATTTCGTAAATCTCTCGAGATGTGCACAAGCATGCTAAAGGATTTCAAGTTGTAGTACGTCGATGTGCATGTGTGTAAACGATGATTTAATTCAGAAACAGACTGGCCAAACTGCCCGACCAAACTTTCCGTTTACTGCACACTGGGCGCATACCAGGAAATGAGAAGCATCACTCCACAGTCACCGTGGGCAGAAACCCAGTGCCAGGCATGGAGCTGAGGACTGTCCACGCAAAACCGCAGACGAGACTCAAAACCCCACTGCCCCCCCTACCGGGGGGGACACAGGGACACAGGCCTGGGCGTCCTGAGCTCCACGTGAGCATCTTGCAATTCGCACTCATCTTGGAATTTATGACCTTGGCGTCGCTATTAAATAGAAAAAAAAAATCTCCACGCGCAAGATCATATATATGTGCTTGACCTGAATTGGGTTTTGTGCGCTAAATTATTCCATCTGAGCCATCTGGAGGGCTGCGATCTAATTCCGCCCTCTCTCCAAAGAGCTGGCCGTGGCTCGGCGTGCTCTGCAGCAGGGGGGCCAGGAGAGGCTGTGGTCAAGGATCAAGACCCGCAGCCCAGTCCCCTTCGCCGCCCAGGTCGGACCCGCGCCCGTCTGGTCAGCGTCGGGGGATCGACTTCAAGATGCCAGCGCTTTCTGCCCGCAAGACCCACAGTCGGCGCCGTTCCCAGAGGCCATCCGCGCTCCGAGCCTTGGAGGAGCACACCTCAGCCCCAGAGGCGTCTGGGATGGGGTGGCTGACGGCCAGACTTAAGCCCAGGCCTCTCCGTGCACACCCCTATCAGCAGGACCGCTCAGGACGTGGTCAGGGGGGCCAGGCAGCCTTCAGATCTCGTCTGCTGTCAAGCAGGGTGCTCGGTGCGCCCTGAATGCTGTGTATCGGGGCTCTGTGCAGCCTGGCCCAGCCCTCTCCCGAGAGATCCAGGCTCCCGCACGCGACCTCACTGCAGCACTTAACGCCGGCGTGAACCGGGGTCTGGAGATGAGATCAATCCGTGCTGGAAAACTGAAGTGCTGCTATTGAAAATGAGCTCAATAACAGCCGATGCAGCAGGACGGAGGTCCGAGCCCGCGGAGGTGCCGGAGAGGACCCCCCGCCTCGCGCTCCAACCCTGGCATCACCAGCAGAACGCACCGAGTCGGAGTCTCCCTTTGAGGACGCCCGCTCAAAAGCGAAAGCGCCCCTCCCAGCTCCGTGGGCAGCGCGGGGGGGGGTGGAGATCTGAAGCTTTGCGGGGATCGTCAGCCGGGCTGTTTTCACAACACGCAGCTCGATCAATACACCCCCCTCGGCGCTCAGGAGAGACAGCTGTTCCCGAGCTCCGAGCTCAGAGAATCGGGAGGCAACAATGGGATTTCAGACAGCCGATTCCCCGGTTATTCCCTGCTCCCATCCCTGTGTGTATCTTCATCATCCGAGTTTCCCCCCTTCTCTTCTGAAGGTGGGGAGGCAGGCTCCTTTCAAAAAATGCATTCTGTCCCTGGACTATCCATTACAAGCGGTGTGATTATGATTAATTAATTAATTTGGCAGCTGCTTTTATTGAATGCCTCTTGGATTTGGATCTGTTTACAAAGCTGGGTATTTTCTGACAAAGTACCATGCTGAAAGGTGTAACAGCAGTGCCCCAAACAGGATTTGAACCTGCAACCTACCCGGTGTGGGGCCAGAACCCTCAGAACTGCACCACACTGCTGCTTCCAATAAGGCAACACTGGTGTTGGGGCGTCGTCTGTGGGTGGGACCCCGAGCTCACATCATGATCATTATCCTTGGGCAAACTTGGGCTCTCACAAAGAGGGTTTTCGTTTCGCATAAAAGCTAGGATTTGGCTGACTGTGCACCTTTCACAATCTGAATTATGAGCACTGGCTTCCAGCTAACGACAGGGAGCAATTACTGCAAGCTAGTAAGTACACTGTGACCAGTCACTGCTGGGCAACAATGTCACGTCTAGATCACCAAACCGTTCATAAGATTATTAATTCCTTGCAATATCGTAGCAATTTCCATCCTAAAGCACTTCATACATAGAAGGGGACCCATTTAATTCACCAATGAAATGCAGCCCCATCTGGGCAACGCACAGCGCCCATTCTGCACCAGCAGCCCCCCTGCTCAGCAGATCAGGGGGAGGAGTGAGAAAAGGCGTCACCAATTGAACTGGGGGGGGGGGGGCTGTTCTTTAGTTTACCCCTCTTTTGCAGAAAACACAGATAACACTGCAAAGAGCCAGGCCATTACTGCCCAGCGACACACGCAGGGCTCCCTCAGGGCTCCACCTGGAAGCCTTTAGTGTTCTCCCAGGGCTCTCCTCCCCAGAGTCCTCCCGGGCCGGAGTGAGGTCTGACCTTTTGTGTGGCCTTGCACATTGCCAGGCTCGTGCCTCGCGGGGGGGTCTCGTTATAAATTCCCTTGTATGTATAAATAGCATTAAAAACCAGAGCTAGGGGCAGGGCAGTTCTGCTGTAGGCGGCCAGGTTCAATTCTGCGCTCTGTGTGGAGTTTGCATGTTCCAGCCACATCCAGGACCGGTGCACCAGAGACTTAGCTTAGGAAGTAAGCACGTTTTCTAAACTTGGGTGAGTTTCTCCTGCTCGGTTTATGTTCGCGTTTATATTTTGTGCTGGGCCAATATCTTTATCCAGCTCGTCTCGCATGGGCACCCATTTACACATTTATTTTAGCGGTGCACCTTCTTCGTCGGGGGTACGACTGCGGTGTCACCCCTGGGATGGGAACCCACCGCCCTGCAGTTCCGAGTCCTGAACCCTGGCCACAAGGCAGGTCAGCGGGCCCACGCAGGGCCGGGGAAGTGTCCGAACCCACGGCGGACCCCTGCCGAGGTGGGCGTTCCGAGAAGAGACTCGGAACGAGCAATTAAGAAAAGCTGCTGACAACAGCCCCCCAGCTAATGTCTTCAGGACGAGCCGGGAATGACAAGGGAATGCGCACAGGAGTGAGGAGACACGTGCCAACATGAACGGAGGTGAATTCTGTACTCGAGCAGAGCCTGTCTGGGCTGAAGGAGAAAGCGAGGGGCTGGTGTCAAGCAAGCGAATGCGGACCCTGCCGAGAGAGCAGGCGTGTGTGGTGATTATCACCCTGCCACAGGAGCTGAGAACAGCCCAGCCTGTGCCCTTGACAAGATCAGCCTGCGGGTCCCACACCTCCGGCGCGTGAACTCATAATCGCTTTCCGAGAACACGGATCTACACCTGTGGCAGCTCTGAGAACCGCTGTGACAGCGCCACGGCGTAGAGGCGAGTTTCCCCCCCCCATCGGCAGCCCGCAGAAGCACACCACCCACAGCAATATCATTAAGGGCGGAGCGCTGGCTCTGCGGCTGAGGATCTGCTCCTGTGGTTGGGAGGCTGCCGGTTCGAATCCCACGGCCGGCCCCTGAGCAAGGCCCTTCACCCCTGCTGCTCCAGGGGTGCCCTACAAATGGATGACCCTGTGCTCTGACCCCCAGCTTCTCTCCCTGCCTGTGTGTCTCATGGAGAGCAAGCTGGGGTCTGTGAAAAGACAAATTCCTAATGCAAGAAATTGTACAGGGCTAATAAAGTGATCTTAAAGTGATCTCTTAACAACAGCAGCATTCGTACCAGTGCTAACGCTGAATACACCTCATGGACTGGAAGAAAATCCTATCACTATTCTATCGAACAATTGTACTGAAAGGTAGTGATGATATCCTATTTGACACAGTAGTGTAGTATATTGTTTCTAAGCCAAAGGCAGTGATGGAAGAGTATCTTGTTTAGCCTAACTATCCTGGCTCAGGGAACTTGCTGGCCTTTTATTTTTCCATAATTTAAACCTCTCGGATTCAGCAAACAACTCCCTATGCCCCTGTGCTGTTCTTTGGGCCCAAAAAGACATTCCCAATTTTGTCCATTTAAAGAGTACCACTTGCTTCTGCCTCAGATCGAGCCTTCCTGTCACAAACGCACAGCCTCGCGCACCGGGCTGGAAGTGCACTATAAGGGGAAACAGGCTCTCAGTCTCACAGGTGCTAATTGGAGCCCCTCACCTGCGCCTGTACACAGTGTTTTGGAAACTACAGCAGGCGTCTTGTTTCATTCTGCACTTGTAGCTCTCCCTAATGTGTTGCTTGCTCTTACTGATTACTGGTGGGGTTTGCTCCTGGACAGATCTCTCTCTCTCTCTGCCTTAGCAGCTAATTAATGTAATTAGCAGAAGACACGTCTGTAAAGCTTAATTGAGGCTGAAGCCACAGAACAGGCCTGCCTTAGACATCCGCCCATGCAGTTCAGCTGCTCGGTCTGGAGGGCAAGTTAGTTAATAAACAAACAGACCAACAGATGGAACACAACTCCTGTCTAAACACATGGCTGTGATAGCCGGGATTTTTTTCTCATATTCTGTGTGTGCACAGACCTCGACACACGACAAGAGGAAGACGCCTGTAAATCCCCAAGAGTTGAGGGTTTAGTTCCAGTGAGTTCTTGAGAACGAGAACACTGATTGCATAGCAGTTTAATCCATGTCAGGTTTTACCTGCTGCAGGTAAACAATCCAACGTCACGAATTACTGAAAATAATGACTGGGCGATACGACTCACCGGCGCTTTCTCCACACAGACCCCGAAGCACCGTACAGCAGCCACGCGCGCAACAGATAAACAGAATCAAAAAGACAGAGGGGAAAACAGCCCAGCAAAACTACCCCACCAGGCCCCTCTCTTTGCTTGAGGCAACAGGGCGCGATGAGAGAGTGGTAAGACAAGCCTAAAAGCCTCCTCTGTCTTATCTCCTTGCGCCTTCCTGGTGTGAGCACGGCCCACCGAGGAGCTGGAGCTGTGACCACACTGTCCTGGCAAAGAGAAACGAGCAGACCCTCTTCCCAGAACCCCCCACAGAGATCCACACTGAACTGCAGGGGTTGTACTCCTCACAGCTGAGCCCGTTTCAGAACTTGTGTCAGCTTTCTGTCGGGGCTGCAGTTAAGTGCAATATGCAATTTCTCTCCTGTTTTTAAAGTACATTTCTAGCCCCCTTCCCCACACAGACACTTGGGGCTCTTTCTCAGCCCCACAGGGGGCAGGTGGGGGCAGGGTGCCGGGGAGACGTCTGCCCCCGGGGCAGGAGGAGACCTCTGTGTCTCTCTCCTCAAGCTCCCTGTCCTATGCCACCCCGCCCCCCCAACTCCTTCTGAAAGACATGATGCGCCTGGACATCCCCAGAAAACCCCAGCCCCCCCAGCCACGTTGCCCGTCGTGCCCAAATCAATTAAGGCTACGCTGAGCTGAGGGGGCGCATGGCACAGCAGGTGGGGAGGGATGGGTGCAGCACAATGCAGCAGGCAGTACAGCAGTCTTCTGCTTCTTCTCACTGTCACTCAATACAACTACTCATTGAACATGCACGCTACTGTCTGTAACACGGCTGGGTTGTGGGTTATACGGCTAACCAAGTCCTTGATGATTAATTAATCAAATCATTATTGGATGCTGCATATTGGTGGTGGTGGAGGGGATCCCCATTACCTGTAAAGCGCTTTGAGTGGAGTGTCCAAAAAAGCACTATATAAGTGTAAGCAATTATTATTATTATTGTAAATCGAGGGCAGGGATAATGGAGAGGCTGTGCACCAGGGAGGGGGGGCGGTGGAACAGGCCCCACTCATTGTAACTTGCCCCAGGCCCCCTGAGATGAGGTCTTGTTTTAATTGATGGTCCTAGGCTGATCATTCAGTTTATCTTCCGCATGAAGGACCCCATTCAAAATCAGTCTGCTGTGTGGAGTATTATCACTTCTCAGAAAGCACAGATCAGACACGGAGGACAGCAGACCAATCGAACTAGATCCTAAGACCTCACCCAGCTGTTGAGTGAAAAGCCAGGGTATCGGCTTCAACAACATGGATGGGCAGCTTGTTCCACATTCCCACATTTCCCTATATGAAGTGGCTCCTGTTCTCGGTTTAAAATGTGCTTCCCTGCAGTTTCTGCTTGAAATCCCTGGTTCATGTTTCACTGTTGATCCTCCAGAAGTTCACTGGGTTGAATCTGCCAGTGCCCTAGAGAATGTTGAACATTAATGTTTCTGTTAATGTAGTTTCATAAAGCATGGCTTCTACGTCAATACTAAGGTGTTTATTAAAAGCTGTGCGGCAAGTCTGGGAAAGCTACACATATAGGTGGAGGTATGAACTATTATCTGATTTGATTAAGAATCACTTATTGGCCAAGGAATCTACTCTGGAGTACGTTCTACATAAAGAAAGAAGCTGTTCAAGTAATGGAGCAGTAGCATGTTCCTGAGGGAAGTTTATGAAACCAGTGGTAATCTGGGTGGATCAGCAATCTCTCCTGCCCACGTCTATGCTCTGGAAGTGTACAATTGTGTAGAGTGCGAGAGAATGCTGTGCCTTTCCACCGCACTCTAGTATGAGGTTGTGGTGTAGCCCAGCAACATGATCACGTCAATTATTTTAATAACGGTCATTTAAACAACTGGCTGATTGGTCCACAGTGGACCACACCAAAATGGCCAGGCTGTTGCATCCTCTTCGAAAAGGGTGCTGGGCAAAAACATTCTTTGCACCAAATTCAAAAATGTCATTTCCAGTTCACGCTCGAGAATACTGGATATTAGGTCATCTGCTTGCAACGTATACCACTACCATTTCTGGGGTCTAGATGCTTCACAAATGCCTAATTCCATCAAAAACGTGACACAGAGCCAGCTTCCTATCAGTGTTTTGTTTTGTGCACATAGGGGTTGTCTTCCAGATTAAGCCCAGCAAGCCTTCCTCTTCCCAGGCTGCCAACTGCCAGGAAACTCCCAGGCTTTAAGGCCTAATCCCTAGCAACATGCCAGTGCCAGACGCCGTTTCTGGGTGATCCCCATTGGCTTTCCCAAGGCAACAGGAAAAAAAAATCCCCAACCATTTTAATCACATAGCAAGCCGAAGTGTTAGAATGAGACGCTAAAAGAGGCAGAAGGGGGTATATTCCATGGGGAAATGGCAGACTTACAATTGCCTCTCTCCCCTCCCGGGGAAGCAAAACAACAATTTGATTAGCTCTCCGCACAGTGGCAGAGACAGAGGATCGCAGAAGCTATTGTGTCATTTTTAAAAGCATTTTTTTGCTTTTTCTCTCGCACCCACATCCCCCCCGACAAAGTTAGTACTTGTGAGGTCATCGCTCTAGATAGGTGGCAGACGGTGGCGCCAGTAGCTTCTGGCAAGCCGTGCCCAGGCAACGCATTTTCAGCTGCTCGACAGAACCGCTGGCGGTGGCGGAGACACGACTTCTCAGTGCTAAACAGGGGAAAACAGCCCTGCGCAAATCAATACCATCGATTAAGCCATTTCCAAAACCCTTGATTTTAATTGGCCCGGGATTTACTGCCACTACAAGCTCCGGCCTGGAGCATCCCCCAGGGAGGGTGCCTACAGCGTCCCGGGCGTGCCCAAACCCAGACTGGAAATGGCAGCTGATGCGTCGCTACCGAAGGAGAAAATCCGTCAGATCATGGCAGGCGCAGGTGAGCAGATTCAAACGGAGGAACACGTTGGGCTATAGGCGATGGGTTCGCCTCTCCCAGCCCCCACTTTGATTTGATCCCGGTCACTCACGGGCTCTGGGTACGCACAGAGGTGCTCCCAGGACAGCAGTACAGTCCCAGAGTTCCCTGCCTCCTAGGTTTCAGACAGGGGGGTGGCGTCACTTCAGTATCTGGCTCAGTGCATTGACCGCTGTTGCACAGATAAACCAGCTCTTGACAAAGACAGGCTTCCTGACCTTCACATTAATTAAAGCGATTTGTGTAAAATCTGGGTTCAACACGGCTGGAGGCTTTCTGGAGACATCTGGGCATTTTGGAGTCAGGCTTAGAACAGAATAGTTTAAGGTCTTTGGGGAAATGTATAAGGAAACGTTTACATTTAATGGGAGTGGAAGCTCATCTACTGTGCAAGCTTTCTTTAGTGCCTCAGATCCCTAAGACTGCAGCCTGGCATTTATATATATATTTTTTGTTGTTGTGAACTAATTTTCCAAATGTTTTCTCAGTGAGGAGAAAGAAGACTGAAAGTTGACGAAAGTGGGCTAGATGTCAGAGGAAACGACAGATGTCTGAAAGTAATACTAAATAATTTAGATGTGGGAAAACTAGAATGATAATTACATTTAATATCCTGCTGTGCAGTCTAGCCTGTCAAGCAGCAGATACTACAAGTGACCCTGTTACTGGAAACAAAGACAAACTGAGCCCCTGAACACACTGCAGGCCAGCACACTGACCCTGAGCTCCTGAACACACTGCAGGCCAGCACTGACACTGAGCCCCTGAACACACTGCACCCTAGCACCCTGACACTGAGCCCCTGAACACACTGGAGGCCAGCACCCAGACACTGAGCCCCTGAACTCGCTGCAGGCCAGCACCCAGACACTGAGCCCCTGAACACGCTGCAGGCCAGCACCCAGACACTGAGCCCCTGAACACGCTGGCTGTCTTGCTGTGTCCTTTCCTTCTCATCTGTTTTCCCTTTCTGTTTAACTGGTCCCCTCCTGCTCGTTCCAGCCGCTCAATGGAGTTTCCAGACACGGGAGGGTCTCTCGCCCTCACTTCATAAAACCGCGGAGGGGGAGAGGGGACTCGGGGGGCGGGGGCCCGCGAACATCTCCGGCATGAGGAGGCCAGATGGCCGCAGGGCCACGGCTTCTGGAAGGAGGCGCGAAACGGAAGCGCCCCAGAAGCGCAGGAGAGGCAGATACTCCCAGAGCCAGGCGGAAGAACCGCGGGGCCACAGAGGGCTCCCCGCAGCAGAGATGAACTTCTCATTTTTCCTTCCAGGGCAGTTTTAATAGACGAGTCTCTCAGGCGGCGGCTGAATTTTACTACCTGTACACCCGTAAAGCGATCGGACATCTGTGCTCCAGAGCGGGGAGGGCAGTGCTGAGGTCCAGCCGCCCCCTGGCAGGGGGCCACAGTTCAGGCAGTGCAGGTACCAGCTGCCAGAGGTCTGTTTGTTTTTTTGACACTGCTGGAGTTTGTTTTAGAAATGAAATAAGTCGCTGGGATCTAAGCCCTTGCGTGCGTAGATGGTGCTTTGCATCCCGGAGGGATTCCAGAGCACTTTTCACATCGGGAGGGATCCGCTTCACGCCCCGCGGATGTGCAGCCCAGCTGGCTGATGTCGTTCGCGGCGGAGCACAGGCAGAGGGCCGTGGCAGCACGTCGCCGGTCCACCAGGATCGGCTACCCTGGGCAGGGCCGACCGTCCAAGCCCAGAGGGGAAACCAGCCAGAACGCTCCCACTCTGACGAGCAGAGCTGAAGGAGCTGTGAAGGCCTTCTACAGCACCGTGTCACCCCTGAGGAACTTCTGGAGAGAAGAGCGCCACCTACTGGTCCACTTACAGCAGCAACCTAGTTTTCCCTGGAGGTCTCCCATTCCAGGACTGACCAGATCCCGCCCGGCTGAGCCTCATAGATCAGACCAGAAGCTGCGACAAATCCATCCAAGGTGGGGTACAGGAGAACTGTACTGCACACAAGGGGATTTTAGAACCTGTTTCTCAACTGCGGTAAACAAGGTGCAGAACTGCCACAGAACCCGTCTGAGTACCAAGCCCGCAGCAGCAGACTTGTGGGATTGGATTGAAGGAGCTTGTGCCCATCTCTGCAAAAACGCTGTGGGAAGCAATGCTGGCGATCACAGCCTGCAAGACGGAGAGGCTGCCGTCCAGTCTTCTGCCCAGCTTAGTCTGAAACCCTGCAGTTATTCCAGCCCTTGTCTGCCGGCGTGTGAACAATATTTCCTTCCTACAGCGCCGCGGCTTCTCTGCTGTTCTGCACAGTGAGAAAGTCTGACCTACGTGTTAATGCTTCTCTCCTAACCTGAGGATCTGAAGTAAAAGGGTTCATTGTTTTAATTCTTCCAAGCTTAAGTCTCTCTTTTTTTTCTCGTGACACCACACTGTGAAGTTTTTCCTTTTTCTTCCAGTTCTACAGAATGCGACAGAACAAAGGCTCTTTCATTTGAGTCTGCTATCGCCATAAAATCAGTCTGAAATCTACTCAACAGCACTTGAGAAATATATGTAAGTATTCACGACCCACAGCTAGGTGACAAACAGACAGACCTCTGTGCCTGACCACTGCGGTTCAGCGGGGCTCTCCTGTGGGCTTTCTGAAGTCCAACAATAAACCTGTATTGGCGAGGAAACCCTTTCAACAGTGGGGTTCTGTTTTATTCCACCTGCCTGGCACATGTCCTTCAAGTGCCTATGAAACAAAGTAATCCAGGAATCAGGAGAGGAGCTTCTGAAGTCAGCAAGTACCTCCCCTCAATGACTAAACAGGAAATAAAATGCTCAAAAAGCACGCAAAGGCCAACCAAATATTGGAACACGGAGCTAAAAACTGTAGATTTTAAATCAAATGAGGTTGTGTTAAGATTGCACAACGCCCTAGTACAATCTCATTTAGAATATGGGGTACAGTTGTGGTCACCATGTTACAGAGTAGAGATCGCTGCAGGGCACTCCATCCAGATCTATGCTGAGAGCTGGGAGAGTTCTATGCTGACAGGCAGAAATAATTGAACCTTTTTTAGTTCCGAAAATAAAACCAAGATGGGAGCTGGTACTCCTAATAAAAATCCTCCAAGGTGCCGACAGACTCAAGCTAGCGGACTCCACAGTAGAACAAGAGGACAGGAGACAGGAGTGGAAACTAGGCTGAAAACTGAGCGCACTGAAAACCGAGAAGAGGGGGGGCACTTCTTTACGCAAAGGGTTGTGGGAGCGTGGAACAAGCTGCCCAGCCACGTTGCTGAAGCCGATATCCCCTGGTTTCTTTTATGAACCACCAGAACGAGACCTGCCAACCGGTTAGCGGCTAGCGAGAACGGCCTCCCCTCGCTGGCAAACCGCTCCTTCCTTCTTGAAAAACGAAGACAAAGGAAAACCGAGCCAGGGTCTATTTTTAAAGCAGAGCTTCGGGAAGAGGGAGTCCAGAGCTTTTCGGCTCATCGCCACGGTTCTGGAGGGCAGCCAGGTTTTCAGGAGCCGGTCCCAGTACAGAAACGGGGATGGGGGGGTGTAGGGCTGTTTGCACCGGGCCGTTGGTCCGGGGGAGCTACACCATGAGCCAGCACCGCGCCGGCTTTGAAGAGGGAGCCAGAGCCGGGGAAGAATGTGCCGCCAGAGCCAGAGGGAATCTGCACTGGTAGCAGAAGCACAGATTAAAAAACAACCGCGCCATTCCCCTCCTTCTTCCTCAAGAGCGGCGTCTGCTTCCAGTTAATTGGCCCGCGCGGTTTTCCAAAAGAGCTCCGAGACCGGGAAGAGCCAAGGAGAGGGGCGTTCTTCTGCGTCAATGCGGTGCGGAAGAAATTGGGGGCGACAGGGTCGAGCAGCATCCATTAGAGGTGGGGTTTCAGGCAGCCAGGTCTTGAGCGGAGAATGGAATTACTGTCAAGTTTCCAGCTGGGGTTTAGATCAAGAAAATGGAACTTAAAAAAAGCCAGTCGGGCTTCATTATGGGGAGAGAGAGAGAGAGCGAGGTTGAGAGAGATGTAGGGGTTTCCAGCAGACTGACAGCACAGCGTGACCACTCCTCTCGGACTTGGAAAGGGGTCACCTACACTTGGCCAAAGGTATGGGACACTGTGCATGAGCGCGTGTCCAGTGTCCAGCAGTGTCCAGAGAAAGTGTCTCCTACCCATCAGGATCTCACCACAGAGAGCACCCAGATCTCCCTCTAAACTGAAAGCAACCGCAGGCTCGAATTCACCTTCCCAGCCCTGCGGGAGCAGGGTCACCCCTGGAACAGGGACGCTCAGAGCTCCAGGTGACGGCACTGCCCCATCCTGCTCTCCATGAGCAGCAGTCCATCAGCTTATTGGGAACTGGACGGGGGCAGCCCTGGGCCGGGCAGCCCAGCGACCAAAGTGAAAGGATTCTGACCACGTGTCGCACCTGACCAGAGCGGAAGCCGGGAGTGTTTCCATCAGCCGTTGAGGACGCCGTACGCCGGGACACGACGAGGCAGCGTCTTCACTCGAATTGCCCTGAACGTTTTAACAGGCGTCGTTTGGAAAGGGACAGAGCCAGCGCTGCATATCTGAACTCTACGGCCACAGCCACACAGATTAAGCCCGGGGGGGGGGGGGGGGGGTAAATACGCCACCGCGGTCCACAAACAAACACAGGGCGCGGCTCTCCACTGGTGGCGCAGGGCCCTGGCACCATCCTCCCCGTGGAAAAATACGCTTTTTACCCACAATGGAATAAACAGACAGCGGTGTCTGGTCAGTTCAGATAAACCAGTGAGCAGAAGACAAAAGACAGCAAGGGCCAAAAACGCCTGGCAAACAACGGGCTCCGAACGCTCTCTTTCCTTTCACAGGAGGCGGCAGCAGTGAGACGGAGAAATCCGAGTTGACCGGATTCCACAGTCTTAAAAGAGAAGTACTGAAAAGGACGCTTTCTAAGACATCAGAACGAAACTCCCAAGCCCGTCTGAAAGGACTTCCTCAATCCACGGAGGGAAACCTATTACAAGATTACCACCGGGAAGTGGATCACACTCCCCTTGCACAGCAATCAGATCCACTCCGGGATTTTGCCAGAACTTGCAGGCTCTTGTATTTTAGCCAGGCCTGGTTATTTAAGAGCGTGAGGCAGTTTGAACAGGCAAGAGTGCGATATTCATCTCACTTCCTTGGCAGGGGCTTGTACGGGAGCTGGTTTCCGTTTGCAGTAAAGTCTGGAATGGATCGGCACTGCGGGGATCTGATCTGTTGCGCTGGTATCTCAGACGTGCTGCGACACTATGAACTCGCAGACATTCCAGAAAACAACAGAGCTGCTTTCACTGATCTCATCTACAAGCACGCGAGGCTCTGCGTCTCATTGTAGCTGAAAAGGGCGAAAAGTGTGAAAGACTGATCCATCAGCATGAGTTCCAGTGTCGTTCCTGACCAGGTGAAATCTTCCAGGATTGAGATCACAGAGACGCTGCTAATGACTCACTTCCTCGATCGAGCGGGATAGAAGGAGCAAGGGGACTGGCAGATGTTAGGCAGAGGACACAAGTGGAAACTATGGGAAAGTGCGTTTATAACCAGGAACAGGAGGCACCTCTTTACACTAAGGGTGGTGGGGGTGTGGAACAAGCCGCCCAGCCATGTTGTTGAAGCCGATACTCTGGTTTCTATCAAGAAATCCATTAACTCCCAGATAGGTTAGAACAGCCAAATGCCCTTCTCTCGTCTGTAGCCCTAAGGTGTGCCGTCCTGTCTGCTCCTGTCTCAGTTATTTTTTCTGTGATTGAGCTCTGGTTTCTTGTCGTCTCCGGGTTGGCGCGTCCCGCCAAGGCCGGTGGTTTTTGCTGGGACTGCCGAGGGAAGAGCCGGGCCCGCCGTCGTGCCACGGTTTTCATCGAAAACGCTCAGCTTGAGCCCTCTTTGTTTGTGAGGTTTTTTTTTTTGGCGCTCATTATTCAGCATCAGTTCATTATTCTTCTGTTGCAAATCAGAGTGGGAATGTGTGTGTGTGTGAGAGAGAGAGAGAGAGTGAGGAGGGAGGGCTGAGATGTGTTGCTTGCTCCTCACTGTATTTCTTGGCAGAACCGCGATCCCTCTATCAGCGCTGGAATTCTGCGATAAAAGATTTAAGCCTGAAGATAATCGGGTCTCCGTCTCAGCGCAGAGCCGCCAGTCTGTGGAGGCTGCTCAGTTCTCTGCAAATTGGGAATAACCAAACCCCCACTCCCCTAGCCCCTACTCTCCCCCCCCAATACACTCCTCCCTCCCTTCCACTCGTCTTTCCCCGAGGATGACCTACTTCCAGGTGCCCGTCTCCGAAACCCCCCCTCCCTGACCCCTGCGACAGACAGTAATATTCCACATCATTCCCCCTGCTGACACGGTGCATGAAGACCGCAGACAGGAGAGGAGAGGAGAGGGGGAAGGGCAGGGGAGCAGCCGGTATGTGGTCCTTGGCTACAGAGAACTCAGGGAGGATGGGAAAGAAAATTGCACCCTGGGACTATGGAGACAGAGACGAAACAGCATGGTCTCCTCGTGAGCAAAATTCCATTGCTGCAGCGCTCCCCCAGGTAGTGGTCAGCATTGGGGCCCTGGGTCCAATTCTGACCTGGGGTGTTGTCGGTGTGGAGTTTGCATGTTCTCCCCATGTTCACAGGGATCTCCTCCCACAATCCAAAGACATACTGGTAGGCTATCTGGCTTCTGGAAAAACTGGCCCTGGGGTGAGTGTGAGTGTGTCTGTGTCTGTGCCCTGTGAAGGACTGGTGTCCCATCCAGGGTGTGTCCCGCCTTGCACCAGCTATTTGGCAAGATAGGCTCAGGCTTCCTCAAGAAACTAAATTAGACACACTGATCGGCCCTTCCAGGACCAGGACTGGACAGCCCTGCTGCAGACATGGGACCAGGACTGGACAGCTCTCCTGCCAACACGCTGACCGGCCCTCCAGGACCAGGACTGGACAGCCGTCTTGCAGACACACTGACCGGACCTCCAGCACCAGGACACCCCTGCCTTACAGCAGAATCATCTGGTGGCAACTGGATCAAAAACCAGGACAGGAAGGGGGCGCTGGATGATGTAAACAGATCAATGCCTTTTAATGCCCGTGAAATCAAATGATTTGATACACCGAATTAGCCCTGCAATTAAACATGCCTGCTTGGCCATTTCAAGGCTTGAAACCAGAGAAAGCTTCCTGGCACTTGCTTGCCAAGCCTTCGCCATCTGTCTCTTTGAATGTTGCAGCACTCGTCTGAGCCGAGCCCCAGACTCGACCAGAGAGAATTGCCTTCGACAAGCCTCGTCCATCTATAAATATTCATGGCAGATTTAGTCTGATGCTGGGGCGCGAAACCCAGAGATCTGGAAGGCAGGCGGAGCTCTCGGGAGTATGAGCGAAAATCTGAAATCGCCACAAAGCAGGGGAGTAATTAATAAGCAGGATACAAAGACTTCACCCTGCTAAACGCTGGTACGATAAAAGAGTTTAGAGAACCGAGCAAACAAAAGAGGAAATGCAGCTGCCCAGTCTTTTCTGCATTATCAGTAAGTATTTAGCTGGGACACTGGAGGGCTGTGCCTGCTAATTGAAATGTCTTGCATATATAATCTAAGAGGAGATGACAAATGTATAGAAATCCAGGCTCATTCCTTTTGTTGTCTGTCAGCGATTGCCTTTCTCCACACACTCAGTCCAGCCCTGTGACAAGGGCATCCCAAGCACCCAGAGCTCCATTTCCTCAGAGCTGCTATATTGCAGTTATCTCGGTGGCAGAATTAAAACGTGATATGTCCGTGCAAGAGGAGTCCCGGAGTCCCGGAGCTGAGGCTTTTATGCTGCCCTCTGGTTTTCAAGAATGTTCGGGCCTCTGGCCGGCTCTCGGGAGACTTCAAACAGACTGACAGCGGCCTGCCGAGCCGAGACCTTTACTATGGAAGCCACTGCAGTCGCTACCGAGCTGAAAGGTTTAAAAATCCCTCATCGGGACGTGGGTACGGGAAAGGAAGATTACTGGCCTGTCACTTCAGCAGTGTAAAACACCACTGCAAAGTTGCTCAATAGGCTCAGTGCTACAGTACAAGCATGCGTAAAGACAGTTTTTTTACAGTGCTGACAGTATTTAGTGTTTTAAACACCTGAACGCTATTGGTGAATCAAGCAAGTAATCTGTTCAATCAAAAGAATTCTGTTCCTTGGGGTCTGAAGATAATTTCTGCTTTTAGTCCTAAATCCTCTCTAATTTAGTTTAACAATCACAGGTTCCGCTGATCAGAACAGAATTGTTCTATATCTTTAGAAATTGATTTCTAGAACCTGCTGATCTGCTGACCATAGGCTGGAGATCATGGTGTTATAAGGTTGCAGAAAGTTAGTGATTTTGCCATTTGAACTTAAAGAAGCAGAATTAGGTGCAATTATGCAGCACATACAATAGGTGCTGTCTGAGCTTCATACAAGGAACTGTGAAAGTGCCTTCAAAGCCAATTCCTGCCTTCACACTGAGGAAGACACTTATCTCCCAGAGCAAGGCAGAGGCAGAGGAGTGCAGCTCAGGTCATCTCCCTCAGGGCTGCTGACCAGGAGGAGGGGGCTGCTATCTCTCCCCCCAGGGGGGCTAACTCACCTGACCCCCGCTCACAAGTCAGCGATTATTGCTCTGCAAAGACAGCCTCTGCACGCTGTAGAGACAGCGCCACAAACAGAGCAGTCCGCGCGGACTGCGAACGCAGCAAAGGAAACATCCCAGCAGCACGGGGCTGTGAAACACCGACGCGGAGCAAGGAAGTGTGTCAAAACATCAAATACTGAAAGAGAGACGCCCCGAGATGCTCAAGCATCCTGCTGGACTCCATCAGTGAAGCTCACTGCTGTTGAAAGTGTAAGGAATACAAGTCTTACAAAGTCTGGGAAATTTTCCCAGTCCGGGAAACGGGCGGTCTCAGATGACCTACACTGCACACTTTATGCAATGGTGGCAGAACTCTGTGTCCATCCATCCATTTTCTAACTGCTGCTTCCAATTCAGAGTCAAGGGC
Source organism: Lepisosteus platostomus (assembly GCF_059453375.1). NCBI lineage: Eukaryota > Metazoa > Chordata > Actinopteri > Semionotiformes > Lepisosteidae > Lepisosteus > Lepisosteus platostomus. The sequence goes on from NC_142613.1 coordinate 2,196,134, forward strand.
AAGCCACAGCCTATCCCAGCAAGCAACAGGCAAAAGGCAAGGTACACCCTGGACAGGACGCCAGTCCATCACAGGGCACACACAGACACAAACACCCACACACCCGCATCAGGGTCAGTGTACCTAAAAGCCAGTCTCTTGACTGTGGGAGGAAATCGGAGCATCTGGGGGAAATCCACGTGAACACGGAGAGAACATGCAAACTCCACACAGACATCACCCCTGGTCCAGAATTGAACCCAGGGCCCGGGTGCTGCTAAGCACAATGCTAACCCCTGCACCACCATGCCACTCACTTAATGTGTCCTGGAATTTTAATTCGAAAGTCTTGAAAAGTCAACCCAGAACATATATTCGTTCACATTACAACTCACAGAGACCCATTAAGAGAGACTTTCAGACAAGAAGAGGGGGTACATCTGGCCCGTTTGATAGTAGTGAATTGACCTGAGGCTCCTATCGAGCTGTTTCTTGAAAGGAGCCAGGGTATCAACAACATGGCTAGCTAGTTTGTTCCACTCTCCCACTACCCTTTGTGTAAAGAAGTGCCTTTGAGTACAACAGTAGAGCCTGCTCTTGGATGTATTGATATTCGTGCACATCAGACAAATATTTGATTAAATAAATCAGTCTTTTTTTTATATATAATCTAACAAGCAACAACAGTGGGCGGATGGAGGTGTCCTCAGAGTAAACAGTTTTTACAGCAAGCGGCTGGTGATCTTTTAAAAGACAAATATTTAATCCAAGGCCAGCCCGATTGATCTTGCAGTCTGACTTAAGTGCGTTGAGTGTTTTCTCAGAAACGCGCCCATGAGCTTTGGCATTGAAGTCCCTCGTCTCTTGCCCTCATTAAATTATTTGCACATTAATCAGAACCATAAGGACAAATCAGTACTCTTGTCATTTTTTAACAGTCCCGAATGACTTTCATTGGCTTTCGAATCGCTTGATCCCAGGGCAGACGAAACCCGGCCAGCAGGCCTGCTGTTGCTCCTCTTGTCCAGCACACTGTACCGTTTAGGACGCTTTCTCTCTTTAACAGCATCTGTCACTCCTCTCGCAATCCAGCTGTAGTCAGTGATGCCACTTACACCGGCCGCGTGTGCAGCGCGCCAGCAGCGTAGTAATGCGCAAGGCCTGTTGTTACGCTACAAGGCTGTTTTGACGCGCGTTTAGTGGAGTGCATGAACACTATATGGCACAACGCAGACCTTTCACTCCGTCATCACACCATCCCAGTATCTCGCCCCAAAGACCCACCACTCCCAGACCAGATGAGAGGGTGCTCACAGATGAGAGGTGCCGGTGAGGCCAGCTCGCGATCATTTCGCCGAGCGGCCCATCAAAACCCTGTGGCTGCAGTGCTTGACCGCTTGAGGCATCCGATAAATCAGATCAGTGAAAACAACAGCACTGAATACATCTGCCCGACAGTAACACAATGGAACCAAACTTCATTAGGATTACATAACCAGCTGTATAGTTACTGGACGCATGGCTCAGTCACACAGTTTCTTGCCTAGTGTTGATAAACAAGGGAAAGGCAGAAGCTGAAAAGCTTGTGGCACTGAGCAACAGGCAGCGGACCAGACCACGCGTCTGTGGCAGGATCAGTGCAGATCGCCAGCGGAGTAAAAGCAGGACACGTGGCGGATGCAGAGCACATTCCGCCTTAACCACACCGGTCTCCCAGGCGCTGTCCTTCCCCTGACCACAGCCGACCTCGGGCAGCAGGGTTCTGCTTTTCTGAGCTGTTGCAGAGAAGGAGACAACCAGGCCGAACTCCTCCAATCTACAGGTCTGCCTTGGAAATCAAGAATCAAATTCTTTATCCCTTCCATCACGAAGCAGGGAGCAGCCCTCCCATCTTCACAAAGACTCCGCTCCGCAGGGCTCAGCCTGTCCGCAACCAGCCGCCTAGATTGTCCTTCACCCAAGAACGCCATCCTTGCCCGTCCCACTGCCCTCCCAGCCGCCTCACAGGCTGAGATCAGAGTGGTTGAAGCCGGAGGGGGGGGGGGTGTGCGCGTGGCGGGCTGTCAGGGTCAGGCCAGAGCCTCTGGGTTAATGAAAACCTGCGCTTTGATGTGCAGGTGTCCGCCCAACGTCAGCCCTGACCTTCATGGGAATGCGCCATGATCTGATGGGCTGAGCTGAGTTACGACGTCCGGAAATAAAAAAAAAAAACGCCCACCCCCACCCCCATCATGGCCATCATGGCACACACCAGAGGGCAGGCCTGTCACCTGCACAGTGCAGGCAGCCTTCTTCAGAGGCGCTCTGAAACGCAGCCCTGCAAGCTACTTTATCATGCCTTTCTTTAAAAAAAAGTGCTGAAAGAGTGGCCAGGGCATGAATGCATCCCACGAGCTGCTCCCCCCGCGCCACGGCCCATCCTCGGCTCTGCCAACTACCGCCACCCCCTTCCCACCATCCTCTGCCTTGAGAGCCGCTCAGAGCGCCGTCAGGGCTCTCCGGTGACTCGGCACCCACAGCACGAACTGGGCGATGGGTTCCTCCCGCCCACAGCCCACAGCCCTCTGCAGGCCCGTGGCCTCCGGAGCCGCATTCCTGTGTCTGCAGCAGACATCAGCCCCCACACACCTCGTCCCCCTCTCGGTGTGCAGATCCCAAGCCTTAACTCGCCGCTGGAAACACTCGTTCTGGGGCAATAGGGTCTCAACAGCCCTCATCTCTGTAGCTATTGTAGTAGATGGATAAAGGTTATGCAGTAAAAAACAGCCATTTCACGCTCCCCACTCAAATTTCTTGGAATTACACCGGCGTGCCCTTAAAAAGCACTTCCACAGGCTCATGCATGAGTGCAGAACAGGTGGGCAGCTGCCTGTTCTTGGCATCTGAGCAGTTACCTAGGTGAGCTGTTGTGCTCAACATGAGGGAGAGCACAGACAGGAGGTTAACATCTGCAGGAACACCTGTTGGCACATGAGCAGGACAGAGATGACATCCTGGGCCAACACTCCGCTGGCGATGCCCACCACGGCCCGGCCGAGCGGCTCGCCACAGCACGGCACTCTGGGTACGTCTATCGTGGCTTTGAAATCAAAGCTTCCAGCTTGCGGCTCTCTGCCTGTGAGAACTGGGGAGAAAGGAGTATCGACACGTTCAGAGATGCGGAACGTTTCTCACAGCAGCTGGACTGACCTCCTCAAGTCAGAACCAAGTTCAGCCCGAGACGGGTGAAATATGCAGAAGGTAATCCAAGCGGAACTAATGTTCTTCACTCCTGTATTTGAAGCCCAAAATCTCCCTCCGCCTCCACCACCTCTCTCAAGCTTTGAGTGAAAACACACAACCACTGACGAGGCTCAAGATGGGCGCTTCCAAGTTCAAACCACGACAAAATGAAACCGGAACCCTCCGTTCGCAGTAAAGGTTGATGATGCCTGAACCCGAGCATCTGGCCAGGCTGGACTGCAGTGTAAAGTCGAAAGGCTCGAGGTGGACACGGGCCAGATGTGAATTGTGGTGCCAGTTAAAAAATACTTCTTAGCCACATTCACATGAAGGAAAACTTTGCAGTGTGCATTTTGAATGAAAGAAAAATAACTTTTTTTAGTTTCACCGCAATTTGTTTTTCCACCAGACTCTTGAGTCATTGTCGTTGCTGAATCACTCTTCTGTGAAAGCATCTCCACTGTCTACCCCCTGTGCGCCTGTGAACATTGTTGCACAGCAATGAAAACTCTTCCGAGTTCTTTTTCTATCAAAGAAAGCATTCCTATGACACATGAACCCTTCTGACTCCATTGCACTAAAACAAATTCCGGCCTCGAGGGTTAAACCACTAGATTATTGCCGTTTTTGAAACAGAATTTTTCATTTTCCATATTATCTTAAAGCTCAAGAAACCCGCAAGTGAGTGGGGGCACATTTTTCCTTCTGCCTTCCTAGTGGTATAAGAGCCGAGACTGAAGACTGAAAAGTGTTTCGACATCGACGGACCTGGACTGCTTCGCCGGCTCCCCCTCCCGTCCCCCCCCCAGTGGCGGTGTGGAGCCTTGGTCGGGGTCCCGGGCTCGTGCCCAGAACGTTGTGGGTTCAAATCCCGTGTGGGCGCTGTGGCTGAACCCCTGAGCAAAACATTTCACTTGATGTCCTCCAGTAAAACAACCCCTCTCTGAAAATGTAAGCCAGTCACTTTGGATAAAAGCACCAGGCAAATAAATGAGTGATATCAACGATCTCAATTTCACAGACCCCGTCCACTAGATTCATGCCACATGGATAACTTCACCAAGCTGGCCCAAGACCAGCTCGGGACGGGCAGAACTGTGGAAAGAAAAGAGGCTGACCGCAGTTTTCCGAGGGGCTGGGGTCACTCCTGCCATCCTGGGCTTCTGCACAGGCTGCAGGCTTCGGGAAGACCCTGCACAGGGCAGTGTCCCATCTCTCTCCTGGCAGGACAGGAGCCCTTGCCTTTCTCTGCTCCGGCACCTCTGGATCGTACGAGCTGTCAGCACATGTGGCGTTTATGGAAGCGGACGAGGGGGTGCACATCTGGAATCCATTGCACTTCCCTGGCCAGCTCCCCTCGCATTCTTTCCTTCCTGTTCTATTCCTTGCCTCCTCCTGTCAAACACGAGAACAGCTCACTCTCGACACACACAAGGCAGCACACGGGCCCGGCCCAGACGCCCGGCTCTCAGATCCCTGTGTGACAGTGGAAGCTGATGCTTGTCAGGGTGGGGGGGGGGCGGGGGGGGGCAAGGGGAACAGATAAAACTCGCTCTGTCAAGCTAGGACCTCCTCATTGTGTGAGCTGGTTCTGATCCGGTTCTAAACCTCGATTATGCCAATGCAGTCATTAAAGATCCAATGACACTATTTGGAAGAGGAGAGGTAAATGCAAGCCTGCCTCTCTTATAAAACTGAGCCCCGTCTTCTCGAGCGAAGGGAATCGCAGACGTAGCAGCGCGTACCACGAAGCCGGAGTGAAAAAGGGAACCCGAGGTTCAGATGATTTCCCCCTTCACCCCTGATCGAGTGGGCGACGCCACCTGTCTTCCTGCAGCGTGTCAGATCCGGGGGGCCCTTTCTCCCTTCAGGAGCCCCACCGGCAGAGCCGACTCTGCTGTGTTTTGGAACCGCTCAACGTCCCCCCGAAAAAACTCAGAGGCCGTGTGAGGAGCGGCGGTAGTGCTCCCAGGAAGGACAGCTCCAGCACTCGCGGAGATTTATGATAAACAGACTTCCTCCCCGATCTCACGCCTGTGTGGTTTGATGCTGCCGAATGGGGTCCGATTCCAGCTCGCATCCGATTCACTTCCGCCTGCCGTGAAACACTGCCGCGGCCCGTCCCCCTCGTGCCCCGCCTGGCCACTGCCCCCCGCACACGAGCGCGGGCAGCCGAGCAGTGCCACACACACACGGCTCCCACCATCGCTCAGGACACCGCTGGGACACGGCGCCAAGCACGAAACGGAGCAGGATGCGGTTGAGCTGGAGGTTTTGCGCCCCTTGCAGGTCCAACGCGGACGCTCACGCAGAAGTTTAACGTAGTATAGTTCAGGGGGGGGTGCCCGAAGAGAGTTCTGCAGCCGAACGTGACGTTTTCTTTCTTCTCTTTTCAGCGCGGAATAAACCTGTTACTTGTTTCCTTGTTCCTTCGGGGTGCAGATCCCATGGTTTTACGTCTCTGTCCGTTTCCTCAGGTCCGTATCATGCTAATTCCCACCTCTCCTCTCTATGCCCCACCATACAGCACCTGATGTGGCTCCCCACGGCACAGTGCTGTACACCCTGACAAAGGTCAAATGCAATGAGAAGCACAGAAAGAGAACCAGGATAAAAAGCAGAGACTACTTTTATACACTCCGCTCGAAACAGGAAGGAGTCTTAAAAGCATGCACGCTCTCTCTCTCTCACACACACACACACTCCTCTCTGCCATAGTGCTGCTTCTGTTACAGTGCACTCCATCAAAACACACTGACAACCTCGGGCTCATTTCCCTAAGGTCAGATTAGCGGTCTTTACAGCCTGTCGCTGACTCACTACGTTATGTGATCCATAAAGGAATTTGCCTTTTCCAGCTGTAATTCATTTGAGCTCCGAGTGCGTTAGGCGAGAGCAGCACCTGGTCTGGACCGGAACCCCAGCCTGGGTTTTGTTCTCTTCTTGCACAGGCTGTCCCAGCAGTGACCAGACCCACCCCGGCCTGAATAACCCCAGAGCTGCATTGCCAGAGCAGGCAGGGAGAGAGAGACCATTACAGCTGCAAAAGCCCACTGTTAGAATGAATCATTACTGGCCTCACAGGGGAACTTTATTCTGATAACCTTTATTAATACATTAAAAGGCGAGGACTGAGAATTGCATTTTTCTTCCTCCGAGACGCCTCCAGCCCCGAACTCTGGCATTTGTTTGATCACAATTATTATTTTTAATTCCTGGGTACAGATGGCTATTAGGAGTGTGTCCTCGGAGCGAAGATGATGTCATTCCTTTCTTTTATTGGAGGAGCTGCGCGGGGATCATTTGGCCTTGCTGTCGGATGATCTCAGAGTGACTTATAGGGCCTCGCGCCCCGAACTGCCGCAGAAGGAGACGTCTGATTTTTCACCGGGGAAAATTCACTCTTTTCGTCTGCACAGCCCCGCCAGGATTGATAGACCTGCCACCCCACCACAATTCCTCCGTGCACCGTCGGCACCGACGCTCCCCCACGTTCCTAAACACTGGATCAGCGGTCAGATTCATTTTTTAAACCCCAGACGCCTGGAATGGGCAATCATTGAATCTTTTCACGCGGCACGGCCACAACTCTTGCACAGAGGTGTGTGCACACAGTCCTCGTCTGGTCATGTCCACAGGGCGCCAATATGCAATAGATGCATATACCAGTATCACAAACACCACTTAATCCACTGAAGCTTGTGCCAATTCGGTGCCGGGATGTCGCACAGTGCTCATGTTGCAGTGCTGACTGACAAACAGGAAGCGGGAATGTAAGGGCATGGTCAGTGAGTGAGGCTCACGGATCTCTGGCTGTGGCCTGTAGGTGACCCGACCAGCAGGGGGCAGCGCAGAGAGCAGGCTGGGCTGTCAGCATCGGCACCAAGCTTTTTCTTGGGCCAGGTCTCTAACCCAGAAAAGGCAAAGCCCTCGCAGAACCTGGAGAAAGATTAGCAGTGGCAGAGCAATCCCTCAGCCCTAAGCGAGGAGGGCTTATTTCAGAGCTCATTTACCGGGAACCCAGGCGCGGGGGGGGGGGGCTGGATCACGTATTCAATCCGCTGCAGAGAGCCGCCGCGGCTCTGCCTTCAAGACGGCCCCCGTGGGGCCCAGGACTAACAAGGGCTGGCGATGACGGCGGCCCTGTAAACAACCAGCCCACACATCCACTTCCAGGCTTCGACAGTCCTTAACGGCGGACGCTGGCGCTTCGCTGGCTGCGTGTCTAATCAGCAGACGGCTCCAAGCTGCACCCCAGCGCCGGAGACACCAGGACACTCAGGGGGCAGGGAGGCTCCAGCCAGACTTGGAAAGCCCTGCAGCCTGTGCCCTGTGCCTTGCACTGATCTCGCAGCCCCTGTCAAGAGCATCGCCGCTCGAGTGAGATCTGTCGGGCAGCCCATGCGAGAGCAGCCCCACACAGCACAGCAGCTCTGTATGTGGCAGCGTCCAGGAATACCAGCAGGCTGGGGCCCGGAGCAGGGAGGCGGACCGAGCAATTGCATTCTGAACAGGTACGGGAAGTGGCGGGTAAACACAGCCCGGGGGTTGAACAACCATCAAGACCAACGTGGATGGAAAACAAGTCTCCTCGATTCACACAGACCAGAGGACAAGTGGACACTATGTGAAAATGCATATTTAACTGAAATAAAGAAAGTGCCTCTTTACACAAAGGGTGGTGGGAGAGTGTAACAGGCTGTGCGGACACATTGATGGAGCCGATATCCCGGCTTCTTTCAAGAAACAGCTGGACGAGATCCTTTGATTAATTAGCCAGTAGCAAACAAATGTGTTAGAACAGCCCCCCTCTCGTCTGTAACCCTTCCAATGTAAAACTGAGAAAGATTGTTAGACAGCCGAGAATGAAAGGCAATTGCCCCTGACTTACAGGTCGGCTGTTTGAACATTATTTAAAGTCCTTATCTTCGCTTTTGGCTGAATTAATTAAGGCTGACTGGTAAAGACCTGTCTGCCTATTACACTCTATATGGATATATTACTACTATGCTATTGCAATGAGCTCCAATCCTTGATAAAGAGCAGCTGATATGTAACTGGGTGCATCAATGCGGTCTACTGCATAACGTGAGTATGGCAATCTACACAAAGTCCTATTCTATTCCATACGAACGGATTAAAAACATAAGTCAGTATAAAAAACCTCAAGTGGATATTCATTTGCTGAGGAAGGCTGCCAGCACATTGCCAAGCTCAAGGGGCAGCGTGCTGGCTGGGCTGCTGGCAGAAACTGGCACTGCCCTGAAACTCAGCCGTTGCAGTCCTGCCCTCGCATCTGCACTGTGCCCCCGGGGGTGGCACCGGCGTGGAGGACAGCCCACAAATACCCCAGGGGCCTGGGGGGCGCCCGCGGGGCGCGTTGGCATCTGACCACAGAGGGAGGAGAACGTCCCCGAGGCTGGAGGGACTGGGGTGACTGCTCTGCCCAAGCAAGTAAGAGCGCCCCCGACACGGACCACCCACCCTCCTCCTCCTCCTGCAGCGAGGAAGCTTGGGCGGCAGAGGGGGCCGCTGGCTGGCAGGCAGGAGGGAGTGGAAGAGGCCTGATTACAGGCCATTTCCCTGAACGAGGGGGGCTGCCTTTTCTCTTCTGCCGCCAAAACAAACAAGCAGTTTGGGTGGAGAGACGGGTCATTTAAACCCCCCACTATCCCCCAAACACAGACACACATGCTCCCCCCCACCACCACCACCCAGCCCCTTCCCAGACTGAGCTGGAGTGTGCCTGGGCAGGCAGCAGCACCGGCACGGGAGAGGGAGGCCAAGCGCCGCACGAGGGTGCTAGGCAGGCTGGGAAACCCCCGCTCTCCCGTCCTGCACCCCGCGCGCCTGAAGGGGCAGATAGGGCAGTCCCTCGGCACAGGGGGCGCCCGATTAGCGGGACCGCAGCCGGGCCCGCCGACAGGGGGAGACGGGACACGCGGCCGCTCCGCGGGCTTGCCAATGAAAGGACCAGGACCGGGCTCGGGAGAAGAGAGCTGCTCGTGCTTTTCGACCTGCCCCTCCCTGCTTTCATCCCCCCTGCGTCTGTGCTGTGACGAGCTGGAAACACAGCGAGGGCCCGGCTGCCAGCGGGCGGACAGAACCCACGGGCGGGCCTGGCCGGTCTGCTGGGCCACCGGAGAGCCTTCAGACCCAGCGGGGCGGGGGGGGAGAGGCGGGGAGGGGCCTACTGTTGCAAGGCTGTTTGCTCCAGAAGCTAAATGTGCTTCCGATTTTCTATTTTTCCTGCAAGTCGCAAGTCTTAAAAGCCGCAGAAGGACCAAGAGGAACAGTAGGTGCAGAGCACGATGCGGATGAGGGATTTTTAGCTGGATTTCATTTAGAGACAGACAAAGGAGAGCCAGTGCCTCACAGCAGCAAACAAGAGCTTGGAAAGAGGCCCTGTTTCGTAGCTGCGCTAGCCGTGTCAGGACTGTTGTTTTCTGCTGCTGTGGCTGCTCCTGTGCAGAGCGTGCAGTTCCGTGCCGGCAGTGTTGGACAATGCTGAAAGGGGGAACCATATTCACGTTACACCAGCCTATGCCGTCTCTGCGTTACGCTATTAAATACCCTTCTTGTTACACCTCTCCGCAGTATTGTTTTCTGTTCCGCATCCGTTTTCTCCTATATAATTCTCTAGAAAAGCCACACAGGGAATAACTAGACCATCAAAGATATGGGAAAGAACCATGTCAATTTACACAGTAATGCCCAGTGCCTAGTAGGTTTGCCATTTTTTCATAAAGCAATCACAGTTGCTGAATGACAGACAAACATAAGCACAATCCACAAGCACAAGGAGGATTTACTAAGAAGCAGGCACCCTGGTCATTTGTTTGCATTTGTATCACAAAAGCCAGCTTTTTTAATTTTATGAAACATTTTTCAAACCAGCGTTGCCTATTGTTGGTGCAGAGCAGGACCTCATATTCTGGAAGAGCCACAAAAGCTTATGATCCCTAACACATGACCATATATCATCACAAGAGAAGAATATTCCAAGTCCAAAACGTAACTGGTCCTTATCTGAATCCGAGCCCCGAAGTTGTGCAGCACTGCTGTTGACTCTCCGTGAAGAAACAGTGAATCAGCCGTGAGCAAAGGATGACACAGCTCTTACATACAACCAAGAAGCATGTGAACATGGCGCACCAGCTGCAGGGAAGTGTCTGTGCAGTGCTCATCTAGAGACAGACGCAGGGCCCTATCATTGTACAGGGAGCAAGAGCCTTTCCACACCGACAACACCAAGCAACAAACAGAGCAGGCACTAACAACACCTCTTTTCATTTTATTCCTGTGCATCATGCAGGGCCCAAAACCGACGCTTCACAGCTATGTATACCAGAGGCACGAAAGCACAGCAGAAAAACAAGGCAACTCCAACATGCAGCATGTGTGCTCATTTTAAAACAGTCTGTGATTATGCATGCACAATCCAGTAGAGTAGATGCACTGACACGGCATGTTTTCAGCGTTGATGCAGAATGTTTCTTCTGTAGGGAAAGGGAATGGAAACGGCTCTCTGTGCCTGCAGTGCTAGTCAGAGATTCTGTAGCCTGCAGTGCTCTATGGGCATTGTGTCTAAGATGGGTAGCTTAGAGCAGGGGTTCCCAGTCCTGGTCCTGCAGGGGGGCACTCTCTCTACTGTAGGGGTACCCACAAACCTGGTCCTGCAAGGAATGCTGTCTCTACTGTAGGGGTACCCACAAACCTGGTCCTGCAAGGAATGCTGTCTCTACTGTAGGGGTTCCCAGTCCTGGTCCTGCATGGGGCACTGTCTCTACTATAGGGGTACCCACAAACCTGGTCCTGAAAGGAATGCTGTCTCTACTGTAGGGGTTCCCAGTCCTGGTCCTGCAGGGGGCACTGTCTCTACTATAGGGGTACCCACAAACCTGATCCTGCAAGGGGCGCTGTTTCTACTATAGGGGTTCCCACAAACCTGATCCTGCAGGGGGCGCTGCCTCTACTGCAGGGGTTCCCAATCTTGGTTCCAGGGACCATCTAGAGGTAATGCTGTCCTTACTACAGGGTTTTCCACTCCTGATTCAATGAAGGCTTCAATTAGGTCATTAAGCCTCAGCTGGAATGAAAACCAACAGGTGTGGGGACCTCTGGGAGCAGGACTGGGCACCCCCACCGCAGAGACAGCGCCCCCCTGAGGACCAGGATCAGTAACCCCTGACGTAGTGTCTTTTGTGCAACCTGGGCAAGCCGGGCAGCTCGTGCGGCTCGCCAGCTGACGCGCTACCAAAGTGACTGACTCGCCAATAATTCATGAGGAAGGGGAGGTGTAAGCGTATCCTCATGAAATATTGCTCTAATGGCAGAACGTCTGGATCACGCAAGTGGAAAATGCGCACGTCTCACTGTTCAATTTTCTGTTTAATGCACTCTGCGGCGGCTTCTTCAGCGCAGACAGCTGGACAACAGCGCTAATGGCACTTTGTCAGTTAGCAGCAGCGCGAGCCCCCTCCGCCACCAGCCCGCAAATGACAGCAGCCGAAAATAAAACACCCACTCAAGGAACAGACGCCAGGGCAAAAAAAAAAAAGACATCAGAGCCCCTCAGCTGATCCGCTTCATTTCATAATTACTAAAAATGCTTCACCGGGAAGAAAAAAAATAAATGAACATAATGGTTACTGGGTTATATTCTTCGCAACAGCGTCTCGAGGAGACTGGAGTGGAGGGGTGAGGAGGCCCTGGCACAGGGATTCAGCCTTTCACTGCAGTCCTGCTCTTAATTACTTAATTGATCCAATTACTGAGCTATTCAGCCCAGATAATTGCGGTCTGCATCCACAAAGTAAAAACCCAGAACGCACCCAGAGGACCGAGCCCTCCCAGAACCGCTTGCCCGCAGATTCACTCGGCGGTCCACTGCGCGCACACAAGGACGGTCCAGGAGCAGAACGACTGCTCATCGCCAGCGCACGAGGCTCCGCGCCAAGGAGAACTGACACCAGAGCGCACGGAAAACCTCATTTCTGACCTCTCACGGGCAGATCAGCCCCTTGAAGACAGAAAGAATTCCTCTGGCCGAGAGAGAGAACACACACGTCCTCCCACAGCGGACTCTGCTAGCAGGAAAGGTCGTGACCCTAGGGGACGCCCATGCTCAGAGGACACCGCCTCTGCAGATGTCAACAAGGGACAAGCAGGGGGAGGTGCCCCGCCTACCTTTTTGAGCTGGCCGCTGCGTGTGCCCACGAACACCACCGAGTGCTCTCCGTAGGTGTAGGCCGCCACGGCGGCCATGCCTTCGGTGCGGTCATCGAACAGGGGAACGCCCTCGATCACGTGCAGGCCTCCCAGGGGCTGGTTCAGCACCAGGCCGCAGAAGTCATCCCCGATCTGCTTGGGCTGCAAGGAGGACAACAAGGGGTTTTAAATCGCGGGCGTGCGTGTGTGGGAGGGCTCTCGACTGGGAGAAAACCGTTTATGTTCTGAGCTAACGAGTCAGTTACCACCTTTTGGCGACTCTGGTCACTTTCAACCACTGTGCCTTGGACAACCACACGTTGACAGGGAACACAAACGTTTCTCAATGGTTCAGTCAGAAACTGCTTCACCGGTGGAATTCAATAGGCGTGCCAAGCGCTTAAGAAAACCCAGAAGACGCGGCGTGCCTCTAGGGCCAGCGCTGGGGCCCACCAGGCCAGGGGACTCACCGTGTTGATGCAGGGCAGCTCCTTGTTGAGCAGCCAGGGCAAGGAGAGCTTCCCCTCGCCCCGGTAGCAGGACTTGATCCTCTCCCGCATGGCCTCGTTGACCTGCCGCAGGGTGAAGAGGCACAGCACGGTCTCCCGCGGCGGGTTGGCCCTGTTCTTCTGCCCCTGGGAGAAGAGCACAAAGAGGACGTCCTCCTTCTCGGACAGCCCCAGGGCCCTGGCCAGCCTCCGGCCGGGCCGGTGCTTGTAAGCAGCCTGGACCAGGCGGTACTCCACCCCGTCCTTGGTGCAGCCCAGGGGGAACTCCACGTAGGAGTAGAACTCGGTGTCGTCGGCGCACATGCGCACGATCTTGGAGGTGAAGAACTTCTCCCCCGTGGCGTCCATCTGGGTGAGCTGGGTGTCCAGCTGGAGGGTGAGGAAGTAGATGTAGGTGCGGCTGGCGAAGCCGTAGACGTAGTAGATGTCGAAGGCCGGGTAGAGGGAGAGGGTGTCGGAGGGGATCTTGATCTGGGAGGAGACGAACTCGTCCTGGTACACCAGGCTGAACATGCTGACGCTCTCCTCGTTCACCACCAGCTTGCGGCTGGAGAGCGTGGGGAAGTACTCCGACTTCCCGTCGATGGCCGCCCCGATGAAGAGCCGGCTGCCCGCCTTCGCCTCCTTACCCACCGCCCCCTCGCCCGCCCTGCCCTCCTCGTCCTCCTCCTCCTCGACCACCACCCCGGCCATGCCGTCCGCCTCCCGGGCCCCCGACAGGTAGTGCTCCTTGCGGTGGTGGGGCTCGCCCAGCTTGAAGAGGTCCTCCAGCCGCAGGAACTGGCACACGCCCTGCCAGATGGTGCCGCAGGCCACCAGGCGGCGGCCGCGGTAGTCCACCAGCAGCATCTTGTTGACGTTGTCGGAGGGCGCCAGGCGGTGGGCACAGGCGCGGACGCTGGGCGGGGGGTAGCAGCGGGCGTTGTCGTCCACGGGGCCCGTCTGGTGCGACCGCAGCTCCGTCAGGTTGTCCGACAGCTTGTAGATCCAGTTTACCGCGCCCACGAACACCTCGCCCGTCTGCCGGTGCACGGTCAAGTGCGTCAGGGTGGTGTCCGCGACCCGAAACCGGCCTGCGTCCGGGGGCAGTCCCGTGGGCTCCACGGGGAAGCCCTCAAGGGGCCCGGCCTGCAGAAAGAGGCAAAAGGCCAACGCCAGGCCACCAAGCGCCATCGTTGCGGGCTTTTGTGGGGTGCGGGGTTGGGGGCGGGACTTCCTCCTTTCAGCTTCCTGCAGCTTTTTCCGTCCGCCGGGACTTCAGCGTCTCATGTCTGAAAGAGACAGAAATTGAGAGGGGAGGTCACAAAGCTGGCGGCGCAACTTGTTTTCCCAAGTGTTGCAGAAGTGTTGCGAAACGCAGAAATACCTCACGCCGCAGCGATGCGGCACAACCGAGTCCCCCCCCACTCTGCTTCGCTGCACCTCCCCCCCACCTTTCAGGGCCAGAACTCGTTTTTCACATCCGCGCCGGTGGGACCTGGGCCCTCTGCCCGCGGAGAACTGGCGTGAACCGCCAAGCGAGCCGACCGGCTCTCTCAACGGTCTCAAGCAGCCCAGCGGGTGTCACCCGAGTCCAGCACAGACCCGCGATGCGCATCCTAGACTCATGCGCCTGCCCGACTCACGAACAGCCGCGCTGGGGGGCACGGGGGGTGGGCGCGGTTTTCCCCGATCGGAAAAAACGAGAGGCCGCTGTGGCTCGGCACAAAACGCCCAGACGTCCAGCAACCTCCAGCGCCTGAATCATCATCCCTCCCCACCCCCTCCTACAGCCCATATCCCATATCCCCCTGATGCCCATTCCGGCCACCCCCAGTCCATCGGGAGAGTCGTATTAGTGATCCGGATCGGAGGGTCAATCTCCTGGAGTATGGGTGGCGGGGGGGGGTGGGTATCGATCGCAGAGCCGCTGACGGAGCCAAGGCCCATCATTCCTGCCCCCCCCCCCACCACTCAATGGAGTGCTCATAAACCTTTATAGCTGTCACTACCGCTAATCCAGAGCACATTCGTTAATTAGGCCGCGGCGCGGGGAGCGCGGGGAGCAGGCGGGAGGAGACGAGAGGAGGGCAGGGGGAAGTGACCGGGGGACTACTGACCAGAACCACAGCTCCCGGGACAGGCGCAGAGCTCTCCCGCCCCACTGAGCCGGCAGCCCCTGCCCCGGCTGTGGCAGGGCAGAGCCAACGAGTGACTGGCACGGAGCCATCCTGGTATCCCTTAGCCCATCATCGCCTTTCGATCCTGCCGTTTGCGGGGGGGGCTGGCAGTAGCCGAGCCCCGTCGGACTGCGACCTCTCCAGCAGGCAGAGGGGGCTCAGCTCTTCTCCCCCCTCAGGCGGGGTCCTCTAGTCCAGCCTGGAGCTCAGGACCCCTATCCCAACCTCACCACTACTTCCCATTCAGATCCCCTCCAGCGGGACGGAGCACAGAGCGCAGACAAGAGCCCGGCCAGGCTGGAATGGGAGCAGTCCGCACCCCTCTCCAGTATCAGGGCTCAGAGACCCCTCTGCTGCTCCCAATCCGGTGTTCCTTACGAACAGCCCCCCCCACACCCTCCCGGCACACGCCCTGTGGCTCTCCAGGCTCTCCCGAGAGGAGCGTCCTCACACCCGCCCGGCAAAGCGAGCGAAACCCACACTCACCCTCCTTCCCATTATTTTGCATTCATAATGAAAAATTAATAGGAAGAGTGAAGCAGGATATTAAAAAAAAATGGGAGACAGTTCAGCTTTATTGAATCCGTTCTATAATTGAGGCAACAAAATGAGCTCAGCAGAATAATTACTATTTAAAGGCCCGGTTTTAATGCAGTTTGAAAAAAAAAAAGAGAATTAAGTCCAGTGGCTGTATCTAAAAGGAGACTTCACAGGCAGGAAATGTGAAGTTCCACACGAGCCAGCTGGGGGAGGGTCTTCTCGACTCCAGATGGTTCCTGGAAAGTACCTGCGCTTACAGCAAACAGCTCTGGAATCCACATCAACGGGCTTGATTTCTCATTTTCCCTCGTTTGCAATTAAAGGCATTTGGCTTTGCCTGTTCGGGGACAGACTATGTACAGTAAGTAAAATCCTACTTTGGAGAAGAGGTCCCCCGCGAATTCCTCTCTCCGGCTGCTCTAGTGGTCCAGTCCTCCCGTAACAAGACTGCAGCCGGACCCTGAAACCAGGCCAGAAACTTCATTTCACCATCACGGCCGGCACATCCGGGCCTGAGCCTTTTCTGGGGGAGCACTTTCTTTATCTGGAACACTTCTTTATCTCAAGCTCCAACACCTGTTAATTGCATCACAGCTCTGGCCATTGGGGGGGTTGGGGGGCGTTCAAAATCAATGACCTAGCCATTTGGCTTTCTCATCTTTGAAATGGTGTCACACAGATTTATTTAACCGAACCAGGAGTGAGACGCACTCCGAAATACTCAGGTGCTTCAAGCGTCACAGGGACACTCTTTAACACAAACACATCTTACTTGCAGGAATCTTAAACGAATTTGACTCTTGAATGCAGTGGCAGTTTACAAGGTGAAGGGTATATTTCTTCTTTTGTCTTTTCTAAAAGGGCCTTTATTGAACTGGTTCTGTGTGCACCTTGGCTTCCTCGCTGTATTTCGTAACCTCATCTACCATCTCCTCTCCATGTTTTTTTTTCCCCTCTCGTTCTGTAAAGCACGTTGAGAAGCCACTTTCAAAAGGCGCTATATAAAAATAAAGCTTCTCAGTACTCCTATTTCAGTAACGACCTGTCCAGCCTGCTCATGCGGTCAGCTTGTTTTCTGGACCACAGACCCACCAGCGCCTGACCGCCTCACCCCTCCAGCAGACGCACTCACCTCACTGAGCCCCGTGAGCTCACGCCAACCACGGCGCCTCACCAGGCCTGGAGCTAGTGGGGAGCAGGGGTTCCCCACACAATCCTGCAGCTCAAGCATCCTTCACTTTTGAGAAGACCCCCTCTCCTTCCCGGTTGATCCTGACTTTTTTTTTTAAAGCCTCCCTAGACTCCATCGGATCCGGTCAGATCTCTCCCCCCCAGCGGGTCCGGCCGGCAGACATCCGAAGTTCAAGCGAACACGCATGAATGGTGGGACACTTCCACTTGTGTCCCTGCACCGGCCGAGTGCAGTAGGACTTAATTCCCAGCTCCCAGCAGGCATGTGGGATCCAGCACCATGCTGTAGCTGGCCTGGCTCAGGACCCTGCGGGTGGTAAGACCCGGAATGGTTCAAACAACTACGGAATGGGAGCCTGACAAAATTCTCCTGCTTTACATTTCCATCCGTCGTTATCTCCAACAGATGCCAATGCGTGAAGGAGCCAGGACTGACCACATAGCTGTAGGAACGCTAAATCAACTTCAACTAGGTCGCAGCTGAACAACCGACAGGACGACATCCTGAAAGACAGGCCCGACTCCAGACCTTCTGCACCGAGCCTCGAAAAATAACGTCTAAATGGCGAAGACCTTTCTTATTCAAATCTTCATCTTGTTAGGTCAGGGCATTACACCTCTTAATAAATTCCTTCCCCGAAGAAGAAAGGGGGGTAAATTTAGTGCTGAGGCAGAACACTGAAACTCTCTAAAATTGAGCTCTTTTGTCCCCGAGTGACAGACAATTGCGCAGGAAACTATAACTGCGCCCAATCTTTCTACAATCACCAGAAACAAATGAGCCTGAATATCGGAGGAGGTAATCAGATTGGAAATTACACAGAAAGTGGCCTTTCAGCGGCAGACGCCAGAGAACGGTGTCCGCGGCGGAGCGCGACCCCTCCCCCTCCCTCTCCAGCGCGACTCTCCCGAGAAAACGGCCCGGTTGTCTGGGCTGGGATCGGCCACACGTCGGGCTGCGTGCCGACCGGCCTCCCTCGCGTTCCCGCGCAACGGCGTGACGGACTGTCCCTAATCCCCCGCGTGCGTCCGGGTCCGGTGAACGGGTCCGGTGAACGCGCCCCGCAGCGCCCTGCTCCAGCGGTCCCGCCAGGGCCGATACCCGCCAGGACCCGGCTCTTCCTTCCCCGTGAGCTGCGCTGAGCCCCGGGAATGATCCACTGCCGGCGCCTGACCACATCCTCCGTGCCGGGCTGTCATCCGCCGAGCGAGCCAGCCTTTTCAAAGTTAATAAACCTAATCAGACGTCTGCCCATTAATTACAAACAGCGCTAATGTTTTAATTCAATGTGAACGTCTCCTCGTGGCAAGCCGCGCGCAGGAAGAGACCAAATGGCTCGCTTTCAAAGAAATGAGCTAAGCTGTGAGAAACTGCCTTTTCCCAACCGATTCAGAGCCACTGCGCAGTTTAACTGGTGCCAGTAGCACAAACAGCATCTGACGCCCGGCTGGCTCGTTTGCTTCATAAGACCACAGCGTTCTGTTCCAGAGAAGGTCATCCTTCTTTGGCTCCTGAAGCTAGCCCGCCCGCCCTCACACGCCTCTCTCTGCTTTACAGTGTGAAATAACAAGAAAGGGTGACACACAAGAGGAGCCATTTGTCCCTCCCGGCTCATTTGTTAGTCAGTGGCTAAGCGACCTGAAGAGCTCACCCATCTGTTTCTTAAGAGAAGACAGGGTATTGTCTTCAAAAACCACAACTGAGTAGCTTGTTCCACACCCCCGCCACCCTTTGTGTACAGTAGCGCCTCCTGTACTAGGTTTTAAAAGCATTTCCACATTGTTTCCACTTGCCACCACTGGCTCCTGTTTCACTGCTCATTCCGCGTTAATCTGCCGGGGTGACCCTGGTCGAGCATTTGGGGATTTTTAAAACTTCCATGACATCCTGCTGTAGTCTCCTCGGTTTTCTGTGCAGGACATTCCTTTAAAGATCTAGACTGTATCTGGTTTCTTTACTCTGTACCGATTTCAGGGCAGCAAAATATTCCTCGTACCACGATGAGCAAACATCTTCATGTCAAAATATTCATTATTGAAGCACCGCATCGTACAGTTTTAACAGCTTCTCTGGATTTAAATTCTGAATTTTGTATTATATATCCTAACTTCCTGTTTGCCGTTTTTTGCTCCCGTACATTGTCCAAGGAGGAATATTGCATTAACATCGCCCAGTCTTTCCCACAGGTAGGTTTGACCAGTTCTGTAGGCCCTCTCTTACACTAGAGCTGGGATTCGCTATCTGCATGTAACACAATGCGCCTGTCTACATTCAAAATCATCTGCCAGGTGTTTGTCCGGTCTTGAATTCCGTCTCTTCACGTGACTGCAGGAGATGATTCTGAATACTTTAATCACATCTTGCCAGAGCCTCATGTGTCCCATGCACAAGAAGTTCTGATCTTTTCAGCACTTCCTGGGCGCTGCTCGCTCCCGGAATTCTTTTGTCTGCTTTTTCTATGGGCTCTTTCCAGGGTACCAGTGCCTCGTCTAACGAGATTGCTGATCCCCCCCGCCAACCAGCGCCAGACCAGTCCCTAGAAACGCCAGGCTTGCGATGTACCGTGTGTGCGTACATAAAAACGCCCTAAAAATTCACTGAAGCATCTCAAATCTGCATGCAAATTTATTTTTCTTTTTACAGCTGAACAAATAAGTCTCTCGGTTTGGGGGGACACAATAGAAGTGCACTATGAGTCACATCACTTTTGTCTTCTTCCCTGCAGATGGGTTACTGGTGTGCTACAGACCCCACTCAAACAGCACAGCAGTAAATACCGCAGCTTAATCCCACTTGGTTTTGCACAGATCATCCAGCACCAAAACCGTCGACAGACAGACCCAGAGAAAGACAGTAACAAGCACACACCACCCCTGTTCCCTGTCCCGCTGCTGCACATCTGTCCCTCTTTACTCCTGTAATGGGCTCGGCTCTGACGGTCTCTGCCTGCTCCAGCTTTCTGTTTATCTTCTGGCCCGCACCACAAACCGGCCCAGGGCGGAAACAGACTTGCCCGCCTCTGGTCATGCCACCAGCTGCGTTTAAACAAATAAAACCACTTCATTGCCTTTTCATTTAAAAATCCGGGAATCATCTTCCGTTCCACCACCCTACCCACCCACCGAATGTAGGTCCTCTGCTTGATTTAACGGGGCGGCTGTCCCCGATACCAACACCCAGAACGCCCCGGGAGACCGAGGGCCTGAGCGCACCCTCAGGGTGAGGCGTCAGGAGCCGCGTGCTCATTGCCACCTCGAGAGGACAGCCTCTCCACCCTTCACCTGGGGGCCTGCAGCTGCCCGGGTGCCAGGGCCTGCTGCTGTGTGCAAGCTGGCACTTCCCAGCACACCTGAGCAGGTGTGCCTTCCGGCCTGCTAATGCCTCGTCGGGCTGTTAATGAGTTAATGAGGCAGCACGGGGCTGGGGGGGGGGGGGGGGTCATGTACACAGATGCAGGCGATTGGCTGGTGCGAGGGGGGTGTTGTGCATGGAGGCCCTCAAGGCCGGTTCACACGTGCCGACAGGTGTAGTTCCTCAAGGCTGCTCCCTGACCCCATACACAGCTGCTGCAGGAGCACTGCTTACCCAGAACCCTTCAGGGCTGGGAGCCGCTGGGGTTGGCGTCTCTCCAGCAGCTCCTGGGCTACAGGGGCTCGGGGGGTTTCAGAAGCAGGACACACCCCTGCTGCAGCCGCTGTGCAACAGCACGAAAACGTTTCCAGGCTGTCGAACAACAGCAAACGAGAGGGACCGAGGCAACGGAAGGGGGGCGTGGGCAACGCTGTCGTTCTGGGGACCCCTGCAGCCCAAGTGTTAATGGCGAGAAGCGAGCAGGCGCTGAGAGACGTTCGGCGCCATTAAAATCGCACCTCGTTAAGGCCCGGCGCACACCCCCTCCCCCCGTTCTCGAGAGGGCCGGCAGCACTCGAGCAGGAAAAGCCGCCGCCCGCCGGGCCAGATGGGAGAGCCACACCTGATCTACAGCCAGACGCCCCCCGCTCTCTCTCGGACCTCACAGCCGCGGGAGAAGCACCCCGCGGCACCCTGTCGCGTCTCAAACTCAGCTGGAGACCGGGAGAGAGCAGGCTGGAGCAGAGCTCAGCAAGGCCTGCTCTCTCCAACGCACCTCAGGGCCCCGAAACAGCCACCCGGAAAGGAAGCCCCAAAGTTTTTGACTTTCTCAGCAGGACGCTGAAGAGCAGGTTCTGCTCATCAGAACTGCGCTCCTCTGGCATCGCCTGCACAGCAGGGCAGGGGGCAGGAGTGCTACAGGGCCCGCTGTGCAGTCGTTCCCAGTGCATGGAACTCCCCAGCTGGGCTTCTGGGCTTGTTTCTAGATTAAACACAACACATACACACATTTACATAATGACCATGTGGGTCTACCGTTCCACAAGCAACAAATGGGTGAATCACAAAGCTCTGCAGAATAAGAGCTTAACCAGTTGCAGCTGGGTTGATCTATCAGTACAAAGACACAAACACACACCAAGCAGAAAGGTTATTCAAACTTGACGCATCCGTCCATGTGAATTTACTCAAGAGAACATAAGCTGGAAACCACCATACTCCGGGGTCATCTTGAGCCTGAAGAGGGTCAGACAGCAGTGCAGATCTGAGCCGCTCCTCTGCCGTCGAAGCTGAGCTATTCACTCAACACGCAGCCCCACAGACTATTCCACCAGAAATTACATCTCGGAAATCTTTCAGAGCCGATACTGAGAGCGTCAACTGTAGGGAGTGCGGAGAGTACAAAGCAAGTGAGAAACATTAATACTTTGTAGTTGGCTTTTCTCCTTTTGGAATAAAGGTGGCAGGCTTCAAAGGCTGGAAAATCGATTGCTTTCTGAAAGGTAACCCTTCACAGTATGTGCAGCAGCCAAGAAAAACGACAGGACGTAGCACATGGTGCAGCGCAGCCTATTCTCTCAAAGATCAGCGTTACTGTATTTCTGCAGGTTCACACCATCTGTGACATTAAAGCACAGACCTGGGTCACAGGCTGCTATTCTGCTCTGGGCTTTTAACATTCTGAGAGGCGTTAAAAATGCACAAGAACAATGCCATTTTTTCCCCCAGTACTCGCATGTTGTGTCTCTGATGCTTCTCTCGGACTATAAAGAAGCATGTTGCCATTTAAAACTCTTCCCATCAGCTCTTCTCGATCAAGGCGAGAAACAGTCAAGACTGTCTAACCAGCGCCTCTGTGAAACGTGTCAGAAAAGCAGTGCAACACTTCCATCACAAAACAGCAGTTTAGTGTTTCTGCATGTTGTCATATTTCCTCAGTTTGTGATTTGCCCATCTTTCAGCAATTACTGTTCACCAGTACCACTATGATTCGAAGCAAACGGTTCAGAAACGAATTCATCAGCTCACAATATTTTAGACAGCACAGAGGCACAGAGTTAGGGGAAGTACGCGTGAGCCACACAGGCTTCGGAGCTCAGGTCCCGATTCCCCATCAGCCTCATCAGTGTTAAGATTTCAGAGTTCAGAGCTTTTTTATTTTCCAGAAGCAGTTGTCTTTTCCTTTGTAACAGTTATTAGGGAGAAGAACCTAACAATAAAACAAAGCAGACAGACGCTCGATGACAAGAAAATGTAAAAATCAAGCGGCATTTGCATTTTTACCACAAAAAAATGAGTCAAGACAAATCACTCCCAGCTGGGACTTGGTGACAAGGCTGTCTGCTACTGAAACAAGAACACAGGAGACACAAAAATAGCATAAAGCTAATTATTCCAGAAGTGCCAGTTGTTAATTTCTACTAACCATTTGGTATGCATCTTCCAGCACAAAAAAAAGTCTTCAATCTGAAATTTCCAAAATTTCTGCAGAAGCCTTAGAAGCAAAGAAGTTGAGGACAATAAGCATTCCAGGAATAAAAGTGTTTCACTGTTTTTTGGACAAGTGTGGCTTGAATTCTCTTTTTTAAATCACTACTCTGATTAATTTGATGCAATTAAATTCAGGGATGACAGGATTTCCTATTGTATTCATATCAGGACGCCTTCCTTTCTCACACAGACTTTATCCAGGGTAATTGATCGCGTTTGCTCCAGCTATCTGGCGAGATATTGGATTGATACCCCTGGGACTCCCGTGAAGTGAATTTTCAAGCGGCCGATCGGAGCTCTTGCTCGGAGCCGACACCTCCAGCTGAACTTCCCGATACAAAGACAGCAGCAAATCCCAGTGCCGCTGAATCGGGAACGTTAAAATTAAACTAAGAGGGGAAATTCCATACATCTCTGTGGCGGAGGGGCTCTAGAGTCTGGCTCGCTGTCGGGAAATTATTATTTTTTACTCCTCCAGAAAGCCGAGGTAGAGCTGTTGGCAAGCTCCCTGGGCTGCGCTTCTGGAAATGTGGTCACTGACATCTTGGGAGATGAAATTGTGCCCAATCAGCTTCTTCCCAGATGAGAGTTTAGCGAGCTACAATGCTTCGGGACTCATGCTGCCCCCAGGCCTGTCGTTTTGTGAGAATGACTGTCAGGCTTCTGCTCCTCTCCCGTCCCTCCGTCTTGCCATCATCAGGAAAGGGCACATACCCTTAACTCCTTTACCTGGCTGGACCCCTGAACCAGCGACTTACAACGGCACCCATTCACCCAGCTGGGTGCGTCGAGGGAGCCATCTGAGTGAACCACCTTGCTCCAGAGGACAACTACAGCACCTCCGCTGGGATTCGAACCCTCAACCCTAAATACTACTCCACTGGTGCCCCCTGCAACACACCCTTATGTCTACGAAATGACATTTATGAACTGGATTATTGCAACTACCTGGAGACACGATTACACTTCTTCCACAGTGCAGATCAGTGACCAAAGCAGTGAGCCGACGTCTTGCCCGTGTTGGTCGGAACGCGCTGTGCGACTAGCGGTGTCTCACTCCACCACCCGTGCTCCGCTCGGCCCGGTCTGCGCTGCCACCCGACCCCAAGCAGCTGGGCCCTCAGAAGGGCCCTGCAGCTCTCCAGGATGAGTTCTGGGTTTTCCCCCGTGACCCAAACCCTGGGTTCTGGTCTCTCTCCACCCTACAGCAGTGCACACCGTGAACAGCTCACTGTGCAGAGCCTCAGAACTCGGTGCACCTCTGCACTTTGACTTGGACTGCCCCCCCCACAAATTTATTGTTCTCTACTACGGATTTCTTGTTCTGGTTGTTACTGTTTTTTTATGTGCCGTTTTCTAACGTACGGTCTGCACTGCGTGGCGTTGTGTGTGCTGTGCTGTGCACGTCCTGAGAGACCAGCACGAATAAGAGCCCCAGTGAACACGGACAGACGCCAATAAACTCACGAGAACTCACAAGCGCTCCGGCCAGAGGCCGGGAGACCCCTGGAACAGCTGCCGGAACGGAGACTCTGGGGGTCTCCACAGAACGGCCTGCTGCTGCTTCGAATCTTTCCAGGACCACACACGAGGGGCACCCCAGTTTTGGTACCCCCTCTTCTCTCTCCTCAGACCCTCCCCCCCTCACCCAGTGGCTCTAGGCGCCCCTCTAGGCCCAGCCGTGTCCCCAAACCAGAGAGAAGCCCAGCACTCCGGGGGAACAGGGACCAGGGCAGGCCCGCTTGGCGAGTCAGAGCTGGGGTATCGGGGCTTCGACGGGGCCCCATTTCTCTACCCCCCTCCCCTCCCCCAGGAACGAATGAGCAAGACTCTGCTGAGGAGCTGCTCCTTCCTGGCTGCACGCGGACGCCTTTTCAGACTCATCACGGCAGCAGGAAGCTCACGAGGGGCTGACAGCTTCCTGAAAGGCTCCGTTCGGGGTTTTTTTTTATCCTTCCCCTCCAATAATCTGAATATTAAATGCGGAACTTCGCAGGCGAGTGCCGAACGGTCCCATTCAGCAGCCCTCAGAGCGCCGTACAGCCGGCCCTTTCAGAGAGAGAGCGGCTTTTTGTTCGGCGGCGCAGGCAGTGAAGAAAAGCCTCTGTTGTCTTGTTGTGTTTTTTCCCCGAGTCGGAATCAGCGGCAATATTTTTCCCGCTTCTCATCTCCGACGCGCAGTTGGTGCCCCCCCTCCCCTCATTCAGAAGAGGCGTGTTCATCGCGACGGCAGGATATTCAAGCAGCTCGCTGGCAGCCTCATCGCCACCACTCTGAAGACCCTATTTACTGGGAGAGGAGGGGGAGTTTCTGAAGCCGGTCCTTGTTAATGCTGAGATGACAGCTATCCTCCCAAAACAGGGACATGTCCAACAACGGGATGGCGGCCCGGGCAGGCCGACAGCTTCGTGCTCCAGCATCCCCTCGCGGGGAAACACCGCGCCAACCTGTACCAGGTGCGGCGATGCCAGGGTCTGCTCTGTTTTGTGCTTGGCATTATGTCCCTGCCGGCGGGGCCGTATTTGTGGACGACCGTGGTCGGCCGGGGATCTCAAGTGGAACTGCGCCCGTGGAACTTGCACAGTGGAATCCAGCATGTCCACATTATTTCAGACAACGGTCTTGCTGGAACCGAATGAATACAACCTTCCTATCTCGGATCAATAATCCATAAAGGACACCAATCGGGAGCCCCTTCCAGCAAAGCGTTTACCCCTGATTGAAACCAACTGACTTAAAGGAAGTCCCGTTGGCAGGATGAATGAAGGGGCTGGGGGTAGAAGCGTTCCGCGGGCCCCCCCCACCGCAAATGAATGGCATGAGTTGACAAACAACGCAACTAAACCATCCAAAACTCCAGAAAAAAACAGTCTGAAACCCGACGAGACGAGGGTTTATCCCAGAGCAGGGGATACCAGCAGCCATATCACCCTGCACCTCACAGCTGGTACCCCCCTGAAGCTCAGCAGGAGTGAGCCTGGTCACTACCTGGATGGGAGACTCCTGGGAAAAACTAAGGCTGATGCTGGAAGAGGTGTTAGTGGGGCCAGCAGAGGGCGCTCACCCTGCGGCCTGTGTGGGTCCTACTGCTCCAGTATAGTGACGGGGGACACTGTACTGTAAACAGGCACCGTCCTTCGGATGAGATGTAAAACCGAGGCCCTGACTCTCTGTGGTCATTAAAAATCCCAGGGTGTTTCTCGAAAAGAGTAGGGGTGTAACCCCGGTGTCCTGGCCAAATTTCCCCATTGGCCTTTACCAATCATGGCCTCCTAATAATCCCCATCTATGAATTGGCTACATTACTCTGCTCTCCTCCCCACTGATAGCTGATGTGTGGGGAGCGTTCTGGCGCACTATGGCTGCCGTCGCATCATCCAGGTGGGGCTGCACACTGGTGGTGGTGGAGGGGATCCCCATTACTTTGAGTGGAGTGTCCAGAAAAGCGCTATTGTAAGCAATTATTATTATTATTATACCAAGCCAGTCCATCAACCACCCACAGAAATGCTCGGTATAGCCGTTTCGCGGCTCCCTACGGCTTATCAAAGGACTCCCGGTAGAAAGCAGCCCGTGGCGGCGAAGACCCCGGGCCGCGACGTCAACCCCCCCAGTCACTGTGCGAAAAGAGCCCCTGCGCCGCCCCCCCTCACGCACCCGTCTGCAGAGAGCAAGAATCCACGCGCCGGCTCTCTCATTCCCCCCCCCCCCCCCCAATCTAAATCTTCCAATTAAAAACAAACAAACAAAACTGCTGTTGATTCAAACATAAATGATTAGTAGTCTCAGCATACATTTCCCCATATTCCATCCAGCCCTGTGCTCACGCAGTTATTTTTTTATGTGTGCTAACCCGCTTTACGTGGTTGTGGGGGGCGGCCCAGATTAGTTAAAAATAATAATAAACTATTTTATATTGCGCCTTTAAAGGTGGCTTCTCAACGCGCTTTACAGAATGACAACAGAAACAACAACAATTAAAAATGAGCACTAAAAGACAGACGAGATCAGCACGATGAGAACACGCAGAGGAGACAGTCGATGGTGGAACTAAATACTGAATAAGTACGAAGCCCGCAGCAGATGTCACACTCGCGGACTATGGGGGGTCAATTTAATTTTGTACCCGCTGAGAATATGACCCGGAGATACCACCTGAACAACCCGGGCCACGCCTGCCAGCGGACTGGACCAGCGGCGGAGAGAGACACCGGCCCGAGCAGCGAGTCAGAGCCGGCGGACAGGGGGCCACGAACGCGCGTCCAGTTCCGAGAGAGCTGAGCGCATGTATTCACAGCAGAACCAGAAAGACTGGGATTTTAATACACAACTGGAGGCTGCAGAACCGCCTGAAACGAATCTGGGGGGTGGGGGTGGGGGGGGATTACTTTTAAAAAGCATTAATCTAAAAAATGTTTGCGGTTTCCACTTTCATTCCAGACTACGACTGACACCCAAACGTGACAACTGCTTTCCAGGCGGCCCGTGGCGTAAACGATACGGCACAGTCCTTCGAGGTGCGACGGCGATTTAAAAAAGAAAAAAGAAATAAGCACGCCCCGCGTGCAATGCCTTGCTCTGTTCGGCCCTTTGAAGGGAGAATACCTGGACACGCCCGTTACTACAACCCAAACATCTGGCCACTCCATTCCTTTGAGATTCCGCCCATCCACTCGTGCGCTAATCCCCGGCCGGGAACAATGCCGCGAGGAGATTAAAGGAGCCCCTATCTCCGGTCTGGTAGGGGGGTGTCTGATTTAAAATGCGCTCATGCGAGGTGCCCAAGACCACACATCCAACCCCCCCCACGTGCAGGGCGCATTTCCGAGCGCCTTCGGTTTGTCAGACCAACAATTAAAACGGCACAGACTGCGATAGATCCACACCGCCGCGTCAAGATCCTTAATTGAATTTTAGCGCCCGCCTCTGTCTGTTTAGTGTGTATCATTTTCTACTTTAAAGATGTCTAATGAAGTTACTCTGATAAACTGCTTGTTGGCCTTGAATCTTCCGTCTCGCTTGCAGTACGAGTGTTCGCGGGGGCCTGTGCAGTGTGGGAGCCCTGCAGAACAGGCGGCTCTTAACGCGATGCTTATCCGAACAGATTCCATGCACATGCACGGACGAAAAAGTGGCACGGACTCTCAAACCAGAAAACATTCGTTCAAAGAAGGCGAATTCGGGCTACTCCTATAAAGTTACCCCCTTATTCCACTTCAACGGCGTGACAGGGCTGGGTGCTCGGGCAAATACAATTCAGCACTCTTTGGGAAAGTGAAAAGTTATCAACAGTGGCGTTGGTAATACCGTAGCTGACGATGAAGCGACGACAGAGCTACAGTAAAATCAATTTGTAACTTGTAACGCAGAAGCCAGAATGTTTTGTTCAGGACCGTCCAGCCCCTGGCAACCTGTCGGTACAGAACCTTACTAATCCAGCACTTGAGATGCAACACTTTCCCCTTGAAGTGCGGGTTTATATTATAGCAGCTTCCTGGTCCTCCAGAATCTCCGATTCCTGGGAGACAGCTTGCTTCTATTACGCTAAACCCGCACTCGGGGATTACGAATCGACAGGCGACATCACTACTACTAATTATTACAGCGATAAACAGGACCGCGAAAATCGACAGTCTCCCAGCTGCCGCCGCCAGCCTGTAGCACGCCGACAACATGCCCGGGTCGAGAGTAAACACCCATTCCCAGCGAAACAACAGGCAGGCGGACGGGCACTTGTCTGTGCAGGGCGCTCTGAGGCACAAGAATCGCAAAAGAGCCGTAAAAAAAAAAAAATCACCCGTTGTGTCCGACCCGTGTAAAACTGCGAAGTCTCGTTAACCAAAAGCCTGCACCCCCCTCAATAAACACTCCGCGCACAGACCTCACAGGTCGTTAGCGTGCATGTGCCCCTCGCCTGGTAGCTGCTTCGGGTCAGTCTCAGACCTGTTACAGGCGGCTGTTGCCTCCGTTTTCCAAACGCGTGTTTGTTGCCTGTTTTTTTATATTTTTTTTGCCTCTGGGTTCTAAAGAGCAGTTCTTCCACGGGTGTGCAAGATCTGTCTTCTAAAGCGCCATCGCTATTATCGATTCTGTCAGCATAGCGTTACTATATCACAGTTAATCCCACAGGAGAAGGGTTTTTCTTACCTTATGACCGTATTTGTCAAGAGGCAGAATCGCGGCGCTTCCCCGCCTGAACGCCCGCGATCGCAGCCCAGGCTCAGTTCGAGACCGCGCACACGGCCGGCGAGCTTACCTGTAACTTGCCGTGTAAGGTTAACGCGTGTCGCCGTGACACTCCGGTGTCTGGCTGCGCTCGGCGAGGTGTTGGGTTGGGTTGGGTTGGGTTTGGGGGGGGGGGGGGCGGAGAGGGGGAGACCGAGCTGGAAACCGCGCTTAGCCGTCTGTAACGGGCACGGCCGCCTAAACCGTGCAGATTTTCCAGGGATACCCACCCCTGCACGATCCGCGCTGAACTTGCATCTTCACGGCACGTCATTATTATCGCGGAACAGAAGTCTAAGCACCGCGTTCTCCAGACATGTGGGGAGAGCGAAAACAGTCAAGCGCCTCCGATCAGATATAACAGTCTAGCAGATCACTCGCCGTTTTATTATTCTCTATCCGCGCCACCCGGTTCGACAGGCAGCCTTAACCCCTCTCTGCTAGCTACCCGCTGGGCTTTAAATAAGGCTAATAACGCCGTTTAACGCCCCCTTTGTTCTTAATAAGCGGCGGGGTAATCCTATCTTGCAAGCCTGCAATCTACCCCTTTCGAAAAGCAGCCTACGGCTGCAAGAGGACACAGGCATAGCGGGCGCGCATGATCGAGGCGCTGCGCGAATGGGACCCCTCTCCGGCCGGCTCCCCGGCTCGTCTCGAAACCGACCCCGTTCCGACCCAGAACGCTCGCTTTGTTGTCGTTTTTTTTTTCTCTCCCTGGGAGAGGAAAAACCCCGACACGGGGAGACCGGGAAGCAAACTTACCTGCCTTTGAAGTTGCAGCACTTTTTTCCCACATTCCACGCCAAATCACCCTCCGCTTGCGATCTGCTTTCCCGTCGTATTTGGGGTCTGTTTCCCCCCTCTCCTTGACGAGCCTAGCGCCTCAGTATTCCTCCCGCGACAAGCCCGCACGCCGCTCAGAGCTGTTATTTCATTGTGATATCCAGACCCTTAAGAAACAGTCTCGCTTTCTTGGGATGAGCCCGACTTGCTAGTAACTCGCCCTTTAAATCCGACGATACCAAATTGAACGGGAGGACGGGGGAGAGTCATCCTCTGATACACACGCCACGTTCTGTGGCCAGCGGTGATCCGAAGCGCAATCTGCAAGTCACACGGAGACGGGGCCGTGAAACCGGGCTCCACACTGTGCGCCGCCTCTCTCCACCTGCGGGGGTCCCCGAAACCGTGATTGATCGGGCCGCACCCCACGCCGATCCGAGGCCGATGGAAGGCGCCAGTCATTAATCAAGTCCTTTTAGACCAACCCCAGATGTTCCTGGAGGAGGCGGTGTTTTAGAGGCAGACGGGTTCGTCTGCGAAATCACACAGTTTAATTTCAGGTGGTCGAACCGGGAGGCAGCAACTGGGTTAGGAGCTGTCGTCCCCCCCTCCTCCCCGTGCTTCCGCTTAAATGTTTAATGACAAAATCTCGGCGGCAGCGTGTTAAAAGAATATCCCGTCGTTTGGTAGCTGCTACTGACTCACACTATTGTGCGAGAGGATCTGAACGGGAAATCTCGGACACTGTTGTTTTCTTTGGCACTAGGCGGCTGAGTTTAGAATTTAATTGGGTTTTTAAGTACAGTTCACGCCAGGCTGTACTTAGAGACTAAATCTGGACGAAACCCAGGCCTGCGTGTATTTAAGGCTTGTAGCGGCATTTTAAAAATGCAGAATCCCGCCCAGTCACCGTGTTTTTAATGTTTGTTTCAAAATAAAGGTTTAAGCGCGGGGGGATGAATCCAAATGATCTCATACCCCTGCTAATGCGCGACTGTTGTTTTCTTTAGAGACAGAAATAATTATTTTCAAGTGTAATAAGTGTTTAGTCGGGATACTTGTTGAAAACGAGATATCATTTTTCTGAACGCACTCCCTTTTCTGTTGTTTTCGAGAGCTCCTCCGTTGTGAAACCCTAATTGTATTTATTCCTGGATTACGAAGGTGGCGTCTTTGTTCACTGCTGGTTAACATCATAATGACATCGCTCATAGCGGGACGGAATGGCTCAACTACAGTACGAATACATATTCACACTAATAGTGGGTAAAGACATTCCCACAAACTTTTGGAGTGGACTGAGAAAACAATTCACATTGGAAAAAAACCTACAGGGCGAGATTCTGAATGTCTAAGGAAACCACAAGTACTGTTCCAGACTGGTATTCCAGTTCCTGTAGCTCCAGAGAGAATTTATGACCATTCCGGATACCGCACAGTATATACTGTACTTAGGTGTTATGCATATTGCTATTGTAGTAACTATCCCGATAGCCGCTCATTTCCAGGCTGGGAGTCGCCCGTTTCCGAGGGGACACGGTGTGTGGCCAACAGCCTGCTGACAGAGAGGGATCTGCGGCGTGACGTCCAGCCAGCAGGTGGACCGGCCCTCGCGCCTTTCCCGTGACCGGGTGGTGCCGGTTCCGAACACGCGCCCGCAGGCTCGCAGGCTCGGTCACGAAATGGGAGGGAGAAGAAAAGGAGGGGAGGAGGGGGGGGGGGACCGGGGTTCGAATCCAAACGCGCACGTTATATTAACGTTGCAACACAGCTTTTCAGGGCTATTAAATGGAAGCGATTACGTCCAACTACAGAAGGAAATTTTTTTTTTTTCAGGTATCGCAGTGAGGCGCTCCCTTGTCTTTGCTCAACAGTTGGAAGTGAGCGGCTGCTTCTTTAAAATAATCAGAATAGTTGTGGCAGTAAGCGTGGCGAGGCGGTTAGCACCGTGCGAGGAGCACAACCACGCAGAGAATGCGGAGGCTCCGTCCTATTAATAACGTCCCCCCCCCCCCCCCCAGCCCGAGCGCGCAGACCCCCCACGCCTGGTCTGGAGGCTGTCTGCGGGGGCTCCACAGCCAGGGGACAGACGGCTATCCGGAGAGAGAGCCTGGGCTGCCGATGTCCCTGCCGGGTTACCCCCTCCCCATGTTGAACAAGGCTCTTCCTCTCTCCCGGCGCTCTCCCTAAGCTACACCCCCAGTGGAAGAGTGGTGGGGGCGATGCGGGGGGGAGGCAGGTTCCTGTTTTATATACCCGATCTGTATTACCGCCTCTCACACACACACAAGCTCAGGAACCGGCGCGCACACGCCGCGATTAGCTTGAACCCTGACACTTTGAAATACATCCCCGGCCCCTCCAGCAGGTCCCGAGCCATTTGTCTCCCGCGAGATACGACTTGACAGCTTAGCTGAACTCCTGCAGCCCAGGCAGGCTGGGGAGACACTGTGCCGCTCCGTCCCACCTCAGCGCGGCCGGTGCGGCCGGCGAGAGCCCTGGGCGAGGTCGGCCACGTCGATCCCGGTCAACGAGCCCGGCGCGTTTGTTAAATGGAACCCTCGCCTTTGAAACATGACGCCAAGCTAAAACTTCTCCGATCTTATCTAAGGTATGCCCTTTCGAGCCGCTCTCTGTTCAGATAAAACGCGTGGGGAGTGTTTTTTTGTTTTTCGTTCATCTGTGATATTCCTGCTACTATACAATTGAGGACGACTACAACAGCGCGGGCTGACACGTGTATTAGTGTTCTGACTGCAAGGCGCAGCCAGTGACGCGGCTGGTTCAGGTACTTCGTCGGATTTGTCAGTACTTCCCAGCCCGTGACTCTAACCAGAAGGATTTCTGCCGGTTGAGACGGTAGTTTTTCAGTTTTATTTCTGTAGCCCCAGGTCTCAATCTCGGAAAATCACTCACTTTCCTCTTTTTTTTTCTCGCTTTTCTCATTTTTTTTTCCCTTAGCGGACTGAAGTTATTCGTCTACATCCTGCCTCCGGATGGGAAGACGCTTAATCAATCAATCCCGCTGATCGATCGATAGGCCTATCCATCAAAGACCGCCGTCTCACCGGGTTAGGTCCTGCAGGAGAAGTGTTTCATTTCCAGTCGTGACGCGAGGACGGCCTGCAGACTGCGACAATTAAATTAAGTCGCAATTAATTAAGAGAAGACGCGAGAGGGGGGTGGGGTGGGAACAGGTTTTGCCCGTGGTGGGGGGTTCTCTGTGCAGACAGTCAGAAGCACAGTCTGAAAGTCTCCGTTCAACCGAAACCGACTCTCTTGTCTGAGACCCACCCGCCCGAGCGGGACACGGGCTCTGCTATCGTGACTTCACGATAGGATGAAAAGTTTAAGGGACCTCTTCTTTTCCCAATCAGCAAATACTTGTCTCCGCCTCCGATCACTCTGTAGCGTGCGCCTTAAGGTGTTTGTTTGTTTTCAATTAATTGTGCAGCCGTCCCGTATCGGCTACCGACACCGGGGTTGGCCGGACCCCCGGGGGCCGCCGTAGAGAGCGGCGCTCCGAGACAAACTCACCGACTCTCAGGGAGTTACAGGTTTTTGATGGTTAAGGTACTGTTTAACAAGCAGGTCGGGGAGGGGGGGTGGGGTGGGGTGCATCGATTTAATTCTGTCGCCAGTGGACAGAGACGTCGCAACAGATAAGCTGGCCTTATGCTGCAAACGCGACCGTAGAACTGCTCATCAGAGGAAGATTTGAGCCCGTGAAGGAAACTGAAGGAACGGCTGCGCGAACGGCTGCGCCACCTGGCGGCGATGCGTGGTACTGCATCCCTGCCGCTGCGATTATTACGGATCAACACAGCAGCAGGGACAATCACAACACACTCCAGATGTGGCCAGATGACCACCTCGAAGTGTTGCTGGTGTTAACAACATCACTAATGGGTCTTAATATTCGGGAACACCAAGTTTTGAGCCGAGTGGCATCACCCCCGGTTGCCATGGTGTTGTCACGCACGTTTCCCCACCTGCCCCCGCCGCGAGCCTCTCCTTGCCCCGGGGGGGCGAGTCCGAGAGCTGCGCAGAGGCAGAGACCGGCGGCCTGGCGGTACCTGCAGCTCCGCTGTCGACGCCTGCCCTCGGCTCGCCGTTTTCACGACGGCGTGTGGAAGCGCCGGATGAGCTTTGCTCCACCCCACAAAAGTGGCCCTGTTTTTTAATGCGTTTCACGTGACGCGCGTACGTTTCCAATTACCCTTGTAACCCCCAAATATGCGAGGGCGTATTTTAAGAAGTCTGCAATTTGCTCCACTCGGGTTTGAAACTGTGTAAACCGATACGGCGGCGCCCCGTGTCCTCGCCTAAATACAGGAGAGGACTGCATTTAAAATGTTCCCCGGGACGCGAAGTCAGGCCCGCGTTCGGCGCGAACGTGTAATTAACTGGCTGGCTGGTTAGAAAGTAAACAGTTTTGCTTTGCTTCGACCCTGTACTTAGCGTGAGAGGTCTGTTTGTCGAGCTCAAAGAAACTGATCAAGCAAAAAACGAAACCGTGGCGGCGGAATATATGGGTCTTGAGCGCTGAGGAGGCCCCACACGACAGCGCACAGCGTGTCCCGGCCCCTGTGTTAGAACTCTCTGGTTTAATAAACTTCAGATCTTCCTGCACCCAAAAAGTGTCTGTGCTTCATGATCTAGATGACTGTAGCTATCGATGCTACGGTAGGATGCTGAAGGAAATTCCTCACGCTATGATGTCGTGATGGGGGGGGGATGACACCAGCGTTACAATTTGCTACCGACGGCACCGGGAGAAGAGAACTCCGGTTCATGACGCAGTCCGCGCTCTCCTGCTCAAGAAGAGCCGACCAGGCTCGGCAATTCAACTTCAATCACTAACGTCATTACGGTGTTTTTACAGCTGGGGGAGCGCTCAGCACCACGGGGGGGTTGTTTTCTGGTCCTTTTCTATTGCTCTTTAGTTTTTGACTTAATTCGGTGTTTATTACTATTTATTCTAAAGCTTGTCACGACGCCCCAATGATATATATATATAATTGCAGACCCCCTATCTCAGTAGGGCGTTTGGCCAGTCTAAGACGTGAAATATCCGTTTTAAAATCAAAACCACGATGTGTCCAAAAACGTCTGCAAACGTCTTGATCCGCTATCTTCCACACCTGGCGTATAAAGGGGGGATTCGTGAACACGCCGGATTATGATTTAAATATTCTTTCTCCCCTTCCTCGTCCTCTCTTGTCTTGTAAGCCCAGACAGCTACAGAGATAGGATTCGAGCCTCGCGGCGCTGCCCCATTGTTCAACACCGAGAGCCGGAGAGATTTGCTCTTGTTCGGGAGTCGATAAGAGTCTTCAATTCTCAGCCATTGTGGAGAATGAAGGGCGCGGGGGGTGGTGGCGTTCTCGGAGCGTGCGGCTTCAAACACAAGCCGCTGGCTGTCACAGCTTCATTATCAAATAGCGCGCTTGGCAGCCAGAGAAAGGGAATTCGCTGCTGCAGTTTCCTTCCTAGAGCCTCCCCAGGGCGTGAAGCATTCCTCCTCCTCCGTCACCGCTGGGCTCCGGGCGCTGGGGGCAGACACCCCCAGTGTGCTGGCCTGATGGGATTCTGCAGGGGCGACTGGAACACGGCTCATGTACACCTCTCTGAGCAGTGCTCTATACAGAGTTTACACAGTGTCAGGCTCAATACAGAGTTCAAACAGTCTCAGTTTCAGTCCAGAGTTTACACAGTCTCAGTACAGAGTTTAGACAGTGTCAGTCTTATTACAGAGTTTAAAATGACTCAGTTTCAGTCTTAGTACAGAGTTTTAGCAGACTCAGTCTCAGTATAGAGTTTACACAGTCTCAGTCTCAATACAGAGTTTACACAGTCTCAGTCTCAGTACAGAGTTTACACACTCTCAGTCTTAGTACAGAGTTTACACAGTTTCAGTAAAACAATTACACAATAGTGCAATTTAGGGGTATTTGGATACTGTCAATGTGCTTTAAATAAAAACAAAAACAAAGAAGCACTGGCTATCAAAAAGACCTTTCATCTGAATTCCCTGTTTTGTGTGGTCTGAAACAAGTTTATTTTTTTTTATAATAGCTAACATGATGCACCAGAACTATAAAGGAGCAAACCGGCACAGTAAGGGAAATGCAGTCATGATAGCTGCACACTGAGCAACAAATCACCTTTGATCTAAACCCAGGAACTAGTTTTCCCTGTCTTGCTTCTATACAGAGGTAGAACTGTACCAAATAAGGGTATTTTTTATGGAGCCCTGTGATTTCATTCAATATTCAAATAACAGGTTTCCAATTTCAACAGTCAGTACTTGGAATATGTGGTTTTTAATTATAGCATGAGACCGGGCGCTCAGATGTGAGCGCACACACAGACGCAGACACACGCAGCAGAGATGCATATGCAGTTTGGTACACTGACGCCCTTGGCTTTTTGCTCTGCCTGCTGAATTTCTGAACTTGTACCGAGGAGTCATTTGCATCTGTCTGAGGTGGGATTCAGATGTCGAGCTGAAGGAGCGTTGTTTATCCCTGCAGTTCCTGTGACTTACTTGAAAGAAACCCCAAGAATAACGCAGGACACACAGGCTACAGCAGGAAAACTGCACTAGAGTTTAGTGAGCGAGAGAGTCTTTGCTTGCCGGTGATTTGAATTCTGTTTCTGACTTTCACGACTCTTCCTCGCTGAATAACATCTCCGTTCCTACTGTTAAACCCGCCAAAAACTCACACTGGGCCCTGTCCATCGCACACCCCCCGAAGCTAGCCAGTCAGCAGACCTTTTCACACTGTCAGTGCCCAGTCCAGCACGTCGTGACGTAAATCTCTGTGCCGTCTCTGCAGATCAGGCCTCGCTTGTCACTGAAGTGTGCGCAAGTCTGTTTTGTCTTTTTTAAATCGGGGACATGCCTTGGCAAAGCAGAGACTGCTGAAGCCGTGCTGACAGCTGCCTTGCTTGTGCAGTAAGGGTTCTGGAGTTCGGATTGTGCCCAGATGTGTGTGCAGATCTGCAGACAGCCCTGGACAAGGGAGCATTTATGGTATCCCTATACAATCTCCACAGTGTTCGTGTATTGATATTCACAAGGCTGGAGGACAAAATCTAAACCAAATTAAAGGCAATGAAAATATTATTCATCAGGAGGGCCCATCTTCTTTGCAGGAGTCAGGACTTATTAGGCGAGCCCTCTGTCATTTGCCGGTAATAAAGTTTGATGCAATCCACTCCAAAGAGGCGAAGCAATCCACTTATTCTAATCGCACGCCGGTAATTGCCTGTTTGGGAAAATGACACTCGCAATTCCCTGTCCAGCCCTTTTGATCCGCCAGCCACACTGGAGACGCATAATTTCGGATAAGGATTGTGTGTTTGGGGGGCGGTGTGCGCTCGGCAGGGGGGAGGGTAGCTGCGGGCAGGGGTAGATTTAAACTTCATAAATTTCTAATAGCTGTAATGGCAGGAGGGAGATTTGGGGTGAAGACACTCAGACTCCCTTGGTCTGTTGTGGGAAGAAACAGCAAGATCCTGCTGGCACCACTAGAGGAACATTGACTTTTTTTGCATCGCTATTTGTGGCAGTGACTAGCTTTCATTGAGGAATTAGAGCATTTTTTTCCTTAAAAAGATATTTAATATGAATCATTTACATTTGTATTTCCAGTATCTCAAAGTGCTTTATATGAAATGAAATGCAGCCCCCACCTGAGTGAGATCAGGGGCCAGATCAGGGGGGCAGCTGAGGAACTGCATCACCAGTTGAATTAAGGGGGGCCTTCAGGGGGGCCAAATGTGCATATCAAAGAGGAATTTAGCATAGGCACCAGCAGCTCTTAGCATCAGTTCCCTGGCATCCTTCATGATCTTAATTTAACATCTCAACAAAAGGATGGCACCTTCTAAAGCATCATTGGTCACCATAAGGGGGCACTGGTTTATAAATTCTGGTTCAGAAGAAAGAGCACCCCCTACTGGTCTACCAGCAGCACTTGCAGCAACCAGCTGGTTTTGCTAACATAGGAGCATTGCACAAATGGCCCAAGGCCCACATCTGATTGATGTGTTTGATCTGTGTGGCAGGTGTGCTCAGAGCCCTGGCCAGGATTCAATTCGCAGCTTGTCTGAGCGCACAAAGCTCACACACCACACCTAAGCCGTTTCGTACACACAGCTCTCTCGATGGTGCTCTACCTCCTTCCACTGGCGGTGTCCCCGTCTGATGATGTCACGGATCTAGTTAGACAAGGGGTGCGTCTTACACACAGGTGCTAATGCTTGTCCTGATACTGTCACCCAGGCTAAGAAGAAGGCGCCTGGGTCAGAGTGGGTTCCCACAGAACAGTGTGTTCACACGCAGCTCAGAACCCCAGAGTGACCAGTAGAAGCTGCCACTTGATGTCCAGAGTCGTTCCTGGAACTATAAACGCAAGCTAGAGAGAGAGAGAAACGTCCTGAAAGAAATAAAAAACGCCGTCGCACGCGCAGAGAAACCAGGGGGACGATGACTGTCTCTCCGTCTGTGATCCACCAGAGCAGTTCCACATTTGAAGGCAGCGCTAATTGCTCTCAGAGCTCTTTAATTGAAGCCACCTGGAGGGCCGGCCTCCCCCTGCAGGGCAGTCGACCACATCTCGGAGTAGTGCTTCTCCTGCGAGACGCTGGAGCAGAGGCTGGGGAGTAAGGGAGAGAGGGGGAGGGGGAGAGGGCGGGGGGCCTTGTGGGGTCTCCTGAGGGCACGGCCTCCAAGTGTGGCCCCCACCGTCCACCGCAGCCACTCCAACTGACCAGCTAACCCCCCAGCGGACAGGAGGTCCCTGATGGAAGAGCTAGAAGACTATTTAAGACTATTTGAAGGTCATGCTCACACCATGTAACACTGGAGCACAACCTCCTGTGGATTTATGCTCGTTCCTCGTCACCACATTAAAAGAACAATAGCAGGGCCCTGGAATTTAAACTGGAGCCTAAATTGTCCCAGTTGTGCAAACAGTGTCTGAAGCCTGGCTGGGTTCTTTTCTCCATAAGCTTTCGGTTTTAGAGAAAGACATCCTTGTGTGGCTTCTGAATCTACCCAGTCTCCACTCACACACCTCTCTCTGGGCTCCTTTAGAAGTGTCGAGTTTGAAATAACAACAGAAGAAAGGTGACAAACGAGAGGAGCCATTCGGCACAACTACCATGTTTAGTAGTTATTGGTTAATTGATCCCAAGATCTTATCCATCTGTTTCTCGATAGCCACCAGGGTATGGGCTTCGACCACATGGGCAGCTTGTTGCACGCTCCCACCACCCTCTGGGTAAAGAAGCTCTTCCTGTCCTAAAAAAAGGGCAAAGAAAGAACAACCACATGCCAAGCCTAAGAGTTAGGTTTCATGCCTACAGATTGTGACATGAGTTTTTAACAATTTTTGCATAATTGCAATATAACAGAAATATACAATCTAGAATTTCAAATTGTCCCCCACGTAGGAGGGAATGAGGCCTGTGGGCGCTCTCCTCCAGCACACCCACCTGTAGAGCCATTCGCTATTTAACACTCAAGGAGCTCCACAGCGCCCCTACAGGAAAAGAGGGTTACGCATCTCTTTCAGAAATAACTGCAAGTCAGCAGGTCCCTGGCAAGTCACAGGACACACAGTTTGTCAAAAATCCCAGAGAGCCACTGCTGACTCTACCCAACTCCCTCTACAACAGTGCCTAGCCAGCTGTGCACAGACACTTACGAATCCAGGTTACAGTCATTTAGCAGCCTGATCCAGGCTAGATCTCACAACATCTGGGCTGTAGGGCTCTATGGAGCTCTGACCGTGGGACTGTACTGGCTGAGTCCCCTGCGTGACCTTTTGAAAGCTTAAATGTTGCTCGTGTAGTTACTTCAATGTGCAGTCATCTTTATTTAAGATCAGATTAGCAAAAAAAAACGGACAGGTCTATGAGTCGCTCGATGCCGTTTGCATTACTGACTCATTCTATTGATTAAAAAAGCTGCCTTTGCATAGCAAAAAAACGGAGGTTTTGACCCACAAGGTCTCGTGTCAAAGCTAATTTGCGGATGGTTTGAAACGATTGAATGGTTTTTGGAGTGAGAATGGGGGGGTCCAACTGAGGTGTTCGCAGTTCTGTAAAGGAATTGACGAACTCTGCCCAGACCTCAACTGCTCAGCACAGGAAGCAAGTCCAGGGGGGCAATTCAGGGCAACTAACCCCAGCAATCAGGGTGCCCCTGTCCAGTCACTGACCAGTCACAATGCGGACAGCAGCGAGGCTTGTCAGTTCGGGAATCCTTGAGCTGCTGGCAAACTGGTAAGTGACTGTGATCTCTCTAATGTTCTTCTGATTGTTATTGTCAGTTTATTAGCCTGATACCTGCTCAAGAATATAGCAGACGGGGGATTCGTACCCACGACTCTCTCGCTTGGAGTTCAGAGTACTATCCTCACCACTTCTGATCAAACAGGGAAGAAACGCTAACACGTCCCGTACAAAACGCGCAACGACACAAACTGCACTTAAAGCGATTTGCGGTGCAATTGAACATCACCACTCGGTTCTAATTCATTGCCGTTCCACATGATAAATCTTCATTACTGAATATCAGAGGAGGTTGTTCAGCTCATCTCGCCTGTTTGGTCGTCAGTAGCTAATTGATCTGAGGATCTCATCCAGCTGTTGCTTGAAAGAAGCCGGGGTACTGGCCTGAACAGCACAGCTGCGTAGCTTGACCCAGACTCCCACCACCCTTTGGGTAAAGAAGATCCTCCTGTTCTCGGTCATGAATGTACTTCCAAGCATGTGATCACCCTCTATACAATACCTCACTGCTCTACTCCCACATGTCCATCTAACAGGTAGATATGAGGGCCGAGGCTTGGACACCAACACGTCCGCCTGTCAGGATGATTCAGAATTTGACTCTCAACAAGCTCCAGTAGCCCCAGTGGCTCCCCATCCTGGTCCTGGTGACCCACACCGGCTGGCCTTCCCTCCAGCCGAGCCCTGGGTGGACTTAAGGACAATACGATGGATCTGAAAATGTTTGTTTCCAGCTCTTAAAACATGTTGGAGCTTGAAGCGTTGTATATTCCGAAAACCTGTGACAAGAAACAAAATGCAAATATGCAATGGAAGCAGCTTCTTGGATCAATTAAGGCTTCAAATGA
The DNA here is from genome assembly GCF_059453375.1 of Lepisosteus platostomus. Classification (NCBI taxonomy): domain Eukaryota; kingdom Metazoa; phylum Chordata; class Actinopteri; order Semionotiformes; family Lepisosteidae; genus Lepisosteus; species Lepisosteus platostomus. The sequence goes on from NC_142613.1 coordinate 2,236,950, forward strand.
TCTAATTAGGGTGGGATAGAATGAAAACCGGATGGATGGTGCTTCTCTTTGTGATGTGGCTGCTGCATGGCAACCTGAACACACTCAGCAACTATTACTAGTTCAGGTCTCACTCAGGGCTGATGCAGCCGAAAAGCAATATATCCAGCAGCTGTATCACCCTGCAGCTCACAGCTGGCAGCCCCCTGAAGCTCAGCAGGTGTGAGCCTGGCCAGTACCTGAATGGGAGACTCCTGGGAAAGCTGAGACTGCTGTTGGAAGAGGTGTTAGTGGGGCCAGCAGGGGGCGCTCACCCTGCGGTCTGTGTGGGTCCTAATGCCCTAGTATGGAGACCAGGACACTAGACTGTAAAAAGGCGCCATCCTTCGGATGAGAAGTAAAACCGAGCTCATGATTCTCTGTGGTTGTGAAAAATCCCAGGGCATTTCTTGAAAGGAGTAGGGGTGTAACCCCGGCGTCCTGGCCAAATTTCCCATTGGCCCTTATTAATCATGGCCTCCTACTTACCCCCCTGTCTGAACTGGCTCCATCACTCTGCTCTCATCCCCACTGAGAGCTGGTGTGTGGGGAGAGGACTGGCGCATCATCCAGGTGCTACACACTGGCGGTGGAGGGGATCCCCAATAACCTGTAAAGCGTTAAGTGTCCAGAACAGCGCTATATAGATGATCGCTATATAAATCATGATCAACTGCTGTAAACACTGAATATCATTCATGTCTGTGCATGGAGATTTAGTCAGGATAAGCCAAAAAAAAAAGCTTGAAATATGCAGCCCCGATAGCTGACTAACACAAGAGGTCTTAAATTTCACAGTGAAACCCAACAAGCATCAAAGGGCTGTGCAATGGCAGTCTGCTTCATTGCTCTGATCTAGTCAGTCACCCTGTTGCCCCACTGCCCACCTGGGTAGGCACTGTCATCTCTCCCTTTTCCAGGCATCCGAAGAGGCCCAGCCCGACCGCATCCCGGAGAGGAGCTGAGCTAATGAGCTAGTGCCTCCGGGGCGCTTTTCTGCAACAGGAGCCTTTTTTGATTATTTTGCAATGCTGGAAAAAAGGACATCTGATGCACGACTAATTGGCACAGTAGCGCCGCGTATCTGTGCTTAACCTTGCCTTCATTAACCCCAGCCCCCAGGCAGCAGAAAAACGGCTGCAGTTCTAATCCTCAGATCACGTGCACCAGCTCTGCGCTCCAGTGGCCAGGATCCCTCGTCAGGAGACACATTCCCATACACGGCTCCCGCTCCAGCGCGCTACTGCAGGATGGGATCCCCATCTGCAGCTGGCAGGCTCCTGCTCTGCCTGGATTGTCCCAGGAATGCAAGACGTTCAGTTCGATCCACAACACGCACAGTGCATCTCCCCCGTCTCTCTCCCATACAGCCGCCTCTGAACGCATTCACACCCAGCAGGAACAAAACGTGGACATTCGGCATTTTTCAAAAGAAATAAATCAGAAAGTGAAAACTCAGATATATCTTGAACATCTGTTAAAAACGGTGACATTCCATGCATCAACTTCGGTCCTCTAATCTTCACAGGAGTTGTGGCAAGACATATCTACAGGTATTTCCAAATGTATGGTGATCACATTTATTCACAACCTGGCAGTTAGGATTTTGTGAATCCACCTTTGTCTTTAATATGCTCCAAGATATGGAGACTTTTAATAGGTGCTTTGTGTTCCTCATTAAAGAACATTTGACCCCTCCCTGCTGTACAAATTCTCCAGCTCCACCTGGTTGCACAGTTTGCCCTTGTGATTGGCTCTCTGCAGATCACATCATCAAGGGGATGACCAATCAGGAACACCGATGTTAATTCAGTTTGACACAACACTTTCTAATCCATCTGTCTCTCCCCGCTGCAAAACCAGAGGACCCCAGAGGAGAACGGATGCATGTCTGTTTCTCACGGAATGGGTGGCACACGTCAAGATCAGCTTCACCTTCCTGTGTTAATCACACAGCTGTGGAGACCTTCTCCAGTATCTCAGTTTGTCCTTCACTCAACCACGTCATGAGGTCCCACTTGACTTTGGAGGTGATTAGTTCCTGTTTGACAGACTGATGTCATTTCCTCTGATGTTGCCGTGGAAACACCGATTCAGGAAGTTGGCCTCGGGGGCTGGTCTCGGAGACGTCGTGCCGCGATGATTCCAGAGCGTCTTGGAGGTTCTCAACGGCTGCCCTTGGCGTGAATTCTGGGTGACCCCTTCTCCTGTCCTCCTCCCAGCGGGGGAGTGACTGTGTCCTTCAGCCACGATCTTGCTGAAGTCAGGACTGGGGTGCCTTCGGGGTTTCTTACAGCCGCCCCTGGGGGTGTGGAGGAGCATCCTTTTCCTTCTCTGACCTCCCCCAGTGACGGGGGCCTGAGCCTTGCACCTGTGTGTCCTGGCTGTAGCATCCAGTGGTCGTCAAGGGAGGTGCTGTTGAAGTGTTCAGGATTTTTCATACTTCTATATCAGATTTTAAAAGGCAACTGCAATGCCATTTTTAGATTTTGGGGTTAGTAAAAATCAGCATTGATGAGTACATTTCAAATGAAAGTAGAACGTACACAGTAATGTGTAAAACCTCTGATTTATATCACAAAATAGATTCCCTGGTCCACGCAGGGCCATGTTCTGTAATACAGAACGAGGCAACAAAACCTCCAGTGACATGAAGTGCCCTTATTACACTGTAAACAAGCAGGCTTGTGACTACATCCCTTTTAATCCAATAGAGATATTGATCTCGACTTCAAGACGGTTCTGCCAACAAATACGACTTGATTGTTAATTCTGCATGCAGATCACGCTGGGATATTTCTGTGGCAAAACGTCTGCTGCACGACCTGTGCTTATCCGCTCGCTCATCCCATTCCATGAGTCAATACAGGGACTAGGGAGCAGGAAGGGCAGCTTCACAGTGCAATTTGTGCGAACTCTCGCTCTCGCCCATTGCAAGACTGGGGGTTTGCGAGAACAACGGCGAGTTTCACAAAGTTCAAATGACAGTGCTTTCACAAAGTTCCACAATTTTGTGCCTCATTCGGAATCTGTCAAATTTTGCCCTGCCGTCAAGTAATTTATTTTGCTGCCGAGATATAAGAACTGGTCTGAGAAACTGGGAGTGCAGTTCCTCTTTAATTTGCAAGCGTTGACACATCTTGGCACGCCTGCATTTTCCTTGGCCAATTGACATTTCGCTACAGTCCCTCCATCCGTTTGCACTAAGTGTTTCGTCGACAGGGGGTCACAGTGAGCCAGACCCCAAAGCAGGGGGCGCAGGGCACAAGGTGGTACCTCACCCAAGAGTTGAGCCACCCACTCACACGCTGGGCATGTTAGAGGTAACGGCCAGCTTGGTAAGCCTGCTGGGAGGAAGACAGAACTCCCAGACAAAACTCACCTGAAGGGGGGGGGAGAACATGCAAACTCCACACAGACCTCCGACCTTCCAACACAGGGCCCTGGCAATGAGAAACGCCACAGCACTACCCACTGCGGCGCCTCGTGCCCGTTACAGTCTCTCAGGGGCGTGAATACATTTCAGAGCACCTGGACATGGGGAGAAGAGGCATAGCAGGAGGTAGCAAAAGGAGGTGCAGTTTTTCTCAGAGGCTGGCAGTGCCAACGCGCACACTGGAATGCTAAAGCCTCCTCTCTCAGCCTCTCTCAAGCAAGACGGGTTCAGGTGTTTGAGCCATTTCTGCAGGAACTGTCCTGTGAACCATGGGCCTGAGGTCTCACAGTCCATTCTTCTGGTTTCTGTTCCAACCTGAGTCCTCAATTAAACAATTAACCCGATTATATTGGTAATTAGGCATGTGTAGGAGTCGTCTTAAGATTTTTCACAGTTGATTACTCAGAATTCACTTCCTCAAAGGTGCTGTTACAAACAGAATCCATGGTAGTCTGCTTAAAAGTATTAAATATGTAGCTCATTAATCAAGTCAGCTATGTAACAGCGAGGCTGTGTGGAGCAAACACAGCATGTACAGGATGTGCGAAAAGCACTCATTACATTAGCAGGCATCACAGTTCACACGGCTGAGCCTCTTACAATCTACCGCGCGTTTCCGAAGACCAAACAAAAGATTACAAACAAGAAAATCTACAGCTCCATCCCGACAGAAACATGCAGGAAAAACCCCCGATTAATCTCATTTGGCTTGTTTTCTTCTGGTAGGAAATACAGAAAATAACATTCAAGCATTAGGCTTTTGTTCCATTGCAAATTTGAAGGCGAGCCTCCTCACCCTGGCGTTTCTTTGTCGAGGCCCTTGCTGGTGCTCTGCTGGGTCCGTCTGTACTATATCAACTCTGATTCTTCCACTGGCACGCCGACGTCTCTGCTTGTTCACTGGGGGCTTTGAGAAGTCACACTGTGTGCTTGTATGCTTTAACATCTTGTTGTTCAGGTGATATTTATAGGGGCTCCAGTATGCATGTATGCCTCCATGCAAATACTTAATGGAGCCGCTGTGCATTAATTTGACCGCCTCTGTTACGCTAGTGAGAGAAAATCAAGCCGAAAGGGACATTATAGGTGTCTGTCAAATGAGCTTAAAACCCACAACCCACACAGATCCACCCTGCTGAAGACCCTGAGCAACATGCACCTGCTCTGGGAGATGTCTTCCAGGTTTTCCAGGTGGGTTTTCTCCAGCGCCGGGAACATTAGTAGCCGAAAGGTACGAGCTCTGTGTCTCTTCCTCTTCCACAGACGACACGGCGACAAGTTTGACTTGATGGGGAAGGGACTCTCTGCAGAAATAAAAAAAAAGTCAGATGAGGTAACTGGGAAACCAGAACCACGAGGAGGAAGTACAGCCGAGGAGGGGACCACCGGCTTAATGCGGTTTGTGTGGAAAGATTCTGGCCGTGGCAGAGTGACAGTGCGCTCAGGATTAAAGCCGGAGTGTTCTGGTACCAGTCTGCCCCTGCTGGGACTGTGAGTAGTACCAGAACACTCAGACATTCTCATTTTTCCTATTTATATGAGCATTTCTTACTCGGTTTTTAATACGCATTGCATATACATCAAATCTGATCTTTGACGTTTCTGGCTGTGCAAGGGGTTGTGGGACTATGGGAGCCTTGTTGTTGAAACTGATTCCCTGGTTTCTGTCAAGAAACAGCTGGCTGAGATCCCAGGACTGATTAACTACTACTACTAATGATAATTCCTTACACATATAGCACTTTCCTGGATACTCAATGCACTTTACAGGCAATGGGGAATCCCACTACCACCACCAGTGTGCAGCCCCACCTGGATGATGTGACAGCAGCCATAGTGCGCCAGAACGCTCCCCACACATCAGCTCTCAGTGGGGAGGAGAGCAGAGTGATGACGCCAATTCATAGAGGGGGATTATTAGGAGGCCATGATTGGTGGCAGGACCCCGGGGTAACACCCCCTACTCTTTTCTGAGAAACACCCTGTGATTTTTAATGACGATGGAGAGTCAGGACCTTCAAGGAGGAGATCAGAAGGATGAGGTATTCATATTCATAAAGTCATATTCATCCCTGTAATAAAGTGAGATGTCTAGCAAGGAACATTGTCCTAACACGGTCATTCTGCGGGTGTTTTCGTGTGTTACAAAAACAGGCTTTGAGAGAAAAAAAACTTGCTGAAACCCAACTGAAACGATTTCAGTTTCTGTTTCCTTAGTGTAGATTGTCCGGTTTTGGTTTTATAAAGAATCATTTTAGCGTGAGTCGCGGAAGAACTGACGCTGTTATGGATTGGACAGCTGCTGCGTACCCGTGAATTTCACTCCCCCAGAAAAAAAATAATAAAACTATAATAAAAATGTCAAATAAAATCGGGGGAGACGGGCCACGCCAATTAAAACTTTCAAGAATTATACAGCGAGTTATTCAGCGAAAAATATGCGTGGAAAACTCCTCTAAATGCGCTTTAATTCGCACAAATCACCGTGAAAATACCCCCAGCGCCAAGCGTGACGACACGCCCTCTCCGCTTTCGCGGCTGGTATCGGGAAGGCTTGAAGAAAATCGAGCCCCGTCTCCGTGTCAGCGGCACATCTGGCTCTTATAAACCCCTGCAGCTGTTCGTCGAGTTACATTTTAGAGGCTACCGACCGCAGCTGCTCGGGCGACACCCCCTTCCTCTGAAACCGCACGGGGGAGTGGTGCAACAGCGCCCCGGCTTCGGGCTCGCTGGGCTGCTGCTCAAGATCTGCTCACAAATCCGATCGCACCTCCAGGGCAACGCGGCACTGCCGGAGTCTCAGTCGTGTCGTTGTGCGTTCGGGTCCGGCTTCAGTAGCTCGTTTTCTCGGGAGTCGCTGTCACAGCGCTCCGTGCTCCCTGCGTTGGAGGTTGTGGCTCACGGCAGGCGGCCGCACTGCGGACAGCTCTCAGGAGCTGAGGGGGGGGACGTCGGAATTTCATGCTTATGGACGGGGTCCCCAGTCCTGATCCTGCAGGACCACACACCTGGCTTTTGCTCCAGTCATGCGTGGACTTAAAAACAGGACTAACGTGAACTTTTTAAGAGCTGAAACGTGTTGGAGGTCGCCTCCATTTTTCATGAATTAGAGAAAAAACGTACAAATAGTCCAATCAAGCAAGTTGTTAGTGCAATTACAGCTTCAGTTAGTTAAAAAAGCTCAGCTGAAATAAAGGGCACCAGGTGTGTGGACCTCCAGGACCAGAACTGGGGACCCCCGCAGTAGAGACAGCGCCCCCCACCTCAGAACCAGGATTGGGGACCCCCGCAGTACAGACAGCGCCCCCCCACCTCAGAACCAGGACTGGGGACCCCCACAGTGCCCCCCCCCCTCAGAACCAGGACTGGGGACCCCTGCTTTAAGCTACACTATATTTAAAGGGGGCTATGGAGCCAGGGCCTGAGGTTTCGTATTAAGTGACGAGGACTGAGTACATGGAGGGGGTCTCAAACCCCAGTCTGCCCAGTAGCTGCTATCCTCATGTCCAGTGTGACTGTCCTCTACAGCCCTTCAGCTGAAAGGCCCTTGGTACCCGATGGTCCAAAAGGAGGAGCCACTTTACTGAAACTGCAGTTTGACTTCATTTTACAAAGCAGTACTGAAACTGCAGAAGCCCAGGCTGTGAGAATACACATAAATATTTCCACTGCAGACACCCAATCTGCAAAAGCAGAACCTCTAATTCTCGGAGACTGGGGAGAAATTGCATTTTTCTGTAGTGTAATCACACACTCTCGTTCTGCTTCCCAGAATGCCTCCAGGCAAATTATCGATTGGCATTTGCTTCTCAGAGTTGGATTTCGGGCCTGGCTAATGGAGCTCTGCACCAGGGAGCAGCTGTTGCTGCAGGTTTTCGGCAGGAGGTCAAATCACCATCCTCACAAGCTCCACAACAGCGCAGAGCCACGCAAGCAAAATGACAAAGAAGGCAAGCTCCGTCCGCAGGGCACGCCCGAGGACGAAACAAGAGCTGGCCCTGGCACATCCTGGACCACAAGCGGACTTGTCCACTTGTATGTACGGTAGGTACATACCGCCGCCCTGGCATTCAAAAGTGAGCATCGCGGACAAGGTGGCGACAGAACACCTGGCGCTGTCCGGCACTATACATCATGCAGGGCCAGATGCAGACGATCAGGCAGGCCCTGCCTGTATTGTGTGGAGTTGTGCAGCTGTTGCGATCTCTTGCTCAAAGACCCAAGCAGCTTGTCGAGTGCAGCACCATCTTCTGAGCAGCCAGTGTTGCTCCACACCCTTCTTAATTAAACAGAATTTAAGCGTTTTAGCAATTACTGTCACCTAGCAACTGGAGAGAGGAGAGCCTGGGCCTCGCTGTGGAATCTACACTCCTCTGGTATCATGCCCAATGTCCACGGCGGAAGACACTGACAGTGCTGCTTGTGACATATTTACTCACTTCCTCATTTCCAATCACCTGTCATGGCCGCTGTGTGTTCTGGCAACAGATGGGGAAGAGATGTACTGTGTGGAGATTGTGTGGAAGGTACAATGGATAAAAGAAGAAGGAAAGAAAGAGAATAAAAAAGGTCTAATCCATTCCTATTTGACTTCAAAGCTTATGCAAAGCCCAGAAGGAAGAGTAATCGCTCACTGATTGCCCAGGAGGAAGCATAATCGCTCACTGATTGTAGGATGAGTGAAAACGCCATTCTTTGAAGGCTGAGAGGGGGCTGGGCAGCAGGACTCTGGGCAGCGACTGGCAAGTCTCAGTGTATCTGGGAAAGAGACTGTGCTTGCAGTCCCTCTGCCACGGAGCCCGGGGCCAGGTTTGTGCCATTGATATGCAAACACTTCCCACAGAACAAATGTCCCAGTGGCACCGGCTTCATTCCGAGCAGAGGAGACGAAACAAAACAAAAAAAGGAGAAGAGATTCGGATGAGGGCCGCAGTTACCCGATGAGTTTCTGCAGAACTTTCATTTCACCCCCAACCTCCCCAGCTCTGAGGGCACATCAGGCTGTACAGGCACATCCTCCCTCCCTGACATGCATGCTGGGATTGAGCGAATCCATGCCAACCCTCATCTAGAGACAGAGAGAGGGAGAGACCTGTCATCTGTGTTTATCTGCAGAGCAGGGATAGAGCACTACCACTGCAGAATAATAAGAATTCTTCTGATTATTGTTATACTTTCATAGTCCCAGGTAACGTCTGAGGTTATGGCTCTATGTAGCTCTTGCATTGTGCTCACTTTGACAGCTCTGTAATTGTTTCTAGCATGAGTTGTCTTGGATAAAGACATCAGCTAAATAATAACATCAAGAATAACAGCTTCCTCGCCGAGTTCGAAGCTGGTGTTTGGTTCATCTTCTCTACTCCTCGAAAATCTCATTCAAAACTCGCTTCTTCTAACCAGGCCTACCTGTTCTACACAAGAGAGCCTGAGCGCCTTTAGGATATGAGAACAAGAAAGGTTACGGATAAGAAGGTGCCATTGAGCCCACCTGGCTTTTTTGGTAGTTAGTAGCTAACTGATTCGAGGATCTCATGGCTGAGTCGCTTGTTCCAAACTCCTACAGCCCTTTGTGCAAAGACTGGCCTCCTGTTCATGATGTTAAATGCACAAGTGTCCACAGAAGAAGACATAAAGGAAATGCATTTTAGCGGAGGAGACTGATCTGTCTCCCAGCCTTCGGTCCTGCTGGCCAGGTCATCAGCTGTCCAGTCTTGGGATGTCAAGGAGGGGCTGTGCTTCACATGATTGCTGGAAAGTGTTGTGCTCGCCTCCACTGGAGCACTATAGAGAAAACAAGTGTTAAGCAGCCAGCCTCACCTCTGCTCACCTGTCACTTAGCGTCTGTTTCCTTGGGTACACAAACAGAGAGTAAGCCTGATTCACCTGTGGGCGATTGTGATCTCCCCTGTCTCAGGTGGAACAGACTACTTAAGGTCTGATCTGGCGTTGCTCTGTGCTACGTGCTCTGCGACAGTGTTTAATTCAGAGCCTTTCGAGTTCAACAGTTCCCCGTGCTTGGATTCTTGACCTTGCGTGGCTTTGACCTCGACTCCAGGAGATTCTCTTTTACTCCGGGGCTGCGATTCCCTTGGCTGCGAACCTTGCTTGCTTGCACCAACCCTGCCTTTTGGATTGACCTTTTGTGCTTTTGAACCCCGCTAGCTCTGACTGCGAATCGGGACTGTGCTTTGCCTGTTTCCCCTCTCCTGCTCTTGGGTTCATCTCACGACGTTCACCCCCGCATGATCAGCAGCCATTACAAGCAGACAAGAATGCACAGCACAAAGCAAGGTTCTTCTTTGAAGGTTTGACATCTTTTTCTGGCGCAAAGACACAAACCCGTTCACACGCCCTGATTGCGGCGGGGATAAAGAGACAGCAGGAAGAGGTGCCTTGCAGAGCCAGGGGCTAAATCGGGCTGGGGAGGGGGAGGGAGCATCCCCACTCTCTTGGCTGCGCGCTCGTGTAACCGTGGCGACGGCCCCAGCTGTTCTGCGATGGCGAGGAAATGTGGCGGTGTCTCTAATTGAGACGTGGGGCCTGGCACAGAGCGGAGGAGCCCTCTGTAGCTGACAGACGAGGGGCTGCTTGGCACTGCTGTCTAGCCACGCAGGGAGTAGCTGCCTGCAGATCCCAAACTGGGCTGGCAGGTGTCTCGGATCTCCTGTCTCGTGCTGCACAGAAGCGCTCCTCTCCGACGCTGGCATGACGGATCGTCCCGGGAACTGGAGAGCCTACTGGAAGACGGCTCACTTAGCGTGGTAGCGTGCTCAGACAGGAGCAGGCACCTCGTCATACTGAAGTAACAGGCAAAGGAATAGGACAGAACTAAATATACAGCGCTTTGTATGACAGGTCTCGATTAGAGACACAGTCTGGTTGGTAGAACCTGGTTTCAGGCCAAGCGGCCTCCTTCTTGGCAGGAAGTAAAGTTTCGTTTCAAGACTGTCATGAGCCTTCTGCCTTCAGCGGGCTTCCAATGGGCTTCGCTGATGATCAGGAACATGATTCATTTTCTGAGTGTACCTCCCGACTTTTACAGCTAATAGTTAGGTCTGTGATCTTGGGTTTCAACATCGTATTTAAGAGGGCAGAGCACAAGGCTGAGATCCAGTGACCTTAGTGAGCAGTGAGTCCAAGGCCAGACCCGCTCTTGAGCTGGGAGACTCCTGGTAACAGGGCCTGTACCGTACCCGAGCCACCTGTGTCCCTCTAGCCCAGACACCTTGCTTAAATCACCAAACCGAAAGACCCTCCAGTCTTCTGCTGTAGAGGTACAGAGGAGGGCCGGACTTGCTGCCTGACAGCTCAAGCCTTTTTAGGGTTTGCACTGGACTGTGGGCTCTGGTATATAAGCCTGTGCCAGGTGCTGGGGATTTTAAGCTCATTACCTTATGTTGTGTCAATTTGCACAGGCGGACATGTGGAATTGGAGTCATACCGGCTCTTCTGCTTTGTCAGCAATGAGCTCCTGGTGATAAAAGCCTGCTATGTACCAGCTAGATGAGCCGCACTTCAGGGGGTTATGAACTGAGTCCCCTTCTAACTCAATTGCACTTGGAGCTCCTGTGGGATAAAACAGGCTATACGGGCAGAAGCCGTCATCATTATTATTACTATTATTACAAGACCGTACAGGATGATGCAGCCAGAAAGGGATTCAATGACTCTGCCAGGGGAGATCTGTTGCTTTCGGAAGCGCACATAAAAAACCAGTTGATATCCCACCATGCAGATTTCAGAAAATGTAAAGAGTTCGAAGATGACGTCCAGCAAGCACGATTAAGACAGAGCCCCACCTCGCCGCTCGAGCTGACGCCCGGATGCGAGGAGCGCGGCTGAGCACATGCTGCACGTCCTCCTGCCAGAGAGGAGCCACGAGGGCTCAATTAGTGCAGCTGGACTAACGAGTGTCCGGGTGGGCAGCTGGCACTTCGGCGCGGCTCGTTTGGGAAGACCCCTCCAGCTCCTGGGCCTGCGTGCAGAGTCTCTTTATCTGGGGGGGGGGGGGCGCGATGCTCTTCACAACGAGCGCCATCAGAGCAGATGGGGAGAGAACTGGAGGGGGGGTGAGAGTTAGCAGCGGATCAATGGCGATGACCAGGAGACTCGCACCTCTCCCTCTCTCCGGCTCCTCTTATCTGGCCTGATCTGGCCTGGGGCCACGGGGAGACACCCCGAGGTCAGAAAATAGCCCAGAACATCTGCTGAACCACACCGCGGGGCAGCCTGCCAAGCGCTAACAGCCCAGGGTCCTAACAGCCGAGAGGGCTGGCCGGGGCCCCTAACAGGCTGTGCATATTCCCTGGGACACTTGAGGGCTTTCTATTGACACACAAACACACACACAGAAAGATATCAGGTTCCAGCAGAAATCATTTCTTTTGCGAGCATCGTACATCAGAGAAATCGTCAGGCAGTAGGGACGAGGGCACCGGATTCTAGACCACAGGGTTATGGGCTCAACTCCCAGGTGGGGCTCCTGGGCAATTTTTCACACAAAACTGCTCCAGCAAGGAGTCGTGCTGTAGGACGGGATATAATCTCCGGGCTGTCAGAGTAAGTGTGCTTTTCTTTATTGACTGAGCCGGTTAAATAAAGGATGAAATAAAGGTCTTTGAAGAGCGCTTGGGGGGTCATGGTTATTTCTAGATTGTGAATTTCTGTCCAGATGGGAAGGAAAGACCAAATTGCAGTCACATGGACTCCGAGCCGCGTCCCTGGGATCAGGGCTGTTTCGGGAAGAAGTCCGGCACCACGCCCCCGGAAAGACCCCCATCTTGAGCCACTTGTGGTTTTGTGCTCCCTTTTTTTTTTTTTTTTTTCGATTTTTAAGAACTTTATTTCCTTTTCACAAAAAAATACAGGACATCACAAATCAGAAAGCTTTACATTAATATACATACTTAAAACAGTATATATGATCACATCTCATTACATTTTGACACGGTAACAGTTACATAGCAACAATTTTCTTTTTTTCTGGTGCAAGTCACATTCTTTACTTAAACATGATCATGTTTTTCACAGTTTCTTGAGATATTGACCTATGCTCTCTATTTCCCACAGATTTTCTGCTTCCTCCCTCCCTTCTCTCCACAGATCTCTGAGGTAATAGTTCTCTCGGGTGATGGGCAGGGCCAGGCTACCTGCTGCCTTGACTGGGACCTCGATGCCTTTGAACAGCCCCATGTTCCTCACTCTCCACAGGGCGTCCTTCCCACTGTTCACCACGGCCCAGATCCTGTCAAACACGTCAGGAGGAAGTTTGACAGGAGAGATGCCGTATATGACGAAAGCAGCGGTCAGGGTAAATTGGGGCGAGAGAGCCTGCAACCAATCTTCAAACTGTGCCCAAAAAGCAGGACCACAGGAGATGGGTCACAGTCTCCTCCTCACCGCAGCCCACCCTAACGCAGTGAGGGTTTTGTGCTCCCTCTCTTTTCCCAGTGTCAATGAACTACACGTGTGTCCTCAACACCATCAGACTCCCCGAGGAACAGAGACACCACTGGTAGCCCTGCAGTCATGGAGTCATGGTGGAGAGACTTCGCCGAAACATCCAGTCTGAGCTCTGAGACTGAGACTTGAAATTAGCTAAAAAGATCAAAGTCAGCTGGATGATTAAAGCCCCATTGTAGCCAAAAATCGGCCCGTCCGCCCAGCAGCATATTGATCACTTATTGGCAATACCCATGCTGCCCTGCACTAGCCAGATCGGCAGCAGATACCAGGAACATGGGACCCAGGGCTTGGAGAAAGCAGGAGGGAAGTGTTTTGGGGATTTGTATCCAGGAAGAAAGAGCAGCTGCTTGGGAGAGACGGAGGCTCGGCTCAGCTCTCCGGCTCTGGTTTTGACAGCCGGATCGCGGAGGAGCCGGATCCGAGGGCGAGCGGACGTGGGTGCGTCTCCGCGGGCTCCCCCGGCCTCTTCAGCGCACGGCCCACTAGCTGCATTGCGCTTCTCTGGGCGCCGACCCCGCTCTCGGAGAGTCGGCCCTGGCGCAGGCCTGAGGAGCCACAGCAGACGGCCATTAGCATCTCGTTTCACATTAGCATCTGCTCAGTGGGATCGGCAGCCAGAGACAGCAGCACAGACGGGCTGCCATCGCATCACACAGGCTCTGGGGTCATGGCGCGGGGCAGGACATCAGCAGCACTGCTCCCCCACAGGCCACACAGGCACCCACTCACACAGCAGAACACACTCACACACACACACACACACACACAGTCACTCACACAGCAATACACACACACACTCACACAGCAGAACACACCAATACACACACACTCACACAGTCACTCACACAGCAGAACACACTCACACACACTCACACAGTCACTCACACAGCAGAACACACTCACACACACACTCACACAGTCACTCACACAGCAATACACACACACACTCACACAGTCACACACCAATACACACACACACTCACACAGTCACACACACAGCAATACACACACACACTCACATAGTCACACACACACACCAATACACACACACACCCACACACTCACACACACACCAATACACACACACCCACACAGTCACACAGCAGTACACACTCACACACACACTCACACAGTCACACACACAGCAATACACACACTCACACAGTCGCACACACAGCAATACACACGCACACTCACACACACCAATATACACACACCCACACACTCACACACACTGATACACACACACTCACACAGTCACACACACAGCAATACACACACACACTCACACAGTCGCACACACAGCAATACACACACTCACACAGTCACACACACATCAACATACACACTCACACAGTCTCCCACATACACTCCAAAACACAAACACTCACACAGTCTCCCACACACACACCAATACACACACACTCACACAGTCACACACACACCAATACACACACACCCACACAGTCACACACACACCAATACACACACTCACAGTCTCCCGCACACCGATACACACACACTCACACAATCACACACACACACCAATACACACACACTCACACAGTCACACACACACCAATACACACACACACTCACACAGTCTCCCACACACCAATACACACACACTCACACACACCAATATACACACACACCAATACACACACACCCACACACTCACACACACCGATACACACACACACTCACACAGTCACACACACACTCACACTGTCACCCACACACTCCAAAACACACACACTCACACAGTCACACACACACCAATACACACACTCACAGTCTCCCGCACACCGATACACACACACTCACACAGTCACACACACACACCAATACACACACCCCAGCACACACACACACCAACACAGATACTCATGCAATCACACACACACCCATCCACACACACATACTGACCCAACCACACACCCTCACACACCCATACTCACTCCCTCGCCCATACCCTCCCTGGAGCTCTCGCGGTTAGGACTCTCTCTGGTGATCTCACTGCTCGGGGTCGATCCCCGGTCAGGGAGGAGCGCGGCCAATTCTCCTGCTCTGTCCTGCAGCAAAATAGGGTTGTGGGGTTGTTCTCACATGCAGAGAGCAAACTACACAACCCACCCACCCGCCCCCAGGCACCTACACACACTGGCCCACTGCAGTGTTGCACTGCAGTCCAGCCACAAGCAGCCAGCCTGTGCTTCTATAAATCAGAGACAACAACGAGTCTCCCTTTGCTCTGCAGTTCCCTCCATCTCACGTTTTACAGCTTGCTGTCTGATTGTCTCAAGCTCGGGCTGAGCAATAGGACCACAAGGACACATCCCGCACTGAAGATGGCAAGCAAACAGGAATCTGCAAGCGTCCAGTAAGCTGATAAGATGATACTGCAATAAAAAACACATCCAGGCACTAATAAGAATCTGCGGTGCACAGATTGGACCCCGAGACCTACTTCTGAGGACAGATCTTCAATCTGGTTTTAAACACAGAAGCCATTTGACTGTTTCTAATGGGTTTGGGGGGTGAGTTCCAAGAAGAGCACATTATGTGCTGAATCCAAACTTTTCATTGCCAAAGGAGGCACTCTTCCAGCCAGGACCAAGAAAGAGGCTGTTCTCCCAGACTGACACAGCTCCCACGGTCCCTAATGCATGGAATGAGGCAGCCATCTGCTGGAGCACATGGACACTGGCGATCGGGAGCTCCGGGGGCAGATCGGAGTCCCCCCCACGGGCTGTGTGACGTGGGACACGACCGGGTAGTTCTGTGAGTCAAGGGTCAAGGGGGACACAAACAAGGGGTCACAGACAAGGGGTCACAGACAAGGAAAAACAAACAGGGGTGCTGTAGGGTATAGAGCAGTAAGCGCTGTAGTTGTTAAGAGCAGTAGGGTATAATGACAAAGGAACCGTAGGGAATAAGGCTGTAGGTGCTCTAAAGAAAATACCAGAGACTGGGATGAGCCATAATGACATTACAAGAATTGCTATTTAGATAGATCATAGTGAGATTACAAGAACTGCTATTTAGATAGATCGATTAGATAGACAGATACTTTATTGATCCCGTGAGGGAAATTGCAGTGCAACAGCACAGTCAACACAGCACAGTGTAACGCAATGCTACAACGATACAACAACACAATACAATCAGTACAGTCAGTGAGAAGTGCAGTAAAAAACTGAATATACAGAACCACACACAGTACAGAAGATACAAAACAAACCAGGATGCACAGTACACAAAAAGATGTACTGCACATTATGAATATACTGCACAAATTGCCATCACATATTGCACATCAGTTGTGAACAGAAAAACCTGTTTTTTGTTTTACAATTCGTACAGAGAACCTGTTTTATTCTCATCTGACTCGATTACACTTATCTGCGTGACTTAATTTAATGACGTCTGCCTTAATTTTATCTCCAAACACACTATAGATAGGATATAGACGGACCTGTAGCCTGCTCTCGTCAGGGAAGGTAGGGCCTGGTCAGACCTTGCACAGGACACATCCATGGAAATCCAGGCTGCTGCTGTAAGAGGTGCTGTCTGAGCAGTAGGTGGTGCTCTTCTAAATAAAAATATCTAAATCAGTGCCCTGCTATGGTAACCAGGGACACTGCGTGTGGATGACACCTTAACAGTTTTTGACCGGTCATAAAGACACATAGCACTATTCGGAAGAGTAGGGGTCTTTAGGCTAAGTTCTAGTCTGGGCTCGGACAACCTCCCAAACGTAGCCCCTTAATTCAGCAGGTGCAGCAGCTTCCCTGTCCTCCCCTGATCTGCTGTGCAGTGGGGCTGCTGAGTGTCACCCAGGAGGGGCTGCACCAGTGATGGATAAAGTGGGTTCCCTTCTATGCTCTTCTATAGGGTATATGGCTTGGGATCCTTTGGAATAGGCAGATCTCCCCTGGAAAAGGTTGCATCTCTCACAGGCTGTGAATAGAAAACCTGCACTGCTGGTCCTTGTTAAACAGCGGAAGCTGTCTCCCACGATCAATTCAGTTTCTGAAAGCGTGCATGACTCTGTTAAGAAATGCAAATGATAGGGTGAGAACAATTATTCAAGTGTTAATGTGTGAGCTTCAAAACTGAAAAAGGAAAGGGTTGATAATTATTATTCCAGTGCCTCTCTAAGGTGTTTCTGGAACGAGCTAAATACAAATTGTGCGTGCCGAAAATCTTTTTATCGCAAACGGAGTGCATGGTCTTTTGCAGACACCTTTGAATGCAGAAGCAGGTGTGTTAAAATACAGAGGTGTTTTTCAAAGCTATTTTTATAAAACTATTTTTAACACAGTGCAAATTTTACCAAACAATGAAACACCTGTGAAAGAATATGGGCAAAAAAAGGAAAAAATAAATGAAGGAAATAAACTTGGGCACTCCTGGGTAGATAGTTCCAGACACCCACAACCTGTTGTGTAAAAAACGGTTTCAATAAAATCATAGGAAAAGATCAAATCGCCTGCTTGATTTAGTTATCTGGTGATGATGGGCAACTTCTTAAACAGGACACCTGGGATGACATTTTGATCAATTCCAAATTGTCAGACATGGTCTAAAAGTGCTTATGGAAC
This sequence comes from Lepisosteus platostomus, assembly GCF_059453375.1. NCBI lineage: Eukaryota > Metazoa > Chordata > Actinopteri > Semionotiformes > Lepisosteidae > Lepisosteus > Lepisosteus platostomus. The sequence goes on from NC_142613.1 coordinate 2,254,476, forward strand.
CAGCAGATGTTTTTTGATGTGGCGAACAATGTCACTCAAAGTTAACTTCATCTTGTTGTTGTGTTGTGATTGAAAATATAGTAGGACCTAGAACATCACTTCTCATCCCTCCACTATTGAACCGTTTTATCCAATACAGGCTCATGGGGGGGCTGGAGCCTATCCCAGCAAGCAATGGGTGCAAGGCAGGGTACACCCTGGACAGGACACCAGTCCTCACAGAGCACACACACACACATACACTCACAGCAGGGCCAGTTTTCCCAGAAGCCATTTAGCCTCCCCATATGCCTTTGGACTGTGGGAGAAACCCTCACGCAAACACTGGGAGAACCTACAAACTCCACACAGACAGCACCCCAGGACCCAGGACCTAGCGCAGCGAAGCAGTGCCGCCCACGCTTCACTTTCCAAATGTTTTTTTCTAAAACAAAGCACAGTGTTCACCATAAACAGGCCCCTGGCAGTCACCACCGCAAACAGGAAGTGTACATTTTCCAACAGGCCATCGTCACTGCAAAACTATTTCGGCCACCCCTGCGTAGCAATAACCATAAAATATCCTTTCCAATTCGTGTTGCAAATACACCCAAGAACACTATGCTGTAGTATCATGTGCAAAGCTAGTCAGACTTTGGTATACTGTAATGAGGTGAATGCGTTTTCCCACTAGAGGGAGCTGTTGCCTACGTTGTTAGTGGACATGTTCAAGACAGGTGCATCTGCAGACAGGACGCCTAGCAGAATGAAGGTACAAGGTACGTAAATTAGAGGCAAAGACAGGTAGATGTTAAGACCATGCTTCCCAAACTTTTTCAGCTCACGGCACACTTTTAACTTCCCAAATCTTTCCCTGCACACCAAATGATTTCAAACCAATCAGCACTAACACGCTAAGAAATAACATTGATTTCACAGGGGAACACTGAATACAATTTTAAAGACAAATATAGTACGATCATGTGGAGAAGAAGAATCTTCGGCTTTCGGCACACAGTTGCAGTGTGGGCTTGTTTCAAAGAACAGAGCTCTTTAATACTTGGTTATGTTTGGTAAAGAGCTACACAAAACACCTGGGCCACACCTTTTGAGTTCTGATTCCACAGCACACCTGAGACCTTTCCACAGAACACCAGTGGGCAGTGGTCCACACTTTGAGAAGCACTGTGTTCAGGTGCACATTTCCATCGAGTGACAGGATAAATCTTCAGTGAAGCTCTTGTTTGGCACAATCCACACACAAGTGATGTGACAAGTCAAGACAGAACAATAATAATTCCTTTCACTTATACAGCGCTTTTCTGGACACTCCACTCAAAGCACTTTACAGGTAATGGGGATCCCCTCCACCCCCACCAGTGTGCAGCCCCACCTGGATGATGCTCCAGTCCTCTCACACACACCAGCTCTCAGTGGGGAGGAGAGCAGAGGGATGAAGCCCGTTCAGAGAGGGGGATTATTAGGAGGCCATGATTGGTAAAGGCCAGGGTGGAAATTTAGCCAGGACACCGGGGTTACACCCCTCCTCTTTTCAAGAAACGCCCTGGGATTTTGAATGACCACGGAGAGTCAAGAATTCGGTTTTATGTCCCATCCAATGGACGAAGCCGTTTTTTTACAGTATGCTCCCCACACACCAGCTAACAAAGAACATATTTTCAGAGCCAGGACTCCTAGGAAATTAGTACAAAAGGATCTCAGTTAGAAAACTAGACAGAGCAGTGCCACCAGTCTGTGGGTGACAAAGAGTAAGTGTCCTCGGATAGTTTTGGTGGAGATGTTCATGAATTTTAGTTATATAAATAAGTATCTCTTACATTCATATATGTCCAGCAAAAATATGAAATATCGGTTCATAAACGTTAGCCCCCGTAGCGCTAGGTTCAGCTTCATATAATAATGCAGCCTCCCGGCGTCAGGGGGCGCTAGACTACCGGGGGCGCTGTTTTGTCACCGGCCTGCCCCGCTTGACGTTTGAAGACGCAAGAAGCCCAGTGTCTCCGCACTGTCAAGATGGCGCTCTGCTGCTCCGTGCTCGCTGCCTCAAAGCTGCTCAGACCCGCATTAACCGGGCGAGTGGGGGGCTCGGCGAGGGTAAGACGTTGCTCTTTTTCTCCGCCGCGCTTTGTGAGCCGGTGAACCGTGCCCGGGCAGGCGATGGAGCTCCCTGCGGTAGGATGCGACAGTGAAGGCAAGGTCAGGGAAGCGCTGAGGATGTGGGGGAGAAGGTAGAGGTTTAGTTTTAATTCAGCAGTCGTGTGGTGTTTCGGGAGTGACTTTCAAAATGCCAGCTGGCCACAGCGAAATTATACTTTATTTTTCTTCCCCCCAAGCGAACTAGAAACGCCTCCGGTGCCTTTCTGCGTGGGGCTGGGCTCTCGCTCTCGCTGCTTCTGCTGCGGTGTTGGAGCACGGTCCTCTGTGGTGCTTGGTGTTGTGTCAGTGCCTTTCCTCTCAAAAGCTTCTGTTCTGCGGTTGTGTCATTGTCTCTGTGATCGCGCTAGATCTGTGTGGTACTTTTTAGTGCTTCTTGAATCTGTTCTCTGTGTTTAATAACGCCACAGATGACATGTTTTTTTTATCGTGAACTGGGACTGCACTGAGACGGCAGGGGTGAGAGAGGAGCAGCTTTCTCTTGAGAGTTGATGCGCTCTGCTGTGGCGGAGGGGTTATTGACTCCTGCAAGGGAGTCAAGGGGAAGACATGGAGGAAGAGGGGCGGTGAAGGGACAGGTTGTCTCCGGTTCTTCGTCACGCTGACCCCTGACAGATTTGCTCGTTATTCTGTTCTACACTCGCCATGCTGGAGCTGCCCGTGTGCAGCTGTGCAGTCCGACTGTGGAGTGTCTTTATCGTGAGTTGCGTGTGGTGTTTCAGAGTGCAGTTGTAAGCGCACAGGGCCCTAGTAAAGTCACTGACAGAGCGGTACAGTATGATGTTCAAAGATGTGCCCAGGCTGCTTTGAATGCATAGAGACGTAAAAATGTGCTAGCTAGCTGCCTACCTGTTCATTATTAGCAATGGACCATCTCTTCCTTTACAGCCTGTGACAGTACAACCAGCACCGTTGTTCCCCTGAAGAGGATCGTGAACCTTTTTTCTCTCTCTTTAATTCTACTGTTCCTCTTGTCCAGTTTGTCTGTGGGACACCCATGCTGCGTCTTGCACGACGTTTCTGCGCAGCTCGTTGCTGTGGATTTGTCCTGCGGTTTGGTTGAGCGCTCTTTTCCGTTACCCTCCGTGGATTTCTGTGGTTGTCTGTTGAATCTGTGCAGTGTGTTGAGAGATGGCTGCTTGGCCTGTCCAGCCTGATCTGGTTCTGGTAGTTATCTGATCCTTGGGCTGAGGTGCTTTGTAGAAGTGAGTTATTAGTAATAACAGCCCGGTGGTTTCCTTGTCTTTGCAGGTGTTAGGAGCGGCGGTGACCAGTCAGAGGGAGAAGTCGACCTCCTCGGTGAGTAGTCTCTCTGCAGAGCTCCCTCTAGTGGACAGGGAGGGTATTAGCAGGACAAGGCTGTCCTGCCTGAAGGACAGCTGCTGTGTACTATATATACAGTACACGTTGATCCAGACTCGGCTAATGGCCCGTTTTCTGTCCAGCGCTTCTGAAATGTGTTGAACTTAAAATTTTGAATTTATTCTCTCTGTATCTCAATAAATAATTTCAGCAGACCCAGGGGGAATAAGACCCCCATTGTATAGCTGTTTGAGCCAGCAACCTTTAAAGATTTTCAGTCACTGAAGCACATTATGCTGACAAACTGGATCAGGAGGTGGTCTTTTCCACTTTTCACTCTTTGTCTGTGCCATAGGTCCTTTTTCTCAACAGGACTAATATACCTCTTACTTTAATATACCTTTTAACCTCATCTTGTCACATCTCAGAAACTAAGACTGAGGAAAACCAGGTTCCTGCTATAAGTGGTGCTGGTGGACCAGTAGGTGGCGCTCTGCGCTCTGGACTAGAATTCCAGTATCCCGGCATGGTGCTGCAGGAGATTCTGTCCTTTGGATGAGACGTTAAAATCAAGGTCCTGAACATCACGTGACACTGTTCCTTCTTTATCGTGTTGGTGAGGTCATTTCTCACTCCTCCCCCTGATCAACAGCTAACTGCGTCTCCTCTCTTATTCCCTGCCTCCTGCTTTCCTGCGCCCGCCCTGCGCTGCTGACCGGAGCCAGATCATAGTGAGTACGGTTCTTCCCTTGAGCCTGCCTGCCGTGCGGGGCTCAGCGTCGCACAAGCACACCCGCAGAATGCCTGCAGACACGGCGCTGTGCTGATCTGTCTCGCCCCGGCATGCCGAGCCACTTGGGCTCACGTCCTGTACTGAAACGGACGAGGACATCCGGGCTTTGAAATTGAAGGAAATGTTGGAATTGTGCTGTAGTGTAAAATGGCCAGCGCTGACAGTGTTCCTTGGTGATTCGGCATCTGTGACGTGTAAAAGACACAGAATAATTTAAGGAGCAGCAGAGCGATCTCGAGTGTGCGCTGGTACATCAGTGGCCTGCAGTGTTTTCGTTCACAGGGTTGCGTGTTTTAGAAATCACACCCATGCCCACGCAGAGCTGTCCTTGTGTGTCTCACTCGCCCGTCTCCTCTACAGCCCCCTCCAGCGAAGTATGGCGGCCGGCACACCGTGACGCTGATCCCAGGCGACGGCATCGGGCCCGAGCTGCTGAACCACGTCCGCGAGCTCTTCAGGTGCACAGACCTGCCTGTCGCCGCTGCAGGCACTGACCGTCCTGCAAATGTACTGTCTGATGCACGCGCAGACTGACGCTAATCTGCTCTCACTGCACAAAACCGCAGGCGTCGACTGACGATGTACTGCGCACTCTGTGTGACTGCTGGTATACACTATCGCTTTCAGACAGTGGCTGTGCTGTCAACAGTGATGCATGCACCCTGTGCTGCACACATTGACCTGTATGTACACCGCACGCAGTGTGTGACATTGGGCTGTAGACTGTTATGTAGAGAGGGGGCGTTGCACAGTGCGAACAGGAGGTTGTACCGTGTGTCTTGTTGCACAGGTTCTGCTGTGTGCCTGTGGATTTCGAGGTCGTCAATGTGAACTCGTCTCTCACCGAGGAGGATGACATCAACAACGCCATCACCGCCATCCGCCGCAACGGGGTGGCGCTGAAGGGTCAGTGTGCGTTTCCTGTTGCGCGGTGCATACAGGTATAGGCAGTATGAGTGTTCTGCATAGTTCGTGTATTCAGTCCAAGTAAATTTACAAAGGATTCCAATAAAGAGTAGAGTATGGCCAGCAGATATATCATCCTGGAACTCAAAACTGGCAGTCCGGGGAAAAACTAAGGCTGCTGCTGGAAGAGGTGTTAGTGGGGCCAGCAGGGGGCGCTCAGCCTACAGTCTGTGTGGGTCCTACTGCCCCAGTATAGTGCAGGGACACTATACTGTAAAACAGGCACCGTCCTTTGGATGAGACGTCGTCCCCGGCGTCCTGGCCAAATTTCCCATTGGCCCTTGCCAATCATGGCCTCCTAATAACCTCCAACTATGAATTGAGTGTACTGGTGCACTATGGCTGCCGTCACATCATCCAGGTGGGGCTGCACACTGGTGGTGGTGGAGGGGATCCCCATTACCTGTAAAGCGCTTTGAGTGGAGTGTCCAGAAAAGCGCTATGTAAGTGTAAGCAGTTATCATGAAGAGTACACTGAGGTAAAAACAACATGAATGGCTCAGTGACATGTGATATGCATTGTCAGCAGTGCAGAAACCCAGCCTGTAGAGGGCAATGTGAGTCTGTGGGGTGAGGGGGCAGGAGCACCAGTGTGTGCTTCAGAGCGGTCCTGACCGAGGAGGTTAACAGCCACACCTGAAGCACAGCTGAGAGAGTCTTGGTGATGAATTTTTGTACAACAACATTGCTGGGCTGTATTTACTGCTCCGGGTTAAAGGCCAACCTCAACGGAAACTGCAGTATTTCTCTCGGTCTCAGCCAGCGGGTGCTGAACACTCGCATGGTCCTGTTCCGTTTGTCCAGCTAATCCCACACTTGAACAGCGTGGGAGATCAGCTCTTTCTCCAGCTTGTCTGTCCCAGGACATGCAGACATAACCATTTTGCAGACCACCTTGCCTCTCCACACATCTAATGGAGATGTGACCTTTAGTTTAATCACATTCATTTTTTTGTTCTCCTTTGTGACTTTTCAGAAATTCCACGACACACCCATTTAATATCTAAAGGCACGCAGGTTGAGAGAGACTGAATAATCCAGCGACTCCGTTTCTTTGTGCGTCTGTCTCTCCAGGCAATATCGAGACCAACCACACCTTGCCTCCCTCCCACAAGTCCAGGAACAACCTGCTCCGGTGAGGCTGGTCCCGAGCCCTCTGTGGGTCTCCGAGAGTCCTGGGACAGCCGGGGCATGGCTCCCCACAGTGTGGGAGATTCAAGAAAGAGCCTGACACTGGGGGGCCCTGCCAGCGGTGGGGTACAGATCGCACTCCCAGTGCGCAGCAGACGGGTCCAGCGCAGGTCTTACTGAGAGCTGCGGGCTCAGTTAGGCTCGTTGATGAGCAAGGTGCCGTGAGTTTATCGTGTACGCATGCAGGAGTTGATCAGCCACAGAAGCAAAAGGCAGTTCAAAGCACCAGCTGGAACTCTTCTCACTTATATAGACAAGCAGTTACAAAAACAAGCACAAAAAGGAATAGATAACACATTTGTGCTGTAAAGGGTAAAGCAAAGATATCACAGGACAGCTCCAAACATCCACTCCCTACTCGTCTTTGAACATTATCTTTAAGTCCAGTGCAATTTCAGTTCAGTCTGTTGCTCCTGTTACTTCTCAGGCAGTCCAGACAGCTAAGAGCTACAATGCGCTCTTAACCTTTTCCTTCAGAAGTGAGCTATCAAGTGCTGGATGTCTCAGGCCTGTTGGTTGCTTTTGATTATGTTTGTAGGAACAGTGACTTGGGAGTTAAAGCAGTGTAAAAAATCTCTGGGGCTTCCTCGTTCCCGTTTGTGCAAGAGCTGTCTGTTAAGAGGCGAAACAGACTGAAAAGCTATCCAGGAGGCATGCCCCAGTGAGGCACAGCTACAGTTATGTCTGGTCTATTGTAGGATTTTATTTTTTGGTTATTCGGTCAAGAAAAAAGTTGTTTTTGCGCACTTCGTAGCAGGCGGCTGCCTGCCTGCGTGTGTCTCGGTGTTGATGTTGGCGTCACCCCCCCCGCAGCACCAGCCTGGACCTGTACGCCAACGTGATGCACTGCCAGAGCCTGCCAGGGGTGCAGACGCGACACCGCAACATCGACATCATGATCATCCGGGAGAACACTGAGGGGGAGTACAGCAGCCTGGAGCACGAGGTGAGAGGGGAGGAGGGAGGGAGGGAGAAGGAGGGTGGGAGAGCTAGAAGAGGAGGGAGGAGGGTGGGAGAGCCGGGGAGGGAGGGTGGGAGAGCTAGAAGAAGAGAGAGGGAGAGGTGTCGGTCAGTGTTGTCAGTATCCCTGTCCTTCCCTCTCCCCGTCTGGCAGAGTGTGCCGGGGGTTGTGGAGAGCCTGAAGATCATCACCAAGCTGAACTCGCTGCGCATCGCCGACTACGCCTTCAGCCAGGCGCGGCAGAAGGGTCGCCGCAAGGTCACCGCCGTGCACAAGGCCAACATCATGTGAGCCGACCGCGTGCCGCTACCACGGCGACCGGCGCGTGCGGCCCTGCGTGCACTCCCTCTGCACGCTGACCCGCTGACTCTGTCTCTGCAGGAAGCTGGGCGACGGCTTGTTCCTGCAGTGCTGCAGGGAGGTGGCGTCCGGGTATCCTGACATCACCTTTGACAGCATGATCGTGGACAACACCACAATGCAGGTAACGCGCTGCCGTCCTCCTTACGGAAAGCTGCACCCTGGCAGGGGCTGGCAGGGCATCGACATTCCTGTTGGGAATGGGGCATGTTACGCAGAGGGTGGTGGGAGTGTGGAACAAGCTGCCCGGCCATGTTGTTGAAGCTGTTCCCCTGTCTTCTTGAAGAAAACAGCTGGATGAGACCCTAGAATCAATTAACTACTGTAGACCAAATTGGCTAGGTAGGCTGAACGGCCTCCTCTTGTTGGTAAGCCTTCCCCAGCGGACTATCTTTGTAGAGCAGGGTCTCTGAATCCTGGTTCTCAGGTTGCATTGTCCTGTCGTGAAGTTGTGTGATGATGATGGAATATTTGAAACGGTGGAAATTCCTGTCTCCTTTTTTAACTTCTTAACCCCTCTGCCTCTCTCCCAGCCTCAGAGGGCAGCAATATGTGTGTGTATTAAGCCCTCTGCCTCTCTCCCAGCCTCAGAGGGAAGCAGTATGTGTGTGTATTAAGCCCTCTGCCTCTCTCCCAGCTTCGGAGGGCAGCAGTATGTGTGTGTATTAAGCCCTCTGCCTCTCTCCCAGCTTCGGAGGGCAGTACTCTGTGTGTGTGTGTATTAACCCCTCTGCCTCTCTCCCAGCTTCATTGCAGGCTTGCTGTGGAACAGTGTGTGTACTAACTCCTGCCTCTGTCTGCCTCTCTCCTCCCAGCTGGTCTCCAAGCCTCAGCAATTTGATGTCATGGTGATGCCCAATCTCTATGGCAACGTGGTGAGCAATGTGTGCGCGGGGCTGGTGGGCGGACCAGGCCTGGTGCCGGGGGCCAACTACGGGCGCGACTACGCCGTCTTCGAAACGGTGAGTCCGTCCCACTCGCAGGGGAGAGAGGGGCGCAGGGGTGGGGTGAGGCGGGACGGGGGGAAAACGAGAGGAAGAGAGTGATCGAGCTGGGGGTAGACCGAGAGAGGAGGAGAGAGAGCCTAGCCCACTGGGCTGAAGGAGTCTTTGGAGTCCTGACTGCCCAGTAACTGTCTGTCTCGTCTGTCTCTTCTTTTCACCAAGGCCACTAGGAACACAGGAAAGAGCATCGCCAACAAGAACATCGCCAACCCCACCGCCATGCTGCTGGCCAGCTGCATGATGCTGGACCACCTGAAGTGAGTCAGACGTTGTGGAGTGACTGCGCTGCCGCTCACTGCCCCGTGCTGTGTCTGAATGTACAGTGTACACTGCCTGCCCTGCCCTGCCCGGTGTCTGAATGTACAGTGTACACCGCCTGCCCTGCCCTGCCCTGCCCGGTGTCTGCATGTCCCGCAGGTCACTGCCTGCCCTGCCCTGCCCTGCCCGGTGTCTGCATGTCCCGCAGGTCACTGCCTGCCCTGCCCTGCCCTGTGTCTGCATGTCCCGCAGGTCACCGCCTGCCCTGTGCTGCCACTCCAGTGCACTTTACTATTTTTATACTATTTTGGTACTGGGTGAAACATCCTACTTCTGTGGCAGTGGAGAAGAGTGTCTCTTTAGCTGAGCTCTGTTCTACCCTTTAGGTAGAACAGATTAGGTTCTAATTAGGTAGTAAAGGTCACACCCCAATCTGCCCTGGGAGAAAGCCCTTTACTACCTAATTAGGTAGTAAAGGGCTTTCAGTCGCTTTCGACCAAATGGGACCAAAAGTTCAGATTTGTCCTTTTAGAGGCGTCTCCGGTAGTATGAAATGTGGCTCTTCCTCAGGTAGTCCTGAGGCCAGTGTTGAGGCGGGGCTGCTGGTCAGGGACTGGTTCAGGCGCAGGGCCAGTAAGGGGTTGGGGGTCACCGTCACTCACACAGAGTCTTGCTCTTTCTCCTCCTGCCTCGCCCCCCCCACCCCGCGGTTCTCGATCCAGCCTGCACACCTACGCGGCGATGATCCGAGGCGCCGTGCTCAAGACCATGAACGAGACCCGGGTAAGAGTCGCCCCAGTGCTGACCCTCGACCCCCATGTGGACTTGGGGGTCCGGGTCTGTTCCACTTCCTGTTTCCTGTGTTTTGTAGTGAAGGGCTGGCGGGCGGGGGGGGTGGCTGAGTGTCCAGGCAGGTGTCTCCGCAGCTCTGGGCTGCGCTCGCCGAAAGAGCGTCTCAGCCGTCCTGTGCTGGACTGCGCCCTGCTGGAAGAAGTGCTTCAGCTGAGCTGAAAGACTCCGGGCCCCCCGCGCGCTGACATCCGCACCCTGCTTTTGACTGTGGCCTGTTGTTTCCCCAGCTGCACACGGCGGATATCGGGGGTCAGGGCACGACCTTGGAGGTGGTCCAGTCCATCATGAGGCTGATTCAGAGCAACGGACCACAGACCACCCTAGCCTACTGAGTCCGCAGGTAACACTGAGCCTCCCTGACCACACAGGGGGCTCCACCTGAGCCTCCCTGACCAGGCTAGTGCTGCCCCCTGCACACAGGCCGGGAGTCCTGCCCCACTCCCTCACTCTGCACCTCTCCACTCTCCTTCCAGGAGGAGGGCTCTTCGACAGCAGTCTTCGGAAGACCCCGTCGCCCACAGCGTGTGTCTATTTCTCCTTGCTGCTCAAACCTGTTGTCTTCTAAAGTCGTCTCGGAGAGACGGGGCTACTGGGGGGGTTTGGGGCTCCCCCTTCCCCCCCACTCCCCTGCTCTCCCGGGCCTGGCTGCAGGAAGCACTTTGCCGATGAAATCCTTCGCTTCCTGTACCCAGACGGACGCTCTTCCCCTGCGCTGGGACTTGTGGCCTGTTTGGCTCCGGGAGTTCTGCTCCTCCCAGGGCGGGTCGGGGAGCGTGTTGGTCCAGCCCCCCGCCTCTCCTCGTCTCGGGCTGCAGGAGCGAAAGGAATTCTCCGGGAGCCGGAGGAGGTTTCCGTGCGTGCCTGCCTGCCTGCCTGGAGCGCCGGGGAGAGCGGCCGGCTCTTCTTGGTTTCACTGCGGAGCGACGGCAAATCCCGGGAGTCAGGAACTGCATCCCGTGTGGCTGAAGGCACGCAAGAGGAGAGGGGTCTCCCGTGGTCCGGCGCTGGAGCCCCACTGCTCGGCCGTGTCGGCCCTCGTGTGTACCTGTGTACTGACCGACACGCTGGCAGGTCGGTCCTGTTAGGGGATACTCCGAGACTTGTTTTCCATTCCTTACTGCCTTGGTTCCCTGTCTGTTTTGCTCCTATAATGTTTCTGCTGCAGACGTTTGGAGACAAACATCCCCAAGAACGTATGAACCCCACAACAGAACAGACCACACCAGCTGGGATGTGCTGTTCTGTTGAATGTTCATTTCTGTTTTCACAAATACTGTATGTGGCTGTTGAGAAGGGTTTTCCCCTGTTAGATGTTCTGACCATATGCTTCTGTGCCAGAATAAGATATTTATTGTGGGTTTGTGTTCATTATGAATGTTACTTCTCGCTGTTCCCTGTGCATGCTTCACGATTAAACAAGCCCTGCACTCTCCCGGCAAAGAGGAGAGTGGGCAAACCATCCATTTTGTCTCGTTTTTGCAGTAATACAAAGTCTGTTGTCCCTGCAGGAGGAGCAACTCTTAAATAGTTTTGAAAACCCTCCAGGAAATAAAGGTTAAGTAGCAGCTGTGCTTTAATGATGTGACCTTCTCCACCTCAGGGTCGTGCACTATAGTAACACTTGTAACAGCGTCACGGTGCACAGTACTGTCGCTTAGAGCTAAATTCAGACCATTGCAGTAGCTGAACTTTCTGTTTCGGTTCTTGTTGCATAATCGTTCGTGTTCGTAACACAACAGCGGGAGGAGTGCAGGGGTGTTGTGAGTTTCTCTTCCCTCACGGTGGCACCCCCTTTTGAGTTTCCAGAAATGTTGTGAGGATCACCACATCCCAGTGGCCAACTTTTACACTCGGCTCCAACCCGACAAGAACCGCGACCCTGTGAAATATCCATGATTTGTAAACAGTTTTAATGCACATGATTTTTTGACGTTCTTTTTCATTACCTCAATATATATAGACGAAGCCCAGGAGTGCCCGTATGCATGTAGTAGCTTCACGAGACCGCTGGTGTCGTTTCGCTGACTTCAAAGACAGAATGTCAGGTTACAGCTGTGACCGTTGTATCCTCAAACCTGATTCTGCCTTCCCTTTTCCTTGTCTGTGAACCCCTGTGCTGGTGTGTGACCGGGGTTTGTGATGTTTCCGGAGTGCTGTTGTGTGATGGAAGTATTTTGTACTTTTCAAAAATACCAAAAAGGACTGGAGCTCTTTAGAGTTACTGAGAGCAAAAGAATATCTGCGCTTTGTAAACTCTGTAGATCTTGATTTTATATTGGGTGACACCGTGGCACACTGGTTAGCATTGCTGTCTCACAGCGCTGGGGCCCCGGACTCGGCTGCTGCGGTGCTGTCTGTGTGGAGTCTGCATGTTCTCCCCATGTTCACATGGGTTTCCTCCCAGGTGCTCTGCTTTCCTCCCCCCAGTCCAAAGACATGCTGGTAGGTTAATTGTCTTCTGGAAAAGTTGGTCCTGGTGTGAGTGCGTCTCTGTCTGCCCTGTGTTGGACTGGCATCCCACCCAGGGTGTACCCTGCCTTGTGCCCATTGCTTTCTGGGATAGGCTTGGTCTCTCCCGCCACCCTGTACTGGACAGAGCCGTTAGAAGATGGATCAACGGATGAAATGTCCCTGTGAGCACATTCTACTCCGTCATCATGAAATGGGGCATGCACAGTACTACCAAGACTGCTAGCTCAGCTCGTCTTTCCAAACTGAGCAGCCAGGCAAACGGTACTGGTGACAGATGCAGCTGTGAGTCTAACAATAACAACGCTGGAAGAGCTACATGATCAAATGCAGGTTTCAAATGGAGTTACTGTACATACTAAGTGGTGTACTAGTTAGTACAGTGTTAAATCGCTTAGTCTACAGACTATGACCCAAGAATCAAAGAAATGTCACAGAATCTTTTTTTGGAGGCGGTTTCATAGCACCTAAAAGCTCCTAGAAGCCAAAGGAAGGATTAGCAGCACTCGAGCAGAGTGTGTGTCGTCAAGATTAAATGTGTCAAGACGAAAGTCACTTTTTATAAAAGAACATGTTTTTTGACAGGTTTTTTCTCGGCTCTGCTGCTGTGACACCCCAGCTAGTGGGAGCTGGCGGAGACCCAACTGCGCTCCTGGAGATTTCCGGCGGTGAACGGCGAGGCGGAGGGGCGTCGGAGACGGCGGAGGAAGAGGAACCGTGGCGGACAGGGCTCAAGCTGTGGGGAACAGCGGCCGGAGACCCCGCCGGAGTTCTGGGTCCAGACTGGCTTCGGCGCTCCTGGGAGAGGACGGCTCCCAGGTCAGGGCTTTCCGGATCTGTCTTTCTGGCTGCGGGCTGAGCCTCTTCACGGGACGGTCCTGGACTCGCACTGCTGTCAGAGCGCCGTTCCCGCGGCTGTGCGGGGCGTGCCGAGACCCCCGGGACGGATGCGATCACTCATGTGATCCTGCCTCCGTGTCCCGGGGAAGCGGAGACTGCCCGCTGCAGCCGGTGACTGCAGGGACATAGCTCCATCTCTCCATGTTGTCGCAACCCAGTAATAGAGACTGTCCTGCCCTTGGGGTGCAGGCATTCCCTCTGTCAGCGTCCCGAGAGGAGGCAAGGGTTCTGCTCTTTCAGAGTATCCCTCCTCAAGGGAAGCTCTTTACTGGGGTTCCCGAGGGATGACAACGAGCCCCCCCCCTCCTGCTCCCCCTCTCCCCTCTCTCCCAGTGCAGCTGGATCTCACCTACATGCTCAATAAAAGCTCCTTCAGTGCATCCAGCTCTTTGGATACGGTCCTTAAGTCGGACTCCCAAATCTGTCACACCTAAAATAATTGAAAAAATAAATATTTATTCCTATGAAGTTAATGTCACGATCGTTACTCCTCCTCTTAAGGGCGCTCCAGCCCTTCCTCGTTCTGTCCCATTCCCCACACCTGTTCTTATTCCAGCCCCTCTTTAGTTCCACCTTTAAAGCCAGACGCAGGCGTTTGCCCGGGGCTTCTCATTGAATCCCGTTTCGTGAGAGCCCGGGGTCCTGCTGCGTCTGGCTCCGTCATGGTTTTAGTTTCCTGTTCCTGATTTCCTGTCCCGCCGGTCCCGACCCGGTTCTGGTTTTTAGTTACTTCGGATGGATACCTTGGACTTTGCCTCCCGTTTTGGATTTCCCTTTTGGATTTATGCTTGGATTGTTTGCCCCGGACTCACTTCCCCTGCTCACCTTCCCCTGACACCTGCTCACCTCGGACACGCCCCCCTGTCTCCTGACCGACTCCTGCATGATATTTTTCCCTATTGTTTCTTCACCTTTCGGATCGTGTCGTCCGCATAGGGCCCGGAAAGAACTGTTTCCTGACAGTTAAATCAGTCGACCAAAGCTTGGCCAGTGTGTTCCCTGGATTCAGAATGTGGGGGAGAGGGGTTGGGACACTGCTTATCCACCTGGGGCATGCACCTTTCTGCTGGTGCTCCCCCTCTGGACACCCAGGAGTCTTCTTCATCCCTTCCGCGCAGTGCAGAAGCAACCTATTTTCCCCTTTAGTCTCCTCTTCCACTCTGCCACCCTCGTCTCTCAGCGTGAGACAGGTCTTTCAGGTCTGCTTCTGCCTCATTCAATGCACAGAAGACGGGCCACCATCTGTCTCTGGTGACGGGAGGTTCTCTTGTGACATCTTTCTCTCCTCAGGGAATCTTTGGGCTGCAAGTAGCATCTCCTTTGTCCAGTTAGAGTTGCCCTGCTCCTCATAGAGCCTTTGACACAGGATTTGTCCTTTGGCTTATTTTTATTTAATCGGTGAAGCTGCTCCTGTAGCTGCTTGACCATCTCCCTCCTCCGGAGCAGTACCCCGTGTGTGGTCTACAGTTCCACCGGGGTTTGACTCAGCTGAGACTGTAACTGCTTGAGCTCCATCCCTCTTGGTATCTTAACACCCATTCTATCCAGCATCTGGCTCAGGTGAGGTCAGACTCAAGCCAACTCCACACATTTTCTGGGCTTGTAGCCTGGCTATCCTTAACTGACTCCTAATCTTTGACAAGCCCTTCACCTGCATTTCTGTTTCAGGTTCGGCTGACTTGCTGGCTCCACAAACCAGCACCACACTCCTGCTAAGCATACTTTGAAGATGTGATGGCATCGCTGCTGAAATGCTGCTCAAAGAGACTTCATCAATCAAGAAAAGAACCACAGACTCAGACTGAGGAACTGTATTTTTCCTTTAAGAAATCTACCTGGGATGTTCATTTGTGATGTGAGTGGGCTGAAGGTTTCCCATGCTGACCAGGCTATCTTGTATACACACAGTATATTTATCATCTTCAGATTTGTTCTCACTGATGCGAAATGATTTTCACCAACTCCGGTAAAATCTATCTTTACTTCAATCACTCACAAACCATTCAGAAATTCTCCCTCTGTTGTCATGTCATTTTGTATTGTACCAGCAGTGTTAATTAGTAAAATGGGAACACAAACTACAATGCTAAATATTCGAAATCTTGTCATTTAAACTGTAGCAAAAAAAGTATGTTATTTGTTATAGCTGAAAAAGAAAGAGTAACAAAAAGGATAAGGTTATCATTTAATTTCAATACCTCAAAAATGCATCTTAAATTATTATGCTGATGTGATATTTGTCAAGATAACAATTCTGGTCCCCTGACAAACACAATTTGGCAAAGACTTGTATATTTGACTTTTCCACACACATTCTGCAAGTACTTGATTCACATTCTAATTGAACTCAATGCAGACATTTTGTATTGTGAAAAGCAGCTGTCTTTCAGCTGAAGAGGATGTTGTGGTTTGATGACTGTCAAGAATGTACAGTATGAGGTAGGCACTACACACTGAAAATGTTGATTGAGTATATGATTTAGGTGTACACTAACCGTCAATAACTCTTCTTATTTTATCAGCTCATTCAGTCCCATGCTGTATGACATTTTATGTTTTACAGAACGAATCTTACTAGCAGACATTTCTAGACTCTGGACTTCTCATATCTTCACCCAAGCCATCACTTTTCAAATCACAGTCTGCTGAAGTAGAGAAATGTGCCATTGGAACAGAACTCTTATCCAAAAAAAAAAAACACTGGTTTGTTTAAAATGATTATTCTTGAAGACATACCTCCTCTGCAGGCTTGAACGATGAAGACTTTAGGTTTCTTCCGAAGCTTAGGGCACTTGTCATTGTCAAAGAGCTTGATTATGCCATTCAGTTTCACTTTCTCTTCATCGCTGCCCACAATGATGCCAAGATTTCCATGACTAGCCGTGACAACAAAGCAGCAGCTGATGTCTTCCAGGGAGCTGCTGATCCTGTCTCTGAACCGCTGGACAGCCTCCAGGATTTCCTTCAGCAGAAACAAACTCACAGCTATAGGGATTATCCAAACCCGATTTTATACAAAGATGCAAAGTCCGCTGATAAGCACACCGCGCACTGCCACAAATATTTTCGCAGTTCAGGTTTTCACTTTCAGATTTGCAGGCTTGTGAGAATGAGAAACTGTTGAGCTCATGACATTAAATAATGGCGTATATGGAAGTTCCTAACTGACGTTCAGGAGGGATGATGACAGCCAAGCCTCTTGTGCTCCAGCTGTTAAAAATCCTCATCACTGCTGATGACATCTCTCCACTGGTGTGTATATATATAACTGATGCTCCCGGTGATGGACTTACCTTGGCTGTAGGGTTGATCTCAATGGTGTAATCAAACCCATACGACTGGAACAGGGTCCTCATTATTCGAATGTCATTCAAGGCTCCTTCCCTCCTGTTAAGGACGCACAGCATGAGAGCCAGGCGTTTTCCACTCATTTCATATTTGTGCGGGTCAGAGGAGACCAGCGGGTGCCCCCACTGCAACACAGGTACGGCACCATTAGAAACCAGTGCAGGTTTCACAGGGACGCACGAGTGCACAATTCTTCACTGAATCGTGTCTTGTCCACATGGCCTAGCTGTCACCCCTACAGCCAGGCAGGCTGAAGTAAAAGTAAAGACATGCTGCACACCAATCCAGAAGCCGTTATTTCTTAGATCCCATCTCTGAAGCACATTCTGTAAAGGATTTACTTCAGCAAAGACTTAGATCAACAGAAAAAGGGTCTCACACTTCTCTGAACTTCTCTTCTAAGCTGTCGCCTGAACAACTGTTGTCTAGCAACTGGTCAGGTGACTGAGGGTGACAGGGCCTTCTGGGAAATGTGCTTGTGGTCCGAGACTGCGGTTCCCTCACAGTTACTGAAATACTTTGTTGGATCTGCAGGTTATTTGGAAAGAGATAACAATGGAACTTTTCAAAACTCCAAGTAGATTATACATAAGCCTTAAATACTGAGCTCTAAATAGCTTTGAAATGCTTCGATGTAATCTGAAATGGCATATAATGGAGTTTGTAACAAACATTTGGGAGGGATGACAACAGCCAGGTTCAATCAGACTCAGCTGTCAGTAGTGTGCAATCACCCCTGAACTTTCCTGATGGGTCCTCACCAGAAACACTAAAAATACCGGGCGAGATCCCCTTCTCTTGTATACAACATCAGTTGTGGAAACTCCCTGCTGCTGGCAGCATGTTCTGAGGGCTTTGTGCCTTCTGCTTGGGGGATTGGAGGGATCCTGAGAACAAAACAGCTCGTTTCTCTGCATAACACTGACTTTTCTCTGCCGCCTGCCACAAGTGTTAGTCAAGAGTGTGAAACCATCAGAACAAAAAATATAAGAATACATGACTAACAAAACCAAAGTAAAATTTTCTTAGGTCCAAATATATGTTTGCATTTTCCTGACAAAATATTGTTCACCCAGTAAATTTATTAATAGAGCTTTTTAGATAAATGAAAGCTCTGTCGTATTGTGTAGTGATCACTTGAACACAGCGGATAAAAAAGTGGCTAGAGATATTTACAGGAAAACGTTTCAAGTAGAAGAATGCCCGTGAACCTCTGCTCGCTTAGCTGCTTCTGCAGGGGCTATGACTTCGGATCGTGTTTGAAGAGTGTGGAGATGTACTGGTTTCATAAATAAGACAAGCATCTCGTGTCGAAGTGGGAAAAAAAACCCGAGGAAGGACATTTGTGCTACACCGTTCCTATTGGTACAGCGTGTTGTTTTTAGTTTATTGACCTACACGAATGCGACACCGGCTCCCACACCTATTCGAGCTAGGCAGACCTCCTTTCGTCTAAAACCTTTATTCCGTCTGAAGTCGAAAAGATTTACCAGGACACGTGAATAAAGTACTTACTTGCGATGAATTATAAGACTGACCAATGGCCATCTTGGATAGTTGTTTTGCACATATTGCTGAAGACTTATCTACCAGAGCTCGTGATTTTATGTAGGTGTACTTTGACTTTAAAATCGGTATGATAGGAGTCTCGTAATGTTTCAAGCGGTCGCAGCAGATTTCCAGTAGCTTACACCGTTCCATGCACAGTTCCGCCAGTTCAGTCTCCAGGTCCGCAGACTCTCCTTCAGGCGTCTCTGGATTCAGTTTTGTCCGAAGGGAAGTGTATTCTTCTTTCAGGACGGAAGATTCATTTAGCAGACACTTGGTCCACTGTACATCATCGCCATTCCGTCTCCTTCTTTGCAGGTTTTCTAGTGTTTGACTCAGGAAAATCTCATCCTCGTCCATTATTTTCCATCTGACGTCTGTCCTTTCACTGTTCAGTAAAATTTCCCACTTTGATCTGATTTCTTGTTTGTCCTGCGCCGAACCCATTGAATCCAATTCCGCAGCAAGTGCAAGAGACGGGAAACAGTTCAGTATTCAAATCGGCTTTCAGGCGCCGGAAGAAAAGCACTTCGCCTGGCAAAGCCGGCGGGTGGCGGAAGAACCGGCGCATCTAGCAGCCTCGTCAGTGTTCAGAAAAGGCGTGTCATTTCTAGGAACCGAAATGCGAGTATGGTGCTTCCCCCCTTCATTAAAAGCTTACACTTTTGAGGTTGTTTTTGCATTTCTTTTAAATCTGTTTCTTATCTGCTATTTCAACCCTGATCGCTTTATCCTTGGTCATTTTTTTATTATAGCATTTTCACCTGTACTGTTAATTTCACCTGTCTTCTGTTTCCTTTTTGAGCGCTTTGGGTCCATTAATATGGAAGGACCTCTGTAAATGAATGAAGCAAATGATTTAAAGAGTGCCACAAATCTGATCTTAAACATAGAGATCAGTAGTTCGGGTGGGGAGCTGCGTCAGCATGCATTGGCTGCAAAGGAACAAGTAACAGGTTTATTCCCTGCTGAAAAGAGAAGAGAGAAAACAACGTTTCGGCCGTGGAGCCTTCTTCAGGAAGTGGCATGTCCAGAAGAGCGCTATATAACTGTTAGCAATTATTATTATGATTATTAGTCAAGCTGGACCGCAGTTCTGTCACAGCCTACACGAACCAGCAGTGCAGACTCCTCTCCATCGCCTGGTGTACGAGCAGATGGGTCAGAGATGAGAGGAGGAGGAGGCTGTTCGGCCCATCTGGCCTGTTTGGTAGTTAGTAGCTAATTAATCCGATCTTCTTCCCCAGCTGTTTCTTGAAAGATGTCAGGGTATCAGCTTCAACAGCATAGCGGGGCAGCCCATTCCACACTCCCACCACCCTTTGCGTAAAGATGCCCGCTTCTCTGTTGCAGAGGCAGTTCCAAGCTCTTCCAGTCTCCTGCCCGTGGCAGGTTCTGTCGGCTCAGGACAAGTCCGGGAGGCAGTACTTTCTGAGGACTGCAGAGTGCTTTTGAAATGGCTGTGCCAAAGGAATTGAAGCAGGTGGTGCAGCAATCTCCTTGATAAGTAATCAAGAAAGGTTACATTTGAGAAAAGACCATTCAGCCCATCTCCCTTTTTTGAAAGAAACCAGCATATCAGCTGCAACGAGTAGCTTGTTCCACACCCCCACAACCCTCTGTGTAAAGAACTGCATGTTTCACTGTTTATCCTGAAGAAAACGTCTAGGTTGACTTTGTCCATGCCTATACTGTGTTCACTTGGTTTGAAAGAGCCATCCAGGTTAATTACTGTCTCTTACAGTTGCACAGTTGAGAAAATAATAAATGTCAAGGCTCTGTGCGATAAAACAAACCAAAGAACCAGATTTACACATAGTAGAAAATTAAACAAGATTAAAGGCTGCAGTATGACATTGTTCAGAGTTCCCCATTCCCCAGCACTGGAGTAACAGAACAGAGAGTGCTCTCTTCCAGTGTTCAGAATCTTGTATTGGGAACTGAAGGAAAGACAGAGTCTGAAGAGAGTGTGTAAGCATATAGGAGGATAATAAGGCACTGATGTGTTCAGCAGCCAAACTGCTCAGCTCCTTAAATATGAGCAGCACTGTCTTGATTTTATATACTTAAATCCACAGGGAGCCAGTGCAAATAAGCGAAAATGGGTGATTTATGCTAATCTATTTTAATTGTGGTTAAAATCTGAGCCACAATGTCCTGTAAGTATGCTGTAATTTGTCAAGACTGTGTTTGGCTTAGAGATCGCACAGACTGAGGGGTACACCCAGTGTTACAAAGATGAAAAAAGAGAAATTTTCACAATGCTGTGAACGTCAGCCTCAGTACAGGACTTGGTTTATAAATGACCCCTAGACTCCTCGCGTCAGTACTTGGGATTGATTCCAGTACCAGCAAAAGCCAAAACAAGGCCGACAAATTTGCAGAGTTGATAAGGAAGGCCAAGCCACACAACATCGATCTTGGCAGAGTTCATATGTAAAATATTTTGTTGCATCCATTTTTATCATCGTGCAAGCAGTGTAAATTGGTTGTTAAAATGAATTGATGTCCAAACATTTTTAAAGTGCTCCCTGTGCCTGTGCTTCCAGGACCAGACTCTGGGATGTTGCCAGGAATATTTCAGGGAATGGCTGGGTAGATGTCTCAGGGCAGTTAACTAATATCTTCACTATCTGCGTCCCCAGACGAAGGGCAATTTCAGTTCAATGCAATGATGGCATTTGTCCAGCAGAGGACGCTATTGAACAAGGAAGGGTTTTTTCTCGTTCTCTTCTCATTCATTGCCAAACTGTACTCGGAACGCGTTGCAGAATATAGAGGAATATAGAGAAGGGAGTTGCCCCCAATGAAAGAGGTCCTGGCGTCTCTATCAGGCTCCAGCAGGATAAGAACATCGCCTGTCTTTCTGGATCACAAGCCACATGCCATCCTAGCATAAGCACGGGCAAATAAATGAAGGATCTGATGAGTTTGTAATTGCTTGTTAATCTTCTTTATGTAGTGTGGTTGGATCCCTTGAGTCTGCTTTCATATTACAGATGCAGAACTCCTTTTGGTCTGGGTAGCCCCCTGAGGACTTCCACTTGTTTGTGCATGAAGTTCCTGCCAGCAACCTTGAATTTCAGCCTGGTGTTACCCTGATGAAGTCTGGGTCACAAGATCAGGAGGAGATTGAGACCACCTGACATGACTTGAACAAGACCGTTCAGTTCATTGTTATATATTTTTATTCAGGGCCCCACACACGCTGGGAAAGAGCCAGGACATGTCAGACTGCGGACTGGCGGTGAGGTAGACCTACAGTGCGAAGCACAGCCAGGCTCTGGGGTGTTTTGTGAGTACGTCACCAAATCACGGAGGCTGCCTGGTACCCCTGTTCTGCAGTGGCAGCAAGGTTTCTGAAGAAGTGGGTCCAGGGACGACAGCGATGTATAATAGGATCTATATGTTAAATGACAGAGGAATTATTTAACAGCTTCACACCCACACAGACACCTACACACACCCACGCTGCAGCTCTGCTGCACAAGACTGGGTACCTCAGCAGAAGAGACAGACTGATAACACTACTCCTGCGCACCCATGAACCGTGCACACTCACACACACACACATGAAGCGTGCACACTCACACACACACACATGAAGCGTGCACACTCACACACACACAGCATGCACACTCACACACACACATGAAGCGTGCACACTCACACACACAAAGCGTGCACACTCCCACACACACACACGAAGCGTGCACACTCTCACACACACACACGAAGCGTGCACACTCCCACACACACACACGAAGCGTGCACTCTCACACACACACACACATGAAGCGTGCACACTCTCACACACACACGCACGCGCGCGAAGTGTGCACTCTCACAGACACACTCACATGCTCACACGCGGGCGTGCTCGGAGGGCTGCAGCCGGAGCCACCCTTCTCCGGCTTTGACACAGGCAGTAATTTCACCGCCGTTACGGCTGCTAATTGCTTTCTATTAATTACAGTTCTAAAAGGTCGCTGCTGGCTGAGAACGAAGGGGGATTTTGCAAGGAGCTAGGAGAGGATAAAAACGATAAAATAAAAGGCCCTTTCCTCTTTAGTTTTGTGAGCCGAAGAGGAGACGGCTGCTTGTCAGAGCCTTCTAAGGAACAGGGAGATTCTCAGCTCCGTGAACCCCTGTCAGAATCTCGAGAGGAGAACCTGCGAGCATCAGGGGTGCAGGAGAGCACAGGGAAATCAAGAAAACAGTCTGCTGAAGTGAAGACAGCGCTAGATTACCCTGCGCATCGCCGCAGTAGTGTGTCCATGGCACTGCAGTGTTGTTAAACCACAGACAATCACTGTGTTCAGGATGTGTGTCCCTGCCACCGTGTGCATCCACACTGACTGCAGACTCAATCAGAACTGGGAAAAAATACTTACACCAGCAAGTGTTTTCACAGCTGTGTCACCCAATATCTTTCCCTCTCTCTCGGCTCTACCCACTGTCCCACACTGCCTCCCTCCCTCTCTCTCAGCTCTACCCACTGTCCCACACTGCCTCCCTCTCTCTCAGCTCTACCCACTGTCCCACACTGCCTCCCTCTCTCTCTCTCTCAGCTCTACCCACTGTCCCACACTGCCTCCCTCTCTCTCTCAGCTCTACCCACTGTCCCACACTGCCTCCCTCTCTCTCTCTCTCAGGTCTACCCACTGTCCCACACTGCATCTCTCTCTCTCGGCTCTACCCACTGTCCCACACTGCCTCCCTCCTATCTCAGCTCTACCCACTGTCCCACACTGCCTCCCTCTCTCTCAGCTCTACCCACTGTCCCACACTGCCTCCCTCTCTCTCAGCTCTACCCACTGTCCCACACTGCCTCTCTCTCTCTCTCAGCTCTACCCACTGTCTCACACTGCCTCTCTCTCTCTCAGCTCTAACTACAGGCTCAGACCACCTCTCTCTCTGTGTTCTTACTTCCTCCAATCCCTCGTTTCTTGCCAGTAGCCCACAGCCCTCCCTCCCCCTCTCGCTGTAGCTAGAGAGGAGTGTAGGCACTGTGCACATTTGTTTAAATCGTCCTTGCTAGTGAGTCATGCTTGCCCATATTTACCCATGTAAATTTCTGACCTCTACCGCAGTGCTGATGGCTGAATGCTACAGGGCTGGGGAATGGTAGATCTTCTGTATGTTCCTACACAAAGACATACCAGAGGAATATTGTGCACTGACATCCTTTCCATATCCTGTTCCAGCCGCCTAATGGGATTGCCTGGTGTTCTTCATCGTATGAAACTAAACCTGCGTGACTGTGTCAGTCAGCCCCTGCGTGCTGTAAAACTATACCTCATGTAACTCAAGTTGGTCTCTCTCTCACACACACGGCAGTGGACAAAGGCAGCAGAAGAAGGGACAGAGACACCACAAAGAAATTTAAAGGGGCCAGCACTCTGAGAAACCACCCAATACCTTCTGACACAGTGTTCCTTTTCTTCAATGGCGCTAAATAGAAACGCACAGTAAACCACTCTCACACTGCCCAGAGGAGAAGCCTGGAGAGCAAAACTTCTCAGCGCAGCCCAGCTGTGCCTGTGGCAGTGTGGTCAGCTTCTCTAAGTGGTCATCAGTGGTGCAAGTCAGCCCCTCAGTCCCTTCAGCACTGTTCTTTTGTGTGTAGGGTTTATGAAGCAGCAGGTCAGTCACCTTGCATCACTGAGCTTCAGGCCCTGTCTGTCAAGCTACCCCTGACAAGCTACAGTCTGCCTGACTGTAATATATCCCAGTCCCCCTGTTTGACAGACTCCAGAAAGCAGGTGGAGGCTCCAGAGGAGCAGCACACTTAGCAAGACTGATGCTACAGGGGGCTAAAAACATTCCTTCCTTGCCATTCATTGGATGTGTCTGTCAATGAAAGAAAGAGTGCCCCCTGCTGGTCTGGCTGAGCAATGGCATTTTATCGTAAGTTAAGAGAACTGGCACGGCTGAGCTTTAGTGCTGGTGTGGTCAGTTAGAATGACCACACATTACCATCTCTTCACTAGTTTGCTGTCCTGCCGAGGAGTGGGTGTCTTCTTGTGATCTGTGTGCTGCACGGCAGGGCTTTGCATGACTGGTATCTCTAAGCACACACGTGCAAACTACAGTAGGGGATTCCTGTGGTCCGGGGTGTGTGTGGTGTGAAGTAACTGCATCCTCTGTGTGGGGTAACCACAGCCCTGACTGTAAGCATGGTGTGGGGTAAGGCTGTGTGTTGTGTGTGCGTAGTGTGGGGTGTAGGGTGTGTGTAGTGTGTGTGTAGTGTCTGTGCAGTGTGTGTGTAGTGTGTGTGCAGTATGGGGTGCAGTGTGTGTAGTGTCTGTGCAGTGTGTGTGTAGAGTGTGTGTAGTGTGGGGTGCAGTGTCTGTGCAGTGTGTGTGTAGTGTGTGCAGTATGGGGTGCAGAATGTGTGTAGTGTGGGGTGCAGTGTGTGTAGAGTGTGTGTAGTGTCTGTGCAGTGTGTGTGCAGTGTGTGTGTAGTGTCTGTGCAGTGTGTGTGCAGTGTGTGTAGTGTCTGTGCAGTGTGTGTAGAGTGTGTGTAGTGTGTGTGCAGTGTGTGTGCAGTGTGTGTAGTGTGTGTGCAGTGTGTGTGTAGTGTGTGTAGTGTCTGTGCAGTGTGTGTAGTGTGTGTGCAGTGTGTGTGTAGTGTCTGTGCAGTGTGTGTGCAGTGTGTGTGTAGTGTCTGTGCAGTGTGTGTGCAGTGTGTGTAGTGTCTGTGCAGTGTGTGTAGAGTGTGTGTAGTGTGTGTGCAGTGTGTGTAGTGTGTGTGCAGTGTGTGTGTAGTGTCTGTGCAGTGTGTGTGCAGTGTGTGTGTAGTGTCTGTGCAGTGTGTGTGCAGTGTGTGCAGTGTGTGTGCAGTGTGTGTGCAGTGTGTGTAGTGTGTGTGCAGTGTGTGTGCAGTGTGTGGTAGCTGCAGCCCCATATTTCCACTGTGTGTGTGAACACGTAGAGCAGCAGAGAGGAAAAGGGCAAACAGGACAGAGCACTCCTGCCACATCTCCCCGCTTGTGGAAATGAATTAAAAGTAAAAATATAATAAAAAATGTGTAGGAGTTTACAGAGGCTGAGCGCTACTGAAAGCAGATAGTTTGTGATACAGAAGCATTTTTCCAACAATTATCTTTGCGTTCTTTACCAGAGATGGCACCACGTGTTGCTACCCTGGAGATCTCCAGGGGCAACTGAGGGGTCTTTCTCCATGGCAACAGTGCGAAAGTTGCCCTCTCTACTAGCAAAAAACAGAGGTGTTTTCAACTCAGAATGTAGTTATTGTGTTTTATGTATTTTATTTCTTCCCCGTTTCTTCACTGACAGGAGAGAGACGAGATGCGAAGGCACCTGTTCTCTGACGCTCCGGGTCACATGTGACGAAACCAAACCTCGTGTCTCTGAAGACAGCGATCCGAGTCCCGCGCACAGCAGGGTGATGAATCCCAGGTCTTGCCATGGGCTGAGGGCTTCTGGGTACTAACTGAATTGCTTACATTCACAAACACAGACGCGAGGAATCCCGTCGCATTGACCTGCCCGTATTTTGCAGTCCGGATCGGACACCTGCTCAGGATCTGCTTCCTGCTCTGTGATCCTGGGTGTCTTATACGGAAGGGAGGGAATGCAAAATGCTTTTCAGCACAGGACTGCCTCATCTGGTATACAGTAATTGGTTGTTGTTTAGTGTAATCTAAAACCCAAGAGAAGAAGAAGCCAGGTTATTGCCTTCAAGAGCATGGCTTCATAGTTTGTTCCATACTCCCAAAACCCTTTATGTAAAAAGTACTGTACCTACAGAGCTCAGTTTTAAATGCACTTTTATATGGTTTCTTCTTGTGTCCTCTGGTTCATGACAAAGTTAACACATGGATCACCATTCCACTGGACCACCTAGCTTCAGTCTAATCAAAACCCCTCCCAACAGCTGTGTGTACAGCAGCCCTGTACTCATCAGAGAGTTCTGGTTTCCTGTACACAATGGAAAGCCACCATTGAGGACTGGGTTTGGGATCAGGGATTGGCTGTGCGAAGGATGATTTAATCTAGCCCCAGCCTGCTTATGATGTAGACTGCGTTTCACAGTTTCAGCGAGAGGTGTCTCAACACATTCTGCACCAGCGGTTTTGAAAGTCATGTGATGGGTGACGTGGGAGATGAGTCATGTGACGAGGGCTGAGTCAGCACTGTCACATGGCGTTAGGGCTCACTCTCCAGCCCAGGGCTGGCTCTCGCAGGGCTGTCTGTCTCACCTTCGGGAGAACCTGCAAAGAGTCTAATTGATCAGACTAATTGATCCAACGGTGAGCTCAAGTGGACATTTGTTAGAGCTGTGATTTTTTTTTGTTGGAGTAATAATCTGGTCTTGGTGTCTGGGGAATGCAAGGAGGCTTCTCCAGGAGTTGTGTTTGACCCTTAACCTCCATCAAGGGGACTGGCGTGACCCTAGTCCTGCTGTCTCCGGCCCCTGGTCCTGAGCGGCAGGCCTTTCTGATTTTCAATTAGCTTGATCTTTGATTTACCCATCAGAAAGGCAAGGCCTGGGGAGCTCAGGGTCAAAGGTCAGGCATGCTGTGCCATGAACAGGTGTTTTTTGCAGCCTGTGGCCATGAACTGCAGGACCTCTGTTCTACATAATACTGGAATTGCAACCCTGCTTATGAGAGACAAAAACACACACAATTCCTCGGAGGGGATCGACTCTCTCCTGTCAAGTGTCAATCCTGACGTTGTCCTAGAAGTGCCTTTTCAATGAGCGTGGAGCTCAGCAGTGTCTCTCTCTGTCTTTTCCCCTCTCTCTCCCTCTCCCTCTCCCTCCTCTCCTGGAGTCTGCTGTGAGCGGAGAGCGCCTTTGTAACTTCTGAATGTGAACCTGCGGGTGAATTGATGGAGCTAGCGCTTTTGCTAAACGTTCGCACTGATTTTCTTTCTTCCACTTCAGCTGTGTGACCCATGCAGAGAAGGAATGTACCGTGCCGATGGAAGAAAGGTCTTCTGAGAGTCGCGGGTCCCGGCTCTCTCCCGGCGTGTCTCTCAGCCGCGAGGAGGAAATTGTTTCTGAAGCGAGGCGGTGCAGCTGACTGGTGCGCGGTGTGGGAAGGGAGTGAGACTGTCACATCTTCCTCTCATTAAATAGGAGTGCCATATTATTCAGCACAGGAGAATAATATTTTGACATTTCTGGATGGCAAATTTGGAAAGCAGTGGTCCTTGGTGGAATGAAAAGGAATTGTCTTTAAAGGCTGCTTTAAATTGCTTTTCCGGGAGCGATTTTGTAAGGATTCTTTAATAAAGAGGCAATTTAAAAGTCAAAGCCCTTCTCCCCCACCTCCACCACACACTTTATTACTCTCCCTTTCTGCGGTTTACGCTCATTCTGTTATCTCTGCAGGCAGGGTTTCTCAGGCGGGTCTGGAACACAGAGAACTGGGATCTCGGATCCTCATCCAGCCACTGAACCTCACCTTGCTTGCTTTTCGCAGTGGGAGGGCAGGAGGAAATTTGCTTCCTTCGCAAGTGAGTCCTGCAACCCAGTCTGGGAACAAGCAGCCTATGCTCAGTGCCGGAGAAATGGTGACACAACACCAGTCACAAAAGGGAGCGGAATTAATACAGCAGGATCTGCTCTATGCAGTGAGCTGCCGTGATGTTCATGCTGAGGAGTGATATCTTTTTTATGGCTAAAAACGGGGGGGGGGTGGATTTATGTACATGTACTGTACATTTTGCTTATGGCTAGATTACAAAACATGTTTAAAATAAATACCGTAAGAAGACAAAATCCACACTGAAGCGATAAACGGACATTGGAGATGCAGAGAGAGAGAGACTGGGAGACCAGAGGAAAGACGGAGAGAGATCGTTTTGTAGCGAATGAATAATTAAGACCTGCTGGTGTGTTACACTGTGTGGGAGATCCGGAGACTGGCATCTCTCTCTCACTCCCCCTCGCGCGCTTGCTGTCTGTTGAGGCAGTATGTGCCGCATGAGCCCTGCTCTGCGCACGGTTTCCATCTCAGCTGGCTATCGCTCTTTGCAGAGTATTTATTACTAATTCATATTCGATTCTTCCGATTGTGATCTTTCATATTTTTTATTGCTGATCTTCGTTTAGCTGTCCCCGTTTACAGGACAGTTATGAGTCCCAGAGCCATGCACACTGTGCCACACTGATGCCCTGTGCTCTCAGTCTGCCATCACTGCACAGCTGCGCACAGCTGGAAGAAGACTTGGACGCCTAGCATCTGGTGCGATTCCCATGGACAGCCCTGCCGGACTCTGGGGTTGGAATCCCGACGTATTCCTCCACCTACCACACTCCCTTGAGAATCCTTTGTTTTGCCTCCAAAAGGATATGTGCCAGGATCTGTAAGGATTCTGCTTCCAAGATCCTGTGGGATTTGTATTTCATGCAGAACCTGCAGATTGATTGTTTGCATGTGGGTAGTGAATGCTTCAAACAAACAGGCATACGAAGCCCGTACAGTCAGTGAAACGCGCACACAGACCCTTCACACGCACGATGATGCAAACCCATTGATATTCTGTGCACACAGCAGCCCCGCCGCACATAAAACACCATCCCGTGCACAGCGCTGCGCGCTGACCCTCTCGCTGTGCAGCGCAGGGCAGTCGCACCCAGCGTGTGTTCAGTGCACCAGGTCCACCGAGCTGCAGTGCGCTGAACTCAGCTGGAATGATCTGACATTTGCAGAGCGCTGTGCTTTCAGCACAGAACACACACCTCCAGGTCAGGTGTCACCCAGGCTGCATTCAGAGAAAGTCATTTACACCAGAAGCACCCTCCTGCACCAGAGCTGCAGGCCTGATCACCCTGGGGTCCTGCGTGTTGTTCCAATACCAGAGTACGAAAAGCAACCAGGGCTCAGAGCATGAGAAT
The DNA here is from genome assembly GCF_059453375.1 of Lepisosteus platostomus. NCBI lineage: Eukaryota > Metazoa > Chordata > Actinopteri > Semionotiformes > Lepisosteidae > Lepisosteus > Lepisosteus platostomus. The sequence goes on from NC_142613.1 coordinate 2,283,458, forward strand.
ACAATATATTCGCACACAGGGTGTTACGGATAAGTAGTGTGGATCCTGTGCAGAATCCTGAACGATATCCAGAGACGTTGTGGAGCGAGCAAGCCGAGGTCCATAAGCCGTAGGTAGTCGAGCCGGGTGGAAGCACCAAAGTAGGAGCAGAGCCGGAAGCCGTGAGGAAGCCGAGGGCCAAAACTGGAACAAACAGCAGAAAGCCCAAACCGAAACCAGGAGACGTAGCCGGGAGAAAAACCAGGGTCAGGAAGCCAAGATCCAAATAGAAAGTCACAGAGATTTAGGAGGAGTAGCTCTCGCCAGGGTAAACCCAATACTGAGCAGGGAGATGTGAGTAAAGTTGCCTTCAATAGGCCGAGGTTAATTGACTAATTAGGGACAGTACTGGAACCACGAGTCCTCCAGAGCCGTGGCGAAGCATGGGGGGCCGTTGGGCATATCTAGCTCGTTTGGTAGCTAGTGGCTAATTAATCCGAGGGTTTCATCCAGCCATTTCTGGAAAGAAGCCAGGGAACTAGCTTCAATCACATGGTGAGGACATCTTGCTCCTGACACCCCACCACCACCACCCTTTGTGTAAAGTCTGGACCAGACGGATTGGGTAGCCATGCCTTGCGATGCGGAACTTTACCGCGGTGAGTCGGTACGGTAACAGCCCTGGGATCACGCCGATTGACACTTCTCCCAGCATGCCAGCTGGGGGTTCTCCAGCACTGCGCTGGTGTCACGCCACGATGATCCCCATAGGCAGAGCCTGTCTGGGTTTATCTGTCCTGCCCTGGATTCTGCACCAAGCAGGGGACACTGAGAGCGTGTGGGTAGTCTCTAAGACAGGATGGCAATGCGGTAGACACAGGGAAACACACAGAGAATCATTCTGGAACATTGCAGGAGAAGTGCAGAATTCCTAAAATAATCTAATTTGGTAATATTTCTTTAGAAATATTTAATAGATTTCATAGAAAACCATTTTAAGTACAAATGACATTAGACAACCCATCATTTGCAACACAAATTTGCAAATACACTTCATACTGAGAATGTAGTCTATTCTTATCTGTTCCCTTATAATATTTTACAATTATTTTACTCACTCGTAACCAAACTATATGCATTCAACATAAGGAAGATGCAGATGTTATGATTATCAAGAGAGAAAAGCATGTGAATGTACATTCGTAACTCAAGCTTCAGTTGTTATGAATCTTGATAAATTCAGACTTTAAAGACTGAATGTACTCCACCCATCTAGACCAATATTTGACAAAATTATTCATCTCTAATTTAAGTGAAAGGGTTCATTTTTCCATTATATATATTTCATTTATTAACTTGACCTAATAATTCATTGTTGATAAATCTAGAAGCCACTTTCCTGTTACAGGCTTTCTACAGCAGCAATGTTTGTAAGGCTGCTGACAGTCATGTGCATGTTCTTCCCCATCCCTCGGCACTGCTGCTGGCTCCTGTGTGCAGCCTGCGCTCAGAGATGCCGTGTGCCCCAGCTCCCTCCTTGCTGCACGACACCGGCGCGCGTCGCCTCCGCACCTGCAAGCTCACGCCAGGCGGGGGCGCCGAGGGCAGGCCAGAGGCACACACCGGCCCGCGACAGGAGTAACGCTCACCTGGGGAGCACAGCAGGACTCACACAGCTGCCCCTCGCCCGCATCTCCGCCTTCTTCCGCCGTCTCAGCCAGTGGCGATCTGCCCGGATGAAACATTCTGGGGACCGGGGGGAGGAGGACCGCAGGGGTCCTGAAATCACCTGCATCCGTCATGGAGCCTTAGCGGAATTCATCCGATCTCAGATGATAAGAACAGTTACAAACGAGGGGAGCCATCCGGCCTGATTGCTAGTATAGTTGTTAATTGATCCCAGGATCTCATCCAGCTGGGTCCTGAAAAAATCCAGGGTATCAACTACAGCAACATGGCTGGTTAACTTGCTCCATGCCCCTACAACCCTTTGTGCACGGAAGTGCTTCCTGTTCTCAGGTTTAAATGCCCTTCCACAAGGTTCCCACTTGTGTGCTGAAGAAGTCCGACTGGCTGTTTTTACACAGGATGGGCTGAAGGTCCCCTTCTCGTTTGTAAACTGATGACGTAAACTTCTCTGACGTAAGCTGTTGACGTTTGAAAAGAAGTCGGGTTTCCTGCAGTCAGGCTGTCCTGCAGGATCTCCTCCACGGGATTTCCCAAAAACAAGGAGGATATTTGCAAGAAAGCAGGAGGAGTCTGTCCCCCAGAATCTGAAGATGCTGAAGGATTTGTGTTAGTGTGTATGTGGGGGGGTGCTATATAAGTGTCAGCAATGTAACTGCACTGCACAACCCATCACACCCCCTGACACAGAGCTGTCCCTGAGCGCACACACAACACAATGCACAACCAGGGCTTCATGATTCTCTCATTTACATGAACCCCAACTGAGAACAAGTGGCCCATTTTTATCCAAACAGCCCGTGTACTTGTATGAAGACTCACACCGCTGCCTCTCCCAGGAGGGAGTTGGGGACTGAGAGAAGAGGGATACTCCCCCGAACCCCGAACTTGTACTTCTGTGAAGTCATGCGCTGTACTACCTTGACTGGAGACAACTTATTAACCATGACGGGACAGACGAGCTCCAGAACCCGCCCGGCACGCTGCCTTGTAACTGGACCCACGGCATCACCCTCACGGGGCTGACTGCAGTGGCGGACCGTGCAGCTCAGACCCACGGAGCGTGCGGGCTGTTACATAACTCCAGCGCCGTGGGGCGAGCGTCGCTGCCGAGTCATGACAGTTACCCCGGCGCTGTGCGAGTGCGTGTGTGCGGTTCTTCTGCAGCGACAATGCAGCACAGAGCCGAGGAGTCTTTTTTTTCCCCTCTCTCTTCTCTAAAACAGTTGTTCGATTGCATGGGGAGGTGTGCGCGCGTGTTGGGATGGGGGGGCTGACACAAAGTGCTAAGCAGTCGCCATTTTGGCTCCGACTCCAGGGATGACAGGGCTCATTAGAACCCGTTGTACCTTAGAGCCAAAATGGCAGGGAAAGGTTCGGCCAGTTTCACGGTCTTTTTTTCCAGAGAGGTATTGAGTTGGTATTCAGCACCAGGCAAAAAAACACACACACACACACGCAGTTACCCTCACTGACACACAGGCTCTTAGATACAAGCGTCCACCTCCCCCTCTCTCCTCCCACCCCTCTCTCTCTCTCTGTAACTAGCTGAAGAGAAGGGGGGACGAGTCAATAAAAAAACGCATTTTAGTATTTTGCGGCGGTGCAGAATGGCGGAGGTGGACAGCGGGAGCCGTAGCCCGGCTGCCGCCAGCAGGGACTTATCCGCTTTCCTGCGTCGGTTCCGGGGATTGTACGGCAGAACCTGACCGGACCGGACGCGGATATGAACTGCGAGGCGGACGACGAGGTTGCTGCGGGAGAGGCTGTAAACTCGCGTCGGGGAAGACACCCGAATCATCTCACGATCAAGACAGGACTTCACTTGTGCTGAATCCGTAAGCGCTGGGCTCTCCGACATCCCTGCCTTGCCTACACGCTTCCCGGTCGACACGTCCCGATTCCGTGCCGTAATCTGTACGCTTTTATTTCTGAGAAGCGGGGAGAGACGGCCGAATTCACGTCCAGCACATCCAGAATCGATATGACTGTGCGTCTCGGAAGGGCTCCTCGACGTGTGTTGTAATTCTGGATCGACCGATGCATTTCGAGCGCAGTTAGCCGGCGGGTCTGGCGTCTCGGCCAGCGGGCAGGCGGGCTGGACAGTGCCCCCCGGTCCCGGGTTTCTCCGCGCAGCGTGAATCCGCAGACTGCGGGAGAAGTACCGCGGCGCCGCTCTCTCGCCCGGGAGCATGGAGACGGGCGCACCGGAGCGCAGGCGGCTTTCCTTCACGGCCCGGGGTTAAAAATTCACTAAATCGCTGAGTTGGCACCGAGACGCGACTGACAGGACGGAGTCCGCTCGCCAGTCCCGGGGCTGTTGTGGGATCGGCTCGGGGGTGCGGGTTTGGGGGTTTGGTGGAGAGGAGTGAGGGAGTCGAAAAATAAAAAGTATCAGCCGTACCCGGGGAAGAGACCTCTTCTCTCTCTCAACTGTGTTCTCGTTGACTGGCGTTCTGGTTTTGGGGGGGTTCTCGGTTATTTTTTTTTTAAAGAAAAAAAGGATCCGCATTCAGACAGCGTAAATTAAATACGACTGCAAAAATTAAGAAGTCCGTCCACCGCCACCACCCCCCCAAAAAAAGGGAAATTGGGGGGGGGGAGGAGGAGGTGGAGGAAGGCTGGACAGTGAAGAAGGGGGTTCATTGAAGGAACTTTTCAAATAGTCTTTTCTTGGACCGTCTCGCAAGTTTCTCCGAAGGCGCTCGGTGTGTGTCCGGCGGAGGAGATTACAGAGCCAACGGCGTCGGCGGGAGAGCATCCTCCCGGTATGGGAGGGGTGGCAGAGGGAGTTGGGGACTGAGAGAAGAGGGATACTCCCCCGAACCGCCCCCCCGACCTGTATGGGGTGAAGAAGAGACGGGGCTGCCGGACGGACGGACGGACTGTCCGCGAAGCGACTCTGGGGGCGAGGGAGCCGCGCCGCTCTCTCGTGAAATGCGGGGGTCCCGCCGCCTCCGCTCGAGCGCCGGGGAGAGAGCGCCTCCCGTGACCCCGGGGACCCCGGGCGGGACAGGTGACCGAGGAACCGCTTCTTAACCAGCAGGGCACCGGAGGAGCCCCGAGAATTACAGCGCACACGCACGGACTAACTGCCTCACCGGCCAGCTGACCGAGCGCTTCCTGTCCGCTCGCGGGGCCGTCTACACCCCCCCCCGCCCTTCCGGCGCCCCCGCTGCGGGAGGGGAGGGCAGGGCAGGGCGGGACGGGACAGGTGGGCTTCGGCTCCGGGACCCCGGGTCGGATTCGCCTGCCTGTCGCTTTGGGCTCTGGAGCAGCAGCGCCAAGGCGAACCGCCCACCTGATCTGGACCGGCTTGACCTTTGAACTCGCCCCCCACCCCACCCCCCCACCAGCTGTCTTTGAAGTGTCTTGCGAGTTACAGGACAGTTGGGGGGCCGAGAGGGGAGGGGGGAAGGAGTAATCGGGGACCCCCCCCCCACCCCTTTTTTCTGACTGATTTATTTTATTTTCTGTGATCGACAACTTACCGGCAGAGGCCAGCCAGGGCTCCCCTTCACCCTCCCGCCCCCCCCCCCCCCCCCCCCAACAACACCACCCCCTCACCCTTCCTCGCGGGGTGACCCTGGGGTGCGTGCCGGAAAGGGGGCGGCCATGGAAGGGGGCCAGGGGACCCCCGAGAGCCCCAACAGGGCCGTGGAGTACCTGCTGGAGCTCAACAACATCATCGAGAGCCAGCAGAAGCTGCTGGAGACCCAGCGGCGCCGCATCGAGGAGCTGGAGGGGCAGCTGGAGCGGCTCAGCCAGGAGAACAAGGACCTGCGGCTGGACCGGCACCAGCAGCAGCACCACCCCGGCCCGGCCCGCGCCGAGGCCCAGAGCGCGCCCCCTCCCCCGCCGCCCCCCGCCCCGCCCCGGGACCGCCGGGCCCATGCCCGCCTGACCAGGGGGCTGTCCTGCGGGTCGAACCCGGGGGCCGGGGACAGAGAGAGAGCGGACCGGGGAGACGGCACCAGCCCCGCTGCCACGCTGCACAGACAGTGAGTCCGGTCCCGGTTCCCCTCGCGCTCGGCCCTGCAGAGCCCCCGCCGTACGCACCCTGCCCGCTGGTGTCCGGCCTAGGCGACCCTCAGGACCGGCCCGCGGCTCGTTTCCAGCTCTGGGTGGGGGTGACGCGGCGAAGCGCGTCCTCAGGGGGTCAGAATGTGACCCCGCCTTCCTGTCCAGAAACGGGCAGCTGTCGGCTCCTGACAGGCCGCCTGCACCAGCGGTCATGAGGCCCTCCGGCCAGGTGCTGCAGTGTTTGTGTCCTCTCTGATGCGTGCTGCGTGTTTTCACGGTCAAGGCTGCTCATTTTAATATGGCGGGGGCTCTTGTGCAGGTGGCCGGGACGGTGTTGTCGTTGTTGCTCTGTGAGGTCGAATGCACTCGTTACTGCTCGGGGGCTGGAGCTCGATCTGAAAGTTAAAGGGCTACATTTTTTGTGTGCGTAGTTTGTGCACCTCGCTCGATCTGTGGGGAACCCCACATATTGGTGCCCTCATGAGGCAGCCGAGCTTGCAGGGAGGACATGTAGTTAGAGAGCGCCTCCTGCTGGTCAGAAGAGGCAGGGCAGCTGAGTGGCACAATAAGCAGCCACTAGTGGCACAATAAGAATCGCCTGATTCACCACCCCTTGCAGGCTGGTCTGGCCCCGGGGTGAAGTCCGCAGAGCCGTGGAGCAGAGTTCAGATGCTGGGGAAAACGTTTGTGTGTGGTAGGAAAGGCTTGCGCTGTTGCAGGGCACAGTTAGAGATCAAAGGGGCAGAAATCACACTCCTGTTGTGCAGCTGATTGTTCCAAGTGCAGGTCCCTGGGGCTACAAGCTCTTGCACAAGTGAGCGAAGCACAAACACAAACGCACTTGTGTGCTTAAGTGACCGTCAGTCCAGATTGATTCAAGATGAGCTAACGAGCGCAGGCTGTTCGTTTCCTGGTGCTGGCTTCCTGACAGCAGCCTGCGGCTCATAGTAAGATGTGGACTGGCTCAGCCTGCTGCTCAGTGGCAGAGTCCAGTTGCTATTGCCGGTCGATTGTGTTTATTTTAATGTGCCGCGTTGGTTGTGGTGCAGGATTTTGCTCCTGTCTGTCTTGTGGGTTATGATTTCTCAAGTATCGAGCCGTCGATGCCTGCAAAGCACCCCTCCCGTCAGAATGTTATAATTCATAGCTGACATGTAGCTCTTGTGCTCTTCAGTGTACAGGCTCCCGTTGCACAGCTGTCCGGTCCGTTTCAGGTTTTGCCGAAAGCTGCGCACTCCCGCACAACCTCCACAAGTCCGCCTACGTGCTCATTTCCTCCATGATAGTAGGTTTGTGAAATGCGGCTGCACCTGGTGTTGGCTTACAGGAAAGTGCCTGCCTGCAGCTCCCAGCAAAACCTGGAATGGATCACGCAGCTCTGCACTGGGAGAGGTGTTCCTCCAGCTGTCCGTCTGTCCTAGCTGGTGCTTTGTGCTGTGCTGCAGTGGAGGGGCTACAGCGTGCCACATGCCCACCTTGCAAGTTTGTGTGTGTGTGAGAGTGACAATGCATATGCCCTGATCTGCGTGGTGCTTCCTGTTTTGCACGGTGAATTTAACAGCCTCATCCAGTGAACCGGCTCGTGATTCAGTTTTCCCAGCGTTGATATATTGAACAAATTAGCCTAAATAGTCTGTTTATGTGCAGCTTAGAGTTAATGTATTCCTCATAGTGTTCAGGCAGGACCGGCACACAGCATAAGCAGAGCTCTCGCCTCCTGGAGTCTGGGCTGTACCGATGAACTGGCACAGCGGCAGTCCAGACGCAGGCTGAGTTTCCATTAAGGGTCTTAAGATAGACCAGTGTCAGGCTATATTAATACTGCACAGATAACCTCCAGATAGTTCAATAATCCTTGTGTTTTACTGGGGATTGTCACATTCAGAGAGTTTGTTCATGCGATTGTTAATGCGCTGTTTGCTTGATTGTTAGAGGGTTGGAAGTAAGACTCCCACTGCACAGCAGTCTGAGCCGTTCCAGGTTTTACAAGCTGCGTGGCTCTTGTACATAAGCCAGTACCAGTTGCTGGAGATTTCGAGCTTGTTAACCATATGTGGGTTCATGTACGTACTGTACCTAGGCAGGCAATGTTAAAGTACTGCTAATACAGTACGGTACATACAGTATTTGCCCCTTTTGTTTTTTATCACAGCAAATCTGAGCTAGAGCCCTCAGCTTGTGAAAGCTGAACTGGGTCTAAGCGGTATGCAGTGGGAGTCTCACTCCCAGATGGGCTGGAAAACGTCTTGCGAATCCCAAGCGCTGTGACTCACCGGTGGCTGTTACGAGCCAGTGTGAATTCGGTGTTGTTAATGGAGCCCTGGTGAACTAGGGGTTACAGATTTAAAGGTTTTTAAGCATCAGCCATGTCATAGAGAGAAATGAAAGGACCTGGTGTGAGAGAGGAAAGGGTTTCCTTATGTCGCAGTGTTTTCACTCTGTATCGATTCTAATGAGGAGCAAAGCTGTTTTTTAACTCAAACGGTCATTTCGCTTGTTCACATCAGAAATGCCCGACACTCGTACACAGGAAAATTGCTGTATTGTCTTTTCCTGTGCGTTGTTTTTATATGGTCTTTTATGCCCTGAAACCAGATAATCGTGCAGCTCTAACTAGTGAACTCTAGTTTAAAGTGTGAACGTGTGCAGTTTCAGTCCGCCCTGTCGTCCGGTCTGGGAACAAGCTCGTGGGGAGGACTTTTCGGGTCCACAACAGAATGATCTCACGAGAGTGCCAAACCGTCTTTCGTTTTGAAAGTCGAATTTGTTCCCTGGAAGTTGATTTTCCCACAGACGAACAAGCTCATTTTTTGTAGTAAACTTGTCTTTTCTTTGTGTGAGCTGTTCAGTCAAATCCCAGAAAATGACAGCTACGATCTACTCTTCAAAATCAAAAGGCAAAAACGTCTAGATTAATTTATAATGATGAGATTTTAGATTTTGGAAAATATGTGCAAGATATAAGCAGATATCCTAATTGTTTTGAAGGCTTTATCTGGTTAATGAAATAATGCTAACATATGGTCTGTAGCTCCTTCAAAGCTGCCGTTTTCTGAAAACCATCAATGAGGGTGTTTTATAGAGAGCAGGTCTCAAACACCAGGTGTAGTGAAAGTAATTGTCAGGATAAAACATTCAGGACAAGTTGCTGATTCCCACCTTTCGGGAAAATCCCGGATGAGATTTTGGGATCATGTTCCTATTAACAGCCATTAACTAAGATGGACTTCATTGACTTAGACAGTCGCCTTCAGTGTCCTCTGATGGTGAAGAGAACCATCCCATCCCAGACTGCTTCCAATAGGATTATCTCTGCTGTTCTGTGTGCCTCCACAGTTAGAATGAAGCACTTTACACCTCAGAGGACTCTGCTTCACATCGCACTTTCACATCACATCCCAGCTGGGTGACACACAGCTGCCGTTCTGCACAGCAGATCCAGATCAGGGCGCAGGAGTGAGAAATTACTTCCCCAGCTGAATTCAGGGGGAGCTTTTAGGGTACCAGAAGTGCATTTATCAGGAACCCCTACTCTCACTCCCAGGAGCCGGAGTGAACACCCCTACCCTTATGAACAGTGTCATGGTATCTTCAATGATTATATTGTCTAGTCAGGGCATCGGTTTAATGTCTCATTTGCAGGATATAGTCTCCTACAGCACAGTGTCATCCTATTTGAGCATTAGTTTGGGAATTCTGGTCCAGATGGAATAGTGCCACCTACTGGTGTACGTACACCACTTGCAACAGAAGCACGACTTTCTTGGAGGTCTTCCATCTGAGTACGAACCAGGCCCAGGCTGGCTTAGCTTCTGAGATCTGATGGGATCAGACTTCAGGGAGGTGCGGCCCATCCCACCTACTGTTAGATGAGACAGTGCTGTCTGCCACACCCAGCAGTGTTCAGACCCATAATTAATAATAATAATTACCTTCAAATAATAATAAAGACCCATGATGCTCTTTTGCTGCAGTACCGGCAGCTTCGAATCCTCTGTGGGCAGAAAAAAAACCACAGAGCACACTTTCTCTCTTGGTGCAGAGCTGTGCAGTTCTGGCCCCTTGTCATCAGAGCAGAAGAGCTAGGCGCTGAAACGCTTAAAAAAAATCCCAGCCTTCAGCACTTCCTTCTGATGTCTCAGCCAGCAGCAACTAGACAAGTTTAGGTTTGGAGGAATTGTCATATGGAGAAGCTTTACTGTGCTGCCATGGAATTAGACCATGATAATTCTGTAAAGGTTTTATCGTCTAATTTGATAAAAGACATTGGCCTTGTGCTGCCCTACACTTATGAACTGTTCCTACCAGAACTCAGTGTGCCAGATAGTCTGCAGTACAGCACAGGGCATGCTGGGAGTCCCGGGAGGGCATGCTGGGAACCAGCAGAAATGGGAAGAAGCTGGATGAAAAAGTCCTGCATGGTCTGGCCGATGGCTGGAAGTCTGAGCAGGGTCAGGTGTGAGTGAAGCCACGGTGGGGGGGTGGAGGGGTAATTCAGGGGGAGCTGTCTGGGCCTAGGGGGGCAGAATCGACTGGATTTCCGCCAGCGTATCTACACCTTCCGCAGTGGGGGGGTGTAAACTGTAGGCATTTTTTGTGAACGTGCCCGTAAAAAAAAACAGCCAGTCCTGCACAGCTCTGGCAGAAAATCCTGCAGGACTTGCAGAAAGATTCTCGTGCCAGAAATCCTCACAGATTTTCCTGCAAGAAAATCAATCTGTTATTTTTCACGTTACCAAAAAAGAGACCTGAAAGATCGTCCCTGTGGAATTCCTGAGGGGATTCTACAGGATATTTTACAGAAATCCTGCTGTGTTTGTGCATCTGTGTGTATGTGTGTGTGCATTGGTGCAGGAAGGCAGTGCTTTCTGTGTAGGAGATCTGTTTAACATGCCAGAGAGAGAGAGTGAGTGTGTGGGTGAGATACAGTAAGAGAGAGACCCTGCAAGTTAAATAAGTTCTTTTTTTTTTCAAATTGCAATAAGCCCAAGCCTCCTGTTTGCTCTAATAAATGAGGTGGTTTTTCTTCCTCTTAGGGCTTGCATTTTCTAATAGGCACCGACTCAGAGCTGCGTTTGAAATCCCCAGTCGTAGCTGCAACTTTAACCCCTTGGGTTCATTAAATATCCTATATAGCCGTATTAACAAAAAGAAATTGAAGGTGTTTTTTTTAGCTGCGCGATGAATGTTCTCCCATTCCCCCTCTGGTTAAAATAATCTCATCTTCAAACAAAGTCATCGTGAAACCAAGGCAACGTGCGTGTGAGGAGAGGATTCTGGGCCCAGTGAATTGGGCCAGTGCTCTGGGGTGGATGGGGCTAATTTTCAGGCCCCTGTGGCCCCTCCTGTCGCTGCCCCCAGCCGGACTCCACCTGCAAGAGCACCTGTGGAGGTGATGGACACAGGAGAGGGTTAAACAGAGGTGCAAAAAGATGTAAAATAATGTCGTTCGTGGGCAGCATGGTGGCACAGCAGTTAGCAGTGCTGGTGCCCTGTATTCAGTTCTGGACCTGGGGTGCTGTCTGCATGGAGTTTGCATGTTCATGGGAGTTTCCTCTGGATGCTCCAGTTTCCTCCCACAGTCCAAAGACAGGGATTCATTTTTTCCAGGCCCCACGATTGAGACGCCAAGACCTCATTCTCTTCTTGTACAGCCTATCTTAAGGGTGCGAGATGTTCTTCACACGAGCCAGCCAGGATCTGACGCTAGAATCTTCTGCTCCAAAGTCAGACGCCTTGTCCATTACGCCACTGGTCCCACAGTCCAGAGACTGACAGCTGGGAAAGCTGGCCCTAGGTGTGAGATTGTGAGCGTCTGTGTGTGTTTCCCATGCGATGGACTGGCGTCCCATCCGGGGTGTACCCCGCCTGCCTCCCATTGCCTGCTGGGATAGGCTCTGGCTCCCCCTCACCCCTGAACTGGAAGCAGTGGTTAGAAAATGAAAAACAAATCTTTCATTTGGGTTGAAGCGATTCTCCTTCCTGTATCTTCTTGCTGGTTTGGAGCTGTCAGACGTAACCCCGCTCATATTTCATGCCAGCTCGGGAGAACGCTGCCCCCCCCAGGGCTCCCCCACAGACGTTCACGCGTCAGTGACGTGTTCCTCCGACCGCCCTCACACAAGGGCCCCCAGGGTCTCTTTTCAGGGTAGACTGAGGATGCCCTGATACTGTCCCGTCAGTGTGCATCAGCCCTTGGGGAGTCCTGGTCCCCACTGGCCAGTGGCATCCTGCGGACTCGAGCGAGCGATGATCCAAACAGAGAAGCGCTGTTTAAGTGGCCTCGTATATCAGCACAAATTCAGGGCTGTAGAGGTAGTGGGAACATGGCTTTGCGGCTCTGTGTCATTCAACAAACTGCCCCACGGTCTGCTGAAGTACTGATAAGAACTGACTTTGTAAAAACAGCAGGAATTGGTTTGCGCCTAACGAGGTTGTTAAGGGTAGAAGTGGTCATCTTCAGGGAACAGGGTGAAAACGACCGGAGCCTGAAGCTCACGGACCTGTTCTGAAAGGCGGCACATGAGGCTCTACTGTATAAAAGGGTTCGAAAACTGTAGCAGTCAGTCTGCTCTGCAGGGCAGACCCAGCACAGCCCTGCTGAGTGCACTGAGCTCGCAGTGGCTGAATCTGCACAGAGCCAGATCCTGCTCCTCTATTGACGGGTTCATATTGCATGGAAGGCCATTCAGCTCGTCCTGTTTGTTGGCTTTATCTGGGTGTTCGTTCCAGAAACCCCTCCCTCTGTGTCAAGATATTCTCAATGCTTTCTTTATGTGCTTACATGTACTTGGGTCTTGATTTGAGTCATTATGGTTGACTTTATGAATATTGTATGGGATTTAAAATTTCTGTTGCTTTTGTACTTGACTTGGGGTCGGTATCAGTCCAGGATGGGACACAGACACTGGGACTGGGGTATCAGTCCAATACTGGACACAGACACTGGGAGTTGGGTATCAGTCCAGTACAGGACACAGACACTGGGAGTGGGGTATCAGTCCAATACTGGACACAGACACTGGGAGTTGGGTATCAGTCCAGTACAGGACACAGACACTGGGAGTGGGGTATCAGTCCAATACTGGACACAGACACTGGGAGTTGGGTATCAGTCCAGTACAGGACACAGACACTGGGAGTGGGGTATCAGTCCAATACTGGACACAGACACTGGGAGTTGGGTATCAGTCCAGTACAGGACACAGACACTGGGAGTGGGGTATCAGTCCAGTACAGGACACAGACACTGGGAGTGGGGTATCAGTCCAGTACTGGACACAGACACTGGGAGTGGGGTATCAGTCCAGTACTGGACACAGACACTGGGAGTTGGGTATCAGTCCAGTACTGGACACAGACACTGGGAGTGGGGTATCAGTCCAGTACTGGACACAGACACTGGGAGTTGGGTATCAGTCCAGTACAGGACACAGACACTGGGAGTGGGGTATCAGTCCAGTACTGGACACAGACACTGGGAGTGGGGTATCAGTCCAGTACAGGATACAGACACTGGGAGTGGGGTATCAGTCCAGTACAGGACACAGACATTGGGAGTGGGGTATCAGTCCAGTACTGGACACAGACACTGGGAGTGGGGTATCAGTCCAGTACTGGACACAGACACTGGCAGCTGATCTGGCATTTAGTTGCTTTTGTCTGTACGTCTTCAGCTGTGAAGAGTGAGTTCAATCTAATCTCCATCAAGGCTGAGAAGACTGTCTTTATTTTTAGACGTACTAGAAAAGCAAGCAGAAAGCACAACACTTCACACAGACAGGGGATTGAGGTGTAAACAGCTGAGAGCCACTGGAGGAGGGGGTGGAGTGGAGAGAGCCTGGAATGGGCGAGATGTGTGTGTGCATACAGTATGTGCGTTTGTGCAAGTGTATGTGTGCGCATGCGTGTGTGTGTGCGTTTGTGTGTGTGTGTGCGCATGCGTGTGTGTGCGTGTGCGAGCGTGCGTGTGCATGTGCATGTGTGTGTGTGCGTGTGTGTGTGTGCGTGCCTGTGTGCGTGTGTGTGTGTGTGTGTGCGTGTGTGTGTGTGTGTGCGTGCCTGTGTGCGTGTGTGTGTGTGCCTGTGTGCGTGTGTGTGCTTGTGTGTGTGTGCGTGTGCGTGTGTGTGTGTGTGTGTGTGTGCCTGTGTGCGTGTGTGTGGTTGTGTGTGTGCATGCATGTGCACGCACGTGTGTGTGCTCCCCTGCCCTGTGGTTGGACAGACTGGCCTCCACAGTGTCCAGCACCGTGGTGTCTGCAGGAGCAGTATTAACCTGCTGGAGGTTTCATGTTAGAAGGTTGTGTGGAGACGGTGCTGGAGCCGGGCTGAGAGGCAGAGACAGGCGTCGCTGTCGGAGACGGTGACATCGGTTCTCAGCACTGCGCCCGGCTGTGGGTCCAGCTGTCTCTCCAGCGAGCTGCGGGACATCACTGTCCCCTTTCCCGCTGGGAAGAGAGCGAGTGTGTGTGAATGTGTTTGTACGTGCGTGATTGTGTGAGAGACGATTGTGGTCGAAGAGTGAAAGTGTGTGACTGCTCAGATAAGTGAGTGTATGTAAGGGTGTGTAAGTCACTGTGTGGGAGTGAACCTACATGTATGTATATTTGTATGAGAGCTTATGTATGTCTGAGTGTGTGACTGCATTTTTAGGTGTGCGTATGTGTATGAGAGACTAAATGTTTGTGCAACAGTGTGTGAGACCGAATATGTGTCTGTTGTGTTTCAGCTTGTGTGACTGTGAGTGTATATGCTTGTGACTGCCTAAGTCATGGTGTGTGTAAGAGTGCGTGTGTGTGAGTATATATTTGTGTGCACTATTGAGTGATTATAAGTGTGTCTTTTGTGCTGTTTTGGTTTCACATCTGTGAAGGTTTTGAACTTTATTTTTTTTAAATAAAAAGTGGGTTTTTCTATAGAGCTGTTGACAGAATGACGGTCGTTCTGTTCAGGGGTTGTCAGAAGTCGCTGGAACGTATTGGTTGTACTCTCTAACGCTGGTAGTCGGTTCTCCTCCTTTCCCAATGTAAAGGTTTTACGAACCTGCCCGGGAACATTAGGATTGTCCCAGGTCCGTACTCTCTCTGTGCTGAGGGTGGGATCCCTCTGGAAGTGCCTGGATAAGGTCCTGGGCTCACTGAGCTACTGAGGCACCTGGCGAAGCCGAGACTGGCTGAGTCGAGCTCCCGTCATCCGGCACTTTTCAGCTCTTCCAATTTTCCGGTTTCTTCAGCTGGGGAGCTTTGTGTCGGCGCTTAGTTTGAGATGGAAACGGTGAGAGAGGGAGGGGAGAGGAGGAGATGAGATGAGGGAGAGAGGAGGAACTGCGGCAGGGAACCAAGTGGGACGCTGTGCTTCTTTAATTAATGTATTAATGGAAATTAAATACAAGTGGAACGAGGCTGGAGAATAGGAGGCTGCTCCTCTTTAAAGGGAGGGTGAGAGAGCTGTGTGGGAGCACATTGCAGAACAAATTGTCCGGCTCTGCTTTTGATGGGAAAGCTCCTGTGCCACACAGATCCACGCACAAGTGTTTAGGGATGGCTCTGGGACCGACAGTGCTTGCGAAATGGAGTCAAGGTGAAGAGAACAAGGCAGAGTTCTTCATTCCCTGGGCATTTCACCTGTTTGACCACGAGCCTGTAGAAAGAGAAACTGGGCAGGTGAAGGATAAAATAGATTTCAGGCTTGTTTTAACCGCGCACATCTGTCTATGCAAATCTACTTAATACGAGGAAGCAAGCATGAAATCAAAAGACCCACTGTGCTGGCTCGTGCCCAAGGCTGAGCAGGGGAACCTGGGGTTTCTGGGCAATTATTTAAGTTTAGCTTGTCTTCCGCAGCAACTGTCAGTAAGCTTCAACCCCCCTGAATTTCTGCTGCTGCTTCATTACTGCTCTGTGCTGGTGCAGGGAGGTAGTAGGACTCCCGTTGCATAATAATAGTATACTGGCATATACTTACAGACAGAAGCAGAGCTGCCAGGTGTCCGAAACAAGGCTGTTCACCAGTTTCTTAACTGCGAGAAATATTGTTAAACAGGAGCACAGTGACAGAGAGCGTGGGGTGGGTGTGTGTGTGGTGTGTGTGTGAGGAGCAAGGAGTGTGGTGTGTGAGGAGTGAGGTGTGTGTGTGGGGTGTGCAGTGTGTGAGGAGCAAGGAGTGTGGTGTGTGAGGAGTGAGGTGTGTGTGTGGTGTGTGAGGAGTGAGGTGTGTGTGTGGGGTGTGAGGAGTGAGGTGTGTGTGTGGGGTGTGAGGAGTGAGGTGTGTGTGTGGGGTGTGCCGAGTGTGAGGAGTGAGGTGTGTGTGTGGTGTGTGAGGAGTGAGGTGTGTGTGTGGGGTGTGAGGAGTGAGGTGTGTGTGTGGTGTGTGAGGAGTGAGGAGTGTGTGTGGTGTGTGTGAGGAGTGTGTGTGGTATGTGAGGAGTGTGTGTGAGGAGTGTGACGGGTGAGGAGTGTATGATGATGTGTGTGTTGTGTGTGAGCAGTGAGGAGTGTGTGTGGTGTGAAGCGAGAAGTGTGGTGTGTGTGAGGAATAAGGAGTGTGAGGAGTGTGTGAGGTGTGTGTGTGAGGTGTGCAGTGTGTGAGGAGTGAGGTGTGTGTGTGAGGTGTGCAGTGTGTGAGGAGTGAGGTGTGCAGTGTGTGAGGAGTGAGGTGTGTGTGTGAGGTGTGCAGTGTGTGAGGAGTGAGGTGTGTGTGTGAGGTGTGCAGTGTGTGAGGAGTGAGGTGTGCAGTGTGTGAGGTGTGCAGTGTGTGAGGAGTGAGGGGTGTGGGGAACGAGGAGTGTTTGGGGTTCCCACAGAGCAAATACCCCTCCCTCGTTTTCTCTTGCCCTCGCCAGGCCCACCTCTCCCTCCCTCGGCCCGCTGCCTCTGCCTCTCTGTCCCTTCAGCCCTCCTGCTCGCCCCCTCTCCCGCTGCGTCTGTGGAAAGCGGCCAAATGTTTTTAAAGGCAGTCCGCTGTGCGTGTGTCGTTCCAGCCCACCTCCTCTCTCCCATCAGCCCTCCTGAGCCAGCGCCCCGCTGCCCCCCTCTCTCCCTCCCGCGCTCGCCCTCCTCGGAGCGGACAGATGGCGTGTCAGCGTGCGCGCGCTCCTCCCCCTCCGCCGCACCTGCGCGGCCTGGCGCTCGGGTCAGGTGAAGAGGGGATGGAGGGGGGCGGAGAGGAGAGCGTCACTGGCCAGCAGGGGGCCGGCCATCTCTCCTCCGCTGACCGGCCCCTGCCAGGGTGCGATTCATTAACGGGCGCTGTGAGAATTACTGTTCCTGGCTCCTGAAAAAAAGCACCCTGTCTCAGCCGCTGTTGACTGTAAGCTGTGTGTGCTGGCTCAGTGCACGCAGTTCAGACTGCGGCTCGTTAGCGGCTTCTGTTTGTCGGTTAAGAACATGAGAAGGTTTAAAGAATGAGAAGAGGCCAGTCAGCCCTTCGAGCCTGTGTGGTCATTAATAATTGATCCAGGATCTCACCCAGCTGTTTCTTGAAATAACCCAGGGCATCGGCTTCAACAACACGGCTGGGCAGCTTGTTCCACACCCCCACCTCCCTTTGGGTAAAGACGCGCTGCCTCCTGTTCTTGGTTTTAAATCCACCCCCACGAAGTTTCCACCTGTGCCTTTGTCAGTGCGTTTGGTTAGCATTATTTATGCGTTGTGGCTGACGTCTTTATCCGAGATGAATGATGAGGCTTGCAGGGGATATATCCGGTGCATTTTGATTCCGTGATTACAAATCATTGAAGTGTCATACGCCCACATGGTCCAGAAAGCTAGGCAGGCACACACATACACAGCTGGAGTGCGAACACAAATGCAGCGATAACGTGTGGCGCAGGGGCACAGCGGGGGTCATCAGGAGGGCCCACCGCTGTCAGAGTGAGCTGGGGAGTGTCGAGGAGGTGGGGGCTGCTTCCCAAGGGCACCTCACCAGGGAGCAGGAGAATATACGAAAGGGGCACCACTTGGCTCGTCTTGCTCGTGGTTGGCTTGGAGGTTATTGGTCTGGCCTCTTCAGGAAGGATCCCAGCGGCTCTTCTTCCAGCGGGGTAACTTGTTTCAGACCCCCGCAACCCTTAGCGCACAGACGTGCCCCCCCCCCGATCGCAGTCGTAAACGAATCTTCCCGATGTGTCTCTTGTGCCCTTGGTTGCCTGTCTCACCGCCGGCTCCGGTGTGATTCTGGGGTGTTGATTTCGTTGATATTTTAAGTACTTGCCCCGCTTGCCCTTGCGGGAGGGGCAGGGGCAGGAGAGCGTGGGGCAGATATAGAGGGGTGAGTTCTGGAGGGGGAGCAGGCTAGGACACAGGAAAGTAATGAAGGAAGTGCATCCTGTCACAGAACGTATATCCACACCACGTGCCTTAAGAACAGGGCTGCACCAGTGAGTTTCATATGTAGCGTTTAAATCGTCAATATCTAAAGGCCTGGAGCAATTTAACTGTGACCAGTTAAACATGTAACAGGTGTCATGCTCAATTAAGTGCTTTAGACACTATGTGGAACAAAAAGCACAATATCCTTCAGTCCTCAATGGACCAGTGTTCCCTTCGTTGAAATATTACAGTACTTGCGACTTGATCAATTTGCCTAAAAAAGTGTTCCTACTCCCTAAGTAACAGGTGATTTAGGGTGGCCACTTAGAATAACTGGATTGGGGCTCTAATGGGATCAGGGTCGGAGACGCCTGCACTAGAATTGTCTGCCACTTTCTAGGAGTATTGAATACAAAGTCATTTATATGCTGTATATGATTATAAAGCCATACAGCTGCCAGATGTGTACAGAGTTTGACATACTATTATTCTAAGCAAGGAACTGTTGCTGAAGGAGGATACTTCTCTTTCTCTGAGAATTGATATGCAGCTATGAACAGCTTTACTGCATTCCTCTCACGAGGTCATGTAGTATGGTACTGGTCTCTCTGAGACACCAGCAAGTTCCCCCCTGTCCTAGGAAGCAGGATAAAGTGGACAGCCCCAGAGCATTGTGGGAGCATGACCACACACATGGTATTTCCTCAGAGAGCCCTGCCCCCAGGGCATGGGGCTGGGAACCTGAGCCCCAGTGGGTTATTGATTTCAGCTGACATGAATGCAGGAGCTGTCCTGGGTTTCGTATTGACGTATTGATTTGTTGGCTCTGTGGAGTGACTTCCTCAGGAGCCTGGGAGCATAGCTCTCATTCGAAGACGATCTGGGGTGCTGTAGTCCTCAGATGTGTCCCAGATCTGGGCACCCCTCCTGTCTGTACACACACATCTGTTATCTGTTGAAACTGCGGCTCTGTCCCACTTAAGCTGATGCGGTTGTCTAGTCTGAGCACCAGCGCCAAACCACCGTTCCCTGTCTGCATATTCCGGGTCTGGGAGGCTCCCACTAAATGGAATTAGCCTAATTTTTAATTGATCTTTTTATCTCAAACCGCATTTTTTTTTCCCCGAGAAACAAACAAGTAAATTAGTGCTCCACTTGAAAGAATAGCGATTCATTCAAATGAGTGGAAGAGGGACAGAGAGAGTGGAGGAGAGAGACAGAGACGCAGAAAGAGTGGGGGATGAGGAGAAGGTTAAGAGGGGGTGGAGGGATGAAAAGAAATGAATGTACAGAGGTATCGATGGAGAGAGCGAGAGAGTGAAGAGACCGGTTTGGAGGAGGTGGCTGAGAGAGGAAGCTGCACAGAATGTCAAATACGGGAACGATGGGCGAGAGGAGGAAAGAGCAGGAGAGGGAGGTGGACGGTACAGCGAGGGCGGTCATGCCCACCAATGTCCAGTCTTCGCGTCGCGTCCAGTCGGAAGGATGGACAGCTGCGAGGGCTTGGTCATTTCTGCCGTCTCTGTCTCCTGCTCTTCATGTCTCTGTCTTTCCGTTTCCACCTCTCTCCCCCTCCTCCGTGTCCCCCTCCCCACCTCTGTCTCCCTGTAGCTGCCAGTGTCATGAATCAGTCCCCCGGCCTGTTCAGAGATTGATGTCCTTAAACAAAGAGCCCCTCTCTCCTCCCACCTCTCCACTCTCTCTCCTCCCGATCTCCAGCCCTCCACTCCGTGGATAATGACCACACTGCCGCGACCCCTGCTCTGATAATGATGTCAGCCCCCCTAGCACATCCTGTCAGGCAGTGTGAGTAAATATGCAGGGCTGTCTTTAGAAGAAACAGCCTTCCTGTTATTGAAGAAACAGTGGGTCACGTTTCTCCGTGTTGCTTCAGTGCTGTTTGCAAATGCTGAACTAGTGTTACCCCAGTGGAAAAGGAACAGTGGCCCACTGCCTCCTGGGACCTGCATTTGTGTGCTGTAGACACCGCGGTACAACTGTGAACAGAGAGTGTCAGTGTGAGACACTGCAGTACAACTGTGTACAGACTGTGTCAGTGTGAGACACTGCAGTACAACTGCACTGACACTGTACTGCAGTACAACTGTGTACAGACAGTGTCAGTGTGAGACACTGCAGTACAACTGCACTGACACTGTACTGCAGTACAACTGTGTACAGACAGTGTCAGTGTGAGACACTGCAGTACAACTGTGTACAGACAGTGTCAGTGTGAGACACTGCAGTACAACTGTGTACAGTGTCAGTGTGAGACACTGCAGTACAACTGTGTACAGACAGTGACACTGGAGACTTTGCAGTATAACTCTATACAGACAGTGTCAGTGTGAGACACTGCAGTGTAACTGTATACAGACAGTGTAGGTGTGAGACACTGCAGTACAACTGTATACAGACAATGACACCAGAGTCACTGCGGAACAACTGTATACAGACAGTGACACTGGAGACACTGCAGTACAACTGTATTCAAACAATGACATTGGAGACACTCCAGGGTAACTGTATACAGACAGTGTCAGTGTGAGACCATGCAGTACAACTGTATACAGACAGTGTCAGTGTGAGACACTGCAGTATAACTGTATTTAGACAATGACATTGGAGACACTGCAGTAAAACTCTATACAGACAGTGTCAGTGTGAGACACTGCAGTACAACTGTATACAGATAGTGACACTACAGACACTGCAGTATAACTGTATTCAGACAATGACACTGGAGACACTGCAGGGTAACTATACAGACAGTGCCAGTGTGAGACACTGCAGTACAACTGTATACAGACAGTGACACTAGAGACACTGCAGTACAACTGTATACAGACAGTGTCAGTGTGAGACACTGCAGTATAACTGTATTTAGACAATGACATTGGAGACACTGCAGTAAAACTCTATACAGACAGTGTCAGTGTGAGACACTGCAGTACAACTGTATACAGATAGTGACACTACAGACACTGCAGTATAACTGTATTCAGACAATGACACTGGAGACACTGCAGGGTAACTGTATACAGACAGTGCCAGTGTGAGACACTGCAGTACAACTGTATACAGACAGTGACACTAGAGACACTGCAGTACAACTGTATACAGACAGTGTCAGTGTGAGACACTGCAGTATAACTGTATTCAGACAATGACATTGGAGACACTGCAGGGTAACTGTAGAGTATTTGCCAGTGAGTGACGCTAGTAACTACAGTATACAAATGCAATTTTTATGGAAGAGTAGATTACTGGAGTGGGTGACATTAGGTCAGAAGTGCATCTAGCAGCACCAGCATGAATTGTACGAGTTATACTGCCAGTTTTCCAATCCCAATTTCAGAGTGTGCGACTTCAATACCCAATCCCTTTTTCTCCTCTGTTGTTGACGATACGCTTCATTTGTTTAGCCTGGGATTAATTAGTATCACCTGAGTTTAATTACACATGCTCCAGGAGCTGTATTAATTACTATTAGCCACATGGCTTCACAGTGGGAGCTTTGCCAGTCCTCCTGGGGGAGAACTTACCTACGTCTGTGAGGCTGGAGCCGTGTGACAAAAAGCATTATTAATACGAATTAGAGGGCTGGTCAGACGAAAAGGCCAGTCTGGCACAAAAAGGCTTTAAGTCTGAGCGACAGAGACAGGACATCGGCAGATCACTGTTTTTCTTTACACAAAGCGGTGAACATGTCAAATCTTCGATGACTAAGAGGCTGGTTTTGCATGGAAGCTGCCAGCAGGACTCTGTTTGATAGCACCCCTGAAGGACAGAGCACAGGGGGAGCAGTAACACACCCAGGGTGATGGGGCAGAGCTAGGATGTGAACCGGGAACCTCCCAGTGTAATGGAAAGGCCTCTTTTATAGGCATGTGTGAGGTCACATTCCCAACAGGGCTGGGTAGCTTGTTCCATTCTCCCACAACCCTTTGCATCAGGAAGTGCCTCCTGTTCTTGCTTTGTGCCCTCTGGTTCGTGTCGGGCTGTTCCTTGACTTTGTCAGCGCCAGGAGATTGAATACTTGTAACAGGTGTGCCCAAGACTAAACAGGGGAAGGTCAAAAAACTGAAAGTTCAGTTCCTTCAGCCAGTCAGTGAAGGACATTCCTTTAAGTACTGGAAGTTACCATAGCTGATTATGATGGTAAGCATAATTCAGCTTTCACATTTTTAAGGTTATACTGCTTTACCACTTTAAGACATCATCTTATTATAGTCTACTGAAAGAGATGCTCAGTAAACGCATGGAATTCAGTTAACTTGAGAGGGCAGGCATGGTAAAAATGCCAAATCAATGCATGTTGCAGATGCAGTGTTATTGAATCAATATTACTGATGCAGTGTATGTTATAGATACAGTGTTATAGCCCCAGTGTTACAGGCACAACATTATAGACCCATTGTGACACTGACTCAGTGTGTGTTATAGATACAGTGTTATAGAAGTGTTATAGACCCAGTGTGTTACAGACGTAGTGTGTGTTATAGATACAGTGTGTGTTATAGGTACAGTGTTATAGAAGTGTTATAGATCCAGTGTGTTACAGACCTAGTGTGTGTTATAGATACAGTGTGTGTTATAGATACAGTGTAGATAACTGTGTGTCATACAGTGTAATAGAAGTGTTATAGACCCAGTGTGTTACAGACCTAGTGTGTGTTACAGATACAGTGTGTTACAGATACAGTGTGTGTTATAGATACAGTGTTATAGAAGTGTTATAGATCCAGTGTGTTACAGACCTAGTGTGTGTTTTAGATACAGTAAAGATAACTGTGTGTCATACAGTGTAATAGAAGTGTTATAGACCCAGTGTGTTAGAGACTTAGTGTGTGTTACAGATACAGTGTGTGTTATAGATACAGTGTTACAGACACAGTGAATGTTAAAAAGGCAGTGTGTGCTGACAAACAGTTTGTGTCACAGATATAGCATTGTGGACAAAGTGTGTTTTAGAGACACATAACACTGTAGCTGTGCTGCGCTAGCCCTAATACTCTCTGCAGCTCTATTGCTCTCTGAATGCAGTGTTTGTTACAGATAGGGTATTATAGACACTGCGTGTTGCAGGCACAGTGTGTGTTGAAGATGCAGTTTTAGGGACACAGTGTTATGGATGCAGGGTTGTGTGCTCTGATCAGATAATAGTTCTCAGCCTCTCTGGGCTGCTCCGCAGTCATTTTGTGTCCCTTTTGCTGCAGATATGAGTCAGTGTTGCTGCTGTAATTAGATCGGTGTCCTTCCGCCAGAGCTGTAGAAAGGAATGCGTCCCCCGTCCTCACCCCTCCTGTGCCGGCTCTCCCTGGTCCTCCTGGGCCACACCGAATCCGCAGGAAGGGACGTGGCGGCACAGCCCGAGGTCTCACTTCACACCACTGTCCCCCGAGTCAGAGTTCCGCTATGTGTCAGCTGTAGCCGACAATATTTCTTTAGGAATTTAAACACAATTAAACCTTCC
The DNA here is from genome assembly GCF_059453375.1 of Lepisosteus platostomus. Taxonomy (NCBI): domain Eukaryota; kingdom Metazoa; phylum Chordata; class Actinopteri; order Semionotiformes; family Lepisosteidae; genus Lepisosteus; species Lepisosteus platostomus. The sequence goes on from NC_142613.1 coordinate 2,306,930, forward strand.
GTACAGGTTGTCAGCTGATGACAGGATACAGTCTATAAGATACGGTGTGTGTTATAGATACAGTATTGATATTTGTGTCATAGATACAGTGTTACAGAATAAGAATAATGATGGTGATATTATTATCAAAGTACTATATCTTATTATTATATGAGGTGTTGTAATTATTGTAATAGCATAGTATTAACAATAGGCAATAATATTAAAAGTAATCTTTTAATAAGTCTTATAGTAACAGTAATTGTTGCTACTAATATGTGTAGTGTAATGGCCGTTACAAATACAGTTGTAAGACCAATTTGTCCTTTTTTTTGCTGCGATTTCAGCGTACTTCACTCCTTACCCTGATCGGGGCTAAATTAATTCTTACCATCTGAATTGGATGACGACTAATATCTATTGACGTTTTTTCGTAGGTTTATATTAAGATGCGATGATGTGAACTCTATGCCAATTAATAATCCCGCCACTCACGCAATACAGACTCCTTTCTTGACAGGCAGAATAAACGCTGCAGCCCTCTTCCTGCAGTGAGTTTAAATTACCCAGAATGTGCACCTTGGGGGCAGAACAGTGGGTATTTGTGCCAGAATGGAGAGGCATCTCGAACACGAGGGCGTCCCGACATTTTGGGCTCAGTCAGTGTCTGTGAGAGGACATCTGTTCCCACCCTCACACCGGCCCGTCTCCCAGAATAGAAGAGCCAGACCCTGCGGCGTGCACACACGCATACGCCCGAGCGCACGCGCGCAGGCACCAAGCACCCGCTGGTGCAGACGACTGCTCACGTGCACGCGCGCACAGCCGCAGGAACACACGCACACACACGCTCACACCTGCACACACGCACACGCACACACCCGCACACGCGCAAGCACACACACACGCTCACACCTACACGCACACGCACACGTGCAGGAGCACACACAGACACACACGCACACATGCAGGAGCACACTCACACACATGCACACACCCGCACACAGACAGACGCACACACACACATATGCTCACACCCGCAGGCACACGCGCAGACACGCGCAAACACACACGCGCACACACTCACACACACACGCACAGGCACACACATGCACACACTCAACAACACACGCAGCTGCCAGGGCCTGTTTGTGAGCGAGAGCCCTGTCAGCACAGAGGACACGTCCCCTAACAAGGATGCTTCTGGGTGTCTGTCCTCATTCCAGGGGTCTCTCTCAGCCTCACCCCGCAGTGACAGCATGTCAGAAAGGCAGATCGTCACATGCTCACACGTGTCCCTGACTGTCTGTTAGGAGGCAGTCTTCCTGTATGTCTGGAGCCCTTCCTGAGTAGCACAGGAAGTGAGGCAGGTAGTGTGCTGTCACCCGTGCTGTTTGAGAAGGAAGTGTTTCCGCACTGTTCTATCCACCTGCGCTGCGTGGAGTGGCTGGGCATTCCTCCTGTTTCTACACCCTCACCAAGGTGGTCCAAGGGTGTTTCAAATGATGCTCCAGCCACTCCTTGCAGCCCTGTTGACTGCTGTCAAGAGAGAGACTTACAACCCCCCCACCCCCTCCTGTCCAGCTCGTGTGTGAATCTGAGGACCCTGAGCTGGGTGCTGGAAACTGCTCAGTCTCACATTGGGCTGACAGATATGCACCAGTCGTAAATCGCTTAGCAGACATTTTTTATCAGAAGTGCTTTAAACCGTGAACTAGTGCAGGTTCAGTGCTCGCTGACAGCAGGACCACGGTTTTCTGTCTGATCAGGAGGACAGAGCCCAGGGAGGGCCAGTATCTCACCAAGGCTCTGTCCTCCTGATTATCTCACCAGTGTCTCACCAAGGCTGGTAATGTGCCGAGAGAGTGGCACAGCTGGGCTTCGAACCCACAAACCTGCTGAACGACCTGGCGCTCGGCATGTTCCTGCATGTCTCCTGTTGCTTTGCTGTTCTCCTGCCAGGGTTGTGAGTGCCGGGGTTGTGAGTGGAGCGTGATGGTACAGCAGAACTTCTGTGTGGGAGTTTTCTGTCTCTTATTTCCTCCCACAGTGCAGGCCATGTGTGTGTGTGCGTGTGCACGTCTGTGTGTGCGCGCGTGCGTCTGTGTGTGTGGACTCTTGGCAACTGCAGCAGCGAACTTCACGCCAAATTAAACATTCAACAGTTCCATTTCTTTGACATGCATTCTTAAATTACTTCTATTCCTTCTGTGTCTCCTTTCCCTGTGTGTGTGTTCATTACTGAGAGACTGTCACTGTGTCACCTGTCCTGTTGTGTGTTCATTGCTGACTGATTCTCATTGTCTCTCCTTTCCCTGTGTGCATTCAGTACTGAGAGATTCTCACTGTGTCTCCTTTCGAGGTGTGCATTCAGTACTGAGAGACTCTCACTGTGTCTCCTTTCCCTGTGTGCATTCAGTACTGAGAGATTCTCACTGTGTCTCCTTTCCCGGTGTGTGTTCATTACCGAGAGACCCTCACTGTGTCTCTTTTCCCAGTGTGTATGTTCATTACTGAGAGACTTTCATTGTGTCTCCTTTCCCAGTGTGTGTTAATTACCGAGAGACTCTCACTGTGTCTCCTTTCCCAGTGTGTGTGCTCATTACTGAGAGACTCTCACTGTGTCTCCTTTCCCTGTGTGCATTCAGTACTGAGAGACTCTCACTGTGTCTCCTTTCCCAGTGTGTGTGTTCATTACCGAGAGACTCTCACTGTGTCTCCTGTCCTGCTGCGTGTTCATTGCTGACTGATTCTCTGTTGCAGTTTGTGCTGAGGTTGTCATTTGCCCCCTGCTGCTTACTAATAAAAATCTACTTCTGAAGAGACTCTTGAACTCTGTGAGTCGGGACGCCTGCAGGGAGCTAATTTGCTGTGCAGAATGAGCTCTATTGTAGTGTCGTGTTCTTCCCTGCACTGGGCTGCTGTCAGGGCTCTGGACTTGTGGCTGAAATGCTGTGGGTGCAGATCACATGGGCACACACACACGCACACGCGTCTCAGATCGCTCACTTGTATTAACAGGCACAAGCGCAAGTCACTTTGAATAAAAACATCAGCCAAAATAATGTTAATGCTCTACTCTGAACCATGCCTGCTCGCTAGCTAGGAATTGAGAGGCAGTTCTCAACTTTTAACGGTTCATTAGGCTTTACTTACTGTAAGGTGTTTGCTGGAGCCTATTGTGTCATTGTACTGCCATACTGGGCTATGCTGTGCTCTCCTGGTGGAAATTCCAGTAAAAATGTCATGTTAGGTACTGGTGACAAGTATCATCCAGTTCAGCAGGTTTCCAAACCCAGGAAACCCAGTTTCTTACAGCATCGCTTGTAAAGATCACGAGATTGCCGGCATGGATACTGGCAGAAGGTAACTGGTGAACAGTTTAAACCAGTTAAAGTACCAATGAATACCAGTTCAGATCACTAGAAACCAGTTGCTAATTTCTGCAGGAACCAAATGTATGTTCCTCTCGGGATGTCTTCCTGGGACATTCTTCTTTACAGCTTCTTGACAACAGGAAGGGACACATTTTGGGGTTACACAGTCGGAGTGCGCTGAATATTGTTTGTGTAATGTCACAAAATGACGTAATAGCTCGAGCTGACTGTGAAATGCCCTTCCCAAAAGAGGTGAAAATCAGAAAGCAATGCTCTTTTTGCGTTTCGTTCCAGCTGTGCATTTGGGATAATGAGCTGTGAGGCAGGATTGGTTTTGTCTGTGTCAGATGTTTTGAGATTAAACTAATGACCCCCCTCTCTCTCTCTCTCTGTTCATTCCCAGGTCAGATGGGGACACGCCCAACCAGGGGAGGTCTGTAACTCTTTATTCCTTTTTTATCTTTAATCCACACATCAAATTCTCGGGGACTGAGGTCCGCTGGGCTTGTTTTCAAAGGGAAAAGGAGGGGAGGTGGAAAACACGTTGAGCAAATTGGTGCAGAAATAATGGATAAACCACCCGTTTTCAACAGTTGCATGAAAAATATTTTTTTAAATTAATTTTACTTGTGCTGGTTATCACATTGCGATCTGCTCTGATTTCTGTTGTGCAGTACTTGACTTCAGAAGCTTGGGGCTGTCTGTGTTGATCTGTTTTTGATGCCCTGAGAAACTGCTTTGTAACGCTGCCAGAAGACTAAATAAGTCCGGTCCTTCATGGGCCTTACCTGCACAACACTCTTCCCAACCTGCTGATGCCCTAGCAGTTGCCTGGCAACGCGGTCCTCCTCCGAGTACACAACCCAGCTCCAGGCAGTGTCCAATCAGCGTGCGCACAGGTGTCACATGACCCCGCCAGCTCCGGTCAAACATGAAGGCGCAGGTTTGCGGGCTGGTGCTGGTCGCTCTCGGGAGTTTAGAGGCCGGGAAGATGTGTTCCGGTTTCGTAGAGAATTAGAGCTGTGAAGATCAATGGCAGATTTTGTTTTGTTTTTTTTTTTTCCCAAAAGAGACCTCTCTGAGCCCGCTACGTCGTTGATCTATAAGCGATAGCTTGCTGACACAAACAGAAAAAAGTAGAAAAGTGCCGTCGTGGGGGGGGGGGGGTTGTGTCGTGTACGTGCCCGCGACTTTACTCGGGCGAGCGGGGGTCTGTCGTGCGGAGGGGGGCGGCGGCGGCGAGCCCTTCGATGACGTCACGGGTAGCGGCAGCGCGTTGCTGCGGCTGCGCAGTGACCCTTGTGACCTCCGCAGACGGGACAGGCACTGACCGCTGCTGTGGTCACTGGCAGCACTGGGATGACGGTCGTTCCTGTTACTGTCATCGTCCTTCCTGCAGTGAGGTGGCTGTTCCTCCTGGCGGAGGGGGTTGGAGGGTTATTGTGAGGGCCGTGGTCGCTATGGAAACTGTAAATCTTCCCCCCCTCTGGCTATTCCATCCAGTGAACCTCCCCCTCCCTCCCACACTCTCACCCCTGGGGGGGGCTCTTCTGTGGCTGAGCCCACTCCCAACACTATTCGCTTTCTGCTAAAACCTCTGGCAGCTCAGTGCCTTTGCGCCTGTGCCTGCTGGAGCTGCAGCTAAACACTTCAGCACTTTCACACTGCATCCAAATCACGTGTGTAACACAGTGCTGCCACAGCCCCAGTTAGCACTTGTTGGTAGGGGGTGGGTGTTTATAGTGTCTAGCTAATTATACAGCAGTTTCTCCTGGATTTCTGCTCTTGCTGGTGTCGCTACAGCAGCACGAGGGAAAGGAGAGGCCGATTCGGAGTTTTCTAATGTCGCTGTTGGGCTAGAAAACCAGACATTTCACTGGTGACGCTGGGAACTACCCGGTAGAGGGACAGTTCGGGGTAGCCAGTCAGACCTGGCCGGCAGGTCACCGAGAGGACAACGGGAACACCCTGTGCGAGCACACAAGCACATGCAAACTCCACACGCACAGGTGGACTCAAGCCCTGGACTTGTGAGGCTGAAGTGCTCACCTCCACACCGCTGTGCCGCCTCTTGAAATAGATAGCATTTCTGTGTGCATACAGATGTGGACCAGATGAATGCCACAGCGGGTGTGAATGGCAGGAGTACAGGAGCAGGGTGCCGTTTTTCTCCAGTACAGCAATCACTCAGTCATTACGTCGGCGCAGGTCCACTCTGTCTTGATGGGACCGTGCCTCTGGGCTCTCGCTGGCCCCTTCAGGGCGGGGGGAAGCTGGCGCCCCTCAGTAGCTGGGGGAGGGAAAGTACCCCCGCGCCCCTCCCGGTGGCCCTCGCCTCCCCCAGTCACCCCCCCGGGGTGGACCTGCAGCCCTCATGTCCGTAGGGCTGCTGGGGTTCGCTGTGTCCGGTCAGAGGAAGGCTTGTGCTCGTGCCCGAGGGGCTTCAAGCGACTGGCTGAGCTGTGTGGTGTCGGCTGTGTCTCATGGGTGGGGGCTCATTTGGTGTTTTCTGACCGCTCCTTTCTGACACCCACGACCTGCGTCAAGGTTTCTGAGTCTGCAGGGAGTGAGGGGATGGAGGAGCAGAGGTCAGCCACACACTGTAGAACGTCTGACTTTCCAGGAGCTCTTTCCATTCCCTATATAGCGCCTTACTGCCCAGTTGCTCTGCTTGTTCCCTATATAGCGCCTTACAGCCCCAGTGCTCTGCCTGACCCCTATATAGTGCCTTACAGCCCAGGTGCTCTGCCTGTTCCCTATATAGCGCCTTACCGCCCAGTTGCTCTGCCTGTTCCCTATATAGCGCCTTACTGCCCAGGTGCTCTGCCTGTTCCATATATAGCGCCTTACCACCCAGGTCCTGTTCCCTGTGTATCTCCTCAGAGCATCAGACCAGATACTAACGAGAGGAGAGATTGGCTGATAGTAGTTGATTGGTCCAGGGATCCCATCCAGCTGGCTCTAGAAACGGGGTGTCAGCTTCAGGAACATACTGTAGCTGGGCTCCCACGAACTTTTGTGTGCAGACGTGCCTCTGGGGTGTTTGGTGTTCCTTGGAGAGATACCGCACTGGGGTCAGGACTCGTGACCCTGGTCCCCACGATTGTGTTGGAAAACTATCAGAATGGGCGCCCCTCTGGGCCGTAGCTGGGGAGTAAAAGACAGGGGTTTTTAAGAGGTGCTGAGGTGTGGTTTCTGTTCTGCTCCACTTGAGAAGCGAATTGACATTTCTGGTTTTAGAGCAGAGCTCTCCTGTCACAGCAGTTGTCAGGCACATGCACCAGATGTTTATCTTTTTGTATGTGGTTAAATTGCATTTTAATTCTATACTTTCATTTCACTCATTTTCACTTAACTTACCTACGACCCTCTTGGTGAAAAAACTTTCTTATTAATATTATAATGATATACAGTAGATGATGACAAGCACTGTTTCTCTTTATGGCGTTAAGTTTGAATTCTTCAGGCCTGGCCTGTCTCCTGTTGTTACTTCTGCTCTATTTGTATGTCTGCTGCAAATGATAAAAATAAGCCACAAAACTTGTATCCCTCTTGGCAGCACTTGGGCTTTCTCGTTAAGAGCCTGCAATTGCGTCTGTTACCGGAGCAACCAGTGGCATCATCTGTATAAGATTGCTTTAAGCAACAGTGTGCAAGGAGCTTTTTCAGAAGGAAGTGAACAAGACAACAGCAATAAAGTCATGTCATCTCACAGACCTGGGGGGCTCAGTGTGAAGCTCGGGGGAGTCTGGGCGTGAGGGGGGGGGGGGCGTGCTGATCCGCTGTCGCTCCAGAACTAATGGCTCAGCCTCCTGGGAGACGGTTAAGACATTCCACAACCCTTTGCGTGGGTCTTGGCCGGCTGTGCTTTACTCTCTCCCCAGGCTCAGTCTTCCCAAGCGGGATGTTTCCCAGGTCCCGCTCTGGAGTTCTGGGTCTTTCCCCTCCCCTGCGCAGGGCTGCAGCTCTCGCAGCCGCAGGGGTCTGAGCTGCGCAGGACTGCGCAGGAGAGGCACGCGCACTGCGGCACTGCCTTCCCAGGAGCCGCTGCGCAGAGAGCCGACTCCGCTGTCCAACTGACTGCCGCGATTCTGTCAGCTCCCCGGCTGAATTCCTCCTGTTCCACATGCTGCCCTCACCGGAGACCTAAACCTATGTGTTTGTGAGGTGGGCTGACACGGCTAACATGCAGACTCCACACGGACAGGTGCCCCAGCCCAGACTTGGTCCCCAGTGCCCCGTGAGTCAGCAGCGCTAACATGCAAACTCCACCCAGACAGGTGTCCCAGCCTGGACTCAACTCCGGAGCAGTGCTAACATGCAGACTCCACACGGACAGGTGCCCCAGAACCCAGTGAGTCAGAAGTCCGGTGTCTGACCCTCTGGAGAGAAGGAAACTGGGGGCCCTTCCATCACGTCTGCCCCCTGTGGGCAGCACAGGGCTTTAGCCCCGCTCAGTGAGAGCTGGGCCCCCCCACTCTCTGCGGGGGGAGGCGGGGGGAGGCGGGGGTCACGCTCTCCCCGTCTGGTGTGTTGGGGTCAGATGAAGCCCTGGGCAGGAAGGGGTTAACGTCAAAGAAGGGCCGGGGCGCTCGTGCGCGCGCTCTGCTCTGGCGCGGCGCGGGAGCGCGGTTGCCGTGGGAACGCGGCGATTTATCACAAGTGTGCATGTGGAGAACAGAGTGGGCGTGAGGGAGAGCAGGAGAGAGGGAGAGAGGGAGAGAGGAAAGGGAATCGGAGGAGGAGGAGGAGAGGGGCTGGCTGGGGAGGTCGAGGGGCGAAGAGAGAGGAGGGCAAGGGGAGAGACCGAGGGGCGCACGTCGTGGGCTGTGCGAGGGAGGAAGAGCGCGGAGGCCCGGCGGCCCGGCTTGCCTGCTTGTGAAAACACTGCGGAGGAACCTGCCGGCAGCGGTCCGGCCCGGCGCTGACCTCTGCACCGGGCCGTCAGTTCCTGACCTCTGGGACGCCCCTCAGTGGGGCGCCGGGAGCACAGCAGCCTCCTGACTCGACGGCCCGGCGCAGGGCCTGACGCGGACGCTCAAGTGCACACAGTTGCACGGCAGTAGCGCACACTCTTGAAAGCTATAATCTGTCCTCGTCAGGTCCTCTCCACCCCCAGCTGGCAGGAGAAATCTGCTGAACCCTGACGTGCCGCCATCGTTTTCTCCTCTCCCTGTTAGCCCTCATCTCACCAGGAATCACCACACACAAGAAATAAGGCTGGAGGGCCACCCACTGAACCCACCTGGCTGAGGGCCGGAGGACGAGCAGGCTGGGACCCCCTGCGGACTGAGGGGGGCCCAGGGGCGGCTGCAGGGGGAGGTGGGGAGGAGGAGGGGTGCAGGAGGCGTGTGTGAGGGAGAGGGGGGGACCTCGTCCGGTCTTTATAGTGCTTCAGGAGAGGAAACGACATCAGGAGCGATCGCACTCTTCGGGAACGGTTGAGCTCTGGCGTTGTCATCCCTCCTGAACCTTCACTGTGAATTCCGTTTGGAACGAAACGGAGTGGAGTCCCTTCGGAGTGGAGTCCCAGTCTGCGGCTGTGCAGCTGCTGTGGTCAGCAGTGAGGACCTGGAGGGGCTCCGTGTGCAGGCAGGGCGGCGCTCTCGTGGGCTGTAAGTCAGGATGGAAGTGTCAAGCCAGAGATACGGTACCTTCTGCACACCTGGCCGTGGAGCTGCGGTTGAGCCCGTTTCTCCAGGGGGACTGGGGTCAGAGAGGGGTTCTCTCTCGCCCCCTCAACTCTGTGACCCCAGTGCCGGTTGTGCATGCCCTTCCCGCATACGCAGTGACGGAAAAGTCGATCCCCGTCTTCCAGAACGCTTGGGCAACATTCCTCGACCTTGGATGGCCCCAGCGGATGGGCAGGTCTCACTGGGGTATTTTGCCATCTTCCATTTTCATATTTCCGGAGCACATTCCTCTGGATGGCCACTGCGGTGATGCGCCTCGAAACTAAACAGAGAGAAAAGGAAAACAACGAAGAAAAACGCTCGAACGAGGACCAGAAGACTCCCATACTGCCTCTCCCCTACAGCTGCCTCAGCCCCCGCCTGACTCGCACACACGCACAGCCTCCTCCTCTCCTCCAGTCAGAGGCCAGCTCTGACAGCAGAGCCCGCCCACTCTCCATGCAGTCCACACACCCCTGCCTCACCCCTCTGTCCTCCTCTGTCAGTGCCTGCCTCTCCTCTCTCCGCTCTCTCTCCCTCTCTGGTTTCTGTGTGTCCTCTGCTGTGCTGTGGCTGTTGTACTGTAGCAGTGCGGCGCTGTTCTGATGTGATTTGGCTGTTGTATTTGCTCAGTGTTGTCGTTGGTGTGAGCCATCGTGTGTGCAGTGGTCGGCGCTGGGGCCCAGGGTGGATGGCAGTAACTGCACTGTGAATCAGAGAGCAGAGCTATTGGTTAGACTCCTGTTGTACAGCAGTTTGATCCATTCCAGGCTTTCCTGTGAGCTGTATGTTCTCAGGTACAAGCCAATGTATGGCGCTGACTGCACCTTGCAGGCTGGTCAGCAATATTAAATATATTTACAGCAATATTAAATATATTTGCTTTTGTAGAAGAACGTGCAGCTCAGAGTAAAACTTGAAAGAGTCAAACTGCAGTCCTTTTGTTTCAGGGGGCCCACGGCTTGCATCCCAGCTTTAAAATTGTAGAAATATCAGAGGTTACGTCTTCTAGACAATATTAAACGTCATAAAAAGTGTGTGTGTTTCACAGAGAATAGTCTGTAAACAAATGCAATGCTATTTCATTTTTATAACAAATTCCTCTTAGTTGTGCAGTAAGTCTGTGCACAGTTCTGGCGTATTACCATCGACAGCCTTGACACGGGGCGTGTAAATGTGGAGTCACAACACAGAGAGCAAAGTGAAGCAGCAGGGCTGTGTCTGGTGTGCCTTCGTCCCGTGCAGGGCCTGACGCAGACGCTCATGCGGAAGGAGGCCAGCTGAAGATGCGCTGTACTGTGTTCCTTTTAACGAGCCTCCGAATGTGAGCACGGCTCTGGATTGGCTTCAGACACGCGCCTCGTGGTTTTTAAATCCGCTCTTGATTAATGGCACTGATGTTCAAGCATGGACCCCCTGTGCAGAGAGGTGCTGGGGGAGAGATTTTCTTTGCATGTGAGACACAGTCCTCTGGATCCTCTGGTGCTCCTGAAACACAGCAGAGGGGCCTGCCTCAAGTGTCTTCTCTCTGTCAGTGTATCAGTCGTCAAGACGTTGCATGAGATACACGTTGAGCCCCATGTCAGCAAACATCCTCTTAATTAAGCCACTGAATGGGCTTGACTGACTGATTTATAACACTCCCAAGTCTCCAGCCTCTCTTGTGTTCTTGCTTTTTTATAAGTAGCGTCATTTGTCCCCCAGAAACATTGCACAAAAGGGGGAGAATAGAGCAGAGAAACGTAGCCCTATTTATTCACAATTGAAAAACCACAACTCAGGCTCGTCCATCACTTCGGACTGTCCATCATTGGACCCGAACCACACCAAAGCCAACGTTCAGAAGCTGGGTGAACGAGAGAGAGGGAAAGAGAGGGCTGTGCCTTATTGAAGTGAGCTGCCTCAACACACAGATTGTATAACGGCACCAGGCACAAAAGGGAGCAGGCACAAACACCAGACGTCACCGCAGGGCTTGACGCACATGGTCACACAAAAGGCTGATAGTTCCTGTCCTGCCAGGGCCTCAGAGGTGTTGTGAGAAAGAGGCGGGGCTGTCCCGTTACAGTTACAGTCTAATAATGATAATAATAATTGCTTACACTTATATAGCGCTTTTCTGGACACTCCACTCAAAGTGCTTTACAGGTAATGGGGATCCCCTCCACCACCACCAAATGTGCAGCCCCACCTGGATGATGCGACGGCAGCCATAGTGCGCCAGAACGCTCACCACACATCAGCTATCAGTGGGGAGGAAAGCAGACTAATGAAGCCAATTCATAGAGGGGGATTATTAGCCATGATTGGTAAGGGCCAATGGGAAATTTGGCCCCTACTCTTTTCGAGAAATGCCCTGGGATTTTTAATGACCACAGAGAGTCAGGACCTCGGTTTTATGTCTCATCTGAAGGACGGCGCCTGTTTACAGTCTAGTGTCCCCGTCACTGTACTGGGGCATTAGGACCCACACAGACCACAGGGTGAGCGCCCCCTGCTGGCCCCACTTACACCACTTCCAGCAGCAGCCTGAGCTTTCCCAGGAGTCTCCCATCCAGGTACTGGCCAGGCTCACACCTGCTGAGCTCCAGTGGAGGCTGCCAGCTGTGAGTTGCAGGGTGATATGGCTGCTGAATACTAGACAGTCTAGACAGACTGTAGGTCGGTAACGATAGCCCCTCGCCCGGTGAAGAAGAGGCCTGGAAGGGACCACACAGTTTGGTGCTCGCTAGAGCAGCGCAGCTGTCGCGCAGGGGAACAGAGCCAGGTGTTCGCCCGAGGCAGCTGTACCTCTTGTCCATTCCATGTGCCTGAGCTTTTCTGATGTCAATGTTTTCTTTTTTTTTTTTTTAGTTTACATTTTATTTCCTCTGCTTTTGTGTGCTTTCCTTGTTGTCGTATTTTTTTCTTTCTTGACTTTTTTTTCTTTCTTTTTTCTCTATCTGTTTTCTATCTATCTCTATCTCTCTCTCTCTGTCAGGTCTCCTCCTAACTCCACCTCTACTACTACTACTACTACTACTCCTACCAATCCTAGCACCACCACAACTACTACTCCTGCTTCTACCTCCCTCCACACCAGCCTGCCTGCAGCTCACAGCCACTCGACCCAACACCAGTACTGCTGCCCCGTCCGGCTGCTGCTGCCCCAGCTGCCCAACTCCCTCCCCACAGCCAGGCACTCCGAGCTGGCAAGGTAAGGGCCAGAGAGACCCCTCCTCCCTCACTCTCACCCCCTCACCGCCATCGCTGCCATCTCTCGCCCGCTCCCCGGCATCTCTCTCCCCCAGGGCCTGGACGGACACCCCCCTCACGAGGCAGCCCTGCTCCCTCGCTCTCCCACCCCCCCCCCCGCCAGACAGCGCCCCCTCTCCTCTGGCCGCCCCCTCCTCCACGCACCCCGCTGGTCCTCGCTGCCTGGCCCGTTCCCGGCGGGAAGCTCTGGGAGTCGGGATCTGGGCTTGAGGTTTTCCGGTTTCACACCTCCCTGTTTTCAAAGCAGAAGAATTAACGGCACCGGGGTCCGGGCTCCGGGCTCTCTCCTGCGGCCGGCGAGCAGGGCCCAGGGCCCAGGTCTGGGGGGACAGTCCCTGGGGAGGAGGGGGGGCGTGGGCTCGGACACGAGGTCAGCGTCACATGTCCGCCACGCTCCCACTGCGGGTGAAACAACCCGCTCTTCCGTTTCAAGGAGGGCGGTTTTCAGGGATTGGAATTCTTCAACCCAAACGGAGCAACAGTTCTCAAAATAAACACAGAACTCCAAGCCCCAGTTTTGACACCGTACCGTCCAGAGTACAAAGATAATTGGACGGCGGTCTGCTGAGTTAAAATGACTGCTCAAAGTAACGCAGTTGCTGCCTGGCGGGAGTCTGTACAGTTCAGGCCTGCTCCGGATCTGCCATTTTACCATGGCGCCCCCTGCTGCTCAGGATGTTGAATGACAGAACAGGGAACAGCACACCTGTCCTGAGAGTGTGTCATCTGTCCAGCAGATGTGCCAGTCTGTCCTGAGAGTGTGTCATCTGTCCAGCAGGTGTGTCAGTCTGTCCTGAGAGTTTGTCAGTCTGTCCAGCAGGTGTGTCAGTCTGTCCTGAGAGTGTGTCAGTCTGTCCAGCAGGTGTGTCAGTCTGTCCTGAGAGTGTGTCATCCGTCCAGCAGATGTGCCAGTCTGTACTGAGAGTGTGTCACCTGTCCAGCAGGTGTGTCAGTCTGTCCTGAGAGTTTGTCAGTCTGTCCAGCAGGTGTATCAGTCTGTCCTGAGAGTTTGTCAGTCTGTCCTGAGAGTGTGTCATCTGTCCAGCAGGTGTATCAGTCTGTCCTGAGAGTTTGTCACCTGTCCAGCAGATGTGTCAGTCTGTCCTGAGAGTTTGTCAGTCTGTCCTGAGAGTGTGTCATCTGTCCAGCAGGTGTATCAGTCTGTCCTGAGAGTGTGTCATCTGTCCAGCAGGTGTGTCAGTCTGTCCTGAGAGTGTGTCACCTGTCCAGCAGATGTGTCAGTCTGTCCTGAGAGTTTGTCAGTCTGTCCTGAGAGTGTGTCATCTGTCCAGCAGGTGTATCAGTCTGTCCTGAGAGTGTGTCATCTGTCCAGCAGGTGTGTCAGTCTGTCCTGAGAGTGTGTCACCTGTCCAGCAGATGTGTCAGTCTGTCCTGAGAGTGTGTCAGTCTATCCTGAGAGTGTCATCTGTCCAGCAGATGTGTCAGTCTGTCCTGAGAGTTTGTCAGTCTGTCCTGAGAGTGTGTCATCTGTCCAGCAGATGTGTCAGTCTGTCCTGAGAGTTTGTCAGTCTGTCCTGAGAGTGTGTCACCTGTCCAGCAGATGTGTCAGTCTGTCCTGAGAGTGTGTCAGTCTATCCAGGGAGTGTGCCAGTCTGTCCTGAGAGTGTGTCAGTCTGTGCAGCAGGTGTGTCAGTCTGTCCAGCAGGTGAATCAGTCTGTCCAGCAGGTGTCTGTCAGTCTGTGCAACAGGTGTGTCAGTCTGTCCAGCAGGTGTGTGTCAGTCTGTCCAGCAGGTGTGTCAGGTGTGCTGTTGCTGTTGGTCAGGTGCACTGTGCAGTATCAGCTGATAGAGGCAGTGGTGCCGCAGGGAGGTGCTGCAGTTGCTCCTGGGTCACATGAATGTGGTTTCAGCTCTTGCACTCGCACACCGGTCCACTGCACACACTGTCCTACCTCGCCTCACCCCATCCTCTCCCTCTCCCCCTCAGCTCCCTGTCTCTCGCCGTGTTCCTCCGCTCGCCCGTGCCCTCTGCTCTCTCCGTCTCCTTCTGTCTCTCTCTTCCTCTCTCCATCCGCCCGCTGCTCTCTCCTCCTCCTCCTCCTCAGGCTGTCACTCGCTCCAGAGACGCACTGAGCTGGCCGCAGCCCCACTGCCCCGACTCCGCGGTCAGAGAGATGCCAGCCCCCCAGGGCATCGACACTCACAGCCACATCTGCCACATGAAAACGCTCGCCTCCTCGGGCAAATTGTTTCGTTCAGGCTGACTTTGACACCCCGCTAATGACTTTCTTGGCCTGACTGGCGGCTGGGGAGCGTCTCGGTTTGAAGAGATAACTGTCCATTGATTAGCTGTTCAGCTTTTCTCCCTGCGTTAATAGCTTGTCAATGCCCAGCTCCCGGTGCTGAGCCTGCACCGCTGTGCTGTGTCTGCTCTGCAAACTCCCTTCTTCCCGCAGAGCGCACTTCTTAGCCACGCTCTCCTGCTGAGATGTCCCCTGTCTCGTTTCAAGCTCACCCTGACTTGACCCTGGCGGATCTGCTTCGTCCTGCGGACGTGAAGTCCGATGTCGAGGAGCGCCCGACGGCGCGTTCGTTAGATCGCACTGCTGAAGGCGTCGGAGGGACTGCTCCGCCTCTTCCCATCGGCTGCCCCTGCGCAGATGGGCCTTGAGCTGTGGCTCGGAAAGCAGCATAAATCTGCATAGCCTCTTTGCAGCTCAGTGCGCCCCCTGAGAAACATCATGCCCCAAAATAAAATAAGATAAAGGACACATAACCTTTAAAAGGTGTCTCAACACAGTACTGTACAGCAGTGCACTGGAGTTGTAACTGTGCACAGAGAGAAGTGACCACTCGCAGGCTGACCCCACGTCGCTGTCCGCACAGTTCACACCTCGCCCCTCCTAGCAGTGCACGCTTGATGCTGCTCCCCAAGGCCTGGGAACATCCCTGCAATGTGGCACAGGAAAAGAGCAAAAATCACCTTTCCTCTCAATCTGAGTTCCTTCAGTTTCCCTAACCTCCTGGAGACAGTTCATGCACGAGGGTGCAACTGGGCGGCACTGTCTGCCATCTTGGCTCGAGTTGGCTTGGCGGTGCTGATGGAGGAAAGCTGTGTGAGGCTCTTGTCTTAGTGCTGCAGTGGCGCTAGGTTCTGCTGCTGCGGGCTCTGCAGTGGGCTCCAACTACGGTATCTGTGGGCTAAGGCTGACACCTGCTGGACAAGTGCTGCATTGACAGCTTACATCTTGATCTAGTATCAAAGCGTACAATGCTCCCAATCCGTCTGAATGATGTGGCGAAGTGTCAGGTGACAACACTGTGAGGCAGAGACATTCACAAATGATTGGTTATTATTACAGATGATTGCAAATGGAAGGAGTGCATTTGACCCCTCTAGTTTCTGATTGGTCTCAGTATCCCATACAGCTGTGTCTGACAGGACTCCAGGGCTCCTTGTTCCAGGCTCCCACATCTCTATGTGTAGGTCAGTGAGCCCTGTTACCAGTCTTCAGTTCTACTGCTCTTGGTCTCTGCTTGTGTCCTGAAGATTTCCTCGGGTTGTCTTCATCAGTCTGTTCAAGACTGAAAAGATTCAGTTCTTTTAACCTGTCATGGGAGGTCTTTACTTCAGCCCAGGGCAGTGTCTGCAGCTCTTCTTTCTGGTCTGGGCCCAGAGCAGTTATCTCTTCTCCTGTGTGGTGGGTCTTCTGCTCGACAACTGGCTGTTTCTGCTGTAAAATTTCCCCTTCGCTTGCTTTGAATTACTTCACCTGATTTCAGTCCTGTGCTTTTCTGTAGGCTTTATCCATTTTATTCTCCTTTTTTATTGCTTTCGTACTGTGGAGATATTTAGATATACTGTATAGTCTATGAAAAACATCAATAATTAGATTGATATCTCAGGGAAGACATGAAGAGCCCTCGTGGAGAAGGTGAATCTGAGTGTGTACGACTAGCAGCTTCTACAGGACCACCTGTGTAAAACACCCACCCCTTTTCTGGGACCTCTGTAACCCACACAGCGTGCAGGACTGACACATGTCCTGAACGGGACACCAGTCCGTCACAGGACATTCTGGGAATGTTGCTCAGGAAAAAGTAGTAGTTGTAGAAAAAGCAGTAACAGCAGTAGTGACAGTAGTAGTAACAGTAACACTAACAGTGACAGTAGTACTAACAGTAATACTGGCAGTCACAGTAACAGTAGCAGTAACAGTCATACAGTGACTGTAGTGGTAAAAGTAACAGTAACAGTAACAGCAGTACTAACAGTGACAGCAGTACTAACAGTGACAGCAGTACTAACAGTAACAGCAGTACTAACAGTGACAGCAGTACTAACAGTGACAGCAGTACTAACAGTGACAGCAGTACTAACAGTAACAATAGTACTAACAGTAATAGTAAGACTGTCCGTAACCGTAGCAATAGTAGTAACAGTAACAGTACCGGTTCCAACAATTATAAGACAATGGTACATTCAGTGTTTGCTGTCTAAATAAATAACCACATGGAAATGTTAAGGCTATCAGTATTGAATATAGAATAAACAAATCTGTCCAAAATAATGTATTTTTCCTATAAAAATGAACTTTTCACCCCCAAACCCTTGGACTTCTTCACAATCTGTAAAGTGATTGAAATGAAAACTGCTACAGATGTACTCCTGTAATGTGTCTCTGTCACCTGGGAGGCTGTGATATATCCAGATGATTTACAGAAGCTACTGGAGGTCACCTTGGTCACCACTAAGCACAAGTGTTATATTAAAGAGCCACAGGCACAGGGCTCGGGCCCCCGTCACTGGGGGAAGTCAGAGAAGGAAAAGGATGCTCCTCCACACCCCCAGGGGCAGCTGTAAGAAACCCCGAAGGCACCCCAGTCCTGACTTCAGCAAGATCGCGGCTGAAGGACACAGTCACTCCCCCGCTGGGAGGAGGACAGGAGAAGGGGTCATCCAGAATTCACGCCAAGGGCAGCCGTTGAGAACCTCCAAGACGCTCTGGAATCATCGCGGCACGACGTCTCCGAGACCAGCCCCTGAGGCCAACTTCCTGAATCGGTGTTTCCACGGCAACATGACAGGAAATGACATCAGTCTGTCAAACAGGAACTAATGGACTCCAGGGTCAAGTGGGACCTCGTGACGCACACACGTGTTCAGACATCTTCACCCTTGGGGTATCGGGGACAGTCCCCACAGCGGTGTGAGTGACGCAGGAAAGCGAAGGGTGTGTTGAAAAGCACTCTTCCATCCCTCCAGTGAACTGGGGAGAAATGCGAAATGAGAACCCAACATACAGCAGGATACTTTGTCTCAAAACCTGGTTTGAACAACTAAGGAGCTCAGATGTGGTCGCGAATGTGGCGGCTCTCCAGCAGGATGGCGACTCGGAGCACAGCTCCAGTCAGCTGCCACATGAAAAGGTGAAAATAAACCAGTCCACTATGGTCCATCTTTTCCTCCAGACTTCAGGCCAATAGGATATGTTTGCCCCGGTCTGAGGTGAAGAAAGGGGTTGAGTCGAGCAGCAGCTGGAGGAGCTCTGCCTGCAGGTCCCTGCTGGGAGGTGTTTGTAGGTCACAGGACCTGCCCTCTTTCCAGCTGTCGGAGCCTCTCGCTGGGGTGGTGAATGATTCTGAACACCATGAACGTGCGGGAATCATCGATTACTTTGGACAGATTTGTTTTGGATGTTCTTGCAGTTTTTCGTGTTTTCGTTTGCCTGTACAAATACTGCGTTTTTTTCCGCTAAAATCAAATTTCACTCAGATCCTGTGAATGGTCTGAATGACCCACTGTAGTTACTGCTCGTAGGAGTCTTAAACAGCAGCACGTGAGACCAGAAGCAGTTCTGAAGCAGGAGCTTGTGTGTCTGGGTGTGTTGGGGTCCTGTAGTCTCGATAATTCTGCCTGGCCTGAATTACCCTGCTTCTGTTTACCCCTGGAGGTTAATCTTCTCTGAATTGGGAGTAAGAGCTGGTTCCTGTGCACAGAGTCCTTCATCACTGGGAACAGAATCCATATCCTCGAAAAAAGAGAAAATGACCTTCAAGCTGCCACATTCCCCCGCCTTCAGCTCTGACTCACACACACAACACTCACTCTCGCTCTCTCACTCCTGTCCTGTCCTGGCAGCTCACTCATTGGTTCTGGAGCGAAGGACAGACCTCCACCCTCTCTTCCCCCTCTCTGTGTCTCTGCCCTCTCCCTCTGCTTCTGCCTCTCTCCCCTTCTCACAGCCCTGCCTTCTCTCTGTCTCTAGCTCACTCTCTCTGTACATCCATCCCTGTCTTCATACCTGTTGTCAAAATCTGCTTTTTTAAAAAAAATTCTCCTTTCTTCAATCTTTTTTCCTTCTCCCTAAACCTCCCTTCCCTTTTGCTCCCTGTGATTGTTCTTGCTCTGACGTCTCCCTGTCTCCATCCCGTTTTCCCTCTTTCCCCCTCTTTCCTCTTCTGCCCCCTCCTCCTCTATCTCCCCTCCCCCTCTCTGACTGTCTCTCTCTCTGTCCTTCCTCCTTCCCCCTCTCTCAGAGAAGACGAGGACGATGACATCGCCCACCAGTTTTGTTGCCCCGCCTCTGAGTGCAGTAGCCCCTCCTCCAGGTAACCTGGAGACGATGCCCCACCCTCCTCCAGATCCCTCCCCTTGACCTCTGACTGACCCCCATGGGCAGAACGGAAGGGGGCCAATCGGAGACCAGCAGCTTCTCAGAACGTTCCGAATGTGGAGCACGGAGGTGCAGAGAGACAGTGAAGAGAAAGAAGTGAACGCATAAAAAACAGAAGTTAAAATTAGGATTGCAAGCTATGTCCATGAGTTAACCTCAAACCTCAGCATGCACAGAGATGCCTACCGCCATCACTTTTTTCCTATTCGAACTCGATGACCTCTTCTCAAGTGTCTGGGGTGGAGATGGGATAACTGTGGAGGGAGTACCCCGTTCTATGCTGTCCCCCGAAAGCAATGGCAGAGACTGTGGGCAGAGACCTGTAGAGATTTCTGTGCAGGAGGGGGAGAAAGTATCGGGGTCACCCTGCCCCGTCACCTCTATGTACCTGCCGATCGGCGCTGCACTGCTGCTTGTAGGAGCCTGTCACTGGACGACGGACCGACGGACATGCTCCCCCCTGCCGGTCCCTTCGCTCGTGGCGCCTGTACCCTCAGACTCACTCAGCCACCTTCTGCGGCCGGATCGCACCCTAGACAGCGCAACGCCGGCGCGCTGCACTCCCGAGCCTCGCGTGTGTGCGTGCTCTTCGGCGGGCGCGTCTTCGGACCTCTCCGCCCCCCCGCTCTTCCTCGCAGCGCCGCGGTGTCAATGGGAGACTGTGTTAACCGGACACCGGGACTGGAGCGTGCTCCCCGCAGGGTGTGTGTCTCGGCGTGGCGGGGCTGTGTGTCTAGGGGTCAGGGGTCAAGGTGTGGTGCGGGTGTGTCTGTGACCGATGGCCCCGTTGGCACGGCGGTGTCTGTAGTGGCGCCCCGCCTCCCAGGCCAGGGTCAAGAGCTCTTCCCCCCGCGGGGCATCCTCGACTGAACTATCCGACGTGCTCTGGAGCGCGCTGGCCCTCGGAAAAGCTGTGGTATTCCGTAAAGAAAGCGGAGTAAAAGTGTTGTAAAACAGGGTGGAAGCGTGCTAAAGGCCTGGTCAAAACAGAGGTGTGTGGAAATCATTAGGAAAACCTGAGACTCATGGCAGAGTAGAGTTAAATGCATGTTAGAATCAAGATACAGTTGTGAGAAATCGACAGAAATGTAGTCAAATCGGCTTGACGGTGGTGGTCAGGGCAGTAGCTTGGCCATCTGGACGGCGCGCAGTGCCCAGGTATGAGACACACACAGGGAGCTGGCCGTGTTCAGGATGACACTGAGCTGGCTCTGTAGCTCTGCCAGCATGTCGTCCGTCAGTCGGCCCTGCTGGCGGGCATCGCTGTGCTGTGGCCTGGCAGTCCAGCAGTGTGAGAGCAAGCTCGGTCGCAGCATGGCCAATGACCCAGCCAAGCCCTGTGTGCTGCAGTGGAGAGTCATTGCTGCTTTGCAACAGAGGGGTGTGGGTGGGCGGAACGAACTGCCCAGTCCCGTTGAGGGTGCTGAGTCACAGTGGAGGCCCTGCACAGAGAGCCTTCAGGGTGATGCATCAGAACAGCCCCCTCGTGAGCTTGCTCACAGTTCCCGCTGCCCCCCTCCGTCCTGGTGTGCTCAGTTCAGCCAGCTCACCCAGACGTGCTGAGACGCGCAGAAAGCCCTGAGGAGCGGGTTCCTGCCTCTCTCCTCCTGCGCCGCCGGGCCGCCAGGGGCTGTCAGGGCTTGTGGTCGGAGAGAGGGCGATTGTGATTTCCGGACAATGGATGTCAGTGGTGGCGGTGATGAAGGAGGCGCAGGCACAGGCGACGAGGGGGAGGATGGTGGCCAGACAGGTGCCTAGGTGGGCTGCAGTCGGTCCTGCCAGGCTGGTCGCCCTCGTCTGCCAGCTGTGTTCGTCGGCACCTGTTCGGCCTGTGGCCATTGCTCACGCCACCGTGCTCTTTCTGCGAACCTGTTAAAGAGTTCAAGAGTTCAAGAGTTCAAGAGTACCGGAGAGGATCTGCACCGCAGTGCTCGTCTCCAGCTCCCCGCCTCTGTCCGAGCTCCTCACGCTGCCCAGCTGGAGGGGCGGCGCTGAGAGAGCCCACAGCGAGGGCCGGTGTACGTGCAGGAGTTATGCGTTATGGAGTTGTGCTGGAATGTTGCGTTCTGATCACCTGAAGCAAGCTGCAAGCGAAGCACGTTTCTCTCAGGAGCCCCGGGCCAGAAAGACACGGCGGCATCCGGCCCGTGTCTGCAGCTGAGCCCTGACTTCAGTGGGTCGGTGAATTCGTTTCCTTATCAGGGCAAGGGCAGGAAATCCCACTTGTCAAGCCCAGGCTCCTGCAGGAGAGGGGCCCAGCAGGGAGGGGGGCCCAGGCTGTGGTCATCACGTCCCGGCCGACCCCACTGGGCCTGGGGACAGTGCTGCAGCTGGACAAGGAGCTGCCAGGGAAGAAGACTCTCTCCTCCGCTGTCTCGTCCTCCGACAGTCCCCGCTGGAATTATGTCATTCAAGCCCTCTCGACACAAAGGCACCTCCTGTTCTGAAAAACACAGTGAAAGAAAAATGAGATCTATAATGTGATTACGGAAATATCGAAAATTATATTATACATACAAAAAGGGAGCTGTGTTCCACGAAAGAATGTTTCTTTGATATGTGATGATGATGATGGTGATGATGATGATGAAATGGAGGCTAGGAAAAAATGGGATGAATAAAGTATTCTGGGATTCTGATCAATGGCTGTGTGTCGTGAGGTCTGTGTCTGAATGCCGGTGTCTGTCAGTGACTCGTTCACACTGCTGGAGTAACAGAGCCCCCCAGACTGAGACCTCCCACCCCGCCTCTGGCCTGGCTTCTCTGTATCCGCCGGCCTTGCCCACCGCTGTCTGAGCGGGGGTCCCCCTGAAGAGGGGGCGATCCCGGTTCACTTCCGAACCCTGCGGAATCCCGCAGGCGCTCACTGCTCCTGAATGAGCCTCATCCAGCCCTGCTCGGGGCACGGTGCGACAGACACCGATTTCCACGATCGCGATGTAGAAAGAGCGGCACAGATCCGAGCAGGCCGCCCGAGCCCGGAATTCCGGGCGACTCTTCTCCGGGTTCTGGAATCGGAGCCTGCCGAGAGCGGCAGACAGCGAGAACAATTCCGCGAGTTATTGTAAATCAGTTTAGACGTGGAGCAGCACCTGTTGGCTCATGAAGGGTGCGGAGGAGGAGCTTGTCTGTGGCTGAGTCCTGGGCTTACAGTGTCCGCCCGCCCTAGAGCTCCCCCTCGTTCACCTGGGACAGCAGCTTCTCCCATATCACACTTCAGCGTGGAGTTCCTGAATTAAAAGTGCTATATAAATGTAAGGAATTCTTCATTCTGTCACTCACGGTCTTATAATATACTTGCTTTGGTGCCCCTTTTTTGCTTGTCTGTTATTGCACTTTTAGGCCACTAGGTGATGATATCTACACTCCTAAAACGTGCTCATTCACTGAGTCAGCCATGGCCTCCCTGATTTAATATAACATGATCGAGTCACTTAAAATATTTGTTGTTGTTTTTTTGTGGGAATCGAACACCTACTAATGTTGCTGTCCTGGATGTAAAATAGTAGGCTGGAATTGTTTCAAGACGTGGAGTGTTGTGATGTATGTAACTTCAGTATCGATATTTAATTGTGTGATTGTCTTTTAGCTTCTCAGAGATCAGCCTCAGGTCAGTGTTTTCAGCAGCAGGGCAGGGGACAGAGGTGGGCCTCCAGGGTGTGGGGATGGGGCAGGTGTGTGCAGTGGAAGCTCTAGAGAGTGTGAAAGGACAGGCCGGTCAGGCTCAGGCCCTGCGTGCTGAGAGAGCTGATGACGCAGGGAACGGCACCCCTCAGCACTGCCCAGCATTCAGCTGAGCTGCAGGCAATCCGTCCCTTTGGCACAAGTCTTTTAGTTTCGTTTTCTGTGATTGGACTTCCTGACAGCATTACCAACCAGCCCAAGTGCTCAGAAACAAGTGGACACTCCCTCCCCTTCCTAAGAAGGGTGAAAAGTTCGTCGTCCACTCAGCTGTCTTCTCTGGGCCTCCTGTCCTGAGGGTTTATCTCGGGGTGCAGATTGATTGAATAGGCGCTCTAGCAAGGATGCGCTTCAAACTCTTCAATCTACAATAATCGCAATCAGGTATGATTAACATCTAACACAATCAGACAGTCCAGGACACATCAACACAATCAGACAGGCTTGGACACATCAACACAATAAGACAGGCTTGGACACATCAACACAATCAGACAGGCTTGGACACATCAACACAATCAGACAGTCCAAGACACATCAACACAATCAGACAGGCTTGGACACATCAACACAATAAGACAGGCTTGGACACATCAACACAAACAGACAGGCTTGGACACATCAACACAATCAGACAGTCCAGGACACATCAACACAATAAGACAGGCTTGGACACATCAACACAATCAGACAGGCTTGGACACATCAACACAATCAGACAGGCTTGGACACGCTGGCACAGTGCCTGTCACTAGGGTGCATTGAAATGCCCTTCATTGCCTTGACTTGACTGAAAATTTCGTCTCATTATTTGTTGAACCCAGTACTGTTGTTTACGGTCTCAGGAGGTTTGAGGGTGGCGCTGATAGCGCAGCTGCTGGAGGAAGGATCTAGGTGGCCTGGCTGGTTGGTTATGGGCCCACACCTGCGTGTAGAGGTGTGTGCGCTCGTCTGTGCTCACGCCTGTACAGATGTGCACACCAGCTGCTGCACAGACAGCGGCGCAGGGCTCCGGCCCCGGCGGAGTGCTTCTCCATCAGACAGTCACAGATGGTCTGAGAGCAGGGACGAAGCACTGGAGCTTAGAGAATGAGCACGATGGTGCTGCAGCATGAGTGGGGGGGCAGGCCCACTACTCCTTTCTCTGGAGAGAACCTGGAGCACCAGAGGTAGCACAGCTGCTTTTAGGCATCATTCAAGATGGCAAGAAAGCATCATTCCAGTTTGTTTTTGCATTTTTTGGTTATCTCAGTGATTAGGAGGGGGGCTCAGTCACTGCGACTGGCATGAGGCATGGAACTGGGTGCCAAGCGTGTGGGTTACCTGGCACTCACTCGTCATCCCCAGTGCTTCTGCCGGAGGATTCCTGAGCAAGCTCCAGCTGCCATATCACCCTGCAACTCACAGCTGGCAGCCCCCTGGAGCTCAGCAGGCGTGAGCCTGGTCAGTACCTGGATGGGAGACTCCTGGGAAAAACTAAGGCTGCTGCTGGAAGAGGTGTGAGTGGGGCCAGCAGGGGGCGCTCACCCTGCGGTCCATGTGCGTCCTAATGCCCCAGTATAGTGACGGGGACACTAGACTGTAAACAGACGCCGTCTTTTTGATGAGACGTAACACCGAGGTCCTGACTCTCTGTGGTCATTAAAAATCCCAGGGTGTGTCTTGAAAAAAGAGTAGGGGTGTTACCCCAGTGTCCTGGCCACATTTCCCCCCTGGCCTTTACCAATCATGGCTTCCTGATAACCTCCAACTATGAATCGAGTGTTCTGGCGCACTATGGCTGCTGTCACATCATCCAGGTGGGGCTGCACACTGGTGGGGGTGGAGGGGATCCCCATTACCTGTAAAGCGCTTTGAGTGGAGTGTCCAGAAAAGCGCTATAGAAGTGTAAGTTGAATTATTATTATTATTAAACGTTTTTTGCGTCGTGAGCTGCGATCAGGAGAGCCGCCGATGGCGGGGCGCGTTCTTCCGGAGCTGTGGATTAGCCGGAGGGAGCAGGGATTTGTTCCGGTGGGGGCCGAGGTAAAGCCGGGACACAGAGACTGAGCCGGTGAAGAGATTATTCAATTAAGATATCAGGGAGAGAGGGGGGGATGGTGGGATTGAGAGGGCTGGTGTGTGTTTATGTGGTGCAGCGGTCGGCAGACGGCGAGAGGACCGGACAGGTGGGCAGACAGAGGGACAGCCAGGAGGGTGGAATTTGCTCCTCAGCCTGGGGGATGACCTCTGCCCTTTGATCACTGGTTTTGCAGTTCCAGTGTTTGACAGACTGGGCCTCTCAGAGGGCATCTCTGTACTTTTTCTTTATTCAGGAATACACTTCTTCAAGATCCGTGTTGTAGCAGTGCTGTGTTTTGCGGAAGCATCGCTGTCTCTAGACTTGAAACCTAACTGCAGTATGGGCGTGAGATAGTAGCTGAAGCAGGTTTAATGATAACCTTTTTCAAATGGAACTACCCTTTTCATCTGAAAGACCGGTGGCATCTTCTGCTGCACAGCTCCCCCTCCTGCCACAGGGGGGAGCTGTTCTGGAACTTGTGCATTAGAGGAAAAAGACCGTGAAGGACAGTGTCCTCTACTGGTCCACAGCAGACAGGAGCTCTGTGATTGGATCATTCTCTTTTTCCCCTTGAGGGCCGCTCTTGAGCTGCTCTTGAGTCTGACAGCCACCAGGGGGCACTATGACTTTTTCACTACATTGCTTTTGCCCGGACTACTGGCCCTTCTTCTGCTTGAAGCCTGCGGGTGCCTGGTATCGCAGGTAGGGGGCACTGTGGGACCAGGGGACCTCATGATCACAGCCAAAATGATTATTTACTACCTTAGCCAGGACCTATTTTTTTAATCTCTGACCTTAACTCTAAACCTAACCCTAACACCACACCTAAGCATTAGTCCTAAATATTTTCCGAGTAATTTGTTTTCTTAAAAAAAGTTATTTTAAAAGTTGACCTCCCAACTCTGGGAAAGCTATACAGCTGGGGATGGTATATGATAAACAAGATTCTTATTTTTATGTGCTGTCAAATACGAATCCTCCCATAAATAATGCAAGATTTGGGATTTCCGTGCCTGGACAGTGGAGCACTAAAAGGAAGTGACTCTCCTAGCCACGAGTGAGAAGAGACACTGCCGCTTTGCTGGAAATTGGAAATAAACATGTTTATTTAATAAGCGCGGCATTAAGACGACCACTGTGGTGACAGGAGGTCCTGAGACATTTGGAGTGGGCTGCAGGTTCTGGGAATAGCCCAGCACATTAAACACGGAGGTCGGGGGGGTGGGATTTTAACTGCGCACTCTCACTTCCCCGCGCATGACACCAGCCTGGCTGCACAATGCTTCTAGCGCCCCCCTCTGCCCCCGCAGCGCCACTGCAGCTCTCTCCCCGGGCTCATACTGCACGAGTGGGGGGGGGCGGATCTCCGGCCAGCGCTGTCACTCCCTCTGCCGGTCCCCAGCGCGCCCCTCCCGTGGGAGTCCGGCCGGACAGCGGGGAGCAGGGGGGAGCGGAGCACGCGGAGGACTGGCGGGGACAGGCAGCAGAAGGGGGGTGCCCGCCCGCCAGCGTGGCGAGGGGCTGGGCACATGCCAGCCCTGCTGCTAGCTCGGGGGGCTCTGGAGAAACCCACTGGGCCCAGTTAACAGGCACTGGAGCTGCTCACTTAGCCTACAGCCGAGCTGGTCCACGTGACACAGCTCTGCTGCTGCCGGCTCTCCGACTGTGGAATTGCTAACCTGCAGGATCGGTACAGGAGCTGAGGAGGCGGCTGTAAGGAGGGGCTGGGAGGGACTGGACTCGCCGGTTGAGTAGCCCAGCCTTCATTTTCACAAGGTTTTCACCAGGTTTCTGCGCCTGTGCACCTGCTGTGAGCGGGCGCCCGGATTCGTTCCGGGTTCGAAGGTTTAAGATGACCCCACGCGGCCCCCTCCGCTCTGGTGACCCTGTTGGCGTCAACGGGTGCGTGCGCTGACCGGAGGGCCAGCCGCTGACCGCTGGGTCTGCCCTCTGACGCAACAAGCTCACACGAGCAGGAGTGACCGCAGGCTGTGCAGCAGCAGCAAACTCAGGGCATCACTGATATTTCAGAGCTGAGGCTGAAGTGCAGGTAATGCTTTAGATTTGAGGTTGCAAGTGACATTTCCGAATATTTTGTCATTGAAATATATTAATGAAGTGCTCATTGCATGACATAAATATCCTGATAACCATTCTTTACTGTAGATTAATGGCATGCTAGCAACAAAACCCTCATCCAGACCATAACCTGAGCTCTAGCCCTGACCCTGACTCTGGAGCTATTTGCAGAAGCTAGCTTGTTGCATCTATACATCTTTGTAATGTATTAACAGCTGACTTGTTAAACATTAAGAAAGTGGAGTTTCGCAACAGCTGAACTGAAGTGTGGCCCAGTTCTTGATACTGAAAGGTTTCTGTAAAAACACAGATTCTCACCTTTTCTCAGTTTTTCTTCAGTGAATGAATGATTTCTGGGAGAAGCTTGGAAAGGATTGGAAGAAAGTGTTCAGCGAGACTAATAAACAGTACATATTTCATGTGCAGCCATTGTACCTTAAGTTGAATGGACAGGCAGCAAGAGGACCTGCTGCACTGCCCCCATGCTTAGACACCAGTGTCTGAAGTGTGTGATCAGACACCTCTGTTCTGCGGTGCAGATGGTCGTGAATCTAAGGATTACAGATTAATGAGCAGTACTGCACTGCCCTCCAGCCTCTCTGTGCATGGTACTTCCAGTCTTGTGAGTGGCGCTGTAACTGTCCATGTGTGTGCGTTATCTGAGCGTGTGCGAGCAGAATAATCAGGGTGTCACCTCGCCTCCACCCAGCACATCTCTGCACCACGAGCCCTGCCAGTGGAGCCCTGCCTGTGCGCCGCCTGGCTTTCCAAACAAGCTTCCAGCCGCCTGGACAAAACTCCAGTTTTTTACCACTCAGCTTTGTTGTTGCTGTCGTGTTGACAACAGAGTTTATAAACACCCCTGCCTGCAAGGATGCAGTTTTTAATGATTGTACAGAGAGGGCAAACAGACTCCCATTGCATATTAGTTTGATCCATTCCGGGGTTTACTGGGAGCTGCAGCTTCCTGTGCTGAAGACCGAACCAGGCGCCAGAGATTCTGAGTGAACTTGCACAGGGAGACTCGTGCAGATACAACACTGATAGTGAGAAAGACACCTTAGAGAGGGAGGAAGGCCCAAGCCAGGTGAAGTCCATTTTTTAGTTGTATAAGAATTTGTTTGCCAGAGAGCAATTACTGTAGCCTCTGTTTACCCTTAAACAAAAGTAATTTACCTCATTTCACCGATTGATGATCAGTAAACAGGGTTGCAAGTGAGTGTCACAGTTGAGAGATGAAATGGTGTTAATTGTAGTGGGGCCAATTATAAATAATTTCTCTGTCTGGGATCAGTTTATCCCAAGTGACACACGTTTATACCCATCCGTGCAGTTGGGTATTTTCCTGGAGCAATCTCAGTGTGGTGGCTCACTCAACAGCAGTATCTCACCTGGAATTCAAACCCACAACCTTCCAGAGATTAGAGACTTGATCCCTACGCAGTGCACAGTACATCAGGGTACAATCAGTGCTGGTGCAGGTTAAAGGCTGGCCCAGCGGTAGGAGAGTACAGGAGAGGACAGACGTTCCACTGGCCTGTGTGCTGGGCTGTCGTCGGGCCTGCCCGGCCCGTTTCCTCTCTTCCAAGTACCTGCAGAAAGAGGAAGCAGCAAGCGATGAGGAGAGCTGAGGACCGGAAGAGCAGAGAAACAGAACTGTGCATCTTTTTCAAACAGGAAGCTACACAGGGCAGGACCGTGAGAGCAGGGGGAGAGGGAGAGAGCAGACATGCCACCACGCATCAGCATAAGCAATGAGCCCCTGTCCACCGGCAGTACCCACAAAACTGGGTCTGCCTCTGGAGTCGGGGGCACGCCAGCTTCACTGTGAAAAGCTTTTCTCCATATCTGAGATCTGAGATCACCATCCTGGGGCTGTGTGTGCAGTGACTGTGTCGATCTCTGCACAGTGCTGTAGGCTGCCAGCACCGGTGCACCTGACACCTGTGTGTCAGTGTGTCAGAGGATCTTTCTGAGAGGATCAGTGTCAGAGTGTCACTGTTGTAGTACTGGTGTCGTTAGGTCGGTGTAACAGTGTGTCTGTTGTTGTACCGGTGTTGTGAGGTCAGTGTTTCAGTGTGTCTGTTGTCGTCCCCCTGTAGCTGTGTGCTGTTGTGGTGCCGGTGTTGTCGTCCCCCTGTAGCTGTGTGCTGTTGTGGTGCCGGTGTTGTTGTCCCCCTGTAGCTGTGTGCTGGTGTGGTGCCGGTGTTGTCGTCCCCCTGTAGCTGTGTGCTGTTGTGGTGCCGGTGTTGTCGTCCCCCTGTAGCTGTGTGCTGGTGTGGTGCCGGTGTTGTCGTCCCCCTGTAGCTGTGTGCTGTTGTGGTGCCGGTGTTGTCGTCCCCCTGTAGCTGTGTGCTGGTGTGTGAATGAAGAGCTGCAGTGGAGGAGCTCATTCTGTACTTGAGGGCAGGGCCACTTCCTGGACACTTCTCCTTCTGTCACTCTGTCGCTCTGTTGCTCTCTCTCTCTGTCACACCACACCCAGCCTCACTCTTCAGGCTGCCGGTCCCTGATCCACACGCTGTTCATCTTCATCCGGTGAGTCTGACGTTTCGCCACTTTTCTCTTTTATTTAAAGTTTAGTGTAAATAATTTTAGCAAAAACCCTCACAACATTTAGTCCTAGGAGTTTCGGTAAAGAGAGAGTGGGGTACTGTACAGTAACAATGTGATACAGCACAGGGACAGAGTGACACAGCACAGTGACAGAATGATACAGCACAGGGACAGAGTGATACAGCACAGGGACAGAGTGATACAGCACAGTGACAGAATGATACAGCACAGGGACAGAGTGACACAGCACAGGGACAGAGTGACACAGCACAGGGACAGAGTGATACAGCACAGTGACAGAATGATACAGCACAGGGACAGAGTGACAGCACAGGGACAGAGTGACACAGCACAGTGACAGAATGATACAGCACAGGGACAGAGTGATACAGCACTGTTAAATGCTCTTACAGTAGGGACAGAGTGACACAGCACAGTGACAGAATGATACAGCACAGGGACAGAGTGACAGCACAGGGACAGAATGATACAGCACAGGGACAGAGTGATACAGCACTGTTAAATGCTCTTACAATAGGGACAGAGTGACAGAGCACAGTGACAGAATGATACAGCACAGGGACAGAGTGACACAGCACACTAACGTGCTCTTACAGTACTGGGAAAGAGTGATACAGCAGTGACAGTGCGGTATAGTATAGGAACAGAGTGACACACCATAGTAACAGTTTGATACAGGACAGTGACAGTGTGACATAGTACAGGGACAGAGCGATACAGGACAGTGACGGTGTGATATAGTACAGGGACAGAGTGATACAGGACATAGACAGTGTGATATAGTACAGGGACAGAGCGATACAGGACAGTGATGGTGTGATATAGTACAGGGACAGAGCGATACAGGACAGTGATGGTGTGATATAGTACAGGGACAGAGCGATACAGGACAGTGATGGTGTGATACAGTACAGGGTGGCACTCAACCAGCTGTGCGCCCTTGCTTGGGGAATCCTAGTCGCAGTCAGCTAGTGACATGACCTGGGCTCGAACCCGTGACCATTGCACTCATCCTGTGTTTTGGTGGGTGACTGGCTGAGCCACTCGTGAGGCCGCAGGACCATGGGAAGTTATGCTAAAACCGTGGTAGTGAGACCTCCGTCCGTTCGGAATATCGTGGGCAGTTCTAGTCAGCGGTACAAAGCAGGTGTTGCTGTTCAGTCCACAGAAGGGCAACCGGAAACTCCTGGGATCAAAGGAATGTCCTACACAGGCTCAGGTGTCCCGAAAGGCCTCCCCCCACTTGCTTTTCTTGACCAAAGTCTCTTCCTTGATGCTTTAGCGTGTCTTTCTATCGAGGCCACGGCGCCTGACGTCTGTCCCTTATCCCAAGACCCCTTCCTCCCTGCTCTGCGTCTCTCCTCGCTCACGGTCGCTTCCACACCTGCTCCTCTCCGGAATCATCCCGGCCAGCGGCTTCCTCGGCTCTCGCAGTTCTGCAGCGTCGTTCTGCGCGTCACCTGGGTGTAGTAAACGTCGGGGGAGGCTGCTGTGCTGCCCTCCTGAATCTCAGGAGTGTTTCCCGCGGTGTGGGATCAGTTGAGCAGTAGAGGCTGGGCGAAGGGGCCTGGTCACGCGCCATGGGATCAGCGCGAGAGCTGCAGGCAGGCTGATGACAGGAGGCCCCCGAGCAGGGCGTCGCTGGGGACAGAAAGTGAAAGCCCTGGACTGCGGTCTGCCCACATTCCTTGACAGCGAGGGCGCTCACAGGGGTGGAGCACTTCCTCCTGCGCGGCGCGGCGCATCGCGGTATGTGAGCTCTCGGCGTGTCGGCCCGCGAGGAATGCTGCCCTGCCACTCTGCCCGGGCGCAGCAGGAGCGAGTCTCCCGCCTGCGGGTGTTTCCAACAGGACGCGGACGTGGCAGACAGGCAGACCTTGTGGCGTCCATCTTCCGATACCGAGCCCTGGAGCCAAGCTCAAGCAGTGACAGGAAAGTAGGAGACAGGTGCGCGTCATGAGGAAACTAAAATACTAAAAGGTCGGAGCGCCCTCTGGAGGAGGGATGAGGACCGTGACAAAAAGGACCTGGTTTTAAAATTCTCCCTGTTGGTCCAGGGGTTAGGAGCCGGTGGTCCAGGTCCAACATCCAGTCAGGGAAGAGGGAAAGCTTTGTTTCGCCAGATGGGTTAGAGGCACCTGAAGGACCCCTCTTGTTAATGAGCAGACCTGGCAGGTGCCTCGTGAGGGAGCAGCTGCTGCAGGCTCAGAGGCTGGTCCCTGTTGTTCGTTCGTTCAGAGGTGACGTCACCGAAACGCGATGAGGCCCAGAGGCGAAGGAAGCAGAGCAAAGTGCGGGGAGTGGCTTTGCCTGCAGCCCCTCTGCTCTGTGGCTGCTCCCTAGGAACCCCTGTTTCCAGACCGCTGTGTTAGCGGCCGCTGCTGAGTGGTCTTTGACCTTTTCTCTAGTGGAAGAAATCGGCGCACGAAGAGTTAAGGCGAACCTGCCTGGGGCTGAGAGACGGGAGCGGGGCTCCCTGGGGAGGGGGGGGAGGAGGGAGGGGTTGGCGCTAGCGGGGACGTGGAGGGGGGGAGGGGGTGACATGTCGTGGCCGGTCACCTACCTGGCCTGCCAGGAGCAGGGCGAACCTGTGAGAGCAGAGAGCTGTCCTCCGCAGAGCCAGAGAGCAGGGCAGGAGCACAGCGAGGGGGGGGGGGCGGCCAGGAGCGTCGCCGAGCTGCCACCCGGGGGGCACAGAGGGGGGCTGAGCTCGGCTGACACGCTCGCGCCTGGGGGGAGGCCACACGCGCCCACTGCAGCGCTGCGTGTGTGTGGAGCCCCGGCGAGCGCACACACACACACACACACCAGCGTTCCTGCTCAGGCTCACACAGGCATGCAGCCGCCCAGGAATGCACACACACACACATGCGCGCGCGCACACACTCACACACACGCCGTCACAGCCACGCGCTCCCTCCGACAGG
The DNA here is from genome assembly GCF_059453375.1 of Lepisosteus platostomus. NCBI lineage: Eukaryota > Metazoa > Chordata > Actinopteri > Semionotiformes > Lepisosteidae > Lepisosteus > Lepisosteus platostomus. The sequence goes on from NC_142613.1 coordinate 2,339,178, forward strand.
AGCACACACCGGGACACCTGCGGGGCCGGCCGGGACAAGGCCAGGAAGAGTGCCGGGCCGGAGCGCGGGAGAGGGAGGGAGAGAGGGCAGCCCCACTCAGTCGCGAGTGTGGAAGGAGGCAGCAGGCTGGAGGGAGCGCTCCGGAGCGGCGGAGCCGGCGGGGGGCGTCGCAGGGACAGTGGGAAGGAGGGAGCGGCGAGGTGCTCCACTGGCGTGAGGAGCAAGCGGCAGGAGAGAGAGAGAGAGAGAGGAGCAGGGGAGGCGTGGTGTCTGAAGGATGGTGGGATTCTTGGCTTTTATCCGGGATTTCAGCTGCAGCTGCCACTTCCTCTGGGTCCTGCTACGCAAGCTTTCCTCTTCCCGGTAAATACGTGACCTCACTTCCTCTCTGGGTCTCGGGGTGTATTGGTAGTTGGGGGGGGGCAGGACTTTCTAACCAGCTGAACTGTGTCTGGCAGAAAAGCACGTTAACCTGAGGCTGCAGCTCCGGCTACAAGGCTGCCGACTGAGGGAAACATCCCGATTTCTGGTGTTTTCCTGTGATTTTTGCTGTCATAAAGGCCTTAGCAGCAAACTTACTAGATGCTGAGAAGAGCTACATCACAATGAGTAAATGTTGTGGCTTCTGCTGTGTTTTTCATCACAGCACCTGCAGGACAAAACTTCTTCGAGACCTTCTGTATCCTCCGTAGTCAGTGAAGCTGCATTTAGAATGCATTTAGAAGGTCAATTTGAACCCAGGTAAATGTGCTCAATGTGAAAGCAGGTGCCCCCGAGTCTGCCCGTGCCACTAACCTAGCATTGTGGGATTGAGCCTGGGCCGTGCAGCTAGCCTAGCATTGTGGGATTGAGCCTGGGCCGTGCAGCTAGCCTAGCATTGTGGGATTGAGCCTGGGCCGTGCAGCTAGCCTAGCATTGTGGGATTGAGCCTGGGCTGTGCAGCTAGCCTAGCATTGTGGGATTGAGCCTGGGCCGTGCAGCTAGCCTAGCATTGTGGGATTGAGCCTGGGCCGTGCCACTGGGGTTCTCAAAGAGCGGTGTGTGATCAGTGTGGGGAACAGTCGTGTCGATGCCCAGGCCCCAGGCTCCAGCAGGCTTGCAGTGGCATTAGGCAGAGACGTGCCCTTCTCCAGTCGGTGCCGAGCCTTGTCCCGCCTCTCCAGAGTGAGCCACGTTGCCACAGATGATCGTCTCGGTGGCCTGGTGGTCTCTCAGAATGTTCTGTGAGAGGATGTGAACCGTACCGAAGGCTCACTGGAGCTCCAGAACCCCAATCCCAGTGGACTCGTTTCAACACGCAGGCACGTTTCATCTTGCTCCGAGTGGACGGGCCTGCAGTGGCCACCAGACTCTGTGTCAGTTTGATCAACAGAATAAGGACCCTTATTATTGTATGCTTGTTTAGAATAACCGTGACCCGCCGCTCCACCATACCTCGCAGTGCGTGCAGGTGTGGGGGTGCCCGAGGTGTCTGAGCCTGGCGGGAGAGACAGGGCAGGCCTGGCGCAGTGTGGTCCAGGCAGGGCACAGTCTCACCGTCTCCCGAGGTGCTGGCCTCCCGGTTTCCGAAGGCAGAACGTTTCGCACGGCGCAAATATAGCAACGCAGACAGCGGAGGTCTGGAGGTTCTGTGGCGGCTGTCAGGCAGGGGGTCAGCGCTGGCAGCAAGCAGGCTGAGGGTTCGAGTCCCAGGACAGACAGTGTTGAGGAGCCCACTTCTGAATTACTACAGTAAAACTCCCAGCTTCATGCTTAGATGTTTGGGGTGGGGGCTGCAGGCGAGAGGGCAGGGGGTGCTCTGTGGAGTCTAGGTGTTGGGGCTGGGCTCGGGGCGAGAGGGCAGGGGGTGCTCTGTGGAGTCTAGGGTGGGGGCTGGGCTCGGGGCGAGAGGGCAGGGGGTGCTCTGTGGAGTCTAGGGTGGGGGCTGGGCTCGGGGCGAGAGGGCAGGGGGTGCTCTGTGGAGTCTAGGGTGGGGGCTGGGCTCCAGGCGAGAGGGCAGGGGGTGCTCTGTGGAGTCTAGGGTGGGGGCTGGGCTCGGGGCGAGAGGGCAGGGGGTGCTCTGTGGAGTCTAGGTGTTGGGGCTGGGCTCGGGGCGAGAGGGCAGGGGGTGCTCTGTGGAGTCTAGGGTGGGGGCTGGGCTCGGGGCGAGAGGGCAGGGGGTGCTCTGTGGAGTCTAGGTGTTGGGGCTGGGCTCGGGGCGAGAGGGCAGGGGGTGCTCTGTGGAGTCTAGGGTGGGGGCTGGGCTCGGGGCGAGAGGGCAGGGGGTGCTCTGTGGAGTCTAGGGTGGGGGCTGGGGTCCGGGCGAGAGGGCAGGGGGTGCTCTGTGGAGTCTAGGTGTTGGGGCTGGGCTCGGGGCGAGAGGGCAGGGGGTGCTCTGTGGAGTCTAGGGTGGGGGCTGGGCTCGGGGCGAGAGGGCAGGGGGTGCTCTGTGGAGTCTAGGTGTTGGGGCTGGGCTCGGGGCGAGAGGGCAGGGGGTGCTCTGTGGAGTCTAGGGTGGGGGCTGGGCTCGGGGCGAGAGGGCAGGGGGTGCTCTGTGGAGTCTAGGGTGGGGGCTGGGGTCCGGGCGAGAGGGCAGGGGGTGCTCTGTGGAGTCTAGGGTGGGGGCTGGGGTCCGGGCGAGAGGGCAGGAGGTGCTCTGTGGAGTCTAGGGTGGGGGCTGGGGTCCGGGCCAGAGGGTGGAGTCCTGCGGTTCGGCTGCGCTCTCGGGAGATCTTATCTGCGCTCTGCGTCAGCAGAGGTTTCGACGCCTCCTGTTGTAGCGCTTTTATCGGCTTCCTGCCGGCCCCCACCTTCCTCCCCCGCCACTGCGGCCTCAGTGCTGAGCGGCTCCGTAGGGCGCGGAGCTGCTCCCTCGCACGGCCGCGGACACGGGTTCGACAGGGGCGACAGTGGCATCTACCCGGAGGTCGTGGGACAGGAAAAAAAAAACGTTTTGGAAACCAAAAGTTCCCAATCTGCTCAGAGGGAGACGGAGGGAGAACGCCTGGCAGAGCGAGCCGGTGTGGGCTCACGGGAGCGTCCCAGATCCCCCTCGCGGGCTTGCGGAAGAGGGGGGCTCTTCCCGGAGCCCCGGGCAGGGCAGGGCGGAGGGCTGGGCGCCGACGGGCCCGGAGACTCGTCACCGCGCGACGCAGGAGGCCAGGGGAGACTGTTCGCGCCATCTGGCTGGTTTGGCACCGGCGGCGCCTTGATGGGCAGCTCCGGTGTCCGCGGGGGGCTGGGCCTGCCTGGGGATTGTGGGCAGCAGCGTGGTGCAGGACCGAGGGCTCTCGACTGCCTCACTGAGAGGAGGCCGGAGCGCCAGGGCCCTAGTCCAGCCCAGACTGCTGGCGCTCGGTGAACGGAGAACATGGTTTCCTGTTTGTGTTTGTGTTTCCTGATTATTTATCATCAGGATCAACATTCAGCTGCTTCCCTAACCTCCTCACCTGCACCCAGTCTGCTCTCTGACTGGTGAGGGGAATTAGGGTTGACACCACAGACACAGGCTCTTGTGTGTGTCGTGACTAGTCAAGAATGACTCATTAGTCAAAACGATAATGACAAAAACATTTCAGAGGTGTCCAGCAGACTGTATAGCTTATTTTAACGGAAACATACATAAACAGAGTGATCGATGTTCAGTATAGGTTAGGTGGATTAAGTACAGTATGTGAATATATCAGAATGTCAGTGAGTGTGACTTTGTCACTGCTGTGTAGGAAACTTTGTGGGAGTGTGCTTAAAACCAAGAGCAGTAGGTACTTCTTTACACAAAGGGTAGTGGGAGTCTGGAACAAGTTGCCCAGTCATGTTGTTGACGCGGACACTCTGGTTTCTTTGAAAAAACAGCTGGCCTCAGCTCAATTAACTAACGCCTACCGAAGGGGCAAGATGGGCCCTCTGCGTTTGTGACTGCTCTCCTGTTCTTGCGTACGGAGCCTGACTGTTTCCGTCCCGCGGTGAGGTCGCGTGTGGGCTGTGAGGTGAGCGCGCCGAGCTGGGTGTAAGAAGCTCTCGGGGGAACCTGTCGGACCAGTGCGGACTGCATTCCTGGGCGCATGGCCGGAGAGGGGGAGAAAGCGGGAAGGCCGAGGAGGAAGCCGTGGAGACGGAGGGCGGTGAAAGCAGGGGCAGAGGCGGGGCGTTGCCTCCAGGGGGCGCAGGACGCGAGAGTGAGAGTGGGGGGGGTGAGAGGGGGGGGGGGGAGCGTTGCCACAGCCTGCGTTCCTGACCGCATTGTTTTCCGAACAGTTCCGCCGACTGTGTGCTGGACAGAAAGGAATTGCGCTGTGCTTCCCTCCTCCTTGCCTGCTCTCCTGCAGTGAGGTGTACACTGGTGTGCCCAGTCCTGCCCTGCACTGCTCTGCCCTGTGGACTGACCTACACTGGACTGATCTGTCCTACACTATATTGTGCTGTACTGTCCTGCTGTAGACTGCACTGGACTGACCTGTCCTGCTCTGTATTGTACTGTCCTGTCCTACACTATACTGTACTTTTCTGTCCTCCACTGTTGTATCCTGTCCTGCACTATACTGTATTCCCATGTCCTACGCTGTACTGTCCTGTCTGCTCATGTACCATGCTATACTCTTATTCTTTACTGTGCTGTGCTATACACTGTACCGCAGTCTGTTTTGCTGCGCAGTACTGGGGACACTGTGATGAGGAGTGTGCTGTCCCTCCCTCAACGAGACCACACCAGAGCTGGTCTGCTCTCGGGGACGGCTCTCTCTCCCTCCCCTGACCCCTGCCTTCCTTTCCAGCCTGGACTTGTCTCTGCCTTCTTTCCAAGTTTGCAAGATCGGGTTTAAATATTTCATTGGCTTGGCGGGTTGAACAAGTATTGCCGGCGATGCCCCTATCTGTGTCTCTCCCTCTTTTCGCTTTCTGTTTCTGAGTCCCTCTGCCAGTCTATCCTTCTCTCTGCTCTGTCAGGCTGTGCCAGAAGAAGGAGTGTCTTAATTATGTAACAGTACTGCAGGGAGGAGAAGTCAATTTAGGATTTCTATTTCTTTTTTTTAATCTTTCCATCAGGCACTGTTGTGGATGTGGGGTAAAGAGGAGAGAGCGGAGAGAGAATCTTTGTGTATAGTGTGTAGCATGAGCCTGTGCATGTGTGTGATTTTTACTATGGTGGTCTTTCAGATTAAAATGAGAATTCCCAAAGACATTGGAAGTTGTTTATTTTTCCCAGAGCAGTTCGCGGTTCAGTTGTGCACATATCCATCTGGATGGGCATCTGCATCAGGCCATGCTTGATGCACAAAGACTAACATATCCCGTACCATCTTATAACCATCTCTTTGTGCCAGTCACTGTGGAAGCTCAGTGCTGTGATATGCCATTGATCTCTGTCAAGACCACTCGTGTTAATATGCCAGCGCTCTGTCTGTCGCTCTGGGTATTTTTTTTATTTATTTCTACAGTAGTCACTCCCTTTTTTATCCCACTGAGCCCACAGTCGCCGAGGAATTTCGGTAACCACGGCAACCGCTGCTCTGTACTCCATCAGCTGGTCTCCACGGCAACAGCCTCTCCTCCACTCCCACACCGGTTTCCATAGTGACACAGGACCGCCCCCCCCTCGGGTCTGTCGCTAGGCAACCTCCTCCCCCTCTCGCTCTCGGAGTATTTCTTTCCCCAGATAAAGGCAGTATGGCGGGAGAAAGGGAGAGTAAGCCAGAAGTGCTTGAGAATAAATAATACATCTCTGAAAAGGGCTGAACACGCGAAGGAGGGGAAGGAGGGCTTTCTTTTATTATTGATGAGTCCTGCTTATTCCGCCAGGCGTGGGCCTGCTCCCTGTGCCTGACTCAGAGCAGAGGATGAAGTCTTCTTTCAGTCCTCAGCTGGGCTCCCCCTGGTCCTTTGTGAGCGGAGCCAGTGTGCCTGCACACGTCCCCCCTCCGGCCCCCTCGCAGGCCCAGGCCTCCTCTCCCAGCCCGCGTGTCGGGGTGTGTGCGTGGCCGGCCGGCTTCATGCTGCTCGAATCTGGTGGAGAGGCCACGGTCACTGCGGACAGCCACCGCTGTGTGCTGCATTGTTGTGACTGATTGACTGACAGCGGGAGAGGGGGCGCTGGCTCCTGGGACACTGCGCGGTGACCCCAGGGCCACGCCCTCGGAGAGCCCACGCACAGGAGCCTCACGCGCTGAGTGCTCAAGCGGCGCTTATGTTCCGCCAGGTGTGTGAGTGTGTGTGCGTGTGATTAGGAGCATGCATGTGGAGAGGTGTGTGTACATGTGTGTGCAAGTGTGTATGCACGCAGGTGTGCGTCTGTGTGTGAGTACACATGCACGTGTGAGTGTGCGCGGGTCTGTTTGCACGTGTGTGCGAGTGTGTGTACGTCTGTGTGTGTGAGTGTGTGAGTACACCTGTGTGTCTGCGCGTATGTACGAGTGTGTGACTGCACCAGAGCGCGCGTGTGTGTGTGTGCATGCGTGTGGAGAGGTGTTTGTGCATGTGTGTGTGTGTGTGTGAGTGTGTGCGCATGTGTTTGCGTGCGTGTCCGAGTGTGTGTGTGCGTGTCCCTGCCTGCGCTGCCCTCGAGGCTCGCCTGACTGTTGGGCCTGGGGTCTGGGATCAGCTGCAGAAAGCTGTTGTGGATCAATAATGCAGGGGTGCCTGGGAGGCAGAGGGGGCCCTGGGGATGAGGGGGGGGTGTCAGGCTACGGTGGGGGGGAGACAGCTCATTCATCTCTCCCCTAGTGCTGGGGGGTACAGTCACAGACATCGGCGGGGGGACAAACTTTGAGAACGAGGTCTGTTCCCAGTCTCAGGAGGACGTCTCCACTGTGTGAAGAGCCCTTCGGTTGCTGAAAATGGTGCTGATTAAAATCTGCTAAAATGAGTAACCGGGACTCGCAGCTTGTACCACACAGTCAGCACTAAGGACATCAGAAAGGTTACAGATGAGAGGAGCTATTTCCACGTCAAACCCATTCGATAGTCAGCAGTTAAGTGGTTCAACGGTCTAATTCGTCTGTTTCTTGAATGTCAGCCACATGGCTGGGTGGCTTGTTCCAGACTCCCGCAACCCTTTGTGTATGGAAGTGACTTTTTTAAATGCGCTTTCCACTTGTGTTCTCTGGTACGTCGACAGAGCAGATCAGAGTGTGCGTACAGTATGTGGTCACTCAGCCTGTCCTGTGTCAGGGTCTGCTTCTCCTTCTTGTCTCTGACCCTGCTGTGATACTGTCAGTGAGCACTGTCATTCGAGTGTGTGCCAGTGCCCACGGACAAAACACACTGACCGAGCACCTGACCAGGGTCAGAACCAACAAGAACAAGCAGCCACAGAAACTAGGCAACATAAACAACCTGGCTGCCCGGAGAGGACAGGCTCAGTGACCACAGCCTGGCCAGAGAAACTGGACACAGACAGACCTGGCTGCCCAGAGAGGACAGGCTCAGTGCCCACAGCCTGGACATAGACACTGGACACAGACAGACCTGGCTGTCCAGAGAGGACAGGCTCAGTGACCACAGCCTGGACATAGACACTGGACACAGACAGGCCTGGCTGTCCAGAGAGGACAGGCTTAGTGACCACAGCCTGGACATAGACACTGGACACATACAGACCTGGCTGTCCAGAGAGGACAGGCTCAGTGACCACAGCCTGGACATAGACACTGGACACAGACAGACCTGGCTGTCTAGAGAGGACAGGCTCAGTGACCACAGCCTGGACATAGAAACTGGACACAGACAGACCTGGCTGTCTAGAGAGGACAGGCTCAGTGACCACAGCCTGGACATAGACACTGGACACAGACAGACCTGGCTGTCCAGAGAGGACAGGCTCAGTGACCACAGCCTGGCCAGAGAAACTGGACACAGGCAGACCTGCCTGTCCGAAGAGGCCAGGAGAGAGTAGCAGAGGCAGAGATGCTCTTTTTGCTGTACAGCGAGAAATACACTGGGGCTGGACAAACATTCCTCCCTAAAGCAACAGACCTAATCTGAGATTCCCCACACCCGCCAGAGTCAGAACAGGTCCCCGTCCCTCTGGAGAGGAGACTCAGCAGAGCTGCAGCCCAGCGTGCGATCTCCGGTCCCAGCCGAGGGGGACAGAGACAGCCTGTCGAGTCATAATATTATTCTAAAAGTAGTAAATGTTGTGCTCATATCTATTGCTTTGGCAACACTGTAATTCATCTGTCATGCCAAGAAAGCTCCTTGCATTTGAATTGTTCCAGGAGAGAAGTGCTGTGACTTCAGCTAATGTGCATTTAGCTTCTTCAGAGATGAAGCTACTGTGCCAGCACACTGCCTACCAGTGTCACAGAAACGACTGCGCTGGCTTGGCGATTGTGAGGGATCTCCTGGACTGTTCAGAGGCTGTTGTCTCCAGGACTCCTTCATCTCAGTTTGTGTCTATTGTTATTGTAGTTTTGAAGTGGAAAGTCTGGTTCTTTAATTTTCTCATTGAAGTCAGCAGCATCCGTGCCCACAGGGAGAGCACACGAGAGAGAGAGAGAGAGAGCCTTGTGCTGCTGATGTAGGAAGAGGGAGAGAGTACAGTAGCTCTTTGTGCCTCTGTCACAGTGAGAGCAGGAGAGAGAGGAAGGGCGGAGGAGGAGGAGGAGGAGTACACTGGTCATCAGTGCTGTCACACACCCTGCAGGTCCAGCTCTCTGACGCGGGTCTGAGAGCCGTGTGCACTGGCTGACTCATGCCCTGCGACCGCTCAGAGTGATCAAGCTAGCGGTGTTGGAGCACCCCGTGCCCCGTCGCCTGCAGATGAGCACAGGACCCTCGCAGCGCTCCCCTCGACACTTCAGAGCCCCGAGTTGTGCATCGCAAGGCCCCGCTACTAGTGCTTGTGTCTGCTCAGTGGTGTCTCTTTCTGTCAGATTGACTGTGTTTAATGTTGGTTGATGGTTCAGAAGTTGTTGAAGTTTCAGGAAACGATGATGGCTGTTGGGGGTTCACATAGTGACAGTAGTTGGGGTTCAGGTAGTGACAGTTGTTGGGGTTCAGCCAGTGATGACAGTAGTTGGGGTTCAGGCAGTGACAGTTGTTGGGGTTCAGGCAGTGATGACAGTAGGTGTGGGTTCAGGCAGTGACAGTTGTTGGGGTTCAGACAGCGATGCTGGTGAGTGGGGGGGGGTTGTGTTTTTCATTGCTGGTGTGACAGGTATGATTATCAGTGTAAAAGGAGTGTCTGTACTGGGGCTAGCCCACCCCTGCTTTTGAAAATACATCTTTCATACAACAGTGTAATTATTCTCAGCATTTAAACTAATGTAAAGCCAGCAATTTATTTACAGCAAGGCCAGGAACCTCTTAATAACCATTGGCAACAACTCCAAGACGTCAAAATAATGATGATAATGTATGATGCAGCTGTTCCTTAGGCGCGTGAGCAGCTCAGTCTCCATGGTAACCAGATGTATTATTGTACCGTCACGTGCGCGATGCGAAAGAGGGGGGCAGCCTTCGCGAGGCATTGTGGGAAACGTAGTTTTTCCACTTTAACAGCGCCACACTGCGCTGTCAGTTATTCTTCGTATTTTTGCGGTTAGGATTACATGCATATCCTTTAAAAACACCACGGGTTGATTTATGTGTTATACTCGGGCGCGATTGCTTTCGTAGGACTGGAATCGGTACAGATTTGCAACAGAGATGAAGATGTCACTCAGACCTTTGAGCAAATTCCCATTTGCACAACGATGCGGCGCTTTTTCCTTTTTTTTTTCTTAAAGAGGTTCCTAACAGCAAATGATACCGATACGTGGCGGAAATTATTCCACCACACGCGCCGGCTCCTGGGGTGACCTTGTTGCGTGTTGTGCTTAATTGGAGTAACTTTCACTTCACTGCCATCGCAGTTCAGTTAGAAAACGAGAGGACCCTTGAACGGCAGGCTTACGCGCGTCTGTAAAACCAAACACCGCAGCAGCCGAGACCAGAATCAAAGCAGACGCCGAGAACATCAGGAGCACTTCCAGCGTTCCCAGAAGTCCGCGTCCGAGCCCGTGCGGCCGGCGTGGAGCGAGCGAGCGAGCGAGCGCGCGGGCGTCGAGTCGCGGCTCCCGCGCGCTCCTGCCGGGGCGGCTCGCGCGCGGCGCGGCGCGCAAGGGGTTAAGGCGAGTGGGCTCGCGACTGTGTGTTGTGTTGCCGTGACTGCCGTGTCACACGGGCTCGAGCAGCCCGGAGACGGGGGGGGGGAATCAAACCGCCGCGCTGGTGTGGATCCGCGAGACCGGGAGAGCGCGAGGAGGAGGAGACGGGCTCTCCGCCGTTCCGTCGTCACGGAGAGAGTCAAGAGACACGGATTGTTATTATTATTATTATTACAAGGAAATAAAAAACAGACACTCACTGAAATAATCATCTACTGAAACAAGCAGCCAAAACAGGGAGGCAGAATGTGGTGTATTAACTGCGCGTCTGACAAGACTCCGGCAATCCTCCATAACAAGCTGGTATACTGGTAAGACAGTGTTTTCGTTTTTGTTGTTGTTGTTGTAAGGTAGAGTAAGTGCTTTATTCCCTAAACCTACACGTCCCTCTCCGCTCCTCTCTCCCTCTTCTCCACCTTTCTGCTCTGCCACGTCTGTCCTTTCCCTCTCCGTGTTTTCTGGCGATGGTTTTCTCCCAAAGTCTGCGGCTGAAACTTGTGGACCAACTGGGGGGTCTGGTTTGGTCGTCTTGCGCTGCCGAGAGGAGCCCCCGTTTGTACTTCTCCCCCTCCACCTCCCCAAGCATGATCTTTTTAAACCCTGGCCAGTTCACCACAGCACAGGGGAGGAGTGTGCCGCGATGTTAACGACAAGCGCCCTTTCGGTACAAGTAGAAGCTTTTCTGGCGCTCCGGCGCTTCAGAAGACGGTAGAATAAGGACTGGTGGGTGGGAAGGGGGGGATAACACGACATCTCAAATAACGCGCGCACACACGCCGCGAACACGCAGGAACTGCGCTGGTGTCACTTCGTGTTAGGCTGAGGGAAGACGCCTACGGTACTGGCGCAGAAAACACGCGGGGAGGCTCTGCATACAGTACGTACAGTACAGCAGCAGTGTGGTCGGGGGGTGGCCGCTCGCCTTGCCCTGCTGGCCGGTGATTTCTGGGCGCAGGCTGGCGCTTCTGCGCGTCGGTGTCCGTCAGGCTCGGTTTCTGACCACGATTAGCCGAGGTGGTAGTACAGTAGCAGCAGCAGCAGCCGTTGTAAGTCGTGCAGGTTGTGTGTATCTTGCCTGCCTGTAAACAAAGGCACCTGCTGGCCTTGTGGTGTCTTTCAGCATCAACCCCCCCCCCTCTTGGGGACCTCGTGACTCTCACTCAGGGCACCAGCCCGTTTTGGCCGCGGCTTTTCCGAAATGGAACCTTTTTCCCAGTCTTCCGAGACTCCTCCGTGCTTCCAGCCCTGCTGACTAACCCTCTCCGCTTCCCTGAGCTGCCAAGCCAGGGGTGACCCTCCTGCCTGTGATTGGACCCGGCTGAGCTGCCTAGGAGCACGACTCTTCAGTTCCAGGAGGAGCTGCTTAAGAGTGACCGTGTTAACTTCACATCCTGGCTTTTGGCAGTGTCTCTAGAAGCTGTTCCCTCTGAAGAGCCGGTAATGATATATAATTACATGCCATTCGGATTGTTAGCTTGTGTGCCATCCCAGTTTTGCACATGTATACATACGAATGCTCCCATGCACCTCTGCATGGCCCGTGGCAGGAGGACACGTTGTGGAGCCCGCTGGTGAAGCTGGGTGCCGCTGGGAAGCGGACGTGCGTCCGAGTTCTTCAGGGTTGTTGTCAGTGTAAAAAGAAAACCATAAGGAATCAGACTGAGTGGGCTGCTCGGTGTGATTGCTTTGTTGCGGTGCGCAAGTGTGGGAGAGAGAGAGAGACTCCTAGTTCTCCTCAAACCTGCGGTGGCTGAAGAGCCTGAGACTGTGACATCAGAGACATCTGGGCTCCGCTAATTAACTCCGCTAATTCAGTCTGGTACCTGAGGAGGCTGTGCCAGAAGACGAGACTGTGTGAATTCTAAGGACTGTAGGTGGCCGCCCCCTTGCGGGGACAAAGACTTTGTTCTGTGCCCTTTTACTCTGTGTGCGTCTGCGTACCTGCATTATTCATCAAGAGCCCCGTCACTGGCGCAGGGGTTCGGGGAGTTCGATTTGCTCCTGGACAAGGCTCGCCGGGTTTCCAAAGGCCTGTGTCAAACGTTGCGGGGAAGTCAATGAAGCTTGAAGCAAGGAGGGATAAGACAAAGACAAAGTGTAATCCTTGTTTTCCTCTTGTTATGACCGGAATCCAGCCTTTTAGGAATTAGTCTTGAGTTCGTGGAAGTGGGCGGCGATGGGCTGGCGTCCCATCCAGGGTTACCCGGCCTGGTGCCTGTTGCTCGCCGGGACGGGCTCGGTGCCGTACCGGAGAAAGTGGACAGGAAATGGATGGATGGGTGGATAGAAGAAGTGGGACAGGTTTTGCGCTGAAGGAAAACAGCCTGGAAAATCTCCTCATAATTGTCATTTCCTGAGCCCACAGCCTAATTTGTTGTGCAGCTTTGGCAGGAGTGATATAATAGTTGGGAGGGGGGTGAGAGCAATTAAGAGAAATGACAGATGGAAGATGAAGAAAGCTGCCTGGACGGCGTCTTGCGTCCGTTTCCTTTATCAGAAGCACGAGTGGGAGAACGGCTTGCTGGGTCCACCTGTGGCTTTTCCCCTGAAAGAGTCGCAGGGTGGGGTTCGGGTCGAACCTCGGCGGCTTTTGGTTCCGGACCGCGGCGACCGGAAAAGCGATCGGAAAGCGGCACCGCAGGAGGTCCCCCTCGCCCGCGCGAGCCCCGGACGCGGGCGCTCGTGGTCGAGCACGCCCCCGTGTTGCCGCTGTCCCCCGAGGGTGCCCTGCGGCCCGCCGATCCGTCCTGTTGCGGGCGGGGAGGCCCCGAGGGCCCGAGGGACAGGCCCGGCCGGAATGCGTGCTGCTCGTGTCAGGGGCCCCGACAGGCCTGGGGCTGTCGCCACCTTTAAACCTTTCTCACACCTCTGCCTGTAGTCGGGAAGGCCACGAGACTGGCTGTTGCCTCGAACTGTCGATCTCTCTTCAGGGGCAAATCGCAGGTGAGGCACTGCTGTCGTACCCCTGAGCAAGGCGCTATCTCAGTACCACAGGCGCAGCAGTACCCAGACTGCTCCAGGGCTCTGAATGGGTGTCAGTGGGAGTAAACTCGGAATGAAGTGTCAGTCAAATACGTAGGTAGTAACGAGACCTGGGTTTTCGACCTTATGAGCAAAAGAAGGCTCGTGTAACACACCGAGCCACTGGACCGTCTTTTATTCCTGCTATTAAGCACTGGGCTTATTCCCTGTATCGGTTTAGATCGGTTTGAGGTCCCAAAAATTGAAATTGCAGCAAGCTGAGCAGTGCCACCCAAATCAGGATGCTAATCTAATTGTTAATGATTTTCATTCGACAACGTTTGATGTGTTTTTTTTTCCCCAAATTAAGTATCATACAATAAGGCCTATTCTGTTCTAACAGCCAGGCTGTGTGCACAGCTGTCCCGGGACGCTTCCTGTCAGGCCAGTGCTTCACATCAATATTCTTCCCCCAGACGCTTCCTGTCAGTCCACTGTGAGGAGTCTGTTTCCAGGCTGTTTGTACCAGAGCAGGACTGAGAGCAGCCCTGGCAGGAGCACGTTTCAATTGATACAGAACAGGCGCCTGGGGCGCACATTAACCGGCGAACCCAGTCAGCCATCCCTCAGAGCCCTGGGGCCACATCTGAACGGGAGAAAACTAGCCATGTGTGCCACTGCATCTCTCAGAATGAATACTGCAGCAACGTCTGAAACACAGCAGGACGTCCCTGAATTTATGAATTACGATTTAACCCATGTACTTGGAGAGCCTGTCTGATGGCCTTACAGCTCAGAGTTGAGTAAAAGAGTCTCTTGAAATACGAGCTTGTCTTGCCAAATTGGTAGAGGACACTGCGAACCCAGACTAGTTAAGGAATCCCAGATTCTCCCATCTGGCCCTGACTAACATAGCATCAGCAGTGCTAGAGTGCGGTTTGTTAACTTTTTTTACACGCTGTACAGAGCCTGAATTCCTTTCTCCCTCATTGTCTGGTGTCACTGTTTTCAGTACCGATTTACACAGGAAACAGTTGTTGTAAACAGCAGCCAGGAGTAATTTATGTTTCCAAAAACACAAAATGCTGGATTTCCTCCACAGATTCTGTGCCAAAAACCCCCCTTGTGCTTTTTTCACCCTTGTAGTTGTTTTCTTTTTTATTTCAACTCTGAGCAAAATTAGAACTGTCCTTTTTCCGAAGGAGCCCCCGGGAGGTTGCCTAGACTGTGGCATGGTTGCAGCTGGCCCCCAGTCTCACTCTGCCGACCTGGAGCCAGGCCCCTGTCTGTCGCGGGGGTCCGGCTTGGGGCCCCTTGTTTGTGGGAGGGTTTGATGAAAGTGCCATGACTTGCAGAAAGGAACAGAAAGCTCTGCCCGGCTCCGTCACAAACCCCTATGAGCCCGTTTCTCCGGCGCTCCAGTATTCCTGAAGAGGCCTTCGCCGGCAGAGGAATGGGCTTTCCCAAGGTGATGATCTGGTTCCTGGGCTTCCCGATTCCTCCTGGCCAGGGTGGCGAAGGAGCAGTGTCCGCCCGGAAATGTCACGGAAAGACACGCAGACACACTGGCAGCATGTGTGGTTTTCATGACAGTACAGCAGGAGAATAGGAGAATACAGCAGGACTACAAGAGGCAGTCCTCAGTCAGTATGGCTAGAGTGACACGTTCTATAGAAAGCATGACTTTGTTTTTAAAGTATTGCCACCGGTGTCCCTTGCAGTTCCAACATAAAAAGGCGGTGATCACTGTAACCTCTGTATCTCTCGGTTCAAGTTCAGTGCAAAATGGAGTCCTTTAATCCTTAGGGGGACTTCAATGTGTGACCCCTCGCTTACAGAGAGCTGCGGGGCGCAGAAACGCAGTCACAGACAGTCGCAGAAGAGGATCCTAGGTTTCATTTTAATTACATCTATAAAAATCAGACAGTAAAAGTCAAGTACAGCGCCAGCTGACCTCCGTTCTCCACACCAATTCTATTATAGATGCCCCTTTTGTTTTCCCTAATTGACTTGTCTGTTCGCGAGTGCTAAAATGAGATTGCAGTGCACTGCCAACTTATCTCGGGAGAGTAATTTTTCTTAAAAGGCAGCTGGAGACACGCAGCGAAGTGAAGGCGCTCTGATTAAAGAGGCTGTCGGTCGTGTTTTAAATTCATGGCTCTGATGCCTGCACTGTGGGACAAAGCCTGGGAGATAAAAAAAAAAAAGTGGGATCCTGCTTTCGAATGTTTTTTCGGGGAACAGTTTATGTCTCGGGGTTCTGGTTCTGGGGTTCTGCGTGGGGCTGACCACTCCCCAGAATCTTGTCTGAACCCCTTGTCGTTCTACAGTGTCACAAAACCAGCTAGTGGCTGCTGGTGAGGCATTAACTTTTAATAGTTTCTCCATCTTTCCATGTGGGATCTCTGCCTCTCTTATGTAACTGTGGTTGAAATGCTGAGATCATTCAGCCTTAAAGGGAACAGTTGTTAGCAGTCACGATACAGAAATGCTTTGGAAAAGCATTTTTTCCGGTGTCTTATTACTTAAATTTAAGGACGTAAAATGTAATACATTATGCATAGGAATGAAGCAAGCTGTTCCTACAGGAGTAATAGCTTAGAGGGGATTAGTAAGGCTTTGAGCTTCCAGCATGAGGTCCCAGAATCTGAGCTGGGCCTAATGTCTGCCTCTTCAGTGTATTACAATGTGTTACATTTTATGTTCTAGCACTGGTCCCGAAGAGCCACGGGACCTTCTGATATTCATCTGAACCAGCTTCCAATTGGCTTTTGTAGTCCAATTCTGTAGTGACTGTCTCTAGAAGACACCTATAGTATCAACCAAAATGACTGTGGCTCTCGTAACCGGGGCTTAGAGAACTTGCTAGAACGGACTAGCGTGCCCGGTAGAGGTCTCTTTACCTACAGACTCCACTCTCAGGAAGCTTATTGTGATGTACCTCAGTAAACGTATGATAATCTGAGACAGATCACAGTGAAAACATGGGAAACATGTTAAAATACAATACTCCTGTCTTCCAATGTCCCTCCCTGTATTGGGAGACTGTTGTAAAGCAAAGTAAACAGTATATGGACGAGGAAAGAAATGTTTTAGTAAACTGTAGTATTATTGTGTGCTCCTTGGGAGAGGCCTGACTGTGTCACACGCGAGCCCTGCTCTGCCCTTCCACGGGTGATTATACCAAGCGCTCTTGACTTCCCCTGCAGTGTTTGTGTCTGTTTTGTACAAGAATAACCAGCTCAGGAGTTTTGAAGATTGCAGCGGTCAGAACGAGTCTGTCCCGAGGTCAGACCAGCACGCTCTGTGTACGGAGTCAGAGTGTGTCGGGACTGAGTTGCGTGGGGCTGTGTGTGTGTGTGCGCGCGTGTGCGAACAGTATACAGTACATATACTGTATCACGGCCTCCCCCTGGTGTGACCTGACTAATCAGCTGCTGCCCGTCCTTCCTCCTGGCCTCTTAGTGCTGCTGTCAGATTCAGTCTGGACCAGTTATCGGAACAGGCAGTTCACGCACAGATAAACAATCAATGAGCTCCCCCTGGGCCACACAGCCAGACTACGGAGCTCCCAGGGCCGGAAGCGCAGACTTCTGGCTGCTTTGTAAAAGAAAAAAATGTTGTTGTTGTTGTTGTTGTTGCTTTTCCAGTTAAACATGGAAATGGTTTGGACTTTCGGCTGGGCCTTTCTTGGAAGTGGAAAGCACGATTTGCACTGGAGCATATAGTTTCAGAAGCTGTTCTGCGCTCTTCTGTGCAAACACGGAGCTTCAAGATGGCTCAGAGCTAATACACAGCAACTGTTCAGATTGGCACGGTAGCACCAGGATTAAAATCTGTAGCTCCCAGAATGTAAAACTCGGGTGTTACATTGACGCTACTGAAGCACTTTGTTCACCTTGGCTGTGGGAGAGCTGTTTCTCTGCTCAAGCGCAGTTAAAGCGCTTTTACATGAGCTTAAACTTTTTTTCCAAGTAAACACTGAAGGTCGGCGATGCTTTCTGCCTCCCGTTTGTGTAATGTCGTAGTCAACGTGTTTTACAGCAGGAGTGAGAGGGAAGATCTAGGTGCAAGAAGCCGAACTGGCAGTCGAGCAATATGTGTGAGATTTGCTTTTTTTGGCACGGTTGACCTTTTCAAGTTGCACATGAAAAGTCTGGTTATTCTGTGCAGTAAATAAAATTCAGAATGACGAGGCTCGTCATGAGTGAGTGTCCGCTTGTCTTGTTAGGGTCCTGTTGCTCTGGTGTGGCTCTTTTCCACTTGTGTTAATTAAACAGCATTTTCCCTGGGACTCAGATAACAAGGCTGTGTGTGTCCAGACTTTTACTGATATTTAATTAACACTCGTTCAATTAATCACACTACATTATCAAGCGTGTTGCATCCTGCAGCACTTGTTTGAAAGCTGCTGGGTGAAATATCAAAGACGCATGACCCAGATCTGCGGAAATTAAGCCTGCCTGGGCTTGGCCTTCATGTCCTGTGTAGAGCACTGTGTTCGGTAACGGCGCACGGTTCAGATACTGAAAATAACGGCCTGACAGGTTTGTGTCTGAAGTGTCATGGCTGCCAGTGCTTTGTTCTGGGCCTAAGTACAGGACTTGTACGCGGGCCTGGAGCCTGTGTAGGGCTTCTATACATGTGCCTGTGTTCACTTAAGTGCTTGGGCAAACTGCTTTACACATACAAGCTTTGGAGCCTCAGCGTGTGGGTCCTGTGTTGTGGACAGATCTTCTGCAGATATTGAACATTCGGTATCTGGCTTGTGGGGACGCAAAACCCTTTCTGACATGGATGGACAGGCTTATCTGAGGATCGGGGATTACCGCAAAATAAATCCTGAATAGTAAACGTTTTTTTTTTTCCTGTATCCTTTTGAAAACAATACAAAAATGTATAATGTGTGAAGGGGTTTGTAAGAAGACTGGGGGTAGGGATGTTCTCCAGCTATAGAAGTGTATCTGTCTTTCATGCTCATCTTTTTTGAGCTGGCGTGTCCGCGTTTCTGTTACCGCGAGCAGTCGTGCCATAGTTGCCGTCTGCTGTACAGTAGCTGCGCTTCGCTCTGCTGTATTATCTACACCCCAAGCGTCTGTGTCTCCCTTCCCTTTTCGTCTTCTCCCTGTCACATTCCTTTCCCCTCCCTGCCTCCCTCGCTTCAGCTGAGCCCGGACTCAGGAAATCGCAGCTGCGTGGTGATGAGAGCCCTAGGAAGAGAGACGAGAGGCAGGAGAGGGAGTGAGGGCGAGAGGGGAGAGACTGGGACTGGGGAGATTTGACAGAGAGGCAGTCTGACTGCTTTGAAAAAGTTTCTGTCACTTTTTTCTTGACTGATCTTTCTTGCTGTCTTTTTTTTTTTGTGGTGGGAATTAATTTGCCACTCTGCCTAGCTGGAGTTCTGCAAGAAACGTCAAGGCCTGCACCCTCATCTCTCACTCCTACGTACTGCAGGTTCTCTCCTCCTCTTCCTTCCCTGAAAGCAGACAGCTATGCCTGAGCTGTGCTCTCTTTGTGGCACAACTTCCAGCCGTAACAGAAAATATCCAGATCGGTCTCTTTGAAGAGCCAAAAAATAAATAAAACCAGTTTAAAGTTCATTCTCAAACTGCTGACCACACTGCTCATAGACCTCCAGCGGGGATTGTCATGGCAAGGCCAGGATATTAGAACCCTGAGTAATGTTCCTTAATAACTGCGAGACGTGGTGGCAGATGGACTGAGTGGGGCTATGTCCCTGAGGTGTAGCCTTGATAAATAGCAAGATATGTTTTTAAAATGTTTTTTTTTATTTAAATACCGCTTATTTCATCTTTCCCTCGTATTGCAGGATATGTAGCTTTTGGAAAATTTCGGTTTCCTTAGAAAATATTTGTTGTTGTAGTGCTTGAGGTTAGTGGAAAGTCCGTAGGGATAGTGCAGAACCTCCCAGAGAGATTAATACAGGTGAAATGTGTTGTTGCCAGGCTGGCGTTACTCATCGTTATCTCTGGAAGCGACAGGGAGAGGGACACAAGCAGACTGCTGCATCTCCATACGGTATCCCTTCCCTGTGCCGCTTGTGGCACGGGCCTTGAGCCCGCAGCAGCCCTGAAGCAGGCAGGGAGGGGCTGAGAGCGAGGAAGGGAGGGAGGGGACAGAGGGGCTCGAGGGAGGAAGAGAGAGAGGGGGAGAGCAGTGGGCAGGAGTGCCTGTCTTTGCTCTTTCATTTCGTTTTGGTTTAAATTATTGAGGGAAAGGGGGGGAAAAAAAAAGAAAGAAAGAGAGAGCCTGGGCGAGATGGACACGTCGGTAATTTCTCTGGCTGCGGGTGCTGCTGTTTCCTCGAGGGGAATGAAGAGGCTGAGAGAGAAAACGGAGAGTGCAGGGAGGATTAAGTAAACGAGAGTGACAAAAAGGCGGCGTACCCAGGAGGGGCAGATTCTGTCACTGTCTGTTGTCGCTGTGTGGGGTGATCTGTTTTGTTTTTCTGGGAGAGACTTAGTGGAGCTGTTGCCACTGAATTTGTTTGTAGTTACCAGCTCCCCGCTGTGAATAGATGTGTTCTGCCTCCTCCCAGGGAGCAGGGAGAGAGAGCGGACGGCTGTGTTGTTTCTGAGTGCTGGTGTGTGTGTTTTTCCTGTGCCACTGCCGCTGTTGGGGCTGCTGTCCCAAACTCCGGACTTTGGCTTCTGAGAGGCTTCCCCTGGCCATCCCAGGGACATGTGACCTGAGCACACAGACAGGCAGGAGGGCCGGGCAGGGCCGGGCAGGGCAGGGCAGGTGTGTGTGTGTCAGTATGTCTGTGGCAGACCGTGTGTGACGGGCTGTTCTTCCGACTCTGCGCTGTACCCTGCCTCGCCATGTGGACGTCTAGGAGATGCAGACTACCTCGGAGGGCACGACTGTACATGTGAGTGAGAGACCAACAGGAAAGGGCAGAGGGAGGGAGAGGGGGAGGTGATACTCAGAGGGAATGGGTTTTGAAAAGTCTGTCTCTCTGAGCTAACTGTGTGCGTACCGGAAGTGATTTACAGGAATGTGGTAAATACAAACTGAGGAAGCACAAAGTTGTTCACCGATTACGTAAAGTCCATGAGTTTTGGACCCTTTTGCAATGCTGAAAATTAACCTCAAAAACAGACGCTCTGCAAGAGCTCGATTGGTTGCCTGGCTTCTATCTGATTTTCCGTGACTGCTTTCATCTTTTTTTTGTCAATCTGACCAAAAGGCTTGTAACGGCGCTACAGGCCTTTTTCCAGGAGGTGCTTTCCAGCTGACTGACGCCCTGGGAGCTGCAGCGAACTGTTGCTCTTGAGGCTCACTGTTCCCGGTGTTTATTTTTGACTGATGATTCACTGGCCTCCGGATCTGTTAAAGAAAGCCTGTCGGGCTCTCGGCTGTCCTCTCTCAGATTGCTGTAGCCGAACCAGCTCAATTCTGACCAAAAATGTGTTGTTATCCAGCTTAAATGAAATGGTATTCATGTGTGTTTTGGTCTTTTACCACGTGGTGTGTTAAACGGATGACTCTTCCCCCCCCTCCTTATCCCCTCTCTCCCTGTGACTGCAGCGTGGAGGGGGAGCCCCAGAGCGCAGAGCCGGGCAGTTTCTCCGACAGCCCGTGCAGCCAGGGCCCGTACCGCGGCGAGCGCTACGACAGCGGGCCCCCGGCAGCCCCCAGCCCCAGCCTGACCTGGGCCCAGCGCACCCGGCACCAGCCCGCCAGCCTGGCCCTGCGCAAGCAGGAGGAGGAGGAGAACAAGCGGTGCAAGGCCCTGTCCGACAGCTATGAGCTCTCCACCGACCTGCAGGACAAGAAGGTGACGCGGCCGCTCCCCCCCGCGCGGCGCGGGCCGCCAGCCCCACGCCCGGCCCGGCCCGGCCCGGCCCGCGGCCTGAGTGTGTTCACCCGCCCTCTCTCCCTCGCCGCAGGTGGAGATGCTGGAGAGGAAGTACGGCGGGTACTTCCTGAGCCGGCGGGCAGCGCGCACCATCCAGACGGCGTTCCGGCAGTACCGCATGAACAAGAACTTCCAGCGCCTGCGCAGCTCGGCCTCCGAGAGCCGCATGTCCCGCCGCATCATCCTGTCCAACATGCGGCTGCAGTACTCGTTCGACGACCGCGAGCAGCAGCGGCAGGCGCAGGGCTACCATGCCCACCCGCACGCGCACCCGCACCCCCTGGCCTCCTCCAACCCCGAGCTCGACAGCTGCAGCCCCCCCTGCGCACAGGGGGGCGCCGGCGAGTACCGCGGGGAGCCCACCGACCTGGAGGACTCCTTTTCCAAACAGGTGAGGAGAGGGAGGGAGGAGAAGAGGAGGGAGAGAGAGAAGGGAGGGGGTGGAGAAAAAGACAGGGAAGGAGAAGGGGGGCGAATGAAGTAAACAGATACAGGTGGTCCCCAAAATATGATGGGGTTAGGGTCCAGATATGTGCAACGTATAGCAAAACAAAACCTGAAAGGGATTTTTTCCCCTTAAGAATAATGTAAATATGGAGGGTTCAGGACCTTAAGAGTAAAAGATTTACTCAGTGACTTATAGTTGGGGGTTTTCTCATAAGACATGATAGAATAGAGTCAGGTGAGGGACAATGAGTTAGATTGTGTGCTTCACTTGTAGGTAACAAAATATACTTCAGAGGGTCCCATTACAAGTCCAGGTTACGTGTCCGAAATAATGCAACTTAGGGGAGTTAATATTCATAAGGAATAAGGTGATCAGCTTGAGATGAGTTCCCAACAGTTCAGACATGGGTATGTACATTTAAAGTGCCTATAACCCATAAAAAAGCAATAGCAATAAATAGCTTTCCACCTCCTTTGGAAATTGTGGTCTCGTGAAAATCAGCCATTCTCTGCTTGGGGGCAGATTTTTTCCACACGTGGGTCGTGCAGTTCAAGGGATCGATCAGACCCTGATCCACTGGTTGGATCAGCGACGTACTGCTGGGGCCTAACGATCCACAGTCTGAGTCGAGGGTAACAGCACTGTCTACAAGCAGAAGAATGTCTGATGTTAGATTTTGCTCTTCACGGTATTTATTAATTTCTGGAACAAAATCGCCCATAGACCACCTACGTTGCCGGCTTTTAAAAACGATATAATTGTGGGGATTTCCTATGGCCTTAGTTCCTTAGTTCATCAACGGCATAAGTGTGAAATAAATGGGACAACTTATTACAGGGATCGCTTGTTTACAGAGGGGGGAGACCTGGGGGATCCTCGACATTTCATTCGGAGTTTATTTAACTCATTTACTGTATTTAAGTTACTTTCTGAGCGTGTAAATACGGTGCTAGCTGTGTTAACGACTGCTGCAGTATCGCTAAAACAGGAATAAAAATCAAACGGGCTTCTCTGCTCAACCGAAATCCCCCCTGGAGTGTTTCAAATGAAATTGCCTGCGTCGCTGTGGAAGCACTCGATGAAGAGGCATCAGGCATCAATGGGCCGGACCGGACTGGACCCGTCTTGCTTTCTCCCGGTCAGTCTTTCTGTTTTCACTGACCCCATCTCTCTCCCCCTCTCCCCCTGTCCTCCTCTCCCCCTCCCTCTCTCTCTCTCCAGGTGAAGTCTCTGGCCGACTCCATCGATGACGCCCTCACCTGCCGCCCGAGCCGCCCGGACTCCCACGAGGGCAGTGGGGACGGGGGCCTGGAGGGCGAGGATTTTGGGGAGTGCATGTGGGGAGGGGGAGGGGGCAGCACCCCCTCGTCCCGGAGAGGAGGGCCCGGCGGGGAGCGGGGCGTGGGGGGCGGGCCCCTGGCTATGCACGAGGACAGCACGGCCACCTCCTACAGCGACGTCACGCTCTACATGGACGACGGCCTGCCCTCCTCGCCCCTGTCCCTGGACCGAGCCCCCAGCAGCACCGACACGGAGTACTGGGGGATGGGGGGGGGCGTGGGGGGCCGCGAGGACAGCCGGGACACGGAGGGGGGCGGCAGCAACAACAGCCGGCGCAGCACCCCCTGCACGGAGTGCCGGGACTACCGCCTGCGCGGGGCGCACCTCCCCCTGCTCACCATCGAGCCCCCCAGCGACAGCTCCGTGGACATGAGCGACCGCTCCGACCGCGGCTCGCTCAGCCGCCAGCTCATCTACGAGCAGGAGCCCGGGGGGGCCGGAGGCGGGGGAGGGGGCGGCGGGGGCGGGGGGGGCTCCCCTCAGGGAACCCTCAAACACAACCCCAACAACAGTGGGGTGCGCCCGTCCGCGGCCCAGGGCCAGACCCGGACCCAGGGCCGCCCGCATCCCCACCCGCACCCCCACCACCACCCCCACCATCACCACCAGTACCCCGACCCGCCCTCTTCCGCGGGGCCCCAGCCCCCCACCCCCGTCGCCGCGGCGCCGCCGGGAGGGGGCCTGGGGAACAGCATGTCGGCCCTGAACTCGGGATCGGGGGAGCCGTGCTGCTCCGACGGGGATAACGACTCCCTCAACAGCACCACCAACTCCAACGAGACCATCAACTGCAGCTCCGGCTCGTCGTCCCGGGACAGCCTGCGCGAGCCCATGCCCCCGCTGGGCAAGCAGACCTACCAGCGGGAGAGCCGGCACAGCTGGGACTCGCCCGCCTTCAACAACGACGTGGTGCAGAGGAGGCAGTACCGCATCGGGCTCAACCTCTTCAACAAGTCAGTGCGGGCCGGGCCGGGCCGGGCGGGGGGGCAGAGTGTGTGCGCTCAGGGCGGGGGCAGCTCCACGGGCAGCCCCCTCAAATGAGAGGCAGGGAGGAGTATGATTGGGTGTTTTGAAGGCAGTCGTTCTGTTGAATTCCCTGGGTCTGAGGCTAGCGAGGGCGCATGTCTGTGTACGTCCGTTTGTGTGCTCTCAGTGGAGTAGCAGCGCACAGTAACACGGCAAGTTCGCCGGGTGTGTGTATTAACCCCACACCGCCTTTCTCTCCCCTCTTCTGTCTCGCTCTCTTGTCTGCCCCCCGCCGCGCGCAGGAAGCCGGAGAAGGGGATCCAGTACCTCATCGAGAGGGGCTTTGTGTCGGACACCCCCGTGGGGATCGCCCGCTTCATCCTGGAGAGGAAGGGCTTGAGCCGGCAGATGATCGGGGAATTCCTGGGCAACAGGCAGAAACAGTTCAACAAGGATGTGCTGGAGTGAGTGACGAAGAGAGGGGGATATTGTGTTGTAATCTAAGCGTCTTCTGCACACTGTGAATGCAGAACACAAGTGCTTTGGCAATGCCTGTGTAGCATTACCTGTCTTGCTGGAGAAGCTGGTTTGAGGGAATGTGAGAGGTGAAACGGGGGATGGAAGGGAGGGAGAGTGAGAGAGGGATGGAGGACATTAACCGCATCATATTCCTGTGTTTCTCCATGCCACGCCCCTCTCCCCTGTGCTCAGATGTGTGGTAGATGAGATGGATTTCTCTGGGATGGACCTGGACGATGCCCTCAGGAAGTTCCAGGCTCAGATCCGAGTGCAGGGGGAGGCGCAGAAGGTGGAGCGGCTCATCGAGGCCTTCAGGTCGGTCAGCGCTGTTGTGCGTGTCTGCCTGTGCGTGTCTGTTTGTCTGTCCATATGTCTGTGTGTGTGTGTCATTGCGTGTCTGTCTGTCTGAGTATGTTTGTATGCTTAGTTGTCTCTTCTGTCTGTCTTGTCTCTGTGGTTTTCTCTGCTTCTGTGCAGCTTTCTGCCGGACTATCATTCGCCTTTCTGTCGTCTTTTCCTTCCTGTTTGCCTGTTTCTGATGTTTTGCCTCTATTTGTGTGTCTCTGTCCACCTGTATAGTCTTGCCTCTGTCTTTCTTTTTCTTTTTTCTCTGTCTGAATGTCTTTTCCCTAATTTTTTGTCTCGGAATGCTTGCTTCTATAATCTCCTTTGTACCACGGAGGAGCAGCACCAGCGTCAGTGCTGCTGTCTCTGACCCACTCTCTCCGAGTATAACACCGCGTCTAGTGTGTTTTTCAGCTCTGCGCCTTTACCTGTTGCTGCCTGTCTCTCTCTCTGTCCCAGTCAGCCGTGCTGAGTCAAGCCCCAGTCTCTCCCTCTCTCTGCAGCCAGCGGTACTGCGTGTGTAACCCAGCCTTGGTGCGGCAGTTCCAGAACCCAGACACCATCTTCATCCTCGCCTTCGCCATCATCCTCCTGAACACCGACATGTACAGCCCGAACGTCAAGGCGGAGCGCAAGATGAAGCTAGAAGACTTCATCAAGAACCTCAGGGGTCAGTTCGCATTGTAATCAGAACCCTTCCTCCCTGACCAGCTCACTCTCTTTCTCAGATTTTAGACTGATCCAGTCCTCGCTCCTCCTCCGTCTCACTCTCTCTTCCTCTGTGACCTCCACTCTTCAACCTCCGTCTGTTTCTCTCTCTCCAGGTGTTGACAACGGCCAGGATATTCCCCGGGATATGTTAGTGGGAATCTACCAACGAATCCAGAAGTGGGAGCTGCGTACCAATGATGACCATGTGTCCCAGGTCCAGGCTGTGGAGAGAGTCATTGTGGGCAAGAAACCTGTGAGTCTCCACTGCAGCAAACACTCAGTCATACACTATACTCTGTTATACTCACTCTCTGCTGTAATACACTCACTGTCATACACTATACTTTGCTATACTCACTCTATGCTGTAGTACACTCACTGTCATACACTATACTCTGTTATACTCACTCTCTGCTGTAATACACTCACTGTCATACACTATACTCTGTCATACTCACTGATGTAATACTATCACTGTCATACACTATACACTGTTATGCTCACTCTCTGCTGTAATACACTCACTGTCATACACTATACTCTGCTAAACTCACTCAGCGACTATACTGTTATATGACATGACAGTGACTATACTCTGTTATACTCGCTCTCTGCTGTAATACACTCAGTCATACACTATACTCTGTTATACTCACTCTCTGCTGTAATACACTCACTGTCATACACTATACTCTGTTGTACTCACTCTCTGCTGTAGTACACTCACTGTCATACACTGCACTCTGTTATACTCACTCTCTGCTGTAGTACACTCACTGTCATACACTATACTCTGTTGTACTCACTCTCTGCTGTAATACACTCACTGTCATACACTATACTCTGCTAAACTCACTCAGCGACTATACTCTGTTATATGACATGACAGTGACTATACTCTGTTATACTCACTCTCTGCTGTAATACACTCAGCCATACACTATACTCTGTTATACTCACTCTCTGCTGTAATACACTCACTGTCATACACTATACTCTGTTGTACTCACTCTCTGCTGTAGTACACTCACTGTCATACACTATACTCTGTTGTACTCACTCTCTGCTGTAATACACTCACTGTCATACACTATACTCTGTTATACTCACTCTAGTGCGTCAGTGACTGAGGCGAGGTGCGTCTCTCGTGTGGTGTGGGTATTACTGTGACGGTGACTGAGGCGAGGTGTGGGCATTAATGAGTTTCTGCCCGTGTGTGAGTCCAGGTGCTGTCCCTGCCCCACCGCCGGCTGGTGTGCTGCTGTCAGCTGTATGAGGTTCCTGATCCCAACAGGCCCCAGCGGAGTGGCGTTCACCAGAGAGAAGTCTTCCTCTTCAATGACCTGCTCGTGGTGAGAATCACTGTGCCATTTACCTGACTGCACACTCTCCTCCTAGGTACTCCTGGGTGAGCTGTGGGAGCTGCACACTCTCCCTGGCTGAACTGTGAGAGCTGCACACTCTCCCTGGGTGAGCTGTGAGTACTGCACACTCTCCCTGGGTGAGCTGTGAGTACTGCACACTCTCCCTGGGTGAGCTGTGAGTACTGCACACTCTCCCTGGGTGAGCTGTGAGTACTGCACACTCTCCCTGGGTGAGCTGTGAGTACTGCACACTCTCCCTGGGTGAGCTGTGAGTACTGCACACTCTCCCTGGGTGAGCTGTGAGAGCTACACACTCTCCCTGGGTGAGCTGTGGGAGCTGCACACTCTCCCTGGGTGAGCTGTGAGTACTGCACACTCTCCCTGGCTGAGCTGTGAGTACTGCACACTCTCCCTGGCTGAGCTGTGAGTACTGCACACTCTCCCTGGCTGAGCTGTGAGTACTGCACACTCTCCCTGGCTGAGCTGTGAGTACTGCACACTCTCCCTGGCTGAGCTGTGAGTACTGCACACTCTCCCTGGCTGAGCTGTGTGTGACATTTTTAGGGCCTATGAAGGAGGGAAACACTAGTGACTAACAAAAAGACGAGCTGAAACAACATGCTTGCGATCGACTCTAGGAGCTCCAGATCAATAATCATACGCCCTCTAGCGGCTGTTCTGGAAACTAGAAGTATCGAAGTGATGGCTGCTCGACTCGCTCCATCAATCACGGGGTTCAGCATTAGAATAGTGGGGCGCCCACACTGGTCTCTTTAGCGGCTGCACCTCCCCTTAACTATGCACCCGCAAGGCAGGCTGGGGGCAGCAGCCATGGGGCTGGACTTGAGGTCAGCCTGTCGACCAAAGATTGACCTGGCAGTGTAAATAGCTAGAGAGTTTATGAGCAGCCATTGTAAATAATTGTCAGTGTTAAATCCTCCCTAATCCTTACCCTGTGTGTGTGTAACCCCTTCAAGGAGTTTCAGTCTCTGTCTGTCAAAGTCTGGGCAGAGGTAAATAAACCTGTTGTTGCTGGCACATCAGGGGAGTGCGAGCTTCATTCTGTGCAAATTCCCTGGTCAGCATCATGTCGATCGACGTAATTCAGTTGGCGTTGACCCCTCTTTTTGTACACTTCGGAGTGAAAGTGCCTAGGGCCCATGAACACCAAACCTTCAGCTTTTCCCCCTGGCCCATTGTCTCACTAGACACTGTCTCTTTCTCTCCTGTTGTCCAGGTGACTAAGATCTTTCAGAAGAAGAAGACCTCAGTGACATACAGCTTCAGGCAGTCATTTCCTCTAGTGGAGATGCAGGTGCACCTGTTCCAGAACTCCTGTAAGAGACAACACAACTTTGATTTCTCTCACCTGTAGATAAATCTATCGTGTTAATGTTTTGATCATTTCCTACACACCTGAGCACTGCCACAGGTGCCTTTGTATGCATGGGATAAGATAGAAGAGGAAGGAAAGACAGAATGGAACAGAAGTACCTTAAAGTCACACAGTTTTTCTGCATGTATGCATATTGGTCTGGGTGCATAACACTTCTCAAGACCTTCTGCAGCAAGACTACAAGCTGATTTTTATCGGAGTCCATCCTATAATGAGTATGTGCAAGATTGTGTAAAGATTTGTAATCTAGCCAGTTGTACTTGAAAGGAAATTAGGCAGAAGCTCATGGGTGTCTGGGTGCTGAAACCGCACCTGATCTAATAGCTTGAGAGTTTGCACCTCTGAAAGTTCTGTTGCACAGCTGCGTCAGAATTTCTCTATGTGTTAGTATTAAAGAATGAGCAAAGGATGCCGTTCAGTAAAATGAAGTTTTAACCCCTGTTTGGTCATGCAACATCTTCTGCGGTATCTAAATCAAAGCGTTTTCAGTTCTGTGGGAGTTGGAGCATATTTAGTTTGTAGGTCTTTTACACCAAAGTCAGATCTTGGAGAATTGAAAGTTAGGAAGTATAGTACAGGGCACCTGCTCTGTGTTTTTGTTCAAACGCTGGCTAACGAACCCCCTGTGTGTGTGCGTGCCTGTGCGGTACGGCGTGCTTTCCCGTGTCCTCAGACTACCCCCACGGAATCCGGCTGACCTCGGCGATCCCAGGCGGGGAGAGGAAGGTGCTTATTGTCTTCAACGCCCCCAGCCAGCAGGACCGCACACGCTTCTCCAGCGACCTGCGGGAGAGCATCGCCGAGGTGCAGGAGATGGAGAAATACAGAGTGGAGTGTGAGTCTCTCTGCGGTTAGGAACTGGAAACTCGGGACTCGGTCCTGGTAGTGATACAGGGGGGCTTGCAGTGCTGTTCGTATGGCTCAGATTATTCTGTGTTTGTATTAGTTCTTCTCTAAACTCAGTCAGTGCTTGAAATTTCACTGTCCACAGCCTGCACAGTTACACTGCCAGTCTCGCTCACGACATGCACACTTTCCCCTCGAAATTGTTTTTAAATTACTCTACGGGTAAATGTCTTTTCACCTTAAACTACTGGTTCAATGAATTGAGATAAGTGAGACTCTTGTGCGTTTGTATTGTGGGTTAGCAGGAAATCGTGCTCTCACATTGTGGTTTAGGACAGCAGAGAGAAAGAGAGAGAAAGGAGTTTACTTGCCATATGTGCGCGTACTGTACACTGGGATTTTTATTTGTGCCGTTCTCTCGGGACATGCAAAGTACAAGAGACAAAACCACACAATGTGCACCGTATATTACAAAACACGAAATAATGACAGTATAGTCACAGGCCGGTGTAATAGCTCTGGAGTGTGTGTGCACAACACTCAGGACTCTCAGTCTCCTTTTTATCTCTCTTGTTAGTACACTGTCCCTCTTTTGTGTCCTCTGTGATTTAACGCATTTGGTCTCGGGGGGGGGTGATGCTCTCCCTGCTCTCCCTCTGTAGCGGAACTGGAGAAGCAGAAGGGTGTGATGAGGCCCAGCCTGGTGAGCAGTGGTCCCGTGGGAGGGGGTGTGAAGAGCGAGGCTGTGAACGGCACCCTGGGAAGGCCCAGCCTGGATGACAGCTACACGGCCGGAGAGGGCCTGAAGCGCACCGCGCTCAGCTCTTCCCTGCGAGACCTCTCCGAGACAGGTGAGGGCGACGCACTCGCACCAGCCCCCCCCCCCCTCCGGCCCTGACAGGCAGGAGCCACGATTCAACATCTCTGCCTGCAGCAGAGAAGCAGGACTGTGCTCTGGCTCCACCTGGTGTGTGGTGGCAGTACTGCAGAGCACAGCAGTGAAAGAAGGGTGTATTTCTGACAACTAAAAATTCAACTGTGTGTTTTCATACAGAATCATTCTCATTTAACTGGTGGGCCTTTTGTTTTTTGGCGTGTTACAAAAACCTTTACAATCCTTGTTTTGAAACACTCATGATCAGGGGGGGTCCATCGTGAAAATTCGGTAGTTGGCAGAAAAAGTTTGCAATTCACAGTAAACCGAAGCTGGGATGACAATACTTTATATTCTTCTGTGTGCCTGCTGTCTGCGCGTTCTCCCTGCGAGTGAGTGGGGATTCAGGGAGTTCTCCGTTTTCTTCCTCAAATCCGAAAACATGCTGCCTGGACTAACTGGTGCCTCTAAATTGTCCAGTGTGTGTGTTTGTGAGTGCCCCGTAATGGACTGAAATCCCAGTCTGGGCGTATCCGGCCTTGTGCCCACACTCTGCCGAGTTAAGCTCTGGCGTACAGTGACCCCATATGGGACGAAGTGGATATTGGAAGAGGACGGTATATTAGGCCTCACGCTCCTCCTGGAGAGCTGCAAACGTACCGCGCTGTCGTGGAAACGTCAAGGAAAGTAGAACTGACAAAAGGGAGACCTCTGTACCCGAGGCGGAGCTGGAGAGATCTCCCGTGGGAACGCTGGCGCAGGGTTCAGTCGCAGGGTGGGCGCGCGGGACGGGAGGTGAAGGGCCGAAATGGAGCAGGACAGCGGCGGCTCGCTTCAGGCCGCTGTGACAGCTCAGGAGGGCGCGCGCGCGTGTGTGAGAGTGGTCAGTGTTGGCCGGTCAGCTGTGGCCCTAGAGGGCCCCGTATCCTAACCTGGTTCTCCCTGGTTGGGTGCAGGGAAGCGCGGCCGCCGGAACAGCGTGGGATCCCTGGACAGTACCATTGAAGTAAGTGGGGGGGTCCTGTCTCCCCCCCCCCTGCACCACCATAAACAGGAGCCTCCATGTTCCCAGCATGCCGTCTGGCCTGTGTCAGTGTCACTGTGCACTAGTGGTGTGGAATGACTCTGCATGCTCTTACAGCGTCTTCATTTGATTGCTGTCGGGGTTTCTGTTTCATTTGTTGTTTTTTTTTGGTTTGATAATTAACTGATGAGCCGTTGTTTTACCAGTGGTTGCCGTGGTGCTGTGATGGCTGGTGTCGAAGCTGTGGTTTGGTGTGGCATGTGTTCACCCTGTGTCTTCTTTAAAACGATTCCAGCCCACTGTGTATTCTGTGGCGGTGTCTGGGGTGGTGTTCAGGTCTGTGGGTATTAACCCTCGTTTTCCTCCTTCTCTCCCTCTTTCTTCTTCTCTAACCTTCCCGTTATGCCCTTCAACCTCTCCCTCATGTTGCTCTCTCTCTCTCTCTCTCTCGCTCCCTCGCTCGCAGGGCTCCATTATTAGCAGCCCCCGCCCTCACCAGAGGCTGCCGGTGGGGGGCGTGCCCGGCTGCTTTGGACTCGAGGAATACCGGCCTCACCGCCCCATCCTGAGCCCCGGAGTGGGGGTGGGGGGTGGGCCGGGGCAACAGTCCGCTGCTGGGGGGACCAGCAGCAGCAACAACAACAGCGGAGGGGGTGGGGGGAGCGGAACTGGGGTCAGCAGTTCGGGCTCCTTCCTGGGCTCTCTCTTTGGGACGAAACGTTCCAAACCGGGGCCCATTATCCCCCCGGGGCCACACTACCCCGCCCCCGTGCCTCCACCGACTACTGGAGGACCCCCTCCTCACTCCCCGTCCTCGCTCAGCCAGAGCGAGGGCGGCCAGTCCAAGATCCAGGCCCTGCACGCGCAGTACTGCCACAGTGGCACAGGGGGCGCTGGGGGACAGTCGGCCAACTCCAGTCAACCACCCCCACCCTACCATCATCACCACCGCTACCACGTGCAAACCATCCCCTCCGGACCCCCTCCTGGCCAGGCGCCACCTCCCCCTCTGCATCACACTATTCAAAGAGGTTCTTTGCCCAAGCGGCCCCCCCAAACGCAGCTCCAGCAGCAGCAGCAGCAGCAGTTAGCACAACTCTCCCAGCTGGCTCAGCTTTCCCAGCATGCAATGCAAGGTCGCTACGCCAACCTGGCTATGGCCAACCTGGCCGGCATGGGCCCCCCCCCCCTTTCTCCTCACTCCCCTCATTCTCCCCTCCCACAGTACACTGCCGTGTACCCCGTAGCACATTCGCAACACTCTCCACACCCCGCTGCCCTGCAGCAGCAGCAGCAGCAGCAGCAGCAGAGAGGCAAGCCGCCTCAGCCACTGGCTCACTCCCACCCCCACGCACACACCCACCCGCATGCGCACACACACCCCCACGCTCACGCACACACCCCCCACCCCCACACGCCCCAGCAACACTTCGTATTTACCTCCGCCAGCGGCCCACCCCGGCACCTGCCCCAAGCCGCCCAGCAGCACCAGTACATGCCACAGTATCCTCCTCTGTCCTCCATCCCCCCTCCCCCCCCCCACTCCCCTTTACCCCCCCCTTCCTCCCCCCTTACCCCTCTTACCCCTCTCTCCCCTCTCCCCCCCCAACACCCAGGGCAGCCCCAGCCAGGGGGGCCCCAGGGCGGGCAGGCGGTCGGGGTAGGGGGTGGGGGCACCGGCACAGGGGGCAGCTCCAAGTCCAAACCTATCAACCGCATCAGCACTGTGGTGTGAGGGGGGTGCGGAGCTGGAGCCGGGGGGGTCGGAGAGGCAGGCTGGTGGGGCCGGGGGGAGGAGGCTTGGGGTCGCTGGTCAGGGCGGAGGAAGCCCCTTCGGGAGGAGGCCGAGTTCGGAGGGGCCATTCCCAGCTCTGCCACAGCGCCGGGAGGAAGCGCCGCAGCTTGCTGAGGCTCTGCTACTTTCACATCCGCTTCCCCCAGGTGTAGAGCCAGGCCCCCGGCATCCCAGACACACGCCCACAGACAGACTCTCAGAGCCTGGCTGCTATACAGAGGGACAGAGGCTGAGAAAGAGACGCACGCAGGTGGAGAACTAGCCGTGTACAGGCATCGCTCTCCCAACAGATGTTGGCAGCGGTCACCGTCAAAAGTCCTGCGAAACGGACGTCCTGGGAGCCCTGCTCTCAGCGGATGAAGTCGCTGTCACTGTAGTCAGCTCGGAGCACACACTCACGTCGGCCGGCAGATCTGCTGGAGGTGTTGAGGGCTCAGCACGGACACATGTCGAGGCGAAGTAGGAGTCGCCATTGCAGAATGGTGCAGCGGGGGGGCAGTGTGCAAGCGGCAGCATTTCAGTGCTCTGCAGACCACAAAAGGGGTCTGTAAAACAGGTGATGCATGTGGTCAGCTGCAGTGCCTCTTGCGCTCTCTACAAACCTAGTGACCTTCAGTTTGTCTAGGTGCACTAAGTGTAGAGTACATACAGGGTATTTACAGTACTTCAGTGGACAGTGTGCAATTATAGGTTTGTGGGAAAAAAAGTGTGAGGGAGGGAAGCACTATGTGCAGGTGGTAAGACCTTCTTGAGTATAAAATGAGGCAGTGTGGGCCAATGGTTAGAGCTGAGGGAGGGAGGCACTAAGAGGCAAATTAGATGCAGCTGATGGAGGAGTCAGTTTTGCTGCTAGTGGTCAGTGCTAATTATTTTTGCTTCTTTACCTGTTTAAGCATGGGGAGGGTGAAGGATACCACACAAACATTTGTATCAAACATTGTGCCAAACCTGGAGCTCCAAGCGCGGAGGACAGACCAGTATTGAGAGCGATAAGGACAGAGAACAAGGACTCCTCTCTTCACTACCCCTGAGAGACATGCAGAGGAGGGAGAGAGAGAAAAACTTATTTTAACCGAGTTTTGGACTGTCCACCGAGGGGAAGCGATTTCTCTCCCTCTTTCTTTATTATTATAAGGACCAAAAAATGGACAAAGAGGAGTTTACAGACTTTGGGAAGAAAAAGGACGCAAAAGGAGAAAAGCGAAGCGAAGGGGTTTTTCTGGTTTTCCTCGCTGTTGCTGCGAGGGACCGTGCGGCAGCCGGTGGGACTGCATCGCTGAGCCAGCGAAGGGAACGGGGCTGTTCCGCGCACCAGACGACGCACATGGCCAGACCCGCTTGCCCTGAGCGTACCTGAGGCGGGAGGGCTGGTGCTGAGGCAGATACACCACTGAGCCACAAAGACGACAATCACACACTGACTGACGGGCGCACGTGCGAGCAGTCAGAGACGGATCCCAGCAATATGGACAGACACACAGAGAAACCCTATACGTGCACAGTCAGACACGAGGATCTGAGGCGCGCCTGCTCTTTTAGATGTCAATGCTTGAGAGAGGGATTGAACACCTTGCCTATTGAATGAGTCTAAGGGAGCAGTGAGCCTCTTTAGGGTCTGTTGGAGGCCTCCTCTCATCCCTGACGCAGAAAGACTGACAGTTGGAAGTTTTTGGCAGGGTGCAGAGGCTGCTCACACACTGAAGGAATTGGCAAACGCTTGAAAAACACACAGACCCATAGACAAAGCCATCGGACAGACACAAACAGGGAACTAACCAGCGAACAAACAGACCTACAGACTCTGTCTCTGCTGACAGACAGACTGAGACGCTTCAAAGACACAAACGCAGAGAGCAGAAAGAACAGAGCATAGCCAATCTGAAGATCACAGCCAATCTCCTTTCTCTCTGCCCCACTTCTCCCAGTTTCACTGAAGGAGAATATCCTCATTGTGCGGGGATATCTGTGGGAGAATATCCCAGATTGCTGTGCACAGAGGGGCGGCAGTACAGGTGAGAAGCCCTGAGGGACCAGAAGTGCTTTTATTTAAAAATCTGTATAAATAATGCAGAAGATCATGTTTTATTTACCTTAATGAATTTATGCTTTTCGAGTTATGAAGATTATTACTGCACAGTGTTTTTGCTGCTATGTGTCTGCTCTGCTCTGTGCACAACACTTGAATGTGAGGTTTGGCTGCTGTGCTTCACCCTTATGAACGTTTGCCATTGTAATTTTACACTGTTCAGATGTCCCCATTTATCTTGATTTTCACTCTGCTCCCCCGGATTTTGATAACACCGTGACTTTGCTGTGTTGAATGCCTACAACAGCAGAGTCACATAGGTGTGACCGGCATTTATAAGGGTTAATTACAGTGTTGTAGTCCGGTGTGGGAAAGCACCGTGAAAACACAGAGTCATAGGAAAGTAAGGTACAATCAGAAGGGTGAACCACAGTGAACATGCGCATTTACCATGTGGGCCTACCTAGGACTTTCCCAGGAGTGCTTTTGTGAACAAGCAGTGAGGGGTGTCTGTGCACTTCCCGGTTGCCCCAGGCTGCTCCATTTGCAGTGCTGATGAATGGCCTCAACACTGCGCTGCTTGCGTGGGCATTTCCCTCATAGTGGCCCATCACCAACTATCCCTGTTTATGATCCAGTCAGTGCTTCATTACAATACTTTTAAAATACTTTGCATTGCTTTTTCAAACACCGTGTTCAGGGCCTGGATCCCAGGGAGGGGACTTATTCTTTGTGCTCCCGGTTTTTTAGAAATAAAAAAAACAAACTTTTCTGTATTTTTGTTCCCCCCCCAAGTGAATCAATCTGTTCTGAGAAACTGGGTTTGGCCTGTAGTAAGTTCATTTTAGTTTTAATCATGTAAGTTACTAGCCCTTTAACCAGAGTCTGGTGAGCTCTGATGGTGTACCTCTACAGCAGGTTTCCTAATCCTTTGAAAGGGCTGGTTCTAAGACTTGTGTTGCTTAAAGTTTAATATGCCATGGTTTTAGTCACAAGCTGCAGGCACATGTACAACTTTTTACCTTGCTGTTAGTAAATTTACATAGCCAGACCTGTGGAATGAGTTTTTTTTTGCTTTACTGGTACAATGCACAAGCCAGCATCTCCCAGAAAAGCCTTGAACAGCCCAGAAGGTTGGGAGTCCTTCTTTTGTCCTTTGTAGCAGTATTAATACTCCAGTTAGTGTCTGGGGTGAGTTAATGTTGCTGTGCTGAGGGAGTGTACACACTGATAACTTTCAGTGGTGTCCTTGAAACCAAGGATGTCTCCATCAGAGTCCCTGTGATCCATCGTCTGCTAGCTGTCTTTCCAGCTGAGCTCCCGATCACTTTATCAAGCCTTTACCCACTGATGGTGAAAGTTCCTGAAGTAGACTATAACTGGACCTTTATTCTTGCCTATAACATTTTAAAGGTAGATCGGAGTTATATCTGCACATTGTAGGAGCTGAAAAATATTTTTTTAATTAAACGTAGATGCAGGGTTGACACGGTTACTGATGCACTCAGCTGGACTGGACTAAACACAATCCCCTCTTTTACTCTTCCCCTGCTGGTCAGCATTCCCGTGTGCCAGCACATCAGCCACATGTCCAGTGTGCCCTGCTGACATGGTCATTACCGGCAATCCTCTCTTTTTTTCCTGAAGCTGTTCCTGCTTCACAAAGCAGATGGACAGGAAGAGCGTTAGAGGTCACCTATTGTTGCTGTGCACAGGAAAACGCTGAAAGGCTGTGTGGGACACTAGCGCCTCTTCCACCTTCACCTTCGATTCTCTCATCATGTTCTGAGTCTCCCTTTTAGGAGCTTGTTAACTGACTGATGAGTGAATTGATTAAACGATCTGTTTGCTGCTGTTGGCAAGACAAAGTGAGGGTCTCAGCCTGCTGCTTCAGTCTTTTACCTGCTCCAGCTTGTGGTGCTTGATTAGCTACTTCTCTAAATTGTTGTGCTCAGACGAAGTTCTCCTTTGCCCTGGAATTGTGGTATAAGTCAGACCTGATGGGTGCTACAATTACAGGCCTGGCTCTGAACGATGTGCACCTAAAGAATCACAAACAAGGATTTGACGGCCCTAGGTTTTTTTATATCTGGAAATGGCATTTTCCAGGTTTAGAAAAGAGCAGTGTGCCACTGCAGGCCTCATGGCTTATGACGAAGGTAGTGCAGCCATTCCTCCAAGCCCAAGGCTGCCAGAGAAATCTTACTGTTCCCTTCCTGTGAGCCGCACTTCAGTTGCCCAGCCCTGCGCTCCTGCATGGGAGGATGGCCCTTCTCACAGTTGGCCAAAGACCTTGTCCAGAGCGGAGCAGACAAAGATTCATTTTCCTAGCTCACCGTTCGGGCAACGCTGCGTTTATTTCCTGTCCAGCCCAGGGCCTCGGAAGTCAAGCCGTGCAGCTTCAGGATTTGGAAAAATTGGGTGGTCTGGGAGAATGTGGTCCAAATTTCCTGGTCGTTAGAGTTTGTCCAGTTCCGCCCCCAAACCCAGGCGTGCATCAGACCTCCGCCGCCTCCTGCAAACAGCTTCCCACTGCCTTGGGTCCTCAGGAAATCATTCCAGCATTTAAGACCAAGAGACGTAATTCAGGAGATCAACACCCTCATTATGAGTCATTAGCTTTGTTCTCAACTCCCTGACCAAAGTAATTGAGGTTCTGTTAGCTATTATAGCCCGTCCCTGTTGAAAGCAAAAGCTTGAGAATCTACCCCTTTCCCACCCTCCAGCCCAAAGCAGGCAATACCAGGCCTCCGAAGTGAAAGGAGCCTCGGAGAGAGAGCCCTCGAGCCCAGCGAGAGTCTGGGGTGGCAGGGCTGTCTGGGGCCTGAGCAGGAACCACGCAGACACTCCTGCAGAAAGGCAGCAGAACCAGAGCAGTGAACCGTCAGGGTATCCTCGAACCTTTGCCATGGCCTTTTCCGCCTTTCACACTGGTTAACCTTCCAGTGTCCGGGGCGAGCCCATTCGGCCCGTGCCCTCTGCCGTCCCGGACCACTCTGATGCCATCCCTTGTCATGGCGTGGGTCCGCTGGGGTGGCAGAGCTCGGTTCTGGTCAGTGTTGACGGGGGAGGGTTGGGGCGTTTTGGGAAGGCATGGTGAGGAAGAAAGTCAGACGAGCGAGGAATGCAGGGGGAACTGTGGGAACGGCCAGAGGTTACAGTGCTTTCTGGAGAAGGGCTGGCTGGCTGGCTGGCTGGGGCCGGTATGCGCTGCTGCTTTAACCCCAGTGGAAGAATCAGGCCAGTTCCTTCATGTTTCATTCTTTCAAAGCAGGGGATGTGGGGGCAGGGAATTGCTGTATTACAGGGTTCAGAGATTGATATGCATTAGATACAGGTGTTTCTAAACTTATTTTCTTTTTGGAGACCTGAGTCTATTTTTTGCTGGTATATCAGTGTTACTACAATGATTATTAATATTAATATTAAGATTGAGAAAATGACTTCTTACTGCTGAACAATATATATAACTATACATATATTATATATAGATATTCTCGAACATTGATTGTACATGAGAGCCTGACGATGTGTGTGGTTGCAGTGTGAAATCTTTGGATTATTATTATTACGATGATGAAGATTATTATTATTATTGTTATTATTATTACTATTGTTGTAACTATTATCATTATTGTTTCTAGCGATGTTCTGTAATTGGTTTTATTTTTTATTTTGTCTTGAAATTTCTGGTATGTACGTACAAGAAGTGTGTATATATATACCAGACGGATATATAAAGTCTTTTTTTTTATAGCAGCCATCTCTGTTTGCGAGATGCGGTTTTAATGAGGTTTTGTGACTTTGCACAGGATGACGATGTTGGCCGTGCCCGCAGCGACGCTGCCCCATCATGCTTTGTGATTTTTCTTTATTTCTCGATGATGTGCTCTACTTTGCGAAGCAGACAGATGTGTTACATCATATATATATATAATAAACAGTATATATTCCTCATTCAGTGAAGAGACCCAGGGAGAAATACCTGACTGAAAACTGCAAGACTGCTGCTACTGTGTGCACTCCTGCACGTCAGGACCTCTTCCTCGCTGTGCCTCTCGCTTTCTACTGCCCTCTCCCTGTTCCAGGATTCACTTGTTTCTAGAGGGAGAGAGAGAGAGACTGCTGGTCTTTAGTGGACATGTTTCTAAAGGGAGAGAGAATGTGTTGGTCTTTAGTGGACATGTTTCTAAAGGGAGAGAGAGAGACTGTGCTGGTCTTTAGTGGACATGTTTCTAAAGGGAGAGAGAGAGACTGTGCTGGTCTTTAGTGGATATGTTTCTGAAGGGAGAGAGAGAGACTGCTGGTGTTTATTGGAAATGTTTCTAAAGGGAGAGTGAGGGAGACAGTGTGCTGGTCTTTAGTGGTCATGTTTCTAAAGGGAGAGAGGGAGACTGTGCTGGTCTTTAGTGGACATGTTTCTAAAGGGAGAGAGAGAGACTGCTGGTCTTTAGTGGACACGTTTCTAAAGGGAGAGAGAGAGACTGTGCTGGTCTTTAGTGGAAATGTTTCTGGAGGGAGAGGGAGAGACTGTGCTGGTCTTTAGTGGACATGTTTCTGGAGGGAGAGAAAGGGAGACAGTGTGCTGGTCTTTAGTGGACATGTTTCTGGAGGGAGAGAGAGAGACAGTGTGCTGGTCTTTAGTGGACATGTTTCTGGAGGGAGAGAAAGGGAGACAGTGTGCTGGTCTTTAGTGGACATGTTTCTGGAGGGAGAGAAAGGGAGACAGTGTGCTGGTCTTTAGTGGACATGTTTCTGGAGGGAGAGAGAGAGACAGTGTGCTGGTCTTTAGTGGACATGTTTCTGGAGGGAGAGAAAGGGAGACAGTGTGCTGGTCTTTAGTGGACATATTTCTGGAGGGAGAGAGAGAGACTGTGCTGATCTTTAGTGGACATGTTTCTGGAGGGAGAGAAAGGGAGACAGTGTGCTGGTCTTTAGTGGACATGTTTCTGGAGGGAGAGAAAGGGAGACAGTGCTGGTCTTTAGTGGACATGTTTCTGGAGGGAGAAAGGGAGACAGTCTGCTGGTCTTTAGTGGACACGTTGCTGAAGGGAGAGAGTAACAGGAGAAGGAGACGTGGAGAGACATGGGTAGCAGCAGTTTGCTGTATTTTGTTTCTATTCCTGAGTCACTTTGATCATAATTTTGAAATGTCTTCCCATTGTGACCCCCAGCATGTATCCCCTTTAGTATCTGCACTTACTGAATGAAGATGTATAGACATGAATGTAAATATTATATAGTATAAATAATGAATATTGACTATGGAATGGACCGTACCATGTCTTTGTTATTCAGGGGTGTGTATGTGTGTGCGTGTGACTGGGCGTGTGTGTCAGATGGGGGGGTTCAGGGCAGAACCTTTAGTCTTTTTATTTTGTTTTCTCTCATTTACATGAGGGGCAAGAATGAATTGTTATTGTAAAGTTCTATGTGTAAGAGGAGTTATTAATATTATTTTAAAAAGAAATATATATGGAATTTTATTTGTATATATGAAGTTTAAAAAGAAAAATGTGAATATTTATTGCTTCTGACAATATAAAAAATGTTCTTGCTGTGAAACATGAGGCTGTCAAGTTTGTTTATTTTATAAAAAGACACTTTATTGAGTCAGCAGCTATATCACCCTGCAGCTCTCAACAGGTTACCCACTGAGGCTGAGCCTGGCCAGTACCTGGATGGGAGACTCCTGGGAAGCTCAGGCTGCTGCTGGAAGTGGTGTGAGTGGGACCAGCAGGGGGCGCTCACCCTGCGGTCTGTGTGGGTCCTAATGCTCCAGTATACTGTAGCGGGCGCCATCTTTCGGATGAGACGTAAAACCGAGGTCCTGACTCCCCGGGCGTTTCTCAGCAAGAGTAGGGAGTTATCCCGGTGTCCAGGCCAAATGTCCTCCCTCAGCCTTCACCGTGGCCTCCACACTGTCCCCATGTATGGCTGGCTTGCACCTGCCCTTTGATGGACTGGCGCCCCCTACAGGGTGCACCCTGCCTTGTGCTCGCTGCTTGCTGGGTAGGCTCCGGCTTCCCGCGACACCGTGTGGTATATAGTGCAGTTTGGCAAATGACATGACACTTAAATATTGAGTCCAAACGTTTTCAAAGCTCTGATGCAAAATGGCACTCCATTTTCTTTCTAACACTGAATACATTCCCAGACCTATTGGATGAAAAGGTACATTTCTCTTTTCTACAGCTGTGCTGTCTCTTGCTAGATTTGCATTTTTTTCATAAATGGGAACCCAGTCGTGCTCACGTGACAGGGAACACACAACTCCCAGGGGCCAGAATTAAGGATGCTTGAGGAGTTTGCTTCTCCCCCACAGTACCAGCCTGGCCAAGGCTGCGCCCGGGCCTCTGTGGTCCACACCCACGCCTGCTCCTGTTGTCAGCTGGGTGACCGAGCTTGCCTGCCCCTTGTTAATCGCCCCCCCCCGCCCCTGCCAGCTCGCAGACAATGTGGTATCCTGTTTTCAACGGCGCTGATCTTAATCTGATCGGAACACGCCACCGCATCGGCGTCGAAGGCACGGCTGCGCGGCCCGTCCGGCAGAACTCGGAACACGCGGCCCACGCCGAGGCGGGCTTGCAGGAGGGCGCCCCTTGACTGGAGCCACTCGGCCCCGCAGACCGAAACAGGGCCAGACTGAAAGCTCCAGGTCAGAGCCCTGCAGGTCCAGTAGGCATCTTTCAATGAGCAGTGCCTCAGGAACTGGGGGGGGGGGGGCAGTTTAACGGCTGTAATTATGCTAAGACTTCCCAACAGCTGGTTTCATAAGCGCTTGTAAGGGAAACTGCCGTTGCCAGACTGGAGTTTTGCTGCCCTGACAGGTCGTCTAAAACCTCCCACTGCAGTACAGCCGCCCGGGCTGCGACTTAAAAAAACACAGCGTGGACAGACGGCCCGAACTCCGGCTTCTTCACGGGTCTGCAGGACCGGCAGGTACTGAACCTGCTCCCGGAGTCGCCTCCTGCCGGCACGTACCGATCCTCACTGCACCCTCCCCCGCTCTCCGCGTCACTGGGGGGTGTACATCGGGGGGCCCTGTCCCCCAGGCAGCATGTCTCGGGTGGGAAGGACTTGCCAGGTCACGTCTGGTCCCTTTGTTAAGGTAAACACGAGCATGCCCACGTGTCCTGGTAGCAAACATGACCAGACCTCCGAGGAGAAGCGCTGCACAAGTACTTCACTACAGCAAGAAGCGCGCCACTTTTTACTTACTCCAAATGACACGCTACAAATTTGATCAATGCTTTTAAAAATAAAAACTCCCCCCCCCCCGGTGGTCCTGCTCTGTTTTTCTCGATTTGCACCTTGATACTGTTGCATTTGTAGCAGTGAATTGTGTCCTTAAAGAGAAAAGAGTCAGTTGTGCTCTGTTAATTAGGGCCTCTCACACACTTGTCCCTTGCAAATGAGTTTCTTTTCTGGGAAGAAGGAAGAAACGATTGATAGACCGGTACATGCTGGCCGCAGGCGGGGGGCTGTCGATCAGTCCGACATGCTGAATATCTTACAAAGGAAACAGGAATTCAGATCATGTCCGCGGTCGCACTGGCTGGTTCACAATAAGGCCACACGGGGGCGTGATTCTCGGACAGAAAGGGTGGCGTTTTCCCCTAATTCATCTTTATCAACGGGACTAGCTCATAAAAGTTTCACCCGTGCGTGGGCATCGGTAGTCAAAATGTGTAGATTATTGCAAAGTAAACAATAAAACAATACTGCAGACATCGCTTCGCAGCGAAACAGGGGGATCCTGCGACAACCGGCCATCGTAGATTGAATGAGAAAAAAAACTTCAATGAGAAAAAGAGCGGGCGGACAGCATTTAAAATAAACAAATAATACATTCGTTAAAGAGACGTAGCCGCTAGTCAAATGTTTATTTTTAATTTGGAGCGATGACGATAAAGGTGGATTTTTTTAAAGTTTATGTATCTGGCGGCTTTCGCCGTGCTAGACTAATGAACAGATGTGAACACATATATAACAAGCTAGCAATGATGACTACATAATTACGGGTTAAACAATTTAACGGCTAACCTCCCGATTTGAAGTCGAGGATTAATTTATAATTCAATATTTTTGTTATAGCTGAGGCAGCAGTGATTCCAGTATGTATTGCCATTATATGTGACTTTAATAATTGCGCGGCCTGTGCTGATTTCTTCTAGTGGAGCTTTATAAAATGAGGTACTTAATTATCATAATGACCATGCAAAAGATGGTCTTCTTCAGAAGCACATTGTGCAGCTGGGACGCCATTATCGCACACCGCCGAGGTCACGCTCCTCATGGAGAGGGGAGGAGGAGAGGGGCGGTGACGTCACACAACTTCCTCTGTCCACACAGTGATGTCACTACGCAGGTGGCTGCGTGGGACCCGCCGCCGCGGGCCGGCACTACTTCCCTCGCCAAAAGCCTTAGCGGTGTGTATCATTCCCCGTCACGTCTCCACCTCCCAGCACAATAGACACCACCAGCCCCTACTAACATTCCTAAAACAACACGAATCGAGTGCTCTTTTCCAATCAACCCCTCCCACCCGATAGGTTTATTGTAAAAGCAGCGAGCAAGCCCGTGAACAGCTGGGACTACTTTGTGCCGGCGGAGGGAGGAGACGCAGGCACCGCTCCAGGAGGCTGGGGGTTGTGCTGAGGTCGTGATGGAATCAAGATGGCGGCTCGTCAAGGCGAGGGGAGCTGAGAGGAGTGACAACGATGAGCAGGGAAACCCGGCGGGGCCGCAGTTTAAAACAAAAAAAGAAGCACTCTCGCACGTTCGGGCCTGAGAGGGGCGGGAGGAGAGGCGACGGGTCCTCTGGGCGTCGGGAAAGGGGGGCGAGAGGGAACGTGACTCCTCTGTCGGAAAGTACGGGAGAGAAAGAGACAGTCTGAGGAACTGACCCCAAACAACAACAACACCGGGGACCAGACAACATCCTGAGAGGGGGAGGTGGGGGTGCGCACGACCCGCTCGCAGGACCACACGCCGAAAACGGCACCAGCGGGGGGAGATCAACGAGCCACCGGTCTGAAAAACACACACACAAAAAAGAAAAAACCCAGAAAGAAAGAAGAAGAAATCAACCCGCCGAGCGATCTGGCGACCCGGCCGCGTCTGGGGGCGCTGTGATGGGCTGAACTGTTCCAGGCCGCGGCGCTCTGGACTACAGCGATCCGGGACGCCCTCGCCCCCGAACAAAGAGGCGCCTATTCCGGCACGGCCGCCCTCTTAGCGAGCCGGCAGGGGGCCTTGGCGCCGTCCCTGCGAGCAGCACCGCGGGGGGAGAGGGTTCAGAACAGCCGGACACCTGCGGCCGGGCGGCCGGGCGGTTTTTTTTTTCCGCAAACGCTGCGGCCGACGGCCCTGGAAGTCCAGCCCGTTTCCTCCGGGCGGACAGTCCCACCTCCTCAGTATTCCGGACCCGAGGGGATCTGATGCCCGTTTGTTTGTGTTTTTGTTTTTGGGTGTTTTGTTTTTTTTTTTGTACATGACCGCTTTCAGTTGTTGTTTTTTTTTTTGACAGGCGATAAGCTTTTTGACCCAGATTTCGCGAGAGTCCTGTCGGAGATAAACTCGCACTTCTGTCGGGAGCGCTTTCAGACTTTGGGGCGGCGGGGGGGTGTCTTGAAGTCGACCTGGTCTGTATAATATATATATAAAAGAGCACGCAACTCCACGAAGTTACCCTCTGAAACGACTTCGGTGGTCACTGGTGTCAGCGTTTCGCCCGGACGATTTCACGAAACCGAAAACGGCAGCTGCCCCTCGGCCGGGCTGTGCGTCGGTGTTTTTTCTCTCCTCCCTAACTTCCCCTCCTCCTCCTCCTCTCATCTCTCGGATTACAAACATCGTCTTGGGAAGTTATTTGACGTTTCCCTTCGCCCTCGACCTCAACCTCGACCTGCACCCGTCCCGGGGGGGGGGTCCGACAGTGTACCGGGGACTGTGACCGACACCGCCGGACCGGCGTGAAGGAGGTAGAGATGGCGGGGCGGGCTGATCTCGCAGGGTATGGGGGGGGTCCCCCCTCTCGGCCC
This sequence comes from Lepisosteus platostomus, assembly GCF_059453375.1. Lineage (NCBI taxonomy): Eukaryota > Metazoa > Chordata > Actinopteri > Semionotiformes > Lepisosteidae > Lepisosteus > Lepisosteus platostomus. Next base: position 2,383,840 of record NC_142613.1, read on the forward strand.
AGGCCGGTTCCCACGTCTGGGGGGCGCCACTGAGCGGTGTGACGGGGGATAAATGGGTGAAAAGTGTAGTGAATTTGGTGTGTGGTGGTGGTGGTGAGGAGGAGGAGGGGGGTCTGCTTGTATTTGAAGGGCTCTGCTGAAAAAATCAACTTTTATTTCGGCCCGCGAGTTCCGGCTGTCAGGGAGGCCGGACAGGCCGGGGCGCCCAGCTCACCCGGTCCCCTCTCCCTCTCCAGCCTCCCGACCCGGACCCTGGACCCGCTCGGCACCGCCGCCGCCGCCATGGAGAGCGACGAGTTCGTCCCGCCGCCCGAGTGCCCGGTGTTCGAGCCCACCTGGGAGGAGTTCGCCGACCCGCTGGGCTACATCGCCAAGATCCGCCCGATCGCCGAGAAGTCCGGCATCTGCAAGATCCGGCCGCCCGTGGTGAGAGCGGGGTGGGCCCGGCCCGGCCCGGGGATGGGGGGGGGTTGTGCGAGGCGGCTGGCGGGCTGTCGTGATCGGGCAGGGCGAGGTGTGTTTTGTCGTGGGGGGGTACCACTGACACCCCCCCCCTCGGAGGCCCGGCCAGGCCGCAGCCCCGCCGCCGAGGCGCTGGAGGCGAGCGCGTCGCGTTGAGCTGGGAGCAGCTAGTATCCGCGGAGCCGGGTCGGAGGAGTTTGGGGCACCGAGAGGGAGGGGAGGGACGTGGGGCCCCAGTCTCGCCATGCTGGAGGGGTGGAGGAGGAGGGGGAGACCGACCCCCCCCCCCCGCTGCCCTCTCCAGTACACTCAGGCCACAACAGATGAGACGACAGATCCGTCAGACCGCAGCGGAGATCAGACACGTCATCTCGTCTTCCTTTGTATCTCCGAGATGCCTCCTCGCCAGAAACGGATCATCAAGGCCCGTTTTCTTCCAGCCGGCTGCGCTGGGGCGCGGGGGGCCCGGAGCGGGTCTGGACTGGGCCCCTGTACCGAGCGGACCCAACCAGAGCGGCCCGGAGCCTCTCTTACTCGGGGAGACCTTAAACTCAGAGGTGTCGGCACCGCGGGGTGGTCTGTGGTCTCACCACAGACTGAGGTCTGTGATCTCGAAGAATTAAAAAAAAAAATACGGTTAGCGTTTTTTTTTTTACCCTCAACTTCACACACATTGCCTGAGCCGTACGACTTCTGGACTACAGCCACGGTCTCTGATTTGCTGCTCTGGCCTTTGCCTGGAGCTCTGCCCGGCGCAGGAAAACCGTCGGGCTCAGCGAGTTTCAGGGCATCCTCCCAGGAACGTCCATCCTCAGCAGGTCCGGCAGAAGTAAAAACAGCCCTTGTCTGTGTCTCGGTGCGGCCTCGTCTCTGCTGGTGTGGCGTTCGGTTTGGGGTCTCCTCAGGAGGGTGAGGCTGTTGGCCCTTGGTCATTCATGGGGGGGTGGGGGGCGGCACACTGGTGATGGACCCCTCCAGGGCCTCTGGGACTCGGCCACAAGGGGGCGTGCTCACCCCCGAGGGGCTCCTGGCTGTGTTCGGTTCTGTCACCTGCTCATTGACACGTGCTGTGGATCGTGAGAAATTGAACACGCCGTCTCAGAAGGCACCAGATGTGTCATGAAAAACCGGAAGCTCGTTGTTATTTATTTAAGCGATCCAGATGTGTTCAATTCAGCACTTTTACAGATTACTTCCCCGCTTGTCATTCGGGTGTGTCATAAACTGTTTGCGTCTGTGAAAAGCATGGTCTCTAGACCCTTCTTAATGTGGAGATGACATTTCCATAAGAATGGGCAGGAAATTCCCTCTCAGTCCACTGAGTTCTGACAAAAAACATCTTTTTACCCTTTTCTGACTTGCATTTGATGTGAATCTCATCATCATTATCACCACCACTGACGGGTTGAAGAAGAGGCAGTTGAATGATCACAAGTGAAGGACAGGAACTCTAGATCAGGGGTTCCCAGTACTGGCCCGGGGGACCCCCACACACCTGCTGGTTTTTGTTCTACTGAAGCACCCAGTTAAATAACTGGGCCCTTAACAGGCCCATTACCAGGTTTAGTTCAGACTCTGTGAAGGGTTTTAATTCCTTTCTTCAATAACTTTAAATCTCTACCCTCTGGGTGGGGAGAAAAATCTCAGAGGTTCTAACCAAGCAAGCTGCTGGTTCAGTTAAGGGCTCCTGTAAAGCTGCAGTGAAACCCAGCAGATGTGGGGGTCCCCCAGACCAGGAGTCTGAGCCCCTGTTCTGGAGTGGTACACGTCAGAGCCTTTTAGGGGTCACCCTTAAGACATCCGCCTCTAAACACTAGGAACACGTCCGATTTCACCTCGTGAGCAGGCGGTTTGTGCTGTAGTGCGTTTCAAAGACCGCGAGGAATTGAAATGCAGCATCCGCTAGGACCTCAGCTGGCCGTTCGTGACTTCATTGGATCGATCCATTTATTAGATCGATCGGAACGCGTGTTCCCGGTCCTCGCGCATGGATTTCGGGCGGAATGAGGACGGAGATGTACCGATGTGGGGTCAGAGACCAGAGGGTCTCTCGCCTGCTCCTCCACATCCCGCGTGCGCGCCCCAGTACTGTTCACACCCTCCGGTGCCCAGCATTTCTGCACGCCAGGGGGAGAATTGGTGTCGGCAGTGGGATGTGCGCGAGAGTCGTGGTGTGATCCGTTCACATGGGCGTGTGATCGGTTCAGTCTGAAGTGGGTTCCACTTCCTTGAAACCGGGGGTACTCAGATTTGCGAGTTTCTTCTCTTAACATTATCGGCAGACAGCAGACATCTGGTTCTGATGATCAGTAGGTGTGTTGTGGCAGCAGAGATGGCCTCTGTGTGCAGCCACAGCATTGGGGTGGATGTGAAGGGCCGGTCTTCACATATGGGCGGTTCTGGCTACTGACACGAGCGCATGTGTATCTATAGACGGGTTCCAGCGAATAATTGTTATATTTAGTGCAGACGTCCTCACTAGCGTTTAATTATTAAGCACGTAAAAAAGATTACAAAGAGAAAAGGTCGTTCAGTCCATCCAACTCCTTAATCCACCTGATCCTTAGTTTCCGATGCTCTTCCACATAGTTTCGCCGGTGTCCTCTGGATCGTGTTTCACTGTTCATCCAGAGGAAATCTTCTGGAGAGACATTGTAGATGCCTGCGAGGGTCTTACATGCAGGATTCGGGTCCCCTTGTTGTCTTCTGTGTTCAACAGTAAAGTGACTCAGTTCTTCATGCCCACCGGAAGAGCGCATTGCTTTGTTCCCAGACAAATGGAAGTGTTTATTTTCACAATATTTTGAATATGTTGAATCTCAAACACGAGACTTGCGTGTGAAGCCGCTTATCAATGAGGGACTGTGGATTTTTATCCAGGCCTCACATTTGTAAGGTTTTATTTTGATTGGGCCCTGACGTTGTGCGCTTGTCTTTGTGAATATTCTGGTGCTGATTATTTCCATCTCTGCGCTGTCTCCCTCAGGACTGGCAGCCCCCCTTTGCAGTGGAGGTGGACAACTTTCGCTTCACACCTCGGATCCAGAGACTGAACGAGCTGGAGGTCAGTCCGTCCGTCGGTCTCTGTCCGGTGATCACATCGCTAGCAGCAGCAGCAGCAGCCGCCTGTGTATTAACCCTCCTCTCCCTCTGTCAGGCCGAGACGCGTGTGAAATTGAACTATCTCGACCGGATCGCCAAGTTCTGGGAGATCCAGGGCTCGTCTCTGAAGCTCCCCAACATCGAGAGGCGCATCCTTGACCTCTACAGCCTGGCCAAGGTACTGTCCAGTCGCCTGCCCTGGGCTGAGACCCTTCACTGACCCGGCCTGGGCTCACCGTCCTGTGTGTGTGTGTGCCGTTTCCAGATAGTGGCGGACGAGGGCGGGTTCGAGGCCGTGAGCAAGGACCGGCGCTGGGCCCGTGTGGCCCAGCGGCTGGGCTACCCGCCGGGGAAGAACATCGGCTCCCTGCTGCGCTCGCACTACGAGAGGATCGTCTACCCCTTCGAGATGTTCCACTCCGGGGCCAGCCTCATGGTAACCCCCCCGTCTGAGCCTGTCTCGCTGGTGCTGTCTGCCCCAGTCAGCCACCTAGTGCATTGGTTCAGCTCAAGGTGCTTCATTGATTAATTAGAAATAGCAGTATTGTCAGAGGAATTGCCCATCACATATGATAGTTGTGTGATTTGTTTCCTCTCTTAAGCAGCATCTGCCCTTTCCTGTTGCCGTCTCCCTCTGTGTCTCCCAGCAGCGTCTCTGTGTCTCACAGCAGTGTCTCTCTGTCTCTCTCTCTCACGCAGTCTGTCTCTGTGTCACAGCAGTGTAAGCCCAGGCAGCCCTACGACAGCGAGGAGGTGGACAAGGAGTACAAGCCCCACTCCATCCCCCTGCGGCAGTCAGTGCAGCCCTCGAAGACCATCAGCTACGGTCGCCGTGCCAACCGCCTCCAGCCAGACGTGAGTAAAGAGCACCCCTAGAATTCACCGTGCGCCCCAGAATGCCCTCTATTTCCAAACTTACGGGACCTGTATACACTGTACTTCAAAATGCGTACTGCAGCCCTGCGTGAGACTGAATCAGCCAGATACACTGTGATTGTAATAGAACAATATAAATATTTTGTCCACTGTGCCTTGTCCACTACAACCACATAGTATCTTCCCAAACATACTGTATTACCAGACTTTAGCCCCCTTATAGCATGATGTTGTATCCCCGAACATACTGTGATTCTGTATGCTGGTGTAGTGTATTCCCATGTACGGATAAACTGTTGTCCACATATTAATAAGTCACAGTTCGACGGTATGGCACCACACTCTGACACCATGTGACTGTACTCCAGTGCACTGCCAATCCCAGCAAGCCTCCTGTGTGGTCAGTGTGAATGTATAGTAGGAAGTAGAATACTAATACTGCGCCATCACCCAGCTTGTTCTACCTCCAGGATAAGTATATGCAGGTATAGGAAACAACAGAATACTCTGTCGTGCTGATTGTTATAGTGTTCCAAACACAGATGTGTTGAAACTCCCTCATTCTAATGGGAGTTTGAACGCTACAGTGCTCATCTGCTATGAGCCCATATTGCAACACTGAGCATTTTCATCAGTATTTGTAAGTGTACTTGTAGCCCCATATGTTAGAATCTGAGAATGATCCCTGCTAGGGTAAGACTGATTGTGTCTGTAGCTTTGAGCCCCAATACATTTCTGTTTGGAACCCCGTTCACAAAGTGCTGCACCCTACTACCGTGGTGCATGAAGTCTCCTCAGTATGAGAGGGTGGGGGCTCTGGGACTCCCAGGATGAAGACGATCCCCTGCGCCTGTGCACTGAAGTTCCGTCCCCTGTGTGGCAGATGTGTCCTGTTATGACTGTATCAGGACTGCCCCACCATGGCCCACAAACACTGCCTTTCAGAACCTCTCTCCCGTCTCTCCCTGCCCATCCCTCTCTCCATCGTCCTCTCCTTCCTCCCACCCTCTCCCCCCTCTGTCCTCTGGCCTCTGCGCTGTCTCCTCCTCGCTCCCTGTCCCCGTATGTACCACTCTGGCTGGGCAGGCTGCCTCAGGGTAGGAATGGCGTCTCCTAATGTGTGGGCTTCATCAGGTGTTTTTGTTTAACCGTTGTTTATATAATTTGCTGATTTGCGTTCGTGCAATTAAATTAGCTTAATTCCCCTCCTCTCGAGTTAATTGGTTAATTAGTGAACCCCCTGGTGTGTTTGTGCTCTGGAGGACTCCCAGCATGCTCTGTGTCTTGTGTGTGGCTTTATAATGGCTTTTGCAATGCACACCTGCGCTCGCTTGCTCGCTCCCCAGTCTAATTGCACTCACACATTCTTCTCTCCCCTATTCACTCTCATCCTCACACATTCATCCATTCTCCCTCTCCTCCCTCTTTCCCCCTTCTCCCACATTCACCCCATTCTCTCTCTCCTCACATCTTCTCCTCCTCACACATTAACCCCCTCCTTCTCTCCCTCCCCCGTCTGTTGTTCAGTACATCTCTCTCCGTGTCCTGTCTGTACTCTCCTGTCCATTGGTCTGTTCTTGTCTCCATGCAGGACCCCGACGGCTCGCCTCCCTTCCCCCACAGCACCGCCCTCAACCCCCACCACACTGCGGTACTGTCTGTCTGTCTGCCTGCCTGACTGCCTGTCCGTCTGTCTGTCTGTCCTGCATACACATCCCTGTCCATCGGTGGATCTGTCATCGCCCATATCTGTCTGTCAACTCGTGACCCATCTCTGTCTCACTGCTCATCTTTACCTGTCTGGCCACTTGTCTTTCTGTGCTCCTCACCGAGTCTCTACATCTGTCTCTGTGTCCATCTGCCTCTGCCTCTCGTCTGTCTCTGTTGGTCACTGCGCAGTCCTGTCTGGATTGGTTCTGTCTCACCTGTCTGTGTTCCACACCTGACCCGGCGTCATGCATCTGTCTCTCTCTCTGTCTGTCCGACTCTGACATGACCCGTTTACTGTCTCTGTCCCCGCCTGTCGGCTGACCTGTCTGTGTCTGTCTGCGAGTCTCTGTCTGACTGACGTGACCCATGTACTGTCTCTATCCCTGCCTGTGTCTGTCTGCGAGTCTCTGTCTGACCCTGATGTGACCCGTGTACTGTCTCTGTCCCTGCCTGTGTCTGTCTGACCCTGATGTGACCCGTGTACTGTCTCTGTCCCCGCCTGTGTCTGTCTGGGAGTCTCTGTCTGACCCTGACGTGACCCGTGTACTGTCTCTGTCCCCGCCTGTGTCTGTCTGCGAGTCTCTGTCTGACCCTGATGTGACCCGTGTACTGTCTCTGTCCCTGCCCGTGTCTGTCTGCGAGTCTCTGTCTGACCCTGATGTGACCTGTGTACTGTCTCTGTCCCTGCCTGGGAGTCTCTGTCACTGCGGTTCTGATCTAGGGTTGGGAATCCTCCAGCTGCTGAACCAATATGAAAAAATCCCTGAGAGCAACAGAAAGGAAAAGAATCCGAAGGAGAGGGAGGGAGATGGAGGTGTTTGTGTTCGCCTGCCCAGAGCCGTCTTTTAAAGTCCGCTCAGTCCCTGGGGAGCCACACTGGGGCTCTCGTATTACCCAAGAGATCATTCTGCAGTTTGCTGATCACATTGGCCAATTTCACCATTTAATCATAAGAATAATTCCATACACTTCTATAGCGCTTTTCTGGACACTCCACTCAAAGAAAACACTGTACAGGTAATGGGGATCCCCTCCACCACCAGTGTGCAGCCCCACCTGGATGATGCGATGGCAGCCAGAGTGCGCCAGAACGCTCACCACACACCAGCTATCAGTGGGGAGGAGAACAGAGTGATGAAGCCAGTTCAGAGATGGTGGATTATTAGGAGGCCATGATTGGTAAAGGCCAGGGAGAAATTTGGCCAGGACACTGGGGTTACACCCCTACTCTTATTGAGAAATGACCTGGGATTTTTATTGGTCATGGAGAGTCAGGACTTCGGTTTTAGTTCACATCCGAAGGACGGCGCCTTTTTTACAGTATACTGTGCCCGTCACTATACTGGAGCAGTAGGACCCACACAGACCGCAGGGTGAGCGCCCCCTGCTGGCCCCACGAACACCTCTTCCAGCAGCAGCCTCAGCTTTCCCAGGAGTCTCCTGTGGGCTGCCAGCTGTGAGTTGCAGGTGATGTAGCTGCTGGCTATATAACTGGTTGTATGATCCTCTTGCACATCTAACTGCAGTTTACCATCCTTTCACTGCTGCTGGAGTAGTGCCTCATAAAGTTGTTTTTTTATAGAAGTTTATGACTGATTACCACAGTAATTGTTCACAGTAGTTAGGGTTGCACAGCCCACAAAACCATTTAGAGTGGTAGGCAACTCTTGTCATATAGCAGTACAGGATAAAACCACAAGGACAGTCACTGGGCGACAAGTTGGGATGAGTCAGGTACTGTCGATTCACTGCGACACAGAGAGCCCCCTCAGCTCTCCAGTTGCTCTTATCCTCTTCCTGAGTAACACTGTAGCAAGGTAGGGTGGGTTATTTAATCAAAAAGAGGGTTGACGCAGGGCCTGGGATTTCTGTCACATGAGCAGGTTCAGTAACGCCACCAGGGCAACACAGTGACTCAACAGCCTGTAGCAGGAGCTGCTCCGAAAATCAGCCCTTTACCTCAACCACCTGGCCAGCGAGCTGCGAGATGCCTGGCGGCTCTTCGGCTGCAGTGTGGGTGTACCAGGCGGCTCAGTGCTTGGAGTGGTGAAGTAGTCCTGAGGGGGTGGAGTCCTGCAGTGCTGAGGGGCAGAGTTTCCCAGGCATGCTTGCAGGGTAACGGCAGTCGAGGCTGTACTTCTCGAAAAACACTGACACCGGAGCCAGAGCCTCTGGAGAACACTGTGTAATCTCTCCTGCTCTGTCCGCTATTGTTTCGTCTTTCCTTCTTCCTCCAGCTTTTTCTTCCTTGCTTACTACCTTTCCCTTGTCTTCCAGTGTCCCCCCCCCCCCCAAAACTGTAGTCTCTGGCCTACTGCTGTAGTGTCTCACCCCTGTGTCTCTGTCCTGCTGTAGTGTCTCACCCCTGTGTCTCTGTCCTGCTGCGCAGTCAGCACTCGCCTCTCTGTGCTTCTGCAGGGCTGTGCAGTAGTGTCTCACCCCTCTGTCTCTGCGCAGCTCTGCTGCAGAACAGTCAGTGCTCACCTCTGCGTCTCTCTCTCTCTCTCAGCCGGAGCCCACAGAGGAGGACATAGAGAAGAACCCAGAGCTGAAGAAACTGCAGATTTATGGTGCTGGACCCAAGATGCTCGGGCTGGGACTGGTTCCCCGGGACAAGGGCCCCCGCAAGAAAGGTGACACCACTCGGGCCCGGAGCTGTGTTGGTGATCTGTCCGCTGGTGCTGAGGCACTGGGCTGCACTGTCCCCTAGGGATGAGAGACAGTACTGCGCTGTCTGTGCATGCCAAGACACTACATTGTACAGCACTGTACACGAGTGCCAAGACACGGCACTGTACGCTAGTGCTGAGATGCTGTATTGTCCTGTCCTTTAGTGCCAAGGCTGAACTGGTGTCTTTGTGCTGAGGAGGTTTAGCATTCTGTACACTAGAGTTCACTCTCTCTTTCCTGCAAGGAATTATATAACCAAACGTTGTTTGTCGTGGAAATTCTGATTTTACAGTAGACAACTCTTTTCTTTGTAGCCACAATATTTCACAAACTAATTTTTGACTTTTGTCATTGACTCTTCCTTTCTTCGTATTGCTCATTGTTCGTTACGGGACGCGGCGCCTCCAGACGAGCTGCCCCAGACGGTGATCGTGCGGGACAGCGTGGTGCCGGTGAAGGAGGAGGACGCCGAGCAGGAAGGGGCGCCCCCTGCTGTCCAGGTGAAGAAGGAGGAGGAGCTCGCCGAGGACGAGCCCTGCACCAAGATGACCATGAGGCTGCGGCGCAACCAGAGCAACACGCAGTTTGTGAGTCTCGCGGGGGGAGAGCGTGTCAGTGTGAACCCCCCCAGAGCTATAATAATAATTGCTTACACTTATATAGCGCTTTTCTGGACACTCCACTCAAAGCACTTTACAGGTAATGGGTCTCCCCTCCACCACCACCAACGTGCAGCCCCACCTGGATGAGCGCCAGAACGCTCACCACACACCAGGTCTCAGTGGGGAGGAGAGCAGAGTAATGAAGCCAATTCATAGATGGGGATTATTAGGAGGCCATGATTGGTAAGGGCCAATGGGAATTTGGCCAGAACGCCGGGGTTACACCCCTACTCTTTTCGAGAAACGCCCTGGGATTTTTAATGACCGCAGAGAGTCAGGACCTCGGTTTTACGTCTCATCTGAAGGACGGTGCCTGTTTTACAGTACAGTGTCCCCGTCACTATACTGGGGCATTAGGACCCACATGGACCGCAGGGTGAGCGTCCCCTGCTGGCCCCACTAACACCTCTTCCAGCAGCAGCCTTAGTTTTTCCCAGGAGTCTCCCATCCAGGTACTGACCAGGCTCACACCTGCTGAGCTCCAGTGGGCTGCCAGCTGTGGTTCTTCAGCAGCTGGGGCCTGTGTCTGTCTGTGGGTTTCAGAGGCCTGATCGCCTCTCCCCTTCTCTCCCTCTCCCTCCGCCAGGTGGACTCCTTCGTGTGCCGGATGTGCGGCCGGGGGGACGAGGACGAGAAGCTGCTGTTGTGCGACGGCTGTGACGATAACTACCACACCTTCTGCCTGCTGCCCCCCCTGACCGACCCCCCCAAGGGCGACTGGCGCTGCCCCAAGTGTGTGGCTGAGGTGAGCCGGGTCGAGGGGGGGAGCGGCTGGCAGCGTGTGGATCGCCGTGCGCGGCTCTGTCCCGGGGGTCTCGCCTGTCACGGCGGATGCGTGAATGTGCACCGGGGCGCCTCTCACTCTTCGTCTTTCTCCTCCTGTCCCCCCCGTGTTCTCAGGAGTGTAAGCGGCCGACGGAGGCGTTTGGTTTCGAGCAGGCCACTCGGGAGTACACGCTGCAGAGCTTCGGGGAGATGGCCGACACCTTCAAGTCCGACTACTTCAACATGCCTGTGCACGTCAGTAGCCTTGACAGAGCAGTCTGTGCATGTGTGGTAGTGTGACGACACTCTGCTGTTGACGGTCGTCACTGAATTCTGTTGTTCTTGTGTTCTGTTAAGTCGCATCGGACTTCTGCCATATTTCTGCGTGTATTTACGAAGTGTGTAGATGGTGCCCACAGTGTTTTGTGTACTGATGTGTTGCTTGTTAGTGCGGTGTTTGAGAGACAAGAGGAATTGAAAAAAAACAATTTTGTCTTGTGTACTTATGGATGTGTTAATGCAGTGCCGTGTGTACTGATGCGCCGTGTGTGCCGTGCAGTGTTGTGTGTGTCCTGATGCGTTGCGTGTGCCGTACAGATGGTGCCCACAGAGCTGGTGGAACGGGAGTTCTGGCGCCTGGTCAGCAGTATTGAGGAGGACGTGACAGTGGAGTACGGAGCTGATATTCACTCGAAAGAATTCGGCAGCGGCTTCCCTGTCAACGATGGCAAGAGAAAGCTCACACCCGAGGAGGAGGTGAGGCAGGGAGGTCAGAGGGCAGGAGGAAGGCTGCACTGCTAGAGGCAGGATGAGGCAGGGAGGTCAGAGGGCAGGAGGAAGGCTGCACTGCTAGAGGCAGGATGAGGCAGGGAGGTCAGAGGGCAGGAGGAAGGCTGCACTGCTAGAGGCAGGATGAGGCAGGGAGGTCAGAGGGCAGAAGGAAGGCTGCACTGCTAGAGGCAGGATGAGGCAGGGAGGTCAGAGGGCAGGAGGAAGGCTGCACTGCTAGAGGGAGGATATAAGGCAGGGAGGTCAGAGGGCAGGAGGAAGGCTGCACTGCTAGAGGCAGGATGAGGCAGGGAGGTCATGGGACAGGAGTGGGGCTGCACTGCTAGAGGCAGCTCATGAGAAGAGTGAGGGTGAAGCCAGCAGGGAGGGAGGAGGGAGGAGGGAGGGAGAAGGAAAGATAGAATTGCAAGCTTACCGCCATGTTTGAGGCTCATGTTACTGCACGACACTTAATAAAAGTTAATAACTGTATGTATTAACTCGCTCTCCCTTTCTTCGTCAGGAATACGCTCGCAGTGGCTGGAACCTCAATGTGATGCCAGTGTTGGAACAGTCAGTTCTCTGCCACATCAACGCTGACATCTCAGGCATGAAGGTGCCCTGGCTGTACGTGGGCATGGTGTTTTCTGCCTTCTGCTGGCACATCGAGGACCACTGGAGCTACTCCATCAACTACCTGCACTGGTAACTTTCATACTGTAGACACACTGAGCTGCTCCATCAACTACCTGCACTGGTGTCTCTCACACTGTAGACACACACTGAGCTGCTCCATCAACTACCTGCACTGGTGTCTCTCACACTGTAGACACACACTGAGCTGCTCCATCAACTACCTGCACTGGTGACTCTCACACTGTAGACACACACTGAGCTGCTCCATCAACTACCTGCACTGGTGACTCTCACACTGTAGACACACACTGAGCTGCTCCATCAACTACCTGCACTGGTGACTCTCACACTGTAGACACACACTGAGCTGCTCCATCAACTACCTGCACTGGTGACTCTCACACTGTAGACACACACTGAGCTGCTCCATCAACTACCTGCACTGGTGACTCTCACACTGTAGACACACACTGAGCTGCTCCATCAACTACCTGCACTGGTGACTCTCACACTGTAGACACACACTGAGCTGCTCCATCAACTACCTGCACTGGTGACTCTCACACTGTAGACACACACTGAGCTGCTCCATCAACTACCTGCACTGGTGACTCTTCACTGTAGACACACTGAGCTGCTCCATCAGCTACCTGCACTGGTGACTCTCACACTGTAGACACACACTGAGCTGCTCCATCAGCTACCTGCACTGGTGACTCTCACACTGTAGACACACACTGAGCTGCTCCATCAGCTACCTGCACTGGTGACTCTCACACTGTAGACACACACTGAGCTGCTCCATCAGCTACCTGCACTGGTGTCTCTCACACTGTAGACACACACTGAGCTGCTCCATCAGCTACCTGCACTGGTGACTCTCACACTGTAGACACACACTGAGCTGCTCCATCAGCTACCTGCACTGGTGTCTCTCACACTGTAGACACACTGAGCTGCTCCATCAGCTACCTGCACTGGTGTCTCTCACACTGTAGACACACACTGAGCTGCTCCATCAGCTACCTGCACTGGTGTCTCTCACACTGTAGAGACACTGAGCTGCTCCATCAGCTACCTGCACTGGTGTCTCTCGCACTGTAGACACACACTGAGCTGCTCCATCAACTACCTGCACTGGTGACTCTCACACTGTAGACACACACTGAGCTGCTCCATCAACTACCTGCACTGGTGTCTCTCACACTGTAGACACACTGAGCTGCTCCATCAGCTACCTGCACTGGTGTCTCTCACACTGTAGACACACACTGAGCTGCTCCATCAGCTACCTGCACTGGTGTCTCTCACACTGTAGACACACTGGAGCTGCTCCATCAGCTACCTGCACTGGTGTCTCTCACACTGTAGACACACTGGAGCTGCTCCATCAGCTACCTGCACTGGTGTCTCTCACACTGTAGACACACTGAGCTGCTCCATCAGCTACCTGCACTGGTGACTCTCACACTGTAGACACACTGGAGCTGCTCCATCAGCTACCTGCACTGGTGTCTCTCACACTGTAGACACACTGAGCTGCTCCATCAGCTACCTGCACTGGTGACTCTCACACTGTAGACACACTGAGCTGCTCCATCAGCTACCTGCACTGGTGTCTCTCACACTGTAGACACACACTGAGCTGCTCCATCAGCTACCTGCACTGGTATTACTCTGTTATATAAGCTAAGCCTGACAGCGGCCTCTCCACTCCCCCCAGGGGTGAGCCGAAGACGTGGTACGGGGTCCCCTCGTTTGCCGCGGAGCACCTGGAGGAGGTGATGAAGAAGCTGACCCCCGAGCTGTTCGAGAGCCAGCCCGACCTGCTGCACCAGCTGGTCACCATCATGAACCCCAACATCCTCATGGCCCACGGCGTGCCGGTCAGTCTCGCCGTCTGCCGGCGCTAGTTCAAGTGACAGACTGGCAGAGTGTGGGGGGGGGGGGTGCCCTGCACAACGGCTACCCCAAAGAATTTGTTCAAGCACCCTCAACCTTGTGGTGGAGCCAGAGGGATTGTCCTGACTTCTCGTCTGTTTGCCCCACACCCCTGATTGAAGTTCTGGCACCATCACAGATGGGGTTGTTAACTTTCTGTCCTTCTGTGTGTAATTGGCGTCTGTCATTTCTGGACAGTGTGCGCTGCTGAGAAATCGGTGCTGCCTTCGCAGACCACCATCTGCGTCTGTGAAGTGACTTTGCTTGGGTGTGTGTGTGTGTGAAGAGAATAAGCCATCGGGAGTTTTATTTCATCTTCGTTGCAACGCCTGTCAGTTGTGCCTCGGCTGCCCCGCCCCCTCTCCCCATCGCCTGGTCCAGCAGTTGTCCTGACCTGCCCCTCTGTGGGCTGCTGTCCTCCCCCAGGTGGTGCGAACCAATCAGTGTGCGGGGGAGTTCGTCATCACCTTCCCCCGCGCCTACCACAGTGGTTTCAACCAGGGCTACAACTTCGCGGAAGCCGTCAACTTCTGTACGGCCGACTGGGTGAGTACGCTCTGCTCGGGCGCCGGGATGTGCGCTACGCTGGCCGGATACGTACGGCGGGTGTCCTGCTCTCCTTCGTTATGTCCGTCCATTCACTTTCTAACCACTTCTTCCAAGCCGGACCCTATCACAGCAGTCAGCAAGCGCAGGCAGGACGCACCCCGGACCAGCCAGCAGTCCCTCGCAGGGCACACACACACACACACACACACACACACACACACACACACACACACACACACACTCCCACCAGGGCCAGTGTTCCCAGAAGCCCATTAACCCACCAGCATGTCTTTGGGCTCTGGGAGGAAACCCCCGTGAGCACAGGGAGACCATGCAAACTCCACACAGACAGCACCCCAGGAATTGACCCTGGGGCCCCAGTGCTGTGAGAGCACAGCTGACCACTGACCACAGCTGATGTACCGCCCTACATCCATTCTATGCATTACCTGTTTTTTGGGATACTGCAGTGTCCAGATTTTGTGCATGAACCGTTGTCCATCTTCCCCCCCCCCCCCCTTCTGCTTCTCTTCTGCCCCCCCCTCCCCCTCCGCTCCAGCTGCCCGCCGGGCGCTCCTGCATCGAGCACTACCGCCGCCTGCGCCGCTACTGCGTGTTCTCCCACGAGGAGCTGACCTGCAAGATGGCCGCCTGCCCCGAGAGGCTGGATCTCAACCTGGCCGCCGCCACGCACCGGGAGATGTTCATCATCGTGCAGGAGGAGCGGAAGCTGAGGAAGGGCCTGCTGGAGAGGGTGAGGGAGCCGCGGGCGGGACCGGTCAGGATGGAGGAGGAAGCCTGACGGGGTGGGGGGGGATTCAGACTCGGGGGGGGGGGGGGGGGGGTGCGTTCCTGATCCCCGCAGACGGTAGTTTCATGCCCCCCTGAGCCAGCAGGGTTGTTACGCAGCAGGAGCCTGCTGGAGGAAGAGGTGAGGGGGCGGGGGGGGGCAGCACGGGCGTGATCTTTAATAAGTCCTCCCTGCCTGAGCGCCGCCGTCTCCGCGTGTGTCCAGGGCATCACCGAGGCAGAGCGCGAGGCCTTCGAGCTCCTGCCTGATGACGAGCGGCAGTGCGACAAGTGCAAGACCACCTGCTTCCTGTCCGCGCTGGCCTGCTACACCTGCACCGAGCGGCTGGTCTGCCTGTACCACACGCAGGACCTGTGCGCCTGCGCCACCGACAAACACTACCTCAGGTACGGCTGCCCCCCTGCTCTCTCCCCCTGCCTGACACCTACCTGTCCACTGGGCCCCTGCCTGCCTGTCCGTCTCCATCCTCTCCGTTCTGCATCTTTAAGATAATTCAGAGTGTGTATCTCAGTGTGTATCTCAGAGTGTTGTGTGTGTTGACCCTTCTCAATTCGATTTTCAATTCGATGCTTTGTTGGCATGTCCGATGAGTACAATCAGTGTTGCCAAAGCACATACAAAATTAAATTAACGTAAACACAAAACCCCCCCCCCAAATCTACAGATGTTTACAACAAAGACATAATATATTTACATATACTGTAAACATATGGAGCATTATTGGGAGACAGGCTCACTGTTCCTCAAGCTGGAGCAAGAGATCACATACTGGGCTGCCAGTTCAACTGAGTTCCCTCCTCCCTCTCCCAGCAGGATTGGGATTAGATTTCTGAATTTAAGAAGAATGTTTCTCTAATCCCAGAGTATCTGTCACAGTGCAGTAGGAAGTGCACCTCTGTCTCTGTTTCTCCCTGCTGGCAGTGGGAGCACAGCCTGTCCTCTCTGGGCAGCCAGGTCTGCCTGTGTCGCCCAGTTTCTATGGCCAGGCTGTGGTCATTGAGCCTGTACTTCATCAGGGTCTTTTTCTGTTTGCTGGTATTTAGCTTGGTTAGATATTCAGCTAGTGTGTATTGTCTGTTCAGGGTTCTGTAGCATTCCGGTTTGTGTTTGTGTGTGTCCCAGTGTGTGAGATATTGCTGTTTGATCTGTGCTGGGATGTGGTGAGTTGTGGTGCTCTAGCTGTATGTCCTGAGACTGACTGGTCCTTTTTGGACTCTGCTCTTGGGTCAGCAGGGCTTTGTGGTGGTAGGAATTTTGCTCACTGTTTTTTAGCTGTAGCTCTCTCTCTCTCTCAGTGGAGTGTTGTGTGTTGAGTGTGTATAAATTGGCTCCTCTTTGTCTCTGTCCGTCTGCAGGTACAGGTACACTCTGGATGAGCTCCTGGCCATGCTGCACCGGCTGAAGGTTCGAGCCGAGTCCTTTGACTCTTGGGCCAGCAGAGTGAAGGAGGCTCTGGAGCTGGAGGAGGGCAACAAGAGAGGTGAGGGGGAAGCTGACAGGGAGCAGCGCTCCTCGCTCCTGGCCCTGCGGCTCTTGAGGACCGGGAGTGCGATCACTGCTTTACATCCAGCTTTCCAATCCTTTCTGCTCCCGGGCAGAATTTGACCAGCGTTTCTGTCCGCAAATATCTTTGCACTAATTCTCTAAAACTGTTCAAAACGAACCTGGCCTTGCTTCCGCGCGCGCCTCCGGACGTACGAGTGAGCCCGCTGTCTCGTGTGCACGCGCAGGTGTGGAGGAGCTGCAGGCCCTGCGCGACGAGGCGACCGAGAGGAAGTTCCCCGACAACGAGCTGCTGCAGAGGCTGAACACGACCATCGCGGACACCGAGCACTCGGTCACCGTCTGCGGCGAGCTGCTGACCCACACGCACAGCAGGTAACGCCGCCCGCCGCGGCCCGGCGCGCGCGCTCTGCACCGGGGGGTGCGGGCGGGCTGCCCGAAGTCTGAACGGAGGCCGTCTCTTGCAGGAGAATGACGTTGGACGAGCTGAAGGCATTTGTGGATCGGATGCACAGCCTGCCGTGCGTCATCAGCCAGCTCGACGAGGTCAAGGTGAGAGGAGGCGCCGAGACGTGCCGTTCGCCGCCGCTTGTGAAAACGGGAAATCCGTGGCAGGACTGTAGCTCCCCCTGCAGGACTCTTGCGGTTCTTGTCCTGGACGGTCTGCGGATTGACGCCTCTCCCTCTCTCGCAGGCCCTCTTGGAGACCGTGGAGCAGTTCCAGCGCAGTGCCCGGTCCGTCCTGAAGGGGGCGGAGTTGAGCCCGGCCTGCCCCGAGGAGCTGGAGGCCCTGCTGGAGCAAGGGAGCCGCCTGGCGGCCGAGCCCCCCGAGTGCGCCCTGCTGCGGGGGCTGCAGGAGCAGGGCCGCTGGCTGGAGGAGGTGCGGCGGACGCTGGGCGCCGGGGGGCAGGGCGTGACGCTGGGGGTGCTGCGCGGCCTGATGGAAGCCGGCTGCAACATCCCGCAGAGCGTTGCCGTGGAGACCGCCATGGCGGAGCTGCAGGAGCTGCTGACCATCGCCGAGCGCTGGGAGGAGAAGGCCCAGATCTGCCTGGAGGACAGGTACAGTGCCCAGTGAGTTTCACTGTACACTACCTCAGGTGTGGCTGCTGTACTGTAGCACCTTGTAGACTAGTTCAGCCTGCAGAGAACACTACAGCAGTACAGTGAGCACTGTGTGAAAGCCCAGATCTGCCTGCAGGACAGGTACACAGTGCCCAGGCTGTTCCTGTAGCACCTTGTTCTCTGCAGGCTGAACTAGTCTACACTACAGCAGTACAGAGAGCACTGTGTGAAAGCCCAGATCTGCCTGCAGGACAGGTACAGTGCCCAGGCTGTTCCTGTAGCACCTTGTAGACTAGTTCAGCCTGCAGAGAACACTACAGCAGTACAGAGAGCACTGTGTGAAAGCCCAGATCTGCCTGCAGGACAGGTACAGTGCCCAGGCTGTTCCTGTAGCACCTTGTAGACTAGTTCAGCCTGCAGAGAACACTACAGCAGTACAGAGAGCACTGTGTGAAAGCCCCTGCATGGCTGTTTTTTGATTTGTCATTCCAGGCAGAAACACCCTCTGTCCACACTGGAGGCGATCGTGAATGAGGCCCAGCTCATCCCTGTCCAGCTCCCCAACATCCTGGCGCTGCAGTCCAGCCTGGCCCGGGCGCGAGAGTGGGTCACCGACCTGGAGGAGATACAGGTCAGTACGCTGACCACTGCAGTCCGGCCCGTAGCAGGAATACTGGGCCAGATAGCCAGTGCTTTACCTCTGACTGACTGTGATTAACCAGCGGTGCGTCGGTCTCCTATCTTCAGCATCACAGGCACACGGGGCCAGTCTGAATGTTTCTCACTCCCTGGTCTGAATTAAAAAATGTCATGTTTTGAACCAGAGCTGATCCTTTGGGTTGGCTTTTCAATTTCTAACCCCCAAGAGGGGCAGTTACGGCCCCTCTACAGCTGATGTCTGCCCCTCCTCCCCCCTGTGCAGAACGGAGAGCACTGCCCCTGCCTGGATGACCTGGAGGGGCTGGTGGCGGTGGGCCGGGACCTGCCCGTGAGGATGGAGGAGCTCAGGCACCTGGAGCTGCAGGTGGCCAGCGCCCACTCCTGGCGGGAGAAGGCCAGCAAGACCTTCCTGAAGAAGAACACCACCTACAGCCTGCTGGAGGTGAGGCGGGGGGCTGGTGTCGCCGGTGGGGGGGGACCTCGCCCCCGCGAGGGGACCGGTCTCTGACTCTCGCTCGGCCGCGGCCCCCCTTGCAGGTGCTGTGCCCCTGCGTGGAGGTGGACGCGGACGGCGCCCCGCGGGGACGGAGGGGCCACAGGAGGGAGAGCGAGGGCCGGCTGTACCGCTCCGACACGGACAGCCTGGGGCTGTCGGCCCAGGACCTGAGGGACCCCGGCGCCATAGTGAGTCTCTCTCTGTCCAGCTGATGGCCGGAGCGCTCCCGTGTTCCCCCTCTCAAGCTGCTCTAAACCGGAGGACGTTAGTGTAGGCTTGTGGAATCGGCGTTGTGACGCGCTGAGGAGACGCTCTCCTGTGGCGGACAGGCAGTCCTGACCCCAGGATACGCTTCCAGACGTAAGGTGAAGCTGTAAGGTGATTCGGCCAATCACATGGTTTGATCATTGGCGGAAGAGTGAACCACTGATAGCTGATGTGTGGGGAGCGTTCTGGCGCACTATGGCTGCCGTCGCATCATCCAGGTGGGGCTGCACACTGGTGGGGGTGGAGGGGATCCCCATTACCTGTAAAGCGCTTTGAGTGGAGTGTCCAGAAAAAGCGCTATATAAGTGTAAGCAATTATTATTATTAATAATAATATTATTATAACCGCTGATCTGTATTTATATACAGCAGAGGTGAAGCCGATCAATCGCCTGATCAGGAAGGTTTTTAACCGATGTGAGTCTGATCGTTTGTGAGAGGGAGTCTTTGTTGTGAAACGCAGTTTGTGTTGATAGGTGTCGGGGGGGATGCGGGGCCGTATGGTCACCCCGCCCGTGGGCCGATTCGGGGGCTCGGCTTCCCTCTCAGCCCCTCCCGCTCCCTGTCTCCCGGCCAGGTGGCGGCGTTCAAAGAGGGCGAGAAGCGGGAGAAGGAGGCCATGCGCCGGCTGCAGGAGGCCAACCTGGCCAAGCCGGGAGCCGCGGAGGCCAACGGCGGCCCCCCCGGCGCGGCGGAGCGGGCGGAGCCGGGCCGCGGCGACAGCCCCCCGCCCCCCAGTCCCGGTCCCGGCCCGGGAGTCTGCGTGTGCGGCACGCCCCCCCGGCCGCCCCTGGCGCGCTGCGACCTCTGCAAGGACTGGTTTCACGGGGGCTGCGTCCCCTTCCCCAGCCTGCTGCCGCCGGGCGGCCCCCCTCACGCCAACGCCAACGGCGGCGGCGCCAGCGCTGACCCCCAGCACGGCCCCGACGGCGCCACCTGCTGGTGGGACTGGGACTCCAAATTCCTGTGCCCGCTGTGCCAGAGGAGCCGGCGGCCGCGGCTGGAGACCATCCTCGCCCTCCTGGTGGCGCTGCAGCGCCTGCCCGTGCGGCTGCCCGAAGGGGAGGCCCTGCAGTGCCTGACGGAGCGCGCCATGAACTGGCAGGGCCGCGCCCGGCAGGCGCTGGCCAGCCCCGAGCTGCGGGGGGCGCTGGAGAAGCTGCAGGCGCTGAGGTGGCGGCTGGAGCCCCCCGGAGCGCCCGTGGAGGGCGGGGGGCCGGGGAAGGAGGAGGAGGAGGAGGATTCGGTGATCGTGCTGTCGGACACCGAGGGGGTCATCGACCTCACGGAGGACAGCAGCCCCTCCAAGTCTGGGAAGAAGGACGGGGCGCCCCCGTGCAAGGGCCAGGAAGGGAGCGAGGCCAAGGTGGGTGCGGCCGTGCGTGAAGGAGTGAGAATGCGTGTACCCGGGGGGGGGGGGGGTCTTGTGCAGGGGAAGTGGTGCCCCTCGGTGTGTGACCCTGTGTTCGTCCGTGTTGCAGGCTGGCTGCGAGAATGGACACAGCAGGACAGCGCCCCCCGTCTCCACGGCGTCAGGTCAGTCTCCCGCACGCTCGCACGGGTCGGCCCGCTGGCCTCGGGGAGCGGATTCAGAATTGAAGGGCTGCGTGTCGCTTCTTGTTTCGACTCGTGCGCCGGCTGCCTTCCGCATCGCTCGCGCGGGCAGGTTTTTGCTGCCTCCGTTGTCCCCCTGCTCGGCGCTCGTGAGCACAGGCCCTCGGTCACCAGTAACCCTCGCCGGTCTCTCTGGCCGTGCTGGGTTGGTCCGCTCAGCCGGTGGGGTGGCAGCGGCTGAGTGTCGGCGTGTGGATTATCCCCTCTCTGTCTCTGCCAGGCGTGGAGGGGCTGCGGGCTCTGCTGCCCCAGCTGAAGGGTCCCGTGATCGGGCTGTCGCCGGCGGCCCGGGCCGAGCTCGAGGAGCTGCAGCTGGAGGGGGACCTGCTGGAGGTCACGCTGGACCAGGGGGCCATCATTCGCCGGGTCCTGCTGGCAGCCGGCCGGCCGCCCCTGCAGCAGCTGGAGCAGCTCATTCAGGTGAGGGAGGGAAGGAGGGGGGAGATGGAGAGGAAGGGAGAAGGGGGTTGGGGGTGAGGTGGAGGAGGTTGGGGGTGAGGTGGAGGAGGTTGGGGGTGAGGTGGAGGAGGTTGAGAGGGTTGGGGGTGAGGTGGAGGGGGTTGAGGAGGTTGGGGGTGAGGTGGAGGGGGTTGAGGAGGTTGGGGGTGAGGTGGAGAGGGTTGGGGGTGAGGAGGTTGGGGGTGAGGTGGAGGGGGTTGGGGGTGAGGTGGAGAGGGTTGAGGAGGTTGGGGGTGAGCTGGAGGGGGTTGAGGGGGTTGGGGGCGAGGTGGAGGAGGTGGAGGGGGTTGGGGGTGAGCTGGAGGGGGTTGAGAGGGTTGGGGGTGAGGTGGAGAGGGTTGGGGGTGAGGTGGAGAGGGTTGAGGAGGTTGGGGGTGAGGTGGAGAGGGTTGAGGAGGTTGGGGGTGAGGTGGAGAGGGTTGAGGGGGTTGGGGGTGAGGTGGAGGGGGTTGAGGAGGTGGAGGGGGTTGAGGAGGTTGGGGGTGAGGTGGAGAAGGTTGAGGAGGTTGGGGGTGAGGTGGAGGGGGTTGAGGAGGTTGGGGGTGAGGTGGAGGGGGTTGAGGAGGTTGGGGGTGAGGTGGAGGAGGTGGAGGGGGTTGGGGGTGAGCTGGAGGGGGTGGAGGGGGTTGGGGGTGAGGTGGAGGGGGTTGGGGGTGAGCTGGAGGGGGTTGAGAGGGTTGGGGGTGAGGTGGAGAGGGTTGGGGGTGAGGTGGAGAGGGTTGAGGAGGTTGGGGGTGAGGTGGAGAGGGTTGAGGGGGTTGGGGGTGAGGTGGAGGGGGTTGAGGAGGTGGAGGGGGTTGAGGAGGTTGGGGGTGAGGTGGAGAAGGTTGAGGAGGTTGGGGGTGAGGTGGAGGGGGTTGAGGAGGTTGGGGGTGAGGTGGAGGGGGTTGAGGAGGTTGGGGGTGAGGTGGAGGAGGTGGAGGGGGTTGGGGGTGAGCTGGAGGGGGTGGAGGGGGTTGGGGGCAAGGTGGAGGAGGTGGAGGGGGTTGGGGGCGAGCTGGAGGGGGTTGAGGAGGTTGGGGGTGAGGTGGAGAGGGTTGAGGAGGTTGGGGGTGAGGTGGAGAGGGTTGGGGGTGAGCAGAAGGATGGGGACAGCTGGTACTGAGCTGGGGGGGTTGTGGAGATGGAGAGACACAAAGGGGGTTCAGGTTAAGATATAGGCCTGTCTTATACACGGGAGGGAGACGGATAACGGATCACTCAGGGAGAATAGTGATCTTTTTAGAAGAAGGTTTTCTAGGGAGGATCTCCAGGCAACCTCTTGTGCTCACATGGATGCCCGTTTCTCTCTTCCCTTGTCCGTCTCGTTCGACCTCAGATCGAGCTGCAGGAGCAGCGCAGCATGGGCCGGGGGGGCCGAACCCGGGACTCGCGGAGGAAGAGGAAGAGCGAGAGGGGAGGAGGGGGTCTGGGGGGGGAGCTGTCACTGTCCCAGGATGCCTCGGAGTCCAAGAAAACCCGGCCTGTGAGCCAGCAGCAGCCCCCCTCCACAAACACAGAGACCACGGAGGTACGG
Source organism: Lepisosteus platostomus (assembly GCF_059453375.1). Taxonomy (NCBI): domain Eukaryota; kingdom Metazoa; phylum Chordata; class Actinopteri; order Semionotiformes; family Lepisosteidae; genus Lepisosteus; species Lepisosteus platostomus. The sequence continues at coordinate 2,406,372 of NC_142613.1, forward strand.
GACCACACTGCGTGACCACCCCGATGAATCTGCACACTCGTAGGCTTCAGCTCCGTCGCGGTTAATGTTTTTGACCGAGTCTCCCACTCGTGCCCCTCGTGTGCTCTTAACCGGTAGTGGGCAGTATCTGTCAGCTTGCTCTGTGCGCTGCTTCTGTGCCCAGCGTCTGTGCTGACCTCCCTCTCCCTCTCTCTCTCAGGTCTTGTGATGGAGTGGAAGAGGCTGCCCTGTTGGGACTGTACTGGAGACTCCAGCAGGCAGCAGACGGGCCTGAAGACGGGCGCGTCACTCCGGGGCCGAGGGGGGGGTGGGGGTTGCGGACGGACTGGCAGACCAAGGACACAGCCGGCCTCCCTCTCTCCTTCCGGCCCCTCGCCTCTCCAGCGCTCTCCTCCCTCCATCTGACTCTCAAGGGCCTTGCAGACCGGCGGAGGAGCAGCCCGGCAGGGTCCAGATCCCTTCGGATTCAGACGGAAACACGTGGAGACAAACCGCAGACGCTCGGACTCTCCCCCTCCTCCGTTTTTCCCCGTTAGTTTCCTTTCCCCATCTTCCCACCTCTCTCGCTCTCCTCTCACCTCTTCGTCTTGCCCGGCTCTCTCACCCTTTTCCGAACGGATTTCTTGCCTGACCGGCTGGAGGGCAGTAGCTCCGCTGCCCTGGTCCGTCTCTCTCCCTCTGTCCCCTGGCCCCCGCGAGAGGGAGTGCGTCTCTCCGTCTTAATCCAGTGCACCCCCTCTCTCCGTGTGCTGTGGGGAGGGGAGTCTGAACTTCGCCCTCCTGTCTCCCGTGATGAAAGGGGTCTGGAGGGGTTTTTTTGTGAACAGGCAGCAGAAACCCGCCGCTCATCGCAGCTGGCTCCTCGCGCACTCAGAATCTGCTCTTTTTGTTTCATGGACACACATTTGGAAGCGAGACCCCACATGCCATGTTTCTGTTTCTATTGTATCTGCTTCTGGTGTGTGTGTTCTGGACGGAGAAGAAGGAGAAGGGACTGTAGGCGACACGGGTGGTTGGAAAAGGTCGACAGGCTTGGTTTCTTGGTGCTACTTATTCCCCGACAGGTATATTTCTCTTTCTCTCTGTCCCTGTCCTCCTCACTCTCCTCCTAACTCCCTCCTCCAAAGCCCAGACTTTCTCACTGTCCCCTGCTCCTTGATTTGATTATTTCCAGCTCTGGGTTCTGATAATGATGGTTATTATTATATTATTATTATTGGTATTGTTATTATTACAGACACACAGTTCTCGTGGGTTTGTGTTCAATCTTTTCATTTCAAAGTTGCCTTTTTGGTTTCTTTTCCTCTTGATAGAAATAAAGGTTCAGGAATTGTTTTAGGAACTTTCAGCTGTGTGTTGGTATCCGTGTTGGTGGAGGGGGGTGGCGGGGGCAGTGTGTGTGTTTGAAGGGGGGATGATTGGGTGTGTGTGTGAGGGGAGAACAGTCTGGTATACTGATAAGAGTGATCCCGGGTGAGATTTGTATGTGTCCTTGATTTCACAGCCGACAGGAATTCAAGTTGCTGTTGAGTGACATGTGCTGGAAGTTCCAGCGACGGCCACACGGTGGCAGCATCGTTGCGCAATCACGCTGTCTGCAGCTGAACATTAAACTCGTGAAGGCGGACCCTTCTGCACGCATTCAATAGAGCTGTGCGTGGACTGCCAGTGGTCCGCTCTCCTGCCCCCGCGCTGAGGTGCCCCCTCGCCTCACCCTGACCCCGAGTTCCTCCAGGCACGTCAGCCCTGGAGCCTGGAGACCTGTTACTGCACCTCGCAGGGTTGAACACACCAAGCATGGTTTTTCCTTGCAAAGGAACAAGTAATAGGTTTATTCCATGCTGAAGAAATGAAGAAAGAGAACACAACGTTTCGGCCGTGGAGCCTTCTTCAGGTGTCAATTGTTTTTCCTTAGCGACACGCATGTGGCGACACACCACATGCGTGTCGCTACACGTTGGTGTATGTTTTAAAAGTAAGATAGTGTAACGCAACAGGGGTTCAGGCGGGCGCCCTTGCCGCATCAGGTCGGCCCCACACCGTCGGGGGCTCGAACCCGGGACTCCTGCGTCACTCAACAGGGACACAGCCCGGTGATCTAAAGAGAGATCTCTCTATAGTCCAGTGGCTGTAGTCCTGATATTACAGGGAAGGGCAGAGTGGTAAGCCGGCTCTAAAAAAAATAGGGGCTGAACTGAGTTCATCGGCTCTTTTCCTTTGCGCTGGTGGTTTTCAGTCCAGGGCGGTACTGGTAGCAGTATATGTAGCCACTAGAGGGCGCCGGTCTACTTCTTTCGGGAGGCTGCTAATCGTGTCGTGTTGCAAGAAACAGGCGGCAGTTTCGCCGTTTAATCAGCGCTCATATGGTGCAAGTAGCTCTACCAGCCCGCAGCTCCCGGCTACCTGGATGGGAGACTCCTGGGAAACTCAGGCTGCTGCTGGAAGAGGTGTTAGTGGGGCCAGCAGGGGGCGCTCACCCTGCGGTCTGTGTGGGTCCTCATGCCCCAGTATAGTGACGGGGACACTACAATGTAAAAAGCTGCCCTCCTTCTGATGAGACGTAAAACTGAGGTCCTGACTCTGTGGTCATTAAAAATCCCAGGGCGTTTCTCGAAAAGAGTAGGGGTGTTACCCCAGTGTCCTGGCGGGGTTACCTGCGGTCAAGGCCGCCGGACACGCTCTCCTGATTACCGGTTCGGTTCTCCTGCGCCGTTGTGTGTCGGGGGGGCGGAGTGACTTCTCCCCCCGCGAAAAAACAAGGCGCTATATCCCGGGAACCAGAGCAGCACAGCGGTCACTACGCATCGGCACAAACCGCCCAAGCGCAGCACCAACTCGCCGTCTGTGCCGTCCGCGGGGAGGCCAACCTCTTCAAACTGCCCTGAGGCGAGAGAGAAGGGACAGGTCACCCCTGTTATTACGTCATTACGGGTGGAAATGAGCGGGAACGCAGCGCCCCGCGAGTGGCGGCAGACGCGCCTCGCCGCAAGCTCGAGGGTTTTCAAAACTGCCTGTGAGTGATTGGCACCAGCACGCAGCCAATCACCTGTCTCGGCGGGTACCTGGGGCCCCGCCTACACTGGAGAGAAGCGACGGTGATTGGCCCGCAGGTTTGCCGTTTTAGCGGTGGCTCCGCCTCCCGTTGCTCGAGATTCCCGTTTGCGCGTGAGCTGTGTAACGTCTCAGGCCGGTTGTTGTGCTGAGGTCGGGCGTCACAGGTTAGTCAAAATAACTTCTAATATTTGACATAAATTGTGGATATAGTCACCTGTCATGTGTTAAATACTCATTGTAACATGTCTACCGTTTTGTTCGAAGGTTGTTTTAACTATACAAAGGACAAGTTAGCCATTTGGGTCAATAATCTTGCTTTGAGGTAAACTTCTAGAAACAGCTTGTACGAGTTTAGGGGTGTGTGACAGACAGTACAGGGGGACCCTGTTAATAAAGGCAGGAAAGGCTCCTGCAGGGCTCCAGACGGCCACGGGGAGGAGATCATCTTCAGAGTTTAAAAGGTGTAAACTGGACAGCGATAACCCTGTTTCTCCAGTGTGTTTTATGGCGCTTAGCCGGGGGAAGTCAGGATTTGACCGGTCAGTCACATGCTGTGCTTTGGTCTAATTGAGGTGCTCATGTCCCTATTTCAGTGTCTCTTCGTATGAAGCTTATTTAAAAACACAGAGATTATTTCTACAAGCAAGACTAACATGTGTCCATGTGGTTCGGTTGATGGATCTGCAGTGTTGTCAGCCTGTCTCTCTGGTAATTTGTAAAGACTTGGTATGAAACAGGTCTAAGTTCAGTGCAGGTGTTTCCTTTCTACTTGAGAGGAATCCCTATTGGAAAAATGGACATTTCTGACAGAAGAGTTGACAGTTGTTCCAAGAGGGAGCTTTTCTTACCTTACATCCGCTTTCAGCAACAGCTCAGTCTTTAGTGGAGCCCAGCCCCGCAGACACAGGGCTCTCGACTGGACCACAGCCTGGACAGGACGCCAGCCCATCGCAGGGCAGTGACACTCTCCAGCAGACTCCTAGTCTACCTAGAGAGCTGTGAGTGCACTGCTCATGAGGTTAGACCAGACTGGGGGGCAGTAAAAGACACCCACTCTACTAGCAAATAAAGGTGTTCGTGCTTATACTGACAGACCTGTGTGGGGTACTATTGGTGTTCTTTGAAACCAAAGTTTGCAGTCAGGTAGTGTCTTATGCTGGCGTTACACTACACGACTGTTCCTAGGATTTCCAGTCGTGGCCTTCCTTTACAAGATCGTAAGAGTTGTAGAGAGTCGCATTGCGCGCCCATTACTGTCAGTTGTGTAGTGTGACATCCCCAGAGACTCAGTCATATTGCTCTTAATAGCCCCTACAACTCTCTGCGACTGGCTGCGACAAACTCAGACAGGTTTGATTTTCTCGTAGCCAGTCGCCAGTCGCAGGGGTGGGCTCTTGTGTCTGCGACAGTCACAGCCAATGAGCGCGCAAGTGGAAGTACAGCGCGGCTGCAAGGAAAGAGGGAAAGCGAGTGTGTTGGACTGGGCAAATGGAGGAGAGGCTCGTCGAACTCTGCAGCCAGCACAGATGTCTGTTCGGCGTTTCGTGTTTGTGTACTTTGTGTGCTGCTCCTCCTCTTATTCCGGGGTGCTTCACGGTGATTGGCTACCAAAATGAGGCGACCTTGTGGTAGTTTCGCGGCGCGATACGAGATGTGGAACCGGGATGAAAAGTCGTGAGGGAATCGTGTGATTAGTCACCCCTGCGATTCCTAGTGAATCTCCCACACTCCATACTGTACCTTTTCACGGTACACACTTTGGTTTCTCTGTTCTCACACACTGTCGCACACTTGTAGGCCCCCTCACACTTAACTCCCTATTGCCTTTCTAATAAACACTCAGCACTGTGCTGTCAGACAGGCAGCTCCTGCTCCTCTTCTAGTACAGAGATGGGGTTCACGTCAATCAGCTGCTGGTTCCTAGTTTGGTGAGTGGTTCCTTACACCACCACATTCACGCCCCATAGTAAACACCAATCCCACAGCCTGCACACCCAGACCCCAGCCTGGCGTGCTCTGACCCCTTTCAGATCCCTCCTCTGTCCCTGCAGTAAAGTCACAGCAGATGCCAGACAGCCTCCCTCTACCACACTTCACGTGCAGAGCTGGGATCCTTCCAGCAATACCCCTGCCCTCTGGTCTTCAGTCACTTGTTACTATCACTTGGGCATGACATCAGGTGAGAAGACCCCAGCACCTTGTCAGCCCTGTTCCAGCTGAGCATCTCCAGAGCCTCTGGCTGTCATTGTGTGCTTGCAGGTGGAACCCCTCAGGGTATATTTTATCGTTATGTTCTATAATTTATTTCACCTTATGTTGGAAGGTTGAGAAGACCATTCCAGGTCCTGTCTTCTTAAAAATCCATGCAGAATTGTTTATATTTGTTCAATCTCTACTTTTATCCAAGGCAGGCGATAAAAGTAGTCAGTAAAAGCAGTGTGGTAAAGCACCACAGCCGATTTATCCAGGTATCGGCAAAGCTCAGAAATATGTTGAAATTGACCTGACTTGTTGCTTTGCAGCTTGTGTGCTAACACAGCTCTCCACTTGAAACTTTATTGTTTTGAGGTAATTTCCAACAAAATATCTCTCCAACTTTATTAGTGTTCCTGTTTGCCTTTGGTTTCTTATTCCTTTACCAAGAGCTGTGCCAGATCTCACATTCCTCAAATTAGGTATACCACTCATTTATTTTTTAATGATTTAAATTAGTTCCAGTTATTTTCCTGACACCCTCTATTAAATTAATCAAGCCTTTATAATGTATGAGACATACCTGTAAGTGTTAGTATTAGATAGGTAACGTTTTCATACTGGCCTGCAGCATTCTAGGAAGTGAGAGATATTGACCTTCAGTGGTTTAATATTTCCTTTTCACACGTTTTCTCTTCTTCTGAAAGTAGAATCTCTCCTCTGGCCACTTGTTGCACAATTACAGCTCCCCCTCTGAGTTGTGGTTACTCTGTTTTCTTGAACCCTGGATTAGCTTGACTGTTTCAGTTTTATCAGTTTTATTTTTTTGTATTCTTTCTGAAGTTCTCTTTCTGAAGACTATTTACTCAGCCCTCAACTCTTTCCCCTTTTTGGATGAGGAATAAAAGTTTCCAAAACGCCAGATTCCTTGAAGGTGTATTTATTTGGCAAATAAGGTGGTGTAATTTTTCATTAAAGCTTACCATACATTAATAGTTTAAAGTCGACATAGGTAGCATCAAAGTTGGCTTATGAAAAAAACTTAAATCAGAACAGGAAAAGAATGTCAGACATGGAAAATATTTACTATTAGTTTATAATTCATAATTTAAGTTTATATTAGTTTACTATTAGTTTAAGATTTTTGTAACAAAAAAGACATCTTTTAAGTTTTAAAACAAAGCAGAAAAAAACATGATTAAGGTGTGAAATGGTGAAATGCTAGATATGACATTTTCCATACTTTTCAGCTGTTGTTTATTTACATTCTATTTTTTTTTTTACCAAACAGATAGTTAAAGAAATCTGAGGCACTGTCCTTTACCCACTCTTTCCAAGTCTTCTCTTCCTGTGGAAGCAGACTCTCTCCTCTGGCCACCTTCTGCACTATCACAGCTCCTTCTCTGACTTGCTGTAGTTCTCTGATGCGATCCAGGTATCCAGGCTTGGCTTCGTGCTCCTCAGCCAGTATCATCAGGTCAATGTAATCTGGGGTCCTGAGAGGGTCGGGCCGCAGAGCGATCTCTTTCAGACGCTTCAGAGTGCGACTCAATTTTTCAATTAATTGTAAGACCTCTTTCTGTACCTCTTTGTATTTCTTCTGAAGCTGTTTGACAACTTCCTCTGCATTCATCTTTTTCCCCTTTGCTACCTCAAACTGCCTTTTCAGATCCTCATATGTTCTTTTCTCTTTTCTCGTTATGTATTCCCATCTGTACTTCTGATTAAAATGTACATTCCAGACACATTTGTTTTTACAAATCCTGCAGTTTCCTTTTTTATCTATTGCCCAACAGCCTTTCTTATCATCATCATTAGGAATTTGACAGGGATAGTGACAGGTGATATGACACACTTGGCAGTTGGTGATGTAGTTTCCAGTCTCAGAGATATCTTCCTTTACTGCCTCTGTGACCTCTACTTCATACTCAAAGTTCTTGTTTTTCTCTATACAGTGTTTGTGACGTTCCACTGCTTCTTGTGTCTGTTCCAATTCATTGAGTGTCGTCAGTCCGACTTTGATCTTGGGCTGCAGCCCCTCCACTGTCACCTCCAGTCGATTGCGCTCCTCTAGGACCTCCTTTGTCAGCTGCAGACTTCGGGTTTGCATGGTGTCCAAAAATCTAAAGAATGCATCCATGCTTTCTGAACCCATCTGCCAAAACATTTGGTCAAACTTACTCTGATGTGAACTTCCTGTTGATCCCTCATTGGTAGCAAACATGACTGAGTTGTTGAATTTGAAATGGCAGGGGTTGCCATTTTTCAGTTTGGCACAAGAGACATCAGCAGCTTTGATGGCCTCTAAAACAGGTGGAGCCTGCCCATCAGCAAAGGTGACCAGAACTACAATATTGTCTGCAACGTCTTTTCCAAATATCGAGAGAATTGAGTCAAAGATGTACTTCTGTGTGTGTGTGAGACGTGCTAAAGCAGACTGGACCACAAAACACACTGCGTCAAGACAACCGATACCATTCTTATCAGAAAAGAAGTCTCTGATCTTCTGGGTGATGGTTTTGTCCTGTCCGATCCCTCTGGTGTCCCCAAACCCTGGAGTGTCCACAATAGTGAGAGAGTAGGGAACCCTGAACCCTTCACTGTGGTGGATCTGATAGCCTGTGATCTCAGAGGTCTGACTCTCAGCCTGTGTCCTGTTGGTCTCTTCATGTATCAGTTTGAACCTGCTCTCATCTTCCCACTCCACTCCCAGGATGTAGTTGATCATCCCGTTGATGAGGGTGGTCTTCCCTGAGCCCGTCGCTCCCAGGAGCATGATCGTTCTGTTTTTACTGTTCACTGTTGGTTTTCCAAAGCTGAGTTTGGGACAGGTACTGCGTTTATCTTTAGACAGATTAAGCCTGTAAATCGAAGGTTTGCCCTTGTTCATTAAAGTGCACTTCTCGGGGTCGCCTGTAATTCGCTTCACAGGTGTGGTATCTGCTGTTGTGATCACCACTTCATCACTCGGTGCGCTGGTCCCAAGATACCCACAGTCACACCGGACTCTGATTCTGTAGGATGTTTTCTTTGTCAAGCCTTCAATAGAAAATGAATTCTGTTCTTTGTTTGTTTTCTTCTCCAGCCACTGATCAGATGTTTCCTTACTGCCTTGTACTCCTTTCTCTCTGTATTCAATGATATATCCCAGTATGCTGACCCCCTCTCCAACAGCGGAAGGATTTTCCCATTTTATTGTGAAGGAAGTTGGAGACACCTGGGGAGCTGAAGGTTTTCCAGGGGGGCTTGTTGGCAGAGTCTTCACTCTGATGATGTCACTGCTCACTATGTATCCCAGCTGGCCCACTGCTGTGGATCTGAGCTCATACTCGGTGTGAGGCTGCAGCCCTGACACAGTGACAGTGTCCTGGGTGTCTGTGACAGTGACAGATTCCCACTCTACCTGCTTCTTGGGTTTATATCCCACCCTGTGCTCCAGTGTAGCAGAGCTGGCGGGGGACATCTGTACTATCAAACTGTTGTGTGTCACTGTGTGAACCTCAGGGGTGCCAGGCTTTGATGGGGTCTCAAAATACACACCTTGATAATCCCTACCCTCATACAGGAAGATACACGCTCCTGGACACTGGTCATCTTGTTTAGAATCAGCAAAGAATTTAGTTTCCTTCTGGGCCTTGTTAATATTCACTAACTCAAGGAAAACCTGCATCTTCTGAACAGACTCTCTCTTTACCCATCCTGTACTGGCCTGTTGTGTGTCAGTGTCAGTGTTCCTGCTCTCTGGGTGTCTGAGGTAGCTGGTCAGCTCTGACAGATACGGCTCAGGCTGGCTGAGTGAGGTGAAGCTGAAACAAACCACATTCTCAGTGTCTGGATCAGACAGCACCTGGTCCAGTTCCTCCTGTGTGGACAGCACATTTATACCACTGTCTTTCAGTTTAGTAAGATATCCATTGACTGCCTTCATTTCTCTTTCTTTATTCTGCAGCCACAGTTGAAGCCTGTCTAATTTGAAAGGCGAGTCTTCATGATGTTTCATCAGCTCTTTGAACTCTTCTTCATCTTTCTCACCTCCCCTTACAGCTGGCAGGACACAGGCTAATCTATCCATGAAATTCCGTTTGTACTGAAGGACCAGTTGTTTCAGATTTTCTATTTTTCCTTTGACGTCAGGAAAGGTTTGGGAAACTGTGTGTTTCTGCAAGTCGTTACATCTCATTTCATTCACATCCAGGTTCTCCACTGCAGTCTGTGCCTGTGTGACAAAACGGTTGCTTATGTGTCTGACCAGCTTAGCAGCCCTGAAGTCCAGCTTGACCAGCGGGTACAGCCAGACCCTGATGGGCACAGCGTGTTCTCCTCCTTCTCCGAGCAGAGTCGGGAGGGCTCTGTAGACCTCAATGGCCTCTTTAAAAGTGGACGGGTTTGTCGCCAGCTGAACATCCCCATGAAATGTGCAGCTGAACTTTTCTCCAGCGGCCTTTTCCTGTTCTGTCATTTCCAGAGAGCCTTTGTCACTAATTGAGATTCCTTTCAGCTTTTCAATCGTGAGTTTCAGTTTTCCCTCGATCTCCTGCTTGTTCTCTCCTTCAGACACCTCTCTGTCAAACACAAAGTAGGCCTGAGCCCCGTACAGCACAGCTATGACCAAATGGGTGGCCGTGTCGTCCTCAAACACACTGGGATGGGTCACCTGCCCTCGGCCCAGGTGACTCATGGTCAGCTGCTCGTACCTGACAGTGGTGTGGTACTGCAGAGTGACTCTGGCCTGGCTGTGGGATTTCTTCTTGTCATTGAAGTACTTGGCGGCTCCTCCCACTTCTACAAGACCCCCCAGCAGACTGGCCTTCAGTGAGGCGTCCACCTGCAGGGCCGAAGCTTTGTCATCAATGGAGTCTGAGGCAGAGACCCTGAGCTCAGTTTTATTCTGGGAGCGCACACTGGTTTTCTTCTGTAGCTCCTTATGGTCCCACAGCGTGATGGCTGCAATAGAAACAGGGTTGATTACCTAATGCTCCTGACACACTGGACAATGCCAAAGAGGTTTGTTCAGTACTAAGCTTCATATAGAGAGACACTGATGTGATAAAGAAGTTCATTAATCTTGTGGGCGGAGCAGTGGCTCTGTGGCTCAGGATCTGCGTCTGTGACTGGAAGGTTGCCGGTTCAAATCCCATGGCCGGCAGAGGAATCCTACTTCGTTGGGCCCCTGAGCAAGGCCCTTAACCCCAACTGCTCCAGGGGCGCCGTACAATGGCAGACCCTGCGCTCTGACCCCAGGCTTTTCTCCCTGTCTGTGTGTTTGTGTCTCCTTGGAGAAAAGCTGGGGTATGCGAAAAGACGAATTCCTAATGCAAGAAATTGTATAGGGCTAATAAAGAAACATTATTATTATTATGATTCAACAGCTTCAGTGATAGAATTAACTGTATCATGAACTGAGAAGCTTAAAAAGACCTGTGAGGAGAGTTTAGGACATGTCAATGAAATTCAAATAAGATTGAAATTGTATTCTGTAATCCTATATTGTATATTGGCACTAAATTAATAGATTTCATCTGGAATGTTTACCTGGGATCAGTGTGTCAGTCATACAGCAGTCCAGCTGGAACAGTGTGTAGTTGTGTCCGCTGTGCTGTGGATGTATCTGGGATCAGTGTGTCAGTCATACAGCAGCCCAGCTGGAACAGTGTGTAGTTGTGTCTGCTGTGCTGTGGGTGTATCTGGGATCAGTGTGTCAGTCATACAGCAGCCCAGCTGGAACAGTGTGTAGTTGTGTCTGCTGTGCTGTGGGTGTATCTGGGATCAGTGTGTCAGTCATACAGCAGCCCAGCTGGAACAGTGTGTAGTTGTGTCTGCTGTGCTGTGGGTGTATCTGGGATCAGTGTGTCAGTCATACAGCAGCCCAGCTGGAACAGTGTGTAGTTGTGTCTGCTGTGCTGTGGGTTTACCTGGGATCAGTGCGTCCCTGCGGCAGTCATACAGCATCCCCAGCTGGAAGGGTCTGCCCAGAGCTGCCATCTCAATGGGAGCAATTCTTATAGATGACATGGCTGGTGGTGGACTGGATACTGTAGAAAGAAGGTTTAAAGTCAACAGTTATATATGTTTGTATCTTTACATATATAATTTAGGTTTTACATTAATGGATGTAGCTGTGAATCTGGGTATCCAGATAGATTAAATTCCTGGTCGATGAAGCTTGGCTCTGGGAACCTTCACTAATCTACTACTTGGATTTCTGTCACTATTAAGCTATAAAAATTCTTCAATCTTAAAAAAACGGCATGGGCACTAAGTTGTTGAAAACTATATGTATAGAGAATCCTGGTTTGTATCCACCTGGTTACCACCACCCTGAAGTACTGCTTTGAAATATTACAGGAGTTACCCAGTGGAGACGCACTTTCTTTCCCCTATACAGCACCCAAGCAGCTCTTTTACAAAGTGAAACCCAACCGTTGCCTTATTTTATAAGAGATGGTGAGCTGTTGCATGTTTTTAGACCTATTTGTTTCTATTGTCATGACATTACTGCTGTCTATAATATTGTTTGTCTGCTGTTTCAACTGTGCTTATCAGTCAATACCCAGTTAAAACTTCCATGTTCATATATGCAATACTTTGATCACCCCCTGAAAATCAGGTAAAATATCTCATAACTACCTGGTTCAACTAAATCAGTTTTTTTCCCCTCTTCTTTTAAACTGTTGCCAGCTATGGTGTCACTGTTGAAAAGGCTGTGTGTCATACAAGAATCGCTTCCAGATAGAGTTAAAATACAGTTGTGTCCTTCAGCCAGCTGGGGTGTAGGGCCAGTCAGGTCTATAGCGACACCTTCACCTGGAACATGAATAATCAGTGGTGGAATCAGAGCAGCTCTGTGACAGGCGGTCAACTGGGCCTCCACCTGAGTGGAGCCGGCAGGTAGTCTTCATGGTCATGACACCTGACAGCCAGGTTCCACTGTGTTTACACATTTGCCTCCTTTCAGGGATGTGAGGCAGCCGTGAAGGGCTGGACGTGCTGTGCAGCTGAGCTCTGCTGCTGAAAGAGGGAGAGAGAGAAAGAGACTCCAACCACTGGAGACGATCGAGCCACTGAGAGAGCGTTGATGCTTTTTCTCCTTGTGAGACTCAGTATAAAAGAGTCCAGCCATGTGACGTTTCCTCACAGCCCAGTTGCAGTGAAACTTTTTCCTCCAGACTGTGACAAGTGGAGCCTCGTCTGTGGCTTTGGGCAAATTTTCAAAGACTGAACCCAGAGAAAAGTCAGGATGGATAGTGAGCCTTCACACCCAACACCAGCCTGTTCTGGAGCAGCAGCTGAGGTGGAGCAATCAGACTGTGCTTCCCTGGTCCAGTGGAACTCCTGCTCCTGCTTCTCCTTCTGGGCATCTTGGCTCCTCTGGTCTTCACTCCTTGTCTTCCGGCTCCTCTGGTTCTGTATTTTGAATTCTGGTCTCTTTTTTGCTCTATTTATTAGCCAGAGAGATAGTCTGGTCTGCCACAGTTCTGCTTGGTCAGTTCAAATCTGGGATTAAAATATCTCACCTACAGGAATTTTGGTTTCCTTCAGGAGATCTTGGCAAAATGTCCTATATTTGTTAAAACCTATGACTATTCAGGTGTGATTCTCACAGGTTTTAAATTTTAGAGTTCTTAACTCATGTTTTTGCCATTCATTTGACATTAACAAGCAGAGCACAGTTTTTACTTGAATGCATACGACACCTAGTGTTGTCATTTAATGTTAATTAAATTTTCTGTTTACACTTTTGTAAAGAAATTAAGTAAGTGATGGGGAAACACATCCAGTGCTTTGTACATTCTTTTTCCAATAAGGAATAACGGATGTTAGTTTATTAGTTGAAAATTTTAACTTTCTATGCAAGCAATGGTGAGTGTCATACCTGATATTGCCACTAGGGGGACCACTCGGTATTATAAGCGGGACCTGTCCAAGATAAATCCTGAGCTGTTTTCTTGCTGGAAGCAAGTTGCTACCACAGTGTGCAGGACCCTCAGCAATGACCTCTGTCCACAGACCTCACAATTTCCTCTCAGAGACATCAGGACAGTTCAGCCCTCTGTTTCTCAAAGATGGATTCTGGTGCTGGGCGCTGGTGCTGGCTTTCCTTCAAGAACACCCCCTTGTTGAAACGTTGTCTACTAGAGCTGTCAGCTTTCAGAGGAAATGGAAACAGGCGGAGCCCCCTCCTGAGCTTTCGATCTTTGTAAACTTAAATTTTGTGGTTGTTCAGTACGTGCTGTGCCTCTCACTGAACAGGTTTCCAAAAATGTTACTCTGGAGAAGCAGTGTTATAACTCTTATCACAGCCCTTTTATTCAGCAGGTATGACTCCGCTAAAGTGTTTTTTATTTCAAGAAATTGAAATTTAATCGAGTACTATAAAGTGCTGCAATGTGGCATTTGGGCACAAGATTCATCAGAAAAAAGCAAATACATTCTTTAAACATTTTGAACAGCTCAGATTTAGTCTTAATGGAACTTGTGTGCAAGTGTTATTGGCTCTGGTACCAAGAGAACATAGTGATTCTTATTACTGTTGTTCAGTCATAATGTTCACAGATGTGTGGTGTAGCTGATCATGTTCAGGGTATTTTAACAAGTGATCCTATTTCCACAAAATCACTATTTGATTAAGCTTTATCCAGCCATACACTATGGAGCAAGAAACTCAATCTGGCTATGATTAAGAACAAAGACAATAAAGACCTTCAGATAAAGACCTTTCTTTTCACCCGTACTGACAATATCCTTGCACATCAAAAACAGAAAGACAAGAAATCTAGACTGAGACATCTAGTCACAGCACCTGAGTTCCATCGGCCAACCTGCTTGTTCTGTACAGGTCCTGGGGGTGAGACATGAAGGATGAGCTACTGTACTCGGCCCTGACAGCAGATCCAAGACTCCCGTGAAGACGTCCTGCTCACGCCATCCCCACTAGACCAGCCCTCGGACACTTACACTGCTCTCGCTATTGGACACCAGCAAGGTCAGTGCTTCACTTATAGAAAGCTGCTTTGTGGAGGAATTTTATGAGAAGTTTTTTGAACCAAGTGTGAAAATGTGCACCTACAGTAGTGTGACACAGTGGAAGGGATCTTCTCCTGTTCACCACTAGAGGGCCCCTAACACCACCAAGGCAGCCCTTTAAACTGTTCTCTCTCCCTAACACGCATGAGAATGTCTATCGGGACCACTGGGGCTCCTAATTAGAAACCCTGTATTACATTCTCACGTGATTCCCCTGTGTTCGTCCTAGAACTATGCCATTGGCTGTAAAGCTACGGAACAAACTTTATATCTCTGCATGTCTACACACCATCTCTCTACCTGCTCTCGAGGTATCAGCCTTCCAGCCTGTGAGAAGGCAGTCCGGAAAGCCCACAGTGTCACATTATCTAAACTATTTCAGCCCTCAGACTGGTCCAGTTCCCAAGACTGCAGCACCAGTCAGGTAACCTTGTCCAGAAACATCACTATCGGAGAGCGACTCCACAGATCTCATGCAGGTACAGCCTGCTTGAATCCCAGAAACACACACTTCAGCTTTACATTAAAAACACCTACCTGTGAATTTTATATTAATAAAGTGTTTTCAGTGATTAAGATACAAGTATTTTATCTGGTAAAAGAGAACATGTCTTTTCCCCAGTTATCATTATTTAATTTATATGTGTCTGTTTCTGCCCTCAAGATCCATTCTGCTTTCCAAACTATAACTACTACAGCAGCATGAAGTTGCAAATTTACAAAAAGGGTCAAGTTTTATAATTGCACATCACAGTTGTATTATTGTGTTTCTATATGTTTTGAAAATAATCACCAGTTATAAATTCTGATCCTATCATCAATGCCTAGCTCATTTGTACTCATTTGTTAATCTTTTATTATTTCTGGATATTAGCAACAAAGTTCAGAGACTGTATTATGTGCTAGCAGTTTTTAAATATTTAAAGAAGAGATAGAACAATAGCCACTACATCAATATTTTTTTAATCCCTGAGTAAAAACTTTAATTTAAAATATTTTTTACTTAAAAATCTATTTGCTCATTAAGTTACAGTATGTACTGAATAATTTCCAAATGACATTTTGGTACTCACCCAAAGACAGAGAACGTGGAGACACCTGTAAATTGAGGATGTGGATTAGACCGACTCTGCACTTTCTCACACTTATATCCTGACCTAGGAGTCACTCCCCCTGCTGCTGAAGTCTTTTTCTCAGAAATGACTGCAGTTACAAGAAGTCAGTTACAGAAAGAGGTCCAAAGTCCCAGCAGCTTGGATGGTACTATTATCTGCGAAGGTAGGTACTGTACAATATTGTAGCTGCTGCAGGTTATCATCATCTAAAGGTCAGAGGTTGTTTGTGATCGGAACTGGAGCTGTTGGTTGTCCACCTTTTCGTGTTAGGGAAGTGAGTGTAAGCAAGTAAACTGCATTGCTGTTTGAGAAGTTTTTTCTTAAGATCAGATCACTTTATTGGCCATATACAATTTCTCGCATTAGGAATTTGTCTTTTCACAAACCCCAGCTTGCTCTCTATGAGACACACAGACAGGGAAAGAAGCTGGGGGTCAGACCACAGGATGAGTCATTTATACAGCGCCCCTGGAGCAGTTTGGGTGCAGGGTCTTGCTCAGGGGCCCAACGGAGTAGGATTCCTCTGCCAGCCACAGGATTTGAACTTATAACCTTCCTGCCACAGGCACAGATCCTGAGCCACAGAGGCACTGCTCCGCCCTCTTCTTAACTGTTCTTAACTGTTCGTTAGAATACAGTAAAGAGCGTTGAAGTTCATCAAAGCGTGCACATTGGAAGTTACCACATCTTTAGCGACGAGGATAAACATTGAAGCTAGCGAGTGGGAGGAGCAGCGACGAGGCTGGAGTTGGCTTCTTATTCGTGTTTTTCGTTCCACCTTAAATGCTGCTGCAGTGATGTTATATCGCCTCTCACATGTAGATGGCTCTCTTCGGTCAGTACAGATCCGGATGGAGTACCGTAGACATCCTCAGTGAAAGGGAATAGCCAAATAAATAGCGACTGTCCAAAATGTGTTTTTGTATGGAATATATTTTTTTAAATCGCAAAACAATTTTAAAAGCTCAGTATAACTCGAACTTATACTGGGAAAAGGTGATTGCCCTTTCTGCTTATTACTATGGCCCTCCTCCCCAATGATAAAAACGTCTCACAATTCTGACACTGAGGTGTGAGAGACAATGTGATCCTTCACATTGTATACAATGTATACTTCAGACTATCAAAATCCTGAAGTATAAGAAAATTTACTGTACCGTTTTTTAAATACGACCCTCTGAACACAGCATGTGAGAAGACATTGGCAAACGGTGATGGCACTTTCTGCTGTATTGCTATGGCCCTCCCTCCTGATTATAAAAACAACAAAACTTACTTATTAAAACTATTTGCATAAATTGGCACAGGGCTACAACAAGTATAGATTTCAGCTTCTGTTTCGTTAGACATTCTTTAGATACATATTCAGCACTGTGAGAACAGTATCATTTGTTGGGTTCAATCCTCAAATTTCAGGTGAGCATAAGCACGGAGACAAATGGTTGACAGGTGTTTCTGATTTCTCGGGCGTACATTGCTGTATAAGTAATGTGAATTGATTCTAAGTCACAGACCACAGGGCTGTGACTCGTAAAACTACTGAACAAACTAAGAGCAGGAACACCAAATGTTCTAAGTTCTAATAATAGTGACAGTTCAAGAGACAGTGAACGGGGAAGACAAAGAACAGCATCCAAATCCAAATGGGTCCAAAGGCAGGTCAGGGCACAGTCTGAGAGTCCATCAGCGAATAATAAATCCTGGGACGCGACAAGGTTAAAATCCCCCAGGAGGGGGGAACACACGGACAAACAAAACATGGAGGTCCAAGGGTGACGGGGCCAGGTCCTCCAGACCCCGGGCTCAGGGAGCGGGAGGTGTCGGGGATGAGGCCTGTGCCCTCAGGAAACGGACGTAGGGTTTCCTGGTGCCCGGCGGGCATCGCGACATCCTTACTGTAATGATGAGCCCCGAGGACTGGAGGAGCTAGTCTATAAATAATGAAGCTAAGAGGGTTCACCTGGGGAGGTTAACAATCACAGGAACAATAATGGAGCAGTGGAGCGCCCTCTAGGGAGGGATGTCGGGCGTGACACATACGTGGATTTCCTTTTCAATAATGATTCCAAATACATATACAGAAGTGGGGGACAACTAGGGGTGGAGGAGCATTCAGAAGGGAAAACCATTTATGTCAGCTGACCTGATGAAGACCTGCTAAGCCTACTAGGCACAGGAACAATAATTCGAAGTATTGATTCCTCAGGACAGTAGACTTTCACAGTGTCTAGTGTTGAAGGAACAGCTGCCAAAGTCAAGCTTCTGTTTGAACTGCAGGTCACAGTTTGCAGTTTTTTTTTATCAGGACTCACTTATGATCTGTAATCTTATATTGCAGAAGGAGTCGCAGTCTGTTGTCTGAATACTGAGCGACTTAAGAGGGAAGTGAGCCGTTATCTGTACTACAGTTTGATAGAGCAGCAGTGGAAAGAGGGCTGTAAAGCAGCTCACTGTGTCCAACAAGCAGGGTGGCAGGTTGAGAGTTTAGTTTTCACAGACAGTAATTTAGGTTAATAAATAATTTGATGGCAATAACAGCTCTTACGTTAACAGAACCCCAGTGTGCGGATATTCACTCCGACAGAAACACGACGACTCAGAAATGATATTGCTCATATCAAATTTGTAGTTATTTATTTTGAATCTAAATATTACAGTATATAGAGATTACAATCTTATTTTATCTGCTAAATTAAGTCAAGATCAAAGCAATTAAATCTAAGTCACAATTAAAGCAATTAAAACTCCTTTAACATACAAGAAATGTATCTAATAGATCGATAGTTCTGTGCTGTAGAAAAACACCTTAACTCTTGTTGTTAATGTTAATTCATGAGATATACACCGTATCAAACATGCAGATATAAATGGCAATATAGCAAGTAAACTAACTTTACAGTGCAAGTGACAACTGGAAGTCAAAAGGCATGACCAGTCTAAACCTGAACACCAGTAATTTAGTATTGTAAATATGAAAAATTAGTTTAATACTTTAAAAATATTTAGACACTTCAGGGCACTTAAGTAGAATTCAACCACATCTGTGGAAACAAAGTCACAAGGCTCTCCACAGACCGGCTCTTGTCAGGTGCCCGTCACACATTTAAAGGTCACCTATTATTGTGTTAAAATCTGAACTTGTGACCTCTGTTCCCTTCTTTAACTGGTTTACTTACGAAACCAAGTACTCACATCAAATAATAGAAATCGTATCTGGAGTGCACATGTTCGTACAAAAGACGAAGGTGGGTTTTGCCCTTTTTAGAAAAGTACCTTAAAACTAGACAATTCAATTTCACTGTTTTAAACGTTCACTCAAAACAAAGTGATTATAGTAGTATAGTCTCACTAAAGTTACATTTGAACAAAGTCAACATTTGAAAAAGCAATAGGTTCAAAAAATATTCTCAAGCACTAGCAAATTTAGCAAAATGTATTTTTTAAACTTTTTTTGTAAAAAAATATTTGGTATACGCAACAAAATTTTTGAATACATGAAATTATAAAACAAAAAGAAAGCATAGGGATTTTACATACTGTAGGATAGGGATAGAGAATAGGAAGCACAGGGATTTTATTGTGGATAAACCAGGATGGGGGACACACACACACATTATTCATTTTATATATAACTGTCACATATAATGCTAGTATTCTTTGGAAAAGTGAGGAATACTGGAGAAAACCCATCTGGAGAAAGGGAGAAGACAAATTCTTCACAGTATTTTAAGAAACGCTTGTGCAGATTCGTGTGCTCTCAATGGCTTTGATATCTGCTCGCAGTGAAGACTGTCGTCATCAGCAGGTTTACATCTTTTGCAGGGAATGTCAGACCTCAGACACTCAAGGCCTGACGGTGGCTTCAGCCCCTCCACCTCAGTCCAGCAATAAGTTTTTCTCAGTGGACTCCAGCAAACACATCAAAACACAGTTGCTGCAAAAGATAAACTTCAAAGAACATTTCTACTTCTGTGTGATGTCAGTGGTGTGTCCTTGGGCCATGATAGCCACCTGTTCTGTAAATTGTATTCATTGACAAGGCACAGCTGGCCTGAGGTTTCAGCGCTCAGAAGGAGATGGATTCCAAGTGAGGGAATGGAGCTGTGGTGGAAATGGATGGAAATAGCCAATTCTCTTGGGCTAATTAAGAAGTTCATTAAACCAATTGAGGAAAAAGGTTTTAGTCTGTATCTGAGCTCCATAATGGAAGGAGAGAGAATGAGAGCTCCAGGGGAGAGTCTCATCAGTGATGCATTGGGCCGTCTTACAGGCCTTTGGCACTCAGTGGGCTGCAAGGTAGCTTGAAGGGATAGAAATGATGCTCTTCTATGGGGTAACGTGGGTCCCTGTTGGGCTACATGGAGCTTGTTCACAATTCCCAGTGGAGATGCAGTGTTTAATCCTGAGGACCGCTGTTGACTGTCTGAGCCAGGGCTGGAGACATTAGCACCAGGAGTGGGGCAGGAGAACATTGCCTGGCAAGATGGCACTGTCTCTTCTCCCCATAGCTGAGAAAGAAGAACCTGGATGGCATGGGCTGAGCCTTGAGTACCCCCTGTGCCTGAAGAGCTGCAGACTGACAAGCTGCCTCACAATGTAGGAATAAGCATGAATAAGGAAACGGCAAACTGGGCTGCTGCTGTGACAGGGACAGAAGAGTCTGGCACGGAGAAGCTTCCTTGGCAACACAGGATCACCCAGGAGGAGAGAGTGATGAGTGAAGGAGAGCCCATGTGGATGTTTTGAATTCTGGTGATTACTGATTTGAAAATAACAGAAGATTAGCAGAAGGAAGAGGTCCGTGCTTCACTTCTGAGAGTCAGAAACAGTATGTAGGTCCGGAGACAGGCCACTTAATCAGGAAATGGCAAGGTGACCAGAGGACCAGTGTTGTCACATTCTGACATCAGAGATGTCAGCCCTCTCTCCAGTGTGATGCAGCTCTGAGACATTCGAAGCAAGGGAGGTGTCTGAAAGGAAGTAATCCCTGTGGTCCTTGTCCCATGGGATTTTGTGTTTGTGGAATATGACCTTGCTGCAGTCCCATGTCTGGTTTTGAGGCAATATTTCTACTGCAGTCGACTTCATCCCTGGCAAGGGGAACTGAAGTGAAGAGTGAATTGATCTCAGTCGAGAGGGGACAGAAAGGGAACGGAGGTGGAATGAAAGTTGAAAGTTACAGATGGGTCTGTTTTTGAGTGGGGGTTGAGTGTATTGTACTTGAGTAATCAAGAGAATTGGGAAGCAGTAGATAAAGGAGCATTACTTCTTGTACTATTTGTGTGGATGCAGCACAGGTAAAATAATCAGAGGAAGTGTGTAGCTCTAGCAGTTTTGTCGAAGATGGAACTGCAGTCTTGTGCGACTAAGAATTTGAGAGACTGGGTTTCAAGTGGAAATTTGGCATGTATACATCCATCACTCCAGTAGCTTTAACTTTAAAATCAAAATCTTCAGATTAAAAAACGTGACTATTAAGTACACTGCAGGTTTAGTCAGCCAACGTCACTGCTTTATTTTGTTTTCTTGTTTTTTTTCTTAGATGTTGTATCAGGCTGTGATACCTCATCATTTTTTTTTTTTTATTTGCTGCAGCTGACATTTTACTAGTCTCTGCTGTGTTTTTTTTTAATCCAGTTGCACATATCTGTAAACAACCCTTTTACCTGATCAAATCCCTTTTCTAACCAGCCCTTCTGCTCCTCTGGCAGCAGTTTCTCTCCTCTGGCCACACGTTGCACTATCACAGCTCCTTCTCTGACTCGCTGTAACTCAGCTATGCGCTGCTTGAACCCAGGCTTGGCCTCCTGCTCCTCAGACTGTATCAGCAGGTCTATGTAATCAGGGGTTGCCAGGGGGTTGGGCCGGAGGGCGATCTCTTTCAGACGCTTCAGACTGTGACTCAGTTTCTCAGTTAGTTCTAACACTTGGCTTTGTACACAACTGTACTCGTTTTCAAGTTGTGTCACAATTTTTTCTGCACTCATCTTTTCCCCCAAGGCATCTTCATACTGCCTTTTCAGCTTTTCATAGGTTCTCTTTTCTTTAGTAACTTTATATTCCCATTTGTACTTCATGTTAGAGTGTAAACTCCAGATGCATTTCTTTGGGCAGACTGTGCAGTTGCCATCTGAGCCCATTGCACAACAATCTTTCTTATCCTTGTCATTGACATATGCACAGTTATCATGACAGGTGAAATGACACACTTGGCAGTTAGTGATGAAGATTCCAGTTCCAGAGATGTCTGTCTTTATTGGCACTGTCATTTCCACCTCATACTCAAAGTCCTTGTTGGCCTCTATGCAGTCCTGGTGGCATTTCAGTGCCTCCTGTGTCTTTCTGATTTCATCCAGCTTCATCAGTCCAGCTCTGATCATGGGCTGCAGCCCCTCCACAGTTGCCTCCAGCTGTTGGCGCTCAGCAAGAACTTCCTTTGTCAGCTGCAGGCTTTGAGTCTGCATTGTATTTAAATGGATGAAGAATGTCTTCATGCTGACTGATCCCATCCTCCAGAACATTTTGTCAAAGTCATCCTGATCTGAAACTCCTGTTCCTCCATTATTGGAGGCAAACAAGACTGAGTTATTGAATTTAAAATGAAGAGGATTGTCATTTTTATCTTTAGCACACAAAATATCTGCCTCTCTGATGGCCTCTAAAACTGGTGGTGACTTACCATCAGCAAACGTAACAAGAACTACAATGTTTCCTGCAATGACTTTTCCAAATATCGAGATAATTGATTCAAAGATGTACTTCTGTGTGTGTGAGAGACGTGCTGAACCAGACTGGACCACAAAACACACTGCGTCAAGACTAATGATACCATTCTTATCATAAAAGAAGTCACTGATCTTCTGGGTGATGATTTTGTCCTGTCCGATTCCTCTGGTGTCCCCAAACCCTGGAGTGTCCACAATAGTGAGAGAATAGGGAACCCTGAACCCTTCACTGTGGTGGATCTGATAGGCTGTGATCTCAGAGGTCTGACTCTCAGTATGTGTCTTGTTGGTCTCTTCATGTATCAGTTTGAACCTGCTCTCATCCTCCCACTCCACTCCCAGGATGTAGTTGATCATCCCGTTGATGAGGGTGGTCTTCCCTGAGCCCGTCGCTCCCAGGAGCATGATCGTTCTGTTTCTACTGTTCACTGCTGCTTTTCCAAAGCTGAGTTTGGGACAGGTACTGCCTTTATCTTTAGACAGATTAAGCCTGTAAATCGAAGGTTTGCCCTTGTTCATTAAAGTGCACTTCTTGCGGTCGCCTGTAATTCGCTTCACAGGTGTTGTTTCTGCTGTTGTGATCACCACTTCATCACTCGGTGCGCTGGTCCCAAGATCCCCACAGTCACACCGGACTCTGATTCTGTAGGATGTTTTCTTTGTCAAGTCTTCCATAGAAAATGAATACTGTTCTTTGTTCGTTTTCTTCTTCAGCCACTGATCAGATGTTTCCTTACTGCCTTGTATTCCTTCCTCTCTGTATTCAATGATATATCCTAGTATGCTGACCCCCTCTCCAACAGCAGAAGGATTTTCCCAGGTTATTGTGATGGAAGTTGGAGACACCTGGAGAGGTGAGGGTTTTCCAGGGGGACGTAAGTTTATCACAGTGTTGAACGTTTTGATGTTACTGCTCACGGGGTATCCCAGCTTGCCCTCTGCTGTGGATCTGAGCTCATACTCCATGTGAGGCTGCAGCCCAGATTCCCACTTGTCCTGCTGCTTGGGTTTATATCCCACCCTGTGCTCCAGTGTGGCGGAGCTGGGGGGGGACATCTGTTCTGTCGCAGTGTTGTGTGTCACTGTGTGAACCTCAGGGGTGCCAGACTTTGACAGGGGCTCAAATACACACCTTCATTATCCCCACCCTCATACAGGAAAATACACGCTCCGGGACGCTGGTCATCTTGTTTAGCACCAACAAAGAATTTAGTTTTCTCTTTGATAATATTCACTAACTCAAGGAAATCCTTCAGACACAGTTTCATCTTCTGAACAGACTCTCTCTTTACCCATCCTGTACTGGCCTGTTGTGTGTCAGTGTCTGTGTTCCTGCTCTCTGGGTGTCTGAGGTAGCTGGTCAGCTCTGACAGATACGGCTCAGGCTGGCTGAGTGAGGTGAAGCTGAAACAAACCACATTCTCAGTGTCTGGATCAGACAGCACCTGGTCCAGTTCCTCCTGTGTGGACAGCACATTTATACCACTGTCTATCAGTTTAGTAAGATATCCATTGACTGCCTTCATTTCTCTTTCTTTATTCTGCAGCCACAGTTGAAACCTGTCTAATTTGAAAGGTGAGTCTTCATGATGTTTCATCAGCTCTCTGAACTCTTCTTCATCTTTCTCACCTCCCCTTACAGCTGGCAGGACACAGGCTAATCTATCCATGAAATTCCGTTTGTACTGAAGGACCAGTTGTTTCAGATTTTCTATTTTTCCTTTGACGTCAGGAAAGGTTTGGGAAACTGTGTGTTTCTGCAAATCGCTGCATCGCATTTCAGTCACATCAAGGTTCTCCACTGCAGTCTGTGCCTGTGTGACAAAACAGTTGCTTATGTGTCTGACCAGCTTAGCAGCCTTGGAGTCCAGCTTGACCAGCGGGTACAGCCAGACCCTGATGGGCACAGCGTGTTCTCCTCCTTCTCCAAGCAGAGTCGGGAGGGCTCTGTAGACCTCAGTGGCCTCTTTAAAAGTGGACGGGTTTGTCGCCGGCTGAACATCCCCGTGAAATGTGCAGCTGAACTTTTCTCCAGCGGCCTTTTCCTGTTCTGTCATTTCCAGAGAGGCTTTGCCACTAATTGAGATTCCTTTCAGCTTTTCAATCGTGAGTTTCAGTTTTCCCTCGATCTCCTGCTTGTTCTCTTCTTCAGACACCTCTCTGTCAAACACAAAGTAGGCCTGAGCCCCGTACAGCACAGTTGTGACCACATGGGTGGCCGTGTCGTCCTCAAACACACTGGGATGGGTCACCTGCCCTCGGCCCAGGTGACTCATGGTCAGCTGCTCGTACCTGACAGTGGTGTGGTACTGCAGAGTGACTCTGGCCTGGCTGTGGGATTTCTTCTTGTCATTGAAGTACTTGGCGGCTCCTCCCACTTCTACAAGACCCCCCAGCAGACTGGCCTTCAGTGAGGCGTCCACCTGCAGGGCCGAAGCTTTGTCATCAATGGAGTCTGAGGCAGAGACGCTGAGCTCAGTTTTATTCTGGGAGCGCACACTGGTATATTGGCACTAAATTAATAGATTTCATCTGGAATGTTTACCTGGGATCAGTGTGTCAGTCATACAGCAGCCCAGCTGGAACAGTGTGTAGTTGTATTCGCTGTGCTGTGAGTGTATCTGGGATCAGTGTGTCAGTCATGCAGCAGCCCAGCTGGAACAGTGTGTAGTTGTCTGCTGTGCTGCAGGTTTACCTGGGATCAGTGTGTCAGTCATACAGCAGCCCAGCTGGAACAGTGTGTAGTTGTGTCTGCTGTGCTGTGGGTTTATCTGGGATCAGTGTGTTAGTCATACAGCAGCCCAGCTGGAACAGTGTGTAGTTGTGTCTGCTGTGCTGTGGGTTTACCTGGGATCAGTGTGTCAGTCATACAGCAGCCCAGCTGGAACAGTGTGTAGTTGTCTGTTCTGCTACAGGTTTACCTGGGATCAGTGTGTCAGTCAAACAGCAGCCCAGCTGGAACAGTGTGTAGTTGTGTCTGCTGTGCTACAGGTTTACCTGGGATCAGTGTGTCAGTCATACAGCAGCCCAGCTGGAACAGTGTGTAGTTGTGTCTGCTGTGCTGCAGGTTTACCTGGGATCAGTGCGTCCCTGCGGCAGTCATACAGCATCCCCAGCTGGAAGGGTCTGCCCAGAGCTGCCATCTCAATGGGAACAGTTCCTACAGATGACATGGCTGGTGGTGGACTGGATACTGTAGAAAGAAGGTTTAAAGTCAACAGTTATATATGTTTGTATCTTTACATATATAAGTTAGGTTTTACATTAATGGATGTAGCTGTGAATCTGGGTATCCAGATAGATTAAATTCCTGGTCGATGAAGCTTGGCTCTGGGAACCTTCACTTATCTACTGCTTGGATTTCTGTCACTATTAAGCTATAAAAATTCTTCAATCTTAAAAAAACGGCATGGGCACTAAGTTGTTGAAAAATATATGTATAGAGAATCCTGGTTTGTATCCACCTGGTTACCACCACCCTGAAGTACTGCTTTGAAATATTACAGGAGTTACCCAGTGGAGACGCACTTTCTTTCCCCTAGACAGCACCCAAGCAGCTCTTTAACAAAGTGAATCCCAACCGTTGCCTTATTTTATACAAAGAGATGGTGAGCTGTTGCATGTTTTTAGACCTATTTGTTTCTATTGTCATGACATTACTGCTGTCTATAATATTGTTTGTCCGCTGTTTCAACTGTACTTATCAGTCAATACCCAGTTAAAACTTCCATGTTCATATATGCAATACTTTGATCACCCCCTGAAAATCAGGTAAAATATCTCATTACTACCTGGTTCAACTAAATCAGTTTTTTTCCCCTCTTCTTTTAAACTGTTGCCAGCTATGGTGTCACTGTTGAAAAGGCTGTGTGTCATACAAGAATCGCTTCCAGATAGAGTTAAAATACAGTTGTGTCCTTCAGCCAGCTGGGGTGTAGGGCCAGTCAGGTCTATAGCGACACCTTCACCTGGAACATGAATAATCAGTGGTGGAATCAGAGCAGCTCTGTGACAGGCGGTCAACTGGGCCTCCACCTGAGTGGAGCCGGCAGGTAGTCTTCATGGTCATGACCCCTGACAGCCAGGTTCCACTGTGTTTACACATTTGCCTCCTTTCAGGGATGTGAGGCAGCCGTGAAGGGCTGGACGTGCTGTGCAGCTGAGCTCTGCTGCTGAAAGAGGGAGAGAGAGAAAGAGACTCCAACCACTGGAGACGATCGAGCCACTGAGAGAGCGTTGATGCTTTTTCTCCTTGTGAGACTCAGTATAAAAGAGTCCAGCCATGTGACGTTTCCTCACAGCCCAGTTGCAGTGAAACTTTTTCCTTCAGACTGTGACAAGTGGAGCCCCGTCTGTGGCTTTGGGCAAATTTTCAAAGACTGAACCCAGAGAAAAGTCCGGATGGATAGCGAGCCTTCACACCCAACACCAGCCTGTTCTGGAGCAGCAGCTGAGGTGGAGCCGAGTATCAGACTGTGCTTCCCTGGTCCAGTGGAGCTCCTGCTCCTGCTTCTCCTTCTGGGCATCCTGGCTCCCTCTGGTCTTCACTCCTTGTCTTCCGGCTCCTCTGGTCTTCACTCCTTGTCTTCCGGCTCCTCTGGTCTTCACTCCTTGTCTTCCGGCTCCTCTGGTCTTCACTCCTTGTCTTCAGGCTCCTCTGGTCTTCACTCCTTGTCTTCCTGCTTCCCTCTGGTCTTCACTCCTTGTCTTCCTGCTTCCCTCTGGTCTTCACTCCTTGTCTTCCTGCTCCTCTGGTCTTCACTCCTTGTCTTCTGGCTCCTCTGGTCCTGACTTCTAAATTCTGGTGTCTTTCTTGCTCTATTTATTAGCCATAGAGAAAGTCTGGTCTGCCACAGTTCTGCTTGGTCAGTTCAAATCTGGGATTAAAATATCTCACCTACAGGAATTTTGTGTTTTTCAGGAGATCTTGGCAAAATGTCCTATATTTGTTAAATCCTGTGACTATTCAGGTGTGATTCTCACAGGTTTGATATTTTAGAGTTCTTAACTCATGTTTTTGCCATTCATTTGACATTTACAAGCAGAGCACAGTTCTTACTTGAATGGGTATGACACCTAGTATTGTAATTTAATGTTATTTATTTAATTAAATATTTTGTGTTTTTGTAAGGAAATGAAGTAAGAATGTGTGGAAACACAGCCAGTGCTTTGCACATTCTTTTTCCAATAAGGAATGACGGATGTTAGTTTATTAGTTCAAAATTTTAACTTTCTGTACAAGCAATGGTGAGTGTCATATCTGATATTGCCACTAGGGGGACCACTCGGTATTATAAGCATGACCCTCAATCCATGGGTTTTGAATTTCGAGTAAAAAAACTTGCTGTAGGTCTTCTGCACAGTTTTTTAACACTTCACTAATATCGTACTGATACTGTTTTTCTGCTTTCCTGTTTAAGCACTGTTATCTGTTTAGCTGCACTTTCCCCATGTACAGTAAGAGTCATGCATTCAGCCTGTTCTCCTTCTGTCTGAGTTGTACACTTGTTTCTAGGCCATCCAGGTCCTCCACTAATAGAACTGTCTCATGTAAATACAAAACCATGCGCCTACAATACAGACACAGAATTGGTGTGACCCCGAGCAGCAGATTAAAAATGAGATTTGTCCCAACCCAAGGTGTGGATCACCCAGGCATTTATATACCTGTCCAGGATCAATCCTGAGCTGTTTTCTTGCTGGAAGCAAGTTGCTACCACAGTGTGCAGGACCCTCAGCAATGACCTCTGTCCACAGACCTCACAGTTTCCTCTCAGAGACATCAGGACAGTTCAGCCCTCTGTTTCTCAAAGATGGATTCTGGTGCTGGGCGCTGGTGCTGGCTTTCCTTCAAGAACACCCCCTTGTTGAAACATTGTATACTAGAGCTGTCAGCTTTCAGAGGAAATGGAAACAGGCGGAGCCCCCTCCTGAGCTTTCGATCTTTGCAAACTTAAATTTTGTGGTTGTTCAGTACGTGCTGTGCCTCGCACTGAACAGGTTTCTAAAATGTTACTCTGGAGAAGCAGTATTGTAACTTATCACACCCCTTTATTCTTTGTCAGCAAGTATAACTCCATTAATGTGTTCTTCATTTTCAAACCTGAAATTTAATAGGGTATTATGTAAAGTGCTGTAATGTGGCATTATGGCATAAGATTTGTTAAGAGAAAAAAGCAATTCCATTCTTTAAAACATTTTGAAAAAAAGGTCTTAATGGAACTTGTGTGCAAGTGTTATTGGCTCTGGTTCCAAGAGAGCATAGTGATTCTTCTTACTGTTGTTCAGTCATAATGTTCACAGATGTGTGGTGTAGCTGATCAGGTCCAGGGTATTTTAACAAGTGATCCTATTTCCACAAAATCACTATTCGATTAACTATGGAGTAAGAAACTCAATCTGGCTATGATTAAGAACAAAGACAATAAAGACCTTCAGATAAAGAGCTTTCTTTTCACCCAGACTGACAATATCCTTGCACATCAAAAACAGAAAGACAAGAAATCTAGACTGAGACATCTAGTCACAGCACCTGAGTTCCATCGGCCAACCTGCTTGTTCTGTACAGGTCCTGGGGGTGAGACATGAAGGAAGAGCTGCTGTACTCGGCACTGACAGCAGATCCAAGACTCCCGTGAAGACGTCCTGCTCACGCCATCCCCACTAGACCAGCCCTCGGACACTTCCACTGCTCTCGCTATTGGACACCAGCAAGGTCAGTGCTTCACTTACAAAAATCTGCTTTGTGGAGGAATTTTATGAGACTTTTTTTTTAACTGAGTGTGAAAGCGTGCACCTATGATACCTAAACTATTTCAGCCCTCAGACTGGTCCAGTTCTCAAGACTGCAGCACCAGTCAGGTAATCTTGTCCAGAAACATCACTATCGGAGAACGACTCCACAGATCTCATGCAGGTACAGCCTGCTTGAATCCCAGAAACGCACACTTCAGCTTTACATTAAAAATACCTACATGTGAATTTTATATTAATAAAGTGTTTTCAGTTAATAAGATGCATGTATTTTATCTGCTAAAAGAGAACATGTCTTTGCCCCAATTATCATTATTACATTATTGTGTGTCTGTCTCTGCCCTCAAGATCCAGTCTGCTTTCCAAACTATAACTACTACAGCAGCATGAAGTTGCGATTTTTTTTTGTTTTATAATTGTAAATCACAACAATGAAAATTGTATGTTTCTAAATATTTTGAAAAAAACTCATAAATTCTGACCCACTCATCAATGCCTCACTCATTTGTACACATTAAATTAAACAGACCACAAACGTGTGAGTACTTCTGTATCTATTAATCCTGAGTTAAGGATTGTGAAGGAGGTAAAAAAAAGCCTAAATTTATTTTTTTTTTTTCTGGGTATTACCAACCATTTTAAGACACTGTATCACGTGCTAGCAGTTTATTTTAATACTTCATATAAGAGACCAGTAGCCATTACCTGAATATTGTCTTAAAACATCCCCAAGCATAACCTTGTATTTAAAATATATATTTTTTTAAATTTATTTGCTTATTAAGTTACAGTATATACTGAACAATTTCCAAATGACATTTTAGTACTCACCCAAAGACAGAGAACGTGGGGACACCTGTAAGTTGAGGATGTGGTTTAGACCGACTCTGCACTTTCTCACACTTATATACTGACCTGGGAGTCACTCCCCCTGCTGCTGAAGTCTTTTTCTCAGAAATGACTGCAGTTACAAGAAGTCAATTACAGAGGAGGTCCAGGGCCCCGGCAGCTCGGATGATACTATTACCTGCGCAGGTAGGTACACCATCAGTACAGCATTAGAAAACCGCTCCCCAGCATTCATGCCAACACTCTGCCCGAATCCCAGAAACATACACCTGAAATTGCCATTAATGAAGGGTGTGCAGCTGAGCACTGCAGCCTCACAGCGCTGGGGCCCTGGGTTCAATCACTGGGGTCTATCTGTGTGGAGTTTGCATGGTCTCCATGTGTCTGTGTGGGTTGTCTGTGCTCCTTTTTCCTCCCACAGTCCACAGACATGCTGGTACTGTAAGTTAAACAGCCCTGGTGTATGAGTGTCCTGCAATGGCCTGGCATCCTGCCCAGGGTTACCCTGCCTTGAGCCCATTGCTTGCTGGAATAGACTCCAGCTCCCCTGGGTCCTTAGTGTTTGTCCAGTGAAAACACCAACATTGATCTGTCCTGTACAGCTCGTTTCAGTGCCGGTTTGTCTATTTCATCTCTCCCTCCAGCATTCACAATTCAGCAGGGTTAGAACACAGCTGCAGAGCACCAGGCTGAGGAAGATACAGCTACAGGCCCTTGGGCTGGAGTCCAGCCTCTGGTGTCTGTCTGTGTGGAGTCTGCATGTTTGGAGGTTATTTGCAGGGAGATCCAGCCCTGCTGAAGACATGCTGGCTGGGCCAGTTTGCTCTGTGCACCAGAGAGGAGCTCTGAGCTCTCAGTCCCACCTTCGTTCTGCAAAGAGGAACAAGGATGAGCTGAGTTCTGCTCGCAGGTGGATGAATGACTCAAGTACGGATCTTGAACTCAGAGGAGGAGAGGAGACTGGCCTTGGGGGAGCAGGTCTGCTGTCCCCCTCACTGCAGCCTGATTTTCACATCAGCACGACCCCAGAACACAGCCCAGACGAGACATTTACCAAAAACATGGCGTCTTTATTTCAGCTTCACTTGTACTGCGCTTGGTTTCTTTTTTTGCAAGGATTTACTTTTCTTTATAGAAAATACAATTCATACAGGCTCTGAAGACCCATTTCTGTGCTAAAGCAAAACTTTGCTTCTTTCCCCCCCAAACTGTTCTTCTTCAAGGCACTGAAAACAAGCTCTTGTTAAGGTTCTGGGATAGAAGAACGAAAAAGCCCAAATAAAATCATTACAGAATAAACAGGTTCAAAGACAAACTGAGCAATACATCTCCATAAAAATAACTTCAGATTATTTTAACAAAGGGTTAATCTTGGGAAAACGCTTGTGCTAGCCAAACTTGCCTTCCTTCACTCCTCGACTGCCAGTGAAATAAAGTGACAAATCACACCCAGCAATGTGCCTTCCCTACTGCAGCTGAGCACACTGGTGAGGAGCAGTGCTGTGTGGGTGCAGACGGGGCGCTGGGCCTGCCTGTGCATTTACTCCTGAACCCCTGTCCGGGCTGAAGGAAACTGGGAGTGGGGGTGCTGGCCAAGAGAGTGAGGGGTAAGCCTGGACATGGGGAGTGATTTAACTGCAGGGGTGGGACTGTACTCATTGTGTTGTGCTCAAGAGCTCAGAACAAACTGCCTTAACCAACAGAGAAGTTGTATGAGTATAAATCTGCCCCAGAGAGGTCACCAACACTCACATTGGGACCGTAGGGCTGAATTCAAGAGCTAGTGTATTGAGAGGGGACAGTGCTCAGGGGCTGCTCCAGGGCTGGGACAGTGCTCAGGAGTTCAGCCAGGGATGCTGCAAGCACTGTGCAGCTGTTGCCCTCCTCTCAGGGATGTACTCCAGCATGGTGAGGAGGAAGTCACTGAACTGGGCAGCCTGCTCCAGTGGCCACTCGTACTTCTCCAGCAGCACTTCATACAAGGCCCACGGCTTCAGGTTCGAGATGTGCCTGAGCTCACCTGCAGGGGGCGCCACACAACAACACGGCTTCACTCTCAGATTCAGCCCGCACTGTTTTTTTGCCAATGTAGTGTGCAGTGTGAGGGTGTGGTGTGTGGGTGGGGGCAGTGTGAGGGTGTGGTGTGTGGGTGGGGGCAGTGTGAGGGTGTGGCGTGTGGGTGGGGGCAGTGTGAGGGTGTGGCGTGTGGGTGGGGGCACTGTGAGGGTGCGGCGTGTGGGTGGGGGCAGTGTGAGGGTGCGGGGTGTGGGTGGGGGCAGTATGAGGGTGTGGCGTGTGGGTGGGGGCAGTGTGAGGGTGTGGCGTGTGGGTGGGGGCAGTACGAGGGTGTGGCGTGTGGGTATCTGCAGTACGAGGGTGTGGCGTGTGGGTGGGGGCAGTGTGAGGGTGTGGCGTGTGGGTGGGGGCAGTGTGAGGGTGTGGCGTGTGGGTGGGGGCAGTATGAGGGTGTGGCGTGTGGGTGGGGGCAGTGTGAGGGTGTGGCGTGTGGGTATCTGCAGTACGAGGGTGTGGCGTGTGGGTGGGGGCAGTACGAGGGTGTGGCGTGTGGGTGGGGGCAGTACGAGGGCGTGGCGTGTGGGTGGGGGCAGTGTGAGGGTGTGGCGTGTGGGTGGGGGCAGTGTGAGGGTGTGGGTGGGGGCAGTGTGAGGGTGTGGCGTATGGGTGGGGGCAGTACGAGGGTGTGGCGTGTGGGTGGGGGCAGTGTGAGGGTGTGGCGTGTGGGTGAGAGCTGTGTGAGGGTGTGGCGTGTGGGTGGGGGCAGTTCGAGGGTGTGGCGTGTGGGTGGGGGCAGTTCGAGGGTGTGGCGTGCGGGTGAGAGCAGTACGAGGGCGTGGCGTGTGGGTGGGGGCAGTGTGAGGGTGTGGCGTGTGGGTGGGGGCAGTGTGAGGGTGTGGCGTGTGGGTGGGGGCAGTATGAGGGTGTGGCGTGTGGGTGGGGGCAGTGTGAGGGTGTGGCGTGTGGGTGGGGGCAGTATGAGGGTGTGGCGTGTGGGTGGGGGCAGTGTGAGGGTGTGGCGTGTGGGTGGGGGCAGTGTGAGGGTGTGGCGTGTGGGTGGGGGCAGTACGAGGGCGTGGCGTATGGGTGGGGGCAGTGTGAGGGCGTGGCGTGTGGGTGGGGGCAGTGTGAGGGCGTGGCGTGTGGGTGGGGGCAGTGTGAGGGCGTGGCGTGTGGGTGGGGGCAGTACGAGGGTGTGGCGTGTGGGTGGGGGCAGTGTGAGGGTGTGGCGTGTGGGTGGGGGCAGTGTGAGGGTGTGGCGTGTGGGTGACAGCAGTGTGAAGGCGTGGCGTGTGGGTGGGTGCAGGGTGAGGGCGTGGCGTGAGAGTGAGAGCAGTACGAGGGCGTGGCGTGTGGGTGGGGGCAGGGTGAGGGCGTGTGGGTGAGAGCAGTGTGAGGGCGTGGCGTTTGGGTGGGGGCAGTGTGAGGGTGTGGCGTGTGGGTGGGGGCAGTACGAGGGCGTGGCGTGTGGGTATCTGCAGTACGAGGGCGTGGCGTGTGGGTGCTCAGTGTGTTACCTCTGCGGTTGAAGTATTCCCGGGAGTACCGTCCCGACAGGGCGAAGTGGGGGGTGATGGGCCCCAGCAGCTCGATGATGTGGGCGATGTGATCTGGGCGAGACACACACACACACACAGATATTACAACACGTTACACAACACTGACAACCACAACAGCAAGGCAAGGAGGGAACACAGCCAGGGAAGGAGAAAAGACACAGAGACCCAGAGCCTCCTGGCAGCCTGACCTTCATCGCGGGTGTAGTCCTCTCCGGAGTGCGGCTCGAACAGGTAGTCGCCTGTGGCCAGCTCAAACGCCTGCCACACAACCCACAAGAGTCAACACTCCCAGAGACCGCACGCTGGAGCAATACACATTGGTCAACAAACAGTTCATCAGTGAACTCAAACCAGACACTTCTTACACTCATTTTCTTTCATCACTGAATAGTCTTTATACTTCTATAGCACTTTTGTGGACACTCCACCCAAAGCGCTTTACAGGTACTGGGGATCCCCTCCACCCCCACCAGTGTGCAGCCCCACCTGGGTGATGCACCAGTACTCTCCCCACACAGCAGCTCTCAGTGGGGAGGAGAGCAGAGTGATGAAGCCCGTTCAGAAAGGGGGATTATCAGGAGGCCATGATTGGTAAAGGACAGGGGGAAATTTCACCAGGACTCCAGGGTAACACCCCTACTCTTTTCAAGAAACGCGCCGGGATTTTTAGTTACCACAAAGAGTCAGGACTATAGTTTTATGTCTCAGCTGAAGGATGGTGCATTTTTAAAGTATACCT
Organism: Lepisosteus platostomus; assembly: GCF_059453375.1. NCBI lineage: Eukaryota > Metazoa > Chordata > Actinopteri > Semionotiformes > Lepisosteidae > Lepisosteus > Lepisosteus platostomus. The sequence continues at coordinate 2,440,399 of NC_142613.1, forward strand.
TTTCCGTCACTATACTGGGGCATTAAGACCCACACAGGCGGTAGGGTGAGCGCCCCCTGCTGGTTCAGCCACTTTAGCCTTCCCAGGAGTCCCCCATCCAGGTACTGGCCAGGCCCACACCTGCTGAGCTCCAGTGGGCTGCCAGCTGTGAGGTGCAGGGCGATATGGCTGCTGTCAAAACTGCGATATAGCTGAATTCTGTAGTTCCGTAAATCTGTAGCCTGGGTTTATGCAGTATGGTTTCCCTTCTTCCTTTATCCTCTTCTACACATTCCTTTTGTTTTATATTCTTCTCCTCCATCATTTCAATCAATCTTCTCTCTGCTCTCTCTCCACTGACCCCCTGTCCCCTCTCTCTGCTCTCTCTCCACTGACCCCCCGTCCCCTCTCTCTTACTCTCTCTCCACTGATCCCCCGTCCCCTCTCTCTTACTCTCTCTCCACTGACCCCCCGTCCCCTCTCTCTTACAATTCAATTCAAGGTGCTTTATTAGCATGACCGATGGGTACAATCAGTGTTGCCAAAGCAAATAAAAATAATAAAATTAACATAGAACAAAACAAAAAATAGAAGTAAAATAAAATCTACAGACATGTTACAGACATTTACAACAAAGACATATTATATAATATTGACATCTACTGTAGGCGGCTGGAGCATTATTGGGAGACGGACTCACTGTTCCTCAGGCTGTGACAGGAGATCACATACTGGGCTGCCAGATCAACTGAGTTCCCTCCTCCCTCTCCGAGTAGGATTGGGACCTGTTGTGGTTTTGGCAGGTGTGGGAACTCTGGGATTAGATTTCTGAATTTCGGGAAGAATGTTTCTCTAATCCCAGAGTATCTGTCACAGTGCAGTAGGAAGTGCACCTCTGTCTCTATTTCTCCCCGCTGGCAGTGGGAGCACAGCCTGTCCTCTCTGAGCAGCCAGGTCTGCCTGTGTCGCCCAGTTTCTATGGCCAGGTTGTGGTCACTGAGCCTGTACTTCGTCAGGGTCTGTTTCTGTTTGTTATTTTTTATTTTGGTCAAATATTCAGCTAGTGTGTATTGTCTGTTTAAGGTTCTGTAGCATTCCAGTTTATGTTGTGTTTGTGTGTGTCTGTCCCAGTGTGTGAGATATTGCTGTTTGATCTGTGCTGTGATGTGGTTGAGTCTGGGTTGTGGTGCTCTAGCAGTACTGTCCTGAGGCTGGTTAGTGTTGGTGTGGCTCAGGTCGGTGAGCCTCAGGACCAGCTGGCTCAGGGGGCTCTGTTTTGGGCTCAGCTCTTGGCTCAGCAGGGCTTTGTGGTGGTAGGAATTTTGGTCACTGTTTTTTAGGTGTAGCCAATACTTTAATATTCTTTTCTGTATGTTTATCAATAGTGGGTACTGGCCTAATTCGGCCCTGCACCCGTTGTTAGGAGTTTTTCTCTGCACACGGAGTATGATTCTACAGATCTCCATGTGCAGAGTTTCTGTGGGGTGTTTGTCCCATTGGGTGTAATCCTGGTCTGTGAGGGGACCCCACACTTCACTGCCGTATAGGGCAATGGGTTGGATTACACTTTCAAATATTTGGAGCCAGATTCTTGTTGGTGGGTTGATGTTGAAGAGCCTCCTTCTTTTTGCGTAGAAAGCCCTGAGTGCCTTCTCCCTCAGTGCCTTCACTGCCAGGTCAAAACTCCCGGAAGAGCTGATGGTGAGACTGAGATATGTGTAGCTGGATGTGTGCTCTCTCTTACTCTCTCTCCACTGACCCCCTGTCCCCTCTCTCTTACTCTCTCTCCACTGACCCCCTGTCCCCTCTCTCTTACTCTCTCTCCACTGACCCCCTGTCCCCTCTCTCTTACTCTCTCTCCACTGACCCCCCGTCCCCTCTCTCTCTCTGCTCTCTCTCCACTGACCCCCCGTCCCCTCTCTCTCTCTGCTCTCTCTCCACTGACCCCCCGTCCCCTCTCTCTCTCTCTTACTCTCTCTCCACTGACCCCCTGTCCCCTCTCTCTTACTCTCTCCACTGACCCCCTGTCCCCTCTCTCTGCTCATCTCACCATGCAGGCGGTGCTCCACATGTCCGCTGGAGTGCCGTACCCCGCGCCGATCAGCACCTCCAGAGAGCGGTACTGCCGGGTCTGGATGTCTTCTGTGAAGTGCTTGTGCTGGGACACAAAAAGAGCGAGTTCAGGTTACAGGTGAGCAGGTGAGGAGGAAGAGTCAGGGTTCAGGGCGACGAAGAAGCCTGTGTGTCTCTTACCACCCAGCAGGCGTTGCCCAGGTCTGCGATCTTGATTTGGATTTTATCTGCGTTCTGGGGCTCCAGGGGGTTCACCAGGAAATCAGCAGCACTGAACACTGACAGAGCAGGGTAGAGAGACGGGGTCACCAGAGAAATCCACTCATAATACTAGCAAGTACAGCATTGTAAAAAAAAATAAACCACCATTTATCAAAGTCTGGAACATTCATATTGAATTCCTGAGGATGCAAAGGCAAACACTGGACCTGCCAGATCAGCTGACGTGGCCACAGTCAGACCGAGCGACTCACTGTGTGGGGACAGCAGGTGGCTGCGGCAGTCTCTCTCCGTGGAGTATCCGGACAGAGCCGAGTCCGAGGTCGGGGAGAAGACGGAGCCCGACAGAGCCGAGTCCGGGCTGGTGAACCGGGCCCCGCCCATCCATTGCAAGGGCCATTGCAGCCCTCCAACCAGGAGGAGGAGGAGGCGGGGCTGGAGGGGCTGCAGGCCACACCCACATCCACCCTCCCATTGGTATGGCAACCACCATTGACCAGGCAGGTGGTCCCACTGCTGCTGTTCTGCACCACTGCGGAGAGGGAAGGGGGAAGGGGAAAGAGGGATGGAGCAGGAGAGCATGACGGAGAGGTGAGAGACATACAGGGAGAGAAGAGGCAAGGGAGACACAGAGTCATTTACACATTCAGTAAGTGGACAGTGTCCAGTAACACATTAGCACTGCCCTGAAGCTGAATGGGACAGAAAATATATAAGAATGCTTCTCAACAGTCTCCACAATTCAACTAAGGTGCAAACAAATCATGTTTCAAATCACTCAATCAAAGGAAATCATTTTTTTATCTAAATAATTCATGATCCTAACTGTACAAGTACATAAGGCAAAGTTTACATGGAGAGCAATGCAGTTGTCGGGGTGAAACATTTTGAAGACTTATTTTGTACATATTCGTTACTTGCCATGAACTAGAACAGAAACTGTAGAAACTGAATGACAAGAAATAAGTGCACAGAGCTACTTGAAAGCAATATGTTTATATGCATACTTATATTTATCTGCATACATGAAGAATTTTATTACAGTTATGATCTTTTTGACTATTTTCAATAAATGTTTAATGAATGAAACATGCAATGTAAAATAAATTCTATTAATTCTAGACAGGGAGGGTCAAGGGGAGGTCATAAGACAACAGGAAGAATTAACAGCTCTGAGTAGCTGAGAAACAACTCCTTATTTGGAGGACGCTAGCAACTGCAAAACTAGCCTAAACTGGTTAGGGTTAGATTCCATTTAGAACTGGAAGTAAGATTCTGGCCCCACCTCTATCTGGCACTTTAAGAGAATAAAAGCAGACGAGGTAGAGAAGAGAGTTGAGTTGCAGGGTTCTGGAGCGAACTGTAACTTATGTGCGTGTAATATAGAAGACCTTTGGTGCTGCAGAGGTTACAGTATTTACATCCCATAAAGGGAAGAAAGAAAACTTTACCAGCACAGTTTACAGCTCCACACTGACGACATTGAGCAGCACATGGACTGTTTGCAGCAGGGAGAGCTGTAGGCCCTTGTGTTCTCCAAATACACTGCTCAGTGTCTCAGGCTGCTACTGCTGCACACAGACACACAGACACACAGACAAGCCATTCCACACACATGCACCATGCACACACACGGACACACACAAACAGGCACAAGCCATTTACACACACAGATACAGAGGCCACACACACACGCAGACAGTTTGCTGTCCCTTGCGATGCGCAGACAGCAGACAGCCCCCTGTGCGCTAGGCCGCACAGCCCAGCCTGGCCACTCACAGTGCTGGGGGCGGCTGAGGGGGTCCCCCCCGTCCTCCAGCAGCAGGCTCTGTCTCCAGGGGGAGCAGACAGGCCCTGGGGGGGCCGCGGGGTCTGTGGGGGGGTTGAGCTCCTCCATCCTGGCCAGGTCCTGCAGCCTCTCCTCCAGCAGCCGCTGCTGCCTCTTCTCCTTCCTCTTCATCTTCTTCTTCTTGTTCTTGGACACCTTCCCTGTCTGCACACAGCGTGGGGTCAGAGGGTCAGAGGGCAAAGGACGAGCAGCACTGTACAGCAGCGTCTCAGGGGCAGTATGTGGGCATGTCTGTGTCTCCACACTCATTCTCTGTATCCAGTCTCTCTCAAGCCCAGTTTAGTCTCAGCTCCATTCCCTATATCCAGCCTCAATGCCAGTTTACAGTCTCAGATCCATTCTCTATATCCAGCCTCAATGCCAGTTTACAGTCTCAGATCCATTCTCTATATCCAGCCTCAATGCCAGCTTACAGTCTCAGATCCATTCTCTGCATCCAGCCCCTCCTTTCCCTGAATGCAGTCTTTCTCAATACCAGTCTACAGTCTTGGTTCCACTCCTTACTGTAATCCAGTCTCTCTCAATCCCGGCAGGTTTAAACAGTTATTCACTACTTTCAAAGGGTACTTAAGGGTAATATAAAGTTAGCCAATAGTTCCCCTTCCAGTAGGAAAACCTATTCATTCTATCGTACCGTAGTTCGGACATTCTCCAGGTACCTTTGTGCATTAAAGGGGAGATGAAAGGCTATTTTCATATTTCAGGGCTCGAATCAGCACTAATGAGTGCATTTCAAACCACAATGAAAGTAAAATGTACACAGTAACTTGTAAAACCTCCAATTTACATCACAAAATAGACTACATTTCCAGGTGTGTGCAGTACCATGTTCTGCGATTTAAGACTAGACAACAAAACGTCCAGTATTGTGTGCGGCCCTATGACATTGTATACAAGCAAGCTTGTGTGCTCATTCACTCGTACATCACAGTACAGTACATCAGTCATCATGGTGACTTTGAGCAGGAAGGGCCGCATCACATCACAATTTGGGGGAACTTCAATGTGAGTTTGCGACAACATGTCGACTTACAGGACTCTCACAAAGTTCACGATTTTGTGTTTAATTTAAATGTGTACGTTTTTTCTATATCAATGAATTTTATCACTGTGTGAACAGTCTGAACTGCAGCCCCTTTCATCAATTTAACACACAGGTTCCAACAGTCAGGTCTTAACTGGTGGCTTGCAATGAATAACCCCAGAATGAAGTCTGGGGTCGCTCAACGTGTGTTTTTAATTCAGCATGAAGGAACGAGTACTTTTATTTGTTTTTCTGGATCATGGGACCAGATTTTCAGCGAAAGACTCGTCTCACCACCGTACAGAGCCAGTGCTGCCACTCCAGCACCCAGCCCACGGGACTAAGAGGAGCCTACAGCCTAAATTTCCCATTGGCCCTTACCAATCATGGCCTCCTAATAATCCCCCTCTATGAACTGGCTACATCACTCTGTTCTCCTCCACACTAATAACTGCTGTGTGGGGAGCGTTCTGGCGCACTATGGCTGCCGTCGCATCATCCAGGTGGGGCTGCACACTGGTGGTGGTGGAGGGGAGTCCCCATTTCCTGTAAAGCGCTTTGAGTGGAGTGTCCAGAAAAAGCGCCATATAAGTGTACGCAATTATTATTATTATTATTATTATTATTATTATTATTATTATTATTATTATTATTACAGTACTTCACCCCCCGTATGCTGCTGATGGATGAGCCTTTCAGCTGCCTCTACAGAGCCCAGACACAGAGGTTCTGTAGACTTGACACCAGCACAGCAGGGTCTGTAGATTGGTTCTATTTATGTGGCAGGGCCTGACACAGACGCTTATACAGAAGGCAGATATTTGGATCAGGAGGAATAAGGCTACTGGAGCAAAACTAGTTTGGGCCACGAATTTCATAACGATGGGGTTCTGGATTTCAGTGTCTATCTCTGGTCTTCAAATTAAACTCGCAGACAAAGTTGTGCAGTACCATGTTCTGTGATTTAAGACTAGACAACAAAACGTCCAATACTGTGTGCGGCATTATGACACTGTACACAAGCAAGCTTTGACAGTTTGACAGTTTTTCTTGGCTCTTCTGGTGTTGCAGCTGTAAGCAGACTTCGAAAACCTAGAAACCAGCTGCAGACACAGCGACCCACCCTGGACACCGCTGACTTAAAGGAAGGGGATTTAGCCATTTCTTTCACAAAAAGGAGACTCTAATTCATTCAAGGAGACAAAGCAACACTCCCGAGAGATACTGTAATTAAAATGCAAACTTTACTCTGGAGACGAGCTCCCACTAGCAAGACCCAAACAGAAACACACTCTTCCGCACTGTGAGGGGTCGTCACTTCTTCGCTGGAGAATCTCCTGTGTTGCCTTCCACATTTTCAGAGTTTGTTTCCAACATGCCTCCCATTACAATGCTAGAAGCACCCAACGGATGTTCCCAAAATCCCAGTGTAACACAGCCTGTTCATTGACCTCACAGCACACAGTAGGGCACTTCTTATCCCTGCCTGTGCATTTACCCCTGAACCCCGCTGGCCAGGCAGAATGAAACTGGGAGTGGGGGGGTGCTGGCCAAGAGAGGGAGGGGTAAGCCTGGGTATGGAGGGTGACTGATATCCGGATAGCGCCGAGTCCGAGGTCGGGGAGAAGACGGAGCCGAGTCCTGGCTGGTGAACCGGCCCCCGCCCATCCTCAGGGCGTGGCCATTGCAGCCCTCCAACCAGGGGGAGGAGGTGGGGCTGGAGGGGCTACAAGCCACGCCCCCCGCCCCCATTGGTATGGCAACCACCATTGACCAGGCAGGTGGTCCCTCTGCTGCTGTTCTGCACCACTGCGGAGAGGGAAGGGGGAAGGGGAAAGAGGGATGGAGCAGGAGAGCATGACGGAGAGGTGAGAGACAGGGAGAGAAGAGGCAAGGGAGACACAGAGTCATTTACACATTCAGTAAGTGGACAGTGTCCAGTAACACATTAACACTGCCCTGAAGCTGACCTCCCTCTCCCTCTCTCTCTCAGGTCTTGTGATGGAGTGGAAGAGGCTGCCCTGTTGGGGCTGTTCTGGAGACTCCAGCAGGCAGCAGACGGGCCTGAAGACGGGCGCGTCACTCCGGGGCCGAGGGGGGGTGGGGGTTGCGGACGGACTGGCAGACCAAGGACACAGCCGGCCTCCCTCTCTCCTTCCGGCCCCTCGCCTCTCCAGCGCTCTCCTCCCTCCATCTGACTCTCAAGGGCCTTGCAGACCGGCGGAGGAGCAGCCCGGCAGGGTCCAGATCCCTTCGGATTCAGACGGAAACACGTGGAGACAAACCGCAGACGCTCGGACTCTCCCCCTCCTCCGTTTTTCCCCGTTAGTTTCCTTTCCCCATCTTCCCACCTCTCTCGCTCTCCTCTCACCTCTTCGTCTTGCCCGGCTCTCTCACCCTTTTCCCAACGGATTTCTTGCCTGACCGGCTGGAGGGCAGTAGCTCCGCTGCCCTGGTCCGTCTCTCTCCCTCTGTCCCCTGGCCCCCGCGAGAGGGAGTGCGTCTCTCCGTCTTAATCCAGTGCACCTCCTCTCTCCGTGTGCTGTGGGGAGGGGAGTCTGAACTTCGCCCTCCTGTCTCCCGTGATGAAAGGGTCTGGAGGGGTTTTTTTGTGAACAGGCAGCAGAAACCCGCCGCTCATCGCAGCTGGCTCCTCGCGCACTCAGAATCTGCTCTTTTTGTTTCATGGACACACATTTGGAAGCGAGACCCCACATGCCATGTTTCTGTTTCTATTGTATCTGCTTCTGGTGTGTGTGTTCTGGACGGAGAAGAAGGAGAAGGGACTGTAGGCGACACGGGTGGTTGGAAAAGGTCGACAGGCTTGGTTTCTTGGTGCTACTTATTCCCCGACAGGTATATTTCTCTTTCTCTCTGTCCCTGTCCTCCTCACTCTCCTCCTAACTCCCTCCTCCAAAGCCCAGACTTTCTCACTGTCCCCTGCTCCTTGATTTGATTATTTCCAGCTCTGGGTTCTGATAATGATGGTTATTATTATATTATTGTTATATTATTATTGGTATTGTTATTATTACAGACACACAGTTCTCGTGGGTTTGTGTTCAATCTTTTCATTTCAAAGTTGCCTTTTTGGTTTCTTTTCCTCTTGATAGAAATAAAGGTTCAGGAATTGTTTTAGGAGCTTTCAGCTGTGTGTTGGTGTCCGTGTTGGTGGAGGGGGGTGGCGGGGGCAGTGTGTGTGTTTGAAGGGGGGATGATTGGGTGTGTGTGTGAGGGGAGAACAGTCTGGTATACTGATAAGAGTGATCCCGGGTGAGATTTGTATGTGTTCTTGATTTCACAGCCGACAGGAATTCAAGTTGCTGATGAGTGACGTGTGCTGGAAGTTCCAGCGACGGCCGCATGGTGGCAGCATCGTTGCGCAATCACGCTGTCTGCAGCTGAACATTAAACTCGTAAAGGCGGACCCTTCTGCACGCATTCAATAGAGCTGTGCGTGGACTGCCAGTGGTCCGCTCTCCTGCCCCCTCGCCTCCCCCTGACCCCGAGTTCCTCCAGGCACGTCAGCCCTGGAGCCTGGAGACCTGTTGCTGCACCCCGGAGGGTTGAACACACCAAGCATGGTTTTTCCTTGCAAAGGAACAAGTAATAGGTTTATTCCATGCTGAAAAAATGAAGAAAGAGAACACAACGTTTCGGCCGTGGAGCCTTCTTCAGGTGTCAATTGTTTTTCCTTAGCGACACGCATGTGGCGACATTTTTTAAAAGTAAGATCTTGTAACGCAACAGGGGCTCAGGCGGGCGCCCTTGCCGCATCAGGTCGGCCCCGCACCGTTGGGGGCTCGAACCCAGGACTCCCGCGTCACTCAACAGGGACCCAGCCCAGTGAGCTAAAGAGAACTCTCTATAGCCCAGTGGCTGTAGTCCTGATATTACAGGGAAGGGCAGAGCGGTAAGCTGGCTCTTACACACCATCGACGGCCAGAAGCGTTACAATATAAACTCGTATCTTTAAAAAAAAAATAGGGGCTGAACTGAGTTCATCGGCTCTTTTCCTTTGCGCTGGTGGTTTTCAGTCCAGGGCGGTACTGGTAGCAGTATATGTAGCCACTAGAGGACGCCGGTCTACTGTTGTCGTGTCGTGTTGCAAGAAACAGGCGGCAGTTTCGCCGTTTAATCAGCGCTCATATGGTGCAAGTAGCTCTACCAGCCCGCAGCTCCCAGCTACCTGGATGGGAGACTCCTGGGAAACTCAGGCTGCTGCTGGAAGAGGTGTTAGTGGGGCCAGCAGGGGGCGCTCAACCTCCAGTATAGCGACGGGGACCCTACAATGTAAAAAGCCGCCATCCTTCTGATGAGACGTCAAACCGAGGTCCTGACTCTCTGTGGTCATTAAAAATCCCAGGGCGTTTCTCGAAAAGAGTGGGGGTGTTACCCCAAAGTCCTGGCGGGGTTACCTGCGGTCAAGGCCGCCGGACACGCTCTCCTGATTACCGGTTCGGTTCTCCTGCGCCGTTGTGTGTCGGGGGGGCAGAGTGACTTCTCTCCCCCCGCGAAAAAACAAGGCGCTATATCCCGGGAACCAGAGCAGCACAGCGGTCACTACGCATCGGCACGAACCGCCCAAGCGCAGCACCAACTCGCCGTCTGTGCCGTCCGCGGGGAGGCCAACCTCTTCAAACTGCCCTGAGGCGAGAGAGAAGGGACAGGTCACCCCTGTTATTACGTCATTACGGGTGGAAATGAGCGGGAACGCAGCGCCCCGCGAGTGGCGGCAGACGCGCCTCGCCGCAAGCTCGAGGGTTTTCAAAACTGCCTGTGAGTGATTGGCACCAGCACGAAGCCAATCACCTGTCTCGGCGGGTGCCTGGGGGCCCCGCCTACACTGCAGAGAAGCGACGATGATTGGCCCGCAGATTTGCCGCTTTCGCGGTGGCTCCGCCTCCCGTAGCGCGAGATTCCCGTTTGCGCGTGAGCTGTGTAACGTCTCTGGCCGGTTATTGTGCTGAGGTCGGGCGTCACAGGTTAGTCAAAATAACTGATAATATTTGACATAAATTGTGGATATAGTCACCTGTCATGTGTTAAATACTCATTGTAACATGTCTACCGTTTTGTTCGAAGGTTGTTTTAACTATACAAAGGACAAGTTAGTCATTTGGGTCAATAATCTTGCTTGGAGGTAAACTTTTAAAAACAGCTTGTACGAGTTTAGGGGTGTGTGACAGACAGTACAGGGGGACCCTGTTAATAAAGGCAGGAAAGGCTCCTGCAGGGCTCCAGACGGCCACAGGGCGGAGATCATCTTCAGATTTTAAAAGATGTAAACTGGACAGCGATAACCCTGTTTCTCCAGAGTGTTTTATGGCGCTTAGCCGGGGGAAGTCAGGATTTGAGCAGTCAGTCACATGCTGTGCTTTGGTCTAATTGAGGTGCTCATGTCCATATTTCAGTGTCTCTTCGTATGAAGCTTATTTAAAAACACAGAGATTATTTCTACAAGCATGACTAACATGTGTCCATGTGGTTCGGTTGATGGATCTGCAGTGTTGTCAGCCTGTCTCTCTGGTAATTTGTAAAGACTGGGTATGAAACAGGTCTAAGTTCAGTGCAGGTGTTTCCTTTCTACTTGAGAGGAATCCCTATTGGAAAAATGGACATTTCTGACAGAAGAGTTGACAGTTGTTCCAAGAGGGAGCTTTTCTTACCGTACCTCCGCTTTCAGTAACAGCTCAGTCTTTAGTGGAGCCCAGCCCCGCAGACACAGGGCTCTCGACTGGACCACAGCCTGGACAGGACGCCAGCCCATCGCAGGGCAGTGACACTCTCCAGCAGACTCCTAGTCTACCTAGAGAGCTGTGAGTGCACTGCTCATGAGGTTAGACCAGACTGGGGGGCAGTAAAAGACACCCACTCTACTAGCAAATAAAGGTGTTCATGCTTATACTGACAGACCTGTGTGGGGTACTATTGGTGTTCTTTGAAACCAAAGTTTGCAGTCAGGTAGTGTCTCATGCTGGCGTTACACTACACGACTGTTCCTAGGATTTCCAGTCGTGGCCTTCATTTACAAGATCGTAAGAAATCCACAGCGAGTTGTAGAGAGTCGCATCGCGCGCCCATTACTGTCAGTTGTGTAGTGTGACATCCCCAGAGACTCAGTCATATTGCTCTTAATAGCCCCTACAACTCTCTGCGACTGGCTGCGACAAACTCAGACAGGTTTGATTTTCTCGTAGCCAGTCGCCAGTCGCAGGGGTGGGCTCTTGTGTCTGCGACAGTCACAGCCAATGAGTGCGCAAGTGGAAGTACAGTGCGGCTGCAAGGAAAGAGGGAAAGCGAGTGTGTTGGACTGGGCAAATGGAGGAGAGGCTCGTCGAACTGTGGAGCCAGCACAGATGTCTGTTCGGCGTTTCGTGTTTGTGTACTTTGTGTGTTGCTCCTCCTCTTATTCCGGGGTGCTTCACGGTGATTGGCTGCCAAAATGAGGCGACCTTGTGGTACCTTCGCGGCGCGATACGAGATGTGGAACCGGGATGAAAAGTCATGAGGGAATCGTGTGATTAGTCACCCCTGCGATTCCTAGTCGTATCATTTGACACCCTCTGGGACAGAAAAGGCAGCCAGACTTAGCAGCTGCAGTCGTTAATTTTGACATGCTCTCTGACTAGAGGTCGTGTCGAGTCCTGTAGCCCGACGCCGGCTTAAGGGACGACAGTAACGTGTCAAGAGCATTCTGGAGACAGTGGGCCAAGCAGAGAGGGGGTGCAGTGACTCTCCTGCACAGTGAGGGGTGCTGGGGGAGCCTTTCCCTAAACTGAATCATAGGAACCTGAGAGGCTCTTTAAAGGTTGTTCGGGAGACAGACTGGATGAGAAGTATAAAATATTGCATTGCTCAAGTTTCACTGAGACTGTATTTATTTAAAACCACTGAGCACAAAGAAGGTTACTTGTGCTGTTCTTCATGAAAAGTTATATAAAGGTTATATCTCTTTAAAGACAGTACAAGAAACATGAAATCAGGCCAATGAATGAAAATTGTCTTTGAATTCAATACAGAAAAAGGGTCACAGAGAACACAATATGCATTAATGTTTTATAGAAAACAAAAGAAAACACATTTCAGAAATGCTCTTTCACTCCCTTGTCAGATCATCAGTGTAACAATTAAACAGTATCCCAGTAAAATTATTTTACATCTGTCAAACATTTGAACAAAATGAGTTTCTTGTGGTGTATTCACTAACATGTACTTGCATGGTGCCAAAACGTATATGGAACAATAACTTTTATTTGCTGCTTTTCAGTTTAATAATATCTTTATCAGAATGTTAGAAAGGGGACATGTATATGGTAACATCAGTCAGTCCTGTATTTCTCACTTAATATGCACTTAATTTTATTTGTATAGTATGCTTTCAACCTATCTTATTTTTTACTTTTTGTAAAATCTCTGAGGCACTGTCCTTTACCCACTCTTTCCAAGTCTTCTCTTCCTGTGGAAGCAGACTCTCTCCACTGTCCACCTTCTGCACTATCACAGCTCCTTCTCTGACTTGCTGTAGTTCTCTGATGCGATCCAGGTATCCAGGCTTGGCTTCATGCTCCTCAGCCTGTATCATCAGGTCAATGTAATCTGGGGTCCTGAGAGGGTCGGGCCGCAGAGCGATCTCTTTCAGATGCTTCAGAGTGCGACTCAATTTTTCAATTAATTGAAAGACGTCTTTCTGTACCTCTTTGTATGTCTTCTGAAGCTGTTTGACAACTTCCTCTGCACTCATCTTTTTCCCCTTTGCGTCCTCAAACTGCCTTTTCAGATCCTCATATGTTCTTTTCTCTTTTCTCGTTATGTATTCCCATCTGTACTTCTGATTAAAATGTACATTCCAGACACATTTCCCAGGACAAATCCTGCAGTTTCCTTTATTATCCATTGCCAAACAATCTTTTTTATCATCATCATTAGGAATTTGACAGGGATAGTGACAGGTGCTATGACACACTTGGCAGTTGGTGATGTAGTTTCCAGTCTCAGAGATATCTTCCTTTACTGGCTCTGTGACCTCTACTACATACTCAAAGTTCTTGTTTTTCTCTATACAGTGTTTGTGACGTTTCAGTGCTTCTTGTGTCTGTTCCAATTCACTGAGTGTCGTCAGTCCGACTTTGATCTTGGGCTGCAGCCCCTCCACTGTCACCTCCAGTCGATTGCGCTCCTCTAGGACCTCCTTTGTCAGCTGCAGACTTCGGGTTTGCATGGTGTCCAAAAAGCTAAAGAATGTATCCATGCTTTCTGAACCCATCTGCCAGAACATTTTATCAAACTTACTCTGATGTGAACTTCCTGTTGATCCCTCATTAGTAGCAAACAAGACTGAGTTGTTGAATTTGAAATGGCGAGGGGTGCCATTTTTCTCTTTGGCACAAGAGACATCAGCAGCTTTGATGGCCTCTAAAACAGGTGGAGCCTGCCCATCAGCAAAGGTGACCAGAACTACAATATTGTCTGCAACGTCTTTTCCAAATATCGAGAGAATTGAGTCAAAGATGTACTTCTGTGTGTGTGTGAGACGTGCTAAAGCAGACTGGACCACAAAACACACTGCGTCAAGACAACCGATACCATTCTTATCAGAAAAGAAGTCTCTGATCTTCTGGGTGATGGTTTTGTCCTGTCCGATCCCTCTGGTGTCCCCAAACCCTGGAGTGTCCACAATAGTGAGAGAGTAGGGAACCCTGAACCCTTCACTGTGGTGGATCTGATAGCCTGTGATCTCAGAGGTCTGACTCTCAGCCTGTGTCTTGTTGGTCTCTTCATGTATCAGTTTGAACCTGCTCTCATCCTCCCACTCCACTCCCAGGATGTAGTTGATCATCCCGTTGATGAGGGTGGTCTTCCCTGAGCCCGTCGCTCCCAGGAGCATGATCGTTCTGTATTTACTGTTCACTGCTGGTTTTCCAAAGCTGAGTTTGGGACAGGTACTGCGTTTATCTTTAGACAGATTAAGCCTGTAAATCAAAGGTTTGCCCTTGTTCATTAAAGTGCACTTCTTGGGGTCGCCTGTAATTCGCTTCACAGGTGTTGTTTCTGCTGTTGTGATCACCACTTCATCACTCGGTGTGCTGGTCCCAAGATCCCCACAGTCACACCGGACTCTGATTCTGTAGGATGTTTTCTTTGTCAAGCCTTCCATAGAAAATGAATACTGTTCTTTGTTCGTTTTCTTCTTCAGCCACTGATCAGATGTTTCCTTACTGCCTTGTATTCCTTCCTCTCTGTATTCAATGATATATCCTAGTATGCTGACCCCCTCTCCAACAGCAGAAGGATTTTCCCATGTTATTGTGATGGAAGTTGGAGACACCTGGAGAGGTGAGGGTTTTCCAGGGGGACGTAAGTTTATCACAGTGTTTAACATTTTGATGTTACTGCTCACGGGGTATCCCAGTTTGCCCTCTGCTGTGGATCTGAGCTCATACTCCATGTGTGGCTGCAGCCCAGATTCCCACTCTTTCTGCTGCTTGGGTTTATATCCCACCTTGTGCTCCAGTGTGGCGGAGCTGGGGGGGGACATCTGTTCTGTCACAGTGTTGTGTGTCACTGTGTGAACCTCAGGGGTGCCAGACTTTGACAGGGGCTCAAAATACACACCTTCATTATCCCCACCCTCATACAGGAAAATACACGCTCCGGGACGCTTGTCATCTTGTTTAGCACCAACAAAGAATTTAGTTTTCTCTTTGTTAATATTCACTAACTCAAGGAAATCCTTCAGACACAGTTTCATCTTCTGACCAGACTCTCTCTTTACCCATCCTGTACTGGCCTGTTGTGTGTCAGTGTCAGTGTTCCTGCTCTCTGGGTGTCTGAGGTAGCTGGTCAGCTCTGACAGATACGGCTCAGGCTGGCTGAGTGAGGTGAAGCTGAAACAAACCACATTCTCAGTGTCTGGATCAAACAGCACCTGGTCCAGTTCCTCCTGGGTGGACAGCACATTTATACCACTGTCTTTCAGTTTAGTAAGATATCCATTGACTGCCTTCATTTCTCTTTCTTTATTCTGCAGCCACAGTTGAAGCCTGTCTAAGTTGAAAGGCGAGTCTTCATGATGTTTCATCAGCTCTCTGAACTCTTCTTCATCTTTCTCACCTCCCCTAATAGCTGGCAGGACACAGGCTAATCTATCCATGAAATTCAGTTTGTACTGAAGGACCAGTTGTTTCAGATTTTCTATTTTTCCTTTGACGTCAGGAAAGGTTTGGGAAACTGTGTGTTTCTGCAAATCGCTGCATCGCATTTCAGTCACATCCAGGTTCTCCACTGCAGTCTGTGCCCATATGACAAAACAGTTGCTTATGTGTCTGACCAGCTTAGCAGCCTTGGAGTCCAGTTTGACCAGCGGGTACAGCCAGACCCTGATGGGCACAGCGTGTTCTCCTCCTTCTCCGAGCAGAGTCGGGAGGGCTCTGTAGACCTCAATGGCCTCTTTAAAAGTGGACGGGTTTGTCGCCAGCTGAACATCCCCGTGAAATGTGCAGCTGAACTTTTCTCCAGCGGCCTTTTCCTGTTCTGTCATTTCCAGAGAGGCTTTGCCACTAATTGAGATTCCTTTCAGCTTTTCAATCGTGAGTTTCAGTTTTCCCTCAATCTCCTGCTTGTTCTCTTCTTCAGACACCTCTCTGTCAAACACAAAGTAGGCCTGAGCCCCGTACAGCACGGCTATGACCAAATGGGTGGCCGTGTCGTCCTCAAACACACTGGGATGGGTCACCTGCCCTCGGCCCAGGTGACTCATGGTCAGCTGCTCGTACCTGACAGTGGTGTGGTACTGCAGAGTGACTCTGGCCTGGCTGTGGGATTTCTTCTTGTCATTGAAGTACTTGGCGGCTCCTCCCACTTCTACAAGACCCCCCAGCAGACTGGCCTTCAGTGAGGCGTCCACCTGCAGGGCCGAAGCTTTGTCATCAATGGAGTCTGAGGCAGAGACGCTGAGCTCAGTTTTATTCTGGGAGCGCACACTGGTTTTCTTCTGTAGCTCCTCATGGTCCCACAGCGTGATGGCTGCAATAGAATCAGGGTTGATTACCTAATGCTCCTGACACACTGGACAATGCCAAAGAGGTTTGTTCAGTACTAAGCTTCATATAGAGAGACACTGATGTGATAAAGAAGTTCATTAATCTTGTGGGCGGAGCAGTGGCTCTGTGGCTCAGGATCTGCATCTGTGACTGGAAGGTTGCCGGTTCAAATCCTGTGGCCGGCAGAGGAATCCTACTTTGTTGGGCCCCTGAGCAAGGCCCTTAACCCCAACTGCTCCAGGGGCGCCGTACAATGGCAGACCCTGCGCTCTGACCCTAGGCTTCTCTCCCTGTCTGTGTGTTTGTGTCTCCTTGGAGAAAAGCTGGGGTATGCGAAAAGACGAATTCCTAATGCAAGAAATTGTATAGGGCTAATAAAGAAACATTATTATTATTATGATTCAACAGCTTCAGTGATAGAATTAACTGTTTCATGAACTGAGAAGCTTAAAAAGACCTGTGAGGAGAGTTTAGGACATGTCAATGAAATTCAAATAAGATTGAAATTGTATTCTGTAATCCTATATTGTATATTGGCACTAAATTAATAGATTTCATCTGGAATGTTTACCTGGGATCAGTGTGTCAGTCATACAGCAGTCCAGCTGGAACAGTGTGTAGTTGTGTCCGCTGTGCTGTGGGTGTATCTGGGATCAGTGTGTCAGTCATACAGCAGCCCAGCTGGAACAGTGTGTAGTTGTGTCTGCTGTGCTGTGGGTGTATCTGGGATCAGTGTGTCAATCATACAGCAGCCCAGCTGGAACAGTGTGTAGTTGTGTCTGCTGTGCTGTGGGTGTATCTGGGATCAGTGTGTCAGTCATACAGCAGCCCAGCTGGAACAGTGTGTAGTTGTGTCTGCTGTGCTGTGGGTGTATCTGGGATCAGTGTGTCAGTCATACAGCAGCCCAGCTGGAACAGTGTGTAGTTGTGTCTGCTGTGCTGTGGGTTTACCTGGGATCAGTGCGTCCCTGCGGCAGTCATACAGCATCCCCAGCTGGAAGGGTCTGCCCAGAGCTGCCATCTCAATGGGAACAGTTCCTACAGATGACATGGCTGGTGGTGGACTGGATACTGTAGAAAGAAGGTTTAAAGTCAACAGTTATATATGTTTGTATCTTTACATATATAATTTAGGTTTTACATTAATGGATGTAGCTGTGAATCTGGGTATCCAGTTAGATTAAATTCCTGGTCGATGAAGCTTGGCTCTGGAACCTTCACTTATCTACTACTTGGATTTCTGTCCGTATTAAGCTATAAAAATTCTTCAATCTTAAAAAAACGGCATGGGCACTAAGTTGTTGAAAACTATATGTATAGAGAATCCTGGTTTGTATCCACCTGGTTACCACCACCCTGAAGTACTGCTTTGAAATAATACAGGAGTTACCCAGTGGAGATGCACTTTCTTTCCCCTAGACAACACCCAAGCAGCTCTTTAAAAAAGTGAAACCCAACCGTTGCCTTATTTTATACAAAGAGATGGTGAGCTGTTGCATGTTTTTAGACCTATTTGTTTCTATTGTCATGACGTTACTGCTGTCTATAATATTGTTTGTCCGCTGTTTCAACTGTACTTATCATTCAATACCCAGTTAAAACTTCCATGTTCATATATGCAATACTTTGATCACCCCCTGAAAATCAGGTAAAATATCTCATTACTACCTGGTTCAACGAAATCAGTTTTTTTGCCAGGTATGGTGTCACTGTTGAAAAGGCTGTGTGTCATACAAGGATCTCTTCCAGATAGAGTTAAAATACAGTCGTGTCCTTCAGCCAGCTGGGGTGTAGGGCCAGTCAGGTCTATAGTGACACCTTCACCTGGAACATGAATAATCGGTGGTGGAATCAGAGCAGCTCTGTGACAGGCGGTCAGCTGGGCCTCCACCTGAGTGGAGCCGGCAGGTAGTCTTCATGGTCATGACACCTGACAGCCAGGTTCCACTGTGTTTACACATTTGCCTCCTTTCAGGGATGTGAGGCAGCCGTGAAGGGCTGGACGTGCTGTGCAGCTGAGCTCTGCTGCTCAAAGAGGGAGAGAGAGAAAGAGACTCCAACCACTGGAGACGATCAAGCCACTGAGAGAGCGTTGATGCTTTTTCTCCTTGTGAGACTCAGTATAAAAGAGTCCAGCCATGTGACGTTTCCTCACAGCCCAGTTGCAGTGAAACTTTTTCCTTCAGACTGTGACAAGTGGAGCCTCGTCTGTGGCTTTGGGCAAATTTTCAAAGACTGAACCCAGAGAAAAGTCAGGATGGATAGTGAGCCTTCACACCCAACACCAGCCTGTTCTGGAGCAGCAGCTGAGGTGGAGCCGAGTATCAGACTGTGCTTCCCTGGTCCAGTGGAACTCCTGCTCCTGCTTCTCCTTCTGGGCATTTTGGCTCCTCTGGTCTTCACTCCTTGTCTTCCGGCTCCTCTGGTTCTGTATTTTGAATTCTGGTCTCTTTTTTGCTCTATTTATTAGCCAGAGAGATAGTCTGGTCTGCCACAGTTCTGCTTGGTCAGTTCAAATCTGGGATTAAAATATCTCACCTACAGGAATTTTGGTTTCCTTCAGGAGATCTTGGCAAAATGTCCTATATTTGTTAAAACCTATGACTATTCAGGTGTGATTCTCACAGGTTTTAAATTTTAGAGTTCTTAACTCATGTTTTTGCCATTCATTTGACATTAACAAGCAGAGCACAGTTTTTACTTGAATGCATACGACACCTAGTGTTGTCATTTAATGTTAATTAAATTTTCTGTTTACACTTTTGTAAAGAAATTAAGTAAGTGATGGGGAAACACATCCAGTGCTTTGTACATTCTTTTTCCAATAAGGAATAACGGATGTTAGTTTATTAGTTGAAAATTTTAACTTTCTATGCAAGCAATGGTGAGTGTCATACCTGATATTGCCACTAGGGGGACCACTCGGTATTATAAGCGGGACCTGTCCAAGATAAATCCTGAGCTGTTTTCTTGCTGGAAGCAAGTTGCTACCACAGTGTGCAGGACCCTCAGCAATGACCTCTGTCCACAGACCTCACAATTTCCTCTCAGAGACATCAGGACAGTTCAGCCCTCTGTTTCTCAAAGATGGATTCTGGTGCTGGGCGCTGGCTTTCCTTCAAGAACACCCCCTTGTTGAAACATTGTCTACTAGAGCTGTCAGCTTTCAGAGGAAATGGAAACAGGCGGAGCCCCCTCCTGAGCTTTCGATCTTTGCAAACTTAAATTTTGTGGTTGTTCAGTGCGTGCTGTGCCTCTCACTGAACAGGTTTCCAAAAATGTTACTCTGGAGAAGCAGTGTTATAACTCTTATCACACCCCTTTTATTCAGCAGGTATGACTCCGCTAAAGTGTTTTTTATTTCAAGAAATTGAAATTTAATCGAGTACTATAAAGTGCTGCAATGTGGCATTTGGGCACAAGATTCATCAGAAAAAAGCAAATACATTCTTTAAACATTTTGAACTGCTCAGATTTAGTCTTAATGGAACTTGTGTGCAAGTGTTATTGGCTCTGGTACCAAGAGAACATAGTGATTCTTATTACTGTTGTTCAGTCCTAATGTTCACAGATGTGTGGTGTAGCTGATCATGTTCAGGGTATTTTAACAAGTGATCCTATTTCCACAAAATCACTATTTGATTAAGCTTTATCCAGCCATACACTATGGAGCAAGAAACTCAATCTGGCTATGATTAAGAACAAAGACAATAAAGACCTTCAGATAAAGACCTTTCTTTTCACCCGTACTGACAATATCCTTGCACATCAAAAACAGAAAGACAAGAAATCTAGACTGAGACATCAAGTCACAGCACCTGAGTTCCATCGGCCAACCTGCTTGTTCTGTACAGGTCCTGGGGGTGAGACATGAAGGAAGAGCTACTGTACTCGGCACTGACAGCAGATCCAAGACTCCCGTGAAGACGTTCTGCTCACGCCATCCCCACTAGACCAGCCCTCGGACACAACCACTGCTCTCGCTTTTGGACACCAGCAAGGTCAGTGCTTCACCTTTCTGTCCATTGCAGTTTGACGAGGTTTCGTGCCTAATTACAGGGCAGTTATCATCGTGGCCGTCAGGCTAAAGAAGAAACAGCAGCAGCAGCCGATGCCAATGATAATTGGATCCGCTGGGTAAAAACCTAGAAAGGATTATTTCATCACTGTTATTTTAAAAATAATCTCTTTACCTTTAATAGAAGCCACCTTTATCCCTAACCCATCAAGGGCTGTTTCTTTAAAGGTACCAGCCAGTTCTCACAATACCCAATTAATCCTAGACAAAAATCTGCTTTGTGGAGGAATTTTATGAGAATTTTTTTGAACCAAGTGTGAAAATGTGCACCTACAGTAGTGTGACACAGTGGAAGGGATCTTCTCCTGTTCACCACTAGAGGGCCCCTAACACCACCAAGGCAGCCCTTTAAACTGTTCTCTCTCCCGAACTCGCATGAGAATGTCTATCAGCACCACTGGGCCTCCTAATTAGAAACCCTGTATTACATTCTCACGTGATTCCCCTGTGTTCATCCTAGAACTATGCCATTGGCTGTAAAGCTACGGAGCAAACTTTATATCTCTGCATGTCTACACACCATCTCTCTACCTGCTCTCGAGGTATCAGCCTTCCAGCCTGTGAGAAGGCAGTCCGGAAAGCCCACAGTGTCACATTATCTAAACTATTTCAGCCCTCAGACTGGTCCAGTTCCCAAGACTGCAGCACCAGTCAGGTAACCTTGTCCAGAAACATCACTATCGGAGAGCGACTCCACAGATCTCATGCAGGTACAGCCTGCTTGAATCCCAGAAACACACACTTCAGCTTTACATTAAAAACACCTACCTGTGAATTTTATATTAATAAAGTGTTTTCAGTGATTAAGATACAAGTATTTTATCTGGTAAAAGAGAACATGTCTTTGCCCCAGTTACCATTATTTCATTTATATGTGTCTGTTTCTGACCTCAAGATCCATTCTGCTTTCCAAACTATAACTACTACAGCAGCATGAAGTTGCAAATTTACAAAAAGGGTCAAGTTTTATAATTGCACATCACAGTTGTATTATTGTGTTTCTATATGTTTTGAAAATAATCACCAGTTATAAATTCTGATCCACTCATCAATGCCTAGCTCATTTGTACTCATTTGTTAATCTTTTATTATTTCTGGATATTAGCAACAAAGTTCAGAGACTGTATTATGTGCTAGCAGTTTTTAAATATTTAAAGAAGAGATAGAACAATAGCCACTACATCAATATTTTTTTAATCCCTGAGTAAAATCTTTAATTTAAAATATTTTTTACTTAAAAATCTATTTGCTCATTAAGTTACAGTATGTACTGAATAATTTCCAAATGACATTTTGGTACTCACCCAAAGACAGAGAACGTGGAGACACCTGTAAGTTGAGGATGTGGATTAGACCGACTCTGCACTTTCTCACACTTATATCCTGACCTAGGAGTCACTCCCCCTGCTGCTGAAGTCTTTTTCTCAGAAATGACTGCAGTTACAAGAAGTCAGTTACGGAAAGAGGTCCAAAGTCCCAGCAGCTGGGATGGTACGATTATCTGTGCAGGAAGGTACTGTACAATATTATAGTTTCTGCAGGTTATCATCATCTATAGGTCAGAGGTTGTTTGTGATCGAAACTGGAGCTGTTGGTTGTCCACCTTCTCGTGTTAGCGAAGTGTGTGTAAGCAAGTAAACTGCATTGCTGTTTGAGAAGTTTTTTCTTAAGATCAGATCACTTTATTGGCCATATACAATTTCTCGCATTAGGAATTTGTCTTTTCACAGACCCCAGCTTGCTCTCTATGAGACACACAGACCGGGAAAGAAGCTGGGGGTCAGACCACAGGGTGAGTCATTTATACAGCACCCCTGGAGCAGTTTGGGTGAAGGGTCTTGCTCAGGGGCCCAACGGAGTAGGATTCCTCTGCCAGCCACAGGATTTGAACTTATAACCTTCCTGCCACAGGCACAGATCCTGAGCCACAGAGGCACCGCTCCGCCCTCTTCTTAACTGTTCTTAACTGTTCGTTAGAATACAGTAAAGAGCGTTGAAGTTCATCAAAGCGTGCACATTGGAAGTTACCACATCTTTAGCGACGAGGATAAACATTGAAGCTAGCGAGTGGGAGGAGCAGCGACGAGGCTGGAGTTGGCTTCTTATTCGTGTTTTTCGTTCCACCTTAAATGCTGCTGCAGTGATGTTATATCGCCTCTCACATGTAGATGGCTCTCTTCGGTCAGTACTGATCCAGATGGAGTACCGTAGACATCCTCAGTGAAAGGGAATAGCCAAATAAATAGCGACTATCCAAAATGTGTTTTTGTATGGAATATATTTTTTTAAATCGCAAAACAATTTTAAAAGCTCAGTATAACTTGAACTTATACTGGGAAAAGGTGATTGCCCTTTCTGCTTATTACTATGGCCCTCCTCCCCAATGATAAAAACGTCTCACAATTCTGACACTGAGGTGTGAGAGACAATGTGATACTTCACATTGTATACAATGTATACTTCAGACTATCAAAATCCTGAAGTATAAGAAAATTTACTGTACCGTTTTTTAAATACGACCCTCTGAACACAGCATGTGAGAAGACATTGGCAAACGGTGATGGCACTTTCTGCTGTATTGCTATGGCCCTCCCTCCTGATTATAAAAACAAAAGAACTTACTTATTAAAACTATTTGCATGAATTGGCACAGGGCTACAACAAGTATAGATTTCAGCTTCTGTTTCGTTAGACATTCTTTAGATACATATTCAGCACTGTGAGAACAGTATCATTTGTTGGGTTCAATCCTCAAATTTCAGGTGAGCATAAGCACGGAGACAAATGGTTGACAGGTGTTTCTGATTTCTCGGGCGTACATTGCTGTATAAGTAATGTGAATTGATTCTAAGTCACAGACCACAGGGCTGTGACTCGTAAAACTACTGAACAAACTAAGAGCAGGAACACCAAATGTTCTAAGTTCTAATAATAGTGACAGTTCAAGTCCTCCAGACCCCGGGCTCAGGGAGCAGGAGGTGTCGGGGATGAGCCCTGTGCCCTCAGGAGACGGACGTAGGGTTTCCTGGTGCCCGGCGGGCCTCGCGACATCCTTGCTGTAATAATGAGCCCCGAGGACTGGAGGAGCTAGTCTATAAATAATGAAGCTAAGAGGGTTCACCTGGGGAGCTTAACAATCACAGGAACAATAATGGAGCAGTGGAGCGCCCTCTAGGGAGGGATGTCGGGCGTGACACATACGTGGATTTCCTTTTCAATAATGATTCCAAATATATATACAGAAGTGGGGGACAACTAGGGGTGGAGGAGCAATCAGAAGGGAAAACCATTTATGTCAGCTGACCTGATGAAGACCTGCTAAGCCTACTAGGCACAGGAACAATAATTCGAAGTATTGATTCCTCAGGACAGTAGACTTTCACAGTGTCTAGTGTTGAAGGAACAGCTGCCAAAGTCAAGCTTCTGCTTGAACTGCAGGTCACAGTTTGCAGTTTTTTTTTATCAGGACTCACTTATGATCTGTAATCTTATATTGCAGAAGGAGTCGCAGTCTGCTGTCTGAATACTGAGCGACTTAAGAGGGAAGTGAGCCGTTATCTGTACTACAGTTTGACAGAGCAGCAGTGGAAAGAGGGCTGTAAAGCAGCTCACTGTGTCCAACAAGCAGGGTGGCAGGTTGAGAGTTTAGTTTTCACAGACAGTAATTTAGGTTAATAAATAATTTGATGGCAATAATAGCTCTTACGTTAACAGAACCCCAGTGTGCAGATATTCACTCCGACAAAAACACGATGACTCAGAAATGATATTGCTCATATCAAATTTGTAGTTATTTATTTTGAATCTAAATATTACAGTATATAGAGATTACAATCTTATTTTATCTGCTAAATTAAGTCAAGATCAAAGCAATTAAATCTAAGTCACAATTAAAGCAATTAAAACTCCTTTAACATACAAGAAATGTATCTAATAGATCAATAGTTCTGTGCTGTAGAAAAACACCTTAACTCTTGTTGTTAATGTTAATTCATGAGATATACACCGTATCAAACATGCAGATATAAATGGCAATATAGCAAGTAAACTAAATTTACAGTGCAAGTGATAACTGGAAGTCAAAAGGCATGACCAGTCTAAACCTGAATACCAGTAATTTAGTATTGTAAATATGAAAAATTAGTGTAATACTTTAAAAATATTTAGACACTTCAGGGCACTTAAGTAGAATTCAACCACATCTGTAGAAACAAAGTCACAAGGCTCTCCACAGACCGGCTCTTGTCTGGTGCCCGTCACACATTTAAAGGTCACCTATTATTATGTTAAAATCTGAACTTGTGACCTCTGTTCCCTTCTTTAACTGGTTTACTTACGAAACCAAGTACTCACATCAAACAATAGAAATCGTATCTGGAGTGCACATGTTCGTACAAAAGATGAAGGTGGGTTTTGCCCTTTTTAGAAAAGTACCTTAAAACTAGACAATTCAATTTCACTGTTTTAAACGTTCACTCAAAACAAAGTGATTATAGTAGTATAGTCTCACTAAAGTTACATTTGAACAAAGTCAACATTTGAAAAAGCAATAGTTCAAACCCTGATTATTCATTTTATATATAACTTTCACATATAATGCTAGTATTCTTTGGAAAAGTGAGGAATACTGGAGAAAGGGAGAAGACAAATTCTTCACAGTATTTTAAGAAACGCTTGTGCAGATTCGTGTGCTCGCAATGGCTTTGATATCTGCTCGCAGTGAAGACTGTCGTCATCAGCAGGTTTACATCTTTTGCAGGGAATGTCAGACCTCAGACACTCAAGGCCTGACGGTGGCTTCAGCCCCTCCACCTCAGTCCAGCAATAAGTATTTCTCGGTGGACTCCAGCAAACACATCAAAACACAGTTGCTGCAAAAGAGAAACTTCAAAGAACATTTCTACTTCTGTGTGATGTCAGTGGTGTGTCCTTGGGCCACGATAGCCAACTGTAAATTGTATTCATTGACAAGGCACAGCTGGCCTGAGGTTTCAGTGCTCAGAAGGAGATGGATTCCAAGAGAGGGAATGGAGCTGTGGTGGAAATGGGTGGAAATAGCCAATTCTCTTGGGCTAATTAAGAGGTTCATTAAACCAATTGAGGAAAAAGGTTTTAGTCTGTATCTGAGCTCCATAATGGAAGGAGAGAGAATGAGAGCCCCAGGGGAGAGTCTCATCAGTGATGCATTGGGCCGTCTTACAGGCCTTTGGCACTCAGTGGGCTGCAAAGTAGCTTGAAGGGATAGAAATGATGCTCTTCTATGGGGTAACATGGGTCCCTGTTGGGCTACATGGAGCTTGTTCACAATTCCCAGTGGAGATGCAGTGTTTAATCCTGAGGACCGCTGTTGACTGTCTGAGCCAGGGCTGGAGACATTAGCACCAGGAGTGGGGCAGGAGAACATTGCCTGGCAAGATGGCACTGTCTCTTCTCCCCATAGCTGAGAAAGAAGAACCTGGATGGCATGGGCTGAGCCTTGAGTACCCCCTGTACCTGAAGAGCTGCAGACTGACAAGCTGCCTCACAATGTAGGAATAAGCATGAATAAGGAAACAGCAAACTGGGCTGCTGCTGTGACAGGGACAGAAGAGTCTGGCACGGAGAAGCTTCCTTGGCAACACAGGATCACCCAGGAGGAGAGAGTGATGAGTGAAGGAGAGCCCATGTTGATGTTTTGAATTCTGGTGATTACTGATTTGAAAATAACAGAAGATTAGCAGAAGGAAGAGGTCCGTGCTTCACTTCTGAGAGTCAGAAACAGTATGTAGGTCCGGAGACAGGCCACTTAATCAGGAAATGGCAAGGTGACCAGAGGACCAGTGTTGTCACATTCTGACATCAGAGATGTCAGCCCTCTCTCCAGTGTGATGCAGCTCTGAGACATTCGAAGCAAGGGAGGTGTCTGAAAGGAAGTAATCCCTGAGGTCCTTCCCCCGTGGGATTCTGTGTTTGTGGAATATGACCTTGCTGCAGTCCCATGTCTGGTTTTGAGGCAATACTTCTACTGCAGTCGACTTCATCCCTGGCAAGGGGAACTGAAGTGAAGAGTGAATTGATCTCGGCCGAGAGGGGACAGAAAGGGAACGGAGGTGGAATGAAAGTTGAAAGTTACAGATGGGTCTGTTTTTGAGTGGGGGTTGAGTGTATTGTACTTGAGTAAACAAGAGAATTGGGAAGCAGTAGATAAAGGAGCGTTACTTCTTGTACTATTTGTGTGGACGCAGCACAGGTAAAATAATCAGAGGAAGTGTGTAGCTCTAGCAGTTTTGTCGAAGATGGAACTGCAGTCTTGTGCGACTAAGAATTTGAGAGACTGGGTTTCAAGTGGAAATTTGGCATGTGTACATCCATCACTCCAGTAGTTTTTACTTTAAAATCAAAATCTTCAGATTAAAAAACGTGACTATTAAATACACTGCAGGTTTAGTCAGCCAACGTCACTGCTTTATTTTGTTTTCTTGTTTTTTTTCTTAGATGTTGTATCAGGCTGTGAGACCTCATCACCGTTGTTTTCTTTATTTGCTGCAGCTGACATTTTACTAGTCTCTGCTGTGTTATTTTTTTAAATCCAGTTGCACATATCTGTAAACAACCCTTTTACCTGATCAAGTCCCTTTTCTAACCAGCCCTTCTGCTCCCCTGGCAGAAGTTTCTCTCCTCTGGCCACACGTTGCACTATCACAGCTCCTTCTCTGACTCGCTGTAACTCAGCTATGCGCTGCTTGAACCCAGGCTTGGCCTCCTGCTCCTCAGACTGTATCAGCAGGTCTATGTAATCAGGGGTTGCCAGGGGGTTGGGCCAGAGGGCGATCTCTTTCAGACGCTTCAGACTGTGACTCAGTTTCTCAATTAGCGCTAACACTTGGTTCTGCACTTGACAGTATTCTTTTGCAAGTTGTGTTACAATTCCCTCTGCATCCATTTTTTCCCCAAGGCTTCTTCATACTGATTCTTCAGGTTCTCATAGGTTCTCTTTTCTTTAGTAACTTTATATTCCCATTTGTACTTCATGTTAGAGTGTAAACTCCAGAAGCATTTCTTTGGGCAGACTGTGCAGTTGCCATCTGAGCCCATTGCACAACAATCTTTCTTATCCTTGTCATCGGCATATGCACAGCTATCATGACAGGTGAAATGACACACTTGGCAGTTAGTGATGAAGATTCCAGTTCCAGAGATGTCTGTCTTTATTGGCACTGTCATTTCCACCTCATACTCAAAGTCCTTGTTGGCCTCTATGCAGTCCTGGTGGCATTTCAGTGCCTCCTGTGTCTTTCTGATTTCATCCAGCTTCATCAGTCCAGCTCTGATCATGGGCTGCAGCCCCTCCACAGTTGCCTCCAGCTGTTGGCGCTCAGCAAGAACTTCCTTTGTCAGCTGCAGGCTTTGAGTCTGCATTGTATTTAAATGGATGAAGAATGTCTTCATGCTGACTGATCCCATCCTCCAGAACATTTTGTCAAAGTCATCCTGATCTGAAACTCCTGTTCCTCCATTATTGGAGGCAAACAAGACTGAGTTATTGAATTTAAAATGAAGAGGATTGTCATTTTTATCTTTAGCACACAAAATATCTGCCTCTCTGATGGCCTCTAAAACTGGTGGTGACTTACCATCAGCAAAAGTAACAAGAACTACAATGTTTCCTGCAATGTCTTTTCCAAATATCGAGAGAATTGATTCAAAGATGTACTTTTGTGTGTGTGTGTGAGACGTGCTAAAGCAGACTGGACCACAAAACACACTGCGTCAAGACTAATGATACCATTCTTATCAGAAAAGAAGTCTCTGATCTTCTGGGTGATGATTTTGTCCTGTCCGATCCCTCTGGTGTCCCCAAACCCTGGAGTGTCCACAATAGTGAGAGAGTAGGGAACCCTGAACCCTTCACTGGGGTGGATCTGATAGGCTCTGATCTCAGAGGTCTGACTCTCAGCCTGTGTCCTGTTGGTCTCTTCATGTATCAGTTTGAACCTGCTCTCATCCTCCCACTCCACTCCCAGGATGTAGTTGATCATCCCGTTGATGAGGGTGGTCTTCCCTGAGCCCGTCGCTCCCAGGAGCATGATCGTTCTGTTTCTACTGTTCACTGCTGCTTTTCCAAAGCTGAGTTTGGGACAGGTACTGCGTTTATCTTTAGACAGATTAAGCCTGTAAATCGAAGGTTTGCCCTTGTTCAATAAAGTGCACTTCTTGGGGTCGCCTGTAATTGGCTTCACAGGTGTTGTTTCTGCTGTTGTGATCACCACTTCACCACTCGGTGCGCTGGTCCCAAGATCCCCACAGTCACACAGGAGTCTGATTCTTTAGGATGTTTTCTTTGTCAAGCCTTCCATAGAAAATGAATACTGTTCTTTGTTTGTTTTCTTCTTCAGCCACTGATCAGATGTGTCCTCTCTGCTCTGTTCTCTTTCCTCTCTGTATTCAATGATGTATCCCAGAATACTGACCCCCTCTCCAAAAGCAGAAGGATTTTCCCAGGTTATTGTGATGGAAGTTGGAGACACCTGGAGAGGTGAGGGTTTTCCAGGGGGACGTAAGTTTATCACAGTGTTTAACGTTTTGATGTTACTGCTCACGGGGTATCCCAGCTTGCCCTCTGCTGTGGATCTGAGCTCATACTCCATGTGAGGCTGCAGCCCAGATTCCCACTTGTCCTGCTGCTTGGGTTTATATCCCACCCTGTACTCCAGTGTGGCGGAGCTGGGGGGGGACGCCTGTACTGTCACACTGTTGTGTGTCACTGTGTGAACCTCAGGGGTGCCAGACTTTGACAGGGGCTCAAAATACACACCTTCATTATCCCCACCCTCATACAGGAAAATACACGCTCTGGGACGCTTGTCATCTTGTTTAGCACCAACAAAGAATTTAGTTTTCTCTTTGCTAATATTCACTAACTCAAGGAAATGGATCAAACAGCACCTGGTCCAGTTCCTCCTGGGTGGACAGCACATTTATACCACTGTCTTTCAGTTTAGTAAGATATCCATTGACTGCCTTCATTTCTCTTTCTTTATTCTGCAGCCACAGTTGAAACCTGTCTAATTTGAAAGGTGAGTCTTCATGATGTTTCATCAGCTCTCTGAACTCTTCCTCATCTTTCTCACCTCCCCTTACAGCTGGCAGGACACAGGCTAATCTATCCATGAAATTCAGTTTGTACTGAAGGACCAGTTGTTTCAGATTTTCTATTTTTCCTTTGACGTCAGGAAAGGTTTGGGAATCTGTGTGTTTCTGCAAGTCGTTACATCGCATTTGTAACGAACAGTTCTTTCCGGACCCTATGCGGACGACACAGTCCGACGGAGTGGGGGAACACTAGGGAAACGTCATGCAGGAAAACGGGGCTGAAGACAAGGGGGCGTGTCCAAGGTGCGCTGGTGCACGGGGGAGGTGTGGCCGAGGCGAACAATCCAAGAGTAATCCTTAGGGAAAATCCAAAACACACGAGTAAGTCCAAAACCAGGAGATCCATCAGAACAAGAATTAAAAACCACGAAGGCCGGGTCGGAACCGGCGGACGGGGAACAGGAACGGGAACCGAGGTTAAAACCTTAACGGGACAAGGCGCTTCCTGGTCCCGGACTCGCACGATATGGAAATCAGATGCAGAGCCCGGAAGAGCGTCAGCGCCTGGCTTTTAAGGTGGGCAGGGAATAGGGCGCAGGTGCATAGAATAAAGTCTTGAGTGATAGGGCTGGAGCACCCTTAAGGAGGGGGAACTAATATCGTAACAGCATTTCAATCACATCCAGGTTCTCCACTGCAGTCTGTGCCTGTGTGACAAAACAGTTGCTTATGTGTCTGACCAGCTTAGCAGCCCTGGAGTCCAGCTTGACCAGCGGGTACAGCCAGACCCTGATGGGCACAGCGTGTTCTCCTCCTTCTCCAAGCAGAGTCGGGAGGGCTCTGTAGACCTCAGTGGCCTCTTTAAAAGTGGACGGGTTTGTCGCCGGCTGAACATCCCCGTGAAATGTGCAGCTGAACTTTTCTCCAGCGGCCTTTTCCTGTTCTGTCATTTCCAGAGAGCCTTTGCCACTAATTGAGATTCCTTTCAGCTTTTCAATCGTGAGTTTCAGTTTTCCCTCGATCTCCTGCTTGTCCTCTCCTTCAGACACCTCTCTGTCAAACACAAAGTAGGCCTGAGCCCCGTAAGCACAGCTGTGACCAAATGGGTGGCCATGTCGTCCTCAAACACACTGGGATGGGTCACCTGCCCTCGGCCCAGGTGACTCATGGTCAGCTGCTCGTACCTGACAGTGGTGTTGTACTGCAGAGTGACTCTGGCCTGGCTGTGGGATTTCTTCTTGTCATTGAAGTACTTGGCGGCTCCTCCCACTTCTACAAGACCCCCCAGCAGACTGGCCTTCAGTGAGGCGTCCACCTGCAGGGCCGAAGCTTTGTCATCAATGGAGTCTGAGGCAGAGACGCTGAGCTCAGTTTTATTCTGGGAGCGCACACTGGTGTTCTTCTGTAGCTCCTCATGGTCCCACAGCGTGATGGCTGCAATAGAATCAGGGTTGATTACCTAATGCTCCTGACACACTGGACAATGCCAAAGAGGTTTGTTCAGTACTAAGCTTCATATAGAGAGACACTGATGTAATAAAGAAGTTCATTAATCTTGTGATTCAACAGCTTCAGTGATAGAATTAACTGTATCATGAATTGAGAAGCTTAAAAAGACCTGTGAGGAGAGTTTAGGACATGTCAATGAAATTCAAATAAGATTGAAATTGTAATTTGTAATCCTATATTGTATATTGGCACTAAATTAATAGATTTCATCTGGAATGTTTACCTGGGATCAGTGTGTCAGTCATACAGCAGCCCAGCTGGAACAGTGTGTAGTTGTCTGCTGTGCTACAGTTTTACCTGGGATCAGTGTGTCAGTCATACAGCAGCCCAGCTGGAACAGTGTGTAGTTGTCTGCTGTGCTACAGGTTTACCTGGGATCAGTTTGTCAGTCATACAGCAGTCCAGCTGGACAGTGTGTAGTTGTGTCTGCTGTGCTGTGGGTGTATCTGGGATCAGTGCGTCAGTCATACAGCAGCCCAGCTGGAACAGTGTGTATTTGTTTCTGCTGTGCTGTGGGTTTACCTGGGATCAGTGTGTCAGTCATACAGCAGCCCAGCTGGAACAGTGTGTATTTGTTTCTGCTGTGCTGTGGGTTTACCTGGGATCAGTGTGTCAGTCATACAGCAGCCCAGCTGGAACAGTGTGTTGTTGTGTCTGCTGTGCTGTGGGTGTATCTGGGATCAGTGTGTCAGTCATACAGCAGCCCAGCTGGAACAGTGTGTAGTTGTGTCTGCTGTGCTGTGGGTTTACCTGGGATCAGTGCGTCCCTGTGGCAGTCATACAGCATCCCCAGCTGGAAGGGTCTGCCCAGAGCTGCCATCTCAATGGGAACAGTTCCTACAGATGACATGGCTGGTGGTGGACTGGATACTGTAGAAAGAAGGTTTAAAGTCAACAGTTACATATGTTTGTATCTTTACATATATAATTTAGGTTTTACATTAATGGATGTAGCTCTGAATCTGGGTATCCAGATAGATTAAATTCCTGGTCGATGAAGCTTGGCTCATGGAACCTTCACATATCTACTACTTGGATTTCTGTCAGTATTAAGCTATAGAAATTCTTCAATCTTAAAGAGAATCCTGGTTTGTATCCACCTGGTTACCACCACCCTGAAGTACTGCTTTGAAATAATACAGGAGTTACCCAGTGGAGACGCACTTTCATTCCCCTAGACAACACCCAAGCAGCTCTTTAACAAAGTGAAACCCAACAGTTGCCTTATTTTATACAAAGAGATGGTGAGCTGTTGCATGTTTTTAGACCTATTTGTTTCTATTGTCATGACGTTACTGCTGTCTATAATATTGTTTGTCCGCTGTTTCAACTGTACTTATCATTCAATACCCAGTTAAAACTTCCATGTTCATATATGCAATACTTTGATCACCCCCTGAAAAGCAGGTAAAATATCTCATTACTACCTGGTTCAACGAAATCAGTTTTTTTGCCAGGTATGGTGTCACTGTTGAAAAGGCTGTGTGTCATACAAGGATCTCTTCCAGATAGAGTTAAAATACAGTCGTGTCCTTCAGCCAGCTGGGGTGTAGGGCCAGTCAGGTCTATAGTGACACCTTCACCTGGAACATGAATAATCGGTGGTGGAATCAGAGCAGCTCTGTGACAGGCGGTCAACTGGACCTCCACCTGAGTGGAGCCGGCAGGTAGTCTTCATGGTCATGACACCTGACAGCCAGGTTCCACTGTGTTTACACATTTGCCTCCTTTCAGGGATGTGAGGCAGCCGTGAAGGGCTGGACGTGCTGTGCAGCTGAGCTCTGCTGCTGAAAGAGGAAGAGAGAGAAAGAGACTCCAACCACTGGAGACGATCGAGCCACTGAGAGAGCGTTGATGCTTTTTCTCCTAGTGAGACTCAGTATAAGAGTCCAGCCATGTGACGTTTCCTCACAGCCCAGTTGCAGTGACGCTTTTTCCACCAGACTGTGACAGGTGGAGCCTCGTCTTTGGCTTTGGGCAAATTTCCGAAGTCTGAACCAAGAGAAAAGTCCGGATGGATAGCGAGCCTTCACGCCCAACACCAGCCTGTTCTGGAGCAGCAGCTGAGGTGGAGCCGAGTATCAGACTGTGCTTCCCTGGTCCAGTGGAGCTCCTGCTCCTGCTTCTCCTTCTGGGCATCCTGGCTCCCTCTGGTCTTCACTCCTTGTCTTCCTGCTTCCCTCTGGTCTTCACTCCTTGTCTTCCTGCTCCTCTGGTCTTCACTCCTTGTCTTCCTGCTCCTCTGGTCTTCACTTCTTGTCTTCCGGCTCCTCTGGTCCTGACTTCTAAATTCTGGTCTCTTTCTTGCTCTATTTATTAGCCATAGAGATAGTCTGGTCTGCCACAGTTCTGCTTGGCTAGTTCAAATCTGGGATTAAAATATCTCACCTACAGGAGTACAAGAAATCTAGACTGAGACATCTAGTCAAAGCACCTGAGTTCCATCGGCCAACCTGCTTGTTCTGTACAGGTCCTGGGGGCGAGACATGAAGGAAGAGCTGCTGTACTCGGCACTGACAGCAGATCCAAGACTCCCGTGAAGACGTCCTGCTCACGCCATCCCCACTAGACCAGCCCTCGGACACTTACACTGCTCTCGCTATTGGACACCAGCAAGGTCAGTGCTTCACTTACAAAAATCTGCTTTGTGGAGGAATTTTATGAGAATTTTTTTTAACTGAGTGTGAAAGCGTGCACCTATGATATCTAAACTATTTCAGCCCTCAGACTGGTCCAGTTCTCAAGACTGCAGCACCAGTCAGGTAATCTTGTCCAGAAACATCACTATCGGAGAGCGACTCCACAGATCTCATGTGGGTACAGCCTGCTTGAATCCCAGAAACATACACTTCAGCTTTACATTAAAAACACCTACATGTGAATTTTATATTAATAAAGTGTTTTCAGTGATTAAGATGCATGTATTTTATCTGCTAAAAGAGAAAATGTCTTTGCCCCTGTAGCGGCAATGCTTGTTAATAAGACAGAATTAAGCGTTGGTTTTCTGTCCTAAAGGAGGCCCCATCTCACCCTCCATCTCTGTGGTGCAGCCACAGAGAAAGTATTCATGCAGGCTGATTTAAGATGTTTTCTTTTGATAAGGAACAAGCTCCCAAAGGGGGATGCACTTAGCTAAGCCTGGCTATCATGATCAATGGTCATCCATTGGCGCCTATCTGTCTAGGGAGTGCCAGATGGACATGTGGACTGCATTCCTAGGTGTCAGGAGTAAATGACTCATATCTCACCTTGATCAACCAATCAGGGACTGGTAGGGCCGAGTAACCCACGTGGGACTCTGATGCCCATGAAACTTTCAGCCAATGAATGAGCTGAAGTTCCTCCAGGTTAAAACAGGCAACACA
The DNA here is from genome assembly GCF_059453375.1 of Lepisosteus platostomus. Classification (NCBI taxonomy): domain Eukaryota; kingdom Metazoa; phylum Chordata; class Actinopteri; order Semionotiformes; family Lepisosteidae; genus Lepisosteus; species Lepisosteus platostomus. Next base: position 2,474,609 of record NC_142613.1, read on the forward strand.
GAGGGCCTGTGGTGAGAATTCTATGGACTTTTCTAAAGGGAATTCAAAGGAGAATTCCAGGGCAGGATGGCCCAGGAGCAGAAGGCTCCCATGGGCAGGACATTCTCGCAGCGCGCCCACTGACCATCCTGAGACTCAGCCCGGACAACCACGGAACGGCCAGTGTGTCCGAGTGCCAGAACTTTGCTTTGTTCTAAGAGTCTAGAGCGGAGGTTGCCAGAGAGTAACCAGAGGATCCACCTGAGGTTAGCATCAGCAGCAAGCCTCGTGAACAGGTTGGAACTGTGGACAGCTGAATCACTATTCAGAACTAGCCCTTCATCAGGAACGAACCTGTCCTCTTCCTGACTTGCTGGGACCCACAGTAACTTTTCTCCTGAGCACAACTTTGCTAGTTAAAGCCAACACTAACTAGCCGGTCAGTGAGCATCAGCAGCGCACCGTCGCAAGCCACACAGCACAGCCTGGCGCGGAGCCAGAGAGCCCGCAGGAGATCTGAATCCCCAGAGATTGGATGAGTATTCAACTTCAATGCATTACAGCTCGAGAATTCAATTGTTATCCCAACCAGTTGATATCAATTTGATTCCTAAGAGTTATGTACTTGTTTTGAGTATCTAATGTAGAAGTTGTAACCAAGTTCAATTATGAAACGGTCTAAATGAATGATATACCGAACATATGTCCTCTTGATGTGTAACACTTCGTAACTGATTGAATATATACCTTTTGTATTCTGATAACCCTCTCGATAAGATCTGTTAGGTTTATATGCATATTCTATGTATTAATAAATGTATCCTCGTGTATTAGTACCTGTGTGTGTGCGTTGTTTGAGTTATATCGCATGGTTGGATTCTAAAGCCATCAAAAGAATCAATTTTGTGATTTACTGGTACAATTAATAATTGTCCCAGTAAATGCCCAAACCCTACAGAACTGGTGCCTTCAGAGAGCACACTACACCCCCAATTATCATTATTGCAATATTATGTCTGTCTCTGCCCTCAAGATCCATTCTGTTTTCCAAACTATAACTACAACTATTTTTTACTTAAGAATGTATTTGCTCATTAAGTAACAGTATGTAGTGAATAATTTCCAAAGAACATTTTGGTACTTCCCCAAAGACAGAGAATGTGGGGACACCTGTAAGTTGACGATATAGTTTTAGACCGACTGCACTTTCTCACACTTATATCCTGACCTAGGAGTCACTCCCCCTGCTGCTGAAGTCTTTTTCTCAGAAATGACTGCAGTTACAAGAAGTCAGTTACAGAAAGAGGTCCAAAGTCCCAGCAGCTGGGATGGTACTATTATCTGTGCAGGAAGGTACTGTACAATATTATAATTGCTGCAGGTTATCATCATCTAAAGGTCAGAGGTTGTTTGTGATCGGAACTGGAGCTGTTGGTTGTCCACCTTTTCGTGTTAGCGAAGTGAGTGTAAGCAAGTAAACTGCACTGCTGTTTGAGAAATTCTTCTTAAGATAAGATAAGATCACTTTATTAACCATATACAATTTCACCAGCTGCATGAAGTTGCAAATTTACAAAAAGGGTTAAGTTTTATAATTGCACATCACAATTGTATTATTGTGTTTCTATATGTTTTGAAAATAATAACCAGTTTTAAATTCTGAACCGCTCATCAATGCCTCACTCATTTGTACACATGAAAACAAAGAGACCGCAAACATTTGAGTACTTCTGTATCTATTAATCGTGAGCTAAGGATTGTGAAGGAGGAAAAAAGGAAAATGTAATCTTTTATTCTTTCTGGGTATTGGCAACAATTTTCAGAGACTGTATTATGTGCTAGCAGTTGTTTTAAAATATTTAAAGAAGAGATAGAACAATAGCCACTATCTGAATATTTTTTTAATCCCTGAGTAAAACCTTTTGTTTAAAATATTTTTTACTTAAGAATGTATTTGCTCATTAAGTTACAGTATGTAGTTAATAATTTCCAAAGAACATTTTGGTACTTCCCCAAAGACAGAGAATGTGGGGACACCTGTAAGTTGACGATATAGTTTTAGACCGACTGCACTTTCTCACACTTATATACTGACCTAGGAGTCACTCCCTCTGATGCTTTTCCAGAAATGACTGCAGTTACAAGAAGTCAGTTACAGAAAGAGGTCCAAAGTCCCAGCAGCTGGGATGGTACTATTATCTGTGCAGGAAGGTACTGTACAATATTGTAGCTGCTGCAGGTTATCATCATCTAAAGGTCAGAGGTTGTTTGTGATCGGAACTTGAGCTGTTGGTTTTCCACCTTTTCGTGTTAGCGAAGTGAGTGTAAACAAGTAAACTGCATTGCTGTTTGAGAAATTCTTCTTAAGATAAGATAAGATCACTTTATTAACCATATACAATTTCACCAGCAGCATGAAGTTGCAAATTTACAAAAAGGGTTAAGTTTTATAATTGCACATCACAATTGTATTATTGTGTTTCTATATGTTTTGAAAATAATAACCAGTTTTCAATTCTGAACCGCTCATCAATGCCTCACTCATTTGTACACATGAAAACAAAGAGACCGCAAACATTTGAGTACTTCTGTATCTATTAATCGTGAGCTAAGGATTGTGAAGGAGGAAAAAAGGAAAATGTAATCTTTTATTCTTTCTGGGTATTGGCAACATTTTCAGAGACTGTATTATGTGCTAGCAGTTGTTTTAAAATATTTAAAGAGGAGCTAGAACAATAGCCACTACCTGAATATTTTTTTTAATCCCTGAGTTAAACCTTTTATTTAAAATATTTTTTACTTAAGAATGTATTTGCTCATTATGTTACAGTATGTAGTGAATAATTTCCAAAGAACATTTTGGTACTTCCCCAAAGACAGAGAACGTGGGGACACCTGTAAGTTGACGAAATAGTTTTAGACCGACTGCACTTTCTCACACTTATATACTGACCTAGGAGTCACTCCCTCTGATGCTTTTCCAGAAATGACTGCAGTTACAAGAAGTCAGTTACAGAAAGAGGTCCAAAGTCCCAGCAGCTGGGATGGTACTATTATCTGTGCAGGAAGGTACTGTACAATATAGTAGCTGCTGCAGGTTATCATCATCTAAAGGTCAGAGGTTGTTTGTGATCGGAACTGGAGCTGTTGGTTGTCCACCTTATCGTGTTAGAGTGTAAACAAGTAAACTGCACTGCTGTTTGAGAAATTCTTCTTAAGATAAGATAAGATCACTTTATTAACCATATACAATTTCACCAGCTGCATGAAGTTGCAAATTTACAAAAAGGGTTAAGTTTTATAATTGCACATCACAATTGTATTATTGTGTTTCTATATGTTTTGAAAATAATAACCAGTTTTAAATTTTGAACCGCTCATCAATGCCTCACTCATTTGTACACATGAAAATAAACAGACCGCAAACATTTGAGTACTTCTGTATCTATTAATCGTGAGCTAAGGATTGTGAAGGAGGAAAAAAGGAAAATGTAATCTTTTATTCTTTCTGGGTATTGGCAACATTTTCAGAGACTGTATTATGTGCTAGCAGTTGTTTTAAAATATTTAAAGAAGAGCTAGAACAATAGCCACTACCTGAATATTTTTTTTAATCCCTGAGTTAAACCTTTTATTTAAAATATTTTTTACTTAAGAATGTATTTGCTCATTATGTTACAGTATGTAGTGAATAATTTCTAAAGAACATTTTGGTACTTCCCCAAAGACAGAGAACGTGGGGACACCTGTAAGTTGACGATATAGTTTTAGACCAACTGCACTTTCTCACACTTATATACTGACCTAGGAGTCACTCCCTCTGATGCTTTTCCAGAAATGACTGCAGTTACAAGAAGTCAGTTACAGAAAGAGGTCCAAAGTCCCAGAAGCTTGGATGGTACTATTATCTGCGAAGGTAGGTACTGTACAATATTGTAGCTGCTGCAGGTTATCATCATCTAAAGGTCAGAGGTTGTTTGTGATCGGAACTGAAGCTGTTGGTTGTCCACCTATTCGTGTTAGCGAAGTGAGTGTAAGCAAGTAAACTGCATTGCTGTTTGAGAAGTTTTTTCTTAAGATCAGATCACTTTATTGGCCATATACAATTTCTCGCATTAGGAATTTGTCTTTTCACATACCCCAGCTTGCTCTCTATGAGACACACAGACAGGGAAAGAAGCTGGGGGTCAGACCACAGGGTGAGTCATTTATACAGCACCCCTGGAGCAGTTTGGGTGAAGGGTCTTGCTCAGGGGCCCAACGGAGTAGGATTCCTCTGCCAGCCACAGGATTTGAACTTATAACCTTCCTGCCACAGGCACAGATCCTGAGCCACAGAGGCACCGCTCCGCCCTCTTCTTAACTGTTCTTAACTGTTCGTTAGAATACAGTAAACAGCATTGAAGTTCATCAAAGCATGCACATTGGAAGTTACCACATCTTTAGCGACGAGGATAAACATTGAAGCTAGCGAGTGGGAGGAGCAGCGACGAGGCTGGAGTTGGCTTCTTATTCGTGTTTTTCGTTCCACCTTAAATGCTGCTGCAGTGATGTTATATCGCCTTTCACCTGTAGATGGCTCTCTTCGGTCAGTACTGATCCGGATGGAGTACCGTAGACATCCTCAGTGAAAGGGAATAGCCAAATAAATAGCGACTGTCCAAAATGTGTTTTTGTATGGAATATATTTTTTAAAATCGCAAAACAGTTTTAAAAGCTCAGTATAACTTGAACTTACACTGGGAAAAGGTGATTGCCCTTTCTGCTTATTACTATGGCCCTCCCCCCCGATGATAAAAACGTCTCACAATTCTGACACTGAGGTGTGAGAGACAATGTGATACTTCACATTGTATACAATGTATACTTCAGACTATCAAAATCCTGAAGTATAAGAAAATTTACTGTACCGTTTTTTAAATACGACCCTCTGAACACAGCATGTGAGAAGACATTGGCAAACGGTGATGGCACTTTCTGCTGTATTGCTATGGCCCTCCCTCCTGATTATAAAAACAACAAAACTTACTTATTAAAACTATTTGCATGAATTGGCACAGGGTTACAACAAGTATAGATTTCAGCTTCTGTTTCGTTAGACATTCTTTAGATACATATTCAGCACTGTGAGAACAGTATCATTTGTTGGGTTCAATCCTCAAATTTCAGGTGAGCATAAGCACGGAGACAAATGGTTGACAGGTGTTTCTGATTTCTCGGGCGTACATTGCTGTATAAGTAATGTGAATTGATTCTAAGTCACAGACCACAGGGCTGTGACTCGTAAAACTACTGAACAAACTAAGAGCAGGAACACCAAATGTTCTAAGTTCTAATAATAGTTCAAGAGACAGTGAACGGGGAAGACAAAGAACAGCATCCAAATCCAAATGGGTCCAAAGGCAGGTCAGGGCACAGTCTGAGAGTCCATCAGCGAATAATACATCCTGGGACACAAGAAGGTTAAAATCCCCCGGGAGGGGGGAACACACGGACAGACAAAACATGGAGGTCCAAGGGTGACGGGGCCAGGTCCTCCAGACCCCGGGCTCAGGGAGCGGGAGGTGTCGGGGATGAGGCCTGTGCCCTCAGGAGACGGACGTAGGGTTTCCTGGTGCCCGGCGGGCCTCGCGACATCCTTGCTGTAATAATGAGCCCCGAGGACTGGAGGAGCTAGTCTATAAATAATGAAGCTAAGAGGGTTCACCTGGGGAGCTTAACAATCACAGGAACAACAATGGAGCAGTGGAGCGCCCTCTAGGGAGGGATGTCGGGCGTGACACATACGTGGATTTCCTTTTCAATAATGATTCCAAATACATATACAGAAGTGGGGGACAACTAGGGGTGGAGGAGCAATCAGAAGGGAAAACCATTTATGTCAGCTGACCTGATGAAGACCTGCTAAGCCTACTAGGCACAGGAACAATAATTCGAAGTATTGATTCCTCAGGACAGTAGACTTTCACAGTGTCTAGTGTTGAAGGAACAGCTGCCAAAGTCAAGCTTCTGCTTGAACTACAGGTCACAGTTTGCAGTTTTTTTTATCAGGACTCACTTATGATCTGTAATCTTATATTGCAGATGGAGTCGCAGTCTGCTGTCTGAATACTGAGCGACTTAAGAGGGAAGTGAGCCGTTATCTGTACTACAGTTTGACAGAGCAGCAGTGGAAAGAGGGCTGTAAAGCAGCTCACTGTGTCCAACAAGCAGGGTGGCAGGTTGAGAGTTTAGTTTTCACAGACAGTAATTTAGGTTAATAAATAATTTGATGGCAATAATAGCTCTTACGTTAACAGAACCCCAGTGTGCGGATATTCACTCCGACAAAAACACGATGACTCAGAAATGATATTGCTCATATCAAATTTGTAGTTATTTATTTTGAATCTAAATATTACAGTATATAGAGATTACAATCTTATTTTATCTGCTAAATTAAGTCAAGATCAAAGCAATTAAATCTAAGTCACAATTAAAGCAATTAAAACTCCTTTAACATACAAGAAATGTATCTAATAGATCAATAGTTCTGTGCTGTAGAAAAACACCTTAACTCTTGTTGTTAATGTTAATTCATGAGATATACACCGTATCAAACATGCAGATATAAATGGCAATATAGCAAGTAAACTAAATTTACAGTGCAAGTGATAACTGGAAGTCAAAAGGCATGACCAGTCTAAACCTGAATACCAGTAATTTAGTATTGTAAATATGAAAAATTAGTGTAATACTTTAAAAATATTTAGACACTTCAGGGCACTTAAGTAGAATTCAACCACATCTGTAGAAACAAAGTCACAAGGCTCTCCACAGACCGGCTCTTGTCTGGTGCCCGTCACACATTTAAAGGTCACCTATTATTATGTTAAAATCTGAACTTGTGACCTCTGTTCCCTTCTTTAACTGGTTTACTTACGAAACCAAGTACTCACATCAAACAATAGAAATCGTATCTGGAGTGCACATGTTCGTACAAAAGATGAAGGTGGGTTTTGCCCTTTTTAGAAAAGTACCTTAAAACTAGACAATTCAATTTCACTGTTTTAAACGTTCACTCAAAACAAAGTGATTATAGTAGTATAGTCTCACTAAAGTTACATTTGAACAAAGTCAACATTTGAAAAAGCAATAGTTCAAACCCTGATTATTCATTTTATATATAACTTTCACATATAATGCTAGTATTCTTTGGAAAAGTGAGGAATACTGGAGAAAGGGAGAAGACAAATTCTTCACAGTATTTTAAGAAACGCTTGTGCAGATTCGTGTGCTCGCAATGGCTTTGATATCTGCTCGCAGTGAAGACTGTCGTCATCAGCAGGTTTACATCTTTTGCAGGGAATGTCAGACCTCAGACACTCAAGGCCTGACGGTGGCTTCAGCCCCTCCACCTCAGTCCAGCAATAAGTATTTCTCGGTGGACTCCAGCAAACACATCAAAACACAGTTGCTGCAAAAGAGAAACTTCAAAGAACATTTCTACTTCTGTGTGATGTCAGTGGTGTGTCCTTGGGCCACGATAGCCAACTGTAAATTGTATTCATTGACAAGGCACAGCTGGCCTGAGGTTTCAGTGCTCAGAAGGAGATGGATTCCAAGAGAGGGAATGGAGCTGTGGTGGAAATGGGTGGAAATAGCCAATTCTCTTGGGCTAATTAAGAGGTTCATTAAACCAATTGAGGAAAAAGGTTTTAGTCTGTATCTGAGCTCCATAATGGAAGGAGAGAGAATGAGAGCCCCAGGGGAGAGTCTCATCAGTGATGCATTGGGCCGTCTTACAGGCCTTTGGCACTCAGTGGGCTGCAAAGTAGCTTGAAGGGATAGAAATGATGCTCTTCTATGGGGTAACATGGGTCCCTGTTGGGCTACATGGAGCTTGTTCACAATTCCCAGTGGAGATGCAGTGTTTAATCCTGAGGACCGCTGTTGACTGTCTGAGCCAGGGCTGGAGACATTAGCACCAGGAGTGGGGCAGGAGAACATTGCCCGGCAAGATGGCACTGTCTCTTCTCCCCATAGCTGAGAAAGAAGAACCTGGATGGCATGGGCTGAGCCTTGAGTACCCCCTGTACCTGAAGAGCTGCAGACTGACAAGCTGCCTCACAATGTAGGAATAAGCATGAATAAGGAAACAGCAAACTGGGCTGCTGCTGTGACAGGGACAGAAGAGTCTGGCACGGAGAAGCTTCCTTGGCAACACAGGATCACCCAGGAGGAGAGAGTGATGAGTGAAGGAGAGCCCATGTTGATGTTTTGAATTCTGGTGATTACTGATTTGAAAATAACAGAAGATTAGCAGAAGGAAGAGGTCCGTGCTTCACTTCTGAGAGTCAGAAACAGTATGTAGGTCCGGAGACAGGCCACTTAATCAGGAAATGGCAAGGTGACCAGAGGACCAGTGTTGTCACATTCTGACATCAGAGATGTCAGCCCTCTCTCCAGTGTGATGCAGCTCTGAGACATTCGAAGCAAGGGAGGTGTCTGAAAGGAAGTAATCCCTGAGGTCCTTCCCCCGTGGGATTCTGTGTTTGTGGAATATGACCTTGCTGCAGTCCCATGTCTGGTTTTGAGGCAATACTTCTACTGCAGTCGACTTCATCCCTGGCAAGGGGAACTGAAGTGAAGAGTGAATTGATCTCAGTCGAGAGGGGACAGAAAGGGAACGGAGGTGGAATGAAAGTTGAAAGTTGAAAGTTACAGATGGGTCTGTTTTTGAGTGGGGGTTGAGTGTATTGTACTTGAGTAAACAAGAGAATTGGGAAGCAGTAGATAAAGGAGCGTTACTTCTTGTACTATTTGTGTGGACGCAGCACAGGTAAAATAATCAGAGGAAGTGTGTAGCTCTAGCAGTTTTGTCGAAGATGGAACTGCAGTCTTGTGCGACTAAGAATTTGAGAGACTGGGTTTCAAGTGGAAATTTGGCATGTGTACATCCATCACTCCAGTAGTTTTTACTTTAAAATCAAAATCTTCAGATTAAAAAACGTGACTATTAAATACACTGCAGGTTTAGTCAGCCAACGTCACTGCTTTATTTTGTTTTCTTGTTTTTTTTCTTAGATGTTGTATCAGGCTGTGAGACCTCATCACCGTTGTTTTCTTTATTTGCTGCAGCTGACATTTTACTAGTCTCTGCTGTGTTATTTTTTTAAATCCAGTTGCACATATCTGTAAACAACCCTTTTACCTGATCAAGTCCCTTTTCTAACCAGCCCTTCTGCTCCCCTGGCAGAAGTTTCTCTCCTCTGGCCACACGTTGCACTATCACAGCTCCTTCTCTGACTCGCTGTAACTTCGCTATGCGCTTCTTGAACCCAGGCTTGGCCTCCTGCTCCTCAGACTGTATCAGCAGGTCTATGTAATCAGGGGTTGCCAGGGGGTTGGGCCAGAGGGCGATCTCTTTCAGACGCTTCAGACTGTGACTCAGTTTCTCAATTAGCGCTAACACTTGGTTCTGCACTTGACAGTATTCTTTTGCAAGTTGTGTTACAATTCCCTCTGCATCCATTTTTTCCCCAAGGCTTCTTCATACTGATTCTTCAGGTTCTCATAGGTTCTCTTTTCTTTAGTAACTTTATATTCCCATTTGTACTTCATGTTAGAGTGTAAACTCCAGAAGCATTTCTTTGGGCAGACTGTGCAGTTGCCATCTGAGCCCATTGCACAACAATCTTTCTTATCCTTGTCATCGGCATATGCACAGCTATCATGACAGGTGAAATGACACACTTGGCAGTTAGTGATGAAGATTCCAGTTCCAGAGATGTCTGTCTTTATTGGCACTGTCATTTCCACCTCATACTCAAAGTCCTTGTTGGCCTCTATGCAGTCCTGGTGGCATTTCAGTGCCTCCTGTGTCTTTCTGATTTCATCCAGCTTCATCAGTCCAGCTCTGATCATGGGCTGCAGCCCCTCCACAGTTGCCTCCAGCTGTTGGCGCTCAGCAAGAACTTCCTTTGTCAGCTGCAGGCTTTGAGTCTGCATTGTATTTAAATGGATGAAGAATGTCTTCATGCTGACTGATCCCATCCTCCAGAACATTTTGTCAAAGTCATCCTGATCTGAAACTCCTGTTCCTCCATTATTGGAGGCAAACAAGACTGAGTTATTGAATTTAAAATGAAGAGGATTGTCATTTTTATCTTTAGCACACAAAATATCTGCCTCTCTGATGGCCTCTAAAACTGGTGGTGACTTACCATCAGCAAAAGTAACAAGAACTACAATGTTTCCTGCAATGTCTTTTCCAAATATCGAGAGAATTGATTCAAAGATGTACTTTTGTGTGTGTGTGTGAGACGTGCTAAAGCAGACTGGACCACAAAACACACTGCGTCAAGACTAATGATACCATTCTTATCAGAAAAGAAGTCTCTGATCTTCTGGGTGATGATTTTGTCCTGTCCGATCCCTCTGGTGTCCCCAAACCCTGGAGTGTCCACAATAGTGAGAGAGTAGGGAACCCTGAACCCTTCACTGGGGTGGATCTGATAGGCTCTGATCTCAGAGGTCTGACTCTCAGCCTGTGTCCTGTTGGTCTCTTCATGTATCAGTTTGAACCTGCTCTCATCCTCCCACTCCACTCCCAGGATGTAGTTGATCATCCCGTTGATGAGGGTGGTCTTCCCTGAGCCCGTCGCTCCCAGGAGCATGATCGTTCTGTTTCTACTGTTCACTGCTGCTTTTCCAAAGCTGAGTTTGGGACAGGTACTGCGTTTATCTTTAGACAGATTAAGCCTGTAAATCGAAGGTTTGCCCTTGTTCAATAAAGTGCACTTCTTGGGGTCGCCTGTAATTGGCTTCACAGGTGTTGTTTCTGCTGTTGTGATCACCACTTCACCACTCGGTGCGCTGGTCCCAAGATCCCCACAGTCACACAGGAGTCTGATTCTTTAGGATGTTTTCTTTGTCAAGCCTTCCATAGAAAATGAATACTGTTCTTTGTTTGTTTTCTTCTTCAGCCACTGATCAGATGTGTCCTCTCTGCTCTGTTCTCTTTCCTCTCTGTATTCAATGATGTATCCCAGAATACTGACCCCCTCTCCAAAAGCAGAAGGATTTTCCCAGGTTATTGTGATGGAAGTTGGAGACACCTGGAGAGGTGAGGGTTTTCCAGGGGGACGTAAGTTTATCACAGTGTTTAACGTTTTGATGTTACTGCTCACGGGGTATCCCAGCTTGCCCTCTGCTGTGGATCTGAGCTCATACTCCATGTGAGGCTGCAGCCCAGATTCCCACTTGTCCTGCTGCTTGGGTTTATATCCCACCCTGTACTCCAGTGTGGCGGAGCTGGGGGGGGACGCCTGTACTGTCACACTGTTGTGTGTCACTGTGTGAACCTCAGGGGTGCCAGACTTTGACAGGGGCTCAAAATACACACCTTCATTATCCCCACCCTCATACAGGAAAATACACGCTCTGGGACGCTTGTCATCTTGTTTAGCACCAACAAAGAATTTAGTTTTCTCTTTGCTAATATTCACTAACTCAAGGAAATGGATCAAACAGCACCTGGTCCAGTTCCTCCTGGGTGGACAGCACATTTATACCACTGTCTTTCAGTTTAGTAAGATATCCATTGACTGCCTTCATTTCTCTTTCTTTATTCTGCAGCCACAGTTGAAACCTGTCTAATTTGAAAGGTGAGTCTTCATGATGTTTCATCAGCTCTCTGAACTCTTCCTCATCTTTCTCACCTCCCCTTACAGCTGGCAGGACACAGGCTAATCTATCCATGAAATTCAGTTTGTACTGAAGGACCAGTTGTTTCAGATTTTCTATTTTTCCTTTGACGTCAGGAAAGGTTTGGGAATCTGTGTGTTTCTGCAAGTCGTTACATCGCATTTGTAACGAACAGTTCTTTCCGGACCCTATGCGGACGACACAGTCCGACGGAGTGGGGGAACACTAGGGAAACGTCATGCAGGAAAACGGGGCTGAAGACAAGGGGGCGTGTCCAAGGTGCGCTGGTGCACGGGGGAGGTGTGGCCGAGGCGAACAATCCAAGAGTAATCCTTAGGGAAAATCCAAAACACACGAGTAAGTCCAAAACCAGGAGATCCATCAGAACAAGAATTAAAAACCACGAAGGCCGGGTCGGAACCGGCGGACGGGGAACAGGAACGGGAACCGAGGTTAAAACCTTAACGGGACAAGGCGCTTCCTGGTCCCGGACTCGCACGATATGGAAATCAGATGCAGAGCCCGGAAGAGCGTCAGCGCCTGGCTTTTAAGGTGGGCAGGGAATAGGGCGCAGGTGCATAGAATAAAGTCTTGAGTGATAGGGCTGGAGCACCCTTAAGGAGGGGGAACTAATATCGTAACAGCATTTCAATCACATCCAGGTTCTCCACTGCAGTCTGTGCCTGTGTGACAAAACAGTTGCTTATGTGTCTGACCAGCTTAGCAGCCCTGGAGTCCAGCTTGACCAGCGGGTACAGCCAGACCCTGATGGGCACAGCGTGTTCTCCTCCTTCTCCAAGCAGAGTCGGGAGGGCTCTGTAGACCTCAGTGGCCTCTTTAAAAGTGGACGGGTTTGTCGCCGGCTGAACATCCCCGTGAAATGTGCAGCTGAACTTTTCTCCAGCGGCCTTTTCCTGTTCTGTCATTTCCAGAGAGCCTTTGCCACTAATTGAGATTCCTTTCAGCTTTTCAATCGTGAGTTTCAGTTTTCCCTCGATCTCCTGCTTGTCCTCTCCTTCAGACACCTCTCTGTCAAACACAAAGTAGGCCTGAGCCCCGTAAGCACAGCTGTGACCAAATGGGTGGCCATGTCGTCCTCAAACACACTGGGATGGGTCACCTGCCCTCGGCCCAGGTGACTCATGGTCAGCTGCTCGTACCTGACAGTGGTGTTGTACTGCAGAGTGACTCTGGCCTGGCTGTGGGATTTCTTCTTGTCATTGAAGTACTTGGCGGCTCCTCCCACTTCTACAAGACCCCCCAGCAGACTGGCCTTCAGTGAGGCGTCCACCTGCAGGGCCGAAGCTTTGTCATCAATGGAGTCTGAGGCAGAGACGCTGAGCTCAGTTTTATTCTGGGAGCGCACACTGGTGTTCTTCTGTAGCTCCTCATGGTCCCACAGCGTGATGGCTGCAATAGAATCAGGGTTGATTACCTAATGCTCCTGACACACTGGACAATGCCAAAGAGGTTTGTTCAGTACTAAGCTTCATATAGAGAGACACTGATGTAATAAAGAAGTTCATTAATCTTGTGATTCAACAGCTTCAGTGATAGAATTAACTGTATCATGAATTGAGAAGCTTAAAAAGACCTGTGAGGAGAGTTTAGGACATGTCAATGAAATTCAAATAAGATTGAAATTGTAATTTGTAATCCTATATTGTATATTGGCACTAAATTAATAGATTTCATCTGGAATGTTTACCTGGGATCAGTGTGTCAGTCATACAGCAGCCCAGCTGGAACAGTGTGTAGTTGTCTGCTGTGCTACAGTTTTACCTGGGATCAGTGTGTCAGTCATACAGCAGCCCAGCTGGAACAGTGTGTAGTTGTCTGCTGTGCTACAGGTTTACCTGGGATCAGTTTGTCAGTCATACAGCAGTCCAGCTGGACAGTGTGTAGTTGTGTCTGCTGTGCTGTGGGTGTATCTGGGATCAGTGCGTCAGTCATACAGCAGCCCAGCTGGAACAGTGTGTATTTGTTTCTGCTGTGCTGTGGGTTTACCTGGGATCAGTGTGTCAGTCATACAGCAGCCCAGCTGGAACAGTGTGTATTTGTTTCTGCTGTGCTGTGGGTTTACCTGGGATCAGTGTGTCAGTCATACAGCAGCCCAGCTGGAACAGTGTGTTGTTGTGTCTGCTGTGCTGTGGGTGTATCTGGGATCAGTGTGTCAGTCATACAGCAGCCCAGCTGGAACAGTGTGTAGTTGTGTCTGCTGTGCTGTGGGTTTACCTGGGATCAGTGCGTCCCTGTGGCAGTCATACAGCATCCCCAGCTGGAAGGGTCTGCCCAGAGCTGCCATCTCAATGGGAACAGTTCCTACAGATGACATGGCTGGTGGTGGACTGGATACTGTAGAAAGAAGGTTTAAAGTCAACAGTTACATATGTTTGTATCTTTACATATATAATTTAGGTTTTACATTAATGGATGTAGCTCTGAATCTGGGTATCCAGATAGATTAAATTCCTGGTCGATGAAGCTTGGCTCATGGAACCTTCACATATCTACTACTTGGATTTCTGTCAGTATTAAGCTATAGAAATTCTTCAATCTTAAAGAGAATCCTGGTTTGTATCCACCTGGTTACCACCACCCTGAAGTACTGCTTTGAAATAATACAGGAGTTACCCAGTGGAGACGCACTTTCATTCCCCTAGACAACACCCAAGCAGCTCTTTAACAAAGTGAAACCCAACAGTTGCCTTATTTTATACAAAGAGATGGTGAGCTGTTGCATGTTTTTAGACCTATTTGTTTCTATTGTCATGACGTTACTGCTGTCTATAATATTGTTTGTCCGCTGTTTCAACTGTACTTATCATTCAATACCCAGTTAAAACTTCCATGTTCATATATGCAATACTTTGATCACCCCCTGAAAATCAGGTAAAATATCTCATTACTACCTGGTTCAACGAAATCAGTTTTTTTGCCAGGTATGGTGTCACTGTTGAAAAGGCTGTGTGTCATACAAGGATCTCTTCCAGATAGAGTTAAAATACAGTCGTGTCCTTCAGCCAGCTGGGGTGTAGGGCCAGTCAGGTCTATAGTGACACCTTCACCTGGAACATGAATAATCGGTGGTGGAATCAGAGCAGCTCTGTGACAGGCGGTCAACTGGACCTCCACCTGAGTGGAGCCGGCAGGTAGTCTTCATGGTCATGACACCTGACAGCCAGGTTCCACTGTGTTTACACATTTGCCTCCTTTCAGGGATGTGAGGCAGCCGTGAAGGGCTGGACGTGCTGTGCAGCTGAGCTCTGCTGCTGAAAGAGGAAGAGAGAGAAAGAGACTCCAACCACTGGAGACGATCGAGCCACTGAGAGAGCGTTGATGCTTTTTCTCCTAGTGAGACTCAGTATAAGAGTCCAGCCATGTGACGTTTCCTCACAGCCCAGTTGCAGTGACGCTTTTTCCACCAGACTGTGACAGGTGGAGCCTCGTCTTTGGCTTTGGGCAAATTTCCGAAGTCTGAACCAAGAGAAAAGTCCGGATGGATAGCGAGCCTTCACGCCCAACACCAGCCTGTTCTGGAGCAGCAGCTGAGGTGGAGCCGAGTATCAGACTGTGCTTCCCTGGTCCAGTGGAGCTCCTGCTCCTGCTTCTCCTTCTGGGCATCCTGGCTCCCTCTGGTCTTCACTCCTTGTCTTCCTGCTTCCCTCTGGTCTTCACTCCTTGTCTTCCTGCTCCTCTGGTCTTCACTCCTTGTCTTCCTGCTCCTCTGGTCTTCACTTCTTGTCTTCCGGCTCCTCTGGTCCTGACTTCTAAATTCTGGTCTCTTTCTTGCTCTATTTATTAGCCATAGAGATAGTCTGGTCTGCCACAGTTCTGCTTGGCTAGTTCAAATCTGGGATTAAAATATCTCACCTACAGGAGTACAAGAAATCTAGACTGAGACATCTAGTCAAAGCACCTGAGTTCCATCGGCCAACCTGCTTGTTCTGTACAGGTCCTGGGGGCGAGACATGAAGGAAGAGCTGCTGTACTCGGCACTGACAGCAGATCCAAGACTCCCGTGAAGACGTCCTGCTCACGCCATCCCCACTAGACCAGCCCTCGGACACTTACACTGCTCTCGCTATTGGACACCAGCAAGGTCAGTGCTTCACTTACAAAAATCTGCTTTGTGGAGGAATTTTATGAGAATTTTTTTTAACTGAGTGTGAAAGCGTGCACCTATGATATCTAAACTATTTCAGCCCTCAGACTGGTCCAGTTCTCAAGACTGCAGCACCAGTCAGGTAATCTTGTCCAGAAACATCACTATCGGAGAGCGACTCCACAGATCTCATGTGGGTACAGCCTGCTTGAATCCCAGAAACATACACTTCAGCTTTACATTAAAAACACCTACATGTGAATTTTATATTAATAAAGTGTTTTCAGTGATTAAGATGCATGTATTTTATCTGCTAAAAGAGAAAATGTCTTTGCCCCTGTAGCGGCAATGCTTGTTAATAAGACAGAATTAAGCGTTGGTTTTCTGTCCTAAAGGAGGCCCCATCTCACCCTCCATCTCTGTGGTGCAGCCACAGAGAAAGTATTCATGCAGGCTGATTTAAGATGTTTTCTTTTGATAAGGAACAAGCTCCCAAAGGGGGATGCACTTAGCTAAGCCTGGCTATCATGATCAATGGTCATCCATTGGCGCCTATCTGTCTAGGGAGTGCCAGATGGACATGTGGACTGCATTCCTAGGTGTCAGGAGTAAATGACTCATATCTCACCTTGATCAACCAATCAGGGACTGGTAGGGCCGAGTAACCCACGTGGGACTCTGATGCCCATGAAACTTTCAGCCAATGAATGAGCTGAAGTTCCTCCAGGTTAAAACAGGCAACACAGAGGGCCTGTGGTGAGAATTCTATGGACTTTTCTAAAGGGAATTCAAAGGAGAATTCCAGGGCAGGATGGCCCAGGAGCAGAAGGCTCCCATGGGCAGGACATTCTCGCAGCGCGCCCACTGACCATCCTGAGACTCAGCCCGGACAACCACGGAACGGCCAGTGTGTCCGAGTGCCAGAACTTTGCTTTGTTCTAAGAGTCTAGAGCGGAGGTTGCCAGAGAGTAACCAGAGGATCCACCTGAGGTTAGCATCAGCAGCAAGCCTCGTGAACAGGTTGGAACTGTGGACAGCTGAATCACTATTCAGAACTAGCCCTTCATCAGGAACGAACCTGTCCTCTTCCTGACTTGCTGGGACCCACAGTAACTTTTCTCCTGAGCACAACTTTGCTAGTTAAAGCCAACACTAACTAGCCGGTCAGTGAGCATCAGCAGCGCACCGTCGCAAGCCACACAGCACAGCCTGGCGCGGAGCCAGAGAGCCCGCAGGAGATCTGAATCCCCAGAGATTGGATGAGTATTCAACTTCAATGCATTACAGCTCGAGAATTCAATTGTTATCCCAACCAGTTGATATCAATTTGATTCCTAAGAGTTATGTACTTGTTTTGAGTATCTAATGTAGAAGTTGTAACCAAGTTCAATTATGAAACGGTCTAAATGAATGATATACCGAACATATGTCCTCTTGATGTGTAACACTTCGTAACTGATTGAATATATACCTTTTGTATTCTGATAACCCTCTCGATAAGATCTGTTAGGTTTATATGCATATTCTATGTATTAATAAATGTATCCTCGTGTATTAGTACCTGTGTGTGTGCGTTGTTTGAGTTATATCGCATGGTTGGATTCTAAAGCCATCAAAAGAATCAATTTTGTGATTTACTGGTACAATTAATAATTGTCCCAGTAAATGCCCAAACCCTACAGAACTGGTGCCTTCAGAGAGCACACTACACCCCCAATTATCATTATTGCAATATTATGTCTGTCTCTGCCCTCAAGATCCATTCTGTTTTCCAAACTATAACTACAACTATTTTTTACTTAAGAATGTATTTGCTCATTAAGTAACAGTATGTAGTGAATAATTTCCAAAGAACATTTTGGTACTTCCCCAAAGACAGAGAATGTGGGGACACCTGTAAGTTGACGATATAGTTTTAGACCGACTGCACTTTCTCACACTTATATCCTGACCTAGGAGTCACTCCCCCTGCTGCTGAAGTCTTTTTCTCAGAAATGACTGCAGTTACAAGAAGTCAGTTACAGAAAGAGGTCCAAAGTCCCAGCAGCTGGGATGGTACTATTATCTGTGCAGGAAGGTACTGTACAATATTATAATTGCTGCAGGTTATCATCATCTAAAGGTCAGAGGTTGTTTGTGATCGGAACTGGAGCTGTTGGTTGTCCACCTTTTCGTGTTAGCGAAGTGAGTGTAAGCAAGTAAACTGCACTGCTGTTTGAGAAATTCTTCTTAAGATAAGATAAGATCACTTTATTAACCATATACAATTTCACCAGCTGCATGAAGTTGCAAATTTACAAAAAGGGTTAAGTTTTATAATTGCACATCACAATTGTATTATTGTGTTTCTATATGTTTTGAAAATAATAACCAGTTTTAAATTCTGAACCGCTCATCAATGCCTCACTCATTTGTACACATGAAAACAAAGAGACCGCAAACATTTGAGTACTTCTGTATCTATTAATCGTGAGCTAAGGATTGTGAAGGAGGAAAAAAGGAAAATGTAATCTTTTATTCTTTCTGGGTATTGGCAACAATTTTCAGAGACTGTATTATGTGCTAGCAGTTGTTTTAAAATATTTAAAGAAGAGATAGAACAATAGCCACTATCTGAATATTTTTTTAATCCCTGAGTAAAACCTTTTGTTTAAAATATTTTTTACTTAAGAATGTATTTGCTCATTAAGTTACAGTATGTAGTTAATAATTTCCAAAGAACATTTTGGTACTTCCCCAAAGACAGAGAATGTGGGGGCACCTGTAAGTTGACGATATAGTTTTAGACCGACTGCACTTTCTCACACTTATATACTGACCTAGGAGTCACTCCCTCTGATGCTTTTCCAGAAATGACTGCAGTTACAAGAAGTCAGTTACAGAAAGAGGTCCAAAGTCCCAGCAGCTGGGATGGTACTATTATCTGTGCAGGAAGGTACTGTACAATATTGTAGCTGCTGCAGGTTATCATCATCTAAAGGTCAGAGGTTGTTTGTGATCGGAACTTGAGCTGTTGGTTTTCCACCTTTTCGTGTTAGCGAAGTGAGTGTAAACAAGTAAACTGCATTGCTGTTTGAGAAATTCTTCTTAAGATAAGATAAGATCACTTTATTAACCATATACAATTTCACCAGCAGCATGAAGTTGCAAATTTACAAAAAGGGTTAAGTTTTATAATTGCACATCACAATTGTATTATTGTGTTTCTATATGTTTTGAAAATAATAACCAGTTTTCAATTCTGAACCGCTCATCAATGCCTCACTCATTTGTACACATGAAAACAAAGAGACCGCAAACATTTGAGTACTTCTGTATCTATTAATCGTGAGCTAAGGATTGTGAAGGAGGAAAAAAGGAAAATGTAATCTTTTATTCTTTCTGGGTATTGGCAACATTTTCAGAGACTGTATTATGTGCTAGCAGTTGTTTTAAAATATTTAAAGAGGAGCTAGAACAATAGCCACTACCTGAATATTTTTTTTAATCCCTGAGTTAAACCTTTTATTTAAAATATTTTTTACTTAAGAATGTATTTGCTCATTATGTTACAGTATGTAGTGAATAATTTCCAAAGAACATTTTGGTACTTCCCCAAAGACAGAGAACGTGGGGACACCTGTAAGTTGACGAAATAGTTTTAGACCGACTGCACTTTCTCACACTTATATACTGACCTAGGAGTCACTCCCTCTGATGCTTTTCCAGAAATGACTGCAGTTACAAGAAGTCAGTTACAGAAAGAGGTCCAAAGTCCCAGCAGCTGGGATGGTACTATTATCTGTGCAGGAAGGTACTGTACAATATAGTAGCTGCTGCAGGTTATCATCATCTAAAGGTCAGAGGTTGTTTGTGATCGGAACTGGAGCTGTTGGTTGTCCACCTTATCGTGTTAGAGTGTAAACAAGTAAACTGCACTGCTGTTTGAGAAATTCTTCTTAAGATAAGATAAGATCACTTTATTAACCATATACAATTTCACCAGCTGCATGAAGTTGCAAATTTACAAAAAGGGTTAAGTTTTATAATTGCACATCACAATTGTATTATTGTGTTTCTATATGTTTTGAAAATAATAACCAGTTTTAAATTTTGAACCGCTCATCAATGCCTCACTCATTTGTACACATGAAAATAAACAGACCGCAAACATTTGAGTACTTCTGTATCTATTAATCGTGAGCTAAGGATTGTGAAGGAGGAAAAAAGGAAAATGTAATCTTTTATTCTTTCTGGGTATTGGCAACATTTTCAGAGACTGTATTATGTGCTAGCAGTTGTTTTAAAATATTTAAAGAAGAGCTAGAACAATAGCCACTACCTGAATATTTTTTTTAATCCCTGAGTTAAACCTTTTATTTAAAATATTTTTTACTTAAGAATGTATTTGCTCATTATGTTACAGTATGTAGTGAATAATTTCTAAAGAACATTTTGGTACTTCCCCAAAGACAGAGAACGTGGGGACACCTGTAAGTTGACGATATAGTTTTAGACCAACTGCACTTTCTCACACTTATATACTGACCTAGGAGTCACTCCCTCTGATGCTTTTCCAGAAATGACTGCAGTTACAAGAAGTCAGTTACAGAAAGAGGTCCAAAGTCCCAGAAGCTTGGATGGTACTATTATCTGCGAAGGTAGGTACTGTACAATATTGTAGCTGCTGCAGGTTATCATCATCTAAAGGTCAGAGGTTGTTTGTGATCGGAACTGAAGCTGTTGGTTGTCCACCTATTCGTGTTAGCGAAGTGAGTGTAAGCAAGTAAACTGCATTGCTGTTTGAGAAGTTTTTTCTTAAGATCAGATGACTTTATTGGCCATATACAATTTCTCGCATTAGGAATTTGTCTTTTCACAAACCCCAGCTTGCTCTCTATGAGACACACAGACAGGGAAAGAGGCTGGGGGTCAGACCACAGGGTGAGTCATTTATACAGCACCCCTGGAGCAGTTTGGGTGAAGGGTCTTGCTCAGGGGCCCAACGGAGTAGGATTCCTCTGCCAGCCACAGGATTTGAACTTATAACCTTCCTGCCACAGGCACAGATCCTGAGCCAGAGGCACCGCTCCGCCCTCTTCTTAACTGTTCTTAACTGTTCGTTAGAATACAGTAAACAGCATTGAAGTTCATCAAAGCATGCACATTGGAAGTTACCACATCTTTAGCGACGAGGATAAACATTGAAGCTAGCGAGTGGGAGGAGCAGCGACGAGGCTGGAGTTGGCTTCTTATTCGTGTTTTTCGTTCCACCTTAAATGCTGCTGCAGTGATGTTATATCGCCTTTCACCTGTAGATGGCTCTCTTCGGTCAGTACTGATCCGGATGGAGTACCGTAGACATCCTCAGTGAAAGGGAATAGCCAAATAAATAGCGACTGTCCAAAATGTGTTTTTGTATGGAATATATTTTTTAAAATCGCAAAACAGTTTTAAAAGCTCAGTATAACTTGAACTTACACTGGGAAAAGGTGATTGCCCTTTCTGCTTATTACTATGGCCCTCCCCCCCGATGATAAAAACGTCTCACAATTCTGACACTGAGGTGTGAGAGACAATGTGATACTTCACATTGTATACAATGTATACTTCAGACTATCAAAATCCTGAAGTATAAGAAAATTTACTGTACCGTTTTTTAAATACGACCCTCTGAACACAGCATGTGAGAAGACATTGGCAAACGGTGATGGCACTTTCTGCTGTATTGCTATGGCCCTCCCTCCTGATTATAAAAACAACAAAACTTACTTATTAAAACTATTTGCATGAATTGGCACAGGGTTACAACAAGTATAGATTTCAGCTTCTGTTTCGTTAGACATTCTTTAGATACATATTCAGCACTGTGAGAACAGTATCATTTGTTGGGTTCAATCCTCAAATTTCAGGTGAGCATAAGCACGGAGACAAATGGTTGACAGGTGTTTCTGATTTCTCGGGCGTACATTGCTGTATAAGTAATGTGAATTGATTCTAAGTCACAGACCACAGGGCTGTGACTCGTAAAACTACTGAACAAACTAAGAGCAGGAACACCAAATGTTCTAAGTTCTAATAATAGTTCAAGAGACAGTGAACGGGGAAGACAAAGAACAGCATCCAAATCCAAATGGGTCCAAAGGCAGGTCAGGGCACAGTCTGAGAGTCCATCAGCGAATAATACATCCTGGGACACAAGAAGGTTAAAATCCCCCGGGAGGGGGGAACACACGGACAGACAAAACATGGAGGTCCAAGGGTGACGGGGCCAGGTCCTCCAGACCCCGGGCTCAGGGAGCGGGTAGTGTCGGGGATGAGGCCTGTGCCCTCAGGAGACGGACGTAGGGTTTCCTGGTGCCCGGCGGGCCTCGCAACATCCTTACTGTAATGATGAGCCCCAAGGACTGGAGGAGCTAGTCTATAAATAATGAAGCTAAGAGGGTTCACCTGGGGAGCTTAACAATCACAGGAACAACAATGGAGCAGTGGAGCGCCCTCTAGGGAGGGATGTCGGGCGTGACACATACGTGGATTTCCTTTTCAATAATGATTCCAAATACATATACAGAAGTGGGGGACAACTAGGGGTGGAGGAGCAATCAGAAGGGAAAACCATTTATGTCAGCTGACCTGATGAAGACCTGCTAAGCCTACTAGGCACAGGAACAATAATTCGAAGTATTGATTCCTCAGGACAGTAGACTTTCACAGTGTCTAGTGTTGAAGGAACAGCTGCCAAAGTCAAGCTTCTGCTTGAACTACAGGTCACAGTTTGCAGTTTTTTTTATCAGGACTCACTTATGATCTGTAATCTTATATTGCAGATGGAGTCGCAGTCTGCTGTCTGAATACTGAGCGACTTAAGAGGGAAGTGAGCCGTTATCTGTACTACAGTTTGACAGAGCAGCAGTGGAAAGAGGGCTGTAAAGCAGCTCACTGTGTCCAACAAGCAGGGTGGCAGGTTGAGAGTTTAGTTTTCACAGACAGTAATTTAGGTTAATAAATAATTTGATGGCAATAACAGGTCTTACATTAACAGAACCCCAGTGTGCGGATATTCACTCCGACAGAAACACGACGACTCAGAAATGATATTGCTCATATCAAATTTGTAGTAATTTATTTTGAATCTAAATATTACAGTATATAGAGATTACAATCTTATTTTATCTGCTAAATTAAGTCAAGATCAAAGCAATTAAATCTAAGTCACAATTAAAGCAATTAAAACTCCTTTAACATACAAGAAATGTATCGAATAGGTCGATAGTTCTGTGCTGTAGAAAAACACCTTAACTCTTGTTGTTAATGTTAATTCATGAGATATACACCGTATCAAACATGCAGATATAAATGGCAATATAGCAAGTAAACTAAATTTACAGTTCAAGTGATAACTGGAAGTCAAAAGGCATGACCAGTCTAAACCTGAACACCAGTAATTTAGTATTGTAAATATGAAAAATTAGTGTAATACTTTAAAAATATTTAGACACTTCAGGGCACTTAAGTAGAATTCAACCACATCTGTGGAAACAAAGTCACAAGGCTCTCCACAGACCGGCTCTTGTCTGGTGCCCGTCACACATTTAAAGGTCACCTATTATTGTGTTAAAATCTGAACTTGTGACCTCTGTTCCCTTCTTTAACTGGTTTACTTACGAAACCAAGTACTCACATCAAACAATAGAAATCGTATCTGGAGTGCACATGTTCGTACAAAAGACGAAGGTGGGTTTTGCCCTTTTTAGAAAAGTACCTTAAAACTAGACAATTCAATTTCACTGTTTTAAACGTTCACTCAAAACAAAGTGATTATAGTAGTATAGTCTCACTAAAGTTACATTTGAACAAAGTCAACATTTGAAAAAGCAATAGTTCAAACCCTGATTATTCATTTTATATATAACTTTCACATATAATGCTAGTATTCTTTGGAAAAGTGAGGAATACTGGAGAAAGGGAGAAGACAAATTCTTCACAGTATTTTAAGAAACGCTTGTGCAGATTCGTGTGCTCGCAATGGCTTTGATATCTGCTCGCAGTGAAGACTGTCGTCATCAGCAGGTTTACATCTTTTGCAGGGAATGTCAGACCTCAGACACTCAAGGCCTGACGGTGGCTTCAGCCCCTCCACCTCAGTCCAGCAATAAGTATTTCTCGGTGGACTCCAGCAAACACATCAAAACACATTTGCTGCAAAAGAGAAACTTCAAAGAACATTTCTACTTCTGTGTGATGTCAGTGGTGTGTCCTTGGGCCACGATAGCCAACTGTAAATTGTATTCATTGACAAGGCACAGCTGGCCTGAGTTTTCAGCGCTCAGAAGGAGATGGATTCCAAGAGAGGGAATGGAGCTGTGGTGGAAATGGGTGGAAATAGCCAATTCTCTTGGGCTAATTAAGAGGTTCATTAAACCAATTGAGGAAAAAGGTTTTAGTCTGTATCTGAGCTCCATAATGGAAGGAGAGAGAATGAGAGCTCCAGGGGAGAGTCTCATCAGTGATGCATTGGGCCGTCTTACAGGCCTTTGGCACTCAGTGGGCTGCAAGGTAGCTTGAAGGGATAGAAATGATGCTCTTCTATGGGGTAACATGGGTCCCTGTTGGGCTACATGGAGCTTGTTCACAATTCCCAGTGGAGATGCAGTGTTTAATCCTGAGGACCGCTGTTGACTGTCTGAGCCAGGGCTGGAGACATTAGCACCAGGAGTGGGGCAGGAGAACATTGCCCGGCAAGATGGCACTGTCTCTTCTCCCCATAGCTGAGAAAGAAGAACCTGGATGGCATGGGCTGAGCCTTGAGTACCCCCTGTACCTGAAGAGCTGCAGACTGACAGGCTGCCTCACAATGTAGGAATAAGCATGAATAAGGAAACAGCAAACTGGGCTGCTGCTGTGACAGGGACAGAAGAGTCTGGCACGGAGAAGCTTCCTTGGCAACACAGGATCACCCAGGAGGAGAGAGTGATGAGTGAAGGAGAGCCCATGTGGATGTTTTGAATTCTGGTGATTACTGATTTGAAAATAACAGAAGATTAGCAGAAGGAAGAGGTCCGTGCTTCACTTCTGAGAGTCAGAAACAGTATGTAGGTCCGGAGACAGGCCACTTAATCAGGAAATGGCAAGGTGACCAGAGGACCAGTGTTGTCACATTCTGACATCAGAGATGTCAGCCCTCTCTCCAGTGTGATGCAGCTCTGAGACATTCGAAGCAAGGGAGGTGTCTGAAAGGAAGTAATCCCTGAGGTCCTTCCCCCGTGGGATTCTGTGTTTGTGGAATATGACCTTGCTGCAGTCCCATGTCTGGTTTTGAGGCAATACTTCTACTGCAGTCGACTTCATCCCTGGCAAGGGGAACTGAAGTGAAGAGTGAATTGATCTCGGCCGAGAGGGGACAGAAAGGGAACGGAGGTGGAATGAAAGTTGAAAGTTACAGATGGGTCTGTTTTTGAGTGGGGGTTGAGTGTATTGTACTTGAGTAAACAAGAGAATTGGGAAGCAGTAGATAAAGGAGCGTTACTTCTTGTACTATTTGTGTGGACGCAGCACAGGTAAAATAATCAGAGGAAGTGTGTAGCTCTAGCAGTTTTGTCGAAGATGGAACTGCAGTCTTGTGCGACTAAGAATTTGAGAGACTGGGTTTCAAGTGGAAATTTGGCATGTGTACATCCATCACTCCAGTAGTTTTTACTTTAAAATCAAAATCTTCAGATTAAAAAACGTGACTATTAAATACACTGCAGGTTTAGTCAGCCAACGTCACTGCTTTATTTTGTTTTCTTGTTTTTTTTCTTAGATGTTGTATCAGGCTGTGAGACCTCATCACCGTTGTTTTCTTTATTTGCTGCAGCTGACATTTTACTAGTCTCTGCTGTGTTATTTTTTTAAATCCAGTTGCACATATCTGTAAACAACCCTTTTACCTGATCAAGTCCCTTTTCTAACCAGCCCTTCTGCTCCCCTGGCAGAAGTTTCTCTCCTCTGGCCACACGTTGCACTATCACAGCTCCTTCTCTGACTCGCTGTAACTTCGCTATGCGCTTCTTGAACCCAGGCTTGGCCTCCTGCTCCTCAGACTGTATCAGCAGGTCTATGTAATCAGGGGTTGCCAGGGGGTTGGGCCAGAGGGCGATCTCTTTCAGACGCTTCAGACTGTGACTCAGTTTCTCAATTAGCGCTAACACTTGGTTCTGCACTTGACAGTATTCTTTTGCAAGTTGTGTTACAATTCCCTCTGCATCCATTTTTTCCCCAAGGCTTCTTCATACTGATTCTTCAGGTTCTCATAGGTTCTCTTTTCTTTAGTAACTTTATATTCCCATTTGTACTTCATGTTAGAGTGTAAACTCCAGAAGCATTTCTTTGGGCAGACTGTGCAGTTGCCATCTGAGCCCATTGCACAACAATCTTTCTTATCCTTGTCATCGGCATATGCACAGCTATCATGACAGGTGAAATGACACACTTGGCAGTTAGTGATGAAGATTCCAGTTCCAGAGATGTCTGTCTTTATTGGCACTGTCATTTCCACCTCATACTCAAAGTCCTTGTTGGCCTCTATGCAGTCCTGGTGGCATTTCAGTGCCTCCTGTGTCTTTCTGATTTCATCCAGCTTCATCAGTCCAGCTCTGATCATGGGCTGCAGCCCCTCCACAGTTGCCTCCAGCTGTTGGCGCTCAGCAAGAACTTCCTTTGTCAGCTGCAGGCTTTGAGTCTGCATTGTATTTAAATGGATGAAGAATGTCTTCATGCTGACTGATCCCATCCTCCAGAACATTTTGTCAAAGTCATCCTGATCTGAAACTCCTGTTCCTCCATTATTGGAGGCAAACAAGACTGAGTTATTGAATTTAAAATGAAGAGGATTGTCATTTTTATCTTTAGCACACAAAATATCTGCCTCTCTGATGGCCTCTAAAACTGGTGGTGACTTACCATCAGCAAAAGTAACAAGAACTACAATGTTTCCTGCAATGTCTTTTCCAAATATCGAGAGAATTGATTCAAAGATGTACTTTTGTGTGTGTGTGTGAGACGTGCTAAAGCAGACTGGACCACAAAACACACTGCGTCAAGACTAATGATACCATTCTTATCAGAAAAGAAGTCTCTGATCTTCTGGGTGATGATTTTGTCCTGTCCGATCCCTCTGGTGTCCCCAAACCCTGGAGTGTCCACAATAGTGAGAGAGTAGGGAACCCTGAACCCTTCACTGGGGTGGATCTGATAGGCTCTGATCTCAGAGGTCTGACTCTCAGCCTGTGTCCTGTTGGTCTCTTCATGTATCAGTTTGAACCTGCTCTCATCCTCCCACTCCACTCCCAGGATGTAGTTGATCATCCCGTTGATGAGGGTGGTCTTCCCTGAGCCCGTCGCTCCCAGGAGCATGATCGTTCTGTTTCTACTGTTCACTGCTGCTTTTCCAAAGCTGAGTTTGGGACAGGTACTGCGTTTATCTTTAGACAGATTAAGCCTGTAAATCGAAGGTTTGCCCTTGTTCAATAAAGTGCACTTCTTGGGGTCGCCTGTAATTGGCTTCACAGGTGTTGTTTCTGCTGTTGTGATCACCACTTCACCACTCGGTGCGCTGGTCCCAAGATCCCCACAGTCACACAGGAGTCTGATTCTTTAGGATGTTTTCTTTGTCAAGCCTTCCATAGAAAATGAATACTGTTCTTTGTTTGTTTTCTTCTTCAGCCACTGATCAGATGTGTCCTCTCTGCTCTGTTCTCTTTCCTCTCTGTATTCAATGATGTATCCCAGAATACTGACCCCCTCTCCAAAAGCAGAAGGATTTTCCCAGGTTATTGTGATGGAAGTTGGAGACACCTGGAGAGGTGAGGGTTTTCCAGGGGGACGTAAGTTTATCACAGTGTTTAACGTTTTGATGTTACTGCTCACGGGGTATCCCAGCTTGCCCTCTGCTGTGGATCTGAGCTCATACTCCATGTGAGGCTGCAGCCCAGATTCCCACTTGTCCTGCTGCTTGGGTTTATATCCCACCCTGTACTCCAGTGTGGCGGAGCTGGGGGGGGACGCCTGTACTGTCACACTGTTGTGTGTCACTGTGTGAACCTCAGGGGTGCCAGACTTTGACAGGGGCTCAAAATACACACCTTCATTATCCCCACCCTCATACAGGAAAATACACGCTCTGGGACGCTTGTCATCTTGTTTAGCACCAACAAAGAATTTAGTTTTCTCTTTGCTAATATTCACTAACTCAAGGAAATGGATCAAACAGCACCTGGTCCAGTTCCTCCTGGGTGGACAGCACATTTATACCACTGTCTTTCAGTTTAGTAAGATATCCATTGACTGCCTTCATTTCTCTTTCTTTATTCTGCAGCCACAGTTGAAACCTGTCTAATTTGAAAGGTGAGTCTTCATGATGTTTCATCAGCTCTCTGAACTCTTCCTCATCTTTCTCACCTCCCCTTACAGCTGGCAGGACACAGGCTAATCTATCCATGAAATTCAGTTTGTACTGAAGGACCAGTTGTTTCAGATTTTCTATTTTTCCTTTGACGTCAGGAAAGGTTTGGGAATCTGTGTGTTTCTGCAAGTCGTTACATCGCATTTGTAACGAACAGTTCTTTCCGGACCCTATGCGGACGACACAGTCCGACGGAGTGGGGGAACACTAGGGAAACGTCATGCAGGAAAACGGGGCTGAAGACAAGGGGGCGTGTCCAAGGTGCGCTGGTGCACGGGGGAGGTGTGGCCGAGGCGAACAATCCAAGAGTAATCCTTAGGGAAAATCCAAAACACACGAGTAAGTCCAAAACCAGGAGATCCATCAGAACAAGAATTAAAAACCACGAAGGCCGGGTCGGAACCGGCGGACGGGGAACAGGAACGGGAACCGAGGTTAAAACCTTAACGGGACAAGGCGCTTCCTGGTCCCGGACTCGCACGATATGGAAATCAGATGCAGAGCCCGGAAGAGCGTCAGCGCCTGGCTTTTAAGGTGGGCAGGGAATAGGGCGCAGGTGCATAGAATAAAGTCTTGAGTGATAGGGCTGGAGCACCCTTAAGGAGGGGGAACTAATATCGTAACAGCATTTCAATCACATCCAGGTTCTCCACTGCAGTCTGTGCCTGTGTGACAAAACAGTTGCTTATGTGTCTGACCAGCTTAGCAGCCCTGGAGTCCAGCTTGACCAGCGGGTACAGCCAGACCCTGATGGGCACAGCGTGTTCTCCTCCTTCTCCAAGCAGAGTCGGGAGGGCTCTGTAGACCTCAGTGGCCTCTTTAAAAGTGGACGGGTTTGTCGCCGGCTGAACATCCCCGTGAAATGTGCAGCTGAACTTTTCTCCAGCGGCCTTTTCCTGTTCTGTCATTTCCAGAGAGCCTTTGCCACTAATTGAGATTCCTTTCAGCTTTTCAATCGTGAGTTTCAGTTTTCCCTCGATCTCCTGCTTGTCCTCTCCTTCAGACACCTCTCTGTCAAACACAAAGTAGGCCTGAGCCCCGTAAGCACAGCTGTGACCAAATGGGTGGCCATGTCGTCCTCAAACACACTGGGATGGGTCACCTGCCCTCGGCCCAGGTGACTCATGGTCAGCTGCTCGTACCTGACAGTGGTGTTGTACTGCAGAGTGACTCTGGCCTGGCTGTGGGATTTCTTCTTGTCATTGAAGTACTTGGCGGCTCCTCCCACTTCTACAAGACCCCCCAGCAGACTGGCCTTCAGTGAGGCGTCCACCTGCAGGGCCGAAGCTTTGTCATCAATGGAGTCTGAGGCAGAGACGCTGAGCTCAGTTTTATTCTGGGAGCGCACACTGGTGTTCTTCTGTAGCTCCTCATGGTCCCACAGCGTGATGGCTGCAATAGAATCAGGGTTGATTACCTAATGCTCCTGACACACTGGACAATGCCAAAGAGGTTTGTTCAGTACTAAGCTTCATATAGAGAGACACTGATGTAATAAAGAAGTTCATTAATCTTGTGATTCAACAGCTTCAGTGATAGAATTAACTGTATCATGAATTGAGAAGCTTAAAAAGACCTGTGAGGAGAGTTTAGGACATGTCAATGAAATTCAAATAAGATTGAAATTGTAATTTGTAATCCTATATTGTATATTGGCACTAAATTAATAGATTTCATCTGGAATGTTTACCTGGGATCAGTGTGTCAGTCATACAGCAGCCCAGCTGGAACAGTGTGTAGTTGTCTGCTGTGCTACAGTTTTACCTGGGATCAGTGTGTCAGTCATACAGCAGCCCAGCTGGAACAGTGTGTAGTTGTCTGCTGTGCTACAGGTTTACCTGGGATCAGTTTGTCAGTCATACAGCAGTCCAGCTGGACAGTGTGTAGTTGTGTCTGCTGTGCTGTGGGTGTATCTGGGATCAGTGCGTCAGTCATACAGCAGCCCAGCTGGAACAGTGTGTATTTGTTTCTGCTGTGCTGTGGGTTTACCTGGGATCAGTGTGTCAGTCATACAGCAGCCCAGCTGGAACAGTGTGTATTTGTTTCTGCTGTGCTGTGGGTTTACCTGGGATCAGTGTGTCAGTCATACAGCAGCCCAGCTGGAACAGTGTGTTGTTGTGTCTGCTGTGCTGTGGGTGTATCTGGGATCAGTGTGTCAGTCATACAGCAGCCCAGCTGGAACAGTGTGTAGTTGTGTCTGCTGTGCTGTGGGTTTACCTGGGATCAGTGCGTCCCTGTGGCAGTCATACAGCATCCCCAGCTGGAAGGGTCTGCCCAGAGCTGCCATCTCAATGGGAACAGTTCCTACAGATGACATGGCTGGTGGTGGACTGGATACTGTAGAAAGAAGGTTTAAAGTCAACAGTTACATATGTTTGTATCTTTACATATATAATTTAGGTTTTACATTAATGGATGTAGCTCTGAATCTGGGTATCCAGATAGATTAAATTCCTGGTCGATGAAGCTTGGCTCATGGAACCTTCACATATCTACTACTTGGATTTCTGTCAGTATTAAGCTATAGAAATTCTTCAATCTTAAAGAGAATCCTGGTTTGTATCCACCTGGTTACCACCACCCTGAAGTACTGCTTTGAAATAATACAGGAGTTACCCAGTGGAGACGCACTTTCATTCCCCTAGACAACACCCAAGCAGCTCTTTAACAAAGTGAAACCCAACAGTTGCCTTATTTTATACAAAGAGATGGTGAGCTGTTGCATGTTTTTAGACCTATTTGTTTCTATTGTCATGACGTTACTGCTGTCTATAATATTGTTTGTCCGCTGTTTCAACTGTACTTATCATTCAATACCCAGTTAAAACTTCCATGTTCATATATGCAATACTTTGATCACCCCCTGAAAAGCAGGTAAAATATCTCATTACTACCTGGTTCAACGAAATCAGTTTTTTTGCCAGGTATGGTGTCACTGTTGAAAAGGCTGTGTGTCATACAAGGATCTCTTCCAGATAGAGTTAAAATACAGTCGTGTCCTTCAGCCAGCTGGGGTGTAGGGCCAGTCAGGTCTATAGTGACACCTTCACCTGGAACATGAATAATCGGTGGTGGAATCAGAGCAGCTCTGTGACAGGCGGTCAACTGGACCTCCACCTGAGTGGAGCCGGCAGGTAGTCTTCATGGTCATGACACCTGACAGCCAGGTTCCACTGTGTTTACACATTTGCCTCCTTTCAGGGATGTGAGGCAGCCGTGAAGGGCTGGACGTGCTGTGCAGCTGAGCTCTGCTGCTGAAAGAGGAAGAGAGAGAAAGAGACTCCAACCACTGGAGACGATCGAGCCACTGAGAGAGCGTTGATGCTTTTTCTCCTAGTGAGACTCAGTATAAGAGTCCAGCCATGTGACGTTTCCTCACAGCCCAGTTGCAGTGACGCTTTTTCCACCAGACTGTGACAGGTGGAGCCTCGTCTTTGGCTTTGGGCAAATTTCCGAAGTCTGAACCAAGAGAAAAGTCCGGATGGATAGCGAGCCTTCACGCCCAACACCAGCCTGTTCTGGAGCAGCAGCTGAGGTGGAGCCGAGTATCAGACTGTGCTTCCCTGGTCCAGTGGAGCTCCTGCTCCTGCTTCTCCTTCTGGGCATCCTGGCTCCCTCTGGTCTTCACTCCTTGTCTTCCTGCTTCCCTCTGGTCTTCACTCCTTGTCTTCCTGCTCCTCTGGTCTTCACTCCTTGTCTTCCTGCTCCTCTGGTCTTCACTTCTTGTCTTCCGGCTCCTCTGGTCCTGACTTCTAAATTCTGGTCTCTTTCTTGCTCTATTTATTAGCCATAGAGATAGTCTGGTCTGCCACAGTTCTGCTTGGCTAGTTCAAATCTGGGATTAAAATATCTCACCTACAGGAGTACAAGAAATCTAGACTGAGACATCTAGTCAAAGCACCTGAGTTCCATCGGCCAACCTGCTTGTTCTGTACAGGTCCTAGGGGTGAGACATGAAGGAAGAGCTGCTGTACTCGGCACTGACAGCAGATCCAAGACTCCCGTGAAGACGTCCTGCTCACGCCATCCCCACTAGACCAGCCCTCGGACACTTACACTGCTCTCGCTATTGGACACCAGCAAGGTCAGTGCTTCACTTACAAAAATCTGCTTTGTGGAGGAATTTTATGAGAATTTTTTTTAACTGAGTGTGAAAGCGTGCACCTATGATATCTAAACTATTTCAGCCCTCAGACTGGTCCAGTTCTCAAGACTGCAGCACCAGTCAGGTAATCTTGTCCAGAAACATCACTATCGGAGAGCGACTCCACAGATCTCATGTGGGTACAGCCTGCTTGAATCCCAGAAACATACACTTCAGCTTTACATTAAAAACACCTACATGTGAATTTTATATTAATAAAGTGTTTTCAGTGATTAAGATGCATGTATTTTATCTGCTAAAAGAGAAAATGTCTTTGCCCCTGTAGCGGCAATGCTTGTTAATAAGACAGAATTAAGCGTTGGTTTTCTGTCCTAAAGGAGGCCCCATCTCACCCTCCATCTCTGTGGTGCAGCCACAGAGAAAGTATTCATGCAGGCTGATTTAAGATGTTTTCTTTTGATAAGGAACAAGCTCCCAAAGGGGGATGCACTTAGCTAAGCCTGGCTATCATGATCAATGGTCATCCATTGGCGCCTATCTGTCTAGGGAGTGCCAGATGGACATGTGGACTGCATTCCTAGGTGTCAGGAGTAAATGACTCATATCTCACCTTGATCAACCAATCAGGGACTGGTAGGGCCGAGTAACCCACGTGGGACTCTGATGCCAATGAATGAGCTGAAGTTCCTCCAGGTTAAAACAGGCAACACAGAGGGCCTGTGGTGAGAATTCTATGGACTTTTCTAAAGGGAATTCAAAGGAGAATTCCAGGGCAGGATGGCCCAGGAGCAGAAGGCTCCCATGGGCAGGACATTCTCGCAGCGCGCCCACTGACCATCCTGAGACTCAGCCCGGACAACCACGGAACGGCCAGTGTGTCCGAGTGCCAGAACTTTGCTTTGTTCTAAGAGTCTAGAGCGGAGGTTGCCAGAGAGTAACCAGAGGATCCACCTGAGGTTAGCATCAGCAGCAAGCCTCGTGAACAGGTTGGAACTGTGGACAGCTGAATCACTATTCAGAACTAGCCCTTCATCAGGAACGAACCTGTCCTCTTCCTGACTTGCTGGGACCCACAGTAACTTTTCTCCTGAGCACAACTTTGCTAGTTAAAGCCAACACTAACTAGCCGGTCAGTGAGCATCAGCAGCGCACCGTCGCAAGCCACACAGCACAGCCTGGCGCGGAGCCAGAGAGCCCGCAGGAGATCTGAATCCCCAGAGATTGGATGAGTATTCAACTTCAATGCATTACAGCTCGAGAATTCAATTGTTATCCCAACCAGTTGATATCAATTTGATTCCTAAGAGTTATGTACTTGTTTTGAGTATCTAATGTAGAAGTTGTAACCAAGTTCAATTATGAAACGGTCTAAATGAATGATATACCGAACATATGTCCTCTTGATGTGTAACACTTCGTAACTGATTGAATATATACCTTTTGTATTCTGATAACCCTCTCGATAAGATCTGTTAGGTTTATATGCATATTCTATGTATTAATAAATGTATCCTCGTGTATTAGTACCTGTGTGTGTGCGTTGTTTGAGTTATATCGCATGGTTGGATTCTAAAGCCATCAAAAGAATCAATTTTGTGATTTACTGGTACAATTAATAATTGTCCCAGTAAATGCCCAAACCCTACAGAACTGGTGCCTTCAGAGAGCACACTACACCCCCAATTATCATTATTGCAATATTATGTCTGTCTCTGCCCTCAAGATCCATTCTGTTTTCCAAACTATAACTACAACTATTTTTTACTTAAGAATGTATTTGCTCATTAAGTAACAGTATGTAGTGAATAATTTCCAAAGAACATTTTGGTACTTCCCCAAAGACAGAGAATGTGGGGACACCTGTAAGTTGACGATATAGTTTTAGACCGACTGCACTTTCTCACACTTATATCCTGACCTAGGAGTCACTCCCCCTGCTGCTGAAGTCTTTTTCTCAGAAATGACTGCAGTTACAAGAAGTCAGTTACAGAAAGAGGTCCAAAGTCCCAGCAGCTGGGATGGTACTATTATCTGTGCAGGAAGGTACTGTACAATATTATAATTGCTGCAGGTTATCATCATCTAAAGGTCAGAGGTTGTTTGTGATCGGAACTGGAGCTGTTGGTTGTCCACCTTTTCGTGTTAGCGAAGTGAGTGTAAGCAAGTAAACTGCACTGCTGTTTGAGAAATTCTTCTTAAGATAAGATAAGATCACTTTATTAACCATATACAATTTCACCAGCTGCATGAAGTTGCAAATTTACAAAAAGGGTTAAGTTTTATAATTGCACATCACAATTGTATTATTGTGTTTCTATATGTTTTGAAAATAATAACCAGTTTTAAATTCTGAACCGCTCATCAATGCCTCACTCATTTGTACACATGAAAACAAAGAGACCGCAAACATTTGAGTACTTCTGTATCTATTAATCGTGAGCTAAGGATTGTGAAGGAGGAAAAAAGGAAAATGTAATCTTTTATTCTTTCTGGGTATTGGCAACAATTTTCAGAGACTGTATTATGTGCTAGCAGTTGTTTTAAAATATTTAAAGAAGAGATAGAACAATAGCCACTATCTGAATATTTTTTTAATCCCTGAGTAAAACCTTTTGTTTAAAATATTTTTTACTTAAGAATGTATTTGCTCATTAAGTTACAGTATGTAGTTAATAATTTCCAAAGAACATTTTGGTACTTCCCCAAAGACAGAGAATGTGGGGACACCTGTAAGTTGACGATATAGTTTTAGACCGACTGCACTTTCTCACACTTATATACTGACCTAGGAGTCACTCCCTCTGATGCTTTTCCAGAAATGACTGCAGTTACAAGAAGTCAGTTACAGAAAGAGGTCCAAAGTCCCAGCAGCTGGGATGGTACTATTATCTGTGCAGGAAGGTACTGTACAATATTGTAGCTGCTGCAGGTTATCATCATCTAAAGGTCAGAGGTTGTTTGTGATCGGAACTTGAGCTGTTGGTTTTCCACCTTTTCGTGTTAGCGAAGTGAGTGTAAACAAGTAAACTGCATTGCTGTTTGAGAAATTCTTCTTAAGATAAGATAAGATCACTTTATTAACCATATACAATTTCACCAGCAGCATGAAGTTGCAAATTTACAAAAAGGGTTAAGTTTTATAATTGCACATCACAATTGTATTATTGTGTTTCTATATGTTTTGAAAATAATAACCAGTTTTCAATTCTGAACCGCTCATCAATGCCTCACTCATTTGTACACATGAAAACAAAGAGACCGCAAACATTTGAGTACTTCTGTATCTATTAATCGTGAGCTAAGGATTGTGAAGGAGGAAAAAAGGAAAATGTAATCTTTTATTCTTTCTGGGTATTGGCAACATTTTCAGAGACTGTATTATGTGCTAGCAGTTGTTTTAAAATATTTAAAGAGGAGCTAGAACAATAGCCACTACCTGAATATTTTTTTTAATCCCTGAGTTAAACCTTTTATTTAAAATATTTTTTACTTAAGAATGTATTTGCTCATTATGTTACAGTATGTAGTGAATAATTTCCAAAGAACATTTTGGTACTTCCCCAAAGACAGAGAACGTGGGGACACCTGTAAGTTGACGAAATAGTTTTAGACCGACTGCACTTTCTCACACTTATATACTGACCTAGGAGTCACTCCCTCTGATGCTTTTCCAGAAATGACTGCAGTTACAAGAAGTCAGTTACAGAAAGAGGTCCAAAGTCCCAGCAGCTGGGATGGTACTATTATCTGTGCAGGAAGGTACTGTACAATATAGTAGCTGCTGCAGGTTATCATCATCTAAAGGTCAGAGGTTGTTTGTGATCGGAACTGGAGCTGTTGGTTGTCCACCTTATCGTGTTAGAGTGTAAACAAGTAAACTGCACTGCTGTTTGAGAAATTCTTCTTAAGATAAGATAAGATCACTTTATTAACCATATACAATTTCACCAGCTGCATGAAGTTGCAAATTTACAAAAAGGGTTAAGTTTTATAATTGCACATCACAATTGTATTATTGTGTTTCTATATGTTTTGAAAATAATAACCAGTTTTAAATTTTGAACCGCTCATCAATGCCTCACTCATTTGTACACATGAAAATAAACAGACCGCAAACATTTGAGTACTTCTGTATCTATTAATCGTGAGCTAAGGATTGTGAAGGAGGAAAAAAGGAAAATGTAATCTTTTATTCTTTCTGGGTATTGGCAACATTTTCAGAGACTGTATTATGTGCTAGCAGTTGTTTTAAAATATTTAAAGAAGAGCTAGAACAATAGCCACTACCTGAATATTTTTTTTAATCCCTGAGTTAAACCTTTTATTTAAAATATTTTTTACTTAAGAATGTATTTGCTCATTATGTTACAGTATGTAGTGAATAATTTCTAAAGAACATTTTGGTACTTCCCCAAAGACAGAGAACGTGGGGACACCTGTAAGTTGACGATATAGTTTTAGACCAACTGCACTTTCTCACACTTATATACTGACCTAGGAGTCACTCCCTCTGATGCTTTTCCAGAAATGACTGCAGTTACAAGAAGTCAGTTACAGAAAGAGGTCCAAAGTCCCAGAAGCTTGGATGGTACTATTATCTGCGAAGGTAGGTACTGTACAATATTGTAGCTGCTGCAGGTTATCATCATCTAAAGGTCAGAGGTTGTTTGTGATCGGAACTGAAGCTGTTGGTTGTCCACCTATTCGTGTTAGCGAAGTGAGTGTAAGCAAGTAAACTGCATTGCTGTTTGAGAAGTTTTTTCTTAAGATCAGATGACTTTATTGGCCATATACAATTTCTCGCATTAGGAATTTGTCTTTTCACAAACCCCAGCTTGCTCTCTATGAGACACACAGACAGGGAAAGAAGCTTGGGGTCAGACCACAGGGTGAGTCATTTATACAGCGCCCCTGGAGCAGTTTGGGTGAAGGGTCTTGCTCAGGGGCCCAACGGAGTAGGATTCCTCTGCCAGCCGCGGGATTTGAACTTATAACCTTCCTGCCACAGGCACAGATCCTGAGCCACAGAGGCACTGCTCCGCCCTCTTCTTAACTGTTCTTAACTGTTCGTTAGAATACAGTAAACAGCATTGAAGTTCATCAAAGCATGCACATTGGAAGTTACCACATCTTTAGCGACGAGGATAAACATTGAAGCTAGCGAGTGGGAGGAGCAGCGACGAGGCTGGAGTTGGCTTCTTATTCGTGTTTTTCGTTCCACCTTAAATGCTGCTGCAGTGATGTTATATCGCCTTTCACCTGTAGATGGCTCTCTTCGGTCAGTACTGATCCGGATGGAGTACCGTAGACATCCTCAGTGAAAGGGAATAGCCAAATAAATAGCGACTGTCCAAAATGTGTTTTTGTATGGAATATATTTTTTAAAATCGCAAAACAGTTTTAAAAGCTCAGTATAACTTGAACTTACACTGGGAAAAGGTGATTGCCCTTTCTGCTTATTACTATGGCCCTCCCCCCCGATGATAAAAACGTCTCACAATTCTGACACTGAGGTGTGAGAGACAATGTGATACTTCACATTGTATACAATGTATACTTCAGACTATCAAAATCCTGAAGTATAAGAAAATTTACTGTACCGTTTTTTAAATACGACCCTCTGAACACAGCATGTGAGAAGACATTGGCAAACGGTGATGGCACTTTCTGCTGTATTGCTATGGCCCTCCCTCCTGATTATAAAAACAACAAAACTTACTTATTAAAACTATTTGCATGAATTGGCACAGGGTTACAACAAGTATAGATTTCAGCTTCTGTTTCGTTAGACATTCTTTAGATACATATTCAGCACTGTGAGAACAGTATCATTTGTTGGGTTCAATCCTCAAATTTCAGGTGAGCATAAGCACGGAGACAAATGGTTGACAGGTGTTTCTGATTTCTCGGGCGTACATTGCTGTATAAGTAATGTGAATTGATTCTAAGTCACAGACCACAGGGCTGTGACTCGTAAAACTACTGAACAAACTAAGAGCAGGAACACCAAATGTTCTAAGTTCTAATAATAGTTCAAGAGACAGTGAACGGGGAAGACAAAGAACAGCATCCAAATCCAAATGGGTCCAAAGGCAGGTCAGGGCACAGTCTGAGAGTCCATCAGCGAATAATACATCCTGGGACACAAGAAGGTTAAAATCCCCCGGGAGGGGGGAACACACGGACAGACAAAACATGGAGGTCCAAGGGTGACGGGGCCAGGTCCTCCAGACCCCGGGCTCAGGGAGCGGGAGGTGTCGGGGATGAGGCCTGTGCCCTCAGGAGACGGACGTAGGGTTTCCTGGTGCCCGGCGGGCCTCGCAACATCCTTACTGTAATGATGAGCCCCAAGGACTGGAGGAGCTAGTCTATAAATAATGAAGCTAAGAGGGTTCACCTGGGGAGCTTAACAATCACAGGAACAACAATGGAGCAGTGGAGCGCCCTCTAGGGAGGGATGTCGGGCGTGACACATACGTGGATTTCCTTTTCAATAATGATTCCAAATACATATA
This sequence comes from Lepisosteus platostomus, assembly GCF_059453375.1. NCBI lineage: Eukaryota > Metazoa > Chordata > Actinopteri > Semionotiformes > Lepisosteidae > Lepisosteus > Lepisosteus platostomus. Next base: position 2,513,422 of record NC_142613.1, read on the forward strand.
CAGAAGTGGGGGACAACTAGGGGTGGAGGAGCAATCAGAAGGGAAAACCATTTATGTCAGCTGACCTGATGAAGACCTGCTAAGCCTACTAGGCACAGGAACAATAATTCGAAGTATTGATTCCTCAGGACAGTAGACTTTCACAGTGTCTAGTGTTGAAGGAACAGCTGCCAAAGTCAAGCTTCTGCTTGAACTACAGGTCACAGTTTGCAGTTTTTTTTATCAGGACTCACTTATGATCTGTAATCTTATATTGCAGATGGAGTCGCAGTCTGCTGTCTGAATACTGAGCGACTTAAGAGGGAAGTGAGCCGTTATCTGTACTACAGTTTGACAGAGCAGCAGTGGAAAGAGGGCTGTAAAGCAGCTCACTGTGTCCAACAAGCAGGGTGGCAGGTTGAGAGTTTAGTTTTCACAGACAGTAATTTAGGTTAATAAATAATTTGATGGCAATAACAGGTCTTACATTAACAGAACCCCAGTGTGCGGATATTCACTCCGACAGAAACACGACGACTCAGAAATGATATTGCTCATATCAAATTTGTAGTAATTTATTTTGAATCTAAATATTACAGTATATAGAGATTACAATCTTATTTTATCTGCTAAATTAAGTCAAGATCAAAGCAATTAAATCTAAGTCACAATTAAAGCAATTAAAACTCCTTTAACATACAAGAAATGTATCGAATAGGTCGATAGTTCTGTGCTGTAGAAAAACACCTTAACTCTTGTTGTTAATGTTAATTCATGAGATATACACCGTATCAAACATGCAGATATAAATGGCAATATAGCAAGTAAACTAAATTTACAGTTCAAGTGATAACTGGAAGTCAAAAGGCATGACCAGTCTAAACCTGAACACCAGTAATTTAGTATTGTAAATATGAAAAATTAGTGTAATACTTTAAAAATATTTAGACACTTCAGGGCACTTAAGTAGAATTCAACCACATCTGTGGAAACAAAGTCACAAGGCTCTCCACAGACCGGCTCTTGTCTGGTGCCCGTCACACATTTAAAGGTCACCTATTATTGTGTTAAAATCTGAACTTGTGACCTCTGTTCCCTTCTTTAACTGGTTTACTTACGAAACCAAGTACTCACATCAAACAATAGAAATCGTATCTGGAGTGCACATGTTCGTACAAAAGACGAAGGTGGGTTTTGCCCTTTTTAGAAAAGTACCTTAAAACTAGACAATTCAATTTCACTGTTTTAAACGTTCACTCAAAACAAAGTGATTATAGTAGTATAGTCTCACTAAAGTTACATTTGAACAAAGTCAACATTTGAAAAAGCAATAGTTCAAACCCTGATTATTCATTTTATATATAACTTTCACATATAATGCTAGTATTCTTTGGAAAAGTGAGGAATACTGGAGAAAGGGAGAAGACAAATTCTTCACAGTATTTTAAGAAACGCTTGTGCAGATTCGTGTGCTCGCAATGGCTTTGATATCTGCTCGCAGTGAAGACTGTCGTCATCAGCAGGTTTACATCTTTTGCAGGGAATGTCAGACCTCAGACACTCAAGGCCTGACGGTGGCTTCAGCCCCTCCACCTCAGTCCAGCAATAAGTATTTCTCGGTGGACTCCAGCAAACACATCAAAACACATTTGCTGCAAAAGAGAAACTTCAAAGAACATTTCTACTTCTGTGTGATGTCAGTGGTGTGTCCTTGGGCCACGATAGCCAACTGTAAATTGTATTCATTGACAAGGCACAGCTGGCCTGAGTTTTCAGCGCTCAGAAGGAGATGGATTCCAAGAGAGGGAATGGAGCTGTGGTGGAAATGGGTGGAAATAGCCAATTCTCTTGGGCTAATTAAGAGGTTCATTAAACCAATTGAGGAAAAAGGTTTTAGTCTGTATCTGAGCTCCATAATGGAAGGAGAGAGAATGAGAGCTCCAGGGGAGAGTCTCATCAGTGATGCATTGGGCCGTCTTACAGGCCTTTGGCACTCAGTGGGCTGCAAGGTAGCTTGAAGGGATAGAAATGATGCTCTTCTATGGGGTAACATGGGTCCCTGTTGGGCTACATGGAGCTTGTTCACAATTCCCAGTGGAGATGCAGTGTTTAATCCTGAGGACCGCTGTTGACTGTCTGAGCCAGGGCTGGAGACATTAGCACCAGGAGTGGGGCAGGAGAACATTGCCCGGCAAGATGGCACTGTCTCTTCTCCCCATAGCTGAGAAAGAAGAACCTGGATGGCATGGGCTGAGCCTTGAGTACCCCCTGTACCTGAAGAGCTGCAGACTGACAGGCTGCCTCACAATGTAGGAATAAGCATGAATAAGGAAACAGCAAACTGGGCTGCTGCTGTGACAGGGACAGAAGAGTCTGGCACGGAGAAGCTTCCTTGGCAACACAGGATCACCCAGGAGGAGAGAGTGATGAGTGAAGGAGAGCCCATGTGGATGTTTTGAATTCTGGTGATTACTGATTTGAAAATAACAGAAGATTAGCAGAAGGAAGAGGTCCGTGCTTCACTTCTGAGAGTCAGAAACAGTATGTAGGTCCGGAGACAGGCCACTTAATCAGGAAATGGCAAGGTGACCAGAGGACCAGTGTTGTCACATTCTGACATCAGAGATGTCAGCCCTCTCTCCAGTGTGATGCAGCTCTGACACATTAGAAGCAAAGGAGGTGTCTGAAAGGAAGTAATCCCGAGGTCCTTCTCCCGTGGGATTCTGTGTTTGTGGAATATGACCTTGCTGCAGTCCCATGTCTGGTTTTGAGGCAATACTTCTACTGCAGTCGACTTCATCCCTGGCAAGGGGAACTGAAGTGAAGAGTGAATTGATCTCGGCCGAGAGGGGACAGAAAGGGAACGGAGGTGGAATGAAAGTTGAAAGTTACAGATGGGTCTGTTTTTGAGTGGGGGTTGAGTGTATTGTACTTGAGTAAACAAGAGAATTGGGAAGCAGTAGATAAAGGAGCGTTACTTCTTGTACTATTTGTGTGGACGCAGCACAGGTAAAATAATCAGAGGAAGTGTGTAGCTCTAGCAGTTTTGTCGAAGATGGAACTGCAGTCTTGTGCGACTAAGAATTTGAGAGACTGGGTTTCAAGTGGAAATTTGGCATGTGTACATCCATCACTCCAGTAGTTTTTACTTTAAAATCAAAATCTTCAGATTAAAAAACGTGACTATTAAATACACTGCAGGTTTAGTCAGCCAACGTCACTGCTTTATTTTGTTTTCTTGTTTTTTTTCTTAGATGTTGTATCAGGCTGTGAGACCTCATCACCGTTGTTTTCTTTATTTGCTGCAGCTGACATTTTACTAGTCTCTGCTGTGTTATTTTTTTAAATCCAGTTGCACATATCTGTAAACAACCCTTTTACCTGATCAAGTCCCTTTTCTAACCAGCCCTTCTGCTCCCCTGGCAGAAGTTTCTCTCCTCTGGCCACACGTTGCACTATCACAGCTCCTTCTCTGACTCGCTGTAACTTCGCTATGCGCTTCTTGAACCCAGGCTTGGCCTCCTGCTCCTCAGACTGTATCAGCAGGTCTATGTAATCAGGGGTTGCCAGGGGGTTGGGCCAGAGGGCGATCTCTTTCAGACGCTTCAGACTGTGACTCAGTTTCTCAATTAGCGCTAACACTTGGTTCTGCACTTGACAGTATTCTTTTGCAAGTTGTGTTACAATTCCCTCTGCATCCATTTTTTCCCCAAGGCTTCTTCATACTGATTCTTCAGGTTCTCATAGGTTCTCTTTTCTTTAGTAACTTTATATTCCCATTTGTACTTCATGTTAGAGTGTAAACTCCAGAAGCATTTCTTTGGGCAGACTGTGCAGTTGCCATCTGAGCCCATTGCACAACAATCTTTCTTATCCTTGTCATCGGCATATGCACAGCTATCATGACAGGTGAAATGACACACTTGGCAGTTAGTGATGAAGATTCCAGTTCCAGAGATGTCTGTCTTTATTGGCACTGTCATTTCCACCTCATACTCAAAGTCCTTGTTGGCCTCTATGCAGTCCTGGTGGCATTTCAGTGCCTCCTGTGTCTTTCTGATTTCATCCAGCTTCATCAGTCCAGCTCTGATCATGGGCTGCAGCCCCTCCACAGTTGCCTCCAGCTGTTGGCGCTCAGCAAGAACTTCCTTTGTCAGCTGCAGGCTTTGAGTCTGCATTGTATTTAAATGGATGAAGAATGTCTTCATGCTGACTGATCCCATCCTCCAGAACATTTTGTCAAAGTCATCCTGATCTGAAACTCCTGTTCCTCCATTATTGGAGGCAAACAAGACTGAGTTATTGAATTTAAAATGAAGAGGATTGTCATTTTTATCTTTAGCACACAAAATATCTGCCTCTCTGATGGCCTCTAAAACTGGTGGTGACTTACCATCAGCAAAAGTAACAAGAACTACAATGTTTCCTGCAATGTCTTTTCCAAATATCGAGAGAATTGATTCAAAGATGTACTTTTGTGTGTGTGTGTGAGACGTGCTAAAGCAGACTGGACCACAAAACACACTGCGTCAAGACTAATGATACCATTCTTATCAGAAAAGAAGTCTCTGATCTTCTGGGTGATGATTTTGTCCTGTCCGATCCCTCTGGTGTCCCCAAACCCTGGAGTGTCCACAATAGTGAGAGAGTAGGGAACCCTGAACCCTTCACTGGGGTGGATCTGATAGGCTCTGATCTCAGAGGTCTGACTCTCAGCCTGTGTCCTGTTGGTCTCTTCATGTATCAGTTTGAACCTGCTCTCATCCTCCCACTCCACTCCCAGGATGTAGTTGATCATCCCGTTGATGAGGGTGGTCTTCCCTGAGCCCGTCGCTCCCAGGAGCATGATCGTTCTGTTTCTACTGTTCACTGCTGCTTTTCCAAAGCTGAGTTTGGGACAGGTACTGCGTTTATCTTTAGACAGATTAAGCCTGTAAATCGAAGGTTTGCCCTTGTTCAATAAAGTGCACTTCTTGGGGTCGCCTGTAATTGGCTTCACAGGTGTTGTTTCTGCTGTTGTGATCACCACTTCACCACTCGGTGCGCTGGTCCCAAGATCCCCACAGTCACACAGGAGTCTGATTCTTTAGGATGTTTTCTTTGTCAAGCCTTCCATAGAAAATGAATACTGTTCTTTGTTTGTTTTCTTCTTCAGCCACTGATCAGATGTGTCCTCTCTGCTCTGTTCTCTTTCCTCTCTGTATTCAATGATGTATCCCAGAATACTGACCCCCTCTCCAAAAGCAGAAGGATTTTCCCAGGTTATTGTGATGGAAGTTGGAGACACCTGGAGAGGTGAGGGTTTTCCAGGGGGACGTAAGTTTATCACAGTGTTTAACGTTTTGATGTTACTGCTCACGGGGTATCCCAGCTTGCCCTCTGCTGTGGATCTGAGCTCATACTCCATGTGAGGCTGCAGCCCAGATTCCCACTTGTCCTGCTGCTTGGGTTTATATCCCACCCTGTACTCCAGTGTGGCGGAGCTGGGGGGGGACGCCTGTACTGTCACACTGTTGTGTGTCACTGTGTGAACCTCAGGGGTGCCAGACTTTGACAGGGGCTCAAAATACACACCTTCATTATCCCCACCCTCATACAGGAAAATACACGCTCTGGGACGCTTGTCATCTTGTTTAGCACCAACAAAGAATTTAGTTTTCTCTTTGCTAATATTCACTAACTCAAGGAAATGGATCAAACAGCACCTGGTCCAGTTCCTCCTGGGTGGACAGCACATTTATACCACTGTCTTTCAGTTTAGTAAGATATCCATTGACTGCCTTCATTTCTCTTTCTTTATTCTGCAGCCACAGTTGAAACCTGTCTAATTTGAAAGGTGAGTCTTCATGATGTTTCATCAGCTCTCTGAACTCTTCCTCATCTTTCTCACCTCCCCTTACAGCTGGCAGGACACAGGCTAATCTATCCATGAAATTCAGTTTGTACTGAAGGACCAGTTGTTTCAGATTTTCTATTTTTCCTTTGACGTCAGGAAAGGTTTGGGAATCTGTGTGTTTCTGCAAGTCGTTACATCGCATTTGTAACGAACAGTTCTTTCCGGACCCTATGCGGACGACACAGTCCGACGGAGTGGGGGAACACTAGGGAAACGTCATGCAGGAAAACGGGGCTGAAGACAAGGGGGCGTGTCCAAGGTGCGCTGGTGCACGGGGGAGGTGTGGCCGAGGCGAACAATCCAAGAGTAATCCTTAGGGAAAATCCAAAACACACGAGTAAGTCCAAAACCAGGAGATCCATCAGAACAAGAATTAAAAACCACGAAGGCCGGGTCGGAACCGGCGGACGGGGAACAGGAACGGGAACCGAGGTTAAAACCTTAACGGGACAAGGCGCTTCCTGGTCCCGGACTCGCACGATATGGAAATCAGATGCAGAGCCCGGAAGAGCGTCAGCGCCTGGCTTTTAAGGTGGGCAGGGAATAGGGCGCAGGTGCATAGAATAAAGTCTTGAGTGATAGGGCTGGAGCACCCTTAAGGAGGGGGAACTAATATCGTAACAGCATTTCAATCACATCCAGGTTCTCCACTGCAGTCTGTGCCTGTGTGACAAAACAGTTGCTTATGTGTCTGACCAGCTTAGCAGCCCTGGAGTCCAGCTTGACCAGCGGGTACAGCCAGACCCTGATGGGCACAGCGTGTTCTCCTCCTTCTCCAAGCAGAGTCGGGAGGGCTCTGTAGACCTCAGTGGCCTCTTTAAAAGTGGACGGGTTTGTCGCCGGCTGAACATCCCCGTGAAATGTGCAGCTGAACTTTTCTCCAGCGGCCTTTTCCTGTTCTGTCATTTCCAGAGAGCCTTTGCCACTAATTGAGATTCCTTTCAGCTTTTCAATCGTGAGTTTCAGTTTTCCCTCGATCTCCTGCTTGTCCTCTCCTTCAGACACCTCTCTGTCAAACACAAAGTAGGCCTGAGCCCCGTAAGCACAGCTGTGACCAAATGGGTGGCCATGTCGTCCTCAAACACACTGGGATGGGTCACCTGCCCTCGGCCCAGGTGACTCATGGTCAGCTGCTCGTACCTGACAGTGGTGTTGTACTGCAGAGTGACTCTGGCCTGGCTGTGGGATTTCTTCTTGTCATTGAAGTACTTGGCGGCTCCTCCCACTTCTACAAGACCCCCCAGCAGACTGGCCTTCAGTGAGGCGTCCACCTGCAGGGCCGAAGCTTTGTCATCAATGGAGTCTGAGGCAGAGACGCTGAGCTCAGTTTTATTCTGGGAGCGCACACTGGTGTTCTTCTGTAGCTCCTCATGGTCCCACAGCGTGATGGCTGCAATAGAATCAGGGTTGATTACCTAATGCTCCTGACACACTGGACAATGCCAAAGAGGTTTGTTCAGTACTAAGCTTCATATAGAGAGACACTGATGTAATAAAGAAGTTCATTAATCTTGTGATTCAACAGCTTCAGTGATAGAATTAACTGTATCATGAATTGAGAAGCTTAAAAAGACCTGTGAGGAGAGTTTAGGACATGTCAATGAAATTCAAATAAGATTGAAATTGTAATTTGTAATCCTATATTGTATATTGGCACTAAATTAATAGATTTCATCTGGAATGTTTACCTGGGATCAGTGTGTCAGTCATACAGCAGCCCAGCTGGAACAGTGTGTAGTTGTCTGCTGTGCTACAGTTTTACCTGGGATCAGTGTGTCAGTCATACAGCAGCCCAGCTGGAACAGTGTGTAGTTGTCTGCTGTGCTACAGGTTTACCTGGGATCAGTTTGTCAGTCATACAGCAGTCCAGCTGGACAGTGTGTAGTTGTGTCTGCTGTGCTGTGGGTGTATCTGGGATCAGTGCGTCAGTCATACAGCAGCCCAGCTGGAACAGTGTGTATTTGTTTCTGCTGTGCTGTGGGTTTACCTGGGATCAGTGTGTCAGTCATACAGCAGCCCAGCTGGAACAGTGTGTATTTGTTTCTGCTGTGCTGTGGGTTTACCTGGGATCAGTGTGTCAGTCATACAGCAGCCCAGCTGGAACAGTGTGTTGTTGTGTCTGCTGTGCTGTGGGTGTATCTGGGATCAGTGTGTCAGTCATACAGCAGCCCAGCTGGAACAGTGTGTAGTTGTGTCTGCTGTGCTGTGGGTTTACCTGGGATCAGTGCGTCCCTGTGGCAGTCATACAGCATCCCCAGCTGGAAGGGTCTGCCCAGAGCTGCCATCTCAATGGGAACAGTTCCTACAGATGACATGGCTGGTGGTGGACTGGATACTGTAGAAAGAAGGTTTAAAGTCAACAGTTACATATGTTTGTATCTTTACATATATAATTTAGGTTTTACATTAATGGATGTAGCTCTGAATCTGGGTATCCAGATAGATTAAATTCCTGGTCGATGAAGCTTGGCTCATGGAACCTTCACATATCTACTACTTGGATTTCTGTCAGTATTAAGCTATAGAAATTCTTCAATCTTAAAGAGAATCCTGGTTTGTATCCACCTGGTTACCACCACCCTGAAGTACTGCTTTGAAATAATACAGGAGTTACCCAGTGGAGACGCACTTTCATTCCCCTAGACAACACCCAAGCAGCTCTTTAACAAAGTGAAACCCAACAGTTGCCTTATTTTATACAAAGAGATGGTGAGCTGTTGCATGTTTTTAGACCTATTTGTTTCTATTGTCATGACGTTACTGCTGTCTATAATATTGTTTGTCCGCTGTTTCAACTGTACTTATCATTCAATACCCAGTTAAAACTTCCATGTTCATATATGCAATACTTTGATCACCCCCTGAAAATCAGGTAAAATATCTCATTACTACCTGGTTCAACGAAATCAGTTTTTTTGCCAGGTATGGTGTCACTGTTGAAAAGGCTGTGTGTCATACAAGGATCTCTTCCAGATAGAGTTAAAATACAGTCGTGTCCTTCAGCCAGCTGGGGTGTAGGGCCAGTCAGGTCTATAGTGACACCTTCACATGGAACATGAATAATCGGTGGTGGAATCAGAGCAGCTCTGTGACAGGCGGTCAACTGGACCTCCACCTGAGTGGAGCCGGCAGGTAGTCTTCATGGTCATGACACCTGACAGCCAGGTTCCACTGTGTTTACACATTTGCCTCCTTTCAGGGATGTGAGGCAGCCGTGAAGGGCTGGACGTGCTGTGCAGCTGAGCTCTGCTGCTGAAAGAGGAAGAGAGAGAAAGAGACTCCAACCACTGGAGACGATCGAGCCACTGAGAGAGCGTTGATGCTTTTTCTCCTAGTGAGACTCAGTATAAGAGTCCAGCCATGTGACGTTTCCTCACAGCCCAGTTGCAGTGACGCTTTTTCCACCAGACTGTGACAGGTGGAGCCTCGTCTTTGGCTTTGGGCAAATTTCCGAAGTCTGAACCAAGAGAAAAGTCCGGATGGATAGCGAGCCTTCACGCCCAACACCAGCCTGTTCTGGAGCAGCAGCTGAGGTGGAGCCGAGTATCAGACTGTGCTTCCCTGGTCCAGTGGAGCTCCTGCTCCTGCTTCTCCTTCTGGGCATCCTGGCTCCCTCTGGTCTTCACTCCTTGTCTTCCTGCTTCCCTCTGGTCTTCACTCCTTGTCTTCCTGCTCCTCTGGTCTTCACTCCTTGTCTTCCTGCTCCTCTGGTCTTCACTTCTTGTCTTCCGGCTCCTCTGGTCCTGACTTCTAAATTCTGGTCTCTTTCTTGCTCTATTTATTAGCCATAGAGATAGTCTGGTCTGCCACAGTTCTGCTTGGCTAGTTCAAATCTGGGATTAAAATATCTCACCTACAGGAGTACAAGAAATCTAGACTGAGACATCTAGTCAAAGCACCTGAGTTCCATCGGCCAACCTGCTTGTTCTGTACAGGTCCTAGGGGTGAGACATGAAGGAAGAGCTGCTGTACTCGGCACTGACAGCAGATCCAAGACTCCCGTGAAGACGTCCTGCTCACGCCATCCCCACTAGACCAGCCCTCGGACACTTACACTGCTCTCGCTATTGGACACCAGCAAGGTCAGTGCTTCACTTACAAAAATCTGCTTTGTGGAGGAATTTTATGAGAATTTTTTTTAACTGAGTGTGAAAGCGTGCACCTATGATATCTAAACTATTTCAGCCCTCAGACTGGTCCAGTTCTCAAGACTGCAGCACCAGTCAGGTAATCTTGTCCAGAAACATCACTATCGGAGAGCGACTCCACAGATCTCATGTGGGTACAGCCTGCTTGAATCCCAGAAACATACACTTCAGCTTTACATTAAAAACACCTACATGTGAATTTTATATTAATAAAGTGTTTTCAGTGATTAAGATGCATGTATTTTATCTGCTAAAAGAGAAAATGTCTTTGCCCCTGTAGCGGCAATGCTTGTTAATAAGACAGAATTAAGCGTTGGTTTTCTGTCCTAAAGGAGGCCCCATCTCACCCTCCATCTCTGTGGTGCAGCCACAGAGAAAGTATTCATGCAGGCTGATTTAAGATGTTTTCTTTTGATAAGGAACAAGCTCCCAAAGGGGGATGCACTTAGCTAAGCCTGGCTATCATGATCAATGGTCATCCATTGGCGCCTATCTGTCTAGGGAGTGCCAGATGGACATGTGGACTGCATTCCTAGGTGTCAGGAGTAAATGACTCATATCTCACCTTGATCAACCAATCAGGGACTGGTAGGGCCGAGTAACCCACGTGGGACTCTGATGCCCATGAAACTTTCAGCCAATGAATGAGCTGAAGTTCCTCCAGGTTAAAACAGGCAACACAGAGGGCCTGTGGTGAGAATTCTATGGACTTTTCTAAAGGGAATTCAAAGGAGAATTCCAGGGCAGGATGGCCCAGGAGCAGAAGGCTCCCATGGGCAGGACATTCTCGCAGCGCGCCCACTGACCATCCTGAGACTCAGCCCGGACAACCACGGAACGGCCAGTGTGTCCGAGTGCCAGAACTTTGCTTTGTTCTAAGAGTCTAGAGCGGAGGTTGCCAGAGAGTAACCAGAGGATCCACCTGAGGTTAGCATCAGCAGCAAGCCTCGTGAACAGGTTGGAACTGTGGACAGCTGAATCACTATTCAGAACTAGCCCTTCATCAGGAACGAACCTGTCCTCTTCCTGACTTGCTGGGACCCACAGTAACTTTTCTCCTGAGCACAACTTTGCTAGTTAAAGCCAACACTAACTAGCCGGTCAGTGAGCATCAGCAGCGCACCGTCGCAAGCCACACAGCACAGCCTGGCGCGGAGCCAGAGAGCCCGCAGGAGATCTGAATCCCCAGAGATTGGATGAGTATTCAACTTCAATGCATTACAGCTCGAGAATTCAATTGTTATCCCAACCAGTTGATATCAATTTGATTCCTAAGAGTTATGTACTTGTTTTGAGTATCTAATGTAGAAGTTGTAACCAAGTTCAATTATGAAACGGTCTAAATGAATGATATACCGAACATATGTCCTCTTGATGTGTAACACTTCGTAACTGATTGAATATATACCTTTTGTATTCTGATAACCCTCTCGATAAGATCTGTTAGGTTTATATGCATATTCTATGTATTAATAAATGTATCCTCGTGTATTAGTACCTGTGTGTGTGCGTTGTTTGAGTTATATCGCATGGTTGGACTCTAAAGCCATCAAAAGAATCAATTTTGTGATTTACTGGTACAATTAATAATTGTCCCAGTAAATGCCCAAACCCTACAGAACTGGTGCCTTCAGAGAGCACACTACACCCCCAATTATCATTATTGCAATATTATGTCTGTCTCTGCCCTCAAGATCCATTCTGTTTTCCAAACTATAACTACAACTATTTTTTACTTAAGAATGTATTTGCTCATTAAGTAACAGTATGTAGTGAATAATTTCCAAAGAACATTTTGGTACTTCCCCAAAGACAGAGAATGTGGGGACACCTGTAAGTTGACGATATAGTTTTAGACCGACTGCACTTTCTCACACTTATATCCTGACCTAGGAGTCACTCCCCCTGCTGCTGAAGTCTTTTTCTCAGAAATGACTGCAGTTACAAGAAGTCAGTTACAGAAAGAGGTCCAAAGTCCCAGCAGCTGGGATGGTACTATTATCTGTGCAGGAAGGTACTGTACAATATTATAATTGCTGCAGGTTATCATCATCTAAAGGTCAGAGGTTGTTTGTGATCGGAACTGGAGCTGTTGGTTGTCCACCTTTTCGTGTTAGCGAAGTGAGTGTAAGCAAGTAAACTGCACTGCTGTTTGAGAAATTCTTCTTAAGATAAGATAAGATCACTTTATTAACCATATACAATTTCACCAGCTGCATGAAGTTGCAAATTTACAAAAAGGGTTAAGTTTTATAATTGCACATCACAATTGTATTATTGTGTTTCTATATGTTTTGAAAATAATAACCAGTTTTAAATTCTGAACCGCTCATCAATGCCTCACTCATTTGTACACATGAAAACAAAGAGACCGCAAACATTTGAGTACTTCTGTATCTATTAATCGTGAGCTAAGGATTGTGAAGGAGGAAAAAAGGAAAATGTAATCTTTTATTCTTTCTGGGTATTGGCAACAATTTTCAGAGACTGTATTATGTGCTAGCAGTTGTTTTAAAATATTTAAAGAAGAGATAGAACAATAGCCACTATCTGAATATTTTTTTAATCCCTGAGTAAAACCTTTTGTTTAAAATATTTTTTACTTAAGAATGTATTTGCTCATTAAGTTACAGTATGTAGTTAATAATTTCCAAAGAACATTTTGGTACTTCCCCAAAGACAGAGAATGTGGGGACACCTGTAAGTTGACGATATAGTTTTAGACCGACTGCACTTTCTCACACTTATATACTGACCTAGGAGTCACTCCCTCTGATGCTTTTCCAGAAATGACTGCAGTTACAAGAAGTCAGTTACAGAAAGAGGTCCAAAGTCCCAGCAGCTGGGATGGTACTATTATCTGTGCAGGAAGGTACTGTACAATATTGTAGCTGCTGCAGGTTATCATCATCTAAAGGTCAGAGGTTGTTTGTGATCGGAACTTGAGCTGTTGGTTTTCCACCTTTTCGTGTTAGCGAAGTGAGTGTAAACAAGTAAACTGCATTGCTGTTTGAGAAATTCTTCTTAAGATAAGATAAGATCACTTTATTAACCATATACAATTTCACCAGCAGCATGAAGTTGCAAATTTACAAAAAGGGTTAAGTTTTATAATTGCACATCACAATTGTATTATTGTGTTTCTATATGTTTTGAAAATAATAACCAGTTTTCAATTCTGAACCGCTCATCAATGCCTCACTCATTTGTACACATGAAAACAAAGAGACCGCAAACATTTGAGTACTTCTGTATCTATTAATCGTGAGCTAAGGATTGTGAAGGAGGAAAAAAGGAAAATGTAATCTTTTATTCTTTCTGGGTATTGGCAACATTTTCAGAGACTGTATTATGTGCTAGCAGTTGTTTTAAAATATTTAAAGAGGAGCTAGAACAATAGCCACTACCTGAATATTTTTTTTAATCCCTGAGTTAAACCTTTTATTTAAAATATTTTTTACTTAAGAATGTATTTGCTCATTATGTTACAGTATGTAGTGAATAATTTCCAAAGAACATTTTGGTACTTCCCCAAAGACAGAGAACGTGGGGACACCTGTAAGTTGACGAAATAGTTTTAGACCGACTGCACTTTCTCACACTTATATACTGACCTAGGAGTCACTCCCTCTGATGCTTTTCCAGAAATGACTGCAGTTACAAGAAGTCAGTTACAGAAAGAGGTCCAAAGTCCCAGCAGCTGGGATGGTACTATTATCTGTGCAGGAAGGTACTGTACAATATAGTAGCTGCTGCAGGTTATCATCATCTAAAGGTCAGAGGTTGTTTGTGATCGGAACTGGAGCTGTTGGTTGTCCACCTTATCGTGTTAGAGTGTAAACAAGTAAACTGCACTGCTGTTTGAGAAATTCTTCTTAAGATAAGATAAGATCACTTTATTAACCATATACAATTTCACCAGCTGCATGAAGTTGCAAATTTACAAAAAGGGTTAAGTTTTATAATTGCACATCACAATTGTATTATTGTGTTTCTATATGTTTTGAAAATAATAACCAGTTTTAAATTTTGAACCGCTCATCAATGCCTCACTCATTTGTACACATGAAAATAAACAGACCGCAAACATTTGAGTACTTCTGTATCTATTAATCGTGAGCTAAGGATTGTGAAGGAGGAAAAAAGGAAAATGTAATCTTTTATTCTTTCTGGGTATTGGCAACATTTTCAGAGACTGTATTATGTGCTAGCAGTTGTTTTAAAATATTTAAAGAAGAGCTAGAACAATAGCCACTACCTGAATATTTTTTTTAATCCCTGAGTTAAACCTTTTATTTAAAATATTTTTTACTTAAGAATGTATTTGCTCATTATGTTACAGTATGTAGTGAATAATTTCTAAAGAACATTTTGGTACTTCCCCAAAGACAGAGAACGTGGGGACACCTGTAAGTTGACGATATAGTTTTAGACCAACTGCACTTTCTCACACTTATATACTGACCTAGGAGTCACTCCCTCTGATGCTTTTCCAGAAATGACTGCAGTTACAAGAAGTCAGTTACAGAAAGAGGTCCAAAGTCCCAGAAGCTTGGATGGTACTATTATCTGCGAAGGTAGGTACTGTACAATATTGTAGCTGCTGCAGGTTATCATCATCTAAAGGTCAGAGGTTGTTTGTGATCGGAACTGAAGCTGTTGGTTGTCCACCTATTCGTGTTAGCGAAGTGAGTGTAAGCAAGTAAACTGCATTGCTGTTTGAGAAGTTTTTTCTTAAGATCAGATGACTTTATTGGCCATATACAATTTCTCGCATTAGGAATTTGTCTTTTCACAAACCCCAGCTTGCTCTCTATGAGACACACAGACAGGGAAAGAAGCTGGGGGTCAGACCACAGGGTGAGTCATTTATACAGCACCCCTGGAGCAGTTTGGGTGAAGGGTCTTGCTCAGGGGCCCAACGGAGTAGGATTCCTCTGCCAGCCGCGGGATTTGAACTTATAACCTTCCTGCCACAGGCACAGATCCTGAGCCACAGAGGCACTGCTCCGCCCTCTTCTTAACTGTTCTTAACTGTTCGTTAGAATACAGTAAACAGCATTGAAGTTCATCAAAGCATGCACATTGGAAGTTACCACATCTTTAGCGACGAGGATAAACATTGAAGCTAGCGAGTGGGAGGAGCAGCGACGAGGCTGGAGTTGGCTTCTTATTCGTGTTTTTCGTTCCACCTTAAATGCTGCTGCAGTGATGTTATATCGCCTTTCACCTGTAGATGGCTCTCTTCGGTCAGTACTGATCCGGATGGAGTACCGTAGACATCCTCAGTGAAAGGGAATAGCCAAATAAATAGCGACTGTCCAAAATGTGTTTTTGTATGGAATATATTTTTTAAAATCGCAAAACAGTTTTAAAAGCTCAGTATAACTTGAACTTACACTGGGAAAAGGTGATTGCCCTTTCTGCTTATTACTATGGCCCTCCCCCCCGATGATAAAAACGTCTCACAATTCTGACACTGAGGTGTGAGAGACAATGTGATACTTCACATTGTATACAATGTATACTTCAGACTATCAAAATCCTGAAGTATAAGAAAATTTACTGTACCGTTTTTTAAATACGACCCTCTGAACACAGCATGTGAGAAGACATTGGCAAACGGTGATGGCACTTTCTGCTGTATTGCTATGGCCCTCCCTCCTGATTATAAAAACAACAAAACTTACTTATTAAAACTATTTGCATGAATTGGCACAGGGTTACAACAAGTATAGATTTCAGCTTCTGTTTCGTTAGACATTCTTTAGATACATATTCAGCACTGTGAGAACAGTATCATTTGTTGGGTTCAATCCTCAAATTTCAGGTGAGCATAAGCACGGAGACAAATGGTTGACAGGTGTTTCTGATTTCTCGGGCGTACATTGCTGTATAAGTAATGTGAATTGATTCTAAGTCACAGACCACAGGGCTGTGACTCGTAAAACTACTGAACAAACTAAGAGCAGGAACACCAAATGTTCTAAGTTCTAATAATAGTTCAAGAGACAGTGAACGGGGAAGACAAAGAACAGCATCCAAATCCAAATGGGTCCAAAGGCAGGTCAGGGCACAGTCTGAGAGTCCATCAGCGAATAATACATCCTGGGACACAAGAAGGTTAAAATCCCCCGGGAGGGGGGAACACACGGACAGACAAAACATGGAGGTCCAAGGGTGACGGGGCCAGGTCCTCCAGACCCCGGGCTCAGGGAGCGGGAGGTGTCGGGGATGAGGCCTGTGCCCTCAGGAGACGGACGTAGGGTTTCCTGGTGCCCGGCGGGCCTCGCAACATCCTTACTGTAATGATGAGCCCCAAGGACTGGAGGAGCTAGTCTATAAATAATGAAGCTAAGAGGGTTCACCTGGGGAGCTTAACAATCACAGGAACAACAATGGAGCAGTGGAGCGCCCTCTAGGGAGGGATGTCGGGCGTGACACATACGTGGATTTCCTTTTCAATAATGATTCCAAATACATATACAGAAGTGGGGGACAACTAGGGGTGGAGGAGCAATCAGAAGGGAAAACCATTTATGTCAGCTGACCTGATGAAGACCTGCTAAGCCTACTAGGCACAGGAACAATAATTCGAAGTATTGATTCCTCAGGACAGTAGACTTTCACAGTGTCTAGTGTTGAAGGAACAGCTGCCAAAGTCAAGCTTCTGCTTGAACTACAGGTCACAGTTTGCAGTTTTTTTTATCAGGACTCACTTATGATCTGTAATCTTATATTGCAGATGGAGTCGCAGTCTGCTGTCTGAATACTGAGCGACTTAAGAGGGAAGTGAGCCGTTATCTGTACTACAGTTTGACAGAGCAGCAGTGGAAAGAGGGCTGTAAAGCAGCTCACTGTGTCCAACAAGCAGGGTGGCAGGTTGAGAGTTTAGTTTTCACAGACAGTAATTTAGGTTAATAAATAATTTGATGGCAATAACAGGTCTTACATTAACAGAACCCCAGTGTGCGGATATTCACTCCGACAGAAACACGACGACTCAGAAATGATATTGCTCATATCAAATTTGTAGTAATTTATTTTGAATCTAAATATTACAGTATATAGAGATTACAATCTTATTTTATCTGCTAAATTAAGTCAAGATCAAAGCAATTAAATCTAAGTCACAATTAAAGCAATTAAAACTCCTTTAACATACAAGAAATGTATCGAATAGGTCGATAGTTCTGTGCTGTAGAAAAACACCTTAACTCTTGTTGTTAATGTTAATTCATGAGATATACACCGTATCAAACATGCAGATATAAATGGCAATATAGCAAGTAAACTAAATTTACAGTTCAAGTGATAACTGGAAGTCAAAAGGCATGACCAGTCTAAACCTGAACACCAGTAATTTAGTATTGTAAATATGAAAAATTAGTGTAATACTTTAAAAATATTTAGACACTTCAGGGCACTTAAGTAGAATTCAACCACATCTGTGGAAACAAAGTCACAAGGCTCTCCACAGACCGGCTCTTGTCTGGTGCCCGTCACACATTTAAAGGTCACCTATTATTGTGTTAAAATCTGAACTTGTGACCTCTGTTCCCTTCTTTAACTGGTTTACTTACGAAACCAAGTACTCACATCAAACAATAGAAATCGTATCTGGAGTGCACATGTTCGTACAAAAGACGAAGGTGGGTTTTGCCCTTTTTAGAAAAGTACCTTAAAACTAGACAATTCAATTTCACTGTTTTAAACGTTCACTCAAAACAAAGTGATTATAGTAGTATAGTCTCACTAAAGTTACATTTGAACAAAGTCAACATTTGAAAAAGCAATAGTTCAAACCCTGATTATTCATTTTATATATAACTTTCACATATAATGCTAGTATTCTTTGGAAAAGTGAGGAATACTGGAGAAAGGGAGAAGACAAATTCTTCACAGTATTTTAAGAAACGCTTGTGCAGATTCGTGTGCTCGCAATGGCTTTGATATCTGCTCGCAGTGAAGACTGTCGTCATCAGCAGGTTTACATCTTTTGCAGGGAATGTCAGACCTCAGACACTCAAGGCCTGACGGTGGCTTCAGCCCCTCCACCTCAGTCCAGCAATAAGTATTTCTCGGTGGACTCCAGCAAACACATCAAAACACATTTGCTGCAAAAGAGAAACTTCAAAGAACATTTCTACTTCTGTGTGATGTCAGTGGTGTGTCCTTGGGCCACGATAGCCAACTGTAAATTGTATTCATTGACAAGGCACAGCTGGCCTGAGTTTTCAGCGCTCAGAAGGAGATGGATTCCAAGAGAGGGAATGGAGCTGTGGTGGAAATGGGTGGAAATAGCCAATTCTCTTGGGCTAATTAAGAGGTTCATTAAACCAATTGAGGAAAAAGGTTTTAGTCTGTATCTGAGCTCCATAATGGAAGGAGAGAGAATGAGAGCTCCAGGGGAGAGTCTCATCAGTGATGCATTGGGCCGTCTTACAGGCCTTTGGCACTCAGTGGGCTGCAAGGTAGCTTGAAGGGATAGAAATGATGCTCTTCTATGGGGTAACATGGGTCCCTGTTGGGCTACATGGAGCTTGTTCACAATTCCCAGTGGAGATGCAGTGTTTAATCCTGAGGACCGCTGTTGACTGTCTGAGCCAGGGCTGGAGACATTAGCACCAGGAGTGGGGCAGGAGAACATTGCCCGGCAAGATGGCACTGTCTCTTCTCCCCATAGCTGAGAAAGAAGAACCTGGATGGCATGGGCTGAGCCTTGAGTACCCCCTGTACCTGAAGAGCTGCAGACTGACAGGCTGCCTCACAATGTAGGAATAAGCATGAATAAGGAAACAGCAAACTGGGCTGCTGCTGTGACAGGGACAGAAGAGTCTGGCACGGAGAAGCTTCCTTGGCAACACAGGATCACCCAGGAGGAGAGAGTGATGAGTGAAGGAGAGCCCATGTGGATGTTTTGAATTCTGGTGATTACTGATTTGAAAATAACAGAAGATTAGCAGAAGGAAGAGGTCCGTGCTTCACTTCTGAGAGTCAGAAACAGTATGTAGGTCCGGAGACAGGCCACTTAATCAGGAAATGGCAAGGTGACCAGAGGACCAGTGTTGTCACATTCTGACATCAGAGATGTCAGCCCTCTCTCCAGTGTGATGCAGCTCTGAGACATTCGAAGCAAGGGAGGTGTCTGAAAGGAAGTAATCCCTGACGTCCTTCTCCTTGTGGAATATGACCTTGCTGCAGTCCCATGTCTGGTTTTGAGGCAATACTTCTACTGCAGTCGACTTCATCCCTGGCAAGGGGAACTGAAGTGAAGAGTGAATTGATCTCGGCCGAGAGGGGACAGAAAGGGAACGGAGGTGGAATGAAAGTTGAAAGTTACAGATGGGTCTGTTTTTGAGTGGGGGTTGAGTGTATTGTACTTGAGTAAACAAGAGAATTGGGAAGCAGTAGATAAAGGAGCGTTACTTCTTGTACTATTTGTGTGGACGCAGCACAGGTAAAATAATCAGAGGAAGTGTGTAGCTCTAGCAGTTTTGTCGAAGATGGAACTGCAGTCTTGTGCGACTAAGAATTTGAGAGACTGGGTTTCAAGTGGAAATTTGGCATGTGTACATCCATCACTCCAGTAGTTTTTACTTTAAAATCAAAATCTTCAGATTAAAAAACGTGACTATTAAATACACTGCAGGTTTAGTCAGCCAACGTCACTGCTTTATTTTGTTTTCTTGTTTTTTTTCTTAGATGTTGTATCAGGCTGTGAGACCTCATCACCGTTGTTTTCTTTATTTGCTGCAGCTGACATTTTACTAGTCTCTGCTGTGTTATTTTTTTAAATCCAGTTGCACATATCTGTAAACAACCCTTTTACCTGATCAAGTCCCTTTTCTAACCAGCCCTTCTGCTCCCCTGGCAGAAGTTTCTCTCCTCTGGCCACACGTTGCACTATCACAGCTCCTTCTCTGACTCGCTGTAACTCCGCTATGCGCTGCTTGAACCCAGGCTTGGCCTCCTGCTCCTCAGACTGAATCAGCAGGTCTATGTAATCAGGGGTTGCCAGGGGGTTGGGCCGGAGGGCGATCTCTTTCAGACGCTTCAGACTGTGACTCAGTTTCTCAATTAGCGCTAACACTTGGTTCTGCACTTGACAGTATTCTTTTGCAAGTTGTGTTACAATTCCCGCTGCATCCATTTTTTTCCCCAAGGCTTCTTCATACTGATTCTTCAGGTTCTCATAGGTTCTCTTTTCTTTAGTAACTTTATATTCCCATTTGTACTTCATGTTAGAGTGTAAACTCCAGAAGCATTTCTTTGGGCAGACTGTGCAGTTGCCATCTGAGCCCATTGCACAACAATCTTTCTTATCCTTGTCATCGGCATAGGCACAGCTATCATGACAGGTGAAATGACACACTTGGCAGTAAGTGATGAAGATTCCAGTTCCAGAGATGTCTGTCTTTATTGGCACTGTCATTTCCACCTCATACTCAAAGTCCTTGTTGGCCTCTATGCAGTCCTGGTGGCATTTCAGTGCCTCCTGTGTCTTTCTGATTTCATCCAGCTTCATCAGTCCAGCTCTGATCATGGGCTGCAGCCCCTCCACAGTTGCCTCCAGCTGTTGGCGCTCAGCAAGAACTTCCTTTGTCAGCTGCAGGCTTTGGGTCTGCATTGTATTTAAATGGATGAAGAATGTCTTCATGCTGACTGATCCCATCCTCCAGAACATTTTGTCAAAGTCATCCTGATCTGAAACTCCTGTTCCTCCATTATTGGAGGCAAACAAGACTGAGTTATTGAATTTAAAATGAAGAGGATTGTCATTTTTATCTTTAGCACACAAAATATCTGCCTCTCTGATGGCCTCTAAAACTGGTGGTGACTTACAATCAGCAAAAGTAACAAGAACTGCAATGTTTCCTGCAATGTCTTTTCCAAATATCGAGAGAATTGAGTCAAAGATGTACTTCTGTGTGTGTGTGAGACGTGCTAAAGCAGACTGGACCACAAAACACACTGCGTCAAGACTAATGATACCATTCTTATCAGAAAAGAAGTCTCTGATCTTCTGGGTGATGATTTTGTCCTGTCCGATCCCTCTGGTGTCCCCAAACCCTGGAGTGTCCACAATAGTAAGAGAGTAGGGAACCCTGAACCCTTCACTGTGGTGGATCTGATAGGCTGTGATCTCAGAGGTCTTACTCTCAGCCTGTGTCTTGTTGGTCTCTTCATGTATCAGTTTGAACCTGCTCTCATCCTCCCACTCCACTCCCAGGATGTAGTTGATCATCCCGTTGATGAGGGTGGTCTTCCCTGAGCCCGTCGCTCCCAGGAGCATGATCGTTCTGTTTCTACTGTTCACTGCTGGTTTTCCAAAGCTGAGTTTGGGACAGGTACTGCGTTTATCTTTAGACAGATTAAGCCTGTAAATCGAAGGTTCGCCCTTGTTCATTAAAGTGCACTTCTTGGGGTCGCCTGTAATTGGCTTCACAGGTGTTGTTTCTGCTGTTGTGATCACCACTTCACCACTCGGTGCGCTGGTCCCAAGATCCCCACAGTCACACAGGAGTCTGATTCTGTAGGATGTTTTCTTTGTCAAGCCTTCCATAGAAAATGAATACTGTTCTTTGTTTGTTTTCTTCTTCAGCCACTGATCAGATGTGTCCTCTCTGCTCTGTACTCTTTCCTCTCTGTATTCAATGATGTATCCCAGAATACTGACCCCCTCTCCAACAGCAGAAGGATTTCCCCATGTTATTGTGATGGAAGTTGGAGACACCTGGAGAGCTGAGGGGTTTCTGGGGGGGCTTGCTGGCAGAGTCTCCACACTGATGATGTCACTGCTCACTATGTATCCCAGCTGGCCCACTGCTGTGGATCAGAGCTCATACTCAGTGTGAGGCTTCAGCCCTGACACAGGGACAGTGTCCTGAGTGTCTTTGACAGTGACAGATTCCCACTCTTCCTGCTTCTTGGGTTTATATTCCACCCTGTGCTCCAGTGTGGCGGAGCTGGGGGGGGACACCTGTACTGTCACACTGTTGTGTGTCACTGTGTGAGCCTCAGGGGTGCCAGGCTTTGATGGGGGCTCAAAATGCACACCTTGATAATCCCCACCCTCATACAGGAAGATACACGCTCCGGGACGCTGGTCATCTTGTTTAGAATCAGCAAAGAATTTAGTTTCCTTCTGGGCCTTGTTAATATTCACTAACTCAAAGAAAACCTTCAGATACAGTTTCATCTTCTGAACAGACTCTCTCTTTACCCATCCTGTACTGGCCTGTTGTGTGTCAGTGTCTGTGTTCCTGCTCTCTGGGTGTCTGAGGTAGCTGGTCAGCTCTGACAGATACGGCTCAGGCTGGCTGAGTGAGGTGAAGCTGAAACAAACCACATTCTCAGTGTCTGGATCAGACAGCACCTGGTTAAACTCCTTGTCTAAAGACAGCACATTTATACCACTGTGTTTCAGTTTAGTAAGATATCCACTGACTGTGAAAAACATCTTTTTTTCACCTTAGAAATATCGCAAGACTACGCCCTATGCTATCATTAACTGTGGCTGAAAAGCTGATCAACATATTTGTATTCTCTCGAATTGACTACTGCAATGCTCTGCTCCCTGGGGTATCTAAATCTACTCTGAACAAGCTGCAGTATGTCCAAAATTCAGCAGCCAGAATCCTGACCAGATCTAGTGCAAGTGTTCACATTACTCCTATCCTGGAGTCCTTGCACTGGCTTCCGGTCAAATTCCGCATAGACTTTAAAATCCTCATGCTCACCTACAAGGCTTTACATGGCTTGGCACCTCAATACCTGTCTGAACTTTTATCGCCCTACTCCCCACCTCGCAACCTCCGCTCTTCAAATTCTGCCCTCCTTACTGTCCCCCAAGCCCGTCTACATTGTATGGGCGACAGGGCCTTCTCCTGCTATGCCCCCAAGCTCTGGAACTCCTTGCCCAAGGATATTAGAGAGTCACCTTCTCTAAACTCCTTCAAATCCAGACTCAAAACCCTCCTTTTCAGAAAAGCCTTTACTTAACTGCTTCCATTCTTCACCCCTCTGCTCTTCTTAATACCATCTTCCACGGTCTCCTCTATTGTTATTGTTGTATTGTTGTAATTATAATTGTGTCCTGTCTTGTGAAATTTTCTTATTTATTGTTGTAGTCTTCTTATTTATTGTTATTGTCATCCTATAAAGCGCTTTGAGAAGCCACCTTTAAAGGCGCTATATAAAATAAAGTTTATTATTATTATTATTATTATTATTTCTTGTTCTTTATTCTGCAGCCACAGTTGAAGCCTGTGAAATTTGAAAGGTGAGTCTTCATGATGTTTTATCAGCTCTCTGAACTCTTCTTCATCTTTCCCACCTCCCCTTACAGCTGGCAGGACACTGGCTAATCTATCCATGAAATTCAGTTTGTACTGAAGGACCAGTTGTTTCAGATTTTCTATTTTTCCTTTGACGCCAGGAAAGGTTTGGGAAACTGTGTGTTTCTGCAAATCGCTGCATCGCATTTCAGTCACATCCAGGTTCTCCACTGCAGTCTGTGCCTGTGTGACAAAACAGTTGCTTATGTGTCTGACCAGCTTAGTAGCCTTGGAGTCCAGCTTGACCAGCGGGTACAGCCAGAGCCTGATGGGCACAGCGTGTTCTCCTCCTTCTCCGAGCAGAGTCGGGAGGGCTCTGTAGACCTCAATGGCCTCTTTAAAAGTGGACGGGTTTGTCGCCAGATGAACATCCCCATGAAATGTGCAGCTGAACTTTTCTCCAGCGGCCTTTTCCTGTTCTGTCATTTCCAGAGAGCCTTTGCCACTAATTGAGATTCCTTTCAGCTTTTCAATCGTGAGTTTCAGTTTTCCCTCGATCTCCTGCTTGTTCTCTTCTTCAGACACCTCTCTGTCAAACACAAAGTAGGCCTGAGCCCCATACAGCACAGCTGTGACCACATGGGTGGCCATGTCGTCCTCAAACACTCTGGGATGGGTCACCTGCTCGTACCTGACAGTGGTGTTGTACTGCAGAGTGACTCTGGCCTGGCTGTGGGATTTCTTCTTGTCATTGAAGTACTTGGCGGCTCCTCCCACTTCTACAAGACCCCCCAGCAGACTGGCCTTCAGTGAGGCGTCCACCTGCAGGGCCGAAGCTTTGTCATCAATGGAGTCTGAGGCAGAGACGGTGAGCTCAGTTTTATTCTGGGAGCGCACACTGGTTTTCTTCTGTAGCTCCTCATGGTCCCACAGCGTGATGGCTGCAATAGAATCAGGGTTGATTACCTAATGCTCCTGACACACTGGACAATGCCAAAGAGGTTTGTTCAGTACTAAGCTTCATATAGAGAGACACTGATGTGATAAAGAAGTTCATTAATCTTGTGATTCAACAGCTTCAGTGATAGAATTAACTGTATCATGAACCGAGAAGCTTAAAAAGACCTGTGAGGAGAGTTTAGGACATGTCAATAAAATTCAAATAAGATTGAAATTGTATTCTGTAATCCTATATTGTATATTGGCACTAAATTAATAGATTTCATCTGGAATGTTTACCTGGGATCAGTGTGTCAGTCATACAGCAGCCCAGCTGGATCAGTGTGTAGTTGTGTCTGCTGTGCTACAGGTTTATCTGGGATCAGTGCGTCCCTGCGGCAGTCATACAGCATCCCCAGCTGGAAGGGTCTGCCCAGAGCTGCCATCTCAATGGGAACAGTTCCTACAGATGACATGGCTGGTGGTGGACTGGATACTGTAGAAAGAAGGTTTAAAGTCAACAGTTATATATGTTTGTATCTTTACATATATAATTTAGGTTTTACATTAATGGATGTAGCTGTGAATCTGGGTATCCAGATAGATTAAATTCCTGGTCGATGAAGCTTGGCTCTGGATCCTTCACTTATCTACTGCTTGGATTTCTGTCCGTATTAAGCTATAAAAATTCTTCAATCTTAAAAAAACGGCATGGGCACTAAGTTGTTGAAAAATATATGTATAGAGAATCCTGGTTTGTATCCACCTGGTTACCACCACCCTGAAGTCCTGCTTTGAAATATTACAGGAGTTACCCAGTGGAGACGCACTTTCTTTCCCCTAGACAGCACCCAAGCAGCTCTTTAACAAAGTGAAACCCTACCGTTGCCTTATTTTATACAAAGAGATGGTGAGCTGTTGCATGTTTTTAGACCTATTTGTTTCTATTGTCATGACATTACTGCTGTCTATAATATTGTTTGTCCGCTGTTTCAACTGTACTTATCAGTCAATACCCAGTTAAAACTTCCATGTTCATATATGCAATACTTTGATCACCCCCTGAAAATCAGGTAAAATATCTCATTACTACCTGGTTCAACGAAATCAGTTTTTTTCCTCTTCTTTTAAACTGTTGCCAGCTATGGTGTCACTGTTGAAAAGGCTGTGTTTCATGCAAGGATCTCTTCCAGATAGAGTTAAAATACAGTCGTGTCCTTCAGCCAGCTGGGGTGTAGGGCCAGTCAGGTCTATAGTGACACCTTCACCTGGAACATGAATAATCGGTGGTGGAATCAGAGCAGCTCTGTGACAGGCGGTCAACTGGACCTCCACCTGAGTGGAGCCGGCAGGTAGTCTTCATGGTCATGACACCTGACAGCCAGGTTCCACTGTGTTTACACATTTGCCTCCTTTCAGGGATGTGAGGCAGCCGTGAAGGGCTGGGCGTGCTGTGCAGCTGAGCTCTGCTGCTGAAAGAGGGAGAGAGAGAAAGAGACTCCAACCACTGGAGACGATCAAGCCACTGAGAGAGCGTTGATGCTTTTTCTCCTAGTGAGACTCAGTATAAAAGAGTCCAGCCATGTGACGTTTCCTCACAGCCCAGTTGCAGTGACGCTTTTTCCACCAGACTGAGACAGGTGGAGCCTCGTCTGTGGCTTTGGGCAAATTTCCGAAGCCTGAACCCAGAGAAAAGTCCGGATGGATAGCGAGCCTTCACACCCAACACCAGCCTGTTCTGGAGCAGCAGCTGAGGTGGAGCCGAGTATCAGACTGTGCTTCCCTGGTCCAGTGGAGCTCCTGCTCCTGCTTCTCCTTCTGGGCATCCTGGCTCCCTCTGGTCTTCACTCCTTGTCTTCCTGCTTCCCTCTGGTCTTCACTCCTTGTCTTCCTGCTCCTCTGGTCTTCACTCCTTGTCTTCCGGCTCCTCTGGTCTTCACTCCTTGTCTTCAGGCTCCTCTGGTCTTCACTCCTTGTCTTCCTGCTTCCCTCTGGTCTTCACTCCTTGTCTTCCTCCTCCTCTGGTCTTCACTCCTTGTCTTCCGGCTCCTCTGGTCCTGACTTCTAAATTCTGGTCTCTTTCTTGCTCTATTTGTTAGCCATAGAGAAAGTCTGGTCTGCCACAGTTCTGCTTGGTCAGTTCAAATCTGGGATTAAAATATCTCACCTACAGGAATTTTGTGTTTTTCAGGAGATCTTGGCAAAATGTCCTATATTTGTTAAATCCTGTGACTATTCAGGTGTGATTCTCACAGGTTTGATATTTTAGAGTTCTTAACTCATGTTTTTGCCATTCATTTGACATTAACAAGCAGAGCACAGTTCTTACTTGAATGGGTATGACACCTAGTATTGTAATTTAATGTTATTTATTTAATTAAATATTTTGTGTTTTTGTAAGGAAATGAAGTAAGAATGTGTGGAAACACATCCAGTGCTTTGCACATTCTTTTTCCAATAAGGAATGACGGATGTTAGTTTATTAGTTCAAAATTT
The DNA here is from genome assembly GCF_059453375.1 of Lepisosteus platostomus. Taxonomy (NCBI): domain Eukaryota; kingdom Metazoa; phylum Chordata; class Actinopteri; order Semionotiformes; family Lepisosteidae; genus Lepisosteus; species Lepisosteus platostomus. The sequence goes on from NC_142613.1 coordinate 2,540,160, forward strand.
TAACTTTCTGTACAAGCAATGGTGAGTGTCATACCTGATATTGCCACTAGGGGGACCACTCGGTATTATAAGCATGACCCTCAATCCATGGGTTTTGAATTTCGAGTAAAAAAACTTGCTGTAGGTCTTCTGCACAGTTTTTTAACGACTTCACTAATATTGTACTGATACTGTTTTTCTGCTTTCCTGTTTAAGCACTGTTATCTGTTAAGCTGCACTTTCCCCATGTACAGTAAGAGTCATGCATTCAGCCTGTTCTCCTTCTGTCTGAGTTGTACACTTGTTTCTAGGCCATCCAGGTCCTCCACTAATAGAACTGTCTCATGTAAATACAAAACCATGCGCCTACAATACAGACACAGAATTGGTGTGACCCCGAGCAGCAGATTAAAAATGAGATTTGTCCCAACCCAAGGTGTGGATCACCCAGGCATTTATATACCTGTCCAGGATCAATCCTGAGCTGTTTTCTTGCTGGAAGCAAGTTGCTACCACAGTGTGCAGGACCCTCAGCAATGACCTCTGTCCACAGACCTCACAGTTTCCTCTCAGAGACATCAGGACAGTTCAGCCCTCTGTTTCTCAAAGATGGATTCTGGTGCTGGGCGCTGGCTTTCCTTCAAGAACACCCCCTTGTTGAAACGTTGTCTACTAGAGCTGTCAGCTTTCAGAGGAAACGGAAACAGGCGGAGCCCCCTCCTGAGCCTTCGATCTTTGCAAACTTAAATTTTGTGGTTGTTCAGTACATGCTGTGCCTCGCACTGAACAGGTTTCTAAAATGTTACTCTGGAGAAGCAGTATTGTAACTCTTATCACACCCCTTTATTCTTTGTCAGCAAGTATAACTCCATTAATGTGTTCTTCATTTTCAAACCTGAAATTTAATAGGGTATTATGTAAAGTGCTGTAATGTGGCATTATGGCATAAGATTTGTTAAGAGAAAAAAGCAATTCCATTCTTTAAAACATTTTGAAAATAAGGTCTTAATGGAACTTGTGTGCAAGTGTTATTGGCTCTGGTTCCAAGAGAGCATAGTGATTCTTCTTACTGTTGTTCAGTCATAATGTTCACAGATGTGTGGTGTAGCTGATCAGGTCCAGGGTATTTTAACAAGTGATCCTATTTCCACAAAATCACTATTCGATTAACTATGGAGTAAGAAACTCAATCTGGCTATGATTAAGAACAAAGACAATAAAGACCTTCAGATAAAGAGCTTTCTTTTCACCCAGACTGACAATATCCTTGCACATCAAAAACAGAAAGACAAGAAATCTAGACAGACATCTAGTCACAGCACCTGAGTTCCATCGGCCAACCTGCTTGTTCTGTACAGGTCCTGGGGGTGAGACATGAAGGAAGAGCTGCTGTACTCGGCACTGACAGCAGATCCAAGACTCCCGTGAAGACGTCCTGCTCACGCCATCCCCACTAGACCAGCCCTCGGACACTTACACTGCTCTCGCTATTGGACACCAGCAAGGTCAGTGCTTCACTTACAAAAATCTGCTTTGTGGAGGAATTTTATGAGACTTTTTTTTTAACTGAGTGTGAAAGCGTGCACCTATGATACCTAAACTATTTCAGCCCTCAGACTGGTCCAGTTCTCAAGACTGCAGCACCAGTCAGGTAATCTTGTCCAGAAACATCACTATCGGAGAGCGACTCCACAGATCTCATGTGGGTACAGCCTGCTTGAATCCCAGAAACGCACACTTCAGCTTTACATTAAAAATACCTACATGTGAATTTTATATTAATAAAGTGTTTTCAGTTAATAAGATGCATGTATTTTATCTGCTAAAAGAGAACGTCTTTGCCCCAATTATCATTATTACATTATTGTGTGTCTGTCTCTGCCCTCAAGATCCAGTCTGCTTTCCAAACTATAACTACTACAGCAGCATGAAGTTGCGATTTTTTTTGGTTTTATAATTGTAAATCACAACAATGAAAATTGTATGTTTCTAAATATTTTGAAAAAAACTCATAAATTCTGACCCACTCATCAATGCCTCACTCATTTGTACACATTAAATTAAACAGACCACAAACGTGTGAGTACTTCTGTATCTATTAATCCTGAGTTAAGGATTGTGAAGGAGGTAAAAAAAAAGCCTAAATTCATTTTTTTTTCTTTCTGGGTATTACCAACAATTTTAAGACACTGTATCACGTGCTAGCAGTTTATTTTAATACTTCATTTAAGAGACCAATAGCCATTACCTGAATATTGTCTTAAAACATCCCCAAGCAAACCTTGTATTTAAAATATATATTTTTTTAAATTTATTTGCTTATTAAGTTACAGTATATACTGAACAATTTCCAAATGACATTTTAGTACTCACCCAAAGACAGAGAACGTGGGGACACCTGTAAGTTGAGGATGTGGATTAGACCGACTCTGCACTTTCTCACACTTATATCCTGACCTGGGAGTCACTCCCCCTGCTGCTGAAGTCTTTTTCTCAGAAATGACTGCAGTTACAAGAAGTCAATTACAGAAGAGGTCCAGGGCCCCGGCAGCTCGGATGATACTATTACCTGCGCAGGTAGGTACACCATCAGTACAGTATTAGAAAACCGCTCCCCAGCATTCATGCCAACACTCTGCCCGAATCCCAGAAATATACACCTGAAATTGCCATTAATGAAGGTTGTGGTGTGCAGCTGAGCACTGCAGCCTCACAGCGCTGGGGCCCTGGGTTCAGTCACTGGGGTCTATCTGTGTGGAGTTTGCATGGTCTCCATGTGTCTGTGTGGGTTTTCTCTGGATGCTCCCGTTTCCTCCCACAGTCCACAGATATGCTGGTACTGTAGGTTAAACAGCCCTGGTGTATGAGTGTCCTGCAATGGCCTGGCATCCTGTCCAGGGTTACCCTGCCTTGAGCCCATTGCTTGCTGGAATAGACTCCAGCTCCCCTGGGTCCTTAGTGTTTGTCCAGTGAAAACACCAACATTGATCTGTCCTGTACAGCTCGCAGCAGGACCCACGGCCCGTCTCAGTGCCGGTTTGTCTATTTCATCCCTCCCTCCAGCAATCACAATTCAGCAGGGTTAGAACACAGCTGCAGAGCACCAGGCTGAGGAAGATACAGCTACAGGCTCCTGGGCTGGAGTCCAGCCTCTGGTGTCTGTCTGTGTGGAGTCTGCATGTTTGGAGGTTATTTGCAGGGAGATCCAGCCCTGCTGAAGACATGCTGGCTGGGCCAGTTTGCTCTGTGCACCAGAGAGGAGCTCTGAGCTCTCAGTCCCCCCTTCAGTCTGCAAAGAGGAACAAGGATGAGCTGAGTTCTACTCGCAGGTGGATGAATGACTCAAGTACGGATCTTGAACTCAGAGGAGGAGAGGAGACTGGCCTTGGGGGAGCAGGTCTGCTGCCCCCCTCACTGCAGCCTGATTTTCACATCAGCACGACCCCAGAACACAGCCCAGACGAGACATTTACCCAAAACATGGCGTCTTTATTTCAGCTTCACTTCTACTTCGCTTGGTTTCTTTTTTGCAAGGATTTACTTTTCTTTACAGAAAATACAATTCATACAGGCTCTGAAAAACCCATTTTTGTGCTAAAGCAAAACTTTGCTTCTTTCCCCCCCAAACTGCTCTTCTTCAAGGCACTGAAAACAAGCTCTTGTTAAGGTTCTGGGATAGAAGAACGAAAAAGCCCAAATAAAATCATTACAGAAAAAACAGGTTCAAAGACACACTGAGCAATACATCTCCATAAAAATAACTTCAGATTATTTTAACAAAGGGTTAATCTTGGGAAAACGCTTGTGCTAGCCAAACTTGCCTTCCTTCACTCCTAGACTGCCAGCGAAATAAAGTGACAAATCACCCCCAGCGATGTGCCTTCCCTACTGCAGCTGAGCACACTGGTGAGGAGCAGTGCTGTGTGGGTGCAGACGGGGCGCTGGGCCTGCCTGTGCATTTACTCCTGAACCCTGCTGTCTGGGCAGAAGGAAACTGGGAGTGGGGGTGCTGGCCAAGAGAGGGAGGGGTAAGCCTGGACATGGGGAGTGATTTAACTGCAGGGGTGGGACTGTACTCATTGTGTTGTGCTCACAGCTCAGAACAAACTGCCTTAAGCAACAGAGGAGTTGTATGAGTATAAATCTGCCCCAGAGAGGTCACCAACACTCACATTGGGACCGTAGGGCTGAATTCAAGAGCTAGTGTATTGAGAGGGGACAGTGCTCAGGGGCTGCTCCAGGGCTGGGACAGTGCACAGTAGCTGGAGGGGCTGCAGGCCACACCCACTTCCACCCCCCCATTGGTATGGCAACCACCATTGACCAGGCAGGTGGTCCCACTGCTGCTGTTCTGCACCACTGCGGAGAGGGAAGGGGGAAGGGGAAAGAGGGATGAAGCAGGAGAGCATGACGGAGAGGTGAGAGACATACAGGGAGGGAAGAGGCAAGGGAGACACAGAGTCATTTACACATTCAGTACGTGGACAGTGTCCAGTAACACATTAACACTGCCCTGAAGCTGACCTCCCTCTCCCTCTCTCTCTCAGGTCTTGTGATGGAGTGGAAGAGGCTGCCCTGTTGGGGCTGTTCTGGAGACTCCAGCAGGCAGCAGACGGGCCTGAAGACGGCGCGTCACTCCGGGGCCGAGGGCGGGTGGGGGTTGCGGACGGACTGGCAGACCAAGGACACAGCCGGCCTCCCTCTCTCCTTCCGGCCCCTCGCCTCTCCAGCGCTCTCCTCCCTCCATCTGACTCTCAAGGGCCTTGCAGACCGGCGGAGGAGCAGCCCGGCAGGGTCCAGATCCCTTCGGATTCAGACGGAAACACGTGGAGACAAACCGCAGACGCTCGGACTCTCCCCCTCCTCCGTTTTTCCCCGTTAGTTTCCTTTCCCCATCTTCCCACCTCTCTCGCTCTCCTCTCACTTCGTCGTCTTGCCCGGCTCCCTCACCCTTTTCCGAACGGATTTCTTGCCTGACCGGCTGGAGGGCAGTAGCTCCGCTGCCCTGGTCCGTCTCTCTCCCTCTGTCCCCTGGCCCCCGCGAGAGGGAGTGCGTCTCTCCGTCTTAATCCAGTGCACCCCCTCTCTCCGTGTGCTGTGGGGAGGGGAGTCTGAACTTCGCCCTCCTGTCTCCCGTGATGAAAGGGTCTGGAGGGGTTTTTTTGTGAACAGGCAGCAGAAACCCGCCGCTCATCGCAGCTGGCTCCTCGCGCACTCAGAATCTGCTCTTTTTGTTTCATGGACACACATTTGGAAGCAAGACCCCACATGCCATGTTTCTGTTTCTATTGTATCTGCTTCTGGTGTGTGTGTTCTGGACGGAGAAGAAGGAGAAGGGACTGTAGGCGACACGGGTGGTTGGAAAAGGTCGACAGGCTTGGTTTCTTGGTGCTACTTATTCCCCGACAGGTATATTTCTCTTTCTCTCTGTCCCTGTCCTCCTCACTCTCCTCCTAACTCCCTCCTCCAAAGCCCAGACTTTCTCACTGTCCCCTGCTCCTTGATTTGATTATTTCCAGCTCTGGGTTCTGATAATGATGGTTATTATTATATTATTGTTATATTATTATTATTGGTATTGTTATTATTACAGACACACAGTTCTCGTGGGTTTGTGTTCAATCTTTTCATTTCAAAGTTGCCTTTTTGGTTTCTTTTCCTCTTGATAGAAATAAAGGTTCAGGAATTGTTTTAGGAACTTTCAGCTGTGTGTTGGTGTCCGTGTTGGGGGCAGTGTGTGTGTTTGAAGGGGGGATGATTGGGTGTGTGTGTGAGGGGAGAACAGTCTGGTACACTGATAAGAGTGATCCCGGGTGAGATTTGTATGTGTCCTTGATTTCACAGCCGACAGGAATTCAAGTTGCTGTTGAGTGACATGTGCTGGAAGTTCCAGCGACGGCCACACGGTGGCAGCATCGTTGCGCAATCACGCTGTCTGCAGCTGAACATTAAACTCGTAAAGGCGGACCCTTCTGCACGCATTCAATAGAGCTGTGCGTGGACTGCCAGTGGTCCGCTCTCCTGCCCCAGCACTGAGGTGCCCCCTCGCCTCACCCTGACCCCGAGTTCCTCCAGGCACGTCAGCCCTGGAGCCTGGAGACCTGTTACTGCACCTCGGAGGGTTGAACACACCAAGCATGGTTTTTCCTTGCAAAGGAACAAGTAATAGGTTTATTCCATGCTGAAAAAATGAAGAAAGAGAACACAACGTTTCGGCCGTGGAGCCTTCTTCAGGTGTCAATTGTTTTTCCTTGGCGACACGCATGTGGCGACACACCACATGCGTGTCGCTACACGTTGGTGTATTTTTTAAAAGTAAGATATTGTAACGCAACAGGGGTTCAGGCGGGCGCCCTTGCCGCGTCAGGTCGGCCCCGCACCGTCAGGGGCTCGAACCCAGGACTCCCGCGTCACTCAACAGGGACACAGCCCGGTGAACTAAAGAGAGATTTCTCTATAGGCCGGTGAGCTGTGGTCCTGATATTACAGGGAAGGGCAGAGCAGTAAGCCGGCTCTTACACACCACTGACGGCCGTAAGCGTTACAATATAAACTCGTATCTTTAAAAAAAAAAATACGGGCTGAACTGAGTTCATCGGCTCTTTTCCTTTGCGCTGGTGGTTTTCAGTCCAGGGCGGTACTGGTAGCAGTATATGTAGCCACTAGAGGGCGCCGGTCTACTTCTTTCGGGAGGCTGCTAATCGTGTCGTGTTGCAAGAAACAGGCGGCAGTTTCGCCGTTTAATCAGCGCTCATATGGTGCAAGTAGCTCTACCAGCCCGCAGCTCCCGGCTACCTGGATGGGAGACTCCTGGGAAACTCAGGCTGCTGCTGGAAGAGGTGTTAGTGGGGCCAGCAGGGGGCGCTCACCCTGCGGCCTGTGTGGGTCCTCATGCCCCAGTATAGTGACGGGGACACTAGACCGTAAACAGGCACCGTCCTTCGGATGAGACAATACCGAGGTCCTGACTCTCCGTGGTCATTAAAAATCCCAGGGCGTTTCTCGAAAAGAGTAGGGGTGTTACCCCAGTGTCCTGGCGGGGTTACCTGCGGTCAAGGCCGCCGGACACGCTCTCCTGATTACCGGTTCGGTTCTCCTGTTCCGTTGTGTGTCGGAGGGGGGGCGGAGTGACTTCTCTCCCCCCGCGAAAAAACAAGGCGCTATATCCCGGGAACCTGAGCAGCACAGCGGTCACTACGCATCGGCACAAACCGCCCAAGCGCAGCACCAACTCGTCGGCTGTGCCGTCCGCGGGGAGGCCAACCTCTTCAAACTGACCTGAGGCGAGAGAGAAGGGACAGGTCACCCTTGTTATTACGTCATTACGGGTGGAAATGAGCGGGAACGCAGCGCCCCGCGAGTGGCGGCGGACGCGCCTCGCCGCAAGCTCGAGGGTTTTCAAAACTGCCTGTGAGTGATTGGCACCAGCAGGCAGCCAATCAGCTGTGTCAGCGGGTGCTTGGGGCCCCGCCTACACTGGAGAAAAGCGACGGTGATTGGCCCGCAGGTTTGCCGCTTTCGCGGTGGCTCCGCCTCCCGTTGCTCGAGATTCCCGTTTGCGCGTGAGCTGTGTAACGTCTCTGGCCGGTTATTGTGCTGAGGTCGGGCGTCACAGGTTAGTCAAAATAACTTCTAATATTTGACATAAATTGTGGATATAGTCACCTATGTCCACTCATTGTAACATGTCTACCGTTTTGTTCGAAGGTTGTTTTAACTATACAAAGGACAAGTTAGCCATTTGGGTCAATAATCTTGCTTGGAGGTAAACTTCTAGAAACAGCTTGTGCGAGTTTAGGGGTGTGTGACAGACAGTACAGGGGGACCCTGTTAATAAAGGCAGGAAAGGCTCCTGCAGGGCTCCCAGACGGCCACAGGGCGGAGATCATCTTCAGATTTTAAAAGATGTAAACTGGACAGCGATAACCCTGTTTCTCCAGAGTGTTTTATGGCGCTTAGCCGGGGGAAGTCAGGATTTGACCAGTCAGTCACATGCTGTGCTTTGGTCTAATTGAGGTGCTCATGTCCCTATTTCAGTGTCTCTTCGTATGAAGCTTATTTAAAAACACAGAGATTATTTCTACAAGCATGACTAACATGTGTCCATGTGGTTCGGTTGATGGATCTGCAGTGTTGTCAGCCTGTCTCTCTGGTAATTTGTAAAGACTTGGTATGAAACAGGTCTAAGTTCAGTGCAGGTGTTTCCTTTCTACTTGAGAGGAATCCCTATTGGAAAAATGGACATTTCTGACAGAAGAGTTGACAGTTGTTCCAAGTGGGAGCTTTTCTTACCGTACCTCCGCTTTCAGTAACAGCTCAGTCTTTAGTGGAGCCCAGCCCCGCAGACACAGGGCTCTCAACTGGACCACAGCCTGGACAGGACGCCAGCCCATCGCAGGGCAGTGACACTCTCCAGCAGACTCTACCTAGAGAGCTGTGAGTGCACTGCTCATGAGGTTAGACCAGACTGGGGGGCAGTAAAAGACACCCACTCTACTAGCAAATAAAGGTGTTCATGCTTATACTGACAGACCTGTGTGGGGTACTATTGGTGTTCTTTGAAACCAAAGTTTGTAGTCAGGTAGTGTCTTATGCCGGCGTTACACTACACGACTTCCTAGGATTTCCAGTCGTGGCCTTCATTTACATGATCGTAAGAAATCCACAGCGAGTTGTAGAGAGTCGCATCGCGCGCCCATTACTGTCAGTTGTGTAGTGTGACATCCCCAGAGACTCATATTGCTCTTAATAGCCCCTACAACTCTCTGCGACTCACTACGACAAACTCAGACAGGTTTGATTTTCTCGTAGCCAGTCGCCAGTCGCAGGGGTGGGCTCTTGTGTCTGCGACAGTCACAGCCAATGAGAGCGGAAGTGGAAGTACAGTGCAGCTGCAAGGAAAGAGGGAAAGCGAGTGTGTTGGACTGGGCAAATGGAGGAGAGGCTCGTCGAACTGTGGAGCCAGCACAGATGTCTGTTCGGCGTTTCGTGTTTGTGTACTTTGTGTGCTGCTCCTCCTCTTGCTCCATGTTGATTGGCTGACAAAATGAGGCGACCTCGCGGTACTTTCGCGGCGCGATACGAGATGTGGAACCGGGATGAAAAGTCGTGAGGGAATCGTGTGATTAGTCACCCCTGCGATTCCTAGTCGTATGATTTGACACCCTCTGGGACAGAAAAGGCAGCCAGACTCAGCAGCTGCAGTCGTTAATTTTGACATGCTCTCTGACTAGAGGTCGTGTCGAGTCCTGTAGCCCGACGCCGGCTTAAGGGACGACAGTAACGTGTCAAGAGCATTCTGGAGACAGTGGGCCAAGCAGAGAGGGGGTGCAGTGACTCTCCTGCACAGTGAGGGGTGCTGGGGGAGCCTTTCCCTAAACTGAATCATAGGAACCTGAGAGGCTCTTTAAAGGTGGTTCAGGAGACAGACTGGATGAGAAGTATAAAAGATTGCATTGCTCAAGTTTCACTGAGACTGTATTTATTTAAAACCACTGAGCACAAAGAAGGTTACTTGTGCTGTCCTTCATGAAAAGTTATATAAAGGTTATATCTCTTTAAAGACAGTACAAGAAACATGAAATCAGGCTAATGAATGAAAATTGTCTATGAAATCAATACAGAAAAAGGATCACAGAGAACACAGTATGCATCTATGTTTTATAGAAAACAGGAAAACAAAGGAAAACACATTTCAGAAATGCTCTTTCATTCCCTTGTCAGATCATCAGTGTAACAATTCAGTAGTATCCTAGTACAATTATTTTACATATGTCAAACATTTGAACAAAATGAGTATCTTGTGGTGTATTCACTAACATGTACTTGGTGCCAAAGCGTATATGGAACAATAACTTTTATTTGCTGCTTTTCAATTTAATAATATCTTTATCAGAATGTTAGAAAGGGGACATTTATATGGTAACATGTTTATCAGTCAATCCTGTATTTCTCTAATTTTCAATCCAGCAATCCATGTTGGTGATATCCACTTAATTCTCATTTGTATAGTATGCTTTCAAACTATCTTATCTTTTACTTTTTGTAAAATCTCTGAGGCACCGTCCTTTTGTTGTTTATTTCCATTCTATTTTTTTTTACCAAACAGATGGTTAAAGAAGTCTGAGGCACTGTCCTTTACCCACTCTTTCGAAGTCTTCTCTTCCTGTGGAAGCAGACTCTCTCCACTGGCCACCTTCTGCACTATCACAGCTCCTTCTCTGACTCTCTGTAGTTCTCTGATGCGATCCAGATATCCAGGCTTGGCTTCCTGCTCCTCAGCCTGTATCATCAGGTCAACGTAATCTGGGGCCCTGAGAGGGTCTGGCCGCAGAGCGATCGCTTTCAGACGCTTCAGAGTGCGACTCAAGTTTTCAGTTAATTGTAAGACCTCTTTCTGTACATCTTTGTATGTCTTCTGAAGCTGTTTGATGACTTCCTCTGCTTTCATCTTTTTCCCCTTTGCGTCCTCAAACTGCCTTTTCAGATCCTCATATGTTCTTTTCTCTTTTCTGGTTCTGTATTCCCATCTGTACTTCTGATTAAAATGTACATTCCAGACACATTTGTTTTTACAAATCCTGCAGTTTCCTTTTTTATCCATTGCCCAACAACCTTTCATACCATCCTCATTAGGAATTTGACAGGGATAGTGACAGGTGGTATGACACACTTGGCAGTTGGTGATGTAGTTTCCAGTCTCAGAGATATCTTCCTTTACTGGCTCTGTGACCTCTACTTCATACTCAAAGTTCTTGTTTTTCTCTATACAGTGTTTGTGACGTTCCAGTGCTTTCTGTGTCTGTTCCAATTCATTGAGTGTCGTCAGTCCGACTTTGATCTTGGGCTGCAGCCCCTCCACTGTCACCTCCAGTCGATTGCGCTCCTCCAGGACCTCCTTTGTCAGCTGCAGACTTCGGGTTTGCATTGTATTTAAATGGTTGAAGAATGTCTTCATGCTGACTGATCCCATCCTCCAGAACATTCTGTCAAAGTCATCCTGATCTGAAACTCCTTTTCCTCCATTATTGGAGGCAAACAAGACTGAGTTATTGAATTTAAAATGAAGAGGATTGTCGATTTTATCTTTAGCACATGAAATATCTGCCTCTCTGATGGCCTCTAAAGCTGGTGCTGATTTACCATCAGCAAAGGTGACCAGAACTACAATATTGTCTTCAATGTCTTTTCCAAATATCGAGAGAATTGAGTCAAAGATGTACTTCTGTGTGTGTGTGAGACATGCTAAAGCAGACTGGACCACAAAACACACTGCGTCAAGACTAATGATACCATTCTTATCAGAAAAGAAGTCTCTGATCTTCTGGGTGTTGATTTTGTCCTGTCCAATCCCTCTGGTGTCCCCAAACCCTGGAGTGTCCACAATAGTGAGAGAGTAGCAAACTCTGAGCCCTTCACTGTAGTGGATCTGATAGGCTGTGATCTCAGAGGTCTGTGTCTTGTTGGTCTCTTCATGCATCAGTTTGAACCTGCTCTCATCCTCCCACTCCACTCCCAGGATGTAGTTGATCATCCCGTTGATGAGGGTGGTCTTCCCTGAGCCCGTCGCTCCCAGGAGCATGATCGTTCTGTTTCTACTGTTCACTGCTGGCTTTCCAAAGCTGAGTTTGGAACAGGTACTGCCTTTATGTTTAGACAGATTAAGCCTGTAAATCGAAGGTTTGCCCTTGTTTATTAAAGTGCAGTTCTTGGGGTCGCCTGTAATTCGCTTAACAGGTGTTGTTTCTGCTGTTGTGATCACCACTTCACCACTCGGTGCGCTGGTCCCAAGATCCCCACAGTCACACCGGACTCTGATTCTGTAGGATGTTTTCTTTGTCAAGCCTTCCACAGAAAATGAATTCTGTTCTTTGTTCGTTTTCTTCTTCAGCCACTGATCAGATGTGTCCTCTCTGCTCTGTACTCTTTCCTCTCTATATTCAATGATGTATCCCAGTATGCTGACCCCCCTCCCAACAGGAGAAGGATTTTCCCATGTTATTGTGATGGAAGTTGGAGACACCTGGAGAGCTGAGGGTTTTCCAGGGGGGCTTGTTGGCAGAGTCTTCACTCTGATGATGTCACTGCTCACTATGTATCCCAGCTTGCCCACTGCTGTGGATCTGAGCTCATACTCAGTGTGAGGCTTCAGCCCTGACACAGTGACAGAGTCCTGAGTGTCTGTGACAGTGACAGATTCCCACTCTTCCTGCTTTTTGGGTTTATATTCCACCCTGTGCTGCAGTGTGGCGGAGCTGGGGGGAGACACCTGTACTGTCACACTGTTGTGTGTCAATGTGTGAGCCTCAGGGGGGGCAGGCTTTGATGGGGTCTCAAAATGCACACCTTGATAATCCCCACCCTCATACAGGAAGATACACGCTCCTGGACACTGGTCATCTTGTTTAGAATCAGCAAAGAATTTAGTTTCCTTCTGGGCCTTGTTAATATTCACTAACTCAAGGAAATTCTTCAGACACAGTTTCATCTTCTGAACAGACTCTCTCTTTACCCATCCTGTACTGGCCTGTTGTGTGTCAGTGTCAGTGTTCCTGCTCTCTGGGTGTCTGAGGTAGCTGGTCAGCTCTGACAGATACGGCTCAGGCTGGCTGAGTGAGGTGAAGCTGAAACAAACAACATTCTCAGTGTCTGGATCACACAGCACCTGGTTAAACTCCCTGTGTAAAGACAGTACTTTTATACCACTGTCTTTCAGTTTAGTAAGATATCCACTGACTATGTCCATTTCTTGTTCTTTATTCTGCTGCCACAGTTGAAGCCTGTGAAAGTTGAAAGGTGAGTCTTCATGATGTTTTATCAGCTCTCTGAACTCTTCTTCATCTTTCCCACCTCCCCTTACAGCTGGCAGGACACAGGCTAATCTATCCATGAAATTCAGTTTGTACTGAAGGACCAGTTTTTTCAGATTTTCTATTTTTCCTTTGACGTCAGGAAAGGTTTGGGAAACTGTGTGTTTCTGCAAATCGCTGCATCGCATTTCAGTCACATCCAGGTTCTCCAATGCAGTCTGTGCCTGTGTGACAAAACAGTTGCTTATGTGTCTGACCAGCTTAGCAGCCTTGGAGTCCAGCTTGACCAGCGGGTACAGCCAGACCCTGATGGGCACAGCGTGTTCTCCTCCTTCTCCGAGCAGAGTCGGGAGGGCTCTGTAGACCTCAATGGCCTCTTTAAAAGTGGACGGGTTTGTCGCCAGCTGAACATCCCCGTGAAATGTGCAGCTGAACGTTTCTCCAGCGGCCTTTTCCTGTTCTGTCATTTCCAGAGAGGCTTTGCCACTAATTGAGATTCCTTTCAGCTTTTCAATCGCGAGTTTCAGTTTTCCCTCGATCTCCTGCTTGTCCTCTCCTTCAGACACCTCTCTGTCAAACACAAAGTAGGCCTGAGCCCCGTACAGCACAGCTGTGACCACATGGGTGGCCGTGTCGTCCTTAAACACACTAGGATGGGTCACCTGCTCTTGGCCCAGGTGACTCATGGTCAGCTGCTCGTACCTGACAGTGGTGTGGTACTGCAGAGTGACTCTGGCCTGGCTGTGGGATTTCTTCTTGTTATTGAAGTACTTGGCGGCTCCTCCCACTTCTACAAGACCCCCCAGCAGACTGGCCTTCAGTGAGGCGTCCACCTGCAGGGCCGAAGCTTTGTCATCAATGGAGTCTGAGGCAGAGACGCTGAGCTCAGTTTTATTCTGGGAGCGCTCACTGGTTTTCTTCTGTAGCTCCTCATGGTCCCACAGCGTGATGGCTGCAATAGATTCAGGGTTGATTACCTAATGCTCCTGACACACTGGACGATGCCAAAGAGGTTTGTTCAGTACTAAGCTTCATATAGAGAGACACTGATGTAATAAAGAAGTTCATTAATCTTGTGATTCAACAGCTTCAGTGATAGAATTAACTGTATCATGAACCGAGAAGCTTAAAAAGACCTGTGAGGAGAGTTTAGGACATGTCAATGAAATTCAAATAAGATTGAAGTTGTATTCTGTAATCCTATATTGTATATTGGCACTAAATTAATAGATTTCATCTGGAATGTTTACCTGGGATCAGTGTGTCAGTCATACAGCAGCCCAGCTGGAACAGTGTGTAGTTGTCTGCTGTGCTACAGGTTTACCTGGGATCAGTGTGTCAGTCATACAGCAGCCCAGCTGGAACAGTGTGTAGTTGTGTCTGCTGTGCTGTGGGTGTATCTGGGATCAGTGTGTCAGTCATACAGCAGCCCAGCTGGAACAGTGTGTAGTTGTCTGCTGTGCTACAGGTTTACCTGGGATCAGTGTGTCAGTCATACAGCAGCCCAGCTGGAACAGTGTGTAGTTGTGTCTGCTGTGCTGTGGGTGTATCTGGGATCAGTGTGTCAGTCATACAGCAGCCCAGCTGGAACAGTGTGTAGTTATGTCTGCTGTGCTGTGGGTGTATCTGGGATCAGTGTGTCAGTCATACAGCAGCCCAGCTGGAACAGTGTGTAGTTGTGTCTGCTGTGCTGTGGGTTTACCCGGGATCAGTGCGTCCCTGCGGCAGTCATACAGCATCCCCAGCTGGAAGGGTCTGCCCAGAGCTGCCATCTCAATGGGAACAGTTCCTACAGATGACATGGCTGGTGGTGGACTGGATACTGTAGAAAGAAGGTTTAAAGTCAACAGTTATATATGTTTGTATCTTTACATATATAAGTTAGGTTTTACATTAATGGATGTAGCTGTGAATCTGGGTATCCAGATAGATTAAATTCCTGGTCGATGAAGCTTGGCTCTGGGAACCTTCACTTATCTACTGCTTGGATTTCTGTCACTATTAAGCTATAAAAATTCTTCAATCTTAAAAAAACGGCATGGGCACTAAGTTGTTGAAAAATATATGTATAGAAAATCCTGGTTTGTATCCACCTGGTTACCACCACCCTGAAGTACTGCTTTGAAATATTACAGGAGTTACCCAGTGGAGATGCACTTTCTTTCCCCTAGACAACACCCAAGCAGCTCTTTTACAAAGTGAAACCCAACTGTTGCCTTATGTTATACAAAGAGATGGTGAGCTGTTGCATGTTTTTAGACCTATTTGTTTCTATTGTCATGACATTACTGCTGTCTATAATATTGTTTGTCCGCTGTTTCAACTGTACTTATCATTCAATACCCAGTTAAAACTTCCATGTTCATATATGCAATACTTTGATCACCCCCTGAAAATCGGGTAAAATATCTCATTACTACCTGGTTCAACTAAATCAGTTTTCTCTTCTTTTAAACTGTTGCCAGCTATGGTGTCACTGTTGAAAAGGCTGTGTGTCATACAAGGATCGCTTCCAGATAGAGTTAAAATACAGTCGTGTCCTTCAGCCAGCTGGGGTGTAGGGCCAGTCAGGTCTATAGCGACACCTTCACCTGGAACATGAAAAATCGATGGTGGAATCAGAGCAGCTCTGTGACAGGCGGTCAGCTGGGCCTCCACCTGAGTGGAGCCGGCAGGTAGTCTTCATGGTCATGACACCTGACAGCCAGGTTCCACTGTGTTTACACATTTGCCTCCTTTCAGGGATGTGAGGCAGCCGTGAAGGGCTGGACGTGCTGTGCAGCTGAGCTCTGCTGCTGAAAGAGGGAGAGAGAGAAAGACTCCAACCACTGGACACGATCGAGCCACTGAGAGAGCGTTGTTGCTCTTTCTCCTTGTGAGACTCAGTATAAAAGAGTCCAACCATGTGACGTTTCCTCACAGCCCAGTTGCAGTGGCGCTTTTTCCTCCAGACTGTGACAGGTGGAGCCTCGTCTGTGGCTTTGGGCAAATTTTCAAAGACTGAACCCAGAGAAAAGTCCGGATGGATAGTGAGCCTTCACACCCAACACCAGCCTGTTCTGGAGCAGCAGTTGAGGTGGAGCAGAGTATCAGACTGTGCTTCCCTGGTCCAGTGGAGCTCCTGCTCCTGCTTCTCCTTCTGGGCATCTTGGCTCCTCTGGTCTTCACTCCTTGTCTTCCGGCTCCTCTGGTTCTGACTTTTAAATTCTGGTCTCTTTTTTGCTCTATTTATTAGCCAGAGAGATAGTCTGGTCTGCCACAGTTCTGCTTGGTCAGTTCAAATCTGGGATTAAAATATCTCACCTACAGGAATTTTGGTTTCCTTCAGGAGATCTTGGCAAAATGTCCTATATTTGTTAAAACCTATGACTATTCATAGATTCTCACAGGTTTTAAATATTAGAGTTCTTAACTCATGTTTTTGCCATTCATTTGACATTAACAAGCAGAGCACAGTTTTTACTTGAATGCATACGACACCTAGTGTTGTCATTTAATGTTAATTAAATTTTCTGTTTACACTTTTGTAAAGAAATTAAGTAAGTGATGGGGAAACATCCAGTGCTTTGTACATTCTTTTTCCAATAAGGAATAACGGATGTTAGTTTATTAGTTGAAAATTTTAACTTTCTATGCAAGCAATGGTGAGTGTCATACCTGATATTGCCACTAGGGACCACTCGGTATTATAAGCGGGACCTGTCCAAGATAAATTCTGAGCTGTTTTCTTGCTGGAAGCAAGTTGCTACCACAGTGTGCAGGACCCTCAGCAATGACCTCTGTCCACAGACCTCACAGTTTCCTCTCAGAGACATCAGGACAGTTCAGCCCTCTGTTTCTCAAAGATGGATTCTGGTGCTGGGCGCTGGTGCTGGCTTTCCTTCAAGAACACCCCCTTGTTGAAACATTGTCTACTAGAGCTGTCAGCTTTCAGAGGAAATGGAAACAGGCGGAGCCCCCTCCTGAGCTTTCGATCTTTGCAAACTTAAATTTTGTGGTTGTTCAGTGCGTGCTGTGCCTCTCACTGAACAGGTTTCCAAAAATGTTACTCTGGAGAAGCAGTGTTATAACTCTTATCACACCCCTTTTATTCAGCAGGTATGACTCCGCTAAAGTGTTTTTTATTTCAAGAAATTGAAATTTAATCGAGTACTATAAAGTGCTGCAATGTGGCATTTGGGCACAAAATTCATCAGAAAAAAGCAAATACATTCTTTAAACGTTTTGAACAGCTCAGATTTAGTCTTAATGGAACTTGTGTGCAAGTGTTATTGGGCTCTGGTACCAAGAGAACATAGTGATTCTTATTACTGTTCTTCAGTCATAATGTTCACAGATGTGTGGTGTAGCTGATCATGTTCAGGGTATTTTAACAAGTGATCCTATTTCCACAAAATCACTATTTGATTAAGCTTTATCCAGCCATACACTATGGAGCAAGAAACTCAATCTGGCTATGATTAAGAACAAAGACAATAAAGACCTTCAGATAAAGACCTTTCTTTTCACCCGTACTGACAATATCCTTGCACATCAAAAACAGAAAGACAAGAAATATAGACTGAGACATCTAGTCACAGCACCTGAGTTCCATCGGCCAACCTGCTTGTTCTGTACAGGTCCTGGGGGTGAGACATGAAGGAAGAGCTACTGTACTCGGCCCTGACAGCAGATCCAAGACTCCCGTGAAGACGTCCTGCTCACGCCATCCCCACTAGACCAGCCCTCGGACACTTCCACTGCTCTCGCTATTGGACACCAGCAAGGTCAGTGCTTCACTTACAAAAATCTGCTTTGTGGAGGAATTTTTTTGAACCAAGTGTGAAAATGTGCATCTACAGTAGTGTGACACAGTGGAAGGGATCTTCTCCTGTTCACCACTAGAGGGCCCCTAACACCACCAAGGCAGCCCTTTAAACTGTTCTCTCTCCCTAACTCGCATGAGAATGTCTATCGGCACCACTGGGGCTCCTAATTAGAAACCCTGTATTACATTCTCACGTGATTCCCCTGTGTTCATCCTAGAACTATGCCATTGGCTGTAAAGCTACGGAGCAAACTTTATATCTCTGCATGTCTACACACCATCTGTCTACCTGCTCTCGAGGTATCAGCCCTCCAGCCTGTGAGAAGGCAGTCCGGAAAGCCCACAGTGTCACATTATCTAAACTATTTCAGCCCTCAGACTGGTCCAGTTCCCAAGACTGCAGCACCAGTCAGGTAATCTTGTCCAGAAACATCACTATCGGAGAGCGACTCCACAGATCTCATGCAGGTACAGCCTGCTTGAATCCTAGAAACACACACTTCAGCTTTACATTAAAAACACCTACCTGTGAATTTTATATTAATAAAGTGTTTTCAGTGATTAAGATACAAGTATTTTATCTGGTAAAAGAGAACATGTCTTTGCCCCAGTTACCATTATTTCATTTATATGTGTCTGTTTCTGCCCTCAAGATCCAGTCTGCTTTCCAAACTATAACTACTACAGCAGCATGAAGTTGCAAATTTACAAAAAGGGTCAAGTTTGATAATTGCACATCACAGTTGTATTATTGTGTTTCTATATGTTTTGAAAATAATCACCAGTTATAAATTCTGATCCACTCATCAATGCCTAGCTCATTTGTACTCATTTGTTAATCTTTTATCATTTCTGGATATTAGCAACAAAGTTCAGAGACTGTATTATGTGCTAGCAGTTTTTAAATATTTAAAGAAGAGATAGAACAATAGCCACTACATCAATATTTTTTTAATCCCTGAGTAAAACCTTTAATTTTAAAATATTTTTTACTTAAAAATCTATTTGCTCATTAAGTTACAGTATGTACTGAATAATTTCCAAATGACATTTTGGTACTCACCCAAAGACAGAGAACGTGGAGACACCTGTAAGTTGAGGATGTGGTTTAGACCGACTCTGCACTTTCTCACACTTATATCCTGACCTAGGAGTCACTCCCCCTGCTGCTGAAGTCTTTTTCTCAGAAATGACTGCAGTTACAAGAAGTCAGTTACGGAAAGAGGTCCAAAGTCCCAGCAGCTGGGATGGTACTATTATCTGTGCAGGAAGGTACTGTACAATATTATAGTTTCTGCAGGTTATCATCATCTATATGTCAGAGGTTGTTTGTGATCGGAACTGGAGCTGTTGGTTGTCCACCTTTTCGTGTTAGCGAAGTGAGTGTAAGCAAGTAAACTGCATTGCTGTTTGAGAAGTTTTTTCTTAAGATCAGATCACTTTATTGGCCATATACAATTTTTCGCATTAGGAATTTGTCTTTTCACAAACCCCAGCTTGCTGTCTATGAGACACACAGACAGGGAAAGAAGCTGGGGGTCAGACCACAGGGTGAGTCATTTATACAGCACCCCTGGAGCAGTTTGGGTGAAGGGTCTTGCTCAGGGGCCCAACGGAGTAGGATTCCTCTGCCAGCCGCGGGATTTGAACTTATAACCTTCCTGCCACAGGCACAGATCCTGAGCCACAGAGGCACCGCTCCGCCCTCTTCTTAACTGTTCTTAACTGTTCGTTAGAATACAGTAAAGAGCGTTGAAGTTCATCAAAGCATGCACATTGGAAGTTACCACATCTTTAGCGACGAGGATAAACATTGAAGCTAGCGAGTGGGAGGAGCAGCGACGAGGCTGGAGTTGGCTTCTTATTCGTGTTTTTCGTTCCACCTTAAATGCTGCTGCAGTGATGTTATATCGCCTCTCACATGTAGATGGCTCTCTTCGGTCAGTACTGATCCGGATGGAGTACCGTAGACATCCTCAGTGAAAGGGAATAGCTTAATAAATAGCGACTGTCCAAAATGTATTTTTGTACGGAATATATTTTTTAAAATTGCAAAACAATTTTAAAAGCTCAGTATAACTCGAACTTACACTGGGAAAAGGTGATTGCCCTTTCTGCTTATTTCTATGGCCCTCCGCCCCCCCCGATGATAGAAATGTCTCACAATTCTGACACTGAGGTGTGAGAGACAATGTGATCCTTCACATTGTATACAATGTATACTTCAGACTATCAAAATCCTGAAGTATAAGAAAATTTACTGTACCGTTTTTTAAATATGACCCTCTGAACACAGCATGTGAGAAGACATTGGCAAACGGTGATGGCACTTTCTGCTGTATTGCTATGGCCCTCCCTCCTGATTATAAAAACAACAAAACTTACTTATTAAAACTATTTGCATGAATTGGCACAGGGCTACAACAAGTATAGATTTCAGCTTCTGTTCGTTAGACATTCTTTAGATACATATTCAGCACTGTGAGAACAGTATCATTTGTTGGGTTCAATCCTCAGATTTCAGGTGAGCATAAGCACGGAGACAAATGGTTGACAGGTGTTTCTGATTTCTCGGGTGTACATTGCTGTATAAGTAATGTGGATTGATTCTAAGTCACAGACCACAGGGCTGTGACTCGTAAAACTACTGAACAAACTAAGAGCAGGCACACCAAATGTTCTAAGTTCTAATACTCAGAACTGTTACAAGCAACAAGTGAAACTTAGCTCTTGCAGCTTTTCTTTAGCTTAAGACAAAGTCCTCATATGAGAGACCTTTGCAAACTAGTTCTCATTTGAACGGGAATTGGCCGACTCTCTAGATAATTATCGCCATATTCAATTCCAAACCCCGACGCCTGCGTCTGGTCAAGAAGGGCAAAACCTCACCACAGAGGTAGGCACTGATTGTTTTTGTGTGTGTGTCCGCCGTGGCACAGTAGCGTTCGGCAGCCTAGGTAATTGTTGCTTAGCCTGTGTGTGTGAGAGAGAGACAGTATGTATATATATAAGATTCCACTTATTCTGCTGTAAGATTATACCGCTTGAGGATTGCATTGTAAATTGGAGGGGTGCCCCTATGCTGGCAGGGCGGTCATTTAGAGCACGGTCACCCCACTTTTGCACAGGCCCACCCAAAAATCAATTCCTGGCTACACCCCTGCAAGCAGCTGGAAGAACACGAACCTCCATATTACCTGACTTTACATGATGAAGGTGATGATGAGGTGATAAATGGTTTACAGACTGACAGACCAACGAGACATGTGGTTGTGATTTCAGGATGTGTACAGAGGGTGAGTGTCCTTTCTGAAAAGGTAAACTGCAATGATATTCTCATAGTGGATATACTGTCACGGACACGGTCTGGGATCCGTGTCAGGTCTTGAAGTAGACCCTGTGCGATGCAGGTTAGAGTTGACATGGTAAAAGGAAACACACAGGGGTTTAATAGTGCACAGAATAATAGTGACAGTTCAAGAGACAGTGAACGGGGAAGACAAAGAACAGCATCCAAATCCAAACGGGTCCAAAGGCAGGTCAGGGCACAGTCTGAGAGTCCATCAGCGAATAATACATCCTGGGACACAACAAGGTTAAAATCCCCCGGGAGGGGGGAACACGCGGACAGACAAAACATGGAGGTCCAAGGGTGACGGGGCCAGGTCCTCCAGACCCCGGGCTCAGGGAGCGGGAGGTGTCGGGGATGAGGCCTGTGCCCTCAGGAGACGGACGTAGGGTTTCCTGGTGCCCGGCGGGCCTCGCAACATCCTTACTGTAATGATGAGCCCCAAGGACTGGAGGAGCTAGTCTATAAATAATGAAGCTAAGAGGGTTCACCTGGGGAGCTTAACAATCACAGGAACAATAATGGAGCAGTGGAGCGCCCTCTAGGGAGGGATGTCGGGCGTGACACATACGTGGATTTCCTTTTCAATAATGATTCCAAATATATATACAGAAGTGGGGGACAACTAGGGGTGGAGGAGCAATCAGAAGGGAAAACCATTTATGTCAGCTGACCTGATGAAGACCTGCTAAGCCTACTAGGCACAGTAACAATAATTCGAAGTATTGATTCCTCAGGACAGTAGACTTTCACAGTGTCTAGTGTTGAAGGAACAGCTGCCAAAGTCAAGCTTCTGCTTGAACTGCAGGTCACAGTTTGCAGTTTTTTTTTATCAGGACTCACTTATGATCTGTAATCTTATATTGCAGAAGGAGTCGCAGTCTGCTGTCTGAATACTGAGCGACTTAAGAGGGAAGTGAGCCGTTATCTGTACTACAGTTTGACAGAGCAGCAGTGGAAAGAGGGCTGTAAAGCAGCTCACTGTGTCCAACAAGCAGGGTGGCAGGTTGAGAGTTTAGTTTTCACAGACAGTAATTTAGATTAATAAATAATTTGATGGCAATAACAGCTCTTACGTTAACAGAACCCCAGTGTGCGGATATTCACTCCGACAGAAACACGACGACTCAGAAATGATATTGCTCATATCAAATTTGTAGTAATTTATTTTGAATCTAAATATTACAGTATATAGAGATTACAATCTTATTTTATCTGCTAAATTAAGTCAAGATCAAAGCAATTAAATCTAAGTCACAATTAAAGCAATTAAAACTCCTTTAACATACAAGAAATGTATCTAATAGATCGATAGTTCTGTGCTGTAGAAAAACACCTTAACTCTTGTTGTTAATGTTAATTCATGACATATACACCGTATCAAACATGCAGATATAAATGGCAATATAGCAAGTAAACTAACTTTACAGTGCAAGTGACAACTGGAAGTCAAAAGGCATGACCAGTCTAAACCTGAACACCAGTAATTTAGTATTGTAAATATGAAAAATTAGTTTAATACTTTAAAAATATTTAGACACTTCAGGGCACTTAAGTAGAATTCAACCACATCTGTAGAAACAAAGTCACAAGGCTCTCCACAGACCGGTTCTGGTGCCCGTCACACATTTAAAGGTCACCTATTATTGTGTTAAAATCTGAACTTGTGACCTCTGTTCCCTTCTTTAACTGGTTTACTTACGAAACCAAGTACTCACATCAAATAATAGAAATCGTATCTGGAGTGCACATGTTTGTACAAGAGACGAAGGTGGGTTTTGCCCTTTTTAGAAAAGTACATTAAAACTAGACAATTCAATTTCACTGTTTTAAACGTTCATTCAAAACAAAGTGATTATAGTAGTATAGTCTCACTAAAGTTACATTTGAACAAAGTCAACATTTGAAAAAGCAATAGGTTCAAAAAATATTCTCAAGCACTAGCAAATTTAGCAAAATGTATTTTTTAAACTTTTTTTGTAAAAAATATTTGGTATATGCAACAAAACTTTTGAATACATGAAGTTATAAAACAAAAAAAAAAGCATAGGGATTTTACATACTGTAGGATAGGGATAGAGAATAGGAAGCACAGGGATTGTATTGTGGACAAACCAGGATGAGGGACACACACAGAAGCACACAGGGACTGTTTAGAAACCCTGATTATTCATTTTATATATAACTGTCACATATAATGCTAGTTTTCTTTGGAAAAGTGAGGAATACTGGAGAAAACCCATCTGGAGAAAGGGAGAAGACAAATTCTTCACAGTATTTTAAGAAACGCTTGTGCAGATTCATGTGCTAGGAATGGCTTTGATATCTGCTCGCAGTGAAGACTGTCGTCATCAGCAGGTTTACATCTTTTGCAGGGAATGTCAGACCTCAGACACTCAAGGCCTGACGGTGGCTTCAGCCCCTCCACCTCAATCCAGCAATAAGTATTTCTCAGTGGACTCCAGCAAACACATCAAAACACAGTTGTTGCAAAAGAGAAACTTAAAAGAACATTTCTACTTCTGTGTGATGTCAGTGGTGTGTCCTTGGGCCACCAGAGCCACCTGTTCTGTAAATTGTAATCATTGACAAGGCACAGCTGGCCTGAGTTTTCAGCGCTCAGAAGGAGATGGATTCCAAGTGAGGGAATGGAGTTGTAGTGGAAATGGATGGAAATAGCCAATTCTCTTGGGCTAATTAAGAAGTTCATTAAACCAATTGAGGAAAAAGGTTTTAGTCTGTATCTGAGCTCCATAATGGAAGGAGAGAGAATGAGAGCTCCAGGGGAGAGTCTCATCAGTGATGCATTGGGCCATCTTACAGGCCTTTGGCACTCAGTGGGCTGCAAGGTAGCTTGAAGGGATAGAAATGATGCTCTTCTATGGGGTAACGTGGGTCCCTGTTGGGCTACATGGAGCTTGTTCACAATTCCCAGTGGAGATGCAGTGTTTAATCCTGAGGACCGCTGTTGACTGTCTGAGCCAGGGCTGGAGACATTAGCACCAGGAGTGGGGCAGGGTAGCAGGAGAACATTGCCTGGCAAGATGGCACTGTCTCTTCTCCCCATAGCTGAGAAAGAAGAACCTGGATGGCATGGGTTGAGCCTTGAGTACCCCCTGTGCCTGAAGAGCTGCAGACTGACAGGCTGCCTCACAATGTAGGAATAAGCATGAATAAGGAAACAGCAAACTGGGCTGCTGCTGTGTCAGGGACAGAAGAGTCTGGCATGGAGAAGCTTCCTTGGCAACACAGGATCACCCAGGAGGAGAGAGTGATGAGTGAAGGAGAGCCCATGTGGATGTTTTGAATTCTGGTGATTACTGATTTGAAAATAACAGAAGATTAGCAGAAGGAAGAGGTCCGTGCTTCACTTCTGAGAGTCAGAAACAGTATGTAGGTCCGGAGACAGGCCACTTAATCAGGAAATGGCAAGGTGACCAGAGGACCAGTGTTGTCACATTCTGACATCAGAGATGTCAGCCCTCTCTCCAGTGTGATGCAGCTCTGAGACATTCGAAGCAAGGGAGGTGTCTGAAAGGAAGTAATCCCTGAGGTCCTTCCCCCGTGGGATTCTGTGTTTGTGGAATATGACCTTGCTGCAGTCCCATGTCTGGTTTTGAGGCAATACTTCTACTGCTGTCGACTTCATCCCTGGCAAGGGGAACTGAAGTGAAGAGTGAATTGATCTCGGCCGAGAGGGGACAGAAAGGGAACTGAGGTGGAATGAAAGTTGAAAGTTACAGATGGGTCTGTTTTTGAGTGGGGGTTGAGTGTATTGTACTTGAGTAAACAAGAGAATTGGGAAGCAGTAGATAAAGGAGCGTTACTTCTTGTACTATTTGTGTGGACGCAGCACAGGTAAAATAATCAGAGGAAGTGTGTAGCTCTAGCAGATTTGTCGAAGATGGAACTGCAGTCTTGTGCGACTAAGAATTTGAGAGACTGGGTTTCAAGTGGAAATTTGGCATGTATACATCCATCACTCCAGTAGTTTTTACTTTAAAATCAAAATCTTCAGATTAAAAAACGTGACTATTAAGGCTGTTCCTGTAGCACCTTGTAGACTAGTTCAGCCTGCAGAGAACACTACAGCAGTACAGTGAGCACTGTGTGAAAGCCCAGATCTGCCTGCAGGACAGGTACACAGTGCCCAGGCTGTTCCTGTAGCACCTTGTAGACTAGTTCAGCCTGCAGAGAACACTACAGCAGTACAGAGAGCACTGTGTGAAAGCCCAGATCTGCCTGCAGGACAGGTACAGTGCCCAGGCTGTTCCTGTAGCACCTTGTAGACTACTTCAGCCTGCAGAGAACACTACAGCAGTACGGAGAGCACTGTGTGAAAGCCCCTGCATGGCTGTTTTTTGATTTGTCATTCCAGGCAGAAACACCCTCTGTCCACACTGGAGGCGATCGTGAACGAGGCCCAGCTCATCCCTGTCCAGCTCCCCAACATCCTGGCGCTGCAGTCCAGCCTGGCCCGGGCGCGAGAGTGGGTCACCGACCTGGAGGAGATACAGGTCAGTACGCTGACCACTGCAGTCCGGCCCGTAGCAGGAATACTGGGCCAGATAGCCAGTGCTTTACCTCTGACTGACTGTGATTAACCAGCGGTGCGTCGGTCTCCTATCTTCAGCATCACAGGCACACGGGGCCAGTCTGAATGTTTCTCACTCCCTGGTCTGAATTAAAAAAATGTCATGTTTTGAACCAGAGCTGATCCTTTGGGTTGGCTTTTCAATTTCTAACCCCCAAGAGGGACTGTTACGGCCCCTCTACAGCTGATGTCTGCCCCCCCTCCCCCCTGTGCAGAACGGAGAGCACTGCCCCTGCCTGGATGACCTGGAGGGGCTGGTGGCGGTGGGCCGGGACCTGCCCGTGAGGATGGAGGAGCTCAGGCACCTAGAGCTGCAGGTGGCCAGCGCCCACTCCTGGCGGGAGAAGGCCAGCAAGACCTTCCTGAAGAAGAACACCACCTACAGCCTGCTGGAGGTGAGGCGGGGGGCTGGTGACGCCGGTGGGGGGGGACCTCGCCCCCGCGAGGGGACCGGTCTCTGACTCTCGCTCGGCCGCGGCCCCCTTGCAGGTGCTGTGCCCCTGCGTGGAGGTGGACGCGGACGGCGCCCCGCGGGGACGGAGGGGCCACAGGAGGGAGAGCGAGGGCCGGCTGTACCGCTCCGACACGGACAGCCTGGGGCTGTCGGCCCAGGACCTGAGGGACCCCGGCGCCATAGTGAGTCTCTCTCTGTCCAGCTGGTGGCCGGAGCGCTCCCGTGTTCCCCCTCTCAAGCTGCTCTAAACCGGAGGACGTTAGTGTAGGCTTGTGGAATCGGCGTTGTGACGCGCCGAGGAGACGCTCTCCTGTGGCGGACAGGCAGTCCTGACCCCAGGATACGCTTCCAGACGTAAGGTGAAGCTGTAAGGTGATTCGGCCAATCACATGGTTTGATCATTGGCGGAAGAGTGAACCACTGAGAGCTGGTGTGTGGTGAGCGTTCTGGCGCACTATGGCTGCCGTCGCATCATCCAGGTGGGGCTGCACACTGGTGGTGGTGGAGGGGAGTCCCCATTACCTGTAAAGCGCTTTGAGTGGAGTGTCCAGAAAAAGCGCTATATAAGTGTAAGCAATTATTATTATTAATAATAATAATAATATTATTATAACCGCTGATCTGTATTTATATACAGCAGAGGTGAAGTCGATCAATCGCCTGATCAGGAAGGTTTTTAACCGATGTGAGTCTGATAGTTTGTGAGAGGGAGTCTTTGTTGTGAAACGCAGTTTGTGTTGATAGGTGTTGGGGGGGTGCGGGGCCGTATGGTCACCCCGCCCGTGGGCCGATTCGGGGGCTCGGCTTCCCTCTCAGCCCCTCCCGCTCCCTGTCTCCCGGCCAGGTGGCGGCGTTCAAAGAGGGCGAGAAGCGGGAGAAGGAGGCCATGCGCCGGCTGCAGGAGGCCAACCTGGCCAAGCCGGGAGCCGCGGAGGCCAACGGCGGCCCCCCCGGCGCGGCGGAGCGGGCGGAGCCGGGCCGCGGCGACAGCCCCCCGCCCCCCAGTCCCGGTCCCGGCCCGGGAGTCTGCGTGTGCGGCACGCCCCCCCGGCCGCCCCTGGCGCGCTGCGACCTCTGCAAGGACTGGTTTCACGGGGGCTGCGTCCCCTTCCCCAGCCTGCTGCCGCCGGGCGGCCCCCCTCACGCCAACGCCAACGGCGGCGCCAGCGCTGACCCCCAGCACGGCCCCGACGGCGCCACCTGCTGGTGGGACTGGGACTCCAAATTCCTGTGCCCGCTGTGCCAGAGGAGCCGGCGGCCGCGGCTGGAGACCATCCTCGCCCTCCTGGTGGCGCTGCAGCGCCTGCCCGTGCGGCTGCCCGAAGGGGAGGCCCTGCAGTGCCTGACGGAGCGCGCCATGAACTGGCAGGGCCGCGCCCGGCAGGCGCTGGCCAGCCCCGAGCTGCGGGGGGCGCTGGAGAAGCTGCAGGCGCTGAGGTGGCGGCTGGAGCCCCCCGGAGCGCCCGGGGAGGGCGGGGGGCCGGGGAAGGAGGAGGAGGAGGATTCGGTGATCGTGCTGTCGGACACCGAGGGGGTCATCGACCTCACGGAGGACAGCAGCCCCTCCAAGTCTGGGAAGAAGGACGGGGCGCCCCCGTGCAAGGGCCAGGAAGGGAGCGAGGCCAAGGTGGGTGTGGCCGTGCGTGAAGGAGTGAGAATGCGTGTACCCGGGGGGGGTCTTGTGCAGGGGAAGTGGTGCCCCTCGGTGTGTGACCCTGTGTTCGTCCGTGTTGCAGGCTGGCTGCGAGAATGGACACAGCAGAACAGCGCCCCCCGTCTCCACGGCGTCAGGTCAGTCTCCCGCACGCTCGCACGGGACGGCCCGCTGGCCTCGGGGAGCGGATTCAGAATTGAAGGGCTGCGTGTCGGTTCTTGTTTCGACTCGTGCGCCGGCTGCCTTCCGCATCGCTCGCGCGGGCAGGCTTTTGCTGCCTCCGTTGTCCCCCTGCGCGGCGCTCGTGAGCACAGGCCCTCGGTCACCAGTAACCCTCGCCGGTCTCTCTGGCCGTGCTGGGTTGGTCCGCTCAGCCGGTGGGGTGGCAGCGGCTGAGTGTCGGCGTGTGGATTATCCCCTCTCTGTCTCTGCCAGGCATGGAGGGGCTGCGGGCTCTGCTGCCCCAGCTGAAGGGTCCCGTGATCGGGCTGTCGCCGGCGGCCCGGGCCGAGCTCGAGGAGCTGCAGCTGGAGGGGGACCTGCTGGAGGTCACGCTGGACCAGGGGGCCATCATTCGCCGGGTCCTGCTGGCAGCCGGCCGGCCGCCCCTGCAGCAGCTGGAGCAGCTCATTCAGGTGAGGGAGGGAAGGAGGGGTGAGCTGGAGAGGGTTGGGGGTGAGGTGGAGAGGGTTGAGGAGGTTGGGGGGTGAGGTGGAGGGGGTTGGGGGCGAGGTGGAGGGGGTTGGGGGTGAGCAGAAGGATGGGGACAGCTGGTACTGAGCTGGGGGGGTTGGGGGTGAGCTGGAGGGGGTTGAGGAGGTTGGGGGCGAGCTGGAGGGGGTTGAGGGGGTTGAGGGGGTTGGGGGTGAGGTGGAGGAGGTTGGGGGTGAGGTGGAGGAGGTTGGGGGTGAGGTGGGGAGGGTTGGGGGTGAGCTGGAGGGGGTTGAGGAGGTTGGGGGTGAGGTGGAGGGGGTTGAGGAGGTTGGGGGTGAGGTGGAGGGGGTTGAGGAGGTTGGGGGTGAGGTGGAGAGGGTTGGGGGTGAGCTGGAGGGGGTTGAGGAGGTTGGGGGTGAGCTGGAGGGGGTTGAGGAGGTTGGGGGTGAGGTGGAGGGGGTTGGGGGTGAGGTGGAGAGGGTTGAGGGGGTTGGGGGTGAGGTGGAGGGGGTTGGGGGTGAGGTGGAGGGGGTTGGGGGTGAGGTGGAGGGGGTTGGGGGTGAGGTGGAGAGGGTTGAGGAGGTTGGGGGTGAGCTGGAGGGGGTTGAGGAGGTTGGGGGTGAGGTGGAGGGGGTTGGGGGTGAGCAGAAGGATGGGGACAGCTGGTACTGAGCTGGGGGGGTTGTGGAGATGGAGAGACACAAAGGGGGTTCAGGTAAAGATATAGGCCCGTCTTATACACGGGAGGGAGACGGATAACGGATCACTCAGGGAGAATAGTGATCTTTTTAGAAGAAGGTTTTCTAGGGAGGATCTCCAGGCAACCTCTTGTGCTCACATGGATGCCCCCGTTTCTCTCTTCCCTTGTCCGTCTCGTTCGACCTCAGATCGAGCTGCAGGAGCAGCGCAGCATGGGCCGGGGGGGCCGAACCCGGGACTCGCGGAGGAAGAGGAAGAGCGAGAGGGGAGGAGGGGGGCTGGGGGGGGAGCTGTCACTGTCCCAGGATGCCTCGGAGTCCAAGAAAACCCGGCCTGTGAGCCAGCAGCAGCCCCCCTCCACAAACACAGAGACCACGGAGGTACGGGTACACACTGCGTGACCACCCCGATGAATCTGCACACTCGTAGGCTTCAGCTCCGTCGCGGTTAATGTTTTTGACCGAGTCTCCCACTCGTGCCACTCGTGTGCTCTTAACCAGTAGTGGGCAGTATCTGTCAGCTTGCTCTGCGCGCTGCTTCGGTGCCCAGTGTCTGTGCTGACCTCCCTCTCCCTCTCTCTCTCCCTCTCTCTCTCAGGTCTTGTGATGGAGTGGAAGAGGCTGCCCTGTTGGGGCTGTTCTGGAGACTCCAGCAGGCAGCAGACGGGCCTGAAGACGGCGCGTCACTCCGGGGCCGAGGGGGGGGGTGGGGGTTGCGTACGGACTGGCAGACCAAGGACACAGCCGGCCTCCCTCTCTCCTTCCGGCCCCTCGCCTCTCCAGCGCTCTCCTCCCTCCATCTGATTTTCAAGGGCCTTGCAGACCGGCGGAGGAGCAGCCCGGCAGGGTCCAGATCCCTTCGGATTCAGACGGAAACACGTGGAGACAAACCGCAGACGCTCGGACTCTCCCCCTCCTCCGTTTTTCCCCGTTAGTTTCCTTTCCCCATCTTCCCACCTCTCTCGCTCTCCTCTCACCTCTTCGTCTTGCCCGGCTCTCTCACCCTTTTCCGAACGGATTTCTTGCCTGACCGGCTGGAGGGCAGTAGCTCCGCTGCCCTGGTCCGTCTCTCTCCCTCTGTCCCCTGGCCACCGCGAGAGGGAGTGCGTCTCTCCGTCTTAATCCAGTGCACCCCCTCTCTCCGTGTGCTGTGGGGAGGGGAGTCTGAACTTCGCCCTCCTGTCTCCCGTGATGAAAGGGGTCTGGAGGGGTTTTTTTGTGAACAGGCAGCAGAAACCCGCCGCTCATCGCAGCTGGCTCCTCGCGCACTCAGAATCTGCTCTTTTTGTTTCATGGACACACATTTGGAAGCGAGACCCCACATGCCATGTTTCTGTTTCTATTGTATCTGCTTCTGGTGTGTGTGTTCTGGACGGAGAAGAAGGAGAAGGGACTGTAGGCGACACGGGTGGTTGGAAAAGGTCGACAGGCTTGGTTTCTTGGTGCTACTTATTCCCCGACAGGTATATTTCTCTTTCTCTCTGTCCCTGTCCTCCTCACTCTCCTCCTAACTCCCTCCTCCAAAGCCCAGACTTTCTCACTGTCCCCTGCTCCTTGATTTGATTATTTCCAGCTCTGGGTTCTGATAATGATGGTTATTATTATATTATTGTTATATTATTATTATTGGTATTGTTATTATTACAGACACACAGTTCTCGTGGGTTTGTGTTCAATCTTTTCATTTCAAAGTTGCCTTTTTGGTTTCTTTTCCTCTTGATAGAAATAAAGGTTCAGGAATTGTTTTAGGAACTTTCAGCTGCGTGTTGGTATCCGTGTTGGGGGCAGTGTGTGTGTTTGAAGGGGGGATGATTGGGTGTGTGTGTGGGGGGAGAACAGTCTGGTATACTGATAAGAGTGATCCCGGGTGAGATTTGTATGTGTCCTTGATTTCACAGCCGACAGGAATTCAAGTTGCTGTTGAGTGACATGTGCTGGAAGTTCCAGCGACGGCCACACGGTGGCAGCATCGTTGCGCAATCACGCTGTCTGCAGCTGAACATTAAACTCGTAAAGGCGGACCCTTCTGCACGCATTCAATAGAGCTGTGCGTGGACTGCCAGTGGTCCGCTCTCCTGCCCCTGCGCTGAGGTGCCCCCTCGCCTCACCCTGACCCCGAGTTCCTCCAGGCACGTCAGCCCTGGAGCCTGGAGACCTGTTACTGCACCTCGGAGGGTTGAACACACCAAGCATGGTTTTTCCTTGCAAAGGAACAAGTAATAGGTTTATTCCATGCCGAAGAAATGAAGAAAGAGAACACAACGTTTCGGCCGTGGAGCCTTCTTCAGGTGTCAATTGTTTTTCCTTAGTAAGATATTGTAACGCAACAGGGGTTCAGGCGGGCGCCCTTGCCGCATCAGGTTGGCCCCGCACTGTTGGGGGCTCGAACCCGGGACTCTCGCGTCACTCAACAGGTACACAGCCCGGTGAGCTAAAGAGAGATCTCTCTATAGTCCAGTGGCTGTAGTCCTGATATTACAGGGAAGGGCAGAGCAGTAAGCCGGCTCTTACACACCACTGACGGCCATAAGCGTTACAATATAAACTCGTATCTTTAAAAAAATACGGGCTGAACTGAGTTCATCGGCTCTTTTCCTTTGCGCTGGTGGTTTTCAGTCCAGGGCGGTACTGGTAGCAGTATATGTAGCCACTAGAGGGCGCCGGTCTACTTCTTTCGGGAGGCTGCTAATCGTGTCGTGTTGCAAGAAACAGGCGGCAGTTTCGCCGTTTAATCAGCGCTCATATGGTGCAAGTAGCTCTACCAGCCCGCAGCTCCCGGCTACCTGGATGGGAGACTCCTGGGAAACTCAGGCTGCTGCTGGAAGAGGTGTTAGTGGGGCCAGCAGGGGGCGCTCACCCTGCGGTCTGTGTGGGTCCTAATGCCCCAGTGTAGTGACGGGGACACTATACTGTAAACAGGCACCGTCCTTCGGATTAGATGAAAAACCGAGGTTCTGACTCTCTGTGGTCATTAAAAATACCAGGGCGTTTCTCGAAAAGAGTAGGGGTGTTACCCCAGTGTCCTGGCGGGGTTACCTGCGGTCAAGGCCGCAGACACGGTCTCCTGATTACCGGTTCGGTTCTCCTGCGCCGTTGTGTGTCGGGGGGGCGGAGTGACTTCTCCCCCCGCGAAAAAACAAGGCGCTATATCCCGGGAACCAGAGCAGCACAGCGGTCACTACGCATCGGCACAAACCGCCCAAGCGCAGCACCAACTCGCCGTCTGTGCCGTCCGCGGGGAGGCCAACCTCTTCAAACTGCCCTGAGGCGAGAGAGAAGGGACAGGTCACCCCTGTTATTACGTCATTACGGGTGGAAATGAGCGGGAACGCAGCGCCCCGCGAGTGGCGGCAGACGCGCCTCGCCGCAAGCTCGAGGGTTTTCAAATCTGCCTGTGAGTGATTGGCACCAGCACGCAGCCAATCACCTGTCTCGGCGGGTGCCTGGGGGCCCCGCCTACACTGCAGAGAAGCGACGATGATTGGCCCGCAGGTTTGTTGTGTAACGTCTCTGGCCGGTTGTTGGGCTGAGGTCGGGCGTCACAGGTTAGTCAAAATAACTGATAATATTTGACATAAATTGTGGATATAGTCACCTGTTATTTGTTAAATACTAATTGTAGCATGTCTACCGTTTTGTTCGAAGGTTGTTTTAACTATACAAAGGACAAGTTAGTCATTTGGGTCAATAATCTTGCTTTGAGGTAAACTTCTAGAAACAGCTTGTGCGAGTTTAGGGGTGTGTGACAGACAGTACAGGGGGACCCTGTTAATAAAGGCAGGAAAGGCTCCTGCAGGGCTCCAGACGGCCACAGGGAGGAGATCATCTTCAGAGTTTAAAAGATGTAAACTGGACAGCGATAACCCTGTTTCTCCAGTGTGTTTTATGGCGCTTAGCCGGGGGAAGTCAGGATTTGACCGGTCAGTCACATGCTGTGCTTTGGTCTAATTGAGCTGCTCATGTCCCTATTTCAGTGTCTCTTCGTATGAAGCTTATTTAAAAACACAGAGATTATTTCTACAAGCAAGACTAAAATGTGTCCATGTGGTTCGGTTGATGGATCTGCAATGTTGTCAGCCTGTCTCTCTGGTAATTTGTAAAGACTTGGTATGAAACAGGTCTCAGTTCAGTGCAGGTGTTTCCTTTCTACTTGAGAGGAATCCCTATTGGAAAAATGGACATTTCTGACAGAAGAGTTGACAGTTGTTCCAAGTGGGAGCTTTTCTTACCGTACCTCCGCTTTCAGTGACAGCTCAGTCTTTAGTGGAGCCCAGCCCCGCAGACACAGGGCTCTCGACTGGACCACAGCCTGGACAGGACGCCAGCCCATCGCAGGGCAGTGACGCTCTCCAGCAGACTCTACCTAGAGAGCTGTGAGTGCACTGCTCATGAGGTTAGACCAGACTGGGGGGCAGTAAAAGACACCCACTCTACTAGCAAATAAAGGTGTTCGTGCTTATACTGACAGACCTGTGTGGGGTACTATTGGTGTTCTTTGAAACCAAAGTTTGCAGTCAGGTAGTGTCTTATACTGGCGTTACACTACACGACTGTTCCTAGGATTTCCAGTCGTGGCCTTCATTTACACGATCGTAAGAAAACCACAGCGAGTTGTAGAGAGTCGCATCGCGCGCCCATTACCGTCAGTTGTGTAGTGTGACATCCCCAGGGACTCAGTCATATTGCTCTTAATAGCCCCTACAACTCTCTGCGACTGGCTACGACAAACTCAGACAGGTTTGATTTTCTCGTAGCCAGTCGCCAGTCGCAGGGGTGGGCTCTTGTGTCTGCGACAGTCACAGCCAATGAGCGCGCAAGTGGAAGTACAGTGCGGCTGCAAGGAAAGAGGGAAAGCGAGTGTGTTGGACTGGGCAAATGGAGGAGAGGCTCGTCGAACTGT
This sequence comes from Lepisosteus platostomus, assembly GCF_059453375.1. Taxonomy (NCBI): domain Eukaryota; kingdom Metazoa; phylum Chordata; class Actinopteri; order Semionotiformes; family Lepisosteidae; genus Lepisosteus; species Lepisosteus platostomus. Next base: position 2,574,058 of record NC_142613.1, read on the forward strand.
GGAGCCAGCACAGATGTCTGTTCGGCGTTTCGTGTTTGTGTACTTTGTGTGCTGCTCCTCCTCTTGCTCCAGGTTGATTGGCTGACAAAATGAGGTGACCTTGCGGTACTTTCGCGGCGCGATACGAGATGTGGAACCGGGATGAAAAGTCATGAGGGAATCGTGTGATTAGTCACCCCTGCGATTCCTAGTCGTATCATTTGACACACTCTAGGACAGAAAAGGCAGCCAGACTCAGCAACTGCAGTCGTTAAATTTGACATGCTCTCCGACTAGAGGTCGTGTCGAGTCCTGTAGCCCGACGCCGGCTTAAGGGACGACAGTATTGTGTCAAGAGCATTCTGGAGACAGTGGGCCAGCAGAGAGGGGGTGCAGTGACTCTCCTGCACAGTGAGAGGTGCTGGGGGAGCCTTTCCCTAAACTGAATCATAGGAACCTGAGAGACTCTTTAAAGGTGGTTCAGGAGACAGACTGGATGAGAAGTATAAAAGATTGCATTGCTCAAGTTTCACTGAGACTGTATTTATTTAAAACCACTGAGCACAAAGAAGGTTACTTGTGCTGTTCTTCATGAAAGGTTATATCTCTTTAAAGACAGTACAAGAAACATAAAATCAGGCTAATGAATGAAAATTGTCTATGAAATCAATACAGAAAAAGGGTCACAGAGAACACAATATGCATCAATGTTTTATAGAAAACAGGAAAACAAAGGAAAACACATTTCAGAAATGCTTTTTCACTCCCTTGTCAGATCATCAGTGTAACAATTCAACAGTATCCCAGTAAAATTATTTGACATATGTCAAACATTTGAACAAAATCTTGTGGTGTATTCACTAACATGTACTTGCATGGTGCCAAAACCTATATGGAACAATAACCTTTATTTGCTGCTTTTCGATTTAGTAATATCTTATCAGAATGTTAGAAAGGGGACATGTAGATTAGTCAAATGGAACGTGTATAGTATCATCTTTATCAGTTAATCCTGTATTTCTCTAATTTTAAATCCAGCAATTTCAGCTTTGACAACACTGAGAGAGAAACCCATGGTGGTGATATGCACTTAATTCTCATTTGTAAAGTATGCTTTCAAACTATCTTATCTTTTACTTTTTGTAAAATCTGAGGCACTGTCCTTTACCCACTCTTTCCAAGTCTTCTCTTCCTGTGGAAGCAGACTCTCTCCACTGGCCACCTTCTGCACTATCACAGCTCCTTCTCTGACTCGCTGTAGTTCTCTGATGCGATCCAGGTATCCAGGCTTGGCTTCGTGCTCCTCAGCCTGTATCATCAGGTCAATGTAATCTGGGGCCCTGAGAGGGTCAGGCCGCAGAGCGATCTCTTTCAGACGCTTCAGAGTGCAACTCAGTTTTTCAATTAATTGTAAGACGTCTTTCTGTACCTCTTTGTATGTCTTCTGAAGCTGTTTGACAACTTCCTCTGCAGTCATCTTTTTCCCCTTTGCATCCTCAAACTAAGTTTGCAGATCCTCATATGTTCTTTTCTCTTTTCTGGTTCTGTATTCTTCGTTAGACATTCTTTAGATACATTTTCAGCACTGTGAGAACAGTATTATTTGTTGGGTTCAGTCCTCAAATTTCAGGTGAGCATAAGCACGGAGACAAATGGTTGACAGGTGTTTCTGATTTCTCAGGTGTACATTCACAAGTAATGTGAATTGATTCTAAGTCACAGACCACAGGGCTTTGACTCGTAAAACTCCTGAACAAACTAAGAGCAGGCACACCAAATGTTCTAAGTTCTAATACTCAGAACTGTTACAAGCAACAAGTGAAAATTAGGTCTTGCAGCTTTTCTTTAGCTTAAGACAAAGTCCTCATATGACAGACCTTTGCAAACTAGTTGTCATTTGAACGGGAATTGGCCGACTTTAGATAATTATCGCCATATTCAATTCCAAACCCGACACCTGTGTCTGGTCAAGAAGGGCAAAACCTCACCACAGAGGTAGGCACTGATTGTTTTTGTGTGTGTGTCCGCCGTGGCACAGTAGCGTTCGGCAGCCTAGGTAATTGTTGCTTAGCCTGTGTGTGTGAGAGAGAGACAGTATGTATATATATAAGATTCCACTTATTCTGCTGTAAGATTATACCACTTGAGGATTGCACTGTAAATTGGAGGAGTGCCCCTATGCTGGCAGGGCGGTCATTTAGAGCACGGTCACCCCACTTTTGCACAGGCCCACCCAAAAATCAATTCCTGGCTACACCCCTGCAAGCAGCTGGAAGAACACGAACCTCCATATTACCTGACACATTACACGATGAAGGTGATGATGAGGTGATAAATGGTTTACAGACTGACAGACCAACGAGAGACGTGGTTGTGATTTCAGGATTCTCATAGTGGATATACTGTCACGGACACGGTCTGGGATCCGTGTCAGGTCTTGAAGTAGACCCTGTGCGATGCAGGTTAGAGTTGGCATGGTAAAAGGAAACACACAGGGGTTTAATAGTGCAAAACATAATAGTGACAGTTCAAGAGACAGTGAACGGGGAAGACAAAGAACAGCATCCAAATCCAAACGGGTCCAAAGGCAGGTCAGGGCACAGTCTGAGAGTCCATCAGCGAATAATACATCCTGGGACACAAGAAGGTTAAAATCCCCCGGGAGGGGGGAACACACGGACAGACAAAACATGGAGGTCCAAGGGTGACGGGGCCAGGTCCTCCAGACCCCGGGCTCAGGGAGCGGGAGGTGTCGGGGATGAGGCCTGTGCCCTCAGGAGACGGACGTAGGGTTTCCTGGTGCCCGGCGGGCCTCGCAACATCCTTACTGTAATGATGAGCCCCAAGGACTGGAGGAGCTAGTCTATAAATAATGAAGCTAATAGGGTTCACCTGGGGAGCTTAACAATCACAGGAACAACAATGGAGCAGTGGAGCGCCCTCTAGGGAGGGATGTCGGGCGTGACACATACGTGGATTTCCTTTTCAATAATGATTCCAAATATATATACAGAAGTGGGGGACAACTAGGGGTGGAGGAGCAATCAGAAGGGAAAACCATTTATGTCAGCTGACCTGATGAAGACCTGCTAAGCCTACTAGGCACAGTAACAATAATTCGAAGTATTGATTCCTCAGGACAGTAGACTTTCACAGTGTCTAGTGTTGAAGGAACAGCTGCCAAAGTCAAGCTTCTGCTTGAACTGCAGGTCACAGTTTGCAGTTTTTTTTATCAGGACTCACTTATGATCTGTAATCTTATATTGCAGAAGGAGTCGCAGTCTGCTGTCTGAATACTGAGCGACTTAAGAGGGAAGTGAGCCGTTATCTGTACTACAGTTTGACAGAGCAGCAGTGGAAAGAGGGCTGTAAAGCAGCTCACTGTGTCCAACAAGCAGGGTGGCAGGTTGAGAGTTTAGTTTTCACAGACAGTAATTTAGGTTAATAAATAATTTGATGGCAATAATAGCTCTTACGTTAACAGAACCCCAGTGTGCGGATATTCACTCCGACAGAAACACGACGACTCAGAAATGATATTGCTCATATCAAATTTGTAGTTATTTATTTTGAATCTAAATATTACAGTATATAGAGATTACAATCTTATTTTATCTGCTAAATTAAGTCAAGATCAAAGCAATTAAATCTATGTCACAATTAAAGCAATTAAAACTCCTTTAACATACAAGAAATGTATCTAATAGATCAATAGTTCTGTGCTGTAGAAAAACACCTTAACTCTTGTTGTTAATGTTAATTCATGAGATATACACCGTATCAAACATGCAGATATAAATGGCAATATAGCAAGTAGACTAACTTTACAGTGCAAGTGACAACTGGAAGTCAAAAGGCATGACCAGTCTAAACCTGAACACCAGTAATTTAGTATTGTAAATATGAAAAATTAGTTTAATACTTTAAAAATATTTAGACACTTCAGGGCACTTAAGTAGAATTCAACCACATCTGTAGAAACAAAGTCACAAGGCTCTCCACAGACCGGTTCTTGTCTGGTGCCCGTCACACATTTAAAGGTCACCTATTATTGTGTTAAAATCTGAACTTGTGACCTCTGTTCCCTTCTTTAACTGGTTTACTTACGAAACCAAGTACTCACATCAAATAATAGAAATCGTATCTGGAGTGCACATGTTCGTACAAGAGACGAAGGTGGGTTTTGCCCTTTTTAGAAAAGTACCTTAAAACTAGACAATTCAATTTCACTGTTTTAAACGTTCACTCAAAACAAAGTGATTATAGTAGTATAGTCTCACTAAAGTTAAATTTGAACAAAGTCAACATTTGAAAAAGCAATAGGTTCAAAAAATATTCTCAAGCACTAGCAAATTTTCCAAATGTATTTTTTAAACTTTTTTTGTAAAAAATATTTGGTATATGCAACAAAACTTTTGAATACATGAAGTTATAAAACAAAAAAAAAGCATAGGGATTTTACATACTGTAGGATAGGGATAGAGAATAGGAAGCACAGGGATTGTATTGTGGACAAACCAGGATGAGGGACACACACAGAAGCACACAGGGACTGTTTAGAAACCCTGATTATTCATTTTATATATAACTGTCACATATAATGCTAGTATTCTTTGGAAAAGTGAGGAATACTGGAGAAAACCCATCTGGAGAAAGGGAGAAGACAAATTCTTCACAGTATTTTAAGAAACGCTTGTGCAGATTCATGTGCTAGGAATGGCTTTGATATCTGCTCGCAGTGAAGACTGTCGTCATCAGCAGGTTTACATCTTTTGCAGGGAATGTCAGACCTCAGACACTCAAGGCCTGACGGTGGCTTCAGCCCCTCCACCTCAGTCCAGCAATAAGTATTTCTCAGTGGACTCCAGCAAACACATCAAAACACAGTTGCTGCAAAAGAGAAACTTAAAAGAACATTTCTACTTCTGTGTGATGTCAGTGGTGTGTCCTTGGGCCACCAGAGCCACCTGTTCTGTAAATTGTATTCATTGACAAGGCACAGCTGGCCTGAGTTTTCAGCGCTCAGAAGGAGATGGATTCCAAGTGAGGGAATGGAGCTGTAGTGGAAATGGATGGAAATAGCCAATTCTCTTGGGCTAATTAAGAAGTTCATTAAACCAATTGAGGAAAAAGGTTTTAGTCTGTATCTGAGCTCCATAATGGAAGGAGAGAGAATGAGAGCTCCAGGGGAGAGTCTCATCAGTGATGCATTGGGCCGTCTTACAGGCCTTTGGCACTCAGTGGGCTGCAAGGTAGCTTGAAGGGATAGAAATGATGCTCTTCTATGGGGTAACGTGGGTCCCTGTTGGGCTACATGGAGCTTGTTCACAATTCCCAGTGGAGATGCAGTGTTTAATCCTGAGGACCGCTGTTGACTGTCTGAGCCAGGGCTGGAGACATTAGCACCAGGAGTGGGGCAGGGTAGCAGGAGCCTGGCAAGATGGCACTGTCTCTTCTCTCCATAGCTGAGAAAGAAGAACCTGGATGGCATTGGTTGAGCCTTGAGTACCCCCTGTGCCTGAAGAGCTGCAGACTGACAGGCTGCCTCACAATGTAGGAATAAGCATGAATAAGGAAACAGCAAACTGGGCTGCTGCTGTGTCAGGGACAGAAGAGTCTGGCACGGAGAAGCTTCCTTGGCAACACAGGATCACCCAGGAGGAGAGAGTGATGAGTAAAGGAGAGCCCATGTGGATGTTTTGAATTCTGGTGATTACTGATTTGAAAATAACAGAAGATTAGCAGAAGGAAGAGGTCCGTGCTTCACTTCTGAGAGTCAGAAACAGTATGTAGGTCCGGAGACAGGCCACTTAATCAGGAAATGGCAAGGTGACCAGAGGACCAGTGTTGTCACATTCTGACATCAGAGATGTCAGCCCTCTCTCCAGTGTGATGCAGCTCTGACACATTAGAAGCAAAGGAGGTGTCTGAAAGGAAGTAATCCCGAGGTCCTTCTCCCGTGGGATTCTGTGTTTGTGGAATATGACCTTGCTGCAGTCCCATGTCTGGTTTTGAGGCAATACTTCTACTGCAGTCGACTTCATCCCTGGCAAGGGGAACTGAAGTGAAGAGTGAATTGATCTTGGCCGAGAGGGGACAGAAAGGGAACGGAGGTGGAATGAAAGTTGAAAGTTACAGATGGGTCTGTTTTTGAGTGGGGGTTGAGTGTATTGTACTTGAGTAAACAATTGGGAAGCATTAGATAAAGAAGCATTACTTCTTGTACTATTTGTGTGGACACAGCACAGGTAAAATAATCAGAGGAAGTGTGTAGCTATAGCAGTTTTGTCGAAGATGGAACTGCAGTCTTGTGCGACTAAGGATTTGAGAGACTGGGTTTCAAGTGGAAATTTGGCATGTGTACATCCATCACTCCAGTAGTTTTTACTTTAAAATCAAAATCTTCAGATTAAAAAACGTGACTATTAAGTACACTGCAGGTTTAGTCAGCCAACGTCACTGCTTTATTTTGTTTTCTTGTTTTTTTTCTTAGATGTTGTATCAGGCTGTGAGACCTCATCACCGTTGTTTTCTTTATTTGCTGCAGCTGACATCTTACTAGTCTCTGCTGTGTTATTTTTTTTAATCCAGTTTCATGTATCTGTAAACAACCCTTTTACCTGCTCAAATCCCTTTTCTAACCAGCCCTCCTGCTCCCCTGGCAGCAGTTTCTCTCCTCTGGCCACACGTTGCACTATCACAGCTCCTTCTCTGACTCGCTGTAACTCCGCTACGCGCTGCTTGAACCCAGGCTTGGCCTCCTGCTCCTCAGACTTTATCAGCAGGTCTATGTAATCAGGGGCTGCCAGGGGGTTGGGCCGGAGGGCGATCTCTTTCAGACGGGTCAGACTGTGACTCAGTTTCTCAATTAGCGCTAACACTTGGTTCTGCACTTGCCAGTATTCTTTTGCAAGTTGTGTTACAATTCCCTCTGCATCCATTTTTTTCCCCAAGGCTTCTTCATACTGATTCTTCAGGTTCTCATAGGTTCTCTTTTCTTTAGTAACTTTATATTCCCATTTGTACTTCATGTTAGAGTGTAAACTCCAGAAGCATTTCTTTGGGCAGACTGTGCAGTTGCCATCTGAGCCCATTGCACAACAATCTTTCTTATCCTTGTCATTGGCATATGCACAGCTATCATGACAGGTGAAATGACACACTTGGCAGTTAGTGATGAAGATTCCAGTCCCAGAGATGTTTGTCTTTATTTGAACTGTGATATCCACCTCATACTCAAAGTCCTTGTTGGCCTCTATGCAGTCCTGGTGGCATTTCAGTGCCTCCTGTGTCTTTCTGATTTCATCCAGCTTCATCAGTTCAGCTCTGATCATGGGCTGCAGCCCCTCCACAGTTGCCTCCAGCTGTTGGCGCTCAGCAAGAACTTCCTTTGTCAGCTGCAGGCTTTGAGTCTGCATTGTATTTAAATGGATGAAGAATGTCTTCATGCTGACTTATCCCCACCTTCCAGAACATTTTGTCAAAGTCATCCTGATCTGAAACTCCTGTTCCTCCATTATTGGAGGCAAACAAGACTGAGTTATTGAATTTAAAATGAAGAGGATTGTCGTTTTTATCTTTAGCACACAGAATATCTGCCTCTCTGATGGCCTCTAAAACTGGTGGTGATTTACCATCAACAAAAGTAACAAGAACTACAATGTTTCCTGCACTGTCTTTTCCAAATATCGAGATAATTGATTCAAAGATGTACTTCTGTGTGTGTGTGAGACGTGCTAAAGCAGACTGGACCACAAAACACACTGCGTCAAGACTAATGATACCATTCTTATCAGAAAAGAAGTCTCTGATCTTCTGGGTGAAGATTTGGTCCTGTCCGATCCCTCTGGTGTCCCCAAACCCTGGAGTGTCCACAATAGTGAGAGAGTAGGGAACCCTGAACCCTTCACTGTGGTGGATCTGATAGGCTGTGATCTCAGAGGTCTGACTCTCAGCCTGTGTCCTGTTGGTCTCTTCAGGTATCAGTTTGAACCTGCTCTCATCCTCCCACTCCACTCCCAGGATGTAGTTGATCATCCCGTTGATGAGGGTGGTCTTCCCTGAGCCCGTCGCTCCCAGGAGCATGATCGTTCTGTTTCTACTGTTCACTGCTGGTATTCCAAAGCTGAGTTTGGGACAGGTACTGCCTTTATCTTTAGACAGATTAAGCCTGTAAATCAAAGGTTTGCCCTCGTTCATTAAAGTGCACTTCTTGGGGTCGCCTGTAATTCGCTTCACAGGTGTTGTTTCTGCTGTTGTGATCACCACTTCATCACTCGGTACGCTGGTCCCAAGATCCCCACAGTCACACCGGACTCTGATTCTGTAGGATGTTTTCTTTGTCAAGCCTTCCATAGAAAATGAATTCTGTTCTTTGTTCGTTTTCTTCTTCAGCCACTGATCAGATGTGTCCTCTCTGCTCTGTACTCCTTCCTCTCTGTATTCAATGATGTATCCCAGTATGCTGACCCCCTCTCCAACAGCAGAAGGATTTTCCCAGGTTATTGTGATGGAAGTTGGAGACACCTGGAGAGCTGAGGGTTTTCCAGGGGGGCTTGTTGGCAGAGTCTTCACTCTGATGATGTCACTGCTCACGGGGTATCCCAGCTTGCCCACTGCTGTGGATCTGAGCTCATACTCCGTGTGAGGCTGCAGCTCAGATTCCCACTCTTCCTGCTGCTTGGGTTTATATCCCACCTTGTGCTCCAGTGTGGCAGAGCTGGGGGGAGACATCTGTTCTGTCACAATGTTGTGTGTCACTGTGTGAACCTCAGAGGTGCCAGACTTTGACAGGGGCTCAAAATACACACCTTCATTATCCCCACCCTCATACAGAAAGATACACACTCCGGGACGCTGGTCATCTTGTTTAGCACCAACAAAGAATTTTGTTTCCTTCTGGGCCTTGTTAATTTTCACGAACTCAAGGAAAACCTCCAGACACAGTTTCATCTTCTGAACAGACTCTCTCTTTACCCATCCTGTACTGGCCTGTTGTGTGTCAGTGTCTGTGTTCCTGCTCTCTGGGTGTCTGAGGTAGCTGGTCAGCTCTGACAGATATGGCTCAGGCTGGCTGAGTGAGGTGAAGCTGAAACAAACCACATTCTCAGTGTCTGGATCAAACAGCACCTGGTCCAGTTCCTCTTGTGTGGACAGCACATTTATACTGTACCACTGTCTTTCAGTTTAGTAAGATATCCACTATGTCCATTTCTTGTTCTTTATTCTGCAGCCACAGTTGAAGCCTGTGAAAGTTGAAAGGTGAGTCTTCATGATGTTTCATCAGCTCTCTGAACTCTTCTTCATCTTTCTCACCACCTCTAACAGCTAGCAGGACACAGGCTAATCTATCCATGAAATTCAGTTTGTACTGAAGGACCAGTTGTTTCAGATTTTCTATTTTTCCTTTGACGTCAGGAAAGGTTTGGGAAACTGTGTGTTTCTGCAAGTCGTTACATCGCATTTCAATCACATCCAGGTTCTCCAATGCAGTCTGTGCCTGTGTGACAAAACAGTTGCTTATGTGTCTGACCAGCTTAGCAGCCCTGGAGTCCAGCTTGACCAGCGGGTACAGCCAGACCCTGATGGGCACAGCGTGTTCTCCTCCTTCTCCGAGCAGAGTCGGGAGGGCTCTGTAGACCTCAATGGCTTCTTTAAAAGTGGACGGGTTTGTCGCCAGCTGAACATCCCCGTGAAATGTGCAGCTGAACTTTTCTTCAGCGGCCTTTTCCTGTTCTGTCATTTCCAGAGAGCCTTTACCACTAATTGAGATTCCTTTCAGCTTTTCAATCGTGAGTTTCAGTTTTCCCTCGATCTCCTGCTTGTTCTCTTCTTCAGACACCTCTCTGTCAAACACAAAGTAGGCCTGAGCCCCGTACAGCACAGCTGTGACCACATGGGTGGCTGTGTCGTCCTCAAACACACTGGGATGGGTCACCTGCCCTCGGCCCAGGTGACTCATGGTCAGCTGCTCGTACCTGACAGTGGTGTTGTACTGCAGAGTGACTCTGGCCTGGCTATGGGATTTCTTCTTGTCATTGAAGTACTTGGCGGCTCCTCCCACTTCTACTAGACCCCCCAGCAGACTGGCCTTCAGTGAGGCGTCCACCTGCAGGGCCGAAGCTTTGTCATCAATGGAGTCTGAGGCAGAGACGCTGAGCTCAGTTTTATTCTGGGAGTGCACACTGGTTTTCTTCTGTAGCTCCTCATGGTCCCACAGCGTGATGGCTGCAATAGAGTCAGGGTTGATTACCTAATGCTCCTGACACACTGGACAATGCCAAAGAGGTTTGTTCAGTACTAAGCTTCATATAGAGAGACACTGATGTAATAAAAAAGTTCATTAATCTTGTGATTCAACAGCTTCTGTGATAGAATTAACTGTGTCATGAACTGAGAAGCTTAAAAAGACCTGTGAGGAGAGTTTAGGACATGTCAATGAAATTCAAATAAGATTGAAATTGTAATTTGTAATCCTATATTGTATATTGGCACTAAATTAATAGATTTCATCTGGAATGTTTACCTGGGATCAGTGTGTCAGTCATACAGCAGCCCAGCTGGAACAGTGTGTAGTTGTGTCTGCTGTGCTGTGGGTGTATCTGGGATCAGTGTGTCAGTCATACAGCAGCCCAGCTGGAACAGTGTGTAGTTGTGTCTGCTGTGCTGTGGGTGTATCTGGGATCAGTGTGTTAGTCATACAGCAGCCCAGCTGGAACAGTGCGTAGTTGTGTCTGCTGTGCTGTGGGTTTACCTGGGATCAGTGCGTCCCTGCGGCAGTCATACAGCATCCCCAGCTGGAATGGTCTGCCCAGAGCTGCCATCTCAATGGGAACAGTTCCTACAGATGACATGGCTGGTGGTGGACTGGATACTGTAGAAAGAAGGTTTAAAGTCAACAGTTATATATGTTTGTATCTTTACATATATAATTTAGGTTTTACATTAATGGATGTAGCTGTGAATCTGGGTATCCAGATAGATTAAATTCTAAATTCTAATTCGATGAAGCTTGGCTCTGGGAACCTTCACTTATCTACTACTTGGATTTCTGTCCGTATTAAGCTATAAAAATTCTTCAATCTTAAAAAAACGGCATGGGCACTAAGTTGTTGAAAAATATATGTATAGAGAATCCTGGTTTGTATCCACCTGGTTACCACCACCCTGAAGTACTGCTTTGAAATAATACAGGAGTTACCCAGTGGAGACGCACTTTCTTTCCCCTAGACAACACCCAAGCAGCTCTTTTACAAAGTGAAACCCAACTGTTGCCTTATTTTATACAAAGAGATGGTGAGCTGTTGCATGTTTTTAGACCTATTTTTTTCTATTGTCATGACATTACTGCTGTCTATAATATTGTTTGTCCGCTGTTTCAACTGTTCTTATCATTCAATACCCAGTTAAAACTTCCATGTTCATATATGCAATACTTTGATCACCCCCTGAAAATCAGGTAAAATATCTCATTACTACCTGGTTCAACTAAATCAGTTTTTTTCCTCTTCTTTTAAACTGTTGCCAGCTATGGTGTCACTGTTGAAAAGGCTGTGTGTCACACAAGGATCTCTTCCAGATAGAGTTAAAATACAGTCGTGTCCTTCAGCCAGCTGGGGTGTAGGGCCAGTCAGGTCTATAGTGACACCTGCACCTGGAACATGAATAATCGGTGGTGGAATCAGAGCAGCTCTGTGACAGGCGGTCAGCTGGGCCTCTACCTGAGTGGAGCCGGCAGGTAGTCTTCATGGTCATGACACCTGACAGCCAGGTTCCACTGTGTTTACACATTTGCCTCCTTTCATGGATGTGAGGCAGCCGTGAAGGGCTGGATGTGCTGTGCAGCTGAGCTCTGCTGCTGAAAGAGGGAAAGAGAGAAAGAGACTCCAACCACTGGACACGATTGAGCCACTGAGAGAGCGTTGTTGCTTTTTCTCCTTGTGAGATGCAGTATAAAAGAGTCCAGCCATGTGACGTTTCCTCACAGCCCAGTTGCAGTGGCGCTTTTTCCTCCAGACTGTGACAAGTGGAGCCTTGTCTGTGGCTTTGGACAAATTTTCAAAGACTGAACCCAGAGAAAAGTCCGGATGGATAGTGAGCCTTCACGCCCAACACCAGCCTGTTCTGGAGCAGCAGCTGAGGTGGAGCAGAGTATCAGACTGTGCTTCCCTGGTCCAGTGGAGCTCCTGCTCCTGCTTCTCCTTCTGGGCATCCTGGCTCCCTCTGGTCTTCACTCCTTGTCTTCCTGCTTCCCTCTGGTCTTCACTCCTTGTCTTCCTGCTCCTCTGGTCCTGACTTCTAAATTCTGGTCTCTTTCTTGCTCTATTTATTAGCCATGGAGATAGTCTGGTCTGTCACAGTTCTGCTTGGTCAGTTCAAATCTGGGATTAAAATATCTCACCTACAGGAATTTTGTTTTTTTCAGGAGATCTTGGCAAAATGTCCTATATTTGTTAAATCCTGTGACTATTCAGGTGTGATTCTCACAGGTTTGATATTTTAGAGTTCTTAACTCATGTTTTTGCCATTCATTTGACATTAACAAGCAGAGCACAGTTCTTACTTGAATGGGTATGACACCTAGTATTGTAATTTAATGTTATTTATTTAATTAAATATTTTGTGTTTTTCTAAGGAAATGAAGTAAGAATGTGTGGAAACACATACAGTGCTTTGCACATTCTTTTTCCAATAAGGAATGACGGATGTTAGTTTATTAGTTCAAAATTTTAACTTTCTGTACAAGCAATGGTGAGTGTCATACCTGATATTGCCACTAGGGGGACCACTCGGTATTATAAGCATGACCCTCAATCCATGGGTTTTGAATTTCGAGTAAAAAAACTTGCTGTAGGTCTTCTGCACAGTTTTTTTTACGACTTCACTAATATCGTACTGATACTGTTTTTCTGCTTTCCTGTTTAAGCACTGTTATCTGTTTAGCTGCACTTTCCCCATGTACAGTAAGAGTCATGCATTCAGCCTGTTCTCCTTCTGTCTGAGTTGTACACTTGTTTCTTGGCCATCCAGGTCCTCCACTAATAGAACTGTCTCATGTAAATACAAAACCATGCGCTTACAATACGGACACAGAATTGGTGTGACCCCGAGCAGCAGATGATTAAAAATGAGATTTGTCCCAACCCAAGGTGTGGATCACCCAGGCATTTATATACCTGTCCAGGATGAATCCTGAGCTGTTTTCTTGCTGGAAGCAAGTTGCTACCACAGTGTGCAGGACCCTCAGCAATGACCTCTGTCCACAGACCTCACAGTTTCCTCTCAGAGACATCAGGACAGTTCAGCCCTCTGTTTCTCAAAGATGGATTCTGGTGCTGGGCGCTGGTGCTGGCTTTCCTTCAAAAACACCCCCTTGTTGAAATGTTGTCTACTAGAGCTGTCAGCTTTTAGAGGAAACGGAAACAGGCGGAGCCCCCCTCCTGAGCTTTCGATCTTTGCAAACTTAAATTTTGTGGTTGTTCAGTACATGCTGTGCCTCGCACTGAACAGGTTTCTAAAATGTTACTCTGGGGAAGCAGTATTGTAACTCTTATCACACCCCTTTATTCTTTGTCAGCAAGTATAACTCCATTAATGTGTTCTTCATTTTAAAACCTGAAATTTAATAGGGTATTATGTAAAGTGCTATAATGTGGCATTATGGCATAAGATTTGTTAAGAGAAAAAAGCAATTCCATTCTTTAAAACATTTTGGAAAAAAAGGTCTTAATGGAACTTGTGTGCAAGTGTTATTGGCTCTGGTACCAAGAGAGCATAGTGATTCTTATTACTGTTGTTCAGTCATAATGTTCACAGATGTGTGGTGTAGCTGATCAGGCTTAGGGTATTTTAACAAGTGATCCTATTTCCACAAAATCACTATTCGATTAAGCTTTGTCCAGCCATACACTATGGAGCAAGAAACTCAATCTGGCTATGATTGAGAACAAAGACAATAAAGACCTTCAGATAAAGACCTTTCTTTTCACCCCTACTGACAATATCCTTGCACATCAAAAACAGAAAGACAAGAAATCTAGACTGAGACATTTAGGCACAGCACCTGAGTTCCATCGGCCAACATGCTTGTTCTGTACAGGTCCTGGGGGTGAGACATGAAGGAAGAGCTGCTGTACTCGGCACTGACAGCAGATCCGAGACTCCCGTGAAGACGTCCTGCTCACGCCATCCCCACTAGACCAGCCCTCGGACACTTACACTGCTCTCGCTATTGGACACCAGCAAGGTCAGTGCTTCACTTACAAAAATCTGCTTTGTGGAGGAATTTTCTGATAATTTTTTTGAACCGAGTGTGAAAGCGTGCACCTATGATACCTAAACTATTTCAGCCCTCAGACTGGTCCAGTTCTCAAGACTGCAGCACCAGTCAGGTAATCTTGTCCAGAAACATCACTATCGGAGAGCGACTCCACAGATCTCCTGCAGGTACAGCCTGCTTGAATCCCAGAAACACACACTTCAGCTTTACATTAAAAACACCTACCTGTGAATTTTATATTAATAAAGTGTTTTCAGTTAATAAGATGCATGTATTTTATCTGCTAAAAGAGAAAATGTCTTTGCCCCAATTATCATTATTACATTATTGTGTCTGTCTCTGCCCTCAAGATCCATTCTGCTTTCCAAACTATAAGTACTACAGCAGCATGAAGTTGCGATTTTTTTTGGTTTTATAATTTTAAATCACAACAATGAAAATTGTGTTATGTTTCTAAATATTTTGAAAAAAAATCAAAGTTATAAATTCTGACCCACTCATCAATGCCTCACTTATTTGTACACATTAAATTAAACAGACCACAAACATGTGAGTACTTCTTTATCAATCGTGAGCTAAGGATTGTGAAGGAGGTAAAAAAAAAAAAGCTAAGTTTAAATTTTTTTCTTTCTGGGTATTAGCAACAATTTTAAGACACTGTATTCCGTGCTAGCAGTTTTTTTTAAATACTTCATATAAGAGACCAATAGCCATTACCTGATTATTGTCTTAAAACATCCCTAAGTATAACCTTTTATTTAAAATATTTTATTTAAAAATGTATGTGCTAATTAACATACAGTATATACTGAACAATTTCCAAATGACGTTTTAGTACTCACCCGAAGACAGAGAACGTGGGGACACCTGTAGGTTGAGGATGTGGTTCAGACCGACTCTGCACTTTCTCACACTTATATACTGACCTAGGAGTCACTCCCCCTGCTGCTGAAGTCATTTCCCAGCAATGACTGCAGTTACAAGAAGTCAGGTACAGAAGAGGTCCAGGGCCCCAGCAATGGGATGATACTATTACCTGCACAGGTAGTACACCATCAGTACAGTATTAGAAAACCGCTCCCCAGCATTCATGCCAACACTCTGCCTGAATCCCAGAAACAAACACCTGAAATTGCCATTAATGAAGGGTGTGGTGTGCAGCTGAGTACTGCAGCCTCACAGCGCTGGGGCCCTGGGTTCAGTCACTGGGGTCTATCTGTGTGGAGTTTGCATGGTCTCCATGTGTCTGTGTGGGTTTTCTCTGGGTGCTCCTGTTTCCTCCCACAGTCCACAGACATGCTGGCACTGTAGGTTAATCAGCTTCCCATTTCCCATTTCTATGCTAAAGCAAAATTTTGCTTCCCCCCCCACAAACTGTTCTTCTTCAATGCACTGAAAACAAGCTCTTTATATACGGTATATACAGTACTTTGATCACCCCCTGAAAATCAGATAAAATATCTCATTACTATTGTAAAGAGCGGAGCGGTGGCTCTGTGGCTAAGGATCTGCGCCTGTAACTGGAAGGTTGCCTGTTCAAATCCTGCGGCCGGCAGAGAAATCCTACTCCGTTGGGCCCCTGAGCAAGTAGAAACAGTCTTTCGCCATTTTGTTTGAGGTTGTGTTTCATACAAGGATCACTTCCAGATAGAGTCAAAATACAGTCGTGTCCTTTAGCCAGCTGGGGTGTAGGGCCAGTCAGGTCTATAGTGACACCTTCACCTGGAACATGAATAATCAGTGGTGGAATCAGAGCAGCTCTGTGACAGGCGGTCAACTGGGCCTCCACCTGAGTGGAGCCGGCAGGTAGTCTTCATGGTCATGACACCTGACAGCCAGGTTCCACTGTGTTTACACATTTGCCTCCTTTCAGGGATGTGAGGCAGCCGTGAAGGGCTGGACGTGCTGTGCAGCTGAGCTCTGCTGCTGAAAGAGGGAGAGAGAGAAAGAGACTCCAACCACTGGACACGATTTCGCCACTGAGAGACCGTTGATGCTTTTTCTCCTTGTGAGACTCAGTATAAAAGAGTCCATCCATGTGACGTTTCCTCACATCCCAGTTGCAGTGAAGCTTTTTCCTCCAGACTGTGACAGGTGGAGCCTCGTCTGTGGCTTTGGGCAACTTTCTGAAGCCTGAACCCAGAGAAAAGTCCGGATGGATAGTGAGCCTTCACGCCCAACACCAGACTGTTCTGGAGCAGCAGCTGAGGTGGAGCAGAGTATCAGACTGTGCTTCCCTGGTCCAGTGGAGCTCCTGCTCCTGCTCCTGCTTCTGGGCATCCTGGCTCCTCTGGTCTTCACTCCTTGTCTTCCTGCTCCTCTGGTCTTCACTCCTTGTCTTCCTGCTCCTCTGGTCTTCACTCCTTGTCTTCCTGCTCCTCTGGTCTTCACTTCTTGTCTTCAGGCTCCCTCTGGTCTTCACTCCTTGTCTTCCTGCTCCTCTGGTCTTCACTCCTTGTCTTCAGGCTCCCTCTGGTCTTCACTCCTTGTCTTCAGGCTCCCTCTGGTCTTCACTCCTTGTCTTCCGGCTCCTCTGGTCTTCACTCCTTGTCTTCCAGCTCCTCTGGTCTTCACTCCTTGTCTTCCGGCTCCCTCTGGTCTTCACTCCTTGTCTTCCAGCTCCTCTGGTCTTCACTCCTTGTCTTCCGGCTCCCTCTGGTCTTCACTCCTTGTCTTCCGGCTCCCCCTGGTCTTCACTCCTTGTCTCCTTTCTTCCCTCTAGTCTTCACTCCTTGTCTTCCGGCTCCTCTGCTCTTCACTCCTTGTCTTCTAGCTCCTCTGGTCTTCACTTCTAAATTCTGGTCTCTTTCTTGCTCTATTTATTAGCCATAGAGATAGTCTGGTCTGCCACAGTTCTGCTTGGTCAGTTCAAATCTGGGATTAAAATATCTCACCTACAGGAATTTTGGTTTCCTTCAGGAGATCTTGGCAAAATGTCCTATATTTGTTAAAACCTGTTACTATTCAGGTGTGATTCTCACAGGTTTAAAATTTTAGAGTTCTTAACTCATGTTTTTGCCATTCATTTGACATTAACAAGCAGAGCACAGTTTTTACTTGAATGCATACGACACCTAGTGTTGTGATTTAATGTGAATTCAATTTTCTGTTTACACTTTTGTAAAGAAATTAAGTAAGTGATGGGGAAACACATCCAGTGCTTTTTACATTCTTTTTCCAATAAGGAATAACGGATGTTAGTTTATTAGTTGAAAATTTTAACTTTCTATGCAAGCAATGGTGAGTGTCATACCTGATATTGCCACTAGGGGGACCACTCGGTATTATAAGCGGGACCTGTCCAAGATCAATCCTGAGCTGTTTTCTTGCTGGAAGCAAGTTGCTACCACAGTGTGCAGGACCCTCAGCAATGACCTCTGTCCACAGACCTCACAGTTTCCTCTCAGAGACATCAGGACAGTTCAGCCCTCTGTTTCTCAAAGATGGATTCTGGTGCTGGGCGCTGGTGCTGGCTTTCCTTCAAGAACACCCCCTTGTTGAAACGTTGTCTACTAGAGCTGTCAGCTTTCAGAGGAAACGGAAACAGGCGGAGCCCCCTCCTGAGCTTTCGATCTTGATCTTTGCAAACTGTTATTTTTTTAATTTTGTGGTTGTTCAGTACGTGCTGTGCCTCTCACTGAACAGGTTTCCAAAAATGTTTCTCTGGAGAAGCAGTGTTATAACTCTTATCACACCCCTTTTATTCAGCAGGTATGACTCCACTAAAGTGTTTTTTATTTCAAGAAATTGAAATTTAACCGAGTACTATAAAGTGCTGCAATGTGGCATTTGGGCACAAGATTAATCAGAAAAAAGCAAATCCATTCTTTAAATTTTTTGAAAAGCTCAGATTTACAGTCTTAATGGAACTTGTGTGCAAGTGTTATTGGGTTCTGGTACCAAGAGAGCATAGTGATTCTTATTACTGTTGTTCAGTCATAATGTTCACAGATGTGTGGTGCAGCTGATCATGTTCAGGGTATTTTAACAAGTGATCCTATTAACACAAAATCACTATTCGATTAAGCTTTATCCAGCCATACACTATGGAGCAAGAAACTCAATCTGGCTATGATTAAGAACAAAGACAATAAGGACCTTCAGATAAAGACCTTTCTTTTCACCCAGTGTGACAATATCCTTGCACATCAAAAACAGAAAGACAAGAAATCTAGACTGAGACATCTAGTCAAAGCACCTGAGTTCCATCGGCCAACCTGCTTGTTCTGTACAGGTCCTGGGGGTGAGACATGAAGGAAGAGCTACTGTACTCGGCACTGACAGCAGATCCAAGACTCCCATGAAGACGTCCTGCTCACGCCATCCCCACTAGACCAGCCCTCGGACACTTACACTGCTCTCGCTATTGGACACCAGCAAGGTCAGTGCTTCACTTACAAAAATCTGCTTTGTGGAGGAATTTTATGAGAATTTTTTTTTAACCAAGTGTAAAAGTGTGGACCTACGATACTTAAACTATTTCCGCCCTCAGACTGGTCCAGTTCTCAAGACTGCAGCACCAGTCAGGTAATCTTGTCCAGAAACATCACTATCGGAGAGCGACTCCACAGATCTCATGCAGGTACAGCCTGCTTGAATCCCAGAAACACACACTTCAGCTTTACATTAAAAACACCTACCTGTGAATTTTATATTTATAATAAAGTGTTTTCAGTGATTTAGATGCATGTATTTTACCTGCTAAAAGAGAACGTCTTTGCCCCAATTATCATTATTTCATTATTATGTGTCTGTCTCTGCCCTCAAGATCCAGTCTGCTTTCCAAACTATAACTACTACTACAGCAGCAGCATGAAGTTGGTTTTTTTTTTGTTTTATAATTGTAAATCACAACAATGAAAATTGTGTTATGTTTCTAAATATTATGAAAAAAGTTATAAATTCTGACCCACTCATCAATGCCTCACTTATTTGTACACATTAAATTAAACAGACCACAAACATGTGAGTACTTCTGTATCAATTGTGAGCTAAGGATTGTGAAGGAGGTAAAAAAAAAGCTAAATTTAATGTTTTTTCTTTCTGGGTATTAGCAACAATTTTAAGACACTGTATTACGTGCGTATTACGAGGATGTGGTTCAGACCGACTCTGCACTTTCTCACACTTATATACTGACCTGGGAGTCACTCCCCCTGCTGCTCAGAAATGACTGCAGTTACAAGAAGTCAATTACAGAAGAGGTCCAGGGCCCCGGCAGCTGGGATGATACTACTACCTGCACAGGTAGGTACACTATCAGTACAGCATTAGAAAACCGCTCCCCAGCATTCATGCCAACACTCTGCCTGAATCCCAGAAACAAACACCTGAAATTGCCATTAATGAAGGGTGTGGTGTGCAGCTGAGTACTGCAGCCTCACAGCGCTGGGGCCCTGGGTTCAGTCACTGGGGTCTATCTGTGTGGAGTTTGCATGGTCTCCATGTGTCTGTGTGGGTTTTCTCTGGGTGCTCCTGTTTCCTCCCACAGTCCACAGACATGCTGGTACTGTAGGTTAAACAGCCCTGGTGTAAGAGTGTCCTGCAATGGCCTGGCATCCTGCCCAGGGTTACCCTGCCTTGAGCCCATTGCTTGCTGGAATAGACTCCAGCTCCCCTGGGTTCTTAGTGTTTGTCCAGTGAAAACACCAACATTGATCTGTCCTGTACAGCTTGCAGCAGGACCCACGGCCCGTATCAAAATTTCCTGTTTCAGTGCTGGTTTGTCCATTTCATCCTTCCAACATGCACAATTCAGCAGGGTTAGAAAATAGCTGCAGAGCACCAGGCTGAGGAAGGTACAGATACAGGCTCTTGGGCTGTAGCTGTACACTGTCTGTGTGGAGTCTGCATGTTTGCATCACATTGATGGAGGTTATTTGCAGGGAGGTCCAGCCCCACTGGCTGGGTCAGTTTGCTCTGTGCACCAGAGAGGAGCTCTGAGCTCTCAGTCCCCCCTTCAGTCTGCAAAGAGGAACAAGGATGAGCTGAGTTCTACTCGCAGGTGGATGAATCACTCAAGTACGGATCTTGAACTCAGAGGAGGAGAGGAGACTGGCCTTGGGGGAGCAGGTCTGCTGTCCCCCTCACTGCAGCCTGATTCTCACATCAGCACGACCCCAGAACACAGCCCAGACGAGACATTTACCAAAAACATGGCGTCTTTATTTCAGCTTCACTTCTACTGCGCTTGGTTTCTTTTTTGCAAGGATTAACTTTTCTTTACAGAAAATACAATTCATACAGGCTCTGAAAAACCCATTTTTGTGCTAAAGCAAAACTTTGCTTCTTTCCCCCCCAAACTGCTCTTCTTCAAGGCACTGAAAACAAGCTCTTGTTAAGGTTCTGGGATAGAAGAACGAAAAAGCCCAAATAAAATCATTACAGAATAAACAGGTTCAAAGACAAACTGAGCAATACATCTCCATAAAAATAACTTCAGATTATTTTAACAAAGGGTTAATCTTGGGAAAACGCTTGTGCTAGCCAAACTTGCCTTCCTTCAGTCCTCGACTGCCAGTGAAATAAAGTGACAAATCACCCCCAGCGATGTGCCTTCCCTACTGCAGCTGAGCACACTGGTGAGGAGCAGTGCTGTGTGGGTGCAGACGGGGCGCTGGGCCTGCCTGTGCATTTACTCCTGAACCCTGCTGTCTGGGCAGAAGGAAACTGGAAGTGGGGGTGCTGGCCAAGAGAGTGAGGGGTAAGCCTGGATATGGGGGGTGACTGATATCTGGATAGCGCCGAGTCCGAGGTCGGGGAGAAGACAGAGCCTTCCCGAGGGAAGGAGAAAGAGAGGGATGGAGCAGGAGAGCATGACAGAGGTGAGAGATGTACAAGGAGACACAGAGTCATTTACACATTCAGTACGTGGACAGTGTCCATTAACACATTAACACTGCCCTGAAGCTACAGTGCCTTGCGAAAGTATTCGGCCCCCTTGAACTTTTCAACCTTTTGCCACATTTCAGGCTTCAAACATAAAGATATAATTTTTTTATTTTATGTGAAGAATCACCAACAAGTGGGACACAATTGTGAAGTGGAACGAAATCTATTGGATTTTTGAAACTTTTTTAACTAATAAAAAAATGAAAAGTGGGGCGTGCAAAATTATTCGGCCCCTTTACTTTCAGTGCAGCAAACTCACTCCAGAAGTTCAGCGAGGATCTCTGAATGATCCAATGTTGTCCTGAATGACTGATGGTGATAAATAGAATCCACCTGTGTGTAATCAAGTCTCTGTATAAATGCACCTGCTCTGTGATAGTCTCAAGGTTCTGTTGAAAGCGCAGAGAGCATCATGAAGACCAAGGAACACACCAGGCAGGTCCGTAATACTGTTGTGGAGAAGTTTAAAGCCGGATTTGGATACAAAAAGATTTCCCAAGCTTCAAACATCCCAAGGAGCACTGTGCAAGCGATCATCTTGAAATGGAAGGAGTATCAGACGACTGCAAATCTACCAAGACCTGGCCGTCCCTCTAAACTTTCAGCTCAGACAGGGAGAAGACTGAGCAGAGATGCAGCCAAGAGGCCCATGATCACTCTGGATGAACTGCAGAGAACTACAGCTGAGGTGGGAGAGTCTGTCCATAGGACAACAATCAGTCTTACACTGCACAAATCTGGCCTTTATGGAAGAGTGGCAAGAAGAAAGCCATTTCTCAAAGATATCCATAAAAAGTCTCGTCTAAAGTTTGCCACAAGCCACCTGGGAGACACCCCAAACATGTGGAAGAAGGTGCTCTGGTCAGATGAAACCAAAATCGAACTTTTTGGCCACAATGCAAAACGATATGTTTGGCGTAAAAGCAACACAGCTCATCACCCTCAACACACCATCCCCACTGTCAAACATGGTGGTGGCAGCATCATGGTTTGGGCCTGCTTTTCTTCAGCAGGGACAGGGAAGATGGTTAAAATTGAGGGGAAGATGGATGCAGCCAAATACAGGACCATTCTGGATGAAAACCTGTTGGAGTCTGCAAAAGACCTGAAACTGGGACGGAGATTTATCTTCCAACAAGACAATGATCCCAAACATACAGCAAAATCTACAAAGGAATGGTTCACAAATAAACGTATCCAGGTGTTTGAATGGCCAAGTCAAAGTCCAGACCTGAATCCAATCGAGAATCTGTGGAAAGAGCTGAAAACTGCTGTTCACAAACGCTCTCCATCCAACCTCACTGAGCTCGAGCTGTTTTGCAAGGAAGAATGGGCAAGAATTTCAGTCTCTCGATGTGCAAAACTGATAGAGACATACCCCAAGCGACTTGCAGCTGTAATCGCAGCAAAAGGTGGCTCTACAAAGTATTAACGCAAGGGGGCCGAATAATTTTGCACGCCCCACTTTTCATTTTTTTATTAGTTAAAAAAGTTTCAAAAATCCAATAGATTTCGTTCCACTTCACAATTGTGTCCCACTTGTTGGTGATTCTTCACATAAAATAAAAAATTTATATCTTTATGTTTGAAGCCTGAAATGTGGCAAAAGGTTGAAAAGTTCAAGGGGGTCGAATACTTTCGCAAGGCACTGTACCTCCCTCTCCCTCTCTCTCTCACGTCTTGTGATGGAGTGGAAGAGGCTGCCCTGTTGGGGCTGTTCTGGAGACTTCAGCAGGCAGCAGACGGGCCTGAAGATGGGCGCGTCACTCCGGGGCCAAGGGGGGGGTGGGGGTTGCGGACAGACTGGCAGACCAAGGACACAGCCGGCCTCCCTCTCTCCTTCCGGCCCCTCGCCTCTCCAGCGCTCTCCTCCCTCCATTCTGACTCTCAAGGGCCTTGCAGACCGGCGGAGGAGCAGCCCGGCAGGGTCCAGATCCCTTCGGATTCAGACGGAAACACGTGGAGACAAACCGCAGACGCTCTGACTCTCCCCCTCCTCCGTTTTTCCCCGTTAGTTTCCTTTCCCCATCTTCCCACCTCTCTCGCTCTCCTCTCACCTCTTCGTCTTGCCCGGCTCTCTCACCCTTTTCCGAACGGATTTCTTGCCTGACCGGCTGGAGGGCAGTAGCTCCGCTGCCCTGGTCCGTCTCTCTCCCTCTGTCCCCTGGCCCCCGCGAGAGGGAGTGCGTCTCTCCGTCTTAATCCAGTGCACCCCCTCTCTCCGTGTGCTGTGGGGAGGGGAGTCTGAACTTCGCCCTCCTGTCTCCCGTGATGAAAGGGTCTGGAGGGGTTTTTTTGTGAACAGGCAGCAGAAACCCGCCGCTCATCGCAGCTGGCTCCTCGCGCACTCAGAATCTGCTCTTTTTGTTTCATGGACACACATTTGGAAGCGAGACCCCACATGCCATGTTTCTGTTTCTATTGTATCTGCTTCTGGTGTGTGTGTTCTGGACGGAGAAGAAGGAGAAGGGACTGTAGGCGACACGGGTGGTTGGAAAAGGTCGACAGGCTTGGTTTCTTGGTGCTACTTATTCCCCGACAGGTATATTTCTCTTTCTCTCTGTCCCTGTCCTCCTCACTCTCCTCCTAACTCCCTCCTCCAAAGCCCAGACTTTCTCACTGTCCCCTGCTCCTTGATTTGATTATTTCCAGCTCTGGGTTCTGATAATGATGGTTATTATTATATTATTGTTATATTATTATTATTATTATTATTATTATTATTGGTATTGTTATTATTATAGACACACATTTCTCTCGTGGGTTTGTGGTCAATCTTTTCATTTCAAAGTTGCCTTTTTGGTTTCTTTTCCTCTTGATAGAAATAAAGGTTCAGGAATTGTTTTAGGAACTTTCAGCTGCGTGTTGGTATCCGTGTTGGGGGCAGTGTGTGTGTTTGAAGGGGGGATGATTGGGTGTGTGTGTGTGTGAGGGGAGAACAGTCTGGTATACTGATAAGAGTGACCCCGGGTGAGATTTGTATGTGTCCTTGATTTCACAGCCGACAGGAATTCAAGTTGCTGTTCAGTGACATGTGCTGGAAGTTCCAGCGACGGCCGCACGGTGGCAGCATCGTTGCGCAATCACGCTGTCTGCAGCTGAACATTAAACTCGTGAAGGCGGACCCTTCTGCACGCATTCAATAGAGCTGTGCGTGGACTGCCAGTGGTCCGCTCTCCTGCCCCTGCGCTGAGGTGCCCCCTCGCCTCACCCTGACCCCGAGTTCCTCCAGGCACGTCAGCCCTGGAGCCTGGAGACCTGTTACTGCACCTCGGAGGGTTGAACACACCAAGCATTGTTTTTCCTTGCAAAGGAACAAGTAATAGGTTTATTCCATGCTGAAAAAATGAAGAAAGAGAACACAACGTTTCGGCCGTGGAGCCTTCTTCAGGTGTCAATTGTTTTTCCTTAGCGACACGCATGTGGCGACATTTTAAGATAAGATATTGTAACGCAACAGCGGTTCAGGCGGGCGCCCTTGCCGCATCAGGTCGGCCCGGCACCGTCGGGGGCTCGAACCCAGGACTCCCGCGTCACTTAACAGGGACACAGCCCGGTGAGCTAAAGAGGGATCTCTATGTATCCCAGTGGCTGTAATCCTGTTATTACAGGGAAGGGCAGAGCGGTAAGCCGGCTCTTACACACCACTGACGGCCATAAGCGTTACAATATAAACTCGTATCTTTAAAAAAAAATACGGGCTGAACTGAGTTCATCGGCTCTTTTCCTTTGCGCTGGTGGTTTTCAGGCCAGGGCGGTACTGGTAGCAGTATATGTAGCCACTAGAGGGCGCCGGTCTAATTCTTTCGGGAGGCTGCTAATCGTGTCGTGTTGCAAGAAACAGGCGGCAGTTTCGCCGTTTAATCAGCGCTCATATGGTGCAAGTAGCTCTACCAGCCCGCAGCTCCCGGCTACCTGGATGGGAGACTCCTGGGAAACTCAGGCTGCTGCTGGAAGAGGTGTTAGTGGGGCCAGCAGGGGGCGCTCACCCCGTGGTCCATGTGGGTCCTAATGCCCCAGTATAGTGACGGGGACACTATACTGTAAACAGGCACCGTCCTTCGGATTAGATGAAAAACCGAGGTTCTGACTCTCTGTGGTCATTAAAAATACCAGGGCGTTTCTCGAAAAGAGTAGGGGTGTTACCCCAGTGTCCTGGCGGGGTTACCTGCGGTCAAGGCCGCAGACACGGTCTCCTGATTACCGGTTCGGTTCTCCTGCGCCGTTGTGTGTCGGGGGGGCGGAGTGACTTCTCCCCCCGCGAAAAAACAAGGCGCTATATCCCGGGAACCAGAGCAGCACAGCGGTCACTACGCATCGGCACGAACCGCCCAAGCGCAGCACCAACTCGCCGTCTGTGCCGTCCGCGGGGAGGCCAACCTCTTCAAACTGCCCTGAGGCGAGAGAGAAGGGACAGGTCACCCCTGTTATTACGTCATTACGGGTGGAAATGAGCGGGAACGCAGCGCCCCGCGAGTGGCGGCAGACGCGCCTCGCCGCAAGCTCGAGGGTTTTCAAATCTGCCTGTGAGTGATTGGCACCAGCACGCAGCCAATCACCTGTCTCGGCGGGTGCCTGGGGGCCCCGCCTACACTGCAGAGAAGCGACGATGATTGGCCCGCAGGTTTGTTGTGTAACGTCTCTGGCCGGTTGTTGGGCTGAGGTCGGGCGTCACAGGTTAGTCAAAATAACTGATAATATTTGACATAAATTGTGGATATAGTCACCTGTTATTTGTTAAATACTAATTGTAGCATGTCTACCGTTTTGTTCGAAGGTTGTTTTAACTATACAAAGGACAAGTTAGTCATTTGGGTCAATAATCTTGCTTTGAGGTAAACTTCTAGAAACAGCTTGTACGAGTTTAGGGGTGTGTGACAGACAGTACAGGGGGACCCTGTTAATAAAGGCAGGAAAGGCTCCTGCAGGGCTCCAAACGGCCACAGGGAGGAGATCATCTTCAGAGTTTAAAAGATGTAAACTGGACAGCGATAACCCTGTTTCTCCAGTGTGTTTTATGGCGCTTAGCCGGGGGAAGTCAGGATTTGACCGGTCAGTCACATGCTGTGCTTTGGTCTAATTGAGCTGCTCATGTCCCTATTTCAGTGTCTCTTCGTATGAAGCTTATTTAAAAACACAGAGATTATTTCTACAAGCAAGACTAAAATGTGTCCATGTGGTTCGGTTGATGGATCTGCAATGTTGTCAGCCTGTCTCTCTGGTAATTTGTAAAGACTTGGTATGAAACAGGTCTCAGTTCAGTGCAGGTGTTTCCTTTCTACTTGAGAGGAATCCCTATTGGAAAAATGGACATTTCTGACAGAAGAGTTGACAGTTGTTCCAAGTGGGAGCTTTTCTTACCGTACCTCCGCTTTCAGCAACAGCTCAGTCTTAAGAGGGTCATGGTGAAGTGGAGCCCAGCCCCGCAGACACAGGGCTCTCGACTGGACCACAGCCTGGACAGGACGCCAGCCCATCGCAGGGCAGTGACGCTCTCCAGCAGACTCTACCTAGAGAGCTGTGAGTGCACTGCTCATGAGGTTAGACCAGACTGGGGGGCAGTAAAAGACACCCACTCTACTAGCAAATAAAGGTGTTCGTGCTTATACTGACAGACCTGTGTGGGGTACTATTGGTGTTCTTTGAAACCAAAGTTTGCAGTCAGGTAGTGTCTTATACTGGCGTTACACTACACGACTGTTCCTAGGATTTCCAGTCGTGGCCTTCATTTACACGATCGTAAGAAAACCACAGCGAGTTGTAGAGAGTCGCATCGCGCGCCCATTACCGTCAGTTGTGTAGTGTGACATCCCCAGGGACTCAGTCATATTGCTCTTAATAGCCCCTACAACTCTCTGCGACTGGCTACGACAAACTCAGACAGGTTTGATTTTCTCGTAGCCAGTCGCCAGTCGCAGGGGTGGGCTCTTGTGTCTGCGACAGTCACAGCCAATGAGCGCGCAAGTGGAAGTACAGTGCGGCTGCAAGGAAAGAGGGAAAGCGAGTGTGTTGGACTGGGCAAATGGAGGAGAGGCTCGTCGAACTGTGGAGCCAGCACAGATGTCTGTTCGGCGTTTCGTGTTTGTTCACTTTTGTGCGCTGCTCCTCCTCTTGCTCCACGTTGATTGGCTGACAAAATGAGGTGACCTTGCGGTACTTTCGCGGCGCGATACGAGATGTGGAACCGGGATGAAAAGTCATGAGGGAATCGTGTGATTAGTCACCCCCTGCGATTCCTAGTCGTATCATTTGACACACTCTAGGACAGAAAAGGCAGCCAGACTCAGCAACTGCAGTCGTTAAATTTGACATGCTCTCCGACTAGAGGTCGTGTCGAGTCCTGTAGCCAGACGCCGGCTTAAGGGACGACAGTATTGTGTCAAGAGCATTCTGGAGACAGTGGGCCAGCAGAGAGGGGGTGCAGTGACTCTCCTGCACAGTGAGAGGTGCTGGGGGAGCCTTTCCCTAAACTGAATCATAGGAACCTGAGAGACTCTTTAAAGGTGGTTCAGGAGACAGACTGGATGAGAAGTATAAAAGATTGCATTGCTCAAGTTTCACTGAGACTCTATTTATTTAAAACCACTGAGCACAAAGAAGGTTACTTGTGCTGTTCTTCGTGAAAAGTTATATAAAGGTTATATCTCTTTAAAGACAGTACAAGAAACATGAAATCAGGCCAATGAATGAAAATTGTCTATGAATTCAATACAGAAAAAGGGTCACAGAGAACACAATATACATCAATGTTTTATAGAAAACAGGAAAATAAAAGAAAACACATTTCAGAAATGCTCTTTAACTCCCTTGTCAGATCATCAGTGTAACAATTCAATAGTATCCCAGTAAAATTATTTTACATCTGTCAAAAATTTGAACAAAATGAGTTTCTTGTGGTGTATTCACTAACATGTACTTGCATGGTGCCAAAACTTATATGGAACAATAACTTTTATTTGCTGCTTTTCAGTTTAATAATATCTTTATCAGAATGTTAGAAAGGGGACATGTATATGGTAACATCAGTCAGTCCTGTATGTCTCACTTAATATGCACTTAATTCTCATTTGTATAGTATGCTTTCAACCTATCTTATTTTTTACTTTTTGTAAAATCTCTGAGGCACTGTCCTTTACCCACTCTTTCCAAGTCTTCTCTTCCTGTGGAAGCAGACTCTCTCCACTGGCCACCTTCTGCACTATCACAGCTCCTTCTCTGACTCGCTGTAGTTCTCTGATGCGCTCCAGGTATCCAGGCTTGGCTTCGTGCTCCTCAGCCAGTATCATCAGGTCAATGTAATCTGGGGTCCTGAGAGGGTCAGGCCGCAGAGCGATCTCTTTCAGACGCTTCAGAGTGCAACTCAGTTTTTCAATTAATTGTAAGACGTCTTTCTGTACCTCTTTGTATGTCTTCTGAAGCTGTTTGACAACTTCCTCTGCACTCATCTTTTTCCCCTTTGCTACCTCAAACTGAGTTTTCAGATCCTCATATGTTCTTTTCTCTTTTCTCGTTATGTATTCCCATCTGTACTTCTGATTAAAATGTACATTCCAGACACATTTCTTTTTACAAATCCTACAGTTTCCTTTTTTATCCATTGCCCAACAACCTTTCTTATCATTATCATTAGGAATTTGACAGGAATAGTGACAGGTGGTATGACACACTTGGCAGTTGGTGATGTACAGTGCCTTGCGAAAGTATTCGGCCCCCTTGAACTTTTCAACCTTTTGCCACATTTCAGGCTTCAAACATAAAGATATAATTTTTTTATTTTATGTGAAGAATCACCAACAAGTGGGACACAATTGTGAAGTGGAACGAAATCTATTGGATTTTTGAAACTTTTTTAACTAATAAAAAAATGAAAAGTGGGGCGTGCAAAATTATTCGGCCCCCTTGCGTTAATACTTTGTAGAGCCACCTTTTGCTGCGATTACAGCTGCAAGTCGCTTGGGGTATGTCTCTATCAGTTTTGCACATCGAGAGACTGAAATTCTTGCCCATTCTTCCTTGCAAAACAGCTCGAGCTCAGTGAGGTTGGATGGAGAGCGTTTGTGAACAGCAGTTTTCAGCTCTTTCCACAGATTCTCGATTGGATTCAGGTCTGGACTTTGACTTGGCCATTCAAACACCTGGATACGTTTATTTGTGAACCATTCCTTTGTAGATTTTGCTGTATGTTTGGGATCATTGTCTTGTTGGAAGATAAATCTCCGTCCCAGTTTCAGGTCTTTTGCAGACTCCAACAGGTTTTCATCCAGAATGGTCCTGTATTTGGCTGCATCCATCTTCCCCTCAATTTTAACCATCTTCCCTGTCCCTGCTGAAGAAAAGCAGGCCCAAACCATGATGCTGCCACCACCATGTTTGACAGTGGGGATGGTGTGTTGAGGGTGATGAGCTGTGTTGCTTTTACGCCAAACATATCGTTTTGCATTGTGGCCAAAAAGTTCGATTTTGGTTTCATCTGACCAGAGCACCTTCTTCCACATGTTTGGGGTGTCTCCCAGGTGGCTTGTAGCAAACTTTAGACGAGACTTTTTATGGATATCTTTGAGAAATGGCTTTCTTCTTGCCACTCTTCCATAAAGGCCAGATTTGTGCAGTGTAAGACTGATTGTTGTCCTATGGACAGACTCTCCCACCTCAGCTGTAGTTCTCTGCAGTTCATCCAGAGTGATCATGGGCCTCTTGGCTGCATCTCTGATCAGTCTTCTCCTTGTCTGAGCTGAAAGTTTAGAGGGAAGGCCAGGTCTTGGTAGATTTGCAGTGGTCTGATACTCCTTCCATTTCAAGATGATCGCTTGCACAGTGCTCCTTGGGATGTTTGAAGCTTGGGAAATCTTTTTGTATCCAAATCCGGCTTTAAACTTCTCCACAACAGTATTACGGACCTGCCTGGTGTGTTCCTTGGTCTTCATGATGCTCTCTGCGCTTTCAACAGAACCTTGAGACTATCACAGAGCAGGTGCATTTATACAGAGACTTGATTACACACAGGTGGATTCTATTTATCACCATCAGTCATTTAGGACAACATTGGATCATTCAGAGATCCTCGCTGAACTTCTGGAGTGAGTTTGCTGCACTGAAAGTAAAGGGGCCGAATAATTTTGCACGCCCCACTTTTCATTTTTTTATTAGTTAAAAAAGTTTCAAAAATCCAATAGATTTCGTTCCACTTCACAATTGTGTCCCACTTGTTGGTGATTCTTCACATAAAATAAAAAATTTATATCTTTATGTTTGAAGCCTGAAATGTGGCAAAAGGTTGAAAAGTTCAAGGGGGCCGAATACTTTCGCAAGGCACTGTAGTTTCCAGTCTCAGAGATATCTTCCTTTACTGCCTCTGTGACCTCTACTTCATACTCAAAGTTCTTGTTTTGCTCTATACAGTGTTTGTGACGTTCCAGTGCTTCTTGTGTCTGTTCCAATTCATTGAGTGTCGTCAGTCTGACTCTGATCTTGGGCTGCAGCCCCTCCACTGTCACCTCCAGTCAATTGCGCTCCTCCAGGACCTCCTTTGTCAGCTGCAGACTTCTGGTTTGCATGGTGTTCAAATAGTTAAAGAATGTAGTCATGCTTTCTGAACCCATCTGCCAGAACATTTTGTCAAACATACTCTGATGTGAACTTCCTGTTGATCCCTTATTAGAAGCAAACAAGACTGAGTTGTTGAATTTGAAATGGCGAGGAGTGCCATTTTTCTCTTTGGCACAACAGACATCAGCAGCTTTGATGGCCTCTAAAACAGGTGGAGCCTGCCCGTCAGCAAAGGTGACCAGAACTACAATATTGTCTGCAACGTCTTTTCCAAATATCGAGAGAATTGAGTCAAAGATGTACTTCTGTGTGTGTGTGAGACGTGCTAAAGCAGACTGGACCACAAAACACACTGCGTCAAGACTAAAGATACCATTCTTATCAGAAAAGAAGTCTCTGATCTTCTGGGTGATTATTTTGTCCTGTCCAATCCCTCTGGTGTCCCCAAACCCTGGAGTGTCCACAATAGTGAGAGAGTAGGGAACCCTGAACCCTTCACTGTGGTGGATCTGATAGGCTGTGATCTCAGAGGTCTGACTCTCAGCCTGTGTCCTGTTGGTCTCTTCATGTATCAGTTTGAACCTGCTCTCATCCTCCCACTCCACTCCCAGGATGTAGTTGATCATCCCGTTGATGAGGGTGGTCTTCCCCGAGCCCGTCGCTCCCAGGAGCACGATCGTTCTGTTTCTACTGTTCACTGCTGGTTTTCCAAAGCTGAGTTTGGAACAGGTACTGCCTTTATCTTTAGACAGATTAAGCCTGTAAATTGAAGGTTTGCCCTTGTTTATTAAAGTGCACTTCTTGGGGTCGCCTGTAATTCGCTTCACAGGTGTTGTTTCTGCTGTTGTGATCACCACTTCATCACTCGGTACGCTGGTCCCAAGATCCCCACAGTCACACAGGACTCTGATTCTGTAGGATGTTTTCTTTGTCAAGCCTTCCATAGAAAATGAATTCTGTTCTTTGTTCGTTTTCTTCTTCAGCCACTGATCAGATGTGTCCTTTCTGCTCTGTACTCCTTCCTCTCTGTATTCAATGATGTATCCCAGAATACTGACCCCCTCTCCAACAGCAGAAGGATTTTCCCATGTTATTGTGATGGAAGTTGGAAACACCTGGAGAGCTGAGGGGTTTCTGGGGGGGCTTGTTGGCAGAGTCTCCACACTGATGATGTCACTGCTCACTATGTATCCCAGCTTGCCCACTGCTGTGGATCTGAGCTCATACTCAGTGTGAGGCTGCAGCCCTGACACGGTGACAGAGTCCTGAGTGTCTTTGACAGTGACAGATTCCCACTCTACCTGCTGCTTGGGTTTATATCCCACCCTGTGCTGCAGTGTAGCAGAGCTGGCGGGGGACACCTGTACTGTCACACTGTTGTGTGTCACTGTGTGAACCTCAGGGGTGCCAGGCTTTGATGGGGGCTCAAAATGCACACCTTCATTATCCCCACTCTCATACAGAAAGATACACGCTCCTGGACACTGGTCATCTTGTTTAGCACCAACAAAGAATTTAGTTTCCTTCTGGGCCTTGTTAATATTCACTAACTCAAGGAAAACCTTCAGACACAGTTGCATCTTCTGAACAGACTCTCTCTTTACCCATCCTGTACTGGCCTGTTGTGTGTCAGTGTCTGTGTTCCTGCTCTCTGGGTGTCTGAGGTAGCTGGTCAGCTCTGACAGATATGGCTCAGGCTGGCTGAGTGAGGTGAAGCTGAAACAAACCACATTCTCAGTGTCTGGATCAAACAGCACCTGGTCCAGTTCCTCTTGTGTGGACAGCACATTTATACCACTGATCGTTCTGTTAGTCATCTTCGTTGCTGCTTTTCCAAAGCTGAGTTTGGAACAGGTACTACCTTCATCTTTAGACAGATTAAGCCTGTAAATCGAAGGTTTGCCCTTGTTTATTAAAGTGCAGTTCTTGCGGTCGCCTGTAATTCGCTTCACAGGTGTGGTATCTGCTGTTGTGATCACCACTTCACAACTCGGTGCGCTGGTCCCAAGATCCCCACAGTCACACCGGACTCTGATTCTGTAGGATGTTTTCTTTGTCAAGCCTTCAATAGAAAATGAATTCTGTTCTTTGTTCGTTTTCTTCTTCAGCCACTGATCAGATGTGTCCTCTCTGCTCTGTACTCCTTCCTCTCTGTATTCAATGATGTATCCCAGAATACTGACCCCCTCTCCAACAGCAGAAGGATTTTCCCATGTTATTGTGATGGAAGTTGGAGACACCTGGAGAGCTGAGGGTTTTCCAGGGGGGCTTGTTGGCAGAGTCTTCACTCTGATGATGTCACTGCTCACGGGGTATCCCAGCTTGCCCACTGCTGTGGATCTGAGCTCATACTCAGTGTGAGGCTGCAGCCCTGACACAGTGACAGAGTCCTGAGTGTCTTTGACAGTGACAGATTCCCACTCTTCCTGCTTCTTGGGTTTATATTCCACCCTGTGCTCCAGTGTGGCGGAGCTGGGGGGGGACATCTGTACTATCACACTGTTGTGTGTCACTGTGTGAACCTCAGGGGGGGCAGGCTTTGATGGGGTCTCAAAATACACACCTTGATAATCCCCACCCTCATACAGGAAGATACACGCTCCCGGACACTGGTCATCTTGTTTAGAATCAGCAAAGAATTTAGTTTCCTTCTGGGCCTTGTTAATATTCACTAACTCAAGGAAAACCTTCAGACACAATTTAATCTTCTGATTAGTCTCTTGGCCTAACCAGCATCCTTTGCGCTGCATACTAGAACCACTACTTTCTTCTTTGCCCCTTCTGAAATTAAGGAAGTCAAAGATTAGTTTCAGAATACCGATAATTCCATGAAATAAAACTATCCATGGCCATCCTGTGCTAGTCTGCTGTGTAAGGTAGCTGGTCAGCTCTGACAGATACGGCTCAGGCTGGCTGAGTGAGGTGAAGCTGAAACAAACCACATTCTCAGTGTCTGGATCAAACAGCACCTGGTTAAGCTCCCTGTGTAAAGACAGTACTTTTATACCACTGTCTTTCAGTTTAGTAAGATATCCACTGACTATGTCCATTTCTTGTTCTTTATTCTGCAGCCACAGTTGAAGCCTGTGAAAGTTGAAAGGTGAGTCTTCATGATGTTTTATCAGCTCTCTGAACTCTTCTTCATCTTTCCCACCACCTCTAACAGCTGGCAGGACACTGGCTAATCTATTCATGAAATTTAGTTTGTACTGAAGGACCAGTTGTTTCAGATTTTCAGTTTTTCTTTTGACTTCAGGAAAGGTTTGGGAAACTGTATGTTTCTGCAAATCGCTGCATCGTATTTCAATCACATCCAGGTTCTCCAATGCAGTCTGTGCCTGTGTGACAAAACAGTTGCTTATGTGTCTGACCAGCTTAGCAGCCTTGGAGTCCAGCTTGACCAGCGGGTACAGCCAGACCCTGATGGGCACAGCGTGTTCTCCTCCTTCTCCGAGCAGAGTCGGGAGGGCTCTGTAGACCTCAATGGCCTCTTTAAAAGTGGACGGGTTTGTCGCCAGCTGAATATCCCCATGAAATGTGCAGCTGAACTTTTCTCCAGCGGCCTTTTCCTGTTCTGTCATTTCCAGAGAGCCTTTGTCACTAATTGAGATTCCTTTCAGCTTTTCAATCGTGAGTTTCAGTTTTCCCTCGATCTCCTGCTTGTTCTCTTCTTCAGATACCTCTCTGTCAAACACAAAGTAGGCCTGAGCCCCGTACAGCACAGCTGTGACCACATGGGTGGCTGTGTCGTCCTCAAACACACTGGGATGGGTCACCTGCCCTCGGCCCAGGTGACTCATGGTCAGCTGCTCGTACCTGACAGTGGTGTTGTACTGCAGAGTGACTCTGGCCTGGCTATGGGATTTCTTCTTGTCATTGAAGTACTTGGCGGCTCCTCCCACTTCTACTAGACCCCCCAGCAGACTGGCCTTCAGTGAGGCGTCCACCTGCAGGGCCGAAGCTTTGTCATCAATGGAGTCTGAGGCAGAGACGCTGAGCTCAGTTTTATTCTGGGAGCGCACACTGGTTTTCTTCTGTAGCTCCTCATGGTCCCACAGCGTGATGGCTGCAATAGAATCAGGGTTGATTACCTAATGCTCCTGACACACTGGACAATGCCAAAGAGGTTTGTTCAGTACTAAGCTTCATATAGAGAGACACTGATGTAATAAAGAAGTTCATTAATCTTGTGATTCAACAGCTTCAGTGATAGAATTAACTGTATCATGAACCGAGAAGCTTAAAAAGACCTGTGAGGAGAGTTTAGGACATGTCAATGAAATTCAAATAAGATTGAAATTGTATTCTGTTATCCTATATTGTATATTGGCACTAAATTAATAGATTTCATCTGGAATGTTTACATGGGATCAGTGTGTCAGTCATACAGCAGCCCAGCTGGAACAGTGTGTAGTTGTGTCTGCTGTGCTGTGGGTGTATCTGGGATCAGTGTGTCAGTCATACAGCAGTCCAGCTGGAACAGTGTGTAGTTGTCTGCTGTGCTACAGGTTTACCTGGGATCAGTGTGTCAGTCATACAGCAGCCCAGCTGGAACAGTGTGTAGTTGTGTCTGCTGTGCTACAGGTTTACCTGGGATCAGTGTATCAGTCATACAGCAGCCCAGCTGGAACAGTGTGTAGTTGTCTGCTGTGCTACAGGTTTACCTGGGATCAGTGTGTCAGTCATACAGCAGCCCAGCTGGAACAGTGTGTAGTTGTGTCTGCTGTGCTGTGGGTGTATCTGGGATCAGTGTGTCAGTCATACAGCAGCCCAGCTGGAACAGTGTGTAGTTGTGTCTGCTGTGCTGTGGGTGTATCTGGGATCAGTGTGTCAGTCATACAGCAGCCCAGCTGGAACAGTGTGTAGTTGTGTCTGCTGTGCTGTGGGTTTACCTGGGATCAGTGCGTCCCTGCGGCAGTCATACAGCATCCCCAGCTGGAAGGGTCTGCCCAGAGCTGCCATCTCAATGGGAACAGTTCCTACAGATGACATGGCTGGTGGTGGACTGGATACTGTAGAAAGAAGGTTTAAAGTCAACAGTTATATATGTTTGTATCTTTACATATATAATTTAGGTTTTACATTAATGGATGTAGCTGTGAATCTGGGTATCCAGATAGATTAAATTCCTGGTCGATGAAGCTTGGCTCTGGGAACCTTCACTTATCTACTGCTTGGATTTCTGTCACTATTAAGCTATAAAAATTCTTTAATCTTAAAAAAACGGCATGGGCACTAAGTTGTTGAAAAATATATGTATAGAGAATCCTGGTTTGTATCCACCTGGTTACCACCACCCTGAAGTACTGCTTTGAAATAATACAGGAGTTACCCAGTGGAGATGCACTTTCTTTCCCCTATACAGCACCCAAGCAGCTCTTTTACAAAGTGAAACCCAACTGTTGCCTTATTTTATACAAAGAGATGGTGAGCTGTTGCATGTTTTTAGACCTATTTGTTTCTATTGTCATGACATTACTGCTGTCTATAATATTGTTTGTCCGCTGTTTCAACTGTACTTATCATTCAATACCCAGTTAAAACTTCCATGTTCATATATGCAATACTTTGATCACCCCCTGAAAATCAGGTAAAATATCTCATTACTACCTGGTTCAACTAAATCAGTTTTTTTCCTCTTCTTTTAAACTGTTGCCAGCTTTGGTGTCACTGTTGAAAAGGCTGTGTGTCACACAAGGATCTCTTCCAGATAGAGTTAAAATACAGTCGTGTCCTTCAGCCAGCTGGGGTGTAGGGCCAGTCAGGTCTATAGTGACACCTGCACCTGGAACATGAATAATCGGTGGTGGAATCAGAGCAGCTCCGTGACAGGCGGTCAGCTGAGCCTCCACCTGAGTGGAGCCGGCAGGTAGTCTTCATGGTCATGACACCTGACAGCCAGGTTCCACTGTGTTTACACATTTGCCTCCTTTCAGGGATGTGGGCAGCCGTGAAGGGCTGGACGTGCTGTGCAGCTGAGCTCTGCTGCTGAAAGAGGGAGAGAGAGAAAGAGACTCCAACCACTGGAGACGATCGAGCCACTGAGAGAGCGTTGATGCTTTTTCTCCTAGTGAGACTCAGTATAAAAGAGTCCAGCCATGTGACGTTTCCTCACAGCCTAGTCGCAGTGGAGCTTTTTCCACCAGACTGTGACAGGTGGAGCCTCGTCTGTGGCTTTGGGCAAAATTCCGAAGCCTGAACCCAGAGAAAAGTCCGGATGGATAGTGAGCCTTCACACCCAACACCAGCCTGTTCTGGAGTAGCAGCTGAGGTGGAGCCGAGTATCAGACTGTGCTTCCCTGGTCCAGTGGAGCTCCTGCTCCTGCTTCTCCTTCTGGGCATCCTGGCTCCCTCTGGTCTTCACTCCTTGTCTTCCTGCTCCCCTGGTCTTCACTCCTTGTCTTCCGGCTCCTCTGGTCCTGACTTCTAATTTCTGGTCTCTCTCTTGCTCTATTTATTAGCCATAGAGAAAGTCTGGTCTGCCACAGTTCTGCTTGTTCAGTTCAAATCTGGGATTAAAATATCTCACCTACAGGAATTTTGTTTTTTTCAGGAGATCTTGGCAAAATGTCCTATATTTGTTAAATCCTGTGACTATTCAGGTGTGATTCTCACAGATTTGATATTTTAGAGTTCTTAACTCATGTTTTTGCCATTCATTTGACATTAACAAGCAGAGCACAGTTCTTACTTGAATGGGTATGACACCTAGTATTGTAATTTAATGTTATTTATTTAATTAAATATTTTGTGTTTTTGTAAGGAAATGAAGTAAGAATGTGTGGAAACACATCCAGTGCTTTGCACATTCTTTTTCCAATAAGGAATGACGGATGTTAGTTTATTAGTTCAAAATTTTAACTTTCTGTACAAGCAATGGTGAGTGTCATACCTGATATTGCCACTAGGGGGACCACTCGGTATTATAAGCATGACCCTCAATCCATGGGTTTTGAATTTCGAGTAAAAAAACTTGCTGTAGGTCTTCTGCACAGTTTTTTTTACGACTTCACTAATATCGTACTGATATTGTTTTTCTGCTTTCCTGTTTAAGCACTGTTATCTGTTTAGCTGCACTTTCCCCATGTACAGTAAGAGTCATGCATTCAGCCTGTTCTCCTTCTGTCTGAGTTGTACACTTGTTTCTTGGCCATCCAGGTCCTCCACTAATAGAACTGTCTCATGTAAATACAAAACCATGCGCTTACAATACGGACACAGAATTGGTGTGACCCCGAGCAGCAGATTAAAAATGAGATTTGTCCCAACCCAAGGTGTGGATCACCCAGGCATTTATATACCTGTCCAGGATGAATCCTGAGCTGTTTTCTTGCTGGAAGCAAGTTGCTACCACAGTGTGCAGGACCCTCAGCAATGACCTCTGTCCACAGACCTCACAGTTTCCTCTCAGAGACATCAGGACAGTTCAGCCCTCTGTTTCTCAAAGATGGATTCTGGTGCTGGGCGCTGGTGCTGGCTTTCCTTCAAAAACACCCCCTTGTTGAAATGTTGTCTACTAGAGCTGTCAGCTTTTAGAGGAAACGGAAACAGGCGGAGCCCCCCTCCTGAGCTTTCGATCTTTGCAAACTTAAATTTTGTGGTTGTTCAGTACATGCTGTGCCTCGCACTGAACAGGTTTCTAAAATGTTACTCTGGGGAAGCAGTATTGTAACTCTTATCACACCCCTTTATTCTTTGTCAGCAAGTATAACTCCATTAATGTGTTCTTCATTTTAAAACCTGAAATTTAATAGGGTATTATGTAAAGTGCTATAATGTGGCATTATGGCATAAGATTTGTTAAGAGAAAAAAGCAATTCCATTCTTTAAAACATTTTGGAAAAAAAGGTCTTAATGGAACTTGTGTGCAAGTGTTATTGGCTCTGGTACCAAGAGAGCATAGTGATTCTTATTACTGTTGTTCAGTCATAATGTTCACAGATGTGTGGTGTAGCTGATCAGGCTTAGGGTATTTTAACAAGTGATCCTATTTCCACAAAATCACTATTCGATTAAGCTTTGTCCAGCCATACACTATGGAGCAAGAAACTCAATCTGGCTATGATTGAGAACAAAGACAATAAAGACCTTCAGATAAAGACCTTTCTTTTCACCCCTACTGACAATATCCTTGCACATCAAAAACAGAAAGACAAGAAATCTAGACTGAGACATTTAGGCACAGCACCTGAGTTCCATCGGCCAACATGCTTGTTCTGTACAGGTCCTGGGGGTGAGACATGAAGGAAGAGCTGCTGTACTCGGCACTGACAGCAGATCCGAGACTCCCGTGAAGACGTCCTGCTCACGCCATCCCCACTAGACCAGCCCTCGGACACTTCCACTGCTCTCGCTATTGGACACCAGCAAGGTCAGTGCTTCACTTACAAAAATCTGCTTTGTGGAGGAATTTTCTGATAATTTTTTTGAACCGAGTGTGAAAGCGTGCACCTATGATACCTAAACTATTTCAGCCCTCAGACTGGTCCAGTTCTCAAGACTGCAGCACCAGTCAGGTAATCTTGTCCAGAAACATCACTATCGGAGAGCGACTCCACAGATCTCCTGCAGGTACAGCCTGCTTGAATCCCAGAAACACACACTTCAGCTTTACATTAAAAACACCTACCTGTGAATTTTATATTAATAAAGTGTTTTCAGTTAATAAGATGCATGTATTTTATCTGCTAAAAGAGAAAATGTCTTTGCCCCAATTATCATTATTACATTATTGTGTCTGTCTCTGCCCTCAAGATCCATTCTGCTTTCCAAACTATAAGTACTACAGCAGCATGAAGTTGCGATTTTTTTTGGTTTTATAATTTTAAATCACAACAATGAAAATTGTGTTATGTTTCTAAATATTTTGAAAAAAAATCAAAGTTATAAATTCTGACCCACTCATCAATGCCTCACTTATTTGTACACATTAAATTAAACAGACCACAAACATGTGAGTACTTCTTTATCAATCGTGAGCTAAGGATTGTGAAGGAGGTAAAAAAAAAAAAGCTAAGTTTAAATTTTTTTCTTTCTGGGTATTAGCAACAATTTTAAGACACTGTATTCCGTGCTAGCAGTTTTTTTTAAATACTTCATATAAGAGACCAATAGCCATTACCTGATTATTGTCTTAAAACATCCCTAAGTATAACCTTTTATTTAAAATATTTTATTTAAAAATGTATGTGCTAATTAACATACAGTATATACTGAACAATTTCCAAATGACGTTTTAGTACTCACCCGAAGACAGAGAACGTGGGGACACCTGTAGGTTGAGGATGTGGTTCAGACCGACTCTGCACTTTCTCACACTTATATACTGACCTAGGAGTCACTCCCCCTGCTGCTGAAGTCATTTCCCAGCAATGACTGCAGTTACAAGAAGTCAGGTACAGAAGAGGTCCAGGGCCCCAGCAATGGGATGATACTATTACCTGCACAGGTAGTACACCATCAGTACAGTATTAGAAAACCGCTCCCCAGCATTCATGCCAACACTCTGCCTGAATCCCAGAAACAAACACCTGAAATTGCCATTAATGAAGGGTGTGGTGTGCAGCTGAGTACTGCAGCCTCACAGCGCTGGGGCCCTGGGTTCAGTCACTGGGGTCTATCTGTGTGGAGTTTGCATGGTCTCCATGTGTCTGTGTGGGTTTTCTCTGGGTGCTCCTGTTTCCTCCCACAGTCCACAGACATGCTGGTACTGTAGGTTAAACAGCCCTGGTGTAAGAGTGTCCTGCAATGGCCTGGCATCCTGCCCAGGGTTACCCTGCCTTGAGCCCATTGCTTGCTGGAATAGACTCCAGCTCCCCTGGGTTCTTAGTGTTTGTCCAGTGAAAACACCAACATTGATCTGTCCTGTACAGCTTGCAGCAGGACCCACGGCCCGTATCAAAATTTCCTGTTTCAGTGCTGGTTTGTCCATTTCATCCTTCCAACATGCACAATTCAGCAGGGTTAGAAAATAGCTGCAGAGCACCAGGCTGAGGAAGGTACAGATACAGGCTCTTGGGCTGTAGCTGTACACTGTCTGTGTGGAGTCTGCATGTTTGCATCACATTGATGGAGGTTATTTGCAGGGAGGTCCAGCCCCACTGGCTGGGTCAGTTTGCTCTGTGCACCAGAGAGGAGCTCTGAGCTCTCAGTCCCCCCTTCAGTCTGCAAAGAGGAACAAGGATGAGCTGAGTTCTACTCGCAGGTGGATGAATCACTCAAGTACGGATCTTGAACTCAGAGGAGGAGAGGAGACTGGCCTTGGGGGAGCAGGTCTGCTGTCCCCCTCACTGCAGCCTGATTCTCACATCAGCACGACCCCAGAACACAGCCCAGACGAGACATTTACCCAAAACATGGGGTCTTTATTTCAGCTTCACTTGTACTGCGCTTGGTTTCTTTTTTGCAAGGATTAACTTTTCTTTACAGAAAATACAATTAATACAGGCTCTGAAAAACCCATTTTTGTGCTAAAGCAAAACTTTGCTTCTTTCCCCCCCAAACTGTTCTTCTTCAAGGCACTGAAAACAAGCTCTTGTTAAGGTTCTGGGATAGAAGAACAAAAAAGCCCAAATAAAATCATTACAGAATAAACAGGTTCAAAGACACACTGAGCAATACATCTCCATAAAAATAACTTCAGATTATTTTAACAAAGGGTTAATCTTGGGAAAACGCTTGTGCTAGCCAAACTTGCCTTCCTTCAGTCCTCGACTGCCAGTGAAATAAAGTGACAAATCACCCCCAGCGATGTGCCTTCCCTACTGCAGCTGAGCACACTGGTGAGGAGCAGTGCTGTGTGGGTGCAGACGGGGCGCTGGGCCTGCCTGTGCATTTACTCCTGAACCCTGCTGTCTGGGCAGAAGGAAACTGGAAGTGGGGGTGCTGGCCAAGAGAGTGAGGGGTAAGCCTGGATATGGGGGGTGACTGATATCTGGATAGCGCCGAGTCCGAGGTCGGGGAGAAGACAGAGCCTTCCCGAGGGAAGGAGAAAGAGAGGGATGGAGCAGGAGAGCATGACAGAGGTGAGAGATGTACAAGGAGACACAGAGTCATTTACACATTCAGTACGTGGACAGTGTCCATTAACACATTAACACTGCCCTGAAGCTACAGTGCCTTGCGAAAGTATTCGGCCCCCTTGAACTTTTCAACCTTTTGCCACATTTCAGGCTTCAAACATAAAGATATAATTTTTTTATTTTATGTGAAGAATCACCAACAAGTGGGACACAATTGTGAAGTGGAACGAAATCTATTGGATTTTTGAAACTTTTTTAACTAATAAAAAAATGAAAAGTGGGGCGTGCAAAATTATTCGGCCCCTTTACTTTCAGTGCAGCAAACTCACTCCAGAAGTTCAGCGAGGATCTCTGAATGATCCAATGTTGTCCTGAATGACTGATGGTGATAAATAGAATCCACCTGTGTGTAATCAAGTCTCTGTATAAATGCACCTGCTCTGTGATAGTCTCAAGGTTCTGTTGAAAGCGCAGAGAGCATCATGAAGACCAAGGAACACACCAGGCAGGTCCGTAATACTGTTGTGGAGAAGTTTAAAGCCGGATTTGGATACAAAAAGATTTCCCAAGCTTCAAACATCCCAAGGAGCACTGTGCAAGCGATCATCTTGAAATGGAAGGAGTATCAGACGACTGCAAATCTACCAAGACCTGGCCGTCCCTCTAAACTTTCAGCTCAGACAGGGAGAAGACTGAGCAGAGATGCAGCCAAGAGGCCCATGATCACTCTGGATGAACTGCAGAGAACTACAGCTGAGGTGGGAGAGTCTGTCCATAGGACAACAATCAGTCTTACACTGCACAAATCTGGCCTTTATGGAAGAGTGGCAAGAAGAAAGCCATTTCTCAAAGATATCCATAAAAAGTCTAGTCTAAAGTTTGCCACAAGCCACCTGGGAGACACCCCAAACATGTGGAAGAAGGTGCTCTGGTCAGATGAAACCAAAATCGAACTTTTTGGCCACAATGCAAAACGATATGTTTGGCGTAAAAGCAACACAGCTCATCACCCTCAACACACCATCCCCACTGTCAAACATGGTGGTGGCAGCATCATGGTTTGGGCCTGCTTTTCTTCAGCAGGGACAGGGAAGATGGTTAAAATTGAGGGGAAGATGGATGCAGCCAAATACAGGACCATTCTGGATGAAAACCTGTTGGAGTCTGCAAAAGACCTGAAACTGGGACGGAGATTTATCTTCCAACAAGACAATGATCCCAAACATACAGCAAAATCTACAAAGGAATGGTTCACAAATAAACGTATCCAGGTGTTTGAATGGCCAAGTCAAAGTCCAGACCTGAATCCAATCGAGAATCTGTGGAAAGAACTGAAAACTGCTGTTCACAAACGCTCTCCATCCAACCTCACTGAGCTCGAGCTGTTTTGCAAGGAAGAATGGGCAAGAATTTCAGTCTCTCGATGTGCAAAACTGATAGAGACATACCCCAAGCGACTTGCAGCTGTAATCGCAGCAAAAGGTGGCTCTACAAAGTATTAACGCAAGGGGGCCGAATAATTTTGCACGCCCCACTTTTCATTTTTTTATTAGTTAAAAAAGTTTCAAAAATCCAATAGATTTCGTTCCACTTCACAATTGTGTCCCACTTGTTGGTGATTCTTCACATAAAATAAAAAATTTATATCTTTATGTTTGAAGCCTGAAATGTGGCAAAAGGTTGAAAAGTTCAAGGGGGTCGAATACTTTCGCAAGGCACTGTACCTCCCTCTCCCTCTCTCTCTCACGTCTTGTGATGGAGTGGAAGAGG
Organism: Lepisosteus platostomus; assembly: GCF_059453375.1. Taxonomy (NCBI): domain Eukaryota; kingdom Metazoa; phylum Chordata; class Actinopteri; order Semionotiformes; family Lepisosteidae; genus Lepisosteus; species Lepisosteus platostomus. The sequence goes on from NC_142613.1 coordinate 2,617,543, forward strand.
CTGCCCTGTTGGGGCTGTTCTGGAGACTTCAGCAGGCAGCAGACGGGCCTGAAGATGGGCGCGTCACTCCGGGGCCAAGGGGGGGGTGGGGGTTGCGGACAGACTGGCAGACCAAGGACACAGCCGGCCTCCCTCTCTCCTTCCGGCCCCTCGCCTCTCCAGCGCTCTCCTCCCTCCATTCTGACTCTCAAGGGCCTTGCAGACCGGCGGAGGAGCAGCCCGGCAGGGTCCAGATCCCTTCGGATTCAGACGGAAACACGTGGAGACAAACCGCAGACGCTCTGACTCTCCCCCTCCTCCGTTTTTCCCCGTTAGTTTCCTTTCCCCATCTTCCCACCTCTCTCGCTCTCCTCTCACCTCTTCGTCTTGCCCGGCTCTCTCACCCTTTTCCGAACGGATTTCTTGCCTGACCGGCTGGAGGGCAGTAGCTCCGCTGCCCTGGTCCGTCTCTCTCCCTCTGTCCCCTGGCCCCCGCGAGAGGGAGTGCGTCTCTCCGTCTTAATCCAGTGCACCCCCTCTCTCCGTGTGCTGTGGGGAGGGGAGTCTGAACTTCGCCCTCCTGTCTCCCGTGATGAAAGGGTCTGGAGGGGTTTTTTTGTGAACAGGCAGCAGAAACCCGCCGCTCATCGCAGCTGGCTCCTCGCGCACTCAGAATCTGCTCTTTTTGTTTCATGGACACACATTTGGAAGCGAGACCCCACATGCCATGTTTCTGTTTCTATTGTATCTGCTTCTGGTGTGTGTGTTCTGGACGGAGAAGAAGGAGAAGGGACTGTAGGCGACACGGGTGGTTGGAAAGGTCGACAGGCTTGGTTTCTTGGTGCTACTTATTCCCCGACAGGTACATTTCTCTTTCTCTCTGTCCCTGTCCTCCTCACTCTCCTCCTAACTCCCTCCTCCAAAGCCCAGACTTTCTCACTGTCCCCTGCTCCTTGATTTGATTATTTCCAGCTCTGGGTTCTGATAATGATGGTTATTATTATATTATTGTTATATTATTATTATTATTGGTATTGTTATTATTATAGACACACATTTCTCTCGTGGGTTTGTGGTCAATCTTTTCATTTCAAAGTTGCCTTTTTGGTTTCTTTTCCTCTTGATAGAAATAAAGGTTCAGGAATTGTTTTAGGAACTTTCAGCTGTGTGTTGGTGTCCGTGTGGGTGGAGGGGGGTGGCGGGGGCAGTGTGTGTGTTTGAAGGGGGGATGATTGGGTGTGTGTGTGGGGGGAGAACAGTCTGGTATACTGATAAGAGTGATCCCGGGTGAGATTTGTGTGTCCTTGATTTCACAGCCGACAGGAATTCAAGTTGCTGTTCAGTGACATGTGCTGGAAGTTCCAGCGACGGCCGCACGGTGGCAGCATCGTTGCGCAATCACGCTGTCTGCAGCTGAACATTAAACTCGTGAAGGCGGACCCTTCTGCACGCATTCAATAGAGCTGTGCGTGGACTGCCAGTGGTCCGCTCTCCTGCCCCTGCGCTGAGGTGCCCCCTCGCCTCACCCTGACCCCGAGTTCCTCCAGGCACGTCAGCCCTGGAGCCTGGAGACCTGTTACTGCACCTCGGAGGGTTGAACACACCAAGCATTGTTTTTCCTTGCAAAGGAACAAGTAATAGGTTTATTCCATGCTGAAAAAATGAAGAAAGAGAACACAACGTTTCGGCCGTGGAGCCTTCTTCAGGTGTCAATTGTTTTTCCTTAGCGACACGCATGTGGCGACATTTTTTAAAAGTAAGATATTGTAACGCAACAGCGGTTCAGGCGGGCGCCCTTGCCGCATCAGGTCGGCCCGGCACCGTCGGGGGCTCGAACCCAGGACTCCCGCGTCACTTAACAGGGACACAGCCCGGTGAGCTAAAGAGGGATCTCTATGTATCCCAGTGGCTGTAATCCTGTTATTACAGGGAAGGGCAGAGCGGTAAGCCGGCTCTTACACACCACTGACGGCCATAAGCGTTACAATATAAACTCGTATCTTTAAAAAAAAATACGGGCTGAACTGAGTTCATCGGCTCTTTTCCTTTGCGCTGGTGGTTTTCAGTCCAGGGCGGTACTGGTAGCAGTATATGTAGCCACTAGAGGGCGCCGGTCTAATTCTTTCGGGAGGCTGCTAATCGTGTCGTGTTGCAAGAAACAGGCGGCAGTTTCGCCGTTTAATCAGCGCTCATATGGTGCAAGTAGCTCTACCAGCCCGCAGCTCCCGGCTACCTGGATGGGAGACTCCTGGGAAACTCAGGCTGCTGCTGGAAGAGGTGTTAGTGGGGCCAGCAGGGGGCGCTCACCCTGCGGTCTGTGTGGGTCCTAATGCCCCAGTGTAGTGACGGGGACACTATACTGTAAACAGGCACCGTCCTTCGGATTAGATGAAAAACCGAGGTTCTGACTCTCTGTGGTCATTAAAAATACCAGGGCGTTTCTCGAAAAGAGTAGGGGTGTTACCCCAGTGTCCTGGCGGGGTTACCTGCGGTCAAGGCCGCAGACACGGTCTCCTGATTACCGGTTCGGTTCTCCTGCGCCGTTGTGTGTCGGGGGGGCGGAGTGACTTCTCCCCCCGCGAAAAAACAAGGCGCTATATCCCGGGAACCAGAGCAGCACAGCGGTCACTACGCATCGGCACGAACCGCCCAAGCGCAGCACCAACTCGCCGTCTGTGCCGTCCGCGGGGAGGCCAACCTCTTCAAACTGCCCTGAGGCGAGAGAGAAGGGACAGGTCACCCCTGTTATTACGTCATTACGGGTGGAAATGAGCGGGAACGCAGCGCCCCGCGAGTGGCGGCAGACGCGCCTCGCCGCAAGCTCGAGGGTTTTCAAAACTGCCTGTGAGTGATTGGCACCAGCACGCAGCCAATCACCTGTCTCGGCGTGTGCCTGGGGCCCCGCCTACACTGGAGAGAAGCGACGGTGATTGGCCCGCAGGTTTGCCGCTTTCGCGGTGGCTCCGCCTCCCGTAGCGCGAGATTCCCGTTTGCTCGTGAGCTGTGTAACGTCTCTTGCCGGTTGTCGGGCGTCACAGGTTAGTCAAAATAACTTTTAATATTTGACATAAATTGTGGATATAGTCACCTGTTATGTGTTAAACACTCATTATAACATGTCTACCGTTTTGTTCGAAGGTTGTTTTAACTATACAAAGGACAAGTTAGCCATTTGGGTCAATAATCTTGCTTTGAGGTAAACTTTTAGAAACAGCTTGTGCGAGTTTAGGGGTGTGTGACAGACAGTACAGGGGGACCCTGTTAATAAAGGCAGGAAAGGCTCCTGCAGGGCTCCAGACGGCCACAGGGAGGAGATCATCTTCAGATTTTAAAAGATGTCAACTGGACAGCGATAACCCTGTTTCTCCAGTGTGTTTTATGGCGCTTAGCCGGGGGAAGTCAGGATTTGACCAGTCACATGCTGTGCTTTGGTCTAATTGAGGTGCTCATGTCCCTATTTCAGTGTCTCTTCGTATGAAGCTTATTTAAAAACACAGAGATTATTTCTACAAGCAAGACTAAAATGTGTCCATGTGGTTCGGTTGATGGATCTGCAGTGTTGTCAGCCTGTCTCTCTGGTAATTTGTAAAGACTTGGTATGAAACAGGTCTAAGTTATAATAATAATAATAATAAACTTTATTTTATATAGCGCCTTTAAAGGTGGCTTCTCAAAGCGCTTTACAGGATGACAATAACAATAAATAAGAAGACTACAACAATAAATAAGAAAATTTCACAAGACAGGACATAATTATAATTACAACAATACAACAATAACAATAGAGGAGACCGTGGAAGATGGTATTAAGAAGAGCAGAGGGGTGAAGAATGGAACCAGTTAAGTAAAGGCTTTACTGAAGAAGAAAGTTTTGAGTCTGGATTTGAAAGAGTTTAGAGAAGGTGACTCTCTAATATCCTTGGGTAAAGAGTTCCAGAGCTTGGGGGCATAGCAGGAGAAGGCCCTGTCGCCCATACAATGTAGACGGGCTTGGGGGACAGTAAGGAGGGCAGAATTTGAAGAGCGGAGGTTGCGAGGTGGGGAGTAGGGCGATAAAAGTTCAGACAGGTATTGAGGTGCCAAGCCATGTAAAGCCTTGTAGGTGAGCATGAGGATTTTAAAGTCTACGCGGAATTTGACCGGAAGCCAGTGCAAGGACTCCAGGATAGGAGTAATGTGAACACTTGTACTAGACCTGGTCAGAATTCTGGCTGCTGAATTTTGGACATACTGCAGCTTGTTCAGAGTAGATTTAGATACACCAGGGAGCAGAGCATTGCAGTAGTCAATTCGAGAGAATACAAATATGTTGATCAGCTTTTCAGCCACAGTTAATGATAGCATAGGGCGTAGTCTTGCGATATTTCTAAGGTGAAAAAAAGATGTTTTGACAGTATGCTGTACATGTGGGTCGAATGTTAAGCCAGAATCGAATATAACCCCAAGGTTTTTCAATTTTGATTGAAGCTCAAGTACAGAGCCATCTACAGACAGGGTTACAGGACTGGCTTTACGAAGTTGATGGGGGGTACCAATAAGCATGACTTCAGTCTTGTCACAGTTAAGATGAAGGAAGTTTTGAGTCATCCAAATTTTTATGTCAGAGATGCAATTAGATAGGATAGAGACAGCCACGTCAGTGTCGGGTTTGGTATGGATGTATATTTGAGTATCGTCAGCGTAAAAATGAAAGCTGAGGCCATGTGATCTTAAAAGCTGACCAAGTGGGAACATGTAAATGCTGAAGAGCAAGGGGCCCAGTATTGAGCCCTGGGGGACACCAGACTTGACAAGACCGATTTCAGACCTGTACCCATTGAGAGAGACAAAGTGACAGCGATCAGTGAGGTAAGACTTAAACCATTTGAGGGCAGTGTCAGAGACTCCAAACACAGTCTCGAGACGAGAAAGCAAGATGTTATGGTCAACAGTGTCAAAGCGGAGTTCAGTCAAAGTTCAGTTCAGTCAGTTCAGTCACCTGCACTGAACTGTCAAAGTTCAGTGCAGGTGTTTCCTTTCTACTTGAGAGGAATCCCTATTGGAAAAATGGACATTTCTGACAGAAGAGTTGACAGTTGTTCCAAGTGGGAGCTTTTCTTACCGTACCTCCGCTTTCAGCAACAGCTCAGTCTTTAGAGGGTCGTGGTGAAGTGGAGCCCAGCCCCGCAGACACAGGGCTCTCGACTGGACCACAGCCTGGACAGGACGCCAGCCCATCGCAGGGCAGTGACACTCTCCAGCAGACTCTACCTAGAGAGCTGTGAGTGCACTGCTCATGAGGTTAGACCAGACTGGGGGGCAGTAAAAGACACCCACTCTACTAGCAAATAAAGGTGTTCATGCTTATACTGACAGACCTGTGTGGGGTACTATTGGTCTTCTTTGAAACCAAAGTTTGCAGTCAGGTAGTGTCTTATGTCGGCGTTACACTACACGACTGTTCCTAGGATTTCCAGTCGTGGCCTTCCTTTACATGATCGTAAGAAAACCACAGCGAGTTGTAGAGAGTCGCATCGCGCGCCCATTACTGTCAGTTGTGTAGTGTGACATCCCCAGAGACTCAGTCATATTGCTCTTAATAGCCCCTACAACTCTCTGCGACTGGCTACGACAAACTCAGACAGGTTTGATTTTCTCGTAGCCAGTCGCCAGTCGCAGGGGTGGGCTCTTGTGTCTGCGACAGTCACAGCCAATGAGCGCCCAAGTGGAAGTACAATGCAGACAATGCAGCTTCAAGGAAAGAGGGAAAGCGAGTGTGTTGGACTGGGCAAATGGAGGAGAGGCTCGTCGAACTGTGGAGCCAGCACAGATGTCTGTTCGGCGTTTCGTGTTTGTTTACTTTCGTGCGCTGCTCCTCCTCTTGCTCCACGTTGATTGGCTGACAAAATGAGGCGACCTCGCGGTACTTTCGCGGCGCGATATGAGATGTGGAACCGGGATGAAAAGTCATGAGGGAATCGTGTGATTAGTCACCCCCTGCGATTCCTAGTCGTATGATTTGACACCCTCTGGGACAGAAAAGGCAGCCAGACTCAGCAGCTGCAGTCGTTAATTTTGACATGCTCTCTGACTAGAGGTCGTGTCGAGTCCTGTAGCCCGACGCCGGATTAAGGGACGACAGTAACGTGTCAAGAGCATTCTGGAGACAGTGGGCCAGCAGAGAGGGGGTGCAGTGACTCTCCTGCACAGTGAGAGGTGCTGGGGGAGCCTTTCCCTAAACTGAATCATAGGAACCTGAGAGACTCTTTAAAGGTGGTTCAGGAGACAGAGAGGATGAGAAGTATAAAAGATTGCATTGCTCAAGTTTCACTGAGACTGTATTTATTTAAAACCACTGAGCACAAAGAAGGTTACTTGTGCTGTTCTTCGTGAAAAGTTATATAAAGGTTATATCTCTTTAAAGACAGTACAAGAAACATGAAATCAGGCTAATGAATGAAAATTGTCTATGAATTCAATACAGAAAAAGGATCACAGAGAACACAGTATGCATCAATGTTTTATAGAAAACAGGAAAACAAAGGAAAACACATTTCAGAAATGATTTTTACTCCCTTGTCAGATCATCAGTGTAACAATTCAACAGTATCCCAGTACAATTATTTGACATATGTCAAACATTTGAACAAAACGAGTATCTATCTTGTGTATTCACTAACATGTATTTGCATGGTGCCAAAACCTATATGGAACAATAACTTTCATTTGCTGCTTTTCAATTTAGTAATTCTTTATCAGAATGTTAGAAAGGGGACATGTAGATTAGTCAAATGGAACATGTATAGTATCATCTTCATCAGTCAATCCTGTATTTCTCTAATTTTAAATCCAGCAATTTCAGCTTTGACAACAGTGAGAGAGAAACCCATGGTGGTGATATGCACTTAATTCTCATTTTTTAAAGTATGCTTTCAAACTATCTTATTTTTCACTTTTGTAAACTGTCCTTTACCCACTCTTTCCAAGTCTTCTCTTCCTGTGGAAGCAGACTCTCTCCTCTGGCCACCTTCTGCACTATCACAGCTCCTTCTCTGACTTGCTGTAGTTCTCTGATGCGCTCCAGGTATCCAGGCTTGGCTTCGTGCTCCTCAGCCAGTATCATCAGGTCAATGTAATCTGGGGTCCTGAGAGGGTCAGGCCGCAGAGCGATCTCTTTCAGACACTTCAGAGTGCGACTCAGTTTTTCAGTTAATTTTAAAACCTCTTTCTGTACATCTTTGTATTTCTTCTGAAGCTGTTTGACGACTTCCTTTGCAGTCATCTTTTTCCCCTTTGCGTCCTCAAACTGCTTTTTCAGATCCTCATATGTTCTTTTCTCTTTTCTGATTTTGTATTCCCATTTGTACTTCTGATTAAAATTTACATTCCAGACACATTTCCCAGGACAAATCCTGCAGTTTCCTTTATTATCCATTGCCCAACAACCTTTCTTACCATCATCATTAGGAATTTGACAGGGATAGTGACAGGTGGTATGACACACTTGGCAGTTGGTGATGTAGTTTCCAGTCTCAGAGATATCTTCCTTTACTGCCTCTGTGACCTCTACTTCATACTCAAAGTTCTTGTTTTTCTCTATACAGTGTTTGTGACGTTCCAGTGCTTCTTGTGTCTGTTCCAATTCACTGAGTGTCGTCAGTCCGACTTTGATCTTGGGCTGCAGCCCCTCCACTGTCACCTCCAGTTGATTGCGCTCTTCCAGGACCTCCTTTGTCAGCTGCAGACTTCGGGTTTGCATGGTGTTTAAATAGCTAAAGAATGTATCCATGCTTTCTGAACCCATCTGCCAGGTCATTTTGGCAAACATACCCTGATGTGAACTTCCTGTTGATCCCTCATTAGAAGCAAATAAGACTGAGTTGTTGAATTTGAAATGGCGAGGGGTGTCATTTTTCTCTTTGGCACAAGAGACATTAGCCAAGCTCTCGAGCTGCTGCAGCGATTAAGAAATTTGAAAGCCTGCAGGCACTGCGGACCTCCAGGACCCCACTGGTCGGGTCCAGGACTCACCACAGGTGGGGACTGTTATATCTGTATCAGCCACTGACCCACTCCAGTGAAAGAGCTCATTGCAGGCCTGCTCTTTCACAAACACTGAAACTCCCACACTCAATACTGTAGTATATTTCCTTTTCACGGTACACACTTTGGTTTCTCTGTTCTCACACACTGTCGCACACTTGTAGGCCCCCTCACACTTAACTCCCTATTGCCTTTCTAATAAGCACTCAGCACTGTGCTGTCAGACAGGCAGCTCCTGCTCCTCTTCTAGTACAGAGATGGGGTTCACGTCAATCAGCTGCTGGTTCCTAGTTTGGTGAGTGGTTCCTTACACCACCACATTCACGCCCCATAGTAAACACCAATCCCACAGCCTGCACACCCAGACCCCAGCCTGGCGTGCTCTGACCCCTGTCAGATCCCTCCTCTGTCCCTGCAGTGAAGTCACAGCAGATGCCAGACAGCCTCCCTCTACCACACTTCACGTGCAGAGCTGGGATCCTTCCAGCAATACCCCTGCCCTCTGGTCTTCAGTCACTTGTTACTATCACTTGGGCATGACAGCAGGTGAGAAGACCCCAGCACCTTGTCAGCCCTGTTCCAGCTGAGCATCTCCAGAGCCTCTGGCTGTCATTGTGTGCTTGCAGGTGGAACCCCTCAGGGTATATTTTATCGTTATGTTCTATAATTTATTTCACCTTATGTTGGAAGGCAGAGAAGACCATTCCAGGTCCTGTCTTCATAAAAATCCATGCAGAATTTTTTATATTTGTTCAATCTCTACTTTTATCCAAGGCAGGCGATAAAAGTAGTCAGTAAAAGCAGTGTGGTAAAGCACCACAGCCGATTTATCCAGGTATCGGCAAAGCTCAGAAATGTGTTGAAATTGACCTGTCTTGTTGCTTTGCAGCTTGTGTGCTAACACAGCTCTCCACTTGAAACTTTATTGTTTTGAGGTCATTTCCAACTAAATATCTCTCCAACTTTATTAGTGTTCCTGTTTGCCTTTGGTTTATTATTCCTTTACCAAGAGCTGTGCCAGATCTCACATTCCTCAAATTAGGTATACCACTCATTTATTTTTTAATGATTTAAATTATTTCCAGTTATTTTCCTGACACCCTCTATTAAATTAATCAAGCCTTCATAATGTATGAGACATACCTGTAAGTGTTAGTATTAGATAGGTAACTTTTTCATACTGGCCTGCAGCATTCTAGGAAGTGAGAGATATTGACCTTCAGAGGTTTAATATTTCCTTTTCACACGTTTTCTCGTCTTCTGGAAGTAGAATCTCTCCTCTGGCCACTTGTTGCACAATTACAGCTCCCTCTCTGAGTCGTGGTTACTCTGTTTTCTTGAACCCTGGATTAGCTTGACTGTTTAAGTTTTATCAGTTTTATTTTTTTGTATTCTTTCTGAAGTTCTCTTTCTGAAGACTATTTACTCAGCCCTCAACTCTTTCCCCTTTTTGGATGAGGAATAAAAGTTTCCAAAACGCCAGATTCCTTGAAGGTGTATTTATTTGGCAAATAAGATTAAAGGTGGTGTAATTTTTCATTAAAGCTTACCATACTGTACATTAATAGTTTAAAGTCGACACAGATAGCATCAAATTTGGCTTATGAAAAAAACTTAAATCAGAACAGGAAAAGAATGTCAGACACAAAAATCTTATTAAATAAACTATTAGTAAATATTTTCCATAACAAAAAAGACATCTTTTAAATTTTAAAACAAAGCAGAAAAAAACATGATTAAGGTGTGAAATGGTGAAATGCTAGATATTACATTTTCCATACTTTTCAGCTGTTGTTTATTTCCATTCTATTTTTTTTTTACCAAACAGACATTTAAAGAAATCTGAGGTCCCGTCCTTTGCCCACTCTTTCCAAGTCTTCTCTTCCTGTGGAAGCAGACTCTCTCCACTGGCCACCTTCTGCACTATCACAGCTCCTTCTCTGACTCGCTGTAGTTCTCTGATGCGCTCCAGGTATCCAGGCTTGGCTTCATGCTCCTCAGCCTGTATCATCAGGTCAATGTAATCTGGGGTCCTGAGAGGGTCGGGCCGCAGAGCGATCTCTTTCAGATGCTTCAGAGTGCGACTCAATTTTTCAATTAATTTTAAGACCTCTTTCTGTACATCTTTGTATTTCTTCTGAAGCTGTTTGACAACTTCCTCTGCACTCATCTTTTTCCCCTTTGCGTCCTCAAACTGCCTTTTCAGATCCTCATATGTTCTTTTCTCTTTTCTGGTTTTGTATTCCCATCTGTACTTCTGATTAAAATGTACACTCCAGACACATTTCCCAGGACAAATCCTGCAGTTTCCTTTATTATCCATTGCCCAACAACCTTTCTTACCATCATCATTAGGAATTCCACAGGGATAGTGACAGGTGGTATGACACGTTTGGCAGTTGGTGATGTAGTTTCTAGTCCCAGAGATATCTTCCATTACTGCCTCTGTGACCTCTACTTCATACTCAAAGTTCTTGTTTTTCTCTATACAGTGTTTGTGACGTTTCAGTGCTTCCTGTGTCTGTTCCAATTCATTGAGTGTCGTCAGTCCGACTTTGATCTTGGGCTGCAGCCCCTCCACTGTCACCTCCAGTCGATTGCGCTCCTCCAGGACCTCCTTTGTCAGCTGCAGACTTCGGGTTTGCATGGTGTTCAAATAGCTAAAGAATGTTTCCATGCTTTCTGAACCCATCTGCCAAAACATTTGGTCAAACTTACTCTGATGTGAACTTCCTGTTGATCCCTCATTAGAAGCAAACAGGACTGAGTTGTTGAATTTGAAATGGCGAGGGGTGTCATTTTTCAGTTTGGCACAAGAGACATTAGCAGCTTTGATGGCCTCTAAAACAGGTGGAGCCTGCCCATCAGCAAAGGTGACCAGAACTACAATATTGTCTGCAATGTCTTTTCCAAATATCGAGAGAATTGAGTCAAAGATGTACTTCTGTGTGTGTGTGAGACGTGCTAAAGCAGACTGGACCACAAAACACACTGCGTCAAGACTAACGATACCATTCTTATCAGAAAAGAAGTCTCTGATCTTCTGGGTGATGATTTTGTCCTGTCCGATTCCTCTGGTGTCCCCAAACCCTGGAGTGTCCACAATAGTGAGAGAGTAGCGAACCCTGAACCCTTCACTGTAGTGGATCTGATAGGCTGTGATCTCAGAGGTCTGACTCTCAGCCTGTGTCTTGTTGGTCTCTTCATGTATCAGTTTGAACCTGCTCTCATCCTCCCACTCCACTCCCAGGATGTAGTTGATCATCCCGTTGATGAGGGTGGTCTTCCCTGAGCCCGTTGCTCCCAGAAGCATGATTGTTCTGTTAGTCATCTTCATTGCTGGTATTCCAAAGCTGAGTTTGGGACAGGTACTGCCTTTATCTTTAGACAGATTAAGCCCGTAAATCGAAGGTTTGCCCTTGTTCATTAAAGTGCACCTCTTGGGGTCGCCTGTAATTCGCTTCACAGGTGTGGTTTCTGCTGTTGTGATCACCACTTCATCACTCGGTGCGCTGGTCCCACGATCCCCACAGTCACACCGGACTCTGATTCTGTAGGATGTTTTCTTTGTCAAGCCTTCCATAGAAAATGAATACTGTTCTTTGTTCGTTTTCTTCTTCAGCCACTGATCAGATGTGTCCTTACTGCCTTGTATTCCTTCCTCTCTGTATTCAATGATATATCCTAGTATGCTGACCCCCTCTCCAACAGCAGAAGGATTTTCCCATGTTATTGTGATGGAAGTTGGAGACACCTGGGGAGCTGAGGGGTTTCTGGGGGGGCTTGCTGGCAGAGTCTCCACACTGATGATGTCACTGCTCACTATGTATCCCAGCTGGCCCACTGCTTTGGATCTGAGCTCATACTCAGTGTGAGGCTTCAGCCCTGACACAGGGACAGTGTCCTGAGTGTCTTTGACAGTGACAGATTCCCACTCTTCCTGCTTCTTGGGTTTATATTCCACCCTGTACTCCAGTGTGGCGGAGCTGGGGGGGGACACCTGTACTGTCACACTGTTGTGTGTCACTGTGTGAGCCTCAGGGTTGCCAGGCTTTGATGGGGGCTCAAAATGCACACCTTGATAATCCCCACCCTCATACAGGAAGATACACGCTCCTGTGCACTGGTCATCTTGTTTAGAATCAGCAAAGAATTTAGTTTCCTTCTGGGCCTTGTTAATTTTCAGTAACTCAAGGAAAACCTTCAGACACAGTTTCATGTTCAGAACAGACTCTCTCTTTACCCATCCTGTACTGGCCTGTGTGTCAGTGTCTGTGTTCCTGCTCTCTGGGTGTCTGAGGTAGCTGGTCAGCTCTGACAGATACGGCTCAGGCTGGCTGAGTGAGGTGAAGCTGAAACAAACCACATTCTCAATGTCTGGATCAAACAGCACCTGGTTAAGCTCCCTGTGTAAAGACAGTACTTTTATACCACTGTGTTTCAGTTTAGTAAGATATCCACTGACTATGTCCATTTCTTGTTCTTTATTCTGCTGCCACAGTTGAAGCCTGTGAAAGTTGAAAGGTGAGTCTTCATGATGTTTTATCAGCTCTCTGAACTCTTCTTCATCCTTCCCACCTCCCCTTACAGCTGGCAGGACACAGGCTAATCTATCCATGAAATTCAGTTTGTACTGAAGGACCAGTTGTTTCAGATTTTCTATTTTTCTTTTGACGCCAGGAAAGGTTTGGGAAACTGTGTGTTTCTGCAAATCGCCGCATCGCATTTCAGTCACATCCAGGTTCTCCAATGCAGTCTGTGCCTGTGTGACAAAACAGTTGCTTATGTGTCTGACCAGCTTAGCAGCCTTGGAGTCCAGCTTGACCAGCGGGTACAGCCAGACCCTGATGGGCACAGCGTGTTCTCCTCCTTCTCCGAGCAGAGTCGGGAGGGCTCTGTAGACCTCAATGGCCTCTTTAAAAGTGGACGGGTTTGTCGCCAGCTGAACATCCCCATGAAATGTGCAGCTGAACGTTTCTCCAGCGGCCTTTTCCTGTTCTGTCATTTCTGTTCTGTCAGGCCAGAGAGCCTTTGCCACTAATTGAGATTACTTTCAGCTTTTCAATCGTGAGTTTCAGTTTTCCCTCGATCTCCTGCTTGTCCTCTCCTTCAGACACCTCTCTGTCAAACACAAAGTAGGCCTGAGCCCCGTACAGCACGGCTGTGACCACATGGGTGGCCGTGTCGTCCTCAAACACACTGGGATGGGTCACCTTCTTTTGGCCCAGGTGACTCATGGTCAGCTGCTCGTACCTGACAGTGGTGTTGTACTGCAGAGTGACTCTGGCCTGGCTGTGGGATTTCTTCTTGTCATTGAAGTACTTGGCGGCTCCTCCCACTTCTACAAGACCCCCCAGCAGACTGGCCTTCAGTGAGGCGTCCACCTGCAGGGCCGAAGCTTTGTCATCAATGGAGTCTGAGGCAGAGACGCTGAGCTCAGTTTTATTCTGGGAGCGCTCACTGGTGTTCTTCTGTAGCTTCTCATGGTCCCACAGCGTGATGGCTGCAATAGAATCAGGGTTGATTACCTAATGCTCCTGACACACTGGACAATGCCAAAGAGGTGTGTTCAGTACTAAGCTTCATATAGAGAGACACTGATGTAATAAAGAAGTTCATTAATCTTGTGATTCAACAGCTTCAGTGATAGAATTAACTGTATCATGAACTGAGAAGCTTAAAAAGACCTGTGAAGAGAGTTTAGGACATGTCAATGAAATTCAAATAAGATTGAAATTGTATTCTGTAATCCTATATTGTATATTGGCACTAAATTAATAGATTTCATCTGGAATGTTTACCTGGGATCAGTGTGTCAGTCATACAGCAGCCCAGCTGGAACAGTGTGTAGTTGTGTCTGCTGTGCTACAGGTTTACCTGGGATCAGTGTGTCAGTCATACAGCAGCCCAGCTGGAACAGTGTGTAGTTGTTTCTGCTGTGCTGCGGGTTTACCTGGGATCAGTGTGTCAATCATACAGCAGCCCAGCTGGAACAGTGTGTAGTTGTGTCTGCTGTGCTGCGGGTTTACCTGGGATCAGTGTGTCAATCATACAGCAGCCCAGCTGGAACAGTGTGTAGTTGTTTCTGCTGTGCTACAGGTTTACCTGGGATCAGTGTGTCAGTCATACAGCAGCCCAGCTGGAACAGTGTGTAGTAGTGTCTGCTGTGCTGTGGGTGTATCTGGGATCAGTGTGTCAGTCATACAGCAGCCCAGCTGGAACAGTGTGTAGTTGTGTCTGCTGTGCTGCAGGTTTACCTGGGATCAGTGTGTCCCTGCGGCAGTCATACAGCATCCCCAGCTGGAAGGGTCTGCCCAGAGCTGCCATCTCAATGGGAACAGTTCCTACAGATGACATGGCTGGTGGTGGACTGGATACTGTTGAAAGAAGGTTTAAAGTCAACAGTTATATATGTTTGTATCTTTACATATATAATTTAGGTTTTACATTAATGGATGTAGCTGTGAATCTGGGTATCCAGATAGATTAAATTCCTGGTCGATGAAGCTTGGCTCTGGGAACCTTCACTTATCTACTACTCGGACACTTACACTGCTCTCGCTATTGGACACCAGCAAGGTCAGTGCTTCACTTACAAAAATCTGCTTTGTGGAGGAATTTTATGAGAATGTTTTTGAACCAAGTGTGAAAATGTGCACCTACAGTAGTGTGACACAGTGGAAGGGATCTTCTCCTGTTCACCACTAGAGGGCCCCTAACACCACCAAGGCAGCCCTTTAAACTGTTCTCTCTCCCTAACTCGCATGAGAATGTCTATCGGCACCACTCGGCCTCCTAATTAGAAACCCTGTATTACATTATCACGTAATTCCCCTGTGTTCGTCCTAGAACTATGCCATTGGCTGTAAAGCTACGGAACAAACTTTATATCTCTGCATGTCTACACACCATCTCTCTACCTGCTCTCGAGGTATCAGCCCTCCAGCCTGTGAGAAGGCAGTCCGGAAAGCCCACAGTGTCACATTATCTAAACTATTTCAGCCCTCAGACTGGTCCAGTTCCCAAGACTGCAGCACCAGTCAGGTAATCATGTCCAGAAACATCACTATCGGAGAGCGACTCCACAGATCTCATGCAGGTACTGTCACGACCACCAGCCAGCGGAGATCAACACGTAAGCGAGCCAATCAGCACCAGCAGCGGATTACTACTAACAAGCGCCGCCGCACGAGTTAACACACCTGCAATTGCTCTACCGTGCGGCACGCCGGGTTATTTATACCATTCGTACCTGATTCCCGTTGCTCGGTATTGAGTTCTCTACTTGTTGCTCAGCCTAGCGTTCTTACCCCTCTTTTGCCTTCCTGGAATTCTGCCTGCACCTTTTGCCTTCGGACTTCGGATCTCGTCTCGCCCCTTGGATTGTTTGCTATCATTGCCTGTTTTGGATTTGACCCTGTAGCTCTCTTTTCGACTACGATTCTGTCTCACGTTTTGGATTGTTCGCCACCAGTGCCTTTACCGGATCTCGACTTACCTTCGCCTTCGGACTACGACTCAGCTCCTGGATTTGCTCGGTACGTTTACTTACCTCCCTGCGACTCCTGCATCTGCATCGGATCCTTTTCACCTCTACAGAGCAGCGTTACAGGTACAGCCTGCTTGAATCCCAGAAACGCACACTTCAGCTTTACATTAAAAACACCTACCTGTGAATTTTATATTAATAAAGTGTTTTCAGTTAATAAGATACAAGTATTTTATCTGGTAAAAGAGCACATGTCTTTGCCCCAGTTATCATTATTTCATTTATATGTGTCTGTTTCTGCCCTCAAGATCCAGTCTGCTTTCCAAACTATAACTACTACAGCAGCATGAAGTTGCAAATTTACAAAAAGGGTCAAGTTTTATAATTGCACATCACAGTTGTATTATTGTGTTTCTATATGTTTTGAAAATAATCACCAGTTATAAATTCTGACCCACTCATCAATGCCTCACTCATTTGTACTCATTTGTTAATCTTTTATTCTTTCTGGATATTAGCAACAAAGTTCAGAGACTGTATTATGTGCTAGCAGTTGTTTTTAAATATTTAAAGAAGAGCTAGAACAATAGCCACTACATCAATATTTTTTTAATCCCTGAGTAAAACCTTTAATTTAAAATATTTTTTACTTAAAAATCTATTTGCTCATTAAGTTACAGTATATACTGAACAATTTCCAAATGACATTTTAGTACTCACCCAAAGACAGAGAATGTGGAGACACCTGTAAGTTGACACCGGGGCGGAGCGGTGGCTCTGTGGCTAAGGATCTGTGTCTGTGACCGGAAGGTTGCCGGTTCAAATCCCGCGGCCGGCAGAGGAATCCTACTCCGTTGGGCCCCTGAGCAAGGCCCTTAACCCCAACTGCTCCAGGGGCGCCGTACAATGGCAGACCCTGCGCTCTGACCCCAAGCTTCTCTCCCTGTCTCTGTGTCTGTGTCTCCCTGGAGAAAAAGCTGGGGTATGCGAAAAGACGCATTCCTAATGCAAGAAATTGTATAGGGCTAATAAAGAAACATTATTATTATTATGTGGTTCAGACCGACTCTGCACTTTCTCACACTTATATACTGACCTGGGAGTCACTCCCCCTGCTGCTGAAGTCATTTCCCAGCGATGACTGCAGTTACAAGAAGTCAGTTAAGGAAAGAGGTCCAAAGTCCCAGCAGCTGGGATGGTACTATTATCTGTGCAGGAAGGTACTGTACAATATTATAGTTTCTGCAGGTTATCATCATCTATAGGTCAGAGGTTGTTTGTGATCGGAACTGGAGCTGTTGGTTGCCCACCTTTTCGTGTTAGCGAAGTGTGTGTAAGCAAGTAAACTGCATTACTGTTTGAGAAGTTTTTTCTTAAGATCAGATCACTTTATTGGCCATATAAAATTTTTCGCATTAGGAATTTGTCTTTTCACAAACCCCAGCTTGCTCTCTATGAGACACACAGAGAGGGAAAGAAGCTTGGGGTCAGACCACAGGGTGAGTCATTTATACAGCGCCCCTGGAGCAGTTTGGGTGAAGGGTCTTGCTCAGGGGCCCAACGGAGTAGGATTCCTCTGCCAGCCGCGGGATTTGAACTTATAACCTTCCTGCCACAGGCACAGATCCTGAGCCACAGAGGCACTGCTCCGCCCTCTTCTTAACTGTTCTTAACTGTTCGTTAGAAGACAGTAAAGAGCGTTGAAGTTCATCAAAGCGTGCACATTGGAAGTTACCACATCTTTAGTGACGAGGATAAACATTGAAGCTAGTGAGTGGGAGGAGCAGCGATGAGGCTGGAGTTGGCTTCTTATTCGTAGACATCCTCAGTGAAAGGGAAATAGCCAAATAAATAGCGACTGTCCAAAATGTATTTTTGTATGGAATATATTTTTTAAAATCGCAAAACAGTTTTAAAAGCTCAGTATAACTCGAACTTACACTGGGAAAAGGTGATTGCCCTTTCTGCTTATTTCTATGGCCCTCCGCCCCCCCCGATGATAAAAATGTCTCACAATTCTGACACTGAGGTGTGAGAGACAATGTGATCCTTCACATTGTATACAATGTATACTTCAGACTATCAAAATCCTGAAGTATAAGAAAATTTACTGTACCGTTTTTTAAATACGACCCTCTGAACACAGCATGTGAGAAGACATTGGCAAACGGTGATGGCACTTTCTGCTGTATTGCTACAGTATGGCCCTCCCTCCTGATTATAAAAACAACAAAACTTACTTATTAAAACTATTTGCATGAATTGGCACAGGGCTACAACAAGTATAGATTTCAGCTTCTGTTTTTTTAGACATTCTTTAGATACATATTCAGCACTGTGAGAACAGTATCATTTGTTGGGTTCAATCCTCAAATTTCAGGTGAGCATAAGCACGGAGACAAATGGTTGACAGGTGTTTCTGATTTCTCAGGTGTACATTGCTGTATAGGTAATGTGAATTGATTCTAAGTCACAGACCACAGGGCTGGGACTCGTAAAACTACTGAACAAACTAAGAGCAGGCACACCAAATGTTCTAAGTTCTAATACTCAGAACTGTTACAAGCAACAAGTGAAACTTAGCTCTTGCAGCTTTTCTTTAGCTTAAGACAAAGTCCTCATATGAGAGACCTTTGCAAACTAGTTCTCATTTGAACGGGAATTGGCCAACTCTCTAGATAATTATCGCCATATTCAATTCCAAACCCCGACACCTGCGTCTGGTCAAGAAGGGCAAAACCTCACCAGGCACAGGTAGGCACTGATTGTTTTTGTGTGTGTGTCCGCCGTGGCACAGTAGCGTTTGGCAGCCTAGGTAATTGTTGCTTAGCCTGTGTGTGTGAGAGAGAGACAGTATGTATATATATAAGATTCCACTTATTCTGCTGTAAGATTATACCGCTTGAGGATTGCACTGTAAATTGGAGGGGTGCCCCTATGCTGGCAGGGCGGTCATTTAGAGCACGGTCACCCCACTTTTGCACAGGCCCACCCAAAAATCAATTCCTGGCTACACCCCTGCAAGCAGCTGGAAGAACACGAACCTCCATATTACCTGACTTTACATGATGAAGGTGATGATGAGGTGATAAATGGTTTACAGACTGACAGACCAACGAGACATGTGGTTGTGATTTCAGGATGTGTACAGAGGGTGAGTGTCCTTTCTGAAAAGGTAAACTGCAATGATATTCTCATAGTGGATATACTGTCACGGACACGGTCTGGGATCCGTGTCAGGTCTTGAAGTAGACCCTATGCGATGCAGGTTCGAGTTGGCATGGTAAAAGGAAACACACAGGGGTTTAATAGTGCACAGAATAATAGTGACAGTTCAAGAGACAGTGAACGGGGAAGACAAAGAACAGCATCCAAATCCAAACGGGTCCAAAGGCAGGTCAGGGCACAGTCTGAGAGTCCATCAGCGAATAATACATCCTGGGACACAACAAGGTTAAAATCCCCCGGGAGGGGGGAACACGCGGACAGACAAAACATGGAGGTCCAAGGGTGACGGGGCCAGGTCCTCCAGCCCCCGGGCTCAGGGAGCGGGAGGTGTCGGGGATGAGGCCTGTGCCCTCAGGAGACGGACGTAGGGTTTCCTGGTGCCCGGCGGGCCTCACGACATCCTTACTGTAATGATGAGCCCCAAGGACTGGAGGAGCTAGTCTATAAATAATGAAGCTAAGAGGGTTCACCTGGGGAGCTTAACAATCACAGGAACAATAATGGAGCAGTGGAGCGCCCTCTAGGGAGGGATGTCGGGTGTGACACATACGTGGATTTCCTTTTCAATAATGATTCCAAATATATATACAGAAGTGGGGGACAACTAGGGGTGGAGGAGCAATCAGAAGGGAAAACCATTTATGTCAGCTGACCTGATGAAGACCTGCTAAGCCTACTAGGCACAGTAACAATAATTCGAAGTATTGATTCCTCAGGACAGTAGACTTTCACAGTGTCTAGTGTTGAAGGAACAGCTGCCAAAGTCAAGCTTCTGCTTGAACTGCAGGTCACAGTTTGCAGTTTTTTTTTTATCAGGACTCACTTATGATCTGTAATCTTATATTGCAGAAGGAGTCGCAGTCTGCTGTCTGAATACTGAGCGATTTAAGAGGGAAGTGAGCCGTTATCTGTACTACAGTTTGACAGAGCAGGAGTGGAAAGAGGGCTGTAAAGCAGCTCACTGTGTCCAACAAGCAGGGTGGCAGGTTGAGAGTTTAGTTTTCACAGACAGTAATTTAGGTTA
Source organism: Lepisosteus platostomus (assembly GCF_059453375.1). NCBI lineage: Eukaryota > Metazoa > Chordata > Actinopteri > Semionotiformes > Lepisosteidae > Lepisosteus > Lepisosteus platostomus. Next base: position 2,637,285 of record NC_142613.1, read on the forward strand.
ATAAATAATTTGATGGCAATAATAGCTCTTACGTTAACAGAACCCCAGTGTGCGGATATTCACTCCGACAGAAACACGACGACTCAGAAATGATATTGCTCATATCAAATTTGTAGTAATTTATTTTGAATCTAAATATTACAGTATATAGAGATTACAATCTTATTTTATCTGCTAAATTAAATCAAGATCAAAGCAATTAAATCTAAGTCACAATTAAAGCAATTAAAACTCCTTTAACATACAAGAAATGTATCTAATAGATCGATAGTTCTGTGCTGTAGAAAAACACCTTAACTCTTGTTGTTAATGTTAATTCATGAGATATACACCGTATCAAACATGCAGATATAAATGGCAATATAGCAAGTAAACTAACTTTACAGTGCAAGTGACAACTGGAAGTCAAAAGGCATGACCAGTCTAAACCTGAACACCAGTAATTTAGTATTGTAAATATGAAAAATTAGTTTAATACTTTAAAAATATTTAGACACTTCAGGGCACTTAAGTAGAATTCAACCACATCTGTAGAAACAAAGTCACAAGGCTCTCCACAGACCGGCTCTTGTCTGGTGCCCGTCACACATTTAAAGGTCACCTATTATTGTGTTAAAATCTGAACTTGTGACCTCTGTTCCCTTCTTTAACTGGTTTACTTACGAAACCAAGTACTCACATCAAATAATAGAAATCGTATCTGGAGTGCACATGTTCGTACAAGAGACGAAGGTGGGTTTTGCCCTTTTTAGAAAAGTACCTTAAAACTAGACAATTCAATTTCACTGTTTTAAACGTTCACTCAAAACAAAGTGATTATAGTAGTATAGTCTCACTAAAGTTACATTTGAACAAAGTCAACATTTGAAAAAGCAATAGGTTCAAAAAATATTCTCAAGCACTAGCAAATTTTGCAAAATGTATTTTTTAAACTTTTTTTGTAAAAAATATTTGGTATATGCAACAAAACTTTTGAATACATGAAGTTATAAAACAAAAAAAAAGCATAGGGATTTTACATACTGTAGGATAGGGATAGAGAATAGGAAGCACAGGGATTGTATTGTGGACAAACCAGGATGAGGGACACACACAGAAGCACACAGGGACTGTTTAGAAACCCTGATTATTCATTTTATATATAACTGTCACATATAATGCTAGTATTCTTTGGAAAAGTGAGGAATACTGGAGAAAACCCATCTGGAGAAAGGGAGAAGACAAATTCTTCACAGTATTTTAAGAAACGCTTGTGCAGATTCATGTGCTAGGAATGGCTTTGATATCTGCTCGCAGTGAAGACTGTCGTCATCAGCAGGTTTACATCTTTTGCAGGGAATGTCAGACCTCAGACACTCAAGGCCTGACGGTGGCTTCAGCCCCTCCACCTCAGTCCAGCAATAAGTATTTCTCAGTGGACTCCAGCAAACACATCAAAACACAGTTGCTGCAAAAGAGAAACTTAAAAGAACATTTCTACTTCTGTGTGATGTCAGTGGTGTGTCCTTGGGCCATGATAGCCACCTGTTCTGTAAATTGTAATCATTGACAAGGCACAGCTGGCCTGAGTTTTCAGCGCTCAGAAGGAGATGGATTCCAAGTGAGGGAATGGAGCTGTGGTGGAAATGGATGGAAATAGCCAATTCTCTTGGGCTAATTAAGAAGTTCATTAAACCAATTGAGGAAAAAGGTTTTAGTCTGTATCTGAGCTCCATAATGGAAGGAGAGAAAATGAGAGCTCCAGGGGAGAGTCTCATCAGTGATGCATTGGGCCATCTTACAGGCCTTTGGCACTCAGTGGGCTGCAAGGTAGCTTGAAGGGATAGAAATGATGCTCTTCTATGGGGTAACGTGGGTCCCTGTTGGGCTACATGGAGCTTGTTCACAATTCCCAGTGGAGATGCAGTGTTTAATCCTGAGGACCGCTGTTGACTGTCTGAGCCAGGGCTGGAGACATTAGCACCAGGAGTGGGGCAGGGTAGCAGGAGAACATTGCCTGGCAAGATGGCACTGTCTCTTCTCCCCATAGCTGAGAAAGAAGAACCTGGATGGCATGGGTTGAGCCTTGAGTACCCCCTGTGCCTGAAGAGCTGCAGACTGACGGGCTGCCTCACAATGTAGGAATAAGCATGAATAAGGAAACAGCAAACTGGGCTGCTGCTGTGACAGGGACAGAAGAGTCTGGCACGGAGAAGCTTCCTTGGCAACACAGGATCACCCAGGAGGAGAGAGTGATGAGTGAAGGAGAGCCCATGTGGATGTTTTGAATTCTGGCGATTACTGATTTGAAAATAACAGAAGATTAGCAGAAGGAAGAGGTCCGTGCTTCACTTCTGAGAGTCAGAAACAGTATGTAGGTCCGGAGACAGGGCACTTAATCAGGAAATGGCAAGGTGACCAGAGGACCAGTGTTGTCACATTCTGACATCAGAGATGTCAGCCCTCTCTCCAGTGTGATGCAGCTCTGAGACATTCGAAGCAAGGGAGGTGTCTGAAAGGAAGTAATCCCTGAGGTCCTTCTCCCATGGGATTCTGTGTTTGTGGAATATGACCTTGCTGCAGTCCCATGTCTGGTTTTGAGGCAATACTTCTACTGCAGTCGACTTCATCCCTGGCAAGGGGAACTGAAGTGAAGAGTGAATTGATCTCGGCCGAGAGGGGACAGAAAGGGAACGGAGGTGGAATGAAAGTTGAAAGTTACAGATGGGTCTGTTTTTGAGTGGGGGTTGAGTGTATTGTACTTGAGTAAACAAGAGAATTGGGAAGCAGTAGATAAAGGAGCGTTACTTCTTGTACTATTTGTGTGGACGCAGCACAGGTAAAATAATCAGAGGAAGTGTGTAGCTCTAGCAGTTTTCTCGAAGATGGAACTGCAGTCTTGTGCGACTAAGAATTTGAAAGACTGGGTTTCAAGTGGAAATTTGGCATGTGTACATCCATCACTCCAGTAGTTTTTACTTTAAAATCAAAATCTTCAGATTAAAAAACGTGACTATTAAGGCTGTTCCTGTAGCACCTTGTAGACTAGTTCAGCCTGCAGAGAACACTACAGCAGTACAGTGAGCACTGTGTGAAAGCCCAGATCTGCCTGCAGGACAGGTACACAGTGCCCAGGCTGTTCCTGTAGCACCTTGTAGACTAGTTCAGCCTGCAGAGAACACTACGGCAGTACGGAAAGCACTGTGTGAAAGCCCCTGCATGGCTGTTTTTTGATTTGTCATTCCAGGCAGAAACACCCTCTGTCCACACTGGAGGCGATCGTGAACGAGGCCCAGCTCATCCCTGTCCAGCTCTCCAACATCCTGGCGCTGCAGTCCAGCCTGGCCCGGGCGCGAGAGTGGGTCACCGACCTGGAGGAGATATAGGTCAGTACGCTGACCACTGCAGTCCGGCCCGTAGCAGGAATACTGGGCCAGATAGCCAGTGCTTTACCTCTGACTGACTGTGATTAACCAGCGGTGCGTCGGTCTCCTATCTTCAGCATCACAGGCACACGGGGCCAGTCTGAATGTTTCTCACTCCCTGGTCTGAATTAAAAAATGTCATGTTTTGAACCAGAGCTGATCCTTTGGGTTGGCTTTTCAATTTCTAACCCCCAAGAGGGGCAGTTACGGCCCCTCTACAGCTGATGTCTGCCCCCCCTCCCCCCTGTGCAGAACGGAGAGCACTGCCCCTGCCTGGATGACCTGGAGGGGCTGGTGGCGGTGGGCCGGGACCTGCCCGTGAGGATGGAGGAGCTCAGGCACCTGGAGCTGCAGGTGGCCAGCGCCCACTCCTGGCGGGAGAAGGCCAGCAAGACCTTCCTGAAGAAGAACACCACCTACAGCCTGCTGGAGGTGAGGCGGGGGGCTGGTGTCGCCGGTGGGGGAGGGGGGGGACCTCGCCCCCGCAAGGGGACCGGTCTCTGACTCTCGCTCGGCCGCGGCCCCCTTGCAGGTGCTGTGCCCCTGCGTGGAGGTGGACGCGGACGGCGCCCCGCGGGGACGGAGGGGCCACAGGAGGGAGAGCGAGGGCCGGCTGTACCGCTCCGACACGGACAGCCTGGGGCTGTCGGCCCAGGACCTGAGGGACCCCGGCGCCATAGTGAGTCTCTCTCTGTCCGGCTGTTGGGAGCGCTCCCGTGTTCCCCCATTCAAGCTGCCCTAAACCGGAGGACGTTAGTGTAGGCTTGTGGAATCGGCGTTGTGACGCGCTGAGGAGACGCTCTCCTGTGGCGGACAGGCAGTCCTGACCCCAGGATACGCTTCCAGACGTAAGGTGATTCGGCCAATTGCATGGTTTGATCATTGGCGGAAGAGTGAACCACTGAGAGCTGATGTGTGGTGAGCGTTCTGGCGCACTATGGCTGCCGTCGCATCATCCAGGTAGGGCTGCACATTGGTGGTGGTGGAGGGGATCCCCATTACCTGTAAAGCCCTTTGAGTGGAGTGTCCAGAAAAAGCGCTATATAAGTGTAAGCAATTATTATTATTATTATTATTATTATTATTATTATTAATAATAATATTATTATAACCGCTGATCTGTATTTATACAGAGGTGCAGAGGTGAAGCCGATCAGTCGCCTGATCAGGAAGGTTTTTAACCGATGTGAGTCTGATCGTTTGTGAGAGGGAGTCTTTGTTGTGAAACGCAGTTTGTGTTGATAGGTGTCGGGGGGGAATGCGGGGCCGTATGGTCACCCCGCCCGTGGGCCGATTCGGGGGCTCGGCTTCCCTCTCAGCCCCTCCCGCTCCCTGTCTCCCGGCCAGGTGGCGGCGTTCAAAGAGGGCGAGAAGCGGGAGAAGGAGGCCATGCGCCGGCTGCAGGAGGCCAACCTGGCCAAGCCGGGAGCCGCGGAGGCCAACGGCGGCCCCCCCGGCGCGGCGGAGCGGGCGGAGCCGAGCCGCGGCGACAGCCCCCCGCCCCCCAGTCCCGGTCCCGGCCCGGGAGTCTGCGTGTGCGGCACGCCCCCCCGGCCGCCCCTGGCGCGCTGCGACCTCTGCAAGGACTGGTTTCACGGGGGCTGCGTCCCCTTCCCCAGCCTGCTGCCGCCGGGCGGCCCCCCTCACGCCAACGGCGGCGGCGCCAGCGCTGACCCCCAGCACGGCCCCGACGGCGCCACCTGCTGGTGGGACTGGGACTCCAAATTCCTGTGCCCGCTGTGCCAGAGGAGCCGGCGGCCGCGGCTGGAGACCATCCTCGCCCTCCTGGTGGCGCTGCAGCGCCTGCCCGTGCGGCTGCCCGAAGGGGAGGCCCTGCAGTGCCTGACGGAGCGCGCCATGAACTGGCAGGGCCGCGCCCGGCAGGCGCTGGCCAGCCCCGAGCTGCGGGGGGCGCTGGAGAAGCTGCAAGCGCTGAGGTGGCGGCTGGAGCCCCCCGGAGCGCCCGCGGAGGGCGGGGGGCCGGGGAAGGAGGAGGAGGAGGAGGATTCGGTGATCGTGCTGTCGGACACCGAGGGGGTCATCGACCTCACGGAGGACAGCAGCCCCTCCAAGTCTGGGAAGAAGGACGGGGCGCCCCCGTGCAAGGGCCAGGAAGGGAGCGAGGCCAAGGTGGGTGCGGCCGTGCGTGAAGGAGTGAGAATGCGTGTACCCGGGGGGGTGTTGTGCAGGGGAAGTGGTGCCCCTCGGTGTGTGACCCTGTGTTCGTCCGTGTTGCAGGCTGGCTGCGAGAATAGACACAGCAGGACAGCGCCCCCCGTCTCCACGGCGTCAGGTCAGTCTCCCGCACGCTCGCACGGGACGGCCCGCTGGCCTCGGGGAGCGGATTCAGAATGAAGTGTTTCGACTCGTGCGCCGGCTGCCTTCCGCATCGCTCGCGCGGGCAGGTTTTCGCTGCCTCCGTTGTCCCCCTGCGCGGCGCTCGTGAGCACAGGCCCTCGGTCACCAGTAACCCTCGCCGGTCTCTCTGGCCGTGCTGGGTTGGTCCGCTCAGCCGGTGGGGTGGCAGCGGCTGAGTGTCGGCGTGTGGATTATCCCCTCTCTGTCTCTGCCAGGCGTGGAGGGGCTGCGGGCTCTGCTGCCCCAGCTGAAGGGTCCCGTGATCGGGCTGTCGCCGGCGGCCCGGGCCGAGCTCGAGGAGCTGCAGCTGGAGGGGGACCTGCTGGAGGTCACGCTGGACCAGGGGGCCATCATTCGCCGGGTCCTGCTGGCAGCCGGCCGGCCGCCCCTGCAGCAGCTGGAGCAGCTCATTCAGGTGAGGGAGGGAAGGAGGAGTGAGGTGGAGAGGAAGGGAGATGGGGGTTGGGGGTGAGGTGGAGGGGGTTGGGGGTGAGGTGGAGGGGGTTGGGGGTGAGGTGGAGGGGGTTGAGGAGGTTGGGGGTGAGGTGGAGAGGGTTGGGGGCGAGGTGGAGAGGGTTGAGGAGGTTGGGGGTGAGCTGGAGAGGGTTGGGGGCGAGCTGGAGGGGGTTGGGGGCGAGGTGGAGAGGGTTGAGGAGGTTGGGGGTGAGGTGGAGAGGGTTGGGGGCGAGCTGGAGGGGGTTGAGGGGGTTGGGGGTGAGGTGGAGGGGGTTGAGGGGGTTGGGGGCGAGCTGGAGGGGGTTGGGGGCGAGCTGGAGGGGGTTGGGGGCGAGGTGGAGAGGGTTGGGGGCGAGCTGGAGGGGGTTGGGGGCGAGGTGGAGAGGGTTGAGGAGGTTGGGGGTGAGGTGGAGAGGGTTGGGGGCGAGCTGGAGGGGGTTGAGGGGGTTGGGGGCGAGCTGGAGGGGGTTGAGGGGGTTGGGGGTGAGGTGGAGAGGGTTGGGGGTGAGGTGGAGAGGGTTGAGGAGGTTGGGGGTGAGGTGGAGGGGGTTGGGGGTGAGCAGAAGGATGGGGACAGCTGGTACTGAGCTGGGGGGGTTGTGGAGATGGAGAGACACAAAGGGGGTTCAGGTAAAGAGATAGGCCTGTCTTATACACGGGAGGGAGACGGATAACAGATCACTCAGGGAGAATAGTGATCTTTTTAGAAGAAGATTTTCTAGGGAGGATCTCCAGGCAACCTCTTGTGCTCACATGGATGCCCCTGTTTCTCTCTCCTGCTTTCCCTTGTCCATCTCGTACGACATCAGATCGAGCTGCAGGAGCAGCGCAGCATGGGCCGGGGGGGCCGAACCCGGGACTCGCGGAGGAAGAGGAAGAGCGAGAGGGGAGGAGGGGGTCTGGGGGGGGAGCTGTCACTGTCCCAGGATGCCTCGGAGTCCAAGAAAACCCGGCCTGTGAGCCAGCAGCAGCCCCCCTCCACAAACACAGAGACCACGGAGGTACGGGACCACACTGCGTGACCACCCCGATGAATCTGCACACTCGTAGGCTTCAGCTCCGTCGCGGTTAATGTTTTTGACCGAGTCTCCCACTCGTGCCCCTCGTGTGCTCTTAACCAGTAGTGGGCAGTATCTGTGCCCAGTGTCTGTGCTGACCTCCCTCTCCCTCTCCCTCTCTCTCTCAGGTCTTGTGATGGAGTGGAAGAGGCTGCCCTGTTGGGGCTGTTCTGGAGACTCCAGCAGGCAGCAGACGGGCCTGAAGACGGCGCGTCACTCCGGGGCCGAGGGGGGGGGTGGGGGTTGCGGACGGACTGGCAGACCAAGGACACAGCCGGCCTCCCTCTCTCCTTCCGGCCCCTCGCCTCTCCAGCGCTCTCCTCCCTCCATCTGACTCTCAAGGGCCTTGCAGACCGGCGGAGGAGCAGCCCGGCAGGGTCCAGATCCCTTCGGATTCAGACGGAAACACGTGGAGACAAACCGCAGACGCTCGGACTCTCCCCCTCCTCCGTTTTTCCGCGTTAGTTTCCTTTCCCCATCTTCCCACCTCTCTCGCTCTCCTCTCACCTCTTCGTCTTGCCCGGCTCTCTCACCCTTTTCCGAACGGATTTCTTGCCTGACCGGCTGGAGGGCAGTAGCTCCGCTGCCCTGGTCCGTCTCTCTCCCTCTGTCCCCTGGCCCCCGCGAGAGGGAGTGCGTCTCTCCGTCTTAATCCAGTGCACCCCCTCTCTCCGTGTGCTGTGGGGAGGGGAGTCTGAACTTCGCCCTCCTGTCTCCCGTGATGAAAGGGGTCTGGAGGGGTTTTTTTGTGAACAGGCAGCAGAAACCCGCCGCTCATCGCAGCTGGCTCCTCGCGCACTCAGAATCTGCTCTTTTTGTTTCATGGACACACATTTGGAAGCAAGACCCCACATGCCATGTTTCTGTTTCTATTGTATCTGCTTCTGGTGTGTGTGTTCTGGACGGAGAAGAAGGAGAAGGGACTGTAGGCGACACGGGTGGTTGGAAAAGGTCGACAGGCTTGGTTTCTTGGTGCTACTTATTCCCCGACAGGTATATTTCTCTTTCTCTCTGTCCCTGTCCTCCTCACTCTCCTCCTAACTCCCTCCTCCAAAGCCCAGACTTTCTCACTGTCCCCTGCTCCTTGATTTGATTATTTCCAGCTCTGGGTTCTGATAATGATGGTTATTATTATATTATTGTTATATTATTATTATTGGTATTGTTATTATTACAGACACACAGTTCTCGTGGGTTTGTGTTCAATCTTTTCATTTCAAAGTTGCCTTTTTGGTTTCTTTTCCTCTTGATAGAAATAAAGGTTCAGGAATTGTTTTAGGAACTTTCAGCTGTGTGTTGGTGTCCGTGTTGGGGGCAGTGTGTGTGTTTGAAGGGGGGATGATTGGGTGTGTGTGTGTGAGGGGAGAACAGTCTGGTACACTGATAAGAGTGATCCTGGGTGAGATTTGTATGTGTCCTTGATTTCACAGCCGACAGGAATTCAAGTTGCTGTTGAGTGACATGTGCTGGAAGTTCCAGCGACGGCCGCGCGGTGGCAGCATCGGTGCGCAATCACGCTGCCTGCAGCTGAACATTAAACTCGTAAAGGCGGACCCTTCTGCACGCATTCAATAGAGCTGTGCGTGGACTGCCAGTGGTCCGCTCTCCTGCCCCCGCGCTGAGGTGCCCCCTCGCCTCCCCCTGACCCCGAGTTCCTCCAGGCACGTCAGCCCTGGAGCCTGGAGACCTGTTACTGCACCTCGGAGGGTTGAACACACCAAGCATTGTTTTTCCTTGCAAAGGAACAAGTAATAGGTTTATTCCATGCTGAAAAAATGAAGGAAGAGAACACAACGTTTCGGCCGTGGAGCCTTCTTCAGGTGTCAATTGTTTTTCCTTAGCGACACGCATGTGGCGACACACCACATGCGTGTCGCTACACGTTGGTGTATGTTTTAAAAGTAAGATATTGTAACACAACAGGGGTTCAGGTGGGCGCCCTTGCCGCGTCAGGTCGGCCCCGCACCGTCGGGGGCTCGAACCCGGGACACAGCCCGGTGAGCTAAAGAGAGATCTCTCTATAGCCCAGTGGCTGTAGTCCCGATATTACAGGGAAGGGCAGAGCGGTAAGCCGGCTCTTACACACCACTGATGGCCATAAGCGTTACAATATAAACTTGTATCTAAAAAAAAATAGGGGCTGAACTGAGTTCATCGGCTCTTTTCCTTTGCGCTGGTGGTTTTCAGTCCAGGGCGGTACTGGTAGCAGTATATGTAGCCACTAGAGGGCGCCGGTCTACTTCTTTCGGGAGGCTGCTAGTTGTGTCGTGTTGCAAGAAACAGGCGGCAGTTTCGCCGTTTAATCAGCGCTCATATGGTGCAAGTAGCTCTACCAGCCCGCAGCTCCCAGCTACCTGGATGGGAGACTCCTGGGAAACTCAGGCTGCTGCTGGAAGAGGTGTTAGTGGGGCCAATAGGGGGCGCTCACCCTGCGGTCTGTGTGGGTCCTCATGCCCCAGTATAGTGACGGGGGACACTAAAACTGAGGTTCTGACTCTCTGTGGTCATTAATAATAATAATAATTAAAAATTAAAAATCCCAGGGCGTTTCTCGAAAAGAGTAGGGGTGTTACCCCAAAGTCCTGGCGGGGTTACCTGCGGTCAAGGCCGCCGGACACGCTCTCCTGATTACCGGTTCGGTTCTCCTGCGCCGTTGTGTGTCGGGGGGGCAGAGTGACTTCTCTCCCCCCGCGAAAAAACAAGGCGCTATATCCCGGGAACCAGAGCAGCACAGCGGTCACTACGCATCGGCACAAACCGCCCAAGCGCAGCGCCAACTCGTCGTCTGTGCCGTCCGCGGGGAGGCCAACCTCTTCAAACTGCCCTGAGGCGAGAGAGAAGGGACAGGTCACCCCTGTTATTACGTCATTACGGGTGGAAATGAGCGGGAACGCAGCGCCCCGCGAGAGAGAAGGGACAGGTCACCCTTGTTATTACGTCATTACGGGTGGAAATGAGCGGGAACGCAGCGCCCCGCGAGTGGAGGCAGACGCGCCTCGCCGCAAGCTCGAGGGTTTTCAAAACTGCCTGTGAGTGATTGGCACCAGCACGCAGCCAATCACCTGTCTCGGCGGGTGCCTGGGGGCCCCGCCTATACTGCAGAGAAGCGACGGTGATTGGCCCGCAGGTTTGCCGCCTTCGCGGTGGCTCCGCCTCCCGTTGCTCGAGATTCCCGTTTGCGCGTGAGCTGTGTAACGTCTCTGGCCGGTTGTTGTGCTGAGGTCGGGCGTCACAGGTTAGTCAAAATAACTGATAATATTTGACATAAATTGTGGATATAGTCACCTGTCATGTGTTAAATACTCATTGTAACATGTCTACCGTTTTGTTCGAAGGTTGTTTTAACTATACAAAGGACAAGTTAGCCATTTGGGTCAATAATCTTGCTTTGAGGTAAACTTTTAGAAACAGCTTGTACGAGTTTAGGGGTGTGTGACAGACAGTACAGGGGGACCCTGTTAATAAAGGCAGGAAAGGCTCCTGCAGGGATCCCAGACGGCCACAGGGCGGAGATCATCTTCAGAGTTTAAAAGATGTAAACTGGACAGCGATAACCCTGTTTCTCCAGTGTGTTTTATGGCGCTTAGCCGGGGGAAGTCAGGATTTGACCAGTCAGTCACATGCTGTGCTTTGGTCTAATTGAGGTGCTCATGTCCCTATTTCAGTGTCTCTTCGTATGAAGCTTATTTAAAAACACAGAGATTATTTCTACAAGCAAGATTAAAATGTATCCATGTGGTTCGGTTGATGGATCTGCAGTGTTGTCAGCCTCTCTCTCTGGTAATTTGTAAAGACTTGGTATGAAACAGGTCTCAGTTCAGTGCAGGTGTTTCCTTTCTACTTGAGAGGAATCCCTGTTGGAAAAATGGACATTTCTGACAGAAGAGTTGACAGTTGTTCCAAGAGGGAGCTTTTCTTACCTTACATCCGCTTTCAGCAACAGCTCAGTCTTTAGAGGGTCGTGGTGAAGTGGAGCCCAGCCCCGCAGACACAGGGCTCTCGACTGGACCACAGCCTGGACAGGACGCCAGCCCATCGCAGGGCAGTGACACTCTCCAGCAGACTCTACCTAGAGAGCTGTGAGTGCACTGCTCATGAGGTTAGACCAGACTGGGGGGCAGTAAAAGACACCCACTCTACTAGCAAATAAAGGTGTTCGTGCTTATACTGACAGACCTGTGTGGGGTACTATTGGTGTTCTTTGAAACCAAAGTTTGCAGTCAGGTAGTGTCTTATGCCGGCGTTACACTACTCGACTGTTCCTAGGATTTCCAGTCGTGGCCTTCCTTTACATGATCGTAAGAAAACCACAGCGAGTTGTAGAGAGTCGCATTGCGCGCCCGTTACCGTCAGTTGTGTAGTGTGACATCCCCAGGGACTCAGTCATATTGCTCGTAATAGCCCCTACAACTCTCTGCGACTGGCTACGACAAACTCAGACAGGTTTGATTTTCTCGTAGCCAGTCGCCAGTCGCAGGGGTGGGCTCTTGTGTCTGCGACAGTCACAGCCAATGAGCGCGCAAGTGGAAGTACAGTGCGGCTGCAAGGAAAGAGGGAAAGCGAGTGTGTTGGACTGGGCAAATGGAGGAGAGGCTTGTCGAACTGTGGAGCCAGCACAGATGTCTGTTCGGCGTTTCGTGTTTGTGTACTTTCGTGCGCTGCTCCTCCTCTTGCTCCACGTTGATTGGCTGACAAAATGAGGTGACCTCGCGGTACTTTCGCGGTGCGATACGAGATGTGGAACCGGGATGAAAAGTCATGAGGGAATCGTGTGATTAGTCACCCCTGCGATTCCTAGTCGTATCATTTGACACCCTCTGGGACAGAAAAGGCAGCCAGACTCCGCAGCTGCAGTCGTTAATTTTGACATGCTCTCTGACTAGAGGTCGTGTCGAGTCCTGTAGCCCGACGCGGCTTAAGGGACGACAGTAACGTGTCAAGAGCATTCTGGAGACAGTGGGCCAGCAGAGAGGGGGTGCAGTGACTCTCCTGCACAGTGAGAGGTGCTGGGGGAGCCTTTCCCTAAATAGAATCATAGGAACCTGAGAGACTCTTTAAAGGTGGTTCGGGAGACAGACTGGATGAGAAGTATAAAATATTGCATTGCTCCAGTTTCACTGAGACTGGATTTATTGAAAACCACTGAGCACAAAGAAGGTTACTTGTGCTGTTCTTCGTGAAAAGTTATATAAAGGTTATATCTCTTTAAAGACAGTACAAGAAACATGAAATCAGGCTAATGAATGAAAATTGTCTATGAATTCAATACAGAAAAAGGGCACAGAGAACACAATATGTGTCAGTGTTTTATAGAAAACAGGAAAACACATTTCAGAAATGCTCTTTCATTCCCTTGTTAGATCATCAGTGTAACAATTCAATAGTATCCCAGTAAAATTATTTTACATATGTCAAACATTTGAACAAAATGAGTATCTAGTGTATTCACTAACATGTACTTGCATGGTGCCAAAACCTATATGGAACAATAACTTTTATTTGCTGCTTTTCAGTTTAATAATATCTTTATCAGAATGTTAGAAAGGGGACATGTATATGGTAACATCAGTCAGTCCTGTATTTCTCACTTAATATGCACTTAATTCTCATTTGTATAGTATGCTTTCAACCTATCTTATTTTTTACTTTTTGTAACATCCCTGAGGCACCGTCCTTTACCCACTCTGTCCAAGTCTTCTCTTCCTGTGGAAGCAGACTCTCCACTGGCCACCTTCTGCACTATCACAGCTCCTTCTCTGACTCTCTGTAGTTCTCTGATGCGCTCCAGGTATCCAGGCTTGGCTTCGTGCTCCTCAGCCAGTATCATCAGGTCAGTGTAATCTGGGGTCCTGAGAGGGTCGGGCCGCAGAGCGATCTCTTTCAGACGCTTTAGAGTGCGACACAAGTTTTCAATTAATTTTAAGACCTCTTTCTGTTCATCTTTGTATCTCTTCTGAAGCTGTTTGACAACTTCCTCTGCACTCATCTTTTTCCCCTTTGCGTCCTCAAACTGCTTTTTCAGATCCTCATATGTTCTTTTCTCTTTTCTGATTTTGTATTCCCATCTGTACTTCTGATTAAAATGTACACTCCAGACACATTTCCCAGGACAAATCCTGCAGTTTCCTTTATTATCCATTGCCCAACAACCTTTCTTATCATTATCATTAGGAATTTGACAGGGATAGTGACAGATGATATGACACGCTTGGCAGTTGGTGATGTAGTTTCCAGTCCCAGAGATATCTTCCATTACTGCCTCTGTGACCTCTACTTCATACTCAAAGTTCTTGTTTTGCTCTATACAGAGTTTGTGACGTTCCAGTGCTTCTTGCGTCTGTTCCAATTCATTGAGTGTCGTCAGTCCGACTCTGATCTTGGTCTGCAGCCCCTCCACTGTCACCTAAAGTAGATTACACTCCTCCTTTGTCAGCTGCAGACTTCGGGTTTGCATGGTGTTCAAAAAGCTAAAGAATGTATCCATGCTTTCTGAACCCATCTGCCAGAACAAATTGTCAAACTTACTCTGATGTGAACTTCCTGTTGATCCCTCATTAGAAGCAAACAAGACTGAGTTGTTGAATTTGAAATGGCGAGGGGTGCCATTTTTCAGTTTGGCACAAGAGACATTAGCAGCTTTGATGGCCTCTAAAACAGGTGGAGCCTGCCCGTCAGCAAAGGTGACCAGAACTACAATATTGTCTGCAATGTCTTTTCCAAATATCGAGAGAATTGAGTCAAAGATGTACTTCTGTATGTGTGTGAGACGTGCTAAAGCAGACTGGACCACGAAACACACTGCGTCAAGACTTATGATACCATTCTTATCAGAAAGGAAGTCTCTGATCTTCTTGGTGACGATAAAGCCCTGTTTGAACCTTTTGGTGTCCCTAAACCCTGGAGTGTCCACAATAGTGAGAGAGTAGGGAACCCTGAACCCTTCACTGTGGTGGATCTGATAGGCTGTGATCTCAAAGGGCTGGCTCTCAGCCTGTGTCCTGTTGGTCTCTTCATGTATCAGTTTGAACCTGCTCTCATCCTCCCACTCCACTCCCAGGATGTAGTTGATCATCCCGTTGATGAGGGTGGTCTTCCCTGAGCCCGTCGCTCCCAGGAGCATGATCGTTCTGTTTCTACTGTTCACTGTTGGTTTTCCAAAGCTGAGTTTGGGACAGGTACTGCCTTTATCTTTAGACAGATTAAGCCTGTAAATCGAAGGTTTGCCCTTGTTTATTAAAGTGCACTTCTTGGGGTCGCCTGTAATTTGCTTCACGGGTGTTGTTTCTTCTGTTGTGATCACCACTTCACCACTCGGTGCGCTGGTCCCAAGATCTCCACAGTCACACAGGAGTCTGATTCTGTAGGATGTTTTCTTTGTCAAGCCTTCCATAGAAAATGAATTCTGTTCTTTGTTAGTTTTCTTCTTCAGCCACTGATCAGATGTTTCCTTACTGCCTTGTACTCCTTCCTCTCTGTATTCAATGATATATCCTAGTATGTTGACCCCCTCTCCAACAGCAGAAGGATTTTCCCATATTATTGTGATGGAAGTTGGAGACACCTGGGGAGCTGAGGGTTTTCCAGGAGGGCTTGCTGGCAGAGTCTTCACTCTGATGATGTCACTGCTCATGGGGTATCCCAGCTTGCCCACTGCTGTGGATCTGAGCTCATACTCAGTGTGAGGCTTCAGCCCTGACACAGTGACAGTGTCCTGAGTGTCTGTGACAGTGACAGATTCCCACTCCTCCTGCTTCTTGGGTTTATCTTCCACCCTGTGCTCCAGTGTGGCGGAGCTGGGGGGAGACACCTGTACTGTCACACTGTTGTGTGTCACTGTGTGAACCTCAGGGGGGGCAGGCTTTGATGGGGGCTCAAAATGCACACCTTGATAATCCCCATCCTCATACAGGAAGATACACGCTCCTGGACACTGGTCATCTTGTTTAGAATCAGCAAAGAATTTAGTTTCCTTCTGGGCCTTGTTAATTTTCAGTAACTCAAGGAAAACCTTCAGACACAGTTTCATCTTCTGAACAGACTCTCTCTTTACCCATCCTGTACTGGCCTGTTGTGTGTCAGTGTCTGTGTTCCTGCTCTCTGGGTGTCTGAGGTAGCTGGACAGCTCTGACAGATACGGCTCAGGCTGGCTGAGTGAGGTGAAGCTGAAACAAACCACATTCTCAGTGTCTGGATCAAACAGCACCTGGTTAAGTTCCCTGTGTAAAGACAGTACTTTTATACCACTGTCTTTCAGTTTAGTAATATATCCACTGACTATGTCCATTTCTTGTTCTTTATTCTGCTGCCACAGTTGAAGCCTGTGAAATTTGAAAGGTGAGTCTTCATGATGTTTCATCAGCTCTCTGAACTCTTCTTCATCTTTCTTACCACCTCTAACAGCTGGCAGGACACAGGCTAATCTATCCTTGAAATTCAGTTTGTACTGAAGGACCAGTTGTTTCAGATTTTCTATTTTTCCTTTGACGTCAGGAAAGGTTTGGGAAACTGTGTGTTTCTGCAAATCGCTGCATCGCATTTCAATCACATCCAGGTTCTCCAATGCAGTCTGTGCCTGTGTGACAAAACAGTTGCTTATGTGTCTGACCAGCTTAGCAGCCTTGGAGTCCAGGTTGACCAGCGGGTACAGCCAGACCCTGATGGGCACAGCGTGTTCTCCTCCTCCTCCGAGCAGAGTCGGGAGGGCTCTGTAGACCTCAATGGCGTCTTTAAAAGTGGACGGGTTTGTCGCCAGCTGAACATCCCCGTGAAATGTGCAGCTGAACTTTTCTCCAGCAGCCTTTTCCTGTTCTGTCATTTCCAGAGAGGCTTTGCCACTAATTGAGATTCCTTTCAGCTTTTCAATCGTGAGTTTCAGTTTTCCCTCGATCTCCTGCTTGTTCTCTTCTTCAGACACCTCTCTGTCAAACACAAAGTAGGCCTGAGCCCCATACAGCACAGCTGTGACCACATGGGTGGCCATGTCGTCCTCAAACACACTGGGATGGGTCACCTGCCCTCGGCCCAGGTGACTCATGGTCAGTTGCTCGTACCTGACAGTGGTGTTGTACTGCAGAGTGACTCTGGCCTGGCTGTGGGATTTCTTCTTGTCATTGAAGTACTTGGCGGCTCCTCCCACTTCTACAAGACCCCCCAGCAGACTGGCCTTCAGTGAGGCGTCCACCTGCAGGGCCGAAGCTTTGTCATCAATGGAGTCTGAGGCAGAGACGCTGAGCTCAGTTTTATTCTGGGAGCGCACGCTGATGTTCTTCTGTAGCTCCTCATGGTCCCACAGCGTGATGGCTGCAATAGAATCAGGGTTGATTACCTAATGCTCCTGACACACTGGACAATGCCAAAGAGGTTTGTTGTGTCTGCTGTGCTGTGGGTTTACTTGGGATCAGTGCGTCCCTGCGGCAGTCATACAGCATCCCCAGCAGGAAGGGTCTGCCCAGAGCTGCCATCTCAATGGGAACAGTTCCTACAGATGACATGGCTGGTGGTGGACTGGATACTGTAGAAAGAAGGTTTAAAGTCAACAGTTATATATGTTTGTACCTTTACATATATAATTTCGGTTTTACATTAATGGATGTATCTGGGGATCCAGATAGATTAAATCCCTGGTCGATGAAGCTTCGCTCTGGGAACCTTCACTTATCTACTGCTTGGATTTCTGTCAGTAATAAGGTATAAAAATTCTTCAATCTTAAAAAAACGGCATGGGCACTAAGTTGTTGAAAAATGTATGTATAGAGAATCCTGGTTTGTATCCACCTGGTTACCACCACCCTGAAGTACTGCTTTGAAATAATACAGGAGTTACCCAGTGGAGATGCACTTTCTTTCCCCTAGACAACACCCAAGCAGCTCTTTAACAAAGTGAAACCCTACCGTTGCCTTATTTTATACAAAGAGATGGTGAGCTGTTGCATGTTTTTAGACCTATTTGTTTCTATTGTCATGACATTACTGCTGTCTATAATATTGTTTGTCCGCTGTTTCAACTGTACTTATCAGACAATACCCAGTTAAAACTTCCATGTTCATATATGCAATACTTTGATCACCCCCTGAAAATCAGGTAAAAAATCTCATTACTACCTGGTTCAACTAAATCAGTTTTTTTCCTCTTCTTTTAAACTGTTGCCAGCTATGGTGTCACTGTTGAGAAGGCTGTGTTTCATACAAGGATCGCTTCCAGATAGAGTTAAAATACAGTCGTGTCCTTCAGCCAGCTGGGGTGTAGGGCCAGTCAGGTCTATATTGACACCTTCACCTGGAACATGAATAATCGATGGTGGAATCAGAGCAGCTCTGTGACAGGCAGTCAACTGGGCCTCCACCTGAGTGGAGCCGGCAGGTAGTCTTCATGGTCATGACACCTGACAGCCAGGTTCCACTGTGTTTACACATTTGCCTCCTTTCAGGGATGTGAGGCAGCCGTGAAGGGCTGGACGTGCTGTGCAGCTGAGCTCTGCTGCTGAAAGAGGGAGAGAGAGAGAAAGAGACTCCAACCACTGGAGACAGTCGAGCCACTGAGAGAGCGTTGATGCTTTTTCTCCTTGTGAGATGCAGTATAAAAGAGTCCAGCCATGTGACGTTTCCTCACAGCCCAGTTGCAGTGGCGCTTTTTCCTCCAGACTGTGACAGGTGGAGCCTCGTCTGTGGCTTTGGGCAAATTTCAGAAGCCTGAACCCAGAGAAAAGTCCGGATGGATAGTGAGCCTTCACACCCAACAGCAGCCTGTTCTGGAGCAGCAGCTGAGGTGGAGCAGAGTATCAGACTGTGCTTCCCTGGTCCAGTGGAGCTCCTGCTCCTGCTTCTCCTTCTGGGCATCCTGGCTCCTCTGGTCTTCACTCCTTGTCTTCCTGCTTCCCTCTGGTCTTCACTCCTTGTCTCCCGGCTCCTCTGGTCTTCACTCCTTGTCTTCCTGCTTCCCTCTGGTCTTCACTCCTTGTCTTCCTGCTTCCCTCTGGTCTTCACTCCTTGTCTTCCAGCTCCTCTGGTCTTCACTCCTTGTCTTCGGCTCTCTCTGGTCTTCACTCCTTGTCTTCCGGCTCTCTCTGGTCTTCACTCCTTGTCTTCCGGCTCTTCTGGTCTTCACTCCTTGTCTTCCGGCTCTTCTGGTCTTCACTCCTTGTCTTTCTGCTCCTCTGGTCCTGACTTCTAAATTCTGGTCTCTTTCTTGCTCTATTTATTAGCCATAGAGATAGTCTGGTCTGCCACAGTTCTGCTTGGTCAGTTCAAATCTGGGATTAAAATATCTCACCTACAGGAATTTTGTTTTTTTCAGGAGATCTTGGCAAAATGTCCTGTATTTGTTAAATCCTGTGACTATTCAGGTGTGATTCTCACAGGTTTGATATTTTAGAGTTCTTAACTCATGTTTTTGCCATTCATTTGACATTAACAAGCAGAGCACAGTTCTTACTTGAATGGGTAGGACACCTAGTATTGTAAGTTAATGTTATTTATTTAATTAAATATTTTGTGTTTTTGTAAGGAAATGAAGTAAGAATGTGTGGAAACACATCCAGTGCTTTGCACATTCTTTTTCCAATAAGGAATGACGGATGTTAGTTTATTAGTTCAAAATTTTAACTTTCTGTACAAGCAATGGTGAGTGTCATACCTGATATTGCCACTAGGGGGACCACTCGGTATTATAAGCATGACCCTCAATCCATGGGTTTTGAATTTTGAGTAAAAAAAACTTGCTGTAGGTCTTCTGCACAGTTTTTTTAACGACTTCACTAATATTGTACTGATACTGTTTTTCTGCTTTCCTGTTTAAGCACTGTTATCTGTTTAGCTGCACTTTCCCCATGTACAGTAAGAGTCATGCATTCAGCCTGTTCTCCTTCTGTCTGAGTTGTACCCTTGTTTCTAGGCCATCCAGGTCCTCCACTAATAGAACTGTCTCATGTAAATACAAAACCACATGCCTACAATACAGACACAGAATTGGTGTGACCCCGAGCAGCAGATTAAAAATGAGATTTGTCCCAGCCCAAGGTGTGGATCACCCAGGCTTTTATATACCTGTCCAGGATCAATCCTGAGCTGTTTTCTTGCTGGAAGCAAGTTGCTACCACAGTGTGCAGGACCCTCAGCAATGACCTCTGTCCACAGACCTCACAGTTTCCTCTCAGAGACATCAGGACAGTTCAGCCCTCTGTTTCTCAAAGATGGATTCTGGTGCTGGGCGCTGGCTTTTCTTCAAGAACACCCCCTTGTTGAAACGTTGTCTACTAGAGCTGTCAGCTTTCAGAGGAAACGGAAACAGGCGGAGCCCCCTCCTGAGCTTTCGATCTTTGCAAACTTAAATTTTGTGGTTGTTCAGTACGTGCTGTGCCTCTCACTGAACAGGTTTCTAAAATGTTACTCTGGAGAAGCAGTATTGTAACTCTTATCACACCCCTTTATTCTTTGTCAGCAAGAATAACTCCATTAATGTGTTGTTCATTTTCAAACCTGAAATTTAATAGGGTATTATGTAAAGTGCTGTAAGAAAACCGGCTCAGGGACGCCAAATATGTAATACAGCCACTCAGAGACGCCATAAATGTAACGTTGCCATAGCCAAAATGTAAATGTAGTGGCTCTCTGAAGGCACCAGTTCTGTAGGGTTTGGGCATTTACTAAGACAATTATTAATTGTAGCAGTAAATCACAAAGTTGATTCTTTTGATGGCTTTAGAGTCCAACCATGCGACATAACTCAAACGCACACACACAGGTACTAATACACGAGGATACATTTATTAATACATAGAATATGCATTAGACCTAACAGATCTTATCGAGAGGGTTATCAGAATACAAAAGGTATATATTCAGTCAGTTACAATGAGTTACACATATCAAGAGGACATACGTTCAGTATATCATTCATTAAGACCGTTTCGTAAATGAACTTGGTTACAACTTCTACATTAGATACTCAAAACAAGTACATAACTCTTAGGAATTAAATTGATATCAACTGGTTGGGATAACAATTGAATTCTCGAGCTGTAATGCATTGAAGTTGAATACTCATCCAATCTTTGGGGATTCAGATCTCCTGCGGGCACAAAGAAACAGTTGCAGGCTGTTGCTGTCCAATCCGCGCTCTCTGGCTCGGTGCCAGGCTGTGCTGTGCGGCTTGTGACAGTGCGCTGCTGATGCTCACTGACCGGCTAGTTAGTGTTGGCTTTAACTAGCACAGTTTGTGCACAGGAGAAAAGATGACTGTGGGTCCCTGCAAGTCAGGAAGAGGACCGGTTCGTTCCTGATGAAGAGCTAGTTCTGAATAGTGATTCAGCTGTCCACAGTCCCGACCTGTTCACGAGGCCTGCTGCTGGTGCTAACCTCGGGTGGATCCTCTGGTTACTCTCTGGCAACCTCCGCTCTAGACTCTTAGAACAAAGGAAAGTTCTGGCACTCGGAAACACTGGCCGTTCCGTGGTTGTCCGGGCTGAGTCTCAGGATGGTCAGGAGGCGCGCTGCGAGAATGTCCTGCCCTTGGGAGCCTTCTGCTCCTGGGCCGTCGTGCCCTGGAATTCTCCTTTGAATTCCCTTTAGAAAAGTCCACAGAATTCTCTCCTGAATCTTACTGAATCTCTGTGTTGCCTGTTTTTACCTGGAGGAACTTCAGCTCGTTGATTGGCTGAAAGTTCCATGGGCATCAGAGTCCCACGTGGGTTACTCGGCCCTACCAGTCCCTGATTGGTTGATCAGGATGAGATATGAGTCACTTACTCCTGACACTTAGGAATGCAGTCCAGATGTCCATCTCGCACTCCCTAGACAGATAGGCGCCAATGGATGACCATTGATCATGATAGCCAGGTTTAGCTAAGTGCATCCCCCTTTGGGAGCTGTCCTTATCAAAGGAACCTTAAATCAGCCTGCATGAATAGTTTCTCTGTGGCTGCACCACAGAGATGAACAGAGAAATGAGGCCTAATTTGGGAAAGCTCAGAAACACTTCATTCTGCCTTATTAATAAGCCTCACCGCTACATATCCCCCCTTTTTGAAGGCCACGAGGTCCTGAGGCGTTGTTGCCTTCAAAACAAAACAGAGTTAAGTGATGTCCCTTGCCATTAGAACATTAACCTTAAATGTCCATATTACTCCTCGAGAATTCATACCGGAACCAGCATTGGATACAAACAGGATGAATAACATCTGGAGTATGTATAAACACGGTAGGAGACATTATCTAAGTCTAGGAATTACACATCAGAAAGTTCACTGTCAATATCTGATACCTCTGTAGGCAGATATTGGGGAAGAAGTAACTTCCTTTCTTTTGACATGCTACCTTTGACTCATTCGTGTTACCCGGAGTACATCTTGATGTAAGAGTACATCATTCAGAGTACTGTATAACTACTACAGCAGCATGAAGTTGCGATTTTTTTTGTTTTATAATTGTAAATCACAACAATGAAAATTGTATGTTTCTAAATATTTTGAAAAAAACTCAGTTATTAATTCTGACCAACTCATCAATGCCTCACTTATTTGTACACATTAAATTAAACAGACCACAAACGTGTGAGTACTTCTGTATCTATTAATCGTGAGTTAAGGATTGTGCAGGAGGTAAAAAAAAGCTAAATTTATTTTTTTTCTTTCTGGGTATTACCAACAATTTTAAGACACTGTATTACGTGCTAGCAGTTTTTTTTAATACTTCATTTAAGAGACCAATAGCCATTACCTGAATATTGTCTTAAAACATCCCCAAGCATAACCTTGTATTTAAAATATATTTTTTTAAATGTATTTGCTTATTAAGTTACAGTATATACTGAACAATTTCCAAATGACGTTTTAGTACTCACCCGAAGATAGAGAACGTGGGGACACCAGTAAGTTCAGGATGTGGTTTAGACCGACTGCACTTTCTCACACTTATATACTGACTCGGGTGTCACACCCCCTGCTGCTGAAGTCATTTCCCAGAAAATTACTTCAGTCATTCCCATTCCCATTCCCATTCTGCACCACTGCGGAGGGGGAAGGGGGAAGGGGAAAGAGGGATGGAGCAGGAGAGCATGTTAACAGCCCTGAGTAGCTGAAAAACAACTCCTTATTTGGAGGACGCTAGCAACTGCAAAACTAGCCTAAACTGGTTAGGGTTAGATTCCATTTAGAACTGGAAGTAAGATTCTGGCCCCACCTCTGTCTGGCACTTTAAGAGAATAAAAGCAGACAAGTTAGAGAACAGAGTTGAGCTGCAGGGTTTTGGGGCAAACTGTAACTCCTGTGCGTATAATATAGAAGACCTTTGGTGCTGCAAAGGTTACAGTATTTACATCCCATAGAGGGAAGAAAGAAAACTTTACCAACACAGTTTACAGCTCTGACCACACTGACGACATTGAGCAGCACATGGACTGTTTGCAGCAGGGAGAGCAGTAGGCCCTTGTGTTCTCCAAATACACTGCTCAGTGTCTCAGGCTACTGCTGCACGCACGCAATCACAAGCCATTTCCACACAGATACAGAGGCCACACACACACACAGTTTGCTGTCCCGTGCGATGCGCAGACAGCCCCCTGGGCGCTAGGCCGCACAGCCCAGCCTGGCCACTCACAGTGCTGGGGGCGGCTGTGGGGGTCCCCCCCGTCCTCCAGCAGCAGGCTCTGTCTCCAGGGGGAGCAGACAGGCCCTGGGGGGGCCGCAGGGTCTGTGGGGGGGTTGAGCTCCTCCATCCTGGCCAGGTCCTGCAGCCTCTCCTCCAGCAGCCGCTGCTGCCTCTTCTCCTTCCTCTTCATCTTCTTCTTCTTGTTCTTGGACACCTTCCCTGTCTGCACACAGCGTGGGGTCAGAGGGTCAGAGGGCAAAGAACGAGCAGCACTGTACAGCAGCGTCTCAGGGGCAGTATGTGAGCATGTCTGTGTCTCCACATTCATTCTCTGTATCCAGTCTCTCTCAAGCCCAGCAACTTGTAAAACCTCCAATTTACATCACAAAATAGACTACATTTCCAGGTGTGCGCAGTACCATGTTCTGCGATTTAAGACTAGACAACAAAACGTCCAGTATTGTGTGCGGCCCTATGACATTGTACACAAGCAAGCTTGTGTGCTCATTCACTCGTACATCACAGTACATCAGTCATCATGGTGACTTTGAGCAGGAAGGGCCGCATCACATCACAATTTGGGGGAACTTTAATGTGAGTTTGCGACAACATGTCGACTTACAGGACTTTCACAAAGTTCACGATTTTGTGTTTAATTTAAATGTGTACGTTTTTTCTGTATCAATGAATTTTATCACTGTGTGAACAGTCTGAACTGCAGCCCCTTTCATCAATTTAACACACAGGTTCCAACAGTCAGGTCTTGACTGGTGGCTTGCAATGAATAACCCCAGAATGAAGTCTGGGGTCGCTCAACGTGTGTTTTTAATTCAGCATGAAGGAACGAGTACTTTTATTTGTTTTTCTGGATCATGGGACCAGATCTTCAGCGAAAGACTCGTCTCACCACCGTACAGAGCCAGTGCTGCCACTCCAGCACCCAGCCCACGGGACTAAGAGGAGCCTACAGCCTAAATTTCCCATTGGCCCTTACCAATCATGGCCTCCTAATAATCCCCCTCTATGAATTGGCTTCATTACTCTGCTCTCCTCCCCACTGATAGCTGGTGTGTGGGGAGCGTTCTGGCGCACTATGGCTGCCGTCGCATCATCCAGGTGGGGCTGCAAACTGGTGGGGGTGGAGGGGAGTCCCCATTACCTGTAAAGCGCTTTGAGTGGAGTGTCCAGAAAAGTGCCATATAAGTGTAAGCAATTATTATTATTATTATTATTATTATTACAGTACTTCACACCCCGTATGCTGCTGATGGGTGAGCCTTTCAGCTGCCTCTACAGAGCCCAGACACAGAGGTTCTGTAGACTTGACACCAGCACAGCAGGGTCTGTAGATTGGTTCTATTTATGTGGCAGGGCCTCACACAGACGCTTATACAGAAGGCAGATATTTGGATCAGGAGGAATAAGGCTACTGGAGCAAAACTAGTTTGGGCCACGAATTTCATAACGATGGGGTTCTGGATTTCAGTGTTTATCTCTGGTCTTCAAATTAAACTCGCAGACAAAGTTGTGCAGTACCATGTTCTGTGATTTAAGACTAGACAACAAAACGTCCGGTACTGTGTGCGGCATTATGACACTGTACACGAGCAAGCTTTGACAGTTTGACAGTTTTTCTTGGCTCTTCTGGTGTTGCAGCTGTAAGCAGACTTCGAAAACCTAGAAACTAGCTGCAGACACAGCGACCCACCCTGGACACCGCTGACTTAAAGGAAGGGGATTTAGCCATTTCTTTCACAAAAAGGAGACTCTAATTCATTCAGGGAGACAAAGCAACACTCCCGAGAGATACTGAAATTAAAATGCAAACTTTACTCTGGAGACGAACTCCCACTAGCAAGACCCAAACAGAAACACACTCTTCCGCACTGTGAGGGGTCGTCACTTCTTCGCTGGAGAATCTCCTGTGCTGCTTTCCACATTTTCAGAGTTTGTTTCCAACATGCCTCCCATTACAATGCTAGAAGCACCCAATGGATGTTCCCGAAATCCCAGTGTAACACAGCCTGTTCATTGACCTCACAGCACACAGTAGGGCACTTCTTATCCCTGCCTGTGCATTTACCCCTGAACCCTGCTGGCCAGGCAGAATGAAACTGGGAGTGGGGGTGCTGGCCAAGAGAGGGAGGGGTAAGCCTGGGTATGGAGGGTGACTGATATCCGGATAGCGCCGAGTCCGAGGTCGGGGAGAAGACGGAGCCGAGTCCTGGCTGGTGATTGCAGCCCTCCAACCAGGGGGAGGAGGTGGGGCTGGAGGGGCTACAAGCCACGCCCCCCACCCCCATTGGTATGGCAACCACCATTGACCAGGCAGGTGGTCCCTCTGCTGCTGTTCTGCACCACTGCGGAGAGGGAAGGGGAAAGAGGGATGGAGCAAGAGAGCATGACGGAGAGGTGAGAGACATACAGGGAGAGAAGAGGCAAGGGAGACACAGAGTCATTTACACATTCAGTAAGTGGACAGTGTCCAGTAACACATTAACACTGCCCTGAAGCTGACCTCCCTCTCCCTCTCTCTCTCAGGTCTTGTGATGGAGTGGAAGAGGCTGCCCTGTTGGGGCTGTTCTGGAGACTCCAGCAGGCAGCAGACGGGCCTGAAGACGGCGCGTCACTCCGGGGCTGAGGGGGGGTGGGGGTTGGGGACGGACTGGCAGACCAAGGACACAGCCGGCCTCCCTCTCTCCTTCCGGCCCCTCGCCTCTCCAGCGCTCTCCTCCCTCCATCTGATTCTCAAGGGCCTTGCAGACCGGCGGAGGAGCAGCCCGGCAGGGTCCAGATCCCTTCGGATTCAGACGAAAACACGTGGAGACAAACCGCAGATGCTCGGACTCTCCCCCTCCTCCGTTTTTCCCCGTTAGTTTCCTTTCCCCATCTTCCCACCTCTCTCGCTCTCCTCTCACCTCTTCGTCTTGCCCGGCTCTCACCCTTTTCCGAACGGATTTCTTGCCTGACCGGCTGGAGGGCAGTAGCTCCGCTGCCCTGGTCCGTCTCTCTCCCTCTGTCCCCTGGCCCCCGCGAGAGGGAGTGCGTCTCTCCGTCTTAATCCAGTGCACCCCCTCTCTCCGTGTGCTGTGGGGAGGGGAGTCTGAACTTCGCCCTCCTGTCTCCCGTGATGAAAGGGGTCTGGAGGGGTTTTTTTGTGAACAGGCAGCAGAAACCCGCCGCTCATCGCAGCTGGCTCCTCGCGCACTCAGAATCTGCTCTTTTTGTTTCATGGACACACATTTGGAAGCAAGACCCCACATGCCATGTTTCTGTTTCTATTGTATCTGCTTCTGGTGTGTGTGTTCTGGACGGAGAAGAAGGAGAAGGGACTGTAGGCGACACGGGTGGTTGGAAAAGGTCGACAGGCTTGGTTTCTTGGTGCTACTTATTCCCCGACAGGTATATTTCTCTTTCTCTCTGTCCCTGTCCTCCTCACTCTCCTCCTAACTCCCTCCTCCAAAGCCCAGACTTTCTCACTGTCCCCTGCTCCTTGATTTGATTATTTCCAGCTCTGGGTTCTGATAATGATGGTTATTATTATATTATTGTTATATTATTATTATTGGTATTGTTATTATTACAGACACACAGTTCTCGTGGGTTTGTGTTCAATCTTTTCATTTCAAAGTTGCCTTTTTGGTTTCTTTTCCTCTTGATAGAAATAAAGGTTCAGGAATTGTTTTAGGAACTTTCAGCTGTGTGTTGGTGTCCGTGTTGGGGGCAGTGTGTGTGTTTGAAGGGGGGATGATTGGGTGTGTGTGAAGGGGAGAACAGTCTGGTACACTGATAAGAGTGATCCCGGGTGAGATTTGTATGTGTCCTTGATTTCAGAGCCGACAGGAATTCAAGTTGCTGTTGAGTGACATGTGCTGGAAGTTCCAGCGACGGCCGCACGGTGGCAGCATCGTTGCGCAATCACGCTGTCCGCAGCTGAACATTAAACTCGTAAAGGCGGACCCTTCTGCACGCATTCAATAGAGCTGTGCGTGGACTGCCAGTGGTCCGCTCTCCTGCCCCCGCGCTGAGGTGCCCCCTCGCCTCCCCCTGACCCCGAGTTCCTCCAGGCACGTCAGCCCTGGAGCCTGGAGACCTGTTACTGCACCTCGGAGGGTTGAACACACCAAGCATGGTTTTTCCTTGCAAAGGAACAAGTAATAGGTTTATTCCATGCTGAAAAAATGAAGAAAGAGAACACAACGTTTCGGCCGTGGAGCCTTCTTCAGGTGTCAATTGTTTTTCCTTGGCGACACGCATGTGGCGACACACCACATGTGTGTCGCTACACGTTGGTGTATGTTTTAAAAGTAAGATATTGTAACGCAACAGGGGTTCAGGCGGGCGCCCTTGCCGCATCAGGTCGGACCCGCACCGTCGGGGGCTCAAACCCGGGACTCCTGCGTCACTCAACAGGGACACAGCCCGGTGAGCTAAAGAGAGATCACTCTATAGCCCAGTGGCTGTAGTCCTGATATTACAGGGAAGGGCAGAGTGGTAAGCCGGCTCTAAAAAAAATACGGGCTGAACTGAGTTCATCGGCTCTTTTCCTTTGCGCTGGTGGTTTTCAGTCCAGGGCGGTACTGGTAGCAGTATATGTAGCCACTAGAGGGCGCCGGTCTACTTCTTTCGGGAGGCTGGTAATCGTGTTGCAAGAAACAGGCGGCAGTTTCGCCGTTTAATCAGCGCTCATATGGTGCAAGTAGCTCTACCAGCCCGCAGCTCCCAGCTACCTGGATGGGAGACTCCTGGGAAACTCAGGCTGCTGCTGGAAGAGGTGTTAGTGGGGCCAGCAGGGGGCGCTCAACCTCCAGTATAGTGACGGGGACACTACAATGTAAAAAGCCGCCCTCCTTCTGATGAGACGTCAAACCGAGGTCCTGACTCTCTGTGGTCATTAAAAATCCCAGGGCGTTTCTCGAAAAGAGTAGGGGTGTTACCCCAAAGTCCTGGCGGGGTTACCTGCGGTCAAGGCCGCCGGACACGCTCTCCTGATTACCGGTTCGGTTCTCCTGCGCCGTTGTGTGTCGGGGGGGCAGAGTGACTTCTCTCCCCCCGCGAAAAAACAAGGCGCTATATCCCG
Organism: Lepisosteus platostomus; assembly: GCF_059453375.1. NCBI lineage: Eukaryota > Metazoa > Chordata > Actinopteri > Semionotiformes > Lepisosteidae > Lepisosteus > Lepisosteus platostomus. The sequence continues at coordinate 2,665,223 of NC_142613.1, forward strand.
GGAACCAGAGCAGCACAGCGGTCACTACGCATCGGCACGAACCGCCCAAGCGCAGCGCCAACTCGTCGTCTGTGCCGTCCGCGGGGAGGCCAACCTCTTCAAACTGCCCTGAGGCGAGAGAGAAGGGACAGGTCACCCCTGTTATTACGTCATTACGGGTGGAAATGAGCGGGAACGCAGCGCCCCGCGAGTGGAGGCAGACGCGCCTCGCCGCAAGCTCGAGGGTTTTCAAAACTGTAGTAGTTCAGGTGGGGAGCTGCGTCAGCATGCGTAGGCTGCAAAGGAACAAGTAACAGGTTTATTCCATGCTGAAAAAAAGAAGAAAGAAAACAACGTTTCGGCCGTGGAGCCTTCTTCAGGTGTGAGAGAGACAGGGCAGTAGGCAAAGGTAAAGTAGCGGGAGAACAAAGGTTGGGAGAGAGGAGGAGTGAGAGGCGGGAGCAGGGGACAGAAAGAGAGGCCAATCAAGAGGTGTGAAGTCAGAATGGGTGCAGAGAGGTGTGAAATGAAACTTCCAATGAATGGAGAAAATTTAAAAGAACAGTAATCTGTCGTTAAGGGAAGGGAGAATGTGTGATCCTAGCTGCAGAATAATTTTAGTTTCGGTGGTCTTTCTGATGTATGAGTTCGGAAACCGTCTTTGAGAACACAGACGGAGAGATTAGAGTGGTCGTGGCCGTCAGAGGTGAAATGAGAAACAATGGGCTTGGAGAGATCTTTAATCTTCACAGCCCTGACGTGTTCTCTGAAGCGGTCTCCGAGTCTCCTTCCTGTTTCCCCAATGTAGATGGCTGGGCATTTACTGCAAGAGATACAGTAAATAAGGTTGCTGGAGGTACAAGATGCTGTCTGGGTGATCCGGAATTGTCCTGAGGGGCCTTGAATGAGTGTGGTGGTGGCTGTGTACTTGCAGGTGATGCAGCGAGCTCTGTTGCAAGGGAAAGTGCCTGGTGTGGATGGTTGCTGAGGGCGGTCAAGGGAGCTGTGAACAAGGAGGTTACGCAGATTAGGTGGTCGGCGATATGAGGTTTTCAAAACTGCCTGTGAGTGATTGGCACCAGCACGCAGCCAATCACCTGTCTCGGCGGGTGCCCGGGGGCCCCGCCTACACTGCAGAGAAGCGACGGTGATTGGCCCGCAGGTTTGCCGCTTTCGCGGTGGCTCCGCCTCCCGTTGCTCGAGATTCCCGTTTGCGCGTGAGCTGTGTAACGTCTCTGGCCGGTTGTTGTGCTGAGGTCGGGCGTCACAGGTTAGTCAAAATAACTGATAATATTTGACATAAATTGTAGATATAGTCACCTGTCATGTGTTAAATACTCATTGTAACATGTCTACCGTTTTGTTCGAAGGTTGTTTTAACTATACAAAGGACAAGTTAGCCATTTGGGTCATTAATCTTGCTTTGAGGTAAACTTTTAAAAACAGCTTGTACGAGTTTAGGGGTGTGTGACAGTACAGGGGGACCCCGTTAATAAAGGCAGGAAAGGCTCCTGCAGGGCTCCAGACGGCCACGGGGAGGAGATCATCTTCAGATTTTAAAAGGTGTAAACTGGACAGCGATAACCCTGTTTCTCCAGTGTGGTATGAAACAGGTCTCAGTTCAGTGCAGGTGTTTCCTTTCTACTTGAGAGGAATCCCTATTGGAAAAATGGACATTTCTGACAGAAGAGTTGACAGTTGTTCCAAGTGGGAGCTTTTCTTACCTTACATCCGCTTTCAGCAACAGCTCAGTCTTTAGTGGAGCCCAGCCCCGCAGACACAGGGCTCTCGACTGGACCACAGCCTGGACAGGACGCCAGCCCATCGCAGGGCAGTGACACTCTCCAGCAGACTCTACCTAGAGAGCTGTGAGTGCACTGCTCATGAGGTTAGACCAGACTGGGGGGCAGTAAAAGACACCCACTCTACTAGCAAATAAAGGTGTTCGTGCTTATACTGACAGACCTGTGTGGGGTACTATTGGTGTTCTTTGAAACCAAAGTTTGCAGTCAGGTAGTGTCTTATGCCAGCGTTACACTACACGACTGTTCCTAGGATTTCCAGTCGTGGCCTTCCTTTACATGATCGTAAGAAAACCACAGAGAGTTGTAGAGAGTCACAGTGCACGCCCGTTACTGTCAGTTGTGTAGTGTGACATCCCCAGGGACTCAGTCATATTGCTCTTAATAGCCCCTACAACTCTCTGCGACTGGCTACGACAAACTCAGACAGGTTTGATTTTCTCGTAGCCAGTCGCCAGTCGCAGGGGTGGGCTCTTGTGTCTGCGACAGTCACAGCCAATGAGTGCGCAAGTGGAAGTACAGTGCGGCTGCAAGGAAAGAGGGAAAGCGAGTGTGTTGGACTGGGCAAATGGAGGAGAGGCTCGTCGAACTGTGGAGCCAGCACAGATGTCTGTTCGGCGTTTCGTGTTTGTGTACTTTCGTGCGCTGCTCCTCCTCTTGCTCCACGTTGATTGGCTGACAAAATGAGGCGACCTCGCGGTACTTTCGCGGCGCGATACGAGATGTGGAACCGGGATGAAAAGTCATGAGGGAATCGTGTGATTAGTCACCCCTGTGATTCCTAGTCCTATCATTTGACACCCTCTGGGACAGAAAAGGCAGCCAGACTCCGCAGCTGCAGTCGTTAATTTTGACATGCTCTCTGACTAGAGGTCGTGTCGAGTCCTGTAGCCCGACGCCGGCTTAAGGGACGACAGTAACGTGTCAAGAGCATTCTGGAGACAGTGGGCCAGCAGAGAGGGGGTGCAGTGACTCTCCTGCACAGTGAGAGGTGCTGGGGGAGCCTTTCCCTAAATAGAATCATAGGAACCTGAGAGACTCTTTAAAGGTGGTTCGGGAGACAGACTGGATGAGAAGTATAAAAGATTGCATTACTCCAGTTTCACTGAGACTGTATTTATTTAAAACCACTGAGCACAAAGAAGGTTACTTGTGCTGTTCTTCGTGAAAGGTTACATCTCTTTAAAGACAGTACAAGAAACATGAAATCAGGCTAATGAATGAAAATTGTCTATGAAATCAATACAGAAAAAGGATCACAGAGAACACAATATGCATCAATGTTTTATAGAAAACAGGAAATTAAAAGAAAACACATTTCAGAAATGCTCTTTAACTCCCTTGTCAGATCATCAGTGTAACAATTCAATAGTATCCCAGTAAAATTATTTTACACCTGTCAAGCATTTGAACAAAATGAGTTTCTTGTGGTGTATTCACTAACATGTACTTGCATGGTGCCAAAACCTATATGGAACAATAACTTTCATTTGCTGCTTTTCAGTTTAATAATATCTTTATCAGAATGTTAGAAAGGGGACATGTATATGGTAACATCAGTCAGTCCTGTATTTCTCACTTAATATGCACTTAATTCTCATTTGTATAGTATGCTTTCAACCTATCTTATTTTTTACTTTTTGTAACATCCCTGAGGCACCGTCCTTTACCCACTCTGTCCAAGTCTTCTCTTCCTGTGGAAGCAGAATCTCTCCACTGGCCACCTTCTGCACTATCACAGCTCCTTCTCTGACTCTCTGTAGTTCTCTGATGCGATCCAGGTATCCAGGCTTGGCTTCGTGCTCCTCAGCCTGTATCATCAGGTCAATGTAATCTGGGGTCCTGAGAGGGTCGGGCCGCAGAGCGATCTCTTTCAGACGCTTCAGAGTGCGACTCAATTTGTCAATTAATTGTAAGACCTCTTTCTGTACCTCTTTGTATGTCTTCTGAAGCTGTTTGACAACTTCCTCTGCACTCATCTTTTTCCCCTTTGCGTCCTCAAACTGAGTTTTCAGATCCTCATATGTTCTTTTCTCTTTTCTGGTCCTGTATTCCCATCTGTACTTCTGATTAAAATGTACATTCCAGACACATTTCTTTTTACAAATCCTGCAGTTTCCTTTTTTATCCATTGCCAAACAACCTTTCTTATCATTATCATTAGGAATTTGACAGGGATAGTGACAGGTGGTATGACACGCTTGGCAGTTGGTGATGTAGTTTCCATTCTCAGAGATATCTTCCTTTACTGCCTCTGTGACCTCTACTTCATACTCAAAGTTCTGGTTTTGCTCTATACAGTGTTTGTGACGTTCCAGTGCTTCTTGTGTCTGTTCCAATTCATTGAGTGTCGTCAGTCTGACTCTGATCTTGGGCTGCAGCCCCTGCACTGTCACCTCCAGTCGATTGCGCTCCTCCAGGACCTCCTTTGTCAGCTGCAGACTTCTGGTTTGCATGGTGTTTAAATAGTTAAAGAATGTATCCATGTTTTCTGAGCCCATCTGCCAGAACATTTTGTCAAACATACTCTGATGTGAACTTCCTGTTGATCCCTCATTAGAAGCAAACAAGCTTGAGTTGTTGAATTTGAAATAGTGAGGGGTGTCATTTTTCAGTTTGGCACAAGAGACATCAGCAGCTTTGATGGCCTCTAAAACAGGTGGAGGCTGCCCATCAGCAAATGTGACCAGAACTACAATATTGTCTGCAATGTCTTTTCCAAATATCGAGAGAATTGAGTCAAAGATGTACTTCTGTGTGTGTGTGAGACGTGCTAAAGCAGACTGGACCACAAAACACACTGCGTCAAGACTAATGATACCATTCTTATCAGAAAAGAAGTCTCTGATCTTCTGGGTGATGATTTTGTCCTGTCCGATCCCTCTGGTGTCCCCAAACCCTGGAGTGTCCACAATAGTGAGAGAGTAGGGAACCCTGAACCCTTCACTGTGGTGGATCTGATAGGCTGTGATCTCAGAGGTCTGACTCTCAGCCTGTGTCCTGTTGGTCTCTTCATGTATCAGTTTGAACCTGCTCTCATCCTCCCACTCCACTCCCAGGATATAGTTGATCATCCCGTTGATGAGGGTGGTCTTCCCTGAGCCCGTCGCTCCCAGGAGCATGATCGTTCTGTTTTTGCAGTTCAATGGTGGTTTTCCAAAGCTGAGTTTGGGACAGGTACTGCGTTTATCTTTAGACAGATTAAGCCTGTAAATCGAAGGTTTGCCCTTGTTCATTAAAGTGCACTTCTTGGGGTCGCCTGTAATTCGCTTTACAGGTGTTTCTGCTGTTGTGATCACCACTTCATCACTCGGTGCGCTGGTCCCACGATCCCCACAGTCACACCGGACTCTGATTCTGTAGGATGTTTTCTTTGTCAAGCCTTCAATAGAAAATGAATTCTGTTCTTTGTTAGTTTTCTTCTTCAGCCACTGATCAGATGTTTCCTTACTGCCTTGTACTCCTTCCTCTCTGTATTCAATGATGTATCCTAGTATGCTGACCCCCTCTTCATCAGCAGAAGGATTTTCCCAGGTTATTTTGATGGAAGTTGGAGACACCTGGAGAGCTGAGGGTTTTCCAGGGGTACATAAGTTTATCACAGTGTTGAACGTTTTGATGTCACTGCTCACGGGGTATCCCAGCTTGCCCTCTGCTGTGGATCTGAGCTCATACTCAGTGTGAGGCTGCAGCCCTGACACAGGGACAGTGTCCTGAGTGTCTTTGACAGTGACAGATTCCCACTCTTCCTGCTGCTTGGGTTTATATCCCACCCTGTGCTCCAGTGTGGCAGAGCTGTGGGGGGACATCTGTTCTGTCACAGTGTTGTGTGTCACTGTGTGAACCTCAGGGTTGCCAGACTTTGATGGGGGCTCAAAATACACACCTTCATTATCCCCACTCTCATACAGGAAGATACATGCTCCAGGATGCTGGTCATCTTGTTTAGCACCAACAAAGAATTTAGTTTTCTCATCCTTAATATTCACTAACTCAAGGAAAGCCTTCAGACACAGTTTCATCTTCTGAACAGACTCTCTCTTTACCCATCCTGTACTGGCCTGTTGTGTGTCAGTGTCTGTGTTCCTGCTCTCTGGGTGTCTGAGGTAGCTGGTCAGCTCTGACAGATACGGCTCAGGCTGGCTGAGTGAGGTGAAGCTGAAACAAACCACATTCTCAGTGTCTGGATCAAACAGCACCCGGTCCAGTTCCTCTTGTGTGGACAGCACATTTATACCACTGTCTTTCAGTTTAGTAAGATATCCATTGACTGCCTTCATTTCTCTTTCTTTATTCTGCAGCCACAGTTGAAACCTGTCTAATTTGAAAGGCGAGTCTTCATGATGTTTCATCAGCTCTCTGAACTCTTCTTCATCTTTCTCACCTCCCCTAATAGCTGGCAGGACACTGGCTAATCTATCCATGAAATTCAGTTTGTACTGAAGGACCAGTTGTTTCAGATTTTCTATTTTTCCTTTAACGTCAGGAAAGGTTTGGGAAACTGTGTGTTTCTGCAAGTCGTTACATCGCATTTCAATCACATCCAGGTTCTCCACTGCAGTCTGTGCCTGTGTGACAAAATGGTTGCTTATGTGTCTGACCAGCTTAGCAGCCTTGGAGTCCAGGTTGACCAGCGGGTACAGCCAGACCCTGATGGGCACAGCGTGTTCTCCTCCTTCTCCGAGCAGAGTCGGGAGGGCTCTGTAGACCTCAATGGCCTCTTTAAAAGTGGACGGGTTTGTCGCCAGCTGAACATCCCCGTGAAATGTGTAGCTGAACTTTTCTCCAGCGGTCTTTTCCTGTTCTGTCATTTCCAGAGAGGCTTTGCCACTAATTGAGATTCGTTTCAGCTTTTCAATGGTGAGTTTCAGTTTCGCCTCGATCTCCTGCTTGTTCTCTCCCTCAGACACCTCTCTGTCAAACACAAAGTAGGCCTGAGCCCCGTACAGCACACCTGTGACCACATGGGTGGGCATTTCGTCCTCAAACACACTGGGATGGGTCACCTGCCCTCGGCCCAGGTGACTCATGGTCAGCTGCTCTTTCCTGACAGTGGTGTGGTAGTGCAGAGTGACTCTGGCCTGGCTGTGGGATTTCTTCTTGTCATTGAAGTACTTGGCGGCTCCTCCCACTTCCACAAGACCCCCCAGAAGACTGGCCTTCAGTGAGGCGTCCACCTGCAGGGCCGAAGCTTTGTCATCAATGGAGTCTGAGGCAGAGACCCTGAGCTCAGTTTTATTCTGGGAGCGCACACTGGTGTTCTTCTGTAGCTCCTTATGGTCCCACAGCGTGATGGCTGCAATAGAGTCAGGGTTGATTACCTAATGCTCCTGACACACTGGACAATGTCAAAGAGGTTTGCTCAGTACTAAGCTTCATATAGAGAGATACTGATGTAATAAAGAAGTTCATTAATCCTGTGATTCGACAGCTTCTGTGATAGAATTAACTGTCATGAAGCGAGAAGCTTAAAAAGACCTGTGAGGAGAGTTTAGGACATGTCAATGAAATTCAGATAAGATTAAAATTGTGTTCTGTAATCCTATATTATATATTGGCACTAAATTAATAGATTTCATCTGGAATGTTTACCTGGGATCAGTGTGTCAGTCATACAGCAGCCCAGCTGGAACAGTGTGTAGTTGTGTCTGCTGTGCTACAGGTTTACCTGGGATCAGTGTGTCAATCATACAGCAGCCCAGCTGGAACAGTGTGTAGTTGTGTCTGCTGTGCTACAGGTTTACCTGGGATCAGTGTGTCAGTCATACAGCAGCCCAGCTGGAACAGTGTGTAGTTGTGTCTGCTGTGCTGTGGGTGTATCTGGGATCAGTGTGTCAGTCATACAGCAGCCCAGCTGGAACAGTGTGTAGTTGTCTGCTGTGCTACAGGTTTACCTGGGATCAGTGTGTCAGTCATACAGCAGCCCAGCTGGAACAGTGTGTAGTTGTGTCTGCTGTGCTGTGGGTGTATCTGGGATCAGTGTGTCAGTCATACAGCAGCCCAGCTGGAACAGTGTGTAGTTGTCTGCTGTGCTACAGGTTTACCTCGGATCAGTGTGTCAGTCATACAGCAGCCCAGCTGGAACAGTGTGTAGTAGTGTCTGCTGTGCTGTGGGTGTATCTGGGATCAGTGTGTCAGTCATACAGCAGCCCAGCTGGAACAGTGTGTAGTTGTGTCTGCTGTGCTGTGGGTGTATCTGGGATCAGTGTGTCAGTCATACAGCAGCCCAGCTGGAACAGTGTGTAGTTGTGTCTGCTGTGCTGTGGGTGTATCTGGGATCAGTGTGTCAGTCATACAGCAGCCCAGCTGGAACAGTGTGTAGTTGTCTGCTGTGCTACAGGTTTACCTGGGATCAGTGTGTCAGTCATACAGCAGCCCAGCTGGAACAGTGTGTAGTTGTGTCTGCTGTGCTGTGGGAATGTCTGGGATCAGTGTGTCAGTCATACAGCAGCCCAGCTGGAACAGTGTGTAGTTGTCTGCTGTGCTACAGGTTTACCTGGGATCAGTGTGTCAGTCATACAGCAGCCCAGCTGGAACAGTGTGTATTTGTTTCTGCTGTGCTGTGGGTTTACCTGGGATCAGTGTGTCAGTCATACAGCAGCCCAGCTGGAACAGTGTGTAGTTGTGTCTGCTGTGCTACAGGTTTACCTGGGATCAGTGTGTCAGTCATACAGCAGCCCAGCTGGAACAGTGTGTAGTTGTGTCTGCTGTGCTGTGGGAATGTCTGGGATCAGTGTGTCAGTCATACAGCAGCCCAGCTGGAACAGTGTGTAGTTGTGTCTGCTGTGCTGTAGGTTTACCTGGGATCAGTGCGTCTCTGCGGCAGTCATACAGCATCCCCAGCTGGAAGGGTCTGCCCAGAGCTGCCATCTCAATGGGAACAGTTCCTACAGATGACATGGCTGGTGGTGGACTGGATACTGCAGAAAGAAGGTTTAAAGTCAACAGTTATATATGTTTGTATTTTTACATATCTAATTTAGGTTTTACATTAATGGATGGAGCTGTGAATCTGGGGATTCAGGTAGATTACATCCCTGGTCGATGAAGCTTGGCTCAGGGAACTTCGCTTATCTACTACTTGATTTCTGTCACTAATAAGCAATAAAAATTCTTCAATCTTAAAAAATGGCATGGGCGCTAAGGTGTTGAAAAATATATGTATAGAGAAACCTGGTTTGTATCCACCTGGTTACCACCCTGAAGTAGTACTTTGAAATATTACAGGAGTTACCCAGTGGAGACGCACTTTCTTTCCCCTAGACAACACCCAAGCAGCTCTTTTACAAAGTGAAACCCTACCGTCGCTTTTTTATTACAAAGAGATAGTGGGCTGTTGCATGTTTTTAGACCTATTTGTTTCTCTTGTCGTGGCATTACTGCTGTCTATAATATTGTTTGTCCCCACTTTCAGCTGTACTTATCAGTCATTACTCAGTTAAAACTTTCCTCTTCGTATATACAGTACTTTGATCATCCCCTGAAAATCGGATAAAATATCCGTCACAGTTCAGCTTGGTCAGTTCAAATCTGGGATTAAAATATCTCACCTACAGGAATTTTGGTTTCTTTCAGGAGATCTTGGCAAAATGTCCTATATTTGTTAAAACCTGTGACTATTTAGGAGTGATTCTCACAGGTTTGATGTTTAGAGTTCTTAACTTATGATTTTGCCATTCTTTTGACATTAACAAGCAGAGCACAGTTTTTACTTGAATGCATACGACACCTAGTGTTGTAATTTAATGTTAATTAAATTTTCTGTTTACACTTTTGTAAAGAAGTAAGTGATGGGGAAACGCATCCAGTGCTTTGCACATTCTTTTTCCAATAAGGAATGATGGATGTTAGTTTATTAGTTCAAAATTTGGCCAGCAGCCATATCACTCTGCAGCTCATAACTGGCAGCCCACTGAAGATCAGCAGGTGTGAGCCTGGCCAGTACCTGGATGGGAGATTCCTGGGAAAAACTAAGGTTGCTGCTGGAAGAGGTGTTAGTGGGGCCAGCAGGGGGTGCTCACCTTGTGGTCCATGTGGGTCCTAATGCCCCAGAATAGTGACGGGGACACTATACTGTAAACAGGGGCTGTCCTTCGGATGAGATGTAAAACCGAGGTCCTGACTCTCTGTGGTCGTTTCTCGAAAAAAGTAGGGGTGTAACCCCGGCGTCCTGGCCAAATTTCCCACTGGCCCTTAAGAATCATGGCCTCCTAATAATCCCCATCTATGAATTGGCTTCATTAGTCTGCTCTCCTCCCCACTGATTGCTGATGTGTGGTGAGCGTTCTGGCGCACTATGGCTGCCGTCGCATCATCCAGGTGGATGCTGCACATTGGTGGTGGTGGAGGGGATCCCCATTACCTGTAAAGCGCTATTTAAGTGTAAGCTATTTATTATATTATCATACAATTTTAACTTTCTATGCAAGCAATGGTGTCATACCTCATGTTGCCACTAGGGAGACCACTAAGTATTATAAGCATGACCCTCAATCCATGGGTTTTGAATTTTGAGTGAAGAAACTTGCTGTGGATCTTCTACAGTTTTTTAACAACTGCACTAATATCATACTGATACTGTTTTTCTGCTTTCATGTTCTGTTTAGCTGCACTTTCCCCATGTACAGTAAGAGTTGTGCATTCAGCCTGTTCTCCTTGCTGTCTGAGTTGTACACTTGTTTCTTGGCCATCCAGGTCCTCCACTAATAGAACTGTTTCATGTAAATACAAAACCATGCGCCTACAATACAGACACAGAATTGGTGTGACCCCGAGCAGCAGATTAAAAATGAGATTTGTCCCAACCCAAGGTGTGGATCACCCAGGCTTTTATATACCTGTCCAGGATCAATCCTGAGCTGTTTTCTTGCTGGAAGCAAGTTGCTACCACAGTGTGCAGGACCCTCAGCAATGACCTCTGCCCACAGACCTCACAGTTTCCTCTCAGAGACATCAGGACAGTTCAGCCCTCTGTTTCTCAAAGATGGATTCTGGTGCTGGGCGCTGGTGCTGGCTTTCCTTCAAGAACACCCCCTTGTTGAAACGTTGTCTACTAGAGCTGTCAGCTTTCAGAGGAAACGGAAACATCCTCTCCTGAGCTTTCAATTTTGATCTTTGCAAACTGTTATTTTTTAAATTGTGGTTGTTCAGTACGTGTTGTGCCTCTCACTGAACAGGTTTCTAAAAATGGAGAAGCAGTATTGAAACTCTTATCAGACCCCTTTTATTCTTTGTCAGCATGTATAACTCCATTAATGTGTTCTTCATTTTAAAACCTGAAATAGGTATTTATAGGGTACTATATAAAATGCTACAATGTGGCATTATGGCATAAGATTTGTTATGAGAAAAAAGCAATTCCATTCTTTAAAACATTGTGAAAAAAAAGTCTTAAAAGAACTTGTGTGCAAGTGTTATTGGCTCTGGTACCAAGAGAGCATAGTGATTCTTATTACTGTTGTTCAGTCATAATGTTCACAGATGTGTGGTGTAGCTGATCACGTTCAGGGTATTTTAACAAGTGATCCTATTTCTACAAAATCACTATTCGATTAAGCTTTGTCCAGCCATACACTATGGAGCAAGAAACTCAATCTGGCTATGATTAAGAACAAAGACAATAAAGACCTTCAGATAAAGACCTTTCTTTTCACCCAGACTGACAATATCCTTGCACATCAAAAACAGAAAGACAAGAAATCTAGACTGAGACATCTAGTCACAGCACCTGAGTTCCATCGGCCAACCTGCTTGTTCTGTACAGGTCCTGGGGGTGAGACATGAAGGAAGAGCTGCTGTACTCGGCACTGACAGCAGATCCAAGACTCCCGTGAAGACGTCCTGCTCACGCCATCCCCACTAGACCAGCCCTCGGACACTTCCACTGCTCTCGCTATTGGACACCAGCAAGGTCAGTGCTTCACTTACAAAAATCTGCTTTGTGGAGGAATTTTCTGAGAATTTTTTTGAACCGAGTGAAAATGTGCAAGTACAGTAGCTAATAGTGATGCGCGGGTTGACTCACACCCGCAGGTAGGTGCAGGTTTACCCGTGGGATGGGCCTGTCAAAGAAACATTTTCTATCGTGTCGGGCAGATGCTGGTTCGTTTCTCACAACTGCGGGCGGCCATGGGTAAAAAGAAAAGCCGACCAGCACATCACTAGTAGCTAAACTATTTCAGCCCTCAGACTGGTCCAGTTCCCAAGACTGCAGCACCAGTCAGGTAATCTTGTCCAGAAACATCACTATCGGAGAGCGACTCCACAGATCTCATGCAGGTACAGCCTGCTTGAGTCCCAGAAACACACACTTCAGCTTTACAGTAAAAAACACCTACCTGTGAATTTTATATTTATAATAAAGTGTTTTCAGTGATTTAGATGCATGTATTTTATCTGCTAAAAGAGAACATGTCTTTGCCCCAATTATCATTATTACATTATTGAGTCTGTCTCTGCCCTCAAGATCCATTCTGCTTTCCAAGCTATAACTACTACAGCAGCACGAAGTTGCGATTTTTTTTGTTTTGTAATTGTAAATCACAACAATGAAAATTGTGTTATGTTTCTAAATATTTTGAAAAAAGCTCAAAGTTATAAATTCTGACCCACTCATCAATGCCTCACTTATTTGTACACATTATTTTAAACAGACCACAAACGTGTGAGTACTTCTGTATCAGTCATTAGCTAAGGATTGTGATGGAGGTAAAAAAAAAGCTAAATTTATTTTTTCATTCTGGGTATTAGCAACAATTTTAAGACACTGTATTACGTGCTAGGAGTTTTTTTAAAAATACTTCATATAAGAGACCAATAGCCATTACCTGGATATTGTCTTAAAACATCCCTAAGTATAACCTTGTATTTAAAATATTTTGTTTAAAAATGTATTTGCTAATTATTATACACAATATATTGAACAATTTCCAAATGACGTTTTAGTACTCACCCAAAGACAGAGAACGTGGGGACACCTGTAGGTTGAGGATGTGGTTCAGACCGACTCTGCGCTTTCTCACACTTATATACTGACTCGGGAGTCACCCCCCCTGCTGCTGAAGTCATTTCCCAGCAATGACTGCAGTTACAAGAAGTCAGGTACAGAAGAGGTCCAGGGCCCCAGCAATGGGATGATACTGCGCAGGTAGGTACACCATCAGTACAGTATTAGAAAACCGCTCCCCAGCATTCATGCCAACACTCTGCCCGAAACAAACACCTGAAATTGCCATTAATGAAGGGTGTGGTGTGCAGCTGTTAGCACTGCAGCCTCACAGCGCTGGGGCCCTGGGTTCAATCACTGGGGTCTATCTGTGTGGAGTTTGCATGGTCTCCATGTGTCTGTGTGGGTTTTCTCTGGGTGCTCCTGTTTCCTCCCACAGGCCACAGACATGCTGGTACTGTAGGTTAAACAGCCCTGGTGTGTGAGTGTGTGAGTGTCCTGCAATGGCCTGGCATCCTGCCCAGGGTTGCCCTGCCTTGAGCCCATTGCTTGCTGGAATAGACTCCAGCTCCCCTGGGTCCTTAGTGTTTGTCCAGTGAAAACACCAACATTGATCTGTCCTGTACAGCTCGCAGCAGGACCCACGGCCCGTCTCAGCCAGATTTCCTGTTTCAGTGCTAGTTTGTCCATTTCATCCTTCCAACATGCACAATTCAGCAGGGTTAGAAAATAGCTGCAGAGCACCAGGCTGAGGAAGATACAGCTACAGGCTCCTGGGCTGGAGTCCAGCCTCTGGTGTCTGTCTGTGTGGAGTCTGCATGTTTGGAGGTTATTTGCAGGGAGATCCAGCCCTGCTGAAGACATGCTGGCTGGGCCAGTTTGCTCTGTGCACCAGAGAGGAGCTCTGAGCTCTCAGTCCCACCTTCAGTCTGCAAAGAGGAACAAGGATGAGCTGAGTTCTGCTCGCAGGTGGATGAATCACTCAAGTACGGATCTTGAACTCAGGGGAGGAGAGGAGACTGGCCTTGGGGGAGCAGGTCTGCTGCCCCCCTCACTGCAGCCTGATTCTCACATCAGCACGACCCCAGAACACAGCCCAGCCGAGACATTTACCCAAAACATGGCGTCTTTATTTCAGCTTCACTTCTACTGCGCTTGGTTTCTTTTTTGCAAGGATTTACTTTTCTTTACAGAAAATACAATTAATACGGGCTCTGAAAAACCCATTTTTGTGCTAAAGCAAAATTTTGCTTCCCCCCCTCACACACAAACTGTTCTTCAATGCACTGAAAACAAGCTCTTTATATACGGTATATACAGTACTTTGATCACCTCCTGAAAATCGGATAAAATATCTCATTACTACAGTACCTGAATCATCTAAGCCAGTTTTTTTCTTCATCTTTTAAACTGATTTGCCAGCTATGTCACATTGGATAATCCTACTCTATAAAACAGTAGAAACAGTCTTTCGCCATTTTGTTTGAGGTTGTGTTTCATACAAGGATCGCTTCCAGATAGAGCCTAAGTACAGTCGTGTCCTTCAGCCAGCTGGGGTGTAGGGCCAGTCAGGTCTGTAGCGACACCTTCACCTGGAACATGAATAATCGGTGGTGGAATCAGAGCAGCTCTGTGACAGGCGGTCAGCTGAGCCTCCACCTGAGTGGAGCCGGCAGGTAGTCTTCATGGTCATGACACCTGACAGCCAGGTTCCACTGTGTTTACACATTTGCCTCCTTTCAGGGATGTGAGGCAGCCGTGAAGGGCTGGACGTGCTGTGCAGCTGAGCTCTGCTGCTGAAAGAGGGAGAGAGAGAAAGAGACTCCAACCACTGGAGACAGTCGAGCCACTGAGAGAGCGTTGTTGCTCTTTCTCCTAGTGAGACTCAGTATAAAAGAGTCCAGCCATGTGACGTTTCCTCACAGCCCAGTTGCAGTGGCGCTTTTTCCTCCAGACTGTGACAAGTGGAGCCTCGTCTGTGGCTTTGGACAAATTTCCGAAGCCTGATTCCGGAGAAAAGTCCGGATGGATAGTGAGCCTTCACACCCAACACCAGCCTGTTCTGGAGCAGCAGTTGAGGTGGAGCAGAGTATCAGACTGTGCTTCCCTGGTCCAGTGGAGCTCCTGCTCCTGCTTCTCCTTCTGGGTATCCTGGCTCCTCTGGTCTTCACTCCTTGTCTTCCTGCTCCTCTGGTCTTCACTCCTTGTCTTCCGGCTCCTCTGGTCTTCACTCCTTGTCTTCAGGCTCCTCTGGTCTTCACTCCTTGTCTTCGGCTCTCTCTGGTCTTCACTCCTTGTCTTCCAGCTCCTCTAGTCTTCACTCCTTATCTTCCGGCTCCTCTGGTCTTCACTCCTTATCTTCCTGCTCCTCTGGTCTTCACTCCTTGTCTTCTGGCTCCTCTGGTCCTGATTTCTAAATTCTGGTCTCTTTCTTGCTCTATTTATTAGCCATAGAGAAAGTCTGGTCTGCCACAGTTCTGCTTAGTCAGTTCAAATCTGGGATTAAAATATCTCACCTACAGGAATTTTGGTTTCCTTCAGGAGATCTTGGCAAAATGTCCTATATTTGTTAAAACCTGTGACTATTCAGGTGTGATTCTCACAGGTTTTAAATTTTAGAGTTCTTAACTCATGTTTTTGCCATTCATTCGACATCAACACGCAGAGCACAGTTTTTACTTGAATGCATACGACACCTAGTGTTGTCATTTAATGTTAATTAAGTTTTCTGTTTACACTTTTGTAAAGAAATTAAGTAAGTTATGGGGAAACACATCCAGTGCTTTGTACATTCATTTTCCAATAAGGAATAACGGATGTTAGTTTATTAGTTGAAAATTTTAACTTTCTATGCAAGCAATGTTGAGTGTCATACCTGATATTGCCACTAGGGGGGACCACTCGGTATTATAAGCGGGACCTGTCCAAGATCAATCCTGAGCTGTTTTCTTGCTGGAAGCAAGTTGCTACCACAGTGTGCAGGACCCTCAGCAATGACCTCTGTCCACAGACCTCACAGTTTCCTCTCAGAGACATCAGGACAGTTCAGCCCTCTGTTTCTCAAAGATGGATTCTGGTGCTGGGCGCTGGTGCTGGCTTTCCTTCAAGAACACCCCCTTGTTGAAATGTTGTATACTAGAGCTGTCAGCTTTCAGAGGAAACGGAAACAGGCGGAGCCCCCTCCTGAGCTTTCGATTTTGATCTTTGCAAACTGTTATTTTTTTAATTTTGTGGTTGTTCAGTACGTGCTGTGCCTCTCACTGAACAGGTTTCCAAAAATATTACTCTGGAGAAGCAGTGTTATAACTCTTATCACACCCCTTTTATTCAGCAGGTAGAACTCCACTAAAGTGTTTTTTATTTCAAGAAATTGAAATTTAATCGAGTACTATAAAGTGCTGCAATGTGGCATTTGGGCACAAGATTCATCAGAAAAAAGCAAATCCATTCTTTAAATTTTTTGAAAAGCTCAGATTTACAGTCTTAATGGAACTTGTGTCCAAGTGTTATTGGGCTCTGGTACCAAGAGAGCATAGTGATTCTTATTACTGTTGTTCAGTCATAATGTTCACAGATGTGTGGTGTAGCTGATCACGTTCAGGGTATTTTAACAAGTGATCCTATTTCTACAAAATCACTATTCGATAAAGCTTTGTCCAGCCATACACTATGGAGCAAGAAACTCAATCTGGCTATGATTGAGAACAAAGACAATAAAGACCTTTCTTTTCACCCGTACTGACAATATCCTTGCACATCAAAAACAGAAAGACAAGAAATCTAGACTGAGACATCTAGTCACAGCACCTGAGTTCCATCGGCCAACCTGCTTGTTCTGTACAGGTCCTGGGGGTGAGACATGAAGGAAGAGCTGCTGTACTCGGCCCTGACAGCAGATCCAAGACTCCCGTGAAGACGTCCTGCTCACGCCATCCCCACTAGACCAGCCCTCGGACACTTCCACTGCTCTCGCTATTGGACACCAGCAAGGTCAGTGCTTCACTTACAAAAATTGCTTTGTGGAGGAATTTTCTGATATTTTTTTTTTTGATCCGAGTGTGAAAGTGTGCACCTATGATACCTAAACTATTTCAGCCCTCAGACTGGTCCAGTTCCCAAGAGTGCAGCACCAGTCAGGTAATCTTGTCCAGAAACATCACTATCGGAGAGCGACTCCACAGAACTGAATCCCAGAAACGCACACTTCAGCTTTACAGTAAAAAACACCTACCTGTGAATTTTATATTAATAAAGTGTTTTCAGTGATTTAGATGCATGTATTTTACCTGCTAAAAGAGAACGTCTTTGCCCCAGTTATCATTATTTCATTATTATGTGTCTGTCTCTGCCCTCAAGATCCAGTCTGCTTTCCAAACTATACTACAGCAGCAGCATGAAGTAGCGATTTTTTTTTTGTAATTGTAAATCACAACAATGAAAATTGTATTATGTTTCTAAATATTTTGAAAAAAAATCAGTTATAAATTCTGACCCACTCATCAATGCCTCACTTATATGTACACATTAAATTAAACATACCACAAACATGTGAGTACTTCTGTATCAATCATTAGCTAAGGATTGTGAAAAAGGTAAAAAAAAAAAGCTAAATTTAATGTTTTCTTTCTGGGTGTTAGCAACAATTTTAAGACACGGTATTACGTGCGTATTAGGAGGATGTGGTTTTAGACCGGCTCTGCGCTTTCTCGCACTGATATACTGGCCTGGGAGTCACTCCCCCTGCTGCTGAAGTCTTTTTCTCAGAAATGACTGCAGTTACAAGAAGTCAGGTACAGAAGAGGTCCAGGGCCCCAGCAATGGGATGATACTATTACCTGCACAGGTAGGTACACCATCAGTACAGTATTAGAAAACCGCTCCCCAGCATTCATGCCAACACTCTGCCAGAAACAAACACCTGAAATTGCCATTAATGAAGGGTGTGGTGTGCAGTCCCACACCCTTCAAAGAAGACCCACAAAGAAGACCAAGGATGAGCTGAGTTCTGCTCACAGGTGGATGAATCACTTAATTATGGAGCTTGAACTCAGAGGAGGAGAGGAGACTGGCCTTGGGGGAGCAGGTCTGCTGCCCCCCTCACTGCAGCCTGATTCTCACATCAGCACGACCCCAGAACACACCCCAGGCGAGACATTTACCCAAAACATGGCGTCTTTATTTCAGCTTCACTTCTACTGCGCTTGGTTTCTTTTTTATTTTATACAAAGAGATGGTGAGCTGTTGCATGTTTTTAGACCTATTTGTTTCTATTGTCTTGACATTACTGCTGTCTATAATATTGTTCGTCCCCAGTTTCAGCTGTACTTATCAGTCAATACCCAGTTAAATCTTCCATGTTCATATATACAATACTTTGATCACCCCCTAAAAATCAGTTAAAATATCTCATTACTACCTGGTTCAACTAAATCAGTTTTTTTCCTCTTCTTTTAAACTGTTGCCAGCTACGGTGTCACTGTTGAAAAGGCTGTTTTTCATACAAGAATCGCTTCCAGATAGAGTTAAAATACAGTCGTGTCCTTCAGCCAGCTGGGGTGTAGGGCCAGTCAGGTCTGTAGCGACACCTTCACCTGGAACATGAATAATCAGTGGTGGAATCAGAGCAGCTCTGTGACAGGCGGTCAGCTGAGCCTCCACCTGAGTGGAGCCGGCAGGTAGTCTTCATGGTCATGACACCTGACAGCCAGGTTCCACTGTGTTTACACATTTGCCTCCTTTCAGGGATGTGAGGCAGCCGTGAAGGGCTGGACGTGCTGTGCAGCTGAGCTCTGCTGCTGAAAGAGGGAGAGAGAGAAAGAGACTCCAACCACTGGAGACGATCGAGCCACTGAGAGAGCGTTGCTGCTTTTTCTCCTTGTGAGACTCAGTATAAAAGAG
This sequence comes from Lepisosteus platostomus, assembly GCF_059453375.1. Taxonomy (NCBI): domain Eukaryota; kingdom Metazoa; phylum Chordata; class Actinopteri; order Semionotiformes; family Lepisosteidae; genus Lepisosteus; species Lepisosteus platostomus. The sequence goes on from NC_142613.1 coordinate 2,683,847, forward strand.
TCCAGCCATGTGACGTTTCCTCACAGCCCAGTTGCAGTGGCGCTTTTTCCTCCAGACTGTGACAAGTGGAGCCTCGTCTGTGGCTTTGGGCAAATTTCCGAAGCCTGATTCCGGAGAAAAGTCCGGATGGATAGTGAGCCTTCACGCCCAACACCAGCCTGTTCTGGAGCAGCAGCTGAGGTGGAGCAGAGTATCAGACTGTGCTTCCCTGGTCCAGTGGAGCTCCTGCTCCTGCTTCTCCTTCTGGGCATCCTGGCTCCTCTGGTCTTCACTCCTTGTCTTCCTGCTCCTCTGGTCTTCACTCTTTGTCTTCCTGCTGCTCTGGTCCTGACTTCTAATTTCTGGTCTCTTTCTTGCTCTATTTATTAGCCATAGAGAAAGTCTGGTCTGCCACAGTTCTGCTTGGTCAGTTCAAATCTGGGATTAAAATATCTCACCTACAGGAATTTTGTTTTTTTCAGGAGATCTTGGCAAAATGTCCTATATTTGTTAAATACTGTGACTATTCAGGTGTGATTCTCACAGGTTTGATATTTAGAGTTCTTAACTCATGTTTTTGCCATTCATTTGAGATTAACAAGCAAAGCACAGTTCTTCCTTGAATGGGTACGACACCTAGTATTGTAATTTAATGTTATTTATTTAATTAAATATTTTGTGTTTTTGTAAGGAAATGAAGTAAGAATGTGTGGAAACACATCCAGTGCTTTGCACATTCTTTTTCCAATAAGGAATGACGGATGTTAGTTTATTAGGGTGAGAGATGTATGGAGCAGCATGAGAGAGATCACTGGCTTCAAACAGGCTGGGGTTGCAACAGAAGGGAACCTGGAGATGGCCAACAAGTTGAACCAGTTCTTTAACAGGTTTGATTCTGGGTCCTCTGTGGCGCAACACCCATCCCCCCACAGCCACACGCTCCCTAACCCTTCACAGCTGCAACTGCCCAACACCTCCTCCATCCCCCCACAAACATGGCCGCCTACAGCTACAACCCCCGACGGCTGCTCACCCACCCATCCCCCACAGCTGCCACTCTCCAACACCTCCGCCATTAACACCTCCAGCCGGCACTGAAAGCACTATGAGCATCATCCCCCGGGCCAGGCTGACCATCACAGCTGACCAGGTGAAGAAGGAGCTGAAGAGGCTGCACGGGGGTAAGGCCACAGGACCAGATAACATCTGTCCCAGAGTTCTGAGGGCCTGTGCTGATCAGCTGAGCGGAGTGCTCCAGCGACTGTTCAACCTGAGCCTGCGCTTGGAGAGAGTCCCGGTGCTCTGGAAGACATCATGCCTGGTCCCGGTACCAAAGAAAGGGCGCCCCTCTGTCCTCAACGACTACAGACCAGTTGCACTGACTTCTCACATCATGAAGACACTGGAGAGGCTGGTCTTATCCCACCTGAGACCCATGGTCAGCTCATCACTGGACACCCTACAGTTTGCCTACCAGCCCAGTGTTGGTGTGGAGGATGCGATCATCTACATGCTGCAAAGGGCCTACTCACACCTGGACAGGGCTGGCAACACTGTAAGGATCATGTTTTTCGACTTCTCCAGTGCCTTCAATACCATCCAGCCCTTACTTCTAAGGAGGAAGCTGGAGGAGATGCAAGTCGATGCCTCCATGACCTCGTGGATCACTGACTACCTGACGGGCAGACCACAGTCTGTGAGACTTCAGAACTGCTTGTCTGAACTGGTAGTGAGTAACACAGGGGCACCTCAAGGGACAGTTCTTTCTCCATTCCTCTTCACCCTCTATACTTCGGACTTTAAGTACAACTCAAAGTCATGCCACCTGCAAAAGTTCTCAGATGACTCTGCAATTGTGGGATGTATCAAGGGTGAGCAGGAGGAGGAGTACAGAGGACTGGTCAGCAGCTTTGTGGAGTGGTGTGGGGTGAACCACTTGGAACTGAATGTTACAAAGACAAAGGAACTGGTGGTAGATTTCAGGAGGAAAAAGGTCAAACCTACTCCTGTCTACATCCATGGGAGTGGCGTGGAGATGGTGGACTCGTACAAGTACCTGGGAGTGCACATCGACGATAGACTGGAATGGTCTAAGAACATCGAGGCCATCTATAAGAACGGACAGAGCCGACTTTACTTCTTGAGGAGGCTCAGGTCCTTCAATGTGTGTAGTAAGATGCTACACATGTTTTATCAGTCGGTGGTAGCGAGTGCCATTTTCTACGCAGTGGTGTGCTGGGGCTCTGGGATTAGAGCAGTAGATTCCAAAAGGCTGAACAAGCTCATCAGGAGAGCGAGCTCTGTCATTGGGTCTGACCTGGACCCCTTGGAGGTAGTGGCTGAGAGGAGAATGATGTCCAAACTGGAGGCCATCATGGACAACTTCTCCCATCCCCTCTATGACAGGCTTGCAGGAATGAAGAGCACGTTCAGCAATAGACTGATTCATCCACGGTGCGACAGGGAGCGCTACAGGAGGTCATTCTTGCCGTCTGCCATAAGATTGTACAACGCATCCACCTTGCGTCTTGGCAGAGGCAACAGCGACAGTGACCTGTTTCTGGACTAAACGCATATACACATATACTGCTACATCTGTTCTCTTTCTTTTTCTTTTTCTTTTTCCTGTTTACAACCACTTTTGTGCAATATATGCCAGGGACCTGTGCAATACATTTATATTTATATTTATATCTATGGTTACATCTATATTTATATTCATACGTGTGATACGATTTTCTGTGTACTGTTCTGTTCTAGTTTCCTCTTGTGTGTCCGGACTGTGAGTAACTCTTGTATTGTATTGTATGTATTGTACTATTAGTATATAATTCGTTACACTGTGGCTGTGTTGTGTGTGTTAAGCTGCTGTTGCACTGCAATTTCCCTCACGGGATCAATAAAGTATCTATCTATCTATTAGTTCAAAATTTTAACTTTCTGTTCAAGCAATGGTGAGTGTCATACCTGATATTGCCACTAGGGGGACCACTCGGTATTATAAGCATGACCCTCAATCCATGGGTTTTGAATTTCGAGTAAAAAAACTTGCTGTAGGTCTTCTGCACAGTTCTTTAACGACTTCACTAATATCGTACTGATACTGTTTTTCTGCTTTCCTGTTTAAGCACTGTTATGTGTTTAGCTGCACTTTCCCCATGTACAGTAAGAGTCATGCATTCAGCCTGTTCTCCTTCTGTCTGAGTTGTACACTTGTTTCTAGGCTATCCAGGTCCTCCACTAATAGAACTGTCTCATGTGAATACAAAACCATGTGCCTACAATACGGACACAGAATTGGTGTGACCCCGAGCAGCAGATTAAAAATGAGATTTGTCCCAACCCAAGGTGTGGATCACCCAGGCATTTATATACCTGTCCAGGATCAATCCTGAGCTGTTTTCTTGCTGGAAGCAAGTTGCTACCGCAGTGTGCAGGACCCTCAGCAATGACCTCTGTCCACAGACCTCACAGTTTCCTCTCAGAGACATCAGGACAGTTCAGCCCTCTGTTTCTCAAAGATGGATTCTGGTGCTGGGCGCTGGTGCTGGCTTTCCTTCAAGAACACCCCCTTGTTGAAACGTTGTCTACTAGAGCTGTCAGCTTTCAGAGGAAACGGAAACAGGCGGAGCCCCCTCCTGAGGTTTCGATCTTTGCAAACTTAAATTTTGTGGTTGTTCAGTACATGCTGTGCCTCGCACTGAACAGGTTTCTAAAATGTTACTCTGGAGAAGCAGTATTGTAACTCTTATCACACCCCTTTATTCTTTGTCAGCAAGTATAACTCCATTAATGTGTTCTTCATTTTAAAACCTGAAATTTAATAGGGTATAATGTGGCATTATGGCATAAGATTTGTTAAGAGAAAAAAGCAATTCCATTTTTTAAAACATTTTGAAAAAAAGGTCTTAATGGAACTTGTGTGCAAATGTTATTGGCTCTGGTTCCAAGAGAGCATAGTGATTCTTATTACTGTTGTTCAGTCATAATGTTCACAGATGTGTGGTGTAGCTGATCACGTTCAGGGTATTTTAACAAGTGATCCTATTTCTTATGATTAAGAACAAAGACAATAAGGACCTTCAGATAAAGACCTTTCTTTTCACCCAGACTGACAATATCCTTGCACATCAAAAACAGAAAGACAAGAAATCTAGACTGAGACATCTAGTCACAGCACCTGAGTTCCATCGGCCAACCTGCTTGTTCTGTACAGGTCCTGGGGGTGAGACATGAAGGAAGAGCTGCTGTACTCGGCACTGACAGCAGATCCAAGACTCCCGTGAAGACGTCCTGCTCACGCCATCCCCACTAGACCAGCCCTCGGACACTTCCACTGCTCTCGCTATTGGACACCAGCAAGGTCAGTGCTTCACTTACAAAAATCTGCTTTGTGGAGGAATTTTATGAGATTTTTTTTTAACCAAGTGTGAAAGTGTGGACCTACGATACCTAAACTATTTCAGCCCTCAGACTGGTCCAGTTCTCAAGACTGCAGCACCAGTCAGGTAATCTTGTCCAGAAACATCACTATCGGAGAGCGACTCCACAGATCTCATGCAGGTACAGCCTGCTTGAGTCCCAGAAACACACACTTCAGCTTTACAGTAAAAAACACCTACCTGTGAATTTTATATTTATAATAAAGTGTTTTCAGTTAATAAGATGCATTTTATCTGCTAAAAGAGAACATGTCTTTGCCCCAATTATCATTATTACATTATGTGTCTGTCTCTGCCCTCAAGATCCAGTCTGCTTTCCAAACTATAACTACTACAGCAGCATGAAGTTGCGATTTTTTTTTGTTTTATAATTGTAAATCACAACAATGAAAATTGTGTTATGTTTCTAAATATTTTGAAAAAAAAAATAGTTATAAATTCTGACCCATTTATCAATGCCTCACTCATTTGTACACATTAAACAGACCACAAACATGTGAGTATTTCTGTATCAATCGTGAGCTAAGGATTGTGAAGGAGGTAAAACAAGAAAAGCTAAGTTTAATTTTTTTCTTTCTGGGTATTAGCAACAATTTTAAGACACTGTATTACGTGCTAGCAGTTTTTTAAAATACTTCATATATGAAACCAATAGCCATTACCTGATTATTGTCTTGAAACATCCCTAAGTATAACCTTTTATTTAAAATATTTTATTTAAAAATGTATGTGCTAATTTACATACAGTATATAGTGAACAATTTCCAAATGACGTTTTAGTACTCATCCAAAGACAGAGAACGTGGGGACACCTGTACAGATGCAGCCATTCAAAGGGCGCGGTACAGACACGTACCAGTGGTAATTGGCTACGGCGTCGCGCATTGTGACGCAAGATGACGCGCGGTACCGCGGAAGTGATTGGTTGACCGACAGGGGCACTCGTTGGTCTGTCGTAGAAAGATTTACAGTAAACGTCTTTACTGTGCCCGTTGTAGTATTGAATATTCATATGGAATTTTACCACTGAAGGGAAATCTTAGTAGCTGAGCATAAAAAGAATAGGAGCATACTGTAACGCGTGTGAAGGCCATAAACGATATTAATTTTGGAACTTAAACATACAGTATATGGCTGGTCTCGGTACTTTAAAGAAAACATACACACCAGTATTCCATTTCTCCCTAAACATTTTAAGCATCGAAGTCTTTAACTAAAGAGATACCGGAGTCAACAAGTATACTTTTAGAATTTGATTAAAAGGGAATATGATATGGAATCGCGTATATAAAGAAATTAATAACGATATAATTATATTCATGTACCGCAACACAAGAATAGTACACGCTGTACATTGTCTGTCGATAATGTTTCTGTAGGGCTTTTTCAGCACACTACACGTGACCTTGCTGGTGGCGCTGTGGGTTAGGTTCCTGACTCCTATGTCACACGGTCTGTGATCGAATCCCATTGGAACTATGACTTTTTTTTAACAAACATTTCTTTGAAAAAATGAAACGTTTCCCTTGGTCAGAGATTAAATAAAACCTCACTCGCACCAAACAAATTTATATTTCTAAATATCACAACATGATCGAATTTAAGTCTTTTTAATAACAATGAATAGTCACCTATGCGTTACAAAATAAACATTTATATTGATTTGAATCCCGTTTTGATTTAAATCGTAAACGCGTGTTTAAATATATGTGTTTAAAGGCGATATATAAAAGCGCTGATTCTTATGGAATGTGTTCCGCCGGGGATTCAAAAAAAATATTTTTTTTAATCGCGTATCTAAGGAAAGTAGCAGTATAAGTTTGTTCATGCATATCATTATATCTCATTTTGTATTTCTATAAAATAAGTAGTTTGCCCAGCCACTATTGTTGTTATTGTTTTATCCTGTAAAGCGCTTTGAGGAGCACAGCTTTCTCACCACTTAGATTACTTTTTGATACCATCCTTACACAAAGCAGAAACTTCTTGTATTTTCCGATGACATACAAGTGGAAAGATTATTATTTTAATCTTTTTTCTGAACCAGGGAAAATCTGATCATGTTTCTCTATAACAATAATAAAAAACTTTATTTTACATATCACCTTTAAAAGTGGCATCTCAAAACAATACAGTAGATGTAAACCACAGATTACAAAGTAAATACCCAGACAAACGCAAACGCGTTTTTAATAAAATGCTTTCATTCATTCAGCAGAGAGAGAGCGTAAAACCTGTGTGTAACAGCTGTTCCTTTTTCTGATCACTCGCTCTCTGGATAAACGTCTCGCCTGTCCTGTTCTTTGTTTTCCTAATTTGCTGATTATGCCTGCTGCGATCCACTCCTACCCTCACACCTAAAGAAGTCCATTGTGCAATTAACCCTTGTTTGTGCTGTCCTTAAGGTGATATGTAAAATAATGTTTTTTATTATTGTTATAGAGAAACATGATCAGATTTTCCCCGGTTCAGAAAAAAAGATCTAAAGTATACTATTTAAGAAAAATAAATCTAAACGGGGAGAAAGCTATGCTGAAAGTTTATTAAGATACTTAGAAGACAAAGATATCAATTTATTTTAGTTAAAATTTTATATATCACCTTTAAAAGTGGAATCTCAAAGCAAAGTAAATACCCAACACTGATTGTACCCATCTGTCATGCTAATAAAACACCTTGATTTGAATTGAATTGAGGGAGAGAGGGGGGGAGAGCGAGTGAGATAACCAGAACGTAAGGCAAATAAGATACACTCCAGAGGCATTCACAACAGCGACATATAAAACGTTTGCACATATAGTTACGTTATTACTTGGTTTTCAAAGTGCAATGAAATACAATATTGTTGTTGTTGCTGTTCTTGTTGTTTTTATCCTGTAAAGCGTTTTGAGAAGCCACCTTTAAAGGCGATATATACTGTAAAAGCGCTGATTCTTATGGAATGTGTTCCGCCGGGGATTCAAAATTTTTTTTTAATCGCGTATCTAAGGAAATCTCAGTATAACTTTGTTCATGCACAAACAGTGGCATGTTACATTATTAATTTGGGTGCCTCCTCTTGCCAGAAAGCTCTAAATTGCATTTTGAGTGCGGTTTTTGACTTTTTCTAAATTGCAACCCATGAATAAACTGCGACACTTTAAACTGCGACAATTATCATTCAACCAGAGCTGGAAATATCACAAGGACCCTCAAGAGCACAGCAAAGACTGTATTAAAAGAATCGCGTATCTAAAGAAATTAATAAGATATAATTATATTTGTGTACTGCGACAGGGCTGTGTAGGGCTGTTTCACCTCTCTCTTCATGTGACTCTATTCAAAAGCCATTTAGCAGAGAGGGGATGAGAAGAGTGACAAACTAGTACAGCAATATGTATAGTATAGCAGTCAAGCAATATGAAACATCTCCTTTTACTTTTAAGTCCCTTAAATACATTGAGCACAGCTTTCTCACCACTTAGATTACTTTTTGATACCATCCTTACACAAAGCAGAAACTTCTTGTATTTTCCGATGACATACAGTACAAGTGGAAAGATTACAGATTTTAATCGTCTTTAATTTTGTTACGTTTTAGGAACGTTTCATCTATACAAAAACCACCAAAACTATTCTCGATTGTATTTCTGAATGTTATGTTACACCTACAGTAGTTCACTGCTTTAAATACATCGAATTAAGAAAGTTAGGTGTAGCACTTTAGATCTTTTTTTCTGAACCGGGGAAAATCTGATCATGTTTCTCTATAACAATAATAAAATACATTATTTTACATATCACCTTTAAAAGTGGCATCTCAAAGCAATAAAGAAGATGGAAAAACAGTTAAAAGGGACCAAAGTAAATACCAGACAAACATTCATTCAGCAGAGAGTGAGAGGGACATCCAGCAGAGAGAGACAAACACACCGGTTTCCATTGACAAAAGTCTGCATTTTCAGGAGTGTCTCTAGCCTCCCAGTCCTCCCCAGTAATGCGTCGTACTGCTCCCGCTGCTGCCGAAAAGTCTCCACACAGGTGGTGCTTCTACAGGTTGGCACCCTGGCCAGTGGCCGAGAGCAGAGACCCACGGCCTGTGGCAAAATAACATAATTCATGTAAGAAATAAAGTCACACAGTAGTACTCATCAGATTTCGAAGATCGTTTCGCCCGTGCGGTGTTTTCTTGAAGAACAGGCTACGAAGAAATAATTATAATTGAATTTAAAATTCAAAACGGCAATAATACCTTGTAATATGCGCTGTAATCGCATATTTCAGATGAAGTCTGCTGTATTTGCTTACCCTTCGCTCTTTGGAAGCTGGGGCTGCAGAAGCACCCCGTCTCTTCCCGTAAAAGGTCTTGGTCTCCATACTGTACTGTGGTCGCTGTAGTGCAGGTTCGCAGTTTTTTTTGTGATGGGAGCTCACCCAATCCCTTGGTGTATTTATGCTATATTCACATGTACGGCTAGAGTGTGTTCATTGTCTTCCAATGAAAGGCGGGTGCCTTTTGCCGAAGTCGGGAGACATTAGAGGCTTGCCACACCCGGACTGTTAAACCAACGCATTAGCACATCAAAGCCCATTGAGGAGCCGTTGTTTTGTCCCTTAATTTACTGATCTGCATTAATTATGGAAATCGAGTTCCTGCTCTTTGCAGACGACCTGGTCCTGCTGTCGCCCACAGAACAGAGGCTGCGCCAGAACCTGGCACTGCTGGAGCAGCACTGTCAGACCTGGGCGCTGACAGTCAATCTGGACAAGACCAGAGTTATGGTTTTCCAGAAAAAAAGCCAGACCTCAGGGAAACAGGTACAAATTCACACTTAACACATTAACACCTAACAACGGGAGCAGGGACGAATTGGGCCAGTACCCACTGTTGTTAAACATACAGAAAAGAATATTAAAGTATTGAAGTATTGGCTTTAGTATTAGCCATACAGAACATTAAAGTGCCCCTTTTCCATTCAGCAGGTGCCTGAGCCGCTGTGTCCTATCTTCTGACAGTCGCCGTTGTGAATGTCTGTAGAGTGTATCTTATTTTTAGTACTATATTTTTGTATTATATTCCCTATTAATCAAACTCTAAGAGTATGTATCGGCTTGTCCCCTCCTCCCGCCCCTCTCTGTGTACAGTAGAGCCTCCTGTCCAGCCAGCACATGTCCACAGACATTCACAACAGCGACATATCGTAAAACGTTTGCACATATAGTTAAATTATTAGTTGTTTTTCAGGAAGTAAAAAAAAAACACTTGAATTACTTATCCAGTCTCTCAAAATAAAGTTATTTTTCAAGCAATGCAACAGACGTCGGGCAATGTGTTTTTTTTTAATCCAACATTGACAGCCACATCTTAAATCTTGTCAGTCAGCTCTTTTTTCTCTATTTGAATTGTGGCTTACACATCGCACGACTTTAAAAGCTAGAAAAACAGGTTTTGATTCACATTAGCTGGCGAGCCTTGTTTTGTCAAAGGACAGCACAAAAAAACAGACAATACACAGGGAGAGAGAGAGTTTTTTACCCTCTGTCAAAAAACCCAAATAACCCGGGGCAGAGACTCTGGGGGGATCATTGCGTGGTACAGAGCGGAGCTCAGTCAATTCTTATGGAATGTGTTTTCTTTCTTCTTTTTTTTCAGCATGGAATAAACCTGTTACTTGATTCATATGGATGCCCGGTTCCGCCGGGGATTCAAAACATTTTTTATATTTTTTTTAATCGTGTATCTAAGGGAATAGCAGTATAACCCTGTTCATGCACAAACAGTGGCATGTTACATTATTAATTTGGGTGTCTCCTCTTGCCAGAAAGCTCTAAATTGCATTTTGAGCGCGGTTTTTGACTTTTTTTAAATTGCAACCCATAAATAAGGCGGATTGCAAAAATGCACTTGGAATCTGTCCAAGCCCTACACTGTCAGGCATTTTCTTTTACTGTAACAGACACAAAAACCCCCTTGCTTTTAACAGAGCGTTTCATAATTTCCAACACCGAAAATTATTTAAACTGCTACACTTATCATCCAACCAGAGCTCGAAATATCACAAGGATCCCCAAGAGCACAGCAAAGACTGTATTAAAAGTATACTAGTATAGTGACTAGTATACTTTAGATCTTTTTTTTCTGAACCGGGGAAAATCTGATCATGTTTCTCTATAACAATAATAAAAAACATTATTTTACATATCACCTTTATGTGATATCACCTTAAGGACAGCACATACAAGGGTTAATTGCACAATGAACCGCGCAAAGAAATTTAAAATAGTCTTCTTTAGGTGTGAGGGTAGGAGTGGATCGCAGCAGGCATAATCAGCAAACCAGGAAAACAAAGAACAGGACAGGTGAGACGTGTATCCAGAAAGCGAGTGATCAGAAAAAGGAAATGGTGTTACGCCCAGGTTTTGATTAAAAAAAAACACATATAATTAAACACACGTTTGCGATTTAAACAAAACACGATTTAAATCAATATAAATGTTTATATTGTAACGCATACTGTCCAGCCTCCATTTCTCTATAAAAATGTACTCTATTACAAATTTACAATTTGTTGATAATAGAAATGTTAGGTTCTCTAAAGCTTTGTGATAGTTGACCCACCCAGGCATCAAAAGATCAGCTGCACTGGTAAGATGCGACACCGAAGATATGATTAATAACCTTTTAAATCTGAAGGGATCCCCCCCCACACACACACACAATAGAAGCAGGAAGCAGACGCAGGGACCGTTGTCAGAAGGGAAGAAGGCGACTATTCATTGCTATCAAAAATGACTTAGAATCAATCATGTTGTGATATTTTGAAATATAAAAGTCAATTGATTGTCCATAATATTGCTATTCTATTTTTTCGAAGAAATGTTTGTTAAAAGAAAAGTCACAGCACCAGCTGGATTTGAACACACAACCCGTGAGTTGGTAATCGGTCACGTAGACCAGTGGGCTACAAGGGAAGTCGCATGAAGAGAGAGGCGAAACAGCCTACACAGCCCTGTCGCAGTACACGAATATAATCATATAGTTATTAATTTCTTTAGATACGCGATTCCATATTATATTCCCTTTTAATCAAATTCTAAAAGTATGCTTGTTGACTCCGGTTAGTTAAAGACTTCGATGCTTAAAATGTTTAGGGAGAAATGGAATACTGGTGTGTATGTTTTCTTTAAAGTACCGAGACCAGCCATATACTGTATGTTTAAGTTCCAAAATTAATATCGTTTATGGCCTTCACACGTGTTGCAGTATGCTCTTATTCTTTTTATGCTCAGGCACTAAGATTTCCCTTCAGTGGTAAAATTCCATATAAATATTGAATACTTAAACGGGCACAGTTCAGACATTAAATATACATATACATACTGTATACAGTACAGTTTGCATAAGGTAATATGTTTATGTTCCTAAATCAATCTCTTTTATGAGCATGTGAAAGGCATGGTGAATCGATTCACAAAAATGACTGTACTTTGCATGATTGGAAACAAACGCGTGATTGCGAAATGCTGCGGTGTTACTTTTACAAAGACAGTCAATGAAAAAAAGAATGTGGACCAGGGCAATACTTTGTGTTTACAGCTTGTCCAAGGTCATTCATTATTAATACTATTAGTAAAATCTTCGTTAAAGACTTTGATGGCGACAGCTCAAACATGAGAGGTTGAGCTTTATTAGCTCCACCTTGCGGGAATTCCAGATACTATTATTTTGCTTGCGGTATTATAGGAGAATTTACGGTAACTAGCGGTAGACTGCGTACAGCGCACTGGAAAATAATGCGGTATCGCCCGCACATTTTGAATGGCTGCATCTGTAAGTTGAGGATGTGGTTCAGACCGACTCTGCACTTTCTCACACTTATATACTGACTCGGGAGTCACCCCCCCTGCTGCTGAAGTCATTTCCCAGCAATGACTGCAGTTACAAGAAGTCAGGTACAGAAGAGGTCCAGGGCCCCAGCAGCTGGGATGGTACTATTACCTGCACAGGTAGGTACACCATCAGTACAGTATTAGAAAACCGCTCCCCAGCATTCATGCCAACACTCTGCCCGAATCCCAGAAACATACACCTGAAATTGCCATTAATGAAGGGTGTGGTGTGCAGCTGAGCACTGCAGCCTCACAGCGCTGGGGCCCTGGGTTCAATCACTGGGGTCTATCTGTGTGGAGTTTGCATGGTCTCCATGTGTCTGTGTGGGTTTTCTCTGGGTGCTCCTGTTTCCTCCCACAGGCCACAGACATGCTGGTACTGTAGGTTAATCAGCTTCCCATTTCCCATTTCTGTGCTAAAGCAAAACTTTGCTCCCCCCCCCACAAACTGTTCTTCTTCAATGCACTGAAAACAAGCTCTTTATATACGGTATATATTGTACTTTGATCACCTCCTGAAAATCGGATAAAATATCTCATTACTACAGTACCTGAATCATCTAAGCCAGTTTTTTTCTTCATCTTTTAAACTGATTTGCCAGCTATGTCACATTGGATAATCCTACTCTATAAAACAGTAGAAACAGTCTTTCGCCATTTTGTTTGAGGTTGTGTTTCATACAAGGATCGCTTCCAGATAGAGCCTAAGTACAGTCGTGTCCTTCAGCCAGCTGGGGTGTAGGGCCAGTCAGGTCTATAGTGACACCTTCACCTGGGACATGAATAATCGGTGGTGGAATCAGAGCAGCTCTGTGACAGGCAGTCAGCTGGGCCTCCACCTATGTGGAGCCGGCAGGTAGTCTTCATGGTCATGACACCTGACAGCCAGGTTCCACTGTGTTTACACATTTGCCTCCTTTCAGGGATGTGAGGCAGCCGTGAAGGGCTGGACGTGCTGTGCAGCTGAGCTCTGCTGCTGAAAGAGGGAGAGAGAGAGAGAGAGAGAGAGAGAGAGAGAGAGAGAGACTCCAACCACTGGAGACGATCGAGCCACTGAGAGAGCGTTGATGCTTTTTCTCCTAGTGAGACTCAGTATAAAAGAGTCCAGCCATGTGACGTTTCCTCACAGCCCAGTTGCAGTGGCGCTTTTTCCTCCAGACTGTGACAAGTGGAGCCTCGTCTGTGGCTTTGGACAAATTTCCGAAGCCTGATTCCGGAGAAAAGTCCGGATGGATAGTGAGCCTTCACACCCAACAGCAGCCTGTTCTGGAGCAGCAGTTGAGGTGGAGCAGAGTATCAGACTGTGCTTCCCTGGTCCAGTGGAGCTCCTGCTCCTGCTTCTCCTTCTGGGCATCCTGGCTCCTCTGGTCTTCACTCCTTGTCTTCCTGCTTCCCTCTGGTCTTCACTCCTTGTCTTCCTGCTCCTCTGGTCTTCACTCCTTGTCTTCAGGCTCCTCTGGTCTTCACTCCTTATCTTCCGGCTCCTCTGGTCTTCACTCCTTGTCTTCCTGCTCCTCTGGTCCTGATTTCTAAATTCTGGTCTCTTTCTTGCTCTATTTATTAGCCATAGAGAAAGTCTGGTCTGCCACAGTTCTGCTTGGTCAGTTCAAATCTGGGATTAAAATATCTCACCTAGAGGAATTTTGGTTTCCTTCAGGAGATCTTGGCAAAATGTCCTATATTTGTTAAAACCTGTGACTATTCAGGTGTGATTCTCACAGGTTTTAAATTTTAGAGTTCTTAACTCATGTTTTTGCCATTCATTTGACATTAACAAGCAGAGCACAGTTTTTACTTGAATGCATACGACACCTAGTGTTGTCAACTGTCCACAGACCTCACAGTTTCCTCTCAGAGACATCAGGACAGTTCAGCCCTCTGTTTCTAAAGGATGGGATTCTGGTGCTGGGCGCTGGTGCTGGCTTTCCTTCAAGAACACCCCCTTGTTGAAACATTGTATACTAGAGCTGTCAGCTTTCAGAGGTGACAGAAACAGGCGGAGCCCCCTCCTGAGCTTTCGATCTTTGCAAACTTAAATTTTGTGGTTGTTCAGTACGTGCTGTGCCTCTCACTGAACAGGTTTCTAAAATGTTACTCTGGAGAAGAAGTATTGTAACTCTTATCACACCCCTTTATTCTTTGTCAGCAAGTATAACTCCATTAATGTGTTCTTCATTTTAAAACCTGAAATTTAATAGGGTATTATGTAAAGTGCTATAATGTGGCATTATGGCATAAGATTTGTTAAGAGAAAAAAGCAATTCCATTCTTTAAAACATTTTGAAAAAAAGGTCTTAATGGAACTTGTGTGCAAGTGTTATTCACTCTGGTTCCAAGAGAGCATAGTGATTCTTATTACTGTTGTTCAGTCATAATGTTCACAGATGTGTGGTGTAGCTGATCACGTTCAGGGTATTTTAACAAGTGATCCTATTTCTACAAAATCACTATTCGATTAAGCTTTGTCCAGCCATACACTATGGAGCAAGAAACTCAATCTGGCTATGATTGAGAACAAAGACAATAAAGACCTTCAGATAAAGACCTTTCTTTTCACCCAGACTGACAATATCCTTGCACATCAAAAACAGAAAGACAAGAAATCTAGACTGAGACATCTAGGCACAGCACCTGAGTTCCATCGGCCAACCTGCTTGTTCTGTACAGGTCCTGGGGGTGAGACATGAAGGAAGAGCTGCTGTACTCGGCCCTGACAGCAGATCCAAGACTCCCGTGAAGACGTCCTGCTCACGCCATCCCCACTAGACCAGCCCTCGGACACTTCCACTGCTCTCGCTATTGGACACCAGCAAGGTCAGTGCTTCACTTACAAAAATTGCTTTGTGGAGGAATTTTCTGATATTTTTTTTTGATCCGAGTCTGAAAGCGTGCACCTATGATACCTAAACTATTTCAGCCCTCAGACTGGTCCAGTTCCCAAGAGTGCAGCACCAGTCAGGTAATCTTGTCCAGAAACATCACTATCGGAGAGCAACTCCACAGAACTGAATCCCAGAAACGCACACTTCAGCTTTACAGTAAAAAACACCTACCTGTGAATTTTATATTAATAAAGTGTTTTCAGTGATTTAGATGCATGTATTTTACCTGCTAAAAGAGAACGTCTTTGCCCCAGTTATCATTATTTCATTATTATGTGTCTGTCGCTGCCCTCAAGATCCAGTCTGCTTTCCAAACTATACTACAGCAGCAGCATGAAGTTGCGATTTTTTTGGTTTTGTAATTGTAAATCACAACAATGAAAATTGTATTATGTTTCTAAATATTTTGAAAAAAAATCAGTTATAAATTCTGACCCACTCATCAATGCCTCACTTATTTGTACACATTAAATTAAACAGACCACAAACATGCGAGTACTTCTGTATCAATCGTTAGCTAAGGATTGTGAAGGAGGTAAAAAAAAAGCTAAATTTAATGTTTTTTCTTTCTGGGTGTTAGCAACAATTTTAAGACACGGTATTACGTGCGTATTAGGAGGATGTGGTTTTAGACGAGCTCTGCACTTTCTCACACTGATATACTGACCTGGGAGTCACTCCCCCTGCTGCTGAAGTCATTTCCCAGCAATGACTGCAGTTACAAGAAGTCAGGTACAGAAGAGGTCCAGGGCCCCAGCAATGGGATGATACTGTTACCTGCACAGGTAGGTACACCATCAGTACAGTATTAGAAAACCGCTCCCTAGCATTCATGCCAACACTCTGCCCGAAACAAACACCTGAAATTGCCATTAATGAAGGGTGTGGTGTGCAGCTGTTAGCATTGCAGCCTCACAGCGCTGGGGCCCTGGGTTCAATCACTGGGGTCTATCTGTGTGGAGTTTGCATGGTCTCCATGTGTCTGTGTGGGTTTTCTCTGGGTGCTCCTGTTTCCTCCCACAGGCCACAGACATGCTGGTACTGTAGGTTAAACAGCCCTGGTGTGTGAGTGTGTGAGTGTCCTGCAATGGCCTGGCATCCTGCCCAGGGTTGCCCTGCCTTGAGCCCATTGCTTGCTGGAATAGACTGCAGCTCCCCTGGGTCCTTAGTGTTTGTCCAGTGAAAACACCAACATTGATCTGTCCTGTACAGCTCGCAGCAGGACCCACGGCCAGTCTCAGCCAGATTTCCTGTTTCAGTGCCGTTTGCCTATTTCATCCCTCCCTCCAGTATCCAGAATTCAGCAGGGTTAGAACATAGCTGCAGAGCTCCTGCAGGAGTGAACCAGGCTGAGGAAGATACAGCTACAGGCTCCTGGGCTGGAGTCCAGCCTCTGGTGTCTGTCTGTGTGGAGTCTGCATGTTTGCATCACATTGATGGAGGTTATTTGCAGGGAGATCCAGCCCTGCTGAAGACATGCTGGCTGGGCCAGTTTGCTCTGTGCACCAGAGAGGAGCTCTGAGCTCTCAGTCCCACCTTCAGTCTGCAAAGAGGAACAAGGATGAGCTGAGTTCTGCTCGCAGGTGGATGAATGACTCAAGTACGGATCTTGAACTCAGGGGAGGAGAGGAGACTGGCCTTGGGGGAGCAGGTCTGCTGCCCCCCTCACTGCAGCCTGATTTTCACATCACAGCTTCACTTCTACTGCGCTTGGTTTCTTTTTTGCAAGGATTTACTTTTCTTTACAGAAAATACAATTCATACGGGCTCTGAAAAACCCATTTTTGTGCTAAAGCAAAACTTTGCTTCTTTTCCCCCCCAAACTGCTCTTCTTCAAGGCACTGAAAACAAGCTCTTGTTAAGGTTCTGGGATCAGAAGAACGAAAAAGCCCAAATAAAATCATTACAGAAAAAAACAGGTTCAAAGACGAACAGAGCAATACTCCATAAAAATAACTTCAGATTATTTTAACAAAGGGTTAATCTTGGGAAAACGCTTGTGCTAGCCAAACTCGCCTTCCTTCGCTCCTCGACTGCCAGTGAAATAAAGTGACAAATCACACCCAGCGATGTGCCTTCCCTACTGCAGCTGAGCACACTGGTGAGGAGCAGTGCTGTGTGGGTGCAGACGGGGCGCTGGGCCTGCCTGTGCATTTACCCCTGAACCCCGCTGTCCGGGCTGAAGGAAACTGGAAGTGGGGGTGCTGGCCAAGAGAGGGAGGGGTAAGCCTGGACATGGGGAGTGATTTAACTGCAGGGGTGGGACTGTACTCATTGTGTTGTGCTCAGAGCTCAGAACAAACTGCCTTCACCAACAGAGAAGTTGTATGAGTATAAATCCGCCCCAGAGAGGTCACCAACACTCACATTGGGACTGTAGGGCTGAATTCAAGAGCTAGCGTATTGAGAGGGGACAGTGCTCAGGGGCTGCTCCAGGGCTGGGACAGTGCACAGTAGCTGGAGGGGCTGCAGGCCACACCCACTTCCACCCCCCCATTGGTATGGCAACCACCATTGACCAGGCAGGTGGTCCCACTGCTGCTGTTCTGCACCACTGCGGGAGAGGGAAGGGGAAAGAGGGATGGAGCAGGAGAGCATGACGGAGAGGTGAGAGACATACAGGGAGAGAAGAGGCAAGGGAGACAGAGTCATTCACACATTCAGTAAGTGGACAGTGTCCAGTAACACATTAGCACTGCCCTGAAGCTGAATGGGACAGAAAATATATAAGAATGCTTCTCAACAGTCTCCACAATTCAACTAAGGTGCAAGAAAAGCATGTTTCAAATCACTCAATCAAAGGAAATCATTTTTTTGTCTAAATAATTCAAGATCCTAACTGTACAAGTACACAAGGCAAAGTTTACATGGAGAGCAATGCAGACTTATTTTGTACGTATCCGTTACTTGCCATGAACTACTGTAGAACAGAAACTGTAGAAACTGAATGCCAAGAAACAAGTGCACAGAGCTACCTGAAAGCAAAATGTTAATATGCATACTTATATTTATCTGCACACATGAAGAATTTTATTACAGTTATGATCTTTTAGACAATTTTTAATAAATGTTTAATGAATGACACTTTCAATGTAAGAGACATTATAATACTAGACAGGGAGGGTCAAGGGGAGGTCATAAGACAACAGGAAGAATTAACAGCCCTGAGTAGCTGAAAAACAGCTCCTTATTTGGAGGACGCTAGCAACTGCAAAACTAGCCTAAACTGGTTAGGGTGAGATTCCATTTATAACTGGAAGTAAGATTCTGGCCCCACCTCTATCTGGCACTTTAAGAGAATAAAAGCAGATAAGGTAGAGAACAGAGTTGAGTTGCAGGGTTTTGGGGCAAACTGTAACTCCTGTGCGTGTAATATAGAAGACCTTTGCTGCTGCAAAGGTTACAGTATTTACATCCCATAGAGGGAAGAAAGAAAACTTTACCAGCACAGTTTACAGCTCTGACCACACTGACGACATTGAGCAGCACATGGACTGTTTGCAGCAGGGAGAGCAGTAGGCCCTTGTGTTCTCCAAATACACTGCTCAGTGTCTCAGGCTACTGCTGCACGCACGCACGCACGCACGCACGCACGCACGCACGCACGCACGCACGCACGCACGCACGCACAGACAAGCCATTTACACACACAGATACAGAGGACACACACGAAGATACACAGGCCACACACACACACAGTTTGCTGTCCCGTGCGATGCGCAGACAGCCCCCTGGGCGCTAGGCCGCACAGCCCAGCCTGGCCACTCACAGTGCTGGGGGCGGCTGTGGGGGTCCCCCCTGTCCTCCAGCAGCAGGCTCTGTC
Organism: Lepisosteus platostomus; assembly: GCF_059453375.1. Taxonomy (NCBI): domain Eukaryota; kingdom Metazoa; phylum Chordata; class Actinopteri; order Semionotiformes; family Lepisosteidae; genus Lepisosteus; species Lepisosteus platostomus. The sequence continues at coordinate 2,702,842 of NC_142613.1, forward strand.
TCCAGGGGGAGCAGACAGGCCCTGGGGGGGCCGCAGGGTCTGTGGGGGGGTTGAGCTCCTCCATCCTGGCCAGGTCCTGCAGCCTCTCCTCCAGCAGCCGCTGCTGCCTCTTCTCCTTCCTCTTCATCTTCTTCTTCTTGTTCTTGGACACCTTCCCTGTCTGCACACAGCGTGGGGTCAGAGGGTCAGAGGGCAAAGGTCAGTGCACGAGCAGCACTGTACAGCAGCGTCTCAGGGGCAGTATGTGAGCATGTCTGTGTCTCCACACTCATTCTCTGTATCCAGTCTCTCTCAAGCCCAGCAACTTGTAAAACCTCCAATTTACATCACAAAATAGACTACATTTCCAGGTGTGCGAAGTACCATGTTCTGCGATGTAAGACTAGACAACAAAACAAAAATTGTGTGCGGCCCTATGACATTGTACACAAGCAAGCTTGTGTGCTCATTCACTCGTACATCACAGTACATCAGTCATCATGGTGACTTTGAGCAGGAAGGGCCGCATCACATCACAATTTGGGGGAACTTTAATGTGAGTTTGCGACAACATGTCGACTTACAGGACTTTCACAAAGTTCACGATTTTGTGTTTAATTCGAATTGTGTACGTTTTTTCTATATCAATGAATTTTATCACTGGGTGAACAGTCTGAACTGCAGCCCCTTTCATCAATTTAACACACAGGTTCCAACAGTCAGGTCTTGACTGGTGGCTTACAATGAATAACCCCAGAATGAAGTCTGGGGTCGCTCAACGTGTGTTTTCAATTCAGCATGAAGGAACGAGTACTTTTATTTGTTTTTCTGGATCATGGGACCAGATCTTCAGCGAAAGACTCGTCTCACCACCGTACAGAGCCAGTGCTGCCACTCCAGCACCCAGCCCACGGGACTAAGAGGAGCCTACAGCCTAAATTTCCCATTGGCCCTTACCTATCATGGCCTCCTAATAATCCCCCTCTATGAATTGGCTTCATCACTCTGCTCTCCTCCCCACTGATAGCTGATGTGTGGGGAGCGTTCTGGCGCACTATGGCTGCCGTCACATCATCCAGGTGGGGCTGCAAACTGGTGGGGGTAGAGGGGAGTCCCCATTACCTGTAAAGCGCTTTGAGTGGAGTGTCCAGAAAAGTGCCATATAAGTGTAAGCAATTATTATTATTATTATTATTATTATTATTATTATTATTATTATTATTATTATTACAGTACTTCAGCCCCCGTATGCTGCTGATGGGTGAGCCTTTCAGCTGCCTCTACAGAGCCCAGACACAGAGGTTCTGTAGACTTGACACCAGCACAGCAGGGTCTGTAGATTGGTTCTATTTATGTGGCAGGGCCTCACACAGACGCTTATACAGAAGGCAGATATTTGGATCAGGAGGAATAAGGCTACTGGAGCAAAACTAGTTTGGGCCACGAATTTCATAACGATGGGGTTCTGGATTTCAGTGTTTATCTCTGGTCTTCAAATTAAACTCGCAGACAAAGTTGTGCAGTACCATGTTCTGTGATTTAAGACTAGACAACAAAACGTCCGGTACTGTGTGCGGCATTATGACACTGTACACAAGCAAGCTTTGACAGTTTGACAGTTTTTCTTGGCTCTTCTGGTGTTGCAGCTGTAAGCAGACTTCGAAAACCTAGAAACCAGCTGCAGACACAGCGACCCACCCTGGACACCGCTGACTTAAAGGAAGGGGATTTAGCCATTTCTTTCACAAAAAGGAGACTCTAATTCATTCAGGGAGACAAAGCAACACTCCCGAGAGATACTGTAATTAAAATGCAAACTTTACTCTGGAGACGAACTCCCACTAGCAAGACCCAAACAGAAACACAATCTTCCGCACTGTGAGGGGTCGTCACTTCTTCGCTGGAGAATCTCCTGTGCTGCTTTCCACATTTTCAGAGTTTGTTTCCAACATGCCTCCCATTACAATGCTAGAAGCACCCAACGGATGTTCCCGAAATCCCAGTGTAACACAGCCTGTTCATTGACCTCACAGCACACAGTAGGGCACTTCTTATCCCTGCCTGTGCATTTACCCCTGAACCCCACTGGCCAGGCAGAATGAAACTGGGAGTGGGGGGGGGTGCTGGCCAAGAGAGGGAGGGGTAAGCCTGGGTATGGAGGGTGACTGATATCCGGATAGCGCAGAGTCCGAGGTCGGGGAGAAGACGGAGCCCGACAGAGCCGAGTCCGGGCTGGTGAACCGGCCCCCGCCCATCCTCAGGGCGTGGCCATTGCAGCCCTCCAACCAGGGGAAGGAGGTGGGGCTGGAGGGGCTACAAGCCACGCCCCCCGCCCCCATTGGTATGGCAACCACCATTGACCAGGCAGGTGGCCCCTCTGCTGCTGTTCTGCACCACTGCGGAGAGGGAAGGGGAAAGAGGGATGGAGCAAGAGAGCATGACGGAGAGGTGAGAGACATACAGGGAGAGAAGAGGCAAGGGAGACACAGAGTCATTTACACATTCAGTAAGTGGACAGTGTCCAGTAACACATTAACACTGCCCTGAAGCTGACCTCCCTGTCCCTCTCTCTCTCAGGTCTTGTGATGGAGTGGAAGAGGCTGCCCTGTTGGGGCTGTTCTGGAGACTCCAGCAGGCAGCAGACGGGCCTGAAGACGGCGCGTCACTCCGGGGCCGAGGGGGGGTGGGGGTTGGGGACGGACTGGCAGACCAAGGACACAGCTGGCCTCCCTCTCTCCTTCCGGCCCCTCGCCTCTCCAGCGCTCTCCTCCCTCCATCTGACTCTCAAGGGCCTTGCAGACCTGGTCCGTCTCTCTCCCTCTGTCCCCTGGCCCCCGCGAGAGGGAGTGCGTCTCTCCGTCTTAATCCAGTGCACCCCCTCTCTCCGTGTGCTGTGGGGAGGGGAGTCTGAACTTCGCCCTCCTGTCTCCCGTGATGAAAGGGTCTGGAGGGGTTTTTTTGTGAACAGGCAGCAGAAACCCGCCGCTCATCGCAGCTGGCTCCTCGCGCACTCAGAATCTGCTCTTTTTGTTTCATGGACACACATTTGGAAGCAAGACCCCACATGCCATGTTTCTGTTTCTATTGTATCTGCTTCTGGTGTGTGTGTTCTGGACGGAGAAGAAGGAGAAGGGACTGTAGGCGACACGGGTGGTTGGAAAAGGTCGACAGGCTTGGTTTCTTGGTGCTACTTATTCCCCGACAGGTATATTTCTCTTTCTGTCCCTGTCCTCCTCACTCTCCTCCTAACTCCCTCCTCCAAAGCCCAGACTTTCTCACTGTCCCCTGCTCCTTGATTTGATTATTTCCAGCTCTGGGTTCTGATAATGATGGTTATTATTATATTATTGTTATATTATTATTATTGGTATTGTTATTATTACAGACACACAGTTCTCGTGGGTTTGTGTTCAATCTTTTCATTTCAAAGTTGCCTTTTTGGTTTCTTTTCCTCTTGATAGAAATAAAGGTTCAGGAATTGTTTTAGGAACTTTCAGCTGTGTGTTGGTGTCCGTGTTGGGGGCAGTGTGTGTGTTTGAAGGGGGGATGATTGGGTGTGTGTGTGTGTGAGGGGAGAACAGTCTGGTATACTGATAAGAGTGACCCCGGGTGAGATTTGTATGTGTCCTTGATTTCACAGCCGACAGGAATTCAAGTTGCTGTTGAGTGACATGTGCTGGAAGTTCCAGCGACGGCCGCACGGTGGCAGCATCGTTGCGCAATCACGCTGTCTGCAGCTGAACATTAAACTCGTAAAGGCGGACCCTTCTGCACGCATTCAATAGAGCTGTCTCCTGCCCCCGCGCTGAGGTGCCCCCTCGCCTCACCCTGACCCCGAGTTCCTCCAGGCACGTCAGCCCTGGAGCCTGGAGACCTGTTACTGCACCTCGGAGGTCTCCAGGCATGTGGGACACAGCCCGTTGAGCTAAAGAGAGATCTCTCTACAGCCCACTGGCTGTAGTCCTGCTATCACAGGGAAGGGCAGAGCGGTAAGCCGGTTCTTACACACCACTGACGGCCATAAGCGTTGCAATATAAACTTGTATCTAAAAAAAAAATAGGGGCTGAATTGAGTTCATCGGCTCTTTTCCTTTGCGCTGGTGGTTTTCAGCCCAGGGCAGTACTGGTAGCAGTATATGTAGCCACTAGAGGGCGCCGGTCTACTTCTTTCGGGAGGCTGCTAATCGTGTCGTGTTGCAAGAAACAGGCGGCAGTTTCGCCGTTTAATCAGCGCTCATATGGTGCAAGTAGCTCTACCAGCCGGCAGCTCCCGGCTACCTGGATGGGAGACTCCTGGGAAACTCAGGCTGCTGCTGGAAGAGGTGTTAGTGGGGCCAGCAGGGGGCGCTCACCCTGCGGTCTGTGTGGGTCCTAATGCCCCAGTATAGTGACGGGGGACACTAAAACTGAGGTTCTGACTCTCTGTGGTCATTAATAATAATAATAATTAAAAATTAAAAATCCCAGGGCGTTTCTCGAAAAGAGTAGGGGTGTTACCCCAAAGTCCTGGCGGGGTTACCTGCGTTCAAGGCCGCCGGACACGCTCTCCTGATTACCGGTTCGGTTCTCCTGCGCCGTTGTGTGTCGGGGGGGGGGGGCAGAGTGACTTCTCTCCCCCCGCGAAAAAACAAGGCGCTATATCCCGGGAACCAGAGCAGCACAGCGGTCACTACACATCGGCACGAACCGCCCAAGCGCAGCGCCAACTCGTCGTCTGTGCCGTCCGCGGGGAGGCCAACCTCTTCAAACTGCCCTGAGGCGAGAGAGAAGGGACAGGTCACCCCTGTTATTACGTCATTACGGGTGGAAATGAGCGGGAACGCAGCGCCCCGCGAGTGGAGGCAGACGCGCCTCGCCGCAAGCTCGAGGGTTTTCAAAACTGCCTGTGAGTGATTGGCACCAGCACGCAGCCAATCACCTGTCTCGGCGGGTGCCTGGGGCCTCGCCTACACTGGAGAGAAGCGACGATGATTGGCCCGCAGGTTTGCCGCTCTAGCGTTGGCTCCGCCTCCCGTTGCTCGAGATTCCCGTTTGCGCGTGAGCTGTGTAACGTCTCTGGCCGGTTGTTGTGCTGAGGTCGGGCGTCACAGGTTAGTCAAAATAACTTCTAATATTTGACATAAATTGTGGATATAGTCACCTGTCATGTGTTAAATACTCATTGTAACATGTCTACCGTTTTGTTCGAAGGTTGTTTTAACTATACAAAGGACAAGTTAGCCATTTGGGTCAATAATCTTGCTTTGAGGTAAACTTCTAGAAACAGCTTGTGCGAGTTTAGGGGTGTGTGACAGACAGTACAGGGGGACCCTGTTAATAAAGGCAGGAAAGGCTCCTGCAGGGATCCCAGACGGCCACAGGGCGGAGATCATCTTCAGAGTTTAAAAGATGTAAACTGGACAGCGATAACCCTGTTTCTCCAGTGTGTTTTATGGCGCTTAGCCGGGGGAAGTCAGGATTTGACCAGTCAGTCACATGCTGTGCTTTGGTCTAATTGAGGTGCTCATGTCCCTATTTCAGTGTCTCTTCGTATGAAGCTTATTTAAAAACACAGAGATTATTTCTACAAGCAAGACTAAAATGTGTCCATGTGGTTCGGTTGATGGATCTGCAGTGTTGTCAGCCTGTCTCTCTGGTAATTTGTAAAGACTTGGTATGAAACAGGTCTCAGTTTAGTACAGGTGTTTCCTTTCTACTTGTGAGGAATCCCTATTGGAAAAATGGATATTTCTGACAGAAGAGTTGACAGTTGTTCCAAGTGGGAGGTTTTCTTACCGTACCTCCGCTTTCAGCAACAGCTCAGTCTTTAGTGGAGCCCAGCCCCGCAGACACAGGGCTCTCGACTGGACCACAGCCTGGACAGGACGCCAGCCCATCGCAGGGCAGTGACACTCTCCAGCAGACTCTACCTAGAGAGCTGTGAGTGCACTGCTCATGAGGTTAGACCAGACTGGGGGGCAGTAAAAGACACCCACTCTACTAGCAAATAAAGGTGTTCGTGCTTATACTGACAGACCTGTGTGGGGTACTATTGGTGTTCTTTGAAAGCAAAGTTTGCAGTCAGGTAGTGTCTTATGCCGGCGTTACACTACACGACTGTTCCTAGGATTTCCAGTCGTGGCCTTCCTTTACATGATCGTAAGAAAACCACAGAGAGTTGTAGAGAGTCGCATTGCGCGCCCGTTACCGTCAGTTGTGTAGTGTGACATCCCCAGGGACTCAGTCATATTGCTCTTAATAGCCCCTACAACTCTCTGCGACTGGCTACGACAAACTCAGACAGGTTTGATTTTCTCGTAGCCAGTCGCCAGTCGCAGGGGTGGGCTCTTGTGTCTGCGACAGTCACAGCCAATGAGCGCGCAAGTGGAAGTACAGTGCGGCTGCAAGGAAAGAGGGAAAGCGAGTGTGTTGGACTGGGCAAATGGAGGAGAGGCTCGTCGAACTGTGGAGCCAGCACGGATGTCTGTTCGGCGTTTCGTGTTTGTGTACTTTCGTGCGCTGCTCCTCCTCTTGCTCCACGTTGATTGGCTGACAAAATGAGGAGACCTTGTGGTAGCTTCGCGGTGCGATACGAGATGTGGAACCGGGATGAAAAGTCGTGAGGGAATCGTGTGATTAGTCACCCCTGCGATTCCTAGTCGTATGATTTGACACCCTCTGGGACAGAAAAGGCAGCCAGACTCCGCAGCTGCAGTCGTTAATTTTGACATGCTCTCCAACTAGAGGTCGTGTCGAGTCCTGTAGCCCGACGCCGGCTTAAGGGACGACAGTATTGTGTCACTGAGCATTCTGGAGACAGTGGGCCAGCAGAGAGGGGGTGCAGTGACTCTCCTGCACAGTGAGGGGTGCTGGGGGAGCCTTTCCCTAAATAGAATCATAGGAACCTGAGAGACTCTTTAAAGGTGGTTCGGGAGACAGACTGGATGAGAAGTATAAAAGATTGCATTACTCCAGTTTCACTGAGACTGGATTTATTTAAAACCACTGAGCACAAAGAAGGTTACTTGTGCTGTTCTTCGTGAAAGGTTACATCTCTTTAAAGACAGTACAAGAAACATGAAATCAGGCTAATGAATGAAAATTGTCTATGAAATCAATACAGAAAAAGGATCACAGAGAACACAATATGCATCAATGTTTTATAGAAAACAGGAAAATAAAAGAAAACACATTTCAGAAATGCTCTTTAACTCCGTTGTCAGATAATCAGTGTAACAATTCAATAGTATCCCAGTAAAATTATTTTACATCTGTCAAGCATTTGAACAAAATGAGTTTCTTGTGGTGTATTCACTAACATGTACTTGCATGGTGCCAAAACTTATATGGAACAATAACTTTCATTTGCTGCTTTTCAGTTTAATAATATCTTTATCAGAATGTTAGAAAGGGGACATGTATATGGTAACATCAGTCAGTCCTGTATTTCTCACTTAATATGCACTTAATTCTAATTTCTATAGTATGCTTTCAACCTATCTTATTTTTTACTTTTTGTAATGTAAGAAAACCAGCTCAGGGACGCCAAATATGTAATCATAGTGGCTCTCTGAAGGCACCAGTTCTGTAGGGTCTGGGCATTTACTGAAACAATTATTAATTGTAGCAGTAAATCACAAAGTTGATTCTTTTGATGGCTTTAGAATCCAACCATGCGACATAACTCAAACAACGCACACACACAGGTACTAATACAAGAGGATACATTTATTAATACATAAAATATGCATGTAAACCTAACAGATCTTATCGAGAGGGTTATCAGAATACAAAAGATATATATTCACGAAGTTACGAAGTGTTACACATATCAAGAGGACATACGTTCAGTATATCATTCATTAAGACCGTTTCATAAATGAACTTGGTTATAACTTCTACATTAGATACTCAAAACAAGTACATAACTCTTAGGAATTAAATTGATATCAACTGGTTGCGATAACAATTGAATTCTCGAGCAGTAATGCATTGAAGTTGAATACTCATCCAATTTCTGGGGATTCAGATCTCCTGCGGGCACAAAGAAACAGTTGCAGGCTGTTGCTGTCCAATCCGCGCTCTCTGGCTAGGTGCCAGGCTGTGCTGTGCGGCTTGTGACAGTGCGCTGCTGATGCTCACTGTTGGCTTAAACTAGCAAAGTTTGTGCACAGGAGAAAAGATGACTGTGGGTCCCAGCAAGTCAGGAAGAGGACCGGTTCGTTCCTGATGAAGAGCTAGTTCTGAATAGTGATTCAGCTGTTCACAGTTCCGACCTGTTCACGAGGCCTGCTGCTGGTTACTCTCTGGCAACCTCCACTCTAGACTCTTAGAACAAAGGAAAGTTCTGGCACTAGGACACGGTCCGTGGTTGTCCGGGCTGAGTCTCAGGATGGTCAGGAGGCGCGCTGCGAGAATGTCCTGCCCTTGGGAGCCTTCTGCTCTTGGGCCGTCCTGCCCTGGAATTCTCCTTTGAATTCCCTTTAGAACAGTCCACAGAATCCTCCTGAATCCCTTCTGAATCTTACTGAATCTCCCTGAATCTCTCTGAATCTCTCAGGCTCTCTGTGTTGCCTGTTTTTACCTGGAGGAACTTCAGCTCGTTGATTGGCTGAAAGTTCCATGGGCATCAGAGTCCCACGTGGGTTACTCGGCCCTACCAGTCCCTGATTGGTTGATCAAGGTGAGATATGAGTCACTTACTCCTGACACTTAGTAATGCAGTCCAGATGTCCAACTGGCACTCCCTAGACAGATAGGCGCCAATGGATGACCATTGATCATGATAGCCAGGCTTAGCTAAGTGCATCCCCCTTTGGGAGCTTGTTTCTTATCAAAAGAAAACATCTTAAATCAGCCTGCATGAATAGTTTCTCTGTGGCTGCACCACAGAGATGAACAGAGAAATGGGGCCTCATTTGGGAAAGCCCAGAACACTTAATTCTTTCTTATTATTAAGCCTCGCCGTTACAGTAACATCCCTGAGGCACCGTCCTTTACCCACTCTTTCAAAGTCTTCTCTTCCTGTGGAAGCAGAATCTCTCCACTGGCCACCTTCTGCACTATCACAGCTCCTTCTCTGACTTGCTGTAGTTCTCTGATGCGATCCAGGTATCCAGGCTTGGCTTCGTGCTCCTCAGCCTGTATCATCAGGTCAATGTAATCTGGGGTCCTGAGAGGGTCGGGCCGCAGAGCGATCTCTTTCAGACGCTTCAGAGTGCGACTCAATTTGTCAATTAATTGTAAGACCTCTTTCTGTACCTCTCTGTATGTCTTCTGAAGCTGTTTGACAACTTCCTCTGCACTCATCTTTTTCCCCTGTGCGTCCTCAAACTGCCTTTTCAGATCCTCATATGTTCTTTTCTCTTTTCTGGTTCTGTATTCCCATCTGTACTTCTGATTAAAATGTACACTCCAGACACATTTCTTTTCACAAATCCTGCAGTTTCCTTCATTATCCATTGCCCAACAACCTTTCTTATCATTATCATCAGGAATTTGACAGGGATAGTGACAGGTGATATGACACGCTTGGCAGTTGGTGATGTAGTTTCCAGTCTCAGAGATATCTTCCTTTACTGCCTCTGTGACCCCTACTTCATACTCAAAGTTCTTGTTTTTCTCTATACAGTGTTTGTGACGTTCCAGTGCTTCTTGTGTCTGTTCCAATTCATTGAGTGTCGTCAGTCCGACTTTGATCTTGGGCTGCAGCCCCTCCACTGTCACCTCCAGTCGATTGCGCTCCTCCAGGACCTCCTTTGTCAGCTGCAGACTTCGGGTTTGCATGGTGTTCAAATAGCTAAAGAATGTATCCATGTTTTCTGAACCCATCTGCCATAACATTTTGTCAAACATACTCTGATGTGAACTTCCTGTTGATCCCTCATTAGAAGCAAACAAGACTGAGTTGTTGAATTTGAAATAGTGAGGGGTGTCATTTTTCAGTTTGGCACAAGAGACATCAGCAGCTTTGATGGCCTCTAAAACAGGTGGAGGCTGCCCGTCAGCAAAGGTGACCAGAACTACAATATTGTCTGCAATGTCTTTTCCAAATATCGAGAGAATTGAGTCAAAGATGTACTTCTGTGTGTGTGTGAGACGTGCTAAAGCAGACTGGACCACAAAACACACTGCGTCAAGACTAATGATACCATTCTTATCAGAAAAGAAGTCTCTGATCTTCTGGGTGATGATTTTGTCCTGTCCGATTCCTCTGGTGTCCCCAAACCCTGGAGTGTCCACAATAGTGAGAGAGTAGCTAACCCTGAACCCTTCACTGTGGTGGATCTGATAGGCTGTGATCTCAGAGGTCTGACTCTCAGCCTGTGTCTTGTTGGTCTCTTCATGTATCAGTTTGAACCTGCTCTCATCCTCCCACTCCACTCCCAGGATGTAGTTGATCATCCCGTTGATGAGGGTGGTCTTCCCTGAGCCCGTCGCTCCCAGGAGCATGATTGTTCTGTTAGTCGTCTTCACTGCTGGTTTTCCAAAGCTGAGTTTGGGACAGGTACTGTGTTTATCTTTAGACAGATTAAGCCTGTAAATCAAAGGTTTGCCCTTGTTTATTAAAGTGCACCTCTTGGGGTCGCCTGTAATTCGCTTTACAGGTGTTTCTGCTGTTGTGATCACCACTTCATCACTCGGTGCGCTGGTCCCATGATCCCCACAGTCACACCGGACTCTGATTCTGTAGGATGTTTCCTTTGTCAAGCCTTCAATAGAAAATGAATTCTGTTCTTTGTTAGTTTTCTTCTTCAGCCACTGATCAGATGTTTCCTTACTGCCTTGTACTCCTTCCTCTCTGTATTCAATGATGTATCCTAGTATGCTGACCCCCTCTCCATCAGCAGATGGATTTTCCCAGGTTATTTTGATGGAAGTTGGAGACGCCTGGAGAGCTGAGGGTTTTCCAGGGGTACATAAGTTTATCACAGTGTTGAACGTTTTGATGTCACTGCTCACGGGGTATCCCAGCTTGCCCTCTGCTGTGGATCTGAGCTCATACTCCGTGTGAGGCTGCAGCCCTGACACAGTGACAGTGTCCTGAGTGTCTTTGACAGTGACAGATTCCCACTCTTCCTGCTGCTTGGGTTTATATCCCACCCTGTGCTCCAGTGTGGCAGAGCTGTGGGGGGACATCTGTTCTGTCACAGTGTTATGTGTCACTGTGTGAACCTCAGGGTTGCCAGACTTTGATGGGGGCTCAAAATACACACCTTCATTATCCCCACCCTCATACAGGAAGATACACGCTCCGGGACGCTGGTCATCTTGTTTAGCATCAACAAAGAATTTAGTTTCCTTCTGGGCCTTGTTAATTTTCACTAACTCAAGGAAAACCTTCAGACACAATTTAATCTTCTGATTAGTCTCTTGGCCTAACCAGCATCCTTTGTGCTCCATACTAGAACCACTACTTTCTTCTTTGCCCCTTCTGAAATTAAGGAAGTCAAAGATTAGTTTCAGAAAACTGATAATTCCATGAAATAAAACTATCCATGACCATCCTGTGCTAGTCTGTTGTGTGTCAGTGTCTGTGTTCCTGCTCTCTGGGTGTCTGAGGTAGCTGGTCAGCTCTGACAGATACGGCTCAGGCTGGCTGAGTGAGGTGAAGCTGAAACAAACCACATTCTCAGTGTCTGGATCAAACAGCACCCGGTCCAGTTCCTCTTGTGTGGACAGCACATTTATACCACTGTCTTTCAGTTTAGTAAGATATCCATTGACTGCCTTCATTTCTCTTTCTTTATTCTGCAGCCACAGTTGAAACCTGTCTAATTTGAAAGGCGAGTCTTCATGATGTTTCATCAGCTCTCTGAACTCTTCTTCATCTTTCTCACCTCCCCTAATAGCTGGCAGGACACTGGCTAATCTATCCATGAAATTCAGTTTGTACTGAAGGACCAGTTGTTTCAGATTTTCTATTTTTCCTTTAACGTCAGGAAAGGTTTGGGAAACTGTGTGTTTCTGCAAGTCGTTACATCGCATTTCAATCACATCCAGGTTCTCCACTGCAGTCTGTGCCTGTGTGACAAAATGGTTGCTTATGTGTCTGACCAGCTTAGCAGCCTTGGAGTCCAGGTTGACCAGCGGGTACAGCCAGACCCTGATGGGCACAGCGTGTTCTCCTCCTTCTCCGAGCAGAGTCGGGAGGGCTCTGTAGACCTCAATGGCCTCTTTAAAAGTGGACGGGTTTGTCGCCAGCTGAACATCCCCGTGAAATGTGTAGCTGAACTTTTCTCCAGCGGTCTTTTCCTGTTCTGTCATTTCCAGAGAGGCTTTGCCACTAATTGAGATTCGTTTCAGCTTTTCAATGGTGAGTTTCAGTTTCGCCTCGATCTCCTGCTTGTTCTCTCCCTCAGACACCTCTCTGTCAAACACAAAGTAGGCCTGAGCCCCGTACAGCACACCTGTGACCACATGGGTGGGCATTTCGTCCTCAAACACACTGGGATGGGTCACCTGCCCTCGGCCCAGGTGACTCATGGTCAGCTGCTCTTTCCTGACAGTGGTGTGGTAGTGCAGAGTGACTCTGGCCTGGCTGTGGGATTTCTTCTTGTCATTGAAGTACTTGGCGGCTCCTCCCACTTCCACAAGACCCCCCAGAAGACTGGCCTTCAGTGAGGCGTCCACCTGCAGGGCCGAAGCTTTGTCATCAATGGAGTCTGAGGCAGAGACCCTGAGCTCAGTTTTATTCTGGGAGCGCACACTGGTGTTCTTCTGTAGCTCCTTATGGTCCCACAGCGTGATGGCTGCAATAGAGTCAGGGTTGATTACCTAATGCTCCTGACACACTGGACAATGTCAAAGAGGTTTGCTCAGTACTAAGCTTCATATAGAGAGATACTGATGTAATAAAGAAGTTCATTAATCCTGTGATTCGACAGCTTCTGTGATAGAATTAACTGTCATGAAGCGAGAAGCTTAAAAAGACCTGTGAGGAGAGTTTAGGACATGTCAATGAAATTCAGATAAGATTAAAATTGTGTTCTGTAATCCTATATTATATATTGGCACTAAATTAATAGATTTCATCTGGAATGTTTACCTGGGATCAGTGTGTCAGTCATACAGCAGCCCAGCTGGAACAGTGTGTAGTTGTGTCTGCTGTGCTACAGGTTTACCTGGGATCAGTGTGTCAATCATACAGCAGCCCAGCTGGAACAGTGTGTAGTTGTGTCTGCTGTGCTACAGGTTTACCTGGGATCAGTGTGTCAATCATATAGCAGCCCAGCTGGAACAGTGTGTAGTTGTGTCTGCTGTGCTGTGGGTGTATCTGGGATCAGTGTGTCAGTCATACAGCAGCCCAGCTGGAACAGTGTGTAGTTGTCTGCTGTGCTACAGGTTTACCTGGGATCAGTGTGTCAGTCATACAGCAGCCCAGCTGGAACAGTGTGTAGTTGTGTCTGCTGTGCTGTGGGTGTATCTGGGATCAGTGTGTCAGTCATACAGCAGCCCAGCTGGAACAGTGTGTAGTTGTCTGCTGTGCTACAGGTTTACCTGGGATCAGTGTGTCAGTCATACAGCAGCCCAGCTGGAACAGTGTGTAGTTGTGTCTGCTGTGCTGTGGGTGTATCTGGGATCAGTGTGTCAGTCATACAGCAGCCCAGCTGGAACAGTGTGTAGTTGTCTGCTGTGCTACAGGTTTACCTCGGATCAGTGTGTCAGTCATACAGCAGCCCAGCTGGAACAGTGTGTAGTAGTGTCTGCTGTGCTGTGGGTGTATCTGGGATCAGTGTGTCAGTCATACAGCAGCCCAGCTGGAACAGTGTGTAGTTGTGTCTGCTGTGCTGTGGGTGTATCTGGGATCAGTGTGTCAGTCATACAGCAGCCCAGCTGGAACAGTGTGTAGTTGTGTCTGCTGTGCTGTGGGTGTATCTGGGATCAGTGTGTCAGTCATACAGCAGCCCAGCTGGAACAGTGTGTAGTTGTCTGCTGTGCTACAGGTTTACCTGGGATCAGTGTGTCAGTCATACAGCAGCCCAGCTGGAACAGTGTGTAGTTGTGTCTGCTGTGCTGTGGGAATGTCTGGGATCAGTGTGTCAGTCATACAGCAGCCCAGCTGGAACAGTGTGTAGTTGTGTCTGCTGTGCTGTAGGTTTACCTGGGATCAGTGCGTCTCTGCGGCAGTCATACAGCATCCCCAGCTGGAAGGGTCTGCCCAGAGCTGCCATCTCAATGGGAACAGTTCCTACAGATGACATGGCTGGTGGTGGACTGGATACTGCAGAAAGAAGGTTTAAAGTCAACAGTTATATATGTTTGTATTTTTACATATCTAATTTAGGTTTTACATTAATGGATGGAGCTGTGAATCTGGGGATTCAGGTAGATTACATCCCTGGTCGATGAAGCTTGGCTCAGGGAACTTCGCTTATCTACTACTTGATTTCTGTCACTAATAAGCAATAAAAATTCTTCAATCTTAAAAAATGGCATGGGCGCTAAGGTGTTGAAAAATATATGTATAGAGAAACCTGGTTTGTATCCACCTGGTTACCACCCTGAAGTAGTACTTTGAAATATTACAGGAGTTACCCAGTGGAGACGCACTTTCTTTCCCCTAGACAACACCCAAGCAGCTCTTTTACAAAGTGAAACCCTACCGTCGCTTTTTTATTACAAAGAGATAGTGGGCTGTTGCATGTTTTTAGACCTATTTGTTTCTCTTGTCGTGGCATTACTGCTGTCTATAATATTGTTTGTCCCCACTTTCAGCTGTACTTATCAGTCATTACTCAGTTAAAACTTTCCTCTTCGTATATACAGTACTTTGATCATCCCCTGAAAATCGGATAAAATATCCGTCACAGTTCAGCTTGGTCAGTTCAAATCTGGGATTAAAATATCTCACCTACAGGAATTTTGGTTTCTTTCAGGAGATCTTGGCAAAATGTCCTATATTTGTTAAAACCTGTGACTATTTAGGAGTGATTCTCACAGGTTTGATGTTTAGAGTTCTTAACTTATGATTTTGCCATTCTTTTGACATTAACAAGCAGAGCACAGTTTTTACTTGAATGCATACGACACCTAGTGTTGTAATTTAATGTTAATTAAATTTTCTGTTTACACTTTTGTAAAGAAGTAAGTGATGGGGAAACGCATCCAGTGCTTTGCACATTCTTTTTCCAATAAGGAATGACGGATGTTAGTTTATTAGTTCAAAATTTGGCCAGCAGCCATATCACTCTGCAGCTCATAACTGGCAGCCCACTGAAGATCAGCAGGTGTGAGCCTGGCCAGTACCTGGATGGGAGATTCCTGGGAAAAACTAAGGTTGCTGCTGGAAGAGGTGTTAGTGGGGCCAGCAGGGGGTGCTCACCTTGTGGTCCATGTGGGTCCTAATGCCCCAGAATAGTGACGGGGACACTATACTGTAAACAGGGGCTGTCCTTCGGATGAGATGTAAAACCGAGGTCCTGACTCTCTGTGGTCGTTTCTCGAAAAAAGTAGGGGTGTAACCCCGGCGTCCTGGCCAAATTTCCCACTGGCCCTTAAGAATCATGGCCTCCTAATAATCCCCATCTATGAATTGGCTTCATTAGTCTGCTCTCCTCCCCACTGATTGCTGATGTGTGGTGAGCGTTCTGGCGCACTATGGCTGCCGTCGCATCATCCAGGTGGATGCTGCACATTGGTGGTGGTGGAGGGGATCCCCATTACCTGTAAAGCGCTATTTAAGTGTAAGCTATTTATTATATTATCATACAATTTTAACTTTCTATGCAAGCAATGGTGTCATACCTCATGTTGCCACTAGGGAGACCACTAAGTATTATAAGCATGACCCTCAATCCATGGGTTTTGAATTTTGAGTGAAGAAACTTGCTGTGGATCTTCTACAGTTTTTTAACAACTGCACTAATATCATACTGATACTGTTTTTCTGCTTTCATGTTCTGTTTTGCTGCACTTTCCCCATGTACAGTAAGAGTTGTGCATTCAGCCTGTTTTCCTTGCTGTCTGAGTTGTACACTTGTTTCTTGGCCATCCAGGTCCTCCACTAATAGAACTGTTTCATGTAAATACAAAACCATGCGCCTACAATACAGACACAGAATTGGTGTGACCCCGAGCAGCAGATTAAAAATGAGATTTGTCCCAACCCAAGGTGTGGATCACCCAGGCTTTTATATACCTGTCCAGGATCAATCCTGAGCTGTTTTCTTGCTGGAAGCAAGTTGCTACCACAGTGTGCAGGACCCTCAGCAATGACCTCTGCCCACAGACCTCACAGTTTCCTCTCAGAGACATCAGGACAGTTCAGCCCTCTGTTTCTCAAAGATGGATTCTGGTGCTGGGCGCTGGTGCTGGCTTTCCTTCAAGAACACCCCCTTGTTGAAACGTTGTCTACTAGAGCTGTCAGCTTTCAGAGGAAACGGAAACATCCTCTCCTGAGCTTTCAATTTTGATCTTTGCAAACTGTTATTTTTTAAATTGTGGTTGTTCAGTACGTGTTGTGCCTCTCACTGAACAGGTTTCTAAAAATGGAGAAGCAGTATTGAAACTCTTATCAGACCCCTTTTATTCTTTGTCAGCATGTATAACTCCATTAATGTGTTCTTCATTTTAAAACCTGAAATAGGTATTTATAGGGTACTATATAAAATGCTACAATGTGGCATTATGGCATAAGATTTGTTATGAGAAAAAAGCAATTCCATTCTTTAAAACATTGTGAAAAAAAAGTCTTAAAAGAACTTGTGTGCAAGTGTTATTGGCTCTGGTACCAAGAGAGCATAGTGATTCTTATTACTGTTGTTCAGTCATAATGTTCACAGATGTGTGGTGTAGCTGATCACGTTCAGGGTATTTTAACAAGTGATCCTATTTCTACAAAATCACTATTCGATTAAGCTTTGTCCAGCCATACACTATGGAGCAAGAAACTCAATCTGGCTATGATTAAGAACAAAGACAATAAAGACCTTCAGATAAAGACCTTTCTTTTCACCCAGACTGACAATATCCTTGCACATCAAAAACAGAAAGACAAGAAATCTAGACTGAGACATCTAGTCACAGCACCTGAGTTCCATCGGCCAACCTGCTTGTTCTGTACAGGTCCTGGGGGTGAGACATGAAGGAAGAGCTGCTGTACTCGGCCCTGACAGCAGATCCAAGACTCCCGTGAAGACGTCCTGCTCACGCCATCCCCACTAGACCAGCCCTCGGACACTTCCACTGCTCTCGCTATTGGACACCAGCAAGGTCAGTGCTTCACTTACAAAAATCTGCTTTGTGGAGGAATTTTCTGAGAATTTTTTTGAACCGAGTGAAAATGTGCAAGTACAGTAGCTAATAGTGATGCGCGGGTTGACTCACACCCGCAGGTAGGTGCAGGTTTACCCGTGGGATGGGCCTGTCAAAGAAACATTTTCTATCGTGTCGGGCAGATGCTGGTTCGTTTCTCACAACTGCGGGCGGCCATGGGTAAAAAGAAAAGCCGACCAGCACATCACTAGTAGCTAAACTATTTCAGCCCTCAGACTGGTCCAGTTCCCAAGACTGCAGCACCAGTCAGGTAATCTTGTCCAGAAACATCACTATCGGAGAGCGACTCCACAGATCTCATGCAGGTACAGCCTGCTTGAATCCCAGAAACACACACTTCAGCTTTACAGTAAAAAACACCTACCTGTGAATTTTATATTTATAATAAAGTGTTTTCAGTGATTTAGATGCATGTATTTTATCTGCTAAAAGAGAACATGTCTTTGCCCCAATTATCATTATTACATTATTGAGTCTGTCTCTGCCCTCAAGATCCATTCTGCTTTCCAAGCTATAACTACTACAGCAGCACGAAGTTGCGATTTTTTTTGTTTTGTAATTGTAAATCACAACAATGAAAATTGTGTTATGTTTCTAAATATTTTGAAAAAAGCTCAAAGTTATAAATTCTGACCCACTCATCAATGCCTCACTTATTTGTACACATTATTTTAAACAGACCACAAACGTGTGAGTACTTCTGTATCAGTCATTAGCTAAGGATTGTGATGGAGGTAAAAAAAAAGCTAAATTTATTTTTTCATTCTGGGTATTAGCAACAATTTTAAGACACTGTATTACGTGCTAGGAGTTTTTTTAAAAATACTTCATATAAGAGACCAATAGCCATTACCTGGATATTGTCTTAAAACATCCCTAAGTATAACCTTGTATTTAAAATATTTTGTTTAAAAATGTATTTGCTAATTATTATACACAATATATTGAACAATTTCCAAATGACGTTTTAGTACTCACCCAAAGACAGAGAACGTGGGGACACCTGTAGGTTGAGGATGTGGTTCAGACCGACTCTGCGCTTTCTCACACTTATATACTGACTCGGGAGTCACCCCCCCTGCTGCTGAAGTCATTTCCCAGCAATGACTGCAGTTACAAGAAGTCAGGTACAGAAGAGGTCCAGGGCCCCAGCAGCTGGGATGGTACTATTACCTGCACAGGTAGGTACACCATCAGTACAGTATTAGAAAACCGCTCCCCAGCATTCATGCCAACACTCTGCCCGAAACAAACACCTGAAATTGCCATTAATGAAGGGTGTGGTGTGCAGCTGTTAGCACTGCAGCCTCACAGCGCTGGGGCCCTGGGTTCAATCACTGGGGTCTATCTGTGTGGAGTTTGCATGGTCTCCATGTGTCTGTGTGGGTTTTCTCTGGGTGCTCCTGTTTCCTCCCACAGGCCACAGACATGCTGGTACTGTAGGTTAAACAGCCCTGGTGTGTGAGTGTGTGAGTGTCCTGCAATGGCCTGGCATCCTGCCCGGGGTTGCCCTGCCTTGAGCCCATTGCTTGCTGGAATAGACTCCAGCTCCCCTGGGTCCTTAGTGTTTGTCCAGTGAAAACACCAACATTGATCTGTCCTGTACAGCTCGCAGCAGGACCCACGGCCAGTCTCAGCCAGATTTCCTGTTTCAGTGCTAGTTTGTCCATTTCATCCTTCCAACATGCACAATTCAGCAGGGTTAGAAAATAGCTGCAGAGCACCAGGCTGAGGAAGATACAGCTACAGGCTCCTGGGCTGGAGTCCAGCCTCTGGTGTCTGTCTGTGTGGAGTCTGCATGTTTGGAGGTTATTTGCAGGGAGATCCAGCCCTGCTGAAGACATGCTGGCTGGGCCAGTTTGCTCTGTGCACCAGAGAGGAGCTCTGAGCTCTCAGTCCCACCTTCAGTCTGCAAAGAGGAACAAGGATGAGCTGAGTTCTGCTCGCAGGTGGATGAATCACTCAAGTACGGATCTTGAACTCAGGGGAGGAGAGGAGACTGGCCTTGGGGGAGCAGGTCTGCTGCCCCCCTCACTGCAGCCTGATTCTCACATCAGCACGACCCCAGAACACAGCCCAGCCGAGACATTTACCCAAAACATGGCGTCTTTATTTCAGCTTCACTTCTACTGCGCTTGGTTTCTTTTTTGCAAGGATTTACTTTTCTTTACAGAAAATACAATTAATACGGGCTCTGAAAAACCCATTTTTGTGCTAAAGCAAAACTTTGCTTCCCCCCCTCACACACAAACTGTTCTTCAATGCACTGAAAACAAGCTCTTTATATACGGTATATACAGTACTTTGATCACCTCCTGAAAATCGGATAAAATATCTCATTACTACAGTACCTGAATCATCTAAGCCAGTTTTTTTCTTCATCTTTTAAACTGATTTGCCAGCTATGTCACATTGGATAATCCTACTCTATAAAACAGTAGAAACAGTCTTTCGCCATTTTGTTTGAGGTTGTGTTTCATACAAGGATCGCTTCCAGATAGAGCCTAAGTACAGTCGTGTCCTTCAGCCAGCTGGGGTGTAGGGCCAGTCAGGTCTGTAGCGACACCCTGGAACATGAATAATCGGTGGTGGAATCAGAGCAGCTCTGTGACAGGCGGTCAGCTGAGCCTCCACCTGAGTGGAGCCGGCAGGTAGTCTTCATGGTCATGACACCTGACAGCCAGGTTCCACTGTGTTTACACATTTGCCTCCTTTCAGGGATGTGAGGCAGCCGTGAGGGGCTGGACGTGCTGTGCAGCTGAGCTCTGCTGCTGAGAGGGAGAGAGAGAGAAAGAGACTCCAACCACTGGAGACAGTCGAGCCACTGAGAGAGCGTTGATGCTTTTTCTCCTAGTGAGACTCAGTATAAAAGAGTCCAGCCATGTGACGTTTCCTCACAGCCCAGTTGCAGTGGCGCTTTTTCCTCCAGACTGTGACAAGTGGAGCCTCGTCTGTGTCTTTGGGCAAATTTCCAAAGCCTGAACCCAGAGAAAAGTCCGGATGGATAGTGAGCCTTCACACCCAACAGCAGCCTGTTCTGGAGCAGCAGTTGAGGTGGAGCAGAGTATCAGACTGTGCTTCCCTGGTCCAGTGGAGCTCCTGCTCCTGCTTCTGGGCATCCTGGCTCCTCTGGTCTTCACTCCTTGTCTTCCTGCTCCTCTGGTCTTCACTCCTTGTCTTCCGGCTCCTCTGGTCTTCACTCCTTGTCTTCAGGCTCCTCTGGTCTTCACTCCTTGTCTTCGGCTCTCTCTGGTCTTCACTCCTTGTCTTCCAGCTCCTCTAGTCTTCACTCCTTATCTTCCGGCTCCTCTGGTCTTCACTCCTTATCTTCCTGCTCCTCTGGTCTTCACTCCTTGTCTTCTGGCTCCTCTGGTCCTGATTTCTAAATTCTGGTCTCTTTCTTGCTCTATTTATTAGCCATAGAGAAAGTCTGGTCTGCCAAAGTTCTGCTTAGTCAGTTCAAATCTGGGATTAAAATATCTCACCTACAGGAATTTTGGTTTCCTTCAGGAGATCTTGGCAAAATGTCCTATATTTGTTAAAACCTGTGACTATTCAGGTGTGATTCTCACAGGTTTTAAATTTTAGAGTTCTTAACTCATGTTTTTGCCATTCATTCGACATCAACACGCAGAGCACAGTTTTTACTTGAATGCATACGACACCTAGTGTTGTCATTTAATGTTAATTAAGTTTTCTGTTTACACTTTTGTAAAGAAATTAAGTAAGTTATGGGTAAACACATACAGTGCTTTGTACATTCATTTTCCAATAAGGAATAACGGATGTTAGTTTATTAGTTGAAAATTTTAACTTTCTATGCAAGCAATGTTGAGTGTCATACCTGATATTGCCACTAGGGGGGACCACTGGGTATTATAAGCGGGATCTGTCCAGGATCAATCCTGAGCTGTTTTCTTGCTGGAAGCAAGTTGCTACCACAGTGTGCAGGACCCTCAGCAATGACCTCTTTCCACAGACCTCACAGTTTCCTCTCAGAGACATCAGGACAGTTCAGCCCTCTGTTCTCAAAGATGGATTCTGGTGCTGGGCGCTGGTGCTGGCTTTCCTTCAAGAACACCCCCTTGTTGAAACGTTGTCTACTACAGCTGTCAGCTTTCAGAGGTGACAGAAACAGGCGTAGCCCCCTCCTGAGCTTTCGATCTTTGCAAACTTAAATTTTGTGGTTGTTCAGTACGTGCTGTGCCTCTCACTGAACAGGTTTCTAAAATGTTACTCTGGAGAAGCAGTATTGAAACTCTTATCACACCCCTTTATTCTTTGTCAGCAAGTATAACTCCATTAATGTGTTCTTCATTTTAAAACCTGAAATTTATTAGGGTATTATGTAAAGTGCTATAATGTGGCATTATGGCATAAGATTTGTTAAGAGAAAAAAGCAATTCCATTCTTTAAAACATTTTGAAAAAAAGGTCTTAATGGAACTTGTGTGCAAATGTTATTCGCTCTGGTTCCAAGAGAGCATAGTGATTCTTATTACTGTCGCTCAGTCATAATGTTCACAGATGTGTGGTGTAGCTGATCACGTTCAGGGTATTTTAACAAGTGATCCTATTTCTTATGATTAAGAACAAAGACAATAAGGACCTTCAGATAAAGACCTTTCTTTTCACCCAGACTGACAATATCCTTGCACATCAAAAACAGAAAGACAAGAAATCTAGACTGAGACATCTAGTCACAGCACCTGAGTTCCATCGGCCAACCTGCTTGTTCTGTACAGGTCCTGGGGGTGAGACATGAAGGAAGAGCTGCTGTACTCGGCCCTGACAGCAGATCCAAGACTCCCGTGAAGACGTCCTGCTCACGCCATCCCCACTAGACCAGCCCTCGGACACTTACACTGCTCTCGCTATTGGACACCAGCAAGGTCAGTGCTTCACTTACAAAAATCTGCTTTGTGGAGGAATTTTCTGAGGATTTGTTTTGAACCAAGTGTGAAAGTGTGCACCTATGATACCTAAACTATTTCAGCCCTCAGACTGGTCCAGTTCTCAAGACTGCAGCACCAGTCAGGTAATCTTGTCCAGAAACATCACTATCGGAGAGCGACTCCACAGATCTCATGCAGGTACAGCCTGCTTGAGTCCCAGAAACACACACTTCAGCTTTACAGTAAAAAACACCTACCTGTGAATTTTATATTTATAATAAAGTGTTTTCAGTTAATAAGATGCATTTTATCTGCTAAAAGAGAACATGTCTTTGCCCCAATTATCATTATTACATTATGTGTCTGTCTCTGCCCTCAAGATCCAGTCTGCTTTCCAAACTATAACTACTACAGCAGCATGAAGTTGCGATTTTTTTTTGTTTTATAATTGTAAATCACAACAATGAAAATTGTGTTATGTTTCTAAATATTTTGAAAAAAAAATAGTTATAAATTCTGACCCATTTATCAATGCCTCACTCATTTGTACACATTAAACAGACCACAAACATGTGAGTATTTCTGTATCAATCGTGAGCTAAGGATTGTGAAGGAGGTAAAACAAGAAAAGCTAAGTTTAATTTTTTTCTTTCTGGGTATTAGCAACAATTTTAAGACACTGTATTACGTGCTAGCAGTTTTTTAAAATACTTCATATATGAAACCAATAGTCATTACCTGATTATTGTCTTGAAACATCCCTAAGTATAACCTTTTATTTAAAATATTTTATTTAAAAATGTATGTGCTAATTTACATACAGTATATAGTGAACAATTTCCAAATGACGTTTTAGTACTCATCCAAAGACAGAGAACGTGGGGACACCTGTACAGATGCAGCCATTCAAAGGGCGCGGTACAGACACGTACCAGTGGTAATTGGCTACGGCGTCGCGCATTGTGACGCAAGATGACGCGCGGTACCGCGGAAGTGATTGGTTGACCGACAGGGGCACTCGTTGGTCTGTCGTAGAAAGATTTACAGTAAACGTCTTTACTGTGCCCGTTGTAGTATTGAATATTCATATGGAATTTTACCACTGAAGGGAAATCTTAGTAGCTGAGCATAAAAAGAATAGGAGCATACTGTAACGCGTGTGAAGGCCATAAACGATATTAATTTTGGAACTTAAACATACAGTATATGGCTGGTCTCGGTACTTTAAAGAAAACATACACACCAGTATTCCATTTCTCCCTAAACATTTTAAGCATCGAAGTCTTTAACTAAAGAGATACCGGAGTCAACAAGTATACTTTTAGAATTTGATTAAAAGGGAATATGATATGGAATCGCGTATATAAAGAAATTAATAACGATATAATTATATTCATGTACCGCAACACAAGAATAGTACACGCTGTACATTGTCTGTCGATAATGTTTCTGTAGGGCTTTTTCAGCACACTACACGTGACCTTGCTGGTGGCGCTGTGGGTTAGGTTCCTGACTCCCATGTCACACGGTCTGTGATCGAATCCCATTGGAACTATGACTTTTTTTTAACAAACATTTCTTTGAAAAAATGAAACGTTTCCCTTGGTCAGAGATTAAATAAAACCTCACTCGCACCAAACAAATTTATATTTCTAAATATCACAACATGATCGAATTTAAGTCTTTTTAATAACAATGAATAGTCACCTATGCGTTACAAAATAAACATTTATATTGATTTGAATCCCGTTTTGATTTAAATCGTAAACGCGTGTTTAAATATATGTGTTTAAAGGCGATATATAAAAGCGCTGATTCTTATGGAATGTGTTCCGCCGGGGATTCAAAAAAAATATTTTTTTTAATCGCGTATCTAAGGAAAATAGCAGTATAACTTTGTTCATGCATATCATTATATCTCATTTTGTATTTCTATAAAATAAGTAGTTTGCCCAGCCACTATTGTTGTTATTGTTTTATCCTGTAAAGCGCTTTGAGGAGCACAGCTTTCTCACCACTTAGATTACTTTTTGATACCATCCTTACACAAAGCAGAAACTTCTTGTATTTTCCGATGACATACAAGTGGAAAGATTATTATTTTAATCTTTTTTCTGAACCAGGGAAAATCTGATCATGTTTCTCTATAACAATAATAAAAAACTTTATTTTACATATCACCTTTAAAAGTGGCATCTCAAAACAATACAGTAGATGTAAACCACAGATTACAAAGTAAATACCCAGACAAACGCAAACGCGTTTTTAATAAAATGCTTTCATTCATTCAGCAGAGAGAGAGCGTAAAACCTGTGTGTAACAGCTGTTCCTTTTTCTGATCACTCGCTCTCTGGATAAACGTCTCGCCTGTCCTGTTCTTTGTTTTCCTAATTTGCTGATTATGCCTGCTGCGATCCACTCCTACCCTCACACCTAAAGAAGTCCATTGTGCAATTAACCCTTGTTTGTGCTGTCCTTAAGGTGATATGTAAAATAATGTTTTTTATTATTGTTATAGAGAAACATGATCAGATTTTCCCCGGTTCAGAAAAAAAGATCTAAAGTATACTATTTAAGAAAAATAAATCTAAACGGGGAGAAAGCTATGCTGAAAGTTTATTAAGATACTTAGAAGACAAAGATATCAATTTATTTTAGTTAAAATTTTATATATCACCTTTAAAAGTGGAATCTCAAAGCAAAGTAAATACCCAACACTGATTGTACCCATCTGTCATGCTAATAAAACACCTTGATTTGAATTGAATTGAGGGAGAGAGGGGGGGAGAGCGAGTGAGATAACCAGAACGTAAGGCAAATAAGATACACTCCAGAGGCATTCACAACAGCGACATATAAAACGTTTGCACATATAGTTACGTTATTACTTGGTTTTCAAAGTGCAATGAAATACAATATTGTTGTTGTTGCTGTTCTTGTTGTTTTTATCCTGTAAAGCGTTTTGAGAAGCCACCTTTAAAGGCGATATATACTGTAAAAGCGCTGATTCTTATGGAATGTGTTCCGCCGGGGATTCAAAATTTTTTTTTAATCGCGTATCTAAGGAAATCTCAGTATAACTTTGTTCATGCACAAACAGTGGCATGTTACATTATTAATTTGGGTGCCTCCTCTTGCCAGAAAGCTCTAAATTGCATTTTGAGTGCGGTTTTTGACTTTTTCTAAATTGCAACCCATGAATAAACTGCGACACTTTAAACTGCGACAATTATCATTCAACCAGAGCTGGAAATATCACAAGGACCCTCAAGAGCACAGCAAAGACTGTATTAAAAGAATCGCGTATCTAAAGAAATTAATAAGATATAATTATATTTGTGTACTGCGACAGGGCTGTGTAGGGCTGTTTCACCTCTCTCTTCATGTGACTCTATTCAAAAGCCATTTAGCAGAGAGGGGATGAGAAGAGTGACAAACTAGTACAGCAATATGTATAGTATAGCAGTCAAGCAATATGAAACATCTCCTTTTACTTTTAAGTCCCTTAAATACATTGAGCACAGCTTTCTCACCACTTAGATTACTTTTTGATACCATCCTTACACAAAGCAGAAACTTCTTGTATTTTCCGATGACATACAGTACAAGTGGAAAGATTACAGATTTTAATCGTCTTTAATTTTGTTACGTTTTAGGAACGTTTCATCTATACAAACACCACAAAACTATTCTCGATTGTATTTCTGAATGTTATGTTACACCTACAGTAGTTCACTGCTTTAAATACATCGAATTAAGAAAGTTAGGTGTAGCACTTTAGATCTTTTTTTCTGAACCGGGGAAAATCTGATCATGTTTCTCTATAACAATAATAAAATACATTATTTTACATATCACCTTTAAAAGTGGCATCTCAAAGCAATAAAGAAGATGGAAAAACAGTTAAAAGGGACCAAAGTAAATACCAGACAAACATTCATTCAGCAGAGAGTGAGAGGGACATCCAGCAGAGAGAGACAAACACACCGGTTTCCATTGACAAAAGTCTGCATTTTCAGGAGTGTCTCTAGCCTCCCAGTCCTCCCCAGTAATGCGTCGTACTGCTCCCGCTGCTGCCGAAAAGTCTCCACACAGGTGGTGCTTCTACAGGTTGGCACCCTGGCCAGTGGCCGAGAGCAGAGACCCACGGCCTGTGGCAAAATAACATAATTCATGTAAGAAATAAAGTCACACAGTAGTACTCATCAGATTTCGAAGATCGTTTCGCCCGTGCGGTGTTTTCTTGAAGAACAGGCTACGAAGAAATAATTATAATTGAATTTAAAATTCAAAACGGCAATAATACCTTGTAATATGCGCTGTAATCGCATATTTCAGATGAAGTCTGCTGTATTTGCTTACCCTTCGCTCTTTGGAAGCTGGGGCTGCAGAAGCACCCCGTCTCTTCCCGTAAAAGGTCTTGGTCTCCATACTGTACTGTGGTCGCTGTAGTGCAGGTTCGCAGTTTTTTTTGTGATGGGAGCTCACCCAATCCCTTGGTGTATTTATGCTATATTCACATGTACGGCTAGAGTGTGTTCATTGTCTTCCAATGAAAGGCGGGTGCCTTTTGCCGAAGTCGGGAGACATTAGAGGCTTGCCACACCCGGACTGTTAAACCAACGCATTAGCACATCAAAGCCCATTGAGGAGCCGTTGTTTTGTCCCTTAATTTACTGATCTGCATTAATTATGGAAATCGAGTTCCTGCTCTTTGCAGACGACCTGGTCCTGCTGTCGCCCACAGAACAGAGGCTGCGCCAGAACCTGGCACTGCTGGAGCAGCACTGTCAGACCTGGGCGCTGACAGTCAATCTGGACAAGACCAGAGTTATGGTTTTCCAGAAAAAAAGCCAGACCTCAGGGAAACAGGTACAAATTCACACTTAACACATTAACACCTAACAACGGGAGCAGGGACGAATTGGGCCAGTACCCACTGTTGTTAAACATACAGAAAAGAATATTAAAGTATTGAAGTATTGGCTTTAGTATTAGCCATACAGAACATTAAAGTGCCCCTTTTCCATTCAGCAGGTGCCTGAGCCGCTGTGTCCTATCTTCTGACAGTCGCCGTTGTGAATGTCTGTAGAGTGTATCTTATTTTTAGTACTATATTTTTGTATTATATTCCCTATTAATCAAACTCTAAGAGTATGTATCGGCTTGTCCCCTCCTCCCGCCCCTCTCTGTGTACAGTAGAGCCTCCTGTCCAGCCAGCACATGTCCACAGACATTCACAACAGCGACATATCGTAAAACGTTTGCACATATAGTTAAATTATTAGTTGTTTTTCAGGAAGTAAAAAAAAAACACTTGAATTACTTATCCAGTCTCTCAAAATAAAGTTATTTTTCAAGCAATGCAACAGACGTCGGGCAATGTGTTTTTTTTTAATCCAACATTGACAGCCACATCTTAAATCTTGTCAGTCAGCTCTTTTTTCTCTATTTGAATTGTGGCTTACACATCGCACGACTTTAAAAGCTAGAAAAACAGGTTTTGATTCACATTAGCTGGCGAGCCTTGTTTTGTCAAAGGACAGCACAAAAAAACAGACAATACACAGGGAGAGAGAGAGTTTTTTACCCTCTGTCAAAAAACCCAAATAACCCGGGGCAGAGACTCTGGGGGGATCATTGCGTGGTACAGAGCGGAGCTCAGTCAATTCTTATGGAATGTGTTTTCTTTCTTCTTTTTTTTCAGCATGGAATAAACCTGTTACTTGATTCATATGGATGCCCGGTTCCGCCAGGGATTCAAAACATTTTTTATATTTTTTTTAATCGTGTATCTAAGGGAATAGCAGTATAACCCTGTTCATGCACAAACAGTGGCATGTTACATTATTAATTTGGGTGTCTCCTCTTGCCAGAAAGCTCTAAATTGCATTTTGAGCGCGGTTTTTGACTTTTTTTAAATTGCAACCCATAAATAAGGCGGATTGCAAAAATGCACTTGGAATCTGTCCAAGCCCTACACTGTCAGGCATTTTCTTTTACTGTAACAGACACAAAAACCCCCTTGCTTTTAACAGAGCGTTTCATAATTTCCAACACCGAAAATTATTTAAACTGCTACACTTATCATCCAACCAGAGCTCGAAATATCACAAGGATCCCCAAGAGCACAGCAAAGACTGTATTAAAAGTATACTAGTATAGTGACTAGTATACTTTAGATCTTTTTTTTCTGAACCGGGGAAAATCTGATCATGTTTCTCTATAACAATAATAAAAAACATTATTTTACATATCACCTTTATGTGATATCACCTTAAGGACAGCACATACAAGGGTTAATTGCACAATGAACCGCGCAAAGAAATCTAAAATAGTCTTCTTTAGGTGTGAGGGTAGGAGTGGATCGCAGCAGGCATAATCAGCAAACCAGGAAAACAAAGAACAGGACAGGTGAGACGTGTATCCAGAAAGCGAGTGATCAGAAAAAGGAAATGGTGTTACGCCCAGGTTTTGATTAAAAAAAAACACATATAATTAAACACACGTTTGCGATTTAAACAAAACACGATTTAAATCAATATAAATGTTTATATTGTAACGCATACTGTCCAGCCTCCATTTCTCTATAAAAATGTACTCTATTACAAATTTACAATTTGTTGATAATAGAAATGTTAGGTTCTCTAAAGCTTTGTGATAGTTGACCCACCCAGGCATCAAAAGATCAGCTGCACTGGTAAGATGCGACACCGAAGATATGATTAATAACCTTTTAAATCTGAAGGGATCCCCCCCCACACACACACACAATAGAAGCAGGAAGCAGACGCAGGGACCGTTGTCAGAAGGGAAGAAGGCGACTATTCATTGCTATCAAAAATGACTTAGAATCAATCATGTTGTGATATTTTGAAATATAAAAGTCAATTGATTGTCCATAATATTGCTATTCTATTTTTTCGAAGAAATGTTTGTTAAAAGAAAAGTCACAGCACCAGCTGGATTTGAACACACAACCCGTGAGTTGGTAATCGGTCACGTAGACCAGTGGGCTACAAGGGAAGTCGCATGAAGAGAGAGGCGAAACAGCCTACACAGCCCTGTCGCAGTACACGAATATAATCATATAGTTATTAATTTCTTTAGATACGCGATTCCATATTATATTCCCTTTTAATCAAATTCTAAAAGTATGCTTGTTGACTCCGGTTAGTTAAAGACTTCGATGCTTAAAATGTTTAGGGAGAAATGGAATACTGGTGTGTATGTTTTCTTTAAAGTACCGAGACCAGCCATATACTGTATGTTTAAGTTCCAAAATTAATATCGTTTATGGCCTTCACACGTGTTGCAGTATGCTCTTATTCTTTTTATGCTCAGGCACTAAGATTTCCCTTCAGTGGTAAAATTCCATATAAATATTGAATACTTAAACGGGCACAGTTCAGACATTAAATATACATATACATACTGTATACAGTACAGTTTGCATAAGGTAATATGTTTATGTTCCTAAATCAATCTCTTTTATGAGCATGTGAAAGGCATGGTGAATCGATTCACAAAAATGACTGTACTTTGCATGATTGGAAACAAACGCGTGATTGCGAAATGCTGCGGTGTTACTTTTACAAAGACAGTCAATGAAAAAAAGAATGTGGACCAGGGCAATACTTTGAGTTTACAGCTTGTCCAAGGTCATTCATTATTAATACTATTAGTAAAATCTTCGTTAAAGACTTTGATGGCGACAGCTCAAACATGAGAGGTTGAGCTTTATTAGCTCCACCTTGCGGGAATTCCAGATACTATTATTTTGCTTGCGGTATTATAGGAGAATTTACGGTAACTAGCGGTAGACTGCGTACAGCGCACTGGAAAATAATGCGGTATCGCCCGCACATTTTGAATGGCTGCATCTGTAAGTTGAGGATGTGGTTAAGACCGACTCTGCACTTTCTCACACTTATATACTGACTCGGGAGTCACCCCCCCTGCTGCTGAAGTCATTTCCCAGCAATGACTGCAGTTACAAGAAGTCAGGTACAGAAGAGGTCCAGGGCCCCAGCAGCTGGGATGGTACTATTACCTGCACAGGTAGGTACACCATCAGTACAGTATTAGAAAACCGCTCCCCAGCATTCATGCCAACACTCTGCCCGAAACAAACACCTGAAATTGCCATTAATGAAGGGTGTGGTGTGCAGCTGTTAGCATTGCAGCCTCACAGCGCTGGGGCCCTGGGTTCAATCACTGGGGTCTATCTGTGTGGAGTTTGCATGGTCTCCATGTGTCTGTGTGGGTTTTCTCTGGGTGCTTCTGTTTCCTCCCACAGGCCACAGACATGCTGGTACTGTAGGTTAATCAGCTTCCCATTTCCCATTTCTGTGCTAAAGCAAAACTTTGCTCCCCCCCCCACAAACTGTTCTTCTTCAATGCACTGAAAACAAGCTCTTTATATACGGTATATATTGTACTTTGATCACCTCCTGAAAATCAGGTAAAATATCTCATTACTACAGTACCTGAATCATCTAAGCCAGTTTTTTTCTTCATCTTTTAAACTGATTTGCCAGCTATGTCACATTGGCTAATCCCACTCTAGAAAACAGTAGAAACACTCTTACGCCATTTTGTTTGAGGTTGTGTTTCATACAAGGATCGCTTCCAGATAGAGCCTAAGTACAGTCGTGTCCTTCAGCCAGCTGGGGTGTAGGGCCAGTCAGGTCTATAGTGACACCTTCACCTGGAACATGAATAATCGGTGGTGGAATCAGAGCAGCTCTGTGACAGGCGGTCAGCTGGGCCTCCACCTGAGTGGAGCCGGCAGGTAGTCTTCATGGTCATGACACCTGACAGCCAGGTTCCACTGTGTTTACACATTTGCCTCCTTTCAGGGATGTGAGGCAGCCGTGAAGGGCTGGACGTGCTGTGCAGCTGAGCTCTGCTGCTGAAAGAGGGAGAGAGAGAGAAAGAGACTCCAACCACTGGAGACGATCGAGCCACTGAGAGAGCGTTGCTGCTTTTTCTCCTTGTGAGACTCAGTATAAAAGAGTCCAGCCATGTGACATTTCCTCACAGCCCAGTTGCAGTGGCGCTTTTTCCTCCAGACTGTGACAGGTGGAGCCTCGTCTGTGTCTTTGGGCAAATTTCCAAAGCCTGAACCCAGAGAAAAGTC
Source organism: Lepisosteus platostomus (assembly GCF_059453375.1). Lineage (NCBI taxonomy): Eukaryota > Metazoa > Chordata > Actinopteri > Semionotiformes > Lepisosteidae > Lepisosteus > Lepisosteus platostomus. The sequence goes on from NC_142613.1 coordinate 2,734,113, forward strand.
CGGATGGATAGTGAGTCTTCACGCCCAACACCAGCCTGTTCTGGAGCAGCAGCTGAGGTGGAGAACAGTATCAGACTGTGCTTCCCTGGTCCAGTGGAGCTCCTGCTCCTGCTTCTGGGCATCCTGGCTCCTCTGGTCTTCACTCCTTGTCTTCCTGCTTCCCTCTGGACTTCACTCCTTGTCTTCCTGCTCCTCTGGTCCTGATTTCTAAATTCTGGTCTCTTTCTTGCTCTATTTATTAGCCATAGAGAAAGTCTGGTCTGCCACAGTTCTGCTTGGTCAGTTCAAATCTGGGATTAAAATATCTCACCTAGAGGAATTTTGGTTTCCTTCAGGAGATCTTGGCAAAATGTCCTATATTTGTTAAAACCTGTGACTATTCAGGTGTGATTCTCACAGGTTTTAAATTTTAGAGTTCTTAACTCATGTTTTTGCCATTCATTTGACATTAACAAGCAGAGCACAGTTTTTACTTGAATGCATACGACACCTAGTGTTGTCAACTGTCCACAGACCTCACAGTTTCCTCTCAGAGACATCAGGACAGTTCAGCCCTCTGTTTCTAAAGGATGGGATTCTGGTGCTGGGCGCTGGTGCTGGCTTTCCTTCAAGAACACCCCCTTGTTGAAACATTGTATACTAGAGCTGTCAGCTTTCAGAGGTGACAGAAACAGGCGGAGCCCCCTCCTGAGCTTTCGATCTTTGCAAACTTAAATTTTGAGGTTGTTCAGTACGTGCTGTGCCTCTCACTGAACAGGTTTCTAAAATGTTACTCTGGAGAAGAAGTATTGTAACTCTTATCACACCCCTTTATTCTTTGTCAGCAAGTATAACTCCATTAATGTGTTCTTCATTTTAAAACCTGAAATTTAATAGGGTATTATGTAAAGTGCTATAATGTGGCATTATGGCATAAGATTTGTTAAGAGAAAAAAGCAATTCCATTCTTTAAAACATTTTGAAAAAAAGGTCTTAATGGAACTTGTGTGCAAGTGTTATTGGCTCTGGTACCAAGAGAGCATAGTGATTCTTATTACTGTTGTTCAGTCATAATGTTCACAGATGTGTGGTGTAGCTGATCACGTTCAGGGTATTTTAACAAGTGATCCTATTTCTACAAAATCACTATTCGATAAAGCTTTGTCCAGCCATACACTATGGAGCAAGAAACTCAATCTGGCTATGATTAAGAACAAAGACAATAAGGACCTTCAGATAAAGACCTTTCTTTTCACCCGTACTGACAATATCCTTGCACATGAAAAACAGAAAGACAAGAAATCTAGACTGAGACATCTAGTCACAGCACCTGAGTTCCATCGGCCAACCTGCTTGTTCTGTACAGGTCCTGGGGGTGAGACATGAAGGAAGAGCTGCTGTACTCGGCCCTGACAGCAGATCCAAGACTCCCGTGAAGACGTCCTGCTCACGCCATCCCCACTAGACCAGCCCTCGGACACTTCCACTGCTCTCGCCATTGGACACCAGCAAGGTCAGTGCTTCACTTACAAAAATTGCTTTGTGGAGGAATTTTCTGATATTTTTTTTTTGATCCGAGTCTGAAAGCGTGCACCTATGATACCTAAACTATTTCAGCCCTCAGACTGGTCCAGTTCCCAAGAGTGCAGCACCAGTCAGGTAATCTTGTCCAGAAACATCACTATCGGAGAGCGACTCCACAGAACTGAATCCCAGAAACGCACACTTCAGCTTTACAGTAAAAAACACCTACCTGTGAATTTTATATTAATAAAGTGTTTTCAGTGATTTAGATGCATGTATTTTACCTGCTAAAAGAGAACGTCTTTGCCCCAGTTATCATTATTTCATTATTATGTGTCTGTCGCTGCCCTCAAGATCCAGTCTGCTTTCCAAACTATACTACAGCAGCAGCATGAAGTAGCGATTTTTTTGGTTTTGTAATTGTAAATCACAACAATGAAAATTGTATTATGTTTCTAAATATTTTGAAAAAAAATCAGTTATAAATTCTGACCCACTCATCAATGCCTCACTTATTTGTACACATTAAATTAAACAGACCACAAACATGTGAGTACTTCTGTATCAATCGTTAGCTAAGGATTGTGAAGGAGGTAAAAAAAAAGCTAAATTTAATGTTTTTTCTTTCTGGGTGTTAGCAACAATTTTAAGACACGGTATTACGTGCGTATTAGGAGGATGTGGTTTTAGACGAGCTCTGCACTTTCTCACACTGATATACTGACCTGGGAGTCACTCCCCCTGCTGCTGAAGTCATTTCCCAGCAATGACTGCAGTTACAAGAAGTCAGGTACAGAAGAGGTCCAGGGCCCCAGCAATGGGATGATACTGTTACCTGCACAGGTAGGTACACCATCAGTACAGTATTAGAAAACCGCTCCCTAGCATTCATGCCAACACTCTGCCCGAAACAAACACCTGAAATTGCCATTAATGAAGGGTGTGGTGTGCAGCTGTTAGCACTGCAGCCTCACAGCGCTGGGGCCCTGGGTTCAATCACTGGGGTCTATCTGTGTGGAGTTTGCATGGTCTCCATGTGTCTGTGTGGGTTTTCTCTGGGTGCTCCTGTTTCCTCCCACAGGCCACAGACATGCTGGTACTGTAGGTTAAACAGCCCTGGTGTGTGAGTGTGTGAGTGTCCTGCAATGGCCTGGCATCCTGCCCAGGGTTGCCCTGCCTTGAGCCCATTGCTTGCTGGAATAGACTGCAGCTCCCCTGGGTCCTTAGTGTTTGTCCAGTGAAAACACCAACATTGATCTGTCCTGTACAGCTCGCAGCAGGACCCACGGCCCGTCTCAGCCAGATTTCCTGTTTCAGTGCCGTTTGCCTATTTCATCCCTCCCTCCAGTATCCAGAATTCAGCAGGGTTAGAACATAGCTGCAGAGCTCCTGCAGGAGTGAACCAGGCTGAGGAAGATACAGCTACAGGCTCCTGGGCTGGAGTCCAGCCTCTGGTGTCTGTCTGTGTGGAGTCTGCATGTTTGCATCACATTGATGGAGGTTATTTGCAGGGAGATCCAGCCCTGCTGAAGACATGCTGGCTGGGTCAGTTTGCTCTGTGCACCAGAGAGGAGCTCTGAGCTCTCAGTCCCACCTTCAGTCTGCAAAGAGGAACAAGGATGAGCTGAGTTCTGCTCGCAGGTGGATGAATGACTCAAGTACGGATCTTGAACTCAGGGGAGGAGAGGAGACTGGCCTTGGGGGAGCAGGTCTGCTGCCCCCCTCACTGCAGCCTGATTTTCACATCACAGCTTCACTTCTACTGCGCTTGGTTTCTTTTTTGCAAGGATTTACTTTTCTTTACAGAAAATACAATTCATACGGGCTCTGAAAAACCCATTTTTGTGCTAAAGCAAAACTTTGCTTCTTTTCCCCCCCAAACTGCTCTTCTTCAAGGCACTGAAAACAAGCTCTTGTTAAGGTTCTGGGATCAGAAGAACGAAAAAGCCCAAATAAAATCATTACAGAAAAAAACAGGTTCAAAGACGAACAGAGCAATACTCCATAAAAATAACTTCAGATTATTTTAACAAAGGGTTAATCTTGGGAAAACGCTTGTGCTAGCCAAACTCGCCTTCCTTCGCTCCTTGACTGCCAGTGAAATAAAGTGACAAATCACACCCAGCGATGTGCCTTCCCTACTGCAGCTGAGCACACTGGTGAGGAGCAGTGCTGTGTGGGTGCAGACAGGGGGAGCTGGGCCTGCCTGTGCATTTACCCCTGAACCCCGCTGTCCCGGCAGAAGGAAACTGGGAGTGGGAGTGCTGGCCAAGAGAGTGAGGGGTAAGCCTGGACATGGGGAGTGATTTAACTGCAGGGGTGGGACTGTACTCATTGTGTTGTGCTCAGAGCTCAGAACAAACTGCCTTAACCAACAGAGAAGTTGTATGAGTATAAATCCACCCCAGAGAGGTCACCAACACTCACATTGGGACTGTAGGGCTGAATTCAAGAGCTAGTGTATTGAGAGGGGACAGTGCTCAGGGGCTGCTCCAGGGCTGGGACAGTGCACAGTAGCTGGAGGGGCTGCAGGCCACACCCACTTCCACCCCCCCATTGGTATGGCAACCACCATTGACCAGGCAGGTGGTCCCACTGCTGCTGTTCTGCACCACTGCTGAGAGGGAAGGGGAAAAAGGGATGGAGAAGGAGAGCATGACGGAGAGGTGAGAGACATACAGGGAGAGAAGAGGCAAGGGAGACACAGAGTCATTTACACATTCAGTAAGTGGACAGTGTCCAGTAACACATTAGCACTGCCCTGAAGCTGAATGGGACAGAAAATATATAAGAATGCTTCTCAGCAGTCTCCACAATTCAACTAAGGTGCAAGAAAAGCATGTTTCAAATCACTCAATCAAAGGAAATCATTTTTTTTGTCTAAATAATTCAAGATCCTAACTGTACAAGTACACAAGGCAAAGTTTACATGGAGAGCAATGCAGACTTATTTTGTACGTATCCGTTACTTGCCATGAACTACTGTAGAACAGAAACTGTAGAAACTGAATGCCAAGAAACAAGTGCACAGAGCTACCTGAAAGCAAAATGTTAATATGCATACTTATATTTATCTGCACACATGAAGAATTTTATTACAGTTATGATCTTTTAGACAATTTTTAATAAATGTTTAATGAATGACACTTTCAATGTAAGAGACATTATAATACTAGACAGGGAGGGTCAAGGGGAGGTCATAAGACAACAGGAAGAATTAACAGCCCTGAGTAGCTGAAAAACAGCTCCTTATTTGGAGGACGCTAGCAACTGCAAAACTAGCCTAAACTGGTTAGGGTGAGATTCCATTTATAACTGGAAGTAAGATTCTGGCCCCACCTCTATCTGGCACTTTAAGAGAATAAAAGCAGATAAGGTAGAGAACAGAGTTGAGTTGCAGGGTTTTGGGGCAAACTGTAACTCCTGTGCGTGTAATATAGAAGACCTTTGCTGCTGCAAAGGTTACAGTATTTACATCCCATAGAGGGAAGAAAGAAAACTTTACCAGCACAGTTTACAGCTCTGACCACACTGACGACATTGAGCAGCACATGGACTGTTTGCAGCAGGGAGAGCAGTAGGCCCTTGTGTTCTCCAAATACACTGCTCAGTGTCTCAGGCTACTGCTGCACGCACGCACGCACGCACGCACGCACGCACGCACGCACGCACGCACGCACGCACGCACGCACGCACGCACGCACGCACGCACGCACGCACAGACAAGCCATTTACACACACAGATACAGAGGACACACACGAAGATACACAGGCCACACACACACACAGTTTGCTGTCCCGTGCGATGCGCAGACAGCCCCCTGGGCGCTAGGCCGCACAGCCCAGCCTGGCCACTCACAGTGCTGGGGGCGGCTGTGGGGGTCCCCCCTGTCCTCCAGCAGCAGGCTCTGTCTCCAGGGGGAGCAGACAGGCCCTGGGGGGGCCGCAGGGTCTGTGGGGGGGTTGAGCTCCTCCATCCTGGCCAGGTCCTGCAGCCTCTCCTCCAGCAGCCGCTGCTGCCTCTTCTCCTTCCTCTTCATCTTCTTCTTCTTGTTCTTGGACACCTTCCCTGTCTGCACACAGCGTGGGGTCAGAGGGTCAGAGGGCAAAGGTCAGTGCACGAGCAGCACTGTACAGCAGCGTCTCAGGGGCAGTATGTAAGCGTGTCTGTGTCTCCACACTCATTCTCTGTATCCAGTCTCTCTCAAGCCCAGCAACTTGTAAAACCTCCAATTTACATCACAAAATAGACTACATTTCCAGGTGTGCGCAGTACCATGTTCTGCGATGTAAGACTAGACAACAAAACAAAAATTGTGTGCGGCCCTATGACATTGTACACAAGCAAGCTTGTGTGCTCATTCACTCGTACATCACAGTACATCAGTCATCATGGTGACTTTGAGCAGGAAGGGCCGCATCACATCACAATTTGGGGGAACTTTAATGTGAGTTTGCGACAACATGTCGACTTACAGGACTTTCACAAAGTTCACGATTTTGTGTTTAATTCGAATTGTGTACGTTTTTTCTATATCAATGAATTTTATCACTGGGTGAACAGTCTGAACTGCAGCCCCTTTCATCAATTTAACACACAGGTTCCAACAGTCAGGTCTTGACTGGTGGCTTACAATGAATAACCCCAGAATGAAGTCTGGGGTCGCTCAACGTGTGTTTTCAATTCAGCATGAAGGAACGAGTACTTTTATTTGTTTTTCTGGATCATGGGACCAGATCTTCAGCGAAAGACTCGTCTCACCACCGTACAGAGCCAGTGCTGCCACTCCAGCACCCAGCCCACGGGACTAAGAGGAGCCTACAGCCTAAATTTCCCATTGGCCCTTACCTATCATGGCCTCCTAATAATCCCCCTCTATGAATTGGCTTCATCACTCTGCTCTCCTCCCCACTGATAGCTGATGTGTGGGGAGCGTTCTGGCGCACTATGGCTGCCGTCACATCATCCAGGTGGGGCTGCAAACTGGTGGGGGTGGAGGGGAGTCCCCATTACCTGTAAAGCGCTTTGAGTGGAGTGTCCAGAAAAGTGCCATATAAGTGTAAGCAATTATTATTATTATTATTATTATTATTATTATTATTATTATTATTATTATTATTATTATTATTATTACAGTACTTCAGCCCCCGTATGCTGCTGATGGGTGAGCCTTTCAGCTGCCTCTACAGAGCCCAGACACAGAGGTTCTGTAGACTTGACACCAGCACAGCAGGGTCTGTAGATTGGTTCTATTTATGTGGCAGGGCCTCACACAGACGCTTATACAGAAGGCAGATATTTGGATCAGGAGGAATAAGGCTACTGGAGCAAAACTAGTTTGGGCCACGAATTTCATAACGATGGGGTTCTGGATTTCAGTGTTTATCTCTGGTCTTCAAATTAAACTCGCAGACAAAGTTGTGCAGTACCATGTTCTGTGATTTAAGACTAGACAACAAAACGTCCGGTACTGTGTGCGGCATTATGACACTGTACACAAGCAAGCTTTGACAGTTTGACAGTTTTTCTTGGCTCTTCTGGTGTTGCAGCTGTAAGCAGACTTCGAAAACCTAGAAACCAGCTGCAGACACAGCGACCCACCCTGGACACCGCTGACTTAAAGGAAGGGGATTTAGCCATTTCTTTCACAAAAAGGAGACTCTAATTCATTCAGGGAGACAAAGCAACACTCCCGAGAGATACTGTAATTAAAATGCAAACTTTACTCTGGAGACGAACTCCCACTAGCAAGACCCAAACAGAAACACAATCTTCCGCACTGTGAGGGGTCGTCACTTCTTCGCTGGAGAATCTCCTGTGCTGCTTTCCACATTTTCAGAGTTTGTTTCCAACATGCCTCCCATTACAATGCTAGAAGCACCCAACGGATGTTCCCGAAATCCCAGTGTAACACAGCCTGTTCATTGACCTCACAGCACACAGTAGGGCACTTCTTATCCCTGCCTGTGCATTTACCCCTGAACCCCACTGGCCAGGCAGAATGAAACTGGGAGTGGGGGTGCTGGCCAAGAGAGGGAGGGGTAAGCCTGGGTATGGAGGGTGACTGATATCCGGATAGCGCAGAGTCCGAGGTCGGGGAGAAGACGGAGCCCGACAGAGCCGAGTCCGGGCTGGTGAACCGGCCCCCGCCCATCCTCAGGGCGTGGCCATTGCAGCCCTCCAACCAGGGGAAGGAGGTGGGGCTGGAGGGGCTACAAGCCACGCCCCCCGCCCCCATTGGTATGGCAACCACCATTGACCAGGCAGGTGGCCCCTCTGCTGCTGTTCTGCACCACTGCGGAGAGGGAAGGGGAAAGAGGGATGGAGCAAGAGAGCATGACGGAGAGGTGAGAGACATACAGGGAGAGAAGAGGCAAGGGAGACACAGAGTCATTTACACATTCAGTAAGTGGACAGTGTCCAGTAACACATTAACACTGCCCTGAAGCTGACCTCCCTGTCCCTCTCTCTCTCAGGTCTTGTGATGGAGTGGAAGAGGCTGCCCTGTTGGGGCTGTTCTGGAGACTCCAGCAGGCAGCAGACGGGCCTGAAGACGGCGCGTCACTCCGGGGCCGAGGGGGGGTGGGGGTTGGGGACGGACTGGCAGACCAAGGACACAGCTGGCCTCCCTCTCTCCTTCCGGCCCCTCGCCTCTCCAGCGCTCTCCTCCCTCCATCTGACTCTCAAGGGCCTTGCAGACCTGGTCCGTCTCTCTCCCTCTGTCCCCTGGCCCCCGCGAGAGGGAGTGCGTCTCTCCGTCTTAATCCAGTGCACCCCCTCTCTCCGTGTGCTGTGGGGAGGGGAGTCTGAACTTCGCCCTCCTGTCTCCCGTGATGAAAGGGTCTGAAGGGGTTTTTTTGTGAACAGGCAGCAGAAACCCGCCGCTCATCGCAGCTGGCTCCTCGCGCACTCAGAATCTGCTCTTTTTGTTTCATGGACACACATTTGGAAGCAAGACCCCACATGCCATGTTTCTGTTTCTATTGTATCTGCTTCTGGTGTGTGTGTTCTGGACGGAGAAGAAGGAGAAGGGACTGTAGGCGACACGGGTGGTTGGAAAAGGTCGACAGGCTTGGTTTCTTGGTGCTACTTATTCCCCGACAGGTATATTTCTCTTTCTGTCCCTGTCCTCCTCACTCTCCTCCTAACTCCCTCCTCCAAAGCCCAGACTTTCTCACTGTCCCCTGCTCCTTGATTTGATTATTTCCAGCTCTGGGTTCTGATAATGATGGTTATTATTATATTATTGTTATATTATTATTATTGGTATTGTTATTATTACAGACACACAGTTCTCGTGGGTTTGTGTTCAATCTTTTCATTTCAAAGTTGCCTTTTTGGTTTCTTTTCCTCTTGATAGAAATAAAGGTTCAGGAATTGTTTTAGGAACTTTCAGCTGTGTGTTGGTGTCCGTGTTGGGGGCAGTGTGTGTGTTTGAAGGGGGGATGATTGGGTGTGTGTGTGAGGGGAGAACAGTCTGGTATACTGATAAGAGTGACCCCGGGTGAGATTTGTATGTGTCCTTGATTTCACAGCCGACAGGAATTCAAGTTGCTGTTGAGTGACATGTGCTGGAAGTTCCAGCGACGGCCGCGCGGTGGCAGCATCGTTGCGCAATCACGCTGTCTGCAGCTGAACATTAAACTCGTAAAGGCGGACCCTTCTGCACGCATTCAATAGAGCTGTCTCCTGCCCCCGCGCTGAGGTGCCCCCTCGCCTCACCCTGACCCCGAGTTCCTCCAGGCACGTCAGCCCTGGAGCCTGGAGACCTGTTACTGCACCTCGGAGGTCTCCAGGCATGTGGGACACAGCCCGTTGAGCTAAAGAGAGATCTCTCTACAGCCCACTGGCTGTAGTCCTGCTATCACAGGGAAGGGAAGAGCGGTAAGCCGGTTCTTACACACCACTGACGGCCATAAGCGTTGCAATATAAACTTGTATCTAAAAAAAAAATAGGGGCTGAATTGAGTTCATCGGCTCTTTTCCTTTGCGCTGGTGGTTTTCAGCCCAGGGCAGTACTGGTAGCAGTATATGTAGCCACTAGAGGGCGCCGGTCTACTTCTTTCGGGAGGCTGCTAATCGTGTCGTGTTGCAAGAAACAGGCGGCAGTTTCGCCGTTTAATCAGCGCTCATATGGTGCAAGTAGCTCTACCAGCCGGCAGCTCCCGGCTACCTGGATGGGAGACTCCTGGGAAACTCAGGCTGCTGCTGGAAGAGGTGTTAGTGGGGCCAGCAGGGGGCGCTCACCCTGCGGTCTGTGTGGGTCCTAATGCCCCAGTATAGTGACGGGGGACACTAAAACTGAGGTTCTGACTCTCTGTGGTCATTAATAATAATAATAATTAAAAATTAAAAATCCCAGGGCGTTTCTCGAAAAGAGTAGGGGTGTTACCCCAAAGTCCTGGCGGGGTTACCTGCGTTCAAGGCCGCCGGACACGCTCTCCTGATTACCGGTTCAGTTCTCCTGCGCCGTTGTGTGTCGGGGGGGGGGGGCAGAGTGACTTCTCTCCCCCCGCGAAAAAACAAGGCGCTATATCCCGGGAACCAGAGCAGCACAGCGGTCACTACACATCGGCACGAACCGCCCAAGCGCAGCGCCAACTCGTCGTCTGTGCCGTCCGCGGGGAGGCCAACCTCTTCAAACTGCCCTGAGGCGAGAGAGAAGGGACAGGTCACCCCTGTTATTACGTCATTACGGGTGGAAATGAGCGGGAACGCAGCGCCCCGCGAGTGGAGGCAGACGCGCCTCGCCGCAAGCTCGAGGGTTTTCAAAACTGCCTGTGAGTGATTGGCACCAGCACGCAGCCAATCACCTGTCTCGGCGGGTGCCTGGGGCCTCGCCTACACTGGAGAGAAGCGACGATGATTGGCCCGCAGGTTTGCCGCTCTAGCGTTGGCTCCGCCTCCCGTTGCTCGAGATTCCCGTTTGCGCGTGAGCTGTGTAACGTCTCTGGCCGGTTGTTGTGCTGAGGTCGGGCGTCACAGGTTAGTCAAAATAACTTCTAATATTTGACATAAATTGTGGATATAGTCACCTGTCATGTGTTAAATACTCATTGTAACATGTCTACCGTTTTGTTCGAAGGTTGTTTTAACTATACAAAGGACAAGTTAGCCATTTGGGTCAATAATCTTGCTTTGAGGTAAACTTCTAGAAACAGCTTGTGCGAGTTTAGGGGTGTGTGACAGACAGTACAGGGGGACCCTGTTAATAAAGGCAGGAAAGGCTCCTGCAGGGATCCCAGACGGCCACAGGGCGGAGATCATCTTCAGAGTTTAAAAGATGTAAACTGGACAGCGATAACCCTGTTTCTCCAGTGTGTTTTATGGCGCTTAGCCGGGGGAAGTCAGGATTTGACCAGTCAGTCACATGCTGTGCTTTGGTCTAATTGAGGTGCTCATGTCCCTATTTCAGTGTCTCTTCGTATGAAGCTTATTTAAAAACACAGAGATTATTTCTACAAGCAAGACTAAAATGTGTCCATGTGGTTCGGTTGATGGATCTGCAGTGTTGTCAGCCTGTCTCTCTGGTAATTTGTAAAGACTTGGTATGAAACAGGTCTCAGTTTAGTACAGGTGTTTCCTTTCTACTTGTGAGGAATCCCTATTGGAAAAATGGATATTTCTGACAGAAGAGTTGACAGTTGTTCCAAGTGGGAGGTTTTCTTACCGTACCTCCGCTTTCAGCAACAGCTCAGTCTTTAGTGGAGCCCAGCCCCGCAGACACAGGGCTCTCGACTGGACCACAGCCTGGACAGGACGCCAGCCCATCGCAGGGCAGTGACACTCTCCAGCAGACTCTACCTAGAGAGCTGTGAGTGCACTGCTCATGAGGTTAGACCAGACTGGGGGGCAGTAAAAGACACCCACTCTACTAGCAAATAAAGGTGTTCGTGCTTATACTGACAGACCTGTGTGGGGTACTATTGGTGTTCTTTGAAAGCAAAGTTTGCAGTCAGGTAGTGTCTTATGCCGGCGTTACACTACACGACTGTTCCTAGGATTTCCAGTCGTGGCCTTCCTTTACATGATCGTAAGAAAACCACAGAGAGTTGTAGAGAGTCACAGTGCACGCCCGTTACCGTCAGTTGTGTAGTGTGACATCCCCAGGGACTCAGTCATATTGCTCTTAATAGCCCCTACAACTCTCTGCGACTGGCTACGACAAACTCAGACAGGTTTGATTTTCTCGTAGCCAGTCGCCAGTCGCAGGGGTGGGCTCTTGTGTCTGCGACAGTCACAGCCAATGAGCGCGCAAGTGGAAGTACAGTGCGGCTGCAAGGAAAGAGGGAAAGCGAGTGTGTTGGACTGGGCAAATGGAGGAGAGGCTCGTCGAACTGTGGAGCCAGCACAGATGTCTGTTCGGCGTTTCGTGTTTGTGTACTTTGTGTGCTGCTCCTCCTCTTGCTCCACGTTGATTGGCTGACAAAATGAGGAGACCTTGTGGTAGCTTCGCGGTGCGATACGAGATGTGGAACCGGGATGAAAAGTCGTGAGGGAATCGTGTGATTAGTCACCCCTGCGATTCCTAGTCGTATGATTTGACACCCTCTGGGACAGAAAAGGCAGCCAGACTCCGCAGCTGCAGTCGTTAATTTTGACATGCTCTCTGACTAGAGGTCGTGTCGAGTCCTGTAGCCCGACGCGGCTTAAGGGACGACAGTATTGTGTCACTGAGCATTCTGGAGACAGTGGGCCAGCAGAGAGGGGGTGCAGTGACTCTCCTGCACAGTGAGGGGTGCTGGGGGAGCCTTTCCCTAAATAGAATCATAGGAACCTGAGAGACTCTTTAAAGGTGGTTCGGGAGACAGACTGGATGAGAAGTATAAAAGATTGCATTACTCCAGTTTCACTGAGACTGGATTTATTTAAAACCACTGAGCACAAAGAAGGTTACTTGTGCTGTTCTTCGTGAAAGGTTACATCTCTTTAAAGACAGTACAAGAAACATGAAATCAGGCTAATGAATGAAAATTGTCTATGAAATCAATACAGAAAAAGGATCACAGAGAACACAATATGCATCAATGTTTTATAGAAAACAGGAAAATAAAAGAAAACACATTTCAGAAATGCTCTTTAACTCCGTTGTCAGATAATCAGTGTAACAATTCAATAGTATCCCAGTAAAATTATTTTACATCTGTCAAGCATTTGAACAAAATGAGTTTCTTGTGGTGTATTCACTAACATGTACTTGCATGGTGCCAAAACTTATATGGAACAATAACTTTCATTTGCTGCTTTTCAGTTTAATAATATCTTTATCAGAATGTTAGAAAGGGGACATGTATATGGTAACATCAGTCAGTCCTGTATTTCTCACTTAATATGCACTTAATTCTAATTTCTATAGTATGCTTTCAACCTATCTTATTTTTTACTTTTTGTAATGTAAGAAAACCAGCTCAGGGACGCCAAATATGTAATCATAGTGGCTCTCTGAAGGCACCAGTTCTGTAGGGTCTGGGCATTTACTGAAACAATTATTAATTGTAGCAGTAAATCACAAAGTTGATTCTTTTGATGGCTTTAGAATCCAACCATGCGACATAACTCAAACAACGCACACACACAGGTACTAATACAAGAGGATACATTTATTAATACATAAAATATGCATGTAAACCTAACAGATCTTATCGAGAGGGTTATCAGAATACAAAAGATATATATTCACGAAGTTACGAAGTGTTACACATATCAAGAGGACATACGTTCAGTATATCATTCATTAAGACCGTTTCATAAATGAACTTGGTTATAACTTCTACATTAGATACTCAAAACAAGTACATAACTCTTAGGAATTAAATTGATATCAACTGGTTGCGATAACAATTGAATTCTCGAGCAGTAATGCATTGAAGTTGAATACTCATCCAATTTCTGGGGATTCAGATCTCCTGCGGGCACAAAGAAACAGTTGCAGGCTGTTGCTGTCCAATCCGCGCTCTCTGGCTAGGTGCCAGGCTGTGCTGTGCGGCTTGCGACGGTGCACTGCTGATGCTCACTGTTGGCTTAAACTAGCAAAGTTTGTGCACAGGAGAAAAGATGACTGTGGGTCCCAGCAAGTCAGGAAGAGGACCGGTTCGTTCCTGATGAAGAGCTAGTTCTGAATAGTGATTCAGCTGTTCACAGTTCCGACCTGTTCACGAGGCCTGCTGCTGGTTACTCTCTGGCAACCTCCACTCTAGACTCTTAGAACAAAGGAAAGTTCTGGCACTAGGACACGGTCCGTGGTTGTCCGGGCTGAGTCTCAGGATGGTCAGGAGGCGCGCTGCGAGAATGTCCTGCCCTTGGGAGCCTTCTGCTCTTGGGCCGTCCTGCCCTGGAATTCTCCTTTGAATTCCCTTTAGAACAGTCCACAGAATCCTCCTGAATCCCTTCTGAATCTTACTGAATCTCCCTGAATCTCTCTGAATCTCTCAGGCTCTCTGTGTTGCCTGTTTTTACCTGGAGGAACTTCAGCTCGTTGATTGGCTGAAAGTTCCATGGGCATCAGAGTCCCACGTGGGTTACTCGGCCCTACCAGTCCCTGATTGGTTGATCAAGGTGAGATATGAGTCACTTACTCCTGACACTTAGTAATGCAGTCCAGATGTCCAACTGGCACTCCCTAGACAGATAGGCGCCAATGGATGACCATTGATCATGATAGCCAGGCTTAGCTAAGTGCATCCCCCTTTGGGAGCTTGTTTCTTATCAAAAGAAAACATCTTAAATCAGCCTGCATGAATAGTTTCTCTGTGGCTGCACCACAGAGATGAACAGAGAAATGGGGCCTCATTTGGGAAAGCCCAGAACACTTAATTCTTTCTTATTATTAAGCCTCGCCGTTACAGTAACATCCCTGAGGCACCGTCCTTTACCCACTCTTTCAAAGTCTTCTCTTCCTGTGGAAGCAGAATCTCTCCACTGGCCACCTTCTGCACTATCACAGCTCCTTCTCTGACTCGCTGTAGTTCTCTGATGCGATCCAGGTATCCAGGCTTGGCTTCGTGCTCCTCAGCCTGTATCATCAGGTCAATGTAATCTGGGGTCCTGAGAGGGTCGGGCCGCAGAGCGATCTCTTTCAGACGCTTCAGAGTGCGACTCAATTTGTCAATTAATTGTAAGACCTCTTTCTGTACCTCTCTGTATGTCTTCTGAAGCTGTTTGACAACTTCCTCTGCACTCATCTTTTTCCCCTTTGCGTCCTCAAACTGCCTTTTCAGATCCTCATATGTTCTTTTCTCTTTTCTGGTTCTGTATTCCCATCTGTACTTCTGATTAAAATGTACACTCCAGACACATTTCTTTTTACAAATCCTGCAGTTTCCTTCATTATCCATTGCCAAACAACCTTTCTTATCATTATCATCAGGAATTTGACAGGGATAGTGACAGGTGATATGACACGCTTGGCAGTTGGTGATGTAGTTTCCAGTCTCAGAGATATCTTCCTTTACTGCCTCTGTGACCCCTACTTCATACTCAAAGTTCTTGTTTTGCTCTATACAGTGTTTGTGACGTTCCAATGCTTCTTGTGTCTGTTCCAATTCATTGAGTGTCGTCAGTCCGACTTTGATCTTGGGCTGCAGCCCCTCCACTGTCACCTCCAGTCGATTGCGCTCCTCCAGGACCTCCTTTGTCAGCTGCAGACTTCGGGTTTGCATGGTGTTCAAATAGCTAAAGAATGTATCCATGTTTTCTGAACCCATCTGCCATAACATTTTGTCAAACATACTCTGATGTGAACTTCCTGTTGATCCCTCATTAGAAGCAAACAAGACTGAGTTGTTGAATTTGAAATAGTGAGGGGTGTCATTTTTCAGTTTGGCACAAGAGACATCAGCAGCTTTGATGGCCTCTAAAACAGGTGGAGGCTGCCCGTCAGCAAAGGTGACCAGAACTACAATATTGTCTGCAATGTCTTTTCCAAATATCGAGAGAATTGAGTCAAAGATGTACTTCTGTGTGTGTGTGAGACGTGCTAAAGCAGACTGGACCACAAAACACACTGCGTCAAGACTAATGATACCATTCTTATCAGAAAAGAAGTCTCTGATCTTCTGGGTGATGATTTTGTCCTGTCCGATCCCTCTGGTGTCCCCAAACCCTGGAGTGTCCACAATAGTGAGAGAGTAGCTAACCCTGAACCCTTCACTGTGGTGGATCTGATAGGCTGTGATCTCAGAGGTCTGACTCTCAGCCTGTGTCTTGTTGGTCTCTTCATGTATCAGTTTGAACCTGCTCTCATCCTCCCACTCCACTCCCAGGATGTAGTTGATCATCCCGTTGATGAGGGTGGTCTTCCCTGAGCCCGTCGCTCCCAGGAGCATGATCGTTCTGTTTCTACTGTTCACTGCTGGCTTTCCAAAGCTGAGTTTGGGACAGGTACTGCGTTTATCTTTAGACAGATTAAGCCTGTAAATCGAAGGTTTGCCCTTGTTCATTAAAGTGCACTTCTTGGGGTCGCCTGTAATTCGCTTTACAGGTGTTTCTGCTGTTGTGATCACCACTTCATCACTCGGTGCGCTGGTCCCACGATCCCCACAGTCACACCGGACTCTGATTCTGTAGGATGTTTTCTTTGTCAAGCCTTCAATAGAAAATGAATTCTGTTCTTTGTTAGTTTTCTTCTTCAGCCACTGATCAGATGTTTCCTTACTGCCTTGTACTCCTTCCTCTCTGTATTCAATGATGTATCCTAGTATGCTGACCCCCTCTCCATCAGCAGAAGGATTTTCCCAGGTTATTTTGATGGAAGTTGGAGACACCTGGAGAGCTGAGGGTTTTCCAGGGGTACATAAGTTTATCACAGTGTTGAACGTTTTGATGTCACTGCTCACGGGGTATCCCAGCTTGCCCTCTCCTGTGGATCTGAGCTCATACTCAGTGTGAGGCTGCAGCCCTGACACAGGGACAGTGTCCTGAGTGTCTTTGACAGTGACAGATTCCCACTCTTCCTGCTGCTTGGGTTTATATCCCACCCTGTGCTCCAGTGTGGCAGAGCTGTGGGGGGACATCTGTTCTGTCACAGTGTTATGTGTCACTGTGTGAACCTCAGGGTTGCCAGACTTTGATGGGGGCTCAAAATACACACCTTCATTATCCCCACCCTCATACAGGAAGATACACGCTCCGGGACGCTGGTCATCTTGTTTAGCATCAACAAAGAATTTAGTTTCCTTCTGGGCCTTGTTAATTTTCACTAACTCAAGGAAAGCCTTCAGACACAATTTAATCTTCTGATTAGTCTCTTGGCCTAACCAGCATCCTTTGTGCTCCATACTAGAACCACTACTTTCTTCTTTGCCCCTTCTGAAATTAAGGAAGTCAAAGATTAGTTTCAGAAAACTGATAATTCCATGAAATAAAACTATCCATGACCATCCTGTGCTAGTCTGTTGTGTGTCAGTGTCTGTGTTCCTGCTCTCTGGGTGTCTGAGGTAGCTGGTCAGCTCTGACAGATACGGCTCAGGCTGGCTGAGTGAGGTGAAGCTGAAACAAACCACATTCTCAGTGTCTGGATCAAACAGCACCCGGTCCAGTTCCTCTTGTGTGGACAGCACATTTATACCACTGTCTTTCAGTTTAGTAAGATATCCATTGACTGCCTTCATTTCTCTTTCTTTATTCTGCAGCCACAGTTGAAGCCTGTCTAATTTGAAAGGCGAGTCTTCATGATGTTTCATCAGCTCTCTGAACTCTTCTTCATCTTTCTCACCTCCCCTAATAGCTGGCAGTACACTGGCTAATCTATCCATGAAATTCAGTTTGTACTGAAGGACCAGTTGTTTCAGATTTTCTATTTTTCCTTTGACGTCAGGAAAGGTTTGGGAAACTGTGTGTTTCTGCAAGTCGTTACATCGCATTTCAATCACATCCAGGTTCTCCACTGCAGTCTGTGCCTGTGTGACAAAATGGTTGCTTATGTGTCTGACCAGCTTAGCAGCCTTGGAGTCCAGGTTGACCAGCGGGTACAGCCAGACCCTGATGGGCACAGCGTGTTCTCCTCCTTCTCCGAGCAGAGTCGGGAGGGCTCTGTAGACCTCAATGGCCTCTTTAAAAGTGGACGGGTTTGTCGCCAGCTGAACATCCCCGTGAAATGTGTAGCTGAACTTTTCTCCAGCGGTCTTTTCCTGTTCTGTCATTTCCAGAGAGGCTTTGCCACTAATTGAGATTCGTTTCAGCTTTTCAATGGTGAGTTTCAGTTTCGCCTCGATCTCCTGCTTGTTCTCTCCCTCAGACACCTCTCTGTCAAACACAAAGTAGGCCTGAGCCCCGTACAGCACACCTGTGACCACATGGGTGGGCATTTCGTCCTCAAACACACTGGGATGGGTCACCTGCCCTCGGCCCAGGTGACTCATGGTCAGCTGCTCTTTCCTGACAGTGGTGTGGTAGTGCAGAGTGACTCTGGCCTGGCTGTGGGATTTCTTCTTGTCATTGAAGTACTTGGCGGCTCCTCCCACTTCCACAAGACCCCCCAGAAGACTGGCCTTCAGTGAGGCGTCCACCTGCAGGGCCGAAGCTTTGTCATCAATGGAGTCTGAGGCAGAGACCCTGAGCTCAGTTTTATTCTGGGAGCGCACACTGGTGTTCTTCTGTAGCTCCTTATGGTCCCACAGCGTGATGGCTGCAATAGAGTCAGGGTTGATTACCTAATGCTCCTGACACTGGACAATGTCAAAGAGGTTTGCTCAGTACTAAGCTTCATATAGAGAGATACTGATGTAATAAAGAAGTTCATTAATCCTGTGATTCGACAGCTTCTGTGAAAGAATTAACTGTCATGAAGCGAGAAGCTTAAAAAGACCTGTGAGGAGAGTTTAGGACATGTCAATGAAATTCAGATAAGATTAAAATTGTGTTCTGTAATCCTATATTATATATTGGCACTAAATTAATAGATTTCATCTGGAATGTTTACCTGGGATCAGTGTGTCAGTCATACAGCAGCCCAGCTGGAACAGTGTGTAGTTGTGTCTGCTGTGCTACAGGTTTACCTGGGATCAGTGTGTCAATCATACAGCAGCCCAGCTGGAACAGTGTGTAGTTGTGTCTGCTGTGCTACAGGTTTACCTGGGATCAGTGTGTCAATCATACAGCAGCCCAGCTGGAACAGTGTGTAGTTGTGTCTGCTGTGCTGTGGGTGTATCTGGGATCAGTGTGTCAGTCATACAGCAGCCCAGCTGGAACAGTGTGTAGTTGTCTGCTGTGCTACAGGTTTACCTGGGATCAGTGTGTCAGTCATACAGCAGCCCAGCTGGAACAGTGTGTAGTTGTGTCTGCTGTGCTACAGGTTTACCTGGGATCAGTGTGTCAGTCATACAGCAGCCCAGCTGGAACAGTGTGTAGTTGTGTCTGCTGTGCTGTGGGTGTATCTGGGATCAGTGTGTCAGTCATACAGCAGCCCAGCTGGAACAGTGTGTAGTTGTGTCTGCTGTGCTGTGGGTGTATCTGGGATCAGTGTGTCAGTCATACAGCAGCCCAGCTGGAACAGTGTGTAGTTGTCTGCTGTGCTACAGGTTTACCTGGGATCAGTGTGTCAGTCATACAGCAGCCCAGCTGGAACAGTGTGTATTTGTTTCTGCTGTGCTGTGGGTTTACCCTGGATCAGTGTGTCAGTCATACAGCAGCCCAGCTGGAACAGTGTGTAGTTGTCTGCTGTGCTACAGGTTTACCTGGGATCAGTGTGTCAGTCATACAGCAGCCCAGCTGGAACAGTGTGTAGTTGTGTCTGCTGTGCTGTGGGAATGTCTGGGATCAGTGTGTCAGTCATACAGCAGCCCAGCTGGAACAGTGCGTAGTTGTGTCTGCTGTGCTGTAGGTTTACCTGGGATCAGTGCGTCTCTGCGGCAGTCATACAGCATCCCCAGCTGGAAGGGTCTGCCCAGAGCTGCCATCTCAATGGGAACAGTTCCTACAGATGACATGGCTGGTGGTGGACTGGATACTGCAGAAAGAAGGTTTAAAGTCAACAGTTATATATGTTTGTATTTTTACATATCTAATTTAGGTTTTACATTAATGGATGGAGCTGTGAATCTGGGGATTCAGGTAGATTACATCCCTGGTCGATGAAGCTTGGCTCAGGGAACTTCGCTTATCTACTACTTGATTTCTGTCACTAATAAGCAATAAAAATTCTTCAATCTTAAAAAATGGCATGGGCGCTAAGGTGTTGAAAAATATATGTATAGAGAAACCTGGTTTGTATCCACCTGGTTACCACCCTGAAGTAGTACTTTGAAATATTACAGGAGTTACCCAGTGGAGACGCACTTTCTTTCCCCTAGACAACACCCAAGCAGCTCTTTTACAAAGTGAAACCCTACCGTCGCTTTTTTATTACAAAGAGATAGTGGGCTGTTGCATGTTTTTAGACCTATTTGTTTCTCTTGTCGTGGCATTACTGCTGTCTATAATATTGTTTGTCCCCACTTTCAGCTGTACTTATCAGTCATTACTCAGTTAAAACTTTCCTCTTCGTATATACAGTACTTTGATCATCCCCTGAAAATCGGATAAAATATCCGTCACAGTTCAGCTTGGTCAGTTCAAATCTGGGATTAAAATATCTCACCTACAGGAATTTTGGTTTCTTTCAGGAGATCTTGGCAAAATGTCCTATATTTGTTAAAACCTGTGACTATTTAGGAGTGATTCTCACAGGTTTGATGTTTAGAGTTCTTAACTTATGATTTTGCCATTCTTTTGACATTAACAAGCAGAGCACAGTTTTTACTTGAATGCATACGACACCTAGTGTTGTAATTTAATGTTAATTAAATTTTCTGTTTACACTTTTGTAAAGAAGTAAGTGATGGGGAAACGCATCCAGTGCTTTGCACATTCTTTTTCCAATAAGGAATGACGGATGTTAGTTTATTAGTTCAAAATTTGGCCAGCAGCCATATCACTCTGCAGCTCATAACTGGCAGCCCACTGAAGATCAGCAGGTGTGAGCCTGGCCAGTACCTGGATGGGAGATTCCTGGGAAAAACTAAGGTTGCTGCTGGAAGAGGTGTTAGTGGGGCCAGCAGGGGGTGCTCACCTTGTGGTCCATGTGGGTCCTAATGCCCCAGAATAGTGACGGGGACACTATACTGTAAACAGGGGCTGTCCTTCGGATGAGATGTAAAACCGAGGTCCTGACTCTCTGTGGTCGTTTCTCGAAAAAAGTAGGGGTGTAACCCCGGCGTCCTGGCCAAATTTCCCACTGGCCCTTAAGAATCATGGCCTCCTAATAATCCCCATCTATGAATTGGCTTCATTAGTCTGCTCTCCTCCCCACTGATTGCTGATGTGTGGTGAGCGTTCTGGCGCACTATGGCTGCCGTCGCATCATCCAGGTGGATGCTGCACATTGGTGGTGGTGGAGGGGATCCCCATTACCTGTAAAGCGCTATTTAAGTGTAAGCTATTTATTATATTATCATACAATTTTAACTTTCTATGCAAGCAATGGTGTCATACCTCATGTTGCCACTAGGGAGACCACTAAGTATTATAAGCATGACCCTCAATCCATGGGTTTTGAATTTTGAGTGAAGAAACTTGCTGTGGATCTTCTACAGTTTTTTAACAACTGCACTAATATCATACTGATACTGTTTTTCTGCTTTCATGTTCTGTTTTGCTGCACTTTCCCCATGTACAGTAAGAGTTGTGCATTCAGCCTGTTTTCCTTGCTGTCTGAGTTGTACACTTGTTTCTTGGCCATCCAGGTCCTCCACTAATAGAACTGTTTCATGTAAATACAAAACCATGCGCCTACAATACAGACACAGAATTGGTGTGACCCCGAGCAGCAGATTAAAAATGAGATTTGTCCCAACCCAAGGTGTGGATCACCCAGGCTTTTATATACCTGTCCAGGATCAATCCTGAGCTGTTTTCTTGCTGGAAGCAAGTTGCTACCACAGTGTGCAGGACCCTCAGCAATGACCTCTGCCCACAGACCTCACAGTTTCCTCTCAGAGACATCAGGACAGTTCAGCCCTCTGTTTCTCAAAGATGGATTCTGGTGCTGGGCGCTGGTGCTGGCTTTCCTTCAAGAACACCCCCTTGTTGAAACGTTGTCTACTAGAGCTGTCAGCTTTCAGAGGAAACGGAAACATCCTCTCCTGAGCTTTCAATTTTGATCTTTGCAAACTGTTATTTTTTAAATTGTGGTTGTTCAGTACGTGTTGTGCCTCTCACTGAACAGGTTTCTAAAAATGGAGAAGCAGTATTGAAACTCTTATCAGACCCCTTTTATTCTTTGTCAGCATGTATAACTCCATTAATGTGTTCTTCATTTTAAAACCTGAAATAGGTATTTATAGGGTACTATATAAAATGCTACAATGTGGCATTATGGCATAAGATTTGTTATGAGAAAAAAGCAATTCCATTCTTTAAAACATTGTGAAAAAAAAGTCTTAAAAGAACTTGTGTGCAAGTGTTATTGGCTCTGGTACCAAGAGAGCATAGTGATTCTTATTACTGTTGTTCAGTCATAATGTTCACAGATGTGTGGTGTAGCTGATCACGTTCAGGGTATTTTAACAAGTGATCCTATTTCTACAAAATCACTATTCGATTAAGCTTTGTCCAGCCATACACTATGGAGCAAGAAACTCAATCTGGCTATGATTAAGAACAAAGACAATAAAGACCTTCAGATAAAGACCTTTCTTTTCACCCAGACTGACAATATCCTTGCACATCAAAAACAGAAAGACAAGAAATCTAGACTGAGACATCTAGTCACAGCACCTGAGTTCCATCGGCCAACCTGCTTGTTCTGTACAGGTCCTGGGGGTGAGACATGAAGGAAGAGCTGCTGTACTCGGCCCTGACAGCAGATCCAAGACTCCCGTGAAGACGTCCTGCTCACGCCATCCCCACTAGACCAGCCCTCGGACACTTCCACTGCTCTCGCTATTGGACACCAGCAAGGTCAGTGCTTCACTTACAAAAATCTGCTTTGTGGAGGAATTTTCTGAGAATTTTTTTGAACCGAGTGAAAATGTGCAAGTACAGTAGCTAATAGTGATGCGCGGGTTGACTCACACCCGCAGGTAGGTGCAGGTTTACCCGTGGGATGGGCCTGTCAAAGAAACATTTTCTATCGTGTCGGGCAGATGCTGGTTCGTTTCTCACAACTGCGGGCGGCCATGGGTAAAAAGAAAAGCCGACCAGCACATCACTAGTAGCTAAACTATTTCAGCCCTCAGACTGGTCCAGTTCCCAAGACTGCAGCACCAGTCAGGTAATCTTGTCCAGAAACATCACTATCGGAGAGCGACTCCACAGATCTCATGCAGGTACAGCCTGCTTGAATCCCAGAAACACACACTTCAGCTTTACAGTAAAAAACACCTACCTGTGAATTTTATATTTATAATAAAGTGTTTTCAGTGATTTAGATGCATGTATTTTATCTGCTAAAAGAGAACATGTCTTTGCCCCAATTATCATTATTACATTATTGAGTCTGTCTCTGCCCTCAAGATCCATTCTGCTTTCCAAGCTATAACTACTACAGCAGCACGAAGTTGCGATTTTTTTTGTTTTGTAATTGTAAATCACAACAATGAAAATTGTGTTATGTTTCTAAATATTTTGAAAAAAGCTCAAAGTTATAAATTCTGACCCACTCATCAATGCCTCACTTATTTGTACACATTATTTTAAACAGACCACAAACGTGTGAGTACTTCTGTATCAGTCATTAGCTAAGGATTGTGATGGAGGTAAAAAAAAAGCTAAATTTATTTTTTCATTCTGGGTATTAGCAACAATTTTAAGACACTGTATTACGTGCTAGGAGTTTTTTTAAAAATACTTCATATAAGAGACCAATAGCCATTACCTGGATATTGTCTTAAAACATCCCTAAGTATAACCTTGTATTTAAAATATTTTGTTTAAAAATGTATTTGCTAATTATTATACACAATATATTGAACAATTTCCAAATGACGTTTTAGTACTCACCCAAAGACAGAGAACGTGGGGACACCTGTAGGTTGAGGATGTGGTTCAGACCGACTCTGCGCTTTCTCACACTTATATACTGACTCGGGAGTCACCCCCCCTGCTGCTGAAGTCATTTCCCAGCAATGACTGCAGTTACAAGAAGTCAGGTACAGAAGAGGTCCAGGGCCCCAGCAGCTGGGATGGTACTATTACCTGCACAGGTAGGTACACCATCAGTACAGTATTAGAAAACCGCTCCCCAGCATTCATGCCAACACTCTGCCCGAATCCCAGACACAAACACCTGAAATTGCCATTAATGAAGGGTGTGGTGTGCAGCTGAGCACTGCAGCCTCACAGCGCTGGGGCCCTGGGTTCAATCACTGGGGTCTATCTGTGTGGAGTTTGCATGGTCTCCATGTGTCTGTGTGGGTTTTCTCTGGGTGCTCCTGTTTCCTCCCACAGGCCACAGACATGCTGGTACTGTAGGTTAAACAGCCCTGGTGTGTGAGTGTGTGAGTGTCCTGCAATGGCCTGGCATCCTGCCCGGGGTTGCCCTGCCTTGAGCCCATTGCTTGCTGGAATAGACTCCAGCTCCCCTGGGTCCTTAGTGTTTGTCCAGTGAAAACACCAACATTGATCTGTCCTGTACAGCTCGCAGCAGGACCCACGGCCAGTCTCAGCCAGATTTCCTGTTTCAGTGCTAGTTTGTCCATTTCATCCTTCCAACATGCACAATTCAGCAGGGTTAGAAAATAGCTGCAGAGCACCAGGCTGAGGAAGATACAGCTACAGGCTCCTGGGCTGGAGTCCAGCCTCTGGTGTCTGTCTGTGTGGAGTCTGCATGTTTGGAGGTTATTTGCAGGGAGATCCAGCCCTGCTGAAGACATGCTGGCTGGGCCAGTTTGCTCTGTGCACCAGAGAGGAGCTCTGAGCTCTCAGTCCCACCTTCAGTCTGCAAAGAGGAACAAGGATGAGCTGAGTTCTGCTCGCAGGTGGATGAATCACTCAAGTACGGATCTTGAACTCAGGGGAGGAGAGGAGACTGGCCTTGGGGGAGCAGGTCTGCTGCCCCCCTCACTGCAGCCTGATTCTCACATCAGCACGACCCCAGAACACAGCCCAGCCGAGACATTTACCCAAAACATGGCGTCTTTATTTCAGCTTCACTTCTACTGCGCTTGGTTTCTTTTTTGCAAGGATTTACTTTTCTTTACAGAAAATACAATTAATACGGGCTCTGAAAAACCCATTTTTGTGCTAAAGCAAAACTTTGCTTCCCCCCCTCACACACAAACTGTTCTTCAATGCACTGAAAACAAGCTCTTTATATACGGTATATACAGTACTTTGATCACCTCCTGAAAATCGGATAAAATATCTCATTACTACAGTACCTGAATCATCTAAGCCAGTTTTTTTCTTCATCTTTTAAACTGATTTGCCAGCTATGTCACATTGGATAATCCTACTCTATAAAACAGTAGAAACAGTCTTTCGCCATTTTGTTTGAGGTTGTGTTTCATACAAGGATCGCTTCCAGATAGAGCCTAAGTACAGTCGTGTCCTTCAGCCAGCTGGGGTGTAGGGCCAGTCAGGTCTATATTGACACCTTCACCTGGAACATGAATAATCGATGGTGGAATCAGAGCAGCTCTGTGACAGGCGGTCAGCTGAGCCTCCACCTGAGTGGAGCCGGCAGGTAGTCTTCATGGTCATGACACCTGACAGCCAGGTTCCACTGTGTTTACACATTTGCCTCCTTTCAGGGATGTGAGGCAGCCGTGAGGGGCTGGACGTGCTGTGCAGCTGAGCTCTGCTGCTGAGAGGGAGAGAGAGAGAAAGAGACTCCAACCACTGGAGACAGTCGAGCCACTGAGAGAGCGTTGATGCTTTTTCTCCTAGTGAGACTCAGTATAAAAGAGTCCAGCCATGTGACGTTTCCTCACAGCCCAGTTGCAGTGGCGCTTTTTCCTCCAGACTGTGACAAGTGGAGCCTCGTCTGTGTCTTTGGGCAAATTTCCAAAGCCTGAACCCAGAGAAAAGTCCGGATGGATAGTGAGCCTTCACACCCAACAGCAGCCTGTTCTGGAGCAGCAGTTGAGGTGGAGCAGAGTATCAGACTGTGCTTCCCTGGTCCAGTGGAGCTCCTGCTCCTGCTTCTGGGCATCCTGGCTCCTCTGGTCTTCACTCCTTGTCTTCCTGCTCCTCTGGTCTTCACTCCTTGTCTTCCGGCTCCTCTGGTCTTCACTCCTTGTCTTCAGGCTCCTCTGGTCTTCACTCCTTGTCTTCGGCTCTCTCTGGTCTTCACTCCTTGTCTTCCAGCTCCTCTAGTCTTCACTCCTTATCTTCCGGCTCCTCTGGTCTTCACTCCTTATCTTCCTGCTCCTCTGGTCTTCACTCCTTGTCTTCTGGCTCCTCTGGTCCTGATTTCTAAATTCTGGTCTCTTTCTTGCTCTATTTATTAGCCATAGAGAAAGTCTGGTCTGCCAAAGTTCTGCTTAGTCAGTTCAAATCTGGGATTAAAATATCTCACCTACAGGAATTTTGGTTTCCTTCAGGAGATCTTGGCAAAATGTCCTATATTTGTTAAAACCTGTGACTATTCAGGTGTGATTCTCACAGGTTTTAAATTTTAGAGTTCTTAACTCATGTTTTTGCCATTCATTCGACATCAACACGCAGAGCACAGTTTTTACTTGAATGCATACGACACCTAGTGTTGTCATTTAATGTTAATTAAGTTTTCTGTTTACACTTTTGTAAAGAAATTAAGTAAGTTATGGGTAAACACATACAGTGCTTTGTACATTCATTTTCCAATAAGGAATAACGGATGTTAGTTTATTAGTTGAAAATTTTAACTTTCTATGCAAGCAATGTTGAGTGTCATACCTGATATTGCCACTAGGGGGGACCACTGGGTATTATAAGCGGGATCTGTCCAGGATCAATCCTGAGCTGTTTTCTTGCTGGAAGCAAGTTGCTACCACAGTGTGCAGGACCCTCAGCAATGACCTCTTTCCACAGACCTCACAGTTTCCTCTCAGAGACATCAGGACAGTTCAGCCCTCTGTTCTCAAAGATGGATTCTGGTGCTGGGCGCTGGTGCTGGCTTTCCTTCAAGAACACCCCCTTGTTGAAACGTTGTCTACTACAGCTGTCAGCTTTCAGAGGTGACAGAAACAGGCGTAGCCCCCTCCTGAGCTTTCGATCTTTGCAAACTTAAATTTTGTGGTTGTTCAGTACGTGCTGTGCCTCTCACTGAACAGGTTTCTAAAATGTTACTCTGGAGAAGCAGTATTGAAACTCTTATCACACCCCTTTATTCTTTGTCAGCAAGTATAACTCCATTAATGTGTTCTTCATTTTAAAACCTGAAATTTATTAGGGTATTATGTAAAGTGCTATAATGTGGCATTATGGCATAAGATTTGTTAAGAGAAAAAAGCAATTCCATTCTTTAAAACATTTTGAAAAAAAGGTCTTAATGGAACTTGTGTGCAAATGTTATTCGCTCTGGTTCCAAGAGAGCATAGTGATTCTTATTACTGTCGCTCAGTCATAATGTTCACAGATGTGTGGTGTAGCTGATCACGTTCAGGGTATTTTAACAAGTGATCCTATTTCTTATGATTAAGAACAAAGACAATAAGGACCTTCAGATAAAGACCTTTCTTTTCACCCAGACTGACAATATCCTTGCACATCAAAAACAGAAAGACAAGAAATCTAGACTGAGACATCTAGTCACAGCACCTGAGTTCCATCGGCCAACCTGCTTGTTCTGTACAGGTCCTGGGGGTGAGACATGAAGGAAGAGCTGCTGTACTCGGCCCTGACAGCAGATCCAAGACTCCCGTGAAGACGTCCTGCTCACGCCATCCCCACTAGACCAGCCCTCGGACACTTACACTGCTCTCGCTATTGGACACCAGCAAGGTCAGTGCTTCACTTACAAAAATCTGCTTTGTGGAGGAATTTTCTGAGGATTTGTTTTGAACCAAGTGTGAAAGTGTGCACCTATGATACCTAAACTATTTCAGCCCTCAGACTGGTCCAGTTCTCAAGACTGCAGCACCAGTCAGGTAATCTTGTCCAGAAACATCACTATCGGAGAGCGACTCCACAGATCTCATGCAGGTACAGCCTGCTTGAGTCCCAGAAACACACACTTCAGCTTTACAGTAAAAAACACCTACCTGTGAATTTTATATTTATAATAAAGTGTTTTCAGTTAATAAGATGCATTTTATCTGCTAAAAGAGAACATGTCTTTGCCCCAATTATCATTATTACATTATGTGTCTGTCTCTGCCCTCAAGATCCAGTCTGCTTTCCAAACTATAACTACTACAGCAGCATGAAGTTGCGATTTTTTTTTGTTTTATAATTGTAAATCACAACAATGAAAATTGTGTTATGTTTCTAAATATTTTGAAAAAAAAATAGTTATAAATTCTGACCCATTTATCAATGCCTCACTCATTTGTACACATTAAACAGACCACAAACATGTGAGTATTTCTGTATCAATCGTGAGCTAAGGATTGTGAAGGAGGTAAAACAAGAAAAGCTAAGTTTAATTTTTTTCTTTCTGGGTATTAGCAACAATTTTAAGACACTGTATTACGTGCTAGCAGTTTTTTAAAATACTTCATATATGAAACCAATAGTCATTACCTGATTATTGTCTTGAAACATCCCTAAGTATAACCTTTTATTTAAAATATTTTATTTAAAAATGTATGTGCTAATTTACATACAGTATATAGTGAACAATTTCCAAATGACGTTTTAGTACTCATCCAAAGACAGAGAACGTGGGGACACCTGTACAGATGCAGCCATTCAAAGGGCGCGGTACAGACACGTACCAGTGGTAATTGGCTACGGCGTCGCGCATTGTGACGCAAGATGACGCGCGGTACCGCGGAAGTGATTGGTTGACCGACAGGGGCACTCGTTGGTCTGTCGTAGAAAGATTTACAGTAAACGTCTTTACTGTGCCCGTTGTAGTATTGAATATTCATATGGAATTTTACCACTGAAGGGAAATCTTAGTAGCTGAGCATAAAAAGAATAGGAGCATACTGTAACGCGTGTGAAGGCCATAAACGATATTAATTTTGGAACTTAAACATACAGTATATGGCTGGTCTCGGTACTTTAAAGAAAACATACACACCAGTATTCCATTTCTCCCTAAACATTTTAAGCATCGAAGTCTTTAACTAAAGAGATACCGGAGTCAACAAGTATACTTTTAGAATTTGATTAAAAGGGAATATGATATGGAATCGCGTATATAAAGAAATTAATAACGATATAATTATATTCATGTACCGCAACACAAGAATAGTACACGCTGTACATTGTCTGTCGATAATGTTTCTGTAGGGCTTTTTCAGCACACTACACGTGACCTTGCTGGTGGCGCTGTGGGTTAGGTTCCTGACTCCCATGTCACACGGTCTGTGATCGAATCCCATTGGAACTATGACTTTTTTTTAACAAACATTTCTTTGAAAAAATGAAACGTTTCCCTTGGTCAGAGATTAAATAAAACCTCACTCGCACCAAACAAATTTATATTTCTAAATATCACAACATGATCGAATTTAAGTCTTTTTAATAACAATGAATAGTCACCTATGCGTTACAAAATAAACATTTATATTGATTTGAATCCCGTTTTGATTTAAATCGTAAACGCGTGTTTAAATATATGTGTTTAAAGGCGATATATAAAAGCGCTGATTCTTATGGAATGTGTTCCGCCGGGGATTCAAAAAAAATATTTTTTTTAATCGCGTATCTAAGGAAAATAGCAGTATAACTTTGTTCATGCATATCATTATATCTCATTTTGTATTTCTATAAAATAAGTAGTTTGCCCAGCCACTATTGTTGTTATTGTTTTATCCTGTAAAGCGCTTTGAGGAGCACAGCTTTCTCACCACTTAGATTACTTTTTGATACCATCCTTACACAAAGCAGAAACTTCTTGTATTTTCCGATGACATACAAGTGGAAAGATTATTATTTTAATCTTTTTTCTGAACCAGGGAAAATCTGATCATGTTTCTCTATAACAATAATAAAAAACTTTATTTTACATATCACCTTTAAAAGTGGCATCTCAAAACAATACAGTAGATGTAAACCACAGATTACAAAGTAAATACCCAGACAAACGCAAACGCGTTTTTAATAAAATGCTTTCATTCATTCAGCAGAGAGAGAGCGTAAAACCTGTGTGTAACAGCTGTTCCTTTTTCTGATCACTCGCTCTCTGGATAAACGTCTCGCCTGTCCTGTTCTTTGTTTTCCTAATTTGCTGATTATGCCTGCTGCGATCCACTCCTACCCTCACACCTAAAGAAGTCCATTGTGCAATTAACCCTTGTTTGTGCTGTCCTTAAGGTGATATGTAAAATAATGTTTTTTATTATTGTTATAGAGAAACATGATCAGATTTTCCCCGGTTCAGAAAAAAAGATCTAAAGTATACTATTTAAGAAAAATAAATCTAAACGGGGAGAAAGCTATGCTGAAAGTTTATTAAGATACTTAGAAGACAAAGATATCAATTTATTTTAGTTAAAATTTTATATATCACCTTTAAAAGTGGAATCTCAAAGCAAAGTAAATACCCAACACTGATTGTACCCATCTGTCATGCTAATAAAACACCTTGATTTGAATTGAATTGAGGGAGAGAGGGGGGGAGAGCGAGTGAGATAACCAGAACGTAAGGCAAATAAGATACACTCCAGAGGCATTCACAACAGCGACATATAAAACGTTTGCACATATAGTTACGTTATTACTTGGTTTTCAAAGTGCAATGAAATACAATATTGTTGTTGTTGCTGTTCTTGTTGTTTTTATCCTGTAAAGCGTTTTGAGAAGCCACCTTTAAAGGCGATATATACTGTAAAAGCGCTGATTCTTATGGAATGTGTTCCGCCGGGGATTCAAAATTTTTTTTTAATCGCGTATCTAAGGAAATCTCAGTATAACTTTGTTCATGCACAAACAGTGGCATGTTACATTATTAATTTGGGTGCCTCCTCTTGCCAGAAAGCTCTAAATTGCATTTTGAGTGCGGTTTTTGACTTTTTCTAAATTGCAACCCATGAATAAACTGCGACACTTTAAACTGCGACAATTATCATTCAACCAGAGCTGGAAATATCACAAGGACCCTCAAGAGCACAGCAAAGACTGTATTAAAAGAATCGCGTATCTAAAGAAATTAATAAGATATAATTATATTTGTGTACTGCGACAGGGCTGTGTAGGGCTGTTTCACCTCTCTCTTCATGTGACTCTATTCAAAAGCCATTTAGCAGAGAGGGGATGAGAAGAGTGACAAACTAGTACAGCAATATGTATAGTATAGCAGTCAAGCAATATGAAACATCTCCTTTTACTTTTAAGTCCCTTAAATACATTGAGCACAGCTTTCTCACCACTTAGATTACTTTTTGATACCATCCTTACACAAAGCAGAAACTTCTTGTATTTTCCGATGACATACAGTACAAGTGGAAAGATTACAGATTTTAATCGTCTTTAATTTTGTTACGTTTTAGGAACGTTTCATCTATACAAACACCACAAAACTATTCTCGATTGTATTTCTGAATGTTATGTTACACCTACAGTAGTTCACTGCTTTAAATACATCGAATTAAGAAAGTTAGGTGTAGCACTTTAGATCTTTTTTTCTGAACCGGGGAAAATCTGATCATGTTTCTCTATAACAATAATAAAATACATTATTTTACATATCACCTTTAAAAGTGGCATCTCAAAGCAATAAAGAAGATGGAAAAACAGTTAAAAGGGACCAAAGTAAATACCAGACAAACATTCATTCAGCAGAGAGTGAGAGGGACATCCAGCAGAGAGAGACAAACACACCGGTTTCCATTGACAAAAGTCTGCATTTTCAGGAGTGTCTCTAGCCTCCCAGTCCTCCCCAGTAATGCGTCGTACTGCTCCCGCTGCTGCCGAAAAGTCTCCACACAGGTGGTGCTTCTACAGGTTGGCACCCTGGCCAGTGGCCGAGAGCAGAGACCCACGGCCTGTGGCAAAATAACATAATTCATGTAAGAAATAAAGTCACACAGTAGTACTCATCAGATTTCGAAGATCGTTTCGCCCGTGCGGTGTTTTCTTGAAGAACAGGCTACGAAGAAATAATTATAATTGAATTTAAAATTCAAAACGGCAATAATACCTTGTAATATGCGCTGTAATCGCATATTTCAGATGAAGTCTGCTGTATTTGCTTACCCTTCGCTCTTTGGAAGCTGGGGCTGCAGAAGCACCCCGTCTCTTCCCGTAAAAGGTCTTGGTCTCCATACTGTACTGTGGTCGCTGTAGTGCAGGTTCGCAGTTTTTTTTGTGATGGGAGCTCACCCAATCCCTTGGTGTATTTATGCTATATTCACATGTACGGCTAGAGTGTGTTCATTGTCTTCCAATGAAAGGCGGGTGCCTTTTGCCGAAGTCGGGAGACATTAGAGGCTTGCCACACCCGGACTGTTAAACCAACGCATTAGCACATCAAAGCCCATTGAGGAGCCGTTGTTTTGTCCCTTAATTTACTGATCTGCATTAATTATGGAAATCGAGTTCCTGCTCTTTGCAGACGACCTGGTCCTGCTGTCGCCCACAGAACAGAGGCTGCGCCAGAACCTGGCACTGCTGGAGCAGCACTGTCAGACCTGGGCGCTGACAGTCAATCTGGACAAGACCAGAGTTATGGTTTTCCAGAAAAAAAGCCAGACCTCAGGGAAACAGGTACAAATTCACACTTAACACATTAACACCTAACAACGGGAGCAGGGACGAATTGGGCCAGTACCCACTGTTGTTAAACATACAGAAAAGAATATTAAAGTATTGAAGTATTGGCTTTAGTATTAGCCATACAGAACATTAAAGTGCCCCTTTTCCATTCAGCAGGTGCCTGAGCCGCTGTGTCCTATCTTCTGACAGTCGCCGTTGTGAATGTCTGTAGAGTGTATCTTATTTTTAGTACTATATTTTTGTATTATATTCCCTATTAATCAAACTCTAAGAGTATGTATCGGCTTGTCCCCTCCTCCCGCCCCTCTCTGTGTACAGTAGAGCCTCCTGTCCAGCCAGCACATGTCCACAGACATTCACAACAGCGACATATCGTAAAACGTTTGCACATATAGTTAAATTATTAGTTGTTTTTCAGGAAGTAAAAAAAAAACACTTGAATTACTTATCCAGTCTCTCAAAATAAAGTTATTTTTCAAGCAATGCAACAGACGTCGGGCAATGTGTTTTTTTTTAATCCAACATTGACAGCCACATCTTAAATCTTGTCAGTCAGCTCTTTTTTCTCTATTTGAATTGTGGCTTACACATCGCACGACTTTAAAAGCTAGAAAAACAGGTTTTGATTCACATTAGCTGGCGAGCCTTGTTTTGTCAAAGGACAGCACAAAAAAACAGACAATACACAGGGAGAGAGAGAGTTTTTTACCCTCTGTCAAAAAACCCAAATAACCCGGGGCAGAGACTCTGGGGGGATCATTGCGTGGTACAGAGCGGAGCTCAGTCAATTCTTATGGAATGTGTTTTCTTTCTTCTTTTTTTTCAGCATGGAATAAACCTGTTACTTGATTCATATGGATGCCCGGTTCCGCCAGGGATTCAAAACATTTTTTATATTTTTTTTAATCGTGTATCTAAGGGAATAGCAGTATAACCCTGTTCATGCACAAACAGTGGCATGTTACATTATTAATTTGGGTGTCTCCTCTTGCCAGAAAGCTCTAAATTGCATTTTGAGCGCGGTTTTTGACTTTTTTTAAATTGCAACCCATAAATAAGGCGGATTGCAAAAATGCACTTGGAATCTGTCCAAGCCCTACACTGTCAGGCATTTTCTTTTACTGTAACAGACACAAAAACCCCCTTGCTTTTAACAGAGCGTTTCATAATTTCCAACACCGAAAATTATTTAAACTGCTACACTTATCATCCAACCAGAGCTCGAAATATCACAAGGATCCCCAAGAGCACAGCAAAGACTGTATTAAAAGTATACTAGTATAGTGACTAGTATACTTTAGATCTTTTTTTTCTGAACCGGGGAAAATCTGATCATGTTTCTCTATAACAATAATAAAAAACATTATTTTACATATCACCTTTATGTGATATCACCTTAAGGACAGCACATACAAGGGTTAATTGCACAATGAACCGCGCAAAGAAATCTAAAATAGTCTTCTTTAGGTGTGAGGGTAGGAGTGGATCGCAGCAGGCATAATCAGCAAACCAGGAAAACAAAGAACAGGACAGGTGAGACGTGTATCCAGAAAGCGAGTGATCAGAAAAAGGAAATGGTGTTACGCCCAGGTTTTGATTAAAAAAAAACACATATAATTAAACACACGTTTGCGATTTAAACAAAACACGATTTAAATCAATATAAATGTTTATATTGTAACGCATACTGTCCAGCCTCCATTTCTCTATAAAAATGTACTCTATTACAAATTTACAATTTGTTGATAATAGAAATGTTAGGTTCTCTAAAGCTTTGTGATAGTTGACCCACCCAGGCATCAAAAGATCAGCTGCACTGGTAAGATGCGACACCGAAGATATGATTAATAACCTTTTAAATCTGAAGGGATCCCCCCCCACACACACACACAATAGAAGCAGGAAGCAGACGCAGGGACCGTTGTCAGAAGGGAAGAAGGCGACTATTCATTGCTATCAAAAATGACTTAGAATCAATCATGTTGTGATATTTTGAAATATAAAAGTCAATTGATTGTCCATAATATTGCTATTCTATTTTTTCGAAGAAATGTTTGTTAAAAGAAAAGTCACAGCACCAGCTGGATTTGAACACACAACCCGTGAGTTGGTAATCGGTCACGTAGACCAGTGGGCTACAAGGGAAGTCGCATGAAGAGAGAGGCGAAACAGCCTACACAGCCCTGTCGCAGTACACGAATATAATCATATAGTTATTAATTTCTTTAGATACGCGATTCCATATTATATTCCCTTTTAATCAAATTCTAAAAGTATGCTTGTTGACTCCGGTTAGTTAAAGACTTCGATGCTTAAAATGTTTAGGGAGAAATGGAATACTGGTGTGTATGTTTTCTTTAAAGTACCGAGACCAGCCATATACTGTATGTTTAAGTTCCAAAATTAATATCGTTTATGGCCTTCACACGTGTTGCAGTATGCTCTTATTCTTTTTATGCTCAGGCACTAAGATTTCCCTTCAGTGGTAAAATTCCATATAAATATTGAATACTTAAACGGGCACAGTTCAGACATTAAATATACATATACATACTGTATACAGTACAGTTTGCATAAGGTAATATGTTTATGTTCCTAAATCAATCTCTTTTATGAGCATGTGAAAGGCATGGTGAATCGATTCACAAAAATGACTGTACTTTGCATGATTGGAAACAAACGCGTGATTGCGAAATGCTGCGGTGTTACTTTTACAAAGACAGTCAATGAAAAAAAGAATGTGGACCAGGGCAATACTTTGAGTTTACAGCTTGTCCAAGGTCATTCATTATTAATACTATTAGTAAAATCTTCGTTAAAGACTTTGATGGCGACAGCTCAAACATGAGAGGTTGAGCTTTATTAGCTCCACCTTGCGGGAATTCCAGATACTATTATTTTGCTTGCGGTATTATAGGAGAATTTACGGTAACTAGCGGTAGACTGCGTACAGCGCACTGGAAAATAATGCGGTATCGCCCGCACATTTTGAATGGCTGCATCTGTAAGTTGAGGATGTGGTTAAGACCGACTCTGCACTTTCTCACACTTATATACTGACTCGGGAGTCACCCCCCCTGCTGCTGAAGTCATTTCCCAGCAATGACTGCAGTTACAAGAAGTCAGGTACAGAAGAGGTCCAGGGCCCCAGCAGCTGGGATGGTACTATTACCTGCACAGGTAGGTACACCATCAGTACAGTATTAGAAAACCGCTCCCCAGCATTCATGCCAACACTCTGCCCGAAACAAACACCTGAAATTGCCATTAATGAAGGGTGTGGTGTGCAGCTGTTAGCATTGCAGCCTCACAGCGCTGGGGCCCTGGGTTCAATCACTGGGGTCTATCTGTGTGGAGTTTGCATGGTCTCCATGTGTCTGTGTGGGTTTTCTCTGGGTGCTTCTGTTTCCTCCCACAGGCCACAGACATGCTGGTACTGTAGGTTAATCAGCTTCCCATTTCCCATTTCTGTGCTAAAGCAAAACTTTGCTCCCCCCCCCACAAACTGTTCTTCTTCAATGCACTGAAAACAAGCTCTTTATATACGGTATATATTGTACTTTGATCACCTCCTGAAAATCAGGTAAAATATCTCATTACTACAGTACCTGAATCATCTAAGCCAGTTTTTTTCTTCATCTTTTAAACTGATTTGCCAGCTATGTCACATTGGCTAATCCCACTCTAGAAAACAGTAGAAACACTCTTACGCCATTTTGTTTGAGGTTGTGTTTCATACAAGGATCGCTTCCAGATAGAGCCTAAGTACAGTCGTGTCCTTCAGCCAGCTGGGGTGTAGGGCCAGTCAGGTCTATAGTGACACCTTCACCTGGAACATGAATAATCGGTGGTGGAATCAGAGCAGCTCTGTGACAGGCGGTCAGCTGGGCCTCCACCTGAGTGGAGCCGGCAGGTAGTCTTCATGGTCATGACACCTGACAGCCAGGTTCCACTGTGTTTACACATTTGCCTCCTTTCAGGGATGTGAGGCAGCCGTGAAGGGCTGGACGTGCTGTGCAGCTGAGCTCTGCTGCTGAAAGAGGGAGAGAGAGAGAAAGAGACTCCAACCACTGGAGACGATCGAGCCACTGAGAGAGCGTTGCTGCTTTTTCTCCTTGTGAGACTCAGTATAAAAGAGTCCAGCCATGTGACATTTCCTCACAGCCCAGTTGCAGTGGCGCTTTTTCCTCCAGACTGTGACAGGTGGAGCCTCGTCTGTGTCTTTGGGCAAATTTCCAAAGCCTGAACCCAGAGAAAAGTCCGGATGGATAGTGAGTCTTCACGCCCAACACCAGCCTGTTCTGGAGCAGCAGCTGAGGTGGAGAACAGTATCAGACTGTGCTTCCCTGGTCCAGTGGAGCTCCTGCTCCTGCTTCTGGGCATCCTGGCTCCTCTGGTCTTCACTCCTTGTCTTCCTGCTTCCCTCTGGACTTCACTCCTTGTCTTCCTGCTCCTCTGGTCCTGATTTCTAAATTCTGGTCTCTTTCTTGCTCTATTTATTAGCCATAGAGAAAGTCTGGTCTGCCACAGTTCTGCTTGGTCAGTTCAAATCTGGGATTAAAATATCTCACCTAGAGGAATTTTGGTTTCCTTCAGGAGATCTTGGCAAAATGTCCTATATTTGTTAAAACCTGTGACTATTCAGGTGTGATTCTCACAGGTTTTAAATTTTAGAGTTCTTAACTCATGTTTTTGCCATTCATTTGACATTAACAAGCAGAGCACAGTTTTTACTTGAATGCATACGACACCTAGTGTTGTCAACTGTCCACAGACCTCACAGTTTCCTCTCAGAGACATCAGGACAGTTCAGCCCTCTGTTTCTAAAGGATGGGATTCTGGTGCTGGGCGCTGGTGCTGGCTTTCCTTCAAGAACACCCCCTTGTTGAAACATTGTATACTAGAGCTGTCAGCTTTCAGAGGTGACAGAAACAGGCGGAGCCCCCTCCTGAGCTTTCGATCTTTGCAAACTTAAATTTTGAGGTTGTTCAGTACGTGCTGTGCCTCTCACTGAACAGGTTTCTAAAATGTTACTCTGGAGAAGAAGTATTGTAACTCTTATCACACCCCTTTATTCTTTGTCAGCAAGTATAACTCCATTAATGTGTTCTTCATTTTAAAACCTGAAATTTAATAGGGTATTATGTAAAGTGCTATAATGTGGCATTATGGCATAAGATTTGTTAAGAGAAAAAAGCAATTCCATTCTTTAAAACATTTTGAAAAAAAGGTCTTAATGGAACTTGTGTGCAAGTGTTATTGGCTCTGGTACCAAGAGAGCATAGTGATTCTTATTACTGTTGTTCAGTCATAATGTTCACAGATGTGTGGTGTAGCTGATCACGTTCAGGGTATTTTAACAAGTGATCCTATTTCTACAAAATCACTATTCGATAAAGCTTTGTCCAGCCATACACTATGGAGCAAGAAACTCAATCTGGCTATGATTAAGAACAAAGACAATAAGGACCTTCAGATAAAGACCTTTCTTTTCACCCGTACTGACAATATCCTTGCACATGAAAAACAGAAAGACAAGAAATCTAGACTGAGACATCTAGTCACAGCACCTGAGTTCCATCGGCCAACCTGCTTGTTCTGTACAGGTCCTGGGGGTGAGACATGAAGGAAGAGCTGCTGTACTCGGCCCTGACAGCAGATCCAAGACTCCCGTGAAGACGTCCTGCTCACGCCATCCCCACTAGACCAGCCCTCGGACACTTCCACTGCTCTCGCCATTGGACACCAGCAAGGTCAGTGCTTCACTTACAAAAATTGCTTTGTGGAGGAATTTTCTGATATTTTTTTTTTGATCCGAGTCTGAAAGCGTGCACCTATGATACCTAAACTATTTCAGCCCTCAGACTGGTCCAGTTCCCAAGAGTGCAGCACCAGTCAGGTAATCTTGTCCAGAAACATCACTATCGGAGAGCGACTCCACAGAACTGAATCCCAGAAACGCACACTTCAGCTTTACAGTAAAAAACACCTACCTGTGAATTTTATATTAATAAAGTGTTTTCAGTGATTTAGATGCATGTATTTTACCTGCTAAAAGAGAACGTCTTTGCCCCAGTTATCATTATTTCATTATTATGTGTCTGTCGCTGCCCTCAAGATCCAGTCTGCTTTCCAAACTATACTACAGCAGCAGCATGAAGTAGCGATTTTTTTGGTTTTGTAATTGTAAATCACAACAATGAAAATTGTATTATGTTTCTAAATATTTTGAAAAAAAATCAGTTATAAATTCTGACCCACTCATCAATGCCTCACTTATTTGTACACATTAAATTAAACAGACCACAAACATGTGAGTACTTCTGTATCAATCGTTAGCTAAGGATTGTGAAGGAGGTAAAAAAAAAGCTAAATTTAATGTTTTTTCTTTCTGGGTGTTAGCAACAATTTTAAGACACGGTATTACGTGCGTATTAGGAGGATGTGGTTTTAGACGAGCTCTGCACTTTCTCACACTGATATACTGACCTGGGAGTCACTCCCCCTGCTGCTGAAGTCATTTCCCAGCAATGACTGCAGTTACAAGAAGTCAGGTACAGAAGAGGTCCAGGGCCCCAGCAATGGGATGATACTGTTACCTGCACAGGTAGGTACACCATCAGTACAGTATTAGAAAACCGCTCCCTAGCATTCATGCCAACACTCTGCCCGAAACAAACACCTGAAATTGCCATTAATGAAGGGTGTGGTGTGCAGCTGTTAGCACTGCAGCCTCACAGCGCTGGGGCCCTGGGTTCAATCACTGGGGTCTATCTGTGTGGAGTTTGCATGGTCTCCATGTGTCTGTGTGGGTTTTCTCTGGGTGCTCCTGTTTCCTCCCACAGGCCACAGACATGCTGGTACTGTAGGTTAAACAGCCCTGGTGTGTGAGTGTGTGAGTGTCCTGCAATGGCCTGGCATCCTGCCCAGGGTTGCCCTGCCTTGAGCCCATTGCTTGCTGGAATAGACTGCAGCTCCCCTGGGTCCTTAGTGTTTGTCCAGTGAAAACACCAACATTGATCTGTCCTGTACAGCTCGCAGCAGGACCCACGGCCCGTCTCAGCCAGATTTCCTGTTTCAGTGCCGTTTGCCTATTTCATCCCTCCCTCCAGTATCCAGAATTCAGCAGGGTTAGAACATAGCTGCAGAGCTCCTGCAGGAGTGAACCAGGCTGAGGAAGATACAGCTACAGGCTCCTGGGCTGGAGTCCAGCCTCTGGTGTCTGTCTGTGTGGAGTCTGCATGTTTGCATCACATTGATGGAGGTTATTTGCAGGGAGATCCAGCCCTGCTGAAGACATGCTGGCTGGGTCAGTTTGCTCTGTGCACCAGAGAGGAGCTCTGAGCTCTCAGTCCCACCTTCAGTCTGCAAAGAGGAACAAGGATGAGCTGAGTTCTGCTCGCAGGTGGATGAATGACTCAAGTACGGATCTTGAACTCAGGGGAGGAGAGGAGACTGGCCTTGGGGGAGCAGGTCTGCTGCCCCCCTCACTGCAGCCTGATTTTCACATCACAGCTTCACTTCTACTGCGCTTGGTTTCTTTTTTGCAAGGATTTACTTTTCTTTACAGAAAATACAATTCATACGGGCTCTGAAAAACCCATTTTTGTGCTAAAGCAAAACTTTGCTTCTTTTCCCCCCCAAACTGCTCTTCTTCAAGGCACTGAAAACAAGCTCTTGTTAAGGTTCTGGGATCAGAAGAACGAAAAAGCCCAAATAAAATCATTACAGAAAAAAACAGGTTCAAAGACGAACAGAGCAATACTCCATAAAAATAACTTCAGATTATTTTAACAAAGGGTTAATCTTGGGAAAACGCTTGTGCTAGCCAAACTCGCCTTCCTTCGCTCCTTGACTGCCAGTGAAATAAAGTGACAAATCACACCCAGCGATGTGCCTTCCCTACTGCAGCTGAGCACACTGGTGAGGAGCAGTGCTGTGTGGGTGCAGACAGGGGGAGCTGGGCCTGCCTGTGCATTTACCCCTGAACCCCGCTGTCCCGGCAGAAGGAAACTGGGAGTGGGAGTGCTGGCCAAGAGAGTGAGGGGTAAGCCTGGACATGGGGAGTGATTTAACTGCAGGGGTGGGACTGTACTCATTGTGTTGTGCTCAGAGCTCAGAACAAACTGCCTTAACCAACAGAGAAGTTGTATGAGTATAAATCCACCCCAGAGAGGTCACCAACACTCACATTGGGACTGTAGGGCTGAATTCAAGAGCTAGTGTATTGAGAGGGGACAGTGCTCAGGGGCTGCTCCAGGGCTGGGACAGTGCACAGTAGCTGGAGGGGCTGCAGGCCACACCCACTTCCACCCCCCCATTGGTATGGCAACCACCATTGACCAGGCAGGTGGTCCCACTGCTGCTGTTCTGCACCACTGCTGAGAGGGAAGGGGAAAAAGGGATGGAGAAGGAGAGCATGACGGAGAGGTGAGAGACATACAGGGAGAGAAGAGGCAAGGGAGACACAGAGTCATTTACACATTCAGTAAGTGGACAGTGTCCAGTAACACATTAGCACTGCCCTGAAGCTGAATGGGACAGAAAATATATAAGAATGCTTCTCAGCAGTCTCCACAATTCAACTAAGGTGCAAGAAAAGCATGTTTCAAATCACTCAATCAAAGGAAATCATTTTTTTTGTCTAAATAATTCAAGATCCTAACTGTACAAGTACACAAGGCAAAGTTTACATGGAGAGCAATGCAGACTTATTTTGTACGTATCCGTTACTTGCCATGAACTACTGTAGAACAGAAACTGTAGAAACTGAATGCCAAGAAACAAGTGCACAGAGCTACCTGAAAGCAAAATGTTAATATGCATACTTATATTTATCTGCACACATGAAGAATTTTATTACAGTTATGATCTTTTAGACAATTTTTAATAAATGTTTAATGAATGACACTTTCAATGTAAGAGACATTATAATACTAGACAGGGAGGGTCAAGGGGAGGTCATAAGACAACAGGAAGAATTAACAGCCCTGAGTAGCTGAAAAACAGCTCCTTATTTGGAGGACGCTAGCAACTGCAAAACTAGCCTAAACTGGTTAGGGTGAGATTCCATTTATAACTGGAAGTAAAATTCTGGCCCCACCTCTATCTGGCACTTTAAGAGAATAAAAGCAGATAAGGTAGAGAACAGAGTTGAGTTGCAGGGTTTTGGGGCAAACTGTAACTCCTGTGCGTGTAATATAGAAGACCTTTGCTGCTGCAAAGGTTACAGTATTTACATCCCATAGAGGGAAGAAAGAAAACTTTACCAGCACAGTTTACAGCTCTGACCACACTGACGACATTGAGCAGCACATGGACTGTTTGCAGCAGGGAGAGCAGTAGGCCCTTGTGTTCTCCAAATACACTGCTCAGTGTCTCAGGCTACTGCTGCACGCACGCACGCACGCACGCACGCACGCACGCACGCACGCACGCACGCACGCACGCACGCACGCACGCACGCACAGACAAGCCATTTACACACACAGATACAGAGGACACACACGAAGATACACAGGCCACACACACACACAGTTTGCTGTCCCGTGCGATGCGCAGACAGCCCCCTGGGCGCTAGGCCGCACAGCCCAGCCTGGCCACTCACAGTGCTGGGGGCGGCTGTGGGGGTCCCCCCTGTCCTCCAGCAGCAGGCTCTGTCTCCAGGGGGAGCAGACAGGCCCTGGGGGGGCCGCAGGGTCTGTGGGGGGGTTGAGCTCCTCCATCCTGGCCAGGTCCTGCAGCCTCTCCTCCAGCAGCCGCTGCTGCCTCTTCTCCTTCCTCTTCATCTTCTTCTTCTTGTTCTTGGACACCTTCCCTGTCTGCACACAGCGTGGGGTCAGAGGGTCAGAGGGCAAAGGTCAGTGCACGAGCAGCACTGTACAGCAGCGTCTCAGGGGCAGTATGTAAGCGTGTCTGTGTCTCCACACTCATTCTCTGTATCCAGTCTCTCTCAAGCCCAGCAACTTGTAAAACCTCCAATTTACATCACAAAATAGACTACATTTCCAGGTGTGCGCAGTACCATGTTCTGCGATGTAAGACTAGACAACAAAACAAAAATTGTGTGCGGCCCTATGACATTGTACACAAGCAAGCTTGTGTGCTCATTCACTCGTACATCACAGTACATCAGTCATCATGGTGACTTTGAGCAGGAAGGGCCGCATCACATCACAATTTGGGGGAACTTTAATGTGAGTTTGCGACAACATGTCGACTTACAGGACTTTCACAAAGTTCACGATTTTGTGTTTAATTCGAATTGTGTACGTTTTTTCTATATCAATGAATTTTATCACTGGGTGAACAGTCTGAACTGCAGCCCCTTTCATCAATTTAACACACAGGTTCCAACAGTCAGGTCTTGACTGGTGGCTTACAATGAATAACCCCAGAATGAAGTCTGGGGTCGCTCAACGTGTGTTTTCAATTCAGCATGAAGGAACGAGTACTTTTATTTGTTTTTCTGGATCATGGGACCAGATCTTCAGCGAAAGACTCGTCTCACCACCGTACAGAGCCAGTGCTGCCACTCCAGCACCCAGCCCACGGGACTAAGAGGAGCCTACAGCCTAAATTTCCCATTGGCCCTTACCTATCATGGCCTCCTAATAATCCCCCTCTATGAATTGGCTTCATCACTCTGCTCTCCTCCCCACTGATAGCTGATGTGTGGGGAGCGTTCTGGCGCACTATGGCTGCCGTCACATCATCCAGGTGGGGCTGCAAACTGGTGGGGGTGGAGGGGAGTCCCCATTACCTGTAAAGCGCTTTGAGTGGAGTGTCCAGAAAAGTGCCATATAAGTGTAAGCAATTATTATTATTATTATTATTATTATTATTATTATTATTATTATTATTATTATTATTATTATTATTATTATTATTATTACAGTACTTCAGCCCCCGTATGCTGCTGATGGGTGAGCCTTTCAGCTGCCTCTACAGAGCCCAGACACAGAGGTTCTGTAGACTTGACACCAGCACAGCAGGGTCTGTAGATTGGTTCTATTTATGTGGCAGGGCCTCACACAGACGCTTATACAGAAGGCAGATATTTGGATCAGGAGGAATAAGGCTACTGGAGCAAAACTAGTTTGGGCCACGAATTTCATAACGATGGGGTTCTGGATTTCAGTGTTTATCTCTGGTCTTCAAATTAAACTCGCAGACAAAGTTGTGCAGTACCATGTTCTGTGATTTAAGACTAGACAACAAAACGTCCGGTACTGTGTGCGGCATTATGACACTGTACACAAGCAAGCTTTGACAGTTTGACAGTTTTTCTTGGCTCTTCTGGTGTTGCAGCTGTAAGCAGACTTCGAAAACCTAGAAACCAGCTGCAGACACAGCGACCCACCCTGGACACCGCTGACTTAAAGGAAGGGGATTTAGCCATTTCTTTCACAAAAAGGAGACTCTAATTCATTCAGGGAGACAAAGCAACACTCCCGAGAGATACTGTAATTAAAATGCAAACTTTACTCTGGAGACGAACTCCCACTAGCAAGACCCAAACAGAAACACAATCTTCCGCACTGTGAGGGGTCGTCACTTCTTCGCTGGAGAATCTCCTGTGCTGCTTTCCACATTTTCAGAGTTTGTTTCCAACATGCCTCCCATTACAATGCTAGAAGCACCCAACGGATGTTCCCGAAATCCCAGTGTAACACAGCCTGTTCATTGACCTCACAGCACACAGTAGGGCACTTCTTATCCCTGCCTGTGCATTTACCCCTGAACCCCACTGGCCAGGCAGAATGAAACTGGGAGTGGGGGTGCTGGCCAAGAGAGGGAGGGGTAAGCCTGGGTATGGAGGGTGACTGATATCCGGATAGCGCAGAGTCCGAGGTCGGGGAGAAGACGGAGCCCGACAGAGCCGAGTCCGGGCTGGTGAACCGGCCCCCGCCCATCCTCAGGGCGTGGCCATTGCAGCCCTCCAACCAGGGGAAGGAGGTGGGGCTGGAGGGGCTACAAGCCACGCCCCCCGCCCCCATTGGTATGGCAACCACCATTGACCAGGCAGGTGGCCCCTCTGCTGCTGTTCTGCACCACTGCGGAGAGGGAAGGGGAAAGAGGGATGGAGCAAGAGAGCATGACGGAGAGGTGAGAGACATACAGGGAGAGAAGAGGCAAGGGAGACACAGAGTCATTTACACATTCAGTAAGTGGACAGTGTCCAGTAACACATTAACACTGCCCTGAAGCTGACCTCCCTGTCCCTCTCTCTCTCAGGTCTTGTGATGGAGTGGAAGAGGCTGCCCTGTTGGGGCTGTTCTGGAGACTCCAGCAGGCAGCAGACGGGCCTGAAGACGGCGCGTCACTCCGGGGCCGAGGGGGGGTGGGGGTTGGGGACGGACTGGCAGACCAAGGACACAGCTGGCCTCCCTCTCTCCTTCCGGCCCCTCGCCTCTCCAGCGCTCTCCTC
Source organism: Lepisosteus platostomus (assembly GCF_059453375.1). Classification (NCBI taxonomy): domain Eukaryota; kingdom Metazoa; phylum Chordata; class Actinopteri; order Semionotiformes; family Lepisosteidae; genus Lepisosteus; species Lepisosteus platostomus. Next base: position 2,778,830 of record NC_142613.1, read on the forward strand.
CCTCCATCTGACTCTCAAGGGCCTTGCAGACCTGGTCCGTCTCTCTCCCTCTGTCCCCTGGCCCCCGCGAGAGGGAGTGCGTCTCTCCGTCTTAATCCAGTGCACCCCCTCTCTCCGTGTGCTGTGGGGAGGGGAGTCTGAACTTCGCCCTCCTGTCTCCCGTGATGAAAGGGTCTGAAGGGGTTTTTTTGTGAACAGGCAGCAGAAACCCGCCGCTCATCGCAGCTGGCTCCTCGCGCACTCAGAATCTGCTCTTTTTGTTTCATGGACACACATTTGGAAGCAAGACCCCACATGCCATGTTTCTGTTTCTATTGTATCTGCTTCTGGTGTGTGTGTTCTGGACGGAGAAGAAGGAGAAGGGACTGTAGGCGACACGGGTGGTTGGAAAAGGTCGACAGGCTTGGTTTCTTGGTGCTACTTATTCCCCGACAGGTATATTTCTCTTTCTGTCCCTGTCCTCCTCACTCTCCTCCTAACTCCCTCCTCCAAAGCCCAGACTTTCTCACTGTCCCCTGCTCCTTGATTTGATTATTTCCAGCTCTGGGTTCTGATAATGATGGTTATTATTATATTATTGTTATATTATTATTATTGGTATTGTTATTATTACAGACACACAGTTCTCGTGGGTTTGTGTTCAATCTTTTCATTTCAAAGTTGCCTTTTTGGTTTCTTTTCCTCTTGATAGAAATAAAGGTTCAGGAATTGTTTTAGGAACTTTCAGCTGTGTGTTGGTGTCCGTGTTGGGGGCAGTGTGTGTGTTTGAAGGGGGGATGATTGGGTGTGTGTGTGTGTGAGGGGAGAACAGTCTGGTATACTGATAAGAGTGACCCCGGGTGAGATTTGTATGTGTCCTTGATTTCACAGCCGACAGGAATTCAAGTTGCTGTTGAGTGACATGTGCTGGAAGTTCCAGCGACGGCCGCGCGGTGGCAGCATCGTTGCGCAATCACGCTGTCTGCAGCTGAACATTAAACTCGTAAAGGCGGACCCTTCTGCACGCATTCAATAGAGCTGTCTCCTGCCCCCGCGCTGAGGTGCCCCCTCGCCTCACCCTGACCCCGAGTTCCTCCAGGCACGTCAGCCCTGGAGCCTGGAGACCTGTTACTGCACCTCGGAGGTCTCCAGGCATGTGGGACACAGCCCGTTGAGCTAAAGAGAGATCTCTCTACAGCCCACTGGCTGTAGTCCTGCTATCACAGGGAAGGGAAGAGCGGTAAGCCGGTTCTTACACACCACTGACGGCCATAAGCGTTGCAATATAAACTTGTATCTAAAAAAAAAATAGGGGCTGAATTGAGTTCATCGGCTCTTTTCCTTTGCGCTGGTGGTTTTCAGCCCAGGGCAGTACTGGTAGCAGTATATGTAGCCACTAGAGGGCGCCGGTCTACTTCTTTCGGGAGGCTGCTAATCGTGTCGTGTTGCAAGAAACAGGCGGCAGTTTCGCCGTTTAATCAGCGCTCATATGGTGCAAGTAGCTCTACCAGCCGGCAGCTCCCGGCTACCTGGATGGGAGACTCCTGGGAAACTCAGGCTGCTGCTGGAAGAGGTGTTAGTGGGGCCAGCAGGGGGCGCTCACCCTGCGGTCTGTGTGGGTCCTAATGCCCCAGTATAGTGACGGGGGACACTAAAACTGAGGTTCTGACTCTCTGTGGTCATTAATAATAATAATAATTAAAAATTAAAAATCCCAGGGCGTTTCTCGAAAAGAGTAGGGGTGTTACCCCAAAGTCCTGGCGGGGTTACCTGCGTTCAAGGCCGCCGGACACGCTCTCCTGATTACCGGTTCAGTTCTCCTGCGCCGTTGTGTGTCGGGGGGGGGGGGCAGAGTGACTTCTCTCCCCCCGCGAAAAAACAAGGCGCTATATCCCGGGAACCAGAGCAGCACAGCGGTCACTACACATCGGCACGAACCGCCCAAGCGCAGCGCCAACTCGTCGTCTGTGCCGTCCGCGGGGAGGCCAACCTCTTCAAACTGCCCTGAGGCGAGAGAGAAGGGACAGGTCACCCCTGTTATTACGTCATTACGGGTGGAAATGAGCGGGAACGCAGCGCCCCGCGAGTGGAGGCAGACGCGCCTCGCCGCAAGCTCGAGGGTTTTCAAAACTGCCTGTGAGTGATTGGCACCAGCACGCAGCCAATCACCTGTCTCGGCGGGTGCCTGGGGCCTCGCCTACACTGGAGAGAAGCGACGATGATTGGCCCGCAGGTTTGCCGCTCTAGCGTTGGCTCCGCCTCCCGTTGCTCGAGATTCCCGTTTGCGCGTGAGCTGTGTAACGTCTCTGGCCGGTTGTTGTGCTGAGGTCGGGCGTCACAGGTTAGTCAAAATAACTTCTAATATTTGACATAAATTGTGGATATAGTCACCTGTCATGTGTTAAATACTCATTGTAACATGTCTACCGTTTTGTTCGAAGGTTGTTTTAACTATACAAAGGACAAGTTAGCCATTTGGGTCAATAATCTTGCTTTGAGGTAAACTTCTAGAAACAGCTTGTGCGAGTTTAGGGGTGTGTGACAGACAGTACAGGGGGACCCTGTTAATAAAGGCAGGAAAGGCTCCTGCAGGGATCCCAGACGGCCACAGGGCGGAGATCATCTTCAGAGTTTAAAAGATGTAAACTGGACAGCGATAACCCTGTTTCTCCAGTGTGTTTTATGGCGCTTAGCCGGGGGAAGTCAGGATTTGACCAGTCAGTCACATGCTGTGCTTTGGTCTAATTGAGGTGCTCATGTCCCTATTTCAGTGTCTCTTCGTATGAAGCTTATTTAAAAACACAGAGATTATTTCTACAAGCAAGACTAAAATGTGTCCATGTGGTTCGGTTGATGGATCTGCAGTGTTGTCAGCCTGTCTCTCTGGTAATTTGTAAAGACTTGGTATGAAACAGGTCTCAGTTTAGTACAGGTGTTTCCTTTCTACTTGTGAGGAATCCCTATTGGAAAAATGGATATTTCTGACAGAAGAGTTGACAGTTGTTCCAAGTGGGAGGTTTTCTTACCGTACCTCCGCTTTCAGCAACAGCTCAGTCTTTAGTGGAGCCCAGCCCCGCAGACACAGGGCTCTCGACTGGACCACAGCCTGGACAGGACGCCAGCCCATCGCAGGGCAGTGACACTCTCCAGCAGACTCTACCTAGAGAGCTGTGAGTGCACTGCTCATGAGGTTAGACCAGACTGGGGGGCAGTAAAAGACACCCACTCTACTAGCAAATAAAGGTGTTCGTGCTTATACTGACAGACCTGTGTGGGGTACTATTGGTGTTCTTTGAAAGCAAAGTTTGCAGTCAGGTAGTGTCTTATGCCGGCGTTACACTACACGACTGTTCCTAGGATTTCCAGTCGTGGCCTTCCTTTACATGATCGTAAGAAAACCACAGAGAGTTGTAGAGAGTCACAGTGCACGCCCGTTACCGTCAGTTGTGTAGTGTGACATCCCCAGGGACTCAGTCATATTGCTCTTAATAGCCCCTACAACTCTCTGCGACTGGCTACGACAAACTCAGACAGGTTTGATTTTCTCGTAGCCAGTCGCCAGTCGCAGGGGTGGGCTCTTGTGTCTGCGACAGTCACAGCCAATGAGCGCGCAAGTGGAAGTACAGTGCGGCTGCAAGGAAAGAGGGAAAGCGAGTGTGTTGGACTGGGCAAATGGAGGAGAGGCTCGTCGAACTGTGGAGCCAGCACAGATGTCTGTTCGGCGTTTCGTGTTTGTGTACTTTGTGTGCTGCTCCTCCTCTTGCTCCACGTTGATTGGCTGACAAAATGAGGAGACCTTGTGGTAGCTTCGCGGTGCGATACGAGATGTGGAACCGGGATGAAAAGTCGTGAGGGAATCGTGTGATTAGTCACCCCTGCGATTCCTAGTCGTATGATTTGACACCCTCTGGGACAGAAAAGGCAGCCAGACTCCGCAGCTGCAGTCGTTAATTTTGACATGCTCTCTGACTAGAGGTCGTGTCGAGTCCTGTAGCCCGACGCGGCTTAAGGGACGACAGTATTGTGTCACTGAGCATTCTGGAGACAGTGGGCCAGCAGAGAGGGGGTGCAGTGACTCTCCTGCACAGTGAGGGGTGCTGGGGGAGCCTTTCCCTAAATAGAATCATAGGAACCTGAGAGACTCTTTAAAGGTGGTTCGGGAGACAGACTGGATGAGAAGTATAAAAGATTGCATTACTCCAGTTTCACTGAGACTGGATTTATTTAAAACCACTGAGCACAAAGAAGGTTACTTGTGCTGTTCTTCGTGAAAGGTTACATCTCTTTAAAGACAGTACAAGAAACATGAAATCAGGCTAATGAATGAAAATTGTCTATGAAATCAATACAGAAAAAGGATCACAGAGAACACAATATGCATCAATGTTTTATAGAAAACAGGAAAATAAAAGAAAACACATTTCAGAAATGCTCTTTAACTCCGTTGTCAGATAATCAGTGTAACAATTCAATAGTATCCCAGTAAAATTATTTTACATCTGTCAAGCATTTGAACAAAATGAGTTTCTTGTGGTGTATTCACTAACATGTACTTGCATGGTGCCAAAACTTATATGGAACAATAACTTTCATTTGCTGCTTTTCAGTTTAATAATATCTTTATCAGAATGTTAGAAAGGGGACATGTATATGGTAACATCAGTCAGTCCTGTATTTCTCACTTAATATGCACTTAATTCTAATTTCTATAGTATGCTTTCAACCTATCTTATTTTTTACTTTTTGTAATGTAAGAAAACCAGCTCAGGGACGCCAAATATGTAATCATAGTGGCTCTCTGAAGGCACCAGTTCTGTAGGGTCTGGGCATTTACTGAAACAATTATTAATTGTAGCAGTAAATCACAAAGTTGATTCTTTTGATGGCTTTAGAATCCAACCATGCGACATAACTCAAACAACGCACACACACAGGTACTAATACAAGAGGATACATTTATTAATACATAAAATATGCATGTAAACCTAACAGATCTTATCGAGAGGGTTATCAGAATACAAAAGATATATATTCACGAAGTTACGAAGTGTTACACATATCAAGAGGACATACGTTCAGTATATCATTCATTAAGACCGTTTCATAAATGAACTTGGTTATAACTTCTACATTAGATACTCAAAACAAGTACATAACTCTTAGGAATTAAATTGATATCAACTGGTTGCGATAACAATTGAATTCTCGAGCAGTAATGCATTGAAGTTGAATACTCATCCAATTTCTGGGGATTCAGATCTCCTGCGGGCACAAAGAAACAGTTGCAGGCTGTTGCTGTCCAATCCGCGCTCTCTGGCTAGGTGCCAGGCTGTGCTGTGCGGCTTGCGACGGTGCACTGCTGATGCTCACTGTTGGCTTAAACTAGCAAAGTTTGTGCACAGGAGAAAAGATGACTGTGGGTCCCAGCAAGTCAGGAAGAGGACCGGTTCGTTCCTGATGAAGAGCTAGTTCTGAATAGTGATTCAGCTGTTCACAGTTCCGACCTGTTCACGAGGCCTGCTGCTGGTTACTCTCTGGCAACCTCCACTCTAGACTCTTAGAACAAAGGAAAGTTCTGGCACTAGGACACGGTCCGTGGTTGTCCGGGCTGAGTCTCAGGATGGTCAGGAGGCGCGCTGCGAGAATGTCCTGCCCTTGGGAGCCTTCTGCTCTTGGGCCGTCCTGCCCTGGAATTCTCCTTTGAATTCCCTTTAGAACAGTCCACAGAATCCTCCTGAATCCCTTCTGAATCTTACTGAATCTCCCTGAATCTCTCTGAATCTCTCAGGCTCTCTGTGTTGCCTGTTTTTACCTGGAGGAACTTCAGCTCGTTGATTGGCTGAAAGTTCCATGGGCATCAGAGTCCCACGTGGGTTACTCGGCCCTACCAGTCCCTGATTGGTTGATCAAGGTGAGATATGAGTCACTTACTCCTGACACTTAGTAATGCAGTCCAGATGTCCAACTGGCACTCCCTAGACAGATAGGCGCCAATGGATGACCATTGATCATGATAGCCAGGCTTAGCTAAGTGCATCCCCCTTTGGGAGCTTGTTTCTTATCAAAAGAAAACATCTTAAATCAGCCTGCATGAATAGTTTCTCTGTGGCTGCACCACAGAGATGAACAGAGAAATGGGGCCTCATTTGGGAAAGCCCAGAACACTTAATTCTTTCTTATTATTAAGCCTCGCCGTTACAGTAACATCCCTGAGGCACCGTCCTTTACCCACTCTTTCAAAGTCTTCTCTTCCTGTGGAAGCAGAATCTCTCCACTGGCCACCTTCTGCACTATCACAGCTCCTTCTCTGACTCGCTGTAGTTCTCTGATGCGATCCAGGTATCCAGGCTTGGCTTCGTGCTCCTCAGCCTGTATCATCAGGTCAATGTAATCTGGGGTCCTGAGAGGGTCGGGCCGCAGAGCGATCTCTTTCAGACGCTTCAGAGTGCGACTCAATTTGTCAATTAATTGTAAGACCTCTTTCTGTACCTCTCTGTATGTCTTCTGAAGCTGTTTGACAACTTCCTCTGCACTCATCTTTTTCCCCTTTGCGTCCTCAAACTGCCTTTTCAGATCCTCATATGTTCTTTTCTCTTTTCTGGTTCTGTATTCCCATCTGTACTTCTGATTAAAATGTACACTCCAGACACATTTCTTTTTACAAATCCTGCAGTTTCCTTCATTATCCATTGCCAAACAACCTTTCTTATCATTATCATCAGGAATTTGACAGGGATAGTGACAGGTGATATGACACGCTTGGCAGTTGGTGATGTAGTTTCCAGTCTCAGAGATATCTTCCTTTACTGCCTCTGTGACCCCTACTTCATACTCAAAGTTCTTGTTTTGCTCTATACAGTGTTTGTGACGTTCCAATGCTTCTTGTGTCTGTTCCAATTCATTGAGTGTCGTCAGTCCGACTTTGATCTTGGGCTGCAGCCCCTCCACTGTCACCTCCAGTCGATTGCGCTCCTCCAGGACCTCCTTTGTCAGCTGCAGACTTCGGGTTTGCATGGTGTTCAAATAGCTAAAGAATGTATCCATGTTTTCTGAACCCATCTGCCATAACATTTTGTCAAACATACTCTGATGTGAACTTCCTGTTGATCCCTCATTAGAAGCAAACAAGACTGAGTTGTTGAATTTGAAATAGTGAGGGGTGTCATTTTTCAGTTTGGCACAAGAGACATCAGCAGCTTTGATGGCCTCTAAAACAGGTGGAGGCTGCCCGTCAGCAAAGGTGACCAGAACTACAATATTGTCTGCAATGTCTTTTCCAAATATCGAGAGAATTGAGTCAAAGATGTACTTCTGTGTGTGTGTGAGACGTGCTAAAGCAGACTGGACCACAAAACACACTGCGTCAAGACTAATGATACCATTCTTATCAGAAAAGAAGTCTCTGATCTTCTGGGTGATGATTTTGTCCTGTCCGATCCCTCTGGTGTCCCCAAACCCTGGAGTGTCCACAATAGTGAGAGAGTAGCTAACCCTGAACCCTTCACTGTGGTGGATCTGATAGGCTGTGATCTCAGAGGTCTGACTCTCAGCCTGTGTCTTGTTGGTCTCTTCATGTATCAGTTTGAACCTGCTCTCATCCTCCCACTCCACTCCCAGGATGTAGTTGATCATCCCGTTGATGAGGGTGGTCTTCCCTGAGCCCGTCGCTCCCAGGAGCATGATCGTTCTGTTTCTACTGTTCACTGCTGGCTTTCCAAAGCTGAGTTTGGGACAGGTACTGCGTTTATCTTTAGACAGATTAAGCCTGTAAATCGAAGGTTTGCCCTTGTTCATTAAAGTGCACTTCTTGGGGTCGCCTGTAATTCGCTTTACAGGTGTTTCTGCTGTTGTGATCACCACTTCATCACTCGGTGCGCTGGTCCCACGATCCCCACAGTCACACCGGACTCTGATTCTGTAGGATGTTTTCTTTGTCAAGCCTTCAATAGAAAATGAATTCTGTTCTTTGTTAGTTTTCTTCTTCAGCCACTGATCAGATGTTTCCTTACTGCCTTGTACTCCTTCCTCTCTGTATTCAATGATGTATCCTAGTATGCTGACCCCCTCTCCATCAGCAGAAGGATTTTCCCAGGTTATTTTGATGGAAGTTGGAGACACCTGGAGAGCTGAGGGTTTTCCAGGGGTACATAAGTTTATCACAGTGTTGAACGTTTTGATGTCACTGCTCACGGGGTATCCCAGCTTGCCCTCTCCTGTGGATCTGAGCTCATACTCAGTGTGAGGCTGCAGCCCTGACACAGGGACAGTGTCCTGAGTGTCTTTGACAGTGACAGATTCCCACTCTTCCTGCTGCTTGGGTTTATATCCCACCCTGTGCTCCAGTGTGGCAGAGCTGTGGGGGGACATCTGTTCTGTCACAGTGTTATGTGTCACTGTGTGAACCTCAGGGTTGCCAGACTTTGATGGGGGCTCAAAATACACACCTTCATTATCCCCACCCTCATACAGGAAGATACACGCTCCGGGACGCTGGTCATCTTGTTTAGCATCAACAAAGAATTTAGTTTCCTTCTGGGCCTTGTTAATTTTCACTAACTCAAGGAAAGCCTTCAGACACAATTTAATCTTCTGATTAGTCTCTTGGCCTAACCAGCATCCTTTGTGCTCCATACTAGAACCACTACTTTCTTCTTTGCCCCTTCTGAAATTAAGGAAGTCAAAGATTAGTTTCAGAAAACTGATAATTCCATGAAATAAAACTATCCATGACCATCCTGTGCTAGTCTGTTGTGTGTCAGTGTCTGTGTTCCTGCTCTCTGGGTGTCTGAGGTAGCTGGTCAGCTCTGACAGATACGGCTCAGGCTGGCTGAGTGAGGTGAAGCTGAAACAAACCACATTCTCAGTGTCTGGATCAAACAGCACCCGGTCCAGTTCCTCTTGTGTGGACAGCACATTTATACCACTGTCTTTCAGTTTAGTAAGATATCCATTGACTGCCTTCATTTCTCTTTCTTTATTCTGCAGCCACAGTTGAAGCCTGTCTAATTTGAAAGGCGAGTCTTCATGATGTTTCATCAGCTCTCTGAACTCTTCTTCATCTTTCTCACCTCCCCTAATAGCTGGCAGTACACTGGCTAATCTATCCATGAAATTCAGTTTGTACTGAAGGACCAGTTGTTTCAGATTTTCTATTTTTCCTTTGACGTCAGGAAAGGTTTGGGAAACTGTGTGTTTCTGCAAGTCGTTACATCGCATTTCAATCACATCCAGGTTCTCCACTGCAGTCTGTGCCTGTGTGACAAAATGGTTGCTTATGTGTCTGACCAGCTTAGCAGCCTTGGAGTCCAGGTTGACCAGCGGGTACAGCCAGACCCTGATGGGCACAGCGTGTTCTCCTCCTTCTCCGAGCAGAGTCGGGAGGGCTCTGTAGACCTCAATGGCCTCTTTAAAAGTGGACGGGTTTGTCGCCAGCTGAACATCCCCGTGAAATGTGTAGCTGAACTTTTCTCCAGCGGTCTTTTCCTGTTCTGTCATTTCCAGAGAGGCTTTGCCACTAATTGAGATTCGTTTCAGCTTTTCAATGGTGAGTTTCAGTTTCGCCTCGATCTCCTGCTTGTTCTCTCCCTCAGACACCTCTCTGTCAAACACAAAGTAGGCCTGAGCCCCGTACAGCACACCTGTGACCACATGGGTGGGCATTTCGTCCTCAAACACACTGGGATGGGTCACCTGCCCTCGGCCCAGGTGACTCATGGTCAGCTGCTCTTTCCTGACAGTGGTGTGGTAGTGCAGAGTGACTCTGGCCTGGCTGTGGGATTTCTTCTTGTCATTGAAGTACTTGGCGGCTCCTCCCACTTCCACAAGACCCCCCAGAAGACTGGCCTTCAGTGAGGCGTCCACCTGCAGGGCCGAAGCTTTGTCATCAATGGAGTCTGAGGCAGAGACCCTGAGCTCAGTTTTATTCTGGGAGCGCACACTGGTGTTCTTCTGTAGCTCCTTATGGTCCCACAGCGTGATGGCTGCAATAGAGTCAGGGTTGATTACCTAATGCTCCTGACACTGGACAATGTCAAAGAGGTTTGCTCAGTACTAAGCTTCATATAGAGAGATACTGATGTAATAAAGAAGTTCATTAATCCTGTGATTCGACAGCTTCTGTGAAAGAATTAACTGTCATGAAGCGAGAAGCTTAAAAAGACCTGTGAGGAGAGTTTAGGACATGTCAATGAAATTCAGATAAGATTAAAATTGTGTTCTGTAATCCTATATTATATATTGGCACTAAATTAATAGATTTCATCTGGAATGTTTACCTGGGATCAGTGTGTCAGTCATACAGCAGCCCAGCTGGAACAGTGTGTAGTTGTGTCTGCTGTGCTACAGGTTTACCTGGGATCAGTGTGTCAATCATACAGCAGCCCAGCTGGAACAGTGTGTAGTTGTGTCTGCTGTGCTACAGGTTTACCTGGGATCAGTGTGTCAATCATACAGCAGCCCAGCTGGAACAGTGTGTAGTTGTGTCTGCTGTGCTGTGGGTGTATCTGGGATCAGTGTGTCAGTCATACAGCAGCCCAGCTGGAACAGTGTGTAGTTGTCTGCTGTGCTACAGGTTTACCTGGGATCAGTGTGTCAGTCATACAGCAGCCCAGCTGGAACAGTGTGTAGTTGTGTCTGCTGTGCTACAGGTTTACCTGGGATCAGTGTGTCAGTCATACAGCAGCCCAGCTGGAACAGTGTGTAGTTGTGTCTGCTGTGCTGTGGGTGTATCTGGGATCAGTGTGTCAGTCATACAGCAGCCCAGCTGGAACAGTGTGTAGTTGTGTCTGCTGTGCTGTGGGTGTATCTGGGATCAGTGTGTCAGTCATACAGCAGCCCAGCTGGAACAGTGTGTAGTTGTCTGCTGTGCTACAGGTTTACCTGGGATCAGTGTGTCAGTCATACAGCAGCCCAGCTGGAACAGTGTGTATTTGTTTCTGCTGTGCTGTGGGTTTACCCTGGATCAGTGTGTCAGTCATACAGCAGCCCAGCTGGAACAGTGTGTAGTTGTCTGCTGTGCTACAGGTTTACCTGGGATCAGTGTGTCAGTCATACAGCAGCCCAGCTGGAACAGTGTGTAGTTGTGTCTGCTGTGCTGTGGGAATGTCTGGGATCAGTGTGTCAGTCATACAGCAGCCCAGCTGGAACAGTGCGTAGTTGTGTCTGCTGTGCTGTAGGTTTACCTGGGATCAGTGCGTCTCTGCGGCAGTCATACAGCATCCCCAGCTGGAAGGGTCTGCCCAGAGCTGCCATCTCAATGGGAACAGTTCCTACAGATGACATGGCTGGTGGTGGACTGGATACTGCAGAAAGAAGGTTTAAAGTCAACAGTTATATATGTTTGTATTTTTACATATCTAATTTAGGTTTTACATTAATGGATGGAGCTGTGAATCTGGGGATTCAGGTAGATTACATCCCTGGTCGATGAAGCTTGGCTCAGGGAACTTCGCTTATCTACTACTTGATTTCTGTCACTAATAAGCAATAAAAATTCTTCAATCTTAAAAAATGGCATGGGCGCTAAGGTGTTGAAAAATATATGTATAGAGAAACCTGGTTTGTATCCACCTGGTTACCACCCTGAAGTAGTACTTTGAAATATTACAGGAGTTACCCAGTGGAGACGCACTTTCTTTCCCCTAGACAACACCCAAGCAGCTCTTTTACAAAGTGAAACCCTACCGTCGCTTTTTTATTACAAAGAGATAGTGGGCTGTTGCATGTTTTTAGACCTATTTGTTTCTCTTGTCGTGGCATTACTGCTGTCTATAATATTGTTTGTCCCCACTTTCAGCTGTACTTATCAGTCATTACTCAGTTAAAACTTTCCTCTTCGTATATACAGTACTTTGATCATCCCCTGAAAATCGGATAAAATATCCGTCACAGTTCAGCTTGGTCAGTTCAAATCTGGGATTAAAATATCTCACCTACAGGAATTTTGGTTTCCTTCAGGAGATCTTGGCAAAACGTCCTATATTTGTTAAAACCTGTGACTATTTAGGAGTGATTCTCACAGGTTTGATGTTTAGAGTTCTTAACTTATGATTTTGCCATTCTTTTGACATTAACAAGCAGAGCACAGTTTTTACTTGAATGCATACGACACCTAGTGTTGTAATTTAATGTTAATTAAATTTTCTGTTTACACTTTTGTAAAGAAGTAAGTGATGGGGAAACGCATCCAGTGCTTTGCACATTCTTTTTCCAATAAGGAATGACGGATGTTAGTTTATTAGTTCAAAATTTGGCCAGCAGCCATATCACTCTGCAGCTCATAACTGGCAGCCCACTGAAGATCAGCAGGTGTGAGCCTGGCCAGTACCTGGATGGGAGATTCCTGGGAAAAACTAAGGTTGCTGCTGGAAGAGGTGTTAGTGGGGCCAGCAGGGGGTGCTCACCCTGTGGTCCATGTGGGTCCTAATGCCCCAGAATAGTGACGGGGACACTATACTGTAAACAGGGGCTGTCCTTCGGATGAGATGTAAAACCGAGGTCCTGACTCTCTGTGGTCGTTTCTCGAAAAAAGTAGGGGTGTAACCCCGGCGTCCTGGCCAAATTTCCCACTGGCCCTTAAGAATCATGGCCTCCTAATAATCCCCATCTATGAATTGGCTTCATTAGTCTGCTCTCCTCCCCACTGATTGCTGATGTGTGGTGAGCGTTCTGGCGCACTATGGCTGCCGTCGCATCATCCAGGTGGATGCTGCACATTGGTGGTGGTGGAGGGGATCCCCATTACCTGTAAAGCGCTATTTAAGTGTAAGCTATTTATTATATTATCATACAATTTTAACTTTCTATGCAAGCAATGGTGTCATACCTCATGTTGCCACTAGGGGGACCACTAAGTATTATAAGCATGACCCTCAATCCATGGGTTTTGAATTTTGAGTGAAGAAACTTGCTGTGGATCTTCTACAGTTTTTTAACAACTGCACTAATATCATACTGATACTGTTTTTCTGCTTTCATGTTCTGTTTTGCTGCACTTTCCCCATGTACAGTAAGAGTTGTGCATTCAGCCTGTTTTCCTTGCTGTCTGAGTTGTACACTTGTTTCTTGGCCATCCAGGTCCTCCACTAATAGAACTGTTTCATGTAAATACAAAACCATGCGCCTACAATATGGACACAGAATTGGTGTGACCCCGAGCAGCAGATTAAAAATGAGATTTGTCCCAACCCAAGGTGTGGATCACCCAGGCTTTTATATACCTGTCCAGGATCAATCCTGAGCTGTTTTCTTGCTGGAAGCAAGTTGCTACCACAGTGTGCAGGACCCTCAGCAATGACCTCTGCCCACAGACCTCACAGTTTCCTCTCAGAGACATCAGGACAGTTCAGCCCTCTGTTTCTCAAAGATGGATTCTGGTGCTGGGCGCTGGTGCTGGCTTTCCTTCAAGAACACCCCCTTGTTGAAACGTTGTCTACTAGAGCTGTCAGCTTTCAGAGGAAACGGAAACATCCTCTCCTGAGCTTTCAATTTTGATCTTTGCAAACTGTTATTTTTTAAATTGTGGTTGTTCAGTACGTGTTGTGCCTCTCACTGAACAGGTTTCTAAAAATGGAGAAGCAGTATTGAAACTCTTATCAGACCCCTTTTATTCTTTGTCAGCATGTATAACTCCATTAATGTGTTCTTCATTTTAAAACCTGAAATAGGTATTTATAGGGCATTATATAAAATGCTACAATGTGGCATTATGGCATAAGATTTGTTATGAGAAAAAAGCAATTCCATTCTTTAAAACATTGTGAAAAAAAAGTCTTAAAAGAACTTGTGTGCAAGTGTTATTGGCTCTGGTACCAAGAGAGCATAGTGATTCTTATTACTGTTGTTCAGTCATAATGTTCACAGATGTGTGGTGTAGCTGATCACGTTCAGGGTATTTTAACAAGTGATCCTATTTCTACAAAATCACTATTCGATTAAGCTTTGTCCAGCCATACACTATGGAGCAAGAAACTCAATCTGGCTATGATTAAGAACAAAGACAATAAAGACCTTCAGATAAAGACCTTTCTTTTCACCCAGACTGACAATATCCTTGCACATCAAAAACAGAAAGACAAGAAATCTGTATTGAGACTTCTAGTCACAGCACCTGAGTTCCATGGGCCAACCTGCTTGTTCTGTACAGGTCCTGGGGGTGAGACATGAAGGAAGAGCTGCTGTACTCGGCCCTGACAGCAGATCCAAGACTCCCGTGAAGACGTCCTGCTCACGCCATCCCCACTAGACCAGCCCTCGGACACTTCCACTGCTCTCGCTATTGGACACCAGCAAGGTCAGTGCCTCACTTACAAAAATCTGGTTTGTGGAGGAATTTTCTGAGAATTTTTTTGAACCGAGTGAAAATGTGCAAGTACAGTAGCTAATAGTGATGCGCGGGTTGACTCACACCCGCAGGTAGGTGCAGGTTTACCCGTGGGATGGGCCTGTCAAAGAAACATTTTCTATCGTGTCGGGCAGATGCTGGTTCGTTTCTCACAACTGCGGGCGGCCATGGGTAAAAAGAAAAGCCGACCAGCACATCACTAGTAGCTAAACTATTTCAGCCCTCAGACTGGTCCAGTTCCCAAGACTGCAGCACCAGTCAGGTAATCTTGTCCAGAAACATCACTATCGGAGAGCGACTCCACAGATCTCATGCAGGTACAGCCTGCTTGAATCCCAGAAACACACACTTCAGCTTTACAGTAAAAAACACCTACCTGTGAATTTTATATTTATAATAAAGTGTTTTCAGTGATTTAGATGCATGTATTTTATCTGCTAAAAGAGAACATGTCTTTGCCCCAATTATCATTATTACATTATTGAGTCTGTCTCTGCCCTCAAGATCCATTCTGCTTTCCAAGCTATAACTACTACAGCAGCACGAAGTTGTGATTTTTTTTGTTTTGTAATTGTAAATCACAACAATGAAAATTGTGTTATGTTTCTAAATATTTTGAAAAAAGCTCAAAGTTATAAATTCTGACCCACTCATCAATGCCTCACTTATTTGTACACATTATTTTAAACAGACCACAAACGTGTGAGTACTTCTGTATCAGTCATTAGCTAAGGATTGTGATGGAGGTAAAAAAAAAGCTAAATTTATTTTTTCATTCTGGGTATTAGCAACAATTTTAAGACACTGTATTACGTGCTAGGAGTTTTTTTTAAAATACTTCATATAAGAGACCAATAGCCATTACCTGGATATTGTCTTAAAACATCCCTAAGTATAACCTTGTATTTAAAATATTTTGTTTAAAAATGTATTTGCTAATTATTATACACAATATATTGAACAATTTCCAAATGACGTTTTAGTACTCACCCAAAGACAGAGAACGTGGGGACACCTGTAAGTTGAGGATGTGGTTCAGACCGACTCTGCACTTTCTCACACTTATATACTGACTCGGGAGTCACCCCCCCTGCTGCTGAAGTCATTTCCCAGCAATGACTGCAGTTACAAGAAGTCAGGTACAGAAGAGGTCCAGGGCCCCAGCAGCTGGGATGGTACTATTACCTGCACAGGTAGGTACACCATCAGTACAGTATTAGAAAACCGCTCCCCAGCATTCATGCCAACACTCTGCCCGAAACAAACACCTGAAATTGCCATTAATGAAGGGTGTGGTGTGCAGCTGTTAGCACTGCAGCCTCACAGCGCTGGGGCCCTGGGTTCAATCACTGGGGTCTATCTGTGTGGAGTTTGCATGGTCTCCATGTGTCTGTGTGGGTTTTCTCTGGGTGCTCCTGTTTCCTCCCACAGGCCACAGACATGCTGGTACTGTAGGTTAAACAGCCCTGGTGTGTGAGTGTGTGAGTGTCCTGCAATGGCCTGGCATCCTGCCCAGGGTCCCCTGCCTTGAGCCCATTGCTTGCTGGAATAGACTCCAGCTCCCCTGGGTCCTTAGTGTTTGTCCAGTGAAAACACCAACATTGATCTGTCCTGTACAGCTCGCAGCAGGACCCACGGCCCGTCTCAGCCAGATTTCCTGTTTCAGTGCTAGTTTGTCCATTTCATCCTTCCAACATGCACAATTCAGCAGGGTTAGAAAATAGCTGCAGAGCACCAGGCTGAGGAAGATACAGCTACAGGCTCCTGGGCTGGAGTCCAGCCTCTGGTGTCTGTCTGTGTGGAGTCTGCATGTTTGGAGGTTATTTGCAGGGAGATCCAGCCCTGCTGAAGACATGCTGGCTGGGCCAGTTTGCTCTGTGCACCAGAGAGGAGCTCTGAGCTCTCAGTCCCACCTTCAGTCTGCAAAGAGGAACAAGGATGAGCTGAGTTCTGCTCGCAGGTGGATGAATCACTCAAGTACGGATCTTGAACTCAGGGGAGGAGAGGAGACTGGCCTTGGGGGAGCAGGTCTGCTGCCCCCCTCACTGCAGCCTGATTCTCACATCAGCACGACCCCAGAACACAGCCCAGCCGAGACATTTACCCAAAACATGGCGTCTTTATTTCAGCTTCACTTCTACTGCGCTTGGTTTCTTTTTTGCAAGGATTTACTTTTCTTTACAGAAAATACAATTAATACGGGCTCTGAAAAACCCATTTTTGTGCTAAAGCAAAACTTTGCTTCCCCCCCTCACACACAAACTGTTCTTCAATGCACTGAAAACAAGCTCTTTATATACGGTATATACAGTACTTTGATCACCTCCTGAAAATCGGATAAAATATCTCATTACTACAGTACCTGAATCATCTAAGCCAGTTTTTTTCTTCATCTTTTAAACTGATTTGCCAGCTATGTCACATTGGATAATCCTACTCTATAAAACAGTAGAAACAGTCTTTCGCCATTTTGTTTGAGGTTGTGTTTCATACAAGGATCGCTTCCAGATAGAGCCTAAGTACAGTCGTGTCCTTCAGCCAGCTGGGGTGTAGGGCCAGTCAGGTCTGTAGCGACACCTTCACCTGGAACATGAATAATCGGTGGTGGAATCAGAGCAGCTCTGTGACAGGCGGTCAGCTGGGCCTCCACCTGAGTGGAGCCGGCAGGTAGTCTTCATGGTCATGACACCTGACAGCCAGGTTCCACTGTGTTTACACATTTGCCTCCTTTCAGGGATGTGAGGCAGCCGTGAAGGGCTGGACGTGCTGTGCAGCTGAGCTCTGCTGCTGAAAGAGGGAGAGAGAGAAAGAGACTCCAACCACTGGAGACAGTCGAGCCACTGAGAGAGCGTTGTTGCTCTTTCTCCTTGTGAGACTCAGTATAAAAGAGTCCAGCCATGTGACATTTCCTCACAGCCCAGTTGCAGTGGCGCTTTTTCCTCCAGACTGTGACAAGTGGAGCCTCGTCTGTGTCTTTGGGCAAATTTCCAAAGCCTGAACCCAGAGAAAAGTCCGGATGGATAGTGAGCCTTCACACCCAACAGCAGCCTGTTCTGGAGCAGCAGTTGAGGTGGAGAACAGTATCAGACTGTGCTTCCCTGGTCCAGTGGAGCTCCTGCTCCTGCTTCTGGGCATCCTGGCTCCTCTGGTCTTCACTCCTTGTCTTCCTGCTCCTCTGGTCTTCACTCCTTGTCTTCCGGCTCCTCTGGTCTTCACTCCTTGTCTTCAGGCTCCTCTGGTCTTCACTCCTTGTCTTCGGCTCTCTCTGGTCTTCACTCCTTGTCTTCCAGCTCCTCTAGTCTTCACTCCTTATCTTCCAGCTCCTCTGGTCTTCACTCCTTATCTTCCTGCTCCTCTGGTCTTCACTCCTTGTCTTCTGGCTCCTCTGGTCCTGATTTCTAAATTCTGGTCTCTTTCTTGCTCTATTTATTAGCCATAGAGAAAGTCTGGTCTGCCACAGTTCTGCTTAGTCAGTTCAAATCTGGGATTAAAATATCTCACCTACAGGAATTTTGGTTTCCTTCAGGAGATCTTGGCAAAATGTCCTATATTTGTTAAAACCTGTGACTATTCAGGTGTGATTCTCACAGGTTTTAAATTTTAGAGTTCTTAACTCATGTTTTTGCCATTCATTCGACATCAACACGCAGAGCACAGTTTTTACTTGAATGCATACGACACCTAGTGTTGTCATTTAATGTTAATTAAGTTTTCTGTTTACACTTTTGTAAAGAAATTAAGTAAGTTATGGGGAAACACATCCAGTGCTTTGTACATTCATTTTCCAATAAGGAATAACGGATGTTAGTTTATTAGTTGAAAATTTTAACTTTCTATGCAAGCAATGTTGAGTGTCATACCTGATATTGCCACTAGGGGGGACCACTGGGTATTATAAGCGGGATCTGTCCAGGATCAATCCTGAGCTGTTTTCTTGCTGGAAGCAAGTTGCTACCACAGTGTGCAGGACCCTCAGCAATGACCTCTGTCCACAGACCTCACAGTTTCCTCTCAGAGACATCAGGACAGTTCAGCCCTCTGTTTCTCAAAGATGGATTCTGGTGCTGGGCGCTGGTGCTGGCTTTCCTTCAAGAACACCCCCTTGTTGAAACGTTGTCTACTACAGCTGTCAGCTTTCAGAGGAAACGGAAACAGACATAGCCCCCCTCCTGAGCTTTCGATCTTGATCTTTGCAAACTGTTATTTTTTTAATTTTGTGGTTGTTCAGTACGTGCTGTGCCTCTCACTGCACAGGTTTCCAAAAATGTTACTCTGGAGAAGCAGTGTTATAACTCTTATCACACCCCTTTTATTCAGCAGGTATAACTCCACTAAAGTGTTTTTTATTTCAAGAAATTGAAATTTAATCGAGTACTATAAAGTGCTGCAATGTGGCATTTGGGCACAAGATTCATCAGAAAAAAGCAAATCCATTCTTTAAATTTTTTGAAAAGCTCAGATTTACAGTCTTAATGGAACTTGTGTCCAAGTGTTATTGGGCTCTGGTACCAAGAGAGCATAGTGATTCTTATTACTGTTGTTCAGTCATAATGTTCACAGATGTGTGGTGTAGCTGATCACGTTCAGGGTATTTTAACAAGTGATCCTATTTCTACAAAATCACTATTCGATAAAGCTTTGTCCAGCCATACACTATGGAGCAAGAAACTCAATCTGGCTATGATTGAGAACAAAGACAATAAAGACCTTTCTTTTCACCCGTACTGACAATATCCTTGCACATCAAAAACAGAAAGACAAGAAATCTAGACTGAGACATCTAGTCACAGCACCTGAGTTCCATCGGCCAACCTGCTTGTTCTGTACAGGTCCTGGGGGTGAGACATGAAGGAAGAGCTGCTGTACTCGGCACTGACAGCAGATCCAAGACTCCCGTGAAGACGTCCTGCTCACGCCATCCCCACTAGACCAGCCCTCGGACACTTACACTGCTCTCGCTATTGGACACCAGCAAGGTCAGTGCTTCACTTGATAAAAATTGCTTTGTGGAGGAATTTTCTGATATTTTTTTTTGATCCGAGTCTGAAAGCGTGCACCTATGATACCTAAACTATTTCAGCCCTCAGACTGGTCCAGTTCCCAAGAGTGCAGCACCAGTCAGGTAATCTTGTCCAGAAACATCACTATCGGAGAGCGACTCCACAGAACTGAATCCCAGAAACGCACACTTCAGCTTTACAGTAAAAAACACCTACCTGTGAATTTTATATTTATAATAAAGTGTTTTCAGTGATTTAGATGCATGTATTTTACCTGCTAAAAGAGAACGTCTTTGCCCCAGTTATCATTATTTCATTATTATGTGTCTGTCTCTGCCCTCAAGATCCAGTCTGCTTTCCAAACTATACTACAGCAGCAGCATGAAGTTGCGATTTTTTTGGTTTTGTAATTGTAAATCACAACAATGAAAATTGTATTATGTTTCTAAATATTTTGAAAAAAAATCAGTTATAAATTCTGACCCACTCATCAATGCCTCACTTATATGTACACATTAAATTAAACAGACCACAAACATGCGAGTACTTCTGTATCAATCATTAGCTAAGGATTGTGAAAAAGGTAAAAAAAAAAAGCTAAATTTAATGTTTTCTTTCTGGGTGAGCAACAATTTTAAGACACGGTATTACGTGCGTATTAGGAGGATGTGGTTTTAGACCGGCTCTGCGCTTTCTCGCACTGATATACTGGCCTGGGAGTCACCCCCCCTGCTGCTGAAGTCTTTTTCTCAGAAATGACTGCAGTTACAAGAAGTCAGGTACAGAAGAGGTCCAGGGCCCCAGCAATGGGATGATACTATTACCTGCACAGGTAGGTACACCATCAGTACAGTATTAGAAAACCGCTCCCCAGCATTCATGCCAACACTCTGCCAGAAACAAACACCTGAAATTGCCATTAATGAAGGGTGTGGTGTGCAGTCCCACACCCTTCAAAGAAGACCCACAAAGAAGACCAAGGATGAGCTGAGTTCTGCTCACAGGTGGATGAATCACTTAATTATGGAGCTTGAACTCAGAGGAGGAGAGGAGACTGGCCTTGGGGGAGCAGATCTGCTGCCCCCCTCACTGCAGCCTGATTCTCACATCAGCACGACCCCAGAACACAGCCCAGGCGAGACATTTACCCAAAACATGGCGTCTTTATTTCAGCTTCACTTCTACTGCGCTTGGTTTCTTTTTTATTTTATACAAAGAGATGGTGAGCTGTTGCATGTTTTTAGACCTATTTGTTTCTATTGTCTTGACATTACTGCTGTCTATAATATTGTTCGTCCCCAGTTTCAGCTGTACTTATCAGTCAATACCCAGTTAAAACTTCCATGTTCATATATACAATACTTTGATCACCCCCTAAAAATCAGTTAAAATATCTCATTACTACCTGGTTCAACTAAATCAGTTTTTTTCCTCTTCTTTTAAACTGTTGCCAGCTACGGTGTCACTGTTGAAAAGGCTGTTTTTCATACAAGAATCGCTTCCAGATAGAGCCTAAGTACAGTCGTGTCCTTCAGCCAGCTGGGGTGTAGGGCCAGTCAGGTCTGTAGCGACACCTTCACCTGGAACATGAATAATCGGTGGTGGAATCAGAGCAGCTCTGTGACAGGCGGTCAGCTGGGCCTCCACCTGAGTGGAGCCGGCAGGTAGTCTTCATGGTCATGACACCTGACAGCCAGGTTCCACTGTGTTTACACATTTGCCTCCTTTCAGGGATGTGAGGCAGCCGTGAAGGGCTGGACGTGCTGTGCAGCTGAGCTCTGCTGCTGAGAGAGGGAGAGAGAGAGAAAGAGACTCCAACCACTGGAGACGATCGAGCCACTGAGAGAGCGTTGCTGCTTTTTCTCCTAGTGAGACTCAGTATAAAAGAGTCCAGCCATGTGACGTTTCCTCACAGCCCAGTTGTAGTGGCGCTTTTTCCTCCAGACTGTGACAAGTGGAGCCTCGTCTGTGGCTTTGGACAAATTTCCGAAGCCTGATTCCGGAGAAAAGTCCGGATGGATAGTGAGCCTTCACACCCAACACCAGCCTGTTCTGGAGCAGCAGTTGAGGTGGAGCAGAGTATCAGACTGTGCTTCCCTGGTCCAGTGGAGCTCCTGCTCCTGCTTCTCCTTCTGGGCATCCTGGCTCCTCTGGTCTTCACTCCTTGTCTTCCTGCTCCTCTGGTCTTCACTCTTTGTCTTCCTGCTGCTCTGGTCCTGACTTCTAATTTCTGGTCTCTTTCTTGCTCTATTTATTAGCCATAGAGAAAGTCTGGTCTGCCACAGTTCTGCTTGGTCAGTTCAAATCTGGGATTAAAATATCTCACCTACAGGAATTTTGTTTTTTTCAGGAGATCTTGGCAAAATGTCCTATATTTGTTAAATCCTGTGACTATTCAGGTGTGATTCTCACAGGTTTGATATTTAGAGTTCTTAACTCATGTTTTTGCCATTCATTTGACATTAACAAGCAGAGCACAGTTCTTACTTGAATGGGTACGACACCTAGTATTGTAATTTAATGTTATTTATTTAATTAAATATTTTGTGTTTTTGTAAGGAAATGAAGTAAGAATGTGTGGAAACACATCCAGTGCTTTGCACATTCTTTTTCCAACAAGGAATGACGGATGTTACTTTATTAGTTCAAAATTTTAACTTTCTGTACAAGCAATGGTGAGTGTCATACCTGATATTGCCACTAGGGGGACCACTCGGTATTATAAGCATGACCCTCAATCCATGGGTTTTGAATTTCGAGTAAAAAAACTTGCTGTAGGTCTTCTGCACAGTTCTTTAACGACTTCACTAATATTGTACTGATACTGTTTTTCTGCTTTCCTGTTCTGTTTAAGCACTGTTATCTGTTTAGCTGCACTTTCCCCATGTACAGTAAGAGTTGTGCATTCAGCCTGTTCTCCTTCTGTCTGAGTTGTACACTTGTTTCTAGGCCATCCAGGTCCTCCACTTATAGAACTGTCTCATGTAAATACAAAACCATGCGCCTACAATATGGACACAGAATTGGTGTGACCCCGAGCAGCAGATTAAAAATGAGATTTGTCCCAACCCAAGGTGTGGATCACCCAGGCATTTATATACCTGTCCAGGATCAATCCTGAGCTGTTTTCTTGCTGGAAGCAAGTTGCTACCACAGTGTGCAGGACCCTCAGCAATGACCTCTGTCCACAGACCTCACAGTTTCCTCTCAGAGACATCAGGACAGTTCAGCCCTCTGTTTCTCAAAGATGGATTCTGGTGCTGGGCGCTGGTGCTGGCTTTCCTTCAAGAACACCCCCTTGTTGAAACGTTGTCTACTAGAGCTGTCAGCTTTCAGAGGAAACGGAAACAGGCGGAGCCCCCTCCTGAGGTTTCGATCTTTGCAAACTTAAATTTTGTGGTTGTTCAGTACGTGCTGTGCCTCTCACTGAACAGGTTTCTAAAATGTTACTCTGGAGAAGCAGTATTGAAACTCTTATCACACCCCTTTATTCTTTGTCAGCAAGTATAACTCCATTAATGTGTTCTTCATTTTAAAACCTGAAATTTATTAGGGTATTATGTAAAGTGCTATAATGTGGCATTATGGCATAAGATTTGTTAAGAGAAAAAAGCAATTCCATTTTTTAAAACATTTTGAAAAAAAGGTCTTAATGGAACTTGTGTGCAAATGTTATTCGCTCTGGTTCCAAGAGAGCATAGTGATTCTTCTTACTGTTGTTCAGTCATAATGTTCACAGATGTGTGGTGTAGCTGATCACGTTCAGGGTATTTTAACAAGTGATCCTATTTCCACAAAATCACTATTCGATTAAGCTTTGTCCAGCCATACACTATGGAGCAGGAATCTCAATCTGGCTATGATTAAGAACAAAGACAATAAGGACCTTCAGATAAAGACCTTTCTTTTCACCCAGACTGACAATATCCTTGCACATCAAAAACAGAAAGACAAGAAATCTAGACTGAGACATCTAGTCACAGCACCTGAGTTCCATCGGCCAACCTGCTTGTTCTGTACAGGTCCTGGGGGTGAGACATGAAGGAAGAGCTGCTGTACTCGGCACTGACAGCAGATCCAAGACTCCCGTGAAGACGTCCTGCTCACGCCATCCCCACTAGACCAGCCCTCGGACACTTACACTGCTCTCGCTATTGGACACCAGCAAGGTCAGTGCTTCACTTGATAAAAATTGCTTTGTGGAGGAATTTTCTGAGGATTTGTTTTGAACCAAGTGTGAAAGTGTGCACCTATGATACCTAAACTATTTCAGCCCTCAGACTGATCCAGTTCTCAAGACTGCAGCACCAGTCAGGTAACCTTGTCCAGAAACATCACTATCGGAGAGCGACTCCACAGATCTCATGCAGGTACAGCCTGCTTGAGTCCCAGAAACACACACTTCAGCTTTACAGTAAAAAACACCTACCTGTGAATTTTATATTTATAATAAAGTGTTTTCAGTTAATAAGATGCATTTTATCTGCTAAAAGAGAACATGTCTTTGCCCCAATTATCATTATTACATTATGTGTCTGTCTCTGCCCTCAAGATCCAGTCTGCTTTCCAAACTATAACTACTACAGCAGCATGAAGTTGCGATTTTTTTTGTTTTATAATTGTAAATAACAACAATGAAAATTGTGTTATGTTTCTAAATATTTTGAAAAAAAAATAGTTATAAATTCTGACCCATTTATCAATGCCTCACTCATTTGTACACATTAAACAGACCACAAACATGTGAGTATTTCTGTATCAATAGTGAGCTAAGGATTGTGAAGGAGGTAAAACAAGAAAAGCTAAGTTTAATTTTTTTCTTTCTGGGTATTAGCAACAATTTTAAGACACTGTATTACGTGCTAGCAGTTTTTTAAAATACTTCATATATGAAACCAATAGCCATTACCTGATTATTGTCTTGAAACATCCCTAAGTATAACCTTTTATTTAAAATATTTTATTTAAAAATGTATGTGCTAATTTACATACAGTATATACTGAACAATTTCCAAATGACGTTTTAGTACTCATCCAAAGACAGAGAACGTGGGGACACCTGTACAGATGCAGCCATTCAAAGGGCGCGGTACAGACACGTACCAGTGGTAATTGGCTACGGCGTCGCGCATTGTGACGCAAGATGACGCGCGGTACCGCGGAAGTGATTGGTTGACCGACAGGGGCACTCGTTGGTCTGTCGTAGAAAGATTTACAGTAAACGTCTTTACTGTGCCCGTTGTAGTATTGAATATTCATATGGAATTTTACCACTGAAGGGAAATCTTAGTAGCTGAGCATAAAAAGAATAGGAGCATACTGTAACGCGTGTGAAGGCCATAAACGATATTAATTTTGGAACTTAAACATACAGTATATGGCTGGTCTCGGTACTTTAAAGAAAACATACACACCAGTATTCCATTTCTCCCTAAACATTTTAAGCATCGAAGTCTTTAACTAAAGAGATACCGGAGTCAACAAGTATACTTTTAGAATTTGATTAAAAGGGAATATGATATGGAATCGCGTATATAAAGAAATTAATAACGATATAATTATATTCATGTACCGCAACACAAGAATAGTACACGCTGTACATTGTCTGTCGATAATGTTTCTGTAGGGCTTTTTCAGCACACTACACGTGACCTTGCTGGTGGCGCTGTGGGTTAGGTTCCTGACTCCCATGTCACACGGTCTGTGATCGAATCCCATTGGAACTATGACTTTTTTTTAACAAACATTTCTTTGAAAAAATGAAACGTTTCCCTTGGTCAGAGATTAAATAAAACCTCACTCGCACCAAACAAATTTATATTTCTAAATATCACAACATGATCGAATTTAAGTCTTTTTAATAACAATGAATAGTCACCTATGCGTTACAAAATAAACATTTATATTGATTTGAATCCCGTTTTGATTTAAATCGTAAACGCGTGTTTAAATATATGTGTTTAAAGGCGATATATAAAAGCGCTGATTCTTATGGAATGTGTTCCGCCGGGGATTCAAAAAAAATATTTTTTTTAATCGCGTATCTAAGGAAAATAGCAGTATAACTTTGTTCATGCATATCATTATATCTCATTTTGTATTTCTATAAAATAAGTAGTTTGCCCAGCCACTATTGTTGTTATTGTTTTATCCTGTAAAGCGCTTTGAGGAGCACAGCTTTCTCACCACTTAGATTACTTTTTGATACCATCCTTACACAAAGCAGAAACTTCTTGTATTTTCCGATGACATACAAGTGGAAAGATTATTATTTTAATCTTTTTTCTGAACCAGGGAAAATCTGATCATGTTTCTCTATAACAATAATAAAAAACTTTATTTTACATATCACCTTTAAAAGTGGCATCTCAAAACAATACAGTAGATGTAAACCACAGATTACAAAGTAAATACCCAGACAAACGCAAACGCGTTTTTAATAAAATGCTTTCATTCATTCAGCAGAGAGAGAGCGTAAAACCTGTGTGTAACAGCTGTTCCTTTTTCTGATCACTCGCTCTCTGGATAAACGTCTCGCCTGTCCTGTTCTTTGTTTTCCTAATTTGCTGATTATGCCTGCTGCGATCCACTCCTACCCTCACACCTAAAGAAGTCCATTGTGCAATTAACCCTTGTTTGTGCTGTCCTTAAGGTGATATGTAAAATAATGTTTTTTATTATTGTTATAGAGAAACATGATCAGATTTTCCCCGGTTCAGAAAAAAAGATCTAAAGTATACTATTTAAGAAAAATAAATCTAAACGGGGAGAAAGCTATGCTGAAAGTTTATTAAGATACTTAGAAGACAAAGATATCAATTTATTTTAGTTAAAATTTTATATATCACCTTTAAAAGTGGAATCTCAAAGCAAAGTAAATACCCAACACTGATTGTACCCATCTGTCATGCTAATAAAACACCTTGATTTGAATTGAATTGAGGGAGAGAGGGGGGGAGAGCGAGTGAGATAACCAGAACGTAAGGCAAATAAGATACACTCCAGAGGCATTCACAACAGCGACATATAAAACGTTTGCACATATAGTTACGTTATTACTTGGTTTTCAAAGTGCAATGAAATACAATATTGTTGTTGTTGCTGTTCTTGTTGTTTTTATCCTGTAAAGCGTTTTGAGAAGCCACCTTTAAAGGCGATATATACTGTAAAAGCGCTGATTCTTATGGAATGTGTTCCGCCGGGGATTCAAAATTTTTTTTTAATCGCGTATCTAAGGAAATCTCAGTATAACTTTGTTCATGCACAAACAGTGGCATGTTACATTATTAATTTGGGTGCCTCCTCTTGCCAGAAAGCTCTAAATTGCATTTTGAGTGCGGTTTTTGACTTTTTCTAAATTGCAACCCATGAATAAACTGCGACACTTTAAACTGCGACAATTATCATTCAACCAGAGCTGGAAATATCACAAGGACCCTCAAGAGCACAGCAAAGACTGTATTAAAAGAATCGCGTATCTAAAGAAATTAATAAGATATAATTATATTTGTGTACTGCGACAGGGCTGTGTAGGGCTGTTTCACCTCTCTCTTCATGTGACTCTATTCAAAAGCCATTTAGCAGAGAGGGGATGAGAAGAGTGACAAACTAGTACAGCAATATGTATAGTATAGCAGTCAAGCAATATGAAACATCTCCTTTTACTTTTAAGTCCCTTAAATACATTGAGCACAGCTTTCTCACCACTTAGATTACTTTTTGATACCATCCTTACACAAAGCAGAAACTTCTTGTATTTTCCGATGACATACAGTACAAGTGGAAAGATTACAGATTTTAATCGTCTTTAATTTTGTTACGTTTTAGGAACGTTTCATCTATACAAAAACCACCAAAACTATTCTCGATTGTATTTCTGAATGTTATGTTACACCTACAGTAGTTCACTGCTTTAAATACATCGAATTAAGAAAGTTAGGTGTAGCACTTTAGATCTTTTTTTCTGAACCGGGGAAAATCTGATCATGTTTCTCTATAACAATAATAAAATACATTATTTTACATATCACCTTTAAAAGTGGCATCTCAAAGCAATAAAGAAGATGGAAAAACAGTTAAAAGGGACCAAAGTAAATACCAGACAAACATTCATTCAGCAGAGAGTGAGAGGGACATCCAGCAGAGAGAGACAAACACACCGGTTTCCATTGACAAAAGTCTGCATTTTCAGGAGTGTCTCTAGCCTCCCAGTCCTCCCCAGTAATGCGTCGTACTGCTCCCGCTGCTGCCGAAAAGTCTCCACACAGGTGGTGCTTCTACAGGTTGGCACCCTGGCCAGTGGCCGAGAGCAGAGACCCACGGCCTGTGGCAAAATAACATAATTCATGTAAGAAATAAAGTCACACAGTAGTACTCATCAGATTTCGAAGATCGTTTCGCCCGTGCGGTGTTTTCTTGAAGAACAGGCTACGAAGAAATAATTATAATTGAATTTAAAATTCAAAACGGCAATAATACCTTGTAATATGCGCTGTAATCGCATATTTCAGATGAAGTCTGCTGTATTTGCTTACCCTTCGCTCTTTGGAAGCTGGGGCTGCAGAAGCACCCCGTCTCTTCCCGTAAAAGGTCTTGGTCTCCATACTGTACTGTGGTCGCTGTAGTGCAGGTTCGCAGTTTTTTTTGTGATGGGAGCTCACCCAATCCCTTGGTGTATTTATGCTATATTCACATGTACGGCTAGAGTGTGTTCATTGTCTTCCAATGAAAGGCGGGTGCCTTTTGCCGAAGTCGGGAGACATTAGAGGCTTGCCACACCCGGACTGTTAAACCAACGCATTAGCACATCAAAGCCCATTGAGGAGCCGTTGTTTTGTCCCTTAATTTACTGATCTGCATTAATTATGGAAATCGAGTTCCTGCTCTTTGCAGACGACCTGGTCCTGCTGTCGCCCACAGAACAGAGGCTGCGCCAGAACCTGGCACTGCTGGAGCAGCACTGTCAGACCTGGGCGCTGACAGTCAATCTGGACAAGACCAGAGTTATGGTTTTCCAGAAAAAAAGCCAGACCTCAGGGAAACAGGTACAAATTCACACTTAACACATTAACACCTAACAACGGGAGCAGGGACGAATTGGGCCAGTACCCACTGTTGTTAAACATACAGAAAAGAATATTAAAGTATTGAAGTATTGGCTTTAGTATTAGCCATACAGAACATTAAAGTGCCCCTTTTCCATTCAGCAGGTGCCTGAGCCGCTGTGTCCTATCTTCTGACAGTCGCCGTTGTGAATGTCTGTAGAGTGTATCTTATTTTTAGTACTATATTTTTGTATTATATTCCCTATTAATCAAACTCTAAGAGTATGTATCGGCTTGTCCCCTCCTCCCGCCCCTCTCTGTGTACAGTAGAGCCTCCTGTCCAGCCAGCACATGTCCACAGACATTCACAACAGCGACATATCGTAAAACGTTTGCACATATAGTTAAATTATTAGTTGTTTTTCAGGAAGTAAAAAAAAAACACTTGAATTACTTATCCAGTCTCTCAAAATAAAGTTATTTTTCAAGCAATGCAACAGACGTCGGGCAATGTGTTTTTTTTTAATCCAACATTGACAGCCACATCTTAAATCTTGTCAGTCAGCTCTTTTTTCTCTATTTGAATTGTGGCTTACACATCGCACGACTTTAAAAGCTAGAAAAACAGGTTTTGATTCACATTAGCTGGCGAGCCTTGTTTTGTCAAAGGACAGCACAAAAAAACAGACAATACACAGGGAGAGAGAGAGTTTTTTACCCTCTGTCAAAAAACCCAAATAACCCGGGGCAGAGACTCTGGGGGGATCATTGCGTGGTACAGAGCGGAGCTCAGTCAATTCTTATGGAATGTGTTTTCTTTCTTCTTTTTTTTCAGCATGGAATAAACCTGTTACTTGATTCATATGGATGCCCGGTTCCGCCGGGGATTCAAAACATTTTTTATATTTTTTTTAATCGTGTATCTAAGGGAATAGCAGTATAACCCTGTTCATGCACAAACAGTGGCATGTTACATTATTAATTTGGGTGTCTCCTCTTGCCAGAAAGCTCTAAATTGCATTTTGAGCGCGGTTTTTGACTTTTTTTAAATTGCAACCCATAAATAAGGCGGATTGCAAAAATGCACTTGGAATCTGTCCAAGCCCTACACTGTCAGGCATTTTCTTTTACTGTAACAGACACAAAAACCCCCTTGCTTTTAACAGAGCGTTTCATAATTTCCAACACCGAAAATTATTTAAACTGCTACACTTATCATCCAACCAGAGCTCGAAATATCACAAGGATCCCCAAGAGCACAGCAAAGACTGTATTAAAAGTATACTAGTATAGTGACTAGTATACTTTAGATCTTTTTTTTCTGAACCGGGGAAAATCTGATCATGTTTCTCTATAACAATAATAAAAAACATTATTTTACATATCACCTTTATGTGATATCACCTTAAGGACAGCACATACAAGGGTTAATTGCACAATGAACCGCGCAAAGAAATCTAAAATAGTCTTCTTTAGGTGTGAGGGTAGGAGTGGATCGCAGCAGGCATAATCAGCAAACCAGGAAAACAAAGAACAGGACAGGTGAGACGTGTATCCAGAAAGCGAGTGATCAGAAAAAGGAAATGGTGTTACGCCCAGGTTTTGATTAAAAAAAACACATATAATTAAACACACGTTTGCGATTTAAACAAAACACGATTTAAATCAATATAAATGTTTATATTGTAACGCATACTGTCCAGCCTCCATTTCTCTATAAAAATGTACTCTATTACAAATTTACAATTTGTTGATAATAGAAATGTTAGGTTCTCTAAAGCTTTGTGATAGTTGACCCACCCAGGCATCAAAAGATCAGCTGCACTGGTAAGATGCGACACCGAAGATATGATTAATAACCTTTTAAATCTGAAGGGATCCCCCCCCACACACACACACAATAGAAGCAGGAAGCAGACGCAGGGACCGTTGTCAGAAGGGAAGAAGGCGACTATTCATTGCTATCAAAAATGACTTAGAATCAATCATGTTGTGATATTTTGAAATATAAAAGTCAATTGATTGTCCATAATATTGCTATTCTATTTTTTCGAAGAAATGTTTGTTAAAAGAAAAGTCACAGCACCAGCTGGATTTGAACACACAACCCGTGAGTTGGTAATCGGTCACGTAGACCAGTGGGCTACAAGGGAAGTCGCATGAAGAGAGAGGCGAAACAGCCTACACAGCCCTGTCGCAGTACACAAATATAATCATATAGTTATTAATTTCTTTAGATACGCGATTCCATATTATATTCCCTTTTAATCAAATTCTAAAAGTATGCTTGTTGACTCCGGTTAGTTAAAGACTTCGATGCTTAAAATGTTTAGGGAGAAATGGAATACTGGTGTGTATGTTTTCTTTAAAGTACCGAGACCAGCCATATACTGTATGTTTAAGTTCCAAAATTAATATTGTTTATGGCCTTCACACGTGTTGCAGTATGCTCTTATTCTTTTTATGCTCAGGCACTAAGATTTCCCTTCAGTGGTAAAATTCCATATAAATATTGAATACTTAAACGGGCACAGTTCAGACATTAAATATACATATACATACTGTATACAGTACAGTTTGCATAAGGTAATATGTTTATGTTCCTAAATCAATCTCTTTTATGAGCATGTGAAAGGCATGGTGAATCGATTCACAAAAATGACTGTACTTTGCATGATTGGAAACAAATGCGTGATTGCGAAATGCTGCGGTGTTACTTTTACAAAGACAGTCAATGAAAAAAAGAATGTGGACCAGGGCAATACTTTGAGTTTACAGCTTGTCCAAGGTCATTCATTATTAATACTATTAGTAAAATCTTCGTTAAAGACTTTGATGGCTACAGCTCAAACATGAGAGGTTGAGCTTTATTAGCTCCACCTTGCGGAAATTCCAGATACTATTATTTTGCTTGCGGTATTATAGGAGAATTTACGGTAACTAGCGGTAGACTGCGTACAGCGCACTGGAAAATAATGCGGTATCGCCCGCACATTTTGAATGGCTGCATCTGTAAGTTGAGGATGTGGTTCAGACCGACTCTGCACTTTCTCACACTTATATACTGACTCGGGAGTCACCCCCCCTGCTGCTGAAGTCATTTCCCAGCAATGACTGCAGTTACAAGAAGTCAGGTACAGAAGAGGTCCAAGGCCCCAGCAGCTGGGATGATACTGCGCAGGTAGGTACACCATCAGTACAGTATTAGAAAACCGCTCCCCAGCATTCATGCCAACACTCTGCCCGAAACAAACACCTGAAATTGCCATTAATGAAGGGTGTGGTGTGCAGCTGTTAGCACTGCAGCCTCACAGCGCTGGGGCCCTGGGTTCAATCACTGGGGTCTATCTGTGTGGAGTTTGCATGGTCTCCATGTGTCTGTGTGGGTTTTCTCTGGGTGCTCCTGTTTCCTCCCACAGGCCACAGACATGCTGGTACTGTAGGTTAAACAGCCCTGGTGTGTGAGTGTGTGAGTGTCCTGCAATGGCCTGGCATCCTGCCCAGGGTTGCCCTGCCTTGAGCCCATTGCTTGCTGGAATAGACTCCAGCTCCCCTGGGTCCTTAGTGTTTGTCCAGTGAAAACACCAACATTGATCTGTCCTGTACAGCTCGCAGCAGGACCCACGGCCCGTCTCAGCCAGATTTCCTGTTTCAGTGCCGTTTGCCTATTTCATCCCTCCCTCCAGTATCCACAATTCAGCAGGGTTAGAACATAGCTGCAGAGCTCCTGGAGGAGTGAACCAGGCTGAGGAAGATACAGCTACAGGCTCCTGGGCTGGAGTCCAGCCTCTGGTGTCTGTCTGTGTGGAGTCTGCATGTTTGCATCACATTGATGGAGGTTATTTGCAGGGAGATCCAGCCCTGCTGAAGACATGCTGGCTGGGCCAGTTTGCTCTGTGCACCAGAGAGGAGCTCTGAGCTCTCAGTCCCACCTTCAGTCTGCAAAGAGGAACAAGGATGAGCTGAGTTCTGCTCGCAGGTGGATGAATCACTCAAGTACGGATCTTGAACTCAGGGGAGGAGAGGAGACTGGCCTTGGGGAGCAGGTCTGCTGCCCCCCTCACTGCAGCCTGATTTTCACATCACAGCTTCACTTCTACTGCGCTTGGTTTCTTTTTTGCAAGGATTTACTTTTCTTTACAGAAAATACAATTCATACGGGCTCTGAAAAACCCATTTTTGTGCTAAAGCAAAACTTTGCTTCTTTTCCCCCCCAATCTGCTCTTCTTCAAGGCACTGAAAACAAGCTCTTGTTAAGGTTCTGGGATCAGAAGAACGAAAAAGCCCAAATAAAATAATTACAGAAAAAAACAGGTTCAAAGACGAACAGAGCAATACTCCATAAAAATAACTTCAGATTATTTTAACAAAGGGTTAAGTTTGAGAAAACACTTGTGCTAGCCAAACTCGCCTTCCTTCGCTCCTCGACTGCCAGTGAAATAAAGTGACAAATCACCCCCAGCGATGTGCCTTCCCTACTGCAGCTGAGCACACTGGTGAGGAGCAGTGCTGTGTGGGTGCAGACGGGGCGCTGGGCCTGCCTGTGCATTTACCCCTGAACCCCGCTGTCCCGGCAGAAGGAAACTGGAAGTGGGGGTGCTGGCCAAGAGAGTGAGGGGTAAGCCTGGACATGGGGAGTGATTTAACTGCAGGGGTGGGACTGTACTCATTGTGTTGTGCTCAGAGCTCAGAACAAACTGCCTTAACCAACAGAGAAGTTGTATGAGTATAAATCCACCCCAGAGAGGTCACCAACACTCACATTGGGACTGTAGGGCTGAATTCAAGAACTAGTGTATTGAGAGGGGACAGTGCTCAGGGGCTGCTCCAGGGCTGGGACAGTGCACAGTAGCTGGAGGGGCTGCAGGCCACACCCACTTCCACCCCCCCATTGGTATGGCAACCACCATTGACCAGGCAGGTGGTCCCACTGCTGCTGTTCTGCACCACTGCGGAGGGGGAAGGGGAAAGAGGGATGGAGCAGGAGAGCATGACGGAGAGGTGAGAGGCAAATGACAGAGTCATTCACACATTCAGTAAGTGGACAGTGTCCAGTAACACATTAGCACTGCCCTGAAGCTGAATGGGACAGAAAATATATAAGAATGCTTCTCAACAGTCTCCACAATTCAACTAAGGTGCAAGAAAAGCATGTTTCAAATCACTCAATCAAAGGAAATCATTTTTTTGTCTAAATAATTCAAGATCCTAACTGTACAAGTACACAAGGCAAAGTTTACATGGAGAGCAATGCAGTTGCTAGGTTGAAAAATTTGAAGACTTATTTTGTACGTATCCGTTACTTGCCATGAACTACTGTAGAACAGAAACTGTAGAAACTGAATGACAAGAAACAAGTGCACAGAGCTACCTGAAAGCAAAATGTTAATATGCATACTTATATTTATCTGCACACATGAAGAATTTTATTACAGTTATGATCTTTTAGACAATTTTTAATAAATGTTTAATGAATGACACTTTCAATGTAAAAGACATTATAATACTAGACAGGGAGGGTCAAGGGGAGGTCATAAGACAACAGGAAGAATTAACAGCCCTGAGTAGCTGAAAAACAGCTCCTTATTTGGAGGACGCTAGCAACTGCAAAACTAGCCTAAACTGGTTAGGGTGAGATTCCATTTATAACTGGAAGTAAGATTCTGGCCCCACCTCTATCTGGCACTTTAAGAGAATAAAAGCAGATAAGGTAGAGAACAGAGTTGAGTTGCAGGGTTTTGGGGCAAACTGTAACTCCTGTGCGTGTAATATAGAAGACCTTTGCTGCTGCAAAGGTTACAGTATTTACATCCCATAGGGAAGAAAGAAAACTTTACCAGCACAGTTTACAGCTCTGACCACACTGACGACATTGAGCAGCACATGGACTGTTTGCAGCAGGGAGAGCAGTAGGCCCTTGTGTTCTCCAAATACACTGCTCAGTGTCTCAGGCTACTGCTGCACGCACGCACGCACGCACAGACAAGCCATTTACACACACAGATACAGAGGACACACACGAAGATACACAGGCCACACACACACACAGTTTGCTGTCCCGTGCGATGCGCAGACAGCCCCCTGGGCGCTAGGCCGCACAGCCCAGCCTGGCCACTCACAGTGCTGGGGGCGGCTGTGGGGGTCCCCCCCGTCCTCCAGCAGCAGGCTCTGTCTCCAGGGGGAGCAGACAGGCCCGGGGGGGGCGCGGGGTCTGTGGGGGGGTTGAGCTCCTCCATCCTGGCCAGGTCCTGCAGCCTCTCCTCCAGCAGCCGCTGCTGCCTCTTCTCCTTCCTCTTCATCTTCTTCTTCTTGTTCTTGGACACCTTCCCTGTCTGCACACAGCGTGGGGTCAGAGGGTCAGAGGGCAAAGGTCAGTGCACGAGCAGCACTGTACAGCAGCGTCTCAGGGGCAGTATGTGAGCATGTCTGTGTCTCCACACTCATTCTCTGTATCCAGTCTCTCTCAAGCCCAGCAACTTGTAAAACCTCCAATTTACATCACAAAATAGACTACATTTCCAGGTATGTGCAGTACCATGTTCTGCGATGTAAGACTAGACAACAAAACAAAAATTGTGTGCGGCCCTATGACATTGTACACAAGCAAGCTTGTGTGCTCATTCACTCGTACATCAGTCATCATGGTGACTTTGAGCAGGAAGGGCCGCATCACATCACAATTTGGGGGAACTTTAATGTGAGTTTGCGACAACATGTCGACTTACAGGACTTTCACAAAGTTCACGATTTTGTGTTTAATTCGAATTGTGTACGTTTTTTCTATATCAATGAATTTTATCACTGGGTGAACAGTCTGAACTGCAGCCCCTTTCATCAATTTAACACACAGGTTCCAACAGTCAGGTCTTGACTGGTGGCTTGCAATGAATAACCCCAGAATGAAGTCTGGGGTCGCTCAACGTGTGTTTTTAATTCAGCATGAAGGAACGAGTACTTTTATTTGTTTTTCTGGATCATGGGACCAGATCTTCAGCGAAAGACTCGTCTCACCACCGTACAGAGCCAGTGCTGCCACTCCAGCACCCAGCCCACGGGACTAAGAGGAGCCTACAGCCTAAATTTCCCATTGGCCCTTACCTATCATGGCCTCCTAATAATCCCCCTCTATGAACTGGCTTCATTACTCTGCTCTCCTCCCCACTGATAGCTGATGTGTGGGGAGCGTTCTGGCGCACTATGGCTGCCGTCGCATCATCCAGGTGGGGCTGCAAACTGGTGGGGGTGGAGGGGATCCCCATTACCTGTAAAGCGCTTTGAGTGGAGTGTCCAGAAAAGCGCTATATAAGTGTAAGCAATTATTATTATTATTATTATTATTATTATTATTATTATTATTATTATTATTATTATTATTACAGTACTTCAGCCCCCGTATGCTGCTGATGGGTGAGCCTTTCAGCTGCCTCTACAGAGCCCAGACACAGAGGTTCTGTAGACTTGACACCAGCACAGCAGGGTCTGTAGATTGGTTCTATTTATGTGGCAGGGCCTCACACAGACGCTTATACAGAAGGCAGATATTTGGATCAGGAGGAATAAGGCTACTGGAGCAAAACTAGTTTGGGCCACGAATTTCATAACGATGGGGTTCTGGATTTCAGTGTTTATCTCTGGTCTTCAAATTAAACTCGCAGACAAAGTTGTGCAGTACCATGTTCTGTGATTTAAGACTAGACAACAAAACGTCCGGTACTGTGTGCGGCATTATGACACTGTACACAAGCAAGCTTTGACAGTTTGACAGTTTTTCTTGGCTCTTCTGGTGTTGCAGCTGTAAGCAGACTTCGAAAACCTAGAAACCAGCTGCAGACACAGCGACCCACCCTGGACACCGCTGACTTAAAGGAAGGGGATTTAGCCATTTCTTTCACAAAAAGGAGACTCTAATTCATTCAGGGAGACAAAGCAACACTCCCGAGAGATACTGTAATTAAAATGCAAACTTTACTCTGGAGACGAACTCCCACTAGCAAGACCCAAACAGAAACACACTCTTCCGCACTGTGAGGGGTCGTCACTTCTTCGCTGGAGAATCTCCTGTGCTGCTTTCCACATTTTCAGAGTTTGTTTCCAACATGCCTCCCATTACAATGCTAGAAGCACCCAATGGATGTTCCCGAAATCCCAGTGTAACACAGCCTGTTCATTGACCTCACAGCACACAGTAGGGCACTTCTTATCCCTGCCTGTGCATTTACCCCTGAACCCCACTGGCCAGGCAGAATGAAACTGGGAGTGGGGGGGGGTGCTGGCCAAGAGAGGGAGGGGTAAGCCTGGGTATGAAGGGTGACTGATATCCGGATAGCGCAGAGTCCGAGGTCGGGGAGAAGACGGAGCCCGACAGAGCCGAGTCCGGGCTGGTGAACCGGCCCCCGCCCATCCTCAGGGCGTGGCCATTGCAGCCCTCCAACCAGGGGGAGGAGGTGGGGCTGGAGGGGCTACAAGCCACGCCCCCCGCCCCCATTGGTATGGCAACCACCATTGACCAGGCAGGTGGTCCCTCTGCTGCTGTTCTGCACCACTGCGGAGAGGGAAGGGGAAAGAGGGATGGAGCAAGAGAGCATGACGGAGAGGTGAGAGACATACAGGGAGAGAAGAGGCAAGGGAGACACAGAGTCATTTACACATTCAGTAAGTGGACAGTGTCCAGTAACACATTAACACTGCCCTGAAGCTGACCTCCCTGTCCCTCTCTCTCTCAGGTCTTGTGATGGAGTGGAAGAGGCTGCCCTGTTGGGGCTGTTCTGGAGACTCCAGCAGGCAGCAGACGGGCCTGAAGACGGCGTGTCACTCCGGGGCCGAGGGGGGGTGGGGGTTGGGGACGGACTGGCAGACCAAGGACACAGCTGGCCTCCCTCTCTCCTTCCGGCCCCTCGCCTCTCCAGCGCTCTCCTCCCTCCATCTGACTCTCAAGGGCCTTGCAGACCTGGTCCGTCTCTCTCCCTCTGTCCCCTGGCCCCCGCGAGAGGGAGTGCGTTTCTCCGTCTTAATCCAGTGCACCCCCTCTCTCCGTGTGCTGTGGGGAGGGGAGTCTGAACTTCGCCCTCCTGTCTCCCGTGATGAAAGGGTCTGGAGGGGTTTTTTTGTGAACAGGCAGCAGAAACCCGCCGCTCATCGCAGCTGGCTCCTCGCGCACTCAGAATCTGCTCTTTTTGTTTCATGGACACACATTTGGAAGCAAGACCCCACATGCCATGTTTCTGTTTCTATTGTATCTGCTTCTGGTGTGTGTGTTCTGGACGGAGAAGAAGGAGAAGGGACTGTAGGCGACACGGGTGGTTGGAAAAGGTCGACAGGCTTGGTTTCTTGGTGCTACTTATTCCCCGACAGGTATATTTCTCTTTCTCTCTGTCCCTGTCCTCCTCACTCTCCTCCTAACTCCCTCCTCCAAAGCCCAGACTTTCTCACTGTCCCCTGCTCCTTGATTTGATTATTTCCAGCTCTGGGTTCTGATAATGATGGTTATTATTATATTATTGTTATATTATTATTATTGGTATTGTTATTATTACAGACACACAGTTCTCGTGGGTTTGTGTTCAATCTTTTCATTTCAAAGTTGCCTTTTTGGTTTCTTTTCCTCTTGATAGAAATAAAGGTTCAGGAATTGTTTTAGGAACTTTCAGCTGTGTGTTGGTGTCCGTGTTGGGGGCAGTGTGTGTGTTTGAAGGGGGGATGATTGGGTGTGTGTGTGAGGGGAGAACAGTCTGGTATACTGATAAGAGTGACCCCGGGTGAGATTTGTATGTGTCCTTGATTTCACAGCCGACAGGAATTCAAGTTGCTGTTGAGTGACATGTGCTGGAAGTTCCAGCGACGGCCGCACGGTGGCAGCATCGTTGCGCAATCACGCTGTCTGCAGCTGAACATTAAACTCGTAAAGGCGGACCCTTCTGCACGCATTCAATAGAGCTGTGCGTGGACTGCCAGTGGTCCGCTCTCCTGCCCCCGCGCTGAGGTGCCCCCTCGCCTCCCCCTGACCCCGAGTTCCTCCAGGCACGTCAGCCCTGGAGCCTGGAGACCTGTTACTGCACCTCGGAGGTCTCCAGGCATGTGGGACACAGCCCGTTGAGCTAAAGAGAGATCTCTCTACAGCCCACTGGCTGTAGTCCTGCTATCACAGGGAAGGGCAGAGCGGTAAGCCGGTTCTTACACACCACTGACGGCCATAAGCGTTGCAATATAAACTTGTATCTAAAAAAAAAATGGGGGCTGAATTGAGTTCATCGGCTCTTTTCCTTTGCGCTGGTGGTTTTCAGTCCAGGGCGGTACTGGTAGCAGTATATGTAGCCACTAGAGGGCGCCGGTCTACTTCTTTCGGGAGGCTGCTAGTCGTGTCGTGTTGCAAGAAACAGGCGGCAGTTTCGCTGTTTAATCAGCGCTCATATGATGCTGTAGTTCTACCAGCCCGCAGCTCCCAGCTACCTGGATGGGAGACTCCTGGGAAACTCAGGCTGCTGCTGGAAGAGGTGTTAGTGGGGCCAGCAGGGGGCGCTCACCCTGCGGTCTGTGTGGGTCCTCATGCCCCAGTATAGTGACGGGGGACACTAAAACTGAGGTTCTGACTCTCTGTGGTCATTAATAATAATAATAATTAAAAATTAAAAATCCCAGGGCGTTTCTCGAAAAGAGTAGGGGTGTTACCCCAAAGTCCTGGCGGGGTTACCTGCGTTCAAGGCCGCCGGACACGCTCTCCTGATTACCGGTTCGGTTCTCCTGCGCCGTTGTGTGTCGGGGGGGCGGAGTGACTTCTCTCCCCCCGCGAAAAAACAAGGCGCTATATCCCGGGAACCAGAGCAGCACAGCGGTCACTACGCATCGGCACGAACCGCCCAAGCGCAGCGCCAACTCGTCGTCTGTGCCGTCCGCGGGGAGGCCAACCTCTTCAAACTGCCCTGAGGCGAGAGAGAAGGGACAGGTCACCCCTGTTATTACGTCATTACGGGTGGAAATGAGCGGGAACGCAGCGCCCCGCGAGTGGAGGCAGACGCGCCTCGCCGCAAGCTCGAGGGTTTTCAAAACTGCCTGTGAGTGATTGGCACCAGCACGCAGCCAATCACCTGTCTCGGCGGGTCCCTGGGGCCTCGCCTACACTGGAGAGAAGCGACGATGATTGGCCCGCAGGTTTGCCGCTCTAGCGTTGGCTCCGCCTCCCGTTGCTCGAGATTCCCGTTTGCGCGTGAGCTGTGTAACGTCTCTGGCCGGTTGTTGTGCTGAGGTCGGGCGTCACAGGTTAGTCAAAATAACTGATAATATTTGACATAAATTGTGGATATAGTCACCTGTCATGTGTTAAATACTCATTGTAACATGTCTACCGTTTTGTTCGAAGGTTGTTTTAACTATACAAAGGACAAGTTAGCCATTTGGGTCAATAATCTTGCTTTGAGGTAAACTTCTAGAAACAGCTTGTGCGAGTTTAGGGGTGTGTGACAGACAGTACAGGGGGACCCTGTTAATAAAGGCAGGAAAGGCTCCTGCAGGGATCCCAGACGGCCACAGGGCGGAGATCATCTTCAGATTTTAAAAGATGTAAACTGGACAGCGATAACCCTGTTTCTCCAGTGTGTTTTATGGCGCTTAGCCGGGGGAAGTCAGGATTTGACCAGTCACATGCTGTGCTTTGGTCTAATTGAGGTGCTCATGTCCCTATTTCAGTGTCTCTTCGTATGAAGCTTATTTAAAAACACAGAGATTATTTCTACAAGCATGACTAAAATGTATCCATGTGGTTCGGTTGATGGATCTGCAATGTTGTCAGCCTGTCTCTCTGGTAATTTGTAAAGACTGGGTATGAAACAGGTCTCAGTTTAGTGCAGGTGTTTCCTTTCTACTTGAGAGGAATCCCTATTGGAAAAATGGACATTTCTGACAGCAGAGTTGACAGTTGTTCCAAGTGGGAGGTTTTCTTACCGTACCTCCGCTTTCAGCAACAGCTCAGTCTTTAGTGGAGCCCAGCCCCGCAGACACAGGGCTCTCGACTGGACCACAGCCTGGACAGGACGCCAGCCCATCGCAGGGCAGTGACACTCTCCAGCAGACTCTACCTAGAGAGCTGTGAGTGCACTGCTCATGAGGTTAGACCAGACTGGGGGGCAGTAAAAGACACCCACTCTACTAGCAAATAAAGGTGTTCGTGCTTATACTGACAGACCTGTGTGGGGTACTATTGGTCTTCTTTGAAACCAAAGTTTGCAGTCAGGTAGTGTCTTATGTCGGCGTTACACTACACGACTGTTCCTAGGATTTCCAGTCGTGGCCTTCCTTTACATGATCGTAAGAAAACCACAGCGAGTTGTAGAGAGTCGCATTGCGCGCCCGTTACCGTCAGTTGTGTAGTGTGACATCCCCAGGGACTCAGTCATATTGCTCTTAATAGCCCCTACAACTCTCTGCGACTGGCTACGACAAACTCAGACAGGTTTGATTTTCTCGTAGCCAGTCGCCAGTCGCAGGGTTGGGCTCTTGTGTCTGCGACAGTCACAGCCAATGAGCGCGCAAGTGGAAGTACAGTGCGGCTGCAAGGAAAGAGGGAAAGCGAGTGTGTTGGACTGGGCAAATGGAGGAGAGGCTCGTCGAACTGTGGAGCCAGCACAGATGTCTGTTCGGCGTTTCGTGTTTGTGTACTTTCGTGTGCTGCTCCTCCTCTTGCTCCACGTTGATTGGCTGACAAAATGAGGAGACCTTGTGGTAGCTTCGCGGTGCGATACGAGATGTGGAACCGGGATGAAAAGTCGTGAGGGAATCGTGTGATTAGTCACCCCTGTGATTCCTAGTCGTATCATTTGACACCCTCTGGGACAGAAAAGGCAGCCAGACTCCGCAGCTGCAGTCGTTAATTTTGACATGCTCTCTGACTAGAGGTCGTGTCGAGTCCTGTAGCCCGACGCCGGCTTAAGGGACGACAGTAACGTGTCAAGAGCATTCTGGAGACAGTGGGCCAGCAGAGAGGGGGTGCAGTGACTCTCCTGCACAGTGAGAGGTGCTGGGGGAGCCTTTCCCTAAATAGAATCATAGGAACCTGAGAGACTCTTTAAAGGTGGTTCGGGAGACAGACTGGATGAGAAGTATAAAAGATTGCATTGCTCAAGTTTCACTGAGACTGGATTTATTTAAAACCACTGAGCACAAAGAAGGTTACTTGTGCTGTTCTTCGTGAAAAGTTATATAAAGGTTGTATCTCTTTAAAGACAGTACAAGAAACATGAAATCAGGCTAATGAATGAAAATTGTCTATGAAATTAATACAGAAAAAGGGTCACAGAGAACACAATATGCATCGATGTTTTATAGAAAACAAAAGAAAACACATTTCAGAAATGCTCTTTCACTCCCTTGTCAGATCATCAGTGTAACAATTCAATAGTATCCCAGTACAATTATTTTACATATGTCAAACATTTGAACAAAATTAGTATCTTGTGGTGTATTCACTAACATATACTTGGTGCCAAAGCCTATATGGAACAATAACTTTTATTTGCTGCTTTTCAATTTAATAATATCTTTATCAGAATGTTAGAAAGGGGACATTTATACGGTAACATGTTTATCAGTCAATCCTGTATTTCTCTAATTTTCAATCCAGCAATTTCAGCTTTGACAACACTGAGAGAGAATCCATGTTGGTGATATGCACTTAATTCTCATTTGTAAAGTATGCTTTCAAACTATCTTATCTTTTACTTTTTGTAAAATCTGAGGCACTGTCCTTTACCCACTCTTTCCAAGTCTTTTCTTCCTGTGGAAGCAGACTCTCTCCACTGGCCACCTTCTGCACTATCACAGCTCCTTCTCTGACTCGCTGTAGTTCTCTGATGCGCTCCAGGTATCCAGGCTTGGCTTCGTGCTCCTCAGCCTGTATCATCAGGTCAATGTAATCTGGGGTCCTGAGAGGGTCGGGCCGCAGAGCGATCTCTTTCAGACGCTTCAGAGTGCGACTCAATTTGTCAATTAATTGTAAGACCTCTTTCTGTACATCTTTGTATGTCTTCTGAAGCTGTTTGACAACTTCCTCTTCACTCATCTTTTTCCCCTTTGCGTCCTCAAACTGCCTTTTCAGATCCTCATATGTTCTTTTCTCTTTTCTGGTTTTGTATTCCCATCTGTACTTCTGATTAAAATGTACACTCCAGACACATTTCCCAGGACAAATCCTGCAGTTTCCTTTATTATCCATTGCCCAACAACCTTTCTTACCATCATCATTAGGAATTCCACAGGGATAGTGACAGGTGGTATGACACGTTTGGCAGTTGTTGATGTAGTTTCTAGTCCCAGAGATATCTTCCTTTACTGCCTCTGTGACCTCTACTTCATACTCAAAGTTCTTGTTTTTCTCTATACAGTGTTTGTGACGTTCCAGTGCTTCTTGTGTCTGTTCCAATTCATTGAGTGTCGTCAGTCCGACTTTGATCTTGGGCTGCAGCCCCTCCACTGTCACCTCCAGTCGATTGCGCTCCTCCAGGACCTCCTTTGTCAGCTGCAGACTTCGGGTTTGCATGGTGTTCAAATAGCTAAAGAATGTATCCATACTTTCTGAACCCATCTGCCAGAACATTTTGTCAAACATACGCTGATGTGAACTTCCTGTTGATCCCTCATTAGAAGCAAACAAGACTGAGTTGTTGAATTTGAATTGGCGAGGGGTGCCATTTTTCTCTTTGGCACAAGAGACATTGTCTAAGCTCTCGAGCTGCTGCAGCGATTAAGAAATTTGAAAGCCTGCAGGCACTGCGGACCTCCAGGACCCCACTGGTCGGGTCCAGGACTCACCACAGGTGCGGACTGTTATATCTGTATCAGCCACTGACCCACTCCAGTGAAAGAGCTCATTGCAGGCCTGCTCTTTCACAAACACTGAAACTCCCACACTCCATACTGTACCTTTTCACGGTACACACTTTGGTTTCTCTGTTCTCACACACTGTCGCACACTTGTAGGCCCCCTCACACTTAACTCCCTATTGCCTTTCTAATAAGCACTCAGCGCTGTGCTGTCAGACAGGC
The DNA here is from genome assembly GCF_059453375.1 of Lepisosteus platostomus. Taxonomy (NCBI): domain Eukaryota; kingdom Metazoa; phylum Chordata; class Actinopteri; order Semionotiformes; family Lepisosteidae; genus Lepisosteus; species Lepisosteus platostomus. Next base: position 2,822,224 of record NC_142613.1, read on the forward strand.
AGCTCCTGCTCCTCTTCTAGTACAGAGATGGGGTTCACATCAATCAGCTGCTGGTTCCTAGTTTGGTGAGTGGTTCCTTACACCACCACATTCACGCCCCATAGTAAACACCAATCCCACAGCCTGCACACCCAGACCCCAGCCTGGCGTGCTCTGACCCCTGTCAGATCCCTCCTCTGTCCCTGCAGTGAAGTCACAGCATATGCCAGACAGCCTCCCTCTACCACACTTCACGCGCAGAGCTGGGATCCTTCCAGCAATACCCCTGCCCTCTGGTCTTCAGTCACTTGTTACTATCACTTGGGCATGACAGCAGGTGAGAAGACCCCAGCACCTTGTCAGCCCTGTTCCAGCTGAGCATCTCCAGAGCCTCTGGCTGTCATTGTGTGCTTGCAGGTGGAACCCCTCAGTGTATATTTTATCGTTATGTTCTATCATTTATTTCACCTTATGTTGGAAGGCTGAGAAGACCATTCCAGGTCCTGTCTTCATAAAAATCCATGCAGAATTTTTTATATTTGTTCAATCTCTACTTTTATCCAAGGCAGGTGATAAAAGTAGTCAGTAAAAGCAGTGTGGTAAAGCACCACAGCCGATTTATCCAGGTATCGGCAAAGCTCAGAAATATGTTGAAATTGACCTGACTTGTTGCTTTGCAGCTTGTGTGCTAACACAGCTCTCCACTTGAAACTTTATTGTTTTGAGGTAATTTCCAACTAAATATCTCTCCAACTTTATAAGTGTTCCTGTTTGCTTTTGGTTTATTATTCCTTTACCAAGAGCTGTGCCAGATCTCACATTCCTCAAATTAGGTATACCATTCATTTATTTTTTAATGATTTAAATTAGTTCCAGTTATTTTCCTGACACCCTCTATTAAATTAATCAAGCCTTCATAATGTATGAGACATACCTGTAAGTGTTAGTATTAGATAGGTAACTTTTTCATACTGGCCTGCAGCATTCTAGGAAGTGAGAGATATGACCTTCAGTGGTTTAATATTTCCTTTTCACACGTTTTCTCTTCTTCTGGAAGTAGAATCTCTCCTCTGGCCACTTGTTGTACAATGTTGTTACAGCTCCCTCTCTAAGTCGTGGTTACTCTGTTTTCTTGAACCCTGGATTAGCTTGACTGTTTCAGTTTTATCAGTTTTATTTTTTTGTATTCTTTCTGAAGTTCTCTTTCTGAAGACTATTTACTCAGCCCTCAACTCTTTCCCCTTTTTGGATGAGGAATAAAAGTTTCCAAAACGCCAAATTCCTTGAATGTGTATTTATTTGGCAAATAAGATTAAAGGTGGTGTAATTTTTCATTAAAGCTTACCATACATTAATAGTTTAAACTCGACATAGGTAGCATCAAATTTGGCTTATGAAAAAAACTTAAATCAGAACAGGAAAAGAATGTCAGACATGGAAAATATTTACTAATAGTTTATTTAATAAGATTTTTGTAACAAAAAATACATCTTTTAAGTTTTAAAACAAAGCAGAAAAAAACATGATTAAGGTGTGAAATGGTGAAATGCTAGATATGACATTTTCCATACTTTTCAGCTACTTGTTATTGCCAATAGTTTTTTTTACCAAACAGATAGTTAAAGAAATCTGAGTCACCGTCCTTTGCCCACTCTTTCAAAGTCTTCTCTTCCTGTGGAAGCAGACTCTCTCCACTGGCCACCTTCTGCACTATCACAGCTCCTTCTCTGACTTGCTGTAGTTCTCTGATGCGCTCCAGGTATCCAGGCTTGGCTTCGTGCTCCTCAGCCTGTATCATCAGGTCAATGTAATCTGGGGTCCTGAGAGGGTCGGGCCGCAGAGCGATCTCTTTCAGACGCTTCAGAGTGCGACCCAAGTTTTCAGTTAATTTTAAAACCTCTTTGTGTACCTCTTTGTATGTCTTCTGAAGCTGTTTGACTTCTTCCTCTGCACTCATCTTTTTCCCCTTTGCGTCCTCAAACTGCCTTTTCAGATCCTCATATGTTCTTTTCTCTTTTCTGGTTCTGTATTCCCATCTGTACTTCTGAAGAAAATGTACACTCCAGACACATTTCCCAGGACAAATCCTGCAGTTTCCTTTATTATCCATTGCCCAACAACCTTTCTTATCATTATCATTAGGACTTTGACAGGGATAGTGACAGGTGGTATGACACACTTGGCAGTTGTTGATGTAGTTTCCAGTCCCAGAGATATCTTCCTTTACTGCCTCTGTGACCTCTACTTCATACTCAAAGTTCTTGTTTTGCTCTATACAGTGTTTGTGACGTTCCAGTGCTTCTTGTGTCCATTCCAATTCATTGAGTGTCGTCAGTCCGACTTTGATCTTGGGCTGCAGCCCCTCCACTGTCACCTCCAGTCGATTGCGCTCCTCCAGGACCTCCTTTGTCAGCTGCAGACTTCGGGTTTGCATGGTGTTCAAATAGCTAAAGAATGTATCCATGCTTTCTGAACCCATCTGCCATAACATTTTGTCAAACTTACTCTGATGTGAACTTCCTGTTGATCCCTCATTAGTAGCAAACAAGACTGCGTTGTTGAATTTGAAATGGCAGGGGTCGCCATTTTTCAGTTTGGCACAAGAGACATCAGCAGCTTTGATGGCCTCTAAAACAGGTGGAGCCTGCCCGTCAGCAAAGGTGACCAGAACTACAATATTGTCTGCAACGTCTTTTCCAAATATCGAGAGAATTGAGTCAAAGATGTACTTCTGTGTGTGTGTGAGACGTGCTAAAGCAGACTGGACCACAAAACACACTGCGTCAAGACTAACGATACCATTCTTATCAGAAAAGAAGTCTCTGATCTTCTGGGTGATGATTTTGTCCTGTCCGATCCCTCTGGTGTCCCCAAACCCTGGAGTGTCCACAATAGTGAGAGAGTAGGGAACCCTGAACCCTTCGCTGTGGTGGATCTGATAGGCTGTGATCTCAGAGGGCGGACTCTCAGCCTGTGTCCTGTTGGTCTCTTCCTGTATCAGTTTGAACCTGCTCTCATCCTCCCACTCCACTCCCAGGATGTAGTTGATCATCCCATTGATGAGGGTGGTCTTCCCTGAGCCCGTCGCTCCCAGGAGCATGATCGTTCTGTTTCTAATGTTCTCTGCTGGTTTTCCAAAGCTGAGTTTGGGACAGGTACTGCGTTTATCTTTAGACAGATTAAGCCTGTAAATCGAAGGTTTGCCCTTGTTCATTAAAGTGCACTTCTTGGGGTCGCCTGTAATTTGCTTCACAGGTGTTGTTTCTGCTGTTGTGATCACCACTTCATCACTCGGTGCGCTGGTCCCAAGAGCTCCACAGTCACACCGGACTCTGATTCTGTAGGATGTTTCCTTTGTCAAGCCTTCCATAGAAAATGAATTCTGTTCTTTGTTCGTTTTCTTCTTCAGCCACTGATCAGATGTGTCCTCTCTGCTCTGTACTCCTTCCTCTCTGTATTCAATGATGTATCCCAGAATACTGACCCCCTCTCCAACAGCAGAAGGATTTTCCCAGGTTATTGTGATGGAAGTTGGAGACACCTGGAGAGCTGAGGGTTTTCCAGGGGGGCTTGCTGGCAGAGTCTCCACACTGATGATGTCACTGCTCACGGGGTATCCCAGCTTGCCCACTGCTGTGGATCTGAGCTCATACTCAGTGTGAGGCTGCAGCCCTGACACAGTGACAGAGTCCTGAGTGTCTGTGACAGTGACAGATTCCCACTCTTCCTGCTTCTTGGGTTTATATTCCACCCTGTGCTGCAGTGTGGTGGAGCTGGGGGGGGACACCTGTACTGTCACACTGTTGTGTGTCATTGTGTGAGCCTCAGGGGTGCCAGGCTTTGATGGGGGCTCAAAATGCACACCTTCATTATCCCCATCCTCATACAGGAAGATACACGCTCCTGGACACTGGTCATCTTGTTTAGAATCAGCAAAGAATTTAGTTTCCTTCTGGGCCTTGTTAATATTCACCAACTCAAAGAAAACCTTCAGATACAGTTTCATGTTCAGAACAGACTCTCTCTTTACCCATCCTGTACTGGCCTGTTGTGTGTCAGTGTCTGTGTTCCTGCTCTCTGGGTGTCTGAGGTAGCTGGTCAGCTCTGACAGATACGGCTCAGGCTGGCTGAGTGAGGTGAAGCTGAAACAAACCATATTCTCAGTGCCTGGATCAAACAGCACCTGGTTAAGCTCCCTGTGTAAAGACAGTACTTTTATACCACTGTCTTTCAGTTTAGTAAGATATCCACTGACTGTGTCCATTTCTTGTTCTTTATTCTGCAGCCACAGTTGAAGCCTGTGAAAGTTGAAAGGTGAGTCTTCATGATGTTTTATCAGCTCTCTGAACTCTTCTTCATCTTTCCCACCTCCCCTAACAGCAGGCAGGACACTGGCTAATCTATCCATGAAATTCAGTTTGTACTGAAGGACCAGTTGTTTCAGATTTTCAGTTTTTCCTTTGACGTCAGGAAAGGTTTGGGAAACTGTGTGTTTCTGCAAGTCGTTACATCGCATTTCAATCACATCCAGGTTCTCCACTGCAGTCTGTGCCTGTGTGACAAAACAGTTGCTTATGTGTCTGACCAGCTTAGCAGCCCTGGAGTCCAGCTTGACCAGCGGGTACAGCCAGACCCTGATGGGCACAGCGTGTTCTCCTCCTTCTCCGAGCAGAGTCGGGAGGGCTCTGTAGACCTCAATGGCCTCTTTAAAAGTGGACGGGTTTGTCGCCAGCTGAACATCCCCGTGAAATGTGCAGCTGAACTTTTCTCCAGCGGCCTTTTCCTGTTCTGTCATTTCCAGAGAGGCTTTGCCACTAATTGAGATTCCTTTCAGCTTTTCAATTGTGAGTTTAAGTTTTCCCTCGATCTCCTGCTTGTTCTCTCCTTCAGACACCTCTCTGTCAAACACAAAGTAGGCCTGAGCCCCATACAGCACAGCTGTGACCACATGGGTGGCCATGTCGTCCTCATATACTTTGGAATGGGTCACCTTCTTTTGGCCCAGGTGACTCATGGTCAGCTGCTCGTACCTGACAGTGGTGTTGTACTGCAGAGTGACTCTGGCCTGGCTGTGGGATTTCTTCTTGTCATTGAAGTACTTGGCGGCTCCTCCCACTTCTACAAGACCCCCCAGCAGACTGGCCTTCAGTGAGGCGTCCACCTGCAGGGCCGAAGCTTTGTCATCAATGGAGTCTGAGGCAGAGACGCTGAGCTCAGTTTTATTCTGGGAGCGCACACTGGTTTTCTTCTGTAGCTCCTCATGGTCCCACAGCGTGATGGCTGCAATAGAATTAGGGTTGATTACCTAATGCTCCTGACACACTGGACAATGCCAAAGAGGTTTGTTCAGTACTAAGTTTCATATAGCGAGACACTGATGTAATAAAGAAGGTCATTAATCTTGTGATTCAACAGCTTCAGTGATAGAATTAACTGTATCATGAACCGAGAAGCTTAAAAAGACCTGTGAGGAGAGTTTAGGACATGTCAATGAAATTCAAATAAGATTGAAATTGTATTCTGTTATCCTATATTGTATATTGGCACTAAATTAATAGATTTCATCTGGAATGTTTACCTGGGATCAGTGTGTCAGTCATACAGCAGCCCAGCTGGAACAGTGTGTAGTTGTGTCTGCTGTGCTACAGGTTTACCTGGGATCAGTGTGTCAGTCATACAGCAGCCCAGCTGGAGCAGTGTGTAGTTGTGTCTGCTGTGCTGTGGGTTTACCTGGGATCAGTGTGTCAATCATACAGCAGCCCAGCTGGAACAGTGTGTAGTTGTGTCTGCTGTGCTGTGGGTTTACCTGGGATCAGTGTGTCAGTCATACAGCAGCCCAGCTGGAACAGTGTGTAGTTGTGTCTGCTGTGCTGTGGGTGTATCTGGGATCAGTGTGTCAGTCATACAGCAGCCCAGCTGGAACAGTGTGTAGTTGTGTCTGCTGTGCTACAGGTTTACCTGGGATCAGTGTGTCAGTCATACAGCAGCCCAGCTGGAACAGTGTGTATTTGTTTCTGCTGTGCTGTGGGTTTACCTGGGATCAGTGTGTCAGTCATACAGCAGCCCAGCTGGAACAGTGTGTAGTTGTGTCTGCTGTGCTGTGGGTGTATCTGGGATCAGTGTGTCAGTCATACAGCAGCCCAGCTGGAACAGTGTGTAGTTGTGTCTGCTGTGCTACAGGTTTACCTGGGATCAGTGTGTCAGTCATACAGCAGCCCAGCTGGAACAGTGTGTATTTGTTTCTGCTGTGCTGTGGGTTTACCTGGGATCAGTGTGTCAGTCATACAGCAGCCCAGCTGGAACAGTGCGTAGTTGTGTCTGCTGTGCTGTGGGTTTACCTGGGATCAGTGCGTCCCTGCGGCAGTCATACAGCATCCCCAGCTGGAAGGGTCTGCCCAGAGCTGCCATCTCAATGGGAACAGTTCCTACAGATGACATGGCTGGTGGTGGACTGGATACTGTAGAAAGAAGGTTTAAAGTCAACAGTTATATATGTTTGTATCTTTACATATATAATTTAGGTTTTACATTAATGGATGTAGCTGTGAATCTGGGTATCCAGATAGATTAAATTCCTGGTCGATGAAGCTTGGCTCTGGGAACCTTCACTTATCTACTGCTTGGATTTCTGTCACTATTAAGCTATAAAAAAGGCTATGTTTCATGCAAGGATCGCTTCCAGATAGAGTTAAAATACAGTCGTGTCCTTCAGCCAGCTGGGGTGTAGGGCCAGTCAGGTCTTTAGCGACACCTTCACCTGGGACATGAATAATCGGTGGTGGAATCAGAGCAGCTCTGTGACAGGCAGTCAACTGGGCCTCCACCTGAGTGGAGCCGGCAGGTAGTCTTCATGGTCATGACACCTGACAGCCAGGTTCCACTGTGTTTACACATTTGCCTCCTTTCAGGGATGTGAGGCAGCCGTGAAGGGCTGGACGTGCTGTGCAGCTGAGCTCTGCTGCTGAAAGAGGGAGAGAGAGAGAAAGAGACTCCAACCACTGGAGACAGTCGAGCCACTGAGAGAGCGTTGATGCTCTTTCTCCTTGTGAGACTCAGTATAAAAGAGTCCAGCCATGTGACGTTTCCTCACAGCCCAGTTGCAGTGGCGCTTTTTCCTCCAGACTGTGACAGGTGGAGCCTCGTCTGTGGCTTTGGGCAAATTTCCGAAGCCTGAACCCAGAGAAAAGTCCGGATGGATAGTGAGCCTTCACGCCCAACACCAGCCTGTTCTGGAGCAGCAGTTGAGGTGGAGCCGAGTATCAGACTGTGCTTCCCTGGTCCAGTGGAGCTCCTGCTCCTGCTTCTCCTTCTGGGCATCCTGACTCCCTCTGGTCTTTACTCCTTGTCTTCCTGCTCCTCTGGTCTTCACTCCTTGTCTTCCTGCTTCCCTCTGGTCTTCACTCCTTGTCTTCCGGCTCCTCTGGTCTTCACTCCTTGTCTTCCTGCTCCTCTGGTCCTGACTTCTAATTTCTGGTCTCTTTCTTGCTCTATTTATTAGCCATAGAGATAGTCTGGTCTGCCACAGTTCTGCTTGGTCAGTTCAAATCTGGGATTAAAATATCTCACCTACAGGAATTTTGTTTTTTTCAGGAGATCTTGGCAAAATGTCCTATATTTGTTAAATCCTGTGACTATTCAGGTGTGATTCTCACAGGTTTGATATTTTAGAGTTCTTAACTCATGTTTTTGCCATTCATTTGACATTAACAGGCAGAGCACAGTTCTTACTTGAATGGGTATAACACCTAGTATTGTAATTTAATGTTATTTATTTAATTAAATATTTTGTGTTTTTCTAAGGAAATGAAGTAAGAATGTGTGGAAACACATACAGTGCTTTGCACATTCTTTTTCCAATAAGGAATGACGGATGTTAGTTTATTCAAAATTTTAACTTTCTGTACAAGCAATGGTGAGTGTCATATCTGATATTGCCACTAGGGGGACCACTCGGTATTATAAGCATGACCCTCAATCCATGGGTTTTGAATTTCGAGTAAAAAAACTTGCTGTAGGTCTTCTGCACAGTTCTTTAACGACTTCACTAATATTGTACTGATACTGTTTTTCTGCTTTCCTGTTCTGTTTAAGCACTGTTATGTGTTTAGCTGCACTTTCCCCATGTACAGTAAGAGTCATGCATTCAGCCTGTTCTCCTTCTGTCTGAGTTGTACACTTGTTTCTAGGCTATCCAGGTCCTCCACTAATAGAACTGTCTCATGTAAATACAAAACCATGCGCCTACAATATGGACACAGAATTGGTATGACCCCGAGCAGCAGATTAAAAATGAGATTTGTCCCAACTCAAGGTGTGGATCACCCAGGCTTTTATATACCTGTCCAGGATCAATCCTGAGCTGTTTTCTTGCTGGAAGCAAGTTGCTACCACAGTGTGCAGGACCCTCAGCAATGACCTCTGTCCACAGACCTCACAGTTTCCTCTCAGAGACATCAGGACAGTTCAGCCCTCTGTTTCTCAAAGATGGATTCTGGTGCTGGGCGCTGGTGCTGGCTTTCCTTCAAGAACACCCCCTTGTTGAAACGTTGTCTACTAGAGCTGTCAGCTTTCAGAGGAAACGGAAACAGGCGGAGCCCCCTCCTGAGGTTTCGATCTTTGCAAACTTAAATTTTGTGGTTGTTCAGTACGTGCTGTGCCTCGCACTGAACAGGTTTCTAAAATGTTACTCTGGAGAAGCAGTATTGTAACTTATCACACCCCTTTATTCTTTGTCAGCAAGTATAACTCCATTAATGTGTTCTTCATTTTAAAACCTGAAATTTAATAGGGTATTATGTAAAGTGCTAGAATGTGGCATTATGGCATAAGATTTGTTAAGAGAAAAAAGCAATTCCATTCTTTAAAACATTTTGAAAAAAATGTCTTAATGGAACTTGTGTGCAAGTGTTATTCGCTCTGGTACCAAGAGAGCATAGTGATTCTTATTACTGTTGTTCAGTCATAATGTTCACAGATGTGTGGTGTAGCTGATCATGTTCAGGGTATTTTAACAAGTGATCCTATTTCTTATGATTAAGAACAAAGACAATAAGGACCTTCAGATAAAGACCTTTCTTTTCACCCAGACTGACAATATCCTTGCACATCAAAAACAGAAAGACAAGAAATCTAGACTGAGACATCTAGGCACAGCACCTGAGTTCCATCCGCCAACCTGCTTGTTCTGTACAGGTCCTGGGGGTGAGACATGAAGGAAGAGCTGCTGTACTCGGCACTGACAGCAGATCCAAGACTCCCGTGAAGACGTCCTGCTCACGCCATCCCCACTAGACCAGCCCTCGGACACTTCCACTGCTCTCGCTATTGGACACCAGCAAGGTCAGTGCCTCACTTACAAAAATCTGGTTTGTGGAGGAATTTTATGAGATTTTTTTTTAACCAAGTGTGAAAGTGTGGACCTACGATACCTAAACTATTTCAGCCCTCAGACTGGTCTAGTTCTCAAGACTGCAGCACCAGTCAGGTAATCTTGTCCAGAAACATCACTATCGGAGAGCGACTCCACAGAACTCCTGCAGGTACAGCCTGCTTGAATCCCAGAAACACACACTTCAGCTTTACATTAAAAAATACCTACATGTGAATTTTATATTAATAAAGTGTTTTCAGTTAATAAGATGCATGTATTTTATCTGCTAAAAGAGAACATGTCTTTGCCCCAATTATCATTATTACATTATTGTGTGTCTGTCTCTGCCCTCAAGATCCAGTCTGCTTTCCAAACTATAACTACTACAGCAGCATGAAGTTGCGATTTTTTTTTGTTTTATAATTGTAAATCACAACAATGAAAATTGTATGTTTCTAAATATTTTGAAAAAAACTCAGTTATAAATTCTGACCCACTCATCAATGCCTCACTCATTTGTACACATTAAATTAAACAGACCACAAACGTGTGAGTACTTCTGTATCTATTAATCGTGAGTTAAGCATTGTGAAGGAGGTAAAAAAAAGCTAAATTTATATTTTTTTCTTTCTGGGTATTAGCAACAATTTTAAGACACTGTATTACGTGCTAGCAGTTTTTTTTAATACTTCATATAAGAGACCAATAGCCATTACCTGAATATTGTCTTAAAACATCCCCAAGCATAACCTTGTATTTAAAATATATTTTTTAAAAATGTATTTGCTTGTTAAGTTACAGTATATACTGAACAATTTCCAAATGACATTTTAGTACTCACCCAAAGACAGAGAACGTGGAGATACCTGTAAGTTGAGGATGTGGTTTAGACCGACTCTGCACTTTCTCACACTTATATACTGACCTAGGAGTCACTCCCCCTGCTGCTGAAGTCTTTTTCTCAGAAATGACTGCAGTTACAAGAAGTCAGGTACAGAAGAGGTCCAGGGCCCCAGCAATGGGATGATACTGTTACCTGCACGGGTAGGTACACCATCAGTACAGTATTAGAAAACCGCTCCCCAGCATTCATGCCAACACTCTGCCCGAATCCCAGAAACAAACACCTGAAATTGCCATTAATGAAGGGTGTGGTGTGCAGCTGAGCACTGCAGCCTCACAGCGCTGGGGCCCTGGGTTCAATCACTGGGGTCTATCTGTGTGGAGTTTGCATGGTCTCCATGTGTCTGTGTGGGTTTTCTCTGGGTGCTCCTGTTTCCTCCCACAGGCCACAGACATGCTGGTACTGTAGGTTAAACAGCCCTGGTGTGTGAGTGTGTGAGTGTCCTGCAATGGCCTGGCATCCTGCCCAGGGTTATCCTGCCTTGAGACCATTGCTTGCTGGAATAGACTCCAGCTCCCCTGGGTCTTTAGTGTTTGTCCAGTGAAAACACCAACATTGATCTGTCCTGTACAGCTCGCAGCAGGACCCACGGCCCATCTCAGTCAGATTTCCTGTTTCAGTGCCGGTTTGTCTATTTCATCCCTCCCTCCAGCATTCACAATTCAGCAGGGTTAGAACACAGCTGCAGAGCACCAAGCTGAGGAAGATACAGCTACAGGCCCTTGGGCTGGAGTCCAGCCTCTGGTGTCTGTCTGTGTGGAGTCTGCATGTTTGGAGGTTATTTGCAGGGAGATCCAGCCCTGCTGAAGACATGCTGGCTGGGCCAGTTTGCTCTGTGCACCAGAGAGGAGCTCTGAGCTCTCAGTCCCACCTTCAGTCTGCAAAGAGGAACAAGGATGAGCTGAGTTCTGCTCGCAGGTGGATGAATCACTCAAGTACGGATCTTGAACTCAGGGGAGGAGAGGAGACTGGCCTTGGGGGAGCAGGTCTGCTGCCCCCCTCACTGCAGCCTGATTCTCACATCAGCACGACCCCAGAACACAGCCCAGCCGAGACATTTACCCAAAACATGGCGTCTTTATTTCAGCTTCACTTCTACTGCGCTTGGTTTCTTTTTTGGAAGGATTTACTTTTCTTTACAGAAAATACAATTAATACGGGCTCTGAAAAACCCATTTTTGTGCTAAAGCAAAATTTTGCTTCCCCCCCTCACACACAAACTGTTCTTCAAGGCACTGAAAACAAGCTCTTGTTAAGGTTCTGGGATAGAAGAACAAAAAAGCCCAAATAAAAATCATTACAGAATAAACAGGTTCAAAGACAAACTGAGCAATACATCTCCATAAAAATAACTTCAGATTATTTTAACAAAGGGTTAAGTTTGAGAAAACGCTTGTGCTAGCCAAACTCGCCTTCCTTCGCTCCTCGACTGCCAGTGAAATAAAGTGACAAATCACCCCCAGCGATGTGCCTTCCCTACTGCAGCTGAGCACACTGGTGAGGAGCAGTGCTGTGTGGGTGCAGACGGGGCGCTGGGCCTGCCTGTGCATTTACCCCTGAACCCCGCTGTCCCAGCAGAAGGAAACTGGGAGTGGGAGTGCTGGCCAAGAGAGTGAGGGGTAAGCCTGGACATGCGGAGTGATTTAACTGCAGGGGTGGGACTGTACTCATTGTGTTGTGCTCAGAGCTCAGAACAAACTGCCTTAAGCAACAGAGGAGTTGTATGAGTATAAATCCGCCCCAGAGAGGTCACCAACACTCACATTGGGACTGTAGGGCTAAATTCAAGAACTAGTGTATTGAGAGAGGACAGTGCTCAGGGGCTGCTCCAGGGCTGGGACAGTGCTCAGGGGCTGCTCCAGGGCTGGGACAGTGCTCAGGGGCTGCTCCAGCGCTGGGACAGTGCTCAGGGGCTGCTCCAGGGCTGGGACAGTGCTCAGGAGTTCAGCCAGGGATGCTGCAGGCACTGTGCGGCTGTAGCCCTCCTCTCAGGGATGTACTCCAGCATGGTGAGGAGGAAGTCACTGAACTGGGCAGCCTGCTCCAGCGGCCACTCGTACTTCTCCAGCAGCACTTCATACAAGGCCCACGGCTTCAGGTTCGAGATGTGCCTGAGCTCACCTGCAGGGGGCGCCACACAGCAACACGGCTTCACTCTCAGATTCAGTCCGCACTGTTTTTTTGCCAATGCAGTGTGCAGTGCGAGGGCGTGGCGTGTGGGTGGGGGCAGTACGAGGGTGTGGCGTGTGGGTGAGAGCAGTGTGAGGGTGTGGCATGTGGGTGGGGGCAGTATGAGGGTGTGGTGTGAGAGTGGGTGCAGTGTGAGGGTGTGGTGTGAGAGTGAGAGCAGTACGAGGGTGTGGCATGTGGGTGGGGGCAGTGTGAGGGTGTGGTGTGAGAGTGAGAGCAGTACGAGGGCGTGGCGTGTGGGTGGGGGCAGTACGAGGGCGTGGCGTGTGGGTGGGGGCAGTACGAGGGTGTGGTGTGAGAGTGAGAGCAGTGTGAGGGTGTGGTGTGTGGGTGGGTGCAGTGTGAGGATGTGGTGTGAGAGTGAGAGCAGTACGAGGGTGTGGCGTGTGGGTGGGGGCAGTGTGAGGGTGTGGTGTGAGAGTGAGAGCAGTACGAGGGCGTGGCGTGTGGGTGGGGGCAGTACGAGGGTGTGGTGTGAGAGTGAGAGCAGTGTGAGGGTGTGGTGTGTGGGTGGGTGCAGTGTGAGGATGTGGTGTGAGAGTGAGAGCAGTACGAGGGCGTGGCGTGTGGGTGGGGGCAGTGTGAGGGTGTGGCGTGTGGGTGGGGGCAGTGTGAGGGTGTGGCGTGTGGGTGGGGGCAGTGTGAGGGTGTGGTGTGTGGGTGGGTGCAGTGTGAGGATGTGGTGTGAGAGTGAGAGCAGTACGAGGGTGTGGCGTGTGGGTGGGGGCAGTGTGAGGGTGTGGGTGGGGACAGTACGAGGGTGTGGCGTGTGGGTGGGGGCAGTGTGAGGGTGTGGTGTGTGGGTGGGGGCAGTGCGAGGGTGTGGCGTGTGGGTGGGGGCAGTACGAGGGCGTGGCGTGTGGGTGCTCAGTGTGTTACCTCTGCGGTTGAAGTATTCCCTGGAGTACCGTCCCGACAGGGCGAAGTGGGGGGGGATGGGCCCCAGCAGCTCAATGATGTGGGCGATGTGATCTAGGCGAGACACACACACACAGATATTACAACACGTTACACAACACTGACAACCACAACAGCAAGGCAAGGCGGGAACACGGCCAGGCAAGGAGAAAAGACACAGAGACCCAGAGCCTCCTGGCAGCCTGACCTTCATCGCGGGTGTAGTCCTCTCCGGAGTGCAGCTCGAACAGGTAGTCGCCTGTGGCCAGCTCAAACGCCTACAACACAACCCACAAGAGTCAACACTCCCAGAGACCGCACGCTGGAGCAATACACATTGGTCAACAAACAGTTCATCAGTGAACTCAAACCAGACACTTCTTACACTCATTTTCTTTCATCACTGAATAGTCTTTATACTTCTATAGCGCTTTTCTGGACACTCCACCCAAAGCGCTTTACAGGTACTGGGGATCCCCTCCACCCCCACCAGTGTGCAGCCCCACCTGGGTGATGCACCAGTACTCTCCCCACACACCAGCTCTCAGTGGGGAGGAGAGCAGAGGGATGAAGCCCGTTCAGAGAGGGGGGTTATCAGGAGGCCATGATGTGTAAAGGACAGGGGGAAATTTCACCAGGACTCCAGGGTAACACCCCTACTCTTTTCGAGAAACGCGCCGGGATTTTTAGTTACCACAAAGAGTCAGGACTATAGTTTTATGTCTCAGCTGAAGGATGGTGCATTTTTACAGTATACCTTTTCCGTCACTATACTGGGGCATTAAGACCCACACAGGCGGTAGGGTGAGCGCCCCCTGCTGGTTCAGCCACTTTAGCCTTCCCAGGAGTCTCCCATCCAGGTACTGGCCAGGCCCACACCTGCTGAGCTCCAGTGGGTTGCCAGCTGTGAGGTGCAGGGTGATATGGCTGCTGTCAAAACTGCGATATAGCTGAATTCTGTAGTTCTGTAAATCTGTAGCCTGGGTTTATGCAGTATGGTTTCCCTTCTTCCTTTATCCTCTTCTACACATTCCTTTTGTTTTATATTCTTCTCCTCCATCATTTCAATCAATCTTCTCTCTGCTCTCTCTCCACTGACCCCCTGTCCCCTCTCTCTTACTCTCTCTCCACTGACCCCCTGTCCCCTCTCTCTTACTCTCTCTCCACTGACCCCCTGTCCCCTGTCCCCTCTCTCTCTCCACTGACCCCCTGTCCCCTGTCCCCTCTCTCTCTCCACTGACCCCCTGTCCCCTCTCTCTGCTCTCTCTCCACTGACCCCCTGTCCCGTTTCTCTTACTCTCTCTCCACTGACCCCCTGTCCCCTCTCTCTGCTCATCTCACCATGCAGGCGGTGCTCCACATGTCCGCTGGAGTGCCGTACCCCGCGCCAATCAGCACCTCCAGAGAGCGGTACTGCCGGGTCTGGATGTCTTCTGTGAAGTGCTTGTGCTGGGACAGAGCGTGAGACACAAAAAGAGCGAGTTCAGGGTACAGGTGAGCAGGTGAGGAGGAAGAGTCAGGGTACAGGGCGACGAAGAAGCCTGTGTGTCTCTTACCACCCAGCAGGCGTTGCCCAGGTCTGCGATCTTGATTTGGATTTTATCTGCGTTCTGGGGCTCCAGGGGGTTCACCAGGAAATCAGCAGCACTGAACACTGACGGAGCAGGGTAGAGAGACGGGGTCACCAGAGAAATCCACTCATAATACTAGCAAGTACAGCATTGTAAAAAAAAAATAAACCACCATTTATCAAAGTCTGGAACATTCATATTGAATTCCTGAGGATGCAAAGGCAAACACTGGACCTGCCAGATCAGCTGACGTGGCCACAGTCAGACCGAGCGACTCACTGTGTGGGGACAGCAGGTGGCTGCGGCAGTCTCTCTCCGTGGAGTATCCGGACAGCGCCGAGTCCGAGGTCGGGGAGAAGGTCGGGGTGAACCGGGCCCCGCCCATCCTCAGGGCGTGGCCATTGCAGCCCTCCAACCAGGAGGAGGAGGAGGCGGGGCTGGAGGGGCTGCAGGCCACACCCACGTCCAACCCCCCCATTGGTATGGCAACCACCGTTGACCAGGCAGGTGGCCCCTCTGCTGCTGTTCTGCACCACTGCGGAGAGGGAAGGGGAAAGAGGGATGGAGCAAGAGAGCATGACGGAGAGGTGAGAGACATACAGGGAGAGAAGAGGCAAGGGAGACACAGAGTCATTTACACATTCAGTAAGTGGACAGTGTCCAGTAACACATTAACACTGCCCTGAAGCTGACCTCCCTCTCCCTCTCTCTCTCAGGTCTTGTGATGGAGTGGAAGAGGCTGCCCTGTTGGGGCTGTTCTGGAGACTCCAGCAGGCAGCAGACGGGCCTGAAGACGGCGCGTCACTCCGGGGCCGAGGGGGGGGTGGGGGTTGCGGACGGACTGGCAGACCAAGGACACAGCCGGCCTCCCTCTCTCCTTCCGGCCCCTCGCCTCTCCAGCGCTCTCCTCCCTCCATCTGACTCTCAAGGGCCTTGCAGACCGGCGGAGGAGCAGCCCGGCAGGGTCCAGATCCCTTCGGATTCAGACGGAAACACGTGGAGACAAACCGCAGACGCTCGGACTCTCCCCCTCCTCCGTTTTTCCCCGTTAGTTTCCTTTCCCCATCTTCCCACCTCTCTCACTCTCCTCTCACCTCTTCGTCTTGCCCGGCTCTCTCACCCTTTTCCGAACGGATTTCTTGCCTGACCGGCTGGAGGGCAGTAGCTCCGCTGCCCTGGTCCGTCTCTCTCCCTCTGTCCCCTGGCCCCCGCGAGAGGGAGTGCGTCTCTCCGTCTTAATCCAGTGCACCCCCTCTCTCCGTGTGCTGTGGGGAGGGGAGTCTGAACTTCGCCCTCCTGTCTCCCGTGATGAAAGGGTCTGGAGGTTTTATTTGTGACCAGGCAGCAGAAACCCGCCGCTCATCGCAGCTGGCTCCTCGCGCACTCAGAATCTGCTCTTTTTGTTTCATGGACACACATTTGGAAGCGAGACCCCCACATGCCATGTTTCTGTTTCTATTGTATCTGCTTCTGGTGTGTGTGTTCTGGACGGAGAAGAAGGAGAAGGGACTGTAGGCGACACGGGTGGTTGGAAAAGGTCGACAGGCTTGGTTTCTTGGTGCTACTTATTCCCCGACAGGTATATTTCTCTTTCTCTCTGTCCCTGTCCTCCTCACTCTCCTCCTAACTCCCTCCTCCAAAGCCCAGACTTTCTCACTGTCCCCTGCTCCTTGATTTGATTATTTCCAGCTCTGGGTTCTGATAATGATGGTTATTATATTATTGTTATATTATTATTATTGGTATTGTTATTATTACAGACACACAGTTCTCGTGGGTTTGTGTTCAATCTTTTCATTTCAAAGTTGCCTTTTTGGTTTCTTTTCCTCTTGATAGAAATAAAGGTTCAGGAATTGTTTTAGGAACTTTCAGCTGTGTGTTGGTGTCCGTGTTGGGGGCAGTGTGTATGTTTGAAGGGGGGATGATTGGGTGTGTGTGTGAGGGGAGAACAGTCTGGTACACTGATAAGAGTGATCCCGGGTGAGATTTGTATGTGTCCTTGATTTCACAGCCGACAGGAATTCAAGTTGCTGTTGAGTGACATGTGCTGGAAGTTCCAGCGACGGCCGCACGGTGGCAGCATCGTTGCGCAATCGCGCTGCCTGCAGCTGAACATTAAACTCGTGAAGGCGGACCCTTCTGCACGCATTCAATAGAGCTGTGCGTGGACTGCCAGTGGTCCGCTCTCCTGCCCCCGCGCTGAGGTGCCCCCTCGCCTCCCCCTGACCCCGAGTTCCTCCAGGCACGTCAGCCCTGGAGCCTGGAGACCTGTTACTGCACCTCGGAGGGTTGAACACACCAAGCATGGTTTTTCCTTGCAAAGGAACAAGTAATAGGTTTATTCCATGCTGAAAAAATGAAGGAAGAGAACACAACGTTTCGGCCGTGGAGCCTTCTTCAGGTGTCAATTGTTTTTCCTTAGCGACACGCATGTGGCGACACACCACATGTGTGTCGCTACACGTTGGTGTATGTTTTAAAAGTAAGATATTGTAATGCAACAGGGGTTCAGGCGGGCGCCCTTGCCGCGTCAGGTCGGCCCCGCACCGTCAGGGGCTCGAACCCAGGACTCCCGCGTCACTCAACAGGGACACAGCCCGGTGAACTAAAGAGAGATTTCTCTATAGGCCGGTGAGCTGTGGTCCTGATATTACAGGGAAGGGCAGAGCGGTAAGCCGGCTCTTACACACCACTGACGGCCATAAGCGTTACAATATAAACTCGTATCTTTAAAAAAAAAAATACGGGCTGAACTGAGTTCATCGGCTCTTTTCCTTTGCGCTGGTGGTTTTCAGGCCAGGGCGGTACTGGTAGCAGTATATGTAGCCACTAGAGGGCGCCGGTCTACTTCTTTCGGGAGGCTGCTAATCGTGTCGTGTTGCAAGAAACAGGCGGCAGTTTCGCCGTTTAATCAGCGCTCATATGGTGCAAGTAGCTCTACCAGCCCGCAGCTCCCAGCTACCTGGATGGGAGACTCCTGGGAAACAGGCTGCTGCTGGAAGAGGTGTTAGTGGGACCAGCAGGGGGCGCTCACCCTGTGGTCTGTGTGGATCCTAATGCCCCAGTATAGTGACGGGGGACACTAGACTGTAAACAGGTGCCCTCCTTCGGATTAGATGAAAAACCGAGGTTCTGACTCTCTGTGGTCATTAAAAATCCCAGGGCGTTTCTCGAAAAGAGTAGGGGTGTTACCCCAGTGTCCTGGCGGGGTTACCTGCGGTCAAGGCCGCCGGACACCTGATTACCGGTTCGGTTCTCCTGCGCCGTTGCGTGTCGGGGGGGCAGAGTGACTTCTCTCCCCCCGCGAAAAAAAAAGGCGCTATATCCCGGGAACCAGAGCAGCACAGCGGTCACTACGCATCGGCACAAACCGCCCAAGCGCAGCACCAACTCGTCGTCTGTGCCGTCCGCGGGGAGGCCAACCTCTTCAAACTGCCCTGAGGCGAGAGAGAAGGGACAGGTCACCCCTGTTATTACGTCATTACGGGTGGAAATGAGCGGGAACGCAGCGCCCCGCGAGTGGCGGCAGACGCGCCTCGCCGCAAGCTCGAGGGTTTTCAAAACTGCCTGTGAGTGATTGGCACCAGCAAGCAGCCAATCAGCTGTGTCAGCGGGTGCCTGGGGGCCCCGCCTACACTGCAGAGAAGCGACGATGATTGGCCCGCAGGTTTGCCGCTTTCGCGGTGGCTCCGCCTCCCGTAGCGCGAGATTCCCGTTTGCGCGTGAGCTGTGTAACGTCTCTGGCCGGTTGTTGTGCTGAGGTCGGGCGTCACAGGTTAGTCAAAATAACTGATAATATTTGACATAAATTGTCGATATAGTCACCTGTCATGTGTTAAATACTAATTGTAACATGTTTACTGTTTTGTTCGAAGGTTGTTTTAACTATACAAAGGACAAGTTAGCCATTTGGGTCAATAATCTTGCTTTGATGTAAACTTTTAGAAACAGCTTGTACGAGTTTAGGGGTGTGTGACAGACAGTACAGGGGGACCCTGTTAATAAAGGCAGGAAAGGCTCCTGCAGGGCTCCAGACGGCCACAGGGCGGAGATCATCTTCAGATTTTAAAAGATGTAAACTGGACAGCGATAACCCTGTTTCTCCAGTGTGTTTTATGGCGCTTAGCCGGGGGAAGTCAGGATTTGACCAGTCAGTCACATGCTGTGCTTTGGTCTAATTGAGGTGCTCACGTCCCTATTTCAGTGTCTCTTCGTATGAAGCTTATTTAAAAACACAGAGATTATTTCTACAAGCAAGACTAAAATGTGTCCATGTGGTTTGGTTGATGGATCTGCAGTGTTGTCAGCCTGTCTCTCTGGTAATTTGTAAAGACTTGGTATGAAACAGGTCTAAGTTCAGTGCAGGTGTTTCCTTTTTACTTGAGAGGAATCCCTATTGGAAAAATGGACATTTCTGACAGAAGAGTTGACAGTTGTTCCAAGTGGGAGCTTTTCTTACCTTACATCCGCTTTCAGCAACAGCTCAGTCTTTAGTGGAGCCCAGCCCCGCAGACACAGGGCTCTCGACTGGACCACAGCCTGGACAGGACGCCAGCCCATCGCAGAGCAGTGACACTCTCCAGCAGACTCTACCTAGAGAGCTATGAGTGCACTGCTCATGAGGTTAGACCAGACTGGGGGGCAGTAAAAAACACCCACTCTACTAGCAAATAAAGGTGTTCGTGCTTATACTGACAGACCTGTGTGGGGTACTATTGGTGTTCTTTGAAACCAAAGTTTGCAGTCAGGTAGTGTATTATGCTGGCGTTACACTACACGACTGTTCCTAGGATTTCCAGTCGTGGCCTTCCTTTACAAGATCGTAAGAGTTGTAGAGAGTCGCATCGCCCGCCCATTACTGTCAGTTGTGTAGTGTGACATCCCCAGAGACTCATATTGCTCTTAATAGCCCCTACAACTCTCTGCGACTCACTACGACAAACTCAGACAGGTTTGATTTTCTCGTCGCCAGTCGCCAGTCGCAGGGGTGGGCTCTTGTGTCTGCGACAGTCACAGCCAATGAGCGCGCAAGTGGAAGTACAATGCAGCTTCAAGGAAAGAGGGAAAGCGAGTGTGTTGGACTGGGCAAATGGAGGAGAGGCTCGTCGAACTGTGGAGCCAGCACAGATGTCTGTTCGGCGTTTCGTGTTTGTGTACTTT
This sequence comes from Lepisosteus platostomus, assembly GCF_059453375.1. Lineage (NCBI taxonomy): Eukaryota > Metazoa > Chordata > Actinopteri > Semionotiformes > Lepisosteidae > Lepisosteus > Lepisosteus platostomus. The sequence goes on from NC_142613.1 coordinate 2,842,295, forward strand.
GTGTGCTGCTCCTCCTCTTGCTCCAGGTTGATTGGCTGACAAAATGAGGCGACCTCGCGGTACTTTCGCGGCGCGATACGAGATGTGGAACCGGGATGAAAAGTCGTGAGGGAATCGTGTGATTAGTCACCCCTGCGATTCCTAGTCGTATGATTTGATACCCTCTGGGACAGAAAAGGCAGCCAGACTTAGCAGCTGCAGTCGTTAATTTTGACATGCTCTCCGACTAGAGGTCGTGTCGAGTCCTGTCGCCCGACGCCGGCTTAAGGGACGACAGTAACGTGTCAAGAGCATTCTGGAGACAGTGGGCCAGCAGAGAGGGGGTGCAGTGACTCTCCTGCACAGTGAGGGGTGCTGGGGGAGCCTTTCCCTAAATAGAATCATAGGAACCTGAGAGACTCTTTAAAGGTGGTTCAGGAGACAGACTGGATGAGAAGTATAAAAGATTGCATTGCTCAAGTTTCACTGAGACTGTATTTATTTAAAACCACTGAGCACAAAGAAGGTTACTTGTGCTGTTCTTCATGAAAAGTTATATAAAGGTTATATCTCTTTAAAGACGGTACAAGAAACATGAAATCAGGCCAATGAATGAAAATTGTATATGAAATTAATACAGAAAAAGGATCACAGAGAACACAATATGCATCAATGTTTTATAGAAAACAGGAAAATAAAAGAAAACACATTTCAGAAATGCTCTTTAACTCCCTTGTCAGATCATCAGTGTAAGAATTCAATAGTATCCCAGTACAATTATTTTACATATGTCAAACATTTGAACAAAATGAGTATCTTGTGGTGTATTCACTAACATGTACTTGGTGCCAAAGCCTATATGGAACAATAACTTTTATTTGCTGCTTTTCAATTTAATAATATCTTTATCAGAATGTTAGAAAGGGGACATTTATATGGTAACATGTTTATCAGTCAATCCTGTATTTCTCTAATTTTCAATCCAGCAATCCATGTTGGTGATATCCACTTAATTCTCATTTGTAAAGTATGCTTTCAACCTATCTTATTTTTTACTTTTTGTAAAATCTCTGAGGCACTGTCCTTTACCCATTCTTTCGAAGTCTTCTCTTCCTGTGGAAGCAGACTCTCTCCACTGGCCACCTTCTGCACTATCACAGCTCCTTCTCTGACTCTCTGTAGTTCTCTGATGCGATCCAGATATCCAGGCTTGGCTTCGTGCTCCTCAGCCTGTATCATCAGGTCAATGTAATCTGGGGCCCTGAGAGGGTCGGGCCGCAGAGCGATCTCTTTCAGACGCTTCAGAGTGCGACCCAAGTTTTCAGTTAATTGTAAGACGTCTTTCTGTACCTCTTTGTATGTCTTCTGAAGCTGTTTGACAACTTCCTCTGCACTCATCTTTTTCCCCTTTGCGTCCTCAAACTGCCTTTTCAGATCCTCATATGTTCTTTTCTCTTTTCTCGTTCTGTATTCCCATCTGTACTTCTGATTAAAATGTACATTCCAGACACATTTCCCAGGACAAATCGTGCAGTTTCCTTTATTATCCATTGCCCAACAACCTTTCATACCATCCTCATTAGGAATTTGACAGGGATAGTGACAGGTGGTATGACACACTTGGCAGTTGGTGATGTAGTTTCCAGTCTCAGAGATATCTTCCTTTACTGCCTCTGTGACCTCTACTTCATACTCAAAGTTCTTGTTTTTCTCTATACAGTGTTTGTGACGTTTCAGTGCTTCCTGTGTCTGTTCCAATTCATTGAGTGTCGTCAGTCCGACTTTGATCTTGGGCTGCAGCCCCTCCACTGTCACCTCCAGTCGATTGCGCTCCTCCAGGACCTCCTTTGTCAGCTGCAGACTTCGGGTTTGCATGGTGTTCAAATAGCTAAAGAATGTTTCCATGCTTTCTGAACCCATCTGCCAAAACATTTGGTCAAACTTACTCTGATGTGAACTTCCTGTTGATCCCTCATTAGAAGCAAACAGGACTGAGTTGTTGAATTTGAAATGGCGAGGGGTGTCATTTTTCAGTTTGGCACAAGAGACATTAGCAGCTTTGATGGCCTCTAAAACAGGTGGAGCCTGCCCGTCAGCAAAGGTGACCAGAACTACAATATTGTCTGCAATGTCTTTTCCAAATATCGAGAGAATTGAGTCAAAGATGTACTTCTGTGTGTGTGTGAGACGTGCTAAAGCAGACTGGACCACAAAACACACTGCGTCAAGACTAATGATACCATTCTTATCAGAAAAGAAGTCTCTGATCTTCTGGGTGTTGATTTTGTCCTGTCCAATCCCTCTGGTGTCCCCAAACCCTGGAGTGTCCACAATAGTGAGAGAGTAGCGAACTCTGAGCCCTTCACTGTAGTGGATCTGATAGGCTGTGATCTCAGAGGTCTGTGTCTTGTTGGTCTCTTCATGTATCAGTTTGAACCTGCTCTCATCCTCCCACTCCACTCCCAGGATGTAGTTGATCATCCCGTTGATGAGGGTGGTCTTCCCTGAGCCCGTCGCTCCCAGGAGCATGATCGTTCTGTTTCTACTGTTCACTGCTGGCTTTCCAAAGCTGAGTTTGGAACAGGTACTGCCTTTATGTTTAGACAGATTAAGCCTGTAAATCGAAGGTTTGCCCTTGTTCATTAAAGTGCAGTTCTTGGGGTCGCCTGTAATTCGCTTCACAGGTGTTGTTTCTGCTGTTGTGATCACCACTTCACCACTCGGTGCGCTGGTCCCACGATCCCCACAGTCACACCGGACTCTGATTCTGTAGGATGTTTTCTTTGTCAAGCCTTCCACAGAAAATGAATTCTGTTCTTTGTTCGTTTTCTTCTTCAGCCACTGATCAGATGTGTCCTTCCTCCTTCCTCCTTCCTCTCTGTATTCAATGATGTATCCCAGTATGCTGACCCCCCTCCCAACAGCAGAAGGATTTTCCCAGGTTATTGTGATGGAAGTTGGAGACACCTGGAGAGCTGAGGGTTTTCCAGGGGGGCTTGTTGGCAGAGTCTTCACTCTGATGATGTCACTGCTCACGGGGTATCCCAGCTTGCCCACTGCTGTGGATCTGAGCTCATACTCAGTGTGAGGCTGCAGACCTGACACAGTGACAGTGTCCTGAGTGTCTGTGACAGTGACAGATTTCCACTCTTCCTGCTTCTTGGGTTTATATTCCACCCTGTGCTGCAGTGTGGCGGAGCTGGGGGGGGACGCATGTACTGTCACACTGTTGTGTGTCACTGTGTGAACCCCAGGGGTTTCAGGCTTTGACAGGGGCTCAAAATACACACCTTCATTATCCCCACCCTCATACAGGAAGATACACGCTCCTGTGCACTGGTCATCTTGTTTAGAATCAGCAAAGAATTTAGTTTCCTTCTGGGCCTTGTTAATTTTCACTAACTCTAGGAAAACCTTCAGACATAATTTCATCTTCTGATTAGTCGCTTGGCCTAACCAGCATCCTTTGTGCTGCATACTAGAACCACTACTTTCTTCTTTGCCCCTTCTGAAATTAAGGAAGTCAAAGATTAGTTTCAGAAAACTGATAATTCCATGAAATAAAACTATCCATGACCATCCTGTGCTAGTCTGTTGTGTGTCAGTGTCTGTGTTCCTGCTCTCTGGGTGTCTGAGGTAGCTGGACAGCTCTGACAGATACGGCTCAGGCTGGCTGAGTGAGGTGAAGCTGAAACAAACCACATTCTCAGTGTCTGGATCAGACAGCACCTGGTCCAGTTCCTCCTGTGTGGACAGCACATTTATACCACTGTCTTTCAGTTTAGTAAGATATCCACTGACTGTGTCCATTTCTTGTTCTTTATTCTGCAGCCACAGTTGAAGCCTGTGAAATTTGAAAGGCGAGTCTTCATGATGTTTTATCAGCTCTCTGAACTCTTTTTCATCTTTCTCACCTCCCCTTACAGCTGGCAGGACACAGGCTAATCTATCCATGAAATTCAGTTTGTACTGAAGGACCAGTTGTTTCAGATTTTCTATTTTTCCTTTGACGCCAGGAAAGGTTTGGGAAACTGTGTGTTTCTGCAAATCGCTGCATCGCATTTCAATCACATCCAGGTTCTCCAATGAAGTCTGTGCCTGTGTGACAAAACAGTTGCTTATGTGTCTGACCAGCTTAGCAGCCCTGGAGTCCAGCTTGACCAGCGGGTACAGCCAGACCCTGATGGGCACAGCGTGTTCTCCTCCTCCTCCGAGCAGAGTCGGGAGGGCTCTGTAGACTTCAATGGCCTCTTTAAAAGTGGACGGGTTTGTCGCCAGCTGAACATCCCCGTGAAATGTGCAGCTGAACGTTTCTCCAGCAGCCTTTTCCTTCTCTGTCATTTCCAGAGAGGCTTTGTCACTAATTGAGATTCCTTTCAGCTTTTCAATCGTGAGTTTCAGTTTTCCCTCAATCTCCTGCTTGTCCTCTCCTTCAGACACCTCTCTGTCAAACACAAAGTAGGCCTGAGCCCCGTACAGCACAGCTGTGACCACATGGGTGGCCATGTCGTCCTTAAACACTCTGGGATGGGTCACCTTCTTTTGGCCCAGGTGACTCATGGTCAGCTGCTCGTACCTGACAGTGGTGTTGTACTGCAGAGTGACTCTGGCCTGGCTGTGGGATTTCTTCTTGTCATTGAAGTACTTGGCGGCTCCTCCCACTTCTACAAGACCCACCAGCAGACTGACCTTCAGTGAGGCGTCCACCTGCAGGGCCGAAGCTTTGTCATCAATGGAGTCTGAGGCAGAGACCCTGAGCTCAGTTTTATTCTGGGAGCGCACACTGGTGTTCTTCTGTAGCTCCTCATGGTCCCACAGCGTGATGGCTGCAATAGATTTAGGGTTGATTACCTAATGCTCCTGACACACTGGACAATGCCAAAGAGGTTTGTTCAGTACTAAGCTTCATATAGAGAGACACTGATGTAATAAAGAGGTTCATTAATCTTGTGATTCAACAGCTTCTGTGATAGAATTAACTGTATCATGAATTGAGAAGCTTAAAAAGACCTGTGAGGAGAGTTTAGGACATGTCAATGAAATTCAGATAAGATTGAAATTGTATTCTGTAATCCTATATTGTATATTGGCACTAAATTAATAGATTTCATCTGGAATGTTTACCTGGGATCAGTGTGTCAGTCATACAGCAGCCCAGCTGGAACAGTGTGTCGTTATGTCTGCTGTGTTGCAGGTTTACCTGGGATCAGTGTGTCAGTCATACAGCAGCCCAGCTGGAACAGTGTGTCGTTATGTCTGCTGTGTTGCAGGTTTACCTGGGATCAGTGTGTCAGTCATACAGCAGCCCAGCTGGAACAGTGTGTCGTTGTGTTCGCTGTGCTGTAGGTTTACCTGGGATCAGTGCGTCCCTGCGGCAGTCATACAGCATCCCCAGCTGGAAGGGTCTGCCCAAAGCTGCCATCTCAAAAGGAACAGTTCCTACAGATGACATGGCTGGTGGTGGACTGGATACTGTAGAAAAAAGGTTTAAAGTCAACAGTTATATATGTTTGTATCTTTACATATATAATTTAGGTTTTACATTAATGGATGTATCTGGGTATCCAGATAGATTAAATCCCTGGTCGATGAAGCTTCGCTCTGGGAACCTTCACTTATCTACTACTTGAATTTCTGTCAGTATTAAGCTATAAAAATTCTTCAATCTTAAAAAAACGGCATGGGCACTAAGTTGTTGAAAAATATATGTATAGAGAATCCTGGTTTGTATCCACCTGGTTACCACCACCCTGAAGTACTGCTTTGAAATAATACAGGAGTTACCCAGTGGAGACGCACTTTCTTTCCCCTAGACAACACCCAAGCAGCTCTTTTACAAAGTGAAACCCAACTGTTGCCTTATTTTATACAAAGAGATGGTGAGCTGTTGCATGTTTTTAGACCTATTTGTTTCTATTGTCATGACATTACTGCTGTCTATAATATTGTTTGTCCGCTGTTTCAACTGTACTTATCATTCAATACCCAGTTAAAACTTCCATGTTCATATATGCAATACTTTGATCACCCCCTGAAAATCAGGTAAAATATCTCATTACTACCTGGTTCAACTAAATCAGTTTTTTTCCTCTTCTTTTAAACTGTTGCCAGCTATGGTGTCACTGTTGAAAAGGCTGTGTGTCACACAAGGATCGCTTCCAGATAGAGTTAAAATACAGTCGTGTCCTTCAGCCAGCTGGGGTGTAGGGCCAGTCAGGTCTATAGTGACACCTTCACCTGGAACATGAATAATCTGTGGTGGAATCAGAGCAGCTCTGTGACAGGCGGTCAACTGGGCCTCCACCTGAGTGGAGCCGGCAGGTAGTCTTCATGGTCATGACACCTGACAGCCAGGTTCCACTGTGTTTACACATTTGCCTCCTTTCAGGGATGTGAGGCAGCCGTGAAGGGCTGGACGTGCTGTGCAGCTGAGCTCTGCTGCTGAAAGAGGGAGAGAGAGAGAGAGACTCCAACCACTGGAGACGATCGAGCCACTGAGAGAGCGTTGTTGCTTTTTCTCCTTGTGAGACTCAGTATAAAAGAGTCCAGCCATGTGACGTCTCCTCACAGCCCAGTTGCAGTGGCGCTTTTTCCTCCAGACTGTGACAGGTGGAGCCTCGTCTGTGGCTTTGGGTAAATGACTGAACCCAGAGAAAAGCTCTGATGGATAGTGAGCCTTCACGCCCAACACCAGCCTGTTCTGGAGCAGCAGCTGAGGTGGAGCAGAGTATCAGACTGTGCTTCCCTGGTCCAGTGGAGCTCCTGCTCCTGCTCCTGCTTCTGGGCATCCTGTCTCCCTGTGGTCTTTTTACTCCTTGTCTTCCTGCTTCCCTCTGGTCTTCACTCCTTGTCTTCCTGCTTCCCTCTGGACTTCACTCCTTGTCTTCCTGCTCCTCTGGTCTTCACTTCTTGTCTTCCTGCTCCTCTGGTCCTGACTTCTAATTTCTGGTCTCTTTCTTGCTCTATTTATTAGCCATAGAGAAAGTCTGGTCTGCCACAGTTCTGCTTGGTCAGTTCAAATCTGGGATTAAAATATCTCACCTACAGGAATTTTGGTTTTCTTCAGGAGATCTTGGCAAAATGTCCTATATTTGTTAAATCCTGTGAGTATTCAGGTGTGATTCAGGTTTAACTCATGTTTTTGCCATTCATTTGACATTAACAAGCAGAGCACAGTTCTTACTTGAATGGGTATAACACCTAGTATTGTAATTTAATGTTATTTATTTAATTAAATATTTTTTGTTTTTCTAAGGAAATTAAGTAAGAATGTGTGGAAACACATACAGTGCTTTGCACATTCTTTTTCCAATAAGGAATGACGGATGTTAGTTTATTAGTTCAAAATTTTAACTTTCTGTACAAGCAATGGTGAGTGTCATACCTGATATTGCCACTAGGGGGACCACTCGGTATTATAAGCATGACCCTCAATCCATGGGTTTTGAATTTCGAGTAAAAAAACTTGCTGTAGGCCTTCTGCACAGTTTGTTAACAACTTCACTAATATTGTACTGATATTGTTTTTCTGATTTCCTGTTTAAGCACTGTTATCTGTTTACCTGCACTTTCCCCATGTACAGTAAGAGTCATGCATTCAGCCTGTTCTCCTTCTGTCTGAGTTGTACACTTGTTTCTAGGCCATCCAGGTCCTCCACTAATAGAACTGTCTCATGTAAATACAAAACCACATGCCTACAATACGGACACAGAATTGGTGTGACCCTGAGCAGCAGATTAAAAATGAGATTTGTCCCAACCCAAGGTGTGGATCACCCAGGCATTTATATACCTGTCCAGGATCAATCCTGAGCTGTTTTCTTGCTGGAAACAAGTTGCTACCACAGTGTGCAGGACCCTCAGCAATGACCTCTGTCCACAGACCTCACAGTTTCCTCTCAGAGACAACAGGACAGTTCAGCCCTCTGTTTCTCAAAGATGGATTCTGGTGCTGGGCGCTGGTGCTGGATTTCCTTCAAGAACACCCCTTTGTTGAAACGTTGTCTACTAGAGCTGTCAGCTTTCAGAGGAAATGGAAACAGACATAGCCCCCCTCCTGAGCTTTCGATCTTTGCAAACTTAAATTTTGTGGTTGTTCAGTACATGCTGTGCCTCGCACTGAACAGGTTTCTAAAATGTTACTCTGGAGAAGCAGTATTGTAACTCTTATCACACCCCTTTATTCTTTGTCAGCAAGTATAACTCCATTAATGTGTTCTTCATTTTAAAACCTGACATTTAATAGGGTATTATGTAAAGTGCTGTAATGTGGCATTATGGCATAAGATTTGTTAAGAGAAAAAAGCAATTCCATTCTTTAAAACATTTTGGAAAAAAAGGTCTTAATGGAACTTGTGTGCAAGTGTTATTGGCTCTGGTACCAAGAGAGCATATTGATTCTTATTACTGTTGTTCAGTCATAATGTTCACAGATGTGTGGTGTAGCTGATCAGGTTCAGGGTATTTTAACAAGTGATCCTATTTCCACAAAATCACTATTCGATTAAGCTTTGTCCAGCCATACACTATGGAGCAAGAAACTCAATCTGGCTATGATTAAGAACAAAGACAATAAAGACCTTCAGATAAAGACCTTTCTTTTCACCCGTACTGACAATATCCTTGCACATCAAAAACAGAAAGACAAGAAATCTAGACTGAGACATCTAGGCACAGCACCTGAGTTCCATCGGCCAACCTGCTTGTTCTGTACAGGTCCTGGGGGTGAGACATGAAGGAAGAGCTGCTGTACTCGGCACTGACAGCAGATCCAAGACTCCCGTGAAGACGTCCTGCTCACGCCATCCCCACTAGACCAGCCCTCGGACACTTACACTGCTCTCGCTATTGGACACCAGCAAGGTCAGTGCTTCACTTAAAAAAATCTGCTTTGTGGACAAATTTTTTTATAATTTTTTTGAACCGAGTGTGAAAGCGTGCACCTATGATACCTAAACTATTTCAGCCCTCAGACTGATCCAGTTCTCAAGACTGCAGCACCACTCAGGTAATCTTGTCCAGAAACATCACTATCGGAGAGCGACTCCACAGAACTCATGCAGGTACAGCCTGCTTGAATTCCAGAAACACACACTTCAGCTTTACATTAAAAACACCTACATGTGAATTTTATATTAATAAAGTGTTTTCAGTTAATAAGATGCATGTATTTTATCTGCTAAAAGAGAAAATGTCTTTGCCCCAATTATCATTATTACATTATTGTGTGTCTGTCTCTGCCCTCAAGATCCAGTCTGCTTTCCAAACTATAACTACTACAGCAGCATGAAGTTGCGATTTTTTTTGGTTTTATAATTGTAAATCACAACAATGAAAATTGTGTTATGTTTCTAAATATTTTGAAATAAAATCAAAGTTATAAATTCTGACCCACTCATCAATGCCTCACTCATTTGTACACATTAAACAGACCACAAACATGTGAGAACTTCTGTATCAATCGTGAGCTAAGGATTGTGAAGGAGGTAAAAAAAAAAGCTAAGTTTAACTTTTTTTTCTTTCTGGGTATTACCAACAATTTTAAGACACTGTATTCCGTGCTAGCAGTTTTTTTTAAATACTTCATATAAGAGACCAATAGCCATTACCTGATTATTGTCTTAAAACATCCCTAAGTATAACCTTTTATTTAAAATATTTTATTTAAAAATGTATGTGCTAATTAACATACAGTATATACTGAACAATTTCCAAATGACGTTTTAGTACTCACTCAAAGACAGAGAACGTGGGGACACCTGTAGGTTGAGGATGTGGTTTAGACCGACTCTGCACTTTCTCACACTGATATACTGACCTGGGAGTCACTCCCCCTGCTGCTGAAGTCTTTTTCTCAGAAATGACTGCAGTTACAAGAAGTCAGGTACAGAAGAGGTCCAGGGCCCCAGCAATGGGATGATACTATTACCTGCACAGGTAGGTACACCATCAGTACAGTATTAGAAAACCGCTCCCCAGCATTCATGCCAACACTCTGCCTGAATCCCAGAAACAAACACCTGAATTTGCCATTAATGAAGGGTGTGGTGTGCAGCTGAGCACTGCAGCCTCACAGCGCTGGGGCCCTGGGTTCAGTCACTGGGGTCTATCTGTGTGGAGTTTGCATGGTCTCCATGTGTCTGTGTGGGTTTTCTCTGGGTGCTCCTGTTTCCTCCCACAGTCCACAGACATGCTGGTACTGCAGGTTAAACAGCTTCCCATTTCCCATTTCTGAGCTAAAGCAAAACTTTGCTTCCCCCCCCCACAAACTGTTCTTCTTCAGTGCACTGAAAACAAGCTCTTTATATACGGTATATACAGTACTTTGATCACCCCCTGAAAATCAGATAAAATATCTCATTACTATAGTAATGAGCGGAGCGGTGGCTCTGTGGCTCAGGATCTGCGCCTGTAACTGGAAGGTTGCCGGTTCGAATCCTGCGGCCGGCAGAGGAATCCTACTCTGTTGGGCACCTGAGCAAGTAGAAACAGTCCTTCGCCATTTTGTTTGAGGCTGTGTTTCATACAAGGATCACTTCCAGATAGAGTTCAAATACAGTCGTGTCCTTCAGCCAGCTGGGGTGTAGGGCCAGTCAGGTCTATAGTGACACCTTCACCTGGGACATGAATAATCGGTGGTGGAATCAGAGCAGCTCTGTGACAGGCGGTCAGCTGGGCCTCCACCTGAGTGGAGCCAGCAGGTAGTCTTCATGGTCATGACACCTGACAGCCAGGTTCCACTGTGTTTACACATTTGCCTCCTTTCAGGGATGTGGGCAGCCGTGAAGGGCTGGACGTGCTGTGCAGCTGAGCTCTGCTGCTGAAAGAGGGAGAGAGAGAAAGAGACTCCAACCACTGGACATGATCGAGCCACTGAGAGAGCATTGTTGCTCTTTCTCCTTGTGAGACTCAGTATAAAAGAGTCCAGCCATGTGACGTTTCCTCACAGCCCAGTTGCAGTGGCGCTTTTTCCTCCAGACTGTGACAAGTGGAGCCTTGTCTGTGGCTTTGGACAAATTTTCAAAGACTGAACCCAGAGAAAAGCTCTGATGGATAGTGAGCCTTTATGCCCAACACCAGACTGTTCTGGAGCAGCAGCTGAGGTGGAGCAGAGTATCAGACTGTGCTTCCCTGGTCCAGTGGAGCTCCTGCTCCTGCTCCTGCTTCTGGGCATCCTGGCTCCTCTGGTCTTCACTCCTTGTCTTCCTGCTCCTCTGGTCTTCTCTCCTTGTCTTCAGGCTCCTCTGGTCTTCACTTCTTGTCTTCAGGCTCCCTCTGGTCTTCACTCCTTGTCTTCCTGCTCCTCTGGTCTTCACTCCTTGTCTTCCGGCTCTCTCTGGTCTTCACTCCTTATCTTCAGGCTCCCTCTGGTCTTCACTCCTTGTCTTCAGGCTCCCTCTGGTCTTCACTCCTTGTCTTCAGGCTCCCTCTGGTCTTCACTCCTTGTCTTCCTCCTGCTCCTCTGGTCTTCACTCCTTGTCTTCCTGCTCCTCTGATCTTCACTTCTTGTCTTCAGGCTCCCTCTGGTCTTCACTCCTTGTCTTCCGGCTCCCTCTGGTCTTCACTCCTTGTCTCCTTTCTTCCCTCTGGACTTCACTCCTTGTCTTCCTGCTCCTCTGGTCCTGACTTCTAATTTCTGGTCTCTTTCTTGCTCTATTTATTAGCCATAGAGAAAGTCTGGTCTGCCACAGTTCTGCTTGGTCAGTTCAAATCTGGGATTAAAATATCTCACCTACAGGAATTTTGGTTTCCTTCAGGAGATCTTGGCAAAATGTCCTATATTTGTTAAATCCTGTGACTATTCAGGTGTGATTCTCACAGGTTTAAAATTTTAGAGTTCTTAACTCATGTTTTTGCCATTCATTTGACATTAACAAGCAGAGCACAGTTTTTACTTGAATGCATACGACACCTAGTGTTGTGATTTAATGTGAATTCAATTTTCTGTTTACACTTTTGTAAAGAAATTAAGTAAGTGATGGGGAAACACATCCAGTGCTTTTTACATTCTTTTTCCACTAAGGAATAACGGATGTTAGTTTATTAGTTGTTAATTTTAACTTTCTATGCAAGCAATGGTGAGTGTCATACCTGATATTGCCACTAGGGGACCACTTGGTATTATAAGCGGGACCTGTCCAAGATCAATCCTGAGCTGTTTTCTTGCTTGAAGCAAGTTGCTACCACAGTGTGCAGGACCCTCAGCAATGACCTCTGTCCACTGACCTCACAGTTTCCTCTCAGAGACAACAGGACAGTTCAGCCCTCTGTTTCTCAAAGATGGATTCTGGTGCTGGGCGCTGGCTTTCCTTCAAGAACACCCCCTTGTTGAAACGTTGTCTACTACAGCTGTCAGCTTTCAGAGGAAATGGAAACAGGCATAGCCCCCCTCCTGAGCTTTTGATTTTGATCTTTGCAAACTGTTATTTTTTTAATTTTGTGGTTGTTCAGTATGTGCTGTGCCTCTCACTGAACAGGTTTCCAAAAATGTTTCTCTGGAGAAGCAGTGTTATAACTCTTATCACACCCCTTTTATTCAGCAAGTATGACTCCACTAAAGTGTTTTTTATTTCAAGAAATTTAAATTTAATCGAGTACTATAAAGTGCTGCAATGTGGCATTTGGGCACAAGATTCATCAGAAAAAAGCAAATCCATTCTTTAAACTTTTTGAAAAGCTCAGATTAAGTCTTATTGGAACTTGTGTGCAAGTGTTATTGGGCTCTGGTACCAAGAGAGCATAGTGATTCTTATTACTGTTGTTCAGTCATAGTGTTCACAGATGTGTGGTGTAGCTGATCATGTTCAGGGTATTTTAACAAGTGATCCTATTTCCACAAAATCACTATTAGATTAAGCTTTATCCAGCCATACACTATGGAGCAAGAAACTCAATCTGGCTATGATTAAGAACAAAGACAATAAAGACCTTCAGATAAAGACCTTTCTTTTCACCCGTACTGACAATATCCTTGCACATCAAAAACAGAAAGACAAGAAATCTAGACTGAGACATCTAGTCACAGCACCTGAGTTCCATCGGCCAACCTGAATTTTTTTATAATTTTTTTGAACCGAGTGTGAAAGTGTGCACCTACGATACCTAAACTATTTCAGCCCTCAGACTGGTCCAGTTCCCAAGACTGCAGCACCAGTCAGGTAATCTTGTCCAGAAACATCACTATCGGAGAGCGACTCCACAGAACTCCTGCAGGTACAGCCTGCTTGAATCCCAGAAACACACACTTCAGCTTTACAGTAAAAAACACCTACCTGTGAATTTTATATTTATAATAAAGTGTTTTCAGTAATTAAGATGCATGTATTTTATCTGCTAAAAGAGAACATGTCTTTGCTCCAATTATTATTTCATTATTATGTGTCTGTCTCTGCCCTCAAGATCCAGTCTGCTTTCCAAACTATAACTACTACAGCAGCAGCATGAAGTTGGGTTTTTTTTTTGTTTTATAATTGTAAATCACAACAATGAAAATTGTGTTATGTTTCTAAATATTTTGAAAAAAGTTATAAATTCTGACCCACTCATCAATGCCTCACTTATTTGTACACATTAAATTAAACAGACCACAAACATGTGAGTACTTCTGTATCAATCGTGAGCTAAGGATTGTGAAGGAGGTAAAAAAAAAGCTAAATTTAATGTTTTTTCTTTCTGGGTATTACCAACAATTTTAAGACACTGTATTACGTGCGTATTACGAGGATGTGGTTTAGACCGACTCTGCACTTTCTCACACTGATATACTGACCTGGGAGTCACTCCCCCTGCTGCTGAAGTCTTTTTCTCAGAAATGACTGCAGTTACAAGAAGTCAGGTACAGAAGAGGTCCAGGGCCCCAGCAGCTGGGATGGTACTATTACCTGCGCAGGTAGGTACACCATCAGTACAGTATTAGAAAACCCCTCCCCAGCATTCATACCAACACTCTGCCCGAATCCCAGACACAAACACCTGAAATTGCCATTAATGAAGGGTGTGGTGTGCAGCTGAGCACTGCAGCCTCACAGCGCTGGGGCCCTGGGTTCAATCACTGGGGTCTATCTGTGTGGAGTTTGCATGGTCTCCATGTGTCTGTGTGGGTTTTCTCTGGGTGCTCCTGTTTCCTCCCACAGGCCACAGACATGCTGGTACTGTAGGTTAAACAGCCCTGGTGTGTGTGTGAGTGTCCTGCAATGGCCTGGCATCCTGCCCAGGGTTACCCTGCCTTGAGCCCATTGCTTGCTGGAATAGACTCCAGCTCCCCTGGGTCCTTAGTGTTTGTCCAGTGAAAACACCAACATTGATCTGTCCTGTACAGCTCGCAGCGGGACCCACGGCCCGTCTCAAAATTTCCTGTTTCAGTGCTGGTTTGTCCATTTCATCCTTCCAACATGCACAATTCAGCAGGGTTAGAAAATAGCTGCAGAGCACCAGGCTGAGGAAGGTACAGATACAGGCTCTTGGGCTGTAGCTGTACACTGTCTGTGTGGAGTCTGCATGTTTGCATCACATTGATGGAGGTTATTTGCAGGGAGATCCAGCCCTGCTGAAGACATGCTGGCTGGGCCAGTTTGCTCTGTGCACCAGAGTGGAGCTCTGAGCTCTCAGTCCCCCCTTCAGTCTGCAAAGAGGAACAAGGATGAGCTGAGTTCTGCTCACAGGTGGATGAATCACTCAAGTACGGATCTTGAACTCAGAGGAGGAGAGGAGACTGGCCTTGGGGGAGCAGGTCTGCTGCCCCCCTCACTGCAGCCTGATTTTCACATCAGCACGACCCCAGAACACAGCCCAGACGAGACATTTACCAAAAACATGGCGTCTTTATTTCAGCTTCACTTCTACTGCGCTTGGTTTCTTTTTTGCAAGGATTTACTTTTCTTTACAGAAAATACAATTAATACGGGCTCTGAAAAACCCATTTTTGTGCTAAAGCAAAACTTTGCTCCTTTCCCCCCCAAACTGTTCTTCTTCAAGGCACTGAAAACAAGCTCTTGTTAAGGTTCTGGGATAGAAGAACGAAAAAGCCCAAATAAAATCATTACAGAATAAACAGGTTCAAAGACAAACTGAGCAATACATCTCCATAAAAATAACTTCAGATTATTTTAACAAAGGGTTAATCTTGGGAAAACACTTGTGCTAGCCAAACTCGCCTTCCTTCACTCCTCGACTGCCAGTGAAATAAAGTGACAAATCACACCCAGCGATGTGCCTTCCCTACTGCAGCTGAGCACACTGGTGAGGAGCAGTGCTGTGTGGGTGCAGACGGGGCGCTGGGCCTGCCTGTGCATTTACCCCTGAACCCCGCTGTCCGGGCTGAAGGAAACTGGAAGTGGGGGTGCTGGCCAAGAGAGGGAGGGGTAAGCCTGGACATGGGGAGTGATTTAACTGCAGGGGTGGGACTGTACTCATTGTGTTGTGCTCAGAGCTCAGAACAAACTGCCTTAACCAACAGAGAAGTTGTATGAGTATAAATCCACCCCAGAGAGGTCACCAACACTCACATTGGGACCGTAGGGCTAAATTCAAGAGCTAGTGTATTGAGAGGGGACAGTGCTCAGGGGCTGCTCCAGGGTTGGGACAGTGCTCAGGAGTTCAGCCAGGGATGCTGAAGGCACTGTGCAGCTGTTGCCCTCCTCTCAGGGATGTACTCCAGCATGGTGAGGAGGAAGTCACTGAACTGGGCAGCCTGCTCCAGTGGCCACTCGTACTTCTCCAGCAGCACTTCATACAAGGCCCACGGCTTCAGGTTCGAGATGTGCCTGAGCTCACCTGCAGGGGGTGCCACACAACAACACGGCTTCACTCTCAGATTCAGTCCGCACTGTTTTTTTGCCAATGCAGTGTGCAGTGTGAGGGTGTGGCATGTGGGTGGGTGCAGTGTGAGGGTGTGGTGTGTGGGTGGGGGCAGTGTGAGGGTGTGGCATGTGGGTGGGTGCAGTGTGAGGGTGTGGTGTGTGGGTGGGGGCAGTGTGAGGGTGTGGTGTGTGGGTGGGGGCAGTGCGAGGGTGTGTGAGAGTGAGAGCAGTGCGAGGGTGTGGCGTGTGGGTGGGGGCAGTGCGAGGGTGTGTGAGAGTGAGAGCAGTGCGAGGGTGTGGCGTGTGGGTGGGGGCAGTGTGAGGGTGTGGCGTGTGGGTGGGGGCAGTGTGAGGGTGTGGTGTGTGGGTGGGGGCAGTGTGAGGGTGTGGTGTGTGGGTGGGGGCAGTGCGAGGGTGTGGCGTGTGGGTGGGGGCAGTGCGAGGGCGTGGCGTGTGGGTGCTCAGTGTGTTACCTCTGCGGTTGAAGTATTCCCGGGAGTACCGTCCCGACAGGGCGAAGTGGGGGGGGATGGGCCCCAGCAGCTCGATGATGTGGGCGATGTGATCTGGGCGAGACACACACACAAAGATATTACAACACGTTACACAACACTGACAACCACAACAGCAAGGCAAGGCGGGAACACGGCCAGGCAAGGAGAAAAGACACAGAGACCCAGAGCCTCCTGGCAGCCTGACCTTCATCGCGGGTGTAGTCCTCTCCGGAGTGCGGCTCGAACAGGTAGTCGCCTGTGGCCAGCTCAAACGCCTGCGACACAACCCACAAGAGTCAACACTCCCAGAGACCGCACGCTGGAGCAATACACATTGGTCAACAAACAGTTCATCAGTGAACTCAAACCAGACACTTCTTACACTCATTTTCTTTCATCACTGAATAGTCTTTATACTTCTATAGCGCTTTTCTGGACACTCCACCCAAAGCGCTTTACTGGATCCCCTCCACCCCCACCAGTGTGCAGCCCCACCTGGGTGATGCACCAGTACTCCCCCCACACACCAGCTCTCAGTGGGGAGGAGAGCAGAGTGATGAAGCCCGTTCAGAGAGGGGCGTTATCAGGAGGCCATGATGTGTAAAGGACAGGGGGAAATTTCACCAGGACTCCAGGGTAACACCCCTACTCTTTTCGAGAAACGCGCCGGGATTTTTAGTTACCACAAAGAGTCAGGACTATAGTTTTATGTCTCAGCTGAAGGATGGTGCATTTTTACAGTATACCTTTTCCGTCACTATACTGGGGCATTAAGACCCACACAGGCGGTAGGGTGAGCGCCCCCTGCTGGTTCAGCCACTTTAGCCTTCCCAGGAGTCTCCCATCCAGGTACTGGCCAGGCCCACACCTGCTGAGCTCCAGTGGGTTGCCAGCTGTGAGGTGCAGGGTGATATGGCTGCTGTCAAAACTGCGATATAGCTGAATTCTGTAGTTCTGTAAATCTGTAGCCTGGGTTTATGCAGTATGGTTTCCCTTCTTCCTTTATCCTCTTCTACACATTCCTTTTGTTTTATATTCTTCTCCTCCATCATTTCAATCAATCTTCTCTCTGCTCTCTCCACTGACCCCCTGTCCCCTGTCCCCTCTCTCTCTCCACTGACCCCCTGTCCCCTCTCTCTGCTCTCTCTCCACTGACCCCCCGTCCCCTCTCTCTTACTCTCTCTCCACTGACCCCCTGTCCCCTGTCCCCTCTCTCTCTCCACTGACCCCCTGTCCCCTCTCTCTTACTCTCTCTCCACTGACCCCCTGTCCCCTCTCTCTTACTCTCTCTCCACTGACCCCCTGTCCCCTCTCTCTTACTCTCTCTCCACTGACCCCCTGTCCCCTCTCTCTTACTCTCTCTCCACTGACCCCCCGTCCCCTCTCTCTGCTCTCTCTCCACTGACCCCCCGTCCCCTCTTTCTGCTCTCTCTCCACTGACCCCCTGTCCCCTCTCTCTTACTCTCTCTCCACTGACCCCCCGTCCCCTCTCTGCTCTCTCTCCACTGACCCCCCGTCCCCTCTTTCTGCTCTCTCTCCACTGACCCCCTGTCCCCTCTCTCTTACTCTCTCTCCACTGACCCCCTGTCCCCTCTCTCTTACTCTCTCTCCACTGACCCCCTGTCCCCTCTCTCTTACTCTCTCTCCACTGACCCCCTGTCCCCTCTCTCTTACTCTCTCTCCACTGACCCCCTGTCCCCTCTCTCTTACTCTCTCTCCACTGACCCCCCGTCCCCTCTCTCTCTCTCTTACTCTCTCTCCACTGACCCCCTGTCCCCTCTCTCTTACTCTCTCTCCACTGACCCCCTGTCCCCTCTCTTACTCTCTCCACTGACCCCCTGTCCCCTCTCTCTGCTCTCTCTCCACTGAACCCCTGTCCCCTCTCTCTGCTCTCTCTCCACTGACCCCCTGTCCCCTCTCTCTGCTCTCTCTCCACTGAACCCCTGTCCCCTCTCTCTTACTCTCTCCACTGACCCCCTGTCCCCTCTCTCTGCTCATCTCACCATGCAGGCAGTGCTCCACATGTCCGCTGGAGTGCCGTACCCTGCGCCGATCAGCACCTCCAGAGAGCGGTACTGCCGGGTCTGGATGTCTTCTGTGAAGTGCTTGTGCTGGGACAGAGCGTGAGACACAAAAAGAGCGAGTTCAGGGTACAGGTGAGCAGGTGAGGAGGAAGAGTCAGGGTACAGGGCGACGAAGAAGCCTGTGTGTCTCTTACCACCCAGCAGGCGTTGCCCAGGTCTGCGATCTTGATTTGGATTTTATCTGCGTTCTGGGGCTCCAGGGGGTTCACCAGGAAATCAGCAGCACTGAACACTGACAGAGCGGGGGAGAGAGACGGGGTCACCAGAGAAATCCACTCATAATACTAGCAAGTACAGCATTGTAAAAAAAAAATAAACCACCATTTATCAAAGTCTGGAACATTCGTATTGAATTCCTGAGGATGCAAAGGCAAACACTGGACCTGCCAGATCAGCTGACGTGGCCACAGTCAGACCGAGCGACTCACTGTGTGGGGACAGCAGGTGGCTGCGGCAGTCTCTCTCCGTGGAGTATCCGGACAGCGCCGAGTCCGAGGTCGGGGAGAAGACGGAGCCCGACAGAGCCGAGTCCGGGCTGGTGAACCGGGCCCCGCCCATCCTCAGGGTGTGGCCATTGCAGCCCTCCAACCAGGAGGAGGAGGAGGCGGGGCTGGAGGGGCTGCAGGCCACACCCACGTCCACCCTCCCATTGGTATGGCAACCACCATTGACCAGGCAGGTGGTCCCACTGCTGCTGTTCTGCACCACTGCGGAGAGGGAAGGGGAAAGAGGGATGGAGCAGGAGAGCATGACGGAGAGGTGAGAGACATACAGGGAGAGAAGAGGCAAGGGAGACACAGAGTCATTTACAAATTCAGTAAGTGGACAGTGTCCAGTAACACATTAGCACTGCCCTGAAGCTGAATGGGACAGAAAATATATAAGAATGCTTCTCAACAGTCTCCACAATTCAACTAAGGTGCAAACAAATCATGTTTCAAATCACTCAATCAAAGGAAATCCTTTTTTTATCTAAATAATTCAAGATCCTAACTCTACAAGTACATAAGGCAAAGTTTACATGGAGAGCAATGCAGTTGTGGGGGTGAAAAATTTTGAAGACTTATTTTGTACATATTCGTTACTTGCCATGAACTAGAACAGAAACTGTAGAAACTGAATGACAAGAAACAAGTGCACAGAGCTACTTGAAATCAAAATGTTAATATGCATACTTATATTTATCTGCACACATGAAGAATTTTATTACAGTTATGATCTTTTTGACTATTTTTAATAAATGTTTAATGAATGAAACATGCAATGTAAAAGAAATTCTATTAATTCTAGACAAGGAGGGTCAAGGGGAGGTCATAAGACAACAGGAAGAACAGCTCTGAGTAGCTGAAAAACAACTCCTTATTTGGAGGACGCTAGCAACTGCAAAACTAGCCTAAACTGGTTAGGGTTAGATTCCATTTAGAACTGGAAGTAAGATTCTGGCACTTTAAGAGAATAAAAGCAGACGAGGTAGAGAAGAGAGTTGAGTTGCAGGGTTCTGGAGCAAACTGTAACTTATGTGCGTGTAATATAGAAGACCTTTGGTGCTGCAAAGGTTACAGTATTTACATCCCATAGAGGGAAGAAAGAAAACTTTACCAGCACAGTTTACAGCTCCACACTCAGTGACCACACTGACGGTGCTGTGCAGCACATGGACTGTTTGCAGCAGGGAGAGCAGTAGGCCCTTGCGTTCTCCAAATACACTGCTCAGTGTCTCAGGCTGCTACTGCTGCACACAGACACACAGACACACAGACACACAGACACACAGACACACAGACAAGCCATTCCACACACATGCGCCATGCACACACACAGACACACACAAACAGGCACAAGCCATTTACACACACAGATACAGAGGCCACACACACACACACTTTGCTGTCCCTTGCGATGCGCAGACAGCAGACAGCCCCCTGTGCGCTAGGCCGCACAGCCCAGCCTGGCCACTCACAGTGCTGGGGGCGGCTGTGGGGGTCCCCCCCGTCCTCCAGCAGCAGGCTCTGTCTCCAGGGGGAGCAGACAGGCCCTGGGGGGGCGGCGGGGTCTGTGGGGGGGTTGAGCTCCTCCATCCTGGCCAGGTCCTGCAGCCTCTCCTCCAGCAGCCGCTGCTGCCTCTTCTCCTTCCTCTTCATCTTCTTCTTCTTGTTCTTGGACACCTTCCCTGTCTGCACACAGCGTGGGGTCAGAGGGTCAGAGGGCAAAGGTCAGCGCAGGAGCAGCACTGTACAGCAGCGTCTCAGGGGCAGTATGTGAGCATGTCTGTTTCTCCACACTCATTCTCTGTATCCAGTCTCTCTCAAGCCCAGTTTAGTCTCAGCTCCATTCCCTATATCCAGCCTCAATGCCAGCTTACAGTCTCAGATCCATTCTCTGTATCCAGCCCCTCCTTTCCCTGAATGCAGTCTTTCTCAATACCAGTCTACAGTCTTGGTTCCACTCCTTACTGTAATCCAGTCTCTCTCAATCCCAGCAGGTTTAAACAGTTATTCACTACTTTCAAAGGGTACTTAAGGGTAATATAAAGTTAGCCAACAGTCCCCCTTCCAGTAGGAAAACCTATTCATTCTATCCCACCGTAGTTCAGACATTCTCCAAGTATCTTTGTGCATTAAAGGGGAGCTGCAATGCTATTTTCAAATTTTGGAGTTAGAATCGACACTGATGAGCGCATTTCAAACTGCAATAAAAGTAAAATGTACACAGTAACCAGTAAAACCTCCAATTTACATAACAAAATAGACTACATTTCCAGGTGTGCGCAGTACCACGTTCTGCGATTTAAGACTAGGCAACAAAACGTCTGGTATTGTGTGCGGCCCTATGACATTGTACACAAGCAAGCTTGTGAATAAATCTCTTTTAATCCAGAAACATTGTTTTCGATTTCGAGAGGTTTGTTAACTCTGCATGCAGTTCATGTGGAACATTTCTGTGGTGAAATGTCTGCTGCACAACCTGTGCATCACAGTTCATCAGTCATCATGGTGACTTCCGAGCAGGAAGGGCCACTTCACATCACAATTCGTGGGAACTTTAATGTGAGGTTGCGACAACATGTCGACTTACAGGACTTTCACAAAGCTCAAGATTTTGTGTTTAATTCGAAATTAGTACGTTTTTTTTCTATACCATCAATTAATTTATTTTTTTACCAAGATTTAATAACCAGTCTGAGAAATTGACTGCCTAACTTAAAGGAAGGGGATTTAGCCATTTCTTTCACAAAAAGGACATGCCGGTTGCCTCTAATTCATTCAGGGAGACAAAGCAACACTCCTGAGAGACAATTAAAATGCAAACTTTACTCTGGAGACGAACTCCCACCAGCAAAACCCAAACAGAAACACACTCTTCCACACTGTGAGGCGTCGTCACTTCTTCGCTGGAAAAGCTCCTGGGCTGCTTTCCACATTTTTCAGAGTTCGTTTTCCAACATGCCTCCCATTACAATGCTAGAAGCACCCAACGGGTGTTCCCGAAAACCCAGTGTAACACAGCCTGTTCATTGACCTCACAGCACACAGTAGGGCATTTCTTATCCGTCTTAACCAGAAGTATCTAAAATATCCCCTAAGATTATCGTACACTACATCTCTTTCCCACTGAAAACAATGACGTTGGACATCTCTGGGTAGAAACTGGAGTTAAAAGGGCTCTG
Organism: Lepisosteus platostomus; assembly: GCF_059453375.1. Lineage (NCBI taxonomy): Eukaryota > Metazoa > Chordata > Actinopteri > Semionotiformes > Lepisosteidae > Lepisosteus > Lepisosteus platostomus. The sequence goes on from NC_142613.1 coordinate 2,864,316, forward strand.
AATGGGATCAGGGATGGACTTCATCCCAGAGAAAAGCTGGTTTGGCCAAAGTCAGGACAAAGAGACATCATGGGACAAATAAACAGTCACACTACATGGGATGTCCACACTGCCACTGGGACCCTGGCAGTCCCGCCTGCATCAGCCAAGGCTCATGCTCACTATGACTAATTAAGCTCAATTACTGAGTTAGCTGATTAGCTGGGCAGGTTTCAATAAACACAAAGAAGCGTGCAGGGGGCCTGTAGCTATCCAGAACCAGGGCCGGACTCTGCTGCTTTGCACAAAATGGGTAATATGTTAAAATACTGCACAAAACATTTACCAATACTGAGTCATTTTCACTCTGCCACAATAATACACCCTTTAGTCAGAAGCTAAAGGGCAAGGGTCACAGCCAGAGCTACGAGTTGGGGTCAGGGGTCAGAGTTAACACAGAGGTCAGGACTAGGAGAGGTACCGTACACATGTGATCAGCGACTGATCTCCATGGAGACACTCGGAGACAATGCTGCGTGTTTATACAAGAACACACAGAATCTCAACATACAGAGGAAAATCTGGATTAAAGGAAGACTGGGCGAAACCAATCATAGGAATCAGATCGGAGACGCAGCTGTTGACCAAGCACAGTTGTCCTGGTCCTGGAGAGCCAGTCAGGGTGTCTGCAAGGTTTTTAGGTCTCTTAGCAGCAGCGCCTAAATCACCGGCAGAATCTGGTGAACTAGTCCCATCAAGCCAGTACTCAACTCGTTAAGAGCCCAGTTGGAATGAAAACCTGGAGGCGCACCAGGCCTCCAGGATCCGGACTGCTCATTCCGGGATCCATTTCCACAGGAGTGGTGTGGGAGGAGGGGCCTCCTAGCTCCTGTGACTGTGTACCACTGGCAGCAGCAGGTTAGTACAACTGGGAGCTCAGCCTGTGCTGAAAGAGGCTTTACAATCCCCAGTGCGACAGCGGACAGAATAACAGCCTCTGGTGGTTCCACACTGTTACTGCTATATTCCTGCACTCCGAACTCTGTTAATGCCACACCTTTTAACTGATTCAACTTCACTGTAACAGACCCTGTCCATCCACATATTTTATCAGTGAATGTTCCATAAAAAAAGCCTCAACAGTAAAATAGCTTCAATCTGAATGACAGGAATTCAGACATTATTTCAAAGTGCCCCCCCCCCACAACGTCCAAGGGGGAAATGGACAAGGTAGAGTGAACAACCCCAACTTAAACTGCCTGCTCCCACAGTCAGAATTATTATTAGAGTCGCAGGGGAGCCGGAGACTGTCCCAGCAAGCAACAGGATCAAGGCAGGGTACCCCCTGGACGGGACGCCAGTCCAACACGGGGCACACACAGACATGCACACACTCACACCAGGAGGGGTTCCCTGGCCACCATTCCAAGGAAATGAATTGGGAAGAGCGCCACCTACTGGTCCACCAACACCAATTGCAGTAGCAACTTGAAGCAAAGTATTGGTATGTCACAAAAGAGGTACTGCCTACGAATAACTAAATAGACGTTTTTTTTTTCCCCAGGAACGATGCTCTGGGAAGATTCTCATTCCTGTACCACAAACCACTGCAGATGCAAACATTTTAACATGTGCTGATCGGATACTATCCCCCCCCCCCATCCCCTCTCAACTGTCCAAGCAAAAGAGCGCCCCCACCTGGCAGGGCAGGCAGCACACACCCCCACAATGCCAAGGCCAGTCTTACCCACAGGCTGAGAGATCTGGCCATTACGGCCAGCTTCTCCAGCCAGCAGAGCTCGCTCTGGGACAGAGCACACACAGCAGGCACACGGGGGAGGGGTGGAACAGCAGCACAGGCAGAGAGAGGGGGAAAAAAAAGAGAAAAAACAATGAGGAAGAAGGAGGACTGGAAAGGTTAGGAGAGGAGAAAAGGAAGAATGAGCAGAATGGGTGGAAACAGAAATGAAGCTGGTTACACCAGGGAGGGAGAGGGCGTGATGCACAGAGGACCTGCCTGGTCTTCTAGTGCTCTGCGTGGACACTGATCTGCACTGGACTGTCCACTCCTCCCCCCAGCCCACACACTGTCCACTCATGCCCTGGCCTGAACCGTCTGCTACACCGTCCACTGTATCATCACTAAACTGTCCACTCCTCACCTGGCCTGCATCATCACTACACTGTCCACTGCATCATCACTACACTGTCCACTCCTCCCCTGGCCTTTACAATCACTACACTGTCCAGTCCTCCCCTGGGCTGTATCATGACTACATTGTCCACTCCTCCACACCAATTCCTACAATGTCCACTCCTTCCGTGGCCAGTACCATCTGCAGCACTGACCACTCCTGCCCTGACCTCTACTATCACCCATCACTACACTGTCCACTCAGGCACCCCTCAACAAAATGATATTTTAAATAGACTGATTAGATAATTATCCCACTACAAAATATCTCCCTGATCATGGCCATGAGCACAGAACCTGTACATATTCCACAGCAGGTTGTAGGTCTAGTATGTGTGCAATTACCTGCTCCACTCCTTCTGCAGCAGGTGTTTGGGGCAGCCTTATCAGAACACAGCTTACAGCCCAGAATGCACATCTGAACACTGTGTTCAGACAGGGCGAGCAGCACGGTCACCATCCCACTAATGTGCATTAAACACAGACAGACTGATGAACAGTTTGCACCCCTAGAGCCTTGTGTTCCAACTCTGCAGCGAGTCAGTCACTCGGGCTCAACAGACAGAACAGATCACTGGCTGGGAAACTGAGCTGAAAACATCCGAACAGTTCTAATTAATCCTATTGCTGAGTCAATTAAGGGCTCAGCTGCAGAACTGAGCGCTTGGCTGTGAGTGACACAGGTCAGCGGGATGTCAGGACTTCGGGATCAGGAGCCTCTGCCTGACTTAACGACTTCCAATGACACGATTAACAGGAACACGCTTAATACTCCTAACCCCCAAAGCCTTGCACAGCTGTAGGACCTCGAGTCAAGCACCTGTTTATGAAGAAGGACGATCTTTTAAAACAGTGCCTACGTCCTGGTGTAGCAATAATTAATCCTGTAAGGCTGACTCAGCCCTCCGGAGACTGAGCTGGACACGGCCCCTACAGGGGAACAGCTGTCTCTTGAAAGCACTCGGGCGATAAGCTATTATGCTGGTCCCTTTATGGAACTGGAGAATCAAGGCTCCTCCACACTGACTGCACCCTACCTCAGTGTGGCCCAGCTAAGGCCAGTGTGCCCGAGTGGTTTTCATCAGCAGTGAATTAGCTGCCTCAAACCACAACTACTGTCAGCCTGGACTGCTCCTCATCGTCACCTACAGGCCTACCGTCTTCAGGTCAAGACTTCCAACCTGGCAAACCTGTTCCTGTCCGGGATTTGCAAGGGCTAGATCAGCAACACTAAAAGAAATGACTTGCTGTGGCTCACAGGACGTCTAGTGACGCCTGTTAATAAGATCAAGAACTTCACACGCGGAGAGGAAGCCCAGGGTTCGGAAGTTATGCCCAACTTGATCGCGGGGGGGGTGGGGGTTCACCTGTCTCACATTCCCGGCTCCGACCCGCAGCTCCGGGTGCAACTGCCGAGCGGCAGGGAGGACTGACAGGAGGGAGATGGGAAGGGGTTCGGGGGGGACCGGCAACTCGAGGGAGTCCTGTGCTCTGTTAGCCACTGCTGGAGGCCCAGAGGTGACGGGCTGGGGTGCCCAACCCAAACCACGGCTTCCCGCGGACCTCAACACCCCAGAGGTGCTGCAGGGTGTTCTGGGATTCCGTCTCATCCCAATCCCCTCACTGCCTGAGCCGCTCTCGTCATCCAGTCACCTGGTCACAAGCACCTCTGCCCCAGCCTGAGGCACCTGCACCCCTCCTGCACCCGGGGACCACGAGGCTGTCCCATCGACAGATTCCTCCCAGATCTTGCCGCAGAAAAACTTACCAACATCCAGCGGATCCAATTGCTCAATCAAGTCAGAGACTCGGGGTCAGGATGAAACTCTCCAGCCCCCACAGGACTAATGAGAGAATCTGGGAAGCATCCAGGTGCTCATCCAGGATGGACAACTCTGATTAGAGCTCTTCCACATGCCCACTGAAACATCAACTCGTTTAACGTACTGCACTGTCTCTACAACTGCTCCCCCTAGTGGTTCGAAACAACAAGACAGGGACCCAAAATAAATCTGCAACTAGAGGTGCCTCCAGCCCTGGTCCAGGAGAGCCCTAATCTATTTATACTTCAGAGGTCACTTTAAAACCATGTTTTAAAAGCACTTCCATGTTGTTTTCACTTATATGCTTTAGCGTTTCTCAGCACTGGGAAGACTGGGCACACTTCACTGTTATTGAAGCGAGATAGTTCATGAAGTCACTGAGCAAGTAATGTGCTCAATCGAGGAGAATCTGGTCCACTTTGGTCTGTCAGTTACCGCTTCAGCTTATTTCTAAACTGATTACTCACTAGCATTCTGAAGTGATTACAGCTAAAATGTTCCAAGTCTTTGTAACGAGATGATTTCGTGGTGAACTGCAAGACCTGCGGGCCTGGGACTGTCCAGGAGAGTTGGTGGACGAGCCCACTGAGCTCTCACTTAATTGACCTCTTTATATGATCCACAGATCAATTAACCGGGAGGTTTTCTCTTCCAACTAAGTTGAAAATGTCAAATGAATTTTATAATGAACCTCACACCTCCAGCAGAGTAAAAGCTGGAGTTAAAACCAATTAATAGTTCAATTAAACAACACGGGAGCTCAGCTGGGACGGAATGAACTACTCACATTGAGACGAGACTGGTTTTCACCTCAGAGCATCAGAACAGCTGTAACCTAAGCAGCCTGCTGTCATACGTAATAAAAGCAGCCTTTCAGATTTTAGCCTTTTTGCATGAACTTATTAGCGCAGCACTGTGTGGCAGCATCGGGACTCTGCCTGTGAGTCCGTGGGCAGGGTTCACACGGGTTATGTCCCTGCAGGACGTCCAGAGTGCTGATCAGCTCTGGCTGACGAGGCCTCCTGCTGCTCAGCTGCTCATGTTTCAGTTTAAAAGCCGATTGGCTCAGTCAGTGCAGGTGTCCACTGATCCCAGCGATCGCGGGTTCGAGCCCTGGATCCGTCAGTAACCAACTGCGTCCGGGACTCCCCAGAGGGTGGCGCACAAGCAGATGAGCGCCCCCGAGGGCAGGGAGGGGTGGGCTCACTTGTCCAGGGGGTGACACAGCGCCCCCCTGCAGCCTCCCAGGTGTTTTCAGGCTCTCGGGGCTGTCTGGAAGGGAGTCTGCCTGCCTGCAGCCCGGACCGCGCCGAACCCGAGTTCGGGACGGTGCCCGAGCTCAGAGAGGTGTTAAGAGACGAGTGGCTCAGAGGAGAGCCGACCGGAGGAGTCTCCCTGCACTTCCTCGCTCTCCCGGATATGTAGCGGTAGGGCTTGTAGCATAACAAACACACCTGGCCAATCCAGACCAGGGATTTACAAGGAAAAAAAAAGAGCCTATTTCAAACCGTCCAGTTGACCTGGGACCAGCTGGCAACTCCAGCCTCAGCGGGGCGGAAAAGCAGAACTTGGCACTGGGCTCGGCAGGACCACGTGCAGGAGGCTCTGATCCGATCATTCCCGGTTTGCGATTTTTTTTTGCTTTTCTTTCGGGGTTCCGCCCTCCCTCACTCACACACACACCCCCCCCGGAAACACACGATGGCGACAGACGTACCTGCTTCTCCCGGGGGGCGGTGCTGACTGGAGCAACAGCAGGAAGTGAGGAAGAGGAGGGCGGGGAGGACAGGAGGACAGGACAGGGGCGGGAGGCCGAAGAAATGGAGGGGAGGAGGGCGAGAGAGGAAACCAGACGGAGGGAAAGAAAAGAAAAGAAAAAGCCGAAAGTTAGAAGCGAAAGACGGAGAGGAAGAGCAGGCTGATCAGAGCAACGTCACAGCGAAGAGCCGAGAGGCGCCGTGTCACAGCACTCTTCACCACACAGCGCAGAGCTCTCCTGCAGGAGAACCTGCCCCCGGCTTCACGCTCTGCAAACACGACAGCACACGCACGCAACCGCCGTCGCCATCACCGCACGCGCACACGCACACGCACAACCGCCATCGCCATCAACGCACACAAACACACGCGTGCGCGCAACCGCCATCACCGCTCATACACGCACACAAACACACGCGTGCGCGCAACCGCCATCACCGCTCATACACGCACACAAACACACGCGTGCGCGCAACCGCCATCACCATCACTGCACACTCACACTCACACAATCGCCATCACCATCACTGCACACTCACACAATCGCCATCCCCATCACTGCACACTCACACAATCGCCATCCCCATCACTGCACACTCACACAATCGCCATCCCCATCCCCATCACTGCACACTCACACAATCGCCATCCCCATCCCCATCACTGCACACTCACACAATCGCCATCCCCATCCCCATCACTGCACACTCACACAATCGCCATCCCCATCCCCATCACTGCACACTCACACAATCGCCATCCCCATCACCATCACTGCACACTCACACAATCGCCATCCCCATCACCATCACTGCACACTCACACAATCGCCATCCCCATCACCATCACTGCACACTCACACAATCGCCATCCCCATCACCATCACTGCACACTCACACAATCGCCATCCCCATCACCATCACTGCACACTCACACAATCGCCATCCCCATCACCATCACTGCACACTCACACAATCGCCATCCCCATCACCATCACTGCACACTCACACAATCGCCATCCCCATCACCATCACTGCACACTCACACAATCGCCATCCCCATCACCATCACTGCACACTCACACAATCGCCATCCCCATCACCATCACTGCACACTCACACAATCGCCATCCCCATCACCATCACCGCACACTCACACAATCGCCATCCCCATCACCATCACCGCACACTCACACTCACACTCACACTCACACTCACACTCACACTCACACTCACACAACTGCCATCGCCATCGCCATCACCGCGCTGCTGCGCTGCCTGTTACCAGAGGAGCCGGAGGGCGGGGGCGCGCCGGACTGCTGCCACACGGTCGCCTCGGCAGCCAGCCGGCGGATGTACACGTCGTCCACGCACATCAGGATGTTCTCCGGCTTGATGTCCGTGTGGATGATCTTGCACTTGGTGTGCAAGTAGTCCAGGCCCTGGAGGACCTGGGAGAGACGGACAGAGGTGAGGAGGGGACAGGCGCGAGAGAGAGCAGTCAAGGGCAGCAGGTCCGAGGGCTACCCCGCAGTGACAGCTGTACCTGTCTGAGGATGCTCTTGACACAGGGCAGGGGAAGACCCATGTAGTTGGACTTGATGATCCACTTCAGGAGCTGGTGCCCCAGCACCTCCAGAACCATGCACACATCTGGGAGCGGGGTCAAAGGTCAAGGACACAGTGCGCTCAGAGCAGAGAGAGAGAGGGAGAGAGAGGTAGGAAGAGAAAGAGAAGCTCAACGAGGAAGGCTTCAGTGCAAAGGATACGCACGCCGTTAACGCCCGAGATCTTGAAGTCGTCAATGAGCTGGACAATGGTCTCCCGCTTGGGGTCGGCAGGGTCGCTGTCCCGAACCTGACAGGGCAGCAGAGCGAGAGGCAGAGGGCGAGAGGGAGGAGGTGAGAATGAGGTTAAAAGGAAGACCCGACAGCAGGTGAAATGCAGACGAGGAGTGAGGAAGAGGAGAGGGCGCGATGGAAGGAGGCAGAGGGGGTGACGAAGGCGCACTCACACATTTCAGCAGCTTGATCTCGTCCAGCGCCGTCTCGGTGTAGTGCTGAGCGCTCTTCACCACCTTCAGGGCCACAAACCGCTTCCTCCTGAGGAAAAAGGGCCGACGGACACTGAGAGACGAACTGGACGGGCGATACCGCTGGCAGAAGAGCCTGTGGAATGACCTCCCAGAACAGCCCAATAATCAAACCTCAGGACCTTCTCCTTTAGTCTCTGCTTTTCTTAACCTATAATCTCATCAGGCTGCCAACAGTCAGAGGGTGGTAAAATGTAATTTACCTTAAACCCAGTTACTGGAACATGCTTTCCCAACTTTTACCTTCCCACTGCCCGAACAGATCCGGGTTCTGGATTCAGAAGCTGAGCGAGCATGTCCTGACAGCCTGCGACACCAGAACCTGGACCGCTGGACCCAAGACAGCAGAACCAGGAGAGCTCAGCTGCCTCACTGGCACAGCCCTGAGGACAGACCCAGGACAGCAGGAGCCCGACCCCAACTCTAAAGAAGTTGTTCATGATCTATTATAAATAACCCACAAACACGCCACCTAGTGGAGGGCAGCCATCAGGCCTGGGACCCCCAGAGGTTTCTCTTGTCCTACTGGGAGTTTTCCTCTGCTTCGTGACCTCATGCTTGACTGTTGTTATATGGTCAACTGCTGTAAAGTTAACCTGGTGACACCGTTAACCTCTAGTACACAGGCCTATAAAGCAAACTGCTGCAGACATCGCTACAGTAAACGACTGAATGACAGATCAACTGACTGGGGTGACGGGAGAGAAATGAAGACCACAGACAGACAGGAAAGGAGGGCAGAGACTGGGAGAGACGGGTTCCCCTGGAGAGAATGATAGATAAAAAGAACATGGACAACGCCGCACTCTGACAGAGAGGACAAGGAGTGATCGACACCCGACACACACACTCTGACAGAGAGGACGAGGAGTGATCGACACCGACACACACACTCTGACAGACTCACTGTAAGTCCCAGCAGAGCCAGACGGTGGAGAAGTGGCCCCACCCCAACTTCCTGACCACATGGTACCGGCCATTGAAGAGGTCCCCAATCTTCACAGGATAGTATCCCCCTAACAACACAGCACAGCCAAGTCAGAAGAGCGCCCACAGGAAACATCTGGTCTCTTAGCAGAAAGTTTCCAAGTATGTCCACCGCTTCCACACAATTATGTCTGGGTGTAATAAACAGACAGATTATTGCACAAAGACATACTGGAAACATCAGAAAACAGCACATTTCACCACAGACACCTGTAAAAAAAAAAAAACTTTTTTCAGTTTTTCAGGTCAGCACCAAATCTGACGCTGTTCTAACCTGCTCCATATTTTTTTTTTGTTCCATTAGCCACAGCAAACGCTTAACGTGATGAAAACAGAACAGCTTCCTGGTGAGCCCCCTGAGGACACCTATCTCTGTGCTAACAGGGTCTCTGGCACCGCTGCTGTCTACAGCTGGACCCAGTGCCCTGAGCTGCTCACTGCAGCCTGCCTCGCTGGGAGAGGTCACAGGCTGGGATGTCCCTGAGTTATCCATCGTGACCTCTGGCATAGAAGACATGAACTTTGGACATTTTCCTCCAAATCCGTTTTCCGCTGTGCTTGGTTTTAGCTGAGGAAAGACGGCATTTTTCCACACTGGTGCTACGGAAAATGGAGATGCGGCACAGAAAACAGCACATTACTCCCTGCGCATGCCAAGCGACAGGGAGCCGAACAGGTGCTCCTCCTTCAACAAAGGCCCCCCCGTTGTCTCCTGAGGGACTGTGGTCACTCCAGCCCTGGGGTTAATTCTGTCTTTGTCGTCTTGCTCACTGGTACCGTGACTCAGCTGTGAAACTCGCTATTTTTAGCTGAGGCTGAGTCAATGTCTTTGACCAGCGACAACAAGGCTGTATCCCTGCTCATGGAGGACAGGGGGGCCATACAGTACCTTTGCAGTAGTCAGAGGGGTCTTCCTGCTCTTCGTCATCTGATCCGAGGAGCTCGGCCGGGGGCGGGGTGAAATCCCGAGGGGGTGGGGTTAGTAGTGGAGGGGGCGGGGTCTGTGGAGCAGGGGGTGTGGGAGGGGTGGGTGGAGCAGGGGGGGGTTCTGGGGCAACAGGCGGGGGTGTGGGGGCTATCTGGGGTGATGTCACAGGCTGGGGGATGGGAAAGTCGAGATGCAGCTCCTCGGAGCCAGGGCTCTGCAGCCTGCGGAAAAATAGGAAAGACCTCTTCAACAGCAAAGTCAGGACGAACATGTCTGTTAAAAACTTCTTCATCGTTCTGGAAAACAAACGGGAAAGACACCGAACTCCAGCTTTTCCCTGACCGCTGCATCTAGTACAGGGTCATCACTGCAGGGACACGCGCAGACACACACTCACACCAGGGCCAACTTTCCCAGAAGCCACTTAACACACCAGTATGCTTTTGCACTATCGGAGGAAACCAGAGCACCTGGAGGAAACCCACACCAACACAGGGAGAACATGCAGACTCCACACAGACAGTGCCCCAGGTCCGGGACTGAATCCTAGGCCCCAGTGCTGTGAGGCAGCGATGCCGATCACTGCGCCTCTGAAGACACCAAACTGATTGTTTTTCCACCAATCATTGCAAAGTGCAAGGTCCCAGGTATCTAGTGACCAGCAGCGGTTGCCGTTTTGCATCAGTACCCATGTGGACGTGCAGTGGTGTCATCTGCACCTGGTTTTTATATTGCAAGATAAAAGGCACTCAGGAGCCTCTCCTGGAGAAATAGCCCACCTGGTTCAAACACGTGGAACTAACCAGAACCACACCAGAACAGAACCAGCTCTGTATGAGAACATGAGAAACGTTACGAACATGAGACCTTTCCACCTGCTGGCCCATCTAGTAGTCAGTGGCTCACGGATCCCAGCATCTCATCCAGCGGCTTCTTGGAAGAAACCAAGATTCCGGCTTCAACGGCTCTTCATCTTGGCTGCGCAGCTTGTTCCAGACCCCCACTACTCTGTGCGTAAAGAAGTCTCTCGTGTTCTGAGTTTTGAAACTCTCCGGCTGCTGTCTCACTGGTCCGACTGGCAGCGGACCACTCCGCAACAGTAAGAGCCAACACTCCTGAGAGCGGATATTTCCCTGCAGCTCCTGCACCTCATGGGGACTCCACCAGAGCGCCTGCCTTTATCCCACCCTAACCCGCCAGTCCAAGCAGGACTGGGCCCTGCTGTGTTGGTGCCTGCTCTGTTTTGTGCCTCGTGTTGTGTATGGGCCACTCCAGTGTATACAGCCCGGTTGTGTGTGTGTGTGTGTGTGTGTGTGTGTGTGTGTGTGTGTGTGTGTGTGTGTGTGTGTTCTTTCCAGGCCAGCCCGCGCGTGTCAGAGACGGCGGCCGGGTGTTAATATACAGGCTGACCTCACTCTCCTCTCCACACTGAGCCCCTTCTGACTCACCGATCACCGGGGATAAATATAGACCCCTCCCTCCCTCCCCCGGCCTCCAGCAGCTGTAGAGTGAGAGGAAGGCAGGGAAAGGGTGAAGGAGACAGGGGGAGAAAGAGAGAGAGCAGGCCAGCTCCAAGAGCAGCTCCTGCACGGATGACATTCCCTCCCGGTCCTCCTTCTCTACACCAGAGACACACAACAGGCAGCAGGCCGGCAGCCGGCTTCAGTCCCCTCTCACTCACAGAGAGCGGCTCGCCCGAGTTAGCTGTCCCACAACACAGCAAGAGAAACACCAGTGTCGGTGTGCAGTGACACACTCTCACACGAAGGACTTATAATTAGCACCGGCAGCTGTGGCCCCAGACCCCGGGAGCCGGGATTGGAAACTAATCCATCTATTATTTTCATTAAGAAAGCCGTCAGAGGCGGCGAGGAGAAAAAAAAAACCAACAACAACGCGTTTGTTGTCACCGACTCCTCTCCAAACGCCTGTCACGCCAGATGCCACCTGCTCATTCATTTAAGACGCGGGGCGACAGCGCCTGTGCCCGCCACTCCGAAGGCTCCCAGACCCCGAAACCCGCACGCACCGCACTTTTTGCGTGTTTTTCCTCCCGGTCCCTGCTTCCCCGACGGCCGCTATTTCTGTCCCCTGCGCGTCGCCGCGGCTCGGGGGAGCGCCGGTCCAAACAGGGGGGACGGAGCCCGTGCCCACAGCGGGCACGAGTCCCTCAGGGTGTCGGCCGCCCCCTAAATATTTTTAGCACTCTGTCACCGACCCAAGGCCTCGGCCCCTCTCACGCCGACCCACGCCGCGGCGCCGCGCCGGCAGACGGAGCCACTTACTCGGGCTGGAGACCGGAGAGCTCCCCGGTGCCCCTCCGCTCCTTCTTTCCTTTCCGCTTGTGCTTCCTGCCGTGGCCGTGGTGCGGGGTGGCGGTGCCGTTTGTAGCAACTGGGGTCCGAATGCAGAGGGAGAGCGGATAAAATGTATTAAAAAAAAAAGACAAAACCGGGTTAGAAATGAAGCCAGAGATGTGAAATCAACAACACGACGAGAGGACGGGTGAACTAGGCGCACTAAGTTACGCGGGACTAGAAGAACAGCGATATCGAAGTAACAACAACAACAGCACCCTAAACTGGGAAAGAATCGTTCCTGCGCGACTCCAGTTCGCTCCTGTCCGCGCTGCGTGACGGACTGAACCTCCTCCGCCGTCTTTGCGCGACCGCCGGCCCGGCGAGCGAGGAGGCGCCCGTCCGCCTTCGGGGTTTTTTCTTTTTTTTTCCCCCCCTAAATGTTTTTATTTCCACGCGTTTGAGCGTGTCGAGTAACTCTCGCTCACCGTCCGCGGAGATCATGCCGGCCGCTGTCCCCGCTCGCTCACTGGCTGAGTGCGGCGGCGGCGCAGGCGCGCTGGGGGTGCTGGTCACCGCCGGGGGCTCCGGCCGCGCTGCGCGCTCGGACGCCACACATGCCGCACCTATTGGGCCTCCCCGAGCGCGACGGCTGGTATTTTAGTTTAAAAAAATCAATGCAATTTGTTTTGTTTTGTTTTGGGGGGGGAGTCGTGAATTGCATAATTTATTTTTTTTTCCCCCTGTAATTTAAGAATCGCAACCAGGCTGCGTCGCTAACACCTTGTGCCACTCAGGAGCATGACTGCCCGTGATGACGTGTTGCACCGCGCAGCGCCCCTGCGGTTCCTCGGCTTCTAACCGGAGCGCCGCACCTTTCCAGACTCCCCCCCTTTAGAGGCAGTGAAGCTCCCCTTCGTCGAGTCCGAAGTGACCGGGGTCAGGGGTCAGAGGTCACGGGAGCCAGAGTCTATCAAGCAACGCGGGTAAGGCAGGGTACACCCTGGACAGGACAGCAGTCCACCACAGGACACACACACCCTGGGCAGGACAGCAGTCCATCACAGGACACATACACACCCTGGACAGGACAGCAGTCCACCACAGGACATACACACACACACCCTGGACAATACAGCAGTCCATCACAGGACACACACACACACCCTGGGCAGGACAGCAGTCCATCACAGGACACACACACACCCTGGACAGGACACCAGTCCACCACAGGACACACACACCCTGGGCAGGACAGCAGTCCATCACAGGACACATACACACCCTGGACAGGACAGCAGTCCACCACAGGACACACACACACACCCTGGGCAGGACAGCAGTCCATCACAGGACACACACACACTCTGGACAGGACACCAGTCCACCACAGGACACACACACCCTGGGCAGGACAGCAGTCCATCACAGGACACATACACACCCTGGACAGGACAGCAGTCCACCACAGGACACACACACACCCTGGACAGGACACCAGTCCACCACAGGACACACACACACACCCTGGACAGGACAGCAGTCCATCACAGGACACACACACATCCTGGGCAGGACAGCAGTCCATCACAGGACACACTCGCACCCTGGATAGGACAGCAGTCCATCACAGGACATACTCACACCAGGGCCAGGTTTCCCAGAAGCCTTTGGGCTCTGGGAGGAAGCTGGAGCACCTGGATGAAACCCATGTGAACACAAGGGGAACATGCAAACTCCACACAGACAGCACCCCAGGACAGAGCCCGGAGCTTCACTGCTGCGAGGCAGCAATGCTGACCCCCTGCGCTTTGCATCCTCAGCCATAACTCCAAACCGGAAATCATGTTTCTCCTCACAGGCTGCCAGCTGCAACCCTTGAATCCACTCCGATCGCCCCAGTTCCCTCACAGCAACACAAACACAGCGAGTCTGGACAGATCACAGCAAAATCATCAGTTAAACCCAGGAGGTGCATCACTCTCTCTGCTGCACCTGAACTTGGGACTAAACAGGCTGACATCATTTTTTCCTGTGAAAACAAGAATGCATCACTCAGGGTAAAGGTTTTAATAAGGTTTAGATATACTTTCTGGGCCAGATTGAATATTGAAATATTGAAGTGTCAGCAATGATGAGGCAGCGCTGCTGCCCCCTGGTGGGGGGTTGGCTGAAGTGCACAGCTGAGCCAAGACCAACCTCAAACACAGGCACTGAATGGAAAAAAGACTCAAAAAATAAACCAAGCAGGCATTTTAAAAGATTTTATTTAAAGATTTTTTTAATTAAATCACTTTTTTCATTCAATAACAGTAAATAAATACATCCAAAATGAAGAAAAAATCATTTTTGACAGTATTTACAGGCACATTTACACATAGGTAGCAAACTATACAAGATCAGGAGGTTAAGGGTCTCTGTACTGAGCACACTGGGACCGGACTGTTGGTCTTACTGGCTCAGGGACTGGACAGGGAGAAGTTACTGTTGTGCTCACTGCTGCCCCCTGTGTTGTTTTCAGGTACTGCACAGCCTTATAAATCCAGAATCCCAAACTATAATAATAATTAATTATAATTGCTTACACTTATATAGTGCTTTTCTGGAAGTAGGAGCTGAGAGTTGACCACTAACACCAGCTCCCATCTTTTGCTCCTGCGGTGAGGTGATCAAAGAAGGGTGCAGAGTACCCTCTCCTCAGCAGCTCAGAGCCAGCACACAGACCCACCCAGACAGGCAGCAGAGACTTTAAACTCCTGCTGCTTCAGAGTCCTCCAAAACCAACCTTGGAGAAACGTACTGCATCAAAAAGCAGTCAAGGGTTGTGACGTACTTCACGATGAGATGCCCAGGCAGGGTAGGAAGGTACAGCACAGCATGACAAAGCCATGGCCAAACAAAACCTCCTGGAAGCTGCAGGAAATGTTCTTCGGGATGAACAGAAGACCAGAGGTGCTCTCCTCCCTCCACCAGGGGGCACTGCTGCGCCTAGTCAGAACACCCTTGATCTCCAGATGCGCCGAAGAGGAGAGGTGAGGAGGAAGGGAACAGAAGCAGCTTCATGGGCCTGGACTGCACACCAAGCTCAGACCCAGCACCCTGTCTCAGTGGGCGACCCCTGACCCCGCAGACAGGGGTCATCAGGAGGTCATGGTCTAGCTCCGGGCATGAATGACGAGGGGAATGTGCATTTAAAAACACCAAGCTCGGTAAGCAGATTAAACAGATTAAAACAAAGAAAATTTTTCCGCATGATTGAACTGTTGGATTCCAGGTAAAAAAAAAATAAATGAAAAAGCATAACTGACAATTGCACAAAATATAAATACATTTCAAATAAACAGAACAGCTTCATTTTGCCCTTATCATTCTTTTCCTTCTGTACTGAAGTCCCGCTCTGTAACACTGAGCTGCTGAAAACTGCCGCCCAGCCCTGTAATACTGAACACACTTCAACCTACATTGTAACACTGAGCTACTGAACACGCTGCACAGCCCAGCACTGTAATAGTGAACCACTGAACATACTGCAAACCAGGCCTGTAATACAGAGCCTACTGAACACGCTTCACAGCCCAGCACTGCAACACTGAGCTACTGAACACACTGCAGATCAGCCCTGTAATGAAGAGCTACTGAACACTAGGCAACTCGGCAAGCAGACACAGAGCCATCAAACACAGTCCGTCCCTGGAGTCCCAGACCATCTTATTCAGATTCTCCAGAACAGCAAAGCCTGGACACCTCCTCTGATTTCATTCAGTTAGCTGCAATTTATTCCATATATTATTTAAAAACATCAATCTTAATAAACTGGCAGTCACTATGTGGGTCAGCCCTTTTTTTTTTTTGCCAACGTCTGCCAGACGGAGTGAATTCATCATCTAGCACAGAGCCCGCTGCACGCACTGAGCAGCGAGCCGCGACCGCACGAGAGCCAGCGCCCTGCCTGAACACGGCACCCCTGCAGCCCTGCGCCCGCAGCGCCTTCGCTCTGTGCCTGCTCTCTTCCCACTGAGCGTCTTCAAAACCCGCCGGGAATCAGGAAAGGCACGTATGGCTCTGGTAATACCAACAAGCGCTATTTACAGGAGACGGACGGGTCTCTGCGCCCGCGTCTCGTCCGAGAAACCCCTCGGCTTGGCGAAAGGGCCGGATGTCCCCATGGGGACATGGCATCGGCCCAACGTCAAGCCCAGAAAGAAGACGACAAACGCTCGAAAAGGCGTCATCCTCCTCGCCCCACCCCATCCCCACCCCCCACGTGGACGGCCGTGCTTCAGCCTGTCCCGTCAGTCTGCGAGTCGGTCCGTCTCGTCCGCACGCCTGGCCTCCCCCAGTGGGCCTTGGCGGGGTCAGAGGTCAGTGACCTTGTTCTCCACCAGGGCGGCGACCTGCTGCAGGCGGTAAGCCAGCTGCATCTTCTGACCTGAGGGGTCCTCCTCCAGGGCCAGGATGATCTGGGCACACAGACACGGAGGAAGAGAGAGTTTAAATCAACAAGATCACGAGAGCCCAGACAGCATTCAAAATCTAACACTGGGGCCTTGGTTCCAATGCTGCTCTGTTGCATTTCCAGTGCCTCTCGGTGCTTGATCACAGGGATCACTGCAGGGGGTCTGCCTGGACAGAGAGGACAGTCCGGCAGGGAGCAGCAGGGGGCGCCAGCTCGGGGAGGGCTCACCTGGTCGTAGTGCTTGTTGATGTACTTGTAGAGCTCGTGCAGCGCCACCAGGCTGTTCACTTCCGAGGCGAAGCTCTGAAACACAGGGGGGGGGCGGGCAGGCGGGTGAGCTGGTGAGCAGGCGCACAGAGGCGGGGGGGTGGGGGGCAGATCACAGAGTGACAGAGACGCAGGTGCCCTCTGGCCTCTCCTGACTCACCCCGGACAGCTCGGTGAGCATGGAGTTCATCTCCTGGTAGCATCCAGACACTGCGCTGTGGATGTCACTGTAATACCTGTGGGCGGGACACACGTAGTCAGGTACCTCCTGCAAGCAGCCCGCCGTACTGTAGACACCGGGTCTGCGTGACACACCATGTGCGTATCTGTGAATAGTACCACACTGCTGTAGGCCTGCATACTCCACATACTGCATCCCCGGGCTATACCGTGTGTCAGGACCGGTCTGCACATGATACACTGCAGCCCTGGTCCACTCATGCCTAGATGTACTGTGCATCTGTGAGTCTAGTGAGATTAAAGGTGCATACACTGTAATAATATATACAACACAGCTGATCTAGGTTTCTACACTGTGTCTGAGGTCTGTCTGCACTGTGCTCCCAGTGTACAGCGTTCACAGCACACACTGTGCACTAGAGGGGCCCCAGACCCCCGGACCCCCGCCTGCGGCCCCGCGCCCCTCACCTCTCCACCAGCTGTTTGTAGCGGGGGATCTCTCTGGCGTACAGCAGCTTGTTGACCGGGGAGTCCTGCGGAGGACAGAACAGCGGTCAGCTTGACCGGTCGGTTCACAGACACTCCCGCCTCCATGGCGGAGGAGCACCGAGGGCAGGGCGGGCGTGGCTGGGAGCTACTGACCCGTCCCACTTTGTGCTCGGAGGTGGTGCAGGAGTCGATGAAGGTCTGGGCGATGACCGACAGCACCGCGTCCACGCTGTCCGTCACCTGGACGTCAAACACGAACTGGGGGTTCTTCAGGATGTTCACCCAGAAACGCAGCGGCAGGCTGGGGGAGGGAGCAGAGACAGGGTGTACACACACACACACACACACGGCGACACAGACCCCGTGAGCCCACACGCGCCGTGACCCTGGCGGACAGCTATCCCATCACCACTCTGCGGTCCCTGCGCGGGGGGCTCACCTGTTTGTCTTCCAGATGTGCACGGTCTCGGCGTCGGCGATGCCGTGCCTCTCCGCCAGCTCGTCCAGGAAGTCGAAGAAGAAGCGCACGGCGATCGGCACCGGGCGCTTGGTGCTCAGGATGGACAGGAAGACGTCGTCCACGAACTTCTGCAGCGTGCCCTGAGGGAGGGAGAGGGGGACAGGGAGAGGCGTTCACACCCAGGCCGTGTCCCTGTACCCACACTTCCGGTCTTGCGCCCTACAAGTGCGCGATCTCGCTCAAGGTGCCCCGTTTCTAAATCTGTTTCAGCAGGGGGCTCAGGAGCGCCCTTCTCTGAAAGCCGTGTCGGAGCGAACCCCGCAGAAGAGAGCCCCTCAGTTCTTTGCGGAATGGTGACATTCCAGGCTCTAGCCTATCGAGGGGAAGGTGTCGTGGAGAATAAAACATCCACATGTGAGAAAACTGTAACTTCACAGTTTTAAAACTCACAATATTTTATGTAAAAGATTTAATTCATACGGTGTGTATTCTAGGTATGAAGCTTTAATTGCGTCACCCCGTTTCGACTGATGAATATTTGCTCACCTGCGGTGTGCTCTGTACATGGAATATTTAAAGGCACACGTATTTAATAGTACAAAGCTTTGAGGTATTGCCAAACTCATCTTAATTAGTTTGCTTTGAATGAACATGACTGTTCCTCGTACTGTCGTTTTTGTACTGGGACAGACGACATGAAATGTCTTTTGGTACTACAAGGCTCTGAATTCACAGAGAGTGGTTTTAGTTGACTCCGCCTGAGCAGCGCGACATGAACGGACACGACGCGTCACTGCTTTTGTGCGGGGAGAGCCGGGATGAGAACGAAACCGCTGGAAAAGCGGCAGACGGCACTTTGACCCCGAGCCGTGGAACCAGCGCGTGACCTCAGACGGGGGGTCCCGTTCCCCCCTTTATGCCGATGCTCCTCGAATCCTCCCTCGCGGCGCGTCCCGGAGGCAGGGCTCGGGGTCTGGGCCCTCAGGGGCCGGCCGTACCTTCATGGACAGCAGGCGGGTGAGGAAGATCTCGGGGATGGCCTTGGCCCTCTCCCTCTCCCTCACGCTGCTCTTCCTGTGCTTGGGGATCTCCGGCTCCTCGCTGGACTTCACCAGGTGCCACAGCCGCAGCCCCCCCTCCTCCTCCGCCTCCAGCATGGGGGTCTCTGTGGGGGCGAGGGGGGACACGCTGGAGTGAACCACTGGGTGTCGGGAGCAGGGGGAGTGGGGGGCCACCCTGCACAGCACTCCCCCAGAATGCCCCGTGTCTCCCCCCATCTTCACACCACATTTGGCCTGGCCTGGTTTGGAATGGCACGGCTTCCCATGTGGGGCTTCACTCTTTATCACACCTCCACTGTACCCATCTTCGCACCACACCCCTGCCTCCTCCTCCTCCTCCTGCAGCTTCAGGTAAGGGACAGCGCTGGCGCCCCAAGATCACATCCCTGCTCCTCGGGAGCAGTAGTCTGGAACCCCACCACCTCACACGGCCTCTAGTCCAACACACACACTAGTCTAGAAGATTCCCACACACACTACCTGTCCAGAAACACACACGCACGACACAGCCGCTAGTGCAGAACCCTCCTGTACACGACACACGACACACGACACACGACACACGACACACGACACACGACACACGACACACGACACACGACACACGACACACGACACACGACACACGACACACGACACACGACACACGACACACGACACACGACACACGACACACGACACACGACACACGACACACGACACCGCCATTAGTCCGCAGTGACAGGTATTTCTACACGGGACATTGCAGTTCTGGGCTGGAGGAGGAGGAGGAGGAGGAAGAAAGACGTACTCTCGCCCGTCTGGAACACCTGGCTGACCCCCTGCTGGACTGAGCTCCGGGCGCGAGGGACCAGAGCCACCGTCGCCCCGTCCGGCACCTGGAACACAGACAGGACAGAAGAACGGATCTTTTCAATAAAAATCCCTGGACCTAGCTAATTACAGTTCACGTGCAGGCTATACTATTTTATTACAAGCTGCACTACAGCGGTATAATGATGCCAGTACACTTCAGAGCAGTGTTTTAGTTCTTCTGTGTTTTCAGGAAGTGCAGTTTCAGGTGATGTGCCCTGTCGTGCGCTGGGCAGCCTCTTTTCAATGACTGTGCCAGGCAGCAGTTCACTGTATTCAGTACTGCAGGACTAGTGTTGACAGCGCCTTACTTTGTAGTGCTGCAGAGTGTTGAGTCTCTTCCAGCGGCCCTGGACCACAGCGGTGACGTCATCATCGGACAAAGTCAGGTGACCTGCCTGCCCCGCCCGCCACTCTGTCAAAACAGACACTGTGATCCACCCCTTCTCCTCTTCCCTCTCCCCCCCCACTCCCTCCCTCTCCTCCTCCTCGCCCCTGCCCTCTCGTACCCAGGTCCAGGGAGTCGGCGTGGGGTCTCTGCGAGAAGGGCATCCCCTTGTACACCTGGTCCAGGATCTTGTCCTTCACCTGAGTGATCGTGTCGATGTCCAGGACCCGGACCGGCGTGGGGTGGACCTCTGAGCCCGTCTTCACCAGCACTGTCAGAGTCTGAGACAGAGGGGACAGCAGAGGCACACCGATAGCAGAGAGAAGCAAAGCTGAAGTCATACTTTTCCCCAAGGTCCTGTAGCACGACAACACCAGGAATGGGCAGAGTAAGGTTCTGCTACAAGGTGGTTCTATAGTTGCAAGGTGTGGAGAGCCTGAGATGCACACTGCACTGAGTCTTAGTGCAAGCTGCCTGATTGGGACTGTCCACCAACTAGGGAATTGTGGGGGATGTAGTCTCAACAAGGCATTATGGGAAGCGTAGTTCAGACTTACCATGGCGTTGTAGTCAATATCCTCTCTCAGGAGGTGGCTGTCGTTAAGAGTGCGCTTGGCCTTCCCGGTCACTGCGTCCACAGGCCCCTTGTCCACCTGGTACTTGATGGCCCTGTAGAGCATGTAGAGGGGCTCCCCAGCCACTTCCTGAGATGCACAAACATGGTCAGAGCACACAGAACAGACACAGTCACTGACACAGATGGGACTGCAGACTCACACAGTGCAAGAGACCATCGGAGACCACCGCACTCTGCGCACAGTCCACGGGCTTAGAAGGAGCACAAAGAGGCAGGAAGACACACCTAGAGGAGAGACTACAGACAGACGCACCTTAAGGAAGGAGTACAGACAGATGGACATCCAATTGGTCAGCATCTTCTCCACCACCGTCTCCGTCCTGAGGGATTCATGAGAAACCGTGAGCCACGGGAATTACAAAGACTCGTGTTGTTGAGCACAGAACGCCACCATGGCATCAGAAATCCTATTATACTGTATGGTGTGAACTGTAGAGTACAGTGCACAATAGTGGGGTTCTTTATAGTGTACATTGGTGTCTGGTGGGGTTCCCTACAGTGTCCAGAGGGGTGCTCAGTGGGGCTCCTACAGTGTCCAGGGGTATCCAGTGGGGCTCCTACAGTGTCCAGAGGGGTGTCCAGTGGGGCTCCTACAGTGTACAGGGGTGTCCAGTGGGGCTCCTACAGTGTACAGGGGTATCCAGTGGAGCTCCTACAGTGTCCAGGGGGGTCCAGTGGGGCTCCTACAGTGTCCAGGGGGGTCCAGTGGGGCTCCTACAGTGTACAGGGGGGTCCAGTGGGGCTCCTACAGTGTACAGGGGGTTCCAGTGGGGCTCCTACAGTGTCCAGGGGTGTCCAGTGGGGTTCCTACAGTGTACAGGAGGGTCCAGTGGGGCTCCTACAGTGTACAGGGGGTTCCAGTGGGGCTCCTACAGTGTCCAGGGGTGTCCAGTGGGGCTCCTACAGTGTACAGGGGTGTCCAGTGGGGCTCCTACAGTGTCCAGGGGTGTGTCCAGTGGGGCTCCTACAGTGTACAGGGGGGTCCAGTGGGGCTCCTACAGTGTACAGGAGGGTCCAGTGGAGCTCCTACAGTGTCCAGGGGTGTGTCCAGTGGGGCTCCTACAGTGTCCAGAGGGGTGTCCAGTGGGGCTCTTACAGTGTACAGGGGTGTCCAGTGGGGCTCCTACAGTGTACAGGGGTGTCCGGTGGGGCTCCTACAGTGTCCAGGGGGTTCCAGTGGGGCTCCTACAGTGGCGTTGCTGTGTATCACTCCCTCACCTGCGCAGCATGAGTTTGGGGTTCTTGGCCACGTACTGCTCGGCCAGGTCTCCCAGCAGCCCCTTCATCACGTCGGTGTAGTACTCCAGCTTGTCATGGAGGGCCAGAGTCAGGAGCGAGGCCACATAGCCCCTGTCCCGCTGAGAGAAGCCCTGCTGGGACTCCAGCGTGTGGATGAACTGGAGAGACGGGGAGTCCAGGGAGAGAGCGAGAGGGGGGGGGCGTGAGGACCCCAGGAAGAGAGAGAGAGGAAGGATTATCAAGACCTGCACACAGCTACAGACAGCGCTACAACACAGCAATAACACACCGCCGTCTAGTTAAACAATAACCTGTGGGGGAGATTTCATCGGAGATGAGAATGGAACAGACATTATGTGCCGTGTGGGAAGAAACTAGCTTTTCACATAACACAGCTCTCCATCTTTGAGTGTCTTTAGGGTGTGCAAAACAATGCCTAATTAGTCACAGTATTTTTCATCCGCCTGCATTACTGATATAATCTACCATCTAACATACAATGAAATTAACATACATCTTGCATCAAACTAATGGAAAAAGTGAATAGTAGCTATACAGAATGTAGTAATAGCAAAGTAATTACCACAGTAATAACATGGTAGTTACCACTGTAATAACAGTGATACCTCACCTTGATTAAGAAGGCCCGGTTATTGAGCAGGTTGTTCAGCTGGCTCAGGCCCTGCTCCACGGTGGCTCTGCGGGCCTCTGGCAGCTCCAGGCTGCGGGCCAGAGGCGCCCCCTGCTGGCCGGGGAAGAAGACGCGCTCGGCGTAGGAGCGGTAATCCAGGAAGGGGATCCCCGGGCCCCCCAGGTCACTGCTGAGGTCCATCATCTCGGTCATGAGATCTGAGAGGGGGAGCCAGGGGGGAGGAGAAAGGAGGAGCAGAGCAGGAGAAGAGAGCACAGTGCACCTCACTAGAGAGTGAGTCCAGGTCTGCTGCAGGCGACTGGCCATGGGCTACAGGCTCAGTGACCGGCACGATGCCACAACAGTGGAAAAGATTCCGTGGTCGTGGATAACGCTCCGTACCTGTAAATTCCTTCCTGCACTGGTCTCCCACATTGATCTCCAGGGTCTCCAGCTGGACTAAGACCTTCTTATAGTCCCTCATAGCCTGCTTGCTCTTCCTCCTGGAGGGAGAGGGGAGAGGGGTGAGGCAGGGACAGCAGGGAGAAGCAGAGAAAGAGCGAGTGAGGGACAGTGTCAAGAAGTCCCGCATCATTCCTGTCTAAACACACTTCCCCTGTGATCTGGAGTCTGATTCGCTGTTGATCCTGGAGCAGAGCACCGGGCTGAGTGTCCACACCTCAGTATGGGTTTAAACCGTCTGGATAAAGCACCATCATCTCTAGGGTGTGTGTGTGTGTTAGCATGTGGGACTACATACAACATGCACACAGCTCAGTACCCACCTGTACATGAGGATGATGACCAGCACCACGAGCACCACCACTGCCGCCCCCCCTGCCAGCCCCACCTGCGCGGCCAGAGGGAACGGAGAGGCAGAGTCGCTGTCATACTGCACCAAGCCCAGAGGGAACTGCAGTCTGCCCATCACAACCTGAGAGAGACACAGAGAGAGAGAGAGACAGGATCAGACTGCAGTCTGTGTGCCCATCACAACCTGAGAGAGACACAGAGAGAGAAACAGGATCAGACTGCAGTCTGTGTGCCCATCACACCCTGAGAGAGACACAGAGAGAGAGAGACAGGGTCAGACTGCAGTCTGTGTGCCCATCACAACCTGAGAGAGACACAGAGAGAGAGAGACAGGATCAGACTGCAGTCTGTGTGCCCATCACACCCTGAGAGAGACACAGAGAGAGAAACAGGATCAGACTCCAGTCTGTGTGCCCATCACACCCTGAGAGAGACACAGAGAGAGAAACAGGATCAGACTCCAGTCTGTGTGCCCATCACACCCTGAGAGAGACACAGAGAGAGAGAGACAGGATCAGACTGCAGTCTGTCTGCCCATCACAACCTGAGAGAGACACAGAGAGAGAGAGACAGGATCAGACTGCAGTCTATGTGCCCATCACACCCTGAGAGAGACACAGAGAGAGAGAGACAGGATCAGACTGCAGTCTGTCTGCCCATCACACCCTGAGAGAGACACTGAGAGAAAGACAGGGTCAGACTGCAGTCTGTGTGCCCATCACACCCTGAGAGAGACACAGAGAGAGAGAGAGACAGGATCAGACTGCAGTCTGTCTGCCCATCACACCCTGAGAGAGACACAGAGAGAGACTAACAATCAGCAAATGCAGGCTTGTCAGTGCTCTTTGGGCTGGTGTCACAGCGCAGACAGACAGATGTGCAGAGTGACTCACGGTCAGCGCGGGCAGGGGGCTGGTGTCCTCTGGGCTGGGCTGGCTCTCGGGCGGCTCGCAGTACAGGTGAGTGCTGTCCAGCGTCTTGATCTCGCAC
Organism: Lepisosteus platostomus; assembly: GCF_059453375.1. Classification (NCBI taxonomy): domain Eukaryota; kingdom Metazoa; phylum Chordata; class Actinopteri; order Semionotiformes; family Lepisosteidae; genus Lepisosteus; species Lepisosteus platostomus. Next base: position 2,888,836 of record NC_142613.1, read on the forward strand.
TCCTCCTGGCCCACCCGTGCAATCACCTCCTCCCGGGTCATCGCAAGGGTCAGCCCTCTGCCCTGCAAGCCATTGTCAAGGGTCAGCGGTGGGTCACTCAACACGCCAGGGCCAGGTACAGGCTCCACGTAGGTATACGAGCGTGCATGCTTGTGTAGGGCGGTCTACGTGTGGCCCAACAGATTGACTTCCTGTCTCAGCAGTCTGACTTCCTGTCTGTGCTCGACTCACTCACTGCCTGTCCAGCTCTTACTGGCTGGACTCACAGTGTCCAGCTGCCCGCTGGTCAGTCTCACCTCGACGGCGAGGACCCCGCCGGGTTTGAAACGGAAGGGCTGATCGGGGTTGTCGCCGTTGAGGGGTCTCAGCTCCGGATCGGGGTGGTAGGTGAAGGGGCGCTCCCCCACTTCCTCAAACTCCACACGCACGTTGTCCATCTGGAACCACACCCCCACGACCTTCAACTCCGCGGGGACCGGGGGCGTGGGGCAGTCCATGTCTTCAGGGGAGTGGACCAGGCACGGCTCCTGAGACACAGAGAGGTGGGGGAGCAGAGCAGCACAGGTCAGAAACCAGGCGGATTGAGCACACAAACCAGCTTCAGTCTCCGATCTAAAACACAGAGGAGCCGGAGTCCCACAGGGATCATTATACCATCACACAGTGACAATTCATTCTCAGAGGTCCTCATCAAAGGCCACCGTCTTCGCAGCAGAGGTACAAAAGACTGGCAAATAAAGCACGTTCAGCTCCTCTCTCAAAGGGAAGCTTTGCAAAAGATCGGCCTCTTACATTAACTTTATTGTCCACTAAGAGCGGACATTTGTCTTAGGTTAACTCCATTACAACTAACACAATTAATTAAAATACACGACATAAGATTAATCAGCAAACATGAAAGAAGAACAACACATCAGACACGAAAAAGCAAACATTCACAGATAAAGTCAAACTGATCATAATGCAACTACCTGGAACAAATAAAACATCATTAACAGCTTGCGTTCGGTACTTGTATGGAGTGTGGGATAAAGGACCTTTTATACACAACTCTAGCAGCTCCTGGGACCCTGTTAGAAGCAGAGCTACCCTTTTCTCCCCAGCTCTTCCCCAGTGCGCAACACAAGCTCCACATGCAAGAACAACTCCTCTCGTCTCCAGTGCTGTATTGTACTGGATGCAGCACGTTTTGGGAAGCCTTCGCACCTGCCTGTCTGAACTGCTGGGTTACACAACTATGCAACGCGAGGAGATTATGCGAGCTCTGCTTTAGGCTAACATTATAAAACTCAATTTTTTCTACTGTGTAGCTGGGTAAAAGGAACAGTGCAGCTCCACACTATGCAGTGTCTGGAGACTGCCCCACTGGGAAGTGCTCCTTGAATTTTGGGTTGAGCCAGGAAAAGGATTTGGGGCCTGGTGTACCTGTTGAACACTGCTACTGTTTGAGACGCCTCCTTCACTCCTGGCAGCTGATTGGCTGAACCGCTTCTGCCGTCCCTGCCCACTTTCCGCTGGCTCCGCCTGCACCATGATGATTGGCCGCTGCACCACATCTAGGTTCCGCCCCTTGGCCTTAATGACACGCCCACCCCTGGGGACACACCAAACCACCAGCACTTTAAAAAAAACACATTTTTATTTTTATTTTTGAACTCCTGCAGAAACTCAGAAATAACCAGTTAATATATCTGTCTCTTCGTGCCACATTTGTGAACTGCTGACAATAAATCAGGCTCTTAATTCTTAAATCTGAAAATTAAGCAATATTTGTCCCTTATAAATCTCTGAAAGACTACTTCAAAATGGACTAAAGCAAAAATGCCATCCTTCTGTCATTGTTGGCATGGCCTTATAATTCCTTAACAAACCATTCTGATCATTATCTGGTTATTGAACTCAGTGGCTAAAGGGTGATGGGCACGTTTTAACATTCATTGGCAGCCAGTTAAGAAGGTGTTAACGAAGGGAGTCCATGCTCTGGTTCGAAATGGGTTAATGAGCGGTCAGCTTGCAGTCTGCTTACCCATAGAAACTCTCCGCAGGGGCAGCGTAGGTAATGACTGGGTCCTCTGTGTACTGGAACACCAAATCCCCCAGAATCCTCTCTGCCCGGCCGAAAAGCACTTTGACCTCCACGTCCGCCGTCTCATTGGTCAGGCTGGTGCGGCACACCAGCTGGGTGTCCGTGACCTCTCCCTCCCTGACACCCCAAGAACAGGAGAACAGGGGCAACATCAACATGGTCAGCTTTCAGAAGACCAGCAGAAAACCACAAGAGAGGATTTTGTGGGAGGATAACTGGGAACTCTACTGCAAATGTTTGATGTTTTTTTTATCCCCCCAAAAAATCAGCACCACGCTGTTTTCGCTGAGCGAGCAGACACTTCTACTTGAAGGGCTGCTTTCAGACTCCTGACAGCCTCTCTGGGGGAGAAACTGATCTCACCTGCTGTGGCCCAGGTGAGACACAAAAAACAAAAACTGATTTTTACCGCAGAGCACCAGGGCAATGAACATACAGCTGCAGCACAGCACCCAGGAGAATCAGGGCCGGGCCCTGTACCCCTCTCACCACTCGCACCGCTGGGCGACAGAATGAACTGCCCACAGGTGGTCTGCTCAGGCTCGGCCCACATCGCATGAGCTCTCACCCCGTCCTGCAGGAGGCGCTGTCCTGCTGGGAATGTGACTGAGAGACAGGGGCCCAGGGGTGCCGGGCAGGAAGGGGGAGAGGGCAGAAGGGCACCTACATGAGACAGGGGGCGTGTCCCGTGTAGGCGGCGAGGTCGCTCCTCTGTCCCGTGCGCAGTTTGGACCCCAGCACTGTCAGTAAGGTCCCACCAGCCATCGGACCCCTGGCCGGAGTGATGCCGCTCAGCCGGGGATCCTGCCGAGACAAGCAGACCCACAGGCAGGCATGGAGAGAGGCATACTGAACTCATACATCACGCACAGGGAAGGGTGAAAAGGAGAAGGCTGAGAAAAGGTTACCAGCGGATTACCTGGTAGGTGAAGGTCTGCTCTGACTCTCCGGAGTCCGAGTCCTGGTCACCCACTGTCACCCTCACCGGGCCCTCAGTCTCTCCCTCGCTGGGCTGCAGCTCACACACCACCCTGAGACACACCCTCACCGTTAATACACACTCACACAGGACCCTGAGACACACACACACCCTCACTATTAATACACACTCACACAGGACCCCAAGACACACACACACCCTCACTATTAATACACACTCACACAGCACCCCGAGACACACACACACCCTCACTATTAATACACACTCACACAGCACCCCGAGACACACACACACCCTCACTATTAATACACACTCACACAGCACCCCGAGACACACACACACCCTCACTATTAATACACACTCACACAGCACCCTGAGACACACATGAACTCACCATAAATACAGACTCACACAGCACCCTGAGACACACATGAACTCACCGTAAATACACACTCACACAGCACCCTGAGACACACATGAACTCACCGTAAATACACACTCACACAGCACCCTGAGACACACATGAACTCACCGTAAATACACACTCACACAGCACCCTGAGACACACATGAACTCACCGTAAATACACACTCACACAGCACCCTGAGACACACACACACCCTCACTATTAAATACAGACTCACACAACACCCTTAGACACACATGCACTCACTGTAAATACACACCCACACAGCACTCTGAGACAGACTCAGGTTAGCACTGTTCTCTATAAACTCTATAATGTGCACAGACTAGGCAACTAGACCACTGTCTGAAAGCAGACTGTGGGTGTGTGATGAGTGTGGAGCAGAGATGAATCTCCACCAGGGGAAGCGGAAGATTTCTGGTGTGTGTCTCAACAAGATTCCAACAGTGCCTGCTTCCACCCAGCAATACGAACAAACCCTCCTCCGGCCCCACACATGGGCCTAGCAGAAGGACTGCCCCCAGCCAGCGGGGCCTGGCCTTACCTGGTGGAGATGAGGTAAGCCTGGGGCTGTGGTACGCAGCTCACCCCAGCCACGGTAACCCCTGCCTGGATATCCTCAAAACTCTGTCCCAGGTTGGAGCCCCAGATAGTGAGGGCGATGCCCCCTTCCACCGGGCCAGTCTGGGGCTCGATCTGGACAGGTCATTAACAAAACAGAGAGTCAGAAAAACAAGGAGGAAAACTCAGCTGGAACATCTTTATAATTCCATAGACTGTAAAACAACTGGGAGATGAACAGTCCTATCTCAAAGGCAGGACAGCAGATGCAGAAAATATGTCATAACCTAAAAGTGATCATGATCCAGTAAGGAATTAAACTAGATCTCCAAATATATCACAGATAATATGTGACCGATACTGTCACACTGTTACACTGATGACGGCAATCTAATCCACCGCATGATTTGTTAAAGAGTTAATTGATTAATTGAAAGAACGGGGTACCTCTGTGATGTGAGGACTGGGACAGGTGTCCACGGGGCCAGAGGGGCAAGACTGGTTGTACAGACAGCTGGGCGTCTCCCCCTGGCACCACACGCACCCGTACTGGTCCGACACCGCCCCACACTGGCTGCAGTCCGACTGGCCCACCGCGCAGTCGTAGAGCCGCACTGGGACACAGGGACAGCGGTCACTCTCAGGCTAACAGGTCCCTCACTCACCGGAGGGCTGGGAAACCACAAATCGGACTTGTAAAGAGAGAGAGAGGTGCGGACAGAGGCTCACAGTGCAAGTCCGGCCTGGTGTCGATACGCAGGGACTGGACCCTCTGCAGGTACACTGGGGCGTGGTACTCCAGCTGTCTCGCAGAGTACTGGAACTGAGAGAGAGAGGGGTTAATACAGACACACTGACTGACTGGACACTCCAGTACATCAACACTGCACTGAGACAGAGAGGGGTTAATACAGACACACTGACTGACTGGACACTCCAGTACATTAACACTGCACTGAGAGAGAGGGGTTAATACAGACACACCGACTGACTGGACACTCCAGTACATTAACACTGCATTGAGGGGGATTAATATAGATGCTGACTGACTGCACAAAGGGGGCTGCTGTTAAAATCAGTAAGTGGGGAAAGGGCAGGATTGCCTGTCTTTCCAGAGGAAGAGTGGATCTCAGCGTGTTACCTGCTCAGTCTGGCAGCTGACCCTCTGGGTGTGGTTCGTGGGGTCCAGGGCCTCGAGCGAGGCAGCCAGGGTTTGAGGGGTGCCCTCTATCTCCACCACACACTGATACCCCGAGTCTTCCCCCTGGAGGCACACAGACGCACTCTAAGCGACGGCTTGGCTCTGGACCCAGCCCTGCAGCGGCGCACCGAGAGCACTGAGCCGCACAGCGGGAGCGTTCGGGACAAACAGGACTGAGGAATCTGAACCAGAGAGAAGGACACACACGGATCTCTTCCCAGGCGCCCAGACGAAGGACGGATAAAGACAGAGGAGATAACTTTCGCACATTTGCTACAAGGCCAAATTTGAACCAGGGGACACAGGTGGAAACCACGTGGAAATGGATTTACAACCAAGAACAGGAGGCACTTCTTTACTCAAAGGGTGGTGGGGGTATGCAACAAGCTATCCAGCCATGTTGTTGAAGCCGACACCCTGGCTTCTTTCAAAAACAGCTGGATGAGGTCCTGGGGTCAACGAATCTTCTCATTCACAACCACCCCTACATTCTTAATTTGCCCAGACCGCCACTCACGTACCTCAAACAGATCCAGGTTCTGTCCCAGTAAGACCAGCTGTGTGGGGAACTGGACTGGAACCAGTGGGGAGCTCTCCAGACCCCAAACTGAGGGACAGCAAGTGGGACCACGTGGGTCCGACGCCGAGCTCTGAGAGGGAGGCAGGAGAGAGAAGAGTGAAGAGGTTGAGGGTTTTTTCATTTCCAGGTGAGGATAGCAGAAAAGTACTGTATCTTTTCAACTCGCTCAACGTGGTGGCACGCTGGAATTACCTGCCGGCGTTCGGTGGTATACAAAAACCCACATAGACCACAGAAAGGGTTATATTCCGTACGCAGCATCTTTTAATTAGTCCCCGAACATGTGTTTCTATCCAGCAGGGAGGGATCCAGAAACTCCTACCTGCATATTGAACGGCACGGAATCCCAGAGATCAAAGGGCAACGTGCCATCATCGGCCAATGAAGAGAAAGAGCTACTGTTTGGCCCTGCCCCCTCCTCCAATTCCATCCAATCGGAGCCAGTCCACCCATCAGTGTGATTGGCCGGCTCGGACGCGGAGGCGGGGTTTCCGTCTGTGGTGGCACCTGCACTCTGCAATCTGATTTGCTGCTGGGACGGCAATGGGGGGACGCTAGGTGTCTGATTGGTCAGGGCAGAGGAGGACGGAGGACTGGGAGTTGAGAGGGAGTGGGGATTGGCTGAGGATGGAGCAGTGCGAACCGCTGTAGCGTTAGGTGTTAGTGAGGACGTTAATCTATTTGCCATGAGCTACAATGGAGGGGTGGAATACACAGTGTTAATATTATTAAAATTAGTTTTCAATTTTAAAGAGTGAATAAAAAAACAAGGAGCATTTTATTTAGTCTTTTGAGGCTGATTAAACAGATGCTTAACCAGTGCTTCCTGTTTCTGAGCTGAGGCGCAGAGCTCTGCCATATTAACCTGAGCAGGTTTTCACAGGGAATAAGGGCAACAGGGACACAACACCAAGAAGCCAAGCAGGTGCAGCACAACTGCATTTGGCGGCCTGCTCCTGATGGCCTCGCAGGGTCTGATGCAGACGCTCAAGCAGAAAACGAATTTCTGAAATACAGAAGAGTTTTAGGGAAAAGCGGAAAATTCCTCTGCTATCGGACTCAAGTAGCTCATTTTAATTTGGCAGTGCTCTGTACAGCTGTCCTGTGCACAATCTTGATCTTTAACTTCCATTATTTCCACCTACGTAACTCAGTACTTCAGCCTACATTTAATGAGTAAACGATTAACGACTATTTTAAAAAGCTAGCGAGTGAACTGAAAAGCACCAGGGGAAAATGGGCACAGGCGCTGCAGAAGGGCTGGGGAAGTCAGTAGCGTTCAGCTTGTGTGTTCAGGCAGGGTTCAGGCTGGCGTGTTAAAGGGCATCAGGGATCTGAAGCTGTAGTACAATACACTCACATGTACTGACACAGCCCCTGTGGAAGCATGTCTGTGAGTTACCTCTGGACAAACTGATACGTGCAACACAACAGCCAATGTACTGCAAGACCCTGCATGCTGTGTAGCCTGAGTGCTGTGTCCACTCCTGGGTGCTATGCAGTGTGTGGGCAGTGTCCAGTCTCATTCTGCGCTGTGTAGGTGACAAGTAGTGCCCGGTATGAACTGTGCGCGGCACAGTGCCTCTGCTGGCTCCTCTCTTACCTGTGAGCTGTAGATGATGCGCTGGTCAGGGCAGCTCTCTCGGTGAGTGCACAAGTGGTTCTGGAGACACCAGTGACAGCCCCACACACTGCTGACGCAGGCCATGCACCTGCCAGCACAAAGAGTGCACAGATAACACACCTGCCAGCAGGGGGAGCTCACAGCGCATTGACTCACGGCCTGCCAGCAGGGGGAGCTCACAGCGCGTTGAGTCACAGCCTGCCAGCAGGGGGAGCTCACAGCGCGTTGAGTCACAGCCTGCCAGCAGGGGGAGCTCACAGCGCGTTGAGTCACAGCCTGCCAGCAGGGGGAGCTCACAGCGCGTTGAGTCACAGCCTGCCAGCAGGGGGAGCTCACAGCGCGTTGAGTCACGCCTGCCAGCAGGGGGAGCTCACAGCGCATTGACACACAGCCTGCCAGCAGGGGGAGCTCACACATTAAACACACCATCCTAATAAAAAAAACATGTCTACTAGTGTAAAACAATCACTTTTTAAATTTTCATTAAAATTTGTGTAAAAGACTGGTCTCTCACGGAGAGGTGACGTTGAGCCGGCCAGTGGCTCCACAGTCGTAGAGGGTGAGGAGAGTCTGGGCAACTGTCACGTCTCCAAACATCACCGCCACTGGCACCACTACATGATCTGAGGGACAGAGAGACAGGCAGGACAGTTATGGAGCACACAGAGAGGGGAGAGAGGTCTGAGGGACAACGGGAGTGAAGTGATTTAAAGTAAGAGGGAGAGGGGGCGAGAATGAAGAAATCGAGGAAGAAGGATGAAGTAGGGATGGGCACCCCCTCACCTCTCCCTGCGGCGCTGGGTGGGAGGAGCTCCGGAGAGGGAGACAGGCAAGTGACGCTGGTTGCCGTGACGACCGCTGGCTGGGCGGGGAGGTTTCCGAACGTGCAGGAGAGAGACTCCGCCTCCGAGAGGAACGGCAGCAGAGGCACCGAGAGAGACACCTGGGACAGGGGGAGGAGGAGGGAGGACCCCAGTAGTCAAACCAGCAAAACCCACGTCTACACGGGGGCGGAGGGGAAGGCGACAATGACATCAGCGGTCTCCCTGCCCACGGGCTCGGAGGAGGCCACCCCCACCTGCGTCTGCTCGTCCCGGCTCTGATTGGCTGGGCTGATGCTCTGCACGGCGACACACCGGTTCTGGGGGTCGTAGCTCCAGAGCCAGTGGTTGGGCTTCTGGTGGCGAGAGCACTCCAGCTTCCTGCAGCACCTGCATTGGGGGGGGGAGAGAGAGAGAGCCTCAGGCTCCGCCGCAGGCCAGAGCACAGCGGGGCAGAGGGCAGGACTCCACCGGCGCCCCCAGCTCTGCCACGCTGCTCTGACCGAACGTACACTGGTCTGTCACTGCGATCTTCACAGCACCAGGTCTTAATGCTGTGACCGATGGCTCCAATGTGCCACCACACGTCTGTAGCAATGAACAGATGCATGTGGCAATTGTCTCTGCTGGGGCCTCCCAGCCAGCCAAGCAGATCAGCCAGGAGTGGAACAAGTGAAGGTGTATTCCATGCTGAGAAGAAGAGAGAACGTTTCGGCTGTGGAGCCTTCTTCAGCTGCGAGCATGGAAGCTCCCTGCTTGAACGTGCCGAACGAGCGTGCGAAGCCCCCTGCCCTGCCCGCCTATCGGTCAGCGTGGTCACTCCACCCACCCGCCCGCCTGCCCGCCTCTGCTCGGTTACCTGCCCTCCAGCACACACCAGCCGCAGTAGGGGTCGCTGGCGGAGAGACAGGACGGGCAGTCTGTGTGCCGCCCGCACTGAGACACCGGCACCTTCGTGACCTGGGGACAGAGGGAGAGGGTCAGCCGCGCGCCCCTGACAGCGGGACAGGACAGAGAGACACCGCCACACCGCGGACAGGCAACACCGCACAGGGCAGGGCAGAGCCGGGACTCCATGACTCCACCCCAATAACTTAATGACCTAATCAAGGCAATTAAGCGGACAGGAAGTCGGATCAGCTGTGTTCCATGTCTTAACCAGCTAATAAAGCTGCAGGACCCCAACACTCACGTACTAGAGATGCCCACCCCTGCGTACTACAAGATCTGAATCAGTTGAACCATCGATGGCTGGGTAACAGTCTTTAACTGCGGGGATTCAGGGTAAATATCTGTAAGGGTCCCTTACTGTTACAGCATTTAAAACAGACGTTGCAGAGAGTGTAACAGCACCTATAAAAGCTCCACCTAGATAGATAGATAGATACTTTATTGATCCCGTGTGGGAAATTGCAGTGCAACAGCAGCTTAACACACACAACACAGCCACAGTGTAACGAATTATATACTAATAGTACAATACATACAATACAATACAAGAGTTACTCACAGTCCGGACACACAAGAGGAAACTAGAACAGAACAGTACACAGAAAATCGTATCACACGTATGAATATAAATATAGATGTAACCATAGATATAAATATAAATATAAATGTATTGCACAGGTCCCTGGCATATATTGCACAAAAGTGGTTGTAAACAGGAAAAAGAAAAAGAAAGAGAACAGATGTAGCAGTAGATGTGTATATGCGTTTAGTCCAGAAACAGGTCACTGTCGCTGTTGCCTCTGCCAAGACGCAAGGTGGATGCGTTGTACAGTCTTATGGCAGACGGCAAGAATGACCTCCTGTAGCGCTCCCTGTCGCACCGTGGATGAATCAGTCTATTGCTGAACGTGCTCTTCATTCCTGCAAGCCTGTCATAGAGGGGATGGGAGAAGTTGTCCATGATGGCCTCTAGTTTGGACATCATTCTCCTCTCAGCCACTACCTCCAAGGGGTCCAGGTCAGACCCAATGACAGAGCTTGCTCTCCTGATGAGCTTGTTCAGCCTTTTGGAATCTACTGCTCTAATCCCAGAGCCCCAGCACACCACTGCGTAGAAAATGGCACTCGCTACCACCGACTGATAAAACATGTGTAGCATCTTACTACACACATTGAAGGACCTGAGCCTCCTCAAGAAGTAAAGATGGCTCTGTCCGTTCTTATAGATGGCCTCGATGTTCTTAGACCATTCCAGTCTATCGTCGATGTGCACTCCCAGGTACTTGTACGAGTCCACCATCTCCACGCCACTCCCATGGATGTAGACAGGAGTAGGTTTGACCTTTTTCCTCCTGAAATCTACCACCAGTTCCTTTGTCTTTGTAACATTCAGTTCCAAGTGGTTCACCCCACACCACTCCACAAAGCTGCTGACCAGTCCTCTGTACTCCTCCTCCTGCTCACCCTTGATACATCCCACAATTGCACCTATCACTTATAACATCTGCAGGGACCTAAAGAGTGCACCATCTTCACTTCTGTGCAGGAGACGGACCGAGAACAGGGGCGCCGTCACGCCAGCACACAGAACTCTCACCGACCGCCCCCGTGACGTGCTGCGTACACACGGCACACGTACCCTGGCCCTAGTCATGACGTAGACGTTCTCCCTCTCGCCGTCCAGCAGAAGGTCAGCGCTGACCGCGGAGCCCGGGTCCACCTGGACCGTTTCGTATACCTGCCCCACGCCTGACTGAACCAGCACCTGTGCACAGAGAGAGGGAGAGGGAGGGACAGGCCAAGGGGCAAGGTAAGGGGTAAATCATGGAGGCAGAAACAGATGGGATCACATGGCAGAGACAGTGAGAGAGAGACGGGGTAAAGAGGGAGGTGGAAGAGGAGGAAGAGCAATTAACAGTTAACAGTCCGTCGTCTTACCATAATTACAACAAAGAAGCAATCTGGAAGAGCACACTGCAAGCAGAAGGGAGGTAGGAGACTGCACCTATACCTTGTGGAGTCTCCCCTGACTGTCCCCCAGCAGGACAATGGTATGTCCCGATTCTGTTGTCGTGGTGACAGCAGAGAGCAGCGTGTCCATGGCAATAATGGGCGTGACCTCAAGAGGCTGGGTGCTGGCGATCGGGCTGGGGGTGTGCTCTCCACCACAGGGGTACTTCTGCACAGAGTCCTGGGAGAAGAGGAGCAAGGCTTTTTTTTTAAAAAAAAAGTTGAGAAAACAGCAAATTATAGACTTTAAAGTCTTGCTGTACAACTGAGAGCTCAGCTAGTACTAGTACGAAAACCTGCAATGCACAAGCTGAGATGTCCTGCCTTTCGCTGGGGGGGGGAAGGCGGTGACACACTTTGGCCACCAGGGGGAGACAAAAGCCCGTGTTTGAGATCTTCACACGCAGAAAGGAGGAAAGCGGAGAGGAAGAGACACACAGGGCAGTGGGAGAGAAGACAGGGCAGCAGCAGCACAGGGAAAGACCAGACGGGACAAAGAGGAGGAAGGAGAAAGCTGAGGAGGCACAGCAGAATTCCCCGGCAGAAAAGGAGAAGAAAGCGCTCTCTGTGGCTTGGCAATGGTCCTGAGGGAATTCAACATGGGACACCGGGTCAGGCTCCCACTGGAGAGCAGTCTGATCCATTCCCCAGGGGTTAGTACATGCTGTGGACCGCATCTGCTGAAACCCACAGGTCCGTCAGCACACACACACTTGCATAGGGGGGGCCGGAACACCCACAGCCTTATGTGGCTTCTAAATGACTGACAGGGCAACTGAGAAAACCTGGAAGGTATCCAACCGCTGTGCAACAGGATCCTGACAGGTTATCTTTGGAAAAAAGCAAAGCAAAGCGACACTGAAAGTGAAGGTGCCTTTGTGGGGGACTTCAGAGAGGGGTGGAATTACAGTAAAGTGTGTGCGTGAGAGAGAGTGAGAGAGCAGGCGTGTCCCTCAGAGCACTGAGCTGTGTGTTCGTGTGCAGATGCAGGTCAGAGATCTGACAGCTGCAGGATTACTGTGGATTATTCCAGTGTCTCCTGAGTCATTAATACCAGGACTTCAACACACACACACACACACACACACACACACACACACACACACACACACCCACACACCCACACACCCACACACCCACACACCCACACACCCACACACCCACACACCCACACACCCACAAACACAAACACAAACACAAACACAAACACAAACACAAACACAAACACACCCCTGCACTGGGGTAAGGGAGAGGACAGATGTTGTACACCACTTCACACCCCACGGGCTTGTGAGTGTGTCAAGACACTTTGCATGTCTGGAGTGCTGCTGAGCAGAGGTTTCGCAGTGTTACAGTATCTGCCCGCTGTCTGTCACTGGGGGTTTGTCGGCAGTCCCTGCCAATCCCGCGCGCTGGGCTTTCCGGTCTCGGAGTGAGATCGTGTTGTGCAGAGCTGTTCCGTCATCGCCTGTCCGGTCAAGCAGCTCCGCAGGGGCCGGAGCGCAGGAAGCTGCTGTCCACCTTCATCCTTGCTGAGCTCAGAGCCGAGGTGTTATTCCTGTCTCCACGCCTCCCTGTTCAGGTTAATCACTCCTGCATGTGAAGGCCTGTCGAAGACGCCGCTACAGCGGACGGAAGGGACCGAAATAAGACCCTGTCCTGGCTGCTAAACGCTGGATGATCCGGCAGGCAAGTACTGTACAAGCAGGATCCCAGACGAGCACTAAGGTCTGTCGGTCTTGTTTATTCCTGATGATAACAAACCTGGCTCATCACGAGGTGCACTGCGCCAGCCCCGTGTTCTCACCGCCTGGCCTGGAGGGGACCAGCTCCCCCTCTCCCCGCGGGCCGCCGTGCAGGCAGTAAAGCAGGGGGAACTCACAGGGGCTTGAGGGAAGGTCCCTCGTGTGCAATCCGAAGCTCTGAACGGCCTGACACCAGAGCGCCGTACTGCTCCTACTGTACATGCGGGGGAGAGACTGACTGTCCGCAGGGGATGCCTGATGTCTCCTCTGCAGCCTGAGCGAACTGTGAGAACGAGCTCCTCATCAGTCCTCAGAGAATCTGATTCCCAGGATGCACAATCTCCACGAGGACACTTCTCTCAGCCCAGACCTCACAGTACTGAAATACATGCACAGCTGTGCTCACATGGACCCACACAAACAAACAAACAAACAAACAAACACAAACACCCAGTCTTACCGGCACACTGACGCACACTGCACGCCCATTGATGGGGCTGAGGGGACTAAGAGGTAGATCTTACATTCACTCTTACAAATCTGACATAGGTGCATTACACCGGCCCAGCATGCTACAATCTTACAATACCAGAAGCACTGAATACCAGTCTAACAGTACAGTCCAGGCCGGCTCCTTGGCGTGCCACAACAGAGTACAGTTTGGCCAGTCAACTGCAGATTTCAGACCAGGCTTATAAAGTCGAGTGCAACTGTACAGTATAGTACCAGGTTCTGCCTGGTGCAGCATACAGCATGGTTAGTACCCATCAAATCCCACACAGCCCAGTCCAACACGATACATGAACTATCCAGACTGTATTATCCCTATTATCCCACACAGCACAGTCCAGCACAACATAATAAAGCCTGGTTAATTCCCATCTAATATCAACAGCCCAGTCCACTACAGCCTAGTTAATTCTATCCAATCCCAATAGCCCAGTCCAGTACAACATATTACAGCCTGATTAATTCCAGTGTAATCCAACAGTCCAGTCCGGTACAGTATAACCCAGCCTGGTTAATTCCAGCGCCAGCCCACGGCCCAGTCCGGTACAGTATAACCAGCCTGGTTAATTCCAGCGTCAACCCACGGCCCAGTCCGGTACAGTATAACCAGCCTGGTTAATTCCAGCGCCAGCCCTCGGCCCAGTCCGGTACAGTATAACCCAGCCTGGTTAATTCCTGGTCAGCCCGCGGCCCAGTCCGGTACAGTATAACCCAGCCTGGTTAATTCCTGGTCAGCCCACGGCCCAGTCCGGTACAGTATAACCCAGCCTGGTTAATTCAAGTGTAAACCCACAGCCCAGTCCGGTACAGTATAACCCAGCCTGGTTAATTCCTGGTCAGCCCACGGCCCAGTCCGGTACAGTATAACCAGCATGGTTAATTCAAGTGTAAACCCACAGCCCAGTCCGGTACAGTATAACCCAGCCTGGTTAATTCCAGGTCAGCCCACGGCCCAGTCCGGTACAGTATAACCAGCCTGGTTAATTCTGGCGCCAGCCTACAGCCCAGTCCGGTACAGTATAACCAGCCTGGTTAATTCCAGGTCAGCCCGCGGCCCAGTCCGGTACAGTATAACCCAGCCTGGTTAATTCCAGCGTCAACCCACAGCCCAGTCCGGTACAGTATAACCCAGCCTGGTTAACTCCAGTGTCAGCCCGCGGCCCAGTCCGGTACAGTATAACCCAGCCTGGTTAATTCCTGGTCAGCCCGCGGCCCAGTCCGGTACAGTATAACCCAGCCTGGTTAATTCCTGGTCAGCCCGCGGCCCGGCCCGGTACCTGAGGCAGCCGCAGGCAGTCCGACTTCACTCCGTACTCGATGTAGGCCTCCCGCTGCCCCTGCGGCCCGAAGCCCTCCTGCGTGTAGCACACGTGCTGGGCCCGCTGCAGCGCCCGGTCCAGCTCCAGCAGCGGGAAGGCGCACAGCGCCGTGCGGGGCGGGCTCCGCTCGTCCGCCATCACCACGAACAGCGCGGGGGCGTCCTGGCGGGCGGCCAGCAGGGAGGCCGCCTGCGCCCGCCGGAACTCCGGCCCCCCGCAGGACAGGGGCACCTCCACGTAGGAGTAGAAGCCGGCGTCGCGGGCGCAGAGGCGCGAGACGTAGGTGCGGTACTCCCGCCGGCCGCGCACGTTGCGCCGCCACAGCAGGAAGTAGACGTGGCCGGCGTGGCGCAGCGCGGCCACGAAGCGGCTGTTGTACTCCGAGTAGCTGCCCACCACCAGCTTGCCCAGCTCCTCGTGGGAGAAGGCCGGCGCCAGCGGCGTCCCCTCCAGCCGGCGCACGGTGATGGGCGGGATGATGCCCGGGCCCTTGCTGGTGTAGCCGCGGCCCACCAGCAGGAACAGCGGCCCCTCCCGGCCGCCCTCGCCCGGCTGCTCCACCACCACCCCCACCGTGGCCACCTGGGGGTCGTTCGCGGCCACGTACTGGTTCTCCACCGGGACCTCGGTCCGGTACAGGACCTGCGACACGTTCCCCAGGCCGCGCTTCTCGCAGATGCCCTGCAGGGCCGTCCCGCACACGATGAGGCCGCGCGCCCCCTCCACCAGCAGCAGCTGGTTGGTGTTGTCCGTCTCCCGGGCCTGGGGGCAGGAGGCGGCGTCGATAGGGGGCAGGCAGTCCAGGCTGTCCAACTTGGGCCCGGTCCTGCCCCAGGAGAGCAGGGTGAGGTTGGGGGAGAGGTGGAACAGCGCGTTCACTGCGCCCACGTACAGCTGCCCCGACGAGTCATCCAGAAGCAGGTGGTTCAGGGGGGCTTCGCCGGGCGACCGGAAGACGGCCGAGCCGGAGACGGGGTCCGGGGTGGCCGACGGGGGTTCGGCCCTGGGCGACGCAAGGCTGGAGGGCTGAGGGATCAGCAGCAGCAGCTGTAGTTGCAGTTGCAGTACTGGGGGCCACCACAAGAGGGCGACGCGATGCAGCAGGAGACCCGCAGCTGGCATGGTGCCCCCGACCTGCTGGTGAGAAAACAGAGAGAGGTGGGGGGGGTAAATCAAGGTGTATCGACAAGTCTCGCCCCGCGGAGCAGCAGAGAGCCGGTTGGCAGGGGATTCACGCGGAAAAAATAAAACCGGACCACAAGAAGAGTGAATTCTACTAGCAGAATAAAGCAACTTAAGGAAAAACTGAAAATAAAAAAAAGAGGAGCAGACAGAAGCGAAAGCGAAAAAAAACAGCCCTTCCGAACGGTGATGGACGAGAGCTGCAATTAACTGGAGGGGCGGTAATAACAGAGGAGAGCCCAGGATGGGGAACAGCGGGGGTCACGGGGGGGCGACTCCCTGTTCTCCACACTTCCTGCGCCAGCTCTCGCCAGGCAGGCTGGCAGGTCCCGGGCCGCAGCGCCGGGCAGCTCTGGCGGGGCTGCAGGAGGGCAGGAGGGCAGGAGGGCAGCACCCCAGCCCCCGCGGGGAAAGACAGGGCTGCAGATCGTCACACAGCGGGAGCGCTTGTCCCCTCTGCTTTCCCAGCCCCCCCCGCACACAGCAGCCAGCGGCTGCCGGGGAGAGCAGGGACAGATCGGACAGCTGTGCAACGGGAGCCGGGGTGCCAGCCTGCTGGGCTTCAGCGAGCGAGCGAGCGAGCGCGCAGGACTGCGCCGATAGAGGAGGATAACCGACACATTCCTGACGCAGAAACTCAAGAAAATGAGCCTTTTGTTCAGAAAGACAATAATATACTTTAATAAAGAGGCATCTGAATGGGCTCTGAGTGCCTCTACTGTAACAGACAGACTTTCTGGGGACGGAGACCCTGCTGAGAGTCCAGTAACAGTGCAGATTGACCCACTCTCTGCAGACTGGAGTCACAGGACAGACCCTGCTGAGTCCAGTAACAGTGCAGATTGACCCACTCTCTGCAGACTGGAGTCACAGGACAGACCCTGCTGAGAGTCCAGTAACAGTGCAGATTGACCCACTCTCTGCAGACTGGAGTCACAGGACAGACCCTGCTGAGTCCAGTAACAGCGCACTGATTGACTCACTCTCTGCAGACTGGAGTCACAGGACAGACTCTGCTGAGTCCAGTAACAGTGGACAGACTGACCTGCTCTCTGAGGGCCAGAGTCACAGGACAGACCGCACTGAGTCCAGTAACAGTGGACTGACTGACCTGCTCTCTGAGGGCCAGAGTCACAGGACAGACCCTGCTGAGTCCAGTAACAGTGGACTGATGGCCCAGCTCTCTGCAGGCCGATGTCAGTCTCATTCCCTGTAGCTCTGGCTCTCTCTCCTCTCCCCCTCTGCTGAGCACATTCTTGCTGTGTTGCTAAGCTGGCTCCTGCACAGCTGTGTAAATTCCTCTCCTATCCCCAACACATGTTCACATACAAATCAGCTGTTACACAATACGGTGCTGATTCTCCAGGCAGACCGGCCTGAGTCACAGGCTTCTCAAGTCACTTGTGACTACTGTGCATCACACAGCAGTCTCACCCTGTTACTTCCTTTGCGTTTCTGTGTTTCCATGTGTGTGTCTGTGTCCTTGTGCATGCGTGTGTGTGTGCATTTCAGCGCAGGTGTCAAGTGTGTCTCTGCGCATGCCCGTGTGTGTGCTGTGTGTGCGTTTTAACATAGATATCGGTCTATTTCTGTACTTGTCAGTCAGTGTGTGTGTGCCATGTGTTTCAGTGCAGGTGTCAGTGTGTCTCTGTGCGTTGCCATGTGTTTGTGTGGTTGTCAAGAGTGTGTGTGTGTATGTTTCAGCGCAGGTGTCATTGTGTCTCTGCGCATGTCAGAGTCTGTGTGTGTGTGCCATGTGTTTCAGTGCAGGTGTCAGTGTGTCTCTGTGCGTTGCCGTGTGGTTGTGTGCTTGTCAGAGTGCGTGTGTGTGCACGTTTCCGCGCAGGGGTCGGTGTGTCTGTCAGCTGGGGCGCACAGGCCCTCATTACGAGGCCGCAGTCAGTCCAGCGCTGTGCCGTGCAGGAGTGCAGCGAGGAGCAACACACACACACCTCCAGAGAGCAGAGCGCGCCAGCTCTGACAGGCTTGCTGGAGGGGGCACTTTCAAGCTTCTGTCACCACAGTCATCACCTCCCTCTGCCAACACACTGCATCTCATTTCCATACTCAGCACTCGACAGGGGGGGACGTGGAGCGCAAACCCGGAGAAGAAAGAGAGGCGAGAGGGGGAGAGAGGAGCGCAGGCAGGCAGGCAGAGAGATGTACAAAGTGCAGCTCTCCCCAGCTACCAGGAATCCCCCAGAGGAACTGTTAGCAGCACAGAGCGGCGCGATCCGCACTCTGTCATTAAGAAGAAGAATGTACAGTTACACACTCTCTCCCCGCTCATTAATTTCCTTCCGTTTCACAAGGAGAGAGGCTCTTCAATCCGTCTCTGGTCCGCACCCCCACCGGTGACCCAAAAACCCGCACACAGGCCCGAACGCAGCAGGGCTCGGAGTGACACTGAGCCGAAGGGTCTGGGTCCGGTCCACTTCGCTGTGCCACGAGGCGCTGCGGGCTTCAGCACAGACGCCACCGCTAAAGTGTACTTCCTTTCAGCCGCCTCCTTCCACGCCAATGTGCTCAAAATCGGGGAACGAGCCCCGGACGCCCGCTGCCCGGCACTGCCTCGCCAACGCCAGGCCGAGCAGCGAAGTGGCCCAGCGACGGCTCCAACACGTCGGCCAGCGGCGCAAACGGGGCGCCGCGGGGGAGCCCATGTGTCAGGGCTGGAGGGGTGTGAAACGATCGCGCCAGCCCTGGGGACGGGGGGGTAACAGACGCCCCCGAAGCTGACCCCCCACGCTGCTCGAGGCTCCCGCGCACGCTGCTGGGGACAGACCCAGGTCAGCAGGCCAGCAGACACCCGACTCGGAGCGCCGCGGTTCAGCACTCGCTGGAACGTGTTCGAGACCCACCACGCCACACAGGCGCAGACAATGCAGACATGGACAGGCTGCTGCGCTTGTATGCTAATTACTGTGATTATTTCCTACAGCTGGGAACAGCAGCCAGTGATTCATGCGGTTTCTCCCCTGAAACGGGCGCGGGGCTGCTAACGAGCGTGCCGGAGCGAGGGAGGCGGTGGGGGGGAGCCCCCGGTGCGATCGAGGAGCTTGCCAACGAGATGAAACGAAATCCTCTTTGAAGAGGACAGAAAAAGAAAGGCTAAATCGAAAAATAAATCACAGCAGCGAGCGGAACCCTCTGATCGCGGAGCGCCGTCACACAGGATCTGCGCGTCCAGCACACGGGCTCTGAACATCAACACGGGCCCCCAGGCCAGCGGTTACAGTCTCCGAGAGAGACGGGAGCAGCAGAGAGGGGAGAAGAGAGAGGGAGGCAGAGAGGGGGGGAGAGAGGGAGAGACAGGAGTAGCAGAGAGGGGAGAAGAGAGGGAGAGACAGGAGTAGCAGAGAGGGGAGAAGAGAGGGAGAGTCAGGAGTAGCAGAGAGGGGAGAAGAGAGGGAGAGACAGGAGTAGCAGAGAGGGGAGAAGAGAGGGAGAGACAGGAGTAGCAGAGAGGGGAGAAGGGAGGAAGGCAGAGAGGGAGAGACAGGAGTAGCAGAGAGGGGAGAAGAGAGGGAGGCAGAGAGGGAGAGACAGGAGTAGCAGAGAGGGGAGAAGAGAGGGAGAGTCAGGAGTAGCAGAGAGAAGGGAGAGAGAAGCAGAGAGAGGGGGAGAGAGGGAGACAGGAGTAGCAGAGAGAAGGGAGAGAGAGGCAGAGAGAGGGGAGAGAGGGAGACAGGAGTAGCAGAGAGAAGGGAGAGAGAGGCAGAGAGAGGGGGAGAGAGGGAGACAGGAGTAGCAGAGAGAAGGGAGAGAGAGGCAGAGAGAGGGGGAGAGAGGGAGACAGGAGTAGCAGAGAGAAGGGAGAGAGAGACAGAGAGAGGGGAGAGAGACAGGAGATAAGAGGAGAGAAGCAGAGAAGAGAGGGAGAACAGAGGGAGAGAGAGGGGGAAGAGGAAAGAGAAGGACAACAAGAACCGAAGAGGGGGAGACGGAGAGATGTCTGGCAACAGACACTGGACAGGCAGATCTGGCTGTCCAGAGAGGACAGGCTCAGTGACCACAGCCTGGCCAGAGACTGGACTCAGACAGAGACAGACCTGGCTGTCCAGAAAGAACAGGCTGTGCTCCCACTGCCAGTGGGGAAAAACAGAGACAGAGTTACAGTTTCTGCTGCACTACAAGAAGCATTCTGTGATTAGACAAACATTGCTCCCTAAAGTAACAAACCTAATCTGAGATTCCCCACACCTGCCCGAGTCAGAACAGCTCCTGTCCCTCTGGAGAGGAGACTCAGCAGAGCTGCAGCCCAGCGTGCGATCTCCGGGCCCAGCCGAGGGGGACGCGGAGGGAGCCTCTCCACCTGTTTGTTCGACACGTTTGGAAAGGTAACTCAGAGAGCGAGGGAGTGGGAGAGAGACGAACAAAGGAGAAGGTGAGAGAGAAAGAGAGAACATGCACTGTGCAAACGAGGCGCGAGGCCGATTGAAAAGCAGAAGAGAGAGCGGAGGAACGAGAAGTGATAGATACCACGGCAGCAGGCGTCATCAGAAGAGCCGCCAAGCGCCCCAGCCCCGCAGCCACTCACTCGCCCACCAACACGCAGCTCAGCCCCGCAGGGCCGGCAGAGTCACTGCCCACTGGTTAACGAACGGGCAAGTCACTCATCCAACTCAGCCCTGCGCCGGAGAGCCACCAGCCTCGTGCTTTTCGTTACACGCCGAGCTCTTAATCGCCTCATGGCACTGGTTGCTTTCTTAATTGGGCCAGTTCAAATCTGTCCCGTCCCCCCCCAGCTGCTCTTCAGATGCACAGATTCCCACAGCCCACCCCCCAAAAGAGATACAGGAGCGTCTCTGGCTGGCCCGCCGGCCCTCCTGCTCCCCGCAGCCTGCCTTCCCTCTGACCTCCGACCTCTGACCCCACACCCCGTATTGGGGTGTGGCTCCTGGGGGACTATGGCGGGAGGGTCAGCCTGTGCACACGACACTCAGCACCTCGACTTCGGTCCCTCACCGGCGTTCTGGGGCTTCTTCTGGGGGGGGGTCTATGAGATTCGATACCCTGACTTCTCCCAAGAACACCCTCGGATCAGCTCCAGATGGGCCGAACGCCCCCCCCCCTCGCTTGTAACTCTCCGGGATTCTGTTCCCGGCGGCACAGGGAAACGGGTCCGACTCCCGCCGGATCTCTCCGGGCCTGGACAGATGAGACAGCTTGGGGAGCCGAGCCAGCAGAGGTCCCAGGGCCGCGAGCGAGACAAGGGTCCGAGTGTGACCGCCGCGGTTCCGCGCGGGCTCGTGCCCCCCGCCGCCCGTTCCGGCCCGCAGCACCTGGGGCGCGAACCCGGGTCTCCGGTGTAACACCACAGGGAGCCAGCCGCCTGAGCTGAAGGAGACCCCCCCCAGCCCGGGCCGAGCCGCCCCCTCGCTCACAGCCCGTCTGCTCCCCCGATGCGAAGGGGCTCGATCCGCTCCGGGCCCGTCAGTCCACCACAGCGGGTCCGGCTCCGCACCCGTCTCCGGCGGCCCCCCATCCTGAGCCCAGATCCCGGCCGGACCCTCGGGGGCATCGAGCAGCATCGACCCAGCGGGTTTCTTCAGAACCGCCAGTGGAACACACGCTTAAAACCGGGAACAGGAGGCGCTGCTTTACACTAAGGGGTGTAGGAGGGGGGGACGAGCTGCTTAGCCTTGCTGCTGAAGCTGACGCCCTGGCGCTGATCAGGAAACAGCTGGACGAGATCCTGGGCCCGAGTAACGACTTGGCCAGCTGGGCAGAGCGGCTGCTCTCGGCTGGGTCCCCTCCCGTGTCCAGCGCGTGTGTCCCTGGTGCTCCTTGTGCCCCCCATACCCCGAGACAGCCCGGAGCCCGAGGGACATGACAGCTGGACTGAACTGGACCGGCGGGACAGAGCCCAGCCCACAGCAGAAACAGCAAGCAGGGGAAACAGATCCCCCCCCCGGACAGAGAACACCCCGCCTTTAACTGAGGTCCGTCGGGGCGCGCCGGTGAAAACGCAAACAAAAACAAAACAAAAATCAGACCTGGGAGTGAACCCAGGCCTGGAGCGGGACAGCGCGTCTCTGCTGAACAGAAACGTTGAGACAGGACGGCTCACACGCAGAGCTGCTCAGCTTCCCGAGAGATGGAAGTTGGCGGACCGTCCACGAGCGCCTGTATCTCCCCCCACCCCCCCCCCGCCTCTTCAACACCCTCGTGGGGTGACAACCCACCTGCCCCGCGGGTGGACGGGGGAGCCCGGCAGGGGTCGCCCTCTCCGTTCACGGTGACCCCCACAGGTTATGTCCGAGCCGGGCGGGCGGGCGCGCCCCTGCCCCTGCCCCAGGACGCGCGCAGCTGGGACCCTCGCCCTGCCCTCTCGCCGGCGCACAGACCAACCCCCCCCCCGGTCCCCCTCTCAGCGCGAGCGCGCACACGGCACCGCTCGCCAGACCCCCCCCAAAACGCGCTCAAGTACAGAAATCTCACACCAGAAATCCGAAACGGGACCGAAACAGCGAGAGAGCCGGGCGGCTAACAGCTCGTTTATACTGATGACCAACTCCTGCACCCGCATCATCATCATCATCATCATCATCATCAGCATGATTCACGCCGTCATTAGCCCTGTTGTTCCCCGGACAGCTGGCTTCAAGACACTGATCCGCAGGAGGGCACGACGACGCCAACGTGTGAACTCGCCCGCTCGCTCTGGAAAGCACCCAGTCGCTCCCAGTTACGAGCCCGGGGTCGTCGCCCGTGTGTCGTATTTGTACCCTGATCTCCGCCTGCTGTGGGTATTCGCTAGCAAGACGCGGTTTGGGTCTCTCCGCGGCTGCGTGCGCCCCGGAGCCGGGGTCGGGGCTGAGGAGAGCAGCCCGGGGTCGCCCTCATTCACTTCCAGCCGGAGACAGTCACGCCTTTCACCCTCACCTCCGAGGCTGACCCCACAAGCCCCTCTTCCAGGGGTCACTGAAGTGCGTGCTCATTCCGCCGCGCAGGGCGAGACAGCCGGACCGCCACGCATTGTGCTCGGGTGCCCAGCGAGGGACAGGTAACCCCCACCCGGACTCGGGACCGACAGGCGCGCACAGAGGTGGACAGAAGTTAAACCGCTCACCTACTTCATTCACAAGACGGGTGCTTCATCCTATTGCGCTCTGTCGCACGTCTCTGAGCGGCGGAGTGATCAGGGCGACGCTGGAAAGCGAAATAAAAGAAGAGGGGCGAATCGCAGCCAGTGCCTGCTCCCATTATCCGCCTGCTACATTGTTCGGCACTGGCCGAGACTGGGCGGAGGGTGGGCGGGGCCTCTTGGGGGAGTGGGCGGGGCAGGCCCTCTCCCAGCCGCCTCTCCATCCCGCAGCGGCCGAAAGCCTCCTCCGAAGCCCCGCCCCCAGAAGCGGAGGGGTGGGCGCGGCCCTGTACGCAACAACCAATGAGCTCTGTACAACCAGCTGGAAGTCGTTAATTATTCATAACCCCGCGGCCCGCCTTCCTAATTGTCATTCACCCCCTCCCCACCCACCTCGCGCCGCAGCTGGAGATAACAGATGGGCTTGGGGCGCGCGCCTGCCTGCCACCTTGTACCGATTCTACCATCGAAATACACCAATAATAAAATAATAATAAAATAATAATAACGCGTGTGCTTCGCTCAAGACTCGGTAGTGTTGGCACTCTTAACCGAACCCAAGTAGAAACCGTCGAAGACTACACTCCTTAAAACGCCTAACATTTTAATAAGAACATCAAAAACTTACAAAAAACACGCGCTAAGGGGATGTCGCATCTAATCTTGGCGAAAGGCGGTTATTTATATCTAGGAGAATTAACAAACGACTTTAAAGCTGGGCTGCTAAACTGACATTTCCCCGACATTCCTCTTGTTTTTAATCGCCTCAAATCTAATCAAATATTGCAACAAAAATAAATGCAAAAGGGGTTCCTGGCAGAGTTCCAGCGTTACAGTATACACACATTTCTTTCTTAAATCGGCAGCCAGTAAGTGAGTCAGTAATTTGTCAGGGCTGTGAGAAACGTTCCCCAGGTGATCAATTATCTCAGATCACCTATTTCGCGCAGTTTCAGTAGCGACTACCACAACACTTCACTTTGCACGACTCTCCTCAAGGTCTCGTTATAACTCCTATAATTAAACCCAACACCCCTCCCCCCTTCGAAAGGTGCGAATCTGTTTTAAAAGGATTAAGGCGTTCTAATTAAATACCTTCAAACTTAAGAGGTCTAAACTACCGTGAAGGAAGATGGGGGTGTTGGGGAATCAGGCTGAAGAGAATCGTCCCCACGCCAGGGCAGGCTGGAGGGGACACTGCCTGGATGAGCCGGGGAGATGGGAGATGGGAGATGGGAGATGGGAGATGGGAGATGGGAGAGCAGCACAGGCCCAGAGCAGGAGCTTCAGCCCGACGCCCAGCTGACCGATTCCGGAGAACTGGGGGAGAGGAGAGGGTGTGGGAGAGGAAGAGGAAGGGGGGAGAGTGTGAGGCAGGAGTGAGAGGAAGAGGAAGAGGGTGGAGTGTGAGGCAGGAGGGAGAGGAAGAGGAAGAGGGGGGAGAGTGTGAGGCAGGAGTGAGAGGAAGAGGAAGAGGGGGGAGAGTGTGAGGCAGGAGTGAGAGGAAGAGGAAGAGGGGGGAGAGTGTGAGGCAGGAGTGAGAGGAAGAGGGGGGGAAAGTGAGAGGAAGAGGGTGGAGTGTGAGGCAGGAGTGAGAGGAAGAGGGGGGGAAAGTGAGAGGAAGAGGGTGGAGTGTGAGGCAGGAGTGAGAGGAAGAGGGGGGGAAAGTGAGAGGAAGAGGGTGGAGTGTGAGGCAGGAGTGAGAGGAAGAGGAAGAGGGGGGAGAGTGTGAGGCAGGAGTGAGAGGAAGAGGAAGAGGGTGGAGTGTGAGGCAGGAGTGAGAGGAAGAGGGGGGGAAAGTGAGAGGAAGAGGGTGGAGTGTGAGGCAGGAGTGAGAGGAAGAGGAAGAGGGGGGAGAGTGTGAGGCAGGAGTGAGAGGAAGAGGAAGAGGGGGGAGAGTGTGAGGCAGGAGTGAGAGGAAGAGGGGGGGAAAGTGAGAGGAAGAGGGTGGAGTGTGAGGCAGGAGTGAGAGGAAGAGGAAGAGGGTGGAGTGTGAGGCAGGAGTGAGAGGAAGAGGAAGAGGGGGGGGAGTGTGAGGCAGGAGTGAGAGGAAGAGGAAGAGGGGGGAGTGTGAGGCAGGAGTGAGAGGAAGAGGAAGAGGGGGGAGTGTGAGGCAGGAGTGAGAGGAAGAGGAAGAGGGGGGAGTGTGAGGCAGGAGTGAGAGGAAGAGGAAGAGGGGGGAGTGTGAGGCAGGAGTGAGAGGAAGAGGGAGGGAAAGTGAGAGGAAGAGGGTGGAGTGTGAGGCAGGAGTGAGAGGAAGAGGAAGAGGGTGGAGTGTGAGGCAGGAGTGAGAGGAAGAGGAAGAGGGGGGAGAGTGAGGCAGGAGTGAGAGGAAGAGGAAGAGGGGGGGGGAGTGTGAGGCAGGAGTGAGAGGAAGAGGAAGAGGGTGGAGTGTGAGGCAGGAGTGAGAGGTAGAGGGGGCAGAGTGAGAGGAAGAGGGTGGAGTGTGAGGCAGGAGTGAGAGGAAGAGGGGGGTGAGGGTGTGCGATACTCCATGAAGACAGACTGATTTCACATGAACAACAAAGAGACAGGATTTGGTGAGAAACAGACCGAGGGAGGCAGAGGAGGGAGAGAGGGAGGCAGAGGAAGGAGAGAGGGAGGCAGGCCCGTGGTGATAAAGGCTCTCCAGCGCCACTGAAACCCAGAAACAGCAGATTCCCTCGCAGCTGATAAGAGCACCGGCAGGGCTGACTCAGGCCTTCCACTGCCGACACAAAGTTTCACAACAGCCCAGAACACCCTGCTCCTGCCCCCCCGCGAGCAGCGCCAGGAGACGCCCCCAGCCAAGAGCCGGGAAAAACACCATCGCCTCGGATCCCGACCAAGGTCGGAGCGTGGGGCCGCGGGCTGCCCCTGCAAGACAGCGTGACCGGACAGTCCGCGAGGGGGCGGACCATTCCATCGCAGTCCTGCTGTTTACAGAGGGGAGTCACTCGGGTCGGCCCCACGGCGCCATCCCCGCTGACTGGGTCCGGTCCCCGATCGGACCCGTGTTGCCAGCAGCCAGGGCACTGCCAGGGGCAGATTCGGTGGCACGTCTGAGCCGGGCCGCAGTCTCTCTGGGCACCATGGGCACCCTGACAACATCTCCCCTGAGCTCCAGGACTGTGTTGTATACTCGTCAGGACCCATCGGTGTAGATTCTGCAAATCCCTGTGTTTCACTTCCTCTCTGTGACTCCGGCCAGGCCGGACAGCGGTCACTGGTTACTGCCACTGCACAGGCCAGAGAGCCGCCCCGTGGGCCCTGGTCACTGGCCAGGCTGGACACTGGTCACTGGTTACTGGCCAGGCCGGACAGCCCCCCTGGGGCCCTGGTCACTGGCCAGGCCGGAGAGCCCCCCTGGGGCCCCGGTCACTGGTCACTGGCCAGGCTGGACACCAGTCACTGGTCACTGGCCAGACCGGACAGCCCCCCTGGGGCCCCGGTCACTGGTCACTGGACAGGCTGGACAGCCGCCCCGGGGCCCCAGTCTCCGGACAGCCGCCGGTGAACCAGCTGTGATCTCCCTGGCGCCCCCACCATGACGCTCGGCTGAGCGCACAGGCAGTTACTGGAATGCAAACAAGGGACAGAACCGGTTTTTCCGCCCCCAGCCAGGAACAGGGCGCTGGGAAGAGGAACGCGGGCGGCCGGCTTGTGTTTCGCGTGCGTGTTTAATAAACGGTTTGGAACAGCACACCTGCTCCTCACCAGCTCCCTGGCGCTGGCGCGCGACCCCCGCCCCCGCCCACAGGCCCCCCCGCCGCTGCCAGGGGGAACCGGCCTGCTGAGGAGAAACCCAGGCCTGACCCGGGAGGGCACTGCGGGGAAAGAGAACGTTTCCGAGTGGTCCTGAGCACCATGGCCAGGTCTCCCTCTCTCTCTCCTTCACTTCCCGGCCCCCCCAGACCCCCCTCCCCCTCGCGATGCTCCACGGGCGCGATGGAAAGAGTGACCAAGAGCATCGCTCCGAGTGTGTGTGTGTGTGTGTGTGTGTGTGTGTGTGTGTGTGTGTGTGTGTGTGTGTGTGTGTGTGTGGGCTGCGGTGCCACAGTGCCGAGTCGCGCGCCGCTCTTTCCTGCCATCGCTGTCCCACATTCCACAGCCCCCGGAGGCTCCCTGCCCTCCGCACAGGGCTGGACCCCAGCCCGGCCGCGCGCCCCCCCGGAGCGCCCCTCTGCACATCAAAGGCAGCGCCTCTGTGCTGCGGCGGAAGCCGGGCGACCCCCTCGCCGTCCCAGAAAGCCCCCTTTGTGTCGTCAATGGCTCCACTGTGGCCCCGGCCGACCTCTGACCCCCCTGGCCGCAGCCCAGTTTCCAGCGCGTGAAGACGCCCAACAATGCGCCCTTCTCCACGTCCGGAGATCGGCCGCTGGCCTCTGGACGCCCTCCCGCGCTGGGCTGAAGGGGTGTCTAGATGTGGGGTTGTAGTTATTTGTTTTGAATGATGGGTCACGCTTCTAGAGTCATGAAGGCTCATGTCAACCCAGGCACAGCGGGCGTCTCCAGCTGAGAGTTGAGGAGTACTGGATACACCTACTGTAAGCTGCTCGCCAGTTCACACCAGCTCCTACATTTCCTCTGGACCTGCTGTGACTTTGGGGTGTCCCGTCAGCGCGGTTTCTGCCGACATGAACAGACTGCTCTCACGACAAGCAGCTCCGCCCGAAATAGCTTCTGTAGAAGCTCTCGCACATTCCCGCACACACACACACTCACACACGTTTAGAGCAGTAAACACAGTGCAGCCCGACTCCAGGGCGAATTATCATCTCACAGGTGCCGATGGCGTAAGACAGCTGTGTGCACAGGGTACCAATTATACCGCCGCTGCCTTCTCTGACACTCGCTATTACACAGCCTGTAATCTGCGCTGGAACCCCAGCGCTCGGAGAGAGAGAGAGAGAGAGGAACAGAGTTAGGGAGAGCAGTGAAGTATTGGCTGCTGGTATAAAGCAGCGACCAGAACTTCTGTCACCAAAAAGGGCCCTGCTGAGCCCAGAGCTGAGCCCCCTCAGCCAGCTGGTCCTGAAGCTCACAGCACCGAGCCACACAGACACCAGCCAGCCACAGGACAGCTCTGTGGACACAGCACAGGTCAGAGCCAGCCACATCACAACTCAGATCAAACAACACAACCTCACCCGCCGGAGGACACACCAGCACAGTACAAACTGGAACGGTACTGGGAACAGACAGCCTGGACACAGAGGGACCTGGCTCAGTGTCCACAGCCTGGACATAGACACTGGACACAGGCAGACCTGGCTTCCCAGAGAGGACAGGCTCAGCGTCCACAGCCTGGACATAGACACTGGACACAGGCAGACCTGGCTGCCCAGAGAGGACAGGCTCAGCGTCCACAGCCTGGACATAGACACTGGACACAGGCAGACCTGGCTGCCCAGAGAGGACAGGCTCAGTGTCCACAGCCTGGACATAGACACTGGACACAGGCAGACCTGGCTGCCCAGAGAGGACAGGCTATGCTCCCCCTGCCAGCGGGGAGAAGCAGAGCCAGAGATGCACTTTCAGCTGCCTTGTGAGAAATACTCTGGGATTAGACAAACATTCTTCCCTAAAATATGGAATCTAATTCTCACACCTGCCAGAATCAGAACATCTTCCTGTCCTCCTGGGAGAGGAAACTCAATAGAGATGATCTCCTGTCACAGCCTGAGAAACCGAGAGCCAGACTCTCACACAGTGTTTTTGTTCTTGTTGCAAGTGTCCAATAATGATATGTTTTTTTGTAAATGTTTTGCTAATTGTTACCGCTTTGGCAACACTCGCTCGTTGGTCATGCCAGCACAGCTCTCGAACTCGAGAGGGAGAGGGGGGGTGGGATCGGGAGGGGGAGAGAGTGCTGGAAAGCGAGGGAAGGAGACAAAGGGAGGGAGGGAGGCAGAGGAAGGGAAGCGAGAGAGAAAGGCGAAGCAGACAGAGGAAGAGAGATGAGCGAATTCCAGCACACAGCAGCGTATTGTTCCTGACGGGAACACACTGCAGGGCTTCGGGGAGGAAAAGCATGAAGTGCACGGACTGTACAGGTCAATCAGGACAGCACGGCGCACGCCACTCCTCCACACCGGGGGGACGAGCGCATCCTGTGACCTGTGCTGGCTCCCGCCTAACTGGATAATTACTGAGCCTGGGGCAGATTTAATTAACCACTTAATATACAGCACGGGGCCGGAGAGAGAGGCAGGGAGAGATGTTAACTGTTAATGCATCTGCGTGGGTTTTTTAAGCCACTGAAGTGCTTCAGCAGCACTGGGCCTCTGGGCCTCCGTCACGACAGCGAAACAAAGGAAGAACACGATCTTCCACAGGCAAGCTCGTCTTCAGGGTGCGAAACATCGGGTCGCCCTGAAACGCCACACCGCAACACGCCGTGGGCTTTCCCTACTCCGGCCAGCGCGTTCTCTCGTGTGGGAACTTCAGTCTGGCCAGAAACACACTTGCCGGATCTGTTTGAGGACATGAAGCAACAAGAACAAGCGGTCTAAAAGAACAGGCTACCAGCTGGACCAGATACTTTCACAGCCCGGTCCTGCCACAGCCAGCAGGCTGAACTTTAACCCTGAAAGGCGGCAGACGCCTGCTCCACCCGGAGTTCCACAGAAACGCCCCGGGGCTCCACGGAAACTGGCCAGACAAGGTATCCGACCAGCCCTGGGCACTCCCCCATGATCACACAGCCCACAGTCCGCAGTCCAGCGGGCCCAGACCCCTGACAGGTGCCCACCTGGCCAGCTGGCACAGAAGCCTCTGTGAGCTGAGCAGCCGTGACGTCCAGCTGAAACAGCGGGCACACACCTCACGAGCTGGACCGGTCCAGAACCCCGCCCAGAGGTGCGAGCTGGACCGGTCCAGAACAGGGTGCTGCCGAGGTACAGGCTCTGTGAACCAGGCTGGGAGGTGGACACAGGCTGGTCAGGACTCCCAGAGACCCCTGCCCAGGACAGACACACAGCTGCACACACCAGCCCAAGCACATCCACTTCCATGCCCTAGAGACAGGTTCTGCCAGCAGAACTGCGCTGAGATGTCTACCTTGTCCTGATAACGCCAGTGTTCAAGGATCTCACTGGTCTCTGGTTCGTCTGCTCACCCCCTGTGCACTGACAGATCACAGCTGCAGGCCAGTGCCTTCAGTCCTGTCCACTCAGTCCCCCTCTTATGAAAGACAGGGAGACGGTAATGTGTCAGGAAAGGCACCGTCTGTTCAATTTTAGGGCTTTGGCGACACTAATTAATCAGTCAGGCCAATAAAGAGCTTTGCCTCTGAGAGAGGAGGTGGGTGGGAGAGATTACTGCACTGCTTATATCAATATCAATGGGGGTTACCGGACCACTTCAAATAGGGGTGGGCAACAATGTTTCTTTATACTGGGGCGTAGGGCCTCAGTACTGGGAGACAGGCATCACAGTGCAATTCAGACAAGTGCTGCGCTCCCTAAGAAGAAAGCTGGGGTGTTGTCACATTGCGTGCAGTTCATGAGAAGCTCCATCAATACTTTTATTGTCCAGCACATGAAGCAGACACAAGGAGGGGAGGGAGAGAGAGACGGGCAGAGGGAGTGTTTGCGAACGCTATGCTCTCCCAGAGTTCCCCGTGTTTGCTCTGCCAGGCGGCCGGAATGCGTGAGGGAAGAGGGGCGAGACGAGAGCTCCGTGTTGACAGAGAAAACACCACAAGGGCAAACACTCCCCGAGGAAGAGAGCCGGACAGGAGAGAGAGAGAGAGGGGGGAGGAGGGAAACAAAAGAGGTGAGCAGGACCAGGAGAACACAATAGGGAGGGTAAACAGGCTTGCTCTGACAGCGCCGCTGAGAGAGGAGTGACCCGGATATTGTCGACCAAGAGTGATCCGATTCTGCCTGAACAGTGCATGGACACCAGAGACTCCCCTGTCGCACTAAAATCATCCAATCCAGGTTTCACTGCCAGCTGCACACTCTTCTGCACAAGCCCACACGCACACCCTGCTGCACGTTTCAGTTTTGTTACCTTATTCTTAGTCAATCTGCTCTTTCACTTCTCCCATGACCTGAAAATACTAAGCACATTATATCTGCTTTCAGGGCTTGTCAGCGCAGTGTGTACAGGAGGCCAGCACCTCAGCACACACACCCTGAAACGGATCGAAGATGCGCTGGAGTAGGAATCGGACCAGTCTCCCAGACAAAAACCCTGGACTGGAGCTGGGAATCTGCCAGGGTCCTGCAGCTCCAGTCCTGGAGGCCGACTGGTCCTTTCCAGGTTTTTTCTCCAGCAGAGCTCAATCAGTGAGCGTGCTCCCCAGGACACCCTCGACTGCCCTGCTCAAGCCCCAGCTGCAGCCCTGCAGACCGGCGCTTAGCTGCTCCTCTGCAGGCTGAGCCCCTCTGTCTGGGGGCTGCTCCCTAATCCGGCTGTGTGGCAGTAACACTCTTTTTCACAGCTCTAATCCGAAAGGATCAGCCGAGAAACCCGAGCCCATTCGACCCACAGCAGCCTCCTCCTGACAGACTCGCACCGCCTGCTGCGGTCCTGCTTTCATCTTCACCGTCCTGCTGAATACAGACTTGCGTCTAAGTGCGCCCAACCCCGGCGCGTGCAGAGCAAACGGCCCTTGATCGGCCCGCATTCTGGGGCACGGTAGACCTGATGAAGTCTCCATGATAGTCTGAATCAGAGATGACACTAACCTGATTAAACATCAACACAAAGACGTAAGATGTGCTCGGATCACATGATTAGCAAAATGACCGAGCAGTAAATATCCTCGATTCAGTCCTCTGCACGCAGTGATGTCGTCTTCTTGTTTCCCGTAACCTGGCAAATCCAAACGGTCTTTTCCAGCCATTCCGTCACGGATCGGCTTGTATGCCGGGGATCGTGGTCTTGCTGGATGACCCATTTTCTGCTCGGCTTTCAGAGGATGAATGGAGGCCCTGATATCCTCCTCTCTGTTCACTGACACAACGTTGAATTCATGCTTCTGTCAGGGATGGCAGGCTGCCAAGGTCCCAAACCAGCAGATACTCCCAGCACCGCGCTTGGCACTCAGGGTCTTGCTCTTGCAGGGCAGCGTCTGCTTTGCGCTACACAAACCACACAAGATGCTTCTCATTGTGGTCAAAGTGTTACTTTGGGATCAGGCCAGGGGGTCTGGTGGGGCGTCCAGGTGCTCTTTGGTGAAGCCGAGACCGGCCGGATCGTTCTTCCAGTCCTCTCGCGGCGGTGGAGGTGTGAAAACTGTCATTAGCGGTCTGCAGGTCCTTAGATGGGACTTCCCGGATGACTGCCTGGGCTGCTCTTGGGGAGATCTCAACAGTACAACCCGTCCTGTGGTCTCGGATATTTCCCATTAGCAGACTGTTTGTCTGACAGCGGATAGATGGAGCCTCTTACGTGTCTCCATGGTTTTGTAACCATTTCCAGACGGCCGAGCATCAGCTACTGCTTTTCCCGAGGTCCTGTCGAAATCTCTTGATCAGGGCGAGACAAGTGTCCACCAGCCTGCATGGAGAAGCCCAGGCTGCCCAGACGCAGTCCCTGTGTACCTGTTACCCGATTCCTTAACCACCTGATCCTCCTCTCTAGTAAACTTGAAGGAACACTTATTATTTGATATACGCTGCTTCTTAATTCTTCGTTTTTTCTACTTCATATAAAAGACCATTGCATTGGTAAATAGAAAGAAACTTGAGGTTATTTAAGAAAAGATCAGTTCCGTTTCAACAAGACTGTAAGACGCTCTAATTGATATAATTACACTGGAGATACACCATCATGTTCTCTCCACTGCAGACTTCCTTCCCAGCCGCAGGCTCTTGTACAAACTGTGCCGACAGTGGAAAAACGGCACATTGAGCTCAGTGTGCTTTAGCTTCACGCAGGTAAGCACATGCACTCACACAGCCAACGAGCACGGAATTAACTGCCACTGCTGGATCATCGGAAAACCAGGAGTGCAACAGGAACAGATCCCTCTTCCTCTGATACTCTCACAAGAGGACCCTAGTCTAGAATGAGCTCTCCTGCCCGAAAGGAAACAGGGTGGAAAAAGCTTGTAATGCCTCTCCCCTCTCTCCTGTCTGCCGGTGTAGACTGGTGTGACCAGTGTGTCAGGACAGCGCTGTACACATTTGCATTCTCCAGCGCAGACAAGGCAGAGTTTTGCATACCTGTGTGCAGGTGGAAGCACACCAGAGAGCACACACACTGCTTGACAGTGAGGCACAGCAGCACCTCTCATCGAGTCCCCACCTATTTTTATTTCCTGTTCCCTTCGACACACACACACACACACACACACACACACACACACACACACACACACACACACACACACACACTGCAGGGTGCAGCCAGCTGCAGTAAATGTACACAGTTCTATCAACCTTCTCTCTACGGCAGCACAGCCTCGCTGCCACCACTGACAGCAACAGGAACCAACACGAAATCAGGACTGGGATTCCAGCCGGTGGCCACAGGTGCCTCTGTGGTCACTGACCTTAAATGGCCCCTGTGGCGGGTGTGCTCATCAGATAACGGCGCTGAAAGGAAGAAAGGCAGATCTCCCTCAACTGCACACCAAAGTCAGACAGAGCGAGATAAACCAGCGGGAGTGAGTCTCTGGTGTGTGCCGGTCAGAAACACTGTCCCAGGAGAGTACTGCTGGGCACTGAAGACACTGGCAGTGAGTGAAGCTGATGTTTGCCTTGGGGAGGATGTCCTGCAGAAGGTGGTGGGGCGGAGCGCTGGCTCTGTGGCTCAGGATCTGCACCTGTGGCTCAGGATCTGCACCTGTGGCTGGAAGGTTGCCGGTTCAAATCCCTTGGCCGGCAGAGGAATCCTACTTCCCTGGGCCCCTGAGCAAGGCCCTTCGCCCCAACTGCTCCAGGGGTGCTGTACAACGGCTGACCCTGCGCTCTGACCCCCAGCTTCTCTCTCCCTGTCTGTGTGTCTCGTGGAGAGCAAGCTGAGGTCTGCGAAAAAAGACGAATTCCTAATGCGAGAAATTGTATAGGGCCGATAAAGTGATCTTATCTTATCTGCTCGCTCTGCTTAAAAGAAACCAGGGCTCAGTTTTAAGAGCTGTGGGACACCAGAAGCGACCAAATTTTGCTCAGCGATCGAACATTAATCATAAACTAGCTCTGGCTCCTGGCAACTGCATGGGCAGCACCATGACGAAACTCCTCGACGTTACGATGCAGGTTCCATCGCAGGCTTCTCGTTGCCAGGCAACCGCACAAACACTGGGACTCCCGCTTCCCGAAATGGCTATTCGCTACCAGATTTGGCAGAGGAGCAGCAAACAACCGCTGCCGCCCCAGGAATGTCAATTTCTTGCCCTGCACAGACCCTCTTGCTGTGACGCACAGCGACACAAACGCGCACCCCTTCAGGTCTGGTCAGGCTCCCCGACACGAACAGAACCCCCCCAGCGGTGCCCTGGCCCACACACCCGGGCCGCTGAGGACGCTGGGTACCCCGAGCAGGAGACGCAGGCGGGAGACGCGCGGGGGGGGAGCGAGCGAGCGAGTGGGTCGGCGATGGGGCAGCCCCTGTCCGCACGCCAGTCTGCCCCTCTCCCTCCCCCAGATCAGCCGGCTCGGCTCCTCCGACACGCATTGCCTCACTTCCTGCTCGCCTCGCCTGCTTTGAAACCGGCTGGGCCAGCGACCGGAGAAGACAGGGGGCGCAGGGGCCGTGCCCCAGGTCCGAGGCGCAAGAGACACGAGGGAGCGGGCTGGGAAAGGCGGCAGGAGCAGCTGGGACTCTGGGTTGACTCGTTCGCCTGTGCTGGGAGAGGAGTGAGTGATGGTGACGAGCAACAGCGCACCCTGCTGGCCTGGGGAGGGAAGGGGGCCTGAGGACATGGCCGCCACACGCAGTTCTGACTGGCCTCCTCTCCAACATTCAGAGAAACTCCCCATCCCTCCACTCTCCAGCAGGGGGCAGCCTGCCCACCCAGAGACACTGCGAGGAGCTGAATGTAGTCTGCACAGGGGGTCCAAGCCAACACCAAGGGCGATTACAGCTGAGCGGGGGTTCACCGTGAGGGTCGGGGTCCAGGAACGAGCATCAGGGTTCGTTTTCAGACTCGAACCAGTGCTTTTCTGACAGCTAGGACTAAGGTGGGGCACGTGCACAAAGATGAGCTGATGCAGCACGGGAGGAGGGAGATCCACAGTGGACAATGGTGGGGTTTTTCATCCAGAAGGCAGCCTTCCAGAGCGCAGGGCGTTGTGTCATCGGAATGTGACCTCACCGTGCCAGCGACGTCACCGCGGGTCAGAGGGCCGGGACAGGCTGGCACCGACAGCCGCCGCGCGGGGTCACCCCCGCAGAGCCAGCAGGCAGGGCGAGAGAGACAATGGGAGGAAGAGAGGAAGAGCGAGGGCTTCCGCCAGAGACCGCGAGCGGGCGGAAAAGCGCCCTGGACAGACCCAGCCCCGCGCTCAGGCCAGAGAGCAGAGTTTATCAACCAGGCGCGGCTCTAATCCGGGAGGAGAGTAATCCTGCAATCTGCTGGAGTGGCACGGCGCGGAGGGGATGAGCTGCTGGGGCTGGAGAGGAGATAAGAGAGCGAACGAGAAGGGGAGCCGGAGACCCCCTCTCCCCCCGTCTCTCACTCAAACCCAAGCGCAGCTGTATTGCCAGGGGGAAAGCAAGACCAGCTTCAAAACAAAAAAAAACCCCAAAACAGTGCGAACGAAACTGAATCTCTCTCGCTGCATCTCCCCCATCCTGGCGATCCAGCGGCGGCAGCGGTGCCGTTCGAGTGCAGATCTCGAGTTCGAGTGAGCAGCAGCAGCGCAGGACGCACCCCCCCCCGCCACACACTAATCTCTCCGCGGACAGCGCGCGCGTGTCTCTTTAATCCTGCAGTGGGAGCGTGACAGTGCTGCTACCCTGCCCCCTGCCCAGCTGGGCCTGAGAGCGCCCATGAACACACCGGTGAGCCGGACCTCAGGAGGACAGAGCCCGTGGAGACCCTGAGGGCTGGTTTCGTTAACGCAAGCGGCTCCGCTGCGACAGCGCAGGTCCTGCGGACTCATCGCCTCACAGCAGTCAGGAGGCCAAGCTGGACCCCCCTGTGAGGGGCAATATGGGTCAGCACACGCAACACATCCAAGAACACACATACTACATCCAAGAACACACAAGAACGACATCCAACGCATACAAGTGTGTCCACACGCCCACAGGGGTCAAGGGGCAGCTTTCTCTCTCAGGCTGAGACTCAAACCAGTCACTGCGTCAGCGAGTCCCCCTGATCTGAGCCGGCTGCTCCGGGGGAGCTCGTGGGCTCCCAGCGCACCGCAGTTGGATCCGCTCCAGGATTTACTCCGGGCCGGGCCGGGGCTCTGAGCAGGCGCCTCTCAGTGAGCCCCCGCCCGAGACCTGGACCCCCGAGTCACTTCACGAGCCGCGGGAAACCGTTTCGGAGGAAGTCGGGGTGAAGCCTGAGACCAGGGGAGGGGGACAGCGCTCCCGCCGGCGAGGATGCAGGGATACGTCCTCGCTTCTCTCACCTGACCGCTCCCATACGAAGGCTCTCAGACCTCCCAGGCCCTGGTGCCTGTGTGAGGACAGTATTGATATTTCTGCACTCGGCTTGCTGACCTTATTGCACTTCCAAGGGTTCCTGTTTTACTGTGTTTGTACCTGTGATGGTTTAGAGAACGTTTGTGTCGGTAACAAAAGCTCAATAGAAGGATGGTCTACTTTTTTTAAGGGTTTAAAATTCAAAGTCGTTTTCAACGATCTGCTGCATAAAAGCTGTTTTTATAACCGTTGTCGTTGCAATTATCGTTATCTTTGACTGGATTTGACAAGCTGGGTGTGTTGCAGCTGTTTTTATTTAGCCCATCATAAACTCCCTCACCGCACTCTTCTGAAGAACAGCAGCAAGACGGTCGCTTTCAGATGGCGGACACGTTCATACGGAGCGGGACGAGGAGCGGATCCGCGTGTTTCAAAACACCCTTCTGCGCCCGAGCGTATTTTGCGAATTGAGTTTGCATTTGACTCGTTTCCGAGGTGAAGATAACGTTTCACGAACTCTAGCTGTGTGACTGGGAGGGGGCGAGTCCAGTACACCTGGTAGGTCAGTGTGAGATGAGACAGAAGGTTAATTCGGCAGGAATTCGCGGGTCGTCAACGCAA
Organism: Lepisosteus platostomus; assembly: GCF_059453375.1. Lineage (NCBI taxonomy): Eukaryota > Metazoa > Chordata > Actinopteri > Semionotiformes > Lepisosteidae > Lepisosteus > Lepisosteus platostomus. Next base: position 2,926,037 of record NC_142613.1, read on the forward strand.
ACGCACCAAAACGATCGTGACAAGCTTGACGTATCCAGCACCTGACGCTGGGTTAAACATTAATAACTGCCGTGCGGCGGAGCCCTGCTGTCAATCTCTGACAACGCCTGTTTCGGAACCACAGCGGGCCGGAGTGAGATGTGAAACTGTCGGGGATGGCGACGACCTCTCGCGCACGGGGGGGGGGGGGCTGGACGACCCCCCACGCGTCAGGTCCGAACCACCCGCGAACCAGGCCCGACACGAGGACGGCGTGCCCACCCCACACAGCTGTTTAACAAAGAAAAAGCGAGCGGCTGCGGCCGACCGGACCGGACCGAACTTCTCCCCGGGCCCTGCTGGAGTCGGGCTGCAGAGCTCGCCTCTCCTTAAACACAAGCAGTTTACCCATCCAATACCACTCTGGCCAGAACCCAGGTCCGTTTTCTGGTGTTTCACTGCAAATAACAAAGCCACTCAAAGATTCGTGTTTAGAACAGGTGCGCTCAAAGGGGGTGATTTTCTACGGAATTGTTTCCTTGTCAGACTTGCGGTGTTGTTCGTCTAAACACCACCCGCTTCAGAACAGAACCACCACGGCCGACCGCAGAGGCACCACGTAGCAGATCTTAAATATCAACAACGTATGTATCAGAAATCCACCCCCCCAAAAAAAGCTGTTCGCTCCAAGACTGGGCGAAGCTTTTATCTCCTGGTCCTTTCCGAGACGTCTCAACGGGACGGACTTCATCGGCAAAGCGCCGCTGATGCTGGTTGTTACAAAACAGGTCCAGAGAGATACGGGACCGTCCGAGCTGTTCGCTCCTGTACAGGTCTGGTCGGGACGGGTCTCAGCGCGCTACGGACACCGAGAACCACCGAGCGGTCCGGTCCGAGAGCCGGCACGCCCCTGCTCTCCGGAGCGGCTCGGTCCAGAACACAGCGACAACAGGAGGAATCGTGTCATGAGGTAACGGGTTTGAGACGAAGTAATTCACAGAGGCTAGAGCGCGGAACTAGACTTCTCTGCCCAGCCCTCGAGTAATTAATAACGGGCCCCCGTTATTAGTATCGTCTGAGACACAGGGCAAGGAGGGTCAGGGTGGCCGAGCCGAGCTTTGAACCCGGAACCTGCTGCCCGGCTAACTGGGCCATCTGGTATAGCCTCACAAAAGCTCGGGTTTGGGCTCGACACCGGCGCTGGCTGACGTTCAAAGGAGCACAACCCCGAACTTATTTTTTTTTAAAAAAAGCCCCTGCTTGCTCGAAAGCAATTCGCGGATTTTGTTCCGCAGCGGTTCACGGCGCGACAGAGGCAGGTGATCTGGGAAGATGAGGAGATCGGCGCTCACCCACAGAGCTTCAGACCATCACCCTCCAAAACCGCACCAACAGCCCACTGTCCCAGGGCCGGACCCGTCCTACCGCGTTATCCGAACCGAAGACGGGTTTCTCAGGTTTCTCAGGCACGAACCGTCCCGACTCGCCGCCGAACTGCTGCCCTCTCGAGCGACCGCGGGGGGGGGTGACTGAGCGCCTGATACCGGACTGGGGAGACTTCTCGCGCGGAGGAATGCGGGGGGGGTCTTCTCGTGTTTTACGAAGACAAAATAAAACGTATCGTCAGAGACGACACGGGGACGTCCACGGCTCGAAAACCCGCGCCGGGCGGCGGCTCGGCGGCAGACACACCTGCAGTCACCTCTCTCTGAACTTCGTGCGCAAACAGCTGGGACCTACCTCTCCCGCAGCGGACTCCCTGAGCGAGCGCGGGGCTTCCTATCGACGAGCCAGGTGGGCACAGAAGAACATGAATATCGATCATACGGCAATGTCGCACCAAGGACCGCAGGAGAGGTCCGGGGGTCTGGCCGGAGGGAAAGAGGGGGAGTACTTTCGGACGGCACAACAGGTTCCCGACGAGTCCCCTACCGCAGCTCCAAACTTCCCAAGCGCACGGGAGCCAAACCCACAATGCATTACGCCGTGGGTCACACTGAGGGAGTGTGACCAGGCCCCCTTCCCCGGCAGCGCGAGCAGGCGGAGCGCGGACTGGCGCCGGGCCGCAGCGCCACCTGCCGGCCGCGGCGCAGCGACGGGCTCCGAGCTTCTCCAGCAACGGACCCGCGATTTCACTATTTTTAACTTCTTATTTTTTAACTTCTTACTCAACGATGAAGTGATCTACAGCTGCGACATCCGCGATACATCGTAAAATAATCGTCAGCTTATTTACAGTAAAATAATTGAAGTAAAATAATGTTCAGCTTTCATCTTTCATGTTTTGATCATATTCTTTTTTTGACACATCTAAAGAAGGCTCCACGGCCGAAACGTTGTGGTTTCTCTCTTCTCTTTTCGGCAGGGAATAAACCTGTTACTTGTTCCTTTGCAGCCCACGCCTGCTGACGCAGCTCTCCACCCGAACTGTTATTTTTTGTGTACATAATGAAGTGTTGACATAATGACAGTAGGGATGGGAGATTACAACTAAGGAGTGACGCCCAAAGCAGGACCGCACTTGGTCATCGGGGGAGGAGAGAGCGATCTGCTCGCCAGCCGGATTAAAAGAGCATCAACGGGATTTCAGGACCTCGGTTTAAGGGATGGAACTTGCTCCGCTCGCTGCGCTGGGACACTGTTCGGAGATTCGGCTGCAGTGGGAACAGCGCCGCCTACTGCTCCACTGCAGGCATTGCGTGCCAGCAGCCACACTGCACAGCAGGTTCTGGGGGGGGGAGTGGGAAACAGCTTCACCCATGGGGCTTCAGGGAGACCCGTGGGGACCGGCGCCGAGAGGAACTGAGCCAGCAGCGAGCCGGTCCGACGCGTCCCGGTACGGACCTGGCCCAGCTTTTCACACGGCGTCTCGCTCCGTCGAGCAGCGGGCCTCCAGAACTTCCAAAACGCAGCGCTCTCACATCTTCAGGAATTACACCTGGGAGTGGGCGGCAGGGCGGTGCGGTTCTGGACCCGGGGTGCTGTCTGGGTGGAGTCTGCATGTTCTTCTCATGTTCATATGGGCTTCCTCTGGGTTAACTGGCCCCGGTGTGTGTGTGTGTGTGTGTGTGTGTGTGTGTGTGTGTGTCTTGCACCCTCCCTTGTGCCCCGTTGCTTGCTGGGATGGGCTCTGGCTCCTCTGGGTTGCTGAACTGGTAGAAGGGGTCAGAGGGTGGAGGGTGAGTGAGGACCCTCGTGCCCGGCGGCCCCTGTCCCAGGACGGCTCTTTCGCTCCACTCTCTCAGCAGCTCAGGGGATCAGCTGTGGGCAGGTCGGATGCATCAGTGTAGAATTCCTCAGAGCTGTCCCGGGTGACTTTTATTAATCACCTCCTGTGAGGGGAGGATGAACTCACACGATGACTCATCACCGAGGCCTTCAAGAATGGAATCGCTTGTGTGTCCAGCGCGCGGGGACTGACCTCTTGTCTTGAATTTTCTAGACGTTTTGCCGCACAGGAGTGTGCAGGGGCCCCTCTCGACAGCTCGGCGCTGCTCTTCCTTGATAGCGGTGTTTTTGGTAGATGGGGGGGCAAGGAGGAGAGTGGAGTGAGAGATTCACCTTTCCCAGATGCTGTGCTCCCATGTTTTGGGATCAAATCAATTTCCTCTTTATCTCCTCCATGTCTCCAGAGTGGAACAGCCAGCGGAGCGCTTTACAGGTAATGGGGATCCCCTCCACCACCACCGGTGTGCAGCCCCACCTGGGTGATGCGACAGCAGCCAGAGTGTGCCAGGACACCGGGGTTACACCCCTACCTTTTTTCGAGAAACACCCTGGGATTTTGAATGACCACAGAGAGTCAGGATCTCTGTTTTACGTCTCATCCGAAGGACGGTGCCTTTTTTACAGTATAGTATCCCATCACTATACTGGGGCATTAGGACCCACACAGACCACAGGGTGATCGCCCCCTGCTGGCCCCACTAACACCTCTTCCAGCAGTGGCCTTAGTTTTTCCCAGGAGTCTCCCATCCAGGTACTGACCAGGCTCCCACCTGCTGAGCTCCAGTGGGCGGCCAGCTGGGAGTCGCAGGGTGACACAGCTGCTGGCCTGTGCACATCGTCCTTCTCTCCCCCTGCACTAGTACAAGGGATGTAGCAGCAAGCTGAGCTGATTAAGAACCAGTTATTCTAAATTAATTACCAAAGACCAGATTTCATTCTAGTTGTGCCAAAATGCGAAGGGAGACAGTACATTTCCTACCCTTTGAAGCACAACTCTCTCCAGGGTTTGGAATATTTCATTCAGTTACTGAATGCAGAGAAAGCAGCTCCTTTTAAAAGCCGGTTTCTGGGGGTTTTGTCCGACTTGTACAAGTTTCACACACACAGATCAATAAGTTTCCTGCCTTCTACTTTAGTCTTAGCCATGGAAACCAAGTTAACTGTGAACGAAAAGAAGGATTTTAAGTTTATGAACGAACCCAAATTGAATTGACATGAATAAGGCAGATCGTCACTTTGCAGAGCTGTCAAAACGAACAACATCTCCGACACCGCGAGACTGGGAATGACTCAGGAGCTGGACCTGCCAGATCCCCCCCGAGCCTCTTCCTGTGGGCTCTGCGCTGGCTCGGCCCGCCCCTCCCTTCCTGAACCGCTCCGGCCAGCCCACGTTGCACAGCTGTGCTTCTGCCTCGGGCCACGGAGCTTCCTTTGGGATGCAGCCATGTGATTTAGAGGATCAATCCAACCCCCCCCATCCTTTCCCAGTCCGAACAAGGACTGCTTCCCGCAGGAAGAGGAGCAGGTCCACCTCCGCGCTGCGCACAGGGAAGACTGTTCTTGCTCCATACGTACAGCACTGCCAACCCGCGGGTCTGAAACGCTCCAGTTTGCATTCAGGTACAAAACACGAGCACATCGGTCTTCAGACGCCCACCGGTGAGCCATGGAGCAGCTCTGCCTCCAAATCCAGGGCCTCACGGCCGACAAGGGGGACAGTCTTGGAGACGGAGCACACACACACACACACACACACACACACACACACACACACCGGGGCCAGTTAACCCACCAGCATGTCTTTGGCCTGTGGGAGGAAGCCCATATGAACATGAGAAGAACATGCAGACTCCACCCAGACAGCACCCCGGGTCCAGAACCGCACCGCCCTGCCGCCCACTCCCAGGTGTAATTCCTGAAGTGGGCTCCCAAGTTTCCCGCAGATATCCGACTGCCGACTGCCCGGGCTTAGGGCAGCTGCAGGAACGTGCTAGTCTAACAGCGTGACGGGGCCCAACCCTGCTTCAGCACAACACACAACCGGCTGGCCTCTTCGCCCTTTGAAGGTGAGCCTCCCGGAGGTCTCCTGGGGGCCCTGTCCGGGCTCCTGGACAACTGGACAGCGCTCCGTTCTGCCCCAGGAGGATCCCACCTCAGTCTCCAGGGCAGCGAGAGCCCAGTGTCAATCAGAAGGGAGCTCCTGCCAATCAGTCAGGGAGCAGAGCAGATGCCTGCACATGAATACCTTCATCAGCTTGTTTTTAAAAAAGAGTACAATCACTCTGCCGGCTATTTACTATAGTATTATAGTTCTCCATCAGCCTGTATTCTATTGTATTACAGCGGTCAATCAGCCTGAATCCTGTGTTGTATTATATTGCAGTGGTCAATCAGCCTGAATTCTGTATTCTATTACATTACAGCCTTCAATATTACAATGGTCATAGTATCCTCGAATGGAGAAATCAGACTGACAAACTCTATCCATTTGCAGTGGGTGTGAACACAATAATGGTTATACCATATGTTTCAATTCATTATATCCCTATCCCAGATATCCCATACATGCAGAGATAAACCTGAAATCAAAGGAAATGCATGACAAAAAACACTGAACCACGAACACGTGTAGCTACTGATTACAGCATGTTTTATTTCGTTAATTAAAATGATAAAGTATTACAAGTAGAATTACAGCGAGAGCCATACAAATGATTTTATAATTAAATTTTAATATATTAATAAAACACATCCTCATTGCTTCTTCTATGATGACCTAGTTCTGCTGCTCGTCTTGTGATCACCATGGTACTCCGACATCCTCAGAGCAGGGTGACAGCACTAGTTGGAGGGACAGCCTATAGCAATTTTATTTATTTTTTAAATAAATCCTCCACCACATCAGAAATCCACAATTTTAAGTCTTCACTAATCCCACTGCAGTGCTGCTTTACTGCACAAAAGAAAAAAGTCACAACAGCCCCTGGAATGGGGGATGGCTTATTATGAACTACAGCTCCACCAAGTGACCGCAGTCAGACATGACACCTGTCAGAGCTAAGGCACAGAACTGCAGTGGCTTTCAGTGTCCACATTCTTAAAACTGTCCACCCTCTTCACACTGTCCACAGTGTCCATACTCTTCACACTGTCCACAGTGTCCACCCTCTTCACACTGTCCACACTCTTCACACCGTCCACAGTGTCCACCCTCTTCACACTGTCCACCCTCAGAGATCCCAGCAAGAACAGATGCACCTGATGCACAGTCCAGCTCTTTCTCACACTGACCAGGGTTCTGTTTGATAACAGGACACCCTCAGCCGGGATCATTATCGCAGATCGGAAAGCAGGGAATCTCCAAGGGACGGCCGCAGAGAGCCGGACCAGGAGCAGGCCGTGAGGCGGCCCGTTTCAGGAGAGTTCAGGCTACCACTGGTATTAGGTAGCCGTATTAGTGTATTAAAATACAAACTGGGTTAAAATACACCTGTTGCAAAACTAAAAGGCTATTTAGAAGAATAAAGTCTTGGCACAAGTCACTTAATATTGTTTTTAAAATCACAATAAGAAAAGAGGGCTCCCTTCAAGACTCTGCTCAGACCCACGTGACGTGCCGGAGGAGATGGAGGCTTCGTCAGCTGCAAGACCATACCGGTGTGGGCCTGCCCAACCGAACTGCAGCTGCCTTATCTAGCGCTCCTGGAGCTCCTCGGAATCCCACTGGGATATTTCCCCCGATGTTTAGTTAGCCCAATCTTTCCTTATTCCCCAATGACTGATCAACCCGTCAATCCATCGTTACTCCATCTCCATTTCCCCTCCCCCCTGTGTTTCCACTGGCGGTCTTTTCCAAGTCTGCCTTCCCCATATTGCACCGCTAGGCTGTCTCCCTACTCCTCCTTCTGCTCCTCGTCTCTCCCCTCCTCTTCCTCCTCTTCCTCGCCAGCGCAGGTGCCCGGAACGGCGCTGTCCTCTCCCAGCATCCTGCACAGCTCGGCCAGGCGCTGCTGCATTTTGGGGACCCCCGAGAGCTGGGTTTCGAGGCGCAGCTTCTCGTCCTGCAGGGAGAGGCGCGTGGAGGCGTCCAACTTCTCGAAACGCCAGCCCCCCTCGCCGTCGAACTGCAGCAGGTGGGTGTGGTACTTCCTGTGGGGGAAAGGCAGAGCTGCTCGGGCATGACGTGGGAGCAGGAGGGACAGGAGGAGGGGAGGGGACCAGGGGCAATTAGCACCGAGGGTGCAGCTCTCAGGGAGCCAGGAAGCCCAGGAAGCCTGGAGTCCATTTCTTTTCAACAGTAATCGCACTGCCAAGCCAAAGTGATTTAAAACCAAATTACAGCACACTGGACAGAAATGAAGGACCATTAATTAAATCAAGGGTAATATTTCCGATTGATCATGAAGAATCATTCGGCCAGCGGCGCTGCTCTTACCACAGCGAGGGCCGGTGCGTGATGGACAGGAGCGCTATCCCAGCATCCTTCGCAGCCTGAAATATTTTGCCCTCGACATCGATGCTGACGGCGCTGGTGCACTCATCCAGGAGCGCGTACTTTGGCCTGTGCCGAAAAACACAAGGGCAAACAAAGACAAGACCATGAGACGCTTCAGCTGCTGATAAAGGATAACCTGGTGCCTACAGACATGCGTGTGCCAGCTCGTGCCAGGGCTCATGTGGAGCTGAATCTGCTGCAGGAGCTGACGTGACGTCCTCAGAACCCAGACGCCACTGAAATCTCCCATTGAAGGGAGAGCCAGAGTTTTTGGAAGAGGAATTCTCCACGGAGGTGCCTGTGTTCACCCATGACTGAATCCTGGCAAGGGAAGAGCTCATCACATGCACAGACACACATGTAGACATGCAGTAAGAGACACAGGCCCACTAAGACACGTCCCCTCCCAGTCACACACAGCCATGCCCCCCACATACACAACCCCTCCCACACAGGTACAGCCACGCCCCCTCAGACACAACCCCTCCCACACAGGTACAGCCACGCCCCCCATACACAACCCCTCCCACGCAGGTACAACCACGCCCGCCTCAGACACAACCCCTCCCACACAGGTACAGCCACGCCCCCCTCAGACACAACCCCTCCCACACAGGTACAGCCACGCCCCCCTCAGACACAACCCCTCCCACACAGGTACAGCCACGCCCGCCTCAGACACAACCCCTCCCACACAGGTACAGCCACGCCCCCCCCACACAACCCCTCCCACGCAGGTACAACCACGCCCCTCTCAGACACAACCCCTCCCAGGCAGGTACAACCACGCCCCCACAGGCACAACCCCTCCCACGCAGGTGCAACCACGCCCCCCTCAGACACAACCCCTCCCACGCAGGCACAACCACGCCCCCCTCAGACACAAGCCCTCCCACACAGGTACAGCCACGCCCCCCACATACACAACCCCTCCCACACAAGTACAACCACACACCCCACAGACACAACCCCTCCCATGCAGCCACAACCACGCACCCCACAGCCACAACCCCTCCCAGTCAGGCACAACCCCTCCCAGTCAGTCCCTCACCTGTGGTAGAACATCCTGGCCATGCCCATCCGCTGTTTCTCCCCACCAGAGAGCACGTCCTTCCAGTCACTCTCTGCATCCCAACCTGCAGCCAGAGAGACAGCTCTCACTGCCCGATCCTATCTTTCCTCTCTTCACTCCTCTTCCTTGCCCTGTGACCACCTCCCTCCTCTCTCCTCTTCCTCTCCCAGTGTCCACCTCCTTGATCTTTCACTCCCACATACATCCTCCCTCCTCTTCCTCTCCCAGTGTCCACCTCCTTGATCTTCCACTCCCACCTCCCTCCTCCCTCCTCTTCCTCTCCCAGTGTCCACCTCCTTGATCTTCCACTCCCACCTCCCTCCTCCCTCCTCTTCCTCTCCCAGTGTCCACCTCCTCGATCTTCCACTCCCACCTCCCTACTCCCTCATCCCTCCTCTTCCTCTCCCAGTGTCCACCTCCCTGCCCTTCCTCTGCCTCGTCTCACCTCCCTCCCTCTCCAGGATGTAGCGCAGGTTGACGATGTTCAGGATGCCCTCCAGGTGGGCGTCAGTGAAGCCCCTCTCAGTCAGCTCCTCGGGGGTGTCTGGGTAGATCACCTGGTCTCTCAGGGTGCCCACGGACATGTAGGGTCTGGGGTGGAGGCAGATTAATCAGGGATTAATACAACACCCGCTTTCAGATCGCTCACTTTGAGGCATCGATGACTAATTCTGTCATCATGTAAGAGTCTGGTGTGGTTTTTGAATGGGCCGGATTCTGAGCTGGCCAGAGCAGGCATCTCCTGGGCCTCGAGACTTGAAACGAGAAGCAGGACTTGTCTGAACTTTTAAAATAGCAGCCTGAGCCCGACCTCTGAGCCCCCTCTGTTCCGTCCGGAGGCAGTGAGTGTTTTGCTCTGGCTCATTACACCCCGCTGGGCTTGTCATCTGTGAATAGAGCTGCAGGCAGTATTATCTCATTCTTATTATCTTATTAGTGGGGCAGAGACGACTCCTTGTCCCAGTGTAGCCCCCGCCCCCCACCCCGCCCGCTCTGGGGCCATACCTCTGGGGGATGTAGAACATGTTTTCTGGGGGGGGTTTGCGTAGCACCCCACTGTAGACCGGCCACAGCCCACTCAGGATCCGGAACAGGGAGCTCTTCCCACAGCCGTTCGGACCCGTGATCAGCAGGTGCATGCCCTCCTCCACCTGGACCCAGAGAGGCGGGGGGGGGGGGGGGGGGGAGATCACCTGTTATTTCTTGACATGGGACAGTATCGCCCTGATTCAGTCTTGTGGCTTTTGAACGCTAATTTAACGCAACTAATTTAGCAAGATACGATCAAGAGGAGATCGAGTCATTCAGTCAAGTCTACACGTCCTCACGCAAGCTGAAAACATCCAAGTTCAAGTTATATTTAATATATAGGAAAAATACAGAATATAGAAACAGACTTGGGCGGCCCAGTGCTGCAGTGATCAGCATGGCTGCCTCGCACCGCTGGGGACCCGGGTGTGATTCCTGGGGTGCTGTCTGTGTGGAGTTTGCATGTTCTCCCTGTGTTTGTGTGGGTTTTCTCTGGGTGCTCCAGCTTCCTCCTACAGTCCAAAGACATACTGGTAGGTTAAATGGCTTCTTGGAAAACTGGTGCTGGTGTGAGTGTGTGTTTGTTTCTGTGTGTGATGGACTGGCGTCCCGTACGGGATGTACCCTGCTTTGCGCCCAGTTCCTCATGAACCCCAAGCTCATCTGATCTGCAGCAATGTCAGCCCAACACGTAGTGTGGCTATTTTTCAGCAGGTGGGACACACTGCAAATTGATTCACATTCACGCGTCTTGGATAATTAACAGGTTTAAATGAACAACTTAGAAGACAAGCTTTAGGCACATCACGTGCGTCTAAAAATAAAAGATGACAAAAACAGGCCAAAGAAAATAAATCGACTGCGTTGTCTCTTGCTGAGTTTGCAGCTCTGAGTACTTGCAGAGAACATTCTGTGGATCTGGGTTGGGACAATGACTCTGCTGGCCCAGCAGATGGCAGCATAGAGCTACTACACCAAGGACACCGCCTGATGACAAACAACCGGCTCATTGTCACAGCAGCAGCTCACATCCTCTGCGGCTGCTCACACCCCTCCTTTGACAACCAGTCTCCCATCGCACAGCCCTGTGCTGCATTCCGGGTTTTACCCACTGCAAGCCTATGGCAAAAACGTGCTGAAAAAAAGCAGAACACCTAATATTAAACCTGCCTACGCACATCGACTCCCTGGTGCCGGTTAGGACACAAGCCTGCAGCTCAGAGGGGAAACATCGCCCCCCGGCAGAGGGAACCCCGATTCCGATCAAGGTGAGAAAGACCTTGTTGTGACCTGGCAGGGGAAGGAGCAGCACCGGCCCCTGGGAAGCTAGATGCGGCAGCACCCTGGCCAGCCGGCGTGAGAGAGCCCATTGTCAGCAGCTGTGGGAACCAGGCAGGCGCCACTGTGTGGGCGTCAGTCACACGGCGCGGGGGCACAGAGGGCACAGCGCGTTACCGCGCGGAGCCGTTTACAGGAAGGGGCCCCATGGCGCGGCTGCCTCGATCCCCGCCGGAGGAGGGACGCGGCCAGCTCGCACGGGCCTGAGACCGTGAGGCCCGACGGGGCAGGAACCAGACCCGCAGGCACGCTCGCGCACGGTACAGAACCACGTCGAGTCGTCTAGAGACAGGAACTGTAGTGACCAGGCCCAGTACACAGATATCCACGGGGAGGCCTCAATGGGCCACCTGACCTCTTGTCAGTCAGTCACACGGACTGTGCAAAGAGGCAGCAGAGAGGAGAGAGAAGGGAGCAGGGAGCAGACGGCAGGGAGCAGGGAGCAGAGGGCAGAGGGCAGAGGGCAGAGGGCAGAGGGCAGAGGGCAGAGGGCAGAGGGCAGAGGGCAGAGGGCAGAGGGCAGAGGGCAGAGAGCAGACGGCAGAGAACTGACGGCAGAGAACACAGTGGACTGCGGATAGCGGAGAGCAGAGAGCAGGGAGCAGGGGGCAGAGGGCAGAGGGCAGAGGGCAGAGGGCAGAGGGCAGAGGGCAGAGAGCAGAGAACACAGCGGACAGCAGACAGCGGACAGCGGACAGCAGAGAGCAGAGAGCAGAGAGCCTGCGTGTCTGGGTCAGTACAGGCACTGCTGGGCGTCACCTGTTCTCCAGGACCCTGACTCCGGCCCTGAGAGTAAATGCAAGGATGAGGAGCTGGCGGAGTGCTGAGGCGCCTCGTGTTTCAGATTCTTTCACCAGCCCTTGTTATCCAGAACTGTGGGTTTTGTGATCACGCAGCTCTGAACGGGGCTGGGCACCAGCAGTCCCACACCGTGAGATTCTGGGTGTCACTCAATTATGTACAGTTCACGGTGCTACACAGACAGTTCAGCTGGAGAGGCCCATGGGAGTCAGTGGGACCTGCAGTCCCACGCAGGGCTGGCCAGTCACATGAGAGGATTATAGAGGCTGGAGTCTTCACAAAGCACTTGGAGACAAACAGCCTTTTGTCCGAAGAGGAAACAGAACCATTTCCTCCTTACGTTAAAGGTGGCGCCCCACCTCTTTGACACGCATGCAGACACGCACACAAAGCCGGTGAAGTGAAACGATACCGATACTCTGACCCCCCCATCCTACAGATCTCCAATCACAGCAGTGTTCCAGGCACAGACTGTACGCAACTCCCCTCAAGGAGTCAAGACGAGCTGTGCTGCTACACTGTAGTACTTCTCCCAGTAGCCAGTGTTACATTCCTATCTTGAACTGCTAGATGACCACCGGAGAATGAACTCCTTCTTATCCCTGCACTGCCCAGTGAGAGGCAGCCTGCTTTAGGAGAACTCACACATTTTGTGATCTAAGCGGCAGGTAAGATAAACACCTAAACTGAGAACTAATTTCCCAAAAGAAGGGAGGTGAACAGGGGGTGGGTGCATTCATGGTGATCTCCCCAATATAACAATTACAACACAAACATTCATGCAAGAGCTTCACCCAGTTATGCTACAGTATGTTTAAACTAATGCTTGTTAATGTTGGTCAATCTCACGAAGTGAAGGGAAAAAGGCTGTTAATGGGGTGCACCGAACAGTATGGAAAATGCATGAGTAATGCCTCCATAGGCATCTCTGAACTGTGCAGCTACCTTCAATCCTTTTAAACTCAATGACCCTTTAAACCCCTTTTAGTTTAAAACCTTGTTATATTACAAATTAATGTTCCCTTATTTAGGTTTTCTGTCATGTCTAAAAGTGGCTGGCCATCTTAAGAAAGGGCTGCAGTTACAGTTGACCTGCCACTAGAGGCTGCTATATAGCTCTGTAAAGAGCCACAGTGGGTGGCACGACAAGACTTGGGGGTGCTGTAGGCATCGGTCCTTACCTCGATGTTGAGGCTGGACACAACCACATCTCCAGTGGGAGTGATGATGGGGATGTTCTCACACATGATGCCCTGCTGCACATCGATCACCTTTCCTGTACGCACAAACAACACACACAACAGGCCATCAGTCCCCTTTCCCACACACACACACACACACACACACACACACACACACACACACACACACACACACACACACACACACACACAACAGGCCGGTTCCTTTCCCCAGGCACAGAACAGTGCTCAAACTGATAGAGCAGTCTGGAGCTCCAAATGAGCACTTCTGAGAGACATTAATAACTCTTCTAATCCGACGGCATTCTCCATTCCAGCTCCACTTCCCATTCCCTTTGAATCTGTTCCAATGCAGAATTTGAAGTCCAGCCATGTTGTTGAAGTTGATTCCCTGGTTTAACAAAAAAACAGCTGGAGGAGATCCTGGAATTAATTAACACTAATTACAGAATGGGCCAGATGGGCTGAATGACCTCCTCCAGTGCCTGGCCTCTCCTGGCATGATGCTCCTATTGCAGCCTGAGCTGTGAGACAGGCTGGAATCAGGTTCAAACTGGAAGGCGATGGGAGCTGCTCACACCTGGATACAGACGGGCAGTAAGTGAGGAAAACAGGGGGTCTTAACTGTATTCCTTTCTGGCCTCCACCCAACCCAGGGTTCCAGGGGGTGTTACCTTTGACCTCCAGGGGTCCCTCGATCCTCACGCCGTGCCTGATGACCTTGGCAGCCCCTCCCTCGCCGCCGTCGCCCCCCGCAGAGCGCCGGTACACGCCCGCGCGCACATCCTCGAACACGGCGAACATCTCGTACACCCGGGCGGTGTAGCCCGCCAGCTCCGTCACCTGGGACAGCGAGGGAGACCCGGTGCGCCCGGCTGATCCATCACACAAGTACACGAGCACCCCAGGGGGAGCTGGAACCCCCCGGAGCAGCACCGTGTGGGCGCAAGCTTACTGTAGACACACGTTTCTCCACTGTTTATACACCAGTTAATCCCACCATATTTCTCTATGCTACATTCTGCTATTGCTATGCCTTTTACTACACTACACTCTGATTTTACCCTGCAACAGCACAGTACACTATTATAAGGGCAGGTTATGCCTCCTTCCCAGTGTTCAGTTCCCAGCCCTGGTTCTGATGGGCCTAGAAGACAAAGCTTCCCTCAGCAAAGGCGCCAGGTCTGCGTATCAGTGTGTGGAGTGACAGTGCGAGCACCACAGCGTGTGCGTGAGAAAGTGCAGCCGCAACAGTGAGTGTGCTAGTGCATGTGCAAGCAGGGCAGGGTTCAAGAGTACCCTTGCACGAGTGTGCACGAGTGTGCGAGGGCGACAGTACTCGTGCGAGCATGACGGCGTGCCTGAGAGCAGGACAGTGCACGTGCGCGAGTGTGACAGGGCACGTATGAGTATGAGAGTACGACAGTGCGAGCCAGTGTGTGAGAATGGGCGCATGGGTGCGAGGGCGACAGTACTCGTGCAAGCATGACGGCGTGCCTGAGAGCAGGACAGTGCACGTGCGAGAGTGTGACAGGGCACGTATGAGTATGAGAGTACGACAGTGCGAGTGTGTGAGAGTGTACCAGGGAGCAGCTCTGCTCCTCGATTGCCCTGGTCACTCAGTCGTCAGCAGACAGACCTGTGCTCTCTGCTTCAGTGCACAGACCGGGGGCCGGGGGCGTCTCACCTCCTTGTAGGAGCTCATGATCCTCTCGATGGCGTCTGCGCCGGCAGTCAGCAGGTTCCTGGCCGTGGTGAAGGCCTCGGTCCGCTCGCTCACCAGATCCTCCTCCTTCATCACCATGGCAGCCTGCTTCGTCTCCTCCGAGTCTGGGACACAGAGAGCCGGGCTTACCGACGGGGCTGGGGGGTTCCGGAAAATGCTGCAGTAACTGCTTTGCCAAAATTGTGGAATTTCAAAATTCCCTCATCTATATCCGATTTTCCACCTTCGTTGTGCCTGTGGGAAGTGTTCCCCCTTCCTATTACTAGCTAAAACAGAACAGTCCAGTTACTCTGCCACCAGGAATGGTGGAAGAGATTGGGTAACAACACAAATGCAAACCTGGGTTCACATATAACTCGATGTTTGCAAATGCTTCAGTGGCAGCAGTAAAAAATTCCTGGAACTTTAAGAACCCGTCATTGTTAAACAGAACTATGGCCACTGGAACAGTTTCTAAGTTACAATGAACTTGTGGTTTTCGTTAACAATTGCAGGCTGTGCTTGCGTGTGCTAATGCAAACATCAAGAAATATTTAGAAAAACTTCTGGGTGTAACAAAAACATGATTGACAGTTTTTTTTTTACTTTAGCACGTCTATGTAAGTTATTTATTAATGGAATCTTGACAGCTTTTTACACATCAACCAGGGCTTAACAGGATCTTCACACTGACAGACAAAAGGAAGTGTGAAGTAATCTTGAACAAAGAGGTCTACCAGGGGACATGGTACAAGCACTCAAAATCCTGGAAGACATTGACAGCCAGCCCAGGATTCCTTTCACTGCGAACAGTGAAACAAACCTGACAAGTCGAAACACCACAAGTTCAAATGACTTGAAGTGCATTTAAAACTGGGAGCATTAGGCACGTCTTTACACCAAGGGTGGTGGGAGTGTGGAACACGCTGCCCAGGCATGCTGTTGAAGGCGATACCCTGGGTTATTTCAAGACACAGCTGGAGGAGACCCTGGGATCAATCAACTACTACACACCACCAAACAATCAGGTTGGACTCCTCTCTTGAGTTACTCTGCTCATTTTTTTAGCAAACAAAAAGAATAAAAAATCACTGAACAAGAGACAAGGGATGTGGTCATGTGAATTCCTTCCCTCTCCCGCTGGGCAAATGGTTTTCTTTCATTGCTCCTCACAGATCGACTGACTGACGGAGTCTGGCGTCTGCGTGTCAGTCATAGTCTACGCCCCTCCATGGACACGCCCGCCCCAGTTTGCACAGAGGTTACAAAACCTGCCGATATAGATTACCAACGGTTTAATACTGAACATACGTCCTTTATCTTCTGCTGCTGATCAGGCACAGGGGGAAAAAAAGTGTGGAGTAGCTCAGAGTAGCCAGTGGCAGTGATGATGATGATGATGATGAACAGAGAGACTCACTGTGCTCGGAGTAGCCAGTGGCAGTGATGATGATGATGAACAGAGAGACTCACTGTGCTCGGAGTAGCCAGTGGCAGTGATGATGATGAAGAGACTCACTGTGCTCAGAGTAGCCAGTGGCAGTGATGATGATGATGAACAGAGAGACTCACTGTGCTCGGAGTAGCCAGTGGCAGTGATGATGATGAAGAGACTCACTGTGCTCAGAGTAGCCAGTGGCGGTGATGATGATGATGATGATGAAGAGAGACTACTGACTGTGCTCGGAGTAGCCAGTGGCAGTGATGATGATGATGAAGAGAGACTAGTGACTGTGCTCGGAGTAGCCAGTGGTGGTGATGATGATGATGAAGAGAGAGACTCACTGTACTCGGAGTAGCCAGTGGCAGTGATGATGATGATGATGAGGAGACTCACTGTGCTCAGAGTAGCCAGTGGCGGTGATGATGATGATGAAGTGAGACTCACTCTACTCCGAGTAGCCAGTAGCAGTGATGATGATGATAATGATGATGAAGAGACTCACTGTGCTCGGAGTAGCCGGTGGCAGTGATGATGATGATGAAGAGAGACTCACTGTGCTCGGAGTAGCCAGTGGCGGTGATGATGATGAAGAGAGACTCACGTGCTCGGAGTAGCCAGTAGCAGTGATGATGATGATGAAGAGACTCACTGTGCTCGGAGTAGCCAGTGGCAGTGATGATGATGATGAAGAGAGACTCACTGTACTCCGAGTAGCCAGTGGCAGTGATGATGATGAAGAGAGACTCACTGTACTCTGAGTAGCCAGTGGCGGTGATGATGATGAAGAGAGACTCACCGTGCTCGGAGTAGCCAGTGGCAGTGATGATGATGAAGAGAGACTCACCGTGCTCGGAGTAGCCAGTGGCGGTGATGATGATGATGAAGAGAGACTCACTGTACTCTGAGTAGCCAGTGGCGGTGATGATGATGAAGAGAGACTCACCGTGCTCGGAGTAGCCAGTGGCAGTGATGATGATGAAGAGAGACTCACCGTGCTCGGAATAGCCAGTGGCGGTGATGATGATGAAGAGAGACTCACCGTGCTCGGAGTAGCCAGTGGCAGTGATGATGATGATGAAGAGAGACTCACCGTGCTCGGAGTAGCCAGTGGCAGTGATGATGATGATGAAGAGAGACTCACTGTACTCTGAGTAGCCAGTGGCGGTGATGATGATGAAGAGAGACTCACTGTACTCTGAGTAGCCAGTGGCGGTGATGATGATGATGAAGAGAGACTCACCGTGCTCGGAGTAGCCAGTGGCGGTGATGATGATGAAGAGAGACTCACTGTACTCTGAGTAGCCAGTGGCGGTGATGATGATGAAGAGAGACTCACCGTGCTCGGAGTAGCCAGTGGCGGTGATGATGATGAAGAGAGACTCACCGTGCTCGGAGTAGCCAGTGGCGGTGATGATGGGCACGGCCACCATGACGAGCCCTGAGGCGCTCCACAGGTACTTCATGAGGAACTGCTCCAGCATGATGTACCACAGGCGCTTGAACAGGATGAGGTTGATCTGGGAGGCCAGGGCCTGGTAGCAGCGCTGTAGCTGGGCCATCTCCACCTGCAGGGACACACACACACACGTTACAACTACTGCTACACAATATCAAGCACTGTCTTCACCTCACACCACATGGAAGCACGGCCACAGCACTTCTAACTATGAAAACAAAGTGTTTTCAAATGGGAATTTTCTCGTTCAATGAAAGATTGCCCAGTAGATAAATTGCTGAAAGTTCTGTTTTGCACAGATTGCATCTTGTTCTTGTTTTGTCTCAACTGCTGAGATGACATGGAGCACTGTGCAGTGTGGAGCAGTGGTCAGGGCTGTAGTCTCTGGAAGGCTGGGGGTTCGAATCCTGGGTGGGTCTCTACCACGTCAGCCTTGAGTAAGGCTGTGCACTCACTCTTGGGTACAAATGCAAGTGGCTTTGGTAAACTGTCACGTTTCAAATGCCGAGGAAGCAGGTGACTGATGGTGAGGACTCTGTCCTTCTCCCAGGACCAGGACAAGGCCAGGGCACATGCACAGCCTCAGCTCTCCTGTCTCCTGTCCCAGAGCGCCATCTAGATTGACTGCAGCAGGGCAACAGGGCTGGACCTGGCCAGTACTGAGATTGCAGGTCTCCGAGGCAAACCGGGTCGCTTCTGTAAGTGGTGTTGGTGGACCAGTAGGAGGCTGGTGGACCAGTAGGAGGCAGACCAGTCTGGACCAGACGTTCCACAAAATAGCTTAAGTGTGCTGACAGAGGGACCTGAGCTTTTGGGTTGAGACAGTATTAACGTCCTGTCCTTTTTTTTTGCACACTGAAAACCACAAGATTCACAACAGGTGAAAGCTAGTCCCGCTGACAGGGCCAAATGCAAGGAAAAAACTTCCTACAAAAGCCCCCCTCTCATCTTAACTGGGCTGCAGTTCCTGTCCTACCCTACCCTCCAGGAACGTCACAGGACATCCTGTTTACATAAAAGATTATACACACAGTGCTGCACGTTGGCTGTGTTTTGCTTTTCTTGAGTGCGCGTAGATCGGCTCTAACATCACACAGACGGCGCTCTCGGTTCTGAGGAATAAATCCCGAAAAGCGACGTCTGAAACCACCGGGAGCAGCAGGGCATCGTGGGAAACACGTGGTGGGCAGGACCTGACCTGTCATGGCGGCGGCCACAGCAGTGCAGCTGTGTTAGTGGATGCAGGGCTGGTCTCGCGCTTAACGAGAGAGAAGCACAAGGAGATCGCAGGGCGCTACATCAGGCCATCAGAGCCAGGATGATATTTTAAGAATTCCCGCAGGCAGACTCTTTTCAATTGGTTTCCCAAAAAGCTCAATAAGCAGAGCGTGGCAGGAAATCCCGTTTGCGATAGCGTGCAGCTCCGCTTGGGTGACAATCTTGGAGATACAGGGCAGGATTGACTGAAATGGGGACAAAGGCTTTAGAATAACACTGCAGCATGTTAACTGGAGTCTCTGCACACGTGCTGCATTTTCTCAGTTCTTTGACACCACCTGGCACAACAGGGTAGCCCTGCAGAACATGACTTCCTGGGAGTAACATCATCACCTGATGTACAAGGGGGGCTGAGCCTTTGCCCACTGTACAAGGTTAAGACAGTCTGTTCCTCGCCGGCCTTATGTAAGACCCCCCCCCCAACCAAACACTGTTACAATCCTGCTCTCCTGACTCCGAGCGTCTCCTTGACCTTCAGCCTCTGACCCCTGACCCACTGTCACACAGCTCTTCCCCACCTCAGGACACACACACACGCCCCACTCTCTCACACAAACCAGGAATCACACAGCAAAGCCAGGGCCAGCCTCTTCTCTGCTCCCGATCTCTGCCTGACAGGCCTCACGTTGGAAGAGACAGCAGCTCTTTGCCTGTTGACCTATTTAGATATCTCCAGTGCAAACTTACTTACGTGGCACAATGCCCAAGGCCTTCAGGTAATAAACGACCCCTACTCTCACCAGTGTTTATTCCAACACGACACACGTTCACACTTCCACCTGCAGCAGTCTAAGGATAAAGCGCATTTTAAGCCAAAAGCATGGATCCCTGCTGTGTCCCCCCGGATCAGTGTTTGCACGCCCCCTCGCTGCCAGCTGGCTCAGCTCAGGCTGCTTGTGCCAGTGGTTGGTATCTGGGCCAGAAATGACAAAGCACATTAAACAGCTTCTAAAACCAGCCCTGCCGGCGGGCGGCTGGACCGAGCGTGGTCCGCGCGCACTGACCTTGTGCCCCCGGTAGAAGGCGATCTCCTCCGAGTTGGCGATGATGCGCGAGTGCATGTAGCGCAGCTCGCCCTTGCGCCGCGCCTCCTGGGCCACCAGCTTGCCGAAGCGCGGCGAGAAGGCGCGCAGCACCTTGGCCGTGAGTGCCACCACGATGCCGGCGATGACGGACGGCCAGGTGGTGCTGGCGCCCTTGGACCAGGCCGTGCGCAGCAGCGTGTAGCCCGTCACCGCCACGTCCAGGATGGGCTTGGTGAGGTTGGAGTAGAGGTGGGCCACCGAGGCGGCGAAGGCCACCACGTCCTCGGTCAGCGACTGGTCGGGGTTGGCCAGCCGGCCGTCCATGTTGCTGACCCGGTAGTAGGTCTGGCGGCTGAAGTAGAGGCGGTAGGCGTGGCTGACCAGGCGCGTGCGGAAGGCCAGCGTCAGCCTGCCCTCCAGGTAGCGGATGGCGCTGTTGACGAAGGTGGCGGGGATGGCGATGAGCAGCCACTTGGTCAGCTGCAGCACGAAGGCCCGCGGGTCCTTGCGCACGATGGTCCTGACGATCTTGCCGTCCAGCCGGGCCACGTAGATGGACAGGAAGGTGCGGGAGACCAGCGCCAGCGAGTGGACGCCCAGCAGGCCCAGCTCCCTGCAGAGCAGCCGCGGGAACAGGATCCGCAGCAGCCGGACCAGCCGGCGCAGGAACTCCTGGTCCAGGCCGGGCGAGCGCCCGCCCCCGCCCGCGGCCCCCGAGCCGCGCGGCCCCCCGTTGGCCTCCGGGCGCGGGGTCCCCGCCGCCTCGCCCGCCCCGGCCCGCCGCAGCAGGACGGGGTACAGCTTCTTGACCCCGTACGCCGCCGCCAGCAGCAGCAGGGCCCTCCTGACCGCGGAGGTCCTCTTCAGCTGCGCGGGCAGCTGGGGGTACAGGACCGAAGACATGGGGGGGCACGTCCTGGGGGGGGGGGGGGGTTCTACTTTTTATACACGGTCTCCCCACGCGTCAGACCTCTGTCCGGTTTCCCTTCTTCGCACGCGTGTCTCTTCCTCAGCGCTGAAAAGGAGGCTCTCGGCGTGCGTGTGCGTGTTTAAATCAGATCCAGGCCTGTCCGCTCAGTATCGTGGGGTTGTAAGGGAGAGGGGGTTCCCCCCCGTACCGGACAGCCGGGTGACCTCGGGGAACCTTCTCCGGGGTGACGGCACCGTGCCCCCACACCAGCACGCAGGAACACGACCTAAAAGTCCGTCACTCCGACATCACATCAAGGGGAGAGCAGCACCTTGGAAACGCAAAGCGGAACCGTGACGTTGAACCCGCTCTAGAAAGTGAACCGTTCGGAAAGGTCTACGCGCGACCTCCGGTTACATCTCGCACTTTTTTCTAATTTCTGGGGGCCCAAGCAATCCCAGCGGTGCGCTCCTTTGAGGTGTAAAAATAAACGTTTATCTTTCAGATATGAATCAACTGATAACGAGAAAACAACCCAACACAACACACACGCACAGGAGGTCGAGGGGCGGCGAGGAAAGCAACCTGTCCCAGGTGACAGGTGGGGGTCCAGGTGGCGGGGTCCCCCAGAAATGTCGCTTCAGTCAAACTTCAGTCTGACCTTCAATCAGGCAGCTCGCAATCTCTCTCTAAAGAGAGGAGCAAGAACTCAAAGTTATTGCTCGAGCAGGTGTACCGTGTACACCTGTATGATTATGTAAGTTACATAACTAAGTCAAACAGCGTCAACCTCCTCGATGTGCCTGGTGTCCTCTGACGGTATTCTACCCCGTGTCGCCTAATACCTGCAGTATATAAAAGTTGTTGTTATTATAAGAAGCTACAGTTGGCCGCCCAACTGTTGACAGCAGCGCGTTTCCTGAAAAGAGAAAAGTTGCAGGACTTTGTTGACAGCGACACTGCAATACACACGGAAACGAAACGAGTCCCGGGCGCAGGAAGGGTGAAGTCGCTGGCTTTTCTGTCTAAAGGAGAAAAAAAAAGTTTTCGCTTTTTAAGCCTTCCGTAAAAAACCCTTGGTGAACTTTACGCACCGACTGTTCGCCGTAAAAGAGGGGAAAAAAAAACAAGTTTCGAAACTTGTTGGAAGTGTGTGTGAAAGGGGGGAGTCTATTCTATTCGCTGCAAATACATCCGAGTCTCGAAATTCGCCCCTCGACGCCGGTCAGTCCCGCAGCGTCAATCTCGGTATCGACACCCCCAAGGGCGGCTGCAAGTCCGCTCTCCTCTCGCTTCTGCTTTTCTGTAACTGTCAAAGACGTAGGAAGTCCTCCACCTATCCCACAATCCCCCTCGCACCCGGCTTTTCTGGACGCTCTTCATGCGCGACTGAGAGTCTATGGTGGCAGCGTGTAAATGTGAGAGCCGTAGGTTAACCATCTGAAAAGATTTTTTTTTTGAAACACCCGAATACTTTCAGAAATCACGCCACCTCACCGCGCTCTGCGTAGTAGAGCTGTAGCTGAAAATATTAACCCGTTCGTGCCTTTGTGGAGTCTCAGCCTTTAAAGGACTTTTTTTTAGCTAGCTGAACGATATAAAGAGCAATGAACTATTTCACCTGTTGCAGTCATAATGCAGGTGCATGGATTAATATATATAGGCATCCATGTCTCTGTGTCTGTGTGACTGCGTCTGTCAAATATTCAGTTTATCAAGCTTTATTGGCATGTCTTTGTTTTCTAGGAAATACAGCTTCATCAAGGTGGGCAGAACTTTTTTAACTCCTTTCTACAAATCATTTACTTAAACTGCTGTAACATACTGTCCTACCTGTTGGTAGGTGTGGTACAGTCGATGACAATATTGGTCCCATAAATCATGGCCTCCTAATAATCCCCATCTATGAATTGGCTTCATTACTCTCTGCTCTCCTCCCCACTGATAGCTGATGTGTGGTGAGCGTTCTGGTGCACTCTGGCTGCCATCGCATCATCCAGGTGGGGCTGCACATTGGTGGTGGTGGAGGGGAGTCCCCATTACCTGTAAAGCGCTTTGAGTGGAGTGTCCAGAAAAGCGCTATATAAGTGTAAGCAATTATTATTATTATTATAAGCTGTAACAGGTTGGTAAAAGCACTGACGATAAGCAGCAAAGCCATCCTATGTTCTACAGAGGGTTTGTAAAGAAGGCTGAGTGCATCTCACCCCCACCATGGTGAATTTACACTCCTCCCCTCTGGGAGACACGTGTAATGGCAAAGTTACAGCCCCCTGCAACCTGACTCTGCAACAATGTAAATATCTCTCTCTCCTGAGCACCGGTTGTCCTGAACACTTTGTGGTTCTTGTATTGTTGTGCTAGAATCTGCCAGAAACCATTTCCCCCAGGGATCTGGAGAGACTTCTTCCTGGACAAAGATGACTGAACTCTGAGAGAGACCCACAGAGAGACAGACACACACCTGGGCTTTAACAAGACACTTTATTAAAAAGATGATATACAGTCCCTCTCCCTAGTACATATTCAAAAGTGGCATGATTTTATATTCAATAACTTCTCTTCGTCCCCAAAACACCTGGTATTATTGGGAGGCGAGACCCAAAGGTCAGAAGTAGCGATAGAAATGCAAGCGTCTCTTCTTTATAATAGTCTTCTCTATCTACACCTTTCAAATTACAATTCAAGTCATTGTGGAAATGTCAAGATCAGCTGCCTGTACCCCTGGAAGTGAACTGTCGGGCCCTCCCACAATCCTGCACAGACCCTTCTCCGCAGCTCTTCCACGCAGAGGCGCCAGTCTGGACACAGGAGTCCGCTGTGGCGCCGCGAGTGGCAGCGTGGACTGAAATCACATGCGCGCACACACACACACCCACACCCCCCCACAGACAGACACACACACACACACCCATCACTCCTCGTGCTCTGCTGGTGAAGCCGAACTCGACTCGGGGCGGTGCCATCGCAAGACCTGCACGCCTCATGGAAATGTCTGTAGGCAAATTCTCAACCGGATGAAAGGGGGAAAAACAAACAAACCAGCCGGCGGTGGAGTGGAGAGAAAGGAGCTGTAGGATGGCGCGGAATGGAACTGCTTGATTAGCCAGCCAGAGGACAGGGTTGTTAAATCGCCATGTATTATACACATACATGGATATTGACAAACACATTACAAGCAGTTATGTATTGCTTTAAAACACTATGCAAACTTCAGTTACCCATCTACTGCACAGGGAGACTAATGATCTCTGAGGAGATGTGAAGGCTGCCTGATCATAATTCTTAATAGTGGGGAGCAGTGGACATCATGGTACTGCGGATCAGCACTTCAGCAGGGCTGGACCGACTGACCAGGTAGAACTGGTTCAGCCTGTGTAAGACAGCCCTCTAGTGGTGAGAAGGAGTAAGGCAGCAGGGGTTGAAGGAACTGCTGGTCATTCCTACGCGTCTGGGGCAGGAACGGACAAGTTCAAGCCTCCAGGGTGGGAGTCTGTCAGGTTTTACAAGTAGAAGAATCACGGATTAGGGACCGGAGGAGAAATCAAAACCACAGGACCCTGTCACTCACCCTCAAGGACATGGGGTGCACATCCCCTGGTCTCGGAGAGGCCCAGGAGTTTACCAGCTCCTCTTAAAATAGGGGGGGCTAATTAACACTTTGAGTTAGTGACTTTTTTATCACTGAAGCTAACGGTTCAGCTGTTCCT
Source organism: Lepisosteus platostomus (assembly GCF_059453375.1). NCBI lineage: Eukaryota > Metazoa > Chordata > Actinopteri > Semionotiformes > Lepisosteidae > Lepisosteus > Lepisosteus platostomus. The sequence continues at coordinate 2,950,709 of NC_142613.1, forward strand.
GTTCAGCTCAGTCCAGCTCTGATCCTGGAAGGATGCAGGTAAGAAGCTCCCAGTTTTGAAGCCTGAACTCTGACGATTTCCAGAGAGAACTTCAATGGGCTCCACTGGGTCGGAGCTCTGAAGGGAAAGGGCTGGAGATCACGAGCCTGGATGAGCGCTGCTGAGAGTTCAAGCACATAGGCGCCTTCACTGCAGGAACCTGCAGAACTAGGTTTCCCTTTCCGATGAATCAGGCGGGTGGACCATGTAACTACACTGTCGTCTAACCGTTCTGTTCTCTCCTCCGCCCAGCTAACCTGATCAGCCCACCGGGAGCCACGTCGAACCTGGGGCCAGGGCCGTGGGCAGAGCCTGCCTCGCTGGAGTGGGGGGTCAGCTGCTCTGTGGGGTCTCGTATGCTGGTGAAGGATGTGGGGGAGTCACGGGCTGCAGCCGGAGGTAGCCACACTGCTGCCGCCATCATTGCAAAAAGATTGCGCAGGCTGCGTGAGGAGTACCGCACGGGCGAGCGCGCGGACCGCGGCGCTTTGCTGAACGCCCTTCCCTGGCGAGAGGGGTGGCGACGCGTGCCGGGGTCCCTGTGGAGTGCTGGAGCGCTCCGCAGGCCCGCGCCCGACAGGGCACAGTACAAACCCACGCCCAGATCGAAACCAACACAGGGGGGCCCCGATACTATCCCCTTCCGGGGTCACCAGCCGACGCCTATAGGGGGTGCTGTTGAAAACAGAACCCTCCTTGTTCTACTGGACTGCAGAAACTGGCCCGGCTCGCCGGGATCGGCCCAGAAGCAGATTAGCTGCGATTCCACCCAGAACACAAGCCCCAGCACTACTTGTAACCCACTGATGTCAGCGCTAGGTGTGCGGACCTCTGGTCTGTGCGCCGCGAGGAGGCGGGAGTCTCCCCCCCAGGCCACGGCGGTAACAACTGGACTGTTCTGCTTACAGGGGCACAGGGCAGCAGGAAGATACTGGACAAGAAGAAAAAATATTACTTTATAATTTAATGACATAAGACCGGCTTATGCTGGCACCCACAGTGCAGGGTGGCCTGTACGGACGGGAACGTGCCAGGAGCCTCGCGCCCTGCAGCCCCCTCTCCCAGCAGCGGGCGCCATCCATCCCTCCCGCCAGGAAGAGGAAACCACATCCCTGAACGGTCCAGAACAGGCTCTCCTCTCGAACTGCAGAAGGGCAGAGGATTGTACAGTGCATCTCAGTCACTCCTGTCCACAAAGGTTCTGCCACAGTTTCCCCAAGGCTTGTTAGAAGCAGTAGTTCGATTCCTGTTTTTTGGCCGTTGAGCCTAGAAAATACCACACTAGACACGGGTATCAGCTGGCACCCTGTGTCTGAAATAAGGTCATCAACTAATTTATGAAGTCTGCTTCACTGTCAATGATGCATCCTGTACGTATACTGCAGACTCGCTCTTCCAAGCCAGCGAGAGTGAGGAATTACCTGCTGTACCAGGCAGGGGGTCAGGATCACAGCAGAACCCGTTGAGAATCATTTCCTTGTTTCTCGACCGTAACAGATCAGATCCAGCCTTCCTGTACTACCAGTGACCACTGCGGAAGTCCACTACAGTAATGTTGCACGGCAGGTTCGCCCTGGTTTTCCTCCCACACCGATTTACCAAGCTGTCCGTGGGGGATCCTCCCTGGGCCTGACCCCTCCGAGCTGCGTTTCACCGCTCTGGCCCACAGTACCGCCACGCCGTACTGCGGTGGAGCCTCTCGGACGGATCCCGGGAATACCGTGGTCCAGGAAAGCACAGAGCCCACGGCCTTGGCGTGCCTGGTCGCGGTCTGCCCATCGCAGGCGGCTCTCGCCTAGAGAGCGTGCGCGCTCCTGCCGGCGCGGGCGTGTGCTCGTCACACCAGCGTGCCCGGGGGCGGCGGGTCGGCGCCCTGCTCTCGCAGGCTCAGCTCCTGCAGCTGGGATTCCAGGGGCTCCTGGTACAGAGAGAGCTCCAAGGGCCTGGGGGAGAGAGTCAGAGCGCCCGCACTGTAAAACCAGGCTCTCAGAGATGGAGTTGCCCATCAGCAAGAAAGCAGGAAGCGCTGCCAAGCCACAGCCGAGGGCTGGACCGGAACGGCGTCTGTTACCCCGGCGCCCCCTTGTGGGGTACTCACCTGCCCTGCAGCGGATGCCCGTGGAAGGTGGCGGACTGCGGCAGCTGGGTGCTGTGGCACTGGGGGTACGTCGGTTCCGGGGCGCAGGGCTGGAGGGCGTGGCCGTGCCCGGGAGCGGCCCTCCTGTTGCGGGGCGGCGCGGGGGGGTGGCCCAGGGCGTTCCTCAGGTACCAGTCTCGGAGCCCCTCCAGCGCCAGGGCCTTGTGCAGGGAGCGGGTGGCGTCCTCGGGCGGGTGGGGAAGTGGCCTCCGGGGCGGGGGCTCGGAGATGTAGGGGTAGGGGTAGGGGGCGCCGGGGGAGGCAGAGGCCGAGGGGTAGGGGGCGCTCAGGACCGTGGGAGACTCGGAGAAGGTGGAGAGCAGGAGGGTCTCCTGCTGGGGCTGCTGCAGCGGGATGAAGGGGCCGCAGGACTTGGTCCGCGTCACCCTGACTCTCCGCGGCTCGCCGGGCTTGCCCCGCAGCATCAGGGGGCTGCCCGGGCCGTAGGGGGCGCCAGCGGAGCTGGGGATGACCTCTGCCCTCCAGGGTCGCGTACTCCCCACTCCCTGGAGCTGCTGCTGCTGCTGCTGCTGCTGCTGCTTCTCCCAGATATAGTCCAGCAGGATTTCATTGTAGCCGCCCCCTCCTCCCCCGCGCCCCCCCACCGACACCCTCACCCGGCCCAGCTCCAGGTGGCCGTTGGCGTGGGCGTGGGCGTGGCGCTCCGGGCTGCCCCGGTATGGCTGCCGCAGCTTGCCGTCGGTCAGCGTCTCCGAGCTCTTGTAGGGCCCCCCCCTCGAGGGCATCCCCCCCACGCCCGCCCCGCCCCCAGCTCTCCCCCCGGCCGCCGGCCCCCCCGCCTCCGGGGCGCCCGAGCGGTCCAGAAGGGCCTCCGAGCTGTTGCTGCGCCGCGTGCGGGCGCTGTACGGGCAGCCTCCCCGGTCGAAGGACCCCTCCGGTGGCGGTGGTGGCGGCAGCGGCGGCCTGGGTCCATCGGGGCTGTCCAGCCACTGCCTGCCGCCCACTCCTCCACCCGACACCTCCGGCCTGGGGAGAGCGAAGAGCAGGAGTTACGGCCTTCACCGTCTTCCTCCTGGTGGGCACGATGCCATATAGCCTGATGCACACCACAGCTCACCACAGCTCACTACAGCTCACTACAGCTCACTACAGCTCACTACAGCTCACTACAGCTCACTACAGCTCACTACAGCTCACTACAGCTCACTACAGGGCTCACCTGGGAATTAGGCTGTGCTGGAGCAATTTACAGGCTCTAAGACAACGAAGTTTATTGTGGAGACTGTATGAACGTTGACGAAACATTGAAACGGCGGATAATATATAGTGTAACTGGGAATTCAGGGTCACACGTAGGTCAGCTTTTGAAAACGTTCCTTTTTTTGGTTTCTGGGGAGCTCTACTCCAGTAATGGACTGGGTTTGGTCTAGATGAGATCTATGTTCAACTACTCTTACAACATTCTGCAGGGGCACTATCGAGAGTGTGCTCACGTATAGGATTACCGTGTGGTTTGGCACCAGAAAGGTGTCACAGGGGGTGATCAGGTCAGCCAGCTCCCCTCTGCTGTGGACATTTTTTACAATGCGCTGTCTCAGGAAGGCTGGGAGTATCGCTAAGGATAACGATCATCTCGTTTCTCACTTTCTCTCCCCTACCCTCTGGTAAGCGTTATAGGAGCATCAGGGCTCGTAGCTCCAGATTCAGAGACGGCTTCTTCCCGCAGGCTGTCAGATTACTGAGCTCTACCCCCACCACTGGCTCCCACTGACGTTTCTTTTTTCACACACTGCTTGTGCCGAGTTTGAAGTTGTGTTATTTAACTTTGTTGTTGTTGTTGTTGCTGCTGTTCTGTTTAAGTTTGGCGTTTCCTTAATGTCTCTGTATTGTTGTGCACATGAAATAAATAAGCATTTCCATCGCCCTGGTGCCTACGACAAACTGAAATCAACTGAACTGACACCCTCCGCGTGCGCCGGGACCGCGGCCGCAGTTCCTGGGAACTCCAGCAGGGGGAGACGGGCGCTCACCTGCCCTGGGCCGGGTGCGGGGCGTTGCGGCTCAGGAGGGGCGTGGCGGGCACGCTGCGGCCCTCCACGTTGGACACGCTGCGCGGGAGCGAGCAGCCGGGGCTGAGGACAGAGAGAGAGAGAGAGAGAGAGCGTGACCAGAGGGCACAGAGAGGAGAGGGGGCAGAGGGGCTGAGGAAGAGGAAGAGGAGGGGGAGCGCACCTGGAGGAGCTGGCCACCGAGTTCCGGCGGGTCTTCATCTCGTAGTAGATCTCCACGGGCGACAGCTTGCGGGTCAGCCCCCCCTTGGGGCTCCCGGGCGCCAGCCGGGACCGAGGAGGGGGAGACAGGCGCTCCAGGGCTGCTCCGGGCGGGGGCTGCCTCATCCCGGAGGGAGCTTCCTCTGGGGGACAGGGTGCAGGGAAGAGAGTTCAGGAACGCCCTCCCGTCGCCTACCGGCGAGCGTGACGAATCTTGCTCATACGGGAGCCGTGTCACCCTCTGTCCCTGGCGACGGGCCGGGTGCTGGCCTTCACCTCGGGCACTGAATCGCCGAGGGCGACGAGGGCTCTGAAGGGCCGCTAGGCTCCCAACAGCACCGCCCCGCAGGCTGCAGCGTGCACGAACTTCTGATGTTCTTGCACAGCTCATCGTTACTCCATCATTTACCACCGGTGCGTGTTCAGGATGGCTTGTTGAGTGCATTAAGTGGATGCCCTCTGCTATTGGCTTCGCTGTGCAGCGCATCTGTATTGTGCGAGCTCACCGAACCAAATTCCACGCAGCTGGTTGTTATGGCAATAAAGTATCGAACTGAACTGGATTTTGAGACGGAGTCTCCCGTCTGCTGCACTTACAGTTTCGTGTCTGGGTGAATGTATGAGATCTCCGGGTGCTTCAGTGTAACGGGCTGCCTCCCTCTGCCCGGCCCCCTCGCGTACTCACCACTGTCGTGACCGGTGGAGTCCGACATGGAGCTGCTCTCCGACTTCACCGCTTCATCTGGGGGAGAGAAGAGCACAACACTGAGCTCCCGCCTCACTGCAAACCCCGCAGCCTGCGGGCTCATCAGGTTAATCTGACCCTGTCCGAACTGGGAGAACAGACGCGGAAAGACCGGCAAAGAGGCGATCAAGGCACAGAAGAAAGGACGCCGTGCTGTTGGGCTTGAAGGTCCTCAAATCCAAACACGTCCTTCACTGAGGCCTCTAAGACAGTACTGCAAGTCAAGAACCAACGCTTGTCAGAACCGAAGAGACGCGCTCACCGAGCGGGCACGCAGGTTCGAGCCCAGATGTGTCCTGCCCTCCCAGATCCGGTACCTCAAGGTTCATTTTGAAAATCTGGTTAATTAGCCAACCTGTTAATTGTCCCCCTGTGCTTGCGGACGTGCACGACTTGACGTCACCGTTTTGCACAAGGGGTTTCTGGGATAAGTCCCGGGTTGCAGTGACCTGTGCAGCTTTCCGATAATCAATCGATGGATAATCGTACCGTCCAACAGGTCCAACATGCTGCTCGCTGAAGCCGATACCCTGGCTCTTTCAAACAGCGGGGATGAGCTGAATGGTCTCCTCTCAGTTGTAACCTTATTCGTTTTCTTATGAATGAGATAACTACACCTGCTTCAATTCCATTGGCACAGCCATTTCAAAAGCACTCTGCAGTCCTCAGAAAGTACTGCCTCCCGGACATGTCCTGAACCAACAGAACCTGCCACGGGCAGGAGACTGGAAGAGCTTGGAATTGCCTCTGCAACAGAGAAGCGGGCATCTTTACACAAAGAGCAGCAGGAGTGTGGAACAAAGCTGCCCAGCCATGGTGTTAAAGCCGGTACCCTGATGCTTTTAAAAAAAAAACAGGATGAGACCCTTGGATCAGTTAGCTATTATCAAACTGAACTGCAGAGGCCAAATGGCTTCCTCTTAATCGTAACTTTGTGCATGTTCAAACTTTAACAGCTTTAAAGGAGTATCTTTATTACTGTATCTACAATGATCCTCAAAAAATTAAGGTTATTTGCAAAATTAGCAGCTTTCGGTGGAATCGACAGTACGACCTCGGACGCCCTGTGTTGGGGAAGCCAACTGTCCCCCTGCGCTACACTCTCATCACCACCAGAGGGCGCTACAGCCCTGGCCACACAAGAAACTAAATCGCAGGGCCACTCCTCTTGACTGTATTTAAGGCATCTACCTGCAGTTCAAGCTGTAACGACCCTTCTCCGTTTAAGCACAGCTATGTTCACTGACGGAGAAAGGAGCAGCTCACAAGGAGCTTTGAAAAGGATGGCGTTCTGCCTTTTCGGATGCTGCAGCCCGTTTCCTAAAAAAAGCTCAGGGAAAAGTCCCCGGTGTAAAATGGAGAAAAAAAACCGCTCCCCTAGGCCTCGTAAAACAAAATTCTGGCAACTGCAATCATTAAGACTGGGTCAACACCGCAATCAGAAGCCTTTCCCACCACACATCAGTGCACAGACTCACTGAACAGGCCCGAGCCGCACTCCAATTAGCTTCCTAATTAAAAAACACACTGATTCAACATCTGTTCAAAGGTGAGGAGATCAGACCTCGTCGCTTCCATTTTTAATTTGGTCGAGTACGTTCAGGATACTGCAATAAGGGGGGAAACTCCTGAGGCTTGGAGCAGCTCCGTAGTGCCATTTTCCCTGCACTGCCTGGAGAGAAGAGCTGCTCGTTTCCAGCTCTTAAAAAACCTCGGCCCCATCGCTTCGCTGGCAGGGCGGGCCGAGCCCGACCGGCAGAAGTCCGCCCCCTTCGCGACCCCTGACCCCGGACTGCCGCCGTGCTGCCACAGCGAGAGAACCCGCCCCCCTTCCCAGCTCTCCGGGAAGAAGGTGCGCAGGGGGTCTCGCTCACAGCCCGCGCTGGGGCGATGCCGGAGAGGCGGGGCCGAGCTGAGCCCCGTGCTCCTCTTTCAGCCCCCTGCCTCGCACCGCCGGCAAGAACTGCTCTCACTCTGCAGCCGCGGGGACGGACGGACGGCGGCAGGGAGAGCCCGAAGCGATGCCGAGGCCCGCGGCGCCAGCTCCGTCAGACGCCCCTGAGTCCTCGGCGCCGGGCCCCGCCAGGCCAGGAGGGGAGTGGCGAGTGTACGGGTTCGAGAAGAGCGGGCCGTAACTGCTGCAGCGCCACACGGCGGCGGGGCACGATCCCGCTGCCGTCACGGCATCTCCAGTTTGCTTTCCCACCCCGTCACCTCTGGAATAATGCGTGGAAGAGCCCCCCCCCCACTCACGTTTCCCCTCTGGCACTTTCCCAGCTTCCTCTCCCTGGAAGCCGGCAGGGAAGAGCTGCTCACTGCGCCCCACTGCCCCACCCCCCCCCCCCCCGCAGACACGCCCTTCCTCCTTCCCACGGCCTGGCCGGGACCCCCTCCCCTCTCGCCCCTCACCCCCCCGTGCCGCTGTCTCAGCGCCGGTGGGGAAAGAGGCCTGGGTGTCTGATCTCGTGCACGAGTGTCACCTCACGACTGCGTCACTGCAGCAGTGGGTGCCGTGAGCCCGAGAAACTGCGCACCACAGCACAGACTCACACCCAGGATAAACAAGTCCTCACTGCACACCTGTACCACGCCCATCCCCGAGTCCGGGCCCCACCCCCGTGCCGTACCTGTCAGCGCGAGGCAGCTCCGGCCTGCGGCTCTCTTATTCTGCAGAGGCAGCTGCTCGGCGTCCATCGGCCTGCGGAGGGCGCCACTGAGCACCGGCTTCTTCTTCCTGCGGGGCTCCGAGCCGGGGTCCCCTGAGCCAGCCAGCCGGTGGGGTACCCCCCCCTCCTGAACACGACACGGCACCGTCACCCTCCATCTTCCCCAAACACCACCGTCAACATCATCATCATCATCATCATCAATGCCTCCGCGAGGCAGGAGCACGAGCCAGAGCTGCCCTGACCAGCAACGGCCCATCAGGGCAACAGCAGCACCGCGATGCCAGAGTTCGCTCGGTATCAAAATTCCTCAGCTGGGAACGCAGCAGAGAAACGTGCGCTCCGAACGGCGCGGCTGGAAACCAGACTCCGATTCCAACCGGCATCCCAGCTCCGTAATCTAATTTGCACCCCGGCATGTGTTTCACAGCTCCGCCAAGCCGTGCGATTTTAATTAAACTGAGGGGGCGGGGGGGTGAACCGCCAATCTCTCGTGCATCACAGACACCGACTGCGACTATTAAAACTGTGGCGAAGGCCAGCGGTTATTGCTTTTACCCAGGAGCCACTGGGGCCGTGCCCCACGCCCTGCGTCTCCCTCCCCCCTGCAGCAGGGAGGGCGAAGAGGGCCTCTGTGCCCTTGGGTCCTTGGTATCACAGCAACAGCCCCTTTACAGACCCTACTTAATATTCCCTTAATATTGACCTGGAGTGAACCGGGGTCCAGTGCTGATCGGGGTGTTTGAAGCCAGTCCCAAGTGTACAAGAGCCCCCCACCACCCCCCCCCCCCCTCCAGAGGGCAGAGTGGGTACTCCTTTCTGCTGCTGGGGATGACCAGAGAGCAACGGGCATGTTTGCACTCCCCCTCCCCCAGTCCATAGTGGAACGTTCCACTCACCTCTCCTTTGATGCTGACAGAGGCAGGGGCGGAGCCTCGGTGGGCCGCTCCCACTCTGCGCCGGACGAGGGGGGGTCTTTCTCCAGCCTCCAGGGGATACTCACCCGGCAGCTCTCCTGTCAGCTCCTGCACACGGGCGGACCGTGTCAAAAAGGAAAAGAACGAGGCTTTTTGTTTTGTTTTTGTTTTTTTTTTAAAAAAAAGAGGAAATGCACTGCCGGAAGAAGTGTGCACTGAAAAAGGGGACAGACTCACGGCCTCCTGCAGACAGATTCGCCTCAGTTCTCCCAGTCGGCTGTTCAGGGTGCTCTGCAGGCTCCGCCTCCTCTCCTGCAGCTCCGCTATTCGCTCTGCCAGGTGCTTACCGCCCTGTTCACTGAGCTGAGAGTCTACAGACGCACAATAACACACACTGCTTAAGACAGACAGACAGACAGACAGACAGACAGACAGACAGACAGACAGACAGACAGACAGACAGACAGACAGACAGACAGACAGACAGACAGACAGACAGACAGACAGACAGACACTGCTTACTGCGCTGGGCGTCCACACACACACACACACACACACACACACACACACACACACACACACACACACACACACTGCTTACTGCCCTGTTCACTGAGCTGGGCGTCTACACACACACAATAACACACACTGCTTACGGCCCTGTTCACTGAGCTGGGAGTCTACACACACACACACAATAACACACACTGCTTACTGCCCTGTTCACTGAGCTGGGAGTCTACACACACACACACACAATAACACACACTGCTTACTGCCCTGTTCACTGAGCTGGGAGTCTACACACACACACACACACACACAATAACACACACTGCTTACTGCCCTGTTCACTGAGCTGGGAGTCTACACACACACACACACAATAACACACACTGCTTACTGCCCTGTTCACTGAGCTGGGAGTCTACACACACACACACACACACACAATAACACACACTGCTTACGGCCCTGTTCACTGAGCTGGGAGTCTACACACACACACACACACACACACAATAACACACACTGCTTACTGCCCTGTTCACTGAGCTGGGAGTCCACACACACACACACACACAATAACACACACTGCTTACGGCCCTGTTCACTGAGCTGGGAGTCTACACACACACACACACACACACACTGCTTACGGCCCTGTTCACTGAGCTGGGAGTCTACACACACACACACAATAACACACACTGCTTACGGCCCTGTTCACTGAGCTGGGAGTCCACACACACACACACAATAACACACACTGCTTACGGCCCTGTTCACTGAGCTGGGAGTCTACACACACACACACTGCTTACGGCCCTGTTCACTGAGCTGGGCGTCTACACACACACACACAATAACACACACTGCTTACGGCCCTGTTCACTGAGCTGGGCGTCTACACACACACACTGCTTACGGCCCTGTTCACTGAGCTGGGAGTCTACACACACACACACACACACAATAACACACACTGCTTACGGCCCTGTTCACTGAGCTGGGAGTCCACACACACACACACACAATAACACACACTGCTTACTGCCCTGTTCACTGAGCTGGGAGTCCACACACACACACACAATAACACACACTGCTTACGGCCCTGTTCACTGAGCTGGGAGTCTACACACACACACACACAATAACACACACTGCTTACGGCCCTGTTCACTGAGCTGGGAGTCCACACACACACACACACACACACACACACACACACACACACACACACACACACACACACACACACACACACACAGCTTACTGCCCTGTTCACTGAGCTGGGAGTCTACACACACACACACTTATGATTTCATCATGCAAGTCAGGGTTTTACTGCAGTAGGCAGTGGTTGCCATGATTTACCACAGTGAATGTGTGGTGCTGCTTTGTAAGGCAACAAAGGTACCATCACATCGTTTACTGCACTGACTTGTGATTAGAATAAGAGGCACAGGGTCACACTCAACATGGCTGCACATCCTGCTGTAACGACCTCTGTCCCTACTGCCATCTTGCTCATTCTACAGGTCCCCTGCAACCTACCTGGGGCCCCCAGGCCCATGCTGGTGATGAGGTGCCCTTTGACCTCCATGTCACGTGACACCCGAGAGGCCCTGCCACTCTCGCCGCCAGCCAATCGGACGCTCACCTGCAGAGGGAGGGAGGGGCAAGCTTAAGAGAGCAGGGATGTCTGTGCCGTTCCGGCGCTTGAACACACTGCAGCCTCCAGGGGGAGCTCTCTCACACAGGAGAGACGCCTGCCCCATTAACGAACATGAAGCAGACAGCCTGGCAAATGACTACTCATTGATGATAAGCACAAGTACTCCTCACTTAACACCTGCCTGCGCGACGTCTTTCCGCACGAATCGACTCCTTGCTTAAGGAGCACTTTTCCCACAACGCTGCCGAGGTGGACGAGCGGCGAGTCAGAGTTCGTCGAGGCCAGAAGGGCTGAACGTCTGTCTCGGGGCTTTGCTGACTGTCGAGCCAGACAGTCGTGATTGGGAGCAGTTTGACTGCATCTTTAATTGCAGGCTGCACAGCATTATCCCTGAGCGCGAGGAGCACGCACGCACGCACACACGCTCTGCTGAGGAAAAGCCCCAACGCTGGAGGAGAACCTTGTAATCCCAGAGTACAGAGTAAGGTGCAGGAATCTGCGATATCACCCCTGCTGTGAATCGGACCGAGTCAACAAGTACCCTTCAAGGTCAGCCATGCGTCATCGTCGTCGTCACACCGTGTTACAGGATGTGTGCTGTTCGATCAGGCCATCTCTGTTACCCGGAGACCTGCCGACGTGAACACGCCTAAAGGCTGTCAACCACAAGCGGATAAATACCCCGAACACTCACGCTGGTAACACACAAACACACGCGGGCATGCTGGCACTTGTGCACACGCAAGCACACACTGCACGTGACCGTAACAGCACCAGAGTGAAACCCATGTGTGAACTGACAGCCAAGGACGAAACCCTGGCCTCTTCTGTTATTTTTAATGGTAACACTGTTCCAGCAATAAACATTTTCACATGAAACGCGTGTTTCCGGGAATGGGGCTCTGGTGTTGTGGGAAGGATTCCTGGGATTTAATTACTGGTTTAATTCCTGTGGAAGCCCCTTTCTCTCCCTGCAGTGCAGAGATGCCCGGATGCAAAGCTGCCCCCCTCTCCCGAGGGAAGAGTCTCTTTACCACGGGATACAGAGGCGCAGGATAACTGGTGTGGAGGAGTTCAAAACGTCAGGTTATTGCGCCATGAAGCAAGACTTAAGGAAAAGTTCTGAGGTGAAGAAACTAAGGAAGTTTTGTGCTGGACTAGGAACACATTCCTTGCTGCTCTCATCGGGTTTTTCCCCACTTTCTTCCCACAAAGTGCCGAGTGAACAACACAGGCTCAAGAGACGTCAGTCGCTCCTGGTCGATGGCACCCCCGCTGCCTCCCGTGTAACTCTGAAGCCGCTCCCCGCCCCCGCTTACCTTGCAGTAGAGGTCATGAGTACCGCAGTGGTTTGGGCTTGTGGCCATTCAGTACTGCGCGCGCCTGCAGGCCGCTGCAACGCCACCGACTCCCAGCGGGTGGCGCCACTGTGCTGGGGCTCCCCAGTCTCCTGCAGCAAGGTCCTGCGGGACGACAGCAAGCAGAGATCTCAGAGCCAGAACCTCAACCCAGGGTCGCCAACGCTCGTGTCCAGACCCCTCCGCCACCCGACACCGACAGGAGCAGCTGCCTGCGCCCCTTCCCAGAATTCCCCAACACTGATCCGCACAGTAATTCGCTCTCCTCTGGTTTCACCCGGTTTCCCGGAGGTCACTTGGTCTTTGTAATTAGACGAAGTTGACAAACGAGAGGCCACCCGTCAACACATCAAGCCTGTTTGGTAGTTGAATTAGTCCGACGAGCTCATCCAGTCATTTCTCGAAAGAAGCCAGGCTTAACATGGCTGGTTCGCTTGCTCCACACTCCTACAACCCTTTGCGTAAAGACGTGCCTCCCCTTCTTGGTCCCGAGGGTTGCATACAGCTGAGACTGGAAAGATGCCAGGGTTTTGGCTTCAACAACATGGCTGGGCAGTGTGTTCCAAACTCCCACAACCCTCTAGTTCCGACATGCTTTTGATCTGCTTAAGCTCCACAGACTTTTATAATAATACTACATTTAGGGCTTCTGGTTTTCGATGCTTATTTTCAAGCTGCACTCCTCCCTTCGAACTGCAATTACAGCTTTTTCAGCCATTTCTGTTCCTAATTAGGAGAAAAACCTGCAGCCGTGGCCTGTGCCTTAGATCATTTTCAAAACTCGTTAAAAACCTCAACTCAGTGATTCAGACATCACGTTTCAGCGAGCATACAAGCACAAGGATGTTTAATGGCGCAATAATATCCGTCTGGAGATCTGTGTACAACATGTGGCAGAAATAACTGCGGTACAAAGACACACTGGAGGCTCGAGGTTACTGGGAGGCGGGAGAGTGACGCAATGTTATTCACGAGGTTCACTTCGGTTTCGGGAGAGGGCGAGATTCCGGCAGGAGGGATCGGTGCCACCTGTCAGCAGGGATTCCCGTCACCAACACAGGGGAAGTTCAAGCACGATCAAATTCAGGTGAACGAACGGATGACTGAATTTGTGTTTTTAACAACCGCGGTCAGCTCACGGCAGCTTTAAAGAGACCATGAAGCAATCACATTTAAATTAAAAATGCAGAAAAACAAAAGTCGGATGATTGACAGTGTCCTGCTGTTACAAGGGCTGTCCAATACTAAACTGAGAGATGTGGAGAGGAAGAGAACCGGAGTGTTGAGTCCAGTGAAGTAACGTAGAGAGATGGCTCTCTGCCATGCCGGGCAGTATTCAGTGCTGTGCCTGACAGAGCGTCCAGTGAGTGGCATTCAGTGGGCTGCTGAGCACTGTTCAGTGTGGTGCTGGGTAAAACGCCCAGTACATGATGTTAAGTGCGCTGCCAGGCGGTGTTCAGTTCCGCGCCAGGCAGAGTGCCCAGTACGCAGTGTTCAGTGTGCCGCTAGGCACAGTGCCCAGTACATGGTGTTCAGTGCGGTGCCGGGCAGAGAGCCCAGTACATGGTGTTCAGTGCGGTGCCGGGCAGTGTTCAGTGCCATGCCAGGCAGAGTGCCCAGTACAGTGTTCAGTGCAGTTCTGTCTCCAGACACTGTACAGGACTGCTGGTGGACCCAGAGCTAGGAATGAGGAGAAGCTTCTCCTGCAGGGCGGCGCAGGAAGAGAGGAGGCACCAGGACAGCCCCTTCATGGCCACCCTGAGCTCTTGTTTACACAGGTGGAAAAGTGGCACAGAGATATACTGCACAGATCCCCCTCCCTGGCCTCCCCTTGCAAACTGCTCCCCCTGAAAACTCTACAGCCACCAGCTAGGAGGCCGGGAGATCCGACTGTGCTCAACGCTTCGGTGCAAAGAGTAAGCGCAGCACAAGACAGACACAGCGAATCCCATCAATAATGGAGAGATGACAGGTGGAGAGCGGGACGCGCCCCGAGGGGCCTGTCGGGTTCACACGGCACACACACCGGCGCGTGCGAGCGCGTGTGTGCGCGCAGCCCCAGGGAAGCGCGGGGCGCAGGCAGGTAGGGACCAGCCCCTCACAGCGCCAGGCTCCGGAGAGCCGCGAGACATCAGGCGCAGATGGCAGAGTGCCCAGAAGGAGGAGGCCGCCGCCCAGTCGCACAGCTCCTCAACCCGTCAGTGACAAGATCGTGCGCGAGAGCAGCAAGACCAACACAGACGCACAGGCCTGTGGTGCTGCGGGCTGCTTGCCTGTGTCGGGCTCGTTTTGTGCTCGGTGCTGAGCAGCTGCTTGCCGTCTCTAACGGCAAAGCTTCTTTCGGTCTTTAAACATCAACGACAAAACCATGGGACGAGTCTGTTCTCTGAGAAACATACCATTTTTAAGAACCTGATAAAGCAGTGGGAACTGTGGGCTCCACCCTAAAACCACGACTCCCATCCGGAAACGGGGGGGACCCGTGTGCTCCCCAGGGGCGCAGACTCACCGTGTCCCAAGGAATCAACTGCGCTGTATCGCGGCCATGCGATCGCGCGCCGGTGAAGCTCCGCCTGCTCGGCAAACCCCTGCCGTTTCAACGCACAAAAAGAAAACCAATCGGGACCCTGAAAAAATTCACACGAAGGCCGCATTAATCGAACACCAGCTCTCTGCTCCCCGCGGGACGAGGCAGCGAGCTGGGAGAAGGCAAGTCATCAGTGAACTTCCTCCCCCTCTTGCAGGAGTACCTGCCCCTGGAGATGGGGCAGACGATGTGCACACATGCTCTGGAGGGTCAGCTGTTCCTACCAGCTGCCAGCTGCTCACCACGGACAGCAGGGTGGGCAGGGCAGGCAGAGGAGTTGCCAGCAGCACGTGTATACTCTGCAGTCCGCGAGATTTGAACCCGCAACCCCTGGACGGCAGAGCCCAAGCCTGCAGGATGAAGGGGGGAGCCAGTCCAGCTCCGCTTCCAAGACGGCAGCAGCCCGAGGCAAGCCAGGACAGCCAGTCTCAAAACACCACGACAAGAACAGAAACAAGCTCCGACACCTACTCCCTCTCTTCAGAAGCCATAATTCACATCGTTAACCCACGCCTGCCTCTCAGTTGAACGCAGCCTGCTTTCCCAGGTCGCTGCCCTGCGATCTGCTATTGAAGATCGCTTCTCTCCAATCAAGCTCTCGTCGAGCTCTCGTCTGGAGCGCGTCGGAGGAGACCCCCCGGAAGTCGGTTTCCTCTTGAAGAGCCGGGTCGCTAATCACCTGGGGGAGCCAGAGGGAGGAGGAGGCCCGCAGACAGGGCCCCCGCCTGACTTTATAGCAGGATTGAGGATTGTTCTAATGAGGCAGGGCTGCACACAACCCCCCCCATCCTCCCTCCCTGAGCCCCAGAATCACTTCCCTCACAGCAGGTTCCCCGGTTCCACACGAGCGACAGGGCCGCCCGATTTCGATTCTAACTGAGCCGCCAGCCTGCCGTCTTGAGCCCCGATCGCCACGGTCCTGAAGGCGTGGCTGCCGACGCCGAGGAGCCCTGAAGGATTAGGGGTCCCCAGGACCAGGGCTGGCGACCAATACAAAGAGCTTGTACTGGGGGCCCTCCGGCCCGTTCGGCAGCTAGCGGCTAATTGATCCCAGGATCTCCTCCAGCCGTTTCCTGAACGGGACCAGGGTAACACCTTCCACACACCCCTCCGTGCGCGGAGGAGCCTCTTGTCCCCCGTTTTAAACGCACCTCCCCGCCCTCTGGATCGCGGTTCTCCGCTCGAACGCCTCTTCGCCAGCCGCGCGCGTGAGCTGGCAGGGAGGAGCGGCTGGCTGGCATCTGGAGGCGCAAGTCGGGGGGGGGAGGGGGGGTCAGAGCCGCTCACCAGAGGGAATGAAAACGACCTGGGACAACTCCAACCCCGGCAAACCCTCATCGATAACGAGGAGGCAGCAGGCGGGGCAGACGGGCCGGTCCCCCCCTAGCCAGAAAGGATGGCCCCCGCCTGCGATTTGACACCCGGCCAGGTCGGCAGCAGCCAGGGAGCGTCTCGACGCCTCATTAAGGCTCAGTTGCCCGCGCCGGGGCGTGCAGGACGGCTCGCGGTCGGGGAGGACGGTGCTGCGACGCCTCCCCTGCTCATCAGGCCAGGCTATCGGACGCGCTCGGGCCACGGAGGGCTTGTGGGGGAGTGAAACCCGAGGCCCCGCGGTGCCCCAGCTCTTGGGCAGCCCCGACACCAAGCTGTTCGCCCACGGATTGAATCCAACGCGCACGATCTGCAGGACTCCGCTGGTCCATACGGATCCCTGCCGGGAGGCGGCCCGGCTCCGGGGAAAAGACTCGTTTTGGAAAACGCAGCCCTGTCGTTTCTTCCCCGAGCGCCGGTCGGTCTCGGGCCTTCCTGAACGCCGAGCGCACTGCAGCACGGAGCCCTGGACTCCTCCGGCCAAGCTCCGTCAGCTCCACAGGTACCCGGAGCCCTCAAAGGCGCCTGCACTCCGCTGAAGAGCGAAACACGCACCAGAGGACAGAAAGTGGGACCATCTGGAGGTGCGTTTAAACATCCTGAGAACAGGAGGCCCTTTCCCGCAAGTGGAACAAGCTGTCCAGTCACGTTACAGAAAACCAGAAAATGGCTGGATGAGATTCTGGGACGAATTAGTCCATCTCTAGAGCCCACAATGCTGTCCTACACTCTGTTCAGTCACGGCCCCCGAGAGCCAGGGTATTATTACAGAGGTGCCTGAGTACACACCTGTGGGCCAGGTGTGCAAATATCCACTGGAGCCAGCGTGCAGACAGCAGAGGCACCTTCACTGCAGTGCAAAGCACAGTTTGTACACAGTCATTATAGACTTAATGTATACTGTGCTCCACAGCACTCTGTCTCCAGCTGGGATAACACAGCTTTGTGTCAATTACTGCCCCAGACCAGGCCAGGATTCTGTTAGGATGCTGAAGAGCAAATCAAACATGAGAGTGAACTGTTTTACAACAACCCAAAGGAGAGGCGTCTCTAGCAATGCTCCGAGAGAAACTTATTTCTATTTGCGCCCATAAAAAGAAAGTGAGACCAGGCAAAGTGAGAGGGAGTTACATTTGACATTAAAATGTATGGAGCAAACAACATAAAACAAATCATTCACTCGCACGATATATAAACAACTATTGAAAGTCAGGGTAGCAAATAGCAAATTGTGGAAGTACAAACAAAATTAAAGTTCCTATGAATAAGGAGCTTGGGACCACTTGGCTGAATTGGCTCGTAATTTAGTTAACAGCACAAAGCAGGAGACCCAGACCACTGTCCTACAGCACCTGGCCCACAATCACCTGCACACGCAGCAGTGGCGAAAATATACATATGAATTCAATATGATCCACTGAAATGAAACAAGAAGAAAATAAGATCAGCATCAGGCAGAAATGGACCAACGGGAGAGGAATTTCTCAGGGGGGGCGCAGGAGAGTCCAGATGTGCTCAGCACATGTGGGAAGCACATGGCTGCCGGAGCCCGCGGCGTGTGGGAGAGCAGGAGCTCACCTGACACCGGCACGCCGCCGCCAGGAGGAGCCCTGACCGGCAGCAGGCGGCGAACTTCTGGAGCACGACGCCAGAGACGGAGAAGAAATCGAGCAGCAGCAGCAGCCGAGCCTGGGTGTGGAGACTGCAGCCCACCGGGCCAGCAAAGCCCTGACAGGCACACACACGCAGAGCGGTGCCCGAGCTGGCGCACACACACACCCACCCACCCCAGGACTGGACTGGACACTGCCTCTCACCCAGGGCACCGGGCTGAAGGAGACTTGATTGTTAATTGTACTTTTTTTAAGCCAGATGAAGGAAAAAAAAAACAACCACCAAAAAGGTGAGTCAGAAAGAAGCCAAATTCATAACCCCCCCGTTAACAAATGTACAAAGTCCACTGCTATGGGAAAAGAATAAAATGCAAATCCACCCCACCACCTCCCAGCAAAAACAGTGTTCAGGCTGGCAAGTGAAAACCAGCTGCCTGTCGACGGTTTCACGCGAACCAGTCCCAACACCACGCACACGCTCTCCAGAGGTCTCGAACCGGGGCCCAGCGGGAGAGGCAGGCCGTCGGAGTCGGGGAGAAAGCCAAGACGAAGACGGGAGCTGATTAAAACATGACCGCGGAGGAGGCAGACGGCAGCCCCAGCGCGCCGCACATCACAGGGATGCAAATCCGCAGCCGATTTCAATATTCAAACCCTGCGGACTGCGCCGTGGCAGGGGAGGGGCGGGGGCGGCCGAGCCCGCCAGAATCCACCTCCCCCCGAGCACACACGGAAAACGGGAGGCGCCCCTCACCCAGCACCCCACACCCGAGACCACAGAACACCGAACACCCCGAGACGGAAACCCAAAAAAAAAAAAAAGGGGGAAAAAAAAAGCACAATGCTGGATGGAGGGGGAGGTGATACAGCACCACACACAAAAACGAGGTGGCACAAACACAGCAGCACCTGGGTGCCTGGTCCCATCTGGGCCAGGCCGGGCTACAGGTCCTGCCATAGACCCTGGGAAGGCCGACAGTTGAGCCACAGGCGTGAAGGCACTGCAGGAGGCAGCAGTGGCAGAGGCCTGGCGGGGGTGCTGATTTGAAAGCATGTTTTCAGACAGCAGCACCCGGTGCCCGCTGATCCACCCACACAGGTCCGCCCGCTCCGAAAGCGGAGCCGCACCCCTGCGGCCGGAGGGACCCGCTGCCTGTCCCGGCCCAGGGCCGCCCACACACCGGGCCCAGTCCGGCGCAGAGGACAAGGACAGCGTCCTGCCTCAGGCAGCTGGACAGCAGGTCGGGCGAGCCAGATCCCAGACCGACACCCACCTCATTCCCACGACGCAAAGGAAAGAAACACAGGAATTTGGTTTGGAAAAAAAAGAAATAAGAAAAGGCCATTTTCTACATAAAAAAGTCCCTGTCACACTTGCCAGGGGTGGTGTGTGTATGCATTTCAGACTGACTTGGAGTTCACCCACGACTGTATGCCAGGATACGACAGCAGGATCAGCCCCATACCAACCCAAGCGGTTCCCGCAACGGCCTGCATCTCCCAGCAAAGCCTGGAGTGGATCACGCAGCTCCGCAAGAGGGAGTCCAGCCCGTTTCTCCTGGAGACGGAGAAGCTGCTGCTCTCTGCTACAGGGCGAGGCGGACCGGCCCTGACCACGCTCGCTTGGCACAGCCACTGCTGGCACACAGCAGGCAGGATACGGCCCTCGGAGCACGGGAAACGTCTGCCTCTGCAGCTGTCTGGAGATAAGACTGGCCCAGCGCATGCAATGAAGAGGGACGCCCGGACCAGCCCTGCTCTGCAGGAATAGGGCCGAAGGCAGGGATAATAACAGTGCGTTAATAACAGGGACTCTTATTATAACACTGCATGCAAAGCAGAGCTTGGAAAGGCCTGCACGCCTGTCTCTGTCTGTAGGGCTGGCTCGATGACGAGCACCTACAGGAAGGGCTGAACAGCTCCATAATACCAACTCCGCGAGCAACTCCCTGGTCAAAACACCCTGCTCCGTTAATCCCGGACCAACAGCAGCCTGGAAGCTGGGAGGCACAAGATCCTTGACCTCACTAAGCCCGCCCGCTCCCGAAATCCAACAGGAACAGGCTGTCCACACGGAGAAGCCAAAGAGAGCAGGTAGATCCAACAGGAAGAGGCTGTCCGCACGGAGAAGCCAGATGCCCAGGTATTCACAACCCTCAAATGTCTCCACGTCGCTTTTGAAGCCAATATCCTGGCTTCCTTCATGAAACAGCTCTACCTGGCACCAGTGGGGTTAGTGCCTCCTCTGTTTCATGGCTGGTGTTGTCAGGGTGGCGAGGCCCACTATGCCGACACTGTTTCTCTTAGTACGGAGGCACGCAGCTCAAAGCTTGCGTGCTGTGTGTCGCTGGCACACGCAAACAGGAAAGGCCTGGATTTAAAACACACAGAGACACCCCCCCCACTGCGCAGCTGACCAGCCAAAAGAATCTAGGTTACCCCCCTTCTTCCCTTCACCCCCACTCCTCTGCACTCTCTCTCTCTTGAGCACGCCATCTCTCAGCCCGTCTCTCTGAAGGCTGCGCTGTGCAGTCAGCTCTTCCCCTCTGTCAGGGCTCTGAAAGGAGACCAAACACAAAAACGCCAGTGATCTCACTGCAGGAGCTAATGACTGCTTTGCAACGACCCGTTAATTGCTGCAAATCAACAGGCTGGCCTGCCTGTCTCAGATAGGCTGTACCGAAAAACAAAACAGCTGCAGGTCAGAGCCAGTTTCCCTCCCTTCCGCGACGCTGGTGAGAGCTGGGCAGGGAGAGACCCAGACCTGCAGACTGGCACTCGCTCAGCAGCGCCACTGCGACTGTGGATCAGAGGATAATGCAGAGAGGCCACCGATGAAAGAGACGTTGACGCATCTTTTACGTCTCCTAGACAACTATAGAAGCAATAAAAAGGAAACCTCAAACGCGCAGAATTTACACCGCGAAGTTAAAATCATACTACACCCTAGTAAGACCCCATACAGAATATTGTGCAGAATTGTGATTGCCAAATAGAAAAGACATTGCTGCTCTGGAACCAGTCCAAAGAGCAACCAGGTACATTCAGAAACTTACAACGTGTCTGACGGGCTGAAGGTAGCGATCCTGTCCAGTCTCGAGCAGAGAAGACTACCAGGGGAGCCGATACAGGAACTCAAGCCTGGGCTCAAGCATGGCCAGTGTCAACCCAGTGCGCTGCTTCAGAAGCTACAGTGCAACACCAACCAGATACCAGTGGGAAGCACATGTAAAACAGGGCAGGAGGCTCTTCTTTACAACCTGGGAGGTGGGAGTGTGGAACAAGCCACAACGTTGTTGAAGCCGATACCCTGGTTTCCTTCAAGAAACAGCTGCAGGAGGTTCTGGTATCAATCAACCACTAAGCACCGAATGGGCTGGAGAGGTAGCAAACCCGAGGCCATCTGGCCTCTTCTTCTTCTTACCAGCAAAAGGGAATCTGATTATTAATCACCTCTGCCGTTAATTGCGAATCAAGCACGACATGTGGCAGCCAGCCAACCGTGCAGTTGAGGAATGGAACCCGGAGGTGCTCAGACTGCTCTGCAGCGTCCACGGGGGACAACAGCGGAGCCCACACCCTCGAGGCTGTTACTGCGTTCTCGGGGACCTCGAATCGTTTACAAATACCGGCCCAAACTACGACCTGCTGACCCTGAACACATGCACCTGTGAGCTGCTGTCTACAGGCCAAGCCACACAGGGCTGTTACTCTTGCTGACGGAGCTCCGAGAGGCAGCCTTAAAGAAGCCAGAAAAGTAAAATAACTGTAAAATACTGAGGGAAAAGATAAGAATAGACCATTTTCATGTGGGATGTATAGTGGTAAATCTTTGATTGTATAAAAGGATTGTGTTGCATTTCTCATCTGTATTTAAAATGGTTTTATCTGTTCTCTAAAATAAAGAAGTGACTTCCTCCCCCTCGATGTTACTCATTACGTTTGCAGGAGGCAGCATGGGTTCAGGCCCAAGAGCACTGCACCGGCTCCAGTGGTGGATGAGCTCCCAGGGAAGTGCAGCCACACCAGTAAACCTGCTCCACTCTACTCTGCGCTCCAACTGGGCTGAGAACAGATCTGTTGCTCCAGAGGGGGGGCTGTCAGTGCTGATTTACTCACCCTCCCCTCCCTCTGCAGCTGTCCTGGTGAAGACACAGCTGGCACTGACAACTACAGCAACAAGCACACGATCACAACCGAACAACTGCACATGCATGATTATACACACACACTCAAAGACACTCTCAGGTGAAAAGACCTTTCCCTGTTAATAAGGGGATAATTGCTACACAGCGACTTCCAGATTTAAAATAAGAAAATAATTCCCTGCAGACCTCTACTGTAATTGCTCAATGGCCTTCTGGGAGACAGATCAAGGACAGCGCTCTCCAGAGCTATCGTTAACCCTGGCTGGTTCGACTTCCACCCAACAGCACAGAAACCAAAGTTGAAAAAAATTCTCAAGGTGGCAGGACGGTTCTGCAATACTGTCAAGAGTGTCTGTGTGAACCGAGAGCCCAGTGCTCTGTTACCAACACTCCTGGTCTGATCTCTGATCTGGAGTGCCGGGGTCATCCCCTCTGCATGCAGTCTGGACCCCAGCAGGGGTAAGAGGATCCCCCAGGCAGTTTCGGAAATAACAGAGCCCCGCGCCCCCTCCCAGCCCAGGCAAAGACAAACCGGCAGTCGCAGGGCAGCCGTGCCCCGACCCCTGTCTGCAGCCCCTTCTGTCACATCAGAGATCCCCTCGGTCTTCCAGGCAGCACAGAGGCCTGCCTTTCCCAACACTTCCCCCTAAGATTTTTTCTTCTCTTACAGGCGCGCCGTCGAAACCCATACCCCGGCACCCTCAGATCCATCGGCTATTAAACACGCAACACGCCGGACGGCCTCTCGTTTGCATCTTGTGTTCTTCCAAGCCCGCTCTGCGCGTACGGTCCAGCGCTTGCCCAGTGTGCATCAGACACAGCGCAGGAGGAAAGAGACTCCCACCTCACTCCGGCCTGCTCCTCGACACCAGGGGACTCCCACCTCGACACCAGGACTCTGCAGGACCGGAGGGGAGGCGTTGCTCGATGGAGATCATCCCTCGGACCGAAACACAGGTACGAGAAAAGGCACCAGTCCTACCCTCAGCAGGGGCAGCACCTGCGTCACCGAGACCCTCTCTCAGTGGCCGGGACAGGGTAGCGTGGAACAGTGACGCACCCTGGGGACTGTGGAGCATCGGAACAGATCTCCCTGTGTGCACTCATAAGTTTACTGATCAGACTCCCGCTGCGCAGCAATTCAGCCCATTCCTGGGTTTCGGGCGAGCCGCACATCCACATCACACGGGTCACCTCTGTGTGTGGCACCACTGCCGCACCCTGGTTTTCCCATTTAAGATCTCTCCAGCTTTGTGCCAGAAAATCAATTAGCAGATTTTTTTTTATGGTTCAGACACCTCGGACAAAGGCCCTGACTAAAAATAGTAACAAATAATTGCACAATTGCTGAATCGTTAAAAGATTATCTCTCTGCGCCACGTCACAGCAGCTGCTCGGCGAGTCTGCAGAAAAACCCAAAATGGATCGAGCTGCTGTGCAGTGGGAGTCCGAGCCCTTTCCCTTCACCCTGGCTGACCCTTAGAGAGTCACCCCCACAACCCTTTTAACCTGCATAGTACCCCGAGCTCGCTGGGAGCGCTGGGTGTCTGAATCGCAAGGAAATTACCCCAAAAAGGGAGGAAAAAAACAAACAACCCCACCTGGCAGGCAGTGGCTGTATTTGCCTCTCTTAAACAAACAAGGAGCTCAGCAGGGAAATGAGGGAGCCAGAAATGGGACACGGGAGGCTCAAGGCAGAGAAGAGCTGCTGCCTCGGTCGGCGGGTTTGTTTTCAAACATTCATTTCCTTTTTCAAGCTCCACAGAAGCCAATATCCCCCAAGCAAACTGCCCACAACAAGCGGCACAACGCCTAGCACAAAAGGGAACTGTCACAAACACGGCGGCACGCGTTAACTCCGGCTCTCCGGCCTCCTGCAGAGGGAGGCGTTCGGGAGGCTGATGCATGGTTACGGCCTTATCCTGGCCGAACTCCAAGACCATCCAGCGCATGCGGGGAATAAGGTAAAACAGATTCGTTTAATAAAATGACAGTGAGGCACCAACCGGTCAAGCAGCACAAACTGCACATTGGTGGGGGTGGACGGGAGTCCCCATTACTTGCAAAGCACTTTGAGTGGAGTGTCCAGAAAAGCGCTATATGAGCGTAAGGAATTGTTATTATTAAACCAGCACCCAGAGAGTGGAGTCGGAGCAGCAGTGCAGTAGGCCCATCGGCATGTATCCTTTGCTCACAATGAGTAAGTGCAATTTGCAAAAACACATATCCTCCATAGCATGGTAAGCACTGTGAGAAAACCGGATCTGTATGGATGTTGGGACGTTTCCTTCCTACCAGGAAAAGGTGAACTATAACTGAACTACAAGCGACCTCCACTGCGGGCGGCTCCAGCGCCGCGGCTGTCAGGACACGCCAGCAGGTTTCGGGGAAATGACTTCCCAGCCCCGCGCGCACGCAGAGAGACTAGAAATCACGCGCGCCGATCCAACAATAGCGGCTTTGTCCCGGCGGAGCCGTGAATCTCACGTGATCCGAGCTGCCGATCTCCAGACTGAAGGAGGAGAGGATCGGACTTGTCTGCCGCTGCCCACTCGCGGGGGAGCTCTCCCGCGGGAGAGGATCCAACACCAGCGGTGTGGGAGCAGGGGAGGGCCCCGCCCAGGGCAACAGGCCGACACACCTGCCCTACCCTCTCTTCCCCCACCCCCTCCCAGGGGATCATGGGACAGGAGGCTCAGGACGGGCTGGAAAAACCGGACTCGGCTCACACATCGGACTCCCCCCACGTGCCGGGCTCCTGCGCACAGGCTGTGCTGACGAAGCGGAAAGCCGCATCAGGGCGCGCGCGGGCGTGAAACCCTCAGTGCCTGGCGCCGGCTCCGATGCACGGAAACCCGAAACGACAGAGGCCCGTCCGCTGCACCAGTGACCCAATCAGCACGGTC
The DNA here is from genome assembly GCF_059453375.1 of Lepisosteus platostomus. Taxonomy (NCBI): domain Eukaryota; kingdom Metazoa; phylum Chordata; class Actinopteri; order Semionotiformes; family Lepisosteidae; genus Lepisosteus; species Lepisosteus platostomus. The sequence continues at coordinate 2,975,609 of NC_142613.1, forward strand.
TCACCCCCCCACTGCCCAGCTGACCGACGCCCCAACAATCCACCAGTACCCCCAATCTCCACTCGGTCCTCGAAGCGCCGCGGTAAACGTCAAGAAGTGTACTGTTTTCATTTGCATGTCCTGGCCGGCTGGCTTTGATTTTTAGGCCAGGCAACGACCCCTGCACAGCCAGGGAGAGAGAGAGAGAGACACCCGGCCTCGGGTGCGAGGCAGCAGCCTCTGGGCGTGCTCCGAGCTGGCAGCTTTACTGTGCCGGCCACTTGGGAACGGCTCTTGACGTAGAGCAGGACGCTCGACCCAGCTGGCTCGTTTGGCAGCAGAAGCCTGGGATCAACTGGCTACAACAGCGTGGCTGGGTAGCTGCTTGTTCCATGCTCCCACAACTTTTTGTGCAAAGAAGCACCTCCTGCTCCACTGGCACCCTGCTCGCGGGCTGGCGTCTTTGTCCAAACACTGGCCGGCACGTGTTGCTGCATGCCCCTGTTGCCAACACACACACACACACACACACAGTCCAGGTAGAGCTCAAATAATCCACCAGCGTAGATCCCTCTCCCTCCCTCCCCCCTCACACACACACTGCTTTCCTTGCAAACAGCCCTATCAGGGTGACATTGTTCCCACGGACTGATAAGGCTGCAGTATCTGCTCTGGCCTCGGGAGCCTCTGTCCTCTGTCATCAGATGCCCAAGAACAGCCACTGACCAGTCGGGAGGGCAGGTGATGGCCTGCAGCGCGTCGGGGCGATCTCACACACACACACACGCGGGCGCTCTCTCTGTCTCACACACACACACACACACACACACACACACACACACACACACACACACACTGTAAACTCTGCGATGGAGACAGACAGGAAGCGTTTCAACGCAAAGCCTGGATGAAACGCTTCTCGTGCTCTCTCTCTCTCTCGCAGGCTGATGACGGAGGCCGCAGCTGTGTTTGTCCGTAAACACGGAAAAATCACTCAGGTCTTTCCAGCACGCTCCCATCTCTTCCCTCTCGCTTCACCCGCGGCAGCCCCTGACCCGCCGCGGAGGCGACGGTAAACCAGACATCCGCCACACACGGGGACTCCTGCTCCCACCACCCCACACCGGGACGGAGGCGCTGTCCTTCGAGACGCTGTGGCTTTGACACGGCGCCATGTAAAAATCAAGACCGAATTGGCATCGGGGTGCAGGGCTTCGGACACGAATGGTGCGTGTCGTTCGTTTGGGAAAGGTGCGCACGGGCCCCACAAAAAACCCCACCATTCCTTCACACTCCTTATAGCAAAGAATTCCTCACATGACCATCCTGCTCTTCATCCCAGAAGATCTCAGTGCTTCACATGTAGGAAGAGATCTACTTCGTTCAGCAATGAATCATAGCCCCCGCCGGGAGATGCACAGGGGCCACTCTGCACCAGTGCCCCCCCCCCGGGAGACGCACAGGGGCCACTCTGCACCGGCGGCCCCCCCCCGGGAGACGCACAGGGGCCACTCTGCACCGGCGGCCCCAATGCACAGCAGATCACGGGGAGGAGCAAGCAACTACTTCACCAGCTGAATCAAGGCTGAAGAACATCTGTGGCGCAGTCCATGGTTCACGGTCACCCGGGGGGCTTTAAGGTTGAATCACAAACCAGAGGACACAAACTGCTTGAAAGTGCACTGAAAACCAAGAACGGGGACGAAGGAGCCTGCGAGAACCGGCGGATGGACTTTCCACTCAGGACAGAACACACTTCTTAGCGTTCTGTGGGTGTGGGTGTGGGTGTGGGTGTGGGCGCACACAAACAAGCCACCCCATCAGGCTGTTGGTGCCAAAACCTGGCTCCTTCCGGAAAACAGCCAGATAAGATCCTCAGATCCCGCAGCGACTAACAAACTACCTGCCAGACAGCCTGGATGGGACAGGAGACCTGTCCTCCTTTGTAACCCGCTCGGGTTCAACACGGGGATCTTCAGGAGGGCCAGACTCACACCAGACCACGCAAGTACCATGATGCTCCAGGCAGAGCGTTTCTAAGGCGCCTTTCCCACCATGCACTCTGGCATTCCCAGACTCCAGATGTAGCCGTGAACCCGCAGCCAAGCAGATGGAAAAAGAGTCATCGGGGCCCTGCAGCTGACAGGGTGGGAATCTCCCTGCAGTGGAGGGGCACTGGTTGTGGATGAGGTTACCCACTTAGCCGTGGGAAAGAAGGAAAAGCCGGAGAGGGGAGCAGGACAGAACACACCCCCCACTTCAAGGAGCGCAGGAAGCTACAAGCACTTGTGTCTTCCTCCGAGCGAGAGGGCATTCTGACTCCCGGCCCAGCGAGGCGGGAGAACAGTGGGAGGGAGCCGCGCTGGGGCTGGACTGAGGAAGACCAGCCTGGGGAAAGCTCATCCTCCGGCCGCTCCAGGGAGCAATCCCGGCACAGATGCATCCTGTCCTCGGAGCTCCTGCCCGCGGGCTCTCGCCGGCACCTCTCGGCCTCGCCCCGCCCGTGTCCACCGCAGGGAATAAAAAAAACAACAACACAGCTCCTCTAAATTTAGAGCGAGCGCACCGCAACTCGGTGCTCCCGGGCGCCTCCGCGCTACACCGGCCGCAGAGACCTGCCGGGAAGCCGACAGAGAGAGCAGTCGCCCTAGCGCGCCGTTCAACCCTCCTCAAACTTAAAGGCGACAATTAGGACACGAAACTGTTGCCGTTTCGCGAGCTCCGTCACCACCACGGCTTACCTCGCGAAAGACACCGACGTGTTTATAAAACGACACGGAGGAAATGCGTCTCCAGCCGGCCGGCGTCCCGTGTCTCAGGACGGGGGGGCTGTGCGCTGGCCAAACCGTGGTCAACTTCGCTGACCGCTTCACCGCGGCCGCTGCCACACGACGGCCACGGCCGGGCAGCGGTAAAACCCAACCCAACCCGACCCGGGGTTCTCCCGGGGTCACGGCGGGGGGGTGACGCGCCGGGCTCAGGTGTTGTCAAAGCCCAACACACCGTCACCTGTGGCTCCGGGGTCTGGCAACGACCCGCCTGCCCCCACAACACCACGGGCTTAGGACGTCACGAAACGTTTCAACTGACAACAAAAAAACAGACAACACCTACATGTGAAACGACATCTTCCCCAATCTAAAAAAAAAATAAATAAATATCCGCTTTACAGAACGGGTAACACGCTGAAACAAACTCATCCCAACTCGCAACTCCGCGTTTGTTGTGCCGCGACTGTTCCTTTGTGGGGGGATACCGCTTGTAACGGGAGCGAAAAGCGTTAACGAGAGCCTGTCAGTGTGTGTGTGTGTGTGTTTGCCTGCCACAGAGCCTCAACACACAAACCTCGGGCACAACACCGGCAGTCGCGTGCACGACCGCCAGCTCCGCCACAAGCGCACCAGAGAAAAGTTGAGAGGCGTCCTACCTTGTCGTAATGAATCCGGTTGTTTTAGATATTACAATTCTTAATTTCTAAGCGGCTCCTTGCTGGCGACGATGTGTATTCCACATTCCGCTCGGGGAGGGCGAGAGAGAGCGGGGAGGTGGGGAGGGGGGCAGGAACACAAGAGTCAGATCTAGAGGAGGGGTAGAAGTTAAGTGTTAAGACATCTCCGCGTCCGTACGGCTTCTCCGTTTCCCTCACAATCTGACAAGCCGAGCCTGCTCCCCGGCTCCCTGGCGGCTGAACTCCAAGCGCCGGGTGGGAGAAAGACGACACCGCGAAATAAACACCCCCCCACCCCACTTCATAAATAAATTAAAACGCGTTTAAAAATGCCGGAGCGGCGCAGTCCAGCCTCACGGTATCACCCGCGGAGCTCGGCACCCTCTACTTCCTCGCAGGTTAGTTTACTCAACACAGTTCGGCTTTAAACCGAGGCAACCAAGTCTCCCTCCCACACGGGGGGAGCGGAGCGAGGGAGAGGGGAGGCTCACCGCTGTCTCTCGTCGCCGCTGCGTTCAGACACACACGCCTCGAAGTTCCGGCGACTCGAAGACGTGTCTGCGCACAGGCGTTAAAATCAACGCTCCCTGTACGATAGACGTTTTTAGTTTAGCCTTTTAAGTTTAAAGTTGAGGTTATCACCCCCCTCCTTCCCTCCCAATTCTCTCCAGCTGGTTTGGTCCAGAAGGTGCCCGGTGATAAGGATTCCAAAAATTCCAACTTTCTCCCCCCGTTCAGTCCAGATTCTCCACGTACAGCTACGCGAGTCGTGAAGTAGTTTTTTTTTAATTAATTCACGCTGTGATGGAATTTTATAATGCGTTTTGTTATAGCAGCAAGCAGGTAACAGCGTTTCGTAGGGGTTCCAACACCTTCTGGAGAGAGACGCTGCCGACGACGCCAAGACAAAGTTACTGGAATGAATCGATTTTTTAGAAACCACCGATAAGCGTCTTGTCGTCGTTCGCAAGCTTAGCTGTGCTTCTGTTTCAGCATTGCTTCGACGGCAAATAGGAAAGGGGTGGATGCTGGAGTGTGAATATCTTAGTTTAATATAAACCCTAACTTCCTGGGTATGTGTAAACAAATGCAATTTCCCGAAAATGGCATTAAAATTGATACTTTCTGCAACCTCAAGTCCGATTTGCAGTTTCAGTTAACTCCCTGTGGTACTGCACATCTTCCCGGTGTGTGTGTTATCGCTAATCTTTAACCCCTGTTCACAAATGCGTTCAGCCATTCGACTCCGCGTTGACGAGAAGACAACCTCTTCCCTCTGGTTTTATCGTTTCATCAGCAATAGTAATGTCATGCGTTACAGTATATTGGAATTCTCTGTCAGAAAACAGCGGAGAATCCACTGGAGATTGAGTCGGGCACACAGTAATTTTTATTTTGCCCTGGGAACATTTCCATGCTGTGTTTGCCTTTGCCAAATGTTCAAGTAACTTGCTGCTAAGATGCTTTGTCGCTGTAACCGGTACATCTCAGGAGCTCCAGTCACTGGCCCCCCAGCGGGTCAGCTGTGCTGTGACCGGCCGGTGGACCAGGTGTGGACACCAGCGGGTGAGGAACTCCCACGTGGAGTTTGCACACGGAGTGAGCTCCTGACCTTTCACAGGCCCAGGGCCGCCGGTCATTCCCCTCGTCTGCTGTCCCAGCACTGACCAGGGACGACCGCAACAAAAATGAGAACGATGGCGAGTTCGTGAACGGCTGTGGTCCCTGCTGTGCTCTCGTGGGGAGATATCCGGAGACTGGGAGACAGGTCAGTGTCTGGGAGGCACTGGGAAATGGGACAGTGTCTGGGAGACGGGTCAGTGTCTGGGAGGCACTGGGAGACGGGTCAGTATCTGGGTGAGGACACTGGGGGACGGGACAGTATCTGGGAGATGGGTCAGTACCTGGGTGAGGACACTGTGAGACACTGGAAGACGGGTCAGTGTCTGGGAGGTACTGGGAGATGGGTCGGTACCTGGGTGAGGACACTGTGAGACGGGTCAGTGTCTGGGAGGCACTGGGAGACACCTGAAGACGGGTCAGTACTTGGGAGATGGGTCAGTACCTGGGTGAGGACACTGTGAGACGGGTCAGTGTCTGGGAGGCACTGGGAGACACTGGAAGACGGGTCAGAGTTTGGGAGATGGGTCAGTACCTGGGTGAGGACACTGTGGGAGACACTGGGAGACGGGTCAGACAGGGAGCAGAGGGGAGAGGAGAGGAGGGGCCTGTGTTCCAACTGGTCCCGGGCACAGTGCAACTTCCCTGGCCCGGGCGGCAGTTTCGGTTTCGGTCCTATCACTATCCCTGCAACCCAAGAGCACCAGCTAGCAACCAACCCCAGAGCCTTGCATTCCCAAAGCGAAACCTTAGCAAACCCTGGGCTCTGTTCCCAGCTGCACAGAAGCAGAAGCCAAGCGAGCCAAAAGCCTGCCGAGCTCACAGCAGTCACCGGCTCTCCCAAACCCCGGACACCTTCTCCACAGGACGCCCCGCGCCATGGGCCACAGCCCCAGTCTGTGTTCGACTTGAGCACTTGTGCAGACAAGACCCTTCAGGAATATTTCCAGAAGAAAAACAAACGGACAACACAGAACTTTCATGATCATGGTGACAGCAGGACAAATGTCTTATGAGGTTTATCTTTTTTTTTTAAACTCATAATGCTGGAGTTACTCCTGTTGTTACTGGTATTGGTCATCGTATTGTTATTGTTCTTGCTCTTAGTTGTGGTATTGCTATTATAGCAATGCCTGATATTGCTATTGCTATCTCTGTTGGCTTTAGTATAAATGTTGCTTTTGGCATTGATATTGCTAATTGCACTGGTATACTCATCGCTATGGCCATTATATCCCAAAATAGCAGTACTGCACCTCTGACCTCTGCTGTATTTCTGATGAGCACTTCGTATTCTTGGTGACGCACAAGTAAGAAAGTCATCACCCTTCCATAAGACTGATACTCTTCAAAACAATTAACATTTTAAGCCTTCATGTGTGGACTGACAGGTGACAATACGCTGAAATATATCTTTCTTTACGACAGACGCGGTCCCATTCAGATTCCTTCAGCGCAGGTCTTTAATGCAACCCGCTGGTTAATTGAATCATAATTAATTAACGAGGTGCGCGTGCCAAACTCCCACAGCGGAATAGATTGGAAGGACTCCCCTTACTGTGGGAGAGCCAGGCAGTGACAGACTGATGCACGCTGCCTGCCGGTCCTCGGGACATTAAACATCTCTCTTTCACCGGGCTCCGCATGGCTGAGCACTACTCCTCGTTCCCCTCCCCCAGCGATAATCACTGGGACACCCATTAACACACAGCCAATGATCCAGTAAATGTGACGCAGGATTATTGAGGAATCAGCCTGATGCCTACAGACTGCAAGAAAGTGTTAATACAGGGCGTGTGCGTGCAGCATCGGGGGTGTGTGTGGGCCTGGGCTGCACTCACAGATACGCACACACGCCCCCAATTTAACACTTTCTTTCTCTTCCGGCTAATCCCCGAGTTATCCACTGGCTCATTGTCTGTGTGTGCGGTGCAGGACGACATCAGCAATGCGTAGGTGCTGTGATCTCCACCCCAGGCCCTGCGCAGTTGCTGCACTGTAGGCTGTAAACTTCATGCTCCAGCTGTGCATTTCTGGAGAACGTGTCTTATACTGTCAAATCAAACAATCGGAGCCACTCGAAATCATTATTCTCACCTGGGAGTGAAAACGGACAGATTCTGTGGCTCTCTAACACCGGGACTATCCTCCAGAGCCGAGAGCCCTGTGATAAAACGTGTTGGGTTGAGAGATGCAGTGAAACAACACAGAAGCCAGTCTGAAAAAGACACAACAGCGCCTGCACTTTCTGCGACGCCTAAAGAACTGTGCTGTGGGGAAGCAGCTACACATGGGCTTTTACCACAGCACCAGAGAAAGTGCCCTCACTAGAGGCATCACTGTGTGGTGCAGCCACACCACCACGCACGACAGAGACGCACTACAGAGGCCTGTGGCAACGGCACAGAGGATGACAAGATTCTCACCATCCGCTGTCACAGTAAAGCCCAGTCCCTCATTCAGGATCCCAACTATCTCAGCCTCAAACTGTTCTGCCCCCTGTGCCCTGGCGAGCTCAACCACACTGTTCAAGCACAGACCCCCAGACTGGAGAACAGCTCCTCCCCTCCTGCAGCGCGTATCCTGAACAGCTCACAGAACTCTCTGCACTCTGCACTCTGCACTCGGATGGCCATGGGCTTTTCTCACTTCCACATGTGTATGGCTCTCTACAATGTATTTATTGTTCTGGATGTTACTATTCATTATGTACCGTTTTGTAACATACCGACTACATGGTGTGGTGTTGTCTGTCGTACTGCGTCGTCTGTCCTGAGAGATCAGTGTGTATAAGCCTTCCAGTGTACATATGGCAATCAACTCCTCTACTACTCTACTACTACAACCACAGGAATGCCATCCGAACACACTGACTGAACTCTCTGGGCTGCGCGTCCTTCCAAACTAACTGTCAGTTCACCTCAGAGATGTCATTTGTTTTGGTTCCTGTGGAATATTTCTGTGGGACATGCTTTCACGATTTGGCCATTAAAAAAACGCCACTTGATTCGAAGCACGGTGGCTCTAGAGCTGTTTTGGGTCCCGACAGAAGTGCTGTATTTTCTTTTCCGGTTAATCAAGCAATTAGGCTCATTAAATGAGAAACGGCCAGGCAGGAGATGAAAGCCAGGAGCCACTGGCTGCTTTTTCCAGGCACGGAGCGGGGCAGCCTGTTATGGCCACTGTGTCCAGTTAAACTGCCCGCTGCAGTGGTCAGATGAACCAAGTTCACCTCTTTACCAAAGGGCACACAGGCAAGTTCCCTCCCGCCCAGGGATCGCCAACATTGGCCCCTGGCCAACCCCAATCCAGCAGGTCATAGGTCAACACTTAATCACGAGTTTCTAAAGAACTGGAACCACTGGGATCGATTAAACAGGTGACGTGTGAAACTGAGCAATTAACAGATCATTTAGGACTGCAGTCTGAGTAGTCTTGAGCCCTCCAGGACCAGGGTTCTCTTAACTGAGCAGATCGCATGCTGGACCCCTCAGCAGCTCACAGGTGATGCCCGTCTTCAGGGACAGTTGACCTGCAGGAGAATCCCCGCACTAGCACGTCCTCTCGGACCTCGGAGCGATCCGAACAGGCAGCTGACGTGGGCCAGCAGCGCTGGACACGTCGACACGCCCCCAGCGGGGCGAGCCGATTCCCAGTCCCGGTCCGAGCAGCTCCGAGCGTGGACGGCTGACAGGCAGCCAGCGGAGTGAGGAGTCGGGCGCAGACGCGGCTCCAGAGGATCTAGGAAAAGGCGAAGCTGGGGAATTTGAATAGGGGGAAGTCCAGCTGGGCCTGTGGGAACAGCAGCCCCTTCCTGCAATTCTGCCACAGAGGAGCCTTCGCTGGCAGGGGGCCACACTGCGCTCCTCTCACGCCTCCGGCCCGGCTGACAGGCCTTCACACCTGAGCAGGCCCAGAGGGGAGTTGGACCAAGGAACTAATTAAGAGCTCAGGTGGGTGGAAGGGCCTGAGCACCCTCCTGGCCTCGGGGGCTGTACTTGAATAGAGCCAGGCTTAAACAGCACAAGTGAGAGGTGCGGGCCGAGAGGGAGGACAGGGCGATTATCACTCTGAAGTGAAAGGAGTGCTTGGTCCATGCAAATTTAATGAACAGCCTTCACAGCTGTACCGAGTCAGATACACAAAGAGAGACCAGTGGGATCCCCCAGCGTCCCACACAATACACACACCCTGACACGCACGCACAAGGACACACACAGGAGTGCGTACGGTGATGTGCACAAGGACACACACGGACACACGCAGGAGTGCACACACACAGGAGTGCGTACACTGATGTGCACAAGGACACACACGGACACACGCAGGAGTGCACACACACAGGAGTGCGTACACTGACGTGCACAAGGACACACACAAGAGTGCACACACTGACGCACACGGTCATGGACACGCACTGGAGCTCCTACACAAACAAACTGTAGGGGCATAAATACAGACACAGGCACACACGTGGAGACAGGGATCTTCACACATGGACACACACAGGAGTGCAAAGACACACACCTGTATCTCTAAATTAAATTCTCATGGGGGCAAAAACAGTCCCCAGAAGCATCATTTGGGCACTTTAATCATTTAAAAGAGACTGGCCCTCACAATGCAACACACGCACAGACTGAGAGGCGGCAGGCAGACGTGCTCACTGGAATAAAACCTCTCTAACTAGCGCAGGAGAGGGCTCTCTCAGTCACTCCACAGGACAGATACCAGAGAGAAGAGGAGGGACAGGCAGGTCAAGAGAGGGAGACGGGGGAGAGATTAAAAATGACACAGAAGGTGAGAGAGGGGAGACGGAATGAGACACAGGAGGAACAAAATGGCCCAGAGAGGGAGAAGAATCTGAGGGATTTCCATCTGTTGTGTTTAATGATGTTTAGATTGCTCCCCCCCTCCCACCCCCCACCATGTCCAACTGCATTCTCACAGGTGTTTAAAATGAGCGGGAACACAAGTGACCTCCCTCTCCCAGCCCAGCCCTGAGCGGCGGCTCCCCCCAACAGCCCACAGAGCGAGCTGGGGGTGTCCCCTACCCCGGGACCCCGGGACCCCAGGACTCCGCAACTCAAACACATTTCAATCATTTCCCGGACCGAGGCCAACAACTGGCAGAGGGCATGTCGTGTCCTTAAATACAGGCAGCAGACACACAAACTGCAGACCGGGAGACGCAGACCTAGAAGAGTCTATTTCACGACGAGGACTGAGGTGCGTGTCGACATCACTTACATCTTCTAGACAAAGCAAGGAAAGAAACAAAAACTCCAGTATATAGATATATTATTTTTAAAAGATATACAATGTAATATGAATAAGAATAAATTAGAATACAGAATTTCAAGCATATAATGTCAATAAAGGGATTTGCTGAAAATGTTTAAATTGTACGACGTAATCGTAAGACCTCATTGTAGAGACATTTGTCCACCACGTCACCGAAGGGATGCTCCTGCTCTGGAATCAGTCCAGTGTAACCAGACACACCCTGTGGCTTCAGGGAATGACCTACACTGACAGGGTGAGGGAACTGAACTGAGCAGGCGGCCTGATACAGTTATTCAAGATCTCGAAAGACATCAAAAAAGCAACCCAGCGGATCTTCTCAGAATGAAAGGTGAAACACAAACCAGGGGATACAAATGCAATTAAAACAGAGAAAATGGGTGGGTGGGGGGTATTCTTTACACAAAGGGTTGTGGGAGTCTTGAACTCCCATGCTTGAAATTGATATCCTGGCTTCTTTCAAGAAAGCTGGAAAAGATCCTGGAATCAATTCCAATTCCACTTCCACATCCAGTAATTAGCTACTCGCGGCCCAGTGGGCTACATGGGCCGAAGTCGGTGTGTAATCTTGTATAGTCTTGTGTTAATACAGTATGTCTTGGTACCAAGCATCCCCAGAACAGCCTCCTAATGGGTTAATTCTCAGACTGATTTATGATTCTGGCAAATCTTTCCGAATATCTCAGCTTTACAAGTGCCAAGCTAATGTTTGCAAAACTGAAACTCTTGGCTCTTGTTTAGCGCTTTCAGCCAGCTTCAGACCAGTCTGTCATCGGTCAGTCCACACCTTTGCTCAGCTGATACGTATCCCCTGTTCCTCTAAGACTGTTTATACCTTTTCATTCCCTCTTTCCACGCTGTAAATTATTTTTTTTTAAAGCAGAAAAGTGCTGTTTGAGATGTATGAGGTAAAAATAATGCTTAAAAGGCATCCTTAACGCACTACAGACAGAGCTTACTGGTGCCTGGTGACATGAGAAAGGCAGACAGAAGGTGAACAGGACAAGCCCTCTTTCACTTAAAGAAGCCCAGAGGGGGGGCTGTGACCTCTGACCCCTGACCTCTGACCCACAGTGGACAGGTAGGGAGGATGAACGACACGGCTTCCAGCTATGGCCCACTGGGAAGGTGCTGGAACGGCATGAGCAAATGTAAACCATTTGTCTGCAGAGCGGGGGGGAGGTGGGGGGAGATCTGCAATAAACTAACAGGGAGAGAGAGAGTCAAGACAGCAAGAAAAACAGCTGTGCTTTCGTCCATGCCTCTCAGTGGTAACACATTTTTATTAGATTTTTCTTTAAACATAATAAATCAAACAGAGAACAAAGATAAAGCAACAACATCCACCCCCCCCCCCCCCCACACACACACACACATCAGTGGTACCCCCTCCACGTTTTCTCAACCTAACATTCAGGAAGAGACATCACACCAAACAGACGACCGACAGTAGCACAGTGTGACAAAGCCCTGACCACATTCCCTGCACTGGCACCATGCTGACGCTGCCCAACAGACAGACCTACAGAAAAGAAAACAGGATCCAACCACGAGGAAGGGCTTGTGGAGCTGCCAAATGCCGTGTCAACAAACCCCTCGTCAGCTACAGTGGCCAATTGTCAGAACCCAAGACCAGAGCCATTGTCCAGCAGGGCCATCATGCCAGGCTTTCCCTGTGGAATCTCTCTGTTGAATGTAATTCTGCTCTTCTGCCCTGGTGCAATGGCGAAATGTAAACCAGAAACACTTCTAGGAAAAGCTTGGGGATATACAGTATAAGCACCAGCCGATCCAGACAAGTTTACTGCAGCCCTTTGTGTCTCCTGCCAACTGGCCCTCTTCCCTCCAACCTGATCTGGACTAATCCCTCCTCCACAGCCCCCCTCCTTTATTAATTCACGAGGTGTACAGACTTGCCCTTCTCCATCAAAAGCATGCGAGGCTGCACAACGAAACTCCTCAGTTTAAACTTTCCCCTGGTAGTTCTCGGCTCACTGAAGTCTCTCCCCTCTTCTTCCCAATCCCTTCTGGGAGCCCAGCTCAACGTTCATGAGGGTTTCCCCATCATCAGCATAAAGGCGCCGTGATCTGATCGGACGGCACTGAGCGACTAAGGCCTGCTGCCGCAAGAGAACCGAGCGGCTGGAGGGAGTCTGGGGGTTCTGTGCGATCTGATTGGCTGTGAGGTGTGCGCTCTGTCCTGTGCACGCATGGGATTGGTCAAGAGCCAACCCTGGGGAAAACTCCCAGAATGCACTGCTAACCCACCCATCTCCACAACAAACTCTATACCGAATTCATGGTCTGACCCAGAACAGCAGAAACACAGGCCAGGCCTGTAGTTACCAAACTGTGAGCCGAAATTGTCAGATTGTTCTAGAATCAAGAAACCAGGAGTAAGATGGGGCAGAGGAACCTGTTTGCTTTGGAATCTCTATTTGTATTTTTTGTTTACAACCCAATCTGGCATCTCTGACTTTCTCTCCAGCAGCGACTCCTGCGACCCCTTGGGAGAGTGACAGATCTCCTCCTGCAGATCTATTATCTATTTGTCCGGATGCGAGCTAGCTCTACAGCGTCCCCTGGAGGAGCAACCACTCAAAGCCTACAGGTGCCCGGTGACGTTCAGGAGCTGCTGGTTGGAGAGACTTGGCTTTGCCCGTTGGGTGTGGCAATTTGCATCTCGGGGATAAAGACATGACCCGGGATCGAACCCGTGATCACAGAGCTCAGCCTGTGCTCAGAAAGGCCCCACCCTTCCGCTGTACCTGTGTCCTCCAGTGTGAAAAGATTGAGATTTGACCTTCTAGCTTCTACCGTAGGCGAAGAAAAGGTTGTAGTGATGTCAGCTGTGCAGGGGATAATAATGGGGTATATTAAACAGGATCCGGATCTTCTTATTGATATTTTCTGTATTGTTTCCAATTTACGTGTCTGAAGCTTTTATCCAGAGCAGCTCACATTTGCACACATTTATACAACTGCAAACCGAGCAGCTCAGATGAAGTACTTTACTCAAGGACACAGCAGCAGTGTCTCACCTGACGTTTGAACCCACAACCAGGACTCTGACCTCTGTGCCACACAACTGAAGTGCGGCAAACAGCCCACATTGTCCTGCCCTCGCCACACATCAGAAATGCCCCGCTTGGCTTTTATTGCCCTCCTGAGCTTCAGTGAATGTCGAGCGCAGAGCAGAGCTGCGTGTTGAGGAGGCAGGTGGCAGATGGTGGGTAAAGTCAGTGTGGCACAGAGCGGGCATGAAGGGCCCATCCTCGCTGACCCGCCAGCCTCACCCACAGGGGCCGAACACAAACCCCCAGGAAAAAAAGAGAAGTCCGAGGGTGCCGACGTGTTGCGGAAATGCTGAGACGGTACCCCCACGCAGACCGCAGCTCCTGACAAACACACAACATGGGGACGTGCTCACAGAGGAAAAAAAGGCTTTTTTCATGAGCCAAACATCTTCTCATAAATCAAAAAGGCCACAAATATTTGCTCTGTGTCTGTTTTCACCTCAGTGTGGAGTTTCACTGGAGCAGGGTTTGAGACAGTAAATGAAGCAGAATGAGAGACAGTGAGGAGCTGCCCTACAAAAACAGACTTGTGTCCAAGTGTTGTTTGTGCTTGTGCGTCCAAGTGTTGTTTGTGCTTGTGTGTTCAAGTGTTGTTTGTGCTTGTGTGTTGTGTGTGCTTGTGTGATTAAGTGTTGTTTGTGCTTGTGTTTCAAGTATTGTGTGTGCTTGTGTGATTAAGTGGTATTTGTGCTTGTGTTTCAAGCGTTGTTTGTGCTTGTGTGATCAGGTGTTGTGTGTGCTTCTGTGTCCAAGTGTTCCACATACATGTGCTTGTGGTTATAGGTGTGTGTGTTCAAGTGTTAAGTGTTAAGTGTGCGTGTTCAGGTGTCACTTGTGTGTGCGAGTGTGAGAGCCCAGTCTGTGCAGAGTCCTGCCTGTGGATTCCAGCCCCGCTCCCCTCCTCCTCTCTGCTCCCCAGTCACACTTCCACCAGCACCTGCTCCTGATTTCTGAGGAATGAGGGAATGTGGCTCTCGGCTCCCTGAGAAACCGGGGGGCTTACAGATGAAAGGCTGGAGCTCCGGCACGAGGGTCAGCAGCTCGGCATCGCGTGCTCCGGATCCTGCTGCCCGGAGCGGAGGATTAAACCAGATCGGTGCACCTGAACGAGGCCCGGAACCTCCCCAGCAGCACCCCGCACCGGAGGTGTCCCTCGGACGCCAAGGGCTCGGCCCGTTCCCCGGATCTGAGGGCCAACCAAAAAGGAAACCTGTGGTGGAAACCTCCTAGACCTGTGGAACGTGTCTGCTCTCCGTGGAGAAGGAAGTGCCCCTGGTTCACTGACCCACTCATGGGCTCCATTCTTCAGCCAACGTGAACCGGAGATCACCGGTGCCCGGGACACAGCCACAGCAGAACCGACACACGCCTACAGTGGGGACCCAGTGCCAGAAACCAAGATCCTGGGGTTAACATGGGGGGGGGGCAGGTCAGCCAGCAGTTAACCCACAGCAGGAGCCAAGCACAGCCTGGGGTTGGGGGGGTCACGTGTGCTGTTAACAGCTGATCCGGTAGCCAGAGCTACCTCCCTTCCCCAAGCCGGGCCCGGAAAAAAAAACTGGACGGCTTTAGTTAGGAAACGAGCTTGAAACAGAATTAATAAGGGGGCAGAAAACGTTACCAGCCAGCACAGCGGAGGCAGAGCCAAACCCTGCTGTAAGAACACGTCCCCGTGTGCAGGCTTTGAAGACAGGAAGGAGTGTGGTTTTCAAAGCAAAAGAGCTCACTTAAGTAAAAAAAACACACACACACACCACACCGCCTCCTGAGTCAGCACTCCTCCTGTATCCCCCATGTCACAGTGAGCCAGAGCCCAGCCCAGCAGGCACAGAGAGCACGTCCTGGACAGGCGTTCACCCAGGGAACACACACTCTCTCACACACACACACGCACACACACGAGGGCGGCTTAGAGATGCACATTCTTTCGGATAGCAAGTCGTTGGACTGTGGGAAGAAATTCGAGGACCTGGAGGAAAACCTGCATAGACACATGTGAGGGAGGGGGGAGATAACATGCAGACTCCACACAGAATGCTCTGGATTCAAAGCCATGACCCTTAGCAACAGCGCACCCCTCACTTACACATCTCCACATCCCCTCTGGGTGAGCCCTGGCTGCTGCTGCTTTCTCACACAGTGCCCTGATCAGGGCTGCGGGCAGGTGGACCCGGAGGCCTCGCGCTCACAGCGCCAAGCTCGGAGGTCCTCTATCTGTACTTCTGTTTCATGGGGAAGATGAAAGGTCCCTGTGAAGATGAAAGCTGGCTTTGAAACTCAGAGGTGTGGCGGTCCAGACCGCAGGCAGGCTGCCCGCGCCAGGTCACTGCAGCCGGGAGACGGGAGAGAGGAGGAGCAGTGGCACTGTGCCAGGGGACTGCGGCCGGCGTTAACACGGGGGGGTACTGCCAGCTGGACCCCAGAGGGGGCACCCCCAGCTCAGGAGCTCAGCCAGCCAGCCTCAGCCCCTGGCCTTGACCAGTCATGGCCTCCTAATAACCCCCCTCTCTGCACTGGCTTCATCCCTCTGCTCTCCTCCCCACTGACAGCTGCTGTGTGGGGAGAGGACTGGCGCATCATCCAGGTGGGGCTGCACACTGGTGGGGGTGGTAGTAGTCACAAAAGAATGGAATAGCCGGCAGTCGGTGTAGTTATAGGACAGTTCGCCTAACTCTGTCTGCTCTCCTATGTCTTTGGCAAGACTGAGATTGACCCCCCAACAAGCACTTCATGTACGAAGAGGAAGCACAGACCCTTAGGAACCTGCAGCGAGGGCCACTGTGATATGATCATATACCAAGGACCCGGACGGCAGTAGGAATGTGCAGCAGCAAGGTTCAACTAGGTAACCTCTTGTTTGTGTAAAAGGCAGTGCAATCTTACACCGTGCATCTTGCCTACTGCTCCAGACGGGGCAAGAGCAGCCTTCCCTGCAGGATCACAGAGCACACTCCCAGAGGCCCTGGACTGAGGGGGGGGTTGGGCGTCTACGTGTCTGTACACGCAGTTCGAGACTCACTCACGGGCGCACGGACCCTGGCGGCTCCGGGCTCCGCTCAGGAATTCAAGAGCAGAAAGAAGGGGGCTGTGAGCACAACGGAATGGGGTCTCTCTGTCAGGGCCCAGACTGCTCCTGTTGTCAGCGTGATGAGCAGCCTTTTACTGGGCCTTGACACCATCTTCAAAGAAAAAGGCTCTTTTGTCATTGTTTTTTTAATCTGATTTAAAAACAGACTTAAATATGAAAGCAAGTGTGCTTAAGAACGATGCACTGGTGTCCTGTCCAGGGTGGGTGCCTGTGTCTCTTAATGGACTGGTGTCCTGTCCTGGGTG
This sequence comes from Lepisosteus platostomus, assembly GCF_059453375.1. Lineage (NCBI taxonomy): Eukaryota > Metazoa > Chordata > Actinopteri > Semionotiformes > Lepisosteidae > Lepisosteus > Lepisosteus platostomus. Next base: position 2,992,370 of record NC_142613.1, read on the forward strand.
TGTATGTCCTGTGATGGACTGGTGTCCTGTCCTGGGTGTGTATGTCTTGTGATAGACTGGTGCCCTGTCAAGGGTGTGTGTGTGTCTCTTTTAACGGACTGGTGTCCTGTCCTGGGTGCGTGTGTCTTGTGATGGACTGGTGTCCTGTCCTGGGTGCATGTGTCTTGAGATGGACTGGTGTCCTGTCCTGGGTGTGTATGTCTTGTGATGGACTGGTGCCCTGTCAAGGGTGTGTGTGTGTCTCTTTTAATGGACTGGTGTCCTGTCAGAGATGTTATTTCAGGCGACGAAGGCTCCACAGCTGAAACGTTGTGTTTTCTTTTCAGCCTGGAATAAGCCAATCACTTGTTCCTAAGACAACCGTCCTCATCGGCGGAGGAAGAGGTACCTTGTTTCCACCATACGCCCTCTGCTTTCATCATGCTTTCACAATGCTTCCCACTGGGGCTGGCAGCAGACTGAGCCACCAGCAGTGCTGCTCCGCCCTCCTCAGCACCCCCCCACCCCGTAGTAAATCCCTGCTTTGTCAGCAGCCAGCAGAGCACATCACAGAGCAGGCGTGTTAAAACCCGCAGGAGAGCGTGGCTAAATCAGGGGAAATTCGTGCGAAACGAAGTGGAAACCTTCCCGATTCACCACGGAGAACTCCACCGCAGGCAGGGACAGCGAAGCCCCTGTGTTCTCCAGATCCTGGACCTGTGGAGGGTGCTCCGCGCTCGCTCTCTCCCCCGCTGAGGTAACCTCAGGATTTCCTTGAATTCAAAGGGGAATAGTTTCACCATCCGCCTTCGTGGCTGGTGTGTTTCTGTGGTGCCTTGGTGCTCTTACCACAAACTGGTGCAGTACCACCACCACCCTGTAGATCGAGCAAGTCGGATCTCAGAAGCTGAGCGAGGCAGGATCGAGTCAGTGCTGGGACAGCAGGCCTTCAAGGAAAACCAGGTCACTTCTGTAAGTGGTATTGGTGGACCAGTAGGTGGCGCTCTTTCCTCTTGGAGCAGAATTTTAAAACCAATGGCCCAGTACACTCTGCTGAAGGAGGCAGTGTGCTCTGGATGAGACACTGAAGTAGCCAGGACCTGACTTCTCGATCACGAACGAGCCCACGGTACTGTAGGAGTGTAGACCCCCCCCCTCAGAGTGTATGGTGCCTGCAGGGGCAGAATGGCAGCTGGGCAGCACCCAGGATGGACCTGCACTCCACGGCCCTCTAGTGTTGGGATGAAGTGGGGAAGATGAGGCCCAGACAAAGCAGAAGCACTGGGTCCCACAGATGCAGGGAGAGAGAGAGAGCTGTGTCGCTCGGTTTTAATCACAAGCGAGGCCGCCGGGAGAGTGTGCAACAGCTGCAGTGAACTCGGCGGCCCTGCGCTGGAGGGGCTGGCTGTCCTGGAGGGGCTCAGTCAACACCAGGAGAAATCCGCTGCAATCTTCCCTGCAGCAGGGACCAGCTCAAGGACTCTGACCAGCGAGGAGAGGAGCTCGCGCCGCATGACAATGAGCTCAGTATTCACTGTGATCAAAGCGCTGTCGCGGTCGATTCGCCTGCTCGTTTCCCAGCTTTCGCCTTTGGCAAAGAGGCAGAACGGCAGAAAATCCAAGACCCTTTTCTTTTTTGACAGCCGCTGACGGCTGCGAGATTTCACTTCCGGGGTCAAAGGCTGAGGTGGGGCTGAGGTGGGGGGACACCCTCTTGTTTCATTCTGAAAAAATGTAAACGAATGACTTCTTCACCCAAAAAAACCCAACACACATGGGCCGGCACCGATCCGAGTGGCTTGACCGTTGTGCCGGCTTCCCCAGCGCCGTTCCGGCTGGGATTAAGCACCTCTGGAATGCGCGGGCTCGCGGCGCGGATCATGAGAGAGATCACGAGGGGCCTGACGAGAGCGCGGCTCCGTGAAGGAGCTCTGCGGGACAGGAAAGCGCTGTGCCCTTGATACAGTCAGTTCCCAGGCCGCCAGCTCTCCCCCGCGCAGCGCAAACACCGCGTTCCCCAGATAAGATAGCGGGCGGATTGTGCTTGCTCCGACAGATCTTGGCCAAAACAACCTTTTTGTTTATTCTGTTCGTTTTTTTCCCGGCCCCTCCCCGGAGGGAGGCCGTGCTGTAGAAAGTGATGGATGCCCTCCGCCTCCTGGCGGGCCGTCTCTCAGGGAGCCCTGGGCACAGCTGGGCAGCGGTGTGGCCCAGATCGCCTGGAGGGCAGTGTGGACTGCGGAGAGGAACGCTGTTCCTACTGTGGATAAAGCCCAGTCCCTCATTCAGGATCCCAGCCATCCCGGACACAAACTGTTCTGCCCCCTGTGCCCTGGCGAGCTCAACCACACTGTTCAAGCACAGACCCCCAGACTGGAGAACAGCTCCTCCCCCCCTGCAGCACCCATCGTACACAGCGGACTCCAGAGCACTTCTAGCTTGGACTGCCAGGTTTGTTTTTTTAATTGTTCTGGTTGTTATCATTCATGGCGTTTGTACTGCACTGCCTAGATTGGGCGGTGTTGTCTGTCGCACTGTGTCGTCTGTCCTGAGAGATCGGCGCGAATAAGGCTTCCAATACGAACACGTACATGTGGCAGTGAACCCCACTGCTCCTCTGCTCTACTCTACAGGGGCACAGGTACTCCAGCTTCGTCAACACCCAGTGATTCTGCCGATCCTTGGATCTCGGACAGAGGGGCTCGGGGGCCTGGTTTCCTGCTGCGGGACCGCCCTGTCCGTCCAGCGCCATGCTGAAGCCCCGACGGGGTCCGAGAGAGAAGGACAGGCAGGGAGGGACAGGAGAAGAAGAAGACGAGGACAGCATGAGCCGGAACGAGACAGAGCAAGAGAATCAGGGGAGCCGTCCAGGAGAGAGCAGGGAGCTGTGGCTCTGTGGGCACATAGCGGGACAGAGTGTGCAGGATCTGCACACAGGAAGGCGCGGAGACGGGGGGCGCGGGGCCCGGCGCACGCCGCGGAGAAGAGCGCGGGCACGACGGCGCGAACGCGCCCCGCGCCCCCCAGACGGCCCTCGCCCCCGGCAGGGTCTGCGCCGGGGCGCGCGGAGGCGTCCGCTTCGCAGACCTGACCTACATCTTTCTGCCCGAGCGAGCAGGGAGCCGCGCGGCTGAGGAGGGGGGAAACCAGGCAAGACGGGCAACAGCAGGCAACACCGGCGCCGCATGGCAACAGCGTGGAAAATCCCCTCTAAAAATAGCCCCACAGCTGGCCAAGACGGTGCAGCCAATAGCCTCTCAGAGATATGAGACGTGTGGGTCGTCCAGCCAGCCCACAGGCACACACTGCGCTGTCACCCGCAGCCTGCCGGGGGCGCCGTCGGAGCACAAGGCCACCCGAGATGACGGCGGGCACCTGGAATCGGAGCCAGTCGGTGGAACAGCTCTGCTCCCGTGCTCCCTGCTCCAGGATTGGGAACTAGGCTGCTGCAGCACGGAGAGACGGGAAACCGAGCAGAGGTATCCGACGGCGTGCGAATGTGTGTTGAGGTGTAGAAGCTGCAATCACGTGAAGAGACACAGGGCTGCAGCTCATTCACTCAGAGGAAGCTCAGGGAGGCACGGGAGAGAAAGAGATTGCTTTCAGCGCCACATTCAGGTGGCTTCATTATGTGTACAGTGTTTTACTGAAGGCTGCGTCTGGAAGGGTTATTCAGCACAGGCGGCGTGAGATCGAGGTTTGAACCTGCTGTGGGAGACAGCGTCTTTGTGTCGTCTGTGTATTCACACTGGTTTGCAGGACCCAGCAGGACCTGTGACTCTGAGAAGGGCTGTCGGGGTCACTGGTCTTCCGCACAGTGAAGCACCCCAAGAGAGGGAGGGTACTGTGGGCACCCTCGCTGCTCTGTGACCTTTACCCTTTCCCTGTGGCAATGCCAAGCTCTCACTCGGAGGCACAGCACGGCACAGCACACCGACATTGACCAACTGGACACGCCACAGCCCAGCACACTGACCTACTGAACACACCACAGCCTAGCACACTGACCTGCTGAACACGCCACAGAACAGCCCGCTGACCTACTGAACACACCACAGCCCAGCACACTGACCTGCTGAACATGCCACAGAACAGCCTACTGACCTGCTGAACACACCACAGCCCAGCACACTGACCTGCTGAACATGCCACAGAACAGCCTACTGACCTGCTGAACACGCCACAGCCCAGCACACTGACCTGCTGAACACGCCACAGCCCAGCACACTGACCTGCTGAACACACCTCAGCCCAGCACACTGACCTGCTGAACACACCTCAGCCCAGCACACTGACCTCCTGAACACACCTCAGCCCAGCACACTGACCTGCTGAACATGCCACAGAACACCCCACTGACCTCCTGAACACACCACAGCCCAGCACACTGACCTGCTGAACACGCCACAGCCCAGCACACCGACCTGCTGAACACGCCACAGCCCAGCACACCGACCTGCTGAACACGCCACAGCCCAGCACATTGACATGCTGAACACGCCTCAGCCCTGCACACCAGCCTTCTGAAAACATTGCAGTCCTGCATGCCACAGGCCAGCACACTGACACTGACAAGCAGAACACCCCTCAGCCCAGCACATTGACATGCTGCAGCTGAGCTCACCACAGCCCAGCCCATGATGACACTGAGCTACTCAACACACTGCAGCCCAGCACTGCAGAAACATGCTCAGTTATTGATTTAAAACTGGATGTAAACTCCTGGGAGGACTTCAATGAGAAGTGTTTGACAAGCACCCTGTTTTAAAAAAAAAAAGCACCATTCAGTTTTGCATACAGATCAGGCAGCTACTCAGTTGCAAGGCTCTTGAAGCAGAACAGCGCTCCCTAGTGGCTGCAGAAAAGACATAAAGCCAGTGAGTTTCAGATCAGGACAGCTCAACACGTTGCGCTCATCAGAAGGGGTCAGGCTGCAGACATGACTGGTTGTCATGGGCTGCATGTTCTAAACACATGTGCCGACTCTTCCTCATGAACAACACACTGAGTTTCACTTCAGACCTCAAGCTGCAGTCAGGAGGCACAGATGGAGCAGGAATTTCAGCCCAATGGCTCAATAAAGCCTTTTGAAGTGACGCACAACAGGAAAGGAAAGCTCTGTGAAACGCATAAAAATCCCAATCGGGTGGAGATTCCGTCAGACTCTACAGCCGCTCCACATGCTGAGCCCTCACCCTGGGCCAAAGGGAACCCCCCTCCCTCAGGGGTGCAGGCAACCCCCCCTAGGTGGCCCTGAGCTGCTGCGGGCAGGTCTCTGGACTGGTAACTGGGAGGTTGTGGGCTCAGATCCCTGGCGAGATACAGCATTATATCCTTGAGCAAAGCACTTCACCCTGATCTTCTCCAGTTACACACCCAGCTGGATAAATGGGTGCTTTGGGTGAAAGGCACCAAATAAATTCGAAATAATCAAATATTTGTCACGAGCCCAGATGTGGAATTAGCTCTGCTACACTTGTTTAACTTAGTCTGCTGCTGCTGAAGCCCTGATCATTCATTCCTTTTCTACCCTACGGCGGTGTGCGTCATTAACAGCAAACTGCACAATGCCCCAGCCCTCAGAGCTCCTCGGCACTTTTCACCTGACCACCACGCACGTATGGTGTGTTTGTTGTCCTGTACTGCCTGTTGTATGTCATTGAGCTCTGGTGTACTGTTATTATTTATTATTTACTGTGGCGTAATGTACTGCACAGATCCCAGGAGAGAGTGTGAATACAAATCCCAGGGTTCATGTACATACGGCACATAAACTCCTCACGCTTGTGTCATTGTTTTAGGATATTTTATTCCATCATCATCACTATTGAGAAAAAACAATCCTTCGTACATCTAAAAAGCGAATCGTGGAGAACTCTGTTCTTGTAAAAACTGTCCCAGAGCTCTTGCTAAGGAAGTGAATGAATCTGCAGCCTGGCGGTTCAGGTTGAAGTACGAAGGGGAAAAGAAATTAGTAAACATTGATGGCCGGCATATAAATATTCCCGTTAAAAAGGCCTGCGGGATGGGTTAATTAAAAAAAATCCACAAATCCATGGTTTACCAGAAAGCTTCAGTACAGCCAGATCTTTCCCACTGTCTGCAGGAGTAGCCTGAGCCCCACAGCAATCACCCCCCTCGGCACTTCTTGAGAGCCCCCTCGTCGCCCCTCGAGAGCCCCCTCGTCGCCCCTCACACCGCTCAGCAGCAGCACCAGGCTGCAGTGGTGGGCAACAGAGACCACCACGCTGACCCCAGGCTCCGCAGACTCCCCACCCTTCCTGCGGCTGATTCACATTTCAGTCTTACCGCACTGCCTGGGCCCTCTCAGCACACGCCAGTCGATCTGAACGCCAGGTGACGGGCTGGGTCCAGCAGGGCGGAGCTCTTCGGCATCACAGTCCCAGCAGCTGGCTGGGGGAGAGAGAGAGAGGGGCAACTGAGCACCGTGCAGATTTATCGGGGGAGCCCGGCTAAGAATTGCAAAAGGAATAAGAAAGAAACTGGGCTCATTCTGCCCGCAGACGCGCTGGCTGAAACGCGACGCGAAAGGCTGTCCCAGCTGAGCCCATCTGTTACATCAGCCGCCCAACAGAGCTGAAGTAAAGGTGTGATTACCAGGAGGTTCCTAGTTCAAACCCCAGCTGTGCCACTCACTCGGCATGCGCGACTCCAGGAGAATCACCGGCCTCCCTTGTGCTCCGTCCTTCGTATCCAATGGAAAACCCCCCAAGCACACAATAACTCGGTAGCAGAGCCCGGACTTGATCTCATGACCCCAGGGCAAGGTCAAGCACCAGGCAGACCCTCATCGGGGCTACTTATGGACCCCTGAGGGACACCCCCCCACAAGCCAAGCCCCCCGACTCTGGGCTGCGCAGGGCGGAGAGGAGACGGGAGACGGCTCTCAGGCTGGAGCTGCAGTACAGGAGCTCGGCTGCATTATGCATGAGACGCCCCACATTCCTCTAACGCATCCTGTCCCACATTAAAAAAAAAACACAGATGCCGAGAAGAGAAGGGGGGAGAGAGAGAGAGAGAGGAGAGAGAGAAGAAAAAAGACTTTGATTTGGGCTCTGATTAAAATATTCAGAGAGCCTCGAGTGGGAAGGCGCGTGCTGCCCTGAATGTCTAATTAGAGAGCTGGAGAAGGAGAGTGCACTCTAATTATACTCCTCTCCCGCTCCCTCACCCTCGCCCTCTCCTTCCTTCCTGCCCTCTCTTTCTCTCCCATCCGTCCTCCCCTCCCTCCCTCCGCTAGGAGCTCCAGCAGGCGCCTGCGGCTGGAACCTCTTCCTCCCCTGCTCTTTGTCCTGCACTTGTGGGTTTGCCTGAGCCTCTCATCTGGGGCTGGGGCGGTTTAACCAGTGGGACACGGCCCCCCCCCACACCACCAGCTCCGGGGCGAGAGGACCGACACAGACCTGCGGGTCGCCCGCTCCACGTGCATCAGCCACTCAGGGTGGATACCCTGGTACCCGCCCAGGGTGCCCCAGCTATCTGCCCGCTGAGGAAGACGGAGTGGGATGAGGAGGGCAGCAGCTGTGATTGGCACCTCACTGCACCTGTGCTGCCATGGCGATGACACGGTTGCGGTTATTAAGCGAGCGGAGGAGTCCTGCAGCGGGTCACTGGGACAGCCCAGGTACAGCTCCACACCCACAGCCACACCCACTGACACCCACAGCAGGTACAGCTCCACACCCACAGCAGGTACAGCTCCACACCCACTGCAGGTACAGCTCCACACCCACAGCAGGTACAGCTCCACACCCACTGCCACACCCACAGCAGGTACAGCTCCACACCCACTGCAGGTACAGCTCCACACCCACAGCCACACCCACTGCCACACCCACAGCAGGTACAGCTCCACACCCACTGCCACACCCACAGCAGGTACAGCTCCACACCCACTGCCACACCCACAGCAGGTACAGCTCCACACCCACTGCAGGTACAGCTCCACACCCACAGCCACACCCACTGCCACACCCACAGCAGGTACAGCTCCACACCCACAGCAGATACAGCTCCACACCCACAGCCACACCCACTGCCACACCCACAGCAGGTACAGCTCCACACCCACTGCCACACCCACAGCAGGTACAGCTCCACACCCACTGCCACACCCACAGCAGGTACAGCTCAACCATTTTGTAGTCACAGCAGCTGAGAGGTGATATAGCTGCTGGCATCTATCGATTGCGCCATTGAGCCTTCCTTTGAAACGAGAGCCTGATTAACTTGCCCGTTGCTGCAACTGCTCTCAGCTCTTAGCCTGGTGGAGATCCCACGTTCAGAGCTGAATCCTAACGCTAACCTGGAATCACGGAGAAAGATGACCAGGCTCCACCTCTGGGAATGGCCAGAGCAGTTTGGGGTCCCAGGAACCCGTAGTGCAGAGGCCTGACGGGAGGCAGGATATCTGGTGAACCCCAGGGGCCCCGACGGCGCCACCCTGTGGCCATGTGGTGTCTCCGCGCTGACGCTGCCCCTCCTGCCGAGGACTGATAGACGCCCCCTGCCCCCAGCCTGCCGGCCCCCGGGAGAAACCGGGCCATCTGCCTTCAGCCCAGCAAAGCCCTTCATCTCTTAACTCAATCAGTTAGCGGTTTAATTGGACTTAATTATCGCCGTCCCCAGGCCTGTAGCCCCCCAGGTCTGCACGCAGCGCCGGCCTGCCAGAGCGTGCAGCATCCCCATCCCAGGACTTCCACACCCTCACACCCCAGCCTGGGCCTGCAGCTGAACATGGAGCAACGGCAGATCCAGACTGGAGCGTAGCGGTGCTCTGGGCCTCATCGATGACATCAGTGGCAAGAGAAGCCACACCAAGGTTGCACATCGATGCTGGAGGTGCCAGGACTCAGCCAGAAGCACCGCTGCTCACTCCTGGTCGGGCTCAGAGGAGCCCAGATCGTGTTCCAGGTGCACAGAGCACAAATCAGGACTGCACCCTGGACTAGACGTCAGTCCAATACAGGACACGCTCACACAGTGGACGGGACACCAGTCCAACACAGCACACAGTCCAACACAGCACACATAGACTCTAGACAGGACACAGTCCAACACAGGACTCACTCACACAGTGGACGGGACACCAGTCCAACACAGCACACAGTCCAACACAGCACACATAGACTCTAGACAGGACACAGTCCAACACAGGACTCACTCACACAGTGGACGGGACACTCCACACAGACAGCGCCCCAGGAATTGAACCCAGGACCCCAGCGCTGTGCGACAGCAATGGTAACCACAACGCCAGCGCGCTGCCCAAATTAAACATCCTTTGGAATAAAAATAAATTCAGAATATCCTTCAGTCCTCAGGAACCAGCGTTCCGCTCATAGAAACATCACCTGAGACTCCCAGCTGCTCCTGCCCTGTAAATCACAGGAGAGTTAGGGTGGCCCGTAAGAGGAACTGGATTGGATTGGGGTTCTCCAGGACCAGGACCGGGCGGCGCCCCCCGCAGTCCGCACCAGCTCGCCCCATGAGTGGGCGGGGGCTCACCCAGCACCTGGTGTTGGAGGCGGTTGTTTTTGAGGCTGGTGCTGTTTTCACCAGACCGGACTAGACAGACACGTGATCTAAGGGGACATTCGGGATGCGGGGAAGTGGCCTGCTGTCTCGGGATACCCAGGAACCTCCCTGTCCAGGAATGAGCGCCTCTCCAGTAACACATCCACGAACCAATGTTGCCTTTTCGGCCGGTGTGACGTTTTAATAGCGGCTCACGGTAAAACCCGGCACGGACCCCATCAGGTGTGCAATGGGAGAGGTGCTCACGCCCCCTGCAGGAAACACAGCCCCCACACGTGACCGAAGACACCCTCACAGCCGCGCTCCAAAGCGTCTCGGGATAGCCCGAGGCTCCGTTCAACACCATTTGGGCCCACGAGGGACTGCTGGCCCGATCCACAAGGCGGGACCAGGCACACGCACAGACACTACCCCCACACCCACTCGTGTGAGTGCAATCAGTACAATCATACCGCACGCCAACTCGTGCTGTGTCGCTGCAAACACCGGTCTGACGGGCGTGCGTTCGCAGGTCTCAAAAGCGTTACTGCCTCTGCAATAACAACCTAGCATTTCTGAATTCCTTCCCAGGAAAACACCGAGGAAAGGTTACTGCGCGAACAGACGCCAGCACATTTTTTTCTCTCCCGGGAAGACGAGAGCGCTGTACCTGTGGTCCAGGCGTCGCCGTCCGCTGCTGTGGTCACTCCGGGCGCCCCGGACTGAGGGGAGACCTCCGCCAACGACAGCCGCTCGCCACGGGGGGGTAGGGGTGGGGGGCGAGGGCAGGCGCGGCCCAATTGTTCTGCTACTCCCGCCAGCACCCCCGGATATGATCGATCGGGAAAACTTCGGAATTCCTTCGGAGAGAGACGCGCCCCGAGTGTCGCTCCTGCGCGCAACAGGGGCGGCGAAGGCAGCGCCTCAGGGATCAGCCGAGGAAGGTCTTAAATCTTCCTCCGGCTCAGAAAGCCTTGGAAAATAAAAACGGGGATGTCGAGGCGGGGGGAGAGGAGAGGAGGGGCGGGGGGAGGCGGGGGGTGAACCGACCTGCACCCCAAAAGCATCCGTCAGCCCGCCTGCCTCTCCGGGGCCGCGGGGCCGGTCCCTCGGGGACGGGGAGGCTGCAGCCCTCCGGACACTCGGGCCCGAGGACAGCACGGACCGCGCCGGCCGCCCACACTGGCGCTGCCGAGCCCAATTAACACCCCGGTCACGGGAATGAACCGCGCGGCGCTGGAGCAGGAGGGCGCGCGGGAAAGGGGGGCGGGCGGGCTGGAACCGAGCCCCTGAGAGAGCCGGAAAAAAAGAAAAACCCAAAACCGCCCGGCGAGGCGGGAGCGACACCGGCCGCGGCTCCTAGCGAGGAGCCGGAGGGACCAGCGGGCAGCTCGTCCTGGCGGCGCGCAACATGCTGCTCGGGTCCGGAAACCGTCTGTCCGCACAACAATAACCGTGTCTGTCGTGCGGGAGTTGCGGAGGACGCACGTCTGAGATCCACAGCCCGGCGACAAGGGTGCGGGTTCCAGTCGCCTTCTCAGTCGGGGAGAGGAAAACGCCTGTCGCCGCCAGATACGGCGCCTTGCCTAGACATGCAGTCACGCGTCCCTGCGTGAGCCAGATGTGCGCTCGTCCAGCTCGGGTCCGCGGACGCGCTGGCCGGGCAGGTGGCAGAGTCTCACGCCGGAAGGTCGGCTCCGCTCCCCGGGCTCAGAGGCGGCCAGCCCGGCGCCCCGGTCCCGCATGGGTCGGGCACACTGCTGCACCCTCCGGCGCTCGCAGGTGGCGGCTCCTGCCCCGCCCACTCAGAGAGCCCCTCTCCCCCGGCCAGCTCCCGCGTCTTCCCAGTCCGGTCCGGGCCCCGGGGTGCAGAGGCGGCGGCGTGTCGGAGCGCCAGCTCTCGAACCGGGGGTCGCGCAGTCAAGCCGGGGTTCCCTTGCCCATCCGCCCGCTGCCGCTCTCCTTCCGAACCTGCCTCCTCGGCCCGTCCCCCCGGAACAGCCCCCAGCCGCACCGCGAAGGGGTTGATCTCTTCAGCGTGCGCACACGCACGTTTAAATACACACTCACAGGATCTGTAATCCCATCCCGTCTGCCCGTCAGTGTGCGGCTCTCCGTCTCCAGATCAGACAGCGGTGTGCGCGCACACACACACTCTCTCTCTCTCTCTCTGACACGCTCGTATTTTTACACACACACGACACGTGCACGCGCACGCGCGCGCCCTCATTTACACATCCAGGAGCGCGCACCCCCCCCCCCCCTCTCTCTCAGTCCGTCTCGCGCTCAAGCGTCTCGCTCCCCGCTCGCGCTCGCCATGCTCGTCAATACAGTAGTAGCGGCTCGTGAGCCCCGCACGCAGTTGTTAACCCCTCCGCTGCCTCGGCCCCTGGAATATCAGACGTCACGCCAGGAAAAAACACCAGCAACTGTCGTGTTTGTTCAGAGCTGATTGAACGCGACGTGTGAGCTGTGGCGCCAGGAGCATCTCTGGGCTGTGCGCTCTTCTCTAGATCCGTGCACATGTACTGTTTCAGGTATATACGGATTTCGTTTGGTGTTCTGTTTTAGGCCTTTATTTACATTTGCTTTAAGCTCTTCAAACGCCGAATGAGATTTGTGTTTGGTATAGGCTTTGTGCCAACGAGCGTCCAGGACCGCCCTCATTTGTGCCAGCTGAGATACGACCAGCTGGACGGACTCACCGTGGGCGTGTCTGGTGCATCGCCACTCCCTCTGAGGGCGGGTCCAATAACACGACACGCCCATTGTGGGTGTGTCGGTATCCGTGTCACTCCTCTCGCGGGGCGTGTCCAACACAATTTCCATTCCATTGAAATAGCTTTATTGGCATGATCGATGAATAACAGTGCTACCATTGGACAGTGCTACGGTGACATTTAACAAACATACAGGTAAGTATTTACAGACACCACATGAGAAATTCTTTATTCTTAGAGATGGTCGCAGTTCCTGAGGCTGTGACAGGAGATCATGTACTGGACTCAATTGAGTTCCCTCCCAGTAGAACTGGGAGCTGTTCCACTTCTGGCACATTGTGGGGATTTTGGGACTAGATTTACAGTACATAATGTGGGCGGGTCTGACATTGTGCTCACCTTTGACTGCTCATGGTCAGTTGATTACCTATTAACGTCTGTTTATAGGGGAGCAAACTCTTAATTACTCCAATGTTGGAGAGAAACAGCACAGAGTTCTTTCATTCCAGGTTGCTGAAAACAATGCTCTTTACAATGGGGTATTTTTGAAGCCAAGGACTGAGTGCAGAAAAAAAGTCTAAACAAGCAAACCGTGGCAGTATTTAGTACTGCTGATGAGGGGACCAGCTGGAAAAAAAACAGCAGATACAGAGATGAGAACCAATGAGCTAAAGTATTTCTCTTCAGGTGTACATTTAAACTTTGAACTGCACCTGGTGTGGCTTAGATCCCCTGAGTCAATCCCTTAGGAATGTGCACAGATGGATCATAACCGTGACATCGCCTGACTCCTCCTCTTCCTCTGTGTCTACAGTTCCAGCAGGGGGGCTCTGGGCTCTGGGCTCTGGGCCCTGGGTGATATCACCTGACAACAATCCACCAATGAGGATCAGGCCGGGTGGGGGGGCGGGGGAGCGAACTCTGCATCATGGAGACGCCATGGCAACGTTGCGACCAATCACGGCTCACGACGTCTTGACTTGAGAGGCAGTGCTCAGCTCATGACACGGCGCGCTCCACGGGCTCCTTGGAATAAGATGAAAGACCTGGATGTTGTGAGGCCATTTCCTCTGTGGTTCACCTTGCGTGCCATGGCGGCCTGGGTTCAAGGTGCTCTCCGAACCACAGGAGTGCCAACGAGAGTCAAACCCTACTTTCTGGCAGCAAGCATCTGCTCGAACCCTAAACCCTGCACCCTCCCGTCTGCATCCTGAGCTCTCCTCGAACCCTGCACCCTCCCGTCTGCTCCCTGAGCTCTCCTCGAACCCTGCACCCTCCTGCCTGCTCCCTGAGCTCTCCTCAAACCCTGCACCCTCCCATCCTCTCCCTGAGCTCTCCTCGAACCCTGCACCCTCCCGTCTGCTCTCAGGGCTCTCCTCGAACCCTGCACCCTCCCGTCTGCTCCCTGGGCTCTCCTCGAACCCTGCACCCTCCCGTCTGCTCCCTGAGCTCTCCTCGAACCCTGCACCCTCCTGCCTGCTCCCTGAGCTCTCCTCAAACCCTGCACCCTCCCATCCTCTCCCTGAGCTCTCCTCGAACCCTGCACCCTCCCGTCTGCTCTCAGGGCTCTCCTCGAACCCTGCACCCTCCTGCCTGCTCCCTGAGCTCTCCTCAAACCCTGCACCCTCCCATCCTCTCCCTGAGCTCTCCTCGAACCCTGCACCCTCCCCGAACCCTGCACCCTCCCGTCTGCTCCCTGAGCTCTTCCCCAACCCTGCACCCAATGAGCTTTTTTTCCCCAAGGATGCCGTTTCTGCTGGAGTTCATTCTCGCCGGAGAGCCGCCTAGCGAACCTCGTTATCGCCTCGTCAGTGAACTGCATGACCTGTCCGGGTGTTTTTATCCTGGTGTTGCAGTCGACGGAAGAAGAAGACGCTCTAGATCTGCGACACAGACCATCGTGGCACCAAGGGCTGCCGTTTACATCTGTTTACTGAGCCAGGGAATTAGAGCAATTCCGCAGCTGAGCCGTGAGGCACACAAGCACCCCTGGGTGCTTGGCGGGTGGACGGGATTCCTGCTATCCGAGGCGCTGTCCTGCGCGGTGAGTCACACTTCGCTCGGATTCACACTGCTAGTCCTGCCAAAAAAAAACCCACAAATAAACAGATACAGAGGCGGGCGGGAGACGTCCGTGTCAAAGAGAAGAGAGCGCTAACGCTCCGGTCTGCCAGGCGGCAGAGAAACAGCATTTCATTCAGACCTCTGACAGTGGGAGACGTGGGGGAGCGCCCCCCAGTGGTGAGATCCGGGAGCTGCAGGGACTCTCGCAAGTTCGCGGTGCTCAAGCGCGGCCGCGGGAGCTGCACGGGAACAAGCGGAGGCTTGCATGTTAAAAATAAGATAAAAGAAAAAGAAGAATGTGAGGAGAAAACGTCTGCACTCCCGGGTCTCCGGGCTACAGAGACTGAACCCTAGAGGACGGGTCCGAGGGCAGGTGGAGGACGGCTCCGTGCGCGCAGATGGGCGGGTTTGAGGAGGAGAAAAGACGTTCATTTATGTGCTGGGGCTGGACCGAACTTCTATTTTATGCAGGTTGTAGCTTCTGTGGGATACCCCACGGAGTCCTGGCAGACACGGCGAAGGAGTTCAGCTCGTAAACACGCGCCTTCTCACACTGTGGCTCACGATCTGCGCCTGTGGCAGGAAGGTTATCAGTTCAAACCCCGCGGCCGGCAGAGGAATCCAACTCCGCTGGGCCCCTGAGCAAGGCCCTTAACCCCAGCTGCTCCAGGGGCGCTGTACAACGGCTGACCCTGCGCTCTGACCCCCAGCTTCTCTCCCTGGCTGTCTCATGGAGAGCAAGCTGGGGTACGCAAACAAATTCCTAGTACAAGGAATTGTATATGGCCACGAAAGTGATCTGATCTTAAGAAACTGAGCTGTGCTGCACCCTGGAGGTATAATGATAACAGAATACATCTGAATGAAGTCCTGTGGCGCACATCTGGCTACTCTCGATGACCCATCTTTTAAAGCCTTTTTATTCATCTGGATTCCCAAACTGCCTCAGAGAAATGTAAACCTAGTGTGTAAACAACCGTGAACAGACAAAAACACAGACTCCAGGTCAGAAGATGGATATTTCGCTCCGTGGTTTAATTCTATGGATTTCATAAAAACAAACTTGAGCCATTTCTCTTAATAATGGCAGTGTGAGACCTGCCCAGAAAGGATTGTGCACAGGACCACATACAAAGAGTGGAAAAAATAATAAAATAACCAACATAATACAGATAAAGGCAAATTGATCCGAAAATTGCGTTTAGAGCTCGGTTTCCATTGCCAGGAAACTGAGCAACTGTCATAGAATTTTTACAGATTTGTTCCAGTGTGTTAAATGTTAAACCTTACTTCATTTTCTTAAATAGAGTATTATTGATATTTACAAAAAAGCAAAAATATGCACAGTATTCAAAAAATAGGTCTCCTTCAAAAAGTTGAAAAATTCAGAGCCTTTGGAAAAAACTTGTAAAAATAACAAATAAAAATGACAACCAGCAGGAGAGAGAGACACAGGACAAAACAAGTCCAGTCTGCTGCAGGCAGCGCGCGCCCGACGACCGCTCTGTGCCCAGGCCTCTTGCTGAAAAACCCCTCGACCAGCTCAGACTGCCCACACGGCCCGGTCGCCACGCCACAGGGCTCTCAGGAACCCTACACTCTCCAAAAACGCGTCGGTGTTTCTAAATATTATTTTCCTCGATCGGTCAGGTTGGAGCTGCTCGATTGTAAATCGCCGTCTCTCTCCTCGCAGCCCCTGCTCCACGGCGCCTCCTACTGTCCCACGAACCGTCAGCCCGCCGGCGCCCAGTCCGGCGCCAGGACCAGCTGTTGGGAGGGGCGTCCTGCTCGGACTCCGCCTGGACAGGCCTGGACCCCCGAGCCAGCTCCTCTTCCCATCTCCCCTCTTTCGGCGCGTCACAGGCTCTTGGAATCTCCTCCCACCCTGCAGCAGGCGCTGGGTTTCAGAACTCCGCCCATCTAGGGGCCACGTTTCGCAAGGCGGGGAGCCAGGAACGCCAGTCGAACGGTCCCGGGGCAGAACTAAGAAGAGGCGCTGGCAACGGGACACGCGCATCTGCGCATCGTTAACCAATTAGCAACCGAGAGCCGCCGGGGAGTCACAGGGGAGCAGCTGTTTAACGAGCACATCAAGGACAGACAGCTGGAAGACGGTCCCTTTTTCCAAAGCTTTTGCTAGGCATCTATACCCCTACAGAAGGGTGTATGTGAAACCAAAGATCAGTGCAGAGAACACAGTCTAATTCAGGAGGGCCTCAATTAATTAATTAATTAATTAATTAATAAGCTAAATAAGGTCAAAAATTGAATAAAATGCAGGGAAATCGTGAGCTCAGTTTTAAAATACGATACAGGGGAGCAGAGGTGGGCACACCTGGTCTTCGAGACCTGCAGTCCAGCACATCGCACAGCTCGGGTCTTCTAGAGAGCACAGGCCGGGGATCTGAACTCGAATGGCGTTTGTTCAGCCACAGGTTCAGTCATGTGTCCGGCGCTTCGCACCCGAGCGGGCACTTCAGGTCTGGGAAGCCAGGGCTCCGCGTTTTCATTCCAAACTTTCTCTGGGCCACCGGCCTGCTTCAGGGTTTGCGACACATCTGCGGTGACCGGCCAGGGAGATGTGCCAGATCAGGACGCCCTCTGACCAGGGCCCACCCGTTACGGCAGAGGGGTGAAGACGGGATTCTAGCCTTTTCACAAACACTCAAATCAGCCCCCACCTTCGAATACGCGCAATCTTTCAATCAAACTGAACTGGACACTCTTAACAACGTGCTGAGCTTGGACAGCGAACACAAGGGTGTGAACAAGCGAATTGCGCTGCACAAAAAGACACAGGCTTTTTTTTTAACAGACCATTTTGGCACAAAATGACACTTCCGCCTGTGCTTTGCAAACACATAAGCTGTAGTGTTCTTGAGACGCAACATTAATGCTTTCTGAGAGTCAGATTCAAAGTAGCAGCAACTTAATTCCATCCAACACCAAACCAGACAATCTGATGGGACCCAAAAAGGCCAGTCAGGGAAGTTTCATTAGGAAAAGAAACAAACTGTTTGACAAGGACCTGCATAATGTAACTTAAAAGGGCCTGCTGTCCTGCAAGTCAACAGAAGATCATTTGCCACAGTTACATGTATTCAGTGCAGTGGGATTGGCACTCAGTTTTTTCAAATATTTGGATAGCTTGCCTCATCTCTTCCAAATCCCTTTTTCCATCTTAGCTGTGCGCAGTCACGTTTCTCATGCTGAAGGGCAGAGACCAGGGAAACCTGTTCACATCTGTCCTTTTAAAACCGAGGCCCACTCAATCATTTTCCGACTATGGCGACTCGAGCAAAGATGGTGCAGCTATCCTCTCGGTTTCGGGCTCAGCGACAACCCCTCACCTCCCAGAGCCGCCACCCGATGACATCACGACCCCCGTGACATCACAACGACAACCCGTGATGTCACTTTCCACGGCGGGGGTTTCAGCCGGCGCTGAGCTAGCAACACTTCTAACGTCATGAGTGGCCAACGCACACCCCCGAGGGCCACAGTCTCTTCTGAATTCTATTCTTAATGACTTATAATTCTATTTTTTTTTTTTAACTAGACCAACGGAGTCCGTTTGCCGAGTTTCCTGCTACTGGGAATCTGCAGGAGACGGAAACCCTGCTGGGCTGGGGACCCTCCCACTGCCAGTAACACCTGCTGCGCCAGGGCGACCGAAAACAAACGACTCTCAGAGACACGAAGGCAAGACGGGAGAGGGAATCATGTGCCGGACACTGTTTCGAAGAGGTAGAATCCATTAGCTTTGCTTTTGCTCCGACGGGAGGAGCCCCCACAGGGAGACAGCGGACGTTGGTGTCCCCCCCCCCCCCCTCCAGCGGCGCTCCCTCCGGTCCGTCCCGCGAGCTCTGGGGGAGGAAGGAGGAGAGGACTGGCAGCAGAACCGCGAACAGAGACAGAGGGGGGCCGGTTGTCCTCCCTGTCCCGCAGCCTGACTGCTCGCAGGGCTGTGGTTGGGGGGTGGCAGGAAGCCACCCTCCCAGCCCCCCAAGCCCGCCCCCTCCGGCGCCCCCCCACAGCGGCCTGGGAGAGGGGCGCTAGGCACCCCTCTAAAACGACGCCCGTCACGCAGACGGGGGCCGCCCAGACGCCAGCGACAGGGGACACTGGTGAGGTGCCCGGCGATGCCCGGGGCGGGACACATACTGAGCTGTGCCATGTTCCCGCGGCACCCCTGGCCCTGCCGGGCAATGCACTTCCGCGGAGTGGGGGGGGGGGGGGGGGTCAGGAGGTCAACAGGAGCTTGATCCACCAGTTTCTGCCCCAGCTGGGGCAGGACAGCCCAGGCCAAGAGGCCGGCCGGACGGGGGGTGTTTGTGCCCGCCCCACGATTTCCGCCAGCGCTGGTACCGGCTGTGCCAAGAGCCGCTTTGCCCGTTTTCCAACGTCGGGGCTCGGATCACGGCTCCTGGGGACCGTCCAAGCTGCTGCTGCTGGTGGGACGCCCGTCTGTCCTGGTCCCTGCATGGGGGGGGTCGCCAGCCTCAGTCCCCACCCCCCCCCCGTCAAGGCCGCGCGGGGCTGACGTCACACTGCTCGCAGCGCTCGGCCCCCGGGGGCACCAGCAGGCCGCAGGCGGCCGCGCGGGCGCACAGCACGGGCTCCTGCCCGGGCGCGGGGAGGGCGCTGGGGTAGCCCTGGCACACGGCGTAGCGCTCCAGGTCCTGCAGCAGGGAGACGACCGCGGCCACGGAGAGCAGGCGGGGCGGGTGGGCCTCGTACAGCCCGTGCGCCAGCAGCAGCGGCCGGTCCTGGACGCTGACCTGGTAGAAGAAGCCCGGCTCGATCAGCACCGCCGTGTCGGCCATGGCGGACAGCTTGGAGCACTGCAGCAGCTGCAGCCGCGGGCCGCGCACCGCCAGCCCCACCCAGTGCGCCGGCAGCACCGCGCGCCGCAGCTGCTGCAGGAAGCGCAGCAGCTCGTGGTCCGGCGGGAACTCCGCGCCGGGAGGAGCCGCCGTCGTCGCCGCCGCCGCCGATGTACCGCCACCAGTTCCGCCGCCCGCCAGGCTGAAGATCTGGGTGATCTGCAGGACGAGAGGGAGGGCAGAAAAAACGCTCGTTAACCGAAGTTCCCTCCCCCACCCAGCCGGGCGTCGGCGATCCTGCGGCCGCCCCAGCTCGAGAGGGAGACCGCGCCCGCGCTCTCGGAGACCTGCGCCGCAGGCTCGGCCGCCCCCCGGAACACCAAAAGGGCGGCGAAGGGCAGCTTCCCGGCCCCACCCACACACTCAAGCCCCCCAGGCGGTCAGATCAGCAATGCCCACGGTTCGGTCTTAACTGCGGTCTTCATACGGGCAGCACTGAGGTGGACCGGTCGGCGGCCGCCGCGCTGAAGCACCCGGGTCCACTTCCTGGGGTGCTGTCTGTGTGGAGTCTGCGCTTGCCCTGCGTTCGTGTGCGTTTCCTCCCACAGCCCAGAGACATGGTAGTTTAATTGGCTTCTGGGAGAACTGGGCCTGGTGTGAGTGTGTGAGCGTGTGTGTGTGTGTCTGCCCTGTGATGGACGGGTGTCCCATCCACTGTGTACCCTGGCTTGCGCCCGTTGCTTGCTGGGATAGATTCAGACGTTCTCCAGACACGCTCTTGACAGACACCATCGCCTACTTCAGTTCTGGCCACCTGTCCTGGCGTTCCCCCCTGGTAAATTACCTCCGGCCCTTACGATTCCTGGCCTCCTACTAACCCCCCTGTCTGAACTGGCTTCATCCCTCTGCTCTCCTCCCCACTGAGAGCTGCTGTGTGGGGGGAGTACTGGCGCATCATCCAGGTGGGGCTGCACACTGGTGGGGGTGGAGGGGATCCCCATTACCTGTAAATCTCTTTCAGTGGAGTGTCCAGAAAAGCGCTGTAGAACTGTAAGGGATGATTATTATTAAAATGCGAACTGTCACTGCACAGGTGTGTCCAGGTGTCTCACTCAAACAGGTCCCCAGAGGAGCGCTACAGAAGAGTAATTATTGTGACGCCTTCCCTAACGAACCCCCGAGCCCCGCGCCGGGTGCTCACCACAGGCGTGACCTCCTGCACCTCGGGCTCGGCGGCGGCAGCCACCTCCACGATCTGCACGTCCTCGTCCAGGTCCACCCCCGTCGTGGCCTCCTTGGTCCTGACCCGCGGGTCCAGCAGCACCGGGCCCCGGTCCCCGAAGGCCCCCGGCCGCTGGCAGAGGGGCTCCGGCTCCTGGCGCCGGGAGGGAAGGGAGAGCGGGTCAGCGCGGGCGGGCTGGCGGGCCGGCGCGGCGCTGGCGGGCCGGCGCGCCCTCACCTGGACGGCGAGCGGGTAGCTGCTGACGTACAGCTCCTCGGAGTCGGGCTTGCCGTAGCTGGGGTAAGGGGAGCAGAAGCTCATCTCCGAGCCCATCTGGAGCGGGGACAAGGCAGAGGCACGGCTCAGTACGGGGGCCTGTGCGATGGACCAGAAGGTCCGATTCCTGGGGTGCGGTCTGTGTGGAGTCTGCATGTTCCCCACCCCCCGTGTGTGCGCATGTTTCCTCCCACAGCCCAAATACACGCTGGCGGGTTAATTGGCTTCTGGGAAAATTGGCCCTGGTGTGTGTCTGTGTCCCTCTGTGTCCCTCTGTGTCCCTGTCATGCAATGGACTGGCGTCCGAGACTCCGGCTCCCCGGTGGCTCTGCACCCGATGGAGCGGTTGGACAATGGAGGGACGGACAAGTCAAAGTCCGTTCCCTCTGCAGGGCTTCGCTTTCAACTATGAATGGCTCAGGAATCGAGTTCGTAGCCCGTGCAGAAAGAGTTAAAGCTCTCATACGCTCTGTAAAAATGAATTAATTCAGACTGTACATTTTTAATCTGCCCATTTTCGGCGGATTTTAATATTTTAATAAAACTTCAATGCAAGCGAGTGCCTCCCAGCTGGTGACAGGCCACACTGTCGCTCGAGAAGAGTAAAGCAGATGTATTTTCAAGCTCATTTGTCTTCTTGCTATTTTCATTATTTAAAACGGCACATGGTCTCCCTTTCTAGCTTAAGACAAATGGCCACATTTTCCTGAACCTACTCAAAAAAGACCAAAGTTATTTATATATATTTAAAAAAAATACTTTTGAGAAATTGTCTGAAAATGGAAAAAAAACTGCCCTGTGCTGATGGAGAAAGAGCCTCCTGATTTTCCTCTTCCTCTGGAAGGGTCTCCAGGCCCTCATGAGAGCTCCCCCTCGTGGCCACACTGCGTATTACCCTAAAGCAGCACTTTAGCAAGAGCAGTCTGGGGTGACTGCAGCTGCCCTGCTCAGGCTATGCTCACCAGCTCTTTCTAGACTGCATGGCTCCAGTTCTGGATGTACATATTTCTTCCATGAGACCACCTGGAAAAGCTCAGGCTGCTGCTGGAAGAGGTGTTAGTGGGGCCAGCAGGGGGCGCTCACCCTGCGGTCTGTGTGGGTCCTACTGCTCCAGTATAGTGACGGGGGACACTATACTGTAAAAGGGCGCCGTCCTTCGGATGAGACGTAAAACCGAGGTCCTGACTCTCCGTGGTCATTAGAAATCCCAGGGTGTTTCTCGAAAAGAGTAGGGGTGTAACCCTGGAGTCCTGGAGAAATTTCTCCCTGACCTTTACACATCATGGCCTCCTAATAATCCCTCTCTCTGAGCTGGCTTCATCACTCTGCTCTCCTCCCCACTGAGAGCTGCTGTGTGGGGGGAGTACTGGCGCATCATCCAGGTGGGGCTGCACACTGGTGGGGGTGGAGGGGATCCCCATTACCTGTACAGTGCTTTGGGTGGAGTGTCCCGAGAAGCACTATAAAAGTGTAAGGAATAATAATAAGGCTGCAGTCAGCTGGTGTCAGCAGAAGCTATCTTGTACTATGTAGCTTTACTCCCTCTTCCTCACTCCTCTTCTTCCTCGCTCTTCCAGCCCCTCTCAGTACCTGGGACTGAGCCGCGGAGCTGCCGTCCTCTTCCTCCTCGTCCAGCTCGTCCGCCTCCGGCAGCCGCAGCGTGCCGAGGAAGCCTTCCTCGTCCTCCTCGTCCTCGTCGTTGGTGAACTCGAAGTCCTCCCAGAAGGCCCAGCCCTTGCGTGGGCGCCCCGCCCGGCTGCGCTTGGGCCGGGCCTCGGCGTGCGGCCGGCTGCGATTCCGGCCGGGCCCCAGCCAGCCCTCCTCCGGCATGTAGGGCGTCTGGCCGCGCTGGAAAGGCAGCAGGTGCCTCTGGGAAGGGAGAGCGAGGGAGAGTCTTGACGCCAGGAGCTGCACGGCGCCGGTCTCGTCTCTGGCACACCTGTCCCGCGCCCTGCGGCCGGGCGGCGCCTCCCTGCCCCCAGGCATGCACCTCCCTGCCTCAGGACCTTCCTGCACCTCCCTGCCCCCGGAGCGGAGCTCCTCACACTGCTCCGTGGCACAGAGGAAGCCGGGACAGGGGGGTCACTTCAGATCGATAACTTCAAACAGGTTCACGCGAGACAGAGGACAGCAGCGTTCATGCCCGACTGCTGCACAGATACAAACAAGGGGGCTCCTGTGTGGGGGTGTCCTCAGACAGAGGGGGGGCGTCCTAAATCAAGGGGCTCCTGTATGGGGGTATCCTCAGAGGGGGGCTCCTGTGTTGGGGTGTCCTTAGTCAGGGGGCTCCTGTGTGGGGGTATCCTAAATCAAGGGGCTCCTGTGTGGGGGTGTCCTCAGACAGAGGGTGGCTCCTGTGTGGGGGTGTCCTCAGACAGAGGGCGGCTCCTGTGTGGGGGGTTTTCTAAATCAGGGGGCTCCTGTGTGGGGGTGTCCTATGCCTCAAAGCAGGAATTAACCCTTCCCCCGCCCCGGTCCGCTCCCAGCAGGGCGGCCCGTCCCGTGTCCTCCCCAGAAGACCGGCGTACCCCCACGCCCCCCCGCACCCCGCCCTCACCATGGCCTCCACCTGACACTGCCTCAGGCGGCACTTCTGCCTCTTCTTGTTGCGGCCCCCGAACTTGGGCTTGTCCATGCAGAAGTCGCAGGTGCGGCAGTCCGTGGTGCGCAGGCAGGCCGCGCACTTCCCACACGAGCGCCGGCTGCGCTTCTTCGGCCCGTCCTGGAGGGGGCGGCGGAGAGAGGGGGCGTCAGGAGAGGCACAGGAAGAGCACGAGACAGAGACAAGGCTCTCCAGCCAGAAGGAAATTAAAACTAATTAATTAATAACCTACAAGTCAGGTGACAACAACTGAATAATAACAATAATAGTAATAATAATAAAATAATGATAATAATAATCATAATAATAATAATAAATGTGTGATCTCCTGTCATAGCCTGGGGAACAGAGAGCTAGCCTGTCTCACAATAATGTCACTGCTCTAAAGGTGCTAACTGTTGCTAATTGTGAATTGTTACTGCTTTGGCAGTATGCTGAACCCCGTGACTGATGGAGCGAGTCGAGGGACCATCACTTCCACACTTCTAGTTTCTAGAGCAGCTGCTAGATAGCGTGGGGATTTTGATCTGGAGCTCACGGAGTCGATCGCAAGCGTGTGGTTCCGGCTCGTTTCTCGCGAGTCGCCAGCGTTCCCCTCCTTCGTCGGCCCTACAAACGTCACAGGCCCCAGGCACTGTGCCTGCAGGGCCTCGTGGGAAATCCAGCACCGTCCCTGGCCCGGACCCTAACGGGGGTTTCAGCAGAGCAGCTCCGGAACCTCCCTCTGACATCACACTTGGGAATGTTCCCCCAAACCAGAAGATACGAGTCTGGGACCGGGGAGGAGGGCGAAGACCAGGCGACAGAGGGGGAGAGAGCCGCCAACGCCGCCGCCGCGTCGCCATACTCACGTCGATATCGTTGTCGTCGTAGTAGAAGGCGAAGTCCTCCGAGTCGCTGAACTGCGGTATGGAAAACTGCAGCGCGGAGAGAGAGAAGAGGGAGGAGAAGCCGTTTTAATGACACACAACCCAGGGCCGCGGGGGTGCCGTTTCACACCGGGCGTTCAGATCTGCTTCGCTGCGAAGGAGCCTGGCGCAGGTGGGAAACGCGAGAGCCGCAGGGCCAGGCCCAGCCCTGCGGGCGTCACGCTCGTCACGTCGTTTTTACAAGAAACACGACCGTTCCTCCGAGCAACACTCCCCGCCTCCCCCGAGCCGACTCCTCACCTTCCTCGGCTGCATGAGCTCCTCGTACTGCGTCAGGGGTCTCTGCATCCTCGGCACTTTCTGCAAGAGAAGGACGTTTTAAAAAGAACCGATAATCACAGTCGGGCTCTATTTGATTTGCACTGGCTTCTGGAGAATTAAAAATTAACCCCGATGCTTCCTTCAGCACAGCTGGGACGACTTTCTTCCTGAAAGAAAGTTTCGAGTTTATTTCCGCCCCCTTTTCTCCAGTCTCTTAAATCCAGGTCTCCAGGAAGGAGTGTGCAGAGCCGTCAAGGCCTCTTGCTGCTGTCTGCGGCAGGGTCGCTCTCTGTAGTGGAGGTTGAGGTCGGTTCCGAAGACGTGCTGGACACAGAGCTTAAGGACCAGCTTTCAGGTTGCACCAGGTGCAACCCCCCCACTCCCCAGTGCGGCTTGGCCCATTAAAACACTAAATCACACAGGCTGCTCAGAGCTCAAGGCCAGTCACCCCCGTCAATGCTGTCTGGCAGTCCTGAAGGAGTCGTAAGCGCACCTGTCCAGAGAACTACATTCTGGCATTCTGACTTGGTGATAAAGGTTCCGCTTTGAAGAACGTGGATGAAGATGGTGATAATGAGGATGGCGATGCTGCTGCTGATGACAATGATGATGGTGTGTTTTTTTCCCATCCCCATGGAAACGAGCTGTATCCAGGCTGCCTTTTGGAACCACAGCCCATAGGAAATAAAGGAGAGAACGCTCCTGAGGTCACCTTACACGGTGCCTTGTGAGTGGTGAACGCAGTACAATCTTCACCGAAAAGACCTGGATTTCTAAAACCGATATTCAGAATCAAAACACAAGAACGTAAAGCGTTCCAAGAGTTAACTGGAACTGGGATAATCCCAGATCGCTTCCCTGCCTTGTTCAAGCTCCTCCATCCATCTCTGGGGTTTCAGAGGAAGCTGTCCTCAGTCATCTTACTCTGCAATAATGTGTCATGTGTGGATATGCTTATAGGACTCCTTTGCTTCATCTGACAGGCGCAGCGGTGCCCCTGCTGGCCATGAACACAGGTGCTCAAGGGCTCCTCCCACTTCAGAGCTGCTCAGCATCGCCCCCTAGGCCTCAAACAGCTCCCCTGCGCCACAAGGCCAGATTTCCAGCCACAGCAGAGGGCTCTGAAGAGCTCACGTCAGCTGCTGTCACAGACATTTACAGTAATATCGAATGACTGCTTGCTGGCCAAGCTTTGAAAAGCCCAACAAGCGTTGAAAGAACTGTTTTAGTCACGCACAGATATTGATATAATAAATCGTTTTGTGTTTCTTTAAATTGAAAAGTATTTGTTAGATTTCAAACAGGTCATGGGCAAATCACTGAAATGCACATAAGTAGTATGGTATTTGCTGCATCAGTACGGAGGCTTTTAAATACCACACGAGATAGCAGAATACCAATTTTGATGGCTGATCAAATTAGCTGTGGAGTGGGAAAAGAGCTACTTATATCTTTCCACAATTTAGAAACTGTATGTTAAGCATCATCAGGCTGTGACCCTGCAAGACCTGCTTCCAAGACGAAAACAATCTTTCACAGTCTACGCTGGGAGTCCAGGAGAGCGGATCTTTTGTGTTGCTCCAGAATTCCGTACCGTCGGAGCACATCGTCGGCGTTGGCCGACACGGCGTCTTCCACCATGGCGATTCGTTCAAGCCCCTTCAGCGATGCCAGGTCAGGATGCCTGGGCTGACCCGGATACACAAACTTGGAGCAGGTTTTCAAACCAGCAAGTGGACAGGCTCGCCCACTTCCACTCATACAGGTTTCAGTTCTGCTGCAGTTTTAACAGAGGGCTTTCTTAGCTCAACTCCCAGTCATACCCTTGGAGGAGTCCGCCATCTGGCAAGACTGACCCAATCGCCCGTCTCCTGGCTACAGTTTTGCTTTAAGCAGCGAGAGTTGCCAGTGCAAATGCTTGGAAGCAGTCACATCTCCTTTCATTTCTGAAGATGAAGATTCCCTTAAGGTGACCCATCTTCAACAGCTGAGCTGCAGCTCCTCTCAAACGCATCCTCAGAAACCTCCCTTCCGTCCTGCGGGCTGCAGGCGTGAAAAGCAACGGCTTTTAACCAGCTGTTCCTCCGAGCAAGTACTGGCGAGAGTACTGGTTACTGGCAGAGCCACAGGTACTTTCCCTTCTCCCAGAACTGCACACTGTGAGCACGTTCCACAGCCAACGCACTTACGTGTACAAGAGCACCAAGTCCATAAACTTTCAGAACCGCTCTTCCCCGGATGACAGCACCCGAGCGGAGATGATGAGCAGTACGCTCAGGGAAAGGGCTCAGAGATTCCCGGCCCAGCTCGTGGTCACCCACGCGTCACAGCTGGCGACGACCGCGGGGATTCTCTTAAAAGTAAATCCATCACCGAACATTTTCCACCGCCGTGGCACAGATTTTAAATTTCGGGGTCTCCCTGTGTGTAGGTCTCCATGCCCACACAGCCTATTAATACAGACCGTCATTCCCAACTACATCCCCCCTTGTCGACGCAAACCAGCAGGAGAGAATCAGGAACAGACAGGACATCCAGACTGCGGAGCCCCACAGCACCAGTAGCTTCGCCCGGCTACAGAGCTTGTCGCAGAACGCTGAACGTTTCTTTCAGATCCCTTGCGGACGTCTTCGGAGGGCACTCCTTTCGGAGAGGATCCGAGGCAGGCATGTTTTCTGGGGAGCTGTCCAGACAGCTGTTCACGGCAGGGCTGTGTCGGAGACGGGGGGGGGGGAGGGGGTGTAAAAAGCCACTGCAAGCTGCCACACCTCTGTCCTGCGGTCGTCCCTGCGACCAGTACAAACACCAGCGGGCGAGCCTTCTCCTCCCCGCCCGCAGTCGATCCGCCTCCCTGACCACTGCAGCTTGTGTTCCTCTCGTCGTCTGGGGGACCAGCTCACGCTGTGCCGGACGACCAAGCCCCTCCGGGCACCTGTCCTTGGTGCCGCCGTTTCTACCCCCGGCGACTCGGTCTCAATGCAGCTCGCTGGCCACACAGCAACGGGCTGGGGACAGGTGGGTTCTTCAGCAGCCGGGCAGCAGATGTGTGAGGAAACGAGGGACAAGAGACGTCTCTTTTGCTGGCCAAATCACTTCGCTTGCACCGGACTCCACAATTCAGAAAATCAAGGAATCTGCGACCTCTAACCCACGATCATAGCCCAGTGATAAGTATACAAGCAGCTCTCAGCAACGCACTGAATAGTCCTGAGCAAACTGTTAGGAGGCAAAATGGGGAAAAACCCCTGGTCTGTGGCCACCAGGGGCCAGATAAGCTCAGTTATGTGTATTGATGCAGGCCAGTGTGGGTCTGGAAGTGACCTGCTCTCTCCTGCACTGGAAGAACAGATTCTCCAGCTCTGCAGGCAGCCTTCCACTGACCAATACCACACATCTGCACTACATCGTATACAATCGTAATTGCTTACACTTCTATAGCACTTTTCAGGACACTCCACTCAAAGCGCTTCACAGGTACTGGGGATCCCCTCCACCACCCCCAGTGTGCAGCCCCAGCTGGATGATGCTCCAGTCCTCTCCCCACACACCAGCTCTCAGTGGGGAGGAGAGCAGAGTGATGAAGCCAGTTCAGAGAGGGGGGTTATTAGGAAGGCTTGATTGGTAAAGGCCAGGGGGGGAATTTGGCCAGGACACTGGGGTAACACCCCTACTCTTTTCGAGAAACACCCTGGGAGTTTCATAACCACAGAGTCAGGACCTCGGTTTTACATCTCATCCGAAGGAAGACGCTTTTATATTAAAATATGTATATGAAATTTCATGTTTTTTTCCCCATTATGCCTCTTAATAGTTTGCTTATGACTATTTAGTGCATTGCTGAGAGCTGCTTATATACGTCACGGCCTGGTCAATATTCCAAACATGGAATATCACACATATAGGATGCACTGATCCATATTACAGCACAAATCGGCACTGAGGATCAGGGTGCAGAACACCACTCAGATTTATCATCACTTTAGGCTGTTCGCTACCATGGTCAATGTGCACTTAAATAAATTCGCTTTTCATTACTGGACCTTCTGACGGCACAGGAGCGCTCCAGCGGCCCGACCGGGGCCCCGGTCCCAGCCGGGCTGCTCCGCCCGCGCTCTCCGGCGCCACGCGGAGACCGCCCCCGGTACTCACCCACAGGCTGCTCCCTACGCCTGCGTAGGTGTAGTCCTCCGCGAGCTCAGCCTCCAGCTTCTGAAAACAACGACAACATGCACAGGTTGGGCCGTCTGCAACCTCACGCGGCTCTGGGGCGGACCCGAGAGGTTCTGCCCCGGACGGAGACGCCGCTCGAGAAGGCCCGAGGATGTTATAAACTACAGCTCTCGTGTGAACAAAGACGGAGATCCAGTATTATATTGGAGGTTATGGCAAAGTTGGGGATTTCCCCTGTGGTGCAGACATGGGGAATCTGTTTGACCCAAGGGAGGCATCAAGCTCTTTCGTATTGGGATGAACATGTAGTGTTGAAGAAAATGACCAGGGAACGAATGCTATGAATGAATGAACGAATGAATGAATGAGTACCCAAGTAGAATGGATCTGTATGAGATGGATTAAGTACTGTTAAAAGTTATTTTTTTGGCAGTGGCTTAATTACTTTAATTAATTCACAAGCTGTTAGTATTTTTAGTGCAGTCTTGTCCTGGAGAAGAGCAGCACACAGCAGACAGACCCGACTGTGCAGCAGCGACACAGACTGAACCCTGCGGCTCAGGACTAGGAATCGCTGGGCTGGACATCAAAGCATCAGCCAGCAGGGGTGCGGCAACACAGCCACAAACCCCCAGATCTGTTTAGCCCTTTAGTGGTAGGGTGTGGGGTGTCTGACCTGCAGACCGTGTGTCAGTTTGCAATTGGATCATGCCCTGTGCAAACTTCTTTTGGAAATCACTGTGGCACAGAACGCAGCCACAGTTAGCAACACAAATCCCCATCTCACCAGTTGGCTGCTAAGCTTCCAAATGCTGCTGAAAGCTTCAGACAGGCGCCGCAAAGTCAAACTGCACAGAGGGCGAATCCTAGTGGCGCTGGACACTGGCCTGCAACCTTGCTGCAGTACCAACCCTGCAGCTGGATAGCTGCTCTGGCTGCGGTCTGTCTGGCACGCTGCAGCTGCAGGCACAGAGAGTCGGGCAGCCGGCCGATCTCAAACCCAGCAGGAGAGTCGTGCCTGCTGCCCCCCTTCCAGTGGCTCATTTCTCCGGTGTCGTCACCTCTTGTGACTGGCACAAGTGTCTTCACCGAACCCTCTGCCACCTCTGTGCCGAAACCAAACACACACACACCTACACAACTGCAACACTCACACACCCTAACATCCATGCACCCACTGCAACACTAACATCCACACAAAGTAATCCACACTGGACATACCGGGCTTCTCACCAGCTTGGTCTTCTTCTGTACTTTGGGTGTCTTTTTCTACAAAAAAAAAAAAAGACCAAAATGAAAGGAATGTGAAAACATGCTGGCACGGAAATTCAACCTCGGCTTCGACCACAGAGATACAGGAAGACAGGAGGAAGGGTCAAATGCAAAGAGACTCAAATGCAATAAAAAACTTCACCAGCCACACTGATGGAAGTTTACCACCACCCTGTTAAGGTGCGTGTATAGTGCACAACAGTAAGGGGCAGTCGCATAACCTTCTTCACCCTGAGAGACCCCAGAGCTCTGCACAGGTGGATCCTTACTTCCACCCAGACTGGCGTCACGGCAGCCAGGTCTGCACGTCCGGAACAAGCTGACCCGGCCACGTCGTCGAAGACGATACTGTGGCTTCCATCAGGACACAGATCCTGGGATCAGCTAAGAGGAATGAAGGCCAGAAAGGCTCCTCTCTCTCGTTGTCCCTGCTCTGTTTTCCCACACCAGCTGGACAATGTTTCAGCCCCCTGCCACAGCAGGCAAATTTCATCGGGCACCGCTCCAGGCAGCACACAGAGGTCTCTGCGGGGTCGATCCTGCCCAAGCCCCGACACTGCAGGCAAGCTGCCAAGACAGAGGCGCTGCTCTCCGGCTGGGAGAATCCCATTCGGGAGGAGGACGGAGAAGACCGCAGGGAAGCTAGATGCCCATCGGGAAAGCTCGGCCGTCCCCGAGCCCCGATGTTCACTCCTGTTCCCACCACCTGGCCCTCTTTCAAGCCTGCACTCACTACACAAGCACTGCGGCGAGGCCTGACCTGGGCGGACTGGTGGCACTGTGGCTCAGGATCTGCACCCGTGACTGGGAGGTTGCCGGTTCAAATCCCAAGGCCGGCAGAGGAATCCTACTCTGTTGGGCCCCTGAGCAAGGCCCTTCACCCCAACTGCTCCAGGGGCGCCCTATAAATGTATGACCCTGCGCTCTGACCCCAAGCTTCTCTCCCTGTCTGTGTGTCTCATGGAGAGCAAACTGGGGTCTGCAAAAAAGACAAATTCCTGATACAAGACATTTTATATGGCCAATAAAGTGATGTTTGAGTCACTTAAGTAAAGATTTCACAGATAAGTGGACGGTTGTCTTCCCTCTCTAACGTGTCGAAAGCCAAGCTCGAACTCGAGAGGTTTACCCAAGACACAGACAGAAGCACTGCCCAGGACCGTACAGCGATGAGCCATGGGGAGAAACACACAAGCTGAAGACAAGACACAAACTCTGAAAAGCAAGCATGATGCAAGCACTTTATAGAGGTGGCATATATGTGAAAATACTGTAGTGTTACAGGTTACAGAAATGCTGCAGGTGTGAAGCTTGAGGTATCCAGCACCTGGTGTGGGCTCCAATACAAGAGACGACGGCTAATCGTACAACCCAGACTGGCTCAGACCGCTATCCCACAGGAGTGCGGCTGTGAAGGACTCAGAAAGGATCTTACCTGCTCAGACATGAAGCCCAGGTCTTCGTGCTCCTCTGCCACCTTGCCCTGACCCCACTGCACTCTCCTGTCCACCTTAAAGAAGCCCAGCACAGACCAGTTCAAGCCACTGACTGTACACCACATTGGAATTCAATTTACCGGGGTCTCTGGTAGCACCGAGCGCGCTCACCTTCCTGAAGACGATGTTTCTGTCGTTCATCACGTTAACCGAAGCTGACAACAGAAGGAGGCAAAATTTGAAACTGAAAAAACATGAAGTGGAACAAACACACTACAGACACTCAGAGACCCAGAGGCCAGCTGAGCTGCCCGCCAGCTGATTTCCCACTGTTTATTTTCTTACTCGCAGGGGAACAGACCAGACTCCCACTGCGCCCTTTTTACCAGTCGCCCGGACAAACAACAGTGCCCCAGCAGAGCAGCTCAGCAGCATTTTTTCATCTTTTCCAGTCTTTACACTTGAAATTCAGTTTCTGTCATTGGTTTTCACAAAAGCTGGAGTTGATCAAACCGTTAACCCTAAACTCAGTAATGCATTTACGTCTAAACCTCTAAAATACGCAGCAGTCCAATCTGCATCCAGCACTGAGTTTTCTGACTACTGTGCTGTCTGACTGGACCGTACCATGCTGCCTGTGCTGTATTGTACCAAGCAGTCTGTCCGAGCAGCTCAGCCGAGCCTGAGGACTGAGGGCTGAGCTCTGTGATCCAGATATAGTGGGGTCAAACTTGGGCCATGTCATTAGCTACATGGTGACCAGGATTCCCCGCAAAATGACGCCTTATTGGCTGAGCACTGTTGGCGATTCCCTTCAAAGTTGCGCCTTATTGGCCGAGCGCTGCTGGGGATTCCCTTTCAAGCTACACCTTATTGGCCGAGCGCCGTTGTGGATTTCTCGCAAAACGTCGCCTTATTGGCCGAGCACTGCTGGCACATCACAATGGGCAAAGGAACTTGGTGCAGACATACCGCTTGCAAAACCTGCAATTCCAAGCTAGAACAAGAACACGCTCCAATCTTTGATCGCCTCTGCTGCTTTCAGCTCACATGAAACAAGGCGAGCACAGCGACACCCAAAACGGGAGTGAATTTTAAGGAGACTTACGTCTGCATTTGTCACACAGACCGGGCTGGCCTGGCCTCAGGAACTCCATGCCAGGGAATGGGCTCCCACAGATGGAGCAGCCACTGAAACAGACCGGAGGAAATCAAGCCCATGCACTCTTCTCCAAACCACAGCTGGACACTGTCCGCAGCTTTTTTGAGTCTACACACTGTCTGGTTGACCAACCAGCAGCCATATCACCCTGCAGCTCCCAGCTGGCCGCCCACTGAAGCTCAGCAGGTGTGAGCCTGGCCAGTACCTGGATGGGAGACCTCCTGGGAAAAACTAAGACTGCTGTTGGAAGAGGTGTTAGTGGGGCCAGCAGGGGGCGCTCACCCTGCGGCTCACGTGGGTCCTAATGCCCCAGTGTAGTGACGGGGACACTATACTGTAAACAGGCACCGTCCTTCGGATGAGACGTAAAACCGAGGTCCTGACTCTCTGTGGTCATTAAAAATCCCAGGGTGTTTCTCGAAAAGAGTAGGGGTGTAACCCCGGCCAAAATCCTGGCCAAATTTCCCCATCGGCCTTTATCAATCATGGCCTCCTAACAATCCCCCTCTATAAATTGGCTTCATTAATCTGCTCTCCTCCCCACTGATCGCTGCTGATGTGTGGGGAGCGTTCTGGCGCACTATGGCTGCTGTTGCATCATCCAGGTGGGGCTGCACACTGGTGGGGGTGGAGGGGATCCCCATTACCTGTAAAGCGCTTTGAGTGGAGTGTCCAGAAAAGCGCTATATAAGTGTAAGAATTATTATTATTATTATTATTATTATTATTATTATTACTACAGAGCACAATGTGCCCCTCATTGAGCGAGGTGCACGTCCTGAGAGACTTGAGAGCGAGCGGAAAGGGGTGAAACGACAGGTCTGCCTTCCGAGTCACCTAGTGGGAACGCTGTCCCAGAACAGCAGCAGCCAGCTTTGATAAAGAGACCAGGACTTTTCGGCCCGTCCTGCGCGGGGTCAACCCCAGCGATTTGGCGGCAAATTCGCCGGCCTGGAGCCGAGGAGGGTTTTTAAAAAAAGCAGAGCTGCAGGTGAAGGGAACGACAGACAGACGGTCACCCAAAGCAGGGGTCCGAAACCGTGGCTATGTCCCGTGAGGAAAGGCAGCAGTCTGGCGCTGGAGGGTCAGCCTGCTGCAGGGAAAAAAAAACAGGGAAAAGAAAGGAGACGCGTACTCACTAGACGAGGGGCTCGGGCATGGAGAAGGGCAGAGCGCTGGGCTCCCCGTTGATGGAGCGGGCGGAGGCCGGGGAGAGGGAGATGGGCACGGGGCCGGGGGACAGCTTGCCCGCGGGGGACAGGCGGAAGGGGGGCGAGGTCTTGAGGGCGCCGAAGGCCTTCTCCGTGCTGTACTGTCTGTCCGGGGCGCGGGGGTGCAGGGGGAGCACGACGGTGTCCTGGACCGGGGCCGGGGGGGCCACCAGCACGGGCGGGGCGCCGTGCAGCCGGGGAGGGGGCACGCCGGGCACGGCGCTCAGACCGGAGACGCCCCCAAGTCTCTGGGGAGAGGAGGAGGAGGAGGAGGCCTCGGCGCGGACCGGGGGGACGTTCAGCACGTACGAGGAAGAGGCCGCCGCCTGGGGGGGGGTGCCGGGGGCGGGCGGGGCCTTGCTGAAGGCCAGCGGGGGGGCGCGGAGGACCTGCGGGGGGGCGCCCATCCTTGGAGGGGTGGCGGTGACGGCCCTGGGGGGGGTGGCGCTGACCCGCGGGGAGGGGGCGGGGCCGGGCCTCTGCTGCTGCGCGGGGGGGGCTCTGTCCGGCGCCCGGCTGTCCAGGGCGAAGGCCCGCTCCGGCGTGCCCGGTTTCTTGGGGGCGTGGCTCTTGTCGGAGAGGAAGGGGCCCTCAGGGGAGGACGTCTCCTCCTTCTTCTTCCTGCGCTGCAGCGGGAGGGCGAGAACGGGAGAGACTGAGACGGAGACGGACGGGGACAGGGAGAGGGAGAGCCCTCGGAGGCGGCCGAGCTGGGGAGCGGAGGCAGGACCTCGAGCGAGAGAGAGGAGGGCGACGCCGAGCTCGCTCCTCGAGAAAGCTGCAGGCGATCTTTAACGAGGGGGTCTCGAGTCTGATTGCAGGCAGGGCTCCCCCACACCTCTTCCGCCAGCCCGCACAAAGGCAGAAGCGCCCGTTCTGTTACACAGGGGTAACGGAATAAACAGGACTTTTAAAGCCACGGAGAGCAGGACTGCGCTGAGGGGGGAGAAAGCACCTCAGCACTAATGCCGAGTTGTTGCGGTTTGCTGTTGTTGCTTTAATTGGGGCATTTTAAGATACGTTTGGCTTTCAGGATTTTATAATTCATTTTAAAAGTTGCTCAAAGTTAAAAAAAACTAATTAAAGCAGAAAATGTAGCATTAAAACTGGAGCTTAATAATTGCGTGTTACAAACATTTAATCCAGAGACCATTTTTTTCTCCTAAACAAACTGATCATTAATGTTACAGGCATGATTGGGAGAGGAGAGTAACTGTGCTCTACTCTCCCTTTAAGCGCTTTGAGAAGCCACCTTTAAAGGTGCTATATAACATAAAGTTTATTATTATTACTCTTTATTAAAGGAACAGAATATAAACTGTCTTGCTAATATATCTGTGACAAAATCTACTTTTAAAATCCGATCTTGTCTTTGAATGTGATAACAGAACCCGAAAGATAACCTTAGCGGCACATTCAGTCTGTTTTTTTTATTTTTTTAATCAAAGTTAATCATTAGAACCCTATAAACCTTCTTAAAAAATTAATTAAAAGAAAGACCATTAGCCATCATCATCGGCCATATCACCCTGCAGCTCCCAGCTGGCCGCCCACTGGAGCTCAGCAGGTGGGAGCCTGGCCAGTACCTGGATGGGAGACTCCTGGGAAAAACTAACGCTGCTGCTGGAAGAGGTGTTAGTGGGGCCAGCAGGGGGCGCTCAACCTGCAGTCTGTGAGGGTCCTACTGCCCCAGTATAGTGACGGGGACACTATACTGTAAACAGGCTCCGTCCTTCATA
This sequence comes from Lepisosteus platostomus, assembly GCF_059453375.1. Taxonomy (NCBI): domain Eukaryota; kingdom Metazoa; phylum Chordata; class Actinopteri; order Semionotiformes; family Lepisosteidae; genus Lepisosteus; species Lepisosteus platostomus. Next base: position 3,027,776 of record NC_142613.1, read on the forward strand.
TGAGACATAAACCGAGGTCCTGACTCTCTGTGGTCATTAAAAATCCCAGGGTGTCCCTTGAAAAGAGTACCTGTAAAGCACTTTGAGTGAAGTGTCCAGAAAAGCGCTATAGAGGTATATGCAGTATTTATTATTATAAATGGGAAACACCTGTACACCTGGGCTTGAGGCAGTTAACTTCCTGCTTACTGAGTTGAATGCCCCTAGTTTTGAGCATTATCACCGAAAATACTCAAAAGAAAACTTTGGAAAGAATTTGCATTTCAGTAGCAAAAAGAACCAAACCTTATTATTAACAGACTCTGGAGAAGAACGCACTGAAATATGTTGGTAATGATACTGGGTTGTATCGTCAAAGGATTTATCCAGCTTTGTATAACAACCCTGTCCCAAGAAGAATACCATAAAAAAGGAAGCTGAAAAGACGGTCATGGCACATCAGGTGAGTTTAAAAGATGATCGATATTTTGCAGTTATTTTTTCAAAAGTTCAATGGCTTGTGTTCAAATTAGAATTCGGGAAGATGTAATTTGCATACAAATGTGTGGGTAACCCTTTGCAGAAAAGTCCCACAACTCAAGTCTGTGCGGTTTGTCCTTATAGTCCAACAGCATCCGTCATAAAACAAGTACTAACACGTCCTTAATCGTGCTCAAGTAACTTGAAAATGAAATCATTTGTAAGGCGCTGAAGAAACCACGCACAATGCCAAAAAAATTAAGATGTTATACAATAACAAGCCGCAGCTACACAAAGCTGAAAACTGAATTTTCTAGAATCAATTCCTCAAAGCAATAGCAAAACCGACAATGAGCGAATCAGAAGTGGCTCAACTGGTAAGTCTGCTCCTCTCTGTGCCATGCTCGCGGGTTCAAGCCCGGGCGAAACAGCGCCCCCCGCAGCCTCCCGGGTGCCTACACACTTGCAGGGCTGTCAGAGAGAGGCTCCGCCTCCCGACCAGTCAGAGCTGCTCCTCTGGCAGGGGGCGGTGCTGCCGCCTGCGACGTGCTGACAGACGATTGGCTTGAAGGTGGAAGGCGGGCTGGAAGGAGGAGTCTGCCCACACGTCCCCACTCTCCCCCGTGTGCCGAGACACGAAAGAACGAGCAACAAAGAATAAAATCGGCTCCGCTTTAGATGAAATGAACAGAAATATTCACGTCTGGGGCAAAGGTTATTTTATTTAGCTTTCGGTTCTGCATGTAGGATGTTTAGTTTTATAACAGACAAGTAAACGGCTATTGGACTGATTCCTACCCTGTCTCGTGCGATTCCTACCCATCTCTCAAGATGGCTAAGGCGCTGACACAGCGTTTGTGTTTCTGGGTGTGTAGCAGGTAGCCGAGGGGGGAAACGGGGGGGCTCAGTTACCCTTTGTGCTTTCCTCCAGTTGTCGGCGTGCTCCATGAAGACCCCGGACTTGAAGTCGAACTTCGACAGGTCGATGGCTCCACCCAGGTGTTTGGCCATCTCGATCTTGCTCCTCAGCCGGCTGCCATCAGGGCTGCGGAGAGACGCGGGACCGAGAGCGTGAGTCCTCACGAGTGCGCACGAGGGCCAGGGGCTCCACGGTTTGTGCACTATAGTTCACCATTCAATTCCAGCAGACCCAGCCAACTGGTGACAAAGCTCAGGGGATCAGGACTCCGTCTGCAACTGGCTGCTGGGCTTCCTAAGTCTACTGTTTGTTTGTATATTGTCTTGATGCACTGTCTGCACTTTGCGTTTTACACTTTTTTTTTTAACAATCCAGAGACTTTCTGCAAGTAAGAATTCCATTGTACCAGTACGTGTACCGGTTACATATGACAATCAAGTTCAAGTTCATCTATTAATCACGTGTTGTGTTCAATTCACTAATTTAGACATTCGGAACAAAATTCAGAATATCCTTCAGTCCTCAAGGACGCGTGTTACCTTACTTGAAATATTACTTTCCTAGTTAATCAATACTTTAGACAGGGGTTCCTAATCTCTTAATTAGGGGGGATTTAGCATTAAGAATAACTGGACTGGGGCTTTCCAGAACCGAGACTGGAGACGGTTGACATATGTGGCCAATATATATCTCATCCACTAGGCATCTATAGTTCCAATATGGCTCATACAGGCGTGTCTGCCTAACTTGTACAGATGTGTGTACCTTCTGTCTGTGTACCTCATGGAGGAGGTGTGCACTTCCTGTCTAGCCACACTGTACAGGTATGCATGCTTCCTATCTGTGTACCTCATGTAGGAGGAGTGTGAACTTCCCGTCTGCCTGCCTGGCACAGGTGTGCGTACTTCCTGTCTGCGTACCTCATGTAGTAGGTGTCTGTCTTGCCCACAGTGAAGCCCGATCTGCGGAAAACCTCTTTGCGTTTCCAACCCTCTCCCAGGATGGGCCAGTCCTCCCAGCCATGGTCCAGTTTGTAGCGGCCCCTTTTCTGAACGGTGAACGAGCTGAGGGACACAACAAGACAGACACACAGCTCGGGTGAGACCTGCTGAAGCTGTCAGCTTCGTGTATCCCAGGTGCCCTCTCATACAAACCCTAGAAAAGCGTTCAATTTCCACGATGCAGTAGTGTCGTGTAAAAAAAAAAGCTTTAAGAAGCTTTGCAGTGATCAGGGCAGAAGGAAGTCCTACAAAATATCAGTTAAATTCCATTTTAACAGCCAATAGTGCATCCCACGACAAGGTTTGCAAAACACAGAGGAGGTGAGTCGATAAACGTGCCCAGGGCTCCACACCACTCCCACAGCTGTGGTGTGATCAACCTTCTGCACAAGAGTCAGCTTCAGGCTTCACACAGCCTGCTGTCCAGGCCAGCAGAGACCGAAGCTCTGCTTGCGCAGTTCTGCGATGGGCGTCGTCTCCCTCTAGGTGGCGACACCTAAACACAAAAGGGGGCCTGTGGGGGAACAGGGCAGCTCCAGGCCGACAGATGTCGGAGAGCTCCGGGGGGGAGCGTCCCAGGCGGTTTTCTAATACACTGCATGAGAAGAATCGGGGAAAGCGATCCGACTCCCTCGGACAACAAGCTGACCCATTCAGGATCTGCCAACTCTTTTCCACGAGCCCACGCCAGCCGCTGGTTATCTCGGCTCTGCCCCGCGGCCTGCAAAACCTAAAACCGCTGGTGCCGCCGAGCAGCGGGAGACCCTTCACCGCCTTCGCTTCCACCTTCATACGAAGGACGAAGGACAAACACCGACAGCCCCCCGGATGCTCGAAATGTCAAGGCCTCGATCGAGAAGCGGACTTACACCTCCCGGGCCTCTTTCCTGCTCTTGCAAGCGAAGTCCCTCTCGCCGCCCGCCACGCTGCCGCCGCGCTCGCTCTCCTTCCCGGGCTCCGCCGACCCGTTGGTCTTCTTCTCCGCCACCCAGCCCCCGGCGAAGTCCTCCTCCTCCTCGTCGTCATCGTCCTCCTCCAGCGGCTCGAACCAGGGGTCCCCGGGGGGCTCCTCCGCCACCCCGCCATCCCCTTCCTGGGGAGGCGGCGGCGGCTCCGCTTTCCTGTCCGCTCCGCCCCCCGTCGTGGCCCCACTTCCTTCCTCCTTGTCCGCGTTCCCCGCTCTCTCCCGGGGGGGGTCCCGCTCGGCTGTGCCCGTTCCCGGCTCCTGGGGGCACGCGCCTCCTCCTCCTCCCCCCCTCCCCTCGGCCGCTCCCGTCTCCCCTCCTCTCCTGAAGGCCGAGTCTCCCGGTGCCGACGGTCCCGCGTTCTCCTCTCCTGCCCGCTCCATCCTGGTGGCCTCCGCTCCTCCTCCTCCTCGCGGCCCCTGGCCCCCCCAGGCCCCCAGCCCCAGCCCGTCGTTCATCTCTGCGCTCCTGCTCCCGCGGGGACGGCCCAGTCCGCGGCGTGCGCAGTCATGCGGCCCCGAGCGGAGCCCGCGTCCTCGAGGGTCGACGCAAGAGGGACGGGAGACGAGCCCTTTCCGGCAACGCTTCTTCGGGGGAAGGCTCACGGGAAAGAGGCGCTCGTTTCCGGCCGGTCACATCCAAACCCCGGGGGGGGGGGGGGGGGGGGGGCGTCTTCTGAGGCTCTCCCGCGTGGGACGCGCGCCGTCTTGCCACACCACTCTTCCGAGATTTCTCCGAGGAACGAACACGCCCCCACCTGGATGAGAGAGAAATACGTCAACTAGCACCATCCTCTCAGGCAATCCTCTCCTGCCTAAAGCACCCCCGGCTCCACCGCGGGCCCAGAGTGGCACACCGGGGCCTACCGCCACTGGCACAAACGTCACGCTCCTTCGCCGGGCCCTGGAACCAGTTTTCCCCCAAACGAGCATTTTAAGAAACACAAAAAAACAGAAAATCCACACCCCACTCAACAGCTGAAGAAAACCAACAGGCTGAAGGTGCAAAGGCCAGAAACCACCCTTTACCGTCCCAACAATCCCTGCCGAGGGGAGGAGCTCCAGGAGCCGCGCGGATCTCTAAGGGCGGAGGCAGCAGTTTGGAGAGAGGGACAGCGCAGCCGAAACCGCGAAGCCGTCGTCCCTACGTCCCCGGACTAGGCGGACACAAGGGGACAACGAACAGACGACACGTGGAAGGATCGAGGTCGCGCCTCCCGCGCAGCTCGCCGAAGATGTTAAAGGTGCCACGCAGGAGGAGGACAGGCGCACTGACATCCGCGTTCTCTCCCAAGCAGCGCCAAGGACACCGAACCCGTGACCCTCCAAGATCACCTCCGTCGGGTCGGCCACGCTGTCCGGATGTCGCACTCCAGGATCCCGAGGAAAGTTCTCTCCTTTCGAGCGAGCCCCACGGTGCTTTCCGAACCCGCGGCAAGACGGTAAAAGCGAATCGGGAAGAAACGCGACACCTGACGACCGGGAGACGAGGGCTCCCGGGCGAACCCGCCAGAGGCGGAAAAGAGTCCGGCGCTTTGAGGCCCAAAAGCATCAGAACGAGGAAAAAAAACGGGAGCGCTCCCCGACCGGACCTCCCCTGAGCCCACTCCTGCCATGGGGAAAGAGAGCCCGGGCCTTATCGGATCGGGTCGCGGAGGAGCGTCATCCTCGGCCGTGAGTTACGGCCAGCGAAGGTCAGAGGAGACGGCACTCCTGATCTCCGATATCTCACAGAAGATCCCAAGGGTCCCTGAAAAGCAGCACAACATCACGGTTTTCCACCGTAACGCTTGTTTGAACACTAGGGGGTGCCTGTTCAAGGAGCCATGTGCATGAAAGAGTTCCTCCAACGAGATTTTACACACACCTGCTTCCTTTTGCCTGTGACCCCAAAACTAAGGCATTTGCGGGGTGAGGCTGGAGACGGGCGGGCCTGGTTTTCCTTGTTCCTACCATTACGGTGCAGTGCCGGGACCCTAGCTCAGTCTTGGAGTGCTCACCAACCCTCCCACCAACTCCAGGACGCTTCGGGTGGTCACCAGCGGGCAGGCGAGGGCTGACCCCGAATGACATGGCCACTCGAGAGAACGAAGCACCAGGCTGCTTCCACTCCGACCACAACCACAACAAAAAGATTTAATCGAAAAGCAAAAACAGGAAAGCACTGCGCCTTTTTCCGGAAACGAATCCTGGATACACTTTCTCCCTCGCGGAGCCAGATCCCCTCTCCGGCCCAGGAGCTGGGAATAGCTGGGGGGGGAGGGGGGCAGGACGGAGGAGCGCGGAGATGAATCGGCACGCCTGGCTCACAGGAGGGCAGGGCATGATGTCAGCTCCCCCAGCCCACGGGACCCCGGCCCGTCCCCCTTTCCTCCCTGGTCTGACGGGTTAGGAATGAGGGGGCTCCGGGCCGGAACCTCTGCCGAGCTCGCGGGGCGCGCCACTACCCCCGCCGCCCCACGGTCCGCAACCGGGTTCCCACGGGGCACTCGCAGACGCCAGCGGAAGGGAGCAGGGAAAGGAACGCAGACTCACGCTCGTCGAGGCGGCGGACAACCTCCTTCTGCGCCTCTCCCGTCCAGGGGTCAGTCCGGGCGACGCTCAAGGGTCGAAAACCATCGCTGACCTGAAAGCAGACCCGAGTGAGCAGAGTTCAGCTGCATGGCAACAACGACGAGCACCTGATGCAACACCGAGCCTAACCACAAGTTCCTAAAAACCTGCATTTTCATCGCTTGAGACCGTCTGCGTTCCACGTGTATCGACTCCTCGTTTCCCGTGTGCCGACTTGAAAGAATACGCCTAGATCTTTTTCGTTTCCCACGGAGGCTGGATCTTCAAGGTTAATTTCCCTGGATTTGGTTTGGAGTCTTTCAGGACACGAACAGCAGAGTCTTTTGTCCCCTCGTTACTTCTGACCACAAGGCCCTGACCAAGTCAAGCTACCCAAAGGAATGTTTTTTTCCCCGAATTTATAGAGGTGAATTCGAATTAAAAGCTTAGGAGTTTTACAAGTGAGAGGAGGCCATCCGGCATGCCTAGCTTAATGATCTCAAAATCTCATCCAGCTTCTTCTTAAGAGAAGCCAGAATATCGGCTTCAACATCATGGCTGGTCAGCTTGATCCACACCCCACCACCCTCTGTGTAGAGATCTGGTCGGCTTATTTTGCTCTGAACACTGAGAGACCAGCTTCTCATTCCTGAATGTCTCACGGGGATCACTCTATTTAAACAGAGTACAGGGGTCGTGACCTCACTGTGAGCAAGAAAGAACTGGGGGGATGGGGGGGGGGGGGGGGGGTCAGACCTTTCTGGTTGCCAACAGCGGTTCTTCTCAACAGGACAACTACAGGGGGCAGCGCAGGAACTCGTGGACGAAACCCGCGTAGAAAAAGGGAGAAAATTCACTCCGCGGACCACGCAAAATAGACAAACCGCTCGTAAAAGCTCGGGAAAAAAACCCGTCCCAAATCCCCAAGGAGACTGAGAAAATGACAACCCCCCCCCCTCCCCGAGCAGGGCGACCGCCCCCCCCCAGCCCTCTTTTTCTCCGCAGAGCTCCTCCCATCCAGGCGAGCGAACACGGCTCCGGATTTCGCATGCAACACGCACAGAGGATCAGATCCAGCGCACGTCATCGGGGAGGGTAGCCATGGCGATCGCACGCGCTCCAGAGAGAGAGAGAGAGCCCTGCGGTGCAGCGATACGACAGCGCACACCAAGCGCTGGCAGAAATCTCACGTGAAAAAATGAATTAAAAAAAAAAGGCTCCGGCGCAATCTTCAAGAGCACAGGCTGGCAGCGCGAGAACCACAGAGAGGGAAAACACGAGAAAAGTCACAAAAACCAAACAGCTCTAACCTTTATTATTATTATTATAATCCCTTCATCCCTTCACACAGAAAACATCCACGAGCCACAGTCTGTCGCTCCCGATTCTGCTCTTCCTCAAACCGGGGCAAAGACCCGAGAACAGGGAGCTGCAGAGGAACAAGCAGGGGCAGATTTCACACGGAGGAGCGAGAGAAAGTTTCTGCTGCGAGGCCTCCTCGGGCGTGTTCCCAGAGACTGCTCCCAGAAGGACGAGGCTGCCGTGGGCTCTGGTGCCCTGCTGGTCCGTTAGCATCATCAGCTGGACTCATCCGTTCTCTCCGGAGCGGAACTCGCGGCGATATGAACCACTCTTGCCACACGCTGAGGGGGAGCGCACACGCACGTCCTCGTGCTGGTCGCACGTCAACTGGTAGTGCACGTCCACGTCCTCGCCCCGTGTCAGAGAGATAGCACACGCACGTCCTCGTGCCGGCCGCACGTCAACTGGTAGTGCACGTCCACATTTTCGTCCCGTGTCAGAGAGATAGCACACGGGTCCTCGTTCCCGCCGCACGTCAACTGGTAGTGCACGTCCTCGTCCTCGTCAAGTGACAGAGAGATAGCACACGCACGTCCTCGTGCTGGTCGCACGTCAACTGGTAGTGCACGTCCTCGTCCTCGCCCCGTGTCAGAGAGATAGCACACGCACGTCCTCGTGCTGGTCGCACGTCAACTGGTAGTTCACGTCCATGTTCTCGTCCCGTGTCAGAGAGATAGCACACGCACGTCCTCGTGCTGGCCGCACGTCAACTGGTAGTGCACGTCCTCGTCCCGTGTCAGAGAGATAGCACACGGGTCCTCGTTCCCACCGCACGTCAACTGGTAGTGCACGTCCTCGTCCTCGTCCCGTGTCAGAGAGATAGCACACGCACGTCCTCGTGCTGGCCGCACGTCAACTGGTAGTGCACGTCCTCGTCCTCGCCGTGTGTCAAAGGGAAGCGCCCGCACACACAGGTCCTCATCCCTGCCGCGTGTCCACGTGGTTCGGCAGTGAGCTCTGACTCACAATGGGAGGTAACAGAGTGGGCAGGTCTGAGCATTTTGCACACCTGGACAGCTCAGCAGCACCTGGCTGGTGGCAGGAGTCTACTCTCCAGATGCACTTTCGAGCTGCTCACATGACTTGGGCTGCGTCACACAGCACTCCGCCTTGTGAATGAAAAAGTGGCTAAACTGGTCCAGTGACACAGAGCCTCGTGAGGAGCTTTCCAGCACACAGGCAAACGATTGCTCCTCCGTTCAAAGCAGAGCAGCTGAAGGCACAGAAACCCAGCGCAGGCCTCCCTCTGTGGCTGTCCGAGGCGCTCAGACGGGGCCGCTCCTTCGCGCTCGGGAACGAGTGGCTTCACCTCCACGCCTGTCCTGAAGTGTATCCCACCTCTTCCGTGAGATTCCACAGGGGCCCAGAAACTCAGGAGCGGCTTCCGGGTTTTTTTTTAATGGAATCACACAGGCCAACTATTCAGCCGTAGTTAAAAGCAGGTTGTGGAAAGGCTCGAATCCGCCCCAGCCTGCGCCAAGACTTCCCGTGTCTTAGTAACCGAGACGTCACAGCAAACGGCAAGAAGTCCAAAAAACTGCTGTTTCCGCCCTCTCGCAGGGAAACCAAGGAGTTCAGCAGGTGTGAGAAGTGGAAGAGGTGTTCGCGGGACCAGCAGGGGGAGCTCACCCTGCGGTCAGTGTGGGTCCTAATGCCCCATTATTGTGACGCTATTCTGTAAAAAGGCGCCGTCCTTCTGGTGAGATGTAAAACCCAAGGTCCTGAGCAGGGGTCTTTCCCCAGTGTCCTGGCCAATAATCCAATATTCAACAACCCCGACTGACTCCCCGTCTCTGCACTGGCTTCATCCCAGGTGAATCTTCAGGTGTGGAAACCTGAAGAAGGCTCCACGGCCGAAACGTTGTGTTCTCTTTCTTCTTTTTTTTTCAGCATGGAATAAACCTATTACTTGTTCCTTTGCAGCCTACGCATGCTGACGCAGCTCCCCACCTGAACTGCTATATCACAGCCCTCCGACAGCAACCGATTTACAGCGGGCCCACAACACAGCAAGAAGGCGATTAACGTATAATACTCTGTTCATCCCAACACGCCACGAACATTGAACTAAAATCATACTACGCAATACTGCAGGTGCCAACCTCAAAAGAGCACGTTTTTAAGCCCTACAAAAGTGCATATTAACAAAACCTATATCATGACATTCTATTTATATACTTACAAATATTTTTAAATTATATATTCTCTGCTTATAAATATACTGATGGAAAAAAGAAACGCAACACCTCCTCCTCCACACTCTGGCCCTCCCGTCTGCGTGGGACAGGCTGAGGAGGGACTCGTCCGCGAGGAGGACCCGACGCCACTGCTGACCGGTCCAGCGCAGCCCCTGTCCAGTGGGGTGTGACGTCTAGGAGGTGTGAGCAGAGGGTCCGGCAGCGTGGAGCCTCTCTGTCCTGTCACTGAGGGGGCACTGTGTCTGCTGGTTCAGCAGCAGTGCGGGTGGCAGATCTGAAACGAGCTCTCAGGTGGACCGGTCCGATGTGTCGGTCCTGCTCTGGTGTGGTCACTCGAGGGCGACCGGATCATCTGTCCCGCCGGCCTGCTGGAACCTTCTCTGCAGTCGGGACACAGTGGAGCGGCTCACTCCATAGTGTCTGGCTCCGCTGGGACATGACAGGCCTGCCTGCAGCATGCCAGTGGCCCTCTCTCTGGCTCCTGGTGACATCCGAGGCATTATGGGATGCACAGAAAACTGACTGAGTGTGGCCTTTTCCTTGCAGTGACCTAAGCTGTGAATTAAGGCCTTTTTAAAGGTGACCTGATCAGGCACTGTTCCACCTGGACCTCGTTGGGTACAAGTGCACCTAACGAGCTCTCCTGTGATTGGCAAGTTGCAATGCCTCACTGCACCAGCTGTGTTGCTGGTCAGAGGGGTAAAAAAAAAAAATTGACCACTTTTTTTCTGAAAGTGCATAAACTCTAACTATAGTATTCTCATTCCAGAAAATGTTGCATTTAAAAGTAAGAGCATGCACTGTCTGTAGCATCCCGTGAGAGGTCCGATCACCTCTTGCTGGATTAAAAGTGAGTGAAACAACGCTTATTGGTTGTGGAAGCGCAGCAAGAGAAGGCAAGACAGTGACAAGAGGCAGTCAGGAGTCTCTAGCCAGCTTGCTTCGCGCTACGGTATTATCGCTACAGACGAGCGGATAGCATCTCTGATACGGGCTGCTCAGCGACTTTTATCAGCGACCTGAACTGCTGGGAAACAAAGCACGCGTGAGAAGCACTTACAGCGACGTGACCTGAAACAATCGGGGTGTTCTTTTCGTACTGGCCACCGTCGCTGAGCACAAAATCGTACTGACGGCAGTATCAAAGCGCTGCTCTCTTGTCAAATAAAGGCACGAACTCTTAACACGTCTAAGAAGAACAAATCGTCGCAAAACAGGAGGCAAGAGCGCTGTCGTCTTGCCGAACCACAGACACAGTGGAAACCCCTACCGCCGCGGCCCCAGGACGTAACTCGTTTTGACATCGCAGGGCTGGACACGGTCAAGCACCGAGCATCGCGTCTGCAGAAGCGGCTCACACCGCCGTCAACAGCACTCCGTAGATATTGCAGAGACAAACCCGGACTGAACACTGTCGATTTAATATTTAAAGTCTGTGCTATCTAACAAACGACAAGGTGTGTTTGGACTATTCGTGACAATCGTGCAAATTCTACGCGAGGCATCTTCATTGTGTTCAATTTTATTCACCGCAAATAAACTGTGATCATTTTATACGAAGGTACAAAAAAAAAAAAACGCCAGTTACCCACTGAGTCTACCCCGGGGCTATGCAACAGAATTAAATATGAATATTGTGAACTAACGCGATAGGTTTCTCCAGTCGATAGCAGTGAGTGTGAGCATTTGTCTTCAACTTCACTGGCTGCGTGTAAATGGATATACACAACTGGTAAATTTTAAAACGATCTGCGACTTTTCCCATCCGAACACAAACAAGTCAAAACACCCGTCCTGATCATCTTGTGCTACCGGATCGCTTTTTCCCCCTGTTTTCTTTCGAAGGTACAGCACGCAAAGGCGATTTTATCTCATCTGCCATGTTTAAGTCTCTCTCAAGCACGGGGCACAAAATAAATCGCACGGGAGCATTCACACCTACTGCACTTACCCCCCCAGAATTGCACAGAAACACGGAATAAAGGCAACCTACCCCCAGCAGCCTACAACTCGCAGTCCAGGAACCGGAAGCCAACTGACTGAGGCTGCTCTGGAGTCTGCAGTATAAAGAGCTGGCGGTGAGGGAGCGAGCCTGAGCTCGGAGCGGCGACGCTCCCGTGTCATGTGACGGGGGTGCGGGTCGGCCACTCGCGAAGCGGATCTCGAGGCGGCGCGCCGTAGCGTAGCGTGGCTCAGCGCTGCGCTCGCTCGCTCGCTCGCTCGCTCGAGACCCCGTCAGCGGCGGCGTCGCCGGGAAAAAATGGCCGCCGGCCGCGAGGGAAAGGCGGGCTTCCGAAACCCGGAAAAGGGACACGACGTAATACGGCAGCGCTCCCCTCGATCGCTCCTCGTTTGGGGGTGAGAATATTGGTTTAGGAGACGCGTCGACCCACATTGGTTCTGGAACTGTACGGTATACGGGAAACGTCGGAATTCGCCGGGGTTTTTCCGCCCGTCGCGGTGTGGCGGAACGACCTGGTTGTCCGGAGTCTCGGAAGTTTCTCGACGCTTCCTTGCCCGAGTCGCTGGGCTTCTACATGATTAAATAGCAATGGCGTCGATAATCGTGCTTTTTCTGATCGGTTTCGAAGTGTGGGCAGAGACTGCACTCCGATCCAATTCAAGCGGTGTGTCTGGATTCGCGTCCATCCCGCCAGTACAGTTGTCCCCACAACAAACTTTATGTCTTCAGTCTTAAAAATAAAAAAATACATGTTTTTTTTTATTTTACACACAAATCTCTTTTTCAGAGCTTGTTTTTAAATGTTCAAACACCTTCCGCTTGAGAGAAAGCATTTCCCAATTGTACTTAAAACCATTACCAAGTCATTTTACACCACGTCCAACGGACTAGAACACTAAGCAAAAAGTAATGACCGCGGCTCAGGGCTATCTGGGTGACATATCACTATTCACTGTACCGGCTGATTGGGAATGGGTCCAACAGCCAATCCCTTTTAAAACGTGACAGGTCGGGTCCATTCAGAAGGGTCAGTGTCTTGTTTTGTTAGGTTACAATGCCACGGAGTCTCAAAATGACAACGACGACAGAACACGTCCCCTGTGAAAGCGGGGTGCTCACACTGGGCATGACGCCTCTCAACTGCCGTCAGGAAACGTAGATTTAGCCGAGGGGGGAGAAAAGGTTCGCTATGCAGATGCACGTAAGAAGAACATCATTTGCAATCTCCGCTTTCTTCCATTTTAATCCTCGTTCGAGTTTATGTAGTCATCCCCAGAACGTAGTAAATAATATAACAGCTGACTGGACGTCCAATAATTTCTGTCCAATCTGTGTACTAGAAGCATGTTATTTTCAATTCGAGTTTCAATTCGGCCTTGGCTGACACGTTTAACCTGAAAATAACGGGGAACTATGATGATGTAACTAGCGTCAATAATAATAATAATCATCATCATCATCATTGCTTACACTTATATAGCGTTTTTCTGGACACTCCACTCAAAGCGCTTTACAGGTAACGGGGACTCTCCTCCACCACCACCAGTGTGCAGCTGGTCAACATTGTACAACAGCGTTTGGCGTGCGAGGAAAATTCTTCGAGTATACAACCAGAAACACAAAGTAACGTAGTAACGTATCTAAACGTTTTCACATGAAACTCGTCAGAAGAACTGTTTACAAACGAGAGAAGGCCACCGGGCCTGGCTAGCCCGCTTGGTAGAGGTATCTCACGCTATTTAAAAAAATATTTTAACTGTGGATATTATCTTGAGAGTATATTTTATTAACTAAAAAGTGAAATGACAACCATTTGCGTATTGATGTTCGTTTTCGTTTTGCAGAACGTTTTTCATTAAGGCCTTTTTTAAAAAATATTTTATAAATACAAAATTATAAGAATAAAACGTCTGACGGGATAAGTACATTCGCCGGCAACAAGCATGATTAAACTGACGATAATCTCTGAATTAAAAACACGGGTCAGCAATTTCCATGTATTTGAAAAATGCTCGATGATCATTTTTAATTATTTATATGTGTAAGAATTAATACTGGTGACAAAACAAAGATTATAACGACACGGGTTTATGTGTTATTAACAAGAAACGAGCCCGTTCCGTTTTCGCCCCAGTTCGGAGTTGCTTGTACAAAACTGGACGTGCAGTCAAGCCCAAAGGTCATTTTCCGAGGTACATCAGCCTAATGAAAACCAGAACTCATATGCGACATTTTTTTTTTTTCGTATTGCTAAAACACGCCACGCTTGAGTCCGGCCTCTCGCGCAGCTGAGGGACGGCCGAGAGCTGACCGCCAGTCTCGTGAACCTGGCAGCGCCTCGAGCGCGCGCGGCCCTGGCTCGAGGTCGGCACGAGGATATTTGGGAGTGTTCTTTTAGTCTGACCGGCAGCAACCTTCCAGATAAACTCGCTTCAATCTGCCCACCCTACTGGGCAGGAAAATAGGGGTTTTTTTTTCTGTACAAATCGAAAGCCGCACAATCTCTTCAATAATTAAAGTCGTACATTAAATATTACCAAAGGCGTATACGAACATGAATTATATAGGAACGCTTAGAGTTAGTCATCCTTTTTTTTTTAAAAAAACGACAATGTTTAATAAAGACGAATAGTATTTATCTTTATTATTGTCATATTGGTCTTTATTATACTGAAATATTTGATTTCAGCTGCACCTGTAAAAAACTTTTTATAAATCTCGAACACGTAATAGAGCTGAGGAAACGCATCAGATTTGTTCCAGAATTTGGGTGTGGGATTATATGATGTTTCTACCATCTCCTTTATCATACCTGCATCGGCAAAACCATCAGGCTAGATCAGCAATTGCTGATGACTTCAGCGAACACGTTTGGATGACACCTGTTCTGCACAGGCAGCGACACTGAACATGGTTTCGGCGACACAATCCATTGCAAACATCTGATGAGCTCATCTCCGCTTCTATTCAACGTGTTTTAAATTTACGAAGTACAAATCTCCCTCGGAAATATAGAAGTACAGACCTCAGGAGAATATTAAAATATTGGTTGGCATTTATTTTTCATGTTATCAGTTTTATTTTGATATTTGATATTATCTGGTATTTTTCATTTCTATAAAACATACGCGCATACAGAATGTGTATTTACAAATTATCGAAATATATATTTTTTTTGATTCAGGGTAAAGTTTTTTAATTGTTTAATCTGTGGAAAGACTGTGCATCGCAGTGTGATGGACTATTTCGTAGGCACGCGCTGTTGTCGCAAATGAGCTCGCTCCGCGCTGATGCTCGTTCACTTCATCAAAACCCTGCTCGCCGGGGTCATCTCGCGCTCAAGGGCCCCTGGGACTAACTCAGTTCCACGCCCAGCAATTCTCAGTTTGAAAGAACCAACCAACCAAGTCAAGTATTGAACAGTATAAATTCCCTATTTTATATTGATCCTTACGTCTTACTACTTCGAATTAAACTGATAAAATTTAATAAAGTTATATTTTAAAGTAATACAATTCAATTTAGCATGTCAGTTGGGTGTATGTTTGAGCAATGGGACAGCTCCTCTTCAGTCGCTGACAGGCAACAGCCGCACAAGTATATTTTTGACTGTGCGCCCCATGCACGCTAATGCGCGTTAGTTCACTTATTCCTTTGTTCTTGGAATCCCAGTTTCAGGGTCAGAGCTTGGCTGCAGAGTGAGGGAGGGGTCTCCGAGCGCAGAGCAATTGGCGAGGCCCGGCAACCCCCTCCGCGCCGCTGGGAGGCGGCTGTTAATGAGCCTCGGCAGCCACGACACGCCAGCGTCGGCCTTTCCACTTTCTCCCTGCTCAAGCCTCGACAGGAGAAGGTTCAATTTCCACTCTGCCGTGGCTCTCTGTGTGTGTGTGTGTGTTTTGGAGACATGACTCACCAGCAGCTCCGCGTCCCCCTCTCTAGAGACTGCTGTCGCCACGGCAACCGGTTAAAAATAGAGCGCGAGCCAGCGAGCTGCTGACAGAACTCGTCTTTCTCGCCGAGGCCTCGTCACGTCCCTCCCGCGCGCTCCGTCTCCTTTCTGTCTCTCTCCTTCTCGCGCTCGCTCTCTGTCCCCGTGCGATTCGATTCCTCTGCAGCGGCTCGGAGCCGTGGGAGGGGGGGGGGCTGAGCGCGTGCGCACAGCGCGAGGCCAGCGGATCGAGGAAGCTGGCAGAAAACGCGCCAAAGATCCAAACACGTACATATTTCACAAGGCCCCGGATGTGTACAGAGTTCAAACACCGTCCTGAAACAAACACACTTAGTATTTTCCCATAATTACATGGTTATAGATCATCGAATACATTGTTTTTTTATAGATCGAGGTAATAAAAGCAGTTCTTCCCAGCCTACAGAGAACACTGATGGCGGCCGGAAACGCCTTCGATGAAAAATTTTTCGTTACGATTTAAATTTTCATGGCAAGACCAAGACTTTTAGACTTTTTGCTACAAATTATCAAACGATAAATATTTTTGTCGGAATATCTAATGTAAATCTTTTAGATGTTACGCTTATCCAGGCATTTAAGTTTGAAGCTACAATTTAGTTCGAAAGGTGCTGATAAACACCGTACCCACACGGTAAGTATTCCCCGATTCGTGCTGTTTTTTGTCTCTAAAATGAGACAAAACATGAGCAGGTTTTCACACACTGGTATTTCGTCCAAGAAGTGAAGCTAAATCATCTAATACAAAATCACTTCAGTTATTTATAAGTTCAAATCTCGTAAGGCTCCTTGAGGAAACGGACAAAATTGGAGAATCGAGCAGTTTTAAAAAAAAAGCTATTTGAAATACTCGATGATGATGGAACGTCCATTTCGGTAAAACGAAAAAAGTTGGACACCTCCAAAGGGGTCTGGCAGACTCTCCTGCATTAATGTATGTGGCTCTGATAACAGTGTCCAACACTTCCCGCTCATTCCGAGACATCGTGACAGCAACATTAGTGCCTTGGACCCTGCACTCACGAGATTCCCTGAGATCTCAGAAGTTAAGCAAGGCTGGGCCTGGTCAGTGATGGGAGACCCCTCAGGAAAACCAGGTTGTAAGTGGTGACCCAGTAGGAGATGCTCTTCCCTCTACATGAGAAATTCCAAACTGGTTCCCCTGTGTGGTCACTAGAGACATTGCGATGTAGGATAAGACCTTAAACTGGGGTTTGCTCATTAAAAATCACAGGGTTCTATTTAGAAGGTAAATTCCTGGCTAAATTCCACTCTGGTCTTGTGTCACACTGGTATGTGCTGTACTTCACGGGTGGATGAAATGAGTCTGTTCCTACCTGGAAAATACTCTGGGGTCTTTTGGGGTGAAAAGCACTATATGAATATAATTTGGCAAACATTTTAAAAGTAGATCATTTTTAAAAGATATCCGTTTTCTCCACTGCTTTCTAATTATTATTTTTTTACGAAAATTGATGAACGTTTTTGTACGTTCGTTTAGCGCAGGATGTGAATCCTTGCTCTTTTAATGTGCTTTACGCATGTGTGACGAGATGACGCACAAAGACCTCGTCCAAGATCGACAAGACAAGCGTAACCTGCTTCAGAGGACATAAACCACGGCCCTCCAGTCACAGCCAGGGCACAAACTCCAAGGTTTCCATACGGGAGAGAGACATTCTCGCAGTGAGGAAACCTGCATCAGGGCTCTCGGCTCAAACAAACAGAGCAGCTCGCATCCAAATGTGCAGCAGCAGGCCAAGAGAACTAGTTGTTCAGGTTGTTCAGGTTGTTTTTATATTTTATAAAATCGTTCCCAGTGCCCAGAGGCTGCACATGCCAAGACAGATCCCATTCTGGATTGTGCGGTGAGGCCTTTAACCCAAGAGGCGGTTATGGCTGAAGGAGCAGAGGGCTGGTTCTTCATTCTGAGAAAAACGAGGAAAGCAGATTTGGTTTCACTTCCCGGGTAACCTGAAGACCGGAACATACACTGTGTAAAGATGCATGCACAGTCTGACACATACAGACGTTTTAGGCGAAGAAGAAATGATTCCGGCGAACGGCGATGAGTTTTGGAAACTACGAATAAAGAGGGTTCGATAAAATAAAACTCGACAAACTCGACAAACTCAGGAAATGGCGCGGCGCTCAAGCGGTGAAGACGTTCGTTTCCGAGTACAGGCCAGGCTCGTGGGCCAGTGGCCAGCCCGGTTCCTCACCCGGAGGGGCACGTTCGGGCTAGTGCCACAAGGACTGGGTGAGCACACGCCAGCGACAGCCGCGACGAGCCGGGCACCAGCAGGAGACGGGCCTTCCCTCGGGCACCCGCGGGGGCCTGCGAGACATCGTTCAACTGGGGGCGGGGGTGGGGGGGTTAAAAAATATATACCAGAGGTTTTAATTTTAAAAAAGCAGCAGCAGCATAAAGATTAAACTGCTTATTAACGGAATGCTATCGCGTGGCACTTTGCAGTGGTTTTGAACAGAACGGCCGTCTTTATGGCCAGTGCGCCGCAAAACCCTGCCAAGACGCGACTCGAGAGCAGCTCCAGTCCGCTTTCGGAAGAGCTGGCCTCCGAGTGAAGCGCAGGGGCACGTCTTCCTGCCCGCCAAGGACACTGCCCAGCGGGACCGGCGCAAGAGGCCGAGGTGAGGCAGGGAGGTTCCCCTCCGCGCTCGGGACTCTCGAGCAGAGAGGCCAGCAGTTTCCAGCCGGCCCACGCAGGCAGCCGGCCGGCCACGACGTCGCACGCGGTTTCCTTCCCCTGTCGGCCAACGGGGCGCCTGCCGCCCCTTCCGGGGAGAGCCGGCGGCGCTAGCGCGATCCCTCGACTGGCCGAGCTGCAGCGCTCAGCGTCTGGCGGCCGGGGATCAGCCCCCGACTCCATGAAACTCCGGGAAACGTAATTTTATTGCGTCGTCTGTGTCGACCAGGGGAAACAGATCAATTTATGTGGCAAAAATAAAGAAAAGAAAAAGTCTCCTTTCCGAGATTTAGGAGCACGAACCGGGAGCAAACACGCAAACACACTCTGTTGGATCAATTAATCCAAGAATGTCCCTGGTGCCAAAGGAAATGAGGGCACCTTCTCGGAGAACAAACTGCCTTCCGTGTATTGTCTCCAAGAAAACACCATGTTCATGCCGAACATACCACACGTGTACCGAGACAGGCATAGTGGAACAAGGCAGATGCACAGATTTACTATGAATTATTTGGAAAGAATTTGACTTTATGTCATCAATATGTTCTTCCCAAAATTAAAAAAGGATAGGGAAAATGAAGGCCCAGAGGTTTCTTAGTCATTCCACTCAATTCTGTGGCTTTTAAAATTCCCAGCTTAATCTTGGAAGGCCTGGGGTCTTCACTGCCAGCTCCGGAAGGAAATGCCACAACTGAGCACTAAAGCAACATAAAGCTGAAGGATTTCTGATAGATTCCACTGGAGTCTCTCCTGTTGTCAGCAGCGCTGAAGAAAGTTCTTGATTTCCATACGGTAGCGATGTTGACGGCAGTACCTGTTCCTCTCGGACACGTCCACCTGCTCCGCTGCATTTCAACGCTGAGCGCTGGGCGCCGAACGGTCCCGTTCAGAGCTTCAGAATCAAACCCAGTTACACAAATCACCATTTCCGAAGAGGAATGACAGTTTCCCAGGAAGAGATGTGCTTGTTCAGATCAAAGACCAATTTTTGTTTTACCCAATTTGATCAGGTTACCAGTTCTATATTATTAAGATCTGCAAAATGAAGAGTGGCTTAATGACAAACAGCACCCATGAGAGAAACCACACATATTCTGACTTCTTACAAAATAGATTAATTTATACTTTAATGATAAAGGTAAGAGTATAATACAATCCATATAAATATTTTAATAATAAAATTGGCTTATTTTAGATTAGCCTAGTTATGATTTATGTGGCTTACGATTTTAATGAACTATTTAGAGTTGAGGGGGGTGGACATTTAAAATTATGACAGCGGTTGACATGACGTTCAAACATTAAAATTACTGTACATCTGCAGTCCCATTTCAGTTCTGGACTGCAGATGTACAGTAATTTTAATGTATGAATTGCTAATATATTGTTGTTTAAAGCCTATATGAAATCGTTATGTACAATAACTTTTCATGCACAAATCGCCTATTAAATGACCACATTGATAAATGATGAATCGGACACTGTCACTGGTGTCCAAGGTCGTTATCATTCTTCTCCTCTACTGTGCACGGACATTTGCCCTCTAGGTTAGCTTCAGATCGCTGTCAAAGATGGTTCTCTTATTTAAACGCGTTTCACACAACTCTCATTTGTTCGGGTTTGGCAGGAGGACTCCCTACTATTATTCATCTTCCCTGCTGTCCAGGCTGGGCTGTAGAGAGGCGAGGCTGCAGAGTGGGGGGGTCTTCGAGCACAGAGCAGCAGTGAGGCCCGGCTCCCCCCGCTGGGAGGCGGCTGTTAAAGAGCCTCGGCAGCCACGACACGCCAGCGTCGCCCTTTCCACTTTCTCCCCGTTCAAGCCTCGACAGGAGAAGGTTCAATTTCCACTCTGCCGTTGCTCTGTGTGTGTGTGTGTATTCGAGACATGACTCACCAGCAGCTACGAGTTCCCCTCTCTAGAGACTGCTGTCGCCACGGCAACCGGTTAAAAATAGAGCGCGAGCGAGCCAGGCGCTGGCGGGGGCTCGTCTTTCTCGCCGAGGCCTCTCGCGCGCCGCGCCGCGCCGCCCCTCGCTCTCTCTGTCCCCGCGCGATTCCCCGCCGCCGCCGCCGCACGGAGCATGCGCGGGCGGCGCGAGGCGAGCGTGCCCCGGCAGGGCGCGGCCGGAAAACATCCAGATACCAGCGTGAATCTCAGCAAGGCCCGCGGATCGCAGTGCTCCTACAACACTACTGCGATGCAGTCCTGCAGTTTCTCACTACAGTATATCAAAAAGTCCGCATGTCCCAAAAAATATCCAATTTTTTGTCAACTAAAAATCACAAACACGATTTCCGGCTTTTGCGTCCACGTCGAATACAGGAAGAAAATGAAACGGTACATTCACGTGATATTTTTTCCACTCACAGCTGAACAAATAATTGTTTTTCAGGAAAAGCGATAAACAGGGCTGCCTCCCCCCCCCCCCCAAATACTCAAAAAACACCCAGAATTGTGCCTAAGACTCAACAGTGTTAAAATGCGCGCGTCTCTCTCAAAGATGCGGGTTCGTTATTAATCTTTTATTATTATCATGTTAAATACGATGTTATTAGCTTTTAGAATGCGACAAAAATATTTTAAGTGCGATAGCTGAAGCTTGATGACTAGTAGCTGGTACCTTGATGTTTTCCTGTTCGGTATTCCTGTCCAATTCCCACACAGGCCTGTCCATGGAAAACTTGTAACGAATCCGGCTCTGAATTTCTGGTTTCAAAACCCTCGGGCAGGAATTCAGCACCAGTATAATGAATAACATAGATATCGTTTACAAATGCTCTCTAGTTTTTCTACGTCAAACACAAGAGGAAACTGGAGGCAAAGATAGGAGTAACTCCCTGGTTACTCAGTCCTTCGTGGAATCGTAGAACCAGGAAGATCAAGTGGAACACGGAACACCACACACAGATGCACAACTGGAACCGTTCGGAGAACAAACTGAAAAAGGGTCCGAAAGGTGGGTGAGTCTCACAGGTGTATCCACAGCCTTATCCAGACGGAGGATCGGATCGAGTCCGGTCGTCTCCAGCCACGGGCTGGGAAGCTGCTCAAGCAAGAGCCCTCAGGCCCACGGAGGGGGACAGCCGGCAGTTGGGAGTCTGTGTTTCACATCCCGGTTTCCCAACAGCGTGTCGTCTCGGATCACAGCCCTCAAAGACCAGACAACCGATAATTGAACAGGCAATGTACTTAATGGATCAAAATTCCCAAGTGCCCCTAATCTATTGGAATAGTAGACTTGGTGACCTATAAGACTTACTAGACTGGGGCTCTCCAGGACCAGGGTTGGAGATCCCTGACCTAGAAGAAAGAAACATACAGCCATTTGAGTTAAAACCAAACTGTATCTCTATAAAAATCAAATCAAATCAAATGCACAACAATACAGCGTGAATCAGTAGTTGCTGGCAATGAAATGTCTTTAAAGCAGACGCCCCTGTTCTGCCGTGACCCGGATTCGAACCAGCGTTGTTGGGGCCACAACGCAAAGTACTGACCGCTATACGATCACGGCGAGCTAGCGAGACACACAAGACGCAGTCATACGAGACACAGTGGCCAACAACGCTGCCCACTTCAATTAAAATAACAACAGCAATGAAGTTTCCGATTGGACTTGACAATCCCTGTATTTCTAAAACATTTGTCCCACATGAAGTGCTCTACAAATGTGACTTTAAATTCGAATTTGCAATTACGGTGATCTCTGCTATTATGTGAGCTTTCAAAAAATGCGAATTGGCTCATACGCCAATTGGTAAATAGGGGAAAGATGTCTGTGTAACACGAAACTTGCGTTGGCTTGTATGCGATTTCATCCCCGATATGTTTACGTTTTGCGTCGCAGAGTAGCACAGCGGAACGCAGCGGAATTCACACGATGCTCAGTTGTCCCACGTGCTTTGTTTTTGGAGGTGCTTCCTAATTTGGAGGTGCTCCTCAATTTTCACTCTATATTCCCTAAATTTTCTTCATTGCTGTAAATATGAGTGGACAAGGTGACAGGAATGTGTCTAAGAAGTGTGCTGGTGATAAACTTTCAGGTGGTGAACTTTTTTTTCAAGGTAAAGTCCTACATTTACTGAAGTATTTCTTTATTATGAATTTTACGTATTTAAACTGTGATAATATTTTTATTGGGAAAAGTATTACATTTGGTTAAGCTTGGGTTTGGCATTTGTTAAGGTTTTGAGTGGTCTGCCCCCTACCCTATTTTTCCCATAAGCCCTGTTACTGTTATTGTGCGATTTTGCATAACGTGAGGTTTTACAGGAACGCGTCTATCGCGTTATAGAAGAGACGTTTGTACTCACACGGGATATTTATTAAGACCAACCAGCCCACGAAGCACATCTGGATAGCCTGTAAAATTGCTCCTCGTGGTACAAATGTTTTCCGAAAACTTGCATGACAAACACAGGCTGTGAGTTACACTGCAAAACCCCACCTTCCTGTAAACCAAGCCAGCCAAGAACAAGAGTTACACATGGTACAGCTCAGACAATGGCAGATGGGAACTGTGTGCCTCTAACCCCGCCCACAGCCCCGCATTCTGTAACCAACCCCACCCCTTGCATCTGACCACACCCCTACAACAGACCCCGCCCCTGGCCTCTAGCCCCACCCACACAGTTTGTGGTACCAGTGGAATCATCAAACTCCCCTCTTTCATTTCAGCACACCACCTGTTACAGGTTCGTACAGCTGTAAGGCAGGCACATTTATATAGCTGTGCATAGTGCTTTTAATAAACAGTGTGGTTTCTGAAAAAAAAAACTTTGAAATGACAGTATCAGAAATGATAGTAAAACTAAACAATAATGCCTTTATGGTCGTGT
Source organism: Lepisosteus platostomus (assembly GCF_059453375.1). Classification (NCBI taxonomy): domain Eukaryota; kingdom Metazoa; phylum Chordata; class Actinopteri; order Semionotiformes; family Lepisosteidae; genus Lepisosteus; species Lepisosteus platostomus. The sequence continues at coordinate 3,050,709 of NC_142613.1, forward strand.
ATCTTAAGTCAACAATAATAATTGCAGCAAAACCTAAAAACAAGAGGCTTTGCTAATTCAAGAAAAAAGGCCCAACTAGAGGGAAACTTCAGTGCCTTGTAAAAGTATTCACACCCTTGCACACTTTGTTGACTTAAAGCTTGCAATCGTGATGCCTTGAAGTAACAAATATTTTATACACAACTCCACACATTCAAAGCAAATAAAAAGAAAGTACACAGATAATAGGACATGAAAAGTTAGGGATTGTATAATTACTCAAACCCTTTACCATGGCAAAACTAAATTAGTTTTGGTCTACAAAATTCTCTTAACGAATCACACAAGTAGTTGAGTGGCCTCTGTGTGGGCAGTTATAGTGGTTCGCATTATTTCAAAATAAATACAGGTGGCGAATTTCGAGTAACGTTCATCCATGAAGCGCAAGGACCTTTCGAAACAGCTGAGGGATAAAGCTAGGAGCCATATCACTCTGCAACTCACAACAAGCAACCCACTGAAGCTCAGCAGGTGTGAGCCTGGTCGCTACCTGGATGGGAGACCTCCTGGGGAAAACTAAGGCTGCTGCTGGAAGAGGTGTTAGTGGGGCCAGTAGGGGGTGCTCACCCTGCAGTCCATGTGGGTCCTAATGCCTCAGTATAGTGAAGGGGACACTATACTGTAAACAGGCGCTGTCCTTCGGATGAGATGTAAAAACGACTCTCCGCGGTCATTAAAAATCCCAGGCTGCTTCTCGAAAAGAGTAGGGGTGTAACCCTGTCATCCTGGCCAAATTTCCCATTGGCCCTTACCAATCATGGCCTCCTAATAATCCCCCTCTATGAATTGGCTTCATTACTCTGCTCTCCTCCCCACTGAGAGCTGATGTGTGGGGAGCGTTCTGGCGCACTATGGCTGCTGTTGCATCATCCAGGTGGGGCTACACATTGGTAGTGGTGGAGGGGAGGGGAGGGGAGGGGATCCCCATTAACTGTAAAGCGCTTTGATTGGAGTATCCAGTAAATCGCTATATAAGTGTCAGCAATTATTATTATTATTAATTATAAAGTTGAATGAAGCAACACCTCAGGAGGAAGGTATAAAAACATTTCAAAGACCAGTAATAACTCTGAGTTTGGTGGAGTCAATCACAGGGGAGGGGAATGAGGAAGTGGACAGACACTGCCGAGATCGGGCTGTTACTGCAAACTGAGCTGCCAGCCAAAGAGGACTCTGCTCAGAGACAACACCGTGAGGCCAATGGAGGCTTAGAAAGATTCACAGAGCTCAGTAGCTGAGATGGGAGAAAATGTCTGTCAGTCAACCAGATCCCATCACCTGAAGAAAGATCCACATCTGAAACGTTGTGCCTCTCGCTGGGGCAGCAGCATCATGACAAGAGATGCAAATAGGCTCAATAAACTCATCAAGAAGGCTGGCTCTGTGTTGGGGATGAGCCTTGACCCCTGGAGGTGGTGGCTGAGAGGAGAATGCTGACCAAGCTCACAGCCATCATGAACAACACCTCTCATCCGCTTCATGGGACTGTTACTGGGCAGCGGAGCACTTTTAGCAACAGACTGCTCCAGCTACAGTGTTCAAGGGAACATTTCCGCAGGTCTTTCCTCCTGGCGGCTGTCAGGGTGTATAACACTGCCCTAGGCTAGGACTGTTAGCCCTTCATTTGCTCCTCTATTGACAGCATGTTTACTCCATTGTACTTTTGACACTCAATCTGTATATACCTATGCACGTTTTGCACATATTTTATTGTTTATACGGTGAGTGGCTATGAGCATATTTTGCACACACCTACGTATATATTTTACATTTATTTTGTATTACTGTACGTATTTTAATTTTTCGTCAGTGCTGATGTCTGTTTTTGCTTGTCTTGGGCTGGGCTGCTGTAACACATCAGTTTCCCTTCGGGTTCAATAAAGTCTTATCTATCCACCTATCTTTTCCTGTCCTTTCAGCCTGGAATAAAACCTTTACTTGTTCCTTTGCAACCTAGGCATGCTGACGCAGCCCCCTATTTGAACTTCTTCAGTATCCCATCACTCCACAAGGATGGCTTTTATGGACCTGAAATTTAAAAAAACAACAACAACAACAACATAATCTCAAGTCCCATGAGATTTGCAACGAATTGCCTAAATGATACCAGAAACGTGTGGCCAATGGTTTTGTGGAAAGACGAGACCACACCGAAACCTTCTGTTCTAAATTATCTCAAGTGTAATATCGAATCACACCAAACACAGGGCATCACTCACTCCTTATCATCCCTACTGTCCGGCATGATGGTGGCTGCATTAGGTTAAAGTTCTGCTTCTCACCAGCAGGTTCTGGGAATGTTCTCAAGACTGAAGGGAGTATCAGTGCAGCAGAGTCCTGGCAAATGTGAGGGGAGAACCTGTTTCGGACCCAGCACGGGGACAAAAGCTCGCCTTTCAGCAGGACACTCTCGCAAAGCACAAGGCCCACGCTGCACCGGAGACGATCAGGAATAAGACGGCGAGCTTCCCTGAGTGGCCTGCTCAAAGCCCTGACTCGAGCCCTGTCGAGAAGCCACGGAACGATTTGAAAACTGCGTCCACACGCGATTCCCAAGAAACCCAAGAGAGCTAGAGGGAATTCGCCAAGAAGCTGTCGCGCCTGACATCCCTCCCTAGAGGGCGCTCCACTGCTCCATTATTGTTCCTGTGATTGTTAAGCTCCCCAGGTGAACCCTCTTAGCTTCATTATTTATAGACTAGCTCCTCCAGTCCTCGGGGCTCATCATTACAGTAAGGATGTCGCGAGGCCCGCCGGGCACCAGGAAACCCTACGTCCGTCTCCTGAGGGCACAGGCCTCATCCCCGACACCTCCCGCTCCCTGAGCCCAGGGTCTGGAGGACCTGGCCCCGTCACCCTTGGACCTCCATGTTTTGTCTGTCCGTGTGTTCCCCCCTCCCGGGGGATTTTAACCTTGTCGCGTCCCAGGATGGATCACTCGCCGCTGGACCCCCGGACTGGGCCCTGAACTGCCTTTGGACCTGTTTGGATTTGGATGCCCTTCTTCCCTGTCCACTGTCTCGTGGACTGTCACTATTATTTTGTGCACCATTACACCCCTGTGTGTTTTCCTTTTACCACGCCTCCAGCTCTAACTACAAGACTACAAGACCCGACACGGATCTCAGTCCGTGTCCATAGCAGAAGCAAGTGGAAAAAGCGCCCCAACACAGAATGCAGTTAGTAAAGAGCCAAAAGGACTTGCACCTGTGATTACTGGCAATGGTGCTCCCAACAAATATTGATCCCACGTGCCTGAACACTTACGCAATCCACATATTTCTCCTTTTCTCTTCAGCTTTCGCTCTCATTTACCGTCTCTCGTCTTGCATCTGGGAAGCCTCCGTTCTGGTCATGGCGTTTTGAAGAAAATACCAAGTTTAAAAAAAAACGTGACAAAAAGGGAGACCGTAGTAAGTGTCTGAATGGTTGTGCAAGGCACTGTAAGTCTACCGTAGAGGTAAAAAAAAAAAAAGGTTGCTCAGCTTCACGAAAACATCAGACAAGAACTGGGGGGGAGAGAGCTGGCGAAGGCTCATCACAGAGTTTGTGACGAGTATTTTCGTTACCCGTGTAGTTTTTTTTAGAAAAGCGTGTCCACTAAGGTAAAATCGCAGCGATACCACAACCAGGAGCAGCAGGAGAAAAGCACACGTTCCAGCTGCCACAGCTGTTGAGCTCATTGATAACCGAAGGGGACGGGGAGGGGTCGGCAGGAGACTTCGGGAGACGTCTCAGGAGTTTTTCATACAGCAAATGGGCGACACGCTGGCGCAGTGGTCGGCACTGCTGCCTCACAGCGCTGGGGCACTGTCTGCGTGGAGTTTGCATGTTCTCCCTGCATTCATGTGCTCAGCAGGACTTCGACACCTTTCCCAGCTCCCTATACAGCGGGAGTCCAGACGCTAGGATTCCAGGGGCTGTCCGATCGGGGTCTCCCCCTGGCATCGTGCGGGGTTCTCCCTGGTGTGCACCTGGACTCAGGTACATCACCTGCTCAGCGTCCACTCTCGGGGGAAAGACGTTTCCTCTTCAGCCGATGTTAAAATTTCGAGCCCGCCTGCACTTGATTAAATCATGTGGCTTATTTTATACGCGGAAGACCGAATATGAGCGTGGCAATATGCAGAGATCGGTAGGTGGAAAACAGAGCGCTACCTCGGGCTGATTATTCGTGAATACAGAGTTAGTGGCATTCCTGGTCGTGACGGCGGAGGGAATCCAATCTGAAAGACACGCATGGGCCTTGTGAATGCTTTCAGACAACCGGGGGCCGGCTGAAATCGAGTGGGACGCCCGCCCGTGGCTCGTCTTTGAATTGGACGTCCTCTCTGCTCGACTCGGTTCGCGCCTCTCTGGCTGCGGTCTCCCGGTGCGGGGCTGCACGCAGGCTGCTCTCTCGATCCGTCTGCTCCTCCTTGTCCCGCCGGGCGGGGGTGCCTGTCTCAGCCCTCGCAGGCTGCTCCTGAGCCGCGCTACCCGATGAACCCCCCCCCACCCCCACCAGCTGCCTCACCTCCCAGCCCCCCCCTCCTCTTCCTGGAGCCCCGCAGCTTCCGCTGGGCGGAGAGGCTCCTCTGTGCAGCACGAGCCGCGCGCCGAGCTCCGAGGATTCAGCGCGGGGCTGGCTGCGCGTGCTGCCGCTCTTTCTCCAACCCCCCCCCCCCGGCAAGGAGCTGGAGCACGTGCAGCGACCGTGGAGCAGACGTCGCTGGGGAACGCGCGCACACAAAAACATATTTGCGCGCCGTACGGCGAAGCATCTGTGTGTTGTTGTTGTTGTTGTTGTTGTTGTTTTTAAAAAAAAAAGAAACCCACAAAAAGTTCACGCCCCCAGGGCGGAGAAGCTCCCTCTTCCCCTCTTCGACGCCGCAGCTTTGAAGACACCAGAAAGATGTCGGGGTTTTTTATTCTTAACCTTTGTTCCCGCTTGGCTGAAACGCCTGTGTGCGCCCCGCTGGCTCGGTGAGTGGTTGGTGGGTGCCCCTGGGTCCCATCCAATCCGCTTCAACCCTGGGTCCGAATACAGCGGGTAATCACCACAGCGCGTCTCGCTGCCTGCCTGCGGACCAGGCGACATTCCGGAATTCCGGAACTCGGAGTTCGGGATCAGTACGGAGGCGCGGCCGTCACTCGGGGGTCCCGTCCTCCTGGCTTTCGAGATGGGGCCGTATTCACCCCGGCGCCCTGGAGCACCAAACCGCCCATCTCGCCCGCGACCTTCAAAGAACTGCAAGGCCTTTAAACTAAATTGACGCTGCGTCTGATGAGTAATTATCTCAGTAACTGGGTACCTGCTGTGTATTACTCAACAGCGTAACTGGGCCTCAGTAACCCTGGTCCAGAAATGCATGTTTGTGCTGGGAAATGAGAAATGAGAAATATTAACATAAGCAGGTAAAAATACCCCCCCCGGCAGCAGACTGTTCTCTTTTTAACCCCAGTACTAGCCACATGGTGTGCAGCACAGCAAGGTCTAACGCAACAACCTTTGCCCACAAGATCCAGCCGAGGGGTGAGATCCCTGCGGCTTCCAGCTCGGTTCGGTGGCGAAGCTGCGGCGCGATCACGGCGCACATTAACAGCCCCAAAAACGTGCAAAACAAACTGTCAGCCTCCCCACTGATGAGACTGGAGTCAAACTCGCAGCCTAAAAGTAGCCGGTCTCACTGGTCTCACTGGTCTCGGACAGAGAAGACTACAAGGGGCCCGATTGTGCGAGAGAGGGGGCGGCCGTCCAGACAGGCCCCAGCAGGGAGCTGTGAAGGAACGGGCTCATTCCACGCTGGAAGGAAAAGAGAAGAGGCGCAATGTTTCGGCCCAGCCAGGCCGTTGAAGCCGATACCCTGGTGTCTTTCTTCGGGGTAAACAGCTGGATGAAACCCTGGAATCAGCTAGCTACTGAACTGCCAGACAGGCCAGGTGGGTAGAACAGCCCCTCTCGTCTGCGTCCTTTCCTCTGTTCAAACTCTTGTGCTCTTTTAAGCGCTCTGTCTTCTATGAAGCAGCTTATACTCTTGGGTAAACCCCGCGCTGTCTTGTAGACACTGACTTTGTTGGTTACGCTGACATTTGGCCACGGCTCACAGGAGAAACAATTGGTTTGTTGTAGTGCTCTGCTGCTACAAGAGGAGCAAATGATTTAAGCCCCAAAGAATGCAGGCGCTTCAAAATACTTTCCTACAAGTAACTCGCTTCCAACATAAGTGCACAGTGCACCGGGGAAATCGCCACGTGTTGCTTTGGAAGTATGCGAGTATGCGCTTTGTGACACGTGCGATTCCAGCCTACAGAAATCTCCGTGATACCGCCTGCCCATTTACTTAACTGCTGTATCAGCTACAGGGTCGCAGGGGAGCTGTCAGGAAGCGTACGTTCAGGACCCTATGCAAACAGCACAATCTGGGGAGGAGTCAGGAAAACATGAGCATGCAAAGGGGCTGGAAGGAAAACAGGGGGCGTGTCCATGGTGTGCTGGTGTCCAGGGGGGGGGTGTCCGAGGCAAACAGTCCAACGGGTGTCCACAGGGAAATCCTTGACCACCATACGGACTAGACAGGCCTCCTCTCTCTTCTTGTGTAACAGTTCTTCTGTTCATAACATAACATAACCACTTTATTGGCCCTATACAATTTCTTGCATTAGGAATTTGTCTTTTCACAGACCCCAGCTTGCTCTCCAGGAGACACACAGACAGGGAGAGCAGCTGGGGGTCAGAGCGCAGGGTCAGCCATTGTACAGCGCCCCTGGAGCAGCTGGGATTTGAACTGATAACCTTCCTGCCACAGACACAGATCCTCAGCCACAGAGCCACTGCTCCGCCCTTCAGTGGCTGTGTGTACAGCGCAGTGTAGCAGTTACAACAGGGTGTTCATTATATGTTCACACTTAATCTTACAATCTCACACTTAGTCACATCTTAACTGAGACTTTTTGTTTCCATATCGCATTTGCTTGTGTAAGAAACTCAATACATTAACTACAGTAGTTAGAATGATATTAATTTGAAACATGTAGCAATGCATTAGTCTGAATGATTTATTGAATTACAAAAATGAAAATTTAAGAGTAAAAAAGCCCTGGAATGGAACAATAACTATAGTATTCACCTTTTTTTTCCATCAGTATATATTGATTTAAAAGTACACCTAACCACTCACTAATATAAGTGTCAAGTCTTTTAAATTAAATTACTGTTTCCCACACAACTTGAAATGTGATCCAGCTTTTATTTAGATACACATTTATTACATAAGTTTGTAAAGGTTTGTAAACTAAAAAAATTGCTAAACAACTAAACATACAAAGGAAGCCCATCCGCAAATTTAAATTTAAAATTTAAAATCTATTTAAAAGGACCAGCCTGAAATACAAATAGTACAAACGCAATAGTTTTATTAATTGCATCTGATTTTCCAGATGCTGTGTCCGAGAACATCAATAGTCATTAATCTGTGCGCATTTACCTGCAGGAATAATTAAAAACACCAACAAAACCAGTGTGCAATGTTTGTCCAACACACATTACTGTAAATCGTTTAAAAAAATAACATTCTGCATGTGCTGTAATAATCAACAATAATTGGCAAGTATATAAAATAAACATTTCTCCTGGTGCTCCAGTTTCCTCCCACAGTCCAGAGACATACTGGTAGCTGAATTGGTTTCTGGGGAAACTGGCTGTGCTGTGCGTCTGTGTGTCCTGTGATGGACTGGTGTCCTGTCCAGGGTTAACATAGCTTTGTGCCCAGTGCTTGCTGGGATAGACTCTGGCTGCCCTATGACCCCGAGTTGGATAAAGTGGTTAGAAAATGGATGGAGGGATAAACTAAACATTTTTTTTTTAAACGGCTAAATATTGATGAAGCAACTGAGTGCAGGAAGAGGGCCAGCTGATTGGAAAGGGGATTTCCATCACACTTTGTAAACCAGACAAGATTCTTGACTAAACAGCCACTGTCTTGCATAGCAGCCATGATCACCCAGTAAGGCCGTCTCATTTAACTTCCTGACTCTTCGTGACCTTTTGACCCCACGAATAATCTGTTCCAAATGGTAACGTTCAACCGAGCACGAATGAGCGGAGTTTCATCATCGCACTTAGAAAGGTTCTCCTAGCGATAGGATACCCAGAGAATAGCTGGGGGTCATACAATGGTTTCACAGCAACTCAGAAAGACTAGTCCCAGTTCAGAGAGACCGTATCCAGTACAGGGTCATGGGGAGCTGGAGTCTATCCCAGCAAGCAACGGGAGCAAGGCAGGGTCACCCTGGCCAGGACAGCTGTATTAGGTAGCTGCCCATGAAGTTGGGTTGGGGTAAAGTGTATTTTCCCTTGTGGTCTCACACTGCCCCCTACCGGGCAAAAGATGAGAAGTCAAAAACACTGATCTCCTGAGTTCAGCAAAAATCACCCAAATGTAACCAGCAGGTCTCTAGATACCCAGAACACTCCCCTGGGAATTCAGCCTAGGACTCAGAAATCAGTCATCTGAAAGACACCGCAAGATCTGGATATTTATAAAACAGGGTTCAACATTAAACTCTAAATATTTTACGAACCAGGTACCCTGATGTCACCCCCCAGGCCTCAGTAACTGAACAGGGCTGGTAAACTGAAAAACAAGGTAAGGTGGAAGCAAACACAATCACTCTGGTAGCTCGGGGAGCTGTCTGGAGAAATCACACAGCGACCACCTCTGCAACTCTGCGTGAGTGAGTGCGACGTCTGCGTTGCAATCAACGTGGGTTAACACACCGAATAAAACTCCAGAAAATAAATCATTTTTTCAAACTTTTTTTTTTAATGTATTCCAAAAATTAAAAAAAGGGAAGACAAAAATTAAACGGCCTGAGAAGAAGAGAGACGGGGAAGGGGGGGTAGACATGAAGAAAACAGATTACAAAAACTGAAAGGTAATGCATGTCGATGAGAAATTTCAATATGGACCATTTCAATGCTGCGGCTCTGTGTACAAGTGTGATTAATCAGGAGCATCCCTCCTCTTCTCCCAGCTGTGCTGTGGATCTTCAACCAGGAATTCTCCTCTGACCTCTGCAGGGAATAACAGGAGAAACACAAACGTCAGGTTTTTCCTCTCCGTCGGTCCAGCTGTGCAGACTGACTGGCGACCTCCGATTCCAAAGCCCAGGTTTCTCCGGAATCCACTGCCTCCGCAGGGATTGGGACTGAAGTCCTGTTGGAATCTGGTGGCCCACCCAGCGGAAGTTTGGACTCTCCGTTCACTTGGCTCCGCAGATCAGGGCACGAGGTGTGGGACTCTATGACGTTTTGGGTTTCGGTGGCTCCGCAGTGTGGAAGGCAGGCGCCCGGGATGGGTGGCATGTGATCAGTGCGTCCCAGGGACTCCCAGGTGGGTCCGCTATGGAAGGCGATTTCCAGGTTTTGCTCTGGGATTCGCCAAATGGGGTGAAAAGCCAGGATCACATCGCTAGACGACTGTAACCAGGTTTCACTAAGCAGTGAAGCCAGGATCGCACGGCTAGCCCACTGTAACCGAGATTCACCAGCAATAACACTAATATTGCGTGGCTAACGGACTGTACCCAGGATTCGCCAAGCAGTGAAGCCAGGGTCATTTCACTAGCTGACTGTAACAGGTACTCAGCAAGCAGCAAAGCCAGGATCACATGGCTAGTCAACTGTACCCAACGGTGATGCCAGGATCACGTCATTAACCAACTGTAACCATGATTCATCAAGAGGTGACACAAGGATCTTGTCACTAGCCAACTATAACCAAGTCAGCATCGCGTGGTTAGCCAACTGTAACTGGGATTCACCAAGCAGCAGCATGCCACTGGCTAAGTACCATCAGGTACATGGCTAGAATCTGTCAGTCAGGGTCCTCTTGGGCAACGGCACAGCCTGAGATCTCACAGTGATGTAGAGCTGTGCCTGCGCTCCAGTTGGCACAAACTCTCCTGTCCGCGGGGAACTGTGGAGCCCACAGCACCTCAACCTGCATGGCGGAAATGGGCGTGACAGGGGATCACGTCCACATTGCCTTGTCTCTCCGGGAGAGCTCGGGAGGTTGATGAGTCTTAAATGATGGTTTGGACATTCCTAAAAGGGCGTTTCTGGATTGAAAAAAAATCAAATCTAGCTGAAAAAAAAAATAAAAACGGGTCATCATTGTGCGCACGTGCCCTGCGTCAGCGGTCCTTGCTGCTCCTCAGGTCAGTGGTCAGCGGGTCGTGCTGGATGGTCTGGTGCAGCATGAGGGCCAGCAGGCCGGCGCGGTTGGTCATGGCCGTCCTCACATTGCGCTCCTGCTCAAACAGCTCGTCCAGCTTGTACCACTGCAGAGAGGAGGAGGGCAGGGGCAGCGAGAGACAGAGAGAAACAGGTAAGACAGTACAAGCAGCACTGCACTGTCTCCTATAAGAAGTCATGTTGGGTGATAGCAGACTGGGCAGCTCATTCAATTCAATTCAACGAGCTTTACTGGCATAGCTGACGGATTACAGTGCTGCACAAAGTGTACACAATTAATTCAACAACTACAGACATTTACATTACTAATTCATCGTAATAGATTTACATACAACATACAACCAATAATGCTCTGTATCGCCCAGTATATTATTATTATTATTATTATTATTATTATTATTATTATTATTGAGAGACAGGCTCACTGTTCCTCAGGCTGGGACAGGAGATCACACACTGCATTATTATTATTTAGAGACAGGCTCACTGTCAGTTCCTCAGGCTGGGACAGGAGATCACACACTGTATTATTATTATTGAGAGACAGGCTCACTGTCTGTTCCTCAGGCTGGGACAGGAGATCACACACTGTATTATTATTTTTGAGAGACAGGCTCACTGTTCCTCAGGCTGGGACAGGAGATCACACACTGGATTATTATTATTGAGAGCCGATTACATGGCCGCTGAGAGGGTACGCCGGTTTGCTGCGCTCACCACCCTGACTCGCTCCAGGTCCACCTCGGCCCTGCGCAGCTTCTCCCAGCAGTAGTGCTTGTTACACTTGCGCTTGGCCACCCTGCAGAAGTCCCCCGTGGGGTCGAAGACGTCCCTCACCAGCGGGCACCCACACACCTCGTCCGCGGGCACCTGAGGGAGAGGAGGGGGCGAAACGGTGGGACGCGGGCGGTGCACCCCGTGTCCCTGTCCTACAGGCCCCTTCAGGCCAGGGGGGGCCCATCCGTTTGTATAGGAAAACTGGGCCACTCCGTTAACTGGAACTGAACCGGAGCAGGTCTGCTTTGCTGAGCTCAGAGAGAGAGAGAGAGAGAGAGCGCGCGATGGCGTGATCCTGCCACAGTGCAGAGCCGCTGACCCCTGCTCTGCGCAGCACTTGCATTTCCCACTGCAGAGGCAGGAAACCTCTGGCCACAGCTGCAGCACCTGGCTCTGGATTTCACTCCAGCTCTGGATCACCCGGGAGATTAAACCAGGCCAAATAAACCAGACAAGAAGTCAAATCCGTCTTTTCCAATCGCGCCCCCTACTGAATGTCTGCATTCCCTCCTGCTGCTGTGAAAACCGCCGCCATCTTGTACGCGACACAACGCGATACAAGTGCGGCGAGGGCAGGCGAAACCCGCGTGACCCCCCCACTCCCCCTCCCCCGACTGACCTTGGGGTCTCTGGAATGCTCTGGACACAGCACCTGCAGCCTCTTGCAGTAGGTCTTACTCTGGGGGTTGTACACATCGCAGAAGAGCCGGGTGGCCCTGCACGCCAAGAGACAGTCGGGTCAGACGCACGCAGAGGAGGCTTGAAGGAAACATCCCTGGCCCGCGGTGACACCGGCTTTTTGGGGATTATTTTTCACAGCTGCTGGATGTCATTTTTTGTTTATATAATTCCCCAGCTGTTACTGTGAATGTAGACAGCAACCAACCTCCCCAACAACAACAACAACAACAACAACAACAACAACAACAACAACAACAACAACAACAACAACAACAACAACAACAACAACAACAACAACAACAACAACAACAACAACAACAACAACACCACCACCACCACCACCACCACCACCACCACCACCACCACCACCACCATTACACCTGGGGCAGTCAGAGATTCGCAGTCGCCCCTCAGGTCTCCCGCAGGCCCCTGGCGGGTCTTACCCTTCGATGCGCGTGGGGTACATGGAGCCGAAGGAAGTCTGGCTCTCGTACTGCAGAGGGGACACAAACAGAGACAGGCAGTCAGTGGCAGTGGACAGAGGACAAAGTGCCCGTGACACTAGTGACAGGAAGCCAAGAGAGGCTATTGATCGCTGCATTGCAGGAGTTGTTCCCTTACACTTGAAGACACGCTCACCTGTTCCACTGCTACATGGCAAAAGGCTGTAATAAAAAACATAGCAGTCTGCTTCATTTAGAACAATGTTGGAATTGAGACAACTCAACTTCTGTTCTATCACCAACCTAAAACTTGTGAGCAGACGCACAGAAACGCCAGAACTCATATTGTAATTCACTGATAGGAGCGGTTCAGCACAGGTTGAGGTCTACAACTGTGGGTTTGAGCCTGGTTCAAGTCACTAGCCGACTGTGACTACTAAATGGTGGAATTAGCCGACCAGGACTCATAGCTGACGACACAGTGACTGCTGACAGTGGGGTCAGTGACACTTAACAGTTTACTGGCAGTAGGTGCTGCTAAAAGCCAGGGATCAGACAGAAGAACCACTGTACCCACAGAACAAACTGTCACAACCAGGACTTTAAATTAATCAGGGGAAAATGCTAGATACTTCCTTTGGGTAGCAGTACCAACAAACAAAAAAATATCAGCAATCTTTAGATTTTGCTTAGCAATCGGTTATTAATTATTGATTAGCTCTCACTCTTGACAATTGCAGGGCCAGACAGGCGAGATGTGAAGTATAGATCAGCCTGACCGCCAAGATGAAACACCTAAATGTTATGACGCAGGTTCCAACACAAGCTCCTTGTTGCCAAGCAACTATATAGACACTGGGACTCTCGCTCCCAAAAACGATTCACTGGAAAGCTAGAAAAGTTTTGTTCTAGGTCTATGAATACAGAAACACCTTAACCAGCTGTAAAAACAAGCATTACTTTCTCAAATCTTACGAAAATGTTTATGGAACAATTCTCAGTGCACCTTTACAGCCACTCACCTTAGCATAGCACCTTTCCATGTGCCTGAGCGCCACCTTGGGGTTGATGGGGTGACTGCAGGACACACAGAAGATCTGCAGGTCTGTGTCGTCGCTGTCGCCCTCATTCACCTGCGCAGGCACGAGCGGGAGTTACAGGGACAGACATCGGAGCCGATCAGTGAACATTAGAGAAAGAAGAGCAACCCCCTCTCCCTCTTTTTCTCACGCCTGGTCCTGCGTGTCTATCAACGAAGCTGTGCCTTGCAGGCTCAGAGCTCTCCTCTCTCCTGCTTGATATTGCTTCTCATCATCCCAATCTGTAATCTTCTACTCTCTCTCCATATATATATATAAAGGAAGTTTCTACAGCAGAGTATAGTTTATCCACTGCCGTATAAACTCCAGCCCCCCTCACCTTCTTGACCTGCTGCCTGCTCTCTGTATCCCCCTCCTTCTCTGTGGGTCAGTACCCCCCTGTCCCCCTCTCCTCCCTCCCTCCCTGACCTCCTGCCTGCTCTCTGTATTCACCCCTCTCTGGGCTGATACACCCCTGCCCTGCCCCCCTCACCTCCCTGACCTACCTGCTGCCTCTGCTCTATGTATCCCCCTCCTTCTCTGTGGGTCAGTACCCCCCTGTCTCCCTCTCCTCCCTCCCTCCCTGACCTCCTGCCTGCTCTCTGTATTCACCCCTCTCTGGGCTGATACCCTGCCCTGCCCCTCTCACCTCCCCGACCTGCTGCCTGCTCTCTGAATCCCCCTCCTTCTCTTTGGGCCAATATCCACTGGCCTGCCCCTCTCACCTCCCCGACCTGCTGCCTACTCTCTGTATTCACCCCTCTCTCTGGGCTGATACCCCCCTGCCCTGCCCCCTTCACCTCCCCGACCTGCTGCCTACTCTCTGTATTCACCCCTCTCTCTGGGCTGATACCCCCCTGCCCTGCCTCTCTCACCTCCCTGATTGACCTGCTGCCTGCTCTCTGAATCGCCATCCTTCCCTCTGGGCTGATACCCCCCTGCCCTGTCCCCCTCACCCCCCCGACCTGCTGTCTGTTCTCTGTATTCACCCCTCTCTCTGGGCTGATACCCCCCTGCCCTGCCCCCTTCACCTCCCCAACCTGCTGCCTGCTCTCTGAATCGCCATCCTTCCCTCTGGGCTGATACCCCCCTGCCCTGCCCCCCTCACCTCCCTGACCTGCTGTCTGTTCTCTGTATTCACCCCTCTCTCTGGGCTGATACCCCCCTGCCCTGCCTCTCTCACCTCTCTGATTGACCTGCTGCCTGCTCTCTGAATCGCCATCCTTCCCTCTGGGCTGATACCCCCCTGCCCTGTCCCCCTCACCTCCCCGACCTGCTGTCTGTTCTCTGTATTCACCCCTCTCTCTGGGCTGATACCCCCCTGCCCTGCCCCCTTCACCTCCCCGACTTGCTGTCTGCCCTCTGTATTCACCCCTCTCTCTGGGCTGATACCCCCCTGGCCTGCCCCCCTCACCTCCCTGACCTGCTGCCTACTCTCTGTATTCACCCCTCTCTCTGGGCTGATACCCCCCTGCCCTGCCCCCCTCACCTCCCCGACCTGCTGTCTGCTCTCTGTATTCACCCTCTCTGTGTGCCGGTACCCCCTGCCCCCCTCACCTCCCCGACCTGCTGTCTGCCCTCTGTATTCACCCTCTCTGTGTGCCGGTACCCCCTGCCCCCCTCACCTCCCCGACCTGCTGCCTACTCTCTGTATTCACCCCTCTCTCTGGGCTGATACCCCCCTGCCCTGCCCCCCTCACCTCCCCGACCTGCTGTCTGCCCTCTGTATTCACCCTCTCTGTGTGCCGGTACCCCCTGCCCCCCTCACCTCCCCGACCTGCTGTCTGCTCTTTGTATTCACCCTCTCTGTGTGCCGGTACCCCCTGTCCCCCTCACCTCCCCGACCTGCTGTCTGCCCTCTGTATTCACCCTCTCTGTGTGCCGGTACCCCCTGCCCCCCTCACCTCCCTGACCTGCTGCCTACTCTCTGTATTCACCCCTCTCTCTGGGCTGATACCCCCCTGCCCTGCCCCCCTCACCTCCCTGACCTGCTGCCTACTCTCTGTATTCACCCCTCTCTCTGGGCTGATACCCCCCTGCCCTGCCCCCCTCACCTCCCCGACCCGCTGTCTGCTCTCTGTATTCACCCTCTCTGTGTGCCGGTACCCCCTGCCCCCCTCACCTCCCCGACCTGCTGTCTGCCCTCTGTATTCACCCTCTCTGTGTGCCGGTACCCCCTGCCCCCCTCACCTCCCCGACCTGCTGTCTGCTCTCTGTATTCACCCCTCTCTGTGTGCCGGTACCCCCTGCCCCCCTCACCTCCCCGACCTGCTGTCTGCCCTCTGTATTCACCCTCTCTGTGTGCCGGTACCCCCTGCCCCCCTCACCTCCCCGACCTGCTGTCTGCCCTCTGTATTCACCCTCTCTGTGTGCCGGTACCCCCTGCCCCCCTCACCTCCCCGACCCGCTGTCTGCTCTCTGTATTCACCCTCTCTGTGTGCCGGTACCCCCTGCCCCCCTCACCTCCCCGACCCGCTGTCTGCCCTCTGTATTCACCCTCTCTGTGTGCCGGTACCCCCTGCCCCCCTCACCTCCCCGACCTGCTGTCTGCTCTCTGTATTCACCCTCTCTGTGTGCCGGTACCCCCTGCCCCCCTCACCTCCCCGACCCGCTGTCTGCCCTCTGTATTCACCCTCTCTGTGTGCCGGTACCCCCTGCCCCCCTCACCTCCCCGACCTGCTGTCTGCTCTCTGTATTCACCCTCTCTGTGTGCCGGTACCCCCTGCCCCCCTCACCTCCCCGACCTGCTGTCTGCCCTCTGTATTCACCCTCTCTGTGTGCCGGTACCCCCTGCCCCCCTCACCTCCCCGACCTGCTGTCTGCCCTCTGTATTCACCCTCTCTGTGTGCCGGTACCCCCTGCCCCCCTCACCTCCCCGACCTGCTGTCTGCCCTCTGTATTCACCCTCTCTGTGTGCCGGTACCCCCTGCCCCCCTCACCTCCTCGTCCTGCTGCACGACCTGCTGCTTGGCCTTGACGATGATGCTCTCCAGCTCGTGGAAGCGGCGCTCCATCTCCTGCAGGCGGAGCCGGGCCTGCTGCTGCTCCCGGCGGATCCGCTCCAGCAGCTTCTTGCCCTGCTCCTCCGCGATGCAGGGGCTCTGCTGCCACTGCTGGATCCTCTGCGGCAGGATCTCGTAGATCCGGCTGCGGACAACGGACAGAGACGCTGGCAATAACGCCAAACGAGGGGGGCGGAGCCACTGAGAGACCCCCACCGCACGCGCGCGCGTCCGCAGCACAACCCGCAACTGACTGCTCCAGGAGCCATTCCTGCAAAACCGCAGGTCACTAGGCCTGCTTCTCTGCAAATATCCCCTGTAAACACCCTTCAGGGCGGAAGGGTCAGAGGTCGGACACGCAGGTGGCTCCTAGGCTGTCTGTCTCTCAGGAAAAGAAGGTAGTCCTTCTTCTTGACTAAAATTTCCGACACGGTGCCGTCTTGAACCACCACCGTTTGAAAAAGGCTGAATGGTTTTTCACAGCGCTGTGCGTGGGACGGGAGAGTCATCAAGCAGATGCTTCTCGCCATCGAGACAGGAGAGCAGACTGTGCACCGACTCTCCTTCAGAAGAGCGAGCGGCGCTTTTACGCTGTGCTACCGGATTTAGGGGCACCCCTGTTTAACCGGGATTTCCTGAGCCCGTCTGCCTATCCCGATTCCGCCCGGGGAGATTCCCAGTTGAGCGATTCCCCTCGGACAGGGGCAGCGCACCGGACGGGCTCCTGGGGGTGACCTCCAGCCCTCCCGTACAGCCACCCCGCCGGGGGAGTGGGGAACTCCTGCCGACGCTGTGCCTGCGCGAGACCCGGACAGAGATACGGGGAGGGGCGGGAAGGACCGGGAAGGACCGGGAAGGACCGGGAAGGACCGTCCCGGGAAGGACCGGGGGGGGCTCTTACTTGGCCGCCAGCTTCATGCCGCAGTCCTCGGAGCAGTACTTGGAGTTGGGGCGCGAGGCCTCCACGCAGCCGGGCCCCAGGCACTGCCGCAGGCCGCCCACGTCGCGGGACTCGGCCCGCTCGCTGTGCTTCACCCGGTCCTTGTGCTTCTGCTTCTGCTTGTGGCGCCGGGACTTGTACTCCTCCTTCTGGAACGCGTGCGCCAGGAGAGACAGAGTGAGAGGAGGGCGGGGAAACCGGACCCCGGCAGAGCAAGTCGCACTCTGGGGCGAGGGGTCTCGAGGCAAAAGCACATTTCGAAACTCTACTTTCAAAAAAAAAATGTCCTCTAGAAACTTATAAGCATTCTGAGGCTGACGATTCTATGCTGGTCATGTCTAATCAGTCATTTAAAGAATCTGCTTGATCTTTTTTGCCCTGATCTGCTGGTTTGGGGTCTGAAGCTGAGGAGTAAGTACACACTGGGGGAGTCTTGCCAGACTGTGTCAGAAAGTCACTGGAGCTGTGACCTGACGGCCCTACCAAACGTCTATTAGTTACGAGTCTAGCATAAAGTATATTCCATCCAAGAGGACCTTTCACACCCTTTTTTAAACAAATTCCAATTACTCCCCTCAGAGCCCAGATACAGATTTCCCTGTTTAAAAACAAACAGGTTCATAACCTTGATCAACAGCTGATTCTCCTGGCTGCGTACAGGTGCACTGCATGTCTGTGTGCTTTCTTTCTATTGACTCCCGCTGTAAAACAAGCTGCCCCTTGGGGATAATTAAGACGCGGTCCCAAAACTGCACCAGGAGGCCTCTTCCCAAAACTGCACCAGGAGGCGACAGGGAGAGGCCAAGTTTCAGCTCTTAGGTGCAGACAGGTGCTTTTGGACACATCGGATGAACGCACGCGAGTCATTTGCAGAGACGAGAAAACTTTCAGTGAAACGTCTTTCGAAAAGAAGGGCCGGGACCACGCGCTGGGGGGGGGGGGCACCTTCTGTTCGGCTGCGAAGGAAGCGATTTCCCTCGAGCGAAAACTGAACTATGTTCAACCCGTAACCACCGAGAGCGGATATGATCATGCACGCATTGGAGGCGCAGAAATGCGCAGGCCCAGGGTTAAAAAATTCAGCATTACCAATGTTTACCTCACTGGAGGCTGAATCGTCAAGAGTGAGATCCCTGCTGCTAATGTACCTCAGGCTAACGAGGCAAACGGACTGAAGGAGCTGTGTAGAAATTCTCCGAGCGCAGTCGTGTGGGTGAACTGCGCTGTGGGAGGTCGGGGTGGCCTTCTCTGCATGGCGCTCGTAAACGGAGAAAAACAGGAATGACAATGCACGTTTTTGTCATGTCGCAGCACGTTTTTAAGCTGGGGGATGGGTGTACTTCATGCTCCCTAGACACATCGATCGGAGAGGAAGGTTTTCTTGGACGCCAAAAGCACACAGAAACGCACACATTGGCAACCGGAATCGTTCGCTCCCTGGAAGGGGAGAAAGGAAGCACAGAGTCTGCGGGCTCTTCCGGCTGGAGCAGCTCCTCACCTTCTTCTCCGACTTCTTCTCCCTCCTCTTCACATGCTTCACCTTGACGGCCCTCTTGCGCAGCACGGGGTCGAGGAAGGGCCCGTCGTCTTCGTCACTCAGCCATGGCTGGGCGGAAGACATCAGAAGGACACTCAGACGACACAGTTTCTTGCTGCACACTCTCAGTGTCATCAGTAAGGTACCCCACACACACACTCTCAGTGTCATCAGTAAGGAACCCCCACACACACACTCTCAGTGTCATCAGTAAGGTACCCCCACACACACACTCTCAGTGTCATCAGTAAGGCGTGCGCACACACACTCTCAGTGTCATCAGTAAGGCGTGCGCACACACACACACACACTCTCAGTGTCATCAGTAAGGAACCCACACACACACACAGCGAGTTACCATGTTGTGATCCTCGTATCCGGCTGCCCGGTACTGCTGGTACAGCTCCATCTCCTGCTCGTCGTACTCGTCCGACAGCGGCTCGTCTTTCGGCTCCCCGTCCTCCTGCTCCTTCAGCTGCTGGAACTCGTCGTCACGGACACGCAGCATTTTCTGCAGAGCAGCAACACCTGTTCAAACCCTCTTCATTCATTGACAGATCTCAGCTTTTCACCCTTCTCACCCTGATCCCTCTTCCTGTGGTCACTCTCTCTCTCCCCTGTGTGTGTCCCTCCTGTGGTCACTCTCTCTCTCTCCCCTGTGTGTGTCCCTCCTGTGGTCACTCTCTCTCTCTCCCCTGTGTGTGTCCCTCCTGTGGTCACTCTCTCTCTCTCCCCTGTGTGTGTCCCTCCTGTGGTCACTCTCTCTCTCTCCTCTGTGTGTGTCCCTCCTGTGGTCACTCTCTCTCTCTCTCTCTCTCCCCTGTGTGTGTCCCTCCTGTGGTCACTCTCTCTCTCTCTCTCCCCTGTGTGTGTCCCTCCTGTGGTCACTCTCTCTCTCTCTCTCTCCCCTGTGTGTGTCCCTCCTGTGGTCACTCTCTCTCTCTCTCTCCTGTGTGTGTCCCTCCTGTGGTCACTCTCTCTCTCTCTCCCCTGTGTGTCTCCCTCCTGTGGTCACTCTCTCTCTCTCCCCCCTGTGTGTGTCCCTCCTGTGGTCACTCTCTCTCTCCCCTGTGTGTGTCCCTCCTGTGGTCACTCTCTCTCTCCCCTGTGTGTGTCCACTCTTACCTGCTCTATCTCCTGCACACCTGAGCTTTATACCCTCACTCCCTGTCTCTCTCCCTCACTCCTGAAGAAAGCTCTACAGCTGAATCCCTCTGTCCCTCCAGTCTGTTTCCCAGCGTGGAACTGACCTTCACTCGTGCCCGGCAGCCTTCCTGGAAGAGACTCACCCTGGCCCGGACCTCGCACTGCCGCAGGCGGCACTTCTGCCTGATCTTGTTGGGGCCCCCGAACTTCTTCATGTCCTTGCAGAAGTCACACTGGGCACAGTCCTCTGTCCTCCGGCACGGCTCGCACTCCCCACACATCCGGGCCGAGCGCTTGATCTGCAGGGCAGAGGGGCGGGCAGAGGGGAGGGCGGTCAGAGGGGCGAGACGGGCAGGCAGAGAGGAGGGGGGTCAGAGGGGCGAGACGGGCAGGCAGAGAGGAGGGGGGTCAGAGGGGCGAGACGGGCGGTCAGAGGGGAGGGGGGTCAGAGGGGCGAGACAGGCGGTCAGAGGGCGAGGAGGGGGGTCAGAGGGCGAGACGGGCGGGCAGAGGGGCGAGACGGGCGGGCAGAGGGGCGAGACGGGCGGTCAGAGGGGCGAGACGGGCGGTCAGAGGGGAGGGGGGTCAGAGGGGCGAGACGGGCGGTCAGAGGGCGAGGAGGGGGGTCAGAGGGCGAGACGGGCGGGCAGAGGGGAGGGGGGTCAGAGGGGCAAGACGGGCGGTCAGAGGGGAGGGGGGTCAGAGGGGAGGGGGGTCAGAGGGGCGAGACGGGCGGTCAGAGGGGAGGGGGGTCAGAGGGCGAGACGGGCGGGCAGAGGGGAGGGGGGTCAGAGGGGAGGGGGGTCAGAGGGGCGAGACGGGCGGTCAGAGGGGCGAGACGGGCGGTCAGAGGGGAGGGGGGTCAGAGGGGAGGGGGGTCAGAGGGGAGGGGGGTCAGAGGGGCGAGACGGGCGGGCAGAGGGGCGAGACGGGCGGTCAGAGGGGCGAGACGGGCGGTCAGAGGGGATGGGGGTCAGAGGGGCGAGACGGGCGGTCAGAGGGGCGAGACGGGCGGTCAGAGGGGCGAGACGGGCGGTCAGAGGGGATGGGGGTCAGAGGGGCGAGACGGGCGGTCAGAGGGGCGAGACGGGCGGTCAGAGGGGAGGGGGGTCAGAGGGCGAGACGGGCTGGCGAATGAGATTTAGATCGTGGAAAGGATACCATCTTCTCTCAACTCACAGTCAGAAGGGTTGGAAATAATAATGGTGATTTAAACCAATTTATTTAACCAATAAAGGCTGCAAATAAGGTTGAACCCGGACTAAATTAATCTCCCCATGATGACCTGATTTCACTTTCCCATGTAAAATATATATAAATATTTCCAAATAAAAATATTTCTGTGTAGACCATGTTTGTTTTATCCCTAATGACCAGACTAATATAATATACATCTGACTAAGTAAATCTATTTCTCTAATTGCCCCCCCACTGTTGACACAATGTCCGCCGTTCTGAAAAAGTGCAACGGTCATCTAACAGAAGAGATGCAAGACAACAGAGGCTAAGCGGTCCATGCACGTTAGACCTGTAACCTGGTTCATCCATAACGAACAAGTGGAAACAAACAGGAGACGTGAGTGCGCTGACCCTTGACCCCCGCCGCCGGTCAGTCTTGAAGTCCGGAGTGCCGCGCTGCTTCTCCAACCGGTCCAGCTCTGCCTCCTTCTCCCGGCTCTTCTTGAGCCGGTACTTGATCTCCAGGGAGGAGTCCTTCTCTGGGGAGGGGAGACAGGGTCACACTGACTGACCGACACCCCTCCTCTCAGGCAGTCAGGCAGAAGAGAGCTGACCAGTGACAGCAGCGTGATCCAGTCCAGGTTTCACCAGGACCTACAGCAACAGCTGCACTTCCAGCCCGTGACCTCAGAAAGAACGTGCTCGTACGCCATGACGTTAACGTACGTCTACCTTTCGGCACAGCTGTGCGGTTCGCACACTGAGATCGGCCTGCAGCTCACAGCAAAACCCGGAATGGACCAACCTGCTGTGCAATACGAGACAGGTCTGTTTCCCCACAGTGTCTTCTGAACAATCAGTAACACACAACCAAAACGTTTAAAAAAAATCATCCAGCCTGGAGCCCCGGATTTCTAAATTACTTTCTGTAGCCTGGATAAAACAGCCGTGTCCCTTCCCTTGACTTCACAACACAGGTAACCTGAACTACACACAAGGGTCTCCGGCACGCCTGAGCCTCGAGGCTGCTCCCCGAGGGAGAGTCCCCCGGAGAGAGGAGAGGCAGGTCCTCACCCCGGCACTTCCCGCAGTACCACTCCCGGATCGCCTTGGCCATCTTCTCCGTCACGTTGATGCAGTTGCCATGGAACCACTCGTTACAGCGGTCGCAGCCGCTGCAAATGAGGAGATCACGCATGGCACACACAGATGGACACGCATGCACACACAGGGCCATCACACGCACACAGATGGACACGTGTGCAAGCACAGAGCCATCACACGCACACAGACGGACACATGTGCACACACAGGGCCATCACACGCACACAGACGGACACACGTGCACACACACGCATGGCACACACAGATGGACACGCATGCACACACGGAGCCATCACACGCACACAGACAGACACGCGTGCACACACACACATGGCACACACAGATGGACACGCATGCATGCACAGAGCCATCACACGCACACAGACGGACACGCGTGCACACACACACATGGCACACACAGATGGATACACGTGCACGCACAGGGCCATCACACGCACACAGACGGACACACGTGCACGTACAGAGCCATCACACACACACAGACGGACACGCAGACACGCAATCCAGATTCACAGGAGAAAGAAAAGAGAAGAAAACACCAGTGCAACAGTCAGAAACAAAAATGTGAGCTCAAACCCTTACACCAGAGGTGACGAACCCTGGTCGCCCAGGCCAGCAGACTCTATAGGTCACCGCTAAGTCACCCATTTCTCAAGATTAGTCAAAATTTCACAGTAATGAATAGAGCAGGACATTTTGAGATAATATAGGACCAAATCACGTTTCTCTCAGTCTCCACGGACCACAGTATTGTTAACTGATTAATTATTACATCAATGTTACCAAAGTCTAAAGACCTAAAAGACTACTTGACTGGGGCTCTCCAGGACCAGGCTTGGAGACCCCTGCCTGACACAGTGCACAGTACCAAGCTGTGTCGTACAGGAAACCTCTGTAGAGACCTGCACTCTAACACTGTGCACATGGCCAATATTCTGTTATAAACTGTTCCATAGCTGTTCAAAACTTTTGACAATACCCTTGTAACACACCTCGCCAACAAAGCCTATTTTGAATTCTCAATCTCACCAAGCACAACTAATAAACAACAACAACAACACAATTTGACTCGCAAGTTTATGTTTCTTCTAGACTTCCTAAGATATTGAAAAATAAAAAGGGAGGCTTTGTCTAGGCTGTGCAGCGTGAGGGGCGGAGGGGTGTGTCAGGGCTGTGCAGCGTGAGGGGCGGAGGGGTGCGTCGAGGCTGTGCAGCGTGAGTGGCGGAGGGGTGTGTCAGGGCTGTGCAGCGTGAGGGGCGGAGGGGTGTGTCAGGGCTGTGCAGCGTGAGGGGCGGAGGGCTGTGTCAGGGCTGTGCAGCGTGAGGGGCGGAGGGCTGCGTCAGGGCTGTGCAGCGTGAGGGGCGGAGGGGTGTGTCAGGGCTGTGCGGCGTGAGGGGCGGAGGGGTGTGTCAGGGCTGTGCAGCGTGAGGGGCGGAGGGCTGTGTCAGGGCTGTGCGGCGTGAGGGGCGGAGGGCTGTGCAGCGTGAAGGGAAGAGGGCTGCGTCAGGGCTGTGCAGCGTGAGGGGCGGAGGGCTGTGTCAGGGCTGTGCAGCGTGAGGGGCGGAGGGGTGTGTCAGGGCTGTGCAGCGTGAGGGGCGGAGGGCTGTGTCAGGGCTGTGCAGCGTGAGGGGCGGAGGGGTGTGTCAGGGCTGTGCAGCGTCAGTGGCGGAGGGGTGTGTCAGGGCTGTGCAGCGTCAGTGGCGGAGGGGTGTGTCAGGGCTGTGCAGCGTGAGGGGCGGAGGGGTGTGTCAGGGCTGTGCAGCGTGAGGGGCGGAGGGCTGTGTCAGGGCTGTGCAGCGTGAGGGGCGGAGGGGTGTGTCAGGGCTGTGCAGCGTGAGGGGCGGAGGGGTGTGTCAGGGCTGTGCAGCGTGAGGGGCGGAGGGCTGTGCAGCGTGAGGGGAAGAGGGCTGCGTCGAGGCTGTGCGGCGTGAGGGGCGGAGGGCTGTGTCAGGGCTGTGCAGCGTGAGGGGCGGAGGGCTGTGTCCAGTCTGTGCAGCGTGAGGGGTGGAGGGGTGCGTCGAGGCTGTGCAGTGTGAGGGGCGGAGGGGTGCGTCGAGGCTGTGCAGCGTGAGGGGCGGAGGGGTGTGTCCAGTCTGTGCAGCGTGAGGGGCGGAGGGGTGTGTCCAGTCTGTGTGGGTGACAAGAGTGTCGGGCGGTGACGCCCAGAGGCCACGAGCTGGGGCGCAGGAAGCTGCGGGCGGTGGCAGGCTCTCACATCATGAAACAGTTGATGTCGGGCTTGCGGCAGATGCAGTAAACCGGCGCGTTCTCTCCGTTCTCCCCATTGTCGCCCTCCATGCTGCTCTCGGCCCCGGGGGCCTGGTCCAGATCCGACACCTCGCTGTCCTGCAGGGAGAGAGGAGGACAGGTGACCGCGCTGGACTCCCCTGGCCGCTCACCGCCGTGAGACCGAGGGAGAGGGCTGCCAGAGCTCTTGCAAACGGTCAGCCATGAGCAAACCAGAGCCCCCTAAAGCAGAAAGCCTACCAGCGCTCTTTGCTCGCGGTTCTGTGACGGGTGAACAATTACAGGGCTACAGCATCACACCACCTGTCTGACTGCACACGAAACAAGCGCTGACATTACTTTGTTTCTAATATCTGACAGTTCTTTAAATGTGAACAGTTCGGTCGCTCAGCTAAATATCGCTTCCAACTGCTATGCTACCGTTCCAACTGGCCTATCAAAGCAGCCAACAGTAACCGAACACAATGTCTGATCCGAAAGCACGACCTTTTCTAAATGTGAAACAAAACAGAGACCAAATGCAAATCTATGAGCGATACGTTCACGGGCACTAACGTATAATACAGATTTTCAAGAGGAAAGGACTCCCCGGTTGCGGTCGTGCTGTGATCTACTTTCAAGACGGGTTAAAACTTTCCAATTTAACATTTAACGAAGAAAGGCGACCTGGTCGTTTTACGTAAAAGAAAAAAGATTAGCTTTAAGAGCGGAAAAAGAAACGTGTTTTTCACAGCTGTAACTACAGAGAAACGAATCGTTTCAAACTATGAAGCTCAACCACCTCACCATCGCAGGAAACACGCACGGCCGCCTCTTCCTTCTTCGGATAAAGAGTAAGAATGATGAAGTAAGGCTATTAGCAGGTAAAGAATAACCAATAAAAAAATAATAATCGTCGCAAAAATCCCCCCCTTTCACTCAAAATAAACACAAAACGGGCTGTCCCGACAGCCTCCTGACTTCCGCTTCCGGTTCAAACCACCCGTCTCCCCACACAGACGTATTGCCAGACTGCTCGTTTGGAGAACCGTTGGTGTCTCTTATATCAATAGAATATACTCCTAAGGGGAGAAAAAAATGTGTGTTTTTTTTACAGACTGTGGTTTATGATTTCTATTATGACGAATGAACATGTTTCTATGTTTCTATATGAAGAATGGGCAGCGGTAAACACCGCCCTCTAGTGGCCGGAGGGTGTATGATACCAGAGCCTGCGGGACCGCTAGGCTGCGCCACCTGGTCGCCTCTGCTCGGCCGAGCTGTCGGACTGGACACTGGCCTGGGACAGCCGGCAGGCGGCCATGACCACATAACATAAACGCTAATTGCGTGCAGAGTAGACTAAAGCACATTAATGAGCAGAAGGACAGGAAGGTGAATAATTATCATAAGCATTCTTCCTTTTTATTAGGATCCCAATATGAAACGCAAATCTAAAAATCTGCTTCTCAGCTCTAGATTTATTTTCTTGCTTGTTTGTGTGCTTATACAAAGACGCCTTTTCATATTGGAGTTCCATCTGAAAGTATTTAACAGTTTGTACTATTCTTGTGTATGGTATGACCATTCTACTGTTCTGTTACCGTGACAGGACTGTCCTACTGTACTGGGACTGTAGCCCCTATTGTAACAGACTGTTCTACTGTACTGGGACTGTAGCTCCTATTGTAATAGGACTGTTCTACTGTACTGGGACTGTAGCTCCTATTGTAACAGGACTGTTCTACTGTACTGGGACTGTAGCCCCTATTGTAACTGGACTGTTCTACTGTACTGGGACTGTAGCTCCTATTGTAACTGGACTGTTCAACATATTACTGTAAATTGTAAATGTATAATATTTATTTATAATACTAATATTTATTTATAATAAATATTGTTACATTACGCGATGTGTAGGTTACTGAACATTTAGTACAAGCGGTAAATACAACACCTTTACGTCAGTTCAAGAATTGTGACCCACATAAAGTTCCAAATTGAGTCCGCAGTGAAGATACAGTCTTGTATATAATTCCTACGAACTGGGTTATTCCACTGTTAGTTTTTTGACTGTAACCCTGTAGCCACCAAGATGAATAAATAGAATTCGAAGATTCAAAACAGAAAGCTGTCTTTTCCGAAATGATGGACTACAGTCCTTGCTGTGTGTCGTGCAGAAATCAGCAGTGCTATAAAGCGGATCGTGAGAAATCAGCCGCAGTTTAAATTTGAATCTGAAATCTGAGCGCCGAGCGAGAGAGGGAGAGGAGTCGGAGAATGTGTCTGTGTGTGTGTGTGAGCGATAGTGTGTGGAAGTGTGTGTGTGAGAGAGGGACGGGCTCTGTAAAAAGTTCTGGTTGCCGCCTGGAGTGGACACAACAGTTAACCTGTTCGGACGGTTTTCATCTGGCGCCTAACCGCGCGGACACCGGACGTGGTACTGACCGCTCAGATTCCTTAATCTTCGTTTTTCAAGAAACACAATTCGTCCTGTTTTCTCCTCCGCTGTTAGACGCTTCCACGGTCTAAGACTGGCTCTAATTACGCTAAGGTAAGATCGTGATGTTTTACGGATTTAACGCGCGACAGATTAAACAACACATTACAGAGATTTTAGCTGTCATATTTGTCAGCCTTGACTGTGGTAAATTGTGCATCATAACTTGATACTAAATAATAATCTGTATTTTATATAGCCCCTTTTGAGATACACAATCTTTGGGCGTTTTGTCATAGGATCATCAGCAAAAGAGTCATAAACAAATAGACCTTAAATCTATAGTATTGAAGACATAAATTCTTATACATTCTCTATATGTGTTGTTTGTTTTCTTAAAATGTCGTTTAGCTTAACGTTTTGAGTTTTTAAAGTGAACGTAGTATGCCTGGAACTGACACTTCAAGAAAATCTAAAAATAAAATAAAAAACATTATTTCCTCCGGGCGTACTTACTGTACATGTTCGCCCTAAGCGTCGGCTGTAACTGAAAATGCTGCAACACGTTAAAATGCCAGCTTCCCTGTGTGTAGAGGAATATGGTTTCTTATTAAAATCTTCCATAGAGCCGTAACCACCGGAGGAACAGCCCGGGGACCCGATACTACCCTGGCACACGAGTAAACACAGAAAATGATTTCCACAAACGCTTGTTCTGTTGGGTCAAAACTCGTGGGGGTTGAGTCAGTCGCGTTCCTCGGGGACAAATTGGGATTCTAATCGGTTTGTGCTTTTCAGCGGGGAGTCGCCGATTCCCACTTAAATCGGTTAATTTTCTCAGGAGAAAAAAAAAAACTAGTTCTTACTTAACTGTCTAGAATGAGTCATCAATTCCCCGGCGGGGCTCCCGCTGCCCGGAGACCAGGGGGGTCAGCGCCGGTCCGTTCGGGACCCGGAATGTGGGTCTCCGCGGGTTGTGCTCGGGTGTCGCTCTCAGGGAGATCTTTCTCGACACGGACCTCGAACCCGGTGTTACCCGCGCCTTTCGGAGGGACGCGGCTGGACTACACCGGGTGCCAACAGCCTCCCTGCGCCCCCCCCGCTCGGTTAGTGCCCTCTTCAGTGAACAGCAGCGGCCTGTAGTCTCCAACGTCGCAGCTTGTGACCCGGGCAGTGCGCTCGGCCTTGCCGGGGGGGGGGGGGTGTTTGGAGAAAATCCTGTCATGTTTCGTCATTTCGTGTAGAAATGGCGCGTCTCTCCATTCCTGGTTCCGAGCGCACGGTGACCTTAGAGTCGGAGGGGCCATGAAGGATATCAGTGGTATGTTATTCAAATCTGACCTTTAATTAATGACAAAATATTACCTTCGATGAATGTCAAATCGTTACCACTGATTCGTTTTTTGTTACCTCAGCGGTCCTGAAATGAGGAGGACCTCAGGGAGCTGGTCCTGGGTGCGCAGAAGGCCGAGACTCACCGGTGTTTAACGGTACTACATTAGCAGCGGTGTGACCCGCCGGTCTCTGTAGGCGACGAGGAATCTGCTGGTCTCGGTGGTGGAGTTTTTGCTCTCCGGTGTGAATCAGGACCGGTGTAAAACGAGTTGAGGTCTAGACGTGTTGTTTCTCTTTCCACCGGCCTCACCGGAACAGGCCTCTGTCGCGACCCGTCAACGGCACCGCCGAGAAGCCCTGCTGCTGAACGGGTCCGTTCGGGACGGGACCCGGACCGGACCGCGTCACAGTTGTTGTTGTTGTTCTTGTTGTTTTTTTTTTAACTACAGCTGTTATTCCCAGCTCTGTCTATAAGTCTATAAGCCACACAACACTGTCCCATGTAGAGGCGTACACCGCGTCTTTGTCAGGTGTACCGGTTCTTTCACAGCGGGGATATTTTCTGATGCGGGAACAGATCCGATTTTCCGGGGTGTCTGGCTGGCAGAATACGGGGGCACGGGAGTGACCAGCGGTGCATGACCGTTGTTCAGGGGGATACCCCCACTGACCTGCTTTTCGACACTTCAGGCCCGAGACAGTGGCTTGCTCGTCCGGAGGCGTGCGGAAATGGAATTCGCCGCACAGTCAGGGTAACTCGCAGGGGCCAGATGGACAGTAGCTGTGATTTTTATTAACTGACGAGCCCGGGGGCAGAAGGATACAGCGCCGCTGGGGAGAAGTTTATACCCTGAGCGAAGCCCAGTCTGCAGTCCCACGAGCAGTTCGCACGCTGACACACTGCTACAGTTTGTGGTGAACGAGTGTTTTAGTCAAGGTTAAGACCGTTTCCAACCATGTGACTTTATTTTTTTTTTGCACGGGGTTTTTGGTGATTTTTATTCCCGAACAAATCAGCAAAGCGTAATTATTAACATCGATTCGTTACCTCAGCAAAAGAAAAACAAAACAAGAACACGGTCCAGCGTTTGATTAACAGCTGGGGTCGACCGGTGTCTTGCATCCCCCGGACAGAGTTCGGAATTGCTGTCTTGTTCTGCTCCGAGTACTGTAAAAAAAATGACCGATCAACCGCAAACACGCAGAAGAGCACTTGAAAGCGAGGCCAGGAAGGACGTCTTTACACACAGGGTTGTGGGAGTCGGGAACAAACTCCCCAGCCGTGTCGTTAAAGCCGAGGCCCCGGTGGTTTTCAAAACACCTGGAAGAGATCCTTAGATCAATTAGGAAACTGGGCTCCTCTGATTTGTACCTTTTCCTGTGTTCTGAACACGCCGTGCGGAGTCGACATTTTAGTTCGCCAGCCGAGCTACGACTGTCTCGTCTCACATGTGATTAATCTAGTTCATCCAGTAAAAGACGTGGGGTTTTGTTTTTTTTCTTACTGCGCTCTGACATTACTCAGAAAGTCCGAGCCCGGAGACTTTCAGGTGTCTATGAGAGGCTGACACCCGGGGGAAAGGGTTTTAATGAGGCGTGAGGTGAGACCCGCGCAACTCCGGCGGGACGGACGCGTGTCCAGCCCGGCGGACCAGTCCGCACGGAGTCCAGTCCGCAGATCGCCCTCAATGTATTCTGTTGGCTCTCGCTAGAGATTTTAACACCTAATCGGTGAAAAAGAACAGTTTTAATTTAATCGAATTGTCATTTTAATAAGAATTCTTGAATGGTTTTAAAGAGAGAGCGCGCATGTTCCTTTGATCCTTCGAGTCGTGTTAAAAAAACGTTTTTAAAGGATTCCAATTAAATTCAAAACGAGAATGATAGGATTTCTATCATTATAAGTTCTGATTTGGGGTTAAACCTTTTTTTAAGTAAATGTCGAATTCCGCGTTGCTTTTTAATGTCTGGATCCCACTAGAACACACAGTGACATGTATCATCAGGAGGGCTTTGGAAATAAAATGTGTTTGCAATCTAAAAAAAAAACATGAGTCATTTCGAACCCCGCGTTATTACTGCAAACAATGCTGGACATCATGAAAAAAATCCCCAACAAATCTAGCCAAATAAATCATTTAAAACTACTCGCGAATTGAGCTGATGACATTTGGCTTCAGCGCGGCACCACATGTGCGAGTTGCGCTTTTAGAGAAACAGTGAAACAATGACCGTGTTGTGAAAAACAGGACTTGCGAAATCGCGCTCTTGGAAGAACAAGAACAGGACTGTGTTGCCCCTGTGTGACTGAAAACTGTTATTCTTCACCCCCGTTTCTGCACAGTTATTCCCAGTAGCTCCGAGCTGGTTTCTGAGCGCGACGCGCACTTAGACACAGCTTGTCAGCTCCGGCGGGCAAGAAGCGCTGCCGGCCCGGCCCGGACTCGCCTCGCTGCTGGAGACACGCAGCGCCCACAGGCCGGGGAGATGCGCGCTGGGCTGGGCTGGGATGGGCTGGGCTGGGCTGAGAGGCCCCCAGAGCCCCGTGTCCTGCATTATTCAGTGCGCTGCTGAAGTGCGGTAAAGACTGGTGCGTTTTATTGATCCTCTCTGGCTGAAGTGTTTCAATTAAAGAGAGGAGGAGAGGGGGAGAGGAGGAGAGGCGGAATGAAGAGAGTGGGACTGGGACGGAGGGGGGGGGGGGTGAGAGAGGGTGTGAGGCGTCATCGTTTTTATCCCTCGTTTTCGCTCATCAGCAGCAATAAGTGGTGAACGACGACTGGGCAGCTCGCCCCGCGATTTAAAACCACGGTTCACTGCTCTGTCGTTATTATCTTCCTTCTTTTTTCTTTTTTTTTTCTTTTTTTTACGGCTTCGACAAAAAGCCGCGGCGCTCCGGCTCCTGCTAATGGGCTCCGGGTCTCCTCGCGCGAGCGGGCGGCGCCGTGGTTCCGGCCGCGAGCACGCAGCAGGTGTCCGGGGCGGGGGTCGGTACCAGCACACGGGGGGGCGAAAAATACAAGACGCAGAACGTTCGTTATTAAAGTAGTGCAGCAGGACATGTACCTTGTCGGTACGGTATTTCATGTGAGTGATTTACAGTATGGAAACTAAAATACAGAATTTCCAACCTCCTTCTCCCTAATCGTTCCTCAGAAAATGAAGTAAAACTAACGGACAGACGGAGCTAAAAAGACCTAAAAATAGACCTAATAAAAGAGCGCAGCAAAGCATATAACAGTTTCGAAGAAGCAAAAAAAAAAGTGGAAGGGCAGTGTTTTCGGGTATTATCCGAGGAGAGAACAAATCTAACAACCTCTTCTGTTTCATACAGAAATACTCGCGACAGGCTAAGGTCTGGGGGGGTAATACTGAGGCTCAAAGTCTCAAAATAGCCCAGAGACGGGGGC
This sequence comes from Lepisosteus platostomus, assembly GCF_059453375.1. Classification (NCBI taxonomy): domain Eukaryota; kingdom Metazoa; phylum Chordata; class Actinopteri; order Semionotiformes; family Lepisosteidae; genus Lepisosteus; species Lepisosteus platostomus. The sequence goes on from NC_142613.1 coordinate 3,082,306, forward strand.
ACCAAACTTCTTAAAAGGTCATGCTGGGTGTAGTATGAATCTAACTTTTCCCAACTTCAAAAACTGCAGCATTTCTCTGACTTGGGGGGGGGTGTCTTGAATTCTTTTTTGCTCGTGAAAAAAAACCCCCACACACACAACCCCTGCAGCTGCAATAACAATCACACGTGGGCTTTTCCACGCTGTTTTCACACACCCCGTGCGCGATTTCGAGGCTACAAGGGGATATTTTATTTCTGAGAGTTTCTTTATGCAAGCGGTGGTCCAGTTTCCATAGTGTGGGGAGCTGGATTATCCTGCACCCTGCTCCTCCCCCTCTTGATGTAAAACAGCTTTACATAAAGGGGCTCCTTTAAGGAGGTGCTAGCAGTCGTCTGTATGTACCCGAGAGAAAATGGGCTCTAACGTCTGATGCTCAGCCTCCCGACCAAGAGAGGAAACAGCAGGAGATACCAAAGGGTTCAAATCTTGTGCAGTTCTCAGGCTGGGACTTTTACTTAGAAGTGCATTTAAATCTAAGAACAGGAGGCACGTTTTACACAAAGAGTGGTGGGAGTGTTGAACGAGCTACCCTCCTTTAGCTTCTTTCAAGTCCAAAAAGTGTGTGAGATTCCCAGATCAATCTGCTACTACCAGCCGAATTGGCTAGAGGGGCAAAAATGACCTCTCATGTGTAATCCTCTGTTCTTATTTTATGGAACAGCTACAAAGATACTGGCATTAATTCCAATTTGTTTAGATACATTGGCTTTACTATTAATATCCGAAAAGAATTAAGACTACATAGGCCGGCAGATTTAGAGATCGAAGAGTAGTGTGTCATACTCATAGTTTGAACAGGAAGCATGAAGCTTCACAAACGAACAGATACGAATGAGAGACCACTTGGCCCATCTGTCCTCTTTCACATTTGGCAGCTGATTGGTCCAGAAGTCTCATCCATCTGTTTCTCGAAAGCAGTCAGAGTACCTGCTTCAACAACATGGCCGAATAGCTTGTTCCACACTCCCGCAACACTTTGTGTAAAGATGTGCCGAGTTCAAAATACTCTTCTATTTAGCTTCGGCTTTTGTACTGTATGTACTTCAATGAGGATTTTTTGTTTCCAGTGAGCAGAATAGGGGATCAGGGAACTGCTTGTTTTCACAGAGGAACTCCTGTGCAAAGTTTTTTGGGAAAAATCGCTCCCTCAACCCCTTGTTTTAAAAAACAAATTAAAATAATCTATTAAATGACACCAGATGAAGGACTCCATAAAAAAGCACTTTCAAGCTGAGCTGTTTACAGGAAGCTTGTGAAAATTTACAAGACAGCTAAAAAATAATTCTGGGAGAGGTTAGATTACATAAAATAAAATACACGCTGGCTTCAGTAAAAGGCTGGAATCAGCACTGAATCAATCAGAGTCGATCTCTGGCCTCCTGCCCGAGAGGATGCTGGAGCGTGCCCGATGCAGGAGAGGAAAGTGTGGAGTGAAACATGTATCCCGTCACCCCCAAGACGGTAGTGACTCGGGACAAACCGGACTATTTCATTTCCTGGGGGCGTGTGTGGGGGTCAGTGTGGAGACTACAGCAGCAGTACGGGGTGGCGTCCATAGGTATGGGCACATTCATTCACTGAGCAGCACACTCTCACTTCACCCACCTGAAAATGAAATATTTTGTGATCTTAAATACAATCGTTCTTTTCTGATTGAGTTTGGCGCCCAATGGCAATCGCCCCCTTCGTTGTCAGCGCTGATGGCTAATTAAGTGTTCAGGTGGGCTTTAATTAGGGGGAATTCAAATCCGGCACCTGGGAGCGTGGCCAGGCTGATGTCCCGGTGTCCGCAGGCATCGGGCTATTCCACTTACAGTGCAGCCAGCAGGTGGAGAGGACTGACTGAATTAGAACCGGGTTTTGTAGCCGATTGCAGGCTTTGTGGCTAACACCTCCAGCCTAGAAAGCATGGGGTCGTGCCCCCCGCCGCCCGTTCCGGCCCCCACACCTGGGGCGCGAACCCGGGTCTCCGGCGTAACACCACAGGGCACCAGCCGGGTGAGCTGAAGGAGACCCCCCCCAGCCCGGGCGGCTGAGGTCCCTGCTACACGCAGGGAGGGCGCCGACGTCACCACACCAGCTCCGCTACGGGTACGAGTGAAGGCTGTCTGTGTGCGTCCACCAGCAGGAAGAGCTTGGTTTCAGTGCCGTCACAGGGCACAGTGCTGTCGCCGGCCCTGCAGGGCAAGGAGTGGACGTCACCGCAGACACACTGTCGGCGTTTTCGCAGCGGAACCCCGGGAGTCCCCCGGCTGGAGTCTCGAGCAGCAGCTCTGGCACTCCGAGCGATTCTCGGGGCCCTGGCGGTCACCTATCTCACAGCTCCACGGCGCCGACACAGGGGCTCTTTGCCACATCCGATCTCTCACGGGGCTAAGGAGATGCTTGATTGGAACCACTTCAGGCTTCGTTTTATTGGATACTCAAAAGTTTAGGGAGCTTTAGTTCCGAAATGCAATAATTACAACCGAAGAGGTCACATTAATGCTGTTATTCAGCCCAGTAAAAGGCTCAGTTGTGCAGCTGAGGGGACCGCTGGTCTGACAGACTTGTGCGCCGTTCCGGGTCCGAAGACAAACCGGCTTCAGGCTCCTGCCAGGTGGGGGGGGAGAGAGAGAGGGGCAGAAATTTGCAGTGGGACGCCACTGCCTGGCCCAGGCACTGTGGATCGCTGGGGATGATGGCGCAAGTCTTGGTGAGAGGTCTGTCTGACACTCAGGGGCTCTCAGTTTTGGGGTGCAGTCCGAGCTCATGCCTGTGATGAGCATCAGAGCTCAGAGGAAGTGCCGTTCCTGTGGGATCCAACCAGAATTCGCCAGGAAGGTCTGGCCAGAATTTTAAATCTGGTGTATCCTGGCCGTATGCACCAGGCGTGCCCTTATGCAGGCAGTCCTGCTGTAAGCCAGGATTGGGTAATCCTGATCCCGGAGGGTGGGTGTGTCTCCGGGTTTTCATTCCAACTCGGCTCTTAATGAGTTTAATCAATATTGACATAATGATAGCTTCTCACAGCTGCAGCTGCTGAAGACCTGCAGACACACTGACTAACCCTGCAGGACCAGACTGGACACCACTGCAGACACACTGACTGGCCCTGCAGGACCAGGACAGGACATCACTGCAGACACAGTGACCGGTCCTGCAGGACCAGGACTGAACACTACTGCAGACACACTGACCGGCCCTGCAGGACCAGGACAGGACACCACTGCAGACACACTGACTGGACTGGACATCACTGCTGTAAGCTGACATTTACTGCATATTTTACACTGCTGACCTGTAGAGGTGGCTTGAAAAACAGGCCGATTTCATTGCGCTTTGGAGGACAGGGCTCTGTAGTGGGCTCTGTAGCCTATACTTTGGTCCACCTCCATCTTTGCTGGTCTCAACCCCTGTGCAGGCCTGACGCCAGATGTCTCGGAGCGAGGCAGACATCATGGATGCAGGACTCGGGGCAAAGGACAGAGAGACAGATCGTGAGGGCCCAGACATCCCAGGTTGCCTACAGAACCACGGCGCACAATCGGAACGCGACGGACACATCCACACTCCAGGTACAGATCCCAGAGCCAATCCCAGCTGTCCTGGTTCCTCCCGGTCGCTCCCAGTCTGCCCCAGCAGGGGACAATGCCGTCTGGCTGCTTTGGATGAGGGGAGGGTTATGGAGAAACAAAATCACGTTCCTATTCAATAATAACGGCGGCAGTAGAGCTGATACCAGCCGTCCACAACCAATCAGAAATCCACCAGAACCAGATCCAGAGTTTCACATTAAACCATTGATACGTTTGACCATCTTTGGATGAAGATGAGCAGCCCCTCAGGATAGTCTGGGTCCATCAGTCAGAGCTGGGGAGAACTGGGTTTTTGTTACTGACTGTGTGTCCTCCTCTGTCAGAGCTGCCCCAGGCGGGGGGCGTGTGTGTCCTGGACAGTGAGCACTCGCTGACTGGAGACACCTCAGCCAGTGAGAAAGCCCACCTCCTCCCTCACCAGCAGACAAAGCCCCCCTGCACAGCGGGACAAGGTAACCCTTCTGTCAGCTTTCCTCCCTCACTGTGTCTCCTCCCGCCTCACTGTCTCCTCCCGCCTCACTGTCTCCTCCCGCCTCACTGTGTCTCCTCCCGCCTCACTGTCTCCTCCCGCCTCACTGTGTCTCCTCCCGCCTCACTGTCTCCTCCCGCCTCACTGTGTCTCCTCCCGCCTCACTGTCTCCTCCTCCCTCACTGTGTCTCCTCCCGCCTCACTGTCTCTTCCTGCCTGTGTCTCCTCTCTCGCTGTCTCCTCCCTCCTCACTGTGTCTCCTTCCTTCTCACTGTGTCTCCTCCCACCTCACTGTCTCCTCCCGCCTCACTGTGTCTCCTCTCTCACTGTCTCCTCCCGCCTCACTGTGTCTCCTCTCTCACTGTCTCCTCCCTCCTCAATGTGTCTCCTCCCGCCTCACTGTGCCTCCTCCCGCCTCACTGTGCCTCCTCCCACCTCACTGTCTCCTCCCGCCTCACTGTGTCTCCTCTCTCACTGTCTCCTCCCGCCTCACTGTGTCTCCTCTCTCACTGTCACCTCCCGCCTCACTGTCTCCTCCCTCCTCACTGTGTCTCCTCTCTCATTGTCTCCTCCCTCCTCACTGTGTCTCCTTGATGACTTAACTCAATCAGTTCATTAAGAAGATGGCTCCGTCCATCAGAATATAAGTGATGGGACAGCATTCGATTTCCGTGCACTAGGAGTCAGGGTTCTGGACCTTGTCTGAGCTATAGAAGTCGGCCATTAGAGTTATGGGCCACAAGAGCCGGTCATTTCTCTCCTGAGTGTACCACAGCTGTACACTCCTCTGTTGAGCCTGTTAGCAACATGGGCGTCTCTGGAAACTGCTTGTTCTTGTTGTTTTTTGGTTTCCTTGTGGTCTAAGGAGAAGAATCTGTTCACCTACCTCAGCCAAAGACCACACCCACTGGGTGTGGCGAAGTGGACGGCACCACCCCCAAATCACAAGTCCGCCCCCACAACGGAGGCGGGCCCACCGGAGCTCCGCCCATCCGCAGCCCCCCAGGTGTCACCCGCGGCGGTCAGCACGGCTGCTCCGGCCACATCTCTCCTCGCTCCTCCGCCTACAACGGACACATGACCAGGCTGGCCTCCACGTCCACCACGAAGAGCCAGCACAGCTTCAAGTCCACAGCAGCCCAGATTCAGCAGGCAGCTGGAGACGGTGAGGACACATATTGAGGAAGTGTGCGTGCGTGTGTGTGTGCGTGTGAGTGTGTGGTGCAGTGCATATATATATACAGTATAGGCAGAAACCTAAAAAAGCTATCCTAACTCCTGGTCCCAGAGAGGCTGTTTTTTACTCCACCTGGGCTCTTGATGACTTAATTAGCCTAGCGGGTGCGATGTAGCGCTGCTCCCAGCTCCCTAACCATGTGAACCACAGTCCTATGGCTCTCAAGGACCAGGAGTGAGGATCACCTTACATCCAGGACTGTGTTCAGATGACGGACAAAGTGCAGGCAGAAATCAGAAGTGTCAGCAGCCGCGGCTGAACTCCCCCCCCCCCCCTCTCACTCCATTAACGAGCCTCATCATCCTTCCATTACCGCTGCGCGGAGACTCGCCGGCGCACGGCCCCCCTGGGCTCGCAGAGCGCTGCGCGTGCCCTCTCGGCTTTCCTGCCCCGCGCCGCACCTGCTGCCTAACACGCACTAACAGTGGCTTCGGCCTCTCTCTCTCTCTCTTTTCTGCTCCCCCCTCCTCTCTCTCTCCACCTGCTCTCCTCTCTCCTCCCTCCCTTCATTCCTGCCCTCCCCCCACCCTTATCCCTCTGCCCCGAGACTCTCCCCTCCTTGTCCCCGGATCCCCCTGCCCCCACCCCCTCTCCCAGACCTGTGCATGTCCATGCTGCTGGCCTGCCTGTGGTGCAGGCTGTGGGACTGTATGTTCCTCACCTCTGAGGCCTGCGAGCTGTGTGTCTCCTCCCTCTGCTCCTCCCTCTGCTCCTCCCCCCTCTGCTGCTGCTGCCCTGCTCTTCTTCGGCCCCTGCTGGAGGGGGCCGGGGAGAGCCCCTGCGGCTGGCTGGGGTGCTGCCTGGAGGCGCAGTGCTGCGGGTGCCAGTGTGACTGCTCGCTCTGGGACGCCTGCCTGCAGACCACGGAGTGCCTGGAGCTGGGAATGGAAATCTCCCAGCTGCTGTTCCACTGACCCGGGGCCTCTGGGCTCCAGCCCAGCCACGCCAGCGCTCCAGCGGTTCGCTAACATCCGTTTCCACCTGTTGTTTCCTGTGTCACTTTCGCAAGATTTTATGATCTGTCCAGATCATTAAATGATCTACAGACGTACAGATCATGAGAGATTAATTACCGGACGTGTCTCATCTCATGAACTCCTATCCAGCACATCGTGATTGAAAGATGGCAAGCAGCCTATAAGGCTGATCTGGTTCTGCCTGAGAACGATGAAGGCAGACGCCTAATTGCATCTGGGTTGAGCTGTGATATAAGTCAGGAGACCCCCCATTATAAAAAACTTTATTTGTTGTCAAACTTCTTGCTGTCAACCAGCTATTTGTAATGGTTTACTTGGTACGTGCGGGCCTCTTTCTCTGACCTTCGACCTTTGGCCTTGCTGCTGAGTGGTTCAGTGGGAGCCCTTGCAGAGTGAGCGCTCCTCTGGCACGTCACAGGCGTGTCACTCTCGGTCTAGAACCCCACGCCTTCTCAGAAAAGTGGCACAGCTCTTCTGTAACAGCGCGCACAGGGACTGACGTGCGATGCACACGTTAACATTTGAATCTTTCCCAGGGGGTGAAAGCAGTTGGACCTTTGTGTGATATTTCTCCTTAGTCTTCTGCTTCAGGACCCCTGGGGTTCGAGGGTGTGGCTGCACTGGGTCAGGGCACGGAGTGGGGGGTTTACTTTTCAGGCCTCTACTTTCTGATCCAACCAGCTCTTCCTCACCTACTGTACGGTGGCCTGCAGCTCTAGTGATGAAGATCCCTGGGCCTGGAGGCTTCCTAGGCGCTTTCAGGCCACTTCGCTCTAATCCTGACCAATAACTGGTTAACTGCTGTAATTGCAAGCTGGGTGGGTATGAGCACCAGCGAGTCCTGTAGCACTCCGGGACCAGAGACGCATGCACAGATGCATCCTTATTTGCTTGAAATGCAGAACTGCATGTTTTCATGAGCATGGGGGGGGGGGGGGGAGAGGGTTGAACGCTGCTGTCAAGCTATAAGGGGGGTCGAAGTAAGGACAGCGACGCACCGGGCCCTCTAGTGCTCTCTGCCACGGGAGCCTGGCTTGGACCGACAATCCTCTGTACCTGTTTCTTTAATAGCTGATTGAATACTATGGTCAAAGAGCTGGTGGCACCCAAAACCTGGAATGGACTTGAAGTTCATATGAACTGGCATCGGCAGGTCATAGGCTACACATACAGCGTAGCAAATCCTAAACATACAGAGTTCCAAATCCTGATCCCAGTGGTCCACACACCTGCTGGCTTTCATTTTAGGCCAGTTCAGTTGCCTCATCTCAACATTAATTGAACGAACAAGTTGCTTGATTGGAATATTGGACAGTTTTTGTTTTCAACTGTTGGATTTCATTTGGCTTAACCTAAAGAACCTAAAGAGCTGAAATCAGTCGAAGAACTCAGATTAGTCCTGTTATAAAGTCCATTAAGGGTTCATTCGTCTGACTTAGAGCCTGGCTGGCGTGTGAGTCTGGGAACCCTGCAGGAGAGACAGCGCCCCCAGCAGGACCAGGTAGCAGAGGGACAATATTAAAAAAAACTCTAGTATGTGACCTCATGGCACCCTGGACACATGAAAACAGGAAATTAAGGACATTTGTTTAACGTGACCAATATTTTCCTAAAACAGATGTTGATAGTTAAAGCAAGACAGCCTTTCAGTACAGAGCAGAAAATGCAAACAAGCGCAGAACATCAGCTCAATGTGTTGAACAGTCAACAAGCTGTTACTGTTTAGAAATATCTCAAATGGGCTATATCCAACCCAGCCCAGAACACAGATAATAAAAGGCCTAGTTGACATGCAGCTCTTTCTGTGCTTCGGTAAAGCTGGGCTGGCATTGAGCAACCACTGATGTCAATGAAATGACTAAGCAGCTGCTTGCAGTAAAATTCTGCAGTGGAGCGGGCTCTTCGGGATTCAGCACAAGAGCCCTGTCCTGTCTGACCCAAGAAGGCATAGGACTCTGACTGTTTATAAAGCAATACATTGTGGGCTGGATTATTTTATACAACATGTAGCCCTGAGCTTGCTTATTACCATCCCAGTTTAGACCACAAGCAAAGACATTGTTTATTAGCTCCTCCCTGCAGTGACGGTGAATGGGAGGGGCAGGTTTGTGTGATGGTCAGGAATGAACCGGGTGTCCTGAGCTGTATCTGTGACCTGTGTGTATGTCTCCCCCTGCAGACCGCTGTGTGCACTGCGTCCTGGCCTGCCTGTTCTGTGAGCTGCTGTCTCTGTGCTCCGTGCTGGTGGAGTGCCTGGGCTGTGGGCGGGGCTGCGGTGCCTTGTGCTGCTGCATGGGTGGGGCAGAAGGGGGCGGAGCCTGTGGGGGCGGGGAGGATGGCTGCTCCACCGGGGTGGATTGTGGGATGCTGGAGGACTGCTGCGAGTCCTCGGACTGCCTGGAGATCTGTTTTGAGTGCTGCTCCATCTGCTTCCCGGCCTAAACGCCACAAGAGCGTGACGCGAAAGGCACAAAAAGCGCTCTCCATCACGCAGTCAATCAGACAATAAAACAATCAGGTTTACATTTATGCTACATCTCAAGGTGCATTACTAACAAAGTCCAGTCTAGCTGGGGCCTGGTAAGTCACTGTGTCCTCTGGTTCCTGCTCAGCTCTGAATGACTGTTTAATGAGTAAATGGAGCAATCAGTTGCTTAATTAGGATGAGATCCCAGATCTGCCCGTTAAACCTGCGGAGCATAGGCTCCTCAGGACATTGTTTGCAGAGCCCTGGCCTACCTGGTAAAGACGACAATGTTCAAGGCCGGACAACTCCTCCACGCCACACAGTCACGCGTGTCTCTTTCCCTTAACCGGCTTCCCACTGGCGCTGTGCGGCAGCGTCCTGGGGGGGGCTGTGGTCCCCGTGACCTCGCTCCTCTCTCTCCGGACCCGGGTGCGAAGGCAGCTCCTGCCCGTGACACTGCGGCCCCCCCGTGGAAGCTGCCGCCATCTTGACAGCCAGCGAGTGTCGGGACTGGGGCTCCTGGCTGTCCCTGTTACTGATCACAGACCCCCACTCCCTCTTTAAATTGATTTAGTGACAATTTGTGTTGCAGCTGTTAACCTCCCCCAGACAAACGCTGGACATAAACCCAGGTGAAGTCCACTCCTTGACCGAAGTGCGAATCGGTCTGCTGGGTTTATAACTGGAAACCAGCCCACAGGTGGCGCAGGTCACTTGTCTCATTCCGCCCCTAACCTCTCAGTATGCCACCAGCATGACGGCGGTTTTAATACTATTCACATCACTGATTGAGCACGGCACAGAAAACAGGCTCTGGAGTTCACAAATGCGACGAGAGCTTAAGGATTTCTTCAAAGCATCCAAAGTACACTGGACATCATTCTCTTCCTTAGGATGAGGAGATCGAATTAAAAAGTATTGATTGTGGTGTAAAGCAGCGAGTCTCCACTCCCAGAGGCTCACTCCAGCTCAGCTTTAAACAAGTAATTGTCGGCTTAAATGAATGGATGCTTAGGATGCTGGAGGTATAGAGGGCCACAGAAAAATCCTACGGGCTGCAGCCCCCCGGGACTGGAGTTGGGCACCATGGGAATAAGACAATAAAGAGCCGATTTAGGTTTTATAGACAGTAAAACAATAAAAACTTTATTTTTTTAGACAATAAAGAGCTAATTTAGGTTAGTTAGGTAGGAACCGAGCAGGAATAGACACACTGACCATTCCTCCAGGACCAGGACTGGACAGCCCTGCTGCAGACACACTGACCGTCTCTCCAGGACCAGGACTGGACAGCCCTGCTGCAGACACACTGACCATCTCTCCAGGACCAGGACTGGACAGCCCTGCTGCAGACACACTGACTGTCTCTCCAGGACCAGGACTGGACAGCCCTGCTCCAGGCACACTGATCATCTCCCCAGGACCAGGACTGGACAGCCCTGCTGCAGACACACTGACTGTCTCTCCAGGACCAGGACTGGACAACCCTGCTCCAGGCACACTGATCATCTCCCCAGGACCAGGACTGGACGGCCCTGGTACAGACACACTGACCGTTGAGCTGGACTGCAAACACTTAAAACCAGGATTCCGACATATATTGGGAAAGATAAGTGAAGAAAATTAATTACAGTTGCTGAAGCACATCCATCTTCAAAGCCCGGGTCTGTGACAACATTATTACAGGCCTAACTGCTCACCTGAGAGAGATCCCTTCATAATAAACCCAAATTGTATTATTGTTTCTAAAAGGTTGTAAATATGTTATATTTGGCATCTGTGTAATTAAAATAAATATTCAGACTATATTGTGTGTTCAAGCCAATCTATGTTTTCTGTTTTACTTCACCTCTGGATCTAATACCAGAAATGAATTGAATTATCCTGAGCATTTAGCATTCTAATTAGATAACGTGTTAGGGTTTAAAAATAATCCTGAGTGACGCTGTTTAGACAGTTTTCCTTCGCTGAATGAGTTCCAGTTCCTTCTTCCTCTTGTTTCTCTCTGTCCCTGGTTTCCTGCTTCACGGACAGGATATGTGTTCACAGTTACAGCATTGCCAAAGAGCTGGAACCATCAGGTCCACTGTACTGAGAGTACTGCTGAAAAAACAAGCTAAAATACAATTCTGGTTAAAAAAGAAATTCAATACACACCCAACAATTTCTCCCCCTTTCTCTCTGCTGCTGTTTCTGTCCCTCTCTCTCTCAATTCAATTCATTTCAATTCAAGATGTTTTATTGGCAAAACCAAAGAGTAAAAACTGTTGCCAAAGCAAAACAGATTCAATTAACATTTAAAAATCTACAGACATTTACAATACAGACATATCATAAGATATTAACATCCAAACATATGGAGCATTATCGGGAGACAGGCTCGCTGTTCCTCAGGCTGGGACAGGAGATCACACACTGGGCTGCCAGTTCAACAGAGTTCCCTCCTCCCTCTCCCAGTAGGATTGGGAGCTGTTGTGATTCTGGCAGGTGAGGAGCAGTGAGAGAGGGGGAAAGAGAGGGGTCTGTAAGTCTGTCTCTCGCTCTGCTCCTGCCCTGTCTCTCTCTCTCTCTGTCTTCTGCTGCTGTGTGCCATACTCTGTCTTCCTCTGGGTGTTCCTGAAGCAGTGTCTGGCCAGTATCCAGCGGCTGCACATCTGGCTGTGAGTGGAGTGTCCGGGGGAGGGTGGGGCAACAGGAGGAATAAAAGAGCCTTTTGTGTTCTCTCTCTTGCTTTCGGTGTATTTTCTTCTCTCTTGCTGTCAAGACACATCAAACCACAGAACCCACAGTCATGCAATTAGGCCCTCAGAAAGTATGCGCTAAAAATAGCCCCGAGAAAAACTCCGATCGCCGACTTGAATTCTGGCAAAGTCGTGCGTTAAAATATCGCCGATTCGGACTGCATCAGACCTCAGAGCTCACTCACGTGACAAACCCATTACCTGCAGGTGCGCGTCACCCACCCCTGGGCCCGGCTGTGGATGTGCTGCTGGCCGGAGACTGTTGCCGAGCCACGTCCGCACAGCCTGCAGTCCTCCTTTACAAACATCTGCCTTTGCATATTCAGTGGCAATGGTGTCTCATCATGGAGAGGGACCGTTTGCAGCTTACTGTGGCTATTCACAATGGCAGCAGCGGAGCCAGTGGAGTACTGCCATTGTGAAGTCAAAGGCACCTGCAATAATAAAGTATATCTATAGCCAAGCCTGTTTACTGCTTCCCACATGGAGTTAACTCATATGTGCTCCCAGAATGCATAGCGAGGAGCGAGGTGTCTTCGATGGCTCCAGCACTGAGAAGCTGAAGCAATTTTATTTTCCCCACAAGGCATTGCACCCGTGTGCTCTTATCACACGCCAGTTCCTGAGAGGCGTTCCCTAGAAGAGTCACAAGATACAGTGTGTTCGATTTTCAGCCTCCTTGTTGGTCTACCTCACAAAGCAGAGGCAGGGAAGGCGGCGTCCCGCGGGCTTGTGCTCAAGGTGTGTGTGTGCTTGTACAGACACTGAGGATGGCTACTCAGCGCCTGCAGGCTCCTGCTTGCCGGCCCTCCTGGTAGAGGAAGGAGCTCCTCTTCCCCCACGTCGATCACCTGACTGTGTGCAAATCCCATCCTAGGCCACAGCAGAAGTTTTCAAGATGTTTTGGGCGATACAAGGCTCTTGGAGAGGCCGGGGACCTCATACACGCGAAGCACAGCTCTACCCCTGAGCTACAGCCCCGATTTGCACGGTGGCGGTATCGTAGCCCGTGAGGTTAAGCCGAGGCACGATTATTGCTGGTTGTAAACTTTCCCCTAAACCGCAGGAGACTCAGAAGAGTGAGCTCCCTGCCTCTCTGCTTCCCGTTCGCGGCCTCGGCCCTGCCCACCCTTCCCCCTCCCGCCTCGGACCCCCCGTTTACAGCTGGGGCCCGAGAACTGCTTTCGCTACCCCCTGCGACGGCACGTCCTGTCCTGTCCTGTCCTGTCCCAGCCTCGCACCCGTGCGCGCACCGGCCCTGACGCACACGTCTCTGTTTGCACACACACAGACACAGACACACACACACAACTCTGTTTGCACACACACAGACACAGACACAGACACAGACACACACACAGACACACACACACACAACTCTGTTTGCACACACACACACACACACACACACACACACACGTCTCTGTTCGCTGATGTGCTAAGTGCAGATTTACGACTTCCCCCTCGGCTGTGCCAGGCCTTCGGGGGGCTCTGATTTGCGTCAGTAGGGCGGGGGTGAGTGTGCCCCTGGGCTCTGCTGGGCACTTCCTGCTACTCCAGCGGGCAGCCTGCCGCCACAGTGACTGACAAGCCCCCTGGCCACAAACATCCCCCCTGTAAACCAGTGCAGCAACACACTGACCCCTGCATGACCCCTGCAGAAACTCTCCTTTCCACCCGGGGCATTCACGACAGAGCTGCTGCCACGCCGTTACGCCGAGAGTTGCGGGTGTCTGGAACTGTCCCGCCCAGTCAGGCTGTCGAAGAAGAAGAAGAAATCCCTCGGGATCGATCAAGAAAACAGTCGGATGAGGCTGAGGTGCCTATTAAACGATGGACGAGAAACGACAGGAGGGAGCAGGCAGGCCGAACCGATCCCTGTCGCTTTCCCGAAACCCTGCCTGCCAATGGCCTGTTGGGTCCGGTGTTCGATTAAGGCATGAAAGGGCGAGATTACCAGGCAGGCTGCCACACTCTCACCGCAGTTTCACGGCCGCATTACAGTACGCGGACAGTGGCAATACCGATCCCGGCTAGACACCACCAGCCCTCCCGGGAGAAACAAACAGAAAATACCAGTCCACCCCTCGGCCAGCGTGGCTGTGACCTGCAGCGCACGCGACGCTCTGACCCCTGGGTCTCTCCGGGCCGCCCAGGCGTGACCCGTGTCTGCTGTCGGACTTCTGGGCTCCGATCTGCGGCTCTGGGGGGTCTTGAGAAGGGCAAACGGGCTGGGATTTCAGGACTGATGTGGCGGAGACTCAGAGAGCCCTCTGTCGGGCAGTGTGGGAGGAGGGGGAGAGGGGGGAGTGAGAGGAGGGAGGGATGAGGAAGAGCAGGAAAGGAGAAGTGTCACACTGCCCCCGAAATCCCCCCCCCCGCAATCCCATTGGCCCCGCGAGCCAATCACAGCTCCTGCCCTTTCACCTCAAAAACCCACCTGCGCCAGGGAGAAGACCGACAGCCCGCTCGCTCACGTCAAGCAGAGTCTGGGCCCTGACCTGCTGACCTGCTGCTCCAGGCTGGCAGGCCTCCTCTTCCTCCTCCTCCTCCTCCTCGTGCGCCGGAGTGACCGGGAGGGGCGGGGGTGTCTGTATCCGGGAGAGAAAAATCGCACAACATATACTGTATATTTTAAGCTTTTTCGAAGAAAAAAAAAAAACAGCAGCAGCAGCAGCACAATTAAAAACAACAACACTCTAAATGAAACAAGGGCAGCTCAGTTCCCGGACAGCTCCGAGGGGGATTGGAGAAAAAAGAACGGAAAAACACAAGGGCCCTGCTCGCCGGGTCCGGCCTGGGCGCTGACGGACGCGACGACGGAGGCTCGTCTTCAGCACTTGGCCGAGGCGCCGAACGCCGGTGACCCCAGAACGACAATCTGGGGGCTCCCGCCGTCTCTCAGGGCCAGGCTGGAGCGGGGAGACTTTCTCCCTTTGGGGGGAGCAAACAACATCACCCCACCAGCCGGCGTCCCTCCCCCTTCTTTAGCTCGAGCAGGGGGCTGCAGTAGAACAGGTTCCGGGCTGAGAAGAAAAGACACACGACGTTTCGGCCGCGGCGCCTTCTTCAGGCGGGGGAAAGGGGGACAGGGGTCACAGCGAGCCACTGCAGCGCCCCCTTGTGTCCGGTGGTGATCCACGCGGAGCCCCAGCGCGCCACGGTTTTCGCCCTGCAGCCATGGGACCGGGCCTCCGGACGGGACAAACATCACAGAGAGAAGAAGTTCGAGTAGGGAGCTGCCTGGGCAGGCGCAGGCTGCAGAGGAACAAGTAGAGGTTTATTCCAGCCTGAAAAGTGAAGAAAAGAAACACTGGTGTCAAAAAACACCCGGAGAAGGCCTCACAGCCGAAACGTTGTGTTTCGTGGTCTTCTCCTTTCAGGCTTCACCTGTTCCTTCACAGAGAGGCCACGAGGCTCCTGCCGCTGCGCCAGGCTTCCGGAAACAACGGGCGTCTCTCCGGAGCGCGTTTCGTCAAGCCCGCCCTACCAGGAACCCAACGGCTCGATTAAAGATCAGCCCAGGTCCGAGATCAGCCCAGGTCCGAGAGCACCAGCCGTCTGGTTTGAACACAAATAAGGGGAATCATCATTCCTTTGACCAGCCCCGGAGCCCGGCCTCCCTCCCTGGCTGAGACACCAGGGTGAAAACGTGGCGAAGCTCAGAGAGGCTCAGTCCAGCCGTGATGCAAACGACGAGCACAAGGATGTGGAAAACGCGCCTAAGCATGATGGGTAAGTGTCCTACGGTAAACCTCCTTAACGGGCCGGGGCCCTGTTGCTCGAGAAACGCGCTGGCTTTTTACAGCCTGACGGGCTGCCCGTCTGCTCCCAGCATGCACCGCTCCGGCCAGGAAGAGCTTGTTTACGGTGGTGAACCGCTGCCCCAGCGTCAACAGGAAACACGGGAAGTGCTGCCCAACCCGCCGCGGGGGTGCTGGCTGACAGACCGGCCCCTGGGGTGCCGGCGTGGCGCTGCGCTGAGCCGCCCTCCGACCCCTGACCCCTGACCCCAGCGCGGCCGCGCTTCAAAGGCGCGTGGAGGAAGCAGCTGTTTCGCTGCCGGGGGCTCGGCCAGCTCTCGGAGCGGGGGGGGTCACTGGCCAGGCATTGAAATCTTACAGTCCAGGGTTTGCAAACACACTCTCCTCCCACGCCGCTCCTCTCCGACAGCGCCGGCGGCAGCGCGCAGAGACGCAGACCGGCGTGACAGTCACAGTAACAGAAGGAAAGGGGGCCTTAATCAATGAACGGACTTCATAATCAATGAACGGAGTTCATCAAGCTGTGAGGTGGCCGCTCCTGTAACCTCTCTGGCGGGCCTGTCTCTCTATCAGCGTGTGAGCGGGCTCTTTTTTTTTCTTCGTTTTTAAAATTTTCCGTTATAACCCCCACCCCACCTCTTAAAGGGCCGGCGTTTTGTTTACTCGGAGTGCGTGTTCCCTTGTTTCTTTTATAAATAAGTGTCCTTCCTGCTGTCGCCGGTGCCGACCTCGCCTGCCAGCCGGGGGCTGCGCGTTCACACCTCGCGCGACGCTTGACGTATCCTCTCGTGCGTCTGTGCTTCTGTGCGTCAGTTGCATGCATGCGTGCATACGTGCCCCCCCCCCCCTCCCCTCCTTCTCCCAGCGTCCGACAAGCTTTGCTGGTCTTGCTCACCAGCAAGCGTCCCGACCCGAAAGCAATATCGCTTTACTATGGTTTGCACAGCACAGTACAGTAGCACAACAGCACAGTTTAATTTCCACCAGGGAAGCCTTTTCCAGTGTCTGCGGGCTGGTGGAATCATGGTCAAGCTTAAAAAAAGGCACAACAGAAAAGTGGGTGAATTTTAAAAATCAGACCCGTAAAGGAAAACACAGAAAGGCGCGACACGATCTTTGAACTGCATCTCGGCTATCGGAGGCGAGAGAGGGAGTGTCACCGAGGTGGGGCGGATTAAAAACAGCACCAGGGGCGAATCTAGTGCCAAAGGCATCATCCTGGTGGTCCGCGTCTGCCGGTGCCACAGCCCGCCCCGGCTCTGCTTAAAAACAGAGCGCTCCCCACCCTGGCAGTAACCGCTGTCCTGATAGAAAAAAAAACAACAGAATAGAATAATAAAAATGCCTTTAAACTTCATCCACCCAGCCTATAGCCCAGCCGTCCGGCCCCGGGTTAAACTAACAGAGCGCCAGCAGGAAGCGCGAGAGCCGCTTCCAAAATCAACACAGCCGCGCGGAGGGGAAATTAAATCTCACCTCCATCCAACTGAGGGACAGGAGATAAACCGGGCGATTTTCTCTGAAGCCCTGAAAAACTCTTGCTTTTCCGCTGCCTGTTTTTGTCTTTCCCCGACCCTGATATCTGCCTCCTGACCCGGTGCTTTCTTACAGCCCGGAGACCCGGTGTGATAGGCTGGGGGTCTCTCGCTGACCCGCTGCTGTTGTTTCCGAGACGCGCTCGCCCGCTGTCGTCGCTCCCTGACCGGGTGCCCCCCCTGCGTACCGCCTTCATTCAAGCGAATCGTTTACGAGAGAGATTAATTAACCTTTTAATTGAAGTAACAAATAATTAATTGGATCCTTCTAATTGTTCTCAGCCCTTAGAACTGCTGAGAATCTAAAATATATATATATATTCTAGTTTTATAAATAACTCAGCATCAGCAATAGGGGCAGAAAATGATGATCACGTTTTAAATCAGGGGTGTCCAATCCTGCTCCTGGAGGGGGCGCTGTGTCTGTGGGGCTTCAGTCCAGCTTTGCTCTTGCAGAGCTCAATCAGCTCATGATTGACTGGACCAGTCTGACAGCCTCTCCCAGCACCCCAGCTGCAGCTGCTTTTAAGAGACTTGAAGACCTGCAGACACACTGACCGGCCCTGCAGGACCAGGGCTGGACATCACTGCAGACACACTGACCGGTCCTCCAGGACCAGGACTGGACACCACTGCAGACACACTGACCGGCCCTGCAGGACCAGGGCTGGACATCACTGCAGACACACTGACCGGTCCTCCAGGACCAGGACTGGACATCACTGCAGACACACTGACCGGCCCTGCAGGACCAGGGCTGGACACCACTGCAGACACACTGACCAGCCCTGCAGGAACAGGACTGTTCTAAATGAAGTGCTTAATTAAGCCACAGGCTGAGGTAATCCCATAGCAGCTAGACTGAAGCTGTGCACTTCTCAGCCTCTGCTCTGCTGGCTGGTTTCACAGCCCTCAGTCCAGCTGGTTTAATTGGTCGCCCTCCAATTATCAATTTCGAATCATTTTGCTGCGATTTTGCTTTGACCACTGAGACTGGTGATTTGCTCACTGTAGCCGTCGGGGTCTGTGGTTGACCTCTCCTGATTTAATGTCCTAAACTGAGCAGAAGCCGCACGTTCCAAATCTTTACAAACTGGCCGTTTAAAGGTGACCTGTGAGGTCTGCTGGTCCCTAGCTGGTCACCCCGGATGGGAGCACACACTCCATGGGAATAGTAACAACTCCCATTGTGCCATCGGTCAGTCTGACCTCTTGTGTGAAGGCAGCGATTCCCCTTCCTGAACCTGGACCTGCAGATGTCATAGGGAATTCAGCTTCGAAGACCTTTATAATTAAATACAGCACTAAGAAACTCAACATTACTGTGAACAAACCCCCTCAGAAGGGTGAGATTCCCCCTGAAAAGAAATTATTTATGTGTAGCCCATCAGTTCTCACCTGCATGTTTGTGGACAGTGTGGGGGGGGGAGGGCAACAGCTGGCAAAGAAAGCCCACTTTTGCATGAGAGGAGCATGCAAACTCCACACAGACAGGCACCCCAAGCAGAAATCGAACCTGGGTCCGTGGAGCTGTGAGGCAGAAGTGATTCCCTTTGATGTCATGAAACCTCAGCTGCCAGGAGATCTCAGCTTCAGTCCCCTGATTGGAAGTCTCAACAGCCTTGACTGTGCCTAAGCCAGTCTCCACTGAAATGCCCCTCATGAGCAGTGTTAGTGCCTGGACACTACAAATCACCACACATCAGCCAGCAGGGACCACTGCTAATGAAGGAGAGGGTGTACACAGCGCATTACTGCATTGCAAAAACACACAGACCATTACTGCACCACAAACTGACATACAGACCATTAGTGCTCCATAAAAACACACAGACCATTTCTGTACCACAAGAACACACACACAGACTATTACTGTACCACAAAAACACACACACACAGACCATTCCTGTACCAGAAACCCACACACTGCATTACTGCCCTACAGTAACAGGCACAGACCATTACTGCCCTACATCGCTCCAGCTGCCTGCAGGAGATCTCGGGTTTGGAATGTTCTGTGCTCTGTGTATGTGCACGTGTCCGTGTGTGCGTGGCTGTGTGTGTGTCCAGAGAAAGCATCAGCCACTCAGAGAGATCAGGGAGACCAAGAAAAAAATCAGAACAGGACAATGTGAGAGGCTTGCTTCTTATAGCAGTGTTTTTATTTATAATGATAATTCCACTCAGTAAGAGATCTGTAATACAACTGCAGAAGCGGCACAGGCCCATGTGCTAGATTTGAGCCTTTTCTCTCTCATTGTTCCAGGGGCAGGGATTCCCGATGTCTTGTGCACAGACGTCACCACAGTGAGCAGTCCCTGAAAGCCCACTGCAGCCTGGGGGAACACGGGGGAGCCGACTCCACACAGACAGGCACTCCAAGCTGCAATTGAGCCCAGTAAGGTTCACCTGCTGCAGACAGATGTTTGTGCGGAACGAGTCTGGGGGGGGAGCAGAAGTTAGAGGTACGAAGACAGAGGACGTGACTCCTCGGGCCACCTCCACTGCGGGACGTGGACACAGCCAGTTTGCTCGTTGCTGGATGAGATGAAAATGAGCACAACTGTTCAATCCAGGAGCTGGATGGACTTTAACAAACACCTGGACTGGATGAAATCAAAGACGGCACCTGGACTGAAACGGACAGGAAGTCGCAGATCAGCCGGTACCTGTAGATCAGATATAGGAGACTCTCCCGGAACCTGGAAGGTGGAACCAGGATGCCCCCTCCTGGTCAGATTGAGCAACACACCCACAGTCCTGAAAGTCTTTTTCTGGACTCGGATGTTCGACCCACCTGAGCTATTTGTCCCTTATTTGAATCGATTAATCAGATTTAACCTTCAATGCAGGCAGCGATTTAATGAGACAAGATGAAAAAGGAATATTGCTTAATCACTATTAAGTACGTAATCACTTAATTACTGACACCGCAGCCCCGGGAAAAAAAAAACATCAGTTCACCCGTACTGTTTCTGAAACAGGTGTACTGTGCTTAATGACCATGAAACAAAAAAAAAAACAAAACAAAAGAAAGATATCTATGCTGAAGCAACTTTAAAAATAATAACTGAATACCAATTAATACTGTTTGTAACAACTGAAAAAATACATAAACCCGTTACTTTACTCGCGCAGTTTGTGCCCTCTGTCACGACCGCCAGTCCTCAGAGATCGACCCACAGACGAGCTCACCAGGTCCCGCAGCGGACTGATCACAAGCGCCGCCGCACGTGTTAAACCATCCCCACCCGCTGTTCCGTTCCGCGCTCTCAGCTCTATTTAAACCCTCAACACTCACTGCTCCCTGCTCGGTATTGATTCCTCTCCCCTCAACATCGGCTTTTTGAACTCACCTTTGCTCTTGACCACGAACTCTCCTGTCGACTCGGATTGGACACCTGTGTTGTTTCTGCCTCAACTCTCTCTCTCGTCTGCATAGGGTCCTCCTACGTCATCGCTCGTATTTGTTACAGAATTACAGAGCCGGCAAGACGGATCCCGCGGACGTGCAGTCTTCTCGCTCTCTCCTCAAGCGCTGTTCCCAAGCCCTCACCCAGCTTCACTCCAGCACCTCCCTAACCACGTCTCCCCGGCACCCACTCCTGCGGCGCCTTTCGCCCGGGCACCCGCCCCGCCCACCCCTCGTTCTGCCGGAGAAATACGACGGTAATCCAGCAGGCTGCAGAGGCTTTCCAGCCCCATCCAGAGCGTTTTCCTACTCCTAGTGAGCAGACCGGCTTCTCCTTTCCCTTGCTCACAGGTCCAGCCTTGGGTTGGGCAGTGGTGTTGCTTGCAAGGGGAGGTTCTGAGTTTTCCGATCTTCATCTTTCTGCGGACCGACCTCAGACGCCCTCTGGACCTTCTGACCAGGGACCTCGGGTGGCCTTCCGTGCGATCTGGTGTTGCTCACTATGGGCGGGCATGTCCGGTCTGCGCCAGGACTAAGACTCCACGTGCTGGGAGAGCCGGTCTCCTTCACCCCCTTCCGGTCCCCCCCCTGCCCTTGGTCTGGTAGCGGTTGACTTCATTACGGATCTCCCTCACGTCTAAGGGAGTACAGTAATCCTGGTGGTCTCCACTGGCTTTTCCCAAGTCCACACATTTTGTTCCCCTCCCAGCCTTGCCTACAGCCCAGGAAATGCCGATGCTGTTTGTTCAGCAGGTCTTCAGGATACATGGTCTGTCCAGGGATGTGGTTCCCCACGGGGGTCCCCAGTTCGTCTCTGCCTTTTGTCAAGCACCTGGGACCCGTGTATCTAGCCTCTGGATATCCTCCTGAGGCCAATGGACATGTGGAAAGGACTAACCACAGCCTTCACATTCACAGCGCAGGATGACTAGACATCGCAGCTACCCTGGGCAGAGCACGCCCACAACTCACGCCCCTCCTCCTCCTCCACAGGTCTCTCTGTTCCTCTGCGTGTTGGGATATCGGCCCGCTCTCATCCCTGACACCCCTCCGGATACGGCCTTGCCTGCGGAGCAACACTATTTCCCATTTCCAAGTTGCGGAGGACCTGGAGAACGGCCAGGACAGCCCTCGCCAGGCCTAATTCACAAACTGGCACCGCAGACCCTGTTTTCGGAGAGGACAGTTCTTCTGGTTGTCCGTGAACTTATCGGGAAGCTTAGCCCCAGGTGCACGGGCCCCTGCCGGATTCTCTCGGATCACTCCGGTCACTTCTCATCTCGCACTTCCACCTGTCCTCCCACACCTCTGTCCTGAAACCCCTCTGCCTGCCCCCCTAACAAGACTCGTTCTTGCAGCACCTCGACGCGGGGAGAGCCGGCCTCTGTGGAGCGAAGGGTGACAACGAAACCGACCAACAGATCACACAAGAAAGGACTTCCAAATGGGTTTTTTGTCTTTTTTTTATTTTTAATTATAAATTTCCTTACAAAAAATAACCAAAAATGAGGTGGGGTGGGTAAACAGGCGAGTGTAAAAAGTTTCTCCAACTGATAAAATGTTTTAAAAAAATTGAAAAGCTACAGAGGGAGTGGCCGATCACCTCGACTGGAATCGATTTTTTTTTTTTTCCCTTTTAAGTTTTGCGTGAGCCTCTGGGGAGGGAACGGAGCGTTTCCCTGCTCCGCCTGCCACGCGGCTTTGTCTCGGGGGAGGGTACAGAGCAGAACGGCCAGTTCAAATCCAAAACGCAAGCTGGGGGGGAAAAGCATTCACAGAACACTGAACACCCTCCCGCAGGGCAGAGAGCAGGCCGGCTCGCTGGGCTGGGACACCGAGCAGCACGCTCCCTTTCTGACAGGTGCTTAGAAAAAATACACTTCCATGCTGTTGACCTAGAGTATGCGAACAGTGCTGAACAGCACTTCACAGCAGCAGTACATCACTACGCACACAGGGCCCTCCTGTATTCACAGAGCTGCTCATATGTCATGTGAACTGGGCAACTTCCCACTGCTCTTCCAAACGGAGCTGGGCTCACAGGAGAGCCAGGCACTGCTGCTGCCACAGGGCTGCATTCTGTGCATTAAAACCGCCAGGGGAAGACGAAAACCTCTGTTTCACTGTGCAGAAGGTCGGGGGGGTCCCTGTGTGCCTTCAGTGCCCCCCTCCCCCCTGCGGAGCTGGGTGATAACCTCGGGGCCCAGCGGGAAGGAGACAGCGGCGTCACACCGACTGAACAGTCCTGTAGGCCGATGCCTCTCGGCACAAAGCTCGAGACAATCCCGGCACTCGCTCTCCCTGGGCCGGGGATTGCGGAGCACGTGGGAGTCGGTCGGCATGATCTCCACGAAGGCCAGCACAAACGGGCCGAGTGCAGGGGCCCGGCAGTGCAGCCGCGGCCTCTTAGCCTCTCTTTCGGATCGCACCGCTTCCTCGCTACAGGTGATCTACCGCGCGTGCTGCTAAACAAGGGAGAAAAGGAGAGCCGGGACTGGTGAGCGGAACGGCGGCCCCCAGCCCCAGGCCCCCCCCCCCCCCGAGCTCGAGGACAAGCTCGGCCGAATCAGCAGCCTCACCCACGGGTGCCGAGGAGGAGGGGCTGGAACTGGAGCAGCTCCCACACAGGTGCGTTCGCCGCATCTGAACGTTTCCTGGCGTTGGAGCGTTACGGTGGATTTTTGGAAGGCGCTCTGGAATCGGGGCGTTCTAAAGGGAGAATCGTTCCGGCAGTGTGTTTAGAATGGGAGCTCCCGGGGTGTTCCGACTATCCGAACGGCTGGGCCCCAACCGCCGTGCTTGGGGGGGTGCACTGGGATTTCCCCCGCAGGGCAGGGCGCTGCTGCAGGAGACGCTGTATAGATGTGCGTCTTGGGTTCAGTGTGACCAGAGACGGGCACGGACCGCCGCCCGTGTCTGCAGAGCCTCAACACGGCCCGAAACGGCGATGACCCGTGAACACGTCCCGGACACTTTCCACCCCAAAAGCGATGCCGCTTTTCCCCCGATCAAGCCTTCTAACACGCTGCCTCCAACACGCAGTGCAGATTCTACCCTGCGGGTGTCAAACTCCAGGTCAAAAATGAGTCATTTTAAAGAAAACCTTTAAAACTACGCACAGTGTGAAAGTCGTTATTAGGCTTTTAAAACCACAATGGGGAAAATAAGGGCTTCAGTTCTCGAGACCTTTAAGACAGTCTACAAAATGTAACATTATACATTGCTCTTTCATTTTTGAAAATATATACCTTTTTTGTTTTAGCACATCCTAATACATTGTACGTGATATACACAGTATATATATATACACACAGACCTAAAGAGAGCGCGCACTCAGACTTG
This sequence comes from Lepisosteus platostomus, assembly GCF_059453375.1. Taxonomy (NCBI): domain Eukaryota; kingdom Metazoa; phylum Chordata; class Actinopteri; order Semionotiformes; family Lepisosteidae; genus Lepisosteus; species Lepisosteus platostomus. The sequence continues at coordinate 3,105,870 of NC_142613.1, forward strand.
ACTGCTGGGCGTCAGTTACCTGTTGACGTTGCTATTGCTCTGTTGCTATTGGCACTGCTTGGAAGTGTAGAGTCTAGTGGTATAGCTGGCTCTGCACCTCACAGTAAACCTCCCTCCATCCCTGTATACCGCAAACATGTTCCCCAGGCTGAACAGGCACAAAATCCTTCAAAATTCTAAACCTGCTACGCAGATTATTCTGGAGTCACTGCAGACATTTTGTCCGCAGGAACCCAGACTGCAGCTCGGTCACGAGGAACCTGGGTTCCATAGATCAATCCCAGGGCCCGACCCAGTTTCCGCTGTGCTTGTGATCGGCAGTGTTCCCGATCAGTAAAGGGGGGGGGGAATCGTGCCCTGTGCTTTTTCTTCCCGAATGTTTCGTGACAATTGGAGCTCGAGTCCGGCCTGGGAATCGCCCTTTGTCCAGTTCATCCTGAATCGGCTCGGTTCGGCCGCACTAGAGATGGAGCGGTTCCCCTGGGTCCAAGCTGATCGGGCTGGACTCGTGTGGGCCCGGATTATGATTTTAGAAATGAGAATCAAATACTAAAAAAAAAAAATTTTTTTTAAGTAGTGACTGACATTGCCTTAATCCAATACAACTGTCTTAGTTGCGTTTTCCTGGATTTTTGTTGCTGCCGTTGTGTGCTTCAGAAATTAAACAGAAGCACGCTGTTTCTGGGCTTTTATGGAAACCCCCTGCACTCCTCTCTAAACCTATTGTACAAGAGTGCTGGTTTTAAGAACAAATGTGCCATGCTCTCTGGAAACCAGGTTTGTCAGGATTAATTATTGAGCGATTAATTTTAAGGGCAAGTTCTAAAAGAGAACTTCAGTGGAGTGTTTAGCACACATCCTTGTGTCTTGACTGCTCTCTGCTGATTTGTCCTTCGCAAGGCAGGAGTCCTGATTTCCCAGGATCAGCATCTTTTTAGTTTCAATTTCCTTTAAAATCATGTTGCCCTTCGCGGGCAGCAAACCTCTCATCAATCAAATGTAATCGTGTCAGATGGCTTTAGTCAAGAACAAACAGCTGCAAGTCCGCCTTTAAAAGACAGAAAACCTGATCATGGAAGAGTCACAGAGTATCTGCCGTTTATCCACAAAAATGATTTGTCACAAGAACGACATGAAAGTTGGGTCAGAGTGTAAGATGCATTCTCTATCACCCTGTGTGCGTCTCAGCATTGAATGAGAATGCATGCGCAGCATCTGTGTCAGTCTTAATAGGAGAGACTCTTGTTTTTGACATGCAGTTAATTGACGAAGTATTTCTTATTTAAAATCCTGCAGCTAGAAGTTCTTAGCGAGACTCTTCTGTAATGGGAGGCAAGAGCTGGTGCCCTATGGCGAAACTGGAAGGGATCAGGCCGCTGTGCCGGGGCAATCGGCTAGTAGAGTCTGGAGGGGATCAGGCCCCTGTGCCGGGGCAATCGGCTAGTAGAGTCTGGAGGGGATCAGGCCCCTGTGCCGGGGCAATCGGCTGGAGGGGATCAGGCCGCTGTGCCGGGGCAATCGGCTAGTAGAGTCTGGAGGGGATCAGGCCCCTGTGCCGGGGCAATCGGCTAGTAGAGTCTGGAGGGGATCAGGCCCCTGTGCCGGGGCAATCGGCTAGTAGAGTCTGGAGGGGATCAGGCCCCTGTGCCGGGGGAATCGGATAGTAGAGTCTGGAGGGGATCAGGCCCCTGTGCCGGGGCAATCGGCTAGTAGAGTCTGGAGGGGATCAGGCCGCTGTGCCGGGGGAATCGGATAGTAGAGTCTGGAGGGGATCAGGCCCCTGTGCCGGGGCAATCGGCTAGTAGAGTCTGGAGGGGATCAGGCCGCTGTGCCGGGGCAATCGGCTAGTAGAGTCTGGAGGGGATCAGGCCCCTGTGCCGGGGCAATCGGCTAGTGGCTGTGCCACTGTTATACACGTGTAGAAGCATATATGCATTTTTCTATTTTTTTCTGGACCCTGATCCAATTCAGTCCGTTCAGAAAAGAAATAAAACGACACTGTTTAGGGTGAGAGTCCCTGAAGGACTTCTGTGGCTCAACTCTTTCCTCCCGAAGCAGGAAGGCCGAGATCCCCGACTTCAACGTTTACTCCCTCTTTTCTACAGTTTCAATTACGTGTCATTTTCGGCCCAGCTATCATACCGCACAGACAGGAAAAACAGAACGAGCAAACAGGAAAGACGAGAAACCGTAAAACATAGCCCGACTCTTATCTGCTATCTAGAATTCATATGTATATTTCCGCTCCTTTTGTCCAGCTCGGGATTAAAAACAGACCTGGCGGGTGCTGCCCAAGGGCCTCACAGCGCCCCCTGCCTGTGCTGCTCGGTCACAAGTCCTCCTCCATGCTGAAGCTGCTGCGCCGGCTGCTGCTTTTGGATGCCCCCGGGGAGACCGAGCAAAGCAGGGGGTCGGCGGCCCCGACGGGCGACAGGGCGCCCCCATCGTCCATCAGGATGTCGCCCAGGCCCACGTCCGACATGAGGGCGGAGTTAAAGGCCGCGGCGGAGTCGTCCAGCTCCGCGAAGCTCAGGGAGCCCAGGTCATGGGGGCTGTTCATGGCCACGCCCCCCGGGGAGGTGGACGGGGGCGGGGAGATGTAGGAGGAGGGGAAAGGCAGGGCAGCCCCACCCCCCAGGCTGCTGGCTGGAAGGAGAGAGGCGGACAGGGCGTCGCCCGAGCTGGGCTCCAGCTGCTGGCCGCCCTGCGGCTGCTGGGGCTGAAGGAGGCTGGCCGCCGGCTCGGTGCCGATGGAGGACGCCGGGGTCGCGAGGCCGTGCAGGCGAGCTTGCATCTCCAGCTCCTGGAGAGAAAAAGTAAGTCGTCAAGACAAAAAATACAGAAGATTTAATTTATTTTTACTTAGAACTGTATGCTTGGTTTAAAAATCACACATTTAGAAACAATGCCTGAATTCTCAAGTCCAAAGCATTGCTGTTGACTTAATGCAATGATGCAGAGACAGTGCTGTATGACGGAGCTTAGCCCAGCAGCCAAATAACTTGCAGGGAGGAGTTACAGGCAGCTCAAACTGGGCACCGTGATTCTGTTTTGGATGGCACCACGGGATTTGGGAAACAGGTCTGGAATTTCTGATCCAGCCCGAGAGAGAGGAGGGGATGAAAGCCAGGAAGGGACAGGAGGGAGATGGAGCCAAAGAGCAACAGCACCACTCGGTGGTCAGCCAGACCTCTGCTGTCGTACCGCTCCTGGGCGGAAGAGTCTGGCCAGAGCAGGGGCTTGCTGCGTGCGTCTCTCACCTGAATCCTGAGCAGCAGGCTGCGGTTCGCATGCTCCAGCTTCTTCTGCCGAGACTCGATCTCCCTGGCTCTCTGCTGCTCCTTCTGCAGCTTGCGGATGTAGTCCACTGAAGCCTTCAGGATGGTGCCTTTGTTCCAGCGCATCTCCCTGTCATGACACGGGAGGGTCAGGAACATGTAGGAGATTTGTTGTGGCCCAGATAAACAACTTGCAATAATTTGGTGTATTTACATAGTGGAATAAATCGCAAAGGATCCCAAGGCTCTTGACAAATAGGAGTGAGCTACTTCACCCCCCACCTGGGAGACGCACAGGGGCCAGTCTGCACCGGCTGCCCCCCCCCGGGAGACGCACAGCATCGGCAGCCCCTCGGTGCTGCAGATCAGGGGGAGGAGTGAGAAACTGCTTCACCAGGTGAATTAAGGACGGACTTAAGGGAGACCAAACTGCTCCAGCCGTCTGCTCTGAGTGGAATTTCGTCACGACACCAGGGTTAGCACTGGTGCTCCTACAAACGGCAACTGGATCGTCTCCCAGGTAGTGAGTCCCTTTGTTTGATATCACATCTTGAGAACATCAGCCCCTGCAGCACAGAATCACCACACTGAGGCACTGGTTTAGAGAGAAAAGTGCCCCCTACTGGTCCACTAGTAAACCTTATAGCTACAACCTGCTATTCCATGGAGGTCTCCCATCCCAGTACTTCTTGGATGTTAGCTGTTCTAAGTAGTATGGTTGTATCATTTGTCTTGTTTTCTAACCCCATTTCCCAAGACTAAAGCCCTTGTGCTACACAGGGGCACAGACACCTTGACGAAGTGTCGTTGGACTCCACCCATCCATGGCAGTGCCCTGCCAGCTGTGCGCCACCCTTTGGGAAGTCCCTGTCATGGCTGGCTGGAAGCAGTGGGCTGGGGAATGTGGAACACACCCACTTGGATTTCTGTCCCGGTGAGGACTACCCCACTCCAGTTTTACAGCGGAGGCCCTCTGGGCTAGAACACGTCAGGGCACGTGTGGGGATGCTCTGGCTGGTCCTCGCACAGCCTGCTTCTCCTGTTCCTCAAATCTAGTCCCCACCGATACGGTAACACCTACATGTGCACATGTGCAAACGCGCCCACGCACCCACGCACCGATACACACGTTTGTGTGCAAAGTCTCATCGGAGGGCTGCAGCAAGAGGACACTTACGGGTCGCTGGACTTTGGGATGAGAGTTCCCAGTTCCTTGATCCGGTCGTTGATGTTAAATCTCCTCCTTCTCTCAACTACACACAAGCACACAGAGACACACAGTTACAGCTCGGCCCGTCGGGGGGGGGGGATCTCGTCGGAGCCCTTCCCATCATGCGTTGGGTTCTGGTCGTGGTCCCTGCTGGGCCAACCAGCCCTTCCTCTCCAGGGCTCACTGGCGCCTATAACTGATCTGCCTGCTCATTTCAACTGTTTTTTCTGCTCTCGGCCCTTCGATTCACAAAGAGAAAGGGGCTCCTCTTGCCACAAGCCCAGAGCTGAGGAATACCGATACCCTGTTACACCAGGCCTGCGCTGAAGAAGGATATTCCTGCTGTTTAGTATTTTACATTGCCGTACCTACAAATGCAAGCTGCAATTCTAAATTCATTGTAAATGAAAGACCGATCTGAAACCAGAACTTGCCCCCGACCCGGACATTAGGATCCGGGGCCCGGGTCCTGCCCCAGCACGGCCGGTAATGTGGGGCGCTGAGTGCCCACAATCACCCTGTACAGCTGCACAGAGCCAGCGGTCTGTTGGTGGCTCGCAGTGCGCACGGCACTCACTCAGGTTGTGGTTGTCCTTCTTCTGCCGCTCTTTCATCAGGGCCTTCGCTTCGGCTTCTGCAAGCAGACAAGTCAGACAGAGACCCGTTAACCGCAGACGGGTCTGGACTGCGCGGGGAGGGGTACCGTTCGGCCACGGGGATTGTGGATCGTGAGAAGGGGGGGGGGGGGGAGAGGAGGAGGAGGAGGGAAGCCTGCAGCAGGACGGGAGAGGAAGTGAAACGGGGAGAGGCAACAGGGAATGACGGATTGTTCCGGAGGGGACACAGCGGAAAAGGGGGCGAAGATCTCGGGATGGGAATGTGCGTGCTGGAGCGAGGCGGACGGAGCTGTGGGACCAGGTGTCCAGCGTCCTACCGGTCATCTCCTTCTTGATGTTGGGCAGGTCCGCCGGGCAGGAGTTACTGACCGTGATGGCGGGCGCCGCCACGCCCGGGCCGCTGTACACATCCAGCAGATTCCCCGACACCGGCAGCTGCGGAGAACCAGAACGGCACGAGTCAGAACCCGCGCCGGTCCAGTGAGGTCTGCCCACGGGGAGCGGCACCTTTACAGCAAGAGTGCTGGGTGTCTGGAACAAGCTCTGAACAGGGTCTGACTGTGCCGCCCGTCTTCTGGAGAGTGCCTATAGCTGGGAGCTGCTGGGTCAGACCCTACTAGTAACCAAACAAACAGGACAGACCGAATGGGCTCCCCTCCTCTCATTCGTAAGCGTACTGGAACAGTCGACTCCAGAACCTGCCCTACGACGCTGAGCTGCTTGTTTCTCAGGGGTTTCCCAGTATTTACAAAATGCTCTGTTATTCCGAGGGGAGGGTGAGACTATTGGTTTTGAAAAAGCAAGACTAAGTCTTCCGACCATTCACAGCACGGCCCGTCTCCACCACGCAGGAGTCAAAACACAGACACGGCTGCCGAGCTAATCTGTCTGGAAACAACACTGCGGAACAACACCGGGCCTGGTAGACAACACAGTCGGACACACACGCCGTTCCCTGCAGGCATCACCAGGCTCCAGGAGGCTGTTTCTGCCATGTGATGCCCACAGATGAAGGCACAACCCGAACATTCAGAACCGGGCCCATCGAGGTCATACCTTTAAGACCGTGAGAACTCTTCCAAAGGAGAGGATACAGCTGTGGCCCGAAATAGTTATTTGCAAGTTAAACAAAAAGTCTAAGCAAGCAAGTAGCCCAATTAAGTTATCGATTAGCACTGGTGATATAGAGCTTATCTAGAAGGGAAACCAGTAGACACAGTGTTCCTGCAGGACCAGGGATGGGAATCACTGGTTTTATGCTAAAGGCTCCCAGAGAGGATCAGATAAGTTTTTTAACACATAAGGTGTTTACTGTCAACCTGGTGCATATACAGTGTACACACCGTATACTTGGTGTATATATATACACCGTATACCAGGTGTACAGTTACTAGCACAAAAGCCTGAAATTACAAAGCAGAAACTTAACCGGATCTTCCTCAAGTTTAAATTGACAACTTCTGTTTGACTTATGCGGAGCAGAAAGGTTACAGAAACCTGCAGGCCCTGTTAACTGCGGCAACAGAAGAGTAGCAGGCATGCCTGGTATCAGCACAGTGTGCTTCTGTGTTACCACACGTGCTTCAGAAAAATACACCACAACAGCACAACCTTCTGCCCACATCCACAGACTCCCGGGGCATTTCTTCACAGCTCATAACAGCGCTGGGGCATCTATCCCAGCGGTTTCCCGGAAAGAGCAGGAATCTCCCAGGATAACCGTGAAAACACGAAAGCACGCCTGGCACCACCCTCCCCCAGTTGGGGCATTTTCTCGTCTTTTTCTTAAAAAAAAAAAAATCTGCAATCGTATTTTACCTCAGCCTTCTTCCTCTTCTTGTCATGCTCTGGCAGCAAAACACAAATTCTCATCTTCAGCGCGATTCTCTTCCTCCGAGCCCCAGGAACCCCGAGAGCCGGCCGTAGAGAGGTGGGAAATGTGCTCGGTGGAAGTTACTCTACCGCTATCTCTGCTGCGCACACTGTGTCCTCCCTCTTCTTCCTCCCTCCCTCTGTCCCTCCTGCCTCCTGCCTGTTAACCCCACCCAGGGGCTGCTGGCCTCGCAAGTCTTATCTGCGTGTCAGAAGTGGATATTTACTCCCACCTCACAGACGGATTCCAGCAGCTCCCAGCGGATTAATCTGCACCATGAGCTCGGCTTCTTTCCTGGCAGGAGTAGAGCAGCTTGCAACACAACCTCATTCATTCTTTTCTGCTTTCACCTGATCTAAACTTCTACTGCCTGAGCTGTCTGTCCAGCTCTACTGGCTGTCTTATTATTACGAATAACAATGAAGTTGCAGACTGTCCCTGCAGTCTTCCAGGACGCCATATTGGAAGCCCTTGTGTTTGTGTCTTGTTTTTTTTTAATTGTGTCTATTCGATTTGGTAACTTTGATTTGGAGCGTGAGGCTGACGTGTTAATTGAAAAAATACACACCGTATTGGGCATCTGCAGGGAGGTGTCGATGAAAGACATGATGTCATCATTGAAACTGGACTCCAGGCTGATGATATCATCAATGACGTCATCGATCTGAGGACGGAGAGAGACAGGAGAGGAGATTTTCAAGCTGCTTCCCGAGCAGAAATCCTGAATTACAGAGCCCCCCGTTATTACATTTACAAAGGGAATTCACTAAATAGGATCACTTATAATAAAAAAAACAATAGCGTGAATGATGGACCATTCATTTGGAAAATGAGTTTCTCTCAGAACGTTGCTGATTTCAGTGCAAGAGGTAGCACTACAAGCACTAATATCCACACAGCAGCAGGGCATTCAACTCCGGGGACTACTGCACAGCAGTCTGACCCACTTCTGGTTCAATTCCAGTTATTACTGTTAAAAGTCATTTTCAGAACAGAAGAAGGTTGCCCAACGAAAGGAAGCCGATTGGCCCATCCAGCCTGCTTGGTAGCTGAGGATCTCATCCAGCTATTTCTTGAAACAAACCAGGGTATTGGCTTCAACAGCCTGGCTGGGCGGACTGTGCCACACTCCCACCACCCTTTGTGTAAAGAAGTGCCTCCTCTGCTCAGTTCTCCGTGCTCTTCCACAGGCAGTTTCCACTTGTGTCCAGTGGTTGGTGTCTCACTGCTGGTTCTGAAGAAGAACCCCTCCGGGCTGACTCGGTCGATGCCTTTGAGGAGTCCGAACACTTGCATCAGGTCTCTCCCATAGTCTTCTGTGTTCAAGACCGAAGAGTCTCAGTTCCTTCAGCCCGTCAGCGCAGGACAATCCTTTCCGCCCCAGAGCCTCTTTTCAAATTCTAAAATCTATCAAATTGAATGTATCCGTTTATAGCTGCATTTCTGCCTTTTTTTCCCCTCCATTATTTGACCAAGAGGATTCAGCCTGAGAAGGATCGCGGTGCTGGGCCACAGGAGCCTCGCCACTGTACCTGGTCTCCCTGCCTGCCTGCGGGCTAGTGCAAATGCCATTAGGGCCTCTGTGTTGTATTTGACGGGAGAGTGAGACGTGGGGCCTGTAATGTGAGACGGCGGTGAGGACAGGGATCCGGGGCTCAGACGCGGTTCACACGCTGACCCCCGGGGGCTGGAACTCACTGACCCCCGCGCAGCGCGAGAGGGGCCGAGAGGGACGAAAGGTCTCCCGCTGCTGCCGATCCCCGCCTTAGTTACTCGAGCTCGATACGTTCCAGAGCTCCTAGAGGTCACTGGTCTAGAGCTCTCTAGAGACCTCTAGAGGTCACTGGTGATCTTAACGCACCAGTCAAACAAGATGGGGCTCTCTCGAGTCCGGGCCTCGACGAAAACCACTTAAAAAGCGACAGATATCCGGAAGAGACTGTGTAAAAAGACATATAATTCTGAGGAAATGAGATTCTCCTGGGAGGCCGTGCGGAGTCAGGGGAGCTCTTGCACGCGAGCAAGCATCCCCCAGCGTTGCGGGTTTGGGGGACCTGTGCCGGGACTGGGGCGCCTTACCTCCTTCTCGGAGTTGGAGCCCAGGTTGAGCAGCGCCATGGGGCTGTTGGGGGCGCTGCTGGCCGCCGCCGCGAGCTCGGGCGCGGAGCCCGGCTGGGGAGAGGGCGACACGCCCAGCGCCTGGGTGGCCACCTTGTTGCCCAGGGTGGTGGACAGGTACTGCTTGACCTGCTGGCGCTGAGCCTGCTGGATGTGGTACTTGGTGGGGTTCTCCAGGTTCGTCTGCACCTGCCAGGGGGGGGGCGACAGAGTTAACACAGGCTGCCAGCACTGCTGAGCACACACTCACTCAACACTGCTCTGCACTAACACAGCCCTGGCTTCACGTGTCACTGAACACTCAAGACCGCTAAACACTAACACTGCCCTGGCTTCATGCATCACTGAGCACACACTCACTCAACACTGCTGAGCACTAACACTGCTGTGGCTTCACACATCACTGAACACCGACACACTCAACACTGCTCAGCAGGGACGCTGCCCCGGCTTCACGCGTCACTGAACACTGACTCACTCAACACTGCTCAGCACTAACACTACACTGGCCCCAAGTGTCATTCAGCACATTACTGAACACTACGCATCCGTCAATACAGGCTTACTGACTGAGCGCTACTTCACACTACAGCTGGGTTACACTGACCCCGAAGAGGAGACAGCAGCCATCCCATCATCCTCCCAGGCAGGGCCTGCCCGTGTGACTCTTACCTTCAGCACCTCGACGGGCACCTGCGCGGGCGGCGGCCGGGAGGCGGGGCTGGGCGCGGACACGCTGATGGCGGGGGACGGGTCGGAGGGGCGGAGCTGCGCGGCGGACGCCTGCTGCTGGGCCTCCCTCCGCTCCTGCTCCCGGGCCTGCTCCCGCATCAGCTGCTGCCGTAGCAACACCCGCGACGTCATGGCGGCGCCCGGCGACGAGGAGGCGGGGCCTGCGGGGGGCGGGGACGGGCTGGGGGTGGAGACACACAGAGGGAGTGAGGACCACGCCTTCTCTCTCCTGCGTTAGCAGTGCAGCTCGTTAACGGAAAACCCATTTGTTTTGAGATAAAATAAGATCAAGATAAGATCACTATCAGTCATATACAACTTCTTGCATGAGGAATTTGTCTTTTCGAGAAGCTTGGGGTCAGAACGCAAGCACAGCCATTTATTCGGCGCCCCCGGGGCAGCTGGGGTTAGGGGCCTTGCTCAGGGGCCCAACGGAGTAGGATTCCTCTGCCAGCCGTGGGATTTGAACCAGCAACCTCCCAGCCACAGATCCTGAGCCACAGAGTCACCACACCGCCCCACACTCTGCCCCGTGTGAGAGAAACAGAACTAGCTATAATACAACATACCGAGTACTTATTTAGTACACGTTATCTTTAGTCATAAAATTCTCCCATGACTTTTATCTACTGTTTCCGAGAAATACCAGATCCACGATCGTTTTTAAAAGGAGTGGTGAGGCCTGGAAAGCGAAGTCAAACCTGCAGAAAAAAAGGCTTCCTGCTCCTCAGCAGTTTTTTTTTTTTACGTCCTCCTTAATTGACACAGTTTGAGCCGTTTTGGCCTGCGCGCTCCAGCACAGTTCGCTGAGCTGCTGGAGCCCTCAGCGCGGGGACGTCTGTGGCGTCGCCCTCCCCTGCCTCGCCCTCGCACCCGCGCACGCGGTCGGCACAGGCCGGGATCTTCAACAGACAGACCCCCCCCCCACCACACCACAAACGCCCGGCCCTGTGTGATCTCCTGCGCCCCTGCGAGGCCTGGCGAGGACAATAATCCCGTCTCCTGCAAAGCCAAGCTCTTTGCTCTTTTATTCCTGGAGCTGCAGACACTGAGCCTCTGAGCCCGAACACTGCTGAGTCACTGTGACTGGCAGAGCGCGCGCTGAGCCACGAATCCGCAAAACCGTTCCTCCCTCCTCGCGAGCGCAGACCCCCCCGCCCAGCCGCCCGAACCGGGGTGCGCGGGGTGAGCGGTCAGGGTCGCGGCTCACGAGCCAGGCTCCGACCCCAAGGAACGAGTCTTCGCAAAGCAAAGCCCTGCAGCACGTCAAGACCGCTGAAAACGCTCGCTGCCCGAGAGCAATGGATCACACTTGCACTGCCTGCAGGCGTCACCGTGTGAGGGGGGGTAAAGGTGAGGGGCCGCTGTCGCAGTGGGAGGTTCCCCTCTACCGCCGGCCTGGCCGCGCTCCTCCTCTCTCAGCTCAAGGCTCGGGCTGGGCATGTCAGGTCAGGTCAGGCGCCACCCCACCCCCGGAGCTGGGTCACGGGCCGGACGAGGAGTTCTTCAGTGTGTGAATGCTGCCTAGGGCGAGCGCCGAGCCAGACGCTGCTCATCTCCGAAAGCGGAAAGGAAAAACGTTGAGGGGGCGGGGGTGGCAGTAGGAAATCCCCCGCTCAGAAAGTGACTTCCTGCTCGGGGCTGCAACGGCTTTGCCTGCGATCTCGCAGAGCACCAGAGCCGCCTGCTGTTGTTTTTTTAAATGCCCCTCCAGGTATCCAGGGGTCTCTCTGGGCTGGAATTTACCCCAGGATCGGGACCGGTACAGTGAAGGGAACCGAGAGGGCAGGATGGCCCCTGAATGGGATGCCAAATCGTCACAGTTGAAGCAGCAGCCATGCTTGTGCCCATTTCCACAGCTCACCGAGCCACAGGGCAAGGCCGGGCATGCCCGAGCCCGGGACTCCACCTGAACCGAACCATGACTTGCAAAACGCAACCGGGACTCGACCCCGAAATACTCCTTTTAGAAATCACCAGTCAAGTGCACCAGCTGCGTCAGACAAGACCGAACTTGAAAGCCTGTATGACGGCCGATGGGGACCTTATCTCTTCAGACTTGTGCTCCGGCTGTCCTGCGAGGCGCGAGACTGAAATATCTCAACAGGAGGACACAGACGCACAGGCGTGGAACTCCCCGAGCGTTCGGCCAGGAGCTGGGGAACCAACTCTCCCAAAACTGCGGAGGCCACGCCTGCAAACTATTTACAACGAAACCTCTGCTTACTCTTTGTCAGGCTGCGCTGCAAGGCACAGAACCGCTGTGCTCCCCTGGGTGTGGCCCTGTAGCTCCTGGCGGACAGAAGGCCAGGATCAAGCCCCGTGTGGCAGGAGGGCTGAGCTCTCGCAGATTCAGGGCCCGGCCAGGTGTGCAGAAGCATTCTGGGAAGCAGAGCACTGCATGTGCATTGTGGGAAGCAGAACTCCCACGGAGGGGAGAACGACGAGGTCAAGTGTCCCTGCGCAGAACGAGCGCTCAGTGGGGAACCGAAACCAACCACAGTCCTACTTTCATTTAGCCAGTATCTGAGACACCAGGAACTGTGCCGTGAGACCTGCAGAACTCTGAAAGCTTTAAATCTTGTCTGTCTTGTGAAGAGCAGAGCCTTGAAGTCGAGGGACCCAACTCTGCCAGCACACAGATTTAGTCATCAGACCATCCCGTGTGTATTGTAATAATGACATCACTTTCCAAGACTGTTCACTGCTCATACAAGAAAAGACCCTCGTGTAACTCAGAATCCACAACCGGTACACAGGCAACAGCTGGACTGACTGGACCACAAACCCGGAGAAGCACCTGGAGGTGAGGAATAAGAAGGAAAAATAAATTGTTCTCCTTCCATTTCCAGAGGGCAAAGAAAGACCCGAAACTTGTACATCTGGCAGGGGACAAAAAAAATTCCTTTCAAAATTCCTTTCCTTTCAAGTTTACAGATGCCCTACTTGGAGGAGACTGCTCTTTCTGTGTGCCGCTGCGCACGCCAGCGCTGACAAGCTGATTAATGTGATGCAAGCATGTGTTCCCAGGGGTCTGGAAAACTTCCTGTTCCTTCGGGCCTGATGTTTGAAGCTCGACGGATTCTCCGCACATCCAGACTCCAGCCTGCCGAACGGCTGGCCCTTCCGGAGCAGCGGAGTGGAGCATCAGGGCCCGACAGCAAACATGACCGCGGACGGTTTGAATCGGACAGATAACGTCTCCCCTGCTCGGCCCCCGACGCGCCCCCTGTCCACAGAACTGGACAGGTCAGCCACAGGAGAGAAAGTCGCACCTGGGCAGGACTCTGTCCGGCCCCGGCCAGCTTCGGCGTTTTGGCCACAATATGGGTTGGGGTCCGGGGGAGGTTGAAAAGCCAGAAAGCCCACGTGTTCCCTCGTTTAAAAAAAAAAGGGCGGTGTTTGGTACTGCAGATGGAGTTCTAGCTATGATGAGCCTGCATCTTTAACTGCGAGACCCCAGTACAGGTTTAGACTGGAGCCTGCTGGGCTCCTGTAGGGCCCTGTTGTGTTCAGTCAATCGCTGGTGTGACTCCTCAGTGTCTGATCCTCTGGCTGTGCAGCCCGAGACTCCGTGCCTGTCTTTAAATAGCGGACTCTCTCTGAGGCTTCCTGCTCAGGGCTGTTAATACCTCACCACAGATGTGTGCAAAGGTTACGTCTAAAGGTCGCAGTTAGATCTGCATGTTCGTAAGCAGTAGAGACCAGTGTCTCACACACTCATACAGACGGAAACACACACACACAAATCGCAAGACAGCAAGACAGCAAGACAGCAAGACAGCAAGACAGCAAGACAGCAAGACACAGGCTCAAACTGATTACAGACAAGCTCTGAATTGTTGGAAAGAGTTGGGAAGGGTTTTGCAGCAGATGCACAGGGGAACAGCAGTGTGGGAACATTTTCAGAGCCATCCATCTGTTCTGAATACCCCCTTGGTCCGATATAGGGTCCAGCACAGGGGGGCGGTCAGCTGCAGCCTACCCTGGCAGACGATGGGCACACGGCAGAATATCCCCTAGACACAGACACACAGGGGGCAATTTAGAGATGCCAATCTACCTACACAGCATGTCTTACCCACGCAGAGAACATGCAAAACTCACAGCTTCTGTATCAGGCCCTTAACCATGCTGTATTGAGAGCACCGGGCTACAGCTTCTCTATGCAGAGCCGAGATTAGCCAAGACTTCGTTGAAGGAGTCTCTCGGAGAGCTCTGGTAACGCATTTAGTGTTTTTCTCTAACCTGGTTCACTTCAATTGACACCAAAGTAAGACAAGCATCTCTCCTGCCTCTTGCAGGAACATTGCTGGTGAAGCACCACTGGTCTGGACTCTGGCTCTGCGTCTCGGTCTCTCCACCCAGGGGGAACGTGTGATGGGCTACCCTAATAGTTAACTGATCCCATGATCTGAGACGGCTGTATCTTGAAAGAAACCAGGGTATCGGCTACAACAACACGGCTCGGCAAATTGTTCCACACTCCCACCATCCTTGGTGTAAAGTGCCCGGCCTGCTCTCACAGTGCACAAGGGAGGGACGGGCTGGGGGGAGGTGGTGTGGGGGTACCCGAGCGTGACCGGCTGGAGTGCAGAAGTATTGGGGTCACCTGAGATAGTCAGGCTGGAAGCGCAGCAGTGTGGGGGAGTTTGGGGGTGCTGCAGCGTGAGGATCACTTGAGAGAGACAGGTTGGGGTGCAGCAGTGTAGATGCAGGAGTCTGGGGTAATTTGGGACACAACAGTGTGGAGGTTACTTGAGAGAGACAGGTTGGGACGCAGCAGTGTGGGGGAGTTTGGGGCGCAGCAGTGTGGGGGTACCTGAGTTCGACCGGCTGGCTCTTGAGCTGGTAGAAGGTCTCTGCGCTGGAAGCGACGATGTTCTCGACGTCGATGTCGGCGACGATCCCGGACTCGGGCAGGAGAGAATCCAAGCTGAGGGGGAAGAGGAGAGGGAAAACCCATTTACAAACCCCCACGGAAGGCAGAAGGGACATCCGCCGCTCAAGCGTCCTCCTGGGACGAGCAGCAGGTGAAGAAGAACCTGCAAACCACAACCAACACCATCTGAAGCAACCAGGACCCTGCAGGGAGACCGACACCACTGGAGCAACACCGGGGAGCTGATGGAGCCAGCCAGCATGAGGAACCGCAATGAAGAACAAAATTCATCAGGATTTGCTTTACTCTTAATTTATTTGGCCGATACTTTTATCCAAAAATAAAACTGCAGTTTCATAACGGGTTGTTTTCGCCGGGCGAGCCCGAGTGAACCGTCTCGCGCAAGAGGACAACAGCAGAGTCCCTAGCCAGGATTCGAACCCACAACCTTCCAGTCACCAGCCCACAGCCCTGTCTACTCCTCCACACCACACTACTGGTAAGGCACCTCCAATGCCAGCTGTACAGCAGCACAAACCCCACAGTGTGGGAAAAGACCCTTCTGGACTGGAGACTGAGGCTCTGCAGCTGCACAGGCTGCGGTCATCTCCTCTGGGCAGCAGCAGCTGCTGGCTGATCTGCCTCGTTTGTGTCCGAGGAGGAGAAGTGCCCAGAACCGGGGCGGAGAAGGTTCTAGGCGGACTTTTCTCTGGCTGGGTTTCTCCCTGTGTGTCGCCCGACACCGCGGCGCTCCGGAATCTGCACAGGAAAGGCACCGAGTGGCAGGGAACCCTCCTCGCGCTGCTGGTCTTGGGTTTCCCACAGCCCGGCGGCGCACAGAACCGGCTGGACTTGCTCAAAGGCTGCGTTTTCCTGGAATTCGCTCCGACTCCGCGGAATATACCATCTGTCTACAGAGCAGGTACAGTACGTGCAGTGGGACTGTTCAGATATCCCATCAGTCTACAGAGCAGGAACAGCAGGGCAATGGGCTGCATATCTGTCTATCAATCCACCCAGAGAGCTGGGACAGCAGAGACCACAGGAGTCCCCTCGTCCAGCAGTGCTTCCAGCTGAATCCTGCCCTGAGCTTCACGGATCTGAGCAGGTCAGCAGCTCACAGTCACACTGCAGCCTATAGAAGGATGCAAGTCTGAGTAGCTGCTGCATGAAGAGAGAGCTTGTGTCCCATGTTCTGGTGGGTTGTTTAGTCAACAGTGTGGGCCAGCATCTCAGTGTGTGTCAGTTTGCGTGCGTGCCACTGTGCATGTGTATGTGCCACTGTGTGAATGGCAGTGTGAATCTGTCTGTGTGTGTGTGTGGCAGTGTGAATCTGTCGGTAAGTGTGTGCGGATATGTGGCAGGGTGCACTCTGTGTGCGTGTGTGGCTGTGTGTCTCTAGCACTGTGTGGGTGTTTGTGTGGTGTGGCACTGTGTGTGTGCATGGCATGACATTTGTTATTTTTATTTTGAATTGCCTCTCCTTTTCTATTTGAAGGTCACTCAGCACAGACAACAGTCTCTACTTGCAGACAGGACTGGGAAACAGAGATGGTCCAACAGTACTGACCCCCCAGCTCTGCTAATAAACCTTGGTCTGCATTAACACCCAACGAGGCCTAATTACCCTGCAGGGCTTTCAGGAGCCTGAGGCAGATCAGACCAAACACTTTATCCCAACACTGTGATTCCAATCCAGCAGCAATATGCCTCCCAGGGTTGTTGTCATTTTTACTGATTTTTCTGATGCATTAGAATTTGTCTCTTCAGAACAGACGAAAGTTTCAAAACGAGAGGAGACCATTCATCCTGCCCAGATTCATTGGGTAATAAGTAGTTAAGGAGTCCGAACACTTGCATCAGGTCTCTCCCATAGTCTTCTCTGTTCAAGACCGAAGAGTTTCAGTTCCTTCAGCCTGTTAAGGCTGGGATTTACTTTATGTATTACTGGAGCAGATGGATAAGAACATCTGCCAAGCTACTACTACTACTACTACTACTACTACTACTACTAATAATAATAATAATAATAATAATAATAATAATTATTATTATTATTATTATTATTTGAATGCCTCACATACACTGGGGCCCACTCCATCTTGCAGAGATAAATATGCTTAATGTAAATATGAGCAGCACAAAAAAAATACATTTGGGGATTTCTGAAACACCTCAGGGAGTTCTGTGCTGTTCTACACACAATACATTCTGATACAGTATCGTGCAGCACGTTACACAGAAAACTTCCCCAAAGCATCACACAATGCAGCTTTGATTTATGAGGAAAGGAGAGGCCCTGTACAAGCTCTGTTTCAGAGCTGTCCTGAAGCCCCTGTGCATGCGCACATGGTGGATACACGCATGTGCAAATGAATAGGCCACATTGTGATCGCAGCAGGGAGCCACACACACACACATACTGCCCTGCAGGGCTCTGCGATTCATAAATCAATTATAGTTTATAAGAGGATATTTTGCACTAATCTAGCAGGCCTTGCGGTTCAGTGGAAACACGAGGAAAGTGAAGGGACACTTCAGCTATACTAAACCTCCACCACTGAGAAACCCTTATCCTGGTTTGTCTCTCCCGCACTCAGGTCCTGCCTGGGGTCCAGTTCTGATCCCGCTGGTCCAGCCTGTGACCCAGTTGTGATCCCGCTGGTCCAGCCTGTGACCCAGTTCCGATCCTGCAAGTCCTGCCCACAGTCCACCTCTGATCCCGCAGGTCGTGTCCACGAAAAGGGTTCTGATCAGGCAGGTCTTGCCCGCGGACCGGTTCCGAGGTGCTCTCTTAGAGGGAGCAGACGCAGCGCTGCCGCCCCCCTCCCCCCACCCCCCACAGGGGAGGAGGTGCACATCAAAGAGCCGGCAGACTTCCAGAAAGCCCCCCCCCCCCAGAACAAGCCCGACCCAGTCCTGCCGGCCGGAGCGATCCAGCCGCCGGGCACACGATCAGCAGCAGAGCGCAGCGTCCAGCGGGGCTCTGCCTGTCCGGGAAAAGTTCCAGAAGTCGGCAAACCAGCTGAAGTTAACTCGCAGGGCCCTGGGGCACAAACCCGGCCCGGGTCAGATCGCTGCGCAGTGGGAGTCCGGTCTGGCTGCAACAAAACACGCCGCGGACTTCCAAACCAATACCACCTTCCCCACCGTCCACGAGCGCTGAAGGGGTTTTCCTGAACAAACAATCAGTTATTTTCACTCATTTTGTTTTGCTTTCTTTTTTCTTTTTTTGGGGGGAGGGAGGGGGGATATCTACTAATATTCCACGCTGAAACCACCTCTAGCCCGGGCCAGGCGATCACGGTAAACTCGCCACTGAGGTGCGGGGACAGGCGAATCGAAAACGAAAGCCGGGGACGAGCACGGAAGCTCACGGCTGCCTTCCCAAGCTCACTCTCCGCAGGTACCGCACCTGCCCGGAGCCCCGACAGCGCCCTCGCCGCGACAACGGCAGCGCGACCCCCGACAGCTGCAGCCCAGCGCCCCTCCTGCCTGTGCGCGTCGGTCCGGCTCCCCCAGGCGAAGGCTCGACTCCTGCTGCGTGAGTCCCTGCGCCTCCCAGCACGATGAGTTTGCTCGGGCTTAGCTACGCTCCTGCCCGCTGTACAGCTCCGAGCAAACGCGCACTGCACGGCGGGAGAGGGGGCGAGAGAATCGCAGTAATAGAAGCAGTTTAAAAATAATAATAATCATCATCATCATAATAATGAAAGGTGTGTTTATTTTCGCGGAGCAGACTCACCCACGTCAGTGGGGCCGGACGGCCGGGCCGGCGATGGGTGCCGACGGCCTCGCGCGGAGCAGCTCGGCGGCTCCCGCCTCCCCCTTTGAAGCCGCGCGGAGCAGCCCCTTTTGGAGAAGGAAAACCCGGGCTCCCCCGCTCCCCCAGACAGGGCGACAGAGGGGTGCGCGGCGCCCCGGAGTCGCCGCTTCCTCGTTCACTCCTGATTCGCCCCCGTGAGGGAGGAAGGCGCAAGCCGCGTCTCGCAAACCGGATTTTCAGAATCCAAAATAGCCGATTTGTTGTTTTTTTTTTCTCTCAAATACCAAATCTTGTCGAGGCTTTTTTTTTTCCGGCGTCGAGGACGTCAATGGGAAATAAAACGGGCCTCTCGGCGTTTAAAGCTTGTTCTTTCCGCGCTGATCAGCGCGTAAAACGAGAGAAAATAAACGGGTTAAGTTGCGCATATCCTAGGAAGCACCGACACATTGAGTTGTTGTTGCTAAAAATAGTTGAAAGACCTGAAAACATTGCCGCTGCCCTCGCTGTGGCCACCAGGGGGCAGAGCTGCTGTTCACAAATGTGTCCAAAAAAAAAAGTTTTAACGTTTGACGACGATTGCGCGAGAGAAACGTAAACACAGCGGTCAAACAGCACGTTCCCGTTTTAGCTGTAAGGGTCGGGAAGGTGTATTTTTGGGGTCTACGTGCGTTTTCATACAAGGCGAGGTCAGCGCGAGCATTATGAGCACAGCAGGGGTTCCCTACCCTGATTATGGGGGTCCCCTGTGTTGGCTGGTGTTCAGTCCAACCCAGCTGTTAATCAGTGGAGCTAACTGACGCTTTTGACTGATCCATTTGCTTAGGGGGCGTTAACGTTTACTTTTTTTCTGCACACAAGGAATGGGTTTAAAAAACTTCCAGACTTGAAGCATTTTGCTCCAGTAACCAGAGCACACAGGACGTGAGACAGCGTCTCCCCAGCCTGATCATTAAGCGTTTGCTGGGTCTCAACGCCCCTCAGCAGATCGGTTTCTGCTGCGCTGTGTCAGACACCCTCACGCTGAGCTCGTTTTCCTCCTGCACAGGGTACATTTCAGCCCAGTGACTCTGGGACGGGACAGGGTTCACACCTGTTGATAATCCTGTCCAGCCTTTTAAGAGCTGAGAGCAAACAGAACATTGAACCCTGTGAAACTGCGACTGGGAACTATGTTGGTTTCAAATATTGTGTTCAGGGGTGGCCATGACTGACCATGGACTGATCATCCCTCCCGAATGAGCACTGGACAGCCCTGCTGCAGCCACACTGACCCCTCCAGGACCAGGACTGGACAGCCCTGCTGCAGCCACACTGACCCCTCCAGGACCAGGACTGGACAGCCCTGCTGGAGACCCACTGACCCCTCCAGGACCAGGACTGGACAGCCCTGCTGCAGACCCACTGACCCCTCCAGGACCAGGACTGGACAGCCCTGCTGCAGACCCACTGACCCCTCCAGGACCAGGACTGGACAGCCCTGCTGCAGCCACACTGACCCCTCCAGGACCAGGACTGGACAGCCCTGCTGGAGACCCACTGACCCCTCCAGGACCAGGACTGGACAGCCCTGCTGCAGACCCACTGACCCCTCCAGGACCAGGACTGGACAGCCCTGCTGCAGACCCACTGACCCCTCCAGGACCAGGACTGGACAGCCCTGCTGCAGACCCACTGACCCCTCCAGGACCAGGACTCGACAGCCCTGCTGCAGACCCACTGACCCCTCCAGGACCAGGACTCGACAGCCCTGCTGCAGACCCACTGACCCCTCCAGGACCAGGACTCGACAGCCCTGCTGAAGACCCACTGACCCCTCCAGGACCAGGACTGGACAGCCCTGCTGAAGACCCACTGACCCCTCCAGGACCAGGACTGGACAGCCCCGCTTTACGCAAATCTCGCTCCTGCTCAGAGTCAGAAGAGTCTGCTTTGCCAGCTGGATTATTTAGGACATCATCCGCTGCTGCCGGGGAATTATTGGAGCTACGAAATACAAAACCTTCTATTGTACTGATGCTAAGACCACTGGAGACCAGGAAGAAATCCTCCACAATCCTGAGCTGATATTATTGCAGAATTACTATTCCTGTGCCACAAGCAGCAAAGAGCAGGCCACCACGTCCCTCCACAGACTACGACAATGCATAGGACACAGAAGGCAGTCACAGGCCCACGACGTCATTAATATTAATCATCCAGTTTTTCGTTGATGCCTTTCCTCCAATGGAAGTGACCTTCGTGCCTTTGCTTGCACGTTTGCACAATTAGGTGCTTTACTGGAGCCAATCAGAGGGGAGAGCCTTGCACAACAACAGCAGCCCTCTGTCCCTGGATTTGAACCCGCAAGCCTCCGGCACCGAGCCCAGAGCCCTGACCCCAGACCCCTAAAGAGCTTCGGCTGGTGCTACAGAGGCAGGCACCACGCAGACGGATCTTTTCAGCTAATTGGGTGTAATTACTGGAGAAGTCTGCTCATTCGCAGGGTGCGACACTTCCCTTCGCCCCCCTGCAGAGGGCGCTGTTCACCTCTCGCGCCCCACGTGTCGCGGACAGGGCCGCTGACGTGAGGAACTGCCCGCGCTGGGGCTGTGTCTCACGCTGAGATCCCCACAGATGGAGAACTGAAAGTGCTGAGAGCGCGGATCGACCGCCGCGGCACTCTTCGACACGCACGCCTCAGGCCTGACATATTTCAGCGTCACGCTGTCCCCCGTGTACGGAGTTTGCGTGTTCTCCCCGGGCTTGGGTGGGTTATCTCCGGGTTTCCTCCCACAGTCCAAAGACATCTGGTGTGTTACTGGCTTCTGGGAAAACTTTCCCTGTTGTAAATGTGTGCATGTTGGTGTGCCCTGTGATGGACTGGCGTCCCATCCAGGGTGCCCACTGCCTGCTGGGATAGGCTCTAGCTCCTATGCAACCCTGAACTGGAAGAAACGGTTGGAAAACCAACAGTGACCTCAGGCAGCCCAGCTGAGCCTGCAGCATCTGAGCTGGGTGCTGCTGCCACCCACAGCAGGGCAGCCTGGGCTTGGAGTGGTGGCTCTGTGGCTCAGGATCTGCGCCTGTGGTTGCCGGTTCAAATCCCGCAGCCGGCAGAGGAATCCTACTCCGTTGGGCTCCTGAGCAAGGCCCTTAACCCCAACTGCTCCAGGGGTGCTGTACAATGGCTGACCCTGCGCTCTCACCCCCAGCTTCTCTCTCCCTGTCTGTGTGTCTCATGGAGAGTAAGCTGGGGTATGCAAAAAGATCATTCCTAATGCAAGAAATTGTAAAGGGTTAATAAAGTAATGTTAAAAAAAAAAAAAAAGCCTGGGCTTGGACCTGCAGCTCTCTGGAGCAGGGGCTACCGGTCCTGTTCCCCGAGACCCACGCTGGCTTTCGTTCCAGCCGAGCTCTCAGCCGTACAACCAGACTCCTAATTCCCTTAATAACAGGACGAGTCTGAATGGCTTTCAGAGCTTAACCAGGCAGGAAGTAGCCTTTAACTATTGCATTTCATCATTAAAATCAAATCCCCAACTTGAGCAGAAAAACAAAACGAATCAACTAGGTTACTGGTGATTGAACTGGGCTGGAAGGGAAACCAGGGGTGGGAGTCGCTGGGACCAGGCTGCAGTCCTGGCCCGCTGGGCTGGTATCTCCAGCTCATCCTTCAGTCCTTCAAGCATGGTGTTTTTGAAGGCCAAGACGCTGCAATAAGACCTATTCTGTAACAGGAATCTGAAATTCGAGAACGGAGTCTGTGCAAGGAATTCACTTCCACAACCAAAACACGCCAAATACTCGGCCAGAGAGATTCGATGGCGGAGCTGCCTGTCCTCACTGTTCCTGCGCTCATTATTACCCCACAACAGGGTGTGTGCAGCTTCCCCTCCGCCCCCTGACTTAACCTTTCACACGATATTGCGAGTTCAGTGGGCCACTTCTCTCCCCTGGCCTGTGATGAAGTATTGCCCGAGAGCACAGGTGTTACAAAACTGAACTGGACAGACCGTCAACAGCAAGGAAAGACACTCAGTGTTTTCATCTGGACTAAGCATGGGCTGACCCCAGCCCAGCAGAGCCAGGAGTGACTTAATCAGACCAATACTGACTTAATTATTACTCTTTAACATCTTTGTTTTAACCAGGCCTGCCCTCACTGGGGATTGAATCCAAGCCAGTGCCGCCTACTGTGCTGCAGTTCAATTATTTTATTCCGAATCAGCGGGATACTGGACTGAGCAGTCAGAGCGTCCCGGATCTGCAGGCTCTACTCTAAGCTGTACAGCAGAGGCACAGCACATGAAGCACATAATGGAAAAAAAAAGCACTGCTCCAGAGCAAATAAGGAAGAAATTCACGACTCCAATATCCGTGTCCAGTAATCACCCCACAAGGCACGTTTTTTACAGTTCTCCCCACTGAGACCTCTTGCATGTTACTGGTTGAGAAACACTCACACATTCCATCTGCTGTCTAGAACGCAGGTGTCTGAATCCTCCCCTCTCTTACAGTAAAGAGATGAGCAGAGTTGCCTCAGGCACTCTTTGCTGCCAGCAAACATACTGGACATTTTTCTGCGGTTGCATTAACAAAGGCTCAATTAAGGAACGAGGATTTATAACGATGCTGTTTTTCCTCCCCGTTTTGAGCAGTATTGTTTACGAGATCCCTTCTCTGGGCACTGTTCCCTCACCATGACCCCGGGTTCGAACCCTCAGAGAGAGAGCTGAGAAATCTCTTTTAACGACACAAAAAACTTTTGTTCACTCACTCACTCCTTTCTCTCTGCCGAGGGCAGGCAGGTTCAAGTTTTGAGCTAGTTTGTCAACTGTGGGAAAAGACTCCTTTTTGCTGTAGAAGTAAAATCTCTGACTTGAGCAGCAAAAAAACACAAAAACAAGTTCCCAGACGCCGGAGCTCATCGATTTGGCTGGTGCGGGTGGGGTGGAGGGGGGGCTGTCGACTGTTTTTACAGAGGAAGAGAGAGACAAACACAGAGAGGAGACAGAGGAGGGGGGAGAGGAAAGGGAAAGGAATGCGACTCGAACCCGGGCCTGACAGCACGCCGAACGCCGGGCAGGTGGGAGAACAGGGAGGGAGAAGTGAGGAGCGTCTCGGAAAGAGAGCAGGAGAGCCCTGGGGAAGAAGAGGAGAGCAGAGGCAGCCCAGTGTCAGAAAGAGAAAAGAAGGGAGAGAGAGAGGGCAGGGAGGAAGTGGAGGGAAGGGTGTTGTTTTTGCGCAATTTTCAGTAAAAAGAACTCCTTGTTTTTCCGTGCGGAGAGACTCCAGGGGAGGAGCAGTGCTGCTCTCAGCAAGAACTGCGAGACCACAGTCTGGAGAGCTGCAGCGACAACAGCCCAGCCCCCCCAACAAAAAACAGGACTTCGCTGGGCAGATTTTGCTGACTCACATCCTCACAGCTTCAAGGTCCACAGACTCGCAGCCGAGACCCGGCAAGAGCTCCCCGGAGCTGGGAGGGGGTTATCTCTCCTCTGCCTGAAATATGGGTCAAAGGTCAGCAGAGTCTTCTCCTCCACGCCCACAATAATAGGTCCCACAATCCAGTGCACGTCCAAAACCGTCACCTTTATGAAAAAGTCAGAAAGTACTGAGGCCACGTGCCAGATGGACAGACCGATCGATTCAGACAAGGTTCGGTTAGATTGGAAACCTGCAGGGGGCGACACGGTCCTGGTGGAGGAGCAGGGTTCGAGCCGTGCTCGCAAGCACAAGCCGCGCGGCCATGAGGTCAGCCCACGCTCCATGCTGGGCAGGAAGTGTCTTGTGGGAGGTATACAAGGGCAGGTTAATGCCCACTGCGCAGAAAGCAGAGAGCTCCCGATTAAACAAAAGTGCTGAGCTCATAACTTCGGTGCCGTTCAGCACAAGGTCTCCTTCGCTCTGCCTTTCGGTGGCTGTGCTGAGAGAGCAAAGTGCACTGAAGAGCAGAGTCGACGGACGCCTGACGATCTCACTTGCACAGAGTGTGCTGTCTGCAGAAAGGCAGGCGGTTCTACATGGAATTGATTTCCGACAGGCCTGTTCTCCTGTGTGTGACGCTGGCACGCGGACCTACACCTTCACACCTGGTGTGTAACTCGCATGAACAGGAGGAAACAACTAGTCCAAACAACAGAGGACCCACAAGCAAGAGAAGGGCCGTTTTGAGCCCGTTTGGAAGTTCAGTAGTTAATTGATCCCATCCAGCTGTTTTCTGAAAGAAACCAGGGTATCGGCTTCAACAGCATGGCTGGGCATGGTGGGTTCCACCCTCCCACCACCCTTTGTGTAAAGACGTGCCTCCTGCTCCCAGTTTTAAATGCCCTTCCACGTAGTTTCTGCTACGTAGTTCCAGTCGTCCACCTGGCAGTGCGGGAGGGCACGCTGGACAGGCGAGGCCGTGACTGAGGCAGGCAGACTCTACAGGTTTGACCCAGGATTTAAAACAACATCTCTGACACCCCAGCCCAGTATTCTTCAAATCCAGATCCCCCCGTTTTCTTCCATCTCCCTCTTTATTCAGGGAGAATCTGCCTGGCTAAGCAGACAGGTAAAGGAAGGGTTAATACAGACAGTGCAAAGGCACACCACTGCCGTAATGACAAGCTACTGGCGGCGAATTAGACTCTCTGTACGTGATGAGGGCAGCTCTCCCTTCTCCTGTCGGCATGTCCCGTGATACCCAAGACCTCCGTCAGGCCGGGTCAGAGAGAGTGATGTCGCGCAATGAGCCCTTTTCCACGCACACATATACACACACTACACAGACACATAAACCGTTCACTCAGCATTCTAGGTACTCAGAGCCGACTGTGCAATAGTACCATGGCCATGCCTACAACTCTGGAACAATGTGAATTCAGAATGTGGAACTTATTTAACTTGTTACAAAAGGGGTACGAAGGAGGAGGTTCATCCGGAAGAGGAGGCGGGCACAAGTTGCGTAAAGCAGTCTCGTAAGTCGCATTATTTAAAGGCCGTGCAGAAAACGTGACTCTGCTCCTCCAGTGAGCGGGTTTTACACACCTTGCACAAACACAGCCAGGGTTACACAAACCAGGGGAGTCTCGCTGGAGCCACAGAACAGCCGCTATCGGGGAAACTCCTGGCGCCCGAGCCTGTGTGAACGTGCCCAAGACAAAAAAACTGCCACCGGCTCTTTCATTTCTCTGAAATACCAGCTCGCTGTACTGCCCTCACAGACCTCCCCTACACATCACAGCCAGGCGTGACCGTGTGTCAGCGAGAGGCAACGTCTGCCTTTCACAAGCAGCATCTTGACACCCAGACTCTGGAACAAAGAGCTCGGCTCCCCAGAACTACTTGTGGTAAAAACATAACTGCATCCATAAAACATGTTGTATATATTTTAAACACACTTAAATCATCCTATTTCACCTAAACAGAAGCACACCTACGTACAGCACCACAGTAGTAACAGCAGCACGTAGTAGTAGTAGTAGTAGTAGTAGTAGCTGCAGTTTCAGAGGAGTAGTAGCAATAGTAGCTGCACTATTGGATTAGTAGCTTTAGAGATAGTAACAGTGCCGTAGTAATAGCAGCGTGTAGTAGCAACAACAGTAGCAGCAGTACTTTTAGTGATAACAGTAACCGCAGCAGTAGTAGTTCTAGTAATATGTAATGTAATGTAATGTTGTAATGTCATGTTTCTTTATTAGCCCTGTACAATTTCTTGCATTAGGATAACAGTAGCTATAGCACTATTAGTAGTAACAGTAGCTGCCGCGGTAGTAGTATTTGTAGCAACAGTAGCTGCAGTAGTAGCAACAGTACTAACCTAATTAAGTTGACAGTGTCAGCGCTCGAGTCCAGGATGACGAAGACTGTCTGCGGCTGCTCGTGCGGTGCCAGTTGCCCAGGTAACGACACCTGCTCGCGCACCCCCCTGTCACCCCCGTCGACTCCGATGCTGTCGGCGTCCGGATGCAACTGCAGTGCCGGCGACAGCAGTAATATTCCCTGAGATCTCTTCCCTTGGTCGGGGGCGACGGCAGACATCTCTCAGCTGGTTTAGGAGAAAACAACAGCTCTTTTAGATCCCTCTTCTCGGCGTGCTGCTTAGAAACACACTTCAAAAGCAGAACGAAGTTTACGGAGGATAATGAACCACTCCACACGGACTCCTTAATCAATGTCTCTATCGGAGCAAAAATCAATGAATTATATCGTTGCTGTTTCCAATAGCCTTAACAAAATCAACGAAAAGCTTTAATAGGAGGAGCACGTCCTAAAAAAAAAATCCTATTTGAAAAGTTTCGGGTTTTCCAAACGAAAAATTATTTTTTAGTCACTTGTCGGCAGTTTTCAATATAGCGCAGTCGTACTACAAGTTGAAACCAGCGTGCAAAATAACGGCAGGCGGGGGTATATTAAAATATACCTCAATATTCACGCAATTCCATATTCGCCAGGCTTCAAAACAACCTCGTTAGGATGCGAGCTGCGCTCCCTCGGTGCGATTGAGGCAGAGTGACTGAGCTGTTGAGTCACCCAGAGCCGGCTACAGCACAACACGGGGAACTCCGAGGTGACGTAACCCTGACACGGCCGATCGGCCGAGACGAGACGGACAGGCGGCTCAGCCAATGGAGCGAGAAGAGGAGCCGGGGAGCTCGTCTTACCCAGCCAATCGGCGTGAGGGAGGAGGGGGCGGGGGCGGGCGTTCCGCAGATGTGTAGGTCAGAAAATAAGGGGTCGTGCGCATAACGTCGGGCCGGATGGGGGGGTGACAGGAGTTACCCAAGAGTTTAGAAGTTACAAAAACAGCGTTTTTTTCCCTCCCTCAGCGTTTTTGTTTTAAACGGCGTGGTGTTTTTTTTTTTAACCCAAGGTGAAAATGTCCTCATCAAATACGTTTCATTGTCCTGGATTTGTATTTTGTTACAAACGCCCCTTCATCGTCTGTCAGCCCCTATTCCTTTATGTAGCGCCTATAGCCTATAATCTACGTACCCGTGCCAGAAGTAACACATCGGGCGACTCACTGGCCTGTAACCGAGACAGGCTAAATCAGAATCTGTATTTTTCCATTACACACAACCTCCAAGTGATAAACATGCTGATGATTACAAAGGAAAACCTACAGACTGTCACCGGATAAGTGTACACACCCCTGAGTTAGTATTTTAACACAAGCCTATAGCTCTTCAGCAAATCCAAGGTAGATTCTCCGTGGGCACTGTACATTTTCACCCTTTTATACACGCAAGGTCTCAGATTTTCTTAGCCCTGTGCGGTATGACGTAACTGGAGCTCCCCCTAGTGGTGTTCCAATGAGACAACACCCGGCCTCTTGGGTGCAGTACTGCCAACAGAGGCCGGTGACGCTTGAACTTTGTCAAGAGGTTATTATGATTTAGCGGTTCCGAAAGAAATGCCCAAACACACTTAACAGAGGCGTTTAGGAAAACGAGGGTTCGACAAGCCGCCCCCTACATTCCCCACCAGTGTTATTGGAGCAGGAGAATTTGCCTCCCCAGGACAGACCTGATCGAGTCACCAGTCTGCGCTGGAGATGCTGGGTTCGTTTGGAAGGACAGACAGCGGACCGCGTGTTCCTCCGGAAACAGGGTTCGGTGGCAGTGGCTAATCTGGGTAAAATACTGAGTGATTTTAACATCACTTGCTTGAATAGATCTCCATTCTTAACGATATAAACTGCTGTTGGCGTTTACAGTTGCTTTCCCGCAATGAGAACTTGAATAAAGTCAATGAACCAGACAGACTTTCTTGCGTGACACTAAAACGAATTTGCTTTACAGTGTCTAAATGATTTAATAACACGTTTAATAGCGTGTTTACGCTTTACTGTTAATGCACATATGTTGTGTTTTCTTCGCAATACAGGATCTCCGAATAAGTATTCAGGTTGCTAGTATCTGGCACTTTATTTTCAAAGCGTTTATGTGAGTGAATACAACAGTAATAATTTTCGCAGTTTCACAGTCTATCCTAAATCGGACTTTCCGTCCTGAGGCCTGTCGAATTGTCATTGACTGATTATACACACTTCTCTGTCGCCTGGCGACAGGCTGGAACAGTTCACGTCATGACGTAATAAACGACGGGCCTTGCCGTCAGCAACCAATACATCTCAAGAGCCCAAGAAATGATGCACTCAAATTCAATGCGTGAGAAAACGGAACGACGACGTGACAGGCGACAACTGGCATTATCACGGCGTGACTGAGCTGCAAACGCGACTTTCTCAGCGCGGTCGGATTAT
Source organism: Lepisosteus platostomus (assembly GCF_059453375.1). Lineage (NCBI taxonomy): Eukaryota > Metazoa > Chordata > Actinopteri > Semionotiformes > Lepisosteidae > Lepisosteus > Lepisosteus platostomus. Next base: position 3,134,577 of record NC_142613.1, read on the forward strand.
GCAGAGATTCGCACGCTTGGTCACTGGTCAATCGGTCATATTAGTCTGGCAGGCGAGTGGTCGAGCCCAGCGGACAGAGATCCAGGGTCACCCCCTCCCCCATCTGTCCTAATCCAGATAGACGGGACAGTGAAATGGACGGTCACGTTCAGTAGACGCGAGCTGTAAATCGTGGCGTGACTGTTGAGGCTCGTTTTCAGTGCCTTTAAATAGAGAGATTACATCAGACTCCCGTGATCCTGTGCCGGCATTAATAGATAACTTGTTATCAGCAACCCGCGGAGCATTTGTTGTTGTTTCGTTGGTACACCTCTATCTCCAAAACCAGACAGGAGTGTGGAGGAGCAGTCTGGGTTCTGGGATAACTGCTAACTTCTGTTGATCTCTTGAGCAATGTGCCTCTCTCAGCCGGCCCCAGTCAGATGTCCAGCTGTAGAAATGGGCAGGCGTGCGATTTGATGGGGATAAAAGCACCAAGCAGGTCAATAATAATTAAGGAGCGTTCTAATTAACTGCCGGCTAACCATTTCTAAAGGTTTGAATTAATTACACTAGGATTAATTATGCAGGTGATGTACAAAATTAAGTAGAGACAATCAGACACCAAAATCATAGTATCCTCCAACCGCTGAAGACCAGAGATCTCTTCAGGTGGTCAGTAACTTAATGACTGTCTTCAAGAAGTCTCAAACCCCAGTCCCTGAGATCCGTAGATCTTCTGTCTTCCTTCCAAACTGTGCAGTCAATTAAACAATTGTGCAGTCAATTAAACAATTAAACAAACTTTTAGGAGTTTGGTGAAGGTCTTACAATGTCAAAGGGAGCAGTGAAGTGTAAGTGGGTCAGTCTCAGGCCTCAGAGCCAGGGGGTTGTGGGTTCGAGTCCTCACTGTGGAACCTACTGCTGTTCAGTGAGCAGGGTGCTTTACCCCAGTGGCTCCAGTCCACCCAGCTGTGTTACCGGGGACCAGCACAGCCAGGGGTAAGTAACCCCTGTTTACCAGCTGTCCCGCCTTATGTCCAGCACACCACGCAGTGCGAAGCAGCACAGTATCTGTGCATTCCAATATAGCACTCTTCACAATGACGTTACCCAAAGTGCCATCAGTCCAGCAGTTAAGACAAAGCGACAGGTACCCTGAGCAGCAGGCGGCTCACCGGTGCACCTGCACGCTCAGAAGCCCTGCTGTCTTCTTTGTGTCTGGTTTTTCCACAGGTACTGCTGCTGCAGTTCATTATTCCACAGTCCTGGGGTGGGGGGGCGGCTCAGTGGCGCAGTGGTCAGCATTGCTGTCTGCTGGGATAGGCTCCGGCTCCCCTGCGACCCTGTACTGGATAGAGGGGTTATGAGACAGAGGGGTGGTGTGCGTGGAGTTTTCCTGAGCCGCAGGGACCTGCTGGACCTGTCCGATTTGGATTTCCAGGATCGGAGGATGGCCGAGCCCGACCTGGGGTGCTTGTGTACGGGGGGGTCTTGCCCAGCCCCTGCTCCTGAACCCCTGAGGCACCTCAGCTGCTCACCAGACAGGAGTGGCGGCGATTTGAACGGCGAGGTGTCCACGCCCTGCAGGCACCACCAGTGCCACCAGCTTTGGGGCACTGCTGGCAAACTGGTCTGGAACTGGCCTGAGTGGCTTTAAGAAGAATATTCTCTCGTATGAACCGTGACATAAATTATTTAAATAATACTTACTGGATAGAGTTATGTATGTTAAAAGGGTCAGTCCTCTCTTGAAGATTCTGCAGCTCAGAAATGAGGCCCTCCAGACTCTGAAGGGCCGATTCCTGCTGCTCTCACAGGCGTTTGCAGCTGGGAACTGATCGTGGCGTCAGTGAACAGGTCATGTGACGTCCTATTACCTCCTTATGGGCAAACGCTGATCAAACGTCGAGTTTTTAGCATTGCAGAATGTGGGAGTCTGGAACGAACTGCTCTTCCGTGCTGTCGAAGCCCTTGGATGAGATTCCTGGGGGGGGGATGGAAGAGCTGGAGAAACGCTGATCTACAGACACTGTACCCAGAAGATCGAAGACGATCAACAGCCTCCGCTGCACACACTGAAGCAATGAGTTCATAGCCACAAATTCACACCCACCACCTCCGTTTTGATGAAGAACCAACTTAAATGTTTTTATTTCATTTCGTTTTTAAGTTTTTATAAACTTCCTTTTGTCATCTTTGCACAGAGTTCATGGGGACATTAACATACAATGGTTCCCAGTGGCCTGCCACTAATATAATTAATAATAATATAATAACATCAATAATAATAATAATTATAACAGTAATAGTCATGTTTACAATAAAACCTATACAGTTTGTACTCACGATAAAACAAATCAAAAACGTGCCACAGCATGACTTCATGTTTGGCTTAGCAAGACGGAAAATACTGTTCGCACTCTCAAAGCTGAATGGTTTTTGGATTCTGGCAAAACGTTTTACTTTTCTTACATTGGAAAACAAGTCTCTCTCATGCTCACTATGCAGTTGTAACGTTTATTATCGACACAAGGTATTAGGGAAAAGATGGGGGAAAAAACCCGTCGACACCGGTGACAGGGCAGCCGGTTCTTGGTCCGAAGCCCGAACGGATTTTACTCTCATTTTCTTTTTGAATCTCTGTCCAGCTGTGGAGACAAACCGGCTGTGAAATTCCTGTGTGGAGTTTTCTTTTTAATGTGTGGAACGGACACGGCTTTTAAGTGTTCCCTCAAGAGGAATTCCCGCTCCCCTGCCGAAGGGAATGGAGTTTACTGGAGGGTTAGGAAAAAAAAACAGCGTCGGCCTGGTGAGAACAGCGGCAGGGTTTTCCGTGAGAGAGTCATTACTTATTTTACTTTTATTTTTGTTTTGTTCCGTGTTAATTTGATTATTTTTTTCTTGCTTTGGCAACGCTGATTGTACCCATCGGCCATGCTAATAAAGCACCTGGAATTGAATTGAAATGAAATTGAGTATCCGGGCGGCGCCAGCTGATGGAGTTCACACTTCTGCGGGTCCCACAGGCCACCCACGCGCGAGGCTGGGACCCACGGCCCCTGTGGTTCCAGCTGGGAGCACCTCCGCCCCCCCCCCGTGTCCGCAGCCGAGCTCACGACGAAGAGAGACGGGAGCCCCACGTCTGCGGCGGGCAGCCCGCGCTGCAGGTACACAGCTGGCCACAGGGGGGCACTGCTGAGGTCCAAGACAAGGCGACCCCGAGTGACCCAGTGCCATCTCACCCTGGAAAACGCCAGTCACTGACACCTACTGGCACCCAACCAGACTCGAACCGGCGAAGTCTGGGCAACAGGGCTCAACCTGGGCTGGCTGGGCTGCTCAGGAGCTCCTGTGATACTACGATTCAGCGCGGAAGACCTTCCTGAATGAAGTCCAGGGTGGCAAGCTTGTGCCCGACGCGTTATGACAAACCATAGACTTTGCACGCTCTGGGGTAGGAAAGCATGGGAGACCTAGGAGGAAGGGCTGCAGGGCTTGGTGAACCTGCAGAAGTTTGCTGCAAGATTCACTTTCCCAGCAGCATGCGGCTGCCCACTGTTGCCCAGTCTCTCCTCCGCACGGCAGGACAGGACAGGTCAGGGCAGAGCAGGCCAGCTCCCGGCCTGGAGACGAACCGGACAAACTGGACCAGATGGGAATAGAGATCAGCCTTAAAACCCAGCGACGCTTGGGAAACGCGTGCCAGCCCAGTGAACTGGACGAGGTCAGCGCTGCTGTGCGTCCAGTTAGGAGGGTCAAGGTCTCTGTCTCTGCTCACAACCTCTACCTTCCTGAACCGAACTCGTGGCCTGACAGACAAGGAGCCTGCAGAGGGGCTCCTCCGGAGGTCTGCGGCCGGACCCTCTCTCTCTCTCTCTGCCTGGTGCCCTGTGACTGGACTCCCCCTCTCTCTGCGGGCGGACCCTCTCTCTCTCTTTCTCTCTCTCTGCGGCCGGACTCTCTGCCCAGTGCCCTGTGGCCAGACTCTCTCTCTCTGTCTGAGGCCGGACCCTCTCTCTCTCTGCCCGGTACCCTGTGGCCAGATCCTCTCTCTCCCTCTCTCTGTGGCCGGACCCTGTCCCTCTCTGCAGCCGGACTCTCTGCCCGGTGCCCTGTGGCCAGACTCTCTCTCTCTCTGCGGCCAGACTCTCTCTCTCTGCGGCCAGACTCTCTCTGTCTCCGCGGCTGGACTCTCTCTGTCCAGCGCCCTGATGCGTAGTGGCACACATAGGCTTCATCTGAAGACGAGCTGGGTGAACTCTTCCCACACCTGCTGACATGAATCCCAAGCAAATAATTATTTCAAAGAAAAAAAAAACATACAAAAAACAACAGACACTGTTAAATATCTACAACTGTGGTCAGAAACAGATTGAATACACTCGGTAAGAGAGGCCGAGAGCTCCTCTCTGCTCTCCGGGTATAGAAGCATGATTGCAGGCTCAATGACTGGACAAGGGGTCATGTTGCAGACAGCTGGTTCTAAAGGAGAGCTCACTGTGGTTGTTATGAACTGGAGTCGTTACTGTATAAAAACACTGAGACACCGAGCTTGCCTATATCACTTGCCCAGCACCGGGCAATGAAAGAATAAATTATATTTACAAAAGCCAAAGATTTCTCGAGATTTTAAAACGCCCCTCCCCCCCTTTAATGTCAGACTTAACTTTTTATGTTTCATTATGGCTTCAAACTGCCAACATGGTAAAATGGCGCCCCCTATATCTGGAAAATATAAAAAAGTATACTGTTGCTCACATGCTGATTGAGAAACATTAAACGCAGCTAACCAGAGCTCTGTGTGACAGCAAGTCTGTTAGCCATGAGCCCTATGCCTGTAGTTTTGTATGTACGCACACACTCTTACACAGCACTAAGGAAACCGTGCTCAGAAAATGACCTGTTCACTGTGCTCATTTTAACGACTCAACCCACAAAAAAAAAGTTAACTGCTGCCCAAGTGCGTAGTTTGCTACCAATAGCCGCAACTCGGTAATCTTAGCACCACCTTCTAGACCACTGACTAGTATCAGGGAGAAACAAGTAAATCCAGTCCGATATTGTACCCTGATCCACTCCAGGTCTTGCACTGAGCTGCAGGGTGCAAGTTTAACCAAATGCAAACGAAAAGCAAATATTCATATGATGTTCACACTCGACAGAGTGGCTGGAGTTATGGGCTTGAGAGTAAAATGTCAATAACCTGGGAAAACAGTGTAATGAAACTAGGAGTGGAACAAGCTTGTGTAATAGGAACCTGACCTGTTCCTCTCTGATAAACTCTCCTGACAAAGCCATTCCCCTCGAGTGCACTGGTCAAGCCCTCCACGGCAACATCCTGACTCTGTCCCTCTCCTGTCGACAGTATCCTGTACAACAACCCTGCAATAACCAAGAATGACCATCCCACCTGCATCCGAGAGTTCGATGCCACTCAACCTGCTATTGAAAATGTTAAACCACAGGTTTTGTTTTAACCCAAATACCAGGGTACTAAGCCATGCAGAGGGAAGCAATAAACATCAGCTACTTCAGCTTCCTTCTCTCGTAAAAGCTTCACATCGCTTCATCACATAATCATACTGTTCATGTACCAAACAGCAGGATATTAATCCTCCAAAATGCACACAGAGGTACACCAAAACACCAGACCCGGACCTCTCTCAGAAGTCAAGTGTTGAAACCTGTTTTAAATGTTTACAAGTAATTGAATGTCCCAGTGGAAATCAAAACATTTACAGGCCGATAAGCATCATTTGACATCATTTGATAAAAATTAAGATTTCACACAAATCACTTAAGTGTTTGAGAGCAGTCATTATCTCAGTTCTGTTTCACACATGCAAAATAGGTTATAAGCTGCAATGATTGAATGTGAAATTTACTCACAATTTAGCCCCAAAATTGAGAATGGACTATTGTAAACCTTGAAAAGTGCAATTCCAAATTTAACTTTCCCTTCTTAAACACAGGCTAGCGAATAGCTACTGTTCTATTAAACCTGTTTGGATGACTAACACTGGCATAATACCTTCCAAAGGAAACCATTCTTTACCATTTAAGAATTCAAGAAAATTACTTCCTGAGAAAAAAACAAGGGCAGAGACATCAATGTAGTAAGTGAGGAAAAGCAGTATTGTACCCTTTTTAGTAATAAAAAAAATAACCTGTGCTTACACTGACCAACAGGGGGCGACATGCATTGTAATTCTCTTATCGGCACACTAGGTGGCTCTTGTACAATAGGAATTTGAGCCAGTCCACAAAATGTCTCCCACACTTCCAGCTCAGACAAACTACTTCGCAGATTAACCCTGACTTCTCAAAATGCTGTATCAGGGGACTTGGACAAGTAAGAGACTGCGATCAGGTCATTTCAGCAAGATCATCACCATTCCCCAATGCAGAGCAACTGCAGAGCACACGTGATAACATAAGGTTTTGTTATGTAATCAGGTGTTATGTATTCAGCGTGCAAGAGTGTGTGTTTTATTTTGTTTTATGCTGCAATTGACTTCATATTTCTAGAAGTCCATTCTTTTTTTTTTTTCGGGAGTGGTCTGCGTGGTCCAATCATAGCTTGCCCATCGAAGCTATCAGCCAATCACGTCGTCTCTTCAGTGGAGGCACCTGGCTCCTCCCCTTCCTCCTCTGCAGCCTCTGAGATGGAGGCGTGTCCCTGTAGCTCCTCCCCTCTCCCTGCCCTAGACAGAACCTCCATCCAGCGCCGTTGAAGCTCCTCCCCCTCGGCGCTGAAGTAGAGGGTCAGGTGACTCTGGCTGATCTTAAAGGCAAAGCGCCGCTCCAGCCTGTCTCCGGGCTCCGGCAGGGAGATCTCGAACCCGATCAGAGGCACGCTGCGCTGGGCTTTCACATCCTGGGGAGGAAGGGGGGAGACAGAGAGAAGGTGGGTGCAGGAAAGGAAGCGTAGGAAGAGCAGAGTAAGGAAGATTAAAGCTTCTGCATTAAAACACACTGTTCACATGTGCCCAATACACATGTAGGCAACCGATCTCAACACTGAAACACCAGTGTCTTGACCAGGTTACAGTGACGTCACGGTAGAAGATGTAAAAAAAAACATTCAAAGCCCATGGGGGTGGCTCCCTCTCACCTGTGGCGCCCCGTAGATGTAGAGGACGAGCGGCTCGTTTTCGGGGATGACGAACCAGGCCTTCTGCCAGCCCCTGCCGGAGCCCTTCTCCATGTGGTGGAGGAAGCTGCACAACACGCTGTTCTCCGCCACCACTGAGGCCTGTTTCTGCGCACAGAGAGGGAGGACAGGGGCCGCGTCACACCATGCAGCCCGGCCCTCAGGGGTGAAAGGCAGCTGCTGGTCAATTTCTGGGGGCTTCCAGCTGGCTCAAGCAGTACGAGGACAGACGGTATAGTCCAGACATGATGCGATGGAGTCGTGGCAACCCACTGTGACTGTGATTCCACAGGCCTCCACAGCTGACCACTAACCCACTGTGACTGTGATTCCACAGGCCTCCACAGCTGACCACTAACCCACTATGATTGGTATTCCTCAGATCGTGCACTACTGGCCACTGACCCACTGTGACTGTGATTCCACAGGCCTCCACAGCTGGCCACTAACCCACTGTGACTGGGATCCCTCAGAGAGTGCACAGCTGGCCACTAACCCACTGTGACTGGGATTCCCCAGAAACACAGCTCATCTGGGTGGTGGCAACTCTCCCACGAGGCACTGCAGATCGCTCAGCGTGGCATGCAGGAGGACAGCGTGAATCTGCTCCGGGTCCCAGGCTCCAGAATCCCATTCCTCCTAAAGCCAGTCTCCCTTCCCCATCAGCCTTGTCCCCCCTTATTCCTGAACCCCCCCCCCGCATTCTGCTCCCACCCCCCTTACCTCCAGGATGGAGCGGCGCCGGTGGGGGGTGTGTGACAGGCAGGCAGGGGAGAGAGGCGCCCCCTGCAGGGTGGTGTAGCAGTCCACGCAGACGCGGTTCGGCCGGTTGTTGTCGTACAGGAGCCTCGCTCTGAACTCCGAACACTTCCCACAGACCACCTGGGCGCAGGCAGACAGGGATGAGGAGTGTGTATCAGTACTGTTAGTAGATATGGCGGCAGTAATGCTGCCAGCAATATCACATGTAAATTCTACATCGGCAGTGATAGCTAAATTAGCATTTTCACTATCAATCGCATCAAATGTAGTTATTAGCAGCAGCAATGTTAGAGAAGTATTGGAGGTTTCACCAGTATGACAGTATAGCAGTAGTAGTATTAGAATTATACACAGTAATGTAGCTGTAATATTAGCAGCAGTAGTATTAGTATTATACACCGTAATGTAGCTGTAGTATTAGCAACAGTAGTATTAGTATTATATACAGTAATGTAGCTGTAGTATTAGCAGCAGTATTAGTATTATATACAGTAATATAGCTGTAGCAGTAGCAGCAGCAGTATTAGTATTATATACAGTAATGTAGCTGCAGTAGCAGCAGTATTAGTATTATATACAGTAATGTAGCAGTAGCAGCAGCAGTATTAGTACTATATACAGTAACGTAGCTGTGGAATTAGCAGCAGTATTAGTATTATATACAGTAATGTAGCAGTAGCAGCAGCAGTATTAGTATTATATACAGTAATGTAGCTGTAGAATTAGCAGCAGTATTAGAATTATATACAGTAATATAGCAGTAGCAGCAGCAGTATTAGTATTATACACAGTAATGTAGCTGCAGTAATGTAGCTGTAGCAGTAGCAGCAGCAGTATTAGTATTATATACAGTAATGTAGCAGCAGCAGCAGTATTATTTATACACAGTAATGTAGCTGTAGAATTAGCAGCAGTATTAGTAGTATACAATGTAGCTGTAGCAGTAGCAATGCCGTATTACATGTCCGCAGGCCTTGCAGTGGTGCCGTCTCTTGGTGATGGAGTTGAAGGGCTCCTGGCACTTCATGCACAGGGTCACCTCCTTCTCCCGGATGGGGGTCGGGGCGCGCTTTCCCAGGTCTGTGTTCTGCAGGGGAGCCGGGCAGCAGATGCCCACAGAGAGACAGAGAGCAGAAAGAGCAGTTGAGCTCTGTTCTCCACAGAACAAGGACTACGTGGGTGACAGAGAACGAGGGTGCTCTGAAGAAGACAGACATTGAGATGGTGGATATGAACTGTCTAGGAGAGGTTACAGAGAGAGGGGGCAAATCAGTAGGTGGCACCCACAACACCCCAACCCTGACACCCTCTGAATTTGTTATAATACAATATAAGTGACCATTTTTGGACCCGCGGTTCATTATTCTGCTAAATGGCATTCCCTGGACCTGCCACTGTAGGGCTGGGATCAGCACCCTGTCCTTACCTCCCCATAACCTTTGACCCCTTGGCCTATCAGAAAAAACCTTTGGTTGGTTGGTTTGTTGTTTTGTTTTTGAAAACATTCCTACAAACACAGCTATACCTTACGTATATGGGCACACGTGTGTGCGTGTGTGGGCACAGGTAGGTGTGTCTGTGTGTGTCTGTGTGTGTGTGGGCACAGGCAGGTGTGTGTGTCTGTGTGTGTGTGGGCACAGGCGGGTTTGTGTGTCTGTGTGTGTGGGCACAGGCAGGTTTGTGTGTCTGTGTGTGTGGGCACAGGCAGGTGTGTGTGTCTGTGTGTGTGGGCACAGGCAGGTGTGTGTGTCTGTGTGTGTGTGGGCACAGGCAGGTGTGTGTGTCTGTGTGTGTGGGCACAGGTGGGTTTGTGTGTCTGTGTGTGTGCGGGCAGGTTTGTGTGTCTGTGTGTGTGTGGGCACAGGCGGGTGTGTGTGTCTGTGTGTGTGTGGGCACAGGCGGGTGTGTGTGTCTGTGTGTGTGTGGGCACAGGCGGGTTTGTGTGTCTGTGTGTGTGGGCACAGGCAGGCAGTGGTGAGACTCACGGGCGAGTTGGGGGGTGTGTAGTCCTCGTCTCGAGAGGAGCAGTTGAGCAGCTTGAAGGTTTCCAGCGTCTGTTCGTGTCTCTGAATGGTGGCCTGGATAGCCTGAGAGAGAGGAGGAGGAGGGATGAAGAGCAGGGGGAGAGAAGGTGAGACGCCCTACCAGCACTCACTGCAGCAGAATGAGAAGAGGAACCTGACCTGGTCCTGCACTCACTGGGTTCATGGGTTCATGACTGGGATGACTGCGCCCTACCTCTAATGTGAAGTGAGTGAGGCAGCACTGTACAGAGACAATAATGACGTTTATCTTGAAAGAGTATCAACAGAAGGCATGATCTCAGCAGCTCTTCTCAGCTCTCCCTGTGTGTTTGTGCTGAAGATACGTGCAGTTCCAGATACCTGCATCCAGTCTTTCTTCTCTTCCTCTGTCCTGTAGTACAAAAAGAGAAAGATAAACAACAGAAATTAGCACGTGGTTTGAACCAGCAGGTGAGTTTATCTGCTGGGCTTCACAGAGAAAAAGACACTCGTCACTAGTGTGCATGCGAGGTAGAGAGCTCACCGCGCTTGCAGCTCCAGAGAACGTTGCTTTCCGGACACCAGGAAAGTCTGTGGTACGTTCACGCTGCTCGTCTCCTTCAGCTGGGGACACAGCATTACATCAGCATGACATCACACACCATGACATCATATCATATCATATCACATTACATCACAGGACGCAACATCACACCCCATGACATCATATCACGTCACATCACATCACAGGCCATGGCATCACACCCCATGACATCATATCATGTCGCATTACATCATAGGACATGACATCACATCCCATGACATCATATCCCATTACAAACCAAGCACTCCACTCTACTGCAGATCATGGGTATTGCAGGGAGAAACCAGAAAGAAACTGCCATGAGAGGACTCACCTCCATGCCATCCACATCAATCCTGGCCCGGACGCTGAACTTCTGCCCGATGAGCCTCAGTTTTGGGACACAGTAGAGTAACCTGTCGTTGAACTGCAGCGAGATACAGACGGAGACAGAAGCTCAGAGTTTTGAGTCTGCATTTTAAATGAAATGTGAACGCAGGACACTCTAATGCTATTGGAGGAGGGGGACTGCAACCTGCTCTCAAGTTCTTTGGTACCCGGGAGCAACAGGAAGCTTGAGATGCAGACATGCGCAGGGAGGAGTAGAAGAGGACAGGGACACAGGAGGAGAGGTATTATTGATGGTGATAAAGAGGGTACTGACCAGGATGAGGTATCGGTCCTGCGAGGTGCCGTTCTTTGCAGACAGTTTGAGGATGTGCCCCTCTTTAATGAGCTCGTTTGTGGGGTTGACAATGTCCTCCTCTCCCCCCAGCAGCTCGTACACCTTCAACAACTTGTGCATCCGCTCCTGGAAGGGCCAGACACACACAGACACAGAGACACACAGAGGGCCAGACACACACACACACACAGACAAAGAGGGCCCAACACGTACAGACAGAACCAAGAAAACAAACAAACGGAAAAAACCATACATTAGTTTGTGTCCCTGTCTTTTAAGGATGTATATAGGTCTTAATATATGTTCAACGTCTTTATTTATCTTATTGGTGTCTTATTCACTCTAATTCATAACACAACCATAACAAAACCAGTGACCCACAGTGAGGGGTGAGTCAGTGACCCACAGTGAGGGGTGAGGAGTGAGTCAGTGACCCGAAGTGAGGGGTGAGTCAGTGTCCCACAGTGAGGGGTGAGGAGTGAGTCAGTGACCCACAGTGAGGGGTGAGTCAGTGTCCCACGGTGAGAGGTGAGTCAGTGTCCCACAGTGAGGGGTGAGTCAGTGTCCCACAGTGAGGGGTGAGTCAGTGTCCCACAGTGGGGGGTGAGTCAGTGACCCACAGTGAGGGGTGAGTCAGTGACCCACAGTGAGGGGTGAGTCAGTGTCCCACAGTGAGGGGTGAGGTAGTGTCCCACAGTGGGGGGTGAGGCAGTGTCCCACAGTGGGGGGTGAGGCAGTGTCCCACAGTGGGGGGTGAGGCAGTGTCCCACAGTGAGGGGTGCACACGACAGAAACAAAACTATATTTCCAGCTCTAGTTGAGCATTTGCCCAAAAGTGGCTCAGCTGATTGATTCCAGCACTGTTGAACTTGGAGGGGGGCAGGTTTGGGGGTCCATGGGGGGGGGGGGTCATCCCAGCAGGAGCAGGAGCCCATCCACAGTCCACACTCACCATCTTCCGGATGGCTGCGTTGGAGTGCTCCGCCGCTGTGGCGATCAGCTCCAGGGACTCTAGGAGAGAGGATTTCTCGTTACAGTGCATATTAATTAGGAACAGCAGCACATCATCCCACTGCCCACCAAGACAAGCGTAAGGGTGATCATAACAGACCAGATAGATATCATGGAGTCGTGTGCTCTCATGAAACTGCAGGACTAATGTGATGCAAAGCATTACAGCCCCTAAGGAGGGGAGCACTAATGACTAAAGACTCAAGAGCTGCAGGGAGGAGGGCTGGAGCTCCACACAGTAACCGCAGAGAGCAGCCAGTGACGGCAGTCAGACTCCAACTGCACAGCAGTCTGATCCACTCCAGGTTTTACGAAGAGGAGCCTGTACAATTCTTTTGAGTCGGGAGCCGTGTCAGAATGGTCAGACTAAGCTCTCTCTCAGCTGATGGTACCCCATCTCACCTGTCCCAGCCACGGTCTCTCACTGACCTTCCTGTCTGCACCCTTTCACAGGGAAATTTAGGACTCCCACTCCAGGAAAACAACAGAATTTAAGAATATCCTAAAACCTGGATCACACCTTCCCCCTTCTGAATCCTCTCCAGTTTCAGTTATCAGCTCACCACCCTTCTCCCCCAGTACTCTCTCCCCTGTGTGTGTCCATTCTCACCCCTTCCTGTGGTCACTCTCTCCCCTGTGTGTGTCCCTCTTGTGGTAACTCTCTCTCTCTGTCCCCTGTGTGTGTCCCTCCTGTGGTCACTCTCTCTCTCTCCCCTGTGTGTGTCCCTCCTGTGGTCACTCTCTCTCTCTCCCCTGTGTGTGTCCCTCCTGTGGTCACTCTCTCTCCCCTGTGTGTGTCCCTCCTGTGGTCACTCTCTCTCTCTCCCCTGTGTGTGTCCCTCCTGTGGTCACTCTCTCTCTCTCCCCTGTGTGTGTCCCTCCTGTGGTCACTCTCTCTCTCTCCCCTGTGTGTGTCCCTCCTGTGGTCACTCTCTCCCCTGCTCCGTCCTCTGTTCCTGTCTTTATCCCTGCTCCTTCCTCTCTCTCCCACACCCCTGCAGGAGCCCTACAGCTGAAACTCTGTGTTTGTCTACTTCCCAGTGTGGAACTGCCTTCTCCTCTGGCTACACTAATCACACCGATGCCTCAGTATGGCCAGAACGAGACAGTTCTCGGGACTCGGCTCTATTACTCTGAGCGTCCTTGTAGTCGGGGGCGTCCTGGGGCAGCCGGTGCAGGTAGTCCTTCAGCAGCAGCTCGTAGCGGGGGATCCTCTGGACCGGCTCCAGCATGTGGTGCTGAAGGGTCAGATTCCCACACACCTCCTCCTTCTGCTCCCCTCACACACAGAGAGGGAGATGCACAGAGACACACAGACACAGAGAGAGACACATACACACACAGAGGGAGATGCACAGAGACACACAGACACAGAGAGAGACACATACACACACAGAGAGGGAGATGCACAGAGACACACAGACACAGAGAGAGACACATACACACAGAGAGAGGGAGATGCACAGAGACACACACAGAGGGTGAGGAAGACACATAGTGACACACCAGAGAAAAGAAACAAAACACAGTATTAATACAAGGCTGGGTCTTTTTCAAGGATCTATTCAAACCCTTAAATTTAGCCTATTTTTGGCTTTTGGCCTCTTCCTGAGGGTGCAGGGTGAAAATCTGGGTTTTTTAAAAGCCTTAGCTACGACTGGACTCTGTGCCTTCTCTGTGCTTTGACTGGCCCAAGCTTAAGGAAATGTAATCAGGGAAATGGGGTGACAGAAATAGTGGAGTACCCCAGGGGTCTGTACTAGGACCACTTCCTAATTTAGATCAACGATCTAGACTTTGGTAATAGTACACTAGCCAAGTTTGCTGATGGCACCAAACTGAGACATTAGCAAACACCGTTTGCAAAGCTGCAAATGAGATTCAAATATGTCGAGATAAATCTCAAGATTGGGCAAACTCTGGCAGATTACTTTTAAAGTAGACAAGTGCGGGATTTTTGCATGCAGGTAGTAAAAAACTGTAAATACAAAAAAAAAGGACACGCTGACCTAGAAGAGGCTACTTCTGAACCAGACTGAGGCGTCTAGGTCGACTTATCATTTATGTCATCTAGGCAATGTGCAATGTGAGGAAGAAGTTTTTAAAAACCAAACAGAGCGTGTGGACATCTAGTCAAAAGTGGCGAATTAAAATCAAGGTCGTGATGGGAGAGGTGACAGCTCCTCCTCCTCTCAGAGAGCACTCCTCTGTGTTTAAATCTGCACTCCCCGGCCAGCAGGGGGTGAGAGGTCACCCGGATGGGCTCCTCTTGTCCCGATCCTAATCCCTCCTCTTAAGGGCGCTCCGGCTCTTTCCCGTTTTAGTTGGTTTTGTGCACCTGCCTCCTGTCCAGCCCCTCCCTTTTTAAGCCAGATGCTCCTACCAATCTGGGCTCAGCTTTGGGAGATGGACGGACCGGAAGCCCGCCTACCAGCGGGTCCAGGAGAGACCCGACGGCATTCGGCTGCACCCCCGCGTCCTGACCATCTGGGTCCGGGGCTGGGAGCGCCTGGCCCCGTTAATTCTCTTTTATTCCCTGTCCCTGCACCGGGTCCCAGTCCAGTTTTTAAACCTTGGACTTGTACGCCTGGACCACCCCCCCCCCCCCGAGCACCAGTGCTCAGTTGTCACGCCCCCCTGTCCGTCAGCCTGCCCAGCTCCTCATCGTCTCCTCCCCGTGTCTGTTCCACTCCCTTCCAGATTCTGCCGTCTGCACAGGGTCCTGATCTACGCTGACACCTCTCTCCAGCAGTGCTCACTAAATCCTCAATGGGCTTTGAGACTCCCTGTGCAGTGAGACCGTGGGGCCTGTTTGGAGCTTCCCCAGCGCCGTGCTGCCAGAGACAGACGGTACCTGGATGTCGTGGATGATGGTTTTGAACTGGGACGATCGCTCCATCCAGGAGTTGACCAGCTCCATGGCGCGGTCGAAATTCTTCACGTACTCGCCGTACATCTTCAGGAAGGGAGCCAGCTTCTGCAGGATGTCGCCTATCCGCGGGTTCGAGTCCCTGGGACAGATGAGAGGAACAAATGAGACCCAGTCTCCCTCGCTAACCTGGAGCTTCACACTGATAAACTGACTGAGCAGCCCAGTGTCTAACACACTGATTGACTGAATGACACACCGATGTACTCACAGACTCATCATTTTCATTTTGATCATCACCCTTCCGGGCTGACCAACCGACCAGCACATTGACAGGCACATCGCCCCCTTCCCCACAACACCTGCCCCACCCTGGCCCCACCCCCACCCCACCCTGGCCCTGCCCAGCCCCGCCCCTCCCTCACCACTCCTCCATGCGCTTCTCCAGGGCCGGGAGCAGGAACTGCTGGTGGAAGCAGTAGATGGAGCAGATGTTGGAGAAGATGCCCATCACCACCTCCGAGGGAAAAGAGTTGCGGGTTCGAGCCTCCTCCATCAGCTGGGTGCAGAACACCTGGGGGCAGGGAAGGAAGGAGGGGTGGGGAGAGAGAGAGAGACAGCCTCTCAAGTCACAGAAACACAGAACTCTATCAGCAGCATTGCACACGAAGAAAAGAAGAGACCCCCAGGGAAACAGCTGAGCTCCCCAGGGCATGAAAACGCCACGCAAGGACAGAGCAGGAAACAGGAAGACAGAGAGACACAGCAGGGAGAGGCAGAGAAACAGGAGAGGAGGGAAGAGAGAACAGGGAGGTACAAAACGGGACATTTAAGAGAGGACGGGGGGGGGAGGACGCTGGGAAGATGTGGTCAGATGCAATGGGCACAGAAGAAGGAGAGAGGGGGGGCTGTGCAGGTGAGCGTACCTGGTCCAGGAGGTGCAGTCTGGACACGTAGGCCTTCTCTGTGAGCAGGAGCTCGTTGGCGATGTTGAACACCTTCTGCTGCGTGGAGAGCTGGGCAGGACAGACACACAGCACGCGCTCAGACGCAGAGAGGCCACCGTACCCAGAGGGCACAAGTCGACAGCTTACAGTACATTCTACTGTTACAGATATTAACAGACTTGACAATAGATACAGGTAAAGGTTTATCCCATGTTGAAAAGAAAAGAGCCTTCTTCAGGTGTGGCAGGTGTGTGGAGTGTGATTTTAACCCTGGAATAAACCTGTGCCTGTTCCTTTGCAGCCAGGAGTTTATAACGGAAGTTCTGGAGGAAGGTTAGATCCTAATCTCTCACATTTCCGCTTGCCTCTGTGCATGTACAAGTCTCACACCCAGGACTTCCCTTGGAGAACCTCTGCTGTGTCCCTCCTGCTGCTCAATCTACAGCCGTGCAGCAGCTCTCTAATACAACCTACTGTTATTCCTCAATACATGAAGCTGTTATCCACTGTGTTCACACTAGGAGGATCGGGGGTGGGAAGGAGTCTGGGGGCTGGGCTGAGTGTTGCTGTGGGGGGGGGGGGGGGGCAGGGAACCTGCAGACTCACAGTGACGCCAGGCAGAGATGCGCCACTGTGGAGCGCTGTGGAGCTCTTAGTGTGTCGCTGGGTGGGAACGTGTCTCACTCTCTCCCTCGCACTCCTGTGATGGTCATGTCCAATTTCGAAAGGGAAATATCGAACACCAAACCGGTAATAGTGGAGGAGGAAGAAGGAGGGGGCTCACCTCAGACGAGTCCTGCCTCTCTGCTTTGAGGGGGCTGGCCAGGGAAGGCTGGAGGGTGGGCGTGGAGGCCAGCTCACTCTCATCCCCGCTGCCCTCCTCCATGTCGCTGTCCCCCTCCGAGTAGCGGGAGACCCCCCGGCCCCCTGTGGCACCCCTTTCACCCTCTCCAGCTGGGCAGCGAGGGGAGAGGGGGGGCAGGGGCTGGGCGGGGCTCGGGGGGCGGTCCCTCTCCGGCAGCCCCGCCCTCTCCTCCTCCCCCACGAAACAGAGCTCCTCGCTGTGGGAGGGGGAGCTGATGCTGTCGATCCCGCTGTCCCGGTTGGCCAGCTTGCCGTCCGTCTGAGGCGGGGGGAGGGACAAGCGGTCCGAGGGGACATCCGATTGGCCGGCTAGCAGGTCCCTCATCTCCAGGGCGTCCAATAACTTGTCGGAGGCGCTGTAGCCCGATTCGCAGGACAGGCGTCGCTCGGGACACCTGGCCGCTGCCCCACTCTCGCCCTCCTCTTCCTCTTCCTCCTCACCCCCCTCCATCCCTTCAGCTGTCCCCCCTGGAACCCCCCGGCCCTCAAGGGGCATGGGACACAGTCTGGGTGGTTCCAGAGGAGGAGAGGGTGGAATCTCTCCTGCCGTTTCGGTTTCCGGCTCGGAGGCGCGGGCAGGACAAAGGCAGCCACCACTGATATCGGGCACCACGATGATCTGCTCTCTGAGTGACCAACGAAAAGACAGAGGAAATTAGGAGAGCAAGTGGGACATTTCTGTGCTCCAGGGGCAGCCAGGGGAGTACTGCAGCAATGAGGACAGGGCATTTCAGAAGCAAACGGGGGGTGACCAGGTCAGCCCAGTCCATCCCCCTCATTGTCTCAGGAAGGCTGGGAGTATCGCCGAGGATAACAATCATCTCGTTTCTCACTTTCTCTCCCCTACCCTCTGGTAAGCGTTATAGGAGCATCAGGGCTCGTAGCTCCAGATTCAGAGACGGCTTCTTCCCGCAGGCTGTCAGATTACTGAGCTCTACCCCCACCACTGGCTCCCACTGACGTTTCTTTTTTTCTTCTCATACTGCTTGTCTGACCTTTTTTTAAGTTCTATGTTAACTTGTTGTGATGTTGCTGTTGTTGTTGCTGCTGCTGCTGCTGTTCTGTGTTCACGTTTCTGGCGCGCACAAGCAAAGAAGCATTTCGCTGCACTCGTCATCACACACCAACTGGACTGAGCTGAGCTCCACTACAGGAGGGGGGGAGCAAGAGGGCGGCAGAGAGAGACAGCAGACAAGGGGAAAGAGAGAGAGAGAGAGAGAGAGAGAGAGAGAGAGAAAGGCCCACCTCTCAAACTTCTCGATGAGCGACAGCACGCAGGACGGAGTGGCGCCCCCCTCTGTGCGCGGCAGGGTGGCGCGGCCAGCCCGGGGATCCGCAGGGAGGGGGCGGGAGGGAGGCGGAGGGATGGGCTTGTCAGGACCCCGAGGAAGGCGCAGGCCCTGCAGATGGGGCGGCTTCGGGGGAACTGTGAGGTCCAGCACAAAACACACCAATCAGAGAGCAGCCGAGGCACATCAAGGACCGATTACAGAGCAGCTCCGTGCACACTGACGATCTTAGCCAATCACAAGGTACCTTTTTGCACACTGACACTCGTAGCCAATCACAGGGCAGCCGACACACATCAAGCACCAATCACAGAGCAGCTTTCTGCACACTGACATTCTTGGTCAATCGAAGAGCATCTCTGTGCACACTGACCTCGGAGCCAATCACAGAGCAGCTGACACACATCAAGGACCAATGAAAGAGCAGCTCCACACACAGGGAAGCCAACTTGCACAAAGGGCCAATCACAGAGCAGATTTCCAAGTACCAATTGGAGAGCAGTTGAAGAGGGATCCTGACTTGTGCCTATGGAATTTTATCTTGAAAAAGTAACTGGCCACTCAGTTGCTGAAGTGTTTATAAAAAAAGGAACAGCTCTAACGGGAGCTGCTAGCGCTCCAGTGAGCACAGGAGTCCCAGTCGCAAGAGCCAGGTCTTGAATCCAAATTGGGAGGGCGGGTAACAAACATGAGAGGTTTTAAATTGAAGAGCCTGTATAGCGAACTTCATAGCAGAGAAGGTTCTGCTGTAAAGTTACGGCACTAACAACTCTGTCTGTCACTAATCAAATTATTTTCTCCAGTTCACTGCGCCTGTGCTGCCCGAGGCAGAGTCACAGCCTTGTAGTCTGATCTGGCCCGGGAGCTGCTGTGTGTAGTGCTGGACCAGCAGGGGGCGCTCTTCCCTCTTGACCAGAGTGTCCAAACCATGCCTGAGCAGCAGACAGGGGAAGCTGGTCCTGACCACTCCAAGGTCCTTAATGATCTCTACAACGGGTGGAGGAGCAGAGGTGTTGGCCTGGCTGAATTCCACTGTGGGTTTGAACACTGGTTCCCCTGAAGTTTTCCCGTAATTCCTCAACTCTTCCCTGTGATTCCTCATGTCCCCCCCAGGCTGCAGCAGGGAGGGCGGGCGTTTGCCTACCTTGCGGCTTGGGTCCAGGCAGCGGGGGCCGCGTCTTTGGGCCCGCGGGGGGCAGCTCCGGGGGCCCCCTCTCGCTGGTGCCGTTGCAGTCCTGGGGTCCCAGGGGCCCGGGGTCCGAGCAGAGGCGCTGGGGGGTCTCGCGGCTCCCCAGGCAGGGCCCCGGCTCCAGGGACAGGCTCTTGGTCAGGAGCCGCGGACTGGAGGAGGAGGAGCCTAATGAGGGATGAGAAAGGGTTTAGGAAGAGGGAGGAGGCACGGCTCCCTCAAGCCCCCCAAAACAGTACTGCAGCAGGCGCTCCTGTCCACAGCCCCCCGCTGGAAAGCACAGTACAGCGCAGTCACCCCCTTCCCCCTGCAGATCCACTGGGAAAGATCGGTGCACAGGAAGACATGCAGCTTTCTGCACATTAAGAGAGCAGCTGTGAATACGCCTGACGGGCTCCTTTCAGACGCCTCAGAGCTCCAGGAAGAGAAAGAGCGGAGAGCTGTGCTTCCAGCAGACGAGCGCGAGCCCTGAAAGATATTCTCCTCCTCCTCCTTCTTTCTATTACATTCATTTCCGTAATTGAACTTTCACAAGGAAAGAAGGAAGGGGAAAGCATGGAGCAGAGATATAAAAAACAGGTCTGCATTCACAGCATGAGAATCCGCAGACAGCCCGCACCCCGAGTCCTGACCCCTCCTACACTGGACACAGCCCGCACCCCGAGTCCTGACCCCTCCTACACTGGACACAGCCCGCACCCCGAGTCCTGACCCCTCCTACACTGGACACAGCCCGCACCCCGAGTCCTGACCCCTCCTACGCTGGACACAGCCCGCACCCCGAGTCCTGACCCCTCCTACTCTGTACCCAGCCTGCACCCCGAGTCCTGACCCCTCCTACTCTGTACCCAGCCTGCACCCCGAGTCCTGACCCCTCCTACTCTGTACCCAGCCTGCACCCCAAGCACTCTCAGGCCGCAGTGTGCTCAGTAGCTCACGGGCCGCAGTGTGTTCAGTAGCTCACGGGCCGCAGTGTGCTCAGTAGATTGCAGGCCGCAGTGTGCTCAGTAGCTTGCGGGCCGCAGTGTGCTCGGTAACTCGCGAGCCACACTGTGCTCGGTAACTCGCGGGCCACACTGTGCTCGGTAACTCGCGGGCCACACTGTGCTCGGTAACTCGCGGGCCACACTGTGCTCGGTATCTCGCGGGCCACACTGTGCTCGGTATCTCGCGGGCCACACTGTGCTCGGTATCTCGCGGGCCACACTGTGCTCGGTATCTCGCGGGCCGCACTGTGCTCGGTATCTCGCGGGCCGCACTGTGCTCGGTATCTCGCGGGCCGCACTGTGCTCGGTATCTCGCGGGCCGCACTGTGCTCAGTATCTCGCGGGCCGCACTGTGCTCAGTATCTCGCGGGCCGCAGTGTGCTCAGTGTCTCGCGGGCCACACTGTGCTCGGTATCTCGCGGGCCGCACTGTGCTCGGTATCTCGCGGGCCGCACTGTGCTCAGTATCTCGCGGGCCGCACTGTGCTCAGTATCTCGCGGGCCGCAGTGTGCTCAGTGTCTCGCGGGCCGCACTGTGCTCAGTGTCTCGCGGGCCGCACTGTGCTCAGTGTCTCGCGGGCCGCACTGTGCTCAGTGTCTCGCGGGCCGCACTGTGCTCAGTATCTCGCGGGCTGTGGGGTTTTGCAGGACTCTGCTGCGGCGGCTGCCCTGCGGAAGAACTGCGGGACGCAGACGGGCGGGACGTCCCAGCAAGCTCTTCAAGCGGCGCGGGCAGCGTGCCCACAGGCGGGCCCGGGCGGCCGGGAGCTCTGGCCATCTTAAGGGAGAGGCTGTCCCCCACATGGCCTTAATTGATTCCATATGATGACACCAGTTAAGCATCGAGCTTTATTACTTCCACGTGTTGGGCTGGCTCTCCTGGCAGGAGCAGGCCCGGCTGTCTTGGCACAGGGATGTCTGGGCCTTCTTTAAGGATCTTCCCTGCAGCCTGAAATAAGCCACTCACTTCATCCGGGCCGCCGATCGGCCTGCCAGCGAGACAGCACACAGGCTGTCCTCACTCCAGCCTTGCAACAAGACCCCCTTTACAAACTGAGACACATGCAGACAAAGATGGAGCTGTCTCTTAAATGGACCCTTTTGCATGATTTTTTATTTGTATTCAAAGATCGATTTATTACTTTTCCCTGCTGAGGAGGCTTGGACCTAGTGATGTTTTAAATTTCAATGCATCAAGCACGATGTCCATTTCTACCAGATCTGACAGGAAATGCTCAATCCTGGCAGCTGTTCTGTTCAGGCTATCTCCTGGGATGTTGCTGTCCCATTGGACACCTGAAAACGCCACCTTTAGCTATCTCCTGGCTGAATCCCACCAAGCGCCCCTGGATTAAAATGCACACAAGATGTAATCTTGGTTTTTCTATACTGTGGTCCCCGTGACACAAGTGTCAGCCTTTTGCATGATCATCTAAGTCAGGCCCTACCTGGTACCAGCAGCAGACACAGCGGAATCTCAGGCCTGCTCCATTAAGGGCGGCATGAGAGGCTCCGCTCAGCTCCAGAAAGAACGACCAGCTGCCACTCTCATCACTGTGAAACTTACGAAAGGTTGTGGCCGCCTATTACAGAGAAAACCCTTCTGCGCCAGGCTCTGTCTCAACACAGGCAGAGAACCGAACAAGCTGGATCTGTCCTTCTCTGCTTTCAGCACCATGAGGCCCTGCGCCTGGCAAGCACTTCCGGACGGCTTCCCTTCCGCAGAGCAGAGCTCCTCTCTCCCCGCACAACCGCAGGGTAAATGCAGGATAACTGCTTTGTGCATTTAAATAAACTGTAACCAGCTCTACTAGAAAATGCGTGAGTCTAACTAAAATGGTTAATGCATACGGGAAGGCTTAAAGAGAGATTGTTAAACATATTTATCTTTTATGGGTTTTTTATGACTATTGGTTTTAGAAGAAGACAGAACGTTAAAAAAAATGAAAAAAACTTTTATCAGAATTATCAAATGGCTTTGGACTGAGAGAGCAGGTAACAATTTATAAAGTAAACATCCTACATTCTTCCCAAGTGAAAAAGGAGAAAAGAATAAGGCCTTTTTTCAGGCAGTCTGGAGTTCGCCACCTCAGCTAAAAATAGATCCAGAAAATGGGAGAAAAACATATCGGCAAGGAGTCAAACCCCAGAGTGTCCCGGGCCTGGTTTCCAGAGAGTCATCGAAACCATCAGGGCTCTCACACACAGGCACACGCACACACGCACACACAGACATACTGACACACTGACACACACACACAGACACAGACGTGCATGCAGAGACACACGCACACACTGAGGCACACACACAGACACGCACGCAGAGACAGAGACTGAAACACACACACGGACGTCCACGCAGAGACACACACACGGACGTGCACGCGGAATATGTATGCACACACTGAGACACACACAGACAAATTTGCATATAGAGACATGCACTCGTGTGCACACAGAGACATGTATGCACACACACAGACATGGGCACACAGTGAAACACACAAACAGAAGAACGCACACAGAGACATGCACACACACAGAGGAACCCACACACACACACATACACACTCACACTCCGGCACACAAAGAAGAACACATGTTCACAAATACAGACACATACACTCCAACTGTGTGTGTCCTGTAGTGAGCTAGTGACCAGTTCAGGGGGTGTGTGACCAGCAGTGAGCTAGTAACCAGTCCAGAGGCTGTTTACTGTCCTGCAGTGAGCTAGTGACCAGTTCAGGGTGTGTGTCTGTCCTGCAATGAGCTAGTGACCAGTCCAGAGGCTGTGTGTGTGTCCTGCAGTGAGCTAGTGACCAGTTCAGGGTGTGTGTCTGTCCTGCAATGAGCTAGTGTGTGTTCTCCAGTGGACAAGCGACCAGTCCACTTGAGTTTCACTGTAGCTGAGCTCTTCCTAACTGAACTAACAGGTTGCTTGGTTAGAAAGTACACACATTTGTTCTACTCATAGTTTGGAGAACTTAAGTAACATAAAATGAATAATTAATAACATGTAAGAAGTAGCCTTAAGGAGCTGGAAAAATTATAGAGCCCAAATTAAATCCACAATGTGGTCTAGTCAGGACTCATTTTTCTAACTGAGTGCTCAGGTGGAATAAAAACAAGCCATGAGCTCCTCAGGACCACGGCTGGGAGCCCTTGATCCAAGAGCACGGGCGCTTTATTTGTTTTCTTCATAATGTTGTTCTTTTGGTGTTGTTGTTGCACCACTTTTGTTGCTGCTTAAACTGCCCCCGTGGTGGTGAGTAAAGTATTATGAATTGAATTCTCTATCCTGTGATCTTATAAAAAATAGAAAAAAAATAGGAAAAAAGTATATAGGAATGGCATTTAAAACAGTGAACAGGATGCGCGTCTTTACATTAAGGGGTGTAGGAGTGTGGAACAGGCTGCCTAGCCACGCCATTGAAACTGATGGACAGCTGGAGGCGATCCTGGGGTCAATTATCTAATAAACTAACTACCACATGAGAAGATAGGTGGCAGGGATCCTCTTTCCTGTTCTTAACACCTCTGCGCGGAAGATACTGGCATCCGCAGCGCCTCTGGTCTCTGCCCTCTGACGGACGTCTCAACGGTTGATGGCAGGACGTTTGCCCCTTCCAACACGGAAGCAATCGGCACGCGCTTTCTTACTTTTTAAAAAAAAGTCGGGATTCCTGGTTTTATTATACCGCCTACTTGGGGAACACTGAGGTGCTTGGCCCTCAAATCCGAGCCCCCAGATCCGTGCAGGCAGAAAGGGGACCTGCAGGGCCCGCGCCCCAGGGACACGCCCACCTCTCGCAATGCCAGCGCGGAGGGGTGGGGGGGCCCGATCTGCTCGGGGGGTCCGGTCTTGCCAAGAGGCTTGCCGAGGCCCACACTGGCCACGTCCTCTCGGACGATCCGGGTCAGCTGGGTGCTCTCGTGAGCCAGGCCCGGGCCAGTGGTACCTGTGTGAGTGTCTTTACGGGCTCAGCAGGACCCCAGCCCGAGGGCGGCAGACGAGGGGTACCCCCGAGAGCGAACGCGCAGCAGCCTGGCCCCCGGTGACGGGGTGCATCTGACGCAGGCGAGCGGCCGGGGAGCCCCTCTCTCCCTGCCAGCTGCCCCCCATGGATGGCCCTGATCTTTGTTTCTGTTTTTCTGAAAAACGCGTTTTTGTAGCCGTGCGGAAGGTTTTGCTCAAGCTTCCCAGTGCTTCTGTATCCCCCCCGCCCCGATCCTGCTCCTGGGAGAAGAACTGCCGCCCTGGCTCAAACGGTCTCGACGTTTCTAACGGGCCACACGCGCAGTCTGTGCGCCGGGCGCAGGAGGAGGAACTCTCAAGCTGAAAACAAGCGGACGCATGAATCCTAATTTAAACTTGGTGCTGGTCAGCTACACGACAGCCTGCCTCACAGTGGGGACTGGGGTATCCCAGTCTATCACGATTCCCAGGGAAGAAACAGGCCGAGACCGAATCTCGCGTTCCAGGACAACAGTACTCCCCAGACACACTTCCAGGAGCTACTGAACTGACTGCAGCTCGGAACTGTCTAATCTAGAATGAGATTACAAGTTCGTGTAGCAAATGAATCATTTTTCTGTAGGGACTGAAAACAGCACATGACGCACAACTTGTAAGATATATCAATGCATTCTCTGAACGCTCAAGTATGAAAGATTATATCACGATCGTGAACCCCACATGCATCTACGCTTGAAGTTTGCAGACAAAATGCTCCAGTTAACAAGACTGCTTTCCATCCACATGTCCTCAGACATAAATGAAAACAAACCCTAAAACCCTTCGGTTAAAGTCGGGTGCTTTGGACCAGAGCTCAAGGTTGAGACCCATTAGGTCGCAGAACTGGGCATCTTGCAGTTTAAAAACAGTCACGACCCCCTTTCAACACAGAGCAGGGGCAGCCGGACGGTGTTGGAGGTCGGAGGTCAGAGGTGAGAGGTCACGGGCGAGGGCACAGGGAAGTGAGCTGCCCAGCTGCGAGACATGAAAGGGAAGAGGCTGCTATTGATTATCCTGGTCCTCCGGCTCCTAATCAAACCAGCCAAAAACAGCGGGCAAGAGAGCCAACCTCATCGCCTGCTGTGAAAGGTTGTCGCCCAAAAGGAAAACAGCTTGGCTTCAAAAAACTGCCCTGACAGCACCTTTGGCTGCATGAAATAAAATATGCCGATTATTTCAGCCCCTTTATTTTTTGATTCGGCACACATATTTCAACTAATTTGATGTCAGTTCCGTTTTCTCTCTTTTATGTTCCATAATTTATTTCTAAACTTGACATTTAAACACATTTTTGTATTATCGAACCGAAGAGTTTCAATGGGAAACATTGCACTCGTTTTCTGCTCAGAGCGAAAGGGACACAGGTATCCCAAGACAGACCCGTGAGACCCTTCATGCCATATGAAGACAGGCTGGAGGAACTGGACCTCTTCAGTCTCAAAAGGGAGAATAATAATAATTAATAACAATTCCTTACACTTATATAGCGCTTTTCTGGACACTCCACTCAAAGCGCTTCACAGGTAATGGGGATCCCCTCCACCCCCACCAGTGTGCAGCCCCACCTGGATGATGCTCCAGTCCTCTCCCCACACACCAGCTCTGAGTGGGGAGGAGAGCAGAGTGATGAAGCCAGTTCAGAGAGGGGGGTTATTAGGAGGCCATAATTGGTAAGGGCCAGAGGGAAATTTGGCCAGAAGCTACAAGGGGACCTGATACAGGGGTTCAAACCCCTCGAAGCCATCAAGAAACCAGTTTTCTTTTTTTTCCCCAGCAAGAAAAGTGTAACACGAAGCAGGGGACACACACGTGCAAACAACAAAGGAGCGCCTTTCAGAACGGACGGCAGGAGGCACCCTTTTACGCCAAGGGTGGGGGGAGCGTGGAACAGGCTGAAGCCGCCGCCCCGCTGGGTGAGATCCCGGGATCGATAAACCTTCAAGCCGCCACGCGAGCTGGACGGGCTGACCGGCCTTTTCTCATCTGCAGCCTCGCGTGTGTTCAAGGGGAGGCTGTGTGAAATAACGGCTTTTCCACAGCGGTGTACACAGACACAGACGGCGCACACTGGCGTTACGGGGAGAGGATGAAGTCACCGCAATCGCGACTGCTGCGACTCGGACAGCAGTGACCCCCCCAGCATCTACTGCAGCCCCCCCGTCCCCGCCCCCCACAACAAGAGCAGGAACCCCGTACCACAGGGTGCAGTGGCCCCCCGCCCGGGGACGAGGCCAGAGGCCCCACGAGCCCGGCAGCGCTCTCTCAGTCTCGCGCTCCCAGAGCCCAGAGTCCAGTCCCCTGACACCCGCTGCAACAGGCCGGGGGTGTAAGGGGTACAAGAGGGGTACAGGGGTCTCACTAAACACCAGCGCGGCCTGGACCAGCTCAGGCAGGGGAACCCCCACAGCTCAGACCCTCCTGCTAACGGCTGGGCGAGGGGCAAGACCCGAGGACAACCGCTTCCTGCAATCGGAAAGAGTTCAGAGTTCAGAGTTCAGAGTTCAGAGAACAAGGAACCAGCCGAAACGCTACACTGACACCCCCGCCGACATCTGCCGCATTATCAAACTCCCCCCGCGGACACACAGCCCACGCGTGCCCCCCCTACCAGCGCCAGGGAGCTGGTCCGCCAGCCCACAGCTCCACTCGCGGCCGGGGGGGGGACGCGCGCCTCTCTCCTTCCTCGTCCTGTATATATAGACCCACACATCCCCCGGTTACCCATAACCGCCGGCGAGCTAGGACCAGGCCTGGCGGACAAAGGCCACCAGGCACCCCGAGGTGCACCCGCACCTCAGCGAGACAGTCCAGAGATCACGATTAACCTCGACGGCGTGTCTTTAGGCTGTGTGGAGGAAACCACGCTTCATGCGCACACACACAATACGCAATCAAATACATATTGTAATACAGATATGCCGACACGCCCACGTGATCCATGAACGCAGCAGCGCAGATGCGCCCGTACCAGTCTTGAAGGCAATTAGCATCCGGCGCAAAGGAGCAGATCAAAACCAGCGAAACTTAGCTCCACATCACACACACACACACAACCCCCCACCACCACCACCACCACCTCCACGGCACGGGCACTGACAGCCTGCAGGCGCCTCTCCCGCTGCCCGGCGCGCGCGCGCTGCATCGGCACCCCACGGCACGCGCGGCAGAAGCCCTCGCGCAGCCGCGCCGGAGACACCGGGGGTCTCGCCGTGGAAACACGCGGGGAGGCCCCAGCAGAGGCAGAGCACCGGGGCACCGTCCGGCAACTCCGGGCGCAGAGACTGGTCGGGGGAGAAGCTAACTGGAGATAAACAGATCATCCCAACCGCGGGGACGGGGCAGTGGGGTCCTAACGCGTGCTCTGTACAGGAAAACAACCACACAGCGCTTCACGAATAGCGCTGGAGAAGAGCAAGGCGTCCGCTCCGCTCTCTGCTGCTCCGGCGAGGTGTGACTCTGCGTGCAAACACACGCGCAAATAAGGACATGGGTCTGAGGGCGCGCCTGACTCACCGCCGCCACAATATCCATAATCATGACTGAGCCCCCGAACTCACAGCGCAGGGCTGGCTGATCTGGCAATATTGAGACAGCGATGTACTGCCCTCCATCGAGAGGCAACGGGGGTCGGACGACAGTTCGTGGTGGTTTCCTGAGCTTCGTTCTCACACGCGCATCACATACAACACACACACACACAACACACACACACACAACACAGGAGCGCTCGTCCTGCACCGGCTATCGCAGACAGCAGCGTCTCACACACACAACACACAACACACAACACACAACACAGGAGCGCTCGTCCTGCACCGGCTATCGCAGACGGCAGCGTCTCACACACACAACACACAACACACAACACACAACACAGGAGCGCTCGTCCTGCACCAGCTATCGCAGACGGCAGCGTCTCACACACACAACACACACACACAACACACACACACACAACACAGGAGCGCTCGTCCTGCACCGGCTGTCGCAGACGGCAGCGTCTCACACACACAACACACACACACAACACACACACACACAACACAGGAGCGCTCGTCCTGCACCGGCTATCGCAGACGGCAGCGTCTCACACACACAACACACACACACAACACACAGCACGCACACACACACACAACACAGGAGCGCTCGTCCTGCACCGGCTATCGCAGACAGCAGCGTCTCACACACACAACACACAACACACACACACACACAACACACAGCACGCACACACAACACAGGAGCGCTCGTCCTGCACCGGTTATCGCAGACAGCAGCGTCTCACACACACACAACACACACAACACACAGCACACAACACAGGAGCGCTCGTCCTGCACCGGCTATCGCAGACAGCAGCGTCTCACACACACACAACACACACAACACAGGAGCGCTCGTCCTGCACCGGCTATCGCAGACAGCAGCGTCTCACACACACAACACACACACACAACACACACACAACACACACAATACAGGAGCGCTCGTCCCGCACCGGCTATCGCAGACAGCAGCGTCTCACACACACAACACACAACACAACACACAGCACGCACACACAACACACACAACACAGGAGCGCTCGTCCTGCACCGGCTATCGCAGACTGCAGCGTCTCACACACACGCTCGCGGACACCGCGCACGGGGGAGCCGGGCCGGCGAGGGTCACGCGGCCAGCAGCTGGCCGGGCGCTCACTCACCCCGAGGCACGCCGGTCTTGTCCATGTACACGGCGCAGCAGAACACGAAGCCGGTCATGAAAGTAACGGACGCGGGAGCGGCTCCCCCCGCAGCCTCACGCCACGAAAACAGACCGGCGAATGCGCGTGTATGATCATTCGCCGTCCTTCAACGACCTGAGGGGTGGGAAGGCTGGCGGAAAATGACACAAAAACAAAAAAACCTGAATAATCTAAAAACTAAAAGGACGGAAAATCCAGGAGCATCCTCGCGAAGCGAAGCGAAGACGCAGCCCGGCGATTTCGACAGCGAGAGGCGACGGTCCCGTTTCGGAGGCTTCTTTTCGGTCGAGTCGCGCACGTCTCTCGTCTCTCAGGCTAATTTTGTTTTGTTTTTTTTGTTTTTCTTTTTTACCGAAACGCAATTCGCCCACCCCGGCCCCCCGCCATCCCTGCAGGTTGCTAAGGCGAGAAGACTTCCCCGCACGCGCTGCCTCTGTCCTCGCTGTCTCGCACAGACACACACGCGCCCTCGCTCGCTCCCTCCCTCCCCGTGTTTCCTTGGCAACAGAAACCGAAATGACACCGGTTCGGTTTTCCGTCATCACACGAGTAAACATATAGATATAGATACTTAAAGTGAAAAAATAAATAATACGACCAGAGGCCACAAACGATAGCCAGTTATCGTGAGATATACCGGCGTTTCCTAACCTCGAAAGATAAAAGATGCGATTTTTGAGCAGATGTGTGATCGTTGCCACAGACAGTTCAGTTAATTTATACGGAAATATTTCTAAAGATGCAACTCTTGTTATTTTTTTTTTACTTTCCGAATAATTTGTCTTCATTCATTTGAGTATTTCCAGGATGAAGTGTTAATCTACTTTGGTGTCCAGTCAGCCAGTGCCTTTACTGTAGTGTCCAGTGTACACTGCAGTGTCCAGTCAGCCAGTGCCTTTACTGTAGTGTCCAGTGTACCTGGACTGTACTGGCCAGTCTACACTGCTACACTGCAGTGTGCAGATATCTTGCTTATCTGTGCCCAGTACATCACTGACTGTATATAAGTATCCAATCAGTCAATGCCTAGACTGTAGTATCCAAATAAGCACAACTGAACCATAGAGGCACTCAGCACACCTTTCATGTAGCATTCACTCAGTAAACCTCCATTAATGTTAATGTACTGTCTTGTCTGGTCATTCAGTGTGCCTTATCTGTAACATCTAGTCAGTCAGTGTTAAAGAACTGGAGTGTCCAGTCAGTCACTGCAATTGTACTGCAGTGTCCAGACCAGTCAGCATCACAGTAGTGTCCAGGCAGTCAGTGTTACAGCAGTGTCCAGTCACTCAGTGTTGCAGCAGTGTCCAGTCACTCAGTGTTGCAGCAGTGTCCAGTCACTCAGTGTTGCAGCAGTGTCCAGTCAGTCAGTGTTACAGCAGTGTCCAGTCACTCAGTGTTGCAGCAGTGTCCAGTCACTCAGTGTTGCAGCAGTGTCCAGTCACTCAGTGTTGCAGCAGTGTGCAGTCAGTCAGTGTTGCAGCAGTGTCCAGTCACTCAGTGTTGCAGCAGTGTCCAGTCACTCAGTGTTGCAGCAGTGTCCAGTCACTCAGTGTTACAGCAGTGTCCAGTCACTCAGTGTTACAGCAGTGTCCAGTCACTCAGTGTTGCAGCAGTGTCCAGTCACTCAGTGTTGCAGCAGTGTGCAGTCACTCAGTGTTACAGCAGTGTCCAGTCACTCAGTGTTGCAGCAGTGTCCAGTCACTCAGTGTTGCAGCAGTGTCCAGTCACTCAGTGTTACAGCAGTGTCCAGTCAGTCAGTGTTACATCAGTGTCCAGTCACTCAGTGTTACATCAGTGTCCAGTCAGTCAGTGTTGCAGCAGTGTGCAGTCAGTCAGTGTTGCAGCAGTGTCCAGTCACTCAGTGTTACAGCAGTGTCCAGTCACTCAGTGTTACATCAGTGTCCAGTCACTCAGTGTTGCAGCAGTGTCCAGTCACTCAGTGTTGCAGCAGTGTCCAGTCACTCAGTGTTGCAGCAGTGTCCAGTCAGTCAGTGTTGCAGCAGTGTCCAGTCACTCAGTGTTGCAGCAGTGTCCAGTCACTCAGTGTTGCAGCAGTGTCCAGTCACTCAGTGTTACAGCAGTGTCCAGTCACTCAGTGTTGCAGCAGTGTCCAGTCACTCAGTGTTGCAGCAGTGTGCAGTCACTCAGTGTTGCAGCAGTGTCCAGTCACTCAGTGTTGCAGCAGTGTCCAGTCACTCAGTGTTGCAGCAGTGTCCAGTCACTCAGTGTTACAGCAGTGTCCAGTCACTCAGTGTTGCAGCAGTGTCCAGTCACTCAGTGTTGCAGCAGTGTCCAGTCACTCAGTGTTGCAGCAGTGTCCAGTCACTCAGTGTTACAGCAGTGTCCAGTCACTCAGTGTTACAGCAGTGTCCAGTCACTCAGTGTTGCAGCAGTGTCCAGTCACTCAGTGTTGCAGCAGTGTCCAGTCACTCAGTGTTACAGCAGTGTCCAGTCACTCAGTGTTACAGCAGTGTCCAGTCACTCAGTGTTGCAGCAGTGTCCAGTCACTCAGTGTTGCAGCAGTGTCCAGTCACTCAGTGTTACAGCAGTGTCCAGTCAGTCAGTGTTGCAGCAGTGTCCAGTCACTCAGTGTTGCAGCAGTGTCCAGTCACTCAGTGTTGCAGCAGTGTCCAGTCACTCAGTGTTACAGCAGTGTCCAGTCACTCAGTGTTGCAGCAGTGTGCAGTCAGTCAGTGTTACATCAGTGTCCAGTCACTCAGTGTTGCAGCAGTGTGCAGTCACTCAGTGTTGCAGCAGTGTCCAGTCACTCAGTGTTGCAGCAGTGTCCAGTCACTCAGTGTTGCAGCAGTGTCCAGTCACTCAGTGTTACAGCAGTGTCCAGTCACTCAGTGTTGCAGCAGTGTGCAGTCACTCAGTGTTACAGCAGTGTCCAGTCACTCAGTGTTGCAGCAGTGTGCAGTCACTCAGTGTTGCAGCAGTGTCCAGTCAGTCAGTGTTACATCAGTGTCCAGTCAGTCAGTGTTGCAGCAGTGTCCAGTCACTCAGTGTTACAGCAGTGTCCAGTCACTCAGTGTTGCAGCAGTGTCCAGTCACTCAGTGTTGCAGCAGTGTCCAGTCAGTCAGTGTTACAGCAGTGTCCAGTCAGTCAGTGTTACAGCAGTGTCCAGTCACTCAGTGTTGCAGCAGTGTCCAGTCACTCAGTGTTGCAGCAGTGTCCAGTCAGTCAGTGTTACAGCAGTGTCCAGTCACTCAGTGTTGCAGCAGTGTGCAGTCACTCAGTGTTGCAGCAGTGTCCAGTCAGTCAGTGTTACAGCAGTGTCCAGTCACTCAGTGTTGCAGCAGTGTCCAGTCACTCAGTGTTACAGCAGTGTCCAGTCACTCAGTGTTACATCAGTGTCCAGTCAGTCAGTGTTACAGCAGTGTCCAGTCACTCAGTGTTGCAGCAGTGTCCAGTCACTCAGTGTTACAGCAGTGTCCAGTCACTCAGTGTTGCAGCAGTGTCCAGTCACTCAGTGTTACAGCAGTGTCCAGTCAGTCAGTGTTGCAGCAGTGTCCAGTCACTCAGTGTTGCAGCAGTGTCCAGTCACTCAGTGTTGCAGCAGTGTCCAGTCACTCAGTGTTGCAGCAGTGTCCAGTCACTCAGTGTTACAGCAGTGTGCAGTCACTCAGTGTTGCAGCAGTGTCCAGTCACTCAGTGTTGCAGCAGTGTGCAGTCAGTCAGTGTTACATCAGTGTCCAGTCACTCAGTGTTGCAGCAGTGTGCAGTCACTCAGTGTTGCAGCAGTGTCCAGTCACTCAGTGTTGCAGCAGTGTCCAGTCACTCAGTGTTGCAGCAGTGTCCAGTCACTCAGTGTTACAGCAGTGTCCAGTCAGTCAGTGTTGCAGCAGTGTCCAGTCACTCAGTGTTGCAGCAGTGTCCAGTCACTCAGTGTTGCAGCAGTGTCCAGTCACTCAGTGTTACAGCAGTGTCCAGTCACTCAGTGTTGCAGCAGTGTGCAGTCAGTCAGTGTTACATCAGTGTCCAGTCACTCAGTGTTGCAGCAGTGTGCAGTCACTCAGTGTTGCAGCAGTGTCCAGTCACTCAGTGTTGCAGCAGTGTCCAGTCACTCAGTGTTGCAGCAGTGTCCAGTCACTCAGTGTTGCAGCAGTGTCCAGTCACTCAGTGTTGCAGCAGTGTCCAGTCACTCAGTGTTACAGCAGTGTCCAGTCACTCAGTGTTGCAGCAGTGTGCAGTCACTCAGTGTTACAGCAGTGTCCAGTCACTCAGTGTTGCAGCAGTGTGCAGTCACTCAGTGTTGCAGCAGTGTCCAGTCACTCAGTGTTGCAGCAGTGTCCAGTCACTCAGTGTTGCAGCAGTGTCCAGTCACTCAGTGTTACAGCAGTGTCCAGTCACTCAGTGTTGCAGCAGTGTGCAGTCACTCAGTGTTACAGCAGTGTCCAGTCACTCAGTGTTGCAGCAGTGTGCAGTCACTCAGTGTTGCAGCAGTGTCCAGTCACTCAGTGTTGCAGCAGTGTGCAGTCACTCAGTGTTGCAGCAGTGTCCAGTCACTCAGTGTTGCAGCAGTGTCCAGTCACTCAGTGTTGCAGCAGTGTCCAGTCACTCAGTGTTACAGCAGTGTCCAGTCACTCAGTGTTGCAGCAGTGTGCAGTCACTCAGTGTTGCAGCAGTGTCCAGTCACTCAGTGTTGCAGCAGTGTGCAGTCACTCAGTGTTGCAGCAGTGTGCAGTCACTCAGTGTTGCAGCAGTGTCCAGTCACTCAGTGTTGCAGCAGTGTCCAGTCACTCAGTGTTGCAGCAGTGTGCAGTCACTCAGTGTTGCAGCAGTGTCCAGTCACTCAGTGTTGCAGCAGTGTGCAGTCAGTCAGTGTTACATCAGTGTCCAGTCACTCAGTGTTGCAGCAGTGTCCAGTCACTCAGTGTTGCAGCAGTGTCCAGTCACTCAGTGTTGCAGCAGTGTGCAGTCAGCCGGTGTGCCTGCAGTGTGTGAGCCGACCCCCCTCCCTCTCTCACCCCTGCTGGGTGTGTGTTGCCCCCCCCCCCCCCCCAGGCCCTGGGCCGGCACGTGTCCTCTCTTTCAGAACAGAGTCGACCCTCCTGATTTCCCAGGGGGCACTGCCATCTGCCAGCTGCCACCCGCTCCATTATCGCCACTGAAGGACCCTCACACACACACACACACACACACACCCCCACCCACTCCAGCGACACACGCCTGCCGTCCCCCTCCTGCACACAAACACAGGGGACCGTAATCCCACCCCCATGCTCACGGAGTCTCAGTCCGACCCCCCGCGGGGGGGGGGGGGGGGTGTTGGGCAGAGCTGTCAGGAGCCCTTTGATCCTCAGTCACAGCCCATTCGCCACGAGCCCGAGGTCAAACGGGGTCACGTGTACTGTACTGTAGCGAGTTCACTGATCGGCGCTCACACACACACACACACCCTGCTGAACCCCGGGAACCCCACCCCCGGCTCCCCCCCCTCGAGAGTTTTTAACCCCTCCCACTCCCTGAGGTTATAAACGAAGGAAGGAGGATTGAAACGTTCTGTGCCTCTGGCCAGAGAGGCTCACCACTGGCTCATCGCTGACTGCTACCAGCTCCAGCTTCGATAAATCGTGCCGGACGAGCACTGAGGAAAGTGCCGCTGCTCACCGAGGAGAGCCGAGCCCCGAGCCCCCAGCCCCCAGCCCTGCGGCAGCAGAGACGGTCAGAAACAGCTGCTGTGGCCCGATTCAGCTCCCCTGTTACTTCATTAATGACTCCAATTAATCATTCGCTTAACGATATTCTTTACCACATCCCCAAAACTTAATGTCAAGGGACTCTTTTGCCAATCTCAGAGATTATTCTGCAATTATTTCTGAGGTCATAAAAATTGTCTACTGAAACACACAGCCCAGGTCAGAGGTCAACTCAGTAGCTCGAGTGCAATGACAACCCTGCTGGTCACAACTCCTCGGAATGAGAACCTAAAACGTGTTTAGGAAACGCTTTGAAACATGAGTAGGAATGGTGTGAAATTTAACTTCTCCTAGTTTGGATTTTAATTCATCACCAAGGGGCTATACAAAAAAATCTAAGAACCTGTACACTAGGGGCCATACACCACTAATTGAACTCAACCAAGAGAGCAGAACTAGCTATCCCAAGGAAGCCACTGCAATTCTGATCCGGGGGTGACACGTGAGACGTCTCACTTTAAGGGGGTACTCCTTCTCTCCCTGCCCCCTCAGCTGTGGCCACTCACAGCTTCCTCCTCTCGCCCAGCTGTCAGGCTGTCATAGCAACCCCACATTCCATCGCCTATGGCAACAGGGGCCAGCGAGAGAGCAAGACCCCCCAGTACTGACAAAGCAGATGCCTGAGAGAGGGCAGGACAGCAAGGAATTTTATATTTCTTAAAAATATATATATTTTTTTTAATCCAATATTTGCCATTTAAAAAATGCTTATGAATTAAACCATAGAGAAACTCTGGAACAAGTATTGTACAGTACGTGCACCAACTATTCACCTGTACTGGGACTGTAGCCCCTATTGTAACAGGACTGTTCTACTGTACTGGGACTGTAGCCCCTATTGTAACAGGACTGTTCTACTGTACTGGGACTGTAGCCCCTATTGTAACAGGACTGTTCTATTGTACTGGGACTGTAGCTCCTGTTGTAACAGGACTGTTCTACTGTACTGGGACTGTAGCCCCTATTGTAACAGGACTGTTCTACTTTACTGGGACTGTAGCTCCTATTGTAACAGGACTGTTCAGTGAATCAGTGGTCAGATGTTCCAGGTCTCTAAAGCAGCACTAGAAGAGTTGGGAGAAGCTGGTAAACTGGCCCAGTTGAATAAGTAGTCCAGCTGGCTAAGAGCTGAGTTGGAATAAAAACCAAAAGAATAAACACCCCCCCAGGACCAGGACTGGACACCATAGCAGACACACTGACCGGCCCTGCAGGACCAGACTGGACACCCCTGGAGACACACTGACCGGCCCTGCAGGACCAGGACTGGACACCACTGCAGACACACTGACCGGCCCTGCAGGACCAGGACTGGACACAACTGCAGACACACTGACCGGCCCTGCAGGACCAGGACTGGACACTTGGTGATTTCAGTGCAATCGTTCAGCCTTTCCACCCATCCTCTCTCCTCTTTCCTGTTCTTTGGGGTCTATCGTTGCCTCCCTGCTATTCCTGCAGTGCAGGGGTGGCAGCCGGGGCGTCTGTGTGGAGGAATGCCGAGGGGCGGAATGCTGGGGCATTGCTCAGGGAATGTCAGCCCGTGACCCTTGACCTTTGCACCTATGTCCTAAAAGGGACGCCTCGATGCGTGGCGTGCGCCCGCAGCCTCGGCTCGGCGAGGAATGCCGTCTTCAGCAAACATATACATCTTCCTGGGAGACGTCTGTCAAACAGCACATCTGTGGTCAGGCACGGCGGCTGTTTACTCACTGGGCAACGCAAATTGGAGTTTTTTTAAGTCACACAGCGCGGTGGGACCTCCATGTGCCTTAAGGATGTGGTCAGGCTAGGCTGAAGTAAAATCCAGGGCATCTCCAGACATCAAGGTTTCCTTGAACATCCGAAAAGGTCAGATACCAAGGAAAGAGGGATGTTGAAGAGTTAACAGCAGCTCACCTGGAGAGCTTTGGGCTCCCCTCTCAGGATTGTGAACACCAGAAACAATCTGTGACTCTACAAAGTCTTTTTTTCTACAGAAAATCCCCTGCATCTTCTCTTTCTCCCTCTGAACAGTGTGCTGGAAGAGCAGAGTCCTCTCTCTCTCTCGCTGTGAAACACTGTTCTGTTCTTTTCTGAGTAAATAACATGCCTTTAAAAGGCCAGTCCTCCCTCCTCTATCCCTCTCTCTCACGAGTAATTAAAACTCTCTCTTCTGTATGATTAAGACTCTCTATCTCTTCCTCTCATGGGTGATTAAAGCTTGCTTGCTCCCCGTCTATCCCTCTCTCTCTCACGATTAAACTCCCTCTCTCTCTCTCTGCGGTGCCACGTTGCCTGTGGTTCACAGTGACATACTGACACACTCTCCAGTCACACACACCTCTCAGCTGGGCATGGCTGCTCTGCTGCTCTCTGTCTGCCCTGCTATCTGATCTCATCCTTCACACACACACTCAGCAACCAGAAACTCTTCACCCTCTTTTCTCAATGGCTTTTTTGTACCCTGGACGGAGCCTGTATGAATACAGTTCAGACTGGTGCTGTGGCAATCTGCAAAGAGCAGCCTGTATGAATACAGTTCAGACTAGCACTGGGGCAATCTGCAAAGAGCAGCCTGTATTAGTACAGTACCAACTGGCACTGGGCAATCTGCAAAGAGCAGCCTGTATTAGTACAGTACCGACTGGCACTGGGCAATCTGCAAAGGGCAGCCTGTATTAGTACAGTACTGACTGGCACTGGTGCAATCTGCAAAGGGCAGCCTGTATTAGTACAGTACCGACTGGCACTGGGCAATCTGCAAAGGGCAGCCTGTATTAGTACAGTACCGACTGGCACTGGGCAATCTGCAAAGGGCAGCCTGTATTAGTACAGTACCGACTGGCACTGGGCAATCTGCAAAGGGCAGCCTGTATTAGTATAGTACCAACTGGCACTGGGCAATCTGCAAAGGGCAGCCTGTATTAGTACAGTACCGACTGGCACTGGGCAATCTGCAAAGGGCAGCCTGTATTAGTACAGTACCAACTGGCACTGGGCAATCTGCAAAGGGCAGCCTGTATTAGTACAGTACCAACTGGCACTGGGCAATCTGCAAAGGGCAGCCTGTATTAGTACAGTACCGACTGGCACTGGGGCAATCTGCAAAGAGCAGCCTGTATTAGTACAGTACTGACTGGCACTGGGCAATCTGCAAAGAGCAGCCTGTATTAGTACAGTACCAACTGGCACTGGGCAATCTGCAAAGGGCAGCCTGTATTAGTACAGTACTGACTGGCACTGGTGCAATCTGCAAAGGGCAGCCTGTATTAGTACAGTACTGACTGGCACTGGGCAATCTGCAAAGGGCAACCTGTATTAGTACAGTACTGACTGGCACTGGGCAATCTGCAAAGAGCAGCCTGTATTAGTACAGTACCAACTGGCACTGGGCAATCTGCAAAGGGCAGCCTGTATTAGTACAGTACTGACTGGCACTGGGCAATCTGCAAAGGGCAGCCTGTATTAGTACAGTACTGACTGGCACTGGGCAATCTGCAAAGGGCAGCCTGTATTAGTACAGTACTGACTGGCACTGGGCAATCTGCAAAGGGCAGCCTGTATTAGTACAGTACTGACTGGCACTGGGCAATCTGCAAAGGGCAACCTGTATTAGTACAGTACTGACTGGCACTGGGCAATCTGCAATCTGTGTTTTACGAGAGCACACTGCTGCTGTGGTGATCTCCAATTTTCCTTTGCCCAGTTGCTATATAATGGGGAAAAAAACTATACAATGCAAGGAATTATTATAATTAGTGTCTTTTCTAGCTGTCATCTTCTTTCTTCAACTTCCTCCTTCTCGTCTCCTCTGACCTCTAGGATATGCAGAGCAACGCGACAGTTTGCCAGGATGGGATTTCGGATTCAAATTCCATTCGCTTTTCAAAGCAACCCTGCTTTTATAACCGGGCGCTGCTTATTTACACCACAGAAGGAATTCTATTCATCGTGGATATTTTTATTGTACCTTGTGAGCGCTCTTTGACCTTCACAGCTATTTGAAAGCTTTTGATAATAAGACAACCTGTGTATGAGCACCAGTCCACAATGACTCTCCCAACTTAATCAGCGACACCGATCTGTGTTCCCTGTTGACTGCCACCTCCACTAAGGACCAACACCCATCCTGGCCCAGCTGTAGTGTTTATTTCACACGTCACTCTCTTAAGGCTCAAGGGCAATGTTCTAATCTTATGCCAGCAGCCATATCACCCTGCAACTCACAACTAAAGCTAAAGCAGGTGTGAACCTGGTCAGTACCTGGATGGGAGACCTCCTGGGAAAAACTAAGGTTGCTGCTGGAAGAGGTGTTAGTGGGGCCAGCAGGGGGCGCTCACCCTGCAGTCCAATTGGGTCCTAATGCCCCAGTATAGTGACGGGGACACTATACTGTAAACAGGCGCCGTCCTTCGGATGAGACGTAAAACCGAGGTCCTGACTCTCTGTGGTCATTAAAAATCCCAGGGCGCTTCTCGAAAAGAGTAGGGGTGTAACCCCGGTGTCCTGGCCAAATTTCCAATTGGCCCTTACTAATCATGGCCTCCTAATAATCCCCCTCTATGAATTGGCTACATTACTCTGCTCTCCTCCCCACTGATAGCTGATGTGTGGTGAGCGTTCTGGCGCACTATGGCTGCCGTCGCATCATCCAGGTGGATGCTGCACATTGGTGGTGGTGGAGGGGAGTCCCCATTACCTGTAAAGCGCTTTGAGTGGAGTGTCCAGAAAAGCGCTATATAAGTGTAAGCAATTATTATTATTATTATTATAATCTCATCCTATCTCGGAATGCCTTGGGGGCCTTGTTCAGAAAAGAGCAGAGGAAGGCAGAGGACCCCAAGACAGATACTGAAACTTCCACACCG
Source organism: Lepisosteus platostomus (assembly GCF_059453375.1). NCBI lineage: Eukaryota > Metazoa > Chordata > Actinopteri > Semionotiformes > Lepisosteidae > Lepisosteus > Lepisosteus platostomus. The sequence goes on from NC_142613.1 coordinate 3,174,220, forward strand.
ACTTGTCTCTGACGTGACAGCTCTGAGCCCCAATACCCAGACAAGCTAAAAAACAAACCGTAAAGAAGCCTAGAAAGATGAGGTTAAAGAGTGAAGGAAGAGAGAGAAATTAAAGATCATCTACTTCACAGACGTGCACTGCGTCATTTCACAATTTACATCTTTTACGTGGGTCGTGTATCATAGTCTTGTAGACCAGACAGATGTTGACCCGATACAACCTGCTTCCTCAGCTGGGCACTGCTGCTTTTTTACACCACAGAAAAACTGTTATTGTACCATGGATATTTGTATTGTACCAGGGTTGGGGCGAAGTGTTGTCACTGTGGCTCAGGATCTGCGCCTGTGGCTGGAAGGTTGCCGGTTCAAATCCCGCAGCCGGCAGAGGAATCCTACTCTGTTGGGCCCCTGAGCAAGGCCCTTCACCCCAACTGCTCCAGAGGTGCCGTATAAATGGCTGACCCTGCGCTCTTACCCCAAGCTTCTCTCCCTGTCTGTGTGTCTCCTGGAGAGCAAGCTGGGGTCTGCGAAAAGACAAATTCCTAATGCAAGAAATTGTATAGGGCCAATAAAGTGATCTTATTTTACCGGTGAAATCCTAAATGGCACCGACAAAGTCAGCCCGAAAGAGTTTTTCAAAATCATTAGTGAAACGCGAACCAGTGGACAAAGGAAGTGCGTTTAAAGCTGAAAACAGGAGGCATTTTCTTACGCCAAGGGTTGTGGGAGTGTGGAACGAGCCACTGGATGGATCCTGAGATCAATTATCTCCTAACAATCAAATACACTAGATGTGCTGACAGGACCTCCTCTCGACCGGTACCTTTATTATATTCTCAAATAACCTTTGCACAATGAAGACGGTCACAAAATGTCAGCGTCCTCCAGGCTGGATGATACGAGGCTTCTGGGCTTTTCTGTAAAGCCCTGTCCGAGGTGTGAGAATAGAGCTGTTCTCTCCTGGTGGCGGACAGAGTGACCCCGCTGCTATTTTTAGCTGCGTGTGGCTCGACTACAGCTGCTGTCACACACACACACACACACACACACACACACACACACACACACACGACCTGGCCCGCCTGCCTGCCCGGCTGGCTCCCTCACCATTGTCATACGAGGCAGACCTGGGTAACAGCCCTTTCATTCCTCGTCCACAGACAGGCAGGCGAACGGCCAGGGTGCTGCTCCAGACAGCGCCAGCCAGCCAAAGCGTTCCTACGAGTCCAGACAGAGGGCAGGAGAGCTTAACTGTTCTACCAGCATGCCAGAGGGACTGGGGGGCACTGTCTCTGCCAGTCAGTCAGGCAGAGTGGGGAAAGTCAGACAGCGGGTGAGTCCACTGGTCACAGCTGACCAGCAAGCTGACACTCGGTCCGACAAACCCCAGCTCCGTCCATTCATCTGCAGGCTGATCACCCCCACGCTGGCATCAACTCTCACTCTTCTCCCAGCAAGGCCAAGAACGCCACCTGATGAAATCTGCTCAATCGAATGACACCGAGGCCAGCAGAGCGAAAGTTACTTGCTTCCTTCCTCCTTTTTTTCCAGTTACAAAACTCACATTCAAAGCCAGCAGAGCATGCCTGCATTCATTCAACACCTCAGAGATCTCCACATACAGGCCATCATGCCCACACTGGCAGCAGTCCATACACGCTGGCAATGCCCAGTTTATCATTACTGGTGAATCAGATCAGTGCTGAATGAGAGAAGCACTTGGAGCTGGTGTGGACTACATCATGACCTCACATGCACTCAGTATGAACTGAACAAGTAAATCTGCCATTACTTCGTGTATAATCACATCTGATTTACAACCACTGCTTCCACCCAGTTTACTGCACAGTCCAATACAAGTTCAGGGAGAGCCCGAACCTAATCTGGTGGGCTGTGGGCACAAGGCAGGAGACAGACTGGATGGAACGCCAGGTCATCGCAGGACACACACACACCCTGGACAGGACAACAGTTCATCACAGGACACACACACACCCCCTGGACAGGACAGCAGTCCATCACAGGACACACACACACCCCCTGGACAGGACAGCAGTCCATCACAGGACACACACACACCCCCTGGACAGGACAGCAGTCCATCACAGGACACACACACACCCCCTGGACAGGACAGCAGTCCATCACAGGACACACACACACCCCCTGGACAGGACAGCAGTCCATCACAGGACACACACACCCTGGACGGGACACCAATGAAAGGGAGGAGGAAACCATGGCACTGGGAGAAAACCCTTATGGAAATTTTGAAAGAACATAAACTCCAGACAGAAGGGCTCCCAGTGCCGCATTGAGCCCAGGACTCCAGAGAACGAAAGGGTCAAAAATCACTGCAGTTCAGACCCCAGCTCCACTCCAGGACGAGCCAGCAGAAGAACACAGAATGTTCACAGATTTATCTGTAATATATCAATCAGATTCAGCTCACACTGGCCAATGGGCTGCACACTCAGACACATACAATCAAAAACACACACATGCACACACACTCATTCCCTCTCTCACACAGGCCTCTACATTACAACATACACACACACTCTTCCTCAGCGTCAGGAATCTGTCACTTCCATGTAATCGCTAGACCAGATGGCTTTTTTTTATGGGTGTGGGGGCGTTTATTAACCCCTTAAAGGGGATGTCTGGTGCCTTAAAGGCAAAACGAAGACCCCCGATGCCGAATGGGGCTACATCACTTCATCGTTACCAGCCCAGCCCAGCCCAGCCCAGGGAGACCAACACTGCCCGAGCCAGCGCCACATCACCCCGCCAGCTCCCGTAGGTCAAAGGGCTTCGTTCAAAACTCCACCGCTAGAGAAAAAACACATCGGCATGTCTTCCAGCCATCAACTGACTGTCCCTCAAATCACACAACTCGTCGAAAGAGCCTGGTGACCTGCCATCTCGGTCCTGCAAGACATCGCTGCTCGTGCAGGAGCCCATCTGAACGAGCCGTCACTGAAACTGAGTGATTTTGCACCCCACTGAAGGCATTCCAACCTTTCATCTTAAGTGCTTAGAGTAATCATCCAATTACTACCGACAGCTTGGTATTTTGTCAGAACTCTGACAAACCAACATGTTCACTGGCCTTCTGTGACACAGGAATAATGTATAGAGAGTCTCTTTAGGCCACCCGTGAACTACGCTCATAGAAAAGTGGAAAAAAAAGAGTTAAACTACTCCTCAGCCAATATCGAAAGCACACGGGCTCCCACTGCAGAGCTGTGTGATCCATTCCAGGTGTTACAAGCCACAGGATGTGGCACAGAAGCTCAGGAATGTGTACATCACTGACTTCCACATGTTTTCCGGGCGAATTCGCTCATCCGGAGGCAGTGAGCACCTGCATTCTGGCCTTGGCTTTGAAAAAAATAAAAACCTGGACTGAGAGCCGGGGCGAATCCGTCCGCCGTGCAACGGGAGTCTCGCGTCTGCCCGGCTGAAACATCCACGTCGCCTCTTGCACAAAGCCACTCCCTCTCCCTCTCCCTCTCCCTCTCCCTCCAGGGCTGGAGGAACATCTGTTGCCAGATGTTCACGGCGCCAGGTCAGAGGTCAGGGCCGGCCGCGATCTTCCCTCGGCCACATTCCACATGGACAGGCCGCGCGCGCACACTTCAGGCTCACAGCCGCGTCTGCCCCCCTACCCCCCCGCGCCCACGGCCCCCACGCAGCATCCCTGCTGCAAGACACCCTTCACTGCCCCTGTCACGGGAGCCGCTGCAGAACTGGAGATAAACCGACACCGTGTCTCCACCACGTCTGGTGCTGCAGGCCCGTCACGTCCAGCACCAGCTACGGGCTCAGGCACGACGATCCGCGGCTCGCCGGCGCGCACAGGCGGGGGCGGGCCCGCTTCCTCCTCTCCCGCCGGGCGCCCCCGGCACAAGACACGTCGCCGTGAGAAAACGAGCCGCGCGGAGAGCTGCAGGGGTCCCCTGTCCCCACGGCGGGGGACTGGCCTGGGGGAGACAGCCTCGCTGAGCCCCACACATCCCGAGGAAGCGCGATTTCCTGCAGGACCCGTTCTGAGTTCGCACGCGTGGCGCCACCCCCAGCTGGCCGGGCACCGAAGCTCTAGTCCTCCTCACGGTTCAGGCGCCTGGATCGACCTGCAGCTGCACACACCTGTGTCCACCCCCGCCGCCCCTCCGGAGGCCCCCCGAATCCTCGGCCAGCACCGCCCGCAGCGAGAGGGGCTGGACCCTTTGAGCAGTCCTGCGGGAGCGTGAGGCCGAGGGGCCAGGCCCGGGCACAGCGACTGGCTCCTGTGGGCATCGTCCCACTGAAGAGGCCCCCGGGTGAGGTTCACCACAGCTTCGGCTCTCTGTCTGCCGACAGGCAGGGCGGTCAACTGGACAGCGACTCGCCGTGAACCCCCGCCCCTGCCTGAACCCCCCCCGCCCCCAACTCCAGTGGTCATTCCCATGGGATCAACACAAACTTCTCGCGAGACCGTCGCCGAGCTTCCGAAACTTTGTAAAGCCAGCTTCTAGGAACTAATCCAAGCTGCAAGGACATGGAGACCCCCCCAACATCCATCCACTTTCTAACCACTTCATCCCATTCCCAGTCAAGGGGGAACCGGGAAGGGCGGATTGGTCGGCACTGCCGCCTTGCGGCTCTCGGGATCTGGGTTTTATTCCTGGGGTGCTGTCTGTGTGGAGTCTGCATGTTCTTCCCATGTTCACGTGGGTTTCCTCCAGGTGCTCTGGTTTCCACCCACAGTCCAAAGAAAGCTGGTGGGTTAATTGGATTCTGGGAAAGCCCACCAACAGCTTTCAAAAGGACTCATTCTACACCCATGCCTGCTCCCTGTCCCATGCGTGATGTTGATTCCGAAACAGGTCACGCCCCCTGACCACAGGCCACACCCCCTGAGCACAGCCCACGCCCCCCTGGAGCAGGAAGTGGGAACAGAGGAGAAGGAGCAGGGAGTGGGAACGGAGGAGCAGGAGCAGGGTGTGGGAATGGAGGAGCAGGAGCAGGAGCAGGGAGTGGGAATGGAGGAGCAGGAGCAGGGAGTGGGAATGGAGGAGTAGGAGCAGGGAGTGGGAACAGGGGAGCAGGAGCAGGGAGTGGGAATGGAGGAGCAGGAATAGGGTGTGGGAACATAGGAACAAAAGCAGGGAGTGGGAATGGAGGAGCAGGAGCAGGGAGTGGGAATGGAGGAGCAGGAGCAGGAGCAGGGAGTGGGAATGGAGGAGCAGGAGCAGGAGCAGGGAGTGGGAATGGAGGAGCAGGAGCAGGAGCAGGGAGTGGGAATGGAGGAGCAGGAGCAGGAGCAGGAGCAGGGAGTGGGAATGGAGGAGCAGGAGCAGGAGCAGGAGCAGGGAGTGGGAATGGAGGAGCAGGGGCAGGAGCAGGGAGTGGGGAGGGTTTGATGTTATCTCAGGGCTGAGCTCTCCCCTCTCGGAGACCTGTGGCTGCAGTGCTGTTTTCCTCCTGCAGTTAATTGGATTTCACAGCTCAGCGCACGAGCGCCCAGGCGGACAAGCCCACACACTGGCTCGGAGAGAGCCGGGCAACCCCGCGCCACAGCGCACTGCGGAGCGCCTCCCTCCTCCTCCTCCTCTCTGAAGGGACCCTCCTCCCCACCCCTGCTGCAGACGGAACACGCCGGAGCCACAGGCCCACAGGTCCGTGCTCTGCATGGGGGACCCGCCACTGCACAGCCGGGCCGCCGTCTCAGGGCCACAGAACCAACACTGCCGGCCCACTGCGCGCGCCGGGCTGACGGACCCCCTCCCTCCTGGACCCACGGGTCCCACTCACACACATGAGGCCGAGGGCGCAGTCTGACCTGTGGCTGAAAGGGAGAAACAAATTGTGCGGCGAACCTGCGCACAGATCAGACACGCGCTGGGGCGTTCATAACGAGCACAGCCTGTGCCAACACACTGCGGGGAAGAAGGCACTGATCCAGGACGATGGTGCTTCTTAGGGAATACCTAATCCTGCAAAGTCTCTGCACCTCGTACAGACACAGACTTCCACAAATTCAGCCGGCAGCTTGTGCAGCACCTCTGCACCGAGCCCAGCGCTGCTCGATGGTGGTTTACGGTTGGGAATGTGTGTTCTCGTCCTGCACGCCCGCCACACTGATTTTTCTAGCTCCCTTCCAGCGCGCTCTCCTGGGGCTGCTCGTTACTGGGAGCAGTCAGGGGGTGCAGGTTTGCCGGGCTCGTGCACGAGGGCAGTGCAGCGCCGCCGAGCAGCGAGTCGCAGGCTCACTGTGCACTGCAGCACAGCTCGCAGACGTACGCCGGGGGAGACCCGCTGCAAGCCCAGATTACAGTCCGCCGTCACGAGGGGGGTCGACCGGAGGTCACCTGCTCCAGCCAAGACTGGCTCACAAGCCCACAGGACCTGCTGGAGGCCTGGGGTGCCACTGAGGACTTGGGGTGTCCTCGCTACATGGCACCCCTGAGCAGTCTGATGGAATGGGAACAGATCAAAAGTTTTCCTCTCTCTGGTGCACACAGGTCCCACCTCAGTGCAGGGTGTTTCCTGGCCCGGGCTGTACTGGACCGCCAGAACACAATACTGCTATTTCCGAGCAGGTCACTCTCGCCATGGACCCGCCGCTATCAGCCGCACCAGGGCTCGATCACCGCGAGGGTTTAAACTCGACGCCCATGTGACACATCCGTTCTTTGAATTTCTGGTGCGACGGTTTGTTTTAAAAACGAGAGGCCCGCACCCACACGAGACGCATTGTGCAGAGCGAGCTCCAGGACAGGCCTCTCTCTCTCTCCCGCGGCTCCTGGAAGAATCGGGTGTTTGTGTCTGGCCATGTGTGCTCGTTTCTGGCTCCTCCACTGCGCCGGTGCGCGTTTCGTTCTCAATTCAATTCAAGGTGCTTTATCTCTCTCTCACCCCCACACACACACATATTCTGCCAGCCCGGAAGTGACCTACCCCTCCAGGAGCATTGTTTCAAGCCGAACGACCCGCCGGCACGCAGGGCGGGGAGGGTGTGTGTGACCATAGGGCTGGGACACACCGGGTTGGGACAACCCCCCCCCAAAGACACCGCACCGCAGCGCGCCGTGCAGAGACCTCTCCTTGGGCTGTCGCTGGGCGCACTGCCCGGTCTTCAGTCACCATGAGAGGCGGTCAGAAAGATTTAACCTCCTGCCGCGCGCATTTCCATAGGTAGAGCACGAGCAGACGGGACTCCTCCGGACCCACGGAGTAGTATGTATCAGCATCACTGTCTGAATAGGCCGTGATGATGGTGGCGAAGAAGACAGGAAGATCCCTGTGTGCATTTCTAGACTGTACTGCAGTAGACGGGGGTTAGTCAGCGCCAGCTGACCCCGAGACACGTCCTGCATTCCTGACCCAGCCTAGCCCGACTGCAGCCTGGTGCTCTTCAGAAACCATCCGCCGCCTCGCTCACCGGACGGCGCTGTATCTGTTAACCATACAGCGGGCGACTCTGCTGTCAATTACACGGATCGCAGCGCGGAGTCGAGAGTAGCACCGGTCGCGTTCCTCTGGGGTGACGCGTCCTCCGCTTTCGAAATAAAAACGACCTTGATTTTAACGAGCTGAGCCGAGACTAGCGCAGCGCTTCACTGCCGAGCCGGAGAGACAGATCTTGGAAGGCGGGTGGGTGAGGGAGGGGAGTCACACGGCGTCCCGGAGGAGCCCGTGCGCAGAGATCTATTTATATTGCAGTGGGGGACAAACAAGAATTGGACTAGAAAAGGGGGGAACGCAAAACACACGCACACACACACACACTGCCTGTTCGTGTCTGGCGTGTGATCCGGCTGCATCCCTCTCCCCGGCAGCGTGATGCCTCAGGAAGAGCCGAGCCGGCCGGTCACGAACCGGCCCGCCTGCGAGGCTTAAAATAACGACACCGGCGTCAAAGCGTGGGGGCGCCGGCCCCGCTAGCCCCCGTTGTCGAAGTCGTGGAGAGGAGGCGGACCCGTTTATTCCCGGGTTGAGCACAGCACAGGCACTCAGATCGCGCCCGGGAACCGAGCGAACAGGCTACAGTTCTCACGCTCTTGTTTTTATTCCCTGTACACACACGAACACAAACCGAGTTTAAAACAAGCCAACGGGCTACTTGTGTAGGGATTCCCCTCTGTTCACTCAACCGTCTCCGGAGAGAGGCTCTCAAAGCAGATTTCTTCCGCGACTGAGTGAGACCGAGACGGAAAAAAAAAGAAACTTTTTACGACTACGTGTTGACGTGGATCCGACCCCTAGTGAAATCGAAATGTTACGGCAAAAAAATGTTTAACCCCCGCAAGGAAGAGCCCGCAGCCGCCTGGTTTCACACAGAGCGAGCCGAGGCAGGGGGCAAGAGGAGGAGGAGGAGGAGGAAGGCGGGCGGCGGCGGCGGCTCAGGCCGGTACTCACCTCTCCGGCGCAGGGGGGGCTGCGGGCTGGACAGACCCCCGCCGATGTGATAGGAGAACCGCATGGCCCTGAACTGGTTGGAGAAGGAGATCGGCGTTTCCGAGGGAGACCGCGGCGAACAGCTGACCAGGGCGCTGCGGGGTCTGTTCAGCTGCATCCCTGGTCTGTTCGGAAATAGATCCGTTCTTGTTCCTTTTTTTGGGGGGGGGCGCTGCACTCGTTCCAATAAACACGATAACCTCCCCCCCTCTCCACGGCTCTCCGCCGGGCCCTGAGAAATTGATCTGCGGTGCGGGCGGAAAGCAGCCCGGGAGAGACGTCAGGCGTCCTCCGCCACCGGGGCAGCGAACACAGGCACAGTGGGTCCAAGGATCAGTCCCGTCCCGGTACCGGGCCAGGGGAGTGCGCAGCCGGGGCTTTCTCGGGACCACAAACTCCATCCAAAAAGTCGATGCGGGTAACGAACGCCATTGGAATATCGAAGAGGATCCAAAACATCCAGAGTCCGTTTAACCGCAGCTGCCGCCGCCGGGGCGTCTCAAAACACACATCCCAAGTTCGGACCACGTCGAAACGCGGCGCGGCGTGAAAAGATCATTTCTGTGAAACGCGTTAGCGGCGTCCTCCCAGACCAAAACAATGCACGTAAAACAAAGTCACCCCCGGAGCGCCAGGAGAAACGTATCGCTAATTTCCGATAAGGATGTTTCCCTCTTCCACAAACAAAGCTTCGGAAGGCACATCTGGTCGTACTTTATATCCGAAAAGACGGCACGAAGCTCAGAACCCCCAAATAAAGAAACTCCCGACATTCGCACATGGCCAGTGCACTTTGAATTCTGAATCAGGCTTTTCAGGAACATAAACTATTTACATACATCCAACCCCCCGCCACCGCCACTGACCACCGACCACCGAAACCCAATTTCCATCGGTCTTTCCGCGCGCGGCGGAAACAGCTCTGGTCCTGCGGTTTCGCTTCGCTGTCTCCTTGTAAAAGACTCCCGAGTTTCCAAAATGCCCTCGGGGAAGGCGCTACAACTCTAGGCGCAGGAGTCCCGATCTCCTCCGCAAACTTACGGAGCCGCAGTCGGAAGGACCCCCCCGACAAACACGACCGCCTGTCCGACACGCCGGGGCGGGACGCCCGCGTTCACGGTGAGCTGCCGCCTCCTCCTCTCCAGTTTCCCGAGCGCGACCTGGCTCCGAGTTTCTCTCCCCCCGCCCCCCTCAGTCTTCCTTTCCAAAAAACCGTTTTCTACAAATATGCAGACTCAGCTGCTTGAGCGGGGGAGCGATCCTCGCTGGCCGTCTCTGCAGTTTCCTGGTTAAGTCTGGGTCCCCGCGGCGCGGCGCTCGCCCTCCTACGGGCTGGGGAGCTGCGGGGAAGTCGGGACCGGGGGGCTCCGGTAGATACCGAGCGCCTGTCCGCCTCTCCGCCGCCGCTGCGCGCTTTCACCCTCCTTTGTGTGCGAGTTGGCCGGCGGAGCCCAGTTCCTCCGTCTCCCCTGCGCTTCTCCGTGGAGCTCGTCGACAGCCGAAACCCCAGCCCCCCCCCTCCTCCCCCTCTCTCTTTCCCAAAGTCTGTTTCTCATTTGGAGTCGTTTTTTTTTTTCCTCCGCTTGAAATTTGATGCTTTGTTTAAAAAGAACAAAACAGCGGGACCGCACTGCCTTCCTTTCAGTTCCCTTACGACGGCGAACGCTCCTGTGTTTGGAAAACTGCTTAACTTTACACCCCCCCCAACAAAGACACACACACTCCTTTTTTTTCTTTCCTTCTGTTTCACTGAAGGGTTTCTCACTACGCCGGCCTGTAGTGCTGCACCGAACTGCACTTCGTCAGCACTTTCTGTAGCTCTTCACCTCCAGACTCAACTTTTCAAAATCACGACACCCAACTACAGAACACCCTACGGACCAGCACCTAACTACAGAACACTCTACAGCCCAGCACAGCACCTAACTACAGAACACCCTACGGACCAGCACCTAACTACAGAACACCCTACAGCACAGCACCTAACTACCCAACACCCTACAGCCCAGCACCCAACTACAGAACACCCTACAGCACAACGCCTCACTACAGAACACCCTACAGCCCAGCACCTAACTACAGAACACCCTACGGACCAGCACCTAACTACAGAACACTCTACGGACCAGCACCTAACTACAGAACACCCTACAGCACAGCACCTAACTACCCAACACCCTACAGCCCAACGCCTCACTACTCAACACCCTACAGCACAGCACCTAACTACAGAACACCCTACAGCACAGCACCTAACTACCCAACACCCTACAGCCCAGCACCCAACTACAGAACACCCTACAGCACAGCACCTAACTACAGAACACCCTACAGCCCAGCACCTAACTACAGAACACCCTACAGCACAGCACCTAACTACAGAACACTCTACGGACCAGCACCTAACTACAGAACACCCTACAGCACAGCACCTAACTACCCAACACCCTACAGCCCAACGCCTCACTACTCAACACCCTACAGCCCAGCACCTAACTACAGAACACCCTACAGCACAACGCCTCACTACTCAACACCCTACAGCCCAGCACCTAACTACCCAACACCCTACAGCCCAGCACCCAACTACCCAACACCCTACAGCCCAGCACCTAACTACAGAACACCCTACAGCACAACGCCTCACTACTCAACACCCTACAGCCCAGCACCTAACTACAGAACACCCTACAGCACAACGCCTCACTACTCAACACCCTACAGCCCAGCACCTAACTACCCAACACCCTACAGCCCAGCACCCAACTACCCAACACCCTACAGCCCAGCACCTAACTACAGAACACCCTACAACACAACGCCTCACTACTCAACACCCTACAGCCCAGCACCTAACTACAGAACACCCTACAGCACAACGCCTCACTACTCAACACCCTACAGCCCAACACCTAACTACCCAACACCCTACAGCCCAACACCTAACTACCCAACACCCTACAGCCCAACACCCAACTACAGAACACCCTACAACACAACGCCTCACTACTCAACACCCTACAGCCCAGCACCTAACTACAGAACACCCTACAGCACAACGCCTCACTACTCAACACCCTACAGCCCAGCACCTAACTACAGAACGCCCTACAGCCCAGCACCTAACTACCCAACACCCTACAGCCCAACACCTGACTGCTCAACAACCCCCAGGCCAGCTCCTAACTATCCATCATACCCTATAACCCAACACCTGTATACTCAACCCTCCATAACCCAACACCTGGCTACCCAACACCCAGTGTCCCAGCTAGATTTCATTCTGGGCTTCGACGATCTGGTTTCCCTAAAGTTTCCCCTTAATTAATTCACCCGCTATGTAAATAGGGATTCAATTCAGTTGTGGTCTTAGAAGGTCTCCTCATATCTGTGTAGCTCTTTGCGATCTTTCGGGATGAAAAGCACTAGCTAAAGGAAGGACCTCTTATCCCAAAGACAGATCAGTACAGATATCAATGAGCGAGTGCTCTCATGTGGAGCGATCATCTGACTCGCCTGCCAGTGAACCTTACGTTAGCTTTGCTGGCAGGGGAACAACATTGGCACATGGCCGGCAGAGGGCGCTCTTCCGCTTGACAAGGCCAGAATTCCGGTACTGTGCTACACTGCAGAGACAGAAGTTTTGGTGCATTAATCTGCACGCTCGTTGCGGCACTGCGTGTGACAAGGGGAGTGTTGTACTGCGTAGAGGAACGTCCCCGCTATGATAATGGACTGAAATGGGTGCCATATGCTCACACACAACTAGATCTAGTAGCATATTTTGATTTACGCATGCTTTTAGAAAACTGAAGTTGAGGGGTTTGGGGTTCAGTCGCAATGTTTTAAAGCGACACGGTGGGTGCAGGGGGCAGCATTGCTGCCTCGCAGTACGGGGGGCCTTGTGCTCAGTGCCCGGGGTGCTGTCTGTGTGGAGTTTGCATGTTCTCTCCGTGTTCGCGAGGAATTTCCACCCACAGCCCAAAAGACACGCTGCTAGGTTACAGCTCTTCCGGGAAAATGGGTCCCCGTGTTAGGGTCTGTGTGTGTGTGTCCTTGATGGACTCTGTCCAGGGTGCACCCTGTTTTGCGCCCGTTGCTTGCTGGGATCGGCTCCGGCTCGCCCGTGACCCTGAACGGGTGGATGAATTTGTGAGCGTTCATATAAAATCCACCCCGACCTCACCGCCTCAGTGCACGGCAGTTCAATTCAACTCGCATCAATACGCAGTAATTCACAAACCACATTTTTCGTTGCACACTCAAAGAGGAAACTAGTAGATTTAATTCCACTGCGTTTATGAAGTGCTGCAAGACTCCTGTTCCTCGCATCTTTCTTCTTCAATTCGCAGGCTGCTCAGCTCATCGTGCACGACTCTCCTCTGCGCCTGTCCGCTTGTCACGCGACACCCAAGCGTTTTTACGACAGTCCATGCGAGATCGAGCTAAACGGTGGCTTTACGGCAGCTCTATTGCCCAGCCAGGCTAGACGAAAGCATGTCGAAAGCGAGTGAGTTTGCGGGCAGATTGTTGTAGAAACCTAAATGACTGCTGTGATTACATTTGTTTTGTTTTTTTCTTTAATGACGAGTTATTAATATTTTGTTTTGTTGTTGTAGAACAGAAACGAGCGAAGAGACTCGGTTTTACTGGGCGGAAAAAGGTAAGCGTGTTAACTATTTTCTAAACCATATGGGTAGCCCGTCTCTGCGTGAGGAGTCGCGTGGGATTATGGCTCTTGTAGTTTTTCGGGGGGAGGTTTAAATGTTGCCAATTAGGTCGGCGAACTACATCCCCCCGAAGCCCCACGTTTCGCCGGTCTGTGTGTTCTGTCTCATGTCTCATTATTTTCTGCTACTACTGTAAACAATTTAACCAGCTTTTTTTTTGTTGGCATAACCGATCAATACATTGTTGTCAAAGCAGTAATAACTAGCAAGACGTTTACAACACTGGAGGGTTATTTTAGGGACTCGGGAGCCGAGGTATTTCTCGCAGTGCAGCAAAAAGTTCTTCTGTCTGCTTCTCCCCGCTGGCAGTGGGAGCACAGCCTGTCCGATTCGACCCGGATACATGGTTCGAACTTTTTACGAAAACAAAACGAAATAGTCCGGCGAAACCCGTCTCACACTTGAGTCCGCTCGTGTAGTTCAACGCTTGTGCAACTGCAATCTTCGTGACGATCGTTTCCAGAGTGTACACGCGTATCCTTAAGTTAATATTGATGCGCAATATAGAATCCTGTGTGATTGATAGACGTAATAACAGACAACCCAGTGTCAAAGGACTGCACATTTAACACTGTACCAGAATGTGTTCTTCCCAAACACATGCATCTGTTCACCTGCAGGCAAACGCTATCGAGTCTCTCTTTTCTGCTGTCTCACTTGCGTATAAGCAAGTGCAACTTCATGTACAGTATATATCACGTGTGTATTGATGGACGATGTGTGGGGGTTTTAAAAACCTGCTCGTTAGAGTAGGCTGTAAGATCAAGATTAATGTGCACGTGACAGTTCACTGACTCAGCCTGGTGAGGAGCAGGAAAAAACTCCTTTAAGGTGACAGAGTTCACATGGGGCTGGGGTGAGGGAGCAGTACTGATATCAGGGTCCTGGAGGGTCCCTCTCGTGCCACGAGCAAGGTCCAATCAGTGCTGTTATTCGGTCATTTCGGGGTTCAGTTGTGTAGCAGAGGTGAGCAGGCATCCCAGAACCAGGGTGGGGGAACCCCTGTCCAGGGACACAGGAGGCCACCGCTCCTCTGACGCTGTTCTGTCCGCCTGCAGGGCGGCGATGGGGAGCAGACCAAGACGCAGGGAGGGAGGAAGGACCCAGGGGTGCCCAACGTGCGGCACGTCAAGGAGCATGCTCGGAGGGAGGCGGAGCTGAGGAAGAAGAGGGTGAGAGAGGGAATCGAGCTCCCCCCACGCACCACACGGCGCAGTCCGTTTCTGATCTTACTGTGAGCCGCAGGCTGTCGTGTGCAGCACCTTGCAAAAGTGCTCCCTCCCTCCCCACTGATGTCCCACTTGAGTGCTTTGCAGATGACATATTGAATGTGAAATGTTTTAATCGGGGGGGGCAGCTTTAGCATTGCAGTCTCTCAACACGGGGGGGGCCCTGGGTTCAATTCCTGGGGCAGCTGTCTGTGTGGAGCTTGCATGTTCTCCCCGGATCCGCGCGTGTGTTCCCTCCCACAGTCCCAAGACAGACTGGTGGGTTAACTGGCTCCTGGGGAGAGACTGGCCCAGGTGTGAGTGAGTGTGCGTGTTTGTGTTGGTCTGCCCCGTGAGGGACTGGCGCCCCCTGGTGTGATGGTGAGAGGGGGGCGATAACTCCGTCCTGACTTGACTGGCCCCCGCAGCTGGAAGAGCTCCAGGAGAAGCAGAGGGCGTCCCGGGACAGGGAGCTCATGAAGCGCCGCAGCCTGGACAGTTTCCAGAGGGACGCGCAGCTCCGGCAGAGGGATTTCGAGCAGAAGGTAACGGGACACGGCTCCGGGCGCGGCTTCTCCGCAGGGAGGCTCCTGGCTTCGGCATTCCGCGTGGCTGTTTTTTAAAGAGCAGTTGTCACCCGCGGTTTCAGCACTGAACCAAAACCCGTCTTCCTGATCATTAACGAGAAAGAGGAGCTCCCTCCTCATTCCCCTCCTGGGGCCGGCGACTGTGTCCGCAGTGCTGACCCTCCGGAGTCTCCGCTCCTGGGGTCACGGTCTCTGCGATCACGGCCCTGCAGATCTCCTGCTCAGGTGTTTGTGATCCGTGTGGACATCCATCGGGAGAACCTTATCCCTTCTGCCTCCCCACAAATTCACAAAGGCATTATAAAATGGCAGTCTTTTTTTCGTGCAGGGTGCACTGAAGTTTGATTGAGTTGATGTGCAGCAGGTAAATTCGTCACACTGATTAATATTCATCAACGGGGCTCTGCTGAGGAGTCCAAGGTACTTGGTACCGTCCAGTCGGAGTTCTGTAGGCACTAGACGCTGCAGTTGGGCTTCACACTGGGATCTTTCTCCTATTATGGCGACGCGTCTTGTCACAGTCTCCTGGGTCTTCTCTGGTTAGAATTGACTGATGCAGCTCTCTGAGGTTTTTTGAACAGTTATTAATCTCCATGTGCTTTAGTGTTCTGAAAGCACGTGTGCGCAGAGTGAGACGCTTCTTATGCTGTTTGTAAGAACCTCAAGCCTGTGAAATCTTGTGTCCAACCCCAGGGCAGGTCTAAGGAGACAGGCTTGGTGAAATTGACACAGAGGAACACCTGGCCCAGGAAAGGCAGGGACTGTTCTAGTCGAATTGAAACAGTGGTGCTCCTACCTCGTTATGCACTTAATGCAATTTTTCTATCAGTCTTTACCCATTCTTTTTGACTTTCTGTCCATAAGCTTAGGCACCTTAGTCTGTCTCCCATCAACATCTCATTCTTCCTGTTAATGAATGCTTTAAATTATCATAATGGAAGCATCTGGCAAATTCTACTGTTCTGTCTGCTGTCCACCCGTGTCTCTCATTATATTTATTTTCTGACTCAGGAAACGGAGATCAGGAATTTGGAAAAACACGCCAACTTTGAAAACGAAAACTCCAGAAAGGCATACTACAGAGAATTTAAAAAGGTGTGTATTTTTATAAAAGTGTATCAGGTGCCGCTCTGGCCAGTTTTGTCATAGGAGTGGGACGTGTGGTGTTTGTTTGACTTGTACCCTGTACAGTGATTGGCTACCAAAGATTAGTCTGTGTTGTGTTATGATTGGCTGGGTGCCGGGTGACTCCGCCTATCGTTGAGGTTTGCAGTGTCAGTTCTGTGTTACGATTGGCTGGGTGCCGGGTGTCCCCGCCCATCACTGTAGTTGCCAGTCAGTGAGTGATGCGTTGGGAACAGAGGCTGACCCAGCCCCCCGTGATCCCAGGCTGTGTTCTGCCCCAGGTGATCGACGCGGCAGATGTCATTCTGGAGGTGCTGGACGCCCGAGACCCCCTGGGCTGCCGCTGCCCCCAGGTGGAGCAGGCGGTGGTGCAGAGTGGGACGAATAAGAAGATCGTCCTGGTGCTCAACAAGATCGGTATGCTGGGGTCGTTATTCCCTTGCTGGGAAGCTCAATGACAAGGAGCACCCGTTATGTTTTGTAAACTCACCTTGTTCAAAATAAAAGCTGAAGGACAGTAAAAGAGGGAGAGTACTGAAGTAACCATGTTTTCTCTGGTTATACTTTACCCAAAGAGTTGTGGGTGAAAGGAACAAGCTATTGTAGATTCAAAATTATTGTAATAACCTCTGTGTGTTTTTTTACTCGTCTATACCAGTGCATAAAGTTATTTATAAACTAAACTTTTAACAAAAGAGTTCCCATGCATCTTGGAGTATTTGGGCCTTATTTTCTTAATCTGTCTCTTGCATTCCTACACTCTCAACTGTTTTTTTTCTCCCATCCCCCTCCTCCAATCTTCCTCTCTTCCCACTTCTCCCTCCCTCCTCAGACCTGGTCTCCAAAGACATTGTGGAGAAGTGGATCAAGTATCTGAGGAACGAGTTCCCCACTGTGGCCTTCAAATCCTCCACACAGCAGCAGAGCAGGAACCTGGTAAGAGCAGACCTGACCGACACGGCCCCCTGGACTGAGCCTGCCCCCCGGCTCATGACTGACACACCCTCGGTACTGATCCCGCCCACTGGCTCATGACTGACACACCTCCCGTACTGATCCCGCCCCTTGGCTCATGACTGACACGCCTTCCGTACTGATCCCGCCCCTTGGCTCATGACTGACACGCCTTCCGTACTGATCCCGCCCCCTGGCACATGACTGAGACGCCCCAGTAATGACCCCGCCCACCGGCTCATGACTGACACACCTCCCGTACTGATCCCGCCCCTTGGCTCATGACTGACACGCCTCCCGTACTGATCCCGCCCCCTGGCACATGACTGAGATGCCCCAGTAATGACCCCGTCCACCGGCTCATGACTGACACGCCCCCAGTACTGATCCCTCCCACCGACTCATGACTGACACGCCCCCAGAACTGATCCCTCCCACTGACTCATGACTGACACGCCCCCAGAACTGATCCCTCCCACTGACTCATGACTGACACGCCCCCAGTACTGATCCCTCCCACCGACTCATGACTGACACGCCCCCAGAACTGATCCCTCCCACTGACTCATGACTGACAAGCCCCCAGAACTGACCCCTCCCACCAACTCATGACTGACAAGGCCCCAGTACTGATCCCGCCCCCTGGCTCATGACTGACACGCCCCCAGTACTGATCCCTCCCACCGACCCATGACTGATACGCCCCCAGTACTGATCCCTCCCACCGACTCATGACTGACACGCCCCCAGTACTGATCCCTCCCACCGACTCATGACTGACACGCCCCCAGTACTGATCCCTCCCACCGACTCATGACACACCTTTGCAGGCCTGCAAATTGAAAACGTGTTTGTTTATATGTGAAATGCAGAAGCGCAGTCGTGTGCCAGTGGCCCAGGCCACCGCAGAGCTCCTGAGCAGCAGCGCGTGCGTCGGCGCCGACTGCCTGATGAAGCTGCTGGGCAACTACTGCCGCAACCTGGACATCAAGACGGCCATCACGGTGGGCGTGGTGGGTGAGTGACGCCCCAGGCTCTCAAGCCCTTCGCTTCGACACGCCAACACATTCCGCAGAGGCCGGGTTGGGCGGAGAATCGCTGACCAGTTACTGCTTCTCAGAGTCCTCCTGCCCAAGAAAAACTAAATCCACCTTGTCTTACTGGCAGGTCCTTCATCACCAGTAGCACACGGTCACTGAGCCCTGTTCAATATTCCAGATTTTTTTCAGTAATTTAGAATGGAAACTGCAGTAATACACTCCAGAGCTGTGGTCAGCAGCGGAAGACAGATGACCGGTCCGAGTGGTCAGCAGGGCAGGACAGCAAGCAGCCCAGTTCCCAGGGGAGTCTGGGGGTCCTGTGGCTTGTAGTCCGTCTCCTCTCCCGCTCGATTCCTGGCCCGATTGCTGGTCTGTCTGGGGTCGAGTGTCACCTGTCCTCAGGGATGGCCGGGAGTCTGGGAGTCGGTACAGTGGCTCCCTACAGTCCGCGGTTTCCTGCGGTAAAGTCCCTGGCAGGAGCCCAGCCCGGGGGGGGGGTGGTGAATCGCAGGGGGGCCGCGGGAGAACACCCCGCAGAAACGCGTCGGGCGGGGAGCGCGCCCCTCGGGCTCTGGGCTGAAGCACCTCCTCTCCCCTCTCCCGCCCCCAGGATTCCCCAACGTCGGGAAGAGCAGTCTGATCAACAGTCTGAAACGGGCTCGAGCGTGCAGCGTGGGGGCCACGCCCGGGGTCACCAGGTAAGGCCGCGCTCCGCCGACGGCTCGGCCCGGCGGTACCTGCGCACACACCGCGGGCACTGGTGTCCGCTGGCCGCAGCTGCAGCTCCGGGTTCACTGACCTGCTCCCCTGCGCGGAAGTGGGAGCAAGGCTGTTTGTACTGTTTGAAACCCAAGGAGCGGCATGGAGGCCGTGTCTCCCCGTGTCTATGTGGGTTTCCTCTCAGGTGCTCCTTTTTCCTCCCCCAGTCCAGAGACATACTAGGAGGTTAATTGGCGTCTGGGAAGTTGGCCCAGGTGTGCATGTCTGTGTGTCCCGCAGTGGAGAAGCGTCCTGTCCAGGGCGTGCCCTGCCTTGTGCCCGTTGCTTGCTGGGATAGGCTCTGGCTCCTCTGCCACCCTGAATTGGAAGAAGAAGCGGTTGGAAAATGGAGGCGTGGATTGATGATTTTAGCCTTCGGCAGTACAATCGGGGCGACCGTAAGCATTGCGAAACGGGACCGCGCTGCTATGCGGTTTCTGTCCTGATCCGTGTTCCCTGCGGGAGCAGGTGCCTGCAGGAGGTGCACCTGGACAAGCACATCAAGCTGCTGGACTGCCCGGGCATCGTCATGGCAACCTCGCTGACGGACGCCGCGATGGTCCTGCGGAACTGCGTGAAGATCGAGCAGCTGGTCGACCCCGTCGCGCCCGTGGAGGCCATCCTGAGGCGCTGCAGCAAGCAGCAGGTGAGTCATGTGACCGCGGAGAACACGCAGACTCCACACAGACAGGCGAGTCACGTGGTTGTAGACCGGTCTGCTCCTCCTCCTT
Source organism: Lepisosteus platostomus (assembly GCF_059453375.1). NCBI lineage: Eukaryota > Metazoa > Chordata > Actinopteri > Semionotiformes > Lepisosteidae > Lepisosteus > Lepisosteus platostomus. Next base: position 3,193,799 of record NC_142613.1, read on the forward strand.
TGTGCCTCTAGGTCTTTGCTGGCTGGCCTCGTCCCTCAGTACGTGACGCTGCACTGATAAAATACAAACAGCGCAGTTAGGAGGCATCCGCAACAGACGGCACTTTTCATCCCAGCTTTCCAGCATTGGAACTGCAGTCATAACACATTCTGTGTGCAGAGAGACAGAGCAGCGCTGGTCACCCAGACCATTAGAAAATGGATGCAGCTCTTTGTTTTTGTGTTGAGTTTCCTCTGCTCTTTGACTCCCTCGTTCCTGACACCCTTGTGCCTCGGCCCTGGCATACCGATGTTGAGCGTGCAGGAGTGGAGTGGAGTCGGGAGGCGTTGCTTTGCGCGCAGAGTCTTGGGTGCGTGGAGCGAGGGGCTCTCTCAAGCAGGCTCCCTTTCCTCCCTTCCTGTGCCCCCAGATCATGCAGCACTACGGCATTCCCGACTTCCGCAGCACGCTGGAGTTCCTGGCCCTGCTGGCTCGCAGGCAGGGCAAGCTGAGGAAGGGGGGGCTGCCCGACCACGACAAGGCGGCCAAGAGCATCCTCCTGGACTGGACAGGGTGAGGCGGCAGGACACTCGCTGGGGTTTTACTGCGGCTCAACTCAGCGGGGAGGGGCCTGCGCCTGGCACGCCCTCGGTGGGGAGGGGCCTGCGCCTGGCACGCCCTCGGTGGGGAGGGGCCTGCGCCTGGCACGCCCTCGGTGGGGAGGGGCCTGCGCCTGGCACGCCCACAGCAAGCATTTTTCCTTCCGCAGAGTTGTGGTTGGTCACATTTCAGAAAACACACCTGGATGAGGGTAGTACTGATACAGGAATGCAGCCCTGGTCCTGTAGGAACACTATATCTCTCTCCCAGCATCCTACTGGGGAGGGGGGTACAGTATATGAGACAAGTGCACGGTGAGAATGTTACCCATTACAAATCCCATCTGACCTTTCTAAAGGCGGAAGTACATTTGCAGATCTGCCCTGTATTGAACGGTGAAACCGGTGAGCCTGTGACTGAGACCCCAGCTGGAGCAGTGACCAGCAGCAGCTCTGTGTCCCAGCTACACCGGCGCCTAGTGCAGTACAGTACAGCGCCTTGTTCAGCCGTGACTCTGCCGTCTCTCAGGGGCAGGATCAGCTACTTCACCCACCCGCCCGAGACCCACACGCTGCCCACGCACGTCAGCGCGGAGATCGTGGCCGAGATGGGCAAGGCGTTCGACTGGGAGGAGCTGGAGAGGGGGAACCAGGAGGCGCTGGCTGGTAAGGCGGCGCTCTTGCAGCAGAGGTCACTTCCTGTGTGATCAAAGCGCAATGCAAGACAACAACGAAAAAGACCTTCTCCGGGCAGGTGGAGGAAAATGAGGTCAGCACAGTGGCCCGGGGGTTTCCTGGGCCTGCTTCTTAGACCGGGGTCCTGTCAGTGTGGAGTTTGCATGTTGTCTGTGTGAGTGTTCTCCAGCTGCTCTAGTTTCCTCTCGGCTTCACGCGCTGGCGGGATCGGTTAGCGTTCGCGCTCGCATGTGCCGGTGTGTGTGTGCGCGGGCTGCAGTCCCGGCCTGGACTCTGTGCTCCTGGCCAGTCTCTGCCTTAGAGGGCCTCCCCAGTGAGATGCAGCTTTCTGAGGACGGCAGGAGAGAAGTGGAGCAGAGCTCACACGTGCCTGTCTGGTTCTCCTTTTCCAGAGGTGACCGGCCCCGCCGAGCACGCTGGCTTCTGCATCGCGACCTCGGGCATGACCCCGGGGGAGCAGGGGGAGCCCCCGGCTGAGCGGGACATGGACGACGCGTCGCGGGAAGAGCCCGACCCCGAGGAGGGGGCCGAGTCCATGGAGGACGACCAGGATGCGGAGGTGGGGTGGTGCTTAAGTGCACGTGTTTGGGGGGGGGATTTAGGCCGTGGGTGGGTGAGAACTGTGACGTGGGCGCTGGCGCCCCCTGGCTCTAGTCATGTGCACGGCGGGGCGCGTACTGGGCAGCCTCGGTGACGGCAGGGCCTGAGACCCCGCTGCTGTGCCGGTTCAGAGGCCTGTTAGCAGGAATAGGAGCGCGTGTGTCGCATTTCTCTCCATCGTTAGTGTTTGTTAATGAATCACACGCTTTTAGCGTGGAGTTGCGGCTGGAGGCGTCCAGGTGTGGCCTGGCGTTCCCGCGGTCTGGGACTGTCGCTCTCCCCTCCTCTCGCGCAGCTCGGGCCGATGACGGTGCAGCTGGCTCGGCCGCGCGCGAGGTCGGGCGGAGCCGGGGCCGCCGGGCGCGCCGAAGTGCCCCGGGCGCCCCGCCTGTCGGACATCCTGGACATCGACCCCCTGCAGCAGGGTCAGGCGCTGCTGGCAGCCGGCAAGAAGAGGAAGAAGCAGCAGAAGAGGGCAGGTACGCGGCCTCGAACCCGGGACCCCGCCTCGCGCAACCTCCCGGGCAGCAAAGAGTGGGACCGGTCAGCTCTGGGAAAGGGCACAGGTCACACAGCCCTAATTCGGTGTCCAGCAGGTCTGAGCTGTTGGCAACAGCTGTGCCCAGCTGTGTACCGGCACACCACAACTACCCTTGACCTGAGAAGAGGGTTCAAATGAGATTTCACCATCCATCCACTTCCCAACTGCTTTATCCAGTACGGAGTCGTGTGGAGCCGGAGCCTATCTCGGCAAGCAGATAGCACAAGGCAGGATACACCCTGGATGGGACGCCAGTCCATCGCTGGACACACACACAGACAGACACACTCGAGCCAGGGCCAAATTTTCCCAGAATCCAGTTAACCCAGCAGTATGTCTTTGGACGGTGGGAGCAGATCGGAGCACCCAGAGGAGACCCACACGAGCACAGGGAGAACGCACAGACAGCACCCCAGGAATGAATCTACCAGCCCCAACACTTTGAGGCAGCAGCTCTAACCAATGAACTCTATCCACTATTGCCCAGTATTTGATCAGATCAGTTTCATCCTTCTCCACCCAGGTGGCCTGGTAACAGTTTGAAGAGACTTAAGAAAATGGCTGTATGGTGGACTTGACATGTTAGAGATGGGATCCCCTCATGTGTGGTCTGTGCATGTGCCTCTAGGGACTATAGCCAGACGGTGCACTCACTGCCCCCCTGCTAGCTGACAGCAGGAAAGGGAATGGGCATGGCCGTGCATCATGGGACACTGCAGTTTCAGGCTTTAAGAGCTCCAGGATCGTACGATCTGCATTCCAGCTGAGCTCTCTAACTACCCCCTTGAGCTAATTAATTGGGCCAATTGAACACTTTGTTGCATTCACAGAATAAAAGGACCCGGAATTCCTGCTGGGCTACGGTGGTTGTGCAGCTGTGGCTCAGTGTGATCAACTCTGGCACATATCTGTTTGTGATCAGTTCCTGTTTTTTTTCTCTCCCCAATCCCTCAGATAAAATCGCAACCAAGCTCTCGGACACCCTGACGGCCGCGATGAATTTCGGACTCTCCGACAGCTGAGAAACTCCGTTTGCTCTGGAGCCGAAGAAGGAGATTTGTACAAAACACGAGTGTACAGAGGAGAAACCATGTTTGTGTGTCAGCAAACTCTCTTGGCCTCACACCATCAGCGCCGCATGGTTGATGAGTGTACATTGCAAATAAATCCATATTTATCCTGTTTTTACAAGGAGGGTCACAGTTTCATTTGATGCACTTCTACATCCCAAATACAAATTTGTGAGGAACAGGTGGTGCCTTCAGAAATGTCTTGTTTCCTGTCCAAGAGCACTTTCTTTATCTGCTGTGCACGAGTGACTGAATCACACCTAGCAGCAGCTGTGTAGGGCCCTACAGGAGGACTGTGAACTTAGTGTTGTTGTTGAGAAAGTGGAGAGAACCTGAGTTGCAGAAGCAGACAACACTGTGAACAGAGTCCTCCTGTGAAGTGGATATTTTGTTTGCTGACCTTCCCAGTACAAAAGGCATTAAGTTATGCTGTTAGATTGTATATAGAAAAGGTTCAATTATAGCTTTAAATTTATATTGGATAGACATACTGTACACCTGGACAGCACTTCCGTCATTTATGTGCTCAGAGGTGATGGCATCACAAAAGAGCGCACGTTGTCAATACAGCCTCGATGTTTCACACACAAGACAAAACACTTTCGGCATCCGCTGCCAAGTTTTCATGAATCCCAGGACCCACGGCCAGCCTCTCTGGCCCCTCCACAGCCGGTCTTACTCATCCCAGAGTGCCGTCACATGGTTCGGGACCATCGTCACCAAGAGACAACTTGACAAACGAAGCTCCTTTGCCAGAATACAGATGGGTGTGGCATCAGAGCAGCCTGGGGTGGGTTGCAGGACTGCCCTCCCCCTGGAGAGATCAGTCCAGGACTCCCAGACCCCCGTCCGATCGATACTCACTCCTGAATCAGAGCAGAAGACTTTCTACACTACACCAAGCAGCCCTGCTCTTCACAGGGCACAAGCTCATAATAATCTGTCATCTACCTCGTGCGAGACGCATTTTCCATAGAAGCTACCCTGCATCAGACTAAGAATTCGGAATCGGTCAAGGGAAAGCCCAGTGGCATCTCCAACCAGTAGCCCTTCCCAGGAAGGGAACCTTTCACCTCATGGCTTAGGAAAGCAGACTGGGTCCCACAGACTCTCTCCAAAACAAAAGTGCTTCTTTTATAGAACAGATTTTAAGCAAGTAATTTGCAGAAACCGACCCGCAGCAAGACCCGTCCTGACCGAACATCCTCTCTGCAGACTGCCTTTTTCGACACTTTAGAAATGTAATACAATCAGCGCGCACAACTCTTACCAAATGCAAAAAAATAGTCTTTATTTAAAAAAAGGCAGAACAGATTGAAAATAGAAGAAGAAGACATCACAAGACTCCACACCAAGACACAAATATGAAATAAGCCTGTTGCTATTAGGAAATTCAGGATCTGACTTGAACAGGCTGCTCTCAACGGTACTCCTGCGTCACTAGCACTGAATCATGAACAGGAGGGTGGCTTCTTCAAATAAAAACATGTTTCATCCCCTACAAGGATCTTGTCTTGAGCACGACCACCCTGACCCCAGGGCTGGCAGGCCCAGATGTGCCCCTCTGTCCCAGCGTCACTGCGATTCTCCTGCAGACACGGCGCCAGGCAGGGATTTCCGACTCCTCCTCAGGTTGTACCTCGGCTGCTAAGGGCAGAGAAGGGAGAGCAGGCGATTCAGGGCAGGGAGGAGCAATCGCACCCAGAGCAGATCCTTTGGGAGTGAGGATGTGGAGAGAAGGAAGGAGCAATCGCAACCAGAGCGGGTACTTCAGTACGAGAAGGGGGGGAAAAAGAGGAGCAATGACTTGTCAGGTCTGACTGAAACAAAATGGCTTAGCATCACGGAGTGCAAGAGAGACCAAATACCGTGGAACAGCCTCCGATCATACTGTAGCAACTTGCTGGTCCAGACTGCAGTCTGAACACAAGGTCTAAAGGATAAGTACTGCACAGGCTCAAAAAAAACAAAACAAAAAAAACCCTTCATCCTGGAACACGGATCCTGGCTTTGTGGGATCTGGCATTTTTAACAAGGATGAATGAACGGGATCAAGTACGCGAAGGCCGCTGACGACGCACCTGCTCCGGGTCCACCAGCACCGCGTACACCAGGTCCGGGGGCGCGCGGTCACTCCGCCGGAGCCGAGCCCCCGACAGCCGGGATCGGCCACGCTTCTGCACCAGACTGGAGGCGCCCCCCTCTCCCGGGGCTCGGGGGGTCTGCCGAGCTGCAGATGAACACAGAAATGCTGAGAAACCAGGAGCCCGCTGTCCGGATCGGTGGCTGAACACTGCTGCTGCAGCTCTGAGCCCTGCGGTGAATGTTCACGTCTAAACCCTGCTCGTGGGGTCGCTCTCTACCACCTCACCTGCGATACAAGGACCCCCCCAGCACATCCGAGAGCCACCCCTAACTACACCTCTTAGAGCCCTACGAGCCCCCAGGGGCCCCAGGGGACACCCTTCAGCCCCTGTGAGCGAGCCCTTACAGGAAAGGTATCGCTGCTCTGGGATCAGTCCAGAGGGGAGCAGCGAGCTGCATCCCGGGGCTTCAGGGCAGGACCTGCACCTGCTGAAGGAACTGGATCTCTTCAGTCTTGAGCAGAGAAGACTAAGAGGAGAGCCGATACTCCTGAACCCCCATCGGCGCCGACAACCCAGCACGCCTCCTCAGGTTGCGCGGTGAAAGGGACCGGAAACTAAACTAAACGGATAACAAAGGGCCCCTTTTCCTCCGGGCCGCAGGAGGGTGGCCTGGGACGAGGTCCCGGGATCGATGAGCTGCCGATCAGCCCACGGGCCGGTGAGGCCGATGTGCCTGCTCGTCTGCCACCTCTTCTTTCTCCACCTGTGACCAGGTGTGGGGAGGGGAGCTGGTGCGAGGGTGCGGGTCTCGTGCGGGACGAGCTTCACACTCAGATTCACACATCCTGCACTAGAGCTGCTGTGACACGTCTCAGGTCACGACGGTTCTGAACCTCGATGCCCTGGATGACCCATGACCTTTTCTTGTCATGAACTCCTCATGGTCTTCTTACTTGCACGCTGCACAGCAGGGTATGTTACCGACTGAGAGGATCACTCACACTCAGAGACAGTGTCCTCAGACAGCAGGAGCTCCTTCACCGAAACCGGGGCGTCAGGGGGCATCTGGGGTGCCGGGATAAACGACCCCTCCAGCACCTCCGGATCCTGGGACACGTCCTTCCGACTCCACTCCTGGTCACCCTCCCCGTCTGCCAGCTTCTCCTCCTTGATCCTCCCCTGCAGCACCTCCCAGTCCGCCGCCTGGGAGAGATGCTCTGAGGGGACAGAACCAGGAGGGAGGAAGTTCTCGGGAGAGAAATAAACTCAACTTCAAAACAAGCAGCGTCGCTCTCTGAAAGAACAAATCTCCCCGTGCACAGGAGTGGGGCAAACAGGAATGCCTCCCGGGATAGCAACTTTAAAGTGCAGGCTCCCCTACTGGGTCACCTGCTGGTTTGTGTTCCAATCCCAGGGGAAACACTGCTGCTGTTGTACCCCCTGAACGAGATCCTGTACCCCCCACCCACCCACCCACACACCCACCTCCAGTCCAGCATCCCGCTGTGTCAGGAGGCATGTGGGTGAAAGAGTCAGGGTGCGCTATACGCTGAACAGATGCTGTAGGACCTGACCTGAGTGCATTCTGAATTTACAGACACCTGCTGGAAGTGACATTTCAGGAACAGCTGAAAGGCGGGGATAGCGTTGTCAGAAATGGCCACTGTGCCATGGGTGGAAATATATTGTGCAGGTTCTAATGCCATGGTCACATAGGACCACGAATGGGTGTCCTAACAGAGGGTGACCAGAGCTGTACGCAAACTACAAAGTGTTAAGCAAAACTGCCCGGATTCAGAGGATGGAGGACACCATTTTGTGTGCATTTTCTGTAGTGTTCTGTAGGCCTTGTTCATCCCAGACCCGCCCTGAACCGCGCAGTGACCTCCCGCGCCCGGTACGACGTCGCGTGCAGCCGGGGTGCCCACCCGTCCTCCGCAGGCTCAGCTCCACGCTCCTGCGCAGATCCCCCAGCTGCCTCAGGATCTCCAGGTTCTCCCGCCGCGCGTCCCGGAACCGCAGGGCCGCCGCCGCCAGGACCAGCAGGCCGGCCAGCAGCATGGCCCGGCGCAGCAGGCCCAACAGCCAGGCCAGCCGCTCCTGCTCGGGACCAGGGGACAGACGCGCGGGCCGGTCGGAAAAGGGCAGCTCCCGCCGCCGGGGGGCCGGAGGCATCCGGGCCGCACGGCGGAGCGCTCCGAGACCGGGCAAAGATCGGGAGCCAGATCAACCAAGAGCACAAGTCGGAGACGACGCTAAACGGCTAGAATCGTGTCAAAGAGGAACTGCAACTCGGATTTTTACAGCTCAGCATTAGAAAGAAGCAGCCTGTCACCCTGCGATGACAGTAAAATGTACACAGTAACGTGCAAAACCTCCAACTTGCATCACAAAATAGATTGAACTGCCAGGTGTGCGCAGCACCAAGTTCTGCCATTTAGAACGATCCTTGCATTGCAAACAAGAAGACTTGCGAATAAACTTCAGGACAGTTTTTCCCCCCACAGATACTGGATTGGATTCTGCTGTAAAATATCCGCTAAACAACCTGTATTTATTCACTTGAATATCACACTGGTCGGTGCAGGGACTGGCGAGCAGGAAGGGCTGCATCGCGTCTGAAGTCCCGCAAACGGACGCTCTCAACTGCGGCAAGACAAGGGATCTGCAACAACATGGTGCACTTTCACCACGCTCATGATTTTGGGCTGAATTCGAAATTCCGTCAATTTTTTCTGGACGGTCAAGGAATTCCTGTTTGTCACCAAGATTTAATAATCAGTCCGAGAATGTGGGGCTGCAGTTCCCCTTGAAACCAAAACCATGCCGGTCCAGGGGCATTAACAGAGGAATACCTGCATTCCGCCACCCCGTAGGGCAGTCTGCGTCAGGCCCTGCGTCACGCTTGGCGTCCTGCCGGGTACTCACCGACTGCTGGAAGCTGGGCTCTGTGGACTCCAGCAGGGCCCGGCAGATCACCCGCTCCAGGTACACATTCACAGCCACCAGGCCGAAGAGGAGCAGCCTGGAACACAGCCACGGAACCGGCAGCTCGAGGGAGGAAGAGGAAGAGGGAGAGGCGTGTTCCCCTCTCGGAGCGGAGCGGGCCCCACCTGGCCCCGGAGGTGCGCCGGGCGGAGGTGAGCAGGAAGGCGGCGCCGAGCGCGCCCAGGTTGTACAGCAGCGACCAGAGTGTGTGCGACTCGGACAGCAGGTAGGTCTGGAGGAAGGCCACGCGGTTGAAGATCTCGGAGAAGGCCAGGCGCTGCTCCTGCGCGGAGCCCCGCATCTCCTCGAACACCTCCTGCACCCCTGGGAGGACGGGCACCCGGGCCGGAAGGTGAGGAAGAGGAAGGGCGCGAGGGCACGCGCACAGACTCCTCTCCTACGACGGAGGATCAACAGCTCACCACCCACACCCACACCCACACACACACCCACACCCCCACACACACCCACACCCCCACACACACCCACACCCCCACACACACACACACCCCCACACACACACACCCACACACACACACACACCCACACACACACACACCCACACACACCCTGGGCGGAGTCCCGCAGCGTCTGCTTCAGGAGCTCGCCGTTCCTCAGGATGGCCTCCTGCGACCTCATGGCCGCGCCCTGGGCCTCTGCCAGGCCCTCCGCCAGGCGCTGCGTGGCGGCCAGCTGGTCCGCGATGCCGGCCGAGCTCTCCGTCAGCCTGCGGGGAGACGGCACCTTCAGCAGGAGGCTCGCGAGGCAGGCGACGGCCCGACTGGCGAACTCGAGCCAGCTCCGGCACTTCCCGGAGAACCCCGCCGGAAGAGGATCCTGTGATCCATTAGCTACTCGCAACCGGACCAGCTAGAAGCACCAGGTGGCCTCCCAGCCTTCTCGTTTGTCTCTTTTAAACGACAGAATTCAGATCACAGCAGGAGTCTACTGTCAGGCACCAGGACAGCACACAGTCCAAACCCAGCAAGGAGGTAAAGCACCAGACTGACCGCTTGCTTTGGCCTGTGGACAGAGGGGTGTCAAACAGATCAACTGCTGAGCAAACAGAGGCAGTAGAACAAGAGGAGCAGGGAGCCGGATTGGGGGGAGTGAGGTGGTGGTGGTGGTCAGCAGTGCTGGGGCTCTGGTTCAATTCCGGACCTGAGGTGCTGTTAACATGGAGTTTGCATGTTCACCCCCATTTTCCCATGGCTTTCCAAAGACATGCTGGTGGGTTTTTATCTCAGGGAGAACTGGCCCTCATGTGAGTGTCTGTCTGTCTGTGCCCTGTGATGGACTGGCGTCCTGTCCAGCGTGTACCCTGCCTCGCGCCTGTTGCCTTCTGGGATAGCCTCCACCCTGCGACCCTGAATTGGAAGAAGCAGTCAGGAAACGGGTGGGGCGAGAGCTGGATGGGTCCCATCCTCAACACACAACGCAAAGAGCCCAAGAGCCTCGCACACTTTCCGAGGAAGAGGGTGTTCCGACTCCTCGTCCTCCGCCGCCGGGCGCCCTGTCCTTACCGGTGGATGGTGTTCTCGGCCTGGTGCTGCCAGCGCTCGTTCTGCAGGAAGTAGCAGATGCTGTGGGCGTGGGTGAAGAACTCGGTGTAGGTGCCGAACGCCACGGCGTCCATGTGCCTGGTGCAGTCCTCCACCGAGCTGCTCCCGGTGCACTCTGGGAAGGAGCGGCCCGACCTGGAGAGGGACACCGGCGAAGAGATTAAAATCGCAGGCGTGGCCAAGGTGGGTGGGGGGAGCACTGGGGTTCCCAGCCTGCACTGCGAGAATGGGGTGGGGGGGGAATCGGATAGATCAAGAGGCACAAGAGCCCTGAAGACCTGGGCCTTGCCCATACTGCACCCAGATCCACAGCCGTCTCGTGCCCGAGTGCCGCCAGTGCTCTGTGAAGGAATGCTGGGATACACAGGTGCGCCAACGTGCAGGCAGGTGGAAGGACGGCTCTCCCTGCCTGCGCCCTAGTCACCCCGCGAGGGCCGAGCTGCGGCGGCCCCCCGTAAGGGTGGGGTGGGGGGTGGGGGGGGAGAGAGAGCCGCGCGCGGCCTCACCTGCGCAGGTGGCAGTGCGCGAAGGCCAGCGCCACGCGGCTCTGCGTGTCCTCGGTGAGCTCCCGGCAGCCCCCCCGGAGCCGCTCCAGCGCCCGCGTCCAGCACGCGCCGTAGCGCGGCTGCGCGGCGAAGCCCTGTACCCGCTGCAACTGGGCGCGGCCCTCCTCCACCAGCGCCCCGTCCGGTCCCAGCGGCCGCGAGGGGCGGGGCCAGCTCAGGGCGGCGACGCACAGCAGGGCGAGGGGCCACATGGCCAGAGGGGCTGGGAGACAGGGAGACAGGGGGGTCAAGCGCCGTCTGGCCCGCGCCGCTCATGTTGTGACCCATTCACACGCCCGTCCGGGAGCCACAGGGACAACTCCAGGGGCGCTGTATAAACGGCTGACCCTGCGCTCTGACCCCCAGCTTCTCTCCCTGTCTGTGTGTCTCATGGAGAGCAAGCTGGGGTCTGCGAAGACACATTCCTCATGCAAGAAATTGATCTGATTTTATCATCGCTGAACAGCCTTTTGTACTGCACATTCATGCCTTCACGCTTTTGTTTGGCAGGTGACGCACAAGGCGTGCGTGCCATCACGGGGAACGTGAATCGGTTAACTTCTAGCAAAAAAAAACCCAACTAAACACTTCCAAGTACGCCTCCAGCCTGAAAACGCGTCGTGTCTTCTGTTCGCTAGCGGCAGGGATCGGACAGACTCCAAATGACACCAAGCGAAACGCAAGTGGCCGATGACAGCGACTTGATTTTGAGATCGCATATCCCGCTCTTCGCTTTCTGCGCTCCGGAACCGTCATGTGCTCGATGCCCTGCCTTGGCAATCGCCTGGTACCCGGCTCCCCAGCTCAAATACAACACGTCGTGTATCGCGGTGCTTTGCGGGAGAATCTCGAGAATGACCGGGTGGGCGAGGGGAGAGGTGGAAGAACATACAGGAAACGTCCGGATGTAAAAAAAACAAACGTTGCGATACTTCCCTCACCCTGACGTCTGAAAAACCTACGCGTCGCAGAAACGGCATGGTGTAAAAAGACTCTAAGGAGACACAGTGTAATGAGAGAATAATGACGAACACATGCCTGTAATAACGAAATGGACTTTAACGGTTATAAAGTTGATAAAAACAAATGTTCTTTCGCGGTTTTCACGCGCGTCCCAACGCTAATATTTAATTTTACCGATGCGTTTTACGTACCACGCAACACCACGCGTTCACTCTTCAGCGATTTAGTTTGTTTTCGAGTAGATCTAACTAAATCGCTATCACTTTTAAAGTAATGATTTCAAAGACACATGCTCTTTAAGCGTCTACACGTCAATGAGAGAAACCGACTTACCCTTTAGATTTCGCTTAGAGTTGTCGAAAACCAGAGCGAGCGGAGAGCGACACGTTTTTTCTCTAAAACTTGCGGCGCACAAGGACTCTCCCCATTGGCCAGCTCTTGAAATCTTCTGCTAATTGAATTACCCAAATGCCGCCTCCCGATTGGGTGTAATTATACAATTATGAGTGTAGGGAACATGGGATTTGTATTTTTACGGAGATTTAATTTAAAGGTAACTGGCCTTGGATGTAATGTAGCTGCTTTCTGCAGCTGAGCGGTGCAGCATTAATTAGCGCTTTGCTGTTTCGTTTTTTTGCGTTTTTAGGCAAATGCAATAGTGAGAGTTATGTATAGGCTGGTATTTATGACTGATAAACAAACATATCAAGTTCCTCATTAAGCTGAGCTGTACAGTGTTGTCCAACATCTACATGCTTAAAAATGCTTTTTGAAATCTACATGCTTAAAACACGTGTACACCTGGAGTACAGACTCTCACTGGGGTCACTGTATACACACACCTGGAGTACAGACTCTTACAGGAGTCACTGTATATACACACACCTGGAGTACAGACTCTTACTGGAGTCACTGTACACACACACACACCTGGAGTACAGACTCTTACTGGAGTCACTGTACACACACACACCTGGAGTACAGACTCTTACTGGAGTCACTGTACACACACACACACACACACACCTGAAGTACAGACTCTTACTGGAGTCACTGTACACACACACACCTGGAGTACAGACTCTTACTGGAGTCACTGTACACACACACACCTGGAGTACAGACTCTTACTGGAGTCACTGTACACACACACACCTGGAGTACAGACTCTTACTGGAGTCACTGTACACACACACACACCTGGAGTACAGACTCTTACTGGAGTCACTGTACACACACACACCTGGAGTACAGACTCTTACTGGAGTCACTGTACACACACACACACCTGGAGTACAGACTCTTACTGGAGCCCCAGTATACACACACCTGGAGTACAGACTCTTACTGGAGTCACTGTACACACACACACACCTGGAGTACAGACTCTTACTGGAGTCACTGTACACACACACCTGGAGTACAGACTCTTACTGGAGTCACTGGACACTGTACACACACACCCCTGGAGTAAGACTCTTACGAGGGTCACTGTACACACACACACACACCTGGAGTACAGACTCTTACTGGTGTCACTGTATATATATATTCCTTAGTGCTCGCCTGTTCCTAGTTGTGATTAATAACCTTCCAAATGACAATAAAAACACAGAAATGTATTGTTTTTCTATTTGCTGCAGATTTAATTCCCATCAAAAAAGAATAACATATATAAATTATGTGTCCTATGGTATCGTGTTTTTTTTTCTTTTTTTCTTTGCAGGATTACCTAGAGCAGAAGGCTTTATAATAATAATAACAGCAGAAATAAATACACATCCTCTTATCAACACTTTGTACAGAGCCGGGTAGAGCTGTTATTCGACAATTTACAGGTGTTTTAGAACCTGTTTTCCAGAACTCGGGTACAAATTGATACACAGTGCAGAGATACTGAATTAAAATACCGTGCTAGGCTTGTCCAGTACTGACCATAAACAACGCCTTAAGACACTGACCACTGGCAATGTCATCACTTCAGTTACATTCCTCGGAGTGCTAAAAATTGTACAGAAAACAAGTTTTCCTACTTTCAAGCTTCAATCAACAGTTCAGTGCCATTCTGTTGTCATTCAGAAGGATAAAATGTGAAAACCAGTTTTTCTGTGTTAAGATATGAAGCTGCTCCCTGCATACAATTGCAAGGGCACAAGGAAGAGTCTCTACAGATTTATGTCCTGGCATGGAGTCGTCCTTTGCAAGCATCAGAAGTTCTGCAGAAATCATTCGTGGTTTCAACAGTGTCAACGTGCACATATGGGATAGTCACAGCTTGAGGTTCCCATTATTTTTTTTTAGATTTAACCCCACCAAGGAGAGATTTACGCACTGATCTCCTCATATGCTGAGTGCTGTGCGTTTGTACGGCACACAGCCTATAAAGAAATAAACAAGAAACATGAAGAAAAAATACAATTCTGAGCAATCAAACTGACCAAAGCACAGTTCCAGGGGAGATTCCAGTCTCAATCTAGTCTTGTTACTCCAGCCCAAACTGTCTTGAGGCAGATGCAGCCTGCTGTGCTGCTTTCAGATTGATCAGAAAAGCTGTGTCTCATCCTGCACACCCTGTATAGCACAATGGCCTCCACGTCTGGGGGTGACAGAGTAAGATGAGACCCCTCGATTAGCCATGCCTGATCGAACAGCACATCTGGCTTATCAGACACAACAGCGTGGCCAGGTCATTCAGCATTACAGAGAAGGGGACTGCAGAGACATAAACTGTGAACCATTTGTTTTACAAATCGGATTTCTTATTGATGGGGAGATGGTGAGTGCATTATTACAAAATACACCTTAAAGAGTGCTATTTCTGAATATAAAACAGTAGTAGCAGCATAAGCAAATTTTTAATCAGCGCAATACTCTCTCCTGCGGTGTTCCTAGCGGGCTAGGAGATAATGAAATTTGAATAACGACACTTTTAAAATGAAAAGGTCCACTGGAGCAGGTGGTGGTGTGATGTAACTCAATACCTCAAAATGAGAAGAGGTATAAATAAAATATTTTTTTACAGAAATATATACAGATTTGCTTTGGGCTGTCTTTATAACACAACCGTCCCCTGTCGTTACGGTTTGCCTGTGTTGTCTGTGAGTATCTTACGCGATAGACAGAAGGCGGGTTGTGCTGATGAGTTGGTGTTAAAGCAGGGACGGTAGACCGAGAGAGTCATTAATATACTGTGTATTTGTACGAGTCCTTCACATATTTTGTTGTCTTTTTTCCCCATAAGATAGTTTTTTTTTCTTCTTTTTTTTTTTGTTAAATTCGTCGGACGAGTTCTCCTGGCGAGTTCCCGCGGCGCGCGAGGTATGGCGGTTATTTTACGCGGGAGAGACGGAGGAATTTGAGACCGAGGAGACTTCCGTTTTGGACGCTGAGGACAGTTCGGACCCGTCGTCCACCTTCTTACCGAACAGCTGCATTATGCAGTTGCGGAACTGAAACGAAGAAGAAGGGGAAGAGGAGGGGGGGGAGACATTTGGAAAGGTGAGGTGTTCGTTAGACAGGAGTCGTCATCAGCGTCAAGACGACCGCAGCAAAGGGAGCTGCGTGTGTTGTGTTCAAACACCGGACCGTGACGTGAAAGATATTGCCAGTCACAACATCTTAGCAGCGTAGTGCGCTTACAAATTCGGTTGTCTGTGAAAAATGAGGGGTCGCTGATTCAAAACAGCGTCCTTCTGTATAGTTTTAGTGCAAATGTGTAGCGTAACGGACTGGAAGTCGGCACACGGAAAAACGCAAGAGTGTGTTGTTCTTTTTTGAAAGTCTGAAGGACTTCCCCTCCCATTTTAATCTTGCTCAATTTCTTTGTGTGTGAAAACGTTTATGCTTAAAAACGTGCGTCCCACATCTTACACACTAGGAGTTTGTCGGGGCTGATCTAGAATTTGTGTGAATCGCCCCCGTGTGGATAGGCTTTGGCACAGCAAGCGAGCTTTCTATATGTGTGGTATTTGCTCTGGTAGAACTGAACTAAAAACTTGAAATGAGAACCTCGCACCTGAAGAAGGCTCCACAGCCGAAACTTTGTTTTTCCTTTCTTTTCTTTTCAGCCTGGAATAAACCCGTTACCTGTTCCTTTGCAGCCTACGCATGCTGACGCAGCCACCTACTTGAACTTAAAACTTTTATCACTTTTATCCTTTTTTGCTTCCCGTACTGCAAAGATTGAATGCCTGCAATTCAGCTGTGCAAGTCTTTTTTATTTTGTTCTGTTTTGAAATGGGATATTTAAGATGAAAACTCTAGCACTTCATGCATGTGAGCTTCACCACACAGGGAGTAAATTACATACAAATCTGAAACGTTGCAGGCCCTTGGATTTATTTAAAATCAAGGGTTTCAAGTAGGGAGCTGCATCAGTATGCATAGGCCGCACGGGAACTGTTCAAGGCTGTTCCTGTTTCTTCACCTTTCAGCGGGATTGAACCTTAACCTGTTCCTTAAATTACAAGGCAGGTAATGCAGCACATACTGTAGTAACAATGCAAATGATTTCATATGGCCCCTCTCCTGCTTGCAGCTACAGTGGAACACACGTCAAACTCAGCCCTCACCTGTCTGTTCATGAAGACGTAGATGACGGGGTTGTAGATGGTGGCGCTCTTGGCAAAGTAGGCAGGCATGGCGGCCGCCAGGGGGTGGAAGGCGTACCCAGGGTAGGCAGTACCGAAGCAGACAAAGAAGGTGTACGGGCCCCAGCAGACGCAGTACGCCACGATCATGACCACCACCATCCTGGACACTTCCTTCTCCGCTTTCTGGGTGGACTCGGACTCCTTCTGTTGCTGGGCGACCTGGAGGGGGAATAGGGCCAGCAGAGATCAGAGGCCTGTGAGGCAGGACCCGAGGACGGGACTCTGCCGGCTCGGTGCTAGCGCCACGAGCCTCAAGCCAGGAAACGCCAGCATGACGTCCAATTCATG
The DNA here is from genome assembly GCF_059453375.1 of Lepisosteus platostomus. Classification (NCBI taxonomy): domain Eukaryota; kingdom Metazoa; phylum Chordata; class Actinopteri; order Semionotiformes; family Lepisosteidae; genus Lepisosteus; species Lepisosteus platostomus. Next base: position 3,210,369 of record NC_142613.1, read on the forward strand.
ATTATTATCTCTGGAGAACGTGACTGAAGCGGGGCTTGTAAAACTGAACAGAAGAAAATTCGAGTTTGCATGGCCACCCCCTGATCCTAAAGAGCTCCATTTCCGCAGGTCCCCTAGAATTACAGATCATCGGATTATCTGGAACAAGCAGTTCCTACTTGGCAAAACCCAGCTACAGCGTGAATTAATATATTAAGATTTGAGGTTGCCTGCCGTCTTGAGGAGACATCAGTGAGAGATGCTCTTCTCCTTCAGTCAGAACTAAGCTACCAGTACATTATTGCAGAGCTGCTAGCTTATTAAAAAGGGATTGATGCAGGTGAAGTGTGGGAACCTGTCTCCACTTCTTTACTCCCCCTCCGCGGCCTCATTGTGAGCCAACACGTAAAGACACAATTGGATTGAAGATTGATTTTTTTTTTTTAATGTTGAGGGTGAGAATAACAGCTCAGAGGGAGTACAGCTCTACCCCAAAGAAGATCCAGTAAACCCATGTGGTACTCTGCCACTTTTCTTTATGTACCAGCGCGTCTCTATGTGTTACAATCAATTTCCGATGTAGGAAATTGCGCTCATGTGTGATCTGCAGGGTACGTACAGAGCGGATGGCCAGCCACACAGCAATGTAGCAGAGGACGATGATGCCCAGAGGGATTATACAGCAGGTGATCATCAGCACCACCATGTAGGACACCATCCCAGGGTCCTCATTGCCACTGAACACATCAGGTCCACAGGATGTCTTCAGACCATGAGGCCAGTACCTGAGGCGCAGACAGAGAACAAGAGAGGGTGTAGGAGGAAGAGAACAATTCATTTAAACCTGGATTTGGTTTTTGTGCGTTTCCTTCTATCTTTATTTATACAAGAGCATTTTACGGGAGTCCTGAGTGAATCCACCTGAAAAGCCGGTCATCTGGAGCTCAGGTTTGAGCTCTGACTGAGTTCTCACTGACTTCTGTAGTCCTCTGTACTGGAGCAGTTTGAGTCTGGCCTGTGTGTGTGATTGTGGTGCAGACATGGCCTTCATTTGCCGCACAGTATTGGACCATCTTGATCACTGGGCAGTGACCTTGCAGTGTTCCCACTTAGAGGGAGACACTTGCTCGAATAAGATATTGGCTCTATTGACTGCACTGGGCCGCTTGTGGTGTAGAAATGGCGCATGGCCTGTGGTGTGACCATGTACTTGGGAAGGGAAAGATTGTACAGTTTTAACCCCTCCCCTGCTGAAAGATATAGAGTTGAGCTGACTTGCCTAGCAATCATTGATTCCAGTTAGGGGAGAGACAGAAGTGATTGATCATTATTTATGAGGAAAACCCATACCTGCTCCAGCCAAAAACGGGAGGCGCGCACCAGCCGGCAGACCACACCCAGGTAAAGATGATGCCTCCCAAAGCCCATTTGGAATCAAACTTGACGTTTCCAAAGGGCTTGCAGACCACCACCCACCTCTCCCAGGAGATCACAGTGAGAGACCACAGACCAGCAATGCCTGTGGGGAAACAGAATGATTGGATCTAGAGGCAAGCAAGAGAAGGCATTCTTCCAAATAAATGTACACTTTTTTCCTTCTTGTCCTATATGCATTCCTATGCGCAAAAAATTCTGATCAAGCACAGATTGACGTAAGATTGACGTTATGGCCTCTTCTTACTTGTAGCCTTTTATTGATTTCCTGCTTCTGTTTCAGTCATGTACCCATGACCTGACAGTTATCTTAATTTATTAGGTCAAGAGCACTTGCTTTCAAGACATCATGCTCTTGCTAAAGTAGGTGGGGTGGGTTGTGTTTCCAGCTGTGGTGACACGAATCATGAAGTGAGACCCATGCCAAATAACAGGCATTTCCAATTATTCGTCCCTCCAAGCCGACCAACTAAAAAAGTTCTCAATCCATGTACTGGAGAGTCACAGTTCAGCTGGTCACAAAGGTCACGCTTATGTCATCAATGGGTAAAGAGTTTGAACATGTTTTTAAAGCAATTTAGTAAGTTAATTCAATGACTCAAATCAGGAATGGCCGATTAGAGTCCTTGAGCTCTACAGGGTTTTATTTCAATTTCAGATGATCCCTACACGTCTTAAATAAAGAGGTCACCCAACAGGTCGATTCAAGCTTCAGTGGTCCAAACTGACTTATTCCAAGTGTTAAGGAAGTGACGGTTTGTGGGTAAAACCAACTGTATCATCAACAGTGTTGGCCACCTCTAAATTGAAACGACAGGGAAAGCTTGTTATATCATGTCAATTGTTAAACGGCACTCTTTGGCACCTCCACTTTCAATCCAAATGCTTTCGTACCAACAACGGGCGATGTGACATCCTGAATCCTTCGGCTTGGCACTTCACCTTTACAGTTCCTCTTTTTTTTGTTGACCTGTGAAGCTCAACTAGACCTGTGTCTCCATGAGATAAATGTTTTCTTGCATCTCACAAGCAGAGATCAGCTTTGCGCAGGAGCTGCTCACAGACTTAACACATCAGCAGTTATGTGTTAGCAATTACTGAAGGCATGCTTTGCTTGCAGTGTTAGATTTCAAGCCTTACCAAGATTTAGGCAGAGTGCTTACCGCAAGTGGCAACGGTGAAACCCTCAAAGACGCACATGGGGTGGCCAAGGATGAAGTAGCCGAAGATCTGGTTGCAGATGCTGATCGTGGTGGCCAGCAGAGTCTCGCCCAGGTCGGCGATGGCCAGGTTCACCAGGATCCAGTTCAGCGGGTGTCGCAGCTTCTTGAACTTCCAGGTGGCCACCAGCACCAGGCCGTTGGTGAAGACGGAGGCAGTGAACACGAAGATCATCCACAGGGTGGAAAGGTTGTACACCCAGCGGGGTGCAATATGGTAGTTCGGCCCCTCGAAGGGACCTGTGAATAATCACATCACGTCAACTTCACTTGTTGGTTCTCGTGTTTTATTGCATGTAGTTTACAGCATGACATGATCTAAGCAAGTACTGTGTGTGTGTTCCTGGCATCCCCCAGTCTGTTTGGATCAGCTATGAAGTGATCCCTAGGTTCTTACTTTGTGTATTGGAAGTGTATTCGTAACAGAATTTGGATTTTATTCTAGCATACCACACATCTACTACTGTAAGTGCCCAGAGTGGTATAATGTAAAGAAACCAATTTAAAAGCCCCAAAAATCAGGATCTGATGGGTAGCAAGCTCATCACAACCGGTGATTGGCCCTTACGTGGGTCTTCAGTTTTGGCCAAAGGTTTCTGCTTTGGTGTAGTGTGTCCCTTGCTCTGTCTCTCACCTCTGGTGTTGTTGGTGTTGGTGTAGGTGAAGATGGAGTCCCTTGTGGTGTCCTCTTCATGTTTTCGACGGGCTGCAAACACAGCGCTCCCCCAGTGCTCCGTCATCTTGTGCCGGCGTTCTTTGTGGCACGAGAGGGCTGCTCTCTGTTTCGCCTCTACTCCTTGTCGCGCCCCTGTCTCTCCTTCCCTCTGTTTGTAGCCCTTGGTGTTTGTACGTACCGCTGTCCTGTCTTTCGGAATCTCCCTGTCTCTTTTTCCGCCTCTCACCTTATGCGCAACCAATGGTCTTCCACCCACCGGACACAGCTCTTTTATACCGGACTGGTCTTGGACGGATTACGGCCAACGTCATCCGAATTAGAGCCGAGGGTGGGAGGGGCGATGGTGTAAGGCAGGAACCAGTAGTGAAGTTTTTCGACTAACTGATCTTTTAATGAGGATCCTGGCATTAATGGGGGCCGAACTGAGCTGTGTCCATCACACACAATCACACAAAGGTAGGCTCACACACACAGGGCCCTGGCATGTATACAGTTTGAGGGTAATCTTCCTTAGATAAGAAGTGGGTCTTTTCTGGCCAGTTCAGGTGAAATCTCCGATCCTTCTCTTTGTTAATCTGATGGACTAATTAACCAGGAAGGCCAAAGTGTTAATTTTTTTTGTCCTAAATCACTCTCCTGCAAATTGGGTTGCCCTCCTTTTTAGTTTTCTTGTGCGGCCTTAGGTAAGTTGAGAGTTTGAAAAGCAGCTGCCAAAGCCATTACCAGTTCTCGTTTAAGCTTTGCTTGCGTCCGATATCATTTGTCTCTGTTACAGTGATGGGTAAGGCTTTAGTATCTTCCAAGAAACTAATCAATTCGGCTGCCCTCAAATCGCATGGTGGCCACAACTTTAGAAGTTGTTGAAACCCCACACTGGCTCTTGAGCTGGGATGACCTCACCTTTGCCAGTCTTTTAGGGTGTTTGGTAAACGTTGATTGCCTATCAGGCCTCATGAGAGTTTAAGGTCTGTGATCAACAGCGGCTGTTTTTATCAATGATCGTTTTTCCAAAAGTACTGTGAATGCAAATGTCTAAAAGCATCAGTTGACCAGGAGATGCCTTTACTATTAAAATAAATGTAAAGTGGGTTTTATTTAATTCATTTATTTTACTGGTGGTTTTGGGACATGGAGGCGGAGTGAATAAAAAAAATAACAGGAACATATACCTTCGGTAGAGTGAAAGGTCACTTTTCTGTGCCCGCACTTTAAAACAACAACAACGCTCCCTGAGAAGAATCCTGAGCTGTATTTTCCTCGGTGGCGTCCAGCATCAGGTCTAGCAACCTGACCCTTCAATCTCGGAGAGGAGGCCTAAAAGGGAGCCCTATTTTTATGGATCTAGCTCTAAATGGGACCACATCCATTAAAAAGAGGAATGTTAATGTGATCTTATTTTAAAGACCACCGGAGCAGAGCGAGGTGTTCAGGACACGTTTACATCCGTACTCGTCCTTCTCCTGTGCAAGCATGCTGCCTAATCCCTGCACAGGATGCTGGCGTTTCAGTCTGTGTCCTTCAAATCATCACTCTCATTTAGCCTTACCCTCACCTACTTGGCCTCACTGATCGGAAACTTCTGAAAAGTGGGTCTGACCGGCTTTGTGCCTTCGACCTGTACGTCCAGAAATACCCTTTGGCCCCCTTCCGGCCATAATACAGACCACGCCTGGCCTCAGTGTGCAGAACTATTTTGTACTGAAGTGGTTCACCTGCGCTGTAAAAGACCAGTTAAGTTCCAGTTAACCCTTTGTGTGCTGGCCCTGGAGCATGGGGTCCGTCTTGGGTTGGACAGTGTTATTCTGAAATGAGCCGACTATGACATCATCGTCTTGGTGTTCGCTTTGTGGAAGTATGAACAGCTAAGCTTTGTGGTTACTCTGGTATTCCTGCTGTGTGCGTATAAACTCCTAATAAATATCCCAATCATACATTCTGACTTGTTTTTGTAAGAGGTGCTTCAAAAACAGCACTGGAGATGTAAGGGGTTTTTGTCTATCTGTGGGCACATGAGAGTGACCAAGCTGAGGAAGGTCAATTCTCTCTGCAAGATTCCCTACTGGGCTCATTGCTGCCAATCTCTGGCACTGAATTCCAGAGTTGCTCATATGTAGCTTTTCCCCTGGAATTTTGTAAAGATGTACTGTGAGCCTCTTCTGAAACTATGGAGGCTGAAAATTAGTCTTCATGTGCTTTTTTATTTCTATTTTGCTCCCTACATAGAATGCAGCATTTTAATATTTGCTATGAAAGATCTATAGGTATTTATACCTCTTTTTCCTCTGTACACTACATGGCCTTTGAGAATGTCGTGATTTCAAGTCTTCAGTGGTAGTGGTGTCTGATGCCTTGCTGTGTATAGCTGTAATTTCCACCTGGTTTACAAACTGCTAGTTCTGCCAAAATATGGCAAAAAGCGATAGATTTATTATTGCCGTAGCTGATGGAGAACATTCCCTTTGGCCGGGCACCGCTCCCTACAGCCAATGTCATCAAAACCGTACCTCCACGAGCCGCCCGTGCACCGTCAGTTAAACCCCTCGAACGCCTCAAAGGCGCGTTTCTAAAGCGCCCTTTATTTCTGCAAACCCTGACCCAAGCTGCTTATCCGGGCGCTCGGGGTGTCACCGGAGGCGAGCGAGATCGCCGCCGGCCGCTGACCCTGATTGCAAGCGACAGTGCGGGCAGCAGAACCCACGCTAATCCTCCCCGGATTGGCGGTTCAGCTCGGGCAAAGCGGGGTTTAACTGCAAAACCCTCTTCGGAGCTGCCTGTAATCGCTCGCGCCCCAGGGCTCCAGTTTCCACCTTCTGCCCCCTCGCCTTCCCAGTCTAGACCACAAGGGCGCTGGCGGGCGGATAGGAAACTCAGACCGTCGGGCTCTGGCTGAACGGGAAGGAGGAGTGCGTCGCCCAGACGGCTGTCTGCAGAGTAACCTTTCCTTGTCCGGTCCTTGTTCTCTCATTTAAAATGCCTGTTTTTTTTTTTTTTTTAATCTTGTACTTAACATCCAGAGTTTTTACAGATATATTTTTAGACGTAAATGCAGGGCTTGAGACTGAATTTGTACGCGGGCGGTTTGCACCATATTTCTGTTCAGAGAAGGGGGGGGGGGACTTTAGATGATTATTTTCAGCGAATCGCAATGTTGGCGACCGTGTTTGCAGTAGATCAGCACATTTGTTTCTCTCTTTTTCCGTTATCACAGTACAAACGGGATATGGAGATACCTTACTGAAATAGTGTATAACTCAAATTAGTGAAAGAATTGAAGCTGTTACCCTGTTTGAGGTGACCGAAAATGATAAGGCACGGGAGCAGATTTACCATAACTAGAAAAAAGATCATATTTCTAAGGAATTCTTTTTTTTCTCTCCTTTTCGATGTTTTTATAAACAATTGTATAATTATTGTTATTACTTGTAAAAGTCCTGGGAATGTCTCATTTCTGTTTGGACTAATATTCAATATATAATATATGATATCGTTTAGATTTTGAAATAATATAAAATTACAAAAGAATTATTAGGGTGCGTCACTTAATTGAAATGTGTTAGACAACTGCTTAAAGTAGTTGAATCATGCCTGAATTAGCATTGTTTTTGGTTGAAAGTATTATCATATAATAAAGAACGGTTTCAGATCTCGCTGCCTAAAATCATTAGCCTTACAATCTACTGTGTTTGAAACTGATTTGTACCTGAAATTTTTTTTAATGTTAAACTCGTGGAAAGAAGACGGTGAGTGTAAAACTGAATGCATGCAGTTCAAACTCTCCCCCCAGCAGTATCCGTTTGAGACCGTTAAGGTACTGTAGATCTCCATTGAGATGCTTTATGCGCGCATTACACTTTGTTTGTTATTGTTGTTGTTTTTTCAAATTTTGCGTTTGAAGAGGTACGAATGTAATGGAACAACCACACCCGCGCTCTGTCTGTGGAGCTGGTAGATCTCCGCATTCTCCAGCCCTCGGCCCGAGTCCGCACGAGCCGGCGCGGGGCGTCCCACCCTCGACACGCGCGTCGCTTGGAGCCGCGTCTGGGCCGAGGTCCTGCTGCGGAGAACCGGTTCACTTTAACCGAAACCAAGTACAGCACCCCAAGACAAGCCCCACAGCCCAGCCCGTAGCTCTGGTCCGTCCGTAAACGGAACGACTGATCAAAATAATATTCAGTTGGGGAAAATAGTTTTTCTTTTAAATACAGACAACTGTTTCTCTTCACCTGTCTTTACAACATATATAGCGTAGTCGTATTTATATCTCAGCTACAGTCAGCTGCTACCATACTGCGTATGATCTAAAATAATGAATACAGTACGATTTGACCGATCGGACGTCCTCGGAACTGTCTGCCTGTGTGTTTTCTGTTCTGATTAGTCTGACGTTACGGGCAGGTGATTCAATCGGTTAATTTAGCGTAAGAATTGATCTTTTTCCTTCTGCTTTTTTATTTGTTTTTGGTTTTTTTTGTGCCCGGACAGGGGGAGAGGAAAGCCGGGCGGGTCGCCCGTACCCCCGCCGCCACAACTCCGTCACCCGCTCCCCGGCCTGCGCGCCTCAGCTGTCTTTCGGGGGCACGTCTGGAATTCCGCTAGTTCTGAACTATTCGGGGTTGGAAAAAAAGTTCACTACTAGCAGAACTCGGACTTGCACCCGGCTCTCCACGAGACGACCCGCCGGAGAGCGCCAGGCCACGCGGCGCGGCGCGGGGCGGGGGTAGGCTGTGGCGCGCGACCCGCCGCTCGCCCGTGTTTTGTCTGGAAGGATGGGAGCGCGAGGGGTCGCTGTGCAGCTGACAGGCCCGGTTTCGATGTGTCTTGTTTTGTTTTTTGTTTTTTTGCTTGGGTACTTGTTAGTTTGACACGCGATAACGGGAATGTTTTATTGCTTGTTTTATTGCCAAAAAATACTCATAATTCTAATCCCACGAATGCTTCTTGAAAGTGATTATCAATACAGCTCGAATTGATCACAATAGCAAATACTGACGCTGATTGGTAGCTTGAAGGCAGGTAAGGGTTTCTCATTTTGAGATCGACAGTCGCTTTAGATTTTGTAAAGCACCAGTTTCATTATTTTTCAGAACCCGACTGAGTCATCGGTGACTTTGATGTTTGCAGAATGATTTATGATGATATTTTTTTGTTTGGCGTTACGATGCCTATGCTGTTGAAAGGACTGGAACTCGTTTTGCATTGATTAGCCTCGGTGCCCGCACGAGCGGAATGAGATCTGACCGATGCGGCGGTCAGTGAGTCCAACTGTCCACCCGGAAACTGCAGCGGAACCGGGCCCAGAGAGTCGGGGGCTGCGTGCAGACAGAAGCGGGGACAGTTCAAATCTGTTTCATATCGGCCTCGCGTCTCTTGGCCCTGAGCGCCTTGTTTCCGGTCCTGCAGCAGCGCTGTTCGAAAATGAGCAGATACTCTCGCGCCCATCCTGCGGCATGCGGACGGAGCTGGACACGCGGTGTGACGCAGGGTGACGCAGGGCATTCTCTGTGACGCATGAGCCTGCGAGTGCTCCGTCGTCTGCGCGCTGGGCCTGCGGGGCTCGGCTCGGCTCGGCTCGGAGGTGCAGGAGAGGAACTGGCTGATCTTATCCCCTTCTCCTCCTCAGCGGATTCTGTCCGTCCTTGTCTTGTCAATGAGGGTCTCCGGAGGGGAACACGTGGGAACAAGGTAGGAAACCGGTGTCTGGTGTGTGTCTCGTGTGTGTGTGTGTGTGTGTGTGTGTGTGTGTGTGTGTGTGTGTGTGGTCGGGCTAATTAAGACACTCCAAGGGGTAACAGTGACCCCACAAAGTAATATACTGTTACTGCAAGCACTGCTGCTGACATTACTACTATTAATAATTTTAGAACAGCTGCTGCTATTGTTAGTAACTACCACTGCCTCTGCTACTGTTAGTAATTCTACCAATTGTAAGTAGTGCTCTTGCCACTGCTGCTCCTCCTGTTAGTATTTTTCTTACCGCTGCTCTTTCTAGTAAACGTACGACTGCATTACTGTCTCTACTCTTGCACCTCCTGCTACAGCCTCCACTTGAACTGCTGACGCTACTTCTGCTGCTACCATTCCCTGTCGTATGACGCTGGTGAGCTTCCGTTACACTAAAGGGCAATCCTGTCTGTCTCGCTTGCTGCAGATTTCTCTAAATGCCTCGTAAAGACACTGAGCTGAGGCACCACTGCAGTCTGGGGGCCCCACCATGGCTGTCGGCATCAGGGAACCGGACGTGTTTCTCAGGACGGGCGTTCCGAGATCTGCAGAGAGCACAAGGCGTCGGCAGACGGCAGAAAGCGCCCCAAAGCTGCCCTGCGACCGATCTTACACATCTGCTCACTGGGTGTGAGATGAGGGGTTCGTTTTTAGGCCGTGGCTGCAATGTCTTCTGACATTCGCAGGTTGCTCCTAGGGTCACCCCTCGACACTCTGACCCCTGACCCCTGTGAGGACAGCACCCTTCCTCGCTGTGCTGTGTGACAGGGGATTGAGCCCCGGGTTCTGGCTGCCCTGCGGCCCCCATCTGAGCTCCCAGCACCTGGGGTGATGCTTCAGCTCCTGCGCCCCGGTCTCCTGTGAGTCTGGCAACAGAGAGTGTGGAGCAACGCGAGTCCAGTGAGGGAGAACCCCCGAGATGGGCGGTGTGCGGCTGGGGGTGATGTCATTCTCCGCGTCTTTCATTGACGCGGATCTGTAGACCGTCAGGGCAGTGCTTAGTGCTGCTGCTTCACAAGTGGGGCCTGGGGTCAATTCCAGACCCGGGGTGCTGTCTGGGTGGAGTTTGCATGTTCTCCCCGTGTTTGACTGGGTTTCCTCCTGCAGTCCGAAGACGTGCTGATGGGTTCATTGGCTTCAGGGGAAACGGGCCCTGTGGTGTGAGTGTGCCTGTGTGTGTACCCCGCCTGGCTCCTGTTGCCCGCTGCCCCGGTTCCCCCTGTACTGGATGAAAGTGGTTGGGAAATGGGTGGGTTGATGGATGTAGAACAGTAGCCGGGCTTTGGAAAAAACGGAACGTCGTGCACATGAGCGGAAACACCTCTGAGAGTCTCCCCTCTCCCTCCCTGTGACCTGCCGGGCTGGGGTCCCGATCCACACACGCGCCGGGTCGTTCGTCTTCCTGCCCGCACTGCTGGCAGGGCTCCCCGTGCACCCCATTTTCAACGCTGCAGCGCCACATCCAGACACGTCATCCTTCCAGCCTGCTGCACTCCCCACCCCCCCAAAAACACACGCTCGCCCTCCTCCCTCTGTGTACCCCACAGGTCGGCAGCTGAAGGTGTCCATCGATGCTTCACGGTTTGGGGTTTGCTTGGTTTCTGGGTCAAAGCGTCTCGCTCCGTTGTCTGGGAGCAGCTGTTGTTTTGTTGTTCAGTTAAACTGAATAGAAGCAAATTCTTTAAGCCCAGCCCAACACACAGCTGGTATCCACGAGCGGATCAATAAACAACCGGGCTTGAACTGGGAGAATTACAGGGGAATGCACAGCTGCCAGTCTTCTTGCTTCAGGCATCCTTACCTACTAATTGTGTCACTACCTGCTCATTCAGATTAAAGCCCAGCTTTGCTCAGACCATTTATTTTCTCATGCTACTGTAGAAATGCATGATGTGCTTTTTTTTTTTTTTTTTTTTTTAGAATTCCCTACTGGTGCTAAAACTAGACAAGTTATGCTGCTTCATCTTTTGCAGGCAGTTTTGCTTGCAGAGTTGTTTTTGTTTTTAATCTGAGCCCCTGAGGCATGCTGGGAAGACGGGTCCACGCGTTTCTGTGCGGCCCAGGACAGCCAAACTCCCGCCAAGCAGCAATCCACAACAGCGTTGAAAAGAAATGCTTCCAGAAGAATTGTAACTTTCCCCCATGTGTCTGTGTGTCTTCCTGTGCGATTGGTGGATTGAAACTATGACTTTTTCTGCAGCCATGTGTGATTTTCCTAATTTAACATCAAAAACAAGGGCCAACAAAAACATTATTTCCATTGCATCCCAGAAATCTGATGATGACATATTATCGTTGTTCGAAATTGATGAAACATGTGAAAAACAATCATTGAAATAAATAAAATATTAAAATCTCAGAACTCCCTAAGAACTTGGGGTCTTTCTTCCCTGTGAGATACCCACAGAATGAGGGTGGTCAAAATCCTACCGGACAACAATTAAAAGGACTAATTAATCAATTAATGGTTGAATCAAGCCATTAAACATGAAACTGAAATTAAACAGGAACTGGAACGAAAAACTGATGACACTGGGCTGATGGAGACCCAGACAGGGGCATCCTGGACCGCCACCCGAAACAGCTTGTGGGGTTCTTCTGTCAAGCGGGGGTCAAGGACTCCCAAGAAAACCAGACCAGGCCGCAGTTCATTTTTTTGTTCTTTTTTAAAGATGCACCTTTCATTACAGATCTCTTTACTGCAGTAAACACCTGTCACAGCTACTACAATTATAGCAACGGTGTTTTCATAAGCACAGTAGCCATACATTCGTAAAAAGCAAAGTGAGAAGAAATGATTTTTTTTCTCTCTTTCCTTTCACATTATTTACAATATACAGGAGCGGTTCGTCCGAAAACAGAACCCGGTTCGGAATGAGCGGAGAAACAGGAATAAAATCTGGTGCTTCGGTTCTCTCTAGCGAAGTAGCAACAGAATTGTCCAGGCCAACTGACCACCTGAGGCTCCCTCCCTCCCATAATAGAATGATCTAGATCCGGGATGGCCAGCCCTGGTCCTACAGTGCCACTGTCCAGCCGGACGTACAGGTCGCCTGCACATCCTCAGTTTGCACAGACTTGGAACAATTTAGTTTTGACCACTGAAGCAGGAGATTTGGTCAGTTAAGCTGTTTAGAGACCATCTGAATCGAAAGTGCCGACTTCCTGTTGTTCTTAATAATAATAATAATAATAATAATTGCTTGCACTTATATAGCACTTTTCTGGACACTCCACTCAAAGCACTTTACAGGTAATGGGGATCCCCTCCAACACCACCAATGTGCAGCCCCACCTGGATGATGGATGATTAAGCACCACACATTACTTTGACGGACTGACTTAATTGAACTAACTAGCTGATTAAAATCGATCAAAACTCACACGTTCCAAGTGTTGCAAACCGATGATTTTAGGGGTGACCCATAAGGCCGGCTGGACTGTGGCTCTCCGGGACCAGGGCTGGCCAACCTCTGGATTAGCCAGATCATTTAGGAAGATAAACGTGTGGGCAGCATGGAGGTGGAGTGGTTAGCTTTGCTGCCTAGCAGCGCGGGGGTCCTGCTTTCAGTTCCTGGGGTGCTGTCTGTGTGGAGTCTGTATGCTCTCCCTGTGCTTGTGTGGGTGTCCTCCAGGTGCCCTGGGTTCCTCCTGCAGCCCAAAGACATGCTGGTGGATTAATTGGCTGCTGGGAAAACTGGCCCTGGCGTGAGTGTGTCTGTGTGTGTGTCTGTGTGTGCCCTGCGATGGACTGGCGTCCCGTCCAGGGGGTGCCCTGCCTTGCGCCTGTTGCTTGTTGGGACAGTCTCCGGCTCCCCTGCCAGCCTGAATTGGCTAAAGAGGTTAGAAAATGTAAGGATGGAAGACAAGCAGGTTATCACTTATTTTACTTAACCCTGAAAACTGTTTTAATGCAATTTTCCAAATAGAACTGATCATCACCTTTACTGCTTTACTGTGAGGCAAGAAAAAATGGCAGCCACAGCAAATCATGTAACTGATGCTTCTGCCTAAATGAGCTTATCGACAAAGAGACCCTCACCCATCTAGAAATTCTTAAGTCTTTTACTCCTATGTAACGATAAAATAAAGAAATCGATAAAGTGTGTGTGATTACTTATTGGATGGATATGGATCCAATACTACTTATTGGATGAGGATTTCGAAGGACCCGCATCACTGTGAGTTATGAGGGGTCATGTGTGATGGCTTTTCCTCTATGCGTGAAAGGATCAACAGCGCCGCCCCTGTGGCTGACCTGAGAGGTGCGGCCTCTGTCAGTGGTTGCATACGGGGGGGGGCTTGATTCAGAGGGTTAAGGGGCACTGTAGCACCGCTCGCCCCCTTTTATAAAACGCTGTACGTGTGCGAGACGGAGAGGGGGAGAGAGGGATGCGGTGGGCGGTGAGCTGGCCGGGCTGTGGGTTGCGTAGTGTGGCACCAGTCCCAGGAGTAAGAGATCGGGGGCCCCCCCCCTTACGCGGGGGCCACCTGACTGCTGGAGACGGAGGAGACCTGGGTGGTCTGAGAAGAGGAGTCCTCTTCCTCCCCGAACGGGCTCTTCCCGCAGAAAACCATCTTCAACATGCAGGAACGGAACTGCGGGGCAGGGAGAGAGACAATGGTACCGTTTCTAACGGGCCTCGGGTGCAGTCTTGTCCGACCCGCCGGGGCTCGCTGGGTCTGCTCTCCTGTCTGCGCCCTGCGCATCTCTGGGGGTACTGGGAGGCGCCCGAGAAAGGACGGAGCAAATCCCAGCCGGGGACGAACCGGACCCCCGAACACAGGCTTTCCTTCTTCACTCCAGGCCTCCCTCTTCCTGCTATCCCGCTGTCTTCCTCACTCCCCCTACTCCTCCACCTCTTCTCCCGCTTCGCCCTCCCCCCTCCGCCCTGCCCCCAGCCCCTCACCTGCTTGTTCATGTAGACGTAGATGATGGGGTTGTAGACGGTGGAGGCCTTGCAGAAGACGTTGGGGATGGTGGCCAGGCGCAGGTCGAAGCTCTCCCCGCGGTGCGTGATGACCCACAGCGCGAAGCTGGCGTAGGGCAGCCAGCACGCCAGGAAGCCCATCACCATCACCACCACCATCTTGGTCACCTCCCGCTCGGCCTTCTGGGTCGTGGCAGACTGCTCCTGAGCCTTGGCCACCTAAGAGACATGGAGAGAGAGGGGCAGATACTCACTCACACACCACACTGCACTGAGACTGAGAGAGCGGGGCCGATACACACTCACACACCACACTGCACTGAGACTGAGAGAGGGGGGCCGATACACACTCACACACCACACTGCACTGAGACTGAGAGAGGGGAGCCGATACACACTCACACACCACACTCTGCATCTGCAACATCTGAGCAAAGAGCTCAAATGAAGCCCACTATGCGGTCCTTTGAGGTTTGAACTATTTAACTGAGATCTCAGGTAGAACAGAGACCAGCAGGACAGGAGGAACAGCCCGACACCCCACAAGAGGAGGAGAATAGAGAAACCCCTTCCCAGAACCCCGCAGGGAGAGGAGAAAAAGCCCTTCCCAGAACCCCGCAAGGAGAGGAGACCCTGTCCAAAACCCCGCAAGGGGAGGAGACCCTGTCCAAAACCCCGCAAGGGGAGGAGACCCTGTCCAAAACCCCGCAAGGAGAGGAGACCCTTCCCAGAACCCCGCAAGGAGAGGAGACCCTGTCCAAAACCCCCCAAGGAGAGGAGACCCTTCCCAGAACCCCGCAAGGAGAGGAGACCCTGTCCAAAACCCCGCAAGGAGAGGAGAGAAAGCCTGAAGGCCCTGACAAAACCAAGCAAGAGCAGGAGAGGAGACCCTGCCTGAAAGCTCGCATGGGGAGGAGAGCAAAGGAGCGCCTTGGGTGTTGAGGGCCCCGCCCAGCCTCACCGATCGCAGTGTCATGAGCAGGCGGATGTAGCAGGTGACGATGGTGCTGAAGGGGACCCCAAAGCAGAACACGAAGAGGAACATGACGTAGGACTCGTTGTTAAACTTGTTGTTGGTGGTGTACCAGTCGGGCCCGCAAGAGCACTGCAGCCCCTCGGGAATATACCTGGGAGGAGCAATGGGAAAGAGCTGCTGAGGACCGGGAAGTGGATCGTGCCAGTGCCCCGCAGTCTGGGACATTTCAGTCCTGCACTGGGCCAATGCCTGGCGATAGAAAGTCCAGTGTTTACCCAATGTTAAGCTAACTGACATTATTACATAGACTGCACTATTGCTGCTGCTTCATCAGTATAAGAGCTAGTATTGCTCACACTAAAACCTGGATGGGAATGTGAATAGTTTCCCTGTAATACAAATGCAAGCCAGGCAGAGCAAGGTATAAAAAGTACAGCAGTGCTCTAATGTACATCCCAATACACAGCAGGCTGGGAAAGACTGGTATATTATGAATTTTGAGCTTGTAGCCAGTACATAGCCTCCGACACGCCTATGTCTGAGTGTCTTTGCACTGCGGTCCTAAGCTTCACACAAACCCAATCCAAGCAGGGGTGCTCAGACAACAGAGCAGTACAAAGCCTCCCACGTAGCGCAGTGTATGCAGAAGAGTGCAGGACTGCGCAGACAGCAGAGCTACATTTATGCTCAGACTACAGAACAGGACACGACAGCTCAGGCAGTGCAATGCGCACAGAGGGGTGCAGGACTGCGCAGGCATCTGCAGGCACTGACCGGCTCCAGCCGAAGAGTGGTGGGGTGGAGGCCACCAGAGCAAAGACCCACGTGACCGCACAGCCTATGATGGCGTGGGAGCTCCTGAAGGTGAGGTTGCTGATGGGCTTGCAGATGACCAGGTACCGCTCAAACGCCACCACGGCCAGGGACCAGAGGCTGACCATGCCTGCAGACGGAGACAGGTGGAGAGAACAGGGATATTCTGAGCATTGTGTCTGCAGGGAGTCATTCCCATCAGACGCTCCACCAGGGTGGGGCAGAGCGTGGGACTGGCCGAATTTCAGGTTCAATCCCAGCAGGATCAGCATTGTGAGAGCGATTTATGATAGAATAATAGAATTCTAGTTCTGATGTTCTACAGGCAGCACGTAACTTCAGACAGACAGCAGGCAGATACAGACAGACAGCAGGCAGATACAGACAGATACAGGCAGATACAGGCAGATACAGACAGACAGCAGGTAGATACAGACAGACAGCAGGCAGATACAGACAGACATATACAGGCAGACAGCAGGCAGATACAGACAGACAGCAGGCAGATACAGGCAGACAGCAGGCAGATACAGACAGACAGATACAGGCAGACAGCAGGCAGATACAGACAGACAGCAGGCAGATACAGACAGACAACAGGCAGATACAGACAGACATATACAGGCAGACAGCAGGCAGATACAGACAGACAGCAGGCAGATACAGACAGACAGATACAGGCAGACAGCAGGCAGATACAGACAGCAGACAGACACAGCAGGCAGATACAGACAGCAGGCAGATACAGACAGACAGCAGGCAGATACAGACAGACAGCAGGCAGATACAGACAGACAGATACAGACAGCAGACAGACAGCAGGCAGATACAGGCAGACAGATACAGACAGCAGACAGACAGCAGGCAGATACAGGCAGACAGCAGGCAGATACACACAGCAGGCAGATACAGGCAGACAGCAGGCAGATACACACAGCAGGCAGATACAGGCAGCCCGCTTCAGTCCAGCGGACACACAAGCAGACCCCCACCTCCCAGCCCCGATGTGAAGCCCTCGATCTTGCAGGCGACGGGGCCCATTGTGAAGTACATGTTGTAGAAGCTCAAGAAGGCGGTGAAGGAGCCCAGGGAGCACACGAGCAGGTTCGCCACGGCCAGGTTCACGAGGATGTAGTTGAGGTGCGAGCGCAGCTTCTTGTACTTGAAGGTGCAGATGATGGTGAGCAGGTTGATGGGGACGCCGGCGATGGTGAGGAATAACATGAAGGCGGCCATGCTCATGAACATGGTCGTGCTGCCCAGGTGCGTCTGCGGCACCAGGAAGGGAGACAGAGCCGTGATGTTGTTGGTGTTGAGCTTGATGGGGATATAAAAGTCGTCCGGGAGCTCTTGCTGGTAGGAATCGGGCCGAAGTTGATGCATTTTGTCGCTTTATAGAAAATCGCCTACGTGCATGCAAGAACAAACGGTCCCTACTTGGGTTAAAATCTTTCTCGGTCCTTCGGTTTTTTTAAAAATATATATATATCGTTCTTTTACAGTTACACTGCAGGAAAGTAGATGGACACGTACATATACACAGATTTCTGAATTTGGATCTGGTCTGCAACAGCGTCGGCGCGCGCGAGCCGATTTCCCTCCTGTTTGGCTCGAGCCGGCCTTTTATAGGGACCCCCCAGAAAGCATGCGACTCGATCGCCCCCCGTCCCGCTCTTGTCCAATCACCCCCCCCCCCCAGCAACCTGAAGGATTTGGAAGGTTTTTTCCCTCCACCTTCTCCCTTAATCCAATTTTTGCCACCCGAAAACCCCCGTTAATCAGGATTATCCCCCTCGCAAAGCAGCGGCATTCGGCGTTAGAGCCGCTCGCTAATCCGGCCCGCGAGGCCTTTGGAGCGGCTCATCGCGCGCGCTCGGCCCCGCTCTAATCCGCTCCGGGGCGGGTGTCGCCTGCTCGCGCCCCCCCCCCCCCGCCGGGGCGACGCCTCTCGGCTCCGGGAACCCAGACCAGTGCTCCCTCTCACTCTGAGTGCCTTTGTGCGCAAAACTTCCAAGTTGTGCAAATTGTTTCGCGCCCCCCAGTGACAAACACTTGTCGCGCACCACATTGAGTGTTGGTCAGATTTTAAACCTGAAATTATTATTTTTGGGGGGGTTTGTTAACGTACTCATTCTCATAGACGCACAGAGACCCTAAAGACCGGGACAGCGATCCCACGAGCCCAGCCGGTGGAGACCGAGCGTGGAGCGAGCGCGAGCAGGGAGGGACGAGACTGCGAGAGCGCGCAGATACCGAGGGTCACGCACGCAGCCCGGCCTCTCGCCGCCAGTCTCGTGTGGTCAGTTCGGCACTTTTCAACTGACGACCGTGTTTGTTTAATTATCATCATATTTTGGGAGGGGTTTAATTTTTGGTGCGCAGCTCAATTTCCTATGTGCGCTGATTTCATAACCTGAGTGAGTTCAGAGCGAACATTGACCCGGACATGTCTGTCCCCGCCTGAGTCCTGCTGTCGGCCTCTGCGGGCTGGGTCTATCCAGCAAGCCCTGGGCTCTGGAGTCCCGGGAGGGAGAACTGCCTACAGTGAATTCGGGGCTCCGTAGGGGTCTCTTCATTTAAGATCTGTGAAAATAGAGCACCTCAATTTAGAAGAAGAGAAAAACTGTGCGCTGCTTTCGCGAGAACAGAAGTGTAACCCTGGAACACACTGAGCGTGTGACTATGCAGAGTCTCTGTTGAGTTTCCTGCCCTTGTCCAAACCTCTCTGCTCCTTCACATGGCTCAGTCCAGCGCTGATTTGTGATGTGCCTGTGTCGCTGTTCGCTGGGTCTGGACGAAGTCCCCATTCACAAGAAGCAGGAAAACACAGATCTTTTCCTCTTTGTTACAGAACAATTGATTTTTAAGAACTGGAGTTAGTGCAATCACTATTAGTAGTTACTATTAGAGCTGTTACTATCAGTGCATTCATTATTAGTGCAATCACTATTAGTGTAGTTACTAATAGTGCACTGATTATTAGTACAATTACTATTAGTGCATTCTTTTTTAATGCAATCACTATTAGTGCAGTAATTACTAGTGCAATTACTATTAGTACAGTCACAGACAGCCACTATTAGCATAGTCATTATGAGGTCAGTTACTATTAGTGTGTCGCTATTAGTGCAGTTACTGTTGGTGCAGTCACTACTAGTGTAATCACTCTAAGTGCAGTCTTTATTTGTGCAATCACTATTATTGCCCTCATTATTAGTGCAATTATAGGACAAGCTTTAGAGTTTTGCACTCCTGTGTGAAATTTGCTTCCTCTTTCCTCCATCATAATCGAGGACCACAGCCAGTGCAGGGTTTGGTAATGGAGACATTTGTACAGTTGACTATTTCCCGTGTATGTGTGCTGATTCCTCTGTAGGTTTTATTGTTTCCTGTGTGTGGGTTGTGTGTTGATTCCTGCTATGTAGGGTGTGTACATGGTTTATTAACTTCGGCACGGTTTACTCCTAACAGTGCACATTTTAGTAAACTAAAACGAGGAAAGGAAAAGACACAGGAGCATTTTTGTGCAGCTGGAACCCCTCTCCCATTGGTTAGCATTGCTGCCTTGCAGTGTTTCTTGGGGGCACCTGTCCCCAGAGGTGAACCACAGCTGGTGGCAAATTCGCACACTTGGCCGTTCGAACAGATCAAGAAATGAGAAAGGATCACGAACAATCAAGGAGCTGTTCTTTGCTACATGTAAAATGTTATGCAGGTAATATTGAAATGGTAAATACGGAGTCGAATAAAACAGAATGAGACTGATTTATATGCAGTTCACTGTTTCAGTTGCACAGTTGACTGACTCGATTCCACAGTCCATTCATTTGAAAGCATAGTTCAGTAATTAGGTTTTACATCCGCACGCTCGGTTTTTGTGGTGAAATGGACTGTTTTTCTGTGAATCTGCTGAAGATGCTAATGTGTCGTTCTTCCCCTACGTTCTGCACTGAGCACAGGGAGAACATCTCTCCACGTCAGGCCAGAGAGCAAGCCTGGAGCTGGATGAGCTCCCCCCTGCTGGTCAGTCTGTTATACGCCTCACGCAGATGATCCTCTCTGGGTCCCCACGTCCGTGAAGATACAGACTCGATCCTCTGTGGCATCACTCACTGATACCAGCTAACGACTCCATAATCCCTGATTAGCAGTGTGTGCACAGGGCTGACCGAGCTCTGGGCTCGGCTCAGCAGCCTGTGTGCACAAACAAGTCTCTGTTTTTTTTTTCTTGTTGACAGAGTAGTACAAAGAAATCATTTTTTTTAAAATGCCAGTGTTCCTGCTTTTCTTTAAATAGCACCACTTTGACAGGAGCGGTTTGAGAGAGAGAGCATCAGGTGTCGTTTTTTCAGCTAGCGGAGAGGGTTTCCCACGCTGCCCGAGCCCAGACTCCAAGAGCCTCTGTGCACAGGATTCTCTCCCTGTGGCCTTCATGTTGCTCTGCTGCCGAGGAAGAAGAGGGCTTGAAGTGTCTCGTCTCGTCTGTGACATTCCTGACTTTCTTGTGAGCCCAGGCAGGCGGATAAGGGAGCAAGGCAAACATCCAGGGAGACAGTTTCCCTCCGAACCCGTTACAGACTTTACAGAAAAGTATTTGCTCTGCAGTGTCGCATGATATCACTTCCATCTGAGAGGCGCCATGTTCTTTTCCCTGTAGGTGCAGACCAACACTGCGATTGTGGACAGAGGTGGACAGTGTTTGACAGTGTTGAACTTTGTTGGACAGTGTTTGACAGTGTTTGACTGTGTTGGACCGTGTTGGACCGTGTTGGACAGTGATGAACAGTGTTGAACTGTGTTTGATTGTGTTGGACAGTGTTGGACAGTGATGAACAGTTTTGAACTGTGTATGATTGTGTTGGACAGTGATGAACAGTGTTAAACTGTGTTGGACAGTGTTTGACAGTGTTGGACTGTGTTAAACAGTGATGAACAGTGTTGAACAGTGTTTGACAGTGTTGGACTGACACAGGAGAGGAACGTCCCACTTTCTCAGCTCACTGAATTGCCATTGATGGATTCAGAGCAAAGTCCTGCCTGCAGACGATCAGAGGGAAGACAGTGAGCAGAGAGGTTGTCCGAGCACTACAGCCCTGAAACACCAGCACACGGTGGGGGTGGAGGGGAACCCCAGTACCTGTAAAGAGCTTTGAGTGGAGTGTCCAGCAAAAGCGCTATAGAAGTGTAGGGAATTATTATTATTATACAGAAAGTATTCGATATTGTCAAAATAGCGCCGTGTCATGAATGAATCTTGTAAACAGAAGACTGTGGAAATTCTCATTAAAAAGGATGTTTTCACAGGTTAAATTGCCCTTTTATGCTTTAAGCCGGGCAGCACAGTGATGCAGTGGTTAACACCGCTGCCGAGTAGCGCTGAGGCCCTGGGTTCGATTCTGGAGCTGAAGTTCTGTCCCTGTGGAGTTTGTGTGATTTCTCTGTGTTTGTGGGGGTCTTGTCCTACAGTCCAAAAACACACTGGTGGGTTAATTGGCTTCGGGGAAAATTGACCCTGGTCTGTGTGTGTCTGTGTGTGTCTCTGCGTGTGTGTCTGTACGAGCCCTGCCATGGAGGGGCGTCATGTCCAGGGCGTACCCTGGCTTGTGCCCATTGCTTTCCAGGATAGACTCCAAGTCCCGGCAACCCTGCATTGGATAAAGCAGTTAGAAAATGGATGGATGTTTAAAGCTGTCAAAGAAACCACAGAGGCTTAAAGTGTTCCTGCGGAGCGCCTGCGGAGCCGAGTCTGTCAGGCCAGTGCGCGGCAGCCTGGCTGCAGTTCCCGCACGCTGCCACCAGAGGGCGCCAAAAGCCCTGCACAGCCGTGGACGGCAGAACCGAGCCTGTTGAAGACTTAATTCTCAGTGGGAATCGGCGACAGTTATCAGCTCTTAAAGTGTTTCGAAAATACAACCCACTGTCTTTCTGTGACATAAGTAAAAAAAAACATCCAGTCCATCAAAGCTGCGCTACTGATCCAGCTTCTACACCCACTTCTTTCGCTTTGCCGCATACAGTATCTTGCCTCCTCGATTACTGTGGGTCAATTGGTGTTATAGCAGCGCTGTAATCTTGTAGAGGTTTACTGCGGTACAGAGCGCCGTTACAGAACAGTGAAACTGCAGTAAAACGTGTCAGAGCACAGAGATTTGGGGTACAGTGTTAGAGCACAGAGATCTGGGGTGCAGTGTGCCAGAGCACAGGGATTTGGGGTACAGTGTGTCAGAGCACAGAGATTCGGGGTACAGTGTGTCAGAGCAGACAGATCTGGGGTACAGTGTGTCAGAGAACAGAGATTTGGGGTACAGCCTGCCAGAGCAGACAGATCTGGGGTACAGTGTGTCAGAGTACAGAGATCTGGGGTACAGTGTGCCAGAGCACAGGGATTTGGGGTACAGTGTGTCAGAGCACAGAGATCTGGGGTACAGTGTGTCAGAGCACAGAGATTTGGGGTACAGTGTGTCAGAGCAGACAGATCTGGGGTACAGTGTGTCAGAGATTTGGGGTACAGCCTGTCAGAGCAGACAGATCTGGGGTACAGTGTGTCAGAGCAGAGATCCTGGATCCAATTCATATCAGTTCAGTTCAAAGGACTTTACTGGCCTGACCGATCCAGAACAGTGCTGCCAAAGCACAGTAACAGGCAGCCATTGCCTACAGTGCAGGAGTCTATACACCACATAAAACAGGACAATCAGCCGGACACTGACAGCAGCACCACTCAGACCCACAGCACTGTAACCCCAGAATCACAGCGCCTTCTCTCTCTTTCCCTGTTTCTCAAATTCACATGAGAAAAAGGAGCTATAGAGGCTCAGAATGTTGGTAAAAAATGACCCAAAAAGACACATTATTTGAGAGTCTCACTCTCTGTTCCCCAGGCTGGGACAGAATATCACACACGGGCTGCAGCTCTGTTGAGTTTCCTCTCCCAGTAGCATCAGTAGCTGTTCTGCTCCTGGCGGGTGGGGGAATTCTGGGATTAGATTTGTTATTTTAGGGAAGGATGTTGGTCTAATCCCAGAGTATTCCTCTCTCTTTCCTCTCTCCCCCACCTCACTCTCTCCAATGCAAGAAGCTCGATGAATTACAATGTTGCCAAGGCCAAAAAAATTAGCAAAACATTTCCAGACATTATTATGGAGGCTCACTCCCTGTTCCTCGGGCTGTGACAGGAGATCACTCTCCCTCTCTCCCCTTGTCTCTCTCACCTTTCTCTCCTCTCTCCCCCTCTCCTCTCTCCCTCTCTCCTCTCTCTCCCTCCTCTCCCTCTCTCCCTGTCTCTCTCACCTTGCCTGCGATGGGCTCTAACCCTCTTTTTCTCCTCTCTCTCCTCTCCCTCCTCTCTCCTCTCCCTCTCTCTCTGTCTCTCTCACCTTGCCCGCGATGGGCTCTAATCCTCCCTCTCTCCTCTCTCTCTCCTCCCTCTCCTCTCTCTCCCTTCCTGTCTCCCTCCCTCTCTCAAATTCAAATTCATATTCAAAAAGCTTAATTGGCATGACTGGTTGATGACAGTGTTGCTAAAGCAGTTCCATCCATCATTACTACATCTGCAGACATTAATAATACAGACACCACGGGACATTTCCATTCACATACAATATACAACACACAGACCGTCCCTCTCTCTCCTCCCCCCTCTCTCTCACCTTGCCTGTGATGGACCCTAATCCTCTGTCTCCGTCATCCCCTGCACGGGCTGTGATCTTGTTAAGGGCTCAGCGCTCGTTAGCCAAATGGTGTTAAAACTCTTAAGGAGGCTCTACAGGAAGCACCTTGACTGAAGTTGAGGTGACTTTCCTCGCGCCCCCCTTCCCCCACCCAGCTCAGCTCGCATCTGCCAAAGATTTCACAGAACGTTTTTAGCAGAGGGGAAAATGGGGAGCTACAGGCTGCTTTCATTCTCCGACTGGCTTCAGTCGATTGACCTGGGAGGCCTTAACAGTGGTAGAGGTGTGAGCAGGAGGGACACGTTAGGCTAAGCAGGAACTTCATTACATCTGCGACAATATCACTTACATGAGAGTCAGAAAACGATCTATGCAAAGGGGATCTGTGCCATAACAGCCTCACCTATAGTTCAAGACCCCAGATTCTCAGTAATAACGGGGTGCCAGTCTCTCTGCTGTTGTTTTTACCCATGGTACCCCAGCTGATAGTACAGCCTCCCTGTTCCAGCCGTCTCAAGAGGTCATTTCTCTGCTTGTCACAATAGTGCCAGAGGATCCGCAGAAGACAGAGCTCTCTCAGCCCGGTGCGCTCATGTGGCTGGACTACGGGATACAGGGGGAACAGCCCCCTCAGGTGTGAGGACCAGTACAGGATGCACTGGGAACAGCCCCCTCAGGTGTGAGGACCAGTACAGGATGCACTGGGAACAGCCAGCTCAGTGTGAGGACTCCTACTAGCCTGGTGTTTGTCTTGCATCTATAGTATATCACCCTACAGCTCCCAGCAGGCAGCCCACTGGAGCTCAGCAGGTGGGAGCCTGGTCAGTACCTGGAGGGGAGACTCCTGGGAAAAACTAAGGTTGCTGCTGGAAGAGGTGTTAGTGGGGCCAGCAGGGGGCGCTCACCCTGCGGTCTGTGTGGGTGCTAATGCCCCAGTGTAGTGACGGGGACACTATACTGTAAACAGGTGCCGTCCTTTGGATGAGACGTAAAATCGAGGTCCTGACCCTCTGTGGTCATTAAAAATCCCAGGGCGTTTCTTGAGCAAAGAGTGGGGTTTTTATGTGTGTGTTTAGGTGCTCAGGTCCCGGCCAGATATCCCCCTGGCCTTTACCCATCATGGGCTCCTAATAACCCCCCTCTCTGAACTGGCTTCATCACTCTGCTCTCCTCCCCACTGAGAGCTGCTGTGTGGGGAGAGGACTGGAGCATCATCCAGGTGGGGCTGCACACTGGTGGGGGTGGTGGAGGGGATCCCCATGACCTGTACAGCACTTTCAATTTCCACACACACACACACCTGCCTGCCCACTCACCCAGCGCCCGTTTCAGAGGAAGCTTGCTGGCGGCCTGTGGAGGCCAGGGAAAGGCCTGCTGGGACAGCGCACCCGGAGGCCCAGTCCCGCTCGGCGCTCGGGCCGACGGCGGTTACGTGACTCCTGCCCCCCTGCCGGGGCGCCGCAGCTCAGCGCATCGCAGGTTATGAGGTCAGTGAGCGATTACAGACGATTAACGCGCTGACCCCTGACCCCCGGCCCCAAGTTGTCCGGTAAGAGCGATCCTCTCGGAGCACGCATGCCGAGCTAAACCCTCTCCACCTCTAATCCCATCAGCGCATTTCCTCCTGCTCCCCCACACCCTCCGCTGCTCCAGGGCAATTCATCCAATTACCCCCCCCCCACTGACACACATCTCCTCACCAGTGACCCGGGGGGCATATGTGCATGGGTGTGCGTGTGTTTGTGTGTGTGTGTATGTGCATGTGTGTGTGTCTGTGTACATACCTGTGTTTGTGTGCGTTTTTAGGTACACGTGTATGTGTAGCCATGCGTGTGTCTTTGTACGCGTGTGTGTTTATGTGTGTGCGTATGTGCATGTGTATGTGTCTGTGTACATGCATGTGTGTTTGTGTGTGCTTTTAGGTACACGTGTATGTGTAGCCATGTGTGTGTCTGTGTGAGTGTGTGTTTTAGTGTGTGTGAGTTCAGGTATTGTGTGAGTGTGTGTGTTGAGGTGTGAGGTCAGGTGTGTGAGTGTGGAGTTAGGTGTTGTGTGTGCTCTTCTAGTCAGTGTGTGGTCTCATCTTTCACCTTTGGGGCCCAGGAACGGCAGTGTGTTGCTGAGACCCTCAGTATCTCACGGGTGAGAACGAGCAGGAAGAGGAGGCTGTCCAGTGCCCTTTGCTCACTGTTAACAGCCTACGAACCTGAGGAGCCCAGGAAATCAGCTTCTGCAGCCTGGCTGGACGGTATGTTACACCCACCCACTACTCTTCATGTAAAGCAGCACGTCCCCATTTCCAGTCTTGGATGACCTTCCCTACAAACAGGAACAGGCCTCTTTCATGATGCCTGTCTGCCCCTCACATCTTCCTGATGGCTGTCTCTGTTTCTTCCAGGCCATAGTGCTTGTTCAGAATCAGGACATGTTGCAAATGTTGTGAATGAGCTTCAGGCTGCAGTACATGTGTCTCCTGTGGTCTTCAGGCTCTCAGGCTCCAGTCTGAAGCTCTGCTGCTCCTTAGCTCTGAGGGCTGCTGGCTGCTCCAGTCAGCTGTGTCTTCCTGCAGCTCCAAACCCTGGGAGAGACTGAAGGGAGACTGTGGGAGACAGTTTGAGACAGTGGGAGACTGTGGGAGACAGTTTGAGACAGTGGGAGACAGTGGGAGACACTTTGAGACAGTGGGAGACTGTGGGAGGCTGAGGGGAGACTGTAGGAGACAGTGGGAGACTGAGGGACACAGTGGCGGTCTGTGAGACAGAGTCCTTACAGCACTGTTCCTCTAGGACTGTGGAAAGGACACCCAGCACATATCAGATCAGGTCAGTCAGCACTTTCCAATCCTGTCAGATACTCTAGCTTGAATGTTATTAAACTGTGTGTGGAAGAAGTGCTAAATTTAAATAAAGACTACTGCTTCTGTCTGAGAGCCCTTTCCCCAGGAACCAGGGGAGCTGAGTTTTGTTTTGGACGCACACTGATTTGTCTATTTGTCGAGCGCCGCGCAGTTCCTCCGCTGAGCGCTCCCCCCCGCGAGGAAGGTACCCCGAGACAACCCGATGGCCGCGGAGCTCCGCGCGCAGCCCGCGAGCCCACGCCCGGCCCCGCGCGCGCAGATGGGACGGACAGGAAACTGGAGCCGGTGTCTCGTGTCGAGATCTGAACAGCCGGCGCGTTTTCCGGGTGACCACACTCAATCTGTTCCCAGCTAATTGACTTCATTACTCCCGCTATTAATTAAACACAACTGAGACCGTTTTTTTTTTTCTTGACAGTTTCTATTGGATTAGGCCACTCTCGGTATGACAACTGACGGGCGCTTGGCTCACGCGAGCCAGTTTCTCACACCGCGTGGGTAGGAAATTAATAAGCGAGGAGATGAGCGGCGCGAGTCGTTGTTATCATCGCGATCGCTGGTTTGCGCGCGTCTTGAGGTGCGGCACGAGGAGACGGCCCAGCCCCCCCCCCCCCAACACACACCCAGGACCGCCCCTCCGGCACGAGTCAGGGGGTTCGGATCCAGGAATATCCGGGCTTCGCTGTGCTGTTGCGCGGCGGTTCGGAACCGCGACTCGAATCGAAATGAAATCACCCCGCCCCGCGCGCCCGTGAACGTTAAGACAGCGTGCACGCTGTCAGACCAAGCAAAAAACAAACCAACAAAATACAGTCGTGTATGTTCTTTGAGGAGACATCTATGGAACGGCACTTAAATTATTTAACCGTGGAGTCTTTAAGTACTTCGGCTCGTAAGGGGCAGGGTGACTTCTGAATCACGCCCCGAGCCCGGTTCTGGTTATTTCTCTTGGGGGTCCATGGAGAAGGCAGAGCAGCTCTGTCACAGAGAGCCTGTGCAACGGACATCAGAAGGTGGAGTCCAAGAGCTCTGGACAGTGGTGTCCAGTCCTGATCCTGCAGGGTCAGTCAGTGTGTCTGCAGTGGTGTCCAGTCTGGTCCTGCAGGGCTGGTCAGTGTGTCTGCAGTGATGTCCAGTCCTGGTCCTGCAGAGCCAGTCAGTGTGTCTGCAGTGATGTCCAGTCCTGGTCCTGCAGAGCCAGTCAGTGTGTCTGCAGTGGTGTCCAGTCCTGGTCCTGCAGGATCAGTCAGTGTTGAGACAGAGCAACTGTGGGCTGAAGGTGGGGGTTCCCAGCCCTGGTCCCTGGGGAACCCCTGTCACAGCTGGGTTGTACCCCACCTGAGTTCCTCATCACAGGCTGAGTGATTTCAGTTTTAAACTGGTGTGCAGCTCCTGAAAAGCCCACTGGGAGTTGCGAAGGGTATGAACCCTGTCTGAGTCTCACTCAGGCGTGTTGCCCCGAAATCTCACCTGCAGGGCCTGACCGACGCCCCGCTGGGGGGCCGCCGGGTCAGAAACGGGGGGCGCAGAGGCGGGGTACAGGCCTGTGTGCTGACAGCGCAGACAAGGGGCTCCAGTCCCAGAGCTGAGGGCAGGAGCAAGGAAACCCAGAGTCCAGAGAGAGACAGCAGTGAGCCCTGGGGGCAGAGACAGGGGGGTCCCCCAGCCCTGATGATGGATGGAAGGGTGGTGGGCTCATCTCTTGCAGGGTGCAGGGCGTTATGCAGACTGTCAAGCACAAGGCTGGCCTGGGATCAGATCTCAGTGCCCTTTGACCCCTTTCCCCCCTGGTCTCGCCATGGGGTGGAACAGGAGAGCGGAGGGTCCTTTTGCTGACATCAGCCTGTTTCAGAGCAGGACTGGTGCACCAGCCGCTGCAGGGCCCTGCAGCTCCCAACTGGCCGCCCACTGGAGCCTGGCCAGTACCCTGAGGGGAGACCTCCTGGGAAAGCTCAGGCTGCTGCTGGAAGAGGTGTTAGTGGGGCCAGCAGGGGGCGCTCACCCTGCGGTCTGTGTGGCTGATGCTCCAATATAATCACAGGGGCACCATACTGTAAAAGTGGTGCTGTCCTTTCGGATGAGACTTAAAACCAACTCCTTGTGGTCATTAATAATCCCAGGGTGTTTCTTGAAGAGTACGGGTGTTACCCTGGCGTCCTGGCCAAATTTCCCCCTGGCCTTTACCAGTCATGGGCTCCTAATAACCCCCCTCTCTGAACTGGCTTCATCACTCTGCTCTCCTCCCCACTGAGAGCTGGTGTGTGGGGAGAGTACTGGCGCACTCTGGCTGCCGTCGCATCATCATTCTGGAGTGTCCAGAAAAGCGCTATAAAAGTATCAGGAATTATTATTTTCCGCTCAAAGCTGGGCTCTGGTAGGTGACTTAAAGCATCGAAAAGTGTATCCTGCCCTCTGGTGGACGTTACGGGGAACAGCAGGAGGGGTGATGTTTTTTTTTTTCCCCTAGCGCTCATTTAATACGAGACCCGTATTGGAACAGTTGGGGAATTTGTAACGAATACGCGTTGCCTTCATTTGCAGTCACAGGAAACCATGAGCTATTTCAGTATTAATGGGAGCTCACATGGTGGTCGTCTAGAATGATTAAAGTTTCAGCGTTTTCATTTTGAATCTAAAGTAAATCGTTAGAGTAAATGCGTCACACGGTACAGGCAAGGAAATCAGACCCCCATTGCTCAGTAACCAGATCCACCTCAGGCCCCTGCAGTATCAGGAACTTGTGCTCATCCCACACCACGCTTCCCCACTTGCTTTGAGCACATTACAAAAACCGAAGGACCGGACCACGTGCGCGTGCTTTTCGAACTACAAACAGGAGGCACTTCTTTACACGAAGAGTGGTGGGGGTCTGGTGCAAGCTACCCGGCCATGATGCGGAAGCCACAATTTTCTTTTTCTTGCAGGGAACAGCGGGGTGAGATGCTAGGATCGGTTAGCTACTAAACTACCGAGCTGGCTTGACGAGCCCAGTGTTTCCTCTCGTTTGTAAAAAAAAAAACTATTTTCTGCTCTGCTACAGAATCAGGACCTTTTATTCGCCCAGTACAAGATAGACAAGGAATTTCTCTGGGCGCAGGCGTCGACATCAGTTCCAATAAGATAAAAGAGTAACAAAAAAGCAATCCACAGGTAAAGACAGATTTCAGTGATGTAGACAATTTAAAAGTCTATGCAGTTGATTAATACAGTGTACAGTGAATGCTGTGTATATTTACAGAAAGTATCAGTAGCGTGTGTCGTTAAATGAAAGAGTCATGGCCGGGGGGAGACACCATGCAGCTGTCGGTTAGTCCTGGTTTTTAGGGGTCCCCAGTGGTCTCTGCGGAGAGGGAACACGCTGGAAGAGAGAGGGGCCGGGGTGTGAGGGGTTGTCCTGGACAAGTACACAGCTCCTCGGCAGCTCGCCGTGATCGTCTAGTGCCCAGCACTCTGCGTTGTGGCCTCAACGACCCCGGGTCGAATCCGGGTCACGGCAGGTGTAAACCTGGCACAGCAGAGGAGTTCTCTTCGGGGCGGAGCGGCGGCTCTGTGGCTGAGGATCTGTGGCTGGAAGGTTGCCGGTTCAAATCCCGCGGCCGGCACAGGAATCCTACTCCATTGGGCCCCTGAGCAAGGCCCTTCACCCCAACTGCTCCAGGGGTGCCGTATAAATGGCTGACCCTGCGCTCTGACCCCCAGCTTCTCTCCCTGTCTGTGTGTCTCATGGAGAGCAGGTTGGGGTCTGTGAAAAGACAGATTCCTAATGCAAGAAATTGTATACGGCCAATAAAGTGATCTCATCTTATCTTAACTGCTGTGCAACAGGACTAAGAGCTCTCTCCCTGTCGCAAGAACACGAGGATCACTGGAGAGGTGGAGAGTGACAGGAGAAACAGCCAAGCAGGAACTCTGACCCCTCTAGAGAAGACAGTCCACCTCCAACTGGCTACAGAGGGCCCAACCACACAGCCTGTCTCCCTCGTGGAGCCCAGCTTTGGTCCTGCAGAGCCACAGTCCGACTGGCTGCCCTTCAATCAGCAGCTTGGCAGAGGACCGGTGTGTGTCACCATCACCCTACCAAGCGTAGAGGGTCAGTTAGTTCAGGAATGGGCAGATTCCTTGGTCCAGACAAAGTGGAGTATTTTTAAAGGACACCCAGAAAACCGGCTGGACTGTGGCTCTCTGTCCCGGCCACAGAACAGGCAGATGAATTCAGGAGAGGAAACAGGTTTCAGCACTTCTCACATCTGAACTATTGGCAGTTCTAAGGGCGTTAGCGTCAGAGCAGGCACTTTTATTCAAAATGACTCATTAACAACCATTCTTGTCTAGGCACAGTTACGGCAGTTACAGTTAAACTGCTACAGGAATATAAAAAAACAACACAAACGAAACATCACAGACGACATCACTCAGGGTTGCAGAAACTGCTGCTTTAAGGGTGACCATGCTGGACACTTGCTGGACAGGCCCAGGGCTGGCTGTGCTTGCTCTCGTTGGGACAGCCGTTCTGCTGTGATTGGACCCGACTGGACCCGCGCTCAGCGTTGAAGCGTGAGACAGACCTCCCAGAAGCTGCAGAAGGAAACGAGGCCTCCGGCGCCGGGAAAGGGAGGGACCGTTGTGCACGAGGACAGGGTCTGGAATTTCACATCCCAAGACGGCAGGTGAGGCCCGGATCAGTCCGCTCTCAGGTTCAGCTGCCCGTGTGAACAGAACAAAGCCCACTGTGTCTTTCAGAGATCTGAGCGATGTCCACTCCCGGTCAGTGTGTCTGCAGTGGTGTCCAGTCCTGGTCCTGCAGGGCCGGTCAGTGTGTCTGCAGTGGTGTCCAGTCCTGGTCCAGGAGGGCCGTTCAGTGTGCCTGCAGTGGTGTCCAGTCCTGGTCCTGCAGGGCTGGTCAGTGTGTCTGCAGTGATGTCCAGTCCTGGTCCTGCAGGGCCAGTCAGTGTGTCTGCAGTGGTGTCCAGTCCTGGTCCAGGAGGGCCGTTCAGTGTGCCTACAGTGGTGTCCAGTCCTTGTCCTGCAGGGTCAGTCAGTGTGTCTGCAGGTGTTCCAGTTCTCCTTAAAGCAGCAGCACCAGCAGACTGACCAGCCCTCCGGGGGAAGGGGGGGACCGGTCTGGTCTGGTCCAGTCCGGTCCGACTGAATCAAACATCGCCCCTCCTGCCTGCAGTGTAACAGCACGTCTCATCGCCCTCCTGCCTTGAATTCCTGAATTCCCAGTCCACCTGCGTCTCCTGCAGGAGAGCCTCAGTCTTGGAGCGGCTCGGTTTAGGTGTCTCTGGGGTGTTGTGGGTGTGCTGTATCCCCTTGTCTGCCACAGGTCCCCAAAATTCCCCTCCCCCCCGCTCTCTGCCCCTGGACCATTAAGGGGGAACCATCCATACTGTGGAAAAACGAGTGATTAGACTCAACCCCCCAAAACACAGAAGGCAGAAAAGCACCAGTGTGTGCTAGCCCCATGGGAACAGCATAAAATACCGAGAGCCCTCCCTTGAAATACCCAAAGTATATCATGAGGAACCCTGTCTAACTTTAGAGTGACATTTTAGGATAACCTGTCCTTCGGATGAGACGTAAAACCGAGGTCCTGACTGTCTGTGGTCATTAAAAAATCCCAGAGCATTTATTGGAAACAAAGAGTAGGGGTGTTACCCCAGTGTCCTGGCCATATTTCCCCCTGGCCTTGACCAATCATGGCCTCCTTATAACCCCCCTCTCTGAATTGGCCTCATCACTCTGCTCTCCTCCCCACTGAGAGCTGCTGTGTGGGGAGAGGACTGGCGCATCATCCAGGTGGGGCTGCACACTGGTGGGGGTGGAGGGGATCCCCATTACCTGTACAGCGCTTTGAGTGGAGTGTCCAGAAAAGCGCTATAGAAGTGTAAGGAATTGTTATTAATTATTATGGATTTCACGGCGCCGGTGGCATACAGTACCCTGCTCGGACACCTCAGGTGCATTTTCATTCGATTTTATTGGAATGAACCAGCGAGCAGCGGTGTTTGGGTTCAAAAGGATTCTCTGCATTCGTCTGCATCACAGTCGACGCAGATTTGCGGTGTTTTCTGTACGCTGACATGAAGGCACAAGCGGCTGTTGTCCCCTCTGAAAACGACCCACGACTGATCTACAGGCTCCTGCCCCACACCTCGGGGCAGTTTC
The DNA here is from genome assembly GCF_059453375.1 of Lepisosteus platostomus. Classification (NCBI taxonomy): domain Eukaryota; kingdom Metazoa; phylum Chordata; class Actinopteri; order Semionotiformes; family Lepisosteidae; genus Lepisosteus; species Lepisosteus platostomus. Next base: position 3,242,814 of record NC_142613.1, read on the forward strand.
CCGGAGAGCCTGTGTCTCGCTGTCGAGCCGCTTTCGCAGGGAGACGTGGAAGCCAGCAGGTGCTTTTCCCCCTCCATCAAACACTATCTGGGAAAATAATGCGCTAAACTACTTTTTTATTTATTTTAAAGTGTTTTTGACCCATACCGTAGTACAAGTCAACAAGAAAGTAACCTGTTTTATTTTATTTATTTTACTATAGCTACTTTACTTGCGTTCAAATCTACGTATTCTATTGCACAAGACGAGCTTCATCGCCAGCACAGCGGCCAGACTACCGCTGGACCGTGGTGGAAGACGTGCACAGGCGCGGAACAACTACACCTGCGCGCCGCAAGAGTTTCAGGAAACACCCAGCCTGCAAGAGAGCACAGACCCAAAGTGAAACTGCTGAGGCTGACCCGTTTTCAGAGCTGCGACAGTTCATGCTGCTGCGTTAGAAACAGTTTTCGCGGAAACGCGGCAGGATTTCTTCTTTTTGCGTCGTCTCGTCGGGACGCCCCTCTTTGGCTGCTGAAGGGCAGGGCAGCGCTGTCCCGTCCCCCCCCCACCCTGAATTAAAAATGCCAGTTGAGCTAACGAACGATGTAATTAAATAAAAACCTGGTCTTTTCCTCGCCACCTCTGACCCTCATTCATTCCGAAAGCCGCGGCGACCGGACACACGAGCCGGCTGAACCCTCTCTCTCTCGCGCGCGCTGCAGGAGCTCGCGGCGACTCCCTCGCGTCCTCCGCGTGCGGGCCGCCTGGGATGGGCGTTGACTTCTGGTTTTTTTTTTTAAACGCTAACGGCCACTCCGCCGACCTGCCGCCGGTAGTTTCGAGAGAGAAAAAACACACACCTCGTTTTAATTTTCCTTTTAATCGTCCCACGCCCCCCGCCGCCGCGACAATGAGCCTTGCCTCGGGTACCGGTCCAATACGCCTCGTTCACCTCGAGGTGGGAGTGAAAGGGTAAGTTTATCCGTCGTATTTTTTATTTTTTTCCTGGGCGCTTTGGTAAACTTTTCGAAAGGAGGAATTGGCCGGAGTTTTCCCACGTTCGTATTTTCAACGAATAAAAAATCCCCCCCCCAAAAAAAGTTATTTTCGAGGTTTGAAACCTGCCAGGTATCACTACGGTAGGCGAAACACTCAACTCTTTTAACGCGGAGACTCAACTGTTCACGGGCGAGCTTCAGTTTAGCGCTGTAAATTCCTTTAAAATCGGGGGGAAAACCCCTATAAAGACATACAATTCTGAATCTCCGTTCCGCACTTAAAGATGCTCGGTAATCACTTTTGTACAGCAATACGTTTTTTTCCCGCTTTCTTAGCTTTGCTCGCTATTCAGTTTCAGTTTGGCTGTAAGCAGTCTGTACCGCCTGGGTCGTTTAGGAGATGAATGCGCTCCGGTGTCGGGATACACGTTTTTATTGGCAAAAATGCGTCGCCGTTCACAATAACGTTGTCATTGTTCTGTACATGTTCAGTATAAGTCTAATGAACGGATGTCTTCAAAAACGTTTATCTGCGTTACTCGGAGAGCATTTAACACCATCTCCCTAAGCTAAAACAGTTTCACATTATTTCAAAAAGGGAGTATCCTGTGAATAATTCAACTCCTTTACCTCCTATGTATAAACAGAAGAATGTGAATACATGTTAGGGTTTCCTGTTGAGGATTTCTTTAAAACTTAGTTTGCGCCATTTCTCAAGTTTTACAATTAGCTTTTCGATTCACCGCTGAAATATGGAGCGACATTGTACACTCTAGGTGCATAAAGTTTTCCCGCGGTTGTAATTTTAAATCGTACAAGGAAACAAAATAATAAACCTGCTACCTTTTCCGATAGACCATGAGTACTCATTCAAAAACTCGGGAATAATGAACCAACGACTGAGCTGAGTAAAAGCCAATCAGTTCGGGTTTTAGTGGACTTTCAAACGAAGAAGCTGCGCTCCAGACACCGCTGATGTTTGGACGGATCCGTTCCTTCGACCAATCGGAGCTGACTGGCGTTTTTTTTAACCTATCAGCGCCTAGATAAGGCAATTGAGTGATTTTCTGGCAAGCCAATGACATTCACCGTAGATGAGTGTCGTTTCTCGTAGCCAATCAACGGCAGGACTGGGTCGTTGGGGGCGGGCTACTCCGGGGATCCTTTTCAGCGAGAGATTTTTGACTTCGCAGTTGCCATAGAGTTCTCGCGGGAACTTCGGGCCCCAGCCTGTAGTTTCCTATGGGCTAGATGGTGTAATCTCGCGAGAGCTACACTCACCGATGGGAGGGTGATGTGGGGAGGGGGGGGCTTCCAAAAGATGTGTAGTGAATTTTTTTATTTATTTATTTAAATATAAAAAATGGCCGCCGCAGAGAGCGGAGAGGAGAGACTGTAAGTGTGAATTAAAAATATTTCTCCCTGTGTCTTTTTAGATAAACGAGAAAGCAGTGGAGTCGTACAATGTGCACTATACAATTCTCTGTTTTAAAGAATTGCATATCTTCTTTGCTCACGGAAGGCGGGGTAAATACCCCATTAAAGGGGAGTATTTTCACCCGCTTTTTCATCTCAGTGGGGTGAGAAAATCAGTATTTGCGCGATTAGTACAGGGAAGAGGTGTGTGTGTTTATATGTGGTTATTTTTTATGTGTCTGTGAACTCAGTCCTGCATTGTTACGAATATTATTTTGCTTTATTGGTGTAGATTTCTACTTAATGCATTATTTTCCTAACTGCATCCCCACCCCCTTTGTAAGTAGAATTTAAAACACAGCTTTCTGTCTGTTTGGCTCTGAAAAGAAGTACACGGGAAGGACCGTGTTTTGATTTTCCTTTCCGTGCTGGTAACACTTTGAATAAAGGGTATGGGTGAGCTACTGGGCAGCTTTTCTCTGCGTATCAGAAAGTCCTGTGTGATTCGGCACCCTCACACAATGCGTATAAATAATGAACTTTTTGGATTTGAAAATGACACGCGATTAAATATGAGTCAGGATTGATATTTTTTAACATGCAGCTGGGTGGTGTTTGTGTCGATGTTGACCGTTTTATAGGCAAGAAAAATGAAAGTGTATTTTGATTCCTGAACGTGTGTTCGTTTATGTGTATGGAGTGTGTTTTTTTCCTCCCTTGAAAAAGACCAGACTGGTGCACACGAGTCGATTATTACGTACAGCACAGATTAGATATATTTTAAACATTTAGACGAATCTATTGTTACAGTTGTCGGCACTGAAAGTTTTGTTTTAACAAGCTGTGTTTCTTAGAATTGGAAAAAGACACCTCTAGCTTCTCAAATACACTGAACAGGCTTGTTGCGTCATTTGTTATGCTAGGGGAAAAAACACTGGAGGTTAACATCTTTCTGCTATTAGCATTTCCGTTTCAAATCCGTGCTGTGTGCGATACAAATCCACGCGTATTTTTGTGTTTTAACCAGAAAAATGAAACGGCAGTTTCTGTCCTTGGAGGGGCTTAGATGGGCTTGGAACGATCCATCTGTCTGAACTGTGCAGTGTGTGATTTAACATTTTGCCACGACCAAAAAAAAAAAACACACAAATGCCCTTGTTTTTAAACTGAGAAATTTCAACTCGAAACGTCTAGGGAATAATTTTATGCGACATATCGAAGTGTGGTTTTGCTGATTATTGCTAAGAAACGCGGATGTGAGAGGTTTTATTGTCAGGATGCGGGATAAATACACCGGTGTACTTAGCATTTCAGCTCGAGTGGCGCCGCACACAGCCGTCTTCAAAGTGCGTCATTGTGTAGAAAGACGGTCATATTTTTGGGAAATGTGTTGTAAGGGGTGGGGGAAAAAGACGTGTTTGTGAAATATTATTTTTTCATTTCATATCTAAGAATTGTTCTTTTTTTAATTCACAGCCCTGCTCCTAATATTAAAAAAGGCTATTTATGTGCTTAAATTCGCAAAAAACTGTCCACTTCACGGCTGGCCGTTTGTATTTATTATATTAGGTTGTTTTACTAAATTCATAATTTAAAATGAAACTATTTGGGTCTCAGTTCAACACTAAAGCTCAACATATATTCTTGCCCGTGTCGTAGGTATATACACACAAATGTGTGTATTCGTAATGCAAAAATACATTTTGATAGTTACTTTAGTAGCCCTAGATGATTTATTAAAATATTTCATTAGATCTCCTTTGGTGTTAGAAGCAAGATTTTACGTGGAATTGAATATATACTAGTTTTTGATTTTTCAGGAATAAGACGTTGCGACGCACGTCGTTTATTTGTTGTGTTTTCTTGCCACTGTTGTGTAAAACATTGTAAAAATCTAAAATGTTTACATCGGAATCCCCCGCCTAGCGTTTCAGTTCCAAAAGTATTTCAGATGAATGTGCATTTGAAATAACTTTTTCAAGAATGAGTTGTCTTGGTTTTCCTGGTGAATAATTATTCAGTGTCTGCAGTATTTTAATACTTGGGCCTAATGTGCTCTTTAGATTTCTGAAGAAAATCAATTTCTCTGTTAATCAATAGTCGACGCTCGCTTGTCATTGTGAACTGGGTTCCAGCGTAGTTAAAAAGCGTTGCAGTTAAATTATAAACCAACAAGGAAGCACGATTGTATTCACACTTTTCAATTTACATGTTGCACATCCTGACTTTTACTTGCATGAGTATCTTGGATCGATTTTCAAGAACGAGTTCAGAAGTACATGTCAGCTGCTGAACATACACACTGCTGTAAGCTCAAAGGCCCAACATATAATGACACTATTATTCATACAAGCAGTCGTAGCATAGGACATGTATTTACAGTTTTTTGTGTTTGCAAAGAACGTTTCTACTGTCTGTCTTTCAAGGTTTTTTACAATGTGCTGTATTTACATAGCTTCAATAATACTGCTACTGCAAATCCAAGGTGTAGTCACATTTATTTTCTTGCAGTAGAAATAACTATCCTGAAAAAAGTAATTTATCCTTTGAATGAGTTCCAAAATGTAAAGGCAGAGCTCTTGTCAGGATGCCGTGGTTAAAGCCAATGGCTAGATAGCTCATATTATTGGAAAAACTTAACAGAGTGCTTGAGAGAAGTTTCTGTGAATGCGTGTGACCTTCACAGTAATATGGTTTCAGACCTTAACTAGGGCCTTCATATCGGAGTATCAAATAGCTCATAACCTGTAGTGTTTTTAGTGTCTACCGTTAAAAGTCTGCCTTCACGTGCTGGAATGTGAAATCATTCCATTTTTAAAGAGTTTGGGATGGATTTCCTACTTTCCGCCACTGGCTTTTGTGCATGATGTGCAGGGGAGTTGCTTGGCTTCAGATAGTTTCCCGAGACCCACTCATTTCTAGCTGCTTATGTGCGTGCTTTATTTCCTGGAATGCAAAAAGTGGTGAGTCCAGCCGTGTTGTCTGCTAGCCTTTATTTCCAGGGTTTTTCCTGCCTTGAAAAGGGACGAAACTGTTCTTCTGGTTAAATTAGAGGGGGCTGTAGTCGTGCCTCATATATGACTTTAATATAAATTCCGGTTATATGCTTAAAACAAAAGCTTTTTGTTAAATGATGATTACGTAATTAAAAACTTGAAGTTTTATCATGTAGATGTTGGAAATAGGAGTCCGGGTGCATTTGTAAGGACTGCTCCCTCTTCTGGAGCACGATATATATTACTTCTTAAAGGAAAATTGGGTTTCTTCTGATTCTCCGACAATATGATATAAAATTGAATGTATCTTTGTGAAAATGTCAAAATCTATGTGGAGTTTTGAAAATGCTGTTGAATTGAGTATAGATATCGAATTATTTCACAACGGTCTTGGAATGCTCCAGAAGTTATTCTGATTAAATAGTCCTACCACAATCATTTATGGAAGTGCTTTTGTTTTTCCAGTTGTATAATTTGTTTGAGATGGTCCATATTTTGCTTTGTGTTTTTTAGCACAATTTACAAATAACTAGTGTTTCCAATTTCTCAGATAAATTTTTTGGATAATTTTATGAAACTGTTACAAAGAAAACGATAGTTTATCGTCACTGTTTAACCTCTCCATTTCAACTATTACACATTGAAAAGTCCAGTAAAACGATTTTCACCAAATATCGCAACTTTAAGTAAGATTTTCCAGAATATTTTTGTAGTGCATTTTTAGTGCGTTTGTCCTTTTGGGTTGCGGACTAACATTTGTGGATGTGGTGTGTATATATATGTTAAATCATTTAATCTATCTGTAAACATACCCTTAATGAATATCAGTGTTACAAAGGTCTTATAAAAGGAAGCTTAAGGTCTTATTGTCTGCCTAGGGGAGCCTTCTCTTAGTTGATCAGCAATCAGATTCTACAGTAATTGAGACTTACGTATTTGTCAATATTTCTTCATGTACAGAGTTACTCTCCACAAGAACATTGAGATGCATACAATGACCACTGGAGACTTACAATTTTTTCTTAGCGCAGATCAGCCTCTCTGTAGTTATTCAATCAACAGAGAATTAATAATCTTTTCCTGAAGTCTAGGTGTATTCGATAAGTTTTTATTTAATTTAATGCCTGTCATATGAACTGTTTAAAACCTTGCCTTAAAAGTCTGATATTATTTCGCAATACAAAATGTTGTATTATAGTTCAGTCTTAAGTAAGGTTCTACTAATCTTTTACACGTATGCCTTTTATGTTGTTACTTTTGCAATTCCTGGTGACCTTTTTTGTTTCTGCATTTTATAAAGCCATTTCAAACTTTTAAAATAGCCCTCAATATCTGGGTAGCAGAGGAGGAGTTTTCAGTGATGAATTTCCCTCTGATCTCATCGACAAATCGACTTTACTCATTTAACGAGATGTACGTGAGCATGGTTTTAGCAAATTTCTTTCGGCAGTGCAGATTAAGAATTAATTGTTACTGTCACTGAGTAACAGATTTTCAGTCCACAGTTAAGTTTCTAGAATTGGCCACTACTTTTTATTCAGTTGTCAAGTTGTGAATTTTTTACATGTCTCTGTGTGTTTGCCTTATCATTATTTTAAAATCTGCAGATTGTACTGAATAGGAGGATGCATGAGCAAACGAGATAGATCTGTCTTCCTCTATACAGATGCTGTTTGTGGAATATTGGACCCATATACCACCAATATAAAGACCATGACTAAAAACAATAATTGTGCAAACAATTAAAAGAAATAAAAACGGAGTTGAACTGCAGCTCATGAACCTTTGTTATATATTCGTTGGCATGCTTTCTACAAACAGTTGCTACCTCAGTGTTGCTTAAAGTGGTTGTCAGTTTCCCACTACAAGTCTGGCACATTTAGCAAAAGTAATCTGGTTGTCATTTTTTTCCAACTGGAAATCAGAATAAAAATTGCTTATGTGTTCCTGGCCAAAAATATGGTTATTTTTACCAAAGCAAAGTAGTCAAACATCTGTATTGGGTGTTTTTTCATGTCCAAGCATTCTTTTAAAAAGTGGACACATATTTTGGTAGAGTGCTGTAATTTCAAATTAATTGCAAACACATAATCGGGTTTGTCCCGAAGAAGAAAATGTCACCATTGTAAAGAATTGAAAGCAAAATAGGAATAAGGGAAGTTACGTAGACTTAGATATTTATAGGTTTTCACATTTATTTTTAACAAGGCCTCCATTTGTAGTTTGATCTAAAATGTTTTTACCTCTTATCGGCTCGTAGAAAAGAAAACATGACCTCATATGTAGGTGTTCACTTTACATTTTGTACGTCTTAAGAGTCAATGGAGCAAATACAAAGCAGGATTGTAAAAGCAAAGTTGACAGAAACAAGTAATTGTTCATGTTTTTTTTAAAGAAGAAATGTTGTATAAGAAGCATCAGCACTGTGCCATTTCACTCGGACTGTTTTACTGAATTTTGATTAAAAAACGTTATTTCTGCCTGATTCAAGTTCATGGCTACTTTAGCTTCAAACCAATTTCTTTTATTAATTCTAGTTCGTGATTTTGTCCACCACTACTAGAGATGTCAATTAAGAATACATTTAGAAAACATAATTAGCACCTAACATTATAAGAAAAGCAAGATTGTTTCATCTATAAAGTGTATACAATCCTCTTTGCTGAGATGTGCGCTTTCCACGTGTAGTGCAGTAAATAAGTAAATTTATTTGGTTTATCATCTTACTCGGTTGTTTTCAAACCTAGCATTTGCGACTAGACGATACAACCAAGCTTTGCAACTGAAAGGAGGAACCTAAATCTGTGTAGGTTCTGATGTCACACTGTTCATGTTGCTACGGTATGATCAAGTAAATCTGCCTCAGTCGTGTTTTCATTACTGTGTCAGTGGGAGCACTCAAAGTCACACCAAGACGGGCATCTCAGTTCAGCAATCAGATAGACGAGAGCTCTTCTGGTCGCAAGGTAGACCTGATCCGTGAAATGTTTAGTGGCCAGGAGAGGCACTGGGCAAATATAGCACACTAGTGTAGGCTTAAGGTGAAATATAGTTAAAGGTTGTCAAGTACAGTGAACTCTTGCTTTAAAAAAAGACTTCAAATTTAATGGACAAAATCTGCTAAAGGGGAATTTTGTGTGTAAAATTGTAAATACCGGACTTTCCCTGCAATAGCATGCAGGACTTTGTCTAGCATTAACTGGTGAGGACAGCATGCTTGGTTTATTCTTAAAACAGGGCAAAATAGAAGAAATAATAGTATAAGTGAGTTGAAGTTTACATTTAATGTAAAATGTTGTTAAAGTACTTTTACTGAACAGTGACTCCATCAGGGTTTGAGTGTAATGTGTGCGTAATGTGGCACAGCACTTTATGCATTTACAATAAACAATTACAGTAATGTACACTAAAATGAAACAAATGTAATTTGGTTGTTTAAAGTAAGCGAAGGCATATATGTATTTTTTCTCATATAATAGTGCATTTTTGGGCTGAAAAAATGTAATTTGTGATTAAAAGGACATTCAGCAATTACAGACACCCCTTTTACCCTATTGCTCAGTTAAACTGAGGGTTGTTATGTATAACGTTTTTGTTAATTTAGGTTTGGCACTGATGTTGGTTTTTTATTTTGCAAAGAGACTTGTGCACAATTTCGGTGCTTGAATAGTTAGGTGCTGGAACTTTCTGTTTGATATTTTTTGGATTAAAAAAAACAATAAATTGAAACTGATTTTATTTGTATACTCATTTTTTTTAACATAGAACAGCAATTTTAATCTTTTTTAAGGTAAAATTTGCTAGCTTGGCCTTTTTTTCTTATTAATCTTATTATGGGAAAATGTGTGAACAGAAATGTTTTACTGGATGTTTTCTTACATTTATTTATTCAGTTTTCTTCTATTTTGGGGCAAGATTTAGTTAATGTGGGGATGAATGAAAACATCAAAGAATGTAAAATAAGCCGAAGATGTGCGTGAAGATCAATTGAAAAGGATTATTCATGCACAGTCTCACTATTGATGCCTATGAAGACGACCTCACACAGACTTTCAGACAGAAAGAACAGACCAGCATTCTGCAGCTGCAGATAGTGTTGTCTCTGCAACTGTTCTGAGAACATCAAGGTTGGATGAAATAATAAAACAGCTTGCTTTCAGTCTTTATTGTACTTAAAACTATCTTTAACAAAAATGAATCAATACAGAATTTTATCTACCTGTAGTAAGTTGCCATTTTTAATGCAGTTTGCTTTGGATAAAATAGGCCAAGTGCAAATTGGGCCAGAAAGGAGAAGAAATTTGCTTTCATTTTTAAATTTGTTTTTTTCTTTTTATCTCTGTTTCCAATTCGCAGTCTTGAAATTCTGAATAACTGTTAAACTTGCTTGTAATTAACTTTATTTTGGAATGCAATAGCACTTTTTAAAATATTAATTAATCAATACAATATTCTCCTTCCAAGTAGTGATGTTTAAGTGCAGTAGCTTATTATATTGTTATTATTTATTATTATATTATATTGTAGAATTAATATTGATGTATCTTGTATTTTTAAGTCATTTCTGTATGGATATACTGTAGGATGAGTTTGAACATTGAGTCAAAATAATAAAGGGCTGGTGTAATCAGATTACATTCAGATAATACATATTAACTCTTACTCTGCTAAACCCTGACAGGTTTTATAATTCGGTTTTCTTGCGTTCTGTTCTGCTTACATTTTAATACACTTTAGTTTTTCCATCTGGACGTATTTTGCTGAGAACAATTTTCATGTTTTTTTTTAAAAAAGTTAATTTGTCCTATTTTTCCCCTTTTCTGTTTACTAGTTTTCTGTTTTTAAATGTGGTCACGTTCTACCTCTGCTTTAGCTCCTTTTGCTTCTGTTCATATAAATTCATTTAAAAGTGCTGTCATTACAGTACAGTAAGTATACACATCTGAATTAAGATCCTGTTCAAAACAATTTGGAACAGTTTATTTTTCCCTTTCTACACCCACATTTGGACTTGCCGGTTGTTAATCAGCTTGGTTCTCTGCTGCAGCCTTTGTACAGAAAGACAATGACAGTGCACATTGTGGAGGATGCGTGCACAAAGTCTACGTTTGCTTCTTTCACGCTGCAGCTCCACAGCACCATCAGCAGAGTTAAGCATGAGGTGGAGGGTTGAGGTAACTCTCTCGGCCAGCACTCCTGACCCACAGGAGTCACTGCTGCACAGTGAACCGGAGGACCCCAGGCAGCTTGAGCTCACCGAGCCCTATTAACGCAGGGGCAGTAGTGTGCAACAGCTTGGGGTGTCCAGAGCAGTTCCACAGCCACCGTTTCAAATAGCGGACATTTTTAACACCATGAACATTGTGCAGGGATGTAAACGTTTTAAAATAGGATAACAGGATTAAATGAATAAATTACATTAAATAAAAAATTTCTTCTAACAGAAACACTAGAAAATGTTAAAGGGATACAAACCCAGTCCACATGCTAATCTAAGGCCATGACTGATTGAGCCAGTTAGTTCCATTAAGTATTTATGCTCCTGGTGGACAAATACACTTTAAAGAGAGCAGGATTGAAAAACCTAAACTTCCAAATGTGCTGGGAACAATTTGAGAGTGTTTTGTGAAATCTGAACTTAGACATATGCAAACTATAGCTCTACAAGCTCCTATATTTGTAAGTAATGATAATAACATACAAAGCTTCTCTAATTTTAGGATCAATCACGATTTAACAATAATTAACAAAGTTTGCTGAAGCCTTAAGATTGCTTGAAAGGGTTTAAGATTACTTATAATAAAATTTCCAAATGGAAATCTTCTTGAACACAAAGAATATTGTCGTAAAACGAGACTGCAAGTCTTTCATGTAAAAGGAAACAGAATTTTGCAACATTCATTAGAGACACTGAAAATGGGCAAAGTGTGACCATGTTAGCCATTTAAATAAATGAAAAAATATGTTCTTAATTTTTGATGACCACAAAAAACGGGACAGAACAACTATACGTAACCCTTAAATTTTAATTACTGTAACAGAACTCAGCATTGTAAATTTAACAGTGTTTTATTGATATGCAGTCACTATCTACAGTGGGCATAAAAAACTGCGAGATTAACATGCAATTTTGACGGCTCTGTAATATGCAGATAAGTATCCTGGCAGCCTATTATTAAGAAAAGATGTATTCTTTTTTTGCTTTTATATTTAACAGTACAGTGTTTTTTTAATTTATATTCTTTTTATCGATTGGAAGTTATCAATTTTTTATTCATTTTTGCATTATGCAGATATTGCTTTTAATGTTTTTTTTTACCCTTCAAATATTTTCTAGCGTGTTTGAAGAAATGTGAATTTTATGTAATTAAAGATTGAATGCCATTTAATTTTTTTTCACATCCTTGCATAATGCATTCTGGGTGCTAGTCCTCCAAAGGTACAGTGATGTCATTTTTCCAGCTGCATCGAACTGTGATGAAAGCACTATATAAAACGTCAGTTTTACCTTGCACAACAAAAATAGTTATATATAGCATATACTTTATTTTCCTGTCTGTTATTTTGGACATATGAGACGAGCCAAATTTTTATTTTTGTGTTAACAATTGGATGTCATGTATGGTTCGGTTTGCCTTTTGGAGCTGGATTGAACATTTAAAAGTGCGTAGAAAAGGGCTGTTTTTAGACGATTATTGAAATAACAAAAAAGTTCACCTTTGTATCCTTTCTTTATTTAACCTTCAGCTGAAGCTTTATATAAAGGCTACAAAATAAGAATATGAGAACTTGATTTTGATGATGTGTCGACTGTTCCTGGCTTTCAGCATTAATGTAGTTATATTTTCTTTGTGTGTTGTGGTAGTGGCACATTTTCAGACAGAAGTAATGGATTGATCAGAGAACTTTGGGATGCCTATAATGCCAAGGCATGACGTACAGTATATATTGACAGCATGGCTTTCAAAATTAGTTTTGCCAAGTTTTAAAAAATTTAAATATTTTGTAATGGCACTTTTTGCGTTATGGCATGTTTTGTAAATTTCCTCTGTTGGGGAAAAAAAATCAAGCTTTGTAAATTCCCATTTAATGTCTATTACAATGGTTTATTTAATGTAAGTGGGCGAGCTTGGTTATCTCTACTTTTTTAGAGTAAGTGGCATATACAGTCACAGCAGACTGATTTTCACAGAATATAATTTTTTTGCCCTGTGCCAGTTTAATGAGAACAGCCTTTTGTAGAAATATTTGGTCAAGTTTATTTTTCAGGAACTACTTATGCCACGTTCTTTATTTTTAGAGTGACTTTTGCAGCATTTCTAAAATTTCTTCTAACAGAAGGATTTCTGGTTAGGCCTCATGCAGTATATCAAAAGGTAAATCATTAGCTTAGATGGCTTTGTTTAGGCCTGTTTTTTGTTAAAAGCAGGATTCTGTTTTTTTTTCACAAAAAGGGTTATCAGCAGCAGACAGAGCTTATACAGACAGTGTGTAGCATTTATGTGCATTGAATGTTGAATTAGAGGAGGGGCTGGGACGATGAGTTGGAAAGATGTGCCTGTGGAATCCTGAATTTCCCCTGGGAATAGAGTGGATAAGCTAATCAGCAGCAGGTCAAAGCATGCTGTCTGAGAGGTCTCCCGAGTCGGTATGCCTGTCTGTTCCAGAGCCCTGCCATCCCGTACAGGGGGAGAGCGCACAGCGGAGCTTCGCTCTAGCAGGGATCTTGTCAAAGAGTTCGTAGATGGAATTGTTTCCTTCAACCAGAGAAAGGCTCTTCTTTTAAATCTGCCACTCCTCAGGAGTTCGTCACCTACTTTTATTTCAGGTGTTTTAAATTCTGTTGGATCCTAATTACTGTTGAAGAATTTGTCCTCTGCACATTGCCTTCCTCATGCAGTGGAGGTTTTATCTGTCACATTATCAGGGAAACATCTCCACGTGTAGATTCTACTGTTGGAAATATTGAAGTTCATTAGTCACCCCCAGTGGCAAAACACTGTTTTCTCCCCTTCTGAGAACAGCCCCCCTTTTCAGTCAATTTCAAGTACTGTTTAAGTTTTGCAAGCCATGTAGTAAACACTGAAGGAGAAATATTTGGATGATCTTGCATCTGACCTTGTCACTCAGGGCGTGTCCTCCAGGAGGGAGGATACAATTAAACGAAAAATCGGTTTGCATTTCTTTTACACGTATATTTTTTGTTTTGAGTGTACAACATTGGTCCTTGCTTATCCACCAGTTTGGAATCGTTAGTTATTGCTTCACTTCTACATTCCTGCACTTACCTGGGAAAAACCAAGGTGTCCCGAGACCTGGTCCCTCTTTTCCACCCGTATAGGAAGCAGATGAGGTTACGATCTGATTTTAGAAAAGCATGGTCTCGTGCTTCCCCTCCATCATCCTGCAGATGTCTGGACAGTTGTAAGTAAGGCATTGCTGTTGTCTAACTTGGTGAGATGAGGCTAAAACTCCCCAAACCCATCCCGGGCAGGGCTTTTACCTGTTCAGATTCACAGATGGTGCAGCCTGGGGTGAAATGCTCAGACTCTTGGCTGTGTGTAAGTAGGAACCTGCTGTGGCGTTTACCGGATACGCCAGCCTTTTTTTTTCTTTCAGTCCCTTCAAGGGTGATTACAGTTACACTGGGAAGTTGTAACAGGGACTTTCCAATGAGGTGTACATTCAGTTTCTTTTACTGTGGCTTTTCTTGTCAGACTAGTTCACTATTGTACCATCTACTTAATACTGAGCATATCTTTGGTTTCGTTGTCTGTTCAAAAAAGCAAGTGTAACAAAACTTTGAAAAGGGGAAATCTGTTTTGAACCAGGATGTTCCTTCACAAGAGCAGCTGCAAAGACGAAAAGTAGAATGTGATATGGATGCTGTAATATTAGAGCTGTTGTATGAAGCAGCAGTTTTTATTTAATTCTGGGAACGTTCAAATGTACCAAGTACTTTATATTGGAACCGTAGTGTGGGAGGGGGGAGGGAGGCACGGCTCCTCGTCAGATCTCAGTTGCTTTGCGTGCGAGTTGTCGTTCCTGCGTGTCTGAAGGTGTGGGGGCTTGTGTGTTGCTTGCAGTGAGGAGAAGAGTGAAGACCAGGACCAGCAGGGCCAGAAGGATAAAGCGCCGAAGCCCAAGAAGGTGAAGAAGGAGCGCAGGGATGAGGAACGGGCGGAAGCGGCTGCCTCCGGCCTGCCCTCGGCCCCGGGGCCGCAGGGACAGCAGCCCGCGGAGGCGGGGAAAGCCGAGCCTTCGGAGGCGGTATCGGGGGCTGCTCCAGAGTCCTCCGCCTCCCCCAAACAGCGGCGCTCCATCATTCGTGACCGCGGCCCCCTCTACGACGACCCCTCGCTACCGCAGGGCTGGACTCGCAAGCTCAAGCAGCGCAAGTCTGGGCGCTCCGCGGGCAAATACGACGTCTACCTGATCAAGTGAGTAAGCGTCCTCCGAGATACCTGCACGGGCCTGGGCCTGGTCACGGAGAGCCCAGGGGTTCTGTCAGCTCTTCCTGCTTGGCTGAAAGAGTGAATCACCTGGCGAGGGTCAGTTTCTCAGTTCACATGCCCTCTTTCACGCCAATTTCCAATCCCCGTTCCTTTTTTATATTTTTAATTTGATTAATTTTCACGGAATTGGAATTGGGACTAAGTTTGAAGAAAGGAATTGGAATGGAAAACGGGGAATTTTAACTATCCCATGTTATTGATGTGTTTGGTCTGAATTGACCGTGGCTGCAAGTCCTTATGGCAAATCATCTCCACATAAAACAGGCATAGCTGTCCAAGGTCCAGAGTATTTATGTACAGTACTTGTGTTTTGAAACCACAACTAAAACCATTTGGTGAGAACAGGAACTTTGTTTTCCAAAGAAGGCTCAGCTAGTGTTTAAATGTATCTTTTTCCATTTCTGTGTGATATTCCATAGATCATCTTAAAGAAAATGAATAAAAAGTTTGAATTCGGTTTCCTTTTCAGATTCAAAAGTCAATTAAAGTCCGTTTTGCTGCAGACTTTAATTTGACTATGTAGATAAGAAAATAGTTTTTTGTTATTTAATTATTTAAGTCAAGCCTTTATGAATTATCTTTCCTGTTTTGGTCTTCATTTAGTGTTAATGATAAGTATGGTTTTGCGAAGACGGTAACGAATGTAAAAAATATTGAAAATGATGTAATCTGTTAAATTTACTTATGATGTATTGCAGTCTGAACGTGATGCTTTCAGTTGCATAACTGGCAAAAGGAAAACCCCAGTGCCATGTCTTTCCAGTGTCTCACTCTCACGTCTGGGAGCCACACCTGGTGTTTATGTCTTGTGTTCCATTTCTTGAACGTAAAGACCAGGTGAACAATCACAGGAAAGCAGAAGCTGTTTAGTTTCTAAGCGTATCCTTCCAACGATGTTTGTGAGTGATATCAGTGGGTGTTTTCACTTTTTTTGTCTCTTTACATGTCAGTTTCTGTGCTCTATACTCTACACGTTGACACTTGTGGGGAATGGTCATTTGTTTTAATTAATACCTTTCTGACAGGTGCCTTATGTGAAGCAGTGACACAAAGTCACAGTTCTGACTCTCGCTTCCGCCCTGAAAAACCAACACCAGGGTCCAGAAGTTGTATTACGCACCGCCTGCGTGTCGCACTTTATTGACCCCACTTAGTCTGCGAAGTAGGTGGGCTGCAGGATATCTCTCTAACTGGCCTGAACAGAGCAATGTTGAATATCCCTCAAAACAGGCAAAAAGAGATGGCAGTGCAGAATAGGTGGGTCTATTTAGAAATAGTTTTTCCTGAAGAGCTTCTCATCATGTCCTATTGTTCGTGCCAGGCAGATTCCCCCCCCCAGGTAGTTATGCAGTTTAATTACCAGAAGGGGGGGGCGTTCTGTGAATGGCTCAAATTGATTGTTTTGTAACAGCCTTGCAAACAGGAGCAAAGGTATATCATAAGTTTGACATGTATTTGAGGCAGGATATGTAAGCTTTTGGAGAAGCTTAGGAAAACAATCTCTGTGAGAAAGTGAAGTGTTCTCCTGATTTTGTGGGTCAGATTAATCTGTGTAATTTTAATTTTCCTGTTTGTTCTGTGATTTTACATTGCTAGTCTGTTAAGGAAAATTCACACATGGGGTGGGGGGGGGACAAGAAACATGGTGTTTAGAATTTAGTGTGGCCTATGAGCATAGAGCACTCTGATACCTTGGCTGTAAGAGCATATCAGTTTGAAGAAAAGACCAGAAAATAGCAATGTTCTTGAGCCTATTATAGAGGGGATTCCCCTTTCCTGTTATGTTTTGGAATACTGCTTTTTGGAAGAATGTTCATTGAACGTTTTTCATTGACAAGTATTAGGCAGATGCCTTAATGTGACTCTTAAGCTGAAAGGCTATTTATTTTTTGGTGAGGAGTTTTGCACGTCATGTAAGATTTATAAGCTTTCTGTGTATCTTTTGAAGTAGAAGTTATTTTTATAGGAATCTCAACGTAGTGAAAATTGTAATGTTATAAAGTTATAAACTTTTAGCACGTTCTGAAGTACAGTTGTCAAAATGAATAAAGAACGTGGCCCTTTTTAAAAATATTATATACAAAACATAATTGTGTATTGTGTGTGACTTACATGTGATTGTTTTTGAAATGCTGAATATTTCATTGTTTACAAACATTCTGAGGAGCTGATTCCCTCTACTCCATACCTGAACTAAAAAAGAGTCATTATTAGAAGTCTAAGCAGTGTTGACATGCTGTCAGATTGTGCTAAAAATCTGGAAAAGATCACACATTCGGATGCGGTTTCCTTTCTGAATCGGGAACTTGTGTATCAGTTCCAGGGCAGTGTTTTTTACAACCTGACAGGGCTTGTCCAGGCTGACAACAGCTACCTAGGTTGTAAAGACTTTAACACATTACATTGATGGCAGAGCTTTCCAGCAGTGTAAATAAAGGTGTAATACATCTGCTGGTGTGGAACACCATTGGAACAAGGCTGTTTTTTCGAACGATGGCCTCAACAACCCTGTCCAAGTGATAAAGTAGCTTATTGAATTTAGCCGGCAGTAATAATGGCATTATTTATATTCCACAGGACAGACATCCATTGCGAGCATTGAGGTTTGTCTGCTGTTCAGCACAAACAGCAGTCAGATATATTTTATTTCTGACAGCACAGTGTCAATTTGTAATTTCAACAAATATTTTCTGTTAAAAACAAATATACACTTATTTGAGCAAATATATTCCTTTTTTAATTTCACAATATACTTTGAAGAAAATTAGTACAAATTGCCAAAAACATTTAAGCTATGCAGGTTTGAAAAGCAAAATATTTTAACTGATCCGTTCATTTATTTTAAGCACTGTATGAAGAAAATGATATTATCCACTAATGTACAAGTTAGTAATACAGTATGTGTAACAGTGGGAATATGTGTCACAAATGTGCACCTGTCTACCTACCCACGATTTAAAACAGCAATGCAATACTGCTTTATAGAAGCAGAATTAGCTTTTAAGAGGGAAGATTCCCAAAACATTTATACATAAGAACAGTACAGCTTTTGTAAAATGAAATTGTCACCAGAGATCATTTACTGGTAAAATGATGACACTCATCAAAATTATTGAAATATTTACAGAATTTTAAAATGTAATTTGCAACCCTTGATCCAACGTGCTTCCTTACTCTTCTCCATATAATTTAACGTACTGAATGCACACAGAAGTGCTTTTAAGAGATGTGAATCCTTCAATACTGTTGAAAATATTCTGCAACTAATATATTTTATGTATTATGAAATGGAACTTGCATATTCTGTGAAGGGGACATTTTGAATGTTACGAAGATGCAAGATAATGCTAATTTTTCATTGCTGTGAAAATGTTTCCAATTAAGGACAGCTTACACATTGTCCAGTCAACTTAAAGCTGAGGAAGTAAGCATAAATCCCAAAGTATCTGCTAATCACCTTGACTATTTATAATGTACCATTGCCAAGCCTGAAATTCACAGTATATCCTCAAATAAGATGACTTATTTTAATATCCAAAGGCTATTTTTGTCTTTAAGAGCTGGTACTAACTCTAAAAGAGTTATCTCTTGTTTAAAAAGAAAAAAACATCTAAGTATGGATATTCAGTTTATTGTACAGTGTTTGCTCTTGTATTTTAAAAAGAAAGTCAACATAACATATAAGTTACCTAGCTGACTAGTACATGTACAAATCATGCCTTTATTACTCTTATTACAGTAACTCTATATCTTTGAGCTGTGTGGCTCAGCACAGGATCTATTCTATGGAGTTGTGGAAGTTCTGCAACATGGAGAATCTAACATTGAGGGTGGAAACACTGTGATATTAATGGGGTTCTGCAACAGTCGCTCCCATCTTGAAAAATCCCATCAAAACCAATGTACTGAGTGGTGCCACTCCGTGAAATACACATTATTCTTCCTGTACCTGAGCTGCAGACATTTTGATAAATCCCGTCTTAGGTTTCTGGGTCCTAAATACATGAGAAATTGAAAAAGAATCGGGCTGTGTCCTTGAAGCGCTGTCTGGATTTACAGTAGATGATGTCTGTATTTATGTCGACCAAGGGGGGGACTATTCCACATGAAGAGCCTGGTGTCTGAGGCAGCAAGAGTGACAGATGACCTGTGTGACAAGGTCCTGTTAAACCTCCATCAACATCCCTCCATTTATGGGTTCCTAAATCACTTTTATTAACAGGCTAATTCACTGATAATGATGTCAGCCCTCAAAGTACAAGCAGTGCGCAGGGTACTGTGTAAGGAATTGATGGAGAGAGGCAGGGAGAATTGTGCCCGCTGAGGTAGAGGGGTGGCCGACTGGGCTGTAGAGGAGGAAGGATTTCATTCCTCAAGTGACTCCAGTTCCTGGTTTTGATCTTAGCAGGGAATGTGGGGCAGTGTGACACCATGCAGCTGTATTGCAGCTGTGTGCCCCATATTAGAACTATTCTTAGCTTTCTGCTATTCTACTGAACCCCCTCTAAGACACTAAGGCACCCCCACAGGGAGAAACTGGTGACAAAGTGACAGTCATTCCAAGAGCTTTTTAAAAAAAAATCAGGTCCTGATTTTTAACTTCTTAATATTATTGCAATTAACATCATAATTGATGTCAAAATATTTGAGCTCTTCATGAAAGCACAATGATGAATAGAATGACCTGTAGTTTATATTTTTTTCCCTTGACAGTTTATTTTTTCAGATTATCTTAATACGCCAAAACCTTAAAATATCATGAAGGTTGCCATATTCCAAGACCAGTATAGGGGGAAGGATGACTTTACAATATTGCATAAAAGTGTGATTCGAAAATTGTCAATTTAATTTGGTAAACAAGGTAAGGTGTTTGAAATGGGGGGGGGACATTATTCTGACTTTTTTAGTACAGTTGAGCAGACAGTTGCAATATCTCTTGAACTGAGGCGTCTGTGTCTTTGATGTCCGGCTGCTTTATCTCACCTCTTAGACAACTCTGACTTTTCGTCTTCACAAAGCCCTTTGATGAAAAGGTGACAGCTGTATTTTGGTTCAAAACCATCATGGTTTTGGAAAGTCAGGATGTGGAAGGGGTTTTGTTGATTTTTATCCAAATAATAAAATAAAATTTATTTTTCAGCCCAGAGGGGAAAGCCTTCCGCTCAAAAGTGGAGCTGATCGCATACTTCCAAAAGGTAGGAGACACCACCACTGACCCCAATGACTTTGACTTCACCGTCACGGGCCGGGGTAGCCCCTCGCGGAGAGAGAAGAAGCCCCCCAAGAAGCCCAAGGTGGTGAAGGCCTCAGGAAGGGGCAGGGGGCGGCCCAAAGGCAGTGGCAAGATGCGCCTGGCCTCAGAAGGAGTGGCGGTGAAGCGGGTTGTGGAGAAAAGCCCCGGCAAGCTGCTGGTTAAGATGCCCTTTATCACCCCGAAAGCCGAGGCCGGGGGTCCCTCAGGGCAGGCAGCAGTTGCAAAAAAGCGCCCTGGTCGCAAGAGAAAGTCGGATCAGAGTTCGCAGACGGTGCCCAAGAAGCGGGGCCGCAAGCCGATGGCAGCCGCAGGGGCCGCAGGGAGCCCAGGGGCCAGTGCTCCCAATCCTGCCGCCGCCATCCAGACCGCCGAGGCCAAGAAGAAGGCCCTGAAGGAGTCTTCCAGCAAGCCGGTGCAGGAGACGGCACTGCCCATCAAGAAACGCAAGACGCGCGAGACCGTGGAAGAGCTGGAGGCCCCTCCTCTGGCTGCAGCCGTCGGGACCGTGACCGCCACCGCGACCGCGACCGCGGCTGGGGCAGCGGCCGGGGCGGGGGCGGGGGCTGAGGTGGGGGGGGCAGTGGTGGAGGAAGTAGAGAAGGGACAGAAGCTGCCAAAGAGCCCAGGGAGGAAGCACAAAGAGGGGGGCACCGGGAGCAGTGGCAGCGGCAGCAGCAGCCCCCCTAAGAGCCACAAGAAGAAGGAGAGGCAGCCGCACAAGCACCATCATCATCACCACCATCACCACCACCACCACCAACACTCTTCCTCGCCCCAGCCACCTCCACCCTCCGCAACCCATGCACACCACCACCAATCCCAGGGCAGAGCCGCGCTTGGGGGGGGACCAGGGCCACAGGACAATGAGCCCCAGGACTTGAGCACCCCTAAGCCGTGTCACGACGAGAAGCAGCAGCAGCAAGCAGCCCCCCGGCGCGAGGTGACCGTCAGGGCTGACAGCTGTCCTGGCAGGGAGACCGTCACCAAGACTCAGGCCGCCGCGGTCACGGCAGAGCCGAAAGGCAAACACCGGGCCGCCGGGGTAACGGTGGGGGGCGGGGCGGTGGAGGGAGGGGAGATGAAGGACATTGTGCCCACATCTGCTGTGCCCAGGCCCAGCCGGGAGGAGACGGTGGAGTCCCGGACGCCCGTGACCGAGAGAGTGAGCTGACTGACTCACCCAGGAAACAGAAAGTGCGAAAGGAGGAGGGAGACAGCGGCAGTGAAGACGACGACTTTTCAAGAAGAAAAAAATATATATTATAATACAAAAGGCAGCTGTTGTGTCTTGTTCTCTCTGTGGGTAGGGCTGTTTAACCAACAACGTTGACATCAAAAGTAAAAGAAAAAGCAGATTGCTTCCTGATAAATTAACAGATGTATTGTTCAATAGATTTTTTTTTTGTTTTATTTTCATTATTTTTAAAAACCCAACAACAGCCCTTCCGGTTTGTTCCTTTTTCGAAGCTTCATGAGAGAGTGAGGAAGGTTGGCAGCATATTTTTTTTTTGCATAGAGTGTAAGGTAGGTCTCAGTTTGGAGATTAGACCCCTGCCAGAAAAACTCTGTTGCGAGTCTCCTGTCAGTAGGTTATCTTGTCATGAAACATGTTCTGCTGACAAATATTTAATTGATGAGCAAATGGTGTCCCCTGTACCATTTTGTGTTCCAAAGCAATACAATCATATTTCCAAAATTTCAGGTTAAGAGATACTGTCCATGATCCTCCAGTGTGTCATATCTGAGTCTTTATCCATTAGATCCAATCAGTTTTATCCCTGACAAACATGTTTTTCCAGCCAATGGTTTTGTAAACCTGAGGTATATATCTCACAAGGCCGACTGAATTGTAGATTGTTCTTTGTTAAAACTGTAAAGTAGTTATTGTTTCCAATTGGAAAACATTTTACCAATGCATGGATATATTTCGTATCCAAGCTACTTACGAGGACCTGTACTTACTGCTGCACACAGAGCTATCCGTTATACTTTATGTGGCCTGAAACCAGTTGGGGGGGGCAAAGAAGAAATTAAACCTGCAAAGGATGAATAGCGAGTTTAGTCTGATAACACAGCAGACACACTGTAGCCCTTGGTGTTCAGATCTGCTGCTATGGCTGGGACATTGAAAGCTGATGTGAAATTGCAGTTGTGGAACCGATATTGTTGTGCAGGCTGTCCATTAACCTTCTGACACTTTTCATCTTCCTTCTGCCCAGCCCTAGAGAGCTTTGAGCATCTTACTCAGCAGGTCTACGGGCTTCTTAACTAGGTAGGAGCTTTTTGCCAAAAATAAAAAAGGAAGTATTTCTGGCTGTGATTGTTTAAAAAAAAAAACTTTTTTTAGCAAGAATTTTAAGCAAGAATCAGAAGGCCGAGATTTCAAATCAGTTTGTGTTCAGCTGTTCAAAATTTTCCCTTGTCTTTTTTTGGAGAAGTGGCAGGGATTTCATAATCCCATAAACTTTTCTTAGTAGAGAAAAGATGTGAAGATTGAAGCCCACCTCACCCCCTTTTCGCCCTGTCCTCTTTGTACTCCGCCCTTTGACTGACTCGTAAAGAATGACTTTAGAAAAGTGCTCTGGTCTCTTAGTTCTGCTCAGACCACTGACAGTAATGACCCATGATGTCGGAGGGCAATGAAAAGCTGAGGTACCCCAGAGCAGCATGTCATTTACACCCTTTAGTGAAAAGAAGGTAAGAACAAGGTGAAAGAGACTTCTTAATGAATTAGAATAGTAATTTGACGAAGTTATCTGGGTGTTGACTTTGAGAAGAAACATGTTACTTGAACAGCTGCAGCAGCACCACAAGTGGAAGCCTAGTGCTGTTTTTTTTTCCAAACCCTCATTCATGCTCTGTAGGGCTGGAAGTCCTGACTCTCATCCCTGCCTGTAGCTTCAAGCCTGCCAAAGATTCAGAGGCTGGAGTGATAGCAGTAGTCTTGTGCTCCCCATTCCTTTGAAGCTTCGAAGAAAAAACAAGGTTTACCACAGTGTGATAAGAACTTCCTACTGATTGGCTAGGGGTTAAGTCAGGGCTTTTTAGAAAAGAAAGTGAAAACTCGATCTTCCATTTAGAGCATACTTCAGCACTGACTGCACACACACAAACCCTGCTTAGGTTTCCAAACAGGTGGGAGAGATTAAGGTTTTTCTCAGAACTTGTTTGTTGTCCCTCCAGGGACAGCATGGTGGTGCCCCTGCACAGTCCAGTTATGAAACAAAGGGTATCGGTCCCTTTATACTTGTATTACTGAATATAGATTTTGGAGACTTTGGTGTCATGTAAGTAAGCACTGTAGTTTACAATTCAGTTTACTTAATAAAGCACTCATGCAGAATTGTTCTTGTGCTATAAATTCAAAACTGAAGTACAGTCTACATATCTGCTTGTGTAGTCGGTTATGTATAAGCTAACTTGTGCAAACAGGCTTCCTGTTTGCAGAGAATGACTCAAGACTCCCAGCTGACTTTTAAGTTAAATTGTTAAAACACCCCAAAACTGACAATAAATGCAGGTTTTTGGGTACTTATTTCACAAAATAACAGGAGCTGATCATATCTGTTAATGCATTATAGTGGGATCAAGAGAACTGGGTAAAAATTTAGATATGAATCAAATAACCTTCGCAGTCTATAAACAGTAATTCCTTTTACATTTTTTAGAATAAGAATACTTATTGAGGTTTTAAAAAGAATATATTTTTATTACATTATTTATTTTAAGTGGTGATAAGATAATACAGTGATATTTTTTAATAGATTTTAACCTCCATGTTATGATGATCATTGTCAAATCAATAAGTATGCTTTTTCCACTCTTATCAAATGTGTGTCTGTCACAGACAAAAGTGATATCTGTGTTATCAGGAATGTGAATCGGATCCTTGTTGGTACCGAAGACGTTAACCAAAAGGCACGATTCTGAGTGGCCAAAGTCCACTCTGGGAAGTTCTTATCTCTGTGGTTTGCGTTTTTTAAATACTTTCAAATATATTTGTGTTTACAAAGGTTTATTTCAATTGTTCTCTTTTTCATGTGAGAAAGCACCTTATCTAAAACAGAAACCATATAAAAATACATATAATTGAAATACTGCTACTAACAATAATAATTAGGCCCTCTCCTGTTTTCGGCACACAGGCTGTTAGTTTATCTACAGTTA
This sequence comes from Lepisosteus platostomus, assembly GCF_059453375.1. Taxonomy (NCBI): domain Eukaryota; kingdom Metazoa; phylum Chordata; class Actinopteri; order Semionotiformes; family Lepisosteidae; genus Lepisosteus; species Lepisosteus platostomus. Next base: position 3,267,142 of record NC_142613.1, read on the forward strand.
CACTCCATGGTTTCAGTTAATGCCTGGAGGTTGAGACCTACATAATGTTTTAGTACTCTCTGTTTGCATGCACTAGAAGAAATTGTTTCTATTTTAAATGAAAAGTACCTCTCAGTTGGATTGTAAAGATGGTTATAAAGGCAAGATGGTTTCATTTTTGAGTTGTGATTCCAGTCCGCAACTATGTAGCAAAACGTTAATCAAGCATGCTACAATTTTAATACTGCTTTGTTGATGCCACACTCCATTTCCAGCAAAAGTGTTACCATCATGAAATTTGCACTTGTCTGCATTTATATATAAAAATAATTACACCAACATTATTACGTAAAGGAATTGAGAAGTATGTGTATGCAATAATTATTGAAGTGACCATATGTGCAGTAGTCTCCCAGCCTCCCAGGTTAGTACCGCTAGTTATATCGTGAGTGTTCAAAGAAGCACAGAAATGTTTGTAAACATTTCCCGATTTCATAGTTTTTTTTCCTGATTAGCCCAATTCTCTAATAAGTAACACCGCTAATATCCCTCTTACTCCCCTATGATATGCACTGCGCAGGGGACCGTGAAGAGCAGATTTCAACTTGTACTCCTGCACACAGCACCAACCCTGAAAAGGTTGTACTGGAAATGGATGGCAGTGGCTTGAACTGCAGTACAGCTACAGTTCGGCCAGTAATCCAGCTCTGTGCCTCATGGGGTGGGAACTCGTAGAAGGAGCAACTTGAAGTTCCTAGATGAAGCCCTGGCTGATCTGAGGGCACAGTTTTCCACATATTTGTTTGGAAAACCTAGGTAGTCCTGGGCTGTTTTCCTCCTTGGCTTGCTTCCCTTTAACCTGGACCCCAACATGTGGGACAGGGCTTCTAAGGATATGAGCATCCTTGCTCGACAAAGGGCTATGTAATAACTTCAAGGCACACACAAAAAATACACTTCAACCTATCTGACCTGTAAGTAAAGCATAATCGAGGCACAGCTGTGTTTGAAGTTTGTTTACACGTCTCAAAGGTTTTCGTTTTGTGTGGCCCCTTGACTCCATAGACCACGGGGCTACGCCAATGCACGATTCTGAGCACTCACTCACCCCAGATGCCTGTTCCCCGTCACGCTGGCTGGGAGGAGGTATCTGCCACGGAAAATTGCGCAAGGGAAGCCCAAGGTGGAAAGCAGAACTCAAAAGAAACTTCTAAGTTGTCTGGGGAAGAGCCTTTTGGGGAAAAAAAAAACAGCATCAGCCCTTTTAGGTTGGTGTCCATGCTAAACAGAGAATTTAAGAATAAAAGACATTTAAAAACCAAACCTCCTGGCGGCATGAAGTCTTGCTAACGTAGTTTTGTGGTATCTGTGCTATATGCACTGACTTCAAGCAACTGATGAAACCCCCTCTATGAAAAGTACCGAGACAGCCTGGCTGCAACAGAAGGGATAGTGCCTTGCATTGGAGATGGACTTGGGTGATAGAAGTGGCCTTTGATCAAAAATATAAAAACTTTTAAACTATTTAAAAAAAAAAGGCTAAGACGGGCTAATATGACTTGATTTTCAAGCACATTGCATTGATGCTTACCGTTGATGTTGTATTACTGGAATTAAGAACAGAGATTTTCCGTTGAAAAAATTTTCAAGATTGGGTCTAGTCAATAAAGTACGATATGCACAGCAGTCATTTGCAGAACAACTGCACAGAGACAGATTTTTGTTTTGTTTAAAGGAGTCTTAAAGAGGTTTTATTTGAGTTTAAACGTGATCTAGTGCAGCTGGGGTAACATAGGATTAAAGTAACTCATTGAAAAAATGTAGTCTTGCAGTGCTCCATTCTGCGTGTTCTTTGTTTGTATCGTGGTTTTCTTTGATTGCATGGTGGTTATCTTTTCAGTTGTTATAAGATTGTAAGGGTGGTGCCTAGTTCCTTGTTTCAGGTTTGCTGTAAATGTCTTCAAGGTTCTCTGATTAGTACATTGTGGAACCCCCTCCTATGAATGTGTGTACTTCAGTGCGGTCGCCTTCCAGGACACATCAGAGCTAGTGTTTTCAAAAGAGACGTTTACAGTACAGTATTAAGTGTTAATTGCGGTTATCTTCCAATTTTCCATCTTTTATTTGTACTTCCACATCGATGAGCATTACTTCCAACTGTAAGTGAGCGCCACACTGAGCAAAAGCAGTTTTGATTTGAAAATTATGTCAACGAGACAGCAGAAAACTGAAAAAAGGGCACTGCCTATTTTCGTGTAGGAAATCTGAAATTTCAAATGGTCTCCAAAGCTCTGGTAATTAAGCAGGTTTATAGTGTGTTAAATATTGCTTTCCTCCCAGTCTATAAACACCGCATTGTTTGTGGTTTCTCAGAATTACGGAGCCATGTTGGGAGGTATGTTTTTGTGTCTTCTTCTGTCTGTAGCAAAAATGGTGCCTCTGTCCCTGTGCCAGTGAGATCAGATGCAGTCAGTCTGGGGTTGAGCCAGATTTCCCTTGGGTCAGTGTCTCTGCCAGAGACTCGGCACACTGGCCTATTGTTCCTCTTGGAGAGAGCAAAAGACTGCTTTTCTGTTCACAGGCGTTCAACAGATACTGCCAATGCATTGACAGAAAGCATCTCCAGCTTTCCCATCCTGTGTGTGTGAACGGTGAAGAGTCACTCTCTTACACTACTGCTTCCATTCCTGGCTGCACTGAGTTAACATTGGTTTATACCAGAGAAGCTTAGTGACGACCGTATTTTAAACATGAGGTAAAACCTTCCACTACTTGTGCCAGAAAAACATTGGCCGGTTACACTTCTTGGTGTCACCTGATGGCCGAGAACAGGAACAGGAACTGGAACGTCTTTTTTAGCTGAATTAACCATCAAAGATTTCTTGGAACCATCAAAGAGTTCCTTGCAAAAACAAATTCATACTCCATTTCCTTTAGAGCTGTTTTGTTGGTTTCTTGTTACTTTCCAAGAAGTTTGGCATTGAGAGACATTTTTGCACTGTAAAATGTTACATAAAAATGGTTTTGACACACTTTGAAAAGGACCCAAAAGGATATGACGTCCCTGTTGTGCATACTGTTACAGTGTCTCTGTTAAGTGATGTTCCTTTCGTGTGTAGACATCTCAGGCAGTTGGGATTTGTTAAGCTTAATATTCTCAGCGGTTTGTGCTACAGTAGAGTATATGATTACAAATGTGTAGATCTAGTGTTTTTTTAAATTCTGTATTTCCTTCCTGTACAGTATGGTATGATACGAGCACATAAATTAACAGGAAGAACAAATTCACCTCACTGATTAATCCAAAAAATAAAACCTATTTAAAATGTTAAATCTCTTATACCACAATGATAAATTACCCTTAATTATAAAGTCATTCTGTACGTATTTAAGAAAGGGACTTGCCTTTTAAACAGAGCATGCTAAATCGTTGATAACAACAGTCTGTCATAGGTTCCTGGGACCAAAGGAAGAGAACACTGTGTTCCATCCCACTTTAGTCGAGAGTTTCAATTAGATCCACAGCGACTCAAGTACCATCTGCAAGCATACTGTGTGTAGAATCATTTAGTTACACAAAACTAAGGTTCAGTCCAAAAGGATCTTTTTCATGGGGCAACATCATTGAAGTCACTAAGTGGTAATTAAAATTTACAGTTCCCCCATAAGCCTGCTTTCTAATGTCAGTCTCTTTATAGGAGTGATAGGTCTCAGAAGTGTCTTTATGGTTGTAATTGATCAACTGCTGTTAGGAGCCTAGACAGAATATGCTTAGCATGGTTGAAATGTTGTTGTTTAGTGACTAACTTCAATAAGCAAATGATGGTGAAGGCAAAAGAGACTTTGCGATTTCCCATTATTTCAGCCTAGATCTTTGATTTATTGCTGTAAAATTGAACAGAAACAGTTGTATAGTATTCCTCTTACATTCCTTCTTCAGATCAGCACTTGGTCTTTGTTAGCCCTGTCTTTGCCTTTGCATCTCCACCTTTTCAATATTTGAAATAAATGAATGTTTTGTCTTGGCCAGTTCTGAAAAAAAAATCTGCACTTTATAAAGATATGTTGCCTGTTGGATGCCCACATCTCTTTTTGTCTATTTCACCGACTTCCAACATGTTTATTTTTATTTTTTGTATGACTCATTTTTGTTTTAATTTGTGAAATAAATAAAGAGGTGGGTAGTCCAACTTAATTGCAAAAAAAAATAACAACAATCTCCATCTCAAAGGTCACTTGTTTGTAACCCAGCCAAATCCTTGCCTTCCTGATACTGAAACTCCTGCAGTGTCTGACTGCTTTTATGATAATCTGTCATTTATTCAGTTTGCCCTTAAAAACAAACGAAACTAAGGAAGAGTAAATATGAATGGTTTTAAACTTTACAAGCTAAAAACTCGCCTGCTGTTTCTTCCACTGTAAAATATTTATTTTATAAAGGCAAAGAGGAAAACTAATCTTTTGAGTCCCATCTGAGCTTCAAGAAAGGCTGACAGCCTCTGTAGGAGCAGGGAGCACGCATGTAGCCGTGCTCAAGTGCAGAAACGCTCACGATGTAGCTCCTCAGTCATCCGGCCTTACCTATGTCACGTGTGTGTGTGTGTGTTGTGTGAATAGGAAGGGGGGAGGGGATAGGGACAAAAAAAGATGCTCCTCTTTTGCATAAAAGCCAAGAGTAAAATCTTCAAGGAATCTGACCAGTGAATGGAGACATCTTTTTTTTTTTTACTTTTGTCCAAAACCTTGTGCTCCTGAACTTCTGTAGGTCTGTGTTCTGTTTTGGAAGGGGGAGTGGAAGGGCTTCTGGCTGCAGTGTGCTGTGCACGAACTCTGTTGTGACAGTGGATGGCTAAGGGATGCCTCAGTTGTCAGGAGCTAGTTTTCCTCACATTTGCGTCTTTGAGCGTTTGCTGCAGCTGCCCTCTGTGTGCCACGTCCGGGAGAATCGCCTGCGTTGCTGGGAATATAAAAATTGACGGCTTCTGTCTTTGAGTCTGGCGCTCACTTAGCCCGATGGGCGCAGTCCAGCACTGATGCATCTACAGCATAGATTCATCTTAAGCGGCCTTTGAAGCATCTATAAGAGAAACAGAAGATTAGTTTTCCTCTTGCTGAAGACCGGACTTTGTATTCTTCTCTGGTCTGCGAGATTCCTCCTCCTGACCTGGTTACTTGGCACCATGCTTAAGCAACAAAGGCAGGTTGTAAGGGGAGGTTCAGAGGGTCACAGTAACTGCTTAATGTGGTTTTTTTCTTTTGCAAGATAAAAAAGGATTATTTTACAATGTTTTTTAGTGTGTTTAACTAAACAAGTAGTATGTGATGATTGTGAACTGATGATAGACTTAAAAATGTTCTGGTAAGAGTCTTCTGTACATACATAGCGATTTGAGGTTGATACTTCAGTCCTTATTAACAATGTTTCCCAGTCGGTTTTTTTTTTTTTTTTTTTTGCTTGTTACTCTTGGTTATCTGAAGAGGATTTGATTGGTGGGAACCCCTGTGTGTGGATGTGTAACCTCCCCTCCCTCTGCCCCCCTCAGTGGTCAGTCTGAGCATGAGAAATGAGGACAGAGCCCCTGTAGCTTTCTGTGTGTGTGAAGTCGCAGACAGCTATCCTCTCCACTCCTTTTCCTGGCATTCGGGTGGTGTGTTACGTAATGTACAGTATGAAACTTTGTCCCCGGCCTGACTCCGAGTGCGTGTCACCTGTTCTTGTTTTTTGTCAACTCAATCTGAACCGGAGCTGCAAGGACGGTGTGGAGGCGCAGCCATGCGGGGCTGTCAGAAAGCCTCTCACGCAGCTCCTGTCCTGCTCTTTTGGAGGCTGGGTGAAGTGCGTCTCAGTCACTCTCCGGAGGGGCTTTTGAGATGTTGGTCATTCCCACAGAATCCGGAATTGAGAACTAAAGGCATTTTAACCCCGGTTTAAGTGATGCTGAAAGAAACTTAGCTTGCTGATCCCTCAACCCCCCTCTTTAAAAAAAAAAAAAAACTTGAAAATATTGCTTTTCTGTGTCATAACCAGTTTGAATCTCTATAACAGCGTATGCAAATTAGTAGTTTTTGCTTTTTCTTGCAAGTTGTGGATGTTGTGTCAGGCTACAGCCTGGCCTGTCGCGTCGTGCCGGTCTGCCAGCTGGCTCGCTTAGATGTGGCGTGGCAGTTCACCCAGCCTCCTTGTTCAAAAACGAAAAGCAGCAGCATCCACTGGCTGTAAATACATACATACTCTTCGTTCTTATGTACATTATCTTTAGTTTAGGAAATCCCTTTTTTGCCTTGCAGTTTCGTAGAATATGTGCACCTTTTTCAGAAAAGAAAATGTGTATGAATGTCTTAGTTTTATTTTAACTTTTCAGTGAATGTCATTTATCATGTAGTTTAGTGTTTACAGTGTCTCCATTAAATACACATATATATACACATATATATGTGTATATATATAGTAACACATTGTATACATAGATATTTTTAGATCATGTTACTACAGACTGAAGAAGCAGGGGAGGGAAAGTTATTGGTTTTCATATTGAATTGGTGTACCAAGACTTCCTGAAGAGTTCGTTCTTGCTGCACTTACTTTTGGCTGAAGATTCTGATTGTAAAGCAATTTAAAAAAAAAATAAAAAAATAGTGCATTACTCATACCTCCTTTTATAAACGTCTGGGAAAGACAATTTATTTCTCCATTCAGGGAATGCTGCAGTGCTTCTTTATCACATATTGTACGTAATCTCTAAGGAAGGGAAGGGAAGGGCTTTGCACTATTTCTGTTCTTTTGAAGAATCTACCAAATTTAAAAAATATCACCATAATAAAGTACAAATGTGTCCAACTAAGGAACTGTATTCTATAGTTTAATCCACATAAATCTCATTGCATTAAGTCGTAACATGTTGCCTATGACATTATGGTGATTAATATAGCACCAACCTTGGTAAATACCATGATAATGTTGTCAGCCACAATACTGTGGTATACTGGTGGGTGATACTTCCTTAATAACTACTTTAGTACCAGGGCTATCACAAGGCTCTTTTTCACCTGGGTATCCACCTTTAACGGAATTCTCTCCCAAATCTGATTGGTTTTGTGTTGTTTAAAAAGTGACCCAAAAACACAGTTTGACTTTTGCGCTCTTTCTCTATTTTCTAAACTTTAATGAGACTAGGCAGCTCCATGACGAGCGAATCTATTGCTCTGAGGCCTGTGTTTTTTTTTCACCAGTACCCTTTTAATGCAAATGCTTCGTTACAGCATCACAGACTCAGTCTCTATGTAATACCCAGTGCATCCTCATTCCAGAGGCAGTGATGTAGTCAACCGTTCTGACTGAGGGAGGTATAGACTGTTTTGCTCTTACCAGAAAGCTGTGTGGCATTCGTGAACAAATGGCGAACGTCACTGTTTGGGGTTTTACAGACAAAGCAGTCAAAATAATCCACAGATCAGAATTTGTATTTCAAAATGGCAGTTTTCTTACTGTTCTTTGCTTTGGCCTTCCTCAAGTCTGCAAGAACTGCACAGGTCCATAACGTGGGCAATGTTGTTAGAGGAAGGAAACTGACACGCTCTGAAACAGCAATCCCGAAGGGTTCTGTGCGTGTCGGGTTATAACAGTGTCTTTCCTTTGCTCCTTAGTTTTCAGAAGTCCGACAGCAGTGCAAAGCTTCTGTGGTTTAGATGTTTTGTGCAGATAAAATCAGATCAGCGCATCTGAAAATCACGGAAGATTGTCACAACAGAAGTTTTATTGTTGACTGTAATAAACTGGCATGCAGTTCATTTCAAACATGAATAAAAAACACATATCTATGGTAAGACGCATGGGATGTCTTAGTAGCAGCTTGAGATACCTTGCTGAATTTTTTTTTTAAATAGACTTGAAGTGTGCCACAGATTTGAAAATGTAGACAGACAATGCCAAAAACACACCGTTTTTCTTATTGATGCCAAAGGTGTATGTTCTACATGTATACAAAAGAATATTTCAAACTAGCTATTTTTTTAATTTTCAGTTGCTTACATGTAAGTGTAAAATTATAGAATTCATGTAATAAAAGTGCATTTTATGTGTGCAAAATCCTGTAAATTAAAATCTAAAGGTGTCTTGAATAAATATTTTAAAGGCTTTTGTAGACATATTTCAGGCCCATTCTTAGAAACAGTGCCTTCAGTATGTTTTAACAAGTGTTGATCACTAATGTGTGAATATATAGATGTGAGCCTCTGTCTTTAAGGATCCCCAGTTCATGCAGAGCTCTCAAGACCGCAGTCAGCTCTGATATTTGCAGGAGATCTGTTGTATTACAGACATTTTTTAGACATAGCTGAAAACTGAAAAACACACCGACACAAAAAGGTATAAATGGAAAGTGAAAATAGATAAATAATGTCAGCCAGGACTGCGCCTCCCAGAGGAACACCCCAGAAACCACATGACAGGGGCATTGAACTTCTGTGTTCCAGCAGCCTGGCTCTTAAAGTAGAATCTGAGATGGACGTTTTCCATTAACAAAGTAAAAAAAATCAAATGGTTGATCACCATTAAAAAGTCCTTTAAGAAACAGGTCAGAAGTTTTTTTCAGTTTCCCAGATATTACAAAAATCCATAATTGAGAATATGACCGACATATATTAATCTTCACAGTACAATATTAATTTAAATCATAATGTAAATTTAGCTATACTAATATGGGTGGCATGGTTAGGTGCATGGGGCAGCTTCTGTGCGCAGTGTGCATGTTCTCTGTGTGAGCTTTTACCTAGTGCTTCAGTTTCCTCTCACCTGCTAAAGGCAGACTGGCTGTGTTCGCTGGTGTCTCTGATGTGTGTGTTTGTGCCCTGTGACAAACTGGCTTTATGTCCATGGTGTTTCCTGTGATAGACTGCTGTCCTGTCCAGGGTGTGTGTGTGTGTCCTGTGATGGACTGGTGTCCTGTCCTTGGTGGATATGTGTGTCCTGTGATGAACTAGTGTCCCATCCAAGGTGTGCGTGCTGTGATGGACTGGGGTCCTGTCCAGGGTGGGTGTGTGTCCTGTGATGGACTGCTGTCCTGTCCGGGGTGGGTGTGTGTCCTATCCAGGGTGTAATCCAGCCTTGTGCTCTAAGCCTCCAGGACAGGCTCCAGGTTGGCCCTCACTGGGAATAAATGCCTTTCTATTAATAAATGGATCATCATTATTGATTATCATCAGCTAAAAAAGAATGTAAAATGTGGTATGACTTTATTAAAAGTAACACAACCTCATTTTTTAAAAACCTTAAAGTTGTAACAATCTGTATTCTGGAGCCTCCTACTGTACTATCAGCTTGTCTCAGGATTCTTTTATTTGAGTCTGTTACCATTGGGTTTGGCTTTATTCTTTTTAAAAAAACAATGACGTAGTTACCTTCCAGATTTCAGAATACAGTTTCATGTCACTTTTCTGATCTCCAATGGCACAGTATTCCTGTCTTCCATGCTCGCTGTCTGGCACTGCTGTAGCAGCGTGGTGCCAGCTCTGCTGCCAACAGCATGGACCCAATTGGCCGGCAGTGTGCAAGTGCCTGGCAGTAAATGGCTTTGAGAGTTCCAAGGCTGTAGCAATATGTTGATCCAGACTAACTGATTTCTGTTCCTGCCTCTCTCCTGCTCTCTCTGCCCCTCTCTCTCCGTGTACTGGAGAGTCTCATCTTTCCTTTAATTATTTCAGAAACGGAAATGTGAACTACGTAGGGAGACGGGCGAGAGAGCTGCCTGGAGTGGCTTCCTTCATGCAGGCTGCATATTGTTTTTCTTGAAAGAAGGTTTTCTCTGCAGTTTTACAAAAAGGAATATTCACAGTGAGGAGTTTAAGACATGTACAGTACAGTAGGTTGGGCCCAATACTGTTTTTGTCCTGCGCTGTAGATAATGAACACGGTAGTTTTTCTGATTTTAAAGTTATGGAGGGGCAGTGGTGCAGTAGTTGGCACTGCCGCCTCACAGTTCTGGGGCCCTGGGTTCAATGCCGGAGGTGCTGTCTGTGTGGAGTTTGCATGTTCATGTCAGTTTCCCCCAGGTGTTCCAGTTTTCTCCCACAGTCCAAAGACATGCTGGTAGTGTATCTGGCTGCTGGGAAGATTGGCCCTGGTATGAGTGTCCGTGTGTGCCTTGTGATGGACTGGCGTCCCGTCCAGGGTGTACCCTGCCTTGCGCCCGTTGCTTGCTGGTTTAAGCTCAGGCTCCCCCTCGACCCTGAATTGGAAAAAGTGATTAGAAATGGATGGACATCTTTAGTGTAGTTAGTATAGTGTGGCGCTAGTATGTTCTAGGACTAGTGGTATACTACTGTGTTTGCACTGTAGAAAGAAAACTGTGATTCATTCTGCATGAACATAGTGTGATTAGTGAGGTCACAGTCATAAGCTATTGCATTTACATCCCAAAAGATCCCAGAGCACATGACATACTGGGAAGAGATCCACCACTGAAGTGCTTCCCCCTCCTGACTGCCCCCCAGGTACATTAACGCCTTGGGAAAAGACAATAAAAAATAAAGCCCCCTGCCCCAGGCCCCCCCCCCCCCATCACACACACACACACACCTTTATAAAACAATCAGCTTTAGATTCCTTCCTCGCCTGCGTCTGCGTCCGCTCAGCTGAACAGATTTAATTGCCCAGCTTTGGCTGCGCTGGAGCAGGCCCTGCCTGCCAGGCGGCTGTGGATTGTGAAGCTGCACCCTCGCGACAGCACCTTCATCTGATCCTTCCTCGCGGGAGTGTGGCTGAGCCCGAAACGCTGCCTCCTCTTCACTGTGCACGCAGTGTGAAGCACTGGCTCATCGCTGTAGCTTCTGGGCTGTGCTCCATTCCAGTATGTAGATATTCCTTATTGTTTCAGCCCATGTTGTGGTATGAAGTTACACTGCACTGTTTTTTTTTTTTACAAAGGAATAAGCTTTGCGACCAAAGACCCCCAAGTCTGACAGGTCTGTTTCAGCTTTCCTTGTTCGGCATGTTATTTACATAGCTAAATAAACAGATGAGTGAATTAGCCAAAATAAAGTGCAGCAAGCTATTCTCTATGAACAAAATCAAAGATATAACAGTACTCTTGCCAAGTCTTTGCGATGACAAACTCCATTGCTTTGTAGAAGCCAAGGCATTATTCGCCCTTTAATTTACTGTTCCATGTTTAATGTTTTGTTACCATTACTGTGCTAAATATTCACTGCAAGCAATGAACTTGATGAACTGTGATTATATATATATATTTTTAAAGTGTTTTAGGAAAGATGGAGTAAAACAACATGCAATAAATACTGAGCATATAGTATGTAGAAACATTTGTTCGCTGTTATCTTTGCTATGGGAATCAATATCAGTTCTGTTTCTTAGCTGATCAAGTCGTTTTAATTTCCCTCTGTGTTTGCGAGTTGTTTGTGTTAAAGAGATAAGCAGAAGGATTCTGAAAGATGCTGTTATACTGTACATCTCCAGTTAGCACAATTGAAATAACTTTTTATCTTTTTCTTTTCCTGTTCGTTGAACACGTTTTGAATGCCCAAGCTGGAAGGGCAGGGCTGTGGAGCCCCAGGAGCGAGTTTCTGTCCCGCGCCGCCGTGCGGCGTGTGGGACTGGGCTTGGAGAAACCGGGGAAGGCTGGGAAAGGTGGGGGCCGCCTGTGGCATGCCCTGACACACCGTGCGGAAGCTGACGGATTGAAAACCGCTCGCGCCGCGCCCAGAACTTTTAAAAACTGGCAGGATGTGAAACCTGAAAGGAAATTTTGTAGGGGTGGAACCGAAGAGTCTGCGGTGACGGGGTGGGATGTGTATCACAGTGGGCCCTGTGGTCATTGTGGGTGAACTGCCTGGTCTGGAGCCCAGGGATTAGGTGGGCCGTTTGTCCAAAGGGGCAGATCAGGCCCTTCAGATTTCAGAACCCTTCTGCTCTGGCTTTAGTTGCCTGTTGCGTTGCGCGCTATCGGGAGATCACAGATGGAAATGTGCTTGTTTGTTGAAGCTGGAAAGCCCAGGTTACCCGTGGCTGCCGGGCGCCTGGGTCCGCGGCGGTTTCGCCACGTTGCTGTGTGTGAAAGCAGCCGAAGGACAAAGCCTCTCGGGTGCCTGGCCTGGCGGCCTGTTGTGAAAACCTGTGTGGTGAACACAAAATCCTGCTAGCCCTTCCTCCTGAGGAGAAGAAATAGGACTTCCGGGTTTTGCGGGTATCTGGATCGACGCGTTCTGCTTAGGAACCCAGGGTAACCGAGCAGTCAGTTGAGGATGCTGTGAAGGACTGTGTTGTGTTTTACGCTTCATGACCCAGTATCATCATGACAGGAACATACTGTACAACATGGCCAGCCTGCAAGAGCACGCTAACAGCCTGGGCTTCATCTGCGACAGACTGAGCGACAGTACAGTTCCCTCTTGTCTTAAAACAATTTCTAGGACCCAGTCAAACCCTTTTCTAATGTGACTGACCTGATGAACAAACAGGTAGAATATATAGTGTATATATACAATACCTGTATATATATATGCGTGTGTGTGTATGCTTTAATCCATTTAGTGCAAGAGCTCAGTTCTGATGTCGTCACCCAAGAGCTGATTGAAATCATTATACTGTCGTTAGAAGCAGAATAGCTGGAAAAAAAAACCTGACCTAAATTTAGTCCGCTCCGAGAATTTGCCGGTCCCGTGAGGCAGTGCTTGTTGCCACATTGATTCTTTGCTTTACAAAAAAGAAAAGGTGGATTGTCCTGTCAATGCGTAGCCTTGACTCCTGGTCCTGCTCGCTTCGGAGAGCGCTGGGGTCACCGCCGGCCTGCCGGTGAGGCTGAGCTTCGGGATCGGGCAGCGGTGCTGATCGCCATGCTCCCGGGAATGTGAGTGGGAGGCTGCCGGCACCAGTCTGGTGAGAGATGATGGAGGGGGGCAGGCAGGACTGGGGGGTTCCAGCCACGTGTCCTCTCTCCCTCTCAGTGTGTCTCTCTGCACTTGTCCAGCTCAGGGGAGGGGACAGGGCTGCTGCACACTGTAGAGGATGAAACCTGTTGCCTCCTCAGTCCTTCCAGCTCTATTCCCCTTTCCCGGCGCTCCGGGGCGCTCAGGGAGGAGCAGGTAGATCAGCGCTCTGACGGGGAATCTCGGAATTGTGAGGCGTATGGCGAAAAGCGGTCAAAGTGCGAGGGGGAGCTGGGATGCTACTTCATCTCGGAAACAAATCTTTTCTTTTTTCCCTCCTTCAGGGAGCTTTTCTGCAGCGCTCTTCGAATGCCATGAGGTTTTCTTGCTCTTGCCTCCTGCTAGCCTTGGCTTGGAGAGCTCTTGGCACTCTTCAGCTGTGAGCTGTTAAAGACACGAGTGCTGGGGCAGATCAGCAGCAGTGTGGTCGCCTTGGGTGGCAAAGCAGTGAACCTGTATTTCAAAAACCCATTACTGCCACGCACATGCATCCATTCCATAAGGCAGTAGGAAAGGTCTTCACCAAAAAAAGAGAATCATCCCTTTGAGAAGCAAGTGTCCTAAAGAGACTTTCCAACCGCCCAACATGACACACGCTCAGTCCGAGGCGGCAGACCAGCATGGAAGCCTGGAGGAAGTGAGGTCACCACATCAAGGCGCGAGGCTCCGCCCATTGCCAGCACTTCCTGTTCTGAGATGCTGCTGGCCTTCCTGGCTGTGAGCGACGGCCTTTATCTCATTACCAGAGACCGCGCAGATGCAAATCTCACTTCCCTTTTTTTCTGTAGCAGTGAGTAAAATCTGCTGACAGGCCTGAGCTTAAAGGCAGGGAAGACGCCAACTACAAGGGGATCCCACCTCTCTGGGTTATTATTTCGGCTGTTTTTTGTAAGCCTGTCAGAGGTTTCCCTGTAGAAAAAAAAAGGGATTACGTTGCCTCTTGCTCTTCTCTGGGTAAACCGAGATCAGAGAGTCCGCTTTTCTTTCAAAGTCGTACTGAGATCAGTGCCATGAATAAATTGCTGGGAATTTCAATACATTTTCTAGGCATGAGTCGGTGCCTGAGATTTAATGACAGGCTTCAGCAAGCAACATCAAACCCCCAGAGTTAAATTGCCCCTTGGGTTCCTTGTCAAGTATTCCCTGACGTTTTAGGCTTTTACAGGTGAGGAGAAGACAGTGTTACGGTAAATAGGATCAAAAGATATCCACAAGTGTTACATACTGTATTCAAGAGTTCTCTGGAACCAGCTCCACAGCCAATTAAATTAGCTGCCGCTGGTCAGTCTCGCCAGCTCATGGGAATTTCAATCGGAAAAGCCAGTTAGCAGCTACAGAAACAGTGGTATACCAGCGCCATCAGACAAAGAGCAGATTCAAAAGCTGTTTTTTTCCTCTCGTTCTGTTTTACCAAGGGGGGCCTGTGGCAGGGGGTACAGAACACCTTTACACTCAGAGTGCCGGGGGTGGGGTGCGTGCCCCTGCAGGCAGAGTTCGATTCCTGGAGTGAATCCTTTCCAGAGCGTGTCCCAGAACCGGCCCGCCCAAGCCACCACGTGGTCCCGGCGCCACAGCTCCCGGACCCCAGCGGCGCTGGCGTTTCTGCTCCCAGCGCTCCCTGCTTCCTCAGGGGAAGCCTTTCAGTCTCTCCTCCCAGCACTTCCACTGCAAACCTGCCTCCCCCTGGAGCACACGTTGGGTTGTTAAGTGCAAATGTGCATGTGGGTGGGCACCCGGACTCTTCGTGTTTGTTGGTTTTTTTTAAAATATCCTCAACTTTGTTTTGTTTCTTTCTTCCTTCCTTTTTTTGAGGTTCTCCTATCTTAACCACGTGTTTATGCTTTGCAATGTAATTATTAGCGGTAATTGTTTTTAACATCAGACCTTGTCAAAGCCAGTGTTTTCAACTTCCTGTGTGTGTGAGAGCACGTGGGGTCAGGGGTGACTGACTGAGAGCTGGCCTTTTCCTGCCCGCCCACTGCTGATACATGACTTGTCCACTAAGTGCTTTGGAGGTATAAAAATCTGAGGTGTAGGTTAGACTTCTTGTTCAGTGGTAGGTTCTTTAATGATGTTTTTCTGTGAAGTTGGTGAACTTTATCTTCCTGGTTAATTAAAAAAGCATATATATATATATTCAATTAACCTGTATATGAAATATGATGTTCCTTTTTTAAAAAGAAATGTGTTTTTTTCAATGCACCGAATAGTTAAACCAGTTTAATTTTTTATACCGTATATATATATACGCACACATATATATGTAATATTTTTTTTTACATAATGATATATAATCTCATTCTATATATATTCAATAGCGGTGGAAACTCTTGCTTTTTGCCTTTATATCTGTTTATAACTTCGTTGCAACAGTAGCACCTAGTGGTCCGTAGCCTATCTGTGGGGTTTTTCAACAAGCCTGATAGATTTTGCTTGACTTTTGACTCTTCAACCTGTACAATAGATCCATCATGAACAGACTTAAACTGGTTTCAGTGCTCTCTGCATCTGGTGATAAATATCCCTGGACCCATGACAAGGTGGTGTAATCTGGCATATTTCTTTCTCTACTCTGAAATGGTCCTTCTACCAAACACCTAATGAAGACAGCTTTGGGCTGTTTTTATTTTAATTGCACTGGACAAGTCGTGTTCTCTTTCTACAGCATCCCCCTGCTTTGGTGTTCATGAGCAAAACCGCAGTGCTACTGTAATAAAAAACGTGATACAAATACTACCTGCATTTTAGCCAAAGCTGACCTTTACGAAGCGAGCAAAGAGCTGCCCGAGGTTACACCGATGGCTCCGTGGCAGGGCTTGTGTCTGAAGTACAGAATCAAAACTGAAACGAGTAGAAACTTCCCCCTGAAGCTCCAGAACCAGGAGTTTATAGGTCCCACTCAACCACCGCGGGCCAAATCTGCTGTTCTCATTGCATCGGACTCGTCTTAGCACACGACTGTGGAAAACGTTTTTTTTTCGGTTTCCTCTAAAGTAAGGAGGTCTTTGTTCTGTTTCTTGTGAATAAAATAAAGCCTAAATACCTATATCTTTATCACTTTATCTGTATCTTTTTGTCCCCGCATGCACTCGTGGGCAGAGGTTTATAGGTCGTCTTCAGAACAAGAAACCTGCGGTTTTCTGTCCCATTTCTGTTTAAAACGCTGTCTCTTCGCGTCTCTAGATTTGTCACTTCATTACAGTGGCATAATTAATAATTTTGTGTGAGCTGGTGAATTGGTGGTCATTTAATTAGTTTCAACTCCTGATTTGCAATGAGGTATGGTGCCTGCACTCTCTTATAAATATCCACAGTATTGTGTTACAGGCAGCACTCGGGCCATATTTGCGCACAGACTCTTAAATGAAGCTTTTTTTCAGAATGCTTCCCGATTGTTCTTTCTCAGCATTATAGAAGGCAGCTCTCAGTACTTTTCAGCCATCGATTTTCCAATGACGTTGTGACCTCGTCTAGTGTGTGAGCATAATCACACGAATTGGGAAAGTTTTCAAATTATCCCCCTAAATTACACACGAAGAACAAGTCTTTCTCGCTTCTGTGTGTTTCACTTTCTAATCTCCTTGTCATGGGTCTGTACTCTTGTCTTCTTCCTCCTTCGGCTAACTTGATTATCACGTATTAATAAAAAATGTTCTTTGCTTACAAACCAACGGTAGTGATTTCTCTTAAGACCAAATATCCGAGGACTGTTATTCAGCGAATGCCGAGTTCTGTTCAATCTTTCCTCTCTCTCCCTCCCTCTCATTATCCTTGAACTTCTGATCTGCGCTGTGTCTCTCAATGAGCTGTTTAGTGGAATAAAGGAAGGTTTTATTTTCTTTGCTTTCTTCTCTCTCTCTCTTTTTTCTTATCACAACACAAACAAAACCACGGCGCACACAAACAATGAGTCAGCCTGCTCCGCAGTGTCATCGGGGCGGCATAATTACAGAACTGGGATTTTATCACAGCGATTGAAGCTGCGTGATGATTAAAAAAAAACATCCCACAGCTTTTTACAACTGAATCGTGAAGAAACCTGAAATTACACTTTGACATCTTAAGAGGATTTCCGAAATGCAACACCTCATTCTTTTTATAACAAGTTTCGGTTTCACCAGTTAAAATGTTTCATATTTTTGTTAAACGGGTGCTGATGTCACTCTTTTAACAGAGGAGTAAATATTCCTAACTTTAAACGGCTTTACCCGGGTTGGGGGGCGTGACGTCAGATGGAAGATATTTCACTCACTACGGCCCCTCAGAATTCCAGGACGTAACCTGTCTTCGTACAAGTGTCGGTGTGCTTATTTCTCGGCGCTGTACCCTGGTGCTGTTCGGTCATACGGTGCCTTCGGGGTCGACCCTGTATCTGTGCGGTACACCTGTGAGCCGATGGTGTCAGGTAAGAGGGGGCACAAGCTTTCAGGAGTGAAGACACACACACACAAGTCCCGCGGCATTACAGCCGTCCCCACGCTACCAACCGGGCAGCACAACGCCAAGCACGAAAGGGAGCGCGCACCAACACTACTCCGTTCGCTAAACCTTCGCCTCGTGCCGGAGCGACCTGACACAGAAAGTGGAGTGTTTGTTTTGTTTTTGTCCCTGAATGGGTTTGCAGATTAGTCTCGGAAGAAACACAGACGCTTCCCCCTGCTGGAGTTCCGAGGGTGGGGAGAGAGAGGCAACCGCGCTCTCCAGCCTGGACGTTTCTAAAAAGGCGTTAAAGAAGGCGCCTTTGCACAGCTGCGCATCTGCCGGGATTCCCACAGCATTGCAGGAGGAGTGTCTGAGCCACAGAAATCACACCGAGCCCACGAGCCGCTCGGAGCGCAGCACCGACCCGGGCTTCTGTCGGAGCGGCGTGACGGCGCTTCCGTCATCGGAAAATTCACAGGTCGAATGGGGAACAAAAGCCAAGAAGTCAGCAAAACAGCACACAGAAAATACTCTGTCCAGCCCACGCGTGTGCACGGGAAACCCCGATGTCGGGAATAACGGCTCTGTGGGAGTGTGGACTCGAATTCAGGCGATTTTTCCCCCAAACTTTTAACATAACAAAATCCAGCCAAAAGGGCAAAAGGTAAAGAAGACAATTGAACAAAAATTCACCACACAGTCCTATGCCACACAATAAATTACACATTTACGTACTGTACACCATTTTGTTTTATTTTGCGAATATGATACCTACCCAGTATTACTGACCGATTAATCCCATCTAAAGATTCTCTTTACCTTATTACCCGTTGCGAGGTTTAACATCATATCAAGCTCCTTTAGCGTAGCGTCCACATTTCAAAGCTGAACCATGAAGTTGTGCAAGTCCGTCCGCCCGCAGAACAGACCAGATACCGCCTGCTGGCGAAGATCCCGATGACGTCACAGCCCCTCGCCGCGGCCGGCAGGCCGGCATGGAGTCACCCTCAGGCTCGGGTGAAGGGACATGAAAACACGGGTCTTTCGCGACCTCTCCTCTAGCTCTGCAGGCATAGCGGGCGGACTCAGCCCTCAGAGCCCGTGCGGTCCCCGGCCTGTGGGTGGGCGGACGGGTGCCGTGTGGAAGCGGACCTGCCGAGTGGTCGTTGTCGGTGCTGTAACTTAATTAATTAATTACACTTTTATTCTTTATTGCTTAGTCTTTTATTGCGGACAAGTGCAAAGTCTGCATGAGGGCATAAAAAAAACTCTACACACCAAACAGGACTCCCTGAGCCAGAAGAAGGCTCCACGGATTTTGACGGGAAACCAGTGCAAGGACTCCAGGACAGGAGTAATGTGATCGCTTGCACTAGACCTTGTCAGGATTCAGGCTGCCAAATTTTGGACAGACTGCAGTTTGTTCAGAGTAGATTTTGATACCCCTGCGAGTAGAGCATTACAGTAGTCAATTCGAGAGAACACAAATGTGTTGATCAGCTTTTCAGCCACAGTTAGTGATAACATAGGGCGTAGTCTAGTGATATTTCTGAGGTGAAAAAAATATGTTTTGACAATATGCTGCACATGTGGGTCAAATCTTAAGCCACAATCAAATATCACCCCAAGGTTTTTAAATTTAGACTGAAGCTCAAGTACAGAACCATCTACAGATAGGGTTACTGGATTGGCTTTACAAAGTCGATGGGGGGTGCCAATAAGCATGACTTCTGTTTTGTCACAGTTAAGATGAAGGAAATTTTGAGTCATCCAAGTTTTTTATGCCAGAGATGCAATTAGATAGAATAGAGACAGCCACATCAGTGTCAGGTTTGGTATGGATGTATATTTGAGTATCATCAGCATAGAAATGAAAGCTGAGGCCATGTGATCATAGAAGCTGACCAAGTGGAAACATGTAAATGCTGAAGAGCAAGGGGCCCAGTATTGAGCCCTGAGGAACACCAGACTTGACAAGACCAATTTCAGACCTACGCCCATTAAGAGAGACAAAGGGACAGCGATCAGTGAGGTAAGACCTGAACCATTTGAGAGCAGCGTCAGAAACTCCCAGCACAGTCTCAAGACGAGGAAGTAAGATGTCAACCGTGTCAAAAGCTGATGAGAAAGACTTGGGTATTTATGTTGACTTATCATTTATTTCTTCTAGGCAATGTGGGGACGCTCGAGAGGTGTCACGTTCAACCTGTGCAAGGCACTAGTGAGACTGCTTTGAGAACACTGTGTGGAATTTTTCACCAGGTTACAGATCCATCCTTCCATTTTCTGACCGCCTTATCCAATACAGGGTGGCGGAGAGGAGCCTGGGGTCAGTTTCATTTTTCCGGTTGCTTTGGGGAGTCGGATTGATGAACTGCTGGCCCGCAAGTGAGCCAGTCGGGTCGAACCCCTCGTTCTCCAGCCCTTCTGCTCGACACGACGAGGCAGAGCACGCAAACAGCGCCACGCCACTCTGGCAGCAAAATTCAAATCGCAACAGCTTTATTGGCACGACCGGTCCATGACAGAAAATGCCGGAGCCGATAGAGTCAGTGCAACATCTGCGGACATTCACAACACTGACACACAGACACATCCTAGGACCGTCAGGACGACACACGACGCAACCACCTCCCTCCTGCTGCAGACCGCGGAGCGCGCCTGTGACGAAGAGCGCGCGGGGGGGTCGCCGAGCTCTTTTGGCAGCTCGCGCGGGATGCACTCAGCATGACTCAACTGCTGCCGCTGCTGCAGCAAGAACAAGCACACCATTCAAGTGGGTGGGAGAGAGAGAGGCGGGGGAGGGGGGGGGGGAGGCTCGGTCTCCCCCTCTGTCAGCGCGCCGCTATTCAGGTCGCTCCCAGGCGGCCCACACGGCTCGGATGACAGTTTACATCCCCGTTTCTTAGAAAGCTCTGCTGCGCCCAGACCCTGCGCGGTTCCTCTCGCGCTCTCAGAAGAGCATGCTCTCTTATGAGCCTTTACACTGCGTGGCTGTAATAATAGCAACAGCAGTAACGATCTGCTTGCTCTCTGTGCTGTGCCCTACCTGGCCAGCATACGGCCACGTCCGTCTTCACGGCTGGCAGTGACCTCACCCCGTTTCAGCACGCGGTTTGCATCCTGAGTTGTTTCTAGCTCTGTAATAATTTAGCATAATTGTACATCAATAAATGAAAAATATATGGATCCCGCAGGTAAAAGGTCTGGAGTGCAGTACAGCGAGAGAGATCATGAAAAGGCAAAGCGCGTTTCGCCAAAAAGTGTTGACTAAATGTAATAGGAAGTTGGGTTCATATTTTGCACGTGTGCTCCTGGGTTTTTTGACAGCCTGCCTGTCTATTATTTTATTGATGGGTGATCATGGAGGCTGGCATGGTGGCACAGCAGTTATTACTGCCTACGGCTCTGGGGCTCCGGGTTCAATTTTTGGGTTGCTGTCTGCGTGGAGTTTGCATGTTCTCCCTGTGTTAGCGTGGATTTCCCCCGGGAGCTCTGGTTTCCTCCCACAGCCCGGGGACATGCTGGCAGGTTAATTGGCTTCTGGGAAAACTGGTCCTGGTGTGAGTGTCTGTGCCTGTGTGTGCCCAGCAATTAACTGGCTTCCCATCCAGGGTGTATCCTGCCTTCGCCACCTGCCTGCCGGGATAGGCTCCGGATTGCGACCTGAATTGGATATAAAGTGGGTGAAGAAAATGCTGATGATTATAGGACAAGGTACCTAAACAGCTCATCCCCGTTTCTGAACCCCCTCCCTATGCTCGTCCTTCTGTATTCCTAGATTGCTTTGATGGGATTGAGGCCAGAGCATTAATCTCAAATCTGCATTTCTCCCTGTGTCACGGAAACAGCTCTTTGCACCCCTGGCAGCATGCTTCAGAGCGCAGTCGGGCCGGAAGCAGAGGTGCTGCACCCCCACATGTCTTCTCCAGCTGCGCAGTTCAGTCTGGACTCTCCCATTTGTTTTTCCAGCCAAAATCGGATGACAGACAGGACCACCAGGTATTCCTTCACTCGTTTTTTTTTCTCGTATCACATGTTTAGCACGTGATTAGCTCTCTTCACAGTCCAAGGTGCACGTTGCCATAAACAGCAGAAACAGAATGATAAGCTGGGGGTACTGCGGAGTTCTCGGTATTGGAGATTCAGTGTACAGCATGAGAGGCAGAGTCTCCACACTTGAAAGTGAATTCTGCCATTTTTCATTTCCTGTCAGCTCTGCTGTCCGGGGGACTGTGTCGGCTTCACTGCTTCTTCTGCTCTGTTTTCCTCTCCAGGGGTTAACAGCTCTTTGACGTCGACAGACACATGGGATTCGAACCCACAACCCTTACTACTCCTCCACTCTCAGCTACTTTGCTGTACCCCTCCTGATGTCTCCGATTCCCAATTCCTGGACCTCAATGGAATTTCTGTGCTGTCTGATTACTAATTGCCATTGATTGCTCCTTAAAAGCATTTAGGGGTGGAATTCACTCCAAAGATGTTAAATGAAACGTTTCTTAACACAAATTGATTTGAGAGCTAAAAATGGTTTCTGCTTTACAGACGGCATCTGTATGGACATGATCTGTGAGACCTCACAAATATTTTGACTCTCTGCAACATTTAATTAGTGTTTGCTGAAATCAAATCAATCAATCACGGCATTTCTGTGGATGGTTCTGGGGCGCGAGAGAGCTTGTTATAATAATAATAATTATTAATAAATTACACGTATATAGCACTTTTCTGGACACTCCACTCAAAGTGCTTTACAGGTAATGGGGATCCCCTCCACACCCACCAATGTGCAGCCCCACCTGGATGATGCGACGGCAGCCATAGTGCGCCAGAACGCTCACCACACATCAGCGATCAGTGGGGAGGAGAGCAGAGTGATGTAGCCAGTTCATAGATGGGGATTGTTAGGAGGCCATGATTGATAAAGGCCGATGGGGGAATTTGGCCAGGATGCCGGGGTACACCCTTACTCTTTTCGAGAAACACCCTGGGATTTTTAATGACCACAGAGAGTCAGGACCTCGGTTTTACATCTCATCCGAAGGATGGCGCCTGTTTACAGTATAGTGTCCCCATCACTGTACTGGGGCATTAGGGTGAGCGCCCCCTGCTGGCCCCACTAACACCTCTTCCAGCAGCAACCTTAGTTTTTCCCAGGAGGTCTCCCATCCAGGTACTGACCAGGCTCACACCTGCTGAGCTCCAGTGGGTTGCCAGTTGTGAGTTGCAGGGTGATATGGCTGTTGGCTATATCACTGTTGTTATCTTTAGGTGTGGTTTTTCCAATGACAATAAAATCTTTGGAGCATTACAACATATTCATAAATATGAGTATAAATAAAAACATAAATGCTATTTCTAGTTCAAGCCACCCCACCTCAGAAGAGAGAATAAATGGACATATATGTTATTCGGAAATGGGAGTCACTTTATAATAACAGGTAGCTTGTGATGGATCAATTGGAAATTTGGTGTTTCTTCCTGCAGAAATACATCTCATGCCCAGTTTGGAGTCTTAACCGGCATTTTAACTCACTGTTGTACTAGGACTATTACCTGTGACAAAAATGGTCGCTGGTGACAGTTACAACACACCCAGACACTATGTGGAGGCTGAAGCGGATATTTGAAATGAACACTGATATTTCACAGCACAGGGTGCCCATCTGTCTGCGGCAGTTCTCCGTATTTTACGACACCAGTTTCAATCCACAACACGATTCCAGTGGGCCTGAGAGCACTGTGTTACGTCGAATGTCTTCCCACTGGAACACGCCTCAAAATCAGCATTATTATTAGTAATCTCTCCGCTATGATTCTCTCTCTCTATATATTTTATTTTTTGAGGGTGAGAGAGCGGTACGTTTGTAAACATGTCATGGTTGGGATCGAGCTGCGAGAGGACCGACCGAGACGGGAACGCAGCGCCTTGAGATGTCGCGTATCCCTGTGCCCGGTGCGCCACACTCAAGATGGCGTTTCCGGCCAGGACCAGGTTTCCATGGTTTCCGAAGCGCGTTTCCGGAGTCCTCCCCGCCTCCTCGGAGCCCAACCAACCCCATCGAGAAAAAAAAAAGTCCTTCTGAGTCTTAAAGGGGAAGTGAGTCAGTAGCGTGGAACCTCGCAGATGGAGTCGCCGCCTCCGCCAGCGGAGCGATGGTTTTGGACGGGACCGTTGTAAGTCCGAGGAAGGCGCTCGCCACTTCTCCCGGAAACCGCCCGGAGCCGAAGCAGACGAAAATGTCCGCCGGGAGTATCGAGGGGCAGTACCTGTACCGCCTGCCTGCGCACATCACGACCGAGTTCTGCAAGGTTATGGACAGCCTCGACAGATCGGACTGGCTGCGTTTCGGTGAGTTAGCCCCCGTCCGAACTGGCGGTCCCGGTGCGGGACCGGCGGGGGTTGGTCCGTCCCGGGACTAGCCGGCTAGCGGCCGGTGTCTTATCGGCTTCCCCCCGGGCTGAGCTGTGCGCTCTTGCGGCGCACGGAGTGAGACAGAGTGGCGGGCTGGGTTGGGCTGGGCTGGGCGGGACGGGACCGAACCGAACCGAACCGACCTGGACGAACCGCTCCGTTACGGACAGGTCCACGACACCAGGCGGTCCCGTTGCAGTGATCATGGGGGGCAGCAGGTTAAACAGGACCGGGGTCTGTACAGTGTGTATGGTGGACTTTCCATTCTTAAACTCGCATTCAAAGGCAGCAAAATCGGATTGATTGCCGAGTTACAAGAAATTATGTTAAAATACGATGTCGCGTTGTTGTTGTTGTTGTTATGGGAGCTTCCGTGGCGCTGCGGAGCTCAGGCTGGGGGACTTGAAGATCCCGACTCGAGGGGTTGCGCAAGTGTGTTACAGAGCGCTGCTCCGGGTCAGAAGCGGCGCTTTCTGCGCTCTGCAGCGCTGCGCCGGTGACATGCCTTGATTTTCACTTGCGATCCGGGCACTGCGTGGTGCTCCACGGCCTGAACTGCCGTCTCGCCGGCGCCCCGGTCCCGTGGCCCTACAGAGAACTTCGGTTCCCCCTGAGGCCGGGACGGGTCCGGCTCCGGCCCCGTCCACATCGGCCCGGCTCATCTCGCCTCCCTCCCCACGCGAATTCTTGGCATTCCGAGCGTGGCGCATTCCACGGAGCCTGCGTGGAGATCCCCCCCCCCACACCTCATCCATCCCACTCCGGTCTGGTCCAGTCCAGTCCAGTCCGGTCCATGTTCACTGTGGCCAGTGGTCCCCTCCCGGCTACATGACCGTGGCTGAGCAGAGATGGACAAGCTGCAGGTCAGTTCCTGGAGTCAGCCCGCTCCTGGTCAAAGAGGAGAGGGCTGACCACTCCCCCCACCCCAGAGAGCTGGAAGCAGAACTGGTCACAGGGTGCCGTGTTTCGAGACATGAACACGGGGTGTTGAACATGGTAGAAAGGGGAAGTGTGCCCTTCAGCACCCCTGGTGCTCTGTCTCACGGTTCAGCAGTGCGTAGGGGTCTGGCTGAGGCAGCGGCAGTCTTCTTTTAGGCCCGGTGTTGCCAGTTTGCCCCTGATAGGAGTTGCAGTGCATGCTTCCACTTCCCTGTCAGTGACCCTGATCAGTTCTGTCAGTCCTGTGGACACATCCAGGAGGACCTGGTGAGCTCTGAGCCCAGAGTAGGATTAAGGGCGGGTGTGTCCAGTCCTGGTCCTGCAGGGTCGGTGTGTGTCTGCAGGGGGTCCGGTCTGGTTCTGTAGGGTCAGTGTGTGTCTGCAGGGGGTCCAGTCTGGTTCTGTAGGGTCAGTGTGTGCCTGCAGGGGGTCCAGTCCTGGTCCTGCAGGGTCAGTGTGTGTCTGCCGGGGGACCAGTTCTGGTCCTGTTGGACTGGTTTGTCTGTGGGTTTTGTTCCATCTTGACTTTGGTCAAAAACAGGTGTTGGGGTCCTCTGAACGAGGATGGGGAACCCCTGACTGGCTCACACGCAGTCAGCTGACTGGTTTTAACACGCAGGTGGCTGCACTGTCTCAGGAGCAGTGATGTCAGTGCTGTG
Source organism: Lepisosteus platostomus (assembly GCF_059453375.1). Lineage (NCBI taxonomy): Eukaryota > Metazoa > Chordata > Actinopteri > Semionotiformes > Lepisosteidae > Lepisosteus > Lepisosteus platostomus. The sequence goes on from NC_142613.1 coordinate 3,292,498, forward strand.
TGCCCCTGAGAGAGGACCTGGCTGTGCCTTAGGGGAAAGTTTGACTATTTTTATTCCTTTTGCTCAGGCATAACGACACCTTTTCCTCCACATCCCATAGTGTTGCGAGGAGCTAGCTGTGTAAATTCAGTATAAACGCAGTGATATTTGTCTGGATCCTATGTTTATCTTGCATTGGGCTGGTAGAACAACGTATATTACTTTGTAAGCTGTATGTCTCCTGTAGCAGATTGAGAATAAATGTCGCAGCGCCACTGATGAGGGCTTCAACATCTCCCCTCTCACTCCCCCCCTCCATGTACCCCCCCTCACGCACACATAGATAAGATAAGATCACCACAGACAATGTCTTACATTAGGAATTGCTGACCCTGCACTCTGAACCCAGCCTGCTCTCCAGGAGACACACAGACAGGGAGAGAAGCTGGGGGTCAGAGCGCAGGGTCAGCCATTTATACAGCACCCCTGGAGCAGTTGGGGTTAAGGGCCTTGCTCAGGGGCCCAATCCTCTGCCGGCCATGGGATTTGAACCGGCAACCTTCCAGCCACAGGCGCGGTTCCTGAGCCACAGTGCCATTGCTCCGCCACACTCAGGGGTTTCAATCGGAGTGTCACAGCCCGAACCGGAAAGGTCAGGTTTTAAAATCCGGGCTGGTCTGAGTCCTCCCGTGTCTTAACCGGCGTTCAGCTGTGTTTCAGGACTCAGACTCAGCAGCTGCAGCGATCGTGCTGGGCTGTGCGTGCGTGCGTGGGCGGGCTGGGCTGCGGTGACCCCCGGCCTCCCCCAGGGGGGCTTCAGGTGTTGCTTCCCCTGTGGTCCCGGCCGAGATGGAGGGTGTGAAGCTGTTGGGGCTGAGAGAGCAGTCTAGCACGGGGCGCGGGGCTGTCGAGGCGCAGGAGGAGAACTCCTTGAGCCCCCGGGGCTCCTGTGTGAAACGGGGTCCCTGGGGTCGCTGGAAGAAGGGGTCTGATCAAGGGGCTCACAGGGCTCTGACGCTGCGCAGGGGGAGCAGGCAGATGAGCCGCTCTCCTAGCGTCCTGAGCGAACCCCACCCCTGCCGGAGAAGGGTCAGGGTGGTCAGCTCGCCCCGGACAGGGAATGTGTGGACGTGCGCCTCGATCATACCTCGTGCGCCGAGCTGGGAGACTGGGGCCCCCGCGGCCTCCCGGTGAGCCCGAGCTGGGCAGGGGGAGGGCGGGAGGCAGCTGCTGGCCAGTGGCGGCCGAAGGTTCGATTTAATCCGAGCCGTGACCTCCCCTTGCGAGCACGCTGGTGCTCTGGGGCGAGAACTGCAGTACGATTTCAGGGGTGCGCTGTCCCCCGAAAAGCCTTCTCTCGGACCAATCCCTCCTTTTCCGAAGGCTCCTCCGACATCCTGCTCCAGGGGCTCGGGTAACTGGAGAAGAGTATGTGCTTCTCTTTTTCTTTCCTTGGTACCTGTAGCGCTGAACACGGTGAGAGAACTGCTAAAATCAAGTGCACAGAACCTACATGAGGCCAGCGATCTGCTGGAGATCAGGGGTGAAACAAGGGGCAGGTTTCCTCTCTGTCTGCTGCTGGTCTGATACAAGCCTGTAGCAGCTGCAGCGGTCAGAGATACAGGGGTTGGGCTTTTTCAGATGAAGCGATTTCCCTGGAACTGTCAAAAGCCTGCGCACCCTTATTGGAGAGTTCAGCTTTCGTTGATGCAAAGGCTGAAATCAAGACAAATCCCGTCGGACCTTCTCTTAACTGGATCCCGTCCCGTCCAGGGTAGGCAGAGCAGACCAGCACAGCGCCGGCCTGCTGTCCCGAGATCTGCGGCCGGGGGTCTTCTGTAACGGGCACTGCTGCCTCGGTCTGCTCCGCGCCCACGCCAGGAGGGCTGTCGGGCTCCGTGCCTGCCCCTCACTGACCGCCAGGGCTGCGTCCCTGCTGTGCAGTACCCAGAGCCCAGTGCGTCTTTCTCATTCAGAGCTGAAACAAGTAACATCGGACGTATCAGAAGCGTAGCCCGGCTGATCTCCGTGACACTGGGGTGGGAACGGCAAGACCCTGCAGAGCCCGGAGCTCGTGTTCATTAAGTGCAGCTGATCAGCGTCCAGAGAAGAAAGACGGGAACAGCTGGACAGAGGAGTGCTGTGTCCCTCCCCTCCCCCCCCTCCACGGCCATGCGGAGGTGGAGCTGAGGAGTGTGGGAGAATCCGCGAACCGGAGAGATGGAAGATATGTCCAGTGACCGCTTTTGGCAGTCATTGCAGAGGGGAGCGGTCCAGTGGGAACTTGTGTACTAGGGGTGGAAGTACTTTGTCAAATGTCTTTCCTGTCCTGTGATTTAATACATCCCTTTTAGGCTAATCCTTCCGTTTCGTGAGGATTGGAGGCTTATCGATATTGTTACTTATAACAGTGTTGTTTTGTTCTCTGGCCCCATGCTGCTGACAGGGCAATAATATGGCCCAACAGAATACATATTTGATAATCCTAAATAATACACTAGCTAAATGCAGGCAGATATGTACAGTGGGTTAAGAGTCCTGCTTGCTGTAGACCTAGAAAATGAGAGAATTCTGGTCCTGTAATCTTTAGCACACCCCAATAACAGTTTAACAGGGCAAGCAGAGGAAACCTGTTCCCCAAGTCAAAAAAAACAGATCGCACCCAGGACTTTTCCTCCCTCTCTACAGCACTGAAGCCCACTGGGCAGTGCATTACTGACCTAGGAGAGAACTCTTCCAGACGGAGGATTCCACAACAAAGGGATTCAGAGTTTCCTTTAATAAAAAAGATGGCGGGCTCTTTTATGATGGTGTCCTGATTACGTAGACGAGCCTCAGCTTTGTCAGAACCGGAGGAGGGGGCGGATGAGGAGGAGGATGATGATGATATCCCTTCTTTGCTTCCGTCATCTCTTTCCAATGGAAGCCAGACTAATAAAGGGGGAGGGAACTGTTGAATGTTTATTCTTGGCAGTCTTAATGATTTACCATGCAGTTAATTAACCAGAGCAAATCATCAGAATACCCTTTGATCATCTGTTGTCCTCCGTGTTTACTTCCTCCTCACCCACAGATACCCCCCTTCCAGTCACAGCAATGTGATAGTGTAGTAGCATCAGTATCTGCTGTAATATTATTATTATTATGAAGAAGAAGAATATCATAGTCATAATATCTAAATATATAAACCATAGAAATAAATAATATATCAATGATATGAATATTTTATTAAGAATAAGTATTATTATAAATCATGATATCGGTAATAGTATTATATATTTAGATATTATTACTACTACTAATTTATTATTATTTTTTATTATTATTATTATTATTATTCTGATGATGTAGAAGGAGGTCGTGGGGTAATGATACTGAGCACCAGGGTCTTTCAGTGGCACAGCAGTGCCTTGTCCAGCAGGCAGGTACAGACTGGACAGTGCAGTTGGCTGGTCGCTGTGGGCTGCTCTGCGGGGTGGAGGGCAGAGGCCGCTCCTGTCCACGTTCATGCTGCCCAGCGCTTTAGGAAAGCCCTGGAACGGAAGCGTCTGTTCTCGGAGAGGTGTGGATCTGTTGGTCACCTGGCGCTGCAGAGAGTCTCGGTCGGCACCATTCCCCAGAAGGCTCTGGGCTCCTCAGGGCTCGCGGTCCCTTCCGGTTTCCTTTCCCACTGAGCTCTCGTGAGTGAGCAGATTCACCACGTGATTGGAGTGACGATGTCATCCAAGTGATCTCATCTCTCAGATCTCGTCTGGGACAGAGACCAGAATAAGGCAGTTGAGGCCTTGGAGAGACAGCACTGCAGTAAAGACCAGGAATTGAACTTCAGACAGTTACTATTGTATTCTAGTATTATTATGCATTTCCTGCTGGTGTGGAAGCCAGTACCTGGAAAGTGTGCGTGTACCAGGTGTGATGTGGGCTCTATCCTGGGCTCTATTTATCAGATGGGGGATTTTTCTGATGTCTTCCGTGGGTGTTAAGCTTTAGTGGGCCTGTTATGTGTTTTTATCCCCAGCGGGAGGAAGTGTGAATCTCTGATATGAAGAACACACTCAGCTGGTGATGGCAAATGTGGTCACAACAACAAAAAAAAATCTTGGCGGTTCTACTTCCTCTGAAGAAAGGAGTGGTGTGTAAGAAACGCGGATGCGATGTGTGGCATGAGATGGCAAGTGGATGGAGACCACAAGTGGACCCACATCAGACCGCAAATCAGCGGCACTTCTTGGCACAGAGAGTTGTGGGAGTCTGGAACGAGCTACCTGGCCATCCTGTCGGAGCCGGTACCCCGGATTCTTTCAAGAAGCAGCTGGATAAGATCCCCAGGCCATAAGATCTTAAGGATAAGATCTACCACACAGGCCAGATGGGTGCGATAGCTAGCTCCTCTCGTTTGTCTCCCATCCATCTGTTTTCAAACCGTTTCTACCAATTCAGGGGGGCCAGAGCCTATCCCAGCAAGCAACGGGCACAAGGCAGGAAACGCCCTGGACAGGCCGCCAGTCCCATCACACACACACACACACACACACACACACACACACACACACACACACACACACACACACACACCAAGGACAGATTTCACCGAAGACATTTAACCCACCAGCATGTCTTTGGACCTGGGGGAGGAAACATGAGCACCTGGGAGGAAACCCATGTGAACACAGGGAGAACACGCAGACTCCTCACAGACAGCACCCCAGGGCCAGAATTGAACTCGGGGCCCCAGTGCTCATGTTCTTAAGTCAGCATGTGGCTGCTCTGGGAGCACAGACGGCGCCCTGCCTGCCACTCCTCACACACGGCTGCGAGCCCCTGGTGGCGGTTTGTGCCCTGAGCAAGGCGACCAGGCTGACGCAGCGGCTGATTCACGGCGCCTGCACTTTCACACGTTCCCGGGAAGAGCCTTTCTCTAAATCCCGGGCTGCTCCGTCCCTCCTCCTTTCCCGACTCGGACCACCCCGCCTTCCCAAAAGCCGCTTGTAGTTTCCTGGAAAATTCCCGGCCAGTTTTATTCAGCTCCTGCTCGCTGTAATCGGATGATTTGACGACATCCTTCTGCGCCTGCCATGTCCGAAAATTCTCTTCTGTTTGTTTCCTTATATACTCCCAAAGCAGAAACTTTAAAAAAAAAGAGCAAAATAAATTGGTTTCCTGAAGAAACTCCTTTAAAAAATCCCCTTTACAAGCAATCCATTGTAAACAAAAGCGTCGATGTGCCTGAGCGCAGTGTGTGAGGATAGGATCTTCTCTCAGCCCTCTGGAAGTGGCCGATAGTTAGAAAACGAGCTCTAGTTTTCTGTAGGTCCTGTTCAAGGAAATAATGAGTGAGCAGGGTGGGACGCCCTCTGAGGATTAGATAGGTGGTGAAAATCTGGGACTAGAGCTCTGCCAGGATTCATTAATGCCTGCCTGTAAATCCCTTTACTGAATATTTACGGTTTGCATTAACCCTTCACTTACAACTAATTTCAAGAGTGCAATGAGTGCCGGACCTGGAGGAGGAGCAGGGTTCAGGGGTGGAGCCTGACCTCCTGTGCTCCTCTACCGCCTCCAGCCTCCTCCCTGACCTCCTGTGCTCCTCTCTCACCCTCCTCCCTGACCTCCTGTGCTCCTCTCTCACCCTCCTGTCCTCCTCTCTCACCCTCCTGTACTCCTCCCTGACCTCCTGTGCTCCTCTCTCACCCTCCTGTCCTCCTCCCTGACCTCCTGTGCTCCTCTCTCACCCTCCTGTCCTCCTCCCTGACCTCCTGTGCTCCTCTCTCACCCTCCTGTCCTCCTCCCTGACCTCCTGTGCTCCTCTCTCACCCTCCTGTCCTCCTCCCTGACCTCCTGTGCTCCTCTCTCACCCTCCTGTCCTCCTCCCTGACCTCCTGTGCTCCTCTCCACCCTCCAGCCTCCTCCCTGATCTCCTGTGCTCCTCTCTCACCCTCCTGTCCTCCCTGACCTCCTGTGCTCCTCTCTCACCCTCCTGTCCTCCTCCCTGACCTCCTGTGCTCCTCTCTCACCCTCCTGTCCTCCTCCCTGACCTCCTGTGCTCCTCTCCACCCTCCAGCCTCCTCCCTGACCTCCTGTGCTCCTCTCTCACCCTCCTGTCCTCCTCCCTGACCTCCTGTGCTCCTCTCTCACCCTCCTGTCCTCCTCCCTGACCTCCTGTGCTCCTCTCTCACCCTCCTGTCCTCCTCCCTGACCTCCTGTGCTCCTCTCTCACCCTCCTGTCCTCCTCCCTGACCTCCTGTGCTCCTCTCCACCCTCCAGCCTCCTCCCTGACCTCCTGTGCTCCTCTCCACCCTCCAGCCTCCTCCCTGACCTCCTGTGCTCCTCTCTCACCCTCCTGTTCTCCTCCCTGACCTCCTGTGCTCCTCTCTCACCCTCCTGTTCTCCTCCCTGACCTCCTGTGCTCCTCTCTCACCCTCCTGTTCTCCTCCATGACCTCCTGTGCTCCTCTCCACCCTCCAGCCTCCTCCCTGACCTCCTGTGCTCCTCTCTCACCCTCCTGTTCTCCTCCCTGACCTCCTGTGCTCCTCTCTCACCCTCCTGTCCTCCTCCCTGACCTCCTGTGCTCCTCTCTCACCCTGCTCTGCTCTCCAGCCTCCAGGGTGCTGCACGACCAGGTGGACCTGCGCCTGGCGGAGCGCAGCGAGAGGCCGACGGACTGCGTGCTGCACCGCTGGGGGGTGCAGAACGGCACCGTGGGGGAGCTGCTGCATGTGCTCAACGACCTCAAGCTGCTGCGCGCCCGAGACATCATCCTGCGCTGTGAGTCGGTCGCGAGTGCGGAGTACGTGGACTTCGCTGGCGTGAATAATTACCCCTCTGAGGAATGGATGCCAGTGCAGTGGCTGTCAGGGCTGGAGCTCTCTGGGACCGGGAGCGAGGGTCTCTGCTCTCACACATTTGCCCCTGGATAAGGGTATCTGCTAAACAAAGATGTAAATAATCGCTACATGCAATCCGGCCTCGGCAGCTGCATCTTTCAGGCAGAACTAATCTTGTTTTGAGCCGCTGTACACATCGGCGGACTGCTGGAATCCGGAGAGCAGATGCACACTGAAACAAAGAAAAACCCTTTATCCTTAAAGCCCGAAGCAGTAGGTTTTCCTCGAGTCCGTGTCGGGCTGTGGACTGGGACCTGCTGTGATTCACCCGCAGTTAACAGACTCCCGGTCCACCACGTCAGCTCCTGCGGCCCCCTGCTGTGTTTGGGTCTGTTCTGGCGCAGAGTTCTCCACTGTGCAGTAGCAAGGAGTCAGCTTACAACAGGCGGCCTCCTGCGGACAAGTTTGTTTCCTTGAAGCCTGGAAGCAGGTTTGATCCCAGGTGACCCCGAGGTAGTTTGAGGCCAAGAGGCATCCTGAAGTAATTAAAGAGCGACTGGTTATTGGCAGAAGAGTAAAGACCCTGATGATGTTCGTTGGTGCTGCAGGACTGTAGCTAAATGCAGAGATGAACTCTTCCTGCTGAAAGCACTGTGGTTTGCCTTTCTGTCCCTGGGCCCTGTCGCATCAAGCGCCCTGGCTCCAGGAGATCACAGGACACGCCGAAAACCTTGCGCCCGCACACGCGTGCATGCACACACGCACGCACGCACGCACGCACACACGGACACAGACACACACACACCTGCACGCACGCACCCACACCCACAAGCACACTGCAAGCGCTTGGCAGCCAGTTCAGCCAAGAGGTGTTGGTGTTTGAGTCACATGGTTGCTCTGTGGGGTTTTTTTCAGGTATTTCTATGAATACCGTTTCGGCTCGTAGTGTCTGCGGTTGCTTTCTGTGCTTCCTTGCACACCGTGCCGAACGACGGGGTCAGATTTTTTTCTTTCACATGTGACGGAAAGAGAAAATTATTTTAAAAAGCTCTCTGTGTGAAACCGTCCTCTGTCCCCCCCATATCATGACGATGGGTCCTTAGCCCGACGGGGGACTCCCGGATTGACATATTTTTAATTCTAGGGAGCCCGGTGCCCCCCAGTGACCGACCAGCCCCCACACCGTGGCCACAGCCGCCCCCCAAGCCCAGTTTTTCCGACCAGCTGTTCAGCCCCCCTCTGAAGGACCAGCACCAGAAACCCCAGAGTAACATGGAGACCCGCCCTCTGACACCACCAGGTACTGCCCGTGATGCAGAGGGGGATGGGGGTGCGCGGGAGGGTGCGGGGTGCGTCGGCTGACAGGGTTAACCCCTTGCTGTGCCCGCCGAGGCACTCGTCTGTCTTTGGAGTCTGTTTTCTGGTGCTCCGCTGGTTCAAGGCCTGACCTGTTTGCTTTCCTGTCCCTCCAGTGCCAAGGCCTCTGCCCAGACCTGGGCCCCCGCCTTCTGCTCTCAGGACGGACAGAGAGAAGCGGCTGGAAGACCTGGACAGTCCGCCCAGACCCCCGGAGTGGCCCACCGGGGTGGGAGGGGTAGGAGAAGGGATATCGGGGTCTGGGGAAGATGGGCACACACAAACATCCATCCATCCATCCATTTTCTGACCCCTTCATCCGGTACAGTCGCTGGGGAGCTGGAGCCTATCCCAGCAAGCACCGGGTGCAAGGCAGGGCACACCCTGGATGGGACACCAGTCCGTCACAGGGCACACGCAGACACACTCACGCCAGTGCCAGTTTTTCCAGTTAAGCCAGTTAACACACCAGCATGTCTTTGTGCGGTGGGAGGAAACCAGAGCACCTGGAGAGAACATGCAGACTCCACACAGATAGCAGCCCAGGAATTGAACCCAGGGCTCCAGTGCTGTGTGGCACCACCGTGCCACATGGGAAATGACCTCCTCAAGTGTGAAACTCATCAGATGTTCTGGTTCCTGGTTCTTTGGGAGCAGGGGTTGCACAAACAAGCGGTGCCGCTTAATTTTCGGGCTTTTTTTCCCTCTTCCAGCCCCCCACCAGTGATCCCAGCTGTGACACCCAGCTGGTGCACAGCGCCCTCTGCTGGCCGCTGGAGGAGGTGCTGCGCGGGACGGAGAATTTCTCCAAGCGGCTGTGCATCGGCGAGGGGGGCTTCGGCCACGTGTTCCGCGCCACCATGAGGAACACGGACTACGCCGTGAAGAAGCTCAAAGAGGTCAGGTGTGGGGGTCGGGGGTCGGAGGTCAAGGAGACTGCACTCTTGTGTGCCTGGTAGAGCTCAGTCTGGTTCTGTCTGATCTGCAGCAGGCCGCTCAACAGTCGCTCACAGTCAGACAGTAAAGCCTGGAGCAGCTCACACAGCTCTGCAATGGGAGTTTTGCCTGAAGTAGCACAGCCATTGGTCATGTTTACTATACTGGAGGGTTAGTGTACAGAAAATGCTGCGATTTGCAGGGAAACCAAAACTTGTATTGTTTTTGGACGTAACACGTTAAGAAAATAACAAAAGGGTTGTGTAAGTCAGGGGTTCCCAGTGCTGGTCTTCATTGTAGCTCCGTAGTTAAATTAATCCTTAACTGAACCAGCGGGTTGCTTGGATAGAAACTTCACAAGTTTTGTTTTTCTACTCAAAGCTGGGAGATTTTAAGCTGATTCAGAAACATAGTCTGTAAAAGATGATCTTCTGTACGTTTAGTAGTTTAGTTGTAAAAAATAAAACAGCTCAAAAGAAACCTTCGATAACTGAGTGCTCTGGGTGAACAAAACCCAGCCGGTGTGAGGGACCCCAGTATTAGGAACCCCCGGTTTTTCAGATCGCAAGAGGAATAAGAATCTGTCTCTTTTTGCTGTTTTTTGAAGTCTCTGCGTACAGCTTCCCAGGCTGGTTAGCCAGGGTGAAGCGTCTGCAGCTTGGTCTGGGGCTCCTTCACTGCGGGGGGCTCTGTAACCCCCTGGGGGAAGCTGTGGGTGGGGGGGTCTCCTGCAGCCCCACAGGCTGGGCCCCTGCTGCCCGGTGTACTGACCGTGTACTGGTCCCTTCTTCCCTCCCCAGGACTCGGAGATGGACTGGAGTCTGGTGAAGCAGAGCTTCAGGACAGAAGTGGAGAAGCTCACCCAGTAAGACCTTTTGACCTTTAACCCTCACCCGCTCCTTCCCTGCGATTCGTGTGAGAACAGGGGGCGAAGCCGGTCAGTAGGGCCAGGAGAGAATCCTGTCTTCAAATGCCCTCGGATTTGCGGAAGATACCCTTCTAGATATGCAAATTATAGTTACGCCAAATGCGTGGCCTGACTGGTAGGGGCCGTGTCGAGACGTTTCAGAAAGATGGGGCGGAGTCGCTCTGCCTGCGCTTTCTTCCCTCGCTCCCCGCGAGAGCCTCGGGTTCGAGAGCCTGTGACTCGCTGGCGCTGGCTCTCTCTCTTACTGCCCGGGTGCCTGCTGTTTCCAGGTCGGGTTGGGGTTCTCCGGTCTTCATCGTGATAGCTGTGTCGGCCTGCCTTGAATTTGCTGGAAATTAACCTGGCCAGACATCCACTTCAGATGTTGATGAAGAAAACGTATGGTTTTGTACCACATCAGCACGCCTGCAGCTCTGCGTTCTGACTTCTGTCCCTGGTGCCTTATGTCCCCTGCAGATACCGACACCCCAACATCGTGGATTTCGGGGGGTACTGCATGGAGCGAGGGGTCTACTGCCTGGTGTATGTGTTCATGCCCAACGGGTCGCTGGAGGACTGGCTGCAGAGCAAGGTGAGCCTGGCGCCGGTCGTCTGTGGCCGGACTGGTTTGTAGTGTCCAGTCTGGCTGCGACCACAGCACTGAGCTGTCCACAGCCTTGGACCGCAGGGCTGAGCCGAAACGCCCCAGCGAGCAGCGGTGCTGCAGTTTGACGTCCTGCGCAGACAGGTGGCGTCAGTAGTGTCACGAGTTGGAGGCATCTAACAGTTCTCAGATTCAGCTGGAATGAGGCGCGTTGTGGACGTCTTCAGATCGCCTTCAGATCACCGGAGTGTAACTGTTGACTTTTTCACCTGGCTGGTGACGTGTGATCTGAAAGAATTGGGGAAGTGTGCAGTTAGGTCGGCTGGTTTTCCTTCTACGAAATCTCCCTCGCCCTCAGACTGCGAGTTGTTGGGACAGGAAGGCCGCGGTTCGAGTGTCAGGCCTGAAGGTGGAGCATGAGTCGGTAACTGTCAGCACTGAGATCGGACTTGTGTGCTCCTAGGGACGGGAAGAGAATGATACCAGGACCCGGGACCCAGTAATAAACGGCACCTAGCAATAAATAAAGTTGCCAACTGCTTCATTAATTCAGTGATGTGAGAGTTTTTGTTGACTGTTGGCAAAATTCCTGCTACTTCCCATATTCTTCTCCTTCTGTCTTGGAAGTAAGAAACTTGACTTGCTGTTAGATCTTATAACCAGAATATCCCGTTGCAGAAGTAGCTCTTAAAATTAAAAAGGATTTTTTTCTAAAACGGGCAGCACAATGAGGTGCCAGGCACAGCTGTTCTTGGGTCCAGGGGTAGGTTTAGACTTGGGGAACCTTCTGCACGGAGTTTGCATGTTCTCTGTGTGGCCTTTGCTGGAGGTAATTTCCTTCCGCAAGGCCTGGCGTTAAGGGTAGCTGCCATCTCGACATGAACTCCACGAGCATGTGCCTGTACTTGCGTGTTCTTGTGTGTGTGTGTACGCGCGTGTACCCTTGTGCGCGTGTGTTCGCGTGGGTGTCCTGTGGTGGACCGGAGCACAGGGTGGAGTCCTGCCTTCCCCCGTGTGCTCCTGGGAGCACCTCCAGGTTGCTGCGCTCCTTTCCTGGAATGAGCATCCTTCCGTTAACTGATGGATCTTGTTTTTCGGCGGTTGTGAACTCATTTCCACAAGAAAGAAGCGTTTTTTCCAAATCGAATCATCATCCGGTAGTATCGCGGGCATGATTATTCAAAGAGACTGATTTTCGGAAGGGACAGGAAAGGACGAAAACTAGCCAAGGGGCTGAGTCCTGAGGGGATGATGACGTTCGGCGTGACGTTCTTTGAATAAATGTGGTTTTCAAAGGGGGGACGTTATTTTCGTGTGTTTGTGAAACTGCAGCAGATTCACAGGCTGCAGGGTAAGTCCCTTCCACCCCCAGTGCGTTCTTTCCTGCTGCCCTGTGTCGGGTCAGGTGGGTGAGGCCAGGAATCCCCCTCCCTCGCGCGCTGATAGCTGCGGCGCCTGTGTGCGTGACACTCTTCCGCCATTCGGTCAGCAGTTGGCCCATCATGCACTGTGCTTAGCGCTGCCTTGGAGTGTTGCGTGACGCTCAAGGACACTGCAGTAAAGGGTTAGATTAAACCAGCCCCATTTAGATCAGGGGCTACAAATGCAGTTTATTAGTGATTCACACACGAAGTCTATGAAATGACACCAGTGTGGTGATAACCAGCTTTTAAAGATTGGATTGATGTAACAAAACACCCTGACCGTGCCCATAGGCTTAGGGTTGTGGGAGTGTGGGACAGGCAGATGGGCAGAATAGGCTCGTCTCTTGTGTGACCTTTCACCTGCTGACCTGCACAGGCTAAACTCCGAGGGATCAGCTCCCCCTGTCCTCACCCTGCCTGAAAAGTGAAAAGTTGGGACTGGGGCTGGAAGCAGTGCAGAAGGCGGAAGAACTTTGTGTTTTTGTTCATCTAGGAACGGATCTGGATCGTCAGACAGACCTTATCTCAAAGATTCCTAAGCTGCTCTCTGAGTGAATGATGAGATAAAGAGATAACAGCTAAACAAGCCTCACGCTGGGGAGGGGGGGGGGTGGAGGTGGAGGGAAATTCCGATATTTGGAAATATTGTCGCTTTGGGACCATGGTCTTCTTTCAGTCTTTCGTTGTCTTGTGTCCTGGGGCTCAAGTACCCACAGAGAAGTCCAGCAGACGCTGCGCCCCATTAGGACGAGTGTCGTGACTGGCGGTGTCGGAGCATGCAGCGGAGGTCACGCTCATACAGGCGACACAGCTCTCCTCACGCTTACTTCACACGCCTGTGTGAGCCTGCGGACACGTCCCGCGGCCGGCGCCAGGCCGCGCACAGCGACGGTGGAAAGACACGAGTCTCACGCCGGCTTTCTCCTGCTTCTTCTTTAATGGCGTGTAATGATCCCGGCGCTGTGTGTGTGTGTGTCTCGCTCCCCTCCCCAGACCGGCGGCGCCCTTTCCTGGCAGCAGCGCGTCCGCGTCCTGCTGGGCTCGGCCAAGGCCATCCAGTTCCTGCACGAGAGCACGCCGGCGCTCATCCACGGCGACGTCAAGAGGTGAGCAGGGCGCCGCGCATCTGGGTTACTCCAGTTCATCGCTGTTTAAATGGGGTGATTTGATCCATTTTAAAAGGACGTTGGAACATTTGATGTTTGTGAAACTTAAAGCCGTTGCCGTGGCGCCCATCAGGGTCAGAGAGGGGTCACGGCGCCGGACACCGTTGCTGCCGGAGCTCCGGGTGCCGGACAAGGTGGGCGCGTCTCTCGTACACCCCGGAAACCGAGCAATGTCCGGGCGCGGCTCTGGCACGCTCAGCTTGTCGCGTTCCGCCAAGCGCCTGGGGCCTCTTCCTGGGCGAGAGATGTGGAAAAGATCAGAAGGTGCCGCCGGCGAGCTGGGGGTCGAGCAGTGAAACGGCCCCGGGCTGACGCCAGGCCTGATGGGAAGCCGTGGGTCCAAGGCTACGCGCCCTCTGCCGGCGGGGTCTGTGGTCCAGAGAGGCGGTGTGTAAACCTAATGTCTCTGCTTGCAGTGCTGCTACCAGCAGCTCTCTGGGGTCTCTCTCTCTCTGTCGTCGAGACGGGGGAGATCGCGAACGCCCCTCCAGCGTTTGTTACGTGACGTGCTGCATTCGCCCCAGATTGGCGCCTGGCGTTCGTGGTGTGGCCCGCACAGGTCCGTCTGAAGTGGGACGAAATTGACATGCCTCCCTCAGATACCGTTTAAGGCAGACATGCGAAGCAGCACGATTGTGCCGAGCACATTCACCTGACCCCCGACCCCCAAACCCCGAACCCCGCCAGGACCAGGGAGTGTATCGCCAAGGTTCGGTTACATGTCGAGCCGCGCGGGGCGCGTGGGAGAAAGGGACAGTGAGGCCTCCAGGGATGCTGAAGTGAATTTAAGGCGAGAAAGGGAAGTGTGAATTTGAAGTGAATTTTAGTCGTGTGGTGGCTTTGGAAATCTGCCGTTTTTTACTTGTGAGCGAGTCAGCCAGACGGGGGGGCGGTCGAGGGCGCGAGACTCGGAAACGCGCAGGCGGGGAGGCTGAAAGCAGGCACAGACGGGCTCTGAAAATGTAGGTCACAGGCTGGTTCTGCCAGAACCAGGGAGGAAAGCCTTGAGCCTGCCCTGTGTTGACTCACAAGAGGTGACAATGCAGAGAGAGCTGCTCTGACTCTTTACCTTGATCTGACTCTGATTTCTGTCCCTTGTGTCTTTCTCTCTCTCTCTGCTTTCCTCCCTCCTCACAATTCCCCACCCCAGTCGCTCTGTCTCAATTACCTCCTCTAATATCTCAAATTCCAATTCAAACAGCTTTACTGGCATGGGTGGTAAATTACAGTGTGGCCAAAGCACATACAATCGATATAACATCTACAGACATTTACATACAACATACAGTATAACACATAGAGCATTGTAGAGAGACAGGCTCACCGTTGCTCAGGCTGTGACAGGAGATCACGGGCTGCCAGCTCAACAGAGTTCCCTCTCCCTGCTCTGCCAGTAGGATCGGGAGCTGTTGTAATCCTGTGATTCTGGTGTGGGAATTCTGGGATTTGATTTGTCATTTTTGGGGAAGAATCTTTGTCTAATCCCAGAATATTCACCACAGTGCAGTAGGAAGTGCATATCTGTCTTTGCTTCTCCCTGCTGGCAGTGGGAGCACAGCCTGTCCTCTCTGGACAGGCAGGTTTGCCTGTGTCCAGTGTCTATGGCCAGGCTGTGGTCACTGAGCCTGTACTTCAGCAGGGTCTGTTTCTTCTTGCTGTTTCTTACCCTGGTCAGATATTCAGCTAGTGTGTATTGTCTGTTTAGGGTTCTGTGGCATTCCAGTCTGTATTGTGTTTGTGTGTCCCAGTGGGTGAGGTAGTGTTGTTTGGTTTGTGTTGTGATTCAAGTGGATTCAGCTGTGCTGTCCTGAGGCTGGTTGGCGTCAGTGAGTTTCAGGACCAGCTGGCTGAGGGGGCTCTTCTCCGGGCTCAGCAGGGCCTTGTGATTGTACGAATTCTGGTCGCTGTTTCTCAGGAGTGCCCAGTACTTGATTGCTCTCTTCTGTATGCTGATAAGAGATGGGTATTGGCCTAATTCAGCCCTGCACGCATGCGTTTCTAGGCGTTTTTCTCTGTGCATGGAGGATTTTTGGAGATCTCTGTGTGCAGAGATTCTATGGGATGTTTGTCCCTTGAAGTGCAATCCTGGTCCCCCTGTCCCGCCCTCCATCTCTTCGCCCTGTTCTGACTGCGCTTTCTTCCTGATTGCCGGTGTTTCTCTCCCTGCCCAAGCTCCAACATCCTGCTGGCCGAGGGCCTGGAGCCGAAGCTGGGCGACTTCGGGCTGGCCCGCCTCTGCCGGGCCCCCCCGGGCCGCGGGGCCGCCACCAGCTCGGTGGTCCGGACGCAGAAGGTGCGCGGCACGCTGGCCTACCTGCCCGAGGAGTACATCCTGACCGGAGAGCTGGGCGTGGAGATCGACACCTACAGCTTCGGAGTGGTGAGGGAGCGTTCCTCGAGGAAGGGCACGGGCATGTCTAGGGGAGTGTACTCATGGAACAGGCGGTGGCATGAAACGGGGGTTGCTGGTTCGTGGACAGGGTCTATATTAATTATAATTAGGTAGCTTGTTAATTCAGACAGCTGTGTTGGTAGTCCTGTGTGCCACGAAGCAGTACCCAGTGAAGCTCGGCACTGGCCAGCATCTGGATGGGAGACCTCCTTGGAAAGCTCAGGCTGCTGCTGGAAGAGGTGTTAGCGGGGCCAGCAGGGGGCGCTCACCCTGCGGTCTGTGTGGGTCACAGTGCCCCACACAACTCTGCTGATGACGTATCTCCCACTACAGCATGCTGGCTAGGAAGAGGAGCAGGTGGCGGTGCAGGTGACACACGTCGGTCTGGTGCCCAGGAGTGATGTGTGAACCTGGCAGCCTGACTGCGTGTTGTTCTTCTCAGGTGCTGCTGGAGCTGCTCACAGGGCGGAGAGCACTGGAGACTGACGGCACCTCGCGGACCAGATACCTGGTGAGAGCTGACTGCCCTGCGCTGTGCTGTAGTACACTGGACTACACTGCACTGTACTGTGCTGTAGTACACTGGACTACACTGCACTGTACTGTGCTGTAGTACACTGGAGTACACTACACTGTGCTGTAGTACTCCTGGACTGTGCTGTACTGTAGTACACTGGAGTACACTGCACGGTGCTGTAGTACACTGGAGTACACTGCACTGTGCTGTAGTACACTGAAGTAGACTGCACTGCGCTGTAGTACACTGCACTGTACCGTAGTATAGTACACTGGACTGACCTCTGTACTGTAAGGAAAACACTATTTGCAATAGCTGAAATGCAAAACTAAACGAATCCTTGTTTGAAGACGAGGGAGAAGGCCAAAGGGACAGACAGGCCTGTGCTGAGTCTGACGAGGGGTTTTATATACCTGGTCCCTGCTGTCTCGGCAGAAAGACCTGGTGAGGGAGAGCGAGGAAGAGGCTGACGAAGAGAGAGGAAGAGGAGGAGCGGGGAAGAGCGCCCGTGTCTCCCAGGAGGAGAGGATAAGTCAGGCTGCTGCCCACATCTGGAAGAAACATCTGGATCCCCAGCTGCGCTCCCAGTTCTCCCCCGGCTCCCAGGAGCTCTGCAAGCTGGCCTGCCGCTGCTTGGACCGCAGGAAAAGGAGACCCCGCATGAAAGAGGTGAGAGGGAGGAGAGAGAGGAGCAGAGGGAGGGGGAGGAGAGAGAGGAGCAGAGGGAGGGGGAGGAGAGAGAGGGAGGAGCAGAGGGAGGGTGAGGAGAGAGGGAGGCGCAGAGGGAGGGGGAGGAGAGAGAGAGGGAGGCGCAGGGGGAGGGGGAGGAGGAGAGAGAGAGGGAGGAGCAGAGGGAGGGGGAGGAGGAGAGACAGGAAGGCGCAGAGGTAGGGGGAGGAGGAGGAGAGAGGGGGGAGGAGAGAGGGAGGTACAGAGGGAGGGGGAGGAGGAGAGAGAGGGAGGTGCAGAGGGAGGGGGAGGAGGAGAGAGAGGGAGGCGCAGGGGGAGGGGGAGGAGGAGAGAGAGGGAGGTACAGAGGGAGGGGGAGGAGGAGAGAGAGGGAGGTGCAGAGGGAGGGGGAGGAGGAGAGAAAGGGAGGTGCAGAGGGAGGGGGAGGAGGAGAGAGAGGGAGGTACAGAGGGAGGGGGAGGAGGAGAGAGAGGGAGGTGCAGAGGGAGGGGGAGGAGGAGAGAAAGGGAGGCGCAGGGGGAGGGGGAGGAGAGAGGAGGAGAGCAGGAACGCCATGGGGGGAGGGAGAAGATCAGTTTTAATTCCAGTAGTGAGGTGGAGCCCCGTGACCGTGAGGGCCTCACCGTGCCGCTGGTCTGCTTGCCCCCCCGCCTGCGGCCTCAGGTGTTCAGACTCCTCCAGGAAGTGCAGCAGCGTCTGGACAGCAGCAGCCCGGCCCCCCCGGCCCCCCCGCCTCTCCCCCCGGCCCCCCCGCCCTCGGCCCCCGTGGACTCCCTGGCTGACCGTTTCTCCAGGCTGGGCCCGCAGGAGGACACCTTCCACTGCCCCCCCAACCTGCACCCCCCGCCGGGGGCGCTGACGTCCCAGGACGGCCTCCGCTGCGCCTCCCTCTCTCGGGTGCCGTGCGAGTCGGACGAGAGCCAGGGGTTCTCCCAGTACCTGGTGTCCGGCCCCTGGGGGCCCGACTACTCCTCCTCCTCCCTCTCGTCCTGCGGCAGGAACGGACTCTTCGGATCCAGCCCTCAGGGGAGCCCGGGTTCGAGGCTCGGCTCCCCGGGTGGCCAGGGCGGCGCCCCGGCTCTGGCCAGCTGCCAGGCAGGTGGGTGAGAAGGGGCCCCCGAACACGACCGCCTCGGACAGCGGGCCGGGAGGAGAGGGCGGCTCGCCGTCTCCAGCTTTGCTCTTTGTCCCCGACCTCCTTCCTGGCTTTTTTCTCCTGTTCGCCCTTCCGCTCCTCCTCCCTCGGAGCTCTCCTCTTCCTCTTCCTCTGGTGTGGAACCCCTGCTCCTGGGCGCTTGGCCGCGGCGATAGGTGCGCCTCCTCTCCCAGATCCCCCAGCTGGGTGACCCCTCGCTTCGCAGTTCAGCTTCCGTCGTGCAAACTCGACAGGATGAAAGCCCCCTCTCTCTCTCTCCCCCCCCCAGGGGCGTCCGGGCCGCGGCAGGGGATCGTGATGAATCCAGCCAAGGAGAGGTTCTTCCACAAGCTGGCCCTGTACGAAGAAGGGAGGATCCCCAGCGCCGAGCTGCTCTCCTCCTCCGGTCAGCCATCGCTCCTTCCCCCCTCCCCTCCCCTGTTTCTGCGCCCCCACAACCCCCTCCCCCGAGCCGGGGCCCCCGCGTGACCTGCGAAGGAACGGGCGCTGGCTTGTCCCACGCCGAAAGGACAAGAACAGAGACGCGACGTTTCCCGCAGGCGCTGTCTCCGGCGCCTCTTCTCCTTTCAGGGTGCGGTGAACCCCTGCCCATTCCTTCCCAGGGGGAACCGTCTGCCATCGGAGCTCCCAGGGGGCCCTTGGCCGAGTCTGACGTGGCGTCTTCTCTCCACAGCGGACAGCGGCGGCGAGCTCAGGCGGCCGGAGGAGAGCGACGAGTTTGACTGCTGACGGCGGGAGGAGCCCGGGCCTGTGTGTGATCGTCTCTCGGACCCCACGCCCGCCCACCCACCCGCCCGTACGCAGGGCAGGGGGCGCTTTCCTGCGGGCGTCCCCGTCGCTTCCGTGTGGGTGTGTGGCACAGGAAGATGGACGACGGGACTCGAAATCCAGATTTTGATGAAGACTTCGAATCTTGGCGTTCAGCTCTGGTTCTGCCCGTTTCTCGCCGTCCGCGCCTGTGTGTAGGCCGGCTGTGCCGCGCGCACGTCACCTGGTACTTCTGGAGAGTCACGGGGACTCCCCGACCCCTCTGACACGCTGGCGGAGCGCCGAGCTGCTGCAGGTTCCTCTCCGTGCTGAGTCCGGCTCGCAAGCCCTCGGACGACGCGGCGCGGTGCAGAATTGGCCACGGAGTACTGGGCTCACACTGGAAGGAGCTCATCCCCACAGAGGGAATGGAATCGCAGACCGGGAGCAGAAAGACGGCGGTATTTCCGTGCGCGACGCTGTGCCGTTTGTGGGAAGGACAAGCTGGGAAGAAGTTCCATGTTCCCGGAGCACGATGGCCTCGATCACGCCTCCTGGGAGAACCGGCATCGGCGTTGATTCAAATCCCCCCACTGAGCATTTGTGCAGATCTCCAGCCTGGCCAGTCTGGAGTGGTGTCAGGCGGGGGGCTCTGAGGGGGAGGTGCTGCTGTATTCATCTTGAACACTATGTCCAGCCCTGCCGCCCCCCCGGGAGAGGAGGAGCGCGGAGCAGTGCCCAGGGAAACACCCGGGAGAAAGGTCTCTGCCCCGAGGGGTAGGTGTTGGGACAGACCCGGACCACGCTGCTGTTCGAACTCTCTGGTCCCGCTAGGCCGAGCAAACGGCTCTCGGGGCCCAGGGCAGTCTGCACGCGCGCCCCCCCCCCGCCCCACGCCCATCGGCACGCCCGGTCAGACGTGCTGCCTGCCCCGTACTGACCCCTGCGCCGAGGGTCACCCCGCAGGACGGCTGCTGCCACACAAGCGGTACAGAGTGTGGAAGTGCTCGCCGCTGCCCGATGGGTGTTCTCATTGACAGTCATATTTCCACTGGCACTGTGGAACCACTGTAAACGGGAGGAAATAGCACAACGGTACCAGAGAGGCTTCTCCACTCCTCCTGCTGGGCCCTCTGGCTGGGAAGACTGGAAGTGGAGTGCTGTGCCTCTGGGAAATCTGGAAGTAGGGATAATAATAATAATAATAATAATAATTAATAATAAACTTTATTTTATATAGCGCCTTTAAAGGTGGCTTCTCAAAGCGCTTTACAGGATGACAATAACAATAAATAAGAAGACTACAACAATAAATAAGAAGATTTCACAAGATAGGACACAATTATAATTACAACAATAACAATAGAGGAGACTGTGGAAGATGGTACTAAGAAGAGCAGAGGGGTGAAGAATGGAACCACTTAAGTAAAGGCTTTTCTGAAGAAGAGGGTTTTGAGTCTGAATTTGAAGGAGTGTAGAGAAGGTGACTCTCTAATATCCTTGGGGAATACAAATATGTTGATCAGCTTTTCAGCCACAGTTAATGATAGCATAGGGCGTAGTCTTGCGATATTTCTAAGGTGAAAAAAAGATGTTTTGACAGTATGCTGTACATGTGGGTCGAATGTTAAGCCAGAATCGAATATAACCCCCAAGGTTTTTCAATTTTGATTGAAGCTCAAGTACAGAGCCATCTACAGACAGGGTTACAGGACTGGCTTTACGAAGTTGATGGGGGGTACCAATAAGCATGACTTCTGAGGGACGGCTTGATACCAGGGATAGATGTATCGCCGTCACTCCGGGGACACACTGGGGGAGGTTGCCATGACCAGCAACGCTCTTTTATCACCGAATCCTGAAATCGGAGATTTTAAAAACTTATCCCCTTTTATTTAATGTTAGTAATGATTTCTTCTAGTGCTGATTCTTTTTTTTTATTATTTGAATCCATTCAGAGTTTTGAAGATTTGCTTTCTTTAAATTAAAATTGCCCTCTCCCCTTCAAACATAAGTGGGCAGTGACCTTTCGTTGACCCTGGACTGTTCCATTACCCGGAACGGGGGGTAGGGAGGGCAGGGTATTTGTGGCACTATGTGTACTGTCGCGACCTGCACTGTAAATACAGGTTGTTATGATCATAAACCCACAAACCTGCGTCTTCATCTCCTTGAAACAACTTCTGCCCCGACCCCTCTCTCAAACACCCGTTCCCTTTCCCATCCCATCAGAAGGGCATCTGTAGCATTAAGGAACAAACTGTCATCTGTCCATGACCTCACCACCCCTTCCAGTACAGGATGGAGGGGCACCAGGAGCCTATCCCAGCAAGCAGCGGGAGCAAGGCAGGGTACTCTCGGGATGGGACACAAGTCCATCGCAGGACACACACAGACACAGACACACACTCACGCCTGGGCCAGTTTCCCCAGAACACACCTGAATCTCTTTGAACTGCGGGAAGACACCAGAGCACCTGGAGGAATGCCACACGAGCACAGGGAGAACATGCAGACTCCACACACACACACAGCACCCCAGGGCCCCTGGCGGCTGGGAGGCAGCAGTGCTGACCCCTGCACTGCCCAGGAACTGCCATAGTAGCGGAAACAGACGTGGCTTCAAGGCCCGAAGATCCGCTTCGATCCCCAGTCGGCGCCCCTCCCTTCGTCTCTCTGCCTAGCGGCGTAGGGGCGCGGCGTCAGGCCGTTGGTCACGGAGACGGGGCGAGACGGGGTGGCGGACGAGGAGAGTACCGGCAGGTTCGCCCAGGGGCGTCGGTTCGCTCCCCCGCCCTGTGTTGTTGTCGTGTGTTGCCACGGCGCCGCGGTGCGTTGCTCTCGCTGTCTAACCCTAACCTTAGCGCGGTGCCAGATGGCCGGCCCAGTCTTCCGCACGACCGCGGCGTTTAACAAACCCGTTGAGAATCTTACCCACCCTGTGGGCGAAGGGGGGTGAGAAATATTCTTTAGATCGCTATGTACTTGCTTATCTTTGATTTGGGGCCCTGCGATTAAAAATCTTCAACTCCTGCCCTCCATTAAAGCATGTCTTGCACCAGATCCAGTTTGCTTCTTTTTTCTTTCATTTTCCCATCTTAATAGACAATGCAAAGCTGTCTGGGATCAGCGTCCTGATTCCCAGATGTGTATAGTTCAGTCAGCCCCTCCGATTTTATTTAATATTTATTTAACAGAGCAGTTGGGTGGATTTGGTTGAAATTGTGTGTTTTATTTTACAGATTTTATTGATCACTGTCATCCCTGTATTTGCAAGGATTTTAAAAATGCTGTAATGAAGTTCTCAAGTACCTTGTTCACTACACATCTTTTGTTGGGTATAAATTAGGTTTTGTAAACAAATGAAAATTGTATTATTTTCTATGGAATTTTGTTTCTGCTGAAATTCATTGGAATTATAAAACATATCAAGTTCTGTGTTAATTGTTTTTCTGATTCTTTTTGGAGTCACTGAATACACACACACCTGGAGTACAGACTCTTACTGGAGTCACTGTACACACACACACCTGGAGTACAGACTCTTACTGGAGTCACTGTACACACACACACCTGGAGTACAGACTCTTACTGGAGTCACTGTACACACACACACACCTGGAGTACAGAGTCTTACTGGAGACACTTTTGCAGACACAGGTGTGTCACAGGTAGTGCTCATGTCTTCACTGGGGCGTTGGGAGCCCTAATGAAGAGAACTCTGACAGGGTGAGCTGTGGGAGTGAGGGGGGTGTCTACACACTCACAGGTAGACATGTACACACACAGCACGTAAGCACAGGTAGACATACACACACAGGCACAGCAGATGCACACTCACAAGTAAACATGCACACGGACACACAAGCAAGCTCTCAAGTGTGCATGCTCGCCAGCGGCTGCACAACTCGATCCCGGAGCCCGGAGTCCCGCGGCAGGGCTCGTCAGGAATGCGGTCTAACTGGGATCCTGTCCAGCGGCGAGTCGGGTCTCCCGGAAAGATTTCATCCCAGGTAGTAGACGCCGTCTCGGTAGCCAGGCAGTTTAAACATTTCTGTATTAAAGCGTTGTCTTTGGCTTCAGAACTGAGTGGTGTATCCGCCGGGCTGCACTCCTCTTGAGCTCTGAAACTCCGAGGTTGTGAACTGGCACTTCTGTTTACGTGCACTCCACGGCGAGGCCTTTCCCAGCTCTGGCCCGCTGATTGTAAACGATGCTGCTTTTTCCTTCAGAAATCCTCAAAACAGCGCAACGCACCAGGCTCCGCGCGCCGCACGTCGCACGCCCGCTCCTCGAGACGGCGGAACCTGCAGCTCGCGGGCCGAGGCGCGGGGCAGCGGGCGACGGCCGAGCTCGCGCCGGCGCAGGCGCCCGGGCGGCCCGCTGATTGGAGGGCCCGCAGCTCTCGCGTGCGCTGCCTGTTGTCAGTGTCTCTCTCAGCTGATGAAGAGCAGGCTGGCACGTGGAGGCGCTGTGCTGCCTACAAGCACGAGCAGGGGAGGGCACGGGACGGGACGTCACGCGCTTCGGCAAATACAAAACACGCAGCACGCAACGCACGACGCACAGCCGGACCGCAAACACGCCGGCGGACGCACAACTTGTCCAGAATCTGGAGAGTCCCGGGAACACTGATATTAAAAATGCCTCTGAAGTTTGCAGGAGCTGTTTCAGTGGGAATGCGGTAAGCAGAGCACAGGTTGTATGAATCTCTATATCCCAGTGAGTAAGGTGACGCTTCTGAACCTGGTAGATTTTCTGGATGGGAGTGAGCACAGTTATTGTTGTTTATTATCAGTGTCGTTACAGTGCGAACATAAAACCTAAGAGTGCAGATCTTATAAAAACAGCCCCAGACTTCTCACAGTCTCTGGCTGTATAAGGGGGACCACCCTGCAGCCTGACTGTGTCCCATCTCAGCAGCTCATCCAGCCTGTCTGGGTTCCAGCTGTGGGAAGTGTGGGGTGTGGTGGTGGACCAGTAGGTGGCGCTTTGCCCACTGGACCAGGATTTCCAAACCAGTGCCTCAGTGTGGTGACCGGGACGCAGCATGCTGTCCTCTGGATGAGACGTTAAGTCCAGGTCTCGCCGACTCAAGTCGTTAGAGAGCCCCTGTGCGCTTGTGAGAGCAGCGGTGTTCATCCTGGTGTCCCGGCGAAATTCCTCTCTGAAACAGGACACCCTCACCCTCCTGAAGCTCCCCCAGGTCTGTGAGCGGGGCTGGGGAGCCCCATCTCCCTGTGTGCAAAGAGCTTTGAGTTCAGGGACAGAAACGTCTTCCATTCCACTACTTAGCACATAGGAAAATCTTTATTTCCATGAAGATACAATGTCTCTGACACACTTTGGGGCTCTTATCTGGGGGGGGGGGGGTCTGCTGTTCTCTCTTATTTGGGTCTGACTTTTTATGGAGTATCTGAACTGTGAGATTTTCAGCTTAACCTGACGTTAGATCTGTGGACGATAGCGTCACTTCAAATGAGGTTTACACAACAGGCGTCTTTGAGAGCATAACAGGTTTTTGTCTGATGGCCTTTACGAATCAGTCAGTTACAATATCAGGGTTGGGCTGTGTGTCCACGAGTTTCCATTTAAACTGGGCTCTCACTGAGCTCAGGACAGCAGGGGACAGGACTGGACAACTGCAGACACACTGACCGACCCTGCAGGACCAGGACTGGACACAACCGCAGACACACTGACCGGCCCTCCAGGACCAGGACTGGACACCACTGCAGACACACTGACTGGCCCTGCAGGACCAGGACTGGACACCACTGCAGACACACTGACTGACCCTGCAGGACATCACAGCAGACACACTGACCCTAAATGACCAGGGCTGGTCAGTGTGTCTGCAGTGGTGTCCTGCAAGACCAGGATCGCTCACCCCTGGGTCACTGCCTCTGTCTTTTTGAAACCGGTTCTAGGCACAAGAACACTAGGCACAATGAGGCCACAAGAGGCCGCTCTTGTGTTGGCAGAAATAGGTCTGCCGTTTGCGGGAAACTTTACAGGTGTAAACAATCGCGCGGAGGCAGAGACCGAGGTGCTTCTATCACTCCTGCTAGGGGCGGCCGGCCGTGATTCGCTGTTGTCCCCCAGGAATAACTTACGTAACATGCGTCCTCTTCTCACGTATTGAACGGTATTTTAAGATGTATACCTTCATCAGGGAAATAAAATCAGAACATTTCTGAACAAAGACCGATGACCTTAGCGACGTACCACACAACTTCAACCACTACGCTACAATTTATTCGAGCGATCTGCAGGTCTGCTCTAAAACGGATATAAGAATACTGCATTCTAAAAATCCCCATATTCTTTAAAATGTATGTTTCCATTGCGGGGGGGCGTTTAAAACGAAGAAAGCCGGCCATCCCAGACAGAAAATCTTGGAGAGATTGGAGAGAACCGGACTCCGGCGCTAAAGCTCGGCGGTGCTCCGGGGAGGCTGACGGGTCTGGACGGTCCGCAGAGAGTCAGTCCGCCCTGGCCGCCCGTCTCTCTGCGGCTCGGGTCAGATGGGTCAGGAAGCGGAAACTGTAGTGGAACTGCAGGACGTCGCACACTTTGGACCAGAAGTGGCCGGACAGGCGGCGGAAGCCCCGGTAGCGGGCCAGGGGCAGGTCGAGCAGCTTCAGCGCCACGAACCCGGCGCACGACAGCAGGGCCAGGCACAGGTAGCGCCGGGACAGCGCGTCTCCCTGCCGCCGCTGGACGCGCAGCCCCTGGCCGGCGGCGAGGGCGATGTGGAGGCCCAGGGCCGCCTCGAACCCGCGGTCGTGGAGCAGCGCCAGGGCGAAGCTGCCCAGGGAGCACAGCTCCGCCGCCAGGCAGAGGCGCGGCTGCCACCCGTGGGTGATGTAGCGGCACCACACGGGCACCCAGGCGAAGATGGGGAGGGTGAACCACTGGTCCAGCACGGCGGGCAGGCGGGCGAACGTGGCGAGGCGGGTCCACTGCACGGGGCCGTAGGCGATGGCCATGGAAGCGAAGACGTCCTTCATGTAGGCCGCCCCCTCGCTCGTCCGCTCCGCCCGCAGCCAGAAGAGCCCCAGCGCGATGTAGCCCACGTTGACCAGCGAGTTGCACGGCATGGCCAGCCAGGCCGGCAGCCCCGGCACGGGGGTCTCCGCGTAGTGCTCGTAGCCGAGCTCCACCGCCACCGAGTCGAAGAGGCCGCTGGCCGCCACGGCGAGGCAGAGGGCGGCGGGGAGCGATACGTGTAGCAGCGCCGCCTTCATGCCTGGAGCTCTCGGGCAGCCGACGGCCCGGCAGCCGCTGCGTCCGTCCTGCTGCTTTGCGAGCGGGGTTGCACGGTATCGGCAACCACAGGCCAATGCTGCCGCTGGCTCTGTTTAATTTCTACCCCTTTTTTTAAAAAAAACTCTGCAAACCGGTACGTGCACCGCTGTAACCAGGTCTTTAAAAGCCTCGGTAGTAGATGTTGCTTTAGGTATTTGTTTGTTTTGCGGTTAGCTCATCGGCAGCCGGGTTGTTGCTCTGAAGCGATCGCTTGTTCTTCCGGGGACTTTTTTTTTGTCTTGCCAAATGGGCGTGGTCGGGGTAGTTCCTACCCTCCCATTGGCTGAAGCGCGCTCTGTTCCAAGTACCACTGCCCAATAGTAACACAGACTTGGGTGGCAGCGGAGCTTCCATTGGCTGTTTGCGGAGATCCCTCCCCCCCTCCCCCGGCCTCCTTTGGACCTGCCCGGTCGGTCGCAGAATAAACACCTGGGGTAAATTCACAACTTGGTGTCGTTGCTGGAGTGGGGCAGCTCGATTCGTGTTAGTGAATAGAGTCGTGTGATGTAGGGAATCTTTTAAGTAGAACTGAATCTACGTCCCCAGGGAGGGAGGGCGGCCGTGAGGATGTGCAGTGTAGTGGCAGGTGCAGACTGCAGTGCTGCTCTCTAACCCAGCGGTTTCCCTGACGACAGGTGATTCCCATCACCAAGGAAACCTCAGGATTCTGGCAGAGCCGTTCCCTGTGCGCTCTGTCCCTGCAGCCAGCCAGGCCTCTCTCTCGCAGAGGAAGAAAGAGATGGGAGGCCAGTCCTGGCTAAAACTCTGTGGCGCCGTGTGCAGAGCCACCACACTCCCTCTGCTGGCGACACTGGGTCCTGGCCTGGACTTGTGGCTGCTAGGAATCCCAGTGCACGGTGTGGAATTGAATGGGTAATAATAATAATTATCCATTATTTGTATAGCGCCTTTAAAAGTGACTATGCAAAGTAAGAAAAAAGGTACACATTTAGAGCAGAATCGCACAATTTCAGTGAGGGTTTGGAATACAGTAGGAAAGCAAAGGGCCAGCAGACACAGAACCAGTCAAATCCAAGCCCTTCTGAAGGAGAAGGTTTTGAGTCTTGATTTGAAGGAGCTCGGGGAAAGGGAGTCTCTGCTATCCTTCGGGATATCATTCCAGAGCTTCGGGGTCCTGTCACCCATAAAATGTAGACAGGCTTGGGGGGACGGACAGGAGAGTTTGATGAATAGAGGTTGCAAGGTGGGTAGTGGGATCATAGTTACTCAGAGGGGTGCTGAGGTGTCAAGCTATGCAGAGCCTTATGGGTGAGCATGATTTTGAAGTCGACACAAAACCTGATGGGAAGCCAGTGCCAGGACTCCACCCTATATGGATAAGGGTGTGGATTTAGGTACCCCAGTGAGTAGAGCGTTTCAGTAGTCAATTTGAGAAAAGGCAAAAGTGTTGCTTTTCAGTGACAGTTAGCAACAACATAGTCTGGTGATATTTCTAAGGTGGGAAAAAAGATGTTTTTACAATATGACGCACACGGGGTGGGGGTGGGTGGGTCAACTTTCAAGCCTGGATCAAAAATCACCCCCAGGTTGTTTAATTTAGATTGAAATTCAAGTACAGTGCCACCCCCAGATAGGGTTACTGTACTGCCTTTACAAAGTTGATGGGAGGTGCCTAGAAGCATGACTTCAGTCTTGTCACACTTTAAGGGAATTTTGAGTCTTCCATGTTTTTATGTCAGAGATGCAATTAGAGCAGAGACGGCCACAGTCACACTACAGTCACAGATTTAGTATGGACATAGATTTGAGTATCATCAGTGTACAGCTGATCATTTAGACTCTGTGATCTTAATAGCTGACCAAGTGGGAACATGTAAATGCTTAATAGTAAGGGGCCAAGTATTGAACCCTGAGGAACACCAGACTTAACGAGTCCAACTTCAGCACTGACACCCCGAAGAGAGAGAAAGTGCTGGCAGATCAGTAAAGACTTGAACCACTTAAGAACAGTGAAAAAACTCCCAACATAATCTCAAGATGAGAAAATAAGATGTCAAGGTCAACAGTTTCAAAAGCAGCATTTGGTCAAAGAGAATGAGAATAGAAAGAACCAGAATCAGAAGCCATCAGAAGAAGACTGTTAACAACTTTAAACAGGACAGGGCATATATATATATATTATGTTCTCCTCCCCAGTGATAGCTGATGTGTGGTGAGCGTTCTGGCGCACTAAGGCTGCCGTTGCATCATCCAGGTGGGGCTGCACACTGGTGGGGGTGGAGGGGATCCCCATTACCTGTAAAGCGCTTTGAGTGGAGTGTCCAGAAAAGCGCTATATAAGTGTAAGCAATTAAATTTAAATTATATCGTATGGATATATGCATGTGGGATGCATACAGGATATGCATATAAAGGAACAAGTAATAGGTTTATTCCATGCTGAAAAAAAGTTTCGGTTGTGTTTTCTTTCTTCTTTTTTTCAGCATGGAATAAACCTATTGTTCCTTTGCAGCCTACGCATGCTGACGCAGCTACCCACCTGAACTATATATGCATATATGCATGGATGAATATATATATATATGGATAAGGAAATGGGATAGTGTGGGATGTGGATGGAGATATAGATGTATGGATATGGATGGATATATATGGATATATGGGTGTAGGAGTGGGATAGTGTGGGATGTGGGAGGTAAGGACAACAGCAGTTGTCACAGTCAGGGCCTTCTTGCAGGTGGGCTCCACTGTAGCTGTTTGTATTTTTAAGGATCCTCAGGTTGGATCTTGGAAGTGAGGACCATTTAGGGGGAGAAGGGAAGAATGAGGAGGTTTTGTGTGTAGCGGGGGGGGGGGGGACTGTTATTTGTTTGTTGTGTTTTGCTGGAGGAAAGCCAATTAGAAAGATTCAAGGAGACATGGAGTCCCTGTCTTGCCTGCAAACCTTGTTTTATAAGTGAGCGGGACATTTAAAAATGACAAAAACCCACAACTCAACAACACTTTATGTTGGAACCAAGAACAGGAAGATGACTCTGCTGTAGTGCAGGACCACAGCCCTGGGATACTGTGTCAGAAATGTATTTTACTCTCGCTGCCTCTGTCTGCAGTGACTGCTCCACCACACTTTAATTTCCAGCCTTAATAGAATATTACCATCAGATCAAGGGAACTTAATCTCTTTTGCAGTAACGAGGGGAGTTTACAAGGGCATATATTTTGATTGAAATATGTAAAATATGGGAGAATGGTGACTTCGCTGCCTCGCAGCGCCAGGGACCTGGGTGCGATTCCTGGGTTGCTGTCTGTGTGGAGTTTGCATGTTCTCCTCGTGTTTCGTCTCACAATCCGAAGACACACTGATGGGCTGATGGGTGAATTAGCTTCTGGGGAAATCGGTCCCAGAGTGAATGTTTGTTTCTGTGTGTGCTCTGCTCTGGACTGGCGTATTGTCCAGGCTGTACCATGCCTTGTGCCTGTTGCTTGCTGGGATAGGCTCTGGATCACTGCACTGTTTGGCAGCTTTGCCCTGTAAATAATGCTTCGACTTGGATACAGTTCTGAAGGATGCCGAAATTTAATATTTAGCCACAGGGCTCAGTATTATTGTGGTGAAAATACATTCTAGTAATACTCAGGAGTTTGCACATTTTGTTATGGTAGAGGGTGGTGGTGGATAGGCCTTTGTATTTCTAAGACAGACTACGCGGTGGATCCAAATTCTGGTATGGTGACCCACACAGCTGTTGTTTTTTTTACAGCTGTTCCCCGAGTTACACAATCAAATCCTTCATCGACTTGATAATAATAAGGTTAATTCGGACTGTTTGTTCCCAGCTCTTAAACATGTTGGAGCTTTGAACATTGTATCGTGTAACATAAAATCCCAAGCTTGTCACTAGAAACAAAATGCAAACATTTTAATGAAGCAACTTCTTAGATTACTTAAGCTTCAATAGTTAAGTAATTAAGGTGGGCCGGACCACAAATTAGCAGGTGGGTGGGTCACCAGTACCAGGACTGGGAACTGGACTACAGGATATAGATGTAAATGGAGTACAATCACAATGTAAGAACATACTGTAATGATTAAAAATAAGAAGAGGGTCATTTGAGTTATCAAGCTCCTTTGGTAATTAGCTACTATTTTTTTTAAATTTGAGCCTATCTCGATGTCTGTTTTGTTCGAAGTCTGTCTTGTCTTTATTGTGCTGGGCTGCTGTAACGCCTTAATTTCCCTTCGGGATTAATAAAGTCTGATCTTATCTCTTATCTCACTAACTGATCCAAAGATCTTGTTCACCTGCTTCCTGAAAGAAGCCAGAGAATTGGCTTCAATAATGTAATTGTTCGACTTGTTCCACACTCCTACTACCCTTTGTGCAAAGGTGCACCTCCTATTCTCAGTTTTAAATGCTCTTCCCTGTAGATTCCACCTGCATCCTTTGGTTCCTGTGTCACTGTAGATTCTGAATAAGATCATAGGGTTGAAGGAGTGGAACTGAGAATTTTTAGTCTTAATCCATGGACACAACAGGGAAAAGTCATGGAAATATTTTAAATCCTGCGAGCCATCACCAGAGTGCTGTTTTGGGACCCGTAGTGGCACAAGAAAGTCATTGACATGTGAAAGTCAAGAGGCTGTTGTGCGCTTAGAATGAAAAGCAGGAGATAGTTCCTCACACAAAGAGTTGTGGATGCCTGGAACAACCTACCTATACATATCAATGCAGAATCACTTGCGTACTTAAAAGCTTTAAGTCCTCGAAAGATTAAGTCTTTGGACAACAAGCTTCTAACAAACAAGGAAGATCAGCCAAATGATATTCTGCTGTGTGTAAACCGTCTCACTTTTATAATGCCCTGAGATCATAATAATGGATTTTGTGTTAAAAAAGTTAATAATTTTTTCCAGATAAAAACTACAGATTACAAAAAAAATCTCTCATTTGTCCAGATCACCTTGAAATGCACTAATCTGTTATTTAAAATGTGATGTCATTATTTATATATGTGGCGCATAACAGACACGGTGCTGGCACAGTTTAGCTTCTTTGAACGTTAAGGTCGGATTCCTGCTGCGTCTTGCTTCACGGCAGTCATTGCGTTTTACCTCAGAAGAAACCCATTGACAGGACCCCTGCTGTAAACGGAGACGGAGGCGGGGAGTTGGCCGGGAGAGGGTTTCTTTTGACAAAATGGCGGTCCTACACTAGGAAGAAAACACAAATTCAAATCTGCTTTTACGAAATGGTGGAAAGCGTCGCATCTGTTTGAATCGCGCTTCGGGAAAACATCAGAGGCACACAAATAACTACACGATATTTTGTCCACCCCATTAAGCCGATTCCATTTCCTTTTGCTGTATATTTTACTGTAAAAGGGGGAGGCGGGGACGGGTTAGGTTGCTTCTGCGTCGGTGTGCAATTGTTTTAATCTTCATAAAATATGAACAAAACGCACTGTACCACCGGTCAATCGAACTTCGATATAAATAAACGCGGCACTGACAAGAAATAAGCCCACTCTTTCTGTAAATTATTGCTTAGTGCCAGTACCGGTTTCCCTCCCGCCATGTTGAGTAAAGTTGTCATCGCCATCTTGAGTAAGGGCATGTGGATTTCCTTTGTTTACTGCACGGCAACTCCCATTACATTGTGGAAAAAAACTAATTGCTAAATAACTTAACTTTTGAACAGTAGACGAGTGTTGTTAAAGGAAGGTGACGATGTCTGATAAAAATCCATCCAAGCGGGGGTTTTAAAGCGGCATGTTGTGTTGTTTTATAAAAAAAGTTAACTTCATAGCTGTCCGCCATTTTTGTTGTGGGTGTAGGGAGCTGTCTGTCTTGTTGTTTGGTTGTCAAGAAGATGGCGGCTCCCAGGCAGGCATGAGAGAAGATACTTCTTCACAAACCGACGTTACCCGGGTTATTTGCACCAAGTCCGGTCTTCGAGTCATTCTGTTGAAATTCGCGACGTGACGAAAGTAAGTGCTTTGGGTTGGGGGGAAAAAACCACGCGTGTCATTTTGTTTGGGCCGTTTTATTTTGTTATGGCTAGCGCCTCCGCCATTTTTCTTGAGGGAGGCAAGAATGGGGCTGTTTTTGTCGACAAGATGGCGGCTTCCACCTGAGAAACGTGAAAAGAAAAAATAAATAAATCAAGTTATTTTATCCATCCGTGGCCTGATAAATACGCATTGGTTGTTTTTTTTGTTGTTGTAAAAATGACATGCTAAGATAACACGAAATAACGGAAAAGATTTAGGGAGGGAACTTAGCAAGAGAGGTGCAAAGCGGAATTCTGTTTCTGCAGGGGACTGTAGAGATGATGGTTTAATGTGAACCTTGCACTAACGGGCTGCAAGGTGCCTTAAAATAAGACCCGGGTCGTCCAATAAAATTGAATGGGCTCGTAGCGGGAAAGAATTGTTTCGTGTCTGGAAGTGGCAGAGGTGGACGAAAAAGAAAATATTGTTTATGAAGCAGCGCATCCCGCCCCCCTGGTAAATCTCTCGGCGCTCCATTCAGGCTGGAGAGAGAGAGAGGAGGGGATTGTTGGGTTAGTGAACAAGATGGCAGCTCCCAGGGAAGCATGAAAATAGCCTTTCTGCAGTAAATAAAACTGCCGTCACACACTAACGCTTCTGTTCAGGCATAACACATTGCAGCTCCCGATTATTAAAAAGCGCTTGGGTGGTCATTACTTTTGTTGCTGTTTTTAACTTCTGATATTTTCGCGTGTGTGTGTTTTTTTTTTACCCTCGCTTGGTTTCGCTTTTTTATTTTTTCATTATTTTTTTTTCTCGCGTTCGCCATTTTTTAGACTGGCGAAAGGAAGGCAGGTTTGTTTGGCTGCTACAAGATGGCGGCTCCCATGGAGTGGCACTGCTTTTCAACTGGAGGGATTTAACTGCGGGGACGGGGCGAATAAATGCGTTTTTCGAGGGGGGAAAGAGGATCACAAATTGTCTGAGGGACTGTGGCGTTCAGTGCCCAGGATTTTGAGCGCCGGTTGTGCAGCGGCTGGGTTACAGACAAGCCGGCTTTTTTTCCAGATCTCTTGCAAAGCATCTGCCGCTGTTTTGTAAAATGGCGGCACCCATGGACTTGCATCTTCCTGAATATTAAACCGCAAAAATAAACATTCTGGAAACTGAGTTTAATGTGTGCTGTAAAACCCAGCGAGGAAGGGGGTTACAGCATTCGAAATATTTCCGATTTTTTCCACATGAGATGCGCTTTTTCTTTTTTCCCTTTGATAACTTAGTTTCCGAGTTTTATTGGTTTCGGTAGACTTTACGGTATCGTATCATTTTTTTGCTGGGATTAAACAAACAATTCCGGGGGATTTTTTTGTCTGTTTTTTAAAGAAATGTCTTCTTCTGGTTCCGTGGGATCTGGGACCACCGGATCGGGCTTCGTTCTCCAGCCGCGCTGGAAGCGGGTTCTCGGTTGGTCCGGCCCGGTTCCGAGGCCGCGCCATGGGCACCGAGCCGTGGCGATTAAGGAGCTGATGGTGGTCTTCGGAGGAGGCAATGAAGGCATCGTGGACGAGCTGCACGTCTATAACACAGGTGAGAGCAGTTACACTGCGGACATTATTTATCAACACGGACGGAGACGCGGTTGAGCTGACCTACCTAGTAACTGTAGTCATTTTTGCAGACAGGGCTGCAATAGTGTTCAGGCTTGGTTGCAAGCTTGTTCGTACGCATTTCTTTATCTGTATGTGAAATATGTAGGACTTGATTACTGGTATTACCAGTGCTGCTGCATTAACGTTTTTCCTGGTATAGCCGGTGTAGTAGATTTGTTGTTGGCCTAGATAGCCGTGTAGGAAAATACATGGTACTGTGACCGTGCACGCCTAGTTTAAAAAAAAACTCTAAGTCAGACAGGTCTGAGAAATATTTTATTTTCATATACTTTTCAATATTTCGGGACGGGTCTCTGCACGTAACTGTAAAGGTGGATTTTGGAAGCGATTGCAGAACGAGTCCACATTGTACTGTGGACTGAATCGTTTCGGTCTAGTCAGATAGCAGCGAGTGGACGACCAATTTTTCCTACCAACCTTAGTTAAAAAAATAAAGGCTTGAGTTGGCAGTGGGTTTTAGTAGTGAACGTTTTGGTCTGGATAGGTATCTGTAGTAGCTTGAGATGTATTTTAAAACGTTGATTTAAAAAAAAGAGTCGTTAGGTTCAACCGCGGCAGCAGCCGGGCTGGGAAGAAAATGCCCTAAGAAAAATGGCGGGTTAAAAGTAAAATGGGCGACACCATGGTTACCGTAGTCCGAGGTGCATTCGGCGGTGCCTTATCATTTTTAATTTTTCTCCCTTGGTTTTTACCGGCCCGGTGGTTTGGTTTATTTCTGATTAAAATTAAAAAGCTTATTAGTCGGAAGGGAGCCACCGCGACTCCAGTTCCGTGGGCTTTGTGCTGGGCGTGTGAGCGATACCCCCGCTATTTCGGGTTCCTGTAGTTTATCGCGGGCGGCGCCATTTTGGAAAACCGTGACTAAGGTGCCGGGAGGCGGGAGGCGGGGGGAGGTTTGGCATGGTCGGTTCATACAGGCCCCGAATCTGAGCGGTACCGGCACCCACGGCTGCCCTGCTCTCCCTCCCGGTGTTATTTACGGTTCTGGCTTCCCTGTGTGTGGGCCCGGAGGCGCTATGTACGGGTCTTTGTCCCGGCATCTCTCTCTCTCTCCCACTTCCAGATTAGCCCGTAGCGCCAATTTAGAAATGTCACTGCCCTAGGCATCTACCTTAAAATAAATCATTTTCAGAAGAACAACGTATTAAAGAGTATTTTACAACACAACCGATAAGATGTCTTTATTACTGTACTATCATCATTTATAACGCGTTTGATTCTCCCTTAATTTTTCGCACATAGTTACATGATGCCGGTTACGCCGTCTTTTTTTTTAATTTGACGTTTGTCTGAATTTCCCCTCGGCGTTAAGAATATTCGTGTTTTTTTTTTAAATATAAATTGAAATCTCTTTTAAGTCGTATTTTTCGCCTATAGCCGTGTACGTCTCAGACGGTGTTTTCCTGCGGTGCAGTCTCCCCCCAACACACAAACACACACCCCCCCGTTTTGGCGGAATCTCATTTTCAACCTCCGGGAATTTGGGGGTGCGGTTTTCTTCCCCCCCCCAAAAAAAAATGTTCGTTTTGTGTATTAAAAAAATAAAAAAATTTAATTAGACCCGTTTTGGCGCCAAAATCGGTGACAGTGGCGCTGTCAGAGGCCGGAATGACAGCGCTGTGTCATGCAGACCGCCGAGCGCAGCGATGCGTCTGCCATTGTCTTCCTGCAACAATAGGCCGCTCATTGAGATGCGCGGCGCTAGCCGGGACCTGTGGTTGGTGGCATGCATCTTAATTGTGCATGTATGCTGCAGGCACTTGAATTTGCGATAAAAATCATTCTCGGTGGCGATTGTGCCCACACGCACTCACAAATCTAGGGTGTAGGTAGGAGGAGTCGGGCAGCAGCAGCTCGGAGCGCTGTATTGAATTTGCGCCCTAGACGGGAGGCTCACGGGTTTCAATCCTAGCTGAGATGCTACAGTCCAGGGGTGAGAGGCACTGCACTGGAGGGGGTCTGCGGGTTGCCATTGTTTAATGAGAATTTGTCCCGCAGCAAAAAACGAGCCCGCAAACGATGGGAGGACATTCTCGGCTGTGATTTGGGTGTTTGTCGTGGGCGGCATAGTGGGGCAGCAGCCCGTGTTGCTGCCTCGCAGTGCTGGACCTGGGGTGCTGTCTGCGTGGAGTGTGCATGTTCTCCCTATGTTTGACTGGGTTTCCTCCTGCAGTCCGAAGACATGCTGATGGGTTAATTGGCTTCAGGGAAAAACTGTCCCTGGTGTGTGTGCGTGCTCCATGATGGACTAGTGCCCTGTCCAGGGTGCCCCCCTGTGGCCCTGACTTGAAAGAAGTGGTAAGAAAATAGTTTGTAGTGATTTGGCTCCAGGATCTCTTCCAGCCATTTCTTGAGTGAAGCCAGAGCCTGTTCTAGACTCCCACAACCCTGCAGTTTTTAACAGTTTCCAGTTTTTATGCTGCACGTATAAGGAATGTTTCTTTTGTATGTTTGAAGGATATGCTTTTTTAAAATGTAGGTGCCTTTTTGTTGAATAGTGTCCCCATCACTATACCGGGGCATTAGAACCCACACTGACCGCAGGGTGAGCGCCCCCTGCTGGTCTCACTAACACCTCTCCCAGCAGCAGCCTTAGGGGTTTCCCAGGAGTCTCCCACCCAGGTACTGGCCAGGCTCCCACCTGCTGAGCTCCAGTGGGCGGCCAGCTGTGAGTCGCAGGGCGATACAGCTGCTGGCTCGACCAGTTTTGTTGTCACGGCAGCTGAGAGGACGCGGGCCTGGTTCCTTCTCTCCGGCTGTACCCTTGCTGGTACGGGCTGAGCTCGCCTGTTTGTGCGGACACAGCTGGAACCCGTTGCTCCCCCCTGCTGTTCTGTACCGAGCCGCGTACCTATCACGGCACGGCGCCTGGTTTGCAGTATAGTGTCCCCATCCCTATACTGAGACATTAGGGACCCACACAGACTGCAGGGTGAGCGCCCTCTGCTGGCCCCACTAACACCTCTTCCAGCAGCAGCCTTGGCTTTCCCAGGAGGTCTCCCATCCAGGTACTGTCCAGGCACGGCGCTCGGTGGGCATGACGCCCTTCTGTGTGCTGCAGTGCTTTGCAAGAACTGCACGCCTGACCGTCGGTTTACGTGCCTCAGCTTTTCACCGTCCCGGAGCTCGTGAAAGTGAGCCACTGCCGCACATCTTTTTTTTAAAAAAAAACAGGAGCTGGCTGCAGATTGCAGTGCCGGAGTTTCAGGTGTTGAGCTAGAAAGATGTGTGTGCACCTGCTCTTTTTTATTTATAATTTTCTGTGCTTGTTCCTTCCACTGAAAGCTGAATATGCTTTATGCTGTGTGTCCCTTACGGTGCATTGTTGCGCTCATCTCTTTCGCAGAATATTTTCCTGTTATGTTTTCTACCCCTGTGAAATATATAATAGAAATATTAACGGTCTCAATTTTCATAGCAAGTGAGTATTGCAATTCTTTTAGCACATAAGCTAAAACTTGCTGTGCTGAAGACACTAAGGTATTTGTCTGGGGGTGAAGTATTCTGTGCTTTCCAATTTCCCATTGGTTATCAGGAATCCACTTATACCTGGTGAGGGTCACGGTGATCCGGCGTCTATCCCAGAAATACAGGAAATAGTCTTGCCTTGCTCCCGGGACACTTGTCTGTTGCAGACCTTTTAGTTATGCTATACAAAATATACCCTGGCTGTGGAGGTCTGCGGTCTGTGTACCTTTATTTAGTTTTAGTTCCGAGTGCTCTACACCTGGTGTTGCTTTATGCATGTATGTTACAAAAAAAACGTTTCTCTGTCTGCATGTCTGCCTGTCCACTGTACAGTCCGTGTATATATTATAGATTATTTTTCTCCTTTGTGAAGAGTTTGGCCTCACACTCCTGTGCGCTTCTCTAAGGCTTTAGAAGTCTCAAGAACATAAAAGCTACAAATGTGAGAGGACTGTGAGATGGTGCTATTTTTATAAATTTATAGCCAGCAGCTGTATGGCCCTGCAATTCACTGCTTGAAGCCCACTGGAGTTCAGCAGGTGGAAGCCTGGACAGTACCTGGATGGGAGACCTCCTGGGAGAGCCAAGGCTGCTGCTGGAAGAGGTGTTAGTGGGGCCAGCAGAGGGCGCTCGCCCTGCTGTCTGTGTGGGTCCCTAATGTCTCAGTATAGGGATGGGGACACTATACTGCAAACCAGGCGCCAACCTTTGACTGATATAAAAAAAATAAGCTCCTGACTCTCTGTGGTTGTTAATCCCAGGGTGTTTCTCGAATAGAGTAGGGGTGTTACCCTGGTGTCCTGGCCAAATTTCTCCCTGGCCTTTACCCATCATGATCTCCTAATAACCTCCCTCTCTGAACTGGCTTCATCACTCTGCTCTCCTCCCCACTGAGAGCTGCTGTGTGGGGAGTGGACTAGTGCACTATGGCTGCTGTCCAGGTGGGGCTGCACATATATCATGGTGGAGGGGGGAGGGTGTCCCTATTATCTGTAAGGCATTGATTTAGTTGTTTATCAATCTGATCTCATCCAGCCAAATATAAGAAACATCTCGTTTTCACATCTCGACACCCTTCCTCCTAGGATGGAATAAACCTTTAGCTGTTCCAGAAGAGAATTTGTGAACTGCACGCCGGGGAGCTGTGGCCATTTCACCTCGGGGTGGAGGAGAGAGGACCCGCGAGGCGGCCAGGCAGGGGGCCGCGCTCCCAGCTCGGGGGCAGCGGTTGCACTGCCTCCTCGAGGGGGGTGGGGGGGGTGGGGGTTTTGGTGTGTGTGTGCGTTGGACACACCTGCCGCTCGGTTGCGTTTTGTTTCGGGAACCTTATCGCGCAGCTGTGCTGCTGCAGAAATAACTTTTGAAAAAAGAAACTGAAAAAATAACGACGGACTGAAAGCGGCGAATGTTGTGGGGTGGGGGGGTGGGGGGAAGCACGCGACTCTCTCTTGTCTTTGTGCTCCTGCGCTCTTAATTCATTCATCGCGAGCTCCAGGGTCTCCGTCTATCGATGCCCATTAGAACGTGTCGCAGGTGCTTTTGCTGCCTGCCTGCCCTGCTTCTCTGAGGTTTCTGTGCTGGTTTGCGGCCAGTCGGGGCACCTTGGTGTCCTCCCGGTGAAGCTGCTAGAGGGGGGGGCGCCGCCTCTCCCGGTCTCTGCAGAGGGGCTGGGGAACAGCGCCGCGCCGCTCTCCTCTGGCACCTAGACCGGCGTCTCGCGGGCTCGAGATAAAGCAGCAAAAAACGGGAAGAGAAGAGACGAGCGAATGAGGAGGAGAGCCTCGCTGTGCAGCTGTCCTGCTCGCTCTCTCTCTCTCCTCTCTCTCACTCCCTGTGTCTCCCTCCCTCCCTCCCTGTGCGGTTTCAGACAGGAAACTTGTGCAGTGCCGGCGGCGTCGCTATCTGTTCCGTCGGGGCAGGGCTTAGCGAATCCCCGTTTTAATTGGCCGCCTCTTTGTTTTTGTTTGAAAGTAAACCCTTAACCACAGTGAGTGCATAATGTCCTCGGTGCAGGTGTATGTGGACCCCCCCCCCCCCCCCCCTCCCGTGGTAGCGTTAACGGAGCTTGAGTGGAGCGTGGGCCGGCTTCTTGGGGGGTAGCGGAGAGTGGGCTTCGCTCTCTCGCCCGTCCACCCCCCCCCCCGGCTCTGGCGTCACCCCTGGGGTTGTGGCGGACCAGTCGGCTGTGTGTTTGTTAAAGATTCGGCCGCTGCCAGTTCTGTGACGGGTGCACCGAGTCACAAAGTTCAGTTTGAAATCTCTCTCTGTGACCACTTGCCCCGAGTTACTTTTTCTTTCCCGTTTGCATAGCTGGCTTCCCACCGGTGAGCGTGTCCGCATAAATCTGCAGTCCGAATTAATCGGCCGTGACGGCCCGAGCGGATGATACAGGGCTCGGTAGGCTGATCCTGTTTGGGAGTCTCGTCGACCCCTTGTACCCTAGACAGCGCAGGACCTGCTCGTTTTGCGTGGTGGAGCGATTGTGAACAGGTTACCTTTTGATCAAAATGCCCTCGTTCGCCCTCTGTTTGAAATATGTCTCGGGGATGCCGCTTGTGGCTCAAGCAGGCAGTTGAATAAGTTGAAGGTCTGTAATACTGAAATGCTCCACACAGGAGCAGCAGCGAGTCTCGCAGCTGCAGTTAGGAGGACTGTGA
This sequence comes from Lepisosteus platostomus, assembly GCF_059453375.1. Taxonomy (NCBI): domain Eukaryota; kingdom Metazoa; phylum Chordata; class Actinopteri; order Semionotiformes; family Lepisosteidae; genus Lepisosteus; species Lepisosteus platostomus. The sequence continues at coordinate 3,332,254 of NC_142613.1, forward strand.
CCCAGCATTGCTCTGCAAGCGTTCAGCTGGAACCTGAGAGCTGCTCACTCAGACGGGCTCGTATGTTCTGTGATTTTATAATAAAAAATATACTCCTGGAAGACTGACGACAGATTTGTTCATGCTGTCATTACAACCGTGGCATTTTGAGTGGAAGTGTTTTTCGTGCTCCTGACTCTTCCTCCCCGGCTCGCTCCACGCCGGCGCCCCTCGCCCTCCTCGCTCTTCCTCCCCGGCCCGCTCCACGCCGGCGCCCCTCGCCCTCCTCGCTCTTCCTCCCCGGCCCGCTCCACGCCGGCGCCCCTCGCCCTCCTCGCTCTTCCTCCCCGGCCCGCTCCACGCCGACGCCCCTCGCCCTCCTCGCTCTTCCTCCCCGGCCCGCTCCACGCCGGCGCCCCTCGCCCTCCTCGCTCTTCCTCCCCGGCCCGCTCCACGCCGGCGCCCCTCGCCCTCCTCGCTCTTCCTCCCCGGCCCGCTCCACGCCGACGCCCCTGACTCCTCCTCGCTCTTCCTCCCCGGCCCGCTCCACGCCGACGCCCCTGACTCCTCCTCGCTCTTCCTCCCCGGCCCGCTCCACGCCGACGCCCCTGACTCCTCCTCGCTCTTCCTCCCCGGCCCGCTCCACGCCGACGCCCCTCGCCCTCCTCGCTCTTCCTCCCCGGCCCGCTCCACGCCGACGCCCCTCGCCCTCCTCGCTCTTCCTCCCCGGCCCGCTCCACGCCGACGCCCCTGACTCCTCCTCGCTCTTCCTCCCCGGCCCGCTCCACGCCGACGCCCCTCGCCCTCCTCGCTCTTCCTCCCTGGCCCGCTCCACGCCGACGCCCCTGACTCCTCCTCGCTCTTCCTCCCTGGCCCGCTCCACGCCGACGCCCCTGACTCCTCCTCGCTCTTCCTCCCCGGCCCGCTCCACGCTGACGCCTCTTTTTGTTTTTTCCCCCTTCCTCCCTCCCTCCCTCCCGGTTCTCTCTAGCCACCAACCAGTGGTTCATCCCGGCGGTCCGGGGAGACATCCCGCCCGGCTGCGCAGCCTACGGCTTTGTGTGCGATGGCACTAGGCTGCTGGTCTTCGGGGGGATGGTGGAGTACGGAAAATACAGCAACGACCTCTACGAGCTGCAGGTAAGGGCGGGGGGGGTGTGCCGCGCTGGGCGAGACCTGTCCTCGGAGGCGGGGTGTCTGCGCCCCAGTCGGCTGCCTCAGGGAGGCCGATGATGTCGGTGTGCTCTCGGCCCTTCAGCTCTGCCGGCCTTTCGTCCACACGGTGACGCCTCGTACGTCGTGCAAAGGGCATCTTCGTTTGCAGATAAATCTGCATTGAACCACACAGGGCTTGTGTGTTCCAACATAAACCCAGTGAGAGCTTTCTGCCGCGCTAGTCCAGTTTGCTAAAGCAATGCAGGTCCTAGAGCCGTTGGCGGGGCTGACCTGATCTGCGTTCTGCCGCTGTACAGGCCCCGGTGGTGACCGAGCACTACAGCCTCCACAGCTGTTAGAGCTCTGTTTCGTTTAGTTCAGCCCTTCAGGGGGAGCGCTGACCTTCAGGCTTTGCTTTAAGAGCTCAGTCTTTTTAGGCTCCTTCTAGCTGACGTTTTTAAAAGCCGAGCCCGTGTTGAATGTCTGGGGCTGTCGGTGTGGCAGATCTCTCCCGTGCTGTCGGAGTCTATTTTTAGAGGCGCCTTGAATCATCCCGCGACACGTGGAGACGGTTCCGTTTTAATTCTGGCGCCGGCCCCCGGTGTGTGGGCTGGCTCGGGCCCCGAGCAGGAAGCCGAAAGGGGAGCTGTTGCTAGAGGCTGTCCCGTGCGGCTGGGCATCACGCCCACCCCAGTCCCTGACACTGAGGTCTGTGCTCCCAACTCAGGCGAGCCGCTGGGAGTGGAAGAGACTCAAGCCCAAAGCACCGAAGAACGGCCCCCCGCCCTGCCCCCGGCTCGGACACAGCTTCTCCCTGGTGGGGAACAAGTGCTACCTGTTCGGGGGGCTGGCCAACGACAGCGAGGACCCCAAGAATAACATTCCCAGGTACGGGGGAGAGGGATGGGTGGAGAGATTGAGAACAGAGGGAGGGAGGGAGCAGTAGGAAGGGGAGCTGGAGGAGAAGGGAGGGCAGAAGGAGAGGGGTGGTCTCAGGCCCCAGGCACATGGGAGGTGGGAGGTGGGAGATGGGAAGGTTGTAGAGATAAAATGGGGGGTTTAGAGAAGATCAGATGTAGGGAAAGGAGAGAGAGAGGAGAGCCGTAGAGCAGCTCTGAGCGGTGCCGAGGCTAACCGGGCCCCGTGCCGTGTTTGTGCCAAGGTACCTCAACGACCTGTACATCCTGGAGCTGCGCGCGGGCTCCAGCGTGGTGGGGTGGGACATCCCCATCACCTACGGCGTCCTGCCGCCCCCCCGCGAGAGCCACACGGCCGTGGTCTACACCGAGAAGGAGAGCAAGAAGTCGCGGCTCGTCATCTACGGGGGCATGAGCGGCTGCCGGCTCGGAGACCTCTGGACGCTGGACATTGGTGAGCGGGCGGGGGGGCCGAGGGGCGGGAGGGAGGTCGTGGTTTAGCCCTAGCGCTTCTTGCTCCTCGGGACTGTGGGGCAACGCCAGTCGCTCGAGCCAGAACCCTGACCGCTGTGTTTGTGGCTCTCCAGGACTGGGGCCTGGGGCCTGGCATTCTCTGGCTTCACAGATCTCTGCTTTCTCGCTCTTGCGGCGCACGTCTTTTTTTCAGGTTAATTCTCGAGATTAAGTTCATCCCCACGAGGTTTAGAAGAAGCCAGAGCCGCCGCGTCGGGTCGCTGTTAGCCCGCGACCTGGCCTTGCGCGCTGGGGGCAGAGAGACGCACGCGGGAGTGTGGAGGAGCTCCGGGCGGTCTGGGGAGGCCGAGCCGTGCGCGCGCTGTAGGCATGCCGGGGCGCGCCTGTGACGTGTTGTGACCTTTCTGCTTGCTGCCCTGTTCACAGACACCCTGACGTGGAACAAGCCCACGGTGAGCGGCACGGCCCCCCTGCCCCGCAGCCTGCACTCCGCCACCACCATCGGCAACAAGTGAGTGTCCTCCGGGCCTCCCCCGACGCCTTTCCCCTCTCGACTCTCTTCCCCCCCGCAGCGGGGAGCACGGCTCTCGTGCCTTCCAGAGAAATATCAGTACTGGGGTTGTAGTATGACTCATAAACTCGGGATTGAGCGGGGCAGTTCTGTCATATGTAGCGATTGCAAGCTCCCTGACCCAAGCGATAGCTTCTGGTCCGGCTGTGTTGAGGGTGTTGATCCTCAGGAGTGGCCAGTCCTCAAAGTTGGCGATCTTTAACAAGCTGGCGATCCAGCTAGTTTGTAAGAGAATCTTTAGGGGAAGAGTATCGCAGAATCCTTGTCCATGGGTCCCAGGTCTAATAAGGCAAGGTCATCCCCCAGCCCATAAGCAGCAGCAGCAGCAGCAGCAGCAGTAGCAGTGTTGCATCTTGTAGTCTCGTCTCATCAGATCTCGATGCCAGACTGGACCGGGTCGCTCTCGGTATTGGGAGGCTACTGAGGAAGCGCCAGGTTCCTGCTGAACTAGTGGACCAGTAGGGGGTGCTCTCTCCACGCCCTCCTCCCCCCTCCCTCCCTGCACCCAGGCCAGAATTCCTAAGGCACCGAGATGTGAAACAGGCTGGGACAACCTGGTCATTAAAAATCCCAGGTCTGCTTATAAGAGTCAGGGTGTGAACCCCCATGTTATGATTAAATTCTACTCTGGTCAGAGTCGGGCAATAGTCAGAAATTGAAGAATCAAAGCGAAGGGGATCCCCATATTCATACAGATTGTTTGCAGTGTAGGTGGGGTCCCCTAGTATATAAAGGCAAAGATTTGGGATTAAATCTATCAATGTGATTAATAATTATAACGATGGTGTCAATGCAAATAATAATAGTTAGGCTGATAGGTGTTTTATGCTGCCAGCATTTTAGTACGGTGGTGGTAATTTTGCTTCCTGTCCATCTGTTTGAAACAAGATGCATGCTGTGGATGTTGATGTAAAACCGCCTCATCGTCGGGTTGAGAAAAAGGAGCACTAACCTGGTTTCTCTCCCGCGCTCTGCAGGATGTACGTGTTTGGCGGCTGGGTGCCCCTGGTGATGGATGATGTCAAGGTGGCCACACACGAGAAGGAGTGGAAGTGCACCAACACGCTGGCCTGCCTCAACCTGGGTCAGCACGCACGCACGCACACACACACGCACGCCCGCGTTCCTCCCCGCCCGCGCCCTCTCCTGTCCTGCGCCCCTACTCCTGCCCCTGCCCCCGCCGCCTCCCCGACTCGCCCTTCCCTCCTCTTCGTGCAGCGTTCCCGGGGTGACGTCCTTTCTCCCCCCTCCCCCCAGACACCATGGCGTGGGAGCCCGTGCTCATGGACACCCTGGAGGACAACATCCCGCGCGCTCGGGCCGGCCACTGCTCCGTCGCCATCAACTCCCGCCTGTACGTCTGGAGCGGCCGGGACGGGTACCGCAAGGCCTGGAACAACCAGGTGTGCTGCAAGGACCTGTGGTACCTGGAGACAGGTGGGTCGCTCGCTCGTCCCAGTGCACGGGGCCCGCAGGCTCGAGCTGTGGGGGAGTATTAGGGTGTGTTGGTTCTTCTTATTTATCTGGTTCTGTGTCTCCCTGTCTGCACCTGGGCTTTCTTACTGTTGTCAATACCCCGATCTGCTGTGTCCTTTCAGTGTGGATTTTCTTTTTGTTGCTGCCGCTGTTCTGTACAGCGCTTTGAAAACACACTTTTCAAGGTGCTATTTAAAAAATAGTAATAGGAATAAATACACGTTACTGTTAAGTCCTCCAAGTGTTACGTCCACACTCTGCAATGTGGGGTCAGTGCGAGAGTGATGCGCTGACCGGTTGTTTGACTGGCCGTTTCTTCTTCTTCTTCCTCCTCCTCCTCCTCGCAGAGAAGCCCCCCGCCCCTTCGCGTGTGCAGCTGGTCCGCGCCAACACCAACTCGCTGGAGGTGAGCTGGGGCGCCGTGCCCACGGCCGACAGCTACCTCCTGCAGCTGCAGAAGTACGACATCCCCGCCGCCACGGCCGCCACCTCGCCCGCCCTGAACCCCACGCCCTCTCTGCCCGTCAACCCCCCGAAGAGCCCGGCCCCCGCGGCGGCCGCGCCCGCCCCCGCGGCCCAGGGCCTGCCCCACGGCGGCATCACGCTGCTGCCCCAGGCGGCCTCGCCCTCGCCCACGTCCGGCCTGCCCGTCCTGCCCAACATGCCAGGGAGCCCGCTGGCCGCCGCCACGGCTCGGGGGCCAGGTGAGTCTTTCCTTCCTCTTCCTCTCTCCTGGGCCTGCGCCGGTCCGAACGCGTCTGCGCTGCGCCTGCGTGAGGTTCTGAAGTGCAGAACTTGGACCATTACTGCCATATGTAGCCGGAACATGTACTGGTACAATGGAATTCTTACTTACACTTGCAGAAAGTCTCTCGATTTGTAAAAAAGTAAATAAAATAAACAATCAACAAAGTGCAGACAGTGCATCTAGACAATATACAAGTAAACAATGCAGACATGTAAACCTTGACTGCAGATGTGCAATAAATAAAATAATATAACAGGGAGGTAGATGGCCATGCACCTCGGACCACACCTACACCAAGTGTGTTCGCCAGTCGCTCAGCTTGTGGTTGAAGCAGCTGAGGAGTCTGGTGGTAAGTGGAGCTGTTGCAGGGTGACGGCTCTCAGCCTGGAAGTATTGTCTGTTTTTTTATTTCCTCTCCCCTATGGTTTCTTTCTTGCTGTGTTATTTAAACATGGATGGATTATAGGTGATGAGTAAGATTCTCGCAGTCAAATGTGTCTTTTAATCGCTGTAACCCGGTTCTCAAGATCTTAAATACAGCCATGTTCTACAGTTTAGCTGTTGCTGGGTGACGGCATTTCACCCCGTGGTTTACATGCCCCCTCTTGTGGAAAATTGGTTTTTATTTTTAAATTTTGAGTTTTGATCATTTTTCTGGAAGTCACCTGCCATGTAGATTGAGGAACAACCGGTGCAGTACATCTCACGTGCGTGTGTGTGTGTGTGTGTGTGTTTCAATATCCTGAGTTACAGTGGGATGTCAAGGATTGTGTCGTCTTGACTGGTGTCTCGTTGTTCCCTCAGCCATCCTGAAGGTGGCAGCACCACAGTCCAACACTGGCACCTCCATCGTCACTGTGCGCCAGGCTAACCAGGTGGGGAAATCCCCCGTCACTGTGACATCACTTCCTGCTGGGGTCCGCATGGTGGTTCCTGCACAGAGCACCCAAGGAACGGTAGGCTTCCTTGAGTAATTAGGATTTGATTTTTTGCTCCTGTCTGTGAGTGGTTAGATCTTTGTCTCTGTGCTGTCATGAAAAAAGTAAGTTCGATATGCATGTGTCAGTTACAGATGTGATGATTTGCTGTTTACAAAGGACGTGCAGATTTGTGTAAATGTTGCAATGGGATTCCACAGCATCTAGTAGTTTTGTGTCTAAACTGCTTAGTTTAAGAGACATGATACTGATTTTATGTGTAAGAATTGAGTAAATCCACAGCTCTCAGAGCCACTTTAAATGCAAACGAGGACTGTTTTCCCGTGCTTTGTCATCTTAAGTTGCTAGGTCTTGTTGCTCTGTCATGTTCCGCGGGTACAAACGCCTGTTGATGCCCCCTGTCCTCCTCCTCCAGCCAATGGGGAGCAGCCCTCAGATGAGTGGGATGGCGGCACTGGCCGCCGCTGCCGCCGCCACGCAGAAGATCCCGCCCTCGTCGACGCCCACTATGCTGAACGTCCCAGCTGGGGCCACCATCGTGAAGACGATGGCCATGACCCCCGGGTCGACCTCCCTGCCTGCCACCGTCAAGGTGGCATCACCAGTGATGGTAAATGCCAGGAGCGGCTTGCCCAGAGGCTCAGAGCAAAGGGCAGCGACACCACTTAGAGCTAAACTTTTAGTACACTTCAGCCCTCAAGAACCAGAGTTATAAAAATTGAGCGGATTACTTGCTCAGATCGGCGGCAGCTGAGGTGTGACCAGTCTTTATCCACAGGTGAGCTTTAAGCGTCCTCAGGACCAGGTTTGGAGGCCCCTGCCGTAGGCGCACGCTGCTCTTCTTTTTGGCCGAGAAGTTTTGGCAATCCTGTTTCCCTGGGATTGCTTAGTTAAGTCGCAGAAAGAAAGGCCGAGTCCACTCAGTCAGTGACTCTTGCTCCACTGCCTGGAGTGAGAAGTGGCGGCTGTGGTTGTATGCGCGTTCTGACCCCCCACTCTTCCGCCCCCAGGTGAGTAACCCCGCGACTCGGATGCTGAAGACGGCGGCGGCGCAGGTGGGCACCTCGGCCGCCTCCACCCCCAACACGCCCACGCGGCCCATCATCACCGTGCACAAGTCCGGCACCGTCACCGTGGCGCAGCAGGCCCAGGTCGTCACCACCGTGGTGGGCGGCGTCACCAAGACCATCACGCTCGTCAAGAGCCCCATCACCATGCCAGGGGGCAGCGCGCTGGTAAGACACCGGCGCTGATAAACCCACAGCTCCCAGTGTGGATGTGCACTGGGACACCGGCGCTAATAAGCCCACAGCTCCCAGTGTAGACGTGCCACTGGGACACCAGCGCTGATTAGCCCACAGCTCCCAGTGTAGACGTGCCACTGGGACAACATAGCTCCCAGTGTAGACGTGCTACTGGTGGCATTAATACCCCATAGCTCCCAGTGTAGACATGCCACTGGGACAGTAGCGCTAATATCCCCATAACTCCTAGTATAAATATAGTCTTGATATTAACACCTCACCTTGTGGGACAAGTTCTAAAATGTTTCATAGGTGTTTCAGTTTAGGTTGGTAACGTTTTTTTTGTAACGTCTATAATTAGTGGAATAAATTGCCTTCAATATAGTAGCAGAATCCTCAGGTCCTTGATCCTGAACCATCTCTTATTCCTTTCAAACATCATGGTGTCCTTCGTTTTCACTTTGTAACGAACTCGCGTGGTTGGCATCGGAGAAGCCTGTCAACAGTCGGGGTGGGTCAATCACCCTAATGTTTCTCTCGCTGTGCACAGATTTCCAACCTGGGGAAAGTGATGTCTGTGGTTCAGACGAAACCGGTTCAGACCTCTGCAGTCACGGGACAGGCGTCAACCAACCCCGTCACCCAGATCATACAGGTGTGTCCTCGAGCACCACACTCTTCCGGGGATCCCCTGAGCTCTGGGGGGATAAAAGGGTTTCCGAACAGGAATACAGGGGGATCTTGCGGGGTTTGATACTACGGTGGTCACGGCAGTGAATGTTGGAGGAGGCTGGAGGGGGTTGACGGGCTTTTGTCTCCTGGGGGATCAGCAGTCGAGCAGCAGGGGACAATGGGTTGAGGGTAAGAGAAGCTGTGCTTATGGCCGGGTCGTTTTGTCCCAATAATCCAAAGGAACTGGGGGGTTCTAATACCCAGGTTAAAAACTGAGAAGGTAACGCCTCTTCCCTCCTCTTCCTCCCCCCCCCCCCTCCGCAGACAAAGGGACCCCTCCCCGCCGGCACCATTCTGAAGCTGGTGACCTCCGCAGACGGCAAGCCCACCACGATCATCACCACCACCCAGGCGGGCGGCACGGGTAACAAGCCCACCATCCTGGGCATCAGCAGCGTCTCCCCGACCACCACCACCAAGCCCGGCACCACCACCATCATCAAGACCATCCCCATGTCCGCCATCATGACCCAGCCTGGCGCCACAGGTAGGAGGGAGGGGGACCCCGACAGAGGGGTCTAGGGGAGCAGTCGGGGAAACGCAGTCAGCCTGCAGCGCTTAGTTATACGAACAGGCATGTTTTGAGTATGTAGGTCCCGTTACAGTGACGACCCCCTGTAACGTGTGCTCCAGGTCTCGCTGCCTGGTGCTCTTGTGTCAACAGGATCCTTTTAAATGAGTGTCTGCATCGGGCCATGCAGGATAGGTTCAGCCAGGTCAGCTAGCATCCATGTAGAAGTAATCTTTTAGAAAGGGCGTGGAGACTGGACTTGTGGTTAAAAAAAAAAAAGTCTGCGGCTGATACCTAAAATAATCTTTTTCATAAGAAAGCTTGTGCTGAGCTGCTGCTTCTACGTGTGTTGTCTGTCCAGGAGTCACCAGCAGCCCCGGCATCAAATCCCCCATCACCATCATCACCACCAAGATGATGACGTCGGGTACGGGCACCCCTGGCAAGATCATCACCGCGGTGCCCAAGCTGGGGGCCGGGCCCGGACAGCAAGGGGTCACACAGGTCAGCATGGCCAGACGCCTCGCACCCCTCCCCCTCTCCACTATAAGTAACCATTGCAAACTGTCCTTTGAGTCCAAGGAGATCGCACAAAGAACAGTAGAGAGTGTCTTCATTAGCGGCTGTTGCTTCCTTGAAGAAATGCATTGAACACAATAATGATTTAACCCTGAAAGGTGGATGTTTCTATTATTATTATTATTATTATTGATGGTCTGATTGGAAAGAATGGACAGGAATTGTTAATTGTGGTAAGTTTTTTTTTTTTTTTTTTTTATTCATGTAGGTATAGGAAAACCCTAACCCTAGAAAAGAGTTTTGTTTTGAATAATCTCAGCACGGGGCCAAACTGATAAAAGAACAGAGAGGACTTAGATCCCCTTCAGTTCTTGCTACTGAAATATGAAATATGTTGGCAAGACCCGTCTGTGGGATTTGAAGCTGTGCCTTTGAGTTGGGGGTGGGGCTGTAGCTTCAGGGAATGTAGCTGTCGCTTTAATACAAACCTGATTTAACCCCGAAAGGCAGAAATGTCTGGTCAATCAGTGGCAAACCGGCTGCGTATCTGGATACAAGCACGCTGAAATGGCACCTGAGACCGGCGTACCGGCCCGTGCTGCAGGCGTTTATACATCTGCCGGGGTGAAAGCTGGGTGTCTTTCCAAATCAGTCAGGGAGTGGAGTACACAAGCAAGAAGAGTAGCTCCAGAGATGGGAGCATTCCTCCTGTTTTGTTTTTATTTGTTATGGTTGCATGGGGTTGGTCCTTGAATGTCCTCCAGTCGTTTAGTGAAGGATGCCAGAGAGTATAGGGGGAAGGGTCGCTTCAGTGGGCAGGTTGCTCAGGCGCCCCCAGCTCTGTGTGAGAAGGCCCCTCCTGCCTTCGTCTTCTCCTCTACAAGGAGTTAAAGCGTCTGTTGCCTTTTCTGCTGCTCTCCCCGCAGGTGGTGCTCAAGGGGGCCCCGGGACAGCCAGGCACCATCCTTCGCACTGTGCCCATGGGCGGGGTCCGTCTGGTCACCCCGGTAACCGTATCTGCTGTCAAGCCGACGGTCACGACCCTGGTTGTCAAGGGAACAACAGGTGAGGGGGGTATCCAGTAGCAGGCGAACAAAGCCCGGCTGTGCACCTGCTGAATTATTACAGGCTGAGAAAAATATGCCGTAGTGGCTTTAGAGAGCTTTTTTCAAGTGTTTCATTATTTGTAAGTAAGATTGTCTTTAAATACACGTATGTAGAGATAAAGTGGTGTTTAGGGGCTTTGAAAGTCTTCCTGTCTTGCACCTCTTTTAGACCTGCTTATAAGGCACGTAGGTCTCGGAACGGTTCACGCCCGAGTATTTGTTCCTTTGGTCGTGCCCTGTCGCTCACCTGCGCGTCTTCTCTTGGGCTCAGGGGTGACGACGTTGGGGACGGTGACGGGCACCGTGTCCACCAGCCTGGCAGGGGGCAGCGTGGCCAGCGCCAACGCCTCCCTGGCCACCCCCATCACCACCCTGGGCACCATCGCCACGCTCTCCAGCCAGGTCATCAACCCTGCCGCCATCACTGTGTCCGCGGCGCAGACCAGCCTGACCGCGGCCTCGCCTCTGCCCACGCCCACCATCACCATGCAGGTAGGGGAGCCCTCTGGTCGGCGGGCGCTGCTGGAGCGTCTCGTTTCGCCGCGCACGCAGCACCGGGGTTTGTGAACACTAGCAACGAGGCTGCAGTTTGTTTGAAGTCTTCTTTAGTTTGATGGATGTCTTGATACTCCTCACCCTGAGCAATGCCGTGCAGTTAAAGTCCACACAGCGCAAACATCTGTCCACGACGACCGTCCACCCCACTTTTCCATTTGCTAAATGCTTCTTCCAATTCAGGGTCAAGGGGAGAGCCGGAGCCTATCCGGCAAGCCGTGGGCACAAGGCAGTGTAGTCCCTGGACAGGACGTCAATCCACAGCAGGGCACACACAGAGTCACACACCCATTCACACCAGGAATGAACAATTCTTCCCAGAAGCCAATCAACCCACCAGAATGTCTTTGGTCTGTGGGAGGAAACCCACATGAATAGGGGCAACCATATAAGCTGCACACAGACAGCACCCTAGGTTCCTTATCGAACCCAGGGCCCCCAACGCAGCGCAGCAGCAATGCTAACTACTGAGTCACTGTGCCGGCCCAGCATCAACGTTTGGGTGAATTGTACGCCTTGCGTGTCGCTGTGTGTATCCCGTCTTTCATCTTCCTGTACGTACCCTCTCCCCGGCCTCCGCGAGGCTTGGCATACACAAATTCAGCTCGGCAGAAGACCCTCCCAAGGGTCACGCCGTAAACTTTTAACTTGTGACTTTTCCTTAACATCACGCTGGACACGTGACGAGCGGGTCACCGTTCGGGCTCCCTTTACTTCGTTTCACTCTGTTTTTGCACAGCTGCACACCATCTTGCTCTGTGTCGCTGAAGGTTGTGACACGGCGATCATGTCAGGGACGCACCCAATTTATTTTATCTTTACCGTGCATTTACTGGACAGTGCAGTGTAGGGCGGTGAAATACACACCATTTCGTTTAGAATAATTCTTTTCCATGTTTTATTTTAGTGTTCGTCTTTAAAGTTGATGCAGCACATTATTCTAGTTGTTGGATTTCAGAAGGCTTTTTTTTACCCTCCACACTCATTTTTCTTTGTTTTCTCTGCCCCTAATTAAACGGGGGATGTTTCCATTCCCTGTACTTCCTGGTCTGCCCTACACTGTCTCTCTGGCTCTCAGCACTCCTCCATGATCGGCACGCGCACCAGTTAGCCGTCACAGGAGGTTAAGTCCCGGTGAGCCTACAGTTCTGCCCCCTGTCCCTCTTCCCCAGCAGAGATAGGGAAAATAAGGGCGGATCACCACTAATCAGGAATTGTAGCTCTCCGTGTGTGTTCAGGCAGCTAAAATCGGGGTCACTTCTGGCTTGCATAGAATTCGGGTTGTGTAAAGGGACGGAGTATTTGTTTTATACAGACAAAATGAAAGGGGTATACATGGTAATTGAACTCTTGCTGGATAGCTACATTTTGCGTGTTATGCCCATGCTTTGAAACGTTACGCTTTTTTCCTTAAATCAAATTTGGTGTTGCCCCGAATGGGAGCTGGGCGTTTTCCTGTTCTGAAACCCTGGATTCTTTTCTCCCCCTTGCAGTCGGTGAACCAGCCCACCCAGGTGACCCTGATCACCACACCCAGCGGGGTGGAGGCCCAGCCTGTGCAGGACCTGCCTGTCTCGATCCTGGCTTCGCCCACCTCCGAGCAGCCCAGTGCCACGGTCACCGTGGCCGAGTCCGGGGACCCCCCTGGGACCGTCACCCTGGTCTGCTCGAACCCGCCCTGCGAGACGCACGAGACCGGCACCACCAACACGGCCACCACCGCGTCCGCCAACATGGGGGGGACGGTACAGCGCGTCTGCTCGAACCCGCCCTGCGAGACGCACGAGACTGGCACCACCAACACCTCCACCACCGCGTCTTCCAACATGGGGGGGACGGTACAGCGCGTCTGCTCGAACCCGCCCTGCGAGACGCACGAGACCGGCACCACCAACACCTCCACCACCGCGTCGGCCAACATGGGGGGGATGGTAAACCGCGTCTGCTCGAACCCGCCCTGCGAGACGCACGAGACCGGCACCACCAACACCTCCACCACTGCGTCCGCCAACATGGGGGGGGCGGTGCAGCACGTCTGCTCGAACCCGCCCTCAGAGACGCACGAGACCGGCACCACCAACACCTCCACCACTGCCCGCTCCAACATGGGCTCTGACCAGATGGGCACAGTGCAGAGCGGCACTTCCCGGTCCGTCGGTGGGACCTCACCCCCTCCCTCCTCCTCCTCTGTCGCTTCCTCTTCCTCCTCTGTGCCCACCCCAGCACCGGGGGTTCTGCGCCAGGAGAACCTGCGGACTGGCACCACGTACACCCCCACCACAGCCCGCTCCAACATGGGTTCTGACCAGACGGGCACCGTGCAGAGCTCCCAGTCCAACCAGGAAGGCAGGAAGGCTTGCAGCGTCACATGCCCCATTTCCCAGAAGCCTGCGCCCGCCCCGCTGGGGACGGGTGACCCGGTGGCTTCCTCAGACCCGCCCTGCGAGAAGCACGAGACCGACACCTCCACCACTACCACCTCCGCCAACATCGAGGGGACAGTGCAGAGCGCCTGCTCGGACCCGCCCTGCGAGGCGCACGAGACCGGCACCACCAGCACGCCGTCCACAGCTTCCTCCAGCATGGGGGTGAGCCAGGGCACAGCAGTGCAGAAGGTCTGCTCGGACCCGCCCTGCGAGACGCACGAGACCGGCACCACCAGCACGCCGTCCACAGCTTCCTCCAGCATGGGGGTGAGCCAGGGCACAGCAGTGCAGAAGGTCTGCTCGAACCCGCCCTGCGAGACGCACGAGACCGGCACCACCAACACGCCGTCCACAGCTTCCTCCAGCATGGGGGTGAGCCAGGGCACAGCGGTGCAGAAGGTCTGCTCGAACCCGCCCTGCGAGACGCACGAGACCGGCACCACCAACACGCCGTCCACAGCTTCCTCCAGCATGGGCGTGAGCCAGGGCACAGCGGTGCAGAGGGTCTGCTCGAACCCGCCCTGTGAGACGCACGAGACTGGCACCACCAACACGCCGTCCACAGCTTCCTCCAGCATGGGCGTGAGCCAGGGCACAGCGGTGCAGAGGGTCTGCTCGAACCCGCCCTGCGAGACGCACGAAACCGGCACCACCAACACGGCCACCACTGCCACCTGCAGCATGGAAACTGGGGAGAGCGCAGGTATGGCGGCTCTGTCCTGCTCGTGCAGGACCAGAGCTCCACGATGTCATCGCGCTGTCCCATCACCTCATCAGTAACCTCCTCACCCATCGTCTTGCGCGTAGCCCCAAGGCATTGCCTCTTTGGTCCAGCAGCACATGATGTCAATAACACGTCATGAGTAACAGACCCCAAGGCGTGTCCTGCTGACCTGCACACCCACTGGTTTTCTTGGTTAGGCACCTTAATTAGACAATTGAAGCCTTAATCGGGCAAAGAGGTGGTTCGGTTGCATATTTGCTTTTTGTTCCTAGTCCTAGTCCCGAGTTAGCGATTTTGTTTCGCTTACGAAATACGAGAAGTTACAGCGCGTTCGAGAGCTGGGAACGAGTCGTTCCCATTTCTTATTATTAAATCGGTGAAGAGCATGATGGTTTAACTACGGGTTCGTCTGGAACAAAAACCAGCAGAATGTGTCACCAGGACCAGGATCTGACACCACTTCATTATCCCAGTACTTGTCTTTAATGCAATAGGTGTGCCATTACCTCATTGCTCGAGCACCGTCTCTGTGACATCAGTGTCCCAGTCCTCCTTTCTCATCGATCATGCATCAGTGAATCTTTGCGCCCACAGCCCAGCAAAGTGGCGAGACCGCGCAGGGAGAGGCGGCGACGACGACCACGGAGGTGCCCCCCCCTCCCGCCCCCTCCACCTGCACGGCCATGCCCGTGGCGACGCAGAGCCGGGCCATCACCACGGTGACGCAGGCCACGCCCGCCCCGGGGCCAGCGGTGCCGGTGAGTGTCCGTCGCGGTTTCTCAACCCAGTCCTGACGCTCCTCTTCCGTCGGGCTTTTAATCACGACAGCGTCCGATCATCGTTTGTATCTGTGCTGAACGTGGAATGTGCACGTTTTTTTATTCTTAAATAAGCTTAAATAAGCTATTAAAAATACAAATACAGTGCATAGTGTTCAAAGGTCCCTTGGATGGAGAATCCCAATGCTGTGTAGCTCTCAAGCAGCAAACTTGACCCTTCCTGAGTTATTTTAATCAGTTCACTAAATTGCTCAAATGTCTCCACACACACGGCGAATTTAACAGTGACTCTGGACTGGACCACGACTGGCCGTCCCCTGTAAAGACATTCAAAGGCACGATGAGGTGTGGGCTGGATCGAGCTGGGGGTGGTCTTCATTTTTCTTTTGTTCCCGCTTAAGTCCACTTGCTGCTTAGGTTCTGCGTCTGTTTTCTTTTTTTCCTTTTACTTCATCCCCCTCCTCTCCTCGCATCGTCTCTCCTCAGACGATCTCGTCGATCGCCGAGTCTTCCTCGGCCGCGGCGGGTGTCGAGGAGGTCCCCACGGAGATCACCCAGGAGGCCCCGCCTCTGCCGCCCCCCGAGGACCCCCCACACGCCGAGATGGAGCCCCTGGCCGAGCAGGCCCTGCCGCCCGAGTCCTCGGCCGCCCCCCAGGAGGAGGAGGAGGAGGAAGGGGCGCCGGAGGGGGAGCCGATGCAGACCGAGCACCACGCCGAGCTGGCCGCCGAGGCCGCGGTGGGGGTGGTGCCCATGGAGGAGGGCGTGGAGGTCGCGGGGGTGGGGGAGGCCGAGGCCGCCGCCGTCCTGCACGCGCAAGTGGAGCAGCTCCCTGCCGCCATGGAGGCGCAGCCCAGCCAGGAGGAGCACGGGGCCGAGGTGCGTGTACCCCCGGGGGTCACCGGGGCCCGGAGCGAGCCTGGAAGAGGCCGTGGCGTCTGACTTGACGTTTATCGCCGAAGCCATGATATTGCCTTGTCGCCCGCACGCTCTGTGCCGCCGCCAACGTCGTCCGCTTTCGGGGCCGCGGGAAACTGGACCGGCAGGTTGCCCATCCTGACGTTACACGATTTTCCCACAACTGAAGAGCGGGTTTGTCTAGCAGGAACTCCTCCGCTGTTCCGAATGTTTCTTCTGTTCTTCTGGGTGCTTCCCTGGGAGACCTCAGGCGATGACCGGCTTTCCTTACGGGGGGATGCTTGGTGAAACGTCATGTACGCGGAAATAGTTAATTCCTGTTCGGGCATTCCTAGGCGTTGCTCTCGCTGGCTGCTAACCTCGCGACATGTCTTCCTGTCCTTCCCGCAGATGGAAGGAGGGGATGGTTCAGTCGCCCCGGCTGCCCCGCCCTCCCAGGACCCCGAACCCCTGTCGCTGCCCCAGGAGCTGATGTCGGAGGGGCAGGCCGCCACCCTGATGGTCACGGGCCTGTCCCCCGAGGAGCTGGCCGTGACGGCCGCCGCGGAGGCCGCGGCCCAGGCGGTGGCCAACGAGGAGGCCCAGGCGCTGGCCATCCAGGCTGTGCTGCAGGCCGCCCAGCAGGCTGTCATGAGTGAGTGCGCTGCCGCCAGAACGTTTCTGTGTCGCCTTCATCCTGGTTTTAATACTAGCCGATGTGGGGGGGGGGGCTTTGTCAGTAAAGAAATCCTAAATAAAACATCGTTCAGAGCTACCTGAACCTTTGTGATCTGCGGACCGGGGTGTTGTAACATTTCCAAAAACATTTCAGAAACGGCCGAAAGGCGCAGATATGGTTATCGGAGATGGCCCTTTTGGCCAGGTGTGGAAATGTTTTGTGCAGGTTTTGACATATGCGGTAGGCACTTCTCAGCACCCATTCAGCGTCTTAACAGAGGGTGACCAGGTTTGTACTCGAGCTGTAAAATGTCCTGCGAAACTGCCTGGCTCCAGGGTGCCATGGAGGAGACACCGTGTGCGTCTTCCGTAGTGTTCCAGACCTTCCCTGAGCGTCGCTGTGACCCCTTGCAGCTTCCGTGCTGTAAAGAAGTGCCGTCTGTTCTCGGGGGGGGGGGGGATCTGGGGGCAAGTGGCATATCCCTTCACCCCCCCGCCCTGTGTCTGTCCCCCCCCCTCCAGGTGCGAACGAGGGTGACCCCGGGCAGGACGGTGGGCAGCCCACCACCATCCCCATCGTGCTGACCCAGCAGGAGCTGGCCGCGCTGGTGCACCAGCAGCAGCAGCTCCAGGAGGCCCAGGCCCAGGCCCAGGCCGCTGCTGCGGCCGCGGCCGCCGCCGCCGCCTCCCAGCAGCAGCAGCAGCAGCAGCAGCAGCAGCAGCACCAGCACCACCAGCAGGCCGCCGCCCAGCACCTGCCCCCGCCGGTGCAGCCCCCTCCCGCGCTGCCCACCGAGGGCCTGGCGCCCGCCGACAGCCTCAACGACCCGTCCTCCGAGAGCAACGGGCACAACGAGCTCGCGACCGGCGTTGCCAGCGCGGCGGCGGCTGTGGGGCTCCTCCCTCGCACCTCAGCCGAGAGTGAGTGTCCGCCTGCGCCTCGTTCTCCCAGAGCCGCGCTTCATGCCCCTTATAGGGGACGTCCTGGTTTCCGATGGGCGATGGGCGGAACAAACTGGCGCCACTTCTAACGGCTTCTGTGTGCAAGTCGGTTTGTCTGCCCTCTTCTCGGGGGCGTTTTCAGTGTGGCCTGAGCTTTTTCTTTAAAATGAATATAACAGCGGTTATATTTGGCCTGCGTGAGGCGACCGGCACTGACCTGTTCCTCTCTCTGCTCCAGCCCTGGCCCCCTCCAGCACTTTCGCGCCCCCCCAGCCCATGGTGGTGGTGGCGGCAAGTCCCGCCAAGATGCAGGCCGCCGCCGCCCTGGCAGAGGTGGCCAACGGGATCGAGACGGCAGCCGGGGTGAGTCTTCGCACGGACGCGCTGGGAAGGACAGGCCGTGCTCCCGCTCGCCTGCGGGGAGCAGCAGAGACAGCGGGGCACTCTCTGCCGCGCTGTCAGAAGTACTCTGGGATTAGACAAACATTCTTCCTCGTCGGAATTGAATCGTGACAGCTACTGATCCTACTGGTGGAGGAAACTTAATAGATCTGCAGCTCAGAGTGATCTCCTGTCCCAGCCTGAGGAACAGACAGTGAGCCTGTCTCTCAATAATAATAATACAGTGTGCGATCTCCTGTCCCAGCCTGAGGAACAGTGAGCCTGTCTCTCAATAATAATAATACAGTGTGCGATCTCCTGTCCCAGCCTGAGGAACAGTGAGCCTGTCTCTCAATAATAATAATACAGTGTGTGATCTCCTGTCCCAGCCTGAGGAACAGACAGTGAGCCCGTCTCTCAATAATAATACAGTGTGTGATCTCCTGTCCCAGCCTGAGGAACAGACAGTGAGCCCGTCTCTCAATAATAATAATCCAGTGTGTGATCTCCTGTCCCAGCCTGAGGAACAGACAGTGAGCCTGTCTCTCAATAATAATAATACAGTGTGCGATCTCCTGTCCCAGCCTGAGGAACAGACAGTGAGCCTGTCTCTCAATAATAATAATACAGTGTGTGATCTCCTGTCCCAGCCTGAGGAACAGACAGTGAGCCTGTCTCTCAATAATAATAATACAGTGTGTGATCTCCTGTCCCAGCCTGAGGAACAGACAGTGAGCCTGTCTCTCAATAATAATAATAGTGTGTGATCTCCTGTCCCAGCCTGAGGAACAGACAGTGAGCCTGTCTCTCAATAATAATAATACAGTGTGTGATCTCCTGTCCCAGCCTGAGGAACAGACAGTGAGCCTGTCTCTCAATAATAATACAGTGTGCGATCTCCTGTCCCAGCCTGAGGAACAGTGAGCCTGTCTCTCAATAATAATAATACAGTGTGTGATCTCCTGTCCCAGCCTGAGGAACAGACAGTGTGCCTGTCTCACAACAATCTTATTATACCTCTATAAATGTCCTCTTAATTTTCTCCTTTTGGCAACACTGTACTTCATCGGTCGTGCCATGAAAGCGTGACAGAGCTTTGTGACCTTGCTAGTTCTCGGCCGCCAGCCGGCTCGCCGTGCAGCTGTTTTCCTCGCACGCGTGTTAACCCGCCTGCTGTCTCCTCTCCTCTCCCCCATCCCGGCGGCGCAGAAGCAGGACCCTGCTCCGGCCCCCGTCAAGGCTCCGGTGAAGAAGGAGAACCAGTGGTTTGACGTTGGCGTCGTGAAGGTCACCAACATGGTCGTCACTCACTACTTCCTGCCGCCAGACGACGCTCCCTCGACTGAAGTGAGTCCTCTCACGTTACCTCCTCGCCTTTCTCACGAGTGTCGCGGAGCTTTTCCAGAAAAAGTGACACGAGCTCTTACAGGTTTAATTAAGTTTGTCCCAGGTGCACGTTACGTCCCCAAGTTGTTCTCCTCTTGTATGCTTATCGATCCGGCATTGATAATCGGTCCGAGAATGATGGGAGTGTGGAGCACTACAGGGCACAGTGTCCTAGCAGTGTGGAAGGCCAACAAGATGTCTTGCATAGGAAAACGTTGGCTTGTTTCGGTTCCACAACCGTGCGTGCACGGTCTCTCAAATGTGTTGTCCGCACTCCCCCACTGGGCCTGTCGCTGCGCCCTGCTCATCTCGCAGCCTAGCAGCGAGCCTTTACAGTCATGGGCATGCACGTCCCCACCAGGGTTCTCAGTCCCCCCCCGTAAGAGGGAACACCGGAGCGGGGCAACGACCTGATCCGTCTGTGTTCCGCAGGACGACTCGGGCGCCGTCCCCGACTACAACCAGATGAAGAAGGTGGAGCTCCAGCCCGGCACGGCCTACAAGTTCCGCGTGGCGGGGATCAACGCCTGCGGCCGCGGCCCCTTCTCCGAGATCTCCGCCTTCAAGACCTGCCTGCCCGGATTCCCCGGTGCGCCGTGCGCCATCAAGATCAGCAAGGTACACCACCGCGCGCTCGGCACGCGGCCTTTCACGTGACAACCCCCCCCTCCCCCACCTCGCCGTCGCGCAGTCTCGGAAACCCCCACTTCATACGCAAAGAGGCCAAATCAAAACCCTAGCAATGTACTGAACTCATCTTATCCTTCCTCATTCTCTCATTCTTCATTCTCGGTATGTCAGACCACCACATCTTGGTGGAACGATATCATAGTAATAATTCCTTAGTCTTCTATAGCGCTTTTCTGGACACTCCACTCAAAGCGCTTCACAGGTACTGGCCAGGCTCCCACCTGCTGAGCTTCAGTGGGTTGTCAGTTGTGAGTTGCAGGGTGATATGGATTTTGGCAATCTACAAGATAAACAAGAACATATAAGGTAAAGCTCAGACTGCCCATCAGCCTGTTACCTCTCACTCGTTGGCTAATCTGTTGAATTTCTCTCTCTCTCGCCTTCCGCCAGAGCCCGGACGGCGCTCACCTGACGTGGGAGCCCCCCTCGATGACGTCGGGGAAGATCGTGGAGTACTCGGTGTACCTGGCCATCCAGAGCGCCCAGGCCGGCGAGCCCAAGGCATCGGCGCCGGCCCAGCTGGCCTTCATGCGGGTGTACTGCGGGCCCAGCCCGTCCTGCCTGGTCCAGTCCTCCAGCCTGTCCAACGCCCACATCGACTACACCACCAAGCCCGCCATCATCTTCCGCATCGCCGCCCGTAACGAGAAGGGCTACGGCCCTGCCACGCAAGTCAGGTGGCTGCAAGGTACGAGCGCGGCGCCGCCCTGGCGGATCTGCTCTTTACTCTCTTCGGTCTCCTGGACCCGGTGCGATAATTTGGTGGGTGTGGATTGAACAGGTGAACAGAACCTACAAAGGCTTGGGTTAGAAAGGGTGAGAAAGTGTATTGGACTGCGAGTTGTTGTTAGCCAATGCTCTTGCCTGTTATGCCATCCTGGCTGTACAGCAAGATTGTTCTGAGTGCGTTCTCTCTGTCTCGGCAGAGTCCAGTAAAGATGGCTCATCAGCGAAGCCCGCCACAAAGAGACCCGTCTCTTCTCCCGAAGTGTGAGTATCCATGTGCCTCATCCGTAGCTCTTCCGCTGCGGAGCAGTCAGCGCTGACCTGCTCTCCCGAAAAACCCCAAACCTGCCACCGGGCTCTCGCATACGTGCTCCCGAGTCCACGTCTGCCTGCACTTGAACTCCGTTCTTGTTGTCATCGACCAGTACCAAACGTCAAAGGCGGAGAGGAATGTGGGCAGTGATTCCTAACCGAGCCGAAGGGACGTTGGTTTGAGGTGTGGTGGTCGGGTCTCACCAAGATAATACAATCTAAAAGCTGTCTGAAGAGTTTTGGCAAACTCGTTCACCTAAAATACCCTGCCCCTTTAAGGCATCTCCTAACCCTGTTATTTTTGCAATGGCTTCTGTCAAGGTAATTAATTTAACTGTTTATCTTAAATTCTCAGGGTTATTAATAAGGCTTTTGGGATAACAGGGCACAAATAATAAGGTTTGTTCTTATTTAATATCAGAAGCGTACATAAAGAGAACTAGTTATCAGTACTGAATCGGAGATCAAGGTGCAGTAAACCTTTAGGCTCCTGGTGTGCCACGTAGTTATTTTGTATGGAGAGTCTTCACTCTTGTCGCTCGCTAGCCTGCTTCTCCATTTTTACTAATTTGCATATAAGGCATTTAGCTGTAATTTAATTGTAGCAGGTGACTGTTCTATAGATGCCTGCAATAACACGATACTGATCTATCCTGTAAGACCACAGAAAAAGACTGCAAATGTTGACACGTTAACAGCTCAGAAGTGGGTGAAAAATCACTGTGTGTTTTTATTACATTCAGTTTTATACATGTGGAAATGAGATGGTTGGCACAATGAAGGCATGTCGATGATGCCTCAGGGACGTGTGACCCAGCAGGGTCGTCCCTACAAGTCCCACGGACCCGACGGTCGCAGACAGCTGCCGTAGCCTCAGTATTTATTTATTTTTTACAACCCCTTCAACTTCTCACGCTTGGTTGACCTGCTCCCCAAAAACCAAACTGCGAGCTTCAGTCTGGCCACGTGGGATTGTTAACTCCGCTTCAGTGAACCTGGGTCGACTTCAGTTTAACCCTTGTGTGTTTTCAGCGAATGTGGTCCCGGGCAGTCCGGCCTGTTGTTTTTTGGTAGGGCCGTTTCACACCACGATCGTCGGCCGTTATTGACTCTTCCTTTTTTGCCTTCTCCCTCTCTGCCTGCAGGAAAGCCACTGGTCCAAAGAAGGCAAAATCGGACGGCCAGTGACGGGACATCCTCAACACGCATCCCCTCCCCCTTCTTCCTGACTCAGACATTTGCTGACCCCCCCCCCCCTCCCCTCACATCCACATCCACACCCCTGCCAACAACCCCGCCCTCGCCCCCAAAGAACTCTGCCCCCGACCCCCCAAACATGACCCTGGTCCCCACTGCTGCCGCCCCCTCTGTGCGGCTGCCTGGGCGCCCCGTGCCCTGAGGAGGAGGAGGAGGAGGAAGCACCGGGACAAGAAGGGGGTGGACCCCAGCCGAAGGTTTATATAGGTGCCATGGACGCCTTATCGCAACTTGTATTTTTATTTTTATTGTTGTATTATTATTATTACTACTAGTAGTTCTACTCCTTGAGCAAGACAAACGAGAAGCACATTTTTTGTTTTCGTTGAGCTTTTTCGTGTTGGAAACCAAAACGGCAGACGTTTTCCTCTGCCGCCGCCTCGGGGGACTCACGTCACGCAATAAGGATTCCTCGTGCTTTCCTTTCTTCTTCATGGCAGCGTTGCGAGCTCCTTTTTTTTTTGTTAATATATTTTTTGTACATTTTTTTTTCTTCTCTGCCTCCCTCTGCCTGCGCCTTCTCCGTGGGGAGGGGGGAGGGGGGGGTGTGCGCGTGCCCCCCCTTTCAATGCAGGGAAAACGGGGAAAAGAAGGAAAAAAAAACTTGAGCTGTGAATTTCGCTTCAGGAGATCGTGTTTTTTTTTTGTCAGTTTTGAGGTGTGTGTGTTTTCTGAGGGGTGTTGGGGGTGCCCCGAAGAAGGAGACGAGAACAGGTGTGCGTGATGGGCCAGGAGTGGGATTTAAACTTTCAAAAATGGAAAAGGCAAAAGTAGGGGGGGGGAAGGATTTTTATTTGGGAGTTTAAAAGCACTTGCTACGAAACAGAAGAGGAGGAACTTGGGAGAATCAGCTGATTTCTGAGAGAGACGCTTTTGGTGGGATGGTGTGGACTGAGCTAATGGTGCTGTCTCCCGGTGTGATGTCATCACTGTGCGCCCGCTTCAGGGGGAGCTGGAAGGACACTGCAGAGGGGAAGGGTCTCCTGAAGCAGAGGGACTTAGATGGGCGTGGCTCTCTTGGTGCCACGTTAAAATCTCGCGATGCCTTCCCGAAAAAAATAAACAAGCTGTACAGCAGACGTTTTCCATTTAGTTTATTTTTGTATTAATTTTTTAATAGCTTCTGCCCTCGTGTGCGTGTGGATGAGGTGTATGCGCTTCCGCACACCTGTATTTTTTAAACCTCATGTTATTATTTTCGGTCCTTAACTGTTGATTCATTTCCCTGTTGTTTCCATGTTTGGGGGATGAGAGAGTGGGGGGGTGGGGACACAGCACAGTACAGGAGCTCTTCTTACAAGACGTCTTTACTAAATGCTGATGCGTTTTTGCTCATTGTTTTTATTGAAAGTAGAAGGTTTTTGGTCGGAAAGCAAATATGATAAATAGCAGAAGAAGAGCAGGACTGAAAAACTTTGGGGATGGGGGGAGCAGAAGATTTGCGCAGCGTGATTTGCTGCTTTTCCTTGAGGACGCTCAGCCTGTTAGCAGCGTGGGACAGGGTAGGACAGCAGCTGACAGGACGTCCGCTCCCTGCCTCTTCCAGTATCGCTCTGCTCGCCGCCTGCCTTCGCAAACATTGTGGAGGGGAAGGTGTTTTTTTTTCTAACCCGTTTTAGAGACGCTGCAAAACAAATCAGTAGGATTTTTTTTTTTCCCTGGATTGGCGGAAGCTGTCGAGAGAGAAAATTGGATGGAAAAACAATAAAACTGTATTTACTTTAGTTTTTTTTTTGGTTCTGTATTTTACAGGAATAAAAGGGGGAAAGGGGTGGGTCTTGTGCATCGTCATGTGACTGAGAATGTTTCGGGGGCACCTTGTGTACGTGTTTCTGACTGGAGGGGAGGGATATGTTTTTTTGGGCGGGGGGTTACAAGGGGCATTGGCCTAGCCAAAGTTCAGGCTCAATTGTACATTAGATCCTTCATATAGCAAGAAGAAGAAAAAGATCTTGGCCTTTTTTATATAAATTACCTGTAACAAAGTTTTTACATGTTGGTCATCTCTTGATTGCCTTTTTGTGTCTTGACATATAAAACAAAAAGAAATATCTACTGTCTTACTTCTTGGAGTGATGTATTTCTTAGCGGACTCTGATGTCTTTTTTTTTTTTTTTTTTTAAGGGCGGGGTCCGGGTGGCGGGACATTTTTAATAGTGGAAATGCTTGATTTGTAAAAGAATACTCCTGCAGCCTGTCATCAAAGATCTATTTTCTTATGTCTGCAATGTGGGATTGATCTTCCAAGGTTAATTCTCAATCCCCTTTCCGCCTGCTGTACTTGTAGTCACCTTTTTTAAAAGGAAGTGTGAGTCTGTGGTTTTCTTCCATTGCGTTTCCCCAGTGTGGAGCTGCCTGTGGTCAGTCAGCTGAACTTGCAGTCCACACAGGGAAATATGAGGACTGAGCACCTGAGCACGCCTACCCCCCCCCCCCCCCCCCCCCAATGTTCATCACGCTACCTGCAGCAGCGCCAGCATCACGCATAAGAGAGCTTATAATCTCCTGGGGGCAACAGAGGGTGCAGTGCTAAGGAAAGAGTCGTTCACGTGTGTCCAAGTGGTACTTGCTCGCCAAGGTCCACTCGGGTAGTTGGGGGAGCATGGTGGCAAAAGGATTGCATTGCTGCTTCGCAGTAGGGAGGCCCTGGTGTCTGGCTGGGTGGAGTTTCTGTGTTCTCCCGGTGTTGGCGTGGGTTTCCTCTGATGGCTCTGGTTTCCTCCTCCAGTCCAAAGACGTACGGGTGGGTTAATTTTCCTTTGGGGGGAAAATTGGCCTTGGTGTGAGTGGTTGCACGTGTTTGTGCTTGTGTCCGTGTGTGCGTGTGCCTAATGATGGACTGGTGTCCCATCCAGGGTGTACCCTGCCTCATGCCCACTGCATGCTGGGACAGGCTCTGGCTCCCCCGTGCCCCTGAATTGGAAGAAGCAGTTGGAAACTGGACAGATGCAGTGGGTAATGGGGGTCACAGTCTGGTCAAGTCCGAGTTACAGGGATCAGGATATCTCTACAGGGGGAGTTACGGGGCAGCACTTTCTACACCAGATGTGTGCATTTACTTCAGTATGCAGTATTTACAAGAGCCAGTCTTTGAAGATCATTTCAAAGATGGAGAAAGCTGGGAAAATTGTGCACCAGGAGCAAAAAAAAATAAAAAATGGATGTCCTGCTTCTTCAGCAACTGGAGTGAAGCAGTATGTTCGACAAATGGCTTTGAACAGTGGATAAGGGGGGGGAAGGGCTCACTTTTTTTAAAACAAAAGTAATGCCCAAGTCTAAATATGACTTTGAATCGCAGGTCTTTGGTATGGGCACAGAAATTTGTGGTAGCAAGGGGCAGTGGTTTTGTTTTTGAAAACTGGTACTTGGCCTTTTAGAAATTCTTGAACTGAAGGAGTCCTGTACTTGCCCAGTGGTTGCCGGTGCTGTGGGCCTCTGCACTGAGAGATTTTTATTCCTGGGATGGTTGTGCCACATGCTTCAAATTCAAGCACAGAAAACTGTACAAGGCGTGGTGGAGGGGCTAGAAATCATATTTGTTTTTAGGAAAAGGTTTATTCTGAACATCAGAAGGGGCCTGTGTGTCTGAGGGAGCTTATAATGGCAAATAATTCCTTACAGGGATATAGTGCTTCTTTAACACTCCACTCCACTCAAAGCACATTACTGGTAATGGGGATCCCCTCCACCACCACCAGTGTGCCCCACCTGGATGATGTGACTACAGCCAGCGTGCACCAGTCCTCTCCCCACACACCAGCTCTCAGTGGGGAGGAGAGCAGAGTGATGAAGCCAGTTCAGAGAGGGGGGGTTATTAGGAGGCCATGACTGGTCAAGGGCAGGTGGACGTTTGGTCAGGACGCTGGGATACTGGCCAGGCTCATACCTGCTGACCTGTGGGTTGCTGGTTGTGAGTTGCAGGGTGATAAAAGCTGCTGGCTATAGCGATGTAGCGATGATTGCTTGTGTCTCCCATAGTGATTAATGGGGGGGAGGGGGGCTCCAATTCAACTGAGTGATGTATGGAAACTGCTTCACCAGCTGGTTTCAGGGGGAACCATAGAGAGGCCAGATTGTTCAAGCCCAGAGTGGCACTTAGCCTGGAGATCTTTCATGATGGAGGCATCAGGTGCTCGGTTTAATCTCTCGGGCAGAAGACAGAACCTCCTGCAGGACGGGGTTCTGTCACACTGGGGCAGTGGCTTGGTCATTCTTATTCAAAGGAAAGAGCAGCCCCCCCTTACTGGTCCACCACCACCATGGACAGCAGCATCCATAATTTTTATCGTTGTCTCCCATCCCTGTAATAGCCAGGCTTGGCTCAGTCTATCTGATGAGATCCGGGTATGAAGGTTACGAAGGTGCTTAGAATTAAGAATTACTTCTAAAGCTTAAAATGTGACTTTTTCAGCCAATCTGCTTTTCGAATGACTTATTAAACTGCTGAACCAGGGCCTCTTCAGGATCCCAGATGAGCATCCCAATTTTGTCATTGACATATCTTTCGAGAGTTGCGAGGTGACGCACTATGATATTTGAATACAATTGACAGAGGTGCTTGATTTCTTCCAAAATACCCTTGAGGTTCATCCTCTGAAGGGATAATATTTTAACTTTACTGATAATAACCCTTATGGAATTGCAGTATTTGCAACAGCAAGTTAGTAAGCAAAGTGGGTCGAGAAAAAAGTTTAATTTGAAAGTTTAGGCTTAAACAGCAGGACTTAGATGACATGTTCAGGTAAATCTAAAGTCTGAATGGAAAAGCCTGCATGCTAGGTATATATCACTATGTTGGAACACATTTAAACATTTCAGCTATCACAATGCAGAAATGAACATATTTCCATCCATTGTAATGAAAACCTATTTTGACATGTGGCAGTGCAGCATGGTCAATTAATATTAACTACCTCCTATGTGACTAATGCATTTTTTATCTCTATTCTCCAGAAAGCCAAACTGGTTAAATCCTAGAGTTATGTGGAGGCACTCGTTAGTCCTACAACTAATTTAGTATATAGAAACCTTGAAATGAATATGGGAAAGGCACCAGAAAATAGAGGAACTTCATAAAAATAAATGGAGAAGTGGAGGAACAGAGAGAAGCTGCTTCCAGGTGAAACGCTTGAGGGCTTCTTTTTTCAAGGATTTAATTAACGTCCATCATTCAGTGGGCAGCAGTTCCACGAGCTTCAGCCCCAGACTGCCGTCCTGCGAGAAAGCTGTAGCACCTCCAGTCCGCCAGGGGGCAGGGTTGTCAGCAGACGCACCGGCCCTCCGGTTTCTCCTCTGGCGTTCTGGAGGCAAGCTGGAAATAGTCCCCAGGGGTCTCAGAGCTGTAGTCCTTGAACTGCAAGAGACAGTAACACGGGTAAGAGTGAATGCACTTTTATGCGGCCAGTTGAAGTTGTATCTGGGGCCAGCACGAGAGACCGTCTTTCACTGGTAATTACTCTGAGAGCCCCGTGGTCTTTTGTGCTCGACTCTCAACTCAAACGCAGCAGTCGTCTCTTTTTACAGCTTCCATCGTCAGCTAACGACACCCGAGCGACATCTGTACCGGGCGTACACCCGCACCCTCGCACTAAAGCACGGTGCCGGCAGCTCCGATACAACTCGTCGGCGCAGGTGTGGCAGGAACTGGTGCGAGCAGGCGTGTGTGATATTCCACCCTGCCGCAAGGAGAGCGCGGCTCTGGAACCAGGCTCAAGAAGAGCCGCCTGATACACCACTTATTTGTCTCAAGAAGAGCCTCCTGTTCTCAGTTTTAGATGCACTCGCTCGTAGTTTCCACTTGCGTCTGCTGGTTCGGGTTTCACTGCTGGTTCTCAAGAAACCCGCAGTTTGACTCTGTTGATGCCTTTGAGCAGTGTGAACACCTGGATCAGGTCTCCTTGTAGTCGATAATAAAGAGGTTCGGTCCCTTCAGCCTGTCGGGACAGATCACTCCCTGAAGCCCTGGATGGTGCCTGGTCGCTCTTCTCCGGACGGATTCTGGGGTGGTCCCAGGAAGGGAGAGGCTCAGACTGGACACGACCCCAGTGAGGATGAAGTGGTTCTGCAGATCACACGTAAAACATAAGCCGGTCTGGGTGGGACTCACATAGTGCAGCGCAGCTCTGACGGCGCTCAGGAACGGCTTGTCCACGTCGATGTCCTCCTTGGCGCTGACTTCAAAGTACTCCGCCCCCAACTCCGCGCACCAGTCCTGCGCGCGCTTTCCCGTCACCTGCGTCCATAAAGACAGAGCGCTGTCGTCATTTCCAACATCACCGACTGTCTGGTACCTTCAACAGCTCCATCACCCATCACCCCCTCCGGCACCCTCATCACCACCAAAACCCCCTCCCAGGCTGCCAACAAACCTTAAATTTGAAGCAAGTTCCAAACACCCGCCACTCTTTGTGTAAGGGTGTGTTTTGTGTAATAACCGAGTGGTAAATTGTGCATTATCTGTACCCCTAAGAAGTATATAGACTTGGATCAACCCTCCACTCAGTTATCTTTGTTCTAGACCGAAGAGACTCAGTTCCTTTAACGTGACCATGCATGAACGTGGACATACGACCAGGAAATAGCCTTGTTAATTTTCTATGAACTCTCTAATGGTGTAATACCGTTTTTGACCACAACCGAACACAATATTCTAAATCTGGTCTCTCTACCTTCTTTGAAAGCAGATGCAGTTTTATTCAGGGTCGCAGCAGGTGTGGGTGTGTGCGCGGGCGCGACGCTGACCTCTCGGTTGTCCAGGTCGGTCTTGTTGCCCACGACGACGAAAGGGAAGCGCTGGGGGTCGGGGGGGTCGGCCTGCACCATGAACTCGCGCCTCCAGGAGTCCAGGGCGGCGAAGGAGGCCGCGGAGGTGACGTCGAACACCAGGAGGCAGCAGTGGGCACCGCGGTACAGGGCGCCCCCTAGGGACTGGAATCGCTCGGTCCCGGCCGTGTCCCAGATCTGGAAACGAACACACGACTGGGGCACGCTGTCACATGGCACCCAATACACGCGGGGCACCACAACCGTGTGGTGTGAGGAATATACATGTGCGTTCTGGATTTTTGTACTTATTCTTTCAACAGCTACCATCAGCACAGTCGAGGAAAGTTGTCCCTGTGCCTCTGTCTTCCTAAGTGCACCAGCTCTTTATTTCAAGTGTCGTGAACATATTGTTTCAAGTTTGCTGAAGCTGACTAAATGCCAACCACACCCACTGAAAACACCCGACCTCCCCGCCACAGGGCCCCGCAGATACTCCTGAATCTGAAGCCGTGGGTTTCCCCACTGTCGCGGGGCACGGCCAGCGTTTCCGAGTTTACAGAAGGAGACTTTGTGCGTTAAGGCCAGGGGGTTGGCTGTGCTCATCAGACACGCACGGTCCGTTAGCGTTCTGCAGAAGGCAGGTTACCACCTGGATGGGACACCAGTCCGTCGCAGGACACAGACGTGCGCATTCACACTCACACCAGGGTCAGTTTTCCCCCGGAAGCCCATTAACTCACCCGTGTGTCTGCGGACTGTGGGGAGAACATACAAGCTCCACACAGACAGCACCCCAAGGCCCCAGCGGTGCTTGGTCCCAGTCTAACCACCATGTCACTGTTGCGCCCCAAAAAAGCTTCACTTAGTCCGTGAAGGCGCCCTTAGGAAGTGAGAGTGCAGCTGGTGTGGGGGTCTCCCGAGACTGGGGTAGGGATCCCCGGAGGGAGAGCAGGGGCCGATCGCCCGAACGCCACGCGTACCTGCAGGCTGACCGGCCTGTCGTCCACCGTGATGTCCTTGGTGAAGAAGTCCGCCCCGATCGTGGCCCGGTACAGGTTGGTGAAGCGCCGGTTCACATACTGGTTCATGAAGGAGGACTTCCCCGCCCTGCACAGAGAAGGAGCCCCCGTCAGCGACGCTCTCGCCATCGCCCCCTGCAGGCGGGCGCCCTCCGCCACGCCCACGGCCCCGCAGGTTGCTTTCCCCCCCAGCTCCTGTGAGCGTTCGTCGTGCGAAAGCACTAAATCCATGATTCCTTTATCGATCCGTCTCTTACCCCCCCGGTAGGTCAGTTCTACAGGATTCTCACCGAGACCCACGTGTGCACCAGAGCTCGTCCTGAAGCAGCACCCCTGAAGTAGTGCTGCACATGGGATTCGAACCCCTGACCACAGACCCCCCCCGCACAGGCCTGGAGTCTCACAACCCCGATCGACAGACCTTTGTAGGGATGCAAGGAGTCACAGTGCAGTCCAGTGAAGGATGCTCTCTCTCACACTGCCCCGAATTACAGCAGTGTTACAGAGTGTTTTATAGTCCGAGTTCGGCTCTGGTCACCCTACGTTCTGACCATGAATGGGTGTTGGAGTGACCATTACCACAGTGCTTCCACTTCTGCCCCAGAGCTATTCCTGATCCTTTCAGCTGTTCCTGAGGGGTCACGTACAGCACCAGGTGTCTGTTTAAAACTCACACAAGCCGGGTCAGGGGTCAGGGGTCAGACTGCTACACCTTCCCCCATGGGACCCGCTCCACCCCCACCGGGGCGACACCCAGAGACGCACCGCTCCCCCGGCTGAGCGAAGGGGGGCTCTGGAGACACCAGACAGTTCTAACCCATGGGAAAACGATCCAGGACGCGCTGATCAATGCTCTTCCTTTTAAGAAGAGAAACACTGATTACGTATCTGGGTCGTCAGATTATCATCTCCTGCAAAGGACAGCACTCCCTGCGGCCCTGGGGCAATGGTTTGGGAATTCTCAACTGGGGGGGGGGGGAGAGAGCCCCCTACTGGTCCACTGACACCATTTCAATAGTTCCTTACACTTACATAGCACTTTTCTGGACACCACTCAAAGCGCTTTACAGGTAATGGGGATCCCCTCCACCACCACCAGTGTGCAGCCCCACCTGGATGATGCTCCAGTCCTCTCCCCACACACCAGCTCTCAGTGGGGAGGAGAGCAGAGTGATGAAGCCAGTTCAGAGAGGGGGGTTATTAGGAGGCCATGATTGGTAAAGGCCAGGGGGAACTTTGGCCAGGGCGCCAGGGTAACACCCCTACTCTTATCGAGAAACATCCTGGGATTTGTAATGATTTTTAATGACCACGGAGACTCAGGACCCTGGTTGTACATTGCATCTCAAGGACAGCACGTTTTTAAGCAGCAACCTGGATTTCCCCCTTCCGGAGTTCTCCTGTTCCCAGGACCAGACCCTATACGCATCAGAAGTGGTCAATAATGATACAATAACGCACTGAACTTGTTTTCAGAGGTTCTGAACTCGTTTAAAATTTCAGATCCGTCGTCATGAGCACTTCTGTAGTTCCACCTGTGTCCGCAAGGCGGCGCTAAAGAGTTACAGATCCGTTGCAAAAGAGTTATTTCTGCGCGCAGGTACGCAAGTCTTAAACTTGAAGCTCAGCGCCTGCCGCTCGGATTGCTGAACTTCAAGCTGAAAAGCGCACTATTATCTTGGTGAACATGGCTTATCACCTACAATACAGCCGTGCTAAAGAAAATGTATTACTTATTTTTTTTTAGACGTAATTAAGCTTAATTTACTTTTCTAACGACCGGTGCCACGGTGTCACTTTCTCAGTGCAACTTCTGTATCGGACAGATCCTTCTCTGCCGCGAGAGGAACAGCTCGGTACGTAAGGCTGTCGAGTTGGAAATGAATTCTGTAACAGGAAAGTTTTGCATTTTTGCCCTAAAACCCCAGAAACGTACAATATAAACTTAATTAAGGGGAGGTGGGGCTGGAATCGACGAGTAAGCACGGGGAAACGAGTTCCGACGTCGTTCATTAAGATCCCAGCTGGAGAGGTAATGGTGAATCAGGCCACACATTCCGTCTCACCTGAGATACAAAACTACACCCAGAAACCACACCGGTAGCCAAGGAGGGAAGCCAAGGCCCTCGCCAGAAAGTGCGCTTAATGACAGCATTAATAGGCATCCCCGGTCTCACGGAGCAGCACCGCGACACAACTCGATAGCCGGTCGGAGCAGCTCTCGGAACAGCTGTGGCAGAAACTCACCCCGAATTCCCGAGCAGGATCACCTTGAGATGCGGCTTCTGCGCGTGAGACATGCCGCGGGTGCCGTCCGTCCGTCCGCGAGAGCGGCCGCGCCCGGCGGCGTCTTATCTCGAGCCGCTGGCGGATGTTGGCGTCAGGCGACCGCGTCCGCTGTCCGTCTGCGGGGCGGAGGAGCGGGACGGGTGTTCTCCCTCCCTCCCGCTTTCGTTTACATAAAATAAAGAGCTCTTATCCCCCCCGAATAAAATACGTTTGTCGCTTGTCAAGTGAACGACGTGATCTTAAGGTTTTACACGGCAGAACGGAGGCGAGCGCGTTTTTAAATGAGCGTCGACGGGCGTGCTAATCAGTGTGCAGAGGCAGACGGGTATTAAGAAGACTAGCAGCAGCCCGATCTCATCGGAGCTCAAGGCCTGGTCGGGGCTGGGATGGAAGACCTCGGAAGAAACACCAGGTGTCTGCTGTAAGTCGTGTTGCTGGTGGACCAGTAGGGGGCGATCTTTCCTACCGGACCCCCAGTCTCCAAGCCGGTGCCCCCAGTGTGGCGACCAGGCACACTTTTGGTGCTGGTGCTGCAGGAGGAGCTGTCCTTGGGACTGGACGAGACGCCACCCTGAGTCCTGACTGCTTGGTCGGGGAGTTGGGGTGTTAACTCTGCTAAAGTACATTCTGGGTTTGCACTCTCTGGCCCCTTAGATCAGTCTCTCTCTCCTCCCCTTGATCTGCAGTGTCTTGAATGACCACTGTGTGTCTCCGAGGTGGGGTCGCTGGTGCAGAATGACCACTGTGTGTCTCCCAGGTGGGGTTACTGGTGCAGAATGACCACTGTGTGTCTCCCAGGTGGGGTTACTGGTGCAGAAAGGCCACTGTGTGTCTCCCAGGTGGGGTCGCTGGTGCAGAATGACCACTGTGTGTCTTCCAGGTGGGGTCGCTGGTGCAGAATGACCACTGTGTGTCTCCCAGGTGGGGCTGCTGGTGCAGAATGGCCGCTGTGTGTCTCCCAGGTGGGGTTACTGCTGCAGAATGACCGCTGTGTGTCTCCCAGTTTGGCGGAATTGCTGCCTCACAGCGCTGGAGGCCCTGGGTTCATGTGGGGAAATTTAATGTTTAACGGCTTTATCTGTGAAGCTGTAGCACAGAGTAAACACCGAGCCCTCAGAGGCAAACAAGCGACACCGAATCCGAGGTTGTCTTCTCGGTTGCTGAGCTCCGGGGTTGTCTCACCCGTTTCCGAACGCGCTGTCGGGGAAAATAAGTTGAAACCCCTGTAAATATATATATATTTTGATACAGCGCTTCACCGCCTGCTTGCTGGCTAAGGGTCTCGATGCGTTGATATTGACACCTTCCTGCTGGCCCCGTGTTGAAGAAAGAGGTTAGAACACGCAGGTATAATGCTGTAGTGACCTGTTTTTGCCAGTGTCAAGTGTATTTCGTGACACAACAGAAATCATATGTTTGTTCATTAGGTGTTTTGGGAGGAGTGAAAAGTGTCTTAAATTTCGTGGGCTTTAGGTAAGAAGTTCGGAAACTGCACCTCGACGCAAACGCAGATAATAGTAATAGTTCTATGATAATGTATGGGAACAAGTAATAGGTTTATTCCATGCTGAAAAAAAGAAGAAAGAGAACACAACGTTTCGGCCGTGGAGCCTTCTTCAGGTATGATAATGTATTATACGAATATTGTAACGAATACTGCGAGCGAAGGGACAGCGGTAAAATCCCGTGTTATTATGTGTCATCAGAATAAAAAGCTACCTGGCTACAGAAGCCAGAGAAATGCGCCCCCTGGCGGCCATGCCGCGCCTTCCCGCTGGCCCGCGGTAACTATGGAAACCTCTCCAAGGCTGCGGAGAGCTACCGCTTGTTTCCAGTCTCAGCTGAACGCCATGGGACAGAAACCGAGTTTCCCCTTACAAAACTGGATCGACACCGCCGTAGCTGATCAAAAGAGGTTCGGCTTATGACCGTTTGTAATAGTTTTCTAAACGCCAGGTGAGGCGCGGCCTTCCAGGCGTCTCCGATCCCCGGTGTTTCCTGCGGTTGTGCCCGATGGATCAGTACAGCATACTGGGCAGGATCGGGGAAGGAGCCCACGGCATCGTTTTTAAAGCCAAGCATATTGAGGTATCATTCATTCGTCTTATTATTTACATTTTGCCATTTAATTTTCTTTTTAAAGGTTTTGGGAGCAAACGGCGTAGGAATGCCATTCGATCAGATAACCGAGAAACATAAAACCATCGAGCGATGCACTGGTTGAGATTGTTTTTATACGTATAAATATCTTCTAAACTATGTTCAAAACCATTAGGTAAGAGTATTACCGTTGAAAGTTTTTTTAAGTCTTCAATGCATTTTAAGTTTGTGTTGTCGTCTTTATTCTTTTATTTAACTCCCTCGATACAACGGTTGTTAATGAGTCATTTTGAATAAAAGTGCCTGCTCTGACGCTAACGCCCTTAGAACTGCCAACAGTTCAGATGCGAGAAGTGCTGAAACCTGTTTCCTCTCCTGAATTCATCTGCGTGTTCTGTGGCCGGGACAGAGAGCCACAGTCCAGACAGTTTTCTGGGTGTCCTTTAAAAAATATCAGTTTCCGCAACCCTGAGCGATTCGTCTGGACCCGTGAAGCAGCTAAGAGGGCACCTGAAGCTGAAATCCCACCAGCCTGTAGCTCTCAGGAGCCCCAGGTGCTCCTCGAAAGCGGTCAGAATGCGCTCTGTGGGCATCATTGAACTGCACACATCTCCTGTTATTTAGGTGGAGTTCCTCCCTTGTTTCACACACTGCTCCCAGGCTGGTGCCTCACACGTCTGGAAGTTCCTGCGGGACACTGGCTTTGCGCGCTGTTAACGGATTCGAATTCCCAGATTCCTAAACCGGGGTCTCAGACTCAGTTCCTGGAGAGTCACAGTGTCTTCTGTTCGGTGCTCCTACCTGAGCAGGCAATCGGATGGTTGACCTAGGTATTTTCTCAGTCATGCAATGGGTATTTCATCTGAAGGTTATAAAGCATTGTAGCTGATTATTCAAAACATTCCCTTCTTGGCCAGCAGCTGTGTCACCCTGCAGCTGACAGCTGGCCGCCCACTGGAGCTCAGCAGGAGTGCGCCTGGCCAGTACCTGGATGGGAGACCTCCTGGGAAAAACTGAGGCTGCTGCTGGAAGAGGTGTTAGTGGGGCCAGCAGGGGGCGCTCACCCTGCAGTCTGTGTGGGTCCTACTGCCCCAGTATAGTGATGGGATACTATACTGTAAAAAAAAAAGTCTGTCCTTCCGATGAGAGATAAAACCGAGGTTCTGACTCTTGACCAGTCATGGCCTCCTAATAACCCCCCTCTCTGAACTGGCTTCATCACTCTGCTCTCCTCCCCACTGAGAGCTGGTGTGTGGGGAGAGGACTGGGGCATCATCCAGGTGGGGCTGCACACTGGTGGTCCAGAAAAGCGCTATATAAGTGTAAAGATTATAATTCTTATTCTTATTCGTATTGTTCATTAATGGTACAATTGCCTGTACACCCTGGATTCCACCCTGGAGTATGATAGAAGTGTAGCAATTAAGCCTTGAATGAATTAGACCAAACATGTAATGGAGAGCTTGGGTTTAACACGAGTCACAAGGTACTGCAGCCTGCAGGAACTGAGTTTGAAAACGCTGTGGTAAGTAACTGAAGAGTCTTTACCGGCAACCTGAGTTCGACAGGACCCGTTTCCGCGATCACGCCGGCCAGTGTCCTGCGTTTTCGGAGCAGAGCTGCGAGCCAGTTTGCAGGACAGACTCCCGATGTGCGGAAGCTGCTGGCGACCGTTCCGAATCCCAGCGGCGCGTGAGCCGAGGAGTCCCAGGACACAGTGCGGGGGGTGGGGGCTCTGTCATCTGCCCTTGGGGCTCACAGAGGGCTCTCTTGTCTCCGGCACAGACGGGAGAGACGGTGGCCCTGAAGAAGGTCGCTCTCCGGAAGCTGGAAGACGGGATCCCCAGCCAGGCGCTCCGCGAAATCAAGGCGCTGCAGGAGATCGAGGACAACCCCTATGTGAGTTGCCTTTTCCCTTTCTTGCATCCCTTTTTCCCCCCGGGATGGATCTCCTGGGATCCACTCGGGAAGAAACCCAGCCGCCGAGGCCGGGAGAACGGCCTGGGAACGTTCCTGCGTTCTCAGGGCTGCCGGCCGAACCTCGTTGACGGGTGTCAACGTGCAGTGCATGCTTGCAGACAGGAAGCTCTGTGTGTGAGTGTGAGTGTGAGTGTGAGTGTGAGTGTGAGTGTGAGTGTGAGTGTGAGTGTGAGTGTGAGTGATTTTGGCAACAGATCACCTGGCAATTAAAGCCATTCTCTTCAGCTTGTACCCTCTCTGCCATAAGGCTTTCGGCCCTCCCTTGCCAGGCGCCCCCCAGCCCTCGTCCTGGGGAGCTGCTGGGCTTCTTCAGCTCCTGCCCGGCTCTTCTCCTCCCTTCAGCCTGATTCAAGGTCAGACCGGGCAGGTGGAGCCTCATGGCTCAAAGATCGTAGGCTCAAGCCTGGGTCCTGTTGCCCGAAAGCTGTGACTGAGACTCTGCCCAAAAAGGGGGCCAGGATTAGTCACCCAGGGCTCAGCAGGCCATCTCCCAGCGCGCCCTGGCTGCCCGCAGGCTTGCAGTGCCATTGGCGAGCGATGCGCCCCCCCCCCGTTGCCCATCTAGAGACAGAGCGGCTCAAAGTGTGGGCGAGCTGGAGGGCCCTGTCTTACTCACGTGTTCGTTTGCCTTTAATAATAAAAATTCTCTGCCTCTTCCACCTGTCTCCCTTTCCCCCTGCACCCCCATCTCCCCCCTTCTCTTTCTCTCTCTCTCTCCCCCCCTCTTCCACCTGTCCCTCCCTGCCTCAGGTGGTGAAGCTGAAGAATGTGTTTCCTCACGGCACCGGCTTCGTGCTGGTGTTCGAGTACATGCTGTCCGACCTGTCGGAGGTCATCCGCAACTCCCAGCGGCCCCTGACGGAGTCGCAGGTCAAGGGTTACATGATGATGCTGCTGAAGGGCGTGGCCTTCTGCCACGAGAACTCCATCATGCACCGCGTGAGTCCCGCTCCGGGGGCTGAGGCCGGGGGTTCGACTGAGGATTAGAATGGCGTTTGGAACAAATACTTCTGGCTTTTGTTTCCCCAGAAAAGAGTCTTGGAAATACGCCTCTCGTATTTCAAGGATCGCCCTGGCCTGTTAGGGGTCATTGGTCCCGGCAGGTGGCCTGGGTTGGGTGTCATGCTGGGGTTAGGACAGAGCAGAGACGTGTCAGTGTGGAAATCATAGCCCTTCCTTTCCCCTGTAGTTACATCCTTGCAGTAACTTCTGATTTTTAGCATTTCAGCCGCATTGTAATGAGCGAAACCACGGTCCCGTTTCGGGGCTCTCCCCCGTACCCCCTCTTTCCTCCCTCTTCTGGTGCTGGTTCTCCCCTTGCAGGACCTGAAGCCGGCCAACCTGCTCATCAGCTCCACGGGGCACCTGAAGATCGCCGACTTCGGGCTGGCCCGGCTCTTCTCCAGCGAGGGCGACCGGCTGTACAGTCACCAGGTGGCCACCAGGTGGGGCCAAACACATCCGACTCCCAGAGCAATGCTGCCGCAGGCTCTTGCATAGCAATCGTCGCCAAGGCCGTGGTATTCAAGTCTGTCACTATGTTGCATGTTGGGAGGTTGCTATAAGAAATATTCACAGGTGCTGTTCTTGAAAAATGAGATTCCTTGCATTTATATAGTACTTTAAACGATGGGACAGTGGTTAGCGTTGCCGCGTGGCAGCGCTGGGCCTTCTCCTCTTCCTCCAGCGGGGCCTCAGGGTTAAATAGGATCCTGCCATTTAAAGCGCCGGTGTCTGCAGGGACCTGCCCACAGCCCCTGGCCCAGAGGAACCGAAGCCGCTCTGTCCCGAGGGTCACAGCATCACGGGGGAGGGGGAGCTCTTCCTGCTCTTGTGCTTTTGTTTTATTAAAGCTTGAGACGGACGTGTTTTTAAGTGAGCATTGCTGCCACGCAGTGCTGGGGCCCCCAGGTTCTGGTGCTGTCTGTGTGGAGTCTGCATGTTCTCCCCGGATTTGTGTGGGTTTCCTCCAGGTGCTCCGGTTTCCTCCCCCAGTCCAAAAGCTTACTCTTGGGTTAACTGGCTTCTGGGAAAACAGGCCGTGGTGTGGCTGTTTTTCCTCTGTGTCTGCGTGTGAATCTGTGTGTGAGATCGACTGACATCCCACCCAGGGTGTACCCTGCCTTGTGCCCATTGCTTGCCAGGAAAGCCTCCGGGTCCCCCTCTCAATCTGTTGTTTCCGTCTCGTCCTTCCAAAATGTATTAATTGCATAATTCAGTTCAGTAAGGCCTGGACAGAGGCAGGCTAAAGGTCAGGCTTAGAGGTGAAGCGAGCACCCCAGGCCCCAAGCACCCATGAAGAGCAGGTGCACTTAACACTGTATACAGGAGGCACCTCCCTACACAGAGAGTTGCCCCACTGCCAGCGGGGAGAAGCAGAGACAGAGGTGCACTTCCTACTGCACTGTGAGAAATATGCTGGGATTAGACAAACATTCTTCCCCAAATTTACAAACCTAATCCCAGAACTCCCACACCTGCCGGAATCACAACAGGTCCCAATTCTACTGGGAGAGGGAGGAGGGAGGAGGGAGCTCAGTTGAACTGGCAGCCTGGTATGTGACTGCCTGTCCCAGCCTGAGGAACAGTGTGCCTGTCTCCCAGTAATGCTCCATCTGTTTGAATGTAAATGTGTTATGATGTGTCTTGTGTTGTAAATGTCTGTAGATTTGATGTTAATTGTATTTGTATTGCTTTGGCAGCACCGATAGCTGGAGCAAGGGGCACAGGTGTGCTGAGCAGGCTCCTTGCATTTGTAAAGTTTCTCAGGCTCCTTTTTTTCCTTGTCGAAAGAGAAGTACTCAAGATACAGAGCATACCTTTCTTCATCTGCGTTTCACTATTACAGGTGGTACCGAGCGCCAGAACTTCTGTACGGGGCCCGTAAATATGACGAAGGAGTAGATCTCTGGTGCGTATGAGACCCTCTGTTGTGCTCCAGGTTGTAGTTGTGTCCCTGAGTGGTCAGGTGATCTGCCGATCACTGCAGTAGCGTGTGTTAGTAGCCCTGCTCTGATCCCGACTTCAAACTGTTCTCACCCCTGCACTCTGGCAAGCGGTACTGCAGTATTACAGTACGGACAATGTGTTCTCCACAACAACGTGTTGTTCTTTCTGTTATTTCTGTTTATTAGGTCTGTAATGTTCCGTCTACAGTGTGTGGTGTTGTCTGATGTACTATGTGTCCTGAGAGATCAATGTGAATAAGAATTCCAATGTGCACATACATATGGCAGTAAGATCCTCTACCTCGACCCTGCAGGGGCTGCGTGCTGTAGCCGTGTCTAGGCCCTGTCTAGAGGGGCAGCACACAATTGCATGAGGGCTGCCGGTCAGTTTCCAGATGAACAAATGGGGATTCCCTGTCAAGGATTGTTAAAAAGTTGACCATTGGAAACTTTGTTCGTTTTGCAAACGCATCGCAAGGTCGCCTCCTGGAGGCCTGAGGCAGAGTTCGTGATTGTGCATGTATGCGGTTTGTAACCGTGCAGCTCGTCAGGTCAGCTCAAGTCTCAGACAGCCTAAGACCTCTGAATCAGAACTAGCCTGGACGCTGTGAGCTGTGTCTGCTTGTGTGCAACATCCCTGCCTCTCTCCCTCTCTGTTGTGTGTGGCAGGGCGGTGGGGTGTATATTTGGGGAGCTGCTCAATAACTCCCCTCTGTTTCCTGGGGAGAACGACATCGAGCAGCTGTGCTGCGTGCTGCGGGTCCTGGGCACCCCCAACGAGAAAGTGTGGCCGGTAAGACGCACGCTCACACACGCAATGCACGCTCACACACGCAACGCATGCTCACACAGGCTCACACACACGCAACACATGCTCACACACGCAACACACGCTCACACAGGCTCACACACACGCAACACATGCTCAAACATCCAACACGCTCACACAGGCTCTTGCACATGACACATATGCTCACACACACAACACACGCTCACACAGTCTCTCACAAGCAACAAATGCTCACACACGCAACACACGCTCAAACATGCAACACGCTCACACAGGCTCTCGCACACGCAACATGGGCTCACACACGCCAGACATGCTCAAACATACACTGGAACGTGCAGGTAGGTAGATACTCTCTCACATACAGGAATGGTCATACATTAGTGGCATCATATAGGGCACAGCCTTCAGGATAAAGGACTTTCCAGATTTCCATCCTTGTAAACGCACTGCAGACTACTGGATACCGTTTCAGCAGAGGAGTAACTGTTACCTGCTGCATACAAGGTGAGATCTTGTCTTTTCTTTCGTCTCCTGTCGATCACTTTACTTTCACTACCAGGTGTGATCCATAGGAAAAGCGAGGTGTGATCTTGTGAAGTGTAGAACCCTGGCACATGTGCACTTCGAGCAGGTGTGCTGTTGATCAGCTCTGAAAGGAACGTGCTGGCTTTGCTAAAATCTCCAGGCCTCCCTCTCCAGTTTGCTGCCTCTCGTCGGCGTCATTTCCTTCTCTCTCTGTTACAGCCTCCCCTTCTCCGTTCCAAGCTCTCAATCTCTCTCTCAATGTGCTTCTGTCCTCCCCCACCTCCTGTCTTTCTCCAGGAGATCACGGAGCTGCCGGATTACAACAAGATCACCTTCAAGGAGAATCCGCCGATCCCTCTGGAGCAGATTGTTCCGGACGCCTCTGACCAGGCTGTGGACCTGCTGAAGCGGTTCCTGGTGTACCCATCCAAACAGAGGATAACCGCCAGCCAGGTGAGAGAGAGAGACTGTGTCCCACACCACTGTCCAGCAGCGCAGAGGACAGGTCAGACAGGTGAGAGAGAGACTGTGTCCCACACCACTGTCCAGCAGCACAGAGGACAGGTCAGACAGGTGAGAGAGAGACTGTGAGGACACTGTCCAGCAGCGCAGAGGACAGGTCAGACAGGTGAGAGAGAGACTGTGAAGACACTGTCCAGCAGCGCAGAGGACAGGTCAGACAGGTGAGAGAGACTGTGAGGACACTGTCCAGCAGCACAGAGGACAGGTCAGACAGGTGAGAGAGACTGTGTCCCACACCACTGTCCAGCAGCGCAGAGGACAGGTCAGACAGGTGAGAGAGAGACTGTGAGGACACTGTCCAGCAGCACAGAGGACAGGTCAGACAGGCGAGAGAGAGACTGCGAGGACACTGTCCAGCAGCACAGAGGACAGGTCAGAGAGACTGCTGTGAGGCTGTGGGCTGTGAGCGGGGCTCTGAGACCGAGAGTGAGGGCTGCACTCCCCGTGACCCTGTGTCACATGAGCGGGGCGGCGCCTTGCAGTCCATCGCTCACCCTGTTCGTATCCCCCCCCCCCCAGGCTCTGCTACACCCCTACTTCTTCACGGCGCCCCTCCCAGCCCACCACTCGGAGCTGCCCATCCCCCAGCGGGGGGGCAAGCGGACCCGGCAGCGCCTGCCGCACCCCTGCGAGTTCTCGGTGGACAGGCCCCTGGAGGAGAGCCTGGTGGACCCGCGCCTGGTCTCCGGACAGGCCTGGGGGTGTTTCTGAGCCGGTCGCCCCCCGCCCCTCCCAGCACAGGGCGGCAGGGGCTCCCCTCTTTCTGAGCGAACCAGAATCCACTGCGTCTCCCCCTCCGAGCGGGGCCGCTGGACAGTCTGATCTCCTAAAATACAGACAGCCCTACCCTTGCACCAGCATAGAGGCGATGGAGACTGCTGAGGATCTTGCACGTCATTTGAAGACAAATTAATAATGCAGAACACAGACTGACAAACAGATGTTATTTTTAAGATTGGGTTTGAATTCAAATCGATTTCCTACGGAAATGAAAAATGACTGGAAAGGCTGTCTCCCCAGTTATCTGGGTGTAGTTGCATGGGCCCACCACAAGAGGGCTCTCTTATATTAACATTGAACGTGTAAAACCGGCTTTTTGTTGGGGTTTTTTTGCTGTTTATTTCCTGGTTGTGACATGTTGGGACACCCCAGAGAAACTCTTAGAGAACATTTATGGTATATTAAGGCATTGTGTCCTCCCACAGGCCAAAGGCATGCAGGGAGGTTAACTGGCTTGTGGGAAAATGGGCCCTGGTGCTTGTGTGTGTGTGTGTGAGCTGCGCTGGGCTGGACTGGAAGAAGTGGTTAGAAAATGGATAAGACGTTATGACTGATTATCACCAAGCAGGGTATCTGAACAAGACAGGTAGATAATTGAAGCCCCTGGGCAGACCTTTCTGAAAGGTAACCCCACCTCTTACTAGCACATCTGTCCAAGTTATTGCATGAGTTTGCTCTGAGAGTGCAGAGCTGTGATCTAGCCGGGAATCTTGTGTCACAGATACAGTGGGAACAGACAATAAACAGGACCCTGGGCTTTTCCGGGGTGAGCAAAAACTAAATGCAAGAGTCCGATCCTTTTTTTCCCCTTCGTCATTGTCATGTCACCTTCCCATAATATTCTTCCCTCTTGCACAGACAACTGTTTGGCCTGTCTAGCCTAATCGCGTGCCTAATGTTTTCCCAGGATAAAAAGAAGCTCTGAGATCTTTCTGTTTCCTAACTTGGTACTGTGAATTCTTGTTTTTGCCAGCTGGTTTTCTTGCACTTGGAGGATGAAATTTTTGCACTCTGCCGCCTCACTGCGTAGCCACAAGAGCCACGGCTCTTTGTAGTTATTTTTTCATCCCTGAGCCAGTGATTGTTTGCAACGACTGACCCTTGCCGCGTCTGAGTCCGTTTTCAGAGTCTGGAGCTCAAAGGGGTTCAGCACGGCGCTCAGGGTCCCACGCGATGAGCCTGTGGCAGAGCCTAGAATCTCCTGGCATCAGGGCGCTGTACCCTTTCCATCGGTCTTGCCACCTTCCTCCCCCATGAGCTCTGCCCAGCAGCGGTTGAGGAAGCGTCCTGGACCAGGAGAAGGAGCTCGGCCCAGGCGCTGGCAGCCTGCATCCGGGCAGAGCCTGGCTTTACGGGAGTCACTGCGCGGTGACTTGGAAACCGAGCTTCGGGGAACAATCAGCTTCAGTATTCCAAGATCTGACATTACAGAGTGAGCAGGCAGAGAGAGGTGAGTTCCTGGAAAGCAGACATTGGGGCATGGACATCTTGGGTCGACGCTAGGTTAGGAGCTGTTGTCCTTCTGAGAGCTGGCATGGCATGACATTTCTGAGCCCTCCAGCCCGAAGTATCTTGACTGAAAAAGCTGTGTTGCATTTATTTTTAATCTAAGATATGTCTGTGTACCTGCATTGGCTGTGTTGCTGTGGTATTGAGGTTATAGAGAGATCCTCTTATTTAGAGCTTGTGAAACCTAGTTCTTCCTCTGTAGAAATCGCCCCTTCTGTCTCGGCGCAGCCTGAGGGACAGAGGAACGCTCCTTGCTCAAACATTAAGGCCATGAGGAGAGTACAAAGTGTATAATCAAGGTACATTCAATAGGCAAATGCTAGAGATTATTTTTTAATAAATCTCCATACTCTTGTCTTAGCCAGCAATCAATGGTATATTTCCTATAGGGCTCCAGATTGAGGGACACTTTGAAAGAAATACTTCCACAAGGCATCCTCTGTGTTTCCTATATCTGTAGCTGAGCTGGGAAATGGAGGGGTGCAGCAGGGACATGCACTGAGCTGTTGCCCAGTTCACACATGCAGACATCCAGTGCACTCAAGCCCCAGACAAGCACACGTGTGACAAAACACGCATACACACGCCCGTGCCCGAGGGCGCTACGACACGAGTCCGGCACGGAGCGGGATTGTCTGGGAGTGGGGAAGGATGTCGTGAGTTCCATTGCAGGTCGGATCCAGACCCGGTACTGATTGATCGGCACTCGTGGATGTCGGCAGCATGGAGAAAGCCGCCTTCCTCCCGAGAACCCTGGGTAAATTATAATCTGAGAGGGAAGGAATTCTGCATCCCCATCCCCAAGTTTTCAGCGTCTCTGCTTGTTGGTCCTAATCAGACAGGGAAACCTTTTCTTTTTAAGTGAAATCTGAATTTGTCTTTCCACTCCATAGCTGGAATAACCCAAGAGCTCGTGATTACATGACTAAAGGTCTTTGTACCTGTGCTTCCACACTGAAACCTTTTAAAATCTGTAAGCAGGTAATGACTCCATGCACACATGCAGCATCGACATGCACACTGCCTGCTGTCGCAGCGAGCACACACACACACACACACGTTCTGCGTCTTTATTTATCGGCATGTGTGCGGGAGCATGCGGGCAGCCTCCTGGGCCAAGCGCAGTGCGGGCTGGGCCTCCTCTTCCTCCAGCGGGCCTCAGGGTTAAATAGGATCCTGCCATTTAAAGCGCCGGTGTCTGCAGGGACCTGCCCACAGCTCCTGGCCCAGAGGAACCGAAGCCGCTCTGTCCCGAGGGTCTCAGCATCAC
Source organism: Lepisosteus platostomus (assembly GCF_059453375.1). Classification (NCBI taxonomy): domain Eukaryota; kingdom Metazoa; phylum Chordata; class Actinopteri; order Semionotiformes; family Lepisosteidae; genus Lepisosteus; species Lepisosteus platostomus. The sequence continues at coordinate 3,376,877 of NC_142613.1, forward strand.
GGGGGAGGGGGAGCTCTTCCTGCTCTTGTGCTTTTGTTTCTCTGCAGTTTGAGATGATTTTAAGGACAGTAAACACTCCGGGCGGCACAGAGGTCAGCCTGCTGCCGCGCAGTGCTGGGGCCCTGGGTTCAGTTTCAGCCCCGGGGCACTGTCTGTGTGGAGCTTGCATGTTCTCCACACGTTCACATGGCTTTCGTCCCACAGTCCAAAGACACGCTGGTGGGTTAACTGGCTCCTGGGGACACTGGCCCTGGTGTGAGTGCACGTTTGTGGTCGTCTGCCCCACGGTGGCCAGATATCCTGTGCGGGGTGAACCGTGTCTTGTGGCCGTTGCTTGCTGGGATAGGCACTGAGAGCTGGTGTGGGGGGAGCGTACTGGCGCATCATCCAGGTGGGGCTGCACACTGGTGGGGGTGGAGGGGATCCCCATTACCTGTGAAGCACTTTGAGTGGAGTGTCCAGAAAAAAGCTATATAAGGATATTATTATTATTATTATTATTATTATTATTATTAGAACATGAGGTCCCCCCTGTACCCCAGAGCTGGGTATTTCCAGTCTGCAGAGCCCGTGTTTCGCCAGGGCAGCAGTGGGGTGAGAGGGCTGGATCTGCCCGCGTCCTTGTTTTCTGCCAGCCGGTCAGCGCTGACGTCTGGCCGGGGGGGGGAGGTGTATTACAGCTGAGCTGTCCCGCGGAGAGAGAGAGAGAAGATCAGCGCCCTGTGGTCACTCCAGGCCTGGGCAGGCGCGGTTGAGTGGGCCAGCGGGCAGGACGCGAGCTGCCGGTCCACTCTGGTGGCAATAAAAAGGTCTTTCCAGGTTTGGATATTAAGTCAATCACAGCCCGTCTTGGGTCAGAACACAGACAAGAGCTGCTTGGGGCTGCTGTAAATAAGGGGGTGCTGGGTGGAAGCAGGGACTTGAAAAGGGGTCCATCAGTCGGAAGTCTTGGGAACCCCCCCCCCCCAGTCCCGGAAAGAAGACCGAGGCTGAAACTCAGACACACGGAGAGGAGTCGGCCACTAGTTTAGGTGCTTGAGCCTGGGGGAAAGCACAGCCCCTGCTCGTCGTTTAGTGCGTCCAGATGGAATGTTCTTCCCTGGCCTTGCAGCGTGAGGCAGCGCCAGCGGGAAGCTCTTCCTGCCTGCCTGCTGAGCTGCCGACCTTGTGCGTTTCTTCCTCCTGGAGCGCTGAAGGAGGACGTGGGCAGAGACCTGAGGAGGAGGAGGGTGGGGGAGTGAGAATGGGCAGCGGGCAGCGCTGGTCCCGGGTGTACTGGTGTCTCAGTATTGCTCAGCAGCTGGTGTGCGACGCGGAGATAAGGCATCCCTGTTTCACGGAAATTCACAGACGCCACCTTCTAGGGAAGCAGAGGCCCAGAGCTCTGCGCGAATCACACCCCTCTCTGGCTCGCTGGCTCTCTCTCTGCCTGTGGAAAGGAAGCCGAGCATCAGGCCTGTTTCTTCAGCTTCTCTTTTCTCTCAGAGACACGTCAGACAGCTCTGACCGAACCAGAGAGTCTGGAACCACGTAAAAACCAAAGGGGCAGCCCTCGGGGGGAAGCAGTCTGCGCGGTCAGCTGAGTGGCAGGACCAGGGCTGTCGCGCTCTGCGGTGCAGCGGGCAGGCGCGCAGTGTGGTCAGCGTCCTGGCTGGCCCGCGCAGGCTGAACGGGTCTGGGGTGCGTCCAGTTGTCCCAGTCCGTCCCACGTGGCCGTGCTTCGGCTACATTCGGGCCTGGGGCTCTCAGGCCAATCCCAGCACACCCTGCAAAGTCAGAGGTGTTACAACCCCCGTGTCTGTGGTTTGGCTTTTTTGTACTTTTGTGAAAGAGCTTCAGGGTTCGGGGGCGCAGCGCCCGGCTGCAGGAGCAGGTTACTCACTGGGAGCCCTGTCTTCCCAGTAAGGGTTACCCCGATAGTGGGTGATCGCTCCCCACGTGGAGACGCTGGAGCCGTGTGGCCAGACACTGAGCCGTTAATGGGCCTGTCAGTCAGCTGGTCTCCGTGAAGCGAGATGGGCGAAACTTTGCTCTCAAACTGTGTTTAACTACATACGTGTGTGTGTGTGAGAGTTTCTTGCTAGAACTGCAGCTTTTGCATTGTAAATGACCCCTGTAGAAAACAGGGAGCACATTTTGCTATCGAGTTTGAAGCTTTGAAATCAGTCGTCCTATCAGAGTTCGCGATCAGCAGGAACATGGCCCGCGCGGGCCAGGGGATTTGCCTAGGAATGAAAGTGAGCATTCTGAGAAACGGCTGCACAGGGGAGCTCGATCCTGAAGAAACGGCACAGCTGTGTGAGTTCCACCCATGGGTTGTCGTTGTCCTCGCCCTCGTGGTGTCCCGCAAGCTGCCTGCCAGCCTGTTGTAGACGCAGACTGCGAGCTCACTCCCGGACCCCTGCTGGCGGTCGTGGCCGCCCCTCGCAGTGGTGTCCGTGTCTTCCCGTGTCCGCGTGCCTGCGCTTGCGTGGGGGGGTCGCTCCGCTGCGTGTGCATGCGTGTCTGCGCAGCCTGTTTCTGTACCGCGGTGTGTTTGTGTTCTGCTGCCGTGCACCCGAATGTGTGTGTCGTGTGTGGCTGCTGTCAGTGTGTGTGTGTGTGTCAGGGAGCCAGGGAGGGTGTTGGTGTTCCGCTGTGTCCGGGGGGTGACAGTGCCAGCCCCTCAGCCCCTCTGCTCCAGTGTTTCATCTGATAACCCCTTATCAAGAGAGAGCAGCCAGCAGAGAGCAGCCACCAGCCACATCCCCAGCGGCAGCCTGTGCCTGTCCCTGCACTGCCCTCCCTCCCTCTCCCTCTCCCTCCCCCTCACCCTCAGTTTCGCTCTTGCCCTCTTCCTCACCCTCACCCTCTTCCTCGCTCTCACCCTCGCCCTCATTCTCACCCTCATCCATGCCTTCATTCTCGCATTCTTTTTCGCTTTCACCCTCACCCCCTCTCGCCGTCACCCTCGCGCTGTTCCTCGCCCTCTTCCTCACCCTTATCCTCATCCTCGCCCTCATTCTTGCTCTCTTCCTCACCCTCACCCTCTTCTTCGCTCTCACCCTCGCCCTCGCCCTCATTCTCACCCTCATCCATGCCTTCATTCTCGCATTCTTTGTCACCCTCACCCTCGCCCCCTCTCGCCCTCACCCTCGCCGTCACCCTCGCTCTGTTCCTCGCCCTCTTCCTCACCCTTATCCTCATCCTCGCCCTCATTCTTGCTCTCTTCCTCGCTCTCACCCTCTCTCACCCTCTTCCTCACCCTCGCCCTCGCCCTCTCTGAGCTCTGTTCTCTCGGAGCAGCCTGCTGTCCTTGCTGGGCAGAGCTCGGAGCTGCTGGGAGCATGGCTGCTGTCTAACCCCACGCCGCTGGGGCTCCTGGGTAACCGTGGGCTCGCGGTCCCTCTCCAGCCCTGACAGTGAAACGGGAGGGTTATTTCTGTAACGGGGTGTCCTCACGGCTTGGCGTGTTGAGCCCCCCCGGGTACAGTGCAGGCTGAGCATGGCTGGCTGGGGGGGGGGTCCGGGTTCTGGTCCTGTTGGCTCCAGATAACACTGCTTCTGTATCCCACTGGATCCTGGTCCCACCAGTTCATGGTTCCCAGTGGTTCTGGGTCCCGCTGGCTCTGGGTCTTGCTGATTCTGTGTGCCACTGATTCAGGATCCTGCTGGTTCTGGTCCCATCACACAGCAGTCCGACCCATTTCGGGTTTTATGAGACGTGACCGCTTGTTAAGTTGGAAAGACAAAGCACAATAAAAATAGCAAAATATTTAATGTCGCTGTTGATGTCACTTTAATTTGACGTGAAGTCAGGTTGAAATACACAGCACCTAGTTTTGGCTTTGAGCAGAACCAGCATCAGCCTGATCCGTCTCATTCTGATCACCCCAGAACCCACTGATTCCACCACAGATGTACTGTGGCCTGCTGATCACTGTAATTTTAGGAGAGGCTGAGTACCCAGTGAGTCTCTCCTGCAGCGTGAGGCCAGCCTGCCCCAGCGCCTGAGGTGTTTGTCTGCTCCCCTGTTGTGCCTGGTGTTATGTCTCAGGCACATGGTCTGTGTTACTGTGGGCCGGTGGTGGATTTGGGGCCACGCTGGGTCCTGTGTTGTGTCCCTTTCTAATTTCCCTGAAAACGCTAAATGAACAAAGGAACCAGGAAGACATTTGGCACTGAACTTTGCTTAACAAATGAGTCACCGTGAGTCTGACAAGATGTGCACTGTCTGAACTCTCGGGTTACCAGAGAGATATCTCAACCTGATTGCTGCGTTTTAATAATTTGCATTACTGTTCAGTTATAGTGTAGCACAGTGAAAGCTCTTAAGTTCATTTTTGCATTTTTATTTGCTTTGTTCAGACACTTTTCCTTTTTTGCATCTGGGTCATCGTGTGTGTGTGTGTGTGTGTGTGTGTGTGTGTGTGAGAGTGTAAGAATGTACGAAAGCGTGCGTGTGTGTGATCGAGTTTGTTCTGGCTGGACTGTTTGCAGAAATTAACAATCTGTTAATGGAGAAAAACCTCCAGTGAAAGGTGTTATCTTGTCAGTCTTGTGTCTGAATGTCACCTTACCAAACATTGTGCTGACTGAATTGGCCATGACCTCTCCGTTGTTCCCACTTTAGTTCGTTAATCTGGAGTGACATTTAAGACCTGGACTGCGGGTCTGTAGGATCTCGCATTGGCCTTGCTTGCGTGCCTCTATAATTGGTTTCTGACTTGAGGATGTAGTGTACTGTGTGTATACAGTGTACTGCGTGGGTACACTGTGCTGTGTGGGTACACTGTGCCGTGTGGATACAGTGTACTGTGAAGGTACATGCTGTCTATCAAGCGGTTATTTCCACAGTGTGTCGGCTGCATGCTGTGGTCCCTTGTGTCTCCACTTATAGGGATTTATAGGGATTTCCAGTAGATACCCGTTCACCTCCTGGACAAATACATGTTGCAACCACTATGAAGAGACTGGATTTATAGATGCTTATAGTATATAATAGAAAGTTTACACTGAAGACCAATGACGTGGCCTTCATCCATCATCAGAAGACCTCTTATACTGTAGGTTTCAGTAACCCAGAGACACAGAGCTTCGGTCTGGACCGAAATGAAATGTGATCTGCCAAGGACAGGATAGACTGCTTTACACAAAGGGCTGTGGGAGCGTGGAACAAGCTCGCCCAGCTATGTTGCTGAAGCTGATACCCTGGTTGCGTTTGGGAAACAGCTGGAGGAGATCCTGGGATCAGGACAGGAGGCACTGCTTTACACAAAGAGCAGTGGGGGTGTGGAACTGGCTGCCCAGCCACATGGTGAAACTGAATTCCTGGCTCCTCTGACTAAATGCCTGGATGAGTTGCTGTACTAGAACCTAAATGGACCAGATGGGCTGAATGTCAGTTCTCTTATTTAAAGATAATGAAATAAATGTGTAAAGTCATTTTTATGTCTTTTTTACTTTATAGATTTAGATTTTTTGTCTGGTACCACAGAGAGTAAGTGTACAACATACAGTAAATGTTGTACGTGTTGATGACTAACATGATTTGCTTATGTTACAATGGCCCCAGTCTGGTCACTCAGTAGGGCTACAATATTGCATTATCGCTTATCCACCCAGAATAAGATCAATCGAGTTTAATAGACCTCCGTGGGGCGCACTTCTCATTGACATTGCACTTAATTGGAGGCCCTTAATCGCCGGCCGATGTGAGGCTTCAGGCTCGGTCCATCCGATGGCCGCAGGTCCACACGGTACTGTCTGACAGCTCAGGCCCTGGCAGAGCAGGGCAGGCCAGCGGCGAGACAGGCACATGCAAGAGGAGGTGTGGCTCTTCCACCCAAAAAAAAGGCTTCTTGTCTTCTACACTAAACAACCCCCCCCCCCCACCACATACACACCCACACACCTCCCGGCGTCACTACCCCACCCCCTGGCCTGCCTGAACCCGCCTCCCCCCTCCTCCCTCTAACCTCAGTTATCAGCCACTCTGCCAGAAACTCTTCAGTCCTGTTGAGCAGCACCCCACTCCGGCCGACTCTCGCGCTCTCTCTCCCGCGCACACACTCGAGCTCAGAGCCGTCCCGCCGCCCCGACCCGACCCAACTCGCCCCCTGTCTGAGAGGGACCCGGGCTGGACGCCCCGAAACTGGACCGCTGAAGCCAGCACCATTACACTGCGGACCAACAGGTGGGTGACCTTTCCCTCTGCATCTCTATCCAGGCGGCGTGCTGCTCAGAGCCTTTCCTTTCCTTCCTAACCTCCGCTGCAGACTCCGGACTCCGGACTTGCGCCCCTGTTTTTTGGGGGTGTCTTGTGAGCAAGCCAGGGGTCAAAACCAGAGACGAGGTGCGTGCACGCACTAGCTTTCTGAGGGCGTTAGACGGATTTTGCACCAAAGAGAAATGCTTTGAAAGTCACCCTGTTATTAAATTTATACATTGTTTTAGAAACGACTGTTATTAATTCTAGTGACAACTGCTCCCTGATTGTTTCACAGCGCAGCTCCTTGCTGTGTTGCAGCGCAGTAGTAGATCACATCCTTTGTAAATGTAGCAGGATGACTGTCAAACCCTTCTGCTTCGCTGCAAAACTGCCTCTCCATCAGCTCTGACTACCTCCGCAGGCCCGTGCTCTAGCTGTTAAAAACAAAATGGACGTTGGGGGTACTGGCCCCTGCCTGAGCACCCCGAAGCCTGTCCAGTGGAGCTCAGATGGGGGGGCCAGGCTGTGTTCTGGAGCGGTTTCGGAGTGTGTCGGATTGCAGGGGAAGCTCTGTGGCTGGAGCAGTGTCGTCACTGCCTGGGTGACCCAATGTGCCTGCCCTGGGAGAGCCACACAGAGAGCCTCCTGCACGCGCACAGCAGCCATCTAAACTCTCCCAGAGCACACACATCCTCGTCCACACAACACGGAGGGATGTTCGCATTTCTTTTTATCTTCGTAATTCTGTCACGCTGGATTTGCGACTGTGTGGGTGGAGACAATATATCAGTTAGCTAATCAGAGGGTTTGGGTTTTTTTTTAACACTGTACACAACTTGCTCAGAGCCCCCCTTATGGGGTCTCCCTTGAGTCCCGATTTGCACGAGCCCCCGTCGTCTGCCCCCTCGCGTCCTGCAGCTCTCGGCCGCGCTCCTGTGCAGGCAGGGCTCGGCGGCGATGTTGCGATGTTGCGGCGAGGACGTACCGTCCGTTGAAAAATCCGCACGGACAGTGCAGCCGGGGGCGTCTGACAGCGCGGACGCCGGTGAGGCTGCTGTCCTGGAGACAACGGCTTCTGCTGTGAAGGAGGTTCGTGGCCGTGAGGCCCGGCTGACACTGAGGAGACGTTCTGAGACGGTGCTCAGAGTCCATGCTGGCCTTCTGCAGCCCTGGTCCCAGACAGCTGTCCTCTAGCAGAAGCTGTGAGCAGAGTGATTCTCCAGCGGCAGGGCTGCAGGGCACTAATTCACAGCTTCGCTGGTGATTATTTGTGGTTTTGCAACACTGGGCTTCAGGCGCGTCTCATGCCTGCAGCCCATGGGCTCCGAGCTTTATTTGTGTGTTTCAATGCAGCTGTCGGGCTGTCAGGTCTCACTTTTCTGATCTTCATAGCCAGGAGTGTGAGCAGGGAGAGGGGGGGGGGTGTCTTTACACTGTGGTTCCATCCAGCAAAATGACAAGCATGAAGTCTTGATTGATTAACAAGCATGAAGTCTTGATTGATAAACAAGCATGAAGTCTTGATTGATAAACAAGCATGAAGTCTTGATTGATAAACAAGCATGAAGTCTTGATTGATAAACAAGCATGAAGTCTTGATTGATAAACAAGCATGAAGTCTTGATTGATAAACAAGCATGAAGTCTTAATTGATAAACAAGCATGAAGTCTTGATTGATAAACAAACATGAAGTCTTAATTGATAAACAAGCATGAAGTCTTGATTGATTAACAAGCATGAAGTCTTGATTGATAAACAAGCATGAAGTTTTGATTGATTAACAAGCATGAAGTCTTGATTGATAAATAAGTACAAAGTCTTGATTGATGAACAAGCACGGAGTCTTGATTGATGAACGGGCCTGCTGTAGCGCTGTCCCAGTTTCCCTGTCCTCCTCTCGAACCCGGAGCTCCTGGAAAAATAAGGTTATGCGCTGTACTGGTTATCTTCACATCTTCCTGTTTTTTTCATTCAACTTTTATTGCGTTGTGTGACATATTACAGTCATATAGCAGATTGCTTGTGCGTACAACGACAGTTCTCCGGGTTGCTCGAAGCTGAACTAGTAGAGCTGTCACAAGCTGGGTGACTGTCCCCTCCTATCCACGGTGACTCGGCACTCACAGCATGACGGGGCAGTTTGTCCCCGAGTGTGAGGATGAGCCCCCTGCTCTCCCTCCTCAACTCGCTGCCAGCTCTGCTCCACTGACGTCTCTGTGCTCCGGACTCTGCTCGGCCTCTCAGTGGGTCAGGTCATGCGACTGTGACGCTCGTTATTTAAACCTCCTAGACTGCGATCAGTAAAACACATGCTTTGTCTCCAGGGTTGGTACTGAGGGGTGCTGCTGAACTTGGCGAACACTATTTTCTTTTTCCACTTTCCAAACAAACTTGTCCTGATTTTAAGTGAACCTTGCAATTTAAACCTCACTCTGTAGCTTGTGCATATCGGTCTCAATCACGAGAACTCTTTATGTTTTTTTTCTCATGAGAGATTGTTGTTGTTAAAATTGTCAGTTGCTCATGCTTGTCTTGTTGAACCATTAGCACCTACAGGAGCAGTCCACAGTCCTCACAATGTCCACTGTCCCCTCTCCACACACACTTCCCTGTCTTACACACTGTCCACTGTCCCCTGTCCTCACACACTCCACTGTCCACACACAATCTCTTGTTTGTACACAGTCCTTTGTCCACTCACATTCCACTGTCCACTGTCCCCTGTCTACTCACATTCCACTGTCCACACACAGTTCAGGTGAGAGTAAACAGGAGCACCTGAAGAAAACCAACGCAAACATGCCAGGAACATACACACTCCACACAGAAGGCAGTTACTGATCCCAGGTCCCCACGGCTGGGAGACACCAGTACGCACTGCTGGGTTTAAATTACAGGAATTATTTGGCGTGAACCTCCAGTGCACGTTCAGGAGGCGAGAGAAACAAAAGCTGGGCCGCAGGCGAGGTGAAACCGGCATGGTCTCCCCGCGGATCGGAGCACGTCGGGCGTGTGGAGGCCTGGAAGGACGTACCTGAGCTGGGATAGTGGCCGGAGACGATCCTGAGTTTTGCATTCTGCCAGTCGGCGTCCCGAAGCGCTGCTCCGTGGCGCGGGCCGACACACTCCCATCGCGCAGCTGGGCTCTTCAGGGGACAGGGCCTGTGTGCAGTTAGCTCCACGCCGCGTTCACGGCCAATTTTTATACCCTGTTCTTCACTGCGAGATAAGCCAGCGGCTGATAAATGCTCTTTATCTGGAAAAAGAAAGAGCTGTGATAAAATGGGAGCTGTTTCGAAGGCGCCCCCCCTCCAGCCCTGGAGGACGGGGTCCTGACAGCCCAGGCAGGGACCTGCCCCTCGTTCACCCAGAGCACTTCCATGGCCAGCGGGTAAAACACGAAGCATCACGAGGGAGCAACACCGCCCCGAGTGCTCGGACCTGCCTGCTTGTGTCTGTGAGTGCTGGACCCCGGCCCCGATCTCACACCTACCTGTGAGGACCCAGCCGGCGTCGCTGACTTGTCTGGTGAACGGTAGAGTGGCAAACAAAAGTATTTGGTTAAATGTAGTGAATTTAGAATCACAACCTATTTATTTGGGATTTTTTGCCCTGGATTGGCGGAAAACACTCTATGATGTCTAATTGAACACAAAATTCTACAGACCTCCTAAATTAATTATAAATAGCGAGCAGAAAATAAGTGATGATTTAATGCTAAATGCATTATGATTCTGCATTGTATCCAAGGGGGGGGGGTGAATACTTTTGATAGGTACTGTAGCATTCCCATGCCTCTGAGTGTAGGGCACAGCAACACGCAGTTTGCCACCAAGCCTGGACAGCTTCAGGGACCTCTGTCGTCCTCCCCTCCCTGTGAGCTGTTTTAACTCACTTTTGGATTTTTTTCCCATTTCTTCCGCCTGGGTTTTGGTTCAGCTCCTCTGTGCTGCAACGCGTTCTCGTCCGATAACGAGCCCCTCTTGTCCTGACCGGCGACCGAGCGCCGAATCTCTCTCGCCGAACCCCCCCCAACCCGGCTGACAAACCACAGTGCTGCCCCCTGTGGGGCGGAGCCAGTAGTGCGGCACCCTTGAGAAATTCCCAATCACGCCTGGCCGGTCAGCGCACGCAGGCCCGAGCTCGGGAGATAGCAGGCCCTGCATTCAGCAAGTGTCAGACCTTCTGTATGGTCCTCCTGGGGCACTGAGCCGAGATGCTGTTCATCTCTCCTGGGCCCAGATCCCTTCCCTGATCACCTGCAGGGCTTGCAGCTGTGGCTGGGTGGATCGAGCGATCGAAAGGTAGTGGTCAGCTGTGCTGCCAAACAACTGGACAAGCGCGGCGTGGTCATTCAGCAAGTCATTTTTGCTTTGCTTGATAACTGGATTCAAAGACCTGTCTTCAATCAAAAAATGCACTCAGCTCGCAGAGCAGGCTCTGCAAGCAAATCAGGACCACAGGGCTTTGACAAAGAGGGAGGTTCGTGTGTCTTTAATAGCCTGATTTAGGACAGAATGTAGGAGGCGATAATTTACACCAAGAGTTGTGGGTGGCTGGAACAGTCTGCCCAAATCACAGTGCAGCTGAATTTCTGTGATCCCCTCAAAACCGAAGCTCAGTGAGGCCTGTGGATCATTAAGACGCCGAGCCCCCCAACGAGCCGGGTTTGGCCAGACGGGCTCTCCTGCGTGACTGTGTGCTTTATGGTCATGTCATCCCAGCCTGGCGCTGTCGTGGGCAGTGCAGACCGGAGCCGGGCGAGGGCGAGGGCGAGGGCGAGGTGATTGAGGGCGCTCCTGCAGGGGACAGCCGCGGTACGTGTGCGGAGCGCAGCCTGCAGCTCGACTCCGGTGACAGACGGAGAGATGTGGGGGCCTGATCTGAGGCCGTGGTCTGTAATCTCCCTTCCTGAGGGCTGAGCGGGGCTCAGTATCATCTGATCCAGGTTTCATCACACGGCCGCACTGCGACAGGGCGGGAGATACAGCCGCCCAGATAACAGCTCCCGCAGCGCGGAGCCGGCCGGGCGCTGGCGGGGCACTTTCTCCGGGGCCTGACTTATCTGCGCGTGCTGGTTTTCCTGGGGCGTGCAACTCAAAACATGTTCCGAGCGGCGTGCGCGGGCGGGCGCGCTGGCATGTCCTGGTCGTGGCGTGCACACGCGCTGGTGTCTTTCTGCTTGCGCCCGTCCGTGGTGAAAGCTGCCCGTGGTGTAACACGCGGGTGGTGAAGTACAGTGCTCTCACGGGGGAGTGTGCTCAGGCCCCAGGGGCTCGGGAAGGCAGGGCTGCAGAGGGTGCGAGGCCCAGGGACAGCCGAGGGCTCGAGAGACAGGCGTGGCAGAGGGACTCTGGAGAGGCCAGGGGTTTCGCTGTGGGCAGCAGGTGTCTCCATGAGAGAAAGTGCCTGATGCTGAAGGACACAGCAGAGGCAGCTGGAGGTGTGTGTGAGGTACCCTCCCTCAGCCAGCTCAGTGTGTTCTAGAGCGGGGGTCTCTGGTCCTGGTCCTGCAGGGTCAGTGTGTGTCTGCAGGAGGTCCAGTCTGGTCCTGCAGGGTCAGTATGTGTCTGCAGGGGGTCCAGTCTAGTTCTGTAGAGTCAGTGTGTGTCTGCAGGGGGTCCAGTCTAGTTCTGTAGAGTCAGTGTGTGTCTGCAGGGGGTTCAGTCTAGTTCTGTAGGGTCAGTGTGTGTCTGCAGGGGGTCCAGTCTGGTCCCGCAGGGTCAGTGTGTCTGCAGGGGGTCCAGTCTGGTCCCACAGGGTCAGTGTGTGTCTGCAGGGGGTCCAGTCTGGTCCCGCAGGGTCAGTGTGTCTGCAGGGGGTCCAGTCTGGTCCTGCAGGGTCAGTGTGTGTTTGCAGGAGGTCCAGTCTAGTTCTGCAGGGTCAGTGTGTGTCTGCAGGAGGTCCAGTCTAGTTCTGTAGGGTCAGTGTGTGTCTGCAGGAGGTCCAGTCTGGTCCTGCAGGGTCAGTGTGTGTCTGCAGGAGGTCCAGTCTAGTTCTGTAGGGTCAGTGTGTGTCTGCAGGGGGTCCAGTCTGGTCCTGCAGGGTCAGTGTGTGTCTGCAGGAGGTCCAGTCTAGTTCTGTAGGGTCAGTGTGTGTCTGCAGGAGGTCCAGTCTGGTCCTGCAGGGTCAGTGTGTGTCTGCAGGGGGTCCAGTCTGGTCCTGCAGGGTCAGTGTGTGTCTGCAGGAGGTCCAGTCTAGTTCTGTAGGGTCAGTGTGTGTCTGCAGGAGGTCCAGTCTGGTCCTGCAGGGTCAGTGTGTGTCTGCAGGAGGTCCAGTCTAGTTCTGTAGGGTCAGTGTGTGTCTGCAGGGGGTCCAGTCTGGTCCTGCAGGGTCAGTGTGTGTCTGCAGGAGGTCCAGTCTAGTTCTGTAGGGTCAGTGTGTGTCTGCAGGAGGTCCAGTCTGGTCCTGCAGGGTCAGTGTGTGTCTGCAGGGGGTCCAGTCTGGTCCTGCAGGGTCAGTGTGTGTCTGCAGGAGGTCCAGTCTAGTTCTGTAGGGTCAGTGTGTGTCTGCAGGAGGTCCAGTCTGGTCCTGCAGGGTCAGTGTGTGTCTGCAGGAGGTCCAGTCTGGTTCTGGAGGACTGATCGTGTTTGCATTCCAGAGCTGCTTTTAATGTCCTGAATCAGCCGTGAGCTGGCTGTACTGGACACGTGTCATGTCCGAGGTGTTATCAGAAGCGAGGCTGTAGGCGAAGGAGAGGGTTCTTCGTCTCAAACGATTCCCTCCTCGCCCCGTCCCCAGGAGGTCCGCAAGACATTGACCGTGGCGCACAACTGTCGAAAACCCAGCTCGTGTCCCAGCTCGGTCTCCGCATTTCGGAAGCCTCTTCGTTAATCGCGAGCTCCTTTTTTTTCCCCCCCGCGGCGAAATTCTCTCTCTACAGTCGCACGAGCTTTTTAATAAAGCTGCAAAAATTAAAAAGGTAAAAATCTGCTTCTGGGGCGTTTCTGTAAAAGTGCGAAAAATGCGCATCTTCTATGGCGGCCGCGCAGGTGTCTAACAAACAGAGACACCAAATAACCTCTTTCGTCCCCCGGACAGCTCGTCATACTGGGCACACACACAGTGACACAGAGCAGACCCTCCCGGTTCTGGTTCTGTCAGAACCCACAACTCCTGGCCCCGCGTGTCAACCTGACTTCCGGCTTTCGTCCATCTGGCCTGCGCGTCAATGAGGCTCAGGGGCTCGCGGCTGATGAATATCTTTTTCGGCTTTTACCACGTGGGATGGGCTCAATAATCCGCATCAGTCCTGAACCCTTCAAATCACGCAGGTGTGCACAGTAAGCGTCAGGACTCCTGCGGGGGACAGGGGAGCATTTTCAGGTGGAAGAGTTGATACAGAATCATTCCCTCCTTTATCTGGAGATCACGAATTGATGCCCAGTTAATGAATTAATTAGTTTTTTGTTGTGCCGGCAGAAAAAAAGGCGGCGGGTGACTTGATCCCTGCTTCCCAAGCGTCTCTGCCAACGCTGCACCTGCAGCAGGTTCTTTCTGACATCTGACTGAGGACAGAGCGCGGAAACAGGCTAACCCTGCGCTACGGGTCTGTCTCTTCAGGGTGGCCGTGGGATCTGCTCGGTGTGGAGCTCTGGCGCGCTGCTGTGCACGTTATCAGGCAATTGTACTGGCGTGCCCGCAGCGTCACGGGCGCTCGCTCCTGAACTGACCAGTAATTCTCCTGTGATCCTGGGATCTCGGGGTGTCTACTGCCGCAGCAGATGAGCAAAAACGAAAACTCTGTTGTCGTTGTTTTTTTTTTTTCCCTTTTCGTGCATGGCCCCGCGATAACGGGCCAGTTTGAGAACAGCGCGCCCTGCCCCGTCCACACCCCCGCCACTTTCGCGTCTGGGGTGGGGCCTCCGCTCTCGGGGGCGCGCTTTCCTCTTGACCGGTCACCGCTCTCGGTCCACCTCAGGGGAAAAGATTCATTTCTTCATTGTGCGACGCAGTGCAAACTCACGCCCACCACCCTCGTCAACTGCGGGAGCGGCAGGCACAGGCCGGGCCGCGGCGCCCGAAAATCCACTCGCACTGCCGCTGGGCGACTAGAAGACGATCATTCTGCCCCTTAGTCTGTCAGAGACGTTGTCGAAACCTAAGTGCAGCCGTAACTGCGAAAACGGCTGCGTTCGTCTTTGAAGAAGATGCGCATCAGTGTCATTTCTTTTCACCTTCGTTAATAAATACTAAAGATAATTTCTAGGAAATGAGTTGGGGGATGGTGAGAGGGGAATATAAACATCTCTATACAGTTGCCAGGTCTCGATACTGTTGTCAGCACAGGCGACAGAGCAGGAAAGTTCAACTCATTTCCCATCGCCATGATCTTCATCACAGCCTCAGCTGGAGGTGATCTTTCTCAAAAGGCTGGCGTGGAGCAGGGCTACAGGCATTCTGAACCCCTGTTCTATGCTCTGTGCATCATCCCATTCAAGCAGCCCGACATGCAATTTATTGGGTGTGTGTGAGGTGCAAGTGTCTTATACAGATACAGGAAATATCCAGCGGCTGTGTCCCCCTGCAGCTCCTAGCTGGCCGCCCACTGGAGCTCAACAGGTGGGAGCCTGGCCAGTACCTGGATGGGAGACTCCTGGGAAAAACTAAGGCCGCTGCTGGAAGAGGTGTTAGTAGGGCCAGCAGGGAGCGCTCACCCTGCGGTCTGTGTGGGTCCTAATGCCCCAGTATAGTGACGGGGACACCATGCTGTAAAAAAGGTGCTGTCCTTCTGATGAGACGTAAAACTGAGGTCCTGACTCTCCGTGGTCATTAAAAATCCCGGGGTGTTTCTTGAAAAGAGAAGGGGTGTTACCCTGGAGGCCTGGCCAAAGTTTTCCCATTGGTCCTTACCAATCATGGCCTCCTAATACCCCCCCTCTCTGAACTGGCTTCATCACTCTGCTCTCCTCCCCACTGAGAGCTGCTGTGTGGGGAGAGGACTGGAGCATCATCCAGGTGGGGCTGCACACTGGTGGTGGTGGAGGGGATCTCCATTACCTGTAAAGCACTTTGAGTGGAGTGTCCAGAAAAGTGCTATATAAGTGTAATCAATTATTATTATTATTATTATCGCTCAGCGTCCGAATCCTGAAACCGGATCCGTTCAGGCAGTGGGAAAAGTTAAAGATGGAAAAGTGTTTTCCAGTAACTGTCGCAGTTTATGGTGAGTTACATTATATTAAAACTCTAACCCTTTGCAGCCCCGTTAGAACGACAGGCTGCGTTTCACTGCTGAGGTCTGACAGGAGTCACAATCCTGCAGGACAGTTCAACAGTCTTCCTTGATGTTGCCACTGTGGCCTCATGGAGCCGGGATATTGTCCAGAGGATCAAGGGAGCTGTTAGCTTGAGCACTGCGCCCGGAGAGGGGTGCTGGGAGAGGAGCCACACACT
Source organism: Lepisosteus platostomus (assembly GCF_059453375.1). NCBI lineage: Eukaryota > Metazoa > Chordata > Actinopteri > Semionotiformes > Lepisosteidae > Lepisosteus > Lepisosteus platostomus. Next base: position 3,392,464 of record NC_142613.1, read on the forward strand.
GGGTGTGGCATCCGGAGTGGACATCTGCAAACAGAATTTAAAAAGGCATGGTGGTTTGCGCGTGCATTGTGCATGGTCTCCAATAATAAGAGCCCCGGGTGTTTATTAATAAGCGCCGCAGTGGGGCCGGAGAGAGCTTTTGGAGAAGTCGGCCTCCCCACTGTCCCTGGAGCCAGCGCGCGGCCCAAGCCACTTCTCCAAACGCGCAGCCCTGTGGCCCGAGAGGCGCCGGGCCGCGCTCGCTCCGAGCCCTGCTCATTGCAGAGCCCCGGGTGAGGAAGCAGCACGACCGCTGCCTGTTTGTGCAAAAGGCAAGCTCTCTCTCAACATCGCCTTGCACAAGTTATCTGCGTGTTTACAGCCCGAACCGCAGCCGCAGGGTGAATTCTGTTGGGCCCCGTTCGGCGCCTTTTTTTCCTGTGTGTGTGTGTGTGTGTGTGTGTGTGTGTGTGTGTGTGTGTGTGTGTGTGTGTGTGTGTGTGTGTGCGGGAAATGGGAATGAGAGCGCATGGGCGGGCAGCCAGCGCCCTGCCGGATTAAAATGAGCGCTCCTCGACTTATGCCCAAGGCAGTGCTCTCCAGTGGCCGTGCCTGCGCCGGGCCCCGCAGTGGGCGATGAGCTGTCCATCCTCTTCCTGTGTTCCGCAAAAAACCCTAATTTTACATAAGCAACATAACGGCATTGTCTTCATTGTGCAGTCAGGGACAGCCACTTTCTTGCCTGTTTGCTAGACATTTAACTTAATGGTATGGGTTTTGCAACTCGACTGATATCACATTTTTAAGAAGTTGCAGAATTTCTGCATGACTGATTTGGGGCTTCCTGTGGAACCTGTGCTTACATTTCTCAGTAATGTTTTAATTCCCTTCAGCTGACTCATATGTTCATCTTAATTCATAACAAGGCTCTGCTGTTAATCAGATGAGATTGACTCGGTTTCCCTCTCTAACCCTCCATTTTGTGCTGTGTAACTTTATTATGATAATAGTCGACCTTATCAGATTCTCACAAACCTTATCTGTGCCCTCGCTCTTTATACATTGTTGCAGAGAGAAGATATCGGGCATGCGATCTAGATTGTTTCCATAAGAGCACAACTGTTTTGTCACGCTGCGTGTGTGTGTGCGTTCAGCCCGCGTGTTTGTGTGTGTCTGTGTGTGTGCAAGGAGGTGCTTTTGTGCTCGTGTTGGGGTGACAGGGTGTGTGTCGGCACGGTCATCTCGGCGTAGCTGAAATAGTGTGACGTGTCTAAGGCTGTGACTGTCATTGAGCCAGGTTGGGTATTTAGAGCTACCGACAGTGAGTTGACCTTGCAAATGGATTGTCTGAAATGACTAAAACGTTACTGGTCATCTGAAGAAGCCTGTGGAAAGCAAAGCCCAGCTCCTCTGTCGCAATTTGGTTGGTGCTCTGTGCTGTGTGCAGACTCTTCAGTTTCACTGTGTTTTTCTCTGCTCTTTACACTCTTATGGCTTTTTCCTGTTAAACAGTGTGCGAAGCATCAGCTTTTGATTCAGAATATTAGTTGAAATGTCTTGAATCAGCTCCCAAGCTTTTATGACGGCTTAAAGATGGGAGAAATCCTATCCCTGGTGTCAAACGCTAGCGGTTTTCTGGCGGGACAGAGAGGGTGCCAGCAGCAGGAGTCATCAAGTAACACCAACAGGTCCAAAGATCTTTTTCATTTAGACAGAGTTTCCCTTTTTTGGAAAAAAAAAATATTTCTCCTTTTCAACTCCTTGGCAGTGGGGTGAACACGTCCTCCTGGAGAAAGCTGCAGCCGAGATGGGCGCTTACTCGCAGTGCTTCCCTTGTGTAGCGCGCAAGCGCAGGACCCGCTGGGGCTGTGCACACGCCGCAGGTCACCAAAGGCCACCCGTTTTCTTTGAAGTCAAATTTTAGTTGCTGGGTCTTTGGTATTTTTTTTTCTTTCTCTCAAGGCTCACTTTCAACCACATTGAAAAGGGGAGGTTTTGAAAGCAGGGCTCTTCGAAAGGAAGTCCGCCGGGCAAAGAATAGCGTCTGTGTCTGGAAAGTCACCCGCAGCTTCTCCTGCGATAAAAGGGAAAAGGTGTTTTTTTTTAGAAACAACATGCAAATCGCCACAGCTTCCCCCGCGGTTCGTCAGTTGAAGTTTTTGAACTCAAATCGTCAATTAAATTGCCGATTTAAAAATCAGTTGAGTTTGTGCCTTTTCCTGGGCTCTGTGTTTCTGGGCTCTGTACGTCCTCCTCGGACCCTCGCTGCTCAGAGCGGATTCTGAGACCCAGCGATCTGCTCCTGCCCCTCGCCGTCCTGGAAGTTGCTCACTGGTGCCCCACAATGCTGTGCGTCTGTTGCTCTGAGCCTTCTCGGAGCAGAGCTGCTGCAGCTGCCTGTGGAACAATGTACGCAGACAACACACTGGCAGTATTGCATCTTGCCTTGACCCCTGTAAGTGCTCTGTCCCAGGCCGCAGTGTTACATCTATGTAAGTATTTCTGATGGAATTAATATGAGAATAGCTTTCAAATCACACAATACGTTCGTATAACTTCCCCATGGTTTCAGCATGAGCAGCAGCTGGTGGAGAGCTGTGATCAGGGGCCTCACCTGTCGCAGGTAGACCTTGTGATAAAGGCCAAGCACCTGGCTGCCATCGGGGGATTGTTCCCAGCAGGTGTTTGTGATTCCTCTTTGGATCGGGGCTCTTCAGTTTATTAAAAGCTGATAACTGCACACTCTCATACACCTTATGCCTCTCGCAGGAGGTATAGTGATGCCTCTGTTCCAGCACAGGCGGCGCGGTGGTGGGCTGGTCAGCACTGCTGCCTCACAGAGCAGGGGCCCTGGGGCCTCTTCCTGGGGTGCTGTCTGTGTGGAGCTTGCATGTTCTCCCTGTGTTCATGTGGGTTTCCTCCCACAGTCCAAAGACATGCTGGTAGGTTCATTAGCTTCTGGGAAAACTGTCTCTGGTGTGTGTGTGTGTGTGTGTGTGTGTGTGTGTGTGTGTGTGTGTGTGTGTGTGTGTGTGTGTGTGTGTGTGTGTGCCCTGTGATGGGCTGGCATCCTGTCCAGGATATATCCCGTGCCCATCTCTCCCCGGGACAAGCTCCAGCTCCACTGAGACCCCCAGAATTGGCTACGGTGTTGAGGATATGGATGGATGTCCTGAATGGCAGAGTCTGTGGGTAATTAATATTTGTCTAGTTATGCCATTCCCAGGGCAGCTTCAGGTTAATACTGGAATGCATTTCCGTTTCCTGAGACAGAACGTGTCTCACGTGCCGACGCCGCCTGGACCTTCCAGCTCGGCCCCAGGGCAGGAAGTTACAGACCCGCACGTCCATGACATCAGCCCAGACCCGCCTCTCTCTCACACCAGCCGGGTCTCCCCGGCAGGTGCAGGGAGTCTGGGAGCAGGGCTCGTGCGACAGACACGGGCAGCACGCCAGGGAGAGCGCTACCAGCAGCACCCTGTTCTCACGAAGTGTTTTCCCTTGAATCTCAGTGAGGGAGAAAAGTGTGACAGCCCATCAGCCACGCCTGTGTCAAACTTCACTCTTGAGAAACACAAAGGCGTTCCACCACACCTTCAGGCTGAATGTCCAGGATCGTTGACAGGTTTTGGACTGTGAACGAAAGGAGGTGGTCGCACACTTTCGAACACTGTCGAGATTCTTTTCAGGCCCGTGCTCGGAGTGACCGTTCCTGCACTGGGTGTGAAAACTCAATCCGGATGAATTGATGAAAAATGCCCCCGGTTGCTGGCAGTTTGAAAAACAAAATGCAGCGTAACGGCACTCAGATACGCACGAAAAATCACAGGGCTTTGTTTTATTTCAGATCTTTGTTTTCTTGAAGCCCTGTGAAGTCCTGGGATACCTGTCCCGGCGGCTCTGCCCCCAGCTGTGACCTGCTGTCTTTGTTTAGGTTCTGCTCGGTCTGCTCTTTGCTCAGACGTTTGCTGATAGACTTTAACGGAGCAGAGAATTCAAATGCTGTTGTGAAAGACTGTGCTGTCGGTTTTCTCTGGAATCGCGCCACACCTGTTCCACGGGGGTCGACTCTTGTGTGTTTTTATGCTTGCAGAGGTGGCCAACACACACACACTGCTTCAGGAGGTACCTTCACCGTGAACCCCTGAACCCCACACCGCCCACGGCCCTGCGAGCCCACCAAAAGGGTGCCCCGGCCCTTCCTCCCGCCCCCCCCCCCGATGATGGAGGATTCTGCAGAGACACGCTGGGTCTCCCCGGTCCTCATTGGGCCCGACCCGCTTTCCGGCTTCCCCTCCGAGCAGGGCCTGATCCAGACGGCGGAGGAGCCCGAGTCGTTCTACTCCAGCGTCGATTCGGACTTCACCACCCTGCCCTCCTACTTCTCCAGCCCGGCTCACAGCCGAGCCGCCCCGGCCTACCGGCATTCCCCAGGTCAGGCTCGCCCCCAGCGCCTTGCTTCCCACAGCGGGCAGCCGGAGATCAGGCCCATCGCACGCAGGCTGGTTCCTGTTCCATAGCAGCCCGATCCATGTCGGCCTTTACCGTGAGCCCCCGGCGTCTGTATGAGCGGCCAGCAGCAGGCCCTGGATATTAAAACCTTGTTACCTTGCTGGCTTGTTTTGTACAAAACCTCACAGGCAAACGTGTGATGGTAAATCGCATTAAATCTATTTCGTTCCTGCTTTATCAGGGCAGTTTGTACAAGAGCCTGCAGTGCGTAAAATCTTGATCAGATTTGTGTGCGCTGGGCACCTATCTCTTTTCCTGCAATGTTTCTTAAGACCTGTGTTGCACAATGTAAGATGCTTCTCTCTCGCAAATGTATCCTACTAATGTATATAGAAATATATCTCCATAATAACGTTATATTTGAACAATTGCAAACCCCTCACCTCCCCCTCCCTGTGTCTTGATCAGCTTTACCCTGCAAAACGGATATTTCAGGGTGTAACAGAGGCAGAACACGTCTCTCTCCGTCATCTCCCTCTTTAATGATCTTTTTTTCCCCTCTTGCTCTCCGTGTGATTTTAAACACCCTTCCCTCTCTCTGTCTCTCTGGTTTTCCCCCAGTGCGCCAGGTCTACTCCTCCTCCTCTCTCCTCAACAACCTGCAGTGGCTCGACGGGACGGCCCACTCCCTGAACTCTCCGTACAACCCCCCTCCGCACCCCTCCTGGTCCGTCGGCCCCTTCGGCAAGACGCCGCTGTCCTCCCCGGGGGGCTCCCTCTCCCTCTACCCCACCTCCTCCTCTTTCACCTCCCCCAAGGAAGGCCTGCCTTCGCCGGGCCGGGACGACAAGGCGAGCCCCAGGCTCCAGGAGGCCTTGAAGGCCGAGCGCCTCAGCCCCAGCAGCGGCATGGGGGGTGGCACTTTCCTGAACCTGGGCTCGGGCGCGGGGGTGGCCCACACACACTCCCACTCCTACACACACGCCCACACGCACGGGCTGGGACCCTATAGCCCCTACATGGCCTCCCCACAGGATTACAGCACGGGTGGGCTGTACCCTACGCCTGGGGGGCTGGTATCCCCTTCTTCGTACTCCCCCAAGCTGCGCAACAAGATGAGACTGTCCCCTTCAGGTAAGGAAAAATAAATCGTCAGTAAACGTTCTTCATTGAACTGTGTTAGGAGCATAAAATAGGAAACCATCCATCTGACTCGTGTTTGTTGCTTGATCCAAGGATCTTACCCAGACGTTCCTTGAGATAAGTTACAATATCCGCTTCAGCAACTTGCTTGGGCGGCTTGATAGACGCTCCTTCAACCTGCGATCATTGTTGTGATGATAATGGCTTTAATTGTCGCCCGTGCAGCCTTGATTCCTTGACATTTGTCGTTACCTCGTGCGCTGGGTCCCTTGATGTGTACGCGCTGTGCTCTGCCCCGAACATTGAGCCCCCCCGGTGCAAACGCGATCCACCAGCCTGCTTACTGTTAAAGATAGTAATAATAATTAATAATCATTCCCTACACTTATATAGCACTTTTCTGGACACTCCACTCAAAGCGCTGTACGGGTAATGGGGATCCCCTCCCCCACCACCAGTGTGCAGCCCCACCTGGATGATGCGACGGCAGCCATAGTGCGCCAGAACGCTCCCCACACATCAGCTATCAGTGGGGAGGAGAGCAGAGTGATGAAGCCAGTTCAGAGAGGGGGGTTATTAGGAAGGCTTGATTGGTAAAGGCCAGGGGGGGGAATTTGGCCAGGACACTGGGGTTACACCCCTACTCTTTTCGAGAAACACCCTGGGATTTTTAATGACCACAGAGAGTCAGGACCTCGGTTTCACGTCTCATCAGAAGGACGGAGCCTTTTTACAGTATGGTGTCCCTGCCACTGTACTGGAGCAGTAGGACCCACATGGACCACAGGGTGAGCGCCCCCTGCTGGCCCCACTAACACCTCTTCCAGCAGCAGCCTTAGTTGTTCCCAGGAGTCTCCCCTCAGGGTACTGGCCAGGCTCACTCCTGCTGAGCTCCAGTGGGCGGCCAGCTGGGAGCTGCGGGGTGATATGGCTGCTGGGCGTATCAAGATACCGCAGTGTTCCCGCGCCGCCGGTGCTGTCAGAAACCCCCCCCCCCTGCGGCCCGTGAAGCCGGGTTGGCGGTCGGAGTCGTGAGCGTTGCCCGCGGCCCCCGGGACCCTAATCCTGTCGTCTCTCTCCCACGGCTGGCAGAGGCCCGGGAGTGCGTGAACTGCGGCGCCACCAACACGCCCCTCTGGCGCCGGGACGGGACGGGCCACTACCTGTGCAACGCCTGCGGGCTGTACCACAAGATGAACGGGCAGAACCGGCCCCTCATCCGGCCCAAGAAGAGACTGGTACGTACGGCCCGCTTCCAATACCGGCTCCACCCACTCGGAATAACTCCGCTGGAAAGAGCGGGCGTCCGATACCACAATACTGAATGGCTTTCCGCCGCTTTCCGCTGTGCTCTGGAAAAGAAGGATAACTTCCTACTTCCCGTTCTCACTGACTGAGTCGTTTCACAAAAGCAGGACAGAAGGGGCAGAACCGGCATGAGGGAGAAACCCTATTGTACGTCGTACAGGAATATTATAAAAAGTCATTGGCGTCGTGTCCAGGGTGTAGCCTGCTGCTTGCTGGGATAGGCCCTGGCTCCTCCGCGGCCCCGTGCGGGATAAAGCAGCTCGAGAACGGATGGATAAAAGGTCATTCGTTACAGGCAGTGAGCTGAGTGCTCCGAGTCGGTAGAAGATAAATGATCCAAAACATGCTAGTTAGAACTGGAAACAAATACACCTTCTGAGCCAAGCAGATCCCCATCTAGGAAAACGCAAAGAATAAAACAGGAAAATCGATAGTTGAACGCAGGAAGGAAATATCTGAGGAACAAGTGTATTCAAGTGTACTCTTCAGACTGTGTTGCCTCGGTGCCCGAGACCCAGAGGCAGGAAGGGAGCACACCGAGCCGCGAACCCAGAGCTGAAAAAAAGGGAAATTAGAATCACCAAGAGAGAACAGACGAATACTGCAACAGAGCCAAAAACTGATGCAAACCTTTTTTTTTTTAGTAGTGCAACAGCAGAAGAGCTATAAAAGCCGAAGCAGTAGTTTGGGGGTTTATAAAACATGTAACTGGCCCTGAGGTTCTGCAAGGACGTGCATGATTCAAAACTTATAAAACTCATAGAAAAACCTATAATCACCCAGATTCACTTAAGGCAATAACACCCAGTGGTATTTATAGACTCCTAACTGAGATATTCCGTCCTTTCTTAGAATGAGTGCTGTACCCACAGGCAGGAGAATCACTTGTAACTGGACCAGACTGGTCTTAATTCTGCTATTGCTAAAGCTATGAAAATGATAGATTTAAACTGGGAGAATACAGGGGTGATTCAGGAGACAACCAATGTAGATTTAGAAAGGAAATAACTTGTTTTATTGCTGGCTGTGATTCTTCAAATAAAGCATTAAGGACAGTTGATAAAATATACAAGAAGACACATTTACACTTCAAGGAAGCTTGAGATATGGTGCCTCATTAAAGCTTGATTCTCAAATTAAAATCCATGGGAATTCACAGTAATGAGTACTTTGAGCTGGTTAATGAACAGGAGACATTGCCTCACCTCACAGGGCACAACCATGTGAGTAGTGGTGTGCCACAGGGGTACCTTTTAGGCCCTTCGCTCTTCTTGATCTGATTCAGCTAATTAGATTCTGGTACTAACTAGTTAAATTTTCACATGGTACAAAAATGTGGGAAGCTCAGAAATACTGGCAAGAGACAAAATACCCGACCCTTGTTAAGTGCAGAGTGATCCACACAGGAAGTAGTTCCAGGAACTTACACTACATATCCACAAGGGAACATGCAGTATATATAAAGTATATAGCGAGGCTTCCTGGTGCAATCTGGAGATAGTACAGTATCTGACTCATCAAAAACAGGTCCTTCAATAGATATTTTTCATTCCTGCATCACCAAGTTACTGACAATTAAACGTGCTTGTTGAGATGAAAGGTCCCTGCCTCCTGAGCTTTCTCCTGGACTTGAGCTCGTACTTCACCGCACTGCTGCCTGGTCATCGGTCCGCTGACCTCTGACCTTTCGCTTGGCGCACCCTTCCTCAAGCTATACTCCCGTTCTCCCCTGCCCTGCAGATCGTCAGCAAGAGAGCGGGCACCCAGTGCGCCAACTGCCACACGAGCACCACCACGCTGTGGAGACGCAACGCCAGCGGGGAGCCCGTGTGCAACGCCTGCGGACTCTACTTCAAGCTGCACAACGTGAGTGCCGCTCGCCGGGCACCGCCGGGCACCGCCGGCCCGCACACCCGGCCCCTCTCCACGCCTTTTCATTCACAGGCCCTCTCCGGGCTTCGGACAGCAGCTGTCCCGTTCAGCGGCGTAGCCAGGACTGTGTACTGGGGGTGGCAGGGACACCAGTGGGGGGGTGGCTTTGTAAAACGATACTATTTTCCTTCTGACACGGGAGGTGCAACTACAAGGCTCCCTGCTGTTCTCCCCTGCACCAGGGACACTGGTGACCCCTGTCCCACACTGGTGACCCCTGTCCCACACTGGCTCCGGGGCCGTGTGCCGCGTTCACTGACCTGCGCGGGGATCAGTCTGCACCGGCCTGCCCCTCATGCGCCTGCACTGCCCAGCTAGTACAGGCTACACGCGCGCTCCTAGTGAATCATTTCAGAGGCGTCGGAATGGTCTCCTGTGTTACCTGCTTTTGGCGGTAAACTAAGGACAATACGGGGTGTTTGGTAACATCTAAAATGGGGTGGCAAAGCCATATTTGGGGGGGGGGGTAGTGCCAGTGTCCCCAGCGCCGGTGTGGGCCTCTGCGCTGTCGGGCCGGCCTGACCTCTGACCCCGGTGTCGCTCTCGCTGCCCGCAGGTGAACAGGCCCCTCACCATGAAGAAAGATGGCATCCAGACCCGCAACCGCAAGGTCTCCAGCAAGAACAAGAAGGGCAAGAAGGGGGCCGAGGCCTCCTACTCAGAGCTGTCCCGGGGCCTGGGGCTGGAGGAGCAGGGGGGGCCCTTCTCGCTGGGGCCCGGGTCGCTCTCCGGCCCCCTGCTGCCCTTCGGCCACCCCCCCCACCTGCTGCCCCCTCCCTCCGCCCTGCACCCCTCCGCCACGCTTTCCTACTCCCACCACCCCTCCTCCGGCATGGTGCCCACCCTGGTGTAGGGGCGCACAGGCGCAGCAGTGCCCACCCACGGACGCAGGCTCTCTCACGCTCGGCTGCGTCCCCGGTTCACAGACCCCCCCCCGTCCCCCAGCGCCCCGGCACACCGGCACGAGGGGTACACCTCCCGTCAGGGACACCAGCCCCCCTCGGACGGGGGCGCCCCCCCCCCCCCGCCGTGCCGCCTCAGCCCTCACCGCCACACGCTGCGGCTCCAGCGCCCCGAGACGCGGAGACAGGAGGGGTGTCACTGTCTCGGCGTGTGCGCTGGGCAGGAGCGAGCTGTGCAGGGGGGTGGGGTCCCCCAAACTCTGCCTCCAAACTGACCTCTCAGTTAGGGGTCCGGTCACCAGGGGGTGAGCGTCATCCTCCAGGGGGGGGGCAGGGGGGCAGGGGGACACCCGCCCTCCCCCAGTCCTCGTGGGACACCCCTGGACCACAGAGGTCAGAGGTCAAAGGTCACGCAGGGATACTCAGGGCCAGGGTGACACCTTCTACAGCCCCAGCGCCCCGGACGACAGACAACACGACTCTGAAGAACGATTTTCTACCAATTCCTTTTATTTTCCCTCCGAAATGACAAAGGTTGTAGATATAATTTTAAATATTTTCCCTATTTTTTGAATGGGTGGGGCAGATTTGTAAGAATTATTTAATCTGTTGTGATCTGATCCTGTTGGGTTTTTTTGTGTCTTTTCAACATCCTGAAGTAAAAGAACATTAATAAATACCATTTGTGACCATCACATAAGAAGTGAGATTTTTTCTTTTAAAAAAAAGTATTTTTCTGTCAGTCTTAATTTGCCCTTGAGTTTTAGTCCTGAATCCGCGTGAACGCTTTTCTCTTCAACAAAACGATTTATGTTATGATCTGCCGTGAAACAGTCTTCATACTTCATACAGCCGATTACCAGACCACTTAAAGGCACTGAACGGCGGGCTGTCGATGCTGCAGATCCATTCTCTCTGTGAAGCTGCAAAGAGACGTTTTTGCACTGTTGTCTCAACAGTGTTTGTGACTCATAATAAGAAAGCGAATTACACTGTTGCAAAAGGAACTGTGCTTTAGTCTGACATCTGTGCCCAGGTTTGAATTATTATTATTATTATTATTATTATTATTATTATTATTATTATTATTATTATTATTATTATTTGCAGTCGCAAAAGGGCAGAACAGAAATCAATCAAACACGAGCCCTTCTGAAGAAGCGGGTGTTCAGTCTCGATGTGAAAGCGCTCAGGAAGGTGACTCTCTGATACGTTTGGGGTTAGAATTTCAGAGCTTTGAGCCACGTCACCTATAAAACGCAAGTAACAGTGACTGGTCGTCTAATTAATTGGCCTTAATATTTATTTTAAGCTTCTTTTTTTTTCGCTGAGGTTTGATGTCTTAATCTGTGCCGTGTTCCAAACCTGGGCAGGGACGCGCGCAGACAGCAGGAAACATCCCCGTGAAAAACACGGAGGTGCACAGGCACGTCCCGCTGGCTCGGGGCCTCCGTGGGGTGGGGTGGGGGAGGGAGGGCGCGCGCAGAGCCAGACGCTGTTCCGGCAGCCGCGCGGCTGTGCGGTCGGGCCGGGATGGCTGCCGTCTCCGCCACATCTTCTGCGCAACGCCGTCTGCCTTCAGAAATGAGATAAAAGGGAAGTTATTAACTGCAGTTCGGGAGGGATGACAACGGCAAGTCGCGCTCGGCTGTGCCGGACCGCCATCATTCATAAGACCAGCTCTACAGTTTATATCCACCGGACTCAAACGCCCCCTCTTCGCTTTCGTCTCCAGCCTCCCTCCTCCGCCCCTGCGCTTTGGGGCTCACTCCATCTGACTGGGGTTCGAGTCGCCTCGTCCTGTGGCCGGGGGGGGCTGCCCCTGGACCAAGCGGGCTCAGCCCGACTTGAAGTAATTCGCCAAGTACTGCAAACGTTCACAGAGCATTGAGCACCGGCAGCGGACCTCTTCTCCTCCCCTCAGCTTTGCATTTGGATCGTCGTTACTGCCCATCGCTTCCAATCATCGCCGGTCCGGTCCGGGGCGGAGGGGGAGCCGGAGTCTATCCCAGGAAGCAACGGGCACGAGGCAGGGTACACCCTTAACGGGACCCCAGTCCATCCCAGGGCAGACACACTCGCGCCAGTTTCCCCCCAGGAGCCAGTTAACCCACCAGCAAGTCTGTGGACTCTGGGAGTAAACTGCAGCACCTGGAGTTAACCCAGGCGAACACAGAACATGCAAACTCCACACAGACAGCACCCCAGGAATTGAACCCAGGGCCCCAGCACTGTGAGGCAGCAATGCAAAGCACTGTGCCACCCCCTTTATTCTAATAATGATGATGACGATAATTATTATTATTGAGTGCAATATTCACACAACATAGAAATTTAAATGTGAGACAGGTCAGCGCAGTGAGATCCCGACCGGAGCGTTTAAATGCATCGGAAATATAGATGCGTTTTGGGAAAACAGTCCTGCGTCTCCATTACACACCAGCCTCCGGCTCTGGCTGCTGGTGTCTGGAGCTGCTGCTGAGCGCACAGCTAGCTGTGTCTGGGTGAGTCTACAGCTCTGTCTCACACGCACACACGCGCACACGCGCCCATGACCTCGTCCAGTAACGGCGCGCCAGGGAAGAGCGCCGTCTGATCGCTGCGCCCCTGGAGCGGTTGGACTCGTCTGCGTCAGAGGGGGTCATGTGCCTTTGACCCCGAGGCCAGACAGCCGTGGTTGAGGGGCTTGTGACACTTCTCCGTCTCTAACCACAGCTGCGTGTCGACAGAGCTGCGTCTGCAGCCTGGCAGCGGTGTGGCGCGGCGGCGGGGGGCCGGGGGCCGGGGGCCGGGGGCCAGGGGCCGGTTTCAAGCCCAGGCGAGGCACTGCTGCTGCTGCTGCACTCCTGGGGGAGGAGCCTCGGCCGCGCACAGCTCCAGCACAGCGCCCTGCGGTCTGGGAGCGCCTGTGGGAGACCTTCCACACGAGCGCCGGACACCGCGGCAGGCGACGCCCACGCCGGCTCTGAGGCGCACTTCGGACACAACCTGCGGTCAGACCTGCTCAGATCTCGGAAGGGGAGCCGGGCCGGGCCTGGTCAGCGCCAGGAATGGAGTCCTCTCGCCAGTTGGAGCTGTTAGTGGTGCCGGTGGACCAGTAGGGGGCGATCCTCCTCCCTCCGGACCATAATTCCCCCCTGTATGTTGACCAGGGACACTGTGTCCTGTGTCCTGTGATCTGTCCTTGGGATGAGACACTAAGCTGAATTCCTGATGACTGGTCCCTTATTGCTATGGCCCTATTTGTGATGGGTGGTATCTGGGGTGTCCATGCAAAACTCCTCTCTGGTCACCCCCCCCGATTTCCCCCTAACTGAATAAAAGCAGCAGTTTCTCTCCCCCCCCCCCCACACACACACACACAGTCCAGTTAGCTGTGCAGAATGACCGCTATGTGGCCCAGGAGACACACTTCCACTGGGCTGCCAGTACTCCTGACCAACCATCTGTCCATCTTCTAACGGCTTCTTCCATTGCAGGCTTGTGGGAGAGCTGGAGCCTATCCCAGCAGGCAACAGGCACAAGGCAGGGTACGCCCTGGACGGGACACCAGTCCGTCGCAGGGTACACACACTCAAACCAGGGCCAATTTTCCCCAAAAGCCAATTAACCCACCAGCATGTCTTTGGACTGTGGGAGGAAACTGGGGCACCCATGGAATCCCAAGCAAACCTAGGGAGAACATACAAACTCTGCACAGACAGCACCCCAGGTTGAGAATTGAACCCGGAGCCCCAGTGCTGCGAGGCAGAAATGCTGAATGCTGACCGCTGACCACTGACCACTGCACCACCCTGCCACCCGCTGCTGACTAATCCCAGAACAGGAACAAGTCAGGGTTTATCCCAGGCTGAAAAGAGAAGAAAAAAACAACGTTTCGGCAGCAATGGCTTCTTCGGGTGTGAGCTACCTACTTGGACTAATTCCAAAATATATATATATAGAGAGATACCGTGTTTATTTTTAAAAGAAACGTTGCTGGAAATGTCATCTCCTAAGATGCTGATTGGCTTCCCAGGAGGGTGCACACCAGCGCGTGGGATCTCCGCTGGCTGACACGCGCACTCTTCCAAAGAAGATCGAATGCAAAACTCCGGCGGAGATAAGAGCGCGGCAGAAAGTCGTTAAAAGCCGGCAAAGGTCACTACCGTGGGCTGACGAGCAGAGACAGATCCTCCGCAGTCACACGCACCGAGGCTGGGGCGGACCAAGGTGTCGGGGAGCGACTCCCTTCAGAAAATCGCGGTGAGAGTCCTAATATTAGAACTAACAGTTTCACGACCAACCGATTGAACAATCGTCTCTTCTGTGGTTTCTGTTTCGTAAACACGTCCCTTGCTGGCAGATGGGAGATTAGCTCAGCTTTGTTGTTGTTGCAAGTGGTTAAACAAAACTGCACGATTCTCCCCACCCCTCTCCCCAGGTCTGACAAAAAATAAAAATAATCTTGGCTTTATCTGTTGCTTTGGTTCATGTGTCGCAATACGAACAGATTAAAAGGCATCGTAAAAGGACGTCACAGCGCAGCACGGGTCGCGGAGCGAGGCTCCTCGCGCTCCCAGACCAACACCTGTGCACGCGCTGGCGCCCCTGGGCGCCCCATTCACATATATGCATGAATACAAATATACTAATACTGCTACGAATTAGTACTGTATATACCGAGCTCATCTCCACCCGTCTGACTGGGGTTCGAGTCTCCTCTCTCTGTGGCCAGGAGGTTGCCCCTTCACCAAACTTCTCTCACCAGCTATCCCAAACGGTCACAAAGCATTCAGTTCTTGGATTTTGTTTGACCTTGTTAGAAACATTTAAGACGTGTTTTGATGTGCCCTACAAAACGGTATGTATATGGGCAGCACTAAGATTGCAAGTGGAGCATCCAATGGGTTTCAAGTGAATTCAGCAACAGCAATATTGACCTTGAAAATAGCAGTTCAGGCTGGCCTGCACGCTAGCTGCTTGATTGACAGGTTCTGTTTTTTTTTTTTTCAGATGCAATTCCTCTGAGCCTCACCCCAGCTCCTTCCCAAGTGCACAGCAATTCCTGTCCGTTTCAACACCGGCTAACTGATCTTTTTTAAGCAAATTCTCTCGGTGGCGCATTTGAATAAACAGACGCTGCAATAAAACTCGACCCACACACGTGGGGGGGTCGGGGCAAGTGTGGAGGTGACGCGAGTTTTATTTTCCACGTTCACTGCGGGCGGGGGGGGGGCGAGGACTCGACTCAGGCGACCTCAGCACCCTCGGACTGCCCCAGTGCTGGAGGGAGTAAATACTGGGCTCTGTCTACAGTCCGGACTGGGATACGCACTGGCGCTGTACTTCACAAATGTAATGGACTTTAAGAGTATTGGACCTTGCGCCCGACTCTGATGGTGACGAAGTGTATTTGAGTCCTGGTAGGTGTTACAGGAAGCATGCAGGGTAAATTATAAGGGTCTACAGTTCACTGCTCTTCATTAACCTCCACTGTGGCGAATATTCTGGTGGGCATGCTGGGTGTGAGCTTCAGGTGTCTGGAGCCACGCCCTAATGGTTGCACGATACCTGATGATTTGAAGTGTACGCTTTCCAATTTTTCAGCAGCAGCTGTGGCTGTATTCCAATTCAGACCTGCATACAGGTGAAACTGTCCTCAAGTCAGGGTCATTACCCTGCTTGAACTACCATAATTACATACACGATGGACAACTTCTTTCTTAGAACAAGGCAAAATCTTTACAGTGCCAAGCCACCCTGGAGCTACAAAGTGGCTTCAGTTGTTTTGATGCAACTTCTTTTTTTTTCTGGCTCACACAATAAAATAGTCCTGTAACAATAGGAGCTACAGTCCCAGTACAGTAGAACAGTCCTGTTACAATAGGAGCTACAGTCCCAGTACAGTAGAACAGTCCTGTTACAATAGGAGCTATAGTCCCAGTACAGTAGAACAGTCCTGTTACAATAGGCGGTAGTAGTTCAGGTGGGGAGCTGCGTCAGCATGCGTAGGCTGCAAAGTAACAAGTAATAGGTTTATTCTATGCTGAAAAAAAGAAGAAAGAGAACACAACGTTTCGGCCGTGGAGCCTTCTTCAGGTGTGAGAGAGACTGTTACAATAGGGGCTACAGTCCCAGTACAGTAGAACAGTCCTGTTACAATAGAGGCTACAGTCCCAGTAAGTAGAACAGTCCTGTTACACTAGGAGCTACAGTCCCAGTACAGTAGAACAGTCCTGTTACAATAGGGGCTACAGTCCCAGTACAGTAGAACAGTCCTGTTACAATAGAGGCTACAGTCCCAGTACAGTAGAACAGTCCTGTTACAATAGGGGCTACAGTCCCAGTACAGTAGAACAGTCCTGTAACAATAGGGGCTACAGTCCCAGTACAGTAGAACAGTCCTGTTACAATAGGAGCTACAGTCCCAGTACAATAGAACAGTCCTGTAACAATAGGAGCTACAGTCCCAGTACAGTAGAACAGTCTTGTTTAGTGGGGAGATACAGAAAGAGTAATACCGAAATCAGAATGAAGTGATCATGAGGTTTCAGGAGATAAATGACATTGAGCTTCTGTGCACTTTCATTATGAACCTTACAAATCACAGGACGCTCTGACTTTTCCAAGCCATGGCTGCAGCACTAGTCGGTGGTATGGATTATCCAGAGAAACTGATTACAAGTGGCTGGAGTGCAGTTTAGAGTCCAAGAGAACAGCCAGGTCCAGGTGCAGTTGGAATAAGGATGAGGAGTGGGATCCCGGAGTCTGTTAAGAAACTGGGAGAGACAAACTTTGCCAACTACGTGCAGAAAACAAACAGGAAGTAGGCAGTCTGGAATATCATGGCTCGGCTATCTGAGCACCCTGGGGACCACAGGTCTAGTAGCCAGGACAGCCCTGTCCCTGTGTCTCCTCTCTGCTCCACTCAGGTCTGTAAAGGGGCAGCGTGGTGGCTCTGTGGACAAGGGTCTGTGCCTGTGGCTGGAAGGTTGCTGGTTCAAATCCTGCGGCTAGCAGAGGAATCCTACTCTGTTGGGCCCCTGAGCGAGGCCCTTCACCCCAACTGCTCCAGGGACCCTGCACTCTAACCCTGAGCTTCTCTCCCTGCCTGTGTGTCTCCTGGAGAGCAAGTTGGGGTCTGTGAAAAGACATTCCTACTAAAAGAAATTGGATATGACCAATAAAGTGATCTGATCTTAAAGCCATCATGACTCAGGACTTTCCACACCACCCTTGTGTGTGAAAACCATGACTCGGGACATTTCTCAGCACCCAGGGGGCTCTCTTATTGGTCTCTATTTTATTAGCAGTGCTGACTCTCTCTTCACTGGGGATCCCTGGGGCTGGAATGAGCTGTATCTGCAAGTTGTCGTGATTTCTGCAGATCTCCAGACATGTCAATCTCCACAGTGACTGAAGAGAACCAAGTGGTCAACTGGCACGAACTCCAGACAGTAACAATCTAAATGATTGATCATAAAATAATACTGATGATTTTAAGTTGTTCTTAAAGAGAGAGTGACCACAGGAGGGACACAGACAGGGGAGAGAGAGAGAGAGTGACCACAGGAGGGACACACACAGGGGAGAGAGAGAGAGTGACCACAGGAGGGACACAGACAGGGGAGAGAGAGAGAGTGACCACAGGAGGGACACACACAGGGGAGAGAGAGAGAGTGACCACAGGAGGGACACACACAGGGGAGAGAGAGAGAGTGACCACAGGAGGGACACACAGGGGAGAGAGAGAGAGTGACCACAGGAATGACACACACAGGGGAGAGAGAGAGAGTGACCACAGGAGGGACACACACAGGGGAGAGGGTGAGAGAGTGACCACAGGAGGGACACACACAGGGGAGAGAGTGACCTCAGGAAGGGGTGAGAATGGACACACACAGGGGACAGAGAGAGAGAGTGGACACAGGAGGGACACACACAGGGGAGAGAGTGACCTCAGGAAGGGGTGAGAATGGACACACACAGGGGACAGAGAGAGAGAGTGGACACAGGAGGGACACACACAGGGGACAGAGAGAGAGAGTGGACACAGGAAGGGGTCAGAGTGGACACACACAGATGAAACACATTAACCACTTTTCTACGATTTAACCCAGGTCTTAGTTGCACAAATCGTGCGATTTGTCTTTTTAAAATTCTTCAGGATTTCCTGCCATTAGCAGTTGTTACGGTGGCGGTCCAGTCAAAAGGAGAGCTGGAGCGTTTCCCGATGACCCGCTGGCAGTCACAGAGCTGTGTGTGTGTGTGAGGGGGGTTAAAATAACATTTGCAAAGCGCAACAACGGAGCGCAGTTCTTTTTATACAAATGACGGGGTTAGGAGCCACAAAGGCAGGTGTCTGCCGGTGTGTAAGTGGTATTTAAATTCGCAGTCCCGGGTAAGCCTGCGGTCTGCAGCCGGACTGTAGCGGCATTGTGAAGCCAGCGAGCGGCCTATAATCGCGCCTTTGTCTGCTGCGCCGGGCTCCACACCTCGCTCGCTGAGAGCACTTTGGGAAAATTAAAAATGCAAATCGTGCGCTTTCCATACCGCTCCGGGAATCGGACAAGCATTTAACTAAAGTGTCACGCTTGGCTCTTACCCATATATGTATATAAATGCCATTATTATTGGAGATTTTCCACAGAAGCGCGCCGAGCTATTTGAATGCTAGCAGTTGCAGCGTTTTGGATTTTTATCTCGCCTGGTGTGTGTGTAAGTGTTTTTCTCCAGAAGTCTCCAGAATTTCATTAAAGTTCTCCTGCCTAACCTGACAAAAAAAAAGTGATTTACTTTCCGGAAATCTGTGTGCCCAAAATTAGACATTTAAAAGCCGGTCCGAGAAGAAAAGTGGATTCGAGAAATCGGATCCAATCCCCTTCCCCTCCTAAAAACACTTTCGTGCTCTGTGACCGTCTGCAGCGCTCGGGGAGATGAGTCGGGCGGGACCCGCTTGGGTGACACAGGACGAGGCGACCCGAGCCCAGCTGCAGGGGTTAATGAAAGGGGTCTGAGCTCGGTATATATATTGTAACGCAACAATAGGGTCAGGCGGGCGCCCTTGTCGCATCAGCTCGGCCCCGCACTGTCGGGGGCTCGAACCCGGGACTCCCGCGTCACTCAACAGGGACCCAGCCCGGTGAGCTAAAGAGAGATCTCTCTACAGCCCCGTAGCTGTAGTCCTGCTATCACAGGGAAGGGCGGCGACGTCACCGCTCTGGTAAGCCGGCTCTTACACACCCTGATGGCCGTATGCGTGATACTGGTTTTGTAAAAGATGGTGGTTCGGCACAGCCGAGTGTGAGTGATTCGCCGTCATCACCCCCCCCACCGAACTGCAGTTAGCAACTTCCATTTCAGATACGGTTGTGCCAAACTATATATAGAGAGTGAATCTACCCATTTACGTCCGTGTCCCCAAGATGTGTTGGGATGTGAGGAAATTGTCTTCCTGTCTACAGTGCCAGTGGAGCTGGCGGGGCTTACCCGGCAGGATCTATAGATCGCCATCCAAGCGGCAACATCGGAAGACGCGGAACAATTTGAACTGTGATCAGAAGGAGAGTTTTTCTTTGGATGAAATAAGTGATTTAGAAATCACTTCGAGTGGAACTCTGACGGCCTTTCCGCTCGGAAATTGCCGGAGTCACTTTCTCAGGTGATCAGCAGTTTACTGGCGCCTCTGGGTGTCCAACAGGACCAGCTGGATTCGGGTGGGGATTCTGGACCAGGGGCCCTGCGCTTGTTGCCTGTGGAGGCAGTAATTAATGCAGGATTACATGTAAATCAAAACTTAGTGACGGTGTGCAGAAACTCATTCCTAATTTTGTAACTGGTCTGCTGCGTAATGTGTGCAGGAATACCTATTTGCGACGCTATAATAATAATTTTAATAATAAGACAGGCCGTGCTCGCACGCACTGACGATCCGTCTCTTGCCGAAGCCGCGCTCGCGCGACGTCAGAGCAGGTAAGAGGTGAGAGCGCGCGCGAGGCGCATCCGAGGGGGGCTCGGCACGAGCAGCGGTGTGTCTGCTGCCTCCAACTACCCCCACACACACACACACACCGCCCCCCCTTCCGGGGAGCTCATCACCCGATGGGTTCACCCACGGAGGCACAGTGTTCTGTTTTCGGTTTCTTCTCTTTCTTTCTGTTACTGAACCGGAGTGCGGAGGGAGGGGGGGTGAAGACTCTCGGCTGCTGGGAGGCAGATAGCTTATCAGTGTCGCCCCAGCCGGCCGTCCACCCCCGTCACACACAGGCGCGCGCACACACCCGGGCAGAGGGCGCTCGGTCTCCTGCCGACTTTTATTGCTGATTATGAGACCCGAAACGCACTGTCCTTTTTCAGCCTGGAATAAACCTTGACCTGTCCCTTTGCAGCCTAGACATGCGGACGCAGCTCCTTACTTGATTAAGGTCTCTTTCTTGGCCCTGTACAACTTCTTGCATTAGGAATTTGTCTTTTCACGGACCCCAGCTTGCTCTCCAGGAGACACACAGACAGGGAGAGAAGCTGGGGGTCAGAGCGCAGGGTCAGCCATTTATACGGCACCCCTGGAGCAGTTGGGGCGAAGAACCTTGCTCAGGGGCCCAACAGAGTAGGATTCCTCTGCCGGCCAAGGGATATGAACCTGCAACCTTCCAGCCACAGGCTCAGATCCTGAGCCACAGAGCCAGCGCACCACATTATTATTATTAGTAGTAGTAGTAACAACAACGACAATATTAATAATAATAATAATAATAATAATAATAATATAGGGCAGCACAGTGACTCAGTGGTCAGCATTGCTGCCTCGCAGCACTGGGTCCCTGGGCTCAGTACCTGGGTGCTGTCTGGGGAGTTTGCATGTTCTCCACATGTTCACATGGCTTTACCGCAGTCCAAAGACATGCTGGGAGGTTAATTGGCTTCTGGGAGAGCTGGGCCTGGTGTGAGTTTGTGTGTGTCCTGCAATGGACTGGCGTCCTGTCCAGGGCGTACCGTGCCTTGTGCCTGTTGCCTGCTGGGATAGGCTCCGGTTACCCCTGAGTTGGCTAAAGAGGCAGACAATGCCTGGGTATGGATGTGAAAGTGCACACAGGGGCACAGGGATCTGGGGTTCAGCCTTCTTCTGGGGGTGAGAGATGGGGTGCGCGGTACAGGGGTGGGGAGAGTGGAGACTGGTGGTGGGTGCAGGACTGGGGTTCATGTTCCCACAGGAGACAGCAGGCACAGCAGAACAATGTGTTCTGATGTACTCTCTGTCCAACACAGCAGTGTTCTTATTCATTGCAGGGCTATTTCTAAGCACCTTCTTATTTTCTTATTAACTCTTTCTGCGAGAAAACGTTTTGAGACAGCCAGATGTTGTTGGGCAGTGAAAAAAAAAACACCTTTAAAAATAAATCTACAAACGAAAAATAGACTGAAAAACAGAAATAAAAAATGATTTGCATAGTTCGGTTGACATGAGTCCCACACAGCCCAGGGTCAGCGAGGGAGGGGACGAGGGCTGTGGGTTGTGATGGCTCTATTTCAGGCTTCTGCTTCAACCCCTGAAAACCGATGTGTCAAACAGAGAGAGAAACAGCTGGCCAGCTCCTCCACTGCCCCCACAAACACAGAAATGGCCTCTGAGGACAGTCTCCCTGCTGGAGCACGGTGGACAAATTCACACTCTGAAGCAGGGGTCCCCAACCCTGGTCCTACAGATCCCCAATCCAGTTATTCTTACTGGTCACCCGGATTCTCCTGTTATTTGAAGATGAGGAACATATGTTTCAGCCACTGATCAACTAAGTGTGTGATGTTTGCATGAAGGGCACACTGTCCTTTGAAGGCTGATGGATGTCTTGATATTTGTTCCAGATGAGCTCTAAGTTAATTAATTAATTGCTGAGAGCAAAGCACTGGAGCCCCTGTGCTGGGAGAGGCGTAGGGGAATTTGAGAAACGCAGGGTGTCATTTTGTGTCATTTCTGGAGTCTGGTGTGTATTGACCTAGAAAGCAGTAGTCTTTTAGCTATGCCAGGTGCAACTAGAATGAAAGCCCAAGGAGAGAGGATTGATAGCTTTCCAATGCATCCGGCATTCCTGCTGGACGCCTCTGTGACCGCACCTGCTGAGCTAAGGACCCCTATGCGTGCTTGTCAGCTCTCCGCTGCCTAGAGCTAGTCTCCCAGCTTCCAGACCCCTCTCTCAGACTGCTCCCTCCTCTTCACTTCAGAGTCACCCTCGAGCCAGTCCAGAAACTGCTCCCGGCCCGTAACGGATCCCAGTGCACCCTCAGCAGATATCGTAGTGTCGCAGGCTGTCTTCCGGTTGTGCCCCAGTCTGGCCACAGTAAATGACATCACTAGTGCTCCGGACTAAGGTGCAGCATCTTCCAGGGTTTGGGTGCTCTTGGGGGTTAGAAGACAGTCCTGGGAAGAGTTGGCGGCAGTCACTGGAATCAAGCTGTGCATTGCTCATCTGAACATCACCAAGACACAATGACTGACTCCGGTATGTGAGAAAGCAGCATGATGGGTCTGCACAGGAGGGAGTGAATATGAGGGACTGCAGTGAAGGAAATCGGGGTGCCCCAGTAAACTGGGGAGCTGTGGGGGGGGGGGTGAATCCAGTCTGGCCTGCAATGGCATTGCCTGCTTGCCCACTGGAGCCCTGCTGCCTTCCTCTGTCTCTTCTCTCCCGCCATCTGTGCAGCTGGAGGCTGGAAAAAGAGGCCTGTTTCTCTCCAGCGCCCTGACAGCTGCTGACCACATGCTCTCCGGTTTGACGCCTTGGCTGGAGCCCCATTGTGCAACGCAGCAGGCTTCTGGTTTTCCGGACCTTCATGAAAAAAAGGCCACGCAGGCACGCTGAGGCACCGTTGTGTGTGCGCGTGGAGGGGGGCGGTGGTTTGGTTTATTCGTTTATCAGCACGGCAGACGGGTCGGGGTTTTTGAAAAAAAGAAATTCTGCCCTGCGGACAGGGTTATCTCGCGGGGCTCGGGAAGCGGCAGCGAATGAGGGCGAGAGATTAGCAACCACAGCCCCGGGCCCAGCGGACACACGGGCCCATCCGTTGGAGCCTGAATCCGTCTCTCCCTCTCCCGCTGTCTGTTACAGTTGCTGTGCGCTCATGGCCCCCGCTCCATCCCTTCCTACACCCCCTCCCCCAGCGGACGCAGTGACTCCGTCTCTCTCTCTCTCCTCCAGAGTGCTCTACACCCAGAGCCCCCGCCCCGCCGGGCTGGAAACAGCTGGGGGTCTTGTCTGGCCCCCGCAGCGCCAGGAGGAGGCCGCAGTGTGGTGTGGCTCTCGCCTCTCCTTGCAGAGAGCCAAAGAGGGGACAAGAGGGTCCAAGCCCATTAGACTCTGGGAGAGGGGGGTATAATATGTCTAAAAGGGCCCAAAACAACTTAGCAGCTACTGTACAACCACCGCTGGAAAAAAAAGGTGTCATGTTTTTAGCTGGAAGTAGCTGGAATTCCATCAGGGAACTATTTGCAGGATTAATGGTGGCTGAAAATAAGCAAAGGGGATGTTGATGCGAAGCTGATGCATCAATGTCCCTGTGTGAGGGTCTTCTGGGTGACCCCTGCAGGCCAGAGGTCAAGGTTCAAGGGTCAGGGTGGCCAAGTCTCTCTGCGGACAGAGTCGCTGGCTCTCGTGGGTTTTGTTCTGACTGGGCATAAGATGACTTTTAAAAGCATTCTGCTTCGATGTAGGATCTGGGCCAGGATTTTTCTGTCTGTGGGCAATATCCAGTTCAAATGCACGGACACGTCCAGGAGGGAGGGGAAGGGGGAAGGGGAAGAATTAACAGTTCAAGAGCATGAAATGTTCTTGAAAGGAGGAAAATTTCCAAAGACCAATATGGTATTCAAGTTCTTAAATGTCTCCTCTAAACAAATAATAGAGAAGAAGAACACGAAAATGCAGAAGGGAGAAGGGCATATTTTCTTTTCCTCTATTTTTCCGAACAGACCTCTATTGCATCAGATATAGAGCTGTCTGGTACTTTTGTGTGCTTATAAGGGAACAAGGGCCTTTGTGTGGAGGGAGTGTGGCCTGCCAGTCCAGTCCCCAAGCTCTAGTATGAGCTCATACCCACCCCCCCAGCTTCCTCACGCCCACTGCTGGCCTACCCGACCCCCCAGGCCTTATCACCACGCAGGGCCGGCTGCTCTCTGCTCTCCCTTCAAAGCCTGGCTATCTCTTCCATCGCAGTCCCGGCCTGTTCTCAGACTCCCTGCCTCTCATGGGCTGCTGTTGTGTAACAGTTACTGCTGGTAGGAGGCATTAGAGTTTGGGAGGGGGAGTGGGGGTGCTGCCCATCATCATGAGGTCTGCTCTGCCCTAACTTTGCACCAGGATGGGCTCTCCATTGCTCTATCCTGATGAAAAGCATGTTTATAGGCCCCTGCAGTGTAGAGGGACATTTCTAGCATTGTTACGATTAATACACAACAGACTGTAGCCACTAGATTGGTGATTAAGGCTTGTGGCGAATTCTGCTGCAGAGTTGCAGGATGTAGTTTGGGCGACATCTACCGACCGTTAGCGGAGCCAATTACAATTTGATTCGGACCTGTTTTTATTGGCTTGACGAAAAAAAATCCCGCCAAAAGCTTCACATTCGCAAAACTGAATGTGACAACACCCTATCGTTTATTTTGTAACAGTAATAAAAGCTGCCCCCCTTCCCAGTTATGTGACACCGTGATCCGCGTCTCCAAATACCGAGGAAAACGGTAGCATTGCGAAGGTAGGCGGTATGACGTCATCAGCCGGCGCCCCGGTGGGTGTCTGTCTGAGGATGGAGAGCGGCTGAGCGCAGCGACTTTTGAATGAAGATTGAAGCGTCTCGACAGTTCATCTGCGATTTGAAGAAAGCACACCTGTAAGCAATTCAAACTATAAAACAGTACACTGTTTCGGCTTTTCCGTAGGAACGTAATAGAAAATGTCTCTCTTGGCGATAAATCGAGAACTAAAATGTGCAGTCAGTTCAGAAAAGGTCCACTTGAAGTAGCTTAATTAACTTCCCACTTAGCAGTTACAGTTTCTTTTCGAATACTGTTATTGATGATTGTCTTTATTTGGGTTACAACATGCACGTAAGTATGTGGCTATTAGCCGCAATTTAAATCTAATTTTAATTATTTATAAAACTCGTGTGGCTTTGGCTACAGTAGTAAATGAGTACAGCAGTAACACCCCGGACTGGACTGTTTAAGATCGAGCGCTTTTGTGTTCCGCCTTACAGTAACGAATTTGAGAAGCATTCTACAGACATATTCAAGTTATTAATTCAGTAGGAAGAGTCACTTGTGCTGCCGTTGAGTGAACTTTATGTTTGGTTCTTTTGTAACGTGGCCAGACAGTGTAATTCAAACTCTGGGAATCTTTCAGAATGTTTATTTTCTGGTGGGAGCGTAATGTTGAAATAATAAATAAGTTTTTGTTTTTAGCTAAACTCACAGACTGTCATGCAACTATAGGAAAGGAAATCCATGCTTTGCCTCAGAAACTAGAAACTAAAAACTACAAACTACAAACTGTTATACAACCCACGCAGAAATGACCCCCTATGAGTCATCAGTGTCAGTACGTGAGCTGCTGAATGAAAACCCTGTATAAATACTTTTAAATGCTCTGCAGTCTTTAACCAGTGCCTGAGGAAGTTTGTCCCAGCATGGATTCCATACCCAATCCCGAGGAGGCAGGGTCTCGTCGAGGCTCCTCCCACTCCCCCAAGTCCCCAGGCTCCTCATCCAAGGTAGGTGGGCGTGGCACAGTCTGAGGAAGAGGTGTAACTCAGGGGAGCCCATCATTCTCTTAATAATTTCTCACACAGTGTTTATATAGCGCTTTTCTTGACACTTCACTCAAAGAGCTTTACAGGTAATGGGGATCCCTTCCACCCCCACCAGTGCGCCAGTCCTCTCCCCACACAGCAGCTCTCAGTGGGGAGGAGAGCAGAGTGATGAAGCCAGTTCAGAGAGGGGGGTTATTAGGAGGCCATGATTGGTAAAGGCCAGGGGGAAATTTGGCCAGGACGCCAGGGTAACACCCGATCTCTTCAAGAAACGTCCTGGGATTTTTAATAACCAAAAAAACTCAGGACCTCGGCTTTACGTCTCATCCGAAGGACAGCGCCTTTTTACAGTATAGTGTCCCCGTCATGGATGGGGAGTTTTGTGCTTGATCATGTAACGGCTACTCTGCAGTTTCTCATTGTGGTGAGACAGGGCTGTGTAGAGTGCACAGTTACTAATTAATTCCGATGACAATTAGAATGTGAAGGTCAAACTGGGCTAGCAGGGGACTGTGTGGGGGCGTGTCTGTGTGAGCCCCTCTCATTGGCTCTCCCCTGTGCCCCTGCCCCCCCAGGCCTGTGCAGTGCTTACCGCACGACCCTGGCTGACGGATAGCTCTGCCCTTCCAGGCGCTTGCTCGTTAAACGCTCCGCTGCTGTAGAGGCACTCTGCCCCGAGACCTGGTGGCCGAGCCACGTCTGGCCCGGGAGGCAGGCCCAGGTAACTCCAGGACGGAGCTCTGCCGGAGAGGGAGTGTGTGAAGGCGGAGCAGGTGGAGAGGGCAGGGGGTGCACGAGGCCCAGGAATGAAGGCTGCACAAAGTACAGGTGGCTGAGAGCTTGACCCCTTTCCACGCAAAGCCCCTGAGAAAGATTTAAGGATTGCATGCTGTTTCTCGCTGACACAGGTGCAGGACTTGCCTTTTTCCCAGAATTTGGAAATGCTAGAGAATCTCCTGGTTTCTACCCTTGTAGAAATCGTTTCCTACAATCTCATAACGTATAGGTTTACAATAATGAATACAGTATCTTGTCAGATTGTGTTTGTCGCTTGGATCCAGTGACGGCTTTCTCCCCACCAGGCTATCTGATACCTATGCCATGGTTTCATAGCTTCTGTAGGGGACACACGAGGGCTGGTGTTTGCGTTTAGAAAGAACAGTGTTCCGTGGGGATGCTCCACGGTTGAAAAAAGAAGGCACAGTGGTCTAGTCATGTAAAAATAGCTTTCGGGCTCCTGCACGAGATGGGCTCCAGTGCGCTTTCTCGCGTGCCGTGTGGTTGAAGCCGATACTGTGGGTTCTTTTAGAGAACAGCTGGATGAGATCCTGGGATCAATTAGTAACCGGACACAGTAACGCCGGCATTCCTCCTCATTTCTCTCCTTTGGTAAAGGCAAGTAATGCACCTAAAGTTGATGTGTTTATGTCATGTCAGTTACATTTTACGTTGTAATTACATTATATCAGGGCTCTTTGATGGGGTGAGGTTTCCACTTCGACCCCAGCGTACTTGAGCAGGAGATTCAGGCACTGAGAGCAGGAGCGGGTTTCTCTTGGACACAGAGAGGAGATCGTGGGGCAGACTGCTTGTCCGTATTGCTAATGTGGGACCGGACTTTGTGACCTCTCTGATCCTCTCCTGCAGTGGCAGCACTGCACTGAGGGTGGAGCTGAGGCCAGGTCCAGCCCTGCACCAGCTGCACCAGAGCACCAGTGCGTCACTGGGCACGGTGCCAGTCATAGCCCTCGGCGCTGTAGCTGTGTTAATTTTTAAATGTCATTTGGCTGTGGTGCACTAAGCCGGAGGGGCAGGGGCGTGTAGCTCAGGTGTGTGTCTGAGACGGAGCTGTTTAAAGACGCTGTGATCTGGCTCCACACTCCACACTCTGCTCTCGCCCTGTACCGCCTGCGGACCAGCGGAGATACCAGCCCTGCACTTCGGTCAGCCATCCAACTCTGTTCAGTCTTTTCTTTTTCTTTGCATTTTTTCAGCTTCATTTGACTTTTTTCCCCTTTCATTTTTCCTGCTTGTTTTTTTTATTTCGATACATTTAGTTCAGTGCTCATTCTGTTCATCTGTGTATCCATTTACCTGTCGGTCTATTAATCTTGTCTGGGTGCAATTACCTGTCGCTCTTTTAATTCTGTCTGGGTGCCAGCAGCCGATCTCGTGTGCGGAAGGCGTGAAACAGAAGATCGGAATAATAAAGAAGACTGCGCCGTGTCTGTCCGAGCTCAGTCACATTATGTGTCCTGTGGTTTGGTATTAATAAAATGTCAACGATTAATGGCTTGTGCAAGGGGTTAAGGGGTTTGTCCTTAGGGACAGATAAGAGCTAGCTGAGCACAGAGAGTCTCATCCTGGCTTGTCTGAAGCGCTGGCCGGCCCACAGGACGGTCCAGCTTGGCCCTGTCAGGCTGTGACTGGACAGCTCGGGGATACACCCTTACTGGGGTGATTGGCTATCTCTCTGACCGCTCGTGGTCTCTCGTTCCCTCAGAAGAAGAGCTCCAAGCCGTCTGGCCAGCCCCAGGGTAAGAGGACCGCTCTGCAGGAGGCGCGGAGGAAGGGAAGGATGGACAGAAGCCGAGGAGAAGAGGAGATGACCGCTCAGCTCAGAAACCTGGTACGAGAAGCTTACTGCAAGGAGTCAGTATCGTCCTGTCCTTTTTTCCATCCTGTGGGCTCCTTCTGCCAGGCACTTTGAGCTGTTCCGGGTTCTACTGCGACCTGCAGGCTTTTGTGTCTACAGTGAGCCAAAACTAGGCGAGGAGCCGTTTGTGTGTCACCCCAGTTTGAGTCGATTCTGGAGCAGGGCCTGGCTCAGGGAGCTGTGCAGTGGGAGTCTGGATCACACCCCCTCCCCGATGGGGTAAAACTGATCTTCTCTCCCATCCTGGAGAGCTGTGGCCCGGCAGTATTTCTAGAGAACCCAAGATCATCAGAGTTTAAACACGGGGAGGCAGGGGTAAATGAGACCCAGTACATCGGGGGCAGATTTGATTACAGACCACAGGCTTTCCAGGAGTCCCTGAAGCTCTCTGGCCCTCTGAGGCTGGAGTTAGTGTGTCCGTGTGTCGCTGTCGGTGCAGAGAGTGCTCACTTGTCTCTGTAGGACCTGGGCAGCAAGCTGGGACCCTCTGGGACAGGCCTGGCCTTCACCGAGATCTTCACGCAGTACAACTGCCTCTGGGACAGCAGGTCAGGCACCACAGCGACCCGACCGTCTGACAAGCTGCTTGCCCGACTGTCTCTGTCTGTCTTTCTGTGTCCCTCTGTCTCTGTGTGTGCTCTCACTGTCCTGTTGTCTGGAGGAGAGTTCAGTTCCCTGTCTGTCTTTCTGTGTCCCTCTCTGTCTGTGTCTGCTCTCACTGTCCTGTTGTCTGGAGGAGAGTTCAGTTCCCTGTCTGTCTTTCTGTGTCCCTCTGTCTCTGTGTGTGCTCTCACTGTCCTGTTGTCTGGAGGAGAGTTCAGTTCCCTGTCTGTCTTTCTGTGTCCCTCTCTGTCTGTGTCTGCTCTCACTGTCCTGTTGTCTGGAGGAGAGTTCAGTTCCCCGTCTGTCTTTCTGTGTCCCTCTGTCTCTGTGTCTGCTCTCACTGTCCTGTTGTCTGGAGGAGCGTTCAGTTCCCTGTCTGTCTTTCTGTGTCCCTCTGTCTCTGTGTCTGCTCTCACTGTCCTGTTGTCTGGAGGAGAGTTCAGTTCCCTGTCTGTCTTTCTGTGTCCCTCTGTCTCTGTGTCTGCTCTCACTGTCCTGTTGTCTGGAGGAGAGTTCAGTTCCCCGTCTGTCTTTCTGTGTCCCTCTGTCTCTGTGTCTGCTCTCACTGTCCTGTTGTCTGGAGGAGCGTTCAGTTCCCTGTCTGTCTTTCTGTGTCCCTCTGTCTCTGTGTCTGCTCTCACTGTCCTGTTGTCTGGAGGAGAGTTCAGTTCCCTGTCTGTCTTTCTGTGTCCCTCTGTCTCTGTGTCTGCTCTCACTGTCCTGTTGTCTGGAGGAGAGTTCAGTTCCCCGTCTGTCTTTCTGTGTCCCTCTGTCTCTGTGTCTGCTCTCACTGTCCTGTTGTCTGGAGGAGCGTTCAGTTCCCTGTCTGTCTTTCTGTGTCCCTCTGTCTCTGTGTCTGCTCTCACTGTCCTGTTGTCTGGAGGAGAGTTCAGTTCCCCGTCTGTCTTTCTGTGTCCCTCTGTCTCTGTGTCTGCTCTCACTGTCCTGTTGTCTGGAGGAGCGTTCAGTTCCCTGTCTGTCTTTCTGTGTCCCTCTGTCTCTGTGTCTGCTCTCACTGTCCTGTTGTCTGGAGGAGCGTTCAGTTCCCTGTCTGTCTTTCTGTGTCCCTCTGTCTCTGTGTCTGCTCTCACTGTCCTGTTGTCTGGAGGAGAGTTCAGTTCCCCGTCTGTCTTTCTGTGTCCCTCTGTCTCTGTGTCTGCTCTCACTGTCCTGTTGTCTGGAGGAGCGTTCAGTTCCCTGTCTGTCTTTCTGTGTCCCTCTGTCTCTGTGTCTGCTCTCACTGTCCTGTTGTCTGGAGGAGAGTTCAGTTCCCTGTGTGTCTTTCTGTGTCCTTCTGTCTCTGTGTCTGCTCTCACTGTCCTGTTGTCTGGAGGAGAGTTCAGTTCCCTGTGTGTCTTTCTGTGTCCTTCTGTCTCTGTGTCTGCTCTCACTGTCCTGTTGTCTGGAGGAGAGTTCAGTTCCCCGTCTGTCTTTCTGTGTCCTTTCCTTCACATGCTGTATCTGCCAGCTGTGTGTGTGTGTGTGTCTCTGTCTTGCCTTCTGGTTGTCCCTGCTTTGCAGTTTCTCTTCTCTTCCTGGGTGTCTGTCTGCTTGCCTGTGTATCGGTAGACACTCTGCTTGCTTGTGTCAAACACAATTAGGCTAAAGGCACACCGTTTCTGGACTGAATTCAGCAGGTGGTGGGGGGGAGGTTATCATACGAAAAAAAACCCATTTAGGACAAGCACATCTGAATTGTGAAATTTGTCATTTTCTTTTTCTATAAATCTCCCGCTGTTTGCAGTCACGTGGAGTGTCCTGCGAGAGTGAGCACCATCATGGAGAAGGCCCAGCAGGAAGGGCTGGTGTCCCGCTGTGTACGGGTCGAGGTGAGGGACAAACCACGCAGGGCGCGGTCCTCCGACAGCAGAATGCTGCCAGGGCTTCGGGTTTGGGGCCCCAGAGATCTGCCCAGGGAATCTGCGGCTCTTTGTTCGCTATGCGGTCGCTGCGCGTGCTGTACCGCAGTCGTTACAGAGAGAAATGTAACGACTGGTCCACACAGGGGAAGCATAGACATGTGAGGGTTCAGACACACACTCCCACCTGAAGCTAATTAATCTATTAAAATGTTTTGGGACGGTGGGGGGGAAAGTCCCACGTGAGCACAGGGAGAACATACAAACCCCACACAGGTAGCGACGCAGGAGTCGAACCCGGGACCACAGTGCAGCGGATCAGGAGTACGAACCGCTGCTCCACGGCGCCGCCCCCCCCCCCCTCCAATCTACACCCGAACCCAAAGACGATCAGCCCTCGTTCCTATGATCCGCGCCGCCTGGCGCCGAGATGGGGGCGGGGAGCGGTGCCGGAGCTGGGATTCTCACCCTGTCCCTCTCTTGCAGCCGCGGGCCGCCACGGACCAGGAGCTCCTGCTGGTGCACGCGTGAGGCCCGCCTCTTTCCCGCCGCCCCGCTGGACTCCGACACCTCCTCGTCCATGTTCGCTGGAGGGGAGCAGCGAGCCGGAGTGTTTAGTGTGGGGGGGGGTTGATACTCTGCCCAA
The DNA here is from genome assembly GCF_059453375.1 of Lepisosteus platostomus. Classification (NCBI taxonomy): domain Eukaryota; kingdom Metazoa; phylum Chordata; class Actinopteri; order Semionotiformes; family Lepisosteidae; genus Lepisosteus; species Lepisosteus platostomus. The sequence continues at coordinate 3,423,721 of NC_142613.1, forward strand.
GTGTTGCCACCTGAGGAAGGATGTGGCCGGAACCTCGGTCAGATATCAACCAGGGTTGTGCCGGCTGTAGATTATTGTCAGTAATACTGATGGGAGGAATTCCTGTCTGTGCTGGAGGCAGGACTCTGACAGACGGGGTGGCAGGGAAGCACTGGACTCTGGTCTCGGACTCTTACTGGCCGGTCCTGCAGTTCCTCGCCTGCCTCCCCGCCGTGTACAGCAGGGTCTTGGCATGGGCGGATGTGAAATTCACATGTTCGCTTACTCGCGATTGGGTCGGGCCTGGGGGGTGGGGTGGGGGGGGTCTCGTATAGAGATAGAGCGGGGAGGGATGGAACTGAGCCAAAGGCCATGAAAGAGCCACTCGCTCCCGTGTGGGAGGAGAGGGCACGACGGGCTGGACACGACCTTACAGGCTTACAGGCAGATTTATTGCCCGTTTCACTGCAGTGGGGCCTGATTATAGCAGGCAGACAGGCAGACAGGCAGGCAGCCTGCTGGACAAAGGTTATGATCACTGTTTGTTGCAGTTGGTTAATGTTATTTTAATTACCTTAAAATCAGTGCATTAGTACTGTAGTGATCGTGTAAGGCTTATGCGTTGTGGGACGGTATAGGCCTAGACGTGGCTGTAGGGGTGTTTGGCTGCTCGTGGTGCTTCTCTGCACCGAACCCTTGAGACCCCGCTGTCCTGACAAACAGTGTTTCAGGTGGAGTCCAGCGGTAGTGCTGTCTCTGTCTGTGGTAGTACCTGTCATAGTCTGGATGCCGTGCGATCACCCGTGGGTGTGTTCCCTGTGCAGTAAGGAGTACGTGGAGCTGATGAAGTCCACCCAGACAATGAGCCAGGAGGAGCTGAAGACGCTGTCCGACACCTACGACTCCGTCTACATTCACCCCGTGAGTCCGGCCTAGAGAAGGGGCTCCTGTTTGCTCTCTGCTGGGCTCGGGAACAGCCCAGTCTCCGGCTCTAACATCCTAGAGTATTTGGGAAGGAAAAGGCTTTGCTGTTGCTCTTCGGCGGCTTAACAAGTAGTTCACCAGTGTTAGTTTGGCACTGTGGCTAAGAATCTGTGCCTGTGGCTGGTAGGTTGCTGGTTCAAATCCTGTGGCGAGCAGAGGAATCCTACTCCGTTGGGCCCCTGAGCAAGGCCCTTCACCCCAGCTGCTCCAGGGGTGCCGTACAAATGGCTGATTCTGCGCTCCCCAGCTTGCTCTCCATGAGACACACAGACTGGGAGAGAAGCTGAGGAGCGCAGAATCAGCCATTTGCGAAAAGACAAATTCCTCATGCAAGAAATTGTATAGGGCCAATGAAGTGATCTTATCCTCCGTCAAACAAATTTTGATTTTAAATAGCACCTTTCAGGGAAAACAACCTCGCCAAAGGGCTGTACACTGAAGGCAGTTTGTAACGGACTTGGCTGAGTGATCTGGGAGACTCCCAGATGGGATAACCTCGAGGACAGTTTCTGGAGCTCTGTGGAATGATGGGAAAGGGACAGAGCTGTCTAGGATACTGCAGGAGACTGTACTGGGGGCTGTGGTGGACCTGGAGAGACCGATAGCAGCTAAACTGGGCGGATTTCAACCCTGCGAAGCACTCTCACGTTTCACATATAGGACTTCAGGAAATACGATGAAAGCACCTGGCGTTTGAAGATTAGGAAGACTTAGCCGTTACGAATCAGTCAAACCAGTAGTTTGTTCAGTTCAGTGCCGAAGAGTCTTCGAGATTCTTGTTCCACGTGATCTGTAAATGAATTGAACGAGTCTCCAGTTAAACTGCTGACTTGCTCAAGGCCTGATTGGATTGGGCGGTGCCCTATAACCTGAGGCTCTCTGGGACCAGGGAGGCCCCGGGCTGAGCCCTTCTGGGTCTGTTCCTCCCCTGACGGCGCCGCCCTGTCTGTCCGCAGGAGTCGTTCCGCTGCGCCCGGCTGGCGGCGGGGTCGCTGCTGCAGCTCGTCGACGAGGTGATGGCGTCGCGGCTCAGGAATGGATTCTCTGTTGCCAGGTAACCCCTGACCAGGAAGTGACATTAAACTGTAACCCCTGACCAGGAGGTGATATTAAATTGCGTTGTTTGCGGGCTTGTGGGGAGCTTTGTTCTGAGACCAGGGGCACGAGTAGATTTTACTGGCAGAAAGGTGCAAAACATCACCCGCTGTGGCTGAAAGCTATATAACTGCACTAATAGCTGATTTACCATACAAACCACACACTGCATGCATGCTGATAAACTATGCCATAGACAAGCTGCGCTGCGCGTGCCTACCTGTTCCTTTGTCATCCGTTCTTTTTCTTTCTCTCTTTTTATTTGGTGTGGCGTGAGTTCTGCTAGTTTTGATTTGGGGTTTTCTCCTAGACCTCCGGGGCACCACGCGCACGTGGACAGGATGAACGGCTACTCTATGTTCAATAGCGTGGCGATCGCGGCCCGGCACGCCCGGGAGAGGCACGGGCTGGAGCGGTAAGGGCTCGGACGCGGACGCCCCCGGGGGTGGGGGGGGTGTTTCGGTTTGCTGAGCGCTGGTCTGTGCGCTTGGGCCCGGGTGTGTTGGCGCGCGCGCGTGCTCGCTCTGCCTGCCCCGGCACCCTTGTCGCCGCTGACCCCAGGGGCACGGCCCGGCCCCGCGGGTGGGAATGCGAGTGATTGGCAGCGTCGGAGTGCGAGGCGGCGCGGGACAGCACATGGAGTTGGTATAAACAGCTTGTCTTGCACCCAGCCGAGCTGCAGTCGCCAGCTGTGTGTTACGTATGGCTGGAAACCCCGTAGTCTCACATATGGGAGAATAAGTAACTGTGGGCCGACTCCTGGTGGAGTGACCCTCCCACCTTCCAGCCAGTCTTTTAACGCATCCTGGGCAGTAATTCTCCCTGCTGGAGGATCAGCTCTGATTGGAGGAGGGGCGGGTCCCTCGTCAACAGCACCACCCCCTGCTGGGTAATCAGCTCTGATTGGAGGAGGGGCGGGTCCCTCGTCAACAGCACCACCCCCTGCTGGGTAATCAGCTCTGATTGGAGGAGGGGTGTGTCCCTCACCATCAGCCCCGCACACCTGCGAGACCTCAAGACTAATAGCTGCATTTAAAACATCCTCTCTCTCTCTCTCACAGCATCCTGATCGTGGACTGGGATGTGCACCACGGCCAGGGAATCCAGTACATATTCCAGGAGGATCCCAGGTTTGTGAGCACGCACTGGGATCCCGGGGTGAGGGGAAGGTTCACGGGCTTGAGGCCGGAGTGTCGGGTACTGGGTCATTCTGGCCAGGTGAGCCGTTTCAGGTGAGGGGCTGCACAAGGCCCAGTTATCAGCATTAATAAGAGGATTAAGGAATGGTTGAGCTTGGCCGGAGCTCTGAGCTATGGGGGAGATTGAGAAGTTAAGCCATTCGGTGAGCATACCTGACTGCGTCATTGCTGTGTCTGTGTCGTTGTTCTAGGTCTCCGGCCTCTTGGGCCTCCCTGGAGCAGATAGCATTCCGTGGGTGTCTTCTGTAACCCCACTCTTTTTTCTGTGCCTGCCCTACAGTGTGCTGTATTTCTCAGTGCATCGCTATGAAGACGGGCGCTTCTGGCCCCACCTGGTGGACTCGGACGGTACTGCCGCGGGGACGGGGGCGGGGCGAGGGTACAACATCAACGTGCCCTGGAACCAGGTGAGCGCCGCACCGCGCCCCCTTGTGGGCAGGGCCGGTAGCCCCCAGTGCCCGCCACACGGGGGTGAATTTTATACAGTGCCCTCCGGTTGGCAGAGAGGTTAGCTGTGTTCTCGTGACAGTCCCCTCTCGCCCTTTCCTCCCTAGGTGGGGATGAAAGATGCCGATTACATCGCCGCCTTCCAGCAGCTGCTGCTGCCTGTGGCCTACGAGGTAAGTGCGCCTCCCTTTCGCCTGCATGCCTTTCCCCCCCCGTGATGGGGGAGGAGTTAGATGGGGGGGGTGGCAAGGTGGCGCAGAGGATAGCGTTGCTTCTTCACAGCACGGGGGGGTCTGGGTTCGTTTGCCGGGTTGCCGTCGGCATGGAGATCGCGCGTCCTACCAGTGTTTCCTTGGGTTTCCTCCCGCAGTCCCCAGACATGCTAGGAGGTTCATGGGCTCCTGGTGCGAGTGTGTGTGTCTGTCTGTGTGTGTGTGCGCCCCGCGATGGACTGGGCGTCCTGTCCAAGGTGTGCCCTGCCCTTGTGCGTGTTGTCTTCTGGGATTGCGACTCTGTATTAGATAAAGAGGTTAGAAAACAAATAGATGGATCAAATGAGGGTTTGTACCGCAGAACAGGCCAGCAGGTTCCAGGCTACAGGATCCAGTTGCCTGGCTGACTCAGAATGAATGGAATTAATGCATCACCAGACTTTACACCTAGACTGTTTGAAAGCAGGAACAGGGAAGGGCAGACTGACTCCTCCAACCTCCTGGTGTAGCTCAAACCACACAGTGACTGTGGTCTCTGAAGTCCTTCTGCATGGGTTTTTCTTTTTCTAACTAAAGTTTGTGTAGTACTTTGCAGACGGTCCCTAACAGCCCTTTGCTTTGTGTGCAGTTCCAGCCACAGCTTGTGCTGGTGGCAGCTGGGTTCGACGCTGTGATCGGGGATCCCAAGGTAAGCTACACTCCCTGTGACAAACTGAAGAATAAAGAACTGCTTTCCTCTGCTTTTAATGGGCTCTGTGTTCCCCTCAGAAAGGTTCTGAGTGAAAGCAGTTGATGGTTTGCAATTCCGAAACCTGCTTACCAGACGCGCTGCTAGCATGAAGTCTGAGATAAGCCTCATCTTAATTTGTTCCTTAGCTTGTCCTGTTCAACTGGGAAGAATATCTGGGCCGACAGTTTGCTTAGCTGCAAGTTAACATGTCTATTGACATCTCTGCTTTGAGTATCTCTTCCAAAATCCCTGCGTGACTGAAGCTCTTCGGTACTTTATAATGTTCCCTCTCAACGCTCCCCAGTTCTGGTCTGCTCCAGCTCTCCGGCTGCGTGCCCAGGTAGCAGGGTGCCGCCCGGTGCCCCACAGCGCTGTGCTCTGACGGGTGCTCTGTGTTTCAGGGCGGGATGGCAGCCAGCCCTCAGTGCTTCTCCGTGCTGACTCACCTGCTGCAGGGGCTGGCCCAGGGCAGGGTGCTGCTGGCCCTGGAGGTGAGAGAGAACACAGACCGGCGCCCAGGAATCCAGAAACTGCGGGGCTTATCTCTGGGAGCCGTCGTCGGGGGGGGGGGCGGCTGTTCCAGCCATTAAACAGTGGTGAAAATTGCAAATGATGAATTTTGAATGTAGCACCTGGGGGCAAGTTTTGGCACCCTTGTCCTTTTCTTGTTTGCATTTTTGTGCAAAAAGAGACCTGAAAAATTGCACGCAAGTAGTCATGCAAAGGTGTTCAGGTGTGTTTTTGCGTCTAGGGATTGTGGGGGGGTTTACAGATGTTACAGATGTTGTTTTTCTGTTCACCCCTATAATCTCACACCCGTTCGTGATGGTCCTGAGCATTTCCACCCTGCTTCTGTGTTGCTCAGGGGGGGTATAACCTGCAGTCCACAGCGGAGGGCGCGTGTGCGTGTCTGCGCAGTCTCCTTGGAGACCCCTGTCCCAGACTGGCCCCTCCTGGAGCCCCCTGTGACAGGTAAGGGGTCTGAGATCAGGCGAGGTCATCCTCTATGGCTCGAGGTGGTGGAATCTTTTTTTTTTAAACTTTGTATTTAATGACGAAATAATTCACAAACACAACGTAAACCGTACTGTGCAAAGTCAAATCATTTACAACTTTGATCTTTCATTTTTTGCTTGTATTATTTTTTTATATGATTAACTATTAACATTACGCCAGCATGGATGGGAGGTTACATTTAGAAATATAATCAGCAAAAACGCAAGAGATAACCAACAATCTAGCCAGTACTCTGTTTCGTCCACTTTCACAGAACAAAATGAGGTCTCAGTGGGGCCACGTCCCCAGTCCAGGCTTGTCAGCATTTGCTAAACCTTTCTGCTTGTAACCTAAGAGGAAAGGTGATCTTTTCCTTCATATAAATCTCCTTCGCAACATTGATCCAGTGTCCCGATGTTGGGAGTTCTTCAGTGAACCATTTTCTCGAGAGAGTTTTCTTAGTAGCAGCTAAAAGCGTTGCATGGCGGAATCTCGCAGCTCACCCCTCGGAAGAAGGATTATATCTCCATCTTGGCCTCTTCCGTCTCCGGCTCCGGGGTGAGAGTGGGGCTTCAGCCACCTGCCCGCCTCCAGAGACTCGTGTGCTACTCCAGCACTGGTCCCAGTATCGTGCTGTAGCATTTCGCACGGGGGGAGGGTGGGTTTCAGCGGACAAATGTGGAGACGACGGTTTCGTGCACGCCGTTGAGGGTCCCCCGTGTGCCTGTGTGTGCTGGCTGTGTCTGTAGCGTGTTCTCTGTGTGTTCCAGCGCCCTGCGGTCCCTCTCCCAGACCATCGCTGTGCACTACCCGTCCTGGAGCTGCCTGCAGGTCCTGGGTGAGTGCGCCAGGGTCTCTCGCCCTCTCTTCCTGGAGCTCGGCGGGGTGCTTTCTTTTTCCTGTTTCTTCTGCACTCAAAGCCTTTCTCCTCAGAAGGACTTTTACTGTCCTTCTAAACCCTTCTGTTCCTTTGTGCAAATTTTGTCACCTCCAGTCTTTGTTACTGTTTCCATGGTTAAAACTTTTTTTTAAATTTCCCTGTAAAGCGCTTTGAGAAGATGCCATGTAAAAAGATGTTTAAAATTTTCAAAGTTTCATGGCTAGCCCTCAAGGGGTCCCACTGCCACCCCTCAGGCAGAAACTACAGCTCTGCTTTCCTTGCTGCTGCAGGGAGAGTCCCACCGCAGTGGCTGTTGAAAGCTTGTTCTGCTAGATCCACCAGCAGTACCTTCTAACTGCTTGATTGGTTCCGACCAGAGGCTGGGAAAATTCTGCAAGACACCGGTGATGAAGTCACTGTTTTGGAAGATGCACGGATAGTCAGTTTGGGTTTAGAAAAGGCAGGTCTTGCTTTAGTAAGTTGTTAGAGTTCAGTGAGTTCAGTGGCTCCGACAGAGTATATAATGTTTGGATATCAGAAGTCTTTTATCATAAAAGATAGATATTCACCGTAATACAGTTATTGGGTTTAAGAATTGGTTCATAGACAGGAAACAGGGAACAGATAAGCAGTAAATGCGTATTTTATTGATGTAATTAGTGGTGTATTGCAGAGATCTGTACTTGGAGCATTGCTCTTCCCAAATTGATATCCGTGATCTGCTGTGGATTCTGAGGTTGCAGCTCACCAGCCAAGAGGGTTAGCACAAGCACTGTGGAAGCTGCAAAAGACGTTCTGACATTTACACTGAATTTAGAACGGGGCGGACAGCTGGCCGATGATATTTAGTGTAGACGGGTGCAGTGTGTTAGTTTCAGGTAGCAAACCAAGACATAAATCGGGAAGCACTGACCCTAAACAAGGTGCTGATGAGGATGACTGGGGTCTTGATGTCGACACGCCGTTTTCACCTTTCAGGCGCTGTGGGGGAGGCAATAAAGAAGGTAAACGGAATATCGGGATGTGCCGTTAAAAGCGCGGGATATAAATGAAGGGATTTGGTATTTAAATTGTCGAATGCGTCTGAGTATTGCCGAGCCGCCCGCAGGGCTGGTTGCTCGGGCGCCGCTGGGCTTTTCTGGGGACTGGTCCCAGCAGCTGAGACTCGTCCCCTCGAGCTGCACGATTCCAGCAGCACAGCCGCGCGAGGAAGTGAAAACTTAGCCAGTGGTGTTCATGGACTGTCCAGTCAGAATGACAGAACGTTGGTGGCTGCCCTTTGTGAACGTGTGCTGGATTTGGTGAAAACCTGTTAATAACACCGATAGCTGCCTTTGAAACATCGCCTCATGTTTTTCTTTAGCCGAGTGAAATAAAGGCTCTTTTTCCAAATTCCCGGCCTTTAAAATGAACAAGCCTGTCTTGTTAACCCTTTCCACTCCCTTCTCAGTACTCGGTGTTTTGCTTTCATATTTGATGCTGGCTTCCTTTATTTGACTAGTTGATCGCCTGCCATGTGGCCCCGGGCTAATTCTGTGTTTGCTCAGAGGGCGGGCCCATTCCGGCGGGCGATCCCGATGCCCCGTCTGTGCCGCCAGAGGCCAGTGTGGGCCAGGAGGGGGAAGAGCGCCCCCCGATGGTCACGGGGCTGGTGTACGACGAGAGGATGATGGAGCATCACAACATATGGGACAGGTCAGCCCCTTGTTCCCGACCTCTCCTGCTTTGGAGAGCCTCTAGAGTTCGAGAGATCGTCAGCCCATAAGTGCCCAACGCTTTTGACTGGGTGCGAAACGTTTGGGACAGCTAGCAGGTGCTTCTTTACGCTAAGAGGTGTGGGAGTGTGGAGCAAGCCGCCCAGCCCACGTTTTTGCAGCCGATTCCCTGGATTCTTTCAAGAAATGTCTGGTCGAGATCCTCAGATCAATAAGCTGAGAGTAGCCAAACGAGGTAACTGGGCCAGATGGACTCCTTCATATTCGTTTATATGTCTTGAGTCCTGCAGGGCCGGATAATCAGTATTGTCGGTGTGTTCTTGGGATGTCCGCCTCAGTGAAGGGCAATGCCATCTGAAAGCACATCCGGACCCTGCCTGTTTTCAGTCATTTTCAATCCACCGGCTTCCACTTAACACGTAGATCAACGACTTGTGTTTCTGAGCCTCCAAGTCTTCCCCTGGAGGAGGCTCCTGGTCCTGGGTGGCCACTGTGCCTGCAGGGCTTCATTCCACCTCGGAGCTTAACGAGCGAAACGAGCCGATCACAGGCTCAGCTGGACCGGTTTAACATCCTCTTCTGATGCAGTCCAGGTGGGCAGCTGCATGGGCAGGCGCAGAGGAACAGGTAAAGGTTTATTCCAGGCTGGAAAGAGAAGAAAGGAAACGCAACGTTTCGGCTGTGTACACACCCGAAGAAGGCTCCACAGCCGAAACGTTTGTGGAATAAACCTTTACCTGTTCCTCTGCCTCTTCTTCTAATGGCTGTTTGGCCATCTGTGAGAATTAATACTTGTTGAACGCGTGCATATTATTAAGAAACAAGGCTTCTTGGGCTGTACAATGTTGTTTTTTCATGTTTTCTTTACAAATTCATAATATTTCCCAGGATCGATCAGTGCTGTTTCTGCGTATTTTCTTTCACGAAGGATGCTCGATGATCTGTTGTTTTTGTTTTTTTAATTTTCTTTATGAGCTCCTTATGTGTGGCTTTGTTGTTCCATGATGCGGTTGGGGTGTGGATGTCCGCGTGCTCCCAGCCACCACCCGGAGCTCCCCCAGAGGATATTCCGGATCTTCTCCCGTCACCAGGACCTGGGGCTGCTGTCCCGTTGCCATCGGATACCAGCCCGCCATGCCACCGAGGAGGAACTCGCCATGTGTCACAGGTACGGGGGGGGGGGAGGGGGTTGTACTGGAACAAACCATCAGGTTAGGCTGACGGGGGGAGACAGGCTGAGACCACAGAGGCTGAAGGTGTCTCTCCGAAGGCTTGCCTGCAGTGTCTCCTCCCGTACAACGCCGGCCCGTTCCCACTTTCTTCAGCTGCCCCTGTCCTTTTGTTCGGCCCAAAGCTCTGAGCACATCGCCACCATCAGGTCGACGCAGGGCATGAAGCCGCGGGAGCTGCACCGGCTGGGGGCGGAGTACAACTCCATCTACATCAGCGCCGAGAGCTGGGGCAGCGCGCGGCTGGCCGCGGGGGCGAGCTTCAGCGCCGCGCAGGCCGTCCTGGCCGGGCAGGTGAGCGCGCCGGGCCCCGCGCGCGTGCGCCGCGTCCTTCCTGTGTGTCCGCGGGTTTCACCGGTGTGTGTGTGCGTGTGTGTCTGTCAGGTGAGGAACGCGGTGGCCATAGTCCGCCCCCCCGGGCACCACGCGGAGAGGGGCTCTGCCTGCGGGTTCTGCTTCTTCAACAACGCCGCGCTGACGGCTCGATACGCCCAGAAGCTCTCCGGCAGGCCGCTCAGGTGGGTCCCCTGGGGCGCGGGGCAGGGGGCACAGTGGGTCAACATCACTGCGCCAGGAGACACAGCACAGTGGGTCAACATCACTGCACCAGGAGGCACAGCACAGTACATCACTGCACCAGGAGGCACAGCACAGTACATCACTGCACATCACTGCACCAGGAGGCACAGCACAGTGGGTCAACATCACTGCACCAGGAGGCACAGCACAGTACATCACTGTACCAGGAGGCACAGCACAGTGGGTCAACATCACTGCACCAGGAGGCACAGCACAGTGGGTCAACATCACTGCGCCAGGAGGCACAGCACAGTACATCACTGCACCAGGAGACACAGCACAGTGGGTCAACATCACTGCACCAGGAGACACAGCACAGTACATCACTGCACCAGGAGGCACAGCACAGTGGGTCAACATCACTGCACCAGGAGGCACAGCACAGTGGGTCAACATCACTGCACCAGGAGGCACAGCACAGTGGGTCAACATCACTGCACCAGGAGGCACAGCACAGTACATCACTGCACCAGGAGGCACAGCACAGTACATCACTGCACCAGGAGGCACAGCACAGTGGGTCAACATCACTGCACCAGGAGGCACAGCACAGTACATCACTGTACCAGGAGGCACAGCACAGTGGGTCAACATCACTGCACCAGGAGGCACAGCACAGTGGGTCAACATCACTGCGCCAGGAGGCACAGCACAGTACATCACTGCACCAGGAGACACAGCACAGTGGGTCAACATCACTGCACCAGGAGACACAGCACAGTACATCACTGCACCAGGAGGCACAGCACAGTGGGTCAACATCACTGCACCAGGAGGCACAGCACAGTGGGTCAACATCACTGAACCAGGAGACACAGCACAGTGGGTCAACATCACTGCACCAGGAGACACAGCACAGTGGGTCAACATCACTGCACCAGGAGACACAGCACAGTGGGTCAACATCACTGCACCAGGAGACACAGCACAGTGGGTCAACATCACTGCACCAGGAGACACAGCACAGTGGGTCAACATCACTGCACCAGGAGACACAGCACAGTACATCACTGCGCCAGGAGACACAGCACAGTACATCACTGCGCCAGGAGGCACAGCACAGTACATCACTGCACCAGGAGGCACAGCACAGTACATCACTGCACCAGGAGACACAGCACAGTACATCACTGCGCCAGGAGGCACAGCACAGTACATCACTGCGCCAGGAGGCACAGCACAGTACATCACTGCACCAGGAGGCACAGCACAGTGGGTCAACATCACTGCACCAGGAGACACAGCACAGTGGGTCAACATCACTGCCCCAGGAGGCACAGCACAGTACATCACTGCACCAGGAGGCACAGCACAGTGGGTCAACATCACTGCACCAGGAGACACAGCACAGTACATCACTGCACCAGGAGACACAGCACAGTACATCACTGCCCCAGGAGGCACAGCACAGTACATCACTGCACCAGGAGACACAGCATAGTGGGTCAACATCACTGCCCCAGGAGACACAGCACAGTACATCACTGCACCAGGAGGCACAGCACAGTACATCACTGCACCAGGAGACACAGCACAGTGGGTCAACATCACTGCGCCAGGAGACACAGCACAGTGGGTCAACATCACTGCGCCAGGAGACACAGCACAGTGGGTCAACATCACTGCGCCAGGAGGCACAGCACAGTACATCACTGCACCAGGAGACACAGCACAGTGGGTCAACATCACTGCACCAGGAGACACAGCACAGTACATCACTGCGCCAGGAGGCACAGCACAGTACATCACTGCACCAGGAGGCACAGCACAGTGGGTCAACATCACTGCACCAGGAGACACAGCACAGTGGGTCAACATCACTGCACCAGGAGACACAGCACAGTGGGTCAACATCACTGCACCAGGAGACACAGCACAGTACATCACTGCCCCAGGAGGCACAGCACAGTACATCACTGCACCAGGAGGCACAGCACAGTGGGTCAACATCACTGCACCAGGAGACACAGCACAGTACATCACTGCCCCAGCAGGCACAGCACAGTACATCACTGCACCAGGAGACACAGCACAGTGGGTCAACATCACTGCCCCAGGAGACACAGCACAGTACATCACTGCCCCAGGAGACACAGCACAGTACATCACTGCACCAGGAGGCACAGCACAGTACATCACTGCACCAGGAGACACAGCACAGTGGGTCAACATCACTGCCCCAGGAGGCACAGCACAGTACATCACTGCACCAGGAGACACAGCACAGTGGGTCAACATCACTGCACCAGGAGGCACAGCACAGTACATCACTGCGCCAGGAGGCACAGCACAGTGGGTCAACATCACTGCGCCAGGAGGCACAGCACAGTACATCACTGCACCAGGAGACACAGCACAGTACATCACTGCCCCAGGAGGCACAGCACAGTACATCACTGCACCAGGAGACACAGCACAGTGGGTCAACATCACTGCCCCAGGAGGCACAGCACAGTACATCACTGCACCAGGAGACACAGCACAGTGGGTCAACATCACTGCACCAGGAGACACAGCACAGTGGGTCAACATCACTGCACCAGGAGACACAGCACAGTGGGTCAACATCACTGCACCAGGAGACACAGCACAGTGGGTCAACATCACTGCACCAGGAGGCACAGCACAGTACATCACTGCACCAGGAGACACAGCACAGTGGGTCAACATCACTGCACCAGGAGACACAGCACAGTGGGTCAACATCACTGCCCCAGGAGGCACAGCACAGTACATCACTGCACCAGGAGACACAGCACAGTGGGTCAACATCACTGCCCCAGGAGGCACAGCACAGTACATCACTGCACCAGGAGACACAGCACAGTGGGTCAACATCACTGCACCAGGAGACACAGCACAGTGGGTCAACATCACTGCGCCAGGAGACACAGCACAGTACATCACTGCGCCAGGAGACACAGCACAGTACATCACTGCACCAGGAGACACAGCACAGTACATCACTGCCCCAGGAGGCACAGCACAGTACATCACTGCACCAGGAGACACAGCACAGTGGGTCAACATCACTGCCCCAGGAGGCACAGCACAGTACATCACTGCACCAGGAGACACAGCACAGTGGGTCAACATCACTGCACCAGGAGACACAGCACAGTGGGTCAACATCACTGCACCAGGAGACACAGCACAGTGGGTCAACATCACTGCACCAGGAGGCACAGCACAGTACATCACTGCACCAGGAGACACAGCACAGTGGGTCAACATCACTGCACCAGGAGACACAGCACAGTGGGTCAACATCACTGCCCCAGGAGGCACAGCACAGTACATCACTGCACCAGGAGACACAGCACAGTGGGTCAACATCACTGCGCCAGGAGACACAGCACAGTACATCACTGCACCAGGAGACACAGCACAGTGGGTCAACATCACTGCGCCAGGACACACAGATACAGTAGATCAGTGAGATCTTAGGGGTATAGCTGTCCTACTCCGTTGGGCCCCTGAGCAAGGCCCTTATCCCCAACTGCTCCAGGGGCGCTGTACGATAGCTGACCCTGCGCTCTGACCCCCAGCTTCTCTACCTGTCTGCGTGTCTGTGTGTCTCCTGGAGAGCAAGCTGGGGTCTACGAAAGACGAATTCCTAATGCAAGAAATTGTATAGGGCCAATAAAGTGATCTGATCTTAAACGCAGCTGTGCAGTAGTGTGCAGGCAGGATTTTTCCCCAAATGCGAAATCACCCCCTGTTCCCTTGTCACCCCCAGGGTGCTCATACTGGACTGGGACGTTCACCACGGCAACGGGACCCAGCACATCTTCGAGGAGGATCCCAGGTATTGTAGAGGGGAGCTCTACATCAGATGGGGTGTTGCAGCCTTTAGTTTCTAGTTTCTGCCACTCTGAGGGGCAGACTCCCTGTTTACCCATCACAACCATCCGTCCATCCATCCATTTTCTTATCCTTCTTCCAGCTCAGGGTCCCGGGGCAGCCCAAGTCTATCCCAGCATGCAACAGGGGCAAGGCAGGGAACGCCCTGGACAGGACTCTAGTCCATCACAGAGCAGACAGACACAAACACACTCACGCCAGTTCTCCCAAAAGCCATTTAACCCACCATATTAATATTATCATTATTATTTAATTCCTTATACTTATAGTATATAGTGCTTTTCTGGAACCTCCACTCAAACCACCATACAGGTAATGGGGATCCCCTTCACCACCAGTGTGCAGCCCCACCTGGATGATGCTCCAGTCCTCTCCCCACACACCAGCTCTCAGTGGGGAGGAGAGCAGAGTGATGAAGCCAGTTCAGAGAGGGGGGTTATTAGGAGGCCATGATGGGTAAAGGCCAGGGGGGAAATTTAGACAGGATGTCACAATTACCTGCTGAGCTTTAGTCAGTTGCCAGTTATGAGTTGCAGGGTGATATAGCTGCTGGCGAATCTTCATTAGAGAGGCGGTACTGTCGGGGACACGCCTCTCCTCCAATCAGAGCTGATTCTTCATGCACGAGGCGGTGCTGTCAGGGACACACCTCTCCTCCAATCAGAACTGATTCTTCATGCAGGAGGCGGTGCTGTCGGGGACACACCTCTCCTCCAATCAGAGCTGATCCGCCAGCGGGGGGTGGAGCCGCCTGTGATGTGCTCACAGAAGCGAGGCTGGAAGGTGGGCGGGACAGAGGAGTCGGCCTCTAATCCTGGAGCTCCCTCGTTAACGCTTCCTCAATCTCCCCTGCGATAGGTCTCGGGGGTGGTGGCTGAGTGAAAAACACACCGCTGATGGCTCCAAATGGGTGGTAAAAACAAAAACGTTTGGAGATTCCAAATTTATGTAACAAAAGAAACAGACCAGATCGCGCTCATCCCCAACCGGTTTTTTTAGCAGGGTGTTTCGTTCTCTCTCTCTCCGTCGTCTGTTGTCGCCGGTGTCTGATTTCCACCCTTTTTCCTCCTCTTCCTCCCTTCTACCCCTCCACGTCTCGCCCAGCGTCCTGTACATCTCCCTGCATCGCTACGACGACGGGCTGTTCTTCCCCTCCTCGGAGGACGCGGACTGCGACCGGGTGGGCCTGGGGCCTGGGCGGGGCTACAACGTCAACATCCCCTGGAGCGGGGGCGGGGCCAAGATGGGAGACCCAGAGTACCTTGCAGCCTTCCACTGGGTCGTCATGCCCATCGCTCGGCAGGTCAGTCAGACAGACACATGCAGCACGACCCCGACCCCGGCCCCCCGCCACGCGCACGGGTCTGAGTGCCGCCCGCGCTATCGGGCTTTTGGACGATTGTGAAGATTCAGGATGTTCATACCCCTTGTTTAGCCCTCCCCCCCCCCACCCGGATGTATTGCGATGAAAAATGTTTTTTTGAGGGCTTGGGAGACTGGCAGCCTCTGAATCCCCTCTGAATCTTTCCTTTTATAATAATGTAATAATAATAATGTTTCTTTATTGGCCCTATGCAATTTCTTGCATTAGGAATTCATCTTTTCGCATACCCCAGCTTTTCTCCATGGAGACACAGACACACAGACAGGGAGAAGCTTGGGGTCAGAGCGCAGGGTCTGCCATTGTACGGCGCCCCTGGAGCAGCTGGGGTGAAGGGCCTTGCTCAGGGGCCCAACGGAGTAGGATTCCTCTGCCGGCCGCGGGATTTGAACCGGCAACCTTCCAGTCACAGGCGCAGATCCTTAGCCACAGAGCCACCTCTCTGCCCCTTTTTTTTTTTTTTTTAATTCAAAACCTGAAGCCTAGCTGCTGGTGGATTTTAACACACCCGTGGGGCTTGAGTAAGGGGGGCTCAGCCAAAAAACAAGATGAGATTTTTTCAGTATGAATTTAGTCTAGTCACCTCCTCTTTTAAGCCGGTTGTGTGTTTTTCCAGGGGGTACGATGCCGGAGACGGCACACAGGGGGGGATGAGGGATTTGCCTCGGATTAGTCAGCATTCTGCCCAAAGACCTGAATCCCCAGTAGATTTTCTTGGTGTTTGTCTCTGTCTCAGAAGGGAGCCCTCCTCTTCTGCTGCTGAACCTCGTTTCAGGCAGGGGCTTGTTCTGTACTAACTTTGCAGTGCCGTCTTCACTACTGAAGGCTCTGCTCTGCTGGACGCCTTCGGACTCTGTGTCAATTCCACAAGTTTGCCCTCTAGTCTCTCCTTTGGAAAACAGCTTCTGAAATATCACTCCTGCTGTAGTGTAAAGGCTGACCCAGCAGATTCAGATGCAGTTAAGAAGTTCATTGTGTGTGTTTGGGTTTTTTTTTTTTAAAGTCCTATCAAATAAAGCTCATTTGAAAAGTGGCTTCTACTCTGCAGAGGTGGGAACATGTGTGTGTTTGTGCTTCACAGTGCAGTAGTGGTGATCTGTTTCCGTTGGTAACTGTGTTTTTCTCTCTCTCTCTCCGTGCTCAGTTCGACCCGGAACTGGTCCTGGTGTCAGCCGGGTTCGATGCAGCGCGGGGTGATCCCCTGGGGGGGTACCAGGTGACCCCTGAGTGCTACGCCCACATGACCCACCTTCTGATGAGCCTGGCGGGCGGGAGGGTGCTGGTCATCCTGGAGGTGAGGGACACACACCGACTCTTGATCGTGAGAGCTGGCTCTGGGTTCGAGCCCCGCCTTCTGCCACTAGCAGGGGCAGAATTGGTTGCCAGTTTTCTGATCTCCATCCGCCCGTTTTCAGCAGACCTGGTAGGGATTGTGGCAACCAGAGCCTGTCCCAGGAGTGTGGGCAGCGGGCTGGGGCGACGCCAGTCTTTTCTGAAAAACATTGTAATGCACATCGAGCCGAGCGAAACGACACTTTTTTTTTTTTAGGAATATTTATAATAATATACATTTATTTATAATAATAATAGGAGCAGAGGGGTAAAGAACAGAGCCAGTTCAGTAAAGGTTCTTCTTCTGAAGAAGGTTTGGAGTCTGGATTTGAAGGAGTTCAGAGAAGGTGACTCTCTGATATCCTTGGGGAGAGAGTTCCAGAGACGACAACGACGTCCTCGAACTCGGGGAATGTTGAACGATCCGTCCCCAGTATCTTCACAAAGTCAGTGTGGGGCAGCAAACAGATATCAGGGCGACTTATAAGGCCCGACCCCCCCCCCCCCACCCGTGCTGCCACAGTTCTCCCTCTGGCCCTGGATGACGTCGGATCCGCAGGGCAGCTCCTTACCCAGCTGTCTCTTCCCGTCCCTCTCAGGGCGGCTACAACCTGAACTCCATCTCCCAGTCCATGGCCTCGTGCACGAGTGCCCTCCTGGGGGACGGCCTCCCGCCACTGGCCGGCCTGCCACCCCCGCACCCCAGCGCGGCCAGGACCATCAACCGCGTGCTGCGCACTCACGCCCCCTACTGGAGCGGCCTGAAAATACAGCGTAAGTCCCCGCTCGCTCGCTCCGCGCCGGATCGGAGCCGACCCGTTTGGAAACCCATAGAAAATCAGAGGTCGCTCGCACCTGGGAGACCGTGAAACGATATTGAACCTGGGGGGGTTTAATTCAGTTTTATTGAATTCGATTTGATTTATTTTAATTGGTTGTAATGGCCAGCCTCCCAGTGCACGGCGCAATGAATAACCTTTAATGAAACGCTCAGCACCGTTAAACATTCAAGATGTTCAGAGAGCTGCCAGCAAAATGCCCACGGAGTTGATTCCCTGCTCGGCTTTTCCCTACAGTCCCAGAGACCCTGCGAGCTTCTCTGCCCTCCCTGAAACAGCAGAGTCGCCGCTCTGCAGAGCAGAAGGGCAAGAGGTTGCCGGGACAGGCAGCGACTCCTCGCAGGAGTCCACGCCTGGGGTCACAGCCTGCCACCCCGGAGCAGGGTGCTGCGCCCGTGTCGCCCCCTGAGCGAGGAAGTGAGGAGAAGGGCAGAGGGGTGCAGGACATCACACAGGGTCTGCTGATGCTGGACCTGGACACGCCCTCCTCGTCCCCAGCCAATCCGAGCCCAGCCTCCCTGCCTGTGGGTGGGGCCAGGAGGAAGGCGAAGCCCGCCCCCCTAGAGAGCAGTGATGTCATCGGTGCTGGAGGTGAAAGGTCAGACGCTGCACCCCAGCCCACCCTAGAGCCGACTGAAGGAAGAGAGAGTGGGGATCTGGTCCTGAAGGTGGAAACGTGTGAAGTGGAGGTGGGTCTGAGAGGGAATGTGACACTCATCAGGCATATTTTGCTTCAAGCTTACTGTACCCTGTAGAAAATATCTGCTTGATACAAAGCAGGCTCCCATTGAAGGCTGGTTTGATCTGTCACAGATTTGTTTTAGCGTCGCACTGTTGTATAAATCATAGTGACGAAGACCAAAAACATAGTTTAAATGCCATGTCTGCCTTTGTAATCGAACTTGGAGTAACAACACTTAATCTGGAGGAAATCTCAGTACAGTGCTAGCAAAGGTGGTGCTTTATTCTTGTTAATTGAGCCCTATTTCAGCGAGTCCGGGTTAAAATAAATCCTGTGTTTTGTAACATCCAAGTTAAAAATCAACAGATTGCCTGCCTAAGCCTCCTATACCAGATAGATGCGTTCCTTTCTGTATATTCACTGCTGTTCCTTCAAATACATGCTTTTTGCTGTTTTTGGTTGAATGATATTACAGGCTCTGGTTTAAACGGTTTACATGCCTTGTCTTGTGTCCTTACCCACGATGCTCTCTTAAGCAAACCTTGAGCGTGACTGGAGTTCAGGTCCCAGTTCTGTTCTTGACTCGAGCATTAACAAGGATCTGAGTGGGTTTTCCTTGGGTGGTCCTTGGCTCTGACTTTGAAAAAGCAGTTTGTGGTGAGTGTTGCCTGGTAAAAGCCCTCTCTCTCCGTCTCCTTTCTGTTCCAGGCGGCCACCCGGCTCCCCTCCGGGCCCGTTGCCGAGGGCGACCAGGAGGCGGGGCTGGAGGGGGCCTGTGGCGGGTCGAGTCAGGTGGTCTGCGAGGTCTTCTGCCCGGATCAGGGCGTCGCAGGGGTAGGACGTCCGACCATAGGTGTCGGGGGACTAGGGTTCGGGGTGTAGGAGTTCTGGGGTTCGGGGTGTAATGGGCTGTCAGGGGACTGGGGTATCGGATACAGGGCGAGTGGTATGTAAAGTTTAGGGGTGCTGGGGTGTCGGGTATAGGGGGACGGGTGTGTAGAGTTTGGGGGGACTGGGGTGTCAGATATAGGGGGACTGGGGTGTAGAGTTTGGGGGGACTGGGGTGTAGAGTTTGGGGGACTGGGGTGTCAGATATGGGGGGACTGGGGTGTAGAGTTTAGGGGTGCTGGGGTGTCAGATATAGGGGGACGGGGGTGTAGAGTTTGGGGGGACTGGGGTGTCAGATATAGGGGGATGGGTGTGTAGAGTTTGGGGGGACTGGAGTGTCAGATATAGGGGGACTGGGGTGTCAGATATAGGGGGACTGGGGTGTAGAGTTTGGGGGGACTGGGGTGTCAGATATAGGGGGACGGGGACAGTATTGTGCTCTGCTGCCTCCCAGGAGTGGCCTGCTCCTGAGGCCTGACTCTCCTGCGTGCTCTTGCCTTCAGGCCTCGATGTTCGTGGTGGAGCCCCTGCCCTGGTGCCCCCACCTGGAGGGGGTGCGGCCCCTCCCTGCGGGGGGCATCGACGTGCTGCGGCCCTGTGAGGACTGCGGCGCCGGGATCGAGAACTGGCTCTGCCTCACCTGCCACCAGGTACGAAGCCCCCCCCCCGCCGCCGGGCTTGTGTGAGACCCTGGGCCAGAACACGGGGGATTAAAGGCGACGCGTTGCCTTGGCAACCACGGCTGTCCCGGCTGATTCAGGATGTGAGGGCCCTTTAAGACGCACCGAGCACGTCCCCGGAGGGGCGAGCGACCCCGCAGGGGGAGACCCTTCCGGCGACAGTCCCGGAGGGGAGTGTGGAGCGAGTGTGAGGCAGGTTGTTCTCTTCCTCCAGACTGGAGCCCGTGAGACTTTCTTTCGGTTTTCGCCATCCTCCCACTGGTGCCTCCCGGCTTCGACTCTTACCCCTGTTCGCCGCGGCTCCTCCCCCTGTTACACTGTTACAGCCCCCTTAACCCTTAAGCCCGGGTCCGAGGGGCCCGTAGCAATAACAATCCCGCGACCGCGAGCTGACACTTCTATCCCACGAGACCTGCAGCGACCAGGGTGCGAGCTGTCTGTCCGTCAGGAGCTGCTGCAGGCGCAGAGCAGGCCTTGGTCAGGAAGGGGGGGGCGGGAGCAGACAGAGGCTCCCGGCAGGGTGTCCGGGTACCTGCCTGCGCACTGGCGCCCCCTGTGGCGGTTTGAAGCCGCGCGCGAGCGGCGCCGGGAGCCGAGGGGGTCGGCCCGTGCGCGGCGCTCAGGTGCTGTCTCCCCCTGCACCCCGCGACAGGTGCTCTGCGGCCGATACGTCAGCGGGCACATGGTGGCGCACGGGCTGGCATCGGGGCACGCGCTGGTGCTGAGCTTCGCCGACCTGTCCGTCTGGTGCTACGACTGCGAGGCCTACGTGCAGAACGAGGTAGGGGGCCGTCCGGGGGGGGGGTGGGCTGCTCTTGGGCTGGCGCGGGGGCAGAGGGGCTGGCGTTTCGTGTCTGGCTGATAAATGAAAGATTTCGACCTCTGTCTCAGCGTTCCTTCGTTCCATCCTTCCTCCTTTCCTTCGTTCGTTACTTCATTCATTCAGCCAACCAGTTACTCAGTCAGTACACACCTAGCTGCGTGAACTGGGGCTTGATGAGCTCATACTCTGGGCGAGGGCGGCGTACAGCAGAGAGCTAAGGATAGACAGCACCCGCCCAGCACATCTTCACACCCCAGCGCTCTAGACACACAGCGGCGGTACAATCATTAACACACTGGCGCGCGGTGAGAATCCACACCTGACGCCCCAGCCTCGAGAGCAGGAGCCAGCTTGTCCCCCCTGCAGGGCGGGAGACGCTCGGAGAAGGAGCACCTCGTTTGTGTCTCCCAAGCTGTCCATCTTACAGAAGGCTGTTCTGTTTTCGGCTGTCACCATCTCACAAGCCCGGTCAAGGGCATGCTGTCCTCTCCTCGCCATCTCACTCCCTTCCTCTGTTTTCCTCGTGCAATCTTCTAGATGGTTGGCTTCTGGTTTAGGTGTTGTTCAGGTTTAGGTGTGGGGTCTGCACAGCCAGATCCTCGGGATTCCCCGTCTTCTCTCGCACCCCGTGCCCAGCCTCGGTCAGGCTGTCCCTCGGGCCCGAAGCTCGCCAGTCGGCCGACGCCGCAGCGTGGCCCCCCCGGCTCTCTCACGCCCCCTGCTGTCTCCCCCAGGTGCTGCACGAGGCCCGGAACGCGGCTCACTGCGCCAAGTTCGGCGAGGGAATTCCCCGGACGGAGTGAATCCTGGCGGGACGGCGGCGGGTGGACGGGGAGGGGGCCGAGAGAGAGTGTGAGAGTGGGGGGTGACTGAGCAATCGTGAGTGAGAGGAGACGAGTTACTGCGTGAACCTCCGTCTGCACCAGCTGTCTCGTTCCCCCATGGAGTGCGTCCAGCTGCCCCGCCTGCCCTTTGCTGGGGCAGCTACACCCAGACCCGAAGCCTGGGTCGAAACAGGGGGAACGGAACTGCCCCGACACAGAGCCATCGCCCCAGAGGCACAACACCAAGCACCAAACCCAGCATGCTCCAACACGCCGTGTTGGTGGACCTGCTGCAGCTGCTCGTGTAGAAAGGCAGCCGTGTTTCTGGGAGGGCTGTGGGACAGCTGGACAGACCCTGCCTTGTTTTTAATTCAATCCAGGAGGGGCTGTGCACACGTCAGCCCCACCACAGTCACCGAGGTGCCTGCAGCACCAGCGCTGATTTTATCTGGTTTTAAGCAGTGAGTTTCTTCTGGTGTGAATGAGTGAGTGGCGCCTACTCTATGCAGAGACTGGGGTCGTGGAATTATCACTGTTTTTAATGTTATTGCTATAATTATAAATCCTATTATAATGTCGTGTGTACTGAATGACCGCTAATTAATTTCCTGGATCCCTCCCAAACCGAACACAACAGATCTTCCTTTTCCACTTCCGGCCGATGTGCAGCTTTGATTTTGTTCCCCTCTCGGTGTCGCTGCTTAAACAGCCCCCCCCGGTGTGGTGTGTGGGCTGGGGACTCGCACTTTTTCTGTTTTCCTGTTGAGAGCTGCTGGGAAGCTGTTCGTGGGTCCAGTGGGGGCAGTCTGTCCTGTGAATCGCGCTGGAACTCCTCGGTGTGGCGCGGGGGAGTGTGGGAACATAGCGGCACCCCCCTTGCCCCCTCCACCACCCATCCCCTCCCGCTGGGGGAAATACGGGACCCAGGCTTTGGGGGTGTCGTCCACCACCAGCAGACAGACTGTGGACTCTTCATTTCCTGTGGCTCCTACCGGCTAGCGTTCCTGCCTTTAAAACTGGGAGCCGCCTGTCTCCGACACTGGTTATCTACCGACTGAACAAATCGCAGCAGGAGACCGAGACGGGCCTGTGTGTTTCCCGGGGCACGCAGCCAGTGTTCGGTCAAGCTCTGGTATTTACAGACACAGCCTCATTAGAGCAGGGAGCTTGTTTTTCTTCCTGTTATCTTCCCGAAAGAGACCCGGACCACAGCTGAAGACCAACAGCAGTGCCTCGGATTAGTCTGCCTACCTCGCCAAGCGTTAACTGTCCCACACGGGGTCTCGGGGTCTTTTTTTATTTGCTGTCGTTTATGAAAAGAAAATCACTGTGTAAGCTAGGTGCCGATTTTGTAATGGGAGGTATAACCTTTGTACAACACGCCTGTTGAGGTGCTGATTTATGTCACTGTGGTTCACCCAGTATTAAAAAGGAGGTTGACCTTATTCTGATTTTGATCTTGTTTTTTTTTTCCCTGTCCCAAATGCTGAGTACATAGTTTTTGTTTTAAGTACTGGAATGATTTGTACGTTTAAACGTGTCCATTTCAGCTGCAGTGCTTCAAAATCCTGCCACCACCTCTGGTGTCAATTGTCATCTCATCCAGCTATTTATTGAAAAGAAACAGGGTTTTGGCTCTACAACTGCACCTTGTTCCACACTCCCACCACCCTTTGTGTAAAGTAGTGCCCTCTGTTACTACTGGAGGATCTTATCCAGCTTTTTCTTGAAAGATAACCTGGATATCGCCTTCAAACAACATGGACAGGCAGCTTGTTCCACACCCCCACCACCCTTTGTGTAAAATGCCTTCTGTCGTTGGTTTCAAATGCACTTCCCCGCAGTCGTCTGGTTCATGCTTCACTGCTGGCTCTGAAGAAGTCCACTGGGTTGACCTTGTGGTGTTTGAATACGTGAACCAGACCTTTTTCTCTTAGCTCAGCAGTTTGCTGTAGGACGTTCTTGTGAGCTCGGATCAAGCCCGTCAGAGCAGGAGACTGAAGTCTGTTGTTGAGTACTGTAAACATAAGAATGTCTTGACTGGTGGGATGATGGGGTGGGCTGTACAGGGCTGGGAGCAGTTCCAAATTCGTTTCCATTCCATTTTAACCAGTTGCCGTTACTTTCTGCAGTCTGTGACAGAAGGCTCTGTCACCCCCTCAGTTTCCTGATCACAGCGCACGGCCCAGCAGGACCTCCAACCGGGTCGGTACCCCTGCCCCCGCGGCTGCGGTCTCGGCCCACGTGTCCCAGAGTCCGACCTGGGGGGCGCTTTGCCAAAGCGGGGAGACCGATGGGAAGTGAAAACGCAGGGGGGCCGAGGGGAAGGGAGGTTCTTCTCTGCACAGAGGGGACGTAGAAACTGACAAGTCACGCAGTAAGCCCCCAAGCTCAAAGCGCCCCCCGAAGTTTAAGGCCCCCACCCACCTCGTTAAAAGGGCCGCGGTGGAATTCGATGGGCGGCTTCGCACCGGGAACAGCGCTGCTGGAGCTATGCTTCCCAAAGCAAGGAGCGGAGGTGTTGGAAGAGTCCGTGGTTCCCAGGGATGGGAATCCGGGAATCTGCTCGTCTTCCTACTGCCAGGCTCTTTTCCTGCATGGCGTGACATTGAGGGGTGAAGTACCGGCCCGGAGCTGGCAGCACAGGGAAGGGGGGGGCGTCGGTCCATCTTTCGACCTCCTTCCCATCAGCCCCTGCTTCCTCTCGCTCTCGCTCAGTCTTGCCTGCCCAGCCTCTGCATTCGCTCTTTCTGCACTGACAGCTGTTTCTCTCTTACTCCCCCTCTCCCTCGCTCACTCCAATTCCGAGCTTCATTGGCACGACCAATTGATGAAACAGGTACAATCAACACAGCATTTTCAGACACTTACGGTGCGCACCTTATGATCTGGGAATATCACTCTCTGTCCCTCGGGCTGCGACAGGAGATCACACGCTGGGCTGCAGCTCCGTTGAGTTTCCCCAACAATCCCTGGAGGATTGTGAGGTGTTCAAGTTCTGGTAGGTGTGGGGAATTCCTGGATGAGGTTTGTTATTCTGGGGAAGAAGGTTTCTCTAAGCCCAGAGTGTTTCTCACAGCGCGGCAGAAACTGCATCTCCATCTCTGCCTCTCCCCGCTGGCCTCTCTCCTCCCTCCCCGCCCCCCCTGCAATCAGTCTCTTGCATTCCGCATCGGTGCAGCTCTGCAGTCAGCTGTGAGCTCCGAGTCCCTCCCCTCTCTCTCTCTCTCCCCCTCGCTGTGCTGTCGTTCTCTCTGCAGGCGTCTCGACTCTGGGCCCGGCAGTATTTTCAGATGCAGCTGTCATTCCGCGTTGGGGGAAAAAGCTCAATCTTTTTTTTCCACCCATCCATCCATTTCTTCCATCATCTCACTCCCCCCCCGCACCCCCCCACTCCCCTCCAGGCCTGCTCCTCCCTTCCACTCGTGTGTGAAGAGCCTCCATCGGCCGCAGACGGACAGAGGCCGAGGAGGAAGAATTTGTCCTCCTCTCTCTCCCTCGCTCCAGCGGTTGGTGTGATTGTCCTTGTGTGTTGTTTTTCTTGTGTGTACACTTCGGCCTCCTCTCATTCTTTATCCTTCGTTATTTCCGCCTCTCTCATGCCTTGATATCGTTTCAGCCAAACCCCCTTTCTCCCCTGTGGCCTGTCTTCAGCCTCCGTGACCCTGCCGCAGCCTGGACTCTCTCCTCCTGGACTGCTCCTGCTCGCTTTCTGCATCCTCGACGTCCTTTCTTTCTTTGAATGGGCTTCTCAGTCGTCGGTGCTGCTGTCCTTTTTTGGCAGTGGCTTTGCAGAAGCTGCTGCTGCTGCTCCGTTCGGCGCAGTGCTCTGATTTCGCACCCTGGGCTGCGTCTGCGCTGCGCCCTTGTCCTGAGCTTGTGCCCTGCTGTCCTGTCCTGAGTTGTCCTGTCTTTTCCAGCCCTGTGCTGTGATGTGCTTAGTCTTATCTCTTATTGTCCTGTCTTGTCTTTTCCAGCCCTGTGCTGTGATGTGCTGAGTAGTCTTATCTCTTATTGTCTTGTCTTGTCTTGTCTTGTCCAGTCCTGTGCTGAGCTGAGCCGAGCCGAGCCGAGCCGAGCTGTGCTGTGCCATGCAGCCCCACACTCTGGAGGTGGCCCGGCTGTACCAGACCGAGTTCATCCGGAGCGCGCGGGCGGTGGGCGCCCTCTGGGCGGTGTGCACCCTGTGCTTTGCCGTCATCGAAGTGGTCATCCTCATCCAGCCCTCCTGGGTGGGCACCGGGGAGGTGCGATACCGGCCCGGCCAGGGGGGGGCGCCCCCGCTGGCCGGCTCCCTGGGGCTGTTCGAGGTGTGCCTGGACACCGACTGGCTGGTGCCCGAGTGCCGGGGCTCGCTGGGCACCCTGACGCCCCTGCCCTCCTTCCAGACGCCCGCGGTGCTGGTGTGCATGTCGCTGGCGCTGGTGTGGGCCAGCGTGGGCTGCCTGGCGCTCTTCCGATTCTGCAACGCCGCCACCGTCTACAAGATCTGCGCCTGGCTGCAGCTCTCCGCCGGTGAGGGCGCCGGGCCGGCGGGGGGCGGGCTCCCACTGCGCAGCGGCCTGCTCCGCTCCCGGGCTCCGGAACCTGCTGAGAGCACGTGGCTGGAGAGCCTGGACGGGCTGTAATATCCGGAACGGGTCGAACTGCTGTGCAGTGGGAGTCAGGTCACTCTCTGTGATGTGACCCGTAGGTGTGCTGCCTGTGTGGGCAGTGTGGGGGTGTCTGTGTACAGAGGGGAGGGTGGTCAGTGTGGGGGTGTCTGTGTACAGAGGGGAGGGTGATCAGTGTGGGGGTGTCTGTGTACAGAGGGGAGGGTGATCAGTGTGGGGGTGTCTGTGTACAGAGGGGGATGTGATCAGTGTGGGGGTGTCTGTGTACAGAGGGGAGGGTGATCAGTGTGGGGGTGTCTGTGTACAGAGGGGAGGGTGGTCAGTGTGGGGGTGTCTGTGTACAGAGGGGGATGTGATCAGTGTGGGGGTGTCTGTGTACAGAGGGGAGGGTGATCAGTGTGGGGGTGTCTGTGTACAGAGGGGTGTGATCAGTGTGGGGGTGTCTGTGTACAGAGGGGAGGGTGATCAGTGTGGGGGTGTCTGTGTACAGAGGGGGATGTGATCAGTGTGGGGGTGTCTGTGTACAGAGGGGAGGGTGATCAGTGTGGGGGTGTCTGTGTACAGAGGGGAGGGTGGTCAGTGTGGGGGTGTCTGTGTACAGAGGGGTGTGATCAGTGTGGGGGTGTCTGTGCACAGAGGGGGATGTGATCAGTGTGGGGGTGTCTGTGTACAGAGGGGGATGTGATCAGTGTGGGGGTGTCTGTGTACAGAGGGGGATGTGATCAGTGTGGGGGTGTCTGTGTACAGAGGGGAGGGTGATCAGTGTGGGGGTGTCTGTGTACAGAGGGGTGTGATCAGTGTGGGGGTGTCTGTGTACAGAGGGGAGGGTGATCAGTGTGGGGGTGTCTGTGTACAGAGGGGAGGGTGATCAGTGTGGGGGTGTCTGTGTACAGAGGGGAGGGTGATCAGTGTGGGGGTGTCTGTGTACAGAGGGGTGTGATCAGTGTGGGGGTGTTTGTGTACAGAGGGGAGGGTGATCAGTGTGGGGGTGTCTGTGTACAGAGGGGTGTGATCAGTGTGGGGGTGTCTGTGTACAGAGGGGGATGTGATCAGTGTGGGGGTGTCTGTGTACAGAGGGGAGGGTGATCAGTGTGGGGGTGTCTGTGTACAGAGGGGAGGGTGGTCAGTGTGGGGGTGTCTGTGTACAGAGGGGAGGGTGATCAGTGTGGGGATGTCTGTGTACAGAGGGGAGGGTGGTCAGTGTGGGGGTGTCTGTGTACAGAGGGGAGGGTGGTCAGTGTGGGGGTGTCTGTGTACAGAGGGGGATGTGATCAGTGTGGGGGTGTCTGTGTACAGAGGGGAGGGTGATCAGTGTGGGGGTGTCTGTGTACAGAGGGGTGTGATCAGTGTGGGGGTGTCTGTGTACAGAGGGGAGGGTGATCAGTGTGGGGGTGTCTGTGTACAGAGGGGGATGTGATCAGTGTGGGGGTGTCTGTGTACAGAGGGGGATGTGATCAGTGTGGGGGTGTCTGTGTACAGAGGGGTGTGATCAGTGTGGGGGTGTCTGTGTACAGAGGGGGATGTGATCAGTGTGGGGGTGTCTGTGTACAGAGGGGAGGGTGGTCAGTGTGGGGGTGTCTGTGTACAGAGGGGTGTGATCAGTGTGGGGGTGTCTGTGTACAGAGGGGAGGGTGATCAGTGTGGGGGTGTCTGTGTACAGAGGGGAGGGTGATCAGTGTGGGGGTGTCTGTGTACAGAGGGGGGGTGTGATCAGTGTGGGGGTGTCTGTGTACAGAGGGGGATGTGATCAGTGTGGGGGTGTCTGTGTACAGAGGGGTGTGATCAGTGTGGGGGTGTCTGTGTACAGAGGGGGATGTGATCAGTGTGGGGGTGTCTGTGTACAGAGGGGGATGTGATCAGTGTGGGGGTGTCTGTGTACAGAGGGGGGTGTGATCAGTGTGGGGGTGTCTGTGTACAGAGGGGAGGGTGATCAGTGTGGGGGTGTCTGTGTACAGAGGGGAGGGTGTGATCAGTGTGGGGGTGTCTGTGTACAGAGGGGTGTGATCAGTGTGGGGGTGTCTCTGGCCCCTCTCCATCAGGTTTCTGCCTGGCCCTGGCCTGTGTGCTGTTTCCGGACTCCTGGGACAGCGAGGACATGCGGGCGCTGTGCGGCGAGGGCGTCAGCAGCTTCTCCCCGGGCCGCTGCTCCGTGCACTGGGCCTTCGTGCTGGCCATGCTGGGCGTGCTGGACGCCGCTATCCTGGCCACGCTGGCCTTCGTCCTGGGCAACAGGCAGGACGCCCTCCTGCCTCAGGACAGCAAGCAGGGTGAGGGCCATTTGGAAGTTACTTGAGCACTTACCGTTTGCCAACGATGCCTTGCCTGTTCTTAATAATGCAGCTCAGTGCTGTTCTGAAGCATGTTAATGTCGTGAATCTGCCCAGAGAAAAAAGCACCAATTTTAATGCGTCTTGGCCCTATTCTTCTCCGAAAGATACTGTAGGTGCCTCTGAGGGCATTTTAGAAATGGGCACAGCCCCTGAGGTAGCATGAACATCACCTTCAGGACAAGGACACCACATATTGTATTCACACACAAACATCTGACACAGTCCTGCTCCTCTCTCACAGGGCCTGGTCTTCACCTGGCTTCCTAGAGACTCTGGATGGAAAGGAAGACTGGGGAAAGGTAAGACACTGATTCACAGGGCACTGTACTGTTTTAAAGAACTCTGTAGTGCACTCTCTTATATAAGACTACTCTCTTCACTGGCTTGTGAATGACTGTGTGTGTGTGTGATTGGGAATGAACTGTTGGGAATGAGTGTGTGATTGTGAATGAGCTGGAACTTGTGATTGTGAATCAGCATGTGCTAGTGATTGTGAATCAGTGCATGCTTGTGATTGTGAATGAGTGTGTGCGATTGTGAATGAGCTGGTGTGAATTAATGTGTTTGATTGTGAATGAGCTGGTGCTTGTGATTGTGAATGAGTGCATGCTTGTGATTGTGAATCAGCATGTGCTTGTGATTGCGAATGAGTGCATGCTTGTGATTGTGAATCAGCATGTGCTTGTGATTGTGAATGAGTGCATGCTTGTGATTGTGAATCAGCATGTGCTTGTGATTGCGAATGAGTGCATGCTTGTGATTGTGAATCAGCATGTGCTTGTGATTGTGAATGAGTGCATGCTTGTGATTGTGAATCAGCACGTGTGTGATTGTGAATGAATTGTGCTGTGAACTCGTATTTGCAGAACCTCCTGCCAGGTGTATCTTGTTACTTCAAAGAACAAACCTCTCTGCTCAGTTTCTCCCTCTATCTCGAACCCTTGTTTCTCTCTCTTGTCCTGTGTCTCACTGTCCTCACTTCACCACATCCTTCTCTTCCAATCTTTTTTCTCTCTCCTCCTCCTGACTGACTTTTTACTTTTCCTTCATCTGTCTTTGTGTCTTGGCTGCACCTCACTCCCTCGTCCTTGTCACTCGTGTTTCCCATCATGCCTCGCTCTCTCTGCAGCTCTGTTTTTATAACCCTTGTCTTCCCTCCCCTCTCTGTTTCAGGGTGTTCTGGTGCTCTCTGCTCATGTGATTCATCACTGCTGCCCCCACCCTCCTGTTCAGGAGATAAGCAGCAGTAACATCAAGAACACTGCCTCCCTCCTTTCAACAGCATCTCCTGATTACATAACTCACTCCATCGGCATAGCAACCGTCACCTGGCAACTGCAGCCCTGCAAAGAAAATTGCCTTTATGTGCTGAGCAATGAGGACTTTTTATTTTTGGCACTATTCTGTGCTGTGATGCTCTGCATGGCTACTGATTTAGGGAGAAAGAGCCGTGTGATACAAGCATACTAAACCCTAGTCCACTGTCAGTACACTGAGCCTAATAGAGAACAGATGGAGGTAAATGAAGACAATCTGTTCTGTACATTATCAGACATGAGACAGATAGGGAGGGGGTTGATAATGCCGATATGTGGGCTGACTGGACACTACAGCCCTTCAACACTGCACTGATACAGACCACGCTGACTGGACACTACTGCACTGATACAGACCACGCTGACTGGACACTACTGCACTGATACAGACCACGCTGACTGGACACTACAGCACTTCAACACTGCACTGATACAAACTTGAGGACAACCTGAACAATTTATACAGTGAGGGAGATGGAAGAGAAGAATAAATATTGTAAACTGTGCAAAAGGCATTTAAATAAGACTGGGATAAGCACTGGTGAGAGATGGTTAGCACTGCAGTGATGATGTAATGTTTTGCAGCTAAGGAGAGAACCGAATCTTCATGGGTGAAGTTATACTGCTGTTCTGGAGGAGTGGTTAAGTATATTTCCCTCCACCTCTCAATAGTCTCTTGCCTCTTTCAAGACGTCAGCCTCTCTTCAGACAGCAGGGGCAGAGGAGGACTGAGCGATGGGGGGGAAGACACATCTCTCGTCTCTCCTGGTCCTGAGGGAGTTTTCATCCTGTCGGACTGGAGCAGGATGCTGCAGCCCTGCTCCCAGAGGAACCTCTGGAGGGGGGTCCTCTGGTTTAAAGTCCAGCCAAGGTCCAAACTCCCATGCGGAGCAACCTCTCTCAGATCTCTGCTCACCGACCAGTGGGATCTCCTCATAAACTAGAGGAGTCAAACTCCATTCCTGGAAGATCTAGCTCCTCCGGGTTTGTGGTGCAACCTGAGTAGTCAATAACACGATTAAACACAGTTCGCCTAAGAATATTCTTAATTCCACAGGTAAAGGATTTTACAGTTGGTTACTAATAAAATGCACTCCAGGAAACATACAGGTACCTAGGTTGTAAAACACCATCACGCCTGGTTGGAGGTATTAACAGTTTTGTCGTGAATTAAACAATTCGATCAAC
Organism: Lepisosteus platostomus; assembly: GCF_059453375.1. Lineage (NCBI taxonomy): Eukaryota > Metazoa > Chordata > Actinopteri > Semionotiformes > Lepisosteidae > Lepisosteus > Lepisosteus platostomus. The sequence goes on from NC_142613.1 coordinate 3,454,526, forward strand.
TTTGTCGCTGAGCGTTTGGGTGGAGCAGACCTAGAAGACACCTAGATGTTCTAGAGGAGTCTGACGCCCTGCTGTACACCTCCAGCGCTGCAGTCTGGACCCAGGGAGCCGGCCGGTCGTGGCCCTTTCTCAATCCCTGTGGTCTCAAGTCGAGGACACCCTGCTGGACCAGACTGCTTCTGTCCCGGTGATGGAGGGTGACGATCCACAGAGCCTCATGTTGATCCCAAACCTGGCCTCTCTGTGCCCAGCGCTGGCTGGCTTGAGGTCCACAGGGCATCTCCGTGCTCAGCAGGAGCTTCGGTTGAACTCCGAGTTTCAGGAGGCCTCTTAAACTGTTTTACCGATGCCATGTTCGAGTTGCAAGTATTTACCGATAGCAATGTCCGCCCCTTCGTTGTATGGGGGGGCTCAGTTAAATAATCTAGAGTTCTGCTGAGTCAGAACTTCAGGTTTCGAGTCAGGATTGGGAAGTCCAGCTTTAAAGACCGGGGGAACGCAGGAATCAGAAGAGCCAGTGGCCAGTGGCTCCACAGCTGTGCTCTGGGTCCCCAGCGAAGACTGACCTTCAGAGCTCATACTGTGAGGGAGTGGCCCATCCACTCCAGAATCTCCCCCCAGCCACCTCCTTAACTAGTTCATTGCTGGTTAGCTTGATGAGCATAACGATAGGCTATGGTAGGAACAGGAGGTCTCCAGGCTGAGTGACATTTCTGCCTAAACTCTGTGGATCCCAATTCTGCAAGTAGAGGACAAGTCCTGCAGTTCTGAATGGAGCAACGCATGTGCTTCCTCAGGTACAGCCAGTTGAGTTTAGAATTGTAAAGCATGTACTGCTGTAGCCCCTACTGTGTATGTGATTTATCTTGTCAAGGAGGAAAGTAGGCATTGAAACAAATTCCACGTGATCGGGTATACATTGTATCTGTGTGAGGATTTCCCTCTTGTTATCAGGACAGAATAAAGTGTTGCTAAATGCATTCAGTATTGAGATTCTTGGTATTACTGGCAGGACAGAGGCCATACGTGTGCCTGGGTGCACCTGGCTCAGGGTTCAGGCTGATGTGTGTCCAGGATAATTAAACTGTGCCTCCCCCCTACAAATGTCCTCACATTTTCAAACAGCACATCTTCCTACAACATGAGTGACCACTTGTTTAAGAGAACCTAAAAATGATGGGGCGGGGGTGGGGGGGGGTTGCTTATAAAGATGTTGAAAACATTTGGACCAAACAGATAAGGTTGTTTTCTAGTCACCAGTAACAGACAACAACGGCTCATCTTCCACATAATCATTTATTAGAATATCTTGTTGATCACATCAGCGAGCAAAATATATTTTGTACAAGATCTTAGAGAATGCACAGGTATCGGAAAAGCCACAAGAATCTCAACCACAGAGTTTTCTTTTGTCCACAAAGTCACAGAATAGAGAGAGCGAGAGCGAGAGCGAGAGAGAGAGAGAGAGAGAGATGGGGGACCTAGGAGGTGAAAAGTGGTTCAGTCACGTGCAGGACATTCATTGGCCTGATTATCACTGACACGTAGGGCTCCCCTGCAGAGCTGGGGAGAGGACAGCGAAGAGCTAACAGGGCCAGGAGCGGAGTCAGGATGGGGACATCTCCAACAGGACTGCCCCCGCTGTCTCAGAGTGTGCACTGCGGCGCTGTGCTGTCGGTGCTGCGACTAGATACACTGGGATACTGTGACTGAAGAGAGGCAGGAGGAGGGGACGGGTGTGGACTGAGAGGTTTTCCGCTCGTAATCCTATTTTTTCCGTCCCTTCCAGAAAGCACGAGAGTAACCTGTCCAACTAGACCAGACTCATCTTCCCTCTGCAGTACGGGCTGGGGCTCTGGCCCCAGTATACAGGGAACTGAAGGTGGGTATTTTATATCACGAGAAGCCTGGATGAGCCAAGATGGACGGTCTCCAGGCAGGCAGCTGTGGCGACCGTCGCACCAGTATGCAGCATCAGGGGCAATATTCTAGCAGGGAGGCTGGCCTGTCTGTGTCCATGTTCCTCAGCTTTTAATGTCCCTCTGTACTTCAGTACCTGCTTTAGATCCGGAGACAGAGGCTAACAGGACCAATTAGGTGGTAATTGGTTAATTGCCTCGTTAAGGTCGAGTGGAATGGAACCTTTAGACACACGCCCCCCTCCAGCCCCACAGCTGAAGAGCAGTGCTCTACATGCATTACTCCATGTGCAACAGTTTATTCTGGGTGACTGGCCGGTGTATTTTTTATTATGAAGTGCCAGCAAATGTTTGGAGGAGGAACACCATATAAAAACAGACTTTATTGCAGTTGTATTTTACAAATGGGCCACTAGTTCCCTGCTGGGCACCTGGTATCTGACTGTTGGAGTGTTGTGTGCAGCAGGAGATGACTCTGTTAAATGCATGTCTCCTGCCCTGTGTTTTCTGCAAGGGATGGATTGGAACAGAACTACACTGCTGAACTGATGTATGGAGCCAGGGGCTTGAGGAACAACAGGGTGACTTTGCGAAAGTAACTTTGCTGTTTTGTTTTTTTTCTCCAGCGCCACAATTTACTCTACATAGTTTAACGAATTAAAAAAAAACAAAACAAAACTCACTGCTTATTTTCCAGGTTACATTGAAAGCGAAAGAAAAGAAGTCTCTCTGACAAACCTACATGGCGTCCCTGCCTTCTGTGTGCAGTGCTGATTTTTCAGAAGATCAGGGGATGGCTGATGACGCTCTGGAGGAGAAGAATCTTTCTACCTGTCCCCCTGTGAGTTAGTATTGGGTGTGAGGTGGCAGCTCCGGGTGACTGGAGTTACCTGCACTGGCTGTCCCCGCCCCGGGTGTAACGTCAGTCACGGCGGAGTTGCCCCTGCGCGTGCGTACATGCGTGTGTGTTGTGTTAATCTGAGCTGTTTCTTCCCCTCCCCCCCCCCACCCCCCCCATGTTACTCGGGCAGGTACTGTAGGATCCGCTGTGCGAGGAGGTCGGGGTCATAGGTCACGGCTCGCCGCTTGCGGGCCGGCCTCCCGCCTCCCTGCAGCTCGCTGTCGATGCGCTTCATCCTCTGCAGCCCGGCGCGCGCGCCCCCCGCCGCCGCCGCCCTCTCCTCTTCCTCCTCCTCCTCCTCGTCCCCCAGCCGCTTCACGCGCAGCAGCGACGGCTCGACCCTGGGGGACGGGGGAGCCCCGTCGTCCAGCGAGCGGCGGGGCCTCTTCAGGGGGGGAGTGGGGCGGTCGCCGGCCGCCGCCAGGTCCCTCTTGGCCAGGCGAGAGGGGGTCTGCTGGGGGGTCTCCGACGCCAGGCTGGATAGGACCCGCCCCACCAGGTACCTGCAGGGGCAGAAGGTGAGAGAGCATCACTCCTCTGGTCTCTGCAGCTCAGCTGCACAGGTGAAAGGGGTGTTAGTGGGACCAGTAGGGGGTACTTAGCGATGGGGACACTTAAACCAAGGTCCTGACTCTGTGTGGTCATTAAACATTCTGGGGTGTTTCTCGAAACGAGTAGGGGTGTTACCCCAGAGTCCTGGCCAGATTTCCCCCTGGCCTTCTCATGGGCTCCTACTAACCCCCCTCTCTGAACTGGCTTCATAACTCTGCTCTCCTCCCCACTGAGAGCTGCTGTGTGGGGAGAGGACTGGCGCATCATCCAGGTGGGGCTGCACACTGGTGGGGGTGGAGGGGATCCCCAGTACCTGTAAAGAGCTCTGAGTGGAGTGTCCAGAAAAGCGCTATGTAAGTGTAAGCAACTATAATTATTAGTTGTAGTAGGAGGAGGCAGCCCACCTCGTTGTCTGTATCCACAGCACAGAACCAGTACACCTCTCTTGCCCCCAGGGGTCAGTCTCACTCCCTCCACCCCTCCCTCTGGCTTGCGGGCTGGCCTGCACTCACCTCAGCACCTCCTCCTCCCCCTCCTCGCCGCCCGGCCCCCCGCTGCGGCTGTCCGCGGTCAGCAGTCTGCTGGTGGGGGGCAGACTGGCCTGCCTCAGCCTCTCCTGCCTGTAGCGGTTCAGCAGAGCCTGGGTCAGCTGGGGGTCCAGAAGGCCCTGCCAGGCGGCCTGGGGCTTGTCCATGCTGAGCCCCTGCTCCGTCTCGTCGTAATCGGGGGGGTAAGGGCCCTGAAAGTCTCCAGTCTCCTCCAACCCCAGCTTCTGGGGGGCTCCGTAGCTCTCACTGAGGAGGCGGAGCAATCCGGCAAGGTAGATGGCCTCTTGGTCCCGCCTCCTGTCGTCGTCGACCAATTGCTGCAACGCCTCTCCTACGCCACGCCCCTTCCAGCCCTCCAGTCCGGTGCCCGGTTGGTAGAAGATCTCGTTGTTCCGCCCCTCGCTCCCCAGGCCCGCCCCTGGAGGAGGGTATGACATCACCATCTGGGCCTCGTAGGGGAGCGAATCGCGTAGCTCCCTCCGCATCCGCCCGGCTCCGCCCACCTCCTCTGTGCCCCACGCACTGCGAGGGCCGCCACTGGACAATGGCTGAGAGAGGGAGAGAATGGGGGAACCTTATTTATTTATTCAGCTCCAGATAGAATTTATGCTCCTCAAAATTTGTTTGAAGACTTTTTACTCCCCAAAAAATGAGTCTCTAAACGAATGTAAGAGACAATGCAGAGGCAGAAAAGACAACATGCATTTTTACCGTGGGCTGGCACACACTCGTGCGGAGTCACTTAATGAGGGACTTGGACCTGAAGGAAGACCGTGCCGGTCAGGGCCAGTCAGAGCTCAGACGGGTGTCCACCCTGACTGATTCAGCAGGGCTGATTGCTCAGGTAGTAGTCATAAACAGCATTGACAATGGACACCCATCCAACCACATTCCAACCACTTCACCCAGTACAGGGTCTGGCAGGGGGAGCCAGAGTCTATCCCAGCAAGCAATGGGCCCAAGGCAGGGAACACCCTGGACAGGACGCCAGTGCGTCACAAGCTAATGGACAGTCACCTAAAAGACAGCAACAGCCGGCGCTTCGGTAACTGTCCTGCTTTTGAAACGGATCTCGTTCTGCTGTCACAGTCTTCTTCCCCAGTGCCCTGTCCCACCCTGCCGCGCTGCATCGCGTTCCCACTCCCTCTGCAAACTCGGCTCTGTTGTTAAAGGCTTCTGCAGGCGGTTGAGCTGTGAGCAGGAGCCAAGCCAGGGTGTAGGTGTAGGTTTATGCCCTTCCAGAACCCTGCTCGCCCCAGATCAATCCTCCCTGTCCTTTTCACTGGTTCGTTCACACGCAGCAACAGCCACTCCCAGCTGTGAAGTCTCACCTCCCAGTAGCTATTCCTCTAAATAAACCCTGCAGTCTAACATGTGGTGGCTGAGTTAAACTTCTGGTTCAAATACCTAGCGTTGTCGTTATCGAAAGGAATCTGCATGTGTTAAATTGTATCCTGAAACATGTCTTTGCACGGTGACTGGGAACAATCCTTTTGAACACTTTCTCTATGCACCAGAGGGGATTCAGGATAGCCCCCTGGTCGTACTGCACTCTCTCTCCCGCCTCATTCCCAAACCGGGCTGTAGAGGTACCTGTGTCCAGCGGTCAGAGCTCGTCTTGGACAGTCCCAGCCTGGCTTTGATGGGGGTTTTATTAGAGCAGGAGACAGGCATGGACAGCTAACTGTATTCTGTTCATTCTCTTTCCATCTCTGACCACCTTGCCTCAGGGCTGAAATAGGTTAGGTCTGGTTTCAAGGTTACTGTCCTCAGAATTTAGTCAGAAAGGCAAGGCTTAGTGTGTTTTACTGCATGTTTCACTCTCCTGTGCTTCTCGGTATTAATAGGATTTTCTGAGAATAGATTGAAAGCGAGGCAGAACTGTACACATTTCCTACACTTTGACTCAAACACTGCATTAATAATGGAAGAGAGCTGCTGCTTTCACCCCCCCTGCTCCCTCTCCAGAGGTCTGGGGTAGTAAGAGACACGTGGCTGCAAGAGCAGAGCATCTCACACACACAGATCTCACTCTGCACACCCTCAGACACACAGATCTCACCCTGTGCACCCTCACACACACAGATCTCACTCTGCACACCCTCAGACACACAGATCTCACCCTGTGCACCCTCAGACACACAGATCTCACCCTGTGCACCCTCAGACACACAGATCTCACCCTGTGCACCCTCAGACACACAGATCTCACTCTGCACACCCTCAGACACACAGATCTCACTCTGCACACCCTCAGACACACAGCTCTCACTGTGTGCACCCTCAGACACACAGCTCTCACTGTGTGCACCCTCAGACACACAGATCTCACTCTGCACACCCTCAGACACACAGCTCTCACTCTGCACACCCTCAGACACACAGTTCTCACTGTGTGCACCCTCAGACACACAGATCTCACTCTGCACACCCTCAGACACACAGATCTCACTCTGCACACCCTCAGACACACAGATCTCACTCTGCACACCCTCAGACACACAGCTCTCACTGTGTGCACCCTCAGACACACAGCTCTCACTGTGTGCACCCTCAGACACACAGATCTCACTCTGCACACCCTCAGACACACAGCTCTCACTCTGCACACCCTCAGACACACAGCTCTCACTGTGTGCACCCTCAGACACACAGATCTCACCCTGTGCACCCTCAGACACACAGCTCTCACTGTGTGCACCCTCAGACACACAGATCTCACCCTGTGCACCCTCAGACACACAGATCTCACCCTGTGCACCCTCAGACACACAGCTCTCACTGTGTGCACCCTCAGACACACAGCTCTCACTCTGCACACCCTCAGACACACAGCTCTCACCCTGTGCACCCTCAGACACACAGATCTCACCCTGTGCACCCTCAGACACACAGCTCTCACTGTGTGCACCCTCAGACACACAGCTCTCACTCTGCACACCCTCAGACACACAGCTCTCACTGTGTGCACCCTCAGACACACAGCTCTCACTGTGTGCACCCTCAGACACACAGCTCTCACTCTGCACACCCTCAGACACACAGCTCTCACTCTGCACACTCACAGACACACAGCTCTCACTCTGCACACCCTCAGACACACAGCTCTCACTGTGTGCACCCTCAGACACACAGATCTCACTCTGCACACTCTCAGACACACAGCTCTCACCCTGTGCACCCTCAGACACACAGATCTCACCCTGTGCACCCTCAGACACACAGATCTCACTCTGCACACCCTCAGACACACAGATCTCACCCTGTGCACCCTCACACACACAGATCTCACTCTGCACACCCTCAGACACACAGATCTCACCCTGTGCACCCTCAGACACACAGATCTCACCCTGTGCACCCTCAGACACACAGATCTCACTCTGCACACCCTCAGACACACAGATCTCACCCTGTGCACCCTCAGACACACAGATCTCACTCTGCACACCCTCAGACACACAGATCTCACTCTGCACACCCTCAGACACACAGCTCTCACTGTGTGCACCCTCAGACACACAGCTCTCACTGTGTGCACCCTCAGACACACAGATCTCACTCTGCACACCCTCAGACACACAGCTCTCACTCTGCACACCCTCAGACACACAGTTCTCACTGTGTGCACCCTCAGACACACAGCTCTCACTCTGCACACCCTCAGACACACAGATCTCACCCTGTGCACCCTCAGACACACAGCTCTCACTCTGCACACCCTCAGACACACAGATCTCACTCTGCACACCCTCAGACACACAGATCTCACTCTGCACACTCTCAGACACACAGATCTCACTGTGTGCACTCTCAGACACACAGATCTCACTGTGTGCACTCTCAGACACACAGCTCTCACTCTGCACACTCTCAGACACACAGCTCTCACTCTGCACACCCTCAGACACACGGCTCTCACTCTGCACACCCTCAGACACACAGCTCTCACTCTGCGCACTCTCAGACACACAGCTCTCACTCTGCACACCCTCAGACACACAACTCTCACTGTGTGCACCCTCAGACACACAGCTCTCACTCTGCACACCCTCAGACACACGGCTCTCACTCTGCACACCCTCAGACACACAGCTCTCACTCTGCACACCCTCAGACACACAGCTCTCACTCTGTGCACCCTCAGACACACAGCTCTCACTCTGCACACTCTCAGACACACGGCTCTCACTCTGCACACTCTCAGACACACAGCTCTCACTCTGCACACTCTCAGACACACGGCTCTCACTCTGCACACCCTCAGACACACAGATCTCACTCTGCACACCCTCAGACACACAGCTCTCACCCTGTGAACCCTCAGACACACAGCTCTCACTCTGCACACCCTCAGACACACAGATCTCACTCTGCACACCCTCAGACACACAGCTCTCACTCTGCACACCCTCAGACACACAGCTCTCACTCTGCACACCCTCAGACACACAGCTCTCACTCTGCGCACCCTCAGACACACAGCTCTCACTGTGTGCACCCTCAGACACACCCCACACAGGGTTGTGTTCCTGTCTCTGCAGGGACAGCCCTGAGATTCTTGTTCTCTTTTGATGTAGTATTCTACACCCTCCACAATGACATCACACGGGGGGAGAGCAGACCCGGAACAACTCCTGACACCTGACAGAAGGTCTGAGCAGACTGACCAAACTCAGGCCCTTCAGAACATACAGGCTGCTGGCCTGGCCTGGCCTGGACTGGGCTGGGCTGGACTGGGCTGGACTGGCCTGGACTGGGCTGTCACCATTACCTCCGAGGCAAGGACCAGCAACAAACAGAACTGAAAAGGGCCAACGCGATCAGTGAATAACCAAAGTGTCTAACACTTCAGAGTGACACAGTCAGAGTGTCTAACATCACGGTGTCCAACACAGAGTCCTCAGGACACAAGGGCACGACGCCAGACTCACAATACAATGACAGCGCGAAAGACCTTCATTCCTGACGGACTGCACACAGACTGAGGGTTTTCAACCCTCATGAATCCAGGAGGAAGCTGGCAGGGCTGTGGGGCTCCTGACCAGGAGGGCTTGCGGAAGTCGGGGTGAACATCCCCTGCAGCAATCCAGCCAGGAAGGGAGGAATGGTCAGGGGGTGCTACTTGCACTGGAAACGGAATTTATGTTGCATGCAACCAGGGATTAAGGGATTAAAAATCATTTTTTTCAGGATGTTTCAGACAAGAGTCCTTCTTCAGGACTGTTTAGAGAATGTAAAACTTTATCCAGTTTTAACCGTTTTGTGCTTACAGCATAAAAACGTCCTTTTCTTGTTTGGTTATGTGTTCACTGCAGTTCACCTTCCTATAAAAAGCTTTACTGTGTGTTAATATATAAAAAACCTAGTCATAGCACAGCCAGGTGTTGGCACAGCTGTTTCCGCCCACACCAGGTTGCTAGGTTACCTTGGAGTACCAGTTACCTTGGAAACCAGGCTTAAGCAACAGGGCTCAGCTCTTCCTGCTGCTGGCTTGATTTTGATCTCCGCAGGTTTCATTTACACCTTTCGGTGACATTATCACCTCCGCCCTGGGGCTAGCGTTGAGTCATCGCGTTGAGAAGCAGGGGCTGAGAGAGGGAGGAAGGGAGTGATGGGGGGGAGATAGAGAGGAGGTGGTGTCTTTACCTGTCACGTCGATTGAGAGCAAGATCTCCTCTACAGTGATGACCTGGGGGCTCGCTTAATAAAGCCGGGCCCCAACGTGGGCGATCCAGGGCTCAGGGGTGACACAGCTGTGGCCCATCTGGGCTTCGAACTCGCAACCCTTCGGTCCGGATCCCGGAGCCCAGAGCCCAGGCTCTTGCAGGACGCTCCATGCCGAGACGGGTGGAGAGAGACAGAGGGAGAGGGAGGAGGGAGGAGGGGTGGCCTGGTGCCCGGTGGAGCGGTCAGCAGGGGGTCCCGAGCACAGTGGACAGAAGAGGGGAGAACAAGACGGATATGAACACGGAGAGGTGGAATGAGAGAGGACGACGGAGGGATGGAGGAAAGAGGGAAAGACAGGAAGACGAAGGAAAAGCGAGGCAGGAGAGATGAAGGACACAGAGGGGGAATAATGACCCCCAAGGTAGAGACAGGGCCTGGGGGGAGGGTCTAGATGAAAGCAGGGAGATCAATATCCAGCGAAGCGATTACTCTGACAGCCTCGTTTGACTTCATTAGGCTGCCCTCTTCGTGACGATACCCCCCTGAGGTCTGTTTCTACTGGCCTGGTGTGCGGTGCACAAGTGAGGGTGAGGTCTCCGGCGCTGAGCAAACAGGGCCCTGACACAAGGACAGACAGCCCTGCGCCACCAGGTCTGGTCCAGCTACAGCAGGGCGTTGCCCCTCTGCGGGCACAAGACACCACTCACTCAGTCCTTTCGTTTCTCTCCGCCCTGAATCTCCCGTGTGCTCATTCACTGGTTGCACTGGCCCTTGTCAGTTCTTTGTGTTGCTGGTCCTTGCCTCACAGCTCCAATGGTGACCTCTGCCCCTGTTTATTTTATTGCAGTGGGAATGTAGACTCCAGATTCACAGCAGTCAAGGCCGTCCCAGGATTTCAGACCAACTGGAGGCTTTGTTTGTACCAATAAGCCAGTGCAAGTCCCTCATTGCCCTTTTCTGTTTTCGAGTGATGTAATTAGCGAAGTACCGCAGGGGTCTGTACTAGAACCACGGCTCTTCTTAATTTACACCAATGACCTACATTTCAGCACAGACAGAAAAACCTGTCAGGTTTGCAGATGATACCAGATCAATTGGATGACCCAGCATTGCAGCAGCAGTAACATTCAGATCAAATTCATAACTGAGCAAACACCTGGCACATGATATCTGATTAGTCAGGTGCAGGGTGCGAGTAAAGTTTAATTCCATGCTGAAAAATAGAAAAGGACACAACCTCTTCAGGCATGGAAGGAACATTTACTCGATGCTTTGCAGCCACACACAGACACAGCTCTCGCTGGAACAGGAGCAGGGTTTTGCACGCAGAGAGTTAAAATTCAAATGGTAAAAACAACATGGGAAACACTGAGCTAGAAGAAGCTACTAATGATACGGTCTTAAGTGTTTATATTGACGCATCGTTTATATTTTTTAGACAATGGGAGGAAATAAAATGAAGAGCATAAAATTTAAATAAAAGGATGTCATGTTAAAATTGTATTACCCACAAGTTAAGCTTCACTTAGAATATTATGTGCAATTTTGGTCACCAGGTTATAGGAAAGATATTACAGCTCTAGAAGACGTCCAGAGAAGACACACTGGAGCCTGAGGGACTGATTGACTGATTGAAGAAACTGAACCTTGTTGTCTTGAACAGAGAAGACAATGAGGGGATCAGATATTCATAATCCTCAAAGTATTCCAACCCCTGGAAGGCACTGACAAAGTCAACCCAGTCAGACCAGTGAGACACAAACCAGAGGACACAGGTGGGAACTGCGTCAACGTCCATTTAAAAACTCGGAACAGGAGTCTGTGATTTACACAAGGGGTTGTGGGAGTCTGGAACAAGCTGCCCAGCCATGCTGTTGAAGCCGAGACCTATCCTGGTTTCTTTCGAGAGCTGGCTGGAAGAGAAGCTCGGAATAACTGATCGATTAACTCCTAAACTGCCACGGGCCAGGTGAGTCGAATGGCCTCCTGTCCTTTTGTAACCCAGCTCAGGATCTTATCTGTAGAGTTTGTATGAGACCTCAGACGGATCAGACTGCAGTGCAGTTTCACCCCCCACTCGCAGATTTCTAGTGGATTCTCCCTGATGTCTTGCTTTGCATAATGCAGTTTCCGATTCACTAACACTGACCGACACAAGGGAGCCGGATCAGGGCCCGTGACCTTGGGCACTGACGGGGGGGTGACAGACCGCCCTGCACCCCCCTCTCACGCGCCACGCTGATACCGCCTGCTCCGTGGCCTCTGTGGGAGCAGACTTTTTAAAATTCGATCAAAGTAAACTTTATTTCACCAAAAAACATCTCACAACAATAAGTACACGTTCGAACAAAACATTAAACTCTAATCCCTTGTACGCCTTCTCAATCGGGTGCTTGTCCCTTATCAATCTGAGCAAGGGGATGCTGGGGCTGGATTTGCACAATGAAAGAGTCCCCCGCAGACCCTACCCCTTGCTGTTGTCCGTGCCTCTCTCTCTGTCCCGGCCCTGACACTGCGGTTGTCCAGGGATTCTCTCCTTACTCCCTGTATCTGTGCCTGTCTCTGTGTGTGTGTGAGCGGATACCCCTGGTTCAGCCTGCAGAGCAGACGCTGCCTGGTTCTTGAGGAAAAGCCTGTGACGCAGGTCTCCTCCAGGGCCCGTGTGAGTCAGAGAGGGGCTGACTCACGCTGATGCAGGGCGAGTGACGTTGCCAGACTCTGGCGTCGGCGCTGTGCTGTCACCGCGCCCCCTGATCCCTGCCGATCTCACCCGCCTCTCTTTAACACCACTCCCAGTCTGAGGAAGTGTGTCCACCTGGGGCTTATCGGCCATCACTGTGCTATTCCTTAACGCTGGGTGCAACACTGTCGCCCTCGTCAAGGAGCTGGAGTCCTTTGCCGGTGAGATTCGCACGCACAGAGACATGCAGTGAGTCAGGCATTCGTTACCTCTGAAAAATCCAGACCCGCTGCCTAATTAGGGCTCTCTGCTGGGGGAACTGGGTTAGCGAGGGTCATCTAGCAGCAGCCCAGCAGAGGGGGGTGAGATGGAGGACTCTAAACCTTGTGAACAGAGGGTAGTTCATGAAGAAAAGGAGCCCGCTGGCCCCAGTTCTCAGAAATGAGGGCCTTTCAGATACCCTGCACTGTCTTGATGTGGCTCTATAATGTCACTGGGGATAAACGTGCACATCAGAGCTCACTGGTGTCACAAAGAGCACCTGCCTCAGTGCTGTGTCTTCCAACGCCTTTGTTGCTCATGTGCATTACACCATGCTAGCAGCATCTCCAAAAACATCTATAAACCTGAAGATGGGTAATGCGTGCATTACATCCTTGAATTATTCAAACACCCGGTTTGATCATTTTTTCTTTCTGAGAAATCTGAGAAAGGCAAAGGCAGAGGAATGTTGGCATCCAAGCCTCAAGAAGCAAATAAGATCTAAGACATCTGGGATGGCGGATCAAACGGGAGCTTGGATGAGCCAGACTCTTGGGACAGTCAGTCCTCTGTTTCAGTGCTTTTTTTAAAATCGGGGGAACCGAGGTTCTCTCTAGCTTCTTGGATCGACTTGCCAGGCTTTGTCCAAGTAGACAGGAGGCCCTAGGAAACTAACAGGGATATTAAACGAGCGCCTATACCGCCACAGCTGTGGTTATGTCTTGTTCTGTCCTTCTGTTCTAGCCTTTCCACTCCATGTCCCACTTGTCTCCATGCCTATCCGTCTTGTGTTTCTCCGACTGTTCTTGTCCGTCTCCTCTCCCCCCCAGCCTTGTCCTCCCTCACCTTCCATTTGTCTCCCACCCTGTCACTCGTTAGCTAATTAATGAGCTGATTATTCTTTTAAGCACTTGCTCTGTGTTCCTCCATGCCCGTCACTGTCTGATTTTCCTCCTGGCGTCTCTCCCCATCTCCTCGATGATACATCCCCGGCTGACGCGCGCAGAACGCAGTGTGTGTGTGTGTGTGTGTGTGTGTGTGTGTGTGTGTGTGTGTGTGTGTGTGTGTGTGTGTGTGTGTGTGTGTGTGTGTGTGTGCGGTGTGCGGTGTGCGGTGTGCGGTGTGTCTGCCCGCGTGCGTGGGTGTGTGCGCGTGTGTGTGTGCGCGTGTGCGTGTGTGGTATGTGGTGTGTGGTGTGCGGGTGTGTGTGGTGTGTGTTGTGTGGTGCGTGTGTGCACAAGCCCCTGGTGCTTGTCTGCTTCCATTTTGTTGCAGTGTGTCTGTTTCATCACCGTCTCCGTGACAATTCTGCCCTGGGTTTTCTGGGACACGGTTGCCCTGACGACGTGCCCTTCTCTGCAATTCCCGCCTCCCTCCGCCCGGCTCCCCGGCACGCAGGCATGTGTTTACCTAATTGGATTGCATCTGTTCATTATTGATTTCTGCTGTACGCTCTGTTCCTTCCTCTCCGTCCAGGGCAGAGAGTGCAAACACTTGCAGGAGCTCATCTGAGTCTGCGCCGCCTGGGAGCTCATAAACAACCCAAGCTGTCCCTTTCTCTTCTGCTCTGCTGCAGACGTTCATATTGGCCACCGACGTCTGGAACCAGATTATCTGGAAAATGACTGAGGCTCCATCAGTGTTGCTCTGTACATATGTGTCATGAAACTGCGGCTCTCTGGGAAAGGAAGGAGCATCATTGTGAGGAGAGCTGATCTCCTGATCCTCTCTGCGTAGGTCTTTGGTACAACTAGCCGATGAAAAATTATTTAGCAGCCATAACTCCTGATGAAGGCAGCGCGGAGTCACAGTGGCCAGCATTGCTGCCTTACAGTGCGACAGCCCTGGGCTCGATTCCAGGAGCACTATCTGCAGAGAGACTCTATGTTCTCACCATTTCGGCTTGGGTTTCCTGCAGGTGCACCAGTTCCCTCCTAAGTGAATTGACTTCTAGGGAAATCGGCCCTAGGTGTGTGTGTGCGCGTGTGCGTGAGTGAGTGGGTGGGTGTGTCTGTGTGTGTGCCCTGCGATGGACTGGCGTCCCATCCAGGGTGTACCCTGCCTTGTGCCTGTGGTTTGCCAGGATAGACTCCGGCTCCTGCTGACCACGTATTGGAAAACTGGGTTAGGAAATGGATGGACGGAGCCATTAACGAACGGAACGGACAGTTAAAGTGCCCATTCCGGTGACTGGCAGCAATCCCAGAAAGCCCTGGAACGGTGTGGTTTTCAGATGTATTCTCTCTCGTGCCAGCGCCAGGGGGGAGGGCGCACACAGCAGCAGGGAGAGCAGGAATGTGCCCGAGTTCGCTATAGCACTGAGGGGAGGACAATGAGGCGTAATCCCAGTGATGCCCAGCCACTGGCGCCCTACAGCACGGGCACCTCAACTCACGCGTCTCACAAGCAGCTGTACATCACCGCTGATCACTGTTGCTCCTTCTGCAGAAAGTGCACAGCTGACGCTGGAGGCCCTTCTGCTGGGCCAGAGCATCGGAATCCAGGTACAGTGTAAAAAAATCTGAGAGTCAATAAGCCCTGTTTAAGAACAGCAAGGCAGAGGAGGCGGGTGGAGGGATGTTTTTAAAGTACAAGGCAGAGGAGATGGGTGGAGCCAGGGAAGGCACCACCCTCTGCCGGTTCACACCTGCGTGTGGGAGTCTCTCTGGCCCCGCCCTCTCTCTCTCTTTTCTCTTTTCTCATTTCTTCCTCTCTCCCCCTCCCACCCCTTCTCGTTCCTCACTCCCGAGTTTCTCCAGAGTCTCTCCCTCCTTCTGGGCTCCTGTTTCTCCCTGCCTCCCTGTCTGGATTCTCCCTGATTCCTCTTTCCCTTTTCCCCCTCGTTTCTCCAGCCTCCCTGCCTCCATTTCCTCCGGTCTCCCCTCTACCTTCATCTCTCGCGAGCCCAGTGCAGTCCCACAGCACAAACAAGCACCTCACAGAAACTCAGGGGTGAGCAGAGCACCCGTGTGTCCGTGCATCAGGCCAGAATGACTGAATTAACACTGACATGGACCTACGCCTCCCCTGTCTCCCTTCTCAGACACAGGCCGGAGCACCACAGTCAGAGGGAGGGACAGAGACAGCAGGACCTGCACACTGCACACGTGTGGAGGGAGCCAGAGACCTGCGTGGAGGGTGAAATGGCCATCAGTATCCCGCGCAGAGAGAGAGAAGACAGTATCGGCAGACAGGGACACCGGGGCAGCAGTCCCCAGTGAGGCAGATTCAGGCGGTGCCTTTGAGACCCGAGTGGTTTCACGGTGGAAATGGGAGCAGAGCTCCAGCGATGAAGCGTGAGATGAGGATACAGAGCACGTCTCTGTGCATCTCTGTGCGTCTTTGTATTTCTGTCTGTCCCTGTGTGTTTCTGTGTGTCTCCGTATTTCTGTCTGTCCCTGTGTGTTTCTGTGTGTGTCTCTGTGAGTCTCTGTGTATTTCTTTGTTTCTGTGCGTCTCTGCATATTTCTGTGTGTTTCTGTTTTTCTCTCTATGTCTCTGTAGCATCTCTGTGTATTTCTGTCTCTGTGTGTTTTCAGGGTGTTTTCTGTGTCTCTTTTTGTCTCTGTGTCTCTCTGTGTTTTCTGTGTCTCTGTATGTTTCTGTGAGTCTCTCTGTGTGTTTTCTGTGTCTCTCTCTGTGTCTCTGTGTGTCTCTGTGTTTTCAGTGTGTTTTCTGTGTGTCTCTGTCTCTGCTCCTCTCTCTAGCAGTGTTGCCAGGTGACAGAAGATGGAAACGCAGTCTCTCCTTGCAAACAGCCTGTATCTCTGCGTCATGTCACACACACACACACACACACACACACACACACACACACACACACACACACACACACACACACACACACACAGCGGCTGACTCTGCACCTGCACTCCGCTCCATTTCTCCTCCGGCGCTGCCAGACACTGCCACGGCGAATGCCCCAAACACCCGTACCCTTCCCGGGTTTCAACCTGCCTCTCGGCTCTCCTCTTCCTCACACACACACACACACACACACACACACACACACACACACACACACACACACACACACACACACAGAGCTGCCCTGCCTCTCTCTCACGGTGCTCCGAACGAGCGCACGCACCTCCCCCGTTTCCTCACTGCCCCCCAGTCCCTCTCCTCGCCCCCTCCCTGCCCCTCTCTCCCCCCCCCCCCCCGGTCTCAGATGCTGCCGGGCAGCGGGATACGGGTGGGATACAGAGACTCTGGAGCGCTCGGCCGCCCGCGCCCTCTCAGACGGACACACGGACGCACCCCGCCCCCCACCCTTTCCGTCCCCCTCGGCCCTTACCTTGGCAGGCAGCGGCGGCAGGGAGGTGAGGAGGAGTGTGGATGAGAGCAGGAGGAAGGCTGTGCTGCTCAGAGGGCCCGACATCCTGGCCAGGAGAATGAGGCTGCCCGTGTGTTTCTGAGAGAAGGACTGAGGCTGGGAGAGATGGAGACTGGGATACAGGCTGGGGAGGGAGGGGGGGGCGGGGAGGAGGGGTTTAAGGATGTGCTCGAGGTGTGATGTGAGGAGGCAGGAGAGGAAGATGGAGAGAGGGAGGAGCTGAGGGAGGAGGAGGGGGGGACGACAGGGGAGTGATGTCAGCTCGTGAGAGATGCAGGAGGGGGAGGGACAGCAGAGGTGTGGGTTCAGACAGAAATACAGCCAGGGCCGGGATCGTGGCTGAAGGCACGACAAGGAGGCCGCCTGTCACACCACAGGAAAAAGCCGTCTTGCTGTTATCGGCCAGCAGTTTGTGTGAGTCTGGAAGCCCACTCTGTCGGCCCCAGGGTGGGACTGCAGGCTTGCATGACAAGTGCTCACAGCTGGCAACAGTCAGCAACACACAGCGCTGAAAACAAATGACCGCTAGTGCTGATCCTGTGAAGAATAGCACTGCTGCTTTTCAGTGCACCACTGACAGAGTGTCTGTGGTGCCACCTAGTGGCCACTGTCATTAAAGCACATACAGTACTAACGCCATGGTTGAGATCTGTACCCCAGAGATACCAAAACCCCTCTTTATGAAAATATCCAGTAATGTTTATTGTAACCCATTCCATCCATCCATTTTCTAACCAGTTCATCCAGTTCAGGGCTGTGGGGGAGCTGGAGCCTATCCCTGCAAGCAATGCCTTGCCAACAACAACAGAGGCATTAAAAATGCAACTGATGAGTTTTGGAACCAATAACATTTATTGCCTCTTTAATGCCTCCCAATACATTATTAACCCTGCAGCAGATACCTAATGTAAAAATCAATAGTACACAATTTAAGCAATTGCAGGCTGCAGTTAAAAATCCCTTTATGGCCGTTGAGCTGATTATGAACCTTCACGTTAAAATGAAATGACCACTTTCCTGTTCCTAAACACTGTAAGTAGGATCTGCAGTTGGGAGGGGCAGGCCCAGGCCAAGCCCCCTGACTTACGGCCCATTGGGAAATCACCCACCCTGGTCCTGCTTGGATGGTGGTGATCTGGAGGCAAGGAATCGGAGCTTGTCTGCAACTCCTGTTCTGTCTTCCAATGGTGATCCATGTCAAAACAACGTTACGCTGAATGAACACACCTACTCTTTTCCGGAAAGATCCCGGGGTAGGGTTTGGGGAGAGAGGACAGCTGTTCTACATCACAATCACTGCCCACGTGGTTTCTCAAAGCTGTGTACAGGTATCGCACGCAAAACCCCTCTTCTTCTCTCCTGTCGCCTCACGCAAACCCATTTCCCCCCACCTCTGCAGCGCCCCCTTGTGTCTCTCGTCACTCTGCAGGGGGGGTCCCAACCTCCTCGGCCCCCAGCCCAGAGTGGGTGCAGCCAAGTTTCACTGGGCCTGAATACTCGGCAAACATCCTCTTTTGCCGGTCTCAGCTTAGTCGATGCCAGGAATCGTCTTGGATCGGGACTAAAGATCAGATCACTTTATTGGCCATATAAAATTTCTTGCATTAGGAATTCATCTTTTTCGCAGACCCCAGCTTGCTCTCCATGAGACACACAGTCCTAGAATACCATCGTTTAATGCTCCCGTTTCATTAGTCATGATGGTTAACACTCAAGAATAGTGCCCGTACTGTACATCCCTATACTGGTTTAACATTCTTTACAGATAGCATTTCTAAGAGTGTCAATGAGCCGAGGTTATTTGGCGTCATTTGGCTTTTCTTGATATAACTGAGGGACTAATTAAAAGAGCAAAACGTGTGTATAATTGAAAATTAAAATACACTGCAGAACAGCACAGCTCGTGCACCCCGCTGGTCCGCCTCTTTCACCCAACTACTGAAACACCGCCCTCGCGGAGCTTGTCCTCATTGGCTGTGAAGAGAGCCAATCAGAGGGAGCCCGAGAAAAGGCTCGATCAATCACTCACCGATCTCTTTCGCAGGGGGCGGGCTATTTAAACGGAGAAATGTATATTAAGTGGTAACAGTCAATGAGCTATGAAAACGTTTAGAAAACCCGTTGCAACTAACTCTGCCGTGCCATTGATACGAGAGGGGTGAAATGTATGATCAAATTCGTAGTGCGCGTAATTTTACTAGATAGATGCAGCCATTTTTTAAAAGTTAAAATTAAATTCTTAATGATTTAATTTGTTCAGCTTCGTTTTAACACGCTACGGTAACAGGTTTCATAAAGCGTCCCCTTTAATTGAAGGGTCCGGCTCTCCTAAAGGTCTTTAGAGCGCAGTCGCTGTTAGAAGCGCAGGGTGTTTCTGTCTTAACTCCCGGAGATGACTGAAGAGGAATGGCAACATCCCATGAGCAATGCAGTCAGGAGTGTGGATGTGAGAAGGCGGGCATTTTAAGACGTTTGGGCTCCACTCGAATTGGCTGAGGACCAATTCGTGGCTCCGGGACTAGGAGCTCAGGCCTCCTCACAGAGAGAGGAGTTAACGGAGTTAACCGCCAGTGTTACGGATTGCTAGTTTAAGATCTACAGCATTGCATAGAACTTAAAAAATGAAGCAAGGCACCACGTAGATTTGCGCCTCAGATGGAAATCTGTTTTCATGGTTCGGAGACGAAGGAACAAGCCCTCGCCTGAGAATTCAATATAGCGCTGCAAATGAGAGGCTGTCAGGGGGGGAGCTGGAGGGCTGCATGAGGCGGCTCTGGGGCCCTCTAGTGGTGAGCAGTAGAAAGACAAGTAAGATTCTTCGGCTGCGTCACACAAGCGACGACCAGGGTTCCACCGAGACGCTGGCAGGGAAGCCCTAATGCCTGGCGCCCACAGGTGCTCCGTCAGCAGTGTGCCTACTGGCAACAGCAGTGCCCGGACACCACTCACCGGCCAGGAGACCTCGGGCCCACAGTCACAGGAGGCTGAGAAATGGGGTTTCTGAAGAGAGTTCGGGAGGGATGTCCACAGCCCACTTCGATCAGCCTCAGCTGTCTGTAAGATGCAATGACTCCTGACGTCATTTCCTCTCCTAAAACACTATAAATACTGTACGGGACCCCCTTCTCTCCCTCATGCATGTCTTTCTGCCCCCCTCCCCCCTCTGCAGCTGCCCCTGGGTCACTCCCCACTCTGCAGGGGGGGGTCCCAGCCTCCTTGTCCTCTGCCCAGGATGTCAGCCCTCAGCCAAGCGGGCTGAGACAAATTGTGTTGTGACTAAAACAGTCCATAATCCTTCCAGCACGCTAAATTCTTGGATGCTGTTATTCCCAGTCAAAGCCAGTTTGTCACCTCCGGCCCGAATCTCGCAGTGAGGTTGCAGATGACACAAGATCAAGAGTCTGCGAACCCACGGGCTCCAGGGGCGTGTGCAACAACCGTAGGAGCAGGCGCAAAAACAAACATTCTTCCTGTTGCCTGAAGGGTAAGTGTTGTTTGGCATCGGGACCAGATCTGCTGGTTGTCTGCCTGTCGGGCTGGGGAGGTGAGAGACAGCAAGCAACTGAGAACGTGTCGCTAACTGTAAAAATATGTAAATGATGTAAAATCGTTAAATTACAGTAAAGCCTGCTGAAGTTCATTCCTGTGTGCTTGTTGAAAGTCACCACACCTCCCTTAAATAAGAAATCGAATCCCAGAATTCCCACACCTTCTGGAATCAGAACAGCTCCCGATCCTACTGGGGGAGGAAACTCAGCAGAGCCGCAGCCCAGTGTGTCAGCTCCTGTCTCAGCCCGAGAGACGGAGAGCGAGAGAAAGGCTCTCAAAAAGTAATGAAGTCACTGTGCTGAATGTTGGTCATATTTATTAAGACTTCTTTGGCAACCCTGCAACTCTATGAATCACTGGTCAGGCCAGTACAGCTCTTAGAACTTCTAGATTTTGTACAGTCTTGCTGAGGCCAAAGCAGAGTGTTCTCTGGCCCAAGAGTGCGGAGGAATTAAAAGAATATTCTGCCAGAGCAGCACAGCTATTCCTGTCCTTTCGGCACTGTGGTGTGAGTTCAAAGCTGGGGGCTGGGTACTGTGGGGCTTGCTTTTGACACCTGCTGCCTAAGATGCCTCTGGCCACCTCAGAGAGAGAGGGCAGGGCCCACAATCTCACTCTCACGCGCTCTTTGACCTGCCTTGTGCAAGGAGCTCTTTCTTTGTCAGGGTTAATTAAAAAAAAAAGAAGCTTTTTCTCCTTCGTCTGCAATGTACTCGTCAGCTCACATGGTGGAGGTAGGCCGGCGCAGTGGACAGGGGCTCTAGCACTGGTAACTACAAGGTTGCGGGTTCGAATCCTGGTTTGGGGGGCTGCTGTGGTGCCCTTCAGCAGGGATCTCCACATGGATCTCCCCAGAGTGGAGAGAAGGAATGGAAAAGTTGTTCAGGGGCTTTGGATCCAAGCATCAGCAGAGCAGTCTGGGCTCCTGCAGGACTGGCAGTGTGCAGCAAGTGGCACTGAATCCTTACTTTCACTGCATCCAAGAATGGAAACAAGAGCAGGGGGGATGGCGGTTGGGACCTCTGCCTCGCATTTCCGAGACTCCGAGATCCATTCCTTGTGTGCTGTCTGTGTGGAGTTTGCATGTTCTCCCCTGGTTCGGATGGGGTTCCTCGTGGTTCTCTGGTTTTCTTGCGCGGTCCAAAGACGTACGGGCAGGGTGATCGGTTTTGGGGGAAACTGGCCCGGGAGTGAGTGTGTGGTGGACTGGCGTCCTGTCCGGGGGGTACCCTGCCTCGTGCTCGTTGATTGCTGGGATAGGCTCCGGCTCTCCCACGGCCCTAAAGTGGATGAAGTGGAAAGAAGATGGATGGAAATAGGAAAACAGCACCTGGCGTCAGGCACCTGATTTTATCGACAGTGGGGACTGGATCCATTTTGATCCGGTGTGGAATCTCCAATGATAGGGCGGGGCTGCCTGCTGAGACAGCACCAGCTGCGTCTCTCAGTCCGCTGCAGAGATCCTGATCCTGATTCACCTCGGCCATGGGATCCGAATCCAGCCTCGCACCCTGCTCGGCTACTGCGTCGCCAGGGGGCAACGTGCAATGATACACAATCATACACAATGATACCGCACCATGATACACAATGATACTGCACCATGATCCACAATCATATCGCATCCTGCTGCCGATTGTCCAAAAACCGAGCTTCTGCTTCCACTGTTATGAAAAAAGGATTGAGGCGTTTATGTTGATACAACGTTTGCACCTCCTAGACCATTGGTGGAGGCAATAAAAAAGTCGAATTGAATGTCATGATCTTCTAGTTAAAAGCCTGGAATGGACCTCAAGCTCAAATGCAATGCACTAGAATGATGGGTACAGGTTTGGTCTCCATGTTATTGATGAAATATTGCTGCTCTGGAACTGGTCCGGAGGAGAGCAGCAAGGACACATTCAAGGACCTGGAGGAATGTCCCGCACCGACAGGCTGAAGGAACTCAGCCCCTTTAGTCTTGAGCCCAGAAGCCTACGGGGGGGGACGTGACTGGAATATTTTAAGTTCCTGCAAAGGAACGAGTAAAGGTTTATCCCAGGCAGAAAAGAAAAGGGACACAACGTTTCGGGTGAGGAGCCTCCTTCGGGCGTCGAGTATTGAACCGATGATGGAGGTATTCTGTCCTCAAAGGCACTGACAACGCCGACACAGAGGCACTTCTTCAGAACGATCAGTGACACGCGAAGCAGGGGGACACAGGTGGAGGTTGTGGCATGCCTGTGCCCAGAAGGTGGTAGGGGGGTGGAGCAAGCCGCCCGGCCAGGTTGCTGAAGCTGATACCCTGGTATCTTTCAGTAAAGGTCTGGATGAGATCCGGGGATCCATCAATCGCTCGCTAATGAGCTAGCCAGCTGGGGCAAGGGGCTGCTCTGGTGTGTAGCTGCGGTTGTGCGCCCATGGCTAAGGGACGGAGGCCAGTGCAGACAGGAAGTGCGACACCAGGGGTGAAACTAGCGAGGAGTGACGCCCAGACACAAGGCGGAAGCCGTTAGCCGTTTGCGACAGGAAGCCAGGCGGTGGGGACGCGTCGGCGGCAGCCGCCCGAGCAGCAACAGCGCCTGTTGCCATGGCCACGCCGGCCGTCGCCACAGCAAAGACGCGTCCCACGCGTTCGCGGCGGGGCGCCTTTCCCTCCACCCACGCCATCATACTGCACCATGACACACAATGATACCGCACAATCATACACAATCATACACAATGATATCGCACAATCATACACAATCATACCGCACAATCATACACAATCATACCGCACCATGACACACAATGATACCGCACAATCATACACGATCATACACAATGATACCGCACAATCATACACAATCATACCGCACAATCATACACAATCATACCGCACCATGATACACAATCATACCACACCATGACACACAATGATACCGCACAATCATACACAATCATACACGATCATACACAATGATACCGCACAATCATACACAATCATACCGCACCATGATACACAATCATACCACACCATGATACACAATGATACCGCACAATCATACTGCACCATGATACACAATGATACCGCACCATGATACACAATCATACTGCACCATGATACACAATGATACCGCACCATGATACACAATCATACACAATCATCCCACACAATCATACACAATCATGCACAATCATACCGCACCATGATACACAATGATACCGCACCATGATACACAATCATACACAATCATACACAATCATGCACAATCATACCGCACCATGATACACAATCATACACAATAATACCGCACCATGATACACAGGCCACAGTCTGCACAGATGAGAGCACCCTACCACTCTCCCCAATACCTGCTGACAACAGCCCATACCTCCCCCTACCTGCTGATAATACACCCCATTTCTCCCCAATACCTACTGATAATACACTCCATAACTCCCCCATACCTACCAATAACACACCCCATAGCTCCCCTATACCTGCCAATAATATTCACTGGAGCACCCCCAGGAAATCCATGAAAACTGTGGAGAACATGCGAACTCCACACAGACAGTTTCCCAGGTAACCAGTACTTGCTCAGCAGTCTTGGGTTCGATCCTGGCTGCAGGCCTCTGTCTGTGTGGAGTCTGCACGTGAGCCCCTGTTTTGGTGTGGGTTCCGACCGGGGGCTCCGGTCTCCTCTCAAAGACGCGCGGACTCGCGGGACGGAGAGCAACAGGACACTGCCCCTCCCACATTTACTCCTTTCCCATTTTAAACCCCTCAGGAAGCGCGCCGATAGTTTTAGCGGCCACACAGACAGCACCCTTAAGTATCTGGGAGACCCCACCCCTGAGCCTAGTCACCCCCTCGTCACCTCTGAACACTGGGGACTCAGGGCCTCGCAGCTGGCGGGGAGAAGCACTCGTTTTTCAGCATTTCGCCGAAAACAAAATATACTGATGGAAAAAAGAGCCGCAACATCTTCTGGAATGAGAATACGAGAGTTATAGCTTCTGTACTTTCACAGAACAGACGTCCATGTGCTTTAACCCCTCTGACCAGCAACACAGCTGGTGCAGTGAGGCATTGCAACTTGCCAATCACAGGAGAGCTCGTTAGGTGCACTTGTACCCAACGAGGTCCAGGTGGAACAGTGCCTGATCAGGTCACCTTTAAAAAGGCCTTAATTCACAGCTTAGGTCACTGCAAGGAAAAGGCCACACTCAGTCAGTTTTCTGTGCATCCCATAATGCCTCGGATGTCACCAGGAGCCAGGGAGAGGGCCACTGGCATGCTGCAGGCAGGCCTGTCATGTCCCAGCGGAGCCAGACACTATGGAGTGAGCCGCTCCACTGTGTCCCGACTGCAGAGAAGGTTCCAGCAGACCGGCGGGACAGATGATCCGGTCCCCTCGAGTGACCACACCAGAGCAGGACCGACACATCGGACCGGTCCACCTGAGAGCTCGTTTCAGATCTGCCACCCGCACTGCTGCTGAACCAGCAGACACAGTGCCCCCTCAGTGACAGGACAGAGAGGCTCCACGCTGCCGGACCCTCTGCTCACACCTCCTAGACGCCACACCCCACTGGACAGGGGCTGCGCTGGACTGGTCAGCAGTGGCGTCGGGTCCTCCTCACGGATGAGTCCCTCCTCAGCCTGTCCCACACAGACGGGAGGCCCAGAGTGTGGAGGAGGAGGTGTACTGTATGTATTACAATATCATTAAATTGAAATCTAAGAGCTTTATTGGCATTAGTTACAGTTTGCATGTATTGCATTACAGTAAACGGCAGCAATATAACAGAATTACTTCTTCTTCTTCTTCTTCTTCTTATTATTATTATTATTATTATTATTATTCCGCTCCGAGAACGCCAGGTGCAGCCTCGCGCTACACGCACGCACGCAGTTCGCAGCCCGGGGTCTGCGAGGCGAAGGGCTCGAGGCGGCACGAGCCCAGCGCTGCGGGCTCGCGCGACACGGCCTCGTGATGCTCTCCCCCGCCCCGGCCGCGGTTTCCCTGGCGTTTCTGTCGAGGGATTTCTCCCCCCGTTACTTACAGTCGGTAAATCGTCAAAAAGCCGTTAAATGCAGCGTATTCTGATGAATTATTACTTTTTTCGTGTGTATTTGTAGTGAACCAGGCTGGGGGAGAACGAGCTGTATTGGCGAGTTTTATGAAACGAGTTGAAGAAATCTGTTCTCTCCGGCTGGTACGAGCACCGACTCCTGCTGACGAGTAGGAGTCAGGTTTCAGACGAGCCTCAGGCGGCGGAGAACTCGTAGACCGTACGAGGACGCGGGGATTCATTGCTCGGTGAAGTCTTATCTAGGACACTCTTCTTTTTTTCAGCATGGAATAAACCTATTACTTGTTCCTTTGCAGCCTACGCATGCTGACGCAGCTCCCCACCTGAAGGCTCATCTAGTCTTGTACTCGAATTCTCTAACTCTAGACTGCTACTCGCTGGGGTCAGTGAGCTCGAACACAAAACCCAGACTGCCGCCAGTCGCGCAAAAAGCATCATTACTGGACGCAACCCGGGGCTGCCCGCTTCATTCCCACAAATTCCATTTCTTCATTCCCACAAATTCCATTTCCTCCCTCCGCCGCTACACCGAGCAGCGCGGCGCGCGGCGCGCGGCCGTCCCCCTCTCTCTCTCTTTCGAGGGAGGGCGCGCGCGAGAGGAAGAGCGAGCCGTCCGGCGCGCCCCACCCTTCCGTCTCGAGCTCGGCTCCAGCAGAGCCCCGCTACCTGACCGCAGGGCGCGCGCTCCGAGTCCTGCCAGCGCCCGTGTCCGCGCGCTCCGCCGAGGAGACCCGACGCAGCTGCAGAACCAGCTACAGTTGACATATATACACACACACACAGATCTCTTCACATGGAAGTGTGACCTTTCGCTCGGAGCTACGTAGAGGATTGTACTCAAGCAAAAAAAAAAACGACAACAGCATTTTTTTCGAGTTTCGACCCAGGACGTAAGAGGAGGAACAGTTAGCAGACGGCTTCTCGCTGCTTTCGAACACTGTCCGTGCTGACATCTGCCGCTCTGTTTGAAAAGTTTTGCACTTGCTGATCCACACCGCTCTCATTCGAGTCTGCGGGAAGTCGGTCGGAATGGCAGACACGGAGGCTGGGAGCCCGGCCGGGAGCGCCGTGGCGAGGCTGAGAGCGTACATTCGGACCCGCAAAGGAACCATTCTGGCGGCAGAAATTGTAAGTTGGGTTTTTTCTCTGCTCTCGGGTCCGCTGTGTGCGGTGCGGAGTGCTGACGCGCGTGGAGACGCGGCTGGAGGAGCGCACGCGAGCCCCTGCGCTGAAACTCGCGACGTGTCGGGAGGGTGAGGGCTGAGGCATGTTCTAAAAACGCCAACAAGTGTCTTAAAAGACCCGGCGCCGAAGATTGCCCCCCAGCGTCCCTTCGGCTTTCCTCTGGCACCTGGGCGGCCGGCGGCGCGTGGCGGGTGCACGCAGCAAAACCCGCCGCGCGGCAGTCTCGCTCGGGGAGAGCCCGCGGTCGCCGTGGAAAACACGCGCGGCAGAGGGGCTGCTCTCGGGGCCCTCGCGCTGGCGACGGGCTCGTTTTCACGGACGCATCCGGGCTTGAGCGCCGACAGCACCGGCAGCGCGGACAGGAGGGGCGGGTCTGCTGCGTGGGAGCTGTGCACACACGCAGCGAGCTCGGCGCAGATTTGCCCGGAAACCACTTTCGCCGGCAGCGCAGAAGTCCACAAATAAAATCGGTCATTACCCTCAAAACCCTTAAACGGCACACTTTCACTTTCGCGTGTACCCGCTCCTGGGTGTTTTTTTTAGATGTTATAACTGCAGACGTGTCGAGTGTTCTACTTCGGCGCCGTGATGAATGACAGAATGTCCTGCAGAGCGGAGCCGCGCACTTTTAACAAAACAGTTCGACAGACGGTGTTTTCCGGAAACTGTCGAAACAGCCGCCGCTCCTTCCGAAGCGACTTCGAATTTCCTGGAGCGCTCGTGGGCTTCCTTCTGCCTGCTCGCGCCGCGGGAGCGAGGCTTGCGCTTTCCGCGTGCGAGGACCGGGGTTCGGCCCAGCGCTGAGCTGAAACAGTTTCTTGAGACAGGACTGACGCCCCTCGGTATCTGTTATCCCACCCGCCCCTCCTCTTACCCAGGGCCTTTGCTGAACAGGCGCTATAACGTACTTAAAGTACTATAACTATATAGCTTTATAGTTTATATACTATAAACTATAAAGCAGGCTGTGGCTGATCATGGTGCGCTTTCTCTGTTTGAACTAATGCTGTTGCTCTCTGTATCAGGAATGACGTTCGTTGACAGCAGATACTCCTTTTAATTATAGTTTTTTAAAGTTTTGATTCGAACATCATGAATGCAAAAAAGGTGACAAAATACGGAAACAGATACAGAAATAGACACTTCGCAGCCAGAGGAATTCACAGTTATGAAAGCTGAAAATTACGCTTTTTACACATTTCCATTGTGTAAGATCTGCAGATTCTCGTCTGGAGAGACGTCCCGAACTCGCGTGTCACTTTCTGGCGACATTATCATCCAGGCCGAGATCTTGGGCTGCTGGGATTCGACATTTTGTTCTGTATATCAGAAATTTCGATAGTGGAAAAGCTGTTGAAATCAAAATGAACACTTAACTCCCTTTTTTCCCCCCTACCGGCACGTTCTGGGCTCCAGGCGTCACTGATATTGGGACAGACGCAGCGATTAGTTGGTAATCAAAAAGGGGTGAATATTTTACACCTTTGTTTTTTTTAAGCAACAGATTTGTGCAAGACAGACTTGTGTTAACTCCGGGGCTCAAACTCTAGGGAGGGTGAAGACTTCAAAATGGTGACACGGGAGACGCAGCCGCGTTCAGACCCTCACCACCGACCGAAAAGGTCAATAAAAAAGAAATGTGCCGGAACGTCTAACCTGGTAAATATTTCCAGAAGGAGGTCTGTTCGCCGGCACCAGTCCAGGGGTCCCCCGCTGCGGAGAGCCCCAGCACAGCTCGTCTTGCAGGGCACCCCGGGTCCCCTGTGTCCTAAAGACCAGGAAGACTTGCGGGATCCCGATCAGCGAATCACGTCTGCCGTTGAATGCAGAGAAATATGTCCCCGGGAAGTGTCTGCGGGCCTTTGTTTCTAGTGATCTAGTGAAAATACGGAGTTGAAGTTCAGTTGGTCCAGGTCTTTACAAACTGTTGATTTCATGGCTGGTTATAAAAAAAAAACAGCTGCTGAACAGGGGCTCCCCAAGAGCAGGGTTGGGGATTCCAGCGGTTTGGGGGGCAAAGGAACCCCAAGACACCCCAGCCCTCTCGACTGACGGGGAATCTGCTCTGGGCGGGGTGTGACCAGTGAAATGACTCCTCTGGTCATGTTGGGATTTGGGTCTGGAAAAGTCCCACTGTCCGGGTGTTTCCCTGTGCTCTGTGGGCGTTGTGTTTTTGGAAAGGGAGCAGTGTGGGGGTGTGTGCCCTGCTGCAGGCATCCGAAGTCTGGGGGCGGGGTGTGTCCGTGCTGGATCTGATGTCAAGCAGAAGGCGAGAGGACTCTGTGTGTGTGTGTGTGTGTGTGTGTGTGTGTGTGTGTGTGTGTGTGTGTGTGTGTGTGTTTAGAAGTAAGAGAATTACTTCTAAATAGAATTCTATTTTTTGTTTTGTTCCATGTTAATTTTATTATTTTTATTTGCTTTGGCAACAGTGATTGTACCCATCGGTCATGCTAATAAAGCACCTTGAATTGAATTGAGAGAGAGAGAGAGACTCCTCTGTGTGTGTGTGTGAGAGAGAGAGAATTCTATATTACTAAGAGTAATTCTAATATAGAATTACTTCTATATTACTTAATCTATATTAAGAGAATTACTTCTAAATAGAATTACTTCTATTTTTTGTTTTGTTCCATGTTAATTTTATTATTTTTATTTGCTTTGGCAACACTGATTGTTCCCATCGGTCATGCTAATAAAGCACCTTGAATTGAATTCAGAGAGAGAGTGACTCCTCTGTGTGTGTGTGTGGGCTGCTGTAGCTTAAACCTGTTTCTGTAAATACGCAGACGGACTCCGGAGGCGAAAAACATTTCTGTAATCTGCTCCCGGTCGAGCTGATTCTCGAGCACGAGTGTTTGATTCCATTCGATTTGTTCGAAGGTTTTGTGTTTTGCATTGCGTTTATTCAGCATTAGAGTTCTCCAGCATCCCAGAGTGCTTTACGTACATATAGAAGGAGGACCCAGTTCATTCACCCCAGCTGGGAGACGCACAGAGGCCGATCTGCCCCAGCAGAACAGTGACCAAAGAGAAATGACTTCATCAGCTGAATGAAGGGAGAAGCTCAGGGAGGCCGGATTGTTCGGACCCGAGTGGGATTCAGTCGGGACACCGGGACTGATCCTGCTGCTGTCCCAGGCAGCCCTGGGATCGCTACCGTCCGGCAGCCGAGCTCCTGTGTGACAGCGGGGGGCGGGGGCAGCCCTGGGGCTGTTTTCACAGTTGGCTGTGAGGAGAGAGTGTGAAGTTGTGTGGGCCGACTGTGACTAACTGCTGGCCTTAACCACCAGGCCCCACTGTCAGACAGCCCACTGCAAGCTGCTGCTAGGGCTCTGGCAGAGAGGAAGTCCACCGGCTCTTTTTGTTAACAAAATTAACTTTATCTCATTATTATCACCTCCTCTCTCCTCTCCCTCACTCCTCTCTCTTCTCTCTCCTCCTGTCTCTCCCTCACTCCTCTCTCCTCTCTCTCCTCCTGTCCCTCTCTCTCCTGTCTCTCCCTCACTCCTCTCTCTCTCCTGTCTCTCCCTCATTCCTCTCTCCTCTCTCTCCTCCTGTCCCTCTCTCTTCTGTCTCTCCCTCACTCCTCTCTCTCTCCTGTCTCTCCCTCACTCCTCTCTCTTCTCTTTTCTCTCCTCTCTCTCCTCCTGTCTCTCACTCACTTCTCTCTCTCTCTCCTCTCTCCTCTCTCTCTTCTCTCTCTCTCTCCTGTCTCTCCGTCACTCCCTCACTTTATCTCACAGTAAACATCTCACACTCTAACAATCCACACAATCTCTACAGTACGCCACTGTCAGAGCCTTCTCCTGCAGGGTCATTGTGCTTTATCAGTCAGAGCAAGGGGACGCTGGGGCTGCATCTGCACAGTGTCTGTGCCTCTCTCCCTGTCCCAGCTCTGAAACTGCGATCCTCCCAGTCTTTTGCAGGAGCCCAAAGGAACACAGTTTTTCCTCCTTAGTCCCTGTACAGTTCCCACTGTCCCTTCCAGCTCCCTTGTCCCTGCAGAGGGACGTCAGCCTCGCTTCCGGGGTGGGGAGGAAGTGGCGGCTGGCTCCGCCCACAGGAAGGGCTTTCCCAGCAGGGATCGGCGGCGCAGAGTTCCCCCTCCCTGCCGGGCCGGCGGCGGCTCCGTTTAAAACCAGCCGCACCGGGAACGGGAGGAGGCAGACGAGCAGTGGAAAACCCGGGACAAGTGCCTCCTTCCCTGCGGCCGCCGCGCTCCGCCTGTGGAAAAGCACATCTCCCACGAGGCCGCCTGACTCGCCGCCTGTATATTTAGACCTCTGCGAATCCCTGAAGGGCCGAGAAACTATTTTAGAAGAGGACATTCCAGGCCATACAGGGAATTGCACGTCATGTATACATACGCTCCCCAGCGATCGCAGACTGGACTCCCACGTGTGCCCCCCAGACCGCCGTCGGAGCAGGGGGGCCTTCTAGGTGTGTATTCATAGATCCCGATATTCAGAGAGCAGTAGAGGCCCCAGAGTGTCCGTCAGGAACTGCACTCCGACAGGGAATGAAAGAAACTGGCCTCACGGCCCCCCTTCGCAGGAGCGTTTCAGGATTCGCGAGAGCGCGGGATGTAAGGCACGGGCAAACGGCACCTGTGGGGGAACACGCAAGCTCCGCGCAGAAGGTACCCCGGCACGGAGGGGAACCTGGGGGCTCCGAGGCGTCACCCCCTGCTGGGTGACGCGCCCTTGTGCCGTCTGCCTTGCGCTCATCATGAAAGACATGGAAACCACTCGGGTTCTGTAGTGTCAGCAGTTCTTTCCATTGTTTTGCTCGGTCCCGTCCGCCTGAGCCGCCTGAAGTGTTTTGAGAGGGAAGTCCCAGAGGTGCGATCGGGATATACGGCTCCCCTTGGCACATTTCTCCCGCGCCAGCCTGGAGTCCAGAGCCGGTGGGGTCAAGGTTCGTGACCTCGGCTGGGTGAATGCTTCACATTCCCAGCCCAGGTGCCGGGTGGAACTGGGAGCTCTTCTTCCAGCCCATTCTGGAATTGCCCGGCCTGTCCTCAGGCTCCAAAAGGGGAACGCAGGGGGTCGCTCGTGGGGCGCGGGGGTCGTGACCTCTCTGTAATGTGATGTCAGATGTGATGTGAGGGACGAGCGAGTAAGGGCAGGTTGAGCAGCAGACATTTCACCGCAGAGACATTCAGCATGCAGAGTTAGCAAAACCACCATGAAACCAAAAGCAATATTTCTGTTGGATTAAAAGAGGTGTGTTCACCAGCCTGCTTGATTGCAATGTCACAGGGCCATAACGCATCACCGGAAGTCTCGTTCTCAATCTCAGAATATGGCAACTCGCGATGTAAATTGGAGGATTTACAAGCTACTGTGTACATTTCACTTCCATTGTGGTTGGAAAGGCACTCATCAAGGCCGGCTCTTTCTAACAGTGAGCTATAAAACTAGTGTTGCAGGTCCCCTTTAAGAAGTGGGCGGGTGATGGGACACACACGTCCCTGTTGCGTGCTGTAGCCCTGTGCTCGCAGGTGACTCACCGACAGGCAGCCGGATCTGGCTGAATGCCCTCGTCTCTAGTCTCTCCAGTCGCTGTGCTGGCGGGGGCAATGTTTTGTAGTTAAACACAGAGCTCAGTGCCAGTCCCGTGGAAAGATCTTGTGTATCCGTTTTTGTTTTTGTTTTTAATTCTGTTTTTGTGGATGGTAGAGTGAGCCTTCTCTGCTCCTCAACAGCTTGTACTAAAACCCTGCCCCCGTGCCTGACCTCTGCAGCTCTTCTCGAAATAGAAAGAGAGCTCTCCTTGTTCCCGGGAGATAGGGACTCCCTGACTGCCTGTTGAAGGATGTGATCCTCTGTCACAGAGCCACAGGCCTGCAAACTCAGGTCCTGTTCCAGCCTGAGAAGTCAATTAAACAATTAACCTCAGTATTTGCTAAATTAGATTAGTATAGTGTTTTCGCCTCGGAGCCTGGTTTAAAATTACACTTTTGCTGCTAATTAAGTAATTAGTAATTAGTAAAGTAATTAGTCCAGCTGAGTATTTCAGAATGTTGGCAGAAGAAGACCCAAAGACACTGGGCCTGCAGGAATTGCGACTGAGACCCCTGGTTTCCGGGGAATAAGGATCGCCTCCATGACTCCGGGTCCGGGAAGCGGAGGTCATCCTGGCCTCCTGCTGCCCTGAACCGTTTGTGGGTGAAGATAATTAGTGGCAATCGCGCTAATGAGCGCTGAACCTCACGATAAGCGTTATAATAATTAATCTAATTGAATTACGGGCTCCACTTGTGCACTGAAAAGAAAAATCACGCCGTGGTTCTGCCCAGGAGTTCCTGGAAGGTCTTAGGGTCCGGCTGGCATCTAGCAGAGCTCCCACAGGAAGGAGGATTGTAGGAATATTCGGATCCTGGAGGATGCCTGGCAGCCAGGAATTCATAAAAATTCCCTCATCTCCGTCCAAGCCCTGCAGCATTTGCAGGAATAGCCAGGAGCGAAGGGAGTGGTCAGTGGAGGTGGCCGCTGGCCGGTGTTGGAGACTCGCAATGTCCTCTCGGCGCCCGCTGGCAGATCGAGGTCACAGAGGGTTAAAACAGAGTTGGGCTTTTTCCCAAACTCTCCCCACGCTCCGAGGCGCCGGACCTGAACAGCGCTTCATTGTGGGGCTTGTGTACAGAGCCTGCCTGTGCCAGTCTCTCTTTCTGTGGAATAATGAGCCCTTGTACCGGCGCCGCAGCCCGACCGGGCCGGAGCAGTAACCCCCCCACCTCCGCTCGGCCGCCGCACGCTGGAGCCGGACTCACACCTCGCTGACGAGATGTTTCCTCACCCGATCCCGACAGCCCTCGGCGTCTGCAGACAGACTGAGGACAGCCACACACAGGGCGGGGTCAGCGCTGCCCTTGCCGTCCCCAGCCCTGAACCCACCGGCGCTGGCGTACCTTGCAGGGAGGTAGAGTCTGGTTTTCGGTTGCTGTCCCTCTGCCTCCTTTCCCGGTCCAGAGAGTGTGCGGCTTGCACAGCAGTTCTGAGCTGCCTCAGATTGTGGGGACTTCAAACCTGTTACTTTATCTGGAGGGAAATGCATGAGAGGTCACAGAAATGCAGTTTCCCTTTCACTTCTGGAGGACAGTGTGGATAAGAGCTGGGAGCTCAACAAAGCCCGAAGCGTGTGAGACAGCTGGGCTCCTGGAGTCTCCTCCGTTCTGCCAGCGCAGCGTGATTTATGTTAAGTGCTTGTACACTGACGCCGACTTTCCGAACACAGCTGTAGAGCAAGCTGTCAGGCTGCAGATTTGACCGGGCGCCAGCAGGGGCCTGTTGTGCTGCACGCTGCAAGCACAGTCCTCCGTCGGAGCTCAGCCTCAGCCTTGCGGCATGAGGTTTGTGGTCTGAGGTTCTGTAGGTGACTGCTGGGGCTGACACCTGCACGCGGCTTGCACAGCACCGACTGACGTCCGGGTGCGCGGCTCTGGGTGTGTATCGATGTCGGGGCGCCCTGCACACCGCTGCTGTGAGATCACGCTGGCGATAACATGGCCGCGCGACCGCTGCGCGTCACGTGGTGCAGGCCAGACCGCGCCGCAGTCTCACCCAGGGCCTCTCCTTCCCGGCCGACAGACGGATGGGAAAAATTGGTGTTCAGAGCTTACAGAAACCTGCAGGGCCAAGAGGTGTCTCTTTCTGTGGTTGGGTTCGATCCCTATGAATGCGACAGAGGGACGAATGTGTTAGGGGTTGTTTAGCGTTAACTGAGAGTGGTGCAAACCCCCCCCACACACACACAGACACAAACTTTCCTGAGGAATGAGCCAGGAAGCTGTTGCACATAAGTAGCTGGGGGGGCGGATGAGAGAATGCGAGAGAAACGAGCAGAGGGAAGTCCACAAGGCGAGATATATATTCATACACAGGAAAGAGGAAGGAGGTCAGATTAGGATCTAACCTTACAGAACCTAATAACTTACTTAGAAACTCAGTCCTGCTCCTCTCTTCAACTGTGCCCTCCCCAGGCTGGTGCACAAGTGATGATCGCAGGACTGTGTGTGTGTGTGTGAGGGGAGGGTCCGTGGGGCAGAAAGCTGAAAGCGGTCCCCGGCAACGTTTCAGATTCTGTCTTCTTCAGAGTCCGTCCAGCTGCACTGGAAGTTGCTTGGCCACCTTTGAGGCTGCTGCCCGAGCACTGTGTGGGGGGGATGCTGGGTAATTTTAGAAGCGTCCACGTTAGCGTCTCTGAAGGGTCTGTGCTAGTGTGTGGTGCTGCACAGCATCACGGTATAGGCGTCAGAGCTCATGAGAAAAATCAGGAAGGGCTGGTTTCCAAACCTGCAGTGAGCATTCGTGCATGTAAGTCTGACTTTAATTTGGGTTAGAACAAATAAAGAGAATTGGGCACACTGCTCGGGGCTGAACAGGTTCATCCATAATGAAATCAGCGCTCCTCTCCTCTGATAAACACGCCTGTCCGGGCCTGTCAGCACGTGTGATGAGCACGTGTGGTGTGCTCATAAGCCCTGTCCAAAAACACTGCCGTTAGATGGCGAGCGGCTTCACAAGCCCCTCACAAATGGAGCCTGGCTGTCTGTGTGGAGCCTGCATGTTCTTCTTGTGTTCATGTAGACTACTGCAGGATGCTCTGGTTAAGAAATGAGTGGGAGCAAAAAATATGCAAATACAGAGCTGTCCCAGGATGTGGATGGGACAGACATGTCCTATAGCTTTCCCCCGACTTAATCACCGTATACGTGTAGTGGGAATGTATCCAGAACAGAAAGGCACGGAATCGTGACCTAAATCCCAGAGCCTTCCTGCCTCTCTAGGGAGGTGCTCTGCCGCACCAGAAATGCAAGCAGGAAATTGCCCTCCCTTATCAAGAGTGATGGCTTTGCCAGATTGCGTGTCCAGAGAGCACGTTTAAAAAAAACGCAGACGTGCTCTTATAAGGGCAAACGAAACGAACGTCTGTCTGACTCACTGCTCTTCTGGCTCACACTGGACTGAAGGAACAGCCTGTCCCAGCTGCCCAGGCGCAGTCAGTGTCACAGGTGTAAACATTCTATCAGATCCCCAAGGATCTAAACTCAGCATTCTGTCAGAGCAAGGATCTGTCAGCTCCCCAAGGATCTAAACTCCCATCAAATCCAGACTCAAAACCTTCTTCTATAGAAGATCCTTTCCTTGACTGGTTCTGTTCTTCACCCCACTGCTCCTACTGTATCCAGTACCCCCATCTACTGTCTCCTCTCATTGTGTATTCTTTTATTGTTGTTGTTGTTGTCGTTCTGTAAAGTGTTTGTGAGAAGCTGCCTTTAAAGGTGCCATATAAAATGAAGTTTATTATTATCATTCAGTAGTTATATATTTATTTTCATCAGCTGTAGTGTACTGGGGTAGTCGGACCCAGCAGACACCTGAGGGAGCTGACAGCTGTTTTGTGTCCCAACAGTTCCTGGGCTTGATCATCCTGATCTGCTACGCAGCCTCCAGGTACGGGGGCTACACCGCCGTGGCCATCTGCGAGATGGTCTTCGCCATCATCTTCTTCGTCATCTTCATGATGGACCTGGACAAGCAGTTCACAGTCCTGCACTGGCCCTGGACCGTGAGTGACACACACACACGCACACGTGTCCACCATTAGGCTTTGATCTACCAGGATTCCAACATGAGGTGAAAGCAAATCCTCATTGTTGGTTTGTCAGGTGTTACAGTCTTTGGACATTTTCTCAGATGTCATCCTCATTTTGTGTACAGACACATGGGCAGCAGTGAAAGACTGGGAGACACATAGTGTAATACACACACATACTGTACACACACACATGGACACAAACACACATGCATACTCGTACAAGGATACTCACACACACACTCAGACAACACAAATGCATGCTCGGTCAAGCACTCATACACACAAACACAAAAACATGCATACTTGTACAAGCATGCTAATACACAGTCACACACTCGTACAAGCATGCTCACACTCACACAAGCCTGTTCATACACTCACACTCGCACAAGCATGCTCATACGCACTTACACACACAAGCTCACACTCGCACAAGCCTGCTGATACAGACTCACACACACAAGCTCACATTAACACTAGTACAAGCCTGCTCATACACACTGACACACACAAGCTCACACTCACACTAGTACAAGCCTGCTCCTACACACTTACACCTGCTCACACACTTACACAAGCATGCTCTTACACACTCACACACACAAGCTCACATTCACACTATTACAAGCCTGCTCATACACACACACAAGCTCACACTCGCATTAGTACAAGCCTGCTCCTACACACTCACGCACACAAGCGCACACTCACACTAGTACAAGCCTGCTCATACACACTCACACACACACAAGCTCACACTCACATTAGTACAAGCCTGCTCCTACACACACCGTCTCACACTCACACTCGCACAAGCATGCTCTTACACACTCACGCACACAAGCTCACACTCACACTAGTACAAGCCTGCTCATACACACTCACACTAGTACAAGCCTGCTCCTACACACTCACGCTCATGCTGTGCCCTCACGTTGTCGCTTCCTTTCCGCCAACAGGATTTCTTCCGGGCCGTCATCGGCGCGGCGCTGTACCTCATCACGTCGCTGATCTGCGTCATTAGCACAGGAGACGGCGCCCGCACCGCGGGGGGGGTGAGTTCCCCGGCATTTCCCTCCCGAGACTCCCTGTTTCCTGGGCGGCACGGTGGCGCAGTGATCAGCACTGCTGCCTCACAGTGCTGGGGCCCCGGGTTCAATCTCTAGGGTGCTGTCTGTGAGGAGTTTGCACGTTCTCCCCGTGTTCGTGTGAGCTTCCTCCCACAGTCCAAAGACATGCTGGTGGGTTCTGGGAAAACTGGCGCTGGTGTGTGTGTGTTTGTTTCTGTGCGTGATGGACTGGCGTCCTGGTCAGGGTGTACCCTGCCTTGCGCCCATTGCTTGCTGGGATAGACTCCGGCTCCCCTGCGACTCTGTTCTGGGAGAAGCAGAGAGATAACGGATGGATGGACTGACTCCACGCTTCCTTGAGAAAACCACGCTCTGTAGCTGTTCAAGAAGCGTCTGGAAAGCCAAGCGACTCTTAACACTAAGCTCTGCATTCATGTGCCGGGTGCTGTTCTATGGTTTTAACATTCTAACGACCACCAGCTGCAGCTCATTCCAGTCTCCCTCTGGGCAACAGGTGCGACGGGGGGTCGCTACAGAAGGTCATTCTTGCCTTCTGCCCTAAGACTGTACAACACATCCACTGTGTGTCTGGGCAGGGGCAACATTGACCTGTTTTTTAACTTAACATAAAACTCTGCTTACATCTGGTTTTTTCCTGTTTACAACTGTTTTTTTGTGCAATATATTTATAATGTGCAATACATCTTTTTGTGTATTGTACTTTCAGGTCTGTTTTTGTATATTTGGTGCTGTGAGCAACTCTGTATAAAGCATGTTTTACTTTCACTGCACTTCTCTCTGACTGTACTGACTGTATTGTATTGTTGTCTTATTGTATCATTTCCTTACACTGTGCTGAGCTGCTGTTGCTCTGCGGTTTCCCTCCCGGGCTCAGTAAGGTATCTGTCTCCCTCTCCCTCGCTGCGCTCCAGGTTTTCGGACTGGTAGCAGGGATCCTGTACTCCTACGACTCCTATCTCAGCTTCCTGTCCCTGAGGGCGTCGCGGCAGCACACTGCGGCCTCCACCGGTAAGACCGACGCGCACGGACGCGGCTCGGGGGGCTCCCCGCTCCTGCTGGCGCCTGCTGAGCCCCCCAAGTTACGGAATTCAGCATAAAACTGGCTCTGTGGCCAAGGGTCTGCGCCTGTGGCTGGGAGGTCGCCGGTTCGAATCCCGCGGCCGGCAGAGGAATTCTACTCCGTTGGGCCCCCGAGCAAGACCCTTCACCCCAACTGCTCCAGGGGCGCCGTATAAATGGCTGACCCTGCGCTCTGACCCCCAGCTTCTCTCCCCGTCTGTGTGTCTCCTGGAGAGCAAGCTGGGGTCTGTGAAAAGACAAATTCCTAATGCAAGAAACTGTATATGGCCAATAAAGTGATCTAACTGGGGCTCATGGGATTCCTGCGCTGGAGCATGCGGGCTGGGGACACGTCCCTGGAAAGTCGGGGTTCAGATCGCCAGGGGGCCCTGCTGCGTGTGCGTGTGCGTGTGCTCAGAGCCTGAGGCCGTCTCCTCTCTGCCCTGCAGGACCCGAGGATGAGGCCTGATCCGCGCCCTCGCTCCCGGATGTCTCCGCGGGGAAGAGAGGCTGGCCGGGGAGCGCCGGGGGACAGGGAGCTGGAAGAAGAGCCAGGGTGGACTCGCGGCGCGGCGCGGGGGGGAGGGGGCGACGGTCAGTGGGCGGTACTGGCCAGGGAAGGGGGGTGGCCAGTGCCCAGCGCTCAGCGCTCATCGCAGAGTGGTCATGGCAGCAGGACTCTGCGTGTTGCAGAAACCAGGACGAGACGAGAGGAGTGTGGCTCAGGGCCAGCTCAAGAACTTCCTTCACTGCCACCCCTCTCTTCTCTCTCTCCTCTCTCCACCCCCTCTCCACCAGTCTCTCTCTCCCTATCATCTCTAACTCTCTCCCTTCCTCCTCTCCATCCCTCTTCCTCCTCTCCACCACTCACCTCTCATCTCTAACCCTCTCCCTTCCTCCTCTCCATCCCCTCTTTCTCTCTCCCTTCCTCCTCTCTCCCCTCAGTCCCTCCTGTGCTTCAGCCTCACTCCGCTCAGCTGGGCTCCTGCTCACTGTTAAAGAGCTTCTGCGTGCGTCAGCTGCAGCCGGGCTCACAGCTCTCTGGACTTCTCTCCCTGCATTTCCAGGCATCTGTCTTCTGCTCTGTAGTGTTTTTCACCAGCTGTGTTTCCCCCTGTGTCACAGAAGAATAGTGCCCCCCGAGTTTCAGGAGCCTAACAGAAGTGTCATCCCGCTGAACATGCTTCGGATTAACTGTGTTTTTGATAAAAAGAAGTGTATGACCAGGTCGGGGAGAACTGTTATTAAAAGGTCCTGAGGGATGTGTGACTCAGTGTCATCTGTTAGCCCTGCGGGCCGAAGTGGACCAGGACACCGGACAAGACCATCACTGCAGGACGGGTCCCGTTTAGAGAGTAGTTGCCCTTTGCCCCCTCCATCTGGGGGTGATGTTATAGGTGCTTGTGGGGACCCCCCCGGGCAGGTGCGCCCCATGATCCCCTTTCTGCCAGGGGCACCCCTGACTGTCGGGAGGTGTAGGAAGCAGGTGAGGCAGAAAACCCAACCCTCAAGAATGCGTGCTTTCTGGGGGAGAGGGGCTGTCCCTGCAGCTGCTGGGACGGCTGGGACGCTGCAGACAGAAGCGATCCAGCCGTAAGGGCTGACGTCATCTCCACAAGCCGGCCGCTCCTGCCATATATGGCCCGAGCTGCCCTCGCCGCCCCTGCAGCCGCGCGGGCGAGAACCCACGGGCGGACGCGCGCACACACGAGGGGTCGCGACCTGTTCCAAACCCAACCGCATCTTCTGCAAAGATGCCATTCAAGCTCCAGTTTAAAAATAAAATTCCGGGGCAACGAACAGAAACAGACCGAAGTCCTGTGGTGAGTTTCAAGGCAGACATGACGAATGAGGTCTCGGCCCGTAACGACTCGTTTGGTTGCCGTCTCGCTGCCAAGACGTCACATCCGTCGTAAGCGGGCCCTTCCGGTCAGGCCATGACGTATGTAGAAAGCGTAGAAAGGACATTATGTAATAATAATAATTGCTTACACTTATATAGCGTTTTTCTGGACACTCCACTCAAAGCGCTTTACAGGTAATGGGGATCCCCTCCACCCCCACCAGTGTGCAGCCCCACCTAGAAATCAAACTAGTCCCGTTTCCGGTACAATACGGACAGATCACCAGGTGACAACTGGAGCAGATAAGCATTTTATTTTTTTTGTGAACGTAAAAGAAAAAAAATATGACAAATACAAAACTTTTTTTAAAAAAAAAGTGGTGGGTCATAATCCCCTCTAGTACTCTAGCGTTCTCGCAAGGTCTAAAGTTTTTTTTTTAAATGAAAGATGTTTTCAACGTGAAGACAGACAGTGAAATCAGACATACAATATCCTGCCATCTGGACACACACACACACACTGTACTAGAATGCTTTACCTGTGACCCACTTTCTGAAGTATCGCACCGTTTTAAAACAAAACACTTGACAACACGGGTTACAAAAAAACACCAATAATAACTGGAAGAATAGGAATCGACGGCCTATATAAAATAATTTAACTGTATAAAATCAGTTTTAACACTGGAACTGACGAGCTCCGTTCTCTGTAACGTTAACTTTGTACATTTTGGTCTTCACATTATTTACACAGCAACAGTTCCACTCACGATATAAAAGGCGTTTTTCTTCAGCTCAGAACACGCTGAACGTGGAAGCGAGCTGGCTCGGGCATAGAGGCGCCGATCAAAGCATCGTCAAAACGCCGCTTTTCCTTCAAGCAACACCCGATTAACGAATGTGAAACCGCCCTTTTACAGAGATTGGGGTTTCCCTGTACTCCGCGATTCACAACTAATCCATTTTTTCCCCCCAATATCACATTTTTGAAAAAGAGTTTAGTCTCCCCCTTGTGGATACGTGCCGCAAGTGCACCCACTGCTGTTCTCCAGGTCGGATCAGCCGCCTGAAACGCCACAAGCACGGTCCTGAAGCGGAGTTAAAAATAGGGGTTCGCTTATATAGGTAGAGACTGACAGCGACCGAGCAGCGAGAGAGGATCTGGAACGAAAGCAGACAAACGCTCAGAACAATAGGTCTAAAAATGTTTTAAGTGTAATACGCCGTTAGCCTGTCTGAATTTATAGCATAGACTGTTCAGTGACATTTCTAAGGACCCAGGAAAACCTTTGATGCTCTTCACTTTCAGACAGCCATCTCCATAAAAAAATCTCTCCTCCTCCTTGGACATCCACGGCCACACCAGCCCGGGAGAACTAGCACACAGCAGTCAGGAGACCAACTGGAAAAACAGAAGTTAAATGCATTCTGCGCCATTGTCGCGGCAACACTGAACATCAACTTTGAAATTTAAAACGCAGGAGGGGAACCACGTCTTTATCCACGGAGCTGCGGTTCTTTAAAAAAAAAACAGCTTAACTACTAACGAGCTAACGAGAGGCAGTTCGACTGAACGGCTCTTCTCATCTGTAGCTTGCGTTCCTAAATTAATTCCCTTACAAAATCACCACTCCATTTGTGCAGGTGTGTTTTAGAAAACAAACGTGGATTTTTGGATATTAGTTATTTTCATTTGGACTTGGGTGAACGTCTCATTCATGGCTGATCTTGACACACTCGAGTGGATGGGAGAGGACTGGGCAGGAGGTGATTTAAGCTGCTGAATGTCAGGTCTGGTGAAAACAGAAAGGAACTTATGAACAGAAGAGCACCTTGTGTGTATCAGCAGAGACACATCTGAGGAGAAGGTGTGTGTGTGTGTGTGCACCAGCAGTGACAGCAATCACAGCAGGAGAAGGTGTGTGTGTGTGTGCACCAGCAGTGGTAGAGCTCACAGCAGGAGAAGGTGTGTGTGTGTGTGTGTGTGTGTGCACCAGCAGTGACAGAGCTCACAGCAGCACAGCAGGAGGTGTGTGTGTGTGCACCAGCAGTGACAGAGCTCACAGCAGCACAGCAGGAGGTGTGTGTGTGTGTGCACCAGCAGTGGTAGAGCTCACAGCAGCACAGCAGGAGGTGTGTGTGTGTGCGCACCAGCAGTGGTAGAGCTCACAGCAGGAGAAGGTGTGTGTGTGTGTGTGTGTGTGTGTGTGTGTGTGTGTGTGTGTGTGTGTGTGTGTGTGTGTGTACACTTGCTTGTGCATCAGTATTCTGGAACACTGTCTTCCTTTATGAATATATACTAAGTCTGCCTGATGTATGTACAGACACATCTTGTATAGAGCACATGTATGCATTGGAGTGGAGCCAATGTAAAGCATCTTCTAAAACAGTCTCAGAACCAAATCTAAATCCAACAAAAAGAACTTTATACTAGACAAACGGTACTAAAACAGCACTTGAAACTAATTTATCACCGATAAGTGTTCCATGTTGGATCATAGTGTCTGCAGTGGTGTCCAGTCCTGGTCCTGGAGGGCCGGTCAGCATGCCTGCAGTGATGTCCAGTCCTGGTCTTGCAGGGCCGGTCAGTGTGTCTGCAGTGGTGTCCAGTCCTGGTCTTGCAGGGCCGGTCAGTGTGTCTGCAGTGGTGTCCAGTCCTGGG
Source organism: Lepisosteus platostomus (assembly GCF_059453375.1). Classification (NCBI taxonomy): domain Eukaryota; kingdom Metazoa; phylum Chordata; class Actinopteri; order Semionotiformes; family Lepisosteidae; genus Lepisosteus; species Lepisosteus platostomus. Next base: position 3,497,449 of record NC_142613.1, read on the forward strand.
CCTGCAGGGCCGGTCAGTGTGTCTGCAGTGGTGTCCAGTCCTGGTCCTGGTGGGTTCGAGGTCAGATTTGACTTTTTGAATCCCCCTCTGTCTCCGTCTCTGCAACACGAAGACAAAAAGAATCCCTGCTCTGGGGTACACTGTGTCTGTAGATGGTGTCCCTGAATTGCCAGCGGCTCCAAGCGCTCGGAGGAGGAATGGAAATGCTGCTCAGTCCTTCCAGAGGCCCAGGATGCCGACTGCGCCGTGGAGAATCCTGTCCTTGCTCAGGGCCGACGCCTCTGTCCCCAGTCTGATTCACAGCACAGGCCGGGGAGCAGCAGGGTGTGACACGCCAACAGGAAACCCCACAGAGATCGAAACAGAAACGGCCATTTCGAGCTCCGCTGGGAGTCAGGGAACCAGCTGCCTAGGTGGTCGCGCTCGAAGGTGGCAACCAGGAGGCACCTCTTTACACAAAGGGCGGTGGGAGTGTGGAACAAGGCATCCGTTCGCTCCCGTTTTTTCGTCCGGAAGCTTTCCTGGCGTTCCGGCGGGCGACCGGTCGGGCTGAGACTCTTCCCCGCGGTGCAGGTGGTGGTGGGGGGTGGTTAGGACACCACACAGCTCTTGTCCTTGTCCTGGCTCAGGCTGTTCGCCCTCCCCCTCCTCCTCAGGCTGGAGCGCAGGCTGCCCCCCCTGTCCCCCTCCCCCTCCCGGTCCCGATCCCGATCCCGGTCCCGGTCCCCGGAGGCCCCGGAGCCGCGGCGGGCCTGGGCGTCCCGCAGCTGGGGGGGCAGGGGGATGGGCTGCCCCAGGAAGTAGCCCTCTTCCTCGGAGTCGGAGGAGGAGGAGCAGGTGGAGCAGGAGTCCTCGTGGCGCCGGCGGGCGGGCCGCAGGGTGAGGGGGGGCGGCGGCGAGCGGCGGCCGGCGGGCGGCGGCCTCTCCCCGCGCCAGTCCAGCGCGTCCAGCCGCGGCCTCTCGCTGCGCGGCTGCCGGAAGCGGCGCTCCGTGGCCAGGTGCAGGGCGGACCCCGAGCCCGGCCGGGCCCGCCCCCCGCGCCGGAAGCTGCGGTGCTGGTACGGCCCGTCCACAGCTACAGAGAGAGGAGCGGGGGGTCAGGGGGTCAGGGGACCCCCGAGGAACTTCACCGGGCGCAGAATTCACTGCCTGGTCTCCCAGTTCCCTGTCCCCATCCTGGTCTTTCCCGGTTCCCCTTTCTCCTGTTCCTGTCCCCATCCTGGTCTTTCCCGGTTCCCCTTTCTCCTGTTCCTGTTCCCATCCTGGTCTTTCCCCAGTTCCCTGTCCCTGTTCCCATCCTGGTCTTTCCCAGTTCCCCTCTCTCCCAGTTCCCATCCTGCTCTTTCCCAGTTCCCCTCTCTCCCTGTTCCCATCCTGCTCTTTCCCAGTTCCCCTCTCTCCCTGTTCCCATCCTGCTCTTTCCCAGTTCCCATCCTGGTCTTTTCCCTGCTCACCTCTCTCCCAGTTCCCATCCTGGTCTTTTCCCAGTTCCCCTCTCTCCCTGTTCCCATCCTGGTCTTTCCCAGTGCCCCTCTCTCCCTGTTCCCATCCTGGTCTTTCCCAGTTCCCATCCTGGTCTTTTCCCAGTTCCCCTCAATCCCTGTTCCCCTCTCTCCCAGTTCCCATCCTGGTCTTTTCCCTGTTCCCCTCTCTCCCAGTTCCCATCCTGGTCTTTTCCCAGTGCCCCTCTCTCCCTGTTCCCATCCTGGTCTTTCCCAGTTCCCATCCTGGTCTTTTCCCAGTTCCCATCCTGGTCTTTTCCCAGTTCCCATCCTGGTCTTTTCCCAGTTCCCATCCTGGTCTTTTCCCAGTTCCCCTCTTTCCCTGTTCCCATCCTGGTATTTTCCCAGTTCCCCTCTCTCCCTGTTCCCAACCTGGTCTTTTCCCAGTTCCCATCCTGGTCTTTTCCCAGTTCCCCTCAATCCCTGTTCCCCTCTCTCCCAGTTCCCATCCTGGTCTTTTCCCTGTTCCCCTCTCTCCCAGTTCCCATCCTGGTCTTTTCCCAGTTCCCCTCTCTCCCTGTTCCCATCCTGGTCTTTTCCCAGTTCCCCTCTCTCCCTGTTCCCATCCTGGTATTTTCCCAGTTCCCCTCTCTCCCTGTTCCCAACCTGGTCTTTTCCCAGTTCCCATCCTGGTCTTTTCCCAGTTCCCCTCAATCCCTGTTCCCCTCTCTCCCAGTTCCCATCCTGGTCTTTTCCCTGTTCCCCTCTCTCCCAGTTCCCATCCTGGTCTTTTCCCAGTTCCCCTCTCTCCCTGTTCCCATCCTGGTCTTTCCCAGTGCCCCATCATGGGAACACAGGAACACAACAAAGCCCAGGTGTCAAAAAAGTAAACTTTTAGCAGAATGTTAAATATCTATATAGAACAGCAGAGAAATGCAAACCGTCCCCAAAGTTCCTCCCAGGGAAAAGAAACCGAGCAGCCGGACGCTCGGGACACTCACCCAGGAGCTCCATCTGGGGTGGCATTCCTGACCGGAATGGTTGCCGCTGGAAATGGTGCCGATTCCTCCTGCCAGAAAGCGCATCAGCCTCCTCGCTCCTCTCTCCCTCTTTTCGGAAATCCACCACCACTTCCTGCTCGAGCTCTGGGTCCTCCCCTTCCTCTTCCTCCTCGTCGTCCTCTTCCACCAGGAAGCTGCTGCTGATTGGCTCGCGGAAGCTGACGCGGGCGGTGGTGCTGCGAGACAATTGGCCGGCAGGGGCTGGGGGGAGGGGCTCTGTCCTGGGCGTGTGCTGGGGTCTCAGCACAGAGCTGGGGGGCTCCACAGAGGGAGGGGGGCTGGGGCAGATCTCTGCTGGACATAGGTGGTTCCCCAGGTTTGGCATGGAGTAACGCTGAGACCGTGGGGCTTTGTCCCGCTCTGCCACTAAAGTCAGAGAGAGAGAGAGACAGACAGACTCTAAAATCAGGAGATCTAAAAAGAAGACATACTGGCCGCGTATCTGATCAGGGTGAGAAACCACAGGGAAAAACAATCGCTGATAAAGTACAGGCTCAGTGACCACAGCCTGGCCATAGACACTGGATACAAGCAGCCCTGGCTGCCCAGAGAGGACAGGCTCAGTGACCACAGCCTGGCCATAGAGACTGGACACAGACAGACCTGGCTGTCCAGAGAGGACAGGCTCAGTGATCAGAGAAAGAAACTAGGAGACACAGGCAGACCTGGCTGCCCTGAGAGACAGAGACGCACTTTCTATTTCTCACAGAGCAGCACTCGGGGGAATAGACAAACATTCTTCCCCAAAATAACAAATTTAATCCCAGAATTCCCACTCCTGCCAGAACCAGAACGGCCCCCAGTCCTACAGGGGGAGGAAACTCAATAGAGCTGCAGCCGTGTGTGTGATCCCCTGTCCAGCCTGACAGGAAAGACCCCCTTTCATGTGATGTCTGTACATGTCCAATAAGAGAGCATATTTTCTCTGTTGTACACGTCTGGGTTAGAGGCTCATTGCTCGGAGAGAGAAAGGCACGGTTCTTCAGAGATGCAGAGCAGTACAGGGAGAAAGGAGAGAGCTCAGGGATAAGGGGGTGGGTACGGAAGACCACAGGGGGGAGACAAGGGGAGGAGAGACGCAGGAAGGAAACGCAGGATGAGAGATGGTGACAGAACACAGTTTTCTCTGTCCGTAGTGAAGCCGCGCTCGGCCAGTTGTCTTCTGGTATCTGTGCGGCAGGATTTTAAGAATCACAGGTTCTGATCCATGATCGATGTGGTAAATATCTAGAAGCAGACCCCGACCAGAGGGCTGACAAGGCTGCACACATTCTGTCAGAAGCCACAGAAAGATGCACCGAACCGGGTCAGAACCAGGACATTAAAAGTAGACTCGGAGCCAGTAGTGACAAGACAACACGCCACAGCGCCCCCCCTCCACCCCAGCAACTCACCAGAAGCTGTCTGGTCTGCTGTGGTCCCAGAATCCCTTGTGGTTGACGTTCCACGAGAGGTGTACCTGGGAGGGGAGTGGTCAAAGAGAGGGGGCTGTTCCCCTTCGAACTCGAGACAGCTGATTGGACGGTCAGGCTTGGGGGTGGGGTGACCGAGCCCCAGGGTGCTCTGGGATTGCTCTGTTGCTGGAGCGGGACCCAGGCCGTTGGGGAGCAGATCTTGCTGGGTAGGCGACGTTCTGGGGGGGTGCCCGTTGGCCAGGGGTACCCCGTTCGGAACAGAGGGCTTAGCTGTCTGAGCTGCAGAGTCAGGAAGGAAGGGGAAACAACAAAATGTCAGGAGCTTGTCACGCAGCGCACAGTCAGATAAAAAAAACCACCGTGGCGTCGCCATGACAACCACAAGCTCTGCAGACGGCATATGTGCTGCGCTGGATGAAGAGAAGAGACACTGAATGAACAAGTTACTGATTCTACAGGGATCGCTACCCTCAATTTAAGAATGCAGAAGCCCCTATTTATTTTTGCATCTCCCGTTTTGCAATCTCGTCACGGTCAGTTTCACGGTCCAACACAAAAACGTTTACGCCTCTGGCATCCCAGAGCCCTGTACTGCACAGAACTGAAAGTCAGGAGAGAAAACGCACAAGAAAAACTCCTGAAAAGACGGAATCTCAACGAAATGAGCAAAGCCAGACGCCGAGGAGCCCGACCTGCGCTCTCCTTGCGGCCCGCAGTGCGGTCCTCCGGCCGGCAGGGGGCGCTGTGGGCCTTGGCGCGGCGCTGGCAGTGCGGCGTGCGGCCGCCCTGGAAGGCGGAGTCGCAGGAGTCGGAGGCGTCGGGGTCGTCGCCCAGGCTGCAGGCCCGCGAGCAGAAGATCAGGCCCTGCTTGGGCAGGAAGGGGCGGCCGAGCAGCGGCAGGCGGCAGCGGGCGCAGCAGAAGCAGGACTCGGTGGCGTGCCAGTGCTGCCCCTCGTAGGTCATCTGGCCGTGGTCGATGCCTGAGGGGGCGAGGGGAGGAAGAGGAGTTCAAGGGAGAGGAGGGGGAGGCAGGAGGAAGAGGAGTTCAAGGGAGAGGAGGGGGAGGCAGGAGGAAGAGGGGAGAGGAGAGGGAGGCAGGAGGAAGAGGGGAGAGGAGGGGGAGGCAGGAGGAAGAGGAGTTCAAGGGAGAGGAGTTCAAGGGAGAGGAGGGGGAGGCAGGAGGAAGAGGGGAGAGGAGGGGGAGGCAGGAGGAAGAGGGGAGAGGAGAGGGAGGCAGGAGGAAGAGGGGAGAGGAGAGGGAGGCAGGAGGAAGAGGGGAGAGGAGGGGGAGGCAGGAGGAAGAGGGGAGAGGAGAGGGAGGCAGGAGGAAGAGGGGAGAGGAGGGGGAGGCAGGAGGAAGAGAAGCAGGGGCTATTAACATCACTATTAAAATCGTGACGCCTGCCATGTCCATGTGTGAACGGTAACACACAGGACACAAGACCACTTACGAGAGGGGGGCCACTCGACACGGCCAGTTCATTGATCCCCAGACTTCGACTCACTATTTTACTGGATTAAAACACCACGTGCCCTCCAGTCCCAGATCACCGGCCTGGCCTCACATCCGCCTCCTGCGAAGGACGTTTCGAATGTTCCCGTAGTAAACCGAGACCAGGCCGAGACATCCTCTTCCTTAACCCTAATCCTTGGGGTGGTGCGGTGGCACAGCGCCTGTGGCTGGGAGGTTGCCAGTTCAAACCCCGCGGCCGGCAGAGGAATCCTACTCTGTTGGGCCCCTTCACCCCAACTGCTCCAGGAGTGCTGTACAATGGCTGACCCTGCGCTCTAACCTGGGTCTGTGAAAAGACAAACTCCTAATGCAAGAAATTGTACAGGGCCAATCAAGTGATGTGATGTGATGTTAACCACTCACAGAGCAAGAACAGACCTACCTTTTGAAACAAAGCACACAGATGGCTCAGATGGTGCGCGGGGGGAGGAGTCTCGGTCAGGGACGGAGCCGGGGGGGGTCTTGGTCTCGGGACAGGGACGGCTCAGGAGCCGGGGGGGTCTTGGTCTCGGGACAGGGACGGCTCAGGAGCCAGGGGGGTCTCGAACAGGGATGGCGCAGGCGCCGGGTGGGGGTCTCGGACACGGACGGAGTGAGGGATGGGGGGGGGGACCTCTGTCTCAGACAGGGACGGCTCAGGAGCCGGGGGGGTCTCGGTCTCGGACAGGGACGGCTCAGGAGCCGGGGGGGTCTCGGTCTCGGACAGGGAGGGCTCAGGAGCCGGGGGGGTCTCGGTCTCGGGACAGGGACGGCTCAGGAGCCGGGGGGGTCTCTGTCTCGGACAGGGACGGCTCAGGAGCCGGGGGGGTCTCGGTCTCGGACAGGGACGGCTCAGGAGCCGGGGGGGTCTCTGTCTCGGACAGGGAGGGCTCAGGAGCCGGGGGGGTCTCTGTCTCGGGACAGGGACGGCTCAGGAGCCGGGGGGGACCTCTGTCTCGGGACAGGGAGGGCTCAGGAGCCGGGGGGGACCTCTGTCTCGGGACAGGGAGGGCTCAGGAGCCGGGGGGGTCTCGGTCTCGGACAGGGCGGCGCTGTACCTATGTGCTCGCCGCAGGTGTCGCAGTACTCCGCGTACAGAGCCTCGTAGCAGGCGCAGCAGTAGGGCCGGCTCTCCCTCATGATGTAGCGCTGGCCGCCCAGCGCCGTCTCGCACTCGAAGCAGCAGAAGTGCTTCATGTGCCAGTGGCGGCCCTCTGCCTCCGTGCACTCGTCCGCCAGGATGATCTGCTCCGGGGGGGAGAGAGAAACAGCGTGTCGGACAGCGGGACAGCGAATCCAAACCAGGAGACCCCTCACCGCGGCCCCAGTCCAGCTCTTCAATCCCAACCAATAGCTAAGTGCTCACGAGGGTCATCGCAGATGGAGAGAAAGGTCTATGGCCAACATCTTTAACTTCGTTCAGAGATGAATGATGCTGGGCGGCACAGTGGAGCAGCGCTGGGGCCCTGGGTTTGTTTCCTGGGGCACAGTCTGTGTGGAGTCTGCATGTTCTCCCTAGGCTTGCATGAGCTTCCTCCCACAGTCCAAAGACATGCTGGTGGGCCAACTGGCTTCTGGGAAAACTGGCCCTGTGTGTGTGTGTGTGTGTGTGTGTGTGTGTGTGTGTGTGTGTGTGTGTGTGTGTGTGTGTGTGGCCCGTGATGGACTGGCGTCCTGTCCCGGGTGTATCCAGCCTTTCTCCTTGCTGGGATAGACTCCGGCTTTTCCGCGACCCTGAACTGGAAACAGATGGATCAAGGAGGCTGGTTTCCAAAACCAAAGCCTGGCAGCTGTCCTGGAAAGGCCTGCCTCCGGGAGAGAGCGGGCCACGCTCGGCGAAACGTTCGGACTCGGGAGCCCCGCGGGCGGGGAGGGTGTCACGGTGGCACAGCAGAGTAGGGTGCACCAGCAAGGACCGGGGCGCGGCGCCGATGGGGGACGGGGGAGACCGCGGCAGGAAGGGAGGGGCGTCATGGCGCCGATGGGGGACGGGGACACCGCAGCAGGATGGGAGGGGCGCGGCGCCGATGGGGGACGGGGGACACCGCGGCAGGAAGGGAGGGGCGCGGCGCTGATGGGGGACGGGGGACACCGCAGCAGGAAGGGAGGGGCGCGGCGCTGATGGGGGACGGGGGACACCGCAGCAGGAAGGGAGGGGCGCCGATGGGGGACGGGGGACACCGGAGCAGGAAGGGAGGGGCGCGGCGCTCACCTCGTCGCAGGCCTGGCAGCGCGGCTTGAGGCTCTCAGCGTGGTGCCGGCCGCAGTAGATCTTGCCGTCCTGGTAGAAGTAGATGAGGTCCACCAGCAGCTCGCCGCAGGTGGCGCACTGGAAGCACTGCGGGTGCCAGCAGGCCCCGTGCCCCGCCCGGCTGGCGAACACCGCGATGTCGCCACCCCGGATCTGCTTGCCGCACTGGAGGGAGGGCAAAGGCGAGGAGAGACAGAGAGGCCGTCAAGATCGGCGCTCCGCCTAGCCGGACGCTGGACACAGGCCGATCTGCTTGCCGGAGTCACCCCCCCTCTCTCTGCCCCTCTACCCCTCCTCCCCTTCCTCTCTCTCTACCTGTACCCCCTCTCTCTGCCCCTCTACCCCTCCTCCCCTTCCTCTCTCTCTACCTGTACCCCCTCTCTCTGCCCCTCTACCCCTCCTCCCCTTCCTCTCTCTCTACCTGTACCCCCTCTACCCCTCCTCCTCTCTCTACCTGTACCCCCTCTCTCTGCCCCTCTACCTGTACCCCCTGTCTGCCCCTCTACCCCTCCTCCTCCTCTCTCTACCTGTACCCCCTCTCTCTGCCCCTCTACCCCTCCTCTCTCTCTCTACCTGTACCCCCTCTACCCCTCCTCCTCCTCTCTCTACCTGTACCCCCTCTACCCCTCCTCCTCCTCCTCCTCCTCTCTCTACCTGTACCCCCTCTCCCTGCCCCCCGATCTGTACCTGTTGACAGATGGCCCCTGTCATGGTGACGGGGAAGAGCCTGACCACCCCCCTGCCCAGATTCTCCCTCTTCCTCTGCTGGCTGAACAGCCTCAGCTCCCTCTGCTCGTCCTCGTCCAGGGAGTTGCAGTACTGTGGCTGAGGGAGAGAGCACCCAGGTCAGAGGGCGGCGCCCGCGAGGGGAGGGGCGGCGCCAAGCAGCGGGCGTGCGCGAGTTCGTCCCCCGCTGACCCGCTCGGCCAGCCCATGAGGGTTTGAAGCGGAGTTCTGGGATTTGCCCGGGAGTGCTGTGTCCGGTCTCAAGAGGGCACTATTTCTCAATCAAATCTGACGAGACAACTGGCGGGCACCTCCGGAGCAGAGCCCGGGGAAGTCAGAGCACCAGGGTCTCGACACGTTAGAATAAAAAAAAGACGCGTCTGTCCTGTATTAACTGCTGCCTCAGCTTGCTTGTTACAAGCCTGGTCGACCAGCCTGAGGCCAGCTGAAGCGTAGAGCCTGTCTGTCAGACGCAAGGAGGGCACAGCAGGAGTTGTTTGTTCTCCTGGGCTGGCGTGTACGTGTGTTACCTCAGTCATGATGCTGTAGCAGCTCTGTGCTCTGCTCAGGGGCTGGAGTGGGTGTGTGTTACCTCAGAGATGATGCTGTAGCAGCTCTGTGCTCTGCTCAGGGCTGGAGTGGGTGTGTGTTACCTCAGTCATGATGCTGTAGCAGCTCTGTGCTCTGCTCAGGGCTGGAGTGGGTGTGTTACCTCAGTCATGATGCTGTAGCAGCTCTGTGCTCTGCTCAGGGGTGGAGTGGGTGTGTTACCTCAGTCATGATGCTGTAGCAGCTCTGTGCTCTGCTCAGGGCTGGAGTGGGTGTGTTACCTCAGTCATGATGCTGTAGCAGCTCTGTGCTCTGCTCAGGGCTGGAGTGGGTGTGTTACCTCAGTCATGATGCTGTAGCAGCTCTGTGCTCTGCTCAGGGCTGGAGTGGGTGTGTGTTACCTCAGTCATGATGCTGTAGCAGCTCTGTGCTCTGCTCAGGGGCTGGAGTGGGTGTGTGTTACCTCAGTCATGATGCTGTAGCAGCTCTGTGCTCTGCTCAGGGGTGGAGTGGGTGTGTTACCTCAGTCATGATGCTGTAGCAGCTCTGTGCTCTGCTCAGGGCTGGAGTGGGTGTGTTACCTCAGTCATGATGCTGTAGCAGCTCTGTGCTCTGCTCAGGGCTGGAGTGGGTGTGTGTTACCTCAGTCATGATGCTGTAGCAGCTCTGTGCTCTGCTCAGGGCTGGAGTGGGTGTGTGTTACCTCAGTCATGATGCTGTAGCAGCTCTGTGCTCTGCTCAGGGCTGGAGTGGGTGTGTGTTACCTCAGTCATGATGCTGTAGCAGCTCTGTGCTCTGCTCAGGGGTGGAGTGGGTGTGTTACCTCAGTCATGATGCTGTAGCAGCTCTGTGTTCTGCTCAGGGGTGGAGTGTGTGTGTGTTACCTCAATCATGATGCTGTAGCAGCTCTGTGTTCTGCTCAGGGGTGGAGTGTGTGTGTGTTACCTCAGTCATGATGCTGTAGCAGCTCTGTTCTCTGCTCAGGGGTGGAGTGGGTGTGTGTTACCTCAGTCATGATGCTGTAGCAGCTCTGTGCTCTGCTCAGGGGCTGGAGTGGGTGTGTTACCTCAGTCATGATGCTGTAGCAGCTCTGTGCTCTGCTCAGGGGTGGAGTGGGTGTGTGTTACCTCAGTCATGATGCTGTAGCAGCTCTGTGCTCTGCTCAGGGGCTGGAGTGGGTGTGTGTTACCTCAGTCATGATGCTGTAGCAGCTCTGTGCTCTGCTCAGGGGTGGAGTGGGTGTGTGTTACCTCAGTCATGATGCTGTACGTGTGCATGTACCACTGTGTATTACCTCGCTGTCGTGGGCTGGAAGCTGGTGTAGCAGTTGTTTGATGCGGTGTCTCTCTCCAGGGCTGTTGACATAGGGCACCCTGTCCTCAGGGATACAGCTGAAATACTGATACACCTGCAGACACACAATGAGGTTCACAGGTCACAGCTGCCCAGAGTACTTCATCCATTTCAGCCCCCAAATGTAACTCCTGCCAACACCAGGAGCTGAATCTTTCTAGTGCGGAACCTTACAGTGAGTGGATATGTGGAGACAGAGAAGAGGGAGTATAACATGGTTTAAGACACTTGCTTTCTGCTCCATCTGGTCCAGTTTGTACTAAACCCATGGGGAAGATCCCCGGTATCAGTCTTACTATGATATGTACAGCCTGACCACAGGTACGGTCACCAGGTTTAGGACCAAACGAGCTAATGAGCAAATAAGAGCTGAGTGAACTGAAATGGCTCTTCCTCTGATGCAGCAGTGTGGCTGACGGCCGATGAGCACAACTCTGTCCCACCGGGCCACGACAATGCCAAGAGTGGACCCAGGGAGCTGGAATGATTGACCCCCAAGTGTGTTTACAGATCTGCCACAAGGAACCCAACACTGTGGGACCATATCCCAGAATACCTTGCTGGAGGAAGTCCCAATAGTGGACTAGGAATGAAGCTAAATAAACCCAAAACATTTAACACACTCCCTGAGGTTATCCATTACATTCTCACATTCTCGTTCCCATCAGTAACGCATCTTGATCAGGGTAGAAAGTGTCAGGCTTAGGGTATTGATTTAAAGCAAACAGATATTCCAGATTCCCCTCTTGATTTTAAGGAGAGTCCCATAAGGCTGTGTTCCAAGGCCGAAATTCCCGGTCTGTTTTGTTTTTCTGCAAGCCTGATGGCTCCAGTACAGCGCCGCCCTGGTGCCCACAGGGCGTTACTACCTCTGGGACATTACCAGCTCTTGTGATTATGAAGAGAGACAGTCTCCCACTGCAGGGATCACAGCACAGCTGTGCAAGATGGGGAGGGTGTGGGCTCTAACAATGAAAAGGACAACTAACCCCCAAAGCACACATTAATATTTGATTGCTGTTCCACAGTAACGATGCTCAGGTTTACTGGTTGGCAACATGTGGGCTGCACAAGTTTTAACATCTTGCTTGATACCCTGTTAATAAGTGAGCATCTCATTTTTCAGCACTTCTGATGGTGTAACTCCAGCCTGTGGAGAGACAGATTCATTGAAGGTGCACACAGCTCGACAGTTGAATAATTAAAGCCATTTATTAATTATACAGGAAAACGCTGGGCTTCCTTTGTGTGGCTGAAGTGGGGTGTGCTCTGCGTTTCCTTGTGAACATGTCCGCTCCTCAGAGCTGGGCGCCCACTGAGCCCTGCGCTCTGTTCCCCAATCTGCATCTTCCCCTCTGCATCTCCGCCCCTGCGCCCCCCTACTGTGCCCACCCAATCAGCTGCCCGTTCTGGACCCCCACTCTGTATCTCCGCCCCCCCACTCTGTTCCCCCCACTATGCCCCCCCAACTCTGCACCCACTGCACTCTGTGCACCTCCGGTCTCCAGTATGCCTCCTCTCCCTGTACCCCCCCCCCGCACCCCAGTGTTCCCCAGTGCACCCCCCTGCGCTCTGACCTGCTCGGGCTTGAGCCCAGGGGGCACCCAGGCGTACTCCTCGGAGGCGCAGCCCGAGTCGTCGTCGGAGATGGAGTGGCGCTGGAAGTCGGACACCAGCTTCAGCATCATCTTCTCCAGGTCCCCCGGCACGGCCCTCACCGCGTGGTCCTCCCGGGCGCACTTACAGTGCAGGCAGATCTTCCTGGAGACACACAGAGCTGTTAGCGCTACCTGCACCGGCCCCGCCCACCCACAGCGCCCCGCCCACAGCGCCCCGCCCACACCACAGAGGGCGCCTGCCCGGCTTGCCTACCCGCTGTCCCCTCTGCGGGAGCACAGCGCAGGGCAGGCCAGGTCAGGGCCACACCCGGAGCAGCACACAAGGGGGCTGTTAACCCCAACTGCATATCAGGAACCTGGAGCTCCCGGAAACGGCACGTGCAAACTCCACACACAAGGTGACCAGGGCTCTAATCCATGCTGTGGGACAGCAGCACTTAGAGAAGAAGGCGAAAACAGAAAAGCCCCAGACGAACAGCTCTTGGCGCTGACCGCTGTGCACGAGCGCGCAGTAAAACCTGAAACGGATCAAAGCCACAGATGGGGTTTTGGAATCTGTCGATACATTTCTTCAAGTCTACAAAACGTAAAAGGGCCGCGCCGTCTGCAAACCGCGGAGACGCTTTCGTTTCTGAAACACGAGGTCTTCATCAGCAGAACTCCCCAGGTGCAGAGACAAACCAGGAAGCAGCAGGCTGACTCGGGACAAGGCACTGCGCAGCACCCTGACGGCAGACACTGCGCTTCCTAGAGCTCTGAAACACAGCAGCCACACACACACACTCGCTACACACCACAGAGCAACAACGGTCACGAAACACAAAAGCGCAGGAGCACAAGTGCACTTGGACAAGCCTGATGATCAGAGTGCCATCGCAGCACCTTTCAGCACGAGGCCATATTCCCGTCCAAGGACAGAGCAGAGACACCGCTCCCTAAACTAGGGGGGCGTGGCCGCCCGAGGACCGGACCCCCAGAAGGCAAAACCCGGAGCCCCCTGCCCAAGACGCAGAGCACTCCGTCTCCGCCGTCTCCTCAAGGAAAACAAGTCTTAGGACTTTTCCTTCTTTCTTTCCATCCTTTCTCACCACCCTGGTGCCCAGCCATCTTCTCCCCTGCCTGCTCCGCTCAGAACATCCGCCGCCCGATTTTATTTTCCCCACTGAGCTCCTCCGGGAAAGACGTCTGTGCCCGGGAGCAGATGGACCAAGCAGCTTTCCTCTTCATCCCTTTGGATCTTAAGCCCTCCTTCCCTCTCTCTCCCTCCTGGGGTTAAACACCTAATCAGGACAGCAGTGCCACGAGCAGCCCCTGTACTCACACACGGGGCGCAGAGGTCACCCAAACCAGACCTTTCAACGACACCTCACTGGTTTCACGCGCACGACATCAAATTCGCTGTTTTTGTCCCCCTCGACAGAGAACCCGAGCCCTGCCCGGAGAAACACTTCCCCACAGGGATGTGTCTGCTCCCGTTTGTGCTCGGTCTTTTCCCACCACAGCCTCGTTAAGGCAGGACTGCTCTCATCATTACGGCGGGATTAAACCTGTTTGTGTACGAATACTTTCTGCAGCCGCTGATTATATATCACACCTCTCACAAGTCAGGATAAAACAGATACAGAAAATTCCCTGCGTTCACTGTACGTATTGATTTGGAAGATCCTGTATGACGAACAGCTACATGAATGTAAGAAAGTGTTAGAATACGTGTCAGGAGCACTGACTTCATCCGCATTACATTAAATGTAGGAAACACTATGTTGCTTCATCTTTAATTACTCTGGAATTACAGGCTCTTATTATACAGGGTTACCAGCAATTTTAAAGGGGAGAGAGGGTGGAGCAGTTCCTTCGCTGCTCCCCCAGCCTCTGTACGCGGTCTCTCTTACAAGGACCGGAGCAGGACAATTAAAACAACGGGGTTAGAGCTTGTAACTGGGGCGGGGCTCGGCTCGGGCGATGTCCCAGTCTGACAGGGTGCCAGCTCTGTCGGATCCCCGTCTCGGGGAGCCACGCCAGGGGAGCTTACCCGCCCCCCACCTTGAGAAAACGGACACCCACGCCTTTCGGACGAATTCCTCCGCATCACCCCGGCGCGATCGAATTTCATACAAAGACAACGGAGGACAGACGGCTCGCAGATCTACCACGGCGAGATCGACACAGAAAATATTCAGAGCTGACTTACAGAGGGTATCCAGACACCACAGGCAGCCGTAAAGACAGTCCAGGCAGAGTCACCCCAGGGGTGCCCACACGCAGGGGAAGAGAGGAGGCCCAGCCAGAGACGAGCAGCTACAGAGGCAAGAATACTGCACCCTGTGTGACTCGGGCTTAGAGACACAGTTATTTGGGTTAAGCAGAATAATGACTCCTGACAGCTCGGCTCCTAATTAAGAGACCCCTGCCACTTCACATAATCGGGTGTTAAGCTTGATTTAAGTCAGGTCAAAAGTCTCACTCCCGGGAAGAGGGGCGGGGGGGTAGTTGAGGAGCAGTCTGGGATGGTTTCTCATGAAAGGGATCAAGGGATTACGCTCTCCTGAGCCAGGGGTGGGAGCTGAGCAGCTGAGAACTCCTCAACTCAGGTCACTGCTCTTGTGATCAAAGTCACTGCCCCTGAACAGCTCAGGCAGGAAACTTCCTAATGCCCCAGGCACCTGCATGAACACACTCGGTCCAGGGACGGTCAGATACCAGGCACCAGGCCCCGCATTAGCAGTTGGCTTGGTTATACTGCAAAGCCGGATGAATGATCAATATGTCAAACAATGAACAAGCCAGCTGTGCCAAGATCAACCACAGAGACTTTACATATAGGGCTCTACAGAATCTATAGGGCTAGTATTTGATTTTCGACGGACCAGGCAGACTTTGGCCAGCAGGGAAACAGTTCATGATCACTGGGGGTGGGAAAGCATTGATTGGATTCTGCAACAGACTATGAAAGGACTTTAAAAAGTTAACAATAGGCAAGGCCTTAAACAGGAGGGCAACGAATAAAGAAACATTACAGGACAGGAATGTTAACGGCAGGAGAATGTTATCAGCCACCTCTTTTATCTCCAATGGGAATGCCTCTATGGGTACTCAGTGCTGAAGAGAACAGGCATCCTTTCACAGCAGGGAGCCCGTTGCGTCTTTAAAGGCAAAGCGTGCCTGCTACAATCCTGCACCCCTCGGACAGCCCCGCTCCAGACAGCGACTCGCCTCGGGAAGACGGGAGCTGCACGACGAGCCAGCGAGACTCGAGTGTATTTCACTGGCCACACCTGGGAGAGGAAAGCCCGGCTGTATCCCAGCGCCCCAGCCTGGACAATCCTGCTTACTTGGCTCCGGTTTCCACCTGGCACCTGGCTCCCTCTGTCCGGCGTGCCACTGTTCATTCTGTACATCGCGTACGAACATCGTGGCACAAGATTTCACCTAAAAGAAGGTTGTTTTAACCTTTTATACTAACCTTTAGATTATTTTAGCCTGGAGTGGGACAGTCTTAATCTGAACTCACTGCACGGCCACAGTGTATACCCACAGCCCTGGAGCTGAAGGGACGGTCCAGGTAAGCCGTTCGCCACATGACCTCAGCACACAGCAGGAGGCCAGTGAGTGTCTACTCATTGGCCAGGGGGATGCTACGTCACTTAGGGAACGAATCAATCCCAGACCTGATGTGGGGGTGAATGCCAACACCATGCCCCCCTCCCGCCCACCAGGCTGGATGCAGACTGGGAGCTCCATTCAGAATTCCAGCAGGGAGAGGGAAGATGGGCATCACTGACCACCATGGACTAGGACATCTCTCCCTTCACTTTCAGGGGGGTAATTCAGGAAACCCAGCGCTGCAGTTGCTCAGGATAGGAGCTCCAAACAAACCCACACCTCCAGAGCCAACAGAGCTCACAGGAGGAAGACCAGGGGGGTGAATCAAGTCAGCTTGCACAGCCTGTTGCCTGTACTCCTTCACAGGGCATTCCAGTCCCTTAACTGGTCTAGAGTCGCCCAGGTAACTGGCCCAATGCCCCTCTCCCCACCAGGAGACAAGTAACAATTATACTTCCTGTCCATCTCAATGGATCACAAAGCACTTGGCCCACGGCAAGGGTCCCTCTTCATCCAGCAGTGGGTCATCTGGTGATCCACCACCTGGCCCATTAACACCACCGTCAGGAGGGACCCGATTTTCCCTGGAGGTCTCCCGCCCCGCACTGACCAGGCCCAGCCTCGCGGAGCTTCCGAGACCAGAGCAGGTCAGGCTACAGGACGTCAACACTGCTGCGCAAGAGCAGCTTTAACCCCGGACAAAAGTGACAAATCTAACAAACACACCCAAACACATGTGGTCCTTCATCAGAGACATCCCAGGCCCTGTGAATCAAACGTCAGCATTGTGCATGAGCATCTGTGTGAGGCCCTGCACTGCTGGACAAAGACAAGCTAGATCCCAACTGCTGGGTTTGTGTCTGGTCCCTTTTGTGCTCAGTATTGTGTAGCGCACAGTATTACTCCCAGAAGAATCAGAATGTTATTATAACACAGCATGACAACCAGAAGACCCAGCAGCACCTGGATCTGAAAAGCACAAGGTACTGTGCTTTTCAATATAAGCCACATTACCTCAGCCCACTGTGGCTCCAGAGCCAGGGCAGTGACTTCACTGAACATTAACGTGGGCCCAGTATGGACCCGTTCACCAAAGGACTGGGAAAGGGACGGATCATGATCGTGCTCTGCCCCTGACGACAGCGCACTCAAGGCCAAGGCAAGACAGAACCAAACAAACCTCTCGGAGTCTGTAAAAAATAGGACAGGTACAACACAATGTTTCTACATTGAGGCATGAGCTCGTCTCTGCATCAGCACTGACAGCCAGAAGATATTCTGCACGCCAGCTGTACGAATGCTGCCTTGTGATCAGGTTGCACAGTCCTTCTACAGTCCATCAGCCACTTCCAGAACTGCAGAACACTGACAGGGGACTTGAATTCATTGACTCTTAACCTGAACATAGTATCTGAGAGACTTGCATCCCTCGCTGCACGATTTCAGAGGGGCTGCAGTGCAGTAATCCATTTTGAATAAAACACTTGTTTGTAAAAGGTCTGGTTAAGACCGCTACTGCGTTTTCTCATGCCCTGCTGATGAAGCTGACCTAGCCTCTTCTGCAGGGGCAGAACTGGGAACTGTTACCTCTAACTCTCACCTTCCTGAGCTAACAAGCTAATTACTCCCTTAATCGGTCACAAGTGCCAGCCCTCCCATATTTCCAGGGGGAGATGGATTATGAAGATTATGAAGATGAAATCCTGCAACATTGAGCCACCCAGGTCTCAGCTTCACAATAAGATGAGGCAGTCTTAGGGTGTACGATCCTTTACAGCACTCTGTGCCCACCCGTATCGATCAGATTGTAGACGTTTCCCAGGCGCAGGAACTCCAGTTTGATGGTTTTAAGACAGTTTGGCTTCTGTTTTTTTTAATCTCATAATTGTAATGTGCTCTCCGTAGATGAAAAAGCGATGAAAAAGCGAGTCGTGAACCTGGAGCTGCCTACATCCCACCCAGCAGCCCAGAAACAGTTTTAAGAACGCGTGCTCTTTTATACCCCATCTCAGGCCAGGGAAAGACATCCGCCGGAATTCCCGATCCTGCGAGCAGCTGTGGGCATTGGAGGGGTTTATCAGTCTCCTATCTGCCTCAGCCTCAGCTCAGCAGCAGCTCCTCTTCATCAGAGATCAGAGGGGTTTATCAGTCTCCTATCTCCCTCAGCCTCAGCTCAGCAGCAGCTCCTCTTCATCAGAGATCAGAGGGGTTTATCAGTCAAGACATTTCATTGCCAGCAACTACTGCTGAACGCCGTATTGTTGTGCCTTTGATAAATAAACTTTGATTAGATTTCTTCAGCGGGGGGGGGGTACCTTATCCACACAATGCCAGCAACGGCCCCCATGTGTAGTCGACACAAAAGAGGTGCAAATTGCACCCAGTCCACAGCGCTTCAGGAGCTGTTAGCACACTAGTGAAAGTCACACATAGTTGGGTTCCCCTGTAATGCAGACCCCAGCGAGGGGCTGAAAAGCATCTTATTTTTGCACCCATCCATTTTCTAACCAATGAACAATGAACACAAGGGAGGGCTCACTCCAGATGAGACGCCAGTCCAGCGCAGGACAGACATACTCACACCAGGGCTAGTCTGCCCAGAAGCCAATTAACCCACCAGCATGTCTTTGGACCTGTGGGAGGAAACGGCAGCACCTGGAGGAAACCCATATGAACAAAGGGAGAACATGCAAACTCCACACAGACAGCACCCCAGGTCTGGAACAGAACCCAGTCCTACATTAAAAGAAACTGGCAGATGATGAAGACTCTCCAGCTCAGGCAAGGCTTAATACCAGAATTCATATGAAAACTTTTCTGTCAACATGAACTACTAGGGTTTGTGCTCTAAACAAGTGAGTGATCAGTACTGCCCAGGGGAGTTATGCGATGACAATCCAGCACAATTCAGCCACTCTTTCTTACTGCTGACCTCTGCCCATCCCAAGCATTTCTGGGACTCAACCTGTAAAGGCGCTATATAGAACAGGACTGCAGAGCAAACCTGGCCGTCTTATACCTTTTACCAAAGGAAACCACATTAAACCAGAGAACTATAATGACACAGCAACTTCACACACAGGCAAGAGACAATGAGAAACTCCCCCTCTTTACCTCTGCTCCAACTCCAACAGGTATCCATTCTGCCTTTCAAACATGGCCCGTCCGGAAATGGAAACCCAGGCTGCTACTCTTGCAATCCAGGACCGAGAGGAAGACTTGTTGTTCTCGCCGGCCAGTAACTGAACCGGTTCACTGGCTCTTGGCCCCGGCAGCAGTGGGGAAGCACAGCGCTGTGATGTGGCGGCTCTGCGGGACGACGCTCATTGTGTCCTTATCAAAATGGCCCTGTCCCTTTTCAGAGCTCTGTGGGACAGCTCTTTCTCTCTGCAGCCAGCGCTGTCGGCACACACAATGGACCGGACACACCCCCCCAGCCCTCCTCCGTGCCTCCCACTCTCACCCCTCCCCTGGGCTGGCTGCAGAATAGGCACTCAGGCGCAGTGTGCCCCCTGACACACAGTGACTCCCCGGGGGCAGTTCTCGGAGGGCAAGAGCTCTCCCAGTCGTCATCGTGAAGCCCAGGTTACAGGCGTCTCTTCCATTGTGTCGAACTAGACTGTTGAGGGTGCGAATTGCAAGAATGCAGGAGGGGGGTGGGGAGAGCAGTGTTTTAGCGCCGAGTCCCCTAAATTGTTCTGCCTGAAACACCCACAGGTGTGATCTGGGCACAGGAGCCGAATCCCGGATCCAATTCACAGGCCCTACAGAGACGGGCAGGCTGGAATACAGAGAAAACTATTTTCTAGGAGATTTTATATTTTATTCTGCTCTCTGTAAGGCTTTGGAGATCGTGCCCGCTGTGCCTCTGGGAGTTCCGGGTTCGAGTCCCAGCCAGTGCTATAAATCGGAAGCAGTGGTTCAAGCCCTGGTCTCGTTTTAGGAAGGTTGCGGGCTCAAATCCCCGTGTACCCATCAGCAAGTTAACCCTCTCAGACTCCTCGAGATAAATGCATTTGCACACATCCTGCTGGGTAAAATCGCTTTGGAGAAAATCACCCACCAAGCAAATTACTGCTTAGCGTAACACAGTCAGAACATGTACTGTACTCAGACCCCGACAGCCTCAGTCACCCACTCATCCACCTGGAAAGTAAACAGTCTATTGAAGGGAAACACAAACAAGCTGGCAGAAATCCCATTTCTTTCCCAAACAGCTTCCGGATTCCTACTTTTTATCCTTGCACACAAAATCCCGATCCGATGGGCGACTTGCCCAGCCCGCCCGGGGATGGAACTGGGGGTACGGGGGGGTGGCTGCATTATTTCACAGCTGGAAACGGGAGGTCGAGCAGAGTCAGCAGGAAGAAGGGGCCTCCCCCGGGCCAGTGTCCGGGTTCGAGGGGCTCTCGTCGTTCCGGAGGCCACTCGGCGCAGGGAGCAGCCCCCCCGGTGGCCGAAGCGAGCGAGCAGACGGGAGTCTGGGACAGGCCTTCACATCCTCTCTTTCCTTGCAGGTCTCTCTCATTGTCGAACCTCACAACGCTCTCCCCCCATACCCCGCGACGAGCTGTCCGTCACACACCCTGAACAAAGACCCTATTGTCCGCGCGGCCCGTCCGTCACTGCCCCCGGCAGCGGTCACCGGCTGGGAGGGGGGACACACGCCGGAGTACGCCCTCGGCCCCCCGACTCCCAGCCCGGCAAGGCTTGGGGTCTGCACACAGGCCGCAGAAACGCAAACCAGCGAGCGTCCAGCTAGGAGACGGACCTGACACGACGAGGAAAGTCACTGCAGCACAGACACGGCGCTGGGAGACCGGGCTAAAGGTGCAGAATTTAAACCAAGAGATGGGATATGAATATGGAGTAACGGGCCCGTTAGGTCACGTTTAGAATACTGTGTATATTGTGGTCACTACGTTATGGAAAGGACAATCCTGAGAAGAGCGACCAGGTACACTGACAGCTCTACAGCTTCAGTCTCGATCAGAGAAGACGAGGGGTGTTCGAACTCCTCGAAGGCATCAGCAGAGCCAACCAGGGGATACCAGTGGAAACAACACAGAAGAGCATCTAAAACCAAGAACAGGAGGCACTTCTTTACACAAAGGGGTGTGGGAGTGGGGAACAAGCTGCCCAGCTGCGTCTTTGAAGCCGATATCCGGAATCATCTGGATGAGATGCTGGAATCAAATCGACTACTAACTACCCGCAGGGGCAGAATGGCCTCTTCTTGTCTGCAAACGCTCTTGTGTTCTTCCTGTGCAGCCTGACCTGAGGCCCTGTGTTGTTCGTGCTGTGTGGGCTGATCCTGCTCAGATCTCAGAACCCTTTGCAGGTCGAGAGGTCAGAGGTCAGCCCCTGGTGCTCTCAGGCTGGACACAGTGAGGGCGAGAGCATAGCATTGTCTATGGGCCACACTGCAGGGGTGAAGGCTCCCTAAGTCCATTTATTACTCCCAGCTCCTTGACTTCACACAGTACATTAACAATTGGGGCTGAGCCAGTCAAGAATAAGAAGTTACAAAATATTATTGTCTAGTATTTCAGTGGAGCAAGCCAGGGTAAATCAGAAAAAACACAAACCCAGGGAGAACATGCAAACTCCGCACAAGTGCCCCAAGCGCGTTAGGTAGCAATGCCTCTTCTCATTTGCCCATCTGTGCATTAGCAGGAATCCATTCATCCCCTGTGAGGGCCAACCTCAGGATTTAGGACATAAGCCTGGATTTAGGACGCCCCGTTGTGAAACATGAACTTGACGACGACAGTGAAGCTCTGCTGGGCGTGTGTCAGAGAAAACGGACCCGCGGTTCTCTTCAAATTAATATTTCCCAACTGCCAGCAGCTGGAGTGGGAATTCTCAGGGATCATTTCACGTCCCTGACAAGGATGAAATAAGTTTTTTTCAGGATTTCTTAAAAAGGCGACCTCGGGTCACAAAAGGCCGGACAGCTATCATGCAGAGGTTCCCCCAGCTGTGCTCCTGGAGAACCCCACACCTCCTGAGCTTCGTTCCTGCCACGCTCTTTCCTTAAGCGACTCCTCAATTAGGCTAACGAGCTGCTTGATCGGACCTGTTGCATCATTTGTTTACTGCTCACCAGCTGGAGATCTTAAATAGCTTACCCACAGCCGCGAATAGAAGGCCAGCCTGTGCGAAAACCCGCAGAAACAAACAAAGCAATTAAAGAGCTCAAACTAATCCCGTTACCCGGTCATGGATGGGTTCGGCTGTGTAACCGAGAGCTCGGCCAGGACTGAACCCCTGTATCGGACACCGCAGAGCTGTAAGGCCGCTCCTGAGAGGTGCGGAGCGGACTCTGCGTTTCTGGGGCTCTCAGAGAGCACCCCACCAGCTCCGCGCAGCCGAGCCGTTACCAGTTACCAGCCGTTACCGTTACCAGTTACCAGCACACAGTGGGGAGAGGGCAGGGCGGGACAGGGACACAGATGGGCCCTGCTTGTCGTGTGTCAGTAGCTGCTGATGGAGAGAGAAATGAGCACTAATGCGTTTGGCCCCCTGTCTTTAAAGCCACCTAATCACCCTTTTGTTTCGCCATGTCAGGGGTGCCCCTCGGGGAGCAGTGGGGTTAATACTAACTGGATTGGGGGCCCACAGCAGCAGGGGAACAGCCGGGGCAACTGGTCCATCGACACAGCCCGCCCCCCTCCTCCCTCAATGGGAGAAGATTGATGAGGTGTGTTTGTGGACACAGGAAGGGCATTTTAATTAACAGACAGAGGAGGCTGAGAGCGTAAAGGGACACGCAGGCACACGGCCAAAACAGATCGGAAAGAGAACGGGAGTGTGAGCGAGATTCCCCACAGGATATCCGAAATAAAACGGCTTGGAAAATAGCTGCCACAAAAATAACACTCAGCCCGCCTGGGGCTTTAACTGCAGTGAGAGGGAGAGGAGGAACAGGGAGAGAGAGGATTTGATGCAGAGAGAGAGAGAGAGGAGGCACCAGGAGAGAGAAGTCTTGTACACACACTGTAGTTCTGTAAAAAAAACAGTGTGCACGTGCAGAGAAAAAACACCTATCAATATGTCTAGGTCCAAATTGAGCCAATAACCACTGGTAATCAATATACAGAATACAGCAGTAACCCCTTCCAGCAGGAGGCCCGTCGGAGCCCCGAGACGAGCCCCCTCAGCCAGCTGGTTTTGAAGCCCACAGCACCGGCTCACACAGGCAGCAGCCAGCCCTCAGGACAGCACTGCTACAGCAGCATCAATCACAGACAACCACATGACAGCAGAATCCAAACAAACTGGAATGCTACCAGCCCCTGAACAGACAGCACCCACCCGTCGAGAATATGACAAGGGTGAGAGACAACAAGAGGAAACAGAACCTGACCAAGTGCAGACTCAGCGACCACAGCCTGGCCATAGAGACTAGACACAGGCAGCCCTGGCTGTCCAGAGAGGACAGGCTCAGCAACCACAGCCTGGCCATAGAGACTGGACACAGGCAGCCCTGGCTGTCCAGAGAGGACAGGCTCAGTGACCACAGCCTGGCCATAGAGACTGGACACAGGCAGCCCTGGCTGTCCAGAGAGGACAGGCTCAGTGACCACAGCCTGGCCATAGAAACTGGACACAGGCAGCCCTGGCTGTCCAGAGAGGACAGGCTCAGTCACCACAGCCTGGCCACAGAGACTGGACACAGGCAGACCTGGCTGTCCAGTGAGGACAGGCTGCACACCCACTGCCAGCGGGGAGAAGCAGAGACAGAGGTGCACTTCCTACTGCACTGTGAGAAATACCCTGGGATTAGATAAACAGTCTTCTCCAAATTGACAAACCTAATCCCAGAATTCCCACACCTGCCAGAATCAGGACAACTCCCAAACCTGCTGGGGGAGGAAATCCAACAGAGCTGCAGCCCAGTGTGTGATCTCTTCCCTAAAATAACACGTTATTTTAATAAACATAATAACAGTTTGTACACCGTTATTATGCGTTCCAAATACGTGGATGTATTTGTTGTAAATGTTTACTAATTGTTATTGCGTTGGCAACACTGCAATTCACCAGTCATGTCATTAAAAGCTTGTTGACTTGAAATCTGATGGGGGAGGTACAGAGAAAGTAAGAGGAGACAAACATCAGAGAAACCACTGGAGGGCACTACAGCAGATGAAGAGACACGAAGCAGGACTGGACTAGCTTCTCTCAAGACCCAACACTCGGAACGTTCCAGCGTCACCTGTTACCTGTTCCCAAACCAGTCCCAGAAATACTGCAGAGTTTCGTGTGTGCGCACATGCGCTTCATGGTGCAAGCACACCTGTTTCTGCTCGTTTTGCCCGACACCCACTCACTTGTTTGGTAATTAGCAGTTATTTGAACCCAGGATCTCACCCAGCCATTTCCTGAAAGATGCCAGGATATCAGCTTCAACATAGTGGCTGGGCAGCTCGTTCCACACTCCCACCACTCTTTGTGTAAAGTCATTCTTGTCCTGTTGTGTTAGAAATGTACCTCCCCCACTTTCTCTCCACTGAAACAGGAGCATCTTTGTTGTTCTTGTTGTCTGTCTCACTGGGGAGTGGAGAGGGAGGGAGGGGTAATATGACACACAACAAAGTACTGTAAATCACTGCTTGCGAAACATGTAATTAAAATGTTTTTCGTGGGCTACGTGTGCTGTGCCGCGCAGGACAGGCTCTCTCCTGAGAAAGTCGCGATCTGACACGAAGAGGTGCTGCCTGCTCTGGGCTAGAGGGGTGACAGACAGGTGCTGAGGTCCCAGGGTACTGGCGAGGAGCACAATAATATCCCCTCCCATCATCATTTACACAGCGTCCCAGCAGAGACAGCCACACAGCCTGCACCCGGGCTCCAGGTCTGGCCAGCGCTGGCTCCTGAGCTCCTCTGCACCTGCCTGTAACTCCCAGCTGCCTGCGGTCTGCCTGGCTTGGGTCGGGCCTCACACCAGTACGAGACCCAGGGCCTTTCAGGGCCTGGCTGAGCTGGCCCCGCAAGGGAGACCTGTCGCGCTCGGCGCCGGCACTCGACTTGCACACTTTCAGCTTACAGGTGTGCAAACCCACACACCTGGGCACTTTGGCAAGAGCTCAGGAGCGGACGTCGGAGACGGGCTGCGCCACCCCTCTCCAGCACAGCCCGGCTTGGCAGAATCACACCTGGGATCCAAAACTTCCAGATTTCTAGAGCCCTCGCTGCTGCTCCACAGAAAAGTGTAGTTAAGACACTAGAATAGTTACAAATGAGAGTATTCCCATCTAGATCATTTACGAGCTAGCAGTCAATTGATCCCACAATCTCATCCAGCTGTTTCTTGAAAGAAGCCAAGGTATCAGCTTCAACACCATGGCTGGGCAGCTTGTTCCACACCCCCACCTCTCTTTGTGTGAAGAAGTATTGTTCGTTTTTCTAGTCAATTGTTCCCAGGATCTTGTCCAGCTCTGTCTTGAAAGAAGCCGGGGTATCAGCTACAGCCACATGGTGGGGCAGCTTGTTCCACACTCCCACCTCCCTCTGGGTAAAGAAACTATCATCACCACTTCCCAACATGCGGGTTCCAGAGTCAGAATCCACTCTGCAAGCTCACACAACACACATAGCTTCATAGCTTCTGGTGCCAGGACTGAGGGCTCCACACCTGTCGCACCCGAGACCGAGCCCCCCTCGCCTTCCACAGCCCAGTGCAGACCGTACAGGCCACGGGGGGGGGGGGGGGGGGCTGGGGGCAGTCCCACCTTGCAGACTGGGACCGCAGAGCTGGGTGCGGCAGACCTGTGCGCTGCAGAATAACAGCACTCCTGCATGTGGAGAGACGGAGGCGACACGCTCTCTCAAATACCACCAGTCCCACAGACGTGCCGCCCCAGCCATGAAGGGGTTAAACATTAAGCTCAGCTAGCGACCATCTCCCCCCGCCCCCCCCCCCCCAGGCCGTGTCTTAATACAATAAATCGCTTCCGCACGGCCGCATGCGTCAGCCCCACTGAGGCTCATCTCCATGAGTCACTGATCCTGACAAACCCCTTCAGGGGAAGAGGTGCCGGAGGAGGGCGAGAGCTCCAGCGCGAGACGGGCCCTGCAGGGCCAGGACACAGGGTCATCGCCGGGCGGCCAGTGGTCAGTGCTGGGCAGGGACATGGTCAGTGTTGGGTAGGCATGTGGTCAGCGGTCAGTGCTGAGCAGGGACAGGGTCAGAGCTGGGCATGGACAGGGTCAGTGGTCAGTGCTGGGCAGGCATGTGGTCAGTGGTCAGAGCTGGGCAGGCATGTGGTCAGTGGTCAGAGCTGGGCAGGGACAGGGTCTCCCCTCACCACCGCTCCTGTGTGCGTTTTTAAACCCTTGCTCCATGAATACGCCAGACTGCCGCCTTTATTCCGGGGGACCCGGGGGGCAGGAACAGCACAGGAAGAGACCCCGAGCAGCCTGGCCTGGTGTCCTGTCTGGTGCCGTAGTGCTTGAAACTCCGCAGCTCAGGAAAAAGGCGATGTGAGGTGCTTTATTTCGGGGCGGAAAAAAAGCCCAGATCAAACGGCCTTTTTCTCAGCCTCGGTTTGGGATTCCTGCGGAGAGCCCTGTAATGAGCTCAGCCCAGCCCGCAGTGACCGGAGGCCAGCGGCAGCTCCTGCTCAGGATATCCGGCCGGATCTTCACACGGCTTCGAACTCGAACCTGATCTCGCTGGCTCTCTGCCACCGCAACCTGCCGGTCTGTTGACTTCTGACAGGCTGGACCTATATAGTCTGTGGCTCCGATCCTGTTGCGCTCTGATCTGCAGGAAAGGGCTGGTACTTCCATTCCGAACCCCGGAAGCAGGGATAAGCCATCGCACTGCAGCCTACAGGCCAAACCAACAACAACTCACTCGGAGACGGGACGGGGAAGTCGAGGAGGAAAAACGGGTAAAAAAAGAGTGAAGACAAGAGCTGGTCCCCGAACCCCTGTTCAGGGGAGGAGGAAGAGGACGGGGGGGAAACTGGGAAACTTGGGGAATTCCCGGGAGAGAGAGACCGCAGCAGCGGAGAGGGAGGCTGGCGTCTCCACCAGCAGCAGGGGCTCAGGGCTAATCGCGTTAGCGTGACAGCGGGGATCAGGGCGTTCAAGAGGGCGGGGCGTCAGTCCAATTACAGTCAACAGGAGCACACCTCCTCATCATCTGCAGCTGCAGATCTGCCGTTTACAACCCTGATGACTTTCATAAACTGCCTCCCCCCATCAAAACAAGATTGAGCTCATTTTCAGTGCCTCTTCCTTTGTAATACGCACCTAGGAACTCCGACGAAACCTAAGTGGGCAGTATGGCACAGTGTGGGCTATTGGAGACATTTTTTTATTTTATCCGGAGTCAGGTTTACGTTTATACGACCCCTTCCTCAAGCAGCAGCGCAACCAGTCTGTTACTGGATAAGAACTGAAACTTCACATCGCCATCGGGATGCTCAGTATATATATATTAAAAAAAAACAATGTTTCTCTGAGGCCCTTTATGAAAAAAGGTTTTGAACAGAGAAGATGTCAGAGCTGCAGGAGGTTCAGACCCTTGAACAGACCCTTTTCTTAGCCGACCGGCGGGAGTCTCCACGTGCAACAGGACAGATCAAAGCAGCACCGTAACAGAGCAGCCTGACGCTCCACCGACAACATGATTAATGAAAAAATTCCTTACACTTATATAGCGCTTTTCTGGACACTCCATTCAAAGTGCTGTACAGGTAATGGGGATCCCCTCCACCCCCACCAGTGTTCAGCCCCACCTGGATGATGCTCCAGTCCTCTCCCCACACACCAGCTCTCAGTGGGGAGGAGAGCAGAATGATGAGGCCAGTTCAGAGAGGGGGGTTATTAGGAGGCCATGACTGGTAAAGGCCAGGGGGGAAATATGGCCAGGACGCCAGGGTAACACCCCTACTCTTTTTAAGAAACGCCCTGGGATTTTTAATGTCCAAGGAGAGTCAGGACCTCGGTTTTATGTCTCATCTGAAGGATGGAGCCTTTTTACAGTATAGTCTCTCCTTCACTATACTGGGGCATTAGGACCCACACACACCGCAGGGTGAGCGCCCCCTACTGGTCCCTCTAACACCTCTTCCAGCAGCAGCCTGAGCTTTCCCAGGAGGTCTCCCATCCAGGCACTGGCCAGGCTCCCACCTGCTGAGCTTCAGCGGGGGGCCAGTTGTGGATTGCAGGGTGATATTAAACTAGGATGATATTGCTGTTGCTGCTAACGCAATATCCCAGCCTGCGGCCACTGCGTACGTGCGGTGAATTTTGGATATCTAGGGCATCCTCTGAAAAGCTCCAGGGATGTTGCAAAAACAGCGTCTCGATGCATAGCTGCTTGAAACCAGGCTTCTCAACCGTCACTGACTGCCTCCCGATTGCCCAGGTGTCAGAAGAACAGGTACAGACGAGAGGAGCCTTGAGATCTCAGGAGCCCATCCAGCTGTTTCTTGAAAGAGGCCAGCGTGTCGGCTTCAAGAGCCACAGACACCCACTCGGACGATCATAGGGCTGAGCGAAAGTCTCTTCCCTTTGGTTGACAGATCGGTGCCTTGTGTGTTCTTCAGAAGAGCTCCATCTCGGTCCAAGACCTCATTCAGCTTTAACCTGGACCTGCTTCTGCACAGGAACTGCCAGCAGCTCTCATGCTAAACATCTCAGAGTCACTGCACTGTCACCACGAGTGCTATTGTATACCGTCAGTGTGAGCACTGGTCCACACTGTATACATCCACATTATATACTGTCAGTGTGAGCACTGTTCCACTGTTACTGTGAGCAGTTCCACACTGTATATAGCCACATTACAAACTGTTACTGTGAGCACTGGTGCACACTGTATATATCCACATTATACACTGTTACTGTGAGTGCTATTATATACTGTATATATCCACATTATACACTGTTACTGTGAGTGCTATTATATACTGTATATATCCACATTATACACTGTTACCGTGAGCAGTTCCACACCGTATATATCCACATTATACACTGTCACTATGAGCACTGGTCCACACTGTATACATCCACATTATATACTGTCAGTGTGAGCACTGTTCCACTGTAACTGTGAGCAGTTCCACACTGTATCTATCCACATTACACACTGTTACTGTGAGCCCTGGTCCACACTGTATACAGTATATATTATGCATATTATGCACTGTCGCTATTAACTTTGAGCATTTAAAGGGGAACTGCGGTCCCAGTTTCTAATGAACAAAATGTATTAATTGTATCACAAAATTTGACAAAATCAGGAACTTTGTGACAGTAAATGTCATGATGTCACAAATCCCCGTCTCGCCACGGGTGAGAGCAAGAGTTTGGACGAATTGTGAGGTGAAGCGGCCCTTCCTGCTCACTAGTCACCTAGTCTCCTCCATTGACTGATGTGATGTACGAGCGAATAAGGACAGGTTCAGCGCAGAAATCTTCCAGCGTGATCTGCAGGCTCAGTAAGTCAGTAGTATTTGTCTGCAAAGCCGTCTCGAAATCGAAAGCAACATTCCCAAGGGATTAAAAGAGATGTATTCACAAGCCTGCTTGTTTATACTATAATAGCTTCACCTCACTGGAGGTTTCATCGCCTCCTTCTGAATCGCTGCGCAGACCTGGAAATCACGGCTGTTTTGTGATGTAATTTGGAGGTCTTACACGTTACTGTGTACATTTCACTGTGGTTGGAAATGCTCTCCTCAATGCCAATTCTTACCAACCCCAAAATATAAAATATAAAATAGTGTAGCAGTTCCCCTTAAAAACTCAGCTCCAGCCACCAAACTGATGGATTGACTCATTCATTGATCGATCGATCAATCGATCAATCGATCGATCATCACGGCAAGCGTACCTCCATCCGTGCATCCGGAAACTGGGACACTGCTCTCCGCAGCGGTTGCAGGGCTGCCCATGATCCGGGTCCTGGCACTCCCCCTGCTGAGGGAACAACAGTCCAGTTAGAGCTGCTGGGCACAGGCACGGGCACTGGGCGGCGCAGGAAGGACACGGGGTCAACGCGCCAGAGCGCAGGGCAGAGCGGAGCCCCCCCCACTGGGAGTACCCCAGGGGCGCGTGCTGGGAACTGCCGACAGCCCCTCCTGCACTCTCAGGACAGATCCACAGAACTCCTGCCCCCCCCCACCGACTCACACCGCTGCCATCGCCGGCATCCTGCAGGACGTGAAGTCTTGTGAAAAAACACCAACAGCGGGATCGCCGGCCCCACGATCACACACAGAGGCCTCCCCGGGCGCCTGGACACACGCGACAGACTGGTAACTCTGTCCCACAGGACGAGGCTCCAGAAACGGGCCCTGGGCAGGGCTCCCGGGGCGGGGATGAGATTCCAGCTCCTACGGGAAGACAGCCACTCGCCTTCCCGCCTCCCGGTCAGCAGGACAACGGGACGAGGCCGTTCCCCGCGGCCGCACTGACCGCCTCGCTCGCCCCCCGACACCCCCTGACCTCAACCCAGCCCACCGAACCGGAGCGGACGCAGGCCAGAACGGCAGGGTGGCGACAGAGCGCCGACGCCGTGCAGGGCCGGACGTAGACGCTGGCCGAGAAGGGGAGGGGGGGGCGGATCCTGTCCAGTCCCCCGCCTCTCTGCCCGCGCAGGCGGGGAGGTGCTGCAGCGGGGCTCTGCTTCTGGATCTAGCCTGCAGGAGGTGTGAGAGTGGCTTGAGAAAGCCAAGATTCCAGGTTTAAGACATTTTAATTCAAACCACTCTCTCGGGATGCTATGAGAAAAATGTGCTGGCCGCCGCAGACCGGAGGGGAATGCAAGCACAGACATACAGCCGCTCCCCAGAAGAGTTCGCTGAGGGGGGAGGGGCCGCCTTCCTCCGAGGCGCCGCCGGTTCCCTCTGGCCTCAACCCGAGGGGCTCGGTCTAGCCCACCCACCAGCTACCCCTGTGATGTGAGAAAAAAAACACAGACCAGCAGCTGGGTCCCCCTGCAGCTCCCAGCTGGCCGCCCACTGGAGCTCAGCAGGTGTGAGCCTGGCCAGTACCTGGATGGGAGACCTCCTGGGAGAAACTAAGGCTGCTGCTGGAAGAGGTGTTAGTGGGACCAGTAGGGGGCGCTCACCCTGCGGTCTGTGTGGGTCCTAATCCCCCAGTATAGTGACGGGGACACTAGACTGTAAAAAGGCACCGTCCTTCAGATGAGACATAAAAACAAGGTCCTGACCCTCTGTGGTCATTAAAAATAGAAAAAGAATAGGGGTGTTACTCCTAGTGTCCTTGCTAAATTCCCCCCCTGGCCTTTACCAATCATGGCCTCCTAATAACCCCCATCTCTGAACTGGCTCCATCACTCCTCCTCGAATTAGCTGGTGTGTGGGGAGAGGACTGGTGCATCATCCAGTTGAGGCTGCGCACTGGCGGTGGAGGGGAGAGTCCCCATTCCTGGGGTATCCAAAAAAGAGCTATATAAGTGCCTCCTCACCCGTTTCAGGGCTGTGGGAAGGTAAATACCCAGATCCCCCTCGTGCATGAGGGAGCAAGAAAAAACCAAGGGTGCCGTGTGGAATCGGACCCCTGGGAAGTCGTGATACTAGTAAGATCTCACACAGGCTGCCAGGTCCAGCTTTGGTCAACACAGCAACGACGCGATGCTACAGCCTTGGAAAGAACAACAAGAATGAATCCTGGTCTCGGAGCACCGCTGTGTGTGGACAGGTGAGGGGAAGCCAATTCTCTCTAGAACAAAGGAGAATGAGAGGAGTTTTGATCCAAAGAGATCCAGAAAGATGTGCAACACTGTACCTCACTGATCGCGCCAGCAGAGCTCTCTGGGCTGGGGTCTTGGACAGGGCTGAGGGAGGCTGTGCGCAGCCCAGCTGCCTGATTAAGGAGCTGAAGGACTGCAGCAGGCAGGCAGGCACGGGTGTGTTCGAACCCGTCTCCTTGGGCGAACCCGACCGCAGCAGCGCGAACTCCACCGCCAGGGGCGTAACGACTGCCGCCGAGCGCAGCTCCTCCCCCTCCTCCCCTCCCCGGCGGCGCTCGGTGATTTATGACCCCCCGACTCCTCTCTCTCACGCTCCCTCTCACGACAGCGCCCGCCCAGCAGGCTGCAGCTCGTCAGCGCAAGCCCCATCCCGGAACAGAACGAGTAACGGAACCGAAAGGCACTCTGGGAAGAGTGCCGGCGCCAGGGCAGGCCAAGGGTGTCCATCAGAGCAGCTTGGCGCGAAGACGTCGAGCACAAGGCCGCCCTTCTCCCAGGAAGGTCCGCCCACGCACACCTCTCCACCCACCATCAGGAAGCACGCGGCAGCCCGGAGCCAGCAGACACGGCGACCCTTCCCAGCGTGCCTTTGGGAACCAGGAAGAATGCAGAGCACCCGAAGAAAACCCACGTGGACGAGGAGGGGAACATGCAAGCTCCACACAGAAGGTGCACCAGGTCAGAATTGAACCCAGGACCCAAGCACAGTGAGGCAACAGTGCTCTCTGCCACTCCACCAGTACGTATACAGAGCAAGAACACAGAGGCATGTTTGCTGTGCCCATTTCCATCCCTGTGATGATCAAGGAGGAAGCGTGTCTGCTAACACCGTCTCACGTCTCCATGACTGATAGATTCTCCAAGCCCGGGCGACAGAGCCTCGTCATCTGCTGGCACCTTGGGAGCATCCCAACGGTGCGTCTCCTCTGAAGACGGAGAGGCAGGGAGAGGGAGAGCCTCACCAGTCTCAAGCACATACTGCAGGGCGCAGACCTGCAGCTCAGCGGGCTTGTGAGACGCCGGCTTCACCTGCGTGGGGCCACGATCCGCAGCGCCCCGGCGTGTCCGCGCACGTCAGACAGGCCCTGGAAAATAATTACAGGGCTGCGGCTGCCAAGGTGGGGCGGGGGGGGGGGGGGTGGCGCCCCGAGACGTAGCCGCAGGGCGACGACGGGACGAAAACAAACGCAGGCGCTGCAGACCAGCTCCCCGAGTCCAACAGGGAGGACAGGAAGGGGGCGGGCCGCTGGGACCCCCCAGGGACCGGCTGAGCTCCGCCCCGGGGAGGGCCAGCTCCCAGCCTGCTGCACAGCAGAGACTCCTGATCGCTTCCTGGGTGCCCTGGGTGCCCGGACCCCAGCTGGTACTGCGCGTGACACCTCGCTCTTGCTCGGGGTGAGACAGATGCCACCTGGCTGTGCCCCTTGCCAGCGACCCTAAGCACACCCAAACTGCGTACTTGCGCCAGCGGGTCAGAGCTTGATCCGACAGCACCACTCTTGCAAGGCTCGGATCGGAGACAGAGTTCTGACCGGGAGGTCCACACCAGGCAAACGGCTTTCTCCGACCCCTCCAGCCCCTTCACAAAACCCTAGAAGCGCCCCCTGCTGTTCCTGCTTGTCCCTCAGCGCGGCCGGAGCAGACAGCACAGGCAGAGAGAGCCGCAGGGCTGCTAATGATGTGTGAGAGAGGGGAAAACAAAACCAAACCAAACCAAACCACCTCAGGAGATGGCAAATGCAGAAAGGAAAGAAATCTGCCGATTTGAAAATGAATCCGATTTCTGGGTTCCTGGCTGTGCACGAACGTGCTGGTGCACAGCTTTTTCTGGTCTCACACACACACACAGCACTGACTTATCAGGCCAGTGCAAGCTCTGCAGGTTAATTATTAACATGCAATCTGCTCGTTAGCAGGGTGAATGGCCATAGGCTGTGGGAACCAGTTTTGGAGCAATCCCAGGCTCTGAACTGCGTGTGAACACCAGGCTGTAAACACGGAGACCGGCGCCAAACCCTCTCGTCTTTCTTCAGGCCAGAAACCCAGCATTTATCACACTCCTGCTCCGACTGGGCTCACACAAGAGGAGGCCTGTTTACTCCTTTCACACTCATTCATAAGAAAGGTGACAAACGAGAGGCCGTTCAGCTCATCTGGGCTCTTAGGTCGTTAGCAGTTAATTGATCCCAGGATCTCATCCAGCTGCTTCCTGGAAGAAGCCTGGAAACAACAACAACAACAACATGGCTTGTTCCACCCCCCTACCACCCTTTCAGTAAAGAAATGCTTCCTGTTCTCAGTTTTAACTACACTTAATTTCCACATAATGGCCACTACTGTCCTCTGGTTCATGAATCTGAATCTGTGTTCATGAACGTTTGATGAATCTGCGTTTCATAAGGATTCATTTTATCACTGATGTGGCGTAAAACAGCGGGGATCCCAGAACATACAAGGGATCTTTGACATGTGAAACAGTGACAGAGAAGCAGGGCCAGGTCGAAAGTTTTCTGCTGCAGTGTTGCACAAACCCTCTAATCTCCCCAGGTTCGCGGATCAATAAGCCACGAGGAGCTGGATGAGCATCAAAGGCCGCGAGGCCTGGTCTCTGGGCTGTTAATCTCTCTTATGTTCTTATGTTCTTATGTTCTTAATTTAACACGGGTGTTTGCAGCAGAGCTGGCCGTGCCCTCCGATCGCTCCTGGGTAACGGGGCCGAGCAGACGAAGAGCTCGCAGCCCTGGCAACACGTCTGCTCAAACAAAGGGGCTGGGCGCTGACCTTCACAGCTCGCCGCTCCCAGACTTGTGCAACGCAATGCGCTGCCCAGCCTGGCACTTAGTAACCAGGGTGACCTGCCCGCCCGCCTCTGCCCGCCGCTCTGCTGAGCAGCTACTGAAGCACAACACCACACTGCAGCAGAGAGAGCCTCACCCTCTGGGACACACACTGGCCACGGATCTGACCGGGCCGAGAGCCTCACCCTCTGGGACACACACTGGCCACGGATCTGACCGGGACGAGAGCCTCACCCTCTGGGACACACACTGGCCACGGATCTGACCAGGCTGAGAGCCTCACCCTCTGGGACACACACTGGCCACGGATCTGACCGGGCTGAGAGCCTCACCCGCTGGGACACACACTGGCCACGGATCTGACCGGGACGAGAGCCTCACCCGCTGGGACACACACTGGCCACGGATCTGACCGGGACGAGAGCCTCACCCGCTGGGACACACACTGGCCACGGATCTGACCGGGCCGAGAGCCTCACCCTCTGGGACACACACTGGCCACGGATCTGACCAGGCTGAGAGCCTCACCCTCTGGGACACACACCGGCCACGGATCTGACCAGGCTGAGAGCCTCACCCGCTGGGACACACACTGGCCACGGATCTGACCAGGCTGAGAGTCTCACCCGCTGGGACACACACTGGCCACGGATCTGACCGGGCTGAGAGCCTCACCCGCTGGGACACACACTGGCCACGGATCTGACCGGGACGAGAGCCTCACCCGCTGGGACACACACTGGCCACGCATCTGACCGGGCTGAGAGCCTCACCCGCTGGGACACACACTGGCCACGGATCTGACCGGGCTGAGAGCCTCACCCGCTGGGACACACACTGGCCACGCATCTGACTGGGCTGAGAGCCTCACCCACCCGCTGGGACACACACTGGCCACGCATCTGACCGGGCTGAGAGCCTCACCCGCTGGGACACACACTGGCCACGGATCTGACCGGGCCGAGAGCCTCACCCTCTGGGACACACACTGGCCACGGATCTGACCAGGCTGAGAGTCTCACCCGCTGGGACACACACTGGCCACGGATCTGATTGGGCTGAGAGCCTCACCCACCCGCTGGGACACACACTGGCCACGCATCTGACCGGGCTGAGAGCCTCACCCGCTGGGACACACACTGGCCACGCATCTGACCAGGCTGAGAGCCTCACCCGCTGGGACACACACTGGCCACAGATCTGACCAGGCTGAGAGCCTCACCCGCTGGGACACACACTGGCCACGGATCTGACCGGGCTGAGAGCCTCACCCGCTGGGACACACACTGGCCACGGATCTGACCAGGCTGAGAGCCTCACCCGCTGGGACACACACTGGCCACGCATCTGACCGGGCTGAGAGCCTCACCCGCTGGGACACACACTGGCCACGCATCTGACTGGGCTGAGAGCCTCACCCACCCGCTGGGACACACACTGGCCACGCATCTGACCAGGCTGAGAGCCTCACCCGCTGGGACACACACTGGCCACGCATCTGACCAGGCTGAGAGCCTCACCCGCTGGGACACACACTGGCCACGGATCTGACCAGGCTGAGAGCCTCACCCGCTGGGACACACACCGGCCACGGATCTGACCTGGCCGAGAGCCTCACCCGCTGGGACACACACTGGCCACGCATCTGACCAGGCTGAGAGCCTCACCCGCTGGGACACACACTGGCCACAGATCTGACCAGGCTGAGAGCCTCACCCGCTGGGACACACACTGGCCACGCATCTGACCAGGCTGAGAGCCTCACCCGCTGGGACACACACTGGCCACAGATCTGACCAGGCTGAGAGCCTCACCCGCTGGGACACACACTGGCCACGGATCTGACCGGGCTGAGAGCCTCACCCGCTGGGACACACACTGGCCACGGATCTGACCAGGCTGAGAGCCTCACCTGCTGGGACACACACTGGCCACGGATCTGACCAGGCTGAGAGCCTCACCCGCTGGGACACACACTGGCCACGCATCTGACCAGGCTGAGAGCCTCACCCGCCGGGACACACACCGGCCACGGATCTGACCGGGCTGAGAGACAACAAGGAAGAACAGACCCTGATGAAGCAGAGGGTCAGTGACCACAGCCTGGCCACAGAAACTGTGACACTGTGACAGTGAGGACCCTACACACCTGGGTACCCCTGGGGTTCACCCTGACAGACTGAGAGCCACAGAATAATTGTTCTGTGTTCTGCCCAGAGACGCCCCTGAGGTTCATTACTGTTACCTGTTTCTTGTGTTACTGTAAACATTCATCTCTTCATGCCCAAGAAGGCATCAATGTAGGCAGCCCTTCCGATAAGCACACAATCGACAAGGCAACACAGTCTTCTAGAATCCAACAATTCAGCAAAGAGTGGGAGAGGAGGGAGGGAGTAAAGCAGGCGGGAGGAGGCGGGAGGGGGGAGGGGCAGACAGGAACAAAGCTGCTTGATTGAAGAAGCCAGGCGCTGTAATTACACACCGGCACCCGATGCCGGGCTGCACCACCCGCTGTGCCACCTAGCACATGGGCAGAGGAGGGCGAGAGACCTCTCCCCAGGGAACAAGCAGCGCCCCCCCCCCCCCCCCACACACACACACAGAGCCCTCGACACACAGAGCCCAGCCACAGTGAACCGACCAGGGGCAACAGGAGATCGTGAGGCCGGCCACACACACGAGAGGCAGCCTTGAGGCCGTCTACCTTGCTCGGTGATTAGCAGCCAATTGATCCCAGCATCTCACCCAGCCACTTCCTGAAGGAAGCCAGGATATCAGCTCCAACAGCACGGCTGTGTGCAGCTTGTTCCAGACCCCAACCACCCTTTGTGTAAAGAAGTACCTTCTGTTCCAGGTTGCACATGCACTGACCTTCCAGCTGTGCCCTTGAGTTCTCCTTTCACTGCTGATCCTAAAGTAATCCCCAAGAAAACAAACTCAAACAGACTCAAGGCAGCACAATCTGATGAGTCAGGCCTTGAGCAAAGACTCTCATTCACAAGGCGGATCATTTGAACACAGGGAGAGGAGGTTTTGTTTCCTTCTGCCCAGGCTCATGACTTGAGCAAACAACTGACGACCAGGCCTGACGCACGCTAATCGCAGCCGAACTGCAGAGCAGACAGAAACCTCTCCTAGGCGCGTGCAGTTTTAACGCCTGGGCTGTAGCTCAAGCACAAGCACCAGCTGAAGGAAGTGACATAGCAGACGGAGAGTTGCAAGCAGCAAGAAAATGTATTAATGTTCTAAAACAGTCAATCCTCTTCTGCAATGGACAAGAGGCACTTTCTAACTGCTTGCAACAGGGGTGAACAGAGGCTCTATAAGGGACTCTGTCATGCCAGTTCAGTCAGTGTCAAAGATGTCTCAAATATTCTCTGATCCCGGCTGGAAACCAGAGGGTTCTCTGAGGTTGCGTCGGTCCCGCAGGTGAAAGGCTGCTCCTGCAGCTCAGAGCCGGGGGCTCGGCTCAGGCAGCGTCATGCCTGCTTAGATTTCTGCATGGCTACCGGACGTCCCATGGAGGGATCAAACAACATGCACTGTGCCCCTGTTCCACACGGATGGCCAGAGCTCAGTGCGATCGTGGGCTTTACGGAGCCACAGCGCAGGCTGGACAGGCATGCTGCTGAAGGCAGCGGCCTCACGAGCACTTGGGTGAATGTCAACAAGCACTCAGCCGAACGTTAATCACACCCCAGACAGAGAAGAGAAACAGGATGAGAGCCACAGCCCTGTCTTATCCTATTCCTCTCCGCTCGGCCCGTCATGCAGCGCCCAGCAGGGCGGCGCCACTGCTCCGACCTGCCAGCGAGCTGGAATGAGCAGCAGCGGCCCGACGAGGAACCAATCAGCTGCAACGAGCTGTGGAGAGCGATCAGGTGCACCCCGAGACTGGAGAGAGACCCCCGGAGAGGAAAACCCAGCTGCCTCAAGGGCTGTGACAACGTCCCCCCAGCGGACTGCTTCAGAACCAACCGTGAAGCACTTCTTTACACAAAAGGTTGTGGGAGTGTGGAACAAGTTGCTGGATTCGATACGTCTGGCTGCTTCCAAGAAGCAGCAGGATGAAATCCTGGGATCAATTGTTTTACTATCATTTGGGCTGGATGGGCGACCGTGAAAGCAGAGCTTTACTGAGGAGAATTCTCAAAGGCATTTTTGGAAGTGCTCTCAAGAAAAAAAACAGTGGAGCTGTTATTTCAGTTTGACCTTCATACAATCACAAAACAGCTCTTTCTCCCCCCCTCTCTCTCTCTGTACTAAAGGAAACAATTAACCCACGAGTCTGTAATTCTATCGTGACCGATCTCATTCAGTCAAACCTCCTGCTCTGGTTCTCCAACCCCAGCTCCAGCCTAGCCGGAGGAGAGCCATGAAACACGTGGATCTCCCCTCCGAGTCCCGGAGCGCCAGCGTGTCTGCAGACCTTCAGGTCAGCTGGACTCCCAGCCACCTGGACCAGCTCACCGGCCAGAGCCCGGCTCGTCCGCTGACCCGTTCACTGGGCAAGGGCAGAGTGGCCCACCGGAGCGCACCCTAGCTCTACTGCCTCATTCACAGCACTGCACTGGTATCGCTCTTCATCCTGCGGGCAGGCGGAGCACCTTGTCGTGACAGGCCAGGTCAGGGGTCAGGGGTCAGGGGTCAGGGGTCGATCTGGGCAGCGGGCTTTAACAGCAGTTGCCCTCGAACCAGTTTACCCTCCCTGGCGGGCAAGCGGGCACAGAGTGTCCAGCACCCTGGGGACAGTTTGTCCACCTGTCTGATCCGCAACAGGTCAGCAGACTGGGCTTCACCACCATCTCCACAGGCACCCTGCTGCACTTTCACCTGGGGAATCAGCTCAACTATTTCTGTCCCAGAAACATTATGCTCAGGTCTCCATTTATCATTATTTTTTTTAACAGCTCCTTTGGATTGAGAAGATTCCGAACAAACTCCTTTACAACGACAGCCCGGAGACCTGTCTGCGCAGTGAGGGCAGTTACTGGGGTAGATACTGGGGCAATCTGAGCAAAGCAGCTTGCTCGAGGGTCCATCAGAATCTCGCACCCAGGACTCGAACCCCTGACCCTTCGGTCCTGCAGTCCTACACGCTTGATTTTTAATCAACCCTGTTTCACAGCGCATCCAGAGATCAGCCCGCACTGTGAAGCTCCTTCTTCATTCTACGGCCGAACTGCGAAGACGAACGAGGCTTGGATCTGAGCGCTTAACTAATATCCACATTCCCACGGAGAACGAGACCCGTTCCGTTTAAGAAAAAACGGGTGACGGAACACGAGGTGAAACAGCCGGGCTCTGATCCAGCTTTCGCCCTGACGTCACGGCCGGCCGAGCCCGGTGCGATGACGTCGGCGCTACCTGAGTCAGGTAGGGTGGCGCCCCTCCCCCCCACATCACCTCTCAACCGGAGTCCCACTCACAACACTGAGAAGTCCCGACTGTAAACTAAAACTGAGGTGTTTCCCCGCACCGTGTGAAAAACGTGTCGGCACCACCGGCACACAAAGTTGAAGACCGAGCTGCGCTCGACGAGAAAAAGCACTTTGAATACAACCCGTACACAGAGCAGGACTCGACACCGCCATGAAAGGAGATCCCTAGGCGAGCGCTACAGGAGCTGTACTTTGTAGCTTTACTAAGAGATATAACTGCGACTGAAGAGCCCTCCCGCTGGGCTTCCCCCGGCGTCCAAGACCAAGCCGTCGTCGCTCAAGTGAAAATCGCTGTTCGGAAGGGCGAGAAAGCGAGACGAGCTCCCAACTCCGATTCCGGGGGGGGAGGAATGGGGGACGACTCCTGCACAGTTTCGGGGGGGACACACAAATAAACTGTTGCTCGCATACTCTTACAAAGATGCAAGTTTGGCAGGGGAGCGGGGTAGGGGGTCAACATTCAAAAACTCAGCCCGGCGCGTCAGACACAAACTTACCGTCCGGTTGGATCTGCGCTTTTTCGAGCCGCGGGTGAACATGACTCAGTCGAGAAGCCCGCTGCTAACTCCTGAACACACTCATGAGCGGCGCGGACGGTCCGTCTTCGCGTTAACGAGAGTATGCCAGCATAGCCCGTCCCCGTCGGAGCCTCGGAAATGTTTTGTTTTTATTTTTGGTTTTAAAAGAAGGGGGGCGACAGAGAGAGAGAGAACTCCAGCGCTCTGCCTGTCCCGCGGACGAGTCGCTCCGCTGCCGAGCGTTGCTGGCGTGAACTAACCTTGTAGGAGGAGCTGCCCCTCTTAAAGGTACAACCCCCCGCTTTTCCTCGCCTCTGTCCCCAGGAGAGTGCGAAACTCCTGTTCGGAAAGCTCGGCCGCTCCGGGGAGATCACGCGTGTACGTGCGCAGGTTCGTCTGCTGCACTGTTTCTCTTTTACCTCTGCTGGTCTGCAGACGACCTGTGCAGGATCGGCCCACCTTGTCTAAGCGCTCGGGACCCCCGCCGAGCCCTGAGCGACTGCACGCTAACCTCGCGCACGAGCATCTGCGTCTGGCCCCACGCCACGGACAAGACCGGCCACTTGTCCAGCGCGCGGGGTCGCGGGGGAGCCGGAGCCTGTTGTGGCAAGGAGCGGGCACAAGGCGGGGTACACCCTGGACGGGACGCCACTGCAGGCCCCTGGGACACTGCCGAGAGTCTGCCCTGCTCCCAGCTCGGTCAAGGTCTCCCAGCAACCCTGGTGCACCGTCCCTCTTATCTTCAGCATTCAACACACACACACACTCCCTGCGCTGGGCAATCACACACAACACACACACACTCCCTGCACTGGGCAATCTCTCTCTCACACACACACACACACACTCCCTGTGCTGAGCAATCACACACACCACACACACTCCCTGCGCTGGGCAATCACACACACACACACTCCCTACGCTGGGCAATCACACACAACACACACACACTTCCTGAGCTGGACAATCACACACACACACTCCCTGCGCTGGGCAATCACACACAACACACACACACTTCCTGAGCTGGACAATCACACACAACACACACTCCCTGGGCTGAGCAATCACACACACCACACACACTCTAAGAGCTGGGTTACCAAATTCAACAACATTGCTAGGTAGCTTGTTCCTGACCTCCACCTCTCTTTGTGTAAAAAAGGCACACTGTATTATTTTGTGTGCACTTCCAATATTAATATAGTGCTTGTTACTACAGTTGACCATTAATATCATACTAATATTGTGAAGCAGTGCTCTGGTGTGCACAAATGCTTTACTCAATAAAAGTGTACCACACCACGCCTATAAGAACCGTTTGAAAGCTGATTTTAACTGGAAGACAGAAGGAGATTGGGAGAGAAACTGGGAGAGACACAAGCTTGCACAGATACAGGACACCCCCCAAGTCACAAAGATACAGAAACACTCGGTTTCTTCAATGGTGTCCTGTTGCATCAGAACAAAGCATCTGTCCACAACACAGTCCTGCTGTCAGGACAGAAGGTGATTCTCATTCAAAGTCACTGCTGCTGTTACTGTTACAGGGCATGACAGGACATAAAACACTACACATGGTTTCTACATCCCTGCCTTGTAAAATAATTATGCTTTGATAATTACCCAGCACTACAGTTTATCATATAATTGCATCATAAAATCTAAAAGCAAAGCTGTTAAATATCACTTCCACAGTATGTCACAACCCACCCTGCAGAACTCCAGTACTGTTTATCCTGGTTGCTCGTGGTTAATGCCTAAACCACCCTCTCAGCCTGGCAGTCCTGGGGCACAAGGTCTGGCTGCCCTGTCAGCTGTGTCTGCCCGTCTGGCACCACTGCCTTCAGCTTTCAGACTTTTCCAGGAAAAACTCAGCCAAGACTTTAATGTGCAGTGAATAGACTCCCTTATCTAAGATAAGCCAGCTTCCTGTAATTCATTGTTACCACTTGTTGATTACTAGACTGTGCCTATTGTAAAACATGGACATTTTATTTAACTTTAGTTCCTACTGTAACAGGACTGTTCTACTGTACTGGGACTGTAGCCCCTATTGTATCAGGACTGTTCTACTGTACTGGGACTGTAGCTCCTGATGTATCACTTTACACATTTGTTATACTTGCTGTTTTAGGAAACGTTTTTAGTTAGCATTTTAAATCATGTTGGTTGTACGAATATTTAAATGTGTGCAGGGTTGTAAGAGTGCAGAAATGTGTGTGTGTTTTCAAAATGTTGAAATGTGTATGCTTGCATCCTGCTGTGCTGATGCTGTTGTCACTGGACCTGTTAGAGCACTATGGAGATTGTTGACAACTGTCTCCCTCTTGTGGTTGTTTGTCTGAACTACAGTCACGTCCAAACATCGTACACGTAGAAACACATAAAAACATCCATCCATTTTGTAACCAGCCGTGTGTCAGACTCTCACAGGATGGGTCTCCCAGTAAAGACTCTGTGATCCCAGCCCTGTGTCAGACTCTCACAGGACGGGTCTCTCAGTAAAGACTCTGTGATCCCAGCCCTGTGTCAGACTCTCACAGGACGGGTCTCTCAGTAAAGACTCTGTGATCCCAGCCCTGTGGTGATTGGGATTGAGGGACTATCAGTCTGTTATTTCAGGCGTCTTTGGCCTTTCCTCTTCCTTCAGAGAAAGTTTCCACACCCCCCTCGTCCAGAAGCAGATAAGGACAAGGAGGAGAGCAGCTCGATCTGGGGGGAGAATTGCCTGGCTGGCTGTCAGTGTTCTTCCTGTTACACAGGGAAACTGCAGCCTGAAGCAGATCTGCTGCAAACGGATTGTCAGGACAGACAGAGTGACAGATATTTGGCCTGGCCCTGTGAACAGATAAAGACTTGTGCAAAGTCACCAACAAGCACATATATTTTTGGGCAGTTTTTCCGTTAAAAATATAATTGTATTACCACCAACAAAATGAAATCTTGTTATTGCAGAGTTGTGTTTTACACTGATTCTTATCATTCTTGCTAATTAGCAAGTGCCTGTTTCACTACATACTAAATATGATAAAGATCTTCAGGTGGGCAGCTGCAACGAAGAGAGGGCTTCACAGCCGAAACGTTGTGTTTTCTCTCTTCTCTTTTCAGCCTGGAATAAACCTGTTACTTGTTCCATTATAAAGATCTGCCTATTGACAACATAGATAGATACTTTATTGATCCTGTGAGGGAAATTGCAGTGGAACAGCAGCTTAACACAGACAACACACCCACAGTGTAACGAATGATACAATACTAATAATAATACAATACAATCAGTACAGTGAGGGGTGCACTAAAAGAGTTACACACAGTCCAGAACACACACAGAACAAACTAGTACACAGAAAAATCATATTGCACATATGAATATAAATATAGATGTAGATATAGATATAAATGTATTGTTACTACATGTATATAACGTGTATTAACATCTTATGCTGCCTGTTGGCTTTATCATGTTAAGGACCACAGTAATAAGGAAATGTTAAAGTGTCCAGTGCCTGGAGAGGGCGCTAGTGTGTTGCCCCTGGCAGGCTCTGTGAGAGGGGAAACGTTACTGCCTTCAGGCCCAGCTCTAATACCCCCGCAAGCACTCACAAGCACAGTGGTCTTATGTATCACAGGTGGTCTTGGCTCCAAACCACAGCACCCTGCAGCTTCCTGTTGGGGTCCTGCTGTCTCCTGGAGTGACATCACCATTACAGGAAGCAAGAACGTCGCCCTCTGTTGCTCAAGTTAAGAACTGCACTTACAGTAAGAAGTAATGATAATAAATAATTGCTTAAACTTATATAGCGTTTTTCTGGACACTCCACTCAAAGTGCTTTAAAGGTAATGGGGATCCCCTCCACCACCACCAGTGTGCAGCCCCACCTGGATGATGTGACGGCAGCCAGAGTGCACCAGTACTCTCCCCACACTCCAGCTC
Organism: Lepisosteus platostomus; assembly: GCF_059453375.1. Taxonomy (NCBI): domain Eukaryota; kingdom Metazoa; phylum Chordata; class Actinopteri; order Semionotiformes; family Lepisosteidae; genus Lepisosteus; species Lepisosteus platostomus. The sequence continues at coordinate 3,541,396 of NC_142613.1, forward strand.
TCAGTGGGGAGGAGAGCAGAGTGATGAAGCCAGTTCAGAGAGGGGGGTTATTAGGAAGCCATGATTGGTAAAGGCCAGGGGGAAATCTGGCCAGGACACTGGGTTAAGACCCCTACTCTTTTCTAGAAATGCCATAGGATACTTAATGACCACAGAGAGTCGGGACCTCGGTTTTTGCGTCTCATCCGAAGGATGGCGCCTTTTTTGTGTGCCTGGTTTAGAATGGTTCCAATACATCTGCACCTTTAAAGTTCGCCTTTCAATTTGACAGAAGAGGACCACATTCTGCCAATTCACACATACAGCTGATCAACAGAGATGGAGAGAAACACAGACCTACAGACCAAGATTAGAGTACAAAATGAGGCGAAAGACACAGAGTATTAAACTCTTCAGTATAACTTCAATTTTATTTTTTTTCACGCGGAGTCCACAGAATATAGAACAGAACAGAATTTGTAAGTTTCTCAGAATTTTTTTTCTGCTTCGTTACCAGTAGGTTAATATTAAATATACATCATACACAGTAACACAACACAAACCGAGAGGCATCGCGAATCACAGACACACCAGTTACAACTTACAATAGAGTATTTATATAGCGTATTTTTAGAAGAGAGACAGAGAGAGAGAGGGAGACCTAGAGAGGGAGCAGAAGAGGTAGAAAGAGGAGAGACAGATTATGATAAGTCAGAGAGTTTTGATTCCAAAAACAAACAGGACAGGAGCATCACTCACTTTCTCTCTGCTCTAAGTGATCATACAAAGAGTCAGTCTGGGCTTGCTGGCCTCTATTCTGTTGCTGATGTGGTGAGAAATGAGAAAAGACTGTGCACTGCAGGAGACACAGAGTGGCGTCCTACTGTGCCCTGTGCTGGACATAGTGGCATCATACCATGCTCTGGGCACAGAGTGGCGTCCTACCGTGCCCTGTGCTGGACATAGTGGCATCATACCATGCTCTGGGCACAGAGTGGCGTCCTACCGTGCCCTGTGCTGGACATAGTGACATCATACCATACTCTGGGCACAGAGTGGCGTCCTACCGTGCCCTGTGCTGGACATAGTGACATCATACCATGCTCTGGGCACAGAGTGACGTCCTACCGTGCCCTGTGCTGGACATAGTGACATCATACCATGCTCTGGGCACAGAGTGGCGTCGTACCTTGCCCTGTGCTGGACATAGTGGCATCATACCATGCTCTGGGCACAGAGTGGCGTCCTACCGTGCCCTGTGCTGGACACAGAGGACTGTCCTAGGGGCACTCTACCAGGCACTGCACCAGGCACAGAGGATCGCTGTACTATGCAGTGCACCGGGCACAGTCCTGGTGAATTCAGTGCAAACAGCTGAGATACAGTGTTTACAGATTAGTGCGGTCAGGTCCGACCAGACGGCAGCTCAGGCAGATGAGCACAGAGCGTGTGCTGGTGAATTCGACCCCGATCGTGAAAGGACAGGGTCACTGTGATGGCATGACCCATGTGTGTAGTACAATCAGGAATCCCCAGTGTGTGTGCACACTGGTAAATTCAGACCGGATTGTGAAAGGACGGGGTCACTGTGATGGCACATATGTTTAGTACAATCAGGAGTCCCCAGTGTGTGTGCTGGTGAATTCAGCTCTGATCAGAGTCCTGATTTTAGTGTTTGTAGTGTTGAGGGCAAAATAGTATTCTGAACAGGTGACAAGAAAGTATTTTAACAAACCAAGGTTCTCAGCCTGCACAGGAGACTTCGAAAACAGAAATAAAAAAATAGCACATAGAAAATAAAGCCGAGTTTCACTTTTTCCTTGTCATCCCAATATTGCACTATTATACTTCATTTTACCCTGTTCCTCTCAGTTGCACTGTTACCACAAGTAGCAAATCAAATGTCCCCAAGCTGGGTCATTTTAACATTTCTGTTGCCTCGATTTCACAGATTTGCTGCAGATAATGGTAGTGCAATGACTGGGGGGGAACAAGAAACACAATAAGAGACATACGAATGACAGTGTTACACCATAAAATGTGGGTAAATGATAAGCAGAGGAACTGAAATATCTTTCAAGATCAGAAACTAAGTTAAATCAGAATCAGTTGTGCATAAACAGTATTCCAGGAATAATCTGGGAACAGAGAACAGGCTCAGTAAACGGATAGATCCCAAATTATTCAGGTGATGATTTATAAAACAAACAGCTGCCGATGAAAGTATTAGCACTCCGAAGTAAGGTTATCTGCCAGTCTGAGAAATGTAATAATTATGGTTTCATCTATGCCCCTACTTCATGCTAGAGAGGGCCGGTCAGTGTGTCTGCAGTGGTGTCCAGTCCTGGTCCTGCAGGGTCGGTCAGTGTGTCTGGAGTGGTGTCCAGTCCTGGTCCTGGAGGATCAGTCAGTGTGTCTGCAGTGATGTCCAGTCCTGGTCCTGCAGGGTCGGTCAGTGTGTCTGCAGTGGTGTCCAGTCCTGGTCCTGCAGGGTCAGTCAGTGTGTCTGCAGTGATGTCCAGTCCTGGTCCTGGAGGATCAGTCAGTGTGTCTGCAGTGATGTCCAGTCCTGTTCCTGCAGAGCCGGTCAGTGTGTCTGCAGTGATGTCCAGTCCTGGTCCTGCAGGGTCAGTCAGTGTGTCTGCAGTGGTGTCCAGTCCTGGTCCTGGAGGATCAGTCAGTGTGTCTGCAGTGGTGTCCAGTCCTGGTCCTGGAGGATCAGTCAGTGTCTCTGCAGTGATGTCCAGTCCTGGTCCTGCAGGGTCAGTCAGTGTGTCTGCAGTGATGTCCAGTCCTGGTCCTGCAGGGTCAGTCAGTGTGTCTGCAGTGATGTCCAGTCCTGGTCCTGCAGGGTCAGTCAGTGTGTCTGGAGGTGTTCCAGGTCTCTTTAAAGCAGCAGTACTTGCAGAGCCCAGCTGGACAGAAAGCCTGCAGACTGACCAGCCCAGCAGGACCAGGACCTGCGATCCCTGTTCTTACACAGGCCACTAGACAGAACAGCTGTCCACAACACCAGTCCTGCCCAGGACTGCCAGCGTCACACCTCACAGCCACAGACCGGACTAAAGTCCTCCATGCTGATTCATGTGGGACATCTTATTTCTGCAGTGAAAATCTGGGATGTCCAGTATAATATGGAACCCTAGTCTCACGGATGACTGCAATTAGTCTCGCTCCAGACTGACTGCTAGTCCAGATCATCCCAGCTTAACCGGGCACCTGAGCTCCCCAATAAGACATCCCCATTTCCACACAGCTGTACTTTGACTGCTCAACTGCATTCAGAAATAACAGAATCAAAGAAAGGAAACTAGCTAACCCAAGAGATCCGGCATGTTTGTTGACCTGTGAAGTCCGTGCTTATATTTCTGGGGGAGGAGAGTCGATGGCGCTGTGCCGGGGAGTCATGGCCACAACCAATGCCGGGGTACCGCCTCACTGGAGCGTGGAGCTGAATAGGGCGCCTGCAGTTACACCAGCCTGCCGCCAGAGGGAGCTCAGAAACAAAACTGCTGTGAGCCGCAAAACACCTGCAAACCTAAACTTAGTCATAGTGATAGAGATGCAATAGTCAGGCGACTTTTCTGCAGAGAGGAAGGACAGCAAATGTATGTTGTTCTTACGTTTGTACTAATAATTCGTATTAAGTAGCTTTATTTTCCTCTGCTTATTCAATAAGAAGTACGCCTCCCTTTAGCATGGGAAAGCAGTGAAGTGTAATTTGCTCAGCTGGTGCCTCTCCTGTCCCTACACTGCCCTCTGGAGGAGTGGTCTGAGACTGCATGTGGGAGAGCACCATGGGAACACAGGGTGAGATCAGACACCATCATAACAACCGCCTGAAGGACTAATGTACCTGACTGCTGCTATCAAGACATTTTGTCAATGTGTTCTACAGTATGTGCCTTTGTGTGTCTGAGTGCCTCTGAGTGTGTGTCTGAGTGCCTCTGAGTGTGTGTCTTTGTGTGTCTGAGTGCCTCTGAGTGTGTGTCTTTGTCCTTGTGTGCTCAAGTGTATGTGAGTGTGGGTCTTTGTAGGTCCAAGTCTCCTGGGAGGCACACAGTGGCCATTCTGCACCAGCAGCCCCACTTGGGAGACGCACAGCAGCCAGTCAGCACCAGCAGCCCCACCTGGGAGACACACAGTGGCCATTCTGCACCAGCAGCCCCACCTGGGAGACGCACAGCAGCCAGTCTGCACCAGCAGCCCCACCTGGGAGACACACAGTGGCCATTCTGCACCAGCAGCCCCACGAATCAGTGAGAAGAGTAAGAAACAACTGCACCACTTGAACTGCGGGAACATGAGGGAGGCCAGATTGGTCAGAGAGCTCAGACTCAGAGTGGGAGGAAGCCAGGAGACTGAGGTCAACACCCCACCTACACAGGGCCACAGGGATCTTCAACCACCAAGTCGTCAGGACCTCAGTTTAAAGCTTCACCCAGACGACGTTACGTCCTTCAGGACAGCGTCCCTGGTCACCATACTGGCGCACTGATTTGGAAACAATGGTGCAGAGCAAAGGGCTCCCCCTACTGGGCCACCAACACCACTTGCAGTAGCAACCTGCTTTTCCCCAGAAGTCTCTAAGTCAGTAATGTATAGGCTATGGAAGTACAACACAGGTGCCTGTGTAACACAGGTAGTTGGTAGCAGTGGCGGTACCCCAGGTGAGACTCGGGTGTGAAGGGGATGTTGGGTATTTTCGAGCTGACTGCGGTTGGTGTGTGACAGCATGAGGGAAAGAGACCCAGAACCTCTCTGTGTGCAGTTGTGTGTGTGTGTGTGTCAGAGGGCTCAGACACAGGAGCAGTTCGGGTTGTTTTGTGAAAGAAACCGGCTGCTGAGAGTGTTGGGGAGCCTGCCCTGCGGCCGGCCAGCCCCACGGCGAGGGGGATCTAGAAGGATCTGCTCCCAGCCCGCGCCCCCCTCACCTCCTTCACCCACCCCTGTCCTCCTCCCCGCCCCCCTCTCTCTCTCCACTCCGAGCATCTTAAAACTCTGCGCGTCTGTTTTAAGACTTAAAAAACATTGATTCAAAAATTGTTCCTTAAAAAAACAATTATAGAAACGTGGAAAAGCAGGAGGAAGGAGACAGAAAACTATAGAACTTAAGAAAGCAATACAATAAAATCAAATAAAATTCACATCAGAATAGTACCTTGCAGCTGTGTAACTACCGATGTGGGCTGAGTCTTTATTTTAATCACTAGCTAATCTCCTAGCATTACTGAAGTAGAATAATTCAATAACATATATTCATATATATATGTATTCATATTAATATTTACACATCACAAACAATTACATTCTCTCAAGTTTATTATTGTTGTGTTGTTTTTTTGTTTTAAAACTAGATCAGTTTTGGTTCTGTGTTGCTTTCAAGTTCTGTTATGCATTTATGTAGTTGTTCACCCATTTCCTTTACGGTTAAATAGAAATTCATCACCTTTAGGAACGTTACAGGGATAGAACATTGAGAGATTTTAAGCGCCCCCCCACCCCGTATTGTGCCTTAATGCCCCCCCCCCTTCCCAACCCAACCTCCTCCCCTCTTTCTGCTCACAGACAGAGAAACAGACAGACAGACTGACAGGAGCGCAGAGGGGTCTTCAGTTCACACACAGCCTTCTGCTATCAGGCTACACCCTCCTTCTGCAGAGAGACAGGGGAGAGAGAGAGGGGAGGAGAGAGAGGGGAGGAGAGAGAGGGGAGGAGAGAGAGAGGGGAGGAGAGAGAGAGGGGAGGAGAGAGAGAGGGGAGGAGAGAGAGTAGAGGAGAGAGAGAGGAGGAGAGAGAGAGGAGGAGAGAGAGGGTGGAAGGGGGGAGGAGAGAGAGGGGAGAGGAGAGTAGAGAGGAGAGATGGGAGAGAGGAGGAGAGGGGGAGGAGAGAGATAGGGGAGAAGGGAGGGGAAGGGAGAGAGGGAGGAGAGAGAGAGGAGGGAAGGAGGGGGGGAGGAGAGGAAGGAGAAGGGGGAGAGGCAGGAGGAAGAGAGGGTGGAGGGAGAGGAAAAGCTCTTAGAAAATGTGAAAAAGACAATTGGCGAATGTTTCCAAACTTTTCAGGGTACATCAAAAATAATTGGCAATTCTAAGAAAAACGTGCTCATACCAATCTTACACGCGGCTGTGCCTTTGTCTCTTTAGCTTCAGCACGCAGTATCCCCCGAGGTTCAGGGCGCAGTGTTAACGAGACTCACTCACCAGCCCACTGCTCTCCGCTCACATCTGGTTGGAGAAGGAGGTGGGCGCCACGGGCTGGCCGTACCCTCCCTGACTGTAGTCGCCTCCTTGGTTGTAGCCCCCTTGCTGGCCATACTCGGGCTGGTACCCCCCCTGTGAGCTGGCGTAGGGGTCGGCCTGGCCGTAGCCCCCCTCCGGGCCGTAGCCGCCCCCTGGCTGGCTGAAGGACTCGGGGGCGGGCTGCTTCTCCTGTGAGGGTGGGGGGTAGCGCATGAAGGGGGCGCTCCAGCCTGTCTCCTTGAACACAAACCACAGGTTCCCTGCCCACAGGATGAGGTTCAGGAAGCCGAAGACCTGAGAGGAGAGAGAGAGGGGGGGGGAGGAGAGAGAGAGGAGGGAGGGGGAGGAGAGAGGGGGGAGAGAGAGAGGGGGGAGAGAAGAGAAGGGGCAGAGAGGAGAGAGAGAGGAGGGAGGGGGAGGAGAGAGAGGGGGGAGAGGGAGGAGAGAGGGGGGAGAGAGAGAGGGGGGAGAGAGAGATGGGGGAGAGAGGGAGGAGAGAAGAGAGAGAGGGGAGAGAGAGGGGGGAGAGAAGAGAAGGGGCAGAGAGGGGAGAGGGAGGTGGGAGGGAGAGGAGAGAGGGGGGAGAGAGAGGAGAGAGGGAGGTGGGAGGGAGAGGAGACCGAGAGAGGAGAGAGGGAGGTGGGAGGGAGAGGAGAGAGAGAGGGGGGAGGGAGAAGGGGAGAGGAGAGAGAGAGGAGGGAGGGGGAGGAGAGAGGGGGGAGAGAAGAGAAGGGGCAGAGAGGGGAGAGAGGGAGAAGGGGAGAGGAGAGAGAGAGGAGGGAGGGTAGAGAGAGAGGGAGGAGAGAAGAGAAGGGGCAGAGAGGGGAGAGAGAGGACAGAGGAAGAGGAGAGAGAAGAGAGAGGGAGGGGGGAGGGAGAGGAGACCGAGAGAGGAGAGAGGGAGATGGGAGGGAGAGGAGAGAGAGGGGAGAGAGGGAGGAGAGAAGAGAGAGAGGGGAGAGAGAGGGGGGAGAGAAGAGAAGGGGCAGAGAGGGGAGAGAGAGGACAGAGGAAGAGGAGATGGAGAGAGGAGAGAGGGAGAGGAGACCGAGAGAGGAGAGAGGGAGAGGAGAGAGAAGAGAGAGGGAGGGGGGAGGGAGAGGAGACCGAGAGAGGAGAGAGGGAGGTGGGAGGGAGAGGAGAGAGGGGGGAGAGAGGGGAGAGAGAGAGGAGAGAGGGGGAGGAGAGAGAGGGGAGAGAGGGAGGTGGGAGGGAGAGAGAGAGGGGGGAGAGAAGAGAAGGGGCAGAGAGGGGAGAGAGAGGACAGAGGAAGAGGAGATGGAGAGAGGAGAGAGGGAGAGGAGACCGAGAGAGGAGAGAGGGGGGTGGGAGGGAGAGGAGAGAGAGGGGAGAGAGGGAGGAGAGAAGAGAGAGAGGGGAGAGAGAGAGGGGGGAGAGAAGAGAAAGGGCAGAGAGGGGAGAGAGAGGACAGAGGAAGAGGAGATGGAGAGAGGAGAGAGGGAGAGGAGAGAGAAGAGAGAGGGAGGGGGGTAGAGAGCACAGGGGGATGGGAGAGGGGAACAGAGGGGATTAAGGCAGGGGAGAAGGGGAGGGACAGAGGAAGGAGGGGCAGAAGACGGGGCGTCAGCCAGTCTCCGCGCTGCCAGTGTACCCCAGAGCCCCGGCCCCCGGAGGGCGCTGTCTTACCACCGAGGTGTTGAGGCCGGACGTGACGGGGTCGTGCAGCTCCTTGCAGCGGTTCCCCGGCTCCTCGCACGCCTTGATCAGGGTGATGACCCGCTCGGGGTCCGTGGCCGTCTTCACGTCCGACAGCCCCTTGGCCCAGGCGGCCGAGCTCACCAGCCACATGAACGCGAACACGCACGTCACCACGAAGTCCTGCAACACAGGGACACGCGTCAGCGGGGGACACGGGCCAGAGAGAGGGTGGACACGACACACTGACCACACAGCGCAGGGCCGAGAGAGGGACGTAGCCTGAGAGAGGGTGGACAGGATGGACACAACACACCGACCACACAGCGCAGGGCAGAGAGAGGGACATAGCCTGAGAGAGGGTGGACAGGATGGACACAACACACCGACCACACAGCGCAGGGCAGAGAGAGGGACATACTGTAGCCTGAGAGAGGGTGGACAGGATGGACACAACACACTGACCACACAGCACAGGGCAGAGAGAGGGACATACTGTAGCCTGAGAGAGGGTGGACAGGATGGACACAACACACTGACCACACAGCACAGGGCAGAGAGAGGGACATAGCCTGAGAGAGGGTGGACAGGATGGACATAACACACTGACCACACAGCGCAGGGCAGAGAGAGGGACATAGCCTGAGAGACACAGAGTGGACATGTCACACTGACCACACAGGGGAGGAGAGAGAGAGAGGGTAGGAGAGGAGAGTGGGGAGGGGAGCACAGCACAGGGCTGAGAGAGGGACATAGCCTGAGAGACGCTGGGAGACGCTGGGAGACGCTGGGAGACGCTGGGAGACGCAGATAGCTACAGAGAGACACCGGGAGACACTGGGAGACGTAGGAAGATGCTAGGAGACATAGGAAGATGCTGGGACACGCAGGGAGATGCAGAGAAACACTAGGAGACACTGGGAGAAAGAGAAAGAGACACAGGAAGAGCAGGACTCAGACAATCGGAGGCAGTGACTCACAATCATGGGCCCCTTGTTGTTCTCGCGGTAGCGCTCCTGGAAGAAGAAGTAGACGACGAGGGCCCCCAGCGAGTACAGGAAGGAGAAGACTCCGATGGTGACGAAGAACTGTGCTGAGGAGGAGTAATCGCCCAGCAGGAACAGCCTCTCTGTGCCACCCTTACTGCAGGTGGGGGCATCGAAATACACCTGGTGCAGCCTGGGGGGCAGTGGGGGGCAGCAGAGAGATGGGGGTGAGAGAGGGACAGGGAGAGGAGAGAGTTATCATCTCCAGAAATACGGAACAACAGTGTCACACTGTCCAGAGCAGACACACACAGAGAACGACTGTGTCACACATAGACAGACACACACAGAATGACAGTGTCACACTGTCCAGAGCAGACACACACAGAGAACGACTGTGTCACACAGAGACAGACACACAGAATGACAGTGTCACACTGTCCAGAGCAGACACACACAGAGAACGACTGTGTCACACAGAGACAGACACACAGAATGACAGTGTCACACTGTCCAGAGCAGACACACACAGAGAACGACTGTGTCACAGAGACAGACACACACAGAATGACAGGGTCACACTGTCCAGAGCAGACACACACAGAGAACGACTGTGTCACAGAGACAGACACACACAGAATGACAGTGTGACACAGAGACAGACACACACAGACTGACAGTGTCACAGAGAGAACAACAGTGTCACACAGAGACAGATACACACAGAACAGCAGTGTCACAGAGAGAATGACAGTGTGACACAGAGACAGACACACAGAGAGAACAACAGTGTCACACTCTCCAGCACAGACACACACAGAGAACGACAGTCACCCAGCCTAACACACAGAGACACAGCCCTGCCAGCAGGGGGCGGTGTGTACCTGAAGGGATACTCGAACTCCACCTCGATGCTCAGGTCGCTCTCGTTGCGCACCTGGCACTCCACGCTCATCTTGAACTCGCCCGAGTAGCTGCCACACGTGGCGAACGCGAAGATGGCGAACACCTGGGGGCAAATAGAGGGGGTTTACTCACAGGCACGGTGCTCTGGCCCCGAGCGAGGGGCGCTGTGGGCTGGTGTGTGGCAGTGCACTTCTTCAGGGGGGCTGCAGGGGGCGCTCCAGCACCCCTCCCCCTGGGGAAGGAAGAAGGAGCAACTGTCTCTGGCTACCGCAGTGCCGCCAATCTCAACACAGCAAAACAGACTGCACTGGAGGTGAAGCTGTCTGCAGAAATCTGACCCAGCTGTCTTAGCAAGCCCGTATGGAACAGAGCAGCTCTGACTAGGTCTCTGCAAAGTAACACTGCCTACCAGACCCCCACTGCAGGCTTGACCCCCTGCATGCTCTTGCAGACCCCTGCCTGACCAAGCAGAGAAAACGTCTGTGTGTCTGTGCTTGGTCTTGGGTCCACCACGCACGCCGGTCTGTTCAGAGTCACTGACTGCCCAGCCCCTGCTGTTCACTAGAGCTCAGGTGCCTGCCAGCCAGCAGTAAACCCTGGAACGGCTCAGACTGCTGTGCAACGGGAGTCACGATGGGGAGCACTTTATCACAGCATTTGTTCTGAAACTATTCTTATGCATCACATATGTATTTGTATCTCCTATTCAATTCAATTCAGGATGCTTTATTGGCACGACCAATGAATACATCTGTGCTGCCAAAAGCAATACAAATACAATTAACATCGAATCTCCAGCTCTCCTGTCTCCTGTCCTTGCTGTTCCTCTTTCTGTGGGCTGTCCCAAGGGGAACAGGGAACAGACGTCCAGCTCATAACTGTGCAGGCTCTGGGTCGTGATGTTTCATCCTGCTGTCTATTTACTGGAGATCATTGTACAAAAAGCCCTGAAAGATGTGCTCCTGTGGAGGAGGGGGGAGGGGAGAGAAAGCAGACTGGCAGAGGCAGCTCTGGCTTTCAAGTGCGTTTCTATAGGTTAGCAGGGAGTTTAACTGGGAGTTTATGGGGGCAGATTCCTATTAATCATATTTCCAAGGCTGTCTTCATCCCACAAGGCTAGTTTCTATATGGGGGTTCCCCCCTTTTTTATCTAAACTACCCCTCCCGATAATCAACCCCCCAAATCCCCAAACGAAGTCTACGATGAAATGGTGACGCGAATTCTGTTGGAAGCGATCTGAACCGATCCAAACTGCCGTCTGTGGATCTGCTGTAATCCTCGTCAGGGCACAGACAGGGCAGCACACACAGGCTTGACAGTGTCAGGGCTACCCCACTGTTCTTGGGGTGAAACAGCTTTCCTATGTGCATTTTCTGGGGGACCACCCAGCGCACCCCAGTGTGGTGTGGGGGTGCCCTGTCACTGTAAATGATCTTTCCTTATTGAGGAAAGGTTAAGGTTCATTTCATTCTGCTCTGAAAGGTGAAGGCAAAGAGAAGATAAACACTGCGTTTTGGCCTTGGAGCCTTCTTCAGGTGTGACACCTTTACCTTTAAATCAGTCTATACCTGTTCCTGTGCAGCCTACGCATGCTGACGCAGCTCCCTGCTCAAACGGTGTCTTATTGAGGACAGGCTGTCTGTTACTGCTGGCTTTTCAACCACTGTTACAGACACATACAATAATACTCCTGGAACGGAGGTGCAGGAGACCTGACTGCTCCTGATTTTTATATTATTCAAGAAAGAAAAACTGATGCTCTTGTCCTTTTTTTTAAAATAAAAAACAAAGCCTGAGAGCACACTATCACACACACATGCTGCACTGCAGATTAAGGAAGGCTATTTTTACCATTGTGCCACAGATCGGATTGAACTGAGAATCCTGATATTAATCCATTTCACTGGAGCACCATCTGTCAGACAACCTTCATCTCCAAGAGAACAGAGCTACACATAACAACACCTGACGCACACACACACACACACACACAACAGTACCAGGCACACACACCACAGCACCTGGTACACACACACTTTAGCACCAGGCACATACAGTACAACACAGCACCTGGCACACACACACACACCACAGCACCTGGCACACACACACACACCACAGCACCTGGCACACACACCACAGCACCCGGCACACACACAGCACAGCACCTGGCACACACACACAACAGTACCAGGCACACAAATTAGCACCAGGCACACACACCACAGCACCTGGCACACACACACATTAGCACCAGGCACACACACACACACAACAGCACCTGGTACACACACACATTAGCACCAGGCACACAACAGCACCTGGCGCGCGCGCACACACACACACACACACACACACACACACACACACTAGCACCAGGCACACAACAGCACCTGGCGCGCGCGCGCGCACACACACACACACACACACACACACACACACACACACAACAGCAGCAGGTACACATATACACTACATGCCAGATACAACAGACTACAGCACCTGGCACATCTGCCTGTTTCAGATATAACCACATCTACCCCACTTCCTGTCTCGATATACCCACACCTGCCACACTTCCTGTCTCGATATATACCCACCTGCCCCATGACAGGGTCACACAGTCCAACGCAGACACACACAACGCACAACAGTGTTACACAGATATACCCACACCTACTTCCTTGCCTTCCTCCCTCACAGCTCATTAAGGAGCTGATCATAAATGCACAGTAGAGAGATATGGAGAGAAAAATGAGAGGCAATTTTCATGTTTGACACTGAGAAGTAGAGGCGATAATGAAATGCGTGTGGAAGGAAAAAAATCATCTCTTTGGAGAGCAGGAGGTGCGGTATTCTGAGAAATAAAGGAGTGGAACATAATGTCTGCCTGTTCCACCTGTTAGCTCTGTACCTAACTATGTGAGATCAGTTTCAGAATCTCCTCCTGCAGAAGGAAGTTAAAATGCCCAGACGTGGAGGACAGGAACACAGTACCCAGAATGCCATCGCAGAGCCGACACGAGAAACGGACGTGACCTGGAAATTCAGGCCAACCGGCACGGCTGCCCCTATCCTGTCCCACCATGCAATGCGCCATGGACAGAGAGCACCTGGGGCAGCGAGACACTCAACTGCCCAGTGTCAGAGTCAGCAGGTGGGACTTCAGGCAAGATGAGGAAGAAAGGGATATTTAATACAAACAGCACATGGTGCTTACAGACGCTCAGAGCTGTCCTGTAATCTATGAGTGTTAAACACAGATTCTCTGCCTGCAGACAGCAGCTGTGTGGATCTGAATCTGAGGACTAAGAACAAACTGGGGGAGTCTTGTCTGACAGATCACTGGCGCTGATCTTTCAGCCCGATCCCACGTGTATCACTCGGAAGTCTTGCCTAAAGCACATTCCATCCTAGAGGACCTTCACCCAAATTCCAATGACTCCCCTCAGAGCGCAGATACAGTACAGCTTTCCCAGTTTAAAAACAAACAGGTTCAAATATCTCATTTCTACCTGCAGCCATAACCTTGACCAACAGTTGACTCTTTTATAATAATAATAAGAAGAACTCCTCACACTTATATAGCGCTTTTCTGGACACTCCACTCAAAGCGCTGTACAGGTAATGGGGATCCCCTCCACCACCACCAGTGTGCAGCCCCACCTGGATCCTCTCCCCACACAGCAGCTCTCAGTGGGGAGGAGAGCAGAGTGATGAAGCCAGTTCAGAGAGGGGGGGTATTAGGAGGCCATGATGGGTAAGGACCAATGGGAAATTTGGCCAGGACACTGGGGTTACACCCCTACTCTTTTCGAGAAACGCCCGGGGATTTACGCACAGATACGCGTCTTGTTTGTTCGTGTCCTGCCGCTGTACAACAAGTTGCCCCTTCGGGGAGAGGCACGACCCTCTCTCTCGAGACGGTTCGGTACCACGAGCCAGGCCACTGCGGGCTGCAGTCCCCACGGGACACGGGAGTCAGGGGGCAGCTCTGTTGTCCCCGGGCGTCCCCGGACACCAGGCTCATTGCGTCCAGCGCCGCCCGCCTCTTCCTGTGTGTGTTCGGAACCGCCAGGCTGCTGTTAACTGGGCGCCAGGGCTGTACCGCCTGGTCTGGCCTGCGTGGCAGGCTCAGGGTGACCCTGCCAGCTCCGGTCCACCTGCCTGGCCACTCCCTGACCGTCCGGTCAGAGCCGGCTCGCCGCAGCCATGGGTCTACAGAGCTCAGCCTGCAGTGCAAGCGCACCAGTGGGGAGAGATTCTTCACCAGGCAGAGAGACAGGGGAGTGGCACCATGCCCTTTAGAGACGGGGAAAAACAACGGAAGCAAGACTGGAATAAATACTGCGGCGGGCCGCCAGCAAGAATACTTTCTGACAATGAGTGATTCAGTGATTCACCGAGCGGCTGACTCACTGCCTCCTCCACCCCCACCTTCATTCACAGCACACTGGAGAGCGGACAGGGAGGCTGCGCAGGCCGGTTGCCACGGCAACGGGACCTGAGCAGGGAAAGCAGGTGGGGCCGCGGCGGTGGAGGAGGCTGACATCACGGTTTCCACGGAGACCGGAGATGTTCCGTACCTGAGCCGCGATGACAGTCTGGCCCCGAGACTGTGCTGGCCAGCCTTTCATCTGCTGCAGCAGCAGGAGAGCGCACCCGCTCACACACACACACAAACACACACACACACACACACACACACACACTTACAGCTCAAACTGCTGAGCTGCCGTTCATTAGAGAGACCTCGTTTCCAATCTGGGTGCCTTGATTGACAAAAACATCCTCTGGCTGTGTGTATACAGTACCTGCTCTCCTCTTGCTGGTAACAAAGACAAGACTAGGGGCTGCGCACACTAGCACAGACTACTGTGACAGGACTGTTCTACTGTACTGGGACTGTAGCTCCTATTGTAACAGGACTGTTCTACTGTACTGGGACTGTAGCTCCTATTGTAACAGGACTGTTCTACTGTACTGGGACTGTAGCCCCTACTGTAACAGGACTGTTCTACTGTACTGGGACTGTAGCCCCTATTGTAACAGGACTGTTCTACTGTACTGGGACTGTAGCTCCTATTGTAACAGGACTGTTCTACTGTACTGGGACTGTAGCTCCTATTGTAACAGGACTGTTCTACTGTACTGGGACTGTAGCCCCTATTGTAACAGGACTGTTCTACTGTACTGGGACTGTAGCCCCTATTGTAACAGGACTGTTCTACTGTACTGGGACTGTAGCCCCTATTGTTACAGGACTGTTCTACTGTACTATTCTACAGCCCTCTTGCTATAAGAGGATTAATACTGTTGTGTTTCCACAGAGGGGTCCATAATGAAATTGCAGCTCTGAAGAATTAAAAAAACATCGAGCACTAATGGAAACTCTACAGAGGACAGACGGCAATATCAGTCTGCTTGTTAGCATTGATTCATTTCCCTCTCCAAAATCATCCTGGAAAACCTCACCTGCTGCCGTCACCCCCCCGCCCTTCCACCTTTCTTCCCTGAAATAAGCTCCTTAATCCCCTTTTCCACACTGACCCCACGGACACACACACAGGCCGACACTCAGGCCAGCGCACACATGCTTCTGCGGACGTTCCACTGTGCTTCTCACTGGGGGGGTTCCCCAAGGACAGAGAAAAGTCAAAACGTCTGAGAGGACAGGGGGGGGGAGGGGGGTCATCTGGTGTACGGCCACTAGGGGGCAGAGGCAACACCGGACAGTGAGTCACCCGAGAAGCAGAAGTCGGGCCAAGAACACACAGGCACACACGAGCCTGACTGAAACTCAATAGATCACACACACGCTTACTAATGTCACACAAGGTGGGCCTGGAAGCACTCACTCAAACACACTTTGAGGCACAAATCTCTATCTCTTGCCCACACGGTCCAGCATCCTACTGGCCTAACCACCTACGAATGCCCCTGCCTCTCCCCAGCCATCTGTCCCCGAGCAGGTACAGAGCAGGCGACGGGAGATTTACAGCCTCCCCACAGCATGTCAGAACGAGCTATTAAAAATGCAGCCATTAGCAAGATGGATTAAGGCAGGAACAAACATTTAAAGCACCAAAGCCAATAACTCAGCTCAGCTGGCAGACTCGCAGTCGGTCTGCTGTTTGTGTCTATTACACACCCAGCGTGATGACGGGGTTCATCATCCCTGCCAGGGGCAGGAGTCCCGAGGAAGGGCAGCTCCCCTGCCTCCGATCCGCAGTGCTCAATAATTCCAGCCCAGCCGGCTCCGTCCAGCGCCGCAGTGCCCTTCCCACCGCCCAGGGAGAGACGGACCCCGGCCCTCTGCCATCCAGCCCTGGCTCTGAGCCCGACGCGCTTCTGTCTGCTGGCTGGCCCCGCTGGGACCTCTCCGCGCTAACACTTCTGCCTAAAAATGTCGAGAGGCCTCCCGTCTGTCCAGAGAGGTGTGCTGGGAAACCCAGCTGGTGCTCTGAAGCCCGTCAGCTCCCGGCCTGCGTCAGGGAAGCGGTTCTCCGGCTCTGGCTGTCAACAGCATCCGGGGCCACAGTGTGTGGAGAGGCTGGCAAACCTCTTTGCTTTGTTAACAGCGGAATACGCCCCTGTGTAAACACCGCACACCGCAGGCCAAGAGACCACTCATCACTCAGACTCATTAAACCACTGATGCCGGGTGATATTAACAAGGACTGCTCAGGGTGGGGTTCTGAAGAGCTGCAAGAGGGTACTGTGCAGGTTTTCATTTAGCGCACTAGGAGATTGTACAGGTGAGCTGTAGCTACCAGCAGGCAGCGGCCTGGAAGACAGGACAGGAACACACCTGCTCAGGAAGACAGGCCAATAGCACACCTGTACACAGAGACAGGCCAATAGCACACCTGCACACAGAGACAGGCCAGAAACACTCCTGCACACAGAGATAGGCCAAGAGCAAACCTGCACACAGAGACAGGCCAAGAGCACACCTGCACACAGAGACAGGCCAAGAGCACACCTGTACCCAGAGACTGGCCAGGAATACACCTGCACGCAGAGACAGGCCAGAAACACTCCTGCACACAAAGACAGGCCAAGAGCACACCTGCACACAGAGATAGGCCAAGAGCACACCTGCACACAGAGACAGGCCAAGAGCACACCTGCACACAGAGACAGGCCAAGAGCACACCTGCACACAGAGACAGGCCAAGAGCACAATAATAATAATAATTAATTGCTTACACTTATATAGCGCTTTTCTGGACACTCCACTCAAAGCGCTTTACAGGTAATGGGGACTCCCCTCCACCACCACCAATGTGCAGCATCCACCTGGATGATGCGACGGCAGCCATAGTGCGCCAGAACGCTCACCACACATCAGCTATCAGTGGGGAGGAGAGCAGAGTAATGTAGCCAATTCATAGAAGGGGATTATTAGGAGGCCATGATTGGTAAGGGCCAATTGGAAATTTGGCCAGGACACCGGGGTTACACCCCTACTCTTTTCGAGAAGCACCCTGGGATTTTTAATGACCACAGAGAGTCAGGACCTCGGTTTTACGTCTCATCCGAAGGACGGCGCCTGTTTACAGTATAGTGTCCCCATCACTATACTGGGGCATTAGGACCCACATGGACCACAGGGTGAGCGCCCCCTGCTGGCCCCACTAACACCTCTTCCACACCTGCACACAAAGACAGGCCAAGAGCACACCTGCACACAGAGATAGGCCAAGAGCACACCTGCACACAGAGATAGGCCAAGAGCACACCTGCACACAGAGACAGGCCAAGAGCACACCTGCACACAGACACAGGCCAGAAACACTCCTGCACACAAAGACAGGCCAAGAGCACACCTGCACACAGAGATAGGCCAAGAGCACACCTGCACACAGAGATAGGCCAAGAGCACACCTGCACACAGAGACAGGCCAATAGCACACCTGTACACAGAGACGGGCCAGGAACACTCCTGCACACAGACACAGGCCAGGAACACTCCTGCACACAGACACAGGCCAGGAACACACCTGCACACAGAGACAGGCCAGGAACACTCCTGCTCAGGAAGACAGGCCAAGAGCACACCTGCACACAGAGACAGGCCAGGAACACTCCTGCACACAGGAGTCATGGGTTCTTTAATAACTAAGCAGTCAGGACAGTATAGTTAATACTCCTATCGTTACATACAGACATGGGTTCTTTAATAACCAAGCAGACACAACCTCAGTTTAACATCTCACCGTACAGCGGTGCTCCATGTTACCAATCAGGGATACTGGTCTGGTAAGAGGGTGGAGCACCACCTACTGGTACAATTAAAACTAATTACAGCAGCCACCTGGTGTTTCATCAGAAGCCTCCTATCCCAGGACTGACCCGACCCAGCCTGCCTGCGCTCCTGAGACCTGATGAGATCAAACTACAAAGTGGTAACACCATTGTCAGGTAGCGCGAACCCAACCAAGAAAACAGAAATTGTGAAACAGGAAGCTTGAATTAGCGATCTACGAGACTTACATGACTTGTGTGGATAACATATCCTTTTCATCCAACAAGGAGGAGACTCGATTAAAATTCCAAACAGAATGTTAAGCTATATAGTCAAAAGCACAGAAACTAAATCAAGTGATATATTATAATTGTACTATGCACTGGTGAAGCCTCATTTATACATGCTTGTACAGATTTGGTCCACACCATACAAAAAAAGATACTGCTGGAGGAAGATACATCCTCGGGTTTAAAGAGATTTCATATACCGACAAAGCCTGATTATCTAAATCTCTTTAGTCTTGCGCATAGAAAACTACGAGGGAACCCGATTTAACTCTAGTATTTTATATCTTCAAAGACACAGACAAAGTGAACCCACTGGACTTCATCAGGACCAACACAAACTGGAGGACGCAGGAGGAAGCTACATGGAGGTGCATTTAAAAGTGTGTTCACCAGGGAAAACAACAACACACAAGAACTGAAGGCTCTGTGGACGTTAGGAGTACTTGGCCAGATAAGCATGGCTGAACCCGCTTGGTTAACGGGCAGCCCTCTGACCACAGGACGAGGCGACTCGAACCCCAGTCGGACAGCAGGAGCCAAGGGTCAGCCGCAGGGTGGAGACTGGGCGCAGCAGGGAGGCTGGAGACGAACGTGTTTGAGTCGGTGTATATATATATACTGTAGAGCTGGGTTTTGTAAATGATGGGGTGTGATCAACTTGTTGTTAACTCTCCCAAACTTCAATAAATAACTTCCATAACTTCTTTACACAAAAGGTTGTGGGTGTGTGGAGTAATAAGATGAATGGCCTCCTCTTACATGTATCCATCCCTACTTTTCCATGATCTTACCAGAAGCTGTGGCTCTAGAACTGACAGTCGTAATAACCAGACATTAGCAGCAGACCAGTACAGTGCAACGATGGTCAGAACAATAACACTGCCTGACTGACAGTAAAGACATAACTGCTGAAAAGCCCTGGTTAGTATTCAGAGTTTAGTTACTTCTCATAGTTACCTCACAGATTTGCTCAAAACTTCAGTGTACAATATTTACAATGTACAATTATTAAAGTATTAAAGTATGCAATTATTTGCAATCCCCACCTGTAGCCACCTCTAATGCCACTGCTGACTTTCACCTCTTGTTCATAGCGCTGAGTTCACAGGCATGCTGCATATCTGTGCTGTCTCTGTCTCGGCCCTGACTCAGCCCTGGATGATACCATCTCACTGCAGTGATATGGGAGGGGTTGTGAGTCACTGATGGCAGTGCTGTCTGAGTGAGAAGATGACGTCACAGTGCTGTCTGAGTGAGAAGATGATGTCACAGTGCTGCCTAGCACCGTGTAAGAAGATGTGATCTCACAGTGTTCTCTGTGTAAGAAGATTAAATTACAGTGCGGTCTGAGTAAGAAGGTGATGTCACAGTGTGGTCTGAGTAGGAAGGTGATGTCACAGTGTGGTCTGTGTAAGAAGGTGATGTCACAGTGTGGTCTGTGTAAGAAGGTGATGTGACAGCGCTGTCTAGCACTGTGTAAGTAGAAGTGATGTCACAGTGCTCTCTAAGTAAGATGATATCACAGCGTGGTTTGTGTAAGAAGATTATATCACAGTGCTGTCTGAGTCTGAAGATAATGCCACAATATGAAGGTGATATCATAGCGTGGTCTGAGTGAGGAGAGGTGATGTCACAGTGCTGTCTGAGTAAGAAGGTGATGTCACATTGCTGTCTGAGTAAGAAGGTGATGTCATAGTGCTCCCTCTGAGGAGATGATGCAGCCAAAAGTGAGACTGTTGGGCTGGTCAACCTGTCCTTCAGAGCCCGACTCTGGGGGCTCAGGAGAGCATCACACCATGCTGCCCTCGCAGGAGGATGAACCCCTGGAGAACCCTCTGGTCTCTGCCCTCACTGGAGGGTAAAACCCCAGAGATGCCCCATACGCTTCTTGTTCTCTTCCTCCGGGCGCCCACACTCTCGTTTCCAAGCAGAGAAGCTGCCCTGTGCACAATGCTGCCCTGTGCAGAGCCTCTCTCTCTGCCACATCGCGCCCTGCGTGGCAGCCTCCTCATCGCAGAGCTGGGTGCCAGCTGAACAGCGGCTTTCGCTGCATAATTCATCAGGTTCGAGCAGAGGAAGCAGAACAAGGAGCTGCAGGAATGCGCATGGGCTGCCCATACTCGCCCAGTCCCTGTCAGCCTTCCCACCTGAGCAAACACCCAAGTACATCCAGCTACAGCTGAACAATCCCTCCTGGGACACACTCAAGCCTATCCTGACTGTATATACTGCAGCACCCTGACTCTGTCACAGACCCTATGGAGACTTGTGATACTGTATAAAGCCTCATAGAGAATCCTGGCTCTGACACAGGCCCTATAGAGACTTGTGATACTGTATAAACCCTCATAGAGAATCCTGACTCTGACACAGACCCTATAGAGACTTGTGATACTGTATAAAAGCCCCATAGAGAACCCTGACTCTGCACACTTATGACTATGAACCCTGACTACATAGCTATAGACTATATAGATACTTGTGATACTATATACAAGCCTCTTAGAGAAGCCTGACTCTGACACAGGCCCTATAGTGACTCATGCTACCATATAAAAGCCCTACAGAGACCTGTGACTCTGAGAATACTGAGAATCCTGACTCTGTTTACAAGCCCTGTAGAGAATCCTGACTCTGTATACAAACACTATAGAGAATCCTGACTCTGTATACAAGCCCTATAGAGAATCCTGACTCTGTATACAAGCCCTATAGAGAATCCTGGCTCTGTATACAAGCCCAGTAGAGAATCCTGACTCTGTATACAAACACTATAGAGAATCCTGACTCTGTATACAAACACTAAGAGAATCCTGGCTCTGTATACAAGCCCTGTAGAGAATCCTGACTCTGTATACAAGCCCTGTAGAGAATCCTGACTCTGTATACAAACACTATAAAGAATCCTGGCTCTGTATACAAGCCCTATAGAGAATCCTGACTCTGTATACAAACACTATAGAGAATCCTGGCTCTGTATACAAGCCCAGTAGAGAATCCTGACTCTGTATACAAACACTATAGAGAATCCTGACTCTGTATACAAACACTATAGAGAATCCTGGCTCTGTATACAAACACTATAGAGAATCCTGGCTCTGTATACAAGCCCTGTAGAGAATCCTGACTCTGCATGCAAGCCTTATGCAGACCTGCAGTCATGTATACAATCCCTAGGGAGTATACATCCCTATTAAAGAGACAGCATGGTAAAAGCCCTGGACCAGGCTGATCGAGTACTGCAGCAGGAAAAGGCTCAGTTGCCAGGAAGGGAGTGGAGGAAGAAATGAAGTGGTGCACCCCAGGCCCTTCCTTCTCCAGCACTGGTGAACCCACAACGATGACAGACGCACCAGCCCTCTGCTACAAAATCTCTGGGGCCTGTTTTTCCATTTAGGAAACCTTCCGAAGGAGAAGAGGCCATGTGGTCCATGATCTGAAGTAATTCTGCTCCATAACTGCAGGAAGCGTTAATGACCGAACGAACGAGCTGCGCGTTATTGTAGTGGAAGCCCAGCATGCCTCACGTCCGGATGTTGTGCTGGGAGGCTATTCTGAGCTGGAAACAGGTGCAATGGTGAAAACATGTAGACTGAAAAAAATAAAGGGGCTTAATTGAACACAGGGGTGTCCAGACTGAAGGCAGCTCCAGGTTTTCCTTCGAGCCGGGATTAAAATAACTACCCTTAATCAGCTGCTCAATTAGTAGAGTTCACATGCCTTCCGCGTCTCTGTTCATTGAGTCTGCGAAGCTGCAGAAAGCTGATTTAGCGCAACGAGTGGACCTTGGCACCACAGAGGGAGAATGTACAACACAGCGCTTGATAAATCTATCTGGTGTGTAACGCTGATATCGCCCCGCCCCCCTGGCCCCACTTCCGCTCGGCCATGACGTCACTGGCGGGCCGCGGACACTGACAATACGTGGAGCGGAGCCAGAACGGAATGGCTCTCTCTCCGTTACCGCAGGGGGCTGAGCCGAGGAATCGGGACCTCTCAGCGTCAGGAGTGGGGGGAGGGCCTGCGGGCGAGCCGCTCACGAGAGGGATGCTGTTCTCAGGCCAGGCGGCGGTAAAATATCGGAGGTTTGTTGGCTAAACGTGAACAAGAGGATCGCTTTCGCGGAGCGCAGAGGTGCGTTTCCTCTGCCGCAAGACCCAGAAATAAAGAGCGTCATATTTTCTTTCTTCTGCGAAAACCCTCCTTTCCTTAGTCCTGGGGAGCCCCCCCAGTGTAGAAACAGGAGCAGGGAGGCGGCGAGGAGCGGAACCTCGGATTTGGCAACATCCTAAATCCTGCTCTGAGCTGCTTGCAGCAGGTTCAAAATAGCCACTATAATAAACAAGATCGGTATTTTTGTATCTCACTTTTCGTTCATTCTGTAATCATATTTTGAATAATGGTTGATTTCAAATTCTTTTTTTTTTTTTCCCCCAACGAAAATAAAGATAATTAAAAGCACATCCGCGCAGCAGCAGCGCGGGCTCTCGCCCGTGTCCACAGCGGCGGGCGCGCGGTGCTCCCGCACAGCTGGAGCGAGCGCCTCCAGCTGCCACGGCTCGCGCGCGCGAACGCGGGCCGCGTCGCCGTCACGCGCTGTGACCTCCAGATGTGAACGAAAGGACACAACCCCCCCGCGTGCTCACCCGGTTTCAGCAGCAATAAAAATGCTGATAATATTAAGGGGGCATATGTGCGGTACATACTAACATCTTCGTATCCCCTGTCCACGAATATTCATCCGTTCTTCTCAGGAGTTCAGGATATGAGAGTAAGTCAAGAGCTACTCACCCATTCCAGTATCTTGATAAACCCCAGGGGCTCTTTGGCAATCTTGAACTGCCCACTGGCAACGAGCTGCAAGGAAACAAACCAGTAAGTACAGCGCGGTGATCAGTGCCGCGCGCGAAAACGTCCAGGGCCGCGCTGGAGGTGAATAACAATACTAATGAGAGGAAGGGGAATATGCGGGGGATCTTGTCCTGGAACGGTGCCGGGCCCCTGCTCCCGCAGAGCCGACAGGCTCGGGACCGGCGGGCCGCGGAGGAAAAGCGGTGCTGTCTCCGTCACCGTCTTCATCACTGTCTTCATCACCGTCTCCATCCCTGTCTCCTGCGCGAGCCTCCCCGCAGCGGGCCTCGGCTGCGCGTGGGGGCGGCACCTCCGCGAGCGCCGGCGGCTCGCGGGCAGGTGGCGGCTTCCTCTTCGCCGAGAGGACCGACATGCCCCCCCCCAGCTCCTTCACCCTACTGCAGCCGTGGGGCTGTGAGGTGATGGTGGTGGTGGTGGGGGGGGAGGGTCAGTCTTTAATTGCCCCGCCGGGCCCGGCTGTTTCAACGCCCCGCAGCCGCGCGCGGCTCCAGGCTCGAGGAGGCGCTCGGGGCTGGCGGGACGTCGACGCAGCCGGCTCGCGCTGGGGAATGCGCGGCGGGACGGGCGCCGCGGGTGGCGACGACGGGGCGGGTCGTGTTTGTCCCCACACCTGCCACCTGCCCCATCGCGGGGAGCGTGTTTCTCCTCTGGGGAGGTGGGGTGGGGTAATGGAGGAGGGATGGGGGGGGTATTCTCTCCTCACCCCCCCCCGGCAGAGGTCTCCCTCCCCTTCACAGCCGCGGTGAAAACAGATGAAAAAAAGAAAACAGACCGGCCAGGAGAAAACGGACGCGCAGCGCAGAGCAAACCGTGAGATGACTCGGCGTCCCAGCGAGCAGGAATGAATAAACCGAGTGGCGTCTGTCTGTGCCCCGGGACCCGTCTAACCGCCCCCGACCCCCCCCCGGGGTACAGCCCCCGGGGTACCGGCGCGCACCCGGGCTACATCACCGGGCAAGACACCAGGAGCAGCAGCCGCGCACAATCACACGCACCCCGGGCTCCCCGCGACTGGGGGAGCCGCAGCCCTCGCTAGACCGGGATTTGCCTATTGCGCTAAACGCTGTCGCGGCTGTTTTCATCTTGTCTTCTCTCCGCCCTGGACGCTGCGGGACCGGCTGCTCCGTCAGAGGAGCCGCATCTCAGCTGCGCCGCACAAACAAGGCAGCGCAGCCCGCAGCGCCCGTGCCCCGACCGCCCAGGCGCTCCCGAAATCGAGCCTCTCCTTTTTCTCCCCGGACCGCCGCTCCGAAAAAAATAAAGGATCACCGCAGCGGCGAGGAGAAGGAAGAAGAATTAAAACAGAGAAAAAAAAAACAACATTTTAAAATGCATCATCATCTATCGGTTCTGGAGAGCCGTTACCTGGTTCACAATATCCATCTTTGCGGCTTTCTCGGAGATAAGGAGATCAGCAGAGTGGAGGGAGGGAGTGAGAGGCAGCAGGGGGAGGGAGGGACAGAGCGTAGAACAGCTCCTATTGGCGTCACAAGCTCCTAGTGTGGGCACGGCACAGCCCGGTGAAGCCTTAATCCCCAACTGTGCGCCATTTTAGGTACTGGCAAAGGTGGGGGGTGGAGGGCTCTTACAAAATGCCATCGCCAGACAAATTGTTCGATCCCGTGCACTGCGTGCCAAGGTTCGGCAATCAGTCGGTAATGCTGCTGTTTTTTTTTTTTTTGGGGAGAGACATTTTGTCTTTGTGACAAAGGCAGGTCTGGAAACAAGCTCCAGCGTGTCCCAGAGATATTATTTTGAGTAAAGATCAGATTAGAGGGAATTAGTCAGTTAAGAGTTGTTTGCAATGATAATGGAGGAGAATCAGGGGAGGGGGGGCGTCAGGACCTCAGTCCATCTGCTCTGGGTCTGCAGCACACATTGGTGACACAGCCCCTGCAACCCCACCCCCCCGCTACCGCATGGCTCGTTTGAGTCTAATTAACGCTGTAATTAGTACTCGCAGATCGCCGGAATCTGTTCCTCGTCTTCTCCTTTACTGATCTCGCCCAGAGCAGAAAACTGCCAGGCATCATCTTCACGGTAATGGCAGTCTCCATCATGACACCCCCTTTCACGGGAGGTTAGGCCGGGCCCTCCCTCCTGCCCGCCAGCGGTCAGCATTGCTGCCTCACCGCGCTGGGGCCCCAGGTCCAGTTCCGGCCCTGGGGTGCTGTCTGTGGGGAGTCTGCATGTTCTCCCCCGTGTTCACATGGGTTTCCCTTGGGGGCTCTGGTTCCCTCCCACAGTCCACAGACATGCTGGTGGGTTCGTTGGCTTCTGGGTAATTGGCCCTGGTGGGCGCACGCGTGTGTGTGTGTGTGTATGTCTGGTGCCTGCTGGGATAGGTCCTGGCTCCGTCGCGACCCCGATCCCGAACGGAGCAGTCAGAAAACAGATGGATGGATCTCCCTCCCTCCCAGCTTCGCCCAGCAGAAGAATGTCTGTGCTCGGGTGCAGGAAAAACGGGGCTCTCTCACCCCGAGACTTTCTCGCTCGAGCTATTTCATGTGATTCGGGCGATGAGAGCAGCCCCCCCTGCCTCCGCTGGGGTTCGACCGGCACGGCCTCGCTGCCGGGGCAGCGGGTCACCCCACCCCGCGCACAGACCGGCTCCTCCGCCCCAGCAGGGCTCTGCTGTCACGATCGCTAACCCCTCCTCTTAAGGGCGCTCCAGCCCTTCCTTGTTCCGTCCCATTGTCTGCACCTGGTCTCTAATCCCGTTCCTCCTTAAAAGCCAGACGCGGCCCTTACTCCTGGTTCCTCATTGATTTCCGTATTTCCGTGAGAGCTCGGGGTCGTGCTGCGTCTGGCTCCGTTATGCTTTTATCTTCCAAGTTCCCAGTTCCTGTTTCCCTCGCCGGTTCCGACCCGGTTCCTGTTCCCCCCCAACCGGATGGATCGCCTGGCTATGGCCTTCAGCCCTTGTTTCTGATTTCCCGTTTGGATTTCCTACATGGATTGTTCGCCTGGACTCACTTCCCCTGGACACCTGCACGGCATGGACACGCCCCCCGTCTCCAGACCCTTTACCTGCATGACCGTTTTTCCCCTCGTGTCGTCACTATTCTGGATCGTGTCGTCCACATAGGGCCCGGAAAGAACTGCTCGTGACATCTACGGCGTCTAGACCGCAGGGCGGGGCGGTTCCCCTCCAGCGACCTCACTCCGCGCGCCGAGCCCCGTTTCACACAGAGGAGCGCTGCAGACCTGCGATACGCAGGGCGCAAGAGCCGTCTGCGGTAAGACGGGTCGGGTCACGGAGCTCTGCGGGTGCAAATAGAAAACCATGCGTGGAGCACCCTCGCGTAAACGGGGCTCAGGGTGTTGAGCGAGCTACCGCAGTGACCTCACCCTCCTCTGATACCTAGACGGTGGAGGGATGGGCTGCACCAGGCCTTCTGGCCTGGGCGAGCCAGGCGCTGTCCGAGGAGCGAGGGACCGGGTCAGACAGAGCTGTACTCCCGTGTGGCCCGACCCGGGCGTAACACCGGGGGACACTTCCTGTCTGGTCAAGACCGCTCCCATCTGGCCACCGAGCCCCGGGCTCTGGCTAGCCCTCCGGCGTCCACGGCTTTATGATTTCTGGGATCTGCCATCAGGTCGGTCCGAAGGGAAGGGCGGGTCAGGAGCTCTGTGGGGAAAGGGATTCAGGGACGCGACTGGCCAGACACATCCCGGTTCTCCTCTTCCAGACAGGGCGAGCCCTTATCCGAAAAATCACGCGCTGGCGATATTCCGGCTGTCGGTTTAAAGGAGAATTCAGGGTTATGGCCCTGCGCGTTGCATAAGCAGGTAATCCAAGATTAATCACACCTGCCAGCGGCTGGAAACAAAATCGGATTGCCTCTGGAAAACATTTCGCTTGTTTTCCTGTGTTCTGGAGACAAGATCCTAACATCATGTCATGGATGGGTATCCCATGAAGGGTTTAGCTCGCCCTGCTCCCAGTGACGCCGAGAGAGGCTCCAGGCCACCCTGACCTTCGCCGGCAACACCTGTAGGCAGGGGTCCCCCAAGCCTGTTCCCGGTGACCCCCACACCTGCTGGTTTTCACTCCAGCCCCCCCTTTAATTAGACAATCGAAGCCTTAATTCATGTAAGAAGTTGCTTCAATTGAATATTATTTTTTGTTTCTAGTCACAAGTTGGGGATTTTATTCCACTCGCAAAATACTATGGTTAAAGCTCCGTTCGTCTGAATGATGAATCCGACGATCTCTGGGGCACCAGGAGCAGGATAGGGAACTGCTGCGGTAAGGGGTGGAATTGGCTGGAGGGAAGAAGGAGCAGGACGAGATGGAGTTCCTTGCCTGAACCACACTTCCCATAATGCTGTGGGAGACGAGCTGTTGCCCTCCATCACCTGCCCACGTCTGAAAGGACAGGTGGTCAGGCGGCAGTTGTCAACGAGAGGGTTGTTCGTTATAGCCACCTTGTCTTCTTGTCCATCGGGCCTCCCCTCCCCTGCGCCCGTTTCTCCTCCCTCTGAGAAAATATAGAAATGTCCGCACACGGAAGAGGAAGAGGGATGGAGCAGAAATCGGCCCTGGGGGTAAACTGGGGGAACAGCGAGGGGGTGCTGCGGTCAGCCCACGTTGGGGTCACGTGTCCCACGCCCACAGGACGAGTGGCACAGCTCCAATCCTCTTGGACGCCAAGCTGGTGCCATTCAGACCCCACTCACAGAGCTGCAGCCCTCCGTACCCCCCACTGACACAGACAAGGGCATCGGATCAGAAACAACAGCGTTCCCGATCCAGGAGCAGGTCTCCCCAGCTCCGCCTCCCAAAAAAACCCCAGCAACGCTATTGGATAGAGAGCACCTCGATACCTTTATTGCAATTAAACAGCTCTTTGCAGGATCAACCTCCCTCTCTTCCCGACAGTCAGAGAATACAAGTCAGAAAAGACACAGGCGCCAACCCAAGGAACAGACACCAACGGGCTGGAGTAAGCCAAAGGAATCCGAGCCCCTGCAGACACATGTCATGGAGCTTCCTGTCAGGAGGCAGTGGGAGGGGCCTGAGCTCCCGGACTCGGCTCTACAGCGCCCACTGCTGCCCGGAAGAGGCACAGCTCAGAAGAGCGCTCAGCCACTCCCATAGTTCCCTGGGCACGTCCCAAATGAAGACTGTGTACTGCTCAACACTCCACACCTCACCGTCTGTCAAAGGGCAGTGCCATCCGCACCCCAAACACGTTTGTTTAAACCTTTCATGAAGAAAGAGAGGGTCCTGCTCAATTCTATTAATCCGTTATCGGCTGTTCACCGGTGGGTATCGCGCAGTGACCCAGGCAGGAAAAGCCCCAGGATTGTGCGAACTGGCAAAGTGGGATCCTGTTCAAGTAGGGAGCCGTGTCAGCAGGCGTGGGCTGCAAAGGAACAAGTCCAGGTTTATTCCAGGCGGAAAAGAGACAAGAAGAAACAACATTTCGCCTGTGGAGCCTGAAAACAGCTCCACAGCTGAGAAGTTGTTTCTTTTCTTCTCTTTTCAGCCTGGAATAAACCTGGACTTGTTCCTATCCCTGGCCATTGCAAGGGCACAGGAGAGCATTGCACAAAGCTTGGCTGCACTGCAATGCCCGAGGGGCTCTTGTCTCTGAGCAGCCTGTCTGCTAGGTGATGTAGTAAAAGTCCTCATCAAGGTCAGCTCTTAATGGTGAGCCCTGAAAACATCTCCAGCACTTGGCAGGCTCCTGTGTGAATCTTCCTCTGACTGCGATACAATTCCTGTGAGTCTAAATTCAGGCATGACGTGTTTCATTAGAGATACAGTTCAAGAGAAAAGGAGATACTGGGCGGACTGTACGAGTCGCTCACCAAGGGTCAGAGTTCATCTCCAGCCCGGGCCGTCCTCCAATCGGCTCCGAGAACGACTGACCGCTCCTGCCTCTCTCCTGACCCCTGTTCCCAGCCCCCATCCTGCTCCCACACTGCCCACAACCACCACCTCTCCAGCTGCGCCCCCCCGAACAGGAACCCGAAGGGCCCGCACAGCTCGGCTGCAGGTTCGGACCGGCCCGTCTCGTTGTCCGGAACGATTTCGCCTCCGGGGGGCGACCCCACCTGGAGTTTTAGCGCAGATGAAGCCTGAAATGAAACGACCACACATCTTTTCGTTCTAGAAAAGTCTTTGCTGCTGTTCTTACTGCCCTGGGTGCTGTCATTACCACTATCCGCACTGTAGATAAAAATACATTTATAGACAATAAATCCACTTCATCATTTCAGTAAGAGCTCAACACTGCGATCTGTGTCCACTACAGACCTCCGCCTGTCCTTTCAGCTGACGAGACGCCAATTCCCTCCAGCAGTGCTGCATCCTGAGGCCTCACTGTTGTCAAGCTGTAGCAGTGGTTGTTTTCCGGCTTGATTTCCGATTATTTTCTTCATCCACGTGTGGATTCGTCCTGGCTTTTTGGACTGCACACGCAAAACGTATCCAGACCCATGCACAGTTTTCACATTTTGTTGCTTTCAATTTTGCCGTCACGACAGTTTGAAACGGCAGGTAATGTTTGTCATACTGTACACACAGCCCTCTCCGCCCATTCAAAGCATGAGGCAAAAACAAAGAAGGAAAGAGATAATGTGAAAGAAAAAGAAAAATAGCACTGTATAAACTGCACAATGAAGGTATGTAACCTATTTATTTATCTATCCATTTTTTATGTATTTTATGCTGTTGCTGTAGTTTCACGTACTTTATGTGATTTTATGTGACTTCTATGTTTTGCTTCTGTATTTTGTACTTGGATGGGAGAAACCAGAGACAACTTTCCACAGTAGTGGACAATAAAGCATCTAAGAATTTAAACCTTTTGCCGTGGCAAAATTATGTTTTTTGTACCTTCATCGAGGTACACGGAATTACCTTAATGAGACAATCAGCAGAGTGCCCTCTGTCTGGGTGCAGCAAGAGTGGTTCACGTGAATTCAGAGTAATGTGGAGGTCCCCAAGCAAGCCTGAGCACTCCTCAGCACACCTGTCACGAAGAATGGGTGTGCAGAGCTGGTGGAAACTCTCGGGTCTGAACACTGACACAATCAACACACTTCACCGTTTTTCTCTGGAGATTTTCCTGACATTTACTTATTACATTCTGAGAAGACTGCAGCTTGGATATTCAGGTGCTGACTGAAATATTACATTTAAAGGAACGGGTTTGCATCAGTGTGCAATTTCACAAAATAGGACACCATAATGGGTCCGAATACTCTGCTACAACACGTAGCAGACACCCCTACTGCCCTCCCCCCCGCTGCCAGCTGAACGCTCTCAGACTGACAGGATATCAGACTCCTCTGCTGTTCAATTCCAGACTGCGCTGATTGCAAAAACTGAAAAATGCTTTCTGTTTCATTAGGAGGGACGCTATCCCCACAGCCCACACTGTACATCCACATGGGACTAGCACAGCGCTGAAAGCCCAGTGCCCATGTCCCGCCCTCAGGGGGTGACAGGTGTCCGCATGATGGACCTCCAGACCTCCAGCATGTTCCGACGCCCCCCCGATTTCTGTGTGTGCTTCCTGGAGGAGTGTGTCCGACGATCACCGGCCCACCGTGAGGCCGCCAGCCCCCTCTGGCAAAGCTTCTGGGCCGCTGGCACCCTGGACAAAAGCTCCGGCTTGTCTCTGCTGCCGCCCTGGTGGCCGCAGCCCCTGTGCCTCCTGCAGGTCCTGGGAGGAGCAGGGCACCGCGGGCACACCGTCCGATTGAGGACTCGCCAGTCCTGTCCTGGTCCCACAGGGATGTCCCTTGTGTTCCCATGGATGATTGTCCATCGTCCTACTTCGCTCTCTGTCCCGTACTCCCCCTCCCTCTCCTTCTCTCTTCCTCCCCTCCTGCCACCTGATCCTCTGCCCCCCACGTCTTCTCACTCTGTCCCTCCCTCCCCCCTCGCTCCCGCCAATGGGACGCTCAGAAGGAGGTGACACAGGTCATCTCGTCGGCCAGGTCCTCCTCATCCCGGCTCCTGATTGGCTCCTCGTCGCTGTAGAGCGGCCCCACGTCCCCGTGCGACAGGAAGCTGCCCCCGGCGCCGCCTCCGCCGGGGCCCCCGCCCGGCACGCCGCGGCTCAGCAGGTCGCTGGCGGCACTTTCCATCTCGTCGATGGTCATGTGACACGCGTCCGCAATCTCCCGCTTTGCAAACGCGACGAATTTCGGGTCCTTGGCATACAGGCCCAGGCCCTCTGAGATCAGCACCTGGGTGAGAGAGTGAGAGAGTGAGAGAGTGTGCCCAGTGTGTGATCTCCTGTCCCAGCCTGAGGAACAGACAGTGAGCCTGTCTCTCAATAATAATAATCCAGTGTGTGATCTCCTGTCCCAGCCTGAGGAACAGTGAGCCTGTCTCTCAATAATAATAATAAAGTGTGTGATCTCCTGTCCCAGCCTGAGGAACAGACAGTGAGCCTGTCTCTCAATAATAATAATACAGTGTGTGATCTCCTGTCCCAGCCTGAGGAACAGACAGTGAGCCTGTCTCTCAATAATAATAATACAGTGTGTGATCTCCTGTCCCAGCCTGAGGAACAGACAGTGAGCCTGTCTCTCAATAATAATAATACAGTGTGTGATCTCCTGTCCCAGCCTGAGGAACAGACAGTGAGCCTGTCTCTCAATAATAATAATACAGTGTGCGATCTCCTGTCCCAGCCTGAGGAACAGACAGTGAGCCTGTCTCTCAATAATAATAATCCAGTGTGTGATCTCCTGTCCCAGCCTGAGGAACAGACAGTGAGCCTGTCTCTCAATAATAATAATACAGTGTGTGATCTCCTGTCCCAGCCTGAGGAACAGTGAGCCTGTCTCTCAATAATAATAATCCAGTGTGTGATCTCCTGTCCCAGCCTGAGGAACAGTGAGCCTGTCTCTCAATAATAATAATACAGTGTGTGATCTCCTGTCCCAGCCTGAGGAACAGTGAGCCTGTCTCTCAATAATAATACAGTGTGTGATCTCCTGTCCCAGCCTGAGGAACAGTGAGCCTGTCTCTCAATAACACTCCATGTGCTATAAATTTCTTATGATGTGTCTGTATTGTAAATGTCTGTAGATTTTATGTTAATTGTTTATGCTTTGGCAAGACTGGCCATGCCAATAAAGAATTGAAGAGAGAGAGAGGGAGAGGGAGAGACGGAGTGAGAGTACAGAGAGAGAGAGGGAGGGAGAGTGTGAGAGTGAGAGGAGGAGGGAGAGAGAGAGCACAGAGGGAGGGGGAGTGAGTGTGAGAGTGAGAGAGGGAGGGAGTGAGAGTGTGAGAGTGAGACTACAGAGGGAGGGGGAGTGAGAGTGTGAGAGTGAGACGAGGAGGGAGAGTGTGAGAGTGAGAGTACAGAGAGAGAGTACAGAGGGAGGGGGAGTGAGAGTGTGAGAGTGAGAGTACAGAGAGAGAGAGGGAGTGAGAGTGTGAGAGTGAGAGGAGGAGGGAGAGAGAGAGTACAGAGTGTGAGAGTGAGAGGAGGAGGGAGAGAGAGAGTACAGAGTGTGAGAGTGAGAGGAGGAGGGAGAGAGAGAGTACAGAGGGAGGGAGTGAGAGGAGGAGGCAGGGAGAGAGCACAGAGGGAGGGAGTGAGAGGAGGAGGGAGAGAGAGAGAGTACAGAGGGAGGGAGGGAGTGAGAGGAGGAGGGAGAGAGAGAGAGTACAGAGGGAGGGAGTGAGAGGAGGAGGGAGAGAGAGAGTACAGAGGGAGGGAGGGAGTGAGAGGAGGAGGGAGGGAGAGAGAGTACAGAGGGAGTGAGAGGAGGAGGGAGAGAGAGAGGAGGAGGGAGAGAGAGGAGGAGGGAGAGAGAGAGTATAGAGTGTGAGAGTGAGAGGAGGAGGCAGAGAGAGAGGAGGAGGGAGAGAGAGAGTACAGAGGGAGGGAGTGAGAGGAGGAGGGAGAGAGAGAGTACAGAGGGAGGGAGGGAGTGAGAGGAGGAGGGAGGGAGAGAGAGTACAGAGGGAGTGAGAGGAGGAGGGAGAGAGAGAGGAGGAGGGAGAGAGAGGAGGAGGGAGAGAGAGAGTATAGAGTGTGAGAGTGAGAGGAGGAGGCAGAGAGAGAGGAGGAGGGAGAGAGAGAGTACAGAGGGAGGGAGTGAGAGGAGGAGGGAGAGAGAGAGTACAGAGGGAGGGAGGGAGAGAGAGGAGGAGGGAGAGAGAGAGTACAGAGGGAGTGAGAGGAGGAGGGAGAGAGAGAGGAGGAGGGAGAGAGAGGAGGAGGGAGAGAGAGAGTATAGAGTGTGAGAGTGAGAGGAGGAGGCAGAGAGAGACAGCAGAGCAGGGCAGGAGCGCCGTGCTGAGACACGATGTCCTCCGGCAGCAGGAGGGGCCCAGAGCCTCACCGCCTCCACCAGGCTGTCCGCGCTGCCCCTCTTGTCGCTGTAGCGCGGCTGGAGGCCGGGCACCCTCAGCGTGGCGTAGGCCCTGCAGGGCTGGTGCCCGGCGCCGCCCGCGCCGCCCGCGCCGCCCGCGTACCAGCCCGGCCGCGAGGAGGCCGGCAGGCTGGCGCTGCCCCCCTTCTTGTCGCCCCACAGGGCCCCCCCGTCCTCCTCCACCAGGATGAGCGGGGCGTACAGCAGGCGGCCCCGGCGGGGGCCCGGCGTCGCCCACGAGGCCGAGGAGCCCGTAGAGGAGCGGCTGCTGCTGCGCCGGGAGTCGTAGCTGCCGTAGGTCTGCGCGAGGAAGAGGAGGAGGAGGAGGAGGAAGACGAGGACACCGTGAATCGCCTGTCATCGCGCTGCTAGCATCCGGGGCCTTGCCAGAGGGTCCAGAGACCAGAGCCGTAGTCACGAGCAGCAGGACTGGAGACAGGGGGCGCCACTGTTCCCCGCACTGCCACCTGCCCACAGCAGTGAGGCCCCGCGGGCCTGGACCCCCGGTTCTGACAGGACGGACACCGCGCACTCATGAGCCCAACAACATCTGCTTTAAATAGGCCACTGTAACTCGACTCGGGACTGTTCTCTCCATGTGTGCGTGTGTGTGCCCGGGTGTGTGTCAGTGTGTGTCCGAGTGCTCGTGTGAGTGTCCCTGTGTGAGTGTGCCCAGGTGTGTCTGGGTGTGCCCAGGTGTGTGAGTCTGAGTGTTCCTGTGTGTGAGTGTGAGTCTGAGTGTTCCTGTGTGAGTGTGCCCAGGTGTGTGAGTCTGAGTGTTCCTGTGTGAGTGTGCCCAGGTGTGTGAGTCTGAGTGTTCCTGTGTGTGAGTGTGAGTCTGAGTGTTCCTGTGTGGGTGTGCCCAGGTGTGTGAGTCTGAGTGTTCCTGTGTGGGTGTGCCCAGGTGTGTGAGTCTGAGTGTTCCTGTGTGTGAGTGTGAGTCTGAGTGTTCCTGTGTGAGTGTGCCCAGGTGTGTGAGTCTGAGTGTTCCTGTGTGGGTGTGCCCAGGTGTGTGAGTCTGAGTGTTCCTGTGTGAGTGTGCCCAGGTGTGTGAGTCTGAGTGTTCCTGTGTGTGAGTGTGAGTCTGAGTGTTCCTGTGTGGGTGTGCCCAGGTGTGTGAGTCTGAGTGTTCCTGTGTGGGTGTGCCCAGGTGTGTGAGTCTGAGTGTTCCTGTGTGTGAGTGTGAGTCTGAGTGTTCCTGTGTGAGTGTGCCCAGGTGTGTGAGTCTGAGTGTTCCTGTGTGGGTGTGCCAAGGTGTGTGAGTCTGAGTGTTCCTGTGTGAGTGTGCCCAGGTGTGTGAGTCTGAGTGTTCCTGTGTGTGAGTGTGAGTCTGAGTGTTCCTGTGTGGGTGTGCCCAGGTGTGTGAGTCTGAGTGTTCCTGTGTGGGTGTGCCCAGGTGTGTGAGTCTGAGTGTTCCTGTGTGTGAGTGTGAGTCTGAGTGTTCCTGTGTGGGTGTGCCCAGGTGTGTGAGTCTGAGTGTTCCTGTGAGGGTGTGCCCAGGTGTGTGAGTCTGAGTGTTCCTGTGTGTGAGTGTGAGTCTGAGTGTTCCTGTGTGGGTGTGCCCAGGTGTGTGAGTCTGAGTGTTCCTGTGTGAGTGTGCCCAGGTGTGTGAGTCTGAGTGCTCCTGTGTGGGTGTGCCCAGGTGTGTGAGTCTGAGTGCTCCTGTGTGGGTGTGCCCAGGTGTGTGAGTCTGAGTGTTCCTGTGTGGGTGTGCCCAGGTGTGTGAGTCTGAGTGTTCCTGTGTGAGTGTGCCCAGGTGTGTGAGTCTGAGTGTTCCTGTGTGGGTGTGCCCAGGTGTGTGAGTCTGAGTGTTCCTGTGTGGGTGTGCCCAGGTGTGTGAGTCTGAGTGCTCATGTGTGGGTGTGCCCAGGTGTGTGAGTCTGAGTGTTCCTGTGTGTGAGTGTGAGTCTGAGTGTTCCTGTGTGGGTGTGCCCAGGTGTGTGAGTCTGAGTGTTCCTGTGTGTGAGTGTGAGTCTGAGTGTTCCTGTGTGGGTGTGCCCAGGTGTGTGAGTCTGAGTGTTCCTGTGTGTGAGTGTGAGTCTGAGTGTTCCTGTGTGGGTGTGCCCAGGTGTGTGAGTCTGAGTGTTCCTGTGTGTGAGTGTGAGTCTGAGTGTTCCTGTGTGGGTGTGCCCAGGTGTGTGAGTCTGAGTGTTCCTGTGTGGGTGTGCCCAGGTGTGTGAGTCTGAGTGTTCCTGTGTGAGTGTGCCCAGGTGTGTGAGTCTGAGTGCTCCTGTGTGGGTGTGCCCAGGTGTGTGAGTCTGAGTGCTCCTGTGTGGGTGTGCCCAGGTGTGTGAGTCTGAGTGTTCCTGTGTGGGTGTGCCCAGGTGTGTGAGTCTGAGTGTTCCTGTGTGAGTGTGCCCAGGTGTGTGAGTCTGAGTGTTCCTGTGTGGGTGTGCCCAGGTGTGTGAGTCTGAGTGTTCCTGTGTGGGTGTGCCCAGGTGTGTGAGTCTGAGTGCTCATGTGTGGGTGTGCCCAGGTGTGTGAGTCTGAGTGTTCCTGTGTGTGAGTGTGAGTCTGAGTGTTCCTGTGTGGGTGTGCCCAGGTGTGTGAGTCTGAGTGTTCCTGTGTGGGTGTGCCCAGGTGTGTGAGTCTGAGTGTTCCTGTGTGGGTGTGCCCAGGTGTGTGAGTCTGAGTGTTCCTGTGTGGGTGTGCCCAGGTGTGTGAGTCTGAGTGCTCCTGTGTGGGTGTGCCCAGGTGTGTGAGTCTGAGTGTTCCTGTGTGTGAGTGTGAGTCTGAGTGTTCCTGTGTGGGTGTGCCCAGGTGTGTGAGTCTGAGTGTTCCTGTGTGTGAGTGTGAGTCTGAGTGTTCCTGTGTGGGTGTGCCCAGGTGTGTGAGTCTGAGTGATCCTGTGAGGGTGTGAGTCTGAGTGCTCCTGTGTGGGTGTGAGTCTGAGTGCTCCTGTGTGGGTGTGCTCAGGTGTGCGAGTCTGAGTGTTCCTGTGTGAGTGTGCCCAGGTGTGTGAGTCTGAGTGTTCCTGTGTGTGAGTGTGAGTCTGAGTGTTCCTGTGTGAGTGTGCCCAGGTGTGTGAGTCTGAGTGTTCCTGTGTGAGTGTGCCCAGGTGTGTGAGTCTGAGTGTTCCTGTGTGAGTGTGCTCAGGTGTGTGAGTCTGAGTGTTCCTGTGTGGGTGTGCCCAGGTGTGTGAGTCTGAGTGTTCCTGTGTGAGTGTGCCCAGGTGTGTGAGTCTGAGTGCTCCTGTGTGGGTGTGCCCAGGTGTGTGAGTCTGAGTGCTGCTGTGTGGGTGTGCCCAGGTGTGTGAGTCTGAGTGTTCCTGTGTGTGAGTGTGAGTCTGAGTGTTCCTGTGTGGGTGTGCCCAGGTGTGTGAGTCTGAGTGTTCCTGTGTGGGTGTGCCCAGGTGTGTGAGTCTGAGTGTTCCTGTGTGGTGTGCCCAGGTGTGTGAGTCTGAGTGTTCCTGTGTGGGTGTGCCCAGGTGTGTGAGTCTGAGTGCTCCTGTGTGGGTGTGCCCAGGTGTGTGAGTCTGAGTGTTCCTGTGTGAGTGTGCCCAGGTGTGTGAGTCTGAGTGTTCCTGTGTGGGTGTGCCCAGGTGTGTGAGTCTGAGTGCTGCTGTGTGGGTGTGCCCAGGTGTGTGAGTCTGAGTGTTCCTGTGTGTGAGTGTGAGTCTGAGTGTTCCTGTGTGAGTGTGCCCAGGTGTGTGAGTCTGAGTGTTCCTGTGTGGGTGTGCCCAGGTGTGTGAGTCTGAGTGTTCCTGTGTGGGTGTGCCCAGGTGTGTGAGTCTGAGTGTTCCTGTGTGGGTGTGCTCAGGTGTGTGAGTCTGAGTGTTCCTGTGTGTGAGTGTGAGTCTGAGTGCTGCTGTGTGGGTGTGCCCAGGTGTGTGAGTCTGAGTGTTCCTGTGTGTGAGTGTGAGTCTGAGTGTTCCTGTGTGTGAGTGTGAGTCTGAGTGTTCCTGTGTGGATGTGCCCAGGTGTGTGAGTCTGAGTGTTCCTGTGTGTGAGTGTGAGTCTGAGTGTTCCTGTGTGGGTGTGCCCAGGTGTGTGAGTCTGAGTGTTCCTGTGTGAGTGTGCCCAGGTGTGTGTGAGTGTGAGTCTGAGTGCTGCTGTGATACCTGAGTGCGCGCCCTGCAGGGCGGGGAGTTCTGGTGGTAGGTGCCCGGGATGGGGATGTCATCACTGCTGCCCTGCCGTCGCAGACACTGGATATTGAAAGCCGGCTTCCGACCTGAGAGAGAGGGGGAGACCGAGCAAGTGAGGAAGGAGAGGAGAGCAGAGAGGACGGCGAGGAGGCAGAGAGAAAACGAAGGGGGAAAAAAGATTCTCTTAGATCCTCTGCTGGCTGTTACAACAGTACTGGTGTCAGTCCAGACAAAGTCACGCCTCCCACCAGCCCAACAACGGTTGCCATGGAGATGCATCCTCACCAGTGGGCGTGGCCGGAAGCAGGCGTCTCCGAGCCGTGCGGCATCCCTCTCTGTAGCCGTTGCCATAGTGAGGGCCGTAGGGGGCGTGGCCGGGGGGGTGGCCATCGTACATGTGCTCCCTGTGTCCGGGGTACACCGGGGGGTCGTCGGGGTACGGTGCCCTGGGACAGACAGAGTACGTACAGTGAGGCAGAATAAGATCTCGAATGCCAGCACTAAGGCAAGAGAAGGAAATAAGGTTGAGGGACAGGATGCTTAATTGATTGAATCTCAATGACAAAGACAGCACATTCATCACTGACGTCAAGTGTGCCTCTTCACTTCTCTCTCACTCCTCTGTCAGCATACCCGTCTCTCTGTCCCCTGTGAGTGCACCTATCTCTTTCTGTCCTCTGTCAGCGTACCCGTCTCTCTCCTTTGTTAGTGTACCTGTCTCTCTCACTCCTCTATCAGCGTACCTGTATCTCTCCTCTATCAGCGTATCTCTCTCTCTCTCTTCTATCAGCGTACGTGTATCTCTCTCTCTCCTGTCAGCATACCTGTCTCTTTCTCCCCTCTATCAGCGTACCCGTCTCTCTCACTCCTCTATCAGCGTACCTGTATCTCTCTCTCCTGCCAGCATACCTGTCTCTCTCTCACTCCTCTATCGTTCTCTCTCTCACTCCTCTATCGGTCTCTCTCTCTCCCCTCTATCAGCGTACCTGTATCTCTCCTCTGTCAGAGTACCTGTCTCTCTTTCTCTCTCCTCTGTCAGAGTACCTGTCTCTCTCTCTCTCCTCTGTCAGAGTACCTGTCTCTCTCTCTCCTCTGTCAGAGTACCTGTCTCTGGAGGCTGTGCTCTCCGTGTCCTCCTCTCGGCTGTAGTAACCCTGCTCCCCAGAGTAGGTCTCCTCCCCCACCTCCTCCAGCACCCCCTCCTCCCTGCGACCGGAAGGGGGGTACCCCTCGCCGGAGTCCCTCCTGGAGGGGGTGAAGGGGCCCGAAGAAGGCCGGGAAGCGGGGGGAGTGGAAAAGTGAGAAGAGAGGGAGAGAGAAAGGTGGAAGAACAGGAAGCGAGAGCCGGGGGAACGGAGGAGGGCCGGAGAGGGGCGGGAGGAGAAAGGGGGGTCGTTCGGGGGGGTAGAGAAGGAAATAAAGAGGGATGAGTGAGAGCAAACAAGGAAAACAGGACGACTCCTGAGCCGAGAGCAAACGCCCCTCACGCCAACGTACGCCTGCAGGCCAGGCTGTGACCGTCCAGACCTGCCTCGCGACCGCAAAAAACATTTGCAACTGATTTGTTTTAAATGAGCGGCGTTGGAGCTCAGCTCAGGCTGCCTCGGCACTCATCGAGTATCTCAACCGGAGCCAGGCTCCGCGTATCTCAACTGGAGCCAGGCTCCGCGTATCTCAACTGGAGCCAGGCTCCGCGTATCTCCACCGGAGCCAGGCTCTGCGTATCTCAACCGGAGCCAGGCTCCGCGTATCTCAACCGGAGCCAGGCTCCGCGTATCTCAACCGGAGCCAGGCTCCGCGTATCTCGACCGGAGCCAGGCTCCGCGTATCTCCACCGGAGCCAGGCTCTGCAGACCAGTGGAGCTCGTGCAACGACAGGCGGGGTGAGATGAGCACCGGAGCACGTGGGATGACCGCTGGACCTCGTGTCCCGTGTCACGAGCGGGGCAGCACATCACAATGCAGCGCTGTGGGGGGGTGGGGGGTGGTGGCGGGGGGTGGCGAGACCCCAGCATTCCGGGATGGGCATGCGAGGAGCGAAGACGGGAGAAAGAGTCCCTGTGAATGGAACGAGCCCACCCACGGGGACGTGGCGCACATGAGAACAGGACGATGAGCCCACCAACGCTGCCGCCACGCCCTTACCTGAGGTAACGATCATAGCAGCGCGATCTACTGCATTGCAAGCAAGGGAGAGAGAAGAGCGAGTCAGAAACTCAAAAATAACACTTGAAAAAAAACACGTGGCACCTTTTCACAGGCCCCTTCCGAAACTCTGCTTTAAAGACGCTTGAAGACGCGGCCAATTGCAACAAATGTACGTTTTTTACGAACGAGTGAGAGCAGCGCTCTTGTCCACTGAGACATCCTTTCACGAGGAAAACCGCAATCCTGACACGCGGACCAATCAAAATGTTTTAAAGGACATGAATGGGAGGACATGAATCCACTCAGCGTAAAACTCTTAAATTATTTGAGCAGGAAACCCCAGCAGGTAGGCCCTGCGCTGCAGCACTGGATGGCAGAACTGCACTGACCTATTGGAGATGGCCTTGGGGGGCCGTTCCACTGCACTCTTGGCCGAGGGGTGGCTAAGATGGTGGGGGTGAGGGTGATGGTGGGAGGGAGCTTCATCCTCAGCCCCGCCCGTGTCGCTCTGCTCGGTGGCGGCCCCCCCATTGGGCAGCTGCGATTTGGAGAGGCTGGCGATCGACACGCGCCGGTGCCCCACCCCGCCGTTGGAGATGGTCTCTCCCGATCCCCCCGGGGCCGAGGGGCCGCTGGCACTGCCCGCCGAGTGGGCGGAGTGAGTCGAGTGGGCCACCGAGGCACGCCGGCCTGAGGGGGCGTGGTCACCATGCGCCGAGAACACGCCCTCATTCTGGGGAAACAGGAACGATGAATAGACTGAGGTCAGAAATCAATCAATAGAAGAAAAGCTGTTAAGGTGAAAAGTATATGAGCTACAGTCGTAACTTGGTAAGTTGTGTTTTGTAGTACAACTTCCAACACAACATCAGGATCAATCATACTGTATGTATGTCTAACTGTAGACGCTGTGTTTGCACAATGGAACTCACAGTAAGTCTACAAGTGGCAGAAGTACAATCTTTCTCTTCGACACAGAAGATGAAACGACAGGGCAACAGACTGGGACCAGTGAAGAGCAGTAAAAACATGTCCTATGACTGGGCACCAGTGCGCTGTCACTGGAACCTGTCCAGTGCGCCAGGGGAACGACTCTCACGCCCCTCAGCAGCCCTGATCTCGTCTGGCGTTTCAGAGCAGAGACGAGGGAAGGACAATGAGTCCACGCTGGCCAGGTGGTGCCGACGCGGTGCCCTGCCCTCGGGAATTTAAAAGGGCACGCTGGCGGCTCGGACCGGGGTACCCAGAGAACCCACAGAAACCCCCAGCTCACGACTTCACCGCTGACCTTGTAACCGGCATCGCCCTCCTCCGGCTCCTCCTCCAGGCCATCCTCTTCCTCCTCCTCCTCCTCCTCCTCCTCCTCCTCTTCCTCCAGGTCACACGACATGGCCAAGCGAATCTCGGGACCCAGGTCCTGCAGGGTCCGCAGGCCAGCCTGACACACAGACAAGCACACGGACCTCAGCCCCAGCACAGCTGCCCTGTGTCAGACCCCACTGTCCCCACTGTCACCTCCTCCTCTGAGAGAGAGGGTACAGGGTACATTAGGCCAGCAGCCATATCACCCTGCAACTCACAACTGGCAGCCCACTGAAGCTAAGCAGGTGTGAGCCTGGTCAGTACCTGGATGGGAGACCTCCTGGGAAAAACTAAGGTTGCTGCTGGAAGAGGTGTTAGTGGGGCCAGCAGGGGGCGCTCACCCTGCGGTCCATGTGGGTCCTAATGCCCCAGTATAGTGACGGGGACACTATACTGTAAACAGGCGCCGTCCTTCGGATGAGATGTAAAACCGAGGTCCTGACTCTCTGTGGTCATTAAAAATCCCAGGGCGTTTCTCGTAAAGAGTAGGGGTGTAACCCCGGTGTCCTGGCCAAATTTCCCCATTGGCCCTTACCAATCATGGCCTCCTAATAATCCCCCTCTATGAATTGGCTACATCACTCTGCTCTCCTCCCCACTGAGAGCTGATTTGTGGTGAGCGTTCTGGTGCACTATGGCTGCCGTCGCATCATCCAGGTGGGGCTGCACATTGGTGGTGGTGGAGGGGATCCCCATTACCTGTAAAGCGCTTTGAGTGGAGTGTCCAGAAAAGCACTATATAAGTGTAAGGAATTATTATTATTATTATTTCATGTCAGACAGACCTCAGCCCCAGCACAGCCGCCCTGTGTCAGACCCCAGTGTCCCCACAGCTTGGACAGAACCTGTAACTGGTGTGTTACACAGAACACATTCAACAGCTCTACGTTTACAGCAATGGCTCTTAGAGAGAAGTCGCAGGGAGTGTCAACACCAGCTCAGATTCTCAGGAGGCTAATTCAGGAAACCGTACAAACCCCAGGATAAGTATCCTCAGTATAAAGCCCGGACTCCTCCTTCCCATAAAGGTTTTAGGATTTACTTTTGCCTTTTTTAAAAAAAAAATCACTAAGAACTATTTCCTCCCAGTCTGGATTTACCAGCACAGAGGGGGTGACGACTGTCTATGCAGACGGCGCTTGTCCATGTCCACGAGCTGCGCCCCGTAAAAGGTGCCAGTCGACCTTTAACCCCGCGAGCCCCCCAACATTGACAGGACGGTGGCAGCGCCGCCTGGAGGAGCTTGGAACAGACCCCCCCAACCCCCTCCAGCCATCGCTCACCTGCAGGGCTGAGGAGTTATTGGACTCCGGCTCTCCAAGCATGCCCTTCTCCTTCCTCTTCCGGAACTT
This sequence comes from Lepisosteus platostomus, assembly GCF_059453375.1. NCBI lineage: Eukaryota > Metazoa > Chordata > Actinopteri > Semionotiformes > Lepisosteidae > Lepisosteus > Lepisosteus platostomus. The sequence continues at coordinate 3,583,888 of NC_142613.1, forward strand.
CCTGAAGTAGTCCTGGATCAGGAAGGTGGCGTAGAACTTCCCCACTGTCACCTCCTCCTCTGAGAGAGAGCACGAGGCAGAGGGTGAATACTGACACTCAACCTGCAGGCCCAACACGCAGCAGAGCTCAGGGCCTGGCGGTTTACAGAGGGAGGAAGAGGAGTGAATTGCCACAGCAACGTGCACGCTGGAATTCTTATGGGCGCCCATCTCTCAGGGCGTACAACGTACAACAGACGACGCTGTCCCACACAACGTAGAGAGGGCATAACAGAACAGTACACAACAAATAGCAAATACTAAATAGAAATCATAATAGCATAATAAATAAGATAGATAATAATAAATAATAACAACCAACTGAAATACTCTACTGTCTGCTAAAACGCACTGCTAGCTCTTGCTGATCCGGAGTTCCCTCTGCTGTATGAAGACGACTGAGACCAGGCTTGAACAGATCCCGTCCCGCTGTCATTTTAAAACAATCGCATGTGTGGCCCATCACAGTCACCCATATTAAAAGTACTGGCAATCAGCCCCTCGTCCAGCCCCATCTGTCCCTCGCCCCTCCTTCTAGAACAACAGCTGCCCCCCATCTCTTACCCTCGGGGGGAGGGATGACCTCATCGAGGATTTTGGGCTTCATTCTCTTCCAGATCTTCCTGATGACAATCCTCAGCTCCTCGTTGGCCTGGTCAGGGTTACCTGGGCAGGTGAGAGAGAGCGAAACGTGCACGTGACTCTCTCGCGGCGCCTGGCGGTTCTTCGGATTGAGCTCTTCGTCTAACTGACGGGGGTGTGGTGGTGGTGGGGGGGGGGGTAGTTTGCACGGCCTGCACAGCGCTGAACGAACTTTCACACTGAGCTCTTGCAAGACGGAGCACCGCAGGAGCTACGACCTGCATGACCAGCAGTCAGAGATGCCCAGGACCCTGCCAATGACCAGTCATGACACAGCTGAGCCAGTGCGGCCCGGTTTCTCGATGCGGGTTCGAGCCTGGGTCCCCTTGCTAGCTGCCAGCACCCCAAGAGGCAGTACCCTACGGGCAGGAGAACGACCAGGTCAGGGCCTCCAGCCTGGGCCCAGGCTCCTGCGCTGCGCAGTGGAGCTCCCCGCCCGGGCGCTGAGGTGCACAGCACATGAGGGAAGAGGACAGGCAGCCGCAAGGCCAAGGCCGAAACGCCCCCCGACTCCGCGTCGCGCGGGCGCGCGATCGAAACGGACCGGCTGCCCCGCGCTCGTTTGGGAACGCGATCGCGAAAGGAGTCGGGCGAAAGCAGCGTGGCACCGCTCCAAGCCCGGACCTTCAGTCTTGATCTTCAGAGCCGTCCTGACCAGCGCGAAGAGCGTGGCGTTGAAGGTGACCGTGCCGTCGCTGTTCAGGGGCATGTTCATCGCCACCAGCCTCTGGCACACAGGGGGACCAAGGGCACGGGGACAGAGAGACACAGAGAGGGAGAGTTAGAGAGCCAAGATCAACAGACAAAGTCTTCAGAATTCAGCTGGCAGCAGGTGCAGTGAAGCTGCAGTGAGGAAGCAGAGAGGCTGGGGGCGGTACAGCAGCCATATCACCCTGCAACTCACAACTGGCCGCCCACTGAAGCTCAGCAGGTGTGAGCCTGGTCAGTACCCGGATGGGAGACCTCCTGGGGAAAACTAAGGCTGCTGCTGGAAGAGGTGTTAGTGGGGCCAGCAGGGGGCGCTCACCCTGTGGTCCACGTGGGTGCTAATGCCCCAGTGTAGTGACGGGGACACTAGACTGTAAACAGGTGCTGTCCTTTGGATGAGACGTAAAACCGAGGTCCTGACTCTCTGTGGTCATTAAAAATCCCAGGGTGTTTCTCGAAAAGAGTAGGGGTGTAACCCCGGTGTCCTGGCCAAATTTCCCATTGGCCCTTACCAATCATGGCCTCCTAATAATCCCCCTCTATGAATTGGCTTCATTACTCTGCTCTCCTCCCCACTGAGAGCTGATGTGTGGGGAGCGTTCTGGCGCACTATGGCTGCCGTCGCATCATCCAGGTGGGGCTGCACACTGGTGGTGGAGGGGATCCCCATTACCTGTACAGCGCTTTGAGTGGAGTGTCCAGAAAAGCGCTATATAAGTGTAAGGAATTATTATTATTATTATTATTATTATTATTATTACAGAGAGGCTGGGGGAGGGGCAGAGAGGCTCAGTGAGGCTGCAGAGAGGCTGGGGGAGGGGCAGTGAGGCTGGGGAGACAGGTACCTTGCAGGCCACACGGTGTGGACACAGTTTCCCGAAGCCCAGAGGGGGCTGGATCCTGCGCAGCAGAGCCACCACATCCAGGTGTTTAATTCGACCCCTGAAATACAATACGACTCTCAACAAGCTGGACAACTCATCTCTCTCAACACCAAATGTAAGACAGACAGACAGAGGCAGCAAGACATAGGACACAGTGGGGCAGGACGGGCAAACAGACAGTGGGACAGGACGGGCAGGACGGACAGTAGGGCAGGACGGGGAGACGGACAGTGGGGCAGGACGGACAGTGGGGCAGGACGGGGAGACGGACAGGACGGGGAGACGGACAGTCTGGCAGGACGGGCAGACGAACAGGACGGGGAGACGGACAGTGGGGCAGGACGGACAGGACGGACAGCGGGACAGGACGGGCAGACAGACAGTGGGGCAGGACGGGCAGGACGGGCAGTGGGGCAGGACGGGCAGACAGACAGGACAGGGAGACGGACAGTGGGGCAGGACGGGCAGGACGGGCAGTGGGGCAGGACGGACAGGACGGACAGTGGGGCAGGACGGACAGGACGGACAGTGGGGCAGGACGGACAGGACGGACAGTGGGGCAGGACGGACAGGATGGACAGCGGGGCAGGACGGGCAGGACGGGCAGTGGGGCAGGACGGGCAGGACAGACAGTGGGGCAGGACCGGGAGACGGACAGTGGGGCACGACGGGGAGACGGACAGCGGGCCAGGACGGGCAGGACGGACAGCGGGGCAGGACAGGGAGATGGACAGCGGGGCAGGACGTGATGGCCTCCCGCTGATGCGACTGAGCGCCTCTCTCACTTGGCCTCGGGGTCGTACTCAGACCAGATCCTCTTGAACTCGTCCAGGTGATGAGGCCCCAGGATGGACCAGTCGCGAGTCAGGTAGTCGAAGTTGTCCATGATGACGGCCACAAACAAGTTGATGATCTGAGACGAGGACGGACCAAACGTGAGTCTCTTCCAGTGACCACGTTTAAGTGATCCACTGCAAATCTACTTCCCTTCTTCATGTCCTCACATTTGTCCTAGAGATGAATCTTTTCATTAAATGGGACCCTGCCCCTGACTCTCTCCTGATCCTCATGATGTCTTACTGAACACCACGACTCTCTCTCTCAGCTGCCAGCCCTCCTCGCGCTACAGCGCCTGTCACACAGTCTCACCAACACAGACCCCCCCACCGTGTGTCCGCACCCCCGCCTGTCCCCCCGATCCCCAGCTTGGTCAGGGAACAAGGGCTCCCCTGGGAATGTGTTCATCTGCACACGGCTACACAGCTACAGGACCTGTAACGAACAAGGCCAGGGTGAGTGTCACTGTACCAGCCCTGTGGGGGTACACGCGTCACTGTACCAGTCCTGTGGGGGTGCACGCGTCACTGTACCAGCCCTGTGGGGGTGCACGCGTCACTGTACCAGTCCTATGTGGGGGTGCACGCGTCACTGTACCAGTCCTGTGGGGGTACACGCGGCACTGTACCAGCCCTGTGGGGGTACACGCGGCACTATACTGGGGGTGCACGTGTCACTGTACCAGCCCTATGTGGGGGGGTACACGTCACTGTACCAGGGGTACACATGTCACTGTACCAGCCCTGTGGGGGTGCACCTGTCACTGTACCAGCCCTGTGGGGGTGCACGTGTCACTGTACCAGCCCTGTGGGGGTGCACGCGTCACTGTACCAGCCCTGTGGGGGTGCACGCGTCCCTGTACCAGCCCTGTGGGGGTACACGCGTCACTGTACCAGCCTGTGGGGGTACACGCGTCACTGTACCAGCCCTGTGGGGGTACACGCGTCACTGTACCAGCCCTGTGGGGGTACACGTGTCCCTGTACCAGCCCTGTGGGGGTGTATACAACTGCAATGCCCTCCTGACCCCTGTCCAACAGCGCCCGGGCACTGCCCTCTCACCAGGAAGGCACAGAGCATGAAGAAGCTGATGAAGTAGACGATGGCGAAGTTGCTTCCGCAGGAGAACTCCTCCCCAGGCTCGTAGTCCGACTCGGGGTCACAGCGCTTCCCGGGGAGACTGGCCAGCATGATCTCCTGCCACGCCTCCCCCGTCGCGCACCTGGGGGGTGGGGGGGGGGGCGTTAGTCCACGCGTCTGCGTTCCCCTCCCCGCTCGCCCGCCGCCTCCCGGGCGCCTCTCACCTGAAGAGCAGCAGCACGGCCTGAGGGAAGGTCTGGAAGTTGTTGTTCCGGTTGATCTGAGTGTGGTCCTTCATGGCGATCTTGCCGAAGGTCTGAGACACACAGGGGACGCACAGGAGCACGGGTCAGGGTGGCCGGGCCAGGCGGCAGGCCCGGCGACACACACCACCGCTGGACAATCCCAGTATAAGCCTGTATAAGACCTGTGTATTCACAGTCGTCAAACTGGAAGACCACGTGCAGAGACGAGACAGTCACTGCTGGCCTCCTCGGTCTCCTGCCATGAGTGCTATTCACTGATGCCCAGTACGGAGCGCAACGAATAAGCTCAGCTGATAAAAGAGATTTGCTAACGATACGCCATGTCCTGATTTTCCCTCCTCCTAGAACACGCGAACTGGGACTGCTGCCTCCTGGGAGCCCCTCGGGTTAAATCGGTTAAGTGGCTGGAAGGAGAGATTGAGAGAGAGTTCCCACACCTGCCAGAGTCACAGCGGGTCCCAATCCGACTGGGAGAGGGAGCAGGGAACTCAGTTGAACTGGCAGCCCAGTATGTGATCTCCTGTCACAGCCTGAGGAACAGTGAGTCTGTCTCCCAGTAATGCTCCATATGTCTACAGTATATGCAAATATTTGATGATATGTCTTTGTTGTAAATGTCTGTAATATGTCTGTAGGTTTTATTTTACTTTTATTTTCTGTTTTGTTTCATGTGAATTTTTATTTGCTTTGGCAACACTGATTGTACCCATCGGTCATGCTAATAAAGCAGCTTGAATTGAATTGAATTGAGAGAGAGAGAGAGAGAGAGAGAGGCAGTCACCTGCATGCCGATGACGGCGTAGATGAAGAAGATCATGGCGATGAGCAGGGCGACATACGGCAGAGCCTGGAGAGAGAGAGAGGAGAGAGGAGAGAGAGACAGAGAGAGAGACAGAGAGAGAGACAGAGAGAGAGAGTGTCAAGAAAGCCGGTTTCGCCATGCTGTCGCGTGCCGAGCCGAAGGTATTCCCAGCAGCCCCCCTTCAGGGAGAAGCAGGGAGAACCACAACCCCAGCCACTGGTCTTCATGCTGGCCTCAGCCGAGGTCTTCTCAACCAGCCTCCGGCACGACCCCCGCGCGCGACCCCCTGACCTCCCATTCCGACCTGGAAGGACTTGATGAAGGTCCAGAGCAGCGTCCGGATGCCCTCCCCCTTGCTGAGCAGCTTGACCAGCCGCATCACCCGGAAGAGGCGGAAGAAGGTGATGGAGATCCTGGAGCTGTCCTCTGAGCTCTGGGAGAGGGAGGGGACAAGGGCGGAGACAGCTCACTTCCCACACATGCAAAGGAAACTGCAGACCAAGGCATCTGTCATGAGTATTAAGCATAAATATTTCTTTCCCCCTTTTCTACCACCTAAAAACCTTCTAATTCCACTCACTGTGGGTACACAGTCAAAACCGGAAGCCAGGCACAGCTGTTTTGTCCTTGTTTGTTTCTATCACAATAACATTTTTTCCCCACAATAAACATCTTACGATAAGAACACACACATTCAAAAGCCACGCGATCTCTACTATATTACAGACGTTCAGGGTGATTGTCTCTGATCAGTCTGAGCAAGGGGACGCTGGGGCATGATTTGCACACTGAAAGAGGATGCCCAAGCCCTCCTCCTGGCTGTTGTCCGTGCCCTTTCTCCCTGTCCCGGCCCTGGAACTGCGTCCTTGTTACGGCTCAGCAGCAAGACACAGCCAGCTCCGACTGGTTTCCACTACTCACAGGAAGAGTAAAGAGAGTTGGGGAAACGCGGGCACTTGTCTTTACCTCTCCTACATGACCTCCGTTCTGACAAGGTGAAAAGAAGACGACGATGATGATGATGATGGCGATGGCGATGATGGAGGGTTGAAGCGTGAGCAGATGAAACGATCAGAGAGTGACACCAGCGCACACATGGTCAAGGAGCAGGGAAACAAAGTAGTTTATTATTAATATTGACACGACACAATTAACCTTGCACCGCACCAAATCTACAGCATGTGTTCATTTCTGACGTCAGCGTTCCCATAATCCCTCATGGACTTTCCTAAATAGCTTTTCCATCACACCGTCAATCAATCCGCTCGCAAAGTGATCAATCAGGGGTCGTAACGAGGCAATCTACATACTGTAGGTGACTTGATCACTTGGATCCTGATGATCAATGCTGATAATTGCTTTGTGCCTTACAAATCAACACTTTCAACCTTCTTAAATTCTGGATGCGTCTTTAATAATTTGGGGGTGTTTGCCTCTGGGAGATTCAGTGCTGTAACCTGGTCAGAATACCAACACACACAACCTTCGTGGGCTGTCAATCAATCTGACTGATGCACGGTCCAAGCTGTTACTTTAGCTATGAGTTTTCAAACCAATAGGAAGAATAAAACTCTCAAAAAGCACAACCCCTTGAGCAGTGCCCCACTGTCGTGCACGTCCTCTCCTCTCTGTCTGCCCTGGGAATAATTCCCACAATGCACCGGGCAGCGACCACCCCAGAGCTCAGCCATGGCAGCGCCAACATGGTCCGAGCTACAAGGCTGTCTGCCAGCCTCCTCAAGCTAAAGCTGCTGGTGCACAGCCCTTGGTATGGTGCAGCGCAAGGCACTGGGGAGGTCTGACAAGACTGACCAGACACTCTCTGCTGGAGCGTGAAGGGCAACACTCACGTTAAACTCCGTCACCACGATGTCCACCACGCTGCCCACCACGATCAGGGCATCAAAGGAGTTCCAGGCGTCGCAGAAGTAGTGCTGCATCGGTTAGAAGCGTTCAGGAGAAAAAGCACACGGGCTGTATTAACTGGCATTAACGATCATGGACCACAGGGGTCCTGCACTGCCGAGCTGCGCGCCCATCAGCGATGTCAGCACGACGGGCGGAGCAGAGCGGGGGCTACGCGCGAGAGCGCCCCCTGCAGGCGTGATGGTGGAGTGTTCTGCGCAGAGCCGCGCTCCAGCTGGCTGAGCATCTCCTCGTCCCTGCTGGGTTACCTACCAGCTGCGACCTCGCTCACTTGAAACCACTAACGAATTAAACGGCTCCATTTCTCCTTCAACCCTTCTAACTGCCTTCTGCTCTTGATGTGTTGCACACTCCCAAGTTACCTTTAAAAACCTGGTAAGAAACACGAAGGTTTCTGCTTTGCACAATCTGAAAGCTATGGCAAAAGTGATCACTAAGCCTGATAACTCACTGCAGGGCCCAGTTCTCGAACGCAGTACTCATCTGGAGTGAAACCTCCAGACATCGGGGATAATCACGTGGCTTCGGAGCTCAGGGCGGAGCGAGGCCAGTCTCACCTTGGGCTTGAAGGCCAGGATCTTGAGCACCATCTCCACGGTGAAGAGCCCAGTGAACACCATGTTGAGGATGTCCATGGCGTAGTTAAAGGGCTTCGACTGCTCGTAGTGCTGCAGGCAAGCAGAGTGGTGGGGGACAGAGACGGAATCCAATTAATTTGACTGAAATGTAATTAACATCAAAGGCTATTTTTCACCTTCTGTTGCACAGCAAAGAATGAGACTTACTGACCTGCGGATTGTTACAAATGGGGGTGGGGGGGTACGAAAACAGAGCGGTTTGATATAATATTAAATAAGCAGGAATTGACCGAGTGGATAAGTCAATAATAAAATAAATATTCATAACCTCCCAATTTGACAGTGACCTCTGCAAGAATGTATCTGAGCGTATAGTTAGGGGCACGTTAATTCTTTGCTCTCTTGCACAGCTTTGTCGAGAAATGCCAGCAGCTATATCACCCTGCAACTCCCAGCTGGCAGCCCCACTGAAGCTCAGCAGGTGTGAGCCTGGTCAGTACCTGGATGGGAGACCTCCTGGGAAAGCTAAGGCTGCTGCTGGAAGAGGTGTTAGTGGGGCCAGTAGGGGGCGCTCACCCTGTGGTCTGTGTGGGTCCTACTGCTCCAGTATAGTGACGGGGACACAATACTGTAAAAAAGGCACCGTCCTTCGGATGTGACGTAAAATTGAGGTCCTGACTCAGGACCATTCATTTTAAAAATCCCAGGGCGTTTCTTGAAACATCCAGGCCAAATTTCCGCTTTACCCCTCATGGCCTCCTAATAACCCCCCTCTCTGAACTGGCTTCATCACTCTGCTCTCCTCCCCACTGAGAGCTGTTGTGTGGGGGGCGTACTGGCGTACTCTGGCTGCTGTCACATCCCCATTATCTGTAAAGCGCTTTGAGTGGAGGTGATATCGAGTAGCAGTGCCCTCACCTACACAACCATTGTGATATAATTGACTGTCGGGGCCCTCATCTACATGGCCATCAGCATCAGAGTCAATGAGTATCAGAGCCCCCACCTGTAGGCCAGGGTGACATCACTGAATACCGGAGCCTTCACCCTCACCTGCATGGCCAGGGTGATGTCACTGAGTATCAGAGCCCCCACCTGTAGGCCAGGGTGACATTACTGAATACCGGAGCCTTCACCCTCACCTGCATGGCCAGGGTGATGTCACTGAGTATCAGAGCCCCCACCTGTAGGCCAGGGTGACATCACTGAATACCAGAGCCTTCACCCTCACCTGAATGGCCAGGGTGATGTCACTGAGCATCAGAGCCCTCACCTGCATGGCCAGGGTGATGTCACTGAGCATCAGAGCCCTCACCTGTAGGCCAGGGTGATGTTACTGAGCATCAGAGCCCTCACCTGCATGGCCAGGGTGATGGTGTTGAGCAAGATGAGCACGAACATGATGTACTCGAAAGCTGTGGAGTTCACCGTGGCCCAGAACTTGTACTGCAGCTTGTTCTTGGGGATGTAGAGGCGTAAGGGCTGTGCCTTCAGGGCGTACTCCACACACTGCCTCTGATCAGGGGGAGGACAGAGAGAGAGGGAGGGAGACAGAAGGAGAAGGAGGGAGATGGGAGAAGGAAAGGAGGGTTGGAGGAGCAGGAGATGGAGGTGGAGATGGGGTGAGAAAGGGAGATTCAGTTCCTTATCAACATGCGGTGTTTCTGAGACAGAGCCCCAGGCTGCTGCCTCAGGGAGGGTTCAGTTCCTCATCAACACGCGGTGTTTCTGAGACAGAGCCACAGGCTGCTGCCTCAGGGAGGGTGTCCACACTGTGTCGTGCACAGATACCTGGTTCTTGTCCAGCTCGCAGTTCTTGTACTCCTGCTCCCCCTGCTCACGGAAGGTGATGATGACAAAGCCGACGAAGATGTTCATCATGAAGAAGGCAATGATGATGATGTAGACGATGAAGAAGATGGAGATCTCCACGCGGTAGTTGTAGATGGGGCCCTCGTTCTCCGCGTTGGCGTCTATAGCCTTGTACAGCAGCCTGAGGGAAGGACAGAGCAACGGAGGAGGAAATGGGGAGAGAGGGGGACAGGGAAATGGCCGGAGAGAGAGAGACTCAGATACAGACGCGCTGTGCATCAGCTTAAGCAGCACTGGAATTAATCATCCATGCCAATAAAGTTCTTTAAATTTGAATTGAACTTAGATACATGTACAGACACGGGAGGACAGGGGGCGGACAGGGGGCGGACGTACGCAGGCCAGCCCTCGAAGGTGGACACAGTGAAGAGGGCCATCATGCCGCCCAGCACGTTGTCGAAGTTAAAGTCGCTGTTGTGCCAGATCCTCTCCCTCACCATGGGGTGACTCACGTCTCCGTCCTTGTACACGATGAAGGTGCCCCTGCCACACAGCAACAGCACCCCTAATCAGAGCCCGCTGCAGTACAGCAGGGCAAGAGGCACAATAGAGCCCAGCGAGATCAGGGGTCACAGCACAGTATGGCGTACAAAATCACAGAACAGTGCACTAAAGCCAGGGGGGATCAGGGTAAAAGCACAGAACAGAGCAGTAAATCACAGTACAGCCCAGTAAAGCCCAGCGAGATCAGGGGTCACAGCACAGTACGGCGTACAAAATCACAGAACAGTGCACTAAAGCCCAGGGGGATCAGGGTAAAAGCACAGAACAGAGCAGTAAATCACAGTACAGCCCAGTAAAGCCCAGCGAGATCAGGGGTCACAGCACAGTACATAGTACGAAACCACAGTACAGTGCACTAAAGCCCATAGGGATCAGGGTAAAAGCACAGTTAACTTCAGAAAAATCAGACTAAAATCACAGTACAGCTCAGTAAAGTTCAGCAACGTCACGATTAAATAAATCACAGTACACTGCAGTAAAAGCCAGTGAGATCTGGGTAAAAGCACAGCACAGCTGCGCCTCCCACAGCTTTGTCACACATAGACTGTACTGAACGTTACTGAACAGCACCGGGATAATACCACGCTGCCACCAGGGTATTTTTACACACAGCACTGACTCTCGCGCAGCTCTGCAGACCACACAGGGAGGGGCACTCACTTGCACTGCTCTGGCGTGTGCTTGGCCTCGTCCGTGCAGCTGTAGAACTTGCCCTGAGTGGTAACAGAATGAGGGGTTAGCCACAGTCTCCAGACAGGAGCAGGAGCAGGAGACGGGATGGCCCCAGGCCGCGGGGGCTGGTCACTGCCACGCACTGAGCGCAGCGCTGCTAGCCAGCCTGGAGCCCACCCGGATCACGGGATCCATCGTGTCGGAAGGAGCCGGAGCGAGCCCCCAGCGGCGCAGGTACCTTGAAGAGCTGCACCCCGATGCAGGCGAACATGAACTGCAGCAGCGTGGTGACGATCATGATGTTCCCGATGGTCCTGATGGCCACGAACACACACTGGACCACGTGCTGCCGGTGCACACGGACAGAGACACGCAGCGTCAGGGGAGCGCAGGGACACGGGCCCAGAGAGAGAGACAGAGGACACAGAGACCAGGGACAGAGACAAAGAGGACAGAGACAATGGGACAGAGAGAGACATGGAGACAGTTAGAGAGAACAGACAAACAAGGACAGAGAGAGAGAGACGTGGGGACAGAGAGTGAGAGAGAGAGAGAGAGAGAGTACAGAGACACAGAAAGCGAGACATGGAGACAGAGGACCTGCGTGTACCTTGAGCCCCTTGGCTCTGTTGATGGCCCTGAGGGGTCTCAGCACACGGAGCACCCTGAGGATCTTCACCACGGAGATGGCGCTGGAGCTGTGGGGAGTCACACACACAGTCACAGGGGCTGCACAGTCAGACACAACCCCAGCACCTACACTGACACTGCAGCCCTGTCCCCCAGTGGGCTGTAGGCCCATGACACAGCTGCAGTGCGCTTGTTCACAGTCCTGCCTACCGCAGTGGTTCCCAGCGCTGGCCCTGGGGGCCCACACACACCTGCTGGTTTGTGTTGCAGCCAGGCCCTCAGTTAAACCCTCAAACCCTTCAGGGACTTAATAAGAATACTAAGATTTATTTGAACTGTTTGCTCCCAGCTCTTTTAAATCATTTTGCTTTACATAATAAATTAAATCTCAAACCGCTTACATCCATTAAGGCCTCAGCTGTCTAATTAAAGGGGGGCTGGAGTGAAAACCAGCAGGTGTGGGGGTCACTGGAACCAGGATTGGGGACCACTGATCTGGCCTGTGGGGCACTGCACTGTTCTCCTCAGCCCAGCAGAGGGCAGTATATCCCAGTGTGCACCTCTAATCCAGTCCCTGCCTGTCAGCCCAGCAGAGGGCAGTATATCCCTTTGTGAGCCTCTGCTCCAGTCAGCCCAGCAGAGGGCAGTATATCCCTTTGTGAGCCTCTGCTCCAGTCAGCCCAGCAGAGGGCAGTATATCCCTGTGTGCCTCTGCTCCAGTCAGCCCAGCAGAGGGCAGTATATCCCTGTGAGCCTCTGCTCCAGTCAGCCCAGCAGAGGGCAGTATATCCCTGTGTGCCTCTGCTCCAGTCAGCCCAGCAGAGGGCAGTATATCCCTGTGTGCCTCTGCTCCAGTCAGCCCAGCAGAGGGCAGTATATCCCTGTGTGCCTCTGCTCCAGTCAGCCCAGCAGAGGGCAGTATATCCCTGTGTGCCTCTGCTCCAGTCAGCCCAGCAGAGGGCAGTATATCCCTGTGTGCCTCTGCTCCAGTCAGCCCAGCAGAGGGCAGTATATCCCTGTGAGCCTCTGCTCCAGTCAGCCCAGCAGAGGGCAGTATATCCCTGTGTGCCTCTGCTCCAGTCAGCCCAGCAGAGGGCAGTATATCCCTGTGAGCCTCTGCTCCAGTCAGCCCAGCAGAGGGCAGTATATCCCTGTGTGCCTCTGCTCCAGTCAGCCCAGCAGAGGGCAGTATATCCCTGTGTGCCTCTGCTCCAGTCAGCCCAGCAGAGGGCAGTATATCCCTGTGTGCCTCTGCTCCAGTCAGCCCAGCAGAGGGCAGTATATCCCTGTGTGCCTCTGCTCCAGTCAGCCCAGCAGAGGGCAGTATATCCCTGTGTGCCTCTGCTCCAGTCCCTGCCCGTCGCTCAAGCTGTGAAAGGCCCACTGCCCTCCCTGCTGTGGGACGCCCTTGCTCATACACGCTCCTGCCCTCAGAGACTTTTAACCCCCTCCCCGGCCTCCCCACCACCTCACGCCTCCGCGTTGTCGTCTCGTCTACCTCCCGCGCCACAGCGTCTCCCCTCTCACGCCTGCGTCCACAGGAGCACGCGCGCGGGACCTCAGCCCTCTCTTATGTGCGCTCTTCTCTATATTCTGTGATCATACTCCTATTCTGTCGTTTGTGCTGCGATGATTTAATTGCAACCTATTTGATGGCTTTTGTATACTGCAATCCACCTGTGTGCTTGGGCCTAAGAGACCTGCCACCGAAGAGTGGAGCATGCGCTTATGAAACTCCTCCCCTTCCCCCCAGCTTCCCACAGATCCACTGCCTTCCCAGCTGCAGGGGGCTTCGGGAACGTTAACCCAGGGTCCTGCCGAGGGCAACCTGGATTATTTCTGCAGAGGCTCCCTCAGCACGCAGGAGCAGAGGCACTTCCGATGGGCTGAAAGGTCCGTCGTCCTCCTCTGTGTGACCGACGGGGACGATCTCAGCCAGGAGCACGTCCGCTCTGGACGGACGCCGATCAATGGCCAGATCGGACAGACGGGCGGGCAGGCAGACTCTGCGAGAGCGCTACAGGGAGGCTTCGCTCCCAGCGGGCAGGGCAGCGTCGCCCCGGATCAGCCCGAGCGTGTCCCTGGGTCGCAGGGCGCGGTGCCACCCCCCCCTGCCAGCGGCGGCATTAACCCTTCAGGTCCGCGGGAAGCCGATCCTGCTGAACGCACTTCCACGCGGCTGGCGTCTCATGCCTGGGGCTCAGCTGGTTTGAGTTCAGTCACATGCTGTTCAGGGACAGCTGAGCACGAAGGGCACGATATACTGTACATCTTTTCCTAACGCCCTACTCTATTGTCCTGCCTGGGAGAGATTATTTAAAGACAGAACTCCAGGGGCTCTGTATGAGAGATCTTATCTGCAGACATAGTTCCACCACTGGAATCACCTTTTCCCTGCTGGACCCGACACAAAAGCACGGACCGGTCTTTGGAGCACTGTTCAGCCACTACGTGTTTGACCACCAGATGGAAAAAAAGACAACATCCGGCCTTCCCAATCTGGGAACAGCACTGCTGCTCAGGGGGGAAGCAGAGGACCCCAACTCACTGGATCCCAAAGGAGATGAGCGACACGCTGACCACCAGCAGGTCCAGCAGGTTGAACCAGTTGCGGCAGAAGGAGCCCTTGTGGAGGAAAGCGCCGTGAACCGTCATCTGGAACACAGCACAGACACCTGAGCGAGACAGCGGGGACAGGAGCACAGCACAGACACCTGAGCGAGACAGCAGGGACAGGAGCACAGCGCAGACACCTGAGCGAGACAGCGGGGACAGGAGCACAGCACGGACACCTGAGCGAGACAGCGGGGACAGGAGCACAGCACGGACACCTGAGCGAGACAGCGGGGACAGGGGCACAGCACAGACACCTGAGCGAGACAGCGGGGACAGGGGCACAGCACAGACACCTGAGCGAGACAGCGGGGACAGGAGCACAGCACAGACACCTGAGCGAGACAGCGGGGACAGGAGCACAGCACAGACACCTGAGCGAGACAGCTGGGACAGGAGCACAGCACAGACACCTGAGCGAGACAGCGGGGACAGGGGCACAGCACAGACACCTGAGCGAGACAGCGGGGACAGGAGCACAGCACAGACACCTGAGCGAGACAGCGGGGACAGGAGCACAGCACAGACACCTGAGCGAGACAGCGGGGACAGGGGCACAGCACAGACACCTGAGCGAGACAGCGGGGACAGGAGCACAGCACAGACACCTGAGCGAGACAGCGGGGACAGGGGCACAGCACAGACACCTGAGCGAGACAGCGGGGACAGGAGCACAGCACAGACACCTGAGCGAGACAGCGGGGACAGGAGCACAGCACAGACACCCGAGCGAGACAGCGGGGACAGGAGCACAGCACAGACACCCGAGCGAGACAGCGGGGACAGGGGCACAGCACGGACACCTGAGCGAGACAGCGGGGACAGGGGCACAGCACAGACACCCGAGCGAGACAGCGGGGACAGGGGCACAGCACGGACACCTGAGCGAGACAGCGGGGACAGGAGCACAGCACAGACACCCGAGCGAGACAGCGGGGACAGGAGCACAGCACAGACACCTGAGCGAGACAGCGGGGACAGGAGCACAGCGCAGACACCCGAGCGAGACAGCGGGGACAGGAGCACAGCACGGACACCTGAGCGAGACAGCGGGGACAGGAGCACAGCACGGACACCCGAGCGAGACAGCGGGGACAGGAGCACAGCACGGACACCTGAGCGAGACAGCGGGGACAGGAGCACAGCACAGACACCCGAGCGAGACAGCGGGGACAGGGGCACAGCACGGACACCTGAGCGAGACAGCGGGGACAGGAGCACAGCATGGACACCTGAGCGAGACAGCGGGGACAGGGGCACAGCGCAGACACCCGAACGAGACAGCGGGGACAGGAGCACAGCACAGACACCTGAGCGAGACAGCGGGGACAGGAGCACAGCATGGACAAATGAATGAGAGCTGGGATTTCACACTAGAAAGGGGCTGGACAGCACAGGGTCAGGAACAGGGGCTGGAAGCGACTGAATTCCCAGTGTGCAGAGAGGGATGACTACACAGACGCATCTCTACACACAGAGCCAGGCAGACAGACACACACACGTACACACGACAGGTGGAGAAATACCTTGAGCAGGATTTCCACGGTGAAGATGGAGGTGAAGGCGTAGTCAGCGTACCCCAGGACCTGAAGGCCAGAGACAGAATTCACCCTGCAGCTCTCACTGCGATTTGCTGCTTTCCCATGATAACCCCTCCCCCTCCAGCGGCTAACACACCTGCTCTGTGCAATCTGATAGGTCATTAGCTTGAGATAGGCCCGCCTCCCGGTGACTGACACACATACGATACCAAACAAAGGCTCCGGATGGGACGACCACGCCCACCCACGGAGTGATGTATACCACACACACTGGGTGCGCGGCCAGGCCATTCCCAGTCAGGAAGCACTCCGGAATCGGCCCTTCACAGCGATCGACACTCACGGTGTTCCTGAAGGAGTGCGCCCTGATCGGGTCCTCGGCGGCCAGGGAAATGCTGCTGAGGATGATGAAGACGAGGATGAGGTTGGTGAAGATGTGATGGTGGATCAGCTTGTGGCAGGCCACTCTCAACCTGCAGGCAGACAGGAAGAGACAGGGGGAGCGTTCTGTGGCAGGCCAGTCGGCCAGAGACGGGGGCTCAGACAGAGACAGGGGCGCAGGCAGCCAGGGACGGGGGACCAGTCAGCCAGGGACGGGGGGCGCAGGCAGTCAGGGACGGGGGGCGCAGGCAGAGAACGCCCAGCTCACGGGTTGGTGCTGCTCAGGCAGAAGAAGGCGCTGCCCTCGGGAATGGGGACCACTTTCTCCTTGGGGGTGAAGTCGGCCAGCTTGTCGATGTTGGAGCTGGACTGGGTCTCCGAAACTGCGTCCTCTTCACCAGCGACGGGGACATGGAGCAGTACAGGGGGAGAGGAAGGGAGGAGGGATTAATTCCACTCCGGATTTCATTTTATGCACTTGCTAAACCCTCTTATATTTTCTCAAAGGAATCAGGGATGGGAACCATTACACACAACAAGAAATACAGCCAACGAACTAAGACAGAGGAGCCCCAGGCCATGTTAACCACCCAGTGCGAAGAGCTGCCACACAGCAGGTCTGTTTTAGCTGTGTGAAGGTCAGAGCTCTAACTTGACGATCTTGACGTCACCCCTCACGAACGACAAGACATTCTGACGTCATCAACCCACAGCACGCTGCATCATGAGTCGATAACGATGGCAGAAATACGCTGCCAAGTTTCATAGCAAATCTGAAATGAACGGAACTCGAGCGAAGAAGCACAGAATGAACAAAATCCTGGAAATGACCACACTACCCTCCAGCGAGGCTTCTGAGCTCCATTGACAGCGCATACGTCAACCCTGTCTCTTTTTAGACAAAGCTTGTGTGCTTTTCTCAACGAGGGGGCCTTGCTCACCACCTCCATCGCTCCCTTCCTCCTCCTCCCCATAGTCATCCATGTTGACCTGCAGGGGGCGACAGAGAGAGGCAGGGGAGGGTCAGAATAGGAGCCGGACGTACACTGGACTTTACTGCGAGAGACAGGAATACAGAAGGATGAAGGGGGAGAGAACGGGGGTAAGAACAGAAAGCAGGGAGAGCAAGAGAAACAGAAGCCCAGAGAGACAGGAAGAGAGAGGGACAGACAAGGAGATGCAGCAGTTTCTCCCTTAACAGGAAGCATTCCTCCGGATGGTCTCACCTTCACATCTCCGTTCTCTCCTGCCTGTTTCGCCTCTTCCTTCCCTTCTCTGGAAGAGACAGGAGGAGGAAGCGCTGGTTAGCAACTGCAGCAGCACACATCCTGCACCCCTCCGTCTCAGTGCCGGAGCACGGCACCGGAACAGATTCTTAAGACCACTCGATCGGCCCTCCCCACGACTGCACATCGGACTCGCTGCAAGTTAAATATTCTGGGCAGGTACAGCTCGCAGCAAAACCTGGCACGGGCCGAACAGCTATTCAATAGGAGTGCAACAGCATCAAGAGTCTCATTGACCTCCCTGTGCTGCTCCATTGACCACACAGCAACCAGCTGAGCTGTCAGGGTTCGAGAGAGAGAACAGAGGGGTCAGGTGAGCTGTCGGGGTTCGAGAGAGAGGACAGAGGGGTCAGGTGAGCTGTCAGGGTTCGAGAGAGAGAACAGAGGGGTCAGGTGAGCTGTCGGGGTTCGAACAGAGGGGTCAGGTGAGCTGTCGGGGTTCGAGAGAGAGAACAGAGGGGTCAGGTGAGCTGTCGGGGTTCGAGAGAGAGAACAGAGGGGTCAGGTGAGCTGTCGGGGTTCGAGAGAGAGAACAGAGGGGTCAGGTGAGCTGTCGGGGTTCGAGAGAGAGAGAACAGAGGGGTCAGGTGAGCTGTCGGGGTTCGAGAGAGAGAGCAGAGGGGTCAGGTGAGCTGTCGGGGTTCAAGAGAGAGAACAGAGGGGTCAGGTGAGCTGTCGGGGTTCGAGAGAGAGAGAACAGAGGGGTCAGGTGAGCTGTCGGGGTTCGAGAGAGAGAGAACAGAGGGGTCAGGTGAGCTGTCGGGGTTCGAGAGAGAGAGCAGAGGGGTCAGGTGAGCTGTCGGGGTTCGAGAGAGAGAACAGAGGGGTCAGGTGAGCTGTCGGGGTTCGAGAGAGAGAAAACAGAGGGGTCAGGTGAGCTGTCAGGGTTCGAGAGAGAGAGCAGAGGGGTCAGGTGAGCTGTCGGGGTTCGAGAGAGAGAAAACAGAGGGGTCAGGTGAGCTGTCGGGGTTCGAGAGAGAGAAAACAGAGGGGTCAGGTGAGCTGTCGGGGTTCGAGAGAGAGAAAACAGAGGGGTCAGGTGAGCTGTCGGGGTTCGAGAGAGAGAACAGAGGGGTCAGGTGAGCTGTCGGGGTTCGAGAGAGAGAAAACAGAGGGGTCAGGTGAGCTGTCGGGGTTCGAGAGAGAGAACAGAGGGGTCAGCTGAGCTGTCGGGGTTCGACCAGAGGGGTCAGAAGAAGAAACAGGGACCGTCACCCTTTGCCCTTCTTGTCGGAGTTGACAGTGTCGGCGTCGGCCAGGTTGTCCACGGCGATGGCCAAGAACACGTTCAGCAGGATGTCTGAGGGAGGAGGGAGGTTAAGAAGCAAACACACCGTGTCACCCCCTTCCCCCAGAACACAGCCAGAGCCAAGCAGAGACGGGCAGGATACAGTTTCCGCAGATGAAGAGGATGATGAAGTAGATGCAGACAATCATGCCAGGGAAGTAGGGTCCTCCGAACGCCATGATCCCGTCGTACATTACCGCATTCCAGTCCTCTCCCGTCAGGATCTGAGCCCGGTAGAGAGAGAGAGAGAGAGAGCACCGTTACTGCAGCATCGCACGAGGAAGCAAGTCCATGAGTGCTGGAGGGCAGCAGGGAGGGGGTGAGAGAGTGAGAGAGTGAGAGAGTGAGAGAGTAAAGGGAGTGAGGGCGTGAGGGAGTGAAGGAGTGAAGGAGTGAAGGAGTGAAGGAGTGAAAGGGTGAGAGACCTGGAAGACAGTGAGCAGGGCCTGGGGGAAGGTGTCGAAGGTGCTCCTCTTCGTCTGCGTTTCGTCGAAGTTGAACTTCCCGCCGAACAGCTGCATCCCCAGCAGGGCGAAGATGATGATGAAGAGGAAGAGCAGCAGCAGCAGGGAGGCGATGGACTTCATGGAGTTCAGCAGAGACGCCACCAGGTTGGACAGGGCTGTCCAGTGCCTGCGGGAGAGAGATCAGCCTGACTGAGGCCGGCAGCGCAGCGTGCCCGGCGTCAGTGCCAGGGGGGTAATCCCACAGACCGGGGGCCGCAGCGCCAGCTCGGTGGACAAGAAGAGGAGGGGGTACCGGGTGACCTTGAAGATGCGGAGCAGGCGGACACAGCGCAGCACGGAGATGCCCAGGGGCGGCATGATGCCGAACTCCACCAGGATGGTCTCCATGATGCCCCCACACACCACGAAGCAGTCGAAGCGGTTGAAGAACGCCACGAAGTAGCCCTGCAGGCCCAGGCTGTACATCTTGAGCAGCATCTCCAGGGTGAACAGGGACAGGAGGACCTTGTTCGCGATGTCTGGGGAAAGAGGGGTTAAAAAGATCGAGAGAACGAGGCCGTTACTTTCCCCTTTCCCAGACCTCTACTTCCAAGATGAGGACACTGCACTTCTTCATTTAGGTCAGCCATCTAGATTCTAGTACAGCTAATAAACTAGTTATGTCTGCAAATAATAACTAAATAGGAGCATGAGCAAAAACAGCAAATAAAATTCAAAAAGATTTAGATAAATTCAAGATTGGGCAAACTCCTGGCAGATGATGTTTAATGTTGATTAATCTGACATGCATGTAGCAAAAACAAATGATAGACAGAATATGGGGCACAGGGCCTGATGAGGCCTGATTCAACTTTGGACCAACACACAGCGGACAAACACACAGCCGCTGATGGGACAGGCTGACGGACCGACAGAGCTCAACAGAGCTACAGTACAAGAGCAGCACCAGCACACTCTCACAACAATCTCCACCCCCTCCCCCCAACACACAGGCACACAAGGACAGGCTGACGGACACACACAGCTGGACAGAGCTACAAGAGCAGCACCAGCACACCCTCACAACAAGCTCTTCCCTCCCCCTAACACACAGGGGCACAAGGACAGGCGGACGGACACACACAGCTGGACAGAGCTACAAGACCAGCGCCAGCATGCCCCTCACAGAAACACCCCCCCCCTCACCCCACGAACGGGGCCTCGTACCCTGCACCTGGGTGAGCCAGTCGGGCTGGTTGTAGTGCTCGGAGGCGATGGTCAGGGTGTTCAGGAAGACCAGGAGCAGCACCAGCCAATAGAACGTCACCGACTTCACCGCCACACGGCACCTCCGGCGGCAAGCCCGGTTCCAGCGCCGAAAGGCCCGGCTGGCGGCGGGGGGTTGGGGGGGGTGAGAAACACAATGTAGGAGAGGCTTCACTCCGAGTAGGGCAGCAGGAATAAAATGCCGGCAGACCGCGCCTACAGAAACTGCAAATACTGGGCAGTGCCAGGCGATGCCATGCTAAGTGAAAGACGAGAGGAGCCGTAGTGGCCTTACCAGGTTTTGTTCTTCATCATCTGAGCCCTGTCGGAAAAGAAAAGAAGGCAGACAGTTCAAAGGTCGGGAGCTCAGTCAGGTGTCTGCAGTCTGGCTGCTCTACACACGCCGCAGGCAGAGAGCAGCCTGCAGTCCTTCCCTGGCCCCGAGTCCTGGGAGGGAGGATTGCAGGGATATTCACAGGAATCAGGCTATAAGCAGTTCGCAAAAATCTTTATCTAAAATAGACAGAAGTGCAGAAGTGACCCCTGGCAGTGTCTTTGATAGTGTGCTCTGGCAGTGTGCTCTGACAGTGAGCCCTGGCAGTGTCACTGACAAGAGTGCTCTGACACTGAGCCCTGGCAGTGTCAGACAGCGAGCCCTGGCAGTGCGCTCTGACAGAGAGCCCTGGCAGTGCGCTCTGACAGAGAGCCCTGGCAGTGCGCTCTGACAGAGAGCCCTGGCAGTGCGCTCTGACAGAGAGCCCTGGGAGTGCGCTCTGACAGAGAGCCCTGGGAGTGTGCTCTGACAGTGTGCTCTGACATTGAGCCCTGGCAGTAAGCTCTGGCAGTGTGCTCTGATATTGAGCCCTGGCAGTGTGCTCTGACAGAGAGCCCTGGCAGTGTGCTCTGACAGAGAGCCCTGGCAGTGTGCTCTGACAGAGAGCCCTGGCAGTGTGCTCTGACAGTGTGCTCTGACATTGAGCCCTGGCAGTAAACTCTGGCAGTGTGCTCTGATATTGAGCCCTGGCAGTAAGCTCTGGCAGTGTGCTCTGACATTGAGCCCAGGCAGTGTCTCCTGCAGCGAGCCCTGGTAGTGAAATCTGATAGTGTCTCTGACAGTGAGCCCTAGCAGTGGCCTCAGACTTACATGCACAGAGCGCAGCAGTCCGCGTGCTCCTCCTCGATGTTCTCCGTGTTCTCAGAGGCCGTCTCGCTGGCCGGGAGGCTCGCTGGGACAGAGAAGACACACCCTGAAGCTCCACAGGACTCTTCCCGCAGTCCTGCCACACTAACACCACACACACAGTGCACAGCTCTGCGAGACTGCGGCTGTCCTCCACCACTGCGTGGCCCTGCGCCGTTTCACCATGACTTTACTGCGCTTTGCCACCCGCTCACCAGCTGGGCGCAAAAAAACACGCAGTAATGCCAACTGGACACAAAAACTACTGTGGGGAAATGTGAAGAGGCTAGGCCAAGAAACGATGAATCGGCCGAATCCGAATCTTTTGGAAGCAGAACCCACGTGTGCTCCGGGTTAGTTGTGATTGACATTTACTGTGCTGTGCAGAGGTCACCCAGCGCTCTGGAAGAGATTAAACACTCCTGGACCGGGCAGACCGCTCGTGACCCGGAAGTGCTTCATGCCCTGGCCGTGCCCCAAGTGTCCGTGCGCGTAAGTACTGTACAGGCCACAGCACCGTCATAGCGGCTGGGAACTGGCACAAAAGCGAGATGAAATCTCGATCCTGACAGAAAGGCATTTTGTTTTGAGTTCCATATAAGTCACGTGTGCTCAGTCGTGGTCATAGAGGGTCTGTGAGTTCGGTGAGGTTTTCTAGACCTCTTTAAAACAGCCAGGAGCCGAGCTGGAAGGAAAACTCAGAGACACGCCAGCCCCTCCTGGACCAGGACAGGCGATGGACGAGGGAGGGAGAGGGGGGGGAGAGTTTGTTTTTGGAAGGGCACGGACCGTAATGACCAGACACTTGCGTGCAGGACAGCGGTTCAGCAAAGGTTTGAACTGAGTTTTAATTTGTTTGCGGAAAGCCCAGCTGTGCAGCAGAGACACAGAGACACAGAGCCGCGCGGTGCGATGGACAGGGAGAACAGCGGACGCGCAGCGGTACCGTGAGTCTCGTTGGAGTGACTGAACCAGCCGTGCTTCCCTCTCTTCTTGTCCGAGAGATCGGCCAGCGTGACGCCTGCTCGCCCCCGCAGAGCACGGACAGAGAGAGAGAGAGAAGGAGGTCAAATTCATGAAGAATGACCACAGTCAACTCCCCTGACAGGACACCCAGCTTCCTTAAAACAACGGAAAGGCTACAGTTTTTAAACCCAGCTTTGCCTTGTACAAACGCACACCCGGACTGTGGTCAGATGCCGTGCCATTGCCCACTTTACCTCCACATGTGCCTAGGCTCCTGCGTGAGCGTCTGCATCAGGCCCTGCAAGTGGCACACTGCCAGGCTACACCTGTGCCTCTTCCTGCTGAGCCTGGAGCTTGGTGTGGTCACTGGCTGCTGATGTCACTGCGATCTGCCTGCACTCAGGCAGCAGAGCCGGGGCTCAAAATCAAAACCTCGCTCCACACACCTCAATGCTCACCCCAGCTGTGTCCTCCTCTCCACCTCAAGCTGCTAACTGTAGGTGGCTGATGCATGCTGGGAATATAAAACATGGGTCCTGCCCAAGGAGGCTGACTGGAGAGAGTCCCGTCAGCCCTGTCTGGTGTGCTTCTCTCAGCGCACCAGAGAGCGCAGGGAGAGACTGGCGCCTCTGGGCGTTTACGAAAAACCGGCATGATGGAGTTTCCCCTTCCGGACCAGCCCGGAGGGGGAGGCGAGGACGAAGAAGCCGCGCTCACGCCTGTGGCCGTCCCCGTCCTCCTCGTCCTCCGGGTCGATGTCCTCGGCCTGCGTGATCCAGTCCATGTAGCCCGTCAGGTCCTCCTCCATCTGCTGCTTCTCCCGGAGCTTCTGGAAGTCGCCCCGGGCCTTGGCCTTCTCTCGCTCCTTGGAGAACTCTCTGGGGGCAGAGGGGAGAGGGCAGGGGGTTAGGGTGCAGGGGCACACCCACACGAGGCCAGACAGGGAGAGGAGATTGGAGAGAGAGACAGGGAGAGGTGAGAGACAGAAGGGGAAAAGGGAGAGAGAGAGGAGATCGGTGAGAGAGAGATGGGGATAGGAGATCAGAGAGAGAGACAGGGAAAGGTGAGAGAGGAGATCAGAGAGAGAGACAGGGAAAGATGTGAGAGAGAGGAGATCAGAGAGACAGAGATGGCGATAGGAGATCAGAGAGACAGGGAAAGGTGAGAGACGAAGAGGGCAGGATAAAGCAGGAAAACATCAAACAAACTCAAGCAAATGGCCTGAAAGACCCAGAAACTCTGAGGCTCAGTCTCTCAGACACACAGGAAGCACTGAGAAGGGGGGACACCGACCCACTCAGGACACCCAAGACGAGGTTGAGGACGAAGAAGGACCCGAAGATGACGAGGCTGACGAAGTAAACCCAGGGCAGCTCGTAGCCCATGGCATCGTTCATCTGCACAGACAGGGACACACAGAGAGAGGCAGTCAGAGCGAGGCAGGGAGGCAGCGAGGGGAGCGGGGGTGTGAGAGTGAGGCAGTCAGAGCGAGGCAGGGAGGCAGCGTGGGGAGCGGGGGGGTGAGAGTGAGGCAGTCAGAGCGAGGCAGGGAGGCAGCGAGGGGAGCGGGGGGGTGAGAGTGAGGCAGTCAGAGCGAGGCAGGGAGGCAGCGAGGGGAGCGGGGGTGTGAGAGCGAGGCAGTCAGAGCGAGGCAGGGAGGCAGCGTGGGGAGCGGGGGTGTGAGAGTGAGGCAGTCAGAGCGAGGCAGGGAGGCAGCGAGGGGAGCGGGGGTGTGAGAGTGAGGCAGTCAGAGCGAGGCAGGGAGGCAGCGAGGGGAGCGGGGGTGTGAGAGTGAGGCAGTCAGAGCGAGGCAGGGAGGCAGCGAGGGGAGCGGGGGTGTGAGAGTGAGGCAGTCAGAGCGAGGCAGGGAGGCAGCGAGGGGAGCGGGGGTGTGAGAGTGAGGCAGTGAGAGCGAGGCAGGGAGGCAGCGAGGGGAGCGGGGGTGTGAGAGTGAGGCAGTCAGAGCGAGGCAGGGAGGCAGCGAGGGGAGCGGGGGTGTGAGAGTGAGGCAGTGAGAGCGAGGCAGGGAGGCAGCGAGGGGAGCGGGGGTGTGAGAGTGAGGCAGTGAGAGCGAGGCAGGGAGGCAGCGAGGGGAGCGGGGGTGTGAGAGTGAGGCAGTGAGAGCGAGGCAGGGAGGCAGCGAGGGGAGCGGGGGTGTGAGAGTGAGGCAGTCAGAGCGAGGCAGGGAGGCAGCGAGGGGAGCGGGGGTGTGAGAGTGAGGCAGTGAGAGCGAGGCAGGGAGGCAGCGAGGGGAGCGGGGGTGTGAGAGTGAGGCAGTGAGAGCGAGGCAGGGAGGCAGCGAGGGGAGCGGGGGTGTGAGAGTGAGGCAGTCAGAGCGAGGCAGGGAGGCAGCGAGGGGAGCGGGGGTGTGAGAGTGAGGCAGTCAGATTTTACTTCCAAGTCATCTCGAAAATCACCTTGACTGATTAGCTTGCCCACTCCCCCCCCCCGTCTGAAATTTCACTCGCCGAAAAGCTTAAAGGGCCACTTAAAGGGCACAGAGGTGAGCCACGAACCCTGCCGATCCAGGGCTCTCCCGGCCCCGTGCCACAGCAGGGAGGAGGGACGAGGCCGGGCTTCAGGCTGGAGGTTTCCCTGGCAATGGAGCACCCTCTCTTGTTGCCAGGGAAACCACAAGCCACCCCAGTGCCTCCTCTGTGCTCCTCTCTCCTCGGGAGCATCCTTCCCCCGTTTAAAACCCCCACACGCCTCACGCCGCAGGTGCAAGGAGCCACGTTCCTGCCGCAGCTTTCTGGAACGCGGCACTGTCCCACATTCTGCACGCCGCCCTTGGCGGAGTCCACCCTGCGCCGCGGCGGGCTTATTTTAAAAACTGGGCCAGCAGCGCAGAGAGGCAGGGGAAGAGGGAGCCGAGGGAAGGTCACGGTGCCGCTGAACACCGGCAAGCGGAGGCGCTTCTTCACCGAGGGGCCGTGAGGGGGGGGGGACGAGCCAGCCCGCCAGCCCGCTGCAGCCGAGACCCCGGTCTCTTTCACGAAACAGCCGGGCGAGGTCCTGGGATTCACAAACCCGAACGCGCCGTCTGCAGACCCGGCGCGGTCGGAGCCTCACCCAGTACAGCACGTCGGTCCAGCCCTCCATGGTGATGCACTGGAACACCGTCAGCATGGCGAAGAAGAAGTTGTCGAAGTTGGTGATGCCGCCGTTGGGCCCGTCCCACCTGCCGCGGCACT
This sequence comes from Lepisosteus platostomus, assembly GCF_059453375.1. Taxonomy (NCBI): domain Eukaryota; kingdom Metazoa; phylum Chordata; class Actinopteri; order Semionotiformes; family Lepisosteidae; genus Lepisosteus; species Lepisosteus platostomus. The sequence goes on from NC_142613.1 coordinate 3,609,488, forward strand.
CGGTCCCGTTGAGCAGGCACTGCCGGCCGTGGCCCGCGAAGGCGCAGGGGGCGGGGTCGTCCTCCACGTTGATGTCTGGCCAGCGGGAGGGAGCGGGGCAGGGCGTGAGCACCGGGCGAGACCGCGTCACGCACACGCACGCACACTGCTGCGCAGACACTGATGTGCACAGACACCGACGTGCGCAGCAATGCGCAGACACACGCAGACACCGACAGGTGCAGCAATCCGCAGACACACGCAGACACTGATGTGCGCAGACACATGCAGACACGTGCAGCAATGCGCAGACAAAAGCAGACACCGACAGGTGCAGCAATGCGCAGACACACGCAGACAACGATGTGCACAGACACACGCAGACACCGATGTGCACAGACACACGCAGACACCGATGTGCACAGACACACGCAGACACCGATGTGCACAGACACACGCAGACACCGACACGTGCAGCAATGCGCAGACACCGATGTGCGCAGACACACGCAGACACCGACACGTGCAGCAATGCGCAGACACCGACATGTGCAGCAATGCGCAGACACCGATGCGCGCAGACACCGATGTGCGCAGCAATGCGCAGACACCGATGCGCGCAGACACCGATGTGCGCAGCAATGCGCGCAGACACCGATGTGCGCAGCAATGCGCAGACACCGATGTGCGCAGCAATGCGCAGACACCGACGTGCGCAGACACCGATGTGCGCAGCAATGCGCGCAGACACCGATGTGCGCAGCAATGCGCAGACACCGACGTGCGCAGACACCGATGTGCGCAGCAATGCGCGCAGACACCGATGTGCGCAGCAATGCGCAGACACCGACGTGCGCAGACACCGATGTGCGCAGCAATGCGCAGACACCGACGTGCGCAGCAATGCGCAGACACCGACGTGCGCAGCAATGTGCAGACACCGACGTGCGCAGACACCGATGTGCAGACACGTGCAGACACATGCAGACACCGACGTGCGCAGACACACACAGACACCGATGTGGGCAGACACACACAGACACCGATGTGGGCAGACACACACAGACACCGACATGCACAGCCATGTGCACACACGCGCTGGCACGCGCACGCACACACACACACAAAGCCACCCAGATGAGCACAGAAAAACAGAATGGCCTTGCTCCAGAGGTGGGAACCTGAATACAGAAACTGAATATAAGGGGGCACACAGCCATGCAACACGGCCAACCACACACAGACGCAGGGGCACACAGATAACCGATTCTCCTCCGTCCTGCAGCCACTCCCCATATCTGTTTCTCTAAGGAGACCCAGCTGTCTAACCTGCAGGGGCAGGGCTCAAGCTCCAAACAACAGACACACTCAATCAGGAGGCCTGATTCTGCCTTCCATGTCCCCGACGTGCTGTACTATACTATACCGTGGTAATACTATAATCCACCACAGTAAACCCTGACAAGGGGGAGTGAGGAGGCTTAGTGCTGACCGGTGCCAACGTAGAAACAGGTTTTGTGCATCTTGCCGATAAAGAGCTCCAGGCCGATGATGGCGTAGATGATGATGACGAAGAGGACCAGCAGGGCAATGTGGAGGAGGGGCACCATGGCCTTCATAATGGAGTTCAGCACAATCTGTAGGCCTGGACACAGAGAGCAGAGTCAGACACACACAACAGGGCAGAGTCTGGCACACAGACCCACACTCGGGACAGTCAGAGAGACAGGCATGCTCAGGACAGAGTCAGAGGGGCAGATTCAGAGAGACAGGCATGCTCAGGACAGAGTCAGAGGGACAGATTCGGAGAGACAGGCATGCTCAGGACAGAGTCAGAGGGGCAGATTCAGAGAGACAGGCATGCTCAGGACAGAGTCAGAGGGGCAGATTCAGAGAGACAGGCATGCTCAGGACAGAGTCAGAGGGACAGATTCGGAGAGACAGGCATGCTCAGGACAGAGTCAGAGGGGCAGATTCAGAGAGACAGGCATGCTCAGGACAGAGTCAGAGGGACAGATTCGGAGAGACAGGCATGCTCAGGACAGAGTCAGAGGGGCAGATTCGGAGAGACAGGCATGCTCAGGACAGAGTCAGAGGGACAGATTCGGAGAGACAGGCATGCTCAGGACAGAGTCAGAGGGACAGATTCGGAGAGACAGGCATGCTCAGGACAGAGTCAGAGGGAAGATTCGGAGAGACAGGCATGCTCAGGACAGAGTCAGAGGGGCAGATTCAGAGAGACAGGCATGCTCAGGACAGAGTCAGAGGGACAGATTCGGAGAGACAGGCATGCTCAGGACAGAGTCAGAGGGGCAGATTCGGAGAGACAGGCATGCTCAGGACAGAGTCAGAGAGAGAATCGGAGAGACAGGCATATTTGGGACAGAGTCAGAGAGACAGGCGCACTCAGGCCAGAGTCAGAGGGACGGGCGCACTCAGGCCAGAGTCAGAGGGACAGGGTCAGAAGGACAGGCACACTCAGGCCAGAGTCAGAGGGACAGGGTCAGAGAGACAGGCGCACTCAGGCCAGAGTCAGAGGGACAGAGTCAGAGGGACAGGCGCACTCAGGCCAGAGTCAGAGGGACAGGGTCAGAGGGACAGGCGCACTCAGGCCAGAGTCAGAGGGACAGAGTCAGAGGGACAGGCGCACTCAGGCCAGAGTCAGAGGGACAGAGTCAGAGGGACAGGGTCAGAGGGACAGGCGCACTCAGGCCAGAGTCAGAGGGACAGGGTCAGAGGGACAGGGTCAGAGGGACGGGCGCACTCAGGACAGTCAGAGTCCGATAACGGGGGGGCCTGCGGACTCACTGGGCACTCCGGACACCAGCCGCAGGGGCCGCAGCACCCTGAAGGCTCGCAGGGCCTTGACGTCCAGGCCTCCCGGCTTGCCGCCCATGTGGTGGACCTCGCCGGGCTTGTGGGTCACCTGCTCCAGGACCACACTGAACAGCCTGCGGGGGGGACACAGACACGGGGGTCAGGGCCCGAGCCCCAGCTTCTCCCCCAAAACACCACTGGACCCCCCCCCAAACTCCCTCCCTCCCTCCCCACCAGGGGGACCAGGACCAGGGGACAAGAGCGCAGCAACTTTGGAGCAGGACAGCGACGTGGTCATCGTCCTGCCGATCTCCGTGGTCATCGCACACCTGTTGGGGGGGCATCGTTCCTGCAGAGCTCTCGGTTACACCCCCCCACCCTCAGCGGACCTAATAAAAGGATTAATGCGAGCTCTCTCAGTGTTTCCAGCTCTTAATCACGCTGCCTTTTATGTATTGTGTTTCGTAAGAGGCTTAAAATCTCCAACTTTCACACAGGAAAAAAAAATCTGTGAGCTCAATTAAGCGATCCATTAAGTCAAGAGCCGCGCTGGGACACACACCAGCAGCCCCCCGGCCCCCATGCTGAACGACTGGAGGTTCTTCAGACGCACTTAAACAGGAAACCTCTAACAGACTCAACACTGTCTACCCCCAACCCTAAAGTGAACTACAAAACCCTGAACCAGACTGGGGCAGGCTCCGTGTGTGGACTGGGCTGCTGTAATGCACGTCAGGGGGGTGGTGTGGTGCTCATTTTAATATGGCAGGGCTCTGCAGGAAGCCCAGCCTCCAGGTGTGCAGCGCCACATCTGCCTCCTCATCATCATCCTCCTCCTCATCATCTGCTGCTGCCCGGCTGTAACTCTCACTACAGCCCCCCTACGGGTACCCCCGCCAGGAACAGGGGAACACTGCCCCCTCTCCCAGCACCTGGGGAAGCGGGCCGGGCCGCTCTGTGCAGAGGACAGGGGAGAGCCGGGCTTCTCCTCCACTGGGCCCGGGAGTCTCGGGGCAGCAGGGGGGAGGAGAGCGAGACCGAGCCAGGGGTTCCGGGTCAGGCAGCCAGAGGGCCAGCAGCACCAGAGCCAGATTTATGCCAAGGGAATAAAAATTAACAATAATATCCTCACACTATTAACTCCCCTCCACCCCCACCAGTGTGCAGCCCCACCTGGATGATGCACCAGTCCTCTCCCCACACTCCAGCTCTCAGTGGGGAGGAGAGCAGAGTGATGAAGCCAGTTCAGAGAGGGGAGTTATCAGGAGGCCATGATTGGTAAAGGCCAGGGGGGAAATTTGGCCAGGACACTGGGGTAACACCCCTACTCTTTTCGAGAAACGCCCTGGATTTTTAGGACGGCGCCTTTTTACAGTCTAGTGTCCCCGTCCCTATACTGGGGCATTGGGACCCACACAGACCGCGGGGTGAGCACCCCCTACTGGCCCCACTAACACCTCTTCCAGCAGCAGCCTGAGCTTTCCCAGGAGGTCTCCCATCCAGGTACTGGCCAGGCTCACTCCTGCTTTGTTTTAATGGGCTGCCAGCTGGGAGCTGCAGGGTGATACAGCTGCTGGTCACAGAAGGGAGGAGGGAGTGGAGACGGAGCAGAGCCTGTGCCGCAGATCCTCAGGATACTTCAGCACCAAGACAGGAGGAGCCAGTGAGCAGAGCCACCGCAGTGCAAGAGGGAGGAAACCACGCAGAACTCCCAGAATAACTAAAAAAATTCTGGAATATCCCAGCTTTCCCCTCCTGAACCTTTCAAATCCCTCTTTTTATTTTACACCTAGAGCCCATACTGTATCCAGACTCAGTCCAGCTCTCCTGACAAGACCCCCCAGGGGAAGCAGCGGATCGCTCCGGAGACACGGCAGCGGGATTGCAGGAGGCGCGGAGAGATCTACCCCACGATGACGATGACGAAGTCCAGCAGGTTCCAGCCGTTGCGGATGTAGGAGCTCGGGTGCATCACCAGCCCGTAGGCCAGGATCTTGAGGAAGGTCTCGATGGTGAAGATGATGAGGAACACGTACTCCACTTGCTCCTGCGGGCAGAGGGAGGGGTGGCCGGGTGGGTCCGGCCCAGGACAGACACTCATTAGGAAGAAAACTCCGGACATGGGTACGGGCCACGAGAGCCGGGTTCGTCTCTCACAGTGGGGACCCCTGGCACCCCAAGTTTGCCCAGCAAAGCAGCACAGCCCTGGGGGGGGGGTGGGGTCAGTGCTGCGACTGCTCTGCGGCCCCCACCAACAACACCCCCTCCCCTCCATTAGCAGGACACCGCAGAGTTCAAACCGGCAAAGGGAATTCGCCAGCCTTTCACAGGATTACGCGTCTGGAATCATCCCTTTCTCTCCGCTGTCTGTCCCTCCAGATCGGCACAGACGCCCCAGCTGCCTCCCCTCCCCCCTGCCCCCCCCGACACACACAGACACTCTCTCCGGGTTAGAGCGTGTGTGTGTGAGAGAGAGAGGAGGAGATAAGCCGCTTATCAAGGACAGAGCTTTTACAGCAGAAGAATGATCCAACAGCTACAACCTATGCACTCCAACCCCCCACTGCTCCTGTACCCCTCTCTCCGCCTGTCCCTTCCCTGCCCCCCCTACCTGCACGGCCGTATTCATAAAGCACCAGCAGCAGAGACGCTCCTTCATTCTTGTTTCCGCAAGAACATCAACAGGACTCTAAGTCCCCCCCCCAGCTCCCAGGCCTCCTCTCCACGTCTCGACCCAAAAAGCACACCAAGACGAGCACAGGAATACCTTCAAACTGCCCATAGGCGCGGGGGGACATGCTGGAAAGGTAGGGAGGTCCCTTCTCAGGCCATCAAGGCCCATGGGGAAAGGGGGGAAAGGGACACCATTTTTCTTGACCATCCAACATCGGAGGTGGAGGTGATGTGGTCTATCACCCCCAGAAGGATTAACCCTGGTACTCACTTAGAGCTCAGGCTGAGTGGACCCGAGAGCCGTCCAGAGGGAATAAGAGGAAGCCCCATCGCTGTCCCCTACCTGGGATTGAACCCGGGACCTTCCCGTCAGGAGCTAGGCGCCCTCGCCCTCTGAGCCACCACGCTTTGTTAATCAAGCGCTAACTGGCCCCCAACCCAGCAGAAGCCACTGCTGGTGCTTCACAACCGGGCACTGGGGAGCCTCTCAGACCAGGACTGGTCAATCCCCGGGCCCTGGACTAGACCTTAATTGCTTGATGAGCCCAGGTGCTGCACGCGACTCTGGTCATTGAAGACGAGCTGCAGCACAGGTGCCCTGCCTTCGACACAGGCTCAAGGGGAGCCCGTCCGTTGCTGACCCCAGCACGCGAGCCAGCACACACGCCACAGCCACGCCGGGGCTGAGCCGAGAGAGGCCCTCCCCCCCCCTGCGTGATCAGTGCAGCCATGGGCCCCATCCCGTACCAAGCCCCTGCCCTCCTTGGGCAGCTGCCCACTGGCACAGACGGGATTCCTCCGGGAGAATCCCGATGCAGATCGGTCCAGGGCTCCCACTGGCGCGATGGGAGACGGAACAGGGGCGGGGCCATCAGTGGGCATGGACCCCCCAGGGAGTGCATGTGGGGTCACCCCTATGGACCCTACAGCTACAGCTCCCCGATTTGGCTCTGGTGGTGTAAGTCGGAGAAGACACTTGGGAGATACGAGGGGCAGAGGGGAGAGCATCTAGAATCAGGACTGGAGACGTTAAGTTAGAAGATTCAAGGTGACTGGGGAGGGGCATGAGAATGTTTACATTTTTTTTTTACATAGCACCATTAAAAGTGGCTTCTCAGGGCGCTTTACAGCACCTTAAAAAGAATACAAAAAAGCACATAATGAAGGGAGAGAGCAGAAGGACACAGTTACAATAAGGGTTTAGAATACAGCAGGAGAGCAGAGGGACAGACTCAGGACCCGCTGACCTGAAGGAGCAGGTCTGGAGAAAGGCAACTCGGCTGACGGCCTGCGAAGCTGAAAACCACGAAGGCCGTCCACCAGCGTCCACCGTCCACACTCCGTAACCACAGCAGCAGACACGGCTGCCGAAAGAACTCTCTCCGCTCTCCCCCGGGGGTGTGGACACGATCGGCTGGGACCCTCAGGCCACAGCTGTTCGCTGGTCATTCAGGTGAGTTCGGAATGAGCAAAATGACCAAATTAAGGAATCATGGGGTCAAATAAAGAGGCCTGTGTAGTGTACTGATAATTCCTTGCGTTTCTAGCACACTTTTCTCCCAGTGCTATTCACCGATGGAACCCGAAACGGATTGAAAGCGCTGTGCGATGGGAACCCGGCCCTTTCCGCCGTGCACAGGCCCGAGCGGAGTTCACTTCACCTGGAGCGGCCGGCCAAGCGGGGGATTAGTGCTAATCAGGGGATGTGGAATAAGCCCCTTACAGCACAGCTGAGCCCGGCAGGCCTGCTGCTGTTACCCGGTGTCTGGACTGAGCCGGGCTGGACCGCTCCCTCCATCCTATTCTCTCCGGGACAGCAACTTGGAAGAGCATCGGGGGGAAAACACAGACGTGCATCTTCTCCCTCTCTCTGCCACCTACTCCCTCCCTCCCTCCATCTTTTCCAAAGACGGGTTACACGGTCCAGAGACGAACAAGTGGACAAGATTGCAAACTGGGATGCAGGAAGACCTGGGGGACCAGAGGGGGGGTCCTCAAAGCGCTTGTTTGCCAACACCTCTTCGGATATGAAGAGACTCTTCCCGCCGGCTTCCGTAAGTTCCCAACCCGGAGCAGGGAGCCGCTGTGCGCTTCCTGCCAGGTCGGCCTACTGGGCTCCCCGCACAGGGCAGCCCGCTGCGGGTTCCTTTACCCTGACCTCTGAACTCTGACCTTCGACCTCCAGCACTGGCAGCGCTTGACAGTCCAAGTCCATATTTTAATGGAGTAAAGGAATATCATTCCTTACACTTATATAGCACTTTTGCTGGACCCTCTCCTCAAAGCTCTGTACAGGTAATGGGGATCCCCTCCACCCCCACCAGTGTGCAGCCCCACCTGGATGATGCACCAGTCCTCTCCCCACACACCAGCTCTCAGTGGGGAGGAGAGCAGACTGATGAAGCCAGTTCAGAGAGGGGGGTTATTAGGAGGCCATGATTGGTAAAGGACAGGAGGAAATTTGGCCTGGACGCCAGGATAACACCCGAATTCCTAATGCAAGAAATCATATATGGCTAATAGTGATCTCTTACTCTTTTCGAGAGACACCCTGGAAATTTTAATGACCACGGAGAGTCAGGACCTTGGTTTTAGTTCTCAGGCAAACAAACTGTCACTATACTGGGGCATTAGGACCCACATGGACCCCAGGGTGAGCGCCCCCTGCTGGCCCCACTAACACCTCTCCCAGCAGCAGCCTTAGTTTTTCCCCAGGAGGTCTCCCATCCAGGTACTGGCCAGGCTCACATCCACAAGCTATTCACATGAACTTCTGTCCCCCATGAGTTTGACATGAAAGCCACATTCTGAAAAGAGCTACCAAATATTTGACAATATAAGAAATGTAAATACAGTTACAAATCAAGAGGAGGCCATGAATCCGAGGATCTCATCCTGCTCTTTCTTGAAGGAAGGAGGGGTAACGGCTTCAACAAAGCGACTGTGCGAATTGTTGCAGACTCCAACCACTCTTCGTGTAAAAGAGGTTTCTCCTATTCTCACTGTTTAAATGCAATTCCCTGCAAGATGTTAAAAATAACTGCTTTTTCTTCTGCGCTATTCACCAAGTAGTTTGCACAAGGCTGAGAATTGGAAAAATGAAGTGGACAGAACCAGACCTGCACTGAGTGTCCGCCCTCTGCACACTGCCTTGACCAAAGATGAACTGGGCACTGACCACAGGGCTAGAAAACAGGCCCTTTGGCTGTGCAGTGCAATTCACATCAGACTCTTGAACGCAGCGAATACGAAAACCTTACCGGGTTCATGTTTCTCATTAACCGGGCTCTGTTTCACGTTCTGGGTGCAGGCATAAGACCATGGGCCTAGCAGAGAGGCCTGAAAATAAAACTTTCTGCGTTTCAACTGCTAATCTTCAAAGGTTCAATGAAGCAAAGATGGTCAATATTATAACTGGAATTACAATACGCTGCATTTTTTGTAAATACCTTTGCCAGGGAGAAACCATTGGCTGACAATCAAGGACAATAATAATAATAATAATAATAATAATAATACACTGGCCCTGCAGATCAGAAGCCTGTTCAGTCAGGTGTTATCAGATTTGGGCTTTTTGCTTTTCCTTCCCACAGTGCAACTGGGAGACATGACCAGCGGGGGCCAAGGGGCTTGGGTGCGTGCACAGCGCCCCCTGCTGGAGGGAGGCTCCAGGGCAGGAGAGGAAGCGCGAGGCACAGGGGAGGGGGTGGGGGCGTGGGTGGACACACTCACCAGGTCGTGGTTGGTGGAGTTGGAGTCGTCCTCCGGGAAGGGGATGGAGACCCCCAGGGCCACGCAGTTGGCGAAGATGGCCAGCAGGATGAACACGTCGAAGGGCCTGCGGGCGGCGGGGTGAAGGAAAAGCAGCGGGATGGCGTTCCCCCCCGCCACCACACACACACACACACACACACACACACACACACACACACACACACACACACACACCTTCCCCTAACCCACAGAAATACTTCCCCCGTGTTTCCAGAAGAGGGGGTCACAGCTCACGGCCAGTCTCCTCTACTGCGCGTCTGACGACGCCACACGCTCAAAACTCCAAGCCTGCCAGAAAAGACACCAAACCCCAAAGCTACAGGGAGCCCCAACACTGTACACCACCCCACAGGGAACTGTGTGTGTCTCCCTGTGCAGAGGATCCAGAACCAGGTGCTGAAACCCTCAGGCGCAGGGCCACCCGTCCTACAGCATAGGGGTTCCCAGCCCTGGTCCCTGGGGGACCCCTGTCACAGCTGGGTTGTACCCCACCTGAGTTCCTCATCACAGGCCGAGTGATTTCAGTTTTAAACTGGCGTGCAGCTCCTGAAAAGCCCACTGGGAGTTGCGATGGGTATGAACCCTGTCTGAGTCTCACTCAGGCGTGTTGCCCCGAAATCTCACCTGCAGGGCCTGACCGACGCCCCGCTGGGGGGGGCTGCCGGGTCAGAAACGGGGGGCGCAGAGGCGGGGTACAGGCCTGTGTGCTGACAGCACAGACAAGGGGCTCCAGTCCCAGAGTCCAGAGAGAGACAGCAGTGAGCCCTGGGGAGGGAAATCTCAACGCCAGCCGAGACAGGGGGTCCCCTTCAATCCGCTGGGGGGGGTCCCCCAGTCCGGCGACCAGAAGGATACTTCCACTCGACGATGGAGACGGCGGCGCGGCGGATGGGGTTGTTGAGGCGCAGGCAGAAGAGGGCGCGAGGGGCGCGATTGGCGGCGGTGCTGCCCTGGGCCTTGTTCTTGCCGTACTGCGGCTTCTTGCGGTGCGCGCCCGCGGAGCTGGCGGTGGAGTTCAGCGTGTCCGTGCCGCTCCTCGGCCCCCCGCCGCCCGGCCCCTCCGGGTCCTGCCAGGGCGGCCCGTCCTCGCCGCCCGCCGGGAACTGCTCCGGCCCCTCGCCTGCGGGGGGGAGACAACGAGCCCAGGTGACCCCCCAGCCCGGGCCGAGGGGGTCAAGGACACGGGGTGAAGAAAAACCCCCGTCCGCTCAGGAATCTCTGGGACGGGGCTCTGTGTGGCCGGCCTACGGCAGCGGTCCTGACTCCGGACAGCGCCGGCCCAGGAGGCTCCAACCGGGTTTTCCAGGAAGAGGGGGTAGAGGGAGGGTGGGGTTTGGGGTTTGGGGTGCGCTCCATCGCTGCAGCCTGGCTAGAAGCACACGGGGGTGTGGGGTGTGTAGTCGTGTGTCTGGGGCATGTTTGTGGGGTGCGTAGTGTGGGTGTGTAGTGTATAGGCATGTCTCTGGGGCTTGTTTTTGGGGGTGTGGGCGTGTTTGTACTGTACCCCAGCCCCCGCCCCCACGTGCACATGCAGCCCGGGCAGGCAGCTTGGGAGAGGCTGAGTTCAGAGGTCAGAGGTCAGAGCACAGAGTCCGTACTTACAGCCACTTTACATTTAACAAAAAAATATTCCTTACAAAAATACAAGACAAAGGCAGTCTGCTGCATTTAAAGTGCACATGAACACCAAGACAGTAAGAGTTAAATGAGCACAATGGGATGTCGCTCAGATGCCGTTATCCTCAGTCCTCTAGTATCCCAGCGCTTGCGAGTGAATGATCCCGGTAACCGGTGAAGTCTTTCGCGCGATGACGATGCGAGTCAAGCGCCCCACGGAGGAGCGACACGTGTGAAAAGCCGCGCGGGTCGTGACTTGGCCACGAATGCGCGTCGACCGCGCGTGGAGTGGGGGTGCGACAGGCTGGATGACACTACTTTCCACGGTGGAAAATACTCGTTTAAACCTCCGGGTCGATTTCCACGGTAACGTTTTTCGCATCTGGGCTCGACAGAACTTCTTCTCTCCGGGCCAGAATCTCCCTGGTTACTTGCGGGGTCTTGGGGTGACCGGTAAGAGTCAGCGAGAAAACTGTACTAAACCCCCTTAGCGGCTCGGAGCTGCAGACCACTGGCTATATGATCAGTCTCCGACCACCCCCCGCCACTCTACACCCGGAGACACGGGAGCTCCTTCATTACAGAGGCTCGCTGCTCAGGCAGGACAGCGCCTCGCTGAAAAGTCACCCTCCGACTGGAACAGAGGCGATTGGGCACTAAAAGCGGGGCTCCAGCTATCAGCCCCTGCCACGCCGCTGTTTGGGGTGAATGGCGCCCCCCCGTCACCTGCGACCCCTGCCCAGACGCAAGAGCGCACGAGGCTGAGGTGAAAGTGCGCGGCTCCATCCCAGACCCCCCGGAACCTGCCCCCCCCATGACATGCTTATAAGACATAAAAGCACAGTTCAAAGAAGTCGGATGTACGAACTGTAGTTCCACGCCACAGTAAAGCACATTTTCACAGTTCATTTCTTCGATTTAATTAGAAACGTTATCGGCACTCGCGTTCCTCGAGTATTAGTGATGAATTGAACTAAAACCTTGAAACTTGAAAGACCAGCGCCGCGACGAGCTCGCTTCCGGTCAAATTAAAATACTTTGCACATTTCGGCGCAAGCCGGCTGCCTTATCTCGTTAACTCCTTAATTAAATCAGCTAATTAGGGGGGAGGGAAATTACGCAGGGACTCGTGAAACAACATCTGTCCGAGGCCGCTGGAATAAAGGGGAATAAAAGACAAATAATTGAAAGCAGGTCACTGCCGGACTGCGCTCCCGCGGAGCCGGGTCCGACGGCAGGTGAGACGGCCAGCGCTCTCTCGCGTGCAGGGCAGGTGACCCCGGGGAGGGCGCCAGTCCCCCCCGGCTGGCACCCCCGTCGGCACCAGCCCCGGCGCAAGCGGGTCGCTTACCTCCGCCGTTCTCCTGGTGCATGTCGCAGTTCGGTCCGACGGCTCTCCCTCACGAAGACATTTTTGTTTTGCTCGTGTCGCCCCGGGTATTTTTAAAACTCGAGTCCTGTCACCCGAGGCTCCGAGCAGAGTTAGACCATCCTTCCCGGACGCTCATCGTCGTTTCAGTCCAGAACGTTAAACCTGTTCCCGATGGCGTTTTCAGAGCGGCCGTGAGCGTTGGCGATCTCTCGTTGAACTTAAGGGGTAGTTATTACTTGCTTCATTAACATAATTGCTTTCAATTAAATCTAAATAATAATAATCGAGAGTTCCTTGTTAGCAGAGCATCACGCAGATATGTGTTTTCCCCCCTTTTAAATGAAACAACCTTTCCTTCCCTCTTTCTCTGTAACGCCGTCAGTGCGCCTCGGCCGCTAAACACTCAACTCGGGATTAGAGACAAATTGATTCGCTTAAAGGGGATGTCAACCCGGGACTTTATTAAAGGGGCAGAGAGGCATTAAAGGAGATATTCCTTCGACGGAATTTTCTGGAGAGGCTCAGTGCAGTCCTGCACACCTGACCTACCCGATGATTAACGGGAATTATGCTACAAGAACGCCCCCCTGAATATTATTGCGATAATCTCTCAAAAGCGACTCTTAACCTTTGACTTTGACGTGCGATGCACCCATCGGCAGTCACTTCTGGCTGGAGATATCCCTCCGTCTGTTTTTCCAACCTCTGTATCCAGCACGGGGTCGCATGGCAGCCGGGGCCTTTCCCAGCAAGCCACAGGCGCGAGGCAGGGCACACCCTGGCACCGACTCGGACACAGTTTGTAGCAGAAGCGTCAAAGGTGTCGTTTCTGTCGCTCATTCCAGCGGTCATACACAGATACGTTAAGCAGTCTTCAGTTTTCTAGTTCGGTAGGGTCGGTGTGTTTGCAGGGGTGTCCAGTCTGGTCCCCCAGGGTCAGTGTGTGTCTGCAGGGGGTCCAGTCTGGTCCTGCAGGGTCAGTGTGTGTCTGCAGGAGGTCCAGTCTAGTTCTGTAGGGTCAGTGTGTGTCTGCAGGGGGTCCAGTCTGGTCCCCCAGGGTCAGTGTGTGTCTGCAGGGGGTCCAGTCTGGTCCCCCAGGGTCAGTGTGTGTCTGCAGGGGGTCCAGTCTGGTCCTGCAGGGTCAGTGTGTGTCTGCAGGAGGTCCAGTCTAGTTCTGTAGGGTCAGTGTGTGTCTGCAGGGGGTTCAGTCTAGTTCTGTAGGGTCAGTGTGTGTCTGCAGGGGGTCCAGTCTGGTCCCGCAGGGTCAGTGTGTGTCTGCAGGGGGTCCAGTCTGGTCCAGGAAATCGGTCAGTGTGTGTCTGCAGGGGGTCCAGTCTGGTCCCGCAGGGTCAGTGTGTGTCTGCAGGGGGTCCAATCTGGTCCAGGAGAATCAGTGTGTCTCCAGGTTAAGCATCTTTAAGAAGAGCTGAGAGAAACTATTTAACTGATCCGATTAATGGTGACACACAAGCCCAGTGCAGAATATGATTTCTATGACTGTGTTGTGGTGCTCTAGCAGTGCTGTCCAGAGGCTGGCTGGTATCAGTGTGGCTCAGGCCAGTGAGCCTCAGGACCAGCTGGCACAGAGGGCTCTTCTCTGGGCTAAGCAGGGTCTTATGTTGATAGGAGTTTTGCTCGTTGCTTTTTACATGTAACCAATTCTATATTACTGTTTTCTGTATGTTTCAGACATATGTTGAACAGCAGTGAATATTGGTCTAATTCAGCCCTGCATACATTGTTTTTCACTGCTGTATAGGGCAAAGGGTTGGATTACACTTGCAAATATTCACTTTCTTATGGATATTTGCACATATCTTGCAAATATTCAGTTTCCTGTGGGAGGCTTGATGCTGAATAGCCTCTTTCGTATTGCGTAGTGCCCTCTTCCTCAGTGCCTTCACTGCCAGGTCAAAACACCCTGAGGAGCTGATAAGTCAGACGTTTCTCTCCCATCTAGTGGTAGACGTGTGTAACTACACCTAAAACTCCACGTACTGCCCTATGATGAACATGTGAATATTAGTAGTGATGGACAGAAAGACAGACAGCTGGATAGTAAGACTACCAGACAGGTAACTGATGACAGACACTTCTGATTTTCAGGACGGCAGTTTTATTGATGTCTGAAACGCATGCTTTTAATTCAGCAATTTCACTCTCTGCCCACCCTCTCCGGGAGGGGGTGGCCCGGTGTGACTGCCCGATCAGGTCCCGGTTCTGGTGCCCTCACTGTGCCGATGGCTCCGCCAACACTGGACGAAGACGGGCTCCAGGTTAATCTGGGCTGGTGTGCCCCGGACCCAGTCCTGCTGGGGTTTGCTCGAACACCAGACTCCGAACACGAGCGAGAGGAAACGGGAGGGGCTGGCTTGACCGTCCGCTTTCGCCTTTGATACGCCGACCACCTTCCAGCGGCGCCCTCCTCTGGTCGTCCGCGGCATTGCAGCGGCGCTCTCCGCTCCCTACAGAGCGACGCCAGCTGTTCTTCCACTTCCTGTACCAGCATGTCCACCAGGTGGCGGCAGAGTGCTCCCAACACTACTTCGTCCAGCAGCGCAGGAAGGATTTGACAAGACCACACCAAACGTTTGCCAACGAGAGGAGGCATTCAGCCCATTTGGTCGTGAGTACGGCACTGACCCCAGGACCTCATCCACGCGTTTCTTGACAGAAAGCAGGGTATCGGCTTCAATGACACGGCTGGGCGGACTGTTCCCTACTCCTACCACCCTTGGCGTTGAGTTGCCTCCTGTCCCGGCCTGAAATGCACTTCCGCACAGCCTGCACCCGAGTCCTCTGGTTCGTTCTGCAGTGACGCACGGTGCGGTTTTGAAATGAGCTGATCGCGAGGCTCCAGCAGTGAGTGGGGCCCGCGGGCAGATCCCCCTTCAGCCCTCCACCGTGGGCCTGGGGCAGACTCGCGGCGCTGCTGCTCGGGGCGCCCTGTCAGAGGGAAGAGGTCGGACAGATCGGCTGCCTGCTGCGGAATCACAGGAGGAAGAGTCGTTCCAACTCAGCTGCGCACGATGTGACGTCCGCATCACCGCTTCAGCGTGTGGACCGCGGCGGACGGGCGCGGTAAGGTCTGTCGAGAGGGTCTCTGTGAACCGTGTACAGACCTTTCCCGCTGAAGCTGCGGTATTTTATAAGGTGGATGTGCAGCACTGGATTGGGAGAATGCTGGACACAAGGGCTCCTGTGCATTCCTGTAGAACGGTATAGAATTACACACTACGAAAGGAACAAGTTGTGTTAAGAGGCAGATAGGGGGGAGGAAGATGAGCGTGATCTTGGAATGCTGCCAGCCGGTTTAGCACAGGGAAGCGCGATGGAAAAGGACTGTTCCAGTTTAATCAAGCTGAGGAAAACGTACATCTCTGTGCCTGCGCTCGAAACGAAAACTTCTTTTAACTTCGGCGACGGACTTCGGACGGGAAAACGGGAACGTTTCTCCAACGTGCCCGTGGATATGAGCGCAGTGTCCGTCAAGCTCTCGGCGTGTGCCTCTCGGATCCGACGACAGGGCCGCTAAACACAAAGGCCGCAGCGCCTCGTCGATCCCCAGGCGTCCCGGGCTCCTCCGCTCGGAACGTCGGCACAGTGAGGTCCCAGCCCGGAACCGCGGGGAGCTCCACGGCGCCCCGAGTTCTGATCCCCCTCCCGTTCCATCAGTACAGCACCGCGCAGCAACAAGGAACAAAATAGTAACAAAGGTATAAAAATAAAACAAAACGGCAGAGTCCTCATAATTCAGGGAGAGGGCACCGTACGCGGGCTTCCCGGCCCGGAGCAGCCGGCGCTCGGGAGCGGAGCATGATGGGAGAGAGCCCCAGCTTCGCCCACAACACAAGAGGCGGGGGGGAAAGTCACGCTGGACACAGGACCGCAGACAGGGAGGCGTAGGCGCAGTTTGTGTCACCCACACGCGCCTGCAGCTGTTGTGCAAGTCAAGGAGGACAGAGAGCAAACTCAGACGCTGTCCGGCACCGTTAACCCTGCGCTGTGTGGTCTCTCCCGACCCCCCCCACCTCCCCTGTCTGGTCTGGTTTAAAGCTCTCTGAGGATTTTGGAATGCACTTAAACCTAACCTTAGTTCCCGAAACAAGGAAATCGGTCAGTGAGAACCAGTTCCTCAAAGCTCCCCTCTCCGCAGGACACGGGTTTCACACGGTGGCTGTTTGAACAGGTCCAGTAACTCTCACAGGTAACAATTTATTTTCCAATTACGGCCCTTTGCAAAATAAAACTGGCTGCAGGCCCCAGGCCGGCAGAGTAATTGTTCTGTCCCACTCTTCTTAAAGGGGTATCTCCTTACTGGTGACAGCGGGGAGGTTTTCAAAGAGTGGCAGTCTGAACATGACTGATGCACGGCTCTGCAATGTTTTGTAAAGCACTGCCCTGGCGCGAAAAAGCTTTGAGGGTCGTTCTTCAGGCCTTTTAATTGCAGCTAGCTGTTTAATTTACAAGCGTCCGGGCCTTAACCGGCCCCACATGCAGGCGCTGAAATAGGTATTAGCATTCTGGGGCGTCAAAGGATGAACTCAACAGGACAATTTGCCTGAACAAAGGAGTGTTCGATCATCCCAGGGGCGGCTAAAGCTGAGGTTAATAAACAATATTTATTGCACAAAACAGCCTTGTTTTAGATGCTGTGACGGTTCTGCCACCTGCAGCTGTGTCTGTTAGGGTGTCGAAATGTCAGAAGTATCGTGTCCCACCCCCTCAGCCCCCCAGACATTTACCTCTAAACAAGAGGTACCAGCCCTCCGTGCTTGGAGCAGCACATAATAGTGGGGAAACAGCAAACACGCCTACGACAAACACAGGTGTGTGGAAACGGACTGGCCAGGTGAGAACTGGAATGCCATTCAGTCAGTTTGAAGTTTTCCCCATCCGCCTGTCGGGCGAAAATCTCCTCTCCTGCTCTGAGCCACATACACCCCCCTCTGCTCCCCCCTTTCCTCCCCCTCCGTCCTGCCTTCATCCCCCTCCATCCTGCCCTCTTCATCCTCCCCCCACTCTGTCCTGCCCCCTGTCCAGGAGCCTGCCTCCTGCTCCTGCCCTCTTCATCCTCCCCCCTGTTTTCATCCCCCTCCATCCTGCCCTCTTCATCCTCCCCCCCTCCGTCCTGCCCCCTGTCTAGGAGCCTGCCTCCTGCTCCTGCCCCAGTGCCTCCAGCAGCAGCCCCATGGGGGTCCTCTTGAGCCCGATGCTCTCGATCTTGTTCTCCAGCTTGTTCTTGAGGTTCCTCAGGCGCAGGGAGGCGTGGATCAGGACCACTGTGGGACAGAGCAAGGGGACACAGAGGGGTCTGGTTTCAGCCAGACTGACAGAGGCAGAGAGACACAGCGTACAGGCTCAGTGACCACAGCCTGGCCATAGACACTGGACACGGGCAGACCTGGCTGTCCAGAGAGGACAGGCTCAGTGACCACAGCCTGGCCATAGACACTGGACACGGGCAGACCTGGCTGTCCAGAGAGGACAGGCTCAGTGACCACAGCCTGGCCATAGACACTGGACACGGGCAGACCTGGCTGTCCAGAAAGGACAGACTCAGTGACCACAGTCTGGCCATAGACACTGGACACAGGCAGACCTGGCTGTTCAGAGAGGACAGGCTCAGTGACCACAGTCTGGCCATAGAGACTGGACACAGGCAGACCTGGCTGTTCAGAGAGGACAGGCTGCACTGGGATTAGAGAAACATTCTTCCCCAAATGTACAAACCTAACCCCAGAATTCCCACACCTGCCAGAATCACAAAAGGTCCCAATCCTACTGGGAGAGGGAGGAAGGAGGAGGGAGCTCAGTTGAACTGGCAGCCCAGTATGTGATCGCCTGTCCCAGCCTGAGGAACAGTGAGCCTGTCTCCCAATCATGCTCCATGTGTTATATGTTGTATGTAACAGTCCAGTGGTGTGTCTGTAGACATTGTGTTGATTGTATGTGCTTCGTCAAGACTGCAATTCATTGGTCATGCCAGTAAAGCTGTTTGAATTTGAGACAGAGACAGAGGGGGGAGAGACTGAGACAGCGAGACAGAGACAGAGGGGGGAGAGAGAGACGGGGGGGAGAGAGACAGCGAGACAGAGACAGAGGGGGGAGAGAGAGACGGGGGGGAGAGACAGCGAGACAGAGACAGATGGGGGAGAGAGAGAGATGGGGGGGGAGAGACAGCGAGACGGAGACAGAGGGACGCAGCGAGAGAGATCCTCACCCAGGATGGGGAGGGTGATGCCGAGGAGGAACACCGCAACCCCACCCAGCACACTCAGCAGGAAGTAGCTGGCCCCCATGATGGCCATCACAGCCACCGAGGGGTGGTTCCTACGGAAACGCCGCACGGCACTCTGGTTCTCAGCTGCCCACACGAAGCCCAGGAAAACCAGGGTCACTACAGCGCCCCCTAGCAGCAGCTGCAGGGGTTGGAAATAACTACAGGCAAAACAGAGGAGACAGACGAGTCGCGGACTGTCTGCAGAGCAGGAGCAGAGTGACGTACGATGACAATCACCCTCCCACACAGACCTGCACCGCTGACTCGCCACACGGTGTTAACAGTTACACAGGAAAGAACCGCCAACGTGGTCAGCAACACAATGCCAGGCACAGAACGGAGCACACCCCAACACTGCGTCGTCTGGTGCGGCTGAAAATCAGCCATTGTGCAGCGGGTCCATATTTATAGCACAGGATGTGGGTTAACGGGACAATCCCAATATTTCGCATTTTGCATTGTTTTTTTTTTGGGTGGGGTGGGGTGGACATTGTGATGCCGCCATCGCACGGGAAGAGGGGGAAGGTTTGTGCTGATGCACCGCCAGGCAGGGTCTGCCTCTTGGCCTTATTTATGCGTCGCACACGCCCACGCCCAGGGCTGTCCGGCCCACGGACAGAACGCACCAGAGGCGAGGCTTCTGCCATTAGAAACAGCGAGAGAACAGGGGAGATCAAGCGAGCTGCATTCCTACAGCATCGGAGCAAGCAAGCGTTTAACGTGACCTCTAACGGGGTTTCAGAAAGTATGTTTTCCCGTGCATGACGGCAGCGAACCAGTGTTTGTCTAGCGGTTAATATGAGCTGTCATGTAGATGCAATCTACCCCTGTACAAAATTCTGTATACGAATGCAGTTTCCTTACCCAACGATGAACAGAACCACCAACGCAGAGACGAAATAGTTGGACTGGTAGTATAGCAGGTTGTTGATGATGCGGTTGTTCCATCGCTGCAGGTCCCTAACATCCGGCACCGCGAACCGAGCCGAGCCCAAAATGAAATCATCCAGGCTCCGCAGAGGAGGAGGCTGAACGTCGGCCATCTTGGATCAGCGAGACTGTCGGGAGGAAATGACTACAGCTCCCAGAGCGCACCCCGAGGGAGGGGCAGAGTGGCGTCCTGCGGGACTACATTTCCCAGAGTCCACAACGGTTCCTGCTGCTTAACAAAAGATGAACTCAGCGGAGGATGCAGGTTGCCGGTGATGGTGGTACGTCTCCGTAGTGCAAAAGATGACGGAAAGAATTAAGAACGATCTATTGTTGTCATCATAGCAGTAGTATTTTATAGTATGTTAAATGAACCACCGCACAAGCCTCACGATTATATACCTGAGAGAGACTGAGTTTTAGTATAAATGGTGTTCCGAAAGGAGGAAATGTTTCTCTCATGAAACACCTACCTGAGAACGTGAAATAAAAGTGCAATCGAGAGGAGGCCTTTCAGTCCATCTGACCAGTCTGGTAATTGAGTCTCATCCAGCTGTTTCTTGAAAGAAGCCAAGGTATCGGCTTCAACACCATATTTTCAATCTCCGTGGCGATTCTCCGGATCCAGTTGTAGACATTGGGTTCTGTGCAATTCAATTCAATTCAACTTTATTGTCATTAAACTTACACAGGTGCATAGTATAATGAAAAGTGTTTCTCATTAGTCACTCAGGTGCAGTATATAAATAGGACAGAAGATAAGACAATAGACAGTTACACAATAGCAATAACAGTAACATGTAATAACATAACATAAATAACATTACCGCTTATGTCCACAAGGGGGCGGCAGAGAATTAACAGAGAAGGATTTCAGCCTCGGATGGCGCTCGTGCTCCCTGCTCCTGCCTGGATTCGATCCTGGTCGCGCTCTGATTTATTTAATAATAATGATAATAATAATTGCTTAAACATATATGGCGCCTTTCTGGACACTCCACTCAAAGCACTTCACAGGTAATGGGGACTCCCCCTCCACACCCACCTGGATGATGTGACAGCAGCCAGAGTGCACAAGTACGCTCACCCCACACACCAGCTCTCAGTGGGGAGGAGAGTGATGAAGCCACTTCAGAGAGGGGGGTTATTAGGAGGTCATGATGGGTAAAGGCCAATGCAAAAAAGCCAGCAGCCATATCACCCTGCAACTCACAACTGGCAACCCACTGAAGCTAAGCAGGTGTGAGCCTGGTCAGTACCTGGATGGGAGACCTCCTGGGAAAAACTAGGTTGCTGCTGGAAGAGGTGTTAGTGGGGCCAGCAGGGGGCGCTCACCCTGTGGTCCATGTGGGTCCTAATGCCCCAGTATAGTGATGGGGACACTATACTGTAAACAGGCGCCGTCCTTCGGATGAGACGTAAAACCGAGGTCCTGACTCTCTGTGGTCATTAAAAGTCCCAGGGCGCTTCTCGAAAAGAGAACCCGGTGTCCTGGCCAAATTTCCAATTGGCCCTTACCAATCATGATTGCTCCTAATACTCCCCCTCTATGAATTGGCTACATTACTCTGCTCTCCTCCCCACTGATAGCTGATGTGTGGTGAGCGTTCTGGCGCACTATGGCTGCCGTCGCATCATCCAGGTGGGGCTGCACACTGGTGGGGGTGGAGGGGATCCCCATTACCTGTACAGCGCTTTGAGTGGAGTGTCCAGAAAAGCGCTATATAAGTGTAAGCAATTATTATTATAATTATAAAATCTGGACAGGACACCAGGGTAACACCTGTACTCTTTTTGATAACAATTTTTAATCACAGAGAGTCAGGACGTCAGTTTTAAATTTAATCCAAAGGACAGCACCTTTTTTACAGTATAGCATCCACATCACTATACTGGGGCATTAGGATCCACACAGACCGCAGGGTGAGCACCCCCTACTGGCCCCACTAACACCTCTTCCAGCAGCAGTCTTAGTTTCTCCCAGGAGGTCTCCCCTCCAGGTACTGGCCAGGCTCACTCCTGCTGAGCTCCAGTGGACAGCCAGCTGGGAGCTGCAGGGTGATATGGCTGCTGGCCATATGATAGGTGACCCAGCACCGCTGCTTAGACAGGCTCAACTTGTCCACCACAGGAGAAATCAGCTGGACACCAGTAACTAGGGTGGTCCTGTTCCTGCCAGGATTTTATCAGAGTCACTGGTGGTCCCAGAGCCACACAGTGCCACTCTAGCCCATGGGGAATTCCGCTGAGCCGCAACACCAGGGCTCTGGCACGGTTTCACACTGTGTGGCTTTCAGAGGGGGTGACATCACTCCTGTGAGTGGCTCCGTGCACGAGCCCTGTTGCACTTCTCCCTGTAGCTGGAGTCATAAAATGCTACAACAGAGACAGGCAAGAGGAGCCCATCGGCCCATCTGGCCTGCTTAATAGCTAGCCGCTGCAGGAACGGATCTCCGGATCTCACCCAGCTGCTTCCTCAAAGAAACCTGGTCCAACAGCATGGCTGAGCAGCTTGTTCCACACTCCCACACCCCTTTGTGTAAAGAAAGGCCGCCTGTGCTCAGTTTCAGATGCACTTTGATGTAGTGCGCACTGGTGTCCCCTGATCTGTGTTCCACTGACTCTGTCAGTGCCTGGGAGGATTGTGAATATGACAGTTTCTCTGTTCAAGGCTGAGAAGGCTCAGCTCCTTCAGGCTGTCGGTGAAGGATATTCCCTTTCCCTCTCAAATGTCTCTAGATTCTCTTCTCTGGTCTGATTCCAGAGCAGCAACTGCTTTTTCTATAAGGTGGTGACCAGAATAATACACACTATTCTAAACTGTTTCAGCATTGTTTAAGCGTGTTAAACAGTTTTGATATCACACCCCCTGATTGGCGTTGATTTTTCATGCTCTGTATCCTGACATTCTCTGTGCTGCTTCCTCGCAGCGCCTGGAAGTGAAGACGTGTCAGCGTAGACACCTCAGAAGCAGCCTCTTCAAGCTGCGTGCTTCTCGTGTCGTATTTATAGCTGGTGTTTCTGTTACCTGCGTGTCACACCTGCATCTGCCCCTCAGCAGGCGCCAGCATCACTCAGAGCCCTCCAGGGCTGCAGGAGGATTCTGGTCCTGCTCCGGACCGCAGCCCTGGCCCGGCTGGACCGGGGAGAGAGGTGACCTGGCCGGCGTTAAGTCAGAAGAGCTGTGTGTGGGGGGCTGGGAGACAGGGCTGCCATCACGCACACCAGACACAGAAAATAAAAGTGTTTCTACTGCATCTGTCTCTCTGTCCAGTCTGGGTGTCTGGGTCTCTATGTGTGTGTATGTCTTGGTGTCTGTGTATGGCTGTGTTTGTGTGTGTGTCTGGGTCTGGGACTCTGTGTTTATGTGTGAAAATGTCTTGTTATGTCTTTTGACAGAATGGCTGTGAATGCTGTTATATCATGTTACAGCCCTTTAAAATGGAATTGTAACAGTACCACACAGGCGTCACAGAACCTAATCGCTTTCGCTTCTGAAATGAAATTGCTGGAACTGAGTGTCCTGGAAAATGACTGCCCTGTGTCTCCCTGTGCTCTGACCTGTTTCAACCATGCAGTGAACTGTTACGGGTGTGCTCATTGCTCAGATGACTCTCCAGTCCTCTTAATCCACCTTTGTCAAGCTTGTTCTCTGTTACCACACTCACACACCGTTCACAAGCAGTGTATTCCTGGTGACAGGAATCACTCCCCAGCAGTGTACCCTGTCAGAGTACCACTGTGTGTTCTGCAGAGTGTGTGCTGAGGGGTCCACAGTGCCTGAACTGGACAGGGAGGGAAGGGCTCTGTGTCTGAGGAGCTCAGCGAGGTGTGGGATGGCTCCAGTTGGTTTAGATCAGACTGGCCCAACGCAGGCTCCTCCAAGACACCCCTAATACAGCCTGTACTCAACAGGCCACACTGCATGTGTGGGTGTGTGTGCATGTGTGTACTGTAGGTGTGGGTGTGTGTATGTGTGTGTAGTTATCTGTGCATGTTTAGGTGTGCCTGCCTGTGTATGTGTGTGTAGGTGTTTGTGCATGCCTGTGTATGTATCTGCGTGTGTAGTTATGCGTGTGCATGCCTGTGTATATATTTGCATGTAGGTGTGTGTATCCCTGTGTATGTGCTTGTGTATGTCTGTGTGTGCAAGCCTGTGTATATACTTGTGTGAGGTATGTGTTTGCCATTGTATGTCTGTGTCTGTGTATTTGTGTTTCCCTGTGTGTGTATCCCTGTGTATGTATATGTATGTGCCTGTGTGTGTGATTTGTTCTGTGGTCAACCTGGTGTTAAACAGATGAAGAAGGGAGCTCTTTCTCTCTCTCTCCCACCTTATTTCAATCTCTCCATCATTTTCTTCTTCCTTCACTCCTCATCCTTCTCCCTCCCACCATCCACCTCTCTCTCTCCAAGTCCCTCCTTCTGTCACTCCTTTTTCCTCGCTCTTCTCCTCCCTCCATCTCTCCTCCTCTATTCCCTCTCCTCCTCCTGTCTCTCGCCCAGCTCTCTCTCATCCCTCCATCTCTGTGCTCTTATCTGTAATGAAGTCTGACTGCGAGGAACCCAGGACCCACACATTTAATTAGAAGCCAGAGTAATTCAATGAGCTTAATTAATCACCACTGACCAAGCGAACGAGGGGGCTGGAATGCATTTGCATGAGTCCTGGTTAATAAATTGTCATTCTGAAAAAAAGTTGATCATTTTATAATTATAGAGCAGCGATTAACACTGGGAGAGATGAAAGAGAAACAGGGAGAGAGAGAGCAAGAGAGGGAGACAGTCCAGGGCATCCAGACAAAAGCCTGCTTGAAATATATATATATTAAAATAAATGTTTTTAAATATAATTGGATTGTCCTGCTTTTCCAACACTGCCACAGCTGTGTGCTAAAATCGTCCCCAACAAGATCTCAAGCGTGCCAATGAGCTCCAGCAGCCCTGTGGGGATCTTCAGGAGATGCCATCGTCACAGCAGCCCCGTCTGCCTCTGTGAGGCCAGCGACAGGTATATCGGCTCCCTCCGTGCGTGAGCGTCTGCATCAGGCCCTGCATGACGCACGCGCCGTGTCTGCTCTGCTGTGTGCCTGGTGTTGGCCCAGGCGGGGGAGAGAGGCAGAGAGAGGGAGAGGAGAGGAGAGGAAAGCAGCAGGAGAGGGGCTGGAATAAGAACGAGAGAACATAAGAACCGAAGAAAAGGTTACAGACCTTCTGGCGCTTGGAAGCTTACTGATCCCAGGATCTCACCCAGCTGCTTCTGACAGAGGCCAGGGTACCAGCTTCAGCTACGCGGCTGGGCAGCTTGTCCCACACTCCCGTTGGAAATAACCTTTATTGCCCTGAAGGGAACTTGTCTTGCACATCAAGAGCCCAGAAACATGTAACATACACGACGATAGTACAATACAACAGTACAATACCGTAATGCACAGAAACATTCAACAACATCGCTCAATCAGAGCTCTCTCAGTAAGACTCAAAGAAAACAGACAATTAGCTTGTGAGGAGTCTAAATCAACAATATAAGATCCTCAGCTGCAAACAATGTTTGTCCTTGTTCAACAGTTGAGGGCTTTCAGGTGGAAAGGAAGCAAATTCTCTCTTATACAGGGGACTGGTACCTCCTCTCAGAGGGCAGGGGAGTATATTCTTAAAAGCGTGGACGAGGGGGGTCATCTAAGATCTTTTGTTCAAGATGAATGAAATGTCCCTCTGTGAGACACGTTATTGAGTCCAAGGCTCACTTCACTGAACTGATTTTTGTTCTGCAAGGACTCTCTTTCACATCAGTTCCATTTCTGTCCTGTCTTAAGTGCACTCCCACAGTGTGTCCGCGTGTGCCCAGCTCTACAAATGCATGCAAATGCAAGAAGCTTTGGAAAAAAGTGTAAGACAAATGAATCGGTAATTAGTCAATTCTCCCTGTTTTTTTTCACTGGGCGCTGGCGGGAGTCTTGAAGATGCACCAGAAGGACCCTGAACTTGCATCACTGACAGTACACCACTTAATGCCCCCGCGGGCTAGCAGTGAGAGCTGCACTGGGAGAGAGGGTGGGAGGCAGTGTGGGCTAGTGGTGAGAGCTGAGGCACTGGGTGGGAGAGATGGAGGCAGTGTGGGCTAGTGGTTAGAGTTGAGGCACTGGGAGAGAGAGAGGGAGGCAGTGTGGGCTAGTGGTGAGAGCTGAGGCACTGGGAGAGAGAGAAGGAGGCAGTGTGGGCTAGTGGTCAGAGCTGAGGCACTGGGAGAGAGAGAGGGAGGCAGTGTGGGCTAGTGGTGAGAGCTGAGGCACTGGGAGAGAGAGGGTGGGAGGCAGTGCAGGCTAGTGGTGAGAGCTGAGGCACTGGGAGAGAGAGAGGGAGGCAGTGTGGGCTAGTGGTGAGAGCTGAGGCACTGGGAGAGAGAGGGTGGGAGGCAGTGCAGGCTAGTGGTGAGAGCTGAGGCACTGGGAGAGAGAGAGGGAGGCAGTGTGGGCTAGTGGTGAGAGCTGAGGCACTGGGAGAGAGAGAGGGAGGCAGTGTGGGCTAGTGGTGAGAGCTGGGGCACTGGGAGAGAGAGAGGGAGGCAGTGCGGGCTAGTGGTGAGAGCTGAGGCACTGGGAGAGAGAGAGGGAGGCAGTGTGGGCTAGTGGTGAGAGCTGAGGCACTGGGAGAGAGAGAGGGAGGCAGTGTGGGCTAGTGGTGAGAGCTGAGGCACTGGGAGAGAGAGAGGGAGGCAGTGTGGGCTAGTGGTGAGAGCTGAGGCACTGGGAGAGAGAGAGGGAGGCAGTGTGGGCTAGTGGTGAGAGCTGAGGCACTGGGAGAGAGAGGGTGGGAGGCAGTGCGGGCTAGTGGTGAGAGCTGAGGCACTGGGAGAGGGAGGGAGAGAACAGTGGGGGGTGTGCAGACACACTCCAGCAGTCCCAGGGACTAATTGAATAATCTAATGGAAGCTGATGTAAACTCAGCTGTTATCCCTTATGAAATCACTGAGAGCAGATGCGTGGTGAAAACAGGAATGGCATTTAGCTGCACTGTGCTCATTCATGTGGAGCTGAAGTTCTCTGGGCTCTTTTAACACAAATGCAGGCGTGCTACTAACACGACAGACACCAGAGAGAGAGAGAGAGCGAGAGAGAGAGAGCCCAGGGCTGGGAGGAAATCGCAATGAGTTTACTAGTGCGGCCGCATGCTGCGAAGTTCCTGCAGCACGTCGAGCCCAAACCTGTTTTGGTTTTGCAGTGGAGTAAAACATACTCGCTTCACCTTCAAGCCCAGATCTTCAAGCATGCCGACGACACGTGACTGGAAGAGGGACACGGAATCAACTGGCAGCAAATTCTAACAGTTAGTCCTTGTCTTTTAAATTTAAAACATTTCATCCCTAAGTAAAGGCAAAGGCCTTCCCAAACAGGAGGGTGTAGCCCCCTCTGTTTGACACAAAACCCCCTGGCACAGCAGGTCAAGGAGAGCACTGAGCAGTTCCCCTCGCTCAGTTAAATTAGGGGAGACCTCAGGCAGACAAGATCACTCAAGCATAAAGAGGGTTTGTGCCAGGACACCGAAGTACTCATACGGATAGTGCCCTGGGATCTGTGATTACGATCTAGTCCGGAGCTCAGATTAGCACCTCACCCAAATCACAGAGCCTCCTACAGAACATTGTCCCCAGTCACCAAACTGTGCCAAGAGCGCCACCTACTGGTGTCAGTGCTGTCAGAGAGAGCTGCATCGCTCCTCCAGTCACTGCTGTCTGTGCTGTGGGCACTGGGGGAGCGACTGTGACTGAGGCCCCTGTGAGCCGTCAGTGCTGTCAGAGAGAGCTGCATCGCTCCTCCAGTCACTGCTCTCTGAGCTGTGGGCACTGGGGGAGCGACTGAGGCTACAGCATTGTGGTAGTCAGTGTAGTGCTGTAGGACACTACAGAATATACCCCAGTGCTGTGTAGTGCTGTAGGACACTACAGAATATACCCCAGTGCTGTGTAGTGTTGTAGGACACTACAGAATATACCCCAGTACTGTGTAGTGTTGTAGGACACTACAGAATATACCCCAGTGCTGTGTAGTGCTATAGGACACTACAGAATATACCCCAGTGCTGTGTAGTGCTGTAGGACACTACAGAATATACCCCAGTGCTGTGTAGTGCTGTAGGACACTACAGAATATACCCCAGTGCTGTGTAGTGCTGTAGGACACTACAGAATATACCCCAGGACAGTGTAGTGCTGTAGGACACTACAGAATATACCCCAGGACAGTGTAGTGCTATAGGACACTACAGAATATACCCCAGTGCTGTGTAGTGTTGTAGGACACTACAGAATATACCCCAGTGCTGTGTAGTGCTATAGGACACTACAGAATATACCCCAGTGCTGTGTAGTGCTATAGGACACTACAGAATATACCCCAGTACTCTGTAGTGTTGTAGGACACTACAGAATATACCCCAGTGCTGTGTAGTGCTATAGGACACTACAGAATATACCCCAGTGCTGTGTAGTGTTGTAGGACACTACAGAATATACCCCAGTGCTGTGTAGTGTTGTCGGACACTACAGAATATACCCCAGTGCTGTGTAGTGTTGTAGGACACTACAGAATATACCCCAGTGCTGTGTAGTGCTATAGGATACTACAGAATATACCCCAGTGCTGTGTAGTGTTGTAGGACACTACAGAATATACCCCAGTGCTGTGTAGTGCTATAGGATACTACAGAATATACCCCAGTGCTGTGTAGTGTTGTAGGACACTACAGAATATACCCCAGTGCTGTGTAGTGTTGTAGGACACTACAGAATATACCCCAGTGCTGTGTAGTGTTGTAGGACACTACAGAATATACCCCAGTGCTGTGTAGTGCTATAGGATTCTACAGAATATACCCCAGTGCTGTGTAGTGTTGTAGGACACTACAGAATATACCCCAGTGCTGTGTAGTGCTATAGGATACTACAGAATATACCCCAGTGCTGTGTAGTGTTGTAGGACACTACAGAATATACCCCAGGACAGTGTAGTGCTATAGGACACTACAGAATATACCCCAGTGCTGTGTAGTGTTGTAGGACACTACAGAATATACCCCAGTGCTGTGTAGTGCTATAGGACACTACAGAATATACCCCAGTGCTGTGTAGTGTTGTCGGACACTACAGAATATACCCCAGTGCTGTGTAGTGTTGTAGGACACTACAGAATATACCCCAGTGCTGTGTAGTGCTATAGGATACTACAGAATATACCCCAGTGCTGTGTAGTGTTGTAGGACACTACAGAATATACCCCAGTGCTGTGTAGTGCTATAGGATACTACAGAATATACCCCAGTGCTGTGTAGTGTTGTAGGACACTACAGAATATACCCCAGTGCTGTGTAGTGTTGTAGGACACTACAGAATATACCCCAGTGCTGTGTAGTGTTGTAGGACACTACAGAATATACCCCAGTGCTGTGTAGTGCTATAGGATACTACAGAATATACCCCAGTGCTGTGTAGTGTTGTAGGACACTACAGAATATACCCCAGTGCTGTGTAGTGCTATAGGATACTACAGAATATACCCCAGTGCTGTGTAGTGTTGTAGGACACTACAGAATATACCCCAGGACAGTGTAGTGCTATAGGACACTACAGAATATACCCCAGTGCTGTGTAGTGTTGTAGGACACTACAGAATATACCCCAGTGCTGTGTAGTGCTATAGGATACTACAGAATATACCCCAGTGCTGTGTAGTGTTGTAGGACACTACAGAATATACCCCAGTGCTGTGTAGTGTTGTAGGACACTACAGAATATACCCCAGTGCTGTGTAGTGCTATAGGACACTACAGAATATACCCCAGTGCTGTGTAGTGCTGTAGGACACTACAGAATATACCCCAGTGCTGTGTAGTGCTGTAGGACACTACAGAATATACCCCAGGACAGTGTAGTGCTGTAGGACACTACAGAATATACCCCAGGACAGTGTAGTGCTATAGGACACTACAGAATATACCCCAGTGCTGTGTAGTGCTATAGGACACTACAGAATATACCCCAGTGCTGTGTAGTGCTATAGGATACTACAGAATATACCCCAGTGCTGTGTAGTGCTATAGGACACTACAGAATATACCCCAGTGCTGTGTAGTGCTATAGGACACTACAGAATATACCCCAGTGCTGTGTAGTGCTATAGGATACTACAGAATATACCCCAGTGCTGTGTAGTGCTGCAGGGGTGGAGTGGTGGCTCTGTGGCTCAGGATCTGCACCTGTGGCTGGATGGTTGCCAGTTCAAATCCCACAGCTGGCAGAGGAATCCTACTCTGTTGGGCCCCTGAGCAAGGCCCTTCACCTCAGCTACGCCAGGGGTGCTGTATAAATGGCTGACCCTGCGCTCTGACCCCCAGCTTCTCTCCCTTGTCTGTGTGTCTCATGGAGAGCAAGCTGGGGTCTGTGAAAAGACAAATTCCTAATGCAAGAAATTGTATATGGCCAACAAAGTGATCTTAGACACAGCATATTCCACATTATGTTCAGGGTGCTGTATGTATTTTGGCCCCAGGACTCTCCGTGGAGACATGCTGTGATATCGAGCTTGCTTGCTTTGTTTTTCCTGTGTTAAAGGGCTCATTGATCAATATCACGAGCAGATGGAAGACTTTTTAAATGGCACTCCTGATGAAACATTATGAAAAAGTAATTACTATGCAGCAACATGTCACAGAACTGCTAATGGAAAACCTGCAGAGGTATTACTGACAGGGAACAGAATTCCACTCCAACAGAGAGGGAGAGAGAGAAGTACATACTCAGAGCTGAGACACAACACACTGACCACAGCGCAGGGCTGAGAGAGGGACACAGCCTGAGAGACAAGGGTTGGACACGTCACACTGACCACACAGCACAGGGCTGAGAGAGGGACACAGCCTGAGAGACACAGGGTGGACACGACACACTGACCACAGCACAGGGCTGAGAGAGGGACACGACACTGACCACAGCGCAGGACTGAGAGAGGGACACAGCCTGAGAGACAGAGGGTGGACACCACACACTGACCACACAGCACAGGGTCGACAGAGGGACACGACACTGACCACAGCGCAGGACTGAGAGAGGGACACAGCCTGAGAGACACAGGGTGGACACGACACACTGACCACAGCACAGGGCTGAGAGAGGGACACAGCCTGAGAGACACAGGGTGGACACGACACACTGACCACAGCACAGGGCTGAGAGAGGGACACAGCCTGAGAGACACAGGGTGGACACGACACACTGACCACACAGCGCAGGGCTGAGAGAGGGACACGACACACTGACCACAGCGCAGGACTGAGAGAGGGACACAGCCTGAGAGACACAGGGTGGACACGACACACTGACCACACAGCACAGGGCTGAGAGAGGGACACAGCCTGAGAAACACAGGGTGGACATGACACACTGACCACACAGCGCAGGGCTGGGAGAGGAGGCACCGTCAGTGAAATCCAGCTCCAGGAGGAGGATCAGCCTTGCTCTTGTTGAAACCAATTTTCAGGCTTGTTCTGAGAAACTGCTGGATGAGATCCTGGGATCAATCAGCTTTTAGCAAATGGGTGCGCCAGAAAAGAAGCCGGGAGCCCTCCCCTCCTCCGGAACCTTTCCAGTGTGTCGCCATCCACCCTTCCTCTCCCTAACTGCGGCTTCCAGTTCTGGCTCATGGCAGAACCAGTGCCTATCCCAGCAAGCGACAGCCCCTGGCCAGTCCACCAGCAGTCACTCCCACACCAGGGCTGATTCTCCCAAAGGCTAATTCTCCAACCAACGTGTCTTTGGACTGTGGGAGGAAACCAGAGCCCCCAGTGGACCCCCCAATCACAGACACCGGGAGAACACACAGACTGCACAGAGAGAGCACCCCACATCCGGGACTGAACACAGGGCCCCAGCCCCGCGAGGCAGTACCCCTAACCACTGCGCTACCGACTTCGCCGAGCCCCCCGAGCTGCAGGTACGTCTGCCGGGCTGTCTCCCCGAGCGCTGGTTCGTGCGCCCCCAAGCAGGGCAGGGCAGGAGCAGCCCCAGAAAGCCAGCCGCCTTGAACAATAGCAGGCAGGCCGCGTGACGGGGCTCGGGCAGCCCCGACTTCTCCAGCTCCGCTTAAAAGCCTTTTAATTTGGCGGAGCTGAAGCCCTCACGCTGGTCCCAGGGGGAGCTCTTACATATGAAAGGAGCGCGTCACCCGCAGCCCCGCCGAGCACAGCGCCACCTCTGTGGGCTGTTCCTCTCAGAACCTCATTACGGCCCTGCGAGGGGGGAAAAGTCCTGTACACTCCATTATTAATCAGGCGCTTTTCCGTGAACAGGCTGGCGGTCAAACCGACTTTTCCTCCTCCACACGGACGCCACCCCCCCCGTCGCGACTGGAAATCCGACCACGAGAGGGAAGACGCGGAAAGACTCGGAGACTGTCTCGCTCCGCGGCCGTCTGAGAGAGGGGCAGGCAGAGGAGAAGGGGGCAGGAGGGAAGGAGGGATGAGAGAAGGCAGAGAGCGCGGAGAGGAGGAGGAGGAGGGAGGGGGGAGAGAGGAGTTAAGGGAGTTTAAGAGTTTAAATGAGAGACAGAAACAGAGAGGCGCAGGGGAGAGAGGGAGAGA
This sequence comes from Lepisosteus platostomus, assembly GCF_059453375.1. NCBI lineage: Eukaryota > Metazoa > Chordata > Actinopteri > Semionotiformes > Lepisosteidae > Lepisosteus > Lepisosteus platostomus. The sequence continues at coordinate 3,641,563 of NC_142613.1, forward strand.
GGAGTTAAATGAGTTTAATGTTATCAGCCAGCTGGGAAGCGCAGCTCTGCGTCTGTTGTGTTAAAGACTCTCAGTCTGACACCGGCCATCTCTTCCAGTCAGCTTCATCCCCGAGAGCACTGATCACAGCAGACACACACACTGGTTCACACTTACACACTACACTGACACACACACTAGCACACACGACACTGACACAATACACTGCCACAGCAACCCCACCTGGGAGACGTACAGAGGACATTCTGCACCAGTAACCCCACCTGGGAGACACACAGTGGCCTTTCTGCACCAGTAACCCCACCTGGGAGACACACAGTGGTCATTCTGCACCAGTAACCCCACCTGGGAGACACACAGTGGCCTTTCTGCACCAGTAGCCCCACCTGGGAGACACACAGTGGCCATTCTGCACCAGCAGCCCCACCTGGGAGACACACAGTGGCCATTCTGCACCAGTAACCCCACCTGGGAGACACACAGTGGCCTTTCTGCACCAGCGACCCCACCTGGGAGACACACACCAGTAACCCTGCCTGCGCATGCTGAGAATATAAGAATATGATGTGCGGAACTGCGGAGCACTGACAAGCCCCAGCAAGAGGAATTAAAGGATTTCGAACGTTCAGCTGGTTTGGGATTCGCGGCCTGGTCCTCTGGTGTGTCACCGGCCGGCCTCGCTGGAACCGGGCCTGCGGCTTTGCGGCCGACGGCGCCACGGGGTCACAGCGTTTCTGGACACGTAGCCCCGAGGCCGGTGACGGCTGGCCCCGCCCGAGAGCAGCAGCCCTGGCACAGCACCGGGCACAACGCAGAGCAGACACAAACACGGCTCCGCCCTGTGAGGCACGCGGGGGCCTGACTCAGACGCACACGCTGGGTGCAGGCAGCCATGCCCGGCCTGTAGCTCAGGTCCCTGTAGCAGCCCGATGTGAGGAGGTCATTGCTGTCACCACCAGCACGGTCCTGCCTCATCAGCACAACTCCTTCCACGTGACAGGAGCTGACAGGCCGCGGTCACAGCACTGCTTTGAGGGGACTCTCCTGGCACACCTGGGCACGATCATACTTGCCTGGCTAATGTTTCCGGGGATAAACAACGTTTCCTTTGCTAATGTGAGAAGGCGATTCTTCCCCTCCTCTGCTTTCAGATACAGCAAACAGGGAAGCAGCTGGGGGATTGTCACGAATTCGTCCTTCTGTCGCTGCCAGTAAGTTTCTACGTGCAGATTGTGTGCTACCATGCACGCTCTGGTGAGGCCAGCACTGTCCCTGCTATTTCACTGCTGAGCAGGGAGCAGTGTGGGAATCTGTTGCGAGCTGCTGGCTCGGTTCTTGTTCTCTGTTCCTGAGCTTTCTGATTTGTTTCACTGACCTGCTGTGAGCTCTAGAACTCAGGGAGAGACCGAGCCTGCCTGTGCACTCCTGTGGGTTCTAGGACACAGGGAGACCGAGCCTGCCTGTGCACTCTTGTGAGTTCTAGAACACAGGGAGACTGAGCCTGTCTGTGAGCTCTTGTGGGTTCTAGAACACAGTGCCTGTGCACTCCTGTGGGGTCTAGAACAGAGCATGTGCACGTCTGTGGGTTCTAGAACACAGCACCTGTACACGCCTGTGGGTTCTAGAACAAAGGGAGACCGAGCCTGCCTGTGCACTCCTTTGAGTTCTAGAACACAGGGAGACCGAGCCTGCCTGTGCACTCTTGTGGGTTCTAGAACACCGGGGGGCTGAGCTTGCCTGTGCGCTCTTGTGGGTTCTAGAGCACAGAGCCTGTGCACTCCTTTGAGTTCTAGAACACAGGGAGACCGAGCCTGCCTGTGCACTCTTGTGGGTTCTAGAAACACTGACCCTGTGCTCTGTCCTTCTGGTGAGCCATCAGACCAGGGCTCTGCTCTTGATGACACAACGATGCCAGCGTTCAGCCCCTGGGTTCTGGGAGTGACTCTGGATTAAAAGAACTTTCTGCTCGGTTCTAATACAAAGGCGTTTCAAAAGCAGACACACTCGGAGGGTCTCTAAAGAGATGTTTGCTCGAGTACAGCCGAGTTTCCAAACCGACAAGCCTGCCCAAACTCCAGCAGAGTGGATTGTGCTGAGTCGGTGCCACCGGAGCAGTGCAGGTGATGACAGGTAACACACACACTTCCCCTCAGCCCCCTGAGCCTCAGTTCACTTCTTCTGCCTTCTCAGGTATGAGACCCTGTTAATTGTGCAATCTACAGCTGCAAGGGTGTCAGTTACAAGACGCACTAATTGGGAAGGAGGTAATCAGGGATAAAAATACTGCGGCTCGTGGAAGGAGGAGGGGCTGTCGGGCCGCAGCCCGGTCCAGGGATTCTGGAGAACTGTCAGATCGCAAGATCCCAGTGTTCCAAGGAATCACAGAACTGCTCTGGTAGAGACCAGCAGTTCTGTCTGTCTACCTATGTGATCTGCCTAACTGTCTAATCTGTCTGTTTCTTATCTAATCTGACTGTCTAATTTGTCTGTCCGTAGGTCCATGTTTTCACTTTTTTAGACACTTGTCTGCATTTCTGTCTAATCAGAAGCACCTTTAGGGTCATGGTGCTTTTTCAGAGCAAGCAGTCACTATGGACTATGGGAATGTGAATGTCAATCCCAGATCTAGAACTCAGTTGTCCCGAGCCAATTAAAATTCCCTCTCCCTCAGTGTCTACACTTCCCTCCACGCGCCTGACCGCGCGGACGAGTCCAGCGACCCGGCACCCCACTCTAACCAGCGGGGCTAAAAGTAGAGCAGAAATTCAGGACAGGAAAAAAATACAAAGTCCGCCTCTCTCCTGTCAACACAAGCAGCGCATCCCAGCAGGCGAAAACCATCTTCAAACGCACTCATTAACCACGCAAAGATCGCGATCCCTGAACTCCCTGTGCTCGACGACTGCTCCTCCAGGGGGGAGGGCGAGGGGCTCCTCCGGGGGGGAGGGCGAGGGGCAGGGGCTCCTCCGGGGGGGAGGGCGAGGGGGAGGGGCTGGGGCTCCTCCGGGGGGGAGGGCGAGGGGCAGGGGACATCTCCAGTGCAGGGCTGCTGGGATTGGAGCCCTTCCAGTCTGCTCCAGTACTTCGACGTGCCTGGTCCGGCAGTCCTTCCCTGCCCATGCCGATTGTCAACGGAGCACTTAAGGAGCGGGCTGCAGTGGACTGGACACTGGCCTGCACTGACGGGACAGGCAAGCCCCAGCAGGGAGCTGACCGGGAGTCCTGGCCAGCGTGCCAGGGGTGCTGTGCTCTGGTGGATACACGGATAGGAGCAACAGCCACTTCTACAGGATCCCACGCTCCGTCTCGAGAATCCAGCCTGGTCTGGGCTCCTCCGGGGTGGTCGTGTCAAAATGCAGCAGACGTCACAAGTTCAGCCAGCCTCAGACGAGAGCTATCCGAGCAGAGGGAGAGAGAGAGAGAGAGAGACACGCAGAACAAGGAATAAAATAAGGAATCTCATCCCAGAAACCGGAACAGCCCCCAGTCCTACTGGGGGAGGAAACTCAGCAGAGCTGCAGCCCAGTGGGTGATCTCCTGTCGCAGCCCGAGGTGCAGCGTGAGAGACTCTCAGATAATGACTTAGATTTTTGGTCTAAATGTCGAAGAATAATGTTTTTATTGTAAATCTATGTTACCGTGTTTCAGCAATTACACCTGCTTTGGCAACACTGTGATTCATGGATCAGGCCGACAGATCTCTCTCAATGTGGATCTGAGAGGAGAAGACAGGGACAGAGAGGAGGAGCAGGGAGAGGGAGAGGAGTAGGAGAGAGAGAGGAGGAAGAGGAGAGGAGCACAGGTACTGTAGGGTTGTGTGAGGAAGGGGGGGGGGCTCGTGAACTCCCCGACAGGGAAGCGCGCGTCGCTTGTTTGTTCTGTCATTCGCACCTGAACACGTTGCATCAGGAGAACAGCACCGCACCTGGAGCCGAGAGCCTGACGGCGAGGGTGCAGAAGGGCCGGCGGGAGGAGGGAGAGGGAGTCCGGCGGGAGGCGCTGGAAGGGGTTTCCGACATGACGGGGGAGAGGCAGCCGGAGAGGGAGCCGCCTGGAGCGGCAGCGAGGCAGCCGTGAGCACGAGCGGGCGGCTGCACGGACCGCTCCCAGCACCCGCGCCACCAGATCCCTCCCGGCTCCGCCCCTCGGACCCGCCTCCCCGCAGAGCCGGGGGCGGCCGGGCCGGTGCTGCGGCTCAGCTGGGAGAGCGGCTCCGCTGCGGAGGGGCCGGCGTGGGGACGCGTCTCTCCGGACGGTACGGCGCACTGTGGCCGCGCCAGGGGGACCGGACTCCGGGACTTTTTCTCACCAACTGCGCGCGGTTCCCCCGCCAGAGAGAGACATTTCATGAGCGATGCGCCGCACCAGGATACTTTCTTGAGGGGCTGTATTTCTCTTGTGTTGGACATCAAAAAATAAAACGTTAACACAGTTCCTCCTGCAAACGGATTGTGCTTTAGCGCGCTTTGCTTTGCTCTTGCCCTGACAACGAGAAACGAAAAACCCGCAAGCCCACTGATTGTGAAGGCTGTGAAGTGACAGGCGCGGCAGGTCTGCTCTCCAGCGCGCGGGGACGGGCAGGCTAGCTCGTGCCTGTGCTCGGGACAGCTGGGCTCTTCCACACCGAAGCGCACGGGGGCTCTCTCGCTCCGGTCCTCGAGCCGGCTGGACCGCTTCAGACCGAGCGCACGGGGGCTCTCTCGCTCCGGTCCTCGAGCCGGCCGGACCGTTCCGCTCCGCGCGCAGAAGGCCAGCCCGCGCTCGTCCCGGGACAGCAGGACTCCGACGCTTCGACACAGTGGAGCCCCCTGTCGGCGGTTCCTACCCCGGAGGTAAGTGGCGACTCTCCCCGCCGCTCGGAGCGCTGAGGGCGGTGGGGGGCGGGGACGCTCGCATATACAAACCGCACGTCGCAACGGGACTGATAAATGAAAGACGTGTTCAAATGGCCCAGCTGAACTTTTCTGTTTTAGAAGGATCTTCCAAATCTTTCCAATTTTTCCGTGCCCGTAGTTGCGATCTCCCCGAGACGTTAAATGATAAGTGGGTCGGTTCTGGGACTGGATCTCCAAGATCAGCCCGGGTCTCGGAGATCCGGCGAGCAGAAACATGTGACTCAGTTATCACTTTAGAGCCAACCTACCAGGGGAGAAAAGAAACGTTTCTTACTGGTCTCGGCAACGTTCAGGGTTCAGCACCTAGTGTGGGCTGCTGTTTCACAAAGACGGGCCGAGCTCTGTCTGCGTCCTGATATTGTTACCGCGCGGCCATGTGGACGCAGAGGATAACCGCGCGCGGCTCGTGCCCGTCGCGGTTACCTGTCCTCGAGGCGCTGGGTGCTGCGCGAGGGATCGGGGAGGGAGGTGTTCAGCACGGCAGCGATCTCAGCGACCGATCCCCCCCCTCCGCCACGCCCATCTCGCGCTCACAGCGCGCCGCCGTCCTGGAGTGCGCGCTCGCTCGCTCGCTCGGGGACGTGGGTGTGGATGAGTGACATCTGGGGTCACCAGGCCTGGAGGATTGTGGGGCTCACATCCCGGTGAGGACAGGGCTGTAGCTCGAGCAAAGGTTTTGCTCCAGAGGTATAAAAGTATTCAATGTATTTTTTAAACCCGACTGCTAAATTGATAAACTGAGCAAGGCCCTTCACCCCAACTGCTCCAGGGGTGCTGTATAAATGGCTGACCCTGCGCTCTGACCCCCAGCTTCTCTCTCCCTGTCTGGGTGTCTCCTGGAGAGCAAGCTGGGGTCTGTGAAAAGACAGATTCCTGATACAATTGTACAGTATATGGCCAAGAAAGTGATCTTATCTTAAATGAATCACTACGACAGCACAGACCACTTGGCTTAATAACAGCTCAGGGTGCGGCCCCCCTGCGCTCCTGACACCAGCTACCACCTGTTTCTCGCTCTGGTTGGGCGCTGACTGGAGCCCCCTGCTGTAACGGACTGTCCACGCCGTGTGCTGCTGTCTGTCGGGCTGTGTCCTCTGCTGTCCTCTGCTGTCCTGAGGGACGGTCGCGGACGGGAAGTCCAGCGCACACGCACATGTTCAGCTCCTCTGCTCTCGTAATTCAGTCTGTCCGTGTGCAGTTAGGGTTCCCTCTGCAGATCTGACCATTAGGGAGAACTTAAGAAGAGTAGACTATTCTGGATCCCCTGAGAGGAGTTTTTACTACGTTGTCCACAGATATCTATCCCTGGTCACAGGCACTCAAAGGAAGTTATTGCCCTCAGTCTCTGGGATCCACAGGGACAGGCAATGGGATATGGTGGCTCGTCCAATGGCTGTCTTCCAGGAACACTGTCCCAGCCTCGGAGCTAGAGACACTGTCCCAGGCTCCGCGATAGAGTCACTGTCCCAGTCTCCGAGCCAGAGGCACCGTCCCACCTCTGAAATAGAGTCCCTGTCCCAGCCTCCACCATAGAATCACTGTCCCAGCCTCCAAGATAGAGGCACTGTCCCTCAACTGAGATAGAGTCACTGTCCCAGCATCGGAGCTAGAGGCACTGTCCCTCAACTGAGATAGAGTCACTGTCCCAGCCTCCGAGATAGAGGCACTGTCCCTCAACTGAGATAGAGTCACTGTCCCAGCCTCCGAGATAGAGGCACTGTCCCAGCCTCCGAGATTCAACTGGGACCTGTGATTTACACCCCGGCCCGCCCAGCGCTGGTGCAGCTGTCTGAGTGTGTGTGAGCCTGTGTGTGTGTGTGGGAGTGAGTGTGCGCTTGTGCACACGTGTGTTAGTGTGCGAGTATGAGTGTGTGCATATCTACATGGATGCAGGCATACCCGTGTGTGGGATTGTGCACTTCTGCTTGTGTACGTGTGTGTGCATGCCTTTCACGTATGTGCGTGTGTGTGCTGTGAATGTGTGTGTGCACGAGTAGGCTTGTGTGCGTGAGGAGTGTGTGTACAGTATGTGTGCTCGTGTGTGAGTGAATAATGCTGTCTCATTACTAAGCCCAGAGATGTAATTCATCCCGTTCCCCTTCTGTTACGCTAAGTGGGTAGAATTTGATATTGTTATTTTTTCAGACTTTATTTCTGTCAGTTCCTGGCACCGGCCCGCAATGATTGACATAGGGAAGTGCAGCTGCACGTTTTCCAAAAAGAACTGTTTTTCTGATTCGATTTCCCCGTGGGGGCGATATGAAAGGGTGCGTGTTTTCTTGTTCTCGTCCTGCCACGGCACATCCAGAGGATTGTGGTCCGATTATTAGTTCAGAGTGACTTCACCCAGAGGGGCTCACCAGGCACGCATGTGTCTCTCTGTGTGGCAGGGCTGTGGCCGGTGTATAGGTCTGCACCTTGGGGAAGTGTTGCGCCATTTCTTACTCATAGAGGTGACACACCCCCTGGGTGTCCACCTGCCCCAGTGGGAGTGGGGTGTGTCCTTTGGGACAGCACTAGTGTCCTGTCCTGGGAGGAGACAGCAGCGCGGGCAGAGAAGAGCACTCTCTCTCAGGTGTGTCCTTGGGGACAGCACTAGTGTCCTGTCCTGGGAGGAGACAGCAGCACGGGCAGAGAAGAGCACTCTCTCTCAGGTGTGTCCTTGGGGACAGCACTAGTGTCCTGTCCTGGGAGGAGACAGCAGGGCGGTCAGAGAAGAGCACTCTCTCTCAGGTGTGTCCTTGGGGAACCCATTTTCCTCCCTGTCCCGTCATATCAGTACCCTAACACTGAGCCTGTCCTCTCTGGACAGCCAGGTCTGCCTGTGTCCAGTCTCTATGGCCAGGCTGTGGTCACTGAGCCTGTCCTCTCTGGGCAGCCAGGTCTGCCTGTGTCCAGTCTCTATGGCCAGGCTGTGGTCACTGAGCCTGTCCTTCATCAGGGTCTGCTCCTCTTTGCTGCCTCTCACCCAGGTCAGATATTCAGCTAGAGTGCATTGTCAGTTTAGAGACCTCTAGCATTCCAGTTTGTGTTGTGTTTGTGTGTTTGTGTTCCAGTGGGTGAGGTAGAGTTGCTTGGTCTGTGCTGTGATTTGTTTGACTATGATTCGTGTGTTGTAGCTGTGCTTTACTCAGCAGGGCCTTGTGGTAGTTGGAGCTCTGGTCTCTGTGCAGCCAATATTGTACAGAACTCCCTGTGCAGGGCTCCTGTGGGGTGTCTGTCACAGTTGAGCTTCACCCTGATCTGCGCGTGAGTGAACCCCACACTTCCAGGGGTCGGACTACACCTTCAGATGTTTCGGGATCTGTGTGCGCGTGTCGGGGCGAGGGGAGGGTTGAAGTCTCAGTCACCCCTGTGCCCCCCCTCTCATGCTGCCTGTCTCTGTGCAGTGCTGTCGCCATGCCCGGCCTGCGCCCTCTGTACCTGACGCTGTGTGTCTCCCTGCTGTGCCAGCAGTCCTGCACCAGCCGGCTGTACCTGCACCCCCACTGGCACCACCACCAGCACCACTACCAGCACCCGGAGAGGGTGGTGCCCGTCATCAGTGAGTCTGCCCTCTTCTTCCTCTTCCTCTTCCTCCTGATTGCGCCGCGACTCGGCTTACCTGCAGCCCGGGAGCTGGCACGCAGACCAGGAGCGCCAGCTGGTTTCTGTGGCCCTGGCGCTGCCGGCTCAAGCCTGGCCCACGCCGTCTGCCAGCTGTGGGGCCCCACTGTGGGCCTCGGGCGGGGGCTTGCAGACCGGACACCAGTGGGCCCGGTGCAGCCCTGGCGAGACCTCCTGGCAAGGAGGGCCAAGGGGGAGAAGGCAGCCGCCTCAGTGTGAGCGCTGGTGCTGCTGGGATGAGCCTGCGCCGTCAGGTCAGGAGCTAGAGGACGGTCAACAGGACGGCACCCATGAGGGGGCTGGGACTGGGCTCTCCCAGCATTCCTCGAAGGATGCCAGGGTGTAAACAACATGGCAGGGCAGCTTGTTCCAGCCCCCCACAGCTCTTTGTGCAAAGACCTGCCTTCTGTTCTCCGTTTTAAGGGGACTCCTGCGTGGGTTCCTCTTGTGTCCGTTGGTATGTGTCTCCGAAGACGCTCGTCTGTTGATGCCTCTGAGCAGTTTGTCCTTGAATCAGGTCTCCTCGTAGTCTTTTCCCCTCCTGACCGCGGAGGTTTGGCTCCTCCAGCCTGTCACTGTAGGACAGAAGCCGAAGCCCCAGGATGTGTCTGGGTGCCCTTCTCTGGGCAGAGGGGGAGTCTGGAACGAGCTGCCCAGCCAACGTCTTTTGGGAAACGGCTGGAAGAGACCCTGAGGTCAGCGAGCTCGGGGCCGAGTGGCCTTCTGTCATTCCTGTCCTTTCTGAAGCTCTTCAGGCAGGGACAGACACACAGAGAGAGGCAGGGTGAGCAGCAATACTGGAGGTAGAAAGATACAGAAACAGGGGCGAGAGGGAATAAAATGGGGGTACAGAGGGCTCATGGGATAAGTGGGTCGCAGCTGAAGTTGTTGTTTGGCAGTGTGATGGGGAAGGTGGCTCGTTAACACCACAGCATCACCTGTCACCCCGAGGCAGTGAGATTCGCACTCTGTCTCCTGGCACAGGAGAGCTACACCGACAGCACACACACTCTCTCACACACACAGCCCCCCTGAAGCATGACGCAGCTGAGAACAGACACCCGGGCACGTTCGCACCGTGAGCTACAAACATCACACCTCACAGAACAGGTGGGGTTTCTTTCCTTTTACGGTCTTCAGCAAAAAAAAAAAACTCCCTCCTCTTCTTCGAAAGGGACGTGTTCTGTTTGAGAACTGGTTGATTTTGTCCGTGTCCACACCTGTCTTTTCAAACCGTCTTTCAAAGCGTCTTTTTGTTATTTTAAAAGCAGACTAGGCAAACACACAGCGCCCCTCAGTGGCTGACTGAGAGCAGTGTTACAGTCAGAGAGAGCTGCGTCAGGCCTTCTGTTGGAAGGCTGAGCTTGGCTGTTGGCGCTGTGGCACCTGCTATATATCCTTTTTACTTTAAACTTAGATTTCAGAAGTGAGACAAACACCCATCATTTCTCTTGCTCTCTGTTTCTAGCCAGACTGCACTGTTAAACTAAAGGGCCATGCATTTACGCACAGGGTGGTGGGAGTGTGGAACGAGAAGCCCAGCTGGGAAGCCTGACTTCCTTCATGAACCAGCTGGATGAGATCCTTGGACCGATTGGCTTGTAGCAGCCGAAGAGCTTAATCTGGCTGAACGGCTCCTCTCACCTCTCAGCTTTCTTATGTTCTGAACTCTGGCGAGAGAAAGAGAGCTGGGCTCTGTCCTGTGGAGCGAAGGGGTTTGGCGTTATGCTGTAGCAGAAACAGACGAAACCGCGCTGCGTCTCCTGCCCTGCAGAAGCTCGTGATCTGTGCTTCCCTGTGCCGTAACTGCCCTGCTGTCTCTGCTGTGCCGCACTAAGGCGTCTCTCCCTGCCTGAGCCCGATCGGCCGGGCTAGGACCTAGGCCCCCGTGGCACCAGTCCGCCACTGACCTGCCGGCCGCGCCCTTGGGCACCTTTCTCCCGCGGCGCGTTCCAGACCGCTCTCTGCCTCCTCGGCCCAGATCTCCGTCTCCCTCGCCCCCCCCCCCCGTCCCGAGCCGGTCACGCTGGAGGTACTTCTGTTTCAGCAGAGCCGGCCTGTCTCCCAGCTGAGACGCTGCAGGTGTCTTCCTCCCCGACTGGGAGCAAACCTCCCGGAGGCTTTCATGTGTGTGTGTGTTAGTCTGTGAGTGTGTGTTAGTCTGTGAGTGTGTGTCTGTCAGTATGGCTATGTATGTTTGTGTATCTGTTGTGTGAATGTACGTGTGTGTAAGGATGTGTGCATTTCTATTACTATCAAAGACAAAGTCTTCACAGAGGTAGTTAACCCACACAAACAGATGCCTACAACAAGACGACAACTTTTGACAATCCCAGTGGAGTCTTATTTAAGACTGAATCAGTGCTCAGACTTTCTGAGGTGGGGCTTCCCCTCTCTGAGAGCCAAGAGACGTCCCTCCCAGCCACAGGATTGCAGGCAGTGAACGAGGGCGGCTGTATTACTCATCTTTAACTGACCTGCAAGGGGTCTGAGATGTGCGAGACCACCTGCCCAGCGGAGAGAGAGAGAGAGAGTCACAGGAAGAGAGCAGTTCGATGAAGAGAGGAGCTTGAAGAACAGGAGGCTGGTGGACCGAGAAAGAGGAAGAGGGGAGACGGGGTCACAGATGAGTGGGCCTGTGGAAAAGGGGGTGCAGTCCAGCATCAGGGAGATTAATCCCGAAGATGAGAGCGATGTTCCAGACCAGAGATCTCCTGCCTCGCTCCTGCACGGACACGGGCTCCTCTGGCCTTCATTCCTGCCAAGATCCGAGAAGTGTAACTGGATCAGTTGTTGGCCTCATGGACAAGATTAGCAAGATTATCTTTAGCAGCTAATTAAGATGCTTGTCCTATAAAGTCTGAAGCGTTTTGGCTCTCTGGGACTTGGACTGGAGGTCACCTGTCAGGACACCTCTCTGAACTGCGATCATGCAATACCACAGATACCCCAGGGGTACTCTGAGAGGGGGGAGGAGCTGCCCCAGGGGTACACTGAGAGGGGGGAGGAGCTGCCCCAGGGGTACACTGAGAAGGGGAGGAGCTCTCTCTTGCTGCTGAAGAGCACCCCCAGGAGGTCAGCTTGTTGAATCCAGAGTTATTCCAGTGTGTAACAGGATGCAGCTGGCGGTGTCCTGCAGGTGGCGCTCCTGAGCCTTTAGCCCAGCTCCACCTGGAGCTATGGCTCCGCCGAGGTGCATGCTGGGCCAGGAGCGAATCAAGTCCTCCCCTCTCTCGCCTGCGACCTTCCTTGTGCCCCGGTGCTGTTGGAGCCTGCTGTGTCTGGCCTTGCTTTGCTCCAGCGATCGGGACAGGAGAGCTCCTAGTCTCCGTGCAGGAAACCCCAGGGTGGGCTTCAGGAGATCCTTCCTCTGCCATGCACTTCTGCAGTACTCAACATGTTCCTCATCCCCGGGCACGTCTGCAGGGCAGAGCGAGAGTCTTTTTCCTGCAGGCTTGCCGCCTTTGAAATGGGCAGAAATGGAGCAGAGCTCTAACATGTCCTCTGGCTTCTTCTGAAGGGAGTCGTGGCGACAATACCCACCTGGCTCCCACCCCCAGCACCCACACCAGAGGAACATCCTCTGACACTGAGCGTGGGGTCGCCCCAGTCTGGGCCAGAACTGGGGTTTGAGCTCAGGCCTCGGTATCGACCGAGCGAAGGAGCAGTTCGCACCTTGGGCATTAACTCATGGCAGTAAGGCTGCCAGGGGTCTGATTCTCGTGTCATGGGCACACAGTGGTGAAGTCACAGTGCTCACTGGATTTCAGCCAGCCTCAGCCCTGGATGTATTCATTGGACTTGAAGTGACCTATGGAACTGCAGAGCAGGACTTTAGGTCCCCTTTAAACAGGCCTGTCTTACATGCAGGTGTTGAGGTTACTGGGGGGTCAGGCTGATGACCCCAAGACACGCCGGCTGAGTGCACTGGGTAGCGATGGGACCTGCGTACGAGCGGTATGCTATTAGCATCGAGGGAAAATCTTTGAACATAGTTTTTCACCCCTCCCTCCCTCTGTACTCCCCAATCCCTCACCTGTATTCCCAAATCCTCTCTCTGTATCCCCAACCCCCCCCCCCCATCAGCCTCCCTGTCTCACATCACACCCCTCCCAGCCCCGAGAGAGCAGCAGCAGCACTAACAGGAGCAGCAGAACCCACATCAATAACACCCTGTGGAGTGAGCTCGCTGGAGCAGGGCCGTGGGAGAGAGGGGAGCTGGCAGACAGCCGGCTGAAGGACAGGCAGTGGAGCAGACAGAGAAGGAAGGAGGGATAATTCCTCACACTTATATAGCGCTTTTCTGGATGGCTGGGATGGAGAGAAGAAGCAGGCGGAGGTGTGAAACAGACTGTCGTGGCAGCAGAGTCTCCGCCTGGCCCTGAGGCCAGGCCAGGAGAGGACCGCAAGCAGAAGAGCTCAGCGAAGAAAGAAACAGACAGACGCCACTGGAATAAAGCACCTGAGACCCGCCTTCCTCCCCCAGGCCCCAGAGTCAGAGGGCAAGAGGCTGTCTCCTCCCCCCCTCCCTCTCCCGCTGTCCATGGTCCCGAGCCGGATTCGCTGTGAATTTTAAGCGGGTTACTGGGACGAGCGAGGCTGGGTTTGGGTCTGCTTGGAGTGGCTGGCCCAGGGTTTCCTGGCACAGCCGCCAAACAGGGCCCCCCCATGGCGAAGCCAGGTCCCTGCAAGCCTGTGGCAGAGGGCACGAGAGCCCTGGGCTCAGCTGTGAGAGCCGAGGGCGCGGAGGTGGCCGCAGGGCGGCCTCCACGTTTCCTCCATACCTCCAGTGTGAGGCATGAAGCCGAGGCAGCTGGCAGGGAGGGAATCCCCGGGGCGATGGAGAGCCGACGATCCCAGACCTGTCTGGAGCACCAGGGATGTGTCATTCCAGAGCACTTTGTTTTCATGGAAAGGGAGCTGGAAAACGGAGTGAGCTGATGAGCATGTCGTTGTTGTGGGGGTCGGAGGCGAAGGCTGAACACAGAGGCCGTGAGAATTTAATTACAGAGCATGGCCAGACCCGACAGACACAGCACTCCGGCCAGTGGCTCAGAAGCACCAGAGGAGACAAGGCCTCTCAGCCCGTCTAGCGACTTTGATCGTCAGCAGGTAGTTGATCCCAGGATCTTAACCCGTTGTTTCTTGAAACAAGCCAGGGATCGGCTTCAACAACGTATCTGTACAGCTTGTTCCACATCCCCACCACCCTTTGTGTACAGAAGCGCCTCCTGTCCCGACAGGACGACCTCATCCACCTGTTTCTTGAAAGAAGATAGGGTATCGGGTTCAGCAATGAGGCTGGGCAGCTTGTTCCCCACTCCCACCACCCTTTGTATAAAGCTGTGCCTCCTGTTTTCAGTTTAAATTGTACTTTGCCATAGTTTTAGCACCTGTCCTCTGGTACTTTTCACTGTTGATTATAAAGAAGTAATTAACTATTATGCAAATTGCCTAAAGAATAAAACTTTCTCAAATATTGTTGATAAAGTTCTTTTATCTTTATCAAACATCTCCCTAAATATAAATATACTTGGTCATAGGCTCCGTTCCTGTCCATGACAGCTGCTGCTTGTTTAAAGAATTGCAACAGGAGAAACAAGCAAGATCTGCCTGTTCTGAACCCTTGCCTCCTAGAGTTCTGCTGCTGTACAGATGATCCCCCTGTTCCAATTAGTCTTCCATGAGACAGATCGAAGTCTGACTTGCTGCTCTATAACTGCTTGGCTCAGATTTGTCACCCTGTTTCTGGATAGGTGCAACATTTGCAATCTGCCTCCCAGTGGGTAGTCCTCCTGTCTCGGAAGAGTTTTGTCCACAGTGCATGAATAAGGTGTTTTCTTAAGGGCAATCGCGTGCTCCATCAGGCACTGGGCATTTGTTTCTAGTGTTTCCAGTGTCTCTAACACAGCTGCCTCTCCTACGCTGGTACTATTATTATGATAGCAGTTCAAGTAGGGAGCTGCGTCACCAGGCGTGGGCTGCAAAGGAACAAGTAAAGGTTTATTCCAGGCTGAAAAGAGGAGAAAGACAACACAACGTTTCGACCTGACACCTGAAGAACGCTCCACAGCTGAAACGTTTTGTTTTCTTTCTTCTCTTTTCAGCAGGGAATAAACCTATTACTTATTATTATTATTATTATTATTATTATTATTATTATTATTATTACTTAATAATGAACTGTCTGCCTCATCCTGAGGCGTGTTGCTGACTTCTTCCTCCGTGAGCATGTGGATGACTGTCACCCCTCAACAACTTGAGGGCCCTCATGCCCCCACTGTGGTTTAGACCCAGACCCAGAAAGCAATCAGCCGTTTTCTCTCATCAACATTCACCGTATTCTTGATTGTTTCAGAAATAAAATGATGTTTGTTATTACTGTTGCACAGGTCTTTTAGAGCTTGATAGAAAATGATGTCATACTCTGGAGGACAGAGAGATATTCCCGGCTGTCTATTCAGCTCAGAGACAAGTGGGAGCTGCCTGAAATCCTGGCAGCATTGCCAACCTGCCTGCCCGCGCTGGGGGTACCTCTGGGGCTGCCCTGAGACCGCAGCCCAGACACAGAGGCCGAGAGTAACGGGTCGAGAGGAAGGACTCAGCTAGAAATAAGAGCCGGAGTGTGTGCGTGGGTGCTCGTGTGTGCGTGTGTGTGTACGTGCCTGTGTGTATTTGTATGTCACTGTGTGTGTGCATGGATGAAATGTGCGTGTGCAAGTTTGTGCATTTGTGCACGCAGCTCTGTATGTGTGTACATTAGTGTGTGTGTAATTGTGCATCTGACTGTGTATGTGTGCATTTGTGCACTGCAGGTCACAGCCGTCACACTTCCTGAATGGATCTGAATTAATTAAAGGATGAGTGAAGATGAATTACGGTTTTTCCAACAGTTAAAGAGACACATCCCTTCAGCTGTGACTAAATTGACTTGAGGCAGATTTAACTTTACTTTTACCCCCCCTGGCAAAACACGTGCACAGATGTACAAATTCACCAAGAGCTCATTAATCAACGGCTCTTTGCGCCGAGAAGTTTCCCACCACTGTGGTTAGACCCAGTCAGAAGGCAATCAGCAGGTGTCTAAACTGACTGTAACACTAAAGTCCCTTGGAGGAGTCTTGGCTCTCTGCCTGAGTTACCCCTCTTCTCTCTGTATCTCTTCCTCTCTCCTGGCCCCTCTGTCTCCCTGATGCCCCCCTCCCACTCTTCCCCAGCTCGTCTCCTTACCCTGGATACCCTCCCCATCTCTCTGTCTCCCCTGTCTCTGCAGCCCTAATGGATGACAGCGCAGTGCTGCTCATTGATTTTTAATGCCTAGCTGAGTGCTCTGCTGTTCCAGCTGTCAGTGTGGCTCCCACTGACAGGAGAGGCAGGAGAGACAGACGAGCGGTGTCCCCCTGCAGCTCCCTGCTGGCAGCCCACTGGAGCTCAGCAGGTGGGAGCCTGGCCAGTACCTGGATGGGAGACCTCCTGGGAAAAACTAAGGCTGCTGCTGGAAGAGGTGTTAGTGTGACCAGCAGGGGGCGCTCACCCAACAGTCTGGGGTTCTAATGCCCCAGTACTGTGACCAGTACATTGTACTGTAAAAGGGCGCCATCCTTCGGATGAGATGTAAAATCTGTGGTCATTAAACATGCCAGGGCATTTCTCAAAAAGTGTAGGGGTCCAGAGTCCAGTCTTGGCCTCCTAATAACCCCCCTCTCTGAACTGGCTTCATCACTCTGCTCTCCTCCCCACTGAGAGCTGGTGTGTGGGGAGAGGACTGGAGCATCATCCAGGTGGGGGTGGAGGGGATCCCCATTACCTGTACAGCGCTTTGAGTGGGATGTCAGGAAAAGCGCTATAGAAGTGTAAGGAATTATTAGGAGAGGCAGAAGAGGGGAGTGAGAGTGAGACTGAGAGAAGAGTGTGAAAGGAGGAGAGAGGAGAGGGAGAGACCAGCTGACATCAACCAGCCTCAGGACAGCAGAAACAACACGAAATAAAGTCAACCAAATCACAGCACAACCCAACACTACCTCACCCACTGGAACACAAACACACAAACACAACCCAAACAACACTACCTCACCCACTGGAACACAAACACAACACAAACTGGAAAGCTAGAGGACTGTAAACAGACAATACACACTAGCAAAGTATCTGACCAGGGTGAGAGACACCCTGTGATCACAGCCTGGCCATAGAAACTGGGCAACACAGGCAGACCTGGCTGTCCAGAGAGGACAGGCTCAGTGACCAGAGAAAGAAACTAGGAGACACAGGCAGACCTGGCTGTCCAGAGAGGACAGGCTCAGTGACCACAGCCTGGACATAGAAACTGGACACAGGCAGACCTGGCTGTCCAGAGAGGACAGGCTCAGTGACCACAGCCTGGCCATAGAAACTGGACACAGGCAGACCTGGCTGCCCAGAGAGGACAGGCTCAGTGACCACAGCCTGGACATAGAAACTGGTCACAGGCAGACCTGGCTGCCCAGAGAGGACAGGCTCAGTGACCACAGCCTGGCCATAGAAACTGGACACAGGCAGACCTGGCTGCCCAGAGAGGACAGGCTGTGCTCCCACTGCCAGCAGGGAGAAGCAAAGACAGAGGTGCACTTCCTACTGCACGGTGAGAAATACTCGGGGGATTAGAAAAACATGCTTCCCTAAAATAACAAATCTAATCCTAGAATTTCCACACCCGTCAGAATCAGAACACTTACTGATCCTGCTGGGGGAGGAAACTCAATAGAGCTGCAGCCCGGTGATCTCCTGTCACAGCCTGAGGCACAGTCCCTAAAATAATAATAATAACAACAATAATAGTATGTCATTGTCCTGAATGTTTGGAAATGGTTATGGATTTTACTGCTTTGGCAACACAGTTATCAAACGGCCGTGCCAGTGAAGGGATGAGGAATAAGGGGGAGTGTAAAAGCTCTTCAGACAGTAGCTTAGTAGTTGAACAATTTTTTTGCATTTTCTTTTCTTTTAAAGTGCTTTTGTTCTCTCCCCGTGTCTGGGTGGATTTCCCTGGAGACTGCAGTCCATTATCTGGCTTTCCAACCCCCCCAATGAGAGAATAGGCGCTCAGCATGGGGATACCTGAGCTTTCAGACTCACTCTCCGATCAGAGCACGGTCTCTCACACTAGCACAGGAGTCTGCCTTGAGAACACACCCTCCTTTCTCCCCATGCTGCCATTATCGGCACACCCTCAACCAGACAATCTGCACTGGGGCCTTGGGCTCCGGCCCTGGGGGTCTGTAGGCCTGGGGTTTGTGTGGGTTTCCTCCTGTGAGCAGGAGATGTGCTGGTAGGTTCATTGGCCCTGGTGTGAGGGCGTGTGTGTTTGAGTCTGTGTCTGACCTGCGGTGGACTGGGGACTCACGCCCAGTGCTGGCCAGGATAGGCTCAGGTCCCCTGTGAGCCTCTAATGGATAAAGTGCATTTAGATTTTAACATACAGAGAGCTATATTAACAATTCTCTCTCCATTGTATTAACTATATTCTCTGTGCAATATAGTCCTCTCTCCACTATATGAACTATGCCATCTGCGCTATATTAACTGTGTTCTCTCCACTACTGTGTATTAAATATGTCCTCTGTAATATATTAACTGTGTTCTCTCCACTGTATTAACTATGACATCTGTGCTGTATTATTGTTCTCTTTGTTGTATTATCAATACTCTTTTTGCTGTAGAAACACTGCTCTCTCTACCATATTAACTGTACCCTTTGCTACACTGACATTGCTCTCCACACTGTATTGTCGATGCTCTCTCTGTGTAATATTAACAGTCTTCTCTCTACTATATTAACTATACCTTCTGTGCAATATTAACTGTGCAATATTGCTCTCTCCACTGTATTAACTGTACACTATGTGCTATATTAACAGTGTTCTATCCACCGTATTAACAATAATTTCTGTATAATGTTAACTATAACCCCTGTGCTATATTAACAGTGTTCTCTGCACTGTAATCACTATACTCTCTATGGTATATTAACTGTTCTCTCCACTGTATTAAGATACTCTCTGTGCTATATTAACAGTGCTCTCCGTACTGAATTGTCAATACTCTCACGGTGCTTTATTAACAGTGTTCTCTCCACTGTATTAACTATACTCTCTGTGCTATATTAACAGTGCTCTCCGTACAGAATTGTCAATACTCTCTCTGTGCTATATTAACTGTGTTCTCTCCACTGTATTAACTATACTCCATGCGCTACATTCACTATACCCCTGTGCCATATAATCTTCCTCCTCCTCCTCTCTCCGGTCTGCAGGTGGGGGGAAGTGTGAGGTCATCGCTGCTCACCGCTGCTGTAACAGGAATCGGATCGAGGAGCGCTCCCAGACCATCAAGTGCTCCTGTCTGCCGGGGAAAGTGGCCGGCACCACACGGAACCGGCCCTCCTGCGTCGACGGTATCCGGCACACACCACTCCAGAGGGCAACGGCTGTCACAGCGACAACACACACAGACACAACACGGCAACCGGCAGAGCTGGCGAGCACAGAAATACTAAATAATACTCACGTTTTAGCACAAGGAGCAGCCTACGGAAATGTTATGGGAGAAGTCTCCCACCTTTCTGTAAATTCCTCACTCTCTCCCAAACTGAAATTCAAGGAGCTTTATTGCCGTGATTAGTGAATTACAGTGTCCCCGAAGTAATAACAATGAGCAAAATCATTTACAGACGTTCTCAACACAAACATCTGATTAGACACTCTCACACACGCTGTCTCCCTGACCGACCGCGGCAGCGTTGCCAAAGCAATCAGAGGCTCTTGCAGCAGAAAGCCCTGTTGGTATTGGAGAGCCCCTCAGGCTGTGACAGGGGATCGCGTACGGAGCCCCTGTTCTCGTGGGGCTGGAGGGGGTCCTGGGCCTGGCAGGGGTGGGCATGCTGGGATGCGCTCTGTTCTGGAGGAGAACGTGGGAGCTGGCGGGCCAGTCCAGCCCCTCACCCCCTCACCCCCCCTCTCTCTCTCTCTCCCCCAGCCTCCATCGTGACGGGGAAGTGGTGGTGCGAGATGGAGCCGTGTCTGGAGGGCGAGGAGTGCAAGACCCTGCCTGATAATTCGGGCTGGATGTGCTCCACAGGCAATCGCATCAAAACCACCAAGGTCTGACTGTCATCATTACTCACTGCTGTCCACTGCTCTCAGCTACACCCTGTACCCCACTGTCTTACACACAGTACCCCACTATCCTATCCCTCTTCCTACTCAACTACACCCCATATCCCATTTCTGTCCAACCTGCACCCCAGTGCTGAATCCCTCCATTCGTCTCCCTTACACCCCTACCCCGCTCCCCTTCATCTCGTAACGCGCTCCCTTAAACCCCAAACCCACTCACCCCACCGCTCAGCGTCCTACCCCCCCAGCCAGTCCCCTGCACCCCACTGCGCGGCTCCCCCATATCTCTCCTGAGCCGTACGAGCGTGCCGAGACGCAGGAAGAGCGCTGGGGACTCCCACAGAATTTTGACATATCGATTTTTAAATGCACAATGTGTTTTTTTGTCTGAGCCCAGCTGGTGAGCCACGGGGGGAAGAGATGTATTTAATTGCACGCCCACAGATGTATTGGATGTATTGCACTTGCCACATCAATACGGCAGTCCCACTGCAGTCCTTACAGCTGTGACGCAGCCAAGACCTTTAGAACACAGCGCTAGTGACAGCAGAGGCGTTTCAGATCCTCCTACCCAGTACCCCCCATTAGTTCATGAGGTTTAACACAGAAAGCAGAGCACAGACGCATATGGACGGTGCACAGTGCTCATTTTAAGCAGATACGGGGGGCAGTACAGGCCTGCAAGTGGGGTTGCATTATTGCTCCTCTTTCAAAAGAAGAGAGAGACCCAGTTCCAGTTCCAGCCACCTTCCTCTCTGAGCGCTGCATTGGCAATCTCGTTAGCACCTTGCGTGCCGACTGGCTCCTCGCCGCCACCGGTTCCCAACGCCTGCAGCTCGGGCTGCGTCTTGAGGGCAAGGACGTGTCGTTGTCATCGGGCTCGTTCGCGTTCCCCGTTTCCGCTGCGGAGGTGTCGGAGACGGCACTTTCGCTCCTGCGCGTGTGACAGCTGCCCTCCCTCTCCCTGCAAGCCCGGTGCACGGACTCATCCGCCGTCACCTGCTGCGGTGGGTCTACCTTTAGCGCACACCCAGCCCCAGACGGTCTCACGACAGACCGAGCTCCTCCGCCCCGCCCCGCCCTTTCGGCCGGGCATGTGATCCTCCCGAAAAACCAACCGGGATCACATTCCCGCTCCAGATGGATCCACCAGGAGCGTCTGTACCTCCCGGCTCGTGGCAGTGAGAACGAGGAAGATCAGACAGGCTCCTCCAGCCCACTGGGCCCTGCAGCGCCATCCAGATACAGGAGGTCTAGTGCCTCCTACTGGGCTACCCGGGCTTGCCCTCCCCCCCCCCACACACACACACACGTGACCAGCCTGGCGCCTGGGGGCCGCCAGCGATCCCAGTTCCCCCCCTTATTACCGGAGCCTGGATACTTTCGCCCGGCAGGCTTCACAGCCCTCCGGAAACACCCTCACCCGCTGGGACAATCCGGCACGCTCCTGCTGGCCGTCCGCTTTCCCAGCTGGAAAGGGGGCGTGAGAGGTGAACCAGGTGAATCCGGAGGCTGCAAACTGATTTCGGAAGCTCCAGGTGCCTGAGGAAGCCCTCGTGTCAGATCCCAGCAGGCAGAGGAGGATGCTGCCGTAATGAGGGCTTAGACAGGGGGCGCCTTATTCCACTGCTGAGCAGCTGTCCGGGACAACCTTCCCAGCTGCCTCAGGGAACGGCAGGGAAGGGTTCAGGAACCGATGAGCTCCGGAGCAGTGAAAGGGAACTGGAGCCACGGCTGTGAGGTCTCCACACCTAGATCCCACACTGGTTCATCGCTTTAGACAGCTCGTAACGCTCCTCTGTTTGTCTGTTTTGCACAGATCCACCCACAGCTCTGAAAGGTTCCGGTAGGTCCCGGTCCGCTCTCTCCCGCGTTCCTGGGGCTCCCCGCCACGGGGGGGGGGAGTGAGGGTCGAGACCCTTGGAGATTGCCTGGGATTCCCGGAGCGCGGACAGAACCGAGAGGGCAGAGAGGGGCTCTACGGGGGGTGGGGGTGGGGTGCTCTGAGCAGGGGGAACTGCAGGTGGAGGCAGCATTGCCCCGGGGGAGTGTTATAATCGTCGCGCTTCAGGGGCACTGAGCCCCCAGTCTCCAGGACTCCAGGACATATCTGCTGCCACCACAGATTTTAGGGGACTAAAAACCAGAACCTGTAGCCAGAAGAAGTGGGAGGCAGGAGGTCCTGGAGACCTGGACAAGACAGCGCTTTCTGATGATCCAATCAATTCAGCCCAAGACAGTTTGAACGATCTCTCTAAAAGCAATTATCTGGAAGGATTAGAAACTTTCCTGGTGGAAAACCAGGACACACATAGCCCTTCGGGCCCAGGAGAGGAGTCGCTGCCGCAGAGCGCAGAGGTGCTCCTGACCGCACAGCTGGCCATTCCTGACCCACTGGGCAGACGTTCTGTCCAACACAACTCGCATTTCCACCCATTTATACTCCGGGCCACGTTACTGGACCAGTTTGTCGGAAACAGCACTCTCAGCAGTACACCAGCAGAGGTCTCAGGTGGGATATGGATCCAGAGCCCTGTGCTGCTCTCTGGATTATCGGATCGATACAGTCAGCAGGGGAGCAGCAGGAGGCGGGTGAGCCACACCACCGGCAGAGAGGAGCCAGGCAGCACTCAAGGTGCCAGCCTCCGGCGAGAGAGCCAGCTGGACTGCTGGTTCCGATCCGGCCCTGGCCTGGTCTCTGACAGTCAAGCCCTCAATCCGAATGACTCAATCGGTGTCCCCGAGGCTCCTGCAGCACGAAGAACAGGGAAAGCAAAGGCGTCTGCAACTGGGACACCAGGCTTCCCGTTTTCAGTTCCCAGTATGAGGCTCCGGACCCTGGGAGACTGTGGAGACCCTGGTACAACAGGCTTTCTGTTTTCAGTTCCCAGTACGAGGCTCCGGACCCTGGGAGACCCTGCGACACCAGGCTTCCTGTTCTGTCGCTCCAGGACTGTGGAGTGATCTCCCGTATCTCCCGGTCAGTCCGCACTTTCAAAACCCGTCTCAAAATCACTCACAGACCGCGGCTTTTCATTCTGTTTAATTTACGTGCTTGGACGTGTGTAGCTCTTACTGTTGTTTTCCTGTACAGTGCCGTGAAAGGCGCTATATGAAATAAAGGTGGCTGTTATGTTGGCACAAATCATCTGGGAGACGCGACGGGGCTCTCGGGAGGACTGTGGAAGACAGCCGGGGGGTCGGAGGGTGAACTCCACGCCAGAGCCTCCTTCCCTGCTGAACTGGCACGATGAAAGATCAGGCAGGTCAAGTGACACAGGAGGCCTTAACACATCAGACTTATCCTGGGCCTCAGGACTGGGCTGGGCTGGGCCGGGCCCCCACTGAAACAGAAAAGCACAGCTTTGCTGACGGACGATGACAATGCTGTCAACAGTGGGCACAGGCCACCAGGCTTAACTTCTACAGCTGTTCATGGGACAACAGGGGTGACATTTGTAGTACAAGACCCTGAGATGAGCCCTGTGGAAACAGTTTGCTGATGCTGACAAAGACGTCCCCCCAAAAAAATGTTTTTCAACAGGTGAGGCAACATCGATATGATTCAACCACAAAATACTTTATTTAAAAATTTAAAAACTTTTTTCAGCATTATAAATAAAATCTGTTCAGAAAACTACAAGAATTGTCTTTATGCTTCCATTTTTAAGCCCTAAAAACAAAAACACAAGTTTACAAACCCCCTAACGCCTTTTATGCAAACACTTTTTTACAAGAGACAGAAGGTGGAGATGAGGAGGGAGAGAGGGGGGTGGTGTACGACAGAACAGTGCTGAATTTAAATTGAGGGTGCACGATTCATACCATTTTTGGGGAGCAGTACAAAAAATACATATTGGGTTGGCTTATGAATGCACAATCCCACATCATAACGTGATATTTATTCCACGATCCCCCTCACCGTCTTGATACAAGCCGAAGACATTACATCGACAAATTAGCATCACATTGTAGTATCAATTGTCACTGCTCAATGCCAACTATAAATAAAAATGAGGCTCCTTGCAGTAACACTTAAACAGTATAATTAAAAAGCACTACAAGTCTCTATAGTGACAAATGATGGTCTAAGAACAGCATTTTCAATAAACGGCTAATTGAAATGAGCTTAAAAAACATCAATGCTGGACGTCCTTTCTTGCAAGTGCTGTAACTGTATTTAGTTGATTGATTAATCAATCAAAACGTCATGCTCTCTCATTTCAGGGCAGCTATTACATTCTTTTCAAAATGGAGGCTTCATAATGCAGCACAGTCCTGTGAAATCAACGCCGTTTCCCTTTCCACGCCTGTCGCAGCTGTAACTGAGCTACACGCTAGCCTTGGGGATAAAGGAGGGGACAGGAAATTGGGGACAAACAGCACCAGTTCTGTGAACTGCAGGTCCCAGACGGCCAGCTGTGCTCCAGGATACCCCCAGCTCTGTGGTGCCTCAGAAATGCACCATGTGAACTTCCCCTCCAGTCTCCCGTCTCGACCCTCCGCTGAAGGGCTGGGTTCAAAACGGAAAACGAAGAGACCCAGGCCCTCCCGAGGACCAGGCCGGGCAACGCCATCCTCACCATCCTCTCCAGGGAAGCAGATCGGGGCTTACAGCTCCACCTGCTGGCGGGTCTTAGCTTACACACGGCTTTTGATCCCTGTAAAAAACACCGACCAGCACTTGCAACCGTGAGGTGGCTCACTCGGCCTAGCTTCGTACGCGTGGTGCTGCACGGCAGAGGCAAAAATAAAAAACCGTCTCCTCTCTGTGGAGCTGTGGGGAAGGCAGTGACAGACGTGTCCCTGTCTATGACGCGGGTGTCGAGTGTTTCAGCTGGAGCGCGGGGCCTCGAGGGGCCTGCCTGTCAACGCCACCCTTATCAGTTCCCTGCTAGGCAGCTCAGTGCCAGGATGCAGATGGGGCTGTGAATCACTTCGCCACAAGGTAAAAAAATCCCCCTGAAACCCCATGTGAACTATTTGCAATTTTTGTTTATTCTGCAAAAATGCCATTTTTCATCCCGTTTCCCAAACTGTCTGCTTAAACAGCCTCTGCTGCTGCATATGTGTTAGTGCTACTGTCTCAAGGTTGTCAGTTAAAGAGCCCTACTGCTCCTCCTGCCACAGAGGCACAGCCACTTTGTGACTGGTGTTGTGTCCACTGTGGGCTGTAAACAGCAGAGCTGGAGGACAGAGAGAGAACACAGCATAGCCTGTTGGGACAGCCCGTCAGGAGAGAGAGAGCACAGCCTGTCGGGAGAGAGAGAGCAGAGCCCGTCAGGAGAGAGAGAGAGAAAGAGAGAGAGCAGAGCCTGTCGGGACAGCCCGTCGGGATCAGGATCGGGAGAGGGAGAGGGAGAGAGCACAGCCTGTCGAGAGAGAGAGAGAGAGAGAGCAGAGCCTGTCGGGACAGATCATGAAGAAAGAGAGAGCAGAGACTCTCAGGACAGATCGACAGGAGAGAGAGCACAGACTTTCAGAACAGCCCATCAGGAGCGAGACAGTACAGCCTGCTGGGACAAGTGCATGCAGGTATGAAAAATAAAGCAGGATCAACAGTCCCAAATCTGAGATGACCCCTGAGTTGCAGTACTGACAGTAGGAACTGCGCTTTCAGTATGGGGTTCTCATTAACCCCCAGTAGCACCAATTTAACACGTGCTTCTTCATACATATGTAGATATTAATGACTGTCCTGGGTTCGACGCACCTGGACCTGTGGGCTGCAGGCTGAAAAGCAGGGCTGCTCAACCTCCAGGCCCGGGCCTGCAGCACCAACCGCACTCCGACCGCTTGTTCGGCTGGTCCTGCCCCCTCACGGCCCGTGACCCGGTGCAGGACCAGACCGGACCGCTTCACGGGCTGCGGCGGGGCACAAGCGCTGCGTAGGAACAGCGCCAGCCGGGAGAAACGCCAGCGCACTCTCGCTACGCGCGAGTGGTGCGTTCACGCTCAGAAGAGCGAACTCCGGGCGTGCAAACGGGATCGAGTTCTGCTCCGGTTATTTTTCTTACTCCCAGAGTCCAAAACGAGCTTTTCCAGGCCCTCTGACAGGCCTCTTCAATTTGCAGTTTATCCAAAAGGCATAGAAACGCAGAATCTAAGCGATGGAGATGCGAAGCCTGACAGTTTGTCTTTTGTTTCTCAGAGAGCGGGGATCGATCCGAATCTGATTTGTTCTGCTCCAAGTCTAAATTCCCTCCCTGCGTGCGACACTGTTTCAGGCCTGTAAAGGGAATCTCCCAGCGTGCTCTGGGGGAAGGCCCTGCCAGTGTCCCAGAGCAGCTTCCTGGCCGTCTGTCTCTCCCTCTCTCCTCCTGTTGGTCTGTCTACCCGGGTCACAGTGAGAGTGCCTGCTGCCCAAGGTCCGGTTCTCGGCCCTACTGGTACTGTCCAAACCCGCGGTACCCCTGCTGCTGGCTCGGGTCCTTCGGGGGAAGCTGGCTTGGGTCTTCGACGAACGGGCTCGCTGCAGGAGAGACACACAGGCAAGCGCCGAGCGTGAGACGGCACCGGCTCTCCCACGATGAGCAGGAAACTCTCGATGCGAGCGAGCGAGCGAGCAGGCGGAGTTGGGCGGGGGGGGGGGGGGTACTCACGGTTCTGGAACTGCTGGGCGGTGTATCTGGTGAGCAGGATGCCGAAGCCCTCAATCAGAGCCAGAAGGACCCCTCCCATCATGGCTGAGCCCACCATGGCCAGCGGGCCGCCTGAGAGAGGACACACACACACACAAACACAAAAAGATGTCAGCCTTGCTTCCTGGCACAGGGGCTCACTGCATAGTGACCGGGCTGCGGGACAGGGGGGATCTGAAACTCGTCCCCTTATGAAACAGACAGACGTGTCTGGTTAACTGGCCACTGATTCGACCTCTGGAGCACATTCTGCTCAAGAACCTAAGGACTTAAAAGATCTCAAACCTAGTTAACTTGTTTTTCCTGCTGAGTGTTTTATGGCGAGCTAATTTACTAATTTTCCTGGTGAATGTTTTAAGGTGACCTAGTTCACCAGCTGCACTGTTTTTTTGCATTTTATGGTGAGCTAGTTGACTAGTTGTTCCGGGGAGTGTCTTCCCGGCGAGCTAGCCGACTGCTTTTCCGGGTGAACTAGCCGACTGCTTTTCCCGGCGAGCTAGCCGACTGCTTTTCCGGGTGAACTAGCCGACTGCTTTTCCCGGCGAGCTAGCCGACTGCTTTTCCCGGCGAGCTAGCCGACTGCTTTTCCCGGCGAGCTAGCCGACTGCTTTTCCCGGCGAGCTAGCCGACTGCTTTTCCCGGCGAGCTAGCCGACTGCTTTTCCCGGCGAGCTAGCCGACTGCTTTTCCCGGCGAGCTAGCCGACTGCTTTTCCCGGCGAGCTAGCCGACTGCTTTTCCCGGCGAGCTAGCCGACTGCTTTTCCGGGTGAACTAGCCGACTACTTTTCCCGGCGAGCTGGCCGACTGCCTTTCCCGGCGAGCTAGCTGACTGGTGCCTGGTGCCTGGTGTCCCCGTGCTGCTGGCGCGGCGGCGCGGTCACTCACTGCGTGCGGCCAGCACGGCCCCCGTCATGGCTCCGCTGGTGATGGAGTTCCAGGGGTCCTCCTTGCCCCGCAGCTTCACCAGGCTGCAGTCGATCGTGGAGAAGAGCCCGCCCCACACCGCGAAGCTGCCTGGCAAGACACACACACACACACCGCAGGGCGTCACCCCGGAGCGGCTCACTGAGCAGGTCACAGGAAACCTTCAAGTTTCACAGGGGGCTAGCGTATTGCAAGCCAACAGCAGACACTGGCGGGGGAGTCTGCACGTCTTCCTTAACTGGGGGCAAAGGTGCACTGATAGACTGGAGTTTGATATGCTCTGTCATGCTTCACACATGCAAAGAGACAGCACAATAAACCTGCTTCGCTATACTGCAAAAATGCATCTCATTTGTTTGAACTGTCTTTATCGTGATTTGTTTCGCTTTTTTGTATAATGTTTTGCTTTGTGTTGTATTATAGACTTGTGTGAGAATGGCCTACTTTTTGTACCATAGCGTAACTTTAATACTGTGTATTACACTGTGCGTGACCTGAAAAGTACGTACTTTGTACAATTGTGCACAAAATCTAGAAAAAAACTGAATATCTTACCAGGATATTCTGGTATCTGAAGGTGAACATCTCACCTTGTAATTTACAAATCAATTAATATTAAATACAGTACTATACAGACCTGAAACCCCATGATCTAAAGTCCTGAATGTACCAGTTCACAACTTGTGGTCTGAGGACCCCTTGTGGACAGTTATGTTACTACAGGTCATAGTAGACACGTGATGTGAGAAACGTCCTGTCTTTAAAGTCTGCAAAACAGCACCAGCTATCTTGATAGGCTACTCAACACACACGGGCACTGTCGTGCTTGGTACGTATTAATATATTGGAGTTAATGAATAGGAATTTAGAAATTTAAGGTGCATACATCACAAATGTTGACAGCGCGTGTTTATCATGTCTCTGTGTTGCAGCTCTTAGTGTGCCAGATCTCTGCATCTAACAGAGTGTTATAAAAACCAGAAACCAGAAACAGCCTAACCGCAGCTGCGTAAAGCAGACTGAGGGGTGACACTCACCTCCGATTTGGGGGGCCCGGATTCTGACGGCTTTGGCGCTGCCCCTCAGCCTGTGTCGCATGCCCTGCACAGAGAAACGCCTCTCTGTTAGCTGCGGTTTCCCCTCAGAGACAAGACCACACGGTACCGTACTGGGAGTCCCCCGTGGCCATGATGATCTCAGAAACACTGTGTATATGCACCGCAAGAACAGTGGAAGCTCTGACGGCAGTGCAGTGCTCGTACAGCACTTTCTCCTCGCCCAGCGGTTATCTGCTGAGGTGCTGGACAAGGGCTGGCACGCAGTATGAACAGCAGCGCTCAGAGAAAAGCCAGAACAGGCTGCTCTGGTCCTGGAGAGTTAACGGCAATCCTACCTGACAACCGAAGACAGTTAAATTGAAGCTCTTTCCTGGAGCAGCTGTTAAACAGTTAAATGAGCTCCACCGTGCAGAGCAGGTGAGAGTCTTCCTCTACTCACCACAGGGGCGTTGCGGAAGCCTTTGACGGCCTGAAAGATGCCCCCTCCTATTGCCCCCATCGTGAATGCCCCCCCACAGTCATCCACTATCCTCCACGGACTGCAGAGGGAGACAGAGGGGGCGGAGGGGGGATCAGGGAGTGTTACAGGGAAGAAGAGGGACAGGGAGTGGAAGGCCAGGGGAGAAGAGGAGGAACGTTGGGAAGGAAAAGGGAGATCGGAAAGAGAGGGGGGCAGGGGAACGAGAGGGAGAAGGGCAGGGAGAGGGAGAGGGAGATGGAGAGGGAGAAGGGCAGAGTCGAAGGACAGATTAAGAGATGGAGGAAAGAAAAGGATGAGAGAAATATGGGGAGAAATAAAAAAGAGCTATTAACAACCCATCCAACCAGTATCCCAAAGTCTCGTAATCCTAGTAGGGGCCA
The DNA here is from genome assembly GCF_059453375.1 of Lepisosteus platostomus. NCBI lineage: Eukaryota > Metazoa > Chordata > Actinopteri > Semionotiformes > Lepisosteidae > Lepisosteus > Lepisosteus platostomus. The sequence continues at coordinate 3,670,701 of NC_142613.1, forward strand.
TGGAAACTCAGAGCCTATTCCAGAACTATAGGGCTCGGCTACACTACACCCTGGACAGGACACCAGTCCCTCACAGGAGACACACCCACCCCGGACAGGACACCAGTCCCTCACAGGAGACACACCCACCCCGGACAGGACACCAGTCCAACACAGGACACACACACAAATCCTGGAAGGAATACTAGTCAATCACAGAAAACCACAACCGACAAAATCAACATATTTTACAGTAAGAACACATCAGCGAAGTGTTTAAAAATAACCAAAAGCAAATCACACTGAAATACACTACTGTCAATCCTGCACTGTGTTTTGCAAACGTACGCACCGCACAATTGTTAATAAAATTAAGATCAATAACGTATACAGCCTATCCGCGTATTCAAAACACAGGTCGAAGAGAAACTGTAAGGAAAACATTTGAAACGCAGCAACTATTACTGTTCACAAAAGGTCGTGAAACACGTAATACGTCAACGATTTTTTAAACAACCTGCGTGAAGAATACTGAAGTTTATCTGAGATTTGACCTGATATTTCCAAGCAGCCAAATCGGCATTATATAGATTAGGACTATCGTTCAGTTACATAACTAAACAAGCTCAACTTGACATTAGCAAAAACAAACATTTCGTGTGGCTAAAAGCCAAATAGACTCGGTATTAAAAAGGTCATAAAACACGAAGCTAAAAACGTTTTTATTATCTCCTGCAGCATTTTAAAAGCTAGCTCTCCACTGGGCTGTACATTACCAGGGCTCTCGAGCGTACTCCTCCATCTTAACCACACAAACACAACACTGGGGGCTGATGACGTACGAAGCCGGCAATGGCAAGCGAAGAAAGCACGTGTCATGTGACAGGAGTGCACAACCCCTCATTGTTGAAAATATAGAACGTTTCCACGTCTGGCTCAGTTGTATGCGCAGCAGGCGGCCATATTAGTAGAGCTTGAAATTCAGTCCTCGTTAGGCAAGTAGAAATCGCAGCGCAGTGTTCTAGACGCTCCATAGGAAACAATATAGGTCTGTAGAAATTTTATAAACTGAATTTCAGGAGCTGGGATATAAAACATGTACAATATTAATGTACCACATGGATGCATTATATATACAACTTGTCTTTGTGTTATTTAGTAGACACATCAAAATCTATAAAACGGATACAGCCCACTATGCAATAGCAGCAATGCGAGGAGACTGCACGAACCTGTCGTTAATATGACAGGTGGTTGATCTGTTTGAGTGGACATCTATCAATATGCTTTATATGATGTAAATGCAGATAATGAGCACAAGAAACCAAATATCACTAACATCTGCAGAAGGCTTCACAGCCGAAACGTTGTTTTCTCTCTTCTCTTTTCAGCATGGAATAAACCTGTTATTTGTTCCTTTAATAAGAGAAAGTTTATCAGAAAATGTTTTAACCTTATTACACCAGCTGATTGCTTAAGATTTAAACGGTTTTCAAGAAAAGACTCGTTATGCTATCAAGTATTCTCTGCACTCCACTAAGATGGCGATCCGACTACACAACCTCAATGACGTAATCTTCTCGTGCCTTTTTATCACCTTGGCGACTGAACGTTCGTCACGTGAATGCGTATGCGCGCGCGTCTGTGTGACACGTCACTTACGCGACATTGTCGTCGCTTGCCTGTGGCCGGTGTCTTAATTTGCGGCGAGAAATTGGAGATTACATTATTAAAATCAAGCCTGTGTGAACATCAGTGCGGGTTAAAAGCGCATGTGTTGGATAAGAGGGCACCGCGAGTCGGAAAACGGAGGTGTGCTGTATATTTGAGATAAAAAGGGGTTTGGGGATTCAGAGGCAGTGGTGTCGCTGGTCCGCCTGACTGGTTTGTGCGCGGTACTCAAAGGTAAGCAGGCTGCTGTCGTGAGCGGCACATCCAGATTGTTAGACAGACGCGCCAGATAGGTGACGGGCGGACGCGGTCGTCTCCTGTAGCTCTTCCAGGGGCTAGCAGCTAACCGCTCCAGCCGCCTCTCGGAAAGAGCCGCGGCGCTGGGGTCCGGCAATATGGCTGTGCAGTCACTCTCCCACGACCCGCTCTCTGTGCACACGATGCAGAAGTGCTTTCAGTGTTCAAAGTGGGAAAACCACCTCTGAGGCCTTATAGCAGAGTAACCCTTGATGAAATTAGGCAGCTCCTGCGCACAGTGTCTTTCTCTCTGTGTAGAGGTGTACAGTGCTGTGTGCAGACTGTAGTTCTCTCAGTACAGTGTTATATAGTGCAGTGCTGTGTAGTTCTCTCAGTACAGTATTATACAGTACAGGGCTGTGTAGTTCTCTCGGTACAGTATTATACAGTACAGGGCTGTGTAGTTCTGGGTACAGTATTATACAGTACAGGGATGTGTAGTTCTCTCGGTACAGTATTATACAGTACAGGGCTGTGTAGTTCTCTCAGTACAGTATTATACAGTACAGGGATGTGTAGTTCTCTCGGTACAGTATTATACAGTACAGGGCTGTGTAGTTCTCTCAGTACAGTATTATATAGTGCAGTGCTGTAGTTCTCTCAATACAGTATTATACGGTACAGGGCTGTGTAGTTCTCTCGGTACAGTATTATACAGTACAGGGCTGTGTAGTTCTCTCAGTACAGTATTATATAGTGCAGTGCTGTGTAGTTCTCTCAATACAGTATTATATGGTAAAGGGCTGTGTTCTCTCAGTACAGTATTATATAGTGCAGTGCTGTGTAGTTCTCTCAATACAGTATTATACAGTACAGGGCTGTGTAGTTCTCAATACAGTATTATACGGTACAGGGCTGTGTAGTTCTCTCAATACAGTATTATACAGTACAGGGCTGTGTAGTTCTCAATACAGTATTATACGGTACAGGGCTGTGTAGTTCTCTCAATACAGTATTATACGGTACAGGGCTGTGTAGTTCTCTCAGTACAGTATTATACAGTACAGGGCTGTGTAGTTCTCTCGGTACAGTATTATACAGTACAGGGATGTGTAGTTCTTTCGGTACAGTATTATACAGTACAGGGCTGTGTAGTTCTCTCAGTACAGTATTATATAGTGCAGTGCTGTAGTTCTCTCAATACAGTATTATACGGTACAGGGCTGTGTAGTTCTCTCGGTACAGTATTATACAGTACAGGGCTGTGTAGTTCTCTCAGTACAGTATTATATAGTGCAGTGCTGTGTAGTTCTCTCAATACAGTATTATACGGTACAGGGCTGTGTAGTTCTCTCAATACAGTATTATACAGTACAGGGCTGTGTAGTTCTCAATACAGTATTATACGGTACAGGGCTGTGTAGTTCTCTCAATACAGTATTATACGGTACAGGGCTGTGTAGTTCTCTCAGTACAGTATTATACAGTACAGGGCTGTGTAGTTCTCTCAGTACAGTATTATACAGTACAGGGCTGTGTAGTTCTCTCGGTACAGTATTATACAGTACAGGGCTGTGTAGTTCTCTCAGTACAGTATTATACAGTACAGGGCTGTGTAGTTCTCTCGGTACAGTATTATACAGTACAGGGATGTGTAGTTCTGGGTACAGTATTATACAGTACAGGGCTGTGTAGTTCTCTCGGTACAGTATTATACAGTACAGGGCTGTGTAGTTCTCTCGGTACAGTATTATACGGTACAGGGATGTGTAGTTCTCTCGGTACAGTATTATACAGTACAGGGCTGTGTAGTTCTCTCAATACAGTATTATACAGTACAGGGCTGTGTAGTTCTCTCAATACAGTATTATACGGTACAGGGATGTGTAGTTCTCTCGGTACAGTATTATACAGTACAGGGCTGTGTAGTTCTCTCAATACAGTATTATACAGTACAGGGCTGTGTAGTTCTCTCAATACAGTATTATACAGTACAGGGCTGTGTAGTTCTGGGTACAGTATTATACAGTACAGGGCTGTGTAGTTCTGGGTACAGTATTATACAGTACAGGGCTGTGTAGTTCTCTCAGTACAGTATTATACGGTACAGGGATGTGTAGTTCTCTCGGTACAGTATTATACAGTACAGGGCTGTGTAGTTCTCTCAATACAGTATTATACAGTACAGGGCTGTGTAGTTCTCTCAGTACAGTATTATACAGTACAGGGCTGTGTAGTTCTCTCGGTACAGTATTATACAGTACAGGGATGTGTAGTTCTGGGTACAGTATTATACAGTACAGGGCTGTGTAGTTCTCTCAGTACAGTATTATACAGTACAGGGCTGTGTAGTTCTGGGTACAGTATTATACAGTACAGGGCTGTGTAGTTCTGGGTACAGTATTATACAGTACAGTGCTGTGTGCTGATTGTGTCCTGTATGTCCCAGGATCAAGGATGCCCCTCCCTCCTGCCTTACTGGCTCGTCTGGCCAAGAGAGGAATTCTTAAACAGACGGAGCATGGTGAGTCTCCCAGCCCAGCCTGGATATTAATACAACACAGCCCAGCGCAGCCCAACCTGCCTGGATATTAATACAACACAGCCCAGCGCAGCACAACCTGCCTGGATATTAACAAAACCCAACACAGCCCAGCGCAGCACAACCTGCCTGGATATTAACACAACCCAACACAGCCCAGCCTAGATATTAACACAACACAGCCCAGCCTAGATATTAACACAGCCTGGCGCAGCCCAGCCTGCCTGGATATTAACACAACACAGCCCAGCCCAGCATTGATATTAACACAATACAACACAGCACAGACCAGCGCAGCCCAACACAACACAGCCCAGCCCAGCCTGGATATTAACACAGCCCAGCCCAGCCTGGATATTAACACAGCGCTGCAAATTTTGGATCTTATCGCATATCTGAATATGAACATGGCTATACAGTAAAGCGCAGCCCAGCACACAGTTCTTTGTACGATACAGCACAGTCTGCTTTACAGTGCTACTGGCTAGTCCAGGCACGGATGTATAATAATCAGATGCTAATATTTTAATCGTTAAAGATTGAAAGCAGAGCCTGTGTAGGCGAGCCCACTCCAAGAACATGCTGCCGGGACAAGCGCGCTGTCTAGGAGCTGACATTCCAGGTGGACAGGTGTGCGGCCAGGTGTGCGGCCAGGTGTTTCCCTGCTTTCTCACGGTCCTCTGTCGTCTTCCCTCCAGAGGCCGAGGAGGAGATCATCGCCGAGGACTACGACGACAACAACGTGGATTACGAGGCCACCCGCGTGGAGAACCTGCCGCCCAGCTGGTACAAGGTGTTCGACCCTGCCTGGTGAGGAGTCCGCCCCTCGTCACCAGTTCACCGCCCTCGCCCAGCCCAGCTGCGGATTGGGCTGGCTAGACGTAAAAACACAACATCCCTTCTGATGGAGAAACCTCTTCTCCGTCACCTTCTCTCTTCCGGACCCCCCGCAGCGGGGATACGCGATCCCAGTCCTCGAGGATCTGGGCTTCTGTGGGATTTAGAGGCTCTGTTAATCGGCTAACTGAAGGAAAACAAAACAGGCCAAATACTTAGTTCAGTCAGTAAAGCAAGGACGTTCAGGCCTGGGGTGAAAACCGGAGGGAGTGGAATTGCCTGCCCCAGCCAGCAGTCTCCATCTCCTACTGCCTCTCAGTCCTTCCCAGAGTCCTCTGCTTCCCTCTCCTCCGCCGCTGTCGGGCCTTCAGCCTGGGGTTCGGGGGTGGGGTCCTGGGTTCAAATCCCAGGCTGCTGTGCCCTTGAGCAAGGCTCTTCACCCACACTGCTCTGGTCAAAGACTCATGGGTACACATGTGGGCCACCTTGGATGAGAGTGTCAGCCCAAGCAGTAGTAATTATCTCTTGAAACGCTTTCTCTGCCGCCCCGCAGCGGTCTGCCGTATTACTGGAATGTGGAAACTGACCTGGTGTCCTGGCTGTCCCCCAACGACCCCAATGCCGTCATCTCCAAAGCGGCCAAGAAGCTCAAAGGTACCGCCGCAGAGCTGCAGTCAGACAGCAAGTCGCAGGCCTGCTCTCCCATCGCACACGCGCCGGGGGAGGGGGTTGGGTTTGCTGTCGTGCTTTACTCTGAAGATGCTTCTCCGTCACAAGTCCTTGAGGATGCACTTTGTCTGGGGAGTCTGTCACTTGGGTTATAGTAGACATGAGTTCACACACAGTAAACTCACCCCGCCTTGTCTTTGTACAGTACACGTTCCTCTTTGTAGCAGCCAATCCAGAGATGGGAGTGTGGCTACTTTTCCTTGCTAGTGTCCACAAACCAGCAGAGCTGTGAAAGGAATCGATCGGGTGCTGGCCTGGAGCGCCAGTGGGTCGCCCCCTGCTGGAGGGCGAGGCTGTGGCGAGCCAGCAGTCTCTCATGGCTCCAGGGGCGGGGCTTGGGCTGGAGGGCGGGGCTGTGGAGAGACAGCTGTCTCTCATGGCCCCAGGGGCGGGGCTTGGGCTGGAGGGTGGGGCTGTGGAGAGACAGCTGTCTCTCATGGTCCCAGGGGCGGGGCTTGGGCTGGAGGGTGGGGCTGTGGAGAGCCAGGTGTCACTCATGGCCCCAGGGGCGGGGCTTGGGCTGGAGGGCGGGGCTGTGGAGAGCCAGGTGTCACTCATGGCCCCAGGGGCGGGGCTTGGGCTGGAGGGCGGGGCTGTGGAGAGCCAGATGTCACTCATGGCCCCAGGGGCGGGGCTTGGGCTGGAGGGCGGGGCTGTGGAGAGCCAGGTGTCACTCATGGCCCCAGGGGCAGGGCCTGGGCTGGAGGGCGGGGCTGTGGAGAGCCAGGTGCCTCTCGCTGTGTCTCCAAATCCTGTTCTGTTGTTCCCTGCAGAGGTCGAGGAGAGGGTGGAATGGGAGGAGGTTAGAGAGAAGAGGCAGCACCGCAGGGAGGACATCGCCCCCTACAGCAAGTTGAAGAGAGGTACGGACACACAGGCAGTGGGGAGAGTGTGGAGTGTGGAGAGTAACAGTCCAGAGCTGCACCTGTTGAGTAGGAGTGGGGAGCTTTCCCACCTCCCACTGTATCTGAGAGGATGTTTCTCCTGTGTCTGCAGGGAGAGAGCGGAAGGACGAGGAGATGGACCCCATGGACCCCAGTGCTTACTCAGATGCCCCCAGGTGAGTGACCCCGCCTCCCTCCTCCCCTGCACCTCCCTCACTGCCCGTTCACCAGGACCCCTCCCCCCCCCCCCGTACCTCCCTCACTGCCCGTTCCCAGGACCCCCCTCTGCACCTCCCTCACTGCCCGTTCCAAGGACCCCCCTCTGCACCTCCCTCACTGCCCGTTCACCAGGACTCCCCCCGTCTCTCTCCTGCAGGGGCACGTGGTCGACCGGCCTGCCCAAGCGGAACGAGGCGAAGACGGGGGCCGACACCACGGCCGCCGGCCCCCTGTTCCAGCAGAGGCCGTACCCCAGCCCGGGCGCCGTGCTCCGCGCCAACGCCGAGGCCACCCGGGCCAAGGAGTGAGCCGCCTCGCACCGCGACAACCCCGCGGGGAGCGCGTCTGCCCGGGTTTCTGCTACCTGGTTTTTTATTGGTTAACTGAACTAATTCCACACGGCGTTGGATCAGCTGTCACTGCTCTGCAGAATGCAGGCTCTCCGCTGGTCATTCTCTCCACCGTTTTCTCGGCGGTGTGTTTTTGAAAATACCCCATCCATACCGTCGTAACAACAAAGATGATAATCGGGACGGTGCCTCTGGTAAAGCTCCCCTTCAGAGCCTCCCTGCATCCAGGAGCCCGCCTGCCTGCAGGAGAGCTTTGCCACACAGCCCGTCAGGAGCGAGTGTCCCGCTGGGGTACTCTGCATGCTCTCGGGTTTGTCTGCGTCTGTGTGAGGGGTTCCCCGCTTGCTCCCCAGTCCTACTGCCCCGCTGGGCCCTGGACCTTCATCAAGGGGGCAGCTGAATCCTGTCTGCGCCCTACATGAGTCCTGCTTAGAGCAAGATTCATTTAGGAAGAAGAAATGAGAAGCAGGATCTGGGAATCTGTGTCCCAGGAGACACCCTTGGTTAGCAGGCTGGTAATCTAGGATTTACGCTAAACACCCCCTAACCAAATGCGTGTCTAGCAATTTAATGTGATCCGCAAATATTACTTGGATGCAATTGGCTCGGCTTAAGATACAAACCCTGTACTGTTTGCTGTATATTCTTTTCTATTTTGATAATTTTTAAAGAGTGATCAAATCTCTGAGTTAGGTGTGTTGAATATACACTTCAGAAGACACATCGCTTATTTATGTTTGTTTTGTAGAAAAATAAAGTATTCAGATTTTGGATACGGATTAAATATTTTTGGTGTCCTATTAATTAAATGATTATTCATGACTGATATAGCCAGTGTCTATATGCAAAGCCACTAAATGAGACATTGATTGGGCACATGTGATTAAATTATACATTTTTTATGCTCAGTGTCTTTAATTTGTGCGTTTCAGAAAAGGGAGAAGCTCTCCTAACGTTTAACAGCAAAGCTCTCACCTCAAGGTGCGTAATGAGCACATCTCACGCACAGAAGACAACACTTTGAACACAGGGTTACAGTAAAATACACAAGATAAGTGCTTCCATTATCTACTGAAAAAACAGATTGGTAATTCTATGTGGCCATTCGAAATTAAGGAGTAAAAAAAAAGTATTGGACAAGTCCAAATTAAAAAGTTTAAAACATTACACTTTTTATTTTAAAACATTGGATACTCAGGAGCTGCAAAATCCATTTCTTCAACCAGTAATATATAAATATATTAACAGAGCCTCTTTTACTGAGAACGAACTGCAGACTGATCTTTTCTATAAAATGCATCACTAATGCCTACAGGAGGGTTAATATCTTCTGCATTCCTAGAGGGTCACCTGCAGTCTGAAGAGAAGGTGTAAAACAACACATGAGTAAGAAGGCTCAGTTCTGATCCCAGATCCTGTACCCGTCCTGTGGGCAGAACTTGCATCTAGGTTAAGACACTGGGTCCTCTCCTGTACACAGCTGCTCAGTCTGTCACCCAGACTCCCTGCAGCAGGAGGGAGAATTTGTTTTTCTACAGTGTCTACATCACCCGTAGCCCCGCTCCAGTTCTGAAGAGCCACAGGCCCCCGGGTTTCCACGTCCCCTTAAATCGGCAGCACCCCAAGAGCTCCTCCGCTGTAGCCAATCAGTAGTTGGGGTTGTGAAGAGCCCAGCTGTGGGGAAGGGGGCAGCCCTGGCTACATCATTGGTTCAGGAGTGTGGCGTTATCTTCTCACAGTTCTTATAGTGACTGTAAACCTTACCAGCTGTCTTACTCTGCCCTGGAACACAGCTCTGCGTGATTTCCAATAAAACACCATGTTAAAGTTGCCGGCCGGTCATGCTGTCCATCTCTCCTCTTTCTCCCAGCTTTTGCCTGTTTTAGAAAATCCCCCCCCCCCCACTCCACTACTCAGGTGGGTTAACACAATAGTCAGGGAAAATCGCAGGAAGCTTGATTAATTCTTGAAGACATCGTTTATATATGTATTATACATGTACTTTCACAAGTTACCATTAAAAAAAAAAACTTTTAAAAACAAACTGTACATTATATCCACCTTGTACGCCCTCCTGAAACCTGACACTTCCCCGAGGTCCTCTTGCACAGTAAGCTCTCCAACGACGTTCCAGGGCTTTCTGGTGCAATCCGGGAGTGTCAGATGTAACCCTGCAGTCAGTTACCAGAGACTCGGGCAGCTCACCCACAGTGGGGTGATCCGTCTCCCTCGTAGGTGATGACGCAGCCTGGGGCAGAGTTTTCAGCTCTGTGAGTGTGAACGTAACAGTTCCGGCCAGTCAGTGAGGTCCAGAGCGGCTTGGACTACTTTATGTACACGAGGATCTGTGCTCTGTCTCCCTGCAGAGCCTGCCTGCCTGGCTTTTACACCAGCGGCACACCCACCAGGGGAACACACTGTGAGCACTGCCTCACCCCAGTCTTCCTCCACATGGCAGGTCTGCTGTCAGTTCACTCTTGCAGAGTCTCAGCTCCGCCCCCCCCTGCCTGCTCTCTCCCTACCCCGCTGGTCCCTGGTGCGAAGGAGGTGGCGGAGGAAGTGCGGGCAGGGGGTTGGTCATGTCAAGGTCACACATCCGTTCCTCCCACGTAATGGCAGATGGCATCGTAGTCCAGCTTGAAGACCTGCTCCTCGTACCTCTCCAGCTGAACCAGCGCCCTGCACTTCTCCTTGTCCCGCTGGAGAATATGGCCCACCTGTGACACACCCCCCCCCCCCACAGATTACAACGGGCCAGCACGCTCCTCGGGATCCCCCTTCGGAGCACAGCGCTCCAAGTAGGAACGTACATAAACCAGACTCAAAATACCATTAACGGTTTGTATGCTGACTCTACAAATAACACTCAAAACCACCGCAGCAAGAACATGAAAGGGTTACAATCGAGAAGAGGCTCTTCTGCTCATGTTGCTCACTGGGTTGCTAGTATCTGACTGATTTCAACCAGCTGTTTATTAGCAGAAGGCAACATGGCCAAGGTAGCCCACGACTCGGGTGCCCTCTGCTCGGGAGCTGGGGGTGTTGCAGAGTGCCCCTGGAGACGGAGTGAGACAGAGTGAGACTGCTGCAATGAGAAAGGGAGGGGGACAGCCAGGCCCCCCTGCCCCCCAGGATGAGAGCTGCTGGGGTGTGGCGAACGATGCCAGGAACGTTTCAGGAACGGTCCAGCTGGTGGCAGCAATCAAAGCTGGGAGCAGGAGAGCAGACCTGCTCGCTCGTGCCCGGACACCAACACCTGCAGCTTCCCAGTGCTCCATCTGCACACCCGCGCCACGTGCACGCCGCTGGGCTTTAAACCGACTCCCTTTCCACAGCAAACCGAACTCGTTACAAAACGAGTCTCTGCACCTCACATACACGCTCTCCTGCTGCCGGCTGCTCTCCTCCTCCTTACCTGTCCCCTGTGTTTCCCCAGCACCACCATGATGGAGTCCGACTCCGACTTCGGGACGATGGTCTCCAGCATCGTCTGCTTCACATCTGGAAGTTATAAAATATAAATCACGCGGCGGCCAACCACGGGGACATCTGTCTGAGCACCACTGTCCCTTCTGCACGGGGTTGGGCAGGCAGCCCAGGGTTCGACTGGGGATGTAATTTAGTGTACCGCTGGGGAAAAAAAAAAGACTCCCTTTCCACAGCAAACCGAACTCGTTACAAAACGAGTCTCTGCACCTCACATGCTTTTAGGTCAACCACCAACACCGACAGCTCAGTCTACTGCAATATTAAAATGGGCGTCGGTAGGAGGCACTTTTCTAGCAGGACGTCCAATCCCATGCTGGAGTCAGAGGTGCCGAGCACAGGGACAGATGGACAGAGCGGACCGGGCGTCAGTCTCGGCGGGTCTGGGTGTCGCCGTGCCGCACAGCGCCCCCAGCAGGACGAGCGGGACCTGCGAAGACTCACCCTCCAGCAGCCTGCCCTCGTCCGTCCGGCACACACAGGACTCGGGGGTCAGGACGTCCTCGATGATCATCTGGAGGAGAAAGAGCCAATCAGCTGTAACGGAAGCGCCGGTCCGGGCGGTCCAGGGCACTGCTGAGGTGACCCGGTGCTGTCTATGGCCTAGTGCCTCTACTGGCCGAACTGCACCCTCACCCCCTTACAGCCACTCTGCCCAAGGAGTCCTGGTACGAGGTGCAGCTGAGGGAACGAGTCCCTGGTGCAGAAAAGGTTAGGAAACACTGATGTGGAGCCCCAGTCCAGTCCATGACACGGCCGTGCTGACTGGTGGGGTGGCATGTGTACCTTGGAGTTATAGTATTTCCCTTCCTTGAACTTCTTGTCGATGAAGCGGACGCGCAGGTCCCTCTGCAGCCAGGAGAGGGCACCAGGGGGCGGCGGGTGGGGCTTCTCTCTGTGGGAGGAAAGGACTCGATCAGGGACAGCACCACACGCTCTGTCCTGCATCCCATGAAACAGCGCCTGCTTCTAGCACTGTTCGAACGCCTCAAACCATCTTGTGGATTGTTTCATTTCTGCTTTTAATTTGAATCTCTGATTTACTTGCTGGATTCTAATTTGACATGTAAACATGTAGTTTTCTTTTCCTGCTCCGAGATGCCTTCCAGAATCTAAATCGTCTTGCAGAAAAAAAAAAAAGTCAAGCGCTACCAAACAAAAGAGGCCGCTGTTTCTTTCAAGCGGAGCTACATGCAAACTCAAGGCAGGCGAGCTTCAGTTTCCCCTTACTCGGGACTGTATTTCCCATGAGGGGATTAGTCTCAGAAACCAGCTGTGGGCTCTGGGCCAGAGCAGCAGTGCGCTGGCTTCAGGAAGGAACGAGGTGGGCCCAGCTGCTGTTTTGGGGTCCTTATAAAATACATGGAGTCTTGGAGTTAATAATACATAATATATTTAGCAGAAGCCCAGAGGGTTGCTGTCCGCAAGACGGAACACACTCAAACGGACACGTGTTCAGGTGGCTCGGGAGTAGTTTGTGGTTCGACCTCGGCTAGTCAGGCAGCCAGCTGCACGTCAATATTAACTACATTTTTAACCCACAGGAGTGGAGAAGATCATGGCAAAGATCCTAATAAGTACTATATTTATTAGTAATACTAACTACATGAACCCACAGGAGTGGTGAATTACCCACAGGGCCAATCAAACACATTTTTTCCCCCAGTTGTGGAATTATCTTCTCACTGAATTAACCCATGAGGCCAGGTGTGTCTCATTTTCATGCCAGCAGGGGAGGTTCACACAAAGCCCCTACCATCCACCATCATAACGGCAAACAACGCGCAGGAAACATCCATGCGCGCACCGGCCCCCCGGCGACCACGCTGAGCTCCCGCTCGCGAGCCAATCGGAATAGCCAACCGGGCAGCCCGGGCTCTGACCCACCTGTCACGGCTGGAGTCGCGGTGCTTCCTCTTGCGCTGCTCCTTCTCCCGGTCTTTGCCGCGGTCGTGCTCCCTGCCCGCGCGGGTCTCCGGTTCCCGGCTCTCCCTGTCCGTGCCCCTGCCCTCGGCGCCATCCTGCCCGTTACTCCGCCTGGCCGCCTCCTCCGCTCTCTCCTTCTCCTTGTGGGCTTTGCCGAGGCGGCCTGGGTTAGAGGGAGCAGGCCGTTACAGAGAGATGGCTGCGCGTGCCCCCGTGCTGCTCCGGAGGCCGCTGTGGTTTAACCCCTGTACTGACACGCCAGATCCTGTTACTCTGTTACACTAAGTACTCGATCGCTCACATCGGATCTGACGAACCCAACCTTTTGGGGCCCCGCTCCTTCCTTAGGACCCGAGACCACTGGCCGGAGTGCTCGTGGGAACACACTGCTCACAGGACGCAGGATCACTCCTGTCCTCCACACCCTGTGTATTGGCTTCCAGTTCAGTACTGGACTGATGCTCAAACTGCGCTTGCAAGTTGTAACTGCATAATCACCTGTAAGGGAGGCTCCCTCTTGTACAGCTTCTACAGCATGAAGAAGAGCATGGAGTCTTCACAGCTTTGTAAATGACATCTACTATTCGCAGCTGTTTAGGTATTACTATATTTATAAAATAATCCTTATACTTACATTGCCCATTTCTGGACACTCCACTCAAAGTGCTTTACAGGCAATGGGGTTCAGTTCTTGGGGTGCTGTCTGTGTGGAGCGTGTATGTTTGTGTGGGTTTCCACTGGGTGCTCTGGTTTCCTCCCACAGTCCAAAGACATACTGGTTGGTATGAGGGAAGGAATCTAAGAATCAACCTTCCAGTGCAAACACCGCCAGACCGACGCAGTGACTACGTTCACAAGAAAACCGGAGCGGACCCAACTGCCGAGACTTACTGAGGTCCCTGCTGTACTTGTCGTACTCTTTCCGGCCGACCAGGTGCAGGGAGTACTGGCTGATTGTCACGGTCTTCCCACCGATGGCGAGCTTCACCATGACCCGTGCATTGTCGGGGTCCACCCCCTCGACCTGAAGCAGAGAGAGCCACAGCATGGGGCACACAGGAAGAATCGCTACTCTCTCGCCGTGTCCTGCCCCCCAGTTAGTCCCCCACTGCACAGCACTTTGAGCCACTCCCAGTCTTTTCGGGCTGCAGGCTCTCGTGCATCTGCTGCTGGATATTTCACGCTTGACGTCTGAAACTTGTACGAGACGTGAAACGCGAGTTCAAGCGCACAGACACGGGACACGCTTTATCATTTAAAATCAACGGTTGTTTGTTTTCCTTTTCCCCGGGCAGCCAGAGAGACCACCACCACCTGCAATCGCACCAAGTAAGACACCAAAGAAACCTCCTCCCGTCTAGCGATCGTTGAGCTTGGCAGTTACACTCTCTTGAAAGTAAATGAACACGTACATGGGTGGGCGGTAAGTGGTAAAACCTGGCCTGGATGGAGTATGACATGGATCGTACCACTAGGCAATAGCAGCCCTATTCCCCCCCCCAACCGGCCTACCTTGCCATAAAGGTCCTTGTGGGGCCCCGTCTCCACCAGCACACAGGCCCCCGTCACCAGCTCCCGCGGCTCCTCGTCGGCACGCTCCTCGCCCGGTTTCGGGGGCCGGGCGGGGCGGCTGGGGTCTAGGTCGCTGATGGCCGAGCGGTCTGCCCCCAGCCCCAGGCCCTTGGGGCGCAGCTGGTGCTCGATAGGCTTCACATCTCTGACGCAGGCAGGGGAGAGACGAGAGAGACAAGGGCTTGTTTAATCGACAGAGAGATCTCTGTGACGTCCAGACGGGGGCACATTAACACAGTAATCTAGTGTGTTTTGGGGAAACTACACACTTTAATATGGTGGGACCTTATCGTACACATCCAGTTACAAACATCTGTGCTGACTCACCTGTAACAAGACTGCAGCCCATCACTCAATCGATAATCATCTATCAATCAGCACTCTAATTCGTTGTAATGCCTTTACCCAGCACCATCCCAAAGCTCTCAGTACAATCTGGTGACAGTACGGGTTTATACTAGGTGTACACTGGTACAGAGAACGACATCACATTCACAGACTTATGTGATCTTTTATTATGTGCCCACCAAATGCGGTGACGCCAATTGTTTGAATCTGCGATTGCGGGACAGCACAGGAGAGAAAGAGGGCCGGAGGACAGGTTCCCCGACATGCCCAGTGTGCCCTATGCTATGGGGTTAGCACAGCAGGACCACGCATCTCTCGCCAGCGGCACTGCAGGCCTCCAGGAGGCCAGCTTGACACAGGAGTCCCTGTTTTGCCAGCCGCTGATGGGACCCTGGTCGCCTGGCACCCACACTGCCTTGGCAGTGAGGTACCAGTCACAGCCACCACTCAGAGGACCCCGGTCACAGGCAGCTAGCGTGTCTCGTGTTCTTAATGGATGTGGACGGTTCGGACTTGTGCGCCCGTACCTCCAAGCAGGGAAGTGGGGCGTGAAGTCACAGGCAAGAGGGACCACACTGGGCAGAAGCCACAGGCACGCGTCATCACGCCTGAGGCTGATCCGGGCTCGAAATTCTCCCAGGTGGAGCTGGGAGGAGAGGCAGGACCGTAGGCCAGCCTGGGGCCCGGTCACGCCAAAAATGAGTCTGTCCGGCTGCAGACCTCGTTATTAGAAGCTCACACTGCAGCTTGTGCGGTGACGTCAGGGCAGCGGACTCGTGACTGGGAAGGTTGCGGGTTCAGATTCTGTTTGGAGCACTCCTGCTTCGAGCCCTCAATCACCTTGCTTCTCTCGAATCGGTTTAGTAAAATGACCCGGCTGTATGAAAGGGTACAAATGTAAGTTGCTCTATATAAGGGCGTCGATGTAAAAGAACTGAATTCGTGAGGCGTCGATGAGTGGACAGCAGAGAAGCTCCCAGCCAGAGCAAGGGACGACCCAGTCATTCAAGTTCACGTTGAAACTACCAACCCAGGCATGCGAATATTATCCTAACTGCACGAGGCTGAACGTCCGTGAAATACCACAAACATGAAACATAAAATCCAGCTGATGTGGGCAACACTCACTGTTTGAAGGTCCGGCCGATTCCTTGTCCCTGCTTCCAGCCCATTCCTTTCAGCATGGCCATCCCATAGGCCTCCACTGGGACGTTGTCATAGTCCGCCTCTGTGGACTAAAGCACACACAGGGCTCCTTGTGACTCCATCGGCACCGCACAATGAGGCCTGAGCAGCTTCTGGAGGGCTACACCTCCAGGGGATTTCCACCTACAACACCCCTGTCCCTGGTACCTTTGTTGTGGCAATTGCTCTTTTATCAGATGAATGAAGTATCCTGCTTCCTGGGCATCACCCTCACGAATAATCACAACTGAAGTGCCGAGTCATTTTTAAGTTGCAACAGCCCTCCTTTACATAATAAGCAAAAACATATACCCTCAGCTGAGCCACCTCAGTGGCGAGACAAACAAGCTACAATTAATGTTTTGCCAGCAGCAAATTCCCAAAACCTAAAGCCGACTTCCCAAGAACAGGCTTGTTATCGCCTCTTACCTCAAACCACTTTCATGTCACTATCCAGCTGTAGCTTGAAGAGTATGACTGGCTGCAGAAGCTCCCCCTAAAGTTCTGAGGCGAAAGCCCCCCAAACGCGGTTCATATTCACACAACCGAGCTGGAAATTATTCTCCTGCCGCACTAGTGCCGGACTGATCAAATCTTCAGCTGAAGAGTCCTGCTTCTCTACATAAGGATGTGCGTGTATAATGCAGGAATAGAAGTCAGGACTCCCGCTGCTCAGCCATTTCGGGATTTACTGTGCGCTGAAGGCTCCTGCAGCTACCCAAAAAATAAAACATTGTATCCGGCCGACGCATCACCGTCCCAGCAGTGGTGCAGCCGAACAGTGAACACGTTTAATATTCCTGCAGCTCCAGGTTTTTCAAGACTTTCGCTCCAAATAAAGTGAGCATCACCTGCAGAAAACCTGACGTGGCTTACCCTGCTGCACACCAGCTGTTTGTCTCTCGGAGCTGTTTCGTGTACCAGCGCAAGACTGGGATTTAGCAGCACACTGAATGTCTGGTGGAACAGGGAACTCTGACGTAAAACTAATGCCATGTTCCCTTCTGCCCAGAAAGAGCCAGCATCTGTGTCTAAGAGGCTACAGCACTCGCACAACAGCTGGGAGAGAAAGTGAGAAGGGCGGGGGATGGCCCCAGGAGCTGCCTTGGGTATTTCACAGTTTGAGGGTTAAAAGTCTCTTATCTCTTAGAGTGGGCGTTGGCCATGTGCACAGCAGCTCGGTGTGGGCAAAACCCAGAAACCCAAGGAACACTTTAGGGCAGAACGGAGGAGGGATGTTAACTTCAGGAGTTTCTGTGACGCTGCATGAGGGCCGTAGCTCTCCGACCTCGAGAACAGAGCAGAACTCTTGTCGGTGCTGCGGATCCTGGGAGCGGACGTGCGCCGGCTCCCCATGGCTCGGCCGAGCCCAGAGCCGCAGCAGCCTGCAGCCCTGCAGTCCTGCCTGGCTGCCAGCGCGTGCCGATGTCAGCAGCCCCCCCTCCCCCGCCCCGGAGCGAACAGGTCCGCCCGGCTGGGGGGTGCAGGAGTTCACACGGCACCGCCCCGCTGCGCTGCGCTCGGGCACCCTCAGGCTCACTGCCTTCCTGCTCTGTGTGATGTTTTCCGGATTTTCATGTTTTTTTTCGTCTCGGTTTGGTGGCAGACGGAACAAAAGCAGCACCCAAAGGTGCCTGATATCGGTCTGTGAGGGCAGTGAGAACCCTTGCACCCCCAGGGCCAGAACAACAGGACAACATGGGCAAGGGGCTCTTCGACAACCAGTCCATCTACCTCCACTCACACAGTAGGGCGAGCGCAAGCAGTGGGGTGAGCTCTCTATCTCTGCACCCTCCTGTCCAGACGCGTGCTCCCCGCGCCAGAGAATCTCATCCTGAACCCCGTCAGGCAAGACAAGAGGACAAAAAGGGGAAACAAACCCTAGATTAATACATGTAGTACACATTCACACACGTATCATGGACGCACACATGCCTGCGCACCCATGTTCTGTACAGACCGAGGAACAGAGTGGACAGTTTTCCAGCAGCAAGGAGCCTGTGCTCGTAAGACACTGAAGAACTGGCAGCTCTTTTATTCTGCTAATGAACTGTGCAGCCATTTAGACAGTATGAAGAGCACAGGCAATAGATGCCTGTCCAGTTACCCAATTATCTCCCTCTACCTACTGTATATATATATAAACGCACTAGGTGCAACATATACAGCCACGTAATCACCAGAGGATCTGAAAAGCACATTTAATCTCCTAATTGCCCCTAAAATCCTACATTAACAATGGCGGTCCCTTCCAACTCTTAATTAAAATGGCACTGGGGAAAATAATTAATCAATACCAAAAAAAAAAAGGTCAGAAAATTAAACTGCACTAGTGCACAGTGAAAGCATTTAACTGTTACAGCCGCAGGAGAGGATAAATCAATTTGTGGGAAACTCAGAGAATGACAGTCCCCAGGAATGACAATATTTTTAATGGTTATCAAATGCTGAGTTAGTTGGTTCTGCTCTGTGAAGCAGGGGCTGGGGCGGCGACTCACAGACTCGGGCCGCAGGTCCACTTGGATCTTGTCTCCGTCCTCGTAGCCCTCGGGAGCCTTGTTCTGCATCAGCAGCGGGATGGACAGGTTCAGGTCAGCCGCTCCGCCATTTTTCCACAACTCCTGCTGCCGCTGGGACTCTGGGGAGAGAGAGAGAGACAATAAGACGGGGTGGAAATAAGACAATAAGACTCTCCCACTGGACAGGAGCCTCGTTCGTTTCAGGACCGGGGAGGTGCAGGCCAGGCTGGCTGGTGTTGGTTTACATCGCAGAGCCTGGAGCTCGTAAAACTCAGATTAGCAACTCAGACCAACGTAAGTGCAGTGGAAATCTTTCCATTCCTACACTAACTGCAAAATGGTGTAACTCTGGAGAGACCCAGGCAGCTACAGGATTAAAGTGCTTTTATAAATCACCATAAAAAAAAAAACATTTTAGTGAATGATTCCAATAACAGCCTGGATGCGTCATTTTATTTAAAGAAGAGCACATCCCTTCACAAACATGGTGTCCATGAGACAGTAACACATAATGCTTTTCCATTCAACAGGAGTAATTAAATAAACTAAAACAATGGTTGTAAGAAACCTCTTTGAATCTCTTCTAAACAGGTTTCTGTTAATGCTACCAGATGCACGCATTTATATATTAACAGACTATTAAAATTAGGCTGACAGTTTACCATGCATTTTAAGTTCCCAGCAATGCCCCTTGGAAAGAAAGCACTTTAATGATAACATCGAATGAGGAGTTCTAGCAGCAGTCAGGGAAGAAGAAGATCAGGGTGTAACAGGAGAACTGGGAGGAGAATAACACGAAGAACAGCAGGGGACAGAAACAAGATTGGTGCTCAGCTGACGGAGCAACTTCAGGCTTCGAACAAGCAGTGGGTTCTTGTGCACTGGCTGGTTACTGGTGTACCAACTTTCTACACTGAGAGGTTAAAGGAAGTGCAGTTTTTCTTGTAGTCTTGAACAGAGACTACCAGGGGACCCGATTAAAGTATTCAAAATCTTCAAAGGCATTGACAGAGTCAACCCAGTGGACTTCAACAGGATGAACACCGAAACACAAACTAGAGCATTCACCCATCAATCCATTTTCCAACTGTTTCGTCCGATTCAAGTCCGGGGGAGGTGGGTATCATCCCAGGAAGCAACAGGCGCACGGTGGGTTACACCCTGGACGGCATGCCAGTCCATGGCAGGGCACAAAAACACTGCCGTACACACACACCCACACCAGGACCAATTTTCCCAGAAAACTGGACTCCAAAAACAGGAGCACCCAGAGGAAGCCCACATGAACGTGGAAGAACGTGCGAACTCCACACAGACAGCCTGCAGGAATTAACCCAGGACCCCGGAACTGCTACCGTGCCGCCCAGCTGTGTTTACGCGCGCAACAGCCTTGAAGCTGGTGAAACCCGAAACGGTCCAGTGGGCTACGCCGGGAGAGCCTGACGCACGTACCCTCAATCAGCTCCTTGACGGCCTGCGACTCCACAGCATCCTCCTCCCTGGGCGGCTGCGGACAGGTCTCGCTGGCCGTCCTGCTGGCCCCTTCGCCCTTGTACCACCGGTTCTTGTGGATCAGCGGGATGACCAGCTCCTTGGGCTTCTCCGCTGGTCTGGTGCTGGACGCAGAAGCGCAGACGACACGCCCGAACCCAAGCGCACCGAGATGCAGAGTCAAAAGCAGGCAGGAAAAGACACCAGAACACCCCGAATCAAGTCAACACAAGAGAGGCAAGACATACAACCAGAAAGAAACAAAAAGCGAAATTACTACACTTCAACACTACAATAAATTTTGCACCCCGAGGTTAAGTTTTGAAAGTCTTTGAGACCCCGGTACCCTATGTAGAGCGCTACTCTCGGCCATACCTCTTTAACTCCTTTCCTTCTACACCGGTCAGGTAGTCTTTCTCCTCCACTTTTTCGGCGGAGCTCTGAACTCTGAACTTGCTGACGGTTTTGCTGAAGCCAAAAGACACGGGGCCGGCGGCGGCCTCCCTTTTTTTGCTCCCATTTCCGACTTCCCCGTGTTTCTCGCCGGCATCACTTCGTAGTTTGTCGGGGTCCGCCATTTCTTCCTCCTCGGGTCCCGAGCCGCGACAAGCCGGCAGCCAGCTCGCGGGTGCCCCTGGCGAATGTAGTCCTTTTCATCCTGCTCGGGCGTGCACGGTAATGAACGTTATCGACACCAGGGACTACAACTCCTACAATGCAGCCTTAGTTTTTCGGGTCACGCAAGGTCACAGCAGACTATCACTATGGAGACTAACCAGGTTGTTGGATTTTTCTTAGCGCTGACTATTTCCAGTCTACTGGAAACAGAATCGTTTCAGTTTAAAACGATTACAGTTACAGTCATTATATTTTTTTTTGTCATATATTGTATTTAGAAAATAAACGCACAGCTCCATAGTCATGTTGCCTTTTTGAAGCACAGTTTTTTTTATCTGTCGCTTAACGCATCTGCTTATAGAATAACAAGCGAAATACCCGAAATAATTCAACTATGCCCACATTATTATATTTTGAAGGTTTGATTTAATGAATTAAAGGAGAAAACAGGCCCCAATTTGCCAGAGTACGAAACAATTTTCACTAAGGCATGCGGCGGAAATTAGTAGGTATACAAATGAGGATAATATTTTTATTATCGCTTTATGTAGGTCAGGTCAAGAACGCGTACTGGCGTCGTTTGTCTTGAATGTATGAATTTATTCTTCGTTACAAGCGCGTTTGACCTTCAGTTCCCCCCCTCGCATTCATTGTGTCGGTTTTATCGCTGTTCTGTACTGTAAAAAATAAAAGTTTTGGTTTTTTGTGTGTGTGTGTTCATTTAAAAGCCGAGCTCCTTGGTTCCCTCTCCCGCTGCCCACCGTTATCACTGGACGGGGATTAATTGGACGTGTTTGGAGGCAAGAGATTTTAAAGCGAAGCGGTGCGGTTGTAGATCTGTACACACACACACAGAGCCAGCACACATACAGTACACCAGCCTCGTCCAATCCCTTGCCCGTACAGGCGGGTCTCCGTTTTTTCCTCTTCTTCTGTTTCTCTCATTATCGCCGCCGCTGTTTATTGTAGACTGTAATGAAATGTAATGCAATTTCTGACCTGTGTCCTATCGCCCGTCTCAGGCATGGCGACCTACCGCAGGAGCAGGAGAGTGAACACCTTTCTCTCAAAACAGTAGCACCGCCGCCCGTGTCTAATCCGAGCATGATCATTATGATACAAAAACGGCGCTAAGGAGCATCACAGCCGCATGTGAATGTGAATATTTAAGTAATATCTGGAGAAGTACGGAACCGAGACGAGGGAAATAGGTTGTGAAGGTGGAGGAACGATGAAGGTAAGGTTTTTTTTTTGTTAAAGATATTTTTTGATTTCTTCTTACCGACATTATTTGTTGTCATTTTCTCATAGCGGGGTGACGATAAAGATGTTTTGTTTTTTTTTATACGGGGACGGGGACCAATTTTTTAAACGAATTATGTCAAACGGACGCGTTTGTTTCGACCGTTCCCCCCCCCCCAAGTTCAGTCACGCGTCTCGCGCTCCGCCGTTGGGAAAAGAGCGGGTCGTCGGCTGTCCGCGACTTCCAAGTGTGAAATTAATATTATATAGTAATAATCCACTGTTATATACACGGCCTGTGTTTTTTTTTTAATAAATCAACACACACAAACAGAGGGAGAGAGGGACGGGGGGGCTGTAAAAATAATCCATTTAGTCTCATCCCCGATAGGGACCCGCTGCGTTACTGATCGGGGTCAACCGCTCGGGTCAGGTCGATGTACAGTAGAATATTAATATATGGACGTGTTATTTATTTATTTGGATAAACTGCCTTTCGTTTGGGCGCCCAAACCGCTTATACAAGCCTGTCCGACGTGTGAGACGGGCCAGGACAGTTGCTGAGGCGGAGTGGTTTTTTAACGCAAGTGTTTGATTTTGTCGGCTTGCCGTATACAACATACACGATGTGGTCGTGCATTTCACACGCCTGTGTCGTAAGGATGAGTAAATTTCCTACACGGATCTGTCATGTATACGTCTACGAGGATGTCTGCTAATAACGTAATGCGGTGTGTCCGTTGGAGTGTGTGAAATAGTCAGTTTGGAAGAATAATACCGTGTTCAGTTTCATTTTTTTTTTCACGAACGCAGCGATTATGTTTTTTTTTCGCAATCTGGTGTGTGTGGCGTCTGATCTGTGTGAGGTTGTGAGGAGATTCGTCGTATCTCAAATTCTCTAATAAAAAATAAAAACATCCCAAGTCATTAGCATTCGGCGTTTTTTTTTCTACCCTCTACTGTCAAGACGATTGGTGTATTTCTGTGTGTCAAATCTCACTGCTTCCCTTAACTGAGGACCCGGGCTCGTTACCAATGCCGCGTTGAAAAAAACAACAACAACAACACAATTTAGCCGTAATAAACCGTGGAAAAGGACGGGGTAGCTACACTGTAATTAACTCCGCAGATTTCCCGGCTCATTTACTAGTAAGGAGACAGACCAGCACTAGGGTTTGTCACATTAACGAAAAGGGGAGTGTAGCTCTGTACACATCTGTCAGTAAAACGGTATTTATCGGGGTACACCAAGGTGTGGTACCTCCTATACCGCGATATGTTTTTAATTTACCGTCCGTGGTGACCGGATAATGCTTTTGTTTCCGCCGGGCCACCCTGAAAGCTATTTAAACGAGCCACAGCTGAGCCCGTTTGCCTGACAGTACAGGGAGACACAGTGTTGCATCTGCGATTACCGATTACCCAGAGCCATACCGTGTTTTATGAGGTGGTTTTACAACACGGTGGATGTTGAATCATTAACTGCCACGGACAGAAACCTGCGTAAATGAAGAGCGATCCTCTAGTCTGAAAAACTGAAAGTGACGTTTATTAAGCATTGAAAATGACCTTTTTCGAGGTGCTCATGGGGTAGGCTCAGCGTGTTTCTAGCTCAGTGGGTTGCCTAGTAGGATTTCCAAGAGAAAGCAGGTCGTTCTTCCAGACAAGTGATGGGTCGATCAGAGGTGTTCCCGGTGTTTTCCTGACAGGGATCTAAACTTATATGGAGATTGGAACCCATGTGTCCCCCTTTATACAGGTTGACTCATGACCGCCCGACATGGTGGTGTTCTTCCTGATGGGGAAAAAAAAAAACTGGACTGGCTGCTAGCCTTTCTTTTTGACTGTCCCCAGCTCAGCCCCGCTGCCTCCCACAGATCCCTAATGAGGCTGTGCGTGATGAGGACAGACAGCGGTCGCCTGATCCCAGACCCATGGCCTGCTCGCTGTGCCCATTGGGTAGCGTCTCCTGGACATGTGTGTGGTGCGGTGCACCCACATTGGTTTGACTCGGATCTCTGGGGGACTCTGCTATTGCTGGTTTAAGGGGGGCAGGCGCTTGACGTTTGTCTTTTTTGAGCTCTTGTCACTTCCATCAGGATCATCGGAGACCGCCCAGAGTCCTCCCCTTCATTAAACACGCAGCCCTGATACCGAGACAGTACCACCGATACACAGCACCCGCCTCAACGAGGAGCTGACACAGACACAGGGCTGCCTGGGGCACCTTGGGCTTGTGCAGGTTTGGCAGGATCTCGTGCAGATGTCTGATGCTGTATTTGTACCACTGAGGTGCGGAAGTGATTTATGAAAAGCTGGTTAAATTGTCCTGTTTTGGGGGACTCTGTTGTGTTCATAAGGCAGTGTTCTTATTGGTTCTGCACGGGCAGTAGCACTAGAAACAGTACTAGAGTATTTCATTGTATTTCTTTAAAATAATTTTAATTCGGTGGCGCAGGGGTCAGCTTTGCCACATTATAGCACTCGGGCCCTGAGTCCAATTTCAGACCTGGGGTGCTGTCTGTGTGGAGTCTGCATGTTCTCCCCGTGTTTGTGTGGGTTTCCTCCAACAGTCCAAACACATGCTGGTTGGCTGATGGGTGCTGGTAAGAGTGCGTGTGTGTCTATGTCTGTCTTCCCTGTGATGGACTGGCGTCCCATCCAGGGTGTACCCTGCCTTGTGCCCCAGCTCCCCTGCGACCCTGAATTAATAGACGTGGTCAGAAAATAGACGGATCTGATTTTAATTCAGCCGGGCCTCATTGCATTAGCCAGACCGGACCGGAAATCAAAACCAATTCATTTATTTTTTAATTTCATACATATACTTGTGTAAAATCATCATCATCATCAGAGGAACTTTTTTTTCCCCTCTGTGTTTATATGTGTCTGTTTTATTTTTATATACAGTATATACTGTATATTTTTCAAAAAAAGGTTTTTGTTGAGCGCGAGATTCGCCTCTTCGGGCTGGTCAGCTCTCAGAGCTCGTGGCAGACCCGTGTTGTCAGGGGTGCTGCTGGAGACAAGACTCTGAGAAAGTTTTTATCCTCCAGATGGCTTCACAGCGATCCGATTGTCTCAGCGGGATGTCACACTGGTGCCACTCGCTGTGCCTTTCACACCAAAGAGGACACTGGCTCGAAACATTGGCTGTGCTGCTTTAAAACTCCGTTAAGAAGATAGTCGCTTCTGTGTCCAGGCTTGTACAGTGTTGCACTATAATAATAATAATAATAATAATAATAATAATAATAAGACGAAGAAGAAGAAGAAGAAGAAGAAAAAGCGTGGATCTGGAAGGTGGGCAGTGTTTGACACAGAATCAACCTGAAGGTGGGGATGGGATCGGGGGATATCGGGTGTAGACCGGGACTCTGCACTGTTCGGGTCACCTTGCTGTCCCGTCCTGTCTGTGTCAGCACAGCCCCGGATACGGCACGCTCAGATTACAGCCTGGCTCCACTGAGTCTCTCCTGCGAAGTGGGAAGAGGGGGCCCTGCCTGACTCCTCATCCATTACAGGACTGGTTTCCAGTCCAGTCCAGGACGATCCCCTGCAGACTGGAGATCACAGGGGGTACCAGTCCAGGATGAGCCCCTGCAGACTGGAGGTCACAGGGGGTACCAGTCCAGGATGAGCCCCTGCAGACTGGAGGTCACAGGGGGTACAAGTCCAGGATGATCCCCTGCAGACTGGAGGTCACAGGGGGTACCAGTCCAGAATGAGCTCCTGCAGACTGGAGGTCACAGGGGGTACCAGTCCAGGATGAATCCCTGCAGTCCAGAGGTTACAGACTGAACCCCGAATCTTGAATGAGCCTTAGCCGTTTGCAAAGTGACCAGCCTACTTGAACCTGGAAAGATCTGGCCATCAAACATTGAATTTGAACCACCAGTGATGATGGAGTGATTGGATGGTCGTACCGCTCTCTCACTAGAAGGTTTCTACTGTTGTTTTGGAGGGGCTCCAGAGTACCGAACATACAGATCTGTTTCACTACAGGCCTTTGTGAAGACAGAGCCAGCTGTTCAGAAATGCCGTTGCAAGATTCATCAATCAATGAAAAAATAATGAAAGCAGATCCACTGTGGCAGGAACTTGAGGCTGAATGAATTCAAGTGACTGAGAATCCCTCTCGTCTTGCAGCTCTGTTCGTTTCGCGCTCGTGTGGTGAATGACTACGGGCTGCCATTCCCAGCGAATGAAACAATCGATTTTTATAGGTTTCGGCCTATAAACAACTTGCGGCGTCCGTTGTGAAAAGAAACACAACCGACCACCCCAGGCTTTTGTGCCGATTGGAAGGAAGGGCCGGTCCAACTTCAGCACAGCTCCGTCTGCTCACGCCCATTCAGAGTGGGGGTACCAGACTGAAATATCTGAAATACGAGCCCCCAGCCGGAGCCCCACGTGTCTGTTGTGTCGTGTGAAGATTTAGCGAGAGCACTCTCGCCTTGCTCTCCAGCCAACCCGCTGCTGAAAGCCTGCAGGCGAAGAGGCAGCTCACCCACACCGGGCCCAGCCGGGCTCCGTCAGAACACGAGACGGGTTCTGAGCAGGAGAAGTCTTGGGTGGCGATGGGCCCGAGGAGCTTGTCCTGGGTTGCTGCTCGGCCTGCTGGCTTCGTGCCTCCGCTGGTTGCAGGTGCTAAAACGACTGTTAAAAGAAGTGGGGCGCAGGCCCCGACGCCGGCGAGGGGTCCCTCATCTCCGCAGCAGTTCCAGCCGAGCCTCGGCCATCTGGCACGGGTACCCCAACACCGTGGCGGGGCGCACACCCCGTCTGCGGGTGGCGAAAAGCTCTTTTTTGTTTCCCCCTTTCATCTTGGAAAGGTGGCAAGGCTAATCTCATCCAGCTGCTTCCTGAAAGAAAGCTTGTTCCATTCTCCGCCAACCCTTTGTGTAAAGGGGCCGCTCCTGTTCTCAGTGCTTAACACATTTCCCTATTTGTGCAATATTACAAATCCTACATATCCTGCGTTGCTGCTCTACGGCTGTGTCCTCTCCTCTGGCTGTGTCTGTTGCCCACATTACCTCAGTCCAGTGCTGTTCCGAGTGCCACCTCTTCTCTGGATACCTGAAAACAGAAGTGCTCACGCTGTGTGCTCTGGAGATAAGGGCCCTTATTTTCCCTCTGGGCTAACTGCCCCTTCCCATGGTCAATGAATTAGAACAGTGGTTTGTGTACAGTTAGTACACCGGGAAAATCTGACCCCACTGCGTAGACCGTAGCACCTAAACAGGATTTTCCAGTTTTCCCACACTGAGAATTCTGCTCCCTGTGCATGCAGGTATGTGTCAGACCGAGCTGTGAGAGGCACCGCAGTGTTGGGGTCTGCTGTGTTTTGTGCCTGGTGTTGTGTCACTTATGCATTCTCTTTTTGTCAGGGCCTTGAATTCTCACCCAGCAGCTCTTTGACTGTCCCATAGAAATCCACCCGATCAGAAATTTCAGCGTTGTTCCTTTTTTTTGGAGGAAGGGGGTAATAAGATGCCCAAGTAATCCTACTTTTAAAGTGACCTTGCAGCCCAGATCTATTTCCAGTCACCAGAGGCAGTAGAAACTGACCTCTAATCGGACTGACCTCTGCAAAAATACCCACTCTCCACAGTGTGCTCCTCTGCCCACGTCTCCCAGTGTGAAATTACAGAAGGAGGAGAAGTGGGAAACAAGGGCTGATCCATGAAAACGGGAAACCGCAGCCGGCTGGAGACTGCACCCTCAGCTCTTTTCATGGCACAGACTGGCACGGCCGCGCGCTCCCACACCGAGTTCCCCACCCCGCCCGTTTCACCCCGCGGCTGAAGCACCGCTGGCCTGGAGGGGGGGGAGACGGGCCAGGAAGTTCAGAGCTTCCTGGGCGGAGCGGTGGCTCTGTGGCTGGAAGGTTGCCGGTTCGAATCCCGCGGCCGGCAGAGGAATCCTACTCTGTTGGGCCCCTGAGCAAGGCCATTCACCCCTGCTGCTCCAGGGGTGCTGTATAAATGGCTGACCCTGAGCTTCTCTCCCTGCCTGTGTGTCTCCTGGAGAGTAAGCTAGGGTCTGTGAAAAGACAAATGCCTAATAAAAGAAATTGTATAGGGCCAATAAAGTCATCTTACTGTCTTACCTACGTTCCTGTGAGCCCGCGGGACGGCAAGCTGCAGTGTGATAGGGATTCACCGTGCTGTAGGCCGTGACAGAGATTCACAAGGCAGGATCGTTCAAGATTCCTATTCCTGGTGTTACAGGTGTCAGGCTGTGCCATTTTATTTGCTTCCAGCATCCCTGGGGCTGGGACAGTAGATTCCAGCGTGAGTATGTGAGTACGTGTTAAATGAATCCGTGCTCCAGTGTGACGGAGCTGTGCGCAGACCTGGTGCCGCCTGATGTCTCAGCTGCACCCCTACTGGATATTCTTCCCGACCAGAACCCGTGTGTCTTGTGCTCAAGCGCTGCTCAGCAGGGGGTGTCAGGAGTGTACTGTGTCAGCCCGACACGCCCTGGTGTGGAAAAGCCCCAGGGTGAACAGGGATGAGAGAGGGAGCAGAGATGAGGGCTGTGTGTGTGTGTGTGTGTGTGTGTGTGTGTGTGTGTGTGTGTGTGTGTGTGTGTGCTTTCCTCATGTTCTGAAAAGTCCCATACGCTAGGCTGGTGTTTAGTACTCTTGTGTGAAACGTGTTCCTCTGCTTCTCTCCCTCTGTCTCTCACACACTTTCTCCCTCGGCCTCCTTGTTCTCTCTCTCTTTCCCTCTTTCAATCACTGTTCCCCACTTTCACACTCACCCTCTCCCTAACTTTCACTCTCCACTTTCACACTCACCCTCTCCCTAACTTTCACTCTCCACTTTCACTCTCACCCTCTCCCTAACTTTCACTCTCTCACTTTCACTCTCTCACTTTCACTCTCAATCTCTCCCTAACTTTCACTCTCACTCTCTAACTTTCATTCTGTCTCCCACTTTCACTCTCTCTGTCTCCCACTTTCACTCTCTATCTCACACTTTCACTCTCTATCTCACACTTTCACTCTCTCTGTCTCCCACTTTCACTCTCTTTGTCTCCCACTTTCACTCTCTATCTCCCACTTTCACTCTCCCACTTTCACTCTCCCACTTTCACTCTTTCTGTCTCCCACTTTCACTCTCTGTCTCCCACTTTCACTCTCTATCTCCCACTTTCACTCCCTGTCTCTTGCTTTCATTCTCTAACTTTCCCTCTGTCTCCCACTTTCACCCTCACTGTCTCCAGTATTGAAATTCAGCTTCAAAGAGCTTTATTGGCATAATTGGTGAATGACAGTGTTGCCAAAGCAGATACAGGCAACTCTTACATGAACATTTACAGACACTTACAGACATCACATCAAACAGACAGCTCGACTGTGAGACAGGATACTGGGCTGCATTCCGACAGGTGTGGGGATTTGGGGATTAGATTTCTTATTGTGGGGAAAAAAAAGTTTGTCTAATCCCAGAGTATTTCTCACAGTGCCGCAGAAGGTGCATCTCCGACTGTGTTGCTCTCCGCTGGCAATGGGAGCACAACGTGTCCTCTCTGGACAGACAGGTCCAGAGACAGAGACAGCTATTTTATTTTGACTCCTCTTTGTTTTCCTGGCTCACATTGTACCTGTTTAAACAGGACTTCTTTCAGGAGTCTGGGTTCTCTCTTGACAGAAAACCCCAAAGGACACACCATAGCAAACGTTTAATTAAAAATCCTAATTATAAACAGTTTTTAAATGAGAAACAAGATTCACTCTAATTAAAGAGCACTTGTCACATGCTAATAACTTGCCTCCACACACACACACAGTTAACTGTGTTTCTGTTTCTGAGGAATGTCCATGTGGGGCCCACAGTGGTGTTGGAGTCTGCTCCTTTGCGTGCCTGGTGTTTGTGCTGAGGGGGCTAACTCTAATCTGTGTGTGTGTTCCAGGCGTGAGCTGGCCTGAGGAGGCTCCCGTCAGCAGCCGGAGAGATGATTAGGTTTCTGGGTGAGCGTCGGACGACGTGCTTATAACGCAGGGAGTTTGAAACACGCTGGGAAGAAGAAATATAGAGGTTTGTATCCTGGACCGTGCAAGGTTTTCTCACCTCATTTACAGCTGCAGCGAAACTTTTGTTCTGAAAACCGGGAGGCGTTTAGAATTTGAATCCTGTCATCAGTCTGATTTAGACAAGCGTGCGCATGTTGGAAGGGAGGGAGGGGTTCACTCTTCCTGTTGGCTTTCAGTGTGCAGTACAGTGCTGCCAGTCCCTTCCTCTCCTTATGTTGAAGTGCCCAAGGGCCCCTGTGCATTTCTCCCTCTGCCAGGGACTGCAGTGGCCAAGGAGGAGAAGACAAACAGTACAAGGGGTGAGAGAGGTTCTGCAGTGGACTGGCGTCCCATCCAGGGTGTATCCTGCCTTGCACTCGTTGCCCGGCTCCCCCGCCACCCTGAGTTGGATGAATTGGTTAGAGGATGGATGGTGAGAGAGGTGGACAAGAAGAGAGAGGGACAGAGACAGGCACAGGCTGCAGCAGAAGGAGGTAGGGAAAGAGGCCGGCATCCAGCTGCCTGGGGCCAAATTCAGTGCGACTCCCCCTCTTCTGCTGCTTTGTCACTTCGGCCGCCCACTGGAGCTCAGCAGGAGTGAGCCTGGCCAGTACCTGGATGGGAGACCTCCTGGGAACAACTAAGGTTGCTGCTGGAAGAGGTGTTAGTGGGACCAGTAGGGGGTGCTCACCTTGTGGTCTGTGTGAGTCCTAATGCCTCAGCATAGGGATGAGGACACTGTACTGTAATAAAGGCTCCGTCCTTTGGATGAGACGTAATACCGAGGTCTTGACTCTCCGTGGTCATTAAAAATCCAAGGGTGTTTCTTAAAAAGAAGAAGTGATACCCCTGGTGTCCTGGCCAAATGGCTGGTCTTACCCTGGTCTTTACCAATCATGGCCTCCTAATAAGATCACTTTATTGGCCATATACAATTTCTTGTATTAGGAATTTGTCTTTTCACAGACCCCAACTTTCTCTCCATGAGACACACAGACAAGGGAGAGAGAAGCTGGGGGTCAGAGCACGGGGTCGGCCATTTATACAGCACCCCTGGAGCAGTTGGGGTGAAAGGCCTTGCTCGAGGGCCCAACGGAGTAGGATTCCTCTGTCAGCCACGGGATACGAACAAGCAACCTTCCAGCCACAGATCCTCAGCCACAGAGCTGCCGGAATCCCCCTCTCTGAACTGGCTTCATCACTCTGCTCTCCTCCCCACTGAGAGCTGCTGTGTGGGGAGAGGACTGGTGCAATCTGACTGCTGTCACATCATCCAGGTGTGGGCTGCACATTGGTGGGGGTGGAGGGGATCCCCATTACCCGTACAGCGCATTGAGTGGAGTGTCCAGAAAAGTGCTATATAAGTGTAGGGAATTATTACTGCTGCTTCATTTCTGTGACTTGAGTATCACCCGAGCTTTTCGCAGAGCAGCACAAAACATGACTGTAAAGAAAAAAAGCCTGCCCCATACTGCCTGAGCAGTGATCTCTCTGTCAGCTCTGTCATGGTAAGGCAGATTTGTGAAGTCACTTGCTCACACTTTTCTGTGTCTCTCCGCATCCGTGCGGAGCGGCTGTGCAGTGGTGTGAGTCGCCCCCTCCCTCTCTCTCCCCCCGTGTCTCCCAGCCTGCTGACGATGTCTAAGGCAGCGGTGAAGAAGCTGCACTGGCGCTCCAAGGTGCAGGAGAGCTTCGTTCCTCTGGGCGGGGCCTCGGGGGAGCTGGGCGTGTCCATAGGAGGAGGGGCTGACTACGGAGAGTTCCCGTTCGTCACGTCCGTGCAGGGAGGCGGGACCAACGTGGGCGACGTAATCCTAGAGATTGGGGGGACGCCTGTGCTGGGGATGACGTTGGGCGATGTTCGAGGAGTCCTTAACAGCTGTCCGCACCCCATCCGCATCAAGACTGTCTCTCCAGGTAATTCTGTCACCTCCTGTGAAGACAACCAGGCAGTGCTTCAGCAGTTCACACAGTTCGGTTAACCAGCAGCATCTGAGAGGGATATTTGATAGGTACACAGGCATGTCTTTGGACTGTGGGAGGAAACCCACACAAACACAGGGAGACCATGCAAACTCTACACAGACAGCACCTCAGGAATTGAACCCAGGCCCCCAGTGCTGCAAGGCAGCAATGTGCCGCACACAGACCTAGGGAAGCTAATCCGATGGGTTCCAAAAACACTGAAATGGTACAGAAAAGTGAATTAATTCGATTTTGTATTGTATTGTCTGGTTGTGTGCCTGTCCAGTTGTCCATTCTGCAGAATGACCTCATGTCTGGCAGCTGGCTGACAGCTCGGTGTTTGCAGTGCTCAGCAGAAGCAGGTGGAGAAAGAGAGACATCAGCTCTCTTTCTCTACCTCCTTTTTCTCTGGGAGCTCCGAGCAGAAGAGGAACTGCTGGGGAGCCCCGGTACTCCAGTACCCCGGTGCACATAATGATGACATATTTATAAAGCACCTTTTCAAACCCAGGGACACTATACATACAGTAGCATTAAAGAAAAAGACCCAAAAAAGGACAAGTGAAAAAAAAACAAACAAGAGCAGACAAGTTTATACAGATGGCATGAGGGGCCAGGAGCAGGCTGTCCTGGATGTTATAAGTGCATGAATCAGGCACTCAGCATCGGACGTTGAAGCAGTCAGTATGATCCTGATGAAACAGCTGCACAGAGCCCAGAGCTCCCAGGTGCGTGTACATGACTGTGTGTCGTGGCACCTCGGAGGCCTGGTCACCACAGTCGTCAGGCTTTCTGAGACTTGTCCCCCAGCTATGGAAAAAAGAAAATCCCCTCTTGTCCCTCTAACAACACGGGTGCCTTTAAGCAAAGGTGAATTTTTCACCAAAATGTCAGGTTCTGAGGCCTCTGTCTTCACTGTGAATTCCGAGTCGCCTGCCCGTTAAAAAACGACAAGTATTAAACCTAAAGAAAACTTGGAAACCCTCTGCTGTAAACTCACCAGCACTCTTTGGTCTCCAAACACAGACAGCCTTCCCAGCACCAACCTCGCGTGCTTGACGTTGAGGCTTAATTAACGGGGCTTGTGCTCTGTTCATTAACAAGCTGCACGTGGATTCAATTAACTTTGGGCTCCCCCAAGTAACTTCAGTTAACAGCAACAGGAAAAGAAATGCAGTTCAAGCTCAGAATATTCTGCTGGGTAAAAGCAGTGCAGGATCCTAGGCCTACAGTGGAGCCCTCGCACAACTTTACTCATGTGTGTGCGCACGCTGCACTCTGTACTGTGCTGCAGTGGGATTCCCTCACTAGGACAGCTGTGTCCCGAGCTCTGTGGGACAGCTAACGGGCAGCATTGGCGTCATCGCTATGCCAGAGCCTGCGGGTACCAGGCGGAGGTGGCACGGCAGAGGAACAGGGAGCAGTCAGGTGCATGCTGGGTAAAAGGAGTTACCAGACAGGGTGGCAGAAGAACAGGGAGGCATGCTGGGTAAAAGGAGCAACAGACAGGGTGGCAGAGGAACAGGGAGGCATGCTGGGTAAAATGAGGACCGGACAGGGTGGCAGAGGAACAGGGAGGCATGCTGGGTAAAAGGAGTTACCTGACAGGGTGGCAGAGGGATGGCCGGAGGAACAGAGAGGCATGCTGGGTAAAAGGAGCAACAGACAGGGTGGCAGAGGAGCAGGGAGGCATGCTGGGTAAAAGGAGGACCGGACCGGGTGGAAGTGGGCCTCACTGTGCAGACCGGGCCCTGCAGAGGTGTGGAGCTGGCGAGACGCAGGTGTCTGTGCCAGGCAGTGGTGTGACGGACTTTACTCTTCAGAGAAAGAGCGTGTGTGTCAGTCTTCTTGAGAAGGAGGTGGGCAGATGGGAGGCTAGGTTTATTTCCAGGTCTGTGAAAAACTATGAGAGCTTCAGTTTGTTTATTGTAGGGTCTTGTGCTTTATCTAGGCTTAGGAGTGTTTTCACATTTTTCGGTGCTTCCTTCTCTTTTTCACTTTACTCACAATCTGTATTGCTCTTTATTCACAGGCTGGTTCAGATTAAGCATCCTCGTTGTTTATTCTTTAGACTTGTGAAGTTGTATGGTTGTCCTCTCTATCTAACAGAAGATCTTGCTAGCTCTGTCTGTGCTGAAGTAGCCCAAGATACTGCACTCTGGTACAGCTACCTGCCCAGGTGTATTCAGCAGCAGACATTCTGTGTGTATTGTAGCCCTGCCCTCTCTCTCTGCCCTGTGCTCAGTGCTGTGTGTAATGTCTGTTGCTGGACTCCAGACTCTCTCTGCCCTGTGCTCAGTGCTGTGTGTAATGTCTGTTGCTGGACTCCAGACTCTCTCTGCCCTGTGCTCAGTGCTGTGTGTAATGTCTGTTGCTGGACTCCAGACTCTCTCTGCCCTGTGCTCAGTGCTGTGTGTAATGTCTGTTGCTGGACTCCAGACTCTCTCTGCCCTGTGCTCAGTGCTGTGTGTAATGTCTGTTGCTGGACTCCAGACTCTCTCTGCCCTGTGCTCAGTGCTGTGTGTAATGTCTGTTGCTGGACTCCAGACTCTCTCTGCCCTGTGCTCAGTGCTGTGTGTAATGTCTGTTGCTGGACTCCAGACTCTCTCTGCCCTGTGCTCAGTGCTGTGTGTAATGTCTGTTGCTGGACTCCAGACTCTCTCTGCCCTGTGCTCAGTGCTGTGTGTAATGTCTGTTGCTGGACTCCAGACTCTCTCTGCCCTGTGCTCAGTGCTGTGTGTAATGTCTGTTGCTGGACTCCAGACTCTCTCTGCCCTGTGCTCAGTGCTGTGTGTAATGTCTGTTGCTGGACTCCAGACTCTCTCTGCCCTGTGCTCAGTGCTGTGTGTAATGTCTGTTGCTGGACTCCAGACTCTCTCTGCCCTGTGCTCAGTGCTGTGTGTAATGTCTGTTGCTGGACTCCAGACTCTCTCTGCCCTGTGCTCAGTGCTGTGTAAGTAATACCTGCCTGTGTCCGTGTGTCCTACAGGCTCCACCCTATGCAAGGACCTGCGGCTGTACCTCAGTAAGTGCTTCACCCCTGGGTCCATGGACAGCCAGCTCCAGCAAGTCATCCGGGAGAACCTGTACCTGCGGGCCGTGCCATGTGAGTGGACAGCGCAGGGCAGTGAGTGACCAACTGTACCACAGAGCCATCGGCACTGAACATACTGTCACCCTGTGCGGGGGTGCAGCACCGTCTGCTGTTAGCAGAGTGAAGGGGGTTGTAGGTGCAGTTGGCTGGAAAGTTAAGTGCTCTGGCGATC
The DNA here is from genome assembly GCF_059453375.1 of Lepisosteus platostomus. NCBI lineage: Eukaryota > Metazoa > Chordata > Actinopteri > Semionotiformes > Lepisosteidae > Lepisosteus > Lepisosteus platostomus. The sequence goes on from NC_142613.1 coordinate 3,705,790, forward strand.
TGCTCTGTGTCAGGTGCAGCCCTGTGAGAAGCTGCGTGTCTGAGTGTGTCTGTTTGCTGAAGGTGTGAGCAGAGTTACAGGGGAGGTCATAAACAGAGCAATCCGTCATCCTGGCCTGTAAGCCAAACCAGATCTCTTCACAAGTCGAAAGTTCAGCTGGAAGAGGGAGCTGCTCTTGGCTGGATGCATTGGACCGTTTCCATAGCAACCTACTAGTGTACCATGCTGTTCTTTTAATGAGAGTGGCAGCTTTCTCCCTCCATCTCTCCCTCTCCCTCTATCACTCTCTCCCTCCACCCTCCCTCTCTCCTTCTGTCTCTCCTGCCTCATCTCTCCTTCTATCCCTCCATCTCTGCTTCTCCCCATCCCTTTCTCCCTCCATCTCTCCCTCTCCCTCTATCACTCTCTCCCTCCACCCTCCCTCTCTCCTTCTGTCTCTCCTGCCTCATCTCTCCTTCTATCCCTCCATCTCTGCTTCTCCCCATCCCTTTCTCCCTCCATCTCTCCCTCTCCTTCTATCACTCTCTCCCTCCACCCTCCCTCTCTCCTTCTATCTCTCCTGCCTCATCTCTCCCTCTATCCCTCCATCTCTGCTTCTCCCCATCCCTTTCTCCCTCCATCCCTCCCTCTCTCCTTCTATCTCTCCTGCCTCTTCTCTCCCTCTATCTCTCCCTCTATCCCTCCCTCTGTCTCTCCTTCTCCCTTTCTCTTTCCATCCCTCCCTCTCCCTCTGTCTCTCTCTCCCTCCATCCCTCCCTCTGTCTTTCCTTCTCCCCATCTCTTTCTCCCTATCCTTCTCTCTCTCCCTCACTGTCTCTCCCTCTCTCCCTTTATCCCGCTGTCTCTCCCTCCCTCTTCCTCTCTCTCACCCTCTACCTCCCTCGACCTCTCTGCCTCTCTGCCTCTCTCTCTTTCTCCTCCTCCCCTCTCTCTCCAGCTCTCTCACTGCCTCGGCCCCAGTCTCTCTTCCCCTCCACTCTCCCCGAACGCTCCTTTACTGGCAGGATAATGTGCTGTAGTTGTGTTGCCAGAGTGGTTATGCAATACTCTCAACAGCACATTCCATGTTAACATCGTGACCGTTTCTTCAGACCAGCAAGCACGCTGAGTAGCTCCTTGCAAAGTGATCAAAGAAATACATTAAAGGCAGACTGAAAAGCAGCACCATGGTAGAATCAAAAGTTGAAATCACACATTATGAATAAGGTAAAATAACAGCAGTATACGATAATAAAAATCAGGAAAATAATACATGTTGAGCATATGTAATTAATACAGTACGTAAATTATAGAACACAGCTCAGCTCCTATGGAGCCCTCAGACTAGGACAGCAGCCACAGACTGGACAGAGTGGTCACTGTGAGGCCCTCAGACTGGGAGAGCAGCCACAGACTGGACAGAGTGGTCGCTGTGATGCCCTCAGACTAGAGCAGGAGACTACAGACTGGTCAGTGTGGACAATGTGAGGGCCCCAGACTGGAGCAGACTACAAACTGGAGAAAGTTTTGTCACTGTGTGGCCCTCAGGCTAGGACAGCAGCCACAGACAGGACAGAGTGGTCACTGTGAGGCCCTCAGACTGAAGCAGGAGACTACAGACTGTACAGAGTGGTCACTGTGATGCTCTTAGACTGGGGTATGAGACTACAGACTGGTCAGAGTGGTCACTGTGTGGCCATCAAGCTTAAAAACAGTGCAATAGACTGAAGAGAGCCGTTCATTTTTATTCTGGGATTTGATTCTGCCTCAGGAATTTTGTAACTGTTCTGTTGTTTAGTTGACTGTAACTCTTAGTCTGTCTCACCCAAGTCAGTCCTGTTCAAATCTGCTTCTTTGGCACAACCTCACATTTGCATTGTTGCCAAAGTAGTTTCAGAGCTGAAAACCAAGCAGTACATTATGTAATAAGCAGTTGGTGGGCATGTTTTTGATTTTCAGAGATAAATAAATAATACAGTAAGTAAACAAGTGAAATACACAGGCAAAAAAGAAATGAAGAACTAGTGTTAACTTTTGTGGATTTATATGAAGCTTTTTATCCTCAAGGATCTAAAGAGCTTTCCACAAACAGTAGATATTCCTTACTGAAGTGCAGACCCACCTGGGAGGCACACAGTGGCCATTTTGCACCAGCAGCCCCACCTGGGAGACACACAGCAGTCATTCTGCACCAGCAGACTCACCTCGGAGACAAACAGCGGTCATTCTGCACCAGCAGCCCCACCTGGGAGGCACACAGTGGCCATTCTGACATACTGTAGGGATGCTTGTGACATCATATCCTGTTTGTGACATCACATCCCATGTCACCACTGTGTCGTTTGTGTTTCCCCCGACCCTCTGGAGTCGCAGTCCAGGTGTGGACAGTCCAGTCTGCTCTGGAGCCACTGCCCAGGTGTGGACAGTCCTGTCCTCTCTGGAGTTAGTCCAGGTGTGGACAGTCCTGTCTGCTCTGGAGCCCCCTCCCAGGTGTGGACAGTCCTGTCCTCTCTGGAGCCGCAGTCCAGGTGTGGGCAGTCCTGTCCTCTCTGGAGCCGCAGTCCAGGTGTGGACAGTCCTGTCCTCTCAGTCAAATGTCCTCTGGGTATGTCTCCGGGTGGAGTGTTCTTTGTTTTCACTAACGGCTCTGGGAAGCCAGGAGCTCTACAAGGACAGGTCTGAGCCGAATCAGTGCTCACTCTCCCACGCACCGATGAGCGCCTGTGTCCCCGCCGGCCTCGGCGCTGAAGTTTCCTCCTCTCCTGGCCGCAGGCACGACCCGGCTGCCGCGGGATGGGGAGATCTCGGGCGTGGACTACAACTTCGTCTCCGTCGAGGAGTTCTTCTCCCTGGAGGAGTCCGGAGCCCTGCTGGAGAGCGGCAAGTTCAAAGGTGGGCGCAGGGCGGAGCTGGACCTCACTGCTGGGTTTCGGTCTGGCCAGTGTGCCTACCCGGAGGGGAGCAGGACTCCCCCTAGAGGACAGAGCGCGTGTGTGCCGAGGGAGGGGCCGGCCTGTCGGGTCGGCTGGTCGGAGCGCTGGGCAGCAGTGACCCCTGGTGGCCGGCTGGGGGCCGGCAGCCTCTCGGTGTCGGTGTTGAGAGCTGCTGCTCTCCTCCCCTGTCCTGTAGGAGACACATGGCGTGGACAGTGCGTGTTGTCGCAGTGCCCTTGCGCTGGTGTGAGAGCCACGGCGGGGAACAGAGCCCGTTCACACAGTTTGGAAAACAAATGTGTGTGTGTGTGTGAGAGAGACACACAAAGACACACAAAGAAATGTGAAAAGAAATCTTCACATTATCACATCACTTTCATTAACCTCTTATCCAGTTCAGTGTCACGGTAGCCCAGAGCCCATCCTGGGAATCTTGACATTTCAGGTTGGTGTAAAGACATTTGCTCCACAAGTGCATGTGAGTGGCCTTCCCATCTTGTTCCTCCAGTGGACATACTCTGTAGGGCCTGATGCAGACGCTCCTACATACGGCCGAATACTGACACTGCAGATCAGCATCCATAAGGCCTGTTTTTGTGAAAGATGTGACACAGGAAATCTGTGTCGGGGAGCCCCCCAGGGAGAGTTTGCATGTTCTTGTTTGTGCTGTGCTTGTTCGTGCTGTGCTTGTTCGTGCTGTGCTTGTTAGTGTTGTGCTTGTTCGTGCTGTGCTTGTTAGTGTTGTGCTTGTGGCGCTGTGCTTGTTAGTGTTGTGCTTGCGCTTGTTCTGCTTGTTGTGTTGTGCTTGTTTGTTCTTTACTTGTGTTGTGCTTTGTGGTGGGTTTTGTGCTTGTTTGTGCTTTACTTGTGTTGTAATTGTGTGTGTTGTGCTTGTTTGTGCTTTACTTGTGTTGTGCTTGTGTGTGTTGTGCTTGTTTGTGTTTTACTTGTTGGGTTCATTTCCTGGAGAAAAGCTGCTTTTCTCAGTAATCTCCTGTGTCCTCCTGGAGATCAGGGGTTAGAGTCTCTTGTTCGACAGCAGGAATTACAGAAAGGAACACGAAAATAGATGAAAACCAGAATCCCCACAGGGGCTTTTCTGCCCACACCTACTGTGTGTGAGCATGTGAGTGTATGTGCACGTGTGTTCACGTGTGTGAACGTGTGTGAATGTGTATGCAAGTGTGTGTGCGAGTGTGTGAATGTGTGTGAAAGTGCAGGTATGTGTGAGTGTTTGTGAAAGTGCAGGTGTGCGTGAAAGTGCAGGTGTATGTGAGTGTGAATGTGTGTGAGTGTGAAAGTGCAGGTGTATGTGAGTGTGAATGTGTGTGAGTGTGAAAGTGCAGGTGTATGTGAGTGTGAATGTGTGTGAGTGTTTGTGAAAGTGCAGGTGTTTGTGAGTGTGTGAAAGTGTGTGTGTGAGTGTTTGAATGTGTTTGTGTGAAAGTGTAGGTGTGTGTGAGTGTGTGTGAAAGTGCAGGTGTGTGTGTGTAAGTGCAGGTGTGTGTGAATGTGTGTGAAAGGGTGGGTGTGTGTGAAAGTGCAGGTGTGTGTGTGTGAAAGTGCAGGTGTGTGTGTGTAAGTACAGGTGTGTGTGAATGTGTGTGAAAGTGCAGGTGTGTGTGTGTGTTTGTGAATGTGTGTGAGTGTGTGTGAAAGTGCAGGTGTGTGTGTGCCGATGGCTGACACAACCGCAGGGCCTGTGTAGCTCAGCCTTGTCCCTCAGCCCTATTGCAGTGGAGTTTCTGTCAGCAGGGACTGAACCCTCATCTCTGGCCGTTGCTAAGCCTGCGAAGCCCCGTGAGTCGCGTTGCTGGTGTTTCAGACAGATGTACGGACAGCTGGAGGGCTGCACCTGTCCCCTCGAGCGTGCTCCCCGCCACACACCCCTCATGTCCGCGCGGCCGCCTGCAGTCGGAGAGTTTTAATCACTCGGGCTGACCGATGAACCCCCCCTCCCCCTGCTGCCCCAGTGTGCCCCAGCAGGCGAGGAAATCCGACTGTTGCCGGGAGAATCCTGGTCACCACATGTGTCCTGCGTGTCTGGATCAGCCCTCTCCAGTCAACTCCAGTCCAGTCCAGAGTAACCCAGTCCAGTCCAGTCCAGTCCTCAAACCGACAGGCTCGTGTCTGTGTCTCCCCTGTGTCACTCAGGGAATTATTACGGGACCCCCCGCCCTGTGCACATCGGCCCCGAGAGCCCCCCCATCACCTACCAGGAGCACCGCAACCTGCTGAGGAACTTCCGCACCCGGAGCAAGTCACTGAGCAACCTGGAGAAGACCGGAGAGGAGGGGGAGAACAGCGAGGAGGACTCGGGACTGTCAGGTAGGACAGGGAGGAAGAGGAGGGAGAGGGGAGTGAGGAAGAGGGACAGGGAGGAAGAGGAGGGAGGGAAGGATGAAGGGGAGAGGGGGAGGGATAGGGAGGAAGAATTAGAGGGATAGTGAGGAAGAGGAGGGAGGGAGGGATAGTGAGGAAGAGGAGGGAGGGATAGGGAGGAAGAGGAGGGAGGGAAGGAGGATGAAGGAGAGAGGGGGAGGGATAGGGAGGAAGAGGAGGGAGAGGGATAGGGAGGAAAAGGAGGGAGAGGGATAGTGAGGAAGAGGGGGGAGGGAAGGAGGATGAAGGGGAGAGGGGGAGAGATAGGGAGGAAGAGGAGAGAGGTAAGGGAGAAAGAGGAGGGAGGGGGATATTGAGGAAGAGGAGGGAGAGGGGAGTGAGGAAGAGGAGGGAGAGGAAGAGGAGGAAGTAGGGGGAGAGGGGAGTGAGGAAGAGGAGTAGAGGATGTAGAGGGAGAGGGGGGTGAGGAAGAGCAGGGGGAGGGAGGAGATGCGATCCCAGTGACTCGCGTGCCTGCTCCCTGTGTCTGCGCAGGAGGCTCTCTCGGGGTGAGCAGCGGGGCTCCTCCCGGCCTCTCGCCCAGCCAGTCGCGCGACTCCAGCGGGGGCGACGGCAGCACCATGGAGAATGGGGGGGCAGGTCTCCCCGAAAACTGGGAGATGGCCTTCAGCGACAGTGGGGAACCCTATTACATTGAGTGAGTGTGGCCTTGCTGTCTGCACTGCAGTGCAGTATGTTACCTTACCATACGGTACAGTACAGCGGAGTATAGCTCCACACAGTACTGCGCACTGTAGTAAACTGTGATATAGTACAGTACAGTGGAGTATAGCTCCATACAGTACAGTGCACTATAGTAAACTGAGATATAGTAAAGTACAGCGGAGTATAGCTCCATACAGTACAGTGCACTATAGTAAACTGAGATATGGTACAGTACAGCAGAGTACAGCTCCACACAGTACAGCGCAGTATAGTAAACTGAGATATAGTACAGTACAGCGGACTATAGCTCCACACAGTACAGCATACTATAGTAAACTGAGATATAGTACAGTACAGTGGAGTATAGTTCCATACAGTACAGTGCACTATAGTAAACTGAGATATGGTACACTATAGCAGAGTACAGCTCCACACAGTACAGCGCACTATAGTAAACTGAGATACTATAGATATAACTGTTCAAAGGTCATTTAGCGTTAAGATAAAGAACTTGTTACCCAGGACGTTTTGGCTCTGCACTTAGCCAGTGTGTCTGGTCCTGAGCTTTGAACGCTTGAAGTGTCTTACTGAGGTCCTGCTGGGTCTGCAGCAGCAGGTACCTGCAGGTCTCTGCACGCAGCTTCTTGAGAACCGTCTCGCCAGCTGACTTTCTTATCGTTCCACTGCAGTCACACCTCCAAGACGACCAGCTGGCTGGATCCGCGAACGCAGAACAGGGAGTCTGTGCCCAAGCCTGAGAGTAAGGGAGGCCGCCGCCGGCTGTGTGACTCGCTGACCTCTGACCCGCGCGCCTGCACCGCTCACTGCCTTCACAACCGCTGCAGAGCAAGAGCAAAACGCTTACCTGCATTGCTCACAGACTCTTCCCCCTTACATTGTCCACTTTTCTGACTCACTCTTACAAGCCCTGCGTATAACCTGTAACGTACGTTTACATGTCTGTAAGATCTGTGAAGAAGGTGCAGTCACACTGACTGAGAAACACTGTCATGTCTCGAGAATGTGCCTCTCTCCCCTCCCTGTTTCAGCCAATGCTCTGTTCTCTCTCTTTATTAAGTTACTTCTCCTCCCTCTGTTTTTTTCTGGAAGTTTGCTCAGCAGGAAGACTTGCTGTCCTCTTTCATCTCTCACCCTCCCTCTCTCCTGCTCCTGTGTGCTGAAGTGTGAAACACAGGCACATGCAGTGCTCTCCGCTGAAATGTGAAGGCCCCTCTCTGCTGTCTCTTCCTCTCTCCTCTCTGCCCGTCAGAATCCAAGAACTTTATTGGCGTGACAGACGGATTACAGCCTCGCCAAAGCAGATACAGTTAACACAAGGTTGATAGACATCCATCCCTTCTCTAACTACTTCTTACAGTTCAGGGTCACAGAGGAGTCAGAGACTATCCCAGAAAGCAATGGGTGCAAGGCAGGGTGCCCCTCTCCATCACAGGGCACACACAGACACAAACACACACACTCACACCAGGGCCAGTTTTCCCAGAAGCCAATTCACCCGCCAGCATGTCTTTGGAAAGTGTGTGGAAACCAGAGCACCTGGAGGAATCCATTGCGAACACATGTAGAACATACAGTCTCCAAACAGACAGCACCCCAGGGCCACAACAGACCAGTCAGCAGTGCTGACCACTGTCTCCCCATGGTGCCCCGCTTACAGAATGAAGTATTTGAGAGTCCCAGTCCCTGTTCCTCAGGCTGGGACAGGAGATAACACACCAGGCAGCAGCTCTGTTGAGTTTCCCCCCCCCCTCTAGGACTGGGAGCCGTTCTAGTAGGTGTGGGAATTCTGGGACGAGGTTTGTTATTCTAGGGAAGAAGCTTTCTCTAACCCCAGAGTATTTCTCACAGCGCGGCAGAAAGTGCATTTCCGTCTTTGCTTCTCCCTGCCGGCCACGGGAGCACAGCCTGTCCTGCCTGCACATCTGTGTCTCTCTCTCTCCTCTCTCTGCTGCTGGCCTGTCATCTCTGTCTCTGGGGATTAATGACATTCTGGACTCAGATGCATGAGCTCCCCGCGCCTCTCCTCCCTCAGAGGAGAGAGACGGCGACTCCGGAAGGCACTGTCCTACAAACCATGGAGCCGGGCCTCGATGCCCACCAGATCTCAGTTTTCCCACACTAAAACGATAGGGGCAGCCTGGAATTTGGAAGCGAGCAGGGACTGAGGATGGGCTGATGAGTGCAGAAGTGGAGCGTCAGTCCTCCTGTCTCTCGGGACAGGGGCCTCAGTCCTCCTGTCTCCAGGGAGAAGGGCTCACACTTTCCCGTACAGCACTGGGACAGGGGCAGGCCCAGTCCCGGATTCTCCCTGTGTGGGCACTGGCTTCCGACTGAGCATCACTAGGGATGGTTTCACTGGGGGTCCTTCCTCTCTGTGGAATTGATTAGTATTGATTGATCAGCAGCACTAGGGATTGTTCAAGTCTGACACTTCATTCAATTCAAGATCCCCACACAACTCTCTGTTCTGCCCTGACACTGTTAATGTAATATCCCTCTCTCTTTCTCCCTCTCCTCCCTCAGGCGGTGTGTCTGCAGGCCTGTTGTGCCCCGCTGGTCTGTGTTTTGTATTTTGTCTCTGGGCTATTCTGAGACTGACTTGTCTGTCTGTCACATGAGTCTGTGTGTCTCAACGTGGCTCTAACTCTCTTCCTTCTCCCCTCTTTCCCTCAACCCTCATCATTATTCTTTTCCTCCCACTTTTCCTGCCTTTCTCCCATCTCTCCTCTCCCATCTCTCCTCTCCTCCCTCCATCTCTTCTCTCCTCTCCTCCCTCTATCCTCTTCCCCCTCCATCTCTCCTCTCCTCACTCACTCTCTCCTCCCTGTCCCTCCCTGTCCTCCCTGCCTCCCCCCGTCCCCCCCGTCCCTCCCTGTCCCTCTCTCTGTCCTCCCTGCCCCCCCCCGTCCCCCCCGTCCCTCCCTGTCCCTCCCTGTCCTCCCTGCCTCCCCCCGTCCCCCCCGTCCCTCCCTGTCCCTCTCTCTGTCCTCCCTGCCCCCCCCCGTCCCTCCCCGTCCCCCCCTGTCCCTCCCTGCCCTCCCCTGTCAGAGACGCCGGTGTTCACAGACCAGCCCAGCCAGCTGAAGGGCTACTCCATCCACACCCGCCTCTCCAAGGGTCCGCGGGGATTCGGCTTCAACATCGTGGGGGGCAGCCGGCCGCGGGAGTTCCTGCAAGTGTACAGCGTCACCCCTGGGGGCCCAGCTGCACTGCGCACAGGTACCACAGCGCTGGGGAGGGGTTCATCTATACTTAGAGCCCACCCAGTTTGAACAGGGTGCTGCTGTGGTAAAACAACCCCTTTACAATAAGGGGTACAGTCACTGTACCTCTTACACTAGGAGCTACAGTCCCAGTACAGTAGACCAGTCCTGTTACAATAGGGGCTACAGTCCCAGTACAGTAGAACAGTCCTGTTACAATAGGGGCTACAGTCCCAGTACAGTAGAACAGTCCTGTAACAATAGGGGCTACAGTCCCAGTACAGTAGAACCGTCCTGTTACAAAAGGGGCTACAGTCCCAGTACAGTAGAACAGTCCTGTTACTATAGGAGCTACAGTCCCAGTACAGTAGAACAGTCCTGTTACAATAGGAGCTACAGTCCCAGTACAGTAGAACAGTCCTGTTACAATAGGAGCTACAGTCCCAGTACAGTAGAACAGTCCTGTTACAATAGGGGCTACAGTCCCAGTACAGTAGAACAGTCCTGTTACAATAGGAGCTACAGTCCCAGTACAGTAGAACAGTCCCGTTACAGTAGAGTCACAGAGTCTTATGTTCTCAGAGAAATTGTGTATACAGTGTTTTTTTATAAGCTATTAAAAAAAAAGGGTTAAAACAGAATACATCAAAAACTTTTCTGAAAGTTTTTTTTAATGCACATCAAAAGTCTCCAGCGCTCTGTCTACCATCACCACCAGGGGGCGCAAGCCTCCCACACTCAGGTGACCCTGCAGTGAAGCAGTCTCCGAAAACCGGTGTGGAGTTTTGTGATGAGAGGGGCTGACTTTCATACGGCTGTTCTGAGAGGAAGATGTTTCTTCGATGCAGAGAGCTTTTCTCTGCCCCTCTCTGAGCAGCTGATACCCGGGGCTGTTCAGTAATCCAGTCACCTGACCCTGTATTTGCCCAGGTGGGCCAAAGCAGAGCAGCCGCTGATCTGCAGGCACGCCCTGGAAACCCGCTGGCTCAGCTGGGCCCTTCCCTTCCCTGGGACAGTCTCTAGAGTCCAGCAGCTGTGCCCCACCTGGGATTCGAACCCAAGACCTCTCACCACTGTGCAGGAGAGCACACTGTACTGGCAGAGTGTTTGTGTAGCTTTGCCAGGGTGTTTCTGTGCTTCTGCTGTAGTTTTCAGCAATTGGCGGTTTTAAACATGCCATTTCAAGATGCTGTTATAATAATTATAATAAAAATTGCTAACACTTATATATTGCATTTCTGGACACTCTACTCAAAGTGCTGTACAGGTAATGGGGGTCCCCTCCACCCCCACCAGTGTGCAGCCCCACCTGGATGATGCACCAGTCCTCTCCCCACACAGCAGCTCTCAGTGGGGAGGAGAGCAGAGTGATGAAGCCAGTTCAGAGAGGGGGGTTATTAGGAGGCCATGATTGGTAAAGGCCAGGGGGGGGAATTTGGCCAGGACACTGGGGTAACACCCCTACTCTTTTTGAGAAACACCCTGGGATTTTTAATTACCACAGAGAGTCAGGACCTCAGTTTTACGTCTCATCAGAAGGAGGGCGGCTTTTTACATTGTAGTGTCCCCGTCACTATACTGGGGCATTAGGACCCACACAGACCACAGGGTGAGCGCTCCCTGTTGGCCCCCCCAGCAACCTTAGTTTTTCCCAGGAGGTCTCCCATCCAGGTACTGGCCAGGTACTGGGTACTGGGAGCTGCAGGGGGACACAGCCGCTGGCCGTTTCCTCTCTGTGCTTCAATGAGCTGGACTCGGCTCTTCCTGCGCCACGGGGTACTGGGGTGCGACTGTCCGCCCCGGCCTCCTCTCCCGCTCCCTCTGTCTCGCTCGCTCCGTCTGCCCTCTCCCCCTGCGCGCTCCCACGGAGGCCGCGGAGCCGGCGGGAGTAATCCGCCTCCATCCCCCATTAAGCGGATCTCCCAATCCCTCTGATCCTGGCGGCTTTGCGGTGTAATCTGGGTATCGGTGGCACGCGGGCCCCCCCCGCAAGCCTGAGGGCTCGTGCTCTGGGTTGTACCGGCTTGTACAGCATGGGGTACCTGTGCGTGGACCCGCCCAGCTGGGCCCCCCCAACCTTTTTCAGCATCTGACCTCTCCCTGACCTTTCCTGTGCTCCCGTGAGCTGGGGTCCTGGTTTTGAAGATGGCCGCCGACGTCATGAATGTCAGAATCCTTTCCAGCGGGACGGCGCGTGTCCCCGCCTCCCCCAGTCAGGTCGTTCGGAATAATAGCTGCAGTCCCAGCGGCCTGATGGATGGCCATGGCTGTAGCAGCAGGGCTGTAAGTATCGGCGGTCCTGTACTTCTGTAAGCGGCCGTATTGATGGCAATCAGCGTAATGTGTCTCTCTGCCTCTCTCCTTCTCTCCCTCCACTCTCTCTGTCTGCCTTTCCCACGATCCCCTCTTCCTCCCTCTGCTCTTTCCCCTTTCCCGCTGCTGACTCCCTCTCTCTGTCCGTAGCCGACATCCTGGTGTTCATCAACGACGCCTGCGTCCTGGGGCTGTCCCACAAGGAGGCGGTGGAGATGCTGAAGTCGGTGCCGGTGGGCCAGAGCGTCGACGTGGTCCTGCGCAGGGGGTACCCCATGCTGTACAACCCAGACGGCTGCCCCAAGCTGCGCGTGGACCCGCCCCTCCCCGCCCAGCCGGGCCCCCCGCCCCCCCCCGACGAGGACCCCGACGCGCTCCTGCCCCACCACGGCATCCCGCCGCACCTCAACGGGAACGCCTACTGCGGCGCGCCCGGCCCGGGCCTGGACGCCAACGGGAACGCCGCCGCCCCCCCCGCCCCTGCCGCCGCCGCCGCCCCCCCCGCCGCGGGCCGTCAGCCCCCCCCCGCCCCCCCGGAGCGGACCACGTCCTCGCAGAGCGACGGCCAGCAGAGGTCAGGGCCTGGGGGCGCGCGTTGGGAGGAAGAGCGAGGCAAGAGCCCTTCCTCACCCTCACCCTCACCCTCGCTCTCTCTCTCTCTCTTCTCCGCAGGGCGGCCATGATCCACAACCAGAACAACAACTCCCTGCGAGGGCCCCCCCGTCAGGGCTTAGAGGGGGGAGCCCAGTCGGCAGCCGTACCCCCCACTGCGGGCAAACACCCTGTGCCCAAGCCTGCTGACCTGGGGGGGTCAGGGGCAGCAGCCGCCACGGGGGCAGGGGGTGCGGGGGGGGCGAACACGAGGCTGGCGAAGCCCCCGAACCCTCTCTTATTGCCCCCTCCGGCTGCAGTGAGCTACAGAGACCAGCAGCAGCAGCAGCAGGCACAGCCCCAGTGTGGCTTCGACGGTTGCCCCGGCAACAGCATCAGCACCAACGGCGTCAGCCCCGGCGGGGGCGCGGGGACTGGCGGCGGCCTCTCTCCGGGGGCCGCGGGAGGAGGAGGAGGAGGAGGTGGGGGGGAGCTGGTCCCGGTGGCCGTGGGGCGCAGCGAGCAGGGGATGGGCTTCAGCGTGACCGCGGGGGGCCAGGGGGGCCGGCTGGCGGTGGTGAAGAGGGTCTGGGACCGGCGGCAGTGCCCCTCCCTGCAGCCGGGGGACGCCATACTGAAGATCAACGGGGCCGACGTGCAGAGCCTGAGCTTCGCCCAGGTGCAGAGGGTCCTGCAGGAGCACACGCATCAGGGGGAGGTGGTCCTGCTGGTCTACAGGGGAGGTGAGCTCCGTCCTCACATCTGCGCGATGGGGTCCTTCGGTCTGTGAGAGCTACTGGTTATCATCTACCAGCTTTTCTCTCTCTCTCCCCTCCCCCCACCCCCCACCCTAGGGTCCCTGCGATCCCCGCTGTCTCCCGGGATACCTAAAAGGACCCCCCATCTCTTACAGCCGCTCGCCCCCCAGAACGGTGCCCCCCCTGGTGGTGGCGCGGCGTTGCTGCCCTCCCCCGAGGGCTCTGCCCCCCAGCCGGGCACGACGGGTGGGGCCCCCGACCTCGCCCCCGCCGCGACACCCGACCTCATCCCCTCGCCGACCTCCCTGGTGCAGAGCACCAGCTTCCTGGACTCGGTGCCCGTCACCCTCACCCTGGAGCCCCGCGACTGGCTGAGCCCCGAGGAGGGGGGCCGGGGGGCGGCGGGCGGGCAGGGGGACTGGCACGGCGCCCTGGTGTCCCGCACCGTGGAGGTGGAGCTGCGCCGGAGGGCGGGCGAGGGCTTCGGCTTCGTCATCGCCTCGCAGGACGCGGAGAGCGGCCGAGGTAGGGGGAAGAGGAGGAGGAGGGTGGAGGGCGAAGCCGCACGGGGCAGGGCGACCGCAGAGACGAGGAGAGAGAGAGAGAGAGGGAGTAACGAGCCGTCAGACGCTGTTCTCCGCTTTGCTGCACACAGACAGCCCCAGACACGCACGCTCTCTCCTCCTGAAATATTTATGCAGGCGTCCTCACAGACCAAGTAAAGGTTCATTCCAGGCTGAAAAGAGAAGAAAGAAAACACCACGTTTCAGGTGGCGACACCTGAAGAAGGCTCCGCAGCCGAAACGTTGCGTTTTCTTTCTTCTCTTTCCAGCACGGAATAAACCTTTACTTGTTCTTTTGCAGCCTACGCGTGCCGACGCGGCCACCCGCCTGAACTACATTCTCACAGACCTGTGCGCTCCGGCCCAGCCTCACCCGGCTCCCTCTGCCTCTAGTATTAATAGCGTTTTTTGCTGCAAGGAAGACATAAAATCAGTCTCCCATTCAACAGCAGATTCACCCCTTCCAGCTTCTGCGCTGGGCTACAGGTGTTTGTTTCCAAACCAGGAGCGAGAGTCTGATGTCTCGATTGCTCACACCAGGTCTCTGTAGTTGATGCACCGTTGTGGGAAGGGGGGTAGTTATGTTAAACTCTGGATATACAAAACACCTGCAGTGTGAGACTGAAAACAGATCTCTTAATTAGTCTTCCTAAAACAGCAGGACACTGTCTTATTGCCCCTGTGTGCGGTGGGACAGCTCACGTGTGGCTGGATAGCGCGCAGCTCGAGACACAGAAAGGTCACTTTCCAGGCTCATTCTGTCCCCTGTGTTAAAGTGTTGCTGACCTTATTGTGATTTTATTCAGTGATTTACCTCACCATACCTGCACAACTGTTCCTTGTCCTCACATTTCATGAGAATAATGCAATACCATTAGACACCTGGCACGGGTCATACCCTAGACGGAAGGGGATTGGTCTTCTAAGCAAGGAAGCAATAATTCATCCTAAAATATTGCCTGGGCGGCACAGCGGCGCAGTAGTTGGCCTTGCTGCTTCTGAGCACTGGGGCCCTGGGCTCAGTTCCTGGGGTGCTGTCTGCGAGGAGTTTGCGTGGGTTCTCTCCAGGTGCTCCGCAGGGACATGCAGGGAGGTGTGTGTGTGTGTGAATCTGTGTGTCTGTGTGGGCGCCCTGTGATGGACTGACGGCCCGTACAGGGTGTACCCCGCCTTGCGCCCGCTGCTTGCCAGGACAGGCTCCCGCTCCCCCGCGACCCTGAACTGGGAGAAGCGGTTTAGAAAACGAATACAAGCACGGAAAACACCTCCCTTAACTGGCCTGCTTTCACACACTGGCCTGTTGTACATCCCAGCACAGTGCTGGTCAATCACCATCTCGGACTCCCACCCTCTCCTGCCCAATACCCTCTCCATCTTTCTCTCTCAGCTGGGCTCAGCCCCCTCCCCTCTCTCTCTCCCCTCCCTCGCTGCCGCCCAGGCTCAGCGGGTGGATTAACGTGCCGGCAGCGCTCTCTCAGCCCATCAGCCACTGGAGCGGGTCTGGCGCCGAGCCCTGCTATCCTGGCGATTGAGAGAGAGAGAGAGAGAGAGGGGGGGGGAGTCTGAGAGAGAGTCCAGTCCAGCCCTTCGTCATCTCCGCGATACTCGGGGTTGAAAGTGACCGCACGGGAGGGGAACCGGACACTGCACACACGCGCACAAGCCCGCAGGACAACGCACACACCGAGCCATGCTGGAGAAACTGCAGTCTGCCCTGAAGACCGTGAAGGACTCCAGACGTAATTATCGTACCGCTTCTCCGCGCTCGGAGCTCAGTGCTCAGTCTGTGTTGTGGCAGCCGTGCGCCTCACTGTTAGGACGGTCGGTCAGTGAAGTGATGGAGCGTTGCGTGTCGGAGTCAGCCTGTCTGCGTGTGTGTGTGTGCGGATTACCGCTGCCCATGTCGTGAGGCTGACCTCCTCGTCTCTCTCTCTCCCCTCGACGCTGCACTTCTGCATGCTGGTGCCAGTTACATAAACCTTTGTGTGATTTTCTCTCTTTTCAAGTAGCTCCTGTGAAAGGATGTCTGTTGGGCGCTCTGCTTTGTGATTATCGCCAAAACTAAGGAGTTCAGTCGATAATCCACAAATCTTGTACCTAATGGCGGGCTACATTGTGACACCTGTAATGTGGAGCGTTCAGTGAACTGTTTTTGTGGGGGCCGCAGTCCTCTTGTGGAGAAAAAGGATGAGAAAGTATATTTTACTGCTCTCTTGCAGCTCGTGTTGGTGTTGGGGGTCTGTGCTTGTTGGGAAGTTTGTTCAGTGTCTGAACAGCTAGCACCTGGAGTCCCTGCGGTTGTGTAATGTCTGTGTGTGTTGACTTTGCCCTGACTACCCCTCAGTAGATCATCATTACTGTCAATATGTTTATTGTCATCTTTTTACTAGTATCGCTGTGATTACAATGTTTTTATGAATATTACAATACATGTTTTGGTTGTGTAATATTCTTCTGAATATACTATTGTCATTTTGTAACCGTAACTGTTACAGACAGTCTTGTGCTGTGAATCAGTAGCAGCACAGGAATTACTGTTGTGTTTAATTCTCTGGTTGACTGAGTTATGTGCAGTCTGGTGTGGTGTGCAGGTCTAGTGTACAGTGTACTGGGACAGCAGTGAGTGCAGACTGGCTTACAGGGTCTGTACTGGGACAGCAGTGAGTGCAGACTGGTTTGTAGAGTCTGTACTGGGACAGCAGTGAGTGCAGACTGGTTTATGGGGTCTGTACTGGGACAGCAGTGAGTGCAGACACTCAGTCAGCCCCCTTGGTTTGGGCAGGTGTGTGTGGGACAGATGAGAGGAGTGTGGGGTTGTGCTGTAGTCTGAGAGTATCTGCAGTAGTGGAATTTGCAGTGGGTTTGTTCAGTGGTTAATGGCTAACAGAGTTCAGAGCAGGAATGTGGGAGAGGTGAGATTTTAAAGGGAAACTGCAGTCCCAATTGAAATCTCAGTAGCAAATTAATTCATCGACGTTACAGAAGCAAATTACAAATTTCAAATTAAGTACAAAATCGTGAGCTTTGTGAAAGTACCATGAGTCTCCATATTGCCGCAAACTCACATTGAAGTTCCCATGAACTGAGACGTGATGCAGCCCTTCCTGCTCACTGGTCACCGTAATGACCCCACTCCCAGCGCTTCTACAGGTCATGGGGGTCCCCTCCACCCCCACCAGTGTGCAGCCCCACCTGGACGATGCTCCAGTCCTCTCACACACAGCAGCCCTCAGTGGGGAGGAGAGCAGAGTGATGAAGCCAGTTCAGAGAGGGGGGCTATTAGGAGGCCATGACTGGTAAAGACCAGGGAGAAATTTGGCCAGGACGCCAGGGTAACACCCCTTCTATTTAGCCTGTTAGCGGATCAAGTCAGGCCACCTCCGTTCAGCACTGCGGCAAGGAGACTTTGTGTGTGCTTGGACTGGCGGGATGTTTCTCATGTGCTTCCTGGGGTTGACGAGGTGCTTCTGATCCTTTGTTTACGGGGGAAAAGCAAGAGATGGTGACAGGAAAAGAGCGATCAGGCTCCCGCTGCGCAGCGTTTTGATCCATTCAGTATTTTACTATGAGCCACAGGCTCCTTACTTTTATCCCAAACAGAAGTACTCATAAATGTGATGTTACAGCACAGTTAATCCACATGGATCTAACTGCTGTGCATCAGGAGTCCAGCTCTAACCCGGGGTAAAGGACAATGAGTAAATGGTTTTGTCTAGCCTGGACCAACTCTGTCCCAGTCTCTTGTGGTCTTATTGAGAGGGTTGTCCTTCTGAGGGACTCCCTGGGAATGCTGTGTGGGATTTATCCTGGGATAACCTCTACCTGGTGGCAGGTGGTTGTGGGTTCAAGTGCTCAGTGTGGACGTTCCTGTAGTATCCTTGACCAAGATACTTTACCCCAGTCCTTCCAGTCAGCCAAAAAGAATTCACTGGTGGAGGGGAGTTAACCTGTTGTGCTGTGCTACTCAACTTGCAGGCCTTCCAGTCCGCTCCATTCCAGGATGTTGATACAGCCAGCTAATTGCCATATTGATTTCGCTGATCAACCAGCTATGAAATGTGTGGAGCTGGATGTATCGAAACAAACACACCATACGGTAACAAATTCAGTGCCCAGTACCCAGCAAAGTAAAAAATCAGCACAGTAAACCAAAAGGAAGCCTAGCTCGTCTGAGCAGTGACTGCACTTTCTTGACTCCTACTCAAGCAACACCGCCAGGCTGCGTAACAGCTTGTCCTTTTCATAATGAAGGCTCTCCTGGACACTCGTCTCCGAACAATCCTCAGAGGCTCTTCCAAAAACTCGTGCTTTACGTCCCTGAGCTTGTCTGTCCATTTGTCCATCCTTCCAGTGTTCCCTCCTTTCTTTCCTATCTCCCTCTGCTTCCTGGTCTTAAACGTCACCTGACCAATAGTGTTCCTGCAGCTGGTCATGTGTCTGGGGATGGCAGGTCATTCCCCACTGACCTTCAGCCTCTGACATCACGTAAACATCTGCTTCCTCTTGAAATCGCCATGACCCTGCGCGACTCTCCCTGTAGACAGGTTATTAGGTAGGCGGGCAGACAGGTAGACGCTGTTTCTAGACCTCATTCACCTATGGCACTGGTTGATTCTGTCAGGGCCCCTGCCATATTAAAATGAGCACGCTCAACTCAAGAGATAATAGACCTGCGAGGAGGCCGCTGTGATTGGACGACCCCAGCTGTGGCTCACAGATCCAGGTGTGCTGTGGGTGTGCTTGTGTTGCAGAGGTCAGTCATCACAGAATCTGGTCAGCCTGGAGCCCACACCCTCATAAACCTAAAGGTTTCATAGGTCTACACCCTAATAAAGAAAGAAGAAAATAAATTGAAAGGTGGTTAGAATATTCTAACTGTTCCAGGCCTCGTGCACACTGGGGCTCTGGGGCACAGTCAGCCGTGGATAATGTGAATCAATGAGGTTTATCTTTCATTTAATTTCACTGTGACATTCTGCAGTTACACACGTGTGCACGTGCATACAGTATATATACACAGATACACATCTGTGCACACATGGGTATACAGAATAGGCACAGGTATGCACATGTAGAGGGCAAACATGATGTTTACACCACGGGGGAGGGAGGGTAGTGGGAAAATGGACCGTGTGTGTGCGTGTGTGTGCTTGCGCACACAGAGCCACACATACCTGACTGGTGCGCACTCTCTGTAAATAGGTCACAGCAGGCCAGTGTACTGCTGAACCCTGGGGTCTAATGGAACTGCTAATATTGATCCTGCTGCTGGGATGCACATCGGGGAACACAAGGACACACCAGGAGAGGAGGAGACAAGGGGGAGTGAGGGGAGAGAAGGGGGGGAGAAAGAGGGGGAGAGGAGGAGAAAAAGAGAGGGAGAAGAGGAGAAAAAGAGGAGTAGAGGAAGAGAAAAAGAGGGGGAGAGAAAGAGGAGGAGAGAAAGGAGTGGAGGAGAGAAAGGGGGAGAAAACTGGGGAGAGGAGGAGGAGAGAAAGAGGAGTAGAGGAGGAGAAAAGGGGGGAGAGAAAGAGGAAAAGAGGAGAGAAAGGGGGAGAGGAGGGGATAGAGGAGGGGGCTGGGCGGTGAATTGGGGTGTGTGTAGGGATCTGTGTGTCACGCCCAGTACACCTAGAGGGCACTGCTCCTCTGCCCTGTTCCTAGTTCCCTGTGATTATTCATGTCTTGTTGTGTAGCCTATTTACTTCCTGTGTCTGCTCTGCCCCTCGCTTGTTGTTTGGATGTCCAGAGTCCTGTCTAGCACCAGGTCGCTCCTGTCCGTGGCCTGAGGACACAGGTTTCTATACGGCATTTAGAAACCCGGGCTAACCCCCATCACGCCGCTACGCATAGGGTCTTTTTTCGCACTCCTGCCATTCCACGGCTTGTTCCTTCTGACATCCCTGACCCTATGTGTGTGTAGATCTGTGTGTGTAGGGATCTGTGTGTGTGTACATCAGAGTGTGTGTTGGGATTGGTGTGTGTGTGGGGGGATCAGTGTGTGTGTACATCAGTGTGTGTGTAGGGATCGGTGTGTGTGGATGAGTGTGTGTGTGGATGGGTGTGTGTAGGGATCAGTATGTGTGGATGAGTGTGTGTAGGGATCGGTGTGTGTAGGGATCGGTGTGTGTGTGGATGAGTGTGTGTAGGGATCGGTGTGTGTGGATGAGTGTGTGTGCATCAGTGTGCAAACACACTGGGGGATTGGTGTCAGAAGCTGCTGTTCTGAACTGCCTCTTCACTCTGATGACTTCATGTCGTTCCCTGTGTCGCTGTGCGTTTATCTCTCAGAGTAAGACAAATTGAAAAGAAGAACAAAGATAAAATCTCTCTGTAATCTTCCCCTCTCTGGACGCGGCGCCGTCAGAGACAGCAGCTGCTCCTCCGGACTCCTCACAGGAGCAGCACTGTCTGTCCCATTTAAGCCATGCTGTCAGACAGCTAGTGAGACTGTACTCACTTGTTTCCTCCCTCTTACTTTTCTGTCTGCATCCCTCTCCCCCTTCTCCCCTCCTCTGTCCCCCTCCCTCTCCCTGCCTCACACTAGCCGCCTCCCTGCTGCCTCACAAGTTCATCCAGATCCGGCGAGGCAGCCCCGCGGACCGCAGCGAGCGGATCCACCCTGGAGACCGGCTGGAGGGGATCAACGGGCAGTCTGTGCTCTCCCTGCCGCACCGCGAGCTGGCCGAGATCTTCCGCCGCGCCGGGAACACCATCCGGCTGCGGATCGTCCCGCGCAGCAGCACCAGTGAGAGACAGCCCGCTCGCGCCCTCCACTGTCCTCGCAGCCTCGACTCCTCCTCCTCTCACTGTCCTCGCAGCCTCGACTCCTCCTCTCCCCCACTGTCCTCGCAGCCTCGACTCCTCCTCGTCTCACTGTCCTCACAGCCTCGACTCTCCCCCACTGTCCTCGCAGCCTCGACTCCTCCTCTCCCCCACTGTCCTCGCACTCTCGACTCCTCCTCCTCTCACTGTCCTCACAGCCTCGACTGCTCCTCCTCTCACTGTCCTCACAGCCTCGACTCCTCCTCCTCTCACTGTCCTCACAGCCTCGACTCCCCCCCCCACTGTCCTCGCAGCCTCGACTCCTCCTCTTCTCACTGTCCTTGCAGCCTCGACTCTCCCCCCTCACTGTCCTCGCAGCCTCGACTCTCCCCCACTGTCCTCGCACTCTCGACTCCTCCTCCCCCCACTGTCCTCACAGCCTCGACTCCTTCTCCTCTCACTGTCCTCGCAGCCTCGACTCCTCCTCTTCTCACTGTCCTCACAGCCTCGACTCCTCCTTTTCTCACTGTCCTCACAGCCTCGACTCTCCCCCCACTGTCCTCTCAGCCTCGACTCTCCCCCCACTCTCCTCTCAGCCTCGACTCCTCCTCCCCCCACTGTCCTCACAGCCTCGACTCCTCCTCCCCCCACTGTCCTCGCAGCCTCGACTCCTCCTCTTCTCACTGTCCTCGCAGCCTCGACTCTCCCCCCCCCACTGTCCTCACAGCCTCGACTCTCCCCCCACTCTCCTTTCAGCCTCGACTCCTCCTCTTCTCACTGTCCTCGCAGCCTCGACTCTCCCCCCCCACTGTCCTCACAGCCTCGACTCTCCCCCCTCACTGTCCTCGCAGCCTCGACTCTCCTTCCCCCACTGTCCTCGCAGCCTCGACTCCTCCTCCTCTCACTGTCCTCACAGCCTCGACTCCTCCTCCTCTCACTGTCCTCTCAGCCTCGACTCCTCCTCCTCTCACTGTCCTCGCAGCCTCGACTCCTCCTCCTCTCACTGTCCTCGAAGCCTCGACTCCTCCTCCTCTCACTGTCCTCGCAGTCTCAACTCCCCCCCCCCACTGTCCTCACAGCCTCGACTCCTCCTCTCACTGTCCTCTCAGCCTCGACTCCTCCTCCTCTCACTGTCCTCGCAGCCTCGACTCCTCCTCCTCTCACTGTCCTCGCAGCCTCGACTCCTCCTCCCCCCACTGTCCTCACAGTCTCGACTCCTCCTCCTCTCACTGTCCTCACAGCCTCGACTCTACCCCCCCACTGTCCTCACAGCCTCGACTCTCCCCCACTGTCCTCACAGCCTCGACTCCTCCTCCTCTCACTGTCCTCGCAGCCTCGACTCCTCCTCCTCTCACTGTCCTCGCAGCCTCGACTCTCCCCCACTGTCCTCACAGCCTCGACTCCTCCTCCTCTCACTGTCCTCGCAGTCTCGACTCCTCCTCCTCTCACTGTCCTCACAGCCTCGACTCTCCCCCCCCACTGTCCTCACAGCCTCGACTCCTCCTCCTCTCACTGTCCTCACAGCCTCGACTCCTCCTCTTCTCACTGTCCTCACAGCCTCGACTCCTCCTCCTCTCACTGTCCTCACAGCCTCGACTCTCCCCCCCCACTGTCCTCACAGCCTCGACTCCTCCTCCCCCCACTGTCCTCACAGCCTCGACTCCTCCTCCTCTCACTGTCCTCACAGCCTCGACTCCTCCTCCCCCCACTGTCCTCACAGCCTCGACTCCTCCTCCTCTCACTGTCCTCGCAGCCTCGACTCCTCCTCCACTCACTGTCCTCGCAGCCTCGACTCCTCCTCCCCTCACTGTCCTCGCAGCCTCGACTCCTCCTCCCCCCACTGTCCTCGCAGCCTCGACTCCTCCTCCTCTCACTGTCCTCACAGCCTCGACTCCTCCTCCCCCCACTGTCCTCACAGCCTCGACTCCTCCTCCTCTCACTGTCCTCACAGCCTCGACTCCTCCTCCTCTCACTGTCCTCACAGCCTCGACTCCTCCTCCCCCCACTGTCCTCACAGCCTCGACTCCTCCTCCTCTCACTGTCCTCACAGCCTCGATTCCTCCTCCTCTCACTGTCCTCACAGCCTCGACTCCTCCTCCTCTCACTGTCCTCACAGCCTCGATTCCTCCTCCTCTCACTGTCCTCACAGCCTCGACTCCTCCTCCTCTCACTGTCCTCACAGCCTCGACTCCTCCTCGTCTCACTGTCCTCGCAGCCTCGACTCCTCCTCGTCTCACTGTCCTCGCAGCCTCGACTCCTCCTCGTCTCACTGTCCTCGCAGCCTCGACTCCCCCCCCCACTGTCCTCACAGCCTCGACTCCCCCCCCCACTGTCCTCACAGCCTCGACTCCTCCCCCACTCTCCTCTCAGCCTCGACTCTCCCCCCACTGTCCTCGCAGCCTCGACTCCTCCTCCTCTCACTCTCCTCTCAGCCTCGACTCTCCCCCCACTGTCCTCGCAGCCTCGACTCTTCCTCTTCTCACTGTCCTCGCAGCCTCGACTCTCCCCCCCCACTCTCCTCTCAGCCTCGACTCTCCCCCCACTGTCCTCGCAGCCTCGACTCCTCCTCCTCTCACTCTCCTCTCAGCCTCGACTCTCCCACCACTGTCCTCGCAGCCTCGACTCTCCCCCACTCTCCTCTCAGCCTCGACTCTCCCCCCACTGTCCTCACAGCCTCGACTCTCCCCCCCCCCACTGTCCTCACAGCCTCGACTCTCCCCCCCCCCACTCTCCTCTCAGCCTCGACTCTCCCCCCACTGTCCTCGCAGCCTCGACTCCTCCTCCTCTCACTCTCCTCTCAGCCTCGACTCTCCCCCCACTGTCCTCACAGCCTCGACTCTCCCCCCCCCCACTGTCCTCACAGCCTCGACACTCCCCCCCCCCACTGTCCTCACAGCCTCGACTCTCCCTCACTCTCCTCTCAGCCTCATGAATGTTCATGAACCTACAGGAGTGTTCAGTCATCAACAGCAGTGTTCATGAACCTACAGGAGTGTTCATGAGCAAACAGGAGAGTTCTTGAGCCTACAGCAGTGTTTGTGAACCTAGAGGAATCTGAGAGCATGGCTTTCTTTTGCAGACTCCAACCTATCAGAGCCTACAGAGGTGGACACTGAGTCCCGAGTAAGGAAGGGTCAAAGGTCACGGCACAAGGTACGCAAGTTTTTCTGTACATCTGTCTCTTCAGCAAAGATTTTGATCCCGTTGTTCTTCACTCTCTCCCTCTTTCTCTGCTCCCTCCCTTTTCTCTCACTTCATGCTGCAAACTATGCCTGAGTCTAGATCATTGATTTAAATTAAGAAGAGAGGTCCTAGTACAGACCCCTGGGGTACTCCGCTAATTACAGCACCTCAGTTTGTGTGTACTTTATGTGTGCAGGTGGTTATTCAGTTACATACTGTATTGCTACACATGTTACTAACTCCCTATAAAGTGCAACTGATAATAATATAGTGCTGTATTAGATAATATAGTAATTTAAGTACATTATAAACACATCAAATCGTTTCTTTAATGCACGCATAGGGTAACTGTAGGTGTTTGGCTCTGTACATATTGAAACCCTTTATACTACACTGTAAAAATAGGAAGAACTCAGGAGGCTCAGGAACGTAGGAACTCAGCCCTAACGCACACATGTTCCCCGAAAGCCCACTAACTGGGGCCTCTGTGACCCTGCAGGACGCGCGGTACTACAGTGTGGATCTGGAGAGGGGTCCCACCGGCTTCGGGTTCAGCCTGCGAGGGGGCAGCGAGTACAACATGGGCCTGTACGTGCTGGGCCTGATGGAAGGGGGCCCCGCCTCACGCAGCCACAAGATACAGGCAAGGCACCCCACGATTTCTCCGGCCCCCCTCCCTCCTGTCCCTTTCTCCCCTGTGGCTGGATGCCAGGCCCTCAGTGTGCCTGTCTGTGGGGGTCCTGCAGGGTCCTGGCGGCCGTGTGCCTGCGCGTGGGGGTCTTGCAGAGTCTGGGCGACCGTGTGTCTGAGTGTGGGGGTCCTGCAGAGTCTGGGCGGCCGTGTGCCTGCGCGGCCGTGTGCCTGCGCGTGGGGGTCCTGCAGAGTCTGGGCGACCGTGTGCCTGCGCGTGGGGGTCCTGCAGAGTCTGGGCGACCGTGTGCCTGCGCGTGGGGGTCCTGCAGAGTCTGGGCGACCGTGTGCCTGCGCGTGGGGGTCCTGCAGAGTCTGGGCGACCGTGTGCCTGCGTGTGGGGGTCCTGCAGAGTCTGGGCGGCCGTGTGTCTGAGTGTGGGGGTCCTGCAGGGTCCTGGCGGCCGTGTGCCTGCGTGTGGGGGTCCTGCAGAGTCTGGGCGGCCGTGTGTCTGAGTGTGGGGGTCCTGCAGAGTCTGGGCGACCGTGTGCCTGCGTGTGGGGGTCCTGCAGAGTCTGGGCGGCCGTGTGTCTGCGTGTGGGGGTCCTGCAGAGTCTGGGCGACCGTGTGTCTGAGTGTTGGGGTCCTGCAGGGTCCTGGCAGCTGTGTGCCTGCGCGTGGGGGTCCTGCAGAGTCTGGGCGGCCGTCTGTCTGAGTGTGGGGGTCCTGCAGAGTCTGGGCGACCGTGTGCCTGCCCCTCCCCCTGCCCTGCCCCGCCCTGCCCAGGCTGCCAGGGTTTCACCCCTCCTGTGTGCCTCCCGCAGGTGAGCGACCAGCTGGTGGAGATCAACGGCGACAGCACGGGGGGCATGACCCACAGCCAGGCGGTGGACCAGATCCGCCAGGGCGGCAGCCGCATCCACCTGGTGCTGAAGAGGGGCAACGGCTACGTGCCCGATTACGGTGAGCGCGCCGGACTGGGTTCTGAGTTACTGTCGTCGTGCCTGAGGGGTTCTGGGTAAAGTAGGACAACAGCCGCAGTATTATGCCTCCTCTGTTGGAATATTATATTGGGCATCTCTGAGTGCAGAAGCGGATGCACGGTGGCGCAGTTCTGGGGCGCTGGGTTCGGTTCCGGACCTGGGATGCTCTCTGTGTGTGTGGAGTTGTCATGTTCTCCCTGTATTTGTGTGAGTTTCCTCCAGGTGTGACAGCTTTCTCCCACCGTCTAAAAACATACTGGAAGGTTAATTGGCTTCTGGGAAAATCGGCCCTTGTGTGTGTGTGTGTGTGTTGGACTGGTGTCCCGTCCTCAGCCCAGGCTCTCCTATATCCCTCCTCCACTCGGGAGGAACGCGGGAGCAGTTACAGAGAGGAGCCGTCCGGCCCGGGAGGCACTTCAGCCAGCCGTGCGAGACCCCCGGGTCCCCAGAGGCAGCCCAGGGGCTCCCCAGAAACTGGGGGAAATTTTGTGCATACTGGATTCAATCCAGCGGGCCTCACAGCCAGTCTGCTGCTGTCTGCTTACGGGACTGGCACTGCAGCAGTGGCACTGCTTGTGAGAAACTGAAGGTCGCTCGGCTGATAGAGCCTGTCTGGTTCCTTCTGTAGTTGATTAATCCTGGCTGGGCAACGTGCTCCAGACCTCACAACTCTTTGTGTAAAGAGGTGCCTCCTGTTCTGAATACTGTTCTGCTTAGTCAGGGAGGCGAGCCTGTCCAAGGCATGTGCCTTTTCGCGTGGCCTTGGCCCAGTGAGAGCTGGCTGGTCTGTCCAGCAGCCTCTCTCTCCCTGGGGCTGCCCGGTCCTGTGCACTGTTCAGTTGTTCTCTGGCTCTTTTTGTGCTGTAGATTGTTTTTGTTTTTCCTTCCGGCTGGTGCACTAACCTCTCTGCTTCTTTATTCGTTTTCTCTTTCTTTTTTTTGTTCCTGTAATCCCTTTCTCCTCCCACCCTACCCTTGCTGCTCTCTCACTCTGTCTGTGTGCCCTCTCTCTTCTGCGTCCCATCCCCCTGTCCTCACTGTCCTCTCTCTCCCCACTGCCCCCTCTCTCTCTCCCTCCTGTCCCCACTGTTCCCCACTGCTCCCCCCTCTTCTCCCGTCCTCACTGCCCCCTCTCTCTCTCTCTCTCCTCCTCCTCTCTCTCCCTCTCTCTCCCTCTCTCTCCCTCTCTCCTCCTCCTCTCTCTCCCTCTCTCTCCCTCTCTCCTCCTCTCTCCTCCTCTCTCTTCCCTCTCTCTTCCCTCTCTCCTCCTCCTCTCTCCCTCTCTCCTCCTCTCTCCTCATCTCTCCTCCTCCCTCTCTCTCTCCCTCTCTCTCCTCCTCTCTCCCTCTCTCTCCTCCTCTCTCCCTCTCTGTGTGGTGTGCAGTGGAGCTCTCCAGTCTCTCTCTCTGCATGACCAACTCTAAGCTGGGAGAGCCATGCTTCTATGTGATTGGACGTACTGAGAATACGCGGTTGGTAATAGTTCCTGTTAGTTTGTTTTTTGTTTTTTCTTCATCTCTTTTCATTGCTCTCCTTTTGCTTTTTTCTTCTCACAGCACCACCTTCATATCAGCCCCTCAGGAATTACTGTATCGAAACGCCGCTACCTGGTGGTGCACCGACTGCAAACACGCTTCACAATGGGCCGTAGTGTAACAGTCCTGTAACAATAGGGGCTACAGTCCCAGTACAGTAGAACAGCCCAGTTATAATAGGAGCTACAGTCCCAGTACAGTGGAACAGTCCTGTTACAATAGGAATTACAGTCCCAGTACAGTAGAACAGTCCTGTTACAATAGGGGCTACAATCCCAGTACAGTAGAACAGTCCTGTTACAATAGGAGCTACAGTCCCAGTACTGTAGAACAGTCCTGTTACAATAGGGGCTACAGTCCCAGTACAGTAGAACAGTCCTGTTACAATAGGGGCTACAGTCCCAGTACAGTAGAACATTCCTGTTACAACAGGGGCTACAGTCCCAGTACAGTGGAACAGTCCTGTTACAATAGGAGCTACAGTCCCAGTACAGTAGAACAGTCCTGTTACAATAGGGGCTACAGTCCCAGTACAGTAGAACAGTCCTGTTACAATAGGGGCTACAGTCCCAGTACAGTAGAACAGTCCTGTTACAACAGGGGCTACAGTCCCAGTACAGTGGAACAGTCCTGTTACAATAGGGGCTACAGTCCCAGTACAGTAGAACAGTCCTGTTACAATAGGAGCTACAGTCCCAGTACAGTAGAACAGTCTGTTACAACAGGGGCTACAGTCCCAGTACAGTAGAACAGTCCTGTTACAATAGGAGCTACAGTCCCAGTACTGTAGAACAGTCCTGTTACAATAGGGGCTATAGTCCCAGTACAGTAGAACAGTCCTGTTACAATAGGAGCTACAGTCCCAGTACAGTAGAACAGTCCTGTTACAATAGGGGCTACAGTCCCAGTACAGTAGAACAGTCCTGTTACAATAGGGGCTACAGTCCCAGTACAGTAGAACAGTCCTGTTACAATAGGAGCTATAGTCCCAGTACAGTAGAACAGTCCTGTTACAATAGGAGCTACAGTCCCAGTACAGTAGAACAGTCCTGTTACAATAGGGGCTACAGTCCCAGTACAGTAGAACAGTCCTGTTACAATAGGGGCTACAGTCCCAGTACAGTGGAACAGTCCTGTTACAATAGGAGCTACAGTCCCAGTACAGTAGAACAGTCCTGTTACAACAGGAGCTACAGTCCCAGTACAGTAGAACAGTCCTGTTACAACAGGAGCTACAGTCCCAGTACAGTAGAACAGTCCTGTTACAACAGGAGCTACAGTCCCAGTACAGTAGAACAGTCCTGTTACAATAGGAGCTACAGTCCCAGTACAGGAGAACAGTCCTGTTACAATAGGGGCTACAGTCCCAGTACAGTGGAACAGTCCTGTTACAATATGCCACCATAGTCACAGAACAATACTTAAATTTATTTAGAAATTGAGGAGATATGCAAGGTTTCTTTCTTTAGAAATATTAGTAAATGGGAAATATAGCCTATAGCCCAGTATAGGCTTGTTGCCCTCGGCGAGAGTGGCTGCACAGCTCCTGATCTCCCTGCCAGTGATGTGAGCTGTACCTGTCTGACACCCCCAGGCCTCCTGTAGCCCCGATGGCAGCTGACTGTCCACCTCACACGTCCTCCTCCGGGCTCCAGGTGTACCTCCATTTATTCGTTTGTATTTTGAGAAAGTGGTTTGAAAGACACCTACTGTAGAATAATGCACTTGGCGCCTTGCCGGAGAGGCCGGTGTGCGCCCCTCAGACCGCTCTTGTCCTCCCTGCAGGAGTCCCCTGCCCTGTTAGGTCCTCGGGGGGTCTCTCACCCCTGTGCCCCTGCGGCCCGGCGGCAGACCCACCCTCGGGGCAGCTCTGAGCCCAGGCGCTTGAGAAGAGGGACTTGCTGTCCGACACAGCGAGAGCCTGCAGGCACGACACGTGCATTCCTGACAGCATGGAACTGTTGTTCTTGCCTGTGCTATGCCCCTGAGGATGCCGCCGCCGGCTGGGTGATCTGTCTCGGTGTCTTCAGGGCCGGCCTGGAGCTGGAGGAGTGAGCCCCATCTTTACTGAGCTGCCTCCCCCCCAGCACACACACACACACACTCTCTCACACTCACACACACACACGCAGCCTTCAACCGCAGCGCGCCGAGAGCAGGCCGCACGCAGTCACCTCAGATCCTTCCCATGAGCCTCATCGTCACAGATCTCCAGGCGAGAGCGCGTTCAGCGCCTCCTACAGGCAGGCGCAGGGATGTGCGGCCTTGTGTGAACCCTAACTGTCTCCCCCCCCACTCCCCCTTTCCCCCTCTGTCTCTTGTCGCAGGCCCTGAGTTCAGAGGTCAGTCGCCCTCCCCCGCAGTGCTGCACAAGGAGCAGGGTCTGGCTGCAGTAAGGGACGCCGACCGCCCCCGGTCCAGCAGGAGGTCGAAGGTCAAGGAGGAGCAGGGGGAGCAGGAGGAGGACGGGGAGAAGACATCGGGGGGCCACGGGCGGAGAGGGAACAGGGGAGGCGGGAGGCGGCGGGAAGAGGGGTCCCTGTGCCCCGAGACGGACTCCCTGGACGGCGCACTCCAAGGGAAGGGAGGGCGCAGGGGTCAGAGGTCACCATCTAGGGACAGCGCTCGGATCCCGGCCCGGGATGAGGAGGGTGCAGAGCCAGAGAGGGGCAGGGGGAGAGAGAGCAGGGGGGAGAGGGCAGGGGGGCGCAGCTGGAGCGAGGGCAGGGAGGGCAGGAGGGGACAGAGGGGCGAAGAGGAGCGGGGGAGGAAGAGGGAGGGGGAGGAGAGGGGCAAGCGGGGAGGCCACAGCCTCCCCATCCCCGCCGAGGGACTGCCCAGCGCGCAGGCCCCGCCGGAGCCCGAGCGGAGGGGCTCCCCCCCGTCTCCGGCCCCAGCGCAGACCGGCCCCCAGGCCCCGGAGAGAGAGCCTTTCTCCTTCCTCCTGCCCCGGGCCCCGGAGGCTCCAGAGCCGGACGGGGCGAGGGCGTGGGGGGAGGAGGGTGCCAGGCCGTCGGAGGGCAGGTTCAAGCCCAGGGGCACCCTGCTGCCAGGGCCCTGGCTCAGGCCCAGCAAGGAGAAGCTCCTGCTGGCCCTGGACTCCAGTCAGGGGCCTGGAGGGGGCGGCGTGGCGTGAGGCTCTCGCACCTGAGCTCGCGCGCGAGGCCAGCGGGCTCCAGGCACGTCCGCGTTGCCCAGCTGGCCAGAGGAGGCCTGTCCGATTCCCGCTGGTCGGGCAGCGTGCTCCAGGTGCCCCCCGTGTCCGCGGCTACCCGCCGGGCACACCTGCCTCACCTGTCCATCACCTGCCCGCCCTGCCCCCCGCCGTGTCCGAGCCCAGGGCTGGGAGCCCCGGCCCGTGAACGTTTCAGGATTGATCCGTCTTCTTTCGCTCAAGCAGGAGGAGTGCCTGGAGCAACTGGATTCCTTCAGGCACCCATGTAGTCTCTTTTACACCTGTCCGTGTGTGTATATATATAGATAAATGAAGAGGTCGACAAGTTTAATATATTAAAGAATTTATACTTGGTGTACAGCTGGGAGGGGCAATGCAGACTTCAGCTGTTCAGTGTCTGGTTATGGGGAGGTGCTCGGTTCACCACCCTGACAGTGCAGCCGGAGCTCAGGCTGTGTGTGAGGTGACCCTGTCCCTTGTCTCTGGCTCCCTGACTGCCAGAACGTGCTTCCCCTCCTCTCAGCGGAGCGCTGTGCTCGCCAGCTGTGCCTGTGGCCCGTGTGGGCCGGGCTCCTGAAGGCCCGGAGCGCAGTGCACAGGTGACATGGGATTTGTCTGGCTGTGCGGTGCATGTATATAGTTCTAAATACACATGTACAGTTTTGATTCTGAAGATTTTTTTTGTTTTTGTTTTGAATGACTCGTGGGGAATTTTAAACGCAGAATAACGAAGACAGATCCAGGAGGGAGGTGGGTGGGGCACGGGGGATTATTTTTGTACACCTGGACAGCAGCGGTTTGCATGGACGACGGTGACATAGCTCGTTGTGACGCCCGGAGCTGTGTGCTGAGGAATGGCATTTTTCTTGAAAGGCAAATAAAATGCGAAAGTTTCCTGAATGACTCTTCTCTCACTCCTCTCCTTGTTATGTTATTTTTTTTGCTTTTATTAGAGAGGGTTTTAAGGACATCTTCTAATGTATAACACCTAAAAGATAAAACTCTGCATTATTTTAAGGACTTAATGCATCAGTATAGTCCTATGTGCTGAAGACCAGACTCCACACAGTGTGTGACAGAGTCTTCTAACTCTGCTGAAGACCAGACTCCACACAGTGTGACAGAGTCTTCTCACTGTGCTGAAGACCAGACTCCACACAGTGTGACAGAGTCTTCTCACTGTGCTGAAGACCAGACTCCACACAGTGTGACAGAGTCTTCTCACTGTGCTGAAGACCAGACTCCACACAGTGTGACAGAGTCTTCTCACTGTGCTGAAGACCAGACTCCACACAGTGTGACAGAGTCTTCTAACTCTGCTGAAGACCAGACTCCACACAGTGTGACAGAGTCTTCTCACTCTGCTGAAGACCAGACTCCACACAGTGTGACAGAGTCTTCTCACTCTGCTGAAGACCAGACTCCACACAGTGTGACAGAGTCT
The DNA here is from genome assembly GCF_059453375.1 of Lepisosteus platostomus. Classification (NCBI taxonomy): domain Eukaryota; kingdom Metazoa; phylum Chordata; class Actinopteri; order Semionotiformes; family Lepisosteidae; genus Lepisosteus; species Lepisosteus platostomus. Next base: position 3,736,914 of record NC_142613.1, read on the forward strand.
TCTCACTGTGCTGAAGACCAGACTCCACACAGGGTGACAGAGTCTTCTTACTCTGCTGAAGACCAGACTCCACACAGTGTGACAGAGTCTTCTCACTCTGCTGAAGACCAGACTCCACACAGTGTGTGACAGAGTCTTCTCACTCTGCTGAAGACCAGACTCCACACAGGGTGACAGAGTCTTCTCACTGTAGGGGTGAGGGGTGCCAGCCCTGCCCTTGTACCCCACCTGTGCTGTGACAGCTTCACCCCTGTCATTCAGACTTCAGCTGGGGCTCCTTTACCACAGACCTGCAGAGGTCAGCGGCGCTGTTCTGGGTTAATAATAATATTAACAATTCCTTACACTTATATAGCACTTTTGCTGGACACTCCACTCAAAACGCTGTACAGGTAATGGGGATCCCCTCCACCCCCACCAGTGTGCAGCCCCACCTGGATGATGCTCCAGTCCTCTCCCCACACACCAGCTCTCAGTGGGGAGGAGAGCAGAGTGATGAAGCCAGTTCAGAGAGGGGGGTTATTAGGAGGCCATGATTGGTAAAGGCCAGGGGGGGAATTTGGCCAGGACACTGGGGTAACACCCCTACTCTTTGAGAAACGCCCTGGGATTTTTAATGACCACAGAGAGTCAGGACCTCAGTTTTACGTCTCATCCGAAGGACGGCGCCTGTTAACAGTCTAGTGTCCCCGTCACTACACTGGGGCATTAGGACCCACACAGACCGCAGGGTGAATACCCCCTACTGGCCCCACTAACACCTCTTCCAGCAGCAACCTTAGTTTCTCCCAGGAGGTCTCCAACCAGGTACTGACCAGGCTGCTGGGTTAGTGCCGGGCCTCCCTGTCCGAGCTTTGGAGCTTTCTGAGTCGTTACCTTGGGAGACAAGGTGTCGCCAATGAGGTGTAAGCTGCTGACAGTTGCTCCTGCCTGCTTATCTGTCTTTGTGATAAAAGCAAACAAACACAAACAAACACAAACAAACACCGCATGGGTAGAGCAGCAGCTCTGTGGCTGAGGATCTGCACCTGTGGCTGGGAGGTTGCCAGTTTGAATCCCGCGGCTGGCTGGCATAGGAATCCTACTCCGTTGGGCCCCTGAGCAAGACCCTTCACCCCAACTGCTCCAGGGGCGCCGTATAAATGGGTGACCCTGCACTCTGACCCCAAGCTTCCCTCCCTGTCTGTGTGTCTCATGGAGAGCAAGTTGGGGTCTGTGAAAAAGATGAATTCCTAATACAAGAAATTGTATATGGCCAATAAAGGGATCTCTCGAAACAACCAGGCTCTCCTATGCACAGGTTTGATTTCATCCAAAGGGTGATAAACTCGCTGCAGCCACAAGGTGTCACTGTAACACATGTTTTCCCATTCTTCTTATTTTTTTCCTCTTTTTTGGTACTAAACCTGCAGGTGAGCGAAGGCGTCTCATCCCAAGTGACCAAGATGTCCTCCCTCTATTTGTTCGGCATTTCTCACATTCTCCTGGCAGAAATATCCCTCCTTTCGCACTTGTCAACACTGTCTTTAAGTGTCACCCTAGTGTCGGTGTTAAAATGAAACACAGGTTTGCTCAGGGTTAACAGATCCTGTTTTAACACAGACAAGGGCATTTCTATTGACGACGTTCGAGTAGGGAGCTGTGTGAGCATGCGTTGGCTACAAAGAAACAAGTATAGGTTCATTCCACACCGAACAATAAAGGAGAAACAGCATGTTTACTGTAGAGCCTTCTTCTGGGGTCTGTCTCGGCGTGGAATTGCTGTTTATGGAACAAGAGGTTTATTCAGGGCTGTAAAGAGAAAGACAACACCCGAAGAAGACTCCACAGCCGAAACGTTGTGTTGTCTTTCTTCTCTTTTCAGCCTGAGATAAACCTGTTACTTGTTCCTTTGCAGCCTACCCCTGCTGACCCCACTACCCACCCGTTTTGCTATTTATGTTGAGGACCGTTCACCTGATATGAGAAGCGACACGAAAAAATTATCCTGACACGAACGATTGGCCCTTGTCTTCAGGTGATACTGTGTGTGGTGGACTTTTCCAAGGCCTGCGGGCTCAAGCACAAAGATTCCAGCAGCTAAGGGCTTTTAACAGTAACAATTAAATTGCGTTTTTTAACAAATGTTCTGGAGGCATGACAACAGCCCAGCTCAATCAGACTCAGCTGTCAGTAATGAGCAATCGCTCCTGACAATCCATTCCTCTCCCAAACTCTATAAATAATAGGAGATCCCCACCTCTCTCTCTTGCACGTCTCGTGTATCCTACCTCCACCTCTGCAGCTGCCCCTTGGTCACCCTGCATGGGGGTCCTGGTCTCCTTGTCCCTCTGGTCAGGACGTCAGCCCTATGCCAAGCGGGTTAAGCCACAATTTCGCTCCACGACGCTTTCATCTTGGGTGTTTGTCATTCCTCGTGAACTTGAACCGGCATCGCTAGAGCTGTAAGGAACAGCCTGGGTCTGTACGGGCCAGTGAACGGGCCGGTCCATTCACAACGAACACCGCCCGGGACCCGCTGTCGAGCCCAGCTGCAGCTCCCCTCCGCCGGAGCCGGAGAAAGGTCTGTGCTTTTCTCCGAGCCTTCCTGGGGTAACAGTCACGCACAGATCGCTGGCTCTGTTCCTGCTCTTCTCACAAAGCTAGCTCATGACAAGGTAGATGCATATTTTTTTTTTTTAGAAACCAGCTCAGTTGTTTTAAGGTGAAGTGTCCGTTTTTTTTTTTCCAACGGAGCTGCAATGAAAGTGAATTTAGCTCGCTGGCACCCGGGAGTGCCCTGCGAGTCTGACCCGGGGCGTCTGGAATTAAACCGTTTGCACTTCGGGGTTGAAACGAATTAATTCAGCTGATGTCTTTGCCCAGGATAATTGCATTATCTGCAAGTCATTTCTCACCTAAACGTGTAAGGAAGTTTATAGAGTATGATATTGATTGGGACCGGTCTGAGGAACGGCGGCATACAATCTAATCAATATGTTGCGTAGCTGAGCACAAACGCACTGCACGATCTGAGCGCCTGCAGGAGCCGATGCGCGGTATGGCAGTGCAATCGGATTGGGTTGCAGGCGTGCAGTTTGCTGACACAGCTGTGGCGTTCGCGCGCCGGGGAGCCGGGGAGCCCGGCCCGAGCTCGGGAATCCGTACCCTCCCGCCGCGGCGCGTGATGAGATTATCAACAGACTCCTACAGTACGCATCGGCAGTAATTAAACAGCGGCGCACGGGGAAAAAAAAAATAGTCGTCAGCAGAGCAGGTTGAAATGCGATTATGCCTCAGTACGGTACACCACAGTCTTGTAAAACAGAGGGGAAATTGAATAAAGGCACACAAACACATCATCCGATACTGTGGACTGCGCGTAGCATGGGGGGGCTGTATTATAACAACCTGCAGGCCCTCCCATATACCCCATTGCGCAGTTTCACGCCAACCCACTCCCCAATTATCCAATTGATGATGAATTGACTCGGTCCAATAATTAAAGCCGCGGTACCGAAGTGCCGCAGTGGATGAGGCGGAGAGGGGCGGAGAGCGCCGGGACCTGCCCCGCTGTCCCGCCTGTCAGCCAGGTTCTGGTTTCGCGTCCGTGTTCCGAAACCGGGGGTTCGTTTTCGCTCGGCTACTGCGGGAGACCCGGGAGAAACTGGTAAAAATCGGATCAGGCGCAGCTGGGGATGACACACCGAGACGTCTTATTAAAAATAAAAGATTCATAACCTCCTCAGAATTTCACACTGTTTGTGTCGCAGGCGAACTGACATGCTGAGGAGCAGTCCTGACGCGGGCGGACCGCGCTGATTCATATTCGTCTACGGGGGCTCTGCTGTGAGTCCCGGGTCAGTCACAGGTGTGGACACGGCCGGACGCAGTGACGCCGCACGTCTGGGGTTCCTGCTCCGCAGCGGGGGTCCGACCGCTGGCTGGTGGGGTTCTGTCCCCTTCCTCTCCCCCCGCCGGGACCAGCCTGTGCCTGTTCACGGCCCTGGCTCAGCCCACACGCGCTCACAGGGGCTCGAGCCTGGCAAGGACAGCCCATCGCCCGCCGGGACAGCTGCTGCTGCTGCTCGAGCGGCACGAGGATGAGTGTGGTCCTGCAGCAGAGCGGACGGGCAGGAGGAGCCCACAGTCCCTGAGCACTGCAGCACCAGCACTAAGGACCCCATCAGTCCCTACAGGCAGAGATCTGTAGCCACCAGCAACTGCTGCCTGTCCACCACAGCTGGAGCTCCCTCTGGACTGGGCTGCTGTGTCCAGTGTCCTGTTCTGTCAGTCTCACTGGTGTCCACCACAGCTGGAGCTCCCTCTGGACTGGGCTGCTGTCCCCAGTGTCCTGTTCTGTCAGTCTCACTGGTGTCCATCACACCTGGAGCTCCCTCTGGACTGGGCTGCTGTCCCCAGTGTCCTGTTCTGCCAGTCTGTGCCACACTGTCTCACTGGAGTCCATCAGGATGGTCACCACAGAAGTGAACTGGGCTCCAACGCGCCAGTGACATTAAGGTGCTGTTCTCTTTATGTGTAGGCCATTTTTTATAACCACCGAGTCAGGACCTTGGTTTTATGTCTCATCTGAAGGACAGCGCCTTTTTACAGTGCAGTGTCCCTGTCACCGTACTGGGGCATGAGGACCCATACAGACCACAGTGCCCCCTACTGGCCCCACTAACACCTCCCAGCAGCAGCCTCAGCTTTCCCAGGAGATCTACTGGCCAGGCTCGCTCCTGCTGAGCTCCAGTGGGCTGCCAGCTGGGGAGGCTGCTGGCACAAGTTTAAGGTAATCTTGAATGAGTGTCCTGCGATGTACTGTAGGTGTTTGGAGCCCCACTACTGTCTGCCCTGCATTTTACTGTGTGTATCAGTTCTCTTCTGCCTGGTGTACCGAGGAGTGCCGAGAGCTGGCTGTGTCTGTTTATTCCTACCCCCTTCTCTCTCCCTTCAAAGGTTTAATTAGCCTTGTTAAAATGCCTCCGTTCCGTAATTTAATTACAGATACCTGGTGATGAAATGTGTTGAAATCTGCTCTGCGTTCTTCAAAGGGGAGAGATGGCGTTACGCTGGCTGTTAGGAGGGTGTAATCAGTGTGCTGCCCCACTCGACACAATGCTCCTAATAAGATAAAGACCCTCTCTCCTGAGACGCGCCCATTGTTGGGGTAGGCAGATGGAAATGGCTGGAATGGACAAGGAACAATCAGATGTGTTAATTGTGTCTGATTTAAAATGCTGGTGTTCCACTGGCAAGCGGGCGACGCATAGCAGGGACTCTGCAAGAAAATAATGAGCCCGTCACTCCTCTTTCTTCTGTACAGAATGAAGAGGCTCTTCAGAGACAATCTCTCTAGTGGATCGGTTCCTTTTAGAGAGAAGGAGACACTTGAAAGCAAGCAGTTCTGGTGCGGACTAACCTTGAAAACCTGGAAGGCCATATCCTAGTGAAGAGCTGCTGCAGTAGTGTGTTACTGTCTAGAAGTACTGTGTTATAGTGGTAATGTGTTACTGTGCTTTTATCAACAGCTACAGTCTCCAACCCTGGACAGACTCAGTCCAGGTTTCACAGTCGTGTTCAATCTTGACCCCTATAACTGATCCATTTTGTTCGTTTAAATGAAGGTAAATTAGAACCGAATTATTCTTTTGCAATCCTCCTGGTTATTAAATACTGACAGACGTGTTTTTAATCTCTCCTATCATACTTTGCTGCCTTTGTTACCTATAGGCACTAAGGTATCCAGTAGCTCTTATCATGAGGCACATGAAATAATTATTTCACTCGGTTATCCATAGCTGCTGAGGTATAACCAGCTGGTACTGTTTTATCATCTGCAGGCACTGAGATGTAAGCAGAAATTACTGTAGTGTGCTGTTGCTATAGGAACTAAGATATTAATGTCCTTTATCCTGATGTCTATAGGTGCGGCAATATTGCCAATGGTACTGTACCAATTTCTATTTACTGTGACATAGCCTGTGGGTACTGTACTGGTCTCGAGCTGCTATCAACAGATGTTCTTTGTCTTTTTCGTTGTAGCTATAAAGGCCCAGCCGACACATGCTGCTTGCAGACACCTGGCTCTAGCTGATAGGCACTGCACTGTGCTGTTGCCCGCAGCTAATGAAGTCTAGCCCAGGGACACGGCACTTCACCGCTGTCTGCTCACACTGAGGCAAAGCCAGCGGGAACTGTGCTATCCCTGTAATGAAGGGGAAGTGAATTTTGAGTGCCCCAGGATCTTGGAAATAAAAATGGAATAAATACATAAAATTATGACAGAAAAACAATGCTCCACCCTCCCAGCGCACCTGTATCACTCGTGCGTGTGCATGTCTGCTTCAGTGCTTGTAAAGTGACATACCGTGCTCCGAGATCTCCTGGTGGGAGGAACAGCTCCTGGCTGTCGTTAGGAGGGAGTGAGTGATCAAGCGCCGCTGCTGCGTGTGTCAGGCCGTCAGCGGGGCTGGGGGGCTTGCGTGAGGCATGGGGGGGGGCTGGCTGTGGGCAGTGCGGCCTGTTGTCTGCTGTCTGCTCCGCTCCGTCCGCGGCTTGGGGGGCTCAGGCTGCTGTCCGGGGGGGGCCCTCCCGAAGCCCGAACTCTCTGCGGCCACCGCGAGCGCTGCTCAGAGGCCTGTCTCCTGCACTGAGCCCCAATGGGTTCTAGCCCACCTAGTTCTGGGGATGACTGAATCATGTATCCACACCTTTGGATTAGCTTACGATACCACTGGCCTGCCCCTCAATCGTCAATAAGTGCCATTTCTTTCCCCAGCTGTCTGGCACGCGGGTCTAGAAGAAAGGCTTGCGATGCACAACAGCTCGGCGCGTTCTGGGCTCTATCGTGAGCAGGAAGCCACAGGCCGGCCCAAGCTGCTGGACTTTTCTACGCTGGGCGCCTCATTGCTGTGTAAATATATTCCGCTTGAGGGAAGACGGCGCGGAGAACTGGATGAGGCCTTCATGGGAAAGCAGTAAGATCCAGATCTGTATTCTTATAAATCACCAGGAACTTGATCTTTCAAGCTCGTTGGTTTAGTTAACATTCTTAAATAATGGACAGACGTACAGTTTAAAAGATGACGCATTCTTGCCGGGACGTTTGCGCGCGAGTATGCCGCGGCCGGGCAGCGGGGTCCTTATCTGCGCGAGCTCTGGCCGCCCAGCGCCGGCTCCGAGGACGCAGCCCGGTTCGTCAGCGGCCCGGTTTTCAATCGGCTGTGACAGGAGGCTTCATTTCCTTCCTGTTAACCCCCCCCGCCCAGAGAAGACGGCTCCTTGGCAGGGCTTACATGACTGTACATCTCCAGCCTTGAACGGCCGAGTCCGGGAAATTAAATGTCAAATATCCAATCGTTACCCAAACAAATGTCAAGCTGCACGGCGGTAAATGGGGGGGAAAATAATCCCATTATATTTTGTTTTAATTGAACATTTGCGGGGGGATACAGAGGACTGATGAGGACCTGTGGTGTGGACGTAGACGCACGCGGGTCAGGACGGGGAAGCTCTTGCTCGCTCTCAGAATGCACGATCAGGGTTCGGGCTGCACGCTGAGGCGGGAGACTGCAGACGGGAGAGGGTTTTGCAGCCGGCGGGGGGGGCATTTCAGGAGGAGCCGGATCTTGGGGATTCCTGGAGAAACCCCTTGGGGAGAGCGGATCAGTAAGACCCGGAGGTGGGGCGGCCTTCCTCTCGCCCGTCTGCGGCCAGCTCCTGGTTTGTGTCTGAGGTCTTGGGAAGGAATAAAGGTGAAGCCTGGACTGAGGCCCCCCTGGGTAAGAACTGGGTCACAGTGTGTACCACCTCGCCTACAGCTAGGAGACCGGCCGGGCCCTCGGGGGTCCCTCCAGCTGGGAGGATAGGTCTGACAAGTTTTTCAGACTTTCCGCGCTCGATGCGAGACACTGCAGCTGTGCGGGGGGCTTCTTTACCACGGCGGGCGCCTGCGCCTTCAGGTTAGTCCGGTCGTCCAGAGAGGTTAAATACCGCAATCGGCCCGCCAAGGTCAGTGGGCGGGCTGAGCCCCAGTGGACACTGACGCTCCTCCAGGTGCATTGAGTGACCGGACTGCAGGTCTGTCCAGCCTGGCACTGAAGGAGCGGAGATACATCCACTGTTCAGACTTCACGCCCCTCACTCTCCTGGCCTTACACTGGGTTCCTAGCTGGAAATCCCCGAAAAAAAGGAGCATCTTAGTTTTTTTTGTATTCGCTACCGTGCACAGGACCTTGTAATTGTTAGATTTGTTTTTCCAATGTGTGCAACTGAGACAATAACTAGATCAGTTAAGTCGGTCAAGGAGCTGGGAGCCTGGTTGGGTTGAAAGCCAGAGACCCCACAACCAGGGGTGGAGTTTGACTGCAGGCATACTGGCATGTCTCGATGAACTGGACGCGCTTCTTTACGCAGAGAGTGGTGGGTGCTGTGCTGCGTTTTGCTCACTTCTTTCCAGGGAAACGCCTCGGGCTCCCACCCTGTCCCATTGCCCTGTTCAATACCGTGAGATGCATGTTCTTGGGCAAAGCATAGCAGAAATGTTTCAAGTTCATTTAACTCGGTCCATCGATAAGGGAAAAGACCGCAAAACACGGAGAAGGGTTGGGAATACGAAGTCCCTGCTGTTTTTTTTTCCCCCTAAATGGAGCTGAAAAGAATTAGACTGCCTTGGAGCAATGGTGTCTCATGTTTACCTGCTTTTCTGTTGCACTTGAGATAAGTCGAGGTGCAGGCGAACCGGGGGAGAGGAGTGTACTGCACCGAGAGTGATCAGGGAGACTGTGGAAGCTGATGGAGCCTGACTGGGCCCCGTCAGAGTGAGCAGTGTGGGAAAGCTGTGATGGGCGGAGTGGCCTGCTCTCATCGTAAGACCTTTCTTCCAATTTTAATCTTCCAGACGTTCAGAGACGCGATGGGAAGACTTTGTGCACAGGCTGGTGTCTTTACAGCGCCTGCGGAGTGGATGTGTTGGTGTTCGGCCGAGCTCTGGGGATCTCCCAAGAGTCGTGTTTCTGAGAAATGTGACCAGTGACAAGGGGACGGGCTTCAGGAATGGGGCTGCTCCAAAATCAAGAGCCATGCTTACTCTCTGAAAGAGCACAGCTCCTGGGCAGTTCGGCTCCCCGCCTGTGACTCAAACCTGTATCTGCCTGGATTGAATTTCACTGCCTCACCTTCTGCTGAGGTTTTTTTTTTTCCATCCGATTTGTAATTTCAACCACGTTGTACAAAAATCCCGTCCTGACTCCTGAGCCTGCCTGCTTTGATTTAGAGAGAAATGTCTCCCTAACGTCTTGCTGGAAGGAGGGGGGAGTCCGGGGAGGAGAGGGGAGGAGGTGGTGTCTTGGGGGACTCAGATTTAAGAAGCTTGGGCTGCAGAGTTTTACATTCATTATTGACACTGCAGCTCACGTCCGTGGGCAGAGGGGGAGAGTGGGGGGGGGGGGGGCTGTGGTTTGCTCCCTCCTCACGTCTGCAGTCAGAAGTACGTGCCGCTGGGGCGAGCTCTTTGCTTCGCCTGTGTGTGCGTCTCCTCGGGCACGGCCGGCGCCCGCGGGCAGCAGAGGCCTTCTGCTGTCGGCCTGCTCCTCCGGCAGAAGCCACGGGCCCCCTTTCCGAGCTGGTCGGGAGGTTGGCTCACGACAGTTTTTTTCCTTCTTTTTCCAGCACATTCCGCCTGCAGGCCCGCTCTCTGGGTGCAGACAGCGGGCGGTGACGTTGGCCACACCGCCCAATAACCCGGAGTGGCCGTGGACGTTTGTGAGATGTCCAGGCCGTACTTTTTTTTTTTGTTGTTGTTGAATTGGGAAGGGTAAGGGGAGAAAAATCAGCCAATTTACTGATTTTCTCAGTTAAAAAAAACCCAACAGAATTGCCCTGAAATTCCTACAGCCATATTGTCAGCAATTAATGTGCAAATGCAGTTGAGGCAGCTGTTTGGCAGGGAATGAGCAGCAGTTTCCAAGGGCGAGGATTGCACTAGTAACTGCCCCTTGCCCACCCAAGGCAGATCTGCGTTGGCAGTTATCACCGGCGATACTTTCTGTTAATTGCCACCATGTTTTTCTAATCGAGCAGCTTTCACTGCTTACAGTACTTCTGCCAATATTCCTGCAGCGATTGTGTGGCTGTTCAAGGGCCGATCAGAAATCATCATGCAAGGCACACAAGTGCAGCAGGAGTTCGGTTTGAAGCCATTTCATTTTCCCCTACTGGGTTACAAAACTGATTAGGATTTAAGCCGAGGAATGGCTCAGCCGTACCCAAGCTTGGGGAATAAAATTCAGCCGTCTAGACAAGGGCATGAGAGGGTGTGGCCTTGTTCTGGCCAGGTAAGGGGCTTATGAAAAGCAGTTTCCAGCTCAAGGCCCACATCTGCCCGTGTGTCTGGTGGGCATCGCCCCGCGTGAGCCCCTCTGTCCCCGTCCCCGTAGGAACGGGCCGTGCTGCCACAGTTCACCTCGTCTCCGCGCTCGTGGCTGTGGATGGTGGACCTGCTGTGCGAGTGCGGTGCTTCACTCTAAACCCACCCGCTGGGCTCCCAGGAAGCAGCCTCGTGCGAGACGTTGCACAGCACGAGAAAGCAAAGAGGAATAAAACCGACTGATCCATGCAAAATGTGCGTGCTAAAAAAAAAAAGAAATGAGGAATTTTAAAAACCGGCGCACTGATGTAATGGCAGTGCGAACGCTTCTGTCGCTGTTGTTGTTGCTGTGACTAGCGAGATTCTCCCTCACCCAGTTTCCTGTCGGCCCTTTCATCTTCTCCCAACATCTCTCGGTATCCAAGGTGACACTCCTCCATATGGCCTTTTCCTTCTGTTTTACTTTTCATTCTCCAGGCTTCAAGGTGACCCTTTGTCTCCTTCCCTTCTCTCGCCCCTCCTCTCCCTCCCCTCGCGCCGGCTGCTTCCCTGTCTGGCGCTCCTCTGGCGGTCAGGGTGTGGCAGCTCTTCCCCGTGACCCCCGAATCTCTCTCTCTCCCCGTTCAGATCCACCTTCCTCTGTCTGCGGGTCCTGTACTCTGTCTGCTGGAGGTGAACCTCACTCTGGCAATAATAGATCTCCCCCCTCTTGCCCTCCTTCTGTCCTCTCCTCTTTCTCCCCATCTCCCTCTTGTCTTTCTGCTGGAGACAGGTGTTCATTCTCTGTCCACAGCTTCCCTCCTTTAATTACTGCATCTCTCAGAGGAGGATCGAGAGAGAGAGAGGAGCTGGTTTCACTCTCCTGCATGAGCCAGTCTCTAAATATAGAACAGACCCCCCTGCGCCTATCTACCTACAATCGTTTCATCAGTTTGTGTTTGCAGGGTTTTTGTACCACAAATGACACATCGGTTTAGAACTTCTTTTTTTTTTTCCTCCTGAAGACGCGTCCCTTTTAAATATTGCTTCAGATTCACCGCGATGTGCTGAAGGTGCGAGGCTCACTCCCTGCTGTCTCTGAGGCACGCGCGTTAATACCGTGCCAGTCTGAAAGGCGCCGCCAGCGATGTCTGCAGCAGAACTCGGCGCGGGAAATTTAGAATTGTCTTTAACCAAAAAAAATGCGAAGTAACCCTGTTTCATGGTTCAGAACTGGAGCAAAAAGCAGAGTAACTTAGTTACTCTCAAGATAAGACTTAATGTAATTGTCCAGTCTGCCTATTAATACTTCTGCATCTCTGGCATAGAAGACAGCATCTGTGTCAGGCCCCACATAATGCATGGTGAGCTATAGCCAGTACTGTAACGTTGGTGTGTTTGCTGTGGTCTTTGTTAGGTAATGAATGGTATTTCCTCTACAGTCTGTTAAAAGTTAAAAGTAATTTTTCACCCGCCCATCTAAAGCACTAACACACAACCTCGAAATATAGGAAGCAGGAAGTCTGCCATGCTCCAGCTATCACTGCTGAAGGCTGTGCAGTCACCCCTCAACAGTGCCGGTTTCTGTGGGGTTGGAGGATCAATAGCAATTCATTCTGAAAGACAGAGGCAGACAGTCAAACAGATTTACAAAACGCAGGCGAGCTGATAGTGACTCGCTGATGCACAGTGAGACAGTGAGGCTGGCCCCGCAGGTCACCAGCCAGTGACCGGGAGAAGAGACCTGTTTCATTCTGCACAGACCTTAAAAGGGGCGAAATAGGAGGTCGTGCTCTGACTCTACCCTCTCTCTCTTCTCTCTTCTCTCTTCTCTCTTCTTCTCTCTCTCTCTCTCTCCATCCCTGCCTCCCCTGCCTGTCTGAGTGAGACAGATACCCTTCTGAACCCGCGCTGGCCTGCCTCTGCCCCCCTGCGCAGTGAATAATTGATCCTGCCGGAGTGAGAGAGCTGTCACCGCAGTGTGTTGACAGCATGATGACAGACTCATTACATCAGTGTCACAGCAACGGCTGCCCTGCCGTGACACAGCGACCAGATGGGAGAGTACAAGACCTTCGCAGAGCCTCCTGCACCGGAGCACCAACCAAACCACCCCCCCCACACCCCTCTCGTTTTCCACTGTGGGCTCCTGCTGTTTGGGGTTCTGTTCCGTTTTCTAAACGAATACAGTTTTTGGAAGGTATGGGGGTGCAGACCGGGCCCTGTAGGTGCTCCCCCCTGTTAAAGCCTGCGGAAAGGCGCTGAGATCGCGGCGCCAGCTGGCGGTGTCGTGGCGGGCGATGGCAGCTGCCGCCGGAGCTCAGGAATGCAGTGGTGTGGAGGCATCTGCAGGGCGGGCCGCAGCTCATTAGCATGCAGAGCACGCTGCGGCCGGGCCTCCTGAGGGGTCATGCAAGCCGGCTGTGATGTGCAGGCGCACAGTGGATACGCCACACTTCCGATCTCGCATGAAGAAGGCCGGCGGACAATTTGAGCTGCTCAGACTCTTAGGAATGAATATCATCTGGCAGTGCACTTTATTACGGATATGATCCTGCTTTATGTTACATCTTTGTATTACATTGTTGACCACAACTGCAGATAGAACCCCATTAATGGCAAAACATTATAGTGTACACTATATTGTTAGATATTGTGGGGATAACATTAAAGCACTGTAGTAGTCTGGGGTAAGAGTGTTTGAGATAAGTATTATAGTCTGGGGTAACAGTGAGGAGTGTGGGAGAGCGGTACTGTAGTGTGGGGTAACAGTGAGGAGTCTGGGAGAGCGGTACTGTAGTGTGGGGTAACAGTGAGGAGTGTGGGAGAGCGGTACTGTAGTGTGGGGTAACAGTGAGGAGTGTGGGAGAGCGGTACTGTAGTGTGGGGTAACAGTGAGGAGTGTGGGAGAGCGGTACTGTAGTCTGGGGTAACAGTGAGGAGTGTGGGAGAGCGGTACTGTAGTGTGGGGTAACAGTGAGGAGTGTGGGAGAGCGGTACTGTAGTGTGGGGTAACAGTGAGGAGTGTGGGAGAGCGGTACTGTAGTGTGGGGTAACAGTGAGGAGTGTGGGAGAGCGGTACTGTAGTGTGGGGTAACAGTGAGGAGTGTGGGAGAGCGGTACTGTAGTGTGGGGTAACAGTGAGGAGTGTGGGAGAGCGGTACTGTAGTGTGGGGTAACAGTGAGGAGTGTGGGAGAGCGGTACTGTAGTCTGGGGTAACAGTGAGGAGTGTGGGAGAGCGGTACTGTAGTCTGGGGTAACAGTGAGGAGTGTGGGAGAGCGGTACTGTAGTCTGGGGTAACAGTGAGGAGTCTGGGAGAGCGGTACTGTAGTCTGGGGTAACAGTGAGGAGTCTGGGAGAGCGGTACTGTAGTGTGGGGTAACAGTGAGGAGTGTGGGAGAGCGGTACTGTAGTGTGGGGTAACAGTGAGGAGTGTGGGAGAGCGGTACTGTAGTCTGGGGTAACAGTGAGGAGTGTGGGAGAGCGGTACTGTAGTGTGGGGTAACAGTGAGGAGTCTGGGAGAGCGGTACTGTAGTGTGGGGTAACAGTGAGGAGTGTGGGAGAGCGGTACTGTAGTGTGGGGTAACAGTGAGGAGTGTGGGAGAGTCTAGAAGTGTCATTTTGGCAGCTGGCTGCAGTTGCCAAGGAAACCCCTCCATTCGAGGACAGCGTTGAGTGTGCCTGCACGCTACCCTTAATGTTCCACACATTGTACAGATGAACCACAGATGTTCTCTAAAACAAACACTGTCAGCCCATCAGTATCTGTTTAAGTCTGCACCTACAGCTTCACACTCACCTGCGTCACCTGGAGAGCAGAGAGCAAGCAGCGCAGTCCACATGTAGGCCAGTGAACTTTGGACTTATAGAGCCCACAGCTGTGTTCTGTACTTACTGGTTGAGCCACGTGGGAGCCCCCTCTGTCTGCAGCACTCTGCTGAAATGTCCTGTTTGTATTACATGTGGGGTCTGTGTACAGTGTGTGTTGTGGGGAGAGATCTGGGCTGTTTGATGCTCCATTAGTTTGTCAGCTCTGTGCAACACTGGGCTGTGCCACTACAGCAGGCTTACAAATTAATTTCACCACATCTCCCATCCCCCAGCTCTCTTCCCCTCTCTCCGTCTCCCTTTTCTCCTTTCCCCCCTCTGTCCTTCTCCGTCTCTCTGTCTCCCTCCTCCTCTTTTATGATCTCAATCTTTCTCCTTCCCTTGACTGCAGTGACCCCCTTTCCTGCTGATTGTTCTCACTTCCTCCTGGAGAGAGGGAGGGAGATGGAGAGAAGGAGGGATGGGGACAGAGGAAGAGAGAGAGGGAGGGAGGGAAGGGGTTAACTGCAGCTGAGCTGGGCTTGGTGCCAGTGTGGAAATGAGGGCTGTCTAATGAGGTATTGATCTCCGACTGCCTGGGGGCACAGCACCTCCAACACAAACAGGCCCTGCTGCACCCCCTGTGTGTGAGCGTGTGTGTGTGGGAGGCAGTGTAGGCATCTCTGTGTCTGCTTGTTAGAGTCTACAGTCTGGTGTGTGTGTCTGTAACGACCCGCTTCTACACAAACCACCGCATTCTGCCCCTTGCAGCCCCGTAGAAGTGTCCTTGGCTTGTGGCACCAACCACTTAAATAAGATTGATAATCCAGCGGTAGGAGTGTCTGCACTTACAGCCCAGTGTTGAGTGTGCCTCCCTCTCTCTCTCTGCTCTCTCCCTGTTCAGGTGTGTGAAGGAGTGTCTGCACTTACAGCCCAGTGTTGAGTGTGCCTCCCTCGCTCTCTCTGCTCTCTCCATGTTCAGGTGTGTGAAGGAGTGTCTGCACCTACAGGCCAGTGTTGAGTGTGCCTCCCTCTCTCTCTGCTCTCTCCCTGTTCAGGTGTGTGAAGGAGTGTCTGCACCTACAGGCCAGTGTTGAGTGTGCCTCCCTCTCTCTCTCTGCTCTCTCCATGTTCAGGTGTGTGAAGGAGTGTCTGCACCTACAGGCCAGTGTTGAGTGTGCCTCCCTCTCTCTCTGCTCTCTCCCTGTTCAGGTGTGTGAAGGAGTGTCTGCACCTACAGGCCAGTGTTGAGTGTGCCTCCCTTTCTCTCTGCTCTCTCCCTGTTCAGGTGTGTGAAGGAGTGTCTGCACCTACAGGCCAGTGTTGAGTGTGCCTCCCTTTCTCTCTGCTCTCTCCCTGTTCAGGTGTGTGAAGGAGTGTCTGCACCTACAGGCCAGTGTTGAGTGTGCCTCCCTTTCTCTCTGCTCTCTCCCTGTTCAGGTGTGTGAAGGAGTGTCTGCACTTACAGCCCAGTGTTGAGTGTGCCTCCCTCTCTCTTTCTGCTCTCTCCATGTTCAGGTGTGTGAAGGAGTGTCTGCACCTACAGGCCAGTGTTGAGTGTGCCTCCCTCTCTCTCTGCTCTCTCCCTGTTCAGGTGTGTGAAGGAGTGTCTGCACTTACAGCCCAGTGTTGAGTGTGCCTCCCTTTCTCTCTGCTCTCTCACTGTTCAGGTGTGTGAAGGAGTGTCTGCACTTACAGGCCAGTGTTGAGTGTGCCTCCCTCTCTCTCTCTGCTCTCTCCATGTTCAGGTGTGTGAAGGAGTGTCTGCACCTACAGGCCAGTGTTTAGTGTGCCTCCCTCTCTCTCTGCTCTCTCCCTGTTCAGGTGTGTGAAGGAGTGTCTGCACCTACAGGCCAGTGTTGAGTGTGCCTCCCTTTCTCTCTGCTCTCTCCCTGTTCAGGTGTGTGAAGGAGTGTCTGCACCTACAGGCCAGTGTTGAGTGTGCCTCCCTTTCTCTCTGCTCTCTCCCTGTTCAGGTGTGTGAAGGAGTGTCTGCACCTACAGGCCAGTGTTGAGTGTGCCTCCCTTTCTCTCTGCTCTCTCCCTGTTCAGGTGTGTGAAGGAGTGTCTGCACTTACAGCCCAGTGTTGAGTGTGCCTCCCTTTCTCTCTGCTCTCTCCCTGTTCAGGTGTGTGAAGGAGTGTCTACACCTACAGGCCAGTGTTGAGTGTGCCTCCCTTTCTCTCTGCTCTCTCCCTGTTCAGGTGTGTGAAGGAGTGTCTGCACCTACAGGCCAGTGTTGAGTGTGCCTCCCTTTCTCTCTGCTCTCTCCCTGTTCAGGTGTGTGAAGGAGTGTCTGCACCTACAGGCCAGTGTTGAGTGTGCCTCCCTTTCTCTCTGCTCTCTCCCTGTTCAGGTGTGTGAAGGAGTGTCTGCACTTACAGCCCAGTGTTGAGTGTGCCTCCCTCTCTCTTTCTGCTCTCTCCATGTTCAGGTGTGTGAAGGAGTGTCTGCACCTACAGGCCAGTGTTGAGTGTGCCTCCCTCTCTCTCTGCTCTCTCCCTGTTCAGGTGTGTGAAGGAGTGTCTGCACTTACAGCCCAGTGTTGAGTGTGCCTCCCTTTCTCTCTGCTCTCTCACTGTTCAGGTGTGTGAAGGAGTGTCTGCACTTACAGGCCAGTGTTGAGTGTGCCTCCCTCTCTCTCTCTGCTCTCTCCATGTTCAGGTGTGTGAAGGAGTGTCTGCACTTACAGCCCAGTGTTGAGTGTGCCTCCCTCTCTCTCTGCTCTCTCCCTGTTCAGGTGTGTGAAGGAGTGTCTGCACTTACAGCCCAGTGTTGAGTGTGCCTCCCTCCTACAGCAGTGCCTGCTGGGACTGGCTGCAGAACACACCTGCGTTAAACATGACGCATGAATCCCTGCTCTCTGGAGTGCGTGCTGAGCTGCTCTGTGCGACACCTCTGGGAGTGAGAGATGTCTTCTGTGCAGCTGGACCCTGTAGAGTGTGGAAGGGACCTCTGTCTCCCTCTCTCCTGCCTTCCTCCCACTCTCTTTCTCTCTCTCCCGGCTGACGTGCTGAAGATTCTCTTTCCTGCTCTGTCTGACAGAGAGTTTAATTCTCCACCGTTTTCCACTGCTCCTGTTAGACCCAATTACACTGGTGTGAGCAGCCAGCTGCTAATGAAGACGGCTTCTCAGTGGGAGTAAATGGGCTCGCCCTCATTCCCTGAATTCAGGACCTGACAGCTGCTGTTCGCAGTGGTGAGGAGACTGGCACAGACTGTGGACTGGACAAAGAGATTTACAGCTCTTTCTCTCTCTCCCCCTCTTCCCCTCAACGGGAGAAAGATCACCTACAGATATTAAAATTGCTGAGTTTATTCATCCTGAAGTTCCACCTGACAAACTTCACAATGTACATGATGACTGGGACTGTACACCAGGCTCCACACAGTGTGACAGAGCCTCTTCACTGTGGTGAAGACCAGACTCCACACAGTGTGACAGAGTCTTCTCACTGTGCTGAAGACCAGACTCCATACAGTGTGACAGAGTTTTCTCACTGTGCTGAAGACCAGACTCCACACAGTGTGACAGAGTCTTCTCACTCTGCTGAAGACCAGGCTCCACACAGTGTGACAGAGTCTTCTCACTCTGCTGAAGACCAGGCTCCACACAGTGTGACAGAGTCTTCTCACTCTGCTGAAGACCAGGCTCCACACAGTGTGACAGAGTCTTCTCACTCTGCTGAAGACCAGACTCCACACAGTGTGACAGAGTCTTCTCACTCTGCTGAAGACCAGACTCCACACAGTGTGACAGAGTCTTCTCACTCTGCTGAAGACCAGACTCCACACAGTGTGACAGAGTCTTCTCACTCTGCTGAAGACCAGACTCCACACAGTGTGACAGAGTCTTCTCACTCTGCTGAAGACCAGACTCCACACAGTGTGACAGAGCCTCTTCACTGTGCTGAAGACCAGACTCCACACAGTGTGACAGAGTCTTCTCACTCTGCTGAAGACCAGACTCCACACAGTGTGACAGAGTCTTCTCACTCTGCTGAAGACCAGACTCCACACAATTTTGTTAGTCATCTCATGTGCAGCACCACACCTGTGGAACCTGTCGCCCAAGACCATTAGAGACTTGGCATTTGTAATTCTGTCTTAAGATCTTTTCACTGTAGCTTTTAATGCAAGATTGCATTTTATTTACTGCAGTTTCAGCTGGGTTGCTGATCTGGGTATTTCTCTTTCTTCCTTTCTCCTCCTGGGTACGTGCATCACTGATGTCCTGTGGTTCAGCTCTATGGATTTTTGGAAGAGTGTTCATGAACAACATCTCCTCCTTTTTTTCTGTCCCAACATCCTTGCTGGTCCTCATGGCCAGGCTCTTACAGCCACAGGAGGGAACACGGCTGACTGGCTCCGTTTCACCAGACGAGCCGGACATCCCTGCTCTCCTGTCTGCCCTGGCCTATGGAGTCAGGAGCAAGCTGCCCAGATGAGCTCTGCTCTTTTCCCCCAGACATCCTCCCCATCAAGGGCTCTCTGATGCAGAGCCGATAGCACACTAGTTCCCCTGCCGCAGTGGCTGATAATGAGGCAGTGCAGTTTTCTTTCATTGCTTTATTGAGTGGAAAGGGTTATCCCTAGGCTGTCATTACTGCTCCTATTGATCCACTCTGCAATAAGGATCTGTTCAGATTAAGAATCGATACCGTGCGAGATACAGCACCGGTACGGAATTGCACGAGGGTTCGGCTGCATGAGCTACAGTGCACCCCCCTCCCTCCGGTGTTTAGAATGTGTGTTTTCTCAAGCCCCTGTTTTGACACAGGGTTCCCCACGGAGCTTTATACAGGGTCAGGGCTTCTCGATAAGGCCAGTATATGGTTTCAAAAGTTCTCAGAAGGGCTCGTATGAATAACCAGGGCTTCTGCAGGGGCGTGCAGTGTGTGACCTGTATACAGTGTCTAAACCCACATAAAGATTCTGTTTGTGGCAGTAGTCTCTACAGTGTCTGCACTGGCACCTGAGACATATTTATATACAGTATGTCTGTACTGTATACCTGAGACATATTTATATGTGTCTGTACTGTATACCTGAGACATATTTATACAGTATGTGTCTGTACTGTATACCTGAGACATATTTATACGTGTCTGTACTGTATACCTGAGACATATTTATACAGTATGTGTCTGTACTGTATACCTGAGACATATTTATACTGTACGTGTCTGTATTGTATACCTGAGACATATTTATACAGTATGTGTCTGTACTGTTACCTGAGACATATTTAGATATGACTGTATTGTATACCTGAGACATATTTATATATGTGTCTGTACTGTATACCTGAGACATATTTATACAGTATGTGTCTGTGCTCTATACCTGAGACATATTTATACAGTATGTGTCTGTACTGTATACCTGAGACATATTTATGTGTCTGTACTGTTTTACATATGGGGTATGACCCCGAAGAAGCCTAAAAAGCCGAAACGTTGTCTTTCCTTTCTTCTCTTTTCAGCAGGGAATAAACCTTTACCTGTTCCTTTGCAGCCTGCGCACGCTGATGCAGCTGCCTACGTGACATACAGTATTTATACGTCTTCTGGACTGCACACCTGAGATTTAGACATGCCCCCTGTCGAAGGCCTCGCGCTTGAGCTTCTGGCCAGGTGTGTCAGAGTCGTATTGCGCTCTGTGTGGTGTGCAGTAGGAGCAGTTCAGATATTGCAGAGCTCACGGCCACCACATGCTCGCAAGTTGCAGATATTTATGCTCTCCTTCTCTTCTGAGCTGTAAATAAATAATGAGCGTCACTGGTTATATTGTGAGAACCCGGGCTCCATTTCCTACACATTTCTCTTCCTGTGATTCTATTTCTCTCTAGCCCCCTGAATCCACTCCTCCAATTCTCCGCCTCTTCATGCATTATTTTTTCACTCATTATTTTGGATAGCAAGGACGGAGAGATCTCATCCCCATCTCCTTCTCCGTGTTCCTCCCCTCCTCCACCGCCACCTTCCTCTGGCTTCTCTCTCTCATCACCTCAGGCCGCTTTTCAAAAGCTCCAGCCCATTTTGCTGTTTCTCTCTCTTTTGTTCCTTCTCTCTCGGTTTACTGAAATCCCCTGGCACGTGCGTGCCAAGGTCAGATTTTTTTCAGACGTCCCCGTGCTCTCCTCTCTCACACGCTCATGCATGCCCGTGCGAAGACACACACACAATCGCCCAGACTCGTAGACTGCACCGCTCCCATCTGCAATTACACAGTACGCATGTGCGCAAATTTAAAGGGTTTATTAGCGTGACGGATCGGTTTGTTGAATGTTTCCAGAGCAATGACAATTATAAAGATATTTCTAAACATTTATAACAATAAGATACTATTTTCTTAGAGGCTCGCTCTCCGTCCCTCGGGCTGTGACAGGAGGTGATACACTGGGCTGCAGCTCTATTGAGTTTCCTCCCCCAGTAGGATGGGGAGCTGTTCCGATTCTGTCAGGGGTGGGAATTCTGGGATTAGATTTGTTATCTTGGGGAAGACTGTTTGTCTAATCCCCCGAGTATTTCTTACAGTGCAGCGGAAAGTGCGTCTCTGTCTCTGCTTCTCCCAGCTGTCCTCTCAGGGCAGCCAGGTCTGTCTGTGTCTCCTAGTTTCTTTCTCTGATCACTGAGCCTGTCCTCTCTGGACAGCCAGGTCTGCCTGTGTCTCCTAGTTTCTTTCTCTGATCACTGAGCCTGTCCTCTCTGGACAGCCAGGTCTGCCTGTGTCTCCTAGTTTCTTTCTCTGATCACTGAGCCTGTCCTCCCTGGACAGCCAGGTCTGCCTGTGTCTCCTAGTTTCTTTCTCTGATCACTGAGCCTGTCCTCTCTGGACAGCCAGGTCTGCCTGTGTCTCCTAGTTTCTTTCTCTGATCACTGAGCCTGTCCTCTCTGGACAGCCAGGTCTGCCTGTGTCTCCTAGTTTCTTTCTCTGATCACTGAGCCTGTCCTCTCTGGACAGCCAGGTCTGCCTGTGTCTCCTAGTTTCTTTCTCTGATCACTGAGCCTGTCCTCTCTGGACAGCCAGGTCTGCCTGTGTCCCCTAGTTTCTTTCTCTGATCACTGAGCCTGTCCTCTCTGGACAGCCAGGTCTGCCTGTGTCCCCTAGTTTCTTTCTCTGATCACTGAGCCTGTCCTCTCTGGACAGCCAGGTCTGCCTGTGTCTCCTAGTTTCTTTCTCTGATCACTGAGCCTGTCCTCTCTGGACAGCCAGGTCTGCCTGTGTCTCCTAGTTTCTTTCTCTGATCACTGAGCCTGTCCTCTCTGGACAGCCAGGTCTGCCTGTGTCTCCTAGTTTCTTTCTCTGATCACTGAGCCTGTCCTCTCTGGACAGCCAGGTCTGCCTGTGTCTCCTAGTTTCTTTCTCTGATCACTGAGCCTGTCCTCTCTGGACAGCCAGGTCTGCTTGTGTCTCCTAGTTTCTTTCTCTGATCACTGAGCCTGTCCTCTCTGGACAGCCAGGTCTGCTTGTGTCTCCTAGTTTCTTTCTCTGATCACTGAGCCTGTGCTCTCTGGGCAGCCAGGCCTGTACTTCATAAGTGTCCCGGTCAGTGGTATGTATTGTCTTTTTAGGTCCCAGTACTCTTTCCGGCTTGTGCGCGTCCCAGTGGGGGAGGTAGTATTATTTGGGTTGTGCTGTGATGTGGTTTTGGAGCTGTCCTGAGGCCTGGCTGGAGTCAGTGTGGCTCAGGGCCGGGAGGCTGTGCCTTCTCTCTCACGCACACACTTGCATGTGCATAGGAATGGCTGCTCAATGCAATGCTATTAACATGGGAGAAATCTGCCTGTGATCCCATTTAGTGCAGCCAGCCTGGGAGAGGAGCACTTGTAATCCTGTTACAGAACTACCGTCCCTCCTCAGCCGGCAGCGGGCTGTGGGCTGTGAGTGTGTGCAGGCTTGTGTCAATCTGAGTCTCTGAGCACGCGGCGCCTGTGGGTCAGCACACCTCTGTGATCCATCGGCTCTCCCAGTATCCGTGTCTGAGTGTGTATGGGAGCGATGGAGGGTGCGTGTGTGTAAGAGAACCAGAGAGAGAGAAGTGACAGCGCTGTGACACAGGGCGACCCTGCTCTGCAATCAGTGTCAGCTTTGTTTTTATTACGGTTATTAACGGCTCATACCGCATTCGTTCCTCCAGACAGGGAAATGTGTGTGAATGAATGAGGGGCAGAGAGGGAGGGGGCAGGGAGACTCGGGAGAGAGAGAGAGAGGTGGGGATACGCCATGGAGAGCAAATATCTTTGAGCACCTCGGGGTCCACTGTGAGCTTTGTGCACACACAATCTCTTATTGGGCCATAGAGATGAGTGGAAATTTCAGCCGAGCAAAACATTAGCAGTTCGACATTTCTCAGAAATGTGCTTGAGATCTTTATCATCTTTTGGCATGTTAAATTAAGCGCAAGCCACTTCTTTCCTGGTGAAACAGCATGGTGGAGAAAAAATACTGTCCTACAGCCTCTGTTGCGTGCTGTGTGAATACGACATACTGTAACAAACCCCAAATGTTTAAGCAGTCCTCCTTTATTTTGCATGTCATGTCTGCATTCCTATTTGTCCCATTATTAAAAATGCATTGTGTCTTCAGTATATGAAGGTCATCGAAGACATTAGATGAAGAAGTTTGAGTAGGCAGCTGCGTCAGCATGCGTAAGACGCAAAGGAACAGGTAAAGGTTTATTCCAGGCTGAAAAAGAGAGACAATGTTTTGGCTTGTCTTTCTTCCTTTCCCTTCAGCATGGAATAAACCTTTACCTGATTCTATGACACTAGACACCCGTCCATGTGCTTACTCTTTCCAGCATTGTGAGTAACAGCAATGTGATTTCGTTCACACAAGTCGCTGGTGCATTAGCAGTGGAGCATCGTAAAGGACATGTCATAGCACCGCTGAACAGAGGGGCAGAGAGATTCAAACAGAAAGACAGAAAGACAGCTGGCAGAGGCAGAGAGAGCTGGAGGAACAGAGGGAGGGAGACAGAGAGCTGGAGGAACAGAGACAGAGAGCTGGAGGAACAGAGACAGAGAGCTGGAGGAACAGAGTGAGAGACAGGATAGGCAGAGAGCTGGAGGAACAGAGGGAGAGAGACAGAGGAGAAGCAGAGAGACAGAGAACTGGAGGGAGAGTGTTGAATAATGTAGTTAATTCTGTGAGAGTTGCAGGAACAGAAAGAGGAAGAGGAAATGATCAATACTGCTTGAATATCTGGGAGCAAGAGACAGGCAGGGGAGATATAGGGAGAGAGGGAACATGAGCGCTGAAGATTTTTGAGGATGGGGAAGGGGAGGGAGAGAGGGGAAATGTAGAAACGTTCTGTACATTTCTGAGCCCCCTGAGCTGATGGCACCCGGCCAATGGCGTTCCTCCCTAGTTGTCAATTAGGAAATAATAATTAGAGACGGAGTGAGGGCACTTAGCGAGAGAGAGGAAGGGGTGGAGGGAGAGAGGAAGGTGTGGAAATAAAGGTATCAGCAGGGAGGCAGGAGCAGAGGGGAGACAGGAGAAGGGTGGGATAGAGGAGTCAAGAAAGAGCAGTGGGACAGGAGGAAGGACAAGGCCAGAGAGAGGAATGCAGTACATGGAGAGAGGCTGGAACAGAGGCACCAGGAGAGCTGAGAAGGGCCGTGGAGATAGAGAGATCGAGGGGCACCGAGAACGCGAGAGCAGCCATCAGCACGCCTACAGCACACACACACACACACACACACACACACACACACACACACACACACACACACACACTGCTGACGGCAGCTGGAGCAGAGCCCATCCTCCTGCCCCGCGAGAGCCGCCCAGGTGTGGGGAGGACGGAGAGGACACGAGCAAAGGCGCGAACCACCCCCCCCCCCAGCCTGCTGGGTGGACAGGCCTGCTGTACGGTCTGCGCGCTCCAGCTGGGCGCTAGGAGCTGTGGCCCACAGCCTCGGGGAACTGGGTAGTACTTTTCCAGCGTCTCTTCAATGACATCTCCCTCAGGAAGGAGCTCACCAGCGCCAGTCTCCGGGCCGGAACGGGCGGCGCTTTTGTGAGAAGAGCTGCACTGACACACCTACAGCCCTGAACTCGGCGCTTGTTTGTTCCCGTGTGCCCGGCTTGAGTGACGCCTAAACGAGCCGTCCAAGCTGCTCGTTCGTACTCATGTAACATTCAGGCGCCTCCTGAACGTCTCTCTCGCTCAGCTGCCTTCCCTGCCTCTACCTGTCTTTCAGCGCTCAGCTGTCTCCCTCTTCTCCAGGCCTGCTTAGTGTTTCAGCTGTCTCCCTGGCTCCCCTCTCCCTAACCACACACACACACACTTCCTCCTCCGCGCAGACGAGGTTCCAGTTGGTTTGCTGGCGCGCTTGTTGACTGCTTCAGATTAGTGCCACAAACACGACAAGCACTCGCGTCTCAGCGCAGTGAGGTCGGCATCAGTGGCTTCACACTGGAGCAGTCTCATAGCAACACGGGGCCGCCACCGGCTCTCCCTCTCCCTCCCCCGGCTCGCCAGCCCTCCCGTTTCTTCCTGCTCCCCTCAGCGCGCCCCCCCCCTCTTTCACCCCCCTCTCCCCCATCTCCTCTGCCCCCCTGTGTCCCCCACGCGGTCCCACTTCCTCCTTCTCCCCACTTCCTTCCACTCACCTGGACTCCCAGTTTCCTCTCTCCCGAATCCCTCCACACCTTCCTCCTCTCCCTGTCCCTCTCTCCTCTCTCTGTCTCCTCCTCTCCCTGTCCCTCTCTCCTCTCTCTGTCTCCACCTCTCCCTGTCCCTCTCTCCTCTCTCTGTCCCTCCTTCTCCCTGTCCCTCTCTCTTCTCTCTGTCCCTCCTTCTCCCTGTCCCTCTCTCCTCTCTCTGTCTCCTCCTCTCCCTGTCCCTCTCTCCTCTCTCTGTCTCCTCCTCTCCCTGTCCCTCTCTCCTCTCTCTGTCTCCTCCTCTCCCTGTCCCTCTCTCCTCTCTCTGTCTCCTCCTCTCCCTGTCCCTCTCTCCTCTCCTCCCTGTCCCTCTCTCCCTCCTGTGCTCTTCCTCTTGGCAGTCTCCGGACAGTGTGTGCTGTTCACTGGAGTTGTGCGTTCCCAGGGTTTGCTGCAGTGTCGGAGAGCCCTGCCAGCACACACACACACAAATACAGAAACAGAAAAGACAGGCAGAACTGCAAGGTAATTCTGTATCCACAGAGCGAGAGAGGGAGAGGGAGAGGGAGAGAGAGAGAGGAGGAGGAGGAGGAGGGAGGGGGGTTTGAGCAAGCGAGCAGATGAAAAGAGAGAGAGAGATACGCTGTCCGGAACAGCAGGAGAAATTGAGGCTGGTGGAAATTTGGTCTCTGTTGCTTCAGCCTCAGCGTCCTGAATTCCTCTCCACACGGACACAGCTGATCCCACTACCTGCTCCGGCACCTTGCCTTCCGGACTGCTCGGATTGAAGACACGGTGCACTTACAGCACACAGGCGTCTGCTGGCGGCACCACTGTCGTTAGTAATTGAAACACAGCTTCAGGAGGTGCTGGGTCTCTCTTTTCAGCCTTGTTCTCCTCTTGCTCTGCCGATTTGAAGATTAACCCATATTTTGCTGCTGTTAATGATGGGGTATCTCGTGTCGCTGGTACCCGGGCTGCCTTCCTGAGACACCCACCTGGCTGGAGATCTGAAAGTTTTTTTTTTTAACGACAAGCAGAGGCAGCAGGAGGGAGATTGCTATGCCGAGATTGCTGAGGACTAATTAAGCGAGAGAAGGTGGGCTTCCCATTCCCGTCGGCAACGCTTCTATCGGGATCGGAGAGGCCACTGCACAGCGCAGCCCGATCCCGCCCAGGTCCAGCTGTTCTGCAGGGACCTGCTTTCTGGACTCGGCGGCTCTTCTCTCTGGGAGCAGCGTGGAGGACCCGGAAAAGCAAGCCTGATTTATTCCCCCACTTCCATCCCCGGATCCCTCCGCTTGTTCCAGCTGCTGGCCTGGTCGCCCTCGGAGCCCGGTCGGGTCCCGTTAGCGAACTGCTCCTCGTGTCATTGTGTGGCGTGTTCAGGCCAGGTCGTGAGCAAGCCCACCTGCCTCCTGCCTCCTGCCTCCTGCCTCCTGCCTCTGTGTGTGTGTGTGTGTGTGTGTGTGTGTGTGTGTGTGTGTGTGTGTGTGTGTGTGTGTGTGTGCACGCGCTGTGTTGAAAATGAAAGAGGCTGTGATTTATCTGTAAGCCGAGGGGGGAGACACAGGGAGAGGTGCAGCCGAGCTCACAGTCTGCTCCAGGTTCGTGCTGCACAGGTCTGTGTTTACCGGGAAGCTGTGTGGCCATCTGACCGTCTGACACACAGACAGGGGTCCTAGGGCTCGTGCCAGGCTCCTGTGCTCGGTGAGTAAAGAGCATTTGTGATTTGGTCGAGATGTCCGGGCTGCCTTAAGCGCGTGGTTGAATTCAGCTGCAACCAGGCCATTTTGTTATCCTTCGTGCATTTCGTGTCATATTGTCTGAAGGCTCCTCTTGCTTTAAAATAGAATTAGGTAACCTCTTGGCAGGCGTTTAAAAAAGGATTAGAGAGAATCATCACACAGCCCTGTGGTGAAACGCGGCTTCCAGCGGGAAAGTGCTTACATTGGTTTCCTCCTCTACCGGTCTGGCGTTTTTATTTCATGCTCAGCTGACAGATAAGGCATAAAGCAGCAGATTTGAAAAGAAACAGAAATCCTGCGTTTTTTTTTTCCTCCAGGACGAACAGATGCTGAAGTTGCTGTAATCTGGGGCTCTCTGATACTGCAGCAAGAGAGAGAGAGAGAGCACCACCTTGTTGGAGCACTGGGATTATGAGATGAATATTAGATTAATATTAAAGGCTTATATTCACCAGCTTTGACCGATAAAGACACACACACACACAGACAGGGAGATCCGGCTGTCAGGCAGAGACACAGTCAGCTTGAGTAAGTTGCTTTGATGGTCAGTTACTTGTTGAATGCCTTTTTTCAAGAAATGCATTGAAAGAGAGAGACAGGATAATACAGCAACACTGTAAGATAGGTGTTGCAATGAACAAATGTAATTATACACGTAATTTTATCTATTAACTTATTTTTCCTTAAGTGTTTCAGTATTTGCTCTCACCTGTTCATTAGGACTGTAAGAGCCTGCTCTTTGTCAACAGCTCAGCAGTTCTGATTGAACTGGAGAGACTGGAGTGAAGATGGCTTTCACCTTTCGTCGGCATAGACACAGCATTTAAATCCAGTCCTGCCTGGCCACTTTGCTATGAAATATTGATCCCTTATTGATTTTGCCATTGATCAGAAAGAACAATCCCAGGTGGTATCTGTGTCAGGATCTTTTATTAAGACATTAGCCTGCGGGAGGTAATACAATTAAATTCAATTACAGACAATAAATACCTTGACATTTCAGTAGGTAACCAGGAAAAAGAGACAGAGGGGAGTAGATTTAGGGGGAGACAACGTTTAAAACAACGACCCGAGAGAGAAGACTAGGAGAAGGAGCATCGCAGTGTTACAGGACATGCCCTGTGGCCATCTGGCACACGGTGGCTGGGAGGGGCCATGAGGACTGGCCACCAGCGTTGTCTCTTGTGCTTCCTCTCTGGAAGGGGACAGGACTGATTTCTCAGCTCAGGGAGCCACTACAAGAGCCGCAGACAATTGCACAGACAGTTCCAGGCCTCCCCAGGCACTGATGTGTATCTTCTACTGATGTGCGTTTAAGCCCGTTGAAGGCCTGCTGTGGCCTGTGCAGCTCTGAGAGCCGTGGATGCTCCAGGCTTGTAGCTGTGGCTTCAGCACCCCAGGGGAGGTTGGGCTGAGGGCTGTGATCCCTCTGTGCACCGCAGAGCTTCAGAACGTCCTGCACAGCTAAGCGACTGGCTCCCACAGCCCAGGGGAGGACCGGCGCTCGGGGCTGGGGTGAGACCTCCGAGGAACTGTCCTCTCGGGCCCGCTCAGAGCCTGCCGGTCGGCGAGCTGGTCAGTCTGCACCGGCTGCACTACCTGCTGTGGTCTCCTGGTTTACTCTCCCGGCCTGTCTGCCCACCTGTCCAGCAGTCAAGGCCTGGGACCCGGCGGAGAGACACCCCCGTGGAAAATGCTGCGTGGCTTAAACAAGTCCATCGATGAGCCTGGCAGTTTCATGTTAAATGAGTTGAAGAGGCTCAAGAGAGAGGCCCTGTAGAGAGAGAGAGAGAGAAAGGCGGAGGCCAGGACAGATCCTGAGCCAGAGAGTGCTCACAGGTAGAGCTTCAAGCCCGAGGCGGTCCAGGACTGAGCTGGGGGGGAGGGGGGCGTGTCGATGGAGTGTCCGGTCCTCTCCTGTCCCCCTGGGTGAATCCATCGGCACTGCAGGGACAGCTTGACTCCCTCTGCTCTCCCTTCGGATCCTTCTTCCCAGTCGTTCTCTGCCAGGCCCCACCTCGCCAGCCATGGAGCTCCCCAACACCTAACAGCTAGGAGAAGTTCACTTCAGACTTGTTTGAATATATATGTATATGTATATATAGTGCATATATATACATATACATATATCGCCAGCATCGTTTTTCATACAAAACTGCTCTAGAGCTGGAAAAACCCAGCAAATCTTGAACCCTGCCATTACAGTTCGGGGGTGGCTCCCTGGAGCATCGGAAACTGTCCCAGTTTGAAAAGCTAAGCAAGAGCGATCGGGAGCTGGGACAAGTGAGAGACGGCTCTTTGCTCTGGATTATTGAAACAATTCTTCGGGCTCCTGGATTAAACATTCCCCCTGCACACCTCGCTCCAGGAATCGAGTTCTGGTTCTGATCCAGGATCCCGGCTGGAGAGGATTTATAGTGGATTCTATTCTATCTTGGATTCCTGCTTCGACCTCATCTAAAGGCCAAGGCGGGACGGAGACTGTGGGATTACAGTGGGTCCGGGTTGAACCGAGCCGAGCCGAGCCGAGCCGGGCTGCGACGGGCTGCTGGGGCTGACTGTGCAGCTCTACCACCATGGGTTGTAACATGTGTGTGGTCCAGAAGCCAGAGGAACAGTACCGGGTCATGTTCCAGGTCAGTGCGGCTTCTCTCTGCCTTGTCCCGGCCTGCACGGGCCCGTGTCTCTGTCTGTGTGACTTTGCATGTTCCCAGTCTTCCTGTCTGTGTCTGTCTCCAGGACGTTGGTGCCTGTCCCTCCCCCTTTCCTGTCTCCTTATAGCCGCGATCTGCCCTGGATTCTCACGTGTCTTTTGTGTCCTGTTGCCCTCGTCGGTGTGTGTGCAGCACGCTGTACCTGTATGCCTACTGGGTTTAAGGTTCTCCCCTTGTGCGTGGCTGCACTGGTCCACTGCCCCAGATGAACAGGCCCACTGTGCTGCCCTCTGGGGGATGTCAGCTTCTCAGGGCGGTGAAGACTGACTAAGGGAACCTTAGTATATAGTATAGCAGTAATTGAATCGTCACAGTTTGGGGCACAGTGACAGGTACACACACACTGTGTTTCCATGGCAATCGTCCCCTTGGTGGCGTGTGCAGACTGACCTTTCGACCCGGCTGGGGGGGAGCTGGTGGCCTGAGATCACTCGTAATTATTTTATTGTGTGTGGAGTGGGGGTGGGTCAGGTGTACAGAGAGGGAGCAGAGGCAGGCAGGCTGGGACAGGATCCACAGGCACTGCTGTCGGACAGGCCTGGGGGGTCTGTCCCTGTGTAGGTCCCCGCGCCCCCCCACCTCTCACACGCTTCGGACGCAGGGCGAGAATGTAGCGTCAGGCTAACACAACAGCCAACGGCCCTTAGTGGAATGAGACTAAGAGACTGAGAGACTGAGAGAATGAGAGAATGAGAGAATGAGAGACTGAGAGACTGAGAGACTGAGAGACTAAGAGACTAAGAGAATGAGAGACTAAGACAATGAGAGAATGAGAGAATGAGAGACTGAGAGACTAAGAGACTAAGAGACTAAGAGACTAAGAGACTAAGAGACTAAGAGACTAAGACTAAGAATTATAATTCTCATAAGAAGAACGTGAATAAGAATTGATTTTCTCTATTGTATTTAGTATCATTTGAATTATATACTTGTGCTCCGTGTGTCGGGCAGGGCAACGCTCCCACTGCAGCTGCAGAAGCTCCTGCAGGAGGCGATGTTCACGCTGGGGAGCGCGGGGCTGGTGTCGGGGGGGGCACGGACACACCTGGACCAAGTGACTGCACCCGGACGGAGTAGGCTGCTGTGCAATAGCTCAAACCACAACACAACACGACACAACACAGCCCCCCCCAACTCCCACCTTAAAATGCAGACTGAGTTGTATATTCGATGTTGCTATTCAATTTTATGCACTGCCTTAGCATGGGGGAGGGGGCTGCTACTGGCGATAAGGGAGCTGTGTACCGGGCACAGCCCAGCGCCCCTCCAGCGCGGACAGCGCGGGCTTGGAGGGGCCCCTGTGTGCAGGAATGTGCCGTGTGCCCAGGGACCCGGGCCGCAGGGGGCTGGGGGGGCTGACCTTATCTCTCACTTCATCATTTCGACGACCCCCGACCCCACGGTGGGGTGCGGGCCACAGGGGGTTGCCATGGCTACAGGTTAGCCGTGCAGCGGCGAGGGGAGAGAGGGGGGCCGCGTGTCAGAGCTGTAATTGGGATTTTATATAGAGACAGCCCCAGGATTACAGACAGGTGGGGGGTGGGTTGTGCGTTTTTCTGCTGTTTGCCTTTTGATGACGGGAGTAATTGATTTTAGCGGTTCGCGGAGCAGGAGAGCCAGGCTGAATGGTGAAGGATGAGTGGCTGTGAAAAATAAGTGAGAGAGAGAGAGTGGGAGAGAAAGAAGAACGGAGATCGCCTCATTGTTGTATTGTGGAGGTCACCCCACGTTTCCGCTCCGGTGGAGGAGCTGTGCGTGGTCACGAGGCGACTGTGCCCGCTGTCTGAGAGAAAGGACTGTCTGTCTGCCAGGGGAGCTGAGCCTCCTCCTCCGTGGAGGAGCTGCAGACACGTCGGAACACATCGCGGGACCCCTGGGGAGCTCGGCACTTCGGAAACAGACCCCCAGCTGGAGGACGGAAGCAGCCGGCTGCTTGTAATTCACTGTCTCTCTCAGCATTCCCTGCGGAAGGTCCACCCTTGCTGTGGGCTTGCGGCTCATTATGCATCCAGAAGCACCTCGCTCCGAAAAAACCCCAGAGATCAATCCTCTGATCAGGCCGGTCGCCAGGAGGTGGGATAGATCCGAGTGCACACTGTATGTCAGCACTTGAACCAATCAGGAGTCCCTTCAGACAGGAACAAAGTACAGCCAATATACTCCACACCAAGGCCCTTCCTGCAGTATACACTCGGTTGTGTCGAGGAACATGCCAGAACAGCTGCAGTCTTACACTGCGGGCCAGCGTACCTCCTTAACCTCTCTCCCAGCTGGCCAGCAGACGTGACAGAGTGTGACTGGGCCCCTGCCAGTGTCCAGCGCCGGGGCCCCACCCTGACCGGCCAGGCTCTCACACACAGTGGCAGGAGGTCTGCAGCACAATGAGTCAAACGTGTCAGTGAGCTTCCCCTGCCTTCCTTTTGCGTTCAGCAAAGACCAAGGCTTCTATAGTCCACCGCAGGCTGATCCCCTCGCAGTGCTGATACTTGTATACCCATTCCATACAGCCCGAAAAGAGAATTTGTCAAAGCCCTGTCTCTTTGGGAGCAGTGCAGTGCATCATGAGCAGTTAATTCCTGCGGCCAGGGTCTTGGTCTTCATACCTTCTCCCCTTCCTCTGCCCCCTCCTTGTGCGTACGCTGCTCCGCATACTTCCCTCAGCCCTAGGGCACTGTGGGATTGGCGGCCATCTGTGAGGCACCTGCCCCCCCCCAGTTGCTGCTGGTCTCTGACACAAACACGTGGTAGAGACATGGTCTCCCCAAACCTGCCTCCCCATTGAGCCGGTAATGATTCTGTCCGGCTGCAAAAGAGCTTTCAGAGAACCACAGCCAAGACCTTTTTTATCCATGCAGATGTCACAGAAGCAAAAGCCCAGTCTTGAGAATTCGTAGAGGCGGAGCTGGGGATATCAGCTCACACATGGACCTGCAGCGCCCACAGGGTCTCCCCTGTGCAAATTGTAAGATGGATGTGAACTGTTATATCTGTGTGTTAGTACTTGTATGCAACATGTGCTCCATGGAACCCCTATCTTGAGTATGGACAGCCTTTTCCAAGAAAGAAGAGAGTCACTTCATCCTGCCCCCCCGATGTTCAGCAACCTCAGAGACTTAACTCTGGGCACCAAACAGAGCACACTCCAACACGTCTTCCTTCTGCTGGGCCTCTGCCTTGCCTTTCCGACCTGCTCCTCCAGGCACCAGGCCCAGAACAGACCCTTTAAGGCCACACCTGAAAAAGCATAACCCAGTAGATAAACCAGTGCCGACAGGGGCTCCTTCTGCTGCCTGCCACTGAGATTTCTAAGGTAATGTGAAGAGCATTCCTCGAAGAGCCTGGTTTTGGGCGAGCGGGTTTCGTTTGTTTTATATTCGTTTTATTGCTTTCCCGTCCCTAGCTGTCCCTCTTTCCATCTCTGCCTTCCTCGCTGTGTCTCGTTCCTGCGGAGCGGCCCGGGGCTGTCGCCGTGGGGGTCTCTCACCCAGATCTCAACCAGACGGTCTTCCCTCTGCTGGGGTGCCGCTGGCTCCTGTGCTAACGCAGGCCCTCGCCAGCGCGGCGAGCTCACCTCGCTCCTGCTCCTGCGGCGGGGGCCCCGCACCCCACTCCTCTCCCTCTCCTCTGTGGATGAGTGCGCGCTGACGGGGGGGGTGCAGGCTGTGCCTGGCTCAAAGTGATGTTATTCTAAGCACTGATCTGCCGACAGGAAACAGGCGCCGGTGTACAGCGAGCAGAGAGCAGAGAGCAATTAATCGGCGTCGTGGTTTTGAAACAGGCACAGAATCCAGGGAGTGGGGGCTGGCGGGGGGTGGCAGTAACAGGAACTGGCAGGCTGTGTGCAAGAGGGCCCAACGTGTTCACAGGCAGCGCATTGGAAAACACGACGGACTACAGACGCCACACGAGTGGCTAGCAACGCCCGTGACGTTCAGGTTTCGCCCGAGCGCTATTATCGCAGGGCGTCTGGATCTCGGGTGGTGAGGGCCTTGAACGCAGATCGATGTCATTTAAAATATACCAGAAGGATGCTTGTTCTCCCCCTCCACAGTGGACATCACATCGATTGCAGAAAGGAACGATTCCAAATGTAGAGTGCGAGGGGAACCAAAAAGAGACCCGCTAACGCGTCCAGACAAACATGGTTGTGGTCATTTTGGACTGAAGACAGCGTCCCGCTACGAATTCGCACAAGCAGACACGCCCATGGAATGAGTGGATCTGCTCGTGGGTCCTCTCTGTTACCGAAAATGTCGGAAAGTAGAATCGGAGATGGAGGGAAAGCACAGAAACAGGGAAAAACACATGAGCATCCCCTCTCCTGCTTCCTTACTCCGCACACCGGGCTCTTGTCTCGTTTCTGGCTCGTCCCTTGCCGTGGGCAGACACACCCGGCTGCCTAGGCACCACAGCCCTCCTCTCAGCCTGACTCCCGATGGCGCCTTCCCAGAGTTAATAAGCTCAGCTAAGCGCTTGTTCACATAGAAACGGGATTTAATCAGCCTTTTAAAACGGCCCTCTCAAATGTCTCTCAGCGCGTATTGACCCACAGGCCTCGCCGCAGAGGGAAGTCGCAGTACAAACACGCCGCAGCTGTATGACAACGGCTCGCTGAGCAAACACGGCATCCTGTGTACCGGTGTCAACATTAGTGAGGAGAGCTCCAATATATCACGTACAAGTGCATTTCAATCTGGGAACGAGTGGCCCTTCTTCACCTAAAAGGCCGTGGACTGAGTGTGAAGAGAGCCGCCAGGTCATGTTGCTGAAGCCAACACACCCTGGCTTCTCTCAAGAAGCAGCTGGATGGGCGGGGCTGTCTCAAGAGCTGGGCGGGGCCAGGGGCGGGGCCAGGGGCGGGGCTGGTGTCACGGGACCCGGGGGGGGGAGTCGTGGGGCCCAGGGTAGGGGGGTCTTGTGTGTGGTGGTGTCAGTAGGGAGCCGCTTTGAGGTGATGCAACACCTCTCTGACCGGCCTGCGCAAACAGACACGCAGAACCGAACACAACTTCCCACCGCCGTTGTTGCTCCTGCTGTCAGTACCTTCAGGTGTCTCACTGCCGGCGTCCCTGTCGTCATCGAGATCTCCGCTCCTGGGTTTGACCACGAACCCTCCCACAGACACGTGCGTCCTCCCTCTTCTGCGGCCTTTTCCTTCTCTCGCCCCCGCTGTAGTGTTTTCGAAAGGTGTCCCCGTCTCTGCTTGTGCTCGCCATTTTCCCACCGGCTAACCCCTTTTTCCCGGCCCGTTTAGCTGGGCCGCAGTCACTTCCAGCCGGCAGCTGATGACGGAGTGAGTGTGGGACAGGCCTCCAGCTCTGAATGAAGCATCTGCTCTCCCACTAGCTTTAGATTTCATCTGGGGTTAAAATAAGAGTTTTGTGTGTCGCTTTATAAACATATTTGAACACGTATATGTATATATTGATATTTTTTATGTGTGTGTGAAGTGGGATTGGGGAAGGGGGGGGGACCTTGCCCCCCCTTGAGACAGCCCTGTGGATGGGGTCCTGAGATTAATTAGCTACTGATGACCAAACAGGACCGAGGAGTCAAGTGGGCTAGCTTTTTTGTAACTGTTCCTACATGTATGTTCTTAAAAACTTCTTGGGTATGGAAGAGTTTTAAATGCACCTCCCTGTTGTCTCCACTTGAGTCCCCCAGTCTGTGTTTTACCTGTTGGCTCTGGAGACGTCCTCTGCGTTGACTTTGTCAGCGCCTTTGAGGATTTTGAATACTCAGGGCACCTCGCAGTCTTCTTTCCTCAAGACAAAAGAGGTTCAGTTCCTTCAGGCTGTCACTGTAGGACTCAAGTCCCAGAACGTTTCTCGACATTTCTTCCAGAGCACCAATATACAGGATTCTTCTTACAGTGTTGACCACAATTGTGCACGAGGCCTTGCTGGAGTGTTGTGCAGTTTTAACATAATGTTCTTGGGTGTAAATTCTACTCTTCTCACCTCCCAAGTGTGCCAGTGATGTGTCGACATAAACAGCCAATCAGCTCCCTGCAGTGCAGCTCCCTTTCTGAAGTAGTCCTTTCCAGCTCAGCGTTCCCCATCTGGTGTTCCTGGGTCGTGTGTTGAGGTGGAGCTGGGACACTGCCACAGTGCACAGGAGCACGCAGGTGCAAGCGTAGTTCAGGACCCTGTGCAGACGGTATAATCCGGAAGTAAGTGGAGAAGGACAACAGGGAAGAGACGTAGAGGATCAGGACGGGTTGACAGACGGGGGGGCGTGAAGGCGGTGATCGGGTGCTCGGGGGGGCGTGGCGAAGGCAAACGAACAGTCCAAGGGGGAAATCCGGGGAGCAGTCCAGGGTCCAGGAACCGGGGGATCCATCCGAGACCAGACCAAGTTAAAATCCGGAACGGGGACAAGGAGTTAAAACTGAGCCCCGGACCCAGACGGTCAGGACGCCAGGGAATAAGGCCTGCCCTCGGGCGTCCACCTTCACTGCTGGGCCAGGAACAGCAGGAGCACCAGGCTTAACTAAAAACAGCCAAAACAGGGGGCAGGGGCACGTTACCAACTCAAATCCGAAAGGGTCGGAGCGCCTTGGGAGGAGGGATGAGGATCGTGACAGCAGGGGCTGGGAGAGGGAAGCTCCGGGGCGCGGTGTACCGGACATCGCCCGGGCTCTGGTCCTCACTATCATGGGCTCGGCTAGCCTGTCCTCCCCACCCTGCGGCTGGCTCGGCGCTCCCAGGGACAAAGTCCCTCCCTCTTGGGGACAGAGCTCGTATCTTTCCTCGTAGTTAAAGACGTGCTGCCCAGCGCTTCCGGCGGCATTAAAACACGACATGCCGATTTTGATATCCGTGTTTTGCACAACCTCCACCTGATTCTTCACCTGATTTTTGGGCTCTTCTTTAGGGAACTGCTGGGATTAAATATTCATTAAGGGCTTAATTGCAAAACAGATTAACTCCACAAAACGTTTCCTAAAACCTCAGAAATATCAGAGCTTTCATTTTGTGTTGTTCGGCCGCCTCGCAATCCCAGAGTCCACCAGGCTCAGGGGCTGGCCCAGCGCGGACACACGGACACACGGACACACGGACACGCTCTCGCTCTCCCGGTGTCTCAGCCGGGGTTTGCAGACACCGGCTCACGGCAGCCTAAGCAGTTCTGCGTGCTGCCGAATTTATGTCTCAATGGGATGCCGTTTCTGTGGCAACGGCAGACATTAGGCAAGACTAATGTGTCTTTTTTTTCACACATACAGACACACACTCCCCCTGCTCTCTCCCCCCCCTCACACGGGCTGTTCCTCTCTTTCCCTCTCTGACACACACACACACACACACACACACACACACACACACACACACACACACACACGCAGACACACGGACACACGCGCACCAGGTGTGTTCAATTGCAGTTCGTCTGGGAGGAGGTTGCTGAGCAGAGGGAGAGTCTTTTAATTACTGACTCTGCAGACAGACAACACCCACACACACACACACACACACACACACACACACACACACTCCCTGCTATCCCTGCTGTCCCTTCACATACACGTACACAAGGAGCCAAAACTGCGCACACACACTCCCTCGCACGAACACCCACTTGCTTCCACACGCACACACCTGCCGCTCACATGCTCGGAGGGCACAGAAACCACACGCATGAACACACACTCCCCCACACGCAGACAGATCCACTCCCTCTGACACACACGTGTCCCTGACAGTCCCTCGCTCTCAACAGCGCGGGCGTGGGCGACACGATGGACGGATACTTGGATGCACAGATAGATGGATGGGTGGGTGAATGGCGGGATGGGTGAAAGGGTGAATGGCGGGATGGGTGAAAGGATGAAGGTTTGGATGGGTGAAAGGATGAATGGTGGAATAGGTGAAAGGATGAATGGTGGAACTGATGGGTAGATGGGTGAAAGGATGAATGGTGAGATGGGTGAATAGATGGGTAAATGAATGAATGGGTAGATGGGTGGATGAATGAATGAATGGGTAGATGGGTGAATAGATGGGTGGATAGATGGATGAATGAATGAATGGGTAGATGGGTGGATGAATGGGTAGATGGGTGAATAGATGGATGAATGAATGAATGGGTAGATGGGTGGATGAATGGATGAATGGGTAGATGGGTGAATAGATGGATGAATGAATGAATGGGTAGATGGGTGGATGAATGGATGAATGGGTATATGGGTGAATAGATTGGGGGTAAATGGATGGCAACACAAAATAAGGAAATTTAAGACTCTTACCATCAAATGCAATCAAGTGGAATTACAGAAATTGTTAAGGCGTGCAGAACATCAGTGGTACATGCACAGGGGTATGACTGTGAGTTAAAAGGAGACCACCAGATTAAGAATAAAGGCCCAAGAGTTTGGGAGTATATCAGGAGTCTGTTTACTGTACAGTATACTGCATGTTTATACTGTAAAAATGTGTCCATATATTATAGAGCTGTTTATACAACAGAGCTATGTATACACTATACAGTTTTTAATTTTATATGTCTGAGTGTACATACTGTATAATGTGTGCTATATAGCTTTTTATACTGTAAAGGTACATGTTTATCCGTTACTTATACTGTATGGCTCTGTGTCTATACTGAAGAGCCACTTGTTTATACTGTAGAGCTGTTTGTGCTGTAGAGCCATGTTTATATACTATAGAGCTGAGCACATGTACTGTAAAACCTATACTATAGACTTGAGTGTATACAGTATACTGTAAAGCTGAGTGCCTGTCCTATATAGACCATGGACCTATATTGCCTATATTATAGAACTGAGTGTATATGCAGTACAGAGCTGAGAGTTTATACTGTAGAGATGAGTGTCTATACTACAGAGCCGTGTATCTATACTGTAAAGCTGGATGCCTGTATTATAGAGCTTTGTGTATACAGTACAGAGCTGAGTGTATACAGTATAGAGCTGAGTGTATTCAGTGCAGAGCCGTGTGTCTGTACAGCTGAGCTGAATATCTATACTGTAACGCTGAGTGCCTATTCTGTAGATCAGCAGTTTCCAGCTTTGGTCCTGAAAACCAATGTCGCCATTAAACACCATTAAAGTTTCTGAAGGTTTAGAACAATTTTATGAATCGTGAGCAATTAAGATGATGATGTGTTAAAGTAAGTACTTTAGATATGACCCCACCTGGATGATGCACCAGTCCTCTCCCCACACAGCAGCTCTCAGTGGGGAGGAGAGCAGAGTGATGAAGCCCATTCAGAGAGGGGGGTTATTAGGAGGCCATGATTGGTAAGGGCAAATGGGAAATTTGGCCAGGACACAAGGGATAACACCCCTACTCTTTTTGAGAAACACCCTGGGATTTTTAATGACCACAGAGAGTCAGGACCTCAGTTTCACGTCTCATCTGAAGGACAGGACCTTTTTTACAGTATAGTGTCTCCATCATATAGGGCCCCTGCTGGCCCCACTAACACCTCTTCCAGCAGCAACCTTTGTCTTTCCCAGGAGGTCTCCCATCCAGGCACTGGCTAGGCTCACACTGCTGAGCTTCAGTGGGCGGCCAGCTGGGAGTTGCAGGGTGATATGGCTGCTGACGCAATAGAGGTATACAGTATGTGCTGTAGAGTTAGTGGGAATGTACTGCAGAGTGTTATATATCGCACTGTATGTATGTGATGTGTCTCATCTGTAGGGATTTGACAGGTAAACAGATGTCAGGTTGTCAGTGAAGGTTCTGCCTGAGCAGTATAATTTCTTCATGCCAGTATTGGGCTTCAGTCCCACAGTGCAGTACTAATGATCTCATTAACACCATGTGTTGGTGCACAAACTGGAAACGTGTATGAACAGGACTTGCTTCAGTTCCAGTTCAGGGGTCTATTTACTTATCTCATATCTTATATCCTGAACGACAGTGTGTCTTTTGACCTGAGGCTAATTTTTTAGGGCTGTTGTTCCACAACTTCCACAAGACAAGACTGTTAAACATATTAAAGACTGTCTGTCCAGAGAGCAGAGCAACAGACTCGGGGAAGAAAACGAGCTGCACAACGGGGGGGGAGAAACTGGAGAGGTGAGAGAGACAGACAGGCAGGGCGGAGAAGGGCGTGTTGTTAAATGAACTCGGGGACACGTAGTCATGAGTCGGCTGCGTTCAACTCAGAAGCCGGGAGAGGGACGTGAGCAAGATAGAGAGAACGAGTAAGGGAGAGACAGAGGAGGAGAGACAGGCAGCAGAGAGAGACGACAGAGGTAAGAGAGGGACAGAGAATGTGTGTGTGAGTGAGACGGACAGGGAGAGTGGCATCTGGTGTGAAATTAAATCTGTTCCAATAGCTCGTTCATGCTTTCAGCTGTCTGTGGATTGAACACAGATTTCATCCAGCAGGTACTTAAGGTACCAAAGTGAACAATATAGTCACTGTACACAAGCAATGCCATGTTAAAATAACCCCCTCCCCAAATAAAACAGGTTTTTTTTCTCAGCACATCAGTGCATATGATCATCAGTGTTAGGCTCCATGTTACAGACAAGGCCTGGCCCAGTTCCGTGTTGTTTATAGATGTGCTGTACTTGTACAGAGTGTTGTGTTGTTTATAGGTGTTGCTCTGCAGTGCTCCTGTGCAGTGTTGTGTTGTTTATAGGTGATGCTCTGCGGTGCTCCTGTGCAGTGTTGTGTTGTTTATAGGTGATGCTCTGCAGTGCTCCTGTGCAGAGTGTTGTGCTGTTTATAGGTGTTGCTCTGCAGTGCTCCTGTGCAGAGTGTTGTGTTGTTTATAGGTGTTGCTCTGCAATGCTCCTGTGCAGAGTGTTGTGCTGTTTATAGGTGTTGCTCTGCAGTGCTCCTGTGCAGTGTTGTGTTGTTTATAGGTGTTGCTCTGCAGTGCTCCTGTGCAGTGTTGTGTTGTTTATAGGTGTTGCTCTGCAGTGCTCCTGTGCAGTGTTGTGTTGTTTATAGGTGCTGCTTTTGTAGTTTCAGGGGTTTGTCTTTGTTAGATACCTAGCCTTCTGTGCTGTTAGATTAAATAATACCTTTACATTTCATTTTCTTTTTGGGGGAAGTGATAAAGAACAATTTGCATTTCAAAGGCATAAACACATATCTTTAAATTTGGAAACTCTTGTTCTTGATTTTGTTCTTGAAATATGTACTTCTATACCTTTTCTGTCTTTCCTCCCTTTTCCTCTCTCTTGCTCTCCCTTTCTCCCTCCCCCTCTCTCTCTCTGTGGCGTCACCGCCTCTCTGCCTCCCCTGCTCTGTTTCCGTCTCTCTTCCTCAGTGCCTCCCTCCATTCCTCTTGCTCTCTCCCTCCTCATTTCTGTCCTGCCTCAATCTCCCCTCCTCTTCC
This sequence comes from Lepisosteus platostomus, assembly GCF_059453375.1. Taxonomy (NCBI): domain Eukaryota; kingdom Metazoa; phylum Chordata; class Actinopteri; order Semionotiformes; family Lepisosteidae; genus Lepisosteus; species Lepisosteus platostomus. The sequence goes on from NC_142613.1 coordinate 3,777,459, forward strand.
TCCCCTCGGTGCTCCCTTCTCCTCTCCCTCTGTCGGGAGCGGTGTGATTCTCTGCGGCGGAGCGGTTCAGAGGACTGCGAGAGTGTGAGAGGAGCTGTGTGCCTGTGTGTGTGTCTTGTCAGAGACAGGCCCCGAGCTGCAGAGATAGCAGTGTCCGGGGAGGACTCAGTGTCTCCCTGTGAGGTCTCGTCAGCGCGGTGAAACACGCTGGCGGGCGATCACACAGACAGGCCTGTGGGGCTGGAGATGTCCTGATCCCCGTGTGGAAGACAGGAGGAAACAGCAGAGCCGGCCCGAACTGCAGCGTCCTGAGCTCAAACAGCCCAGGCGCAGCGCAGCCCAGGCACTCTCCTCTCCCTGCCTGTGCAGGACGTTTTGTTCCCATCCATCAGCTTCTTGGCTCTGCAGAGCCATCTGCTGATATGTGCTGTTCAGCTTTTTTTCCCCCACTGTTCTCCAGCCTCAAAATTTAGATTTTTCAAAAGTTGTTTTTTTTCTAAATAGGCATTATGGATTTATTTTGCTGTAATTCTTTGGGATCACTAATTACTGCACCCCTCGTCCTCCTCCTCATCCCCACCTTTGCCAGTTATTGATGCCTGTAGCCCCTCTACTGGGACAGGAGAGACAGGCACGCGCGCTCCAGAATGCACTGCCGAGCCCCGCTCTTGTATTTTACAGCCTGGGGAGCTCCGAATGCCAGGGGTACAGCTCAGGGGGTCACTCTGGATGATAGGGAGCCCCGATAGCACCAGTGCCATTGCCCAGCCATGAGGAAACCTGCAGCAGCTGGGTCTCTGCGCAGCGTGTTGATGTGGTAGATGAGACAAACGTGCAGGAGGTCCTGTGATGATGATGGATGTCTATCGTGTCCGACGGAAGGTGAACTGCACAGGGAAACCTCTGCGGAAGAGCTGTTTTTTTTTAAGTGGGAAAGCCGTTTGACTGGGGCAGTCCCACTCTCTCGACCTCAGAAGCCTGGGTCCAGCGACCCAGTACTCGTCACGACTGGAGACTTCCTTGGTTGCAGTGCATGGCCATGACGCATTTCTGTGCCTTGTCATGCCCTTTGCTTACCACGGGGCGTTGCAACAGTCTAGTGTCCCTGTCACTATACTGGGGCATTAGGACCCACACAGACCGCAGGGTGAGCGCCCCCTACTGGCCCCACTAAGACCTCTTCCAGCAGCAGCCTGAGCTTCCCATGAGCACTGGCCAGGCTCACTCCTGCTGAGCTGCAGAGGGATATGGCTGCTGGCTGAGAGCCCTGTACAGTCATAGCAGTGCACAGATAACAGACAACAGTGGTGAGCCTCACAGGAGAGAGAGCGGGGATCCAGCTCCTCTGTAATCCACGCTGTCTAAGTGTACGTAGAAACAGACACTGCAGGCTGCTCTCCCCAGAGAATCCCAGAATCATGTTATCACATAAACGCACAACATTGATGAAAACTGGCCTACATATCTTTCTAAAGGGGCTACTCATGATGTTATAGTTCATGCCAAAAGAGAGAAGGTAAATTGCGTGGCCTAGATTATTTATTTCAAAGGCTTCCTTCTGCTGTGCTGCTGTGGAGCTGTGGAATCTGCACACACCCAAGGGTGCCGAATTTGTCAGGAGGGCGTTCTTTCCAGACCCTAAGAAGACGACACAATCCGGGGTAGAGTGAGGAAAGCATGCGGGAGACGGGAATGGAGACAGGGGGCGTGTCCTTGGTGCGCTGGTGTTCGGGGGAGGTGTGGCCGAGGCAAACAGTCCAGAGAGGGGTCCAAAAGGGGAATCCAAAGTCCGGCGGTCCATCCAAGACGAACGGGATAAAAACAGGAACCGGGTCGGGACCGGCACAGAACGGGAACGGGAACAGGAACTGAAACCTAAACGGGGCCGGGCGCTTCCAGAGAGACGAGTGAAAAACAAGGAAGGGCTGGAGCGCCCTGAAGAGGTGGGGTCTACGATCGTGACAGGATTGCGAGAGCAGAGCTTCTCCCTTCTTGGTGAAAAGCCAGGGCCAAAACGCAGCTCCGCCCCTTATGCGCGAGTCTGACCTTCAACACTTTATTAAACAAGAGATATTTCCCCGTTCCCACAGCTGCGGCAGGAGGGCAGAGCACAGCCTCCAGGGCTGGAGTGGTACAGCAGACTGCTGAGCTGGCAAGAGCAGCAGACACAGCACTCAGCCACGTGCTGGAAAGACCTGGTCACCTGAATTCTCCAAAGCACGCGCTGTGAGGATGCACCTCAGAACGAAGTCATTCATCTTGCTGACAGGCTCTGAAATCGCCACCTTTTTTAAATCCTTAGCAAAAGAAGCCACGTGCACTTGCCAGAACCCAAAACTTCATCTGACTGAGAATGCTTTTTTCGGGGAACTTGCTTTCAGCGTGAGGCCTGGGCTGTGGCCATGTGGGCTGGATCGGCTGTGCTGTGAGGAGGAGTGTGGTCTTGCGTGCCAGTGGGGCTGTGCTGTAGCAGCTCGCCGGCTGTCAGATCCGGGGAGAGGGTGTGGATACAGGGGCACAGGAGTCCAGGTTAATTCCGCGCTGAAAAGCATAAGGGGAGGAAAAACAAACCCAGCGTTTCGGATGTGGAATCAGGGAGGGGGCAGGAACGTGCGGCAAAGGAGAGAGTGGGAGTGGGGGGTGTCGGAAGACAAGGAGATCTGGGAGCCCTTTTCCAGGGGGAGTGCGAAAGGCCGAAAATCCGGAAATCTAAAAAGCCGTCGGGCTGTGCAGATCAAGAGGTTGGCGGTTTGAGGTGACGGGTGGGTCTGGAGAAAGGGTCTCAGTGGGATGGTAGGTAGAGCGCTGCTCTGGAAGTCTCAGCACGGCGTAACCAGCGCAGTCCGAGGACGCGTGGGGGAAGGCGGGAGGTTTTTCACGTGTTCGGGACGGACTCGGCTGTAAATGTGTGAACTGTGAATACAGAGACGTCTTCAGGCCTGGGGGTTTGCTGGAGTCAAATAAAGCTGCGTCCAGTGAAGAAAAATCCGAAGGAACGTCTGGAAGCTCACTGTGGAAACCGGAGTGCTTGTCTGCGAGAGAAGGTGGCGCTCCAGCTGGTCGGCTTCAGGGACAAAGCCGGCACTGCAGGGGCAGGAGCTGAAACGAGAGAGGAGAGAAGCAGAAAGAGGGCGGCTGGAAATATGTCCTGTCAGCCCGCAGGACGAGAGGGCCTGGCGCTCCACCAAGGCCGGGCACGCAACACCCATTGCAAAACCATTACACGCGTCTCTCAGTCATGTGATTGATGAGAGGTCAAGGGTCAAACGGCATGGAAGTGCTGAGGCGAGAGGGGGTGTTGATGAGCATTGAATTGAGTTCCTGTCGCGTGCCCATTAATCTGGGGGAGCGAGGGGGGGAAACCGGGGGGGACAGGAGGGGCTGGGGGGGCTGGGGGAGAGGGAGGGAGGAGAAGGGGTGAGTGATGGAGACAGGGATCAGGGAGAGCTGGGGGAACGGGAGGGAGGGAGGGAAGAGCTGAACGCAGGATGGAGGTGGAGTGGAGACGGGGTGAGACAGAATGAGCGATAGATGGAGGAGGCGAGAGAGAGAGGGGGAGAGGGAAGGAGGAGGGCGGCTGTGTGGTTATTGAATGAACTTGGGGTCACAAAGCCATCAATCTCCCGCCTGAGCAGGAAGGAGAGAGAGGGGGCTGCTGGGAGTGAGTGAGAGGGCAGAGGGAGCAGGAGACGCGTCTCCGACCTCCGTACAGCACCTGAGCCGCGTGCGGTGCTGATCGGAGACGTGATGTTTCCAGAAGTCTTCCGCCGGCGGGGAGCGAGGCTGGGCCTCTCCAGGCTTTGACCTGCAGCTGTTTTATTTTTCCTCTTGTGCCGCTGGAGTGGAAACGGGCCGGCTGGCTGTGTGCCCTGAACCCCCCTCTGCCCCAGTGGCGGCGGGGAGAGCAGGGGCCCGGCGCGCTGCAGTCCCGATGGGCCCCGATTGTGAAGAACACATCATCCCATCACGCCGGCGCTGTCGGGGCACATCAGTGAAAGAAACACACACCCCTGCCCGTCTCTGGGCGCCCCAACTTTGAAGTGTGTCCGCGGTGCTGGCAGGGAGCTAACTCGCTCGTTATCGAGAAACTGCCCAACTTCAAACAGACCCTCCAGTCAAACCCTCTCGCCTGCTCTGTCTGCTCGCCCTCCTCCCTTCGCTGTGCGACCTCCCCCATTCTCCTCCCTCCCCCTCGCCTCCTGCCCACCTCCCCTCACTCTGCCTCTGTCATCTCCTCCTCTCTCCCCTCTTCTTTGAACCCCCTTCCTCATCGCTTTCATCCCCCCCTCCCCCCCTCTCTCGCTCCCCGCTCTCTGCCTCCCCCTCTCCCCCCCCGCCGCGCGGCTCTGATTATTAAAGGAATATTCTCGGGAATGTTCGAGTGCGTCTCGGCACCTGCGGAACAGAATCAATCCGTCTCTTCACCCAGACTGCCCTGTGCTGTTCTGTCACGCTTCCCTGTAATCCTGCTCTCCGGAATGGGATTTTCTCCATTCCCATTCTGTGCTGAGCATGCATCGTGTACGATTTGTTGAAAATACCACCTTAAAAATGTTCCTAATTAGTGATTACCGTCCCTAAACCTCTTTACAGCCCATTTCTCCTATTCTGTCTTAATGTCCTTTTCTCCTTCTCTCCTAGACCTCCTCCTTCTGTGATCATCCCTCCCTTCTTCCTTTCTCTTTTCTTTTCACTCCTCGGTCACGCTTCTTGTTGTGAGCCTGCTGGAGAGGCACCTGCTACGAATCAATTGGTCTCGTATTTGTCAGGCTCCCCCAGCTCTGCTCCTGTGTGCACGCGTACACACACCATAAGGACAGAGCATTCGCTCACTCTTTAGGCCTGCCAGTGTTCTGGAGACCTGGAGAAAACACTGCAAAATGTCCCATAAATAATAATGATCATTCCTTACACATATATAGCACTTTTCTGGACACTCCACTCACAGTGCTTTACAGGAAATGGGGATCCCCTCCATCCCCACCAGTGTGCAGCCCCACCTGGATGATGCTCCAGTCCTCTCCCCACACACCAGCTCTGAGTGGGGAGGAGAGCAGAGTGATGAAGCCAGTTCAGAGAGGGGGGGTATTAGGAGGCCATGATTGGTAAAGGCCAGGGGGGAAATTTAGCCAGGTGCACCGGTAACACCCCTACTCTTTTTGAGAAACACCCTGGGATTTTTAATGTCCAAAGGATGGCTATTTTATATTTTATAGTGCAGTGTCCCCATCACTATACTGGGGCATTAGGACCCACACACACCGCAGGGTGAGCGCCCCCTACTGGTCCCTCTAACACCTCTCCCAGCAGCAGTCTTAGTTTCTCCCAGGAGGTCTCCCATCCAGGTACTGGGCAAGCTCCAGTGGGCGGCCAGCTGGGAGCTGCAGGGTGATATGGCCGCTGGAAAACATGGCAAATTGTCCCTTTCTGCAACCACACCCCCGTGCAGTGCCTCAGCGCCCTTCTCCGTGACCATCTGCGGGACCTGTGGGGTCCAGGCGGCCGTGGGCAGGTTATACCACACTCTGCCGTGTCTGGGCCTGCTCCATGTGGTGCTCGGTGCTGCACATTCCAGCGCTCTGCCAGCCAGTGGGACATGATGCCAGTGCTTCCCTTCGGGAGACTGGAGAGTCTGCTCTCTTCCACCCTCCGTCCCTCTCTCTCCCTCCATCCCAGCTCCCGTCTCTCTCTCTCTCTCTCTCTCTCCCCGCCTGTGACAATCCCCTCTCCCCCTCTCCTCCTCAGATTGTGATCTCCCCTGCTGGTCACGCTCCACTTGACCCCTGCTGCCCCAGCATGCCTGCGGGTGGCGGCGTGTCTGCTGCCGGGGCACGGCAGTGAGATGTGTGATTGAGCGAGGGGGCGCGTGGCGGGTCGCGGTGCCGGTCTGCTCGGGAGGACGCGTGGGAGAAAGTCGGGGAGGGGGGAGGGGGCTGTGAAGGAGACTTGTGAATACAGAGAGAGCAGGTAGAAAGGGAGACAGAGGGAAAAAGAATAAAACTGCTCTGTCGTCTGTTTGCAGCTCGTTAAAACACCGCTGTGTTCTCTGCCGGCTGTCTGAGACCGAGAACTACGTTAGCAACACTGCTCACCGCCCCGGCAGCAGCCTGGCGCTCAGACACCTGCACTGTCACCAGCTTAACACACAGCTGTGAGGGGCATCTGGGCACTGTAGCCGCATAGAAAATATAACAGACTATACTGAGGGCACTGTGGCACTGCTGTAGACAACACTGTGGACACTGTGGCACTGCTGTAGACAACACTGAGGACACTGTGGCACTGCTGTAGACAACACTGAGGACACTGTGGCACTGCTGTAGACAACACTGAGGACACTGTGGCACTGCTGTAGACAACACTGAGAGCACTGTGGCACTGCTGTAGACAACACTGAGAGCACTGAGGGCACTGCTGTAGACAACACTGAGGCCACTGTGGCACTGCTGTAGACAACACTGAGGACACTGTGGCACTGCTGTAGACAACACTGAGGACACTGTGGCACTGCTGTAGACAACACTGAGGACACTGTGGCACTGCTGTAGACAACACTGTGGCACTGCTGTAGACAACACTGAGGACACTGTGGCACTGCTGTAGACAACACTGAGAGCACTGTGGCACTGCTATTGACAACACTGAGGACACTGTGGCACTGCTGTAGACAACACTGAGGACACTGTGGCACTGCTGTAGACAACACTGTGGCACTGCTGTAGACAACACTGAGGACACTGTGGCACTGCTGTAGACAACACTGAGGACACTGTGGCACTGCTGTAGACAACACTGAGGACACTGTGGCACTGCTGTAGACAACACTGAGAGCACTGTGGCACTGCTGTAGACAACACTGAGGACACTGTGGCACTGCTGTAGACAACACTGAGGGCACTGTGGCACTGCTGTAGACAACACTGAGGACACTGTGGCACTGCTGTAGACAACACTGAGGACACTGTGGCACTGCTGTAGACAACACTGAGAGCACTGTGGCACTGCTGTAGACAACACTGAGAGCACTGTGGCACTGCTGTAGACAACACTGAGGGCACTGTGGCACTGCTGTAGACAACACTGAGGACACTGTGGCACTGCTGTAGACAACACTGAGGACACTGTGGCACTGCTGTAGACAACACTGAGGACACTGTGGCACTGCTGTAGACAACACTGAGAGCACTGTGGCACTGCTGTAGACAACACTGAGGACACTGTGGCACTGCTGTAGACAACACTGAGGACACTGCTGTAGACAACACTGAGGACACTGTGGCACTGCTGTAGACAACACTGAGGACACTGTGGCACTGCTGTAGACAACACTGAGGCCACTGTGGCACTGCTGTAGACAACACTGAGGGCACTGTGGCACTGCTGTAGACAACACTGAGGGCACTGTGGCACTGCTGTAGACAACACTGAGGGCACTGTGGCACTGCTGTAGACAACACTGAGGACACTGTGGCACTGCTGTAGACAACACTGAGGACACTGTGGCACTGCTGTAGACAACACTGAGGCCACTGTGGCACTGCTGTAGACAACACTGAGGACACTGCTGTAGACAACACTGAGGGCACTGTGGCACTGCTGTAGACAACACTGAGAGCACTGTGGCACTGCTGTAGACAACACTGAGGGCACTGTGGCACTGCTGTAGACAACACTGAGGACACTGTGGCACTGCTGTAGACAACACTGAGGACACTGTGGCACTGCTGTAGACAACACTGAGGACACTGTGGCACTGCTGTAGACAACACTGAGGACACTGCTGTAGACAACACTGAGGACACTGTGGCACTGCTGTAGACAACACTGAGGACACTGTGGCACTGCTGTAGACAACACTGAGGCCACTGTGGCACTGCTGTAGACAACACTGAGGGCACTGTGGCACTGCTGTAGACAACACTGAGGACACTGTGGCACTGCTGTAGACAACACTGAGGCCACTGTGGCACTGCTGTAGACAACACTGAGGGCACTGCTGTAGACAACACTGAGGACACTGTGGCACTGCTGTAGACAACACTGAGGCCACTGAGGCACTGCTGTAGACAACACTGAGGGCACTGTGGCACTGCTGTAGACAACACTGAGGACACTGTGGCACTGCTGTAGACAACACTGAGGACACTGTGGCACTGCTGTAGACAACACTGAGGGCACTGTGGCACTGCTGTAGACAACACTGAGGGCACTGTGGCACTGCTGTAGACAACACTGAGGACACTGTGGCACTGCTGTAGACAACACTGAGGACACTGTGGCACTGCTGTAGACAACACTGAGGACACTGCTGTAGACAACACTGAGGACACTGTGGCACTGCTGTAGACAACACTGAGGCACTGCTGTAGACAACACTGAGGACACTGCTGTAGACAACACTGAGAGCACTGTGGCACTGCTGTAGACAACACTGAGAGCACTGTGGCACTGCTGTAGACAACACTGAGGGCACTGCTGTAGACAACACTGAGGACACTGTGGCACTGCTGTAGACAACACTGAGAGCACTGTGGCACTGCTGTAGACAACACTGAGGACACTGTGGCACTGCTGTAGACAACACTGGGGACACTGTGGCACTGCTGTAGACAACACTGAGGACACTGTGGCACTGCTGTAGACAACACTGAGGACACTGTGGCACTGCTGTAGACAACACTGAGAGCACTGTGGCACTGCTATAGACAACACTGAGGACACTGTGGCACTGCTATAGACAACACTGAGGACACTGTGGCACTGCTGTAGACAACACTGAGGACACTGTGGCACTGCTGTAGACAACACTGAGGACACTGTGGCACTGCTGTAGACAACACTGAGGGCACTGCTGTAGACAACACTGAGGGCACTGTGGCACTGCTGTAGACAACACTGAGGACACTGTGGCACTGCTGTAGACAACACTGAGGACACTGTGGCACTGCTGTAGACAACACTGAGGCACTGCTGTAGACAACACTGAGGGCACTGTGGCACTGCTGTAGACAACACTGAGGACACTGTGGCACTGCTGTAGACAACACTGAGGACACTGTGGCACTGCTGTAGACAACACTGAGGACACTGCTGTAGACAACACTGAGGACACTGTGGCACTGCTGTAGACAACACTGAGGACACTGTGGCACTGCTATAGACAACACTGAGGACACTGTGGCACTGCTGTAGACAACACTGAGGACACTGTGGCACTGCTGTAGACAACACTGAGGACACTGTGGCACTGCTGTAGACAACACTGAGGGCACTGTGGCACTGCTGTAGACAACACTGAGGACACTGTGGCACTGCTGTAGACAACACTGAGGACACTGTGGCACTGCTGTAGACAACACTGAGGACACTGTGGCACTGCTGTAGACAACACTGAGGCACTGCTGTAGACAACACTGAGGACACTGTGGCACTGCTGTAGACAACACTGAGGACACTGTGGCACTGCTGTAGACAACACTGAGGACACTGCTGTAGACAACACTGAGGACACTGTGGCACTGCTGTAGACAACACTGAGGGCACTGCTGTAGACAACACTGAGAGCACTGTGGCACTGCTGTAGACAACACTGAGAGCACTGTGGCACTGCTATAGACAACACTGAGGACACTGTGGCACTGCTGTAGACAACACTGAGGACACTGTGGCACTGCTGTAGACAACACTGAGGACACTGTGGCACTGCTGTAGACAACACTGAGGGCACTGCTGTAGACAACACTGAGGGCACTGTGGCACTGCTGTAGACAACACTGTGGCACTGCTGTAGACAACACTGAGGACACTGTGGCACTGCTGTAGACAACACTGAGGGCACTGCTGTAGACAACACTGAGGACACTGTGGCACTGCTGTAGACAACACTGAGGACACTGTGGCACTGCTGTAGACAACACTGAGGACACTGTGGCACTGCTGTAGACAACACTGTGGCACTGTGGCACTGCTGTAGACAACACTGAGGACACTGAGGCACTGCTGTAGACAACACTGAGGACACTGTGGCACTGCTGTAGACAACACTGAGGACACTGTGGCACTGCTGTAGACAACACTGAGGACACTGTGGCACTGCTGTAGACAACACTGAGGACACTGTGGCACTGCTGTAGACAACACTGAGAGCACTGTGGCACTGCTGTAGACAACACTGAGGACACTGAGGGCACTGCTGTAGACAACACTGAGGACACTGTGGCACTGCTGTAGACAACACTGAGGACACTGTGGCACTGCTGTAGACAACACTGAGAGCACTGTGGCACTGCTGTAGACAACACTGAGGACACTGTGGCACTGCTGTAGACAACACTGAGAGCACTGTGGCACTGCTGTAGACAACACTGAGGGCACTGTGGCACTGCTGTAGACAACACTGTGGCACTGCTGTAGACAACACTGAGGACACTGTGGCACTGCTGTAGACAACACTGAGAGCACTGTGGCACTGCTGTAGACAACACTGAGGGCACTGTGGCACTGCTATAGACAACACTGAGGACACTGTGGCACTGCTGTAGACAACACTGAGAGCACTGTGGCACTGCTGTAGACAACACTGAGGACACTGTGGCACTGCTGTAGACAACACTGAGGCACTGCTGTAGACAACACTGAGGGCACTGTGGCACTGCTGTAGACAACACTGAGGACACTGTGGCACTGCTGTAGACAACACTGAGGACACTGTGGCACTGCTGTAGACAACACTGAGGACACTGCTGTAGACAACACTGAGGACACTGTGGCACTGCTGTAGACAACACTGAGGACACTGTGGCACTGCTATTGACAACACTGAGAGCACTGTGGCACTGCTGTAGACAACACTGAGGACACTGTGGCACTGCTGTAGACAACACTGAGGACACTGCTGTAGACAACACTGAGGACACTGTGGCACTGCTGTAGACAACACTGAGGACACTGTGGCACTGCTGTAGACAACACTGAGAGCACTGTGGCACTGCTGTAGACAACACTGAGAGCACTGTGGCACTGCTGTAGACAACACTGAGGCCACTGTGGCACTGCTGTAGACAACACTGAGGGCACTGTGGCACTGCTGTAGACAACACTGAGGCCACTGTGGCACTGCTGTAGACAACACTGAGAGCACTGTGGCACTGCTGTAGACAACACTGAGAGCACTGTGGCACTGCTGTAGACAACACTGAGGACACTGTGGCACTGCTGTAGACAACACTGAGGACACTGTGGCACTGCTGTAGACAACACTGAGGACACTGCTGTAGACAACACTGAGGACACTGTGGCACTGCTGTAGACAACACTGAGGACACTGTGGCACTGCTATAGACAACACTGAGGACACTGTGGCACTGCTGTAGACAACACTGAGGACACTGTGGCACTGCTGTAGACAACACTGAGGACACTGCTATAGACAACACTGAGGACACTGTGGCACTGCTGTAGACAACACTGAGGACACTGTGGCACTGCTGTAGACAACACTGAGGACACTGTGGCACTGCTGTAGACAACACTGAGGGCACTGTGGCACTGCTGTAGACAACACTGAGAGCACTGTGGCACTGCTGTAGACAACACTGAGGACACTGTGGCACTGCTGTAGACAACACTGAGGACACTGTGGCACTGCTGTAGACAACACTGAGGGCACTGCTGTAGACAACACTGAGGGCACTGTGGCACTGCTGTAGACAACACTGAGGACACTGTGGCACTGCTGTAGACAACACTGAGGACACTGTGGCACTGCTGTAGACAACACTGAGGACACTGTGGCACTGCTGTAGACAACACTGTGGCACTGTGGCACTGCTGTAGACAACACTGAGAGCACTGTGGCACTGCTGTAGACAACACTGAGGACACTGAGGGCACTGCTGTAGACAACACTGAGGACACTGTGGCACTGCTGTAGACAACACTGAGGACACTGTGGCACTGCTGTAGACAACACTGAGGACACTGTGGCACTGCTGTAGACAACACTGAGAGCACTGTGGCACTGCTGTAGACAACACTGAGAGCACTGTGGCACTGCTGTAGACAACACTGAGGCCACTGTGGCACTGCTGTAGACAACACTGTGGACACTGCTGTAGACAACACTGAGGCCACTGTGGCAGAAGAACATGAGACAGTGACAGACTGAGGGAGGCAGAGGGACTCAGACAGACAGAAGAACATGAGACAGTGACAGACTGAGGGAGGCAGAGGGACTCAGACAGACAGAAGAACATGAGACAGTGGCAGACTGAGAGAGGCAGAGGGACTCAGACAGACAGAAGAACTGAGACTGAGTTTTGGAATCAAGGATTAATTTGTGCCATTTTTCAAAGTGCAAACACTCATCCCCAGTAACTACCGGGGCACCTGTGTGAGCACGTCACCTGCAGTGTACCTGTACTGACCTTCCTTACAGAGCACAACGTCCTGAGTCAAAGTCAGATCGGCTTCCTACCAAACTGCCACACATCCAATCACATTTACACCCTACACACACTTATAAACAAACATGACAGGCAAAAAAAGTGTCTGCTTTATTGATTTCAACAAAGCGTTTGATTTAATTTGGCAGGAAGGACTGTTTTATAAACGTCTTCAAAGTGATGCATAAGGTGAAGTCATTTAATGTAATTGAATCAATATACTCAGAGAACAGGCGCATAGTTAATTAGAGGCAAAAGAAGAGAGCTCTTTTCTTGCGGCTGTGGAGTGAGACAGGGGTGCCTGAGCCCAATATCAATATCTATATCAATGAGCAGACAGAGGTGTTGGAACAGTCTGCAGCTCCTGGTCTTACACTACATGACACAGAGATCCAGTTCCTGCTCTGTTTGGATGACCTGGTCCTGCTGTTGCCCACAGAACAGAGCCCGGCACTGCTGGAGCAGTACTGTCACACCTGGGCACTGACAGCTCGTCTTGACCCAGAACAGGGGCTGCAGCAGAGCCTGGCACTGCTGGAGCAGTACTGTCACACCTGGGCACTGACAGCTCGTCTTGACCCAGAACAGGGGCGGCAGCAGAGCCTGGCACTGCTGGAGCAGTACTGTCACACCTGGGCACTGACAGCTCGTCTTGACCCAGAACAGGGGCTGCAGCAGAGCCTGGCACTGCTGGAGCAGTACTGTCACACCTGGGCACTGACAGCTCGTCTTGACCCAGAACAGGGGCTGCAGCAGAGCCTGGCACTGCTGGAGCAGTACTGTCACACCTGGGCACTGCAGCTTATCTGACAGGGGGTCAGTACAGAGAGAGGGGGTCAGTACAGACAGAGGGGGTCAGTACAGAGAGAGGGGGTCAGTACAGACAGAAGGGGTCAGTACAGACAGAGGGGGTCAGTACAGAGAGACAGGGGGTCAGTACAGAGAGAGGGGGTCAGTATAGAGAGACAGGGTCAGAAACACTGTTAGATACACTGAGACTAGCAAGGCGAGTAAGATGTTGAAAGAGGGCGTGTGGGAGGGACTGAGAAAGAGAAAGAGAGGCAGAGAGATATGGGAAGAGGCTTTGGGATAGACAGCCTGAGATGGGCCTATTCCATGCTACGTCCACCTCTCTCTCCTCCTCCCCTGCTCTCTGCGTCTCTCCCCCTCCCTCCCCCTCCCTGTGTTTGCTCTCTCTGTCCGGCTCTCTATTAAAATGCCATCAGCCCGTGTAATGAATTGCAGTGTCGGAGTGAGCGATTGTCTTACAGGGAGGAGAGGAGGGCTCTCTGGCCCAGGTGTCCTCCTGGGGATAGCTTGCAGATTTAATTAATGTACTTAGAAAAAACCTCTGCTCTGTCGGAGCTGAGGGACAGACAGGCAGGTGTCACAGCCAAGCGGGGTGATAGTGCAGCGTTCCAGAGACAGACCCCTGTGTGAATGGCGTGGGCGGCTCTCTCTTATGTGTTTTAACATGTCAGATGTCATTTAAAACCGCAAGCGACACTCCAAAAGCACCATCTTCATGTCAGGGAGACGTCCCCTGAATTTTCCTTCGCTTTCAACACGCTCGTTGTCCCAACCAGTTCCTCTGGCTCCAGGAGGAGTGTCCTGAAGGAATCTGGCAGTGTGTCCTCATAGCTGAGTCTCTTTGCTGAGTGCCAACATGGCACAGTTCATCATGTATGTGCCCAGTGCCCAGTGTGCCCCTCATTATGTGCCCAGTGTGGTCATCGTCCGTGTGCCCCTTATGTATGTGCCCAGTGTGGTCATCGTCCATGTGCCCAGTGTGCCCCTCATGTACGTGCCCAGTGCTCAGTGTGGCCATCATGCATGTGCCCAGTGTGGTCATCGTCCATGTGCCCGTGTGCCCATCATGCACGTGCCCTGTTGGATCTGTACCTGTTCACACTTGAGCACTGGTGTCGGTGGACTGTCACGGATCCGTCAGGCCCAGGAGAGGCTCTGTTCGGACTCTTGCACCACACCCACACTGCCCAACCAGGATGTCCCAGCCCAGGAGAAGTGCAGAATTCCTGGTCCTGGTCCTTCTCTACAGCTGACAGGTGCCGAGCAGACTGGAGCTAAGGAGAAAACCTCTCCTGTCAACAGCTTTCTCCTCACGTTATATCTGAGACAGTTAAACCGTGTTAAAAAGGGCAGGGAGTGGGGTAGGATGGGAGGTATTTGTATTCCTTTAGTCACCTCGGCTTGTGAGAGGAATGCCCTGTCAGAACACAGGTCACTGCAGCATCTTAGCTAGTTGCTAGGTTGAGTGTTCAATGAAATAAGAAGAGACATCATCGACAAATTTAATTTACAAGCGACACCTATTAACTGCACATTTAACAGGCTGCAGCAGGACCTTGTCACTGTGTGTGTGAGTCTGAGAGTGTGTGTGAGTATGAGAGTATGAGTGTGTGAGAGAGTGTGAGAGTATGAGTGTGTGTGTGAGTCTGAGAGTGTGTGTGTGTCTGAGACTATGTGTGCCATCTGAGAGTGTGTGCAAGTCTGAGAGTGTGTGTGAGTCTGAGAGTGTGTGTGTGAGAGTATGAGTGTGTGTGAGAGTCTGAGAGTGTGTGAGAGTCTGAGAGTGTGTGTGAGTATGAGTGTGTGAGAGACTGAGAGTGTGTGTGAGTATGAGTGTGTGTGTGAGAGTATGAGTGTGTGTGTGAGTCTGAGAGTGTGTGTGTGTCTGAGACTGTGTGTGCCATATGAGTGTGTGTGCAAGTCTGAGAGTGTGTGAGAGTCTGATAGTGTGTGTGAGAATGACATTGTGTGTGTGTCAGAGAGTGTGTTTGTGAGTCTGAGTGTGTGTGTGTCAGAGACTGTGTGTGGGTCTGACAGTGTGTGTGGGTCTGACAGTGTGTGTGAGTATGAGAGTGTGTGTGTGAGTATGAGTGTGTGTGTGAGAGTATGAGTGTGTGTGAGACACTGACAGTGAGTGAGTATGAGAGTGTGTGTGAGAGTTTGAGAGTGTGTGAACCAACATGAGCCCCCTGTCAGTGTAATCTGATTGAGCTGGGAGATTAATGCTCGCTAATCCCTAATTATAATCCCCCCTTTCCTGCTCTTCCTCCTGGCAGGCAGGCAGTGATAATTGGAGCGACAGGGCCTGGAACAAAGAGAAAGCCGCTCTGATGGAATGAACGGGATTAGCCGAGGCCAGGTTAAACGACAGGAGCCACAGAGCTCAAAGCCCTTGATGTGCTCTGTGGGACAGCGAGCGGGTATAGCGTCCCGATAGACTAGGCAGCGAGCGCACAGTGGGAGGACACAAACATTCCTAACAGGATTCATTTAAATAATCTTCTTCACCTGCACTAATTCTTTTGTTGGTGCAGCACACACCAGTCCACAGATGCTAGACTGTAGCTGGCGCCAGTGGCCATTTGCAGATAGCCCTCGGCTCTTCCCGAATTCACATGCCCCCCCTGTGCCAGACCGTGGTGCAGAGGATTTTGAGAGTGGGACCTGTTAACAAGGACATGGGCTCCATTTACAGGTCTTTGTCTGAATAGGACACTAAACCGCCTTAGGTTAACAATCAGCCAGGGCTTACTCTGCCAATCACAGCCAGAACAGAGGGCCATTAAAACCTGGCACTCTGGTGTTCAGTGCTGCAGATGTGCACTGTGGGGGCACTACGCGTGTACTAGTCCCTCTCTGTTTCTTTGTGTCGAAGAAAACTCAGTCTTCACTCAGGTTGGCAGATTGTCAGTCTGCTGAAGGGGAGCATCGCACAGAGTCAGGGTGTCCCCAGCACTCGGGAGATATGCTCACTGGACTGTCCAGTAGTTACGCCTTTCCTTTTCTACAGTACATGTGATCACTTTATGCTTTTATGCCGCCGTGTGCTTTAACCCCTCTGCTCCCTCCGACCTCAGGCAGCGTGCGTTAATGGCTCCTTCTCCCCCTGCCCCAGGTGAATGGGAAGGAGCTGTCGCGCCTGTCCCAGGAGCAGACTCTGGAGGCACTGCGAGCGTCCCGGGACCCCCTGGTCATCCAGGTCCTGAGGAAGAGCCCGCGGGTGAAGGGGGGGCCCGCGGGGGGCACAGGGGGTCAAGGGGGTCCCGCTCCAGCCCTGGACTTTGTGGACAATGGCACCCAGACTGACATCAGCTTTCAGCACATCCTGGCCCTGGGCAAGCTGCAGCCTCCCTCCCCACCTCTGCCACCCCTGCTGGAGCCCTACGTGCTGTCCGAGCTGTGAGTCCCCGTGCGCCGTTCTGTCTGTGGTGTGTCGGGGCGGGCCCGGGTACCCCCGCGCCTGAGCCCTGTCTGTGTGTCTGCCCACAGGCCCGCCTTAGAGCACGAGTATTACGACCCCAACGACTACCTGGACAGCTCCCACCACGAAGTGGACAGGCAGGACGAGCTGGAGTATGAGGTCAGGGGCGGGGGGCGGTCTCTTTTTCTCTCTCCCTCCCTCCCTCCCTATCCATCTCTCTCCCCCCCGCGCGCGACCTTCGCCATCTCGCCTCTCTGCCGCGCTCCCTCACACTCACTCCTCGCCCTCACGCTCTTGCTGTAATGTGGTCCTCCTTCCAGGAGGTGGAGCTGTACAAATCGAGCCAGCAGGACAAGCTGGGGCTGACCGTGTGTTACCGCACGGATGACGAGGAGGACCTGGGAATCTACGTGGGGGAGGTCAGTCTCTCTTTCTGAATGTATATTTGTAAGAGTGCGTCTACACTGTGTGTGCGAAGAGAGAGGAGTCTATTTTGGCATATGTACATGTACGTTGGGATTCATATTCGTGCTGTTATCTCTGGACGTGTACAATAAACAACATTTACACGCAATGCACATTACAAAACAGTAACTAAAGTGTACACTTAAGACTCATGTTTATCTTGACCCATCATTTACAACTTCTAGACAATGAAGGCAAACAAAATGTTAGGGTATCAACAACACACCAACAAGGTCTCATTGGGGGAGAAAACCATGAAGGGATCCTGAAAGGCATCAACGGAACCAACCCAGTGGATTTCTTCAGATCCAACGGTGAAACGCCAACCAGACAGCACAGGTGGAAAGAGTGTGTGGAAGTGCATCTAAGACCGAGACCAGGAAACACTTCGTTACACAAAGGGTTGTGTAACGGGAGCCGGTCCCGACTCCCGTGAAGTGCGTAGTTTAGGACCCTGTGCAGACGGTATAATCCGGAAGAGACTGGAGAAGGGCTCCAGGGAAAACGCGGTGAGGAATGGAAGGGATGGCGAACCGGGGGGCGGCGCCGACAGTGATCCATGAGCGATGGGGAGCGCAGGCAAACAAGTCCAAAACAGTCCAAGCAGGAAATCCGGGCGCAGTCCAAAATCCAGAACCAGGGGATTCAAGCAAGACAAGAAGATTAAAAACAGGAATGGGGACATGGAACTAGGAAACTAAAAATGGAGTGACGAGGCCAGGCGCTCCGGGCCCCGGACTCAGCTGGGTCAGGACGCCGATCGGAGGCCTATGCCTTCAATCCGCGGACGTAGGGCGACTTGATGCTGGGCGGGCCTTCGGGCGTCCGTCTTCCAGTGCAGAGCCCCGAGCTTCAGAGGCAAGAGGTTTAAATAATAGACGGGACAGGGGGACAGGTGAACGTGATGCTGAAACTCAAACACAAAAGGGTCGGAGCGCCCTCTGGAGGAGGGATGACAATCGTGACAGGCTGTGGGGGTGTGGAACGAGCTACACCACCGGCTACCAAACGGGCCAGATGGGCTGATCCCCACTTCAAATCTTCCCTCTGTTTTCCTCTCGCATGTCCAGCGTTGTCACGGGAACCGCTCCTGACCCCCAGGTAGTGCGTAGCAAAGACCCCGTGCGTGGCGGTATGATCCGGAAGGGACTGGAGAAGGACCATGGGGGAGACACGGACAGGGGACGGTTATAGACAGTGATCCGGTGCGCGGGGGGAAACGAGAGCGAACTAGTCCAGAAGGGGAAGTCCGAAAGGGGGGAGATCAGGCGCAGCCCGGGGTCCCGGTACCGGGAGATCCATCCAGGCGAACACAGGGAACAGGAATCCAGAAACGTAGAGGGTTAAAACCATCACGGAGCCAGGCGCTCCGAGCCCCGGGCACAGGGGTCAGGACGCCGTGACGAAGCCTGTGCCCTCGGGCCACTCCTGCTGCTCCCAGTGCTGAGCCCTGAGCTGCGGAGGCACCGGGCTTAAATAGTTAAAAGGGAATACGATTCAGGTGAAACTAATAATGGCAGGGACACAGCGAAAAAGGTAGGAGCGCCCCCTAGTGGAGGAGAGACGGCCGCGGCAGTGTGCTCGGTGGCCTGACACTCTCTCCTGCGCCTCTCCCCAGGTGAACCCCAACAGCATCGCGGCCAAAGACGGGCGAATCCGAGAGGGTGACAGGATACTGCAGGTACCGCTTGATCGACTGTGGCCAGATTTCCCCCTGGCCTTCATTATTGCCCATGCTCTTTCTGAGAAACGGCCCTTGATTATTAATGACAAAGGAGAGTTGGGACTTCTGTTTTCCGTCTCATCCAAAGGACAGTGTCTTTTTTTCCAGTAAAAAAAAAGCCCCATCCCTGTACTGTGGCATCAAGATCTACCCAAAGAAGGTGAGCACCCCCTACTGGTTCCAGCATCAGTCTTAGTTTCTCCCAGGAGGTCTCCCATCCAGGTACTGGCCAGGCTCACTCCTGCTGAGTTTCAGTGGGCTGCCAGCTGGGAGCCGCAGGGTGACAGAGCTGTGCTATCGGGCCTGCTCACGCCGTGGAAATATTCAGCACTGTCCTCTCTCTCAGATCAATGGCATGGATGTCCAGAATCGGGAGGAGGCTGTGGCCATCCTGACCAGAGAAGACAGCACGAACATCTCCCTCCTGCTGGCCCGGCCGGACATCGAGGTCAGCCCTCTGCACACGTAGTGTGTCTCTGTCTGTTCGCGTCTCTGATTCTCTGTGGCTTAGATACATTACAGCATTCTTATTTTATTCATTCTCATTCACATTCTTATTAAAATACATTACAACATTCTTATTTTAATTAATTAGTTCAGGACTGCTGTACTCACAAGGGCAAAAAGTTAAATAACACAAAAACATTCACAAATTCATACAATATGTTGCACTGCAGGGCAAGAGTTCCATACAGCACTGGAGGAATGGCAGTAGATGGTTAATTCTACAGGATTCCAAAGTACGTCCCATGTAAGAGGGGACCCACTTCACCCCAGTCCTAAATTATTGCCCCCACCTGGTTTGACATCTAGCAGCCATACTCCACTACCAGCCCCACCTGGGAGACACACAGTGTTCATTCTGCACCAGCAGCCCCACCTGGGAGACACAAGTGACCTCACCTGGCCTCACTCGACCTCTCCTGACCTCACCTGACCTCACCTGGCCTCACCAGACCTCACCTGTCCTCGCCTGACCTCATCTGACCTCACCTGACCTTGCCTGTTCTCACCTGACCTCGCCTGACCTCATCTGACCTCACCTGACCTCACCTGTTCTCACCTGACCTCGCCTGTGTGTCTGTGTTTCTTTCTGAATGGCTGAGGAGCCCCCTGCAGTGCGCAGCCCTGAGTTCTTGCCTTTAAAAAATTCTCCCAAGTGTGCTCCCAAGTGTTTTGGAGGTGAAGAGGCATCCGCAAAGAATTAGAGAGTTATTAATGTTAATTAAATCTAATTTATAGGGAAATTGTCTGATTATGTTAATTAATGCCGTAAACTGACATTGACAGCATAGCTTAGTGGGGAGACACACTCACACATACAAATATACACACAGACGCGCGGCACACACACAGACACACATCATTACCCCCGAGTGTGTGTCTCAGCTCTCTTACCCTGCAGGCATCCCCCTCAGACAGCCCCAGCCAGCAGTTAGCAGCCCCGTGACAGTGAGCCTCCCTGTCTCTCACCCACATCCCTTGCTGTTTGTGTTGTGTGTTTTGACACTGGCAATTACCATATTGTAATGCACACGCTCCCTGTCTGCCCAGATCTATCAATCTATCAATCAATCACTCTCTCAGGGATTCTGATTATATTTCATGGAAACACGTTTTCCTGGAGGAGCACTCATATTAAAGCAGCTCCCCAAGAGTCATTTTCCAACAGGCTATAGAACAGTCCTGTTACAATAGGGGCTACAGTCCCAGTACAGTAGAACAGTCCTGTTACAGTAGGAGCTACAGTCCCAGTACAGTAGAACAGTCCTGTTACAGTAGGAGCTACAGTCCCAGTACAGTAGAACAGTCCTGTTACAATAGGAGCTACAGTCCCAGTACAGTAGAACAGTCCTGTTACAATAGGAGCTACAGTCCCAGTGCAGTAGAACAGTCCTGTTACAATAGGGGCTACAGTCCCAGTACAGTAGAACAGTCCTGTTACAATAGGAGCTACAGTCCCAGTACAGTAGAACAGTCCTGTTACAATAGGAGCTACAGTCCCAGTACAGTAGAACAGTCCTGTTACAATAGGAGCTACAGTCCCAGTACAGTAGAACAGTCCTGTTACAATAGGGGCTACAGTCCCAGTACAGGAGAACAGTCCTGTTACAATAGGGGCTACAGTCCCAGTACAGGAGAACAGTCCTGTTACAATAGGGGCTACAGTCCCAGTACAGTAGAATTGTATTATTATATACTGTATAAGAGAATAACAGTATTATAAGTACAATAATAGCTACGTAACAATAAGGATCTATAGTAACAATACACTATAATACTTACAACAAGGTACTGTAAGAAACAAAGAAACTCTCTTTGAGAAGTTCAGAGGTGAGGCAGCATGATGGAGTGGACACTATTTCAGCTATCGGTATGTTGTAGACAGCAGCACTAATCAATAATCAGTAATCAATCACTGGGACAGAATCATGCCTGTCCTGTGCCAGCCCTTCTGAGTTCCTACTGCCTTGGACATCTGGGCAGCTGGTGGCGGTACTCAATTCCTGTTACCTGGACACTCCCTTGAAGTCTGAGGGAGTGCAGTGCTGTAGATCTTTACCGGAATTCAATGTGATTCTTGCAGCCCGCTTAAAAACAGGATCTAGAATTGTTGGTTGTGTGTGAGTTTCTGTCCAGCCATGCAGAATGGACAGAGCCTCTGTTCATTGCTGTGGTCCTGGTAGGCTGTAGACTGGCCATTGAGGGTTTCATGATGTGCATGATCCCTGAGTTACTGGAACAAGTGTCTTACCTACATCACCAGCAGAGCCTGCTGGTAGCTCATTTCTATAAGCCTTGCTTGAACGGGTCAACACTGCGATGGCCTGTATGGGGGCCTAATGTGGGATTAGGGTCGACCGTCAAGAGAACATGCTTTCTGAGAGAGAAGCTGACAGTTTTATCTCTGCAGTGGAGAGGGAGGGAGAGGTCTGGTGTTGTTTAGGTTGCCTCAGGGCTACTGCTCTCAGACAGAGGCATGTCCTGAATCACACACACAATTACACACAATTACACACACACACACACACACACACACACACACAGACTCACAAATACATACACACAGATGCACACACACATGGACAATCACAGGCACAAACACACACTCGCACACAGAGGCGTGTCACACACAGACAATCACACACACAAACACACTACACAGAGACACACGCACAGACAATCACAGGCACAAACACACTACACAGAGACACACACACAAACACACTACACAGAGACAAACGCACAATCACAGGCACAAACACACTACACAGACACACACAAACACACTATACAGAGACACACGCACAGACAATCACAGGCACAAACACACTACACAGACACACACAAACACACTACACAGAGACACACGCACAGACAATCACACGCGCACACACAGGCAGTGATGCTGTGTGTGTTTCAGCTGGGGAGGCGCTGGCAGGACAGTGACCGCGATGACCTGCTGGACGAGCCTGGCTCTGACACTGACAGCAAGAGACCAGCGCAGGTAAACACACACCTACTGCACAACACTCCACACACACCTACTGCACAACACACTCCACAACACACCTACTGCACAACACACTCCACACACCTACTGCACAACACTCCACACACACCTACTGCACAACACACTCCACAACACACTCCACACACACCTACTGCACAACACACTCCACACAACACACCTACTGCACAACACTCCACACAACACACCTACTGCACAACACTCCACACACACCTACTGCGCAACACTCCACACACACCTACTGCACAACACTCCACTGCTGGACGAGCCTGGCTCTGACACTGACAGCAAGAGACCAGCGCAGGTAAACACACACCTACTGCACAACACACTCCACACAACACACCTACTGCACAACACTCCACACACACCTACTGCACAACACTCCACACACACCTACTGCACAACACTCCACTGCTGGACGAGCCTGGCTCTGACACTGACAGCAAGAGACCAGCGCAGGTAAACATACACCTACTGCACAACACTCCACACACACCTACTGTACAACACACTCCACACACACTCCACACACACCTACTGCACAACACACTCCACACACACTCCACACACACCTACTGCACAACACACTCCACAACACACTCCACACACACCTACTGCACAACACACTCCACACACACCTACTGCACAACACTCCACACACACCTACTGCACAACACACCTACTGCACAACACTCCACAACACACTCCACACACACCTACTGTACAACACACTCCACACACCTACTGCACAACACTCCACAACACACTCCACACACACCTACTGCACAACACACTCCACACACCTACTACACAACACTCCACAACACACCTACTGCACAACACACTCCACACACACCTACTGCACAACACACTCCACAACACACTCCACACACACCTACTGCACAACACACTCCACACACACTCCACACACACCTACTGCACAACACACTCCACACACACCTACTGCACAACACACTCCACACACCTACTGCACAACACACTCCACAACACACTCCACACACACCTACTGCACAACACACTCCACAACACACTCCACACACACCTACTGCACAACACACTCCACACACCTACTGCACAACACACTCCACACACACTCCACACACACCTACTGCACAACACACTCCACACACACCTACTGCACAACACACTCCACACACACTCCACACACACCTACTGCACAACACACTCCACACACACCTACTGCACAACACACTCCACACACACTCCACACACACCTACTGCACAACCCACTCCACACACCTACTGCACAACACACTCCACAACACACTCCACAACACACTCCACACACACCTACTGCACAACACACTCCACACACCTACTGCACAACACACTCCACAACACACTCCACACACACCTACTGCACAACACACTCCACAACACACTCCACACACACCTACTGCACAACACACTCCACACACACCTACTGCACAACACACTCCACACACCTACTGCACAACACTCCACAACACACTCCACACACACCTACTGCACAACACACTCCACATACCTACTGCACAACACACTCCACACACACCTACTGCACAACACTCCACACACCTACTGCACAAGAGACCAGCGCAGGTAAACATACACCTACTGCACAACACTCCACACACACCTACTGTACAACACACTCCACACACACTCCACACACACCTACTGCACAACACACTCCACAACACACTCCACACACACCTACTGCACAACACACTCCACACACACCTACTGCACAACACTCCACACACACCTACTGCACAACACTCCACAACACACTCCACACACCTACTGCACAACACTCCACAACACACTCCACACACACCTACTGCACAACACACTCCACACACCTACTACACAACACTCCACAACACACCTACTGCACAACACACTCCACACACACCTACTGCACAACACACTCCACAACACACTCCACACACACCTACTGCACAACACACTCCACACACACTCCACACACACCTACTGCACAACACACTCCACACACCTACTGCACAACACACTCCACAACACACTCCACACACACCTACTGCACAACACACTCCACAACACACTCCACAACACACTCCACACACCTACTGCTCAACACACTCCACACACACCTACTGCACAACACACTCCACACACCTACTGCACAACACACTCCACACACCTACTGCACAACACTCCACACACACTCCACACACACCTACTGCACAACACACTCCACAACACACTCCACAACACACTCCACACACACCTACTGCACAACACACTCCACACACACTCCACACACACCTACTGCACAACACACTCCACAACACACTCCACACACACCTACTGCACAACACACTCCACACACACCTACTGCACAACACACTCCACAACACACTCCACACACACCTACTGCACAACACACTCCACACACACCTACTGCACAACACACTCCACCACACTCCACACACACCTACTGCACAACACACTCCACACACACCTACTGCACAACACACTCCACACACACTCCACACACACCTACTGCACAACACACTCCACACACACCTACTGCACAACACACTCCACACACACTCCACACACACCTACTGCACAACACACTCCACACACACCTACTGCACAACACACTCCACACACACTCCACACACACCTACTGCACAACACACTCCACACACCTACTGCACAACACACTCCACAACACACTCCACACACACCTACTGCACAACACACTCCACAACACACTCCACACACACCTACTGCACAACACACTCCACACACCTACTGCACAACACACTCCACACACACCTACTGCACAACACACTCCACACACCTACTGCACAACACACTCCACACACACCTACTGCACAACACACTCCACACACACTCCACACACACCTACTGCACAACACACTCCACACACACCTACTGCACAACACACTCCACACACCTACTGCACAACACACTCCACACACACCTACTGCACAACACACACCTACTGCACAACACACTCCACACACACCTACTGCACAACACACTCCACACACACTCCACACACCTACTGCACAACACACTCCACACACCTACTGCACAACACACTCCACACACACTCCACACACACCTACTGCACAACACACTCCACAACACACTCCACACACACCTACTGCACAACACACTCCACACACACCTACTGCACAACACACTCCACAACACACCTACTGCACAACACACTCCACACACCTACTGCACAACACACTCCACACACACTCCACACACACCTACTGCACAACACACTCCACACACACCTACTGCACAACACTCCACAACACACCTACTGCACAACACTCCACACACACCTACTGCACAACACTCCACAACACACCTACTGCACAACACTCCACACACACCTACTGCACAACACTCCACACACACCTACTGCACAACACACTCCACAACACACCTACTGCACAACACACTCCACAACACACTCCACACACACCTACTGCACAACACACTCCACACACCTACTGCACAACACTCCACACAACACACCTACTGCACAACACTCCACACAACACATACCTACTGCACAACACACTCCACACACACCTACTGCACAACACACTCCACAACACACTCCACACACACCTACTGCACAACACACTCCACACACACCTACTGCACAACACACTCCACACACACTCCACACACCTACTGCACAACACACTCCACACAACACACTCCACACACACCTACTGCACAACACACTCCACAACACACCTACTGCACAACACACTCCACAACACACCTACTGCACAACACACTCCACACACCTACTGGACAACACACTCCACACACACCTACTGCACAACACACTCCACACACACCTACTGCACAACACACTCCACAACACACTCCACACACACCTACTGCACAACACACTCCACACACCTACTGCACAACACTCCACAACACACTCCACACACACCTACTGCACAACACACTCCACACACCTACTGCACAACACACTCCACACACACCTACTGCACAACACTCCACACAACACACCTACTGCACAACACACTCCACAACACACTCCACACACACCTACTGCACAACACACTCCACAACACACTCCACACACCTACTGTACAACACACTCCACACACACCTACTGCACAACACACTCCACACACACCTACTGCACAACACACTCCACACACCTACTGCACAACACACTCCACACACACCTACTGCACAACACACTCCACAACACACTCCACACACCTACTGCACAACACACTCCACACACACCTACTCCACAACACACTCCACAACACACTCCACACACCTACTGTACACTGTCTCCTACAAAACACACTGCACACACACCAACACTGTGTCTCCTACACCATACACTCCACACACACCAACACTGTGTCTCCTGCACCATACACTCCACACACACCAACACTGTGTCTCCTGCACCATACACTCCACACACACCAGCACTGTGTCTCCTACACAACACACTCCACACACACCAACACTGTGTCTCCTGCACCATACACACCACACACACAAACACTGTGTCTCCTACACCATACACTCCACACACACCAACACTGTGTCTCCTGCACCATACACTCCACACACACCAGCACTGTGTCTCCTACACCATACACTCCACACACACCAGCACTGTGTCTCCTGCACCATACACTCCACACACACAAGCACTGTGTCTCCTGCACCATACACTCCACACACACCAACACTGTGTCTCCTGCACCATACACTCCACACACACCAACACTGTGTCTCCTACACCATACACTCCACACACACCAACACTGTGTCTCCTGCACCATACACTCCACACACACCAGCACTGTGTCTCCTACACCATACACTCCACACACACCAGCACTGTGTCTCCTGCACCATACACTCCACACACACCAGCACTGTGTCTCCTACACAACACACTCCACACACACCAGCACTGTGTCTCCTGCACCATACACTCCACACACACCAACACTGTGTCTCCTGCACCATACACTCCACACACACCAGCACTGTGTCTCCTGCACCATACACTCCACACACACCAGCACTGTGTCTCCTACACAACACACTCCACACACCAACACTGTCTCCTGCACCATACACTCCACACACACCAACACTGTGTCTCCTGCACCATACACTCCACACACACCAGCACTGTGTCTCCTGCACCATACACTCCACACACACCAACACTGTGTCTCCTACACCATACACTCCACACACACCAGCACTGTGTCTCCTGCACCATACACTCCACACACACCAGCACTGTGTCTCCTACACAACACACTCCACACACACCAACACTGTGTCTCCTGCACCATACACTCCACACACACCAACACTGTGTCTCCTGCACCATACACTCCACACACACCAGCACTGTGTCTCCTACACCATACACTCCACACACACCAACACTGTGTCTCCTGCACCATACACTCCACACACACCAGCACTGTGTCTCCTGCACCATACACTCCACACACACCAGCACTGTGTCTCCTACACAACACACTCCACACACCAACACTGTGTCTCCTGCACCATACACTCCACACACACCAACACTGTGTCTCCTGCACCATACACTCCACACACACCAGCACTGTGTCTCCTGCACCATACACTCCACACACACCAACACTGTGTCTCCTACACCATACACTCCACACACACCAGCACTGTGTCTCCTGCACCATACACTCCACACACACCAGCACTGTGTCTCCTACACAACACACTCCACACACACCAACACTGTGTCTCCTGCACCATACACTCCACACACACCAACACTGTGTCTCCTGCACCATACACTCCACACACACCAGCACTGTGTCTCCTGCACCATACACTCCACACACACCAACACTGTGTCTCCTGCACCAT
Source organism: Lepisosteus platostomus (assembly GCF_059453375.1). Classification (NCBI taxonomy): domain Eukaryota; kingdom Metazoa; phylum Chordata; class Actinopteri; order Semionotiformes; family Lepisosteidae; genus Lepisosteus; species Lepisosteus platostomus. The sequence goes on from NC_142613.1 coordinate 3,805,865, forward strand.
ACACTCCACACACACCAGCACTGTGTCTCCTGCACCATACACTCCACACACACCAACACTGTGTCTCCTACACAACACACTCCACACACACCAGCACTGTGTCTCCTGCACCATACACTCCACACACACCAGCACTGTGTCTCCTGCACCATACACTCCACACACACCAACACTGTGTCTCCTACACCATACACTCCACACACACCAGCACTGTGTCTCCTGCACCATACACTCCACACACACCAGCACTGTGTCTCCTGCACCATACACTCCACACACACCAGCACTGTGTCTCCTGCACCATACACTCCACACACACCAGCACTGGGAGGAAAGAGAAGGCAGATTTAGAGCTGTAAAACCATCAAGAGAGAAAAACCGAGCCTTCAAAATCAGCTAGAGATAAAAAAGGGCAATCAGTATGCCCTGTAAACTGGGGAATTATTCCAATTAGTGTGCAATCGATAGCAGTCTTAATGAAATTAGGACTGAGACAGAGTGCAGCTCTATAGCTCTGTGAAACCTGCTCTGCGGGTGGCCAGTGGTGATCACTGTACAGACACTGTGTGCAGTGTCTCTCCTGTCCCTCTGTGTTCACTGAGAGCTGCAGGGGTGGGCCTGGGCTCAGAGCCCTGCCCAGAGGTCTGTCCCGAGTCTGCCCCTCCTGTGGGAGCTCCTGCAGTCCTCCGACACTCCCTGGTCTCGGCTGTGGGCTGTGTGCGATCGCCACGCTGGGGCCAGGGCTGCAGCCGCCAGCCCAGGTCACTGACACACCCGGTGTGATGGGGGGCCCATAGGAAGCAAACTGTACTTGAACAGTAAATGTATGTGTGCATATTTACATTCTATCCTTTCGCGTTTGCCTTAAAGCTGCAAACGTACGTACTTACGTGGAGTCGCACTGCCACCTAGTGTTCACTGTGTCTAATTGACTAAACCTGGTTCACTTTTGGAAAAGTGGAGGGAAATGTTATGATGCAAAGAGGCTTAAAATTGCACTGTTTTTCATGTGAAGCCTCAGAATAGATAGATGGGTCACTTACTAATGTGATCTGGCTGTTGCCGAGCTCTCTCGTTCGCAACGCGTTTCAGAGACGTGCACAGACACACGGACAGGCACACCTGCAGTCACACACGCCTCTGACACGCCTTCCTCTTCCTCCTCCCCGTGCCCCTTCGTGGCCTGCACCCATAAAACCGCCGGACCGGCACGCCGCCCCCCCCCAGAACGACAACCAACTGGACGCCGCCGACCTGGACGCCGACCTGGCCGGGCTGGGCGTGGACTCCCTGGACAACGCCGCCCACCTGCCGCCCGAGCACCGCGGGGCCGGCCGGGGCGGGGTCGGGGTCGCGGGGGGCCGCCCCGGCGCCGGCCTGCGCCCCACGGTGCTGAGCAACAGCCAGGACCTGGACAGCGGCGTGGGGCGCACGGACGAGAGCACGCGCAACGAGGAGTCCTCGGAGCACGACCTGCTGGGCGACGAGCAGACCAGCGCCACCAACACGCCGGGCAGCCTGCGCAAGTTCCGCTGCGCCCGCGGCGACACGCCGCCCCTGCTGCACGGCCGCGAGCTGCACCTGAGCTCCGACTCCCTGCTGGGCCTGGAGCACGGCGGCGGCGACCCCGCGGGCGCCATGATGCCCGGCCTGACGGAGGAGGAGTGCGAGCGCTACCGCGAGCTGCTGGAGATCAGGTGCCACTACGAGAAGAACGGCAACGGCCTGGCCGCGCTGCCGCTGGGGGGGCGGGCGGCGCCCCTGGACGTCAACCGCAACGAGAGCCTGCTGCAGCACGAGATGGCGCTGCTGGAGGAGGAGCTGCGCCACCTGGAGTTCAAGTGCCGCAACATCCTGCGGGCGCAGAAGATGCAGCAGCTGCGGGAGCGCTGCATGAAGGCCTGGCTGCTGGAGGAGGCGGCCCACGGCGACCTGCCCCCGCACGAGCTCTCGGACATCAACGAGCTGCCCGAGCGCTCCGACAAGGACAGCACCAGCGCCTACAACACGGGCGGGGAGAGCTGCCGCAGCACGCCGCTGGCGTCGGAGCTGCCGCCCGCCGCCGAGGAGGAGGAGGGGGGGCCGCCCTCCCCGCTGCCCCGGCCCGCGGCCCCGCCCCGCGAGCGGCCGGCCCACAACCTCAACCGGGCCCCGGAGGGAGGGCCCGGCCCGGCCAAGTTCCGCTCGCTGTCCCGGGACGGCGGGAGGAGGGGGTCGGCGGAGGGCGAGCGGGCCCGGCGCGGCCCCCGGGCGGGCGGGGGCGGCACGCTGGACCGCGCCGGGGGGCGCAGCGCCGAGAACAGCCCCTACTTCTCCCGCCGCCAGCGCGGGGCCCGGCTGCCCGAGCGCTACCAGAGCTGCATGCAGCTGCGCGGGCCGGCGGACGAGTCCGCGGGGGCGGGGGACGGCGGCCGGCTCAGCCCCTCGAGCCTGGCCGGCGCCTGCAAGGACCCCCCGGCGCCCGAGGAGCCCCCGGCCTTGCCCTCGCCCCCCCCCCACGGCCCCCTGCCCCTGCCCCTGCCCCTGTCCGCCCCCCAGGCCCCGCGCATGGAGTGGAAGGTGAAGGTGCGCAGCGACGGCTCGCGGTACGTGGCCAAGCGGCCCGTGAGGGACCGGCTGCTGAAGGCGCGGGCGCTGAAGATCCGCGAGGAGCGCAGCGGTATGACGACGGACGACGACGCCGTGAGCGAGATGAAGATGGGCCGCTACTGGAGCAAGGAGGAGCGCAAGCAGCAGCTGATGCGGGCCCGGGAGCAGCGCCGGCGCCGCGAGCTCATGATGCAGAGCCGGCTGGACTGCCTGCGCGAGCAGCAGCAGCAGCAGCAGCAGGGCGCCGGCGCGGGGCCCGGGGCCGAGGGGGGCCGCGCCGAGGCCAGCATCCTGGAGCTCAGCCACCGCAAGACCATGAAGAAGAGGAACCGGCGCATCCTGGACAACTGGATCACCATCCAGGAGATGCTGGCCCACGGCACCCGCTCCGCCGACGGCAAGAGGGTCTACAACCCCCTGCTGTCCGTCACCACCGTCTGAGGGCCCGGGCCAGAGAGGGCAGGGTGGAGCGGAGTGGAGTGAGGGGGAGTGGAGTGGATTGAGGAGACTGTAGTGGAGTGGTGTGGAGTGGGGGGGTGTATTGGAGTGGATTGAGGAGACTGTAGTGGAGTGGTGTGGAGTGGGGGGGTGTATTGGAGTGGATTGAGGAGACTGTAGTGGAGTGGTGTGGAGTGGGGGGGTGTATTGGAGTGGATTGAGGAGACTGTAGTGGAGTGGACTGGGGGGGTGTATTGGAGTGGATTGAGGAGACTGTAGTGGAGTGGACTGGGGGGGTGTATTGGAGTGGATTGAGGAGACAGTAGTGGAGTGGTGTGGAGTGGGGGGGTGTATTGGAGTGGATTGAGGAGACTGTAGTGGAGTGGTGTGGAGTGGGGGGGTGTATTGGAGTGGATTGAGGAGACTGTAGTGGAGTGGAGTGGGGGGGTGTATTGGAGTGGATTGAGGAGACTGTAGTGGAGTGGAGTGGACTGGGGGGGTGTATTGGAGTGGATTGAGGAGACTGTAGTGGAGTGGAGTGGGGGGGTGTATTGGAGTGGATTGAGGAGACTGTAGTGGACTGGGGGGGTGTATTGGAGTGGATTGAGGAGACTGTAGTGGTGTGGAGTGGGGGGGTGTATTGGAGTGGATTGAGGAGACTGGAGTGGAGTGGACTGGAGTGGATTGAGGAGACAGTAGTGGAGTGGTGTGGAGTGGGGGGGTGTATTGGAGTGGATTGAGGAGACTGTAGTGGAGTGGAGTGGGGGGGTGTATTGGAGTGGATTGAGGAGACTGTAGTGGAGTGGAGTGGACTGGGGGGGTGTATTGGAGTGGATTGAGGAGACTGTAGTGGAGTGGAGTGGGGGGGTGTATTGGAGTGGATTGAGGAGACTGTAGTGGACTGGGGGGGTGTATTGGAGTGGATTGAGGAGACTGTAGTGGTGTGGAGTGGGGGGGTGTATTGGAGTGGATTGAGGAGACTGGAGTGGAGTGGACTGGAGTGGATTGAGGAGACAGTAGTGGAGTGGTGTGGAGTGGGGGGGTGTATTGGAGTGGATTGAGGAGACTGTAGTGGAGTGGTGTGGAGTGGGGGGGTGTATTGGAGTGGATTGAGGAGACTGTAGTGGAGTGGACTGGGGGGGTGTATTGGAGTGGATTGAGGAGACTGTAGTGGAGTGGACTGGGGGGGTGTATTGGAGTGGATTGAGGAGACAGTAGTGGAGTGGTGTGGAGTGGGGGGGTGTATTGGAGTGGATTGAGGAGACTGTAGTGGAGTGGTGTGGAGTGGGGGGGTGTATTGGAGTGGATTGAGGAGACTGTAGTGGAGTGGAGTGGGGGGGTGTATTGGAGTGGATTGAGGAGACTGTAGTGGAGTGGAGTGGACTGGGGGGGTGTATTGGAGTGGATTGAGGAGACTGTAGTGGAGTGGAGTGGGGGGGTGTATTGGAGTGGATTGAGGAGACTGTAGTGGACTGGGGGGGTGTATTGGAGTGGATTGAGGAGACTGTAGTGGTGTGGAGTGGGGGGGTGTATTGGAGTGGATTGAGGAGACTGGAGTGGAGTGGACTGGAGTGGATTGAGGAGACAGTAGTGGAGTGGTGTGGAGTGGGGGGGTGTATTGGAGTGGATTGAGGAGACTGTAGTGGAGTGGTGTGGAGTGGGGGGGTGTATTGGAGTGGATTGAGGAGACTGTAGTGGAGTGGACTGGGGGGGTGTATTGGAGTGGATTGAGGAGACTGTAGTGGAGTGGACTGGGGGGGTGTATTGGAGTGGATTGAGGAGACAGTAGTGGAGTGGTGTGGAGTGGGGGGGTGTATTGGAGTGGATTGAGGAGACTGTAGTGGAGTGGTGTGGAGTGGGGGGGTGTATTGGAGTGGATTGAGGAGACTGTAGTGGAGTGGAGTGGGGGGGTGTATTGGAGTGGATTGAGGAGACTGTAGTGGAGTGGAGTGGACTGGGGGGGTGTATTGGAGTGGATTGAGGAGACTGTAGTGGAGTGGAGTGGGGGGGTGTATTGGAGTGGATTGAGGAGACTGTAGTGGACTGGGGGGGTGTATTGGAGTGGATTGAGGAGACTGTAGTGGAGTGGAGTGGGGGGGTGTATTGGAGTGGATTGAGGAGACTGTAGTGGACTGGGGGGGTGTATTGGAGTGGATTGAGGAGACTGGAGTGGAGTGGTGTGGACTGGGGGGGTGTATTGGAGTGGATTGAGGAGACTGGAGTGGAGTGGAGTGGAGTGGGGGGGGGGGGAGGAAGAGGAATAAAGGGAATTTACAGAGGAGGAAGAGATCAAGCGTGGGGGGTACAATGGGGAGTTCAGCTTTGTCCCAGCAGGAACTGGTCACCTCACGCCCAGCAGGACGTGCTGCTGTGGGGGCAGAGGCGTTGGTCACTTTCACCAGGAGCACAAGGAACTGACTGCCCGCTCCTGCCCTCCTGCCCTGCAGCCCTGCTCTGGACACCCGCTGGGCATAGGAGGCTGGACGCTGACAGACTGACCTCACCAGGACACTGGCCCCTCTTTACTGACCCCCACCCTCGCAGACGCTCTTGGACCCGCTGGTGCGTCAGGGATTCGATCCCACTGCCAACTTTTTTAGCTGACTATTTCCTTAAATAATTTCCTTGCCTTTCTACAACGTGCATTTATAAACTGTAACATATAAACTGTGGGACGGCGCGCTGCGATTCGGATTTTGGAAATCTTCGGAGAGGATGCTGACTGGGGATTGGGACTGCCCGCCCAGAAGCCTGGAGTGGTCCGTGGGGGAGGGAGGGAGAGGCTGGCGCGGGCCCAGGGGAGGCCCGTTCAGGGATCGAGTCCTGGGACCCTGACGCTGCTCTGGCACCTGTACGCTACGGGTGGATCGAGCCAGCCAGGACGGCCCAACACGGGCCTCGTCTGACCTTTCTGCTCCTCGATCTCTCCGGGTGGCGTCTCTGTTCCTCGCAGGTAGCTGCCACCGCCTGTGTCTCCGGCCAGTGCCTAGTGAGCCGTGCCTGGCACTCCTACTCTCCCACGCAGAGGGCTAGCGGCACAGCCAGACCAAGGCAGCAGAGTGGCTGGCTCCGACGAGGGCTGGCGCTGTTAGAAACGCTGCCCTGGTTTCTGAGGGAAGGGCGCGGCTCCCTCTCTTTCACCCGACCCCCTCTTCTCTCCCTCCCCTCTCATCCTTGCGGGCCTTGCCAGAGGGGTCAGGTGTCCCTTCCCTGACCCAGCCTGCAGGGGGAGCCCTCTCCCTGCGTCCAGCTCTCCAGGGACGGACACGGGCTTCACGGAGAGCTCTCCTGTCCCTCCGCCGGACCCCAGGGGCACTTCTGCGCCAACACAGACGCGCCTGGGTGATAGGAGACGTTGCGCAGCTATCTCGATACGTCCCGTTTTAGGGGGATGATTGCCTGATACTCCTTGGGAACGAAGCCATTGACATTCCTGGAAACAGGGCAAGCAGGGAGCACGCCAGGCAGGAAGGATGCCCCGGCGTTTCCAGGCGACACAATCTTCTGCTGCTGCTTCTCCAGGGAGGACTGGATATTGCAGTGACTTCTGCAAGTGGTGGGCTGGCAGACCTTGTTCCGAGGCTTGAAGAAAATCGCAGGTGACGCATGAGCGCGCGTCTGTGACATCAAACAGTGTAGACAAAACCTGTCGCTAAAGTTCAAATCGCCCTGACATTGAAGAACACAGACGTCATGAGCACTGGGACATTGTATACCTGCCTTTGCTGAGCACCGACTTTGTGCATCAGCCCTGTAGAGAGCTCACAAGCCCAGCAGAGATCATCAGCATTGCGTCAGGTGCAGCCCCCACAGAGAGGCCTGCAAGCATGCTGAGGATCTGCGCTTTGACAGGTCCGTAAATACTGCGAGAGCACAAACAGCAGGCCGAGCAACACTGCAGCGAGACTCCCGAGGGAGGCTCGTACCGACTGTAGTGCCAACACTGTTCTATAAGAGGACATTTTTGTTTTCACATACAAAAAGAAACGGAAAGGACAGCACACGTTGATCTAAAAGGCCCAGTTGTTTGCTGCAGGGGTGTGGGGTTAGAGAGCGTGGGCACAAAGATGTTTACCAAAATGAACTGTTTGCTTTTTGTATTAAAAAAAGGGGGGGGTAGCGAGCAGGCGGTCTGTGTATACGTGGGTCTGCATGTGTGGAGAGAGTGTGACCAGTCAGGTTCCCCTCAAACTCTGCAGAGACTGGGGGGTGCAGTCTGCTGGCAAAAGATCTAAACATGGACGAAATCTTTTTCCTCATTGCACATGTTCTTTGCAAGCACAGGAGGGCAGTACACACACATTAGAGACAAGCACAGCAGGGTAGGAGAGGGGGGGTTAGGACAGAGCACATGGTTTCAGGATGACCAGACACAGTACATTCTCATTTGCTGCAGGACCGCTCGCCTCTCTAGAGAGGTGCAGGACGAACAGACGCCGATCTGTTTCACTTCTCTGCTGGCTCTGTCCGGCCGTCATACTTTATCGATTCCTTTTCACCGACTGATCCGCTGGTTTCCTGGAAGACTGCGTCTTGAAAGGCTGCCATTTCTTTTGTAAATTCATTGCATGGTGTCAAACAGTTATGAATTATATAAAGAACAAAAAAAAAAAAGGTGAAAAAAATCCTCGTGAACTGCCGCCAACTGTGCGGCGCGCGGCCAAGTGTTTTGTGAACTTTCTAGGTGTTTCTGTGTCCCGGTCATTTTCTTGTTTGTTTTAGATTGGGGGATAAGATATTTAAAAAAAAAGAACAAAAATAAATAAAATGCATTCCTGTTTGTTCATTGTAACGTTGACAGTTGATTGTTCTGGTCCTAGGAAATGTTTTAAAACAATAAACAAGCTGTTTTCTAAAACCGCTGGAGCCCAGTTTCTCTGCGCTGTGGTTGCAGTCAGGCACGCTGAAGGGGAAAACGGAGAGACAACGCGTTCAATTATAATTCTAATTAATAATTCCTTACACCTATATAGCGCTTTTCTGGACACTCCACTCAAAGCGCTGTACGGGTAATGGGGATCCCCTCCAGCACCACCAGTGTGCAGCCCCACCTGGATGATGCTCCAGTCCTCTCCCCACACACCAGCTCTCAGTGGGGAGGAGAGCAGAGTGATGAAGCCAGTTCAGAGAGGGGGGTTAGTAGGAGGCCATGATTGGTAAGGGCCAATGGGAATTTGGCCAGGACACTGGGGTGACACCCCTACTCTTTTCAAGAAACGCCCTGGGATTTTTAAGGACCACAGAGAGTCAGGACCCCGGTTTTACGTCTCATCCAAAGGACGGAGCTCTTCCAGCACATCACATCGGACTTGGCATTGTGAGCACCCTCATGGACCTAACTGGGGGTAAAAGCATGGTACAGGTTAAGCGAAACACAGTAAATCGGGATCCGAACCAGACTAAATCGCCCCAGCAGTGCCCTCTGCGGGCAGACCCAGGGCAGGCGCCCAGTGGAACTCCTCAGGAGGGCGAGACGCAGGAGGGTTCACATCTGGAAGTCCTGGCACAACATCTGGGTTCAAGAGCCACAGAGTTCTCGCTCATGGTGAGCTCTTCCCAGGACCTCAACAAAACTGAGCACTGAGAGAGAGAGTCTATATTATCCCTGAGGGGGCAATGTGTATCATGTGTTATCCAGGTGGGGCGTCACACTGGTGGGGGTGGAGGGGATCCCCATTACCTGTACAGCGCTTTGAGTGGAGTGTCCAGAAAGTGTAAGGATTATTATTATGATGATCATATTCACCTGCTCTCTAGTAGCTGCAGGGCGAAAGAAAATCTCACGCCGCGATTCAAAGCACCACGACTGAGCTCTCCTCGGCGTGAAGAAAAAAGACCAAAAAAAAAACTTCACCTTCTTAACTTTCTTCACATTCGCCTCAACGTTCAACGCGACAAATCGCGCGGAGGGCAGCGCAACAGGTAGGGAGGGGAGGGGTGAAGAGAACCAGCATGCCTCGCCCGTAGCTCCCGGATCTCACCTGGGCAGGTGCGAGGTGCACGTCACGCCGCGTCACGCCCACCGGGGGCCACAGGTAGGGACGCCCTGAGCAGTCGGGGCCGCTGTGTTTGCGGACGCTGCCTGGTTACAGTTCTCCCGTTGCCCACGGTTTACCGTGTGAATTCGGTAAAGAGTTAAGATTTTATTAATTAGTAAAACGGTTGGACAAGTGCACTAAATACAACTAGTGATTTCGCTCGGGAAACGTTACTCCCGAGTGCGGTTAACGTCAGTCACAATATTCCGCCACGCCTATCGCCATCATCAGTTTTTTTTTTAAAGTATTTTTCGCTTAGAGATCATCGCGGAATTTAACGAAGACGGGGGACAGAGGAGATCGAAAAGGTGAGAGAAATGTAAAGCAGGCGCCGGTAGCAGACAGGACGCAGTTTCGGGCTGGATTACCAGGATGATGGTTTGTGTTGTGTGCCGCATCCTCTGTGGCGGAAATGGCCGAATCCCGGTGTTACTTCGGCTCCTGACACAGTACAGCGTTACATGTGTTGTGTAACACGTGTGCGTGTTGATCACACCGTTATGTGTGCTGATCAGTGTCTTACTGTACTACAGTGTTACAGGAGGTGTGTGTGCTGATCAGTGTGTTACAGGAGAAAAGTGTGTGCTGATCAGTGAGAACAATATAATAGCATTAAGCTATTACAGTCAAGTGAAGGAAGCATAGAAAATCTGTACCAGATTTAACCATGGTTTGATTTAAATCATTACTACTAGTAAAAGGGTAAAAATAAAATAGAAATAAGTGTTTTAAATATCTGTTTTCTTTTAGCTCATGAGATTGGGTCTGTATTCATTTTCAGATAGCTAGAAGTTAAAAATGATTTCGACGTTATACTGTCTTCATGACACGCTGTTTAACTTTATAAGTTCAAATAAGATAGATCAGATCACTTAATTAGCCATATACAATTTCTTGCATTAGGAATTTGTCTTTTCACAGACCCCAGCTTGCTCTCCAGGAAACACACAGACAGGGAGAGAGGCCTGGGGGTCAGAGCGCAGGGTCACCCATTTATACGGCGCCCCTGGAGCAGTTGGGGTGAAGGGCCTTGCTCAGGGGCCCAACGGAGCAGCATAATTTTGGTGACAAGACCGTTAATCGGAGTATGCGCTCATGTCGTAGTTTCATCCAGGTTTTCAGTACAGTAAATCCCGTCTGTGGCCGAGGACGGGGAAAATTCAGCGGCAGGTAGCCAGGCGAGGGCGCACGCCTCGGTTTTCGGTGCCATTACTTTAAGAAAAGCTGATGTGGATTTAAGATCGCAGAGCGGCTGCAAATAAAAGGTAAACGCCACCATATTTGCACAATTACATCAGTTCAGGTATAAACATGAGCAAATATTAAATTCTTCAGGCATTTAGATAGCTGTATCTTAAGTATCGCACACGGGCTTTCTAAATTACTACGCTGATAACATGCAGAACTTCATACTGTGTGCAAATGTTGCAATATTCTGATCAGAGTTTGCGACTTTAACAGTCACGACTCGGTCGTCCTTCTTCGATTTAAGTAAGGACTCTTAGTTCCCTGGGACAGACAGGCATTTGGTTAAAACCTGAATTTCGCATTTTGCCCCCATACCTGCGAGTATGCGTTTGACAAGATCCGAAACTGGCTGACCCGTGTAGTTCTGGAGCTTAAAAGTCTGTATAATTCTCCAAACCTACCTCAGTGAGCTGAAAAAGGGTTGGTATCGAGAATTCAGGTTTTATCTTTTTAATATCGTTAATTTGTTGGCTGGTTGTCCCCCCCCGGTGGTTGGTTTGTCTTAGCGGTTAGGTCCCGAGTCTCGGCCCGAGCTTCGAGGGGGTGTGAGAAGGCAGTGAGTCGACAGGAAAACTCGGGGATGCGGGAACTGTAAAGGCCGAAAGTGCCGACCGGTGGAAAAAAAAAAGAAGTCTGTGGAGATGCGGTATGAATCATCCTCTTTAGAAAATGCTTGCAGATGTTGAACGGGTTAATTGAGGTTTCTGTAAATGAAACGTCTGAGCACACGAGTTCATGGCGAACTCAATTTCAGAATTGCTTTATTGTCATAACTAACACGGAGGCTTTAGTTGGAAGCATGATGCTCAAATGACGGACGTGTGTGTTTAAAAATTAGGAAGCGATCTAGTTCACAATTTACACTTCTTTTTATGTCAGTCTTAAGGTGTCGATGTTCCTCTAAATGGTGATGGCATTAATCTTTAAGAAACTGAACCGCTTCTCGTTGAGACTCACTAGATGACTCGCTTGTATAGATCCGAATTTTACCTGCAACTTCTAACCTTTGATTTAGTTGTTTTGTTTTTTCTTAAGGAGAGTCGGGAGGTCTGTTCAGCGCTATGTATCGCTTTGTGTATCGCGCATGCGCTGTTGTGCGGCGCTTGTGAGTTGTCTGGGAAAAAAAAACACGAATAATAATTATTTAGACGGTCAGGGCTCTGGGTTCAAATCCGGGGGGGTACTGCTGTTGTACCTTTGAGCAAGGTACAAAACGAGAGTCCTCCAGTAAAATGCCCGTGTTATGTAAATAGGGCATTTGTGTCCGTTGGTCTGGATGAAAACGAGGCTCATGGTAATCTTGAGCCTTTGCATTCAAATTCGAGAAGGCTGTGGTGTCCCGTCCAGGGTGTATCCTGCCTTGCCCCCGTTACCCTGAATTGGATGACGTGGTAAGAGGTCAGAGAATGGATGGATGTCATTTGTCTGTTTTTTTTTCTGTCTCTAAATTTGTAGCTACAGTGGCACCAGGTTTCAGTGGGGAGAAGGGCCCAGCAGGCCTTCCCTTCACTTTCTTGTGATCAAGTGCGGATTAAAATTCCAGTTGAAAGGGAGTTTTTTTTTTTTTTAGCTGATGGCTTTTGTGAAAGCTCGGTGCCGATGGCCCCTCCTCTCCCTCCTGACAGGTGACCAGTTTCTTTTATCATGGCCCGCACAAAGAGCAGATCAATCGAAACGGAGTCCGGTATCTCTTGTTGTGGCTTTGAAGTCTTTGTCCCTCTGACCCTCGGACAGCTCGGTCCCGAGAGGTGAATAATCGTTCCACCCCCACCTGGATGATGCTCCAGTCCTCTCCCCACACACCAGCTCTCAGTGGGGAGGAGAGCAGAGTGATGAAGCCAGTTCAGAGAGGGGGGTTATTAGGATGGCATGATGGGTAAGGGCCAATGGGAAATTTGGACAATGGGGATTAAGGACAGGTTGTGCAGCAGACGTTTCACTGCAGAAACGTTCGAACGTGATCTGTAGGCAGGGTTAATAAGTAAGTAGCATTTGTCGGCAAAAGTCTCAAAATTGACAGAAAATGTTTCTACTGGATTAAAAGAGCTGTTTTGGCAAGCCTGCTGGTTTGCAGTGTAATAGGGTCACCGCACCTCGTCGGACATTTTCTTGCCTCGTTCTGAAACTCAGAACATGGCACTCTGCAGACCTGGACATTTAGGTTTTTAGGTTAAGTTACCGTGCACATGTCATTTTTATTGTGGTCTGGAAATACACTCGCTGATGCCGAGTCTTTCCAACCCCCGGAAAGACTCAAAAGAGATGAAAATGGTGGTGCAGTTGCCCTTTAGCGAGGGGGTGAAAGGAGCTTCTGAGGGTCTTCTTGGTGGCCGGCCGCACTGTGTCCAGAGAGAAGAACAAACCGGTGAGGGACAGGACTCCAGGCTGTCATGGTGGCCTGCGGCCTGACCCCTGTGTGTGTCCGTCCGTAGGAGCTGTCTGCCTGTCCGGAGTCCAGCGCATCCCGGTGCACCGAGGACCCAAGATGAGGCTGGCTGGTATGCGTGGGACCACCGAAGTACTTGGGGGCTGGGGGCAGCTTTTGGGTACTCCTGGTGTCCTGCCCACCCCAGGCAGGCCACTGCAGTATGGCTGAGCTGCCTCTCATACTCCTGTCCTGCTCCCTTCCTCAGTCTCAGTGCAGTGTGAGAGTATACTAACCTCCCTTCCTCAGTCTCAGTGCAGTGTGAGAGTATACTAACCCCCCCTCCTCAGTCTCGGTGCAGTGTGAGAGTATACTAATCCCCCTTCCTCAGTCTCAGTGCAGTGTGAGAGTATACTAATCCCCCTTCCTCAGTCTCAGTGCAGTGTGAGAGTATACTAATCCCCCTTCCTCAGTCTCAGTGCAGTGTGAGAGTATACTAATCCCCCTTCCTCAGTCTCAGTGCAGTGTGAGAGTATACTAACCCCCCTTCCTCAGTCTCAGTGCAGTGAGAGTATACTAATCCCCCTTCCTCAGTCTCAGTGCAGTGAGAGTATACTAACCTCCCCTTCCTCAGTCTCAGTGCAGTGTGAGAGTATACTAACCTCCCCTTCCTCAGTCTCAGTGCAGTGTGAGAGTATACTAATCCCCCTTCCTCAGTCTCAGTGCAGTGTGAGAGTATACTTACCTCCCCTTCCTCAGTCTCGGTGCAGTGTGAGAGTATACTAACCCCCCTTCCTCAGCCTCAGTGCAGTGTGAGAGTATACTAACCTCCCCTTCCTCAGCCTCAGTGCAGTGTGAGAGTATACTAACCTCCCCTTCCTCAGCCTCAGTGCAGTGTGAGAGTATACTAACCTCCCCTTCCTCAGCCTCAGTGCAGTGTGAGAGTATACTAACCTCCCCTTCCTCAGCCTCAGTGCGGTGTGAGAGTATACTAACCTCCCCTTCCTCAGTCTCAGTGCAGTGTGAGAGTATACTAACCTCCCCTTCCTCAGTCTCAGTGCAGTGTGAGAGTATACTAACCTCCCCTTCCTCAGTCTCAGTGCAGTGTGAGAGTATACTAACCCCCCTTCCTCAGCCTCAGTGCAGTGTGAGAGTATACTAACCTCCCCTTCCTCAGCCTCAGTGCAGTTTGAGAGTATACTAACCTCCCCTTCCTCAGCCTCAGTGCAGTGTGAGAGTATACTAACCCCCCTTCCTCAGTCTCAGTGCAGTGTGAGAGTATACTTACCTCCCCTTCCTCAGTCTCAGTGCAGTGTGAGAGTATACTTACCTCCCCTTCCTCAGTCTCGGTGCAGTGTGAGAGTATACTAACCCCCCTTCCTCAGCCTCAGTGCAGTGTGAGAGTATACTAACCTCCCCTTCCTCAGCCTCAGTGCAGTGTGAGAGTATACTAACCTCCCCTTCCTCAGCCTCAGTGCAGTGTGAGAGTATACTAACCCCCCTTCCTCAGTCTCAGTGCAGTGTGAGAGTATACTAACCTCCCCTTCCTCAGTCTCAGTGCAGTGTGAGAGTATACTAACCTCCCCTTCCTCAGCCTCAGTGCAGTGTGAGAGTATACTAACCTCCCCTTCCTCAGTCTCAGTGCAGTGTGAGAGTATACTAATCCCCCTTCCTCAGTCTCAGTGCAGTGAGAGTATACTAACCCCCCTTCCTCAGTCTCAGTGCAGTGTGAGAGTATACTAACCTCCCCTTCCTCAGTCTCAGTGCAGTGTGAGAGTATACTAACCCCCCTTCCTCAGTCTCAGTGCAGTGAGAGAGTATACTAACCCCCCTTCCTCAGTCTCAGTGCAGTGAGAGTGTATTAAGCTCCCCTTCCTCTGTCTCTTGGCCGTCCTGACCCCCTCGCCCATGCCCTGTCTCCCTGTCTCCCTGCAGGGCCTCTGCGTGCCCTGGTGGTTGTACTGACCGTGGGTATGACCTGGATCCTGGGTAGCGCCATCTTCGGGCCGGACAGGGGGATCATCCTGGTCCGCCAGCTGCTGAGCGGTGAGGATCGGAGCCGCTGGGATCTCTCTCGCTCCCTCTCCCTCCCCCAGGAGCGCGGGTCAAGCTCCCTGAGCCACCCCTGTCGATTCTGTTCCTGATCCAGCGGGGCCCGTCGCGCCAGGGCCCGCGGGGGGCTGCGGCCGGGACCGAGAGCCCAGCGCAGATTTCCGGCAGCAGCGGGACTCCCCCCCCGCTCCTCCCTCGCTCTCGGCACAGTATGGATGCACCACGGCGTTCCGTATGGTGGCGGTCAGCATGGCCCCTGCCCTTTCCCACCCCCCACCCCCTCCCTCTCCCCTGTCCGGAGCGCGGTGCCAGCATGGCGACGCTGGCCGGGCGGAGAGGGCGTTCAAACCACTCTCGCCCCTCGGCCTTGCCCTGCCTCTGCTTGTCTGCACTAACAGGGGCAGGCATGACTGACCCCGGTCAGCGCAGAGTGTGTGCGTGGGGTCTCCCTGTCAGTGGTGGGCGGCCATAACCTCTTTCAGCTTGACCCTGCTTTTCAAGCCCCCCTGACGTAAGAGTTGAGACTAACCTGTGCATTGTGGGTTGCCTGCGTCTCCCGCCACTACACTCTGCGCTGGAGCTCTGCTCTGCCTTGGTGATTTGACGAGCGTTTCCGATTGTGGGAATCTGCAGTTTCTTTTTCTGTTTAAATGCTTTTGCCTTAATTTAGGAGAGGTGCATCTCTGGCTGACGTGCCCGCGGGGCTGCAGGGGGTGCTGTTTTGTGAATGGCCCCCCCTTGATCCAGCGGCTCCTGGTTGTGTGGTGGAGAACCCCCCCCCACACACCCTCCCCCCTCCGGAAGCAGGAAATTCTCGATGGCGCTTTTTGCACGGTGTGATGAGGGAAATCAGAGGGGAGCGTTTGGGACGGGACGGATCGTAGCTGCTTGTCCTCAGCTGGGACTGAGGGGGGTTTGTGCTGGGGGCTCCAGGGAATTGTGTGTGGTAGAGGCTGGCGGTGAGGAGGTGTGACTCCCTGGTGGAGGTAGAGGCTGGTGCTGAGGAGGTGTGACTCCCTGGTGGAGGTAGAGGCGGGTGAGGAGGAGGTGTGACTCCCTGGTGGAGTTAGAGGCTGGTGCTGAGGAGGTGTGACTCTCTGGTGGAGATAGAGCCTGGTGCTGCGGAGGTGTGACTTCCTGGTGGAGGTAGAGCCTGGTGCTGAGGAGGTGTGACTCCCTGGTGGAGGTAGAGGCGGGTGAGGAGGAGGTGTGACTCCCTGGTGGAGGTAGAGGCTGGCGAGGAGGAGGTGTGACTCCCTGGTGGAGGTAGAGGCTGGCGAGGAGGAGGTGTGACTCCCTGGTGGAGGTAGAGGCGGGTGAGGAGGAGGTGTGTCTCCCTGGTGGAGGTAGAGGCTGGTGCTGAGGAGGTGTGACTCCCTGGTGGAGGTAGAGGCTGGCGAGGAGGAGGTGTGACTCCCTGGTGGAGGCAGAGGCTGGTGAGGAGGAGGTGTGACTCCCTGGTGGAGGTAGAGGCGGGTGAGGAGGAGGTGTGACTCCCTGGTGGAGGTAGAGGCTGGTGCTGAGGAGGTGTGACTCCCTGGTGGAGGTAGAGGCTGGCGAGGAGGAGGTGTGACTCCCTGGTGGAGGCAGAGGCTGGTGAGGAGGAGGTGTGACTCCCTGGTGGAGGTAGAGGCGGGTGAGGAGGAGGTGTGACTCCCTGGTGGAGGTAGAGGCTGGCGAGGAGGAGGTGTGACTCCCTGGTGGAGGTAGAGGCTGGCGAGGAGGAGGTGTGACTCCCTGGTGGAGGTAGAGGCGGGTGAGGAGGAGGTGTGACTCCCTGGTGGAGGTAGAGGCTGGTGCTGAGGAGGTGTGACTCCCTGGTGGAGGTAGAGGCGGGCGAGGAGGAGGTGTGACTCCCTGGTGGAGGTAGAGGCTGGCGAGGAGGAGGTGTGACTCCCTGGTGGAGGTAGAGGCGGGTGAGGAGGAGGTGTGACTCCCTGGTCAGTCAGCTTGTGCTGGTAGCCAGAGCACTGCCTCTCCACCTCTCGTGGTCACACGGTCGGGGTCACATGATCATGCAGTCGGGATTTGGCCATACCTTCTCACCACGAAGAAGATCAGTAAAAAAATATAACTGTGATCCCAGTCTGTGCGTTAGTGGGGTCTGGACAGTCCATTGTTGAGTGCCTTGTGAGTTACTGATTTGCCAGAAGCGATCAAGACAGCTTGTTCCATACAGACGCAAGGGGATCACTGCTGTTTCAGTGTCAGGGAAGACGACGAGAGGTTTCCTGACCCATGGGCTACAGTATTACACACCACCTGCCAGGGTAGTCAGTGTTTGTTGACTCTGGTCCAGTGTCCAGTTATATAGCCTTGCAGTGCAGTTGGTGTCAAGGCCCTGAAGCTGGTAAAACCCGCGATAGATCAAGTAATTCTGGCCTGGGAGTCCCGGTTTGTCCTTTAAGGGGTCTCTCGGATACTGAGGGTGCATGTGTTTGGTTTCTGGAACTGGATCTTTCTGGCCTGTCTGTAGCTTGGTCAGGGTGCTGGTTCTTCATGACTGGGGTTGTCCTGGCTGGCTTTAATTTTGCACTCTCTCTCCTTCTCTCTCTTTGACCTTCCCTCCTCCCCTGTGGCCCAGCTCCCAGCGAGGTGATCACTCCAGGTAAGGGTCGCACTCCTATCTGTGATGGTGGTCTGGTCCAGAGGGGCTCCTAGAGAGGTGTGGTGCAAGTGGGGCTTGTCACATCTCACATGTAGGGATGCACAGAGTCATAGCACAGCCCTGTGAAGGTTTGAGACGAGTTTGATTTGTGACAGAAACAGTCATTTCCAGGGAACACTGGAAGAAAAAACACCCACAGTGGATCTCCTACAGTGTCCTAAAGTCGAGCAGTGTTACAGAGGGTATTATAGTCAGAGTCCAGGCATGGTCGCCCAATTTTATTACCATAAATAGGTGTTTAGGAGTGACCATTCCACTTATAGCCCAGTGGCTATTCCTGAAAGCGTTATCCCTGCCTTTCAGTTACTCCTGAGGCGTCACGTCCACTGGTTATTTCTGACACAGTTGCATGCAGCAGGTGGCCGTTTAACCTTTGAGTTCTCCTCTGTGTCACAGACCTCCAGAGGCAGTTTCCTTACCCGTGTTGTCATGACTTTGTAAATATAGACAGCAGAGGCCTGGTTCAGGGCTTAAACTGAGGCTACAGTGCACTCGAGCCAGGCCAGAGGCAGATTTCTGCACATCAGTGTAACTGATTTCATTACTGGTTCTGCAGAATTCCTCCAGGGCCTGCATGAGAGAGACCCGCTGGTCCTGACAGCACGCAGGACTTGGGTTCGACTCTCCCCCGCTGTGTAGCTGTAACTGTCAGTTGTAATGAGAACTCACCCAGGTTTCGGTCACATTTCGCATTGGCTCTGGGCGTCTCTCTCGCCCCCCTACACTGTTGCACAGGACCAGTTTGCCAGGGGTGGTCTCGCTTTGCTGCTTTAAACATCTCAGAGCTCAGATTCAAAGTTTGTCCTCATGTCTCGGGGTGGTGATGGTGTCTAACCCCCCTGTCTCAGTGCAGCGTGTGTATTAACCCCCCTGTCTCAGTGCAGTGTCTGTATTAACCCCTCTGTCTCAGTGCAGTGTGTGTATTAACCCCTCTGTCTCAGTGCAGTGTGTGTGTATTAACCCCTCTGTCTCAGTGCAGTGTGTGTGTATTAACCCCTCTGTCTCAGTGCAGTGTGTGTGTATTAACCCCTCTGTCTCAGTGCAGTGTGTGTGTATTAACCCCTCTGTCTCAGTGCAGTGTGTGTGTATTAACCCCTCTGTCTCAGTGCAGTGTGTGTGTATTAACCCCTCTGTCTCAGTGCAGTGTGTGTGTATTAACCCCTCTGTCTCAGTGCAGTGTGTGTGTACTTACCCCTCTGTCTCAGTGCAGTGTGTGTATTAACCCCTCTGTCTCTATTCTCAGAGCCCAGGCCACGCAGGTATAAGTGTGGTCTGCCCTCACCCTGTCCTGATCGACATTTTGCCTTCCGAATTGTCAGTGGGGCGGCGAATGTCATCGGGCCCAAAATCTGTCTAGAGGACAAAATGTGAGCCTTTGGTTTTTTCTTTCTCTATCTCGTCTGTCTCTTTTCGGACCTGGTATGGAACCAGTATGTGTCATGAACCCGTCTGTCTCTCTCCACCAGTCTGGTCAGCAGTGTGAAGAACAATGTCGGCAGGGGGCTGAACATCGCGCTGGTCAACGGTGAGGACTGCATGCCCGTGTCGGAACAGAGTGTGCGCTGCAGTGCTTCCTGGGATACAGTGTGCAGTGTCTGCAGTCCGGGGGGTGTCAGTCAGTCTGTGTGCAGTGTGGGGGTGTGTCTGTGTGCAGTGTGGGGGTGTGTCTGTGTGCAGAGTGGGGGTTTGTGTGCGGAGTGGGGGTGTGTCTGTGTGCGGAGTGGGGTGTGTGTCTGTGTACAGTGGGGTTGGAGTCTGGAGGTGTGTGTGTGCGGAGTGGGGGTGTGTCTGTGTGGAGTGGGGGTGCAGAGTGGGGGTGTGTCTGTGTACAGTGGGGTTGGAGTCTGGAGGTGTGTGTGCACAGAGTGGGGGTGTGTCTGTGTGCAGTGGGGGTGCAGTGTGTGGGTGTGTCTTTATGCAAGGTGTTGATGCAGTCTTGGGGTGCGTCTGTTTGCAGTGTAACCCAACTACCTCTCTTCTTTATTAGGTGTGACCGGGGAGTTGCTGGATGCAAAAGCTTTTGACATGTGGGCTGGAGGTGAGAGGATTGGCAGTAGGGTCCGTCAGTGAAGTTTGCTTTGGAGTATTTAAATGTCATTAATAGTATTGAATCAAATGATTTTGCTGCTTGTCTTCTTTTTCCTGTTTACATTTTCTGCCACTGATTTTTCTCAGGGCACTCAGTGCAGTGTGTGTATTAACCCCTCTGTCTCAGTGCAGTGTGTGTGTACAGCAGTGTGTGTATTAACCCCTCTGTCTCAGTGCAGTGTGTGTGTACAGCAGTGTGTGTATTAACCCCTCTGTCTCAGTGCAGTGTGTATGTACAGCAGTGTGTGTATTAACCCCTCTGTCTCAGTGTAGTGTGTGTATTAACCCCTCTGTCTCAGTGTAGTGTGTGTATTAACCCCTCCGTCTCAGTGCAGTGTGTGTGTTAACCCCTCTGTCTCAGTGCAGTGTGTGTGTGTACAGCAGTGTGTGTATTAACCCCTCTGTCTCAATACAGTGTGTGTGTACAGCAGTGTGTGTATTAACCCCTCTGTCTCAGTGCAGTGTGTGTGTACAGCAGTGTGTGTGTTAACCCCTCTGTCTCAGTGCAGTGTGTGTATTAACCCCTCTGTCTCAGTGCAGTGTGTGTATTAACCCCTCTGTCTCAGTGCAGTGTGTGTGTGTACAGCAGTGTGTGTACTAACCCCTCTGTCTCAGTGCAGTGTGTGTACTAACCCCTCTGTCTCAGTGCAGTGTGTGTACTAACCCCTCTGTCTCAGTGCAGTGTGTGTGTGCAGCAGTGTGTGTATTAACCCCTCTGTCTCAGTGCAGTGTGTGTGTACAGCAGTGTGTGTACTAACCCCTCTGTCTCAGTGCAGTGTGTGTATTAACCCCTCTGTCTCAGTGCAGTGTGTGTATTAACCCCTCTCTCCCTCTGTCTCTTAGATGTCAATGATCTGCTGAAGTACCTGAGGCCACTGCATGAAGGGACATTGGTGTTTGTGGCATCTTATGATGATCCGGCTACTAAGTGAGAGCTCTCCCTATCACGGTCTTTGTTACACAAATAGGCACATAAGAAAAGCTTCAAGCAGGCATCCTAGCCTGTTTGGTAGTGAGCTAAAGAACTAACAGCAAAGATCCTTTCACCCAAGCTCTGCCTGCTTCACACTCTCCATCCCCTCCATCCCTCTCAGCTCCTCTCGTCTTTCCTGTCCCCCTCGCCTCGCCTACAGCAGCCCTGCTGAGTGAGCTCTCCCTCTGCCTGCGCCCCTGCTAGCCTCTCTCTCTCCCTCACATCGCTGCCAGCAGGTACCCCTCTTCACCTGTCTCCCCCTCTCTCCCCGTGCTGCCCTCTCTCAGGATGAACGGCGAGGCGCGGAAGATCTTCGAGGAGCTGGGCAGCAGTGTGGTGAAGGAGGTGGGGTTCCGGGACAGCTGGGTGTTTGTGGGGGCCAAGGGCATCGAGAACAAGAGTCCCTTTGAACAGGTGGGCATTCGTACGGAGCAGACCGTGTGCACACGCAGGCGGAGGGCTCCAGCGCACACGCACACGCACGCACGCGCACACGCACACACGCGCACACGCACACGCACACGCGCACACGCACACGCACACGCGCACACACACAGGCAGAGAGCTACAGCACACGCGCGTGAACACACACACACACACACACACACACACACACACACACACACACACACACACACACACACACACACAGGCAGAGAGCTACAGCACACGCGCGTGAACACACACACACACACACATACAGGCAAAGAGCTACAGCACACGCACGCACACAGGCAGAGAGCTACAGCACATGCGCGTGCACACACACACGCAGGCGGTGAGCTACAGCACACACACACACACGCACACACACAGGCAGACAGCTACAGCACACACCTGCACACACGCACGCACGCAGGTGGAGAGGTACAGCACGCACGCACGCACGCACGCACGCACGCACGCACGCACGCACGCACCCCATGATATTTCACAGACACGCCTGGCAGCCCTGAGGCCTGGCCATTTGTGCAGTGGCTTTGACTGACCGGCAGCTGGGCAGCAGCGGGGCGAGGTGCGCTGTGTCGCCCCCTGACCCGCTCACTCACTCGGCTCTCTCTGGCCCCCAGCGCATGAAGAACAACAAGAACAGCAACAAGTACGAGGGCTGGCCCGAGGCGCTGGAGATGGAGGGCTGCATACCTCAGCGCCCCACTGAGGACCACTAGAGCCCTTGACCCTCGACCCCCGACCCCCGACCCCGGCCTGACCTCTGGACAACACTAGCAGCCGTGCGGCTTGCCGGTCTGCCTCTCCGGCTGGTGACCGCCCCGGCGATGTTATTGACGGACTCCAGACCGGGCTGGGACTGGTCACCGGACCCCCCTGCCCCCCAGACTGCTGCCCGGCGGTGGACAGGGGGACTGCCGGACACGCCGACAGGGAGCAGGCGGTCTGTGTGACGGTTCTGACCCTGAGCGCCAGCGGGGAGGCCCGGCTGTCGTGTTTCACACACACACACACACACACACACACACACACACACACACACACACACACGCGATCGAGAGGAGGACTGCGACACCAGCACAAACTGGAGTTTCCTTTTTAAAATCCATATTCACACTTTAACGATCAGAATGCTGGAGGTGGTGGTTCACAGCGGTGGGGTGGGGTGGTGGCACCTGGGCCCCCCTGGTTGTCTAAAATCCTCGTTTCGGGGCCTCGGCCCCCGGACTGCGCTCTCCGCCGGAGCCTGCCTGCAGCCTGTGCTGTGTCTTTCACCCCGTCTGGGGTGGTGCAGCGCGTGCAGACCGCACTGCCACCGGGTTCCTGCGGGGGGCGCTGTCACAGTCTGCTCGGGTGGCCTTGACCTGAAGCAGAGCCCCCCCGGGCAGCGCCAGCTCTCCTCTCCCTGCCCACTGCTCGTCCTGGGGGAGACCGCGGGGGGGGGGGGGGCGTCTCCGAGCGCCGGGGATGTTCGCAGCCCCTAACTAAAAGGCCGTGGAAGATGAAAGACCCTGCTGGGGGGGCACAGGTTGTTGAGACGGGCCGAGGCAGGAGAGGGGGACTGACCTCCCCCCCCCCCCCGCTGGTCTCTGACCCGTCTCCGGGCTTCGGACACTTTCATGAGCTGGTCACGGTGCTCGGGCAGTCACGTATTCTTGCAGAGGAGAAATATCCAGAGATATTAAGACTGTGGGGAAAACGGACGTTTTCGGCTCCGGGACTAAGGGATCGTTTTTAAACGGACCTCTCGCTGGTCGTGTCTCCTGGGTTGAGGCGACGAGTTGGGTACACTGCCCCCTACTGGGGTGTTGTTTTTCACTACGCACAACTTTGCTGCAGTAACTCTTAAAGAGAAGCTCAGGTGGTACAGTGTCTCTCGTGTGTCGCCCCCTGTCTGTGCCTGAGCCCCCCTGCCGGTGCCGCCCCCTGTCTGTGACTGAGCCCCCTGTGAGTGTCGCCCCCTGTCTGTGACTGAGCCCCCTGTGAGTGTCGCCCCCTGTCTTGACTGAGCCCCCCTGCTAGTGTTGCCCCCCTGTCTGTGACTGAGCCCCCCTGTCTGTGACTGAGCCCCCCTGTCTGTGACTGAGCCCCCCGTCTGTGACTGAGCCTCTCGGCGAGACCCCTGTTCTCTGTTGAGGTTGTTGAGGTTGAGGAAACCTCAGTGGAATGCCATTATTTATTGTAGTGCAGTCCGTCTGCTCAAATGAAGGTCTTTCAGTAGCTTGGTTTGCATTTTAAAGGCGGCAGGAGAAACAGGACAGTCGTGATATTATAGTTCAACACATCTAATAAACTGTGTTGCTTGTAGCTTTTAGACAGTAAAATATTTTTTTTTAGCTCAAAACAGTCTCGAGTACGGTAGAATCACAGTGCGCTGGATCCTAAGTGACTTTCCAGAACTTGCCTTGGGGGTTTCCTTGATCTCATGATTGTGGGGTTTTGTGGTGGTCAGAATGTAATACTTGTTTGTATTCCGTTTGTCCGTTAGTCTTTGACTGAATCGGAAGCACGGAGATGGTACCTTAGGTGTGGAAAAGACCCCCCGGGAGCTGGGAGACCCCGGCTTTGTTCCGTCTCGAAATGAAGGCGTTTGTTTCCGTTGCACTATCTCGGGCAGTACCCTGGCTGAACTGGGGCGCTGCTGGACCGGGTTCGGGGACCCCTGGGTTACAGTGCTGCTGGAGGGCAGTCCGAGTCCTGTTGGCCTAGCAGTGTGATCCACCTCATGTTTTACTGTGAGCTGGAGGCAGAGACTGGCACGGCTCCCGCCGGCGATGAAGCAGAAAGGCCGTTCTGTGTGTGTTTGTGCGCGAGAGCGAAGGCGGCCAGGAGCTGGTGCGATACCGGTTCCTAAGCTTTCGCGGAATGCGTTCCTGAGCTCGATAAAGCCCGGTCTTGAAGGTGAATGGCAGGCACTGCCCGTCGGTCCTGCAGGTGACGTGCTCGTTAAACCGCGCTCGTCTTGGACAGCTTCTCCCCCGGCCTGCAGCTCTCTGAATAATGTGGAGGAAGGGCTCTGCTCTCCCTTGTTCCTCCCTCCGGGTGAATTTCCCCTTCGCCCGCCCACCCGCCTCGTCTCTGGGGCTGAGGGTTTGCTCCCCCCGAGCTCCTGGCATGACTTGGAGAAACAGGGCAGACATTTAACTCGGGCGATGTCATCTTTCTGTTCTCGATCCACTTAAGACGTCACCACCCCCCCACACTACACAAAGGAGCCCTCGAAGGGCTTCAGTGCCTATTTCCACACCCGCTGTCACACACGGAGGCCAAAATATTAGAACCCCCGGCCACCGCCCTCCCCGCCACAGTACCGCCGCGTACCGAGGCGCAGCGGGGCAGGACAGCCTTGAACGGCACCGTAACCCGCGCAGCTGACCCCCTGACCTCTCTTCCGGCCCGACCTCATCGCCTGCCCGGCGACCCTCTCCCTCTCTCTCCGAGGGGCCTGACAGGAGGGTGATGGGATACTGGGGGTGTGCTGCAGCCGGCACTACGCCTGCTCAGTGGGCCGGGGCCCGGGCTGATGGGATACCTGCTCTTGGCGTTCGTGACTGTCAGATGCGTCTTATTTGCCATGGAGTGCTTAGCAGGGAGTTTCTGGACGTGCGGATGTTGTCCGGGAATGTGATCAAGTCTCTTCCTCTCTGGCTAGCGCTGCGAGTGCACACAACTGAGGGGCCCTACGCAGACGCTGCAGGCCAAGGCGCAGGGCATTCTGGGAGTTCTGCTGGGGGTCTCCCATGAGCCCGTAGCGGCACGGTTGTTGCTCCGGACGCGTTGGCGTGTTTCCTGAATCCCTCCACACCGCGATACCCCAGAGTATTCACAGAGCCCAGTACTTACAGAGCTGTAAAAGCAGGAAAGTCTGGAGGTTTGAACGCCTTGCGTATTAGTCCAGGACCTTCATACCTCAATTAGCACCCTGCCCTGTCAGATCATAACCAGCTTCTAAGAAATGTGACTGGGAGAGTTGTGAATTTGCACAGTTTCCACACTACCCCTGTCTGAAAGTCATTCCGTTTACATGCAAGTCCAGCTGGAAATGTTTCACTCTTCCACACAATTATTCTAAATAAAACTTTTTTTTAAAAAAAAAACCGTAGTGTGTTCCGAGTAGTCATTTTCACGGAAGCAGGATTTCGTGTGGCGCTCTAACTTGGGGTCTGCATGTGACTGAGATACAGTACCGCAGCCGGCGTGCACACTGCCCCCTGGTGTCGGGGACGGAGAGCTGCATGTGACTGAGATACAGTACCGCAGCCGGCGTACACACTGCCCCCTGGTGTCGGGGACGGAGAGCTGCATGTGACTGAGATACAGTACCGCAGCCGGCGTGCACACTGCCCCCTGGTGTTGGGGACGGAGAGCTGCATGTGGGTCTCGGGACACCATGGACAGGTGCAGAGCAGCACAGGCGCGGGGAGTTCTAGATCAACGACTTCAGCACATTTGTTCTTTGGGATGCTGTGTGCCCGGCGCCTCTGTGCGTCATGTGCATTGCTGGTCGCTTTATTTTTTAAAATGATTACCAGGCACATTCCGTTTTTAAACCTGCTCTTCGTGTTCGGCGAAGGTAACTATTTAAAATGTGTCTGCTGCTTTTTTTCGAACAGCGCCAGGGCTCCTGGTACAGAATCTGGTACAGAATCCTAGTCGTGGAACCCTGGCTTCTGCTGGAGCGTCTGTGTCAGGCCCTGCGTTCTGCATGTTTTTGCTGGGTATGTGCCCTGAGAGCACACTGTCGCCCGCTGGGACAGCTGCTGCTGCTGCTCGAGGGGCACGAGGATGAGTGTGGTCCTGCAGCAGAGCGGACGGGCAGGAGGAGCCCACAGTCCCTGAGCACTGCAGCACCAGCACTAAGGACCCCATCAGTCCCTACAGGTAGAGATCTGTAGCCACCAGCAACTGCTGCCTGTCCACCACACCTGGAGCTCCCTCTGGACTGGGCTGCTGTCCCCAGTGTCCTGTTCTGTCAGTCTCACTGGTGTCCACCACAGCTGGAGCTCCCTCTGGACTGGGCTGCTGTGCCCAGTGTCCTGTTCTGTCAGTCTCACTGGTGTCCATCACACCTGGAGCTCTCTCTGGACTGGTCTGCTGTGAAACACATTGCCCCCTTGGGGATAATAAAGAGTCTGTCTCTTTCTCTCTCTTTTTTCTCCGCTCTCAGCGTGGAATTGACGCGTCACTTGTTCATTTACCGCCCATCTCGCGGTGACGCTGCCTCTCAGCCGGTCCTCGTTCGTATCGCCGCGCTGGCACGGAAATCACGGTGACGGGCCTTCCTGGTCATATTCTGTTTGTGCCGGTCGGTGCTCTGCTCTGCTTCAGGCTGTGCGAGTTCCCAACGCGCCGCCTGCAGGACGGCACCGGGCGGTGCTGCGGGTTGTAGTTCCGCAGCGCGGCCGCCAGGGGGAGCCTGACGCCCGGTTGATCTCCAGCGCAAGCGAGCGCACCGATCGACACCGCGTGTTTGAGACGTCTCACACCACCTGAAGAAGGCCCCACCGGCCGAAACGTTGTGTTTTCTTTTTGTTGTTTTTTTTCAGCCTGGAATAAACCTTTACTTGTTCCTTTGCAGCCTACGCCTGCTGACGCAGCTCCCCACCTGAACTTCTATTATAATCGCCCAGGTGGACAACTGCGTCAGGAGGCTGCAAAGGAACAAGTAAAGGTTTATTCCAGGCTGAAAAGAGAAGGAAGAAAACACAACGTTTCGGGTGTGCCGAAGAAGAAGAAGGGTGCACCCGAAGAAGGCTCCACAGCCGAAACGTTGTGTTTTTCTTCTCTTTTTCAGCACGGAATAAACCTCTTACTCGCTCCTGTGTCGTTTTAATGTCGTGTTTAAATCACTTGCCCCCTCGCAGTGCGGCGCAGTGACCGCGATCAGGAGGGGTTTACTATCGTGTAACGTGTAAAGGATGACGGCTCTGACACGTTTGAGCTGTCTTCAATCAATCAATCAAAGTTTATTGATCAAATGCACGACGATACCGCGTGCAGCAGCAGTTGCTGGCAGTGAACTGTCTTTTCTACGGGGGATAAAAATCACAAAATTAAAGTTACAACATAAGGTGAGATAATTATAGATAAGAGTGCAATAGGAATTGAACAAAATAAACTCGGGCGGAGCTCAATATCAACCGAGCTGCGATGTGTCCAGGGTGTGTGCAGTACATTCTGTCCAGGCGGTGCAGTGTGCCCAACACAGTGACAGCTGTGTGTCCGTGTAGCCATTACAGGTGATCTGCTGAAGGAGCTGCAGGTTGGCTGTTTAGCAGTCTTATAGCCTGGAGGTGGAAGCTGTTCCGTGATCTGTTGGACTTGGACCGAACGCTTCGGTACCGTTCACCGGGCGGTAGGAGAGAACACAGTTTGTGACTGGGATGACTGGGGTCCTTGAGAATGGACCTGGCCTTCTTCAGGCATCGAGCTGAGTAGATCTCCTGGGTGCTCGCTAGCTCACAGACTTGACACGTATCGAGCACCGACTCACGCCTTGCAGCGCTTCTGCATGTGCCTGCCGACCGGTTTTGCCTCCTGTGCCTCTCGTCACTCTTCCCCGGGCGAATCGCAGCCCTGTTTGGACGCGGCGCACTGCAAAGCGCTTTGAGATGCGTCAGGTTTCACCCCTGCACTGCAGAAGAAGTCTCTTTTAACCCCAGCCGCTCCTTCCTTCGGCGGTGACCTGAAAAACGGTTGGGTCGTTTTTTGTTTTCTTGGGGGGTCGTCCAGGACGGTTTTAGGCCGGTCGACGCCGTCGGTAACGCGCGGTGACCATTTTCTCGGCGTCGAGCGACGCGATCCGGCTCGTCCGCACGGAAGGAGAAAGAGAAACGGGAGCGCGCCGCGCGTCCAGAGAGGAGAGACGCGCGCTGTACTGTGCGCGGGCACACGCGCTTGTTGTTTCCGCACACGGAGTAGCCGCGCGGTATTTCAGCTGGGGGGGGGGGGGGAGTGAACGCCCACCAGCGAGCCATAAACTCCAGTGTGAGGCCCGGGTGTCAGCTCCACACACGCGTGTCTGGGCGCCCCCTCTCTGTACCTGAGGGATGTGCGCGACCCCGCCGGGCTCCGGGATGATCCCACAGAGACCGCTGTTCCACCAGGAGCACAGCCCCTCCCATTCCCGGTCCTCCTGCGGGCGAATTGCTCCGGCTCCCGGTCTCTTTCCACAGAGCCCCCCCGGTGCTGGGTTAGCAGAGGAGCTGAACATGTGCGTGTGCGCTGGACTTCCCGTCCGCGACCGTCTCTCAGGACAGCAGAGGACCGCAGAGGACACAGCCCGACAGACAGCAGCACACGGAGTGGACAGTCCGTTACAGCAGGGGGCTCCAGTCAGCGCCCAACCAGAGCGGGAAACAGGTGGTAGCTGGTGTCAGGAGCGCAGGGGGGGCTGCCCTCAAGCCTGGTGCTCTGTGCTCTCATGGTGCCGGAGCGCAGGGGGAGAACAGCGAGTGTCCGGGACGGCTGGGATCCTGAATGAGGGATGGGGCTTCAGTGCGACAGCGGATGGTGTGGATCTCACTGACCGGTGGGCAATCACATCCCATGATCCTCTGTCACGCCCGGTGGCACTGCCGGCCCACACAGTGAGGCCTAGTGGGGCCGCTGTCTACGGAGCTGACTCCCCGGGGGTGACCTGCCGGCCACGGGGATCTCCCCTGTCGTGTTGACATTCGGGGCCCGATCGATGTCGAGGCCCCAGCTTGTGGGACGCTCCAGCTCACTCCAGCCGGCAGCCAGATCACCTTGCAACTCACAGCTGGCCGCCCACTGGAGCTCAGCAGGTGGGAGCCTGGTCAGTACCTGGATGGGAGACTCCTGGGAAAAACTAAGGCTGCTGCTGGAAGAGGTGTTAGTGGGGCCAGTAGGGGGCGCTCACCCTGTGGTCCACGTGGGTGCTAATGCCCCAGTGTAGTGACGGGGAGACTATACTGTAAACAGGCGCCTCCTTCGGATAAGATGTAAAACCGAGGTCCTGACTCTCTGTGGTCATTAAAAATCCCAGGGTGTTTCTCGAAAAGAGTAGGGGTGTAACCCCGGCGTCCTGGCCAAATTTCCAATTGGCCCTTACTAATCATGGCCTCCTAATACCCCCCCTCTCTGAACTGGCTTCATCACTCTGCTCTCCTCCCCACTGAGAGCTGATGTGTGGGGAGCGTTCTGGCGCACTATGGCTGCCGTCCCATCATCCAGGTGGGGCTGCACACTGGTGGTGGTGGAGGGGAGTCCCCATTACCTGTACAGCGCTTTGAGTGGAGTGTCCAGAAAAGCGCTATATAAGTGTTAGCAATTATTATTATTATTATTATTATTATTATTATTATTACTCCTAGAGCCTGCCCCGTCCCGTGAGGCCAGCGCAGGGGGTCACTCCTGTGTTGCTGTTGGAGAATTTGAGGTGCCCCCCCCTGCCCAAAGCCCTGCTGGGAGTCAGGGAGTGAGCATGACTGACACACACCGCCCCTCCCAGATCCCGGAGCCGCTACAGGGACGCTGCCTCCTACCCAGGGACTGCAGTGAAGCACCTGTATCAGGGCGCCTGTGCTCAGCGATGCACACGCAGCGACAGGGCGCAGGGGAGGAGGTTGCGTGCGCGCCGCCGCTGCGGGGGGAGGAAGGGGGGGGAGTCAGTGACGTTGAATGGCGAAGCAGGTGGAGCGCGCGGTCGGGGAGGGAGCTCGAGGCTGAGCTGCGCGAGCCGCCTGGTCGCCCGCTGTCACTGAGAGAGCGAGGGGCGCTCGAGCTGCAGCTCCGGGCCAACAATACGGACGCGGTTCTGTCCGAAATATCGAGTTTTTTTTTTAATGTAAATATCGGGTACAGCGGAAAGTACACACCAGCCTCCCCCACTTCCCCGCTCCGAGAGATGCTTCTTCGGATCAAAAGCGCCGGCTTCGGATTTAAGAGACGTACGCTTTCTCTAGACGGTGTGAAGAAAAGAGAGATGGACCGTTTGTACTCCGGTATCTGAGAGCGGCGGCAGCGAGCGGCAGACCGCTGCGGTACAGAGGTAATTACACGGCTCCGTCCGCCTTTTGAGTCCCTTTCGGATAATAACCTCCCTCTGCGGGGAGCCAGGAGTGCCGTTCTGGGGGTGCCGACCGGAGCGCTCGGTCCCCCGTCACGGAGAGCCGGGGCTGGCGGGAGCAGGTGGACCCGGGGCTCCGCTTCCTGCGTCCACGGAGGCGGACGGGCGGCGGGGGCCGTGTGTGTTGTGTTGGTGTGTGTGCGCCCAGTGCATTTCAGACGCGGCGGCGGGCTGAGGCGACTGCGGCATTGCTGTGGAAAATGCGAGTCGTGGTGGGGCTGGCGAAGAGGGGCTCGGCGCCCCAACCGCTGTCGGGGTGGTTTAGGCACTTGCACGGCGGTAGGTTTTAAGTCCGAAAAGCCGACATGAGATTACTATGAATCATACGCCGTCTTAACTCGGTGCGTGTGTGTGTGTTTGCGCGATGTGGGCTGTGTGTGTGTGTGCTGGCGTGTTCGCGGTGGTGAATGCCAATGTACAGAGCTTCTTTTTTTTCTCCCCCTTATCCTGCCTGTCAATGGGGGAGTTCATCAGCTTCGCGATCCGCAGGATACGATCTCTCACACGGCTGTATTCGCCGCGGCCGCCTTGCGGGTCCGCAGGACGCCCTCGGCGAGGCGGTGGTTGTTGAGGAGCCGAGCAGAGCATGTGTTTGTGTATGTGTACATGCATGTGTGTACGTCGGGAGACGCGTGTTCTTTGAAAGGGGCTGCAGGCTGTGATCGCATTGTTTTATCGTGCACCCCGGAAGTACTCCGCGCAGCCGACTTCAAACGGGGTGATTTCGCCTGTTTGATAAGGGGAGGGAATGGACGCGCTTGACGGATGTCTGTCGCTTCAGGTCGTTACCTGTCACTCGGCTGAAACAGGAACTGAGCAACAGGAACAGTAGCTGCGATATGGTACGATAATCTGTCAAAACTCAGCATCATTCGAGGTTAAAATGAGGTTTCACTACTGTCGCGTCTTAACTGCTGAGAACCGGGCTCGGTTATGTTTGTATGTGTGTAGATATAATTGGTTTATCCCTGACCGGATTTGCTTTAAAACAGTTACACTACAAGTAAGTGGATAGACGTCTATGTGTCTGCCTCTGTTTTCCTCCGTGTGTCTGCGAACAAGTATGATTTAAACGGATGGATAGGGATCTTGAATGAGATTCTGGTCAAAGAAACAACAAGATTTAGCAATAAACTGGACTTTCACTGCTAGTTTTTGTTTTGTGTAAAACAGGGGGCCTCAGAGTCAGTTCACAGAGAGCCCCAGTCCAGTCAGTCCAGGGGTCACCAGCCCTGGTCCTGGGGAGCCCCAGTCCAGTCAGTCCAGGGGTCACCAGCCCTGGTCCCAGGGAGCCCCAGTCCAGTCAGTCCAGGGGTCACCAGCCCTGGTCCCGGGGAGCCCCAGTCCAGTCAGTCCAAGGGTCACCAGCCCTGGTCCCAGGGGAGCCCCAGTCCAGTCTGTCCAGGGGTCACCAGCCCTGGTCCCAGGGATCCCCAGTCCAGCGGTCTCATACTCAATAATTTGAGCAGTCATGTGTAAACAATCTTATGAAAACTCCTACAAATTGAATAAAGTAAAGAGGTTAATTGTTCAATTGACAGCTCAGGTGGCAACACAAGCTGGAAGACTCTAGGCTGTCCAGGACCTGCGCTGGACACTGCTGGTACAAATAGAAAGCACCAGGCAGATCTGGAACTGGGTGTCAAAGGTTATCCATCCATTTTCGGTCTACTCTTCCTGGTGAGGGCTGCTGCGATTTCAATTCCAAACATAACAGGAATTCTTCTTTTGCATCATCTCCAGGCGGTAGGATTGTATAGGACTGGTATTATTCCCAGTATGAGAGGCCTTATCCTGTGGAACTCTGGAAATATGTTTCATAACACACCTTACTTCTGCCAGGAGACGAGAAGCCATTCACTCAGTCGCTACGTGCTTCTGTGACCGAATCGGGCTGCATTCTGAAAGGTGATGTGGTTTGTCCTACCCCGCCAGCAGTTTGGCTTTTTCAGTGAATTTGGCATTGTTTCCTCGTAGCTGTGAGCTCTCTCAGTAGTTAAGAAGTGCAGTGAGGTCCTGTGGGCTCAGGTTTCCTCTGACAAACACATCTCGGGCTTTCCAGCTACCATACCTTCCTCATGCTTGGCCTAGTTTGAAGGAAGTGTTGTTCTGTGTGCTTCACAATGAGTAATAGTGGCTGTTGTGCCCACATGAAACAGAATTGTAGTATCCGGTTAGGTACTTTGGTGTGTAAGAGCACAGCTAGTTTCAGGGTCTGGGTTGAGTTCACGGGCTTAATTCAGGGTTAGAATATTTTAAAATAAAATATTTTGATTAATAGATCCTGAACAAGGGTGGCAGGGTGGTGCGAGGGCCAGCATTGGTGCCTCGCAGCACTGGGGCCCTGGGTTCAGTTCTGGACCAGGGGTGCCGTCCGTGTGGAGTTTGCACGTTCTCCCTGTGTTTGTGTGGGTTCCCCCCGGGTGCTCTGGTTTCCTCCCACAGGGCTGGTTTCAGTGGCTTCTGGGAAGACCGGCCCTGGCGTGAGTGTGTGCTGATTGTCTGTGTCTGTGTGTGTCCTGCGAAAGACTGGTGTCCCGTCCAGGGTGTACCCTGCCTTGAGCCTGTTGCTTGCAGAGATAGGTGCCAGCTCTCCTGTGACCCTGACTTGTAAAAAAAGCAGTTAAAAAGTTAATGGAGGGATGGATTCCACACAACTTAGTCTCATTAAACCTGCCAGCCGAACTGAACCTTTCTAAGTTCTCAGATCAGCTTTGTAGCAGTTTCTAGGATTCAGAACCATCTTGATCTTCTCTGGATTCATGGCGGAACAACACACTTCTGGACACTCGATGCAAAGCACTTTACGGACAATGTTGGCTCCCCTCCACCACTACTCATGTGTAACCCTCACCTGGATGATGATAATTAATAATAATAATAATTCCCTACACTTATATAGCGCTTTTCTGGACACTCCACTCACAGCGCTTTACAGGTAATGGGGATCCCCTCCACCACCACCACCAGTGTGCAGCCCCACCTGGATGATGCGACAGCAGCCAGAGTGCACCAGTACTCTCCCCCACACACCACTGAAGTGGGGAGGAGGGCAGAGTGATGAAGCCAGTTTAAAGACGGGGATTATTGGGTGGCCATGAGGAAATTTGACCGGGACAATTCCCAGCAGCATCAACACATCTAAAGAGGATCGCCTGCTAACACAATAAATGTCGTAAGCAAGCTGAACAGACAGCTTTTTCCTACATTCCTGGTGACTATACCCTAACGTTTTCAGGCAGTGTATATAATGCCCAGGACTGAGTGCAGAAAGCAGTACATTAAAGGGTTGTAGCAGCAGGTGGAAGAGAGTGTTCAGCCTGTACCAGGGCTGAGTTCTGCTCTCTGAATCCCTCTTGTACACGAGGGATCTCAGGCCCAGCTCCTAAAGGGCCTGGCGTCTTCTCGTTACTCTTCCACCCACGTTCTTCATTACACAGTCGGTCTAATTATTTAATTAGCTGCGTAATTGTGAATTATTCTAACCAGGCACTGAGGTGATTTATGGATAACTGCTCCTTTAATGAAGTGGCTGTCTTGTGTCACCAACTGTAATATACCTTAAAATTACTACTGTAAATATATATATATATCTCAGATGTAGAAGATAATTAGGTTAGTTGTTTAATTGACTACTCGAGTGAGGACAAAAACTGTCTCCTCTGGTCCTTTCTCTTGGTGTCCAGGCAGCACTGCTGTCAGTGTTTGTTTTGTTTTTCCTGAAACCCCTGTTCTTCAGCTCTTCCCTGCCAGTAAGACACAAAACATTTGGTAGATGGGGCTGTTTTTCTTTCTCTCTCATAAAACAAAGGGCAACGCGCGACACTTTAATCTTGACAATAATCCCGAGGACATGACAGCCACTGTGATGAAAAGTCCCGCATCAGATAAGCTTTTCCCATAGTATTATTGTGTGCTTGACTGATGCACAGAAGGATTACATGAAGACAGTGGAGTGCATTACATTTCCAGTTCAATTCCACACAGGGAAGCAGCCCTACCCCATAGATGTGCAGATCCTGGAGTTAAACACCAGTACAGTCCAGTGAGTGTTTTGAGTTGGCTGTAGAGGTTTTAGGAGGTATTGAAACGTTGGGTGCAAGGCTGTGCAGCCCTGCTTGGGGGTTATGATACAGCAGTGGACCAGAATGTATTGCTGCATTGATCTTGCTCATTTTTGTGTGCGGATCTGAGCTGTTCTGAGGTAACGCTGCACCCCCAAACTGCTGTACCCCACCTTGTGCAGGTGGGTAGCCGTGACCGGCTCCGTCTCCCCTGTGACCGTGAATTGGACAGGGCAGTCGGAAAGTTTCTGAGTGGATGGATCTGCCACCACAATGCATGAGGATCAGTGCAGATCCCACGTCATTGATTAAAATGTAACCTTAGTTATTCACTAACTGTAAGACTGAACTTAACATTCCCTGTTGAAATTGAGGCTAGTTTGAGCTTTACAATCTGAATTTTATTTTACAAAGGAGAGTTGAGTTCCTGGGGGTATGCATGTGTTTGAATAATTACCCAGTTTATAGCTTTACATTGTAAACAGAACAAAGAAAGGGATGGTTTTTTACACCAAAGTGTTATTTTTAGTTATTTAAGATGTATTTTCTTCAGCCCTCAGGAAATAACTGGTACGTTTTTTTGGAGGCTGAAGAGCTGACGTTGTGGGTGAGCTGCCCATTATAAAAGGTGAAAGATCTCATCCTAAATAGTTTATTTTAACCCTATTAAGTTAAATAACCTCAAGTGTAATTCTTAAAGTGTATAGCGTACATCATTAAACAGTTCTCAGAGTGGCAAGGAACATCACCACACACCCACTTCATTCTCAATTCATAACACTCCCATCTGGGAGACGGTACAGGGTACCAAATTCAAATACACACATTTAGAAGAAGTCCTTTGTCCCCTCTGCAATAAAACTACTCAAAGAAGGTATGTGAAGGAATTCCCCCCTCTTCCTATTTATTTATTCACCTATTTATGTATCACATACTGTTGTTGTGATTTTAGGTGTCTCTCATGTCACGTGTCTTTTCCTTGTGTGTTTTGTACTCGTGTGGGGGAAGCCGAAGACAAATTTCCACCGCAGTGGACAATAAAGTATCTCTCTGTCTCAGGGTCAGGGGTATTTCAGCCAGCGTACGGAACTTCAGCTTGGTGGCTGAAGCTGGCTTGGGTGCCTTACAGGGCTAATTGTTGAACAGGCAGTCTTGTCAAAGTTTGACTCGGAACTCAAAGTGCTCGCTCACATGACAGATCACAAGGGCCAGTTTCATGTTTACTACAGCCTACCCAGTCCTCACTGTGAGCGTCTGTGGGTTCCTTCCTGAACTGCACTGCTTTTATTTCACTCTACGTTTATGTCACTGTCCGCTGCATCTGTCCGTTGTCGCCTGGGTAGCCAGAAATATCTGAACTGCGCGACACATGGCGAGCGTTTGCGTTATCTGGAAAGACAGGGCAGAGCGCAAGGTTAAAGGTTAGTTTTAAAAGTCACGTCGACCCCCCCGCCACTGGCCTGATGTGCTTCCTATACGGGAGGAATGGGAAGGGAGGGGAGAAACAAAACAAAACGAAAACAGACTTGCAAGCAAATTATAGTGTTTGTTCTGCAACCCCCCTCCCCCCCCCCCACCACCCCCACCCCGGTCATGTTTTCTGTCTGAGGCCTCTCGGGCCTCCAAACAATCGCAGCTGTTGGCGCTCGTTTGTGTTTGTTTGGACGTTGTTGTTGTTGTTGTTTTGCGGCCGTGAGAGAGATTCCTGTCCGCCGGCCGCTGCCCATTGTTCTCCCAGACTTTACGATATAAAAACCCCCTTCGGCACGCTGCTGAAATCATGGCTCTGGGTTCTTTCATGCCCAGATAGCCGTCCATCCACAGATTAATCCTCCACTCTCACATGGGCCCTCTAGATGCCGAGAGGCAGACAATGGGAGCAGGGGGCTGTCCCTTGTGAAGTATGTGCCGGGGAGGAGAGAGTGGGCTGCGGGTGAATTAATCAAGTTGCCACTGTCGAGCGCCGGCCTAGAAAGCAACAGCTAAATTTATATCGCCCGTTTTGGCTGGGGCCTCGCGCCACACGGGAAAGTCTGTTTCTAGGCACACGTGTTTGAGACGCTTCTTTTCAGGATAAGCGGGACAAAACAGATAGTAAAATTAAAAGCAAGAGGGGGCCTTTTGGCCTGTCTGACCTGTTTGTTAGTAGTTCAGGTAGGGAGCTGCGTCAGCAGGCGTCGGCTGCAAAGGAACAAGTAATAGGTTTATTCCATGCTGTAAGAAAAGAAGAAAGAAAACAACTTTTCGGCCGTGGAGCCTTCTTCAGGTGTCAAGAAAGCTCCACGGCCAAAACGTTGTGCTTTCTTTCTTTTTTTTTCAGCAGGGAATAAACCTATTACTTGTTCCTGTTTGTTAGTAGTCAGTTGACCCCAGAATCTCGCTCACACCTCTCTTGAAAGAATCCAGGATATCAGCTTCAAACACGTTCACACCCCTCTGTCTACTTGCCTCCTGTCCTGACTGGAGGTAGGTTTTCGTCAGGCTGTTTCCTGAAAGACTGCAGGGTGCCGGCTCCATCAACCAGCAGCATTCCTTTACCACTTCTGGAAGTTGCGTTCATATTCATTACATTTATCCAGTTTTTAGATTGCTGAAAACGAAAGTTAGCCAAACGTAACACTCGGGATTTTCTCTTTGTTCACCTTTTATTTGCTATGTATAGGCCTGCGTATATTAATGCCAGGGTGGGAAAATAACTTGTACATTAAAGTCGCTGGTGCAGGAGTTACAGTATATTTGTATATTGAATGACATCACAATTATTAGAGGATGACCCTTGTTGTTTTGTCTTTCACAAAATACTAAGTGAGCCCGTTTAGGGTCATGCGGTGAATAATTTGTAAAAATACAATAGAATTTAGTGTTACACAAGTAAGGGCTATGAGGTATGAGTTTTTTTTTTCATTTTCATTATTATATTCAAAGGAAATCTGTCAACCTTATACAGATGAATGCCTGATAGCTCAGAGATGAGAAACCAGTTGCATTCCAGGACTTGGAGGAACGTCCCGCATCCACTGCCAGCCTGACAGAACACAGCCTTTTTAGTCTTCATCGGAGAAGACTCGGGGGGAAACCTGATTCAACCGTTCAGAATCCTTAAGGCCGCTGGCAAAGTCAGTGCACAGTTGAAAACGGCGTGGAAATGTATTTAAAGCCGACAGCTGGCACCAAGGGTTGTGAGGGTCTGAGTTGCCTGGCCATGCTGTTAGAACCGATACTCTGGAGAAACCGCTTTTATTCCTGTTCCGGTATGGGGCACTGAGACATGCTGGAGTGATGGAGGT
This sequence comes from Lepisosteus platostomus, assembly GCF_059453375.1. Taxonomy (NCBI): domain Eukaryota; kingdom Metazoa; phylum Chordata; class Actinopteri; order Semionotiformes; family Lepisosteidae; genus Lepisosteus; species Lepisosteus platostomus. The sequence goes on from NC_142613.1 coordinate 3,843,216, forward strand.
GCATCGACACACTAACTCACACGTGCGAATGCACTGAGACGCTACACAATGGGCTTTGTGTCCGGAAGGTTTGTTAGACTTAGGGCTCGGTCGCCCCGTTTCTCCGATGTGCCCACTGTGGTGATCAGATAGATGGGGAGAACAGATGTATGCAGTAGTTGGGCCTGCTATTGCGTACGTTATGGATACATGCTGTACAGTATGTGCATCATGCAATAGCTGTGGTATGCAGTGTCATGGTTTTCAGACACATCTTCATCTTGCTCAGCATGTCCCTGCCTGGGGAAAAGGGATTTTATTCCTATTGGAAGGGACAGTCTGACGGCTGATGGACGTCAGGCGGTTTTGAGACAAGGCAACATTAACTTCTTCTTTGTCAGGTACGGCGGGAGACCACTGATGAGATGAATGCTTTTATGGAAGAGCATGCAGAGACATTCTCGTTAAAAGAAGAGTGAGAGAGCGCTCTGTGATCTGAGATCTGTGATCTGTGATCTGTGCTCTGAGATCTGTGATCTCTTGCTGTTTTCTGAAAGCATCTCGTTTTTTTTTTTTTTTTTTTTTTTTTTAGCGACGTGGAATTTTAATATTCTCCGTATCGGCGTGTATCTCGAAGTGCTTCTCTGTACACGGTGAGAGAATGAACCTCAGTTCTCCTTCTTCAAGTGCTGGCTGCAGCCGGAGAGCGGCCTGCTCTAGACGTTGTGCAAGTGAAGTGAGGAGCATTAGCAACAACGCGTGTAGAGAGGAGGGGGTGAGGAGGTTGTTGTGGTTCCGGCGTGGAGACGCGGGTCTGGGGAATTCGCTGGATGTTCTTTGGAGTTGTAGAGCTGGGCGGGGCCTCCCCCTGGAGGGCGGAGGGAGGAAGAGGGGGTTCGTGATTCTGAGACCATCTGGGTGGGGGGCGTCAGTTGCTCCCCTGTCACTGCCTGAGAGAGACACGCAGGCAGGGCGAGCGAGCGAAGGAGAGAGAAGGCGCGAGGGAGTGAGAGAGAGCACAGATCAAACAGCAATATCTCACACACTGGGACACACACACAACACAAACTGGAATGCTACCGAACCCTAAACAGACAATACACACTAGCCGAATATCTAACCAAGCTAAATAACAGCATACAGAAAAAGATCCTGACGAAGTACAGGCTCAGTGACCACAGCCTTACCATAGAAACTGGGTGACACAGGCAGACCTGGCTGCCCAGCGAGGACAGGCTGTGCCCCCACTGCCAGCAGGGAGAAATAGAGACAGAGGTGCACTTCCTACTGCACTGTGAGAAATACTCTGGGATTAGAGAAACATTCTTCCCTAAATTCAGAAATCTAGTCCCAGAGTTCCCACACCTGCTAGAATCACAACAGGTCCCAGTCCTACTGGGAGAGGGAGGAGGGAACTCAGTTGAACTGGCAGCCCAGTATGTGATCTCCTGTCACAACCTGAGGAACAGTGAGCCTGTCTCCCAATAATGCTCCATCTGTCTATTTTATGATGTGTCTTTATTGTAAATGTCTGTAGATTTTCTTTTGTTTAATGTTAATTGCATTTGTTTTGCTTTGGCGACACTGATTGTTCTCATCGGTCATGCCAATAAAGCACCTTGAATTGATTTGAATTGAATTAAGAGAGAGAGAGGAGGGCCAGTGAGCGTGTGGAGAGTTAGGGATAGAGCCAAGGGGGGAATTCAGGACTTTCCTTCTCCGAGCTAAAGACGTTGGCCCAATTTTTCCTTTTGCAGTCTCCTGTGTTCCAGTTTATTGATAGCCATTTTTGGAGTTACTCTTTAAAGCAGACGCACCCCACTGCATTTTCATTTTTGTTTTTGTTTATGCACAGTGTGTTCTAATATGTAAACTGATCATTCATATTGTACTGTCTATTGTAAGTTGAATGTTTTTTTTTTTTCCCTTATTTAAAAATTGTCCTACTCAACGATCAGTGTGGTTTAGGGTGCTATTGGGCTTATTTGTCACTGGTCTTAAACCTGTAAGGTGTATATTCTTCTACTGAAGGAGAAATAGAGAACCAACCACAGCACGTACAACAGGCCTTGTATTTTCATTACTTTGAAATTCATCTATTAATTATGTCTAATCACTTATCTGAGTTTTTAATTACCTAACCTCTACAACTGGGATGTTTTCTCAGTATGCTTGAACTTTCATTTTTGGTTTCCAATCGTAACGATGATTGTGTTGGAAAATGTAAGATATTTTTATGCTTTTGTCTTTGGCCAATGCTCTCATCCTCATTGCAGACACTGTTTTTAATTTTCTTTTCGTCTGTGGACCAGCTGTGCTTTCCTCTTTCCCTGTACCGTACCCCATCGTGACCAGAGCCATCAAAGCACTCGGGGAGGTGGATCTCCATGAGAAGGCACTAAATAAAGAAGATTAAACGATTATTGATAACGTCGGGGTGTTATCCGTTACCCCTGACATTTACTGCCAGTCCCCCCCTAAATACCTAGTCAGTGGAAATCAGATGTGAGAGTTTAAAAGCAGTCAATTATTCCACTCTGTCAGTGCTCATGTGGAATCAACATTACAGCAGTGCACTACAGTCTTCAGGAATGCATTATAAACAATTTATAAAGCAGATTGGGGGTATTTCTTCATATTTAATTCATGCCCTACTTGAGATGATCAAACCAGATATCCAGGACGAGTCCATAAAACAAGCTGCAACAAAACAAATACAAAAACAATTATTTCTGAGGGTTCGGCCAATCATTTAATTTCACGGCGGGAACTCAGTGCTGTGGGCCTGTCTGTTTCCTGTGTTCAGACCTCAGACTGCGGTGCTTTGCCTTAAATTTGAATTACAGTTGAGCTAAAAGGCCCCTCTTGAGCCTGACTCACCTTGAGGTGTGCCATGCTAATGGAGGGAACGAGTTCAAGCCTCAGACCTTCCCTTTTAAAGACACGAACTGACAGCTGAGAGGCACAGCCAGCAACGCCTGCGTTGTCTTCAGACGCAACTGCGAAAATAATTTGATACCGTGACCTCTTCTTTTCCACCGAGCTCCTCTGCAGTCAGTGTTTATTTCTTAAGGACGTTGAAAGGGTGAAAGAGTGACCCACTGGCCTGAGAGCAGCCCAACAGAGGCGGCTGATGGTTAAACTGCAGACTGTGCTGAGGAGTCTCTGCCGTCTGTGCACAGACAGCAGGCCTGAACAGAGGACACGCCTGGTCAGAAACACCAATTACTCCCCATTGCTGACATCACAAACCCTCTTTTTTTAAGAATGCGTTAAAATTACCCTCTTTATTTTTTAATCTTATGGTATCGTTGCATGTAATTTACATCACTGAGTGCTCTGAAAAAAATTGGCCCTTGTGAGTCCTGATCACAATCCAGCAGGCTTGATGCAGCATACAAAACGCAGGAGCTTGAAGTCGGTGGAGGATGGTGAAAGTGGCCCATTTAATCCTTTTCTTAATGCCTGAATGCTTAATTAGTCATTACTGACTAACTGATTGAGATGAGTTGGACCAACCTAACCCTTCCCGTAGGTCTGAAGCACTCATTGGGTGAAAGAGAAAAGTATAAAACCTGCTGGATTGTGGCCTTGGAGAATCAGAGCTGATGAACACTGGGAATATGTGTCTGTCTGTTGATAATTGGAAACTCCTGTAGCCCTGCAGGATTTACAAAGAGGTTTCAAACAGCATCCGATTAAGACAAAAAAAAACAAAGGATTTGAATTTTATCCAAATAATCACCATCATTAAGTCATTTAGATCAGCGGAGGGGTGACACTTCCCTTACAGTCTGCGTATGCATGTTATTTCGAAACACGTATAATGATGACAAAATATATAGTTTTGCAAGCTTGCCCCCGCTGGAGCTCTGTAGAATATTCTATCATCACCACGGCAACCGGTGAAGCTGCTCCTCACCTGTCTTTCAGCCGGTTGTCATGACTACGCTCCCAGGCAGGAAGTCTGTTCCACCTGTACTTAATTATCGACCAGGCCTGTCTCGCTAAGAAACAGACTATTCCTGGTTACCTTGGCAGTACTCTGGGCTCTGTTGTATAGTTGTATTCGAGCCCTCAGACTGGCTGTCTCCAGCCCTGCATTCCCTGCTTTTCTGTGCCTCCTGGATGCTCGACTCTTGCTTCGCGCTGAGCTCGCCTTTCGGATGCCTTTCTTTTGCGCTCGACTCCATTTGCCTGCTTGTCGTCGCCGCGCCAGCCTGTTTCCCTCGCCCCTGCTCTCGGGTTCTCCTCACGGCATCAGTCGCTGCTCTCATCCCGCCTGCTCCCGCGAGCCTGGCCTGGGTCCGTGTCCTGCAGCAGCCCTGCAGGGAGTCCCGCGCGTGGAGGCTTTCCGTCTGTCCTCTTCCTCGGAGCTCAAGTCAGACTTGATATCCGCTTGTCCCCCCAAACGCTGCTCGGCTGGAGGGCTGGGCGTGTGATCACGAACACGTGTGTGTTCACCGAGTGCTCGTGAACCGGCCGCGCCAACGTAAACATCCCGCTGCAGACCTGTTGGAAAACGCAGGGGGAAGGTAAATCAGTACCAGTCAGTCACTTCTAATTTAAACTTGTTGAAATGTGCCACTCAACACGTGGAAACTACGTGCAAATGCCTTCAAAACCAAGAAGGCGATCCTTTACACAAAGTATTGTGGGGGTGTGGAACAAGTGGCCCAGCCAAGTGGTTGGAGCCGATACCCTGGCTTCCTTCAGGAAACCGGTGGATGAGATCCTCAAGGCACGGCAGGGGGCACCTCTTTACTCAAAGGGTAGTGGGGGTGTGGAACAAGCTGCCTGGCCAATGTGGTTGAAACTGATAACCCTGGCTGCCTTCATGAAACCAGTGCATGAGGCCCGTGGATCGATTAGCTATGACAAGCTAACACGGGCCAACTGGCTTCCTCTTGTTTTTTAACCCTCCTTACGTTCTTATGTAATAAATAGGTTAAAAAATAAATAACAATGGCCTAAGACCTTTATGATGCTGCGGAAAAAAAGACATTTTGATGGAGACTTTCATGGCGTGCACGCCCGCCTTTATTCTCCCGATGTCCCGACGAGGTGACGTTCTCCAGGGCCCGCTCTGCTCGCTATCCCGCAGGACGCCACATAGCTGAGGAGGAGACTTGTTTACATAGAGTGATTTAAAAACTTGTCTGGAGTTTGGTCTAAAAAGCTGTCAAAGCTTTCTGTTTTGGAAATTCAGAAAGAGGGGAGTAAAATACACACTTCATAGAAGAGCCTCCATGTGTTTTGCTCTGGAGTGCGCCTGTGTCTTCATCGTCACTTACTGTAGCTCACGCCATTACAGACGCCGGCAGTATCCATCGACTGGGCTATATTTAAACACCGCGGAGGGCAGGAGGTCTGTGTAGCATGTTTCTAGGGCTGTCGTTTAGCTGGATTCGCGCGTTCAGGTTTGAATGGTTTCTGCCTGTTTCAGAGCTTCACTCTTGTACCCTGTGAGAGTGCGTTTGCACAGCGCGTCTGTGGCGCTCCCCTCTCGGCCAGAGTCCCTGCCCTTCCGCACCGCTTCAGCTCCCGAACGCAAGACTGCTGACTTCGAAGGCAGGCCGATCGTATCTGTAATGTGGCGAAAGCTGTTTGCGCTTAAGTGGCTGAAGCTGACAATTTTTAGCTTAACGTGATTATGAAACGCATCTAGACATAACCCTGAGCTCAACGTCAGACCAGCGGTATGAGGGCTGTGTTATTTACAGAGTGTAACCTGTTCTGCTGCTGGTGCATTGCTGGGCGAGCAGTGTATTATTGTGCGTCTGTTAATTGGGTTCTGGTATGGCCAAAGCTGTTAGAAGGTGCTCTTCTAGAATGATGAGCAGCGGAGTCTGTACAGAAGGTCTTTGTTTCCCCACACATAGTCATCTGTTATTGCAATATTTGTTTTTCGTGTTCAGGACAGTCCGTTTTTAACCCATGCCGATATCTCTCTGCTCAGCGAGATCTCTTCACACAGATTCAGAATCTTCCGGTTAGCGGCTGAACCTTTTTAAGTTGTTTTTTTTTTCCCCTGTAATTTGTTAGTTTGTTAGTGCAGTCCGCCTGTGTGTGCTCCATCTGGCCCGAGAGTAACCGTCTGCACTTTCTCCCAGAATCCAGGATGTTGTCTTGCAGCTGAGCTCAGGCCAGGGGTACTGTACTGTACCTCTGGAAGAAATGTCGGCAAACGTGAATGTCAGGATTCACCAGCTTTCTTTTGCTCTTCCTCTCCCCTTGTCTCCAAAGACGGAAAATGTAAGGTGACACACTTACTACTTTTTTTTCCGAAAAGCAAAGTATTGTGGAGATTCACGACAGAGAAACAGAGAAAACACCCCAGTCTCCACAATAAAATAGAAGATATTCCCAGTGTGCTCGCAGTTTTAACTGCTGGGCAGTAAAACCCTATTTTAACTGACTTTCCTTTACCGAACATTGGATTTAACAGGAACTTTGTAAAATCAGAAATATCTACCGTATCTTTCCCAGCAATAACCAGGAAATGCACAAACAATAAAATAAGGTAAAAATAAATACTACTTAAGTTTAAAATTCACAAATATCAGTGGTACCCAATATATAGTTAGGCCGATTGCTTAAGATGGGTGTTGTTTGTGTTTCTTATAATTTAATTGTTAAAAGATAAGTCAGAATATCCAGGAAGCATATGTATACATGCAGATGCATTTGAAATATATACAGTATATAAGTATATACATTATTTATACTTTGGAGCTGAGAATGTCATTCGTGATTTCACAAACATTTGGCAGTAAATGTCAGCCCTTCTCTCATATTTATCCATTAAACTGAGGGTTTACTGTAATTTCTTTACTTTTAGTGTATTTTTTCATATATGCACACCGTACATCATTTTTGTTTTGTAAATGTGATTCTAGGATGGTGTGATCCCAGGCAGCAAGACAGAGGGTGACATTAGACATGGTTGTTGCTAGATTCTATGATGTGAATTTTCAGACTCTTTCATATCAATATTTCAGAGGTTTCGTCTGAAGCAGAGACACATTTGGAGTCTGAGTCATATTCCACATGGGGGGTGACTTCTGAGGGGCTTGTGTTTGTAATAATCTGTGTGGACAGCTCACTAGCTCACTAAGCCAGTGAGTTACATTATGTTTTGAGAGTGAGAGACTCTGAAAGTGATCTGTCAGTTCACTGGAGCTACAGTTCATGAAATGGGTTTTCAGTATTTCAAAATCGAATTTACCGGGTGGAGTTACAACATAAGTCTCTGTGGTGGAGTGTTTGTGCATCATTTTCACAGTGTATTGTCAGTTTATTCCAGTTTAACCATCCAGTGAAGACGATACGTTTTAATTAATGTAATTCCTATATTTCTTTGATTTGGGCCAACAAGTTTTTAACCATGCATGAGGCTGAAAATCTGAAATCGTCTGATTTCGTTTCCTCTCGATTATCACTACCTTGTACAGTGTGATAGCAGCTCCTTAATTGTAAGTGCTGATCACTAGATCATTCCAGGTCATTTCAGCTCCTGCCAAGCAATACAAATAATATAATTAGCACAGTACTATTGTGCCTTTATCTTTATTTTTTTAGCCCTGGTCTTTGACAGATCAGTAACCTGTCTTTTGGAGGTACCTGTCTTCAAGCCAGGTCCATCTTGTCCAAGGTGAAAGCGTTTTTGAGTGCCTGTTATTAAAGGAACTAGTAAAGGTTGATTCCAGGCTGAAAAGAGAAGACGTTTGTGTGGAGACTTCTCCGGGAGACTCGAAGGCTCCACAGCCTTCTTCCATTTTTCCAGGTTGTGTTTCTTTTCTTCCTCTTTTCAGCATCGAATTAACCTTTCCTTTGCAGCCCACGCATGCTGACGCAGCTCCATACTTTAACTGCTGTGAAAAGGTAGAGTTCTGTAGGAATCGCTGCCTCCTTCTTTGAGACATGGACAATTGGAAAGTGTTAAGCAGGGGCCGTGATAGCGCAGTGGTTAGCATTGCTGTCTGGCAGTTCTGGAGCCCTGGGGTGCTGTCTGTGTGGAGATTGCATGTTCTCCCCGCGTTTCTGTGGGTGTCCTCTGGGTGCTCTGGTTTCCTCTAACAGTGCAAAAGCATACTAATATGTTAATTGGCTACTGGGAAAAGTGGCCCTGGCCTGATGGTCTTGTGCGTGTCTGTGTGTCTTGCCCTGTGAAGCAATGGTGTCCTGTCCATGTTCTACCCTGCCTGGCGCCCCGTTGCTTGCAGGGGTAGGCTCCGGCTGCCCCACTACCCCGAACTGGAAGAAGTGGTTAAAAGATGATAATAATAATAATAATTGCTTACACTTATATAGCGCTTTTCTGGACACTCCACTCAAAGCGCTTTTCAGGTAATGGGGATCCCCTCCACACCCACCAATGTGCAGCCCCACCTGGATGATGCGACGGCAGCCATAGTGCGCCAGAACGCTCACCACACATCAGATATCAGTGGGGAGGAGAGCAGAGTAGTGTAGCCAATTCAAAAGATGGCAGGACGGATGGAAAACTGGAAGCTAATGAATCCCAAACGCCTCCCAGGCCCAGTCTGCAGCTGTGACTCACGTGGCGCTGGGTAGCTGGAGAGCTGGAGAGGTCCTGGGTCCGCAGGCTCCAGAAAAAGAAGGATTGGATGATGAGTTCATGGAGTCCGGGGCGACCCTTGTCTCCCCTGGCGGGCAGACCAGTCTGTAGACCCTTTCAGATCTCACTTTCTGAAACTGTTCGGTCACGTGAGAGGCTCCTAGCCGGGGAAGTTCCTCAAGTCCTGTCAAACGACATGACCTTTGGTGTCGGCCAGGCCCTGCTGACTTGCTGATTTGGAATGTTTCCTGTTCGGCAGTGGGGGTGTCGGCTGCTGGTTCCTCACTGCGGAGGCGCTGTTATAATCCTGGCCGGGGCTCAGCAGCTCTGCTTCCCCTCTCGGAGATTGTGGAGAAACAAGTTTTGCTGTTTGCTGTCCTGGGGGCGAGGGGATGCTTTTCTAGGAAGGCGTGTCAAAAGCCTGTTTCGTAGGTTCGCTCTGAGCTCCTTGCCCTGCGGTGCCGGTGCCGCTGGTTTTCAGGAACAAAGCCAAACGTTAAGATCAGCGCTGTCAGATCCGGGGTCTTCAGGGAGGGCTGTCAGGCTGAAGCTAGGGGCTCTGACAAGTTTGTTCTTGGAAACTGGCCTGAAATGATAAGGGCAGTAAAAAGTATTGTCCCTGACTTCTTGAAAGCTCATCTTCTTTGAGTTTGTGAGTAAACTTAATTACAGAACTTGGAGAATTATCTGTGAGAAGCCTGGTTTTGGTAGAGCAGGTCACAATCCATCAGGGAGTTTCATATGTAAACATATTAAAAATAAAACCTTTTTAAACAGGACCTCTCCCAGCAATTTATAAGAAGACTTTTTATGAAGTCATTTTATAATAACTTTAACGCATTCATACAGTGGTATCAGACAAAAGGGATTAAAAACACAGAATTATGGGTTTGGCTTTAACTCCCTGTTCCATCATAGGGAGCAGTGTGGCACAGTATTCAAGGGTTCTGGTCTTGTAACTGGAAGGTTACAAGGTTTGAATCCCAAGAGAGACACTGCTGTTGTGGCCTGAGTGAAGCACCTCACCCACACAGCTCTGGTGAAATACCTGGCTGTGTGAATGTAAGTTGATCTGGACAGAGCAAATAAATTAATAATAATTTACGTACAGTAGGTTTCTATTCCAGCTGAAAAAAGGATCAGAATCTCTGTGGCCCTACAGAACTACGGTTTAATAGCAGAAAATGTACAGAGACATCCTTCAAAGCTTTTTACTTTACGGTGCATAATTTGCTCAGATTCCCAATAAAACTCAAGGAAGTCATTTCTGGTGTTTGATAAATGTTGAAATCTTTGGTCTCCCTACCCAGGCTGTCAATTACGTTGCATTTTTTGTTTTGAATGCTTGCTCTTGGCCTGCACAGTTGGGAAAGCTGCTTGGCTGCTGCCTTGGGCGAGTTTAATTTAAGCTCCTGTTCATCCCAGGAATGTCTCCGACCTGTGTGAAACATGAGTCATGAAACGTTGCTGCCTAATTACAGGGAGTTAAAATATTGCCACGTACAGTGATGCAGGAAAGCAGTGAAGCTCAGCGCAAAATAATAACAATCCAGGATATTGCAAAGTGCTAATCAACCCTTTCTTTATTCTTTTTTATTTTAGGGTACGCTTGAAGATACCCCACTATTCTCCTGTGGATCGTCACAACACACACCGAAAAAAAATCCTGACCTGACCACCAACCGCTCTGCCTGCTTTGGCTCGTTTATGTCATCGTTCCGGATTTTCCATTCTTAAAATCCCTCCCCTGCTCCCCGTCTTCCGGCCCGAGGCTGCGGGGTACTGCGTGGAGAAGGCTTTTCCGGATCGGATTCTGGGACGGGATGGTGCCACAGCGGGCGAGGGAAGGCCGCTAGGAAGGGGAGACCGAGAGGGCCGGGTCGGCGCAGCGGACGTTTCCCGACGGGAGCCGCCGACAGGACGGGGAGCGCGGGACCGCGAGGGAGGACGGAGGCAGTCCGGGAGGAGAGAGGAGGAGGAGGGGGGAGGGGGGGGTCCACACTCCCACGACATCATCCATGGCCACCGACCCCGGAGAGCCCACGGGCACGGAGGACTCCTCCGAGAAGCCCGATGGAGTGAGCGGAGCAGAGAAAGAAAGGGACCGGGGGAGAGAGGCGGACCCGGAGAGGGGCGTGGCGGCCCGTCGCGCGCCTGCTCTTCCTCCCGCCTCCGCTGAGACGCCCGGCCAAGGCGGGATGCAGAGCGGAGGGGTGGGAGGGGCTTCCTCCTCCTCCCCTCCGGCCAACCCCTCCGGTGGCAGGAGGGAGAACAAGCGCTTCTTCCGGAAGAGCGTGGAGATCTGCGAGGAAGAGGACGAGGAGGAGCTGGCCGGGCAGAGGCCGTCTCCCAAGGGGGGCGGGGAAGGGGGCGCCGCTGGGGCGAACGGCACGGCCCCGCAGGGCCAGGACTCGGACAGCGTCTTCTCCACCGACGCCGCCCCCCCCGCCGCCCCCCTCGCCGGCGCGGCCCCCTCCACCGCCGGCCCCGCCGCCGACCCCTCCTCCGCCTCCCCGGCCCCCGGCGGGAGGGAGACCCCCCCGGCCCCGGCTGCCCCCCCCAGAGGGCGCACGGAGAAGGAGCAGGAGGAGGAGGCGGAAATGAAGGCCGTGGCGACCTCCCCCGGCGGGCGGTTCCTCAAGTTCGACATCGAGCTGGGCCGGGGGGCCTTCAAGACCGTCTACAAGGGCCTGGACACCGAGACCTGGGTGGAAGTGGCCTGGTGTGAGCTGCAGGTGAGACGGGGAAGGGGGCTGAGGGGGGAGGGGGCCCGCCAGCCTGTGTGCGTGTCTCTCTCGTCCTTTTTCCTGTCTCTCTTCGTGCGGTTCTGTCTGTATTCGCCTGCCCCTCTGTCCTCGTCTTTCTCTCTTTGTTGACCGAGCTCTTGACCACCTGCCTCTGACCGTTTCTCTCCTTGACTTGCTCTTCTCCCCCGTGGCCATCCTGGTCCGTCTTCCTCTGCCTGCTCGTCTTTCTGTCTGTCCGCCTTGTTTACTTCAGTCTGTGTGTCGGTCTGCTTGTCTGTGGCACAGCTGTGTGGATTTCAGGCTCTGTGGCTGTCTTGTGTCAGTGTTCACGAGAAAACAAACAGTCCTGTGGCGGCAGCCTGTATTGACTTGTATGAACTCCAAGTTGCTGCTCTAGGTGAAATACTAAGGCCGTGATATTGTAATATAACCCTTGGCTCTGGTCCAGGTGAGGTTAAGGATCAGACGTTGCTCTGACGTCTGATGATGACTAGCTGTTCTCTTCACTGCTGCAGGGATTTAGTTCTGAGTGGGTCGTGAGTCGTGAAGAGGTTCACGGATACAGGAATGCCATTGGTCTTGGCTTCTTCCTCTGTGCTCTAGCTAGCCAAACTCCCCACTGATAATGGCACTTGGTGAACGAAACTGAGAAGGGTTAAAAACGAGAGGCGGCCATCAAACTCATCTGGCCCTTCTGGTATTTAGTTGCTAATTGTTTTGTGGGTCTCATCCGCATGCGTAGTGAAAGAGGCCAGGGTATCGGCGTTAGTGACAAGGCTGGGCCGCTCGTTCCAGACTCCCACAGTCCTTTGGGTAGAGAAGAGACTCCAGCTCTAGGCTTTAAAAACGCTTCTCTTTAGACTCTTCGCTCTGAAGAAGTCCACAGAGCCGACTCTGTGGATGGCTTTGAGGATTTTGAATACTTGGATCAGGTCTACTCGTATTCTTCCCTGTTCCAAGACTGTGTAAGAAATTCTCTTTAACTCCCAGAAGTACCTCGTTGTCCTTCTCTGGATGAAATATAGATATTATAATGTTGTGACCAGAATTATATATAAAATATTCTCAATGAGCTCTTATTAGTGCCTTGTACAATTTTAACATCCCTGGATTTAAATATTACACCTGTAACCCTATATCCTAGTATTTTGTTTGCCTTTTAATGGCTTCCCCACATTAATTAGAAGATATAAATGATGTGGCAACATAAACACTTAAGTCTTTTTCATAAGTAGCAGCTATATATCTACAGTTTGGTTTTGCTACCTGCATGCAGTTGTCTGCAGTTGTCTACTCCTAGTCATGAATTTATCTAAATCTTTTAAAATTTGATTTGCTGTTTCTATAGTTTTTTTTCTAATCCTCCTAGTTTGGTGTTATCTGCAAGCCTGACTACTGTTTCAGCTGTACTTGAATCTAAATTGTTGATCTAGGTTCGAAACAGCTGTGGTCCCAGCAGAGATTCCCGTGGTGCTCTCACCCCAATCTCAGTATTCATCCCTTATCTGGGCTTTGTTTCCTGTCTATTAATCAGTTCTCAGTTCAAACATTTCCCAAGATGTTGACCTCCTGAAATATGAGACTTGATCTTTTTTGAGAAACTTCTTCAAAGGAATTCTAAATATCTCAGTTATTTGTGCTCTACATATTGATCTGTGTGAGATTACTGTTGGTTTTTGTTCAAAGAATTATAACAGATTAGTGCAAATTGGCAAGATACCATCAAGTCCTGCTTCTTCTGTGCCAATACTGTTTAATAATGAGCTGCGTTGTGCCACAGCCTGGGGGATGTCATTGACTTCTGTCTTAGTGAACGCCTAATAATTAGCCATTTAGAAATGCGAAATGCGTAATGCGAAAGATGGAGCTTTCACCCCAGTCAAAAAATGGCGTGGTTTTTGGGGCTGTCATTTTTTGTGACCTGCGTGAATCAAGCCTCTTCCCGGTCTGATCCGAGCTGGGACACCTGTCAGAATGGTAGGAATGGTGCCGGGGCAATTTACATATTGTTACCAATGGGGGGTTAAGAAAATCAGGAATTCGCCGAGCAGTTTAGGCAATAAGTGAAATAATTATTATCAGCTTGTAAGTGATTTCTAGCAAAACACCCGAGTGGCTGGTATAATTAGAGGCACATTAATTCTTTGCTCTCTGGCACAGCTTTGTTGAGAGGAGTAATAATCCAGGCACACTTGGTTAAACAAATATTTATTACGATGACAACACGTACAACACACAAGTTGTTACTCAATATACAGTATTTACAAACAAGGTGTTTCGGAGGCCCAACATTCTGGTCTTCCAGAGAACCCTAGACTACTACTAAGCATTAAACTCATAATACCTACCGAGGCCACATAAGAGATGAGCTGCCTTCTAACTAAATGCAAAGCAGCCTGCAGTTAAATCCCTCTCTATGCACCCTGGATGCCACAAAATAAATGGGAGCCTATATCCCTATCCATAAAAAAGCAAGAAAGACATTTCTAACTGAGGTATCTTTTATCCAGGAAACTAAAAACGCAGACAAGCACGCTCTCTCAAACAAGGTTCAGATACTCAGCTCCAGTCAGGTTTTGATTTGCATGATCATGAAGTCGGGGCTCTCGCCTGGCGCAAGCTTCAAGTCCCAACTCCTCCGGACTCCTTCCTCTTCTCTGCTTCTTCCCTGCTGCTTGTTTCTTCCTTTTTTTCTGTGCTCTTAAGATGATCTTATTTTGTCTGTGTGTGTGTACTGCTCCTTGACAATCATTAATCCACAACTTAACTAGGTATACTAAAGTAAACTTTACAATTGCTTCTGCTCAAGGGACCCCCCAGATCTCGGCAAACATTAACTTCAAACATCTCTACTAAGTGTCACAAATGTTATCTAAAATAGAGAGCTTCTCAGTCACCTAAGGATGTAACAATATAATTTAAATAAAGATATACAATTTTTTTTCATCTTCTGTTTGAAATATATAAGTTTTGGTTGTACAACACACCTTAAATAAAAATGTTGCAAACTTTACTGGACCTCATAGCAAAACAGTATCTCGATTTAAGCTTTGCTGTCCCTTTTTCTGTCACTGCAGCATGTTTGTAACTTTCAGTTTCGAGTGATGGGTGCAGCTGACCAGTCAGTTCATAGCAATGGTGTTCATACAGTATATCTCTGCTGCAGAAAGAGAAATCTAATTTCCTCTGCTGTATCTCCACGGGTCATAGATAGACAGCTTGATAGGCCCTTAATGTGTCAGGCAGATACAATGATACAATGAGAAATCAGAGATAAACAGTAAATACAGTTATGCTTACAATATCTAGGTAAGTTGATAAATAGGTACACAGAGATTCCTTTGCCTTTGTTTAACTTTATTTTGTTGGTGGATGCAAAGCTTCAGGATTCTGTCTGTGTTTTAATCCTACATCTTTCACAAGTAATAAATGGACAGTGATCTGCCACATTAAAATGAATGCTCATTCAATGAAAACTGTTTTGCTCGGTAGTGCAGTACTTTGTAATTGAGGGTGGTGGGAGTGGAGAACAAGCTGCCCAGACGTGGTGTTGAAGCCCATGGTTTCTTTCAAGAAATGGCAGGATGACCACCTGGATCCTGGGGACAGTTAACTGCTAACTACTGTATCTAACAGCCTAGGTAGTCCAATCGCCCTCCTCCTATTTGCCTTTCCTGCGTTCTTATGTGTTAATTGCTTCATCACTGTATCAGGTCTGCCTTATTATGACAATGTGGGTCTTATAAATATGTACAAGAGGACCTGAACTGTCAGTGACAGAGCTGTTGCCCAGAGGCAGCAGCTATGAACTGTGTTGTCTCATCTTGTTGTCATTGGTATTCGTGACGGTGCCTGCGATTCTGTACATGAAATTGGAGAAAAATGAAGGGAAAAAACTGCTTTGTCACCATTTCTTGCAGTCCTTACTGTTATCCCTACTCAGCCACCACTGTCAAACATTCAGTCCCATGACCCTGTTATAGATACATTTTATTTAAAGAGCCACATCGAATAAGAAAAGGCATTTCAGACCACCACAGTCCGGTTGTTTTCCGTATATCTCAAGTTCTTGTCGCTGAACAAGCATAGTGTGTCTGTAGAGCGACAGTTTACGCCTCTGTTTTTTTTATTCTGTTATGTTTCCATAACATAATTATTTTTTTCCAACATACATTAGTGATTCCCTTAGTTCCCATTGCAGCGTGCGACGGCGTGCCTATTACGTGCCTATTACGTTTGTGTACTACAATTGTCAAACAGTTTTTAACATTTTTAGTCCATGAAATGATCCGGTTTGTAAAACGAGAGAGTTTTTTGTGTGTCCTGCACTCCTGAGACTGTTCTGAGCTCTGCCTACAAGCCACCTGGGTCACCAGACCTCATCCGTCCAAAGCAGGACCGTCTGTTCTGCTTTGTTTGTTCTGGTGCTCCAGAGTGTGCGCTTTCATTTTGTGGACATGAGCATGTAGGTGAGGCCTACAGTATGTGCAAAAACCCCTGCAAACCTTTAAAGACCGGTGAAAATGGCTTGGACTTCACGTTCCGCAGCAGTTTAGGAAGACAAGACAGCCAATCCCTGATATCTGAAAGGTTCAGAAACTGTTCAGAGGAATTCCTGGGAAGGAATGCATTTAGTCATTTTTTATGCTTTATGATGGATTGTAGGTGAAAGCAACGTTGACGTGTCTTGGACTGCAGCTTCAACCCTGCTGCAGGATAGTCAGAGGTGGTTGGAAGTCGATCCCTTTAGGCACACCTGTGCTTGATCGAATGGTCAGAAGCTCAGCAGGCTGCTTCTTTAGGAATGGCAGTGATTTGGCCTCCACAGTGTGTGCTGTCAGGCTACATGGTCCTCTTTGTGCACAGCTTCTGGTTCAAAGGACGGGGTATTCAGGCGTAAAACTTTACATGAGTTACAAATGGCCTTGGAATAAACATGGGCTTGTGGGTGAATATTCTGTCGATTAGTGAGAGTATTAAAAAAGAACAGATTTCTAAGGAACAGGTGAAGGTTCATTTCTTTGCAGCCAACACATGCTGACTCAGCTTCCTGCCCGAAGAATTGATTTCTTCCCACTTATCCATTCCCGTTCAATAATTGGAACTGCTTGTCTTTTAATTGCTCGGGTTTTCGGGATTGTTGAGAATGCAGAAGCCCCAACTCATGCAGATTTTCTTGTAACGTTCTGCATATCTTATAAAAGCCACACGAAAGCAAATGTTACTGTGTGTTTGAACTTTTCATTATTCCAGTGCAGTTGAGCTATTTTGGTTTTGCCAATATCTGAATTTTCTACAGATAATTTCTATGTAAGAGACATTATGGTGACTCTTGACTTTGGAGTTTGCAGTGAAGGAGACTCAAAGGTTTTCCCGTTAAGGTGATTGTTGAGAGCAGTTGAAACACAAATCTGTCCGAAGCATGAAAGCAAATGTACCTATTTTCTCTCTGTCTCTCTCTCACACACACTCACACACACTTGCTCACAGGCTCATTCCCTCTTGTCAGTGGGCAGTGCTGAATGTTTTTACACTGTCACCCGCTGATTTAATCAGCCTGTTGAGCACAATGGAATGAAAGGGCAGAGGGAGAGGTTGAAGGGTGAGAAAAAAATGCTCTCAGCAGATTTAAACAAATGCTGAGTCGGGCTGCTGTCTGTGAGTCCCGGCATGTGAGAGAGCGAGTGTGTTTACAGCTCGCCCTTTCATGGGCGTGCTGGCCGGGACTCGTGCCATCCTAAATCGCCTGGCGCTGGGATGTGCGTGCGGGGACGACGATGGGGTCAGGCACCGCTCCACGCAGCGGGGGAATGGATTATCCGGGGGTGTTTGAGAAGGTGGCCGGGTTGGCGCGGGGCTCCTTGACGAACACAAGCGCTCAAACAAAGCAAGCTGGGAAATGTGGCAGGTCACATGACTGGATCAGGGCTTGTGAATCCGCCAGGCAGACCCACTGGCATCAGCCTGGGGAACGGGACAGTCGCTGAACACAGACCCATGAAATGAGGTGTGCCACGGTCTTACTCCTGAATGCCGGGCTTAAGCAAGTCGGCTTAGCTGGAGAAATGTAACGTGAAAATCCGTGGAGCTGTCGTCTTTTTCCCCCCAGTTTTTTTCTCTTCTGTATTGTTGTCAGACAGAGTGATTGCTGTGATGTTTGAAGTGTGTGGCGAGAAGCCCCAGAGGGAGGAGTCCCCTGGGTAGCCTGTTCCCTGAAGTAATAACATTGAGGTCCCCCAGGAGCGTAACAGAATAGTGGGGTTCACAGGCCCACGTCTTAGCGGCGACAGAACAGCACAGAAAGCTGTTTTTGCTCCAGGAAGGCTCCTGATCCACAGTCTCAGTGTAAAAAACAAAAATATTACTCTCCAGAGCTACTGTTATGGCTTAAATAAAAAAAAAAGTGTGGCATTTCAGCCAATTTGGAAGCAAGGGTTGTGCTCAGTCTGTCAGCCGGGGCACTGTTTAATACATTTGCGGTCTGATTGTCAGAATGACAGACAGACAGAAGTGAGGGAGACAAAAGGGACAAGATTAATGAGATTAGTGAAGCCTCAGCGAATGGGAACCAGAGGCAGTTCTGCCTGAATGCTCTGCCTGAGATTGTTGCTTGTATGCAAAATTTTCTCCGCCATTTGTAGACGTTCTACATTGAAAACCCATCAAGACTATCATGTATAGAGAAAAGAGATGCTGCTTTTATTTGGCATTGAATACCTCCAGAGAAGCTAAAGTCTTTTGAGAGTGGCTCTTTGTTAATGCTGCTCACTCTTTGGTATCTGGAGATAGTAAATACCCACACACCATTTTACACCACTGTACTGTAGAACTGTCTTTCAGTCAGTTAGTGTATTACTGATTACGTTTGTATTCATCACCATTTCTCAATTTACCACTAAGTACAAGAATTGCCCGGATTCTACAGACATCTAAATGCACAATTTATGATGTTGTTAATGTTCTAAGTGATAAACAATCAATAAGTTTGTTTTGATTTTTACGTGACTAACACATATTTGGGTGTACTACACTCTTAGGATGTGTCACATGTGTCTGCAGGAACACTACATTAGAACAGTTCTGTGACAGTAAGGACTATAGTCCCAGTACAGTAGAACAGGCCTGTTACAACAGGGGCTACAGTCCCAGTACAGTAGAACAGTCCTGTTACAATAGGAGCTACAGTCCCAGTACAGTAGAACAGTCCTGTTACAGTAGGGGGTACAGTCCCAGTACAGTAGAACAGTCCCGTTACAACAGGGGCTACAGTCCCAGTACAGTAGAACAGTCCTGTTACAATAGGAGCTACAGTCCCAGTACAGTAGAACAGTCCTGTTACAATAGGGTCTGCAGTCCCAGTACAGTAGAACAGTCCTGTTACAATAGGGGGTACAGTCCCAGTACAGCAGACCAGTCCTGTTACAACAGGGGCTACATTCCCAGTACAGTAGAACAGTCCTGTTACAGTAGGAGCTTCAGTCCCAGTACAGTTGAACAGTCCTGTTACAATAGGAGCTTCAGTCCCAGTACAGTAGAACAGTCCTGTTACAATAGGAGCTACAGTCCCAGTACAGTAGAACAGTCCTGTTACAGTAGGAGCTACAGTCCCAGTACAGTAGAACAGTCCTGTTACAACAGGAGCTACAGTCCCAGTACAGTAGAACAGTCCTGTTACAGTAGGAGCTACAGTCCCAGTACAGTAGAACAAACCTGTAACAAAATGGAGGCTCCAGTCCCAGTAGAATTGGTGGCTTCATCATTACTTTCCCAGGTACCTTCACAAATGAGGTGTTTTTTCCTGAGAGAGATCCGGCTCTGATACTTGGTAAGAGCCAGGGGTTTGAGTGGAGGGAAGTGAGCAATGCTGCCCCTGCCCACCCCACTTCTTTCTAAAACAATTTGCTGCTTCCAGACCCAAGCCATTTCAGGGTATGTTCATCATCTAACGCTTTTATTTGGAGTCTCTTATAGATATTCAGGAGCTTAACTGTGGCATCAGCCACTTCAGGTTAAATTGACAGCAGGACCTCTCACTTGCTTCGCATCTGAAAGCTGTCTTCATGCAGCGAGAAAGTGGGTAGGCCACAGAGTGCGAACTGTGCCTTAACCACTTGGCCACCTCGAGCAGTCTGCAGAACGCTCAGAGAAGACTAAATTGTGCTGAAGGAGAGTAAGATATCAGCACACAGGTCTGCAGTATGGATGACATGTCCTTCTTCCTCCTGTAGCCTTTGCAATATCATGTGTCAGTGCACTCAGGACAGAGCTTAAATGCTCCCTGAGTGGTCCCAGTGTTTTAGCTCTCTGTAAATAAAATTAAAAAATGCGCTAAAAAGAAAATACTTCTCTACTTCTCTATTTACAGAGGTTCTTGCCTGTTGTTCTGGTCTTTACCCTGGAGTGCGTTTTTCAGAATACCTCAAAGATTTGCCCTTTGCTGATCTACTGCAGATTTGTGTTTTGCAGACACACGTGTCCCATGAATATAACCAGCAATCTGAAATTTCTTGGAAGTGCACGAAGGTCAGCCACATGGGTTTATTCTGTCAGTTTTCCAAGATTTTCCAGTAACATTGGCTTCATGTTTCCTGCACATGCACAGCGACCATCGAAGTTAGACTTGCGCTGCACTGTATGACAGCGCCTCCGGTATCGACCAGCTGGGGCCAACAGCAGGCTGTGGGTTACACCGCGGGTCAGCGTCCCCGCGGCAGCAGACCTGAGAGAGGCAGTTGTGAAACAACAACACTGTTGTTCAGCATAAAAGCAGCCCCAGACCTGCTCTTCCTTCCTGTGTACAAGTCACGTGAGGCCTTGTGTACAAGGACATTTCCCCATAAGGGCTAGTGTGCACGAGTGGGGTCCAGGGGTGATGTACGAGAGGCTCACTCAGTTCTGTTTCTACGCACTACAGCCTCCTCACAAGAGAGAAACACCCATTATGTTCTGTAACACAGTGACAGCGCCCCACTTGAAAGAAAATAGCTCTTAGGACATCTATTCGTGCTCTATAAGAAAAAGGAATAATGCACGGGCTAATCTTCCTGTTTGTGGGCTCTGCTGTGCTGTCCTGTGGTGCGACTCTCTTAGATGTGGCTCTGGACAGTTGTTTCCATCGCGTTTTGTGGGGGGGGGGTTTTGCGACTGTAAAAACAAGTACCGTACCGTGCAAGTGAAGTAAAAATTTTAGCTCGTGTTTCTTTCTTTAAGTTAACATTCGAGAAGTTATTCAAAAACCTGGCTACAAGCCTGACTGCAGACGACAAAGAAACACACAATTTTGCCTTAAGTTCTGGCATCTGTCTTTACACGTTAATGTAAAAATGTGAAATGGTGAGTTTGCATAAGTTTTGTTTACCTTCGAGCTATGAACGTGTCCACCTGTGAGCAGCTGGAATATGGTTATGTTTACAAGGTGTCATTTTATTTAAGTAATTTCTTAAATAAGAAATGATATATTTAAAATTTAAAAGCAATTTTTTAGATATGTTCGCATCATATTTAACTTCAGCAGTATGGAAACCCTGATACCTTTCTGTACAATACATTACTATTGAACGGATCCGTTTCGATTTGCCCAATAAGAGTCAGCGGACACAGTGAGACCACAGGCGCTGCCGCAACACCGTGGTGTAAAACGGCCCTAAATCTGTTCACATTGATATTAAAGGTAGATGTCAAAAATAGGCAAATACTGCGTTTTTTTTGTTGCAAACCTACTGTATAATTGTAGCTTATGCAAATGCTGTAATGTCTAGCTGTTTCAACATGTAGTGTTGTTATCACATAAGTAGTCTGGAGCTTCAGTGATAAAACACAATAGGTTCACATTTAAATTGACTAATGTTTTAGATGCAGAACGAAATCAAATTGAAGGGTGTGCCACTTTTATAAGTGCAGACTCTACAGGTTGAAAGGCAGGGTGAAAAAAGGACAGAGTTTTGTAACTTGAAGTGTGCTAACTTTCCAGTGTACTATGATCAGGTATATGTAATATATGCAATATTAGAATCCTAGACTGACTGTTCTGTGAATTTGTAATATTTTTCAACATACGACTTTTTCTTTTTTCTGGCATTTATTTTTATTATTTATTTTACACACTACAACATAAAGGGCACAGCGGACCTCACAATCACACCCCTGGGAAACCAGGGGGCTAGTCAAGCAGGTTTTATAAGGTATAGTGTAAGTGTCTGTGAATTAATAGTATAGTTCCATCTAAGGGTAGCACATTTCTATGTTTTTTATAAGAGATTGACAAGTCACTACTTTATTTTCCTCTCTAGGTGAATCAGTTTTAACTTCTCTCCTCAGAGTGCAGATTAAACAATAAAAAAACCCTGCAGTTGTTTTAAATTCAATTGTTTAACTTTTAAAAAGATGTCGGATACGTTCTTGCACCCTGGACGGACACAAGGCCATCGCAGGGCAGGTACAGACGCGCACGCGCACGCCAGGGCCGATTTTCCCAGAAGTCAGTGAACCTCACAGCATGTCTTTGGACTGTGGGAGGACCCCTGAGCGCCCCAGGCCCACACAGATAGCACCCCAGTTCCAGAACTGAACCCAGAGCCCCTGCCCTGCGAGGCTGCACTGCTCAGCAGTGGGCCACCATGGCACCCTGGTACAGTACGTCATTTTTAAGGGTGAATTGCTTCTGTCGCGGTCATCCTGCACCTTCTCAGAAAGCCCGATTATTCTGGGTAATGCTGCAGTCGCTTCGTGCAGATGTCTTTCTCTGCTGAGGCAGGCAGGTGAGGTGCCGTTACCACAGGGGCGGTGTTATTTTTCCTGGGAAATTTTGAGGCTGTAATTCAGACACTTTTCCATACAGAGGCCTTTTAAGGGCAGAGATCTCCGTCTCAAGGCATTTTCACAGCGGCTCATGTTTCAGGAGAGGCCTCCCTAACATATAGAAGGCACAATCTGGTCGATCAGTAGATGTGTGCACAAACCTGACATCCCATATGTGTTGAGCAGGGTTTCATGTGCACACAAGGACATGCAATCAGAGATTTCAGATTAAAGGATGCATTGGATAAACTGAATTATAACTCTCCGGCAATAATCCAGGCAGGGCTCCATGATGTATACGAACCCCAACCCCCCTGAAATACTCATGTTAGTGTTGGTTTTGAAGTGCCCACTGTTGCTGCGAAGAGGTGAAAGAAATCGGCCATGCCTCTCTTTCTTACTGTTGGTATAGCTGTCACTCCTGTTACCCTGGAAACCGGAGTGCTGTCTTCACGTTCGCTGGCATGTTTCAGGAAATTGCACGAGCCCCATGTCCCCGTGTTCGCTCTGCTGTGTCTTCTGGGACATGGCCTGCATGCAGGAAGTGCGGTATCCTGCTTTATCAGATGGCATGTTGCTTAAGCACTTTTGCATATTTTTCCATTCTTGGAAACAAAGTGACATTTATCATTTCAGGCATCCTGTATCCGTTGACAAATCAGGGGTGAGCACGGAAAACCAAAGAGTGGGGGGGGGGATTCCGCAGTCTCCTGACACAAACTCACGCACTCACTTGGGAACATGTTCCCGGGGTACTGAAGCATATCGGCATTGCGATCCCGGGGCTGGACCACAGAACACAGTTCCAGTGTGCTGATGGGCCAGACGTCCCCTGCCCACTGTTCACACACACTCACGCGGCACACAACACATAAAAGAGGGCTTTGTTTATTACTGGGTGGATTATGCACCGTGGACCGAGCCAAATTCCTGTCCCTGGTCTGAAGACGACAGCCGAGGGGTTTCCTGAGCAACACATTCATTAATGTACAAAAAGCCAAGTTGCGGCACCTTCCTTGGGTTGGGAAAGGTCGGATGTATCCGAAATGATTGGTCCGGTTTAAGTTTGTGTTAAGTTTTTGGAAAAATAAACCCCACATATGTTCTTAGCTTTTAGTTTGCCTTGATTTGTTTTTTTCCTGCCCTCTATAGGGCAGCAGAGTTGACTTGGACGACGGCTTTGCCGATTCATCCCAGAACATGCTGCTTGAGCCTGCTCTCTAGCATCCTGTTTTTAGGAAACAGCTCTCAGTGATTAATGGGAGTCCCAGTTGTTCCAGTCACTCACTACCCTCAGGAAATTAGTTTACCTTCTTGTGCTCTGTCCTTCGGATGAGATAAACGGGAGAAATTATATCCCAAAGGATGCCAAAGAGCTTTACAGTTACCTACAGAGGGTTCAGTGCACCACTGACATTCAGCAACTCCGTGGTGACAAAGCACAGCCATCGCACAGTAGGTCAGGGCGAGGAGTAAGAGCAACAGCCGAACTGGAGGATTGGAGTTTGGCCAGCATTAATAAAGCTGGGGCCCTGAGGTTAACCCCGGTTTTGAACTGTGCCAAAGGATCATTAGTAACCAAAATCAGGACATTGGTTTCATGTCTTATTTGAATAATGGCACCTCCTGTGTAGCCCAGTGTCCACAGTCACCAGACTGGGGCTTTGGTTTGGACATGATGGTCCAGGAGGAATAGTCACTGTGACACCCCCAGGGGCTGGGTGCCGTTGCAGGGATCTTTTATTAGGCGGGTCTCGAGAATCAGACTCCCAGATGCAGCCGCCAGGTAGAAAGATAGTGCTCTTTTATTTGCACTGTACGAGAAATAATCCAAAATCACAAAAAAAACAAAACAAAACCTACCTCTCCTTTTCAGCTCTGACTAGACATTTTCTCTTTAAATCCTTTCTATAAACACTCCAGTCAGCATTAACCTCTCCAGGTTTTGGATATCCTGTTGTGGGATGTTCTGATACTTCCTGTGCTGCTCCAGCCACATGGTCAGAAGTTGTCTCCTGTTCATGGCATTTCTCCTTCTGAATGGTTAATAATAAAGACTTAATCTTAATAAGTCAGCTCATTTTGGCTGTTTTAACTCCGCTCTTGGAACAGGCACTGAGCATCTGGCGTTTTGGGGGAATTGCACAAGTTGAGCTTTATATTTTGTTATCCCGTGGAACGATACATTAGAAACAACAAACCAATCTGCTCTCTATTTAAAATGGACATCAAATTATGCATGTGCCCAGTGAGGTGTTCATGTGAATTTTAGATTGTTGAGACTGTACTTTAGTCCGTGTAGAGGTCTTGCCCATTGAAATTGAGATAATATCTATGTGACAACATCAAGCACAGAACAGTGACCAATATTGCTACAGTATATGTGTTGTAGTGTGGCTTTATACAGTAGGGTTGGTTGCAGGTTCTCGTGCAGAAAGCTGACATTTATACCACTGCGGGAAGAAATGTTTTGTGAAAAAACGGACAGTTCTGTTCTGCAGGTTTTGGCACGGGTAAATTGGTAACCCCCCATCTAGGTGACGAGTTTCAGCAGTTCATTATTTACTCCCCCTATCACCCCCTCTCTTCTTTTCTCATCTTGTCTCTCACTTGCCTGCTCTCTCTCAGTTCTCCAGCTGCCTTATCTTCTCCCAACCTCTCATTCATGCTCTCCCATTCTTGCCTGAAAGCCGACTCCCGTTTCATCGCTGTTGCTGCTTTTGCCGAATGCTGTGCCAACAGTTGGTTAAGAAGGGTATTTAGGAGACTGGTCGACTGGGATGCCCTTTTGCAGCATTGCCTACATCTCGTTACTTTGAGCTCATTAGATTAGAGTAAGCTCTTCACCCGACCAGCGACTTGCAGAGTAACTAACGTTGACGCCGCTGCACTCCAGTGTGACTC
Source organism: Lepisosteus platostomus (assembly GCF_059453375.1). NCBI lineage: Eukaryota > Metazoa > Chordata > Actinopteri > Semionotiformes > Lepisosteidae > Lepisosteus > Lepisosteus platostomus. The sequence goes on from NC_142613.1 coordinate 3,868,224, forward strand.
ACCTACTAGAAGCACTTACTTGCAGTTCAGGTTGAGCCCTGTGATCCAGATGTTGTGAGTTTGTTTTTGACCAGGGTTCTTCTAGTGGTGATAAACACTAGTGGTCCAGTGGTGACCCAGAACTGCTAAAAATGGTTGGAAAAGATGGTCTGTCTTCAGCATGTTGCACTATGGCGACCTGTTGTCAAACTCCTGTGAGCTCGGGGGTGGATATGAGTATGAATCCCATAGACATTTAAAGTGTCCTCCATAAGTATTAGGACAGTGAAGTCACAATTGCTATTTTTGCTTTTTAATCAAGCAGATAGGATTTGTGATGAAAAGATGAATTTGAGGCAGTACCATAGAGTGTCATCTTTTATTTCTGGGTATTTCTGTGCTTATATGTTGTACTTATAGAACTTTCTGAGTTCAATTTCACCACTTCAGATGAGAAAAAAGTATTGGGGTAAACTAACATAAAGAAAATGAAAGTATATATAATATTTATAATCTGTCCTATATTTATAGATGTAATACTATACATATATCCTATCGACGCTGCTATAAGAAGAGCATGTTTTGTTTGAGTGGAGAGCTGTCTCACCGTATTTTGGCTGCAACGGAGCAAGTAAAGCTTAATTTTGTTCTAGAATGGTGAAAGAAGAAACATGTTTTGGCTGCTGAGACTTTCATTGCAACATCACCCTGCACCGAGGTGATTTATATTATACTGACCTGGAGCACAAACCAGAGCACACATGCACACAGTGGTGCAGTATCTGGAACAGCTTGACTTTGTATATCATGGAGGGCCTGACAGGCATTCATATACAAGTCTGACAGTCAAGCCATTGGCTGTGGACAGATGGGCTGTACAAAACAGGACATTTACACTATAATGAGGGATGTTTGTATTTTCCTGGAGCAGGGCTCTGTGCTTAATGATCTTATAGAATCTTCTAGAATCGTCTGTGGAACATTGCAGCTGAAATTACACCTTTCATCCTGAGAGTAATTTTCAGCAAATGGGGCGCTAATTTTCCTCTGGAGGAAAATGCTTTGAAAACCAATTGTGGTCTTGTTTTGCAGAACAAATCAAAGCAAATACCCCCTTTCTCCCTTTTCCCTTGCTCCCTCCCTCCCCTTCTGAAATGAAATGATTCCTTACATTGTCTAGTTCATTACAACCCAACTCCCTCCCCTCTTTGTGCATGATCGATGCTGGTGGATTATTAAATTAGGGGTTGCAGTGAGCACTGTTAAGTGCTCCCTGCTGCCTCTGTGAGAGCGTCGGTGTTGGGCTGTAGAGGGAGACTCTGGGGAGAGTGAATTGAGTGAAGCCAAGATTAAATAAAAGCATGCCAGCTGATCGGGAGTGAGTTACACATGCTCTATGGAACAACAGTTGAGCTAGAGTTTTGCCTCTTTAAGTTCACAGACACAACCACAACAGGCACTCCTACAGTCTCACAGAGAAAGAAAGATCTGCATTCTCATTGCTCCCAAGGAGCAAGGCAAAGGTTTCTTGCAGGTACATGCTTGAATGACTAGGAATTTCGTGGTCATCAGTTATGTTTTCCCCTGATTGGAGGTACATAGAGGATGTAAGATAAGCAAATCATTGCTACTGTACAAAACAGTTATTGTACTGAACAAAAGTCATTCCCTTTTTTCCCCGAATCCTACATTCTCTCTCTGGATTTCTAGCCTTGAAAGTTTTTCACTCACTTTCTTAAGATACAAGGGGGCAGAATTTCGGTGGCCTGTGAAATTCCCTTTGAGAACTTCCCTGTCTCCCACCTCACAGCACGTGCACGTCGGACCCCATCTGACCTGGCATTGGTCAGCTGTCTGCAGAAATGGCTTAAATGTAAAAAAAACCCGTTATCGCTAACTGGTGCAAGAAGAAATGGTTTAGAGGCAAACGCACAGAGAAGTATTTCGGTGCAGAGGAACTGGCGGTCACTGCTGTCCCTCCAGCCCCCTGCCTCTGACCTCCTGCAGCAGATAAGCAAAGCACTCAGTGAGGCCTGTGCTTCTCAAGATATGGGCATTTGCATATCTATAAAGCCTTCAAAGTTTCCATTAGAACAGGCTGTTTTGCAAGCAGTGCTTGAATGTAAAAGTGCACTTGGGAGGTGAAATAAAAGACCACAGAAGTTTTTTTTTTTTGCTGCTGGACAGCCATTGTTAACCTACAGCATAAAGTCGTGTCCTTGAGCTGCAGTGTCTAAACATGAACAGCTTTTAAGGACAAGAAATTCTTCCTATTAATTTATTGCACTTTTGTTTCCAAGAAATACCTTTGCTGTTCTGTATTTTCTTCCCAAGGCGGTGTTTGAACTTGAAATTAATCTGCAGCAGGCTGAAGGTCAGGGAGAGTTTTCTGTCCTGGAAGATATAAACTTTTGATGACCTTTGGAAGAAATGGAAAGAATGTTCAGGATTGAGTTTTGCATTCTTCATACTGAGGGCATGCATAAATATGCGCATATCCTATATATTCATACCACACATTTGCATTGTCTTATATGTTTGTGAATAGTATACTTATGAAAAGTCTTATTTTTCTGCCCTTGAAGTCAGGTGTCCATCCTGAGCTTAATATGGTGAAGCAAAATAGACTCAGTCAAAAGGACCACACTTTTCCACCTCAGTCTTTTTTCTCAGCAGGTGTCAGCACCAGTTCCTTGGTGTTTCATAACAGATACACCTGTAGTAAAGCTTCAGTACAGCTTCTGCTCTCTTCTGTGTTCTGTGCATTTTTAATTGTCCTTAATAACAGTGTAGCAAACTGCAGAGACCCCAGCTGTGTGGGACAGATGGTTGAGCCTGCCTGCCTCCTCCATGTGACTCCACTGTAGATCCCACGCAACATGTGACACGGGTCAGGTCTCATACACCCTGACATTTACTTGCTCCAAGCTGGAGGGGGATTTTTAAAAGAGCCCCATGAACTTTCTGTTCTCCTTACAGTCCAAGTCGGGGTTTCTGCAGGTACTGTATGTGGTGTTGCCAAGGTTCTCTGAACCTTTTGGAAAAATAACAGTCATCTTTACTTGGACACGGTAACTGCAAATTTAAACAGTAAAACACAAATATGTATTTTGTAGACTTCAGTGGAAAGCAATCTAGATTTAAATATGAATTAAATCTTTTTGAAACAAAATGCCGAACTGCTACAGGCACCAGAACTACTAGTCTAATGAATGAACTCACTAACATTCAGTGTGTGGTGAATGGGATTCCACAGGATAGATACTATATTAACACAACAGACTCTTAATTGTACAGTATGAAAACTGTCTTCATTTAAAATCTTCTTCTCCAGCATCAAAATGAGAAGCACAGTTGTACACTCATCACAGAAAACTTACACATGTCAAATTGAGACCTTCAGTCCAGTCAATTAGAGACTGGAGAGGCGGCTGCGAACACGACTTTCAGGAGGAAACAAAGGGTTTCCCCCCTCTTGTAAGAGGTTTGAAACAGGTTTTTCATCTGAGGCAGCTTTCTTTTTGTTATCGTGACTCGCTTGCAGACAGGAAATCGAAATACATGAGGTAGCATCAGACAGGAAGTGTCTGTTTGAATAATAAGGTCGTATGAAGTTTCAACTGGAGTCTCGGCCTAGAGCTCTCAAGCGAAGATTACTGCATAAGCATGAAAATATAATTTATTTCTCCTTCCCATTGTTATAAAGTAATTGCTGTTGTTACATAACACCATCACATCAAAACGTTCAGCCGTAATGCTGAGACATAGCACCGGGCACAAAACAGAGCAGACACAGCAGACCGTGTCAGGCAGCTGTGCTGTTTGCATCGTGCGTTAGCAGGTATGCAGGGGAGCAAAGGATTACAGCTGTGACTCTCACAGTGCCTTGTTTTCCTTTCTGTTCCCAGTATAATGAATTTATCGCTTGAAAGTTCTGAGTAATACAACTTTGCAGGTTGGTTGCATTTTCTTCATTTCAATGCGGTGTTGTGTTCAGTAACTGCCCTTATGGAGGTGTAAGGATAAAAGGAGACACGGCGCAGTTCTGTGAAGGTTTGAGATGAGTTTAATTGTGACGAAAATGGCCATTTCCAGAGAACGCAGAAGGAGAAGCACACAAGGTGTATCTCTCCCTGTGCACTGAAAAACAAATATTACAGAGTGTTTTATAGTCCGAGTTCGGCTCTGGTCACCCTACGTTCTGACCATGAATGGGTGTTGGAGTGACCATTACCACAGTGCTTCCACTTCTGCCCCAGGGCTATTCCTGATCCTTTCAGCTGTTCCTGAGGGGTCACGTACAGCACCGGGTGTCTGTTTAAAACTCACACAAGCCGGGTCAGGAGTAAAGACCCCAGGCCAGGGGTCAGATTTCTACAGAGAGGACTCATTCAAGTTATTACAGTATTTGCAGGAGTAGAAACCCTACAGGATGGTACTTCTCGGTGTCAACAGCAGGCGAAACGGCACTGTTGGTGACCACCCAGCTGCAGAGAAGGGGTAAAGGAAGTTGCCCTCCATGCAGCGAGGAGTTGGTTGCAGTATGTTTCATACAGGGCTGCGTGGCATCGCGACTGTTAGTGCTGGTGCCTCGCAGCTCTGGTGACCTGGGATCCTTTTCTGGGATGTGGCACCTTTCTGTGTGGAGCTCCTGTGTCAGTGGGTTCTCTCTGGGTTCTTTAGTTTTCCTCCCGTCTCTCAAACACACACCGGTAGGCTGGTTGCCTGAACTGTGTGTCGCTGTAGGAGCCAGGAGTGGGCCCTCCATCCCTGTCTCGAGTATCTCTGCTACAGTGCCAAACCTGAAATAAATTGGATGAGGTTCAGCAGGGGAAGGACTATGTCCTTTTCACAGGAAAGAAAGGACGCCCATATTTGTACTGTGTGCCACCAGCTGGAGCTCCTATGTTGCTGTTACCATAGCGTTGCCACGGTTACAGATGTCAAATTCATTCTTTCCTGGATGCTTTTGTCCTTCTTGATTCCCTAAACCTTGTCAGACACATCTTTTTGTTCCCAAATATATGTAACGGTTCCTCTGAAGGCAGTCTGAGCTAGCCAGCTTTATCATTGTTTTCGTGGCTGCACAGTTATGTAACCATTGATTAGCCTTCTCTTGGTAGGCTGACAAGAGACCATCTCATCTTGTCTTTACAGGCCACAGGGTGCCTAGTTCGAATCAAAGCTAGGGCATTTTGATTGTGGTTCTTTTTTTGTTTAGCTCGACTAAATTCTTGCTCCTCCTACCTCCGTTGAAACAGTTGAAACAGAATCTGCATCCTCAGATGTGGTGGATTAGAAATCATCAAAATGTTTGTGTTTGTCTTTCAGAATACAGGCCAAAGTTTTTTTGTTTTTTTTTTATGGTGTACATGTGTTGCTGTGCTTGATAATGTGAGTCATAGCTGTAAAACTGCGGCAGTAATTTAAAACCTGCAAAGCGCGTCAGTCAGGAGAAATATCCACTCGAAATCGGTGTCATGGCACGCAGTTATTAGGACTGTAGAGAGCATTGCTTTTGTTTCGGCAGAGAAGTGCGAGATAGATATGCAAATGATTACCCAATGTAGACTATTTTTCCCCCTTTATTTATAAAAATGATTCTTGTATAATGTAGGAGTATTGCACTACCACCCCCTCTTGTGTTGTTGGTTCAGCTTCAGTTTTCAGTGTTTGTGTTGCAGTTTGGGGTTTAGGAGCTTGCCCAGGAGTTTTCTGTCTGTAGAAATCAAACCCATGTGGAGGCAGAGAGTTAGTGTGGAGCAGTTCGGTGAAGAGACGGTGCCTGGGAGTCAGGCAGCAGGCGTCAGGGCTGCTGAAGAGAGAGCGAGCAATGACCATATTGCTGTACAGTTGCTATTACTGTTTATCCCTGTGAACTCTGCTGTTGTTGTTTTAACCGTCGTCATTCATTAATTTGGCACTCAGAATTGTTCTACAAAACCCCTGAACTTAACACCTTTTGTAAATTTAATGCTGGGAGACAGCTAGTGTGTGTCAGTCTGCACATGCAACTGCTCCTCGGCGAGCCTCTTGCCCTGGAGTTGACACCGAGACACAGCTCCGATGGCAATCTGACAGATAGGGTCAGGCCTGCGTGGGCTCTAAGATGTTCAGAAAGAGCAAAGAGAGACGAGACAGGGAAAGTGAGAGCCAGAGGGGGCTGGAGCCCAGTAGATTCAGTGTTCTGCAGCAGAGCTCCACTGTCTGCATGAGGAGGGGAGTTCAGGCTCGGGCTGGAGTTCTTTCGAGAGAGAAGTGGCTGACGTTTCATTATTCCACTGTGCTTGCAGAGCTAGATTGTTTCAGTTCCTGCTTTTCAGGAAAAACCCTGAAATTAAAAAGACCAGATGCAATATACGAAATGGAATTTTGGAAGAAGGTCAAAACAAAAAAAAAGTTTCATTTTTTTGTTTTTGTTTTCGAGCATCCGTAAAGGCCCTGGGTATTTTTTTGCCTGGAGTCCTCACTGAACAAAGCAGACTAACACAGCTTGCTCCTGAGCGTCATGCAGGACATGCGCTCTTATCATACTTTGTGGTGCAGACTTGTGGGGAAACACTGTACAGTTCCTGTGTTTTTATGGTGGCGTTGTAGGGAGGTAGTTAATTTCAAAATGGCAGGGCTTGAGCACAACAACTGTCATACGCTGTGTGACCAGGAGAAACTGGCCTGCGGTTGACTCCGTGAGTAAAGCTGTTCGCAAGAGCAAAGGAAGAGCTTGCGAAATTGACCCTGAGTCACGTGATGAGCTGACCGTGACTGGGGTGCCCCAGGCTTCACCGAGGGTGGGGCTGGTATCCCTTCACCAAGGCGTTCCCAGCTCCCTCTCTCAACTTCCTGGGAGCCTCCGGACTTGCAGTGATGTACTATGTAAACCAGGGATGAGCCTTCCCTCCGGTCAGCAACCGCCGTCCTGGACGTTCCCGCAGATCTTTCAGCGAGTGAAAACACACGTGGCTCAACGGGAGCGCAGGTCAGGGCACCCAGTGTGCCCCTCCTCGTGAGAGCCGCTGGCGTGAGCCGAGATGAAAAGGAGCGATTTGTAGATCCATATCCATATCCATAGAATTAAAAAAATTCGGACTGTAAAAGTAAGACTACAATCCCATAATCTCAGCGATCTATTCCATTAGACATTTATTTAGGAAAAGTGGAAACAGTGGTGAAGGTCATTCATTCCCAAAGTGCAGTTCCTGAGTCCTCACTGCAGCATGACAGACACACAATTAGACACATTACTGAGTGTGAGCATGAACATCACTTCTGATCACTTGGCAATTTCTAAACCACTTAGTGTCAGGTCAGGGCAAACTCACCCCTATTTATGCCTGTGGCAGTTTATATTCAGTGCTGTATTTCTTCGGCATGTATGGTGTGTATAGCGCAGTGACAATGATACAGAGACAGAGTAGATTCAGTGTTCTGTGTTTGTCTGTGAAGAATCTGCGCAGCCCAGTGATGGTGTAGATTCAGTGTCCTGTGTCTCTCTGTGGAGACTCTGTGGAGCAATTCACAGTGTAGATTCAGTGTCCTGTGTCTCTCTGTGGAGCACATTCACAGTGTAGATTCAGTGTCCTGTGTCTCTCTGTGGAGACTCTGTGGAGCACATTCCCAGTGTAGATTCAGTCTCCTGTGTTTCTCTGTGGAGCACATTCACAGTGTAGATTCAGTGTCCTGTGTCTCTCTGTGGAGACTCTGTGGAGCACATTCCCAGTGTAGATTCAGTGTCCTGTGTCTCTCTGTGGAGCACATTCCCAGTGTAGATTCAGTGTCCTGTGTCTCTCTGTGGAGCACATTCCCAGTGTAGATTCAGTGTCCTGTGTCTCTCTGTGGAGACTCTGTGGAGCACATTCCCAGTGTAGATTCAGTGTCCTGTGTCTCTCTGTGGAGCACATTCACAGTGTAGATTCAGTGTCCTGTGTCTCTCTGTGGAGACTCTGTGGAGCACATTCCCAGTGTAGATTCAGTGTCCTGTGTCTCTCTGTGGAGCACATTCCCAGTGTAGATTCAGTGTCCTGTGTCTCTCTGTGGAGCACATTCCCAGTGTAGATTCAGTGTCAGTGTCTGTGGAGACTCTGTGGAGCACATTCCCAGTGTAGATTCAGTGTCCTGTGTCTCTCTGTGGAGCACATTCCCAGTGTAGATTCAGTGTCCTGTGTCTGTGGAGACTCTGTGGAGCACATTCACAGTGTAGATTCAGTGTCCTGTGTCTCTCTGTGGAGACTCTGTGGAGCACATTCCCAGTGTAGATTCAGTGTCCTGTGTCTCTCTGTGGAGCACATTCCCAGTGTAGATTCAGTGTCCTGTGTCTCTCTGTGGAGACTCTGTGGAGCACATTCCCAGTGTAGATTCAGTGTCCTGTGTCTCTCTGTGGAGACTCTGTGGAGCACATTCCCAGTGTAGATTCAGTGTCCTGTGTCTCTCTGTGGAGCACATTCCCAGTGTAGATTCAGTGTCCTGTGTCTCTCTGTGGAGACTCTGTGGACCACATTCCCAGTGTAGATTCAGTGTCCTGTGTCTCTCTGTGGAGACTCTGTGGAGCACATTCCCAGTGTCGATTCAGTGTCCTGTGTCTCTCTGTGGAGCACATTCACAGGGTCGATTCAGTGTCAGTGTCTGTGGAGACTCTGTGGAGCACATTCCCAGTGTAGATTCAGTGTCCTGTGTTTCTCTGTGGAGACTCTGTGGAGCACATTCCCAGTGTAGATTCAGCGTTCTCTCTCTTTCTCTCTTCCCCCCTCAGGACCGGAAGCTGACCAAGGCAGAGCAGCAGCGGTTTAAGGAGGAGGCGGAGATGCTGAAGGGGCTGCAGCACCCCAACATCGTGCGCTTCTACGACTCCTGGGAGTCCGCACTCAAGGGCAAGAAGTGCATTGTCCTTGTCACCGAACTCATGACCTCTGGCACCCTCAAAACGTCAGTGCTCCCCTCTGTCACCGTGAACTCACCCAGCAGTCACACTGTCCGTGGAATTGGCCGTTTGTGCAGTAGTCTTAATAGCACCTCAACATCTTTTATTTATATAACACCTCTCACCAGCAAATTTAAAAAACAACAAAACACCAAACCAAGTTTAACCGACTTGATCTTACTAATTGATAAAAATACAAGACTATGTAGGGGGAAAATGGTGTTTTTAAAGAGAGTTTGAGCATCTCCAGTGGCCTATAATTTGCAATAGCATTTTGGCAGGGAATTTTAAAGTCTAGCTGGGTGTATTCGTGAGTTCGCAGGGTGGAGTTTGGTGGGTTACTTCAGCATGTCAGTAATTTAATGAGACGTGACCCTTAATGTTCCTTTAAGTGAGTTATACAATTGTAAAGTTGCCTCGAAATTGTATAAATAGCCAGGATAATATGGCTGAAATGTGAGAGCAAGATTTTTATTCTTAAACACAAAGGACTGCACCCTGAATGCTTTGGTGCCTTCTTAAAGTGCTGCTGGGCAGGCTGCAAGGTACTGCATTCTACTAATCTAGTCTGAAGGTGACGAGTGCATGAACTAACCTTTCAGCATCGGCCAGTGGCAAACACAGGCTGAACACGCGCAGTGTTACGCAAATGAGCAAGGCTGTCTTGCAAGCACTGCGCACGTGAAAGTCAAAGTTTAGGGAAGGGTGCATGTGTGAAATCCATGTCTCTGCCTTTGACAAGTGAAATCATCTCTCAACGCAATGGGAAAGTAGCTCTTCTCAGCTGTTTACTGCAGTGTTTTCTCAGTTTAAATATCTGCAATGGCGGTGGTCCGCATCCCTGGACCCAGTCCCATGTAGAATCCCAAGTATGAAATAAGAACATTTTTCCCTGAATTAGCTGTTGGTGTGGTTTGGCTCTCATGTGGATGAAGGATTTAATAATAATAATAATAATAATAATAATAATAATATTATTATTATTATTATTATTAATAATAACTTCTTACACTTATATAGCGCTTTTCTGGACACTCCACTCAAAGTGCTTTACAAGTAATGGGGACTCCATGTTTGACCCTAACATTGTCTCTGCTGCCTTATCTGCATTGTCTGCACTGCTCTGTCAGCGTGCCTCAGGCGGAACCATGAGCTGCAGGTTTTCATATTTAAACATGACCATTAAATCCTGTATCTCACAGGATGGGAACTTTGTCGGCGGTGAGAGTTTGGTAGGAAGTGTGCGGTATGAAAGAAAGGAAGCAGGTGGCTTTGACAGCTGCAGGGGGCCGTGCTGTTGCCCGCGCGCTTGCGATGACACAGCAGCGGAAGGTGTCTGTCCCTGTCCTGAGGGAGCCGTGCTGGACTGGAGTGGGACCTGTGTGCGCGTGTGTGGGACTGTAGGGGGGTCAGTGCCCGGCTGGCTGACCGAACCAGCCCTTCCCCCTGCCTGTCCAGGTACCTGAAGCGCTTCAAGGTGATGAAGCCCAAGGTGCTGCGCAGCTGGTGCCGTCAGATCCTGAAGGGCCTCCACTTCCTGCACACCAGGACCCCTCCCATCATCCACCGCGACCTGAAGTGCGACAACATCTTCATCACGGGCCCCACGGGCTCGGTGAAGATCGGCGACCTCGGCCTTGCCACGCTCATGCGCACCTCCTTCGCCAAGAGCGTCATCGGTATGGCCACCGTCAGAGCAGCAGCGGACACCGGCACTGCAGTCGATGATGTCACACGCGCGCAGTGATGTCACACACGAGTAACAATATCACATGCAGGGAGTGATATCACGTGCCGGAAGATTGCATTCCCTTCTGATACACCTTTGGGCGTCTTTTTTAATCTGAGCTCTTGGGCGAACGTGTTTATGAGACACTTTGCAGGCATTACCCCGAATTGCCTGAAACCAGCAGTATCAAACTGAGTGAATGTCATCGGTGTCTGCAGAGTATGAAAGAGAATAGTGAAGTGGCTGTTTCACCCTTTGCCCTTTGTAGTGAAAGGATTTATATTGCTCTGACGCAGAAGCAGTCATACAGTCATGTCCAACAATAACTATAAATTGCACAGAGTAATAAAGAAATGTATTACTCATGATGAGGACAGTATTAATGTTATTAATAATTAATATACGTGAATTAAGTAATCACATAGACATTTTTTTCTTCTCTGCCTCTGTCTCTGTCTCCTGCCACTGGTATCCCCTCTCTTCTATGTTTGTCTGCATTCCTGGGTACCCCACTTTCTCTCTGGACAGTCTTCTTCTCTGTGCCCCCTGCCCCTCTGAACACCTTGTCCCCCCTTGTTCCCCCTTGTCCCTCCTTGTCCCTCCTGTTTTATGGCTCCATTATTTCGGCTTTTGTTCTGCCTCTGACCCCTCCTTCTCAAGCTTCCTTCTCTTCTTTCCCTTCTTTCCCACGCAGGTACAATTAATACTGACTGTTACATTGCAGACATATTATTGGACATTTTTATACATCACATAAATCATCACTGGGAGACAGGCTCAGGGTCCCTCGGGCTGTGACAGGAGGTGATATACTGGGCTGCAGCTCTATTGAGTTTCCTCCCCCAGTAGGAGCGGGAGCTGTTCTGATTCTGTCAGGGGTGGGAATTCTGGGATTCGATTTGCTATTTTAGGGAACAGTGATTGTCTAATCCCAGAGTATTTCTCACAGTGCAGCATTCTCTCCCCTGTCTCTCTCAGGTACCCCAGAGTTCATGGCCCCGGAGATGTACGAGGAGCACTATGATGAGTCTGTGGATGTTTATGCGTTTGGGATGTGCATGCTGGAGATGGCCACGTCAGAGTATCCCTACTCCGAGTGCCAGAACGCCGCTCAGATCTACCGCAAAGTCACTAGCGTGAGTCTCTCTTTCCCTGCGTTTCCCCACTTCCTCTCCCCTCACAAAGTATAAAGATCATGAATCTGCAGGCACGGATTTTGTTCATGTAATGTAATAATAATAAGGTTTCTTTATTAGCCCTGTACAATTTCTTGCATTAGGAATTCATCTTTTCGCATACCCCAGCTTTTTCTCCATGGAGACACAGACACACAGACAGGGAGAGAAGCTTGGGGTCAGAGCGCAGGGTCTGCCATTGTATGGTGCCCCTGGAGCAGTTGGGGTGAAGGGCCTTGCTCAGGGGCCCAGCAGAGTAGGATTCCTCTGCCGGCCGCAGGATTTGAACCGGCAACCTTCCAGTCACAGGCACAGATCCTGAGCCACAGAGCCACCGCTCCGTCCTTACATGTACATGTATTGATCATCTTTTACCTGCAAAAAGACCAAACTGGAGGCGTGATCAGCATTGCCACCTTGCAGCGCTGGGGTCCCGGGTTCAATTCCGGACCTGGGGTGCTGTCTATGTGGAGATTGCATGTTCTCCCCAAGCTCGTGTGGGTTTCCTCCGGGTGCTCTGGTGTCCTCCCACAGTCCAAAGACATGCTGGTGGGTTAATTGGCTTCTGGGAAAATTGACCCTGGCATGAGTGTGTGTGTGTCTGTGTCTGTCAGCCCTGTGACGGACTGGCGTCTTGTCCAGGGGTGTACCCTCCCTTGCGCCCTTTCCTTTCTGGGATAAGCTCTGTCTCCCCTGCCGCCCTGAATTGGATGAGGCGGATAGAAAACAAATTGATGGAAGATCTTAACTGCCGTGTTGGTTAATATAGTTTCTACACTTAAGGAGTATGTGAGTTTCACAGTAAGGGGGTCATGATGAAAGGTACAGATTCAAGTGTTTGATTTCTGCATAGTGAAAAGCCATCGTCCCAACATTAGTTTGTAAATCACTGCTGTTTTTTGGGGTTTTTTTTGGTGGCGGTGGGGGTTGGTTGTGTGATTTTCCCCACTCACTCCTTCTCTCGCCCTTCCTGCCTCTTCAGGGCATTAAGCCCGCCAGCTTTGACAAGGTGAGCGACCCCGAGATCAAGGAGATCATCGAGGGCTGCATCCGCCAGAACAAGAGCCAGAGGTGGGTGTGTCTCAGAGACAGAGAGGCTGCGATGCAGGGCCTCTTGCTCCGTTTCTGTCCCTCGTATATATTCCTCTCCCTTCTGCTGCTTCTTCTCTTCACTTTCTTTCTATTTCTCTTCTGAGTCTCTGGTTCTCCTTCCTCCCCCTCGCTTGTGCTCAGTTTCACCACGTTACCTACAGGACATCTGCTAATAACTCCCCCACAATCCCAGCAACCCTTCCTCTGTTTATCTTACTGTCTCCCTCTCTGTGTAACTGTGTTAAATGTCTCCTCTCTCTCACTCTTCCCTCTTCTCCAGCTCCTGTGATTAGTGTCTCCTCTGTCTACGGTTCCACTCTTTCACCCCCCTTAAATCCAGTCCCTAAGCATTTTCATTAAATACCAAATAAAGTTGATGTGAATAACAACAAAGTTCCTCTTTCTCTTTCTCGCCTTGCTTATCACCATTTCTACCTCTCTGTCTCTCAAACTCAAATCCAATGAGCTTCATTGCTGTGGCTAATGACGAGTGTTGCCTGAGCAATAGCAGTTACAGGGCAAGTACAGACTATTACAACAAAAACATTCCTCTTATAGTTGTTGTCATCTGAGATCTCTGTCCCTCAGGCCGTGGCAGGAGATCACATACAGGGGCTACAGCTCTGTTGCGTTTTCCTCCCCCCAGAATAACCTGAAGCTGTTCTGGTTGGGGCAGGTGTAGGAATTCTGGGATGGATTTGATTTGTTATTCTGGGGAAGTCATCTCGCTCCCGGCCTCTTTTCCTCTCAGGCTGTCTATAAAGGACCTGCTGACCCATGCCTTCTTTGGGGAGGACACGGGCGTGCGGGTGGAGCTGGCGGAGGACGACGACGGGGTGAAGGAGTCCCTGGCCCTCAGGATCTGGGTGGAGGACCCCAAGAAACTGAAGGGCAAGCACAAGGACAACGAGGCCATTGAGTTCAGCTACGACCTGGAGAACGACGTGGCTGAGGAGGTGGCCCTGGAGATGGTGAGAGAGGGAGTGAACAGTGCTGTACCTCACTGTGACTGACGGAGCGAGAGAAGGGCGGCGCATCGCTTCCTCGCAGTGCTGGGGGCCCTGGGTTCGATTGCTGTGGTGCTCCCCGTGTGGAGATCGTATGTTCTTCCCGTGTTAGCGTGGGCTTCCTCTGGGAACGCTCTGAGAGGTTTCGTCCCACAGTCCACAGACATACTTGATGGCTTCTGGGAAAAGTGGCTCTGGTGTGAGCGTGTGTGTCTGGGTGTTCCCTGTGATGGACTGGCGTCCCGACCAGTAAGCCGGTTGCTTGCCAGGAAAGGCTCTGGCTGCCCCTCCGCTCTGGGCTGGACAAGCGGGTTAGGAAAGGGATGGATGGGTGGGGTGAGAGAAAGAGCAGATGAGAGAGAGAGAGAGAATGGGGTTAATGCACCCTGTGGGGAGGTTTGAAGGGGGCAGAAGTAAAAGCTGTGGTAGTGGTGTTGATAGCAGCAGCAGTGCCGTGTCCTTTAATAGCTGTGTAACAGTGCCAATAACAGAGATCACAACAACTGCAACCACTGCATCATTATTCAATTCAGTTCATTTTTATATAGGCGCTTAACAAAGCAAGTGACCATACATGTTGTGAATACAGAACAGAAAAGACCAGAAGTAAGGAGGAATAAAAACACTCTAGCTAACATTATACAATTAAAAAAAAGAACAAATGAATAAGGGAAAAAGGAATAAATGAGTAATTATTATTAGTAGCAGCAGTAAGAGCAGCGCTGTAATGCTGTTGGGTTTTAACTCAAACGTTCTTCTCTCTCTCTCTCTCTCCCGGCAGGTGAAGTCAGGCTTCTTTCACGAGAGCGACGCCAAGGTGGTGGGCAAGTCCATCCGCGACCGGGTCACGCTCATCAAGAAGTCCCGCGAGCGGCGGCAGCTGCTGCGGGGCTACGAGGAGAGGCGCGACTCCCAGCCCCTGTCCCTGGGGGGCGCCGTGCCCTCCTCCTCCTCCTCCCAGCCCGGCGGCCTCTCCTCCGCCGGCCTGCTGGCAGGGGTGCCGGGCGGCCCCGAGCCCGAGGAGCTGCCGGAGGTGGACCAGCACGTCAGGCTGCAGCAACTCCAGCTGCAGCTCCAGCAGGCCTCCCTACCAGCCGCAGCTCCCCCTGCAGGTACAGCCCACAAACAGCACCGCCGCGAGGGCACCCTGCTGGCCTGCACTGCCTTAAAGGTCCTACAGCTACTTTACCGATGGGGTGTTTGTTTGAAACACTGCCTAGTTACAGTGCAGTGCCCATTCCTAGTCAAACATAAACTGTTTTTGGCAGCAGTGTTAACGCTTGCAAGCAGCCCCCGGAGCAGACTGTTCTGTGGAGCAAAGGCTTTTAAAAAATCGGCGGGCCGGTTCTCTAGGATAATCGCGAGGGTCTTGGCATCGTCTCCCAGATGTACTCGGAAACTGTAAAAACTCCTGGAAAGATCAAAAGGGAAGTGGGAATAAAAGTCAGTGTGTGCGCTGCGCAGAGCTGTAGTTAAAAAGATCCTTTTACTTAGTGTGTGAGAGGTGACTGAAGCATGTACTTTCCATTCGGAAAGCGAGGGCAACAGTCTCCACTGGAGCTAAAGTCCACAATGATGTCATTGTTTGCGACATCAAAATTGCTCTAATTATGCTGTCCCTCTGCTCTGCAGTAAACCCAGGCAGGCTGAGCTCTTCTGTTGCCAGGGAGATGTGCAAACGTAGTTGCAAAGTCCAATGTAACTTTGTGTGCGCCAATCTATGGTGTTTGTCGTGTTTGTTTTCTTATTACGTGTTGGTTTGCTTTTTAATTTAAATTTCGCATCTGTGAAATGCAAAGCTATAAAATACTAAGAATGTTAAAGTAATTTGGAGACAAAGGAAGCTGCATGAATTCACTTACGTCAAAGTGGTGATGTAATCAGACTCTTCCCTGTTCTCGTCTGTAATGTTGCACTACCAGTACTGGTTTAAAGCAGAGTCCCGGGTTGTGTCTGAATGATTTTCAGCCATTTCAGGCTAAATCTAATTGTGCTGCAGCCTGGAGGCCGACAGACATAGCTAACAATGGAGATGCCCTCCCAAAATAAGGTGGCATGTTCAGTCAGAGAAAATGTGTGACAACCCACCAGTGAAAAGTGCTATTTTATTAATATAATCTCCAGTCTTTTCGCCACCTTATTCACCACAGAGAATCAAACTATTATGAATATAGAATAATAAGATCACTTTATTGGCCATATACAATTTCTTGTATTACGAATATGTCTTTTCACAGACCCCAGCTTGCTCTCCAGGAGACACACAGACAGGGAGAGAAGCTGGGGGTCAGAGTGCAGGGTCAGCCGTTTATACGGCGCCCCTGGAGCAGTTGGGGTTAAGAGCCTTGCTCGGGGGCCCAACAGAGTAGGATTCCTCTGCCGGCCGCGTTATACGAACCGGCAACCTCCCAGCCACAGATCCATAGCCACAGAGCCACCGCACCGCCAAATAGTCATGCTTATCGCTTCTGAGTTGCACTGAGTTATCAATCAATATTTTTCTATAGCATCTTTCACAGAAGGTTCAGTCAAAGCAAAGTTCGGCCAGCCACATGGAAAAAGATCTCAAACCCGAAAAAATAAGTGAACTGAACAAAAAGAAGAGGGAGAAAATAAAAGACATAACAAAATAACACAGAAGCAATGAAAGCACTGATAAATCGAAGCAGTTCAGGTCATATGTGTCATTGACTGTACTCTCTAAAAAAACAGCATAAAAGAGTTCTGTAGGACAATGCCTTCTTATCCTTTAGGATACTGAACTGAGAGCAGGCCCGATCGGGAATGGGGATACGATACGGGGACATTAGCTTCTCTTTCCATGATGTCTTCATCTGGCCTCGGAAATGACCTTTCGCCACACTTGGGAGAGTAATAAATAACCTGCAGTGTAAACAAAGGCCTTGGTGTTTTTTTGCTTCCTAGGGGAGGGGATACCGGGGGAGAGCTGTGGGGGAGCCGCCGCGACCTCTGACCCCCTGGCTAGGAGCTATGCCGTGAGTTCTGAACCGCTGGTCAGTGGACAGCACCAAGTGCCCCCGTCGCAGGGGGAGTCTGGACTGCACCAACAGCACCTGCAGTACCAGCAGGCGCACGCTGCAGCCTACCAGAACGCCACCTCCGTGAGTCAGCCCTCCTTCTTTGTCGCACACTACATCCCTCGTGCCTCTCCTCCTGCCCTGCTCCCCAGGAGCCACGTGTCTTGCAGTTGGCTTTCTCTGAGCTGTTACGTTACTGAGCCATTAACTGTCTGAAGCTCAGGAGACACTGACCTATTAGACTCTCTCCGACAAGCTTCCAGAGCTCCAGTAAAGATTTTGTCATCAGGTGGATGGATGTTGCACACATGGTGGTGGGGGTGGAGGGGATCCCCATTACTGTAAAACGCTTTGAGTGGAGTGTCCAGAAAACGCTATATAAGTGTAAGGAATTATTATTATAACCTCCTAGCCTCTCCTCTCAACAATGAAGACAGTTGATTAGGTTAAACTTGCAAATTATTTCTTCAGGTAATGGCTTGTTTAAATTTACTGATAGATCAGCTGCAACCTGTGGACGCCAAGGTCCCAGACACCTCAGCAGGGAATCTCTCTATCTTTCTGTACTTCTGTAGTTCCCAATACATTTCTATACCATACTGCTTGTACCTTTGCAGGCCTCAGGTAAAGCTCCCTATAGCTGTGTTACTTTGTACCTCTATGTACATCTCAAGGCTCTTGAGCTGTCTCTGCACCTCTGCTTTCCTCTCTCTCACTATTTGCCTCTGTACCTTCCCAGTCTTCTCCACAGCTGTCTGCCTACCCTCTGCCTTCCACCTTCTCTGTTCAGATATCAGACATCTGCATTAGGTAATATTGAACTGATAGTAGCCTGATATATATTTGCACAGGTATATTTCCATATTTATTTAACTATTATTATTTTGTTTAAATAAGAAACTAATAACCCATATACAAAGGTATTTGATGAGAAAGTGTACATCGCATTGACTGTGAGGAGACCAAGCCGCTGTTTGCTTTGCACTTTTTAATTCATGGCGTGTGAGAAAAGCCATTATTTACACTGATAAGGAAAGCAAAGGGCAGACTGTACATGTGTGTACCTGGTCTTGCCTTTATTATTTTTTCTCATGCATTTTTTCAGTTTTACCACTTTTTTGTACATAAAGAGCACTCAAGTGCGTGCAATGTTTGTTACCGCTGCCTACGCTGCTGACAGCGTCTGAATCAGGCAAAAGACGACGGATAAGGAGCCATGAATCAGAGATGAGCTCAGCGGGGACAAGATACAGAGCTCTGCCTTGTTAAAACCAGCAGGCTCCTTCTTACAGAGTGTAACCACTGTCAGTATGCAAGGTTTTTCTGCAGTTAATAATGCCTGAACCATGAGTTCGCTTTGCCGTTGTCTCACAGTTCACGATGCCTCCCAACACGCTGCCATGCTTTTATCCCAATTGCACTGCGCCTCAGCAAGTTCCTTAACTTGGCTTTTAGCCTGACAGACCTCAGTTGGCTCGTCTCTTGCCTCTTCACCCTAGTCTTCCAAAACAGCACCAGATGCAAAGCAATGTGGATGCAAAAAAACGTAGCAGTCCCGTGTCTGGATAGGTTTGTGCACCACCGAACCAGGCTGTAAAAATGCAGGCACACAGGCGTCGCAGAGTGCTGGAAGTGTGGTAGGCACAAACCTGGACAGCCTCCTGTTGGGTTGGTGGCGCGGGTTCTTGTTTTAATCTCGGGGTTTTGTCAGACTCTTAGGTAGAGAACAATGCCACATTAATGGAACTGGGCTGGAGCCTCTCTGTCCCACTGAATTAAAAATACATGAGGGGAAAGAAAAAACATTTAAGCAATGCTAGAAAATGCTTAATGGAGAACAAACAAGGCTTGCACTGAGTTCAGGCACAGTACTTTGGAGCAGTGCTACACCAGGCACTTGGTTCGCTCTTCATTGTGAGGGTTAATTCCTTTTTAATGCACTCAAAATAACACAAAGGGCTCCAGTTATGTCAAATTAGCCTTGTCGCTGGATGTGGCCCAAAGCCCAGCTCAGAATAGTCCCCCAAACAAAATCTAGTCTTCAGTCTATTTTTCAGGTGTTTGTATGAAAAGAACTCATTCTTCAGTGGTGGTTGCTTTCAGACGTGGTGCCCCCCTTCATTCCTTTCGTATGTGAATAGCTGGTCTTGGCCTTTCCCAGTGCTCCTGTCCGCTGGGGAGCTCTCTGGTGTCTTCCAAGTTTTCTGTTTAGTAACTGCCCTCTGTATGTACCACACTGTTACATGTTCATATATGAAGTTACATGTTACGTGTTCATACATGTAGCCTGTCCCACAAACTGTTGTATTGTGTCCTACTGAGGTTTAACCATGTCCAGGCTCCAGGATGCTTCTGGGCTGCGCTTTGTTAGTTGTGTATTATGTCCGGTGGGGAAGGCGCTGTACGCAGCTCTGTCACTCCCTCCCTGTTAGCTGGAGACACAGATGGCAGGCATGTGCGGGGGCTATTTAAACGTGCACATCCTCCCCAGCTGGTCCTGAAACCAGCTGTGCTGCTGCAGTGTCTTCTGCACGTAACTCAGAGGCATCCTGCGTCTCCTATGGGTTAACCCCTAATCTTAACCAGCCTGGTCCCAGGAGGATAATGTGGGTAAGTGCTGCTCGTCCCAGTGTTCTTGAGGAGTACCCTGGCTCATCCCTGTCTCTCCTGTCCCTTTTTACTCAGATCCCCCCTGGACCAGTATACCCCCAGCACCATCCTCAGCAGCAGTCCTTGCCCAGTGCTTCACCACTGGCAGCCCAGCTCCCTGCCCAGTCCTACCAGCCCATACAGGCCGGAGCCCAGCCACAGGTACGGCCCTCATCCTCCTGGGCAGCAGGCAGGGACACACTCCAGCAGTGAGAACAGCATGACAGGATAACGGGAAGCCTTTGCATTTCGGCTCTTGGGGAACCCTGGGTGTTTCCTTCAAACTCTTAAAGTATGAATCTGGAAAGAAACACTTTTTTAAATTTTACAGTGACAGTGAAACTCCCTGTCAGTGTCACTTCTGTGGTTGTTTTACTGGTGAATGAAGTTGGCAGGGCTCTGCCCGGTCAGAGACTCCGATGGGTATTTCCCATTAGCAGAAGAGCTCATTTGAGCTTAACGCGAGGAGGTGTGACAGCTTTTGACGCGCGTCATCGCAGATCTTCAGTTGTCATGACAGTGTCATCGCGCGTTTCTGCTGGCCTGCTGGGTGGGCTCGGGAGGAGATAACAGTTGCTCATGGAGATATGGTTCGCCACATGGCCCAGAAGTGTCCCGTTCCTCATAAGGGCTAACTCCCAATTGTAAAAAGATGAGGAGAATGACAGGTAAATGCAGCTTGTCTCCAGATTTGTGAGGGGAATTCAGGAGTTTCAATCAAGCTGCCACTTCAGGTACCTGCCTGCGATCTGTTTAGCAACAGTAATGTCATGTTAGCATCAACCCGTCACGACCGGGCAATGTGACACAGCCCTTCCTCTCTGCGCCCTCTCTGATGTTCCTGTCCTCCTGGGCTTTACAGAGAACAGGAGGCATGTCCCACCCTCAGATGCTGCCGGCGGGTCAGAGCCCAGCTGTGGGTCTGCCAGCGGGTCAGAGCCCGGCCGTGCAGAGCATGCCCACTGTGCCGAGCGCGATGCCCACGGTTGTCCCCGTGCAGAGTTTGCCTCAGCCGGCTGTCGCAGGACCCCAGGTTTCAGCTGGAGCTGGGCAGCACTTCTCACAGGTAAACCCCTTCACTGATGGCTCCCTCTTCCTCTTTCCCTGCCTGCCTTTTCCCTGTCTTTACCTCTCTGAATCTCTGTACCTCTTTACTCCATCTCACCGATTGCCTTTCTCCAAAACTGTTCATCTTCTGGTCTCTTTTCCTGTGTGTCTGAAAGTCCACTGCTGTCTGCCGCTGTGTCTCTCTCTGCTTCTTCAACACCTGTCTCTCCCTGTCGCTCAGTCTGACAGCTCCTGGAGCACAGTCTTGTCACGTTACCCCTGAAGTAGGGGATAATTGTTTAAGTGTGCGGTTACGTTGTTGTTTCTCTGCTTTTGTCCTTGTATTATGTTTCATCCTGTCCGTTGTTTTCCATGTTTGTAGATCGGTGTAAAACGCAATAAAATTATCAATAGCAAAACAAACAACGACTCACTCTCTGTCCCTGTCTGTGTCTTCTCTGTCTGTATGTTTGTTTTATTGAAAGTGTCTTAAGTATCGGGGTTTCTGTGCCTGTTTTGCCTACTGCTTATGTGCGTCTGAAGTTGTCTGTCTGTCCAGCTGATGCTGAGGTCCAGTCTGTCAGACTAATACATTAGTCTGACTCATGCATTAGAAGTCTGAAACTCACTGAAAAGAATATTACATATTATTTCCTCCACACCATTAAAATGCAGGTAATAGGAATTTAATATGTGGCAGAATACATAAAATAAATGAATGAACCAAATTAAGTTTAAGTGGGGGAATATGGTAAGCCTAAATGTAAATATTAATGAGCAGGAACAGTGAGATTTCATACTTGGGAAAGGATGACTGTCTGAGTTATGCACAATGGACATAGGGGGGTGTAAACGTTATTTAAAACATTATATTTTAAATTATTTTTAAATGTCTGTAGCGATGGCCATAAAATGAGGACTGAGGGTGTTTTGCTCGTGTAAAAAGCTGTTGAAAGTCAATCCTTTCATTTCGGCTAAACGAATGTTAGTTTTGCGAATGATTCATCCTGTACTGTCACAGACGCTCTCTGGCAACTCAGTCTACTCCTCCCACGCTAACAATGCTTCGCTCTTTCTTTCTCTTCCGCTCCTTGTCTCCCTCCCTCCATCCGCTCCTCTCTAATCAGCCCCTCCAGCAGCTCGATGCCACGCGGCCGTCTCATGGCGCAGAGGGACAGCTCCTGACCCAGCTGCCAGTGGGAGGGGGGTCAAGCGTCTCGGAGTCATGCATCGTTGCCTCGCTCCCTCCCTCCTCCTCCTCATCCTCCTCCTCCTCCTCTTCCTCTGCCTCTACCTCCACTGCCCCCTCTCTGTCCCTCCCTGTCGCCCAGCCTTTCCAGCCCCCGGTGTCGCCGCAGGCTTCTGCCCCAAACGCCCCCCTGGCCGCGCCGCTCTCAGTGGGCGAGCCCCGAGACTCCCACCCCGGGGGGCCCTACCTGCCCCAGGCTGGGGGGGTAGGAGGAGGCGGGGTCGGCCAGCAGGTGCTATCCTCCCTGCCGCAGCCCCAGGTCCCGCCCCAGCTCACCGCCGCCCCCTTGCAGAAGCAAGACTCGCTGCACCAACACCCTCCGCAGCCCCAGCAGGCCGCGCTGAGGCCAGCCCAGGCCTTCCCTCCCCCCCAGCCCCCTCCGGCGCAGGCGGGCCTGTCCGAATCCCAGCCCCCGCCTTCCTCGGTCGTCCACCCAGCGTTTCTTTCCCAGCCAGCGCAGCAGCTCCCCCTGCAGGGCCGGGGAGGGGTAGCGGTGGCTGCCGCGGAGTCTCTGTCCGTTGTGCCGGATCCTGGACACACGCAGCCGCGCCCTCCACCGGCGCAGGGCCAGTTCTTCATGGAGCAGCAGCAGGCAGGTTTACTCCACGAGCAGCAGCCCGCGCAGGCGGAGCAGCAGCCCGGGGCCTTCCTGGGGCAGCACCCGCAGCTCGCCGCGCCGCCGGCTCCCCAGGCCCTGCTGCAGACCCACGCGCCGGCCGAGCCCCGGGCTCCGGCCCTCCAGGCGGAGAAGCACCGGGCCTCCCTTCAGGCCCAGGGCTCCACCGAGACGCAGGGGCGCTCCCTCCAGGACGCCTTCCTGCAGCAGCAGGCTCTGCTGCAGCAGCAGAGAGCGTTTCCGGCGCCTTCCGGTGTGGACGCTCAGTACCCGCAGCTTCAGCCCCAGGCCCAGGCTCAGATGCAGGCCCAGTTCCGGTCGGAGCAGCTCTATCTTATCCAGCAGCAGAACCAGCAGCTCGCCTTCCAGCCTCAGCCCCAGCAGCCGCAGCTCCCCCTGCAGCTGCCTGAGCAGCAGCCGGCCCCCTCTCACCCGGCACAGGCCAGCCAGCAGGCTTTGCAGCAGCAGTTCTACCTGCCCCCTTCCCTGGCCCCCTCGGCGCAACCCCAGCCGCCCCAGCTCTGTCCGCAGCTGCAGGGCCAACAGACGGTGTATCCCCCCCCCGTCCCTCAGCAGCAATCTCAGCCCCCCGGCGTGGCTCATCCAGGGCCGCAGCCAGTCCAGTTGCCACCGCAGAAGGCGCCACCCGAGCCTTCGCAGGCTGTCTCGCAACATCAGCAGCTGGCCCAGCACTACCAGATTCAGACGCAGGGCCCGGCGCCCCAGGCATCGCAGCAGCAGCAGCCGCCTCTCCAGGTTCAGATGCAGATGCAGCAGCAGGCTTTACTGCAGGGGCAGGTCCAACAGGGGGTGCAGCCCCCCCCGTCCCCGGCCCCAGGGGTGCAGCCCGGGCAGCAGGGGGCGACACTGCTGGGGCAGGCGCAGGCGCAGGCGCAGCAGCAGCTGGCAGGGGTTCAGACACAAGGACACGTGCAGGCGGCGGTCCAGCAAGCACAGCCTCTGCCCCAGCTGCCACAGAGGCTCCCCCAAGCCCCGGCTGGAACCCAGGTGGCGACGCAACACGAAACGCCACCCCCGCCAGTTGTACAGTCAGGCCAAATTGCCGCGCAGGCTCAGGCGCACTTGCAACAACAGAGACGACCATCTCAGCCTCTTGCCCACGTTGCGCAGCCGGCACCCCACGCCCCATGCATAGCTGAACCCCATGCTCACCCAGCTGCGCCGTTCCAGCAGCACTCCCAGATCCAGAGTGAGCCACAGCTGCCACACCCCCAGGCGGCTTTCAACAAGCCAGAGGCCTTACAGCCGCGACAACCTGCACAACCGCACATTCCAGAGCAGCAGGGACCACCGCCAGCAGCACAGCAGCATCAGCCTTTTGCCCAGCAACATCAACCTGTTGCCCAGGAACAACAGGTTCCACAGCAGCAACAAGCCACCCAGCAGTTAGCGCAGCCAATGCAGCAGCTAGCCCAGCAGCAGCTGTTGCAGCAGCAGCAGCAGCAGCAGCAGCAGTCCGTACAGCATCTATGGCAACCACCACAACAGCAGTCAGCTCCGCCAGAGGCAGTATGTCACCTCCCACAGCAACACGAGCTCTCGCAGCTACAGCAGCACCAACAGAAACTGGACTTGTTAAGACAACAGGAGCTCCTTGCTCAGCAGCACCATCTACAGGGCCAAGCGGCTGTGCAGCACACTCAGATACCTCCACAGGTGGGACTGACCCCCCAAGAGCACAGTCAAATAGTGAAGCAGCCTCAAGCATCCACCCTGCAAGCACCGCAAGCTCAGATACCCCAGCAGCAGGCCCCGGTGCAGCAGCAGGCCGTGCCGCCTTTACTGTACAGCCAGGTGTTGGCAGCCCCTCCCCCATCTTCACTGCAGCAGTCGCACGGTTTCTTAGACTTTCAGCACCAGCAGCCTGGTCTGCCAGCACAAGCCCAGGCCCAGGCCGTGGCTCAGACCTCGGGCCCGGCCGCCTGGGCGTCCCTAGACCAGCACCACCTCCCCGAGACCCAGGGAGCAACGACTGGCGGGCCTCCGCAGCCGCAGCCTGCTCTCCTCAGTCACCAAAAGCCACCTCCCGGCCCCTCGCAGTCCTACCCCAGCTACCCTCCCTCCTCCTCTTCCTCCTCCGGCCTCCTGCAGCCTGTAGGGGGCAGCGTCCTCCTGCCGGCCCCTGGGCATTCCCCGGGTGCTCCTGCTCAGGCCGCCGCCGCGGAGCCGGTGCCCGCGGAGAATGCAGCCGCCGCAGAGACCCTGCCCCAGTGCTCAGCGCCTCACCCTGCTTCGACTGCTAACAGCCAGCCGCCGCTCCCTCCCCCAGCGCCGGCCGCTGACCCACTGATCCCGCCCCAGGTACAGCGCACGCGACCCCTGGTCGGTCAGGCACGCACGCACAGAACGGGGCAGGAAGGGACAAGCCCTCCCCCCCTTCTGACACGGTGGCTCTGCACTCTCAGTCACATCAGCATGTCAGAAACAGGAGATAGACAAGTGTCGAATAAACGCCTTCCCTGTCGGGGTGTTTTTAGTGTGGGAGGGGGCAACACCTTTCAGTACACCTTAGGGATTGCATGGGGTAACAGGAGAACACTAGACTGCAGTGTCTTTAAAAACCCTGAAGACCTCTGCTGTATTCCGGCGCTGATTTCTGTTTGTGTTGGTCCTGTAGGGCCAGCAGGACGCCCCTGGCATCCTGGGTGGTGAGCCGGTCCAGCCAGCCCAGCCAGTGAAACCAGAGACCACGCCCAGGTAACTTAACGCCTTCTACTATCCTTTAACCTCCTGAGGGTACCACTCACTCCGAAAAGAGAGGTAAAGAAACATAACTAGGAGTTGGTTTTACATGTGCTCTGCAAAGCTGAAATAAAGACCGACCGAATGCCTAAAGCAACATAGAGACTTGAGAGTTTACGGGGACTGCAAAACCCCATGCCCAGGGAGGAGGCGATTCTGAGGTTTCTGTCTTTTGAGGTTTTTTAACATAGTGTGTTCTCTTTCAAAAGCAAAGGAAAAAAAATCAATGAGCTATTAAGCAGGTTTAACATGAAACATGTTTCGATTTGACTAAATTGTAGTTTTGCAAATGTGTTGTTTGAGCAAATGAAAAGTTTTGGACCGTGAACGGGAGGCCTTGCCTGTACTGTTGTTTCATCCACGTTAGCAAAAAAAACTGCTGATGTCGTTGGCCGATGAGCTCTTCCGTAGCCTTCATGAGCACACCACAGTCCGTAGACGAGAGGTGGTGTAGAACTATTGTTGTCACACAGCCCTGTTGGAGTGAAAGAGCAAGGGAGTCACTGTAAAACTGTAAGAGTAAAGCACAAAGCACAAAGGAAGCACCTTCCTCTCAGACCCCAGGGGCAGAACCTGCTTGGCTGTACCACCACTGGTCCGGGCAGGGAGGATGTGTGGCCACAGCCGGAATTGGAATGAAATATCTCAGAATCTTAATCCGAATCCGAGTAAATGAGTTAGATGGGTAGTGGAAAACTGTGAAACCCATTTTGTTAAGTATTGAAATTGTTTAATCTCAGGTTGTAGCACACAGGTGCAAAGCCGTAAAGAACAGTGGTGGTCCTGCCTGCACCTCCATTTTTTATGCTGGGGGGGGGAGAGTGGACGAATAGCAGCCCAGTTCCGATTCCTCTTTCTGTGTGTCCCAGTGCTGCTCCAGGAAATGGGGAGGAGGGGAGCTTGGCAACCAATGGGAAGCTTGAGAAACTGAAATCCCAGCGACGCTCGTCCTGCCAGCGGACAGAAAAAGCCACCCGCTTCCAGCTGTTCATGCTGCAGGTCAGGCCCCCGCGGCTCTCCAGGCCCGGCCCCAGCTTTGTCCTTGGCGTTGCCTGGATTCGTAGTGTTTTCGGCCTCCTGGGCGGATGCGTGTGTATTGTGTTAAGGCTTGTTCTGTGCTTTCACTGAAAAGACACAAAGCAGGGTGTGTATGCTACAAGGCTTCAAACCTACTGCCTTCTCGAAGGCTGAAATTAAATCGCCAAGACCGACAACACCTGGCAACAAGAGTGGTGTTTCAACAATATCTCTCCCTTTTCCTCTCTCTCTCTTCCTCTCTGCCCACATTTTGTATCTCTATATCAACTCCCTCCCTGTACCCCATTGTCTCTGTACCACTTTCTCTCTGTATCTGTTCCTCTCACTGTATCTCTGTTCTCTGTATCTCCTCCTCCCTCTCTCTGGACCCCTGTCTCTGTATCTGTTCCTCTCTCTGTACCCCGTTCTCTCTGTATCTGTTCCTCTCTCTGTACCCCGTTCTCTCTGTATCTGCTCCTCCCTCTCACTGGACCACACACTCTCACTCTCAGGTGTCCTCCAGTGGAGACAACATGGTGGAGTGTCAGCTGGAGACTCACAACAACAAGATGGTGACGTTCAAGTTTGACACAGAGGGCGATGCGCCTGAAGACATCGCAGACTACATGGTGAGGGGCAGCGCGGACGGCCGCCACACGGCGGAGCGCAGTCTTATCAGAGCATCTGAAGATTGGCCTCTTAATGAGCTGTGCATGATTCACAGGGTGCTTGCTTGCTGCAGAAATTTGTCAGGGATTTCCAGGCAGGTTCTCATCAATATGGCAGGTGTGAATGAGATGGGATTAGTGTTTCTTTTCCTGACTTCTTCTGACTTTCAAGATATGAAATTGTGCCTTTGAATTCTAATTTAATGATGCTAAAGGGCACAGTTTTGAGTTGATTCAGCTTCTTTCACTTTTAGGGTATTCCATCTTTGATTAAACACCGCAAATATGTTTTTAAGAGTAGCTCGATTTGTGCGTCAACTAAGCTCATTGGTGGTGGTGGAGGGGATCCCCATTACCTGTAAAGCGCTTTGAGTGGAGTGTCCAGAAAAGCGCTATATAAGTGTAAGCAATTATTATTATTATTAAGCTCTGTGCTGGTGTTCGAGGACAGTACTGCATTATAGGTTCTGTTTACTGTGTGTTCCCACCTCTTACCAGCAGAGGGTGCTGAGGGTGCCTGCTCCTTGCTTGATTTGTCATTGCATCGATGGCTCGCCCCAATCTGAGCCCTGCCAAATTCACACCCAAGATTAAGGAGAAGATCAGGCTTCAGTCACAACTTTTAGCTATACCATTAACATGTGGAGAAGTTAGTATTGTGATTTGTTTTTAGTGTGCTGCTTGAACCAGCCCTACCAAAACTACAGTTGGTGACACACTTTTCAGAATAAACCCACACTAAATCAAGAACACATCTCTTTGCTGCTGAAAAATCTTGCCTCATGTCTTTTGCACCGTATGTGTCCTGTATGCCATACGATATATTTTACTTCAGATTTTAAATCCCTCTAGAGGAAAAGGGTTTGTTGACTGCTCTCTATTCTGTCTATGCTTCTCTGTATGTTATTCATTCATGTAGACTCCGCTTGAAGTAACAGTATACAGCATGTCGGTGCATATGTGTTATCAATGCTGAGTGCTGTGTTTCCAGGTGGAGGAAGACTTTGTGCTGGACCTGGAGAGGGAGAAGTTTGTGGAGGAGCTCAGGGCCATTGTGAGCAAAGCACTGGAGATCCTGCGCTCACGCTGCCCTCTGGTGGGAGAGGGGGACAGCAGCAGCCAGGTTAGACCGAAGGGAGAAGGCATTGAACACCACCCACACCTCACCAGAGTGTGCACTCTTGTTAGTCGGAAACTCTCACAAGAAAAACAGATCTTCACTGGCAGTGGCCTTTATTACATATGTGTTGAGATAATGAAAAGCTGTGTAGCTGATAATGAAAGTGTTTTCTATTTAAGGAAACCCATTGGCATGAGGCAGTTAGTGCTGTTGACTCACAGCTCCTGGGTCCAGGGTTTGAATCTGGAACTGGATCCTTCTGTGTGGAGTTTGCATGTTCCCCATGTTCACATTGGTTTCTTCCAGGTGGACAGTTTTGTTCCTCACTGATGCTCTATGGCTAATTGGTGTCTCTAAGTTGCCCCAGTGCCAGGGAGTGTGCCCTGCAGTGATGTGGTTGCCCTGTGTGTCCAGGCTCAGCTACAGGTTTCCATGACCCGTACCAGAAAGAAGTGGCTTTCTGATGAGGGATAGATGGATTTCGTTACATCTATTTACTTATATTTTACCACTCTTATTCGAAGGAGCTGTGTGGTTGAGGAGATTCTGTCTGCTTGTTAATACTGTAATTGTTAAAAGTGGTAGAAGTAGAGTCTAGAAGGCAGCATTTGTGTACTGTCAGCTCAGCAGCAGCTTCCCTGATATTTAAATGTACTCAACTCGCATGTGTAGCAGAATTCACTGTTGTTTTAACCTAAAGACAACAAGAAAAATAATTTTCAAAACAGGGGTAGACTGTTGTTCTAAAGCAGAGGAGTCCTGTCACGTAACCCATCATTCAAGCTTAAAACAGTCATCTAAAGACATTTACATCTAAGCTTTTTTCCCCAAACACTGTCAGCACCGCTTACTAGAATTCCTACACAACGCTTACTACACATTACTAGGGGATCAGGAGCAGGTGGTTGTTTGATGTTAGGAGGTGATCATTTACACAAAGAGCTGTGGGTGTCTGGAGCAAAACACCCAGTGCTATTGCTGAAACTGATCCTCTGGGTCCTAGATCCTACGGGGGGCGGTGAGGTAACGTCCTGGAGTTCATCTGCTGCTGGACCACTTTTGGGAGCTGAACAGAGCTCTTGTTTGTCTGACGAAACCTCTCATGCAGAAAGGACCATTCTTGTAGACATAAGCAGCCTGACCTTTCCATCTTCCTTTGCCTTGCAGACTGGATCGATGGAGCAGCTCCACATCAACCCACCTGCCCCGCCCAGTGGTGAGTGAGCTGTGCACTGCGCTATCAGCATTTCCTTTCAGGTCACAAGAGAGCGTGAGGAACATGGAGAGGGAAGCCTTTTGTTACTCACGAAGAATGTTGAGAGATAC
The DNA here is from genome assembly GCF_059453375.1 of Lepisosteus platostomus. Lineage (NCBI taxonomy): Eukaryota > Metazoa > Chordata > Actinopteri > Semionotiformes > Lepisosteidae > Lepisosteus > Lepisosteus platostomus. The sequence goes on from NC_142613.1 coordinate 3,897,613, forward strand.
CCGTTTGTTAAAAGACGCTCAGTAGGCGGATTGTCTCTCCTCTCTCTGTTCCCACTGTCCCTCTTCACTTGTCTCTGCTTCTCTTTCTCTCTTGAACACTTTTTCCTGTTCTCACCATCTCCTTTTGCCCCCTTTTATCTCTCCCCTTTCCTCTCTGCCCCCGACCACCCTCGCTCTCCCCGCCCACTCCCTCTCAGTGGACGCTGCCCCTCAGTCCTCTCCCGTCGGCCGGTGGAGGTTCTTCATCAACCAGACGATTAAACACAGAGACTCCCAGTCGGCCCAGGGTGCCCCCACGCCCCCTGCTGGTTCCTCCGCAACGTCACAGCCAGCGGGGCAAGATGCTCCCGGAACCACGGCAACGGACAAAGGTAAGGCAACTCCGCTGCCGTTTCCACGTGCGTTTTCAGCCCTGCTCTCAAAACGTCACGGTCAGCTCAAGTTAACGACCGTCTCGCCTGGCCCTTCCCTTGGAGAGGTCGTGTTTTCTCCCAGAATACCCACAGCTCCCATAGCTTCACGGTATCCCTTAAAAGGCGTGGGCTGATCTTTCCCGTTGGCTGCAATGTGAGCCACAAAAAGTGTCATTTCTGAGCAGAGAAAATCGTTTTCACCTGCGAATCCTCAGCAGTGCCCAGAGCTGCCAGGTGGTATCGGATTTGAGGAGAAACGGTAAGCAAAGCTGGGATGTGTGAGGTGCCTCGTGCCACCGTCTGTAATACTTCACTGCTGTGCTTTTTCTCCCATTGTTTTCAAATCGTATTGGAGGGAAGAATGGGTGTTGTCTGTGAATAATAATTATGATGGTTTATTTGTTAATAACAAAAGGGGCTAGGGTAACTTAGAGCACAGCTGCCATCTGGAAGACCAGGATTTCAGAAATCTGTGGCTATTCCCAGAGCAGTCAGAATTGAAAGATGCAGATTTTCCAGGTTTGCTTTGATTGACTCAACCTCCCATTCCTTTGTTATCCAGTACAAGTGCGCAGCCAGAGGAAAATTTCCTTCTTACTTTTTTTTATTTTTTATTTAACCTGAAAACATAAGAGTTTAAAAACACAATGTCATTAATGTTTTTATGGGTTATTTCACGTTATAGTGGGTGAGCGATCAGTGAGTAGTTTGCTTAAATGTAATGAGAATATTAATTCTAAGTACTACCATAATAATATTTTGTTCTCTCCCAGATGGTGAGGGAAGTCAGCGGTCAGGGTCTTTCAGTGCAGCTGGGACAGGTGCCTCCCTCTTGCCCTCACTTTCAGCCTCTGCTCCGGCCTCCCTGTCTGCCTCTGCTGCAGCCTTGCCCACATTCCCCTGTGCTCCTGCATCCACTGTGGATCTGGGTTCAGAAGAGGGAGGCGCTGGAGTAGCAGGAGAGTTGATACCTCACCCTTCATCTGAGGACCAGCTGCAGCCACAGCAACAGCAACAAATTGAGCTACAACAGGATCTACAGCTGCCTGGACAGGCACAGCCTCCTGGACAGCTGCAGCAGACACAGCCTATTGGACAGCTGCAGCAGACGCAGCCTCTTGGACAGCTGCAGCAGACCCAGCCTCCTGCACAGCTGCAGCAGACCCAGCCTCCTGCACAGCTGCAGCAGACCCAGCCTCCTGCACAGCTGCAGCAGACCCAGCCTCCTGCACAGCTGCAGCAGACGCAGCCTCTTGGACAGCTGCAGCAGACGCAGCCTCTTGGACAGCTGCAGCAGACGCAGCCTCTTGGACAGCTGCAGCAGACACAGCCTCTTGAACAGCTACAACAGACACAGCCTCCTGCACAGCTGCAGCAGACACAGCCTATTGGACAGCTGCAGCAGACACAGCCTCCTGCACAGCTGCAGCAGACGCAGCCTCTTGGACAGCTGCAGCAGACGCAGCCTCTTGAACAGCTACAACAGACACAGCCTATTGGACAGCTACAACAGACACAGCCTATTGGACAGCTACAACAGACACAATATCTTGGACAGCTGCAGCAGACACAGACACAGCCTCCTGGACAGCTGCAGCAGACACAGCCTCTTGGACAGCTGCAGCAGACACAGCCTCCTGGACAGCTGCAGCAGACACAGCCTATTGGACAGCTACAACAGACGCAATATCTTGGACAGCTACAACAGACGCAATATCTTGGACAGCTGGAGCAGACACAGACACAGCCTCTTGGACAGCTGCAGCAGACACAGCCTCTTGGACAGCTGCAGCAGACACAGACACAGCCTATTGGGCAGCTGCAGCAGACACAGACACAGCCTATTGGGCAGCTGCAGCAGACACAGCCTATTGGGCAGCTGCAGCAGACACAGCCTATTGGGCAGCTGCAGCAGACACAGCCTATTGGGCAGCTGCAGCAGACACAGACACCTGGACAGCTGCAGCAGACACAGCCTATTGGACAGCTGCAGCAGACACAGCCTCTTGGACAGCAACAACAGGCACAGACACCTGGACAGCTGCAGCAGACACAGCCTATTGGACAGCTACAGCAGACACAGCCTCTTGGGCAGCTGCAGCAGACACAGACACCTGGACAGCTACAGCAGACCCAGCCTCTTGGGCAGCTGCAGCAGACCCAGCCTATTGGACAGCTACAACAGACCCAGCCTATTGGACAGCTACAACAGACCCAGCCTATTGGACAGCTGCAGCAGACGCAGGCACCTGGGCAGCTGCAGCAGACCCAGCCTATTGGACAGCTACAACAGACCCAGCCTATTGGACAGCTACAACAGACCCAGCCTATTGGACAGCTGCAGCAGACACAGCCTCTTGGGCAGCTGCAGCAGACACAGACACCTGGACAGCTACAGCAGACCCAGCCTCTTGGGCAGCTGCAGCAGACCCAGCCTATTGGACAGCTACAACAGACCCAGCCTATTGGACAGCTACAACAGACCCAGCCTATTGGACAGCTGCAGCAGACGCAGGCACCTGGGCAGCTGCAGCAGACCCAGCCTATTGGACAGCTACAACAGACCCAGCCTATTGGACAGCTACAACAGACCCAGCCTATTGGACAGCTGCAGCAGACACAGCCTCTTGGGCAGCTGCAGCAGACACAGACACCTGGACAGCTACAGCAGACCCAGCCTCTTGGGCAGCTGCAGCAGACCCAGCCTATTGGACAGCTACAACAGACCCAGCCTATTGGACAGCTGCAGCAGACGCAGGCACCTGGACAGCTGCAGCAGACGCAGGCACCTGGACAGCTGCAGCAGACGCAGGCACCTGGACAGCTGCAGCAGACGCAGGCACCTGGACAGCTGCAGCAGACGCAGGCACCTGGACAGCTGCAGCAGACGCAGGCACCTGGACAGCTGCAGCAGACACAGCCTCTTGGACAGCTGCAGCAGACACAGACGCAGACGCAGACACCTGGACAACTGCAGCAGACACAGCCTCTTGGACAGCTGCAGCAGATACAGCCTCCTAGACAGCTACAACAGACACAGCCTATTGGACAGCTGCAGCAGACACAGACACAGACGCAGACGCAGACACCTGGACAACTGCAGCAGACGCAGCCTATTGGACAGCTGCAACAGACACAGCCTATTGGACAGCTGCAACAGACCACGCCTCTTGAACAGCTGCAACAGACACAGCAACCTGGACAACTGCAGCAGACCCAGCCTCCTGCACAGCTGCAGCAGACTCAGCCTCCTGCACAGCTGCAGCAGACTCAGCCTCCTGCACAGCTGCAGCAGACCCAGCCTCCTGCACAGCTGCAGCAGACCCAGCCTCCTGCACAGCTGCAGCAGACGCAGACACCCGGACAGCTGCAGCAGACGCAGACACCCGGACAGCTGCAGCAGACGCAGACACCCGGACAGCTGCAGCAGACGCAGACACCCGGACAGCTGCAGCAGACGCAGACACCCGGACAGCTGCAGCAGACGCAGACACCCGGACAGCTGCAGCAGACGCAGACACCCGGACAGCTGCAGCAGACGCAGCCTCCTGCACAGCTGCAGCAGACCCAGCCTCTTAGACAGCTACAACAGACACAGACACCTGGACAGCTGCAAGCAGAGCTGCAGCAGCAGTTTCAAGTAGAACAGCTAAAGAAATTTCAACATATAGAGCTTCAGCAATTACAACAGCAACACATTGAGCAGCAACTACAACTAGACCAACAACAAAAATTACAGAATCAACAACAGCTAGAGCTGCAACAGCAAGCACAACAAGAGCAGTTGGCACAGCAAACCCAGCAGCCGCAGTTATCACGGCCAGAGCAGTTACTTCAGCAGCAATCATCGCCACTGCAGCAACAGCAGCTTCAGCTACATTTAGAACAGCTGCAGCAAGTGACACAGCCTCAGCAACAGGTAGAGCTGCAGCAGCAACAACCACTGCAGCTGCTTACGCTGCAGTCTCAGCAACAACAAGCAGAGGCGCAGGCACAGGAATTACAGCTGCAACAGCAGCATTGTGCGCAACAGGCTCAGCAACAACAAGCAGAGCTGCAAACACAGCAGCGGCACCTAATAGAGCAACAGCTACTGAATCCACAGCCTCTGGAGCATCGGCCGCCACTTCAGCTACAGCAGCAAGTGCACCCAGAGCCGCCTCTGCAACAACAAGAACAAGGACAAGGGCAGCTGCAGCTGCAGCATCAGTTTCAGCAGCAGCAGCAGGAACTGGAGCTACGGCAGAGGCTGGGAATCCAGCAGCCGCAGCAGACACAACCCCAGCAGCAGCCAGGGGAGCTGCAGTCGCTACAGCAAAAGCCTTGTGACCTCCTGCCCCAGCAGCTGCCCCGCCAGGAGTCAGTATGTGCATCGGGGGACGCAGACCGCGAGGACAGTGGGTCCATACTGGCTCAGGAGAAACTTCGTGCCTCAGAGCCCTTTCTGCCACCCCTACAGGGCCTCCTTCCTGGCCTCCCTGGTGCTCCAGTTGCCATGTCCCCTGTGGAGCCACTGGGGGGCGTGCTGCCCCAAGGCAGCCAGTCAGGCCTGACGCCTGCTTCCATACCCAGTCCTGCCCAGCCATCGTCCGTGGCTGAGTCCGACAGCGAGGGGCCGCCCAAGGTGGAGTTTGTAGACAACCGCATGAAGACCCTGGATGAGAAACTGAGGACGCTGCTGTACCAGGAGTACAGTGCCTCTGGGACCTCCCCAGCAGCTACCCCTCCCACCTTTTCTACCTCCCCCCCTCACTCCTCCACCTCTGTGACTGCCGGAGTGACGACAGCCTCTGCTGCTGCTGCCCCTGCAGGGGAGGACGCCCTGCCTCCGCCTCCCACCCCTGCTGCCCTTCCCACCCCTTCCTCCTCTGACACATCTCCCCACTCGTCTACATCTTCCACTTCCTCCTCTACTTCCTGCTCTCGTTCCTCATCCTGCCCTGACCTCGCTGGGGTCATGGAGGGATCCGAAGCCACGGTGGGGAAGGTCCTGGACGCCGAGGTGCCCCCCCTTGCCCCCCCAGCTCCACCCTCCTCAGACGCTGGGGCTGTGCAGCGCCAGCCAGCCCCCTCTTCCTCGTCCCCTTCCTCTTCCCCCTCCCCAACTGTCCACCCGCCTCCCCCAGCTCACAAAGGCACTGACCCCCTGCCCATCGAGCCGGCTGTGTTTGTAAGTGTCCCCTGGGTACATTGTCGTTGTGCCTTCTTGTTGTGTCTTCCAAAAATTCTCCCCGTGTGCATCATCGGTCTGCATCACTGTTGCTGTGTGGAGCTTCGTCAGTTTGTCTCGATCTGTGTCGCTGATCTCATCTTGTAGTATGAGTGTTAAGTCAGTGACTGTCAGCGCCGTTCTCTGTCACTCTCAACGTGGATGTTTCTGGGTGTCCCCCTCCCTGTGTTTTGTCTCAGTGTGTATCAACACTTGGTGTGTGTGTTTGTATCTCACACTTGGGTCTCTTTCTGTCCATATGCTGTGTTGTTAAAGCAAAAGATGGAGTTTCAGAGTGGCGTGACCAAGAATGACACTGACTCAAACCACAGACTTGAGCCCTGTACTCCAGATGTCACTGATTCAGGCCTGGGGTGTGTTGTTAGCTGGTGTGGCTGCAATTCTTCAAGTGTCTGAGCACTGCTTGCGCTGGATGGCTTAGTGTCAGCCAGGAGACCTGGTGCAATGAGCAAGCAGCGCTCTCTGTGTGAGAAGTGCTGCTCCTTCAGGTGGTTCTCAATACACTGTGAGGCACAGTGCAGCTCCAGTAATAGGGCTCAGGCTCATGTTACATGTAACTTGCCTAAACGGTATGGAATGCTTCTGCAGAGGGAAACCTGGTCCCCTGGCATAGTGGAGTTCTCCAGTTTCTGGGGAACACTGCTGTGGTCCCTCTTAGCCCAAAAGCGATCATAATTAAATTGCAACGGGGTATAGCAGAGTTGCACCTGTCACACACAGGGTGACAGGTGACACTGAGCCCGTCGCAGAAGTGCTGTCACCCCCAGACAGTGGACACAGTGAAGAGTGCTCCCACAGCAGGAACCCTTGTCCTGTGGCAGAGTGGAGCTCGCCTCAGTCTGCAGAGCAGCACTGTGGTCACTTTGGACCTGCGAGCCACCGATCACATCAGGCAGGGGCAGAGCAGAGCTGCACCAGTCACACTCAAAAGGGGTCCAGTGCACAGGCGCTGGGCAGTGCAGAAAGGTGCAATCACAGGGCCTCATTCTCCCCAGTCCCCTGCGACAGGGGTTGCGGTGACAAGCCAAACTTGCAGACAGTTGGTATCTCTGAGGAGTGAGGGTATAAGACAGCAGAATGATTGTGGATTCAGAGTGTAGAAAAGTGAATTTGAATCATGGTGAAAGCTCAGAAAGGTCTTGTAAAGCACCAGCCTAAATACGATAACCCATGGTAAGGCAAATTTAAGATGTAAGTGTCATAGCATCATGGGAAACTCACTTACCTGTTTATGTATCACTTTGCCATTACTGTGTTTGAAGTAGTTCAAGAAGGGAGATATGTCAGCAGGCACAGGCTGCAAAGGAACAAGTAAAGGCTGAAAAGAGAAGAAAAACACGTTTCGGCTGTTCAGCATGGAATAAATTACTGTGTGTTCGTCAGACTCTGTCATCTTCTCTGCTGCCTATTGCACTCTTCAACTTTCGCAGTGTCTCTGTGTGCAGTGTGGTTTCATGACTGTACCTCAGTTTGTGTCGCTCTCTCAGTGTCTGTGTGCAGTGTGGTTTCATGACTGTACCTCAGTTTGTGTCGCTCTCTCAGTGTTCGTGTGTGCAGTGTGGTGTCATGACTGTACCTCTGCCTGTGTGCAGTGGGGTGTTGTGACTGTGCCTCAGTCTGTGTTGCTCTCTCAGGGTCTCTGCCTGTGTGCAGTGGGGTGTCGTGACTGTGCCTCAGTCTGTGTTGCTCTCTCAGGGTCTCTGCCTGTGTGCAGTGTGGTGTCGTGACTGTGCCTCAGTCTGTGTTGCTCTCTCAGGGTCTCTGCCTGTGTGCAGTGTGGTGTCGTGACTGTGCCTCAGTCTGTGTTGCTCTCTCAGGGTCTCTGCCTGTGTGCAGTGTGGCGTCATGAGTGTGTCGCCCTCTCGGTGTCTCTGTCTGCGTGCAGGTGTGTGTAACTGTGTGGTTCCTCCCCAGGCGATCCCCCCTTGCTCCGAAGCCTCTTCCCCGGGAGACAGCGCGCCACCCACCCTCAGAGCCGGAGCACAGAAGCTGCAGGCAGGAGGTGGATATTTTGGCCTAACCTTTACTTGTCCTAGTCTCAAAAACCCTGTTAGCAAGAAATCCTGGACTCGCAAATTGAAAAGCTGGGCTCACAAGCTCCGGCACTCTACCAGCTTATTCAAGAGAACAAGAGTCCAGCAAGGTAGCGTCCACAGCATTAGGGCTCTGCAACACCTTTCCCTTTTATTTAGCTTTTTAATTTTTCCCATGTTTTTGCATGTGTAGATGTAGGCTACATTTATTATGTTGATTATCCCCCTTTTAACTTTTTTTAATGCATTTTGTCAGCTTATTGATTTTTCACCCCCTTTTTTAAACGTTTAGGATATATATACACGTTCAGTAAATATCTGAATTAGAAAACACTTCAGGGCAATATGTACTGTGTATATGGAGGCCTATGAGACAAAAATCTTCTTTCAATTCTCTTAGTATTTATTTTATAAATGCATAGATGTGACCTGATCTCAAACCTGTGCTCTTGGAGCTGAATTCTTAAAGTTGCGTGTTGGATATTTTGAGTTTATAGTGCTGTTTCTGCATAAGTAACAGTGGAATGAAAAGTCGACTCGGGCTTTGTTAATACTGTAGTTCAGAGCTTCTTGCCAAGATCAGTAGTATAATTTTGATAATTCACTCTATAGAGCCTGGTTTTGAGAGGGTACATGTGTATTTGCAGATGCAAGTATTGGCAACAATGTACCTGAAACAATATTATTCACTAATTTATTGATTAGAATGAATATTGTATTTTGAACTCCCAACACTGGCTCTAAGTTTTTTTTTTACTAACCATTCATCGTAACAAGTGACGTGCCTGACGCAGGGTGCCAATATTTACCTCTGAGAATACGAAACGCAATATATAGGTGAGAGTGGGGAACAGACCAGGAGCAGGTGGAGGTTAATTCCACGCTGAAGAGCAAAAAGAAAGAAGAAAAGGGCATTTTTTCAGGCTCATTTTTTCCTATGAGGCACCTGAAGGTGCTGCGTCACTGGATCACGTTGTCTCTTCTTTCTTTCTGCTTTCCAGCCGCCTCTAGCTGCTCCTAGAAAAAAATATATATATACGTACTGTGTACTGTATATATATATTTCAATGATAATATGAAATACGATCATATGAAATATACCCTTTTTGAGTATATATATCTTGAGCATCACACCCATCCTGCTGTTCCTTGCACATCCCTGTTGTGTGCTTTTATTTTTTGTTTCGGCTGCGTTAACCCCCTCCCCTCTGTCCGTCTGTCCCTCTGGAGTCCCCGTTGATCTCTTCCTTTGTTTTAGCTCATTTCTGTCGTTGGTGTAACTGTTGTGGTGATGGTGGTGATGGTGATGACGGCGATGATTTTGCCTTGCGCGTCGCTGCAGGTGAGTGGCAAAGGGGCGAGCTTGTATCTATGCAGTAGCCGGCCACACCTAAATTGTCCTGTCATTCACGGCCCTTAATTACCACGGTAATTACCACAGTAACCAGCTCTGAATGACGGGAGGTGTTAGGTGGGGCTGGCTACTGCGTTTGTACTAGCTCAGCCCCACCGCTCATCCGTGGTGGCGAGCATGACAGATTTGTCTCTAGATGACCGGCTTAACGGTTTTTCTTTTTATTTTATTCTGTGACATGGGAGATTGACCTTCACAACTGAAGTGAGCCTCGTTCCACAGCCTCACCGGGAGACGAGGTGGCCAGACGAATGCTTAAAGAGTTTGATTTTAGCATCTGGGTTTTCTGCAACATTTTAAACCAGCTTTTGAACACCTTAATGAAATCCCCCGCAGTACAGTTGTGTCCTAGACCCTCCCAGAACATTATACAGTTTCAGCATTAGCTCCTGATTTTTTGCTAAATGCATTCATGCAGTACTTTAATTTGAGTTGGACATATCTCTACACTTGCTTCGTTCATTCTTGGGCCGCTTGGACCGAGGGGGTGTGCTGCCAGCTTGTTATTGATTCTCCGACGGCTGATCGATTATGTGACAGCGCAGTGCTGTGGAAATGCCGTGAGCTCTAGTTGTGAAGGGCGACTGTGTTACAGCTCTCTCGGAGGGAGTCGGTGAAGGTGGCGTCGCCTCAGCTCTCCCAGTGTGGCACCTGTGCTGTACGGAGGCACATACATATACTGTATACACCTGTATACCCCTCGGGTGTGCAGAGGAGGAGGTGAGATCAGGACACACTTCGCAACCTGCACCACGCTCCGTAAAAAATTGAACTTGAAACTATGGGGTTGTGCCTTGAACCGAAGATAACAGCTAAAAGGAGGTTATTTTAAGGCCTTGTAATATGAATTGTTTTAAACCAATTTAAAAAGCTTACTGCCACATACCCTGATCAGTGCAGTGCAGTAGCACAGTTAGACTGCAAAGCAGAGACATCTGACGATCCGTGTGACATACTAGGGAACCCACAGCAGAACCAGGTACAGCCACGGAAAAATAGCAAAGCGTCCGAAGTTACCGCTGTAACCTTTCATCGGGGACGAGCTCAAACAAAACCTGCCGCTGAGCTCTGTCGATGCTGCAGTCGAGGTGCAGAGCTGCATGTTCCTCTCTGTGCAGTGCCCTCCAGATTTATTCGTACCCCCAGCAAAATAGGAACGCGACACCCCAGACAACAGATCGATGGATTGGATAATACATCGTGCATAAAAGTCCCAGTAATAATAATAAAGAGCATTAAGCATAGCAAATCCTTATTTATCGTAAACGAACAACTAAAATCCAGAAAGCATGAGGGTTACATGTATTTCCACTCCTTTAGTTAATATTTTGTAGATCCTCCTCAGGCAGGGTTTAACAGAAACAAGGCACCTTGCGCAGGAATTCCTCTATATAGGCTTCCATTGCACTTGAAAGAGCACAGTGTTGTTGTAGATTTGTTTGGGATTTTATTCAAAGGAATGCGTAGAGGGGTAAATGACAGTGACCCTTGTGATTTCTGGATATCCATTCATTTTTGCTGACAAATATGAATTGCCTCTGTGCGATGCTATTAGAATTGCAGAATGACACGTAAAGAAAATAATCCAGGCACTCTATCCAGTGCATAACTTCTTCTGCTATGTGATGTTTTTATTCCTCATTCATGGGGGGTTATGATTTAATGTGGAGGGTCCTGTGTATTGGTCATTACCGTCTCTGTCCATGTCTCCTCTTGGAAATGGGAGTGAGCTAGACAAGTGATAATTGACGTCGAGCCAACTCCTGTCTTTCAAGTGTTAGTTCTTTATTAGAGTGAGGCGTGACGAGACAGGTGGATTACTACAACTCCCCTCACGGCTTAGACTGCCTGCTGTGTAGAACAGTAGCTCCGCATGAGGTTGCAGTACACCTCTTCATGCAGGCCAGCACTTGGGATGCGGAGGAAGGGTTTTCTTAAGTGTCAGAGGTAACGAAAATAGCTATTTTGTTGTATCTCCTCCTATTTAATCAATATGGTAATTGTTGGAGTCTGAGCATGCCATGAGCAGACGCTGCCAGCACACCTCGCTGGAGAGCTAGCGCCCTCTACAGAGGGAGAGAAGCAGTGCATCTCGGGACACCTCTTCAGTCGGGCCAGCAGTAGACACGAGGAGACAAAGGCCATAGACAAAGCACTACAAACTAAGAAAGAGTGGTGCATTTATTTAATAACTTTGTGCTGTAGGAGAGGATATGTATCGAAAAATTCTGAATCCCAGTATATAAATACAGGAATTTGTTTAGTTCGAGCATTGTCAAATACTTAATACCTTGTGTACTGTACAGCCATTAGGTGTGTTGTGTAGTATAAGTTACATACATTATATGTTTTTGAAAACAACCCCAATGCTTTTAAAGTAATGGACATGATGCCGATAGGCCACGTGGTCCTGGTCCTGGTTTAGTCCAGGGGTCTCCTGCCCTGATCCAGTTATTTTTATACAGTAGGTCACTCACAGTCACCTGCTTCTATAGATTTTCAAAACCAGTGATATATTGGTCTATTGTGCAACAAATCTGAACTCTGAACTCCTCATTTATTTTCCTCCTAGCTGGTGAAAAAGAAATTGTTCCAGGTGTTTAAAAACTGGTGATCTAATGAGCTGTGAAACCTGGTGGCCACCCAGTGGCAGGTGGCAGTATTCACAGGATACTCACTGCTTGCCCTGACTGCTTCAAAGCAGGAAATTAAATAGAATGAGCCTTGTGCATCATTTCAAAATTTGTGCCAAACCTAAATAACATTTTTATCAATTCCTGTTTTCCGAGATGACTTTGTTTTGTAGTTTCGTAGTACACCCGTAGCCAGGAAACAAGAAACTGACATTCACCCGGGTGGTGTGTACTGTATGTGAGCGGTCCGTTGAGCCTTTCTAAGGGGAGTGGGTGCCAGTGCAGTAAGGCATCCTGCCCACTGAACATTTCACCATGGCTCTGAGCCAGTGTGGTCCAAGCCGGTGATCCCTCAACTGTAAACTCCTGGTGCCCGACCGCGGAAGGCTGCTTGTCACCTGCCTCACCTGCCTCACCTGTCTCACCTGCCTCTGGCCACTCTGGCCAGGTCCGGCAGATCCAGAATCCACTGCTGGGGGGGGTTGCATGGGGCAGGTTTCCGTTCAATCTGGCACCTGGACAGCCTTGAGATGTCAAAGGAAAAACACTGGGGGAGACTGAGACGTTGTTCTGACATTGACTCTCTCACTGCATGAGGGAGGGGGGTGTTTTATATGTACTGTATATGTGTTTGTGGTCAGATGAAGTTGGAACTAACTGGAAGATATACTTCCTGTTTCTTACTGAACCCAGCATCGTGCAGTGTTTTTAAAATCCTTTGCACACGGCCCCCTCATATCTTATATCTGATGTAAAAATTGTACAGCCTGTTTTTTATTTGGCAATCTTCAACTCACTCTGTACCACCGAGACCGAGCTCTCTCAGTTTCTCTACAGCTGTCAGCAGTTTCTGCTCCTATGTTCCTGGATACAGATAGTTATACTGAATGTAGGCAGTTCTCTTTTTTTCCTACAGTTTTTGTTCCTTAATTTTTTACTTGAAAAAAGTGATTGACACTGCCTTCCATAGTTTTAGTTCATGGCTTGTCTGCATTTCTTTCTTATTGTTTTTTAGTTTTTTTGTTGTTGTTTTGAGTGTGATCTTTATGATGTATTGGTTGATGTCAGTGAGTTGCACTAAGAACAGTTTAGCATTAAAGCCATTCTGTTAGCAATACTGCTGGTGGTGACAGGAACAATAATGATTATGATAGTAGCCGGATGATTTTCAGTTTTTTTTTCTCTCCCAAAAACAAAGTTGTCAAAATCAAGTTTTACAAACCTAGCAAGACACCACAGAAAATGTCAAATATGTATCGAGATATCTATTAAATACATTGTGCAAAATTGTAATGAAACAAAACCAACATGCAGTAAAAACCTTTGAGAAATGTGACGCAGAAGAACTGACATCTCTTCCAGTACATCAGCATCATTAGCAATAATAGAGGGAAGCAGATCGGACTGGCTGTGCATTGCGGTTTAATCCAGGCCAGGTTTTGTTCTGAACACTGTTCTCTTCTTTCATGTAAATTGAGAATCACTGGTTGTGTTGTTATATCCCCACCCAATCTGGATATTTATCGCCCAATTGTGCGTGTGTCTTGTCTCACTTGGACGCCTCTGTAACCACATGAGAAAACAGAAGACGTGCAGTGAAGTCCTTCCAGCCTTCCCACCCCTTGAGTAAGGAGTCTGTTGACGTGCGGAAAGACAGAAAAATGTTAAGGCTTTTGGCCTTGCTTGGGGTAATAGAGAAACATGGATTTTAATCATATTAAAAATACCGTTCAGCCTGTAGCTGGTTAAACCTGAAATGGATCAGACTGCTGTATGGCTGGTGCCTGATGTGCTTCCCCTCGATGACAGTGTGTTGCTGTGTGCTCTGAGCGATGTAGGTGCCCTGTCCTGTGTTAACAGCCTCTCTGTCTGTGTGTCTTAGACTCCTGCGCACAGCGTCTGTGTTTGTCAGAGCAGGGAGAGCCCCGCCTCCGCTCCCAGTCCCTCACCACCGGCCGGTTCCAGGTACTGTATTGCAGACAGAGAGAGGTACACAGATAAAGGGGGAAAGGGACAAATATGCAGACTGGTACACAGACTAGGCAAGAACCATAAGACGGACAGGAAGACAAGGACTGTTGGACTGATAGAGAAGAACCTTTGGACGGATAGACAGGTAGACAAGGACTGTTGGGCAGATAGATTGAGAAGGACCTTTGGACAGACGGACAGCGAGACCACGACTGTTAGACAGACAGATTGAGAAGGACCTTTGGACAGACGGACTGTTGGACAGATAGAGAAGAACCTTTAGACAGACACTGATAGAGAAGGACCTTTAACAGCAATTAACATGCTAATTTAATAAAATCCAAGCAGTACTTCCTCATGTGAAAATGAAATATGATGCTTCTATTGTAATAATGAAAATGAAATAAAGACCTGTTTTACCACAGCTGCAATGTTCTCCCATAACGATGAGAATGATACCCGATCTCATTCTCCAGCAACAGTTTCTCAGCTTCAGCGAGAGGATCTTGAGCCTTGTCCACCTCGGGGTTTCAGTGACCAGCGCTTCACTCTCGCGGGATGATTTTAAGGAAATGGAACGTGTGCACGCCAAAAGAAAGAAACAAAATATTTTTTCCAAAATAAAACTAAACCCCAGCTTTTCTTAAGTATTGCAAATCACACCTGACCCGGCGCAAACCCGGCACCTGTAGCCAAGCCCCATCAGGCCCGTGTTGAGTTGTCCGAACCGCTGCCCGCACAGGTAGACACAGGTGTGCTGTTCATCGAGGATCGAGGGTGACAATGCACCGTGTGTTTTCTTTTCCAGGTCACCACGGTCCCCCTGACGCCCCCGGACCAACTGGAGGAAGAGAAGGAGACGAAGGGGAGTGGGCGCCCCAGAGCTTCCTCTCAGCGGACAGCCGAGCCCCAGCGCCCACCCCATCCAAACCTGGCGGACACCCACAAGACAGTGGGGCGCTTCTCCGTGATGCGGGCGCAGACGTGGGACGCGGACAGCTCGCCTCTCACCCCCGAGCGTGAGGCTGGGGGCAGCAGCAGCAGTGGCGGCCAGTCTGGAAGCCCTGCTGGAGGAGGCACCCCCCTCCAGGCTGGCGCCCCGGCGTCCCGGGGGCACAGGCCCCGTGCAGAGCCGGGGGGCAAGGCTGAGGGGGAGGAGGAGGAGGAGGAGGAGGAGGAGGATTTGGAGGAAGACGAGTGCGCACCTGCCTGCCCTCCCCGAGGGTACTCCCCCTCGCCCCCCATGAGCAGCGATGACGAGGAGTCGGAGCTGGAGGACGAGGACTTGAGGAAGGAGCTGCAGAAACTTCGGGAGAAGTGAGAGAAGGGAGGAGGAGGATTGTGAGAGTGTGTTCCTGTAGCTATGGCACCTGTGTGTAAAGGTGTACAGTATATGTGTGCCTGTAGATATGACACCTGTGTATACAGGTGTATATGTGTACCTGTAGCCATGGCACTTGTGTGTGTACAGGTGTATATATGTACCTGTAGCTGTGGCACCTTTGTGTGAACAGGTGTATGTGTATACCTGTAGAAAAAACACCTGCGTGTACAGATGTGTACTGTATGTGTACCTGTAGCTATGTCACCTGCATGTGTACAGGTGTACATGAATACCTGTACTTATGGCACCTGCGTGTGTACAGGTGTTTTTATGTACCTGTAGCTATGGCACCTGTTTGTGCACAGGTACATATGTGTACTAATAGATATGATACTTGTGTATCTGCCTGTGTTGCCTGTCTGTCTCTGTTCAGCTGACTGTATCTTTGTTCCCCTGACTCTTTCTGCCTGCCCTGTCTGTCTGTTTCTGTTCATCTGACTCTGTCTGCCATACCCATCTGCCTCTCCCTCTGCCTACCTGACTCTCTGTGTACTCACCCCGTCTGCCTCTCTGTCTGCAGGCACATCCAGGAGGTGGTGTCCCTCCAGGCGCAGCAGAACCAGGAGCTGCAGGAGCTGTACCGCCAGCTGCGTCTGCTGAAGGAACACAAAAACGCCCCCTCCACTCCCCCCCCCTCGCAGTGCCTGTCTCCGCGGCGACCGCGCTCTGCCAAAGCCAAGCTGCGCAGCCGCCCGCAGTCGTTTTCGCAGACGGACAACGGGCTGGCGCACCTGGGTAAGGAGGATGAGAAGTGGGCTTTGTGTACATCCGCCTGTTCGGAAAGCCCTCCTCTCTCTACCTGCAGCTGCGACTCGTATTGTAACCTGACACTCGCTCAGCCCCAGCTCTAATCCCTTGTAGCCTTCACTCCGGTTCTTGCGCACAGGTCCAAGGAACCGCGGGTTTGCAGGAGAATTTACATGGGTGCAGCTTCATCCGAGGACTGACTTTATGTCTGAGAACGTTTTTCATGAGATGAAGTGACCGTGTTGTGAAGCGACAGTAAACTTGAGAGGACTCCTTGCACGTGGTTGTGGTTGTGCATCATGACTGGCGGACCAGCCTTTCATACTGTCGTGAGCAGGAGCTGCTGTTTCAATAAAACAGGTCTATATTATATTAATAATCTATATTATATTAATAATGGGGTAAACTTACCCAGGTCCACGGGTCATCATTTGAATATTTTCATTTGTCATCCCAGGATGTTGGATGCACCTCATGCTGGGCAAAGGACCAAAAAGTGATGACCTTTTGCACGGGCTGTGGCCTCAAGTGAGTGCCATGCAATCGTAGCACAATGAGCTGACTCTACTTCTGCCTGTCCGTTTGTCCACAGGAGTCCAGCCATCCTGCTGTCTCTCTGGGGAGGAGTGCCGTCTCTCGAACCCCACCCCCTCGGAGGTGGATGGCCATGTGGGGGCGCTGGGCGGCCTGCACAGCCACAGCTGCCCCCAGGGCTTCTCCCAGCACGGTGAGACACATCACTGTTTTCAAATGTCCCTGGGCTGAGAGTATACATCTCCTAAATATGTGAAATTTGCATTTACAATCGAGAACAGGAGGTGCATTTTTACTCAAATGGCTGTGTAAGTCTGGAGGAGCCACCCAGCCATGTTTTGAAGCCAGTACACTGGTAACTACAAACTACACAGGCACCAGATGGGCCAAATGGCCTCTTCTTGCTGAAAACCTTTATGTTTTTATATTCTTGTGTTCTGAAAGGCCCTACAGATGTATACAGTTTAGTATAAACTTTTTAAAAAAGGGCGGAGTGGTGGCACTGTGGCTAAGGATCTGTGCCTGTGGCTGGAAGGTTGCCGGTTCGTATCCTGTGGCCGGCAGAGGAATCCTACTCTGCTGGGCCCCTGAGCAAGGCCCTTCACCCCAGCTGCTCCAGGGGCGCCGTATAAATGGCCGACCCTGCGCTCTGACCCCCAGCTTCTCTCCCTGTCTGTGTGTCTCCTGGAGAACAAGCTGGGGTCTGTGAAAAGACAAATTCCTAATGCAAGAAATTGTATATGGCCAATAAAGTGATCTTATCTTATAAACCTGTCACTGGGTCCCAGTGTGGTTTTGGGAATGATTGTTTTTAGAAGTGCCAGTGTCTCAGAGGGACTGGCTTTGTGAGAGAGTGTCCCAGTGGGCCTCCTGAAAGAGGAGACTGGAGCAGAAGTGGCCGAAGGCTCGATAGGAGCCGTGGACCTGATTGACTGAAGCTCCCGTTCTTGCTGGTGCTGTAGTCAGTCAATATGCAGTGTAACTTCTCACCCCCTTCTGTTTTTCGAAGAGCAAATGAGGAACGTCACAAGGGCGTCTTTCTTCCTCTTGC
Organism: Lepisosteus platostomus; assembly: GCF_059453375.1. NCBI lineage: Eukaryota > Metazoa > Chordata > Actinopteri > Semionotiformes > Lepisosteidae > Lepisosteus > Lepisosteus platostomus. Next base: position 3,915,023 of record NC_142613.1, read on the forward strand.
GTAACATCTCTGTTTACATCCTTACTCTACTTATCCAATGCTGAAATATCGATACACACATTTGTTTTACTGATATGACACTACCATACTTAGTACTGTACTGCTTCCTTAGTGGGGCTTCTTCTGAGGTACTGAATAGACATCAGTGTGTCCGGAAGTCTGTGGCTCCTGTATTTTTAAGAGCTCTCTGCCTCAGCACCTACTGTAAACTGCTCATGTGTTTTCTGTGAAGGACCTTTGACCTGCTCCAATGCCCACGCCCTCCCCGCTGCATCAGCCAATAAGAAAGGCATGTTCACAGATGAGCTGCACAAGCTGGTGGATGATTGGACGAAAGAGACTGTGGGCAACGCCCTCACAAAGCCCAGCCTCAATCAGATCAAACAGATCCAGCAGAAGCAGGAGATTGGTGTCTGGAACCAGCCGTCTGAGGTACAGTACACAGCCTCGGGTCCTGTCCAATACTGCAATACTGCACTCGCACACAGATTCACAGATTAGGTGATGATACATCGTACAGAAGGCCTCCTAATGCAATTAAACATTTGGTACAGCACATCACAATACAACAGTGTCTTCCTCTTACCCTTTATTTTTCATAATTTTTAAAAGTACGAAAAATATTAACACTATCTATGTGCATTTACACGTGGTACTAATTTTGTAAATATGCAAAATTACAGACATACAGCTTTGCATGACACTGTTTAAAAGCTGTTTAAAATAAATCTCAGCCCAGGCTCTGGTATCTTCAGATACCTCGGCTTGAGAGAATTAAAATTAAATTTAAAAGCACAATTACTGGCGGGGAGCCCTGATGTTGCTTTTCTCTTCCTCATTCTGCTTCGGTCCCTGACACCTGATTTGCCCTCCGTGTTTCAGAGTTCTGGTTCCGGGTGGTTCCCCGCTGGGCCCGCGGGTCACAGCTGCGGCATGGGTATCCCAGCAGCGCCTGTTCCTCCTGCCGTGACGCCGTTGCCCCCTCTGGCCGCCCCCTTCCCGGCAGCCCCTGGGTTCGGGCCCCCCCCCGCACACCTGTGCCAGTTCGGCGGGGGCGGCGGGGGGGCGGCCTACGCGATGCAGTGGACCGGACTGGTGGCCCCGACGCCGCCGCCCGCGCAGACGCAGGCCGTGCATGCGCCGCATCAGGCCGCGCCTGTCCCCCCGCCCCAGACCCTCCCCCCCTTCATCCCGCCGGGAAACGGCATCCAGCCCGTCATGGGCCCCGTGCCTGCCCCGCCGGGGGCCGTCGGCGCCCCCAGCCTGATCGTGGGGGCGCCCCGCTCCTGCTCCCCCTCGTCCTGCTCTTCCTCCTCCTCCTCCTCCTCCTCCTCCTCTTCTTCGTGTTCTTCGTCTCTGGCTGCCTCCGTGAATTTGCCCGCTAGCATTTCCCCGTCCGCTGGCCTCCACAAAGCCGCTGCTGTACCCCTGGGACCCCAGTAGTGTGTGAGGGAGAGAGCGAGCGAGAGAGTGAGAGGGAATGAAAGAGTGAGAGAGGGAATGAGAGACACCGAGGGAAAGAGGGCCATATTCATGAAACGTCTGCAGCCTTATTTTACTGCACTTGTACAAAAAAATAAAGAAAAACAAACTCCTGGAGTGGGGGCTTCTAAATTCTGAATGCATTACTGATGGTTTCCAAGTTCACTGCGTTGTTATCCTGTTTTAAAAAAAAAACCCTGTGTAAGCTTAGTGTGACAGTAAATATTTCAGGACTTTGGCAGACAGAGAAAGCGAATGAGAGTGGGCGTGTGTTTGTGCAGGAAGGGTCCATCTAAGCCTGATGGGCTGGAGCCACATCTGCATTTCATCCCAACCTGATTTTCAATGACTTGGTCCTTTCCCGGCTTCGCTCCCATTGCACTACAGTTTGATGCATTTCCATTGGAAGTCCGGGCTGCAGGCTCTCGTGTGTGAGCTAACATCAGATGCTGGATATGTTCTGCTTTTTCCCTTATTTAAAGTAAATTCGCCTGGAGTTACCTGTGAAGTTACAGTATTTCGATATACTTGTGTGTGTATATGTATGCGTGTATACATGTATATGTGTGCTTTTCTGCTTCGTTGGTACTTCGTTGGAGACTGCAGCTCCTAAAGCACATAATGCATAAAACTGCATTATAATGGGAGTCTTGTTAATGGGTCAAAAAAGAATCTCTCAGGTTTGATCCAGTAGCTACTTATAAAATACACCCTTGAAACCTGCAGATTGTAAAGGACACTGGAGCAAAGTGCTATGCCAACCCCTCAGTACCCCTCTATTCTCACTGGATTGTTTCCCCTGAACTGCTTACGCAAGGCAAAATACAGAGAGACAAGGGAATCGGGCACCAGTTAGACGTAGAAGACACAGAGAGACACAACAGACACAGAAATACAGAATCAGTCAGATTTATGGGCACACAGACAGACTTGGGCAGACTGAAATAGACACATAGACAGAGCGATATACAGGCACACAGACAGTCAGACTCACTCAGATAAACAAGTCCACACACAGGCAGACTGAGACATACAGGCACATAGACAGGCAGACTCGGTCAGATAGACAGGTCCACAGACAGGCAGACTCGGTCAGATATACAGGCACATGGACAGGCTGACTGAGACATACAGGCACATAGATTCGTTCAGAGATACAGGCACATGGACAGACAGACTGAGATAGACAGGCAGACTCGTTCAGATATACAGGCACACAGACAGGCAGACTGAGACATACAGGCACACAGACAGGCAGACTGAGACATACAGGCACATAGACTCGTTCAGATATACAGGCACACAGACAGGCAGGCTGAGATAGATAGGCAGACTCAGTCAGATATACAGGCACATGGACAGACAGACTGAGATAGACAGGCACATAGGCAGACTCGGTCAGATATACAGGCACACAGACAGGCAGGCTGAGACATACAGGCACACAGACAGACAGTCTCGGTCAGATATACAGGCACGCGGACAGGTAGGGAAGAGAAGGTAGAGCAAAAGAGAGAGACGGGGCATGCCCACACTTTCAGTTTTCCTGTTTTCTTTGCTAGTTATGGAATGAAATGGTTTATTTCTGCAGCCACAGTGATTGTCAGTGTGTGTGAGGATGGGTTTGTGAAAATGCTAAGCCATGTCAGTATTCATGAGAATTAAAAGACTCCGCCTGACCTCTTAAAACAGAGACATGAAGGAAAAGAGAATTTATTATTATCATTATTATTATTAAGAATGCAGTTACTTAGGGAATTAATAAATACAGTGTGATCCGTATTCGATCAGTATTAAAGCTGTGTAACATGTCCCATGTTTTCTGTGTATAAAGCTTTTATCTGTAGGGAATCTTCATGAAACAGATTAAAAATGGTGGCGCTAAACACCAACAGAAGACATATAGTAACGCTTTTTATCCCTGCGTGTATTTAATAATAATAATAATAATAATTAATAATTTACTTTTGTAGTAGGATTTGCTTCGCAATTAAGCCCTTGGAAGACCTGAGAGCATCTCTGAGTCTCTCTGCACATTTGGATAATCTTTCTGCTCAGCAAGGAGAGATTACAGTTCTTGGCTTTTCACACCCGGGACTCTGCTAGCTGCTGTAACTCCAGTCTGTTTCTGCTGCACTGTGATTACCTGGGCCCCAGGAGGGGCGCCCTGCTGAGGATGTGAGAGTCTGTTCAAGCACAGCTTCTGCCAAACCCCACTCCACACGCGATGGAGCTGAAAGACTGGGAGACTCATTACGATGCAGTATTGCCACAGACCCCGGTACTGGTGATTCACGAATCGAGCCAGCATTTGGGACATAGGGTGCTTTGCTGTGCAGTGGGGGCGTGTGACTGGAGTTGCCTGCCTCGTTTGTGCAATGTGACGGTGAAACAGTCTGTGCAGAAAACACAGCTTTGGCCGGGAGTTGCTTCCTGCTGTGCCGGCAGGGCTACGCGGCAGCGTTTTTCTTCAGGCCGAGCATGTGAGCTTGCACTGCTCTAGTCCAGCTCCCGAGGCTTTGCACGGTTCCTACATTTCCACTTTAATAACGTGTATAGTCCCGACACGCTCCGGGTGTCGTTTTCCGATGAGACATTTACAAGGAGGAGAAGAGAACCAGACCGACCCCGACACCTTGTGCCGGCAGATGTTTTTTCCCCGGACGCTCGATCGCGAGTGTGGGGGGCGAACTCGGGCCTGCGTCGCCGGAGCGCGAGGAGGAAACTGAAGGGCAGACGGGAGTGAAGAAGGGAGAGCGAGGGACCCGAATGAGCCAGAGGGGAAGTTTAACGTTTCGTTAAACCTTCTTTTGGACACCAGAAAAACTTGTGAATTAATTCAGCATACGAGTGGTGGGTTTTTAGAGGGTTTAAAAATCATTTTGAGAATTAAAAGATTTCACAGGTGTTTTTAATAACCACTGTATTGTAATTTATTTTATTTTTTTGTAACAGACTAAAATGGCACCCTAAGGCAGTAAAAATGTGAATTTCATATGTGCTGTTTGTTATTTTTGATGATCTTGCGCCGCTCTGGGGTTTCATGGATATAATGTTTAAAAGAAGCCAGTGTTGTCACGTTCTCTTGAGCTGTGTTGTGCTTTGACTGGCTGAATTGCTCTGAAGCCGACTGTAATCGAATGCTGCTGCATCCTATCTCTGCTTCCTGTGTAGTCCTCCTCGCCCTTCCTCCTTGCCCAGAGTGAGCTCTCGTCCACGGACAGCAGCTCTCTGTGAGACACCTGTCGAGGTTCAGCACAGTGGACGTCAGCCCTCGCCTTGCAGCCAGCCTCATCTGTGTCTCAAGTGTGGGCATTGTGGGACACGCATCGTGTTGTAAGGTGGTGGTGCTCTACTAGGATTTAGGGGTACCCCTAAAACTTCACAGAGAGGGCAAGAGTGGGGCACTGCTGGAAGAGCGGAGGGGTTTGCAATCAGAGACACGATTCTCACTTTGACCTGTAAAGATATCGTAAGGGTGCGCATGACATCATCGCAAGTGCAGTAAGGCAGTCTGCTCATCTGACCTTCACAACATGGCTGCTGTTTTCATCATGTCTTATCCTGGACTCCTGAGGGAGGATAAATGATAGGGAAGCCATGTCTGCCTGGATATGCCACCCTAGAAATGTTAACAAAAGGTTTTGCTTGGCTCTCTCAAAATGACGTTCAGTAAATATCAGAAACTATGCCCTTAACTGCTGGGAGTGGGTCAAAGTGTCCTTCTCAAAATGGCTGGCAAGTTCAGTAAGCTTAGAGGACGTTTACAAGAGGCAGAAGGTGAGGAGGCGCACTATGAAGAGAATTTGGGTGTTTAAACACAAAAAGTGCTAAAGTATGAAATCTTAGTATCTGAAAATTCCTATTTCGATTACCATTACAAAACTGTTCTCTGCTGCGTAGGGTTTCGGATGCTGTGTGTGTTGCATTTCTTCTCCTTTCCTGGACTTGAAGTCTGTATGAGTTTCACAGGGGTGAGTAGGCTTGGTGTTTGAAGGTGGGGTCCTCTTGCCTCTTTCTGTCCTCCCCTCCACTGACGAGAGGAAGAAGCTTCTGAAGGGGGCAAGAGGCCTGGTTAACTGTAAGGCAGACTGGGAATTATCTGGGAAGACCGGCCTCCAGTCGGATCTACAGCCACAAAGGCTGGATTTTGACGTTCTGGACGACAATATGCGTCTCTCCAATCGCAGTGTAGAGGGCAGTCCGCTTGTCTCTGCTCTGCTCTGAGATGTACTGTATGACAAGTCTTCTGGCCTGTGGAAAGTTGTCCTAGTGCCAACCAGGCTTCGCTATCCTGGGTTTCAGGTTAACAGCTGGTTCTACAGGACAGCACCTTGCATCTGTAGAAGGGCTGAACAGAAGGATCGACTGGCCACAGCTGGATTACAAGCTCTTGGTTGTAGAGCTGTCTAATTGTAGAGACAGACTTGAGAGGTATAGTATTAGACATTACCTGCCTGCTGCATACAGGCTGCTGCCACAGAGCAGTGGCGTTTCACCAAACGACAAAATAGGTATCGGGTTTTTTTGGGGAAAAAAAAGGTTCCAGGTGGCAAACAACTTCACAGTCATCTTATTTAATTACAGTAGCTTTCTTGTTTTCACACAAAAAATCAGTGTTTAACATTTCAACAGCTGTCTTCAACAGCAGATCCAGACTTTTTCGTTTTCCAATTTACACAAGTTCTGTGGAAAGAGGACCGTCTTAAAACCATCTGCGTCCTCGGGACTCCTTCAAGAGAACTGGATCTCCGGCAGTTATATCCTCTGCATCCTGTGTTGATCCATCATCTTCTCAAGCAGTGCCTTCCGGTCCCCAGCCCGTCTCCCACAGCCCCAGGGTCAGTGATGGGTGGGCAGCCAGTGGGGTCTTGGAAATGGTCATAGTATTGGAGGGCTGAGCTGGTGGAGTACAACTCTTTACAACATACCTTGAGACAATCTTTCCCGTTGCTCAGCAAGTTTCCAGGTGCTGCTCGGTCTTGACAGATTTTTAAAATCCTTTTTAAAGGCCTCTGAACTCAATGGCAAGAAGTGTTTTAGGAAAGTGGGATTGTGGCTCACAATGCTAATACCTGATCAGCAAAGAAAGTGCTACAAGTACACAATACCAGTGTTATTACAACAGGGGCTACAGTCCTAGTACAGTAGAACAGTCCTGTTACAACAGGTTCTGCAGTCCCAGTACAGTAGAACAGTCCTGTTACAATAGGAGCTACAGTCCCAGTACAGTAGAACAGTCCTGTTACAATAGGGGCTACAGTCCCAGTACAGTAGAACAGTCCTGTTATAATAGGGGCTACAGTCCCAGTACAGTAGAACATCCTGTTACAGTAGGAGCTACAGTCCCAGTACAGTGGAACAGTCCTGTTACAATAGGAGCTACAGTCCCAGTACAGTAGAACATCCTGTTACAATAGGGGCTACAGTCCCAGTGCAGTAGAACAGTCCTGTTACAATAGGGGCTACAGTCCCAGTACAGTAGAACAGTCCTGTTACAATAGGGGCTACAGTCCCAGTACAGTAGAACAGTCCTGTTTCAATAGGAGCTACAGTCCCAGTACAGTACAACAGTCCTGTTACAATAGGGGCTACAGTCCCAGTGCAGTAGAACAGTCCTGTTACAATAGGGGCTACAGTCCCAGTACAGTAGAACAGTCTGTTACAATAGGAGCTACAGTCCCAGTACAGTAGAACAGTCCTGTAACAATAGGAGCTACAGTCCCAGTACAGTAGAACAGTCCTGTTACAATAGGAGCTACAGTCCCAGTACAGTACAACAGTCCTGTTACAATAGGGGCTACAGTCCCAGTACAGTAGAACAGTCCTGTTACACTAGGAGCTACAGTCCCAGTACAGTACAACAGTCCTGTTACAATAGGGGCTACAGTCCCAGTACAGTAGAACAATCCTGTTACACTAGGAGCTACAGTCCCAGTACAGTACAACAGTCCTGTTACAATAGGGGCTACAGTCCCAGTACAGTAGAACAGTCCTGTTACACTAGGAGCTACAGTCCCAGTACAGTACAACAGTCCTGTTACAATAGGGGCTACAGTAAAGGTACAGCAGAATTGTCCAGCTACCAGTACAAGTTCTGCAGAACCTATAACACATTGCTTCGTGCAGACGTGTCCATGTAAATCTATATTGTTCTACGAATCACGTGGAATAAAATAATTGAACTTTAATCTCCAAGGATCGTACCAAAACCTCCACTACAGCAGGGGAGTAGCTGTTTTTGTGACTGTATCACAAGTTAGCAGTTTCACTTTAAGATTAGTATGTTAGCCCGGTGCATCAGTACATAAATTTAATAAATCATATTTATGCGTTTAAATGATATATTTTCCGTTTTGCGTAATGTTTTTTTTTATTGTGACTCGGATCATTTGATCAGCTAAGCAGAAGTAGGGGATTATGGTATATGTAGTTTACCAACTATAAAACTTAAAAAGCTTAAAAAATGAATGCCTTTAAAAAAAAATAACCTTGGGTATGTCCTTTTTATAACATCCGTGTCTCTAAAAAGAAACAGCCCCCCCAGTCGAAGTCACACCGTAATGAAAAAGAAACTGTGCGTGCGTGTTGGGGGGATTCTTTTTGGTTTTAAGCGCAGATGCGCCTTACGTGTCTTTGGGATATGTCGTTTTTTCCCCGTGAGCAGCAATGCTTCCAGAGCAGAGCGGCGCGGTGCGAAAGAACTCCATTTCCCAGCAGGCCCAGAGCGGAAGTCCCTTCCCCTCCCCCTAGCGCCTGGGAACCACAACATGGCGGACGTTGCATGAAGAATTTAACAACATGAATTTCTGAAAGGGGGAGAAAAGAGGGGGGGGGAAGAAGCCGTTTTTTATTTTATTTTGTTTATTTTTTATTTTTATTTTTTTTCCCGGGGGTGGGAAGGGGGGGAACCATTCATTCCAGATCCTGTACTCCTCTCCGACCGCGTATCTCCGGCGCTGACCCAGTTACCAATATTAATCACACCGTCGTTATCGACAGGATCGCTGGGTTTTTTTTTTGGGGGGGGTGGGGGGGTTGGTTTAAAAAATATTTAGCAAAGCCCCTAACTAGTCCTGCATTGAAGAAAAAAACAACAACTAAATGGACAGCTGGATCAAGCCAAACAAGGGTTTTAACTGTAATTTTTCCACGAAAACAACAGCCACGACGGTTAACTGTCTTTTTTCCTCTCATGTGCACGTCTGAAACGCGGACTTTTATTTGAGGACCGAGGACTTGGGCAGCGGGGTCTTCTCGTCTCCGGGACCCGAGGGTTGACGCCGGCCGCTGGTCGGGGGGAGCAGCGCCTGGTTGTAGCGTCGACGTCCCGGGCGAGGAAGGAGGGGGGCACGGGGGCGAGGGAGGGGGGCAGATCCGGCGGCTCCACGACCGCGATGGGAGTCCAGGGGTTTCAGGAGTACTTGGAGAAGAGGTGCCCGGGGGCGGCGGTGCCCGTGGATTTGCTGAAACTCGCCCGCACCGCCGCCCGGCAGCAGCCCCTACACTACCCGCACCCGGCCTCGCTGGGCGCGCCGGCCGCTCACCCGCCTCCGCCGGCCCGCATCCTGATCGACGCGGACTCCGGGCTTCAGCGCCTGTACGGCGGCTACCAGACGGACTGGGTGTGCGGCGGCGAGTGGAACGCCATGCTGGGCTACCTGGCGGCCCTGTCCCAGGCCTGCCTCTACCAGGGCGGCCTGGAGCTGGTGGTCATCTTCAACGGCACCCTGGGCAAGGACCGCTGGCCGGAGTGGGCGCGCCGGGCCCAGGGGCAGCGCCAGACCGCCCAGCTCATCGTCAACCACGTCGCCAGCAAGGGAACCCCGCCGCCCCGCGCCTGGTTCCTGCCGCCGGCCTGCCTCAGCCACTGCATCCGCCTGGCCATGCTGCGCTACCGAGTGCGGGTGAGTGCCGGGGCCGGGCCGGGCCGGGCCGCGGGGTCGGACTGACGCCGGCGTGACGGTACCGGGAGGAGCGGCGGGAGGGGACCGGCCTGCTGGCGGCCCCGGGAGTCCCGACAGTCGTGCTGGTTCTTGGGGGGGGGGGCGTTGGCGATCGTCTCTTGGCTGGGGGGGGCGCGGGAGGTAATTCGTGTCGTTAAGCGAGTGACATCGCCGGTGGCGTTAATGGCATCTGTTCCGTAGGAGGGACTCGCACCCGACACGGTGCCCGACTTTGCTGCTTTGGATCCACTCGGGTTTCCCGTTTTTGTTGTTACGAACCGAACCGGCCCGGCCCGACAGATTCAGGTGTGGACCGCCCGAGTCGGGGGTCGCGGTAATGGGCTTTTAAAAGCAGTCGACACCCGCCCTCCCGATAATCGACCGGTCGATGAATCGATTAGTCGGTTCGCTCCCTCCTCCTCCTCCTCCTCCCATATTCGGCCTCGGGTTTGCTTGCGGTGGGAGGAGCTGTCGAGCGGCTGCGCGGTTTTATCCGTGTCGGTCGTCAGGAGTGGACGAGAGCAAGTCCGAGGAGCGTCTGGCGGGGCGGGTTTCTGTGCTGGAGGGGTAGTTGATCGGCTCGGGGGGTAATCGTACAGCTCCCCCCAGCCCTGCCTGTAACGGGGAGCTTCACACCGAGGGATCTGGGAGCCACACTTGATCCGTCCCGTCCTCTGAGCCCCAGGTGGAAAAATGCGACTGAGACGTGTTGGGGTTTTTTTTTTTCCCCGCTGTGGAAATGTCGCCCGCATGAGGCGGTTTCCTCCAATGTCCGACGCTGAGTGCCCGACTCGTGCATTTATGACATCAGGATCACCATGGCTTGGTTTCTGCAGCTCTGAGCTCTATGGGCTCCTCAAAACCCTCCTCCAGAAGTTGCTATATGTCTGAAACTCTGCAGCCAGACTGCTGGGTCACGCCAGACCCCGGCTGCCTATCACCCCTGCACTCGAACGTCTTCACTGCTTGCCTGTGGAGTCACGTACTCCATACAAGATCCTGTCCCTGACTTTGAAGACTCTTTGAGTAGATTGGGCTTTGTCACACAGCTCTGGGCTCCTGCGTGTTTACAGTCTGCCCTGGAGGCGCTGGTCAGCCGAGGTTGGCGTCTGCGCATCGTACCCGGGGCTAAATCTCGGACGACCGGTGGCCTCCCTGCTCCTGCGTTGTGAAACGCCCCTTTCTCCAACTTCTCAAGACCAGAGTTCTTTGACTCTTCTGTAAACTTAACTTTTTACTAGGGTTTATTTCTCTTTGCCCTGCAGTTTGTCCTTTATGTCCATGTTTTAGCTTTATTTATTGTTTTGTATGTTTCATTTCTTCTTTATTTTTGGCATCCTAGGGTTTGAAACGGTGCTTTATTAATAATATATTATAATACTCTGACTCTTGCTCCTACTGTAACAGGACTGTTCTACTGTACTGGGACTGTAGCTCCTATTGTAACAGACTGTTCTACTGTACTGGGACTGTAGCTCCTACTGTAACAGGACTGTTCTACTGTACTGGGACTGTAGCTCCTATTGTAACAGACTGTTCTACTGTACTGGGACTGTAGCCCCTATTGTAACAGGACTGTTCTACTGTACTGGGACTGTAGCTCCTATTGTAACAGGACTGTTGTACTGTACTGGGACTGTAGCTCCTACTGTAACAGGACTGTTCTACTGTACTGGGACTGTAGCTCCTATTGTAACGGGACTGTTCTACTGTACTGGGACTGTAGCTCCTATTGTAACGGGACTGTTCTACTGTACTGGGACTGTAGCTCCTAGTGTAACGGGACTGTTCTACTGTACTGGGACTGTAGCTCCTAGTGTAACGGGACTGTTCTACTGTACTGGGACTGTAGCTCCTATTGTAACGGGACTGTTCTACTGTACTGGGACTGTAGCCCCTATTGTAACGGGACTGTTCTACTGTACTGGGACTGTAGCCCCTATTGTAACAGGATGTTCTACTGTACTGGGACTGTAGCCCCTATTGTAACAGGACTGTTCTACTGTACTGGGACTGTAGCCCCTATTGTAACAGGACTGTTCCACTGTACTGGGACTGTAGCCCCTACTGTAACAGGGCCGTTCTCTCTCCCACCCTGTTGTTCCCAGGTGGTGCAGACACTGGAGGATCACCACCAGGAGGTGATCAGCCTGTACCGCGACTGCGGCTTCCAGGGCCTGATTGCCCACGACTCGGAGTACGCCCTCTGCAACATCCCGGCCTACTTCAGCTCCCACGCCCTCAAGCTCAGCTGGAATGGCAAGAACCTGACCACTAACCAGTACCTGCTGCCCGAGGTGGCCCGGCAGCTGGGCCTGAAGCCCGTGCACTTCCCTGCCTTCGCCGCCCTGCTGGGTGAGGGGGGGCGTGTGAGGCGGGGGGGCTGTTTTGATGAGGTGACAGGTGGGGGTGTGTGTGGGGGGGTGTATTTTGAGCAGGTGATAGGTGGGGGGGTGTATTTTCAGCAGGTGATAGGTGTGGGGGGGTGTATTTTCAGCAGGTGATAGGTGTGGGGGGTGTATTTTGAGCAGGTGATAGGTGGGGGGTGTATTTTGAGCAGGTGGTAGGTGGGGGGTGTATTTTGAGCAGGTGATAGGTGGGGGGGGTGTATTTTGAGCAGGTGATAGGTGGGGGGGTGTATTTTGAGCAGGTGGTAGGTGGGGGCTGTATTTTGAGCAGGTGATAGGTGTGGGGGGTGTATTTTGAGCAGGTGGTTGGTGGGGGGTGTATTTTGAGCAGGTGGTAGGTGGGGGGGTGTATTTTGAGCAGGTGGTAGGTGGGGGGTGTATTTTGAGCAGGTGATAGGTGGGGGGGTGTATTTTGAGCAGGTGATAGGTGTGGGGGGTGTATTTTGAGCAGGTGGTAGGTGGGGGGGTGTATTTTGAGCAGGTGGTAGGTGGGGGGTGTATTTTGAGCAGGTGGTAGGTGGGGGGGTGTATTTTGAGCAGGTGGTAGGTGGGGGGGTGTATTTTGAGCAGGTGGTAGGTGGGGGGGTGTATTTTGAGCAGGTGGTAGGTGGGGGGTGTATTTTGAGCAGGTGGTAGGTGGGGGGGTGTATTTTGAGCAGGTGGTAGGTGGGGGGGTGTATTTTGAGCAGGTGGTAGGTGGGGGGTGTATTTTGAGCAGGTGGTAGGTGGGGGGGTGTATTTTGAGCAGGTGGTAGGTGGGGGGGTGTATTTTGAGCAGGTGGTAGGTGGGGGGTGTATTTTGAGCAGGTGATAGGTGGGGGGGTGTATTTTGAGCAGGTGGTAGGTGGGGGGTGTATTTTGAGCAGGTGGTAGGTGGGGGGTGTATTTTGAGCAGGTGATAGGTGGGGGGTGTATTTTGAGCAGGTGATAGGTGGGGGGGTGTATTTTGAGCAGGTGGTTGGTGGGGGGTGTATTTTGAGCAGGTGGTAGGTGGGGGGGTGTATTTTGAGCAGGTGGTGTGGGGGGTGTATTTTGAGCAGGTGGTAGGTGGGGGTGGAGGGGGTGTGGGCAGGGGTTGGGAGAGGTGAAGGAGTAGCAAGGTGGGGGCAGGCAGGGCTGGAGAAATCGTGATGCGGGTACGAGCAGCGGGAAGGTGGAGGATGGTAGGGGATAGTGGCGAGTGGGAGACAGGGATGAGTCTCACACACACCTGACTGTGCTTCTGTCTCCCTGCGGTGCCTTCCTGTCTGTCAGGGAACCACATTCTGCCTGACGAGGACCTGGCTGCCTTTCACTGGAGCCTGCTGGGCCCAGAGCACCCACTGGCCTCCCTCAAGGTACGGACCTGCGCCCCCCCCTCTCTCACGGCCGCTCCGCTGACGTCACTGCATACTTGAAGTCTCCCGACAAGTCGCGGCTCGCATCTCTCATTGGCCCGGAATGATCCCACTGCTGCCACCAAGGCGCACTCAGCCAATCACACGCTGCCATGTGGGGAATCCTGCCTCGAGCAGGCGTGTGCGCTGCCTCAGGCTCGTCAATTCTGGGTCCCGGTGCCTCTCTGCTCTCTCCCCTTCTTTCCTCCCCCATTAGGATTGGGAGCAGCTCTGATTCTGGCAGGTGTGGGAATTCTGGAATTAAGATGTGTTATTTTAGGGAAGTTTGTCTAATCCAGGGGTTCTTAACCTGTACAGCAGCTGCACCCCTTTGGGTCTGAAAATGTCTTCTCAGACGTCTTATCAAGACCCGTTGATGAAACCTAAACCTAAGACACATCATAACTTTAGAATGAGAGAGAGAGAATTATTTATTAGCATTTCACGGTAAAATTAAGAACACGTGAAAAAATACTTCATTTTTGATGTGTAGCTTAAAACAACAAAGTCTGATGACCCAAAGTAGTTGTACTCACATGCACATGCTTAGTCTGTGTTCTCAGTGTTTCAGCTGTTCAAAACGTCTGGCTTATGTCTCGCACCCCAAGTTAGGAACTGCTGGTCTAATCCCAGAGTATGTGTTCCAGAGCAGCAGAAGGTGCACCTCTGTCTCTGCGTCTCCCCTCTGGCAGTAGGGAGATCAGCTCTGCTTGCGGCGGGAATTGGGGCAGGTCGTGTTTGAGCACCGTGGCTCCGGAGTCTTCTGGAGCTCCTCGCAGCGTTCCACCAGATATCAAACGGTTCTGTCTGAGCAGACGAGCCTCGGTTTCACATTGAATTCCCAGTCAAGGAGGGGAAGTGGTTGAAGAGGCCCTCTGCGTTCTGCTTGACAACAAGCGGTGTTCTGCGCGGAGTTTGTGCTGTTTGTTTTAGACCCGGTCGTTGTGCCGCGCGCGCCGGGAAGGCTGGGGAGGCTCCAGTGTGCTGTAACCTCCAGGAATAAACCCGAGCGGTTCTCCCTGCCCCCCAGGTGCGCGCTCACCAGCTGGTGCTGCCCCCCTGCGAGGTGGTCATCAAGGCCGTGTCCGAGTACGTCAGCTCCATCAAGGACCTCAGCAACCTGGACGCTGTGGCTAGAGACGTCTTCAAGCAGTCGCAGGTGACGTCTCCCAGATCGTGCAGATCGCAGTGTCTTTTGTCCTCCTGTCTCTCCGGGGGGGGTCCAGCTGCCCCATGAGCTACAGGGCCTGAAGGGGTTTTTACCCAAGGACGCTGGGGGGGTAGATGGGGGCTGCGATGACACGCGAGTTTCAGCACAGCGCTGGCACAGATGAATGAAACTCTTCCTAACGGGCTGCCGAGAGCCCGGGTGCCTGTGCCTGGTGAGTTCGGAGGAGCGAGCCGGTGTCACCGGCGGGGCCGCGGGGTGTGGCGGTCTGGGGCCGCCGGTTCGACCCCCTGACCTGCGGGGTGTCGGCTGTATTAACCCCTCGCTCTCTCTCTCGCAGTCTCGGATGGAGGACAAGGTGGAGCGCTTCAAGAAAGCAGTGGAGTATTTCTCCGCAGCCAGTAAGCCCCGAGCCCTGGCCATGGGACCGTCGCCCTATCTCAGTGAGTGCAGCAGCAGTCCTCTGATCTCTCTCTCTCTCTCCTCCCTCCTTCCTCTTCTCTCTCCTCTCACTCCCCCTCCTTTCTCTCTCTCCTCCCTCCTTCCTCTTCTCTCTCCTCTCACTCCCCCTCCTTTCTCTCTCTCCTCCCTCCTTCCTCTTCTCTCTCTCCTCCCTCCTTTCTCTCTCTCTCCTCCCTCGTTCCTCTTCTCTCTCCTCCTTCGTTCCTCTTCTCTCTCCTCTCTCTCCTCCCTCCTTCCTCATCTCTCTCCTCCCTCCTTCCTCATCTCTCTCCTCCCTCCTTCCTCATCTCTCTCCTCTCACTCCCCCTTCTTCCTCACTCCTCCCTCCTTCCTCATCTCTCTCCTCTCACTCCCCCTCCTTTCTCTCTCTCTCCTCCCTCATTCTCCCTATTTCTTTCTCTGGAGAGGACCTCGTTATACACTGGTGAAATATCACCTGCCTCCCCTTGCCTATCTCCCTCCAGTTCCAAGCTTTGGGCCAGGGCAGTATGGAGGTCCTCCAGGCCCACACAGCCACATGGGGGCGCTGCAGCCAGGCAAACCACTGGTAAGTCCACATAATCACATAGGCCTGTTACAACAGAGACTACAGTCCCAGTACAGTAGAACAGTCCTGTTACAATAGGAACTACAGTCCCAGTACAGTAGAACAGTCTGTTACAATAGGAGCTACAGTCCCAGTACAGTAGAACAGTCTGTTACAATAGGGGCTACAGTCCCAGTACAGTAGAACAGTCCTGTTACAACAGGAGCTACAGTCCCAGTACAGTAGAACAGTCTGTTACAATAGGAGCTACAGTCCCAGTACAGTAGAACAGTCTGTTACAATAGGAGCTACAGTCCCAGTACAGTAGAACAGTCTGTTACAATAGGAGCTACAGTCCCAGTACAGTAGAACAGTCTGTTACAATAGGAGCTACAGTCCCAGTACAGTAGAACAGTCTGTTACAATAGGGGCTACAGTCCCAGTACAGTAGAACAGTCCTGTTACAACAGGAGCTACAGTCCCAGTACAGTAGAACAGTCTGTTACAATAGGAGCTACAGTCCCAGTACAGTGGAACAGTCCTGTTACAATAGGGGCTACAGTCCCAGTACAGTAGACCAGTCCTGTTACAATAGGGGCTACAGTCCCAGTACAGTAGAACAGTTCTGTTACAGTAGGAGCTACAGTCCCAGTACAGTAGAACAGTCTGTTACAGTAAGGGGCTCAGAAGTATTGTAGTGTGCTGTGCATATTTAAAATGTGTTAATGTCTCTCCATCTCTTCCTGGCTGCTCTCTGTTGTCCGTCCCTTCCCCTCAGTATCCCCCTCAGGTGACAGGGAAGCCAGCCTATCCCAGCGGCTCTTACCCTGGCGGCTCCGGCCCCGGCCCCGCCCTCCTGTTCCAGGCCCCGCCCCCCATGCAGGACTGCAACGACTCGCTGGCGAAGGCCGCCTTCTCCGATTGGTCAGCTCCCTACGACGGCTCCTCCGGGGGCGGCCCCCAGGGCCACGGCCCCCGACATCCCAACCACCACGTGCCGGCTCCTCCCGGCCCCCCCTCTGCCCCCGGCTCCTCTCCCTCCTCCTCCTCCGACGGGGAGGAGCAGAACGAAGCCAGCGCCAAGTAAGAGTCCTCCCTTCTCCCGTCTCCTTCCTTCCCGGACCGCGGGACCGCCGTGGCCGAGCCGCACCGCTGACCTGTGGTCTCCCGTTTTCCCGTTTCCCTCTCTCAGCCACGTTCCGGACAAGTCGCGCCCCAAGGGAGGATGGGAGGAGGGGGGGAAAGGGGACGGAGGAGGGGGCGGAGTTGGCGACGGTCTCCAGGGAAACGGAAGCTCACATATCCCGTCCCTCCTCTCCATGGCAACGCGGACTCACATGGACATCACCACGCCCCCTCTGCCCCAGGTTGTCGCTGAGGTGCTTCGGGTTGCAGAACACCGACACCGCCGGGGTCTGATGTACCCCTACATCTACCACATACTGACCAAGGTACTGTACCCCTACATCTACCACACACTGACCAAGGTACTGTACCCCTACATCTACCACACACTGACCAAGGTACTGTACCCCTACATCTACCACACACTGACCAAGGTACTGTACCCCTACATCTACCACATATTGACCCGGGGACTGACTGTACCCCTACATCTACCACACACTGACCAAGGTACTGTACCCCTACATCTACCACACACTGACCCAGCGACTGTACCCCTACATCTACCACATACTGACCAAGGTACTGTACCCCTACATCTACCACACACTGACCCAGCGACTGACTGTACCCCTACACCTACCACATACTGACCAAGGTACTGTACCCTACATCTACCACACACTGACCCAGCGACTGACTGTACCCCTACATCTACCACACACTGACCAAGGTACTGTACCCCTACATCTACCACACACTGACCCAGTGAGTGACTGTACCCCTACATCTACCACATACTGACCAAGGTACTGTACCCCTACATCTACCACACACTGACCCAGCGACTGACTGTACCCCTACATCTACCACACACTGACCAAGGTACTGTACCCCTACATCTACCACACACTGACCCAGCGACTGTACCCCTACATCTACCACATACTGACCCAGCGACTGTACCCCTACATCTACCACACACTGACCCAGCGACTGTACCCCTACATCTACCACACACTGACCCAGCGACTGTACCCCTACATCTACCACACACTGACCAAGGTACTGTACCCCAACATCTACCACACACTGACCCAGTGAGTGACTGTACCCCTACATCTACCACACACTGACCAAGGTACTGTACCCCTACATCTACCACACACTGACCAAGGTACTGTACCCCTACATCTACCACACACTGACCCAGTGAGTGACTGTACCCCTACATCTACCACATACTGACCAAGGTACTGTACCCCTACATCTACCACACACTGACCCAGCGACTGACTGTACCCCTACATCTACCACATACTGACCAAGGTACTGTACCCCTACATCTACCACACACTGACCCAGCGACTGACTGTACCCCTACGTCTACCCCACACTGACCCAGCGACTGACTGTACCCCTACGTCTACCCCACACTGACCCGGGGACTGACTGTACCCCAAGTCCTCCCGAATCGCTGAGACGCCCTGAGGTGTGCCCGTGCTCCAGTGACGCCCCGCGCCCCTGCCCTCTGCCTCTCTCAGGGGGAGATGAAGATCCCGGTGTGCATCGAGGACGAGTGCAACCCCGACCTGCCGCCCGCCGCACTGCTGTTCCGCTCGGCGCGCCAGTACGCCTACGGCGTGCTCTTCAGTCTGGCCGAGACCCAGCGCCGGCTGGAGAGGCTGGCCCTGCGGAAGAGGGTCCCCCTGGAGGGTACGGTCCGCCCTGCACACATCGTACCCATCGGTCATGCTAATAAAGCACCTTGAATTGATTAATTGAATTGAATTGATTACCCCACCCTCCCCCTGTTTCTGTGCACGGTGTGATTACCCCACCCTCCCCCTGTTTCTGTGCACGGTGTGATTACCCCACCCTCCCCCTGTTTCTGTGCAAGGTGTGATTACCCCCCTCTCTCTCTCAATTCAGTTCAAGGTGCTTTATTATCATGACCGATGGGTACAATCAGTGTTGCCAAAGCAAATGAAAGTAATGATAACTCTCTCTGTCCAGTGTGATTACCTGCGTCTCTCTCTGTGCAGTGTGATTACCCCTGTCTCACTCTCTCTGTGCAGTGTGATTACCCCTGTCTCACTCTCTCTGTGCAGTGTGATTACCCCCGTCTCTCTCTCTGTGCAATGTGATTACCCCTGTCTCACTCTCTCTGTGCAGTGTGATTACCCTCGTCTCTCTCTCTGTGCAGTGTGATTACCCTCGTCTCTCTCTCTGTGCAGTGTGATTACCCCCGTCTCTCTCTCTGTGCAGTGTGATTACCCCTGTCTCACTCTCTCTGTGCAGTGTGATTACCCTCGTCTCTCTCTGTGCAGTGTGATTACCCTCGTCTCTCTCTGTGCAGTGTGATTACCCTCGTCTCTCTCTCTGTGCAGTGTGATTACCCCCGTCTCTCTCTCTGTGCAGTGTGATTACCCCTGTCTCTCTCTCTGTGCAGTGTGATTACCCCTGTCTCACTCTCTCTGTGCAGTGTGATTACCCCTGTCTCACTCTCTCTGTGCAGTGTGATTACCCCTGTCTCTCTCTCTGTGCAGTGTGATGACCCCTGTCTCTCTCTGTCTCTGAGCAGTGTGATTACCCTCGTCTCTCTCTGTGCAGTGTGATTACCCCCGTCTCTCTCTCTCTGTGCAGTGTGATGACCCCCGTCTCTCTCTCTCTGTGCAGTGTGATGACCCCTGTCTCACTCTCTCTGTGCAGTGTGATGACCCCTGTCTCACTCTCTCTGTGCAGTGTGATTACCCCTGTCTCTCTCTCTGTGCAGTGTGATTACCCCTGTCTCTCTCTGTGCAGTGTGATTACCCCTGTCTCTCTCTGTGCAGTGTGATGACCCCTGTCTCACTCTCTCTGTGCAGTGTGATGACCCCTGTCTCACTCTCTCTGTGCAGTGTGATGACCCCTGTCTCACTCTCTCTGTGCAGTGTGATGACCCCTGTCTCACTCTCTCTGTGCAGTGTGATGACCCCTGTCTCACTCTCTCTGTGCAGTGTGATGACCCCTGTCTCACTCTCTCTGTGCAGTGTGATGACCCCTGTCTCTCTCTCTGTCCAGTGTGATTACCCCCGTCTCTCTCTCTGTGCAGTGTGATTACCCCTGTCTCTCTCTCTGTGCAGTGTGATTACCCCCGTCTCTCTCTGTCTCTGTGCAGTGTGATTACCCCCGTCTCTCTCTCTCTGTGCAGTGTGATGACCCCTGTCTCACTCTCTCTGTGCAGTGTGATGACCCCCGTCTCTCTCTCTCTGTGCAGTGTGATTACCCCTGTCTCACTCTCTCTGTGCAGTGTGATTACCCCCGTCTCTCTCTCTGTGCAGTGTGATGACCCCTGTCTCACTCTCTCTGTGCAGTGTGATGACCCCTGTCTCACTCTCTCTGTGCAGTGTGATGACCCCTGTCTCACTCTCTGTGCAGTGTGATGACCCCTGTCTCACTCTCTCTGTGCAGTGTGATGACCCCTGTCTCACTCTCTCTGTGCAGTGTGATGACCCCTGTCTCACTCTCTCTGTGCAGTGTGATGACCCCTGTCTCTCTCTCTGTGCAGTGTGATGACCCCTGTCTCTCTCTCTGTGCAGTGTGATGACCCCTGTCTCACTCTCTCTGTGCAGTGTGATGACCCCTGTCTCACTCTCTCTGTGCAGTGTGATGACCCCTGTCTCACTCTCTCTGTGCAGTGTGATGACCCCTGTCTCTCTCTGTGCAGTGTGATGACCCCCGTCTCACTCTCTCTGTGCAGTGTGATGACCCCCGTCTCACTCTCTCTGTGCAGTGTGATGACCCCCGTCTCTCTCTCTGTGCAGTGTGATTACCCCCGTCTCTCTCTCTGTCCAGTGTGATTACCCCCGTCTCTCTCTCTGTGCAGTGTGATTACCCCCGTCTCTCTCTCTGTGCAGTGTGATTACCCCCGTCTCTCTGTCTCTGTGCAGTGTGATTACCCCCGTCTCTCTCTCTCTGTGCAGTGTGATTACCCCCGTCTCTCTCTCTCTGTGCAGTGTGATGACCCCTGTCTCACTCTCTCTGTGCAGTGTGATGACCCCTGTCTCACTCTCTCTGTGCAGTGTGATGACCCCTGTCTCACTCACTCTGTGCAGTGTGATTACCCCTGTCTCTCTCTCTGTGCAGTGTGATTACCCCTGTCTCTCTCTCTGAGCAGTGTGATTACCCCTGTCTCTCTCTCTGAGCAGTGTGATTACCCCTGTCTCTCTCTCTGTGCAGTGTGATTACCCCTGTCTCTCTCTTTGTGCAGTGTGATGACCCCTGTCTCACTCACTCTGTGCAGTGTGATTACCCCTGTCTCTCTCTCTGTGCAGTGTGATTACCCCTGTCTCTCTCTCTGAGCAGTGTGATTACCCCTGTCTCTCTCTCTGAGCAGTGTGATTACCCCTGTCTCTCTCTCTGTGCAGTGTGATTACCCCTGTCTCTCTCTTTGTGCAGTGTGATGACCCCTGTCTCTCTCTGTCTCTGTGCAGTGTGATTACCCCTGTCTCACTCTCTCTGTGCAGTGTGATTACCCCTGTCTCTCTCTCTGTGCAGTGTGATTACCCCTGTCTCTCTCTCTGAGCAGTGTGATTACCCCTGTCTCTCTCTCTGAGCAGTGTGATTACCCCTGTCTCTCTCTCTGTGCAGTGTGATTACCCCTGTCTCTCTCTTTGTGCAGTGTGATGACCCCTGTCTCTCTCTGTCTCTGTGCAGTGTGATTACCCCTGTCTCACTCTCTGTGCAGTGTGATGACCCCTGTCTCACTCTCTCTGTGCAGTGTGATTACCCCTGTCTCACTCTCTGTGCAGTGTGATGACCCCTGTCTCACTCTCTCTGTGCAGTGTGATGACCCCTGTCTCACTCTCTCTGTGCAGTGTGATTACCCCTGTCTCTCTCTCTGTGCAGTGTGATTACCCCTGTCTCTCTCTCTGAGCAGTGTGATTACCCCTGTCTCTCTCTCTCTGTGCAGTGTGATTACCCCTGTCTCTCTCTCTGTGCAGTGTGATGACCCCCGTCTCTCTCTGTGCAGTGTGATGACCCCCGTCTCTCTCTCTGTGCAGTGTGATGACCCCCGTCTCTCTCTCTGTGCAGTGTGATGACCCCCGTCTCTCTCTCTGTGCAGTGTGATGACCCCTGTCTCACTCTCTCTGTGCAGTGTGATGACCCCTGTCTCACTCTCTCTGTGCAGTGTGATGACCCCTGTCTCACTCTCTGTGCAGTGTGATGACCCCTGTCTCACTCTCTGTGCAGTGTGATGACCCCTGTCTCACTCTCTCTGTGCAGTTTGATTACCCCTGTCTCTCTCTCTGTGCAGTGTGATTACCCCTGTCTCTCTCTCTGTGCAGTGTGATTACCCCTGTCTCTCTCTCTGTGCATTGTGATGACCCCTGTCTCACTCTCTCTGTGCAGTGTGATGACCCCTGTCTCACTCTCTCTGTGCAGTGTGATGACCCCTGTCTCACTCTCTCTGTGCAGTGTGATGACCCCTGTCTCACTCTCTCTGTGCAGTGTGATGACCCCTGTCTCTCTCTCTGTGCAGTGTGATGACCCCTGTCTCACTCTCTCTGTGCAGTGTGATGACCCCTGTCTCACTCTCTCTGTGCAGTGTGATGACCCCTGTCTCACTCTCTCTGTGCAGTGTGATGACCCTCGTCTCTCTCTCTGTGCAGTGTGATGACCCCTGTCTCTCTCTCTGTGCAGTGTGATGACCCCTGTCTCACTCTCTCTGTGCAGTGTGATGACCCCTGTCTCACTCTCTCTGTGCAGTGTGATGACCCCTGTCTCACTCTCTCTGTGCAGTGTGATGACCCCTGTCTCACTCTCTCTGTGCAGTGTGATGACCCCTGTCTCACTCTCTCTGTGCAGTGTGATGACCCCTGTCTCACTCTCTCTGTGCAGTGTGATGACCCCTGTCTCACTCTCTCTGTGCAGTGTGATGACCCCCGTCTCTCTCTCTGTGCAGTGTGATGACCCCCGTCTCACTCTCTCTGTGCAGTGTGATGACCCCTGTCTCACTCTCTCTGTGCAGTGTGATGACCCCTGTCTCACTCTCTCTGTGCAGTGTGATGACCCCTGTCTCACTCTCTCTGTGCAGTGTGATGACCCCTGTCTCACTCTCTCTGTGCAGTGTGATGACCCCTGTCTCACTCTCTCTGTGCAGTGTGATGACCCCTGTCTCACTCTCTCTGTGCAGTGTGATGACCCCTGTCTCTCTCTGTCTCTGTGCAGTGTGATGACCCCTGTCTCTCTCTGTCTCTGCCCCTCAGTGCCCCCTGTGATTGTGAAGGAGTGGTCTGCTAGTAAGGTGAAGTCGGCCCTGACCCCAGAGCTGGTTCCGGCGCTGGCGTTCCGGGAGTGGACCTGCCCCAACCTGCGCCGCCTGTGGCTGGGCCGCGCCGTGGAGGACAAGAACCGGCGCATGCGGGCCTTCCTGGCCTGCATGCGCTCCGACACCCCCGGCATGCTGAACCCAGCCAACGTGCCCACCCACCTGCTGCTGATGTGCTGCGTGCTGAGGTACAGCGGGGGGGGTGGAGGGAGGGAGATGAGGGGGATGTGTGTGCGGGGGAATCGGGTATGTGGGGGGAGGGAGCAGGGGTATGTGGGGGGGGAGATGAGGGGTATATTGGGGGGGTGAGGGGTATGTGGGGGGGAGATGAGGGGTAGGGAGCAGGGGTATATTGGGGGGATCAGGGGTATGTGGGGGGGAGATGAGGGGTATGTGGTGGGGGGAGGGAGCAGGGGTATGTGGGGGGGAGATGAGGGGTAGGGAGCAGGGGTATATTGGGGGGGTGAGGGGTATGTGGGGGGGAGATGAGGGGTATGTGGTGGGGGGAGGGAGCAGGGGTATGTGGGGGGGAGATGAGGGGTAGGGAGCAGGGGTATATTGGGGGGGTGAGGGGTATGTGGGGGGGAGATGAGGGGTATGTGGTGGGGGGAGGGAGCAGGGGTATGTGGGGGGGAGATGAGGGGTAGGGAGCAGGGGTATATTGGGGGGATCAGGGGTATGTGGGGGGGGGGAGATGAGGGGTATGTGGGGGGAGGGAGCAGGGGTATGTGGGGGGGAGATGAGGGGTAGGGAGCAGGGGTATATTGGGGGGATCAGGGGTATGTGGGGGGGGGGAGATGAGGGGTATGTGGGGGGAGGGAGCAGGGGTATGTGGGGGGGAGATGAGGGGTAGGGAGCAGGGGTATATTGGGGGGGTGAGGGGTATATGGGGGGGAAGTTAGAAGGAGAAAGCAATGGTATGTGGGGGTATCGGGGGGGACTAGTGGTATGTGGGGGGAGGAGAGAGCAGGGCTGTGTGTGGGGGGGGGGAGCAGGGGTATATCAGAGGGGAGAGGGGCATGTGAGGGGGGCGTTTCAGACAGGAGATAGAGCAGGGACAGGTGGATTGCTGTCTGAGCCGGCTGCGTGTCTGTGTGCAGGTATATGATGCAGTGGCCGGGCGGCCGCATTCTGCAGCGCCACGAGCTGGATGCCTTCCTGGCCCAATCTGTGTCCAGTCAGCTGTACGAGCCCGACCAGCTGCAGGAGCTCAAGGTCAGGGAGGAAAGACTCTCCTCCTCGCCCATGCCTCTCGCTCGCTAGCTCTGTGGTGAGCCCACGGCACTGAGTACCAACTGTCCGTCTTCCTCAGGTGGACAAGCTGGACTCCCGCGGCATCCAGCTGGCTGCTCTGTTCATGTGTGGGGTGGACACGGCGCTGTTTGTGAATGACGCCTGCGGACAGCCCATCCCCTGGGACCACTGCTGCCCCTGGGGCTACTTCGATGGCAAGCTCTTCCAGAGCAAGCTGGCCCGGGCAACCAGGGAGAGAGGAGCCCTCCTGGACATGTGTGAGGGGCAGGTGAGAGAGGGGAACACTCCTGGACATGTGTTAGGGGCAGGTGAGAGAGGGGAACACTCCTGGACATGTTAGGGGCAGGTGAGAGAGGGGAACACTCCTGGACATGTGTGAGGGGCAGGTGAGAGAGGGGAACACTCCTGGACATGTTAGGGGCAGGTGAGAGAGGGGAACACTCCTGGACATGTGTTAGGGGCAGGTGAGAGAGGGGAACACTCCTGGACATGTTAGGGGCAGGTGAGAGAGGGGAACACTCCTGGACATGTGTTAGGGGCAGGTGAGAGAGGGGAACACTCCTGGACATGTTAGGGGCAGGTGAGAGAGGGGAACACTCCTGGACATGTGTGAGGGGCAGGTGAGAGAGGGGAACACTCCTGGACATGTGTTAGGGGCAGGTGAGAGAGGGGAACACTCCTGGACATGTGTGAAGGGCAGGTGAGAGAGAGGGGAGCCCTCCTGGACATGTGTGAGGGGCAGGTGAGAGAGAGGGGAGCCCTCCTGGACAGGTGTGAAGGGCAGGTGAGAGAGGGGAGCCCTCCTGGACATGTGTTAGGGGCAGGTGAGAGAGGGGAGCCCTCCTGGACAGGTGTGAAGGGCAGGTGAGAGAGGGGAGCCCTCCTGGACATGTGTGAGGGGCAGGTGAGAGAGGGGAGCCCTCCTGGACAGGTGTGAAGGGCAGGTGAGAGAGGGGAGCCCTCCTGGACAGGTGTGAGGGGCAGGTGAGAGAGAGGGGAGCCCTGCTGGACATGTGTGAGGAGATCCTTGCTAGACAGGTGTGGGAGAGAGGATTAGAGAAAGGGGATCTGTGCTGGACAGGTGAGAGAGAGTGCTGGACAGGTAACCCAGCTGGACAGGTTAAAGAGGGTTAAAGAAGCCTGTCAGACAGGTGTAACAGGTGAACTCCCTCTGTCCACAGGAGGAGCAGGTGTCCCGTGTGGAGAAGATGAGACAGGCCATCCTGGAGGGCATCAGCCTGAACCGCCAACCCCCTCCTCCGCCCCCGCTGCCCCCCCCACCCTTCATGCCCCCCATGGTGCCTCCCTTTTACCCGGTGCCCCTGTACCCGCGCCCCCTGGGGGCCCTGCCCCCCCACGGCCAGCACCGGGCTCGGGCCTTCCCAGGTGAGCCACAGCCGCACGGCGAGAGGACGGAGCCTCGGGAGGCAGCAGGGAAGTCCGGGGACTCACGGGGTGTGTCTCTCTCTCTCTCTCTCTCAGGAATCCAGGCCATCCCGTCCCACGGAGGGAAGCTGGAGATCGCGGGCATGGTGGTGGGCCAGTGGGCCGGGAACAAGCCGGTCCGCGGCCGGGGGGGCTTCAACGTGCAGGTGGTGTCGGTGGGCGGCGGAGGAAGAGGGTAGGCATCGCGCAGGGCCTGACGTAGATGCCGCCGTCGGAAAGGCTCTCTTGCGCCGCGGGGCACCGACCATCCCGTCAAGTTTTCTTCTGGAGCGGGGCGGCACAGCGACCCCGGGTTCGATTCCGGACCTGGGGTGCTGTCTGTGTGGAGTTTGCATGTTCAACCCCCCCCTACATACTTGTAGGTGAATTGGCTTCAGGAAAAATCAGGCCAAGTGGGAGTGTGTGTGTGTGTGTCCTGTGATGGGCTGGCGTCCCGTCCAGGACGTACCCTGCCTTCAGCCCATTGCTTGCTGGGATAGGCTCCTACTGCTTGGCGACCCCGAATTGGAAGAGGCGGTCAGAGAAGATGGTGGGAGAGAGTGTGTGGTGATTTTAGGATGACACGAGACTTTCCAGTGGGAGCTCCACGTGTCTGTGTTGCACATCCGTTGGTGCAGTTTACTCTGCTGTTGTCTGATCTGTTTACAAATCCTTGAGTCATTCTTCCTCTCTTTCTCCTCTGCCTCCTACCTCCCTCTCCCTCTCTCTGTCCTTGTGCGTTTCACAGGAGGGGGAGAGATCTGTCGATAAGAGGAAGAGGAGGAAAAAAACCGATGACAAGCAGACCGCAGGTATTGATTTATTGTTGTCAGGGGACCGGGCTTCAGTTATGTTAATCTGGAACAGGCCGTTAAGGAATGGATTTGAGTGGTTTGAACTACTGGGCTACTGGCCCGTCCTGCTCAGGGTATGAGTAGATTGTAATGGACTGGACTGGTCAGTCCTGCTCAGGGTTAGAGTACGTTGGACTGGACTGGTCAGTCCTGCTCAGGGTTAGAGTAGATTGGACTGGTCAGTTCTGATCAGGGTAGGGGTAGATTGTAATGGACTGGACTGATCAGTCCTGCTCAGCGTTAGAGTAGATTGTAATGGACTGGACTGGTCAGTTCTGATCAGGGTAGGAGTAGATTGTAATGGACTGGACTGGTCAGTCCTGATCAGGGTAGGAGTAGATTGTAATGGACTGGACTGGTCAGTTCTGATCAGGGTAGGAGTAGATTGTAATGGACTGGACTGGTCAGTCCTGATAAGGGTAGAAGATTGTAATGGACTGGACTGGTCAGTTCTGCTCAGGGTAGGAGTAGATTGTAATGGACTGGACTGGTCAGTCCTGCTCAGGGTAGAAGATTGTAATGGACTGGACTGGTCAGTCCTGCTCAGGGTAGGAGTAGATTGTAATGGACTGGACTGGTCAGTCCTGATCAGGGTAGGAGTAGATTGTAATGGACTGGACTGGTCAGTCCTGCTCAGGGTTAGAGTAGATTGTAATGGACTGGACTGGTCAGTCCTGATCAGGGTAGGAGAAGATTGTAATGGACTGGACTGGTCAGTCCTGCTCAGGGTAGGAGTAGATTGTAATGGACTGGACTGGTCAGTCCTGATCAGGGTAGGAGAAGATTGTAATGGACTGGACTGGTCAGTCCTGATCAGGGTAGGAGTAGATTGTAATGGACTGGACTGGTCAGTCCTGATCAGGGTAGGAGTAGATTGTAATGGACTGGACTGGTCAGTCCTGATCAGGGTTAGAGTAGATTGTAATGGACTGGACTGGTCAGTCCTGCTCAGCGTTAGAGTAGATTGTAATGGACTGGACTGGTCAGTCCTGCTCAGGGTTAGAGTAGATTGGCCTGGTCAGTATTGCTCAGGGTAGGAGAAGATTGTAATGGACTGGACTCTGTACCCCTTTCTTGGGTCTGTGTGCTGCTCACTCGGAGGAGATGTGGGACTTAAGTAACATCTCAGATCACAGCTGAAGTTGAAAATAGACGAGAACTTTCATTCCTTCATGGGTGCGGCATCTCATAATGTAATGAATCTCACACCTCTCCCCCCCCCCAGGTGGGTTCCACAAGCCCCTCCTCCAACGGAGCCCCCAAGCAGGCTGAAGATTCCAAGGTGCGGGCCCTCATCGGGGGGGGCGCCCCACACCTGAATGGCAGCTCCCCGGCTCCCGCTAGCGGCCAGGCGCCGGATCCGCAGCCTGCCCCCACTCAGGCCCAGCCTGTCCAGTGTGCCTTACCCAGCAGAGACAGCCAGTCGGGGGCCAGGGTCCCCTCCGGTAGTGAAGCCGACGACCCCTGTTGCCCTGACGACTGCACGGACGGAGCCGCGGCTGCTCTGCAGAAAGAGGAGTAACCATCCCACATTGCACTGGGGGGGGGGTAGAGGGTGTGATGGGTGGGGGCAGAGGGAGGCGAGAGATGGGAGGAGCAAGGGCAACAGGGATGATGTATTACTGAGAAGACGCAGAGCTGGGAGGTGAGCAGGCTGTCAGAGGGGAGACAGGGGAAGGAGTTTCTCTCCTGGTTTCCCCTGTCCTCGCTCTTCCTGACCCACAGCACAGTGCTGGACCCCAGTAGCTGAGCGCTTTCTGTCTCTGCCTTCCCCCCCCCCTCCTCTCTCTCTCTCTCCCTCTCGCTTTCACTCCCCCCTGTTGAAGAGGCTGAATGGAGCAGACTGACCCAGAATGTGAACCCCAACACCAGAGACCCACCACTGACTCCCTGTTCACCCCTCCCCCCCAGCACAGACAGGCCCACACACAAGCACTAGCTGGGTGGACAGTGGAGACGTTGCTGTGGTAGACAGACGCACAGACCCTCCCCTGCCCCCAGAAGACACCAGACACACACACGCACAGCGTCCCCCGTTCCAGTCTTCTCCAGGCTCTAGGGTCGCACGCACAGAAGAAACGGACTAAAGGCCTTGAAAAAGACAAGCACCCGTGTTATCTGAAAGCGACTAGTTCCTTAACAGAGTGGTAAATCACCCATGGCTTTTTTTAAAGACAGAACAGATCACTGATGAGTGGATTGATCATTCAAATAGGAGGGGACTTTTCTCAAATCTTGGCTCTCTCTTTTTCTAGACCTCGAAGAGCTGAAGTCCCCTTTGTTCATCTCAGTCCAGCATCTCTGACCAAGCACATCAGCTCAGCTTAAACCCCCCTCCTCTGCTTCAGTTCTCTCTCCTCAAGCTTGGGGTGGAAAGCAAAGAGGATTTCTGCTTTTTATAGAGAAGGAACTTTTATTCTATTTCAGAACTGTGTTTTTGTACAACAGTTAGAAAATCCTTAGATATGTTTTATGGAGGACCTAACGCTATCCAGTGTCCTACTGCTTACTGCAGAGCCCAGCCATACTGAAGTGAGCAACACCTGAGACAAAGACAGTGCAGTGGCAACACAATGCCCAGCTCAAAACAGAGCACACCCTAACACAGCAGTACCGAATCTGGTACACCTAGACCTTGTGCTCCATGTAGAGTCTGTTGCAGATGCTCTTGTGCTTAGTGCCGATTTGTCTGTCACGCACGTGTTTGTGCAGGAAAGCTGGGTGAGGTGTTCGCAGAAAGGGCAAGATCGCTTAGTTTGGCATGGCAGGGCTCTGTAAGTATTTCTGATTTTGGGAGACTCAATACTGAAACACCTCAGCTGTCCGCGGGCGTGTTCAGAGGAGTTGTTTTCAGCTGTGTGGGTACGGACTTGTGTACGCGTGCGTGTTCACACAGAATGGAGGAGGCTTCACTGTAACGCACCCGCCCTGCCAGAATTGTGGTTTGCGACCGCAGCGCGCGTGAAAATCGAACCCCGTTCCACTCGGGAGCGATGGCTTTGCTTTCTGCCCGCTGAGCCGCGGTGTCGAAGTCCAGGTTGCACTCGTCCTTGTAGATCTCCCATCTGTCTGTGTCTTTGTGGGCGACACTACAGCAGTGCACCCTGGGATCGCTCTGTGCCGCGTCGCGCCGCCTCCCGGCGTGTTTCTGCCAAGAAGCGAGCTGGTCGGTGTGGGCGAGTGTTCGGTGGGCAGCCCTGACGGGGGCTGTCCTGCACCCCCCTGCCTCCCCTTCTTCCTGGGCGCCATGTCATTCACTTCCGGGGCACGCTGCATAGCCTTATGGGAGCTGAGGTTGCTGTTCCTCCCCCCAGTCTGCTTGTGGCGATTAGGGGTCACGATGAGAGTAGGCAGTCTCCTTCGATCTGTGCGTTTTCCCTCCCTGCACCGGCCGAGAGCGCTGTGCTGGGCTCTTTTTAACGTGACGCTAGAAAACAAAACCCAGAGCAGCCAGCAAACGGTTAGTGATCCTGGGTCGCTTGGGAGTGGATTCTGGACGGAGTGGTTGGTGGTATTGGGGAAGGGGGGGCGTAGCGCTGTTGAGTTTCAGATACACTAAGTGGGGCCGTTGGGTCAGGGGTAAAGGCCAAAAACGCACAGATCTGTGGGGACTGGCCAGTGGAATAGAGACCAAGGGAGGCCTCCCGGGGGCAGTCGGAGTGTGGTGTGACTGCCCGGCCTGGGGTAATGGGTCACCCACAGCCCTACAGCCTCCCAGCAGGCCTCCCTAAATCACCAGCCCCCCCGAGAACCAGCAGCCACTGGTCCAGGTCATCCGGCAGCGAGATCGGTTGAGCAGAAGCAACCTCAAGGGACTGGTGTGCCCCTCGGGTTCGTCTGGGCCCCAGCTTCCTGCTCGTGGGGGCAGGGGTCAGTCCCAGAGACCCTCTCTCCAGTCAGTGGTTGTACAGGTCACCCTCAAACCAGGTCTTTCTACAACTGCTGTTATTCACACTGTCTCCGATACTTCTTCTTGAAGAGAGGAGTTCAGTGTGCAGGGTGGAGGACTAACTCTGCTGTGCCACTAGGTGGCGCTCCTCCACATGCATCCCTCAAGCGGATGTGCATAGCAAAGTCCCTCCCTGCTGACTTCCAGGGCCAGGGCAGGGCATTCCCGACGGGATGGTCCCGAATTGGGGAATACTGTTGAATCGTCACAAGCGTCTGATTTAAGGGTGACCTGTTACCCTGGCTGGGCAGTCACACCAGCAGCAGAGGGGGTCCAGCCCGCGTTAGATCAGGTGGGCTGTAGCACAGACCGCTATGCCTCCCCTCCCTGAAGAGCCTCTGGTCAGCTGTTTCCCAGTGCTTCAGCACGGTTCTGCCCACATGGGTGCACCCTGACCTTTCCGTATATAGAAAGGACTGACAATCAGACAGTCATGTGTCGCAGCTGACTGCGCAGTGACTATAGCGCCGCCCTGGTGGCTGAGGACAGCTCCTGCAGCGCATGGCAAAATCCCCGTTTCACCGAGACGACGTAATGTGTGCAGAGGCGCACGACAATTTTAGATTCGAAACGCCACCGTTTCCAACACGCAGTTCCCTCCTCTGAAAAATTGGAGAGAACACTTCATTTTTATCCTTCATTCAACTTTTTGAGAGCAAAAAGAAAGAGACTCGTTCTCTAGGCACTGCTGAAGAGGGGGAGGATGTATCTGGACGTGCATGTCTCGACCGGGAATATTTTTTCGCAAAAGGGATCCGGTTAGAGTTTAGCAAGAGTCTGTAATCATTCCCACTTCAGCTGGGAAAATGGAAATGCAGGCTCCCTCCCCACTCAGCAGTGCAGCAGATTTGAAGCGTCTTGAAAGTTGCGTCCATGTTTCTACAGACTAGATGCGGTACGAAACACAGTGAACCAGTCAGAATAAAAACTGTGGCAACACACGCACAAGCAAAATAGCAGAACTAAGGCTCAGGCCGTCCCAGTGAAATAGGGGTGTACTGGTTGCTTCTAATTATCCGGGTGTACCGTTCAAACTGTGCTTCGTGGAGCAGTGAATTTTGTGAGGTATCTTAAGTGGGACCATTTGTATCATTTTCCTGTCGCCAACGTCACTGGTGCCCAGTAGGAGGCGCCGCTTCGGCTCGGCCTGACCAGTGTGCGCACCGGCGGTACGTACAGGAAGTGAGGTCATCCTCACGGAGAGAGGGCGGGACCGGCTGCCAGAGGGCTGTTGCGCTGTGCTGCGGCAGGACTGGCCCTCTGGGTCTCGGAGACTCTCCGAGGCCGCGCGCGCCTCCTGGAGGGCAGCAGGGACGATGGCGCCCCCTGTTGAGCATGGCTCCTCCCTTGTGGGAGCAGAGCGCCGCGGCTCCACAGCGCGCAGCTGAACTGGTACGCCTGGAGAGATACGAGCAGTGTCTGGGTTGAAAGGCGAGTCCTGCCCCCTGTCGGGGTGATCATCCAGGGATCCTCTGGCCAGGCCATGACAGGGAATTGGGACTAAATGAGTAATCTCCTCTTACACCCTCGGGGTGAGGTGGCCCTCCCCCACCGCGCATCAGAAATCCGCCACGGAGTCTGGGGTGGGGCTGGCCGAGGGTCCAGCTCGGGCCTTCATCCAGCTCTCGCTGCGTTTCGGACGCCTTCCATCACACTCTGCCTCGGCCTCGGTCCCCTCCTCCCCTGTCCCTGTCCCCGTCCCTCTCCGACGGGGAGATCCCACTCTCCCTCGGCCTCGGTCCCCTCCTCCCCTGTCCCCGTCCCCGTCCCTGTCCGACGGGGAGATCCCACTCTCCCTCGGCCTCGGTCCCCTCCTCCCCCGTCCCTGTCCCCGTCCCTGTCCGACGGGGAGATCCCACTCTCCCTCGGCCTCGGTCCCCTCCTCCCCTGTCCCTGTCCCTCTCCGACGGGGAGATCCCACTCTCCCTCGGCCTCGGTCCCCTCCTCCCCTGTCCCTGTCCCTGTCCCTCTCCGACGGGGAGATCCCACTCTCCCTGCGCTTCCCTCCCTGGAGCGATCCGCACCCGGGATACTAATGAGCAGAGGGGGAAACAAAAAAAAAAAGTTTAGAAAATTCACCCTTTTTCCAAGCACCTTATTCGAATGTCCTGAGATGTTCAGATAAAATATATTATTTAAAAATATATATGAATTTACGTGCCAGATGATCTTTATAAAATTTAGTCCGAATCCTTTGTATGCGTATGTTAATATTTTAATATTTTCCTTTTTATCCTGGCCCAGGTTTAATTGTGCGATTTTTGATCACGTCGCCAAATTCACAGACCTGTAGCTCCTGTAAGCCCTCCGGCACGCGTTTGACCCGAACCGTGACCATAGCCAAACCTTTATCCTGCATTGACGAGACTGCTGCGCTGGCTCTCTATCCTACCGCGCTCGCGAAGAAGAGACTTGATTCTCCAGCGACCGAAACAGAACAGCTGTCGCTGCCCGGACGCAACAGCTGCGTGACCTTTGACCGATCGGGCGAGAGCCAATCGGATTCTTCTCCTGGCTCCCCCCGCCCGACTCTCCGGACGGGCGAACTCGATTAGAGATTTGTTGCATGGTCAGCCGATCAGATTGGTTGATTATTTTTTATCATGGATTTTTTTTTTTTTTTCCAGAACGGTTAATGGACACAAGCTAGCTCTTTCCAACACATGCCAGTTCCTGGAGAGCATCGGCTGAATAGATACTTCATTCACAAGGAAAGGCCCAAATGTGATGTGGTACCAAGGGGCAGGATGGCATCCGAATCGGACTTTAGGTGCCACGATGTTATAGTTTGGCTTGAAAAATGGTGTCTTAATGTTTGGCACCATTACTTCAATCAAGATGGCAGCTGTCCTCCAAGAGGCTGTGGCTGCATGCAGAGTGGGGGTGGGGTTATGCAAATCCCTGAGGTGCTCTCTGGGAGCTGGTATGGGGTTTCCCAGCAGGAAGGAGGTGGCAGTAAGCCAGCCTTCATGTTGTTCCACATGACCCGTCTACTGGTGTCGCCAGGCACAACGTGTAGATCCTTCGCATTGTGAAGACTCCTGCGGCGTTACCGCCAGCACGGAGTCGTATGTAATGTATATTTGTTTTTGCGTTGTAGTGAACGTCTTACCGCAGGCACACTGTATAGAGGTAGTTTGATGTCCGCTGCACCGTTCCCGTGATGTGAACGCGGCCGCACCTGCCGGGCGGGCACAGCCGCGGCCCCCCCGCCTGCGGCCCCCGGCTCCCCAGCACTCGCACGGGACAGCGCCAGGGCGCCTGGGAAGACCTCTCTTGTCTCTGTGTGCGCCTGGCACGTCATGCACACAGAGGACGCTTCTGCTCCACGTGAGCATGCCTGTCATCTCTCCTCCTGTCCCCCGTCTCCACACAGGCCTCCCGGCTGCTGGCCCCGGGTCCGAGGGCTCACACTCAGTGACACACTCGTAGACTGACACTAGCATGCGGACACGTTCACGGACAACCTGATTCACACTCATGGACTGCCACCATGACAGTGACGCACGCTCATTCCGACTGACTGTAACAGACTGACACACACACACACTCAGAATTAATGGACACAATCGTAAACTGACGCACTGTAACAGACTGACACACACACTCGTAAACTGGTCGACACTGTGACAGGCTGACTCACACTCGGACTGACAGACACCGTGACAGACTCGTAAGCTGATTGACACTGTGACAGGTTGACTCACATTCGGACTGATAGACACACTTACAGACTGACACACACACACACACGCTCGTTAGCCGATTGACTCACTGACTCACCAATTCCCTGGAAGACTGACTCACAGACCGTCTCCAGCTGTCCCACACGGAGCAACACGCTCAGCACCCCCTGGTGTTCTTTAGGGACATTTCCATTTTTCAACTCATACTCCCCCCCAAGTCGTCGTAAAACGATTTTAAATGTCTTCTTCCCGTTTTTCTCCTTCGCTCTTTCCGAACGCATCTTCTGGCCGTCTCACCTGCTGGAAGCCGGTCGGAAGAGCCCCGATTTCCGCCCTGCCCCCCTGAATCACTCGCCGTTCCCTCCAGAGACGCGTCCCTCTCCCCACCTCCACTCTCACTCTGCGCCGCTTTCCCGTTTATCAGTGTTTTTCGCTTTTTGTTCACGTTGTTTTGTGATCGTAGGAATCCAGTTTAACAAAAAGACGTCGCAAAAAATAAAATAAAATAAAAATTAAAAACAAGTTTGTAATATTTTCGAATAATCTTACCGACACCCCGTTTCCTCTTTCCCCAGTTCGTCCTTCCTAGATCCCCGACTCTTCCCAACCAGCGCCTCTCCTCAAACCATATTGATGATGATATTTTTAAGCTAACTCTTTTATTAATCCGTTTAGCTGTCAGGTATTTCCTAGTGAGGTTAATGAAAAGACAGTAATGAATAAAATCGGAAACTTTAGTTTCAATTACTATCTTGACACAAGCCGCGTTTTAATTTTTTAAATTGTTGCTACTTCTGCTACTACTACTAATTTTTCACAGTTTTATCTGAAACAATAAGTTTTTGAACTGTAGCTTAGAATTGAGCCCTGCTTGTAATCCACAGAAGTATATATATATAGTAAAGACAAAAAAATTAAGTATATATCCATTGACAAGTTTCTCTGAAGTTCTTGGTCGTGTTATTATAATGGTTGCCCTTGTTTAATGCCGTCAGTAACTTTCCCCTCCCTATAGTGGTATAAAAACTATTCCAGGCTCGTTTCCCCTGGCAAAAATCCTTCTACCTAAACACACAATCACAGCATCAGCACAGACTCCATCTAGACCTTTTATCGATGTAAGTTTGGAAAGGTTTTTTGGGAAAAACAATTCTTGTTTTTCTTGTGTGTCTCTTGGTGAATAAAGAGATGTGATCGATTGTATTCTGGAATTAGTTTTATTTCTTATTTTATTGTTCTTAAAAAAAAAAAGGAGGGAATCGGATTGTCTAAAGAATGGTTTTATTTGTCTGTTTTATTGGAACAAAAAATGGAAAAAAAAACCCAAGATTTTAAAACAAAGCCAGAGTTTTGCCGTTTTGTTTCTACTGTTGGAAAGTAACTTACAGTGCTTAAAATAAAATCTATTCTTTTAGTAAAACCCATGTTTCTCTCTTTCTGTCCCTGTCTGCATTAGGGGGACACAGCTCCAGTCCTGGGGGGCTGCTCTGTCTCCAGGTTTTTGCTCTCTCTTGCTCCGACTTCACTGGACCCATTTAACACTTTTCAAGGGCTTCCAGGTGATGGTGATCTAAAGAGACCTGGAAAACCGGGACTGGATTGTGGTGCTCCAGGACTGGAGTTCCCACCTGTGCTCTTCTTTCGCTGTTAGTGTCCATCCAGTATGGCCAGGAGATCCGCAGTCCAGCGGGTCTTACAGATCACCCTTGACGCATCTCTGAGAAGAGGTTTTGTCTTGACCCCGCTAGGAGGTCATGTGTGTGATGGAGTGGCGAGGTGAGGGGTTCCTGGAATTGGAATCCTGGTGCTCTTGAGCTCTAGTACAATGGCTGGCTGTTCCTGACTTATGTGACTCAGTGTGATGGAATCGGCGGCTGACCTGCTGGACTGTGGTTCTGCAGGAGCAGGCTGGGCTGCTCTGTGTCTGTCTTTCTCTCCCTGTCTCTCTCTCTGTGCCCGTCTGTAGCCAAAGACTGAATGAGCTGTCTGTCTCTCTCTCTCTGTAGCCAGAGACTGAACGCGCTGTCTCTCTCTCTCTGTATCCAGAGGCTGAACGCGCTGTCTGTCTCTCTCTCTCTGTATCCAGAGGCTGAACGCGCTGTCTGTCTCTTGCTCTCTACCCATTATCGTCTTTCTCTGGCCTCTCTGTGAACTGCAGCTCTTTGATGGTTTATGGGGGGGGGGACCCTGGTCCCAGAGATGGCAGGTTCCCACTGGACCTCCATCATTGGTCCAGGGGGTAGGGCTGTGGGGTCAGTCTGAGCTCTTGCGCTCGGTTTTACCCCACCGGAAGCCAGCTGCTCAGATCGAGGACATCGTGCTGCTTGGGATCATGGGAAAGATCAGACAGGCCGTGCCTGCTCTGCACACTGACCCCACTGGCCCATCTAATTCGCCTTTCTTGTGCTGCTGTACTCTGGGATGTTTATAGAGTGAGAGGGCTCTCGCTGCTTAAACAGGGGTATTATCTGCGCGACGCAGAACAGCGCCGTTCACACGCAGACAAGAACGTCCCCACCGGACAGCAGCGGCACAGGACACGCTGCTCAAGGCTCACTCCTGGGGTGGGAAGTCTCCGGTGCCCTTGCCAAGACCGCGCCCCCTGGTGGGTAATGGCGCCTACAGAGACATGCTCCCCAGAGCCCCGCGGGCGGTTCGGTACCAGAACCCTGCTGTCCACAAGTGCCTGGAAGAGGAGGGTCCTCCCGATTCCCCCACTAGGGGGCGCAGGTGTGGGGGGGCATGGGGACCGGGACTGGGGAACCACTGCTGTAAATGATGGAGATGAATGCTGGTGAAAACGGTGCTCCCGAGACACAGAAAATACAGAAGAGGAGGAGGTGCACAGCTACACATCCAAAAGGGTACTCGGGCTCCGGAAATAAAGCTGGAGGAGTCGCGTCTTTGAATCTGTATGGATCTGGCTGGTCGCAAAACATTCCGAAACCATGATAGTGTTTCTGGGAGACTTCAACTTTCCCCCTATAGACTGTGAAAAGTTCCTAGAGGAACGTCAGCCGCCACAAGTGCAGTATACTGTACGTGGTTAATGTCTTTCATTAATGGAACAAGTAATAGGTTTATTCCAGGCTGAAAAAAGAAGAAAAACAACGTTTCAGCCGTGGAGCCTTCTTCGGGTGTGAGAGAGACAAGGCAGTAAGCAAAGTTAATGTAGCGGGAGACTAAAGGCTGGGAGAGAGGAGGAGCGAGGGGCGGGAGCAGGGGACAGAAATCAAGAGGTGTGAAGTCAGGAGAGGTGTAGAGAGGTGTGAAATGAAACTTCCAATGAATGGAGAAAATTATTTAAAAGAGTAGTCTGTCGTTAAGAGAAGGGGGAAGGTGTGATCCTAGTTGCAGGATAAGTTTGGTTTCGGTAGTCTTTCTGATGTATGAGTTCGGAAAACCGTCCTTGAGAACACAGACGGAGAGATTAGAGTGGTCGTGGCCGTCTAATCAGAGAGGTGAAATGAGAAACAGTGGGCTTGGAGAGATCTTTAATCTGCACAGCCCTGACGTTCTCTGAAGCGGTCTCCGAGTCCCGGAGACTACAGAAACCAAAATTATCCTGCAGCTAGGATCACACCTTCCCCCTTCTCTTAACGACAGACTACTTTTCTTCTAGATTCTCTGCTCATTGAAGGTTTCATTTCACACCTCTCTAAACCTATCGTGATTGGCCTGTCTGTCCCCTGCTCCCGCCTCTCGCTCCTCCTCTCTCCAGCCTTTGTTCTCCTGCCACATTCCCTTTGCTTACTGTCCTGTCTTTCTCACACCTGAAGAAGGCTCCACGGCCAAAATGTTGTGTTTCCTCTCTTCTCTTTTCAGCCTGGAAAAAACTTTGACTTGTTCCTTTGCAGCCTGCGCGTGCTGCCACAGCTGCCCACCTGAACTATTAAAACTTCATGTCTTTCATTCATGATTCCCCGACTGATGAACCGAGAGCTCTGCAGATGGGGAAACCAGAGGCCACAAGATGCTGGGAAGCAGGGCAGCCCAGCTAGAGGCGCTGTTTGTGCACCAGCACTTTTCAAAAGCTCTTGGTGGTCTGTCTCATGTGTCCACATATACTGCATATCCATCTACATAAAGTTTTATTATTTTGGTCTTTAATGCTATAGGCAGATACTTTTATATTGATGTACTATGGACTGCCACTATAAAATGAGCACACCTCTAAGGATACTGGGAAGGCTTTCTGAAGACATTGTCCATCTCCTTGGTGACAGAGGCCAGCCTGACTCCACAGGGGGCACAAGGCCAGGCTGACCCGTTGCTCAGGACTGCTCGTGTCCGTTGAATGCTGGCGGGTGTTTTCTAACTGTGACCAATAAGGAGACAAACTCTGAACAAGTATCTGACCAGTGTCAGAAAGCAAGAGGAAACAGACCCTGATGCAGCTCAGGCTCAGTGACCACAGCCTGGCCATAGAGACTGGACACAGGCAGCCCTGCCTGTCCAGAGAGGACAGACTCAGTGACCACAGCCTGGCCGTAGAGACTGGACACAGGCAGCCCTACCTGTCCAGAGAGGACAGACTCAGTGACCACACCTGGCCATAGAGGCTGGACACAGGCAGCCCTGGCTGTCCAGAGAGGACAGGCTCAGTGACCACACCTGGCCATAGAGGCTGGACACAGGCAGCCCTGGCTGTCCAGAGAGGACAGACTCAGTGACCACACCTGGCCATAGAGGCTGGACACAGGCAGCCCTGGCTGTCCAGAGAGGACAGGCTCAGTGACCACACCTGGCCATAGAGGCTGGACACAGGCAGCCCTGGCTGTCCGGAGAGGACAGGCTGTGCCCCCCCACTGCCAGCAAGGAAGAAGAAGAGACAGAGACACACTTTCTGCTGCACTGTTTGAACCATTCTGAGATTAGACGAACATTCTTTCCTAAAATGAGCAATTGAATCCCAGAATTTCCAAACCTGCCTGAATCAAAACAGTTACTGATCCTACTGCGAGAGGAAACTCAAAAGAGCTGCAGCCCAGCGGGTGATCTCCTGTCACAGCCTGAGGCACAGGGACTCAACCTTCTCCTTAGGAAAAAAATAAGTTATTTATATTTTAATCATTTTTATAAATTAAAATAATATTTATCGTCCTAAATATATTGGTGCTTGACCGCAAATTGCTGCTGATTGGTCGTTTTGCTGAAACACTCGAACCCATTGACCATGCCAGTAAATCTCGCTCTATAATGTCTGGCTGCCCATATTAACAACACTCGACGGGGCTACAGCGTTCAAGCACGCAACCTTACACAAACGAGCAGAGAGCCACTCGGATCTCTGTCCACATTTCCACCCCCACCGATATCCTTGGCTTGCAGCAAAGTGTCTGTTCTTCATCAGCATGCCCATGAGGGTGTCTACAAAGATGTCCGGTCTGCAGTGACTCTTACAGTAAGCCTGTCCAGCCACTCCGCTCCTGACAGAGACACTAGAACTGCCCCCTGCCCGGTCTGCTCTGCGGCACGGCTCAGCCAGAACATAGACACCTTCTGTTCCAGGGTAAGCGGCCACGACCCCAATTCCTCTCGCTCGAACTTCTTCGTTCCGCCCCCCAGCGGACAGACGGGGTTACAGCAGGCCCGCTCGGAGGAGCAATGGCGTCGCTTTAGCGCGATTCTCGCAGTTGTTCAAAATTGTTCCGATTGTTCGTGCCTGATAAGCGGACTTTCTTGGCCTCCGGCCCCGGGACCCGCCGACTCGGCAGCTTCTCGACCCCCTTAAACGGCACCAGTGGTCAGAAAAGACCTCCTCGGCGTCTTTGTGGAATAAATTGCCCTTCGCAGGCTGGGCCGCGGTGAGTCCTCGGCACCTAGTTGGAAGTCAGTCCGACTTCGAGTGCTGGGCGCCCCGCCGCGGGGGACTACTCGGGAGCCGGCTGGTTTTGATGTATGTAAGTAGCTCACTGGCCGTGCCAGTGCTGTTTGAGCCAACCATGCAGATGAAAAACTCCGAGAGGAAGCTGTTAAGTTGTACATAGACGCATAAAACAAATTTAATTACACGAGTAATTAAAAAAAAGTGTTTTCCATTGTGCCCACTACCAGCTCCCAACAATAGATCTGGGATCTCCGATGTAGAGGGGGTAAGAGATGAAAACATTAAATAAAATAGTTTTTTTCTTCTTTTCGAAGGGGCTGATATCTTTTCGCACACATGTGTATGTTATCCAGGTTCCCTCTAGGGGTGAAGACCGAGTTATTTAGGTGTTGTTTTCCGCGAACCGCTTCCTGAGCCCGGAGAGACGCGCTCCGACGCAAGCTGGGGAAGCTGGGGACTCGTTGGGGACTCGTTGCGGGCGGCTCGTCAGCGTTTAATTATTAGGGGAAAAAAAACACAACCAGAGCCGGTGGACAGAGCGGCTGTTAATTGTTAATTATCGGCGAGGACTCTGTTAATGTAGCGCTGCGAGCCGGGGTCGCATCGGGACAGTCACTAACTTACCCGACAGTGCTGTTGCGGACTTGTTGATGAGCCTGCTGTGGTTAAAGTAATTTTAAAATAATAAAACTCCGTTATTTTCGAAGTTGTTACTGTAATACAGCTTTTTCTTTCCCTCCTTTTTTTTTTGTTTTCGAGTTTATTTACTGTTACCGTTATTGTAATTTACTACAGTCACTATAAAATGATGAATTTGGGGTTTCGTTTTCACGGAGGGAACCCGGTTCGAGAATGCCAGCCAGCCCGATTTAAGTAAATGGGACTTAATTTATTCGTTAATTAGCTTAATGTGGAAGTTAATTTACTTTAATTCAAATAGCTTTATTGGCGAGACAGATGAATTAGTCTCGCCAAAGCAAAAACAATCGGCAAGAAATGTACAACATTATTATTTGAGAGGCTCTCTCCCCCTCCCTCAGGCTGACAGGAGATCACCCACTGCGCTGCAGCTCTGTTGAGTTTCCTCCCCCTGTAGCACTGGATTTGTTTCTCTTGCTCTGCTGTCTCTCTCTGCCTCACTCTCTCACTCTCCTGTCTCTCTCTCGCCCCCTGTCACTCTCCTGTCTCTCTCTCGCCCCCTGTCACTCTCCTTTCTCTCTCTCGCCCCCTGTCACTCTCCTGTCTCTCTCTCGCCCCCTGTCACTCTCCTTTCTCTCTCTCGCCCCCTGTCACTCTCCTTTCTCTCTCTCACCCCCTGTCACTCTCCTGCTCTCCTGTCACTCTCTTTCACCGTCTCACTCTCTCACTCTCCTGTCTCTCTCTCACCCCTGTCACTCTCTCCCTCTCTTTCTCCTGTCTGTCTCTCGCTCCCCTGTCTCTCCCTCTTGCCCCCTCCCTCTTGCTCTCTCTCTCTCCTGTCTCACTCTCTCTCTCTCCCGTCTCTGTGTCTCCTCCAGGTGTCCAGTCATGGCCCAGACAGT
The DNA here is from genome assembly GCF_059453375.1 of Lepisosteus platostomus. Classification (NCBI taxonomy): domain Eukaryota; kingdom Metazoa; phylum Chordata; class Actinopteri; order Semionotiformes; family Lepisosteidae; genus Lepisosteus; species Lepisosteus platostomus. The sequence goes on from NC_142613.1 coordinate 3,956,368, forward strand.
GTGTGTCTGACGGCGCTGCCTGAGCCAGACAGCCAGTCCTCACGCCCAGCACTCCTCTCCCTCGGTCCCGCCCGGCCCTGTCGCCATGGCGTCGGTGCCAGTGTACTGCCTGTGCCGGCTGCCGTACGACGTCACGCGCTTCATGATCGAGTGCGACGTCTGCCAGGACTGGTTTCACGGCAGGTAAGGGGGCGAGGTGGGCCGCGGTCTCCGCCGTGACGCTGCGGCGGGTATCCACGGCCCGCAGGCCGCGCGCAAACACGCCGCCACGCCGCCACGCCGCCTGCACTCGCCGCCGGCACAGTCGCTTCGCTAACACAGCGCCATGCCTCCGCTGCGTACAGTGTGCTGGGGTGATGCGCTTCATGCGCCATTAAAGATGGAGGTAGGGGGGTCAGGCAACAAATACAAACACCCCCCCCCCCCAAAAAAAAAGAAAACACACAAAAGGCGATGGAAAGAAGTGTCCAGAGCCAATCCAAGAGAGTCGCAGCACGAGCGTACAGCCCAGCCCAGCAGAGCCCAGAAGCAGTGAGATTAGTCTGCGCTTCATTTCGTTGTCTTAGACTGCATGGATAGACTTCTTCACGGTTTCCTCATTTACGGAAAATACTAGGAAAGCGTGCCCCTGTAAGGACAGGGATACACGTCCCACAATACCACAGTACCCCTCTGAGAGAGCAGGCCGTGTTACTGGGGCGGAACCCTCCTCCTGCACGGTCAGTGGCCCTCATGGGGAGATTCATGCAGTGTCTGCTGGTTTGCAGTGGGGTGCTCCTTTCTGGAACGGGTGTTTCTAGAACTTTTCCAGAGTTCACGAGCGTGCCCCTGGGTCGAACCGTGAAGCGGGCCGGCGCTCAGATCGCGGGCTGGGTGCCAGCGGGGGCGGCGCGACTCCCTGTAACGGCGGTGTTGCTGTTCTTGTGTGTGCAGCTGTGTCGGGGTGGAGGAGGAGAAAGCCACAGAGATTGACCTCTACCACTGTCCCAACTGCCAGGTCACACACGGACCCTCCGTCAGTGAGTGCTCTGTTTAGAGCTTCTCTCTCCCAGTCTCTCTGTCTCAGTGCAGTGTGTGTGTGTATTAACCCCTCTGTCTCAGTGCAGTGTGTCTATTAACCCCTCTGTCTCAGTGCAGTGTGTGTGTATTAACCCCTCTGTCTCAGTGCAGTGTGTGTGTATTAACCCCTCTGTCTCAGTGTAGTGTGTGTGTATTAACCCCTCTGTCTCAGTGCAGTGTGTGTGTACAGCAGTGTGTGTATTAACCCCTCTGTCTCAGTGCAGTGTGTGTATTAACCCCTCTGTCTCAGTGCAGTGCTGTGTACAGCAGTGTGTGTATTAACCCCTCTGTCTCGGTGCAGTGTGTGTACTAACCCCTCTGTCTCAGTGAAGTGTGTGTGTACAGCAGTGTGTGTATTAACCCCTCTGTCTCAGTGCGGTGTGTATTAACCCCTCTGTCTCAGTGCAGTGTGTGTATTAACCCCTCTGTCTCAGTGCAGTGTGTACAGCAGTGTGTGTCTTAACCCCTCTGTCTCAGTGCAGTGTGTGTATTAACCCCTCTGTCTCAGTGCAGTGTGTGTGTACAGCAGTGTGTGTATTAACCCCTCTGTCTCAGTGCAGTGTGTGTGTGCAGCAGTGTGTGTATTAACCCCTCTGTCTCAGTGCAGTGTGTGTGTACAGCAGTGTGTGTATTAACCCCTCTGTCTCAGTGCAGTGTGTGTATTAACCCCTCTGTCTCAGTGCAGTGTGTGCGTACAGCAGTGTGTGTATTAACCCCTCTGTGTGTTTCAGTGAGGAAGCGCCGGGGATCTCACAAACAGGAGCCTGTGGGTGGAGTGAGAGATCCAGGTCGGCCTGTGAAGACAGGCAGTCCACAGTTTATCCGGGAGCTCCGGGGCCGGACCTTTCCCAGGTAAGACAGCTTCATGCTAAATCATGGCTTGTCTCACTGCTGAGACTGTGCCTTACTGACCCTGTGCTGTGCAGTCTCACTGCTGAGACTGTGCCTTACTGACCCTGTGCTGTGCAGTCTCAGTGCAGAGACTGTGTGCCTTACTGACCCTGTGCTGTGCAGTCTCAGTGCAGAGACTGTGTGCCTTACTGACCCTGTGCTGTGCAGTCTCAGTGCAGAGACTGTGTGCCTTACTGACCCTGTGCTGTGCAGTCTCAGTGCAGAGACTGTGTGCCTTACTGACCCTGTGCTGTCCTGGCCCTGTCAGTCTCAGTGCAGAGACTGTGTGCCTTACTGACCCTGTGCTGTGCAGTCTCAGTGCAGAGACTGTGTGCCTTACTGACCCTGTGCTGTGCAGTCTCAGTGCAGAGACTGTGTGCCTTACTGACCCTGTGCTGTGCAGTCTCAGTGCAGAGACTGTGTGCCTTACTGACCCTGTGCTGTGCAGTCTCAGTGCAGAGACTGTGTGCCTTACTGACCCTGTGCTGTGCAGTCTCAGTGCAGAGACTGTGTGCCTTACTGACCCTGTGCTGTGCAGTCTCAGTGCAGAGACTGTGTGCCTTACTGACCCTGTGCTGTGCAGTCTCAGTGCAGAGACAGTGTGCCTTACTGACCCTGTGCTGTGCAGTCTCAGTGCAGAGACTGTGTGCCTTACTGACCCTGTGCTGTGCAGTCTCAGTGCAGAGACTGTGTGCCTTACTGACCCTGTGCTGTGCAGTCTCAGTGCAGAGACTGTGTGCCTTACTGACCCTGTGCTGTGCAGTCTCAGTGCAGAGACTGTGTGCCTTACTGACCCTGTGCTGTCCTGGCCCTGTCAGTCTCAGTGCAGAGACTGTGTGCCTTACTGACCCTGTGCTGTGCAGTCTCAGTGCAGAGACTGTGTGCCTTACTGACCCTGTGCTGTGCAGTCTCAGTGCAGAGACTGTGTGCCTTACTGACCCTGTGCTGTGCAGTCTCACTGCTGAGACTGTGCCTTACTGACCCTGTGCTGTCCTGGCCCTGTCAGTCTCAGTGCAGAGACTGTGTGCCTTACTGACCCTGTGCTGTCCTGGCCCTGTCAGTCTCAGTGCAGAGGCTGTGTGCCTTACTGACCCTGTGCTGTACAGGCCCTGAGGCAGGCTGTGTTGACCTCCCTCTCTCCCCCAGCGCGGACGAGGTGCTGCTGAAGCCCACGGGGGCCCAGCTGACGGTGGAGTTCCTGGAGGAGCGCTCGTTCAGCGTGCCGGTGCTGGTGCTGAGGAAGGACGGGCTGGGCATGAGCCTGCCGCCGCCGAGCTTCACCGTCGGCGACGTCGAGCACTACATCGGTCAGCACCCGCGCGTGTGTGGTAGTGTGTGTGTCCCCGCGCAGCTCAGAGTGTGTGCTGTGTTGTGGGAGAAAGTCTGTGTGCAGTGCCCGGCGCATATTGCTAGGATTAGTCTAGTGTATGTTGATATCATTATCAAAGGCAGCTTAACCGGGTTTACAGTTAGAAATTCCAGTGTCTTATGAACACAGGATATAACCGTTTACCTGCAGCACTGGGATAATTTACTGTTGTTGTGATGGCACTGTTGCCAACAGTTTGTGTGGCCTGGATCTGTTTGCCATAGGGATAGTGTGTGTTTCCTCTCTGTGTGTTGTTGAGTGTGCGCTGTGGTCACTCTGTGCTGTGTTGACCCTGTGTGTGCTGTAGTGTTGAGGTTGTGCTGTGGTCACTGTGCTGTGTTGACCCTGTGTGTGCTGTAGTGTTGAGATTGTGCTGTGGGCACTGTGCTATATTGAACCTGTGTGTGCTGTAGTGTTGAGGTTGTGCTGTGGTCACTGTGCTGTGTTGACCCTGTGTGTGCTGTAGTGTTGAGGTTGTGCTGTGGTCACTGTGCTGTGTTGACCCTGTGTGTGCTGTAGTGTTGAGGTTGTGCTGTGGTCACTGTGCTGTGTTGACCCTGTGTGTGCTGTAGTGTTGAGGTTGTGCTGTGGTCACTGTGCTGTGTTGACCCTGTGTGCTCACTTGACAGTGTACTAACTGACTCTGTGTGCTGGCGCCACTGCAGGATCTGACAAGGAGATTGACGTGATCGATGTGGGCCGGCAGGCGGATCTGAAAATGCGACTGGGGGAATTTGTCCAGTACTACAACAGCCCCAACCGGGACCGCGTCCTGAACGTCATCAGCCTGGAGTTCTCCGAGACCAGGTATCACTCGGCCTGCACTGGCCTCTGGTACACCTCTGTTGGACAAGACTGGACAAATTTGATCGATCTAGACTGTGTGGGATGGATTGTGTTGAACTGGGGGTGGACTGGGCTGCGGTGTGTTACATTGGGTTGATGAGATTATACAGGGCTCTAACTGGACTCTGCTTCCTTTGGGAATGTTGGACTTGTTCTTTTGGGCACTCAATCTCTGTCATGTTCTTTCTCATGTGTGTGTTAACCCCTCTGTCTCAGTGCAGTGTGTGTGTTAACCCCTCTGTCTCAGTGCAGTGTGTGTGTTAACCCCTCTGTCTCAGTGCAGTGTGTGTATTAACCCCTCTGTCTCAGTGCAGTGTGTGTGTTAACCCCTCTGTCTCAGTGCAGTGTGTGTGTACAGCAGTGTGTGTATTAACCCCTCTGTCTCAGTGCAGTGTGTGTGTACAGCAGTGTGTATTAACCCCTCTGTCTCAGTGCAGTGTGTGTGTACAGCAGTGTGTGTATTAACCCCTCTGTCTCAGTGCAGTGTGTGTGTACAGCAGTGTGTGTGTTAACCCCTCTGTCTCAGTGCAGTGTGTGTGTAAACCCCTCTGTCTCAGTGCAGTGTGTGTGTGTACAGCAGTGTGTGTATTAACCCCTCTGTCTCAGTGCAGTGTGTGTGTACAGCAGTGTGTGTGTTAACCCCTCTGTCTCAGTGCAGTGTGTGTGTAAACCCCTCTGTCTCAGTGCAGTGTGTGTGTGTACAGCAGTGTGTGTATTAACCCCTCTGTCTCAGTGCAGTGTGTGTACAGCAGTGTGTGTATTAATCCCACCTCCTTCTCTTTCCCTCTCTCCTGCTCGCCCTTCAGGCTTTCAAACCTGGTGGAGACTCCGAAGATTGTGCGGAAGTTGTCCTGGGTGGAGAACCTGTGGCCGGAGGAGTCTGTGTTTGAGAGGCCCAACGTGCAGAAGTACTGCCTGATGGGGGTGAAGGACAGCTACACGGACTTCCACATCGACTTCGGGGGCACCTCCGTCTGGTACCACGTGCTCAAGGTACGAGAGGGGGCGGGGCTGTGGAAGACGGGGGGGGGGGGGGGGGGCACTGGTTTGTGTTTTTGTGTCGTCGCTGACGCTGTTGTGCCAATTTATTGTAATTGTGGTATTGTGCGGGGGGGGGCGTGCCCACTGTGGAGGCGGAGCCCTGGTAGAAGGGCGGAGCCTCTCCTTCGTAGTCCCAGTTGATGAGTCCCAGCTGGGCAGGTCCTGTAGAGGCACACTGGCCACCCCCCGAGGGGACGAGCAGGGACACCCCCGGAAGGGGGGGTTTGACACCCACAGCCGCAGAGAGGACTGCGCCCGCGAGAGGCGGTCTTTTCCTCTTGGGCCTGTCCCATCACGTGTCCGCAGCGGGGCAGGCACACCTGTGTCACACACTGAGTGCTGGTTCTGTTGTGGCCTGGCGCGCCCGGCTCTCCCAGACTGGACCCCGCTAGACCGGGTCAGTCCAGTCCGGTCACCGCTGGGCTAGCGGTTCTCTTTTTCCCAGGCTGGACCCCGTTATACAGGGTAAGCCCAGCCTGGAGGTCAGGGGGCACAGCGCTGCACTTTCTTTTTGCTTTGTTTGTTTGTATTATTTTTGGTCCGTGCCACCTCGCACCGGTGCGTCTGTCCCCTCGCCCTGGACGTTGACTTTTTACCGGCGCCCGCCTCCCACTCCGCACTGTCACGTCCGCAGTCTTGTTTCGTCCTGTGTAGCACCTGAGTCAGGTTTGCGTGTTGTTGTCCGTGAGGCTGCTACATCAGGATTGTGTGTTGCCACCTGCTGTCTTGCGTGTGCGGTCCTGCGTGTTGTCTCGCGTGTGCTGTGCCTCGCTCGGTCCTGCGTGTTGTCTTGCGCGTGCGGTATCTCACACACGCTTACTCTTGGGATTGTGTTTCGGGGCTCCAGGGAGAGAAGATCTTCTACCTGATCCAGCCCACCCCTGCCAACCTGGCGCTGTTCGAGCGCTGGAGCTCCTCCTCCAGTCAGAACGAGCTGTTCTTCGGTGACCAGGTGGATCGGTGCTACAGGTGTGCAGTGAAGCAGGGCAACACCCTCTTCATCCCCACAGGTAATGCCCTGAGCAGCAGGGTGTGGATCTGGGGCGGGAGTGTAACTTTAACTGACTTGTTAAGAAGAGTGTAACTAACTTTAAAGAGGAATTGTAACGGTCAGGTTTTGTGCTCATCTCTCTCTTCTTTTCTTTTGTTTTTTCCTCTTTGTCCCTCACCCTCTCGCTCTTACTGCTCAATCTTTTTTTCTCTCCATTTTCTAACTCTTGTGCTCTCTCCCTTCATCTCTCTGATCCTCCTCTCTTCCTGTCTCCCCGATCCTCCTCTCTCCTGTCTCTCTGTCCCCCCTCTCTCCTGTCTCTCTGTCCCCCCTCTCTCCCGTCTCTCTCCTTCTTCGTATTCCTCTCTTCTTCTTTCCCCTCCTGTCCCTCCGTCTCTCTCTCTCTCAGGTTGGATCCACGCTGTCCTGACTCCAGTGGACTGCCTGGCGTTCGGCGGGAACTTCCTGCACAGCCTGAACATCGACATGCAGCTCAGGTGAGGCTCTCTGGCTCCCTGTATCTTCCCGCCTCTTGCCGGGTTCGAGGAAGTGTGCTGTGGACTCAGTGGGGGCAAAAGAGTAAGAATCGGCGATTAACGGATGAGGGGAACACCTTGCTTCAGCTGCAGGGTGGTCCTGCCGTACCTAGTGCCTGCCTCTGTACAGGCTCATCAAGGAGCCCTGAGCTAGGCCATGGCCACTGTCCAGCCAGAATCCTACCCTGTGTCATCTGGAGGGCAGCAGTGTGGCCCAGCTCGGAAATCGTGGGGTCCAATCCCACTGTGAGTTGCCTTGGATAAACACATCAGCCAAGTCCGTGTGAGATCTGGAAACGCGGAATGGTCTGCCGTCTCTTTTTAATCTGGCCTCCCTCCTGCTCTCTCCTCCTCCCAGGGCGTATGAGATTGAGAAGCGCTTGAGCACCGCCGATCTGTTCAAGTTCCCCAACTTCGAGACCGTGTGCTGGTACGTGGGCAAGCACCTGCTGGACACGTTCAGAGGTGAGAGAGGCGGAGGTGCCCTCGTCTGCTGGGGGCACTGCGGTCGTGCGATTTAGCAGCTGTCACATTGGTGCACGGTGTGATGTGGACTCGTGGTCATGTAATGGGCGTACAGAGACGCACCGGTAAAAATAGCCCGCCGTGCAGCTGGCAGACTAATGCTGAAGCAGAGGAAGAAGGTGAACGTCTTTTACAGGAAAGTAACGTTGACTCTCTCCCTCTCTGTCGCCCCCTGCAGGTCTCAGGGAGAACCGCAGGCACCCTGCTGCCTACCTGGTGCACGGAGCCAAGGCCCTGAACAACGCCTTCCGCGGCTGGACGCGCAAAGAGGTGACCGCGCCCGCCGCACAGCCACACCAGCTACACAACACAGTGTATCTATCTACTGCACAGCAACACCAGCTACACAACACAAACTGCACAACACAGTGTATCTACCTGCTGCACTGCAACAACAGCTACACCGCTCCCCCTGTATTGTAACACAAACTGCACAACACAGTGTATCTACCTGCTGCACAGTAACACCAGCTACACAACACAAACTGCACAACACAGTATATCTACCTACAGCACTGCAATAACAGCTACACAGCTCCCCCTGTATTGTAACACAAACTGCACAACACAAGTGTATCTACCTGCTGCACAGCCACACCAGCTACACAACACAAACTGCACATTACAGTGTATCTACCTACTGCACTGCAACACCAGCTACACAGCTCCCCCTGTACTGTAACACAAACTGCACAACACAAGTGTATCTACCTGCTGCACAGCAACACCAGCTACACAACACAAACTGCACAACACAGTGTATCTATCTACTGCACAGCAACACCAGCTACACAGCTCCCCCTGTACTGTAACACAAACTGCACAACACAGTGTATCTACCTGCTGCACAGTAACACCAGCTACACAACACAAACTGCACAACACAGTATATCTACCTACAGCACTGCAATAACAGCTACACAGCTCCCCCTGTATTGTAACACAAACTGCACAACACAAGTGTATCTACCTGCTGCACAGCCACACCAGCTACACAACACAAACTGCACATTACAGTGTATCTACCTACTGCACTGCAACACCAGCTACACAGCTCCCCCTGTACTGTAACACAAACTGCACAACACAAGTGTATCTACCTGCTGCACAGCAACACCAGCTACACAACACAAACTGCACAACACAGTGTATCTATCTACTGCACAGCAACACCAGCTACACAGCTCCCCCTGTACTGTAACACAAACTGCACAACACAGTGTATCTACCTGCTGCACAGTAACACCAGCTACACAACACAAACTGCACAACACAGTATATCTACCTACAGCACTGCAACACCAGCTACACAGCTCCCCCTGTACTGTAACACAAACTGCACAACACACTGTAACTGTTCACTACACAGCAAAATAATCTACACAACACTCTGTATCTGCCCACTGCACAGCAACACAAGCTCCACAGCAGTGTGTTGCCTGGTGGCCTGCGCTGTGTTGTGACCCCCTGTATCTGCGACCCTGTGACCCTCCCAGGCCCTCCCAGAGCACGAGGAGGAGATTCCCGAGACCATCAAGACCCAGCAGCTGGTCAAGGACCTGGCCAAGGAGATCCGGCTGGTGGAGGTGCGAAGGGATATGCGCGGAGGAACACTAAGCCGCAAAATAGCGCCTGACACACGTGCAGACCAGGAAAAGGCCTTTCAAATCTGTGATCTAGTTCAGGATAATTTCTTACAATACTTTCTGGCGTGATGAGACGTTTCGTCTGCGGTCTGACGCCAGCAGGGTCTCGACACCTGCAGATTTAACACTGGCGAGTTGGCCTGTTCGCGCTTCGCGGTATGGAACATTTTGACACGTTCTGAATCAAGCACAGAATCGGGAACTTTGTGAAAGTCGCGATACTGGCGCAAACCCCCTGGTCTCCTCACGGGTGAGAGCAAGAATTCCCACGAATCGTGACGCGAAGGGGCCCTTCCTGCTCACTAGGCACCGTAACGTCTGATGTGATGTGACGGACGAGCGAATAAGTTCAGGTTGTGCAGCAGGCATCTCGCCGCAGAAATGTTCCAGCGTGATCTGCAGGCAGCGTTGACAAGTCAGCAGTATTTGTCAGCGAAACCGTCTCGAAGTCGAGAGCAGTATTTCTATTTGATTAAAAGAGATATACAGTACTGTATTTACAGGCATCTTCTTACAATGAAACAGAGCAGCTTCGCGTCGCCAGAAGTTTTGTGGCCTCGTTCTGAATCGCAGACAATGACTGCAGTGTGGCGCTGCGCAGACCTGGAACTTGTAGATTTTGCTTTCATCATCATTCGAAATGCAGGCATCAGTACCAATTCTTTCTAACCCCGAAATAGAGTTGGAGTTCCCCTTTAAAGCTGATACATTACTGCATTCATTATCATATATGGGAAGGTCACATAACCATATACACTGGAGGGATTCGTGTGAGAGTACAGGGGTGGAGTTGATTATGTGTGAATTTGTCTGTTTGTGGCGGTTCTCTGCTGTGAGGCACTGTGGGATTGAATAATTTAGTAGCACTTGACGTGAGTGACTTTGCAAGGTTGGGGGGGGGGTGCACACCTGCACGCGTGTCTGACTCTGCGTCTGCCTGTGCTCGTCTCTCATCCCTCCTCCTCAGGACATCTTCCAGCAGAACCTGGGGAAGACCGGCGCCCCCTTCGGGGCACCAAGGGCTTTGCCCGCCCAGCACCCCCCACCTGCCCCGCCAAGCCGCCCCCCTGGCAGGAAGAGGGGACCCAAGCCAAAAGAGGGGGCGCCCCCAGGGGCCACGGGGAAAAAGAGGGGCCGCAAGAGCAAGGAGAGCCAGGCAGCTGCCGGGACTGTAGGGGGCGCTGGAGAGCTGGACCTGTTGGAGATCCACACCAAGCACACACTGAAGAAGACCAAGGGCAAGGTAACACAAACTGCACAACACAACTGTGACCATGGACAGGACCCGGTGCCAAACTACATAGCGTTCACTGTGCTGCAACACAAACTGCACAACACTGCACTGGGTGGTGAACAAATTCAGACACTATTGAACACATTCCTAAACTCCCTATATCAAACCAACAAAACAGGCAGAAATTTGGCCACATAAAAACTACATCTCCTATTTCACAAACTAGCATCAAAGTCAAAGCTAAAACGAGCCAAATTAAAAAAACTACCCCAAAAAAAGAGAAATTGAAAAAATGGTTTGATACGGAGTGCAATAGCATCAGAAAAGCCTCATGAAAGCTCTCCTCCTCTCCCTTCCTCTCTCCCTCTCTTTCTCAGCTGGAGATCCCGGCCGCCTGTCTGGATGACCTGGAAGGGAAGCTGAACAAAAGCAAACTGCACCTGGTTCTGACCAACGGCAAGATCGTGGGGTGAGAGAGGGGCTGTGGGGAGGCAGGGATATAGCCCCGCTAGTGCAGGATCCCCTGTTGCAGTACAGCCAGCCATTCTCCTGTCCTGCCTGCTGTCACAGCAGCCCTGCTCTGCCCTGCTCAGGGCAGCGCACGAGCGGAATCGACGTCTTCGACCTCTGGCAGGGTCTTGCGTGTTATTGGGCTGTGAATGAGGCCCGAAGCCATCAGTGTGCGTTACAGCTGCGAAGCGCTGTGTCCTCCCGATTTTCGAGTTCATGGTTAATCTCCTCGCCTCCTTGGACGGCCTGAAACTGCAGAAACTGGGCATGGTGTCGCCACACCACAGGTCTCCATGGCACACAGCAGACGGGCACCCTGAGGCCTCGCTCATTCCATTCATATTATAAAGTTCTGTTGCTCACAGAGTATATATATATAAGGTTTTTAAAAGCTTTTTTTCTATGATATATTTTCCTCCTCCATCTCGCAGAAAGAAGGGGGCGCGGTCAGGCATGAGCCCAGCCAAGTTTCAGCCCCTCATTGGCCAGCTGGAGGATGTGGGGGGAGGAGCGAGCGACTCAGAGGATGAGCTTCAGATTGATGAGACCCCCCCTCGAAGGCAGCGTGCCCCCACCCTGACAAAGAGGAAACTGGCAGGTAACAAGCAGGGTGGTGGGGTTAATACACTGACCCTGCACTGAGACAGAGGGGTTAATACACTGACCCTGCACTGAGACAGAGGGGTTAATACACTGACCCTGCACTGAGACAGAGGGGTTAATACACTGACCCTGCACTGAGACAGAGGGGTTAATACACTGACCCTGCACTGAGACAGAGGGGTTAATACACACACTGCTGTACACACACACACTGAGACAGAGGGGTTAATACACACACTGCTGTACACACACACTGCACTGAGACAGAGGGGTTAATACACACACTGCTGTACACACACACTGCACTGAGACAGAGGGGTTAATACACACACTGCTGTACACACACACTGCACTGAGACAGAGGGGTTAATACACACACTGCTGTACACACACTGCACTGAGACAGAGGGGTTAATACACACACTGCTGTACACACACACTGCACTGAGACAGAGGGGTTAATACACACACTGCTGTACACACACACTGCACTGAGACAGAGGGGTTAATACACACACTGCTGTACACACACACTGCACTGAGACAGAGGGGGTTAATACACACACTGCTGTACACACACACTGCACTGAGACAGAGGGGTTAACACACACACTGCACTGAGACAGAGGGGTTAATACACACACTGCTGTACACACACACTGCACTGAGACAGAGGGGTTAATACACACACTGCTGTACACACACACTGCACTGAGACAGAGGGGTTAATACACACACTGCTGTACACACACACTGCACTGAGACAGAGTGCTGACTGTTACACATTGACACTGCACTGACAGAAAATAAAACAGATAGTAACATCCAGCATCCCCAAGTTACGCTGATTCAGAATGATCCATCAGCAAACTGCCTTGCACAGACCAATTCATTGCTTTCAAATAATGATCTAGCTGTGCAGCAGGAGGGGAGCAAGAGGACAGATTTTGCTCCCACTACATCCCCCAGACGTCTGTAAGGATGACCAGCTGCGTTCTATCATAGGATCAGGGCAGTTGTTGGTCAGGCCAGAGAGTAAAGGGTTCCAGGCAGCTTCAGCAGTCAGCTGCATGACCAGACCCTTAACTGGTGCAACCCATGGATGAGAGATGGAGAGAGCGCGACAAGGCTGGGAATCAGGTGATTCAGGTGTCAAGTGCACCTGCCTCCTTTTCCCAGCAGGGTGTGCTGTTTCCCAGCAGCGAACAGCCCACTGCTCGCATTCTCCACCATATAACCCTTCCCAGATGGGACAGTGTGGTGTCGGGACACAGTGCCTGGTGAACAGGCACACACAGACAGCAAAATATAGTGTTTATTTACACTCTACATTTAGAAATGAGTGGCCACAGAAAAGTTAAAAAATAAAAGACTAGATCTGTCTCGGCCCTAAACTGGCTTCTTGAATTCTCTAAATATTAGCTAGCAGACACACCCACAAACTTCACCAGAGTCCAGACTGCAAGCCAAGTGCTGCATGCAGAAACCGTGCTTGACTGCTCCCTCATTCAGCCTGAATCAGGCAGACCTGCACAGTAAGTGGTCCGATCTGCTGTCGCCAGGTGACAGGTCACGTCGCCTGCGGCAGGCAGTGCCCGTGGGTTTCAGTGGGCTGCAGTGAGAGTTTTTCTGCCCTCCTGCTACACTGCCGCAGGGAGAGGAGGCAGGACTGATTCCACTGCGGTTTAACGTTAAGAGACCCACCATGAATTTGATTGGTTTTTAGGGCTAGGGAGTTGAGATAACCACTGAGGGAAGCCATCTGATTGTGTGTTGTGAATGCGGTAAGCTGACTTTAGACTGAACACTGCGCTTCGCTGGAGAGGTCCTATTCCCTGTAGAGAAAGTGAAGCAGTTCATGTTAACCAGAATCGGCTGGTTTCAACCACATGCTTGTCCCAGACCCCCGCAACCCTTTGTGTAAAGAAATGCCTCCTGTTCTCGCTTTTAAGTGCACCGTCCCTTACTTTCCCCTTGTGTCCTCTGGTTAAGATTCACTGCGCACAGTGGTCAAAAGGACAGGAGAAAGGTTACACCTGAGCTCCATGCCCACGTCCTGTCTCGTATCCCAGTGATGCAAGAATTCACCCTGTCCTTTTCCCAGAGGCGTGAGCTTCGTCCGTGTGATTTGGGAACTTAGGTTCCAGGCTTCCTGGAACCTTGGATTTTGAATGCCTGATAACCATGTCCTCATGTCATCTCCCAGGATCCAGAATAAAAAGATTCAGTTCTCCTGGTCCACCTGAGAGTGATATTTCTGAGATTGTTGTTCTTGTGCTCCTCCATAGGCAGCACAGACCTTCTCTAGCCTTCCCTGGTCCTGTTACGACCTCTTTCATTCTTTCCCCGCAGTTGTTCAGTTAAGCAAAGCGATGAGTCAGCAGGAAGTCCTAGGTTAATGCCGATTCACTGTATGGATCCTCCCTGCGCCGCCAGGCTCAACATGTCTGTTCGCCCCCTGCAGGTCTGCCCAGGAAGCTGCCACGGGCCAAGCCCTGCTCCGACCCCAACAGAGTGAGAGAGCCGGGCGAGGTGGACTTCGACATCGAGGTCAGAAACGTTCTCACTTCCTCTCTGTTTATTTGCTGCTATTGCTCATAGTCCGCCCATCCACGCATCCACGCATCGGTTTTCTAACTGCTTTGTCCAGTTCAGGGTGACAGGGTCACCTGAGCCTATCCCAACAAACAACAGGCGCAAGGCAGGAGGGAGAGAGACAGGCACAGGACGGAGAGAGACAGAGAAACACGTCCACACCAGGGCCCATTTTCCTGGAAGCCAGTTCCGGAGTCTCCCTTACCTAGTTTTTACATTCTCTCTGCTTACTTAACAGTATTTGGTGTTGTGCTTATTCTCCCACCAGCTTGGGTCTGAAGTGTTAAGACTGGTTTAAGATCAGATCACTTTATTGGCCCTATACAGTTTCTTGCATTAGGAATTTGTCTTTTCACAGACCCCAGCTTGCTCTCCAGGAGACACACAGACAGGGAGAGAAGCTGTGGGTCAGAGCGCAGGGTCAGCCATTTATACGGTGCCCCTGGAGCAGTCGGGGTGAAGGGCCTTGCTCAGGGGCCCAACGGAGTAGGATTCCTCTGCTGGCCGCGGGATTCGAACCAGCAACCTTCCAGCCACAGATCCTTAGCCACAGAGCCACCAGAGGGCAGCACAGGGACACTATGTAGAGAGCTGAATAAGGTTTTGGATTCTCAGTAGGTTGATTCCTCTGTAACAGAGTTCAGACAGTGGTTGGAAGTGCAGGACCTCTGCACTCGGTACGCGCCCTGGCTCTGTCCCTCAGCCCTCTGCGATGCCTGACGTTTGCGTTCCTGTCCTCAGGAGGACTACACCACCGACGAAGAGGCCCTGACGCTGGAGGACGTGAAGGCTGGGGGCGCCGGGGGTATCCTGGACCTGCTGAAGGCCAGCAAGCAGGTGGCGGGCCTGGACTGCGCGGCTCTGAGGTACTGCAGGGTGGATGGCCCCCCGGACCCGCCCCCTCTGTGACCCCTGACCCACGGCCCGCCTTGCCCGTTCCTTAATAATCGATAATTATTCATCCAAAAATCCCGTTAGGCCTTTCCTTCAAAGGGAGGGAGGGCGTTCCAGATCCTCTCTATCCTCCGTTTTTTCTGATGCACCGACAAGTCTCCCGTTTGTCCTGTCCTTCGGATGAGCCATGAAACAGAGGTCCTGAATCTCCGTGGTCCTTAAAAATCCCAGGGTGTTACTCGAAAAGAGTAGGGGGTGTTAACCCGGTGTCCTGGCCAAATTCCCCCCCCTGGCCTTTACCAATCAAGCCTTCCTAATAACCCCCCTCTCTGAACTGGCTTCATCACTCTGCTCTCCTCCCCACTGAGAGCTGCTGTGTGGGGAGAGGACTGGTGCATCATCCAGGAGGGGCTGCACACTGGTGGGGGTGGAGGGGACCCCCATGACCTGTAGAAGCGCTGTGAGCGGAGTGTCCAGAGAAGTGTAAGGCTTATTACTGTGGTTAAGAATGCTCCCACACTTCATTTCCACTTGAGCTGTCGTTCGAGTGAAAGTCCCCAGTGTGTCCGTACCCCTCCCGACAGCCGGGCAAGCCGAAGGAAAAGCAAAAAACATTTCTGGGGAAAAAAGAATAAAACCGAACCTCCAGTCCTGGTGCTGCATGGAGGTCCAGTGTGTCTTAACCTCTGACCTCTCGTTCTGCTTCTCTCCCTCCCCGCTCCTCCCCCCTCCCCCCGCGCGCCCCCCAGCGAGGAGGCCCCGGCCTCCCCCAGCACGCGCGACGCCATCCAGGGCATGCTGTCCATGGCCAACCCCCCCTCCTCCTCCTCCTCCTCGGGGGGTGGGACCGCCTGGTGGGGGGGCGGCGGGGAGCGGGGCGGGGCCGCCGGCCCGGGCTCCTCCCAGCCGAAGGCGGGGCTCGTCCAGAGGCCTGGGAAGCGGCCAATCAAGCGGCCGGCTCGCCACCAGAGCGACGCGGAGGAGAGCCTGGACGAGCAGGAGACGCTGGGCACGTGTTTCAAGGACTCGGAGTACAGTAAGTCCGCGGTGACGAGCCCGGCTTCTCGGTGTGCATGGGATGCAGTAGGCTTTTGAGGAGACAGCAGAAACCCTCTTTAAGGCTTCACGGGCAGGAGGAGGTTGGCAGCAGGGGGTGGCATCCCGTTTCCTGACTGTCCCAGACGCAGGGCTGATGAGGTGATGACTTTGTGGGCAGCCGAGTGGAGCAGTGGTCAGGGCTCTGTGGTCTGGGGTCCGGTCTCCAGCAGGAGCCTCGGCATTATTGGGAAGCTCTCCGGTTCCATGCTGTAAACAAGAGTTTGTTCCCCGTCGACTTGTCTGAATACGTTAAGCGCCTGTGTCCCTCCCATAGTCTACCCCTCTCTGGAGTCTGATGAGGAAGACCACGCTCTCAAATCGAAGGCCAAGAGGAAGAAGAACTCAGATGACACACCCTGGAACCCCAAAGGTATTGGAGTGACAGTCTAAAACCAGCTTCTGTTGTGAAGTCATGTGAGGTGGTTTTGGACCCCTGGCATGCTGATGGACTGACCCCCTGTCTGACTGACACACTGCCTTACTGACTGACCCCTGTCTGACTGACACACTGCCTTTCCGACTGACCCCCTGTCTGACTGACACACTGCCTTACTGACTGACCCCCTGTCTGACTGACACACTGCCTTTCCGACTGACCCCCTGTCTGACTGACACACTGCCTTTCCGACTGACCCCCTGTCTGACTGACACACTGCCTTCATGACTGACCCCCTGTGTGACTGACACACTGCCTTGATGACTGACCCTCTGTCTGACTGACACACTGCCTTTCCGACTGACCCCCTGTCTGACTGACACACTGCCTTTCCGACTGACCCTCTGTCTGACTGACACACTGCCTTTCCGACTGACCCTCTGTCTGACTGACACACTGCCTTGATGACTGACCCCCTGTCTGACTGACACACTGCCTTACTGATTGACCCCCTGTGTGACTGACACACTGCCTTTCCGACTGACCCCCTGTCTGACTGACACACTGCCTTTCCGACTGACCCCCTGTCTGACTGACACACTGCCTTGATGACTGACCCCCTGTGTGACTGACACACTGCCTTGATGACTGACCCCCTGTCTGACTGACACACTGCCTTGATGACTGACCCCCTGTGTGACTGACACACTGCCTTGATGACTGACCCCCTGTCTGACTGACACACTGCCTTTCCGACTGACCCTCTGTCTGACTGACACACTGCCTTACTGACTGGCCCTCTGTGTGACTGACCCCCTCTCTGACTGGCCCTCTGTGTGACTGACCCCCTCTCTGACTGGCCCTCTGTGTGACTGACCCCCTCTCTGACTGACATGTTGCCATCCAAGCTGGCAGATGTCAGGATCATTCTTCTCACAAAAGTGAAGTGTTTAACCTTGTGTAACGTCTCCATGGCGCCGCTGTCTCCTGTCCCCCCAGCCCGGGTGACCCCCACGCTGCCCCGACAGGAGCGCCCAGTGAGGGAGGGGGCACGGGTGGCCTCAGTGGAGACCGGGCTGGCCGCCGCCGCCGCCAAACTAGCACAGCAGGTACCACAGTGGTGAGGGGAGGGGTGTAGCACTGTAGCACTTTATACCTACACACACGGACACGCACACATTCACACACACACCTACACACACGGACACACACACATTCACACACACACCTACACACACGGACACGCACACATTTACACACACACCTACACACACGGACACGCACACATTCACACACACACACCTACACACACGGACACGCACACATTCACACACACACACCTACACACACGGACACGCACACATTCACACACACACCTACACACACGGACACGCACACATTCATACACACACCTACACACACGGACACGCACACATTCACACACACACACCTACACACACGGACACGCACACATTCACACACAGCTGTCAGTCTCACAGAGAGAGAGTGGGGTTAGGGGGTTTGACTGGGGGTCACAGAGAGAGAGTGGGGTGATGGGGTTTAACTGGGGGTCACAGAGAGAGGGGTCTGCACTGATAAATCAGGTAAATGCATACATTATATTTATGCCACCCCTCTCTTATCCCTCTCTCCCTCTCGGCCTCTCAGGAACAGCAGAAATCAACCAAGAGGAAGTACGTGAAAAAACGCCCCCCCCAGGCTAGCCGGGACCCTGCAGCCCCCTCGTCTCCGCCGGCCAGTTCCCTGCCCCCAGCAGCAGAGAGCGCTGTGGAAGCCGGGGGGCTGGGGGAGATTGCAGAGGGGCGCAGGGTGGAGATGTACCCCGCCAGTCTCCTGGACCACGAGTACACGGCCGGCCCGGGACCCTTCAGCCCAGGGGGCTCCAGGGGGACAGCTGCCATGGCCCCCGGAGTGTTCCTGACGCCGCGTCGGCCCTCGCTGTCCCCCCAGAGCAGCAGCAGCACCCCCACGCCTGCCCCCGCCAGTTCCGCCCAGGGTAACAGGCTCGCTGGTCGTGGTCTTCTTCTCTCCTTGTCTCCATATCTGACTGTGCCGTGGTCTAACTAACTCTCCATCTCCCTGAACCATCATCTGACTGTCTCACTACCCTTCTCCCTGTCTCCCTGTCTTACTGTGCCGTCGTCTGTCTCCCTTTCTCAATGTGCCATCGTCCTTCTCTCTTGCTTCCTGTCTCCCTGTCTCGATGTGCCATTGTCTCTCTCTTTTGCTCCCTGTCTCTGTCACTGCATTACTGTGCCAAAAAGCCGCAGGAGTTTTGACCTGTGGTTTTACTGTATTCTCTGTTGGCTGTTTCATCTGTTAATTGCTCATTAACGAGTGAGCTAATTCTTTAGCTGGAACATACTAGTTCCTTAGCTGGTGGATTAGTTCTTAGTTGACCCCCTCGTTAGGGAGCAGGCTAGTTTTTTAGCTGCTTGACCCACTTGTTAACAAGTGGACTAGTTCCTAAGCTGGTTGATGCTTTCTTTAGCGATGGACTATTCCTTTAGCTGGTTGACTTAGTTAGTGAGTGGACTAGTTCTTGGGTAACCCGTTCTTTAGTGAGTGAACTAGTTCTTACTAATTGCTCGTTAGCAAGTGGACTAGTTCTTTTGCTGGTTGATGCTTTCTTTAGCAATGGACTGACGTTTTCGTTAGTGAATGGACTAGTTCTTTAGCTGGTTGACCTACTCATTAGTGAATAGACTAGTTATTTAGCTGTTGGTCTTGCTTCTAAACAAGTGGACTAGGTATTTGCCTGGTTGACCTGCTTGTTAATTAATTAACTAATTCTTTATCTGGTTGACATGGTCGTTAGCAAACAGACTAGTTCTTTAGCTGGTTTACACAATCATTAGCAAGCAAAGTCGTTTGGTAGCTGGTTGACCTGCTCGTTAGTGAATAGACTAGTTCCTTAGCTTTGCTTGTTAACAAGTGGACTAGTTCTTTAGCTGGTTGACCTGCTTGTTAGTGAATAGACTAGTTCTTTAGCTGGTTGACCTGCTCATTAGCGAGCAGACTTTTTTAGCCAGTTGGTTTGCTGTGATTAAATTCTTGTTCTCCCTACTGTAGTCTGCTTCCTCTTTCCTCTTCTCCTTACACTGTTACAGGACAGTTTGGTTCTGATGCATCTCCTTCTCTGCCTCTCTGTCTCTGGCAGGAAAACGTCCAAAAAAAGGCCTGGCAACAGCTAAGCAGAGACTGGGAAAGATCCTGAAAATCCATCGGAACGGAAAACTGCTTCTGTGAGAGAGGGAGGGGGGAGAGAAACTGCACAAGAAGGCAAGAGGCTGATGGGACAGGAGAGCTGAGGGGGGGAGAGGGATGCTAAGATTGAAGCAAACAATGAAGGAAATTATGATGAAAACAGAGAGGAAATTAAAGAGAGGAAAGGGAAGAGAATAGTCCTTTTAAAAATATTTTGACATATTCATGTAAAAAATATTTACCCACCTGGAGTACAGACTCTTACTGGAGTCACTGTACACACACACACACCTGGAGTACAGACTCTTACTGGAGTCACTGTACACACACACACCTGGAGTACAGACTCTTACTGGAGTCACTGTACACACACACACCTGGAGTACAGACTCTTACTGGAGTCACTGTACACACACACACCTGGAGTACAGACACTTACTGGAGCCCCAGTATACACACACACACCTGGAGTACAGACCCTTACTGGAGTCACTGTACACACACACACCTGGAGTACAGACTCTTACTGGAGTCACTGTACACACACACACCTGGAGTACAGACTCTTACTGGAGTCACTGTACACACACACACCTGGAGTACAGACACTTACTGGAGCCCCAGTATACACACACACACCTGGAGTACAGACTCTTACTGGAGTCACTGTACACACACACACCTGGAGTACAGACCCTTACTGGAGTCACTGTACACACACACACCTGGAGTACAGACTCTTACTGGAGTCACTGTACACACACACACCTGGAGTACAGACCCTTACTGGAGTCACTGTACACACACACACCTGGAGTACAGACTCTTACTGGAGCCCCAGTATACACACACACACCTGGAGTACAGACTCTTACTGGAGTCACTGTACACACACACACCTGGAGTACAGACCCTTACTGGAGTCACTGTACACACACACCTGGAGTACAGACTCTTACTGGAGTCACTGTACACACACACACCTGGAGTACAGACTCTTACTGGAGCCCCAGTATACACACACGCACCTGGAGTACAGACTCTTACTGGAGCCCCAGTATACACACACACACCTGGAGTACAGACTCTTACTGGAGTCACTGTACACACACACACCTGGAGTACAGACCCTTACTGGAGTCACTGTACACACACACACCTGGAGTACAGACCCTTACTGGAGTTACTGTACACACACACACCTGGAGTACAGACTCTTACTGGAGTCACTGTACACACACACACCTGGAGTACAGACACTTACTGGAGCCCCAGTATACACACACACACCTGGAGTACAGACTCTTACTGGAGTCACTGTACACACACACACCTGGAGTACAGACCCTTACTGGAGTCACTGTACACACACACACCTGGAGTACAGACTCTTACTGGAGCCCCAGTATACACACACACACCTGGAGTACAGACTCTTACTGGAGCCCCAGTATACACACACACACCTGGAGTACAGACTCTTACTGGAGCCCCAGTATACACACAGCTGGTTTTTAGCTAACAGGACATGGCCCAGTAGAAAATGACACATGGTCCATGCTCTGTAGACACTGTTAAGGCAGGACCAGTGCATGTGCAGCCATGTTCTTAAAGGTGGAGTGCGGCACACTGACGCACCCCTTCTCTCTCCCCTCTCCCCCCCAGCTCTCTCTGTACCTCTCTGGGCTCTGGACACACGAGTGAAGGCACTTTCTTCATATCTTGCACAGTTTCTCTCGTCTGCTCTGATTGCTTTCATGCATTTTAGATTGTGTACCTGCAGTACATATATTGCATTGTACTGTACGTCTGTCACAGTCTGTTATATATGTATTTATATATATAGTTTTGTTTTTTACTGGTTTAAGTTTTTATCGGATAACTTTTATAACCTCCACGCGATCTTGTGAGGTGTGTGAATGGGGTGCGAACGATGTGAGAGAGAGAGAGAGTGATCGTTGCTGATTCAGGCTGCGGGGGGGGACAGTGTTAGTGTACAGTGATGGAGGGCCAGTCCCGAGTCTCCTCACACTGCGGGGAGCTGCAGTTCACAGCTGGGGACAGTGGCCGGTCGTTTCCCAACACTGGGGACAGTGGCCGGTCATTTCCCAGTATTGCTTTGGGTGAGGGGAGAGGGAGAGTTTAGTTTGGGGGGGGGGGTGGGGGGTAGGGAGGCTTGTATATAGTTTTGTGTAATTTCTTTTGATAGGTTTAAGAAAACAAGTTAAAAAAATGTTTTTTGTTGTTTTTGTTTTAATTAGTTACCTATTTTTTACAGAATAATGAAAAAAATAAGTTAAAAAGTTAAGTATAGGAATAAACTAACAAAAAAATGAAATCTATAAATGATCAGAGCTGATTCTAGAAGCAGCAAGCAGCCTGTAGATGTGAAAAGTGTTTTGTTTTTCTTTCGGTATGATGTGAGGAAATTGTTAATGCTGTTAAGACTGGTTCTGTCGTTCATTTTGCAGTCATTGCTGTTGTAGTGTGTGGGAAGACTGGACTGTAGCTGGTGCACTATGAGTGGGCATTGCTGTCCTGTCAGCAATGGTTCTGAAGGTTTTTAGTTGGCTCTTCGGATCACCAGCACCTACAACCTCCAGAGCCCTGGTCCAGACTGCCCGTCCAGACCAGCTGTGCGTTACTGCCGAAATCCTGGAGCTTTTTGCCTCGTTAAAGCCTGCGGTCCGTTAAAACTGGCACAGCTGGGGACAGGGGCTGGTCATTTCCTGTGACCACAGGGCACCCCCCTTGCCTTAAAGGAGAGGCCAGCCTTGTGCGTCAGAAAAACAGCATTTTCACCTCTAGTCTCGCTGTCCTGTTGGTTTAATAGAAAAGTGGGGACCTGTCTTCTGACGTTCGCTCCTGAGCAGAGTAGAGTGTAATTAGAGGAGCTGAGCTGGAGTTAAACCTGCAGGCTCAGCGGGCCCTCAGAGCCAGGGTTCGGTAGCCCAGCTGTACCAGTGGCGAGATACCCAGTGCCACGCTGCAGTGCCCACCACACAGGTCACGGGTTCGAGTGTCTGACCAGGGCTCTCCGAGCAGAGGCGCTCAGTCAGAGGGCGGGGTGGGATTGATCGGCATGCCTCTCTCAGTGACACTGCGACCCCTGGGGCCTCCATGTGGGCGGAGCTATTAGTGGCAGACACTCCTCTCAACCAATCAGAGCTGATGGTCCAGCCGGGGGGGGCGTGTTTCCTGTGACATGTTAACAGACGATTGGCCGGACGGTGGGAGAGTGGGAGGAGTCGGGCTTCCTCGTTCTCCCCTGCGTGAGGTCACAGGGGTCGTGGCTGAGAGTCCAGCCACGAACAGCACACGGGTAGAGTTTCCAGTTCGGGTGGACACAACAAATGTAACTGACTACTCTAAATTTAGGCAAAGAAAGGAGTTTGCTCCGGTCCTGCGTTTTCCCACACACTGTGAGAAGCTGTGTGCAGCCTGGCACTCCCTGGTCTGGGGGGCTGCTTCCACCACGAAGCTGATCCTTCTGTGCTCCTTACCTTAGCATCACCCTCTCCATACCTCTATACATCTCTGTTGTGTGTGTTGGTTTAATTGCTGTCATTATGATGATTAATAACTCGGTTACTAGTTTAAAACTCTGCTTGCTCCTTTTTTAAGTCAATGATCCGGTTCTTGAAACGTTGAACGTCCGGAAGTGCACTAGCTGAGGACGCGGGGCGGGGGGGAGACGAGGACGCTGGGAAGAGAGAGGCCTGGGCAGATCGCCTTACATGTTTCTCCCACTTTCCCCTTCTGTCTCTCTTACTCTGTGCATGGCAGCTCCTTCAGCGTCGATTGGAACTGTTGGTCATACATTTATTGATGTGTTTGTGTGTGCGTGTACAGTGCTGCCTACCAAGGTCTCTGGGCTGGTCCAGTCTCCAGCCATCAGATGCCTGCGTGCTAGGAGTCAGAGCCAGAGCTCCCCGAGCTGAGAGATCTGGGTCAAATAGTGCATTTGAAAAAAAAAAACAACAATATATTTTTAAGTATTAGAACTGGTAAATAGTTGTCATGATATCCCCACGATGCGCACTGCACCATGGGGATGAGAAAGTGCTGGCAGGCTCCTGTATTTTGCCCACGTTGCCCCAGTTCAGCTTTAAAAACAAAATAGGCTATCACAGAGGAGAGTGAGGAAATGAGGGCAGACTCCTTGGACCTGCCCACCTTCTGGCCACTTATCTTTCAGCATGTCACAGACAGCCCCGCCCCCTACTGGACGGTCAGCTCTGATTGGAGGAGAGGCTTGTTACTAACTTACAGCCCCGCCCCTCTCCTGTAGCATCAGCTCTGATTGCAGAAGAGGAGCGTCCCACACTGGCAACTCCGCCCCTCTACTGCCTTCCTAATGGAGAATCATCTCTGATTGGAGGAGACCGGCGTATCTCACTGACAGCACCCCCTCCCTAATTGAGAATCAGCTGTGATAGGAGGAGAGCTGCCTCTATCACTGAATGTACCACGTGCCTGCAGGCACCAGGGAGACCACAGGGGTCACTGTGTTGCTGAGAGCTGAGAGATTCCTGGTGGCGTTGAGCCAGTTGTGCACCACTGCCTAGGAAATTCCCATTTCAGTCATCTAGGGATGTAATCCAGATATGAACTCTGGATTATAGAGTTCAATGTGTGCCTTACTCATTGAATAAAGCACGGACTCATGGGAATTTCAGATAAAAATAATTTTTAGTGCAGGATAAAAATTGATCGTGTCTGGAGGTGCAGCTGAGAAGTGGACTGGTTGCTGAAAACTCTCATGAGACTGAAGACTGAGGACCCCACTGCTGCACATGCTCAATACACAGACAGCTGGAGCCGGGCTCAGCCAATCACAGTGCTCAGCCAAGCTCATGGGTGGAGCCTGAGGACCCCACTGCCTGCACACGCTCAGCCAATCACAGTGCTCAGGCAAGCTCATGGGTTGGAGTCTGAGGACCCCAGTGCCTGCACAAGCTCAGTACACGGACAGCTGGAGCCGGGCTCAGCCAATCACAGTGCTCAGCCGAGCTCATGGGTGGAGACTGAGGACCCCACTCGCTGTACACACACTGTGCACAGTGGAGAGCGAGACTTGAGTCTCACCACCATCCAGTGCTAAAGTCGTGTCTTACAAGGATGCAGATGTATAGGGAAAGTTTTCTTTTTTGAGTGGAGCTCAGTATCACTCCACGCAGGCTGCTGTTTCAGTCTGGTGACAGTCTCAGGCCTGTTCCTCCTGCGCCACTGAGATTGGGCTTCCCTGTCCTGGCTGGGCAGCACAGGAGATCCGATCGGAGAGGGAGGGATATGCTGGGGCTAAGCCCGGAGAGGGAGGGATATGCTGGGGCTAAGCCCAAGGGGCTGTTCTGTTTCCTTCACGTTTCTTAAAAAATATATTGTCATCGTGTGAGAGACATAGCAGTGGTTAAAGAGGGAAATTATTATTTTTCTAAAGCGCTCATCTTTTGGAGAGAAGGCCTGTCTTTGTTTAGATAAGAGTGAGCTCATTTTTACCCCGCTGTGAAGCACGGCCATGGTAGTGTGCTGACAGCAGTAAGGAGTTAAAGGAGTCACAGCATAACTCCTCAGTCCAGACTCCAATCTACACAAACACCTGCCACTGTCCTTGTGTCTGTCTCTCTGTACAAACTCCTGTCACTGTCCCTGTGTCTGTCTCTCTGTACAAACTCCTGCCACTGTCTCCGTGTCTCTCTCTCTGTACAAACTTCTGCCACTGTCCCTGTGTCTCTCTGCAGAAACTCCCGTCACTGTCCCCGTGTCTCTCTGCAGAAACTCCTGCCACTGTCCCTGTGTGTGTCTCTGTACAAACTCCTGCCACTGTCCCTGTGTCTCTGCAGAAACTCCTACCACTGTCCCTGTGTCTCTGCAGAAACTCCTGCCTCTGTCCCTGTGTCTCTTTTTCCTTCATTTTCTCAGACACCTGTTTCTCTTGTTCTCTCTTGAACTACCTCCTTCACTTAATCCTTTCCTTTATTCCACACGTCTGGTCATCTGTCTAGAAAAGTCCATTCTTGTCCGGTGTCTGCCACAATTCTGTTATCTCCAGCACATGAGTGTTGCTGTAATAACTCTTAAACCTTCCTTTAAAAATCAGAATCAGAATGATGAAGTACCAAAAAGGGTTTCTAGCTGTGTACTGGACCCAGCCTTGTACTCCACCCCTGCTAGACCTGCTTTTCATACAAACTGAATGGACTCTTAGTTAATTAAAGAATATTTTTAAAACCAGGTGCTTGGTGTGAGTCTCAGTGCTGTGTGTGTTTGAGTCCTGAGCTCTTGTGTGGTTTCTGTGTTACTGTCCTCTGGTAGGACTGATCCACAGACCAGCCGACGCACTGTGAAAATGACATCATGTTGACAGACGCACAGTAGTGAGTGAATGAGACTCAGCTGGATAAACGGACTGGCACACTGATAAAGTCAGGCACTGTCTGATGATCTGACTAACGCCTGTGACTGACACACGGACTGACTGTTTCTCCCGTGAGTCTGACCCACAGACTGTCTCTCCCGTGACTGACCCACAGACTGTCTCTCCTGTGAGTCTGACACACAGACTGTCTCTCCTGTGAGTCTGACACACAGATTGACTGTCTCTCCTTTGACTCTGACCCACAGACTGCCTCTCCTGTGACTGACACACGGACTGACTGTTTCTCCCATGACTCTGACACACAGACTCTCCCACAGACTGTCTCTCCTGTGACTCTGACCCACTGACTGTCTCTCCTGTGAGTCTGACCCACTGACTGTCCTGTGACTGACACACGGACTGACTGTCTCTCCTGTGAGTCTGACCCACAGACTCTCCCGTGAATCTGACACACTAACTGACTCTCCTGTGAGTCTGACCCACAGATTGTCTCTCCTGTGACTCTGACCCACAGATAATGAATTCTGATAAGGAATCCTTCTGGATAGCATCTGTCATCCCAGAGGATCCCAATGGGACCTGTTTATTTCAGTCTCAAAGACTACCCCCCACCTGAGAGACACACAGCGGCCATTCTGCCCCAGCATGTCGGGAAGGAGAGAGGAACTGCTTCCTGGTTGAATCAAGGAGAACTTGAGAGAGGCCTGATGGTAAAAACCCAGAGTTGAATTGACCTACGGAGCAGCCAGAACCTCATTTTAAAATCTCTTCAGAAGATACAGCACCTCCTGCAGCACGGTGCGTGTGGTCGCCACTGGTTTTGAAACTATGGTCCCCAGGAGGAGAAGCGCCACCTACTGGCCACCAACACTACTTACAATACAACCCCTTCCCCCAGCGCACTTCAAATCAGAAATCAAAGCTCACCTTTCACACATCACATCACTTCACTTTAGTAGCCCTATATAATTTCTTGCATTAGGAATTTGTCTTTTCGCAGACCCCAGCTTGCTCTCCATGAGACAGACAAGGAGAGAAGCCTGGGGGTCAGGGCGCAGGGTCAGCCATTTATACAGCACCCCGGGAGCAGTTGGGGTTAAGGGCTTTGCTCAGGGGCCCAACGGTGTAGGATTCTTCTGCCGACTGCGGGATTTGAACCGGCAACCTTCCAGCCACAGGCGCAGATCCTGAGCCATAGACCCACCACACCGCCTTTCTGCTGGGGGCCTATGTCTGATTGCCCTACAGTTCATCCTGGTTGTTCTCATTTGGAAGTGAATGTATTGTATTTATGTCTTCTTCTTTATCACGATGTACAATGTCATTCACTCTCACTGCCCCACCTCCTCTGTCTCAATACAAAAGTGGGCAAAAGTATCAGCTGAAGAAGTTAATAATAGTTCATATTCTATTAAACATTCCTCGCTCTTCCTGTGGTGTCTGAAAGCAGACATCACAGACATCAGTCTTTACGGCCTCTTCATGTCTCTGTCTCAGCTGACAAACTGCAGTTACGGGGTCACTGTTTGCAAAGAGTGGGACTTCGCTGGACAAGAACACTGACAACATTAAGTTCCTCAGAGACCCACTGTTTTTACCTTGTGTATGTACAGTTCAGGGTATAGGCGTAGATATATACATTCCTCAGTACCGAAGCAGGAGAAAGGCTGCATTGTTCCGTGCTATAACATAATAGCGTCTTCAGACAACGCAGGCGTGTAGGGGGGAAAAGGATTTCAGCTGCTTCATGGCGGCCAGATAGGCGTGCTGGCGGAGCCTCGTTCTGATTTCAAGATGGCGGGCGTTGTGGGAGCGCCCCGCTGACAGTTTAGGAAGCCCCGCGCACTCTCGCGAGCCCTGTGTCTCTCCTGCTCGCTGGTGTAAGATGGCGGAGGCGAATTAAGCCGCAGCCCCAGGTAACCGATTAGATTTGCTCTTGTGTCGGCGGACGGGGGGCTGAAGGTTTCGGGAGCGGGGGAAGTGGGACCCAGAAATCCCGGGAACGCAGGGTGAGGGGCGCCGGGGGTCTGTGTTGGACGGTGACCGCGGAAAGCAGAGGTTTTTCCCTCTCTGGGTCCGGGCAGACTGCTGTGTGAACCGCCATTTTTAATTTGCAATCTCTGAGTGAAAAGTAGTTTAGAATCGGAGGGGGGCTGAGGAGGCGGAGGGGGGAGGTTGGGTCGAGCGCTGTGTGTGTATGTGTGTGTGTGGGGGGGTGTTAGGGTTAAACGGGGTTATACCGGAGGGCCGAGCCGGGGGACCGGGGAGAGGCAGCGGCAGAGGGAGAGATTGCGGGTGTGCGAGGAGGATGACAGGTCAGTGACAATGGCAGCAGCGCAGGGGGGCGGCGGGTTTGGGGGGTACAGGAGGAGAGAGAGGGGGTACCCCTTCAGGTCGGGACGCTGCTGCGAGTGCGAATGGCGGTGGAGGAAGAGGAGGAGGAGGAGGAGGGGTACAGGAGAGATTAAAATATTGGGGAGTCACACCTAGGAGAAAAGACGAGGAGAGAGGGGGAGGAGGAGGTGAGGTTTCGGTGGGCCGTGTTGGGTTGAGCTCTGGCGTCTGTCCGCACGCTGTTTCATGTGTTTTTTTTTTAGAACAGAAAAAAAAAATCCCAAGTACCTGTCCTCTCCACACCGGGCGCAAACCGGCCAGTCATCGGCCGGCCGGTGCGCCGGCTTCTCCCGTTTCGAGCCCGGCCGAGGCGACATTTTTGTTGTTGTTGATTTTTTTTTTTTGTTTTTGAATGTGTTTCTGCGCTGCGGCCGGCCGTGTTTTCAGTGGCGGACTGGACAGGACTGGCCCGGCCCGGGCCGCCGTGACTCAGATACGGTACCGGCGGTGACGGTGTGCTGTCGGGGGGGAGAGAGAGAGAGAGGGGTTGGTGAGGAGGGGGGGGCGGCGGGAAGGCCGGACGGTTCGTCGTTCGTCGGCGGAGCGGAGCGAGGGGGGCACGGGGCCGCGCGCGCGAGAGCCGCCGGCTTGGGGGGCCTCGCCGCCCGCGAGGGGAGCGCGCGCGTGTGCCGGGGGAGGGCTCGAGCTGCTGCAGTACGGCGGGGGGGTGGGGGGGCGAGCCCCCTCGCGCCGGGCCGGGCCGGGCCGGGTCGAACCGAACCGAGCTGAGCTGAGCTGCAGCAGCGGCTCCGGCTCCTTCGCCGGCGTCTTCTGCCGACAGGGCTCGTCATGGCTCTGGGAAAGAGGCGTTTGATAAAAAAAAAATAAATATATATATATACCTACAGGGAGGCCGGCTGGTGTAACGGACCAGCCTTCCCCGCCCCCCTTTTCGCTGGTGCGACATGTTGCGACGCGCTGACACCTGTCCTTCAAGCGTGTGTGTTGTGTGAGCTGGAGTCGCAGCGTGGAGACGGGTGCGATCCTCCGGGGACCTGCTCCACGGACGGCCGTGTCAGCTGTGGTGGACAGGAGAGTTCTGTCCGGTTGCTGACGGCCGGTTTTCGGATGCGAACAAGGCTCCCGGCTTGAAAAGAAGAAGCAGGAGTGGCATAAATGCCAGTGTGTGTTTATTTCCAAAGCACTGGGCGGGCGGTTTCTGCCCTCTGTGAGGCTCTCCTGCCCTTAAAGCATCCTGCTCTCTCTCCGTCCCAGGATCTCTCTTGTTTTGGTTAACATCAAGGGCTGCCGTGACCTCGTCTGGCCCAGCGCTTCTCCCAGCCTAGCGTCGCTGGGCCAGAAAATGTTTCCGATAGTCAGTTTCACAATTTTCCTGTTGTGACAGGAAGCCCTGTTTTGCGCGGGTAGCGCAGCGTCTGTGAAGAGTCTCCTCGCCTTCCTCCTTTCAGAAACGGCTCTAGATCAGCTGTTTCATCAACGGTGCAGTGATGATGATGATGAAGCTGTGTTGCTGTTGCCGGCCTTCGGAGACGCCGACGGGGAGAGTCAAGACTGGTCCGGTCTTGGTGTTTTAATTTTTAGTTGCGGGCCTTGGCTTGGGTGTGTGGATCTGGGGCGTTCTTCAGGGGATCCCAAACAGCCGAGATCTGTTCCACAGCTGAACCCGAAACGTCAGGGTTGATTTGAATTTGTGCCATTTTTGTGAGGTGGATTTGCTGTGTTTTGCGTGATTGTTTTCAGCTCTTAAGCAGGCTGGTCGTTGGATGTTTTAACTGTTGCGTTTCGTGAGTGATGCACAATTCTAGACTCCCGAGCAGAAAATGCATCTCGCAGGTGTGCAGGTCGAGCAACTATTTTTTATTTGATTCGATGAAGCAAACGAGCTTCAGTTTCCATCTGGGATGGAAGCCCGCAGCAGCAGGACTCTGGGGGTCCCTGTCCTGGAGCCCTATGGTTCTGTTTGGCTGTTTGAACCCTCAGCCATCCCCAGAGTTACTCTGACAGGAGCGCTGCTGTTTGAGAGCCGGGCAGGGCGGTGAAGTCGTGGTTTGCCTGGCGCGAGTGGGGCGCCGAAACCGTTTCGGTGCTGAAACGGCCTGGTTCTGTGTGAAAGAGCGTGGCTCCGGGCCCGGCGCGGGGTGGTGGAGTCCACAGGGAGAGCCGGGCAGCGGCGTGGAGCAGGGGGGGTCGGGGGTTTCGGGACTGGCACCTGGAGGGTTGCGGGTTCAAATCCCAGGTGTGGCACAGCCCGTTGCGCCCCTGAGCCGGGCGCTTCCTTGCTCCAGTAAAACGCGCAGCTGAGTGTCGGTGTCAGGGGCAGTGTGCTAGTTAAATACCGCACTGAGGGCGCAGACATGGTCTTCAGTCGCCGCTGGCGGCTCCTCACACGGGCTGAGCCACAGAGAGAGAAGAGACGAGCGGTGCGGCACCCTGATCGGTTTTTTTTTTTTATTTATTTGTTAAACGCAAGACGAGTAGCGGAGCGGGGCCCCGCTGCAGGAAGTCCCCCCCGGAGCGCTGCTGACCAGCGCAGCTCGACCGCCCTGACCGCACAGGCGCTCTCCGCAGGCCCGTGTGCGCGATGATTCAGCGGTCTGCCTGCAGCACCGCAGCCCGGGGCCTAACGCCGCCCGCACGGCGGCTGTGCCCCAGCCCCGGGGTGGTGGTGGGGGGACCTGGAGAGCTAGCGCGGCTCGGTTCGTGGGTACGCGCGTGTGTGTGTGCACGCAGAGGCCGGGCGAGGTGCGTGAAACGGGGACCCGGCTGTGGGAAACCAGCTTCCCCGTAGGCCTCAGTCGGAGCCGGGCGCTTGATTTCTGTTGAGTGCGGGGAAAACACAGGCGGCTATCGGGTTACAAAGCCGCGCCGCCAAAAGCCCAGACCGTTGCAGCGCCGGGCTGGAGACGTCCCTGAATAGGAATAAGCAGCCATAAAGGATAGAAGCCCGGTCCGCAGCTGTATTTTTAACCCTTTTAGTCCGCTTGTGTTGTATGTGCCTGTGCTCACCGATCACTATGGCAACGAATAATATATACACGTTGGTCTCAAAAGAAGGCTGAAAATCTCGCTATACACACTTGCTGCTGCTGCTGCTGCTGCTGAAGAGTGTCTGAGCGCAGTAATACCTTGCTCGCAGTGTAGTCTGATCATCGCGGGCCCTATCGCCTGCTCTGCGTGTTGTGTGGCTGAGCAGCTGGACCCAGCTTCTCCAGCTCGTACGCGAGCGTCTGAGTCAGGCCCTGCGCGGTGTGTGAGGCTGAGCTGTGCTGGGCGTGTTGCTGTTGTGACTGTCAGTGTTTTGATGCTCCATGCTCCAGGCTGAGGCTGACCGGCCACTCGTTGGACAGCCGGTCAAGCTCTTCCTGTCTTGGTACGGATCGGACCGAAGAAGCAGGGCGTCCCAGACGCGTGTAACAGTACGTGCAGTGGCGTCGGCTCGGGTTCGCTCGTAGGAAGGTTGGCAGGGGTGGCGCGTTTCCTGGCGCTGGTTGATGTACAGCGGCCTGCAGCTGGCCAGCCCCGCAGCTCTGCCAGAGTCTGATCCATTTGGCCTCCGGTGGACGTATCAGTGCCGTTCCTTTTAAAAACGGCAAGGCTGTGACTGTCTGTCCGTGTGTCTCTCTCTCTGCTGCGTGTCCAGCTTGGAAAGATGCGTTTCTTGGTGTTGTCTGGCACAATGGCCGAGTCATCAGAATTGCTACTGTGGCCTTGGGTTCATTTCTGTACGTGGGGGGCTCTCTATGTGGAGTTTGCATGTTCCCCCTGGGTTCACGGGTTCTTCGGTTTTCTCCGGATGCTCTGGTTTCCTCTGAAAGTCCGAAAACATACTGGTGTGATAACTGTGAAAACTGGCCCTGGTGTGAGGGTGTGTGTCAGTGTGTGCGCCCTGCGATGGACTGGCGTCCCGTCCAGGGGTGTGCCCTGGCTTGCGCCCGTTGCTTGCTGGGACAGGCTCTGGCTCCCCCGCGTAGGAGGAAACGTTTTGAAAGTGGCTGGATGTTCCCCGGTGTTGTGCTGGTGCTCTGGGTGTCCAGACGGCAGCTGCGCTTTCCAAACGCTGTGTGTGGAGCCGCGGCAGTGTCTTCCTGACCTGAACGAGCACAGTCGGCCTTTGGCGTGTCTGCACGTGTCCGAGTGCTGGACTGTCGCTTGAACGCCCCCCCCCCCCTCTCGAACCCGTAAGGCTTTCGGTGACGCCGCTGGAACGGGCCCTTCGCTGGAAGGTGTGTGGGGGCACTCGTTTCCAAGGATTTGTTTCCTGCTGTCGTGCTGGACGGTGGCGCGGGGGCCCTGGGTTCTGTCCGTGTGGAGTTTGTGTGTTAATAATAATAATAATTAATTGCTTACACTTATATAGCGCTTTTCTGGACACTCCACTCAAAGCGCTTTACAGGTAATGGGGACTCCCCTCCACCACCACCAATGTGCAGCATCCACCTGGATGATGCGACGGCAGCCATAGTGCGCCAGAACGCTCACCACACATCAGCTATCAGTGGGGAGGACAGCAGAGTAATGTAGCCAATTCATAGAAGGGGATTATTAGGAGGCCATGATTGGTAAGGGCCAAGTGGAAATTTGGCCAGGACACCGGGGTTACACCCCTACTCTTTTCGAGAAGCACCCTGGGATTTTTAATGACCTCTCAGAGAGTCAGGACCTCGGTTTTACGTCTCATCCGAAGGACGGCGCCTGTTTACAGTATAGTGTCCCCATCACTATACTGGGGCATTAGGACCCACATGGACCACAGGGTGAGCGCCCCCTGCTGGCCCCACTAACACCTCTTCCAGCAGCAACCTTAGTTTTTCCCAGGAGGTCTCCCATCCAAGTACTGACCAGGCTCACACCTGCTTAGCTTCAGTGGGTTGCCAGTTGTGAGTTGCAGGGTGATATGGCTGCTGGCATGTTCTTCTGGAGACGCCACCAGGAGGGCGCGCCCAAATGGAGCTGGACCGGACCGCTCCGGCCACCAAACGGGCTCAGAATTGGACATTTTGGATGGAATCCGAAGGCAGACGGGACCTCTGAGGGTATCGAGGTCAAAGCCGTGGGCAGTCCCCGAAGAAGCCGGTTTCCTAGGGCACACGTGCAGCAGGAAACGCAGCGCCCCTTCCTGTGCCCTTGGGGTCCCGGCTGGACCAGCGGAACCTGGAATCCTGATTGTCGGCCCCATTTTCATCTCGGTCTTCTTTCTGGGGGTGATTAACGTTTTTGGTTTCGGGGTGCTGCGGGAGAGATTCTTTCCTTGTTTTTTTTTTTTTTGCGGGCTGCTGCCACAGCTGCTCCGTCTTGTCCGCCGGCGCGGT
The DNA here is from genome assembly GCF_059453375.1 of Lepisosteus platostomus. Classification (NCBI taxonomy): domain Eukaryota; kingdom Metazoa; phylum Chordata; class Actinopteri; order Semionotiformes; family Lepisosteidae; genus Lepisosteus; species Lepisosteus platostomus. The sequence goes on from NC_142613.1 coordinate 3,989,853, forward strand.
GGGTGTAGCGGCGTGTCCGTGTGTGCGCTCCGCGCGCGTTCGGGTCGCTCGCCGCTGCCGAGCGTGTCCGCGAGGAGCGGACGGCGGGTTACTGGCTTCGCCGTCCGAGCTGCCCGTCCTCTTCCGCACATCTCCGGTGCTCCGCTCGGTGTCTCGGGGTGTTGAGCCCGAGGGCCAGAGGGAGGGCCGAAGCACTCGGACCTTCAGCTTGATGAGTGACGCCTGTTGATGAAGAGCAGTGAGGTGGCAGTTTCATCTTTAAGAGGAACTTCCATCTCCCCATCCATTTTCTAGCAGCTTCTTCCAGTGCTGGGTCAAAGGGGAGCCGGGGCCAGCAGGCAACAGGAGCAGGGCTGGGTACGCCCGAGACGGGACGCCAGTCCATCGCAGGGCACACGCTCACACCAGGGCCGGTTTTATCAGAAGCCAGTTCATATCCCCTCGTTATGTGTTTGGACTGTGGGAGGAAACGTATGTGAGCCCAGAGAGAACGTGCGGACTCCACACGGATAACACCCCAGCTCCAGCCCCAGCGCTGCAAAGTAGCAGTGCTGACCACTGCGCCACCAGTGGAGCCCAGACTGGGAGCTTGTCAGGGAGAGTTGCCCTATGGGAGCCCGGTTTCTGAGAATACAGGGCGAATTTCACAGTAGGCGCGGACTCTTTCGGCCAAGTGGAGCTCTCCTGCTCTGTATTCTGACAGCCTGGGTGCATCAGTTTATTTCCATGCTGTCATGATCTTCTCTGTGTAAAAAAATAAGTTGTCAGTGCCGAATCTAGTGAGCCTAGTCTAAAGAAGGTTCCTCCCCTGCTCGATGACCACAGTTCGCAACGAACTGAGCTCGCTTTCTGTTCACTCTGTCGTGATCCATTCCGGGTCTTCCGGCGAGCCGTAGGATCTTGTGCATGCTGATGACGTGCCTGATGAAGCAGTCTATTTAAATGAACTTCACGAGCTGCCCGGCGCTTAATTCACGCACGTTTGTCCTCGTCCTCTATCACTGACTGTCCTTGGCTTTCGGGTTCCCTTTACGTAGCAGGTGGGTTCATTTCCAGCTTTCGTAGGAGGTACAGGCTCTGGTTCTGGTTCTGTGTTGAATGAAGAAGAAAAGTAACTCTACGTGTCTGTCCATACAGATTTACTTAAATTTAGGTAATTTTCATGAAATGTGTAACTGCTGTTGTCTTATATATAGAGGGGTCTTCAACCCATAAATAAACGCAAAACCAGTCCAAGCTGCTGTGCAGTGGGAGTCTGGTCTGTTTTCCTCGTGTGGCACCACTCACTTTAGTGGGCAGGAAACTGGATAACTGCCCACTGGCCTTAGCCTTTAACTGAAATTCCCTCGGTTCCCTTTTAATAATTGGTTCCTTGAGTTGGTTGTCGTCTCTTGTTTCTGAACCGCCGATGGTGTTAAACTTGTGGCAGCCGCGTCTTCCCACAGTGCACTGTGGCAGCGGAAGCTGGCCTCCTGATTCATTGGCGGCCGGCTGGTCTCGCTGTCGTGGTGCTCCTGGGGGTTTGGCAGCCGTCATTGGGTCGTATCGCCTCGTGTTTCATAAAAGATTGGTGAATCATTCGTGGCAACCCATGATAAATTCACGTATCTGCACACTGTCCGTGCAGTGGAAATCGGCGCAGTACGCTACAGTAAAGTAGCATGCTTCAGTACAGTGCAAATAAAGTTCGGTGCTGTCTGGAACGCATTGGTCGAGTCCAGTACAGTACAGTGTTGTCTGTACAGTGCTATAAAGCAATAGAGTGTGTAACAGTAATGAAGACAGCGGAGTAATGCTGGAGCAGTACCGTGTTCAGAGTATGATGTCTACAGATCAATGCTGGAACCTGCAAGCAGCAAAGTAGATTTCTTCTTGCGGTACATTGCAGCACTGAGCAGCACATCTTAAGAGTGAAGGGTGCTGTACTGTGCTACCACACCCTACAGCACGTTCATCTCGGCACCTATGGTTTTTGGATATTTTGCATGCATTTTGTCGAGGTTTGCAGGACAGCCCGTCTGTTGCAGGGCAAAGGAAGGACTGAAACAGTGTTGGGGAGGGGGAGCAAGGCCGAGACAGAGAAGGTAGGAGAGGCAGCTTCAGCAAAAAGGCGAGGAAGGAAGAGTTAAGGAGAGGAAGAGGGAGGGTGAACGAGGCAGATCGAGATGGGGGGGCGGGGTGCCGCTCCTGGCAGGGCCGGCTGTATTGATCTGGCAGGGTGCTCTCCTCCCATCAATCTCCTCTCAGTGCCGGCAGTTTAATTTCATTAAGTGGCTGCGCTCTGCAGATCTGTGTGGTGCTGCGCTGTCCCGCTGGGTCCGGGGCTGTCTGTGTACGTCAGCGTGTCTCTGAGTCTACCGCATGTTTCCGCGTGGCTGTTTCTGCTTGGGCCGTTTGTCATATTGCAGACCCACGATAAATGTGAGCACTGGTGATGAACCGAAAGGGCTGAATGAGTCCTCTGTCGCTGGGAGACTGGGAATGAGATGGCACCTGCTAACTGCGAGTACCAGCATCCGTTTGCTCGGTTGTTTCGAGTGATTGGAGAGACGGTGGCACAGACCGAGGCTCTGTTTCAGTGGTGGCTAGTCCTGGTCCTGGAGAGGCCCAATCCAGCTGGGTTCACAGGTCACCTTTAAATTGACGACTTCTGGAGACCGAACAGCTGCACTGTGGTGACTTAAGTGGTTAATGTTCAGTGCAGCCATTTAGAGGTTGTGTAATTAAAAACCTGCACGTCCTGGAAACCTGGACTCCCTTGACTGGAGTGAGCTTGCTAAATTAATTAGCCTGGTTGCTCCGAACCTTTAGAAATGCCCGATTTAAGCGCGTGACCTGCTGGAATAGGGTTCTTGGACCTGGGCTGCGTGCTGTGGAGCAAGTAGCAATATTGATGTGCTGAGGGACTTCCTGTTCATAATGTAGTTCATAAATCAGGCTCACAGGGGCTGCTTGGAGATAATGTCAGCTGTCAGTTTTTAATGGGGGCCAGAATCTGCGGTGGTGACTCCCATCAGCTAAATAACAGGGATATTTGAGATTTTTTTTTTTTACTACATCAAATGTTGGGGGTGAGAGAAAGCAGCACAGCTGTCCCTGTATTATTCCTTCCCCTGGGTGGAGTTCTAGAGGATTGCTGTTTGGGGCTGAAATACTGAGGCTGGCAGGAGGGAGCCCTCTCACAGGGGCAGCAGCATGGAGAGTTTCTCTGGCCCTCTCAACTCCTTCTCTTCTCCCCCGCAGGAGCAGAAAGTAGAAACTAGTGACAATGAAAGTAGACAGAAGCAAGTTAAAGAAGACCCCCACAGAGGCGGTGAGTCTTTGATGTCTTTCACTTTCCCTTTGCACCTCTTTCTCTCCACCTCTTCTACAGCCCCTTTTACTGTCCCTCGCTCTTTGTCTCCGTCCAGTTCGCTTTCTCTCTCGGAATCAAAGGTGGTTTGATTTATTTGAGACTTCTGAGGAGCTGGGCGCCCCTAGCTGTGTTAATTTAGTGTTGACACGGGCTCGGGATGATCAATGTGATGCGAGTGACCTGCCCTGTCTGTTTGCCCGCAGCCTGCGGACTGCAGGACGCTGATAGACAAGCTGAAAGCATGCAGCGACGAGCAGCTTCTGCTGGAACTGCAACAGATAAAGACATGGAACATTGGAAAGGTAGGAGACTGAGACGACTTTGAAAGCTCAAGTACTTGCAGCCCAAGCAAACTCCTCACTTACTCCTTGGTCTTTTCTCCTCTGTCCCAATCTCCTCTCCGATCTCCCTCCCTCTGACCTGTTCTCTTGTTGTGGTTTGTTCCTTCTCTCTCCATCTCTCCTGGTCTCCTCCTCCCTGCTCTCGCTGTGTCATCCTCTCCCTTCCTCTCTGCCTCCGTCCCCCTCCTCCTGCTCCTTATCCCCCCCTCCCTCTGCCCATCCTCTGTCCATCCCCCCCCGCCCCTCTCCAGTGTGAGCTGTACCACTGGGTGGACTTGCTGGACCGGTTCGATGGAATCCTGTGCGACGCGGGGCAGACGGTGGAGAACATGTCCTGGATGCTGGTGTGCGACCGGCCGGAGAACGGCCAGCTCAAGAGCCTGCTGCTGGGTGTGCTCAACTTCACCGCGCTGCTCATCGAGTACAGCTTCTCCCGCCACCTCTACAGCTCCATAGAGGTACTGCGCCGTCGGCACGGGGGGATTGAATTCCACTGTTATCTCACAGGGGTCCTCCATTGATGTAGGAACCTCCAGGCCTTGAGTGCTGCGCCCCTTCCTTTAGAGCAGGGGTGTCCAGCTCTGGTCCTCAGTGGCTGCTGCGCGGAAGAGATTTTAATAGGTCTCTTTAAACCTCCAGCTTATTTATTGGGAGCAAAAGAAGGCTTCCACTTGTCCATTGAGGCTAAGGGCTCGAAACGAAAGGGAGCCCGAAACCGTGGCCCTCTGGTCTAGACGTTCCTCTCATGTAGAGCTTGATTAAGGCCTTGATCAAGCAGCCAGTTTTACTTGTGGTTTAGTCAACTAATTTGTTCACTTAATTCGGAGAAGTCATTAAGGTATGAGATGGAATGAAAACCAGGTGTTTGGCGGACGGTTTGGAAGAAGCTCCCCAGCCATGATATTATTCAGGAAATAGCCAGCTGAGTTGTTCAGAGCTGCTAACCACAGAACGGGCTAGATGAGCCAAATGGCATCTTCTTGTATGTAATGATTCTTGTTCTCTAACTGGCAACAAAGACAGTCATGGAGTTGCCTATCCAGGTCTTAGACTATCACATTGTGATTGTATTTTCGTTAGTTCTGGTGCTGCGTGGGAGTTGCTGCTATTAGTGTCTTAGAGAATGTCCAACATTTTTGTAGAGGTGTTGTTCACACACTTTTAATACGCTGTAATACTGTGAAATAAACTGACGTTTTTTTCTCTCTCTCCTTTCTCATTCTCGTCTCTATCCTGTTACCTCTCCCTTTTCCTTTCTTTTCTGCTGCCACCCCCTCTTTCCCATGGGCCTCTGCAGCACCTGACCACCCTCCTGGCGTCGTGTGACATGCAGGTGGTGCTGGCTGTGCTCAACCTGCTGTACGTCTTCAGCAAGAGGTCCAACTACATCACCCGGCTTGGCTCGGACAAGAGGGCGCCTCTACTGGCCAGACTGCAGCACCTCGCCGAGGTTAGTGTGCGTGACTTTCTGCCTGGGTTCGGGTGTGCTCGTCAGCCTGCTGCTTTTCTTATCCTGTTTTCTCTCTCTCTTCAAACCCTCTCCCCCCCCCCCCCCCCCCACACACACACACACACACCTGTGTGTCTGTCCACAGAGCTGGGGAGGCAAGGAGAACGGATTCGGCCTGGCGGAATGCTGCCGGGACCTGCCTATGTCGGTGAGTTCCTGCAGGGTCTTCCCGCAGCCTTCCCCTACCTCTGGGGAAAAACCACGTTCCCAGGCCTGAAAAGGCTGAGGTGTGCAGAGAGGAAAAGTTAAAAGAGAGGGAAATGAAAACGCAGGAAGTTTGGGGAGAATGTGGGTAGGGCTGTTGCGAGGTTTGTATTGAGACAGTTGCGTAGGGGTGTGGCACAGAAGGCCGGTGTGCAAAGACAGCTTGTAAAGACTGTTCATATGGATGGGAGTGTCCAGCGGTCAAACATGGGGTCCATGTGTGGTAAACCGCTCGCGAGGGAGAAACGAGGCTTCTCTTGTCGTGTGATGCTGCTAATCTCTCCCTTTCGTTCTCTGTGTTAACAGAAGTACCCGCCCAGCGCGACGACGCTCCACTTCGAGTTCTATGCCGAGCCCAGCACAGAGGTCAAGGTGGACAGGAAGGTAGGCAGATGAGTGTTGGGGAGAGAGAGATGTGGGAGAGGAGAGTGTTGGGAAAGGAGAAGTGGGAGGAGGAGGAGACAGGGGAGGAAGGAGGAGAGAGGAGAAGTCAGAGGCAGGGTGGCAGAGGCCGGAGGGAGGGGATGATCAAAAGGTGGAGGAGTAAGAATGAGTGAGTGACCGTTTGTCAGCTTGCCAGACACCCGCATTAACCCTGTGTCCTCTGTTGTTCTCTCTCCCCCAGTCAACCAGTAACACACTACACTACATTCACATTGAACAGCTGGACAAGGTAAGGCCACCTCATAGGTGTGGTCATTATTGTTGTGCTTCGTTTCTACCCACGTTTCTCATTGACCCCGGCTATTCTGCCCGTTCCAGATTTCGGAGAGCCCTTCGGAAATCATGGAGTCCCTGACCATGATGTACAGCATCCCCAAGGACAAACAGGTGGGCCGGGCCAGAGACTCTCACCCGCGCAGCTGCTTCGGTGCAAAAACAGAAGTGTCAGGTGCACTAACCCTGCCACCCCCTCTCTCTCTCTCAGATCCTGCTCTTCACACACATTAGACTGGCTCATGGCTTCTCCAACCATAAGAAGAGGCTGCAGGCAGTGCAAGCGAGGCTGCATGCCATCTCCATACTGGGTGAGGCACGGACGCGAGCTGTGGTGTTAAATACTGTTCAGTGTCATGAGCTGTGATTCGGATTCTGCCTGTGGTGCTCACAGCTGCAACCAATCTACAACTGTACTAGAGAGAAACTTTATTTTAGATAGCGCCTTTTAATGTAGCCTCTTAAAGCGCTGTACTCCATGACAAAAACAATGATGGGCGATAAAGAAAACAAGGGTTTTGGGTGTGGTGCAAGATGCAAATCAATTAAATAAAAGCCCCACTGAAAGGGAAGGTTTTGAGTTGAGATTTGTCAGATTTGAGGGAAGGTTAGTCTCTGATCCTTGGGGATGGAATTCCAGAGTTTTGGGGGCGTAGCGAGAGAAGGCCCCGTCGCCCACAAACTTTGCCTTCACCATAGTAGTGATAAGTTGTGATTTTTTTTAAAAGTGTTTGATTCCGCTTCAGTCATACCTTTTGTGTGTGTGTGTTGCAGTATACTCCAACGCTCTGCAGGAGTCCGCCAACAGTATCCTGTACAACGGGCTGATTGAGGAGCTGGTGGACGTCCTGCAGATCACAGACAAGCAGCTGGTGGTGAGAAGAGCCTTCTTTCCTTTTCTTGGTCTCGGGCCTCCTCTCGCTTGGCAACCTTTCTGCATTGAGTAGACCCGCGTCTCTCTCGTCCTGGGCTTTGTGTTTCTGCCTCCTCTACGAATCTCTGCCTGTCCTTCTCTGTGTGTCTTGAGTTATTTTCTCCTCACCTGCCCGCCCGTGTTTCCAGGACATCAAGGCGGCCTCGCTGCGCACCCTGACGTCCATCGTGCATCTGGAAAGGACGCCCAAACTCAGCAACATCATCGACTGCACAGGAACGGCCTCCTACCACGGGTTCCTGCCCGTGCTGGTCAGGAACTGCATACAGGCCATGATTGGTAGGTTTACCGTACAGGTGCAGAACCCTGGTTACCGAGAATGGGGTTTAACTGGAGGAGCTGGAGCTAGCTGATGGATCAGTCGGGTCCTGGCCTGTTCCAATCATGTGGCCTTCTCCCTCTCTCTCTCTTGCCCAGACCCCATGATGGAACCCTATCCTCATCAGTTTGCCACGGCCCTTTTCTCCTTCCTGTACCACCTGGCCAGCTACGATGCTGGGGGGGAGGCACTGGTCTCCTGCGGCATGATGGAGGCCCTGCTGAAGGTCAGCAAACGAGCACCCCTCTCGGTTTTTTCTGTGTCCCGCCTCGGCGTCCTGGTGCTCGTCGGTGCCTCTCCGGCTTGGTGTGTCCGCCTCTCAGTGTCTCGGCATCTCCCCGTCTGTTCCAGGTGATAAAGTTCCTGGGGGACGAGCAGGACCAGATCACCTTCGTGACGCGGGCGGTCAGGGTGGTGGACCTCATCACCAACCTGGACATGGCGGCCTTCCAGTCCCACAGCGGGCTGTCCATCTTCATCTGCAGGCTGGAGGTCAGTGTCCGTCCAGCCTCGCGCCCCGGGTCTGTTAGTTCATTTGTTCACTGTCCCCGGCAGATGGCCTGCAACGTTTTCAACCGTGAGCTTCAGTTTGCACTGCATCTTGTTAGACACTTTTCCTCGGGAACCGCACAACACTGGTTAATCAGCCTGGAGACTTCTTTATTGTAATACAGAAAGGAGGACAGACAACATTAATAGGTCAACCTGGTCTCTCTCTCCCCCTTTCCTAATGATGTCGACAGGCTTTTATTCTTGAAGATGTGCAAAATTGCCATTTCAAAAACATAGCGGGTTGTTACCATATAAGGTGGGAACAAGGTCAGAGGGTTAGGGGGTGGGGTCACCCTTTGTGCAATTAGCTAAGACCCCTGTTCCCTTTCATGTTGCTAAGCCACGTTACACCACCAGGAAGAAACGTAGGTCTGCTCGGAATGCACAAAGTGGTTAAGCAGTTCTTGAGGGCTTAGTTGCTAACTCATGAGATATATATATAGGTTCCTTCAGTCTCCTGTATGTGGTCGGATGAGATGCAGGCCTGACCTGCACATAGCTGTGTGTGGCTCCCTCTGTGCTGTGGGGTGTGTCTGAACAGTGCTGGGAGCATGTCTGACCGTGTCCTCTGATGCCCAATAGCATGAGGTGGACCTGTGCCGGAAGGAGTGTCCTTTCGTCATTAAGCCAAAGATCCAGCGGCCCAGCACGGCCACGGAGACAGAGGAGATGGAGACCGATATGGAAGGTCAGTCTCTTTCTGCCAACCCACTTGGTCTGTCCTCCTCCTCCTCCTTCCTGTTCTTCTCAGTGCCCCTTTCTCTTTGCCTTCCTGCTCTCTTCTTTGAGGTCTTCATCACTCAGTGTGCCCCATTCTCCCATCTTTCTATCTTTCTAGTCCTGCCTCCTCCTCCTTTTAGTCTTTCCATCTTGCAGCTCTTACTGCCTGCCTGCCTTCTTTGGTTCTTACACCCGTCTCTTCCTGTCCTAACCTCTCCCATCCCTCTCCATGTTTCTGGCTCTGCTTTCCCCTCTCACTCCACCTCCTCTTCTCCTCCTCTCTCTCACTCTTTCTTGCCTTGCTGTTTTTTTTCCCCAGTTGCTGATGTAGCAATGGAGAGTAGCTCCCCTGGACCCTCCACCTCTGTGGAGCAGAGAGCCGAGACCGAGGCCCGAGCTCAGAGCAGCACTGCCTACACGCCCAGAGCAGGTAAGCACGCCACCAACTCATGCTTAACACAGGTGCCTGTGGCGGGCGGACTTGCTTCACTTACTACTGTGGGCTTCTTGCTCTCCACTGAGCTGTGCTGCCCATTTCAGTTCGTTGCATTAGCACATTTTGCTGTCGTGAGTGTAGAATTGTCTTTTGATTTTTTTATAGCTTATTTAATGATGAAAGGATTCAAAAATACAACGTATACAAAGAAAATAATTTACTGCTTTCATCTTTTGTTTTACGATTATATTGTGCCTCTTACATCTGGCCAAACGCTTCTCGTGTTCCTAAAGAAAATAATGATGCGTGATGCTCTGTACTGAAGTGCTTCGTTCGCCCGGGCTACAGCAGTGCACTGAACTTCTGTGGCAATGGCTAGGTTAGCTCTTGCCCTTTTAAGGGGTATTCTGACCTGTGGGCATTCAGTCATGATCCCTCAGCTGGTTGTTCTGCACCTTTGGCTCCTCAGCCAAGCGCCATCAACAAATTTCCGAACCTGTGATTCCTCTCGTGCTGAGCAGGATTACTGTGGCAGCAACACCTAAATCAGTTGTGCAGATGTAACCCAAGAGTACAGCTGCCTCTCACCTGTCTGTCACGTGCATAATCAACAGCGATCTGTACATGGCTTGTGTGTCCTCCCCAGGTGTACAGTGTATCCCTCAGAGAGCTGCCCTGCTTAAGTCCATGTTGAATTTCCTGAAGAAAGCCATCCAGGACCCCGCCTTCTCCGATGGGATCCGGCACGGTACTGTGTTCCTCTCTGTTGGATGCCTGCGGGCAAGATAGTTCTAATTAAGAAGTTTACCCTGGTGAGTTACTACCCTGGTCTTATCACTCTCATCATCCCCCTTCTCTCCCTGTCTGTGCAGTAATGGATGGGTCCCTGCCTACCTCACTGAAACACATCATCAGCAATGCGGAGTACTACGGCCCCTCTCTCTTCCTTCTGGGTGAGTGCTGACTCTGAGCAGGGGATTGCGCAGTGATGGAAGATTCACGGTTTCACTCTCAAACAGTCACGGTCTTAAAACCTGAATTAAAAAGCAGTTGTCGGTCTGTAAATGTCCCTCCCATTCTTTCTCTCTCTCTCTCCCAGCGACGGAGGTGGTGACGGTATTTGTGTTCCAGGAGCCCTCTCTCCTGTCCTCCCTGCAGGACAACGGGCTGACCGACGTCATGCTGCACGCACTGCTCATCAAAGACGTGAGTCCACACAGGCGCAGACTCCCCTCCCTTGCTCCCTCTGTCCCTTTCTCTTTCCCCTTCCCTCTCCCCTCTCGCCTCGTCTGTCTCGCTCACTCTTCCCTTTCCCTGCTCCCTCCCCTCCCTTCCCTTCCCTCCCCCCCCCCCCCCCTCCCCCTTCACTCCGTTTCCCTCTCTCCCTGTCTCTCACAGTCTCTGTCTCGGCAGGTGCCGGCGACACGGGAGGTGCTGGGCTCCCTGCCCAACGTGTTCAGCGCGCTGTGCCTGAACGCGCGAGGGCTGCAGTCCTTCGTGCAGTGCCAGCCCTTCGAGCGGCTCTTCAAGGTGCTGCTGTCGCCCGACTACCTGCCTGCCATGCGCCGGCGGCGCAGCTCCGACCCCCTGGGTGAGCCCTCCTTGCCAGCCGTGGCTCTGCCAGCTGCTCTCCCTCTCTCTCTCCGTGTTAGTGCACAGCCGTGTGCCGGCCATCCCCTTTTCCTCCCTCTCACCCCTCTGCCACTCTCTCTCCATCTCCTATCTCGCCTCCCTCCCTCCGTCTGTCTGACTCTCTTGCTCCGTCTCGTCCAGGAGACACGGCGTCCAACCTTGGCAGCGCTGTAGACGAGCTGATGAGACACCAGCCCACGCTTAAGACTGACGCCACCACTGCAATCATCAAGGTTGGAGCAAGATGGAGAGGGCGGAGGGTGGGAGAGTGGGAGGAAAAAGACCTGGAATTGTCCTGGAGTGCAATTCCCAGGTGCGGGGGTTCTTGGGTATCAGTACTGACATGTTGAGGGAACTGTGCCGCAGGATGCTGTGCACACAGATGGCAAAAATCTTATGCGCTACATGGAAACAAGGGGGAAGTGAGGAAAGAAATTGGCGGTAGAGATCGGTCACTTTTAGCCCATGGGGCTTATGTTGCTTTCTCTCTTCATGCGTCTTAGCTCCTGGAAGAGATCTGTAACCTGGGTCGCGCCCCGGAGTACATCTGCCAGAAGCCGTCCATCCAGAAAGCCGATGGGTCGGTGTCGGCCCCGCCCCCACGCTCCAGCCACGCCGCGGAGGAGGCGTCCAGCGAGGATGAGGAAGAGGAGGAGCAGCTGCACACCTTCGCCCAGCCCGGGGAGACGGAGAGCAGCCGACAGTAAGAGAGAGAGAGACGAGAGAGAGTGGGAGGTCATTGTGTTCATACGTCTTGGTAAAACGGTTGCCAGGTCAGCAGAGTACTCCTCTGCTGCGCCAGTAAGGCTAACCTGAGAGAGAGAAAAAGAGGAACAGTTTACTTTCACACAACATGGGGAGAGAGGAGAGAAACAAGAAGGTAGAAGAGAATTAGTTTTCTGACTGTGGAGGAGTATGATGTTGAGAGCAATGGCAAATAAGAGGGAAGGAGATTAAGCACACAGGAGAAAGGTCAGAACTCCTTATTCCACCAAAGGGTTTTTTGTTTTCTGGTATAATAGACAGTATAGAGGTAAATGCAGTATCCACAGAGCAGAGCAGGGGAATGAATGAATGGCCAAAAAGAACAGAGAACCTGAATAATGTAAAAAGACGTTACAAGACTTCAGTGTCGATGTAAACCTGTGAAACCTGAAGTCTTAACTGATGAGAGAGAACAGAGGACCAAACGCATAAGACTGAGCACGAAGAAGGAGAGAAAGAAGACAAGGAAAAGAGAGAGAGCAGAACGGGTGGCAGATCTTCAACAGACTGATTGTGACCATGAGGTTCAGTCTCTACGTGGGGTTTGCCTTTAACAGACTAAACTGTGTTGTTGTAGGGTCGTGGGCACAGAGGAGCGGATACCCATCCCACTAATGGACTACATCCTGAACGTGGTAAGTGGAAAGGCATCACTGAGCACGCTGACACTGCGTCAGCGGGGAGACAGATCTGTCTCTGTGTGTGGTGCTTGTGGGGTCACTCCTCATCTACACTCTCCCCTAAAGCATGCCGGTGTTGTGAGTTCCTGTAAACGCAGGGCTGTTGTTCCAGGCGTTCTCACACATATAGGGATTAATTAACAGACATCCTGCTAGATCGCTATCTTCCAGGGAGATGGAAATGTAATATCCCAGAACGAGCCCATTGATAGGAAGTGCTGTCTTTTTAGCCTCCTGGCTGGTGTGTATGTGTTTGGTGAGGTGAAGAAGCAGCTTGTGTGTGTGCTGTGTGTGGAAACGATTCTCTGCAGTAGTGCCAGAGCAGTAATACCCCTCTGTGTGCATGGCTGCTCTCCCCCGACAGATGAAGTTTGTGGAGTCGATCCTGAGCAACAACACGACGGACGATCACTGCCAGGAGTTTGTAAGCCAGAAGGGGCTCCTGCCGCTGGTGTCCATCCTGGGCCTTCCCAACCTGCCAATTGACTTCCCCACCTCCGCCGCCTGCCAGGCTGTGGCTGGAGTTTGCAAGAGCATACTGGTGAGAGACTGGGGCGCGGTGGGGATAGACGGGGAGCGAGGCACTGGGGGTTATGTAATCGGGACTCCCTCTCTTCTCCTTCACCCCCATCCTCCCCTCTGTTGTTCTGCCTCTCCTTGCTCCCGTTTTTTAATTTTCCGCTCTCGCCTCCCTGCCCAGACCCTGTCCCACGAGCCGAAGGTGCTGCAGGAGGGGCTGTGCCAGCTGGAGGGGATCCTGTCGTCCCTGGAGCCCCTGCACCGGCCCATCGAGTCCCCCGGGGGCTCCGTCCTGCTGCGGGAGCTGGCGGCCGCGGCGCCGCTGCCCGACCCCACGCTCTCCGCCCACGCCACGCCGCTGCTGCACGCGCTCACGGCCGCGCACGCCTACATCATGATGTTCGTCCACACCTGCCGCGTCGGCCAGGTGAGCAGGAGGCCATGGGTTATGGTGACGCATGGCGTTTGACTCGGGGGGGGTCAGAGAGACAAACGGTTATTAAGACCTCAGTTTGTGTGTAAATATACTGTAGCATTCCTGACAAGTTTTCTTTGCTGTGTTTCTAAAACCCCTTTTCTGGACAATATTACCCCCATCTTTCTCTTTGCCTTTGCGCAGTATGTGACCGTCTCCCCTCTCTCTCTCCCTCCCCTGCAGAGTGAGATCAGGGCTATCTCGGTGAACCAGTGGGGCTCCCAGCTGGGCCTCAGTGTGCTCAACAAGCTGAGCCAGCTCTACTGCTCCCTGGTGTGGGAGAGCACTGTGCTGCTGTCCCTCTGCACGCCCAACAGGTGAGGGCAGCGTCTGTAGCTGCTGTTGTCTGTCCTTAAACCTGTACTCCCATCTCTGGTACAACTGTCCTTGCAAAGCTGAAGGAGATGCATTTTGCTGCAACTCAAACAAGATGTTTCACTTTCTTCCTTTTCCATGAAGTTCAGAGTGTGGCATTTCAGGGGGGTGGAGGATACAGTCCTGACTCTTTCTCACTCTCCCATACTGTTCCTCCATACTGTCTCCCCCAGCCTGCCCCCGGGCTGCGAGTTTGGCCAGGCGGACATGCAGAAGCTGGTTCCCAAAGAGGACCGGGCGCCGGGGACCGCCACCACGACTACCGCTGGGGCACGGAGGACAGGTGAGGAGGAGCTGGCACGGGTACCCACAACACGCGAGTGGACACCCAAGGCACCCAGGAGCTGTTCTGAGAGCCGCACGATCCCTCTTTCCATCTCTGTCACTCCATTCAGCTTCTCCCCTGTCTTTCATTGTCTTTCTCTCTTCACTCTTATTGAGTGATCATGGTGTAGATGTGGTAAAGAAGTGTGGATATTAATCTCCCCCCCCCCCCCCCCCCCCACGTTCTCTCTCGGCAGAAGGGGACCCCGAGCCAGGAGCGGCAGTGGGCACCGCGGACCCCTCAGCGCAGGGCCTGCTGGAGGGGATGGGCCTGGACGGCGATGCCCTGGCCCCCATGGAGACGGACGAGCCCAGTGTGGCCGATGCCAAGGGCAAGTCCAAACTGACCCCTGCCATGGCCGCCCGCATCAAACAGATTAAGCCCCTGCTCTCTGGTAAGACTCTCTGCCCCCCCCTTCTTTCTTTTCCAGCCACCCCTCTTTTTCTGTCTCCCTGCTTCTCTCTCTCTGGCTCTCTGAGGGTCTCCGTCTCACCTTTTCTCTCTCCACTCCCATCTGAGCGCACTTAGCGTAGAGACTTTCCTCTCTCTGTTTCAACACCGTGGCGGAGTACCAGAGTCCGGACGAAGCCCTTTACCCCTCCCTGCTGTCTTGGTCTGTTTTCCTCCAGCCTCCTCCCGCCTGGGCCGGGCCTTGGCGGAGCTGTTTGGGCTGCTGGTGAAGCTGTGCGTGGGCTCCCCCGTGAGGCAGCGCCGCAGTCACCACGCCGCCAGCGCCAGCACGGCGCCCACGCCCGCCGCCCGGGCCACCGCCTCCTCCCTCACCCGGCTGCTCACCAAGGGCCTGTCCTGGCAGCCGCCGCCTTACACCCCCACCCCGCGCTTCAGGTGAGGAGGAAGGGGGGCCAGTCTGGGGCCCCTGCGTGACAAAAGCGCCAGAGCCAGGGGGACAGAGGCTCTGAGTGCAGACAAGCCGAGGAAGCGAGCGAAAGGGGTACCCTCAGATGCCACATATAGAGTTTGTGTACCCCAGCTTTGAGATGAAGACCCTGAAAGCCAGGATTAAGGACCTATAACAGTACTGTTTCCAGTGCACTGGTTCGGAGATCAGCCCTTTTTACGTAGATGGGTACACTCTCTTCAGCTGATTAGCAAGGCCAGCATTACTGCAGCATTAAATCTAAATTTATCATTTGATGTTGCTGTTAAACTGGAAGACTTAAAGGGTGGGCTGTTTAGGTGTTTCTGGCTTATTTACTTGAAGAAGTGGTGCTTCTATGTTGGTAGTGTTGGTACTAGGGAGAGAACACATTCAATGTAACAAGTTAAAATGTCTTGATTTAAAAAAAAAAAGCTTAAGTTTTTTTCCCCATCTCCCTGTCCTGCTTTGTTTCACCCCCTCGTTTCAGATTGACGTTCTTTATCTGCTCAGTGGGGTTCACGTCCCCCATGTTGTTTGACGAGAGGAAGTACCCCTATCACCTCATGCTGCAGAAGTTCTTCTGCTCCGGGGGACACGACGCGCTGTTCGAGTGAGCACTCCTTTGACTGTATTGACAGCTGGAACTTTATTGGCTGAATTGCAGGTTGGGACAGGTTGTCACACACTGCGTTGAAGCTCTATTGAGTTTCCTCCCCCAGTAGGACTGGAAGCTGTTCTGGTTCTGGCAGGTGTGGGAATTCTAGGATTAGGCAAAAATTCATCCCCAAATTCACAATCCTCATCCCAGAGTATTTCTCACAGTGCAGCAGAAAGCGTGCATCTCTTGGTTTCTCCCCGCCATTGAGACACTGAGACATTGTGCCTTGCCATTCCCCCACTCCTGTCCTCATTCCCGCTTTCCCATCATGCTCCTGTTCATGAAGGCACACTAGGCCCTCGCTCTCGTCTCACCCTGCAAGGGCGCCACGGCGTAGGACCGCTTTGATCGAGCGCGTCAGCCTCTTGGCACATTACGTCAGTGATGGAAATTCAGTGCAGCTGAGCTCAGAGGTGCTGGGGATGTGTGAAACATACTGCCTAGCCATTGTGTTGGTGCTGAATCCTGGGAGGGATGTGACTTCTGACTGGATTCTGGAAATTCCTTAGTTTCCAACAATGGAATGAGCCAGAGCCGCGTTCCCTAACCTCTTTGTATATTTCTCTCTCCCCAAACCCCCTCCGTCATTTCCGTGCAGGACCTTTAATTGGGCGCTCTCTATGGGCGGCAAGGTCCCGATATCGGAAGGCCTGGAGCACACCGAGCTGCCGGACGGGACGGGCGAGTTCCTGGACGCCTGGCTGATGCTGGTGGAGAAGATGGTGAACCCCACGACGGTGCTGGACTCGCCCCACGCGCTGCCCGCCAAACTGCCCGGGGCCGCCCCCAACACGCCACAGTTCAGCGCGCTCCGCTTCCTCATCGTCACCCAGAAGGTCAGTGTGTGCGTGCGTGTGTGGAGGTGTTAAACAAGAGAATAATTACCCACGTCTGTCTGGTCCTCTGACTGAGAGCGCAGTCCTATTACTGTGCACCCCAAGGGACTGTGTTCTCACTGTGATGCTGAAGTGCCGCTTTGTGTGACCTCTTTCCATGACCTCCTTCGCTTCTCTCCCTCTCTCCAGGCGGCCTTCAGCTGCATCCAGAGCCTGTGGAACAGGAAGCCCCTGAAGGTGTATGGCGGGCGCATGGCGGAGTCCATGCTGGCCATCCTGTGTCACATCCTGCGGGGGGAGCCGGCGATCCGCGAGAGGCTGGCCAAGGAGAGGGAGGGGGGCCGCGCCGCTGAGGAGGAGGGCAGCGCCCCACCCGAAGAGGGCAGCGCCCCAAGGAGGGAGCCCCAGGTCAACCAGCAACAGCTGCAGCAGGTACGAGGCAAGAGGGGAGGGCGGGAGGGGGCGTTGCTATGACAGCCTGCGGTTTTGGAGTGTTTAGGTTGCAAGGGGGTAAGGGTGGGTGGTTTGTTACAGTGATTGAGTTTCTTTTCCATCCCTTCCCCTTTTCCCTTCTCTCAGCTGATGGATATGGGATTTACCCGGGAGCATGCGATGGAGGCCCTCCTCAACACCAGCACCATGGAGCAGGCCACCGAGTACCTGCTAACACACCCTCCCCCACTGCTTGGAGGGGTGGTCAGGGTAAGACACCTGCCATTCACACCCACACCTGCACACTACCACAACAATATTGTCACGCACTGCATTGCGGTACGCTGTTTCACACCGTGCCAGGGCATGTTGTATACACGCTGTTATTCACACCTGAAGAATCGATGAGATGCTGCAGATGCTACATACAACGTAGTGAGTTGTATCTTCACCCTGTGTTTCACTTGACCGCTTGCTGGGATGAACAGATCTTCAACTGAAGGGGTTGGACTGACACAATATGAAGAGCTTCATTAAAACATTTTTGCATACAGGGAATATAATACAAAGCCTGCATCTGACCTGCGCAGAAACACCTCATTTTTGGCATTACATGCGTCTTTGTGAAGGCTGTGCACATGTATTTACATACATCGACAGTATATATAACGTTTATCTGCAGACACCATACACACATGCACACTCACCCACCGTCACTGTACACACATGCTGTGGTGTCTCGCATGTGCTGTGTGGTGATTGCGATGTGTGTGCATGTGTTGCGCAGGACTTGAGCATGTCAGAGGAAGACCAGATGATGAGGGCCATTGCCATGTCTCTGGGCCAGGAGGTCTCCATGGAGCAGCGCTCCGACTCTCCAGAGGTAATACATCCCCACGCACCGGCACCTACCGCACACACAGGGCCACACACAGCCGCACACACAGGGCCACACACAGCCGCACACACAGGGCCACGCACCGGCACCTACTGCACACACAGGGCCACACACAGCCGCACACACAGGGCCACACACACCGCACACACAGGGCCACGCACCGGCACCTACCGCACACACAGGGCCAGGCCACGCACCGGCACCTACCGCACACACAGGGCCACACACACCGCACACACAGGGCCACACACAGCCGCACACACAGGGCCACACACACCGCACACACAGGGCCACGCACCGGCACCTACCACACACTCAGGGCCACGCACCGGCACCTACCGCACACACAGGGCCACACACAGCCGCACACACAGGGCCACACACACCGCACACACAGGGCCACACACACCGCACACACAGGGCCACACACAGCCGCACACACAGGGCCACGCACCGGCACCTACCACACACTCAGGGCCACGCACCGGCACCTACCGCACACTCAGGGCCACACACAGCCGCACACAGGGCCACACACACCGCACACTCAGGGCCACGCACCGGCACCTACCGCACACACAGGGCCACGCACCGGCACCTACCGCACACTCAGGGCCACGCACACCGCACACACAGGGCCACGCACACCGCACACACAGGGCCACGCACACCGCACACACAGGGCCACGCACCGGCACCTACCACACACTCAGGGCCAGGCCACGCACCGGCACCTACCGCACACACAGGGCCAGGCCACGCACCGGCACCTACCGCACACTCAGGGCCACGCACACCGCACACACAGGGCCAGGCCACGCACACCGCACACACAGGGCCAGGCCACGCACCGGCACCTACCGCACACTCAGGGCCACGCACACCGCACACACAGGGCCACGCACACCGCACACACAGGGCCACGCACACCGCACACACAGGGCCAGGCCACGCACACCGCACACACAGGGCCAGGCCACGCACCGGCACCTACCGCACACACAGGGCCAGGCCACGCACCGGCACCTACCGCACACACAGGGCCAGGCCACGCACCGGCACCTACCGCACACACAGGGCCACGCACACCGCACACACAGGGCCACGCACACCGCACACACAGGGCCACGCACCGGCACCTACCGCACACACAGGGCCACACACAGCCGCACACACAGGGCCACACACACCGCACACACAGGGCCACGCACCGGCACCTACCGCACACACAGGGCCAGGCCACGCACCGGCACCTACCGCACACACAGGGCCAGGCCACGCACCGGCACCTACCGCACACACAGGGCCACGCACACCGCACACACAGGGCCACGCACCGGCACCTACCGCACACACAGGGCCACGCACACCGCACACACAGGGCCACGCACCGGCACCTACCGCACACACAGGGCCAGGCCACGCACCGGCACCTACCGCACACACAGGGCCACACACACCGCACACACAGGGCCACGCACACCGCACACACAGGGCCACACACACCGCACACACAGGGCCACGCACACCGCACACACAGGGCCACGCACCGGCACCTACCGCACACACAGGGCCAGGCCACGCACCGGCACCTACCGCACACACAGGGCCACACACACCGCACACACAGGGCCACACACAGCCGCACACACAGGGCCACACACACCGCACACACAGGGCCACGCACCGGCACCTACCACACACTCAGGGCCACGCACCGGCACCTACCGCACACACAGGGCCACACACAGCCGCACACACAGGGCCACACACACCGCACACACAGGG
This sequence comes from Lepisosteus platostomus, assembly GCF_059453375.1. NCBI lineage: Eukaryota > Metazoa > Chordata > Actinopteri > Semionotiformes > Lepisosteidae > Lepisosteus > Lepisosteus platostomus. Next base: position 4,009,204 of record NC_142613.1, read on the forward strand.
CCACACACACCGCACACACAGGGCCACACACAGCCGCACACACAGGGCCACGCACCGGCACCTACCACACACTCAGGGCCACGCACAGCCGCACACACAGGGCCACGCACAGCCGCACACACAGGGCCACACACACCGCACACACAGGGCCACACACAGCCGCACACACAGGGCCACGCACCGGCACCTACCACACACTCAGGGCCACGCACCGGCACCTACCGCACACTCAGGGCCACACACAGCCGCACACAGGGCCACACACACCGCACACACAGGGCCACACACACCGCACGCGCAGGGCCGCACGCACCCGCACACACACCGCACGCGCAGGGCCGCACGCACCCGCACACACACCGCACGCGCAGGGCCGCACGCACCCGCACACACACCGCACGCGCAGGGCCACACGCACCCGCACACACACCGCACGCGCAGGGCCACACTCGCCGGCACCTGCTACGCACACCCACAGACAGGGCCACACACAGGGTCAGCTGCACGTGGTCGCACACTACCACACACACCGGCGCCTATTGCATGCGTTTGTCAATAAACCTTTTTCCCCCTCTCTCTGTTGTCCCTTGTCTGTTACTCTTTTGACTCTCCTTCTCTTCTCCTCCATCTTCTTCTTTCTCGCCTTCCCCTTTCCCTTCTCTCTCTCAATATTTCTCCAATAACGTTTCCTCTCTGCCCTTGCTTGCCTGTCTCTCCACGGCGCATCGCTCCCGCTCCCCCCCCCCCCGCCAGGAGGCGGCCCGTCGCCGCGAGGAGGAGGAGCGGCGAGCGCGGGAGCGGGCGGAGGAGGAAGAGGGGCGGTGCCTGGAGCGCTTCCTGGAGGCCGAGCCGCTGGACTCCACGGAGCTCCACAACTTCACCGACACCATGCTGCCCGGCTGCTTCCACCTGCTGGACGAGCTGCCGGACACGGTGTACCGCGTGTGCGACCTCATCATGACCGCCATCAAGAGGAACGGGCCCGAGTACCGCGACATGATCCTGCGCCAGGTGGTCAACCAGGTGAGGCCACGGGGGTGCACCTGTGATACACGCATCCTAACCGCAACGCTCTAGTTGTTCAGCGTATTTGTCTTGTGCACAAGTGCGATGAAACGCTTTAAAAGTGTCTGACGTGTGCCTGTTTTACACAGTAGTAGTTCAGGTGGGCAGCTGCGTCAGCATGTGTAGGCTGCAAAGGAACAAGTAATAGGTTTATTCCATGCTGAATATGGAATATTCCAGAATTCAAGGTTTATTCCAGCATGGAATAAACCTATTACTTGTTTTACACAGTGTTCAGGTATAAAACTGGTATATTTGTATTTGTGTTATACACCGACTTTTCACCTTCACGCTGTGTGTTGACTAATACGGTTTGAGACGGCTACGATTTGCCTTGTGGTAATTGTAACCCATAATATGCAAGTGTTATGTGCTCCTGTCTGCGAGGACTGCTCACCCTGTGTCTCCTGCTCTCTGCAGGTGTGGGAGGCTGCCGATGTGCTGATCAAAGCAGCCCTTCCGCTTACCACCAGCGACACCAAGACCGTATCGGAGTGGACCAGCCAAATGGCGACTCTGCCACAGGCCTCTAACCTGGCCACGCGCATCCTGCTGCTCACTCTGCTCTTTGAGGTACCGAGAGACACACACACACACACCGTTTTCCTCCCCAAGTTCAGTGCTTGTGCCCAACAGCATGTATTTAATTATTTCTCTGTTCGTATGTCTGCAGTGTCGGTGTCCAGTGGAGAATCAGCCTAACTCTTTTGCTTTTTCAAGTCTCAGTGCAGCATCTGTGTCCAGTGATATCCTCGTCTTGCCCATTTCTGTTTCTCCCTCGGTGTCCGGCACTGTACACTAACACCTGCTCCCTCTCCCGGTGTCCGGCACTGTGCGCTTATTCCCTCTGCCGCTGTCTGTCCGGCACTGTGGGCTGACTCCCTCTCCCGCTGTCTGTCCGGCACTGTGGGCTGACTCCCTCTCCCTCCCTCTCCCGCTGTCTGTCCGGCACTGTGGGCTGACTCCCTCTCCCTCCCTCTCCCGCTGTCTGTCCGGCACTGTGGGCTGACTCCCTCTCCCTCCCTCTCCCGCTGTCTGTCCGGCACTGTGGGCTGACTCCCTCTCCCTCCCTCTCCCGCTGTCTGTCCGGCACTGTGGGCTGACTCCCTCTCCCTCCCTCTCCCGCTGTCTGTCCGGCACTGTGGGCTGACTCCCTCTCCCTCCCTCTCCCGCTGTCTGTCCGGCACTGTGGGCTGACTCCCTCTCCCTCCCTCTCCCGCTGTCTGTCCGGCACTGTGGGCTGACTCCCTCTCCCTCCCTCTCCCGCTGTCTGTCCGGCACTGTGGGCTGACTCCCTCTCCCTCCCTCTCCCGCTGTCTGTCCGGCACTGTGGGCTGACTCCCTCTCCCTCCCTCTCCCGCTGTCTGTCCGGCACTGTGGGCTGACTCCCTCTCCCTCCCTCTCTCGGTGTAGGAGCTGAAGCTGTCATGTGCGCGGGTGGTGGAAACCAGTGGGATCCTCAATGTCCTGATTAAGCTTCTGGAGGTGGTGCAGCCCTGCCTTCAGGCCGCCAAGGAGCAGAAGGAGGTTCAGACACCCAAGTAAGACGGACAGCCTTGCAATTTATTTTTTAATGGACTTAACACCACTAAACCCTTTTTTATAAATGTAAACACTCACCTTTATTTACAGACATAGATTTGTGGGCGGGTGGGAACCCTGCACTGAGCATGCTGTCCAGGCATTGCCAGTGTGTTCACTGAATGGTATCCATGCATATGCAACCCACAACATCCACACAAACAGACCACTCCATCTGATGTCTGGGGATTGACCTGGACAGGCAAGTGCATGTGGCAGGTGGTTTTGCTGTGTCCCGCTGTGGCAGGGTTAATCCAAGTGGAGACGTGGTTCCTCTCTGCGCTCGGCAACGTATCTTAGTCTGCGGTGTGTTTCAGCTCTCGTGCAGGCCATCGGTTTGTTTCCGTGGATGTCTAGTGACGACACAGCTGCCTGGACAGTCCGGTCCTAGAGGGAGGGCATCACCGTTTTCCCTGATCCCTAAAGAGAAAGGAAACTCTGTAGGCTCGTGCCACGGTGTTTCATTGCCTTCAATACCTTTGCAGATTTTAAAGTGTCCCGTCTCTTGTTGCCCTCACCCAGGTGGATCACCCCAGTGTTGCTGCTGATCGATTTCTACGAGAAGACAGCCGTGTCCTCCAAGCGCAGGGCTCAGATGAATAAGGTGGGCAAAGCGGAGAAACACAGCTGCCTGGCACAGGTGTAACGAGGCGAGAGTATAATCGCATCGTGAAGTGCAGACTCTAATTGAAGTTGCTTTATCTATGCAAATTCAGCAATAATTTGCGTTTTTGAGAGTTTGCTCAGGGCTTTGTGTCATGGTAACATAATTGTAAAAAGAAAATCTGAAAGGCTGGAAACAAAGAAATTGTTGTGAACAACTGGAAGAACTTTGAGTCCTGCGTATTCTATTCTTCCTAAACCATGCTTTGTTTGATGGGTTATGTTAATTTTTCTTTGTTACATTTTTAACTTTTACTGATAGACAGCAAAAGAGACTTTTAGTCAAAAACAGAGGCTCATTTCCAGGTTTGATATCTCCTGTGGAGGTGTCCTTCCAGAGCAGGTGTGTGCAGGAGAAGGGAGGATACTGAGGCTGAACCCTGGGTTTATAAGGGTGTTAAAAGACCAGGGCTCCGCTAGTCTTTGGAACAGGAGCATTCTAATAATTTGCTTTATAAGAGCTTTATTCCAGAAACTGAAAATTAGTGAAATAAAAGATGAGTGACTTGGCCATCTCAAGGCACAGGAGAGCTGAAAATGGATGCAGAAGCATTCAGATTAAGTAATGAGAGGACAGCTAGACAGTGAAGGCAGACTGCGATCATGACCCCGGGTATGCCGATGAGGGCGATAACGTTGGCGCCGCTCGATCTGACATCCCTTTCTCCCCCCACCACCCCCGCCCTGCTGCGCCACCAGTACCTGCAGCCCAACGGTAATAACTGGCGCTGGTTTGACGACCGGTCGGGCCGCTGGTGCAGCTACAGCGCCAGCAACAACAGCACGATCGACACTGCCTGGCGGGGAGGCGAGAGCAGCGTGCGCTTCACTGCAGGCAGGAGGCGCTATACTGTGCAGTTCAACACCATGGTGCAGGTCAGTGCTACACCAGACAAAACCGTCTGCTGCCTGCTGGGCATTACTGTAAGCTGCTGTGCTACATGTTGTACTCAATTCACAGTGATGCATACTTCAGTAGCATGCTATAGGCCAGTGCTACACCAGACAAAACCATGTATTACCAGCAGTATATTATTGTAAGCTGCTGTGCTGCACATTGTACTCAGAATTCACAGTGATGCATACTTCAGTAGCATGCTATAGGCCAGTGCTACACCAGACAAAACCATGTATTACCAGCAGTATATTATTGTAAGCTGCTGTGCTGCACATTGTACTCAGAATTCACAGTGATGCATACTTCAGTACCATGCTATAGGCCAGTGCTACACCAGACAAAACCATGTATTACCAGCAATATATTATTGTAAGCTGCTGTGCTGCACATTGTACTCAGAATTCACAGTGATGCATACTTCAGTAGCATGCTATAGGCCAGTGCTACACCAGACAAAACCGTCTGCTACCTGCTATATGCTGTTGTTGCTGTACATGGCTGTGCTTACTGTTATAAGCTGCTGTGAGATTAGTGCTACACCAGATGAAGCTGTCTGCTACCTGTCATACAAGGTATGATGTCCAAGTTGTGTTGATGCACCATGTCAGGATTCACAGTGCTGCACTGGACTTCAGGTTAAGCTGTTCAGTCCTGTGCTCTTGTTCTGTATGATGTACATGTCAAAACAGAGGTCTTAACATCCTGGCCTGTTGTTTTTGAGCGTGATGAGTGCCGAGATGGCTGAAAGAATCTTTTCCCCTCTGTTCCCGCTCCTGCGCTCGTCAGGTGAACGAGGAGACGGGGAACCGGCGGCCGGTGATGCTGACCGTGCAGCGTGTGCCGCGCATCGGGAAGGCCTCCAAGAATGGCAACGGGCAGGAGCTGGAGAGGGCAGTGGAGGAGAGCAAGGAGGCTGGAGAGAGAGCCAAGGCTGAGAACCCACACTCTGACACGGGTAAGGCTGGCACAGGCTCAAGCAGGTGTCCCTCCGATTGCAATCCAGAGAGGGACCTGTTCAGAATCTTTTTTTTTTTCCCCACGGGGTGTGCAGCTCTTGTTATTTTATAAGGGTAAAATGTAAACGGACATGTTCCTGACCCCTTATTATCTCTCACTAATGTTCTGCAGTGCACGAACAAACTACATTTTATCTGAATATCGCAGTAACAAAACTAGAATAAAGGGTCAGGATTTTATTACAATCTCTAGTGACGGAGAATGTCATTGCACGTTGAAAAGTGTTACCTTAAAAGTTAGCGACGCGATGGAAGAAACTTATAAGCTGAACTTCGGAGGTGGAGGCAGAGAGGGTAGCTGGCCAAGGTCGTGTACTGACACTGGACTTTCAGTACAGGTGGACCCACTGGCCGCCCTGTCCATGTGTCTCCTTCACTCCTCCTCTCTCTCTGTACTAGTGCCGCCCCCTGCAGCAGTAGAGATGACCCCTGCCACCAAAGAGAAGGAGCAGCAGCAGGAGAAAGACACCACCGCCAGCTTGCTCCCACCCTCGGCACCAGCAGCCACGCCCACGCCAGCCCCGGTGCAGCTCGGGCCCGCCGGTCCTGCTCCCGGTTCCTCGGCCCCTGCCCAGGAGAGCCCCCCGGAACCGGCCCAGGCGGGCGTGGTGATCCAGGGCCTCTCCGAGGACATGACCACGGTCCTGATCCGCGCGTGCGTCAGTATGATCAGCGTGCCGGTGGACCCGGACACGCTCCACGCCACGCTGCGGCTGTGCCTGCGGCTGACGCGCACGCACCACTTCGCCATGATGTTCGCCGAGCTGAAGAGCACGCGCATGATCCTCGGCCTCACGCAGAGCTCGGGCTTCAACGGCTTCACCCCGCTGGTCACCCTGCTGTTCCGGCACATCATCGAGGACCCCGCCACGCTCAAGCACACCATGGAGAAGGTACTGCCTCCGGGGGGGGTGCACTGGCAGGGTGGTGGGGGTACAGACTGACACCTGTCGGTGGGGTTTAAGAGTGACCATTGCCAATCGTATTGGAATCATAGAAAACACCTCCACTTATGGCCCAGTGGCTATTCCCGATAACGTCATCCCTGCCTTTCAGTTACTCCTGAGGTGACGCGTACACCAGTTATTTCTGACACAGTTGCATGCAGCAGGTGTCTGTTTTAACCTTTGAGTTCTCCTGTGTGCCACAGACCTCCAGAGGTAGTTTCCTTACCCGTGTTGTCATGACTTTGTAAATATAGACAGCAGAGGCCTGGTTCAGGGCTTAAACTGAGGCTACAGTGCACTCAAGCCAGGCCAGAGGCAGATTTCTAACAGGACCTCCCCCTCTTGTTCCTCTGAACAATGTTTTAAGTTGGCACATCGTCGAGGACCCCCGCCATGCTCGGGAACACTGTGGAGAAAGTGGCAGGGTGGTAGGGTACAGTCGGGAGAATGAGGGGGGGAAAAGGTTTTTGTGGGATGGACTTGGGATGTAAGCAGTTAATCTCCTGCTCTTCAAGTTAAGAAATTGGCCAAAACCTTTAAGCTTTGAAAAAAGCCAATTATTTAGATTTGCACCTCATTTGTTCACCCAAAAGGAGTGAAAATACTATAAAAAAAAGGCAGCCTTGGTTTAGGGACGGGATTTATTTAGGCTGTGGAGGTAGAACATCCCACCTGACTCCCTGGGGCCTACCTAGTTTCATATCATTAACCTCCCCCGCCTGGTCTGTGCCCGTGCAGGTGGTGCGGTCAGCGGTGACGAGCGGGGCGGGCAGCACCACGTCCGGCGTGGTTTCGGGGAGCCTCGGCTCTCGGGAGATCAACTACATTCTGCGGGTGCTGGGGCCCGCCGCCTGCCGCAACCCCGAGTGCTTCACCGAAGTGGCCACCAACTGCATCCGCATTGCCCTGCCTGCACCCCGAGGAACAGGGACCGGTGAGAGGGGTGAGAGGGAAGACGGCCCGAGACACCTCACACGCCCCCCCCCCCGGGCGAGCCGAGAGGCTGGCGCGCTGCGGTGTGCAGTGAAATGGGGGGAGAGGGGTTCTGGAAGACGAAGGGGAAAGGGAAAGTTCTTGCAGGGTAGAGAAAATCAGAGGGGGTAAAGGGAGAGTGGACGAAGGTGACAGGAGTGTGTGACGTACACAAAAAAAATACCTAATGGCGTTATAAAAAAAGCTGTAAACAAACATGCTGGTCTGCTGCGAGTTAATGACGGGGTTCAAAATACAGCAATGCATTGACCCGGATGTGTTCATTATAACTGCATAGGTGGGTCAGGCCTTCCCGGGCAGTTTGTGCCGAGACCGCTTTCCCACTCCTCTTTCTGCTTCCCCTCCATCGCTCCCTCATCTTTCCTTCTCTTGTTTTTCCTCCCTCCCTCCCTCTCTCCCTCTGCCCCCCCCCCCAGCCTCCGACGACGAGTTCGAGAACCTGCGCATTAAGGGCCCCAATGCAGTGCAGCTGGTGAAGACCACGCCTCTCAAGCTGTCCCCACTGCCGCCCATCCCCGAGCCCATCAAAGAGGTCATCTACGACATGCTCAACGCCCTGGCCGCGTACCACGCCCCGGAGGAGGGTGAGAGAGGCGGGGAGGGGGCGGGCGTCTTGTCGGATTGTAAAAGTACAGAAATCTGTCTTCCTGCTGTGGCAGATGTGCATTAACATGTCTTTCCCATGCTCTTTCTCTTTCTCTCTCTCTCTCTCTCGTCTCTGCTTTCTGTCTTCCTCCTCCCCCCCCTGTGCCCGTCTCCCCCTCAGCGGAGCGCGGGGAGCCCCGAGGAGTGGCAGCGTCGGGCAGCCAGGAGTTGTGTCAGATGCTGCAGGATGTGGGAGATGACGTCTATCAGCAGTACAGACTGACCCGCCAGGGCAGCGACTACGACGCACAGACGGCCTTCAATATCAATGTCAGTCTGCCTTTGTGCACCCCGCCCCCACCCCGCCCCATTTTCCTATTTGTCTGTGTGAGTGCACGCATGTGGTGTGCATGTCAGTCTCTCTCTCACGTGGAGTGCGCCTTGGGTTGGTCTGTGTGTGGCCGTCCCCCAGTCGGTCTGAGAGCATTGAGGAGTGAGGGAGGGGAATAATATAATAATATCATCGCTTTATTAACCCTTTACAATTTCTTGCATTAAGAATTATCTTTTTGCATACCCCAGCTTGCTCTCCATGAGATACACAGACACACAGACAGGGAGAGAGCCTGGGGTCAGAGCGCAGGGTCAGCCATTGTACGGCGCCCCTGGAGCAGTTGGGGTGAAGGGCCTTGCTCAGGGGCCCAACGGAATACGATTCCTCTGCCAGCTGCGGGATTTGAACCGGCAACCTTCCAGCCACAGGCGCAGATCCTTAGCCACAGAGCCACCCTCTGCCTGTGGAGTGGTGCAGGGGAAGATTTAGGGGGTAGTGGTGCTGAGGGAGTCCAGTGTGTGTGTGCGCGCGCAACGCGAGTGTTTGAACAGTGCCTTAAGTGTTTTGGTGGGGTTGGGGAGGTTCACAGTGCGTGTCTGTACGGTTGCCGGTCTTTCCGAAGACTAATTTATATTTCCCTGTCTCTCCAGGCCCAGGTGTTTGCAGCTGACAGCAGTGCAGCGGAGTCTTCCCAGTCCGGCACCCCACAGGGAGAGGGTAAGCCTGTCTGCTGGCCCTGTTGGCACTGTACCCTCTGTATGTTCTCGTCCTTCTGCCCCTTCTCCAGTTTGTCACGGGCTTTACTGCCGCGACAGCTTGAAGCATCTCTCCCTCTCTGCTCTGAAAGTACTCTGTTGTGCTTCGTGTACCCAGGTGTTGCCGAAACGCTGGGATGGGGAGGCCCGCCCAGCGTGGTAAGAGCTGGGTTTCTTTGTGCGGCTCTCTCTTGCGCCCGCTCTCCATGCTGGGTCACGCCCCCGCGCCGTCGCTCGTGCGCGCCTTCTCTCAGTGCCGTGTTACCGTGTGGGGAGCACATGTTCACATGTTACTCACCCCTCTGTGTCCGCCTCGCTCCTGCAGCCTCCACTCCGGAGGAGGCCCGCGATGGGAAGAAGGACCGGGAGGGGGAGCGGGCAGCAGAGGACCCCCGAGTCAAGGCCAAGGCCAGCAAGCCGCTGATGCCCACCTCCACCATTCTGCGACTGCTGGCCGAGCTGGTGCGCTCCTATGTGGGCATCGCCACGCTCATCGCCTCCTACTGCTACACGGCCGGCCAGAGCGAGCTCATCAAGGAGGTCAGGGTTTCTCCCGCTCCTGTCCCTTCCTTCTCCCTCTCCGTTTCCAGCTTTCCCTCCCTCTTTGTTGTCCTTTTGTTTGTCTGTTGTCTGCTAGCGTCTCGACCTCTCACTCTCATCCTTTCTTCCTCCAGGACTGCAGCGTGCTGGCGTTTGTGCTGGACCACCTGCTCCCCCACACTCAGAACTCGGAGGACAAAGACACGCCCGCCCTGGCGCGGCTGTTCCTGGCCAGCCTGGCAGCCGCGGGCACCGGCACGGACGCCCAAGTCGCCCTGGTGAATGAGGTGAAGGCGGCTCTGAGCCGCGCACTCGCCATGGCCGAGAGCACGGAGAAACACGCGCGGTAAGCGGCGCGCTTCGCACCCCCACGTCTTCCTCTTGCTTGTCTTCTTGTGTGTTTGTTCTCTCCACGCTCTCCTCCCCTTAATCATATTAATCCTATCTCCCCCTCCTCCTCGCCGCAGGCTGCAAGCGGTGATGTGCATTATCAGCACCATCATGGAGTCCTGCCCCTCCACCTCCAGCTTCTACAGCACGGCCGCCGCCAAGACCCAGCACAACGGCATGAACAACATCATCCGCCTGTTCCTGAAGAAGGGGCTGGTCAATGACCTGGCCCGGGTGCCCCACAGCCTTGACCTGTCCAGGTACAGGCGCCGGCGCGCACGGCAAACGGCGTGCTCCACACTGTCTCTGTGTAGATTTCGGGAGACCTCCTCAAGGAATTCGGGGTTGATTCCTTACCTCATTAAAAATGTAATGGATGGGATGATTGCCTTATTCTTGGTCCTAGAGGCTAACGTTGACGTTGAAGCACAGTTGCGAGGGTAACATCCTCCAGGGAAGGAAGTAGTCAGTCATTTGTCGAAAGCAATTGGAATTTTGTGCAGGTCACCGGAGAGATGAATTGGGCCAATGGTAATCTCTGCATGAACTGGGTGCATATGTGCTCAGTGTGACTGCCTCTTGTCCTTTCTGGTGTGTACCTTGCTGTTAATTGATGGTGTGAGTGTCAGCAGCGTTATGCAGCTAATGTGTTCATTGACAGCACCTGCCTGTCTGTCTCTCCCTCAGTCCTAACATGGCCAACACAGTGAACGCGGCCCTAAAGCCTCTGGAGACGCTCTCTCGGATCGTGAACCAGCCCAGCAGCCTGTTTGGGAGCAAGAGCACCTCCAGCAAGAGCAAGACTGAGCAGGACACCGCCGGAACGGCCAGGGACAGCAACAGCAACACGCAGGACACAGGTAACGTACGCCGGGCCACACTGACCTCTACCACGCTTGTCAACGGGTCACGCGCACTGACCCAAAACCCCGATCAGGAGGGTTAAATTAACCCAGCCGAGTTCACGAGGTCTCACGTCGTTGATATTTCAGACTGCTGAACATTTAAAAGACTCCTTACCTCTCCTTCCTCCTTCTGTCTCAGGAGAACCCGGAGAGGCTGAGCCGCAGGAGGACAGCACCCCGGCAGCGGGGACGGACAACGACCTCATGGATGGGGAGGCGGAGGGGGACACCGTGGTGATTGCCGGACAGCCTGAGGTCCTCAACACGCAGGAGATGCAGGTCAGTACACAGCAGGCTATGCCCCACCCGGCAAATTACACAACAGCCCGGCACGCAACCGTACAATGTGTAGTGTGTAACACCGTGCAGCCCTGCACACCACACGCCCACACCTCTGTGCGTAACACCGCACTCGCTTTTCTACACAATACGGAACCCGCGGCTTCAAGTCTAAACTCCGTGTGCTCCAGGTGGAGAACGAGCTGGTGGACCTGATCGACGAGCTGTTGGAGAGAGACGCTGGGACTGTGAACAGTGCAATCATTGGTGAGAAGCAGGGAGAGGGGTGGGGAAGGGAGGGGATGGATTTGGGGAGGAGGAAAAAAAGGAAAATGGAGAGATCCGGTGATGGTATTATTGCCGAGAGCAGGAAAGCAGGTCGACAAGGGAGAGGAGTGCGAAGGGGCGAGGGAGAATGAACTGTTGTCAACTGAGGCCGAAAATGAGAGGGAGAGAAGGGGGGGGGGCAGGATGGACAGGAGAGAGCATGTGTGCATCATTTGAGAATCTGAAAAGAGCAGCTTAACTGATGGGCTCTTGGACCTGTCACGCAGTGGGCCGCAGCGGCGAGGACGAGTCTCAGGAGGACGTTCTGATGGATGAAGCTCCCTCCAACCTGAGCCAGGCCTCCACGCTGCAGGCCAACCGAGAGGGTAATGACTGTATGATAACACGTCGTAACACCAACTGAAATAACATAACACAGTGCAGCAGCGCTGTACTAACTCTGAAATTACCGGGTCATCTGTTTGTTGTGTTGGAATGTCCAGTGTAATTACAATGTAATAGACCCTTTAAAATCCAGTGTCGCCCAATAGTCTCACTTCCTCCTGTTGGAGTTGCATTGCAACAAAAAGTAATATAGTGGTTGTACAAGTACAACATGACAACACCTCTGTTCTGTATGTGGTGGCTTTATTACCTGCTACGGCAGGACTCCTCTACAGTGTTCAGGCTGATTCCTTGCTGTAGTACTGCAGTAACAGCACTGTTGTCCGCACTCTGACTCTCAGACTCCATGAACATCCTGGAGCCAGAGGACGAGGAGCATACACAGGAGGAGGACAGCAGCGGCAGCAATGAGGACGAGGACAGCCAGGATGAGGAAGAAGAGGAGGAGGAGGAAGAGGAGGAGGATGACCAGGTCAGCCCCTGTACACAGATTGCAAACTGAGGGTGGAAAACGGACAGCCCCTGGAGAGAATTCTCTCTGTATCATACAGGCTATGGCTATAATGTGTCATAACCCCTTATTTTTCTATCTTCTTCCCCCCTCCCTCCCAGGATGACGAGGAGGGAGATGAGGATGATGACGACGACGGCTCAGAGATGGAGCTGGATGAAGACTATCCCGACATCAACACTGCGCCGCACATCCGGTTCGAGAGGTTCGACCGCGACGACGACCTCATCATCGAGTTTGACAACATGTTCTCCACCACAGGTGAGAATGCGCTACCTGACCGGCAGCGAAGTTTATAACACAGGGAAGTACTCCCTGATAATGGCACTGCCTTCCGCTGCTGATACACTGCACGGAAATCATCAGGATCGCAAGGATAGCAGTTTCCCCACCAGTAAAAGATAACGCTGTATGTAAAACTGTTTTGGTGAAAAGTAGTGTAGATACTGATAATGATGTGATTGGAGCAGAGATCTGGTATATTTAATTTGGCTTAAAAATAGTCTCTGTTATCTCTCTCTCCAGCTGACATCCCTCCCTCTCCCGGCAATATCCCGAGCACCCATCCTCTGATGGTGCGACACGCCGACCACAGCACCCTGACTCTCGGGGGCGGCGCCGGAGGAGGTCGGCTGGCCCAGGGCATTGGCCGCAGCCAGCGCACGCTACGCCAGCTGACCGCCAACACCGGGCACACCATCCACGTGCATTACCCTGGCAACCGACAGCCCAACCCCCCCCTCATCCTGCAGAGGTACCCCTCCCAGTCGGGGTGTATTTGTCACTTGGCTGCAATTACTGAGCACCCTGCTCCCCCCATATCTCCATATGGTGTGCATGTGTTTGTGTTCTGCAGTTTTCTTTCTGTACAGTCTTGTTAACTTTTTACCTGCTCTCTTCTGTTTCCCTTTTCCTTCTCTCTGTTCCTGCCCTCCCCTCTTTTTTCCTCCCTTTTCTCTAACCTCTGCTGCCTCCTCCTCTGCCTGGTCCCCTTTTCCCTCTCTGTCCCTCCTCTCTCCCCACCTGCTCTGCTGCACCTCTCTCACTCTCTGCCGGCCCCCCAGGTTATTGGGCCCCAGCGCCGCGGCCGACATCCTACAGCTGTCCAGCAGCCTGCCCCTGCAGTCCCGGGGCAGGGCGCGGCTCCTGGTCGGCAACGACGACGTGCACATCATCGCCCGTTCCGACGACGAGCTGCTGGACGACTTCTTCCACGAGCAGAGCAGCACCGGCGGACAGGCTGGTGAGGCGGGTGGGGAGAGCGGAAGGGGGGGGGGGGGAGGATGGAATAACGAGGGAGGATTTGGTGGAGGGGGTGGGGGGTGTTTGTTGGGAGAAGAGCCACAATCGGACAAGGAATCAGGCCGAGACTATGAAGCAGCTCGGAGGGACAGCTCTGTGTTCCTATGGCTCCCTTGTCTGTGTCTTATCTTTCATACCGTCTGTCTTGTCAGGCACGCTGTCCAGCATCCCCACGGCCTTGACCCGCTGGACCGATGAGTGCAAAGTGCTGGATGCTGAAAGCATGCACGACTGTGTGGCAGGTAGGACACTCGCCTTGTTGTCCATCGTAGGCGACTTCCCTGAAGATGGTTCCCTGAATCTGTTTTGTCTAATAGTTTTCTAATAACCCATATGCCCACTAGATTCTTGAGAACACAGTCTTGAACATTCAGAATTCCCACTACAGTGTTCACAGTGCAGCCTCAAACTCTTGAATAACCGCTTCTTTCTCTGTGGCTGGTCTCTTTCTTATTATATCCCCCTCTGTGTCCCTCTCCTCCCTCCCTGTGCCTTTTTCTCCTCGTCTACTACCCTCTCAGTGGTGAAGGTGCCCATCATGCAGCACCTGGAGAGCCTGAGGGACGAGGAGCTGGAGGAGAGGAGGGAGAAGAGGAGGAGGCAGCTGGCCGAGGAGGAGGAGGCCAAGCAGAGCGAGAAAGCGCCCAGCGGAGGAGAGGAAGGGCGGGAGCAGAGCCTACAGGTTAGCGAAGAAAGGACAAGATTCCTACGAGCCTCCTGTTCAAGTTGGCACCCTTGCTTCTTTGCAGAAGCGATTGCATACGATCACCCGCATTTCACCCTGTTTTCCAGTCAAAACCCGTTTCTTTGTGTGTGGGCTTTAGTTAAGGGTTTGCACAGCAATGCCCTGAGTCTGTCTCACCTCTGCCCTTTTAACTCAACAGGGCTCGGGCATGCGTGCCGTCGGTGCTACAGGACAGAACTCTGCTGGTACGTGCCTTCGCATTTCACACACTTGTCTCTCTCCTTTTTGCAAGCAACATGTGCATCACTTTTGCAGGCTTTCCACAGTGGGTGACGGGACTTGGCAAGCTTTTAACTGAGCAGGTTTACAGGAAAATAAACGGAGTGCGGAGACACCCGAGGGACGGACAGTCTGGGCGCTGTGGGCTGAGGTAGTAGTTTGTATAGTTTTAGGATCATACCCGATCTCGGAGATAACTATACAGCCTACTGTCTTTCCCACGGCGACCCGCAGAGCAGCAGATCGCTTCTGGCAGGAGGAGTAAAAGAAGGAAAGAGCCCCACAGTCAATCGCGGAGAAGATCGATCACTACTATCCAGTCAGAACTTGAGATCAGCTCTGCATGGAGAGTGTACAGCAGTGGCCTCGCCAGATACTAGCTCTGGCCTGATATCAGCTACAGTATATGACAATGCGTCTGTTTTTTCTGTATGGTTGTGTGGTTCGTTTACGCACATGTTGTACGCTGTCTGTGCGTCTTTGTTGTTCTCCCCCCCCCCCCCCCTTTGGGTGTAGCTCTTGAGAGGAGGACCAGGGCTCTGCTGGGGTGAGGTAGTAAGTTGTGTTGTTGTTGGGGTTTGGGATGCGTGCCCCCTTGCGGAGATAACTATACAACTTACTGCCTTCCCCAGTGGAGCAGCTCCACACATCCCCCCCACCCAAAATCCCACAGGAACACGGAGGAGATGAGATACTGGGAACTGGGGTAATAATCGTTCAGACTCAGATGCTGACGTTGCCAGATGTTGCTTTTATTGCGGTTTCTGCCGTTTCCCTCACTACTATTTCTCTTTCCCATTCCTCCCTTCCCATTCTGTTCCCTCCTCCCTCTGCCTTTTAAGAGGGTGACCAGGCCCAGTGTGTGTCGTCCTGCCTCGACGCCCCCAGGGGATCTGAGGGATTCTTGACCGCGCCGCCCTCGGGCGAGGGCACGCCCACCGCCCCCGATGCCCTGGTTACCCTGGAGACCGCAGTCGCCCAGCAGCACCAGCCCATCGCGGAGCTCCTGCAGGGAGGGCTGCTGTCCGAGACACGATCCGATGCGCTGGCGGCTCTGTCGGGGGCGGAGCTCCCAGAGCTGCCGGCGTCTGATAGGCCAAGCAGCGAGGCCGAGGCGACGCAGATGGAAATGTCCCCCGCCCCCACCATCGGTGAGCGGGACCGGCTTACTCGGACTGCCCGACGACAGTGTGCCGTTTTGAGAGCCACTTGAAGAGCTGAGACACAACGTTGCTGATTTTGAATGACCGTCGTCAGCTGAGACTTTCTCCCCCTGTCTCTCTCTCCCAGCCTCTCTCAGTCCGGAGCGCGTCGAGGGCTCGGACGCGCTGACTGCCGTCAGTTCTCAGCTTGAAGGGTCTCCGATGGACACCAGCAGCCCCGCCTCTGCCGGGACCCTGGAGGAGCCTGCCGCCACGGCAACAGCCAATGAGGGAGCCAGGGAGCTGCCGGGGGGTGGGGCAGGCGTGGAGCCCGACAGCCAGAGAGAGGGAGACGTTAGGTCAGTGCTCAGATTCACCCTGAAACGCACACACAAAAAGGTGGCAGTGCCTAATTTTGCCATACGAGATGATGTATGCATTTAGGCAACTTGTCCTGCATTCTCCTCCCTCCTTCCTGCAGCTCCGCCCCTGTCTCCTCCCCTGGAGAGACCCTGCCTCAGGGTGAGACCGTTGACAGCCAATCACAGGCCATCCAGGAAGAGCCCCTGCCCTCCACCAGCAATGAGGATGAAGACCCGCTGGCAGGTGAGCACACTTAGACAGCATCAATGTGATGGGCATTAAACTGTTCCCGTCCAAATTATTCCTTTCCTGTTGCTGTTGTCACAGTGGTTATTTCCATCAGTTGTAAACTCTCTGACTATACAATGGTTTCCTTCCCAGCTTCTGTGTTAAGCCCTTTGTCTATTGATTTGTGCTTTAGCCGAGTTCTTCTTCACAGGCTTATTGATTTCAGTTTTCTATCTGCAGCCTCTTTTTTAAAAATGCTTTTGGCTCTCGTTTAGCTGATTGGGATTTGTAATGTTCGGCTCTCAGAACTGCCCCCATTCAGGCATGTTGCCCGAAATAGCCTGCAGGGCCTGTGGAGGAGGAAATAAATTTCCTGGTGGGCACGTTTGATGCAATAGGTTCTCTTCCCACCTGCCAGAGTTTATCAAACTCTTCGTCTGTGAGGAGCTGCCGAGTCATAGACGGGGAGGAGCAGGCAGATGAAGGCAGAGGCTGGTTACCGTCCTGTGTGCTGGTGTTGGAAACAAAGGGCTTTGAAGTCCCAGGACTGAGGGCCGAAACAGTAAAACCGGGAGTCTAAAAGAAAGCGCAGACCCCAGACCTGGGGCTGTGAGCTGCCGTCTCAGTAGTGTAAACCCTTCTGCATTAACCCCACTGCTCCTCGCTCTGTCCCAGGGATTAATCTCCCAGAGGGCGTCGATCCCTCTTTCCTGGCAGCCCTCCCGGAGGATATCCGGCGAGAGGTTCTGCAGAACCAGCTGGGCATCCGGCCGCCTGCCCGCCCCGTCGCTACGACAACCCTGCCCACTCCCACACCCCCGCTGGTGGGAAGTGCAGGGGTGACAGAGGTCAGCCCCGAGTTCCTGGCCGCCCTGCCTCCCGCCATCCAGGAAGAGGTCAGTCCTGCCCTCGTTTCCCACTCGCAAGCCCTCTCTTTTTTTTTTTTTACACCACCTTCCCGCTTTCTTCTTCCTCCCCGTCTCTGGATTTTGGGACTTCCCTCTCTCCGCGGTGCGCTGACGCCCCTCTCCCTCCCCCCCCCCCCCCCCCCCAGGTCCTGGCGCAGCAGCGGGCGGAGCAGCAGCGGCGGGAGCTCTCGCAGGCGCCCGCCGGCGGCGACCAGCACATGGACCCCGTCACCTTCATCCAGACCCTGCCGTCGGAGCTGCGGCGGAGCGTGCTGGAGGACATGGAGGACAGCGTGCTGGCCGTGATGCCGCCCGACATCGCCGCCGAGGCCCAGGCCCTGCGGCGCGAGCAGGAGGCGCGGCAGCGGCAGCTCATGCACGAGCGGCTCTTCGGCCACAGCAGCTCCTCGGCGCTGTCCGCCATCCTGCGCTCGCCCGCCTTCACCAGCCGCCTCGGGGGCAACCGCGGCGTGCAGTACACCCGGCTCGCCGTGCAGAGGGGCGGCGCCTTCCAGATGGGCGGCTCGGGCACCCACACGCGGTGAGAAAGGAAACGTGCCTGCGCTCGTGCCCCCCGGCTGTTTCCTCCACTCTGTAACGCCTTGGACACGTCTTTTCTCCCCTGTAGTGGCCAGAGCAGTGTTGAGCTTGTCTTCATTGTTTCTGTTACTGTTTTCACCTGGGTGTCACCTGCAGTAGTTTCTGAGGAAATTGCAAACCCTGCTTTTCTTTCCATTTCTCCCTCTCTCTCTCTGCCTCCCTCTCAGTTCAGTTCAATTCAAGGTGCTTTACTGGCATGACCAATGAGTAAAATCAGTGTTGCCAAAGCAAAACAAATACAAAAATCGACATTTAACTACATGTGTAATACAGAGACATCATAAAATATTTCCATATAAACATATGGAGCATTACTGGGAGACATGCTCACTGTTCCTCAGGCTGTGACAGGAGATCACATACTGGGCTGCCAGTTCAACTGAGTTCCCTCCTCCGTCTCCCAGTCGGATTGGGAGTTGTGATGCTGGCAGGTGTGGGAATTCCGGGATTCATTTGTAAATCTGGGGAAGAATGTTTCTCTAATCCCAGAGTATTTGTCCCTCTCTCTCTCTCTCTCTGACCCCCAGCCCCTCCAGCTCCAGTGTGGACTCCCTCCTCCGTTTGCGCGGCCGGCTGCTCCTGGACCACGAGGCCCTGTCCTGCCTGCTGGTGCTGCTCTTCGTGGACGAGCCCAAGCTCAACACCAGCCGCCTGCACCGCGTCCTGCGCAACCTCTGCTACCACTCGCAGACGCGCGGCTGGGTCATCCGCAGCCTGCTGTCCATCCTGCAGCGCAGCAGCGAGAGCGAGCTGTGCATCGAGACGCCCCGGCCGACCCTGCCCGCCCCTTCCTCCTCCCAGGACGAGCGGGGCAAGAGGGGTTTGACGGGGGCTTCTGGGAAACTGGTGGCGGCATCCTCCGCCCCAGCCGGCCTCCACCCGCCCTCTTCCTCCTCTTCATCGTCCGCCGCCGCCGCCCCCGGGCCCGCGCCGTCCTCTCTGGACCTCCTGAACCGCGTGGAGTCCCGCAGCTCCAGCCAGCTCTCCTGGCTCTCCGTTTCCATGGACGCGGCGCTGGGCTGCCGGACGAACATCTTCCAGATCCAGCGCTCGGTGGCGGGCGGGCGCAAGCACACGGAGCGCCACGCCGGGGGCGGGTCCACCGTGCACATCCACCCGCAGGCGGCGCCCGTGGTCTGCCGGCACGTGCTCGACACGCTCATACAGCTCGCCAAGGTGAGCGCCGTTCCTGCCCGCCGCCATGCTGTCATTCGGTTCGGTTCAAGATTTATTGCCCCGTTGGGGTGATACTCCCAACACCGCTACGCAACGAGAGACAAAATCTCACCAGCCAGGAAGTCAGTGAAACAGCGTTACAGTAAGATAAGGGAGAAGAGGGTTACGATCCACTGTTTGAAAAAGAGTTTGCAGTGGGGATGAAAGATTTTCTGGGTCTGTTAGTATTAGACCTGGGGACGCAGAGGCGTCTCCTGAAGGGGGAGGAGTATGAACTCGCAGCGGAGGGGCAGAGAGAGACGATCCATAATACACATTGCTTTCTTTGCCACCCCCCGTTTGTAGAGAACATGAAAGGCGATTTGGTTTGCTGCTTCATTTGACTAGTTTTTCCAGCCTATTAAAATCCTGATGTTACCAAACCGTGAGTGAGACAGCATGTTAATACACTTTCAGTCAAATACTGTTAGGATGGTTCCGTCTACCTTGAAATAACTGTTTCCTTAGAAAAGTCTTTTTTTTTTGACTGTAAGATTCTGACTGTATCACGCCCAGTCTTACTTTTTGACTAAGTCTCTGAGCAAGTTTTCTCTCTCTTGCTCACTTTCCTGTCTTGTCTTTTAGTTCTGTCTCTCTGAAAACACCTGATGCCTCCCCTCAGCAGTTTCTCGATCTCTCTCTCACCAGGTGTTCCCCAGCCACTTCACCCAGCAGCGCTGTAAAGACCTGCCCTCGACCTGTGACCCCGACCCCCGGGATCGCCTGTGCGGTGGGGGTGGAGGAGGAGGAGGAGGAGGGGGCGGGGGAGGGGGTGGTCGAGCCCCCTGCCAGCCCAGCTCCCTCCCCACCCCTCTGCAGACCCCGTCCTCAGCCACGCCCGCGCCCACCCCTACCTCCCCCCAGCCCACCTCCCTGACTTGTGGCGGCACCCTACAGGCCCTCGGGATCTCCACGGACTTTTGGGATCTCCTGGTCAAACTTGACAACATGAACGTGAGCCGCAAGGGCAAGGCGTCCATGAAGACCCTGCCGCTGGGGGGCGCCGGGGAGTCGGAAGGCGCGCAGGGCAGTCTTGAGGCCTCCCCTCTGGGCCAGCTGATGAACATGCTCTCCCATCCGGTGATTCGCCGGAGCTCGCTGCTCACCGAGAAACTCCTGCGCCTGCTGTCGCTCATTTCCATAGCTCTGCCTGACAACAAAGCCACCGAAGTGCCACCCGGGCCTGGGCACCCCGCGGCCCCCGCGGCCTCTGCCCCTGCCCCGTCCACTCCTGCTGCTGCCCCCACCCCGGCCGCCGGGGCGCCCGCCGCGGCCGCTGGAGCCCCCGGACCGGCCGCCGTCCCCCTGGCTCCATCACAGCCCGCTGCTGCCGTCGCGCCCACGCAGCCGCCCTCCGCCGCCGCCGCCCCTGCTGCTACAGCGACACCTGTTGGTAAGAAACTGCCGTGGCAGGCCACTCAGTGGGTACCGGTATCTTGACGTCACGCGCGCCCCAGCCGGGGCTTTCTGTGCCAAACGTTCTAGCGCATCTGTTGCTGTCCTGCGCCACTGAGATGCACGTAGACTAATGGAAACGGTCGGATTAGGTTGTGTATGATTTTTGTGTCAGCATTTCATGCCAGCTTTATTGTGCATAGCGATGCCCAGTTGGTGTCAGTGTGTATTGATTTGCTAAATGTCCGGTGTGTATCATTGTTAATAATTGGCATCTTAATATCGGGTCTTCCTCTGTACCTCTCTTTAGCCCTTTTGTCTCCCTCTCTTTTCCACGTCTTTATCCGACCTTCGTGTGTCGCTGCTGAAGCCGATATACCCTGGCTTCTCTCCAGGACACGCAGGGATTAGATGCTCGCGACTCGAACGACAAGCCGCCTCTTGCCCGTGGTCCTCCTCATGTTGTCGTGCTCGCCCTGTTCTGTCTCTCAGGTGTCAAGTCTCGGTCCCCAGTGCGCAGTTCGGACCCCGTGGGCGACAGCAAGATGGCCTCCACGGGGCTGACGGAGAAGCAGCTCCAGCTCTCTGTGGAGGTGAGAGGCAGTTGGACCCCGAGGTGGGCGATGATGCACAAGGACGGGGGGCAAATGCATCCCGCTGCCATGGCGATCAGACACCCGTTTCACTGCGGTTTGGGGAATTATCGTGAGCTGCAGGCTGTTGTGAGCAGGACTTGGATATTTTATTGTGGATGGAGTACATCTGCATGGACAGTGACTTGTTGCAGGAGAGCCAGTTTTCATGTATTCATGTATTCAGATATATTTATGCTAATGAAAATATTTCTGCTGAATCTTGAGGTGATGGGTGACTAAGGATTTTCTGTTCATAATAATAATAATAATTGCTTACACTTATATAGCGCTTTTTCTGGACACTCCACTCAAAGCGCTTTACAGGTAATGGGGATCCCCTCCACCACCACCAATGTGCAGCCCCACCTGGATGATGCGACGGCAGCCATAGTGCGCCAGAACGCTCCCCACACATCAGCTGTCAGTGGGGAGGAGAGCAGAGTAATGTAGCCAGTTCATAGAGGGGGATTATTAGGAGGCCATGATTGGTAAGGGCCAATGGGAAATTTTGGCCAGGACACTCTTTTCGAGAAGCACCCTGGGATTTTTAATGACCACAGAGAGTCAGGACCTTGGTTTTACGTCTCATCCGAAGGACGGAGCCTGTTTACAGTATAGTGTCCCCATCGCTACACTGGGGCATTAGGACCCACATGGACCGCAGGGTGAGTGACCCCTGCTGGCCCCACTAACACCTCTTCCAGCAGCAAAAGATCGTTGCCGTGTGTCCGATTCGGTTCCTGTGCTTATAGTGTTGCTTTGTGTGTGTGCAGGTCCTGACGTCACACTCCTGCTCAGAGGAGGGTCTGGAGGATGCAGCCAACATCCTGCTGCAGCTGTCGCGGGGCGACGCAGCGACCCGAGACACGGTGTTGAGGCTGCTGCTCAGCGGAGCCCGACAGCTGGGCTACACCCTCTGTAAACAGATCGGTCCGTACTGCTGATGTGCCCGGGCACAGTGAACCCGGCGGTCGTTCGTTCACCTTTTCAGTGCTGCCGTACAGCAGGTTACCTGGAGTAATGCTTCCCTGTTGCTCTTCCTCAGGCACTCTCCTGGCAGAGTTGAGAGAGTACAACCTGGAGCAGCAGAGGAGAGCACAGGCAGATGCCCACTCCCCTGATGGCACACCAAACGACGCTCCACACAGCACACCTTTGAAGGGCAAGATGACCAGCAGGTGAGGATGGGTCTAGTGGGAAAGACTTCAGAGCGAGACGGAGAAAAGGAGGCGGCTGCCGACAGGATAAGCTCTGATCCGGACACATGGAGAGAGATCCTAACACAGGAGCTGATACGGACACACAGAGATTTATACTGACCCAGAGAGGCCTTGATATAGAAAGAGGTGTGGATACAGACACGCCAAGAGAGATACAAACAGCGAGTACTGGCACACTGAGAGAGAGACAACCGCAGAGTCACTAGTACCAATGCGCGGAGATATTGATCAAGACAAACTCAGACGCTGCTTAACACTGCACATATAGGAACCTGGACGCATGCAGTGTTCTGTAATGGCTGTTTTATCATCTCCGTGGTGTTAACCTGTGTGTTTGTGTGTGCGCGCGCGGGCGGGGGCGTAGGTTCGACACGGCGGAGAACGTGGTGATCGTGGCGACGCAGAAGCGCACGCTGGGCGGCCGTGAGCTGCAGCTGCCCTCCATGAGCTCGCTGACCTCCAAGACCTCCACGCAGAAGTTCTTCCTGAGGGTCCTGCAGGTCATCATCCAACTGAGGGAGGACACGCGCAGAGCCAACAAGAAGGCCAAGCAGACCGGCAGACTGGGTAACTACACTGCCTGTCCCGCTTGGGGAACCCTGGGGTCCTGTAGAGCAGGGGTCTCCAGGCCCGGTCCTGCGGAGCCCCGGTCCAGTTACTCTTGTGTAGTGACTTTTACGGCTTCACTAGATTTCCTGTCTCGGGGGCGAAGGCTCCCCTCTCCCACACCTGAGAGGCGTCAGGCTGAATGAACATTCCCGCGTGACCAAGTTGTTGTACGATGGGGTTTGTGTAGCCTGGGTTTTTCTTCAAGAAGTGAAAGTTTGCTGGTCTTATCAGAAGGGGGGCAGGGGGTCATTGTTGGGCCTGATTTTATGAAGACCAGCTTTGCCCTCGTTACGTCCCCAGCATAGCTCAGTCTAGGGGCGAATGGGGACTAACATATGCGCCAGGGTTTAACGGACGGAAATGCACAAACAAAAAAACACTAATTACACTGTTCTACAACCCAATACCCTCTAAACCTGACTCCCAAGAAAGGGGTGGCAAAGCCAAAGCAAAGTCTTGCGCAAGCTCTCTACTCTATCTAAACTAAGCTATAACGGAAAACGTAAAAAAAACGCGGATACCACAACAATCCCAGCCCTACGCCGCTGCTAAGAAAACATATCCGATACGCCTGGCGTGTTCGCTGTTTCTTCTCCCGCCTCTCTTCCACACACACACACCCTCCGGATGTCCCGTACCGGACCGCTCTGTTCAGCCAATCCAGAGAAGAGACCCAGTTTAGGGACACACCCACCTCGCACAGGAAGGGAATAAAAATAAAAACAGAACCTAACACCCTCATTCTCTGAGGTTTCCCTGTGGCTTGAGAAGATGCTCTCCTGAGGTTTCCCCTCCGTTACCGCGGCACGACCCTGCCTCGTCGACCCGGTGCTGCTGGCGGGACGCACGCAGCCAGGCCAGGCTGATTGCACTCTGTACTCATTTGGCGAGAAAGCACTCCTGACAATGCTAACTTGTTAGGAGCTGTCCCTGCCTCTCTGCGCACACCAACCACAGTTTATTAATAGCCTTCGTTTGCTTCCTTCCCCTTCCTACATGCTCACTCACTCCCTCTGTCGTAGATCAGAGCCATACAAATATTCATCTGTTCCCTTATCTATTAAAGCAGTTAAATGGCAAGGGTCCATGGCAGGGGGTCAGTATAAGCCATTTATGCTGTGACTGTTAAACGATGTGTAAAATGTCATGACTTGTTTTCTTTCCTGTAATGAGTTATGCATGTACAGTAGATGTGATGTCTCCGTCTTGTATTCAGATGTTCAGGAACAGTGTGTATCCGTTATAATTTTCCCCTGGGGATAATAAACTCTCTCTCTTCCTCCCCGTCAGGCTCCTCCAGCCTGGGCTCTGCCAGCAGTATCCAGGCGGCGGTCCGGCAGCTGGAAGCGGAGGCTGACGCCATCATCCAGATGGTGAGGGAAGGGCAGCGTGCCCGCCGCCTGCAGCAGGGCCCCGCCCCTGCCGGCACGACCGCTCCCAGCACGGCCCCCGCGGCTGCCTCCCCCGCGGGCTCCACGCCCCCCGCTGCTGCTGCCGCCGCCGCCGCTGCCGGCGCTCCGAGCGTCGCCCTCCCTGGCACGGCCAGCTCCGCTACGGTTAGCATGAGCCGCGCCCCCCCCCAGCCCTTCCCTCCGCCGCCGACGCCTCCACCACCATCGCCGCCGCCGCTGCTGGCCCTCTCGACGGGCCCTCGGGCTCCTGGGTCGCGCCGTTGACCTCTGAGGCCAAAGTGACCGTTTGAGAGGCTAGGGGGAAGCTACACCAACACAAGTCTGGTTTGGGGAGGGCTAGGTCGCCAGCCTGTCCCGAGTGGCTGAATGGTCCCGTGTGAGAGGACCCTGAGGGCTGCCCGAGGGTTACTGTCCCCGAGCAGAAGGGAGAGGTCAAGGACAAACATGAGGCAGGCTCTATCGATAGGCTCTGCCTGTTATTTACTACTCATCCTCTACCATGGGATGACGGACAAGGGTTTCAGGAAGGCTGTAAAAATAAAGGAGTGTTGCAATAATAGTTTTGGGCCAGATACCCCCAAAACGCTTGTACCACCTGTCAAACAGGGAACCAAGGTCTGAGAATGTGGAAAATGACTGAATCTGTGCCAGAATTTGTATGTGAGCTGCGACCTCCGCGCTGTGGTTGAGCCACTGTTTAGATCAGTCTGCTTTCCTCCAGGAATGTGAGGTGTTTGCCTGAATGCAGCTGTCAGGGCAGGGCCAGTGGTGAAGTCTGGAGTGACGTCCATAAATACGGCCGTGCGAGTGGCCCTTCGTGTTGTCACAGCACGCCCCTCTCGGGCGAATTATGAGAGGCTGTTCTCATTGGGCTGAGCCATCATTATGAAAGGGAGGAGCTGTTTATGATTGAACTTGAGCGGGGACTTGTTTGGTTTGACTTAATTTAAGTTTTTGTCAGTTTCTCTTTGATTTACAGTGGAGTGAGTTAGAAATTAATACTGGAACGTCCACATACCCTGTGCACCACATGTGAAACGGAAATATTCCGTTCAGTTCATCTTGATAGAGAAGCAAGACATGCAGACACCTGCATACACACTCGTTTCTTGACGTGCTGGCGGACTTGACCGACTGACGCACTGGCTGCCCGAGATGACCACTGACGGACCCTGGCTGGGATTGCACACTGACTGACGCATGCTCACTGAATGGCTGAACAGTGTGATTCGTAGCCTGATTTTCCTTCTCGCAAACAAAGCAGTACTGCCTCCTGTCCCCCTGTCTCTTGCTCTTGTCTCTATTCTTTTTCCTTGAATACTCATTTTTCATGTGTCTCTCTATCTGTTCATCTGTCTCTTTGTGGATTCCTTTCTCTGCACATTGTTCTCAGGCTGTCTGTTGTTGTGTGGCTGTGCATGGCAGTCAGTCACTGGTTGCAGATTTGCAAGCTGGCTGAATGTGGTTTTCTGTATTAACCTGTTTCCCTGTCTCTCTCTCCCAATGCTTTTCCAATCATCCTTACTGCCTGTTCCTGCCTCCTCCCACTCTCTCTCTCTCCCAGTCGGAGGCTGCCGTCTCGGAGCCCCCTCCTGCCCAGAGAGATGACTCGCCAATGGATGTGGACCAGCCGTCCCCCCTGGGCCAGGAGTCCTCCAGTCTAGGTTAGAAAACCCAGATATCTCAAGTTCTTGCGTTGTTGTGTAGGTGGCTGGGACAGATGCCAGTGTATTTTGAGACTGCAGTGTGGGTGGTGATCTTCGGTGCCTTACGGTTGTGTTGTTGATGATGTTGCCGTGTAGGTGGAGAGAACAGTGCCCAATCGGAGCGCGAGGAGAAGCTGCCTGACCTGCCCCTCCTGAGTGAGCAGCTCCTATTGGACGAGCTGTGGGACATGCTGGGAGAGTGTCTGAAGGAGCTGGAGGAGTCACATGACCAGCATGCTGTACTGGGTGAGACACGCGCACACGCTGTGCATACTGCACATCATGCACTTTTTTTTCCCATCACACTTGGTTCTGTTGAAGTGCGTGATAACTTAACCGACTTCTATGTGCGTGTTAACCTGTCTTTTTCTCTGCTCGCCTCCCTCCCGCGACCTCAGTCCTCCAGCCAGCCGTGGAGGCCTTCTTCCTGGTCCACGCCACGGAGCGGGAGAGCAAGCCGCCTGTGCGCGACACGCGGGAGAGCCAGCTGGCGCACATCAAGGACGAGCCGCCCCCGCTGTCGCCCGCGCCCCTCACCCCTGCCACGCCTTCCTCGCTCGACCCCTTCTTCTCCCGGGAGCCCTCCTCCATGCACATCTCGGCCAACCTCCCGCCCGACACCCAGAAGTTCCTCCGCTTCGCCGGTGAGCGCACGCGCATTTGGCCACACGTGCCAGACAGAAATCAGGGCAGTTAAAGGGACAAAAACTGGGGCCAATACCTCGGGGAATAGTGGGAAGAATTCTGCAGGCAGACGCACTGAGACCGGTGCACACATCCAGATCCTGAAACACTGAGACCCTGCTGCAGGGATAGTGACTTACGTTCTACACCAGTCTCAACGCAGTACATCTGTTGACTCCCCTGCCCTCCTCCTCCTCCTCCTCCTCTGTCTGCAGAGACCCACCGGACCGTTCTGAACCAGATCCTGCGCCAGTCCACCACTCACCTGGCCGACGGCCCCTTCGCCGTGCTGGTCGACTACATCCGCATCCTCGACTTCGACGTCAAGCGCAAGTAGGGCTGAGTTCGCTCTCTGCTTTTTCTGAACACCTCCTTTTATGTTTTCTGCCTGTTTTTTTTCCCCGCTCTTTCCCCCCCAGGCCGTTCCTGCGCGTCTCCTCGCTTGTCAGCTTCAGGGCTCGGCCCGTGTGGCAGCCGGATCTGAACACTCTTCCCTCCTTCTCCCGTCCTTTCTTCATCCAGGTATTTCCGCCAAGAGCTGGAGCGCCTGGACGAGGGGCTGAGGAAGGAGGACATGGCGGTACACGTGCGCAGGGACCATGTCTTCGAGGACTCGTACCGTGAGCTGCACCGCAAGAGCCCTGAAGAGATGAAGAACAGGCTGTGAGTCTCCCCACCCTGAGACACTGCAACACTAGAATACTGAGATGCTACAATGCAGATAAACATGCTGTACACACTCGGTGTACCTGTTTGCCCATTCCTGTGTTGGTGTAACTGTAATCAGCCCTCATTTCTCTCCCCGTCTCAGCTACATCGTGTTCGAGGGTGAAGAAGGTCAGGACGCGGGGGGCCTGTTGCGGGAGTGGTACATGATAATCTCCCGGGAGATGTTCAACCCCATGTACGCGCTGTTCCGCACGTCTCCCGGAGACCGTGTCACCTACACCATCAACCCCTCCTCGCACTGCAACCCCAACCACCTCAGCTACTTCAAGTTCGTGGGCCGCGTCGTCGCCAAGGCCGTGTATGACAACCGCCTGCTGGAGTGCTACTTCACCCGGAGCTTCTACAAGCACATCCTGGGCAAGAGTGTCAGGTACAGTACCTGGAGCACACCCCTCGGGCTCTCCTGAACCACACGGCACCCTACACTCTTCCGAAACCAGAGGACCCTTAAAAGAGTGAAGGAGGTGCCTTTCTAATCTGTCATCCATGGCTAATATGCCAGAAAATGTTTGTACACAGTTAAGGCTAGACTTCCAAGATCTTCCGCCTTGTCTCTACTTGTGTGTCGCTCTTGGCTCCATGCTTGTCTCTCTGACAGGTACACGGACATGGAGAGTGAAGATTACCATTTTTACCAGGGCCTGGTATACCTGCTGGAGAACGACGTGTCCACACTGGGCTACGAGCTCACCTTCAGCACTGAGGTACCAGGCGCCGCCCACAGCCCTCTCTCAGCGCCTCGTGTGTGTAGGGCAGTGCTTATTCAGTCTCCGTTCTGTCCCTGCTTCAGGTCCAGGAGTTCGGCGTGTGCGAGGTGAGGGATCTAAAGCCCAACGGAGCCAATATCTTGGTGACGGAGGAGAACAAGAAGGAGTACGTCCACCTGGTCTGCCAGATGAAGATGACAGGTGAGGGAAAGGCGCACGCGCACTTCCTGTGTAGTGGAGTTAAAAATGGACGTCCATTTTTACAAAATGGCTATCTGTGCTTTGGGAAGGGTTGGAAAACTTGATGTGCAAAAAAGTGAGGAAACTGAAGGAATGGTGATTAGATGTGTTTTTGGGAGGGGAGCATGGCCTTTGACCTTTCACCTGTGCTGACTCTGGCCTGGCTGAACATGCCTTTCTCCACCCCCACCCCCATTCCCCACCTCTGTTCTGTGCAGGAGCTATCCGGAAGCAGCTGGCGGCGTTCCTGGAAGGTTTCTACGAGATCATCCCGAAGCGCCTGATCTCGATCTTCACGGAGCAGGAGCTGGAGCTGCTCATATCCGGCTTGCCCACCATCGACATCGACGACCTCAAGGCCAACACGGAGTACCACAAGTACCAGTCCAGCTCCATACAGGTACCCTGGCTTGCTGTGTGCATCCCTCCTCTATGAATACGGCACAGTGCATTCATTAATACCGTCTCTCTCTTGCTCAGATCCAGTGGTTCTGGAGGGCCCTGCGCTCTTTTGACCAGGCGGACCGGGCCAAGTTCCTCCAGTTTGTTACAGGCACTTCTAAGGTCCCGCTCCAGGGCTTTGCCGCCTTGGAAGGCATGAACGGAATCCAGAAATTTCAGATCCACCGTGATGACCGCTCCACTGACAGACTGCCTTCTGCACACACCTGGTAATATACACCGACCTGAGCAGTATATACCCTCTACTCCACTGACAGACTGCCTTCTGCACACACCTGGTAATATACACTGACCTGAGCAGTATATACCCTCTACTCCACTGACAAGACACACCTGTATGCACACACCTGGTAATATACACCGACCTGAGCAGTATATACCCTCTACTCCACTGACAGACTGCCTTCTGCACACACCTGGTAATATACACTGACCTGAGCAGTATATACCCTCTACTCCACTGACAAGACACACCTGTATGCACACACCTGGTAATATACACTGACCTGAGCAGTATATACCCTCTACTCCACTGACAGACTGCCTTCTGCACACACCTGGTAATATACACTGACCTGAGCAGTATATACCCTCTACTCCACTGACAGACACACCTGTATGCACTCTGTTTACGCAGTGTACCTCCATGAGTTTAACTGTAGCGAACTGAAATATTTGCTGGGTTGCGTCTTCTTACTCCAGTACTGATTCTTTGTTTCCGGCTCCATCTGCAGTTTTAACCAGCTGGACCTGCCTGCTTACGAGAGCTACGAGAAACTGAGACACATGCTGCTGCTGGCCATCCAGGAGTGCTCCGAGGGCTTCGGACTGGCCTAGACCGACCGACGTGGACAGAAAGACAGACAGGCGAGCAGGCAGAGACATTGATGGACAGGCGAGAAGGACGAGTGCACAGACACCCTACCCCAGCAGAGCCTCTCTCTCTCTCTCTGCACGGCCTGGGACGGAGAGGGGTGGCGAGAGAGGAAGAGATCGAGAGACTGCGACGCAGAGGATAACGAGGAACGAGACTTTATTTCCTGTGGTTTTACCGGATGTTAATGGGGATGCTTTGTGCCTGGAGAGAGACTTTTCCTAGCTGACGTGTCTTGAGCAACTGAAAGGGCAAAACTAAGAAAAGAAGTTCAACCCTTTTGATTAGATTTTTTTTTGTTTGCCGGGTGGGGAGGGTGGGAATATGGCGCGGGGGTGCGAGTACTTCGTGCGCTGGTATGAAGAAGACGAAGATGATGAAGAATTTCGATCGGCGGCTCCTCCTCGGGGGGTTTCCAGAGAAGCAGCGCGAGTCACTAGGTTCCAGCCTTCTGTCCTGGGTTTGCAGCCCGTCTATTTTTGAGCTTGGGGGGGTAAGAAAAACAAAAGGTGAAATGAAAATAGACAAGTAAATATGTGAGTTTGAAAATGATTTTTTTGCAAAGAAATGACAAAAAATAAAAAGTGCACCTGTATGAAAAATATTATTGTTATTAAAAATGACTTAAGAGAAGAACACCGCTGTGGGTCCTCGGCTGTTTCTGCAGGGGCAGGGATGTGTTGGACCTCTGGGTGGATCAGGGACACTGTTCTTGTCTGGGTTCTGGTTCTGTTTGTGGGCTTTTACTGAGGCGTTTGCTACCCCCTCCCCCAGCTTTGGCGTCGCCCCTGGCATTGTGCCCCAAATAACAGCTAATGAATTCATCCCGATTAATAAAGTATGAACTCCGTCATCCCACAGCCCCATTTCTGTGTTTTTTCCTCCCAGTTAGGAAGCGCCAGTGCTGCCCAGCTTATACAGGGAAGTGACTGAGGTTCAGTGTGCGGAGGGTGGGTTTCTTCCACCACACTGAGGTTCTGATACCCCGAGACCAGTTTGTACTTCACCCCCTGAGCCCTGAATCCTCTTAAATCATTCCCTTGTGGGGCACATTCATGGCGGTCAGGCTCTGGTCCGCTGCTGTGAGGGTTATGGGGAACTTATCTGAAAGAACCTGTCGAAGGACTTCAGCACAAAGCTGCAGGGATATCGCACTCTCCACACTCCAGGTTTCCTGGCACCAGACCCCGTTTTAAGTGCAACTCTTGTGTCATTTCTCCTGAGCGACACCGTATTGGAAGCCGCTCCTTAAACTGGAACCTGGGATAGCAGCTGAGTAAATCTAGTTTTCACACCTGTGTTGCAAGGTGAAGACTAATTAATGCAGCGGTTAAATAGGCAGAATTACCGCCCTGGGTGTGGAAATATAAAAGGTAAGTGGGCAGGAATTGGAGGCTCTGGGAATGTGTGTGTGTGTGTGTGTACGGGTCTGTCATACCACGGGCACAGGAGAGTCACTCTTTCCTTCTCGGTAATGAGAGCGCAGCTCTGCTGACCTGGCTGCACTCCTGTCCCGGCGGGCGGTCCTCACTACACAGCGGGGTAGGACACCCGCAGACCCCTGGAACCATCCCTTTAAAAAGCAATGGCTGGCCCAGAGCTCACCCGAGCTTGGGCACCGGAGTCTGACTTGGAGGCGCTCGGTCGTCATGGGGCAGATGACAGGTGGCAGCTTCGCACGTTGGGCTCCTCGGCCGAGCTCCCTGCCCCGGTGCCTGGGCCTGGCTCCGTCCTGGACAGGCGCGGGGCAACCGCTGAACTGCCCGCCCAGGGGCGCGTGTAGCTCTCGCCAGCGTTCTGTGTCGACAGTGCTGAGGTAGGAGCGCTCTGTCAGGAATTGAATGTTTCACAGGCCATCGCTTGGAGAGTAGTTTGGTAATACATACGGCCAGCAGCCATATCACCCTGCAACTCCCAGCTGGCAGCCCACTGGAGCTCAGCAGGTGTGAGCCTGGTCAGTACCGGGATGGGAGACCTCCTGGGAAAAACTAAGGCTGCTGCTGGAAGACGTGTTAGTGGGGCCAGCAGGGGGCGCTCACCCTGCAGTCTGTGTGGGTTCTAATGCCCCAATATAGTGACGGGGACACTATTCTGTAAACAGGTGCCGTCCTTTGGATAAACTGAGGTCCTGACTCTGTGGTCATTAAAAATCCCAGGGCGCTTCTCGAAAAGAGTAGGGGTGTTACCCCCAGTGTCCTGGACAAATTTCCCATAGGCCCTCACCAATCATGGCCTCCTAATAATCCCCCTCTATGAATTGGCTACATCACTCTGCTCTCCTCCCCACTGAGAGCTGGTGTGTGGGGAGCGTTCTGGCGCACTATGGCTGCCGTCGCATCATCCAGGTGGGGCTGCGCACTGGTGGTGGTGGAGGGGATCCCCATTACCTGTACAGCGCTTTGAGAAGAGTGTCCAGAAAAGCGCTATATAAGTGTAAGCAATTATTATTATTATTATTATTATTACATGGGTAGCAGGAAAGATTTCTCTAGCTCTGGTATCCATCCCGTTTGCTAGTTATTATAATAGTAATTTCATTGCTTATTTATAATTGGGTTGCCAGTCGGGTTACTGGCGACTGTGCCTGAGAGTTAGACAGACGGTTTGTCTAATCATCACATGTCGCACTGATGATCAGCCTGAGATCGGAGATGATGTGTTTTGACCTAATTAGCTTTTTATGGTGTTGGAGGCGTGCAAAACAGCATGGGGGGGGGGATGTTCCCCTCCAGTGTGCAAAATGTATCATCGTATTATGTTCTTAAAGTTTAATATTGCAAGATCAAATGTTTCAGATCCACCAGCAACGTGAATTCAGTCGACGCCGTACGTCTTGCCACGGGGGCGGGGCGTTCGCGGAGCCCTCGGCCTGGATTGGCAAGAGGAGTCGGCGTTGCTCTGGTAACCAGCTGAGACCCCGCCCATTTTACGTCCCGGAGAAGGGGGAGGTGTTGGAGAGCGCGGACAAAGATGGCGGCTATCAGGAGCGTCAAGGTGAGGGAGAGAGAAAAATGAGTGAAAGTATCGGTGGCGCAGCGCTTTGCATGTTTTTTTTAATATGTACTAATATTTACAGCGCGGGGGTTAATTCATGTCGGGCCGGGTTTGAGAGGGTGGGAGCAGTTTTAAGAAGAACGTGCAGTAGTTAAGTCCCTTTCAATACCTGTATGGTTGTGTCAGAATTAAATTCTCTTTAAAGATGGAGCAGATTTTAAATATGTTTTGTTATCGAATTGATATTCATATTTGTAAGTTGGGACCAAAACATTACAGCACACGCCACCATTTCATGCGATTGGGGGGATCAGTGAGCGTTTAAAACTGCCTCTAATCCAGTTCATGCCCGAGTCCAGCTCCGTTCTGGGCAAAACATGAGATTAAACCCGTGCGTCACCTGCCTGCAGGTGCCTTCACTGGAAAGTCCTACTAGCTACAGTCCCAGTACAGTAGAACAGACCTGTTACAATAGGAGCTACAGTCCCAGTACAGTAGAACAGTCCTGTTACTATAGGAGCTACAGTCCCAGTACAGTAGAACAGTCCTGTTACAGTAGGGGCTACAGTCCCAGTACAGTAGAACAGTCCTGTTACAATAGGAGCTACAGTCCCAGTACAGTAGAACAGTCCTGTTACAGTAGGGGCTACAGTCCCAGTACAGTAGAACAGTCCTGTTACAACAGGGGCTACAGTCCCAGTACAGTAGAACAGGCCTGTTACAATAGGAGCTACAGTCCCAGTACAGTAGAACAGTCCTGTTACAATAGGGGCTACAGTCCCAGTACAGTAGAACAGTCTGTTACAGTAGGGGCTACAGTCCCAGTACAGTAGAACAGTCCTGTTACAGTAGGGGCTACAGTCCCAGTACAGTAGAACAGTCCTGTTACAGTAGGGGCTACAGTCCCAGTACAGTAGAACAGTCCTGTTACAATAGGAGCTACAGTCCCAGTACAGTAGAACAGTCCTGTTACAGTAGGGGCTACAGTCCCAGTACAGTAGAACAGTCCTGTTACAACAGGGGCTACAGTCCCAGTACAGTAGAACAGGCCTGTTACAGTAGGGGCTACAGTCCCAGTACAGTAGAACAGTCCTGTTACAACAGGGGCTACAGTCCCAGTACAGTAGAACAGGCCTGTTACAATAGGAGCTACAGTCCCAGTACAGTAGAACAGTCCTGTTACAATAGGGGCTACAGTCCCAGTACAGTAGAACAGTCCTGTTACAGTAGGGGCTACAGTCCCAGTACAGTAGAACAGTCCTGTTACAACAGGGGCTACAGTCCCAGTACAGTAGAACAGTCCTGTTACAATAGGAGCTACAGTCCCAGTACAGTAGAACAGTCCTGTTACAATAGGAGCTACAGTCCCAGTACAGGAGAACAGTCCTGTTACAATAGGAGCTACAGTCCCAGTACAGTAAAAGTAGGTAACAGGATATTTAAGAGAAAGCTCACAATGGATTTTGCAATCTTGAGACACTTGTGTACAGTTTTATATCTTGAACTCTCTCTGTCTCCCTGTCTGTGTCTTTGTGTCAGGGAATGGTGGGGCTGGTGACTGGGGGGGCCTCAGGTCTGGGCCGGGCCACAGTGGAGCGCCTGGTCAGTCAGGGGGCCAGCGCCGTGATTCTGGACCTGCCCAGCTCGGACGGCGCCAGCCTGGCAGACAAGCTCGGGGAGCGCTGCGCCTTCGCGCCCGCTGACGTGAGTGTGTGAGACACGCGCGCCGGCTGGTCTCGGTGAGAGTGTGTGTGAGACACGCGCGCCGGCTGGTCTCGGTGAGTGTGTGTGTGAGACACGCGCGCCGGCTGGTCTCGGTGAGTGTGTGTGTGAGACACGCGCGCCGGCTGGTCTCGGTGAGTGTGTGTGTGAGACACGCGCGCCGGCTGGTCTCGGTGAGTGTGTGTGTGAGACACGCGCGCCGGCTGGTCTCTGTGAGAGTGTGTGTGAGACACGCGCGCCGGCTGGTCTCGGTGAGAGTGTGTGTGAGTGCGGCCTGAGCCCTGCGGACTGTCTGAGCCTCAGTCCTGGTGCAGCAGCACTTATCCCCCCTTCTCTCCAGGTGACATCGGAGTCGGAGGTCCGCTCGGCTGTCTCCATGGCCAAGGAGCGCTTCGGCCGCCTGGACCTGGCGGTCAACTGTGCGGGCATCGCCGTCGCGGTCAAGACCTACAACATGAAGAAGGACCTCCCCCACAGCCTGGAGGACTTCACCAGAGTCATCACCGTGAGAGGGGGGCCGCTGGGGCACCGGGGCAGGGAGAGGGGGCGGCGGCGGGGTGGGGGGTGGATGGAGAGGTGCGGAGGACGGGCAGGGCCTGCTCTCTCCTGTCTCTCCCGGCACCCACGTCTCTGCATCTCTGTCAGGTGAACATCGCCGGCACCTTCAACGTCATCCGCTTGGCAGTGGGGGAGATGGGGAAGAACGAGCCCGACGCCGACGGACACAGGGGCGTGATCATCAACACCGCCAGCGTGGCTGCCTTTGACGGGCAGGTCTGTCAGCACCGCCTCACCTTGCCAAACACACCTGGGCAGAACTGCCTCACCTTGCCAAACACACCTGGGCAGAACTGCCTCACTTTGCCAAACACACCGGGGCAGAACTGCCTCACCTTGCCAAACACACCGGGGCAGAACTGCCTCACCTTGCTAAACACACCTGTGCAGAACTGCCTGCTAAACACACCTGGGCAGAACTGCCTCACCTTGCCAAACACACCTGGGCAGAACTGCCTGCTAAACACACCTGGGCAGAACTGCCTCACCTTGCCAAACACACCTGGGCAGAACTGCCTGCTAAACACACCGGGGCAGAACTTGCCTCACCTTGCTTAACACACCGGGGCACAACTGCCTGCTAAACACACCTGTGCAGAACTGCCTCACCTTGCTAAACACACCTGTGCAGCACTGTCTAAACACAGCTGTATACAGTGTTAGTGCACAGCTCTGTACAATGTGTGTCTTGACTTCCTTTTTCTCCAGGTGGGTCAGGCTGCCTATTCTGCCTCGAAAGGAGGCATTGTGGGAATGACCCTTCCTATCGCTCGTGACCTGGCACCCATGGGGATCCGGGTGGTGACTATCGCTCCAGGTCAGTACTGCCCCCTAGGGGTTGAGGGTTTGTATTACTGACTAAAGCTCCCTTTCAAACTCTTGCTGCATTTCGTAATTTAGTGGTTTTGAGGCAGACATTTGGAGGGGGGGTGACACTGAGGGGAATTGGTTATTTTCTGCTATTTATTGTATTTTATTGCATGTGGGGCAGTAGAGGTATGTCCCCAAAACAAATTTGCTGAACAAACAAATTTCGTTTTCAGTGTTTAACTGACCAGGTCATGTTATCATTTGCACAATAGTGGGTTACCACTGCTTTGGTCCAACAGTAGTAACACCTTGTGAATTTCTCTAATGGTTTGTGGGATCTTGTTAAAGAGTATAAACCACTGGTCTGACATTATGGTACCTGTTCTTGCTTTTGGGGGCTATCCGCTTTGAACAGGGGTGACCGAGTAAGCTAACGCTGGGGTCTTGAGACCCTGCGCCTGGTTCTTTCAGCCTTTTCTGAGCCCCCATCTCTCCCTCTCCTTCCATCCCCCTCCTGCTCGGCTCAGCACCTCTGTCGAAGCACAGCCGTCTCTTACTGCAGCCTGCACTGACGGCTCCTTCTCTGATCAGTACATTGATGATCAGAAGGTAATACACGAGCCTCAGTGTTCTGGACAGACTGACGTCTGTTCGGTACTTCGGACATTCCTGTGGTTAATTGTGCAGAAATTAAGGCATGTCAGTGATCCAGCAGCCGTATCGCCCTGCAGCTCCCTGCTGGCAGCCCACTGGAGCTCAGCAGGTGGGAGCCTGGCCAGTACCTGGATGGGAGACCTCCTGGGAAAAACTAAGGCTGCTGCCCTAGTGGGGCCAGTAGGGGGCGCTCACCCTGCGGTCCATGTGGGTCCTAAGGCCCCAGTATAGTGACTGGGACACTATACTGTAAAAAGGTGCCGTCCTTCAAATGAGACGTAAAACCGAGGTCCTGACTCTCCATGGTCATAAAAAATCCCAGGGTGTTTCTCAAAAAGAGTAGGGGTGTTACCCCCCTGGCCTTTACCAATCATGGCCTCCTAATACCCCCCCTCTCTGAACTGGCTTCATCACTCTGCTCTCCTCCCCACTGAGAGCTGCTGTGTGGGGAGAGGACTGGTGCATCATCCAGGTGGGGCCGCACAGCTGGGGGTGGAGGGGATCCCCATTACCTGTACAGCGCTCTGAGTGGAGTGTCCAGAAATGCAATATATAAATGTGAGGAATTCTAAATGAATTCTTCCGGCGTGGTGCAGAGCTGGGACTTTGACCTCGCAGAGGTACACCAGAGGCGTGGGCCTCCAGTGCCAGCAGAGTGTGTGCAGGTTACCCCTCTCTCCCTCCCCTCGCAGGCCTGTTCTCCACCCCTCTCCTGGCGGGCTTACCTGAGAAGGTGCGCACCTTCCTGGCACGGCAGGTGCCCTTCCCCAGCCGGCTGGGAGACCCCGCAGAGTTCGCCCACCTGGTGCAGGCGCTGACCGAGAACCCCATGATCAACGGAGAGGTCATCCGACTGGACGGGGCCATCCGCATGCAGCCCTGAGAGGGCGCGTGAGGCTCGGGGGGAGAGACGCAGTCTCTCACAGATCCTTCGCTGACATACCGTCCAGTTTTCATATCAAGACAGCCCTCGAGTCTGTGAGTCTGTGTCTCAGTTGCTGCTGTAAAAGCTTTTGTGTCTGCATCTACACCTGATACTTATCAGAACCCTGTAAACACTGGAGCACACCTGGCGTACGGATTCTTACTGGGGCTCCTGTATGAAGGACTGCAGAGGCAAAATCATACCAAATCATGACTCTCTGAAATTGTTGCTGTGCACTGAATACATCCTCATTTCATTAAATCAGTAACTGAGTTTCACACTGATCTTTTCCCCTGTGGTCTCTCTCACTGTGTCTCCTGTCCTGTTGTGTTAATGAGGGATCATCTCGTCTCTCTCGCCACGTTCACTGTGCTACTGTGTGTGTTCCAACACTGAGGGGTTCTGTTAGCGCCACTCTTGTTTGCACAGAGTAGTGGCCACACACAGCAGACCAGGAGAGGCCCAAGAGATGGGTAGACAGCAGGGGTACAGTGCAGATGGCTTAGTATTAATTGAACTGGTTGTATTGCTGTGTCATATCTAGGGCAGGGGATCAAGTCTGGAGTCATCTTGGACACAGGGGCTGTGAGAGGAATTCTGGCTGTTTCTGATGATTACACTAAGTCTTGTAAAGTTACAAAATTACTCTTGAATAGTAAAAATAAAATAGTTTTTAAATCGTCCGTTTCATGAAAGTTGCTTCGTCTTGAGTTTTTTTGCCTGTAAAAGACAACTGTCATCTATGAACTTTGATGAAGTAGAATGGAATTTTATTTAATAATTATTTGACTTCACAGGCAGCACAGGGGTTAACACTGCTGCCTCACAGTGCGGGAATTCTGGGTTCAATTCCTGGGGTGCTGTCTGCGTGGAGTTTGCATGTTCCCCCTGGTGCTCTGGTTTCCTCCCACAGTCCGAAGACATGCTGGTGGGTTAATAGGCTTCTGGGAAAATTGGCCCCAGGGTGAGTTTGTGTGTGTGCCCGGCCGTGGACTAGGGTTTACTGGACAGAGTCCGTTCACCCACAACCCTGAACTGGAAGAAGTGGTAAGAAGATGGATGGATGAGGCTACACCTCAAGTTTATAACTCGCTGTATTCATCGGAAACTGAGAACTACATCATCCTGAGCTTTGCCTTAAAATGAGTGGAGCTCTTTCGGAGGACTTCAATTTGCAGCAGTTAAGTGCTTGATCACGGCACCCAGGAGGTGAAGTCAGGAGGTGAGCTGCAAGCACACAACACACACAGAGACAGCGAACCAGAGTGCTTCAGCACCATTCTAGACTTTATTCAGCTCTGTGCTGGTAGGCTCGATGACAGGAGAACTGGGAATATAAACTTGGTGAGCTAGTGTCTGTGGATACCTGAGTGTGTGTGAATATAGCTTTGTATCTGGCCGTCAGTGTGTGTGTGTGTCTAGCTCTATGTGCGTCAGCGTGAGGAGGTGTTGAACTGTGTGAAGTAGTGAGCTGTAGGCTGGTTGGTGTACAGCTCCTTCTCCAGGTACTGCTGGCTGGGGAGAGAGAGAGAGAGAGAGAAGGGGTGTAAACACACTGATTGAAACAGCAGATCACTCCAGCTCAGTGCTGCAGCTGTGCTGGGGTCTTTCTCTGGGGCTCTGGGTCGGCTAGACTGAGTTTCTGAGCGACCACAGGTGTGGGTGGCTGTCGGGAGGCTGTGCTAACTGCTGCTCCACTCACTGCAGTCTCTGCTCCTGGGCCAGCTGCGCGTTGTATCTGGCCAGCTGCTCTCGGCCCTCCCTCGCCCTCTCCAGCGCGCTCTCCTCCTCTTCCCTGGCCTTCCTCGCCGCCACCGACTGCAGCTGGCCCCACTGCGCCTCCGTCTGCCTCTCCGCCGCCCGCCGCCGCTGAGGGGAGGCAGCAAAGGAACGCCGCTGAGCATCGGGGCAAGGGCTCGGCCCCGCCGAGTCACACGCCCCGGAGCACCCGAGGGTGCTACAGTACCTCGGAGCCCCACACCACGAGGAAGTGAGAGGCGCCACATGGCCACCGTTACCCCAGCGTTTCCACATGGCCAGCGGGAGCCCAGTACGAGCAGCGCCCTTCGTGTGCGTCCCAGACGGGCAGGCCCAGGACGCAGCCTGCTCTCGTCAGGTCTCAGCAGAAGCGAAGACAGGCCGGGCCTGGTCAGAACTCGGAGGGGAGATCTCTGCTGCTGTTAGCGGTGGGGGATCAATAAGCGGCCCTCTACCCTCCGGACCAGAATTCCCAACCCACCTCAGACTGATTCCAAATAATGGTCTTTCCACACACTCCTCTTCCCCGTCTCCATATTGCGCTCTCGGTGTATGCCGTATGTACCTCCTCTCTCTTCCTCCGCCTCCCCGACCCCCCGACCCCAGGGTTCCCCCTCAGTACCTCTCTCTCGGTGCACTGCTCCTGTCTCTCCCTCAGGATGGCGCTGTGCTGCCCGGGGCTCATCCCTTTCCAGCGGTCCGTCAGCACCCGGCCCCCGCCTGCCAGCCCCGCCTCCGCTTGCTCCGTCAGCAGGTCAGAGGTCACCTGCTGCCGCAGCTCCGCCAGCTTCTCCTGCTCCTCTCGCGCCCGCTCCGCCCTCTCTCTCTCCGCTCGCTCCGCCGCCTGGGGGAACAGTGTACTTTAGCAGTGCTGCGCGGTTCACTGCGGTGTATTACAGTGTACCAGAGAGCCCTGGCCTTGCGCATGACAGTACAGCACAGGCCATCCCAGTGAAGTGGAGTGCAGCTGAGTGAAGTCCAGTCCGAACCATGGCAGTACGATGCAGTTCAGAATACAGGCCAGGACAGAACAGAGCAGTACCTGAGCCCTGTGGTAGTCAGTGAGTGCAGTCTGGGCAGCTCTCTTGCACTCCTCCTCTAGAGCACTGAGCTGGACAGCCCTGAGGTCCTCCAGCAGCCTCAGTCTCTCACTGACCGATTCTGAAACACAGCACATCCCTCACACTGTCACTGTGAGCATACTGTACATCTCACACACT
This sequence comes from Lepisosteus platostomus, assembly GCF_059453375.1. Lineage (NCBI taxonomy): Eukaryota > Metazoa > Chordata > Actinopteri > Semionotiformes > Lepisosteidae > Lepisosteus > Lepisosteus platostomus. The sequence goes on from NC_142613.1 coordinate 4,049,374, forward strand.
GTCACTGTAAACACACTGTACATCTCACACACTGTCACTGTGAGCATACTGTACATCTCACACACTGTCACTGTAAACACACTGTACACCTCACACACACTGTCACTGTGAGCATACTGTACATCTCCCTCACACTGTACAGTGTGCTCACAGTGACATCTCACACACACTGTCACTGTGAGCATACTGTACATCTCCCTCACACTGTCACTGTGAGCATACTGTACATCTCACTCACACTGTCACTGTAAACACTGTACATCTCACTCACACTGTCACTGTGAGCATACTGTACATCTCACACACTGTCACTGTAAACACACTCCATATCACAAACACCCTGATTAGTATGAAACGTGTATTAACTAATGTCCACGAGTGTGCACCTTTGTGGTTTTGCTCTTGGCAGCGTCTGGCCCTTTCTTCAATCTGTGCTCTCAGCACTCGCTCATTCTCCTCCTTCTGTATCCTCCTCCTCTCCTTCTCTCCTGGATCTTCACCCTGAGCACACACATAGCACTGGGAATACTGACAGACAGAGCACTGGGGATACTGACAGACATAGAGCACTAGGAATACAGCCACACAGAGCAATATTAATACTGCCACATACAGAGCACCGAGGATACTGACACACAGAGCACTGAGAATATTCACACAGAGCACCGAGGATACTGACACACAGAGCACCGAGGATACTGACACACAGAGCACCGAGGATACTGACACACAGCACTGAGAATATTCACACAGAGCACCGAGGATACTGACACACAGAGCACCGAGAATATTCACACAGAGCACCGAGGATACTGACACACAGAGCACTGAGGATACTGACACACAGAGCACCGAGGATACTGACACACAGCACTGAGAATATTCACACAGAGCACCGAGGATACCGACACACAGAGCACCGAGAATATTCACACAGAGCACCGAGGATACTGACACACAGAGCACCGAGGATATTCACACAGAGCACCGAGGATACTGACACACAGAGCACTGAGGATACTGACACACAGAGCACTGAGGATACTGACAAACACAGAGCCCTACAAATTCTGACACATACAGAAAGCACTGGGACTATTGACACACAGCACTAAAAACAGAGACACAGACCAGCACCAGGAGCTGGATGTGTTGTGATAATGACATGATTGCAGAGCTCTTTTCTGTCTTTGTCTTTCTCTGTTTCTTTGAGTGAGTGTCTCTGCCTAAATGTTTTTCTGTGCTGTCTTTATGCATGGCTGACCTCGAATCTTTGCATGCTGGCTGGCCCATACTGGGCATCAGGGTCGGTGAGACCGGCAGGGGAATCGCTGTGTATTGCACGAGGGTCATTAAGGTCAAAGTCCCGAGAGTCTTTGGGGCACTGCTGGGTTGCCCGAAACTCCTGTAGCTCCCGGGCCAGCTGGGCACGAGTCTCTTGTTCCTCCTGCTGACCCTGAACAAACACTGCATCCTGGGCAAGGCTGAGTGCATCTGAGAGAGGCAGAAGGGTTATTACACACACTGCTGTACACAACACTGCACTGAGACAGAGGGGTTAATACACACACTGCACTGAGACAGAGGGGTTAACACACACACACTGCACTGAGACAGAGGGGTTAAGACACACACTGCTGTACACACACACTGCACTGAGACAGAGGGGTTAATACACACACTGCTGTACACACACACTGCACTGAGACAGAGGGGTTAATACACACACTGCTGTACACACACACTGCACTGAGACAGAGGGGTTAATACACACACTGCACTGAGACAGAGGGGTTAATACACACACTGCTGTACACACACACTGCACTGAGACAGAGGGGTTAATACACACACTGCTGTACACAACACTGCACTGAGACAGAGGGGTTAATATACACACTGCTGTACACACACACTGCACTGAGACAGAGGGGTTAATACACACACTGCTGTACACACACACTGCACTGAGACAGAGGGGTTAATACACACACTGGACTGAGACAGAGGGGTTAATACACACACTGCTGTACACACACACTGCACTGAGACAGAGGGGTTAATACACACACTGCACTGAGACAGAGGGGTTAATACACACACTGCACTGAGACAGAGGGGTTAATACACACACTGCTGTACACACACACTGCACTGAGACAGAGGGGTTAATACACACACTGCTGTACACACACACTGCACTGAGACAGAGGTTAATACACACACTGCACTGAGACAGAGGGGTTAATACACACACTGCACTGAGACAGAGGGGTTAATACACACACTGCTGTACACAACACTGCACTGAGACAGAGGGGTTAATACACACACTGCACTGAGACAGAGGGGTTAATACACACACTGCTGTACACACACTGCACTGAGACAGAGGGGTTAACACACACTGCACTGAGACAGAGGGGCTAATACACACACTGCTGTACACACACACTGCACTGAGACAGAGGGGTTAATACACACACTGCTGTACACACACTGCACTGAGACAGAGGGGTTAACACACACACTGCTGTAGAGGGTGACAGTGACACTCAGCCAGGTGGGGGTGTGACCTATGACCCTGTCTCTCACCGAAGGCGCGGTCCCTCCGTCTCTCCGCCTCCTTCAGGACCCGGCGCTCCTCCACCTGCCTCTCCAGCCCCGGGAGGTCCACCCCCAGGGTCCGGACCCGCGGGTTAAACACCCGGCTCCGCCGCTGCGCCTCCGCCAGCCGCCGGCGCTCCACCGCCGCCGCGAGGGCGCCATCTACAGGCAGGTCTACTTTATACATCCCGCGACACTGCACAGCCACACACACTGAAGAAAAACAATAACATCAGAACAGCATAAATAATAATTATCCTTACACTTACATACATCGTAAGGATTCGACATAAAAGTGTAAGGACTGTTATTATATATTTACTCATTAAGTATATATTATATATAGTGCTTTTCTGGACATGTTTACATTCATGTTTTGTGCTGCTCTGCATAAAGTTCTGGTGATACTCATGTCTCAGTCCTGAAACAACAGTAATAATAATTCCTTACACTTATATAGCGCTTTTTCTGACACTCCACACAAAGCGCTGTACAGGTAATGGGGACCAGTGTGCAGCCCCACCTGGACGATGCTCCAGTCCTCTCCCCACACTCCAGCTCTCAGTGGGGAGGAGAGCAGAGTGATGAAGCCAGTTCAAAGAGGGGGGTTATTAGGAGGCCTTGATAGGTAATGTATAGGGGGAGATTTGGCCCCAACACTGGGGTGAGCACCCCTACTCTTTTTGAGAAACGCCCTGGTCCCTGATTTCACACGTTAGCATCCAGTGACGTTGGCATGGACGCTCTCCCTGGGCGTGGGACAGGGCTGTCTGTACGCTGCAGGGGACGGCCACTGTCCTGTGACACTTCAGTCTCACTGCAGCGATGGGATATCTGTGGAGCGGACCCGGGCACTTTAACGCCCGGTCCAGAGCTGCCTGCTGTCTGGCCTTCAGCAGAGAAGGCAGACCCGTCTACCCTCTACTGTCAGTAGCCAAGACAGTGCTGCCCTGGGGTCAGTCAGTCCTGGGCTGAGGGAGTGGACCCTCTGTATTCCACCCAGACTACATGAGCAACCGATACAAGTAGTCGAAGTTCTCTAAGGCAGCTACAGTCAACATAGTGGATTTCCCTCTGCTTTATTTTAATGAAAATTAGAATTGATCCAAGTGTGTAGAAGCAGAGGAGCTGAGAACGGAATCTTTATTCTGGAATCCGAGAATTTAGTAGGTTTACTGCATAGTGTCTCTCCCGGCCCCACGCTTGCTACCTGTGTGGTCTGCATCTGTATCTCTGCGACGAATATAGATTTTCGTCCAAATTCATCTGCTCAAGGGAGCCTTGTTTTCCAATATTGCGGTGATATTCTGTTTCGCAAGTTATCTTTGTTATAAACAGCTGTACAGCAACCCCACTGCAGTCTGCTTCAAGGTGACACACCGCCGTGATCCAAGCCAAGTCTAACAGCGGTTTATAGATGGTTGGTTTGCATTTGTTATCTGCTAGAAGAAAGAAAAAAAACACTTATCTTACCAGGGTTTTGGCTGCGTTTGCGCCAGGTAGCTCCTTCCACTAATGTGTGCCCAGAGCAAATTCCAATTGATTTGTTTCTAGTCAGCCGCTTGGGGTTCCTATGGAAACGAGAATCCACCACTCGCCCTGTAATGTGCCCTCAGTCCCATTTAAGTCGACTGAAGGTGGTGCCCAAAAGGAAGATGGCCGGCCTTGGCGTCGCACGTCTTGCGTGTGGTTTGGACGTATGCGTGCTTGCCCGCGTGAGCTCGCGAGAGCAGGGGTGGCGCTGCTGTTTGTTTTTACTCCGGTTGCGCGCGCGCTCCGGCAGTAATTGTTTTCATTTAGGTTTTTGAAATATAATTTAATGAAAAAAAATCATTTTAGTGATAGATATATAAAATCTAAAGAAGGAGATATCGTATCTCCTAAGAAATAAAGCTATTGGTTGCGCAGGAGAGAGGGGGCGGTTAACGCTGTATGTGAGAGTACATTTTACAGATACACATTTGAACCAGGAATACGGCCGTTGAAATTCGTTTGCACAAACGTTTTTAAAAATGGGGTATTTAAAACTGATAGAGATCGAAAACTTCAAGTCTTACAAAGGACGCCAGATCATCGGGCCCTTCCACAAGTTCACAGCCATCATCGGCCCCAATGGATCGGGTAAGGGCGCACAGTCGGCGGCGTTCAGGCGGGGCTTGGCCGTCTCAGGGCGGCCGGAGAGCGGACCCAGCCGCTACTCGAGGCCGGGGGTGGAGTAGGCCTCCGTTTCTGCATGGCGGGTTTATGAAGGGACGAATTCCTGCACGGTTTCTGGTTGTATTGCATATGAAGCCCGGTTTCATTTCTGTAGCCGGGCAGTTCTGCAGACACCCGAGTGTGAATCGCCTATTTGTGCGTGATGCGCTTGTCCTGGGACGCGCAGGGATTTCCAGAGGGGCTGTCAGTGCGGGGCTTCCGTCAGTTTGCGGGCTGGCTGCGGGGAGCTGAGGCGCCGCTCGTCGGCGGCAGGAGAGGCGCTGTCTGCACTCTTGCCGGGCCGCGGGGTGAGCCGCCGAGTAACCGGGCTTGTCCGACCCCGCCGGTAGATCCTGTCGCTCTGCAGACATGCCTGTCCTGTACCCCCGCGTCATCTGGCTGTGTGAGCACACACGTGTGTATGTGTCCGTCTCGGCAGGACGCAGTCCTCGGCACTCTTCATAACGCAACGACGTAACTCCCTTTTACAAATGCAGCTTCTCTGTAGGGGTGCAAGAACCCGTTTTAACAGACCTGTTCGGTGTTTTTGAGTGTACGCCGTCCTGTTTTCACAGTTACTGGAATTATTGAAAACGGGAGCCGTAGTTCTTGTATAAAGTATGTACCGCTAATCACCTGAGTGTTGTCGGTGTGTCTCTTTCGACAAAGAAAGATGCACAAGGCGTGTTTGCTTTTTCTGCCTCTTTGTTCAGCTTTAATTCACCCGGTGGAGGTACAGTGTTTCACGTTAGGAAATTAAGGATTACCCAGCAAATGCATTAAATACACGAGATTCTAGCGACTAGAAGGCAGACGTACTCGCAGAGACAGGCGTGCAGTCCCTCCCTGTATGATTCGATATCCCTTTCGCTGTGAAGTGTGAACCACACGGTTAACAAGCTGTTGCATATAAATCACTTTAACCAAAATCGCCACCATTGCGCTCACGGTAGGCAGTAGCGAGCCCGTGCCCGGGCAGGCGGACTAATCGAGAGTCCCCACAAGAGAAAAGAGGAGAGACTGCGGGTACGATACAGATAGAGACTCCCAGTGGGGTGCTGGATATGGCAGACAGCAGCTGCACCCAGGATGAAAGCGACCTGGTATGGCCAACCGAGAGCAGTGGGCTCTCTTCCACCCAGGGGGCTCTCCACACTGGGAGCTCTGCTCTGGCAGCTCAAGCCTGAGATTTGAGGCCTTGTTGGCTATCTGGAAAGCTGTCTGTCGGAGATTTTTTCCAGAAGATGCATTGCATTGCATTGCGTGCCCAGTCTGTTTGAGGGGATCCCATTGGGGGGGGGGAGGACTCAAATGCTGTAAGTTTATTCACACCTGAGATCCGTGAGGCTTGAGGTTCACTAACTGGGGCGACGACTGCAGTGGAACATGGGAACGGTGACCAATGAGAGGAGGCCATTTGGACCAGCTGTGGCTGCTTGGTAGTTCATTGCCAATTGATGTCTTCCAGCTGTTCCGTGAAAGAAGCCAGAGTATCAGCTTTAACAACATGGCTGGGCAGCGTGTTCCCTACTCCCACAGCCCTTTGTGTAAAGAAATGTTTCCTATTCTCTGCCCTAAATAAATGCCCTTTATAAGCTCACTTGGTACCTGAGTGTTAAGTTGCTTCTCTGTTTAATATTGATTTGTTACTAATCCCAGCTCTCAGGAAAATGTGCCATTGAGTTGCTCATCACAGAGTGGAAGTTGATAAGATGGGTTGAATGGCCTCCTCTCGTGTGCAGGCTTCCTTCTGCTCCTCTCTGTGTCTGTGTGCAGTTGCACTGTCCAGATGTGCAGTAATTCAGCCCCGATAAGGCCGTCGGTTGTCGTTTCCTGCTCTGGATTGAGCCGGGGTGAAGTGCCCAGTCTTTACAATGGGGCCAGGCAGAGTGGCCCGTCGACCCCTGACCCCTGCGCTTCCTTCACCGTGTGACCCCCCCCCCCTCCCCCCCCGCAGGGAAGTCGAACCTGATGGACGCCATCAGCTTCGTGCTGGCGGAGAAGACCAGCAACCTGCGCGTGAAGACGCTGAAGGACCTGATCCACGGGGCGCCCGTGGGCAAGCCGGCTGCCAACCGGGCCTACGTCAGCATGGTGTACTGCGAGGACAGCGGCGAGGAGAGGAGCTTCACCAGAGTCATCATCGGTACGCTCGTGTCTTTAGAGGGAGGCGTCACGCCGCCACGTCTGAGGGCGCGAGGGGAGAGGAGCTACAGCAGGGTCATCATCGGCACGGTGCCCAGTGCTCTGCCTGAGTGCCCGCACTGCCTTATAGCTTGCGGTCATGGCGCCTTGAAGTAGCTGGTGATCTGTCACGCGCACATTCGCAGCAAGAAGCAAATAGAAGTCGGTAGATAATCTGAACGAAAGTTGCCCAGGTATTCAGACTCGGTGCTGTGGCGCACCTGGATGACCTAAATGAGCCACACAGCGGAGTGGCCTCTGTGTGTGCACTAGTAGTGTTCACAGGGTTTCACGACGCACTCCTCTGCCGATGGGTACGGGCGTGTTCGGGGAAAAGCGGCGCTCTCCCAGCTGCCGGCCTGAGCGCGGGCGGGGCGGTTCCGGAAGCGAGGCGGGGCCGCAGTGTTTCGTGCTCCTCCTCACCACCTCCTGTGCCTCTCCCCCCTCCCCCCTCCCCGCTCCGCAGGCTCCTCCTCGGAGTACCGCATCAACAGCAAGGTGGTGGGCCTGTCGGAGTACAGCGAGGAGCTGGAGAAGCTGGGCATTCTCATCAAGGCCAGGAACTTCCTCGTCTTCCAGGTACCCTTGACGGCGTCGCCCGTCCTGCCGGCCTCCGAATCTAGTGCTCCAGATCGACTGCCCCCCCCCAAGACCAGAGCCTGGGGGGGCCTGATGCAGTTGTTGGGTACCAGGCAGGTTATTCAGGGGACCCAGGGACACCCCACCTTGCTCCTTTTCTGGTCGTGGTGTGGGAGGCTGCCATATGTCGATTGCTGGGTGGAGTTGCATTCGTGTTGAAAGCATCAGCTGTTGGTTCTCGGTTTCTTCTTGTTGTAAAGAAGAAGGCACCACTGTTGCTTCAGTCGCAGTCCGGAGATTGTGAATATCGGATTCTGAGCTGTTCAAGGGACCAGGCGTGACCCCCCCCCCCCCTCCCTTCCTCGCACAGGGCGCGGTGGAGTCCATCGCGATGAAGAACCCGAAGGAGCGCACGGCCCTGTTCGAGGAGATCTCGCGCTCGGGCGAGCTGGCGCAGGAGTACGACAAGAGGAAGAAGGAGATGGTGAAGGCCGAGGAGGACACGCAGTTCAACTACCACCGCAAGAAGAACATCGCCGCCGAGCGCAAGGAGGCCAAGCAGGAGAAGGAGGAGGTTGGAGTGCCGGGCACTGCGTTATACACCGGGGGTCCCATAGGGATCCCTATACAAGAGGGGGTTCAGCTCTGGGACTCGGAAATGCAGGCTAAACTCTCACAGAAGTATTGTGGGACATGTATTATTCTCCTTAACACAGTAAAAGTACATCATGAAGCAAAAGTAATTCTTAGGGAATATATACATGCAATATAACAAAAAGAAATAATGTACAGACTAATCTTACTGTTTTTGAGCTCTGCTTTGTGGCACTGTACTATATATACTATACAGTCTTCTAATGTACAGCTTTATTAATTATCCGTCTTCTCTCATTCCTTTTCTCTCTATCTCTGTTAATGTCTCTCTTTTCTGTCCCCATTTCTGTCCACACTCTGTTTATATCGCTCCCTCTACCCATCTCCCTGTCTGATCCCACTCCATCTCTGTCCTTCTCTCTTTCTCTGTGTTCGTCTGTCTCTCCTGTCTGTTCCTTCTTCTCTTCACACTCTCTCCCTGTCTCTCTCTCTCACTGCCTCTACATATCCCTCTGCCTGATCCTCCTGTTTCTCTTCTTCTCACTCCGTTCATCTGTCTCCCGTGTCTTTTCCTTCTTCTCCTCTCTCACTGCCTCTACCTATCCCTCTGCCTGACCCCCCTCTGTCTGTCCTTCTCTCTTTCTGTCTCTCTCTCACTGCCTCTACCTGACCCCCCTCTGTCTCTGTCCTTCTCTCTCTCTCTCGCCCATCATCTTCTCTCCTGTCTGTTCCTCCTGCTCTGCGCTCTTTCTGCCTCTGCCCCTGCCCCCAGGCGGAGCGGTACCAGCGCCTGAAGGACGAGGTGGTGCGGGCCCACGTGCAGCTGCAGCTGTTCAAGCTGTACCACAACGAGGCGGAGATCGACAAGCTGAACCGCGAGCTGGCGCAGCGCAACCGCGAGATCGACAAGGACCGCAAGAGGATGGACAAAGTGGAGGACGAGCTGAAGGAGAAGAAGAAGGAGCTGGGCAGGATGATGAGGGAGCAGCAGACCGTGGAGAAGGAGATCAAGTGAGAGAGAGGCACAGCCTGTAAAGCCTGTTTTTTCCAGGTCCCGGAGAGCCCCAGTCCAGATACTCTTACAGGTCACCTGTTGCTGATGGTCATCAGTCACCTGAAGGGTGTTCAACCAGATGACCAAAGCAAGCAGTCTGTTCCACTAAGGCAAATAATCTAGGAGAACCAAGTACTCCTTAGTCATAGTAATAGTACTTGGATTATAGTCCAAAAGATCCTACACTTCTTCATGTAACATATCGGTATAATTGGTCACAGTGGAATCATTCCATATCTAGGAATTGGTGACATAGAAAACCTGCTTCATCGGGGGTCTCTGGCATCAGGTTTGGGTTTCCCTGCAGCAGAGCAGTAACGGTTTCCTCGGCTCCTGCTTGTGCCCCGACACCACTTTCCGTTGTCCTTTCTCCCAGGGAGAAGGATGCGGAGCTGAACCAGAAGAGGCCGCAGTACATCAAGGCCAAGGAGAACACGGCCCACAAGATCAAGAAGCTGGAGGCTGCGCGCAAGTCTCTGCAGAACGCCCAGAAGCAGTACAAGAAGCGCAAGGCCGACATGGAGGAGCTGGACCGCGAGATGGCTGCCGTGGAGTTGGCGAAGCAGGAGTTCGAGGAGAGGATGGAGGAGGAGGCCCAGAGCCAGGGACAGGACCTCACTCTGGAGGAGAACCAGGTACTGGGGGAGAGAGAGCTGGGAACAGAGGGTCAGAGAGACAGGAGCTCACCCTGGGGAACAGACGGGTACTGAGAGAGAGAGACAGGAGCTCACCCTGGGGAAGAGACGGGTACTGAGAGAGAGAGAGAGACAGGAGCTCACCCTGGGGAACAGACAGCTACTGAGAGAGAGAGAGAGACAGGAGCTCACCCTGGGGAACAGACAGCTACTGAGAGAGAGAGAGAGACAGGAGCTCACCCTGGGGAACAGACAGCTACTGAGAGAGAGAGAGAGACAGGAGCTCACCCTGGGGAACAGACAGCTACTGAGAGAGAGAGAGAGACAGGAGCTCACCCTGGGGAACAGACAGCTACTGAGAGAGAGAGAGAGACAGGAGCTCACCCTGGGGAACAGACAGCTACTGAGAGAGAGAGAGAGACAGGAACTCACCCTGGGGAAGAGACAGCTACTGAGAGAGAGAGAGACAGGAGCTCACCCTGGGGAAGAGACAGCTACTGAGAGAGAGAGAGAGAGACAGGAGCTCACCCTGGGGAAGAGACAGCTACTGAGAGAGAGAGAGAGAGACAGGAGCTCACCCTGGGGAAGAGACAGCTACTATGCTAACCTACAGCCAGTGCCAACGTCATCTTTGAGGCAAGGCGGAGGGATAAAGAGGATGTAAGATGTAAGAAGAGTTCAGGCACAAGACTGCACTATGAAGATGAGTCAGATGTTAATGGGGGACTAAGCAGCTGTGCAGTGTTTGCGTGCTGCAGGGTAGCTCTTGTTCAGCGTCTTTCTCCATCTCCCTCACTCCCTCACAGGTGAAACAGTACCACCGTCTGAAGGAGGAGGCCAGTAAGCGGGCTGCCACACTGGCGCAGGAGCTGGAGAAATTCAACCGAGACCAGAAGGCCGACCAGGACCGGCTGGACCTGGAGGAGCGAAAGAAAGTGGAGACAGAGGTGAGAGAGAGGAGTTGGGGGATTGGGGGAGAGTCGGAGAAGGTGGGGGGGACTGAGGGGCGGGAGGGACTGAGGGTGGGGGGGAGTTGGAGAGGGTGGGAGGGACTGAGGGGCGGGGGGAGTTGGAGAGGGTGGGAGGGGCTGAGGGGCGGGGGAGAGTTGGAGGGGGTGGGAGGGACTGAGGGGGGCTGAGAGGAGGGTAGGGACTGAGGGGCGGGGAGGGAGTTGGCGAGGGTGGGGGGGACTGAGGGCGGCGATCAATGGAAGGAGAGCAAGCTTTCTTTTTCTGTTTCAGGCCAAGATCAAACAGAAGATCCGGGAGATTGAGGAGAACCAGAAGCGCATTGAGAAGCTGGAGGACTACATCACCACCAGTCGGTACGGTCATGTCTCAGCCCTGCCACACGGGGGCACTGTCTGCCCCAACGACGTGTGCTGATGGGGGGGGAATTCAAACTATTTTGATTCATGTCATAAGAAATATTGAAAAATTAATTACAAACACTACTTGTCTCTTGCCCTAGTCTGGCGGGTCCTTTCTTTTGATACAGATCCATGTTTCTGACACTGGTCAGTGTTAGGTGTCCACCGCCAGTGAGCCCTAATAAACTGTGCTTGGATGCAGGCATTCGTGCAAAAGGGCACATGAAGAGTCTGTCTCCTGTAGTAGTTGGTCCACAAGCTAATTAATATATTAATATTCGTACCCACTTCTCACTGCAAGAGCTGCTCTGTTCCTCCGTGTTAAGCTGTACTGTTGCATCAACAGTAACAAGTAGTTTCCTAATGTCAGGTTGTATGTAGCACCGCCTAGTGGAAAGCCTGATCTACTATCCCAACACTCATACAGCTGTCACACTGTAGGAGTCTCGGTGTCGCGTTAGTGCACCATTCCAAGTTTTTAGTGAATTTTCCATCAGCCAGTCCATTTAAAAACGAATGGGGTTTAAACTCTGCCGTGGGATGGACTGGATGGTAGCTGTTGTCCGTCCTACAAGTCCGGAGCTTGTATCGTTAGCCTCCAGGCTCCATGTCAGGCGGTCTTTCTTGCTGGAGTTCAGCTTTCCTGGACATGTCGAACCCCTGCTTCCCTCTGCCTGCAGGCAGTCCCTGGATGAGCAGAAGCGGCTGGAGGAGGAGCTGACGGAGGAGGTGGAGCAGGCCAAGCGCCGCATCGACGAGATCAACACCGAGCTGAACCAGGTGATGGAGCAGCTCGGCGACGCCAGGATCGACCGGCAGGAGAACAGCCGGCAGCAGCGCAAGGCGGAGATCATGGAGAGCATCAAGAGGCTCTACCCCGGCTCTGTGGTGAGAGCAGAGAGGCTGTCTGCACTGGGGGGGGCAGGTTGCTCCAGGGGAGGGGGAGGAGCCTGTCTGATGGGGGCGGGGCGGGGGGGCCTGCCTGATCAGAGAGAGAGGGGGAGGAGCCTGCCTGATGAGAGGGGGAGGAGCCTGCCTGATCAGAGAGAGAGGGGGAGGAGCCTGCCTGATGAGGGGGGGTTGCCTGCTTGTTGAGAGAGAGGGGAGGAGCCTCCCTGTGGAGGGGGGAGGAGCCTGCATGATCAGAGCGAGAGGGGGAGGAGCCTGCCTGATGAGAGGGGGGGGTGCCTCCCTGTGGAGGGGGGAGGAGCCTGTGTGATCAGAGCGAGAGGGGGAGGAGCCTGCCTGATGAGAGGGGGGGGTGCCTCCCTGTGGAGGGGGGAGGAGCCTGTGTGATCAGAGAGAGAGGGGGAGGAGCCTGCCTGATGAGAGGGGGGGGGTGCCTCCCTGTGGAGGAGGGAGGAGCCTGCATGATCAGAGCGAGAGGGGGAGGAGCCTGCCTGATGAGAGGGGGGGGGTGCCTCCCTGTGGAGGGGGGAGGAGCCTGTGTGATCAGAGAGAGAGGGGGAGGAGCCTGCTTGATGGGGGATTGCAGCATGATGGGGGATGCCTGTGTCTGTACAGGATTGCAGCAGGGTGATAGCACCATCAGGTTAAACTTACAGCGCACTGAAGAACATTTTCTTTAATCCTTTCACAAACCGTTGTACATGCAAGTGATCTCCATTATCCTCTAAATCCAGTCGTTATATTAGTTTTCACAGCAGTGATGCTGCTTTTTTAAAAAAACTTAAAAAACGCCACATCACGAGTTCTGACTGTCCTCTGCACCTTATAGTTCTGCCGATGTTTCAAGCGCGGACAGAACGAGCCGGGTAGCGTTGCGTGGTTTAAGTGCGTCTCCCGCTCCCCGTCTCTCAGTACGGCCGGCTGATTGACCTCTGCCAGCCGACCCAGAAGAAGTACCAGATCGCCGTCACCAAGGTCCTGGGGAAGAACATGGACGCCATCATCGTGGACTCGGAGAAGACGGGCCGCGACTGCATCCAGTACATCAAGGAGCAGCGAGGAGAGCCCGAGACCTTCCTGCCCCTGGATTACCTGGAGGTACCCGTGACGCTGTGCTGTCGGCGTGTCTGGTATTTCTTTGCAAGTTAGAGTCCCCAGTTATCTTTGCCACACCCACCTGAATGCGATCCGTCAGTTATGCGTTTCTCATGTTGGCTCTCGGCTGTGACCCCCGTGACCTCACACAGGGGAGGGGGCGTGGGCAGACCCCTCTGACACGCCCTCCTTCCAGCCTCTGTCTGCTCTGATTGGAGAGGCGTGTCCCTCTCCCACAGAAGCCCCCAAGCACACTGGAGACCCCAGGGGGTTTCTGTGTTGCTGAGAGAGCCCTGCCTGTCTGATCCCACCCTGTGACTGGCTGCCGGTGTCCGGGGAGTCCTGGCCACAGTCAGCTGGTGACACGATCCTGTGACCTGTGATCATGGAGCTCCGCCTGGTGCTTTGGCTGCTCAGGAGCCCCAGTGTGTAGTGTGTTGTTTGCACAGTCATTTCACGCTGGTGAAAGTTAACACTTAATTCCCCGCCCCGTGTTTCTCACGCTCTCATTCACCTTTCACCCCGCGCCCCAGGTCAAGCCCACGGACGAGAAGCTGCGGGAGCTGCGCGGGGCGAAGCTGGTGATCGATGTCATCCGCTACGAGCCGCCGCACATCAAGAAGGCGCTGCAGTACGCCTGCGGCAACGCGCTGGTCTGCGACAACGTGGAAGACGCCCGCCGCATCGCCTTCGGGGGCCCACACCGGCACAAGGTGACGCGGAACACAGCCCCGGCGCTGGGGACAGAGGCTGACGCGCAACGCGCACCGATACACAACTGCACAAACTGCGATCCTGCCCCACTGATCACAGCGCACACTGATATAATGCCAATTGTTTCTTAAAAAAAACAAACCGGTATTGGCTTTAGCAACATGTCTGTGTTGCTTGTTCCACACACCAACAGACCTCTGGGTATTGAAGTGTCTCCTAGTCTCGGTTTAAATACAATTTCCCTTGTGACTTCTGGTGCATGTTTTACTTTTCATTCTGAAGGCCGCGCGGTTGACTTTGTCGAAGCCTTTGCAGATTTTGAATTCCTGAATCGGTTCTCCATGTAGTCTTCTCTCTTCAAGATGGATTCAAGCTCCTTCAGCCTGTCCGTGAAGGACACTGAAACAGGCCCACGCACTGACACTGGCACACAGTGTTGGATGGAGACCGAGTGCTGTGTTTGTGCAGAGCAGTGTTTAAACCTCTGTCTCTGTCAGTGCTGTGGCAGTGTCCAGCAGCGTGCAGTGCTTTGCTGACCCCAGCTGTTTCTCGCTCTCTCTCAGACGGTGGCCCTGGACGGGACCCTGTTCCAGAAGTCAGGTGTGATCTCGGGTGGCGCCAGCGATCTGAAGGCGAAGGCCCGTCGCTGGGACGAGAAGGCCGTTGACAAGCTCAAGGACAAGAAGGAGAAACTCACAGAGGAGCTCAAGGTGAAACTCTCGGCGCGTGGTAGGAACAAGCAGACACAGACGGGAGAGATGAACGTAACACTGGAAAACAGAAGAGGATCAAATCGGCATAGTGCTTATTAGTGTACTGTACTGGGACTGTAACAGGACTGTTCTACAGTACTGGGACTGTAGCTCCTATTGTAACAGGACTGTTCTACTGTACTGGGACTGTAGCCCCTATTGTAACAGGACTGTTCTACTGTACTGGGACTGTAGCCCCTATTGTAACAGGACTGTTCTACTGTACTGGGACTGTAGCCCCTATTGTAACAGGACTGTTCTACTGTACTGGGACTGTAGCTCCTATTGTAACAGGACTGTTCTACTGTACTGGGACTGTAGCCCCTATTGTAACAGGACTGTTCTACTGTACTGGGACTGTAGCCCCTATTGTAACAGGACTGTTCTACTGTACTGGGACTGTAGCCCCTATTGTAACAGGACTGTTCTACTGTACTGGGACTGTAGCCCCTATTGTAACAGGACTGTTCTACTGTACTGGGACTGTAGCCCCTATTGTAACAGGACTGTTCTACTGTACTGGGACTGTAGCTCCTATTGTAACAGGACTGTTCTACTATACTGGGACTGTAGCCCCTATTGTAACAGGACTGTTCTACTGTACTGGGACTGTAGCCCCTATTGTAACAGGACTGTTCTACTGTACTGGGACTGTAGCCCCTATTGTAACAGGACTGTTCTACTGTACTGGGACTGTAGCCCCTATTGTAACAGGACTGTTCTACTGTACTGGGACTGTAGCTCCTATTGTAACAGGACTGTTCTACTATACTGGGACTGTAGCCCCTATTGTAACAGGACTGGTCTACTGTACTGGGACTGTAGCCCCTATTGTAACAGGACTGGTCTACTGTACTGGGACTGTAGCCCCTATTGTAACAGGACTGTTCTACTGTACTGGGACTGTAGCCCCTATTGTAACAGGACTGTTCTACTGTACTGGGACTGTAGCCCCTATTGTAACAGGACTGGTCTACTGTACTGGGACTGTAGCCCCTATTGTAACAGGACTGGTCTACTGTACTGGGACTGTAGCTCCTATTGTAACAGGAGTGTTCTACTGTACTGGGACTGTAGCTCCTATTGTAACAGGACTGTTCTACTGTACTGGGACTGTAGCTCCTATTGTAACAGGTCTGTTCTACTGTACTGGGACTGTAGCCTCCAGCTCTAATTCCGTATTGCCTGTATTAATGCGTTATTGTACTGATTGGGGCTGACTCTTGTATTGCAGGAGCAAATGAAAGCAAAGCGAAAGGAAGCGGAGTTGCGGCAGGTCCAGTCCCAGGCCCACGGGCTGCAGATGAGACTGAAGTATTCCCAGAGCGACCTGGAGCAGACCAAGACCCGGCACCTCTCCCTCAACATGCAGGTCTCTGCTGCTCTCTGCTTGTGCTGTTGTGACGTTCTCCCTCTCCCTCTTCTAATACCGTCCTTTTTCCTTGCTCTCCGGCTGCTGCTCCTCCTTTTCCTTTGTGCGTCTTTCTCACTCTCGCGCCCTCTGTCCCTCCCCGCGTCTGCAGGAGAAGTCGAAGCTGGAGAGCGAGCTGGCGAACTTCGGGCCCCGGATCAATGACATCAAGAGGATTATCCAGTCGCGGGAGAGGGAGATGAAGGAGCTGCGAGACCGCATGAACCTGGTACAGCGCGCGCGCCGCCCCGTCTCCGCCCGCGTGCCCCGCCGCACGGTCCCCGCCCTGACTCCGGTGTGTGTTCTCGCGCCCTGTGTGTTGTGCGCCAGGTGGAGGACGAGGTGTTCGTGGAGTTCTGCGAAGAGATCGGCGTGAGGAACATCCGCGAGTTCGAGGAGGAGAAGGTCAAGAGGCAGAATGAGATCGCCAAGAAGCGGTCAGTCTTGCACGCGCGCGCCTGACCCTCCTGCGTCGGCTCTCCTGTCTGAGCATGGGAGTTTAACTGGGATCTGTTTTCCTGTCTGTAAAAGAGATGGCTCTTGTGTTTGTTAGTTTGCACGTTAAAAAATCCTGTTGGCCTCTCTCCTTCTTCCTTCCTCTGGTTAACACCCCCTGACCCCTGACCTCCCCTCTGCCTCAGTATTCCATTTCCCCTCTCACTCTTCCTGCCCCCCATTCTTCTCTGCAGGGGCCTGCCCCCTCTCAGCTCTCTCCTCCGGGTTCATTAGCTCGTGTGTTAAGGGCCCCCTTCCTCCCCGTCCCCCAGGCTGGAGTTTGAGACCCAGAAGACCAGGCTGGGCATCCAGCTGGACTACGAGCGGAACCAGCTGAAGGAGGACCAGGAGAAGGTGCAGATGTGGGAGCAGACGGTGCGCAAGGACGAGAGCGAGATCGAGAGGCTCAAGAAGGTACGGTAGTGAGCGCCCCACCTTCTCGACCACCTCGGCCGCTGCGGCGTTCGTCCGGACACCGAGAGACGGCGTCTCCGCGTCATGCTGAGACCTGAGCTCTACAGATTACCCGGGGAACCGACGAAATGTAATGCGTGTTCTCTCCCTCTTTCTCTTTTTTCTCTGCTTCTCTCCCTGTGTCCCGGCAGGAGGAGCAGAGGCACATGAAGATCATCGATGAGACCATGGCCCAGCTGCAGGACCTGAAGAACCAGCACCTGACCAAGAAGTCCGAGGTCAACGACAAGAACCACGAGATGGAGGAGATCCGCAAGAAGCTGGGGGGAGCCAACAAGTAAGGAACTCCTTCTCCTCCACTGGCTCACAGAGGCCCTCACACTGTACTCACCCACTGAGATACTGCACTGGCTCACACAGGCCCTCACACTGTACTCACCCACTGAGATACTGCACTGGCTCACACAGGCCCTCACACTGTGCTCACCCACTGAGATACTGCACTGGCTCACACACGCCCTCACCCACTGAGATACTGCACTCACCTATAATAATAATAATTTATTCTTTATATTGGTTTAAGCTCTTGAAACAACAGAGATTGTCATAGCTGATTATCAAATGTTATTTTTATAACATTTCTTTGGATGAATTATTATTCATCCAAGACTGATGTGCAGCATCACTGTGGTATGCTATACTTGTTATACTGTGTGTTGTCGTCTGTTACACAGTATCTCCTCTCGTTGCTTGCACTGTGCAGTGTCCTTGTTGCATAATTAAGTGAGTGTTGTGGGTTTGTGTAGCTGGTGTGTGGTGCAGTGTTATATTTCCAGGCTGTGTGCCTCAGGGAGATGACCCAGCTGCAGAAGGAGGTGACGGCCATCGAGACCAAGCTGGAGCAGAAGCGCAGCGACAGACACAACCTGCTGCAGGCTTGCAAGATGCAAGACATCAGACTGCCCCTGAAGTCTGGCACCATGGAGGACATCAGCCAGGAGGAGGTACACCCCTGTACACTCTGCACTCAATTCAGCTACACAGCTTTACCCAATGACCAGCTGTGGAAATATAAATTCATAACAGCTCTGTGTGTAATAACTACCCTTCCCTCTTTCTGTTTCCTCATTTTTTCCTACTCTCCCATCTTCCCGCTTTCCTCCATCTTCCTCCACTTCCTGTCTGCCCCCCATCCCCGTCTCTCCCCCTCTCAGGGGGGCTCCCAGGCGGAGGAGTCAGTGAGCAGCAGTCAGAAGACGTCCAGCAGCCTGCTGGCCAAGGAGGCTCTGATCGAGATCGACTACAGCGCTCTGGCCGAAGACCTGAAGGTACGCACCGCCCCGTCCGCGTGTCCCCGTCCATCTCTGTCCCCTCAGCCCCCCGGCCGTCGGCCTGCGCAGGCTGCTTGGCCTTGACCCCCCAGTCTCTCTGCCAGGACGCCCAGTCGGAGGATGAGATCAAGGCAGAGATGAACAACCTGCAGCAGCGCCTGAACGAGCAGCAGAGCATCCTGCAGCGCATCAGCGCCCCCAACATGAAGGCCATGGAGAAGCTGGAGAGCGTCCGCGACAAGTTCCAGGAGACCAGCGACGGTGAGGCGGGGGAGGGGGCGGAGTGGGAGAGACCCGGAGATGCGTGTCGGCACAAAGGCACGAGGGAAAGAGGCTGGGGTCCCAGGTTCAGGGAAAGGGCACCGGAGAGGAGGAGCGACAGCGAGGGAGTGGGGGAGTCTGGGGGAGGACCGAGCGCAATCGGGGCGAGAGTAGAGTTGATGGGATTGGGGGCGGTTTGGGTCAGAGGCTGTTTTGGGCACGTGCGTGATCCCTTCTCACACATCTTCCTGTCTCCCCCACCCTCCCCAGAGTTTGAGGCAGCCCGTAAGCGAGCGAAGAAGGCCAAGCAGGCTTTTGAGCAGATCAAGAAGGAGCGCTTCGACCGTTTCAACGCCTGCTTCGAGTCCGTGGCCACCAACATCGACGAGATCTACAAGGCCCTGTCCAGGAACAGCAGTGCTCAGGCACGCGCTCCCGAAGTGACACCCACATCGCCATAGTGCCACGCACTGGAGCTCAGGCACACGTTGGCTGACACACAGTCCCACAGGGACATGTACACAGTGACACACACCTGTATTCCTGCTCGGGCACACAGTGACTGACACACAGTCCCACAGGGACATGTACACAGTGACACACACCTGTATTCCTGCTCAGGCACACAGTGACTGACACACAGTCCCACAGGGACACAGTGACACACACCTGTATTCCTGCTCGGGCACATATTGACTCACACACCCACAGTGACACGAGCACACTAGCACAGCCCATAGTGTTGCTCACACAAACTTGCATTCCTGCTCAGGCACACACTCCACAGAAACGTACACCTGCTTCTCATTCTGTTTTCATTTACTCTTCCGTCACCCTCATGCAGTGAGGTTCCAAAAGAAGACCTGACAGTTGCAGTCCTGTCACTTTCAGGTGTAATAGCAGATGTCCTCCCCACGTTCCCTGGTGTTTCTTTATAGTTTATTTCCACATTGATAGCAATAGAAACACACACACTAATACCCATATTGAGTACGTACAGGTATACCCAGTTCTACACATCACATGATTCTATACACTGGCTCTTTCTGTTTCTGATCCTTCATCTCTCTTGTCCTCTCAGGCATTCCTGGGCCCAGAGAACCCAGAGGAGCCTTATCTGGACGGGATCAACTATAACTGTGTCGCTCCGGGGAAGAGGTTTCGGCCCATGGACAACCTGTCTGGCGGGGAGAAAACTGTAGCTGCCCTGGCACTGTTGTTTGCCATACACAGGTGAGGGAGGGAGGAAGACATAGGACGAGTCAGAATGAGAGGTTGGGGGGAGGGTGAGAGATACTGGGAATAAGGGTGCACAGATGGGGCGTTAATGCACTCTAACTGTATTAAGACCAATGGGTTAATGCACTACACAAGGAGGGTCAAAACACTGCTGGACAGTGCACTGAGACAGGTTAAGGCACAGCACTGAGACGGTTTAATACACTGCACTGAAACAGACAGGTTAATGCGCAACAGTGGGAGGTTTAATGCACTGCTGTAAACCAACTGCACTGAGACAGACGAGTTATCATATGTGCAGTTGTCCCTCACACTGAGACCAAGAGAGACAGTAGTTATCTGTCTTGGCTTTGAATGGACTGTGAAAGCACTATGTAAGTGTGAGGATTATTATTATTTCGGCTTCATCCTCGAATTTGAGAAGGGCTGGGCGATAGGGAAAGGAGGAGATATAGGCCCTGAGTAGACAAGTGAGGAGCCCCGCTCTGTGGTGACTGTCTTCCTGTTCCTCTCGTAGCTACAAGCCGGCTCCCTTCTTCGTGCTGGATGAGATCGACGCCGCTCTGGACAACACCAACATCGGGAAGGTGGGGTGCCATCGAGGAGACTGTGCATGTCACCGCATCTCCGGGGAATTTGGGCTTGAATAGCAATCTGTGGAGTGGGTCTGTCTTAAGTGTGTTGTTGTGTGTCAGTGGCAGTGTGGTGCTTTGTTGTAATGTGGGTGGTGTCCTGCAGGTGGCAAACTACATTAAGGACCAATCGGTGGTGAACTTCCAGGCCATTGTCATCTCCCTGAAGGAGGAGTTCTACACCAAGGCCGACTCGCTCATCGGCGTATACCCTGAGGTCAGCATCCCCCTCAACACACAGCACGAAGCAAGGGAGTGGGAGTGGAGTCCCTGTGCACACACTGCACCTCCCTGTGCTCAGGCCAGCAGCAGATTGAAAAGTTACTGATATGAGCACATTGTCTGAAACTCCATTTGAAGTTGCATGTGTTAGTGAATAACACGGTCTGAAAGGAGATTGCCATTGTGCTTTGCTGTGACTGTGCGCTACACATCAATTCATCTCCTTCCCTTTGTTTCCTCTCCCTCCTGCAGCAAGGAGACTGCGTCATCAGCAAAGTGCTCACCTTCGACCTGTCCCAGTACCCCGACGCCAACCCTGCCCCCAACGAGTAGGGCTGCACCAGAGGCAGTGACCCCCGCGGGCACGTTCCTCCAGCTGCGCCTGCTGACCGACCACAGTCCAGTCGGGGGGGTGGGGGGTCGCTCACTTTTTATTTCAGTTCAGAAAGGTGTGTCTGTTCACGGCGGAGCCCCTCGCTGCGGAGCGTCTCGGAGAGCTGCACCGCGCAGGTTCCTGAACAGACCCCGGCGCAGCAGCGCCGTCTCCTTTCAGAGTTCTGCATTTTGACTTTTTGTTTCTCGAATTTATCCTCTTTTACATCTTAAGCCTACAGCTGTCACCTAAAAGGGTGTTTTTAAAGTTTTTCGGCTTGCAAGGCTGCCTTTCCTAATCATCGGTCCATGGTTAGGGTGTCTTTATTTCTGTTTTTCAGTTCCGGTTAATGATCGCGAACAGGATTTAACCGTGTGGTCGGTTTTACCTGTTAATTCCTGTTTCATTCAGAAGAGAATCTTTTAAAAACTTTGCTGGTGATCTTAGTTTCACACCAGTTTTGGGTCTGTAGTAGAAGTACAGTTTTACAAGAGTTAACATAATCATGTTCAAATAAGATGATGCAGCCAGTGTGAGTTGTAGGGCGTCGCTGTGTCTTGGAGTCACTATTTTACTGGGTGTTTGTTGCTGGTGGTGCTGGACATCAGTGGAAATGGGTGCTGAGTTTTTTAGGATCTGTTGTCTAGTGTTTGCAGGCAGTTTTGTAGCATATTTAATGCAATTTAAACAGCAAGCACTAAACAGCAGCAGCCCAGTCCTCTCTGGATTTGAGAGGGTGTGACGCCAGCAGCCTCCTGTCGATGGAGGTGTGACACCAGCAGCCTTGCTCGCAGCCATTACGCTCGTTGTTAACAGAGTGAACACGGTGTAAACCTGCCTGTAGTTCAGTAGCCACAAGCTCAGATCATGTTGAGAGCCTGATGCGCATCTTTTTTCATGTTTTTAATGTTTAACCCAGTGAATCTCATGGCATTTTGTTACAATTGTGTTATCCCTCTTGTACTCAAGTAGGAAACCTATTTTTTCCTCTGGCAGGGACAGACCATTGTGTCAAAGGATTATAAGGATGTATGGAAAAAAAAATCAATCTCTATTAAATTGTTTAAAAAAAAGAAACCTGAAGGTGACCAAGCCCTGTAGATTCATTCTGCTGTATCTGGACAGTTTGCAGCACTAGAGGGAGTCCGGCACCTGGAACGTTGTAGTTTAATGTTTGTAAAATTATGATTAAAATAAAATCTTTTTGTAGGGGAGTCTTTGTTGTTCAAGGACTTTTCCGTATTGTGCATAAGGTATCTATTCCCTCCCCCGAACCTTTGATACAAGCTCACTCCCTTTTTTTTAAACCCATGTGTGGTCTGCAGATTGAATAAATAATGCTCATAATGAACACCATAAATCAGTCAGTGGTTTTTAGTGTGTGTTGGCCGCCTGTGCCACAGTCCAAAGGGCTATAATCTTTAATTAGACTTGAATGGATACAGATGAACTGAGAGTTTTGTAAACTTACTGTGCCGGTCCACCAGTTCACTAATATTAATGTTCATCAGTCTTTAGGTAGAGACGTGTCTCCTGTACTTGGTTTTAATGCACATCTTCACTGGTGGTTTGTAGGAACAAGCCACTTGGCTGCTTAATTGAACCAATGCCCCAATTTTCCTTCAAGAAAGAAGGAAATGACACCTTTGGAATAAGTAGCAGCTACCATGTGGGTGAGAAGAGCCAAAAGTCCACCTCTTATGGTTTTTTTTAAGCTCATAAGCTTTAACGTGGCTCTTCCATTGCAGTTTACCCAGGTATGATGAGCAGAGTGTGTTGCAATCAGCTGTGTGTGTCTGTGTCTACACGCGGGTGTGGCTCATTGAGACTCGGACACAAACGGGCAGACTCAGACAGACAGCCTGTCTTCTTTCACAAGAAATCAGCGAAGCTCACAGTTGTCGCTTAATCATTATTTATTCATTTGTTAGCGCGGCAAACGCAGTAAGCACGAACAATGTCAGTGGGCCCTCCGTCGCCCTTGAGAAAGACGCTGCAGATGCCTTCGTCATCAGTCCTATTCATATTTGCTGATATTTTGTTTTTTTTTTGCATTTGTTATTTATATATAAAAAGGAAAGGGAGAGAATTACATAACATACCAAACAAGAATATTTATACACTGATAATGCAGTTGTCAGGAATATTGTAGCATCAGTTCTTTTTTAAATTCTTTTTTGCTCTCATTTGTAATAGTTTCTAACGAGTCATATTTTTTACTTTTTTTTTTGCAAGTTGTCTATCACTAAAGTAACTATGGAGACTATTTTTTTTCCTAAATGCTAAAAACAGCCAAATTACAAACAACATACAAAATGAAAAAGGGAAAAAAAAGAGCCAAATAAAAAAATAAACACTTCAGAAATATTTTTAAAAATAAAAGAAATTCAACATTTGCAGAAAACAGCTAAAAAAAAATGACATTATTCCACAATCTCTTGGGATTATATTTACATTCACGAAGGAGCTCTTCCCCCAACCCCAACTCTTCCTGTTCCCCAAGCCCAGCCATGCTCAGCGCCTCACTGCCTGGGCACATACCGTACTTCGGACACGGGCTCCAAAGTGCACGTCGATCTTGGTTCCCAGTTTCCCAAAGCTATTTTGTGCTGTTCCCACTCTCGTGAACCGTTTGCACCTTGGTTTTTTTTTTAACATGTTCGTTCAATCGGAAAGCACAATTTTTTTTAGCGTTACAGTGGGGATACAGGTTGCTAAGCCACCTTCCGGGATAGTTCCCAGCAGGGCTGGCTCACAGCCTCGATCGCCTTCTCTTGTTGCGAGAGTAACATGAGCAGCTGGAAGCTGAGCATGCTGGGATACCGCAGGAAATGGCGTTGACCACAGTTTTCCCAGACTGTTCGGCTGCCCCACCCCCGAGAGACTGCAGCACCAGAGGTTTGAGGACAGCGGCCCAGAGAGCACCCCCAATGCTCCTGAACTGAGCCTCGCTGAGGGACTACAACTTTGGTGGGACCTGTGGGTACAGGAACCTTTTTAAGGCAGGTTGAGTTTTATACCTTAAGGTGCCCTGGTGCAAAGTCAGGGCTGGGTTGTGGGCGTCTTATCTCTGGAATCAGACAATCGCTACAGCTGGTCAGTCACCCTGACACTCTGTGCAGGCAGGGTGGGGCACCAGCTGTTACAAGGATAACAAGTCAAGAACTTGGACATGGGGGAAATTGCACAAGAAAGAACATGATCCCACCTGCTTTCAAACCTATTTTTTTGCAACAGTACAGTTTTCTAGTGTTTAGGAAAGAATACTAAGTGATTGCTGTATCTATACAGCTCCTGCCTGTAAACCAAGGACAGGCTGGTGTGTGTTTTACACCTCTTCCCTGCCAAATGCCTGCTGGGAATCCTGCCCCCACTGGCTCGGGCCCTCATCTGGGAAGGCGGACGCCCACAACCACAACTCGTGACCCCCCCCCCAACTGAGACGGCACAGCTTTGGCCTGCTCCACCCCTGTGTACCTGGAGAGCAGCTCTTGGGTTGTACAAGAAAAAAAATGATATAGTCCCATGATGCACTGCGATAAATCGGTCTCTGCAGCGGGGCTAACCCTTCTGAGCACCAGGGGGCGCTAGGCCTGCCTCCACCCCAATGGACCAGCCTGGGAACCTTAATCAACCTCCCCCCCACCCAGAGACACCACTTCTGTAAAGCCCTGGCGTCAAAAAACATGAACCTGGTATAGCTGGGACTGACACAATTGTTCAGCACAGCAACATTGCTACACAAAGCCTCAGACGCACACAGTATAGGATCTGGCAACAGATTAAATAATGGTAATAGATATATATATATCTCTCATGTATTGATACATACGGTGAGCGGGATATGTATTATAAATACACCATTCAAATAACAAAAAAAATACAAAAGTACAAAGATATGAGATTATGGGCCGAGGTCGAAGTGCACAGAGCGGTTGACGTGAAGGAAAATAACAGAAACGGTTTAAAAAAAAAAAATTAAGGCATTTTGACACTGGAACCAGGAAACAAGGCTGGCGATGAAGAAAGTGAGAGGGAAGAGACAGCTAGAGCAGTCCGGACAAGACGCACGCACGCACAATCCCTCCCTAAGACTCCTCCACAGTCGCATCGCCAGAGCGGAAAGTGAGACCGAGTCCAAAAGTAAGAAAAAAACACAACGATAACACGTACTCCATACACCAGGGTTTGGAATGCACCAAGGCTGCGCCTGTGAACGATTGGTAAAAACTGGTTTACCATGTTTTACTGCCTTTGCTACTGTTGAAACCTATTCCGTGATTCATTACCCTTAGTACTGTGGTATAACTGGTATACCACATTTTACTGCTCTTATTACAATGGTAAACATTTTGGTTTCCCATGCTTTACTGCACTTATTATTGTGGTAACATTGATTTACCATGCTTTACTGCGGTAAAGCCAGTTTACTATGCTTAACCTCTCTTATTACGGCGGTAAAATGAGTTTACCGTGCTTCACTGCCCCTATTGAAGTGGTAAAATGAGTTTACCGTGCTTCACTGCCTTATTCCAGGATTCTGTACACAACTCTCATTTTTTGAAACACATTTCTGTCACCACGTCTGCCTCTCGCTCTCCCCCTGCGTCTCCTGTCCTCCTGTCTGTATTTACCACTCAGGGATTATCTCCCCTCTCCCTGCGTCTCCTGTCCCACTGTGTATATCCCAAGTAGGGAATTCTTGGTAAACCTCTCTCTCACTGTTTCATCTTGCTGTCACCTCTCGTGTTGTGTGCTCAAAACTGGGGAGTTACCATAACTTAGAGGCAAGGGGGGCAGGCACACAGCACATCTG
The DNA here is from genome assembly GCF_059453375.1 of Lepisosteus platostomus. NCBI lineage: Eukaryota > Metazoa > Chordata > Actinopteri > Semionotiformes > Lepisosteidae > Lepisosteus > Lepisosteus platostomus. Next base: position 4,075,257 of record NC_142613.1, read on the forward strand.
AAAAAGGCCCAAGCAGTGAGATCTGTAAACAATAATGGAGTTTCATTAATCTGATGAGATGCAGCAGGTTGATCTGTCTGGATGCTGAGTGTCTGTCAGTCTGGACGGGAGTCTCAGTCTGTGTATTGGCCTACAGACTGCAGTCTTGCTTGTGTGAGTAGCAAGGTGTCCGCGTTTTAGAATATTTTACATCTCCATCTTTCAACCTTGTTTTTTTAATATCGATTTCCCTGTGTGTCCATCAGTCCACATCCCTTTTCCAGCACCAGTCAGATAGTCGGTGTGTCTGTGTCTGACCAGCACCAGTCAGATCGTCAGTGTGTCCGCACTCCTGTCCTGCAGTGGTCAGATAGTTGGAATGTCTGTGTGTCTTACCAGCACTGGTCAGATAGTACGTTTGTCCGTGCTCCTGTCCTGCAGATGTCAAGTAGTCAATGTGTCTGTGTGTCTGACCAGCACCGGTCAGATAGTCAGTGTGTCTGTGCTCCTGTCCTGCACCGGTCAGATAGTCGATAATGTGTCTGCACGCCTGTAGAGCACCAGTCAGATAGTTGGTGTGTCTGCACACCTGTCCAGCAGTGGTCAGATAGTCAGTATACCTGGGTATCTGACCAGTGCTGTTCAGATAGTCAGATAGTCAGTGTGTCTGTTAGATCAGACAGTAATTCCTGTGTCTGCCTGTCCGTTGGTCAGCGTCCCGGTCTGTCGGCCTGTCCTTCAGTCAAGGGCATCTGTCCCTCACTCCAGGGGTACCCCTACATGGTTGGGGTTGACAGGAGATGTGGCCCCCGAGCTGTCATGGCCCCCAGGCCCCTGGCCTTCCCTCCGGCCGCTGTACTGGCCGATGAAGGAGCCGTCCTCGTTGAACTGCGCGTCGACACTGTCGCCGTAGTCCGCCAGGCTGTAGTCACTCCCCGGGGGCTTCACCTCACCGTTCAGAGAGGGCTGGCTGGCGGAGGAGTGCTTCTCTTCATTGTCACTGAGAGAGGGAGGGCAGAGGAGGAGGCTTAATACACACACACTGCATTGAGACAGAGGGCTTAATACACACACTGCACTGAGACAGAGGGCTTAATACACACACTGCACTGAGACAGAGGGCTTAATACACACATTGCTGTACACACACACTGCACTGAGACAGAGGGGTTAATACACACACTGCTGTACACACACACTGCACTGAGACAGAGGGCTTAATACACACACTGCACTGAGACAGAGGGCTTAATACACACACTGCACTGAGACACAAGGCTTAATACACACACTGCTGTACACACACACTGCACTGAGACAGAGGGCTTAATACACACACTGCACTGAGACACAAGGCTTAATACACACACTGCTGTAAACACACACTGCACTGAGACAGAGGGGTTAATACACACACTGCACTGAGACAGAGGGGTTAATACACACACTGCTGTACACACACACTGCACTGAGACAGAGGGGTTAATACACACACTGCTGTACACACACACTGCACTGAGACAGAGGGGTTAATACACACACTGCTGTACACACACACTGCACTGAGACAGAGGGGTTAATACACACACTGCACTGAGACAGAGGGGTTAATACACACACACTGCACTGAGACAGAGGGGTTAATACACACACTGCTGAGCACTAACACACCACACACAATCACCCCTTGTAAAAGTCATAGTTGACATGCTGACAGGCAGGCAACACATTGCATACCTCTCCAGGGATCTGCCACCCAGAGGAACAGCGTTGTGAACAAGAGCAAGAGCCAGTGAACAAGGGTGCGAGGGAGACAAAGCGATGTTAGTAAAACAAGAGCATTAAAACAGTTAGACATGAACTGATGCTATGATGTTAGAAAAAGCAGTATTAAAAAAAAATACCCTTCAACTTCTAGAGCCCCATTCTGTGTCCTGAGCAGCAGCTGTGACAGAAAACTCACTAGGGTGGTTGCTGAAAACTCTCATGGGTGGAAACCGAGGACCCTACTGTATGCACATGCTCAGTACACATGTAGCTGGAGCCTGGCTCAGCCAATCACAGTGTTCAGCCAAGCTCATGGGTGGGGCCTGAGGACCCCACTGCCTGCACACACTCAGTACAAAGCTAGCTGGAACCTGGTTAGGCCAACTACAGGCCTGTAAGCACAGAGCTCAGTGGTGTAATAGCCAGTCTCACCTGTACTCCCCAAACGTCTCATCCTTCATGGGTCGAGCCTCTGAGTCCACATGGGCCTCTTCCTTGTCCTTCACTGCAGACAGAGAACAGACAAGGTCAGAGTCTGTAGAGTCAGTGCTGTGTGGTGGTATCAGTGTTGTGTCTGTGTCATATCTATCTTTGTCGGTGTCAACATGTGGCTGTGTCACTATGCGCCAGTACTGTGCCAGTGTCATGTAGCTGTGTCAGTAACTTGTGGCTGTATCAGTGCTGTGACAGTACCTTGAGTCTGTATCATGCTGTGTGGCTGTATCAGTGCTGTGACAGTACCTTGAGTCTGTATCATGCTGTGTGGCTGTATCAGTGCTGTGACAGTACCTTGAGTCTGTATCATGCTGTGTGGCTCCGTCAGTGCTGTGACAGTACCTTGAGTCTGTATCATGCTGTGTGGCTCCGTCAGTGCTGTGACAGTACCTTGACTCTGTATCATGCTGATTGACTCCGTCAGTGCTGTGACAGTACCTTGAGTCTGTATCATGCCGTGTGGCTGTATCAGTGCTGTGACAGTACCTTGAGTCTGTATCATGCTGTGTGGCTGTATCAGTGCTGTGACAGTACCTTGAGTCTGTATCATGCTGTGTGGCTGTATCAGTGCTGTGACAGTACCTTGAGTCTGTATCATGCTGTGTGGCTGTATCAGTGCTGTGACAGTACCTTGACTCTGTATCATGCTGTGTGGCTCCGTCAGTGCTGTGACAGTACCTTGACTCTGTATCATGCTGATTGACTCCGTCAGTGCTGTGACAGTACCTTGAGTCTGTATCATGCCGTGTGGCTGTATCAGTGCTGTGACAGTACCTTGAGTCTGTATCATGCTGTGTGGCTGTATCAGTGCTGTGACAGTACCTTGAGTCTGTATCATGCTGTGTGGCTGTATCAGTGCTGTGACAGTACCTTGAGTCTGTATCATGCTGTGTGGCTGTATCAGTGCTGTGACAGTACCTTGAGTCTGTATCATGCTGTGTGGCTGTATCAGTGCTGTGACAGTACCTTGAGTCTGTATCATGCTGTGTGGCTGTATCAGTGCTGTGACAGTACCTTGAGTCTGTATCATGCTGTGTGGCTCCGTCAGTGCTATGACAGTACCTTGAGTCTGTATCATGCTGTGTGGCTCCGTCAGTGCTGTGACAGTACCTTGAGTCTGTATCATGCTGTGTGGCTGTATCAGTGCTGTGACAGTACCTTGAGTCTGTATCATGCTGTGTGGCTGTATCAGTGCTGTGACAGTACCTTGACTCTGTATCATGCTGTGTGGCTCCGTCAGTGCTGTGACAGTACCTTGACTCTGTATCATGCTGATTGACTCCGTCAGTGCTGTGACAGTACCTTGAGTCTGTATCATGCCGTGTGGCTGTATCAGTGCTGTGACAGTACCTTGAGTCTGTATCATGCTGTGTGGCTGTATCAGTGCTGTGACAGTACCTTGAGTCTGTATCATGCTGTGTGGCTGTATCAGTGCTGTGACAGTACCTTGAGTCTGTATCATGCTGTGTGGCTGTATCAGTGCTGTGAAAGTACCTTGAGTCTGTATCATGCCGTGTGGCTCTGTCAGGTCTGTGTCAATGTCATGTGGCTGTGTACCTGAGTACTTGCCCCCTTTGCTCCTCTTAATGAAACAGAGGATCAGCAGAACAAGCAGAAGCAGCACAATGGCGCTAATGAGCCCAATGAACCAGCCCTGAGTCGCAAAGCCCCCACGTTCCTCCAGGGGCCCTGAGGGAGAGGAGGGGAAGGAGAGAGAAAGAGTCAATCTCTTAACATCATGGAGTCTCACCACTATTAGAGAGAGGAACGGAGAAACTGGATATACAGGAAGACCACATTCTAGGCATCGTTTAATACAGTTGTAGCATGGAACCACTGTGTTCTGGCAGTATGGGTCTGGCTGGTCCGAGGCAGCAGGAAGTTACTGGGGGACTCAGACAGCCGAGTGCGGCCCCACTCTTTCTGTGCTTGACCTGGGCAGACTGTGGCTGCTCGCACAGCAACCTGAGGGGCTGCAAATCTGCTCTCTCAGCGCCCCTGTGGAGTGTGGGCCACTGCTGCAGTGAGTCTGGAGTGCGCCGGCACATCACCATGATCAGGCATGGGCTGAGCACGGCTGTGAGGGTGTCCAGAGACTGCGCCCCCTTGTGACGCGCTCGCGCCTGCAGCGCCGTCAGCGGGAGCCGCAGCGCTACCCCCAGGTGGTGAAAACTGGCGAAGGGCTCCGACAGGCGTGTGTCTTGGAGGAAGGCACGCCCAGCCCTCGGTCCTCCTGCCCCCAGGCTGGCGGGGGAGAGGGGTGGATTGCGGAGCGCGGATCACCCTGGCACGAGCGTGCGCTGACTGGGGCCCACGCTGACGTCCCTACGAGCCTGCGTGTGGCCCCATGTGCTCTGGCCGACCCTACTGCTGCGCTGCCCTGTGGGAATCCTGGTCCCGCTGGCCAGTGACACAGCACGGCCTGGTCCTCTCCTGTCACGATTTACTCATGCACCGATCTGGCCGACGCGTTGCCCGCACGGCAGTCTCACCAGGCCCCTCCGTCTGGATCTCCGTCTCCCAGAAGGTGTCGTTGCGGGAGATGAACTTCAGTCGGTACTGGGAGCCAGGGTGCAGCCCCTGCAGCTGGTAGAAGGCCTGGCTGGAGTTCACCTTCTCCGACACCTTCCACGGGTCCTGACCTGCACAACAACGACAGTTGGACGTGCTCACCGGCTGCTGCTCCCACACGCCGCTCAGGTGTGCGCAGAGCTCCGCCACAGAGCACACAGGGCTTGCGCTAGCTTACCCCTCTGTTTAAAGTGTCCCAAACACAGGTCTCAGCCTTTGCATTTAAGAGCACAGCCGTAAAACATTAAGGCTTGAAAATCAAAGATTTTCCCAAAGCGCAGTGAAGATTCAGCGCCCCTCCCACTCCACCCCGGCCCTTTTAGCGAAGCACCTTGCCTGAATGCACAGACCGCTTACATTTTTAAACCAAGTTTAAAGTCACCAGTTATTTTTGTTACATCGGCGTGTCGGCTCTCACACGTGACCCTCATGACCTTACGTAGGGGGCAACAAGGAAGTCAGACTCCTCCCACCTACCCATCTGTTAACACCGCCCCCTCCACTGGAGGATCAGTTCTGATTGGTGGAAAGGCTTGTCCCTCACCCACAGCACCACCCCCTATTGGAGGATCAGCTCTGATAGGAGGAGACTGAAGGAGAGGTCTATAAGTTAGCCACAGCTCTGCCTGCAGGGAGGCCACAGGGGTCGCTGTGTCACCGAGGGAGCCCTCTGACTGAGCGCCCCTGCGCAGGGTGTCCCGGTCACAGCCGGCTGGCTCGAACCCGCAAGTCGCCAAGCTCAGCCTGCTCTCAGGTCCGCAAATTGAACCAGCTGAGCGACGATGGGGGCCCGGGTCACTTCAGTGCCAGGATTAATAAAGAAAACAATTATCAGCCACGAACTGGAGTCCCTCTCCCTCCCCTCTCACCGTTCTTGTTCAGGAAGTGGATGTGGAAGCCGACGTTGCGGTACCTCTCCCCTGACACCCAGGTGAAGTTGGCGAAGGTCTTGCCCGCAGAGAAGCTGATATTGGCAGGAGGCCCTGAGGGCGGCAGGTAAGAGGGATTGAGAGGGAGGGGGGTGAATTCCCGCGGGCGCTCGTCTCAGGTCCGGCCAGCGTCGCCCCGGCTGCGCCTCACCTCCTTCCAGCAAGGTGGCGGCGTCCCGGATGATGGGCTCCCCCTCCCCGGTGGCCGTGGTCGCCCGCAGGTAGAAGCGGTACGTGCGCTCGCGGTCCAGCCCCGTCAGCGTCACGTTGCTGACGAGCGGCGACTGATAGTGGCTCACTGCCATCTCGCCAACCTCGCTGTCCAGGACTGTGAGACAGAGAGGAGGGGAGGGTTAATGACCACTGGCAGGAGGGACAGGACAGGGGACACAGGGGAGGGGAAGAGACAGGGGCTCTAAAGGGGTCTTAAAGAGGGGGAGGAGACACAGGCAACGGGAGGGTTATGGAGAGGGAGAGGAGACTCGGAGGAGGAGAGAGGGAGAGGGGGAGAGACTCAGAGGGGGAGGAGACTCAGAGGAGGAGGAGACAGGGAGAGGGTGATGGAGAGGGAGGAGACTCAGAGGAGGAGGAGACAGGGAGAGGGTAATGGAGAGGAGGAGGAGACAGGGAGAGGGTGATGGAGAGGGAGGAGACTCAGAGAAAGGAGACAGGGAGAGGGTGATGGAGAGGGAGGAGACTCAGAGGAGGAGGAGACAGGGAGAGGGTGATGGAGAGGGAGGAGACTCAGAGGAGGAGGAGACAGGGAGAGGATGATGGAGAGGGAGGAGACTCAGAGGAGGAGGAGACAGGGAGAGGGTGATGGAGAGGGAGGAGACTCAGAGGAGGAGGAGACATGGAGAGGGTGATGGAGAGGGAGGAGACTCAGAGGAGGAGGAGACAGGGAGAGGGTGATGGAGAGGGAGGAGACTCAGAGGAGGAGGAGACATGGAGAGGGTGATGGAGAGGGAGGAGACTCAGAGGAGGAGGAGACATGGAGAGGGGGGAGACTCAGAGGAGGAGGGGGTAATGATGAGGAGGAGGAGACAGGAAGAGGGTAATCGAGAGGGGGAGGAGACTCAGAGGAGGAGAGGGTGAGACTCAGGGGGAGGGTAACAGGGGAGGGGAGAAACAGGGGAAGGGGAGGAGACAGGGGAGGGTAATCAAGAGGGGGGGACATGGAGGAGGGGAAGATGAAAGGGGTTAAGGAAGTGAGAGCAGCACACTCACGTTTCTGGTACTGCAGTATGTACCCAGTCAGTATGCCGTTGGGCTGGGCAGGGGGCTCCCAGTGCAGGGTCAGAGACGTCTCCGTTGGGCTGTCGAAGTGAAGCGACACAGGCGGGCTGGGCACTGCAACACACGGACAGCACAATGAACAACCAGCCCAACCAGAGAAAGCTCCCGACAGCAGGCCGATTCGCCCCCAGAAGAGATCATTACAGCTGCCTGTGCTTATGGTTTCAGCCACAGTCCGCAAAGACACATAAACCGACCCATTTCTGCAAGGGGTTCAGTCCTGAATTCATCTTCCTGTTGGGTATCTTCTTACCTCCCAACCACTGTCTGTAAACCCGTGCGGCTGTATGAAATGACACATTAGCCAGGTGTGCTATGGCCTTCACCCATGCACCAAAGGACAATTGCACCCCTGCTCGGGCCCTCCAGAGGTGACTTACATCTGCCTTCATTCTCACGCACAGCAGGCTGAAGAGAAGCCTGGTCTGCTACTACTTTACAGTCATGGAAGATAGCACATGTTGGACTACCGCACCCACCCTTCTCATCCGCCACCCCCCCTTCATTCTCAAATGGAATATAAAGATGTCGGACAGTACCCCTCCCTCCCTCTCACCTCCCTCTGGAGTGCTGAAGGCAAAGGGCTCGCTAGGCGGCCCCTCTCCTATCTTGTTGAAGACGGTCATGTTGACGGTGTAGCGGCTGTAGGGCCGCAGGCCGCTCACCACCTGGAAGCCCTTCGCCCCGCTGACCGTCACCACCTTGAAGTCGGGCCCCCCCGGCCCGTGCGGAGCCTTGTGACCCGCCCCGCGCTTGCTGGAGAAACGCTTCTGACGCGAGCCGGCCTCCACCCCTCCCAGCCTCTTCAGGTAGATCTGGGAGAGAGAGGAGAGGACAGGAGAGGATTGAGGGGGGTGAGAGGGACGGGAGAGTTGGGAGAGGACAGGAGAGGATTGAGGGGGGTGAGAGGGACGGGAGAGTTGGGAGAGGACAGGAGAGGATTGAGGGGAGTGAGAGGGACGGGAGAGTTGGGAGAGAGAGGAGAGGACAGGAGAGGATTGAGGGGGGTGAGAGGGATGGGAGAGTTGGGAGAGGACAGGAGACGATTGAGGGGAGTGAGAGGGACGGGAGAGTTGGGAGAGGACAGGAGAGGATTGAGGGGGGTGAGAGGGACGGGAGAGTTGGGAGAGGACAGGAGAGGATTGAGGGGGGTGAGAGGGACGGGAGAGTTGGGAGAGGACAGGAGAGGATTGAGGGGAGTGAGAGGGACGGGAGAGTTGGGAGAGGACAGGAGAGGATTGAGGGGGGTGAGAGGGACGGGAGAGTTGGGAGAGGACAGGAGAGGATTGAGGGGGGTGAGAGGGACGGGAGAGTTGGGAGAGGACAGGAGAGGATTGAGGGGAGTGAGAGGGACGGGAGAGTTGGGAGAGAGAGGAGAGGACAGGAGAGGATTGAGGGGGGTGAGAGGGATGGGAGAGTTGGGAGAGGACAGGAGACGATTGAGGGGAGTGAGAGGGACGGGAGAGTTGGGAGAGGACAGGAGAGGATTGAGGGGAGTGAGAGGATGGGAGAGAGAGGAGAGGACAGGAGAGGATTGAGGGGGGTGAGAGGGACGGGAGAGTTGGGAGAGGACAGGAGAGGATTGAGGGGGGTGAGAGGGACGGGAGAGTTGGGAGAGGACAGGAGAGGATTGAGGGGGGTGAGAGGATGGGAGAGTTGGGAGAGAGAGGAGAGGACAGGAGAGGATTGAGGGGGGTGAGAGGGACGGGAGAGTTGGGAGAGGACAGGAGAGGATTGAGGGGGGTGAGAGGGACGGGAGAGTTGGGAGAGGACAGGAGAGGATTGAGGGGAGTGAGAGGGACGGGAGAGTTGGGAGAGGACAGGAGAGGATTGAGGGGGGTGAGAGGGACGGGAGAGTTGGGAGAGGACAGGAGAGGATTGAGGGGAGTGAGAGGGATGGGAGAGTTGGGAGAGGACAGGAGACGATTGAGGGGAGTGAGAGGGACGGGAGAGTTGGGAGAGGACAGGAGACGATTGAGGGGAGTGAGAGGGACGGGAGAGTTGGGAGAGGACAGGAGAGGATTGAGGGGGGTGAGAGGGACGGGAGAGTTGGGAGAGGACAGGAGAGGATTGAGGGGAGTGAGAGGGACGGGAGAGTTGGGAGAGGACAGGAGACGATTGAGGGGAGTGAGAGGGACGGGAGAGTTGGGAGAGGACAGGAGACGATTGAGGGGAGTGAGAGGATGGGAGAGGACAGGAGAGGACGGGAGAGGATGGGAGAGTTGGGAGAGGGACGGGAGAGTTGAGGAGGTGGGATGAGGAGAGGATTGAGGGGAGTCAGAGGGATAAGAGAAGAGAATTGAAATTTGCGAGAGAGAAGGGGACAGGGGAGAGTTGGAGTTTAAGCAAGAGACAGAAGAGAGATGTGAGAGCAGGATAGTGAGGAGAGAGAGGGAGAGGAGTGAAGATGGAGGAGGGAGCGTGGGAAAAGGACGAGAATGGAGAGGAAGAGTGGTTCAGGCAACATGCAGTGGGCTGTGTTGATGTCTGTGCAGTGTAATACAGTCTTCCTGGACTCCCCATACCTTGTACCCCAGTAGGTGTCCCTTCACACTCTCTCCGGGCACCTGGGACCACGCAACCTTGATCGTAGTGCTGTCCATTACCTCCACGCCCACGTTCATCGGGGCCTCCACCGGAGCTGGAGACAGACGGACAGATCTGGGGTCAGACACAGGGACACACACTCTGCACACACTGGGGTCAGACACAGGGACACACAGTGGGGACAGACACAGGGACACACACTCTGCACACACTGGGGTCAGACACAGGGACACACAGTGGGGACAGACACACGGACACACACTGGGGTCAGACACAGGGACACACAGTGGGGACAGACACAGGGACACACACTCTGCACACACTGGGGTCAGACACAGGGACACACAGTGGGGACAGACACAGGGACACACACTCTGCACACACTGGGGTCAGACACAGGGACACACAGTGGGGACAGACACAGGGACACACACTCTGCACACACTGGGGTCAGACACAGGGACACACAGTGGGGACAGACACACGGACACACACTCTGCACACACTGGGGTCAGACACAGGGACACAGTGGGGACAGACACACGGACACACACTGGGGACAGACACAGGGACACACAGTGGGGACAGACACAGGGACACACACTCTGCACACACTGGGGTCAGACACAGGGACACACAGTGGGGACAGACACACGGACACACACTCTGCACACACTGGGGTCAGACACAGGGACACAGTGGGGACAGACACACGGACACACACTGGGGTCAGACACAGGGACACACAGTGGGGACAGACACACGGACACACACTGGGGTCAGACACAGGGACACACACTGGGGTCAGACACAGGGACACACACTCTGCACACACTGGGGTCAGACACAGGGACACACACTCTGCACACACTGGGGTCAGACACAGGGACACACAGTGGGGACAGACACGGACACACACTGGGGTCAGACACAGGGACACACTCTGCACACAGTGGGGACAGACACAGGGACACACTCTGCACACACTGGGGTCAGACACAGGGACACACAGTGGGGACAGACACGGACACACACTGGGGTCAGACACAGGGACACACTCTGCACACAGTGGGGACAGACACAGGGACACACTCTGCACACACTGGGGTCAGACACAGGGACACACAGTGTGGACAGACACAGGGACACACACTCTGCACACACTGGGGTCAGACACAGGGACACACAGTGGGGACAGACACAGGGACACACACTCCGAGTGCCCTGGTGAGGGCACCCCCTGTGGGCAGGCTGACTCACTGTCCTCTCCAGAGAAGCCGATCACTGGAGAGGCAGGCGGGCCCTCGCCCAGGTCATTGACCGCCTGCACTTTGATCTCATAGGCTGTGAAGGTGGGCGTGTTGGTGACCACGTAGTGGGGCGACTCTGTGAAGTTCTCGTGCCACTTGGGCTCCTCCCCTGAGGCCTGCCTCCACATCACCTTGTACTGAAAGCCAGGGGCTCCGTGCTCTGTCGCAGGCATGTCCTGCAGGAGGGGTAACACACATGTACACTGTGAGAGGAGCTTAACACACACAGAGCACTGCAATCTGCTCAGAGTGAGAGGGAATGGGCGTTTGTACACACTGCACATTTATAGATCAGATGGCCGTCTAATATACCCTCACTGCACAACAGTGCGCACTAACATTGCAATATGTAAAGGACCAAGCAATAGGTTTATTCCAGGCTGAAAAAACGTGAACTATATATATATATGTATGTATGTATTTATATATTGCAATAGTTCAGATGGGCAGCTGCGTCAGCAGGCGTAGGCTGCAAAGGAACAAGTAAAGGTTCCTGTGCAGCCTACGCCTGCTGACGCAGCTGCCCACCTGAACTATTGCAATATATAAATACATCTATATAGATCAAGTTCAGGAAGCAGGGAACTCAGCTGAATTGGTAGCCCAGTATGTGAGCTCTTGTCACAGCCTGAGGAACAGTGAGTCTGTCTCCCAATAATGCTCCATCTGTCTACAGTATATATAAATATTTGATGATATGTCTTTGTTGTAAATGTCTGTAGATTTTATTTTACTTTTATTTTTTGTTTTGTTTATTTGCTTTGGCAACACTGATTGTACCCATCGGTCATGCTAATAAAGCACCTTGAATTGAATTGAATTGGAATTGAATTGAGAGAAAGAGGGGGTGTGTGTGGGGGTGTGTGTGGGGGGGTGGGCTGTACCTTCCATCTTATCACCATGTTGTCAGCGGACGTGCCTTCACCCGTGACGTCTCTGGGGTTGCGGTCAGGGGCTGGTGACACAGACAGGGGCAGTTAGCTCTCCAGCACATTGGCATTGACTACCTCAGAGCAGACACACTGTGGCCTGTTCGTTTTTAATAAAATCTGCACAAAGCACATCATATAACTCGCGATTTGATGGGAGAGGTTTATTAGGGTAACTTGTCATTTGAGTAGAAAGCTTTATTGGGTAACTCGTGGCTTGAAAATGGAGTTTTACTGGGGTAACCCGAGATTCAAATACTGAGTTTCACTGGGGGGACTAGCAATTCAAATAGAAAACATTCCATTTCAGACGTAGGCCAGATGAGATTTTGACCTTTCCCGTACATCTGTTTAAAACTCAATTATTTCCTTTTGTCTAAATGAAAAAGCTGTCGAATTGGTTTCATCAGGCATTCCCCAAAAAGAGCCGGTTAGGACAGAATGCTCTTCTGTGAGAGCGCACATCCCAGCGCTCACCAGCATGGGGCGTGGTGTAGCTGTCCGAGGGCTCGCTGGGCTTGCCCTTGCCCAGCTTGTTTATGGCGATGACCCGGAAGCGGCTCGTGCAGAAGGGCCACAGGTCAAGGAAGGCACTGGTCGAGTCCCCGGGCACTCTCGTCAATTCGTGCCAAACGCCCTGACCCGTCCGCTCTTCCTCATACTCCACCACGAACTCTGAGAGACCGGGAGGGAGAGGAGAGGGACATCAGTGCTGGGACACCGAGGCGCTGTGTCATTATAATCAGCTGTGTATATATCCAGGTGTGTGTTGTACAGTGTCATTCAGGAGTGTATATATCCAGGTGTGTGTTGTACAGTGTCACTCAGGAGTGTATATATCCAGGAGTGTGTTGTACAGTGTCACTCAGGAGTGTATATATCCAGGTGTGTGTGTTACAGTGTCACTCAGGAGTGTATATATCCAGGTGTGCGTTGTACAGTGTCACTCAGGAGTGTATATATCCAGGTGTGTGTTGTACAGTGTCACTCAGGAGTGTATATATCCAGGTGTGCGTTGTACAGTGTCACTCAGGAGTGTATATATCCAGGTGTGCGTTGTACAGTGTCACTCAGGAGTGTATATATCCAGGTGTGTGTTGTACAGTGTCATTCAGGAGTGTATATATCCAGGTGTGTGTTGTACAGTGTCACTCAGGAGTGTATATATCCAGGTGTGTGTTGTACAGTGTCACTCAGGTGTGTATATATCCAGGTGTGTGTTGTACAGTGTCACTCAGGAGTGTATATATCCAGGTGTGTGTTGTACAGTGTCACTCAGGTGTGTATATATCCAGGTGTGTGTTGTACAGTGTCATTCAGGAGTGTATATATCCAGGTGTGCGTTGTACAGTGTCACTCAGGAGTGTATATATCCAGGTGTGTGTTGTACAGTGTCACTCAGGTGTGTATATATCCAGGTGTGTGTTGTACAGTGTCACTTGTACAGTGTACAGTGAGGTTGTGTACCTCTGAGTGTGTATGTCTAGGTGTCATACAGATGTGTGTATCTCCAGGTGTGTGTATATTCAGGCATCGCTCAGGTGTGTGTATCTATAGGTGTTGCTCAGGTGTGTGTACTGTATCTCTAGATATGTGTATCTCCAGGTGTTGCTGGGGTGTGTGTATCTCCAGGTGTGTATGTATGTCCAGGTGTCAATCAGGTGTGTACTGTATATCTGTAGGTGTGTGTATGTCCAGGTGTGTGTGTTTCTAGGTGTGTGAATCTTCAGGTGTTGCTCATGTGTGTATGTCCAGGTGTTACTCAGGTGTGTGTGTGTGTGTGTGTGTCTCCAGGCGAGCCTCACCCTGCATGGGGCTGTTGTGGTTGTCTCCAGGTGTCCAGCTCAGCCTCACACTCAGGCTTTGCGGGTCTGACAACTGTAGAGCAAAGGGGGGATCTGGGTAGTCTGTCAGAGAGAGAGAGAGAGAGAGAGAGACTTTTTTCACATGTTCATAGTTTTCAATTGATCAAAACATCAAGAATAAACCACAATAAATAAACAAGACAAAAGCCCCTCTCCTTCCCTCTCACAGCACCCTCCCTGAGATCTGCTGAGATTAAACCTCTTTTCTAAAATCCAATTAGTAATGAAAGAAACAGAACATGAATAAACACGTTCAAACACTCCAGTCGGAGAGTCAGCGATATCTTACCCACAACGGTCAGCATTGCACTGGCCTCAATGGTGTCCAGCTTCCCCATGGCAACACAGGTGTACAGACCTATGTCAGCCAGCTCCACGTCCGTCACTATCAGGGACCTTTTTGTAAAGGTGTACCTGGACACACAACACACTGTTACAGCCCAGCCCACACCACAGAGCACTGCCCACCCAGCACAACACACACGGCACTACCGCAGCCCTCTCTCCTCCCTGTCGGTCAGCGGGATCACCAGCCCTCTCCTCCCTGTCGGTCAGCCCTCTCTCCTCCCTGTCGGTCAGCCCTCTCCCCTCCCTGTCGGTCAGCGGGGTCACCAGCCCTCTCCTCCCTGTCGGTCAGCCCTCTCTCCTCCCTGTCGGTCAGCGGGATCACCAGCCCTCTCCTCCCTGTCGGTCAGTCCTCTCTCCTCCCTGTCGGTCAGCGGGATCACCAGCCCTCTCCTCCCTGTCGGTCAGCCCTCTCTCCTCCCTGTCGGTCAGCGGGGTCACCAGCCCTCTCCCCTCCCTGTCGGTCAACCAGATCTCCTCACTTGTCGCTGTCGTCGGAGCTGAAGATCTTCCTGCCGTTCTTGCGCCACACGATCTGCAGAGGTTCAAACAAGAGGTCGCCTCGGGCGACACAGTGAAACGTCGCTTTTTCTCCAGGCTGCAGCAACAGAGGAGCGGGGACCTCTTTAAACTCTGTTCTGTCTGGGAGAGAGAGGAGCAAGGAGAGGGGTTAATACACACACTGCACTGAGACAGAGGGGTTAATACACACACTGCACTGAGACAGAGGGGCTAATACACACACTGCTGTACACACACACTGCACTGAGACAGAGGGGTTAATACACACACTGCACTGAGACAGAGGGGTTAATACACACACTGCACTGAGACAGAGGGGTCAATACACACACTGCTGTACACACACACACTGCACTGAGACAGAGGGGTTAATACACACACTGCTGTACACACACACTGCACTGAGACAGAGGGGTTAATACACACACTGCACTGAGACAGAGGGGCTAATACACACACTGCTGTACACACACACTGCACTGAGACAGAAGGGTTAACACACACACTGCTGTACACACACACACTACACTGAGACAGAGGGGTTAATACACACACTGCACTGAGACAGAGGGGTTAATACACACACTGCTGTACACACACACTGCACTGAGACAGAGGGGTTAATACACACACGTCACTGAGACAGAGGGGTTAATACACACACTGCACTGAGACAGAGGGGTCAATACACACACTGCTGTACACACACACTGCACTGAGACAGAGGGGTTAATACACACACTGCTGTACACACACACTGCACTGAGACAGAGGGGTTAATACACACACTGCTGTACACACACACTGCACTGAGACAGAGGGGTTAATACACACACTGCACTGAGACAGAGGGGTTAATACACACACTGCTGTACACACACACTGCACTGAGACAGAGGGGTTAATACACACACTGCTGTACACACACACTGCACTGAGACAGAGGGGTTAACACACACACTGCTGTACAGCTCTGTGTATAGCAGTGTGTGTACAGCAGTGTACAGTTGCACCAGGTCATCTTACTGAACACGTTCAGTGTGGCATTGATGCTGATGTTGAAGTTCTCCACCCTGCAGATGTACGCTCCACTGTCTCCCCGCACGACATCCGAGATATTCAGTGTCCCATTGGCGAACTGGGACATGCGCGGGTTCGAGAGAACAGACTCTCCCCCATGTTCCCTGAAACACAAAACAGCTCACACTGTAGTACACCATCAGACACACTTCAACACACTGACACGGTGACACGCTACGAAATACACTAAACATGATGTGTAAAATGGAAGTAATTGGACAGAAAAATGTTTTATCAACAATTTTATCAAACAATGTTTGCACTATAGCCCCCGTCTCTGTGCCCCGCCTCCTCACCAGATGAGCCGGGGGCTCGGGGAGCCGAAGGCGTGGCAGGGCAGGTAGGCATTCTGCCCCTCCGTCAGCTGGTACACCTGGCCGCTCTCTGTCAGGATCTGGGGTGGCAGGTCTGGAGAGGCAGAAAATAGTGGGAACAAGTGTGTGGGTCTTACTCCCACTTTCTAAAAACTAATGACAAAAATACATTAAAATAAAAACACCAATTCCCTCACCAGCCAACCATCAACTCAATCATCCAATAACTGACAAAGGACATCACTAACACACCAGATCCCTCCTCCTCACACAGAGCATCACTAACACACCAGATCCCTCCTCCTCACACAGAGCATCACTAACACACCAGATCCCTCCTCCTCACACAGAGCATCACTAACACACCAGATCCCTCCTCCTCACACAGAGCATCATTAACACACCAGATCCCTCCTCCTCACACAGAGCATCACTAACACACCAGATCCCTCCTCCTCACACAGAGCATCACTAACACACCAGATCCCTCCTCCTCACACAGAGCATCACTAACACACCAGATCCCTCCTCCTCACACAGAGCATCACTAACACACCAGATCCCTCCTCCTCACACAGAGCATCATTAACACACCAGATCCCTCCTCCTCACACAGAGCATCACTAACACACCAGATCCCTCCTCCTCACACAGAGCATCACTAACACACCAGATCCCTCCTCCTCACACAGAGCATCACTAACACACCAGATCTCTCCTCCTCACACAGAGCATCACTAACACACCAGATCCCTCTTCCTCACACAGAGCATCACTAACACACCAGATCCCTCCTCCTCACAAAGAGCATCACTAACACACCAGATCCCTCCTCCTCACACAGAGCATCACTAACACACCAGATATTAACGCATTAATGCCAACAGAGAGTTGGGGACAAAAAGTACTTACTGATGATGTGGGTATATGTGTTGGTGAGGATGGTGCCATGTATGTTGCTGGCCTCGCACTGGAAGACAGCTGTGTCTCCGAACTGCACGTCCGTCAGGATCAGAGTGCCCCCTTCCACACGGCGGCGATCATCCTTCTCTATCTCTGCAACAGCACGGGACACAGGTGTCATAATGCATATGCAGGCCAGAGTACATATGCAATGAGAGGACAATTGGAGCTTCTGCGCTAGTACTGTCCAGCATGTCAGAGTGCAGTGTGTACAGTCAGGACAGTGGTCTCCAGTGTGTCAGAGTGCAGTGTGTACAGTCAGGACAGTGGTCTCCAGTGTGTCAGAGTGCAGTGTGTACAGTCAGGACAGTGGTCTCCAGTGTGTACAGTCAGGACAGTGGTCTCCAGAGTGTCAGAGTGCAGTGTGTACAGTCAGGACAGTGGTCTCCAGTGTGTCAGAGTGCAGTGTGTACAGTCAGGACAGTGGTCTCCAGTGTGTACAGTCAGGACAGTGGTCTCCAGCGTGTCAGAGTGCAGTGTGTACAGTCAGGACAGTGGTCTCCAGTGTGTACAGTCAGGACAGTGGTCTCCAGTGTGTCAGAGTGCAGTGTGTACAGTCAGGACAGTGGTCTCCAGTGTGTCAGAGTGCAGTGTGTACAGTCAGGACAGTGGTCTCCAGTGTGTACAGTCAGGACAGTGGTCTCCAGTGTGTCAGAGTGCAGTGTGTACAGTCAGGACAGTGGTCTCCAGTGTGTACAGTCAGGACAGTGGTCTCCAGAGTGTCAGAGTGCAGTGTGTACAGTCAGGACAGTGGTCTCCAGTGTGTCAGAGTGCAGTGTGTACAGTCAGGACAGTGGTCTCCAGTGTGTACAGTCAGGACAGTGGTCTCCAGCGTGTCAGAGTGCAGTGTGTACAGTCAGGACAGTGGTCTCCAGTGTGTACAGTCAGGACAGTGGTCTCCAGTGTGTCAGAGTGCAGTGTGTACAGTCAGGACAGTGGTCTCCAGTGTGTCAGAGTGCAGTGTGTACAGTCAGGACAGTGGTCTCCAGTGTGTACAGTCAGGACAGTGGTCTCCAGTGTGTCAGAGTGCAGTGTGTACAGTCAGGACAGTGGTCTCCAGAGTGTACAGTCAGGACAGTGGTCTCCAGTGTGTCAGAGTGCAGTGTGTACAGTCAGGACAGTGGTCTCCAGTGTGTCAGAGTGCAGTGTGTACAGTCAGGACAGTGGTCTCCAGTGTGTACAGTCAGGACAGTGGTCTCCAGTGTGTCAGAGTGCAGTGTGTACAGTCAGGACAGTGGTCTCCAGAGTGTACAGTCAGGACAGTGGTCTCCAGTGTGTCAGAGTGCAGTGTGTACAGTCAGGACAGTGGTCTCCAGAGTGTACAGTCAGGACAGTGGTCTCCAGTGTGTCAGAGTGCAGTGTGTACAGTCAGGACAGTGGTCTCCAGTGTGTACAGTCAGGACAGTGGTCTCCAGCGTGTCAGAGTGCAGTGTGTACAGTCAGGACAGTGGTCTCCAGTGTGTCAGAGTGCAGTGTGTACAGTCAGGACAGTGGTCTCCAGTGTGTCAGAGTGCAGTGTGTACAGTCAGGACAGTGGTCTCCAGAGTGTACAGTCAGGACAGTGGTCTCCAGTGTGTCAGAGTGCAGTGTGTACAGTCAGGACAGTGGTCTCCAGAGTGTACAGTCAGGACAGTGGTCTCCAGTGTGTCAGAGTGCAGTGTGTACAGTCAGGACAGTGGTCTCCAGTGTGTACAGTCAGGACAGTGGTCTCCAGAGTGTCAGAGTGCAGTGTGTACAGTCAGGACAGTGGTCTCCAGTTCCTCAGAGTGCAGTGTGTACAGTCAGGACAGTGGTCTCCAGTGTGTACAGTCAGGACAGTGGTCTCCAGTGTGTCAGAGTGCAGTGTGTACAGTCAGGACAGTGGTCTCCAGAGTGTACAGTCAGGACAGTGGTCTCCAGTGTGTCAGAGTGCAGTATGTACAGTCAGGACAGTGGTCTCCAGTGTGTCAGAGTGCAGTGTGTACAGTCAGGACAGTGGTCTCCAGTGTGTCAGAGTGCAGTGTGTACAGTCAGGACAGTGGTCTCCAGCGTGTCAGAGTGCAGTGTGTACAGTCAGGACAGTGGTCTCCAGTGTGTCAGAGTGCAGTGTGTACAGTCAGGACAGTGGTCTCCAGCGTGTCAGAGTGCAGTGTGTACAGTCAGAGTGTAGCACAGATTTAAAGATACACTCACCATCCAGCCACTGCCCATTCATCCTCCAGCGCACAGTGGGAGTGGGGATTCCTTCAGCCTCACAGTCCAGGCGCATGATCTCCCCTGGCGCATACAGACCGCTCTCGGGCACACGTGTCCAGTAGGGGGCAGCTGACAAGACACAGCATTGCATACTCATACTTGTGCACCTGTGTGAGTGTCTTACACTGAGTGTGAGTATTGCCTATTGAGAGTCACCCAGTTTGTGAGAGTATTGCCCAGTGAGGGAGTTATTACCCCGTGTGAGAATTATTACCCCATGTGAGAGTATTTCCCAGTGAGAGAGTTATTACCCCGTGTGAGAATTATTACCCCATGTGAGAGTATTTCCCAGTGAGAGAGTTATTACCCCGTGTGAGAATTATTACCCCATGTGAGAGTATTTCCCAGTGAGAGAGTTATTACCCCGTGTGAGAATTATTACCCCTTGTGAGAGTATTGCCCAGTGAGAGAGTTATTACCCCGTGTGAGAGTATTGCCCAGTGAGTGTGTTATTACCCCGTGTGAGAGTATTGCCCAGTGAGTGTGTTATTACCCCGAGTGAGAGTATTGCCCATACCCCGAATGAGAGTATTGTCCAGTGAGAGTTATTACCCCGAGTGAGAGTACTGCCCAGTGAGGGAGTTATTACCCCGAGTGAGAGTACTGCCCAGTGAGGGAGTTATTACCCCGTGTGAGAGTATTGCCCAGTGAGTGTGTTATTACCCTGAGTGAGAGTCATTACCCTGCCCAGTGAGAGTTATTACCCCGAGTGGGAGTACTGCCCAGTGAGGGAGTTATAACCCCAAGTGAGAGTACTGCCCAGTGAGGGAGTTATTACCCCAAGTGAGAGTATTGCCCAGTGAGAGTTATTACCCCGAGTGAGAGTACTGCCCAGTGGGGGAGTTATTGCCCCGAGTGAGAGTCATTACCCTGCACGGTGACGGTGAAGATGTGTGTTGCCTTGCCCTGGTCGTTGCTGGCCGTGCACTGGTACTCCCCATCGTCGCTCTCCACCACGTTCTCGATGCGCAGCAACTTCCCGAAGCTCTGCAGCGAGGCCCTTGCGTCAGAGAGGTCGCCGTCCTTCCGCTCCCACTCCAGGTGAGGCGTGGGGCTGGGGGAGGAACAGGCGGGAGGGTCAGCTAATCTGCTTCCTGACACATTTCCCCTTTTTCCCCGCACAACACTCCGCCCGCACCCTTGAGACGGCGATGCCTGCCCAGCGCAGGCTCCAGGAGGCGAGAGAGCGAAGGACGGCCCATCTCCCCGAAGATAACGCATCGAATCCCAGAATTCCCACCCCCGCCAGAATCGGAACAGCTCCCGCTCCTACTGGGGGAGGAAACTCAATAGAGCTGCAGCCCAGTGTATCAGCTCCTGTCACAGCCCGAGGGACCCTGAGCCTGTCTCCCAGTGATGATTTACAGTGCGGATTACGTGATGTCTGTTAATATCCAATAATGTGTCTGTACTGGGAATGTCTGAAACCGTGTTTACTGTTCCCGCGTAGGAAACACATGAGTAGAACTGGAGGAGGAGTGATCCCGAGAGTGAGAAAGAGTGAGGTTTATGGAGTGAGTGCAGGCATGACAGAGGGACTCACAGCCCCTCGGCGATGCACTCCAGCTCCAAGGTCTGACCCCTCAGCGCCATGTGGGTGCTCTGCGATCCTCTGGGCAGCAGGAGGCTGGGCTTCCTGTTCTTCATCGCATTCGCTGGGGAGAGAGAGAGGGGGTGGGGTTCGCCTCGCGTAGACAGATGGGGCACATCGGGGCGCCCCGGTCTGTCCACACAGGCGTGGAAAAACAGCGGGCAAGAAACAGGACTCTGCAGGGCCCAGTCCCCTGGGCCCCAAAGGAATCGGTCTTAAATTCCTGACTGCAGAACATCACCCTCCTCCTGTATGGCACTGGGTAGGGGCCCAGTGCCAGCAAACTGGACAACTGTCCAGCTGTGACCCCGACTTCTGGTGCCCTGCCCAGCTGCTCCCAGGAGCTCGGGGAGAGGAGCCCAGAGACAGTGCAAGAGCTGCTGCTCTCCATACACAGCACTCCCAGAGTGCATCAGTGTGTGTCTGTGTGTGTCAGTCTCAGTGTGTCTCAGACTCAGTGTGTCAGTGTGTGTCAGTCTCAGTGTGTCTCAGACTCAGTGTGTCAGTGTGTCTCAGTCTCAGACTCAGTATGGGTCAGTCTCAGTGTGTGTCAGTTTCAGACTCAGTGTGTCTCAGACTCAGTGTGTCAGTGTGTGTCAGACTCAGTGTGTCTCAGACTCAGTGTGTCAGTGTGTGTCAGACTCAGTGTGTGTCAGTCTCAGACTCAGTGTATCTCAGTCTCAGACTCAGTGTGTGTCAGTCTCAGACTCTTTGTGTGTCAGTCTCAGTGTGTCAGTGTGTCTCAGTCTCAGACTCAGTATGTGTCAGTCTCAGTGTGTGTCAGTTTCATACTCAGTGTGTCTCAGACTCAGTGTGTCAGTGTGTCAGTCTCAGTGTGTGAGTGTGTGTCAGTCTCAGTGTGTCTCAGACTCAGTGTGTCAGTCTCAGTGTGAGTGTGTGTCAGTCTCAGTGTGTGTCAGTCTCAGACTCAGTGTGCGTCAGACTCAGTGTGTGTCAGACTCAGTGTGTCAGTGTGTCTCAGTCTCAGACTCAGTGTGTCTCAGACTCAGTGTGTCAGTGTGTGTCAGACTCAGTGTGTCTCAGACTCAGTGTGTCAGTGTGTGTCAGACTCAGTGTGTGTCAGTCTCAGACTCAGTGTGTCAGTCTCAGACTCAGTGTATCTCAGTCTCAGACTCAGTGTGTGTCAGTCTCAGTGTGTCAGTGTGTCTCAGTCTCAGACTCAGTATGTGTCAGTCTCAGTGTGTGTCAGTTTCAGACTCAGTGTGTCTCAGACTGAGTGTGTCAGTGTGTCTCAGACTCAGTGTGTCAGTGTGTGTCAGACTCAGTGTGTCTCAGACTCAGTGTGTCAGTGTATCTCAGACTCAGTGTGTTACAGACTCAGTGTGTGTCAGACTCAGTGTGTCTCAGACTCAGTGTGTCAGTGTGTGTCAGTCTCAGACTCAGTGTGTGTCAGTCTCAGACTCAGTGTATCTCAGTCTCAGACTCAGTGTGTGTCAGTCTCAGACTCAGTGTGTGTCAGTCTCAGTGTGTCAGTGTGTCTCAGTCTCAGACTCAGTATGTGTCAGTCTCAGTGTGTGTCAGTTTCAGACCCAGTGTGTCTCAGACTCAGTGTGTCAATCTCAGTGTGTGAGTGTGTGTCAGTCTCAGTGTGTGTCAGTCTCAGACTCAGTGTGTGTCAGTCTCAGTGTGTCTCAGACTCAGTGTGTCAGTGTGTGTCAGTCTCAGTGTGTGTCAGTCTCAGACTCAGTGTGTGTCAGTCTCAGTGTGTCTCAGACTCAGTGTGTCAGTGTGTGTCAGTCTCAGACTCAGTGTGTGTCAGTCTCAGTGTGTCTCAGACTCAGTGTGTCAGTGTGTGTCAGTCTCAGACTCAGTGTGTGTCAGTCTCAGTGTGTCTCAGACTCAGTGTGTCAGTGTGTGTCAGTCTCAGACTCAGTGTGTCAGTCTCAGTGTGTCTTCCTGTTTGGCAGTAGCTCAGACAGCTGTGCTCCTGGCTGTCTAACACTCACTGGTCGTGACCTTCAGTTTGATGGGCTCTTTCTGCAGGATGGTGCGTGCGCTGATGAACTGGGCGTGACAGATGTAGTCGTCTCTGCTGTCTTTCTGTGTCACATGAGAGAAATACAGGTTTCCATCTCGGCCCTGCGTGACGCGCTCGTTCTGATCGATGTGCCGCAGGACTGAAAGAGAGAGAGAGAGAGAGAGAAAGAGCCTCATTTACCCACAGGTAGACTCCTGCCCCAGTCAGACCCAGAGAGCTAGACTCCGGAACAGCAAGAGACACAAGAGGAGACTCGGAGACAGACAGGAAGAGGTACCGTGGAGGAGAGGAAGACAAACAGGTAGCAGGACTTACATTCGTCCATCCAGTGGATATATGGGGTGACAATGCTTTTCGGGGGGTTACAGGGCAGGATCACGCTCTCCCCTTCCTCCACCACCTTCGGCACTATGTTCTCCTTCTGCCACTTCGGCGGCTCTGGCACACAGTGGGGACAGGACTGCTGTCAGGCGCAAGTTGCTGACATGTGGAAAACCAGCTGCACGGTGAGACTGAGCAATCACAACTTGTTTTGTTTTTTTGTACAAACACATAGGACTGGAGGCACATCTTCCCAACCAAAGACAGCCACAGCATCCGCTAGGGGGTGCTAACGCCCTTCTGTCCAGCTTCCTTCATTTAGATATAGTGTCTACAGACAACGCAGGTAAAATCTCCCGGCCCTCTCCTTCCTTCAGTGAAGGACACTGCTCTGAGCCTTAAACAGGCAGACATTCCTCTGCCTCACGCCTGGATGTGCTGACCGCTTGTGCATTTCTAAGGCTACCGAGACAGACAGCGGTTTCATCGTTTGTGATCTGAACTGGTTTTGTATTTATCAGGCTGCCTCTGACATTACTCCCACACTGGCTGCCTGGACAGGTTTCCCAGTTCTGAGATGAGCAGCAGGGCTGCTGTAAAGGCTATATGTTAATTTGCAAGGCTAGCAGGACCTCACGAAGACACTAGGACCACGCAACATGATTGCAGTTTTCTTTTATAGGTGAACGCAGGGCTGCACGTATGCGTGTATAAAAACACCCTGACACACAGAGAGCTATTGATCCCCCAGGAGCCCTTTCTCTGCAGCACGGAGACTGCTGTGTGACATCATGGGCTGCCCAGTTTCCTGGGTAACAGTTGTCAAGGCAACGGTGGGGAGGGACTGACAGGTAGCTTCTCTGTCTTAAGCGTGCTGAGCCAGGAAGAGCCCCCAGCTGCCACAGAACTGGATCCACGGGCAATCCATTCTGTGCCTGAATGTGCGCCGAATTATTCTGCACAGTGCGGTATAGTTCTGCAGCGTGGAATTAATGTTAATTACTCAATGAATTACATACAGAGCTGTGTGGCAAAAGTGCAGGACACTAGACTCTATTGCACCATGACTAGTCCTGAGCAAAACGGACTGTTTCTCTTTCTGCAGGAGCAGAGACGAGGGAATCCTCATAGTGAGGCAATTTCAGACTTCCCAACTTTCCTAAGCCGAAAAGAGCTTAATTTCTATTCTTTACCCCCAAAACTCCTCAGGCTGAGCTTGCAGGCTTCCTGCCTCTGTTAAAGAAATGACCTGTCTGCTCGGGGCTTTCCTCCTGCAAGCTGGGGACGAGCTCAGCAGACAAGCAGGGCTGGGCTGGGGAGCATCCAGAAGAAATTCTGGATAACTTTCTGCTAGCTCTGCCCAGCGGCAGGTCCGGAATCTTGGAATTCCGGAAACTGAGTTCCTGTTGCAACACCCCGCGCAGGTGGCGGGGCGGCCCGTTTGGCGAGAGGGCTGCGGGTTCAAGCCCCGAGCTGTGCCGCACCCTCGGCCTCTGTCCCTCTGCCCCCCCCCCCCACAGCAGCGGGAGTAGGGGGGTGCGAGCCCGCCGGGAAGGGGCGCCCCTGTGCTGCCCGGCCGCACTCACTCTCGGTCACCAGCTGGGTCTCGTGCGTCATGGCGGTGCCCAGGGCGTTGTCGGCGTAGCAGCGGTACGTGCCCTGGAACTCGCTGATGGGGCCGTTGCCGGCGGTGACGCTGAAGGTGCCGGTACCGGGCTGGGTTCTGAAGCGGTGGTCAGAACTGGGCCTAAACTCCACGCCGTCCTTCACCCAGCGGAACCTGGTGGGGGGAGAGAGGCAAGGAGAAGTTGAAGGACTGGGGTCCCAGGACAGAGCAGGGGGGGTGTTACAGACGGGGGGGCACTCCTGCTCTGATCTCGCAGACGCACACCCTCTGCCGGGGCTGTGTGTGTGTGTGACCTGACCACACCAGTCACTGCGATATCTGAGCTGGGGATGAGGACAGGAGGCTGGTCCTGACCACAGTGCCCACAGCTGGGCCAATGGCCATTCTAACTGGACTCCGCCCTCTGTGACCTAGGTGCTGGACCTGTTGCACCAGTCCAGATATCAGCAGATAGATACGGAGCATGCACTTCCCGGAGCTTTCCCACGGAACGGCAGAATTCCCGGCAGCCCCTGGCACCGGGATGGCTGGGAATGGTGTGGAAGGGTTTGGGTATTTGTTGCACGTCAAGTGGCTGTGCATGACCAGGGCCCTCAAGGGCAGGGCAGTACTGCCCACTGTGCCTCTGCCAGCAGCTGCCCAAGAGCCACTGCCCACATTCGCACAAGCACACGCACACACCCACGTGTACACACATACACACACACACACACGCACACACATGCACACTTGTACACAGGCATGCACAACCGTGCACACACCTATGCACACATGTACACATGCATGCAAACATGTACACACATGCATGCACGCACCCACATGCACACTTGTACACAGGCATGCACACACCTATGCACACATGAACACACTTGCACGCACACATGTACACACATGCATGCACACGTGTACACACACAAACGCGCAAGCACACGCGGACACTGGTGTTCTCTCCACCAGGCTGGGGTCAGGAACACAGACTCCAGAGATGGGCGAGTCGGTGAAGACAGGGAGGGAAGGGCGAGGAACAATATACACCCCCGCGCGCTGGCACTGCGGTCACACTCACGAAGGGCTGGGCGAGCCCGAGGCCTCGCAGGTGAGGGTGATGTCATCGCTGGAGAAGGCGGTGAGGTTCCTCGGGGACTGGGCCGTGATCACAGGGGGCTGGTCATCTGGAGAGGGAGAGGGGGGTTAACACATGCACTGTACACTGCTGTGCACTAGCGCAGCACTCAGAGACAGGGCGGGAAGTGATCTGAAGACCTCTACTGAAACAGGCTTGGAAGACGGCAAACAGAGAGCCAGCCTTCTGTTGTATGAGCAGTGACACTGGTGGACCAGCAGGTGGCGCTGTCTTTCTAGTTCTCCTTATTCCTTACAGCCCCCCAGGGCAGTGCCCCCCCGTGTGGCAACAGGAGTCGTCGTGCTGAAGCTGGTTTCTATTAAACAGATGTTAAACATAGTTCCTATCTGCTGTGCACAGTGAAAAATCCTATTCAAAATAACTTCTTACATTAGGATCTAAGAACCATAAATTCTTTGTTGGTGCCTGTTGTTGCAGGGCTGGAATAATGCATTCCCATACTGGATTAGCACACAGGATTCGGTCTAGGATTCTAAGGTTTTGCTTTCTCGCACAGCGGCACTAACACAATTACAGTTGGGAGTATGTCCCCGTCACCCCTGTACACTATGAGGAATTATTCCCCCAGCAGACCTCTGTCTACAGCTTTGCTCTCCTGTCCACTGCGAAGCTCTGTTTAACCCTGTCCCATACACAGAACTGTTATTTCCACAAGAGGAGGTGTCGTCTTGACCGTCACACTGCAATGCTCTTCTGCTAGAGGAAATCCATCCACAGTAAGATTAATCCAGCTGGTTCCGATCTAAAGCGCAGAAGGCAGAGGAGTTCCTCTCTCTTGCCACTTGTGTCCTGCAGGGGGAGCTGCTGCCTACATGGGCAGGGCCAGACCACTAGCATCTCTTAAAAGCTGTGGAGATCCTCAGGGAGACATAAGCTATATAAATGCAAAACACTGATATTACAAATAAGTGTCATTTTTCTAACATATTTTTAACATGGCCTTGATTACACTGTCCTGCATTGTCTCTATAAAAACCCCGTGTCTCTTCTTTAAATGTAGATATTTACATTTTAATGAAATGCGCATTATTAAAAAACTGGTTTCACCTCACCAGGCCAATATAAAGACAATTTGAATTTAAAATTTGAATTTTGGAGAGAGAGGTGGAGATGGAGAGAGGAGACAGAGAGATAGGAGAGGGAGGAAGAGAGACTGGAGAGACAGAGAGATTTATTAAAACCATGCGTGGCCTCAAAGTCAGATGAGAGGCATCCTGGAGACAGAGATAATAAGAATTTCTGATCTGATGAAATTTACTATATTATAGCCTTCAGGCTCCTCTGAGATATTGGAGTCACGAAGGTTAAACTCTCCCTCCATCGCTCTCTCTCTCTCTCTCTCCTCTCTCGGTCTGCCTCCTCTTACAGGCCTGACTGGGCCCTTACAGTGTTGCACAACAGCCCATTAACAACAGCAGCAACAGGTAATTAAGTACAATAGCTGCAGTGTAGAAAATAACAGGTGGACGTTCTTAACTGGAGTTGGGGAAGGAAGATGACAGGCAAGCGTCTCACCTCCGCAGTTCAAAATCAGTATCATCGCCCACAGCAGCTGTCAGAGCTGTATACCGTGCATGAATCACACGCAAACCCCTCTTCTTCTCTCATGTCTGCTTGTGCAACCCTCATCTCCCCCGTCCCCACGCCAACAGCCCCCCGTGGTTAACGCCTCACTTCACAGCGGCCCCTGGGGTTTAATCCAGGTCTCACTCCACCTCAGTACTCAACAAACATCCAACACTTTTCATTCTTGGGTGTCATTATTCCATCCATCCATTTTCTAACTGTTTCTTCCAATTCCGGATCGCGGGGGACCCAGAGCCTATTCTAGCCAGCAATGGGCTCAAGGCAGGGTACACTGGAAGTGCTGCTGGAAGAGGTGTTAGTGGGGCCAGTAGGGGGCGCTCACCCTGCAGTCTGTGTGGGTCCTAATGCCCCAGTATAGTGACGGGGACACTAGACTGTAAAATAGGCGCCGTCCTTCTGATTACACTTAAAACAGAGGTCCTCTCTGTGGTCAATAAAAATCCCGGGGCGTTTCTCGAAAAGAGTAGGGCTGTCACCCCAGTGTCCTGGCCAAATTTCCCACTGGCCTTTACCCATCATGGCCTCCTAATAACCCCCCTCTCTGAACTGGCTTCATCACTCTGCTCTCCTCCCCACTGAGAGCTGGTGTGTGGGGGGAGGACTGGAGCATCATCCAGGTGGGGCTGCACACTGGTGGGGGTGGAGGGGATCCCCATTACCTGTACAGCGCTGTGTGTTGAGTGTCCTATATAAGTGGAAGGGATTATTATTATGACACCCCTGGAAAGGATGCCAGTCCATTGCGGGGCACACACAGACACACACGCACACACTCACACCCTCACACCAGGGCCAGAATCTTCCTGGAGGCCAAGAAACTTCCCAGTATGTTTTCAGACTGTGGGAGGAAACCCACACGAACACAGGGAGAAGATACAAACTCCACACAGACAGCACCAAAGGACTATCTGACCACAGGGGGCTGTAGGCGTGGGGACGGGGGAGATGAGGGTTGCACAAGCAGACATGAGAGAAGAAGAGGGGTTTGCCACCCTGTCATTATCTTATCTCAGGACACTGAAGATAGCGATATACGAACAGCTCGTGTGCTGACTGGCCACTGGGGAAATATCCAAACATCATACTTTGTGTCTCCCATTTCTCCTTAAGAGAAACTGGTTTTCATTGCTCTACTCCTGAAAGTAATCATTTAACATCCCTGTTTTTGAGACAGATGTTATCATGGGCTTCAGTGCAGCTGTTTTTATCTTGTGGGTTTCCTGCTTGAAGAGATTCAGACAACATGGCAATGGAACTTCCTTCTCAGACGGGCAAAACTAGTGATTCATGCTAAGCAGAAGAGCAGGACTGAGGGCCAGGAATTCTTCAGTGTTGTTCTGCATTTAGAGCCTAGGAGAAGAGCTACTTCTGCAGGTGCCTGAATGATCTGCTGGTACAAAAACTGTGCCATCAAACACGCTTCCCTCTAATCTGTCATGAGCGCATTACATTTGGACCTTGTTTTATCTGCTGGGAGGGCAACATCTATTTTTCCCTGCTGACAGAGGGAGCACAGCCTGTCATCTCTTCTGTGGTTACCGAGCCTGTCCACTCTGGGCAGCCAGGTCTGCCTATGTCCAGGTTCTATGTCCAGTTTGTGATCACTGAGCCTGTCCACTCTGGGCAGCCAGGTCTGCCTGTGTCCAGGTTCTATGTCCAGTTTGTGATCACTGAGCCTGTCCACTCTGGGCAGCCAGGTCTGCCTGTGTCTCCCAGTTTCTGTGGTCAGGTTGAGGTCAATGAGCCTGTCCACTCTGGGCAGCCCGGTCTGCCTGTGTCTCCCAGTTTCTGTGGTCAGGTTGAGGTCACTGAGCCTGTCCACTCTGGGCAGCCCGGTCTGCCTGTGTCTCCCAGTTTCTATGGTCAGGTTGAGGTCAATGAGCCTGAACTTCATCAGGGTCAGTTTCACCCTGTTGTCTTTCATCCTGGTCAGGTACTTGGCCAGTGTTTCCAGACATAATCACAGACTACGAGCTCAGAAAATGGCAAAAGCTCTGACCCCCAAGACACACAATCAGCTGCAACCCACAGAGTCCATGCAGGTCATGTTGAACAGAGAAGACTTGGGATGTTTTCTCACTTTTCCCCCCACAATTCATCATCTTTTAAATCCACTGAAGAACAGCAGAGTCTGCAGTCCTGTGCAATCAGTTCTCTGAGGTTTTCTAATCTGATAACGGATACCATCTGGTGTTGGATAGTACACTCTGATTCCACTACCGAGGCTAATCGCTGTGTCTCTGCTTAGTACACATTTCCTTGCAGAGTCATGCCTTCTCCCTGCAATGATCACCAGAATGAAACCTTCCACATGCTCCTTGGAATCTGCTCTCACTGCTCTGCAGTTCTCACACATTATCCATTAATCATTGAGGTCTGCTTGTGTTCACTCAGCCCTTACACTAGCACTTATTATCCTTCAGCTGAAAAAGCAGAATTAGGACTCCAGCCTGCTTAGTAATTAATGACCAATATCAAACGTACTATTTTTGCCAGAGGTTACAATTTTACTTAATCTGCAATTAAGCTGTATGAGGCTTTTCCATCTGGATTCAGATCACTGCCTAGTACAGGAACGGCTCTTGTTGGGTTACTAATGATCTGCTACTGGGTGTTTGTTCTGGGTTTTTATACCCCTTCTTGTCCTGCTGGTCCTCAGTGCTGCCCTTGGCACTGTTGATCAGACCATGAGAACAGTTACAAAGGAGAGGAGGTCTTTACATCTTTGAGGAAGCCACTGCTTAACCAAAAATACCTCCCTTACCCTCCCAGAAATGACGTAAAACGTCAGGTCAAGATGAGTATGGATTAGAGATACGTGTGTTTCCCAGGGAGAGAGGTGGAGGAGATGAGAGAGCGAAGGGAGAGAGGAGAGAGAGTCCCAAAGGCAGGGAGGCAGGATTAAAAGACGAGACACTTACTCTGCGTTTTGTTGTCTGTTGGTCCGGGACAGCAGCAGGGACAGAGGAAGACGCTGGTGTTAGTGGTGCACATTCACAGACAGGCAAGTACAAGACACTTATTAACATCGTTATCACTCTGCACTGACGCATGAGCTGTAAGCGCTGGCCTGGCTGCACAGACACGGGGTTACCAGAGTGGTGTGTGGCTGAGGGGATGCAGACCTTCACCTGCAGCACTGATCCCGAGTTGGTCTGGCGCCTGTTTGGGTACCAGCAGCCCATCCATGAACGTGAGCAGTCTGAAGTCTGAGGCCGCACCACAGGGCTCAGTGCAGGGACCTTTTCTACTATTCATATGTTGCTGCATGGTCACATTATTCACAGCCAGGGACCCAGAGTTTACCGTCATTCTGACGACACCCACAGCGATCTGCAGCCCAAACCAGACACTACTGCTGCAGCATCAGTGCTTTAAAGGTGCAGACCTGATGTTATGATATAAATGCAAAAAGTTAGACTGTGACAAGACTGGGTTTATGCTCCCAACGGCAGTTAAACAATGTTGGTGACTTCAGTGTTCTTAGTGATGGTGCGGAAATGAAGCCCTTAATGGGCATTCAGCATAACACTGCTCCGTGAACACCCTCATTCTACATATCTGATGCTGAAATACAGATACACACATTTATTTATTCAAGTAATGCCTTATTCACTGGGGCATCTTCTGAGGTACTAAATAGACTTCAGTGTATCCAGAAGTCTGTCACTCCTGTTTTAGTTAAGAGCTCTCTGCCTCAGCACTTAACTCCCGTACTATGGTAAATTGCACTCATTCTGTTGATTCTGGCCTTCTCACTCTGCTGAAGACCAGACTCCACACAGTGTAACAGAGCCTTCTCACTCTGCTGAAGACCAGACTCCACACAGGCTGTTCTCTTATATAGATCCTGGAGTGTTTTTAAAAGGGCTCGTAAGTAAAATTGTTAATATTTCCAGTAATCCTGTGAGCTGTATGCGCTGGTAGATTGTGTTAGCAAAGCAGACAAGCAGATCGGAGATGATGATTTACATTTTGCTGCTTTGTGACTCCTCCTGCTCGCCTTTGCAATGTCACTGAAACACAGCTGCCCACAGGGTGTGTGTAAGCTGTGTGACTGCGTTGTGAATCCCTGCTGCTTGTGATGACACGGCGTGCGAGCTGTGTGCCAGTGCATGCTGTAAACACTGAAACACACAATTACTGATCAATTAAGCACAACAAACCACAGGCTCTCCTCCTCTCTCCTCTCTTTGTCTCGGGGCTCTGAGACACTCCGAGAACTTCTTACTTGCCTCTTTTTATGAATGGATGGGTCTTTCAGAGTTAAGTCCGCGGTTATATATTTTTGAAAATTTGATTGATGTGTTTATTGAGTGGGATTCGTGACGGCTGCTCATGCTTGCAAGTGTGATTTAAAAAATATAGACTGTGAAATTGAATGGATTCTATATTTTTTTTGACACAATTGAGTAATCTGGGTTATTACGAAGCCTCTATCCTTTACTCTGTTGCTTTCCCTGCCTCTCTCTCTCTCAGTCTCCTTCCAACCCCACCCCACCCTAAGAGTCAGTATGACACAGAGCATCACCCAGCTGCCATGGCAACCGCTTCAGCACCGCACTGACTGTTTGAGTGACACACGCGCCCTGTGTGTCACAGACTGTGTAGCACTGCGTTTCAGACTTGCACAACCGTCACCAGGAGAGCAATAATTCCCACGACCAGAGGCAGGGCCGATGTGCGGAGAGGGGAGGTGAGAAGAGGGCGAGGGAGAAACTGGAGGAGCTAAGGACAGAGGAAGGCAAGCGAGGGTGGGAGGAGCCAGAGGCGGGAAGGAAAGGTGCACAGGAGCAGTGGGAGAGCAGGAAGGAGATTGGAGGAAGAGGCTGGTGCACTCTCGGGAGGACAGAGGGACAGATGATGTGGAGAGGAGAGGGGAGCAGTGAGGAGGGGTGTGTATGTAGGGGGGGCCGGAGGGGATTTGACAAGTGGCAGTCTGGTCCGTCGCTCCCCTCCCCCTCCTGGAGGAACAGATGCTGTAACAGAGGAAAGGAATGGAAGGAGGAGGGGGCAGGAGGGGGGGGGGGAGTCCCAGCGGGATTTAAAACAAGCTCAGTGCAACCTGTTTCTGTGGAAATAAACTGCGCCCTCCACCTCTCCCTCCCTCCCACTGCCTCCTGGCCTGTTCTCTCTTCCCTGAACCCCCTTCCCTGCCTACAGCCCTCTCCCCAGTCTCTCTTTCCCCCACGATCCACCTTTCTTCCACACTCCCTCTCTCTCTCGTTCTCTGCACCTCTCTGCCCGTCTTCTTTCTCCGCAGTTCTGTTTTTACTTTCTCTCCATTTTGCTCTCTCTGTTCCTGACACATGGAAAAGGTCAAAGTCAGGGGCTGAAGTGACAGTCAGATGGATAGATTAACCTCCAACCTCCTGTCATCTTCAGCATCCTGAGATGTTGCATCCTTTCTGCCC
This sequence comes from Lepisosteus platostomus, assembly GCF_059453375.1. NCBI lineage: Eukaryota > Metazoa > Chordata > Actinopteri > Semionotiformes > Lepisosteidae > Lepisosteus > Lepisosteus platostomus. Next base: position 4,108,087 of record NC_142613.1, read on the forward strand.
TGATCTATGAACTGTGAACTTTACCCTTTTGGGCATGACTTCAAAACCCTCACCTTGGTGACCCCAGTGGTTGCTGGTTTTCCATCAAGCTGGACTATCAATTACTTAAATGATGTAACATTGATTTTTTAATTGCATTCTGCGCCTGCAAGTTTTTAAGTTACTCATCAATCCGTGCTTTATCAGGGAGCTGTTTATTCTGGGCAGGGAGCATGGCACCCTGAGCCTAGCCTGGAAGTACGGGGTGCCAGGCAGGATTGACCCTGGATGCACAAATAGCCCATCCCAGGGCCCACACACACACACGCACAGGGAGAAAAAAAACTGGGAAGCACAAATGAACCCAGCCAGCAATGTGTTGAAAGCTGGGAGGAGAGCACAGCTCCTAACGAAAACCTACGTGAACATGGTGTTGGGAGAACATGCAAACTCCAGACAGAAGGAGTCTGTTTGGAATTCAACCCAGAACACAGGAGCTGTGAGACACCAGCGCTAACCACCCTGTGTTTACATGCCACCCCTTAAAGGTTCTAATAATTTTTGACTAAGATAAAATCTGACATTTCAAAAGAGCAGTCAAAAGAAAGAGCAGTGGATACTGGTTCTCAGCAGGCCCTGGACTGAGAAGCCATGCTCTGTCTGTACAAGAGTCAGACAGTCAGGGAGGGGGACACTCTGTGTCTGCTCTTGTGCGAGTCTGTAATGCTGTGTGTGATGGGAGCCAAATAGATCTCATCCGTAAATGAAAACTCCCATCATCAGATTGGTACAGTGAGACCAGGACAATCAGAGTAGCTCATCCATGACCAGTTTTTTTATCATGGAGGGCAGTGCAGTGCTTTATAGTCCAGCCCTCTCCTGTACAGTACATACAGTAGGTGACCACACCACCTTGAAATGTAAGGAAAGAAGACTGCTGTAAAGTACAATTCAGAAGTGTAGATGTATAGTCCAGACCAGTGCTGTAGAGTACAATCAAATACTTCTGAGTACAGTCCAGGCCAGTCCAGTCCTGTAGGATACAGTCCAGGCCTACCCAGTGCTGTAGAGCACAGCCCAGGCCTATAAAATGCAGTCCAGGTCAAGCTAGTGCTATATAGTACAGTCTGGTGCTATAGAGAACAATCTAGTCCAGTGTTATAATAGCATTGGATTTTGCTCCGAGTCCAGTCTAGTGCTGTACAGTGTTGTTGAATGCAGTTCCAGGCCAGTCCAGTGCTGTAGAGTACAGTTCAGTGCTGCAGAGTACAGTCAAACTTAGTCCAGTGCTGTAGATCACAGTCCAGTGATGTAGACCATAGTTGTTTAGTCCAGTCATGTTCAGTGTAGTAGAGTCCAGTGCTGTAGAATACAGTTCCAGGCCAGTCCAGTACTGTAGACTACAGTATAGTGCAGACCCATGCTGTATAGTCCAGTCCAATTTAGTGTAGTACAGTCCAGTGCTGTAGATCACAGGCCAGGGATGTAGACTATAGTGCAGACCCATGCTGTATAGTCCAGTCCAGTGCTGTAGCATACAGTACCAACCAGAGTCCAGCCCACTGCTGTAGGGCATAATGCCAGTCCAGTATCATGTAAGACACAAGAATTAGTAACTTAGAGCACACAGTGAACTTCAGCACAGTAAGGAACATCAGATTTGAGCACAGTAGCTCACAGACAGCAGTAGGGGGAACATTGGCAGTGGAAATAATATTTAAATAATAAAAATGGGTACTCACAGCCTTTGGGAATGTGGATAACAGCTCTGGATGGCACTGGAGCATGAGAGAGGAGGAAGAGTGCGAGGAAGAGGAAAAGTGGGGAGAGACAGCACTCCCCACTGGAGGCACGCTGACACTGCAACTTCATCGTCTTGTCAGCTTACACTCCCATGAACACTCTCTTTTCTCGCACACACACACACACACACACACACACACACACCACTGTCTCCCGACGCAGGGAGAACACCCTCGCTGTCCGTCCCCTCTTCTCTCCTCTTCCTCCCTCCTGGGTCTGCTTCTTCCTGGTGTACAGCCCGGCAAAACCGGAGTGCGTGAGTGCGCTCGGAGAGCCTCTCTCTTTCCCTCACTCACTTCCTCCTGCCGTCTTCTGGAAAAGAGAGGGAGCAGGTGAGTCCAGAGAGAGAGGGAGACAGGTGAGAGGGCAGAGAGCAACTCAGGTCTTTGTCAGACCGCAGTGCTTAACGGCAGGGACAGTATGGCCTCCCTGAGGTTCCCTACTGGTACAGAATGGCTGCACTGCGTCACCCAGGTGAGGCTGCTGGGGCAGAATGAACACTGTGCGTCTCCCAGGTGTGGCTGCTGGTGCAGAATGGTCACTTGTGTGTCTCCCAGGTGGGGCTGCTGGGGCAGAATGAACACTGTGTGTCTCCCAGGTGGGGCTGCTGGTGCAGAATGGCCGCTGTGTGTTTCCCAGGTGGGGATGCTGGTGCAGAATGAACACTGTGCGTCTCCCAGGTGGGGCTGCTGGTGCAGAATGGCCGCTGTGTGTTTCCCAGGTGGGGCTGCTGGTGCAGAATGAACACTGTGTGTTTCCCAGGTGGATTGCACACTGTGGTGGTGGGGTTTGTTTCCAGTACTGGCTATGGCACTACAAAGGAAGAGCTGCACCAGTGTCTGCAAGCCTGCGGCACCGTGTGCGAGCAATTAGAGGGAAACAGGAAAACAGCCCGGACAAGCGCAGGAATACACTGGCACACAGGATAAAGAGGGAGAGAGAGACCGAGTACGCAGGAACAGACATACAGACAGACAGGCTACAGAGGGAGAGAGACAGACAGACTAAGGCACAGAGAGTGAGACAGATACAGGGATAGAAAGTGAAGCACACAGACACAGTGAGACAGGCTGTGACTGTCAGTGTTCAGTAACAGAACTGTAAGTATGGGACAGGTTGGGGTGGTGAATAATTAACACAGAGGGGAGTGTGTAGTAATGAACCCCCCCACCAGACAGACTAACCCTGAGGGATGGAGCTGGGGGGGGGGCTTGTACATGTTATTTCATTTTCTCTTTACCCCTCCCCCTCTCTTTACAAATCCCTCCATCTCCCCAGCTGGAGATGTTAAATATTTAAACAGCCCATGGTACAGTCACGCAACATTGCACACCAAGCACAGAACCACTCCATCATCAGCAAATCTGCACAGAACTGTAAACACATCCAGTCCAGCTCATCATCGCCAAATCTGCACAGAACTGTAAACACATCCAGTCCAGCTCATCATCATCGGTCAGTACAGAACTGTAAACACACCCAGTCCAGCTCATCGTCGCCGGTCAGTACAGAACTGTAAACACACCCAGTCCAGCTCAGTGTCACCGGTCAGTACAGAACTGTAGACACACCCGGTCCGGCTCATCGTCACCGGTCAGTACAGAACTGTAAACACACCCAGTCCAGCTCATCGTCACCGGTCCGTACAGAACTGTAAACACACCCAGTCCAGCTCATCGTCGCCGGTCAGTACAGAACTGTAAACACACCCAGTCCAGCTCAGTGTCACCGGTCAGTACAGAACTGTAGACACACCCAGTCCAGCTCAGTGTCACCGGTCAGTACAGAACTGTAGACACACCCAGTCCAGCTCATCGTCACCGGTCAGTACAGAACTGTAAATACACCCAGTCCAGCTCATCATGGCCGGTCAGTACAGAACTGTAAACACACCCAGTCCAGCTCATCGTCGCCGGTCAGTACAGAACTGTAAACACACCCGGTCCGGCTCATCGTCGCCGGTCAGTACAGAACTGTAAACACACCCAGTCCAGCTCAGTGTCACCGGTCAGTACAGAACTGTAGACACACCCGGTCCGGCTCATCGTCACCGGTCAGTACAGAACTGTAAACACACCCAGTCCAGCTCATCGTCATCGGTCAGTACAGAACTGTAAACACACCCAGTCCAGCTCATCGTCGCCGGTCAGTACAGAACTGTAAACACACCCAGTCCAGCTCAGTGTCACCGGTCAGTACAGAACTGTAGACACACCCGGTCCGGCTCATCGTCACCGGTCAGTACAGAACTGTAAACACACCCAGTCCAGCTCATCGTCACCGGTCCGTACAGAACTGTAAACACACCCAGTCCAGCTCATCGTCGCCGGTCAGTACAGAACTGTAAACACACCCAGTCCAGCTCATCATGGCCGGTCAGTACAGAACTGTAGACACACCCAGTCCAGCTCATCGTCACCGGTCAGTACAGAACTGTAAATACACCCAGTCCAGCTCATCATGGCCGGTCAGTACAGAACTGTAAACACACCCAGTCCAGCTCAGTGTCACCGGTCAGTACAGAACTGTAGACACACCCGGTCCGGCTCAGTGTAAACACACTACAGACGCATGCTGCCCAAGTGAGAGTGAGAACGCTCAGTGGCAGTGTTAGCCTGAGAGTGTTTGGGTGGGAAAGAGAGAAGGCGGGTTAGACAGGGTGAGAAAGACAGATCGATGAGGCTCTCAGTTTCATTCTGTCTGGGCTGAGTTCCTGTTACACAGTCATTTGACACGACTACTACTGGGGCATACTTGTTTTTGGTCTATCTTACTCTCCTGCCTTTCCTCTCCGCTCCATCCCCATCTCTCCCCCTGATCCTCCTTTCCTTCATCCCAAACTGCTTCTCTCCCTCTCATCCGGCGACATGATCATGACATGATCAGCACTTGTAGGAGTGCCTGCTTGTAGCGCAGAGTCTCACATTCAAATTGAAATGCTCAAAGCTTTATTGGCATGACTGATGAGTTAGCAGTGCCAAAGCTACAACAGCTGTCTGTCTTGTTCAGTTATTCACTCAGCACGCCCGTCTGTGAACGCAGAAGCAGGATTTCTCCCTTTCCGTGACTCCGTATACACGCAATTATCTCTTTCTTACCTTCTCCCTCCTCTCCTCTCCACACTGCTCGCTGGTTCCCTCCTTCCTCTCTGTACATCTCCCGCCCCACCCCACCTGTCTCTCTGCAATCATCTGCTCATCTCTCTCTCTTCCCCTTCAGTGCACATCAGCCATGCTGAGGTCTCCCTGCTGCGTGAAGGTATCGCTCTCTCCCTCCTTCTCCCCCTCTCCCTCGCTCCTTTTTCTCCATCCCCCCATCTCTCCCCTTCCTCCTCAATCGCTCCATCTCCCCCTCCCAGCCCCAGGGGTTCGCCTTAATGGAGGGGGGGTGTGTGGTATTTAACAAGCACTCTGCTGTTAAAGGTCAATAGGAATGAATAGTGCGGCAATGCAAAGTGACAGCTTACATTAGACTGCACAGAGAGAGCACCGCGCGGACACGTCACGCACACACATCCACCCACACACACACACGCTCACACATGCACAGACACGGAAACAGGCACGCACACGCAGAGACACGCACCGGTAAAAAAAAAAAAAAAACAACCACAGGATTTCTGTCATGGCCATTTCTAAAACAGCAGGTGGTTTCATACATCCCTGACATGTACAGTATGTGTAGACGTACAGTATATATATATGTCTGTGTATTTATGTATTTAAGAATATGGACGGGTATATGTAAGTATATATGCGTATGGGTATATGTATATGCAGTATTTGGATGGGCATATGCAAGTATATGCGTATAGGTGTAAGTATATACAGTACGTGGATGGGTATATGTTAGTATATGTGTATAGGTATAAGTATAAATGGGGATGGCTGTATGTAAGTATATGTGTATAGGTATAAGTATATATGTGGTGTATGTACTGTAAGTATATGTGTAAAGCTGTATGTTTATGGGTATAGGTGTAAGTACTGTATATATGTGGATGGATGGATGTAAGTATATGTGTAAAGGCATAAGTATATATGTAGATGGGTGTACTGTATGTACTGTATCTGTGTATGTATCCATGCACACCTGTATGTGTGTATTTGTGGGAGTCTGGTCCAAGCTGCACAGCCATATTGTTGAAGCTGATTCCTCCAATTTTTTTTACTTGGATCAATTACCTGCTAACTACCAAGCGAGCCATCTGTGGAGGGGCTGCTTGGCTCCCTCTCACCTGTGCACACGCGCAGACAGATAACATACTGTACCTCTCTGGCCGTCTACCTGTCTGACAGTGCCCCTCCTGCCTAGCGTGCCCACGCCCGAATCCCTCTCTGTCATCTCCTCCTGCTCTCTCTCAACTTCAGATCCAACTGGGTTTGGGACAATAAAGGTTGCCGGGGGCAACTACCCACTTTGCCGTCCACGTTTCCATGACAACAGTGTTTCCCTCAATTCCCCGTTCAGCTGTGGAGGCTAATTCATTTCCAGCCATCCTTAAATCTGAGAAATCTCAGATCAGAATAATGGTAATCAATTATTTAGAAGAAAGAGGGACTATGAGAGAGAGCGAGGGAGAAGAGATAGAGAGGGACAGAGACAGGGAGGCAGTGCACCCTGAACAATACTTCACCGAACAATTCTTGAATACAAAAGATGAATCGTTATCTGTAGGAGGGTGCTGGTGAACGAGAAGGATGTCAAGATGGAGGGAGAGAGAGGGAGATGAAAAGAGAGAGGCGGGGAAGAGGCCAGAGAGGGAGGGGTAAAGGAGGGCTGGTATTGATTTGACCCCTTGTCCTCCTCCTGCCGCAATCTCATCCAAACTGGTGAGGGAGTCACTGACACACACACACATTCCCTCTAGTCAATAACACACACACATTGACACCAGTCAATATCACACACACACATTCCATCTAGTCAATAACACACACACATCGACACCAGTGAATAACACACACACATATTGACACCAGTCGATATCACACAGACATCAATAACACACACTGCCACCACCCAATATCATACACAAGTCAATAACACACACTACCACCACCCAATAACACACACAAGCCAATAACACACACACACACACGAGTCAATAACAAAAGCAGCCACCACCCAATATCACACACACAAACCAGTCAATATCACACACACAAGCCAATAACACACACACAAAGTCAATAACTTGCACTGCCACCAGCCAATATCTCACACACACACACACTGCCACCAGTCAATAACACACACAAGTCAATAACACACATAGACCAGTCAATAACATGCACTGCCACCAGTCAATATCACACACACACACAATGTACAGTGGGGACAAACTTCATGCACTGACTTCCCTGGATTTTCAATATGAGTTTGTTCTAAATACAAGAGCATGTTTTAACAAAAAAAAATCATGCAGGAGTTGAGGCCCAAAAAAAAAAATATTTTTTTTTCTCTGTCATCCTCCTCAGATGGACAGATAATTACTTGACTAAGGCTGACGAATCGGCAGAGGGCTCAGCAGCTCATCGTTTAAATTTAGGTGTGAATCATCTCTGTCGCGGGCCCCTCTGGCCCCCTCTTCCCAGAAGGCGCCATCGCAGTGACGAGTGAGCAATCATTTCTCACTACCCAGGCAGCTCGGGGCTTGACGCATCGTGCAGGGCCTGACACAGATGCTCTCGTTGAGCTCAGAACAACACCTGTGGACCTGACTCGTCTTGGACCTTCCTGTCTGCTCACTGCAAAGCACTCTGCCTCTCGTTACAGCTATCAGCGCCTGGAAACCTGCACTGAATGGACCCTCTGTGAATCAGGGTAAGCAGGCAGGAACCCAGGGACAGAGAGAGACCGATGCGTGATAGAAAAAGAGAAAGAGATCAAAGAGGAGAAGTTCCACTATGTGACCTAAATTATTAATGAGCTGTAGAGAGAGCTGGAGAGGGAGGGGGGGCTGTTAAACAGCTATAGTTTTACTATAGCTGCATCAATACTACACTGGGCAATGTGAGATCCTTCACGATGTGGTCACTGCTGTGAGACCGACTCTCTGACTCACACTGACGTCCACTGCGTCTCCTACCATTGGCCAAGTCAGGCTCCAGCTGTCTGTAGTGAGTGCGTGCGGACAGTGGGGTCCTCAGTCCCCACCGAAGAGCTAGGAGTTTTAAGCAGCCAGTCATGAAGGGACCGCAGTATTGGGGTAAGAATAAAGGACTCTTTGTGCTGCCCGAAAAATTATTTTTTTCCATTCTCCTCCAAATTCTATCCATTTAGAAATGCAGTAGGGGCTTCTATCCACTGCACCATTCAGCTGAGGAGATGAAACATCTTACAACAAAGGAAAATGAAATTTCAGCATTTTACCCGTCTTACCAGAGTAGGGAGTGTGTGTATGTGTGTGTCTGGTCTCTCCTCAGAGGTGTCTGTGTCCGTTTCCCCTGGACTGCAGGAATCCACGAAGCTACAAGGGAGACCTCAGAGCTGGAGCAGCAGCAGAGAGAGACAGAGGGAGGGAGAGGAAGAGAGAGAGAGAGAGGGAGGGAGGTAGAGGAAGAGGGAGGGATGCAGAGGGAGAGAGACACAGGTAGAGGGAGAGAGAGAGGGAGAGGCAGAGGCGCAAGCAGAGAAAGAGACAAGAGAGAAAGAGAGAGAAATTATGAAACATTAAAAATCAGTTATGGTTAAAAAAGGCAGTCTCCCTGTACCCGTTTCAAGCTTAGAAAACAGCTCAGGACAGGAGGCTAATAAGCGTCCAGTGAAATCGAATCCAAACTCCAATTCACCCCTGGATTAAACGATTCCCCATGGGCGTGGCAGATGTCAGTATTGCCAAACTCCGACATCCCTTTCCCTGCCACGGAAACGGCTTGCTCTGGGCTCCTCCGGGAGCCGGCCGGATGATGTTCCCAGATCAATAGGGATTGGAGTCACCGGGGGAGCCGAGCCGGTCTGAGCCGAGCCCCGCCCTCCTGGGACCTGTCTGACGAGCTGCCCGCAGACTCAACAGGGGGGTGTCCGACCACGATCGCAGAAGAGTGGGGTCACACTTGTCGCTGTCGCTAGCCGGGTGGCCCACAGGCATGTATCTGCCAGTGTCTGCGTTTCAGGGTGAAATCCCATCAAATTAAAGGCAAAAATATTAACCTCGCCCCCTCTAAAAAATACCTTTTTCTTTAAGCTGAAAGGGGTCACTGCCTCGTTAGTTTAATTAGCTCACTCCACTTTCGGATCAGCTCCCTCCCTGGTTAGGAGTTCTAATTAAACACAGAGGGAGCTCTGGAGAGCAAAGGATTATTAATTCATCCTGTCGATCTATTTGAAGATCAGACTGCAGAGCAACACTGGGGGCTCACACTTTCACGCGACATGGAGAAATCAACCCCCAAAAGAAAAATGAACTGCGGTAAAAACACAAATTGCCAAAAAGACTCAGACCGTGTTACTGATGGAGAGAAGTGTGCTGCTACCCCAAACCCTGCTGCTGCTGGTGTCACTGCTGGCTCTGCCCTGGGTGGTTCATAGCCTAGAGCTGGTCAGTGCACTGCCCAACTGGGCACTGCTCAACCGGACACTGCCCAACTGGCACTGCTCAACAGGACACTGCCCAACCGGACACTGCTCACCAGGGCACTGGCCAACTGGACACTGCTCACTGGCACTGGCCAACTGGACACTGCTCGTTGGGCACTGGCCAACTGGACACTGCTCAACCGAACACTGCCCAACTGACACTGCTCAACAGGGCACTGCCCAACCAGGTGGTGCTCACTGGGTACTGCTCAGTGGATACTGCTCAACAGGACACTGGACACCATGTGGTGCTCACTGGGCACTGCAAGGAAGGGCTTGTAGGGGAGCACAAGTCCCATCTCTTTGCAGGACCTGGGGGGAGGTGAAGAGATTCAGCACCCTGGACAGCAGCTGATGTGGCCAGCCCATCGCCACACACCTCCCCTCGGCCACCTTCCAGGGCAGCTCTTGTGAGCTCACGGTTCTACCAGGCTCTCGTCTCGCACTGCAGAGAAGTCTCCGTGCGCAGTCCCGCGTCGCCATTTCAGCACCCACCGTGCAAGAGCAGAGGGCAGGGACCCCAGGCAGCCATGCCCTCCAGGCTGCCAGGCCTGTCCTGTCCCGCCCCTGCACTCGCTGAGACCCTGGCTGCCTGACAGAGCTCTTTCCCCGCTATGAGAGCTGAGAGTGACACCAGAGACAGCCAGGCTGCTCTCTGCTGCCAGGAAAGGAGCAGCACAATGAAGACTTTCAGGAAGAGGGTGAGGGGGAGCAGCCAGTACTTTGGATTCCCTCGGCAAACAGCTGGGTGAGATCCTTGGATGAATGAAGTGCTAACTGGATGGGCTCAATAGCCTCCTCTCACTCATTTGTAACTTTTCTTGTGTTCTTATGTTCCTGATGACAGAGGCTATGGAAGGCTCAGTGACCACAGCCTGGCCATAGAGACTGGACACAGGCAGACCTGGCTGTCCAGAGCGGACAGGCTCAGTGACCACAGCCTGGCCACAGAAACTGGACACAGACAGACATGGCTGACCAGAGAAGACAGGCTCAGTGACCACATCCTGGCCATAGAGACTGGACACAGACAGACCTGGCTGTCCAGAGAGGACAGGCTCAGTGACCACAGCCTGGCCGTAGAGACTGGACACAGACAGACCTGGCTGTCCAGAGAGGACAGGCTCAGTGACCACAGCCTGGCCATAGAGACTGGACACAGACAGACCTGGCTGTCCAGAGAGGACAGGCTCAGTGACCACAGCCTGGCCGTAGAAACTGGACACAGACAGACCCAGCTGTCCAGAGAGGACAGGCTCAGTGACCACAGCCTGGCCATAGAGACTGGACACAGACAGACCTGGCTGTCCAGAGAGGACAGGCTCAGTGACCACAGCCTGGCCATAGAGACTGGACACAGACAGACCAGGCTGTCCAGAGAGGACAGGCTCAGTGACCACAGCCTGGCCGTAGAGACTGGACACAGACAGACCTGGCTGTCCAGAGAGGACAGGCTCAGTGACCACAGCCTGGCCATAGAGACTGGACACAGACAGACCCGGCTGTCCAGAGAGGACAGGCTCAGTGACCACAGCCTGGCCGTAGAAACTGGACACAGACAGACCCAGCTGTCCAGAGAGGACAGGCTCAGTGACCACAGCCTGGCCGTAGAAACTGGACACAGACAGACCTGGCTGTCCAGAGAGGACAGGCTCAGTGACCACAGCCTGGCCGTTGAGACTGGACACAGACAGACCTGGCTGTCCAGAGAGGACAGGCTCAGTGACCACAGCCTGGCCATAGAGACTGGACACAGACAGACCTGGCTGCCCAGAGAGGACAGGCTCAGTGACCACAGTCTGGCCGTAGAAACTGGACACAGACAGACCCAGCTGTCCAAAGAGGACTAACTGTGCTCCCACTGCCAGCAGGGAGAAGAGCACTCTGGGTCAAGACTCTTCCCAGAAACAACGAATCCTCTCTATTACTGCCCCCATCTCCTCTCTCCCCTGATTCACGCACACAGGCTCCCAAGCTCTCGCACTCAGACTGGTGCGCTCGAGCAGAAAACATTTTAAAAGGGCGGAAGTAATGTGCTTCCATTCGCCTCAGGAAAATAGAACAGATTTTCAAGTAACAGTCGCAGATAAAACCGACAAAGTGATTAAAGAAGATGGAAAAGCCATTACGGAACTGACCCTTCTCCTTTCCCGGAACGACCTGTAAACACCTCTGCATCCGAGCAGAAGCCATTGTCATCAGAAGAGCAATAATGGGGTCAGCAGTAACCCGAGCAGCGACAGCCACAAGCCTCAGAGTCATGGTCACGAGACTTCGGCACTGGCTGTTGGAAATATGAAAATCCCTAAAAGGCTTCCCTTGGGATTTTGGGGTTCCGAGTTCCGGAGTTTTTCCTGGACCACTAACAATTATGGGTGGCACGGCAGAGATGCTGTGCCTTCTAGTCTAGATGTTGCCAGTTCAAGTCCGGGCTGTGTCACAGGCTGACTGCGACTGGGACTCCCCGTGTGGTGGGGGGGACATTCAGTGAAGTACGGGCGGGGTTCACCAGACTGGACTTTGCTCTGGGTTTGTCCTGAGTTCCCTGGGCAACAGCGCCCCCCCGTGGACGAGAGCTGCAGTCGCTCCACCAGCCCCCAGTCGCTTTGGTGGAAGGGGTTCACTGTGTGAGGTCCTCAAGGGCGGGCGGACCCAGCTGGAGCTTGGCAGTTCCAAGATGGAAAGAAAACAAAGCTCAGCTGATACCCTCACAAAGGCTTCAGCGCATCAAGCCAGGTTTAAATGAACAGTCTGTGATGCGTGTCCCATAAAGCTGACAAAGCCTAGCCGTTTTTCACTTCAGAATGACCAGCGATTTTTGTAATACCCAAACAGATTTTCAAGTAAGAAATTAGACCAGTCAGTTTGTTTTTCACTTCTCTTCTCTCTGACCACTACCGGAGCATCAACTCCGACTGGACGAGAGGGCCATCCCTCACTTGCAGTACCGCCCCCTACTGGAAGAGCATCTCTGATTGGAGAAGAGGCATTATTCATCCCACACAGTACCTTCCCCTTACTGAAGGGTGAGCTCTGATTGGAGGAGAGGCCTGTCCCTCACCCACAGCACCAAGAGCCTTAGAACCGAGGAGGCCACAGGGGGTCAGCGAGAGCTGAGAGAGTCCTGAGAGACTAATCCCACCCCACCCTCTGACGGAGCACCTCTGCTCGGGGAACCCAGGTCACAGCTCGAACCTGCGATCACAGAGCTCATCCCGAGTTTGGGTCAGCGCATTTACCTGCTCAGCATGCTAAAAACAACATGCTTTAAAATGACAAAGCCTGCGGGAATTCCCAATTTCAGATTACAGCTGTATTTGCTTTAATGAGGATTAGTCGGGAATTAAAATGTTGAGAGCTCATCCGCACGCGGCGTCTGAATTCTGTAAGTAAATCGCACTCTAAGGCTCGGTCATGCTGGGGAGACAGTTCGGCAAGCCAAAATCCATAAGAAAAATAATATAACAGTTCTTCTTACAGCCCCAGTTTTCAAATGGCTTGTTCTCAATTAACACACAATCTACAAATCAGGCCGGAGCACAGCAGCTGACCAAAGCCAGCTGGGACAGCCAGACTGCAGGTGTGCAAGCGTGCGAGTCACGTGACCGAAGGCTTACAGGTGTAACGAGATAAAGATCGCAGTTTAGCGACTCGCTTACACACTCACTGACCGGCACATGCATCGTGAACTCCCTGGCAGACTGGCACACTCACGTGCTGAACTGACTCACTGGCACACTGACTGACAGACTGATCAATTAAATCACTGGCACACTGATTAACAGGCTGGCAGACCAACACACTGACAGACCCACTGGCAGCCTGGCTCACTGTCTATGTGAGCACACGGACTGACAGACTCAGAGAATCCAGGGGAGAGATCTGGCCGGGGTGTTTGAGTCGGTGTGTGAGGGAGAGGGGCCGAGACAGACGAAGAGAAAGAGTGTGCTTGTGTGCGTGATGCCGAGAGGACACTGGGGCTGTTGTTCAGCAGCGTGGCTGTGTGGGTGTGTGACTCAGCGGAACTGCCCTCAATCCTGTGACCTGGGTGATGATGGCATGACGCGAGCACGCGGAGAGAGAGAGAGATCGGTGGAGTTCTGGCAGGATATGGACCTGTCCCGGGCCAGTGTCCACAGCCGGTCCTCTCCAGAACTCTACGGTGGTCACCGAGCGTTTCGTGAGCGCTTGGGTGAGACAGGGATAAAGGTCTTTTTGGGGCCTGATAACATTAAATTTTTGTTGTACTTTAATCCCATTGATCCAGTAGGATGTGTCCTTGTGGTCCGGGTTCTTGAATTCCTGCTCTGGGCTGAACTGGCCCAATTCTGCCCCACTGGAGCAGCCCTCCTGTGTCGTACCCTCAGCAGGGTCTGTTCTCTCCATCCTCATCACCCCCGCCCTCTCGATCACACTGTGCCCACAGGCAAGGTTACAATGAGCTGGTAGAGTGGGCACACGTCACACTGATGCCATGATCAACAGAGAGAGGAAGTGTTTACTGCATCAGGACATTCCTTCTGCTGCAGCAGTATCTCAACACACACACCCACTCTCACTCAGACACCAGAGCCCTGTCACACTGACACTGTGATCAACATCTGGTCACAGAGAGAGAAAGTGTTTACTGCATCAGGACATTCCTTCTGCTGCAGCAGTATCTCAACACACACACTAACTCGCACTGACACTGTGATCAACAGCTGGTAACAGAGAGAGAGAGTTTTCTCTCCTTCAGGGCATTCCTTCTGCTCCAGCTCCAGTACAGTATATCCGAACACACACTCACACACACTCACACACCCTCCTGAAGGACATTCCTTCTGCTCCAGCTCCAGTACAGTATATCTGAACACACACTCACACACACTGACACACACTCCTGAAGGACATTCCTTCTGCTCCAGCTCCAGTACAGTATATCTGAACACACACTCACACACACTGACACACACTCCTGAAGGACATTCCTTCTGCTCCAGCTACAGTGTATCTGAACACACACTCACACACACTGACACACACTCCTGAAGGACATTCCTTCTGCTCCAGCTCCAGTACAGTATATCTGAACACACACTCACACACACTGACACACACTCCTGAAGGACATTCCTTCTGCTCCAGCTCCAGTACAGTATATCTGAACACACACTCACACACACTGACACACACTCCTGAAGGACATTCCTTCTGCTCCAGCTCCAGTACAGTATATCTGAACACACACTCACACACACTGACACACACTCCTGAAGGACATTCCTTCTGCTCCAGCTACAGTGTATCTGAACACACACTCACACACACTGACACACACTCCTGAAGGACATTCCTTCTGCTCCAGCTCCAGTACAGTGTATCCGAACACACACTCACACACACTCACACACACTCCTGAAGGACATTCCTTCTGCTCCAGCTCCAGTACAGTATATCTGAACACACACTCACACACACTGACACACACTCCTGAAGGACATTCCTTCTGCTCCAGCTCCAGTACAGTATATCTGAACACACACTCACACACACTGACACACACTCCTGAAGGACATTCCTTCTGCTCCAGCTCCAGTACAGTGTATCTGAACACACACTCACACACACTGACACACACTCCTGAAGGACATTCCTTCTGCTCCAGTACAGTATATCTGAACACACACTCACACACACAGACACACACTCTTGAAGGACATTCCTTCTGCTCCAGCTCCAGTACAGTATATCTGAACACACACTCACACACACTGACACACACTCCTGAAGGACATTCCTTCTGCTCCAGCTCCAGTACAGTATATCTGAACACACACTCACACACACTGACACACACTCCTGAAGGACATTCCTTCTGCTCCAGCTACAGTACAGTATATCTGAACACACACTCACACACACTGACACACACTCCTGAAGGACATTCCTTCTGCTCCAGCTCCAGTACAGTGTATCTGAACACACACTCACACACACTGACACACACTCCTGAAGGACATTCCTTCTGCTCCAGCTCCAGTACAGTATATCTGAACACACACTCACACACACTGACACACACTCCTGAAGGACATTCCTTCTGCTCCAGCTCCAGTACAGTATATCTGAACACACACTCACACACACTGACACACACTCCTGAAGGACATTCCTTCTGCTCCAGCTCCAGTACAGTATATCTGAACACACACTCACACACACTGACACACACTCCTGAAGGACATTCCTTCTGCTCCAGCTCCAGTACAGTATATCTGAACACACACTCACACACACTGACACACACTCCTGAAGGACATTCCTTCTGCTCCAGCTCCAGTACAGTATATCTGAACACACACTCACACACACTGACACACACTCCTGAAGGACATTCCTTCTGCTCCAGCTCCAGTACAGTGTATCTGAACACACACTCACACACACTGACACACACTCCTGAAGGACATTCCTTCTGCTCCAGCTACAGTACAGTGTATCTGAACACACACTCACACACACTGACACACACTCCTGAAGGACATTCCTTCTGCTCCAGCTCCAGTACAGTATATCTGAACACACACTCACACACACTCACACACCCTCCTGAAGGACATTCCTTCTGCTCCAGCTCCAGTACAGTATATCTGAACACACACTCACACACACTGACACACACTCCTGAAGGACATTCCTTCTGCTCCAGCTCCAGTACAGTATATCTGAACACACACTCACACACACTGACACACACTCCTGAAGGACATTCCTTCTGCTCCAGCTCCAGTACAGTATATCTGAACACACACTCACACACACTGACACACACTCCTGAAGGACATTCCTTCTGCTCCAGCTCCAGTACAGTATATCTGAACACACACTCACACACACTGACACACACTCCTGAAGGACATTCCTTCTGCTCCAGCTCCAGTACAGTGTATCTGAACACACACTCACACACACTGACACACACTCCTGAAGGACATTCCTTCTGCTCCAGCTACAGTACAGTGTATCTGAACACACACTCACACACACTGACACACACTCCTGAAGGACATTCCTTCTGCTCCAGCTCCAGTACAGTATATCTGAACACACACTCACACACACTGACACACACTCCTGAAGGACATTCCTTCTGCTCCAGCTCCAGTACAGTATATCTGAACACACACTCACACACACTGACACACACTCCTGAAGGACATTCCTTCTGCTCCAGCTCCAGTACAGTGTATCTGAACACACACTCACACACACTGACACACACTCCTGAAGGACATTCCTTCTGCTCCAGCTCCAGTACAGTATATCTGAACACACACTCACACACACTGACACACACTCCTGAAGGACATTCCTTCTGCTCCAGCTCCAGTACAGTGTATCTGAACACACACTCACACACACTGACACACACTCCTGAAGGACATTCCTTCTGCTCCAGCTCCAGTACAGTATATCTGAACACACACTCACACACACTGACACACACTCCTGAAGGACATTCCTTCTGCTCCAGCTCCAGTACAGTATATCCGAACACACACTCACACACACTGACACACACTCCTGAAGGACATTCCTTCTGCTCCAGCTACAGTACAGTGTATCTGAACACACACTCACACACACTGACACACACTCCTGAAGGACATTCCTTCTGCTCCAGCTCCAGTACAGTATATCTGAACACACACTCACACACACTGACACACACTCCTGAAGGACATTCCTTCTGCTCCAGCTCCAGTACAGTATATCCGAACACACACTCACACACACTGACACACACTCCTGAAGGACATTCCTTCTGCTCCAGCTCCAGTATATCCGAACACACACTCACACACACTGACACACACTCCTGAAGGACATTCCTTCTGCTCCAGCTACAGTGCAGTATATCTGAACACACACTCACACACACTGACACACACTCCTGAAGGACATTCCTTCTGCTCCAGCTACAGTATATCTGAACACACACTCACACACACTGACACACACTCCTGAAGGACATTCCTTCTGCTCCAGCTCCAGTACAGTATATCTGAACACACACTCACACACACTGACACACACTCCTGAAGGACATTCCTTCTGCTCCAGCTCCAGTACAGTATATCTGAACACACACTCACACACACTGACACACACTCCTGAAGGACATTCCTTCTGCTCCAGCTCCAGTACAGTATATCTGAACACACACTCACACACACTGACACACACTCCTGAAGGACATTCCTTCTGCTCCAGCTACAGTGTATCTGAACACACACTCACACACACTGACACACACTCCTGAAGGACATTCCTTCTGCTCCAGCTCCAGTACAGTGTATCCGAACACACACTCACACACACTCACACACCCTCCTGAAGGACATTCCTTCTGCTCCAGCTCCAGTACAGTATATCTGAACACACACTCACACACACTGACACACACTCCTGAAGGACATTCCTTCTGCTCCAGCTCCAGTACAGTGTATCTGAACACACACTCACACACACTGACACACACTCCTGAAGGACATTCCTTCTGCTCCAGCTCCAGTACAGTATATCTGAACACACACTCACACACACTGACACACACTCCTGAAGGACATTCCTTCTGCTCCAGCTCCAGTACAGTATATCTGAACACACACTCACACACACTGACACACACTCCTGAAGGACATTCCTTCTGCTCCAGCTCCAGTACAGTATATCTGAACACACACTCACACACACTGACACACACTCCTGAAGGACATTCCTTCTGCTCCAGCTCCAGTACAGTGTATCTGAACACACACTCACACACACTGACACACACTCCTGAAGGACATTCCTTCTGCTCCAGTACAGTATATCTGAACACACACTCACACACACAGACACACACTCTTGAAGGACATTCCTTCTGCTCCAGCTCCAGTACAGTATATCTGAACACACACTCACACACACTGACACACACTCCTGAAGGACATTCCTTCTGCTCCAGCTCCAGTACAGTATATCTGAACACACACTCACACACACTGACACACACTCCTGAAGGACATTCCTTCTGCTCCAGCTACAGTACAGTATATCTGAACACACACTCACACACACTGACACACACTCCTGAAGGACATTCCTTCTGCTCCAGCTCCAGTACAGTGTATCTGAACACACACTCACACACACTGACACACACTCCTGAAGGACATTCCTTCTGCTCCAGCTCCAGTACAGTATATCTGAACACACACTCACACACACTGACACACACTCCTGAAGGACATTCCTTCTGCTCCAGCTCCAGTACAGTATATCTGAACACACACTCACACACACTGACACACACTCCTGAAGGACATTCCTTCTGCTCCAGCTCCAGTACAGTATATCTGAACACACACTCACACACACTGACACACACTCCTGAAGGACATTCCTTCTGCTCCAGCTCCAGTACAGTATATCTGAACACACACTCACACACACTGACACACACTCCTGAAGGACATTCCTTCTGCTCCAGCTCCAGTACAGTATATCTGAACACACACTCACACACACTGACACACACTCCTGAAGGACATTCCTTCTGCTCCAGCTCCAGTACAGTGTATCTGAACACACACTCACACACACTGACACACACTCCTGAAGGACATTCCTTCTGCTCCAGCTACAGTACAGTGTATCTGAACACACACTCACACACACTGACACACACTCCTGAAGGACATTCCTTCTGCTCCAGCTCCAGTACAGTATATCTGAACACACACTCACACACACTCACACACCCTCCTGAAGGACATTCCTTCTGCTCCAGCTCCAGTACAGTATATCTGAACACACACTCACACACACTGACACACACTCCTGAAGGACATTCCTTCTGCTCCAGCTCCAGTACAGTATATCTGAACACACACTCACACACACTGACACACACTCCTGAAGGACATTCCTTCTGCTCCAGCTCCAGTACAGTATATCTGAACACACACTCACACACACTGACACACACTCCTGAAGGACATTCCTTCTGCTCCAGCTCCAGTACAGTATATCTGAACACACACTCACACACACTGACACACACTCCTGAAGGACATTCCTTCTGCTCCAGCTCCAGTACAGTGTATCTGAACACACACTCACACACACTGACACACACTCCTGAAGGACATTCCTTCTGCTCCAGCTACAGTACAGTGTATCTGAACACACACTCACACACACTGACACACACTCCTGAAGGACATTCCTTCTGCTCCAGCTCCAGTACAGTATATCTGAACACACACTCACACACACTGACACACACTCCTGAAGGACATTCCTTCTGCTCCAGCTCCAGTACAGTATATCTGAACACACACTCACACACACTGACACACACTCCTGAAGGACATTCCTTCTGCTCCAGCTCCAGTACAGTATATCTGAACACACACTCACACACACTGACACACACTCCTGAAGGACATTCCTTCTGCTCCAGCTCCAGTACAGTGTATCTGAACACACACTCACACACACTGACACACACTCCTGAAGGACATTCCTTCTGCTCCAGCTCCAGTACAGTATATCTGAACACACACTCACACACACTGACACACACTCCTGAAGGACATTCCTTCTGCTCCAGCTCCAGTACAGTGTATCTGAACACACACTCACACACACTGACACACACTCCTGAAGGACATTCCTTCTGCTCCAGCTCCAGTACAGTATATCTGAACACACACTCACACACACTGACACACACTCCTGAAGGACATTCCTTCTGCTCCAGCTCCAGTACAGTATATCCGAACACACACTCACACACACTGACACACACTCCTGAAGGACATTCCTTCTGCTCCAGCTACAGTACAGTGTATCTGAACACACACTCACACACACTGACACACACTCCTGAAGGACATTCCTTCTGCTCCAGCTCCAGTACAGTATATCTGAACACACACTCACACACACTGACACACACTCCTGAAGGACATTCCTTCTGCTCCAGCTCCAGTACAGTATATCCGAACACACACTCACACACACTGACACACACTCCTGAAGGACATTCCTTCTGCTCCAGCTCCAGTATATCCGAACACACACTCACACACACTGACACACACTCCTGAAGGACATTCCTTCTGCTCCAGCTACAGTGCAGTATATCTGAACACACACTCACACACACTGACACACACTCCTGAAGGACATTCCTTCTGCTCCAGCTACAGTATATCTGAACACACACTCACACACACTGACACACACTCCTGAAGGACATTCCTTCTGCTCCAGCTACAGTGCATCTCCCCACACACATTCTGTGAAGTGTGTATGGTTTACTCCCGGCTCACTACCTGCACATTTGAGTGATAGTGTGTTGTGTGTAGCGGGTGTGGACAGCATGCTTTGTGAATACGGCCTGTCGTGTGCTGTGGAGCACATGCAGAGCTTTTTTAGGTTGATTGTATGGGGCGGCTGTGTGCAGCGATGCTGTGTGGAGTGAGGCGTTTACGACGGGCGGTGTGTACAGTGCCCGTCGTGCAGTGGGGTGTGGCGTGCGGGCAGGCCTGGATAGCGGGGTGTACACGGCGTGCTGGGGCGCAGCGCCTGTCCTCTCCGTGTCGATCCCTGATCACTTATTCAGACTCCCTGCCGCTTCAGTCCCACACCCCCGCCTCACGCTGGCGTTGCCATGACAACCCCCGACTCCCACTGTACAGTACACTGCGTCCCCTCCCCCACCTCCTCCTCCTCCTCCTCCTCCCGTCTCCTCCGTGCCTTCAGCCTTCCTCCTCCCTCGCCTTCATCTCTGCGGGTTTCTGCTGAGGTGCGGCTCGTCAGGAGTTCCCTAATTACCCTCCCTCTCTCTGTCACCTCTACCTCTCCTTCCCCGAGACACGCTCTCTCTCCCTCCATCTATCTTTGCTTCCAGGGCGGGAGGCGCTGAAAGGCGCCCCGAGCTCGTTCGCGTTCACGAGCCCTCCGGGCGCTGGGCGAGCAGGAGCGGTTCCGGAGTCTCCGCCGGCCCCGGGGACTCAATCTCTTCAGTCCTGAAGACCCTGGGGCTGACCCTTACCCCCCAGGCACCGGCCATGCTTCTTTTGACAGGGGGGTGGCCCGGATTTGCGGATTTCCCGGAGACCGGCAGGGAACAGCTGGAAGAGATCCCCGGTGCGAGAGGGCAGGGCCAAGCAGGATGCTTTTCAGGCTTCCGGCCCCGCTGGAGGTCCGAGGGCCTGGGATACGACGGCCTGACTTCCGCCCCGGGAAGCGCCGCATGCCGACGCCCTCTCCCGCGAGCGCCGGTGCGGAGCCGGGCTGTCGAAACGCTCCAGCGGGAAGGAGCGGCTAAAAAACGCCCGCGTCGCAGAGGGACTGATGGGTAAACGCCGCACACGCCCAGCCCGTGCCGGAGCAGTCCTTCTTCCCAGAAGGATCCCTCTCCTGCGATCCCGGACTCCTGCTGCCACCCCGCACGTCTCTCCGGCCGGACTATTCTTTCTGAAATTCCTCTCGCGTTCAGTAGCGTGACCAAATAATGCACATTTGTCAAAGTTCAGGACAATGACATGGAATAAGAGCAGTAATAATGCAGGGCAGCATGGCTGCCCCACAGCCCTGGCGCCCTGGGCTCAATTACAGGGGTGCTGTCTGTGTGGAGTTTGTATGTTGTATGCTTTAGCGTGGGTGTCCTTCAGGTGCTCTGGTTTCCTCCCACAGTCCAAAGACATACCGGTGGGTTAACTGGCTTCTAGGAAAACTGGCCCAGGCGTGAGTGTGTGTGTGCCTGTACAGTATGTCTGCCTGCAATGCACTGCTGTCCAACCAGGGTGCACCCTGCCATGTGCCTGTTGCTTGCTGGGATAGAATCTGGCTCCCCCCGCCACCCTGAGTTGGAAGAAACTGTTAGAAAATGGATGGGTGGGTGGGTGGATGATACTGTGGCCACTAACCGGTCCTCTCTGGACAGCCAGGGCTGCCTGTATTATTCAGTCTCTGTGTCCAGGCTGTGGTCACTGAGCCTGTCCTTTCTGGACAGCCAGGGCTGCCTGTGTCCAGGCTGTGGTCACTGAGTCTGTCCTTTCTGGACAGCCAGGTCTGCCTGTGTCCAGGCTGTGGTCACTGAGTCTGTCCTCTCTGGACAGCCAGGTCTGCCTGTGTCCAGGCTGTGGTCACTGAGCCTGTCCTCTCTGGACAGCCAGGTCTGCCTGTGTCTAGTCTCTGTGTCCAGGCTGTGGTCACTGAGTCTGTCCTCTCTGGACAGCCAGGTCTGCCTGTGTCCAGTCTCTATGGCCAGGCTGTGGTCACTGAGCCTGTCCTCTCTGGCCAGCCAGGGCTGCCTGTATCGCTCAGTTTCTGTGGCCAGGCTGTGGTCACTGAGCTCTTCTCTGGGCTCAGCAGGGCCGTGTAGCTGTGGCTGCTCTGGCCAAGGCTCTCCACATGTCTGTTTCTATTCTCATTTCCCAGGGAGAGACAGTGGCTAGAGGCTGAAATTTCTGCTTCTCTGTCTCGGTCTGGCTCTCCGCCCCCTCCTCTCTCTCTCCCTCCGTCCCTCGTCTCCCCCGCTCTCTCCCAGTGACAGGAGCATGTGTGTCAGTTCGTGTGCGTGCACCCGCTGTGGTTCGAACCCTGAGCAAGGCGATGTGACAGGATGCGATCCCTTGCTCGCAGCACTTGGAGGAAGAGAGAGAGAGGAGGGGGGAGGCAGGGGAGGGGTCTGGGTGTCTTTGTTTAAGCCCCTGGGGAAGAAAGACCTGTGAACCACCCAGTGATGCAGAAATGGAGCTGCTGACTCACTGAATGTCAGGCACACTCATACACACACAAACACATGTACACAAACATATGCACACTCACAAATTCATACATACGTGAAAACACTTGTACACACGCAGACTCAAACCCATAAAAAAACAAAATGCACACTCAAACACATGCTCAAACACACAAACACATTGATGCACACACACAAACACAAATGCGTGCAGACTCAAACACACATTCATACAAATGTATAAACACACATACACGCACATTCATAAACACAGTGCACTCACACATACGCATTCATTAACATAGACACACAAACACACAATGCTTAGGCATCTGAAGCACAGTCAGGGGTTAAATTGATGTGTATTCCGAGCATCGAAAATTCAAAGCCTCCACCTCAGTTTCGTGCTATGATAACATCATGAGTGTTATTAATAGAGCTGGGTGAGAAGAAATTAAGGCTGTCATTAAGCAACTCTGATTCACACTAATCAGAGTCTTCAAAAACATGATCAAGGCAATTCAAGCTCAGCTCTTCACAAGCAGATAACATGCAGAAATTCTGAATACTTCACATTTACCGAGAATAAGGACCCATCAACTCTAATGGTATCACAGTCAGGTATTCTTAGCCTCCAACATCATTTGTTCCACCAGACCTACAGATCCAGAAAGCTAAACACTGTACCTTTCATGCAAATGAAAGAGCACAATTCATTCAAAAGAAACGCTGATCTGTCAAGATTAACTGTTGTTTTACAACAAAGGGGCTGCAATTGCAGAAGACGGTCATCACAGAATTGTGTTTCTTAATCAAGAAGGAAAGATGGTGAGAGAACAAGGCGAAGTCCAAGGATTGTGCAGAGTAGCGTGTGTATGTTCACACAAATATTTACAGTACAAGCAAAGCTGTTGTAAACATCCATCCATTTTCTAACCACTTTATCCTGTTCGGGGTTGAGGGGCACGATACCCCCTGGAGGGGACGTCAGTCCATCACTGGGCACACACTCTCACCAGGATCCATCTCCCCAGAAGCCCATTAACCTACCAGTATGTCTTCGGACTGTGGGAGGAAACTGTGGAAACCCATACAGAGAGCATCCCAGGTCCTGCTCTGGGATCAGCTTGATGACACAACAAACAAAGAACACAAAGCCATGTTAAGGCAGCACCTTGAATGCAAAAAACAAGCCATGGCTGGGATGCCAAGAGCTGGGCGAAATCAGACATCATCACCGGTGGATAAAGCGAGGATGACTTCAGCTGACTCTTCACTGAGAAGAAGGTGTGAAATCAAGAAATTCCGACACCCTCTAATGAGCACGTCTCGGCTACCTGTTTCAACAGATCACACAGCACTGCTCCGAGAGGGGAGAGAGATTGGAGGGGGGAGACAGAGAGAGGAGAGGAGATGACAAGTCCATATTTGGAGTACATCAGGGATAACTGAGATGGGAACACTGATCTCCTGCCATACCTGGAGGCACCTCTGGATTTAAATGTGTGTCAAGACAGCGAGGCAGGGAAGGAAACAGAGAGACGGAGGAACGGGAAAGGCGAGGAACCGACTCTGAAAGAGCGACAGATTCACACAGAGAGACAGAACGGAGGAGGGGCGCGACCCTCCTGTCAGAACGAATTTTGTCGTTTTGCACCAAAAGGAAAATAAGAAACATTCGTGTCAGGAGGAGGGAGAGAGAGTTACAGATCCTGCCGGAGAGCCTGCAGGGACTCTCCGTGGGCAGGGAAGCATGGAGACCAGGACAGGGAGACGGTCCAGTTCCTGGAACTGGCGCAGCAACATGGGCCGGGAGCTGAAAAGTGGGATTGATGCAATGCCGGGACCGGGGCGAGAGCAGGCGGTGGCTTGGGGGTCCGATCCGAGACTGTCTGCACCTCTGCTAGGAGAGAGAGCGCTCCGAAGATATCCTGGCTTTATATGGGCATGGCAGGCCACAGGGGACGGGAGGCACAGAATGTGCTCTGAGGCTGCTGTGATGAGCTCGTCAGACAGATAACTTAATCGGGAGAAGCTCTTGGGAAGAGCCTGAGTTACAGGAGACTGGGCCACATGTGTGCGACTCCAGCAGGAAAAAGAGAGAGGAAGAGATGGAGTGAGGGAGACAGAGAGAGAGAGTCCAAGTTTAACGAGAGCAATTGAGGCCTGTAGCTCCGAACAGCCCCTTCAATCACTGACATTGACACACACACACACTGACACGCTGTCACAGAAACCAGCACACACAGTCACAGACACCGACACACACACACACACTGACACGCAGTCACAGAAACCAGCACACACAGTCACACACACACACACACTGACACGCAGTCACAGAAAGCAGCACACACAGTCACAGTAATCAGCACACAAAGACATCAACATAATCGCACTGACACTTAGTCGCAGGCTCCAATACACACAGTCACAGACACGCACAATGGCACTCAAAGACACACACAGTGACACCAATCCGCCTGTTTGAATCTCTGCTGTAGTGCACTGTGTGTGGTCAATATGGCTGCACAGCACACACAGGTATGGAGTGTGTATTATATATACATATATACACTTTGGATTTATAATTTTAAAAATGCTTTGGTAAATGTGAAACCTCCTTATATAAGTAAAACAGTCCGGCACCTCACTCATACCTCCAGTTCAACTCCCCCTCCTCCCCGAGCTCTGTTAATTATCTAATTGTTTAGATATCTCCATCAGCAGCCTCGTCAGGGGCTGGGGCTGCTGCTGCCAGAGAAGAGTGTTCATCCAGGCTGACTGTGCTGTGACGAACACAGACACCTGTGACAGGCAGGCTTCTCTCTATAGGTTACTCTCCTCTCTCTGTCTCTCTACAATGGAGAGCAAGCTGGGGTATGTGGAAAAGAAACTCTTAATGCAAGAAATTGTATATGGCCAATAAAGTGATCTGATCCTATCTTACAATTGCCTTGAGTTTAAATTCAAGAGCTTCATTGGCATGATTAGTCAATTTAGGAAAGAATGTTTGTCTCATCGCAGAGTATTTCTCACTCTGCCGAGAAAGGGCATCTTCGTCTCTGCTTCTCCCCGCTGGCAGTGGGAGCACAGCCTGTCCTCTCTGGGCAGCCAGGTCTGCCTGTATTACTCAGTTTCTATGGCCAGGTGTGGTCACTGAGCCTGTCCTCTTGGACAGCCAGTCTGCCTGTGTCTCCCAGTCTCTATGGCCAGGCTGTGCTCACTGAGCCTGTCCTCTTGGACAGCCAGGTCTGCCTGTATCGCTCAGTTTCTAAGGCCAGGCTGTGGTCATTAGCCCGTCAGCTCTGGACTCAGCAGGGCATGTGGTGGTAGGCTTTCTAGTCACTGCTTTTTTGTGTATATTTTATTGCTCTCTTCTGCGTACTGATTAGCAGTGGGTACAGGCCTAATTTGGCCCTGCACACACCGTTAGATGTTTTTCTCTACACACGGAGGATGTTTTTACAGACCTCTGTGCAGGACTTCAATGGGCTGTTGGTCCCTTTTGAGGTAATCTTGGTCTGCGATTGGACCCCCACACTTCACTGCCTTATAGGGCACTGGCTTGGACCACACTTTAAAATGTATTTCAGAGACACTCCCTGTGTGTGTCTCTCCGTCACTCTGTCTCACAACAAGTGAGCAGCCAGTGGTGCTGTAATGAGGCACATATTGCCCTCACTCATCATACAAACAGCTGACAGAGAAGGCAAATATTTACACTGAGGAAGACGGAACACTGCTCCGTCTCCCCAGCGTCCCGTGAAATGCAGATTGAGTGTGTTCCTGTGAGCTGGGCCGCCCGCTCCAGATTAAACACACCCCCTCTCCGGGATTCACTCCCTTCCCCGCTCAAATTGAAATTCGAATTCCACTCCACAGTGCCTGGCTGCAGCCGGGACAGACTCGGGGAGGGAGCGAATCCTTGACCTTTAACATCCATTATTTCACCCATCAAAGGGAGAAGGACAAAGTGGAGTCCGAAGACCCGAAGACACGCGGCCCAGGGGAACAATAACAGGGGCCAGCCCGGGAGGGAGCAGCTGATGCAAGAGGCTGATGGCTCGGGCCGCGGGTCGACAAAAGGCGAGACGCTCAGGGGACAGGAACGGACAGGTAGACTGTCGGAGAGACTGACGGACTGCGGGAGACATCCGATCCAATCCCAGAAATCGCACACCTTCTTGCTCGGCAGAGCTGCAGCCCAGTGTGTGACCTCCTGTCCCAGCCCGAGGGGCCGGCAGCCAGCCTGTCTCACAGTAATGTGCTATGTGATGTCCAGCAATGGCCACCGATATGTTGTGGGTTTTTTTACTGTAAATGCTCTATTAATGGTTTCTGATTTAGCAAAAAGACTGACTGACCAACGGACAGAGAGAGAGAGAGAAAGAGAGAGAGAGAGAGAGAGAGACTGACCGAATGACCAATCAACTGACCGGACAGAGAGAGACGGAGACAGAGGCTGACTGACCGGACAGAGAGACAGAGACAGTCTAACTGACTGGTGAACAAAGAGAGGGAGACTCACATCGGCTAATTAATATAAAGCACTTTGCTGCCCCACAGAGCGAAGGGCTGAGAGAGCACAGAGGAGAGAGGGAGGGTGAAAGTACTGATACAGGCCCTAATATGTCAAGCACAGCGTGCAGGGGCACATCCTGTAATTCATGCAAATTGCCACTCTGCTCTTGTTAGGAGTGACAGCTAAGGACGACTGACTGACTCCGTTCAAAGGATTTATCGGCTTTGCAGCTATTTACCGAAAACCTCAATGTCTTCTCCTTGATAGACGGGGCTGTGAGGGCCTGGAACGAGCTGTCCAGCCATGTAAGTGAGGCCGAGACCCTCCTTTTGGGAAACCACCGGATGAGATTCTCGGATCACTACATTACCAAACAGCCCAGATGGGCTACTGGCCTCATACTGTCTGTAGCCTGTCTTATATTTGCATGTTCACACCAGTGTTAAGTTGTTGTAATGCACGGTACATAGATACATCGCACCTTACGTTGCTACACTGCTACACTAGATCCTGCAGTGGCCTGCTGTGGTGTAAAGCTGGTACTGAGCATGTGCCATGGAGCAGAGACCCAGAGAGGGAGAGGGAGAGGAAAGAGAGAGAGCCGTTTCAAAGAGCTTTCATGAAATCTGTTTTCCCTTTCTGCTCCAAATCAGCTTTAGGAGTCTGAGGCAGTGTGAGCAGCAGGATCAGCAGCACATAATCCCTCTAACCCTATAGAGCTACTGTACGCACACACACAGAGCCCTAGCCACGCACACACAGAGCTCTAGCCACGCACACACGGAGACCCCTAAACACGGACAAATGGAGACCCCTAAACACGCACACACACACAGGGCCCTAGACATGCACATAGAGTGCATTAAAGATGCGCACACACACAGAGCCCTAAACACACAACTTTAGACATGCATTGACACAAACACACACAGAGCCCCACAGACACAACCCAACTCACAACGCCAGACACACACAGACACAAGCAAGCAGACACTGCTATTGACACACACGGAGCACTAAAGAAACGCACAAAGGATCACGGACGCAGGGCTGGTGTGTGCGTCAGAGGCCCAGGGACACTGTGCGACACCTCCCCGAGGCCCCCTGGCTCCTCCGCCTGCTGTGCCGCGGTGCCCAAGCCCTGATCCAGCTGGCTCCTGGGCACAGCTCGCTCAGCTTGCTCCCAGACACCCGCTGGGACTCCTCCGAGAGCAGCCTCCGGACTGCGGCCCGGCCGGCCCGCGGGGTGCCCGCGCCCCCACACCCCCCACGCTGGCTGACAGGCCTCCCTCCACACTGTGTCTGTGTAGTCACAGCCCATTACTCCATGTGTAAGGAGCACACTAAGCCCCCCAGAAACCCAGCAATAGGAGAGTCTCTCAGGATAAGACACCGTGTGTAACAGGATGTGAGAGGCAGGGAGAAATTAAATTAGAGGGAGAATGGAGAGTATTTACAGTGCGGCACCAATCCCAGCCCACGCGTTTCTGCTCCTAATGGGGATCCACCTCCGACAGACAGGATTACACCCCTCGTAGCGCTACAGACAGGGGTGCTGCAGAACAGAGGGGTCCCCGGAATTGGAGGGATGCTCCCCAGCCCAAGTTCAGTATAGGGGAGTGCATGATTAACACACTCTTACTGGAGTCACTGTACACACACACACCTGGAGTACAGACTCTTACTGGAGTCACTGTACACACACACACACCTGGAGTACAGACTCTTACTGGAGTCACTGTACACACACACACACACCTGGAGTACAGACTCTTACTGGAGCCCCAGTATACACACACCTGGAGTACAGACTCTTACTGGAGTCACTGTACACACACACACCTGGAGTACAGACTCTTACTGGAGCCCCAGCACACACACACCTGGAGTACAGACTCTTACTGGAGCCCCAGTATACACACACACACCTGGAGTACAGACTCTTACTGGAGTCACTGTATATAACAACAAAGAGCTCATTTGGTACAAGACTGACGCTGATGCGGTAATGTGCCTCTCACTTGAGTGGAAAGCTCTCAGTGCAGCGAGCGCAGAGAGGAGTGGATAATTGCCTCGTCGTGTCTGCTGGGCAGCGCTGCTCCAATCACAGGTACCGACAGCAGCAGTCTGCACTGACCCCAGCTGACCTGCTGCCTGCAGGCAGGCCAGCGTCCCGCAGGGCCAAACTCCTGCAGCACAGCACAGCACAGGACACTACAGTAAGACTGGGTACAGCATGGTACAACACAGTCAAACAGGGCACTGCACAAAACACAGTGAAACTGGGTACAGCACGGTACAACACAACAAAACAACACAGTCAAACAGGGCTCAGCATGGTACAACACAGTAAATCAGGGCACAGCATGGTACAACAGGATACAGCAAGGGGAAACAGAGCCTATCCCGGCAAGCAATGGGCACAAGGCGGGATACATCCCTGGACAGGATAATGGTCCATTGCATCTCCGACAGACACACACCAGGGCCAGTTTACCCAGACCCCAGTTAACCTTCCAGCATGTCTCTGGACTGTGGGAGGGAACCAGAGCACCCCTAGGAAATCCAAGCGCACATGCACACTCCACACAGACAGCACCCCAGGAACTGAACCCTGGACCCCAGAGCAGGAAGGCCGCAGTGCTGATCACTGCACCAGCGTGCTGCCCCCGAATCCATCACCTTAAATCTAAACCAATACAGCACAAAGAGAGTGAAGAGTACAGAAACAGGCCGTCGCCGGCCCCTTGACAGCTCAGCTCCTCGCTGCTGCCGAGCTCTTGAAACGAACCCGGAGCCGAGACACAAGCTGCTGGGATACAGCCTGCACAGGCTTCGTCTGGCAAAGGCTGGAAGTTTGAAGTTTCCTAAGCAGTGCAGTAGTTAAAAGATGATTCCATCCATGTGAAGGAGCTGAAAACAATCCAAGAGTTCAAATGAAACCCATTATCAGGGTCTGTTCGGGAATTATTTATCCAAGCGCTCGGCTGCCGCAGGACTGGACCCCGCTAGAGGTCAAAGGGCGTGGACGACAAAGTTGTCATCTGGTTTGTGTTCAAACCCCAGCTGTCAACTAAGCAATTAGCCTAATTGACTTCTTAGACACAAGTAGGAAGTTTCTTCACGTGTTTCACATAAAAACCACTTCAATAAAAGCTGCAGCGACTTTAAAAAATACATCTCCGAGCCTAGCTAGAACTATCACAATTACTATTTAAATTACTAAATGAGCTTTGCAATGAATGGCAGTTTCAGACTAAAACGAGTCTCTATTATTTATGCAATTCTCCTCTCCCTCCTCCTCCTCCTCCTCTCCATTACCCCTCTCCCTCCTACTCTCTCCATTACTCCCTCTCCCTCCATTACTTCTCCCCATTACTCCTCTTCTTCCTCCCTCCATTACCCCTCTCCCTCCTACTCTCTCCATTACTTCTACCCATTACTCCTCTCCCTCCTCTCTCCATTACTCCTCTCCCTCCTCCTCCTCTTTCCTCCCTCCTCTCCCTCCTCCCTCCTCCTCCTCTCCCCATTACCCCTCTCCATTACTCCTTTCCCTCCTCTCTACATTACTCCTCTCCCTCCTCCTTCTCTCCCCATTACTTCTCCCCATTACTCCTTTCCCTCCTCTCTACATTACTCCTCTCCCTCCTCCTCCTCCTATTTCCTCCCTCCTGTGTCCATTACTCCTCTCCCCCCTCCTCCTCCTCCTCTCCCCATTACTCCTCTCGTTCCTCAACCCCCTCCTCCTCCCCCCTGTCCCCCACGCATTCCGAGGTCAACGCCCCCCAGTGCTCTGTTCCTGCCGTGCCAGGGAGAGCGACAGGAGGAAGCGAGGACATTCTTTCCATCGTTCAGCACAAAGAGCCTATTCTGCCGGGGCTGGGGTCCGTCCAGGAGGGGTGGGCCAGTGCATCCCGCAGGCCCCCGGTCCACTGGACCGGCCGGAAGCACAGAGGATCGACAGACACGCAGACAGACGGAGAGAAGGAGAGGAGAGCAGAAATGAAATGACCAGCAGGATGTGGAATAAATCTCAGTGTCTCCACTTTGTCTGGATCCGAGAGAGTGATCTGATCTTCAAGAAAATGCTTCTTTTATTAGTTTATAGCCCTGTGCTTCCGAGAATACAGAACAGCTCCAGGCATCCTTAATCCAGGATTTCCTAATGTTACCAACATCACTGTATCTGCACAGTACTGCAAAGACACTCGGTATAGCTCAGCAAAAGCCCAAACTCACCCTCCCCTCATCAGATCAGCACAGTTCTATAAAGACACTTGGTACAGTATAGCTCACCATAATCCCAGATTCACACAGCCATCATCATCAGATCAGCACAGGACTGTAAAGACACTCAGTATGGCTCATAACCCCAAACTCACCCTCCCCTCATCAGATCAGCACAGGACTGTAAAGACACTCAGTATGGCTCATAACCCCAAACTCACTCTCCCCTCATCAGATCAGCACAGGACTGTAAAGACACTCAGTATGGCTCATAACCCCAAACTCACTCTCCCCTCATCAGATCAGCACAGGACTGTAAAGACACTCAGTATGGCTCATAACCCCAAACTCACTCTCCCCTCATCAGATCAGCACAGGACTGTAAAGACACTCAGTATGGCTCATAACCCCAAACTCACTCTCCCCTCATCAGATCAGCACAGGACTGTAAAGACACTCAGTATGGCTCATAACCCCAAACTCACTCTCTCCTCATCAGATCAGCACAGGACTGTAAAGACACTCAGTATGGCTCATAACCCCAAACTCACCCTCCCCTCATCAGATCAGCCCAGGACTGTAAAGACACTCAGTATGGCTCATAACCCCAAACTCACCCTCCCCTCATCAGATCAGCACAGGACTGTAAAGACACTCAGTATGGCTCATAACCCCAAACTCACTCTCCCCTCATCAGATCAGCACAGGACTGTAAAGACACTCAGTATGGCTCATAACCCCAAACTCACTCTCCCCTCATCAGATCAGCACAGGACTGTAAAGACACTCAGTATGGCTCATAACCCCAAACTCACTCTCTCCTCATCAGATCAGCACAGGACTGTAAAGACACTCAGTATGGCTCATAACCCCAAACTCACCCTCCCCTCATCAGATCAGCCCAGGACTGTAAAGACACTCAGTTCACCCTACACCTGTAATATTTCTCCAGTCTCTACCCAGGCCTTCCCTCTCTATCCCCGATTCCCTCTCCTCCTCCCTCTGTCCGTGCTTGCTCTTGCGGTCCTGTGATTTCTCTCCCAGCTCCCCTGTCAGGCGCAGTGCCTGTGTTTCTCTGCTGGCCCCCCCTCAGGGCTGTTCTCCGCACTCCTTTAATCAAAGTAATGCACTCCTGCCCCCCCGTCTCCTCGAACTCTGGCTCGCAGGCAGCGCGACCGCAGTGTTGGAACCCAGACCTGCATCTCCACACGCCTCTGGCTCTCTGTGCAGCTGTGCTATGTTACCTAACTGAGCCAAGTTCAATTAATTTGATATTTTGTCATCACTTCTTCAGCTGCTGAGAGTTACGGTTTTTCAATTTCAGGGATGGAAACAATGAAATCGTCCTTATAAATCAGGTGATTACCTTAATAAAGAGCTTAATGAATGAGGGATCTGCTCTCAACGGATTCTTCGGGTTAAGTAAAGGATTAGTGTCCTTATTAAGAGCTGGGGTCACAGGTCTGGATTCGGGGAATATCGTGTGTCTCCAAAGCAGATAAAAATAATTAAATACACAGGATTACAACAAAATCCCTCTCTTCCGTCCTCTTCATCTTCCTTCCTCCCTCATCATCATCTCTCTCCATCTTCCTTCCTCTCTCTCCCTCCCTCGCTCTCAGTACTAAAATGCCAGGGCCTGCCAGGCGCCCTCTCCCCTGTAATGGAGACGTGTATTTTAATCTGTCAGTAGATCGTCTGATAGTCTCCTGGCCCCTGCACTCAGGCAGGAGGCCGATCAGATGGACTGTATTGATCCTTTATAGCAAATGCAATTCTGGAACGATTTGCGAACTGCGTGTCTCTGGGTAAAGGAA
The DNA here is from genome assembly GCF_059453375.1 of Lepisosteus platostomus. NCBI lineage: Eukaryota > Metazoa > Chordata > Actinopteri > Semionotiformes > Lepisosteidae > Lepisosteus > Lepisosteus platostomus. Next base: position 4,141,811 of record NC_142613.1, read on the forward strand.
CTGCCCAGATAAGAGCTCTGCGCTTCTCCCCGCGCTGGGAGAGAACTATCCAGCCCAAGACAGCGTGACGCTCGGCTGAGATCAGTCCTGAAATGCCAGGAGAAAAAGGCAGGGAGCCAGCGAGCCCGAATGTGCTGCGGATTTACAGGGGCAGCAGCACTGTCCAGAACAGGGCTGGATTTGTACAACCCCCCAGCACATGTATTAGAGAGATGTGAAGAGACATGGTTCGCCAACACTGTCCTCTCTGAGTTAAGGACAAGAGATGAGCTAAAAAAACCTTTAGTCAAAGGCGATGACTGGTTAGTGATTATTCCCTGATTAAACAGAGATTTTCTGCAAATCAGGAAAGTCTCTCGTCTGTCCTCCCCTCCCTCTCTTTCCCCTCCGTCTTCCGCTCTCCTGCTCTTTGTCCTCTCCCTCCCTATCCTCCACTATTCCTCTCTATCCCCCTCTGTTCCCTCTCTCTCCCTCTCTCTTCCTCTCTCTCTGTGACCTTACACCTCTCTCTCAGACAGCGAATTCATTACTGGACAGGAGAGACCGGGAGGACTCTCCAGCCTTTTTTAAATGTAATCATTGTCTCTCTCCCTCTCTCCCCCACCTTTCCTCTGTCTGCTCCTCCTCCCTCGCTCCCTCTCTCTCTCTCTCTCTCTCTCTCTCTGACCCCCGACATGAGCCGCAGTGTCCCCTCGCAGTGCCCGCCCACCATGCACAGTAAACACTGTCTTAACATCGCAGGACACAGGTTGCAGGTTCCAAGAGATGCCGTTACGTTCTACAATCGTGCTCCCCAAAACTGAAGGAGCAGACGACACGGTTCCTCAAAATACACCCCGACGTTGGCGTGTGCAATCCACCTGTCCTGACGGGCCACTAAACCTGGCAGGCCACGAGGTGTGGCACACCCCTCCACCGAGACATCAGTCTGCAAGGTGGGTGTGTCTCTGCAGCGCCACCTCTTCCAGTAACTCGCAAAAGCTTAAAACCCGTGCGGAACGTGGGCGAGGAAGAGCACCTGGAGAAGGCGTGCTTGCCCTCTGCTCAGGAGGTAGTGGAACATCGATTGACAACATCACACACGTGCACTCGTGCACAAACTCGCGCGCACACGTACACGCGCTCACGTGTGCGCACATGCACACATAAGTGCACTCATTTAAAACCTCTCTCTCATCCCCAATTCGTGGGACACTGCCAGCCGCAGTGCAGGGCTGGACTGAGACCTTGAGAACTGGTTTTGTCAGAGAGCCTGTCACAGACCCCTCCGGGGCTCTGAACGAGCTGCTGGGTAATTAAAGTCCGTAAAGAACAGCAGCTTGTTGTCAAGTTCATGCAAAACTGTATGCAAAGTAGTGGTGAGCTAAAATTGAAGTGCCCTGTCTCTAAGCTTTCGTGGCAACTGAACTCTTAATTAATTAGCCCATAAAATACCATTATCACCTTTTTCATTTGATCTTTTCCAGGTGTTTTGACAATTAGCCAATTTCCATAACATTTTCAAAGGGAGGTGAAACAGCTGCCTACTCAATAGTCCAGAGCAATTAATTGATCAAGTTCGGGGTGGAGGTAGTGGGGTCTCATTCCCATTCCACAGCAGGCTCATCCAGTCCAGGTTTTCACAATCCGTGCACATGGAGCAGAATCACACTGTGTTGACAAACGCGTCTGTCTGTAAAAGCTTTACTCAGAACCGCAGAACAAACACAGACGATACAACTCCAGGTCCGGGTGTCAGCCAGCACCCAGGAGAGGATGCAGCTCATCGGAAAACCTGGAATGGACGAAATCTGCTCTGCGGTCGGAGTCAGCTGGTTATCCCCACTAAGAAAATATCGTTCCGAGTTCCGGAGCGGAGACGGAAGGACAGGGCCTGTCCCGAGAACGCAGTCTGCTGCTCCGGGCCATGTACATTTCTACTGTACAGACATCAATAATTCAATAACAGATACATTTTTAATCGTGGGAGGAAGAGATTTCAGACACAAAGCCGTCCTGCGCCCCGACTGTCTGCGGACTGCCTAGGTACACGGGCTCCAGGAATGGGGATCCCCTAACAACAGGCTCCAGGGAGGGGGATCCCCTCGTAGAGGAAAGACCAGCATTAGGGCTTGGAAAACCCCCCAGCGCCCTCCCAACCCGGAACGGGACAGTGTAGGAAAAGGGGATCCCGCCGGGCAGGAGGTCGAGTCTGTTCCTGCCGGCCGGTGTCTCAGAGGGGAGATCAGACTCCGAGCTGCACGTCTGCTCCTCGGCTACAAGAGTCACCTGACCGCACATCTGGAACCCCATGGAAAATCAATGCACAACCCCCCCCCCAGGTACCAAGAAATCAAATCGGAATTATCGACGAATTGTTCTGTTCCTCGCTCCGACTTGCGCTCACAGTCGGATCCACGCTCCCCCCCGGGAGACAACATATCCTGCTTCAACACAGACCCTCTCCCAGAAGCGCGGCCACACACCGAGCACAAAACGGAGCAGGCACAAACACAGCAGCGCTGCCTCGTGGGTCATGCAGGGCCAGACGAAGACATCAGTGTGGTGGGTTGAGGCGGGGAGAAGAAAGATGGACTGTGGGGGTGGGGGTGATGGTGGTAGTGGGGTTCAGTACAGCACCCCAGCCAGTTCTTTCAGGCCACGTCCATCCCACAGGAAGATTGCCTTCTCTCTCTCTCGCTCTCTGTGCGTGGCGGCCTCCAGTCCTGCCTCCACCCACCACCGTTCATTATTCTCTTATCTAATTAAGAAGACGCTCATTAAGCTCATTACCGGTCCAGTTAAGCAGTGGGGAGCTGGGCTGGTGCCCCGCAGGCATTGCGGAGAAGTACGGCTGCCTGCCAGACAGACAGACCCGACGTCACCTCAGGACAAGCCGAACCCTCCCCGCGCTGCGCCACCCGAACTGCACCGCGCTTCATTCGCGGATCCGGACCGCTGGGGCAGGCCCCGGTGTCGGAACAGCCGCTCCGAGGCGCCCTGCAGGCGCGGGAGTGACCGAGTCCGAATGAGCCCGTGTGCGGGAGAGCAGGTGGAGAGCAGCCGAGACGCGTTTCCAGCGCTTGTTTCTTTCGTGCGCGAACGCCGAAGGCAGCGACGGGTCTGCGAGCGCTGGGGCTTCCTCTGCCGAACCGCGGTGGGTGGGAGGGTGGGGGCGTTAATACCAAGGCAGCGGCGAGCCGGACCCGGACGGGAACGAGTGTTTTCCCGGTGTCTCTGCTGCGGCATCCCCCGTCTGCGCGCAGCACGCCCACGCACACGGACACGTTCGCCGTGTGCTGTTTACACTCAGCCCCAGGCGCGCCGACACGCACACACACACACAGACAGACAGGCACTGACACGCCCCGCCAGTCCCGCAGCTAGCACCTCGGCTCAAAGGAGCCGAGCCGAGCCGAGCCGAACCGGGACGGGGACGGGGACGGGGGGTTCTCGGACCTTCGACACCAAGCGCCTTAGCTGCACACACGTCAGGAAGAATTAATCCACCCCCCCACACACACACAACAAAATGACATTAGCCATTAGGGAAAAATAAAACCACCACATTGAATATGCTCCCCGGGTCTTTCGGCCGGAAGGGCAGTTGGGAAGAGGGCAGACGGGGGAGACGCCCGCACACGCCCGGGACTGGGCTCGGTCTGTTTGGACGGCTCACGCACCCGCCACGGTGCGAGACCCCCCCCCCTCCCCTGCGCGAGGGCGCCGGCCGCCCCTCCAGCACAAAAGGGGAAAAAAAAAAGGGCGAGGAGGCGAGCGCGCGGACCCGCTTCCTCCCTGCCCGTGCGCGTCGCCCGTCGCCCGTCTCGCGTCTCCAGCCCCTTCCGTGCGTTAACGGCGCCCTGGCGGCCGGACCCCCGTTATGCCAGAGGGGGGGCATTCTGCAGAACGCCCGGGGTGGGGGGGCACGTTCCGCGACCCGGACCTGCTGCGCTGGAGGCGCCTGGAGAGACACACGCACCGGGCTGGCAGACGGTACGTCCCCCCCCACACGTACCGGCAGCAGGGCCGGCCACCCCTGACAGCGGAAGACCGGCAGCCCCCGAGCGCCGCTGCCTTCGTGCTCTTATCACCAGGGAGACGACAGTCCCCGAGACTGACTCGGTGCGAGGCAGGGCTCTTTTGCATCGCCGAGCTACAGCAAGGCGCGGTGCAGTTAGCGGGGGGTGAGGTGTGGAGGAGATTCAGATTGAGCCACCGGAATACACCGTCCCTCAGCGACACCAGCCCCTTGTGCGAAGGACAATAAGCAGCAGTCCGCTCTTTTCCTTACCTGAGCAGCGAGAGCGAGGTCTGCCGTCAGCCTGCGGTATCTGTCCGTCCTTCTGTCTCTCCCTCTTCTCGCAATAAATTCTCCTCTCGGCTCTTATTGATGCTGCGGCGATACGATACACACCCCTCTCTCCTTCCCTCCCGCCCGCTCTGATTCGCAGCTGGGTAGCAGTGACATCATCTCTCTCTCTCTCTCTCTCCGTCTCTCTCCAGTTCTCCTCTATTCCCTCTACACCTCCTCCCTCCCTCTCCCTCATCCCCTCCGCAAAATAAAAGAGGAAATCACTTTAAAATCCGTCCATTCACATCCTCCTCTGTTTGTCTGCTGGGATGAAGCCCCGCGCTTTCTTGTGTGCGTGTGCGACAGCGGGGGTTGCCATTAGAACCCATTACTTCTGGCTATAATGAGCATGAAGCAGGCCGGCGCCCCCTAGCGATGCCAGTGTTATTCCCCACACCGGGCTGGGAAGGCAGGAGCAGGGCGGGGCTGGGCGCTGGGTGTGGGGGGTGCGAGCGCGTGGGTGTGTCCGCGTGTGTGCGGCCCGCGTGACGCCGCACTGAATCCTGGAAGCGTCTGTCTGGAGCTGCACGGCCGGGCTGCAGCAGGGTGGCTCGGCGGTGGACCTGTCCGCTCCTGCGTGCTTACGTACGGCTCCGCACGCGTCTGTGCCGTGCGGCCGGGCCGCTCCGCTCAGCACAAAGCACACGTTGCCTGTGTTACGCAGGGGTTTCCTTCTGTGTTGCGCCACCTGCTGTACGAGAGGGGAGTGTGTTTACTGTGATGTAGCAGGTGCACAAGGCCTGGATCGGCCTGCCAGGCCGTGTCGCTGCACTGAGGAGCCAGCCTTGGAGAGCAAGCCGTCAGAAACATGTAGGAAGGTGTGTGTCACACCCTCTCCTCTCACTATCTCACTGTCCGCTCCCTGTCTCACTCTCTATCCTCTCCCCTCTCACTATTCAATTCAAGGTGCTTTATTGGCATGACCGATGGGTACTATCAGTGTTGCCAAAGCAAACAAAATTAACATGAAACAAAAAAATTAAAGTAAAATAAAATCTTCACTTACAACAAACATTTACATATACTGTTAACATATGGAGCGTCTCACTATCTCACTCTCTATCCTCTCCCTGTCTCACTCTCCTCTCACTATCTTACTCTCCTCTCCCTGTCTCACTCTCATTTCACTATCTCACTGTCTATCCTAACCCTGTCTCACACCCTCTCCTCTCCCTGTCTCACTCTCTCCTCTCACTATCTCACTCTCCTCTCTCTCCTCTCCCTGTCTCACTCTCTCCTCTCACTATCTCACTCTCCTCTCCCTGTCTCACTCTCTCTCCTCTCACACCCTCTCCTCTCACTATCTCACATTCACAGAGTTTTATTAGCATGACCAATGAATTACAGTGTTCAATAGCTTAAGCAACAACAATGTGCAAGACGTTTACAGACACGTACAACACAAACATATTCTTGTTATTATGGGTGAGGCTGACTGTGACAGGAGGTGATATACTGGGCTGCAGCTCCGTTAAGTTTCCTCCCCCAGTAGGATTGGAAGCTCCCTGATTCTGGCAGGTGTGGGAATTTTGGGATTAGATTATTTTAGGGAAGACTATTTACTTGTTCCAGGAGTATTTCACAAAGTGCACCAGAAAGAGCATCTGTCTCTGCTTCTCTATGGCCAGGCTGTGGTCACTGAGCCTGTCCTCTCTGGACAGCCAGGGCTGCCTGTGTCCAGTCTCTACGGCCAGGCTGTGGTCACTGAGCCTGTCCTCTCTGGACAGCCAGGTCTGCCTGTGTCCAGTGTCTATTACCAGGCTGTGGTGACTGAGCCTGTCCTCTCTGGACAGCCAGGTCTGCCTGTGTCCAGTGTCTATTACCAGGCTGTGGTCGCTGAGCCTGTCCTCTCTGGACAGCCAGGTCTGCCTGTGTCCAGTCTCTATGGCCAGGCTGTGGTGACTGAGCCTGTCCTCTCTGGGCAGCCAGGTCTGCCTGTGTCCAGTGTCTATTACCAGGCTGTGGTGACTGAGCCTGTCCTCTCTGGACAGCCAGGTCTGCCTGTGTCCAGTTTCTACGGCCGGGCTGTGGTCACTGAGCCTGTCCTCTCTGGAGGACTGTACTTCATCAGGGTCTGTTTCTTCCTGCTGTCTCTGCCCTGGCCCGTGTGCACCTCTCTTTCACTCTCTCCCCCTCACAGATCGGCACGAATCTTCTTCAAAGCCTCTCTCTCTCTCTCGCACAGACAGATGGATGTCTGCACAGGAGGCCTGGGGTCTTCACAGGAGCAGAACGCAGAACTGGCTCCAGTTTTAAATTTCCGGCTGCCGGACAAGAACTGATGAGCACAAGCCGAAGGTTGGACAGACCAGCTCTGTTCTTTCTCTCTCTAATTCCCCTGCGTTTCCTCGTTGCCTCCTGCTCCTCTCTCTCTGTTCACCACCCCCAGCAGCTTTTCACATTGCTGTCTGCTCTCTTGTCTGCTGTTCACTTCCTGCACCCTCACTCTCTCTCTCTCTCACTGCTTCTCTGTCTCTCTCTGCAGCAGGATGGAGAGAGTTCCTGTCTGTCTCTCTCCAGCAGGCGGAGAGTGTCCCTTTCCCTCTCTCTCTCTGCAGCAGGGTGTACAGAGTCCGTGGTCCTGGAGGTATTGGTCCTTGTGTGCACCTTCTACAAGGAAAGACAGCATCAGGTTCTGTTGGCATCCAGCAGCTGGTCTCACTGTTTGCACAGTGTGACTGCTGAGCCCAGACTGACCCAGGAGAACCTCAGACATGGAGATCCTTTACTGAACTGAGAGCGGGGGAGCAGATTGACGGTTCCCATGTTTTCCCGGTGGGGTTTTAATATAGTCATCTTTTTTCTGGAACTCAACCCCCTGCAGCTCCAGCCCAGGAATCTCGTGGGTTCCCAGGAATCTCGTGGGTTCCCAGGAACGGCCAAACACAAAGTACAGAAGGATCCATAGACTAGAGACGTTTGAGTGGACTGCGAAACGCTCATTAACTGCAATTACACGATGGAATCATTGAATCGTTAGTACAAGTATGGAGAGATGGAGACAGGGAGGGAGGGAGAGATCGGAGAGCTGGATGATCCCAGAAGGAGAGAGAGAGGGGAAAGGGGAGAGAGGAGAGGCAAGGAACTTGCACTTGTTGGAAAATGCAGAGCCAGCATTGCATTTACATCGGAATTCTGTGTTCTTCCCATCGGATGTGCTTATTAAGGTGCCATTTGTCAGTGGGGCGAGCCAGAGGAGCCTGTGATCCCGGGATGATCCTGACTGTCAGGGCTGCGTGGCGCGGTAATTGGATTTACAACTGGAATGACTCAGCCACTGCTGACGGGAATCAATTAGCAAATAGCTAAACGGGCCGAGGAGAGGGGGGCGAGAGCGAGCGAGCGAGCGAGCGAGAGGGATCTGAGGAGACGCTGCAGTGTGGCACCCACTTAGACTCTCCGTTTGAGAAGGCAGGCAGTCCACCTGTTGGGCGACTTCCAGTGTGTCTCTTCCTCACACGACATCCATGGTACCAGGGTGAATGGCTGTGGGCAGAGGCAGACTGTGACCACGAGTGGGGGCCAGTGACCACAGCCCGGCCGTCCAGCTGGGAATCCGGCTGCCCAGAGTGGCCAGGCTGTGCGCGTGGAGACAGAGACGCAGAGGGTGAGAGCAGGTCGCTAGAGGACCAGGCTCCTCACAGAACAATGACACGCTCGTCACCAGAGCGGCCCGGAGCCCAGCGTCCAGAGGGCCTTCCTCCTTCCCTGCTGCAGGGCGGGGAGCTGGGCATCGGGGGACACACAGGGCCGGGAGACAGGCGCGGAGAGAGAACAGGCTGGGCAGGGGACACAGCTGTGGCTCTCCGCGGGACAGCGGACTCCAGGGATGGCTGAGAAGAACCCGCAAAAAAACATTCTGTCTGAGGCAGAAGAGCTGACTCTCCACCCAGTCTCCCTCTCTCCTTCTCTCCATTCTTTTCACTCCGTCTCCCTGTCCCATTCCTCTCTTCTCTTCTTGCCCAGTTCAAATTAAAATCCTCTTTTCCCTCTCTCGTCTTACCTCTCTCTGTCCCATGTGTCTCTCTCTTTCCCGTTTCTCTCTCCCTCCCCCTCTCCCTCTGTCATTCTGTTTTGACCTTTATACTGTCTCCGTTGCGATCTCCCTGCGTCCCCAGCCTGTGCCCACCAGCAGATATGTGATAGCAGCCCCTCCCTTTTCGCATCAGGAATGCCTGAATACTCGCAGAAAGCTGTCGCTCCTTTCCCTGCTGCCTCCCTGGCTCTCTCCCCGGTGGACTGGAATTCTGGTACAGGCTCCCTTGACCAACCGGGGTGCTGCATGTGTCACCCCCAAGCGTCTGGTGCCAGTTCTCGCTCGGGAGAGAACGAGCTATTCAGAAAAGCCCCTCTGGCATGCCCACCCCTCGAGCCTTTCATCATATGACACTCTCAGAGCCCCGCAGTGCCCGGCGGGCGAGTCTGGGCCGATTGGAGGGCTGGGGCGTCTCTCGCTGACATCACCACCAGCCTGCAGCCACCCGGCAAGTCGCTGCAGAGCTGGGAGCTGAGAGCATCCCTCCCTGTGCTCTGTAATCTGCCAGCCTGCCAACTGTGGCCCTCACCTGGGCAGTCCTGATCACATGACCCGGGGCTATAAAACCCAACCACCCTTACAAGTGAATTTCTTCACTGGAAACCGTCCTTACCCCAGAAGGCCCTGGCCTTACTGTCTGTCTTACAGCGTATTACTTCACTGTCTATACTCCAGAAGGCCCTGTCCAACACTTTCTGGGGGTAAACTGCTTGGATGACTTTCAGAGTCGCCCACTGTCTCCACACGATACACAGCTCCTGCAGGCGGCTGGCCAAACCATCGTGGCAAACGAGCACAGCTTGACACGGAACTGATGGCCCAGGCCTGCCAGTCACAGTGGATTGGGCACGAAACCCTGGGCGTGTGTGACCACCCCTTGTGTGCAAGTGTCTTCCTGCAGGCTGCTGTGGTGAATTCACTAGGCCACGGGCCCTGTCAGTACCCGCCGGCCAGGGCTCTGCGTCTGTTCTCCGGCTACAAAGCATCAGCTAGGTGGTGGCGATACAGGACCGGTTTGGTCACGGTTCCCAAGATTATTCCTGAAATGGGAGAAAGGAGCCGGTTTGCTCGGCCTTCACTTGATTCGAGGCTCTAGATCGTGGTGACAGTGCAGCATCATCGCCGTCGACAGCCCCCGGAGCCTCCTGCCCTCTCAGTACCCAGTGGAGAGCCGGGCTAGGATGAGGAGCCAAGAACAGCCTGTCCGTCCGATTCGATCATCTGAGGCAGCCGTGGGCAAGACGTCTGCCTGACATTACTGGGAGACAGCGGGAATCAGGCTTTTTCAGGAGAGCTGCTCTGTAACCTGCTGTCACCCACAGTTCCACGCTGCCCTTTAGCAGAGCACTAAGTGTCTCTGTCAATATGTCATCTGCGTGTGTGTCTGCCAGGACCGTGTAATGTGGGTCTGGAAGTGTGTGTGTCTCTGTGTGGATGTGTGTGTCTGTCTGCATGTCTGCCAATGCTCTTGAGTCAAAGTGTATCAGCGAGTGTGTGTTTCTCTCTGTGCACATCTGTGTGTGTTGATCTGTCTCTGTGCACATCTCTGTGAGTGAATGCCTCTGTGCATGCATGATTGTGTGTCTGCTTCCGTACACATGTGTATCTATGTGCATGTGTGTCTGTTTGCCTCTTTCCATGTTTGTGTGTCTGTCTGTGTGTACTTATGTGTATACGTGTGTCTGTCTGCGTGTGTGTATGTCTGTAAATGCGTCTCTTTGTATCTGTGTGTATGTGTATCTGTGTGCATCTATGTGCACGTGTACAGAATAACAAAAACAACAAAAGCAGGCAGAAACAAACGCCCAGATCTCCGCACACCAATCCAGGAGCCACATGGAAACTGCAGTGTTAATGAATCCTTCAATCAGTGGAAAACCCTATCCATTATGCCAATCACAACCATTAAATTAATTATATTAACGAAGCCCCCTGCCCTCCCAGTGCAGTGTGCCTGATTTATGCATGGAGAGTGAAGAGGGGCATATGACCAGCCTGCGCTAATGGACCCTGGCTCTCGTACAGGATTCTTCACAGAGTGCTTCCTCCCTGCCTTCCAGCAGATCCAGCCTCCGGAGCTGGGCTGCATCCATCAGAGGAGCAATTAATCACCTCCTCTCCCCGGCTAATTCTTTCCACCTGGGCATCCCGGGGCTGCGGTCGACCCGAATGCGAGACACAGCGGAGAGAAGAGGAGCCGGCAGACCAGGGAGGATGGAGGCTGGGTCTGGTGGAGAAGCCCCTTTCTGACTGGGGCTGGGGTTCCTGACACGCCAGGGCACGAGCACTCAAGCAGCTCCGGCACAACTTCCTGCCTTGGTTTTTTTTTTGGTTGTGGTTTTGAGACTTTCAGCAGGCAGTGAAGTAGGCACTGAAGGCCCGGCTGTTTGGGCTCAACAGTGGTGCTGACTGCACAGGTGCACCGGTGTCTGAACCCAAGAGTGCTAGTGCCCCTTGTGCACACGTGCGAGAGAGAGAGAGAGAGATTGGTAATGCCGTGAGCTCATGGGTGCTTGACTGGATGATTGAGACTGACCACAGCGGGGTGCTCAGGCAGCTTGCTTCAAGGCAGGTCCAGTGCAGGCCTGGCCCAGATGGTCACCAGTAACAGCTGGACTGAAGGGAGCAATCTTCACTCTCAGAACGGGCGTCTTTAAAGTCCGAATTGCATGGAGGGAGCTACTTCAGGTGCTGGAAATAACACTTCCTGCCACTAGAGGGAGCCGAACACAAATACCTGGAGGACAGCACGGTGCTCTAGCATGACGATGCTCCAATCACGGCCTCCTTATAACCCCCATCTCTGAACTGGCTTCATCCCTCTGCTCTGTGTGGTGAGCCCACTGGCGCACTACGGCTGCCGTCGCATCATCCAGGTGGGGCTGCACACTGGTGGTGCTGGAGGGGAGTCCCCATTACCTGTACAGTGGAGAGTCCAGAAAAGCGCTATATAACTGTTAGCAATTATTCTGATCTCCTGTGCAATGCAGGGAGGCCTGCAGCCACCCCCCCACACTCATCAATAAGCCAGCGACCCTAAGTCTCTGGGCATGTGACAGCAGTGGTGAGGAGACAGGCCCTGTTCCTGCTGACGGGGCAGGCTCAGGCACCAGCGCTCCAGATGCACAGTAGCGTCTGCGCTCTGCCAGGCCGTGCCGGTGGGAGATCAGCACAGCAGCTCTCCCTGGAGCAGCCCGGAGGGAAACAGACATGTACCGTCTCGGCCACTCAGTTTTCCTGTCTCTTGATCAGCTGCCAGAGAGCACAAGCTTCAGGTTATGTTTTATTTCATGTCCGTGATGTTTGCACTGGTTTTAGCTTTGACTGTAAATGATGTCGATTGGACAGAGCCCACCACCCCCACCTCCCACAAACCTCCATGTACCAATACCTTCCTAATACTGCACACTGTTGCTTTCCATCACTTCTATGGTGCATTTGCTGTTATACTCATGTATACTTTTTCCTGTTTTTTTCGTCTTTTTTTTTCGTCTTGTGCTGTATGCTGCATTGCTTGCCGCTTCATTTGCCCTCCTGGGATGACTGAAGTATTTTGAATTGTATTGAATGTACTTGTACTGTATGTATTACTTGCGACACGATGGATAATTGACATGGCTCAGCCGCGCACTGCCCTCTTGCGGCCGCACTGCAGAACCACACACTGCCGTCCTCCGACAAGACAAATTTAGGCCTACAGCGCCCCCTCCTGGCTGACGGGGCTCACACGGAAGCTGTAGCAGATGTGCCGCGCCAGGATACTCATCGTATATATCATCAAAATCAATATATATTACTAGGCACAGCTACATTTAAACATTTCCACCCTCGATGTAAACCAAGGCGTATCACTTTATTGCGCAAAGAACCAGCTGGACAAGATCCTGGGATCAATTCGCTGTGAACTATTGAACGGGCTTAGAAGGGATGAACGGTCTCCTCTTACTCTCAAGCTTTCTAATGTCCACTAGTGTTTCTCAAGCCCTGTTTCTGAGTGCTGCTTCAGAAGCCATTAGTCACACTCGGCCACAAAGCTCTGCAGTTTGTCGTCAGGCAAAGGAACCGGTCAATTACCCTAAACTAGGTCAACTAGGTAAATTAAACCTAAAATGGGACAAATGTTGTTACACTATAAAAAAGGCCAACGGAGACTCTTCTCTCTTGGGAAACTCAGCGACTGTAAGGTAGATACAACTATTCTTACACTTTTTTACGAATCATTCATTGAAAGTGTCTTCACATACTGCTTCACTGGCTGGTCTGGCGACACAGGTACCGGTAACTGTAACAGGTTGGGTAAATTAGTGAATATAAGTGGCAAAATAATCGGGAATAGTCAAATCATCTTAAGTATCCTTTATACTTGCCCACTCCATTGCGAATTAACACTCTGTTATTCCTCTGCCTCTGTGCCCCCGGGTGTAAAACCAACAGACTCGGGAAATCTTTTATCCCGCTGCAATCACACTCTTCGGCAATGCACAGTAACTACCTCATCTCTTGTTCCTTATTTCCTGTAACACTGCTGTATTCTCTTCCCTTTGCTGGTGTTTATCGGTCATCGTGTTGTGTTCGACTGTGCCGTAAAACAAATCTCCCCTAGGGGACAATAAAGCTCGATCTGGATTGAAATCGGAGAGACCCAAGTTTGCTGAAGGTGTTCGGTCCGCAGGCTGTCTTTCCACTCTATACTAAACTAAGCTATAACGGAAAACTAAAAAACAAACAAACACGGGTGCCACACCAATCCCGACCCGACACCACACGACACGACAGCTAAGAATCAAATCCGCCGTCTCTTCTTCAGACAGCCTCGCAGGGCGTCCGGTACCGGCATTTAAAACCGGACCGCTCTCCTCAACCAAGCCGGAGAGAGACCCAACTTGGGGACCCGCCCACCTCCAGAAATAGACCCCCGCACGGGAAGGGAGCCAAAAAATAAACAGAACGTAACAATGAGCAACGCTCTCTTGAATAAAATCAGGCTTATTACAGAACTTGGTTGTGTGACATGGGGACCCACCTATAGATCTATAGATGGGTGACATACACTGCCAAAGGGCACGGATTACACAGTCCTGATCAATGCTCCACACTGCGGCCTAGACTAGACACATACTGTACTGTACGTTGCTCACTGTAACAGGACTGTTCTACTGTACTGGGACTGTAGCCCCTATGGTAACAGGACTTTTCTACAGTTCCCTCTGGGGGCAGTGTATTCTGTATATTTCACTCCTGAGCCCTGTGCGCTCTTACTGCTTACTGTGATGATAGTAGATTCCTCTACCGAGCTGTTCTCACGAACACATACTGTACACTGTAAACATTAAATACATCATATAATCCACACATATGCACATGCACTTCATGCATAAAGTATATTGCATAATAAGATGCAAACAGTGACTACTGCAATACAATTCAAGGGAAATCATTCCTGGACTACACAGACCGTGCAGAAATAATTTATGACGGTTTTGTGTAGAAAGAATCTGTGCAAGTCAAGTGTTAAGTAACCCAGGGAGTGCCTGAATAAACTTCTTTCACGCAGAGAATTTATAGCAGCCAGTTCAAACTTCCTTGCGTGAGTTTCAGGACGTGGGAGGAGAGCAGTGTGCTTCTAGTACACCCATGTGAAGACGGAGGAGGGCTAATGGAACATACTGTATTAGCAATATCCAGCAGGTGCTCGGAAGTCTGGGGCTCACGGGAAATCCTGGCGTGGATCAAACCGCTGTGCAACGGGAGCCTGATCCATTTCCCTGGGAGAAGCAGCAGAGGGCAGACGCTGTTGTTGGTGGGGAAACCCTACACTTAAAAGTGTTCGGTCAGAGGTTACTGATGCGTGGCATTTAAAAAAAAAACAACAAAAACAACGTTTTTTTAAGAGATACTGTTACGTTGCATCAAGACGAATCTGTGTGCATGTGACTGCCGCAGTTCCGCGCGGGCTCGTGCCATCCGCCGCATCATCCCCCGAGCCCGGGTCTCCGGGGTAACGCACTGGGGAGCCGGCCGAGTGAGCTAAAGGAGACCCCCCCTAGCGCAGGGAGGGCGATGACGTCACCGCGCCCGAACGAGCTCCGCCACATACAGTATACTGTGTATCTGTCACTGTGTAGATCAATCTTCCTGGTTACTTCCCTCCAGGACCCCAGCATTCCCTGAGTGCCGGCATGTCCAGGAGAGATGACAGGAGGCTCGGCTCTATTTCTGATCTCCTTTCGCGCTGAGGAAGCCAGTGCTCTGGGATATTTCGGGAAGCAGCGTGATGTGGCGCTGGGATCAATCGCTTTGTTGGGAGAGTATTCCGGGTACCTGCAGTATGCCCTCGGGGGACCAGCTGCTCCAGGTGGGCTCTGCGCCTGCTCTGGAGCAGGTGTGGTCCCGGGGCTGGGTCGACTCCTGACAGCACACCCACACACCTCCAGCTCTGTGGCACTGCAAGGCAGGACTGCAGCTTGTTGGCATCTGGGAAGAATTGCAGTAGCAGGTAATCCAAGTGCGCCAGATTATTGAGAAGCTGGGTTCTCTCAATGAGCTGTCTGAATGAGTTAGTATCCCAGCCACAATCCTAAACGCAGGAGATGAATTCCACATGTTCATGGGACACTGCTGCCGAGGGAAAACGCCAGAGGGATTGGGATTGCGCTATCTGTGTGGTGTGGAAAACAGTATCCTGAAGACAACTGGGAATACATCTGCAAGGAAACATTCTGGGGTACTGAGGCCCCAGCGGAGCCGAACTCTGACTCTCCAGGAACGTTTCTGACTGCCTTCCAAAGTGCAGTTCAGCCAGGAAGACCCACAGCACCCCCCATCCTCATTTTCCTGCAGGGGACGCCCTTGTCCCCCCATCTGTGAGGGTGTGAGTAGTGTACCAGGCTGGAACGTGAGAGCAGTATTCACGTCCACCATTGATTCTGTGATTAATCACTTAATTAATCAGCCCACAGAGACAGCAAGACTCTCTCTTGACAAGAGCAAATATCAGTATTATTATTGGCTATAAAGAGGAGAGAAAAAGCAGAATCTGGCAAAAACACATCAGTAACAGTAATACTTTAATTCTGAACATAATGCAAAGGGAATCGCAGAGCTCAGACACTGCTGAACAACAGCGAACGCAAACTCCTTTTCCCACAGCCTCAGGCTCGCACCAGGGCCTGGTGCAGCAGTGGGGTGATTCGTCCCCTGGGCCGGTGTCAGGGGGTGCCGGGCCTCTCTGGGGCTCTGTGTGTGTGTAAACCTTCATACTGCACAGATAGAGAGACGCACTCCACCTGCTTCTACTGACACAGAAGGGCAGATCAGCAGGTCGGAGACACATGTCTCCCTTAATGGGCAGCAGGCACATAATCATTCCTTACAGTTGTATAGCGCTTTTCTGGACACTCCACTCAAAGCACGGTCTGCTTCACCAGCCTGGCCCGAGTGGTGGGGGGACGGCTGGGGATAGGCACCCTGGGGGATGCCAATATCAGCTGGCAAAGGGTTCGAATTACACTTCTCATTTAGAGGGAACGACAAGTACTGCCAAAGTGCTCATAATGTGTAGGTGCCAACACACCGAGGTGGGATTCAGGAAATCCTGAGATATTTAACTGTGATGGGTTTCATGCATTTACTGGAATATTTCCGGATTTGGGAAATCCCTGGTTAACTATTTCAAGATTTTGTGAAATCCCTGGATTCACATTATTCTTGCTGTAACTGCGTTATTCAGCTTCATCTTAAACAATAGTAATAATTCATTGAAACCACATGGTAGTATATTTACACACAGATACAGGCCTGCTCTCCACACACGTGTGTAACCACACACATGCACACACACAGATACAGGCCTGCTCTCCGCACACGTGTGTAACCACATACAAATATACACACAGATACAGGCCAGCTCTCCGCACATGCGTGTATGTTACCACATTCACATACAAACTTTTGCAGATACTGGCCTGCTTCCTATACATGTGTGTAAGTACACACAGGCACACAAATACAGGCTTGCTCACCACACACCTATGTAACCATTCATGTGTAACCACACACACGCACACACACTCTCCTTCTCTCCACCTCAGATTCTCAGTCTCCTGCCTCCTTTCCCTGTGTGTCTCTTAAATACCCCTGGACATGTCTTCCTGCCCCTCGTTCTCTGCACCCCAGGGGATCTGGGGTGTTCAGGATGCTGGCTGTCTCAAGGTTAACAATGGAGTCCCCTCTGTGGCTAGAGCAAGCTGTCCTTCGTGTGGCTGGGGCACATGACAGGCTGAACATCCATTTCTGAAATTCTTCATGTCACAAGTGATCGCTTCAGGTGTTTGGACTTGTTTGGTTAATTATCTTAATAGAGAGCTATGTAGACGTCCAAGAAGTCCCTAATCCCTCTCTCAGGGCAGTGACTCAGGCGGAGGGAATTCTGTGGGACCCTCCGACCCCCTCCTCTCCACACGCCCCCCGGGGGCTGACATTGGGAGTTCAGAGCTCTGTCCCAGTGGCTGTGTGTGTCTGTGTGTGTGTGTGCTCCTGCACACGGGCTGAAGTGCATGTCCTGTGCATGAGCGTGTGTGCTCCTCTCCATGTGTGTGACTAATCATGTGTGTGACTGATCCTATAGGCACATGAGTGTGTGTTCCTGGACATATGTGTGTATGTGTGTGTGCGCTCCTGCACATACACTAGCGTGCATGTTCCAGTGAAAGAGTGTGTGTGCTCCTCTCCATGTGTGTGACTGATCCTGTGTGTGACTGATCCTGCAGGCACATGAGTCTGTTTTCCTGGTGTGTGTTCCTGGACATCTGTGTGCGTGCGCATCCTCTTGCACCAGCGCCCATGTGTGCTTCGATGTGTCAGTGAGTTTGTGGATCACTTCATCACTCTTCTCTCTGCTACCATGTCTAATTTTGGCAAAGTGCTCGGTGGGGATTATGTGTTCATGAACAACAGACACGCTGGATAACCCAACCGGACCGGTGAACCTCTGAACCTGCCCCGACAGCCCTGTGTCTCCCCCAGCCTGAGAGCCCTGCTCTCCCCTCCGGTCAGTGCAGCAGAGTG
Source organism: Lepisosteus platostomus (assembly GCF_059453375.1). Taxonomy (NCBI): domain Eukaryota; kingdom Metazoa; phylum Chordata; class Actinopteri; order Semionotiformes; family Lepisosteidae; genus Lepisosteus; species Lepisosteus platostomus. The sequence continues at coordinate 4,159,246 of NC_142613.1, forward strand.
CTGTGTTGGCATGATCTGCAGGCACTCATCTTCACACACACTCTTCATCCCTCCCTCCCTCCCTCCCTCCCCCTGTCTCTTCCCCTGTCTGTCTCCCTGGCTGGGATTGCTTTCCACATTCTTTGGAAAAGCTGACTTTCTCGCTGGGTTTTCTGCACTCCCCAGACAGCAAACTTTCTACAGCGATCTGCCTCTTTCTGGGGATGGAGAGATAGGGAGATGGAGAGAGGGATTGATAGAGCGAAGGAGGGGGGGGGGAGGGATTGATGGAGAGAGATGGAGAGGGAAAGAGGGAGACAGGAATTGATGGAGAGGTGGAGATAGAGAGAGGAAGGGTGAGGTCACCAGCCTGCTTCAGGACCTGGATACCCCTGGGGTTCACCCTGACATTCTGAGAGCCACACAGTGAGGGCTCTGCTCACCTGGACACCCCTGGGGTTCACGCTGACAGTTGAAGGACTCTCGGGTCACGCCAGTAAAGCCCTTTGAATTGAAATGAATTGCATTGAAGAAGATGAGGAAGGAGAGTGAGAAGCGAAGAGATTGGTTTTTGGAGAAGGTTTGGCTTGGGTGATGGTTAGCTTTTGGGAAAGAAGGGAAACAATCCTTCAAGATCCCCCTCTCCCCCTCTCTCCCTGTCTCTTGTCTGCTGTTCCAGCACAAGGCCGGTCGGAGGGCTCTACTGGCCTGACTGAGGCAGTGCAGGCAAGCACCAGCACCAGCAGGACACCGGGCGGAAACACCAGCTCTGCCTGCTGGTTGGCCACAGGGAGAGAGCCAGACAGCAATCAAGCAGCAGACGCCTTTCCTCCCTCTGTGTGTGTGTGTGCAGAGTTACTGAGCCTCAATAATCTGCCATGTTCTCCATCCGTTCAGTTCATAGCTCTCCAGAATATGTACAGTACACCTACAGTATATACAGTATCAACAAATCTCTACATCTCAAGTACAAGTGTCCCCTGGACCCTAACCCTTCCCTCTAGGCTAATTGTATCTCCAGCACTAATCTTACCCTTTACCTGGGCTGTAATTGGACCTCTGTAACCTTGACTCTGATTGGACACCTTCCTCCCCCTGATGGGGCCCTAACCCCAGCTCCAGCTCTGCAGGAGACCCTGACTCTGCCTGACCCTGCTCTTGAACTGAGAGTTAGCACGGCAGTGTTAACTGGCGCTCGGGTCACAGTCACGGTCACTGCCACTGCCTGACAGCTCCAGGAATCCACATCAGGCTGATTTATCTGCGTGAACCCAGCGGAAAAAGCGAACAGAAGCTAACCGAATGGAAAAACTGATGTTTCCTGTGGGCTGGAGACACAGCGAGGCTCCTGTCACAGTGGCAGGTGACACAGTGTTTTAATTGCGCTGTTACACAACAGCCAGAGAGAGAGAGAGGAGCAGGGATTTAAAGAGATAGGGAAAGGAGAACAGAAGGAGAAGAAGGGATTTAAAGAGGAAGAGAAAAGAGGAAAGAGAAAGAGTAGAGAGGGGCTATAAAAAGAAAGAGGAGGAGGGAGAGAGAAGAGGGGATGTGAAGAGGAGGAGGAGGAGAGAGAGAAGAGGGGATGTGAAGAGGAGGAGAGAGAGAGAAGAGGGGATGTGAAGAGGAGGAGAGAGAGAAGAGGGGATGTGAAGAGGAGGAGGAGGAGAGAGAGAAGAGGGGATGTGAAGAGGAGGAGAGAGAGAAGAGGGGATGTGGAGAGGAGGAGGAGGAGAGAGAGAAGAGGGGATGTGGAGAGGAGGAGAGAGAGAAGAGGGGATGTGGAGAGGAGGAGGAGGAGAGAGAGAAGAGGGGATGTGAAGAGGAGGAGAGAGAGAAGAGGGGATGTGGAGAGGAGGAGGAGGAGAGAGAAGAGGGGATGTGGAGAGGAGGAGAGAGAGAAGAGGGGATGTGGAGAGGAGGAGGAGGAGAGAGAGAAGAGGGGATGTGAAGAGGAGGAGAGAGAGAAGAGGGGATGTGAAGAGGAGGAGGAGGAGAGAGAGAAGAGGGGATGTGAAGAGGAGGAGAGAGAGAAGAGGGGATGTGAAGAGGAGGAGGAGGAGAGAGAGAAGAGGGGATGTGAAGAGGAGGAGAGAGAGAAGAGGGGATGTGGAGAGGAGGAGGAGGAGAGAGAAGAGGGGATGTGGAGAGGAGGAGGAGGAGAGAGAGAAGAGGGGATGTGAAGAGGAGGAGAGAGAGAAGAGGGGATGTGAAGAGGAGGAGGAGGAGAGAGAGAAGAGGGGATGTGAAGAGGAGGAGAGAGAGAAGAGGGGATGTGGAGAGGAGGAGGAGGAGAGAGAAGAGGGGATGTGGAGAGGAGGAGGAGGAGAGAGAGAAGAGGGGATGTGAAGAGGAGGAGAGAGAGAAGAGGGGATGTGAAGAGGAGGAGGAGGAGAGAGAGAAGAGGGGATGTGAAGAGGAGGAGAGAGAGAAGAGGGGATGTGGAGAGGAGGAGGAGGAGAGAGAAGAGGGGATGTGGAGAGGAGGAGGAGGAGAGAGAGAAGAGGGGATGTGAAGAGGAGGAGAGAGAGAAGAGGGGATGTGAAGAGGAGGAGGAGGAGAGAGAGAAGAGGGGGTGTTCAGTGGCAGTTCAGTTGGAGGAGAGGGGTCTGGGAAGGAGAGTGGAGAGGCTGGACACACTCTGGAGTCTCATGTGCTCCTCGTCCTTCATCACAGGCTCACAGTGACCTGGAGCACAACCAGGCTGCAGGGCAGGACCATGTCCGGGACAGGACGCCACTCAACACTCCCACACTCACTCATGCTCTTTCACTCTCTCACTCACTCTCTTTCACTCTCTGACACTCATTCACACTCATTCACTCTCTCACTCACTCACTCACACTCATTCACTCCTTCACTCTCTCACACACTCTTTCACTCACACTCTTTCACTCTCTCACACACCCTTTCACTCAAACTCTTCACTCTCTCACTCACACTCTTTCACTCACACTCTTTCACTCTCTCACTCACACTCATTCACTCTCACACACACTCATTCACTCTCACACACTCATTCACTCTCTCAGACACACTCATTCACTCTTATACACTCATTCACTCTCTCACTCACACTCTTTCACTCTCTCACTCGCACTCTCACTCTTTCACTCACACTCTTTCACACACCCTTTCACTCAAACTCTTCACTCTCTCACTCATACTCTTTCACTCTCTCACTCCTTCACTATCTCACTCACACTCTTTCACTCTCTCACTCGCACTCTCTCACTCTATCACTCACACTCTTTCACTCTCTCACACTCTCACACACACTCATCCTTTCACACACAAGGGGGGTGCTTTAGGGACACAATTAACCCAGCCTGGGCAACAGGTCTACATCCTGTGGGAGGCATCCAAATCACCCAAAGAAAATCCCTGCAGGGACCCTGCAGACTCCACACAGACAGGTGCCCCAGGCCAGAATCAAACCTCAGGTGCCTGACTTACTTTCTGCCCCAAGACAACATTGATTCCTTTTTATTAATTGCATATGCATTGTTTGTATGAACATTATTACATTTTCTCCTTGAGCTCAGACATCTGATGTAGCGGAAATCAATTTGCACTGGGGATCGTTAATGCTCCTGTGATAACTGCCCTGTTTTCCTTGTAAGATCATCTCCTGCTGGGATTCAAATAAAGTGATAACTGCAGGTATGCTTTAGCAGAGCTGTAATTGATCGGCCGTGTCAATAAGGTGTTTTGAATTGATTGGCCATGGAAGACGAGGTAAAAGAACGTGGGGGAAGGGAGGAGAACATTTCTTTATTTTTTCGTGTCAAGCGTTTCTCGCGGGCGTCTGGTTTAATTCCGACTCCACGCGCCTCGCTGACTGCTCTCCCTGCGTTAATCCCCCCCTGCTGGGGCGATTGAAGGAGGCCCTGACTTCCTCCCTCTCTCACCTGCGGGCTGTTTCAGCTAAGATCGCCTGGCCCTGCTGCTCCTTAATTGGGCAGGGGAAAGGTCAAAGGCCAGCGCCAGGAACGGCCTCTCAGAAGCAGACTTCACTGCCGGGCAGCTGGTCAAAACAGTCTCAGCGCCAGAGGGACAGGTGGTCAGAGGGACAGAGACCCAGCGCGGAGATGTCCCTGTCCGGACAGGCCAGTGCAGATTATGTAGGTATATATGTTTAGATATGGAGCAATGCGAAGGTTAAGGGTGGCACAGTTGTCAGCATTGCTGCCTTGCAGCGCTGGGGCCCCTGGTTCAGTTCCTGGGGTGCTGTCTGTGTGGAGTTTGGATGTTCTCCCTGTGCTTGTGTGGCGCTTGTGTGTGTTCCTCTGGGTGCCCTGGTCTCCTCCCGCAGTCCAAAGATATACCGGTGGGTTAATTGGCTTCTGGGAAGATTGGTCCTGGTGTGAGAGTGTGTGCGCTCTTGGATAGAGCAGTTAGAAGATGGATAGATGTGAAGGTTAATTCCACTCTGAGAAAACAGAAAGGAGAAACATGTTACTCCAACAACCAAAACATTTAGTTTCTCCTTTCTACTTTTCAGAGTGGAATTAACCTTCACTTGCTCCTTTGCAGCCAATAAGCTCTGACACAGCCCCCCCTTGGACAGCTTACGTCTGTATATACTGCGCGCATATGCCTATACTGTGTCATACACACTGTCTTCACCGAGCTTGCTCTGCAGGCCAGGGAAACGAAGCAGTTGGTCAGGCAGTCACGCGGCCGGTCACACACTCGAGCTGTGACTCGAGAATGGACAGCTGGAGGGGACATCCCTCTTCCCACCCGGAGGCACGTTGCTGGCGAGCTGTGACTCCTGGAAACAGGCGGAACTCCCAGCTGGAAAAACAGTTCTGGAACAGAAGCCACAACAATAACAACAACAACACATCAGCGCGTGTTTACGAGCATCGTGTCCAGAGTGAATGAAGCCCAGCTCTCTCCCTGTCCCTCGGGCCGGGGCAGTGGCTATATATATACTGAGCGCACCACCTGCTATTTCCCAGTCAGGGAATTTTGGGCCGAATGTCTTGTCTTTGGGAGGAAGGCGTCACAGATGTTTGGAATCCAGCCACTGCACAGTAGTCTCCTGTCTCCTGTGGCTCTCTGGCCGGAGTGGTCACTCACTGCCGCTCTGTGGTCACTGAAGACACACTTCATAAAGAATAAAGATCTGCCCTTCTACCACACTCCTCCAGTCTTCTCTCTCTGCACCTGTCCTCCTCTTTCTCCACCTGTCCTCCTCTCTCCCCACCTGTCCTCCTCTCTCTCTCCCAGTCTCCTCTCTCCCCACCTGTCCTCCTCTCTCCCCACCTGTCCTCCTCTCTCTCTCCCAGTCTCCTTTCTCCACCTGTCCTCCTCTCTCTTTCCCAGTCTCCTCTCTTTCCCAGTCTCCTCTTTCTCCACCTGTCTTCCTCTCTCTCTCCCATTCTCCTCTCTCCACCTGTCCACTTCTCTCTCCACCTGTCATCCTCTCTCTCTCCCAGTCTCCTCTCTCCACCTGTCCACCTCTCTCTCCCAGTCTCCTCTCTCTCCACCTGTCCACCTTTCTCTCCCAGTCTCCTCTCTATCTCTGTCCACCCCTCTGTCTTTACCTGGCCCTGACCCAATTCTCTGTATCTCTCTGTCCACCTATCTCTTCTCCCCCTTCTCTCTCCTAGTCTTCCCCTCTGTCTCTCGCTCCTTTTCCTCTCCTGTCTCTTTATCTGAGCCCCCATCAAGCCATCTCAACCCTTGTCCCACTCAAATCCAAGAAGAGGTTAAAGAGGTCCTGGCAGGGTCACGTACAGCGCTGTCAGGGTGGTGGGGTCAGTGACACAGCTCTGCACAATCCCTCTGCTTTCCTCTCTCCGCTGTCCTGCTGTCTCTCTCTACCCACTCCTGCAAGCCAGGTGCACCGTATCTAAAATGATTTTGATGAGACAGATTCCTTCATAAAGCCAGCAGAAAACAGAAGACTGATGGAGTCTGTATGTCTCGCCAGGGGGAAGTAAAAATGAATATGCTTTTTGTCAGAAAGATCAGATCAGAACTGGGAATATGCTCACCTAGACCTACCGCCCAATCTGTTCTGGACAGCTGGAAGATTCACTGCTGTTACCTTAAAGTACAAAATTTTCTAACGATGATGTGCCTATTGTGTTTTCACACATGATGCCAAATGAGTCACACCAAAAAGCCTTCTCCCTTTTAAAACGTGGCTTATGTTTTTTTCTTTTAGCAATTTTTAATTATATATTGTATAGAAGAAAGTATCCATGACTGCTTTTTAGTCCTTTTACAATAGAACTAAAAAATCATAGCACAGACGAACAGACCTTTTACAATAGGAGCTACAGTCACAGTACAGTAGAACAGTCCTGTTACAACAGGAGCTACAGTCCCAGTACAGTAGAACAGTCCTGTTACAATAGGGGCTGCAGTCCCAGTACAGTAGAACAGTCCTGTTACAATAGGGACTACAGTCCCAGTACAGTAGAACAGTCCTGTTACAACAGGAGCTACAGTCCCAGTACAGTAGAACAGTCCTGTTACAATAGGGGCTGCAGTCCCAGTACAGTAGAACAGTCCTGTTACAATAGGGGCTGCAGTCCCAGTACAGTAGAACAGTCCCGTTACAATAGGGGCTACAGTCCCAGTACAGTAGAACAGTCCCGTTACAATAGGGGCTACAGTCCCAGTACAGTAGAACAGTCCCGTTACAATAGGGGCTACAGTTACAGAACAGTACAGTTCCATAGCTTGAATAGTTTACCCCAGAAACTCTTGTATGAAATGCAGTTGGACATCTTTCTCAGAACGAGACAATTAAGAGTAGCCAATCAACCTGGAGTAGTGAGAGAAAGCCTCCAGAAACACAGAAACTCCACACAGACAGACACCCCAGCCTGGAATCGAACCCAGGCCCATTACTAAGAGTCTGTGGTAGATGTAGAGTACAACACATGCTACATTTAAACTCTCTGTGTCTCTCTCTCTTGTCTGTGTATTAATCCTGCCTTCCACTCCGCCCCACCCCATCCCACACATACTGTTCTGTACCCCCCTGGGGGTTTCCAGCACCCCTGCAACGCTCCAATCCTCCCAGTAATCCCAGTTCACAAAGGGCCACGCGCCGGGGACAATAGGCCCAGAGCCGCTGGAGCAGGCTGGTCCTGTCTCGCTGGCGGCGGGGGGTTGGGGTGAAATCCAAGACCTCAATGGCGCGGTGCGCTAATCCGGTTATCGCCTCGCAACCGGGGAAGGATCTGTAGGCAGCTGGCGTGACAGGCCCTGCCGTGACAGGCCTCCTCCATTGTTCTCCTGCAGGAGCGCCCCACCTCTGATCAGCCACGGGCTAGCAGACCCTCTTCCATCCTTAAACACGTCTCTCCTGTTGGTCCTCCTGGAGTAGGATTCGTACCACCCTTCTGTCTCATGGTTCTCGACCTGAGTGACTTTAGATTTGGATTTTGTAACGCCATATAACAGCTCTACACCCCCCCCTCCTTTTACAGCTCTACTTGACCTTTGACCCCTCGCTTTACAGCTCAACTTGACCTTTGACCCCATACATAACAGCAGTACCTGGTCTTTGACCCACACAAACCAGCCCTATGTGACCTTCATCGTACACAACAGCTTCCTATACATCAACAGTCCTGATCAATTATTGCTCTATTTTTAACCTCTATTCTGCATCACCAGCTGTAACCTCTGACCTCTGTAACCCCCCGCCCCACTCTGGGTGAGCCACTCCTGAGTGCCTCTGTGAGTGTTTTCCAGCTCTCCAGAGCAATGCCTGCAGCCAGTGGGTTCCGCGATATTGTTTAGCATGGAATCTCTGCACAGCCATGTCTAAGCACAGGCCTCAGTGTACACCACTGCCCAGTATTGTCCAGTAGTGTGTGGGACACAGTACAGTATCGTACCCCAGCGCCACCCCTGTATCCTACTGTGTAGTGTTTCTCTTAAATGTTCCAAAAGCCTTTAGCTTTCCAGCCGATCGGAGCAATTCACCATCTGTTCTTCCCAGATGAAAAACAGACGTTTCAGAGTGACAGGTGACGACTCCTGCTAATTACAGACACTCTGGCGGCAGTTTAATTACCTCCCTTTCGCTGGAGCGGAGCAGAGTGACAGGCTGGAGGAGCTGGGGTCTGTTTTCCCATTTCAGAAACGCTCAATTCGGGAGCCCAGCGAGAGGGGACCGGGCCGGGCCGGACCGGACCGGGCCAGGAACGGCAGGACAGGCGTCCTGTTTGGCACCGGACGCCTCGGTGTTCCCTGGCCATGAGCTGCGGTTTCTAGGAAGTGTTGCTCAAGGGTTGGGGTGGTGAGCTCCCCTCTGCGCCAGACCAGCCAAAAAAGAAAACATCAACGAATTTCAAACACATCTCCGATCCGGAAATAACAAGACTCATGACAATTATAAATAACTGAATGTTTTCACGCTGAATAGCTCTGCTCCCTGCCTGGGCAGGCTGGCTGTAATTTTAGAAATTTATCTGGCTGACGCGATTAATCCTAAATGACTTACACGTGCTCCCATTTCCACAGCTGGGTGTCGTACTGCAGCGAGCCGAGCGCTGCACCTAACTCAAGGTCACAACAGCACCCAGTATCCCACCCGGCATTCGAACCCCAGTCCAGAGCTCTAAAGCGCTGCGGCCTCTTGTAGCAGGCAGGGCAGTTTACACAGCCTGCTCCAGCAGAGCTCTGGGGGCTGAGACACGAGGCTGCAGCCTTCTCCACACCTATGAGGGGGGAGAACTGAGCGAATTCCTGAATCCTGAATCACGGTGCAAAACAGAGGGAAGACAAGGGATGGAAGCTCCTCATTCCGACCCCTGGCTGCTTGTTGGAAAACAACTGAAAGGAATCCAGGAAACAACAACACTTAGACACGTTGCAAGAAATACAGAAGGAGCCCATTTGAAACTCTGTCCAAATTGGCTCCAGTTGTGGTGACCCTGTAGATCCCTGTTCTATACAGTGTGTGTATTAACTCCTCAGTCTCTGTTCTCTGTTACAGTACAGTGTCAGTCTGTGTATTGACCCCTCTGTCTCAGTGCGGTGTGTGTATTAACCCCTCTGTCTCAGTGCAGTGTGTGTGTACAGCAGTGTGTGTATTAACCCCTCTGTCTCAGTGCAGTGTGTGTATTAACCCCTCTGTCTCAGTGCAGTGTGTACGTACAGCAGTGTGTGTATTAACCCCTCTGTCTAAGTGCAGTGTGTATATTAACCCCTCTGTCTCAGTGCAGTGTGTGTGTACAGCAGTGTGTGTATTGACCCCTCTGTCTCAGTGCAGTGTGTGTATTAACCCCTCTGTCTCAGTGCAGTGTGTGTATTAACCCCTCTGTCTAAGTGCAGTGTGTGTATTAACCCCTCTGTCTCAGTGCAGTGTGTGTGTACAGCAGTGTGTGTATTAACCCCTCTGTCTCAGTGCAGTGTGTGTATTAACCCCTCTGTCTCAGTGCAGTGTGTGTGTACAGCAGTGTGTGTATTAACCCCTCTGTCTCAGTACAGTGTGTGTGTACAGCAGTGTGTGTATTAACCCCTCTGTCTCAGTGCAGTGTGTACAGCAGTGCGTGTATTAACCCCTCTCTCCTACAGACCCTGCTGTCTTTTCCTGTGTGTGTGTGTGTGTGTGTGTGTGTGTGTGTGTGTGTGTGTGTGTGTGTGTGTGTGTGTGTGTGTGTGTGCGTGTGTGTGTATGTGCGCGCTCTTCATTGATTCCTTCACTTGTTTTGGAAAAGCTGTGCCTCAGCACAAAGGGACACTTACCCCACTGTTTTTAACCAAACCAGAAACAGTCCACAGCATTCAGAGTACACACTCATCTCACATGCCCAGGATTGCAAAAATAAATACGAATGGTGATCAACCTCATCATAATCACAGTTCTGAGCAGTGTCTTGACGAGAGGCCCAGAACACGAATGACTGACCTCTGGCTCTGAAATCAATAGCCCCCTGTTGTAACAGGACTGGAGCAGGACTGAGCGGGCAGGCCGAGGAGAAGCAGACTCTCTTCCGAAGTGGGACAGTTCCGGGGGGTTGACGGGGGGCGTTGGATGAACACTGGAGCCTGGATCCGGGGTGTACTAGCTTGGCAAGAGGACTCAATGGGCCTGTGGTATCTGACGCTCTCCTTCCAGGAAAGGACATGAAGATAAAGAAACAGGCAGGGAAGGAGGAAGAGGAGGAGGAGGAGGAGGGAAGATGCACGCAGCAGAAGAAGATGGAAAAGGGAGCTCAGCGGCCACGAAAGTCTCCCCCTAGTGCGCATTCGCCTTGTGGAATATCTTCTGGAAGCGATTTATCTGGAACCAGCTGGATAGCCAGGCACTTCTGGCACCTGGAGACCTCACCAGAAACACATTGGCGGGGAGCAGCAAGCCGAGCCAGGTCACCACAGGGCACGTGGAGTCTGTGCCGAAACCAGTAAATAAAATGTAAAATTGTTACAAAGCAGATGTGGTTCGCATTAAAGCTAAGAAGCCATAAATGAAAGGCTTAATTTCATTTGACATTTCAGGCTTTAGCACAGATGTGTTATTTTCTCCTGCAGTGAATAGGATGTTCAAAGTGTCAGCTGAGGCTGGTAAAGCTGGGTGTTTGAGTGCTCTCCCAGCGGTCAGGTGCTGACCACGTAACCACATGCTCTCTGCCTGCCCAGGTGCTATCCAGGTGCACAGGTGCTCTCTGTCTGCCCAGGTGCTATCCAGGTGCACAGGTGCTCTCTGTCTGCCCAGGTGCTATCCAGGTGACCATGTGACCAGGTGCTCTCTGTCTGCCCAGGTGCTATCAAGGTGACCATGTGACCAGGTGCTCTCTGCCTGCCTGAGCACAGACAAGGGCACCCGATGGGATCGCCACCTCAGTCCATCACGCAGGGGGTGCCTGGTGCAAACGAGCAGCCTGGAGACAGGAGTGTTTTCATGCCTCCCTCTCTTACCTGCACAGGCAGAGCAAGTAGGACGGCCAAGAAAAGTAAGAATAAAACAAGTTTAGAACAGAAACAAGAATAGCTTGTTGTTTTCCAGGATTCTGGAGTCCAGAGGATTCTCTTGATGTCTTTCCAAACTAAGTGTTGTGCAAATTAAGGCCCCTTTTTAGACAAGCTGGGCGATAATAACCCTGGAGACCCATCACAGCCAAAAATATTAAAACAAACATTTAAAAATCCAGCCAGAGAAAATATCTGTCCTTTCTCTGGCTCAGGCTGTTTCTCATACCTCTCCCCTGCTCTGCTCTCCTCACCCGCGACAGATTGAGCTTACAGTTTACAGAAATGGGTTTGCTGACTGTGTGAGCCTCCATCTTTCTCTCCTCTGACCCTTCCTCTCTTTCTCTCTTTATCCCTCCATCATTCGCTCTTCCTCTAGGGTCATTCTGACTCTTCTCTCTCTCCTTCTGTCCCTCCACTCTCCTCTCTCCTCTGACCCTTCGACTCTCTCTTTCTCTATCCATCTCTCCCCCTCTATCCCTCCATCTCTCCTCTCTCAGGTGTGTGTATGGGCATGGCCTCACGCTCTCAGCACAGGCTGCTGGAAAGCCCAGGGCAGTGTGGGGAGTGGGGGTAGAAGTGCACCCTAACCCCACTAACCCTAGCCCCACTGGCCTGCTGGCTAGCACTACTGCCTCCGAGCTCAGGCTAGATTATACGTGGTGTGCTGTACACTGGCGCCCCCCAGTGGTGTGGCAGATCCCACTCCTATGCCCAGCGGGCGCTGGCGGCTCTCCTGTTGCGCAGAAGAAGCAGGTGACGCCTGCCCGCGTCAGGAAGGCAGCTCTCTCCACAGAGAGTCGAGGCAGCGAAGCCCAGGAGGGGAAACAGCTGTGGTCTCCCACACTGGGGCACCAAGAAGATAACGACCCGGTTAAATGCCATTAACATTACACAGGACGTTTCTGCTTACTCCCCTCCTTCTCGTCCGCAGTTCCTTGTGCTTGTGGCCTCAGGCCAGGCCTGGCTCAGGAAACGTTCTTGAAGCTTCTAGAAAGTTCCCAGTGGGCCGAGGAGACCAGAGGCTTCTCAGACTGTCTCCGGGGCCCCATTCAAAATCCGCTCGTGCTTGTTTAGCTCCGCGTTTCCCATCACACCTCTGCTCCCTTGTCACGTCTTCCTGGAGGCGACTGCACTGATGACTGTCAAGGTACAGTACGTGCTTTATGTTCACTTTAATACTCTTTCCTTTCTGTAACAGAAAACAGGAAACTTTCAGTCATTGTCGCAGGGTCACTGTATTTCTGCTCTTTTGTTATTTGGCATGTTAAAGATGATTTGCACAATGTGGCAAAGGAGAGCTTTTTCCCAGTGTGCAGTGTGTTTTGTCATCAGCTCAGGGATGTATCCCCTGTCTATAAGCAGGACTGGGTGTACTTGACCGCCCCCTGCAGGTTAGGTATGAGATACTGCAGCTGGCGGATCAGGTGAAGAGAAGTTAATAGAGCACTGCAGCCCATCCGCCCTTACTGACACTGCTGTGTGCCCAGTCTACACAGCCCCAGTGAGCCCCGCTGCACCAGACAATATCTGGCCATCCAGCAGCACTTTCCTGGGGTTACATCGTGTAAGATTCTGCTTGGTGTGCGTGCTGTGAGCGTGCCATGTCTCTAAGCAGACATTACAGTGTTTTCACTGCAGGGCTGGCTGGACTCCTCTCCTGGCAGGCTCCTGCATATGAGAGGGAGGGAATGTCTTTCTGTACAGCCTGAACTGCAGGCCAGCAGACAATCTGTGGAACACACAGACACACACACTGCACACTAGCCTTCCAACACAATCTGTGGAACACACAGACACACACACTGCGTGCCAGCAGACAATCTGTGGAACACACAGACACACACACTGCACACTAGCCTTCCAACACAATCTGTGAAACACACAGACACACACACTGCGTGCCAGCACACAATCTGTGAAACACACTGACACACACACTGCACACCAGCCTACCAACACAATCTCTGAAACACACAGACACACACACTGCACACCAGCACATTGACACAAAATCCGAAACGCACACACACTGCAGGCCAGTACATTCACACAATCCATGAAAAACACAAGTCAGCACACAATCTCGGTAAGATAAGTCTTGTAAGCACAGTCACTGCAGGACACACTGACACTATTGCACACAAACACTGTTTGGTACAGTTATACAGGACATGCACAGACACGCTTTCTACAGAATGTGCGCACACACAGGTACTGCCACACACGCTGGTAGACTGTCACTGACACATAACGACACTCAAACACACACAGTGCTGTACCCAGTTACTGAAGGAAAGACACACCGAGGTTCTCAAACCCCACGTCCTGTCAAGAGATGAAATGAATCAGCTGCTGTGTTATGGTCTAACCCAGCCCTCGTAAATCTCAGCTCTAAACAGGGTAGTCACTCCACTTCACCCCAGGAGAGAGAGTACAGCACAGCCTGGAGACCATTACTGCCTGTGGCTTACAGGCTGTTCTTCATCACTGTTATTGCTCTGGCAGAACCCCGCCACATCACGCTACCCAGAGCCCGTAACTGACACAACACCAAGCTCAAAACGGAGCACGCCACATCACGCTACCCAGAGACCATAACTGACACAACACCAAGCTCAAAATGGAGCACGCCACATCACGCTACCCAGAGACCATAACTGACACAACACCAAGCTCAAAACGGAGCAGACACAAACACCCCCTTGGGTGCCACTCAGGGCCTGAAGCAGACGCTCTAGAGGAAGGGCGATGGCGATGACAGACTGTGTCCTGTCTCTGGGTACCGAGTGTGTCTCCTCTCCAGATACAGACTGTGTCCTGTCTCTGGGTACCGAGTGTGTCTCCTCTCCGGATACAGACCATGTCTCCTGGATACAAACTCCACTGGCCCTCCTCTCCTCTGCTCTACTTGAGGTGAGTCCTGCACTGGAAAAGCAGCTTTTTTACATTTAGAAAGTATTCTGCCAAGAGCTGTTGGAAAAACAAATTGTGTCAAGAAAATTCAGTTTTCAGCCTTCAAAGTATTTTTTCCCTTGTGTTTCTTTCTATGAAGTGCTTGACTGGCACCCTAATTGGACTCAACAATTTCAGACATGAATATTATGCTTTTTTTCTGCTCCGCATGTCAACATGCTTGTTGACCTCTGGCTCTCCCAGACAGACCACACAGCACACACACACCTCTCAGGGTGACGACATCAACAGCATGTGAGCCCAGGGCTGTGTAACTCCCTATAAAATCTCATGACACATGCGCAGAGCGAAGGTTTCTACTACTGTTACTGTTTTACTACTTTTGTACTACTGTTTCTACTCCTATTGGTGTTCAATTACAGCTGCCACTACTATTGGCAGAACCGTAACACAGGTATTAGTGATATCATGCAGTTGTGTTATTAAATTCAGGTCAGTGTGGATAATGACATGTGCGGTATGAGCATGTAATAAATGCTAATGGTTAAAATAACAAAGGCAGATGAGTGTAGAGCAGAGATGAAACCCTGTGTAAACTTGCTGAATTACCTTGCAAATTTATCGTGGAAAAAGGTCTTAGGGATACTAATGATGTCAGTAGTCCTTCTTAGAATAATATCAGCTGTAATCCTTTCAATAAGCAAGAGCCTCTAATGGGTCCTGGTTAAATGAGCAATTATCGTAATCGTTAATATTATTTATTCTTGCTAAAACAATATCGGCCAAATTAGAGATAATGGCTGGGAATGGCTGTTAGAGCCCGTGCTCTTATTCATCTTCTCCGTGTGCTGTGCTGCCCCAGCCAGAGAAAACACAGCAGCAGGTAATTATGACAGACAAAGCCAAACTTCATCTCCCCCTCAATTTATTGAAAAATTGCTGGAGCAAAACACACTCATTCCTCCAGTACTGTCTCCATAAAGATGCCTCACCTGTCATTTCCCCCTTTTTTCCTGCGCCTTTATTTTACCAGGTCGGAACAAATTCCAAATCACACAGGAGGGATTTTGCAACAGGAATTAGGATTCCTATCAGGATTTGAACCTGCAGCCGTCAGGTCCAGAATCCGGACCACCGTCCCCCTCTGCTGCCTGTGGTATGACTCAGGTGCACCACGCAGCCTGAGCTTCAGCATAAGCAGAAGAAAAAGCTGCAGAGTTTGGCTCTTGTTCTCACGAGCGAGCGAGCGAGCGAGCGATCGTGTGCGGGGTTTGCACTTTCAAACCGTGACTGTATCTCTCCGTTTACTGGGAGCGGGCGGCGTCACCAACACGCCTCGAACCTGCGGACAGAAGTGACCAGGTGAGGTGGAGCGGTCAGCAGGGGCTGAGTCCATGACCATAGGATCTTGGTCAGTGGAATAACGGTTCTGGGGAGGGTTCTGATTGGGGTGCAGGAGGGGTAGGGAGGGGTGCAGCCCCAGCCTTGCAGAATGAGATTTTTGGGGGCTTCAGCAAAAACATGGCTAGGCTGTACAGGGCTCCGAGTGACCCCTCTAGGGCAGCGGTGCCTCAAAACTGCTTCAGGCATCCACCCTAAACCAGCAGCATGTTCAACACATTGTTAGCTCAGCTGACTGATGCTTTTATCCAAAGCAACGTACTGTACTTGCAAGGGTACAAAGGCTAAGTCACACCAGGCTTTTTAAACTACAGCGTTGCAGTCATGGGTACAGAGCCCTGACTGGCTTCACACTGCTGCCCAATTATAATAATAATTGCTAACAGTTATATATCGCTTTTCTGGACACTCCACTCAAAGCGCTTTACAGGTAATGGGGATCCCCTCCACCCCCACCAGTGTGCAGCCCCACCTGGATGATGCACCAGTCCTCTCCCCACACACCAGCTCTCAGTGGGGAGGAGAGCAGAGTGAAGAAGCCAGTTCAGAGAGGGGGGTTATTTGGGGGATAAGATTGGTTAAGGCCAATGGGAAATTTGGCCAGGACGCCAGGTTATACCCCTACTTTCTTCCCCTGGGATTTGAATGACCTCAGAGAGTCAGGACCTCAGTTTTACGTCTCATCAGAAGGACAGCGCCTGTTTACAGTCTAGTGTCCCCATCGCTATACTGGGGCATTAGGACCCACACAGCCCCCTGCTGGCCCCACTAACACCTCTTCCAGCAGCAACCTTAGTTTTTCCCAGGAGGTCTCCCACCCGGGTACTGACCAGACTCCCACCTGTTGAGCTCCAGCAGGCTGCCCGCTGGGAGCTGCAGGGTGATACGGCTGCTCTAGTCTCAAACTCTAGTCTCAATCAGGGACGCCCAAGTCTTGTCTGGGTGAACCACAGCACAGCAGGCCTTTCAGGGTCACCCTTAAACCATCAGTTTAAGGAACACATGTGAGCTCTGTTCAGACAACAAATAACGAATCAACTCCCAGCATCCCCACCCCTGCCAGAGTTACTGATCCTACAGGGGGAAGAAACTCAGCAGAGCTGCAGCCCGGTGTGTGATCTCCTGTCCCAGCCTGAGCCTCTCAGATATTACTACCACTGGTATTTAATTGGTTTAAATGGGTGTAAATGTCTTGTTAATTGTTATAGCTTCGGAAACACCGTAATTCAACAGCCTTGCCAGCACAACTCATCGAATCTAAATTTGAGCATTGCTCAATTTAGTACGTTAACTGGGTTAATTAAGTCCGAATAAAACGAGCAGCTGTGGGTCTAGAGAGTTCCAGGGTGGTTTGAGTCTCGGTTGACATGATCTCTGAAGGACTTGGTGGAGTGGACAGGTCCTCGCAGTCTGGGGCTTCAGGGGCGACCCCGGCTCTCTGCGGGACCGGGCCTGGACACCCCTAGTCCGCTGCGTCCCTTCCAGTCCCCGTGTTCTCCAGCCCCCCCCAACTTTCCAGACGCCAGATCAAAGCAAATAAGCAGCCTGTCGGGCTCCGATCTTCCCTGCTCTCTCCATTCCTCTCCCTCCTCCTCCCCCCTCTCCCGTCCTTCTGCTGTCAGTCGTGTCCCGTGGAGAGACGGAGATGGGAGGGAAACGCCTGGAATGTAGGAGGTGACCTCGGAGCTGTAGGACGCAGGGAAAAGGAGGGAAGGAGAGGTGGAAGGAGAGAGGGAGTGTGCGCCGGCCCCTGCCAGGCTCTGACACTGAGGAAAGGATGAGCGTCTTGTCTGCCAGTGATGGACACGACGCCGGGCCGATACTCTGAGCTGGAGCTGGGACCCCTCTGAGCCACAGCCTTCCAGTTTCTATCTGCTCAGTGACACACACAAGCACACACACTGATGCACTCTTACACACCCGCGATCACTAACACACGCCGTACACATTCACTGATACACACCTGCAAACACTAACACACACTGATATTCACTGATACACACCTGCAAACACTAACACACACCATACACATTCACTGATACACACCTGCAAACACTAACACACACTGATATTTACTGATATACACCTGCAAACACTAACACACACCATACACATTCACTGATACACACCTGCAAACACTAACACACACTGATATTTACTTATATACACCTGCAGACACTTACACACACCATACACATTCACTGATACACACCTGCAAACACTAACACACACTGATATTTACTGATATACACCTGCAGACACTTACACACACTGTACACATTCACTGATACACACCGGCAACCACTAACACACACTGATATTCACCTGCAACCACTAACACACACTGATATTCACTGATACACACCTGCAAACACTAACACACGCCGTACACATTTACTGATATACACCTGCGACCACTAACACACACTGATATTCAATGATACACACCTGCAAACACTAACACACACTGATATTCACTGATACACACCTGCAAACACAAAAAAACACCATACACATTTACTGATACACACATGTACACACTGGTACACACCTGGAAACACTAACACACACTGATATTCACTGATATTCACATGTACACGCTGATACACACCTACAAACACTAGCACACACTGTACACTGTTAGGTGCACACACCGATACATGCACACACGCTCTGATAATTCACTGTTGCACACAGTGCAAACGACCAACCACACACACTGTGTTACAAGCACTCTGACACACTCAGGCATCTCCAATACGCCCTCCACAAACTGGACACGAACAGGCAGACACGCCTGCTGACAGGAGCCTGAAATATTAATTACGAAACAAAAATCTCTTGGCAGAGGTTTGTGTGTCAGTCCTCCACCCCCCCTCTCCTTCGGTGCCCCCCCACGAGCACCTCTCCTCCCAGCCTGAGGAGCAGAGGAAACGGACCCACTCGCTCCTCCCTCCTCCACAGAGGACAGCAGAGGGGAGGAGGGAGAGGAGCAAGCAGGGGAGGCTATATTTAGAGCTATCGCCCGTCCGCTTAGACCTGTAGAGAGCTCGGAGCTCAGAGCCGGAGAGAGACTGGCCTGCAGGATCACTGATCGAGACATCTGATTTCACGCACATACGCGCGCAGACACACTACAGCACTCTGTAACACATGCACCGTATCCACTCTATAAAACTCACCGAGACGCTTCAGCATGCACAATCACACACAGGCTGTCTGTAACACACAGAAACTGCAGCATGCACAATCACGCGTAGATGCTCTATAACACACAGACACTACAGTGTGCACTATCACGCACAGGACACTACAGAGTGCACAATCGCGCAAAGACACTATAGCTTGCACACAGTCACATACAGACACTACATCCCATCACACAGACACTACAGTGCCCACACAATCACACACAGACTCTATGACAGTACAGCTTGAAGACTGAATAACACACAAAGGCACCACAATCACACACCTCCTGGCTGGGCTGAAGCGCATTGGGACTGGACCACTTTTTCTCTCTCTCACGTTTTTTCACTGTTTTTCAATTTTCACTTTTCTGTTGGGCTGGATTTGGGATCTTCCACTTCACAGACCTAGGATTATTTCTTAAACAGTAACTGGGAAGTACAACACGCAAAACTTTGCAGCGACTATTTCAAAATATGTCTGAATCTAAGGCTGCTCAAAAAAATGGGATTAGTATTTTTATCAACTGAGTTTTTGAAGGCAAAGGACTGGCTTGGTTCCATTTTCTTCTGCTGTTTGACGAACCTTTGAAGGAAGAAATAAGGAAACAGAAACATTTGGGACGCAAGCAAATCAGTTTCTTCTACCTCTGAGAAGATGGACCACAGGGCCGAATGTGCACTGTTTCTCCAGGAGCGGAACATGCACTGACACAGGTGAGTGAGAGATCTGGAGAGGAGAGACACAGAGAGACAGAGAGAGGAGAGAGAGGAGAGGCAGGGAGAGGAGAAGAGAGAGAAAGAGGAGAAGAAAGGCAGAGAGAGGAGAGAAGAGAGACAGGGAGAGGAGGAGAGAGGCAGGGAGAGACAGACAGAGAGACAGAGAGAGGAGAAGCAGGGAGAGGAGGAGAGAGGCACAGAGAGGAGAGTCCGAGAGAGACAGAGTGAAAGAGGGACAGAGAGAGGGACGAGGAAAGGTGGACAGGAGAGACAGAGGTGGACAGAAGGAACAGAGCAAAGGTGTCGACAGGCCAGGGAGAGAGGAAGAGATGCTGTGGGAGTCAACATGAGCCCAGACATGTTGTTGAAGCTGATATTATAGCCTCATTCAAGAACTGTCTGGGCGAGATGCTGGGATCAATTAACTATTAACTACCAAACTAGCTGAACGGCCTGCCCTGGTCTCTTACCCCTCCTATGGTGTTACGGCGCTGGTGTGTGTAGGTGTGTGTGAGCACACTGTCAACACTGACTCACCGCCTCCATTCCACTGACCAAACACTCCACTGCCTGCCGGTCACTCCCGGTCACTCTCACTAGTCAATCTCTTGACGAATGTCCTTCCTAATCGGTTTGTCTCTCCAGGATATTTTGGGGGGAATACAGTTGCAGTGTTCAAAAAAAAAGTTATGTGGAAATGGGTCTCCTCAAAATGGCTTTCAAATATGTATTCATCACCAGCAAAGGTGGCTTCTACAGCTGTGAATATTCAGGTTATTTTTCTGTGAGTTTAGAGTTTATTTAAACTGTTTAGAGTTGATTTCACCCTGTTCTACAAGCCAGTGCATCAGTGCCTTTCCAGCAGTGACCCAGGTCAGTCACCTTGGGTCAAGACATTGGACAAACAACAACAATAATAATAATTGTTTGGTCGAATAATAATTTTTTGGTCGAATCTCCTTCCTCCGCTGTAGTTTGTGCATTTGTCCCAACAATTCTGTCGCTACGTTGTTCTTCAGAACAACTTTTGTAAAGTAGATTAGCTGAAATAATTCTTGTGCTTTTACTGTATGATGGGAATTATTTAACTTGCTCTGGGAACTGAAAAGGAGGATTATTTTGGATCTGTCACTCTGAAGATATGCTAAGTATGTTATCAACTATTTCCTGATAACGTTTGCAGTTTTAATATTAAATTTAATATGACATTCTCGTCTGCACATGCAGTGCCCTGTAAAAGCATCCACCCCCATTAAATGCCCCATCTGGGTGAATTACAGGTGATGTTTCAGGTGGCATTTCATGAAAGTGAATATTCCTGATCAAAACTCGAATGCTCAGACAGAACACTTTTACAGGTGAACAAAGTTAAATGTCGGCAAAATCTACAAAGACAAATTGAAAACGAAAACGTGTCGCTCATGTGAGCGTCTCCCCTCCTTGTGATCTAAATGAAGAAAACGACTTTGACAAGTGACAGAATTAATTGAGCGGCCTCTGTCTGTGTTCAATAATAGTGATTCCTATATGTCAAGAATAAATGTATGAAGGAACAAGTAATAGGTTTATTCCATGCTGAAAAGAGAAGAGAGAAAAACACAACGTTTCAGCTGTGAAGCCTTCTTCAGGTATATATTCAGAAATATATGAATAAAGCCTTTGTAAGTTCCCACAACTATTTGATTATCACATATTATAATTAGACGCATGTCAGGCACGTTACTAGAGCCTGGGCTCTAGGGTACAACAGTAGTGTCTCTGCAGGCATTTGAAACCACAACCTTCCAGTCAGGAGAGTACAGCACATGAGGCGCTGCTCCACGCTGTGAATCATTAACACTGCGCTACCTGCCTAGGCCAAGAGTGGTACTGGCACCCTGCGTGTAGCTGTAATTTCACGAAGTGAAATAAAACTATTTTTAAACTCTAGTAATTTTCTAGTCATGCCTCTTTTAAGTTTATTGAATGCACATTTGCCCTAGGCTGTATTCCAGGCAGTATATTCAATTGTTTTGTGTTATAGTACGTCATGCGCAGTGCACGAGCACGTATAGCCAGTGTAACAGTTTTCCCCACTGAGATGTAGCGCTGCAGGTCCAACTGGAGTGGTTGTACTGTACACTCTCCCTCACTCCCACCGCTAAACAATCCGATTGAGATCGCTGCGCTTTTGGAATTGAAGCCCGCAAGAGAATTTTACTGGGCATTTCCGGTGGTGGGTTTCTCAATAGAAATCTATATTTGCTTGTTTTTGCACAGTGGAAGAGAGATTAGGAAAGGAGGAGCCCTGTTATGGAATTTAGAAACGTGCTCAGGCATACTGTAGGTTTTTCCACTTTCTACAATAAAGTTTAAAATATTGTTACAGTACAAGGACTTTAAATTATCTCAGAGTAGTTGAAAGGCAAACCTTTCTGGGGCTTTCAGAATTAGATGATTCTTTTACTGGTGTTCGTTTTAAACCAAGCATTTTCTCTCCTGTGTTGCTCTGTTTTCACTCCGTTTATAGGCTAAGCCACAGCCTGTCAGAATTCTTCTCTTTTCGATGGGGTATAGACTGGTTCTGGAGAGCCCCAGTCCCGTTGGTCCCACCCAGTCCAGTTCCGTTTCTTACACCAAATCAATTATTTAATGAAACAAATCACCTGCTTAATTAATCACAAAGGAATTGCTCCATGTCTATAGGAATTGGAGATTTAATGGTAACTTACAAAACCTGTTGGACTGGGGCTCCCCAGGACCAGGGCTGGTGACCCCTGGACTGACTGGACTGGGGCTCCCCAGGAATGCTAAAATAATTAGCAAAAATAAAATAATACATAAGCAAACAACTGTGTTTAAACTGAGAGTCAGCCCGACCAGCCACTCTGAACAGCACATATAGTACACCAGGCTAGTACAGGACTCTCAACCTCCCAGTAGCCCAAGTACTGACTGGATCATTAACTGCTTAATTAGCCCGGGTGCTGCAGGTGACTTTGATTACTGGGTGTAGTGTCAGGAAACCCAGGAGACGAGACTGACCACCCCTGACTGATCTGCTATTCCGAAACCAGGCCCTTCTGGGTGAATTTGGTGCGGGTTTGGATCTTGAACCTTTTAGTCCTGTACACCTCTAGATTAGAGCCTGTCAGCAGGACTAACAGAGCAGGGAAAGCTCACCAAGCAGTAAATCGATCAGCTAGGGCCTGGTGCTCGTACACACAGTCATTGCTTTGCTCTTGCCCCAGCGCAGTACTGCAGAGAGGCCACACTGGGCCGACAGCTGGCTGTGAATGTATTCACACCCCAGATACGCTGGAACATAGGTATGCCAGCACCAGCAGCTGGAGCAGCTTCAGGTATTATCAGCCTGGACATTTGCGCCTTCCATTGGCCACATTCAGTACACCCAGAGACTGAGCAACAGGTCACCGGAAAGTCCGGAGAAACGTGGAACTTCCCCTGTACAACACAATCCCTTATCGCTGGATCCTATGAGTTTTCATATTCATTTTCTTCAGGCTTCAGACAGAGACCAGGGTCTCAGTTGTTTCCCAAGGCTAATAACACAACACGGATAGCCCTATGTACTGCGACTGGCCTTTTCTGTGTCTCGTAGTTGCAAAAAGCTGGGCACTTTATCCCTCCTCCACGGCTTTCAACTGGTGGAGATTTAACAAGGCCTCTTCTGGGATATCCCAGACGCCACAGGTCGCTCCGAACACTGGCTACAGTTCAGAATTCACTTTGACTAGCTGAGACAATTGCCCTTCCGGTTAGCCAGTAAAGAGGCAGATGCAATGAAAATCAGAGCATCCAGATCCCCCATCTTCACCCCTGGCTAACAGGAGGGTCTCTTCCTTCCTATTCCACCTCTACTCGTCATGGCAGAATTGAATCTACTGTTGGCTTCACAGGTGGCATGGTGGTGCAGGGGTTAGCATTGTTGCCTCACAGTGCAGAGGTCCTGGGTTCAGTTCCTTGGGTGCTATCTGTGTGTAGTTTGTATGTTCTCCCTTTCTATGCGTGTGTGCCTGTGTGTGGCCTGTGATGGACGAGCTTCCTGCCCAGGGTGTACCCTGCCTTGCGCCCCTTGTTTGCTGGGATAGGCAGTGGCTCCACTGCAATCCTGTACTGGAAGTGGTCAGAAAAGTGGATGGATGGATGTTGACTTCACTGACCCTGATGAGCACTCGTTTCCAAGTCCAGAGCATTTCAGGTTCGTTAGAAAACCTTCGGGATCAGGAAACAGCATCGCCCACCTCTAAACCCCGGGCTGGAAAACTTCTTTCATGGCTCCAATAGGATTTTCACCCTCAGCGATCCCAGATGCACATTCCAGGTTGCCTGCCTGCCAGATGCAAAACGCACAGGCTGTTGTCTCCGTGTGGAAATAGTTGAAGCTGCTCCAAGTGTGTAAACGCATCTGTTACCAATAAATAACTCCGGCCCTGAGCCCCAGTGTCCAGTGTCCAGCACAGAGCCCAGAAGCACCTGTGTGACGGACCACGCCGCGCTGACTCCGAGCCCAGACTCCTGAGGGAGGGGCTTATGGGACAAGACTGATTTTCACCTGAATCTTGATCCTTTTACATCTTGGAATTCAAAAAGGGAAAAATAATAAGTGTCCATTAATCTACGCCCTGCTGACCTCTGTGCCTCTGCGTACAGCAAGAGAGAAGCTGCCCCCCTGTCTAACCTGTAAAGAACAAGAGACTGTAGCCTCCCTCCTCCTCGATCCCGGGACCATGCTGGCGGAGGGTGGGGAGAGCAGAGGCAGTGGGAAGGACCGAAGGAGGATGAGAGGATGAGGGTGAAGGCCCAGGCCAGGAAGGACAGAGCGGGATAGAGGGAAGGAGAGGGAGATGAAGAAGTGAGGACGAGGGAGATGAAGACGTGAGGACGAGGGAGATGAAGAGTGTGAGAGATGAGGGAGTGAGAGAGAGGAGTGAGAGGGAGATGGGGGAGTGAGAGAGGGGGTCAGAGGGAGGTGGGAGAGTGAGAGAGAGGAGTGTGAGAGATGTGAGAGTGAGAGAGGGGAGTCAGAGGGAGAAGTGTGAGAGATGGGGAGTGAGAGAGGAGTGTGAGAGATGGGGGATTGAGAGGGGAGACAGTGGGAGATGTGAGAGAGGGGAGTGAGAGGGAGATGGGGGAGTGAGAGAGAGGAGTGTGAGAGAGAGGACTGTGAGAGATGGGGAGGAGAGCTAGAGAGATACAGGGGCAGAGTGTCAGAGGGAATGGGGTTCCCAGCTGGAGCTGAGTGTTGTTTTTCCAGAGCCCCTGTGGTCCTCACAGGGGTAGTTAATGATTACAGCGTGTTTGTGAGTGCAGGTCTGCGTCAGGCTGGACTCCGACTCCCAGCTCAACAACAAACCCAAGAACGGACTACTGAGCCCTGAGCCCTGCTTCTCCCTCCTAAATTCACATTCAATGAGCTCTATTGGCACGACCAACGCATTACAGCGTTGCCAGAGAAATAACAATTAACTAGACATTTATATCTACAATTATAACATATTATTGTGAGGAGATCACTGAGAACTGGGCTGCAGCTCTGTTGAGTTTCCTCCCCAGGCAGGATGGGAAGCTGTTCTGGTGCTGGGATTGGATTTATAGCCCTGTTCCCCTGCCCCTCCCCTCCTCTCTCCCCCTCTCCAAGTTCACATCAACCCAGGCGGATTTGAAACAGGCGGGTTGCACTGAGCTCTGTCGGACAGGGCTGTTCTGCGCTTCAGACAGGTTTGGCTCCTTTCTGTTCAGTGCCGTGTCAGGGTTTGTTTTCGTCCTGCAGTGATCAGGCTGGCTCTGCATGCAGGAGAGTGCCACATAGATGGACTGGACTTGTCTACCGGATTCTCAGTAGTCTGAGGTTAAAGGACATGTTGCTCTTGACAGGTCTTTGAACCTGGTTTCGAGCTTTTATGTTGCCTTCCTGAAGCTTTTGGCCATGTGTAGAGAATAATATAAGCACTGTTTGACTGTGCTGTTACTGTAGCTCCTATTGTTGGAACAGGACTGTTCTACTGTACTGGGACTGTAGCCCCTATTGTAACAGGACTGTTCTACTGTACTGGGACTGTAGCTCCTGTTGTAACAGGACTGTTCTACTGTACTGGGACTGTAGCCCCTATTGTAACAGGACTGTTCTACTGTACTGGGACTGTAGCTCCTGTTGTAACAGGACTGTTCTACTGTACTGGGACTGTAGCCCCTATTGTAACAGGACTGTTCTATTGTACTGTGTGACCGTAGCCTCTGTTGATTTTTTTGTTTTGTTTTTTGTTTGTGGATCTATTATAACACAGTGTTGTGATGCTATACTGTCTACATAGTATGGGCTGAGCATAAAACTGTGGATCGTATAGACTTCAGGGGTTCACCTTTGAGGGTGACAAGCATTAATGAAGGTCAGCTCTTTCCCGTTAAGAAATAGTGTTTTTGCAGAATCGGTGGTGATTCTGCCTAAGGCACTAGGATCACAGCTCCCCGGGCTCCCAGGAATCTATTGTGGTCCAGAGCACATTCTGTGTGGAGTCTGCACGCCCCTCCCACTGTGGCCAACTGGGTTTTCTCTGGGAGCTCTGGTTTCCTACAGCTTCCCAGAGACACACTGGCTGTGTTAGGTGGTTATTGTCATGTGATTGGCACATGGTGGGCTGAGGTCCCACCCTGAGCGACGCCCCATCTTACACCCCAAATTACCAGGATGGGCTCCCGAATCCCGTGACCTGTGCCAGGGAGAAGCGGCTTTCTGACAAATGGAGTGACGTGCACGAGCATACTGACGAAGCTGGAGCGAACCCACAGGCACAGCCCGACTGGAGCTGTCAGATCCCGGAGGTCAGATCTCCAGATTGAGACATTAAAATCCCCGACAAGCTCTGAACGACAGCTTGTGGCGACTGCTGCCAACGACTTCCTCGTGATGGCTTCTCCAGATAGCAGCTGAGATTGCAGGAAGGAAGCAAACAGCAGTGAAAACCTCCCCCTGGACAATTAAAGAGAAAGAGGCTGTGGGGGAGCGGGTTAGCGCCTCTTTAGTGTGAAGTTAAAGGAATGGTAGCTCTTGGATGGTCTTTAAGCCCAGTTCCTGCCGTCCTGAAGTTTTGAGTGGCTCTGCGTAGAGGAAAATAGTATGTTCTACTGTACTGGGACTGTAGCCCCTATAGTAACAGACTGTTCTACTGTACTGGGACTGTAGCCCCTATAGTAACAGGACTGTTCTACTGTACTGGGACTGTAGCTCCTAGTGTAACAGGACTGTTCTACTGTACTGGGACTGTAGCTCCTAGTGTAACAGGACAGTTCTACTGTACTGGGACTGTAGCCCCTATTGTAACGGGACTGTTCTACTGTACTGGGACTGTAGCCCCTATTGTAACGGGACTGTTCTACTGTACTGGGACTGTAGCCCCTATAGTAACAGACTGTTCTACTGTACTGGGACTGTAGCCCCTATAGTAACAGGACTGTTCTACTGTACTGGGACTGTAGCTCCTAGTGTAACAGGACTGTTCTACTGTACTGGGACTGTAGCTCCTAGTGTAACGGGACAGTTCTACTGTACTGGGACTGTAGCCCCTATTGTAACGGGACTGTTCTACTGTACTGGGACTGTAGCCCCTATTGTAACGGGACTGTTCTACTGTACTGGGACTGTAGCTCCTATTGTAACGGGACTGTTCTACTGTACTGGGACTGTAGCTCCTATTGTAACAGGACTGTTCTACTGGACTGGGACTGTAGCCCCTATTGTAACGGGACTGTTCTACTGTACTGGGACTGTAGCCCCTATTGTAACGGGACTGTTCTACTGTACTGGGACTGTAGCTCCTATTGTAACAGGACTAGAGACTGAGGAGGTGATCCATCAGCTGTAGATCTACAGGTGCTGTCTGAACAGGTGAGTGCTGAGGAGGTGATCAGTGGACTATACAGGTGCACGCTGAACGAGGGACGTGATGAGGAGGTGCTAACAGGTGAGGACTTACTGTGCAGTCCTGGTGTGCCAAAGGAGTCAAGTACAATTACACCATTTAAATCCTCACACGCCAAAGACCTTGCTAAACGAATACAGTATGTCCCTGTGAGCCAATGGTATTAATCGGGAAGCCCCAGCTGGAGCAAAAATCCAGAAGCTCTTTGGCTCCCGAGCCTGACCCCCAGGCGTGACAGGGCAGAGAGCAGAACTGGGCTATCTACTGCCCCCTGGAGGATGCAGGGGTCATGGGGTGTGCCAGGGTGAATGGCAGCCCGCCTGGTCTTCTTGGAAATTCCTTGACCCCGGTGGGGGGGGTCACAGATTGCAATTGCTCAGCGGTCAGCAGCTTCCACACTATAAACAGATTGGCTAGCTGGGGGGGTCGTATACAGTTGCAGACGGGAGCCCTGACCGCCTGGGTCAGAATCAGCACTGTGCAGCGATTTATGACGTGCGATTTATTCTGTTTGTTTAACTTTACTTTGTCAACAACACCTCTTCTCAGGCTTTGGAAGGGTCGGTAACGAGCTCCAGGGCATTACCTAGCTCACGAGACAGGCCCACGGCTCTCCTGCCTGCAACTGTGAAGGAGAAGCCCGACTGGGGTAAGTGTGACAGCTACTGCTTCCCAGGAGAGCAGCTCCTCGTTAACCTCGTCTGTGGAGTCTCGTGGTGAAAGCAGAGTGAGATCGTGGTGAAAGCAGTGTGAGGCGCTGAGAGATACCATACCGGAGGATGCCAACTACACTAAGTGTGTGGTAAAAGCAGAGTAAAAACTGTTAGTTAAGTGTGGCCAGGTCTCGTTGGACCTGTTTAATGTCGCACGCTGTCCGAGACGCCTTTCTGCAGCAACACTCAAAGGACATGCGCGAGAGAAAACGCACCCTGCTCGAAACACAGAAGGAACAGGAAGCTGAAAAATAAACAGGGTGCAGAAAGGCAAAGGAGGATGCCTCAACCAAATCTCTAAAAACTGTGCATAAGTGACCGACACAGAACTCGACCAGCCTAGGAGAAACACCGTCCTAGAATGAAATAGGTGTGAAAAGTTCAACTCGTGGCAAAAAGGGAGAAAATCAAGTCAAATCTTCAAAATCAGAAACTTCTGTCTTGCAGAAGAGCACCGAAGTTTAGGGGAGTTTCTTTAACAGAAAAAAATGGCAAATACACGCGCACGTCGTTGAGATTTTACAGGTTGCTCGCCCGGTAGGGGGCGCTCTTGTGCTCGCTTGCTTATGCCCCAGCTGTCATTAGCTTACTGGAGCCGGGGTGCTGCCAGAGCTGGGTAGGCTGCTGCAGCAGCAGAGCCGCCCCTGGTGGGCACCAGCCGGCCCACTGTGACTCAGTGCCCACTCCCAAGCCACATGGCGAAAGGCTCTGTCAGGTGGGTGTGTCAAAGGGGTGCAGGCACATGTCCTCATTCTGCTGCTGGCAGCAGGACACAGGTAATCAGTGGCCTGTCCCCTGTTGGCGGGGTATGAAATAGAAAATCACTGCTGATTTAAACATTTAAAAAAAAAAAAAGTTTTGTGTTTAGGCAGCAATTAAGCATGGTGGTAAAACTACAGTTTATAAAGTTGAGTCATCTTAATTGTGAGAAAATGGATTGTTTATGAGCATCCCTGCCAACTGAAGCAGTTGATATGCTTCTTTCTGACTTGGTGAAATCTGGTGTGTGTGGCAGGCTGGACCTGTGATAGACATAACACAAGAAAGGTCACAAGTGAGGAGAGGTTATCTGAGCCATTTAGCCCATCGGGTTCCAGTAGCTAATTGAAATGAGGATCTCATCCGCCTGTTTGGGCTTCAGCAACATGGATGGGAGGCCTGTTTCCCACTCCCGCTATCCTTTGTGTAAAGAAGTGGCTCCTGCCCTAACTGGAGGATCTCTTCCAGCTGGGGTATGGGCTTTAGCAACATGGCTGGGCAGCACACGCACACGCACACGCACACGCTTGTGCACAGCCCCTTGCTGTGCGCCACGCCGTCAGGGTCCGCCCCAGCTCCTCATCGTCTTCCATTGGACCCCTTATCCAGCCACCCCCCAGAAGCACGAGGTCAGGAATTGAAACTCCTGCCCCCTCTGGCCACCAGACACACCCTGAGCCCGCCATGCTGCCCAAGCGCACGCACTGACAGACTGTGCTCAGGCCCACAGGCAGGAGCGTTGGCACTCCAGCACCATGGCGACCAGCTCTCTGCATTCAAACAGGCGTGTTGGGCTGCCTATCAACTAAAAACGTGAGAACAATGAGGGTCAAGAGGAAGACTGTCAGACAGTCTGAGCACGTTTGTTCTTTTTCTTTCAGTTGCTAATTGACCCCAGGATCATATTTAACCAGTTCTAGGAGGACGCCAGCGTATCTGTTTTGACAACGTGGCTGGGCAACTTGTTTCTAAGCCCCACGAAGGATTAAAAATCAGAAACAAAATCTGTGCCCTTCCCTGTAGTTTCCCCTTACATCCTCTGGTTCGCACGTTCACTGCCGATCCTGAATCCACCAAGTTAACTTTGACAAAAAAAAAACCAAACCCAACCTCTTCAGCACCATGAGGCAGAGCTGAAATCTGAGTGAAAACGAACATGATCACAATGCGATTGCCCAACTGGCCATGATTGACGAGTGCCTCTCTAAACAAGCACATGCCCGTTCTGCAGATCGAGCTGAAACAGCTTTCAGAGCTGTCGCGGAACCTATATGTGGAATAGGAGGATCCTCATGCGTGACCGGAATCCCACAGGACGCAGAGTAGCAGAGGGACGATCAAAAAGACAAAATCCAAAGGCTGGGTCAATAAGGGAGGCAGAGGGTCCGGTAATGAGAGATCTCCAGAAACAATCCAAAAGTCAAAATCCAGAAGGCAAGGTCAAGAGGCAGAAGCAGAAGATTCATAACAGGAGATCAGTCAAATGGCTTGGAAACACACTGGCAAATACTCCAAAAGGCTTCTCATTAGTGAGCATGGGAAGGTGTGCGAAGGGGGTTTAAATACTGAAAGGAAAGGGGTGTGATTGGATGATTGGTTAGGGAGTGAGAAATTTGAGGAATCTGATGCATGTGAGAATGTGATGGATTCAATCAGGGATGAGATTGTGAAGCAGAGCTTCCGGGAATGTAACGTCGTTTGCGAGGGAGAGTGTGGAATGTGACAGGGACAGAACGGCGTTTCTGAGTTAGAGTGTGGGACGTGACAAGAGCACACACCCAAAAAAACTCTCGCTTTGGGGACTCGCATGGATGCCCTCCCGAAACAGCTGGGGTTGTCTCCCATCATGTAGGGCACCGTGAAAACCACGCAGCAGCTCCCCGTGGTTTGAGATCAAGACCAGTGCGCTGCAGAGGGTTGCTGGACTCGTTTCTGACGGCTCTATCCGCAAGAGCGCAGAGCACTCCTCCATGCGGATTCACTTACACAGCTGGGCGCTTTACTGCAGAGATCTGGCCACGGCACATCGCCCAGGGGGACAGCAGCAGGGTCCCACCTGGGATGTGAATCCACAACCTTCCCGGAATGAGCCCTGAGCCCCCCCCACACCCCACAGCTGTCTCCAGTCTCCGGGATTGGGATACAGCGCTCGGCGGAGCCGCCCGGCTCCGATCCCAGCAAGAGCCCGGTCCGGCGGGGTCTGTAGGCTGTCTCTAAAGACATTTTACCACTCAGGCAGACAATTAATGGAGAAACGCGAGCTTGTCTCTGGAAATAACACCTTCACACCTACCCCCGCCGACGCCGGGACCAGGACACTCCTGACAGAACCGATCTGAACCGAACAGAACCTGGCGCTGGTGCCCTGTCTATACATCCCTGATTACCTGTGTCCTGTAGCCCCTCGGGACTCTGACATCAGGAATGCCCGAGCCTGGATTTGTAATGTACCGCACACAACAAACAGCACACTGCTAGTTACTTTCCAAGTCCTGTCAGCCATTGAGTTACATTCTATTTTTACTTCATTTTACTAGTTTCTTCTCCAATCAGACGAAATGCCTCAGGGGCTCAGACTAGTCCCATACAAATAGTCTGGGCACTTTTTCATTTTACAAGATGATGCAGGTGTCTTTTATACATGCCACACACGCGCGCTCACGTACCACTTACACACACACACACACACACACACACACACACACACACACACACTCGCCACACATAAAGCTCGTGTCGCAGGCCTGTTCCCTTTACTCTGGCTGGGTGAGAGACGAAAGAGAAACGCTCCTCAGGCTGTTCGATGGCCACTGGTAGTTACTGCTGACACTACCTGCAGGAATATTAACACACAAGTGCCCAGGTCAGCCTCCTAAACACACAACAGCCAAATCCACTGCAGCAGAAAGGGTGACAGCTCAGGCATGCAGTTAGTAGAATACTGTGTAGAGTCAGCTAAACATGCAAATCCACTCTTCTACAGTACATTTTACTGTAGGCCTTATAGTAACAGGACTGTAGCCCCTATTGTAACAGGACTGTTCTACTGTACTGGGACTGTAGCCCCTATTGTAACAGGACTGTTCTACTGTACTGGGACTGTAGCCCCTATTGTAACAGACTGTTCTACTGTACTGGGACTGTAGCTCCTATTGTAACAGGACTGTTCTACTGTACTGGGACTGTAGCTCCTATTGTAACAGGACTGTTCTACTGTACTGGGACTGTAGCTCCTAGTGTAACAGGACTGTTCCACTGTACTGGGACTGTAGCCCCTATTGTAACGGGACTGTTCTACTGTACTGGGACTGTAGCTCCTATTGTAACAGGACTGTTCTACTGTACTGGGACTGTAGCCCCTATTGTAACAGGACTGTTCTACTGTACTGGGACTGTAGCTCCTATTGTAACAGAACTGTTCTACTGTACTGGGACTGTAGCCCCTATTGTAACAGGACTGTTCTACTGTACTGGGACTGTAGCTCCTATTGTAACAGGACTGTTCTACTGTACTGGGACTGTAGCCCCTATTGTAACAGGACTGTTGTACTGTACTGGGACTGTAGCTCCTATTGTAACAGAACTGTTCTACTGTACTGGGACTGTAGCCCCTATTGTAACTGGACTGTTCTACTGTACTGGGACTGTAGCTCCTATTGTAACAGGACTGTTCTACTGTACTGGGACTATAGCCCCTATTGTAACTGGACTGTTCTACTGTACTGGGACTATAGCCCCTATTGTAACTGGACTGTTCTACTGTACTGGGACTGTAGCCCCTATTGTAACAGGACTGTTCTACTGTACTGGGACTGTAGCTCCTATTGTTACAGGACTGTTCTTCTGTACTGTATGTGTGCTGCAACCTTAAATAGGCTCTTCTGTTTGGGAGTGTTTGCTGTATGTAATCCTAGTTAATCCTGTAAATTTATCTATAGGTGCTACACAAACACAATTCACTGCCCCAGTATGCAATAACAGATGTGCCTATGCTATGTGAGTGTGTTAAAAATGAGGTCCAGGCACAGAGCCAACTATCTTTGGAGAGAAAGTACAGAAAATATCGTGGTAGGCTCTCCATCACATCAGACTGAGTGGAAAAGAGTCATTTCTCTGGATTTAGTATTTTAATGAGTTGCAGGCTCTTGTATCCAAGCCAATTTTAGGAGTTGAGTAATTCACACTTGGTACTATAACTCCGTCTAAACGGGATGTGTAGAGCTATTATACTTCTAAATACATATCGTTTTTCTGTCGGATCAGCAGTTGTAGCACAGGCTACAGCTCGCAGTACGACCCGGAGTGGATCCGATTTGAGTCTGAAGCTCCGGGCCGTATCGAATTTGAATAGGGATCTCCGGACTGGATCGGGCTGATCTGATGCCTGGAATCTGGGGGGGAACGTTTCTTTGCAGAAACGCGTATTATTATTATTATTATTATTATTATTATTATTATTATTATTATTATTATTATTATTGCCCTTCATTTCTTTATTTTGTCCTTTGTTTTTTTTCTCATGCTCTGGTTTTCCGAACTCAGCCAGGTAGTCGAGGGGCCTCAGCAACCGCGGCCGTGTCTCCCCTCGCCCCTACCCCCCACCGCGAAGATCATTTTGACCAGCAGGAGCTGTCTCTTTCGGGCTTTTTCTCGGGTCGAGGGCTTTTTAAAAAAAAAAACACAAACAAACACGAGAATCCGTCCGTCCCTCCGAGAAGCGGACGGGTCAGCTACGCAGGGGAGGTTCAGGCCACGAAAACAAACCGCGGCCCGCCAGGGAGCCGGCTGACGTCACGCACCGCCCCGGGGCGCTCACATAGCCCCGCCGCCGCGACCCCCTCGCGCCGGCCAGATTTCCGCGCTGCAGGGTCTCACCACCACAACTGTGTTCTGCTCTGGTTTTTGGAGAGTTTCACAGTGACTCCCTGGGCTGGAAAGCTCCAGGATTGACTACACTTCACCAGCCAGAGCCCGGCCTTACTGCACATCGCGAAGCTGTGCCAGTCTTCACACGTCCAGCCTTGCTGCGCATTAGAGCATAAGAAAGGAACTGAGCTCTGGATGAATTGATTACAGTTAAGGGATGTTCATGTTACTCTGTCCACCTGCACACACTGAGCACAGTGCGCTCTGTACACCTGCACACACTGAGCACAGCGCACTCTGTCCACCTGCACACACTGAGCACAGTGCGCTCTGTACACCTGCACACACTGAGTACAGTGCGCTCTGTCCACCTGCACACACTGAGCACAGTGCGCTCTGTACACCTGCACACACTGAGCACAGCGCGCTCTGTACACCTGCACACACTGAGCACAGCGCGCTCTGTACACCTGCACACACTGAGCACAGCGCGCTCTGTACACCTGCACACACTGAGCACAGTGCGCTCTGTACACCTGCACACACTGAGCACAGTGCGCTCTGTCCACCTGCACACACTGAGTACAGTGCGCTCTGTCCACCTGCACACACTGAGCACAGCGCACTCTGTCCACCTGCACACACTGAGCACAGCGCACTCTGTCCACCTGCACACACTGAGCACAGCGCACTCTGTCCACCTGCACACACTGAGCACAGCGCACTCTGTACACCTGCACACACTGAGCACAGCGCACTCTGTACACTGCACTTATTGGGCACAAAGGCTCTGCACACTGGTTATACACTGGATACAGCGGCTCTCCCTGATGTGACAGCTCTCTGGACTTCTGCTCCTCCAGAGGGAGCAGAGGAAGGCAGGTAGGGAGAAAGAAAGGCACTCTCCCAAACTAAAATTAGACCTTCCTCCATTTCTTCCAGTCTCTCCACGACTCTCTGTCTCCCTCACTCATTGACAGCCTGGGAATGTGACAGGATTCGGCAAGTCCCACATCGTCCAATGGCAGTGTGGGAAACTGGGAGAGAGGACCTGCCTCTCCGTGCCCTGTGTCTCTCTCTCTGTGCACACACACACTCAGTGGGCCCTGCGGCTGCTTATTTCTCAGTGTATTCCTGTCAGTTAGCAGGCTGTGTCCTCCCTCCTCCACAGGAATGGACAATCAGTCCTGGCCGCGGTCAGATCCTCAAGGGTTCGGTGCTGGTGACGGAGGGAGGACAGCAGCCGGGCCCGAGGGTTTCGAAAACGCCACCCTCCACAACGGGACGCTCTGGCGGGGCCTGTACCCGGGCTGGGAGGGCACAGGGAACGGCAGCGCGCTGCCGGCCCACGAGAGGGACCTGGAGCTCGCCCGGGCCGAGATCGCCGTGCTGGCCACCATCCTGGCGCTGACCACGCTGGGCAACAGCCTGGTGCTCTGGGTGCTGCTCCAGCGCCGCAAGCACCACGCGCCCATGCACGGCTTCATGGTCAACCTGTGCTTGGCGGACCTCGTCGTGGCCTTCTTCCAGGTAAACCGGACTGGGCCGGGTCTGACTGGGGAAGGGGCACAGCAGGAGGCACGTCGGAAAGCTCTTCACGACTCGGTGCAACCTGTGCCACTGACTCAGACACACCCACTGAGGCCACTGCACGCCCACTGACTCTCTGACACGCCCACTGACAATCTGACAATCTGACACATCCACTGACTCTCTGACACGCCCACTGACAATCTGACAATCTGACACATCCATCGACTCTCTGACACGCCCACTGACAATCTGACAATCTGACACATCCATCGACTCTCTGACACGCCCACTGACAATCTGACAATCTGACACATCCATCGACTCTCTGACACGCCCACTGACAATCTGACAATCTGACACATCCATCGACTCTCTGACACGCCCATCGACTCTCTGACACGCCCACTGACAATCTGACAATCTGACACATCCATCGACTCTCTGACACGCCCATCGACTCTCTGACACACCCACTGACTATCTGACACGCCCATCAACTCTCTGACACGCCCGTCGACTCTCTGACACGCCCGCTGGCTATCTGACACGCCCACTGACTCTCTGACACGCCCGTCGACTCTCTGACATACCCACTGACTATCTGACACGCCCACTGACTATCTGACACGCCCGCCAACTCTCTGACACACCCATCGACTCTCTGACATGCCCGCTGGCTATCTGACACGCCCACTGACTATCTGACATGCCCATCAACTCTCTGACACGCCCATCGATTCTCTGACACACCCACTGACTACCTGACACGCCCACCAACTCTCTGACACGCCCATCGACTCTCTGACACGCCCACTGACTATCTGACACGCCCACCAACTCTCTGACACACCCATCGACTCTCTGACACGCCCACTGACTATCTGACACGCCCATCGACTCTCTGACATGCCCATCAACTCTCTGGCATGCCCATCTACTCTCTGACACGCCCACTGACTATCTGACACGCCCATCGACTCTCTGACACGCCCATCAACTCTCTGGCATGCCCATCAACTCTCTGACACGCCCACTGACTCTGACAATAGGAGCACACATGAATGGAGCTACAGTCACATCTGACCAGGAGAGTGTTGAGGAGGTGATCAGTGGACTGTAGATCTACAGGTGCTGTCTGAACAGGGCAATGTTGAGGATGTGATGTATTGTGGCTGTATGTCCTACTGTAACAGGACTGAGATTGAGGAGGTGATCAATATCTACACAGCAAAACAGTCCTGTTACAATAAGAGCTACAGTCCCAGTACAGTAGAACAGTCCTGTTACAATAGGGGCTACAGTCCCAGTACAGTAGAACAGTCCTGTTACAATAGGAGCTACAGTCCCAGTACAGTAGAACAGTCCTGTTACACTAGGGGCTACAGTCCCAGTACAGTAGAAAAGTTCTGTTACAATAGGGGCTACAGTCCCAGTACAGTAGAAAAGTCCTGTTACAATAGGGGCTACTGTCCCAGTACAGTAGAACAGTCCTGTTACAGTAGGAGCTACAGTCCCAGTACAGTAGAACAGTCCTGTTACAATAGGGGCTACAGTCCCAGTACAGTAGAACAGTCCTGTTACAATAGGGGCTACAGTCCCAGTACAGTAGAACAGTCCTGTTACAATAGGAGCTACAGTCCCAGTACAGTAGAACAGTCCTGTTACAATAGGAGCTACAGTCCCAGTACAGTAGAACAGTTCTGTTACAATAGGGGCTACAGTCCCAGTACAGTAGAACAGTCCTGTTCCAACAGGGGCTACAGTCCCAGTACAGTAGAACAGTCCTGTTACAATAGGGGCTACAGTCCCAGTACAGTAGAACAGTCCTGTTCCAACATGGGCTACAGTCCCAGTACAGTAGACCAGTCCTGTTCACCTCCTCAGTCTCTGTCCTGTTCAAACATGGACAGCACTTAAGTACTCGGTGCAATCTGTGCCATCAATGCCATGTGTGACCCGAGCAGACCTTGGTGTGAGAGCGGCTTAAATACGAACACGCTGTGTCACGTCGCGCTGTACAAACACCTGCGAACAGGAACACGCAGGGGCGCTGCTGCCCTCTGCCTCCAGCCTGACCGGCCGACTCCCCTATTCTCTCCGAGGTGCTGCCCCAGCTGCTGTGGGACATCACGGAGTATTTCCGCGGTCCGGACGTCCTGTGCCGCATGGTGAAGTACCTGCAGATCGTGGGCATGTTCGCCTCGTCCTACACCATCGTGGCCATGACCTTC
Organism: Lepisosteus platostomus; assembly: GCF_059453375.1. Taxonomy (NCBI): domain Eukaryota; kingdom Metazoa; phylum Chordata; class Actinopteri; order Semionotiformes; family Lepisosteidae; genus Lepisosteus; species Lepisosteus platostomus. The sequence goes on from NC_142613.1 coordinate 4,196,421, forward strand.
GACCGGCACCAGGCCATCTGTCACCCCATGATGGCCTACCGCAGCGGGGGGGCGGCGCGCTGGAACCCTCCCATCACGGTGGCCTGGGTGCTGTCCCTCGTGCTCAGCCTGCCGCAGGTCAGCTGCGCCCGCAGTAGCACCACCTTGTACAGCGCCTTTGACTTCCAGAGGCTCGGGCAGGGAGGTTACTTCCACGCTGAAAAGGTTAAGAAGAGACAGCATTCCCAAGCTGTCGTGGCTTTTTCGGGTGAAGCTTTCTACAGGTGACACGTGCTAAAATATTGTGGGGTTTTATCTGTTAGCTTTTCAGTGTGGAATCAACCTCAACTTCTTCCTCTAAGGAGAAAATAAGAACATAAGAAAGGTGGGAGATGAGAGGACATTGTTAATTGGTCCCAGGATTACATTTTTTTTAAAGAAGTCAGGGTATTAGTATTAACACTAGCGTTGGGCAGCTTGTTCCACACTCCCACCACTCTTTGTGTAAATAGTGCCCCCCCCAGTCTTAAATGCACTGCCTGACCCCGACTGAGGCCGCGATCACTGAAATGTTTCTCTTCTGACCTTCCCTTCCTGCCACGAGGTCTTCATCTTCTCCAAGTCAGAGGTGGCGCCCGGCGTGTTCGAGTGCTGGGGCCACTTTGCAGAGCCCTGGGGCCTCAAGGCGTACGTCACCTGGATGACGCTGGCGGTGCTCGTGGTGCCCACCGTCATCATCACCGTGTTCCAGGTGCGCATCTTCCGCGAGATCCACAACAACATCTACCTGAAGTCGGAGAGGGTCTCCGCCGAGGTCAAGAAGAACCAGATCGCCCTGCAGTTCCGGAACGGAGGCGGAGGGGGAGCGGGCAGCTACCCCCCCCACCACTCCCACCACTCCCACTCGGGCGTCTCCAAGGCGATGTCGAAGACGGTGAGGATGACGCTGGTGATCGTGCTCGTCTACGCCATCTGCTGGTCGCCCTTCTTCATCGTCCAGCTCTGGGCCGCCTGGGACCCCAACCCCCCTAACCAAGGTAGCCATTCCCGCTGACCGGCCGGGGACGTTTCAGGAGTCAGGAACTAAGAGGTTCAGCACTGGGCTTGAATGCTTCTGGAGCACTGAATCGGGATTCTAGGGCGGGGAGGTGGGATTGGGGTGAGAGAGGGATTTACAGCAACAAGGGTACGGGTGAAATCAGATTATGGATTAGGTTTGGGATTCATATTTGGAGTTACTGTTAAGGATTGGGATTAAAACTGTTAATACAGTAGGGTCATGGCTCATAGTAGGGAGGCTAAGGGTCTGGATGAGAATTCAGCAGCTCCATTAAAGTTAGTCGTGACAGGGTGAAGGTTAAGGTCAGGTGTTAGGGCTGGGGTTATGGCTGAACGTTGGGGGTTTTGGGGCAAGATGGGGATAAGCATCTCCAAGTATTGTCTCGGCCCACCCCTCTCTCCCTCGATATTTTCCACGCCTCGCCTCTTTCGCCAGCACGGAGCAGTAAACCCCTTCTCTGCTCTTCACCGTCCGCAGCAAGGCGCGGCCGTGGAGAGGGAGACAAGCTGCCCTCTCGCCGGCTCCCTCTCCACCTCTCCGCCTGCCTCACCCTCCCTCACTCCCCGCAGTCTGCTCCAGTACAGCCCAGACCAGCACGGTCACCATACCAGACAAGAGCGCTGTAAAAGCACGGCATTGCTCAGCATTGGAGTTCACGGTGCCGTAGGGCAACACTAAGGAAAGCCAGGATAAAACTTTGGAAAACAATGGGTGGGGCACGAAAAAGAGAGAGAGAGAGAGAACAAATTCTGGGATGTGCAAGCCAGCTGTGTTACAATAAACTAGCCTGTGTGAGACGGGCGCTCGTAAAGGTTTAATTAAAAAAACAGGAGAAGACGGGGCTTGCCTGTAATGTTCCCTCTTGGGAGCACAACAGCCTGACAACAGCGCTGGCCGTGCTGACACGCCGCCTACACGATGTTGACTGCCTGTGTGTCATTTACGAACCTTGTGCGGGTCTCCGGTAGCTGAGGTATCCAAGGCAGGCGGCGAGGTAGAGTGCTCGGTTATTCCAGGCAGGGACAAGTCCAGGAGAGAGGCAGACAGATCCGACAGGGGCAAGGCAAGAGCAAGAAATCCAAAACCAAAACCAAAGAGGCGACGTTGAGGGAGTCCAGACGAGGTAGAAAGGGGACTTGGGAGGAAAGGGGCGAGGTGAGCTCAGGAGGCGGAAGAGATCCTAATACCGAGCGATGTTACCATGTGAACTGAGGGTTTAAATAGGGAAATTGGATAATGACGGGTTAATTGAGACCTGCGCCAGCCATAACAGCCTGTCCTCCCTCCTGCCCCCAGGCGTGGCGTTCACCATCCTCATGTTGCTGGCCAGCCTGAACAGCTGCACCAACCCCTGGATCTACACCGCCTTCTCCAGCAGTGTGTCCCGGGACCTCGGCCAGCTGCTCTGCTGCCGGCGCTGGGCCAAGCGGAGGAACTCCCTCCCCGACGACTCCAGCACCACGGCGTCCACCACCATCAAGGAGACCGCGTACTGACTGGGTCGGGGAGCAGGCGGCACCGAGCCCCCCTGGAGCGCACGCAGAACCAGGGACCCCTGCGCGGGTCCCACCGCCGTCCGAGAGCCTTGCGCCGAGACAAACTGTGCACGTGCAGTATGGGGAGACGCGGGCAGAGACCGCGCGCTGAGAGACGGAGACTCACCGTCCACTAACTTCCACCCCACTGCGCACTGAAGGACAGGGAACGAGAGAGGACGTGCCCAGGGGCGCCAGCAAAACACGACTCAGTTATCTTGTCTGAGCGTTCCGGAGTCGTATGACCGATGCGCAGTTCGGTAGCAGCATCTGCACCTGTTTGGGCATGAGTACCCTGCACAGGTGAAAATGCATACAGATTGCAAGTGGGAAGAATGTTAGAATAGAGGCACTGTAGTCTCTGTGCTCAGAGACCTCTCTGCAAACCTGGGATTTCTGAAGACTGACAGCAGCTACAGGGCAGAGGGACTTAGAATGAGATGTGTGAGAGGCAAAATGGCACCAGAAGGGCAGGAGAGCGTGGCAAATAAACACTTGTACTCCGGTCTTCAGTAACACCCAGACTCCAAGATTATTGGAGGGGAATTTATCCTGCTTTTCTGCAAATTGAGCACAGTCACCGGGGATGAAGGAGGATCAGCTGCCCTCAGAGCAGGGTGCAAGGGAAAAAAGAGAAACGTCATGTTGCATGCGCTGAGTCCCACTTACTGCCAACTCTCCCTGCCGTCCCAGGATTCCCTGCGATTGTGGATACCTCGTCCAGGTGCAGGGTATGAGCAGGATTTTAACCCTCATATCGAAACATTCTGTCATTGCAGAAGCCAATGTTTGAGCAAACTGTGATCAAACTGTGATGTGGTTCCACTTCATCATAATAACGTCACGAATCCCACTACAACGCCCAACAGGACAAGCTGGTCACTGCTGTCACCAGGAGACAGCAGGCACCTAGCCAGTTCCAGGATGACTAACCCCCCTACCTTTTCTTATTTTGTTATCCAATTGCCATCAAATGCTATTTAAAAAAAAAAAACAGAACAATGCAGAACTGATTTATGCTGCTGCTGTCTCAGTTTCTCTCAGGCCTTTGTGCAGAACCAGCTCGGGATTCTACCACTTCAAGCAGGGACTCCTATATAGGAGCCATTACCAGATATGGCTATTACCAGATACATTACCAGATACATTTCCGAACACACTGAGGGGTGTTAAACTATGATTTACTGCTAGCATTTATTCTGGTCACTGTGTCTGCTTGAGAAAGAGAAACTGTCTTGTTGTCTTTCTGCTTCACAAGCATACTTTTAGCAACAGCCAGCAGCCCGTACTAAAACTTGACACGGAGCAAATAACTATGCAACAGGAGCCTTAGGGCCATCTCTGGTTTGCAAGTAGCATACAGAAGGCATTCAGCTCTTGGATGTTGTTGTACCTAGTGAATATTAAAGTAGCAATCAGAACTATAATGGAAGTACTTTACAGAGCACAGCAAACCTATACAAATCCCAAACTTAAAAAACAGTGTATTTTAGGCTCTTCCGACATACAGTAGTTGATGGAAGGAGAGACTTAGAATTGAAGGTTGTAATGTTATTCCTTGTATTATATTAAAATGTAGAATTCTGGATTCACTGTGTTTCCTTGGTTTTTCATGTTTTGTGGTTCTGCTTTAGGAGTTTGATTTTCCCATGGGTGTGGCAAAGACTTGCCCATTGTCCGTGGATAGTCCCGAAGAGACACACACACACCTGATAAATTCCAAATAAATTCAGCTTTACCCTGTGTGCGCGAGAGTGATAGAGTGCACGAGCAATTGGTTGCAGTCGAGCGAAGTATTTTTATTTTATGTCAACAAAACCAAAGATTTGTTCTGAAAAGGCTGTTTGACTAAAAAAATAAATAAACACAAGTCCTGGAATGTTGTTGAAAAGCAAAGTTAAAAAAAAAACAACGCTGGGAGACTTTATAATTTGAAACACAAATCAAGTACATGAAGCCTTTGGGTGAAAAGGGAAGTTAATTGGAAAAGTCAAAGTTTGTAAACTGGACCCACGTGTAGCGAATTAAAAACGCTTTATTTTAAAAAGCACGTTTTCGTTTAATCGATCCCATATTACAGCTGTACGCTGCCACACCCAGCCGGGAACTGACTGGTATGTGTTTTTGTAAATATGTAACAGTTTGTAAAAAGCTGTAATTTAATTGTTTGTATCTAAATTACATTGCATCTGACTCACAGTTTTCAGATTCCTGAATAAGCACACTCAGGTCTCACCATTAAAAATGAAAACAGAGCAGCTACTCCGAGACTAGCACAGTTCAGCCTTGAGCTTGAGTCTGCGAGGAAGGAAATACTGACACGCTGTGGGCAGTGTGTCTGCACTTCCAGATAGATACACTTTACTTTTTTAAGTGCGCGTCGCTGAGCAGGAAATCGTTCTTCTTCTTAATCGGGAAAAAAAAACTAAACGCTTCTGATCTCCCAAGAATCAAGAGCTCCCCTTCTGCTGCATAATTGTCATCATCCCCGAAGGCCGGCGCAGTGACAGAAACACAAACCACGCAGGTCCCGCTGGAATGGCAGCTTACAAAGGCTGGTTTTGTGGTTTGGAAAGCCTCTCCAGGAACACACTGTTATTGTTTGAAAAATGAAAAAGATCTGAATCTGAAACCCCTAGGTACCCCTGCGGTCTGCGCTGAAGAATATCCCTCAGGCCACACTCCCTGCATTTCAGGACCCTGGGCACGCAGGGCAACACTGGCTTTGTACTGAACAGGTCCGTTTCCTGTTCTTGTTCAACATTCGGTGGTGAAACAGTGTAACTGTAGAACACATCAGCAGGAAACCGCAGACTGCTGCTGTACGTGGTGTGGGTGACACAGTAGGGGGCGCTCCTCCCTCTGAAATGTTATGTCCATATCAATGCCCCAGTATGGCGACCAGCAACACTGTGCTGTAGAGTAAGGGCCAAACAATCTGAGGTCCTGACTGCTTGGTCAGGAACTCAGATCCCAGGACACTGTAGTGGGAGTAGGGGTGTTCACTCCAGTGCCTGGATTAAATTCCACTCTGGGCTTCAATCATCTGCCCTCCCTAAAGATCCCCCTGTTTTGACTGGTGAATTAATTTCTCACTCCTTCACCCAGATGGTGCAGCTGGTGCAGAATGGCTGCTGTCTGTCACCCAGGTGGATACCCACGGGGGTAACAAGACGTTTCTCCTGTTCTAGGTTTTAAATTGGCTTCCAAGCAAATTAGTTATATTTCTTAGGACTTTAGTTGTGTCCTCTAAATGAGGAAACTGTGTCCTCTGGTTCATGCTTCAAAGTTCACACTGAAGAAAGTTGACTTTGCCAAAACTTTGGAGGATTTTGAATGTTCTCTGTTCAAGACTTTCTGTTTCTGTTCCTCCGGCCTGTCAGCGGAAGACAGCCCCTTCAGAACACAGCTAATTTCACACGGCACAGTGGAGCCGACGATGCTGGATCTGGATCTGGATCTGGATCTGGATCTGGATCTGGACGTCTGTTTTGACCCCGGAACAGGAACTTGTCCTCCACCTGGCTTTTCCAAGCAAGTTCCCTATGAAACAGTCACAAGGATTGTCCATCCATCCATCATCTGACCCCTTCCTCCAATCCAGGGTCACAGGGGAGTCTATAACAGGGCAGACACAGACACAAACACAGACACACACACTCACACCAGGGCCAATTTTCCCAGAAGCCTAGTAACCTGCCAGTATGTTCTCGGCCCATGGGAGGAACCTGGAGCACCCGGAAAAACCCACGTGAACACGAGGAGAACATACAAACAGAACCCCAGCTCTGGCATTGACCCCTGGGCCCCAGCTCTGCCTGACCGCTGCGTCACCAGGGGACCTCACACACACAACAAGGTGCTGCAAACATAGAGATGTGGACATTTGTCCTACAGCAGAGGTGGAAATAAGTCCTGAAGACACGAGCCATGCTGATTTCTGGGACCTGTCAAAAAATGCCCGTCTCGTGTTTGCAACATATTTTATGTGCTTTTCTATTTTATGGGGAGGTGGCTGTACATTAACAACTGAGAGCAAAACATAAGTGAGCAGCTACCTCAAATGTATACTTATTGAAATGCAGCAGAAAGTGCCGTTGTCATTCTTCATCATCAGTCGGAAAGTCCTGTTTTCCTGCCATTACTGCGGAAGGATTTCTGAGACTCGTTAATGCCCAAGATTAGCAAGATTCCTCATCAGGATTCCGGCGGGAGAGTTAGCATCCGATGAGCCGAGGCCCCGTTCCTCATAAAACACTACTTCCAAAGACGGATTTCCCCCGGATGGCTTGTGTGTTGGGGCGCACCAGCCTGCATGGCATTGGTCTGCGCCCCTCTTCTCTGTGGGTGGTTCCATCGGCAATGCGCACTGATGAGACAAATATAAACCATTGTTGTTTTTTTAACCTTCTGTCTAACTCAGACCTCTTTCACTGGCCCAGCAACACACTACTCACCAGCCTGTGGTCTGCAGATCACTCATAAAGGAAAAGGGACTCGACGCTGACGCCTCCGGCTTCCAGCTAACCAGCACTCCACATGCATCATCAGACCCGTACGGTACAGGACAGCTCCTCGACACTCGGGCTAACTTGCCCACAGCTGAAGGGTCGTGGGGTCAGCAGGTCACAGCAGGAGGGAGAGCACAAATCACTCGGCCGCCCTGCTTCCTGTCTCCACGCCCGGCTCTGTCTCGCGTCTCTCCACCGCCTGTCTGCCACACTCACAGGCTCCAGTCCAGCCTGACCAGCGGGCTCCAGTGGCATGACCAGTGGATTACAGTGTTGCCTGAGCAATAACAACCATCAGGAAACACACGTTTGCAGCAGTAACGTTTGGTGTTTGAGAGTGTCAGTCCCTGTTCCTCAGGCTGCGCTACTGAGTTTCCTCCCCCTGTAGGATTGGAAGCCATTCTGATTCCAGCAGGTGTGGGCATTCTAATACAACAATAATAATTCCTTACAATCTCTGTTTCTTCTTCTTTCTAATGTCAGTCCTCTCTGGACAGCCAGGTCTGCCAGGGCACTGGGTTGAGTTACATTTTCAAACTGCCAGAGCCAGATATTTGAAAGGGGAGTTTATACTGAACCAGCACTCTCAATCACTCTCAATCTCTCCCACTCTCACTGTCTCCCCATCACTCTCAATCTGTCCCACTCTCACTGTCTCCCCATCACTCTCAATCTGTCTCACTCTCACTGTCTCCCCATCACTCTCAATCTGTCTCACTCTCACTGTCTCCCCATCACTCTCAATCTCTCCTACTCTCACTGTCTCCCCATCACTCTCAATCTGTCTCACTCTCACTGTCTCCCCATCACTCTCAATCTCTCCCACTCTCACTGTCTCCCCATCACTCTCAATCTCTCCCACTCTCACTGTCTCCCCATCACTCTCAATCTGTCTCACTCTCACTGTCTCCCCATCACTCTCAATCTCTCCTACTCTCACTGTCTCCCCATCACTCTCAATCTGTCTCACTCTCACTGTCTCCCCATCACTCTCAATCTCTCCTACTCTCACTGTCTCCCCATCACTCTCAATCTGTCTCACTCTCACTGTCTCCCCATCACTCTCAATCTCTCCTACTCTCACTGTCTCCCCATCACTCTCAATCTGTCTCACTCTCACTGTCTCCCCATCACTCTCAATCTGTCTCACTCTCACTGTCTCCCCATCACTCTCAATCTCTCCTACTCTCACTGTCTCCCCATCACTCTCAATCTGTCTCACTTTCACTGTCTCCCTTGTCACTCTTAATCCGTCTCACTCTCAATCTGTCTCCCATTCACTCTCAATTTGTCTCACTCTCAATCTGTCTCACTCTCACTGTCTCCTCATCACTCTCAATCTCTCACTCTCTCAGTCTAGACTGTATCGCTCTCAGTCTATCTCACTCTCTCACTGTCTGGTCTGTATCACTCTCAATCTGTCTCACTTTCTCGCTGTCTAGTCTGTATCACTCTCAGTCTGTCTCACTCTCTCACTGTCTGGTCTGTATCATTCTCAATCTGTCTCACTCTCTCGCTGTCTAGTCTGTATCACTCTCAGTCTGTCTCACTCTCACTTTCTGGTCTGTATCACTCTCAATGTCTCACTCTCTTGCTCTCTAGTCTGTCTCACTCTCAGTCTGTCTCACTCTCTCACTGTCTAGTCTGTATCACTCTCAATCTGTCTCACTCTCTTGCTGTCTAGTCTGTCTCACTCTCTCACTGTCTGGTCTGTATCACTCTCTGACCACCTCCCCTGTCACTCTCCATCTGCCTGCCTCACTCAAGCCTCTCTCTCTCTCTCACACACACACACACACACGATGTGGTTATTAAGGAAGAAGACAAACACTCTCTGAATTAAACGGAGTCAAGTAAAAACATAGCCTCCAGCTGTGATGTTAAAAGGATTACATTTCCCAAAATGATGAAAATTGCACATAATTACAAAAAGATAAAGTAAGCAAGGCCCTGAGCCTCTCTCACACTCACACACTGGGGCGAGGGCAACAGGGCAGGAAGGAGGGGGGGTGTGTGGGAGGAAGAGGAGGGGAGAGAGGTGGAAGGAGAGACAGGGTCTGGTGAATTGGGGCGCGAACGAGGGAACAGGGCTAGAGGGGGAGAGAGGGGCGGGCTGACAGGAGGGAGGGAGGGAAATGGGTAGAGAGCAGGCGGGAGGAGGAGCAGAGGGCAGAGGGGTTGATCCGACTCGCAATCTCCAATTTCGTTGCCTGTCCGGCTGTGTGTGTGTGTGTGTGCATGCGCGAGGGCTCTATAAATCCCTGCTACTCCAAAACACCCTATAGAGACGCCCAATACACAACCCTATAGAAAGCCCTGCTACTCCAAAATACCCTATAAAGATGCCCTCTACACAAATCCTATAGAAATCCATGATACTCCACACAAATCCTATAGGAATCCATGATACTCCACACATGTCCTATGGGAATCCATGCTATTCCACACAAATCCCATAGAATTATAAAGGACAAGCTGTAATTACAGTACTTACACAAATGACAGTGGGAGCTAAACCGACTGTGTGCTACCTGCCACTGCACACAAGTCATATAGAGATGCCCTGTACATGAACCCTGTAGGGAGTCTGAACACTGGACACCAGGAGTGGCCAATCCTGGAGGCTAGATTTCAGGATATACCAGACGAGTCACTGAAGGGATCCTCAGTTGCTTAATCAGTCTATGTGCTGCAGATGACTTTGATCATTAAGGCTTAGCTGGAGCATTGGCATGCAGTCCTGGGGAATTAGGTGCAGTGCTGACCTCCTCTGCTGTATATGAACCCTACAGGTGGCCTGACACTGTACACAAGCTGTCCATACACTGTGGCACAGGAGACCTTCACCATGTTCCAGACATCAGCAAAATCAGTAAGGATGAAGATGAGACAGTGAAACACGAACAATGACAACTCAAAACTAAAATACCCGGGATTGTGCTGTAATGATTTTCACAGGTAAGTTTGACAAAGGAGGTATCTCAAGCTGTGTGGCTTGTGCTAAGTCCTCTTTTCTGTCCACATTTGTGTCTAGAGTTCTCTTACAGGAATGGAGCCTATTCCAGTTTCTGTACCATGAGGCGGGCTACTGAGAATATGAAGGCATTTCTTTAAACAAAGGGTGGTGAGGATCTGGAACAAGTTACCCAGTGACATTGTTCATTGCTGGAACACCTACACTGGCTTCTTTCAAGAAACGGCTCGATCCTTGGATCCATTCATTACTGGAAACCCCAGCGGGGTCTGTGGGCCGAATTAGCACATGTAACCTTTCCTACGTGTGTCTGAGAACACTCATGAGCACCCCTCCCAGGGCGTGGGGTCACCCCCAACAATGGTGGAGTTCATTTCTGCAGCCATGTCCGCCTGCGGACCACAGACACACGGTTCCGATTACGGGTCCCGGGCCCCTGACCACTGTTCTGCGGCGGCCCGTCTCCATACAAGGTGTCCGATTGTGTTTCTCCTGGAGGTCCCGGTGCCTGGTGGTCCTGCTCTCCTCCCCCCAACGATATTTAAAGAATGCTCGGTGCTGCTCGGTGGAGCGCTGGGACAAATCAGATTTCACGCTGGAGGTACTCGGATGGTCGACCTTTTCCCCGGTACGCTGTTACAAAACTGGGTCCCGAGCCAGGATCAAATCAGCTCTAATCCAAAACTTTTCCAAAACACAAATCTGTCTTCAATTTCCCTGTGAGCAGTCTTCCGGAACATGGGAACAGTTCAGAGAAAGAGCCCTCCGGCCCAGCGGCGCTCAGCTCCTCTCCCTCTCGCTCCGGGAGGGAGTCTCCCACACTGCGCTTACCTCTTCCTCGGCTCCGTGCCACTCCTCTCCCTCGCTGGACCTCACTGTGCCTTGTGCGGCTGCCGCCAGCTCTGTCCCCCTCTGTCCCCCTCCTGGAAGACTCCAGCAGCTTGTAGTCACCCAGTGCAGCTTTCACGGCTTCGGTGCTGGGGATATGTTCCCAACTCCTGCTGCGTGGCAGTTTGATCCGATCCGGGCTTTACGGTGAGCTGCAGGCGCTTGTACAGTATATATAGTATATCGGCACCAGCTGCTGGATACTGTATTTCACACTTGGCAGCTCATTTGGCATGCAAATTAAACCTGCTCAGGTCTACCGCACGTGTGTTTTAAAACGACACGTTATATATTTCCTTTTCTGGCTCAGCGCCGCGGTCTGTGCCACAGCAGAGACTAAAATCTGGAACAGAGCGGGTTCGAGAGACATTGGGAGCTCGACGGCCTTGCACCAGAGCCTGCAGCTCCCCGTTGTGATTCCAGAACTCTGGTCTCCCTCAGACCAGGAACAAAGAAAGAATATGTTCGTTCACTTTTTCCTGGACTGAAGTTCCAGTCATTATTATGTTTTGAATTTTACTTAATACATGCCTGTCACTAATTATGGTACATTTATCTTAATTAACAGAGTCATCACAACATAAGTGTTGCTAAGGCAGAGCTCTTTAGGCCCAGAACTCGTGAAGTGTCTGTCCAGCAGGGAAAGAGACGTACCTCCCCAACACCGCCAGCAACGGCAACACAACACCAGGCATAAAGCAGAGCTGCCACTAACACAGCACTATCAGGTGTCACTTGGCCTAGCCCTGCCTGAAGACACTTGGCAGAGTGTCACGTTTATAAGTTTTCTTGGGTAGAAATGGTTCATCGTTTTTTTTAGCATCCTGCCTTTTTATTCAAAAAATAAATGAAAAGGGGGTAACCAGACACCAAAACGTGTTGGTTTACTAAGTGCCGACAAGCTGAAATGCATTTCCAGAGGTGAAAGACTGACCTCTCACATTCCTCTGGGCAGCAGCAGCCTGTCTCACTGCCTGCAGGAATGCACGGTGTCAGCTGCCGGGAGGGCACCAGGGGGAAGAGAAGGAAATCGGACATTTTTAACGAGGTTAAGACCTGTTGCGCACAACATCTGAAACTCTGACCAGGACGAGGACACAAATGCGAAAAGGCAAGGAAACCAGCGAGGCGAGAGGCGGTTTGTTCCGAACGCCAACTCCTTCGGACCGCCGGGCTCCGCGTTCCCTTCCAGCCTGATCAACCCGCACGTCTCGGCGACCTGCAAGGGATTCCCTTCGGTTCGGACTTTTCCTTCGTCTCCGGAAAATCGCTTTTCTGTGATTTCCCCTGCTGCTCGCCCCTGTTTTTCAGAAACACACGTGCTGAGCAGAACTTTGTTGCACAACGCGCTGAGCTCATACTTTTCTTACGACGCCTTGGAGAGTGCGAAGGGAACGTGTGTGCGTGCGTGGAGACTCTAGGAGCTCAGAAAATTCTTCAATAACAGGGGCGACACAGGTCAGCGTTGCTGCCACACAGCGGCGGGGCTCGGGGTTAGCGCCCTCCACCGTTGTCTGGGTGGAGCTTGCATGTTCTCCCTGCGTTGGTGTGGGTCTCCTCCGGGTGCTCCAGTTTCCTCCCACAGTCCCGAGACATACTGGGAGGGTAATTGGCTTCTGGGAAAACTGGCCCTGGCGCCAGTGTGCGTGTTCCCTGCAGCGGACTGGCGTCCTGTCCAGGGTGTACCCTGCCTTGAGCCTGCTGCAGCTCCCCAGTGGTTAGAGAGTTAGGCCGGATTGAATCATCTTGTATAAGACAATCGTAAAGGCACATATACATCCCCTTCTAGCCTGTGGAACAGACACTGAGGCTTGCTGCCGTTCCGCATCTTTGATCGGGCCGATTCTGAAACACCGGAACCATCTGCAGCACCTGGTCTTGTGAAGCGATTAAGGCTCGGTTCGGCAATGAATTTACTGGAAAGCTCCAAGTCCTGCAATAGACCTGCCAAGGATAACTGCAGTACCCCTGTTCTAAAATATATATCCCCCCCCAAAAAAATGTTTGAGCGAAGAAAATATCAGTTACCTTTCTCCACACAGTTACCGTACCCCGAACTAAATTACTTTCAGGAATTATTTGAGCTGTTCTGCAGCACTGGGCCCCTGAGAGTCCTCCCTCCCCCATATCAGAGCCCCGATGTGCCCACGGCACAATCGAGATCTCGCACCAGTTAGCCTGTATGCCCCCTGAGGGTCCGAAACCGCAAGACAGGGCCCAGACTCGCAGCGGCTCGCGGATCTCCGGGCCCCGCGGCAGGAAGCAGAACTTTCACCCGCGAGACCCCCGTCTCGGCATAATCGCAAATTACTCCGCTTTCTGCTCGTTAATATTCCTAGTCATCTCGTGCAGCCCCCTGTGGTTTAAACTGCATTATATCAGCCCGCAACTATTGCTTCAGGAAATATTAACGAATGCAAGAAAAAAAAGCCCAATAATTTCTTCTAAATGGTGATAGTCTCCTAGTCCACTTTAAACGAAACGCCCGTGTCGCTCGGGACATCGTGCTAGGATGTGAAGTCTGCCGTCTGACATAAAACACACTTGGAGAAAATATCCAGGCTCATTGAAAGACGTTTTAAATATATTTCCTTCTGTCCGCAGGGATGCGTCTGCTTGCCGTTAGCGGTTGATGGATTTGATTAAGCTGTTCAGAAGGAGGCTGTGCCGGTGTTCCAGACTGAATTACAGCACGTCTAACGAGATCTACTTAACAAGTTTTCACTGTCACGTACAATTTAAAACGGCAGGCTGCTAAAGTACTTGTTTTGACTTTTTGAAACTCTGCAATATTGAGCAGAAAAATAATCCCGCTCCCGTGTGAGCTACAGCACGGAACAAACGCTGTCGGGTTCCCACGGCCGCACACCGGAATATCATTTCCCGGGTGATTTAGCGGTTTTCCTCCACGCCGCGCTGCGCCTGTCCTCACCTCAGCCCGGACCCCCGGAGCGCCGCGCTCAGGCCGGAAGTGGTCAGGTCCCGGGAGACGCGTCGTAACGTCAGTAAAGTCCCAGTCCTTCGCAATGGCTTCAGTAGAGCGCGTCAATCTCCAGATCACCACGTCTGCCTGTTTGTGCCGTGATTTGTCCGGCCCTGGGAAGCCGAGGGGCGGCCCGGTGGTGCCGTGGTGGGCATTGCTGTCTTGCTGAGTTGGGACCCGGCTGTCTGTGTGGAGTTTGCATGTTCTTCCCTGCGCTCATGTGGGTTGACCCCTGCTTGCTCTGGCTTTGTCCCACACTCCAGAAAAAAACATGCTGGGGGGGGGGGTTAATTGGCTTCTGCAAAAAAATTGGCTCAGGCGTGAGTCTGTGCCTGTCTGTGTTTGCGTCTGTCTGCCCTGTGATGGACTGGTGTCCTGTCCGGGGTGTATCCTACCTTGTGCCTGTTATTTGCTGGGAAGACTGCCTTCCCTGTTCTGGAAAAAGTGGTTAGAAGATGGATAGAAATCACATTTGTGGGTACAGAGATCACCAGCTTCAACACTCTGGGCACAGAGCACTCTCCACCAGTCTCCACACTCTGGGCACAGAGCACTCTCCACCAGTCTCCGCACTCTGGGCACAGAGCACTCTCCGCCAGTCTCCGCACTCTGGGCACAGAGCACTCTCCTCCAGTCTCCGCACTCTGGGCACAGAGCACTCTCCGCCAGTCTCCGCACTCTGGGCACAGAGCACTCTCCGCCAGTCTCCGCACTCTGGGCACAGAGCACTCTCCACCGGTCTCCGCACTCTGGGCACAGAGCACTCTCCACCAGTCTCCGCACTCTGGGCACAGAGCACTCGCCACCGGTCTCCGCACTCTGGGCACAGAGCACTCGCCACCAGTGTCCGCACTCTGGGCACAGAGCACTCGCCACCAGTCTCCGCACTCTGGGCACAGAGCACTCGCCACCAGTCTCCGCACTCTGGGCACAGAGCACTCTCCGCTAGTCTCCGCACTCTGGGCACAGAGCACTCTCCGCCAGTCTCCGCACTCTGGGCACAGAGCACCTTCCGCCAGTCTCCGCACTCTGGGCACAGAGCACTCTCCACCAGTCTACGCACTCTGGGCACAGAGCACTCTCCGCCAGTCTCCGCACTCTGGGCACAGAGCACTCTCCGCCAGTCTCCGCACTCTGGGCACAGAGCACTCTCCGCCAGTCTCCGCACTCTGGGCACAGAGCACTCTCCGCCAGTCTCCGCACTCTGGGCACAGAGCACTCTCCACCGGTCTCCGCACTCTGGGCACAGAGCACTCGCCACCAGTGTCCGCACTCTGGGCACAGAGCACTCTCCACCAGTCTCCGCACTCTGGGCACAGAGCACTCGCCACCGGTCTCCGCACTCTGGGCACAGAGCACTCGCCACCAGTGTCCGCACTCTGGGCACAGAGCACTCGCCACCAGTCTCCGCACTCTGGGCACAGAGCACTCTCCGCTAGTCTCCGCACTCTGGGCACAGAGCACTCTCCGCCAGTCTCCACACTCTTGGCACAGAGCACTCGCCACCAGTCTCCACCAGACAAACATTCTTCCTTAAATGACCGGTTCTAATCCCAGAATTCCCACACCTGCACAAACAGCCCCCAGTCCTACAGGGGGAAGACACTCAGAGCTGCAGCCCAGTGTGTGATCTCCTGTCGCAGCCTGAGGGACAGAGAGTGAGTCTAATAAGAACAACAACAACAATAATCAGTCTGAGTCTGAAAGACAGGACAGAAGAAGCCAGCGAGGGAGAGAGACAACGAGAGGACAGAGAAATGAGCACCAGACCTAAGAGCGAAGAGAAACAATCCACAAAGATGATAAGCAAACACCCAGCCGTCAGCAGTGTTTAAATCTCACCCAGGCAGAGCCGACACAGACACCCAGCGACCTCAGTTTGATCTCGGGGCAGCTGTTTTAATCCTCTCTCACGCGAAAGCAGCAGAATGTGATCGGAATCAGCAGAGCAGTTAAGCAGGGTGAGGGGGCCAATTCCCAGTGTGGCCTGGGAGCTGCCTGTCACTATGGGATCGGAGATGGAACGGATCCCAGTTCCCACGCTGCGGGACGCTCCAGCCCGGATCCCGGGCAGCGGGGGTGTCCAGGCCTGGTCCGGCGGAGAGCCGGGGTCGCCCTCCCGAAGCACCAGAGTGAGAGGGGCCCGCCCTCTCCGCCAGCTGCTCTGATCACGCCCCGCGCAGTGCACTCAGCTCATCTCTCGGTGAGCTGTCTTGTGAAGGTATCCAACGCCCTGTGAAAGTGTGCCAGTGTTTCATATTGTCCCTGCACACGCGGCTTCAGGTGGTTTCCCCTCCAGCCTGGAGGAATGATCCACATTCTCTTCCCCATCACCCGGGAGCCTATTACAATTAATTGCTTCCGTGTGGCATGCAATCACCCCCAAGTTTCCAAAGCCTTTTCCAGAACTTTTCCAGAACTCGGATGTAAAACGAGGGACCTGCTGGATTTTGCAGGTGTGTTTTTAACAGGGCTCAGTGCACAGACACATCCTGCTTTAAACTCACGAGGCCAACCCGAGATGGAAAACCACTTGAGAGAGTGAAGTTATGTCGCCCCCCAGTGGTAGTTTTGCAGAACTGATCAGGCTAGGAGGTGGTGATGCTGCTACACACAGTGGTTATTGTGTAGGTATTGACTTTGTGAGTCGTAAGGCACAAAGCACCAGGCTACATACCTGCCATACGAATGGAGCAGGCAGTCTGGAAGGGAGAGAATGATCAATTATTTCAGCTTCCTGAACCTGTGCCCTTCAGTAGACTTGCCCAGACACTGGACACTGACCGGTCCGCACACGTCTCAGCCCCGCTGGTCAGCACTGGACACTGACCGGTCCCCACACGTCTCAGCCCTGCTGGTCAGCACTGGACACTGACCGGGCCACACACATCACAGCCCCGCTGGTCAGCACTGGACACTGACCGGTCCGCACACGTCTCAGCCCCGCCGGTCAGCACTGGACACTGACTGGGCCACATACATCACAGCCCTGCTGGTCAGCACTGGACACTGACTGGTCCGCACACGTCTCAGCTCTGCCGGTCAGCACTGGACACTGACTGGGCCACATACCTCACAGCCCCATCGGTCAGCGCTGGACACTGACTGGTCCGCACACGTCTCAGCCCCGCCGGTCAGCACTGGACACTTACCAGTCGGCACACATCACAGCCCCATCGGTCAGCGCTGGACACTGACCAGTCCACACACATCACAGCCCCATCGGTCAGCACTGGACACTGACTGGGCCACACACGTCACAGCCCCGCCGGTCAGCACTGGACACTGACCGGGCCACACACGTCTCAGCCCCGCCGGTCAGCACTGGACACTGACCGGTCCGCACACGTCTCAGCTCTGCCGGTCAGCACTGGACACTTACCAGTCGGCACACATCACAGCCCCATCGGTCAGCGCTGGACACTGACCAGTCCACACACATCACAGCCCCATCGGTCAGCACTGGACACTGACTGGGCCACACACGTCACAGCCCCGCCGGTCAGCACTGGACACTGACCGGGTCACACACGTCACAACCTCGCCGGTCAGCACTGGACACTGACCGGGCCACACACATCACAGTCCCGCGGGTCAGCACTGGACATTGACCGGTCAGCACACATTACAGCCCCACAGGTCAGCACTGGACACTGACTGGGCCACAGACATCACAGCCCCACCAGTCAGCACTGGACACTGACTGGGCCACAGATTATAGCCCCACCGGTCAGCACTGGACACTGACTGAGTCACACACATCACAGCCCCATGGCCTCTGTCTGCTGCCCTGAGCGACTCGTCAGGTGATAATAACCATCCTTTAGGAACAATCTCTTGAATGTCTTTATTAACACATTGGCTTCTCTAAAGAGTTCGTCTCTTTTTTTTACAACAGTAGATACATCAACACACATTTAAAAATAAAAATTGTAAATTTAAATCTTTAACATTTTTACAATCTGAAAGTTTCATTCGGCAGAAGCTTATCAGGGCAGGGGAGTTTGTAACTAAGGTTTCATCCTCAGAAGAAAATTTGCTCTGTTTTTTCCTCTGCAAGAGACGTGATAAAGGAGGGTGAGGAGAGTGAGATTCTGGCGCTCCAGCAAAGTCACTTGTTTTTCTCCTCAGCATAGATCTGGAAATTTAATTGGAGGAATTAATTGGGGACCAAATTCTGCACTAGAGCATAACGCTTTGAGAGGTGAAGTGTTCAGTGAGGCTCTGTGTGTTCAGTGTGAGAGCTGGAGTGTTCAGTAAGAGGTGGAGTGTTAAATGAGGTCAGGAGTGTCCCGTGAGAGCTGGAGTGTCCAGTAAGTGTGATAGGTCAAGAGAGCGGCCAGGCCTGGTCCAATGTCCAGCCCAGCAGGTGGTCCAGGTGCGTTTGTGAGCACTGGGAACTAACGGGGCCTCCACGAATAAAACCAGCAGAATCAGCAATCATTCCTCCCCAGGACGCCCCGATCCAGAATCGTCTGCTCTCAGGGACCTCCTGTGCTCTGACGAGACGCGGGCGGTGCTCGGGCCTCGGACAGTAACGGGAGCACCACAGCACCAGGCAGAGGCACCGGGGAGACTATGGGCCAGGCGCCACCTGCCCGGCTATGAAGGAGCTCCGGGCCGCGTGCTTGCCCTCCTTTCAGAAACGGAGGCCAAAGGGGGGACTTGTGAGACCTGCTGGGTTGTGGCTGTCCAGGACCAGGGCTGGCCTCACCAGCGCCTGTTCAGAAAGCTTCTTGATTGCCCAAATACTCATGAATACGGGAAACATTATTATTCTTAACACAACAGTTTGCATTCCCTGTTGTCACCCCAGAGGATCCCAAAGTGCTTATGGGGGGGATCCACTTCACCCCCCACTGAATTGCAACTCCAGCCCCACTTCACAGCACGTCGGGGAGAGGAGTGAGGAAGCACCGCAGCAGCGGAATTCAGGGGCGCTCGAGGAAGGCCAGACTCTCCGGAGACCACCGCCCGACCCCGCCCTCTCTCCGCTCCCCTCCCTCGCCCCCTCACTCCTTGGACACGCGGAGGTAGACGCGGCTGCAACAGCGCCCCACGCTGGCGCACACCGGGGCCACCAGCACCTCCAGCAAGCTGGCCCACAGGGAGCGCAGGGGCGGCAGGCTGATGGTGCACAGCTGGATACAGGGCATCACGCACCTGGAGGGAGGAGACAGACAGAGACAGGCGGGGGGGGTTGGCATGGAGAGTACTGCTGCGTCTTTCATCACCTCTGTTCAGGACTGTAATTCAGCAACATGGATGCTCATTCGTGGCGGCTCAGGGGTTTGCATTGCTGTCTTGCAGCTCTGGGGTCTTGGATTCAATTCCTGGGGAGCTTTCTGTGTGGAGTTTGCATGTTCTCACCCTGCCCCATTGTTCGTTTGTCTTTCCTCCAGGGGCTCCAGTTTCCTCCCACAATCCAAACACATACTGGTAGGTTAATTGGCGTCTGGAAAAATTGGCCTTGGTGTGAATGTGCCCTGTGATTGAACTGTGGTGGACCCTGTCATGCGCTATATACCATTGCTTGCTGGTATAGGTCCCGGCTCCTGCAAGACCCTGAATGAGATGAATAGGTTGGAAAATAAATGGATGGATTCTCTTCTGTTGCATTTTTAATGTGTGTCAGTACATTAAAGGGAATTTGGGATTAGAGACAGGCAGGAAGAAAACAGGGAGTTGGACTTCAAAAGCAGGAATGAAGCCTCACACTTTCAGCTAAAGAACGGGACGAGATTGGCACCCCTCCCCCCCACCACCTTCACACCCCTCACCAGATGTGCACACAGCTGAGGCAGGCGAACAGGAAGCCAGCCAGGAGAGAAACGGGGATGGCACACAGCACGGAGATACCGCGGTAGCACCAGAGCCGAGTCGCCTCAAACACGATGTCACTCCAGGTCCACACCCGGTCGAAGCTGTGGAAGGAGGAGGGCTCGGCCAGCACATCGTTGAACTCCACCTGTAGTGTAGACAGAACTCAGTCACACTGAGCCACCGCAGTGTGTGTGTTCACCCCTCTGTCTCAGTGCAGTGTGTGTGTTAACCCCTCTGTCTCAGTGCAGTGTGTGTATTAACCCCTCTGTCTCAGTACAGTGTGTGTGTATAGCAGTGTGTGTATTAACCCCTCTGTCTCAGTGCAGTGTGTGTATTAACCCCTCTGTCTCAGTGCAGTGTGTGAATTAACCCCTCTGTCTCAGTGCAGTGTGTGTATTAACCCCTCTGTCTCAGTGCAGTGTGTGTGTACAGCAGTGTGTGTATTAACCCCTCTGTCTCAGTGCAGTGTGTGTATTAACCCCTCTGTCTCAGTGCAGTGTGTGAATTAACCCCTCTGTCTCAGTGCAGTGTGTGTATTAACCCCTCTGTCTCAGTGCAGTGTGTGTGTACAGCAGTGTGTGTATTAACCCCTCTGTCTCAGTGCAGCGTGTGTATTAACCCCTCTGTCTCAGTGTAGTGTGTGTATTAACCCCTCTGTCTCAGTGCAGTGTGTGTATTAACCCCTCTGTCTCAGTGCAGTGTGTGTATTAACCCCTCTCTCTCTGGTACCTTGAGGTGCTGGTTGACTCCGCGGGGATCCCGGAGGTCGGGTTTGGGAGGGGGCTCTGCAGGCAGCGGGTCAGGAGCGCTGCTCCTCACGACGTTGCCCTCCTCCCCGTCGATCTTACACTCCACCAGGTAATCATCCGACAGCATGGCACGGCAGGAAGGGGTGGCTGTGGGCACCGCAGAGCACAGAGCTCAGTTTCAATCCACAGTGGCATCCAAGCAACCTCCTTGAATGCTTCTCCTAGACCGCTTTCAGTTAAAGAGACCTCTAAAGGTAGTTTTACTGTCGATGCTGTGGATGAAATGAAGTCCAGAGCTGGTCAACAATGCACAGCCTTCAATCCTAGCCTGATATTCAAACGACTGTGGGTTTCCACTGGGAAGAAGGCTGAAGTCTCTGGACAATGAAATTTGAGGGTGTATTTTGTAATTAAGGGGTGGGCCAAAGCTCTTATTTGACATTGGTAAATAAGAGTGTTGAACTTAATGAGGTTGGAACTCTTGTGCTAATGTAGGACCGTACATTGCTCACTCATGACACGCTGTAACAGCACTGCTTGAACTCTAGCACTGTCCAGTGCAGACTACCACTGGGCAGCAGTCTGATCGAGGACAGGTCTGAGCATGATCTGAAAGCTCTAGCATGAGGGTGGACACCAGGTACGGGAGATTTCAAGCCTGATATATTATCTTGAGTGAATTTACGGAGGTTACCATACTTTAAATATGCTAACATAGCCAGCAGCCATATCACCCTGCAACTCACAACTGGCAGCCCACTGAAGCTCAGCAGGTGTGGGCCTGGCCAGTACCTGGATGGGAGACCTCCTGGGAAAAACTAAGGTTGCTGCTGGAAGAGGTGTTAGTGGGGCCAGCAGGGGGCGCTCACCCTGTGGTCCATGTGGGTCCTAATGCCCCAGTATAGTGACGGGGAGACTATACTGTAAAACAGGCGCCGTCCTTTGGATGAGATGTAAAACCGAGGTCCCGACTCCCTGTGGTCATTAAAAAATCCCAGGGCGTTTCTCGAAAAGAGTAGGGGTGTAACCCCGGTGTCCTGGCCAAATTTGCTCTCTGCTCTGCTCTCTTCCCCACTGATAGCTGATAGCTGATGTGTGGTGAGCGTTCTTGCGCACTATGGCTGCCGTCGCATCATCCAGGTGGGGCTGCACATTGGTGGTGGTGGAGGGGATCCCCATTACCTGTAAAGTGCTTTGAGTGGAGTGTCTAGAAAAGCGCTATATAAGTGTAAGCAATTATTATAATTATTAATTATTATTAAATATGCATACGTGCAGGATTACCATTCTGCTTCATCGGCACTCAATACACAGTTAAAAGCTGGAGTAGATCAGCAGGCTATCCACTGGGAATCTAGTTAGAGTCACAGGCCTCTACCACAACACTCTGTGCTATTAGTAGTGTGCAGGACAGCATGCCATGAATTGAATGGCAGACAAACTTAAGAATGGAAGCAAGGCTTCCACTGAGCAGCAGCCAGGGGTCTGGGATTGCAGCACGAGCTCTGGGCCCTTGTACACACTGCACTGGTGAGGCACTGGAGCCCATTCAGCTCTCATCAGTGACAACTCGGGTGTGAAGCAATGATGATGACATCACTCTGAACAGGTGCACCAATGCACCCCCGCCTGGCACGGCTGGCGGTGCGGCCTGGGGTCCCCAGTCCCCCCACTGACACCCCCGGAGCGCGGAACGGGACGCGGGCCCAGTGGTGTCCGCGTGGGGGTGTTGACTCCCCTGTGAGCTGCTCTGACAGTGGCTTCCGTCGTTAACAATAATTAACGGCCACCAGATGACTCAAAGGGTTGCAGGTGACAGGGTGACCGTCCGAGAGCCTGTGAGCTCTGGCCAGCGGGCAGGGAGGTGCTGGGCACTGGGGCAGTCTAACGGGGCAGGAGAGCCTGGCACTGTCCCGACCACACCCACACCGCAGGGCACAGTACTCACTGCAGGACTGCAGCAGCTTCTGAGTCTTCTCCTTCTGGGGTGACTCTCACCTCCTCCCAAACGTAGGATCCGCACAGCCGTCGCCTGTCTCGAACCCGGAGCTCCTCTCTGCACTGACACGCCCCTCAGAGGCCTTTGGCGATAGCAGAGGTGGAGAGCAGGCTCTCTGTAGTGTCTTGAATTACTTGCTTCAGACCTTCAAGGAGGGCTCACTAACGAACATGTACAGTGTAGTTTAATGAACACCGTTCATTAATTACTGCATCTGTGTTCAATTTTGCTGTTGCGGAACTGCATGCGACTGTTGTTAATATTACAGTAAAGTATTAATGTGTGTGCATGGATGCATATATCCATGCACATAAATACTCTACTGTAATATAAACTGTACCATATATTAAATACTATACTAACACACAAACTCTCTTTAATTTTCTCCAAAGGGAATTTTCAACTAAGAGGACTAGCAACCCTGGTATTTAATGTTCTTTTAAACACCGACCCACGTCTGTCTAAATTTAGAGGACTAATTCTGTCTCCGATCAGCCCGCAGTGCGAGAGCAGAGACCCCAGCCCTCATACTCACGCCAGACTCCAGGAGATCCCCGTCCAGGCTAGATCTGCCCTCGTCCCCTCCCGCCGGACGTCGAAGAAATCGCGAGGGGAGAGTTACAGGCGTGCTTACAGGAGTCCTGGGTGGAAAGGGCAGCGCCGATCGCCACGGGGTGCCGGGCAGGTTTTCCCAAGCGCTCCTGCTCGGGAAGTGGGAGAGTGGCCGCTGTGGGGGGCTGGCAGTGACCGCCCCTCCCTGCCTGGGTGTGGGGGTGCGTGCGAGAGCCCAGTGCCCAGGCGCAGAGCCGGGCAGGATTAGCGCACCATGACAGCTCGGCTATTTTGGGGCGAGGAATGGGCAGGGTGGGGTAGGTGGGAGAGAGAGATGGGGATCACATTACAGGCTGAGGCTCTGCTGCTCCTCCGCGCTGCCTTCCTTGATCTGTCCCCAGTTCTCTTACCCCTTCCCACAAGCCGAACCAAGCTCCCGACTGGCTCTCATGTCCTGCCCATCTGCAGCACCAGGGTGGCCGTCGGGACTGTATTTGGGGCTGGGTGCACAGGGCATGAAATTCTTCCTGTCAGTGAATGTGAACCTGCAAGCAGCTCAGCTTTGTCACATCATTTCCACCCTGTAGCCTGGTCTTGGTTTGTCTCAGAAGCTCAGCAAGGCAAGGAAAATACCGCGTTGCTGCTGTAGGTCATGACAGTGAACCAGCAGGTGGCACTATTTCCTACACTGTGGTGTCTATGACGGAGGCTGGACCTAGTCAGTACTGCAATGGGAGACCAAGTAGAACCAGGTTACTGCTGTAAGGGGTATCGGTGGACCAGTAGGTGGCGCTCTTCCACAAGAACACAATATTTCAAAGGAATGTTGTTCTTCAGTTCAGACATTAAACACGAGCTGACTACCCGGTCAAATAAAGATATCAGTGATGCAGTTTGTAACAGTCGGGGTCTTAACCATAATGATCTGAGCTTGAAAAATCTGGCCCTTCTAAATTTTCCCCTAATTTAACTAGTGAAGTAATTACTCTCTTCTGTCCTTGATCTGCCTCAGCAGTGGAGCTGCAGGAGCAGAATGGCTGCCGTCTGTCTCCCAGGTGGGGCTTCAATTTTGTGGGGTGTGAACTTACATCCCTCCTATAGGTAAAGCACTTTTAAACTCTTTTTATAAAAAAGCACTTTTAACAAAAGGCGGTGAGACAGCCTGCCTCATCGGCATATCGGTGGTCCCACTCGTTACCAGATTGAAATATTTGAACAAAGTCGTCTCTTAAACCATTGATACGCTTTACTGATTGAATGTTTCTGACTTGTCTTTTGCAAAACATGTGAGGTTTAAAATATGTCCTGTTTCAAAACACTTCTGGGGTTGTGTGTCAGAAGGCACCTGTAAAGAAAGCAGAAGAACAAATGTTTTCGGATGTGAATTAAAGTCACATGGCTGCCTGTTGAAATCTCATCCAACGACAATTGGAAATAAAAACGAATGTGGGAAGAAGGAATGAGGGGGCGTGTCCCAGAGCAAAGGGGGCGGCCCTAGAGCAGGAAGGGGCGGTCCTAGGATAAATGGGAGGGGATTTGGGAGGGAGTGGTACAACAGCAGAAAAGGGGAGTGGCAGTTTACTGGGGCAGGAGGACGGCACCAGAGCATGTGAGTGCATGTCAGAGCAGGAGGCAGAACCCCCCCCCCCCGACCAGGAGGACCGCAGATCAGCAGAGGGAACAGGCGTCAGATGGGGTGAAGCAAAAGAACAGAGGAAAGTGAAACATCAGAGTGGCAGACGGGGGGGTTCCCAGTGGGGAGATGATGGGTGGAAGGAGGGGGTTACTAGAGTTGGGAGGCTGGTAGGCATTGTAGATTTAAGCACAAACTAGACAGATGCAGACTCTTCCAGTTCTTAATGAAGAACTGCACTTATGCAGATCTCATATACTGCGTACACACTACCTTGCCACCTTGTTTACACTGGACCTCCTGTATTGAAGAGTTGTGTATCATAATTGTCAAGCAGAGCACTGTCCTCAATGGACCGGAGCCATGAGCGAGTACAGGAGAACTCTTCTGGATGACCAATAATACAAAAACAGTGTTGATTCCATATTGAACTGAAAGCCTTCTGCCGCTCCTCCTGGGGGCTGGCTGCATGAGGTTGCCGATGCCTCAGACACCTCTGACGCTCAGGAGCGGGAGGAGTGTGTCTAATTTTCTCCCCGGGAACAGCTGCACTGCTCGTAAACCAGCGGTGTCGGGTGTCTGCAGTCGCTGACCTGTGGGTGTGTGTGTGTCCGCCTAGATCATCAGGTCCTCGTGTTACAAGAGCCACACTCCTGTCTTACTGCCTGGGCGTAACACAGTGTAATACAGCACAGGAAAGCTGGGGTACAGCACAGTGATTGTGGCTACAGAGATGATGGGGTTCAGCACAGTGATAGTGGGCACAGAGATGATGGGGTTCAACACAGCAATTGTGGGTACAGTGATGATGGGGTTCAGCACAGTGATAGTGGGCACAGAGGTGATGGGGTTCAACACAGCAATTGTGGGTACAGTGATGATGGGGTTCAGGATAGTGATAGTGGCTACAGAGATGATGGGGTTTAGCACAGTGATAGTGGCTACAGAGATGATGGGGTTCAGCACAGTGATGATGGGGTTCAGTAGAGTGATTGTACAGCGATGATAGGGTACAGCACAGCGATTGAGTGTACAGCGAAGATGAGGTGCAGCACTGTGATGATAAGTAAAATGATGACGGAGTACCGCAAAACAATTGAGTGTACAGTGATGATGGGATTCAGCACAGCAATAGAGGGTACAGAGATAATGGGGTTCAGCACAGTGATAGTGGGTACAGAGATAATGGGGTTCAGCACAGCAATAGAGGTACAGAAATGATGGGGTTCAGCACAGCAATAGTGGGTACAGAGACGAAGGACTGTGATAGTGGGTACAGTGTTGATGGAGCACAGTGACATTGAGGTACAGCACAGGAATCCTCCCCCCCCCCCCAAAAAAAAAACCCCAGTGTCAGATATCAGAGGTATCCTTAGCATCAGAACCTTGGTGCTAAAATTAGCTCTCCTTCCCTCCCACTCCCACTGCCCCTCCTTCTCTATTCAAGACCCGGCGCCCGAAAGGGAGACAGGGACGGGAGGGCCAGTGAAGGGTTAATGCCAGCTGGGTGTGACCCTGTGCCCCCGCGCTGACAGCGAGGGTGTCAGACTCACCTGCCGTGCCAGCCTGGCCGCCTGCTGTCGGCACGCCGCGGAGAGACAGGGAGAAGTCACTGCCCAGCGCTGACCGCTGCAGGACACGCCGCCGGGCTCGTCCCGAGCAACGAGCAGGTGAGAGACAGCCCAGCCCCCGTTCCCAACGTGCGGGGAGTCGGGAATGACCACGTCCGCGGGGGTGGACAGACGTCTCGCCGCGTTGTGGACCCGGGCACAGGGAAATGCCATTGATGTTTTGTTCGTGTCCGCCGAGAGATAGCTCTGGACCGTCGGCCCGGTGTGTATTCGGAGCGAGGATTAAAAAAAAAAAGAAAAGGCGCATTCAGCACATTTTTGCTCTGGGGGTTAAGATGGCGAGAGGAGCTCAGAGCTCCTGTGTGAGACGTTAGCAGGCAGATTCTGGGCAACAGGGGGCGCTTCAGCACGAGTGGGACTGAGACAGAGGGAGTGTCCCCGAAACTGAAGAGGGAGAGAGGGGACCTTAGAAACAGGACAGCTTTTAGTTCATGGAGCACCCGTCTGGGGGTACCCTTCGCTCTGGGCCCGTGTGGCTGTCTGTGGGGGCAGAGCTGACCCAGTGCTGTTCTACTTGCAGCCCAGGGAAGCACGCCGCCGCCCCCGCCTGTCGGCTCGCCTGCTGCTCGCTCAGCGAGTCGGGTGCTGTACTGTACAGGGAGCGTGAGGGGGGGGTGTTTCTGGGGCCCCAGTGATGGCTGAGCCCCAGAGAGAGAAGTCTGAGGAGCCCCCGGAGTCACAGGCCCCCGAAGCTGAGAAGAAGGAGAAGGAGAAGGAGACCATAAGGAGAGAGATTGACCTGGTCAACAGAGACCCCAAAAACCTCAACTCTGAGGTCATCACGGTGAGAGGAGCACCTTAGAATACACACTGTCCCTACTGCACACACTACACACACACTGTCCCCTACTGCACACACTGTACACACACTGTCCCCTACTGCACACACTGTACACACACTGTCCCCTACTGCACACACTACACACACACTGTCCCCTACTGCACACACTACACACACACTGTCCCCTACTGCACACACTGTACACACACTGTCCCCTACTGCACACACTACACACACACTATACACACACTGTCCCCTACTGCACACACTGTACACACACTGTCCCCTACTGCACACACTACACACACACTATACACACACTGTCCCCTACTGCACACACTGTACACACACTGTCCCCTACTGCACACACTACACACACACTGTCCCCTACTGCACACACTGTACACACACTGTCCCCTACTGCACACACTATACACACACTGTCCCCTACTGCACACACTGTACACACACTGTCCCCTACTGCACACACTACACACACACTGTCCCCTACTGCACACACTGTACACACACTGTCCCCTACTGCACACACTACACACACACTATACACACACTGTCCCCTACTGCACACACTGTACACACACTGTCCCCTACTGCACACACTACACACACACTATACACACACTGTCCCCTACTGCACACACTGTACACACACTGTCCCCTACTGCACACACTACACACACACTATACACACACTGTCCCCTACTGCACACACTGTACACTACTGCACACACTACACACACACTATACACACACTGTCCCCTACTGCACACACTGTACACACACTGTCCCCTACTGCACTGCACACACATATAGAGACACACTGTATAGACACAATGTCCACCCACTGCTGTACTTTGTCTCGCCCTTCAGGTGGACTTCCCAGATGTGGTAGCAGAGCCGGACAGCTACCACACCGCCGACGTGATCTGGTCCCTGGGCGAGCGCGTCTTCACCCGCTCCCAGCCCTGCTGTTACCGCGCGGTGTCCACGCTGTTGGGATTGCCCATGGCCCTGCTCTGGGGTGTGATCTTCGCTGCCGCCTCCTTCTGCCAGGTGTGGGCAGGGGGCCCGTGTGTCAGGGGCTGTGGGGTGGGGCTGTACTGGGCACGGTCCCTGATGACCCTCTGCCTGCGCCCCTTTGCTGACCCTCTGTTCCACGCACTGGGGGCAGCCTGTACTGGGGTCCGTGTTGAGGTGGGAAAGAAGAGCTAAAGAAACTATGCATTCACAGGCAGACTGACTGACAGTGTGGACAGACCTACTTGTGTAACTGGGCTATTGTACTGTACTGGGACTGTAGCCCCTATTGTAACAGGACTGTTCTACTGTACAGGGACTGTAGCTCCTATTGTAACAGGACTGTTCTACTGTACTGGGACTGTAGCCCCTGTTGGAACAGGACTGTTCTACTGTACTGGGACTGCAGCCCCTGTTGGAACAGGACTGCTCTACTGTACTGGGACTGTAGCTCCTATTATAACAGGACTGTTCTTCTGTACTGGGACTGTAGCTCCTATTGTAACAGGACTGTTCTACTGTACTGGGACTGTAGCCCCTGTTGGAACAGGACTGTTCTACTGTACTGGGACTGCAGCCCCTGTTGGAACAGGACTGTTCTACTGTACTGGGACTGTAGCTCCTATTGTAACTGGGCTGTCCTGCTGTACTGGGACTGTAGCTCCTATTGTAACAACATTGTCTTACTTAACTGTGACTTTTGCTCCTATTGTAACAGGACTGTTCTACGTTACTGGGACTGTTCTGCTGTACTGGGACGTAGCCCCTATTGTAACAGGACTGTTCTACTGTACTGGGACTGTAGCACCTATTGTAACAGGACTGTTCTACTGTACTGGGACTGTAGCCCCTATTGTAACAGACTGATCTACTGTACTGGAACTGTAGCCCCTGTTGTAACAGACTGATCTACTGTACTGGGACTGTAGCTCCTATTGTAACAAGAGTGTTCTTCTGCACATTAAAAGTAGACCACAGGTGACCCATTCGGAAGCTGTGAGAAAAGGGGTTTTCATTGTGGAAAAGTCAAAGACATAAAATAAAGTGTAATTTGTTTGATTGTATCCTTTCAAACCCATTGTATGACATGTTGGGTTTATTGTATTGTCCCAAACCCAAACAGAACCTGTTTAGAAACATTTCGCGAAAATCCCTTGAAATATTACCCATTTTCAATCAGCTGTGTGTTCATGTCATCTCCCCTTAACCCTTGGGCCTCCACAGCAAGAAGAGGGAGAAGGAAACCACTTTAAAATCTAGCACGTCTTTATTTCCAGCATCATCACACTTCTGGTGATTTCAGGCTCCAGTGACACTGCTGTGGCTGTACAGAACAGGGGTGCGAGACGCTGGGGGTGTGGGCCTCGGTGCGGGGGGAGACAGCACGGCGAGCTTCTTTCCTGAAGAAAGGGCGAGGGGGGCAGGCGCAGAGCCAGGAAGGGAGGAGGCGTCAGACAGGGGTGCCAGTGGGAGTGGGGGAGACGGGAGACACAAGGGTCTTTGCAAGTGTGATGCATGTTGTTACACGAGAGGGGATACCTCTCTCTTCTCTCTCCTCTTTCACTCCCTTTCTCCCCTCCTCTCCCTCTCTCTTGCTCCCTCTCTCTCTCCTTCCTCTATCCTCTCCTTTCTCCCTCCTCTCTCTTCCCTCCCTTCTCCCTCCCTTCCATCTCTCTCCTCCCTACTCCATCCCTCTCTCCTCCTTACTCCATCCCTGTCTCCTCCCTCTCTCCTCCCTACTCCATTTCTCTCTCCTCCCTCCCTCCTCCATCCCTCTCTCCTCCCTCTCTCCTCCCTCTCTCCCCTCCTCTCTCTCTCTCAGTCATGCTGCTCTGGTGTGGTTTTGAAAAGCCCCCTCCCCCTCAGCCCAAAGGTCTTCTTCTGCGTGGGGGGGTTCTGCTTGGGGTCAGGGGTCGCGGCGGAGCGGCGGGTAGGCGTGATGGGGACGTCAGGGGGTTCCTCGCCACGCGGCACCTGGCGCAGCGACAGCAGTTCCTTGAACACGGAGTTCATCTGCTTGGTCAGGTCCTGGGAGAGAACGCAGGGGCTCAGTTACAGCGGGCACAGGCAGGCCAGAGCCGCGCAACGCCAACGACACGGTCGCAAGAAGGACAGCTGGACAGCCGCAACACGCGTACCTTGTCCAGCTCCACCGGCCTGTCCGCCTGACCACTCCTCTCTGCAGTGACACCGTGTCGCCCCATGGGGGCGCCAAACCCCACACTCTCCAGAGTGTTCCTCCTCTCCTGGAGCCTGGAGGAAGACAGGGGACGGGAGAGCAAGGGAAAGGGGTGGACAGGAAGGGAGAAAGAAGGTGGGAGGGACAAGACAGTGTTAGCAGTGCTCCTTCTGCAGTAATCATGGCTTTATTATAATGCCATAAGATTCTGCAAAAGCACTGGAGCAGTGTTGTAATATATGGCAATGTGACAGTCGTGACAGTGTTCGAACACTGTAGTAAAGGGTTAGGTACCTGTCGGCGGAGTCAGGGGCCCCTCGCGGCCCCAGGAAGCGGCCCTGTCCCGGCGGAGGGGGGGGCATCAGGCGGGGTGGCTCAGCGAAGAGGGCGGTTAACTTTCGGGTCGGACTGCTGCCGCTGCGCTTCCGCGGCAAGGAGGCACTGTCACTGTTCACCCGCAGCCTGGAGAGAGAGGGAGAGACAGGGGGGGAGAGGGGGAGACAGGGAGAGAGACAGGGGGAGAGACAGCGAGAGTGAGGGAGAGAGAGGGAGAGAGAGAGGGAGAGAGGGAGAGAGGGAGAGACAGGGAGAGAGAGGGAGAGAGACGGGGGAGAGAGGGGGAGAGACAGGGGGAGAGACAGGGGGAGAGAGGGAGAGAGAGGGAGAGAGACGGGGGAGAGACGGGGGAGAGAGGGGGAGAGAGGGGGAGACAGGGGGAGAGAGGGGGAGAGAGGGAGAGACAGGGGGAGAGACAGGGGGAGACAGGGAGAGAGACAGGGAGAGAGAGGGAGAGAGGGAGAGAGGGAGAGAGACGGGGGAGAGACGGAGAGAGGGAGAGAGGGGGAGAGAGACGGGGGAGAGACGGGAGAGAGAGAGGGAGAGACAGGGGGAGAGAGGGGGAGAGAGGGAGAGAGAGGGAGAGAGAGGGAGAGAGAGAGAGACAGGGGGAGAGAGAGGGAGGGAGAGAGGGAGAGAGGGAGAGACAGGTAGAGAGGGAGAGAGAGGGAGAGCGAGAGGGAGAGACAGGGAGAGAGAGAGGGAGAGAGGGAGAAGGAAAGGCAGAGGTAGGAAAATGAAGAGGATGAGGAAGAGGGAGAGAGAGGAAGAAGGGGGAGAGGGGGAGAAGAAGAAGGAGACAGGAACAGAAAGGACATGGGGGAGAGAGGAGGAGAGGATGGGAGGGACAGACAGGGGAAAGGAAAGATGGAGACACAAGGCAAGAAGGAAAGAGGCTGAAGATTAGATTCTACATGGGCAGCACTGGATGAAGCTCACGTCAGGACTAGGACGTGAATCTGACAGTCAGGACTAGGATTTGCAGCTGAAACATTTATTATCCAAATAAAACAACTAAACAAACAAGTTGGTCTCTTTATCCACTCTGTCTTTTCTCCCCACCTTAATCTGAGTCCCTGTTTCCTCAGTGCAGTGTGTGTGTACAGCAGTGTGTGTATTAACCCCTCTGTCTCAGTGCAGTGTGTGTGTACAGCAGTGTGTGTATTAACCCCTCTGTCTCAGTGCAGTGTGTGTGTACAGCAGTGTGTGTATTAACCCCTCTGTCTCAGTGTAGTGTGTGTAGTAACCCCTCTGTCTCAGTGTAGTGTGTGTACAGCAGATCTAATCTCTCTTTCTATCTCAGTACCGGCTGCTCTGCTCTCCAGGTGGTTCCTCAGACAGATTTCCGATGCTTGCTGCCTTTCCTTCTTCTCTCCTTCCTCTCTGCTCCAGACGCTTCTGAGTCCTGAAAGTGAGGAAGACATCACTGCAGGATTCACAGAATCCCCACTGTATTCTACATATTTAGCATATGTTGCAGAATTATATTATAAATAGTTGGCATATGTTGCAGACTTATAGAATTATCTGTTTTTTCGGCACAGTACTGTAGTGCGCTGTAGTAATCACATTACTGTAGTGCACTGTAGTAATCACAGTACTGTAGTGCACTGCAGCAGTCACAGTACTGTAGTGCACTGTAGTAATCACAGTACTGTAGTGCACTGCAGTAGTCACAGTACTGTAGTGCACTGTAGTAATCACAGTACTGTAGTGCACTGCAGCAGTCAGAGTACTGTAGTGCGCTGTAGTAATCACATTACTGTAGTAATCACATTACTGTAGTGCACTGTAGTAATCACAGTACTGTAGTGCACTGCAGCAGTCACAGTACTGTAGTGCACTGCAGCAGTCACAGTACTGTAGTGCACTGTAGTAATCACAGTACTGTAGTGCACTGCAGCAGTCACAGTACTGTAGTGCACTGTAGTAATCACAGTACTGTAGTGCACTATAGTAGTCACAGTACTATAAGATGCTGCACCAGTCATAGTACTGTTCCAGGGCTGTAGTTTAGCTGGACACTTACCCCTCAGGCACACTGATGTACTTATGGGGTATGAGACCCTTGATTCCACCTAGCTCCCCTCTCCACCAGTCTCCAGAGGCTTTGTTGTGCAGGATGAGGGTGTCTCCCTGTTTGAACGACAGCTCCTGGGATGAGCGGCTCACATAGTCATACAGTGCCTGCGCCTGGTCCGACTCTGCAATAGAGCACAACGTGCAGACATCAACGACACACGTTCGCTCACACGCTCGTCTTCGCCGGAACTGAGCGACAAGCGGACCCCCTCGCTCACCGTCTTCACTGGCGGGGGGCTCCGGCAGGGCATCGGGGTCCCCATCTCCCTCCTCTGCGATGGGCTCGGGAAGCAGACTGTCACTGCGGGCACACAGGTAGACCGCATCAACAGGCAAACCGGCTCGTTTCAGCAGAGGGCTTTACTGTGGTGGTGGTGGTGGTGAGAACAGGTGTGGTAATGGGAGACGGCACTGGGTAGCCACTGCAATCTTGGTATCTTCTTGGCAAAACCACGGGAAAGGCACATTTAGCACCCTGGACTCTCAGGACCCTTCACCGCAACGCGGACCACTCACCAGTAGTCGTCCAGTGTCATGCACTTTTCGTACAGTGGCCCCGGCAGCTCGGCGCCGGAGGGGAAGACGGTCTCGTGGTGCAGGATGACCGTCTTCACCAGGGCGTTGACCTGGGCCTGGACCGACACCGCGTCCACGCTCTCCGGCACGCTCACCAGCGTCGGGCCGAAGCACACCGCCAGGTTGTAGGGGTCCATCATGTTCTCATCGCTGTACTGGGACAGGCTGGGACAGGGGGAGGAGAGAGGCGCGTCAGCTCGTTAACTCGTCGGCTCATCAGCTCTTCAGCTTGCTGGCTCACTAACTCGGTGGCTCGTCGGCTCGTCCGCTCGTCGGCTCAACAGCTTGTCAGCTTGATGGGTCAACGGCTCATCAGTTCGATGGCTCAACGACTCAACGGCTCGTCAGCTCGACGGCTCGTCAGTTTGATGGCTCAACGGCTCGTCAGCTCGACGGCTCTTCAGCTCGACGGCTCATCAGCTCGACGGCTCGACGGCTCGTCGGCTCGACGGCTCAACGACTCGTCGGCTCGTCGGCTCGACGGCTCGTCAGCTCGACGGCTCGTCATCTCGACGGCTCAACGGCTCGTCAGCTCAACAGCTTGTCAGCTCAACGGCTCGACGGCTCGTCAGCTCGAAGGCTCAACGACTCGTCAGCTCGACGGCTCAACGACTTGTCAGCTCGACGGCTCAACGGCTCGTCAGCTCGACGGCTCAACGGCTCGTCAGCTCGATGGTTCAACGGCTCTAGGCTCAACGGCTCGTCAGCTCGATGGCTCAACGGCTCGTCAGCTCGTCAGCTCGACGGCTCAACGGCTCAACGGCTCAACGGCTCGTCAGCTCGACGGCTCAACGGCTCGTCAGCCCGACGGCTCAACGGCTCAACGGCTCAACGGCTCTAGGCACAACGGCTCGTCAGCTTGATGGCTCGACGGCTCGTCAACTCATCAGGTCATCAGCTTGTCAATTCCTAAACTTGTCAGCTCGTCATCTCAGCTCGTCATCCCAACTCGTCAGCTCAACTCGTCAGCTCATTAGCCTGTCACCTTGTCACCTCGTCATCTCAGTAGCTCGTCAGCTCATCACCTCATCAGCTCAGTAGCTCGTCAGCTCATAACCTCGTCAGCTCCCACACTGGGAGAGACCGCGAAGGAGGAGGCAGAGACTCACTGGTTGAGGAAGGCGAAGAGGTATCTCATGACCACGAGCACAGGCCGCGGGAACGAAGACACCACTCTCTTAATGTGACACGCTCGCTCCAGAGAGTTCTCCACTTCTACAGAGAGAGAGACAGAGGGAGAGGGAGCAAAAACTGTATTTGATACAGATATAAAGTACTCTTCCAGTTTGTGACGGCATTGGACAGTAACACTGGCAGTATTTAAGAGAGATAAAACTTCACTCTCTAGCAGACATTCTGAGGTGGCCTCATTGCTCTTACAATGCTGGTAAAACTGGATTCCATGCATCTATTATTTCAGAGTAAATCTCCTTGCATCAATCAAGGGACCAAAAAAACAACTGTGAGAGCCCTAAACTGCAGCTACAGTATGAAGTGGACTGGCTGCTCAGTACACCCAGCTGATCAGCCAATCACAGTGCTCAGCCCAGCTCATGGGTGGAGACTGAGGACCCCACTGTCTGCACACGCGCAGTAGACCCAGCTGATCAGCCAATCACAGCGCTCAGCCCAGCTCAAGGGTGGGGGCTGATGAACCCACATTCTCAGAACAGACAGTCGGAGCCCGGCTCAGCCAATCACAGTGCTGAGTGCTGCACATGGGTGGAGATTGAAGACCCCATTGCCTGCACACACTCAGCACAGACACCTGGAACCGGGCTCAGCCAATTATATCTCTGGGTTACGTGCAGGTATACAGCCAGTGCAGCATGCATATAGTAACCCAGGCACTATACAATGCAGTATTGAGAAACGGAGCGGATTTCTTACGGACACACTCGATGAGGTCATTGAACTTGTCTTTGGGGAACAGTGGTGTCTCTAGCCCCCGGAAATACAACTTCAGCACGCCAGCCACAGAGTCGATGTCGTGGTCACCCTGAGAGTCTGTGAGGGGGTCGTCACCTGGGGTTCAAGTACACGTCAATATACTGTACTAAAATATACTGTAAGCGATGTTAACACATGCACAGCATCTTATTTCTGTTTCAATAATCATTCAAAACCGACATCTTATTTAAATACTGTCCAGGCACACATCATCCAGAAGATGATTACACCCATCACTAGTGCATTATCAGTTAAGTACGAAATACACTGCAGTACACAACTGCCCAGTACACACTGTGCTGTACTGTACATTTCATTATAGTGCAGAGTAACAGAGTACATACCGCTCAGTGGAGTACAGCGTAGTACAGAGCACTGAGGTGTAGTACAATACATATAGGTCAGTCTAGCATAACACAGTACAGAGTATAGTTCAGTGCAGAATGGTTCAGTGTGGTGCAGTAGAGTACAGTGCAGATTCAGTGTGGTGCAGTATAGTTCAGTGCAGAATGGTTCAGTGTGGTGCAGTAGAGTACAGTGCACAGTGATTCAGTCTGGTGCAATATAGTACAGTGCAGAGTGATTCAAAGTGGGTCAGTATGGCACAGTGCAGTATAGTGCAGAGGTGTGTAATACAGTGCAGAGTGGTTCAAAGTAGTGGAGCATAGTTCAGTGCAGTATGGTACAGTATAGTGCAATATAGTACAGTGCAGAGTGGTTCAGTGTGCTGCAGTATAGTGCAATGTAGTTCAGTGCAGATTGATTCAGTATGGTGAAGTATAGTACAGTGTATAGTGATTAAATGTGGTGCAGTGTGGTACAGTATAGTGCAATATAGTACAGTGCAGAGTGGTTCAGTGTTTTGCAGTATAGTGCAATGTAGTTCAGTGCAGATTGATTCAGTGTGGTGCAGTATAGTGCAATATACTGTAGTACAGTGTATAGTGATTCAATGTGGTGTAGTATTGTACACTGCAGAGTGATTCAGTGTGGTGCAGTAGAGTACAGTGCAGAGTGATTCAGTGTGGTGCAGTAGAGTACAATGCAGATTCAGTGTGGTGCACCATTGTAGAGTGCAGTGCAGTATGGCACAATGCAGTGCAGTACAGTTACCACAGAGCACTTCAGTACCTACTGTAGCAGTGCAGTGAAGTAGAGCACAGAGCACTTCAGTACCTAGTAGTGCGGTGAAGTGGAGCACAGAGTGGTTCAGTACAGTACTGTGCAGTGTATCAGTGCAGTGAAGTATGGTTCAGTACACAGATTGCTGTACCTCTCTCAAAGTCATTCCTGATTTCATTGACCTCTGACTGGGAACCAGGCACTCTGAAGATCCCCTCGTGGTGCAGACCTACCAGAGAGACCACAGCAAGGACAGCCACTGAGCAACAGAGAGAGCTAAGGGACAAGGTCAAGAGAGACCATGATCTAGATAATCGGTCTCAACATTCTCATGCAGCCACTGCATGGAGGATCGAAGTCTCGGATAAAACCGTTTGGCTGGGAAGCTTGTTCCTGGACCTGCCATGTCTGTGCATAAAGACCCAAAGGGATCTCCTTCTATTTTCCTCTGATCCTGCTTTATCAGGGAGCTTGAGTTCACAGTGCACTCCTTGTGAATTTATCAGCCCCCCTCTGGTCCAACATGTATAATACAGTATCAGTTATCACACAGCACAGCTCCTGAGTGTGTATTCCTTACAACACAGCATGTACTTTACAGCAGACTTTACAGTGTGTGTATAGGGTGTGCAAAACTGATAGCAGTATATACCATGTGTGCAGTGTGTGAGCAGTGGCCAGAGCAGACCGCAGCATGTACAGTAATAGTGCGCCGTGCCGTTCTCACCATGCAAGTTGATGAAGCGAATGCAACTCTCCACCACCAGAGGAATCTGCTGACCAGAGCTCTGACAGGAGCAAAGGAAACCCTCTGTTAGACACACAGACACTGCAGTCTGGGAGTACACACAGGCACACTGAGAGACACAGGGCTGGCTGTGACCATTTCTCGCTCTGCCTTCTGTAGTGCAAGAGAAGAGAAGATGATCTTTCCTCATTTTACGTGGGCAAGGTTCCCTTCAGTTTAGCAATGAGGCACAGTGCAGGGGAGCAGTATTTGGTTAAAGAGACGAGACCGATGCTCCAGTGCAGTCTCACAGTCTAGAGCTGGGGGAGTCTGGGGGATGTTGGTGTGTGTTTGGGTGACAGGGGTCGACCCAATGGGTGGTTCTGCACTGTTGTTTCTTACAATAAGGGTCAACTCCCTTACAGGTAACCTGCTCATTTCCACAGAAGTGACCAGGAGGGGGCGCCAGCCCAGACAAGTGAGGATGAAGGGGACGTATTATAAATGGGTCGGTACAGGGCAAAGGGAAGAATTCATGTCTAATGTCAGGGAAGTGGCTCTAGAGTGCAGTAACTTTCCAGTACCTGAGTCCTGGACATTCTTCGTCTCCTCCTGCCAGACAGGCAGCGAAGGCCAGACAGACAGAAAGACAAACAGGCAGAGAGTGTGACAGACAGAGAGAGAGACACACACACACAGACACAGAGAGAAGGGGTTAGCGATCAAGCCATCTGAGCGCAGACGCTGCCAGCGCTGGGAGCTGTTAAGGCGCAGTGCTGCAGTGACCGACAGCCAGGGCCAGGGCCAGGGCCAGGAGAAGGAAGGAACAGGGAAGAAAAAGAGAAAGAGGGAGAGGGAGGCAGTGGGAGACGGGGGCAGCAGGAGAGTTAGGGAGGCAGGGCAGAGGGAAAGAGAAAGGCGGGGAAGGATGAAAGGGGAAAGATTGAGAGAAGATATATTGAGGGAGGGGCATTGGGATAGCATAGGAATAGGAGGGCAATTGACTAGAGGTAACTGCACTACAGAACAGCATATACTGTAGGTTGAGGATGGCTGCAATGGATTGCAAAGGGATTGCAAAGGGTACTGCAATATTTGGCAGCAGCAGACTAGTGGGCTGTAGAATATTGCAGGGGGAGAGTATTTGGTAGCAGACTGTAGTTGGCTGTAGAATATTGCAGGGGGACAGTATTTGGCAGAAGACTAGTGGGCTGTAGAATATTGCAGGGGGACAGTATTTGGCAGCAGCAGACTGTAGTGGGCTGTAGAATTTTGCAGGGGGACAGTATTTGGCAGCAGCAGACTGTAGTGGGCTGTAGAATATTGCAGGGGGACAGTATTTGGCAGCAGACTAGTGGGCTGTAGAATATTGCAGGGGGACAGTATTTGGCAGAAGACTAGTGGGCTGTAGAATATTGCAGGGGGACAGTATTTGGCAGCAGCAGACTGTAGTGGGCTGTAGAATTTTGCAGGGGGACAGTATTTGGCAGCAGCAGACTGTAGTGGGCTGCAGAATATTGCAGGGGGACAGTATTTGGCAGCAGACTGTAGTGGGCTGTAGAATATTGCAGGGGGACAGTATTTGGCAGCAGCAGACTGTAGTGGGCTGCAGAATATTGCAGGGGGACAGTATTTGGCAGCAGCAGACTGTAGTGGGCTGTAGAATTTTGCAGGGGGACAGTATTTGGCAGCAGACTGTAGTGGGCTGTAGAATATTGCAGGGGGACAGTATTTGGCAGCAGCAGACTGTAGTGGGCTGTAGAATATTGCAGGGGGACAGTATTTGGCAGCAGCAGACTGTAGTGGGCTGTAGAATATTGCAGGGGGACAGTATTTGGCAGCAGCAGACTGTAGTGGGCTGTAGAATATTGCAGGGGGGACAGTATTTGGCAGAAGACTAGTGGGCTGTAGAATATTGCAGGGGGACAGTATTTGGCAGCAGACTGTAGTGGGCTGTAGAATATTGCAGGGGGGACAGTATTTGGCAGAAGACTAGTGGGCTGTAGAATATTGCAGGGGGACAGTATTTGGCAGCAGACTGTAGTGGGCTGTAGAATATTGCAGGGGGGACAGTATTTGGCAGAAGACTAGTGGGCTGTAGAATATTGCAGGGGGACAGTATTTGGCAGCAGCACTCCAGTGGCAGTACCTCCACGAAGGTCAGTAGGTCTCCAGTGAACAGCTTGTGGTTGTACTGGGAGCAGGGGCGCGGCCTCCTCACACGAACAGACTGGCTGGACTGCAGCCTGGAGACAACCAGCCGTTTAACAGCATGCATGCCCACACACACACATCCGCTGTACCACAGCAGAGCTGGCACACACGCAGTGACCTCGCTACTGGGCTACTGCACTGGCACTGACTGTGGTCCTGCCACTGACACGCACACACGCCGACACACAGGGCACCGGCTGGTGACCAGCACATGACCACCAGGATAAGGCGGCTTGAGCTTCGGCTGCAGTTTCTTATCTTACCTGGTGGGGTCGCTGTCGATAGCTTCCGCTGGGAGGGAGAGAGAAACAGAGGCAAGGAGGTTTAAGACACCTGACACCGCACCCGTGACCTTTTATCTGTACTTATTTATGAGGCGCTGAGCAGCTGTAGTATTGCATTGAGAGAGTGTCGTGTGCAGTGTGGGAGAACACCCTTCTGCGTCTTGGCCCGGCACAGGGAATCTGCATTGCATTGTAGTAGCCAAGCCATTGTCTAACTGTCTTGTTTCGTTCCTGTGCCCTGCTGTGGCATCATGCTTTACCCCAGCACCTGTTGCTTTTCTCCTGCGTCAGCTGTGCTTTGTGACATTTTACTCTCCCTTTCCCATGGTGCATCTCAGGAAAGGTCTATCTTGGCTTTGGTGTCGTGTCCCGTATTCGTCTGCCTGTGCTCACACTGTGCTATACTGCACGCACACAAGGGGGCGCTCACGGCACCTTTCTCGATGGCCTCCTTCAGCAGGTCGTGCTTGGCCTGGAGTTTGGAGATGAGATTGCTGCCACTGAGGTACTCCTTCACTTTCTGAGAGGGAGAAAGAGGGAGGAGGAGAGAGATGGACAGAGGTGGGAGGAAGGAAGGGGGCGCAGGGAGAAAAAGATGAGAGAACGTCTAATAATTACGATATTAATAATTATTAGCATTATTATTGAGCAGAAAGGACTGGAAGTCCCTCCCCCTGCAGCTCCGTCCAATGGGAGACTCACATTGAAGTAGAAACTCTCGGACTCCTGCTGATTGGCTCTCTTCTTGGCCAGGCTGGACTTGTTGCCAGTGGGGTCGGGGGCGCTGGCCCTGGACTGCTCTGCTGACTGCCCTGCTTGGGGGGTTTCAGGGGAGCTGTACTCCTCCGTGCTGATGGAGTCCAGCAGAGCCTTCAGAGTGGCCCGCAGGGTCTTATTGACCTGAGACGGGAGGAAAGGAGAAAAAGAGGTGGGGGCAGGTTAGAGGATGTGCCGGCGTTCTGTATAATAGAAAGAAAAAGAAGAAGGATATGTTGTTTGCCTGTTTTAAGTAAGAGGACAGTGCTGCACATTGCACAGTGTGTAAAGTGCAAATGTGAGCAGTGTGTACAGTGCATCAGTGTATAGTGTGTACCGTGGAGTGTATCGGTGCTGTGTGTGTGCAAGGAAGTGTATCAGTGGATGGTGCACACTATGTAGTGTGTCCAAAGTGCAGTTTATAAAAGTGTGGTGTACTGATCCGTGTACGGTGTATCATTGTACCCTGTGTGTCCAGTGCACTGTAACAGTGTAAAGTGTATCTGTGTATGTGTGGTGCAGTGCTCAATGTTCAGTGTATACGATGCAGTGTATCAGTATGCAGTGTGCGTGCAGTGTGTCAGTGCACTGTGTATGCAGTGAAATGTATAGTACCGTGCATACATGGAGTGTATCATTGTGTAGTGTGTGTGTGGAGTGTATCAGAGCACTGTGTGTACAGTGAAATGTACAGAACCATGTGTGCATGGAGTGTATCACTGTTTAGTGTATCAGTAAGCAGTGTATCAGTTTGCAGTGTATGTGCAGTGTATCAGTGCACTGTGTTTGTACTGCAATATACAGTACAGTGGATCAGTGTGTGTGCATAGTGTATCACTGTGCAGTGTGCATACAGTGTATTGGTATGGTATGTGCATGCAATGCGTCAGAGTGCAGGGTATGCTCAGTGTATCGGTGTGCAGTGTAAATGCAGTGCGTCAGTGTGCCATGTATCAATGTGCAGTGTTTCAGGGTGGAGTGTACGTGCAGTGTAGCAGAGTATATTTGTATTGATGTGGAGTGTATGGTCTGTGTATCAGTGTGCAGTGTACCAGTGTACAGTGTGCAGTGTGCATGCAGTGTATCGTGTGCAGTGTGCATGCAGTGTATCCGTGTGCTGTGTATCGTGTGCAGTGTGTATGCAGTGTATCGTGTGCAGTGTGCATGCAGTGTATCCGTGTGCTGTGTATCGTGTGCAGTGTGCATGCAGTGTATCGTGTGTAGTGTGCATACAGTGTGTCCATGTGCTGTGTATCATGTGCAGTGTGTATGCAGTGTATCATGTGCAGTGGGCGTACAGTGTATTTGTGTGCAGTGTGTCAGTGTGCAGCGTGTGTCCAGCATGGTGTCGTACCTCCTCAGTTTCAATCGTCACGGAGGACAGTCTGGACTGCAGCTGCTGGAAGCGCGTCTCCAGCTCGTGGCGCACCTGTGCTTCGACGCTCACCTCGCACACCTGGAGGACAGAGGCAGGCAGGGGGGTCACAGCCCCGACAGAGACACACGGGCGAAGCCCTGGCACCCTGGCGCCCTGGCGCCGCAGCGGGACAGACCTGGTCTCCCTCGTGAGGCTGGTACTCGAAGCGGAAGGGCAGGCAGAAGGCCGAGTTGTTCATCTCCAGGATCTTCTTCTGGTCGCTCTGGGGGTCCAGTCCCTGGATGGCCGTGTCCAGCACCACCAGCGCCTCCTCCCGCGACTGCTGCACCCGCCGCTGGGCCGACAGGTAGCCCCTCAGCGCCCCGCCGAGAGACAGGTGGAACCCCAGGTCACAGCACTGGCAGAGCGAGAGGGCGAGAGGGGGGAGTGTCTAGCGAGCAGCTGGCAGTGATGGACAGATGGCGAATCTGCCAATACGGGCCGCCAGGCTATCCCACAGCCCCGTGCATGACCGCGGCCGGTTGGCGGCGGGCCGGACTCACGTCGATGAGGGTGCAGACGTCCTGCAGGTAGTACTTGTTCATGGCGGCGTTGGCGGCCGCCAGGTTCAGCAGGTAGTCGTTCCGCGCCTTCGTGCACTTCAGCTGTGCCTCCTGCAGCTTCACCAGCCGCTGTCCGGGACGGGAAGCAGAATCAGTATCCCTGGGTGGAGTTTGCATGTTTACCCTCTGTTTCCCCTGTGTTTCCCCGTGTTTCCCCATGTTTCCCCTGTGTTCATGTGGGTGTCCTCCCCATGTGCTCTGGTTTCCTCCCTTACTCCTACGACTGGCGGGTTAATTGGCTTCTGGGAAAACTGGCCCTGGTGTGAGTGTGTGTGTCTGTGTGCCCCGTGATGGACTGGCGCTCCTGGGTGTATCCTATCTTGCACCTGTTGCTAGCCAGCAGCAGTGCTGTCCCCCACCCCCACCCCACACTATCACACTGAGTGCTGTGTTCAGTTGGGAAATCAAAGAGCAGGAGTGTATTTGCAGTGGTGAGGAAAGGTTTGAAAGTGTCTCTGTATTGCTGAGGGAATAAGAGGCAATGTGTGGAAGTGCTGTGTTTGTGTTTTCATGCAAAGAGCAGCCCTACAGGACTCAGAATAGGGAAGCGGGCAGTAACCTCTGCACCAGCGGAAAATCTCTTCCTATTTCTTTCTGGGAGATTTCTACTGAACCTGTCACACTGTCACCACACTAAACTATCACACTGTGACCACAGTGAAGTGTAACACAGACCATACACTGTATTATACTGTGACACTGCAATCCTTCTGTACTACACTATCACACTGTGACCACAGTGAAGTGTAACTCTGATCACACACTGTGACACTGCAATTATACTGTACTACACTATCACACTGTGACCACAGTGAAGTGTGACACTGATCACACACTGCAATCCTTCTGTACTACACTATCACACTGTGACCACAGTGAAGTGTGACACTGATCACACACTGCAATCCTTCTGTACTACACTATCACACTGTGACCACAGTGAAGTGTAACACAGACCATACACTGTATTATACTGTGACACTGCAATCCTACTGTACTACACTATAACACTATGACCACAGTAAAAATCAATTCGACCACATACTGTACTCTATTAAACTGTGACACTGTGACAGTGTTTTATTCACTTTAAGGGAACAGATTCCCAGCAGTTC
This sequence comes from Lepisosteus platostomus, assembly GCF_059453375.1. Classification (NCBI taxonomy): domain Eukaryota; kingdom Metazoa; phylum Chordata; class Actinopteri; order Semionotiformes; family Lepisosteidae; genus Lepisosteus; species Lepisosteus platostomus. The sequence continues at coordinate 4,239,878 of NC_142613.1, forward strand.
TATCCATTTGTGATTTTGCTATAAGCTGCAGGTTCTTGCATAGTCAGCACTGAAGAAATAAAGAACTGGATATTATCATGTTCTGTAAATTGTTATACATTTCTATTATTGTTTTATCTTAGCAACCAGAACAAAGCATTTCAGTCTGTGCAGTTTCATTGAAAAAAACAAAAAACACACAACAGCCTGCAGCTCAGAGTAAGACCTGGAGTGGCTCAGGTTGCAATGCAGTGGGAGTCTGTCTCATTTCCAGCTCTGTACATTTGCTCTGGGGAACAGTGTGTCACCTTCTCTTTCATTCGCTCCATCTTCTTCACAGAGCTCCGCCTCTGCTGCTTGGGGTCGCCACCTGATTGGCTGACCCCCTGGTCAGCTGACTTGCCCATGTGACGCTCTTCCAGTTTCTCCGCCTCCTTCATCTTCCCCTCTGCACTGAGGCTGTCAGTGTGGTATTGGTGATAGGTCTTCATGGCCTGGACATTGCAAACACACAATTAACTCATATAACTCGCTCATAATGAAACACACACAATAATAAAAATAATGTATTAAACTCACTGTCTGCAATTCGCTGGTCACCTTCAGGAGCTCATCCTGCATCTGCAGTCCAACCTCTTTGCTCTGAGAGAAGGCAGAGAAACTTAATTCAGCATCTGCACAGCAGGGCTACTCAGCTTGCAGTTTCTGTACCATTTTCATTAGCGCATTTCTCATGTGTATCAGTGTGTCCGTGTCACAGTCAGTGTGACAGTGTGTGAGTGTGTTAGTGTCACAACCAGTCTGTCAATGTGTGTCAGTGGCACAGTCAGTGTGACAGTGTGTGAGTGTGTTAGTGTCACAAGCAGTCTGTCAGTGTGTCAGTGTCACAGTCAGTGTGACAGTGTGTCAGTGTCATAGTGTGACAGTGTGTCAGTGTCACAGTGTGTCTGTGTGTGAGTGTGTTAATGTCACAACCAGTCTGTCAGTGTGTCAGTGGCACAGTCAGTGTGACAGTGTGTGAGTGTGTTAGTGTCACAAGCAGTCTGTCAGTGTGTCAGTGTCACAGTCAGTGTGACAGTGTGTCTTTGTGTGAGTGTGTTAGTGTCACAACCAGTCTGTCAGTATATCAGTGTCACAGTCAGTGTGTCAGTGTCACAGTCACAATCAGTGTGTCAATGACACAATCACCGTGTCAGTGTGTCTGTGTCGCAGTGTCAGTGTGTCTGTGTCAGTGTCCACACATGAAAGCCAGGCCCAGTGCACTACAGGACGACGGTGTCAATGTCCATGTGTCCGGGTCTCGTCTCAGCGTGTGTGTTGCGGGAGCTGTACCTTCTTGGACAGCCGGCCCGTGTCCTCGGCGATGTGCGTCAGTCTGACGGTGATGTGGGCGCTGCACGTGTCGCCCAGCGCAGCGTGGTCGCGGCTCTCCTGCCGGGTCTGGTTCAGCAGGAGGTACCAGCAGTTGACAGGCGACAGGAGGTTCTCATCCTTCCTGAGAGAGAGAGGGAGGGGAGGCAGGGAGGTCAGAGGGCGAGACCGGTCGTACGGTCTATAAGGCAGTTAACTACTGTAATTGCACTCTGCTTCCTTGATTGGTGGAGAATTCCACCTGAAACATTACTGCTGCCGGATGAATCCCGACGTTCTGACATTTGCAGTAAAGGGTTGAGTTCTGTCTTACTGCATTTTCAAATGGAGGATCTGTTCAGCGTTATGTTTTTACTACAATGGTCCCAGCATGTCTATCTGACCCCTCAAGGACAAGTGTCTAGAAGCATTTGCTGCCGACATCCTGAAAGGATAAAGCATTTCATTGCACTTGTGCATATAACAAACTGAACTGAAGTGAATGGGAGCGCATAATAATGTCCACAGAGAACACAAAAGGCTCAACAGAAGCAGAAATTACTTGAGGTTCTGCTGCTCCTTGGGGTGACGGATCTTGGAGGAAAACCTGTCGACCAGCTTTTCCAGAGAGCGGGAATACTCCAGCTCAATCTCGGCCCGGCGTCGCAGGAACTCATTCAGGTCCTGGATCAGCTGGACCCGCAGCTCAACCTGCACATCCAGCACCTTCAACTGTTCTGACAGCTGGGAGCGCACCTCTGACAGAGAGAGAGACACAGGGGTTAATACACACTGCACTGAGACACAGGGGTTAATACACACACTGCACTGAGACAGAGGGGTTAATACACACACTGCACTGAGACAGAGGGGTTAATACACACACTGCTGTACATACACACTGCACTGAGACAGAGGGGTTAATACACACACTGCTGTACACACACACTGCACTGAGACAGAGGGGTTAATACACACACTGCTGTACACACACACTGCACTGAGACAGAGGGCTTAATACACACACTGCACTGAGACACAGGGGTTAATAAACACACTGCACTGAGACACAGGGGTTAATACACACACTGCACTGAGACACAGGGGTTAATACACACACTGCACTGAGACAGAGGGGTTAATACACACACTGCTGTACAAACACTGCACCAATAGAGAGGAAAAAGGGTTTATACACACTCTATTCTGAGAGAGAGATGAGGGGTTAATAAGCTCACAGTCTTGAGACAGAAAAGATACAGTAGAGGCATTAATACCACAGTGCCAGACACAAACATCTTAGTATTTTTTAGTAAATATTCTGTAAAATGATTGGGAAAAGTTACTCTTTTTGAAACTGGGAGTGTAAATTGAATCCTTCTCTCACAGTGATATACTGTAGGTCCCAGAGCGCGTGAGTGATTTAAGTGGTGTGTTAACCAGTGTGGAAATACATGCACACACACACCACTCACTCCACCCCCCAGTGCTCCACTTCCTCGCTGTCTGTACAGCCTCACAGGCCCTCTTTGTCAGCTGCTGAAGAGAGAGCAGAAAGCTATAAAGCAGCTCAGAGGCTCCTTCATGTGAAGTCTGGCAGGAGGAAACTTTGCTGGGCGCTGAAAATGAATGTGTAGAAATAACACACAAGGCCCAGAAGGCCTTACCTCCATCTTAACCTCTCCCCTCTCCATGTATACCTCTATCCTCTCCCTGTCTCCCTCTCTCCTCTCCCTGTATCACCTCTCCCTGTATCCCTGTCTCCTCAGCCTTTCTCCCTCTCTCCTCTCCCTGTATCCCCTTCTCCTCTCCCTGTATCCCTCTCTCCTCTCCCTGTATCTCTTTCTCCTCTCCCTGTCCCCCTCTCTCCTGTCCCTGTATCCCCTTCTCCTCTCCCTGTCCCCCTCTCTCCTGTCCCTGTATCCCCTTCTCCTCTCCCTGTCCCCCCTCTCTCCTCTCCCTGTATACCTCTCTCCTCTCTCTGTATCCCTCTATCCTCTCCCTGTATCTCCTCTCCCTGTCTCCTCACCCTGTATCTCTTTCTCCTCTCCCTGTCCCCCTCTTTCCTCTCCCTGTATACCTCTCTCCTCTCCCTGTCTCCCTCTCTCCTCTCCCTGTATCTCCTCTCCCTGTCTCCTCTCTCTGTATCTCCTCTCCCTGTCTCCCCCTCTCCTCTCTTCCTGTAACTCTTAGACAATAGTCAAGAAAGAATTCTGCTGAAGGATTGGACTCTGGCTATTTTCTGGCAAGACAAGGAGAGTCAGGAAAGGAATCAGAGGGGTGAGCAGCCAGGCCTGTGGTATTCAACAGGCCACTGGAGTCCTTCCTGTCCCGTAGCCTGATGCTCAGACAGGACCTCTGACTCAGGCGAAGACATGTTCTCTCACACATCAGCTCCTGCTGGGCTCTTCTGTTCAACTCGCAGTGCGAGCAGCAGACTACTTCCTGTTCCACTTAGCTTTTCAACAAAGTCTGTGTGGAAGGTCAAGACTCTCTACCCCACTCTCTCTCAGCTTTCCTCTCTGACCCACTTACTGTAATACCGATTGTGTACAGGGCAGGTGGCTCAGTCCTTGTGTGTGCACGCCGGGAAACTAACCAAACTCCCATCACATAGCAGTTTGATCCATTCCAGGTTTTATCAGGGGGCGGAGCAGTGATGAAAGGAAGACTTCGGTACCAGTCATAGTGGTGATGCAGAAGAAGAGCATGCGCGTGGTCAACCTTCAATTCGACTCGGGTCCATGCAAAAGGCCTCAACTCCTGCCCACTCACCCCATCGCTCCCCATTCCATTAGAGAGAGTGGGCTGTCATAAATAATTCATAGCCTGTCATTTAGACAGTTCCACTTATACCCTTCTTAATGCACCACCATACTGCCTTCCCAGACTCCCACAGGGACCATGCCCAAGGGTCAGAGGTCACACTCAGCATTATCAACCGGCCCTGGAACACGAGCTGGGAGCCAGATGGAATCTGAACCGAGACTGGTTTTAAAGGGGAATGGGGATTTTCCACAACAGAGACTGAAACTGGTTTTAAAAGAGGAATCAGGGGGTTTGGATTTGGAATCGAGAAAGAGGAACGGGGAGCAGGGCCAAGGCCGATACAATCACGACGGTGAGAATCGACTGACCGAGCAGGAGGGATAAACCGCTGTAAAGAAGACAAACACCTCAGCCCCCCACTCCATTTATAGCCCATCAGTTGAAATAATAACTCAGCGCAGAGGAACAGCCTCGAAGTGTCAGGGTCTGGGACAGCAGGAGACAAGTCCGTGTAATTTATGGGGAGACATTTTCAAGCTAACAGTGGCCAGCTCTCTGGGTTGATAAGGCCCCCACCAACCCCCGTCCAGACAATGTGGGGAGGGAGGATGTACTGGACAGGAGCTGGGGCAGTACAGGGCAGGAGCTGGGGCAGTACAGGGCAGGAGCTGGGGCAGGTCTGGACTGCAGCTGGGGCAGTACAGGACTGGAGCTGGGGCAGTACTAGACAGGAGCTGGGGCAGTACAGGACTGGAGCTGGGGCAGTACAGGACAGGAGCTGGGGCAGTACAGGACTGGAGCTGGGGCAGTACAGGGCAGGAGCTGGGGCAGATCTGGACTGGAGCTGGGGCAGTACTAGACTGGAGCTGGGGCAGTACAGGACAGGAGCTGGGGCAGATCAGGACTGGAGCTGGGGCAGTACAGGATAGGAGCTGGGGCAGTACAGGATAGGAGCTGGGGCAGATCAGGACAGGAGCTGGGGCAGTACAGGGCAGGAGCTGGGGCAGATCAGGATTGGAGCTGGGGCAGTACAGGACAGGAGCTGGGGCAGATCTGGACTGGAGCTGGGGCAGTACTAGACTGGAGCTGGGGTAGTACTAGACTGGAGCTGGGGCAGTACAGGACAGGAGCTGGGGCAGTACAGGAATGGAGCTGGGGCAGTACAGGACAGGAGCTGGGGCAGATCAGGACTGGAGCTGGGGCAGTACAGGACAGGAGCTGGGGCAGATCTGGACTGGAGCTGGGGCAGTACTAGACTGGAGCTGGGGCAGTACAGGACAGGAGCTGGGGCAGTACAGGAATGGAGCTGGGGCAGATCAGGACTGGAGCTGGGGCAGATCAGGACTGGAGCTGGGGCAGATCTGGACTAGAGCTGGGGCAGATCTGGACTAGAGCTGGGGCAGTGCTAGACTGGATCTGGGGCAGGTCTGAACAGGAACTTGGTCAGTACAGGACTGGAGCTGGGGCAGTACTAGTCTGGAGCTGGGGCAGTACAGGACAGGAGCTGGGGCAGATCTGGACTAGAGCTGGGGCAGATCTGGACTAGAGCTGGGGCAGTACAGGACAGGAGCTGGGGCAGGTCTGGACTGGAGCTGGGGCAGGTCTGGACTGGAGCTGCACTCTCTCACACACACCTGTACTCTCTCACACACACCTGCACTCTCACACACACACCAGTACTTTCTCACACACACACCTGTACTCTCACACACACACCTGTACTCTCACACACACACACACCTGCACTCTCACACACACACAAGTACTTTCTCACACACACACCTGTACTCTCACACACAACTGCACTCTCCCTCACACACCTGCACTCTCTCACACGCACCTGCACTCTCACAAACACCTGTATTCTCTCTCACAGACACCTACTTGAACTCTAACACACCTGAATTCTAACACACACCTGAACTCACACATGTGCACTCTAACAGACTCATACCTACACCCTTAGACACATACATACCTGAACTCACACACACAGTCATGGGTAGAGACACTCCCACTCCCAGAAGCGCTCAGAGTGACAGAGCATGCTTAAATAACTACCATTTCAACCTCCACTGCATGACTCATATCTGGTATGAAAGGTGTTACTGAGTAGATTATAGAGCAAAGCAATTACTGTTATTATTAACTGCTGTTAATGCAACACTTGCTGGAACTACTGCACCAACATGCCTGCTGTACCTGCCTGCTGACAACACAAGCAGCTATGTGACGGGACCAGCTCTTTTAGGAGCAGTTCTGAGGAAAGTCAATGACATGCAGTCACACATGCTCATGATGTGCACTCAGAGCTGGGGAGATACCTTGCCCTTGCAGAACAAAAATTAGTTGAACAAAGTGACCAGGACTGTTGGCAAGATCATCAGCTCTTCCTTGGACGCAATTACCATGTCTCTGTATGTGCCCACAATCTTAGATGACCCCTCTCATTTACTCTTAAGAACATACTCTCCTACCCTCCGGGAGGAGGTACTCTATCGCCCAGGGATACGAGAGTATTAACTTCCTTTCTACCTCAAAGCATTCAATTGTTGAACAATGAAAACAATTGTTTGCAGCTAAGGATCATAATACTATTATTGTTTTTACACTCTCTACAAGCTAATTGTCTGTTTTTTAATCTCATGGTACTGGGAGAGTACTGCCTGAGCACTTTTATTAACTGTTGTTTTGTATTACGGTATTGTACTGTTGTTCTACTGTTGTCATTTATGTTATACTGTATGTTATGAGCTCTTGATGTGAAGACCAATTCCCTTAGGGGCAGTAAAGGCTTATTTGATGTTTTAGTGCATCATGGGGCTCGTGTTGTTTACGGTGAAAGGTGGAATACAAATCCTCTCTTGCGAGTATTTTGCACCAGTGCCTCTCCTGTTCCTTTGTGCAGTTTGAACAGTGAGGTCTGGGAGTGTGTTGAGACTGCTGTGTGGGGTTGTTGGTCTGGCAGGAAGGGACTCTGATACCTTCCTTAATACAGATGTCCTTCTTCCTCCTTCAGGGATACAACCCAAACTCTGGGAAACGTCCTGACAGGTCTTTATCCGAACCTTCTCTACATGATCCCAGTGGCATCTAAAATTCCAAGAACCGTTCCCGAAATGCTCTTGCCCGAGGGAAGGCGAAGGCGGACCAGACTCGGACTCACAGAGCCCACCGGACCCTGCCAGTTGAGACATTAGAAACAAAGCTTTGGTAACTACCAAAGGCAGAGCTCATGAGGAAGAACACCTACAGCTGTGATCACGTCTTTGTACTTGTACAGTACAGTATATTTCTGATGAGAAAGTCACACATCTGTGTGCATAAACTAGACCCCGCTGAGGACTGCAGAGCTTGGCAGTCAAAAGCTGTACCTACTAATGCAGTCCATTCCGCCGTGTGTATTGAGCCCAACCAGCTCTTTAAGTTTGTGATGCATTTCTAATTAATTGGATCATAGAATTAAGGAGTTGTTTGTACTGCAGGCCTGAGCCAGGCTGGGGGGGAGGTCTTGACTTCTCCAGCTACAGAATCTCCAGAGCACGGCCCAGCCAATCACAGGTGAGCAGGGCCCTGATTGGTCAGGCCGCTGGCTCTGTGTTTTTGGCTGCAGGGCTGTTGCTCCGTCTCTGAGGATTCAGCTCAAACAAGCCTCCTTCCTCCCCGCTCCCCCCTCCCCTGGCTCTGCTCTCTTTCCTCAACCAATTCTTGACAATAAGTATACATTTCAAACGTGCACATACTGCTATAACAACAACACTATCAAATCTACACGATCTTCTTAGCATCTTTATCACAACAGCATTTATATCTCTAAACATAGATTTGTTCCTGGGAGTATAGATGGTATGAATCACCCTATGTGGGCACCGTTTTTGCCCCCTCCCCATCTGAGACCTCCCTCCTGCGCTGGGGCAGTAAGCTGCATGACCCCCGGCACCATCTGAGCTCTTGTTGGTAAAACTCTTTCTCTCCCTTCTGTCCTCACTGTCCTCTCTCTCTGTCTGTCACCCTCCAGGTCCTCTCTTCCACTCTCTCTCCTCCCTCTCCCTCTTTCCCCCTTCTTCCTCTCTCTCTCCTCTCTCTCCCTCCTTGCTCCCTCTCTCCCTCCTTCCTCTCTCTCTTCCTCCTTCTGCTTTCTCTCCCTCCTCCCTCTCTCTCCTCTCTCTCACTCCTGCCTCTCTCCTCTCTCTCCCTCCTGCCTCTCTCTCCCTCCTCCCTCTCCTGCCTCTCTCTCTCTCCCTCCTCGACTCCTCTCACCCCTCTCTGACCGCAGGGCCACTACAGTCCTGACTGATGAGAGGAGGTAGCAGGAGTCTCTGATTTGGGTCTGACCAGCTGCAGCCCCTTGCGCAAACCACACTGACAAGGCAGAAGAGTGAACCGTGTGGCACTATGCGCTCCACTTGGCCATCTGCTCCAACGGGCTGCAGAGCAACGCTACCACTCGTGCTGCCCAGCTCCTGGTGCCGGCGTGTGTGCAGTACGAGAGCCCGCCGTGCTCAGGCCACCCGGAGCGCATCACACCGCTCTGCAATGGGAGTCTTATCCGTCCCCTTGCCACATGGCTGACCTTCGACCTGGTGTGAAGTGGGCTTCTGTTGCCCACTGCTCAGCCCCACACACACCTTCCCTCCAGAGGCTCAGTCAAACCTCAAGCCCGAAAACAGGGGCAGCTTCCCGGCTGGAGCCCACAGTCAACAGGTCCACAGTGGCCGGTCACTGCCCGGCTTGTCTGCATGAAAGCTGCAGCTGGAAGCCCCTGCCAGAAGCGTAACTTTCATCTCGTCTGACTACGGGCTCGTGATCAGTCTCAGTCTCAGTAAAGGGCAGAGGAGCGAGTGGACGCTGCACCAGCACTTCTTTTACACCATCTTAGGAAAAGTCCGAATGAATTTGTTTTTTATGTTTTTCTGGGGGGGCGGAATTCTCCTCCTTTTGATACCGGAAGTCACTGCAGGGGGTCCAAAAAGGTGAGGTGCTGTACAGGCAGGCAGCAGCAGTGACGCCCTCGAGCACAAACGAAGCAAAGGGAACTGATGAACCTGAGGAGTTAACTACCACCGGCGAGAATAAGAAAAGGGAATTGGTGAAAAAAACAAGTCTAGCTTTGATAAACCACAACTTTATCACAGCTACAACTGGGGAAGAGAGAAAACATCGTAAGAGCAGATGGAAGCCTTTGAGAAGGGCTTCCACTGGTGTGCTGAGCACCAGCTTTGTTCTCTACCCTTAAACTCTTAAACCCTTAAACTGAGGGAAACTGAGGGGAGATTTTGCTTGAGGTGTTTTAGACCCTTGTCTTCCAGTCCACAGACCAGTCCCTGCTGTAACTGTAACTGAAACTGACATGACGGAATGAGTCACTTCCTTGCTGTGGATACAAACAGACAGGGGAGAAACACTGTTCCAGACAGCTGGTCATAGGGTGCTCAGGGGGGAAGTTAAGGGGCAGGTAAGGGTTTTAGATCAGAGATTTTTAGGCAATTTGATTCAGGGCTTCGGAACCTGGGAGTCTGGATCCTGATTTCCCACCTCCCACCTGGGCAGGGCTCCCTGAGTTAATTCTAAAGGTCAGCTTCCTGATTCTGCTAAATCACCTCATGCTGATACCACAGCCTTTTAATGGCATTTATCTGCAAAGGAAATAACGATAAACCTGTCAGCTGTGGCTCCTTTAAGGCACCGATTTACAGCCTGTTGGCCAGATCAGCAGCTGAGCGCTGAGGGTCAGGCTGGCCCAACCCTGGTTTGTGGGTCACTGGTCGTCCAGTGCAGGACGGACCAGGACGGGCCCACCGCAGGTGTGGATACACAGACCATAGTCCACACAGTAAACACCCCTAAAATTTGAGGAGACCCGTTGAGGTGAAGCAGCAAGAGGGAGGGGTTGAAAAGAGAAGGAGGAGAACAAACGTGAGCATCAGAGATGAAGAGAAAGACAGCCGGACTTTGAGAGACAGGTCAGAGGTCAAGAGAGAGGGAGACAGAAGGTCCCAGGGGTCAGGTCTAGGTCACCTCACCTTTGATCTGCATCTCGTACTCCGCCAGGGTGCCCTTCTCCTTGCGCAGCTTGACGTGAGACGACATGGCTCAAGCTGAAGGGGGCGCTCTCTCTGGACTGGGGCGGCGGGTGGTCTTCACACTAAGGTACTCACTTCGGCAGCTGTCCTCACCACAGGAGGGGCAGCATGGCAGTGGGGGGCTAGAGGTGTCCAGGCCCAGCGCTGCCGGACAGTGTCCAGGGCTGGAGTGTGCTGCTCCTCCACAGCCCTCTGCCGTCTCGCCACGCCTGACTCCTGCAGAGCACAGCAGCACTTCCGCAAATGAGGCTTCCTGGTTGTTGTTTTTTTTTTTTTGCTCGCAATTAGACTTCAAATGATTTTAAAAAGAGGGCAAAAAATTGGTTTTGTGCTGGTGTCTCAGGGGAACAGAGTCGAGCGCCAACACCGACAGAAGAGCAAAGTGCGAGTGAGTGAGGGAATCTGGGCCTATAAAATGACAATAAATCAATTCCAGTAAATTCCAATAGACTGCAATAATTTCAAGTTGTTTCCTGCACTTTCCAGTGGTCTGCAGTAATTTCCGGTGGCCTGCAGTAATTTCCAGTGGTCCGCAGGAATTTCCGGTGGTCTGCAGTAATTTCCAGTGGTCCGCAGTAACGTTTAGCTGCTGTGTCTGGTTCTGTCCCGTGATCAGTCCCTGTGGGTCTCGGGAGAAACCCAGCAGGTCGGACTGTGGATTCTCCCCCTCTGGACTCTGTCCTGAGAGACTGGAGGGGCTGCTCTAGAAAGGCGCTCAGTTCGATCAAGCCTCAGTGAAGGGGGGCCGACAGACTGATTGTCTTCTCTGTCCCGAAAACCTCGTCATGGGTTTTGTGCCCTGGAAAGCACGCCAAGAGGCCAGGTGCTGAGCGTCCGTGTGTCTGTGTGGCTCCGCTGAGAGGCCTCTGCTCCCTGGAAGACAGTGAGAAACCCGTTCACACGCGGGGTGTAACAACCACACCTTACTGATGAGCCCCTTCGCAAGCCAGGATATAGGCAAGAAACACCTTCAGGAAGGAAAACGCTTGAAAATGACCCCTGAGGAGCCTGGTTTTGCTAGAGATCTGCGTACACGTATAACCTAAAATGCATCATTTTACCTCCTGAATCGTTCGCATGACTACATACAGCTGGGGGGGATTATCGTGCTAGTTTAGCAAACCCTAAAACTCGTCAAGGCTGCAAATGCAAACAATCGTAACCCAGGAAGTGCCGAAGCCTGGCCAGCGGACAGGCGAAGAGAAGAAGAGCAAGGCAGAGCCGGGAGAGGAGAGGCGGACTGCCAGACAGGGACGCACAAGGCGTTTGCCTTCAAACATGTTTAAGCACAGAAGTAAGAAACTGGGCGTGAAAAGTCCCAGATTCAAGAGTTGAGAACACAGAAGCAGCATTTCTGAAACCAGTTTGGCTGACAGACTGTGCTGCGACTAGATCGCACCGAAACTGAGGCAGCGCCCATTGTGGCCTACCTGCAGAACACGAAGTGTTAATGAAGAGGCAGCGGGAGCACACAAGCCCTGACGCTTGCTTGCACGCGCACTGCTGCAGACACAGGGGTCAGAGTGTGAGAGGGGCTGGGAGTGGATCACATGAGCCAGCTGTGACGGGCTGGGCTGTACTTCACAAAGGCGCCTATTTATCCCGAGTCCTCCATCCCAGCACCCCCACCCCCCGGGCTCCCTCACAGAACCTCGACTGTTCACGCTCACCTGTGTTGACACTCCTAAAACCTCTTTCAGGAATCACAAGTCAGACATAGCAGCCTGATCCGCTCCAGGCTTCACTACAGGCTGCGAGTTCTTGGGCGGAAGCCAATGTCAACAGGTCAACAATCCTGTTTCTCTGTAACAGCTCTTCTAAGTCTCGTGAGCTTTGCTGATCACCTGCACTGATTCATCTGAAGTACCACTTCCCTTACGAATCCCAACTCCTCCCCTAGAAAATGGTCGCCGAGATAATTGAGTCAGCGGCCTCATGTAAAGCCCTGGGTGCCAGAATTGTGGATCATGCATCTAGGCAACTGGAGTCTGGGACAGTCTTGCGCTCTGCACCAATCTCAGTATTTATTCACTACCAGAAAAACTACCAGTAGAGATCCCAGTGTCAGAACAACAGTCTGCACTGCTCCCAGTGTCAGAACTACACCCTGCACTGCGCACTGCTCCCAGTGTCAGAACAACACCCTGCACTGCTCCCAGTGTCAGAACAACACCCTGCACTGCGCACTGCTCCCAGTGTCAGAACTACACCCTGCACTGCACACTGCTCCCAGTGTCAGAACAACACCCTGCACTGCGCACTGCTCCCAGTGTCAGAACAACACCCTGCACTGCGCACTGCTCCCAGTGTCAGAACAACACCCTGCACTGCGCACTGCTCCCAGTGTCAGAACAACACCCTGCACTGCACACTGCTCCCAGTGTCAGAACAACACCCTGCACTGCGCACTGCTCCCAGTGTCAGAACAACACCCTGCACTGCTCCCAGTGTCAGAACAACACCCTGCACTGCACACTGCTCCCAGTGTCAGAACAACACCCTGCACTGCTCCCAGTGTCAGAACAACACCCTGCACTGCGCACTGCTCCCAGTGTCAGAACTACACCCTGCACTGCACACTGCTCCCAGTGTCAGAACAACACCCTGCACTGCTCCCAGTGTCAGAACAACACCCTGCACTGCGCACTGCTCCCAGTGTCAGAACAACACCCTGCACTGCACACTGCTCCCAGTGTCAGAACTACACCCTGCACTGCGCACTGCTCCCAGTGTCAGAACAACACCCTGCACTGCGCACTGCTCCCAGTGTCAGAACAACACCCTGCACTGCGCACTGCTCCCAGTGTCAGAACAACACCTTGCACTGCTCCCAGTGTCAGAACAACACCTTGCACTGCGCACTGCTCCCAGTGTCAGAACAACACCCTGCACTGCGCACTGCTCCCAGTGTCAGAACAACACCCTGCACTGCGCACTGCTCCCAGTGTCAGAACAACACCCTGCACTGCACACTGCTCCCAGTGTCAGAACAACACCCTGCACTGCTCCCAGTGTCAGAACAACACCCTGCACTGCGCACTGCTCCCAGTGTCAGAACTACACCCTGCACTGCACACTGCTCCCAGTGTCAGAACAACACCCTGCACTGCTCCCAGTGTCAGAACAACACCCTGCACTGCGCACTGCTCCCAGTGTCAGAACAACACCCTGCACTGCACACTGCTCCCAGTGTCAGAACTACACCCTGCACTGCGCACTGCTCCCAGTGTCAGAACAACACCCTGCACTGCACACTGCTCCCAGTGTCAGAACTACACCCTGCACTGCGCACTGCTCCCAGTGTCAGAACAACACCCTGCACTGCGCACTGCTCCCAGTGTCAGAACAACACCCTGCACTGCGCACTGCTCCCAGTGTCAGAACAACACCTTGCACTGCTCCCAGTGTCAGAACAACACCTTGCACTGCGCACTGCTCCCAGTGTCAGAACAACACCCTGCACTGCGCACTGCTCCCAGTGTCAGAACAACACCCTGCACTGCGCACTGCTCCCAGTGTCAGAACAACACCCTGCACTGCACACTGCTCCCAGTGTCAGAACAACACCCTGCACTGCTCCCAGTGTCAGAACAACACCCTGCACTGCGCACTGCTCCCAGTGAGTCTGCTTCTATCACCCATACTAAAAAGTCATATTAGTAATCGCACCACATAGAACTACACAGATAATACTTATCACTGTATGAATACTTTTAAGAATGCAAATGGATTAAATCAGAATTATGAGCGACAACAATAACAATAATGATAAGCCACCGCTATGCAGTTTACGAGGCCTGGTTATCACCATGATCTTCGTGGTGATAACGAGAACATCACAACAACAGCACCATAATACCCTCAAGAGTGACTGTAAGAAAAATACCAATAAAGGAAGGAAAGGCATTCAGATGATTTAATATGTAGGGGAGTATTATGATAATTATTAGCCTTAGATTCAGGACTCGCAGTCATAGATTTGGCCCTTCGGTAGGATGTTTTTTTCTGTTAAATATTGAACGGTGCTTCTATCACTCTCAAGACCATCAACAAGGATTCTTCATTTTTATTTTAAATACACCCAAATACAGAGCACAAGCAGAGTCACGTGAACAAGCACACGACACAAGACACATCCCTGTACATTCTCACAGATTCATCAGCAGAAGCACACACACATCACCATACACGAACACACATAGCTTGCTTGATGGCTGCTGCAATAAAACATTAATGATCAACTCGTTGCCAGCATCACTGTAGAGGAGTGACCAGCCTCATCATGAGAAATCCAGCTCGCCATTAATCCATCACTTCTCCTTCAGTATGAACATTAACTAAAGACTCTCCTGCATAAGAGGAACAAACACCAGTAGCACAGATACACCACCTACAGACACACAGACACATCAACAGCACAGACACACAGACGTACAGACACACAGATATATGAACAGCACAGACACACAGACGTACAGGCACACAGATACTGTATATGAACAGCACTGACACACAGACGTACAGGCACACAAGACATATCAACAGCACAGACACACAGACACATCAACAGCACAGACATGCTGCTCATAAACACCACAGACACACAGACATACAAACAGCACAGACACATTAACAGCACGGACACACAAACCGCATGGACATACAGAAACACAAACAGCTTGAACACAGACACATAAATAGCATGGAAATATAAACAGTACAGGCATTGAGACAAACAGACACATAGACATACAAACAGCACTGACACACAGACACATCAACAGCACAGACACACAAACATGCCAACAGCACAGACACACAAATGTAAAGACATACAGACACATCAACAGCACAGACACACAGATGCAGATGCAGAGACTGCCCAACAGCGTAGAAACACGGACACATCAACAGATGCACAAAGATGCACACAGACACACACACACTGACACAAAATCATAACGTAAAAAGCACACTAACAGAGACAAGACAAGACAGGTTTCAAATGAAGTCTCCCCCGCCCACTCTCCCTCTCTAAACACACTCACGAAAATGGGCAGGTCAGTGGAGAAGAGAGGCAGAGAAACGAAGCAGAGATTATATATGAAAGGCATTCCCAACCTCAGCCCGTCTGTGTACGTTTCTGTGGTCTCCAGCCCTCTCCCTCTGTGCGTCTGATGCAGACACAGAGAGCAGTATGAGAGTGCAGTGACTCAGACAAGCTCCGCGCATAGCCTGATCTGAGGCTCTCTGTGTGTTTCTCTCCCTTCAGACACACATGCTGCACGCTGCTCTCTCTCGCTCTCTCTCTCTGCTGTGTGAGAGAGAGCGAGACAGCAAGAGGGAGAAATGTCATAACACAAGCCACACCTCCCATCTCCTTTCCTTTCTCTCTTCCTCTTTTTACCTCCTTTCATGCTCAGTCTCTTCCACTCTAAACATGCTGGTCATTCCCCCCACAGACCTCACCTCCCCCACCCCCAAAACACAGCCCTCATTATTTCACCCAGTCAGTTCTATATTTATCTTCCGACCTTTCACACACACAGCCTCTCCCCTCTGTCTCTGTGTATGAACACACACCAGACCTGCTGATCTCTGAAGTTCTTGCAGCCAGGTGAGGTGAGTACTCAGACTGAGGACAGGAGAGGGACAGGAGCAGCACCGGAGACCTGAACAGCCAGGTGAGCACAGAGACTGAGAACAGGAGAGATCTGGACAGCCAGGTGAGCACAGAGACTGAGGACAGGAGAGATCTGGACAGCCAGGTGAGCACAGAGACTGAGAACAGGAGAGATCTGGACAGCCAGGTGAGCACAGAGACTGAGGACAGGAGAGATCTGGACAGCCAGGTGAGCACAGAGACTGAGGACAGGAGAGATCTGGACAGCCAGGTGAGCACAGAGACTGAGAACAGGAGAGATCTGGACAGCCAGGTGAGCACAGAGACTGAGGACAGGAGAGATCTGGACAGCCAGGTGAGCACAGAGACTGAGAACAGGAGAGATCTGGAAAGCCAGGTGAGCACAGAGACTGAGGACAGGAGAGATCTGGACAGCCAGGTGAATACAGAGACTGGGGACAGGAGAGGGACAGGAGAAGTGCTGGAGATCTGAAGAGAAAGGTGAGCATTGAGACTGAGGACAGGAGAGATCTGGACAGCCAGGTGAGCACAGAGACTGAGGACAGGAGAGACCTGGACAGCCAGGTGAATACAGAGACTGAGGACAGGAGAGGGACAGGAGAAGTGCTGGAGATCTGAAGAGAAAGGTGAGCATTGAGACTGAGGACAGGAGAGATCTGGACAGCCAGGTGAGCACAGAGACTGAGGACAGGAGAGACCTGGACAGCCAGGTGAGCACAGAGACTGAGGACAGGAGAGGGACAGGAGAAGTGCTGGAGATCTGAAGAGAAAGGTGAGCATTGAGACTGAGGACAGGAGAGGGACAGGTGTGCATAGGTTGTGTATCTGCATGCTGGTGTTTTCAGACTCCACCAGTATCTCAGGGAGACAGCAACAATAACAACCACAGCAACAAGAAGAAAAATGATATTGTACAGCACTTTTGAAAAAACCTCAAAGCCCCATTGCAAAGCAGTTTGATCCATTTCAGGTTTTACAAGTCAAGAGAATATTACACTGCAAATCACTGCATAACTCAACAGTGACACTAGGCTAAACTATCACTTTAAAAAATGACACCTTCTGTTATTCTCTAGCACGTTTGACCTGTTACTGGCTCTAGTATAAACTGTACTGATGAAGGAGAAAAGGAAATATTGCGTCTCTCTCCATTTCTTGCCTCTTAGTCTACATACATATAATCGCACATACAATCAGTCAGAAGACAGACAAAGATGTCGAAGATTCAACTCCGCCTTCCTGTTTGTTTGAAATAACATGCAGTTCGCAGCAAACCGTGGTGCAGTGGGAGTCTGGCCGTATTCCCTGAATAAAGACTGATGTTACAGTATAGAGAGAGTCAGTCTCGAGCTCTCTCTGCATGAGCCTGCGAGACGACTGGTTGAGGATCTTCAAAGGCTGGGACTCTGACAGCAGCCTGTCAGATCAGCCCCTGGGCTCCTGCAGGCCAGGCCAGAGACACCCCTGCCACATGGCTACCCTCACGCCCCCCTCCGGCCTGCAGCCCTGGCTTTGCCCACAGACACATTTTCCTCAAGCGTGAAAAATGAGTTCCCTTTTCGAAAGCCTGAAAGTCATCAGTTTCAGGCCCAGTGTGTGGCTTGCACAACGCAACCTGACATAGACCCCAGAATCCACTTGGCTGAGGGGGGGGGGGGTCAAAGGGCTGAGGGAGGCTGGAACAAGCTGCCCAGCCTTGAGCTTGGAGCTGATAAACTATCTTCCATCAAGAAATGGCTTGATGAGATCCTCCGGTCAGGACAGAAGTCACTTCTTTACACAAAGGGCTGTAGGAGTGTGGAACAAGCTGCCCCGCCATCTGACTGAAGCCGATATCTTGTCTTCCTTCAAGAAACAGCTGGGTGAGATCCTCAGACCAGTTAGCTACAAGCAGGCAGGACCAAATGGCCGTTGCCCACCATTCACTGTATGCCAGCAGTGTAATACTGAGGGAGTGTTTCTACTGCTGTTGACTTCCCCTTCACTGTGAACATGCACCTTACCTTCCCTTCTAGCGCAGAAATGATGCAATGCACTTCATCTGCAGGTTATTTTGAGCCCCGCAGGACCCTGCCCAGCAAAACTACTGTATGTGTCGCTGTAGCTTAGAACATGAAACAAGCTATCTTCGAATGTGCTGGTGTAAAGGAATAGGTAAAAACTCATTCCCTGCAGAAAGGTGAGGTTCTTTCTGTTTGGAATGGACCTTCTGTTGCTTTGCAGCCTACGCATGCTGACACAGCTACCTACTCAAACCTGTTTGATGATGTACACCACCCTTATACGGGCATGTAGCTGGATTGGATCTGCGTACGCATATACAGCATGTGCAAAGAATTCCAATACCTATACGCAAATAACTAACATTTTCCTCATAACTACTGTCCTAAGTAGCTTTATCAGCAAACGAAGAGTATATCTATAAACAGACACTCAAGCAGATGTTAATCAATATCTCCTTCATGCCAGCCTTTTCCTCTTAACCATTTTCACAGTGCTGAGGCACAGACGTCAACTTAAAATCAGACACTTAACCTTACACACAACATGCAAACATCTTACAAAACATGCAACGTCATCTCCGGGACCCTGGTGCCTTTGGGACCCTGTGAGCACCGAGTCTTGGCGTTTGCTGTTGGATCGTTTGCCCTGGCTCTTCCTTGCCCAGTAAAACTGCCGTCATGGAAAACGCAGTCAGGCTCGCAGGCAGGGGCTGCCTTGACTAAGAGACAACCCCCAGCGAAGCGAATTAACCCTTGCGGCGGTCTTACCTATGCTGTGCCTCTACCTCCTCCTGTGCCGCGCGCCCATGCTGTGTGAGCAACAGGAAGCAGCAGTCGGTGGTATCGCCTCTGGCGGCGCGCAGAGCACCAGGAACCCGCCTGCAGGCCCTGCCCAGCGTGGCCTGACGCATACGAGTGCGGCTCTGACAGGAACTCTCGCAATCTGCGAGTTTCGCACCCCTCCTCACACACACACACACAGACACACACACACAGACACGTAGCCCTGTTCTCCTCTCTCCAGACACAGTCGGGCCACTTTTCTGCAGCCAGCCACGTTTTCATCCGGGGCTAGAGTCAGCCTGGAGGTGAGACAGATCTCAGACTTTCCCATCTCTGCAGCTGCTGGAGACAGAGGTGTGAAAACCCTGCTGATCACTAGGATAGAGATAGATACTTCATTGGCCCCGTGAGGGAAATTGCAGAAATATTAAGTCCTGCTGGACATCTCGTGAGTGCAGTGTGAGAGAGAAGGGGTACAGAGGCCCATATCCCCAGTGAGTGTGAGAGAGAAGGGGTACAGAGGCCCACAGCCCCAGGGCAGTGTGAGAGAGAAGGGGTACAGAGGCCCAGAGCCCCAGTGAGTGTGAGAGAGAAGGGGTACAGAGGCCCACAGCCCCAGGGCAGTGTGAGAGAGAAGGGGTACAGAGGCCCAGCCCCAGGGCAGTGTGAGAGAGAAGGGGTACAGAGGCCCAGAGCCCCAGGGCAGTGTGAGAGAGAAGGGGTACAGAGGCCCAGAGCCCCAGGGCAGTGTGAGAGAGAAGGGGTACAGAGGCCCAGAGCCCCAGGGCAGTGTGAGAGCGCAGGGGTACAGAGGCCCAGAGCCCCAGGGCAGTGTGAGAGAGAAGGGGTACAGAGGCCCAGAGCCCCAGGGCAGTGTGAGAGAGAAGGGGTACAGAGGCCCAGAGCCCCAGGGCAGTGTGAGAGAGAAGGGGTACAGAGGCCCAGAGCCCCAGGGCAGTGTGAGAGAGAAGGGGTACAGAGGCCCAGAGCCCCAGTGAGTGTGAGAGAGAAGGGGTACAGAGGCCCACAGCCCCAGGGCAGTGTGAGAGAGAAGAGGTACAGAGGCCCAGCCCCAGGGCAGTGTGAGAGAGAAGGGGTACAGAGGCCCAGAGCCCCAGGGCAGTGTGAGAGAGAAGGGGTACAGAGGCCCACAGCCCCAGGGCAGTGTGAGAGAGAAGGGGTACAGAGGCCCAGAGCCCCAGGGCAGTGTGAGAGAGAAGGGGTACAGAGGCCCACAGCCCCAGGGCAGTGTGAGAGAGAAGAGGTACAGAGGCCCAGAGCCCCAGGGCAGTGTGAGAGAGAAGGGGTACAGAGGCCCAGAGCCCCAGGGCAGTGTGAGAGAGAAGGGGTACAGAGGCCCAGAGCCCCAGTGAGTGTGAGAGAGAAGGGGTACAGAGGCCCAGAGCCCCAGGGCAGTGTGAGAGAGAAGGGGTACAGAGGCCCACAGCACCAGGGCAGTGTGAGAGAGAAGGGGTACAGAGGCCCAGAGCCCCAGGGCAGTGTGAGAGAGAAGGGGTACAGAGGCCCAGAGCCCCAGGGCAGTGTGAGAGAGAAGGGGTACAGAGGCCCAGAGCCCCAGTGAGTGTGAGAGAGAAGGGGTACAGAGGCCCACAGCCCCAGGGCAGTGTGAGAGAGAAGGGGTACAGAGGCCCAGAGCCCCAGTGAGTGTGAGAGAGAAGGGGTACAGAGGCCCACAGCCCCAGGGCAGTGTGAGAGAGAAGGGGTACAGAGGCCCAGCCCCAGGGCAGTGTGAGAGAGAAGGGGTACAGAGGCCCAGAGCCCCAGGGCAGTGTGAGAGAGAAGGGGTACAGAGGCCCAGAGCCCCAGTGAGTGTGAGAGAGAAGGGGTACAGAGGCCCAGAGCCCCAGGGCAGTGTGAGAGAGAAGGGGTACAGAGGCCCAGAGCCCCAGGGCAGTGTGAGAGAGAAGGGGTACAGAGGCCCAGAGCCCCAGTGAGTGTGAGAGAGAAGGGGTACAGAGGCCCACAGCCCCAGGGCAGTGTGAGAGAGAAGGGGTACAGAGGCCCACAGCCCCAGGGCAGTGTGAGAGAGAAGAGGTACAGAGGCCCAGAGCCCCAGTGAGTGTGAGAGAGAAGGGGTACAGAGGCCCAGAGCCCCAGGGCAGTGTGAGAGCGCAGGGGTACAGAGGCCCAGAGCCCCAGGGCAGTGTGAGAGAGAAGGGGTACAGAGGCCCAGAGCCCCAGTGAGTGTGAGAGAGAAGGGGTACAGAGGCCCAGAGCCCCAGGGCAGTGTGAGAGAGAAGGGGTACAGAGGCCCAGAGCCCCAGTGAGTGTGAGAGAGAAGGGGTACAGAGGCCCAGCCCCAGGGCAGTGTGAGAGAGAAGGGGTACAGAGGCCCAGAGCCCCAGGGCAGTGTGAGAGAGAAGGGGTACAGAGGCCCAGAGCCCCAGTGAGTGTGAGAGAGAAGGGGTACAGAGGCCCAGAGCCCCAGTGAGTGTGAGAGAGAAGGGGTACAGAGGCCCAGAGCCCCAGTGAGTGTGAGAGAGAAGGGGTACAGAGATCTGCTCTGAGCCCTAGAGTGAACAGCCTGGTGTGAAACTTCAGTGCACACAGGAAGCCAAACTGTCAGTGCAGAGCTGTAATGCTGGCAGCCTGACTGCTCTCACACTGCGCTCTGCCATCTGTGCACAGGGCACAGCTCCACACACACACACACGCTGCACCAACCAGTGCACACTCACTGCAAGCCACCATCAACCTCCCAGACAAACTGCTAAGAATGTGATACAAATGCATAAATGTAGAAAAGACACCCTGAACTTGTCTTCTGAGAATCGGCCCACTTCACTTCCCTTTCACACGGGGATCTAAGTGTGGCCCTTGTTCACACAAGGCTTTCTGAGTCTAATACAGACGGAAATGGCAGAGGCTAATGTTGTTGCAGCACCATGCACTCGAACAGCCATCTCACAAGATACTAAACCGCTTTGCTCCACACTGTCATAATGCCCTCAGTGTTGTCTACAGCAGTGCCACAGTGTCCACAGTGTTGTCTACAGCAGTGCCACAGTGCCCTCAGTGTTGTCTACAGCAGTGCCACAGTGTCCTCAGTGTTGTCTATAGCAGTGCCACAGTGCTCTCAGTGTTGTCTACAGCAGTGCCACAGTGTCCTCAGTGTTGTCTACAGCAGTGCCACAGTGCCCTCAGTGTTGTCTACAGCAGTGCCACAGTGTCCACAGTGTTGTCTACAGCAGTGCCACAGTGCCCTCAGTGTTGTCTACAGCAGTGCCACAGTGTCCTCAGTGTTGTCTACAGCAGTGTCCACAGTGTCCTCAGTGTTGTCTATAGCAGTGCCACAGTGCTCTCAGTGTTGTCTACAGCAGTGCCACAGTGTCCTCAGTGTTGTCTACAGCAGTGCCACAGTGTCCTCAGTGTTGTCTACAGCAGTGTCCACAGTGTCCTCAGTGTTGTCTATAGCAGTGCCACAGTGTCCTCAGTGTTGTCTACAGCAGTGCCACAGTGTCCTCAGTGTTGTCTACAGCAGTGCCACAGTGTCCTCAGTGTTGTCTATAGCAGTGCCACAGTGTCCTCAGTGTTGTCTACAGCAGTGCCACAGTGCTCTCAGTGTTGTCTACAGCAGTGCCACAGTGTCCTCAGTGTTGTCTATAGCAGTGCCACAGTGCTCTCAGTGTTGTCTACAGCAGTGCCACAGTGTCCTCAGTGTTGTCTACAGCAGTGCCACAGTGCCCTCAGTGTTGTCTACAGCAGTGCCACAGTGTCCACAGTGTTGTCTACAGCAGTGCCACAGTGCCCTCAGTGTTGTCTACAGCAGTGCCACAGTGTCCTCAGTGTTGTCTACAGCAGTGTCCACAGTGTCCTCAGTGTTGTCTATAGCAGTGCCACAGTGCTCTCAGTGTTGTCTACAGCAGTGCCACAGTGTCCTCAGTGTTGTCTACAGCAGTGCCACAGTGTCCTCAGTGTTGTCTACAGCAGTGTCCACAGTGTCCTCAGTGTTGTCTATAGCAGTGCCACAGTGTCCTCAGTGTTGTCTACAGCAGTGCCACAGTGTCCTCAGTGTTGTCTACAGCAGTGCCACAGTGTCCTCAGTGTTGTCTACAGCAGTGCCACAGTGCTCTCAGTGTTGTCTACAGCAGTGCCACAGTGCCCTCAGTGTTGTCTACAGCAGTGCCACAGTGTCCTCAGTGTTGTCTACAGCAGTGCCACAGTGCCCTCAGTGTTGTCTACAGCAGTGCCACAGTGTCCTCAGTGTTGTCTACAGCAGTGTCCTCAGTGTTGTCTACAGCAGTGCCACAGTGTCCTCAGTGTTGTCTACAGCAGTGCCACAGTGTCCTCAGTGTTGTCTACAGCAGTGCCACAGTGCCCTCAGTGTTGTCTACAGCAGTGCCACAGTGTCCTCAGTGTTGTCTACAGCAGTGCCACAGTGGCCTCAGTGTTGTCTACAGCAGTGCCACAGTGCTCTCAGTGTTGTCTACAGCAGTGTCCTCAGTGTTGTCTACAGCAGTGCCACAGTGTCCTCAGTGTTGTCTACAGCAGTGCCCTCAGTGTTGTCTACAGCAGTGCCACAGTGTCCTCAGTGTTGTCTACAGCAGTGCCACAGTGTCCTCAGTGTTGTCTACAGCAGTGCCACAGTGTCCTCAGTGTTGTCTACAGCAGTGCCACAGTGCTCTCAGTGTTGTCTACAGCAGTGTCCTCAGTGTTGTCTACAGCAGTGTCCTCAGTGTTGTCTACAGCAGTGCCACAGTGGCCTCAGTGTTGTCTACAGCAGTGTCCTCAGTGTTGTCTACAGCAGTGCCACAGTGTCCTCAGTGTTGTCTACAGCAGTGCCACAGTGCTCTCAGTGTTGTCTACAGCAGTGCCACAGTGTCCTCAGTGTTGTCTACAGCAGTGCCACAGTGTCCTCAGTGTTGTCTACAGCAGTGCCACAGTGTCCTCAGTGTTGTCTACAGCAGTGCCCTCAGTGTTGTCTATAGCAGTGCCACAGTGCTCTCAGTGTTGTCTACAGCAGTGCCACAGTGCTCTCAGTGTTGTCTACAGCAGTGCCACAGTGTCCTCAGTGTTGTCTACAGCAGTGCCACAGTGTCCTCAGTGTTGTCTACAGCAGTGCCACAGTGCCCTCAGTGTTGTCTACAGCAGTGCCACAGTGCCCTCAGTGTTGTCTACAGCAGTGCCACAGTGTCCTCAGTGTTGTCTACAGCAGTGCCACAGTGCTCTCAGTGTTGTCTACAGCAGTGCCACAGTGCCCTCAGTGTTGTCTACAGCAGTGCCACAGTGCCCTCAGTGTTGTCTACAGCAGTGCCACAGTGTCCTCAGTGTTGTCTACAGCAGTGCCACAGTGCCCTCAGTGTTGTCTACAGCAGTGCCACAGTGCTCTCAGTGTTGTCTACAGCAGTGCCACAGTGCTCTCAGTGTTGTCTACAGCAGTGCCACAGTGTCCTCAGTGTTGTCTACAGCAGTGCCACAGTGTCCTCAGTGTTGTCTACAGCAGTGCCACAGTGTCCTGTGTTGTCTACAGCAGTGCCACAGTGTCCTCAGTGTTGTCTACAGCAGTGCCACAGTGTCCTCAGTGTTGTCTATAGCAGTGCCACAGTGCTCTCAGTGTTGTCTACAGCAGTGCCACAGTGCCCTCAGTGTTGTCTACAGCAGTGCCACAGTGCTCTCAGTGTTGTCTACAGCAGTGCCACAGTGTTGTCTACAGCAGTGCCACAGTGCTCTCAGTGTTGTCTACAGCAGTGCCACAGTGTCCTCAGTGTTGTCTACAGCAGTGCCACAGTGCTCTCAGTGTTGTCTACAGCAGTGCCACAGTGCTCTCAGTGTTGTCTACAGCAGTGCCACAGTGCTCTCAGTGTTGTCTACAGCAGTGCCACAGTGTCCTCAGTGTTGTCTACAGCAGTGCCACAGTGTCCTCAGTGTTGTCTACAGCAGTGCCACAGTGCCCTCAGTGTTGTCTATAGCAGTGCCACAGTGTCCTCAGTGTTGTCTACAGCAGTGCCACAGTGCCCTCAGTGTTGTCTACAGCAGTGCCACAGTGCCCTCAGTGTTGTCTACAGCAGTGCCACAGTGTCCTCAGTGTTGTCTACAGCAGTGCCACAGTGCTCTCAGTGTTGTCTACAGCAGTGCCACAGTGTCCTCAGTGTTGTCTACAGCAGTGCCACAGTGCTCTCAGTGTTGTCTATAGCAGTGCCACAGTGTCCTCAGTGTTGTCTACAGCAGTGCCACAGTGTCCTCAGTGTTGTCTACAGCAGTGCCACAGTGCCCTCAGTGTTGTCTACAGCAGTGCCACAGTGCTCTCAGTGTTGTCTACAGCAGTGCCACAGTGTCCTCAGTGTTGTCTACAGCAGTGCCACAGTGCTCTCAGTGTTGTCTACAGCAGTGCCACAGTGTCCTCAGTGTTGTCTACAGCAGTGCCACAGTGCCCTCAGTGTTGTCTACAGCAGTGCCACAGTGGCCTCAGTGTTGTCTACAGCAGTGCCACAGTGTCCTCAGTGTTGTCTACAGCAGTGCCACAGTGTCCTCAGTGTTGTCTATAGCAGTGCCACAGTGTCCTCAGTGTTGTCTACAGCAGTGCCACAGTGCTCTCAGTGTTGTCTACAGCAGTGCCACAGTGCTCTCAGTGTTGTCTATAGCAGTGCCACAGTGTCCTCAGTGTTGTCTACAGCAGTGCCACAGTGCTCTCAGTGTTGTCTACAGCAGTGCCACAGTGCTCTCAGTGTTGTCTACAGCAGTGCCACAGTGTCCTCAGTGTTGTCTACAGCAGTGCCACAGTGCCCTCAGTGTTGTCTACAGCAGTGCCACAGTGTCCTCAGTGTTGTCTACAGCAGTGCCACAGTGTCCTCAGTGTTGTCTACAGCAGTGCCACAGTGCCCTCAGTGTTGTCTACAGCAGTGCCACAGTGTCCTCAGTGTTGTCTACAGCAGTGCCACAGTGCTCTCAGTGTTGTCTACAGCAGTGTCCACAGTGTCCTCAGTGTTGTCTATAGCAGTGCCACAGTGTCCTCAGTGTTGTCTACAGCAGTGCCACAGTGTCCTCAGTGTTGTCTACAGCAGTGCCACAGTGCCCTCAGTGTTGTCTACAGCAGTGCCACAGTGCCCTCAGTGTTGTCTACAGCAGTGTCCACAGTGTCCTCAGTGTTGTCTACAGCAGTGCCACAGTGTCCTCAGTGTTGTCTACAGCAGTGCCACAGTGCCCTCAGTGTTGTCTACAGCAGTGCCACAGTGTCCTCAGTGTTGTCTACAGCAGTGTCCTCAGTGTTGTCTACAGCAGTGCCACAGTGTCCTCAGTGTTGTCTACAGCAGTGCCACAGTGTCCTCAGTGTTGTCTACAGCAGTGCCACAGTGGCCTCAGTGTTGTCTACAGCAGTGCCACAGTGCTCTCAGTGTTGTCTACAGCAGTGCCACAGTGTCCTCAGTGTTGTCTACAGCAGTGCCACAGTGTCCTCAGTGTTGTCTACAGCAGTGCCACAGTGTCCTCAGTGTTGTCTACAGCAGTGCCACAGTGTCCTCAGTGTTGTCTACAGCAGTGTCCTCAGTGTTGTCTACAGCAGTGCCACAGTGTCCTCAGTGTTGTCTACAGCAGTGCCACAGTGTCCTCAGTGTTGTCTACAGCAGTGCCACAGTGCTCTCAGTGTTGTCTACAGCAGTGCCACAGTGGCCTCAGTGTTGTCTACAGCAGTGCCCTCAGTGTTGTCTACAGCAGTGCCACAGTGTCCTCAGTGTTGTCTACAGCAGTGCCACAGTGTCCTCAGTGTTGTCTACAGCAGTGCCACAGTGGCCTCAGTGTTGTCTACAGCAGTGCCCTCAGTGTTGTCTACAGCAGTGCCACAGTGTCCTCAGTGTTGTCTACAGCAGTGCCACAGTGTCCTCAGTGTTGTCTACAGCAGTGCCACAGTGCTCTCAGTGTTGTCTATAGCAGTGCCACAGTGCTCTCAGTGTTGTCTACAGCAGTGCCACAGTGCCCTCAGTGTTGTCTACAGCAGTGCCACAGTGCTCTCAGTGTTGTCTACAGCAGTGCCACAGTGCTCTCAGTGTTGTCTACAGCAGTGCCACAGTGCTCTCAGTGTTGTCTACAGCAGTGCCACAGTGTCCTCAGTGTTGTCTACAGCAGTGCCACAGTGCCCTCAGTGTTGTCTACAGCAGTGCCACAGTGTCCTCAGTGTTGTCTACAGCAGTGCCACAGTGTTGTCTACAGCAGTGCCACAGTGCTCTCAGTGTTGTCTACAGCAGTGCCACAGTGCTCTCAGTGTTGTCTACAGCAGTGCCACAGTGCCCTCAGTGTTGTCTACAGCAGTGCCACAGTGTCCTCAGTGTTGTCTACAGCAGTGCCACAGTGTTGTCTACAGCAGTGCCACAGTGCTCTCAGTGTTGTCTACAGCAGTGCCACAGTGCTCTCAGTGTTGTCTACAGCAGTGCCACAGTGTCCTCAGTGTTGTCTACAGCAGTGCCACAGTGTTGTCTACAGCAGTGCCACAGTGTCCTCAGTGTTGTCTACAGCAGTGCCACAGTGTCCTCAGTGTTGTCTATAGCAGTGCCACAGTGCCCTCAGTGTTGTCTACAGCAGTGCCACAGTGCCCTCAGTGTTGTCTACAGCAGTGCCACAGTGTCCTCAGTGTTGTCTACAGCAGTGCCTCAGTGCCCTCAGTGTTGTCTACAGCAGTGCCTCAGTGCCCTCAGTGTTGTCTACAGCAGTGCCACAGTGTCCTCAGTGTTGTCTACAGCAGTGCCACAGTGCCCTCAGTGTTGTCTACAGCAGTGCCACAGTGTCCTCAGTGTTGTCTACAGCAGTGCCACAGTGTCCTCAGTGTTGTCTACAGCAGTGCCACAGTGCCCTCAGTGTTGTCTACAGCAGTGCCACAGTGTCCTCAGTGTTGTCTACAGCAGTGCCACAGTGTTGTCTACAGCAGTGCCACAGTGCTCTCAGTGTTGTCTACAGCAGTGCCACAGTGCCCTCAGTGTTGTCTACAGCAGTGTCCACAGTGTCCTCAGTGTTGTCTACAGCAGTGCCACAGTGCTCTCAGTGTTGTCTACAGCAGTGCCACAGTGTCCTCAGTGTTGTCTACAGCAGTGCCACAGTGCCCTCAGTGTTGTCTACAGCAGTGCCACAGTGTCCTCAGTGTTGTCTACAGCAGTGCCACAGTGCTCTCAGTGTTGTCTACAGCAGTGCCACAGTGTCCTCAGTGTTGTCTACAGCAGTGCCACAGTGTCCTCAGTGTTGTCTACAGCAGTGCCACAGTGTCCTCAGTGTTGTCTACAGCAGTGCCACAGTGCTCTCAGTGTTGTCTACAGCAGTGCCACAGTGCCCTCAGTGTTGTCTACAGCAGTGCCACAGTGCCACAGTGTTGTCTACAGCAGTGCCACAGTGTCCTCAGTGTTGTCTACAGCAGTGCCACAGTGCTCTCAGTGTTGTCTACAGCAGTGCCACAGTGGCCTCAGTGTTGTCTACAGCAGTGCCCTCAGTGTTGTCTACAGCAGTGCCACAGTGTCCTCAGTGTTGTCTACAGCAGTGCCACAGTGTCCTCAGTGTTGTCTACAGCAGTGCCACAGTGGCCTCAGTGTTGTCTACAGCAGTGCCCTCAGTGTTGTCTACAGCAGTGCCACAGTGTCCTCAGTGTTGTCTACAGCAGTGCCACAGTGTCCTCAGTGTTGTCTACAGCAGTGCCACAGTGCTCTCAGTGTTGTCTATAGCAGTGCCACAGTGCTCTCAGTGTTGTCTACAGCAGTGCCACAGTGCCCTCAGTGTTGTCTACAGCAGTGCCACAGTGCTCTCAGTGTTGTCTACAGCAGTGCCACAGTGCTCTCAGTGTTGTCTACAGCAGTGCCACAGTGCTCTCAGTGTTGTCTATAGCAGTGCCACAGTGTCCTCAGTGTTGTCTACAGCAGTGCCACAGTGCTCTCAGTGTTGTCTATAGCAGTGCCACAGTGCCCTCAGTGTTGTCTACAGCAGTGCCACAGTGTCCTCAGTGTTGTCTACAGCAGTGCCACAGTGCCCTCAGTGTTGTCTATAGCAGTGCCACAGTGCTCTCAGTGTTGTCTACAGCAGTGCCACAGTGTCCTCAGTGTTGTCTACAGCAGTGCCACAGTGCCCTCAGTGTTGTCTACAGCAGTGCCACAGTGTCCTCAGTGTTGTCTACAGCAGTGCCACAGTGTTGTCTACAGCAGTGCCACAGTGCTCTCAGTGTTGTCTACAGCAGTGCCACAGTGCTCTCAGTGTTGTCTACAGCAGTGCCACAGTGTCCTCAGTGTTGTCTACAGCAGTGCCACAGTGTTGTCTACAGCAGTGCCACAGTGTCCTCAGTGTTGTCTATAGCAGTGCCACAGTGCCCTCAGTGTTGTCTACAGCAGTGCCACAGTGCCCTCAGTGTTGTCTACAGCAGTGCCACAGTGTCCTCAGTGTTGTCTACAGCAGTGCCTCAGTGCCCTCAGTGTTGTCTACAGCAGTGCCTCAGTGCCCTCAGTGTTGTCTACAGCAGTGCCACAGTGTCCTCAGTGTTGTCTACAGCAGTGCCACAGTGCCCTCAGTGTTGTCTACAGCAGTGCCACAGTGTCCTCAGTGTTGTCTACAGCAGTGCCACAGTGCTCTCAGTGTTGTCTACAGCAGTGCCACAGTGCCCTCAGTGTTGTCTACAGCAGTGCCACAGTGTCCTCAGTGTTGTCTACAGCAGTGCCACAGTGCTCTCAGTGTTGTCTACAGCAGTGCCACAGTGCCCTCAGTGTTGTCTACAGCAGTGCCACAGTGTCCTCAGTGTTGTCTACAGCAGTGCCACAGTGTTGTCTACAGCAGTGCCACAGTGCTCTCAGTGTTGTCTACAGCAGTGCCACAGTGCCCTCAGTGTTGTCTACAGCAGTGTCCACAGTGTCCTCAGTGTTGTCTACAGCAGTGCCACAGTGCTCTCAGTGTTGTCTACAGCAGTGCCACAGTGTCCTCAGTGTTGTCTACAGCAGTGCCACAGTGCCCTCAGTGTTGTCTACAGCAGTGCCACAGTGTCCTCAGTGTTGTCTACAGCAGTGCCACAGTGCTCTCAGTGTTGTCTACAGCAGTGCCACAGTGTCCTCAGTGTTGTCTACAGCAGTGCCACAGTGTCCTCAGTGTTGTCTACAGCAGTGCCACAGTGTCCTCAGTGTTGTCTACAGCAGTGCCACAGTGCTCTCAGTGTTGTCTACAGCAGTGCCACAGTGCCCTCAGTGTTGTCTACAGCAGTGCCACAGTGCCACAGTGTTGTCTACAGCAGTGCCACAGTGTCCTCAGTGTTGTCTACAGCAGTGCCACAGTGCTCTCAGTGTTGTCTACAGCAGTGCCACAGTGTTGTCTACAGCAGTGCCACAGTGTCCTCAGTGTTGTCTACAGCAGTGCCACAGTGTCCTCAGTGTTGTCTACAGCAGTGCCACAGTGTCCTCAGTGTTGTCTACAGCAGTGCCACAGTGCCCTCAGTGTTGTCTACAGCAGTGTCACAGTGTCCTCAGTGTTGTCTACAGCAGTGCCACAGTGTCCTCAGTGTTGTCTACAGCAGTGCCACAGTGCCCTCAGTGTTGTCTACAGCAGTGCCACAGTGTCCTCAGTGTTGTCTACAGCAGTGCCACAGTGCTCTCAGTGTTGTCTACAGCAGTGCCACAGTGCCCTCAGTGTTGTCTACAGCAGTGCCACAGTGCTCTCAGTGTTGTCTACAGCAGTGCCACAGTGTCCTCAGTGTTGTCTACAGCAGTGCCTCAGTGTCCTCAGTGTTGTCTACAGCAGTGCCACAGTGTCCTCAGTGTTGTCTACAGCAGTGCCACAGTGCCCTCAGTGTTGTCTACAGCAGTGCCACAGTGCCCTCAGTGTTGTCTACAGCAGTGCCACAGTGCTCTCAGTGTTGTCTACAGCAGTGCCACAGTGCCCTCAGTGTTGTCTACAGCAGTGCCACAGTGGCCTCAGTGTTGTCTACAGCAGTGCCACAGTGTCCTCAGTGCTGTCTATAGCAGTGCCACAGTGCCCTAACAACCTCAGATTTGAAGACAGAAGAGATGCTTTTATCATGTGTTCAGCGTGCCAATGGCAGGGGGGTTATGTGAGCTGTGAAAAGAATGGTAAATTAGACTTAAATAACAGAAACCACAGGTCCTAGCAGGGTAAATCCAGACACAGCAAGGTAAACATTGCTGATAGTGAAACAGTGGGGCAGTAAAGCAGAGAGGGAGAGTGTTTATCTATCTGGGGTAACCACAGACAGAGGGGGTAGGTGCGGGGTATACCAAGCAGGAGACAGCTCAGTGACAGAAAGGCAAACCGCAGTCTGCTTTTCACCGGCACTCATACTCACTTTACAGCAACGAAGCAATGATGTGTATCAGGACGCTCTGCGGATCCATCTAGTAGGATGTTATCTCCCTTCTGAGAAAAAGAGCATGAGATTTCCTGTTTTTGGACATGGACCTGCACAAGGCCAATCCATAATCACAAAGGTGCCAGGCTAGTAAGACTGCTTGAGTGGACACAAGCGCATCTGGAGCTGGAATAAGAAGGGTCTTCCTGCATCTCTCAATAATGAACAGACTAGATGACTTGAGTCTGAAGCTCTGCGAGTCAGACATTGTGTCTTTACAGTGCTTCACACATATGCTGAAAATGGGGGTGCTAATCTGAAGTTGGGGTGTTTTTATAGTGCTGTACGGGTATATCCATGATGAGAGTGTTAATCAGAGGTTGGGGTGACCCAGTTGGATTGTTTTTACAGTGCTGTACAGGTGTGCCTATTACGGGGGTGTAAATCTGAAGTTGGGGTGACCCAGTCGTGGGGTCTTTACGTCGCTGTACAGATGTGTCCATGACTGGAAGGTTCATCTCCTGTCAAGCTGGAGGTGAGCCAGGAAGAGTGTCTGTGCCTTGTACATCATTGTCCCGATTTAACTAGATAGCACAGAGGCCATGAAACCAGTGGGAGCCGGGCTGTCAGAACTCTGACATTCAAAGACTTTAGATTTTATCTAAGAAAGTGATCGGAAAATCTCTCTCGCACAGTTTCCTTCCTCTCCCTCCTGTTCAACAACACAGGATGTGGCCACCATCACAGAAAGAAACAAACTCTCTTCATCCAGGCAGCTGTACTGCTTATTTTTCCCACCAGACTACTCATCTACCTTATCTGTGTCTTTGCAATCTATGTCCTTTCTATCAGTGTAATACGTTTCCGTTTATACAGTACATGTAGAGAGAGAGGCGATATAGGCAGCACCAGCATGCCTGGTATTAGTTCAATATCAAACCGTAGGGAAATAACATCACACATTTAAACAGAGCCAGGCACTGCTGTGATATGTGTTGTTCAATTTGACATCTCGATGCAACTATCTGCTAGTGCCATGAGAAACGGTGAGCTGGTTGTCAATAATTATTGCATGTTTTAATCAGTCATAAGCCACGAGGTCCCTAGCTTGTTTGTGTGCAATATCCTTTGTTTCACTCTTTTAGTTTTTGTTTCTGTTGCTAATAGAGCCTACAAAAGCTGCAAAAGTTGCTGCTATCAGATCTCAGGTTCAGAGAGGGTTCCTGTCTTACCGTATGAGAGCAGAAGACAGGTAGTGATTCTGAAAAATCATCAAATTGAGTAGAGAAGTCACCTCCCTGTGCTGATGGCAGCGGGTTTTTAAACCAGCTCAGCACCAAATTTCCTTCCTTTTCCTGTTTCTGCACTCGTAAAAATGCCTGCGTTAGAGCAGAACAATTTGCCACTCAACATGGATAAAACGGACAAGATTCGTATTGTGCAGCAGTCTTGTCAATTTCCGAGCTTTGAAGGCTGCATGAACTTCCCAAGCCTGTTCTCTCTGTCCTATCCTTGTTCCCCAATACGTGGTGTTAACCCCAGCGTCCCGACCATACTGCTCACTGGACCTCCCTGGAGTTCCCCCTTCATTCAGCTCATTGTGGTGCAAACAGTACACAGAAGATTCTGAATGCTCCTACATAATGGTAGAAGTGTGTCTGAAATGAAGAAACGGCAGGGGCTTCTTTATGCAAAGGGCTGTGGGAGTGTGGAACAAGCCTCCCGGCCTCATGACCAAAGCTGAGATAACAGTTTCCTTCAGGAAACAGCTGTATGAGGTTCAATGAGCTAAATAACTACCAAACCTCACTCTTGCAACTTTTATGTTTTATCAAAATTTGCACTTCACCCTGTTTGCATGTGCGACAGTTTATCAACACAGAGTCGAGGCGGACCTCCTGGGTGGCCTTCTCCGTCTTAAAAGGTGTCAGGCGGCGAGCTCTTGTCAAAGGTGCTGCAGCAGTCTGCTTGTCTGGGTGACCGCCCTCACCCCCCGACTGCTGCTCAGCCCGCAAACTGCCATTCGAAACTTTCTTTTTTTTGTGTGCCGCTCGCCGCCAGAGGAAGTCTGTTGCAACTGTGCCTCTGGGGCTTTTTGT
Source organism: Lepisosteus platostomus (assembly GCF_059453375.1). Lineage (NCBI taxonomy): Eukaryota > Metazoa > Chordata > Actinopteri > Semionotiformes > Lepisosteidae > Lepisosteus > Lepisosteus platostomus. The sequence goes on from NC_142613.1 coordinate 4,272,856, forward strand.
CTCAGCTCGGGTCGCAGCGCAGCGCTGTGCGGGGGCAGCCGAGGCACAACCCGAAAACGCACGCTTCTGAAAGGACGCGGACAGCCGAGTAAGCAGGCAGACGTGCAAGTGAGTAACATCCCTCCCGGTCCTCTCCCCCTGCCCTTTTCTCTCTTCTCTCTGCCCTATCCTCCCCCTCCTCAAGCCCAGTCTCCAGCGCGGCTTCACCGCCCTGACAAGATTGCACAAGCCCTGCGCCGCCCTGCGCCGCCCCTCCTCGCTCTCAGCCTGGGGATGCTCTGCCGTTTCCACATGGCCTGGCAGCACCGGAGCGTCCTGACCTACTTTCGCATCTGAGCCACTTAACCCTCGCCGCACCGACGCCCAGAAACGCCAATAACCACTGAGGCGCACCGGCTGCCCACCAGCACTGAGCCCCCTGTGCGCTGCAAAGCCCCGCGGAGCGCAGGGACCCCCCGGCAGACCGAGACCCGCGGCCGATATTCAGCGTTGGCAGGGCAGACTGCTGAATTCTGCTGGAATGTTAAAAAGGAGCTGCGCACACGCAGGCAAGGCCTGACTAACACCTTGTGACATAAACAGGCTTTGCACACGCCATCTCATCGACATTAGCCCCGGGGAGCGGGCTTTTCAAGAACAGTATTGGACAGGCATGCGCGTGTGTGTACAGGGCACAGCAGGGCTTGTACAGCGTTCCAAATCTCTCTGCTGTGAAGCTGGCCCGTCCTGCTTTCTGCGAGCAGTGTCATCTCTTCCATAAGCTGAGCTGGCAGTGTCCACGCAAGCAGGCGCCTGTCCGAAGAGCACGTCTCAGTAAATCGGATATCTGCTGCTCTTGTTCAACGACTGTCTCTTCCTTGAACACACACCAGCAGCGCTACTAGAGAGGAGGGCCCTGGGAACACACCCGGATGTGTTGACTTGTGTAGCACGCTGTGTGTGTGTGTGGCGCACACAGACACGGCCGTTTTGGACACGGGGCAGGTTGGCAATCCCTGGAGAAAGTCTCGTACCCCTCATTCAAACCCAGATTTTGCAGGACACGGTTTGGGCAGAGACATACCACCAGGAGCTGTCCAACACCTGCCTGTCAGTCCCGACCCTCACTACCGGGAGCGAGAATTTGGAAGTCTTCAACGGCAGATCTTCACAGTGCTGGACCCCATTTGGGAATTCATACTGGGAGTGTGAAGGGAGAGAGTTCTTCAGTATTGCATGAGTGCTGAATTATACATAAAACTAGTCCTACAGCTCTAGTGTGAAATTAATTTGAAATGATATTGGACAGGTGTCAAACAAGCACAATGGGATTTAAGTTACACACGACATTTTACCAGCCACTTGTTCTTCAACATATAAACAGTTCCAGATGAGCTCTACTATTAAAGGGAACTGGAGAAAATATATGCCACAAACTCAGACCTGAAGCAAAGCATAAATGACATGTAACAGAAAGCACAAACTTCTCCTCAACGCCCATTTCTCCCTTTTTATTGGAAGAGAAGCAGAAGTGGCTTCAGTTTAAACTGAAGGGAGAAAGAGGAACCAAAGAGAAGGAGAAGCAATTTGCCGTTTTTTTTCAGAGGAACAGATAAAGACTCATCACATTAAAAAGATGCAGATTCATTCCGACCTCACACAGCCACCGTTTCTATTTACAACAGCGCACCCTGGTGGTCGGCTTGGAAAGAGCCCCTAAGAACAAGACCAGCCATCAGAAATTCCACTGCTCAATTTCACTTTTCAATAAAGAAACAAAAACCAGGCCCCCCCTTTTGCTATTTACATATAATGTGATGAAAAACACAATCCATGTTTGTTTTTTTGCATTAATATAGTTTAATTTTTAAATTTGTTGCGTTTCATTTTATCACAGGAAGACGTGAAGACAAACAGAAAATATATTTTTAATGAGAGCACGCGGTGCATTAACGCCTCCTTATTAATTGCTTAATTTATCATTAACACAATCATTCTGAGCTAGGGGCTGTCGAAAGTCATTGACCATACGTGTGCACCATTAGGGCTGTACTCGTACGACAGCAACCTGAGCTCCTGCTTTTCTTCTACAGTACCAAAACAAATGACACGGGGAAGCTGAAAACCGTCATCCGGGTGTCAGGATGTTTTCATGTGCTGTGTAAAGCGTTCTTTCCACTCATTTTAAAAAACCGGAACTGCAAACTACCTCCGTGCTGTCCAGGTGTAACCACCCGGGAAGGGCACAGTCAGCTCTTGCTGGTGACTGCTCTCACTCTGCCCGCCGCTGAGCAAGCACTCGCTGGAGGAGCGGGTGTAGCTCTCACCGACAGCGCCTAGCACAGACACCAGGGGGCGCTGCTGGGGCACAGCAGACTGAGGATACCCTGTCCAGCCCCACACCACGGAGACATCCAGGAAAACAAATCTCTGTCTTTTCTTTACAGTTTGGAGCTTGCTATTTCACAAAAGTGCAGTAAACTGAGCCGGGCAGACGATGCATTCTGAGTAAGGACCAGCAAGTTCTTAACAAAAAGCTTGAAGGCTGACATTTGGAAAAGTATGGGGCTTCATTCACAGCCTCACACACACACGCTCCACAGTGTTAAACCAGTACCCTGCAAAGCAGGTGAACTGAACACCCCACAGAAAAGCAGCATGTGAGAGCTGCAGAAACAGCTGCTCACGAGGAATGCCATATCCCCTAAACTCACTTCAGCTACCAAAGAGGGCAACAAGGAAACCCCCTCTGCGTAGTGCTGTGCACACGACAGCTTGCAACAGTTCCAAAAGCGCCAGAGGAAACTCGATATTAGTGATGCCCAAATGATTGTCAGTATTTTTATTTAAAGCCATCGTCTTCATTTTTAGGGGAATCACTGAGGAGGATGACCTTGGGAAAAACCGTCCTTCTTCGACCAGCTGAAACACAGATTGGTCTTGACGGGGCTCAGGCGAAGCTGGCCCAATAAAGCGGCATTCGGAGAGCCCCGAGGTGCTCAGTGGAGCTGGTTTAATAGGAGTACAGCTGGGCAGTCCCGCCAACGCCCCGCCTGCAGCGGACTGGGAGCAGGGCACGACCGCCGGCTCAGTGGGGGCTCTTCTGGAGCGCGGAGGCCAGCCAGTCCTCCCGGACGAGCTTCAGCGAGCGCAGGGCGTCCACCAGCTGGCCGCGGGCGTCGCCGATGAAGTTGTTGGACAGGAAGGCGGGAAGGCCCCCCACCCCATCACGCAGGGTGAACAGCGGCACCCTCACCAGCCCCATCACCTCCAGAGACACAAACACAGCACAGGGGTCAGTACAGGGAGAGAGAGAGAGCCCGTGACCATGACCGTCTTCCTTTCGTCAAGCTCAACGGAACACTTCGACAGGGGTTCAGAAAACCCGCACTCATCCTGCCGGACACGACTGGGGGTGGAGGCTGGGTCCGTGTCCATTGTCAGTGTGAACATCACACAGTCGAAACCCAGCCCAGAGGCACGGCCGCTGTATGAAGACTTCCGACTGTATATTCAGCGTGTACAGTGCGACATCGTCAACGCAGTTTAAATACAACTAAGAGACACTGCACCTTACTGGGCGTAGCGGAGCTCGTTCGGGCGCGGTGACGTCATAGCCCTCCCTGCGCGCAGCAGGGCCCTCAGCCGCCTGGGCTGGGGGGGGTCTCCTTTAGCTCGCTCGGCCGGCTCCCCGGTGCGTTACGCGGGGGTCCTGGGCTCGCGCCCCAGGTGTGGCGGGGTGGAGAGGCGGAGGGCACGAGCCCGCGCGGAACCGCGATGGTCACATGTGCACCAGACAGGTTCCTCAGACTGTGTTCACTGAGCCCTCAGTGTGTAAGGACATTGCCAGCAGCCATATCACCCTGCAACTCACACCTGGCAGCCCACTGAAGCTCAGCAGGTGGGAGCCTGGTCAGTGCCTGGATGGGAGACCTCCTGGGAAAAACTAAGGTTGCTGCTGGAAGAGGTGTTAGTGGGGCCAGCAGGGGGTGCTCACCCTGCGGTCCATGTGGGTCCTGATGCCCCAGTATAGTGACGGGGACACTATACTGTAAACAGGCGCCTCCTTCGGATGAGACGTAAAACCGAGGTCCTGACTCTCTGTGGTCATTAAAAATCCCAGGACTATGTCTGCCTTCGCATCATCCAGGTGGATGCCGCACATTGGTGGTGGTGGAGGGGATCCCCATTACCTGTAAAGCGCTTTGAGTGGAGTGTCCAGAAAAGCGCTATATAAGTGTAAGCAATTATTATTATTATTATTATTCAGGCCCCAGCGTGTGCAGCGCGACACATCGCTGATGCGGTTTAAGTACCACCAGGAGAGACTGAACTTCAGGGGGCGCTGGGCGGGTGGCGTGTCCCTACCTCCAGGCCATGGTCCTTGGCGGACGGAGCTCCCCTCTCAATGGCCCGTAGCTCCTCCAGGCTCAGCCGCTTGGTGTAGAAGTGGGTGACGAGCTTCTGGGTCTCGTGGGCGTGAGAGGAGTGGTGGTGTTCCTCGGCCACGCCCACCGCGCTGCCCAGCTCCTCCGCCAGCTCCCGGCACAGCCCCTCCTCCAGCGACTCCGAGGCCGGGGTCACAAACCCGCCCGGGAAGCCCAGGCGGCCGTCGAAACGCATCTGCATCTGCAGGGGTGAGGGGAGGGGAGAGAGAGAGAGAGAGAGAGACAGGGGAGAGGGGAGGGGAGAGAGAGAGAGAGAGAGACAGGGGTGAGGGGAGGGGAGAGAGAGAGACAGACAGACACAGGGGCGAGGGGGGAGAGGAGAGAGAGAGAGAAATGGGGGTGAAAGTGAGGAAACCCAACACTTAGACCCCACCTCACTTATTCCATCCATTTTCTAACCATATTAGCCAATTCAGGGTTGCGGGGAGTCAGAGGCTATCGAGGTGCAAGGTGGGGTACACCCTGGACAGGACGCCAGTCCATCACAGGACAGAGACACAGACACACACACCAGGCTCAGTTTTCCCAGAAAGAAGCCTATTAACCCGCCAGCTCGTCTTTAGCACGTCTCTGGGCTGTAGGGGGAAACGGGAGCAGCCTCGCATTTTTCAGCAACAGTGTGGAACGGCTGCGCAGCCTTCTGCTCAACAAACAAGATGCTGAAGGGTTATGGGCCGAGCTTGGCGGGAGCTAGACAGAAGCGTAGTCCATGTACGAGAGGAGGAGGGCGAAAAAACTGCTCTCTGTCCCACCGGAGGCCGTAATTATCTGAACCCGCTCTGATCATCAGGGGGCGGATTCTGATGAGCCGCGTACAAGAAAATGTTGACAGACTTTGCAGTACTAGGGCTAGAAATAAACACTTTTTTTTGTTGTTGAAATAAACACGAAGCCCTCTTCTTTTCATACGTCAGCAAGACGGCCCTCCGGGTCCCTCTGTAACGGCGGCAGCAGGTTTGTATAAAACAGGATTATGAACCGACGGTTGTAAATAGACATAAGAGAGGCGTACATGCTACGCCATGCCTAGATGCAAGAGAATACACTCCACCAAAAATACAGGACAAACAAAGACAGCGCGTAATTCAGGACATTTATGGTGCAGTATTTACTCCAGCTGCCTTACAGTGCCTCAAGCAGTAGTAATATAACTTTGAGCCACGCAGGGGGCTTCAGGACTGAAGCAATGCTTGTAGTGTAAATAAACTGCTACACCACTAACACGCATGTGCACAGCGCATATAAACACCATGGTAAGCAGACTCACCAGGATTGCGTATCTAATAGCAAATCTTCCGAAAAGTTTCTCGTCTGAAGGAGCATAGAGCATAACATGGCAAGCGTGTTTGTAGTTCGCGTATCCTAAGGCGTCTTTCCGGGAAACAGGGTGGCCTTGCATAGCTGCAGAAATCACCTGTTTCTTTCAGAAGCAATTAAAATAATCCTGAAAAAAATCGCGTCAATCGCCAATTGCCATAGCGGAAGCAAACGGTAATCAAGCTGGCCAATCCTCTTCTTGCCCCGCCTCGCCTCGTGGGCACCGCCCAATCACCGGCCTAACCCGGAGCTCACGGCTCCTCCCCGCCAGCCAATGAGAGCAGGAGGAAGACTGCAGTGGGGCGGGATGTAGGCTAGGTGCAGCCAATTGGAGGTAGCAAGGGAACCATTTAAACTTAAATCTCTGCAACATGAATCAGATCCCTGCGCCTCATATTCCAGGACGTACTGGAGGGAAGTGGACGTATCGTGCAATATTTATGCAGTATTGTTTCAGTTTTTGTTTGTTTGTTCGTTCGGCATATTAGAGAATAAAGAATAAACGGGGAAATAGCATGTAGCGGTAAAAAAACACATTTTTAAGGATGAATCACAGATATAGGTATCTTTCATGGGTAAATTATTTTTTGGCATCGCATGTTTTCTGTTAAAAATACTGAAGAAATGAATGCAGGCTTAGCAATGACACCAGATCAGGGGAAACGAAGTGGGACCTTGGGTGAGAAACAATTTGGATCCAAATGAACTTGAACCAAATAAAAAAAAAAACAGCAAAGATGGACTGAATCGCCTCTCGCGTTGGCAAACGTGTGCTTCATTCACGCGGTTGTGAACTGTGAACTGTTCTGTGCGCTGCCAGTAGCTCACGGGGAGGGGGCGCTGTTTCCCGGAACCCACGCCACTCTCAAGGGAGAAACCCTCCCCGTGCCGCCTTCTCTCTGCACAACGACAGCTGACACTCCACACTGGAACAAAAATAGTTCTGTCCCCCTCAGCTCAGTCTCCCCATTTCATGCTTACACCACCGGGAAGCCATTCCAAGGCCTCAGAAATGACTGCAATTCTGAACAGGCTTCCTTAGGAGCATTTATCAGCCAAGTTGGCAGAAATGGAGAGCAAAGCCCAAGCAGTGCGACCACTCCACTTTTATTACCAATGGGTAATGGTAATGGCTGGAGCTTTTCCCCAAAGCAGCTGATCTTCACAGCCATTTCTACAGCGGGGTGTTTTGCTGGAGCTCTGTGGGCGAAGTGCCCCTCTCACGAGTGTCCAACAGCAGTGTCCCACCTGGGACTCGAACCCACACCCTTCCCGTTACTAGCCCAGAACCCTGAATGCTGCACCTTATCCAGGCAACAAGCGTAATTAACTCAAACCCACTCACCGTTGTCTGCCTACTGTACTTCCACTGCCTCTGCCCTCTCTTTAACGTTTTCAGCACCATCAGTGCTGCCCACATTAGTAATTGTTGCTTTTCGAAAAACATCACGGTCATGTAACAGATCAGCCCTGCTGTCCTTTTCTTTCTTTCTTCCCTAGAGACCCACGATTGCCCGCATTGCTGCCAAGATCAGGATAAAGACGCTGGTTCAGTCACTCAAACACAAGCCTGTTGTTCAAACAGAGAAACAACAGGATGGAGGACAGGATTAATTATCCATTTTCATGGAGCTATGAAAGCTCCAACTTTGTTCCATGCAGACCTTTTGGGACAATCGGGAAAAAAAGTGGTGTTGTTTCCGATTAGAGTGTGAAGCCGGCTGTCTGTTACACTGGCCCGTTTCAGTGGCACAAACAACTCGACTGGAATGAAATGGCTAGTCAGCCTCTCACACAAGAAAAACTGAAGACCCACAATGCATCAGGGTGTTGCAGCGTCCTTTTTATTGGGTCAGTACAGTGCATTTTCCTTGGTGCTTTAATGTCACAAAAATGGGAAACAATGTTATATTAAATTCACCTCTAGAGTCCTCAAATACCAGCCCCATCTTTGACCTTTGTGTTTCCTGGATTCGACTCTTTGGCCTAACCCCTGGGGAGGAGAGGGAGAACTGGCCATGTGTATAAACTGGGATGTCACACACCACTGCTGGAGGGGCTGGTGGTGCCTTCTTGCTTTCTGTATCCGCAGGAACAATTCACCTCATCACGGTCTCGGCTACACAGGAACTTGTGGAAGTTCTCTTACAGTTGATTATGCAAAATGTATTTCATTACAGGTACAGTGATCTATTGGACCCCCCTTTTAAAAAACAAAATTACCATTATGTAATTCTGGTAAAGTTAATTAAAACAATTTCGTAACCAAGTACTGTGGCGAACAAATTCCTGTTGCCCTTCAGCAACTGAGTATGAGACCCCTGGTTCAAATTAATACAAATTTTAATTTTATGTGGTCACGTTTACGAACTGATTTTTGATCCACGGAGATGCAAACAGCCGTGATGGAGAACGGAAGCCACTCTCCAGTCCGCTCAGTCGTCAGCCCAGAGCCGGCTTGCAATGTGGGCCAGACCCCAAGTCCGTCGGGCGGCTGCTGGAAGTGAAAACGAGAAACGGCCGAGGGCTCAGAAGCTCCTGGCCCCTTGCTGGGGGTTTCCTCGGCGGAGCTGGATGAGCCCTGCGGCACCTGCTTTCCCCTCTCAGCTGAGCTCTCCGTCTAGGCCGTTCTCCATGGACGACACGATCAATCAGACTTTACTTTTCCCTAGATGGCAAATGGTCAGGGTTTACGAGGCACCTGTGTTTTAGGACTAACGCGAGAATGTGGGGCTGAACACGCTGGGGAAAGCGGAGAGCTCAGCGGGAAGGAACAGGCTGCAGACAGGCGTGGGACACGCCTCGCTGGCCACACCCGTCCTGTTGGGGGCGCGGGCCGCGCCAGGCCGTTAGGAGTCGGAGGAAGAGCTGTCCTTGATGTCGGTGCTCTCCGTTGCCTCGCTCACTTCGCTCAGCTCCTTACTGTCCCCACCGCTGTCCTGAGGGTCCTCCAGCTTCCCAGGGTTCACTGGGGCCGTGCCGCCCTGGGGGGGGTCTGGCAGGACCCAGGGCCGTCCTCTGTCCCCCGCCACTGGCTTGCGCAGCTGACCAAGAGAGCAAGAGGAGATTTAACCCGTGGTCACAGACTACTAGTGCGCCGATACTTGGCCAGAAACAGGCGGAGAGAGGGAGCGAGGGAGCCTGCGTTTCGTCTCAGCCATTACCTCGTCTGCCATCTGTGCAAGGTCTCTCTTCATGGCATAGGCATCCTCTCCATCAGCATAATACTTTGGCTCCACTTCACTGATTCTGCACACAGACAGACAGGCATCAGCCTGATGTACACAGGACTGACAGGCAGCTCAGTCACACAGACAGACGTGCCCAAACCCTGCTGCCCCTTCACTGACACTGACAGCTGACCTCCCCTTCACTGTACCTGCCTGCTGTCCCACTGTGACACAGACACACCGACAGCTGACCTCCCCTTCACTGTACCTGCCTGCTGTCCCACTGTGACACAGACACACCGACAGCTGACCTCCCTTTCACTGTACCTGCCTGCTGTCCCACTGTGACACAGACACACTGACACTTACTGGAAGTTGAGTGTGTTGGAGTACAGGTGCAGAGCTGCCCGGTTGCTGTGAGAGACAGGCACAAAGAGGGAGAGACAAGAGAGGTTAGTCACAGAGCCTGACAATGATGACACAACACTGGTGTGTGCACTGATAATCTGCAGGTGGGGGAAAAAAGGCATGAAAATCATCTGACCCAAATTCAACAGGAATTACAATAATAAAGCACACTGAACGTGTTATTCACTCCATTTCACTGGGCCATGGGACTGCATGTGCAGTAGTTTGCCTCTCAGGAGTGGGTCGGTGCACTGGCAGTGTGAGCCAGTGCCCAGCTGTGCTAGCATGGCATGTTGACGTCTCTGCACCTCTTCCTGACGTGCAGGGAGACGTATTTGGCGTTGAAGTTCTCGATCATGGCACGGGACGCCTGGTCCATCAGCTTCTGAGCGAGACCCAGCCTCCTGTGAGAGCGCTTCACGGCCTGGGGCAAGGAGACAGAGAGAGAGAGGGGAATCACTTCCACACGTATGAAAACACGGCAGTGCACTGGCCACCTCCCCGCACACATCACCTGCCTGAGACCATTAACGCGAGAACCAAAACTGATTTCAACATTTAATCTGAGGGGGCCTTGCTGTTAAAATCATCCTACCCTGGTGGGAACTGCCGACAGTGAAACAGTTTTTGCAATACTGCCCACTGCCTTTCTCTGCCATACGCAACTAACTCCCAGACAAGACACAGGCCACACTGCAGGACCATGCATGTGAACTTACATCAGAATCTCAAAACCGGTACAGAAGAAGTGCAGCAGAGACTCAGAAGTGCATTTAAAATGGAAAACTGGGGGGGGGGGGGTCCTTTACCCAAAGGGTTGTGGGAGTGTGGAACAAGCTATCCAGCCATGTGGTTCAAGCCGATAACCGAACGGCCTGCCCTCGTTCCTTTGGGAAGGAGGGGAGCAGAAGGCGCGAGAGAAGAGAGCTGAACAGAGAGACTCACCAGGGACGTGATGTGCCCATGGGGAACATCATCTGGGTCCTCCTCCCTGCGGACACACGGGGAGAGCAGTCAGGCTACACCGCAGGGAAGCCCGGCTGCTTCAAATCACCGAGCTTCCCGCTGTCCGCCAAACACGTGACACCGCACTCAACATCCCAATAAAAATACCTTAACCACTCACGTCTGTCCACTGCCCTCCCTCCCGTCCGAATCCTCAGCCCACCCCGGAGGCCTGGTCACCTGGGTCAGGGCAGATCTGTAGTCTTCCCCCCCCGTTTGCCGAACAGCTTTATACCGTACGGTGTCGCGGGAAGCCGGAGCCTACACGCCAAGCAACGAGCGCAAGGCAGGGTACACCCTGGAGTGGGCGCCAGTCCATCGCAGGGCAGGAGCAAGCCAATCACACATGGGGACAATTTGGAGGGCATGGTAAAGGCCGAGGGGGGAAATTGGGCCTGGACGCCGGATGTTTTGTTGCCTCATTCTGAATCGCAGAATATATGGAGGTCTTACACCTTACTTTCATTGCGGTTTGAAATGCACTCAATGCCGATTCTCTGTTGTGGGAAATTCTTCATCAGAGGAGCAGGACACAGTCTTGTGCAGATTCAGTTTTATTGCGCTCAATAAGTCAACAGGCTGCCGCACAGGACAGATAAACTACAAGGGTTTCCCAGCTCTTATATACAGTCTGAAGAAAGTTTGTTTCACAATCTGAGTGCTTGTCCTGTTCTTTGATATGTAATTACTCCTTGTCCTACTCTGTGGTGCTCTAGGTTCTGTCCTTTGATATGCAGCAGACATTGGTCTGGTTTATCCTGTTTGTGGGTGTTGTTCCTGTCTTTTATTATGTAGCATTAAGCCACTGGGGCTGCTAAAGCAAGTTAGCTTTATGGCACCTTAGTGTAACTTTTGTTTGAGGCTAAAGTAACAGACCCCATCAACACCTCTCACAATGTGCTTAAGTGGTGATACTGTGATGCTGGATAAGTGAGATATATACATGTCCCACTTCACTTTCTAACCCCAAAATATAAATATAGTGTTGCGTTACAGTTCCCCTTTCATAGTGCAAAGACCTGCGAGACCCTCGGTTTCGTGAGCCAATCTGCAGTTTTCACATTTTGTCCCCCCCCTCACGATCACCCCGCAGATCGTGGGGAAGAGAACAGTGAGGACAGGCCCCACTCGCCACCGGACAACTGGAATAATTTGGGGGAACTCAAGTGAACTAAACCGACAGGAGGCACACTCACATCTTCGCCAGGACGTAACCCACAATCTTGCCGTTCTCGTCCTCCGCGATGTAGGACAGCTGTGAGAGACAGAGAGAGAGACACAGGCCGTGATTCCTGCTCCACTGCATCATCAACATTCCTCAATGGCCGTGCCTGTTGGCTCGCGGTGCCCAGACACTGTGCTAGCCTGGAGTGCACGAGGAGAAGTGTGTTTAAGAGTGATTCCCATCTGCGGCCGCACCGCTTAAGACACAAACCGGAATGCTAGTGGACCCTAACAAAATAATACACAACGGGCGAGTATCAGACCACGGTGAATCTCAACACCACAGCCTGGCCATAGAGACTGGACACAGGCAGACCTGGCTGTCCAGAGAGGACAGGCTCGGTGACCACAGCCTGGCAATAGACACTGGACACAGGCACATCTGGCTGTCCAGAGAGGACAGGCTCAGTGACCACAGCCTGGCCATAGACACTGGACACAGGCAGACCTGGCTGTCCAGAGAGGACAGGCTCAGTGACCACAACCTGGCAATAGACACTGGACACAGGCACATCTGGCTGTCCAGAGAGGACAGGCTCAGTGACCACAGCCTGGCCGTAGACACTGGACACAGGCAGACCTGGCTGTCCAGAGAGGACAGGCTATGCCTCCCACTGCCAGCAGGGAGCAGCAGAGACAGAGACTACTTCTGCTGTAGTACAAGAAGTTCTTCCCCAAGATCTGCTCGCTCTCTCCAAAAGGGTGATGGAGGTGCGGGCAGCAGAGAATACAATCACCTGTCCCGGCCGAGAACCGGAAAAGCGGCTTCCCTATAGATAATATCAGAGCTGTAAAAGTCTTGCCAATTCTTAGCCCAGCAACACGGTTATCCACCGGTCCCGCTAATAAAGCTCTCCCAATCCGAGAGTGGAAAGGCAGCGTCTCAGGCCAAACCCCGCACGGCAGAGTTACCTGTGGCCAGGACAGGCCGTGGTAGAAGTAGTACTTCATCTGGTAGTTCTCCGGGAGACACAGCAGGTTGCAGTGCTGCATGTTCATCAGGTCCTCCGGCTACACGGACACGGGGCAGGAAGAAGAGAAACAGCGGGTTAAGCGCCATCACGGGCCCCCTTTAATCACCTCAAGCATCACTCGGGCTCGCCTCCAGAGCGGCAGGAAATAAAAAAAACCACCCAGTTAGTCCTGAAAGGCTCTCGGCCAGCACTCCTGCGTCTGAACAAGTCATAGGTTTATTCCGTGCTGAAAAGAGAAGACAACACAACGTTTCGGCTGTGGAGCCTTCTTCGGGTGCACCCTTCTTCTTCGGCACACCCGAAACGTTGTGTTTTCTTTCTTCTCTTTTCAGCACGGAATAAACCTATTGTGCCATAACTGTAGTGTGTTCAAGGAGAGGCGCCTCTCCCTCTCCCTCTCCCAGCCCATATCCCCCGGCCAGCCGGCTTCAACTCCTCCATTTCTCCGTGTGTATTCACAGCCTGGCTTCTCAGAAGCAACGTTCACTTACTCTGGCGTTGCGGATGTTCATTCTGTCAGTAGTTGATTCCCCGCAATTCGGAAATATAAATTATATGAAAACGAAACAATAAATAAAACACCCCATAAACTACCGAGTTCTCTATCTGTTACACAGCATGAGGGAGCTCACCTAACCCTACTTAACCTCATTGCTGAGCCGTCCAATCATATCGTAGTAACTCCCACCCTCTGGGCCCTGGTAGACCAATCAGATTGGGGATTTAAGATTGACAGCATTGTTATCCACTCCTCTTTCTTTGCTTCTTGAAGGAGACGTACCGTAACAAATAAGAAGGAAGCAAAGATAGGTTGTTAGGACACAAACATCAGTAAAACGAATTAACGCCACTAGAGAAGCCTTATAAAGCAGGCGATGTTTAAGAAGTCTAGTTTCCAATTGGGACTGCTATCAAAGTATTTATAGACTTGCAATTTAAATTTAATAGAGGGTTTTCTCTTTCATTTTATCCTGCTCATACCCAAGTTCTGTGTTAATGTCCCCATTTCAGTGTATTTCGATTTATTTTTGTAAATAAATTGAACCTGCAAATGATTATTTATCCGTAAAATACAAAGGTAAATATTCAATGCAAAATAATCTTATTTCAGACTAGCTTGATTAAAATATAACTTACTACACTGTAAAACATAACAATGATAGCAACGATATGAGCTAGCATCTGCATTATATCACTGTGCAGCTCACAACTGGAAACAGGTGAGAGCCTGGTCAGTACCTGGATGGGAGACCTGGGAAAGCTAATGTTGCTGCTGGAAGATGTGTTAGTGGGATCAGTAGTGCTCACCCTGCAGTCTGTGTGGGTCCTAATGCCCCAGTATAGTGATGGGGACACAAGAAAGTGCTGTCCTTTGGTGTAAAACCACAGTCCTGTTTCTCTGAAGTCATTAAGAATCCTAGAGCTTTTCATAAAAAGAGTAGGGGTGTTACCCTGGCATCCTGGCTAAATTTCCCCCTGAACTTTACCAATCATGGCCTTCTAATAATCCCCATGAACTGGCTTCATCACTCTACTCTCCTCCCCACTGAGAGCTGGAGTGTGGGGAGAGTACTGGTGCATCATCCAGGTGGGGCTGGAGGAGGGTTCCCATTACGTGTAAAGCGCTTTGAGTGGAGTGTCCAGAAAAGCACTATTTAAGTGTAAAGAATTATTGTAATTATTGTTAGTCTTTTCTGAGAAAATGCCCTTTTCGATAGTTTTTGAATGAAGAGCCAGCCCTCCCTCTGCAGCATGTTACACAACGCTGCCACCTGCTGGACACAGCTGGGAGTTGGGAGCCCGGGTTGTCCATGTGATCGCGCTGGCTTGCCAGGGGAAAGTTTCTGTTGAGCAGCTGATGCGGAGTCCCCTCTCTGATCTCGCTGGTACAGTATTTGCACTGCTTACCTGAGTCTTGTTCCAGCGCATCGCAGTGCAGTTCTTCCCCTTTGAACTGTGCAGTGTCGTGTGCCTACCCACTCGTGGACGAGACTCACCCACTCAGGACTCAGGTCCTCCCACTCGTGAACGAGACTCACCCACTCAGGACTCAGGTTAGTCCACTCAGGACTCTGGCCCACCTATTTAGGAATCCGACCCACACACTCAGCACTCAGGCCCACCTACACAGCCCAGATTGTCCAAACCACCCTCTCGTCCACCAGACTGCAGTATCGGGCCACACCGCTGATCCACAGGTAGGCGATAGGAGGGTCCGAGTCCAGAACAGCCGCTGGCCAGAATGTTCGAGCTCGTGCTGGAAAGCCTGCAGGGACCTGCAGCTCAGCAGGCTAGAATGAGTTCACATTGCCTGGGTGGGGAAGCAGAACAGCCCCTCACAGCCAGGTGGCGCTCTCGTTCAAACCTTTCATGTAATCAGATAATAACCACAAGCGTGCCACCCCCGGGATTCGAACCCACGACCCTCCAGCTGACCCCCCACTGCCAGGCTGCGCACAGAGCCACGCGCTGCGGACGCGTGACTCCGTCGTCGGAGCGCGGCGTGTCCAGTGAACTGCGGAGTGAAGAAACCAGCGGAGCTCCAGAAGGGTGTTAGCCATTTTTAATGATGTCAGATCCTGAAGTACAGATTTTCAGTTTGAGCTGATGTACATTACACAGCAAGGAACAGTGCCAGCCATCATAAAGGACAGCTATTGCCCTTTTCATTCCAGAGTTAGGGAAACCCCAAATATAAAGTTAAGTGGTTTTAATTAATATAAAAAGTACAAAAGAGCCCCAGAAATAAGTGCATGGTCCACATGCACAGTAATACTATATTCAGTGCAATATATACTCATACAATTAAGGCCAACGTGTGTAAGGTAGAGGTGAGCCAGCAGACCCAGGTTTAAATGGACGCCTTTGTCTCCCATTCCTGAAAAAAAACACACAGAGTCCCACCGTTAGAAGAGCCCATGAGTGACACACCAGGATCACCGGAGGATCGAGCTGGCCAGTCCTCAGCTGGCACCTCCCCACGCCCACTCCACTGCGTGCACCGATGGGGGGCATCTCAGTCGACACGCAATTCAGAGGAGGACCGGCGCACGTTTCCGTTCCTCCCCGTCAGGGCAGCAGGAATGCTGAATCCCAGACTTCACAAGAACGGTTTCAAGACGAACCGCAGAAGGATGTTCTCCGGCAGCAGTGGGAGTGGACAGCACTGGCAGCTCCTTGAAGATGCCAGAAATGAAACGGCGCGCCCCGTTATCTTGAAACAGCACACGGCCCAGGGTCCCGGTGTAACAGAGACCCCGACCTTCCCCGAGCAAATGCTGCTGTTCCGTATCAAGCGTGAATTTATTTGTATATTTTTGGATATTTACATCTTTTTAGTTGCTTGGCCCAATTCTTGCAAGTTGTGTTTCCTTTTGAAGGACCCGCCACATGGGGAGAAGCACAGGGGTGCAGGACAGAGTTATGTGCTGCCTGTTCTGACAGCCCAAGCAGGAGAATCTCTACACAGGGCACAGGGGTGCAGGACAGACACAGCTGCCGGAGGTCTGGGGCAGCCTGCAGCCCGAGCAGGAGAATCTCTACACAGGGCACAGGGGTGCAGAAGGAGACCTGTCGCTGTTGGCTCCTTCCTTACAGAGCCGGTGGCACTGGTGGCACTGGCGGTTCACCTCCGGTTGCTGTCGTCACCTGCAAGGTGGGGTTTTCTGGGTAATATGTGAGACAGTAACTCTGTCAGGCGGTAAACGTGTGCCTGCAATCTTGAAACTACAGAGACTAAATGAACCCAGGCCACCCACGCAGGACTCACTTCATCCACTCACGACTCACCCACTGAGGACTCAGGCCTGTCTATCCCTACATCTAGGCCACCCACTCAAGAATGAAAAGGAAAAACACGGAACTCTCTGGGTGTCAAAGAAGTACCACTCTGCCCCTACACACACCAGGCTTTGGAGACAGTATAGAAAGACAACAGCCGCCCCGTCCTCTCAGAATAATGAATCTATTGGCAGATATGAACCTGTTCTCTCTCTCACACACTGGTGCTACCAAGCAGAGAGCACTTGATCTCAGCCAGAAGACCAGACATCTACAATCCAGCAGAGCAACTGCAACGGCAATGCACACCTTCCGCTTGTGGAGAGCCTTGCCCTTCTCCAGGAAGAAGGCCGAGGGCACGCGCCTCAGGGTGTTTTTTGCAGAGGCGGTGCGTCTCAGCAGAGGGGTGAAGAAGCCGCCCTGAAAGACAGACACCGAGAGTTAGCTGGGTGAAGCGAAGAGCCAGCCTTTCAGGCACAACACGCCGCAGAAACGCCCTGTTTTGACGCCACGTTCCCAGCAATCCCATGATCCTTCTTCATCTCCTTCCCCATGCATCAGGGATCACCAGTGTCCACCACTGCCCGGCTTGCCTCCTGCAGATCCACCGTGCTCTACTGCACTCCCTGCCGCTTCCTCGATGATACGGCTCTCGGCTTCTGCGATTATGAGTTTGTAGAGTTTGCAGCGTGCGGTTTTTGGGGAGCCCATATTTTGTTTCTAATTCAGTTTGGGAATATCAGTTTGTTTTGTTAATTGAGGATGGGAGGGGGGGTGGGCACGATACATTTATTGATCTATGCATTGGTTGAGGTACTGATTTATTGGAAAAAATAAAGCTGATCTAAGACTTTCAATATCAGTTGGAGCTGGGACGGGCAGGTTGTGCATCGGAAGCATTCGGAAGGCAAGCTCAGGAATGATTCCGGATGGATTTGTGTACTGCTGCAGACGTCTGCCATCTCAGTGGTAACAAATTGCATTCCGACTCGGAGCAGCCTTTCAGATCCGGCCAATTCCAGAATGGGCCAAATAGCGTCCGTGTAATGGCTATCTCCCTCTCCCCCCGTTTTTCCGGGTGTCTGTTGGGATTATTGCTTCTGATGCTCCACAGGCAGAAAGTGGAAAAAGAAGGAAGCAGGAAAGCTGCTGGAGGTTTGTGTTGCTGGGGGCCCCACTGGAGGGAAAATTCCTGGAGACGACTTGAAAGTTGGGCTGTTTGGCTCTGTTCAGAGGGATCTGCTGTAAAATCATGCTCAATGGATTCCGCCTCATGGTTACAGCGTCCCTCAAGTTTGACATTAAAAAGCAGTATAAAATCCCACATTCCTTTGTGCTCTTGAAGAAGAAAGACACAGCCAGCATCTGCTGTTCAGATCAATACCTTCTGTTCACCCTATCTGAACTAGAGCTGGATACTCTCTTTGCGGGCAGCAAGGCTCTGTGACCTCTGTGGCCTTCTGAGGTAAGTGTGTCCTTCCCAGACAATATCACACCGAGGTCTAAAGATTCGTTTTCCGTATTTGAAATTGAAATCGATATTATTCCGCGTTCCCCCTCAATCTGCAATCAGTTGTTATCTTTCTGCATGCCCTCTCAATCTGCAATCAGTAGTTATTTTTCTGCATGCTCCCTCAATCTACAATCAGTAGTTATTTTTCTGCTTGCCCTCTCAATCTGCAATCAGTAGTTATTTTTCTGCATGCTCCCTCAATCTACAATCAGTAGTTATTTTTCTGCATTCCCCCTCAATCTGCAATCGGCAAATGTAGAATCAGCCCTCACAGACTTCACTTAGAAATAAGACGATGCGCATGTGAAACTAAACCCTTAAACAGTGGCTTCCAGCCCTGCAGGAGCAGTATTTGTAAACTGGCTGTCATCTATTAAAGGCAAATATAGGGGCTGAAGGATGTCATGATGAATACATTGTTGTTCTGAAACCCTTAACAACATCCTTTTCTGTCAGGAGCTCAGCCTGATTAGGCCCAGTAGCCAAAACCCAGAACCACGACTAAACAGAGTAGGGCAGGAGTCTCCAGTCTTCATCCTGGAGGTACAGTGCATCTCCAGCAGGGATTCCCAATACAGGTCCTGGAAGTATAGTGTGTCTCTAGCAGGGATCCCCAATACAGGTCCTGGAGGTACAGTGTGTCTCCAGCAGGGATCCCCAATACAGGTCCTGGATGTACAGTGTGTCTCCAGCAGGGATCCCCAATACAGGTCCTGAAAGTATAGTGTGTCTCCAGCAGGGATCCCCAATACAGGTCCTGGAAGTATAGTGTGTCTCCAGCAGGGATCCCTAATACGGGTCCTGGAAGTATAGTATGTCTCCAGCAGGGATCCCCAATACAGGTCCTGGAGGTACAGTGCCTCTCCAGCAGGGATCCCCAATACAGGTCCTGGAGGTAAGTGCATCAACAGCAGGGATTCCCAATCCTGGTCATGGAGGTACAGTGTGTCAACAGCAGGGATCTCCAATCTGAAACAGCTGTCTGTGGCTCTTAAGGTCCTTTTGCTTTCAAGAGACTTGAAAACTACGGAGTGGAGATCCCTGGACTGGGCCCTCAAAAGTGTCAGTCTGACAGCAAGGAGGGGGTTTTCCTCACTTGGGGAAACTGGTCTTCTCAGGAAGCCGAGGAGGATACGAGTACTGTAATGTCATTTCCAGACGTCATTGCCGTACGGATTCACACAGTTCCCCTAATTCCTGGAAAGATGGGAAAAAAACTGGGAGCTAACATACTACGCCTGGCGGGGAAAACAAACTACGCCTGTCCTCGATTTTTCTTCTGAAGAAATTGCAGTTTATCCCTTCGTGAAGCGTCAGGGTTCGAGAGCCTGCGGAGCTCTGCCGCTGGCGGGATCGCGGCCCGTACCTGCGACGCCGGGGAGTCTCCTCCAAGCGCCAGTGACTGCCGGAAGGGCGTGCGCTTGGCGGCCTTGCCCACGCCCAGCAGGTTCATCTCCGAGCCCGCCTTCAGCTGCGCCCGGGTCCTGCTGGCCAGCTCCAGCCTCTGGATCTCCTGTTCCAGCTCCGCCGCCGCCTTCCGGCCTGTTTGGGTTGGAGCACGAGAAAGAGAGGAAACACCCTTAAGCACCGTGAGAAAAGACAGATTTCCGCCGGTCTCCCCTGGTAACTCCAAATCTCCAAAATAACCACTAAGTGGCAGCTACAGGGCCCCTAAATCATGGAACGACCTCCCAAAACACATAAGAGATACCCCGACAGCCTCCGGCCTCAAATCCAACTCCCTTCTTATTTCTCTAAATCCTGTTTTCCTTGGTCTAGGGCTGCTGAAGATCAGAGGGTGTTACATCATGTTAATCACCTTCAGCTGGGGTCTTCCAGCCACTTACTGTAACAACCTTTCCCATGTTTTTATTTTCCCACTGCCTGGATGGATCTCGGTGCTGGGATTCAACGTTGAGCATGCATATCCTATCTGCCTGTGACAACAGAGCATGAATCGATGCACTCAAGATGGCAGACCTCGGAAAAGTCAGCTACTTCCATCAGATAAGACAGACGACAGGCCCAGGACAGGTGTCTCAGTCCTTAGTTTTGCAGACTGTTCACTCGTGATCTATTAAAATTAATGCATCACTAACTCATTGCCTGTTTGGGGGCAATCATCAGGCTTGGGATCCCCAGAGGTTTCTGTCACTGGGAGTTTTCCTCTCCTGCTAGTTGGTCACCTGTTGTTATATTGTCACCTGCTGTATAATTCTATAAAGCGCTCTGTGGCTAACTGTTGCAAAGGGCCCTATAACAAATAAAAGATTGATTGACATCACGCTTGTGTGTAACTCATCCTCTGCACTCCCCTTTGTAGTGGTTAAAAAATGGCGCACGTGTGTGCATGCATCCCTCCCCGATCTTTAACTAATAATACCTTTCACCCGTTACCGCATTGCACGCAGAAAAAAACTGATATTTGGAATCACAGATTATTTTTTAAATCTGTACCTCGTTCACGAACGATGGATGGATTTATACTTGAATTGTGCAACAATGAACTTGGATAATTCATAAAAAATTAAAATATCTTAAAACCATTTCCTTATTTTGAAAAGAAAATTCTCCAACATCTGCTGACAATCAAAAGATCCTTATTCTAGAATAAGAGCATTATATTTTAGACTACGTCGATCCATCCGTAAGATAAAACCATTCTGGAAAGCTCTGCTTACAGATCCTGCAGTAAGCGCTGCCTATTTATTGGGACACTATCCACACAGATGTACAGCACACATGTAAAATCAGAAACAGATGCAGAGTGGAATTATTTTTTAAATAAAACCTCATACATGTAAGAATGCTAATAATATCCATAGCAGAGCCACACATTCTTCACTAATCATATGTTTCCCACCAATGGGCAGCGAAAGCTTGCTCTTTTCATCACACAATTCTGGTTTTCTAACTCCGTTCCCAGACTTTCGCCTTAACAAAAGAAGTATGCACTTCTCTTTCACATGATCCAGTGCCCTCAATGCTCAAAACTCAAAATTCTTTCCCATAGCCCCCCTTTTCTCATTTAAACAAAGTTTCTAACACTTGCGATCATTCGTTATTTTTACTCTGTTGCTGTTACGAGCACTTGGGAAGAGTCACCCTCTTATCAACTTTAATGTAACAGGTTAAGAACAGTTTTGGTTGCCTCAACACAAAAAAAAAACAATTTTCTTTGGAATCACCCCAGTGAAGAGCAACCAGATACATTCTGGAGATTAACGGATTGCCCTCCACTGAAAGGATAAAACAAAATGACTCACAGAGAAGACTATGAGGTGATCTCATCACTATTTGAAACCCTCAAAGGAACTGACAAAGCCAGCCTAGACCTGGGACATTTTCCCAGCCAACAGTAAAGCAGGATCCAAAGCAGTGAATTTGACCTGGAGATGCATTTCAAACAGGAGACGCATCTTTACACAAAGGGTTGTGGGAGCGTGGAACAAGCTGCCCAAGTGTGCTGTTGAGGCTGACACACCATTGCTAATTTCCAGAAGGGGCTGGATGAAATCTCCAGATTATTGAAAAGCCAAATGATCTAGAAGGTCATTTGTAACCCAAAGGGTTGTGGGAGTGTGTAAAAACCCATCAAGCCATGTGGCTGAAGGTGATAGTTTGGTTTCCTTCAAGAAATGGTTCGATTAGATCCAGGAATCATTTACCTGCTAATTATCAAACAGACCCCCCGCTGTTCGATACCTTTCCCATGTGCGCTGCTCGTTGTGCTAACAGGTATCGGGGGAGCCTCACGGACACTTACTCTTCCTGATGTGGCAGGCGAACAGCTCACTGTTGCTGTAGGTGCTCATATCTTTGGTGGGCACCACATCTCCCTGGGAGGCATTCTGAGAGTCCTGGACCTGAAAATTAAAAATATACATAGGAATTAAAAATCAAACACCATGCGAGTTTCTAACTTGTCCTGAAAATGGTCAAATAAAAAACTATGGACACATCTGGCATAGAATTAGCATTTGGCCTGAGCCCAGAGCAAAAGAGTTAGGGCTCTACTGCATGGAAATGAAGGCCAGGTGTGCCTTCAGAGCAATACAAGTGTGTCTTCACCCAAATACAGGTGTGCCTTCAGAGCAATACAGGTGTGCCTTCAGAGCAATACAGGTGTGTCTTCAGAGCAATACAGGTGTGCCTTCACCCAAATACAGGTGTGCCTTCAGAGCAACACAGGTATGTCTTCAGAGCATTACAGATGTGCTTTCACCCAAATACAGGTGTGCCTTCAGAGCAATACAGGTGTGCCTTCAGAGCAATACAGGTGTGTCTTCACCCAAATACAGGTGTGCCTTCAGAGCAATACAGTGTGCCTTCACCCAAATACAGGTGTGCCTTCAGAGCAATACAGGTGTGTCTTCAGAGCATTACAGATGTGCTTTCACCCAAATACAGGTGTGCCTTCAGAGCAATACAGGTGTGCCTTCACCCAAATACAGGTGTGCCTTCAGAGCAACACAGGTGTGTCTTCACCCAAATTCAGGTGTGCCTTCAGAGCAATACAGGTGTGTCTTCACCCAAATACAGGTGTGCCTTCACCCAAATACAGGTGTGCCTTCAGAGCAATACAGGTGTGCCTTCACCCTAATACAGGTGTGCCTTCAGAGCAATACAGGTGTGCCTTCAGAGCAATACAGGTGTGTCTTCATCCAAATAGAGGTGCGTCTTCAGAGCATTACAGATGTGCCTTCACCCAAATACAGGTGTGCCTTCAGAGCAATACAGGTCTGCCTTCACCCAAATACAGGTGTGCCTTCACCCAAATACAGGTGTGCCTTCAGAGCAATAGAGGTGTGCTTTCAGAGATTTGATCCAAGTATGCAAAATCACAAGGGCTATATATAGGTTTGCATCTTGAGGACTGCAGTGAGACGAGGACATTGGTGTCACAACTGGAAAGTTAGGGTGAATTAATTCAGGCCAGAGAACAGGTAGGAGTGTGGAACAGGCTTCCCAGCCAGGTGGTTGAGGCCCAAACTCTGGGCACCATTAAGAAACAGCTGGATCAAAGACCCTGCTTCTGTTCTTAAGAGAAAGGAGAATGACTTGTAAGGATTTGATGTTTATGGGAACAGGAGAGCTGGAATGCCAGGTCTTCTGGGATTTCCCCAATCTTTTTACTAAATGCCAGGTTGTAAATAAGCATGTAATTATGGTACCAAAATGTGATCTACGGTGTCTTAAGGGAAAATTAAATCTTGGAAGTCCGTGGAGAGGCCAGACGTTCCTAAAGTGGACGCCAAGTTACAGGAGTGTCGGGTTTAAACCAATGTGACAGTGATCAGTAAACAACAGCCGAAATAAAACTGTCTGGCGGAGCCGTACAGATCTCTCGTGCTGGAGGGTGGAAAGAGATTTTACCTCAAACCACACAAGAGCATTTCTACCACAGATCAGTGATGCACAGCTCTAGTCCTGACGGGCCTGTGCTGTCCCCAGGTTCTTGCTCCATCTTTGCCCTTACTGATTTCAAGATGAACATCACTGGACGCATTTAACACTTTTCAAAGGCCTCCAAGCTGTTGGTGGTCTCAAGAGACCTGGAAACCACACTGGATTCTGGCCTCCCAGGACTGGAGCCTGCAACTCTGCTGCAGCCCTTCACAAACGGGAGAGGATAATTTTGCTCAACAGCACTGTACGGAAAACCCCTCGCTTTACCAAACCAATAGAGGCAAAGGGGGGTCCGGTATTGCCAGATGCACGTTAAAGTACCACTGAGATATCCACCCATCCCTTTTCTAACCAGTTTATCCAGTCAGGGGTTCCGGGGGAACCAGAGACTATTCTGGCAAGCAGCAGGCACAAGACAGGATCCACCCTGGACAGGATCCCAGTCCATTGCAGTGCACATGGACACACCGGGTCCAATTTCCCCAATTAACCCACCAGCATGTCTTTGGACTGTGGGAGGAAACCAGGGCACCAGGAGGAAACCCATGAGAATGTGGGGAGAACATGCAGACTCCTCACAGACAGCACCCCAGGAAATGAACCCCGGACTTCAGAGCTGCGAGTTGGAAATTCTAACCACTCTCCCACCACTGGAAAATGATCGGGCCCAAACAACACAATTGCATGGGCTAACAAATTCTACTGTATACAGAATCTATATACGCTTTCTGAATCCAACCATGTCCAGCTGCTTCATCCTCACTTTCTCTGTGGTTTTGTGATAATCAGCAACTTCAGACTCTTCGAACTCTAAAGCAGGATCAGGGTTGTTAAGCAATTTTGTCCATGCATCCATTTTTCTATTTTTTCTACTGCCCTCCAGGCAGACGTTAAAGAACCACGGTCCTCTCCGCGAAGCTGTCCATGCCCAGGGCAACAGTGCAGTGGTGCCCCTTGACCGCTACAGGGTCATGCCCTCCCTTGTCAGGGCTCTGCCGCCCTGACCAGCCCTGTGCCCTCTTCAGACAGTCCCCCGGCTTCAGCGCCAGTGCCAACGCCCGTCCCTCGCGGGCCTGTCTGTTCCTTGGTCACTGGTGTGCAGGACGCCCAGTCTTTACCGTGTGTGCCAGGGCGTCAGCGTTGGCGTACACTGGGTGGATGTGCCCAGCCCCGCGCAGCTGGCGGAAGGGGTCGTCGATGTACGTGTTGGGGGCCGGGAACCTGCGATCCAGGAGACCCCTGGGGAAGTAAAGCAGATCAGGTGAGCGGGGGCGCGCAGAGCCCTGCTCAGACGGCGGCCTGCCCTGAGCCTGCTGCACTTAGCAGAGAAGCCCCTTCCTCACACTCCAAGCCCATAAATGACATTAAAACTGTGCCAAGCCACTCTGCAGTGAGCATCCTGAACTATCTGTGTGTTTTTTCCTGGCCTTCCCCCTGCTAGACCAGGACAATGCCCTGGAAATTGTTTGCACAGTGTGTAATGGTGTATTTCTCTAATTGACGATTGCCATGGTCAATCATGGTGCTGCACGGCACACTGAAATAAGAAGAAAACACCATAGGAAAGCACAGGAGAAAAGGGGGCAGACTGGTGCACGATGAAAGAAGTGCAACACTGTCTGCAAGGTGTACCTGATCTTTCCTTACCCTTTCTAGGAGAATCTGTAAGAACCAGAGCAGTGTGTAGCCGCTGGTGCCGGGCAGGGTCTTTACCTGCTCTTGTGGGTAAGCAAAGGGGCTCAACAGTGCAGGGAGGAAGAAGCAGGCTTACAGAAAACCTCTGTGAAGAGTACGTCTGCATCTTTGCTCTCTTCTGCAGCTGCCTGGTGCGGCACCCAGCAGGTCTAAGGGGGGTTTGACCAGGAGGTGAGGTGAGGCCAGGTGTGTGTGTGTGTGTTACCTGAGGGAGGAGCTGGGCTGGCCGGGCAGTGGGAGGTCCAGGTGCTCGTACACGGGGCTCGGCTCTGACTGCGTCCGTCTCCCGTCCTGCAGGAGCTGCAGCCAGCGCTCCTTATCGTCCGCACAGCTCGCCTGTCACACACACAGCAGCACAGCTGGACACTGACAGGGAGGCCTGTCACACACACAGCAGCACAGCTGTACACTGACAGGGAGGCCTGTCACACACACACCTGATACACAACAGCACTGTTGTACACTGACAGGGAGGCCTGTCACACACACACCTGATACACAACAGCACAGCTGTACACTGACAGGGAGGCCTGTCACACACACACAACAGCACAGCTGTACACTGACAGGGAGGCCTGTCACACACACACAACAGCACAGCTGTACACTGACAGGGAGGCCTGTCACACACACACCTGATACACAACAGCACAGCTGTACACTGACATGGAGGCCTGTCACACACACACCTGATACACAACAGCACAGCTGTACACTGACAGGGAGGCCTGTCACACACACACCTGATACACAACAGCACAGCTGTACACTGACAGGGAGGCCTGTCACACACACACAACAGCACAGCTGTACACTGACAGGGAGGCCTGTCACACACACACCTGATACACAACAGCACAGCTGTACACCGACAGGGAGGCCTGTCACACACACACAACAGCACAGCTGTACACTGACAGGGAGGCCTGTCACACACACAGCAGCACAGCTGTACACTGACAGGGAGGCCTGTCACACACACAGCAGCACAGCTGTACACTGACAGGGAGGCCTGTCACACACACACCTGATACACAACAGCACAGCTGTACACTGACATGGAGGCCTGTCACACACACACCTGATACACAACAGCACAGCTGTACACTGACAGGGAGGCCTGTCACACACACACCTGATACACAACAGCACAGCTGTACACTGACAGGGAGGCCTGTCACACACACACCTGATACACAACAGCACAGCTGTACACTGACATGGAGGCCTGTCACACACACACCTGATACACAACAGCACAGCTGTACACTGACATGGAGGCCTGTCACACACACAGCAGCACAGCTGTACACTGACAGGGAGGCCTGTCACACACACACCTGATACACAACAGCACAGCTGTACACTGACAGGGAGGCCTGTCACATACACACAACAGCACAGCTGGACACTGACAGGGAGGCCTGTCACACACACAGCAGCACAGCTGTACACTGACTGGGAGGCAGATAAGATGTCAAAGCGAGTTCCTGACAGCCTGCCTGCTGGCGTACCTACCTCTAACACGGCCACATCCGCCCCCTGCTGGGACACGGTGATCCGGTAGCCTTGCGCGGTGTCCGGCCCCGGCCGCACCTCGCTGCCGAGCAGCTGGACGCAGTACTGGGGACTGTCCTCGCACGCCTCGTCCCGGTACATCTTCAGGGCCCCATCCTGCACGTGACACCACAGGCTCTGCCACTGGCAGTTCATCAGCACGTTGAGGAACCCTGGCCGCGGGAGAAACCGTCAGCGGGCCTCAGGTAGCGGACAGGACAGTGCACACACCTGGTGGGGCTCATGGGCTAGTCAAGCACGTGACATCCCAGGATGCTCGGGATCAGGTATACGTCATGCTGGACGGGCCTGGCTGCCTGTAATTCGTGCTGCAGGAGGAGACCTCAGTGATGGCGGAAGAGGGGTGACTGTTGGGGAGCATTTGGCAGGAGCTTCGGTGACCCAAACAGCTGAACCTACTGATGTTTCACTGTGTCTAAAGTGATGTCAGCATGGAGGGAAAAGACATCATCAGCAAAGGCCCAGACTGGGCACACTCCAGGATCATCCATCCCATCTTCTAACTGCTTTATCCCACACAGGGTCAGGGGTCATCATGAGACCTGTGCTTTAATTCCAGGTGTATGAGCAGGTACACACAAGCAGCACTGTGCTTCTCCTACTGAGGAAGATCCGCTAGATCTGTTCAGATTCAAGATCTGCTAGATTGTGCAGGTCAAGTAATCTGACTCCTGGTGCTCGCCCTGAAGGCTAGAGCCCTGTGATTTTTCGATTTTGCTGTCCAGTGTCCAAGAGAGCCCCCCTCTCAGACACACACACAACTAGAGGACACTCACCCTTGTCCTTCAGTTCCAGGCAGCTGTGAGCCGAGGGGGCGCCAGAGAGCTTCTCCTCCTCGGAGTCTGTGTGGAGAACCTCACTTGACTGCGAGAAAAAGAGAGAGATTCTCTGAGGCTGCTAACGAGCATGAATTATCCCCCTGGCCTGAGAGCCAGCGTGAGCTCCGCTCATACATCACACTCTTAGTGGTGCTGGGAAGAGAAAGAAAATGCCAGCGAGGGGAAGCATCAGGTCAAGTACTGAGGTTTTGGAATGTCTGCTTTAAGAAATTCCCATTCACAGCCTCACTGCATTTCTGGCAAAGTGACAAGTAGCTCATGCGCTGTGATTGTCTGTTTTCGAAAGACGGTCATTTATTACTATTTAACCTCACTTCTCAGGTCACCGCCTCACAGCTGTAGCAGAGATGCACCAAGTCTCTCTGAACCCACAGGGTCTCAGATCCAGAAGTGTCTAAAGAAGTGGTTCAACTAACAGGTCTGCCACCCTCAAGGGCCATAGGCCCCTTCAATAACTTTCTTAATTGCTGAATACCTTACAAGTCTTCCCAGTTGCTAGAAAGAAATGACATGGGCTGGCCTGTGAGACGGCCTGGAGCAGAGACAAAGATCTCTGCACTGAGCTGTTAAAGCACAAATCCGAGGAAAAAACCTGGAATGTCCCTGCCAGAGCCACATTACCTCCTGGCTGTGGAATTCCAGAAGGCTGAGGTTCAGGACAGGTTTTTACACCTGAAACCAAGTCATCACTAAACGTCTTTGCTTAATTACCAGCGAGTATTGTCAGGATCACATCCAGCTCCAACATTCCAATAATGACAAATTGCCTTGAATGTGTTTATAAATAGTTTTAATTCCTATTCATTTTCCCCTAATTAATATAGCTCTTTTTGGCGAAATGAGTTTCCTCGAACATGCAGTGGTGTCCACGCAGCCTGATGATTGGAAGGAATCCCAGG
The DNA here is from genome assembly GCF_059453375.1 of Lepisosteus platostomus. NCBI lineage: Eukaryota > Metazoa > Chordata > Actinopteri > Semionotiformes > Lepisosteidae > Lepisosteus > Lepisosteus platostomus. The sequence continues at coordinate 4,301,094 of NC_142613.1, forward strand.
AACACTTCACTGCAAACCAAATGATTTAGTCTGGAGGGCAACAACAGTGAGAGCGTTTGACAAATGTGGAAGAAGCTCCATGAATCTGTGGTTAAAAAGGCAAGCCAAACAAATAAAACCGAACTCTCCGCAGGGTGGAATTCCAGGTCCCGGTGACACCCCCAGACACGAAGCCAACATCTCACCTGGCAGGAGTCCAGCCTGTCAGATCTGAGTAGGGAGGACGAGCTGTGGGATTCTCTCTCACCATAGGACGAGCCGCTCACTTCTTCAATGATCTGAAGACAAGGAAAAGGCTTCTTAGATCTTAGAGGCATCACTCACACCTGAGCTACGCCGCTCAAAGTGTCAGTGCTGGAGTGATGCCCCAGCAGCTCCAAACCCTGAGTTTCTGAACACGACTGCACTCTGCCATCACATGCAAGAGAGCTACTTAATGTCTGCTGCGGTTGAACAGAAACAAGCAAACACAATCACGGCCGGCTGAGCCCAGCTCAGTTAATTGCTTTATTGTTCACTACTGCCCCACTGCAATTATGTTCTTAAATGTAATCATAATGTTGTCATCGAATCAAAAACACATGACATCACACGGTAACTTTTCCCACGGACAGACACAGCTGAGGTAGCGATGGGGGTGAGTCAGAACGAGCTGTCGTAAGTGGCCATGTTAGTGGTCCTGTAGAGCTGTAAGGAAACCTTGTTCAGCTGATATCATCCGTGCCTTCGAGCTGCTGAGGTCTGATTCCCGATTGATAAGGGGATCGAGTCATGGAGCCTGGATACCGTGATGTTTGACTAACTGATACCGTGTGATTGCAACTTGTGTCTGTTCATCATATAGTTGATCACCTCTTAAGAGCTGTTTAGTCAGACAATTCCTCATTAGCAAGATGGGGGAGACTGCATTAATTTCTGTCTGCTGAAGTTGTTGGAAATAGAGCAATTTACAGTATTTTTTCAAACCAAGGACTGAGTGCAGAAATAAGTCTAAACCAGCAAGCAGATCGGTTATAGGCACCAATCAGCAGTGGTGATTAAGGACTCAGGTGTAACAACAACCAACAGACATACAGCAGAGGCCCTGCAGGACCAGGAGAGACAACCACTGATTAAGAGCTGTGTCCATGAATCTGTGAAACCCATTACTTCATGAAGGGCTGTGGGAGGCCAGTGTCACACTCCAGCTGTGTGCTGTAGCTGTAGAGCAGCAACTCACAGCTGGCTGAGGACAATCACAAGTAAGTAAGTAAGTAAACAAGATGGATACATCCGATACATCTTGCTATATACAGTACATAAACACATCAAGGTGGGGTCTGTGGCCCCAGACCTGGAAAGCATTTTTCAGAACTAACCAGTTTGTAATTACTTCATTGAACTAATTAAAGCCTTCCCTCGTCCAGATGAACGTCAACTTTATTCACTGATCAAGTTCTCCTGTGAGAGCTGAAGGACCAGGGATCTCCAGGAACAAGATGGGAAACTCCAGTCCTCCAGTCCTACAGGGTCCTGCAGCTTGATTAAAATAAATTTAGAATCACCAATCATTTTTGTAATACCCACCTGATATAGATTAGCCTGTTGTGTGTTTGTCATGTCAACTATGACCCCTCCGATCTCATGCAGGTCAGACTCCTCTCAGTAGCCTGCCTTCTAGCCACTCCCCTATTAACACATCACAGGTAGCAACGCCCCCTACTAGATGCTCAACTCTGGTTGGAAGAGAAGCCCGTCCCTCACCTACAGTACTGCCCCTTACTGGAGGATCAGCTTTGATTAGTGGAGAGGCCCATCCCTCACCTACAGTACCGCCCCTTACAGGAGGATCAGCTCTGATTGGAGGAGAGGCCCATCCCTCACCTACAGTACCGCCCCTTACTGGAGGATCAACTCTGATTGGAGGAGAGGCCCATCCCTCACCTACAGTACCGCCCCTTACTGGAGGATCAGCTCTGATTGTAGGAGAGTCCCATCCCTCACCTACAGTACTGCCCCCTACTGGAGAATTACTGCGAGCCTGCAAGCACCAGGGAGGTCACAGGCGGTCGCTGAGAGCCGAGAGAGTCCTGAGAGACTAATCCCACCCCAGCCTCCTGATTGAGTGCCTCTGCTTGGGGAGTCCAGGTCACAACCCAGTGGTGACATGACCCAGGCTCAAACCCGTGATCACAGAGCTCGGCTTGCGCTGATTAAGCCACTCACCAGGCCCCAGTCCTGCAGGTTCAACAGGTATGTTTTTACTGAGCAACCGGCCAAGTCATGAAGAGACAAGCAATGTGACTTTCAGTCCTCTAAGATCAGAGATGGATTGCAAATCAGGTGAACCTGCAGCCCTTGATCATGCCCGGCTCAGGCATCGCCTCCTGGCCGCTCTGAGGGGTACGCAGTATTGTAAACACCTCCAAACCTTCCTCCACTCCTCCGCCTGCTGCCGGCTGGGAAAGCCAAGGACCACGGTCTCCACGCTGGTCACCACCTTCAGCTCGTGCTGGATCTTCTTGTTGAGCTTGGACTTGTAGACGGCGTGGCAGCCTCGCAGGCACAGCTCCAGCAGGGGCTGCAGGTCCTTGGCACACTTGTAGCACTGCAGGGGAGAAAGAGGGCGACGCCGAGATGTCACAGGCCAGCCCTCTGTGAACGTCTCTCTCGCACACACAGACAGCAACGCCAGTCCTTCCTTACACTGAAAACACCACAGATCAGCTGCTGGGGCAGGTGCTGGTAGCCCATGTGCACAGCACTTAAAAAGCCAATTCACAACGTTTGAGGAAGTGGTTTTCCGTATTTAAGACCTTTCGCATGTACTTAAGTAACAATGGGGGCACTTATGGACACCTCCAAAATGCTTTCAGAAGTACCCCCTTCTCCCCAGAGGCAAAAAACATGATAACTTTAAAACATTCAATATATACTGTACTTTTTTTTCCATTTTTAGTGACCTGGGTCAAACCCATCTAAGTTATTAGGCACTTGAAAATCTACTCTCATCCTGGGGTCATAAGAGCACATGCATTGAATTTCCTTTGCAAAGAGCAGGACATGTGCTCAAGTCCATCACAGTGAAAATATAGGAGGAATCCCCCAGGTGTGCTGGGAAGATTCCCTCCTCTCCCCCTCTGTGAATACCTGCATCATACCTGGCATTAGACGCCTCTCTCCAGAGGCATGATGGTAGCGCCAGTTATCAAGACAGCCTTGGGTTTCCCAGAGTAAAAAGAGCCAAGGTTCTGACAGGGGAGAGCACAAAGATTGGTGCAGTGTGGTGGCTCTGTGGCTCAGGATCTGAGCCTGTGGCTGGAAGGTTGCCGGTTCATATCCCGAGGCTGGCAGAGGAATCCTGCTCTGTTAGGCCCCTGAGCAAGGCCCTTAATCCCAACTGCTCCAGGGGCGCCGTATAAATGGCTGACTCTTCTGCTGCTACTTATAGTGACAGGGTGGTGTGGAGGTGTGTTTGCACGGGCAAGAACTACCTTCCACCCAAGTCAAGGCACGAAAGCTTGCAAGCTGACCCAAAAACCCGGGAAAATGAAAGCTAGTGTAAAGACAGAAAACACTCAGTGAATTAGTGAGTAGGAAGCCATTAACAGAGAGAAGATCTCTTCTGCTGCTACTTCCAACATACCAGAGATCTACAGCACAAACTGCCAGTCACATTCTCCTGTGCACCAGTGCAACACTTCCACGGAAGAGGTCGACAGCAGTCCTTCTCCCAGTGGTGGATGTGGGCGGGTGACACCCGGCTGGGGCCTTACCAGGAGCAGGTGGTTCCGGATGACGAAGAGCTGTCTGGTCCACTGGCCAAGCCACCTCTTGCGCCACAGGTAGCCGCAGATTCGGGACTCGGGGGCGGGGCGCAGGCAGGGCTGGGAGGAGCGCCACTGGATGTAGTGGGCGCGGTCCTTCACAGAGTCCTCTTCCTCCTCCTCCTCCTCCTCCTCCCCGTACGACTCGTAATGGCTGCTGTCTGAGTCCACACCCTCTGAAAGGAGAATCAGTGTCGGTGTCTGACCAGCGCACTGAGGCCTCATGGGCCGTATCACCCTGAACTCACTGGAGCTCAGCAGGTGGGAGCCTGGCCAGTACCTGGATGGGAGACCTCCTGGGGAAAAAATAAGGTTGCAGCTAGAAGAGGTTTTAGTGGGACCAGTAAGGGGGCGCTCACCCTGCAGTCAGTATGGGTTCTCTGCCCCAGTATAGTGACAGGGATATTATACTGTACAAAAGGACCATCCTACAGATGACAACTAAAACCAAAGTCCTGACAATCTGTGGTAATTAAAAATTACCACTTGAAAAGAGTAGGGGTGTTACCCCGGTTTCCTGGCCAAATTTCCCCCTGGCCCCCTCTCTAAACTGGCTTCATCACTCTGCTCTCCTCCCCACTGAGAGCTGGTGTGTGGGGAGAGGACTGGAGCATCATCCAGGTGGGGCCGCACACTGGTGGGGGTGGAGGGGACCCCCATTACCTGTACAGTGCTTTGAGTGGAGTGTCCGGAAAATCACTATATAAGGGTAAGCAATTATTATTATTGCTTGCCAATTCTAGATGCTGAATATACAGTATATGGACACCCTGAATGTTTTTATTAGACGAATAACAACAAAGTTAAACAGTGGATTTGAAATAATTTTTTTAGACAGAAATGGTAGGTATCTCTGTACTATATATGAAATAATATTTCATTTGTTGATTCGTGCAGCATTTTCAGATTGCACAACCTACATTAAAGCCAAAGGAGCGTCATAAAAGTGGGAGTCAAATTTGCAAGAGGCAGCCAATCATTGAAGCAGGGCAGCACCTCAGCACACTTGGGTAGTATATACTGTAGCCAGCAGCGTGCAGATAAGCTTCAGCTGGCTTGTTACAGGTGTTCCCCCCGACTCCCCGGAGCAGCAGAGTATCTTCCGAATCGTGCGGAATACCTGTAGCCGGACCGCTCGGGAAAAAGGGCTCGGCCTCTTCGTAGCACCCGTCGTCCGGATCATCGGGGGGGTCAGAGGGCAGGGCGGCTACGTCGCTCTGAGGAGAGAGAGGAGCCGGGTGAGAGCCTCCCCCTTCCCAGGTCACAGACACCCCCAGCACAGACCTGGGGTCAGGGGAGTCCCAGTTAGACACAGAAAGAACACCCAGCGTTTGTCCAAGTGACAGTGACTTTCTGGCAGCGGTTGTTCGGATGCTGCTGCGTACTGGCTGCGTAATCTCTTCATAACTGCGACACAGACATCAGGATCATGTGTGCAACGCCCTCCAGGAACGTGCACAAACGAAATAACTGCATAAGGGGTCATGGCACTCTTTAGCATTCATTTGTTCTCACAGGCCGGGCACATGGGACTCTTCACAGCGCTCTTTAATCTCGTCCGAGTCCCGTCAGACTGCTCTCCTCTGTGCACAGACCGTGCAGTGCTAGACAGGGAGTTAATGAGGTTTAATGAGGGCTGATTCCAGTGCAGGAAGAATAAACATGAAACACAGTGATCTGCTCATGTCATCTTGATGTGGTTTCTCAACTGTTTTAAAGACCACTTCATTTCTTTTTTTTTTAAATGACTGAACTGCATTTTTTTTCATCCTTAACCATAACAGGAAAAGCTCTGCACAGCACATCATTTCAGATTTATCAAGCATGTTGTCACAGAGGTATATGGTGACTCACTCTTCCTTGGGAATGTCTTTACAAATAAATAAATATAAATGAGCCAAAACATATCTTTTGGATTCCCAAAGTTTCTCGCGTTCTGTGCCATTATGACTGGAATGAGCTCTTTATTTTGTTTCGGCATGCCAGTTTAAAGATCAGCCCTCCAAGAAGCAGGAAAAGTCATCAAAGCCTGTGGATGTCTGCTGCAGTAATTTGAACGTATATCTGTAATCCGCTTCATGGATCTCGCCCAAACCACTGGGAAACATCCCGAAAAAAACCACATGTAGAGTTCCCCAGTGGGTTTTTTTTTTTAAATTCCACATCTGAAAGTTAAAGTGCGTTTGCTCTTTAAATAGTGTGGACCTCCCCTCTCACTGCCCAGCAAATGGTTGCCTTGCGGAGACGAACCCCAGAGGCTCAGCTATTACGGTCACAAACACAAGCAACACCCTGAGCTCCCTGCTAAGGTGGCGCGAGCACCTGACAGGGCAGACACAGGTGGGACACACAGGGTGCAAAAGCAGTTACACCTGTGGACAGGAAGGCCCACACTGTCGTGTGTGGAGGGAGCGGTCTGTGAGCAACTTCATAGCGTGTGCAGAGCATCATGGGATAGGGAGAATTCATCATATAAAAAGGGGTTGGAAAGCTGTTAGCTCCTAGTTTGTTTAGGAGGCACTTCTCTACACAAAGGCTTGTAGGAGTGTGGAACGAGCTGCCCGGCCATGTTGTAGAAGCTGATACCCTGGCTTTCAAGAAACGGCTAGATGAGACTGTCAGATTAATTTCCTGCTAACTACCACATGGGCCTGGTGGGCTGAATGGTTTCCTATCACTATCACATGATTGGAGCAGATCTATAGTCCACTGTTCACCTCTTCAGTGATCCCCTGTTCAGACAGCACCTGTAGATCTATAGCTCACTGATCACCTCCTCAGCACACCCCTGTTCAGACAGCACTTGTAGATCTACAGTCTACTGATCACCTCCACAACACTCCCCTGTTCCTCGGCATGTAAATATACAGTCTATTCTGCAGCCTCCTTATTTCAACAGCAAAGGAATAACCATGAAGACATTTAAAGCAAACACTTCATTTACTGTGAAACTGAATTCTTTACTCAAATAAAGACTGGCCTTTGTCTGAACGCCCTGAACTGATCTTCAGAGGTCAAGACTTTGGGTCCTTCACTCAAAACACTTAGCTGCTTAAAACCACATAGCAAGCAACAGACTCTTAAGCAGTTACGAGTATGGGGCCCCTTGCATCTGAAATGTTGTCTCCCCTTTGCTTCCGTAGTCAAAATAGATTTTATTCTGTTTGAGGGGTTGGTGAATTTTGTGCTGCTACACTCATTGTTATCTGCTGAAGAGTGCCATGCTTGTCCATGTTTGGATCTGACTTTGTTTTTGTACAGTTTTGTATCAGAACTTTCTGGTTGCAACCTTACCACCCTGCATCCTGATCTCATCAAGTCTCAGAAGCTACACAAAGCTGGACCTGGTCAGTACTGGTCAGAGGGAGACCTCTGAGGAAATACCGGGATGCTATGGTACACGGTGTAGGTGGACCAGTAGGTGGCCCTCTTTCCTTTATACCGCGGTTCCCCAATCAGTGCCCCAGTGCGCTGTGGGTGAGATGTTAAATTGAGGTTACTGAGTCCTCAAAGAACCCTGGGTAGTGTTCATGAGAGTAGGAGTGGTAACCCCAGTTTCGTGGTAAATTCTCCACTTGACTTGTATAACCTCGCCTCCCTTCTTCCTGTCCCCCTTAATTTGGTTGGCAGAGTAATTTCCCACATCTCTAACGGGTCTGCTGTGCAGTAGGGCTGCTGGTGCAGAATACCAGCTGTGCGTCACCCATGTTTGGCTGCACTTAAGTGAGGGGTGAGGAGGATCACCTCCTGGGTGAAAAATGCTTTCGGATTTCTTTTCCTTTGGGAAGAAAAGACTTATGAATAACTGCAAGGACTTCTTATGGCTCACATCAAAAGCATTTTCCTAAAAACAGAAGTTGTCCCTCGCCCATGTCATGCTGCTCCCTTATGTTAAGACGTATTAGAACAAGTGTGTGATGGGACTGCAGTAAAGGTTACTTCAGCTTCCTCCTCCCGGATACAGGCATGTGTTTATAGATATTTGCACACTGCAATGGCCTCAGTGAGCATCTGAGAGCGCTGGGCTGCTGGGATCATGCCCTCTCCTGGCACGCTGGATAATTGTCCCCAGTGTGTGTGTGTGGGTGTTCTGCATCTATCACTCCATCACTAGACAGGGATAATTACTGCAGGAGCACCGACTTCCTCCCCACAGCCCAGCCTGCACAAGAGGCATCACCCTGATGAAGGGCTGATGACCTCTTGCCCAAACACTGCCCTTCCTTCCACAGACCTCACGCCTCTCTGAAACAGAGCTCCCTGCCTTTGATTTTGGCAGCCAGATTTGTGATCTTGAGACACTCAGACAGCTCCCCACGTAGCCTCCCTCCCCCCCCCGAGGATGCAAGCCTGCCCTCCCCTGAGCACACAACACCGATTCAGGGTACTTCAACCAGGGTCCCAGCTGATCAGCAAGGCACCATGTGCGGTGCAGGAGTGCGTTACTTCACACATGTGTGTAACTCCATGCCTGTGGACACATGGGACTACATGTATGTGCCACTCAACACCTCAGATGAGTGTTGGTGGGGTTCAGCACTGACATGCATTCACTCATGTGTGCTATAATCCAGTCACAGGTGTTAAGAGCTTTCATTAATTCACATGAATGTGTTTCTTCTGTATCAGTCAATCCGATTGCTTGTTCGGACAGAGTCTTTGTAAGAGGATGAGCTCATCCCCTCTGCTGGCAACGCGCTGGTCCCCACGTCTCGTTTTCCTCAGGAGGCTGGGAGAAGCAGCCGGGAGCGCCCGTGTGGCAGTTACATCATCAACCCCTTCCAAACACTTCAGCTTTATTGCTTTCTGTTCCAACCCGCTGCTGCTTCACGCGATTAACAGTGCGGTGTTTCGAAACAAGTCACAGGGGGTGCGAACGCGGCAGCCTCTATCCCAGGCTGCTGGGGGCGCTCCAGTGACTCCGAGAGGGAAGGAGCCAGGAGCTGGGAATCTCTGGAAACAAGGCCTCAGCCTTTACCACTGGCCCCTGGTCCCTAGAGGCACGGGGGTGCTGTTTCACTCAACATTTGGCGTGGGTGCAGGGAATGCTTGCGGGGAACCCCTTACCACTGGACACTGGTGCACTTTGTGGGGGGCAGGAGGGAGATGGGGGGGTACTAGTGGTAAATGCTTGAGAGGAGGGCAGACACGTTTTCTGGGGGGGGCTGGCTCTCATTTTACATGAACAATAACTTGTTTTATTTACCATACGGGAAGGTGCGGAGGCTCTGTGGCCAAGGATCTGGGGCTGGAAGGTTGCCGGTTCCAATCCCGTGGCTCATCCAGCTGTTTTGGTGGACAACAGGGCTGGGCAGCTTGTTCCACACTCCCACAACCCTTAGTGTACAGAAGTGACTCCTGTCGTGACAGGAAGATCTCATCCAACCATGTCGTGAAGGAAGCCAGGTTACTGGCTTCAACAACAGGGCTGGGCAGCTTGTTCCACACTCCCACCATACCACTGCAACATTCACATGCAGAATGTGCACGAGACGCAACGCACACACGGACATATTTCACATGTGTACGTACAATTATGGAACTTAGAATATATTAAGGACATATATTACATACAGTATATGTCCTGTGGATGATATAGGAAACTGTGGTCTTATCTGTCAGATCCTAGGACTATTGTAACCATAACTATGGTGCAGAATGGCCGCTGTGTGTCTCCCAGGTGGGGCTGCTGGGGCAGAATGACCATTGTGTGTCTCCCAGGTGGGGCTGCTGGTGCAGAATGGCCGCTGTGTGTCTCCCAGGTGAAACTGTATTTCAGTGGGAGAATGAAGTGGGTTCCCTCCTGTATATAAAGAGCTTTTGGATCTTTCGAGATGACAAGAACTACTACTTTAATACAGCGACATACAGACATCTACAACATGCCTTCACACATTTGACCTCCATAGACAGTGTCTGCAGCTTCTGCCCTGGACTACACACCTCAGTGGAATCGGACGGTGTCTGTCGTCCCTGAACTCGGGCTGAGCCAGAGAAGAACAGTTCGCTTGGGACCCTGTGGGGGGGGGGGGTTCCACATACAAGCGTGGGTGTGTGGGGTGAGTGGGTGTGACTCCAGATGTGGGAGTGGGCAGGCAGAGGAGGGGCTGTGTGTGCAGCAGTATGCATGTGGGCACAAGACCCGAGGAAAGAGGAAGAAACGCATACCCACTCACCCACTTCAGAGGCCACTGCGTCAGGGACGAGGACGAGGAGGGCGCCTGGCACTGCCCACTCTCTCCTGCAGGGAGGAAGGCTGTGGCAGTGACGCATTTCTGCAGCTCCCGGGAACTGTATCGCATTGTCCCCGGGCCCCTCGGCCACCTCCCCCCACCCACGGTTAATATACCCCCTTATCCTGCCATTCTCAGTTCATTGGCGCTGACAGGAGCTGAGTGAGGAAGAGCACGGGAAGGCCCTGTTAATACCGCCAATGGCTACAGCCCTATTCTTCCTCCGCCGGTATTGCCAACAGAAACTCATCTGAGGCCTGCAGGCTTGAGCACAGGCTTGACCAAGGTCCTATAAGTGCTGATAAGTATAACCCAGCAAGTTCAAGTCCTGGTGGGCCTGGTGTCTCCTGGGTTATGTTCCTACCTGACTATTTAAACAATTAACCCAATTTCTGTCTTAGTCAGACATATATAGGATATGTAGTTCAAGTAGGTTGCTACGTCAGCATGCGTAGGCTGCAAAAGAACCGGTAACAGGTTTATTCCATGCTGAGAAGAAAAGAAAGGAACCACAACGTTTCAGCTGTGATGTGAGGCCTGTTGGTTGCTCAAAACATAAACCTCATTTAAAGTACAGTAATGGTAAAGACACCTCAGAGCCTGGACTGAAGTATTGCTGCAGTTATGCACCGGATTAAAATTGGATCAGCTACAGTATGTTACCAACAGCTCTGGTGGAACACAAATGAGACCATACAGCAGGCTTCTTCAGGCCTGGGGCCTGGTCCTGGAGAGTCCTGTAACTCTTACAGGTCACCTGTTGCTGAAGGTCATCGGTCACCTGAAGGTGTTCAACCAGATGAGCAAAGCAAGCAGTCTGTTCCACTAAGACAAATAATCTGGGAGAGCTATCTTGAAAGGAGGCTCCACAGCTGAAATATTATGTCTTTTCTTTTCCTTTCAGCAGGGAATAAGCCTTAACCTGTTCCTTTGCAGCCTATGCATGGTGAAGCAGTTACCTATCTTGAAGGCTGAAAAGCACTAGATTTTAACCTAAAAGATATGCTATTTAATGCAACAAATCACCTGCTGAATTAATCACAGCAGAGTTGTTCCCTGTCTTTAGAAACTGGTTTAATGGTGTCCTACAGGAAGTGCTGGATGGCGACACGCAGGTCTAGTTTTTGGAGATCCCTGCAGCTGGCATTATCTGTAGGTTATACAGATCTCCACAAAGTTCGAGCACCTGCAGGGCTGGGACAAGCTGTTTAATTGGTCACCTGAAGCCAATAATGAGCTGATTTAGGTCAGTGACAGCGGAGTTAGAATGAAAACCCGGAGGCACACCAGAACGCCAGGATTAGGATTGGCCACCCGTGCGCTAGACACTAGACAAGGCGGTCTTCAGTCCTGGTCCTGGAGAGCCCCAGTCCAGTTAATCTTATAGGTCACCCTAAGTCAACCGTGATTCAAAGATTAGGAACAATTGTTCAAGGCATTGCTGAATTAAGGAAGTAATGTTTCAGCGAAGGGAACACTGGTCTTTGGGGGCTAAATGACATTCTGATTTTTTATTCCACACGATCTTTCCATGACTTATTCGAGCTCACCACCTCTCTGAATGATCTTCGTTAAATTCTTCCAGAGTTTTAGAAGTCGATGATCTAAAGGCTTCCAATGAAACGTGCTGGACTGGAGCTCTCCGGGATCAGGGTGGGAGACCCTTGCACTAGACACCGGGACCTGATACCCCTGCCCCTGTCCCAAAGGGACCTACGGTGTAAACCCTACTGCAGGCTCACAGAGACACCAGGCCCTGCAGGATCGTCAAGGAAATGGCTGGACAAGCCGCTCAGATCAGTGACTTGCTATAAAACCAGATCCCCCTCTTCTAACACTGCTCTTCCGCTGACATGCTGGCATCCCACGGCTCCCCCGGGAGTGATCATTCCCGCAGTAATTACTGGTTAATGAGAGCAGCCTGACTGCTGATGTAGAGACCTCAAACCCCTGCAGGAATGGCTTGGCACCGCTGCTGTGGAGGACAGCAGGCTGTGATGGGCCTAAGTGCCCCCAGATATTTTCCTGTCCTCTTGCAAATGTTCCAAGCACAAAACGGCCAGCTGCTGGGCGCGGACGCTGCAGACGGCAGAGCCTGCATCCTCCCAAGCAGCAGGGAAAACAGGCTCCATTTCTGCTCCCCTCTCTGTTCCCTAGTGTGAGCTCCACTGTGCTTGCAGCCCCTGTCTACCCTCCAGCCACTGCACCACAGACAGCGCACAAGCAACACCTCCCCAGCTCTGCAAGCTCGACGATCAGCAGCACCAGCTTAACAACGAAGGCCTGAATGCAGCTCTGGATCAGAGGGGGCTGCCCCACCCCGGTGAAACCGGTGCTATTGCATGGGAAAACTATTTTGGGCTTAGTGGAGAGATAAAGGGATATACACATCTCTACTTTTCCTTTTTTCCCAAGAACGTATTCGTGCATTTTGCACCCGTGAGTGATGACGAATCTGGCAGCGTGCAGCGGGGTGGAGGTGAGTCGTCCCCAGCTCTTACCTGTTTCCTGGAGCTCAGCCCTCGCAGCTCCTGTAGGGCAGTTCATGACCATGTACTCCGCATCCTCCACTGGGACCCGAGGCCGGGGCGAGAGAGGCGGAGGAAAACAGAGAAGAAAAGCAGGCCGAGGTCAGATCAAAACCGCACAGAATCGCCTGCAAAATCCCGCTGGTCGCCGGCCTCATGGCACAGGAGAAAATATCTGCCCAGCAGGTCACCACCATAACACTGGCTGATGGGCTCTGCTGGCGTTGACTGTCATCGTCCTCACCTGAGCAGCAGTGTGCACTGCAAATGCAATGAATCCGTTCCTTAATTGGATTGATTGGTTGAGCCTGGAAGCAAAGCTGGGCAAGCTGATCTTTGCAAAAGATAATGGGAAGGAGGACACCAGCCAGTCAGGGATCAGAGGTGGGGCCCTGGGTTTGAAATCAGCACAGGTGGTCTCTGTTTGAAGCAGCTGGGCACTGGAATGGAATGCCCACACATGAGCTATTCATCAGCTTGCAACTACAGCCCAAGGTAGGAAGCGTTTCAATCCCCCTTCCTTCCTCTTTAATGTTCCTGCCCACTTTGGGGTGAGGTCAAAGGTCATCGGATCACAAACGTCTTTTGCATTGTGAGCATACTGTACACAGCAATAGCAAAATGATTGGCCTGTCTGTAGCCTTTAAACCAACATGGAAAACCTCCTTTCCACATCAACCAGAGAGCGGCTTCTGGCCATGAGAAGGTTTAGGTCACCTCTGTTAAACAGCTTGTCAATCAGGCCTTTCATTTACATTGTAACCATTGAGCCCAAAGGCAAACGTGGGCATTTTCATCAAAATTAAAGGAGGGAATTTACACATCTCCCACTCCCAACACACAGGAGGCGTCTCAGGGTTTTTCAGATCTCTCCCTGCCTCCTTCTCTCCTGCCAGAGCGTCCGCCGTCATTCAGAGGATAATTCTCCTGCCTTTTCCATCCAAAACCAGAGCTGCTTTTCCGGGGAAGGCGATGTCTCCCTGTCTTCTGCTGCACGGATGGGAAAGGCCAGCCAGAGGCACTCCTGGCCTGCTGGTGCCCCAGACATGAGCTCAGTGGGATTAGGAGATGGCTGTTCAGGGACTGTACTGGGGATGATTATCTTTGCTCACCTAATGGAAAAAGCTAAATCCTCGAAAGGCAGGATCTGCTAAAACTGAAGCAGAGTCTCTTTGTATTTTACTAATCCTCACTTCTGCAAGGAGAAGAGTTTTGGAGTGCTGGCAAACAAGACGATGACTTTAGCATGGTGTGACTGGGTGAAAGAGGTCTCAGCAAAGCCACATTTCACGGGTCTCATCCAGGGGTGTCTTCAGTTTCCGACAGGCCTGTGAGATCTGTTCACCTCTCTTGTTGTTCAGCCTGGTCTTTGCTTGGAATCGGAACAGACTTCTGCAAAAATCTGGATTCCTGTGGCTAAGGATCTGTGCCTGTGGCTGGAAGGTTGCCGGTTCGTATCAGAGGAATCCTACTCTGTTGGGCCCCTGAGCAAGGCCCTTCACCCCAACTGCTCCAGGGGCGCCGTATAAATGGCTGACCCTGCACTCTGACCCCCAGCTTCTCTCCCTGTCTGTGTGTCTCCTGGAGAACAAGCTGGGGTCTGTGAAAAGACAAATTCCTAATGCAAGAAATTGTATATGGCCAATAAAGTCATCTGATCTTATTTTCTAATTGGCTTTATCCAATACAGGGTCACAGGGGAGCTGGAGCCTATCCCTGCAAGCTACAGGCTCAAGACAGGGTGCACCCTGGACGAGACACCAGTCCATCACAGGGCACACACACAAATACACACACACCTAATTTTCCCAGCAGCCACATAACCTAGCAGTATGTCTTTGGACTGTGGGTGGAAACCACATGAACGTGGGGAGAACATAAAAACTCCACACAGATAGCTCCCCAGATCCGGGGCCCCAGTGTTGCGAGGCAGGAAGGCAAAACTGCTGCGCCACCCCGCTGAACCCATCTGAATTCCAGGCAGGTTGAAATGATTATTTTAAAAGCCATGCCCAGACAACGCAAACAACGAGGGAAGAAGCTGCCCACATACCCGGCGTGTCCTGCACCCTGGAGAGCAGGTCCGAAATGGACTTCTTCTTGGCCTGAGCGATGTAGCTGAGATTCTCGCGGTCCAGCACCAGCAGGAAGGACTGCAGGTCCGAGATCAGCTGGCTCAGCTCTGCGGAGAGGGGAGATCAAGCACTGAGTGACATTAAGGCTACAGCTAGCGATGGGAGTGTTCTCATGGCTTGACAGCCCACCTCCTCCTGGAGCTCAAGCACTGGGAACCCCATGCCATCAATACCACACTTGTACAGGGACACCAGGGGCTACCACATTCTGAATCACTGGAGCTCCCCAGAATCTTTCAGTGGGGACCCCACGGGACAATAGAGCGGGGGTCCCCCTCCATTCGGTTTCTGAGATGTTAGAGGGGTGTCCCTGGAAGGGCAGTACAGGGGCACCCAGAGGGAAACCCTCACAGGCCAGATGAGAAAGGGGACCCCCCTCCCCCCCCCAGCACTGTTTCCGAGCCTCACTCGTGTTTGAACCCCGGATGCTTCACGGGCTCTCACGTGCTCCGGGCCTCGGCTAATTCCGGGGAGGTGTGTGTGTAAGTGTGGGGGGGGACCAGGACCAGGATCAGGACTCACCCCTCTGTGCTGTCCGGCAGCCCAAGGCTGAATCCCGCCGGATCAGGAAAAAAGAAACAAACTGCACTGAGAACCAGGAACAGGCCTGGCGGTCTCTGTCACACTGCAGCAAGACCCCGAGGTCTTACCGAGACCCCGGCCGCCCGAATACACCTGGCAGAAACTCATCTCGAAGGAAACTAGGGGCACCCGACGCAGCTACGGGATCCCGCATGACCACACCATCACATGAAGAGGGCAGAGAAAACAGCTCTTAGCCTGGAGAGGTGGGAGCCCGGCGCTCACAGAAGAGCACGCAGCACAATCCCACTTATGTTATCACAGTAAACAGACAGGCCAGGGGGCGCAGAGGGGGAGGCCAGCCTCAGAGAGCCATTGTACTGCTGCCCCAGAGCTGCCTGTATATATTATTTTGGTAGAAAATAAGGCCTTTCTGCCCAGCACGGCCACAAGAAACACTGCACCACAAAAAGACAGGCCACTTGTTATGGCCTTGAATGGCCTTTAAATTCTCTGTCTGAAAAGGACGCCCCAGCGCGCGCTCAGTCCATACAGCGGCCCAGCTGAATGAAGGCCTCTCACTCCATTAACAGAAGAGTGCTTCATGCTGGGGCTCAATTGTTTCAGCATAATTCAGGCATCTCTGCTGCGAAATCAGCTGCAGTCACTGAAGTGACTAACTCCCAGGCATTTCCACAGAAAACCAAACAGCCTGGCAGCCTGGCAGTCTTCAGACATGTTTCTGTTGTTGTTGTTGTTACTGTCGAGCAATGTCTATCCCTCTCTCCTCCCCCAGCTGCCCGGTTTATTACCCTGGGCCTGGGACTCATTTTGTCAGCAGATCTCTGCACAGCCACCCCCTCTCCTCATTCTCCTCCTCCCCATGGACTCTGGGACCTCACAGCCAGGGGGCGCCCCTGAGACAGGCCAGACACGTCTCTAAACACACTTTCTTGTTCTGCAGTGTGTGTGTGTGTGTAGGGTGGTGGTGGGGGTGACCAGACCTATTCAGTCCTGTTCTCCTTGGGGAACCCTGCGTCTCTCTTTGCCTCAACGTCTAGCTCCACTGACCCCTTGAAAAGCGATCAAGGCGTGAGAGAGTTGGGTAGCACCCACGGGGCTCGGACAGGACCGTGCTCCAGTCTTCCTGCGCTGAGCGAGCAGGCAGTACCTGTGGCGAGGCTACAGTCCTGCTCTCCCTGCAGTTTCATCACCTCACCACACTACCCTAATATTTCCTCTCCATTTCTGCATTGAAAACTAGCCTCCGTTCGGCAACAATCTGACCGTATTCATTTCAGGGGTGCATTTCATTGATGTGTCACAGCATCAGGCCTATCGGTACCATTACTCCCACAGAGAAGGGGCTGCTGGCTCAAGACCCCCAGCTCGCGGTCAGGACCCCGGTGCTCCTCACAGGACATCCCCCTGACCAGACTGAGACATCCAGAAAGACACAAACGTCTTTGGCCCTGCAGACAATGGGGACAGTGGGTGCTTTAACGTAAGTACCGTTTGCACACGGGGCCCAGGTCACTCTGCTGCCCAGCGCCAAATGGAATCGTGTGTCAGATGCGAATTCTACGCACAACTGAGCGTGTTTGTGAACTTGACAGTCGCCACCTCTGTTCCTGAACTCCTGATTGGCTCATGTTGAATCCAGCTCCTACAGATCCTCTGCAGGTGAATTCACCTCAGATCCAGGCAGCATTGCGATGAAAGCCCACCTCACTCATGGCGTCTAGCACGCCGTCCCCTGAGGAGGGAGGACCCCCGCACAGCTCCTTTCTTGATTTTGTTTTATCTCACTTTGCCGAAGCGCAACTAAGGGTGAAAGGTGAGAGTCAATCGCTGTGGTCCAAAAGTCAACGACTATTCCTACTGAATTCCTAATGAATATATTTCGGGTCAGAGAGGGAGAAGCGCAGCCCCTGGCCAGCCCTGTCCTTCACATTTAATTACGCTGAGGAGAAATCTGACCTCTGTGTCTCACCCCCCCCCCCCCCCCCACACACACACACACACACACACACACACACACACACATGGGCAGATCCAGAACACAAGCCACAGAGAGACCTATTCACGGCCACACAAAGCCCGAGCCATGCGCCTCATTTTCTTCTCGTTTCGCTCGCTAATTAGCAGATCAGGCTTGAGCAGGAGGCATTTTTCGCATTTCGGAAATGTTTACGTTGCCCACTCGTCCTTCCCGAGAGGAGGAGGAGGAGGAGGAGGAGGAGGGGGGGGGTGTTTGGTGATGGTGTCTTCTTGCTGTTCTTTCATCTGAAGCTCTTATTTCAAGGGCTGGGGCTGCAGGCTCCCACTGAGGGCGGTCCTTAGCCTGCTGTGCGTGTGGAGGTGATCTGGGCTGCTCTGAGCTGCTCTCGGACACTTGTCAGTGGCCGCAGGTTCGCCTGGTGCCGAGAGTCCAAGCCCGGGAGCTGTGTCAGATGGGATCAGATCACTTTATTGGCCATACACAGTTTCTTGCATTAGGAATTTGTCTTTTTGCAGGCTTGGGGGCCCAACGGAGTAGGATTCCTCTTCCGGTCGCAGGATATGCACCAGCAACCTCCCAGCCACTGGCGCAGATCCTGAGCCACAGAGCCACCAGTCCGCCCCTTTGTGGAGTCTGAAATTTCCGCTCAGGGCGCTGTACGTGCTGGAACTCTGGGCGAGAGGGAAACACCTACACACCCCCCTTTCCAGCCCCAGACCTTGTCCTCGCACCGGACCCTGAAACGCTCCTCAGCCACTTTTCCGCTTTCTTTATCTTTCCCTCTATAACCTTCCCTCACCTAGCTAACGACCGGAAGCTACAATCGCTTCTCCCGCACGGTCACACAAAAAAATGATTCCGAAAAGACCCCGTGTGGGTACTTCCAGCGGTGGAGTCCCAGGGAGACCAGAGAGCTGAACTGAACGGTGTTGACCGGTTCTGATGGGGCTGTGAGATAAACCGGCCTGGTGCTTCTTGAAGAAGGGAACGTCGTGGGGAACGCAGTCGCAGCTCGGACGAGGGCGAAATTCGCTCCAGGAGGACAGACAAATCAAAGGCAATGTGGCGATGTGGTGGCCTAAATCAGATTTCACGCTTTGTTGTTCAGCGCAGACCGTGCCTAATGGCCGTGAAAGAACCGGAGCTCTGCTGTCTGCCCCCGGGGCAGGAGAGGGCTGGGGGGGGGTTAATGTCTTCTGCTTTTTCCAGAAGCCAATGTGCTTCCCAAACCCCCAAACACTGTTGAGCAAAGCTGAATGTTCCCAGTCAGGAATCGGCCCGTTGATCTTCCCACAAAACAGCTCTATCACGACATCAGCACCACATCCTGTCCGGCACATGTGACTGGCGCAGGCGGCTTTGAAGTCCGGGTGTTTGGATCGCACATGCCCGCTCGGGAAAAAAACCCAAATCTGGAAAAAAAGAAGCGATCGGAAAGCGAGACAAGCCGCTCCCAGCGTCCCGCAGGGTGCAGGCAGGTGTGGCCCTGCGGGACATCCCCCCACAGCCCCACGCGGAGTGGGATCGACATTCCGTACCCAATACGGATCTCCTCTGTTGTGAGCCGCCGTTCCCCTGCGGAAAGGGGGAAAAGACAGGGTCGCCTTCCAGAGGGGATAAAGATGACACTGGAATCGCGCGGTGCTGGTCAGACGCTGAACGGATAATTATTAGAAATAATTCCCTGCACTTATATAGCGCTTTTCTGGACACTCCACTCAAAGCGCTGTACAGGTAATGGGGATCCCCTCCACCACCACCAGTGTGCAGCCAAATTTTCCCGAAACCCTCCATACTGTAGTATTTTGATTTCTTTATAGGATTTCCAAGTGCAAGAATTTCTTGTGTGAAAGACATGCGGTACAAACACCAGGTGTACAACCTCATTGGGACATCTTTCTATGAAACCTGTAACTTTTAAGTCTTACTAATACGGACCAATGTCTTTGCATATGTCGGATCATTGTTAATAGCTTAGCTGTTGCAACAAAAGAATCTGACAGATGAGCTGAGCAAGCATGATGTGGTCTTGCATATATGGAAGTCTGTAGGATGGATCAGAGGTTAGCCCTAAATATATTGATCCTAAAATATGTGCTTCTCCAATACCATGTTGGGTACACAGAGGAGGTGTTTTAGAGTATAAAGGGATGTTTGTGAGCCATGGCAAGCAGATCAGATAGGTAGAGGATTACTCTGTCAGTCTGATCTCCAGGAGGCCTCTTCATTATGAATAAATCGCTTTCAATCCTTCACTGAGCTGCACTGGGACTCGTTTCTCTACAAGACTCCTTTCAGGACACTATTCCTAGTGAACCAGGCAGTGGACACCAGGCCCTGCAGGAGCTGATCTGACACGCCTGACTTTCAGGACTGCAGCAGCTGGGACTGCGCCAGCTGGGTCTCATGGGCCACACGGGGGGGCGCCCTGTGCAGGGCTCCCCAATGCTGGCTCTAACGCCCCCGTCTGCACTCGGGGTACACTCCCTGTCACGATCGTAATCACCAACACCTATCCTGACCCGAGTCCGCTGGGGGAATCTGTGTGGTTCCGCATGGGGAGCTGCCAGCAGGGGAGTTATCTGGCTCTGGAATCAAGAAGAGGCTCACTGGATGAGAATTTAATCAGTAACAGTGATGGTCTTGGCAGGCCAGTGGAAGGACTCTTTAGTTTTAAAATCCTTAATTGCAGGCTTTCTGAAACAATTTTCTTTTCATTCACATTCATTTAAATACCAGGGAGGCTCCTCATAGGAAGCAAACTAAAATGGAACAGGCAGACCATATAAATATTACTATATACTGTCAATACAACTATTTTACACATTTGATGGTGTAAAGTCACCTGGCACCACTAGTATGCTTGTACACTGAGCAGTGAAAGAAACCTGTCACTAATAACTTTGTGAGTTTATTGCTGTTATAAGGAAAATGTCAGTGCAACTGCAACAGAAATATTGTCATTTATTAAACAGACATGACACAGGATCATTCAAGTGTTGAACAACAGGGGCTCTGCTGCGAGTCCCAAGTCAGTAACAGGTGTGGACATGGCTGGACGCAGTGACGCCACACGTCTGGGGCTCCTGCTCAACAGCGGGGGTGCGGCCGCTGGCTGGTGGGGTTCTGTCCCCTTCCTCTCCCCCCGCCGGGACCAGCCTGTGCCTGTTCACTGCCCTGGCTCAGCCCACACGCGCTCACAGGGGCTCGAGCCTGGCAAGGACACCCCATCGCCTGCCGGGACAGCTGCTGCTGCTGCTCGAGCGGCACGAGGATGAGTGTGGTCCTGCAGCAGAGCGGACGGGCAGGAGGAGCCCACAGTCCCTGAGCACTGCAGCACCAGCACTAAGGACCCCATCAGTCCCTACAGGCAGAGATCTGTAGCCACCAGCAACTGCTGCCTGTCCACCACAGCTGGAGCTCCCTCTGGACTGGGCTGCTGTGTCCAGTGTCCTGTTCTGCCAGTCTCACTGGTGTCCACCAGAGCTGGAGCTCCCTCTGGACTGGGCTGCTGTCCCCAGTGTCCTGTTCTTCAAGTCTGTGCCACACACATTCACTAGTGTCCTTCACACTGGGATCTTCTGATTCATCTTGTGCCTTGTGTATGCCCAGACCACAAACAGCCTCCAACATACCACCTCTTGATAAGTGAGGCTTATTGATTCCAGTGTTTTTTTTCTATATTTTCACTGAACACAAAATTTACAGCAGATTAAATCTCCTCATCACCTCAGGTCTCATATCTCTTTTAAATGAAGTGATTTGGAAGAATGAGTCATGAATTATCAAGTATATAAAATACACCAAAACCATTTAATCAATTGTCCAGACCCCCAGTAGTCCAACAATCCTCCTGTCAGTTATCCAGACCTCCAGCCACTAGTCCCACAATCCTGCTGACCAGCATGCACACCCCTGAGGACCAGTCCCACAATCCCATTCTCCAGCATCCAGACCCCAGTCGCACAATCCTCCTGCCCAGCGTCCACACTCCAGTCCACAAATCCCACAGTCCTCCTGTCCAGCATTCACACCCTCGACCACCAGTCCCACAACCCTCCTGTCTTGCATCCAAACAGCAGATCACCAGTCCCACAATCCTCCTGTTCAGCATCCAGACCACCATCCACCAGTCCCACAGTCCTTCTGACCAGTGTCCACACCCCCAACCACCAGTCCCACAATCCTCCTGTCCAGCGTCCATACCCTAACCATCAATCCCACAATCCTCCTGTCTAGCATTCATACCCTGACACCAATCCCACAATCCTCCTGTCCAGCATCCATACCCCGACCACCAATCCCACAATCCTCCTGTCCAGCATCCATACCCTGACCATCAATCCTACAATCCTAATGTCCAGCGTGCATGCTGCATCTAAATGACAATGAAGATGGATGGAAAGCAAAATATTTTTTGTAATCGGAATCAGCACCTAGCCAGCCCCGTCCCGTCCAGAGAGCTCTTGCGGGAGCGAGGAACGGATTGAGTTAGCAGGGAACTACAGGGCCCCGAGAAAGAGAGAAAGAGAGAAAGCGCTGCTGTGGTGAAACACTATCCGTGCAAACCCAATGATGTCATTTTTGTTTCCACACTGGGTTAGCTTACAGGGGCGAAAGAAAGGGATGAATAATGATTGAGCACAGGGTTCGGTGGAGCCGGTATTTCCCTTCCTCACAGAGCGCAGCAGATCCGCAGGCCAGAAGATACGACTCCGCCGAGATCTTTATTAGTCTTTAGACAAACAACCCCCCTGCCTCCCCCTCTCCCGAGATTTGAGGAAGGGGGGGTGAGGGTATTTCCGATTGCTGCGCTGAAGCTATTACAGACATTCCTTTACAATGATAAAGTTGCAGAGCCTCGCTCTGCTCAAAACAGCCCTCCACGTTACCCGTCGCACACCAGCTTCTGAGGTTCGGCTCAGGCCACCGCGTCCAGTAACGTCTGAAACGTCCAACCCCACGCCGCGGTCAGGAAACGCGAAAAACAAAGACTACGACCGTCGTGCCAGGGAGATCAAGTCTGCGCTTGGCTGCAGCACAGCGCTGTCTGACAGACCCGCGACGCCCCCCCTCGCAGTTCTTCACTAGCGGACAGTCAGCAGCGCTCCGGCTCCCCCCACACCTACAGCTGCGACCCTAAATCTGCTCCTGCACGCACTAGGCAGTCCGGCTGCAGAGCAGTGTGATCCACCTCGGGTTTTCCCGGTCCGCCAGGACTCTGCACTGTGCTGCGTGCTGGATACCTCACCTTTGTCACCGCGTTAGGAGCTAATGTGTAAAAGCAATTCAAACCCCACCCCCGTCGTCTGCAGCTGTTCTCACCGGCCCGGTCGCGCACCGGGAATCACAGTTAAAACTAAAGTACAGTAAAAGTCTTGCTGAATGACGGCTTATAGGCTTGTATCCCATCCGGACGTCTGGGGACCAGGTAGCGACAGGACCTGTGCTCCTCACTCTTTAATTAACACTTCATTGTGTTAATCACAAAAGTGATTAACACTTCGCTAACCCCTCCGAAATCTGCAGAGGTTTCTCCCCACTCCGATTGAATCATTAGTTATTCTCTTTCCAGTCCGTCCATCGCGCATCCACAGTTTCAAACAGGAGTCCGCTATTTAGACGTCTTTAAAAAAATAAAGGACCCCCTCCCCGATGGGCTAAACTCGCGCACAACCCTGCCAGGAGCCACAGAAACCTTTCATCTTCTCAAGGGAAAAAAAAAAACTTTTAACGACGCACTGATACAGTAGGTCAGCAGACGTGAAAGCGGCTATAAGGCACTTCGCGTCAGTGTACGAGCCGAAGTGTTCAGCATCGACATTTAAGAGAGAAAAAAAAACAGTGTCATTAAACGCAAACCTCGACCCCCTTCTTAAAATTCAACGAAATGAGGCTCTCCGGCGCGCTAATCTCGTGTTGTTCAACAGCAGAGGAGCTCCTTCACGAATCAAGAGGCTTCCGTGCTAAGTGCGTTGGAGAACTCAATGCAACAGTTATAAAAGCAAGGCAACAAGTACTACACAGTTCGAGGCGATCAACACTTCAGACACGGACGAGCGATCTCCGCACATTACGCTGCAAGCGCCGGTCCGTGTTGCAAGCTCGGGAAGAGGGGTGCGCTAAAGACACCCCGGATTAAAATAAGGAAAAGAAGGAAAACAACGGAACGCAACCCCCCCCCTCCACACACACACACACCGCGTCCCCTTTGTGCCCCCCGGGTCCGTCTAAGCTCTTCCTCCGCAGCACGAGTCCGGCCGCTGTGGAAACGGCACGGAGGCGCAGCGTCGGTAGAACAGCGGTACCTTTCTGCGGGTTCATCGCTGACGGGGATCCGAGCTCCGCAAACGACGCCGTCTCCTCCGCAGATGTCACATAGCTCCAGCGGGCGCGCCGCACCGCGCCGCCTGCCTCTGCTTCTCTGGGCTCTGCGGGACGGGACGGGGACGCGCAAGGCGGTTCCGCAGCTCCGGACTGCAATTACTCCTACCTCCGCGAAGGTCCCAGAATGGACACACACGCACCATCGAGGGGGTGGCAGCTTTAGAGGGAAGACTTCACAAGCAGCCAGCAGAAAACTCCTCCATAGCGCCACCTGGGGTAGATAACGAGCTCACAGCTTTGCTTGACGTTCTTGGCGGATCCTTTCTCCCGCTGTAACGCGGTTTTTAAAAATAGCAGTAAGAGGGAGATAAGAGGAGGGGTGTGGTTTTATTCTTCTTAAGGTAATTGTTAAGAAATCTCATCTTTTAAGGACCAAAAAGAAAAAAACTTTATTCTAGTCTCTATTTCCCCCCTTCATTTTGTTATTGTAATTAGTAGGCAGGACTCCCTCTGCTGGCCGAGACACGCATCGCATCCCTTCGTCTCTAGGTAGGGTGTGTCGAGCTCAGTGGATTGAAGATAAAATAAGATTTTATTGTCCCCTGGGGAACTTTTCTATGGACACACAGCACTCCTGTACATTTAAATAGAATGCAAACCGAAAAAAAAAGAAGGAAAAAAAAGCATTGTACATCTCTCTATTGCACATGTATAACACCTAACAACATGTAACATTTATAACACATCACAAAACATATTACCCTCAAGTGGGTTGTAAAGAGTCAAAATTGTGTTTATCCTTGACATGTGCGTTGACAGCTTTAATGGACAGTTCACCGTCCACTCCCACGCGAGGGCACGTGTCATCTAGCAGACGTCGCTCTGTGCTCCGCGGGTGACATCGCGTGCAGGGAACTGTTCTGCCTGCTCCCGTGTCCGTGGGGACGTTGACTCTCCTATCAGTGCCCCCAAAGTGGCCCAACACGACGAGTGGTTTTGGCATTGCGTTATGGGAAAAGAAGATATTTGTTGTTGTTTTGTTTTGTTTTGTTTTGTTTTTTAAAAGCCATTTACATCGCGAGGACGTCCACGGATCGTCTGTTGTTGCTCACCCCCGACACCCCACCCGACCCCACGCACAGACACGCATTCCCAGTTTGCCTCTGCGATTCCCCTCTCGTCCCGCTCGATTCTCTCTTAAAATGCAATGAAGTGCTGCGCTCCAGCGCCCTGAGCTCCGCGTGAAGTTCAGCAGTGTAGGAACTTCCTAACGAACTAGAGGCGCTAAATGCATCAGTGCTCAATACACTACTTACCAAAGCAAGGCAACAGGCGCTATGGCTGAAGGTGATCCCCGCATTACTTTAAACGGTACTGTCATGCGTGGACGTAACCGGTACACATTAAAACAAAAGACACCAGACACACTCGTTGAATTTTATTTTAGTTGTTTTTTTTTCCCAACACACTTTGACATTCAAATAAGAGAACACCCAAATAAAAAACGTTGCAACGAGAGCTGTAGCGCGTGGGGCGAAGTCCGGGGTTTCGGGGGGGGGGCGAGCCGGGACACGGAACCCCCCCCCGACAGTCACAGCTAGCGAGCGAGGTGGGGAAAGCGAAGGCGACGCGTCGGCTTTTCGTCAGTGTGAGGGCGAGACGTAACACACGCGGGACTGGGGCGCGTCTCTGGAAAGCGCTGGGGTCTGGGACCAGTGTCGCAGCAGAAATAATCACGAAAGAAAGGTGTGTTTGGGGCGTGCAGATCTTTCAGGCAGGGTGTTCGCCGCGAAAGCACGCCGCGTCGGCGGAAACGAGCCCGGGCGGAGGACGCAGGAGGATAAAACCCATGAGGCACTACTTTACACCAAGAGGCGCGGGGGTCTGCAACAAGACGCCCCACCGCGCTGCTGAAGCCGATTCCCTGCAATACCCCCCCCAAGAAGAGGGGGTCATCCCCAGATCATTGGGCTCCCAGGAACCTCAAAAGTGCAAAGTTGACTGAAAGACCTCCTCCGTAAACGTTCACCCTTGACCTCATTCACGGGCCGCTGGACAGAGAGGGTAGGGACCCTCTTACACATCCGAGCTCACGAAGAATTACCGGGTGAGCTTCCCTTTTCGTTATTTTTGTATAAAATGAAATAAATGTCTCCAAAATCATGCTGACGGCAAATAACTGCTTAATACTAATATCCAACAGATAAAGAAAAAAAAAACACCTTGTGAAGCGGAATTAAAAAATATGTAGAGAGCTGCTACTGGTTACTTCACTCAAAGGTTCACAGAAACAAGCATGGGGGATTTCAGATGTTTATTATCATTAGTAATAATAATATTTAACCCTCAGTGACAGGTTGCAGAAACAGGCGCGCGAGTTCGAGGGGGTTCAGTCCGCGAGCCGAACGCGGGGGTCTCGCTGGCAGGAGTGATCCGTGGGGGGTCGAGGGAGAGCGAGTGGGTCAACACGAGTGGAAGGCTCTCGGAGGACTGACGGGGCGCTCGCCTCCCCGGAGACACAAGTCCCACAGACTGGGCCCCCGGGCCAGTATCCGTGAGGAGCGAGTCCAGAGCCCTCCCGTCAGTTAATAAAGTCTCTTTAAAAAGAAACTCCATCATCTCCAGTAAACCTGTTATGGGAAATGTGCTGTACAGCGAAATGGCGTTTGTTTTGGTTTTGGTCATAAATATATATTTTAAAAGTTAAAGATAAAAGACCTCCGGCAGCGACACTTTTGTTACGAGCGCCATTACAGCAGGTGTCTTGATTCTCTGCTGCAGGTCAGATGTTAAAGTTCGGTAAAAAACCGGAGCCATGTATCGACATCCTTCTGAAGCGGTTAGCTCAGCGTCCCTGCTGTACGCTGCCTGTATGAGGGGAAGCGAGCTACGATTCCGAGGGGTGTCTGTGTGAAGACAGTCTCCTGACAACAACCCGCCCGGTTGACAGGCTCTGCCCGAGCGGACGGCACGGTACAGCAATAAGAAAAACAGCACAGGCCTTGATTTTTACACTCCTGCTTTACCCGTCCGGTTAGAGCGCTTCATATTGGATAATTAATATACAGTGGCTGTGACTGTATATTATATATTATATTATATATATATATTATACATAAAGACTGTTGCTTCTTGTTTGTTTGTTTTTTCGTCTTCTACGCAACTAATTCATTGTCAGGAGGGACTTTTCAAAGTTATTTTACGATGTTGGCAGGCGCTGCCCAGCGCGAGGAGTCTTGGGGGCCAGGGGTTCGAACCAACCCACCCCCCCCACATCCAACCCCCCCACCCCCCTCCTCCCTCCCTTCTCTCCGGGATCAAAAGAGCGACAGCCTCTTCTTCAGGTCGTTCCGTTTCCATAGCGACAGCCGGTCGAAGTCCTCGATGGGCATCCCGAACAGCTGCTGGAACTCCTCGGGAGCCAGGTGCCGCTGCGCGAGAGGAAGAGAGACCCAAGATCTGGAGGACGTCATTGAGGACCTGGAAAGCCTACGGGCCGAGCGGCACGAGCAGCGGCAGGGTTCTGGGTAATGCAGGGGGGGGGGGGTCCCGGGTTCAATTCCAGGAGCCGGGGTGCTATCTGTGTGGAGTTTGCATGTTCTCCTAGGGTTTGCTTTGGGTTTTCCCCAACAGCCCAGAGAAATCCCTGAGAGGTTACTTGGCTCCTGGGAAAGCTGGCCGTGGTGTGAGTGTGTGTGTGTGTGTGTGTGTGTGTCTGTGAGTGTGTGTGTGTGTGTCTGTGTGTGCCCGGTGATCGACTGCCCAGGCTGTGCCCTGCCTTGTGCCCGCTGTTTGGAGGAATAGGCTCCAACTTCCTCACAACTCTGTGGTGTGTGTGGGTCCTAGTGCCCCAGCACAGTCATGGGGACACTGTACTGTAAAATAGTCACGGGTCTTTGGATGAGGGTCTGCTCTGTCATCGTTAAAAATCCCAGGGCGTTTCTCAAAGAGTAGGGGTGTTATCCCGGTGTCCTGGCCAAATTCCCCCCCTGGCCTTTACCCATCATGGCCTCCTAATACCCCCCCTCTCTGAACTGGCTTCATCACTCTGCTCTCCTCCCCACTGAGAGCTGGAGTGTGGGGAGAGGACTGGTGTCACATCGTCCAGGTGGGGCTGCACACTGGTGGGGGTGGAGGGGATCCCCATGACCTGTAGAAGCGCTGTGAGCGGAGTGTCCAGAAAAGCTCTATATACGTGTAGGGAATTATTATTATTATTACATGGGTAAACATGGAAGGTGTTTTAGGTAAAAGCTGGTTAGAAAAGCTGTGCACAGAAATGTGCTCCTACTTCATACCTCCAGCCTTGTCCGGTCAACTCCAGGTGGCAGCTTACTGCGCCCCCTGTGGGTGACAATCAGCATTTCATAGGGATAAATCTGAGGAGACAAAATACAAATACTGCAGTTTTAATTGCCAGCTCTTCTCAAACAGACCACTGAATTGTTCAGAAGAGTCCTTCTTACTATAGATACCAGCAACCTGTAAAACACACAATATGCCAGCTTTGTGTAGTGCTTTGTGTGCTAACAGTGTAGTCACCAATGTGAAACTATCTGTAGTAGACCAACATCTTAACAATGAGTGTGTGTGTCCAAGGTTGTTGAAAGCCTGCAGCAGACATCCCATATTAATTCATTTGGATATTCAGTTTGTTTCTAAGGTGTCTGCCTGCCCGTTTCCTACATCCTGTCCCATACTGGACACACACAGAGCCATGATGTGGACACACACAGAGCCATGATGTGGATACACACAGAGCCATGATCACACACACACACACACACACACACACACACACACACACACACACACACACACACACACACACACACAGAGCCATGATGTAGACACACACAGAGCCATGAGCACACACACAGATCCATGATCACACACACACACACAGAGCCATGATGTGGATACACACAGAGCCATGATCACACACATACACACACACACACACAAACACACACACACACACGCACGCACACACACACACACACACACACACACACACACACACACACACACAGAGCCATGATGTAGACACACACAGAGCCATGAGCACACACACAGAGCCATGATCACACACACACACAGAGCCATGATGTGGACACACACAGACCAATTTGGACACAGATACTGAACACTGTCCAGTGTGCAGGCGGAACTCACACCTTCTGTTCCAGCATGCTTGGCAGCGAGTTCCCTCTATCCATTCTCCCCCTCTGTGAGTCTCCGTTCTAAGTAAGCAATCAAACATTCAGTTGTCAAGTAATGATGTCAGTGTTTACTGTAACAATTTTTAATGTTGGTATTAGAAGTACGAAATGCAAAACAGTAATGTTTTGTATCAGATGTATATATTTTTACTGCCAATATGAAGTAATATTTTATTTCTTACAGAGATCAAAAGAAATGCAAATGGAGTCACTGTGTGTTCATGACTTATTGTTTTCTTTGTTCCTGAAGTACTCATGAAGGCTTACTGATTGTAAAGCATTAATCACAAAACAAGTAGATACAAAGTTCTTACCTGCAAACCTGCGAGAGAGAAAAAAACAGAGATCAATCATACTGTTAAGCATTAACTTCTTCATTGCACATCTCTTTCACTTAAGACGTTTCAAGAGATTATCACAGCAGCACAGAAATGCTGCTTTAACCCCCAAAGGCAACTGCTATTTTTACATCACTGTGCGAGCCTTTTTGCAATGAAAGAAAAGGAAAACAAATGGATAAACATCATGCTGTGCCTCTACCTGACCCGTGTCAGAATGGGTGTCATGTTGGGTAACAGGACTGCTCTGAGCTGACCAGCAATGCAGGGGCTCAGCTCTGGTGTGTAACTAACCTCCCTCTACCTCCCATCACAAACTCTCTACAACACAGAGCTCTGCCTTCTGCAGGCAGGAGTGTCACTGAAGGCACAGCAGCAGGGTGCCACGCCGTGATGCCCGTACCTTGGCCACTCTTGTCGCTGTCTGGTGACGAGAACTCTGCGGACTGCAGCTAAAAAGGAAAGCAAAACACACAGGAGTTACGACAAGCCGCCCTATAAAATCTGAACGCAGCTTGCGATGCCCATGTTGGGTGGATCAATGCCGATGCAACTGCATCCGTGCATGGAGTCTGAGAGAAGCTGAAGCCACTTAATTATGCCCAAGATAACAGTCAATTCCAAGCACGGCACGCATCAAAATCTCACGAGCCGCGCTGGGGTTCTACTCTGGGCCATGCACAACTGGCCAAGAGCCACTGGATGTGGGGCTGAACAGGCAGGAGTTCGCCATGGGGCTTCTGGAAACCGTGGCCAACAGGTATGCAAACCAGTGGATTATTTTTTACAAGGTGCTTGAATTTCCCAGCTGCTGTTACTCTGTGTTGCTTGAGCACTGATGCCACTGACCCTGGTGCCCTGGAGCCAGCTGTACTGCAGAAGTGCGGGTTTCAGCCGTAACCCTAAACACTAAACACTGAAGACCTTCCAGCTGCTTATCATACACCTGAAGTTCAGTTTCAATATTCTTGCATAGCGCCTTTCAATCCAGAGCATCCTCAAAGTGCAAATCATATGGATATAAAAGAAGTACAACAAACAAAAAAAAACAATAATGCAAAAACAGTGTACATGTGAAATTCTGAAGAAATAAGTAGGTTGGAAGAAGTGGAGGGCATCGAAAAGCATGTAAGATTGGAGACGAGATTTAAGAACATCAACAGAGGGTGAGTGTTAGGTGATTAGGAAGAGCTTTCCCAAGAGGGGTGACAGCTGAAGAGGCTTGGACCCCTAGCCTGCTGTATGATGTGACACCCTGAAGTGCTCTGGAGGTCAAGGGTATTGCACAGCAGCTGCATCAGTCAATATCCCAGCCAGGGAAGGGATCCCTCAAGTGTTAGAATTGAATAGTGAAGCTGGTTTTCATGCATTCAGCGCTTGCAAACAGGTTCGGGAATTTAGACCAATGCTGAAGATGCTGCTTGAAATTTTTGTCCATTCTTCATCATTGCTCAATCCACTCAACTCATTGTGTCGAAGTACGCTTGTACACTTCCAGTATACTAAATTTAGATTTACCATTGCAATGAGGGTGAACAGTCACGCGATCGACAGATTTTAGTGTTTGATTTTTCTTTGTGGTTTCTGCCCGTGATCTTCCCCGCGTCAGGCCGGGCCCAACTCACCCTGGTGAGGCTGGTCCTGCTGCACACTGGGAGAGAGGTGGACTTGGAGGCCACGGACGAGGGTCCTGTTGGGGAAAAACAGCGTCAGAGTCCTAGGAGGTCAAGCAGTGCGGAGCAGTATGGTCAGGAGTGTCTAGGCTCCAGGCCTGTGTGGGGCCCAGCTCTCGTACCCTTTAGCATGACCCTCCACCAGGATATCCTGGATAGAGGTGTCAGCCGAAAAAACTGAATGATAAACTGGACGCTCGTACAGTCAGGCTGTAGAAGAAAGCATCACGCCCATTCCACCCTCCTGAAACTTCAGCCCCGCTGATTTCAAGAACAGAAGAGCAGTTCCAAACAAAAGGAGGCAATTGGGCCCATTTGGCTCGCTTGGTGGCAGTTAATTGAACCGATGATCTCATCCACTTTGGCATCTGAAAGTCCCACTTAGTCAGGAAGTAAATGGAAAAGCTGGCAGTGGTCTGTTCCACATTCATTAATCAGAAAGTCTTCCAGAACTGGAACAGTGCCATACACCACCAGGAGACTCGATCAATTCCTCCTCCCTGGAGCTCTGCAATTCTGACCTCCTTTTGGACCGCTTCTACTGTTTAAGCAGGCAGACTGGTAGGAAATAAACTCTGTGGAGCAGAGGTCTTCAATCCTGGTCCTGGAGGGCTAATGTCTTCGCAGGTTCTCACCCCAGCTTGGCTCTTAACAGCTTATCTGGGATAATTTCTACAATTTCTCCTGGCCTCTGAGGGACCTGTAGACCTGTAGACCTGTAGAGGGACCTAGGAGACCTGCAGACACAGTGGCCTTCCGGGGTCAGGCTCTTTCATAGAGTTTCCACTCAGTTCCAGGCCGGCTCCTCACAAGCTCAGAGAGCAAGGGCCCCGACTCACCCAAGTGCAAAGGCGTCCTGTCGGGAAGCGAGCGGGTTTTCCTCCGGATGGGTATCGACTTCTCGATCTCTTCCTTCAGGATCAGTTTGCCCAGGTTCGACTGGATCTGAAAGAGACAGGACAGCAATCAGAGAGATCTCCGCGGCTTCTGGCCCAGGTTCAGTGTGCAGCACAGGGCAGGGAATCACCGGGACACTGGGATAGAGACACTGTGTTCCTGCAGGAGCAGGGCTGGGAATCACCGGGACACTGGGATAGAGACACAGTGTTCCTGCAGGAGCAGGGCTGGGAATCACCGGGACACTGGGATAGAGACACAGTGTTCCTGCAGGAGCAGGGCTGGGAATCACCGGGACACTGGGATAGAGACACAGTGTTCCTGCAGGAGCAGGGCTGGGAATCACCGGGACACTGGGATAGAGACACTGTGCTCCTGCAGGAGCAGGGCTGGGAATCACCGGGACACTGGGATAGAGACACTGTGTTCCTGCAGGAGCAGGGCTGGGAATCACAGATTTAGACAGTGAAAAACTCATTGTGATGACTGAGCCTCAAGACCGGAAGGCCTGCTGTGGGAGACGAGGCAGGACTGTAACTTGCTGAGCGTCCTGTTCTATCTCAGCATGACTTGTAGCTCTTGTTTCCATGCACTCGACTGCACATTACTGCACTTTCCCCATGACCTCTACCGTGGTGCCAGGGCAGCTCTGTGCCCTCCTGAACACCGCCTCGGCGCTCGGTACCTTTTCCAGCTCCTGCCTCTGCAGCTGCCGCAACCTCTTCATGTCCTCCGACAGGTCTGCCTCGTCCCCCTCCTCCGCCTCCTCCTGTCCCTCCTCTCGCTTGTCCTTCTTCTGCGAGGCCTTCTTCCTCCACTCCGTCTCTGAGACAAGCACAACAACGCCGACCCTTAAAAGACAACACCAGTTCGGTCACCCCCCCCAAGCGAGCGTGCCCCCCCCCCCCCCCCTGCCAGGCCCGAGCCAGGTGCCCGCCGGGCGGCGTACCCACGACGGCGAGGGACGGGGGGCAGGGCCAGTAGTCCGTCTCGATCTTGGAGGGCTGGCTGGGGTCTGGCGGCTGGGCGGCGGGGAACTTGGACGACTCGATGATGAGATCTTCGATGTGCTTGCTGTGCGGGACCGAGCCGGAGACGTCTGCGCACGGACAGGAGGAGGGCAATGAGGACGTGACGGCACAGCTCCTGCACATGGGAGTCTGTAACGCACGTCCAGGAGGGAGGACAACACTCTCCTGGTATCAGTTCCTCTCCTGAACACTATAAATACTGCACATGAGGCTCTCCTCTCCCTCACATCCCACCTCCACCCCCTCTCCCCCTCTGCAGCTGCCCCTGGGTCACCCCTCACTCTGCAGGGGGGTCGCAGCCTCCTCGACCCCTGGCCAAGCAGGTTAAGTAAAGTTTTATTGTGACTAAAACAATCCACAATCCTATCGGTATGCTTAATTCCTAGTGAAACAGCTATCGCTGTGGCATAGTGACTGGCGGCCAGGATGACATTTTCCCCGGATCTGTCTCGATGGGCCAGATCTTTTTTTTTTTTGATGCAGAGTCCCTGGAAACATCACGGTTAAAGGAGACTCTCCGGGCTCCTTCCAGGAAAGGCTGGCTGACGTCCTTGGTCAGTAAAGCCCCAAGGATGCCAGTGAATGACCTCCATTCGTAATGTTTACACACTCATCAGCCTTTCTGGGAAGAAAATATAATAGTAGGTTTTCACTGAATTGAGATCGCCATATAAAAAAAAAAATCCTGTTGGAAGACCAATACATTTTGTGATATTACATTGGAAATAAATCAAACTCCATTCAGACATTCAGCCTGTTCATTTTCTAACGATGTAGGAAATCATAAAGTGGCAGGAAGAGGGTGAAAACTCGAGCACGCACCTCCTTGTTTGTAGATGGGGGGTTTCTTGTATATGTTGGTACCGTTGTCTGAAAGGAAAGACAGGCACAGAATGGATTAGTCCTGTTCACAATGCAGAGGTGCCTGCAGGAGCCTGGAAGCAACCCCGTTCGAACCCTGTGCCAGGTCAGGACAGGATGGGACGGGTGTGACAAGAGCAGCTCCCCCTGACGCGGCCGGGTTTGGACCCTGCTCGCTCCGAGCCCGGACAGAGGGCAGTACAACCCCACACCAAGAGACGGGGCCGCCCTGGGGGCAGAGTTTCACACCGTCCACATCTCAGAGGGCGGGCGGTGACGCCACTTAGGGAAGCAGGGCTCTGACTGGCAACTGGAAGGTTGCGGGTTCCAATCCCAGGTGGGACACAGCTGTTGAACACTTGAGAGAGGTACTTCACCCGTACAATTCCAGTAAAATACTCAGCTAAAGAGACGAGTGCACACGAAAATCACTTTGTCTAAAAGCATCCGCTAAATAAATGATTAATAATGAAGTAATGCAGCACCTTATTAGTTATTAGGGATTACCCAGCTCTTACAGCTCTTTCGGTGTATCGGATGGGAACCTGACCGCTCACGCATTGTGCCCAGTATATCTCATTCGAGTTACAGGCGGCTGTCTCTTTGCCAACGCAGAGACATTTTCGCTGTGCCCCAAAACCCTCAAGTAAGACACCAGCCCCTGAATCCCGGGGGTTTCCATGCCAACCTCCCTATTCCAACCGGTCTGAAATGGGATTCTGGGCCATTTTAAACCAATGGCACGGACGCAGCACATCAGGACTGGAAAATTAAACATTGTCGGACAATTCCCTCTGCTGCCTTTTGAAAAGGTGAGACGCGCTACAGGGTAGTGAAGTGAATGAAGGCAACGTAAACGCATGTGGAATAAACATCACCTGAGGAATCTGAGCTACCTTCTGGAACAGAGAAGGCCTCAGATGGGGGACTCTACAAGCAGAGCGATTCTATGGGCTCAGTGTGTTATTCCAGTATTTGGTGCACACCGGATATCCAGAGAGTGCCTGATCATTCCCGCCGCAGGGAACGAGACGGTCTCGGACGGCCCGGTCCGGCTGGGCACCCTGTGACCCACCTGGTCTGTGAAAGTGCTGCATGGCTCCCTTGGCTGAGCCGGTGCTGACCCGACGCGTCTGAACGCTGGACGCCATGGAGACGGTGCCGGGGGATTTCTGATCCAGTGATTCCCGGGACTCCTTGGACAGGAAGTTCTGCCCCAGAACACAGGGGAAGGAGACACGGAGGATTTACTTTAGAACGGAATTAAGGATACAGACGACAGCAGGCCCGTCTGGTAGTTGGTGGCTGATTGATCGCAGGATCTCATCCGGCTGTTTCTTGCGAGAAAGTATAATATCTTGGATGGGTAGCTTGTCCCACACTCCCACAACCCTTTGTGTAAAGAAATGTCTCCTCATTTCTGTTTCAAAATGCAATCCCACATACACGATTTAATGACAAGTACAGGAAAAAGCCAGAAATAAGGTTGACTCTAAACCCCCCTCTGTCTTTGCCGTGACAATGTAAACAACTACCTGTAAGCTTTTTAAACTGAATGTATAATTGTACTCATGCTGAACTAAGTGGCTAGCTGAATTATTGATAATCAAATGGCACAATACTTTCACTCAGGAAAACAAAGTCAGCATCCACAGCCAGGCATCATGAGCCAAAAGAATACATTAAGAATTAATGCACAGCAGAATCAGTCTGCAGAATATAGCAGCATTACAGGAAAGGTGGAGTTCCCAAATACCCACGACTTCTTATCATGGTAACTCAGACACTTTGCCAGTGAGAGTTTAGTAGTCATTTAGATGTGCTTTGTGCTGCAGGCATGATCTGAACACTGATGTATAGTAAATCAATACCTCTTCTTCTGCTTGCATTGTAGCCCAGAAAGCAGTAACAGATATAAAACACATGTACATTTCAGATAGGAACACTCAAGCTGTAAGAATCGATCTTCTGGGACAGCAGCAAAGCAATTATGAGGCAATTTTTAGATGCCATGTGTCACCTGAGCGATGCCACTTCCTGTGATGGATGCCAGGGCTCTGCTGCTGGATGTGGACCTCAGTCACAGACAGTACGTCTTAATAACCAACTGTTCGGCCCAATAGAGCTGGCATTGGAAAGCTCCCAGCGCAATAAATAACAAAGCAAATACGAAGGAACTCCCTCACACTGTGCTGGGAGGACTCTCACAGGTTCAAAGATCTGATGAAGGACCTTCAGCCAAAGTGCATTGTGTGAACTTTGCTCTTCGTGGTCTTTTCCTCCTACAAGCCTACGCTATATGCTTGATCAAGAGTGCAGACGGTGTGCTTTCTTTGAAGTCCAGATCCCAGTGTAGCAGCCCTGACAACACAGCAGGGCAACACAGCCTCGCAATGACTATTTCCCTGTGCACAACAGCGCCCCCTAGTGTCAGGGCAGAAGTTACTTTGGAAATACTCTTCTTTTACGCACTGCTGCTCGCTGCACCTTTCCTGCCTTTCCGGTTCGCACCGATTCTGAAAGTCGTTTCCCTTACCTCTGGGGAGGGCGGGGGAGATATCGAGTGCGGGGACATGGATCTCTGAAAGAATGAAACAAAGGCACTGTGTTACCGCCTGCCCCCTGTCGGCACACCCCTGTCACGGAATGGCCAGAGAGTATCGGGCTGCGCGGACGAGCTCGATGCCACGCTAAGGCTGCCAGACAGGGAGGGATCAGATCGGTCTCTCCGGGAGCCCGGACAGCAGACGGAACGGTTCGACGAGTCGTGACTGGTTTCCAGCAGAGGAGCTGCCAGAACACACACCTCCTGGATTACAGGTTCCTTGCGGGGAGCTCAGCGGCGCTGCATGAGTCTGCCCCCTGGAGCCTCGCTCACAGCGCGAGACAGAGCTTTCGACATCCTGTCTGCGGCACTTTGAGCCGGTTCAGTGTGGCGTGCTGGCAGCCAGTCCAGGAGTCTGAGGGCGGATTATGATTAATCACCCAC
Source organism: Lepisosteus platostomus (assembly GCF_059453375.1). Classification (NCBI taxonomy): domain Eukaryota; kingdom Metazoa; phylum Chordata; class Actinopteri; order Semionotiformes; family Lepisosteidae; genus Lepisosteus; species Lepisosteus platostomus. The sequence goes on from NC_142613.1 coordinate 4,337,658, forward strand.
AGGGGGACTCAGGACAGTTCATGAACAGCTGGCCCATTCAAGCAGGTCTGAAAGTAACACACCTTGCACCATCCTTCATATACTGTAATATGTCTATTTAATGGGCCTTTCGAAAGAACATAAGAAAGTTTAGAGCTGAGAGAAGGCCATTCACCCCGGTCCGTTAGGTAATTAGCAGCTAATTGGTCCGAATGGCATTTAGTGAATCAATCATATGTCGGGGTAGCTTGTTCCACACTCCCTCAACTCTTTGTGTAAAGCAGCTTCTCCTGTGCTGAGTTTGAAATGAGCTTCCATGCGATTTCCACTTTGGTTCCTGATTCTGGTTCGCTAGACCGACCTTGTCAGCCCTCGTATTGACCAGCTTGTTATTTCTGCAAACCCCACAGCGTAAACCTGGCTAATGTGTGTGAAGGTAATGTGTGTATTTAAAGAGGAAATTCAGTTCAAAATAATAAGGGGTTACAAAAACAGTACTAAAAACAGTTAAGCAAAATACATTCATGGTACTCACACTGTATTAACTATTCATTTTACAGACATTCTTATCAGAGATTAGACAGGTATCTGACATCCATGCTCAGTGAAAAGAATATATTTTAGAGGTTCAGGTCAGAGCAGCAAGATTGGCCTTTACCAATCATGGCCTCCTAATAACCCCCATGTCTGAACTGGCTTCATCACTCTGCTCTCCTCCCCACTGAGAGCTGGAGTGTGGGGAGAGTACTGGTATATCTGCACACCGGTGGTGGAGGAGGGGAGTCCCCATTACCTGTAAAGTGCTTTGAGTCAAGTGTCCAGAAAAGCGCTATATAAGTGCAAAGAATTATTAATAATTATGATTAGCACACCACAGCTCAGGTTTAAAGTCAGAATGGGTGTAGTTACAAGAGATGACCACTAGAGGCCACCCGAGACAAGAAATGAGTGTTCTGAGTCTCTGAGCCATCGGTTCCAAGTGTGGTCAAGCCTACCTAATAGAAACTGTTATCAGCTGACAGGTAATCAGCTGGCAGGCAGGACAGACCCTGAGGCTCCTTAACCTCACTGACAGAGAGACACAAACCCAAGTCCTTCATGGGAGGGCTCCAGCTCTCCACGAGCAGCGAGCAAGACAAGAAAATGACAATCCCTACAGGCGAGTTGAAATCTGCCCACCTCTCTGCTCCTGGGCAGTTCTGTCCGGTCCAGGGCAGAGTAGTTGAAGTGGGGCTCGTAGATCATTAAGTCCGGTCGCTCGATGTCCAGTATCGCTTTGTCTTTGGGGATGGCTGCCAAGTCCTTGTATCCTATCACCTGGTTATCCATTTTGGCCTAGAAAAGAGGGAATGAAAGAAGGCAATATCTGTCAGATCGCAAGGTCTTCTTAAAAAAAAAAAGAATGTGGCACAGTACTGGCCAGTTTAAATACTGTTTTACTGGGAGAAGTTCAGATTGAGTTTATTAATACCATGAGCTGACTGAGATTGTGTCTTTCTGGGGAGATAGCAGAGAGAGAAGTAGATATTCTTAGCGCAACACGACTAGATTTCTGCAGAGCCGCAGAGCGTTATGTAACACACAACCACCTGTCTACTGAATCGCTGACGAAGTCTCAGGACTGCTTTCTAAAACAGCAGCTCCTGGCAGGGAAACGCAGGAGTCATGGATCCCTCCGATAGGAATCAACAGGTCACCACCTGGCTCTTCATACAGCCCATCCTGAGTCAGAGCCCAAACAAGCCCTCCAATCAGGCAGCAGATTTCACCCTGAAACCCTGGCCACCGGGAAGGATGAGTCTTTTTCTCCAGTGTTAAATGGATCAAGAAATCCTGTAACGTTTTTGCTATTTCTAGGCCTTGCCTTGACCTCACCCCTAAAGCCCTTGTTATCTTCAGGCAGGGTGAACCTGTGTGCCCTCTGTTATCTTTGCTGTGGGAGACTTTCTTCTGCTTCCTTTTAAAAGACAGTCAGGAGTCCGTCTCAGAAGATAAAAGCAGTATTTATTTCACGTGCAATGGAGCGAAACACAGAGGTGCTTGACGTGTTTTTCTCAAAGTGATGAAACTAGAACAGCCCTTAAATATTTTACGTTTTCCATCACGCTTCCCTGTGCTGATCAGACTGGCAGCATTCCAAGATCATGCTCATCTTCCTCCTCCCTATCTGCCAAAGATCACTTCCTGTAACACAATTGGTCACTTAGTTTCGCAGCAGGCATTCCTGTCTAACAGTGTAGAATTACACAGTAGCCCTTGCGTCCAGCATTCTTTCACTGGGGCTCAAACCACTTCTGCAAGTCCACCTTATAAAATACTGCAGCGTGGGGAGAGAAAGTGGGTATAAAGCTCACAGAGACCCTGTCCCCCAGCAGAGCAGCACTGGTCAGTCCAGAGACAGTCTGCGTTAAGGACACTGGGCCAGGGGCAGCGCAGGCATGTGTTTACACAGGAAGAGCGCTAAATACCTCCTACCTTTGTGTTACTTTCGCACTATCTGTACATTGTATTGTAAATTGCAATTGTGTGATTTATTGTATCCTAATGTTAATCGAATCCCGATCAATTCCTGTCCTTCTACTCTTCTAGCCCTCTTAATGAGCTCGAGGACAAAGCATTTCATTGCCGACAACACCGCTGTATGCTGTAGTGTTCGTGCATTGATAAATAAACCTCGATTGATTGACTGATTGACTGGTTGATCGATTGGCGGAACGGGGCCAGGCTGCGGATCAAAGGGTGGTGAACCTGCACGAGGGGTCCGGGAGAATCCGGAGCCGGAGTCGGCGGAGAGAGGGGGGGCTGTTCTTACCATGATGGTGGCGGCTGGAGAGCCAGGCACACTGGGGCCCCGGTTGGAGCCCACACTCCCCGGAGACGTCCTGGTCTGCTGCTGCTGGGAAACACAGGCCGGCGTGAGAGGGACACGCACGGGCACCAGGGAAAAGCACACTCCGCTGCACAAAACAGGGCCGCTAGCTTCCTGCGCGCTGAGTATATAATCACGTTCCTGACAGGCATCTTGGGAAAGGTACCCTTGGGAACAAAGCATCCCCCAAGGAGGGCACAAAGTCCCGCAATTCTCTTTTCAGCCACTGGTGAGGTCCGCTCGCTTGGATATCTCTCTCCCAATCGCATCCCCATTTGGAAATAAAGAGAAATTTCAGGAGCCCTCAATGGAATTTAGACAGGAAACTGAGGTTAACAGCCCTGTTCTTGTGAATATGTGTCATGGGATCTTTAACGACCAGGGACCCTGGCCCTCAGTTTAATGTCTCATACTACAGCAGTGTGCCCAGCCACCTTCCCGGGACTGGTATTATTGGGAAATTCAGGTCCAGGGGAAATAGCGCCTTCTACTGGTCCACTAACACCTTCCACAGCTGCAACCAGCTGTTTCTTCTGAGGCTCCCAGTGCTGGCCAGGCCATTACCTTGCTCAGCGTCTGAGGTCGGACAAACTGAGCCTGCAATGTGAGCGTGCCACTGACAAAGCACTGCAAAGGACTGATTCTAACTGTACCAAGAGATCAGCTGTGATAAAACGCTGCATATCCTCTTTTCCAGGATGGAAAAACAGGATCATTGGACTCTGGGTCTTAGAAGGAGCAGTGGAAGAATTAGATCAGTGCAATGGTTAGGAAATGGCCTGTCAGGCCAAGGAACACAGAGTTACACTAGAAAAATACAAAATGTAGAAAAATATGATTACCTTCTGCATCTTTTGAGTAGAAAAGAAATAACTTCTTTGATACACACCAGCCAAATTATTCTGTTAAGAACAGAGAGAGAGGAAACAACACTGATGTGAAAATCGAGTTCACGCAGATCTGTTTGCACAACCTAAACTCAATGATGGTTACAGACCTTCTGAAATTTGAAAAGCAAAGAACACATTTCATGGCTGTGGTTATGGTCACTTAATCACAGCTATCCGAGCCGCCTTTCAGCTGGGGGAACAGACGTCAGTGTGTCAGGGTAATCATATTCGGATCCATCAGTTTCGGGGTAAAACTCAATTACAAGGCACTGGAAATGCAGTGATGAATCCGTGACCCATTCAGCGCAGTGAGGGCAGCGACAGTAATGACTGAACCACGCCGAGGTGGGGGCTGGAGGGGAGGCAGACTCCACTGAGTCTCATAAAAGGCCCTCACTCTAGAACAGAGGCAGGCATCCTCAGCTCTGGCCATCCACAACCTTTACAGGGCTGACCCCTGGACGGATTCCTTCGTGACTGAAGAGCACTTCAATAATGAAGGGTCAGGGGGAACAGAGGTGTACAACGGTGTGCCACAGAAGAGCCAAGATCACCCACCCCTGATCGAGAACCTCACATCCCTGCTGGAATCGGCAGAATGCTGTCTGCAGATCTACGGATCCTTCCCTTTAGACCTCCCCTGCTATCCTGTAGATCCTGTAGCAAGATCCCTTGCTATCCCAGGGAACACAAGTTCACTGGCGGGTGAATAACAGGTCTGGAGAGCTTTTAACTGATCACGGTTTTGTAAAACATGGAAAAATAAAATGTTGAAATGGTCTGTTGGGGGGGAAATCTGAGGAAATGCTCTGCTGTCATTTTTTTACTCTGCAGTCAGTTTTTTTTCTGCCATCCCACAAAGCACCTGTTTCTAGCCTGTTTCTGTTAAGAAAGAGAGTGCATGCAGAGCTGCAGCGCTTGAGAGCTCCGAGCTGTTCGGAGCTGTACAATATCAGGTAAGTCAGGGGTACCAGGGGCACGATGACCCCTCTGGCTTCTCTTCTGCATGACCTGACGCCGGTCCGATCTGTGAATCTTTCCTGCTCCGTGTCAGCCTGCAGACTGACAGTGTGCACCACTCCTTCACTCTCACAGGAGCCAGACAACACCCTGCACGCCTCTCAAACAGACTCTCATGCACAGCGCTTTTTTTCCTTTCTCAAAACACCATATTTCCATCATGTCTTTCCCAGATGGAGTTTATGGCTTCAGCGCAGACCCTTCCAAATGCACAATGCCAGCTAAAGTCAGATGAAATGCCTGTACTCATAACCAGTTCTGCAAACTGCTATAAAATCTGAGCTCTCTCCGAACGAATCGCAGGACCTCCTTGATATGGATTTAGCAGATTTAGCAGTTAGCTGACACAAATATTGAAACATTTCGATCACAAGAGATGTACGATATTGCAGATAACAGCCCATAACTGCACATGAGATATTAAAACGCCATATCAATCATCTGGCACCGTTATCCATCAGCAATTGTGTTCACGGTAAGGAACATTGTTTACAGTGTGATCTGCTTCCACACTGTACGGCCAAATCAGGGAGCAGCATGACAAGACCAGCAAAGCTAACGAACGAAAAGAGCTGAAGGCTGGGACTGTTCACGTGCCCTCTCTTCCACTGTCCAGCTGCTCGCTAACCTGATCGAGAGCTTCAGGAGGACTGAAGTCCCTCCTGTCCGCCCTCTGCCTGCCCGGAGGACACGAGCAGAGCAGCGACTGGTAAACCAGTGAAATCCAAGCCAGGCCTGTTCTCCCTGCACTCCCTCCACAGGCGCTGGGTGTAATCGGACCGCTCCCCCAGGGCTGCCCAGTCCAGCTCAAGTACCAGCCCCTGCCCAAGCCAAAGATGGCTCTACTGGTCCCACTAAGAGCCTCAAGACGTCAGTGACTTCTGATTCTCCTTTCTGGGGTGATGGCTATGCTACCCTCTCCCCCCGACACATGCACGCCTCCAGCCGAGACCAGGTCAGGACACGCGGTCTGTGCGCGGGGCGAGACCCTGAAGGGAGAGCAAACCGGCCAGCGTGTCTGGAGACAGGCTGGGACAGGAAGGCCTGGGCACCCCCTGCGCTGCCAGCCTGCATGACACAGAGGTCATCCCGCAGGATAGACGCCACGGCTCGTGCCGGGAAATTTTGTTGATGGCGAACAAAGCCACAACACCAAAAACCGAGAAGGTCCCTTGAGAAACCCAGGCTCAGGGCCTGTATTTCACAACACAAACAGGACCTCCTTTTGCACACAATCTGCTTGACGTCTGTGCGCATCTCTCTTTCCATCTGGGAATGACTGGCCCTCAGTCAGGCCGGGTCTTCCCTCCTGTCCTTGGAGCCCAGCACTCCAGTTTACCTCTTTAACTGTTACTGTCTCACTATCATGGGGGGGGTCTGTACCCCGGTGCTCATACCTGAGACTTCCAGATGGGTCATGTCAGTCAGATTGAGGTCGCTCAGCCCTCAGACTCAGTTCTGAAAAAAGAGAGGGCATGAAATAGAATCAACAACCATTTTCATACTTTATTCACTTACAAAAAGGCGTCTGGATTGTTTGAGGTGTGCAAGAACTTTCCATTTTTCCCTTCTCCTAGGGAAAGGCGGCTGTTCTTCACTGTCTGTCTGTTTCTGTACAGAGTTTTCTACACATGGGCACTTCTTTGCTACAACCATCAATGCTAGTCACCCACTGCCTACCCCCACTCAGGAACGAGAATTTAAAACCTAAAACAGGAGACGATTCCTTACACAAAGGGTTGTAGGAGTGTGGAATGAGTTACCAAAGCATGTAGTTGAAGCTGATATTCTGTCAAGAAACAGCTGGATCAGATCCTAGGATCAATTCGCTGCTAACAATCATGGAAGTAATACGATTTCCTGTTTAATCATGGAAGCAGGATGATTTTCCTGTACAGTCATGGAAGGGGGGTGATTTTTCTGTGGAAGGCTGGAAGTGGGATGATGTTCCTGGACGGTGATTCCAGCAGAACGTGCCTGTGTCCTAGCTCTGGGGGAGAGGAAAGGCTTGTGGCGGGCGACTCTTTATCGCCCCCAAGTGACGCCAGGTGGACTCTCATTTCAAGTGCCCCTTCACCAAACTGACTGACTGGGATGGGTCTGACTTCCAGAACCCCACTTTCAGAGCCCCTGCCCCTCAGCTTTCCCAGGTTAAAGGCAGTGAGGCCACAGTACAGGCCAGACTGGAGAACAGAAGGCTCACTCACTCCCTGATGAGTGCTGTTAAGCTATAGGCGTCTTGCATGCTGCCCTGGGTAACCATGACAACTAATTATCCCTTTCTGCTGCCCCCCCTGTTCTGATAAATGATACTGGACTTCTACCCTGCAGCAGTTCATCATCTACAATAACCTCTCCACTGACCCTCCTCTTCCTCACCCCCCCACTGACCCGCTCTTCCTCCCCCCTTCACTGACTTTCTCTTCCTCACCCCCCCACTGACCCCCTCTTCCTTACCCCCCTAGTGACCGCCTCTTCCTCACCCCCCCACTGACCCCCTCTTCCTCACCCTCATCAGGTGTGAACTGTGAACCTGAAGAAGGTTCCAGAGCCAGAACGTTGTGTCTGAATAGACCGCTACCTGCTCCTTTCGCGCCTTGTGTAACTCTTACTGTTCTTCACCCCCAGAGCTGCGAAACACCTTCCTAATGGCGCTGGCGCCCTGTAAACATGGAGCACACAGTTTCCTTCACACTAAATCTTCGAATTCTCTGACAGCGACGCTACTTCCTATGAGCACTTCTTCAGGGTCAACAATGAAACACGAACCAGAGGCGGAATCTATGCGGAAGGGCATTTAAAACTGACACCAGGAGGCATGTCTTTATGCAAAGGGTTGTGGGAATGTGGAACAAGCCACCCAGCCACGCTGCTGAAGCCATGCTACCCTCGCTTCCTTCAAGAAATGGATGGGATACAGGGATCAATCAACTACTGTTAAACTGGCAAAAGTGTGCTGCTGTCAGATTGTAGCGAATCTCTGACAGGACAGAACGAAGAGTTAAGAAAAATGGAATGGATGTCAAGGTGCACAGCACACCGCGACGGAGGCCAGCGTATGCAAATAGTTTTAATCTTTAAATACCAGCTCCCAGGAATAAACACACCGGGTGAAAAGCTGTAAAAAGAGAAGGCTCTGGATCTCACACCCAAGGAGAAACACAGGCCAAATGCGTCCCAACGTCTGAGTCACTGAATTCAAAGCCTGTTTTAAGCCTAAAACCGTAATCCATGAGCTGCACTTTAGATTTGCTTAACAATATAGACCTCAGAGGCTCAGTGCTGCCAGCAAATCAGACACAAACAGTGAACAAAACACTTTCGGCAGTTTTCAGACACAGTGACGCCCCCCCCTCCCCCCTTTGCAAAGAGCTCAAAACGTTTAAGCGCACGCCCCTCTCTTCTCAAATGAAATAGCGCCCAGCATCCGACCCGTTAAACGGGCTTGCTCGGGTTTAATTCAAAGGAATTGATCTGCAGAACAGATCAATTTCCAGCTGATCCATCATTTCCGAGGGATCACGTCAAGGGTGCAGTCATAACAGTTCATCAATTACTTGGCGTGGTAATAATTACCGCAATCTAATCTACACGTATACTAAAATTAACTGCAAATACATTCAATCCCCCAGTCCTACAACATTCAGATGCACACTCTTTTTCACACTGCCGGTTATGTAAAGGATTCTGGATTATAATTGTGTTATTTCTAGCTGTGTTTTGGTAGCAGCATAATCACCCTTCCCCTGTTCAAAGCGTCAGAAATAGCACAAAGGCTTGTGGGCCAGGAGATCGCGTAACTCCCCGCGCACCGAAGTGACAATCTGTGACGGATTATCCCGCCATACGAAGAAACACACCGCGTCTGGAATGCTCCTGTTTGCGATGCGCGCTGTCACTTTTCCTCCCAGGCACTTCGAGAAAGTTTCCTCCTTGTGAGAAAATTCAGGATGGGAGCAGTGCAAGACGGAGACTTGCATGCAGACTGGAAAGCAGTCTTTCATGGTGGTGGGAGATGCCTGGAGATTTATTTACTCCTATTTTCAAGTTCACGTTCAAGTTTATTGTCATTATACTCATATACAGGTATATGGTATAACGAAATGCTATTTAGCTAGCTCTCAGACAGTAAGAAGTACAAAAAAACAACAACAACACAATTGTATAAGAACAGAGACAACAGACAGTGTGCAGAACACAACAGGCAATGTGCAAGACTTTATTTTCCATTGTGTTTCCATTTTTTTCCCCATTGTGTTCTAAACTCTGTTTATGCACAACACAGCTGACAGACAGAGCACTAACGCACAATCACACCCCGACACTTGGCCAGCAGTGTCAGGGGTGCAAGCAGTGACCACACACTACAGGCGTGTTACAGTAAGACAGTCAGCAACACGTGCAGATGCAGTACAGGTCAGAGTGTTTGAAATTCACACTTTAATCAATAGCTGGGACCCAACAAGGAGAAAAGAGAGGTGTGACCTTCTAATGACCTTATTTCCCCACACTGACAGAAGAATAAAAAACAGAGTCAGAAACGGAACTCGTGTCTAAATGAAAAAAGAAAAGCTCAGCACAGGAAGGTTTTCTCCCATTTCTTGTGTTCTTCCGAAAGGGCTGGCAGGACGATGCCTATTCCAGGACCATCTGTCCAGCTCCTTCAGGAATTTGGAATTTGTGCATTTGTGTCTCAGTTACAGAAAAAAACCCATCAGATCCACAGGCCGGCTTAAAATATCTTGTACAGTGCAGATGGGAGGGCAAATTCAACTAATTGAGGAGATCACAGACTGCGAGTGAACTCATCCTGTAAAACCCTCTCTAATGCACTGAAACCACAGAGGAAAAGGAGCACAGACTCTCAGCCTCCGCGCGCATTTTACCCAGCAGTCACCCCTGCAGGACATGTGCATGGAAGCCATTTGTAATATCAGCAAATGGCTTCCATGTTAGCATGTTAAATGAACTCAGCAGGCTGCCTAGAGCCTAAGCTCTTGACTTCATGGAACGAGTTCATATTTAATGATTCATCTGACTTTGCTTCCCGGATAGAACCAAGAATCCCTGAACTAGCGGATGAACACGCTCTAATCTCATGTGACACAAACAGATACCTCTGCCAACTCACAGCCTCAGATTCAATTCCCCTACAAGAGTGGAGAGCACCAGTGGAAAGTGTGTCAGAATCAAGACTGTAGCTGCAGTGCACACTGACGTCGGGCTGTGCCACCAGTTCTCTTCGTTTATCTGCGTACCTGCTGACTCCTGCCTGACGCCTCAGCTCCTTTAGAAGAGCACACTTGAGACTGCGAAGATGTTTATCTATATCCCAAAACAGGCCTTCTGAAATCCTCCAACAAACCCCTCTAAAAACACATCCTTTTCAGACCCCTTGATGAGAACAGTATGTTGCTTAAAAGGCTTTAGAAAGACTTAAGAGGATTAGTCTTGAACGGAGTCTTGAACGCTGTCGAAGTGTGCTTCAAACCGAGAACAAGAGGAAACGCCTGCACACTTTTCACTTTGTTTACACAAAGGGTTGTGGGAGTCTGGATCAAGCTACTCAGCCTCATTGTTAAAACCGATACTTAAGTTTCTTTTCAGAAACAGCTGGAAGAGATCCTGGGATCCCTTAGCTGCCAAGCACCCAACAGACCAGGTGTTCTGAAAGGCCTCCTTCTGTCTGTAAGTTCTCTGTTGTTCTTATATTAGGAAAGGGCCTAGGCGAACCCCTCTGATGAAATGCCCTCTAGAAACCTCCCTGATGTCGGTATGACAACATTAAAGTCTACAGAAGGCCTGCTCAAGACTTTGCACTGAGCTCCAGCCTGCAGGACACAGCCGAGTCCCTGGAGAACCTGAGGCTGATTTCCTTACTCTTTCCGTCAGAGACCAGAAATATGCGGCCGTGAGCAGTGATCCGTGCGCGCGCCCATCTCTGGGAGCTTGTTGCCTTTTCAGAGGGGCTCCCGGACAGCGAGCCAGGGATTAAAGTGTGCCCACGTTAAGCTCTCCTTTGTCTTTGCTCCATAGCAGCACATTGCACAGATTTATTGGCAGTGGGGTGGTTTTGTGTCTGATGTTGTCTTCCCCTGCTTGGGCCGGCAGCGTTTCTGCTGACTTTTCTCTACAACAACAAATGCAAACGACCGGGCAATTCACATTCTGGGTGGCAACTTCCAGGGAGCTTTTGTGCAAGAATCCCGTAAATATCGGTTAAGTGGTTAGCAACCCTTCTGCTTTGTGCCAGGGACTCAGAACACACAACTACGTCTGCACCTCTCTGAGAGCTCGTCCCTGCCTACAAGACAACGTCTCCAATGTGCACCATCAAAAACGAAGGCGGCTGGGTTATTTTCTTTCTGCCAGGCTGACTCGCACAGTCGCAGGCGTTTTCCCACCAGGCTCTCCGAGAGCCTGCCTGGACCCCACCAGGACCCTGCCTCTGTCCGTTTTCCTCACCCCCCCAGCAAGCCCCGACAACAAACGGACAAGAAAGAGAAACCAGCAACACACATGCAGCTGTTCTCGAGATTTCATACTGCTGTCCCCAGTCCCCCCGAGCCACCGCGCTCACCCTCACGTGCTCGTGCTGACTGGTCATGATGGTGGGAATACCTGGGGGGGATTCTCACCCAAGGGAAGAACGCCCAGCCGTGGTAGGCAGGCATGGTGGCGCAGTGGGGCCCTGGGTTCAATTCTTGGGGTGCTATCTGTTTGGAGTTTATATGTCCTCCCTGTGTTCCTCCCACAGTCCAAAGACAAGCTGGTGGGTTAATTGGTTTCTGGGAAAACTGGCCCTTGTGTGAGTGCACGTCGGCGTCAGTGTCTGTGTGTGTGCCCTGCGATGGACTGGCGTCCCCTCCAGGGTGTACCCTGCCCTGTGCCTGTTGCTTGCTGGGATAGACTCCGGCTGCTCAGTGATGCCAAATTGGAAAGCAGTAACCTCTGTGGTTACTGGGGCTCTAACACATCACAGGCCAGGAGAAAGGAGGGGAAAGAGCTGCGAAAGCAACAAAAGCAGGATTTTTCTAGCCAGTAAATGTCCGATAAAGCAAGCTCGCTGTCTGGAGCTCTTCAAGAGGGCCGAGAGGCTCTGGAAACTGGCCCCAGCAGACTGCTCTCCTCTCCAGACCACAAAAACACTGAGCCAACGCAGCTTATCAGAGATGTCACATGGGGCCCCCCGAGCTCTATCAAGACAACCCAGAGGAGACTGCGAAAATGTGCTGGGAAGCACAAAACCTAAAAAGTTACAAAACAAAACTTGGAAAACAGAAGCAGCTCCCCACTTCCAAAACGCACGCTGGCCTGACCAAAAATAAACCACCAAACGAAATGAAACAAATGTCGCACCTCACCTCCAAGACCCGTTTCTAGAGCAGCAGAAGAGCACACTCGCTCACAATGAGGAAAAAGTAATTCGACAAAACAGAAAGAGGCAAAATGAGATAGTGGAAAAAAACAATTCTTAATGATACGCATTGGTTTCCATGACGACGACCTTCTGGTGTCGACAAGGAAATCCTAAGCTCCACCCCCCCCCCCCCAGCCCTGAACAGAACACACTTATCTCGGCACAGCAGAGCAGGCCGCCGCCCAGAGCCCGCCCCCCCCGTCGCCGTGGCAACACTCGCCCCACCTGTCCCCTGGCCACCCGCTGCAGATTCATCACCTCGGCTCGGCCGCTGCTCCCCGGAGAGGCTGCGGCCCCAGATAAGGGCGGCCCAACCACAGCGCCGCCGCCCCACCCGGCCCCCAGACCGCCGCGCGGCGCGGGAGATAAGAGAAGGCATTCCCATACCCCGCTCCTGATTCAGACCGCCCCCCTTCAACAACCGTCCGCTCCCTTCACTGCGTGAAGGCTGCACGACATTCTGTACAGGCCGAGCCACCTGGCGCTGACCCAGCCACCCGGAGACACCGAGCGAGGCGACATGTGAGATTACACAGATTCCTCATGAAGACAGAATGACATTTTGGCAGGAAGGGTTGATCCTCATCTCACCAATGGATATCCAGTCAGCCTCGCACCTGGAAATTCCAGTAGTGCCTTTTTCCCGTACCCCCTCCTGCCACCCCATCTACAGCCCTCGGGCCTGTGAAGCAGGGCTCCACTCCTCCATCCAGGCCAGCTATGCCGAAAGCACACCCTGCATGGCTCGTCTCTCTTGCATTTATTAGGATCCAACTGGACTACTGAAACGTGGAATAGTGTTATCTTAATGTCCTCCAGGGGGCAGCGATCTCAGCCTGCGCTGCTTGCCTGTCATGCCTCCCAATGGGCTGGTTCTGTCTGCCCTGCTGTTCGGCACTGCATCTGGGTGTGCCGCACGGGCTGTGCTGGTGTGTCCGTGATCGCCAGGCAGGCCCCGGTCTGCTCCCTGATCAAGCTCTCCGGGCCTCACGGGGCTGGGAGACACAGCCGCAGCGCGCAGCACGAGGAGCCTCGTTAAGAGCAGATCGCTTTCTCTCTCCGGCCCTTCGCCGTCTTTTCTCAGCGGAGCCGGCAGTGTTTATCTCTCCTCCGAGGAGCTGGCAGGATTCAGTTCAGCACTTCTGCCGCGTCAACTTTAGATGAGAAAAATTCAAGCAATGAGCTCGACCCACAAGGAATGGGGAGGGGGCTCAACTCAGGCGCTCTCCACCAGCCTTTGATAGGAGAGCACACAAAAAGCAGGGGGAGAAAAAATGTCTTTCTTTCTATCTTGCCCGCACAAGCTAGATAGGAAAGGACAGGGTAAAAATCTAAGGATCTATTCTGAGTCAGCAGTGATTTAGAAAAAAAGCAGTAAATCATAGCAGGGGATGGCAACACCTCAGTGTTCTAAAAACAGGAGGAAAAGGTTTGGCACTGAACTACTGTGAAAATAAGTTGCCACGTTTTATAGAGAGGGAAATGGCCAATATGAATTAAGAAGCATCTACAGTATCCTATCCCCCACATCTTCCCACAACCCAGGGGCATTTGTGAGAAACATGCAAAGACCCCTGTGGTACAGTCTGATGGATCCCTAGAACCAACACTGAGTTAGCAGCCATCAGAAAGCATCCTGACCAAACTCCTTCAGTCCCTTTGGGTCTGTGGTGAAACTGTGTTCCAATTAGCAGATGAATCAATGCTGGGGGAAGAGACTCCTGCCACCCTCCTGCCTCCCAGCAGGCCTCTGCGCAGCGGTCCGTGCTGGCAGGGCTGATAGAGACGAAGAGGACGTGTCTGGCCCCCGCTTCAGGCATCACATCCATCTTGTGCTGCACCTTTCTCCTTTCTGGTCTCTTTCCACTCATCTTCAGCACTGACAAAAAATATAAATACACCACAGCTTCAAGCACATCAGAGGACGTCTGGCCTGCCTGGTAGTTTGGAATTATTTGATTTCAGCCCTTTCTTGAAAGAAGCCAGCGTATCAGCTTCAACAACCTGGCGAAGCAGCTTGCTACAGACTCCCACAACCCTTCTTGTAAAGAAGCGCCTCCAGATCTCGGTTTTTAATGCACTTTTCCCCAGTTTTCCACCTGTGCCTTCTGGTTCGTGTTTCACTTTTCATTCCGAAGAAATGCGACTTTGTCAAAGCCTCTGAGAATCTGAATACTTGTATCAGGTCCCGCTGTGACGTCCTCTTTTCTGTTCAAGTCGACAGAGGTTCGGTTTCTTCAGCCTGTCAGTGTCGGACATTCCCTGAAACCCCAGAGTGTATCTGGTTGCTCCTCTCCAGACTGATTCCAGAGCACTACATCCTTTCTATAGCGCAGTGACCAAGATTCTGTGCTATTTTAAATAAAGACGTTACCAGTGTTTTTACCTTCCAGATCAACAGCTGCCATTGACCCCTGCCGTGTGCTGGGACTTTACCTGCATGTAAAACAGTGACCTCACAGCTAAAGCTCCCCCTCCCCTCACAGACCCTGTGTTCCCCCTACCCTCATAGACCCTGTCCTCCCCCTACCCTCATAGACCCTGTCCTCCCCCTCTCCTCATAGACCCTGTCCTCCCCCTCTCCTCATAGACCCTGTGTTCCCCCTCCCCTCACAGACCCTGTGTTCCCCCTCCCCTCATAGACCCTGTGTTCCCCCTACCCTCACAGACCCCGTGTTCCCCCTCCCCTCACAGACCCTGTGTTCCCCCTACCCTCACAGACCCTGTGTTCCCCCTCCCCTCACAGACCCTGTGTTCCCCCTACCCTCACAGACCCTGTGTTCCCCCTCCCCTCACAGACCCTGTGTTCCCCCTCCCCTCATAGACCCTGTGTTCCCCCTACCCTCACAGACCCTGTGTTCCCCCTACCCTCATAGACCCTGTCCTCCCCCTCTCCTCATAGACCCTGTGTTCCCCCTACCCTCATAGACCCTGTCCTCCCCCTCCCCTCATAGACCCTGTGTTCCCCCTACCCTCATAGACCCTGTCCTCCCCCTCTCCTCATAGACCCTGTCCTCCCCCTCTCCTCATAGACCCTGTGTTCCCCCTACCCTCACAGACCCTGTGTTCCCCCTCCCCTCACAGACCCTGTGTTCCCCCTCTCCTCATAGACCCTGTGTTCCCCCTACCCTCACAGACCCCGTGTTCCCCCTCCCCTCACAGACTCTGTGTTCCCCCTACCCTCACAGACCCTGTGTTCCCCCTCCCCTCACAGACCCTGTGTTCCCCCTCCCCTCACAGACCCTGTGTTCCCCCTACCCTCACAGACCCTGTGTTCCCCCTCCCCTCACAGACCCTGTGTTCCCCCTACCCTCACAGACCCTCCGCTTATTCCCCTCCCCTCATAGACCCTGTGCTCACTTCACCTCTCCCCATATACCCTGTGCTTATTCCACTGCCCTCATAGACCCTGCGCTCCCCTCCCCTCACAGACCCTGTGCTCATTCCCTTCCCCTCATATGCTATTGTAATGCATCTGATAAGGCAGGAAAACATAACCCCAGTCCCTCCAGGACCAGGACTGGACTCCTGTGCTCCAGCATTCACACCACCGTGCGCAAGAGCTCAGAGGCAGTCTATCCCAGCCCACCCAGGCCTCTTCGTCTCTCTGAGCACGGAGGAGGCCACTACCAGGGGGCAGCGTGACTCACAGGATGACACAGGACTCGGCCACCAGCTCCCCACCTCCGCTCTGCCTTGAAACGGTGCTTCGTGCTCAGAAGCAGCCCCTACGCAGAGAAGTGCCCCCCACACTGCAGAAGACTGATTGTGCGGACTGCTGCAGGCAGTTCTACCAGAATGGCTGAAAGGCACAGTATTTCCCAGCAGGCCTCTCTGTGCCTCACGGGTGTCACGGATCGTAAACCCCTCCTATTAAGGACGCTCCAGCCCTTCCTAGTTTATGATTTATCTCCTGCACCTGCCTCCGGTTCCAGCCCCCGTCCTATGAAAGCCAGACGTTCCTGCCAATCTGGGCTCAGCTTTGGAAGATGGACGCCCGGAAGCCCGCCTACCCGTGAGTCCAGGAGCGACTCCACAGCATAGGCTTCACAACGGCGTCCTGACCATCTGGGTCCAGGACTGGGAGCGTCTGGTCTCGTTACCCCTCTTTTATTCCCCTGACCCTTCGCCTTTACCTTCGTTCGTCTGTGTCAGGATGGATCACCCGGCTTTGGACATTGGCTTTCCCAGGATATTCTAACGGACTCCCTGGGACTTGTTTGCCCTGGACACCCCCCCCTCGAGCACCAGTGCACCTTGGACACGCCCCCTGTTCTTCTTCCAGCCCCTAGCCTAGTCTTTTTTCCATGTGTTTTCTCACTCCCTTCCAGATTGTGCTGTCTGCATAGGGTCCTGAAAGACGCTTCGTGACAACAGGTATCAATGCACAACCCTAGAGCAGTCACGCTCACAACCATAAAGGGACAATCAGCCTGTCCCTCTGCCGGTACAGTGTGTGGCTGTAATACAATGTCCTGCCTGTGACAGAACAACAGTAGCAACAAAATGCATAATATGGAAGACAGTTTTCATTCATTTGCAGATCTTTAAAAGGTTGGAAAAGCATATCTGCATTTTAAACACAAAAGAGTGAGTATTTTGGAAGTATGTGATGACTAATGCTAGAACTTCTGTGCCCAGAAGTCTCTAAAATGCCTCAGATGAGATTTTAAATGATTAAAAGATTTAAAAAAGAAGTACAATACTCCAGCCCTGCAGCTGAATACAAAACATAACACTGAAAACCAGGGTTTGTGACAAGATAATGGTTTTCTACATTTTGTGCATTAAAAGCGAGTATTTTATCACAATGTCACTTGACGTTATAATTAACACAGCAGCACGTTCTGATCCACAAAACTTCCGCGTGAGCACAGCATTGTGGGCAAGTGGTGATTAGCAGGCACTTAAAGCTAAATCTGATTTGGAGTTTCAAGTTCATAACGAATCCAGCAATCGTGAGCAAGGCTGTGTTGTCAATCAAGGAATATTTACGGTGAACGCAGTAATGTTACAGTTGCGTAAGAATACTCTCTGTGGGTGGATTGTCAAATTAGTTGCGTTAAACTGTACATTTCTAAAAGGGATAAATATTGCAGAACATTCTTTTTTTCCTATCAATTGCAGCAACAGTTTTTTCAGATGATGAATATGCAGATGTATGGTACCCACTGCGAAGTACGGTACTGTATTACAGGGTTCCTTAATGGAACATGAAAGCGTTCAAAGAAAATGTGTTCAGCCCTTTACAGGCTGAGTAAAACCAACACTGTGCAATTAAAAAATTGGTATTATAGGAACACTTCTCTTATAATAATTCAATAAATTCAAAGAATGTGCACATATTGACACAAAGAGCAATACCACAAAACCTGCAGAGACACTGGACTTACACAAGCAGTCTAATGAGACAAGTTTTATTTGCATTCAGGGCAGCACAGTAGCGCAGTGGCCAGGGCTGGGGCCCTGGGTTCAATTCCTGACCTGGGGTGCTGTCTGTGTGGAGTCTGTATGTTCTCCTCAAGTTCACATGGGATTGCTACAACAATCCAAAGACATACTGCTAGATTAGCTGGCTTCTGGGAAAACTGACGCTGGTGTCTGTGTGTGTGTCCTGCGATGGACAGGCTTCCTGTCCAGGGTGTACTCTGCCTTTGTGCAACCTGTTGCTTGCTGGGATAGGCTCTGGTTTCCCAGCGATCCTGGACTAATAGTTAGAAAACAGATGGATGGATTTGAAGTCACTGAAGGATTTTACTTTAGCTCCTAAACACAACCCCTATGAGATCCTTCAAGAAACTGCAGAAGAAACTCGGATTCCTCTCATACCCCACCTTTTGCATAAAATAAAGAGAAACGTATTGAATCAGATGAGGCAGACAAGTTTATGTTTTGTTTGCTTGATGAGACGGCGGATAATTTAATTGCGTCTGAGGCGAAGCAATTTGGGATATGGGAGTCTGAGCCCCTGCCAGGCTGTCAGCAGTCTCTCCTGTCTCCGAGCCCTGGCACCAGCACGGACACAGGAGCGGGATGCAAGAGGCAAGAGCTCGGGAATGATCAGGGCTGGGCTGAGACACAGAGCCCGTCCGAAGACTGACTGGTTTTCCAAAAAATAAACATGAATCCCTGAGCGGAGGCACCAGGTGAACCACCGGTTTACCTGGACTGAGAGGCTATATCCTTGACCAGCGAGTGGATCCACAGGCCAACACAGGGATCTACAGTAGGCAGAAAGAGCAGAGGACCTGCTGTTGTCTGAGGGGAGCAGGAGGGCGTCTGAACTGGTGTGGGGAGGGGGATGTGTGTGACTTTCCAACAAGATGCGATTAAAATCCCTCCTGCCCTTCTCACTCACAATCATTTATGCATTTTCTCTACCACATACAGTACACACAATCTTTTCTTTGCTAGTATCAGTCTCTCACCAGTCATCCCACCAAACACAAAACATTGCCTCTTTCCATAAAGGTTACATAAATGTTCTCCATAAATGAGAAGGAGCTACTTAGTCCATCTAACTCATTTTACATCATCCAACCTTTGAAGAATATGGGAGCACCAATAGCATGGCTAGGTTGCTTGTTCCAGTCACCCACAACCCTTGGTGTAAAGTAGTACCTCCTAATCTCTTTCTCAAATGTGCTTCCCCTCGGTCTGCCTTTTTGGTCCTTATGCTTTTAATTGGGTGTTAAATTTCACAGAATGCCAATGCCGAAGAGTTTTCTTTTATTATGAATGAAGCGGGCAGCATGATGGCACAGAGGTTAGCTTCGCTGCCTCCCAGAGCTGGGCGTCTGGTTTTAACTCCAGACCTGGGGTGCTATCGGTGTGGGGTGTGCATGCTCTCCCATGTAAACTTGGAACACTGAACCTGGTGTGAGTGTGTGTGTTTGTGTCTGTGTGCCCTGTGATAGACTAGTGTCCTGTCCAGGTGTATCCTGCCTTGTGACCTTTGCTTGCTGGGACAGGCTCCAGCTCCCCCTTGACCCTGTACTAGATGGAAGGATATATGTACAGGACTCTGAGGTAGCTTCCACAATGAGCACTTTATGGCCCTGTGCTCTATGTCACAGAAAATCCTGAAATCCACTATCTCACCACTGGAACACACTTTGCAAAAGAGAAAATCTAAATGAGTTCAATTACATGGGCCGCACTAACATCTGATCAACACAACCCCCGGCCCACCCACACTGCTGCTCTGGTCCGCTTCATACCTGATGACTCCTCTCAAACATCTAATCAAAAGAGAGAGGTTCAGCTTCTTCATCTTGTTCCTTCATTTTGTGTCACCCTGCTAACAGGCTGCGTTCTTCAGAAGCCCACTCAGGAGGAGGCCAGTCTGTAGTGTGGTTAAAAAGGAAGTACACCTGCTGACGGTTTAAGTGGATTCTAGCAGGGAGTGAGTTACACTTACTATACTTTTTCCACACAAAGATATTGAATGCTAGCTGATTTTTTAAAAATAAATAATGACAAAGTAGAATCTTTGTGCTGTTTGTCAAATGAGGTTATTTGTATCTACGATTAGGACTTGGTGAGGACGAGGTGAAGGACAAGTATGTCTCAACATGTTAAACATTAAAATCTCAAGCCTTACGTTTTCACACACTGTATGACTTCTCTCTTTGTGTTGGTGCACACGCTGCATTTAGCTAAGCTTGAATATGTTACCGGATGGGATTTTACTGCAGTTTTGGAGCTGCTGAAGCACCTTTTAAATCTGACTCCCATGTGAGAGAGCTCTTACACCTACAGGGTCACCACATCGTGCTACAGGGTCGCAAATGTGATCTTCCCACAATCCACAAAGCTTTAACAACAAGAGATTTCAAAATGTTATTATCAAATACCCAGCAACTCGAGAAGGTGTCAGCCGATAGTGAAGTAAAGAATTGAAAATTTTTAGTATTAACAGTACATTACTTTGATCTCTTTCCTTGCAATATTTTTGCTGGAAGGGAAAATCTCAATACTTCACAGGCGCATGCCCCAAATCAGAATACTGTATGGATCATTTCATTTCATCGTTGTGTTAAATAGCGACCCACGCAGTCAGTACTCCATTGCCATTAAACACTCCAGTACAGAAGTCGTGGAGATGCACTTGCAGGGATCCACGCCTGACTCTGTAGTGAAACACAGCAGGGAAGAGGAGGCGTTGGGAGCTATTGGTGTCTTTTTCTTGGAATCAAACTCTCACACAGGTAGGCGTCTGCCTCTTCCATCCAACCCCCTATTTATCTCCTCCACATAAACACATGCACACCTACACACATGCACACACCTACATACATGCCCACCTACATGCATGCACACCTACACACATGCACACACCTACATGCGTGTACACATGCACACACATACTCACACCCACCTCTATCCACACATACACCAACGTGCCCACGCATACACATACACACATGCACATACGCATGTGCATACACGATCACACGCACAAGTACACACACGCATGTACATGCACGGACACATGCATTCACATGTACACACATCTACTGCACACATGCTCATATATGTACACACATGCACTCGAGCACACTTGCATTTGTATTCCTGTCTTTGTGCTGACCTCCCATTGACCCTCATTCTTTTTTTGGTGACCATTTCGCTCTCCCATTAAATAAAACTCCATGTAGAGTGAGAGCAGATCCAAAACAGATCATTTTTTAACATTTTTGGATTTGTAAGCCAGTCAGTCTGAAATACAGTCAGTCCCACTCTGGAGATGCCTCCCCATTGATAGTACAACATGCCAATGCAAACACACACACCAGGGTATTACCTGGGAGTAACAGTGTAAGACAAGCATTCCTAAATGTACGTCTCCCTTAGTTTTGTTTCAGTTTTCTGCACATGTGACTTTTTGGACCCAGAAAGGAACTCTGGGAGCATGACACCAACTTGGAAAAAATTCCCCTAAGGAAGCTGGACATTGCAGAAGAATTTCCTGTTGCTTTTGTTGCTGTAGGATAACACTGGTGTCAGAAAGCTCTTCATGCTACTTGGCTAATGTCACCACTGGCTTTTACAAACATTTTCAAACCTGTTTGTACCCAAACACAAGCAGTGTAGGGCAGCGGTCCGGGTTCTAGACCTGCAACTTTAGGGCTGCAGGTTCGAATCAGAGGTGAGGCACGGCTTCTGTACTCTTGAGCCAGGCACCTCATTCGGGTTGCCCCTGCTTCAATTCTTAGTGGTATAAATACTTCAGTGTAAATGACTTTAGCTAAAACTGCAAGTTAGGTGCATTAATATCTTTTCAGATTTCTTTTCCGTGCTCCAAGAACATTTCCGTCTTGCTTTTCCAATTGGTCTGGGCTACTTTTCCACTTGCCGGACGCCACAAAGCCTTTTTTTTCCATTCGGACGCCGTGTAAACACGACAGACGTGTTCTGCAGCAGAACGGCAGTAACCAGCACACGGGCTCCCTTCGGACAGCGGAATACGAACAAGAGGACACAACCCGGAAACTACGTGGGAGTGGATCTGAAAACAAGAACAGCAGGCGTGACTTTACCCAAGGAGTGGTGGGAGCATGGAACAAGCTACACAGCCATGTGACTGAAGCCGATACTTTGACCCTTACAGACCCTGTGCTGTGGCATCCAGGATAAACAGGTCCCTAAAGAACAGGTCTGTGGGCCTCAGGCAGGGACAGGGGGGTACCTGAGAGAGACGCACACACCTCTGTGTGCAGCAGAGGGGCTTCTGATTCGAAGATGTCCCTCCAGCTCAGATGGATCCCAGCGGCTGTTTCTAGAAGGATCTCCGAAGGCACAGCTCCCTACCCTTAGTTACAGTCCTCAGTGCTCACCTGCTGAGAGCCAAGCCCCAGGGGACTGTTCTTAAAACCCCACAGGGCAAGACCAACAGGACCCAGACGCAGCCTCTCCCCCGTACCCCGGGGTGACAGGGAGTGAGTGCGTCTTGCTGTGTTTGTGGGGGCGCGGGTACAGGCTGTGACGTCTCCGCAGTGACAACGTGGGTCTGGCACAGCCCGGTGGTCTCCGAGCGGACAGGCTTCCTCAGCTAACGGCGCGGGTGAGAGAGGCGTAGCGCGGTGGGTCGGGTTAGGGAGTGGACAGCACCCCTCCTTCCCAATTCCCGGGACTTTGGGGGGGGAACGGCTTCTATCGAGGCGCTCGGACCAGGTTTGGACTGCGTCCAAGAGGCCTAAACTTGAAGCTGCAGTCAGTCAGAGGCGAGACGTCACGGAGGCACGGTCCTCTGTGGCCGCCGACACGCGTGGAGGCGGCAGCAGCCTCTCTCTCTCTCTCTCGGGGCGTGTGTGTGGCTCGGGAGGTTACTGATGGAGCTGTAACCATGGCAGACCGAGCGCGCGCCCGTGGAACCGCACGGGCCGCCCACACGGCGCTCCGGTTGCCTGGGATATTCATCCCACACACAGAAGATGCGGCACCGCACCGCACCGCACCCCCGGAGCCGACAGGGAAACAGAGAACTCCTTCCCGGGAACACGGCTTGTAACCCAACGTGTATATCCCGGCCATGTGTTCAAAGCAACGCTGCGGAATGCTTAAAAAAATAAATCCCCTTAAAGCCGTGTAACAGGTTGACGTGCTGAGCGAAAATGGCTTAACCCGAAGTCGCAAAAACAAGTGCGGATGTTTTTATAGAAGACCCCACGCAGCACCCTACCTCGGCCTCATTTCCACACAAAGGCAGGCGGCCGCTGTCACAAAGAATTCACCGTCCCGACATTTCCCCCCCACTCACCCGCCTAACTGTAGCACACTTGCACAGGTATTTTCATCTGACCGCAGGCGTTAACGATACAAGAGGAGCGTCCGGCGCTTGCACAACGCTGCTAACAGCTAGCGGTCAGGGCAACGGCACATGCCCAGCGCGCGTGTCGACAGCGAGGCGCAGCGCACACGGCCGGGAGATCGCGTCCGCTCCGCGCTGGGAAGACAATATCCCGATTTCTCTGGGCTGCCCTTGAACGGCAAGGCACCTGCGTCTCTCCCGCTCTCGCTCTCGCTTCTGTTACGTAAATCACCCCCCTCACCGCCAGATAAACGAATGACGGAGGGGGAAGAAGAAGAAGAAATGGAAGAAAATAAAAAAAAGAGCGAGCGTACAGTACGTCCGTCTCTGGTGGCAGGACAGAGCACCCCCCCCCACCCAGCGGAAATCACTCAAGGGCTATTACAGACATGTCGGAATTCTCCTCCTGTCTCAGCAGCGATCCCGGACACCCCTACAGCACCCTGACGGGACCCACACGGGCTGTTTTAGTAAGGGTATCCGCACGCGTCTGCCGTATGTCCATCCGTCAAAAAAAACCAAAACAAAACAAAACTACGCGTCCAAGCAGGAGACCGCGTAGCTAAATGACCGCTAGACCTGCCTTCGAATTGGCACCGACAGTCCCCGTGCAAGCCCCTAGCCCACAAAACTGTCACGCCGAACCGCCCGGGAGCCCCACGCTCTCCGCTCACCTTGTGGTTAAAACGTCGAGGAGATCATCCGTAAAATAACGGGACATTTCACGCTCACCTTTCGCACCTACAGCCGGCGGCTTCCCTACATTCGCGCTGGAGTCTCCTTCTTCTTCTTCTTCTTCAGTAACCCAGCAAGCTGAATTTTCCTCTTCTCTTGAATTTATCCCCAGGACAGGACTTTCAGTTTCGTCCGTCCGTCTGTGTGTGCGTGTGTGTGTGTTGTTTTTTAACCACAGGCCAGACCCTCCCTCCCGGTCCGTTCACACCGAGAGCTGCGCCGCTCTGCTCCGGCGGCGGCAGTGCGCGTCTCCGCTCCCGCTGCCTGGCGCACATCTGGCTCGATCCATTCTCGGCGAGGGGAGGGGTGGGGTTCTCGGGAAACATGACATGGCAGTATTTCGCTTCAGACAAGTGCACGCGAAAGTAAAACCCTCCCGTCCCTCGCCCGTGGGGGTGACGGGGCAGGCCGGCACAATGTGAGGTCGAGTTCAGAGCAAGGCGTGGACCTCACACCGCGCGTCTCCGACACCTGGCTGTCGCCGGCCTGCCTTCATTCCGGAATGTGTGACGACGCTTTCGTCGCTGGTCGACTTTTTTTTCACGATGAACTGACAACCCCCTGACTGGTGGCCCAGGTGGTCCTGAGGTGGTTGCCTCAGACATACGGCGCAAACAGGGAGCACATGAATTAACGCGATTCATTGCCGCTGGGGCGTCACGAGAGGCGTCAAGGCGAAAATGTCTGGTGTCTCTCAAGGAGCCGGCCCATGCCAGGAAGAACCTGGAACCCGGTGTACCTCAAAAAAAATAAACACTGGAGATGTAGTCAAGCGAGACGGGAGATTAAAAAAAATGAACTTCTAAAATGGTGTGAAATCAGGGCGTCTCATAAGCTGTGTTCAAAGCAGTGGAGAGCCTAACGAAAATGACCTAAAGGTGTCTATAAAAACAGGTCTTTATAGAGAAGGGGGACATTTCTACAGAGACCTAGAGGTCACCTCTAGCCTGTCCTTGCAAGGGATAATACAACGAGCGGGAGGTGGAGGAGCTGGCCCCGGCTGGGACGCTGCCCGGGACGAAGAGGAACATCGCTCTCCTCTCCTCCGCGTCTCCGGGTCTGCGGTCTGACACGTGACGCGCTGCCATTAGCAGCCCATTTCCTCGGGCATCCTAGCAGCCGTTGCCAGGGCAACCACCTCTCTCGCGGTGGAACCTAAAGCCGGCTGCTCTGGGCATTAAGGAGATTAGAGTTTTTACGATTATAGCAGGCTTTTAATGCGCCCACCGCCCCGCCTGCACTTCACCGTAGGCAAAGCGAGGTCGGAGGCAAGGCCCGGCTGTCTATCTTTGTGCGATACGTCCTGAAAAAAAAAAAGCCCTTTTTTCGCCAATCCGTCCGCAAAAAATCACCCGCCCGTGAATGTTTTAAATCGGCTCGCAAGAGCTACAAGAGACCGTAAGAAAGCTGTGAAGCAAAATCGGGTTATGTCTCGGGGGGGGGGGGGCGATCCTTAGGAAGGAAAATAGACATCTCGCGGCGCGCTTCTGCGTGGCGCTGGCTTTGCGCGCGCGCCTTTGTGTCCCCCCCGCGCGCGTGAGACCAGGTCCTCCCGGCACGCGCCTCGGCGCTTCCAACGGGACAGCGCGCGCAGAACAAAATCGGCACACGACCCGCCTGACCTTCATTCTTCACCAGACCGACTCGCCACTCCACACAGAAGAAGCGGGAGCACAGGTCGTAAACCAACCGGCGTCTGTACAGCAGCGTGGCGGCCGCTGTGTCCGTTGCACCAGCCGGATTAGAAGGACTGCAGAGCGACTGGACAGCGCACTGGCCCTGCGAGGAAGGACAGACCAGGGGCACCGACGAGCAGTCAGAACTGCAGTTTGACCCCAGTTTGACCCCAGGGCTGATCCCCCTGTCCGGTCAGCCAGACTGGAGTCGGTTCGGTCTTCTACTGGGGCGTCGTGAGTCATCTGTCACCTGTCAGCAACGGATACGCTGTAGCCACCCCTCCATGTTGTAATCGCTTCTACAGGACCGCGGGGAGCTGGAGCCTATCCCAGCAAACACTGGGCTCAGGGCAGGGTGCACCCTGGACGGGACACCAGTCCATCACGGGGCACACGCACACCAGGGCCAGTTTTCCTGACAACATGCAAACTCCACACGGACTGGGCCCCTGGTCCACAATCGAACCCGGGGCCCCAGCGCAGTGAGGCAGCAATGCTGAGCACTGAGCCACAGTGCTGCTTCTAACGCGGCGTCTTGTTTCTGATCAGGTACGACCAGAATCCACACACCTTCCCTCTTGAGATCGAGCCCACACAGCCATGAACAAGGCAGCCTGTTGAAAAGCAGGGGAGGCTGCATAAGGAGAATTCTCCACGATCCAACTGGCAACGAGTGGGACTGATACACCAGTTATGGCGGTAAGGAGTGGCTGGATTAAACACTGCAGGCCGTCTCTGGGGCAGCAGTGTGGTGCTCGTGACTGCCTCTGTTCTCCCCACAGAGGGCTCGGACTGCCAGGTGAGGACGCTGCTGACATGCCCTCGAGGAAACCAGCAGTCCCAGCTGCATGAAGTTGTACAGAAATATAGGAGGTGCAAAGCTGCCCTCACCGGTGACTTGTAGTCTGCAATCCAGCAGCTCTTCCATGGCTCATCGAAATCACCCCAGGTTTACGCCTGTGGGATATATTGATCCTCTTGAACCTTAAATGGATCAATTTAACCCTCCTCCCAGGCAAAGAGCTGTTTGTAATGTAAGGAGACAGAACCCTGCTGGAGTCCAGACCCTGAGGCTACCGCTGGGTAGCAGTTTCATGCCAGCTTTGTCTTCCTTTGCACAGCGCCTTGGAAAGAGCAGTGTACAGCAGCACCCACAGATTGCCATAGTGACATTGAACCCTGGCTCAACACCGCCTGTTAGTGCAATTACACTGAACCCTGAACAACACCAGCTGTTACTGTAGTTACACTGAATGAACCCCAGAACACACCAGCTGTTATTGTAGCTAACTTGAACCCCTGAACACACCAGCTGTTACTGTAGTTAAACTGAACCCTGAACACACCAGCTGTTACTGTAGTTAAACTGAACCCTGAACAACACCAGCTGTTACTGTAGTTACACTGAACCCTGAACAACACCAGCTGTTACTGTAGTTACACTGGACCCTGAACAACACCAGCTGTTACTGTAGTTACACTGAACCCTGAACAACACCAGCTGTAACTGTAGTTACACTGAACCCTGAACAACACCAGCTGTAACTGTAGTTACACTGAACCCTGAACAACACCAGCTGTTACTGTAGTTACATTGATTCCCAACTCAAAACCATTTGTTTACATAGCTATATTATACGTTGAACTCAACATCATCTGTTACCATAGTTACATCGGACCCTTGCACAACACCATCTGTTACCATAGTTACATTAAACACCAGCTCACCACCATCTGTTATTGTAGCCAAACCCCAGAACAACATGTCTGTTGCCACAGATATGTCTAACTCCAGCACACGGCCGTCTGTAACCATAGTTATATTGAACGTCAGCACAACACCATAGTTACACCGAAGCCCAGCACAACACAAATAAACATGTAAGACGCCTGGTGTGTGTCAAAAGAAAACAGATAATATGAGAGAAAAAACACTGAATTATTTTACTGTGCCCTCACCTCTCCAGAAGGCCTTCCTTTCCGTTCGGTTCCCAAGATGAGCCAGGAGTCCCCCTATCGCTCGTGAGATTCATGCTTTCTTGATGACCAACGCGGACAACGAGGGGCACAGAAGGGGGTCCCCGTTCAACAGAAGTAGAACCCCGCAGTGCTCAAGCGGAGGACTGGGGCTGTCTGTGCTCCCGGACTGGGACGGAGAGAAACCAGCGGCCCAGGAAAAAGCCTGAAAGCCCAAACACGTAGCACGTCAAATATCCGCAGAGGAGGAAAAGAATCCGTCCCCCAGACGGTTTATCGGGATCATTGTGGAGCACTGATGAAGCCTCGTTAACCACTGCATTGCTGTAAGGGCAGATGAGTGCTACAGTAATCACCATGGCACGCAATTACTTAAGTCTTTATTACTTACTGTAAACTTAACCAAAACCCTACATGAGTATCGCACTGCAGGAGTATGGACATAGTAATGATCATCGAACTGCAGTCTCCCGCTGCTGCTGTGTGATGTCTGTGTGTCACCCGCGCTAGCCTCCAGACACATCTTTGCCTCACAACAACTTGTCATGTCTTACAGGAGATCCCAAGTCCTCAGTAATGTGGCAGTGTTCACCAAACTCAGCTCACTCTTACTGTAAGTCTCTCCCCACAGTCTCTGCTCTCCTTAAGACGCTGTGATACACTTTACACAAGCACAACCCATCTGAGAATTCGCCTTTTTAGGCTGCTGAACGGCCATTTGGTCTTGGGGCCCTTTTGGCGACCTCTGCTGGCAGGACTGTGGTTACTGCAGTCCTCTATGAACGGCAGTATAGAATTGTGCAATCGTATACAGTAATAATAACTGATTACACTTATATAGCGCTTTTCTGGACACTCCACTCAAAGCGCTTTACAGGTAATGGGAACTCCCCTCCACCACCACCAGTGCGCAGCCCCACCTGGATGATGCGATGGCAGCCATAGTGCGCAAGTACACTCACCACACATCAGTTTTCAGTGGGGAGGAGAGCAGAGTGATGAAACCAAGTCATAATGGGGGTTATTAGGAGGCCATGGTTGGTAAGGGCCAATGGGAAATTTGGCCAGGACGCCGGGGTTACACCCCTACTCTTTTCAAGAAACACCCTGGGATTTTTAATGACCACAGAGAGTCAGGAGCTCGGTTTTACGTCTCATCTGAAGGACAGCACCTGTGTACAGTATAGTGTCCCTCTCACTATACTGGGCATTAGGACCCACATGGACCACAGGGTGAGCACCCCCTGCTGGCCCCACTAACACCTCTTCCAGCAGCAGCCTTAGTTTTTCCCAGGAGGTCTCCCATCCAGGTACTGACCAGGCTCCCACCTGCTTTGTTTTAATGGGCTGCCAGCTGGGAGCTGCAGGGTGATATGGCTGCTAGCTTGTATGCATATCAATATGGGCTTCTGGTATAATAAGTGTCCAGAACTCCTCAGTCCTCAATAAGTATACAAAAGGAAGGGCCACATCAGTGTGTACAAAATCAAACAAAAAACGTATTATTTCCAGCATAGCATCATTTATCAGGCTGCAACACAGGTTCCCATAAGAATAATTATCTTTAAAAGAGCTGTACTCCCCCACATGTACTGGAACCAGTTTCCCCAGAGATGTCTTCCTTCTTTTCAATACAAATATTAAGAATAACCGCAGAGACCCCAGGCACAATCTGCATTTTAAATCAATCAGGAGATTGCACAGGCTCTTAGAGTGTGGGCTCCTCCTCCAGTCACCACCCCGGGCATGAGCTCTTCACCCCACTGCCCTCAGGCAAGAGATATAAGAGCATACGGACACTGACCACTAGATTCTTCAATAGCTTCTACCCACAAGCAGTGAGACTGGCGAACACATTTAGCCACCCCCCTCGGACCACACCTACACCATCACCATCTACCTCTTTATGATTTCTTATCTATTGCACATCTCCAGTCATTGTTTACACGTCTGTATTGTTTACATTCAAACTGTCTACATGTTTACTTGCACATTGTCTACTGTTTGTTTGTACATTGTCTTGATGCACTGTTTGCACTTTGTCTTGTTTTTTACACTTGTTTTACAATCGAGAGACTTTCTGTCAGTAAGAATTCCATTGTACCAGTACCGGTTACATATGGCAATAAAGTTCAAGTTCAAGTTCCTGGCCATCTGCACTGTCACTCTTTCGCTCTGGGTAAACTTTCAAACAAACGGGCTGTTAGCGAACACCAACTCATCCACATCATTTCTTCAGGCTCAAGATAGTTGGAGACCCCCTCAGTCCCCTGTTAAACAGACAGCTCTCACACTGCACCCCCTTTCCAGACTTTTAACCATTAGAGTCATGAGTTTTAGAGCTCTCTCATATCTAAGCAAGTTAACCTGGTAATCAGAAATCCCCCTTATATCTCAATACATAGTTATGATTCCTGTTAGTTTTTAATCTGTGTTAATGAAAACTGCCTCATAGCGTTGGGGCTCTGAGTTTGGTTCTGGGCCTGGGGTGCTGTCTGTGTGGAGTTTGCATGTTCTCCCTGTAATTGTGTGGGTTCCCTCCAGGTGCCCAGCGATTTCAGGGGGTGAGCTCTCTGTTGGACTGGTGTCCTCTCGCCCTCTTGACGCCATGCAAAGCAGGGTGAGCTCAGCCTGGTGGGCTGATGTGGCTGGGGTATGGGCATTGCCCTCCATGCTGTTTGACAATCACAGTAAGGTGCTTTTTGACCTTTCTGGGTTGAGACCCTTTCTACCTGTGAGGCTTACACACAGATCTTCAGCTTCCTGGGCCGGGCAGTTCTGACAACGGTCTGTGGCTTAACACGTGCATTTTCTGATCTAGATGCAAAACACATCCCACACAATCCCAGATAGCTGCAGGAGGCACTCCTGCAGGAATCTTACAAGCAAGATCCTGCAGGACTGTTTGCAGGAAGCATACAGATTTATTCAAATTGATAGCAGCGTTCTTAGGCTGTAGGAAGTTTGTTTCCCTTCGCCTGTCAGACCTGTAAGGGATAAACGTGCCTTTGAAGATGAAAGCCCTGTTAGATTAAAGAAATGCCCAACGACAGGTTATTCCCAGCGTTCGGACGAGTGCGGGACTAGGATTTTGCTAAAGGATGTGCATGAAGAAGCAGGAGTCGAAAAATCGCATACTGGAATTACTGGTTAACTGATTCCCGATAATAATCATCTGTGTACAACGTACCTGTCCGTCTCCTTCGGTTTTCAAGAGCTGTGAAGCGCTTTCTTATTTCACCACTAGGTGGCAACACGTTTCTGATAACTACGTATTCTCTAGGAAAGAAAAAAAGGCTTTGTTGAAGAGTTTCCCTATACATAAAATATAATAATAAAATATGTGTGTGTTTATAGGGTATATCATTTTTTTACAGATGTTACACTAGAACTCACTAGGTTTGAAGGCAAGAGAACTGTCTAAAATGTTTATGCCTAGGAATAACATCAGCAGCTGCCTGACTGATACAGTTGTAGCAAAAGGGAGACTGTTATAGGACGGCTTAAGACTACGTTGATTGTGTACCTTTGAAGACCAATTTTATTTTTTGCTCTCGAAACATGTCCCCCTCTCTCCCAGTGTTGCATAAGATTCGTGTTTCGGTTTCCCCTTGAAAGATTCCAGCACAGCACTTCAAACCCGTCCCAGAAACAGCGCACCCGCGAACCGGCCGAACTGTTGCAGGACAGCCGTACACCCGCCTTTCCGTCCGTACGGACCGGTAAGAGCTGATGCGTCCTCGGCCATACCAAGCAAACAGTGCCTATTCCTTCAGAAGCTAATTCACCTGCCAGCATGTCCTCGGACTGTGGGAGGGAACTCACACGTCCATGATGAGAACATGCAGACTCCACACAGATAGTCCCCTGTGTCTGGTCTCAAACCCAGGGCCCCAGCGCTGTGAGGCAGCAATGCAAATCACTGCACCACCACGCTTCCCTACTGGGACTGCATGTATGCATGTTATTTCTTTAGCGTGATTAAAAGAGAGAAAAATGTTAATTAATTGAACGTCTCTCACTGACTTTCATATGTGAAGTAGGCTATGATGCCTCCAGTCCAGTACATAATTTAAAAGCGAGTCACATTTTAATCTTCTTTGGAAGTAACCTGAATCAAGTCGAGCCCTGTTTCACAAATGACAGTTTTTTATTAAATGATGTTTAATCTTCCAGTGAGTTAACATACGTGTGCTGCTCTTGTGAACTTGTAATGCATAGCAGGTACCAAAACGTTTGACAACCATGGGGAATAATGATTCAGCAACTGAAAAGTGTAATTTTGATATCATGACAACCTTAGATAACGGTTAATGTAAGTAACGGATTATTCTTACAGAATCTGCCGCCATTAGTGTGTTTATAGACTGTTTCACAGCAAACATCTCTAATTCCTGTAGGGCTGTAGTGTCTTCTAATATGTAGTTCAAGTAGGACACCCGAAGAAGGCTCCACAGCAGAAACGTTATGTTTTCCCTCTCCTTTCAGCATGGAATAAACCTTTACTTGTTCCACTCCTAATTTGTGTTTAAACCCTGAGATGTCAATTGCACAATTAACCTAATTGCTGCCTAAGTGATGTGTACAGTATATACTGTAGGATGTCTCTCACGGTCTCTTCCAATAGATGACGCAAATCACTCAGCTCATTAAAGGTACCACTAAACACCGCTGAGCCTTGCTGGGAGTATAACAATTATGTGGTTAATTGAATAATCTGAGCAGCTGTGTAGCCGCTGAGACGGTCGTCCTACCTGCTGCAGTTAAATTATTTTACGCTCGCCGTCCACAGCGCCGCAGGGCTAAAATAAACACGGTTCTAATTAGAAAGGGCACAAGCCCGAGAACCGCTTCAACGCGCGAAACCACAGACGTTCTGCCCGTAACTAACCGAATGGCTTGGAAGCGAAGTTAGATGTCAGTCTTTCTGAGCAAACCTAGACAGCCCTGGATCCGACATCTTGTGAATGGATTTCCCTCTTCGAGAAATTTGAATTCCCTCGACGACGTAGCCGCGAGGAATAATTCCACCACCAGTTTTGCATATTTCAGAATATTTACGCAGGACCGCTGGGGGGTTGTACTTCAAAAGAGAGAGAGAGAGAGAGAGAGAGAGAGAGAGACAGATTAAGGACGAAAAGCCTGTGATAACAGTACATTTTTCATTTTCCATTGTTTTATCTTCTCAATTTGTGCAAACACAATTCAATACAGGAAAAAAAAACCGTCATTCTCAATTAAAATGTCCGGAAGAGGGGAGGTTTGGTTTCAGCCTTAGAAGGCTTACAATCAATTAACAAAATATTTAAAAAAAAACATTAATTGACGAAAGGCTTCACACCTTCTCAGACCGGTCATTGGAACAACTGGATTTCAATTTAATCTGAATGTGGTTACATCCCGGAGAAAATGAAAAATGTCGCAGAAAAAAAAGAAGAAAAAACACAAACCGATTCTGCAAGTTCGGTAAAACCGACGAGCGAAACCGATTGAAAAATCTCCCGTAAGTAAGGAGTGGCCTCTCAGAGTCGGATACAACACATTTTTTTAAAAAAGTTCTTCAAGTTCTCGAAGAGGGATTACAGTTTTTAAGGACCTGTGCGCAGTTTTATTTCATTTTTTTAAGTAGCTTGTATTATTTCACCAGCACGTTTGCATTCTTTTTTTTTTTGTTCTCGAAACTGAATCCTCCATTGCCTTCCGCACACATCCCCCTGGCGCTCGCCGCCTCGAGAGGAAACGTTTACTTTGCAGAGGGTCTTGGGAGAGACGGCAAGACAAATGTGGTCTAAGCGCCTTAAATCCCCCTTAATGACTTTAACACCTCGCCTCGGTCAGTGGGATCAGCGGTCTTCAAAAGGCTTGTCCCACCAGCGAGAGAGAATGAATAGCATAGTTTTTTTTTTAACAGGAGTATTAATCTCACCCCCGAAGCTGCCTGATTTTAAACGTGCTACGTTTCTCACAGGTGCGGGACGAACCCAACCAGCCAGAAATAATCGCTGCCTTTAACTCCCAGTCGATCTTAAATTTCTCTTTTAAAGGCATCGCAAGCTTTGATCTGTCAGGGGCTAGAAGGTTATTGATTGGGGAAGTCGCCCAGGTGGGCAGGGATAATCCCCCGAGACTGTGTACTCCGATTAACTGTGCAACCACCTTCAGTCATTTAACAGATCACAAATCGTTTAATGTTGACAGGCACTGCTGTACAACAGAGTATCCAGGTTACTTAGTGCAGCTCTGCACCTCGGAGAGTGACAGTGTAGCTACTCGGTGCAGCCTGGTATAGAGTCAATTCATGAAAGCTGCTGCGTCTCTGTCATGCTTTTCTCGCGGGGTAATTTACCTGTTAAGGGGGTAGAACTGACTCCAAAACAAGTTTGGAAAGGACATTTGTTAAGTTAAAGAAAACCAAATAACGTTATTTTTTTAACAAACGCCAGCTGCCTTTTTACACCAAAAATGAAGGGGGGTATTGCGTCAAAACCGCTCGCCCTTCACAAGAACACGACCCGAGAAGATCTCGCTTCATGACCGTTTCCGATTGCTGCCGTTTGATCATCTGACCATCAGTTTTATCCTGTAAAATTTCGAATTGGCATATTCTATGCAACTTATCCTGTCCATTTCGATTGTTCTTTAAATAGGAATATTTTTCCTCCAAATCAACACGTTCAGTTTCACATTTCACATGCGCAAAAGCGGCCCGGGTTGCGCTTTTCCTACCAGATGGATGTTATACAGGGCCGGGAACGGAGAAACCTAGCAGAAGCAGGGCATCCCCCTATAAGATCAGGGACCCCAGACTGATTAACCCTGCTGACACCCACTGCTCACCTGCTTTCACACACGGCTTTCTGTCATTCAAACCCGAGCCCAATACACACAGCTTGTGCCCGAACGGGATCTTGGATCCCCAGAGATTTAATTTTTTCTTTATGGAATTTTTAATTTTTCTCTCCTCCATGTCTGATGGTTGTACTATAATACACTACACTGTGCTCTTCAGATGTCCCCCCCCTCCCCCATCTCGTAGAATTGCTGTGTTGTTGTGGGCGGCATGGCGATGCACTAATTAGCACTGCTTACATGCAGCACAGGGGCCCTGGGTTAAATTCCAGACCCTAGGGTGCTGTCTGTGAGGAGTCTGTGTGTTCTCCTCTGGTCTGGGTGGGTTTTCTCCAGGTGCTCTGGTTTCCTCTCACAGCCCAAAGACATACGGGCAGGCTCATTGACATCTGGGAAAACTGGCCCTGGTATGAGTGCGTGTGCATTTGTGTGTGGGACCTGTGATGGACTGGTGTCCCATCCAGGGTGTACCCTGCCTTGAGCCCGTTGCTTGCTGGGATAGATTCCTGCTTCCCAGCAGCCCTGAACTGGAAGAAGCAGTTAGAAGATGGTTGTTGTTCCCCCACCCCCCCCCCAGCTGTCTGGCTTACTGGTCGATCAGTGTACAGTTATCACAGCAGCACCACTGCTGTTCAAGTTGCAGGACTTCTCCACACGCTAATGCAATCCACACTCCAGTTCTGCACGCTGAGCTCCGTGTGAGACCAGAGCATTTCTTTCCACTAGACCAAGCAAGAGCGACTGCAGCTTGGAAAGACAAACTAGCAGTTATGAACTGTGATCCCCACATCTCGGATTGCCCAGTGTTGTCTCATCAGTTCTAAACAATGGCGGTATTCTCGTCTGTGAGCTCAAATCCTTCGACCACAGAAGTGAAGTATTTCTTTCCATCTTCTGTTTTGGGACCCTCCAATGCCACAATGAGTAGCTTTTTCTCCAGCTTCTGAACACACACTCGTCAATGCCTAGGTCAAGACACGCTGGCTGTGGATCCAGCTGTTGCTGTCTAAGTAAGAAATAGCCTCCTGCATTATATGAATCCACAGGTAACACTAGATCAATGGCTTTAGTTAGGAGCAACTTGGGGGATCAAGGCAATTTTGCTATTAGCTACGGACCGCTTGCACTCTGTTCCTTATTCCAGGTGTTATCAGGTGACAGGGTGGAGGCACAAGAGTCTGGAGTAGTGTCCTCATGCAGGCTGGCTGCAGTGCTCGTGTCCTGTGCCATCCCTAGAAACACCTCTGGAAACCCTCCCATGGCACTTTCTGATGTTTAACAAAATAAACCTTTAAATAGGGGATCCCGTGTGAGTTCATTCTATGCACCACTGAAGCCACCGGCGCCGGGAGGAACTCAGGGACTCGCACTTCAGGAAGTCGCCCCGTGGGCTTATGGGAAGTGTAGTTCCTGTAGCTCATGTAGCACCTGTGAGCTGGACTGGCCAGTTTCTGTACCCGGCTCCCCACGATTTATGTTGACCCACGTGTCCGGGTAGACAGAGTATACCAGCAGCCACTGCCTCCTGTTGGGAAGAGTGAGGACGGGGTTACAGAAGAACGACTTTACTTTCTTTCACTTTCAGATTTTCCTTAGCGGCACATAGAGAGGTGCTGCCTGCCGCATGTTGTGTTATGAGAAAGAACACGCTTGTCTGAGAGGTGGGTGGCTCTTCCCACACCATCTAGGTGACAGATTGACGGCAGTCGGGATCGTCTTCTGTCATTTAGACCCTATTACAGAAGCTCAGCTAGGCAGGACCCGATCACTGGCATGCTGAGACAAGAAACATCAAAGGAAACTCGGGTGGTGTTAGTAGACCAGTAGGTGGCACTATTCCCTCTAGAACAGATATTTCTGACTGATGCTTTTTACTGGAAACATCACTGTGCTATGAAAGGGTGCCACTGTGCAAGATATTGACCTGAGGTCTTGACTACCTGGGTGACTATAGTTTTGAACAAAGTAGTACTAGTCCTCACTAAATTCTAGTTCCATCCTTCTCTGTCTGGACTACCTGGTTTTCCCTGTATGGCTGAATTTATTAGGACTCCTCTGCTCTCTGTGCATGTGAGTGGAGCATTTTGAATTTGGAGTGCCCCATGCCAGCAGGTGATGAGGTCGGCCTTCGAGATCTGCTTTGTTATTAAAGGTATTAAACTGCAAGGAAGATTTCCAAGGGAAAGAAACAATCTTGTGCCAATTTGATATAGGCACATTGGATTCATACAATGACCTACAGTTGAAAAAAAAAATGCAGTTAGGCACAAATGGAATCCTGCTGAACTACTTGAGCACTCCATTCTCAGTGCTGTTATGATGATCGTAAGAATTTCTACAACCTGCTGACAATTTCCATATTTTTTAGGCATGCATGCATGTTCATTACGTTACTAACATCACAACATCATAGCATAAAGAAACCACAAGCACTGGATATGATTTACTTTCCATTGTGTGAGCTCTGCACTGGTAGTAAAATGTCTTTCTCCATGTCCCCTTCAATAGTGGATGCAGCATCACATTTAACCTGAGACCGCCTACTGTACATGGGGATTTTCTGCAAAAGTAAATCGCAGAATACTTATTTTGAGTGATACAAGTACAAAGAAACAAAAAACAAAAAAACAGAAAACAACCGAGAGTGGCATGTTCATACCGGAATTTCCTTGATGGGGACAGTGTACATGGGGTAGCTCTCTGCATTTCCAAAGTGAAATTGTATTCATAATAATAACAACAATTGCCTACACTTATATAGTGCTTTTCTGGACACTCCACTCAAAGCGCTTTACACGTAATGGGAACCCTCCTCCAGCCCCACCTGGATGATGGTCCAGTACTCTCCCCACACTCCAGCTCTCAGTGGGGTGGAGAGCAGAGTGATGAAGCCAGTTCAGAGAGGGGGGTTATTAGGAAGCCATGATTGGTAACAGGATGGCAATGGGAAATTTGGCCAGGACGCCGGACTCTTTTTGAGAAACACCCTGGGATTTTTAACGACCACAGAGAGTCAGGACCCCGGTTGGACGGCACCTGTTTACAGTATAGTGTCCCCATGAGCACCCCCTGCTGGCCCCACTAACACCTCCTCCAGCAGCAGCCTTTTTCCCAGGAGGTCTCCCATCCAGGTCCTGGCCAGGCTCACAGCTACTGAGCTTCAGTGGGCTGCCAGCTGTGGGTTGCAGAGCGATATTGCTGCTGGCTGTATTCCAGGAGTCCGGATGAATACCAGCTTTCCGTCACCTTGGCTGAGAGCAATGAGCACGTCTGCGTCTTCCTTTCACTACCTGTGCACACCCCTAGCAAGCACTGACGCAAGCGGTCACATTTAACATATATACAATCATTTATTTACCGTCTTGCTGTACAAAAGCCACAAATTTACATTAACATTGTATAGAGAAATGTCTCTCCCTGCCACAGAGCCCCCTTTTCAGGTTTTGTATATAAAAGCAATAGAATAGAAAAATAATTTGTAAGGCCCCTCTCTGTGTCGCGGTTTGGCAACGAGCTCCGGCTCAGTCCTATTTACACGCCTGGCCGCGCTAGGCCGGGCTCCGCCACTTCCGGGTGCGCTTGGCGCGCCGGGTGGGGGGGAAGCTGATGAACTCGAAGTTCTTGGGGCGCTCCAGGTTGGGGAAGGGAGGGGGCCCCTTGTGGAGCCTCTTGATGAAGTGGACCTCCCGCTGGTTCTCCCGGGTCTGCGAGGCCTTGATGGGCCGGCCCGTCCTGGTGAAAGCCACGTACCAGCCCTCGTAGCGCGCGTTCTGGAAGGCCGTGTAGCTGTTCTCCAGCACCACCTCGGTGAACACGCAGTCCTTGCTCTTCCCGCTGGGCTGGAGAGGGCAGGGGAAACACGGTGGGGGGTCAATTAACACAGAAACAGAACACGTTTATGAACAATTAAGGCCTCGTGTAGAATACTGCTTCGCTTTTTTTGGCCACCATGTTATAGAACAGATATTGGTGCTCTGGACTCTGGAGAAAAACAATTAGATACATTCTGGAGCGTAAGAAACTGTCCTACACCGAGGGGCTGGAGGAACTGGACCTCCGCGGTCTTGAACAGACACGCTGAGGGGCTGGAGGAACTGGACCTCCACGGTCTTGAACAGACACACTGAGGGGCTGGAGGAACTGGATCTCCACGGTCTTGAACAGACACGCTGAGGGGCTGGAGGAACTGGACCTCCGCGGTCTTGAACAGACACGCCGACGGGCTGGAGGAACTGGACCTCCGCGGTCTTGAACAGACACGCCGAGGGGCTGGAGGAACTGGACCTCCGCGGTCTTGAACAGACACGCCGAGGGGCTGGAGGAACTGGACCTCCGCGGTCTTGAACAGACACGCTGACGGGCTGGAGGAACTGGACCTCCGCGGTCTTGAACAGACACGCCGAGGGGCTGGAGGAACTGGACCTCCGCGGTCTTGAACAGATACGCCGAGGGGCTGGAGGCACTGGACCTCTGAAGTCAGGGACCTGATACTTCTTTAGAATCAATGATGAAACACAAGCCAGAAGATACAAGCGGGAAAACTATAGGAAAGAGTTTTAAAACTGACAAAAGGAGTCACATCTTTACCTAAAGGCTAGTGGGAGTGTGGAACTAGCTATCCAGCCATGTGGCTGAAGCTGACACCCTAGTTTCCTTCAAGCACCAGCTGGACGAGATCCTCAGATGAATTCGCAGACTGACTTCCAGACAGGCCTCCTCCTGTCAGTTACTGTTCTTGCCCTCCTGTGCGAACGCTAACACTGACTCGGGTTACGGCCTCTGCCCTGTTCTCCAGAGGCCACTGCTGCTGACTCTGAGGCAGGTGATTAATGTGAATAAAGCGGGCAGGAGCTGCCCTGCTGTCCTCCCTCCTCCTGGACGAAGCCTGCTGTGACAGAACCTAACAAAGGCTTCAAAGTTTTCGGTATTCACTTCTCTGCCACCCACCTGCCTTTAAATCTGCACCCAGACAGAAATGTATTCACCGCCACTCTAACGAGACTCGCTTAGCAGTGAAAGCGATGCTCGTGGTCTGCGTTTTATGATTTGTCTGCATTAATTACAAGGCAAAAGAAAAATCCCAACACACCGCCTGGGTGAGATAAAAACACATCACCGCCAGGCAGGGCAGGTGCAGTGGATTCTAAAATCCTGGTCTGGCTGACGAATAACAGTGCTGAATTCTGGACACCTCCAGACTGACTAACAGTGAGTCATAAGAGCTGACTAATCAGCAGTTTAGTTAAAATAAGCACATGCTCCAACACCTTTTTACTGCAGAACTGTCAGATGAAAGTTAAAAACCTTTTCTGCATCCCCCTGCAGTATTTTAAACCACAGTTTCTACATTTTGGCAAATAAAAGAAATGTATTTCTTTTTTTTATGATGACGAGGCCTGCCCGATTTCAAAAAGACCCTACAGAATAAGCATTTTTCGGCTTTAATACAGTAAAACACAGGTCATCTCCCAAACAATGACTCTGACACAATCAAGGAAACATCTATTGTACCAACACGAGGGCACGTGTCAGCACAGCAGATGTGCAACAGACGGACAGCAGTGGCATCATGGGTTCGTAGCAGTTTGACACTTCTCCCCTGAGAAACAGCAGCACATACAGTTCAAGATCAAAGCAGGTGAGACGTTCCTGACAGGAAGTCATCTGTACCTGGACATATTTCCAGAAATCTAATCTGAAGACATCATCCCGTGAAAAACAGGGCCTGCAGCTTACTAAAAACAGCTAAAAAACGAAGAAAGTTGGCGTGATGGAGGATGGCTCTCCCGATAGAGCCGAGCTCTTGCACCAGTGGTCTCCCCCCGTGACTGTAGGAGTGATTCCGAAGAAGGGAAGATTTTTGGAAGCTGCTGCTGGAAAGCTTGCCAAGCAGAGGATGCCCACAGGAGAACAATGAATCGTGGTGTGGCCCACAGGGCGTTGCAGAACTCTACCAGGACTGGATAAACACAGTCAGAGGAGTCAGAGGCAAAGTGACTCAACCAACCTGGTTTCCACTCCGAAAACCCCAAGAAATGTCAAAACAGACACCAAAATAAGTCAATAGAAACAGGCCCCTCTCAAAATAAAATGACATTATTCTGGATCCACTGGCCTGATTGCACACAGTTTTTTTTGTTTTTCAAAGTCTGCACAGGGACTTTAGTCTCCCTGTGTCCCATTACAAGGCCTTCCCTCCTCTGTTTGTGTGGAGCAAACACTGATTCCATCTTTTCCATTTTCCTGCAGGAAATGAAAGGATGCCTTTGCACAGAAAGCATGAATAACACACATTTTCCCCCCTGGCCCTGGAGCGCTGCTGCACTGTGGTTCTCCCACACCGCAGTGCACCAGCGACCGGGCCGGGGATCCGCGCTCCGCGCTCCGGTCAGTCCACCTGCCCGGCCAGCTCCTCGCCCCCCGTCAGGAGGCGTTTCCCAAGGCACAGCTGTGTTCTGAAGCTGAGCGGCTCAGGGTTCGAGGCCGGCCATCCACTTTTTCCTGCACCCCCTGCTTGCTGTGGTTTTGTCTCGAACTGGGAGAACCATCAGCTTCCCAAATACGTCATTAAAGAGGAATCTGACCACCCCGACTTACAGGATCAAGCAGGCTGTGTAAAAGGACTCAAGGACTTTCCGACTCCCTTCCCAATCCTTTTCTTTTTTTGGGTGGATTGTTCATGACATGGAAAAATACGTAGCCTTAAAAAAACAGCCCAACAGAGCTACACAGTGAACTGCGCTAGAACATCAGACGTCTCTTTCCACCTTCATGAGGATCTGTCAAAATCACACAGACAGCTTATGGAGAAGCAACAGAAAGCAGGAGGAATAAATGGGGCTCCCCTGCAGGCCAGTCTGATCCACTTTAGGTTTAATGAAATACACGCTCTTTTACAAGCTAGTGATGATTTTGCTGAAGCAGTACTTGGGGTCGGGCCTGCAACAGCAGCAGACAGCTTACAGATTCCTGAATGGCTATCCCCTTCTAATAAACAATCATTGCCAAATTTGTATTTTTTAATATTTTTTATATTAAGGAAGGGGCCCAGTTTATCCACCACTACAGTGCAGCACACAGCTTGGTAACAGACAGGAGCCCCCCTGCACAGCAGGTCAGGTGGGGAAGTGAGGAATGAAATAAAGGCTGAATGCCAGGGAGGCCAGACTGTTCAAGGCCCCAAAGGGAGTTTAGTCAGGACAGCAGAGCTCCCACCCGAACTCTTACAAACGGTGCCATGCTGTCAAACCTCAGGTTAGCGTGTCATCTGAAGGACGACACCTCTTACATCACAATTTCCCTTGTCACCATACTGAGGGGCTGGTTAGGAATTTCTTGTTCAGGGAGAAGATGGCCACCTTTTGGCCTACTCACACCATTTACAGCTGCAATCTAGTGGTCTCCCACCCCAATACTGACCACGTCCAGCCTTGCTTAACTTCTCATATCTGACTAGATAAGATAAGAAGATAAAGTGATTATTGGCCATATACAATTTCCTGTATTAGGAATTTGTCTTTTCACAGACCCCAGCTTGCTCTCCATGAGACACACAGACAGGGAGAGAAGCTTGGGGTCAGAGCGCAGGGTCAGCCATTTATACGGCGCCCCTGGAGCAGCTGGAGTGAAGGGCCTTGCTCAGGGTCCCAACCAAGTAGGATTCCTCTGCTGGCCGCAGGATATGAACCAGCAACCTTCCAGCCACAGGCACAGACCCTTAGCCACAGAGCCACCACTCTGCCCAAACTACAAAGCAGCTTACTTGTTTTCCTGATTGTGCAAAGTCTGTAGAGCCAAAAGGCTTGCTTCTTCTTACAAATGAACGATACCAACACCATGCTGCACTGCATGTGGGAGATCTCATATCTCCAGAAAATCGCTATATAAGTGTAAGCAATTATTATTATTATTATTATTATTATTATTATTATTATTATTATTATTATTCATAATTATAGTGAACCTGGCACTCACACCTTTAACTTCAGCTAAGGACAACAAAGAACAAACGAGAACAAACATTTATGAGACAATCATTTTGCTAATCCAAGAGATTGTGATTTTAAACGTATTGTACTAAAACAAAGCAAATCTAATGCTTTTGTTCAATGCAGACTTGTTGCACTTATATTATGCAAATCTGCTGACTAACACAAATGTAAACTTACTGCACCTACACATTTCAAGCCTACTGCACTTACACAAAGCAATCCTACTGCACTTACACAAAGCAATCCTACTGCACTTACACAAAGCAAACCTACTGCACTTACACAAAGTAATCCTACTGCACTTACACACCGCAATCCTGCAGACTTACACAAAGCAAACCTACTGCACTTACACAAAGCAATCCTACTGCACTTACACAAAGCAAGCCAACTGCACTTACACAAAGCAAACCTACCGTACTTACACAAAGCAAACATACTGCACTTACACAAAGCAAGCCTACTGCACTTACACAAAGCAATTCCGGAGACTCACACAAAGCAATCCTGCAGACTTACACAAAGCAAGCCTACTGCACTTACACAAAGCAATTCTGGAGATTTACACAAAGCAAGCCTACTGCACTTACACAAAGCAAACCTACTGCACTTACACACAGCAATCCTGCAGAATTACACAAAGCAAGCCTACTGCACTGACACAAAGCAAACCTACTGCACTTACACAAAGCAAACCTACTGCACTTACACAAAGCAATCCTGCAGACTTACACACAGCAATCCTGCAGACTTACACAAAGCAAGCCTACTGCACTGACACAAAGCAATCCTACTGCACTTACACAAAGCAATCCTGCAGACTTACACACAGCAATCCTGCAGACTTACACAAAGCAAGCCTACTGCACTGACACAAAGCAATCCTGCAGACTTACACAAAGCAATCCTGCAGACTTACACAGATGCTTGACTCACCTTTCCAATTAGGTTTCCTTTCCGGTTCATACAGAGGTACTGCCCACTCTCTGCCCCTCTGATCCTCACCCGGCTGCCAAAAGTGTCCGTCTCCACAAACAGCCGCGCTGCTCAAACAAACAATCCCGTTGCATTGCGATTAGTGGGGAGCAAAGAGAAAAATCAAACATCTTCTTACTGCATCTAGTATTTCTTTGTAGCCTTGAAACTAGGCTGAATTTTGCATTTTTAGATTATTCTTAGAATGTTTGGAAAACTCCCCAAAACTTTACTTATTGGAATCACATGGTGTCATGCCCCCAGTAAACAACCTAAAATGACAAATAATCACTTTCAAATAGAAAATCAGGGTTTGGATGCTCATTATAAAGTGTTGATCCAACAGACACCCTCTCTGCTGTGTCTCCGATTCAGAGCAGCACAATGAGTCTTCAAGACCAAGTCAGTTTAGTTCAGTAACTGTCAGATTATTAACACCCCCATGTTCCTTGTTCTGGTCCATGCTTGTTTGTTGTTCAAGACTCCGGCATGTGAATCTTGTACTTCTTTCACCCAGACTCCAGCCTGCTCAATATTTTGGATCCAAGGAAAGCTTCAGTGCACTGTATGTGCCCTGAATGGCAGGATACATCCCTGTTTGAGCACTGCAAAATGTACATTTTTTACAGCTGTCCATACCATGGCTCTATCATCCCTTTACACCTGACATCATTGAAATTTTAACAGTATGGCATAAAGTAATAGTCGCACTAACACAGAGCAGGTCAGAGGCGATGAGGAAACACAGTGTCAGTACATTCTCATCATGTTTATCTTGTGTATTTTTTATTGTTGTAATTGCTGTTGTCTTTCTGTAATGTGCTTTGAGAAGCCACCTTAAAGGTGCTATATAAAATAAAGTTTATTATTATTATTATTATTAACACAGAGCACAACAGGGTGGCACAGTCTCACTAACACAGAGCAGGATGGTGTGGCACAGTCTCACTAAACACAGATCACGATGGAGTGGCATAGTCTCACGAACACAGAGCACAATGGGGTGGCAAAGTCTCACTAACACAGAGCACGATGGGGTGGCACAGTCTCACTAACACAGAGCACGATGGGGTGGCACAGTCTCACTAACACAGAGCACGATGGGGTGGCACAGTCTCACTAACACAGAGCACGATGGGGTGGCACAGTCTCACTAACACAGAGCACGATGGAGTGGCACAGTCTCACTAACACAGAGCACGATGGGGTGGCACAGTCTCACTAACACAGAGCACGATGGGGTGGCACAGTCTCACTAACACAGAGCACGATGGAGTGGCA
This sequence comes from Lepisosteus platostomus, assembly GCF_059453375.1. Classification (NCBI taxonomy): domain Eukaryota; kingdom Metazoa; phylum Chordata; class Actinopteri; order Semionotiformes; family Lepisosteidae; genus Lepisosteus; species Lepisosteus platostomus. The sequence continues at coordinate 4,382,133 of NC_142613.1, forward strand.
CAGTCTCACTAACACAGAGCACGATGGGGTGGCACAGTCTCACTAACACAGAGCACGATGGAGTGGCACAGTCTCACTAACACAGAGCACGATGGGGTGGCACAGTCTCACTAACACAGAGCACGATGGAGTGGCACAGTCTCACTAACACAGAGCACAATGGGGTGGCACAGTCTCACTAACACAGAGCACGATGGGGTGGCACAGTCTCACTAACACAGAGCACGATGGGGTGGCACAGTCTCACTAACACAGAGCACGATGGGGTGGCATTGCTCATTACAGGTCTCCAGACATAAAACTACCCCCTGTTACATTATACAGTATTTTGCAAAAGCCACTTTTGGACATGGAACTGCATGGACAGTAGCATTTAAAGACTATTCCGGCAGTAACACATAGGGCCGCGCAAATACAGACACTTCCAAATAGTTTCCTTTACACATTTATCGTTGCAGGATATGTGTCAGTTCAAAGAGGGTAACACTTTAAACCGCATGGCACGATGCCCATGTCAACTGCTTCTGGGTGACATTTCAAATTCAAAGAAACGAAAAACTCTTAGGAATTAATTTTTAAAATGAGTTTCACTCGATGCCTTGAAATCCTAACATGGGTTAGAAATAGAAACCGGGGGAACATTTTGTAAAGTAGATTTTGGTCGCCGCAGACAGACTGGCACATCTTGTGTCGTGTCAGAAAAGGCAACGAACACTAAAAACATACGGATATTAATTGGGTGGGGTTGTGAAAGGCGCTCCAAGCGTTCTTAAAGATGGTTACTTCTACTGGCTTGGGGCTTTCAAACCTTTTATTTGAAACACACCTGGTTACTGCTGGGCAATTAAAAAATACTTATCGGCCAATTAAAAGTGGTTGAGAAATGATAGACACACCAGCTTCTAGCTGTGCTATTTCAAAGCACAGCCCTCCCTCCATTATGCTGGTCTCGAAAGGAATTTAAAATCATCTGGGGGCACTTGTGTTTGGCACTACCCTGGTATCTCTAAGACCTTTAAAGTCCCCTCCCCCTAATTACTCCAGTTTCACCACGGATCTGGATTCGGCCTGATGGGAGTTTGTTTTGTTTTTTTTAAAAACTTTTTTAAACGGTCCACGTTTTGAGTGTTCTTAGCTTTGATGAATAAGGACATCAGTCTGAGCAGAGGAGAGAGTACCAGTGTTCATTAGTCATATCGGATACCTGTCAAACCCACAATTAAGACGGTCTGAAAGCATGGCGATCAGAAACACACGCTTTTCTACCCAGTGGATTAGGATTCTTCATGAAGTTTGTTTTTCGCAATTGGCATCACTTTTTTGCAATAAGACGTTAGCGTCCGACACTAAGAGGCTCCTTCCAGAATATATTTTCCCACAGAAATAACCCTATCCCAAGGGAGACTTCGCACTCAAATTTTAAACTAAAAAGGCGATTAAATGAATCCTAATATAAAACTGTGATTCAAAATACGTTGAATATCCGACACATAAAAGGTGGTAGAATGTTGTTATCTTTCAAAGGCTTTAAAAAAGACAATCAACCTTAATTGCTTTTAAAAAATGATGACTATTTTCAAATATCACTCTCCTGTTACGGGTTTACTGCAGCAAACGCCGTGTGTTTCCACGCCGTTCTCCAAAGCAATATTCAATTTTGGTCACAAAAGTATTTCATTAACACAGTCTTTCACGTATTAATCGATCATTTACAGGTCAAGCGAGCGCAACTCTCCCGATGGGTTTTCTCCGTCTGCTTGAGCTGCCAACGGCTCCTCGCCTTCACAGAAGCCTTAAACTGGTCCGGTTCGGGTTGAACTAGCCCGACCCGTCTCTCTTCCACGGGTTTCAAACTGCTGGAGAGGCTGAGAGACGCAGGGAAGCTAATGGGCACCCCCCACCCCGATGAAGCCCCGATGTAGCTAGCTTGTGAGGAACGGGCGAGCGGCTCCGGTTGCCATCAGACCCAGGCGGGTCACCGGGCCAAAGAGCTTGTTCTTACCGAACAGGTTTCCGTCCTCCGCGGTGGCGGTGATCCTCCGGCCGCGAATCTGTACATGCTTGCCGCTGGTCCGGCTGTACAGCTGGTAGACGCGAACCTGTCTCCGGCTCACCTGGTCGGTTAGGGCGCCCTGCTCCCTCACATACTGGTTAAAATTAGGAGACGGGTGATTCTCCCCCTTTGGGTTTTTGCATTTGCAAAGGGAAAAATAAAACGACATTTTTTTTTTCTAACGCTAGAAAAAGCCGCCGGGGTCAGGTCGGGAGAGTGTACAAGTTTGAGAGATATTGTGTGGTATCTCTCACAAGCGGGATACTGTAAGAAAGTCCACGCTACCTCCCCCGGCGAAAACAAAATCAGAAAGATGGTGAGAAACGGGAAGGCAACAACAGAGGGACCGTGGTAATTGTATTTTACAAATATAACTATTATAGTCAATACTACCAGAATCCACAGCGCCAATACCATAAGAAGTCATTTACAGTAGTATGGATTTGTGTTTAGAACACGCCATTATACTCTATTATACTCTATCTACTAGAGTATAATAAGGTATACTCTACCTTATTGCAGGCGACAGCGGTGTTTCAAATAAAACTACACCACCAGACACAAAAAAGACGTTTTAAACAAAAAATAGAGCGCAAGGTATAGGTATAGCGATAGGTAGCTAAAGGCAAACTTAAGGGAAAGGATAAAGATGCATTTATGTCATTTTGTACACATGCACATGTTCATTTTCAGAATAAAAAAAACGTATCATACCTGAGCATTACACCACAGCGCTAGAAAATGAAAGAATCTGCGAATTCAAAAAGAAGAGCGTTAAGGAAAAAGTCATCTTTGCATTTACATTACACGTTAGAGCCTGAACAGCAAGAGAAAAACGGCCTTGCTTACATTAAAACGTAGCGCCTCTTCGCCCCCTGCATCCTCCTGCGTCCTTCAGAAGTTCTGTATCCAAGCGTGGCAGCTAAATTTTGAAGTTTAGCAATTTAAATAGGAAACAACTCGAGAACACAAGTGTCGCGTGGCTTTGCGCCTTTAAAGACTCGCGCTCCTGACCGCCGTCCGGTACCGTTACAATTCAAATGGTCGAAAACTCTTAATTCCGTTTTTTTTTAAAAAAAAAGCATTCAAATTCGAGCTTTCTGTAGTCCACGAAGTCCTCACGTAGACCAGACCTGCACAGAATCATCCGAGAGAAAGGCTGGGAGCATCAGTCGCAAGTCAACACGTCGGTAAAGCCGGGCTAGGTTAAGTGATTAAGTTAAGTGATTATTTCCAATTTCCAATTTGTGCTTCCTGGCGAGTCCGTAAATTCCATTATCTGTTCTTTTTTTTTTTCTTTTACAGACTCCGTGAGGCTGGATGCCCGCAACCACGAAGACACGCCGTCTTTCACATCTATTGACAGAAACGCGAGAGGGTGGATTAAAAGTTGATGAGCGCCGTAGCCTCTCTGACATCCAGGGGCTGTACGGACTGTCAGCGCTCGTCCGCGGACGCGTCCGGATTAAAGTCCTGTTCGACGCCTCCCGCGCAGCTCGGTCACACTCGGTGGTCGCAGCTAAGGTGAAAAACGAGAGGGGGGAAGACCCTCCCCCTGCCTGGGACAACGGGGGGTCCGGTAAGTGGGTGGGCAGCAGGGGGACTGGTGTCACCTTGGAACAGCTCACGACTGCTTTAAAAGGATGGCGCCCTGGCTACTGGAGCTGGCTGGAGACCAGCTCGCAAGAGTTCACCCGAGTCACAGGCTCGCCAGCACGCATGGCTACCGTCGGTCACTAACAAGACACACTTGACTCACACGGAGCTACCTTGTGTCCAGTTCCCAGCACTGTTATTTTAAAGGGTGCCTTCGCCGTGTAGCATTGCACAGGTGAAACTGTACTCTTTGAACAGTACCGTGAGAAAACCACTCAATTATGCCCTGTGAGCTCTCAAAATGAAACTATAGTACGTATAACAGGCTAATACAATGAAAACATGCGCTCAACTTCGTCACTGTAGGACGCGTGTATATGCTGGGCTTTGAGTAAACTGTAGTAATGTTACTCTTGCCTCATGCGCGGTGATGATACTGATTCAAATGGGGGTAAATTCACATTTAAGGAATTCGAAAGAAGAGGAGTGGCTGGTAATGGAATCAACTCGGTACTTTCTAATACACTTATCTGTCGCCCCGCCTTGTTAAAGCTCTTTATTTGAGTCCCAGCACTTGCTAATGCGGCAGCCCCTGTCAATGAAGAAGGTGGCGCTGAATTAACACCAGTCCCTTCCTTTTTATCGGGAGTGAAAAGGTGAGCCCGCAGCTTTTGTCCCGAGATGTGGAATCCACATCAACTCTGTGTCAAACTCTTTAGACAGGATGTCCAACCTTCCCACCGTTAATTGAAGACTCGCGGTAATTAGTACCACCGCGACAATTATTTTGCCTGACAAAAGATGGGGAGTGCTCGACGACTTTCAAAGGCGTTTGACGCTGCGTAGAAACAAGGGAAAGGAGGGCGAGGAATATCTTTTCTAATGATGAGGTTTACCAGCTATTGCTTCACAAAAGCCTTCTTAACCAGTTATTGACGGGAAAGAAATTATCCAGTTTACATCCCGTGGAGAGGACACCAGAGTCGAAGGCACTGGGCTTAACAGCATGATCAGCCGATGTGTTCAAATCGCCAGTAGATTTCCACCCAAAGCGACAGGACTTGCTTGGGTACTTTCATTTTCCTTCTTCCGAAGAAACGTAGAATTGAAATTCCAATTCGTTTCAAAGTTTAGTTTTCCTCTTTAAAAGAAAGGTGTGGAAGTCGCTCGCTTTCTTCGTCCCCAGTTGAAAGGGAAAAATATCACTAAGCATATTTGTTCTAATGCTTTAACTGGGTATTGGATAATCTACCAGAAGATTATTTCTCCCCTTTATATCTCTCTTTGATGTTCTGTACAGGTTAAAGTGAAACAACTAAACACTGGTACGTCAAGCGACATAAAATGCATTTCAGGTTTTGCGGGTGTGAAATTAGAGAAAGATTTTAAGAGATCTTCGACTTTCTGAACTGATATTAGAGCTCTTCATATAAATCCGGTTTTGGAGAGTTCAGTAAGGTGCTCATTTTAATAATCCTTCGCAACTAGAATGTGGTGCAACATCATTTAAAAAGTGTAATATAGATGTATATTAGCTTTATATTGTAGAAGCTATGTCTGCGGTATTAATAACATAGTTATACATTTTACAACGGAATATAGCAGTATACACTGCACAACAGGTAAATCAATCCTAACTCCTGAATTCAGTGTCAAACAGGAATGTAATGTGCCCTAAATACAAGCTCAAAAGTGTTATTTTTGCTTGACAGTCAAACAATTTAAATTTGTGATCATGAAATTAATAAGAATGATAATTGCAATATGATTTTTATTTTGGTTAATTCCCTGCATACCTTTGATCATATTAGAACAAATACATCATTGTTCAACCCAGTGGTTTCAAGTGACCAGAAGTATTGGGGCACTTTTACTTTAAGTCAATTTACAAGTATGAAGGTCAATATTCTTTGGAGGCAATAACTTTAAGAAACACATGTCCCATTGAGCTCGCCAAATTGTTTGTGCAATCACCTGAAATGCTTTGCCAAGCTTCTGCTGCACACACCTTGAGTTCTAGGGGTGTTCAGTCTTCAGTTTTGTCTTAAGTACATTCTTTGCTTGGAAGCACAAAGATGAGTTTTGGACCAATTTTGTATGGACAGATGAGCACAGCTCTTTCTGAGCTTGTCTCTTTTCACCTTCATACTTCACAGTAAATTTAAAAACATGCTTTTCTAAATGAGCTTCATAGACATGCCATTATGTTTTATAGATCTTCATCAGTATAACTTTTTTTTTAAAGTTCAAGAAACATTTGAACATTTGTATTCTTGCAATAGAATGAGAACTGAACTCAATCAATATCCCAACAGAGCTTAGCCCTTGCCATGGGCAGTGGTAGCAGGGGAACATGTATCTGCCAGTACAGAGCAGTGTTTAGACAGTGTCTACTCTTATTGATATTCATGGTCATACTATACATCAATCCACTCTATTCAGGGTCATGGGTGCCAGAGTCTATCCCAGAAAGCAACCAGCGCATGGCATCCCTGGATGGGACACCAGTCCATCGCAGGCAGACAGACAGAAACACACACACTCACACCAGGGCCAGTTCTCCCAGAAGCCAATTAACCCACCGATATGTCTTTGGACTGTGGGATTAAACTGGAGGACCTGGATGAAACCCATGCAAACATGGGGAGAACATGCAAACTCCACACAAATAGCACTCCAAGTCTGGATTTGAACCCAGGTTCGCGGTGCTGCAAGGCTACAATGATGACCACTGCACCACTATGTTGCCTGGTAGTACTAACAATTCCTATTATTATAGGTAACCCATCTAATATTATGATATTTGCACCAAGTAGGAAGACAACTGCAAAAACAGTTACAATTTGAAATCTTGTTATACAGAGAACAAGGAGAACAAACTCAGAAAACACATTGGTATCCTAAACCATATATCTACAGCACTGGGAGACACCTTAACCATACTAGTGTGTATGACCTATTTATGTGTATAATTAAAACCCAACTTTAGAAAAGACTCACAACTTAGCATCATCACAATTCCACCAGTTAAGAGTGCTCTCTGTCTCCAACTAATCAGATTTAAGTCCTCCTCCTTCCTACGCGATCCCATTGTCCCTCTTACACTAACAACAGTTCTCCTTCCAATTACTAATAATGGCTCTCAGGGTTGGAAAAAGTGACATCTTTAAGTCAGAATGGTTTCTCTAAGTACTATTGATGCAGTGTGACTGCTGTGTCTCCTGGAGTGTGGAAATGGTTTAACTGTTAATGATCTTCCAGAGACAAGCTTTAAAAGTGCTTTTGAATGGAAATCTTTGATTTGAATTTGAATTGACCATTTATGACACAGAAAAATATGTCTGTTTGCTAAATTCTAAATACAATCACAGAGGTTTAAACACCCCCTGTATTTTACCAGAAACAAGATAGTGTGTATTTGAGATAGGAGAGAGAAATTCTCTTAAAAGTTTTAAGAGGTACACTCTAAAGAATGACTCTTTCTCCAGATGAGCCCTGGATCACGTGTAGCACAGACAGCTGGTGCTCCTTGCCTTCTGCACTGAGTGGAAACGGGGTTAATACATTTCCCTTCCTGCCTCATAACATATTCCCTGTATTTCCTGAGTCACATTTCTGGGGATGTTTGTAGAGAGGCTTATTGGCGTTTCTGCAGATCACCCAGAATGCACTGTAAAGCACACCCAGATACATGCCAGGAGAGGAGGAGGAGTGTGTCTCTTGGCACATGAAGAAGGCTCCACAGCAGGAATGTTGCGTTTCCTTTCTTCCCTTTTCAGCAGGGAATAAACCTACTCGTTCCTTCGGAGTGCGTCTCTGCCTCTTTACTTGACTCCAATTAAATGGGCCCCAGCACGACAGACAGCAGTTGTGCTGAGGCAGCCATGTTATTGGTGTAGCTGGCTTAATCAGCTCCTGCACAGGGCCACCTCGGACACCTGCAACCAGTAGGACATCCTGGAGTGCACGCCCCCTACTGGTGGAGATGTGCACAAACGTTGCCTGACAAAATGACTCTGATCGCTTGTTTACAAAAGGCTAAAGAGGTCTGAGAAGCAATGATGTGCTTCCAGTTACTTGTGGCTCCACTGGCTCACTGCCACTGCGCTTGCACAGGGATCGCTGCCAGCAGTCACCTGCAGCACCTGCAAAAAAGGCACAACTCCCTGTAGCTTGACTGGAGTGTTGACATCTCTGTGAGCCACACTGTTTCATTCCAAAAAAGCGTGGCTGACACAGAAGCTAGACCCTTGTCCACAACGGGACAACCCCACTTCAGCAGGACTGTGCACTGTACATCTAGACAAGGTAAAACAACAGCTGATCAACCCCAACGTCTGATTTCAACAATTATCACAGTCTGCTTTATAAACCAAAATGTTACATCTTACAAAACTGTACTCTGCTAGCAGTTTCCCAAATAACGTCTTGGCCAGAAGAGAATCCTTGGAAATGCGAATATTTTTTTTAATTGCTGTTATAAATGAATCTTGCCTATCCCAATGAAATCTGATTTCCACTTTTCTGAAACATATGCCAGGGACAGACATTTTGGTACATGGACAAAGCACACCTGATGATTTGCTCCTCTGAATCAGAATTTAAAAATGGATTGTTGACACAGCTGTTTCTTTCAAGCCTTCTGACTGATCAGCTAACAGAACAGCACCCTGCTAGAGCCCTGAAACAATTGTATTTGGAGTTGAACTAAAAAACCTTCCCTGTTGTCTGTTTCCTCATTCCAGTAAGTGCAGTAGACGTTGTTTCATTTTCCATGTGCAATCAAAGCACTTTCCATCAGACCAGGAAGTCTGATGATGGCAGAGGGATTTTTTCAGACTCATTTTAAATGTTGGTAACATCTGATATCTGTGCAGCATCACTGACCTGTTTTCAGAACAGAGAGGAAAGAATTCTACAATGCTTGGCCATGAAAAGTTGCCAAATAGATAGGGATGTCAATTCAAAGAAAGCAACAATTTAAATGGCACTTCAAAATATTTTTAGGAGAGGGAAAACTGGGCATTACTTTAGTACAGAAGGAAAATCCTGGTTGTGTTATTTTTCTTCCTGGCATTCGGGGGAAATGTTAGAGAACTATGCAGAAAAATAAGGGCTCTCAGTTAGAATCTGAGTGGGTTAAATTACAGGTTTATTAGAGGTTTCTGGTTCAAACCCTGAGTTTCCAGCCTTCCTTGTACTCCATTCTTTGGAGCAGATTCTGCAGCTGGTGATATCACAGCTGACTTGAGGTATTTATGCATCACTTTGGAAAAAGTCATCCCTGTTCAGTAATAACATTTAATCTTCCTTTTAACATAATAGCGATGAGAAACTTTCTCATAGTCACGATTATGTTAAAAAAAGACACCCAGACAAAGCAAGACAGGAACAATGGCAAGGTATGAAAGATTGTTCCGTGTGAATACAGCTCCATGGACAACAACTTCACAACTGCAGTTTAGCCAGGAAATGTGTTTCCCATAGACTGTCATAAATGGGACCTGAGAACATCACAGATGAGGTCTACAATAACAATGAGCCCCATACACCTAACAAAGACAACCTTTTGCAATCTGCTGTACATTTTAAACTCTGTCCTGCTGCTGAATCATACATGCAAGTCATGTTTTATGTGCTGATGGACTGCTTGTTCTGATGTTGACTCGAGTCCGATTTTTCTTTTATAAATAAAAATGTACACTAGCAAAGGAGATAAACAACTTCCTTTCCTCTTGGATCAAAGGGTAAAGCATGAGGAGCATGCCTTAGTCCAACACCATGCTAACGAGGGCTGAATCAAGTTGGATTCTGCTAGGAGCTTAAGAGCCAAGCACCAGTCTGTTGCCAAAAACAAAACCGCACCCTTCCGACTGGGAATTTGCTGGGATGGAAACTCAGGTCCTGCACACAGGGAATCAGGCTAATGAAAGGTGTCAGCAAGATGTCACTTCGATTCAGACGCGCGCTGTCGGTGGCCCGGGTGTTGATCACAGCGACACGGGATTTAAAAAACAGACGCGAAAACTGGCAGGCAGGAGCTACAATGTGGGCTGTTTTTCCACGAAGCAGTCTTCTGACCTTTCAGAGAGTTCGGCTTCACCTGAGGGAGAGAGTGAAAGGCGTGTGGTGGTCTTCAAACAGCTCTTTGAGTCTTTTGGCCACATCATAAAAACACAGCAGTAAAGAACAACTGGGCACCTCTCTTCAAACATTCTCAAAATGGCAGGCCAAGGTTTAGAGTGAACTGCTCTCAGCTCTGCCTGGGTGGTCCTTCCAGTGTGAAGTGGAGGCTGATTAGCTCAGGGAAGTGCTAGTAATGTCTCATTTCTGCCACCCAGCTTAACTTTCCTCTAGATTGTGGGAGTCTCACAATGTCAGGCTGAACACTTGAAACTCCTTGCCCAAGACTCAATGGGCTACACCCGGGATCAGGATTTATTTAGAAAAAGAAATGAAATGCTGATCCTGTCTCAGCACCCATCCTCTACTCTCGCTGACGGCATTCCTGCAACAAAGCAAGCCGACAAAGTTCTCTGGGAGTTAGGAGGGAAGACAGACAGTGAGTAGTACACCATGGGTGGGTCTGTCAATATTACAAGAGCCCCCTGCTGGGAAAAGGTTAGCAGACCATCTGACACAGCTGACAGGAGCCAAAAATTGGCACTAGCCCCCCAACCCATGCCCCTCACCCCTCCTTTCTGCCACCAGGAGGCGATCCCCGCCCCCCACCAGCCCCCATCTCCCTCCCCCACCTCCCATCAGATCGACCGCCGACACTCGATGGAAACGCAGACAAGATGGCGTCCAGGATAAAAACAGAACAGCTACGGCCCCGCCCCTCGCGGTCCGTCTGCGGCCTTGGCCTCGCTCGAAACAAAGCAGCGATGGGACCTTCCGCCCCGCGCTGACATCCCAGAGCCCCTTCCCACATGACGCAGGGGCAGCGAAGGGAAACGAGCGCAGACGGATGTCACTGGGATTGGGGCGATCATCTGAGGGATCTGCCTCTCTCCCTGACAGGGCAGGAGCACTAATTACTTGTTTAACGCTCACGGTACTGTGAGTGATTAGGGCTGGCACTGGAGGTCCTACGCGTATATCACTGTATGAGTTCAGGTGGGGAGCTGCGTCAGCAGGCGCAGGCTGCAAAGGAACAAGTAAGAGGTTTATTCCAGGCTGAAAAGAGAAGAAAGAAAACACAGCGTTTTGACTGTGGAGCCTTCTTCAGGTGTCACAGCCGAAAACGTTGTGTTTTCTGTCTTCTCTTTTCAGCATGGAATAAATCTATTACTTGTTCCTTATCACTATATTAGACACACACACACACACACACACACACACACACACACACACACACACACACACATGCCCAGTAACTATTGGCAGCAGAGTGGCACAGGGCTTGGCAGTGCTGGGGCCCTGGGATCGGTCCTGGAGCTGGGTACTTACCTGCATAAAGTGGGCATATTCTCCCTGTGTTCAAAGACACACTGGTAGGATAATCGGCTGCTGGGAAATTTAGCCCCAGCTGGGTGTGGGTTTGTGTTTGTTTGTGTGCCCTGCGATGGACTGGTGTTGCTTCCAGGGTGTATCCTGCCTTGGGCCCCTCGTCTGCAGCATGGCCCCCCTAAAAATAAAGGGATAGGTTCCCCCACGACCCTGAACTGGATGAAGCAGTTAGAAAATTGTTGGATGGTCAAGACATTGTGCTGATCCTATATACAATACAACAAGAAACAAAACTACACCAGTAACTGGTAGGTCCCCTGCAGTTACAGATGAAAAAGAACAATAATTATCATCTCAGGGTTTTGTGATAAACTGTACAAATGAATATGTAACAGACAAGTCCAGTTTATAATATTGCAGTTTTTTTAATCCATGCTTGCTCTGTCACTGCCCCAGATACAGGAATCTAAAAGCAGCTAACAGATAGATGTCACATTACAGGCCAGACAATTGTGAATCACAGCCCACTGAGTTCCAACAACCGTGTTGTTTTTAAGGAGCAAAATGTCACTGAGCAATGAACATGCTCCAGATGCATGTGTAATAGGGTCAGGCAAGGGGTCACCTTGAAGACATATCACTTTCTGAAGAGCCTCACAGCCAGTGCTCAACAGCGCGGCACACAAGTCTGTGTTGTCTGCGCAGAAGGAGCTCACCCGTAATAAGGAAGGGTGCTTTAGGAGGCTATGCTGAGACGCTGAAGTTCAGTGATCATCATTGCACAGCGGACAAACTTTTTTGTGAACCCTGGTGTTTGTAAGACTCAAATCTATGGTAAAGGACTCCGGTACTGTCCTCAGGGCGTCCTCCTGTCTGAGCCGTTCATATTCTGACACGTCTCCTGCAGGAGCAGCACGCCTCGCACTGATGTCACCGCCAGAGTTACTGCCAGGCTGAGTCTCCTGGCTGCCCGATACCCAGCCTGCCCTGGCAGGGCTCTGCCTATCGCGCAGAGCCACCTGGGGAGCTCTGCTCACGCTCGTACATGGCATGACCCGGGTTCGAGTCAGAGAGCTCCGTCTGCACTCCCAGCCAGTGCCCCTCTCAAGCCTCTCAGCTGACATATTCACGACCTGCACCCTGTACAACAAACCTAAAAACTCAGTATTCAGTGCCATCTGCCGCTTGAAAGCTCAAGCGTCTGGGAGTGATCTCACACTGTCAACATTAGCAAGATGAAGCAAACAACATCATTTACTAGATACAATTGACCAGATAAAACTTGACATTTTTTGCTTAGAGCTGTTTCATAATAAAGCCAATTAAGTATGGCATAAATCCACTAGTTAATTTATTCCATTAATTGATACATCAAGTATGGCCTGGTGACACAGTGGGGAGCATTGGGGCCCTGGGTTAAATTTCTGGGGTGTTATCTGTGTGGAGTTCGCATGTTCTCCCTGTGGATTTCCTCCAGGTGCTCCAGTTTCCTCCCACAGTCCAAAGACATTTGGTTTACTGGCTTCTGCAACCCTGTATTGGGTAATGTGGTTAGCAAATGGATGAATAAATCAAATAGCTAAAAACAACACATTTAGGTGCCGTTCACCATCCTCTTACTGACATACAGATCCAACAACACTTGGCCAGCTAGCAACAAATTTAAGCTAGTAATACAAAGCCAAGGTATGTTTTGCAGCTCGAAGGTACCTCGTAAATTGCACGTGCCAAGTGTAAATATGTGTAATGTGTTTCACAGCTGGAGCCAGGCACAACAATCTTCAGATCTAAACAAACTCTTTAGCTGGGAGAAAAAAACATTCTAAAAATGTGACCTCTTCACACCAGCATTTGGAAAAATAGCCATTTATTTCAGATTGATTATGCTGGCCACCCCAGCTCTCTGATTATTCCTGTTCCCCAAGGACGCATCACTCCTGTCCGTGTGACTGTTAGGGGCTCTTAGCACCCGAGTGATAGCTTTTCAACAAATCACACCGTTAACCGCCAACATCCACATCAGGCTGCTTTCTCAGAGCTACGGGCTAAGCACTACAACACAGTTTCTTTTTAAATACAACAAAGACTTTGTCTTGGTTTTGAGTGTGTGATTATTAGTCGATTTGGACTTTAATGTGTGAGGGAGAGGGCCAGAGAGGAACTCATACTGACCTTTGGCCTGTATTTGGTTTCTGACCATGGTCAGCGCCCAGGATTGACCACTGTGGTTTGTGCACATTATATTTCTTCTTTTCTTACACTCCTTAATCATTTTTCTATTATACAGAAGAGATTCAAAATATTTCCCATAGGCTGCATATACTTAATAACGAGGACAGACACTGGGTAGAGTGGTACAACAGAAATAGATCTATTACACCAGATCCCGATTGTGCAATAACTTAACTTGTTCTGATTATGTCTATTAACAAAAAAGAAAAGTGATGGAAACTGATGCATTCATAACAAATGACGTAATACAATGATAATCTTTTCAAAACATGTTTCTGATTTTTCTTTGTCTTTTACTACAAGGTGAATTTTCCTGCATCTTTCTTCTGTGGCTGTACTTACAAAGTCAGACCTCTTTCACCTGAATTTACTTGAGCACAGCTGAAATCAATCTTATTGACTGGCTAATTTAGATGAGGTCTCTAGTGCATCAGATATGCCTTTAATTTTAAGTAGTGCAAAGGACAGAGATTATGTAGCCACTCACAATCAATTACTTGGAGTCTTTTTAGAGGTTTATCGTTGGTTATGTTTATTCTTTTTTTAGAACCACCAATTATTTTTATCACCCTCCAATTTGCCAGTGGCAGCCCACTGAAGCTCAGCAGGTGGGAGCCTGCCCAGTACCTGGATGGGAGACTCCTGGGAAAGCTAAGGTTGCTGCAAAGGGTTCAAACACCCTGCAGCTCCCTTGTGGCTCCCCCTTAACTAACGGCATAGTTCCGGCTATGGATTTGTGAGATTTCAGTGGGGTTAAAAGCTCTCCAGAAGCACCCCACTCCAAACCCATCATGCACCTGAGGCAGGGGGATTTTCCCAGTTTTCCCCTGCTGACGAACCTTCAGCGCAGTGATAACGCAGTGCCGCCAAGCAGAAACTCATCCTCAGCGTGAGAGAGCAATGGAATAAAGTAGCATTTCCACTTCTCATCACTTCCAAAAGCACACCCCCAACCCCTTTCCCCTTTTATACACCTTTTACATTCAAAAGGCAGAGACATCCTGCCGCCCTGGTGCAAAGAAACACAAGGGACACAAATGAACCACCAGCACCCCCTGCCAGCTGGGGTTTCTCAATGTCCTGACAAATTCCCTCCGCCAGAGAGGGGTGAGGACTGCCACTAAACTAACCTGCTAGTGCTGGAAAGGCCTGGGAAACGCCACTTGATATGTGGAAGATATAGAGTTTTTCCTGTCTCATTAAAATAAACTGTGTTGCAGACCAAGGGAGACACACACACCCACAGCAGGCCAGTCTTCCCAGGAGCCAACTAACTTACTGTACCAGCACGTTTCTGAATGGTGGGAGGAAACCAGGGCTCATGGAGGAAACTCACGTGAACACGGGGAGAACATACAGACTCCACACAGACAGCACCCCAGGAACTGAACCCAGGGGCCCCAGCGCTGCAGGGCGGCAATGCTGACCACTGCTACGCTGTGCTGCCATTAGCACTGATGCGAAGCTTCCCAAAAGAACTGCACTGCTGCAGCTGGGGTTTTCACCATCACCCTTAAAGGATGAGTCCTTCTCATTTCAATGAACGCCTGCAGGTGCATGCCAACTGCCGAGACTGCTTCGCTGCTTCTTGACTGAACTGCCAGAGATCGGGAGCGTCCAGTTCTTTCTTCTGCACACTCGTTAGCACGCCGGGCTGAATTGGAAAGCAACACAAAATATGTATATTGACACTACAGTCCTACTGAAACATTACATTGTTAATAGAACACTGGAGAACATGTGGTCTGATTTTGCGAGCAATTCATAATTTGGAGAAAACACTTCTTATGGAGGAGAACTCCATAAAGGTTTTATAACAAAGCTTTTTCAACACTGAATAATATTTGTTATGTGGGGCCTACTGCGTCGGCCCCAGAATTTAGACTGTGATATAACTTGCTCTCAGCCTGGGGGTTAGTGCCTCTGGGAAAGCTCGTGTTGGGGCTGACTTCAGTTAGTCCTCTGTGACAACAGAGGTTTTTTTTTCCTGCTCTGGTCTCAGAAAAACCCTTCTTCAGTCTGTCCTCACATCGGGGTCTCTCTCAGCAGACTTTTCTCCCATCTTCTTGTGTTGGATCTGAGCAGAGGGGCAGAAACAGTGAACGATAGGGCAGCGTCGGGGACAGATCAGAGCTGAGCAGTGTTTGAGGGCTCCGTCTTTGCCAAGCTCCAGGAAGGAGAATTAGAGACTATTGCAAAAGCAACCAAGATTGAGGCTGCTGCTGGAACAGGTGTTAGTGGGGCCAGCAGGGGGCCCTCACCCTGCGGTCCGTGTGGGTCCTCATTCCCCAGTACAGTGATGGGGACACCTAATGGCCTCCTAATAACCCCCCTCTCTGAACTGGCTTCATCACTCTGCTCTCCTCCCCACTGAGAGCTGGTGTGTGGTGAGAGTACTGGTGCATCATCTAGGTGGGGCTGCACACTGGTGGGGGTGGAGGGGGGTTCCCATTACGTGTAAAGCGCTTTGAGTGGAGTGTCCAGAAAAGCGCTATATAAGTGTAAGGAATTATTATAATGATGATGATGATGATGATGATGATTATTATTATTTTTATCAATCAGATAAAGGAACCGTGCACAGCTTTGGTGAGAGGTACAGATTCAGCATTAATAAAAGACAAGGCAGGCAAAGCAGATCGACTTGTGACTATTTCACCAATCCTGCCATCCAAAAAGACAAAAAAACATGAAGTGCAGCGTCTGAAAACATTAAACTGTACAAGGAGGCAACATAAACAAAAATAATAACCTCCAAAACTTAAAATTCATGAAGCAAGCTGCTCACATATGATAAAATGATAAAATTGGGCACCTATAGCTGTCCAAGGAATGGCTGTACAAGGAATATGACCTCACATGAGCTTACATAAAGAAATTAATAGCTTTCCTTGCTTTTATTCAAGCCTTAACATTTACCTTCACCTTGACAGAGTTCAGCTGTACAGAGTAATGAAAAGACTGATTTGGCTAGTTTTGCAGGAGGACTTGGACAATTGAGGCTGAGTTCAGCAACTAAGCAGTTAAAAAGAAAAGGAACGGTACTGAGCAAACAGTCTCATCAGGCAGCAGAGTCAAAAGCTTACAATTACATTGACAATTGCACAGCAAGTAATGGAAGTAATTGGATTACCGCTGAAGCTGGGGGAGGGTCAGGGGTCACAGAGAGAGCAGCGTAACTGGACACCTTCACAGATACCAAGGAAACACGGCAAAAATTAACAAGTTCGACTCCAGTTTCTTCTCACCTGTGCGCACTGGGTCCAGACAAAGTGCCTTTGTTGATGCATGCCTGAGGAAGGAAAAAGACTAAGAAACAAAACTGTCAACAGATAATTTGTGTTGTATTATCTCTTGTCGAGAGATCACCTGCTCCTTAATTAACAAAGACACACAAGCTTTTTTTTTAATCCAAGCCAGGAATCGTGGGCCACTTCAAATGACCAGCGTCTGAACTGGAGGCTGTGCTCCACTTGCTCGATCAATGAATCAATCCAGGGCAGTAATGGGACCTCAACAGGGACCAAAAGGCACAAGGTCAGCACAGGGCATCTCAGGCAGCACTGGGCTAACTGCTCCTCCCAAGCCCTGACGCCCTGAGCCCCTCACCCCGGCCTCAGCTGTCGGATTTTTCCACTGCTACCCAGGTCTCATTGCCTCCCAGTTCTCCCTGTCTCTCGGCTCCGATCATCGGGGATTTGAGTAGTAAGCCAGCAGCTATACCAGCCTGCAACTCCCAGCTGGCAGCCTAGTGATGGGAGACATCCTGGGAAAAACTAAGGTTGCTGCTGGTGGAGGTTTAAGTGGGGCCAGTAGGGGGCGCTCACCTTGTAGTCTGTGTGGGTTCTTACGCCCCATTATAGTGACTGAGACACTATGATGCAAAAAAAGCCCCTTCCTGACTCTCACTGGTCATTGAAAATCCCAGGGCATTTCTCAAAAAGAGCAGGGGTGTTACCCTGGCTTCCTGGCCTAATTTCCCCCTGGCCTGTACCAATCATCACCTCCTCATAGCTTCGTCACTCTGCTCTCCTCCCCACTGAGAGCTGGTGTGTGGGGGGCATACTGTGAGACTTTGGCTACCGTCTCTCATCATCCAGGTGTGGAGGGGAGTCCCCAGTGCCTCTACTGTAAAAAGCACTTCAATGGAGTGTACAGAAAGCGTAAGGAATTATCATTATAATGTTCTGTATTGTGCATGTAACTTGTCTTTAACAGGAAATGCAAAGTCTGTAAAGAAACGAAAGTCTGTGCAAATGTCAAAACGGGCTTCCATCAAGGGTGGTTAAAGGGGAGTATAAGCCGTTGACAATCCCGTTGAATGCTCTTGGACATGTGGAAGTCCGGGACAAACCACCAGGCCTCACCTTGCAGCTGATAGCACGACTGCCCTCTAGAAACAGCTGGATGAGATCCTGCGATCACCAAATAGGCTAGCTGGGCTAAAAGACCTCCTCTCAGTTGTAAAGGTTCTGATGTGTCCCACTTCACCAGAACAGGGCACCGGTTTGGAAATGCTGGTGCAGAGGGAAGAGCAGCAGACTTATACTTGACATAGATACTTAAGTAACTCTAAACCAACAGGACACCCTCCTTTGATCTGCGCCTGCTTAAATCCAGTACCAAATAGGCATTTACCTCTGAGAGGGCCACACTCATCTCGTCTTCTGAATGCAGTGCGATCTCTTCTAACGGGAACCACCACAGGTCAGTGGCCCCACCTCTGGATCCTTAATCACCAGTGCTGATCGCTAACCAAGGCCGCTTGCTTGTTTAGGCTGTTTTTTGCAGACGGTTTAAAAAAATTCCAGAATAAGATCACCCCTGTCTCTTCTCGATTTGGCTCCATCTGAGGTCTTACTCATAAGGTCGTTTACTTCCACTGCTGTATAACACGCGCAAGTCAGAAAGGACCAGTAGGCATGGGCACAGTAGGCGGTAGAAGTAGACTGGGAGAGGACTGTGCAATTCGAATGAGAGCTGCTGGTATCAGTAAATCAGAAAGGCCAGAGGGGAAAAGGACGCTCGTCCTGCTCCTTGGGTTCTATTTCCCTGTAGTCTTGTAATCAATTCCAAAGGTTACCTGGATCTGCCTTTTGGAGACGAGCAAAAAGCAGCCCAGGGAGAACATGGAAATACATCAAGGAGTAGGAAGAAAAAGGCACCACTTCACACTAGTAAAGACACATTCCAGGTACTCTACACTGAGCCCAAGTCTCCTTCGGTCAGAGCAGAGCCAGTCCATCCCACGGAGTAAAGGGCTCTGGAAAGGTCCGCTGGCTTTGTTTCGCACGGTCGTGAATCTGCTCCATCCTTGCAGACTCCACACCAGGAACAGGAGCAGTATGGACAGCTCCAGTCACACAGGCAGACACCAAAAGCTTGGTACTTTATTTCCTTTATTTTTCTGCACAGAAAGAAAAGGTTGATCACGCTTATTACAGAACTGATTTGGAACTACACTTTCAAGGCAATTCACTAACGACAAAAAGAAATATCCAGACCAGCATGCAGCTCTGTGTCTGGAGGCTGGCAGCAAAGGGAGGAAGCAGGAGAACAGTGCAGAGGCAGCCGGCAGGAATGTGCTTTAGTGAAAATGTTTTCCACAGCTCTCCGTGGTGAAGCACGAACTCAACCAGTTGTGTTGGGCATCTTGGGACAAAGGGGAGGAGATCTGTGGTTGGTGTGACCCCCCACCTGAACAAGGGCTTCTACCGTCTACATATTAGGGAACTTGTTAGAGCTTACTCCAGGTTAAAATCAAAGGCCTGGGTCCGACTTCCCGGTCTGCACCCCTGTGAACGAAGCCTTCCTGAGTTTTTCTTCTTTAACGTGACAGCATCTCCTTTGGAATTCGGTTTCAGGGGGGAGGTACCACTTGGCAATAATCAAGTCTATTTGCACGGCCATCTTCGCCTGTCCGCGTAGTGTCAGTTCGCAACTTGCTCCTGGCACGGAAACCGGCAGCGATGCACATTGGCGCTACTGGAATAAAAAGGGGAAAACGGCCGGCTGTCCAGAACACCCGCCGTGGTGGGGGCGGGGGGCGGGGGGCTGGAAGGGAGCCGCTCCTGCCCCTGCTGTTCACTCCCCCCCATCATCAGCTGGGGGGGGGGGGGCAGGCGAGAAGCAGGCTGAGGGACCCCCACAGGAGGGGAGCCTAACTGCCCACAACAAGCCCCGCCCCTCTCCCAGGGCCTGTGGCCTGCCCTGTCACTCCAATTAAAACACAAGCCGCCAGGGGAAGAGACGAGACAGGAGAGGGGGAGCGGAACTCCCTTCCCCGCCACAGGAGAACGGTGCACAGGCAGCTGAGGGCTCCGGCGTCCTTCCCCTCCCCTCTCACAGGCCCGGCTGCGAAGAGGGGCTCGCTTCACCTGGTGCACTGCCTGTTCGACTACTGGCCGAGAAGACCTCAGGAACACGGGCTCTGAAACGCACCTCCCAGAGATATTCCAGCCTCAGTGCTTCTAGAGCAGGTAGCTTTTCCAACCAGCCCTCTCCCCTTTGGCCTAGAATACGCAGCACTGATCTGACAGCAAAGGAGGAATCACTGGATTGGGGAGTCAAGACTCGTGTTTTTCCCAGGAGAACAGCAGCAGGCATGAACAGACGGGTGATAGGACAGGCGTACGCTTCTCAAGGGAGAATATCTGTACAACACCTTACCTACCGCAGTGGTTCCCAGTCCTGGTCCTGGTTACCCACCCACCTGCTGGTTTTCATTCATTAGATCATCGAAGCCTTAACTCATCTAAGAAAGATGCTTCTGTAACTGTAGAGTTCGTGTGATGGTGGTCAACACTCTGCCAGTACAGGATGGAGACAGATATTCTTTTTCTTGGCCTTTTATTAGGGGAACAGCTGCACTTACAACTCCATGTCCTCTCACGCTTACTTCCTGATCTCCCCCTTTCCTCATCTCTGTCGCCCCATACCCCATCAGAAAGCAGAGAGGCGGAGTACCGTAAACCTAGCCACCACCTGAAGCCAAGAACCCTTCAAACTGCTCAACTGAACAAAACGCCAACAGGACCTAAGCTTACACTTCATATATTTGCATATTACTTTTAGGCACAAGTTTGGGATATTATTTCACTTACACATGATGAAAATGATTAAAGCTCCAACACGTTTAAGAGCTGGGAACAAAGTTCTAATTCATCTTATATGACGTCAGTGCAAGGTTTGATTGTAACCGAGAGCTCGGCTGGAGCAAAAACCAACAGGTGTGTGGGTCACCAGGGGCAGGATTGGAAAATCGCCATTGCTCCCACCCACCCAGCACCAGAAAGCCACCCCCTCCCAGAGGACAGGATACCAGTCTGGTTTACCTAGCCCAGCACATCAGCAAGCGAGAGGAAAGCAGAGGACCTAGAACGAGCCACAGGGAGAACATGCAAACCCCACAGAGACAGTCACAGTATGGCTTCACACTCTGTCTGAGGGTTCTGCACAAAAAACCCCAGGATGGGCTCTTTTCACAACAGTGGACCAGGAACACGTCACTAAAGCCACTGCAAACGCAATGCAATGACATGCCAGAGAGACACCTCACTGGTCACCCCGGCACAGAGGACACTGGTTAACCCACAGCCCACCTGAACCATGCAAGATGAGCTGAAGGTCGACACCGGCTGGAGCAATAAAAAAAAAAAATATATATCCACCCCTCCACTATCCCACCCTCATGGCCATCTCCCTCTAGCTTATTTGCTCATGTGGAGCAAAAATGACAGGCTGAACAGGTCCGAGTGTGACCTCCGCTCTGGTGAAGGGCCACTGGGGCTGTCACGGCCTCACCAGGGGCAGCTGGTGGAACAGGGAGGGAGGAGGGAGGCCATGAGTGTCAGACACCCCCAGGGGGACAGAAACAGACAAAGGCCTCTCTGTGGCGCTCAGGTGAGATACTGGAGGTGCTCTCCAAGGGGCCTGGCCTCCCAGCAAGCCCTTTCAGCCCAAACAAGAAGGGGCTTTCAGCCTCGGAGGAGGCAGAGCACAGGCGCAGGTGATCTGCACAGGAGATCAAACTTCACAGGAGCGGAGAAGCCATTTCCCAAATTAGTTTTCCGCTCAACAATCCCGGTTTTGTGTTTTCTTCCGGTAGGGCGACAGCCCGATGAAACACGATCCGGCTGAACTGCGACTCCTGCGACTGAAAGAGCCGGGCGAAGGAGACGCTGCCTCCCCCTCGGAAAACCAGGATCGGCAGCACGGACGCGTCCCACTTCCATACATGAGCTGTCCGCTACGGAAGTAGCACTCCCCCCCACAGCCTTGGCGCGCAGCTGTGGCTGCTGAACTGGGCTGGCATTCAGAGAGGGTACAGGGCCATCAGCTCCCAGCTGCCCACCCACTGAGCCAATCCACATCGCCAGGCTGCGAGCTCCACAGCGCCGCCCTGTGGAGGAGAGCTGCAGTCGTCACCGGAAGCCCACGGGCGTCCAGTCGCGACGACGCTGATTAACTAGTGCCCACCTGACCCCGGGACTCCTGGCCTGATCCAGGCCACAGAGCTCAACCTGCACGCCCCACAGGGACACTTACAGGGTCCTGCCCCTAGGGGGCAGCCACCACCCGTCATCACAACCCGGACAGCCTAGGAGGTGCCACCAGCATCACCCTCGGGATAAAGCCCCGAACTTCCCCTCCGCCTCCTGCGGAGATTCATACTACAGCCTTCGGAGATCCCAGTCTCGCAGGCAAACGCAGTTTCGCAGTGCAAAACCTCAAGCAGGGATTAAGTAAGACAAAGAGGCACTGGTGATATTTCAATTCGATTGAGGAACCTGACAGAAGAAAGTCACCAGCATCCAACAACGTCACTCTCGAGCTGGGATCTGAAGGGGTCCGGGCCGGGGGGGGGCCTGGCGACACCCTCCCCACAATCCATCAGAAGAAAGGACGGCTCCTCTGAGCTCACATCAAAAGGGGGCAATAAGCAGCACAGGGGCTGACAAATGCAGGCGTTGTAAAACTTCACGAGGTGCGAACGCCCTCCCCGCGCCCTGGCCCTGGCCCTGCTCCAGCGGGGACGGGGGG
Organism: Lepisosteus platostomus; assembly: GCF_059453375.1. Lineage (NCBI taxonomy): Eukaryota > Metazoa > Chordata > Actinopteri > Semionotiformes > Lepisosteidae > Lepisosteus > Lepisosteus platostomus. Next base: position 4,404,508 of record NC_142613.1, read on the forward strand.
CCGAGCCCGCAGGGGCGTCCCGGGACTGCTCCCGCTTTGAAAGGAAACGTCAGGTGGCCCAGGCCAGCCTGGCGCCGGACACTCCTGATTTATCTGTCCGTTTCATCACGGCGCCGCTAACCTCTTCACCTTCGGCCATTTGTGCAGCGGAGCCAGCGCTTTCAACACCAGTACATCTGCCACCCGCCGCCCCCCCCAGAGCGCGCGCCGCGCGGGAACATGCTGGCAGGGCAGCGCCGCGAGGCTCTAGTCCCAGCAGTTCCAGTAGGAGCCGCGTCGGCACGCAGAGGCTGCAAAGGATCAAGTAAAGGTTTAAGACTATTACTTGTTCCCAAGTAAAGGTTTATTCCATGCTGTAAAGAGAAGAAAAACCACAACGTTTCAGCTGCGGAGCCTTCGTGGGTTAAAGTACTAGCCCTCAAGTCCTCCCTGTCATTGCTCACGGGACTGGGGTCAAGCACAGGGCCAGCCAATGAGGCTGATCAGGAGGCTCTGTCCCCTCGTGGCTCTCCCTGCTCTCAGGCCCCGTCTCTACTGTAATGGACTCCGCTGAGCGGGGAAGAAAGTGTGTGGTGAAGGCAAGCGATTGTGTTCCTCAACTGCGCATCAAGACCTTCTTCAGGTCTCTCCAGGAAATTAAAATCCAGCCCCAACGCGCCCCAGAGTTACTCACACGGCACGTCAGAGCAACAGCAGAACCGGCACGAGGGGCATTTAAAACTCAAGAGGTAAAATCGCATTTCCCGCCTGAACGACCAGATCGCAACACCTGGGGAGGTACACTCTCCTGAGGCCCAACAACAGCAGGAGCTGAAAAACGACACCTTCCCCCTATTCCAACCGGGAAGGGGAAAAAAAATTCTTTTCTAATTCCACACCGAGACGTGGACAAGAAAGACGCAAGGTTACAGCTGCCGAGACTGTTCCAGGTGCGAGGACCAACACCGCACAGCTGAGGGACGCTCTGATGTAAAACATGATGCCTTGTTTTCTACACTCCCGTGTGGAATTAACCTCTCAGTTTCTTCACAGCCAGTACAGCTTCTCACTCCAACCTGCGGGGGGAAAAAAAAATTCAACACCAGCTGGTGGCAAAGCGATACTTCCCAGCCACGCTAAACGAACACCCCCGCGCGAACAGTACACACGCCATCCCGAGCTGCAGCTTGAGCCGAGGGAGAGAGGGAGCGCACGCAGGCCCCCGGCATCTGTAGGAAACAAGCTGAAGAGTGTACCGATGCCAGATTGAAGAAAAAAAAGTTTGCTTTTTTTGCTGCAGCAAAACGGGATGTTTGCCTCAGTGAAACACACGGCCTGTCAGCCACTCGAGTCCAGCAGGGCCTGCAAACACTGGCTTGCTGGCCTTTCTATTTTCTTAACCTCGACACGTGTTAACAGGAGTGGCAGCGGCCCATCTCACGGCCTCCGCCAGGCTCCAGGGGCGCCTGTCGCTGTCCCACTGTGCACTGTCATCAGCCTCCCCCCCCCCACCTTCAAACACAGCTCCTCAAAAGGCCCCAGCAGGCGCAACCCTGACCCCACCCACCCCCCTGCCTTAAACCTGACAGGGGCTCAACTCAAAGACACCCGCCCCCTCCACGCTGATGCCCCTCTCCCAGCATTCCTCTGGCCTGTCTAAGGACACGACGCCACGACAAGACCCAGGGGATATGGGAGAGACGCAGCTGTGTGCGGGACTCGTGCTCATTTCAAGTCGGACCTCGGAGTGTGCTGTATGCCCAGCCCCTGCAATACTGCGCACCTTCACCACTTCAGCAGTGTGGGCTTCAGGTCTGTGATATTTTAATCACGCAAAAGTTTTTTTTTTTGCAATTACGGGCATTTCCAATCTGTTCCACGCCTTCTGGTATGTATCCCACTTTACATCCTATAGGGCACGGTACCAGATCTATGAAAGTCTTGTCACGGTACCCACGCTCAAGAGTCAATTCCAGATGTTGACCAACAGCTGTCTGGCAATGCGGGTTCTTACTGGACAAAGTCATCCAACAGGGGGTTTAGACACCGAGTATGAAGTCAAAGATCAGATGTAGTCCAACTCCGTGGCGGGGGGTCGAATAAAACCGGAGACGTTTACTTTCACAGAGAAGTAGCATCTTACCTTGCCCATCCCACAATTCCCCTCTTCCTTTCACAAAAAAAAACAGGAGAACCATCAGACATTTCAGAAGAAAGTTGCTCCATTTTCTCTCCCCCCCAGTGGAATTTGCAGTTATTGCCCTCGTTGTCCTCCTCAAAGGGAGATTTCCACCGGTGCACTTAACCCCTTTCATAGAAAGCTAACTTTTAAAGAAATATGGTTTGAAAAAAAAACTGTGTAAATCTTTTCATTAGAAAGCATGTCAGTGGCAGTCATGTGCCCAGCTCTGTGCTTCAGCCACCTGAATTGTTACACCAATCCTGAGCTATGAAGTGACCAAGGAGGCAGACTGGGCAGCTGTTCCACGCACATCTACAGATCCCTTTCACCAGCTCGGAGGAGCTCGCTTCAGCCCTGCTTCATCACAGATCAAGCGCTTGAAAGCGTATGAAGCATTTCATTGCACGCCATTGTTGATAATGTGCCATGCTCAAGTACTAACAAGTACAAAGTACAAGGGGGGGAAAAAAAGCACAGAAGTCTTTACATGCATGCGTGGAGATATTGCTTTATAATCAAGTGGACACAATCTTTTACAGCAACACTGATGCTTTACAGCACAGTGTAAACTGTGAATGTACAGCACAGAATGTAAGGCAGTTCTACAAAGCATTGCTTTGGCACATGACGTTAGATCGTGAGTTTTAAAGCACAGTACTGCCCTCCATAGGCGAGAGGCAAAAGCTCATCCAATGTGAGCATAAGGGCTTTCTTTTCATCCCCAGTAAAGAGCTGCCCCCACCTGGGCGACAGCACCATTCTGCTCCAGCAGCTCTGTTTCACCAGATCAGGCCAAGCAGCAGGACGTTGCTATCGCCCACAGCACAGTTCAGACAAGACCCCAGGGTTAACACCTCATCCACATGATCTTTTAGCATGTTTTCAAAGAAAAGCAGAGAACTCATGCATGTACATTGTACTCAATGTTTAGATGAGCTAGTCGAAAATACACACAAGACCCCAGACCCTTAGGAACCGAGTGTCCTTTAAACCTTCTACCATCAAATATTTATCCCTGTACCCTGATCCACAGCTTGACTGAACAATACCTGGGTACTTCCCCCTGTAGAGCCTTTTCAACAGCGATTTGAAGAAGCGTTGCAGGCAAACGGTACAACAGAAAACAGTAACATTCAAGAAGCAAACAGGAGCCCCTGAGCCGCTGCTCCAGGCTGCTGGAGGTTTTGGAAAGGAAGAAGGTGGGCGACACGGATCCCAAGAAGATCGCTTTATTAGCCCCTGAGCAATCCTGCTCAGACGGCCCACTGTGCCCTCCGCTAAACAGACTAACTGCAGGCTACCATCGCCCCCGCCCCCAGTGCTCTGCGGTCCACTCTGATAAAACAAAATCAAATATCCCATCAGGAGAAATGGCAAAAACAGCCGAGGCTCCGCTAGGACCTCATATCAAAAACCTATTTACAACATGCGTGGTGTTCCCCAAGGGCTCTCCCTCCGTGAACTGCACCTAGAAGAAAGAGAAATGGCCGTCTGAGCGCGTGGAACAGGTTCTGTGAAGCCACATTCATCAGGCGGACTACTGGTCTGTTTGGTATGAAAGGGACATCTAGCGTGTGCTTTGTGCTGGGAAGCTGGTTAACTGTCGGCACCAAAAATTTACCATGAAAGATGCTGGGGTCCCACTGCACCACGGAGAAAGAGAACAGACAAGGACCTGGTTTGTTTTTAAAATGCCTCCCAGCCCCCCTTCCAAGACTAAAGCGCCCGTTACCTCCAGGAGCTGGCTGGTGATCTACTTCTTGGCAGCTGGCTTTCTTCCTCTCCCCCTTCCCTGAAGAGGAGTAAGGAAGACAAAAAAAATTGGACTTCAAACCTCCTCCGAAGATCCACCAGCATGTGCTGAGCTGCAAGACTGTGGGAGCGAATGCCCCCCTTCCCCCCCAACCCCAGGTCCACAGGAGCTTCACCCACTAGAGACCCGCACCCTCCACGAACAGTGGGCAGACGGTGGTTCAATATTGCATACGCTTCTCAGGCTAAACTCATCCGACTATCAAGGCTTCTTAAAAGGGGACATTCGGATCCACATTTTGAACTAATTGTTCAAAAACCTTAAGCGTGCAAATGAGGACAGCTCAGGGCATCTTCAGGATCAACAGGGAAACAATCTTGGGGTCATTAGTGGGAACTGCATAGAAGCACGTTAAGACCGCCGCAGGGCTGGTGGGAGTGTGGAACAAGCTGCCCAGCCACGTCCTTGAGGCCAAAACCCAGGTTTCTTTCTGGAAGTGTCGGGATGAGAACCGGGGATCAATTGTCTACCACACCAGCTAGAAGGGCCACATGACTCCCTCTCTCTCATGTTCTTTCATTCGAAATCCTCCAATGACTCACTAAAGCAGGGCTGTGGTAACCGAATCAAAATGCTGTTTTTTTTTAAAATCAAAATTAGATGAAGCGGACTGTACCTTTTTAGGTGGACTGTTCTCCTCTTCCGAAACAATTCTTCAACAAGAAAAGAAGAGATCACTGAGCAAGCGTTGTCACATTCCATGCAATCGGATATAGCTCATAACTCAAAATCCAACCAAAACAGTCTGGATTTGTTTAATTCATAGATTTTTTTTTATCATGTTAATGCTGGAGATTTCATATGTATACTGATGCACAGAACCCCCACTCGGGGTCTAATACAGATCAAACAATTGCTTTCTGGATGAAACACGATGTGCCTTAAAATGAGAACAGTGCAACCTTTAGTACCTACTGTAGGTACAGCCTGCCTGGGCTCAAACTCAGACATCAACACAAGGCCGATTCATTGCATATTCCTTCCAGATACCTTAAGAGCTGAAAGCCAATTTAACAATATGTCTCAAATTAAAATCCTTTTTTCCTGCAATTAACTTGGCTCAAACAGGAGACAAAGATGACTGAGGGGTACCCTCTGGACCAGTGCTGGGAACCACTGGCAGAGAGGGCAGGGTTACAACACAAGCGGGAGGCAGCAACAGCTGGCACACTCACTCTTCCTCCTCCTCGCCTTTCTCTGGCTTCTTCCTCTGCAAGACAGAAGCCCGCAGGATCAGCCCCGAGCACGAATGGTCACTCACCGCACCCTGCCTCTTCAAAGATGCTTATCTAGTAAGCGGAACATTTTGATCAAACTAAACAAGTATTAGATGCTTATGAGAGTATTAGAGGTTTAAGGGCAGCAATGGAACATTTGATAGCCCACTACTCTTAAGTGAACGCGCTAGGTAACATTAGCCAATAACCTGATGAACTGCTTTCCAAGGTTTAAAAAACAAAAGGAGTTCTGAATTACAGAAACTAAGACTGACCCATTTTAGATCGCAACGCCACAAGATGGACCCTCATTTCCGCACAGTCCTTCACAGGCCAGCTGTGCCAGCGGCGCCCTCTGCAAGCAGGGCGTTCAAGAGGAGCCCGGGTGCTGCGCAGGGCAGCAGGCTTGGCATCCTGCACGCGCTCCTGGTTTCACAGTCTCCTTCACCCACCTCAGGAACAGTCGGGTCAGTGGCAGTCGAACAGGAGGGAGAACCCGTCTCTGCCAAGACCCGACAGGGAGGTTTGGCGCCTGTCCACCAACTCCCAACTCTTCGCGTGCGAGAAGAGGGTAATGAATCGTCTTTTTGTGACCGTCGCGGTTCCGCGCGGGCTCGTGCCCTCCGCCGCTCCATCCCGCCACACCTGGGGCGACTGAGGGCCCTGCTGCGCGCAGGGAGGGCGATGACGTCACCGCGCGCAAACGAGCTCCGCTACGCCTCCACTTGTGAGGAATATAAGAATACCCACCTTGCCCGCCCCTGTATTCTTACGGGCAGGCTTCACAGGCTTGGGGGGCGATTCTTCAATCACCTCTTCCTCCTCCTCCTCTTCCTCCTCTTCCATGTCCTCATCGAATGAGTAATCATCTTCCACTGAAGAAGCATTAGAAATGGGAAAAAAATCGGTAAAAACCCACAAAGAAGGGACCACAACACCTTACCGAAGACACCTCTTCAGGCCAGGGCAACAGTGGCTGGTTGTCTGCTGCCTCACAGAGCTGTGGCCCCAGGTTCAAGTCCCAGCCTGGGATACTATGTGGGGAGTTTGCATGTTCTCCTGCTCACACGGATTTCCTCCAGGTGCTCCAGTTTCCTCCCACAGACCAAAAACGTACTGTTGAGCTTGTTGGCTTCTGAACTGGTCCGGAGCCGAGTGTGTGTTTGTGTCTGAGTCCATGTGCCCCGAGAGTCAAAATATGCTGTATAGCCACCAAGAACAGGGGCCCTCATTTTGGTAGGACTGCGGAACATGGTCAAAACTCAAAAGGCAACTATATAAATTTCCCCAATCTGCTTTACACAAAGGATTGGGGGAGGCTGGAACAAGTCAGCCAAGCACCTCACCTTTTAAACAGGTCACAGTACATTTTCGCCGCTACAGATATATTTGGGCAAATTAAGTGCACCTCCAGCATTGCTAACAGTACCAAACGTGTGCTTTAGAAGGATTACAAAACGCCGGGACGCACTCAAGCCCAGCGAGCACCCCATGCAGATATAGGAATCTTCTCTTGTGCACTCGCACAGACGTCTGAAGCGCCGCTACACAGCGATGTGCTCTGCATCCTCACAGTCTCACCTGCGAAACGACCCCCCCCAACACCACGGCCAGCTCTGTGTGTTTTAAACCTGTCACGGCTGCGTGCGCACGGCGGCGACTTACACGCAACGTGCTCTCCGCTCACATACACCGGCCCCGAGCCGGTCTTCAGCCTGAAGGTCACGGGCGGGATGAGGTCGATGCCAGACAGGTTGACCTGAAAGACAAGGGACCTCGTACACAACCTCTCGGAAGGGCTGGAGGAGCTTCCCAGCCTTGACACCCACACGCAACACGGGCACCGTGTAACCGGACCGATTCACGGTCGGGAAGGTCCGGGAGTCACCCAGAAATCGGCGTCTCCTCCCTGACCCCTCCAAGTGATCCATAATCTCCCGGAAATCGCCCCCAGCTCCCAAATATTTCTCAAAATCTGCTAAACAAAGCCGCATCTCTGTATAACGCAAGTTTGCAAAGAAGGTGATATTATTCAACTGGACTCGTGAGTTACATTATTTAAAGTGTATTGCATTTATATATTATAGTATCTATCAGCGAATGATTTAATTATATAGCTGTGATTTATTTCAAGAGGGAGCCCCGGTCTGCACGTTTTCAAGAGAGAGACGACCCCTCCCCTCCCTCCCTGAAATCAATTTTTCCAAAGTTGGGCTGTCTGGGTCAACAGGCTTCTGTGATTTCCCCTCTGTACAGTAAGCCTTTCATTTGCACCCCCTGGCAAACATTAGTACACTGGCACACGGGCTATGACGAGCGATGCATCACGGAACGAGCAACCGGCGAACTAACGGTGAACTTGAATTGCCAAATCGCTCCTAAGTTCAAACAAACAGTGCGGTCGCCACACACACGCTCACCGTGGGCATCGCGGAGGCCTTCAGCGTCGCCAGCGGCACCGCTCGGATCTCGGCGCCGTCCTCGGATTTGGAAACCAGCTCCACGATGTTGAACTCGTCCTTGGCGTCGGCTCCCAAGCACATCTGCGGGCGGGACAGCGGCAGTGGCCAGGGTCAGGGTCGGTGAACATCCCCAGCAAACCGGGCTCCACAACTCAATTACAGCACCCTTTCTCTCCTTGCATTATGTAAAATAAAACGGGCGACACACACACTCCCCTATCGCCGCCAGCTTTGGACGTCAAACTTACCGTTCTGAGAGCCAACTGGTGTTGGTGCTTCGAGTCGTCAGTTGCAAACGTGCTCGTCCTGTCTTTTTCGTTCAATTCGCAACCTGTATGGGGAAGGAAGGCAAACGACATTTTAAAATGTTACTCTGGCGCGGTCGGATAGTTTGTTTTCCGTAAAACAAGGACCTCTCAGTTTTTTCCCCCCTCTCTCCTCACGGACTAGAGTAGCATATCTCGACTTCGATACGTTACAAAATAAATGATGAGCTTTGCATTTTTTAAAATATATATATAGTTAAAAAAAAGGTTAAACCTAGAAAGAAAGAACTGCTCATACGCTTGAACCCCGAGGACAATAAAGCTTCTTAGGCCGCTAATTTCTTGAGACACAAACGTAACTTCGTTATAATCGAATTAAAAAACGGTGAAATACCCCATAAAGTCGAAAGAGGCTTCTCCGGTTTGTTAGTAGTGCTATGAGCCATTGATACTCTCCTCAAGCGATCTGTAAGCACGTGTACAAACAGAACAGCAAGTATGAATATTCTTTAAACGGTGGTGATGAAAGTGTCGCAAAAATAGAACAATATTGGTAGGTCGCAGCAAATAGATCACCTTTTTTTATTATAATTAACCAAACGGAGAGCCGTCCTCCCGGTTATCACAGAGCATAGCAATAAAGCGATTTTGTTCCCCAATTCCCGGATTAAAAAGACGGCCGCAACACGGGCAGGTGGCTGTAATGAGACTACGGCCCTATCAGAGCTGCCGCTCGTCAATTGGTACCAGTGGACAGGGGCAGGTCATCAGTGTTGCCCTCTCAAGACATTGTCGCTCACCTCGGGATACTTCAAATGTCACAACACGCAAAGCCGTCGTTGCGTGTGATTATAAATGGAAATGCAAGGTGTTCTGATTCAGCGCTCATGTCCACCGACAAATTCCTCTGACGGAGCTTTCGAGTCGGCAGCTTTTCGGTTAACGTATGTCATTTTGTTTCGGGGGGTATGGCCCGGATACAGGTGACGAACATGCCCGGGGGGGTCCTGATGGTTGGGCTGCAGAGTGAACCGCAAAAAAAACCCAAAAAGCGACCGAGCGCCGACAGGCTGAGGAGGAGGAGAGGAGGTGTGTTGCGTGTGCTCGCCTCTGAGACAAAAAGACTGGAATCAGGGCAGCGGCGCAGTCAACAAATTAACAAAAGGAAAAATAGAAAATGTAAAGCTTTTCAAGACTTTGGGTATACCCCTATGTAAGGGACGGACAGTCACTCCAGCCTGAAAAGTTCCGGCACCCCTGATTGCCACATACTGTAGGATTTGAGCGCCGTAGTTTGTCTGTCGAAGGAGTTCTGCTGCCCTCTAATGGGCATTTAGCGCCACGAGCACTGAATGACATTTCGTCCGGCAAGACGTCGGGAAAAGGCAGTTTTTTAAAACCAGCAGAATTCAGATTTGCAGCCAAGTGGTCGTCACTCAAAAAAGCAATGCCACGCAGGCGAAGACGAAACATTTCAACTGCGGCGCTCACCGATAACTACTTTCCCTTTGCAAACGGTAGTTTGAGCCCAGATTTTTGGAAGACACAATTGCCCCCTGCGTAGGTTTGCAACTCCCTTTGGCCTTGTATCTGTAATCCAAGAGATGTTCTCGAATGTCTAAGGAATTAGACGAAACCCCACTGCATTTATCCGTTTGTCCTCTAAATTCCGCTTTAAATATTTCGTTATTGACAAAAATGGATAAATGTGTCATATTTGGTCACAACTAGACACCTACTGAAGCTCAGCAGGTGGGAGCCTGGTCAGTACCTGGATGGGAGACCTTCTGGGAAAAACTAAGGTTGCTGCTGGAAGAGGTGTTAGTGGGGCCAGCAGGGGGCGCTCACCCTGCAGTCTGTGTGGGTTCTAATGCCCCAGTATAGTGACGGGGACACTAGACTGCAAAAAAAAAAAAAGGCGCCGTCCTTTGGATGAGACATAAATCCGGGGTCCTGACTCTCTGTGGTCATTAAAAACCCCGGGGTGTTTCTCGAAAAAAGTAGGAGTGTCACCCCGGCGTCCTGGGCAAATTTCCCCCTGTACTTTAACAATCATGCCCCCCTAAATAACCAAAGAGTAGATATAAAAGAGCTTCTGGACTGTCCGAGATATAGCCCTCGGACAAAGTTTTATCATTCAATTCGATTAGACCTTGATTAACCAAGAAGAACCGTCGTGCCAAGTAGCGATACTACCCCCATACTGAGCTCGCAAGGTACCGACACGCCTGTCAGCGCACATTGACATTAAAATACGCAATTTATTGTAGCAATTCAACACTCAAAACCGACGGGTTTTTTTATCAGTTGTAAATTCTAGTTGGCGAGACGTGTTAACATGTCATTAGAAGCCGCTTATAAAGACGCTATGTGGAATAAAGAAAAAATTATGTCAGATCATTTCTTTCACCCGCCTCCCACCCCGGTGTAACACGGGGGTCAAAGTTGAGAGGTCAGAGAGCATCGCAATGGCGTCGGTCGGAGGTTTGGATTCTCTGGTGAGGAAAATATGGATTAAAAAACATGTATAGAGCTGTGTGTATTTCTTTTTCTTTGTGGTCCCGCTGATATACTCTGTATCTGGTATAAACTGTGTCTTTTTTTCGTCATGGTCCGCAAAGAACAGGAGAATAGTGACCCCACGTGTACATCGCTGTTCCCGTACACAGCCGTGTTGTGGAACTGACATAACCAACCGTGTGTGTGATTTAAAAGAATAAGTCTTTTTACTGCAGTTACAACTTCAGCAACCGCTGAAACGTCGAGGCGTGGCTTTAATCAGTTAAAGGAAATGCGAAAAACGATGTTTTTTTTTGCCAACTGGACCGCGAGGTTAATGTATACCTGTTAATGTAGACTGCTGTTGACAAATATATTAGTTTTGGTTTACAATAGGACTTTAAAAAAAACAAACAAACTCTTTCGGTTCTCAGGGTGCGGAGGGGGCTGCCGCGGCCGCGCACGCCTTGTCTCTCCCAGCGGAAGCCTACGGAAATGATGTAAGTGGCCTTCCACGATTTCTGTGCTAAAGTGATGTCTAAAAATGATATACAGAAAAGAGGATGTGGTGCTTACTAGCAGCTGAGCGCCTAGGAACTGAGGCCTGTTCCTGAAGTCTTGCACGCAAAGACTTCCCCCAGAGAGCGCACTGCTGTGTGTTTCCTCGCCCTGTTGAGGTTATTTTAGCCTTCAGGCACATCAGGGAGTGCAGCAGTTCCCTGAAGTGGACTGTGTGTGTGTGTGATGTGACGTGTTTACAGAATATGGCAAGATTACACATTCAGGAATCACATTAATTGGGTAGCTGAAGATTTCCAAGTATGTCTGATGTGTGGGGAGCGTTCTGGCGCACTATGGCTGCCGTCGCATCATCCAGGTGGGGCGTCACATTGGTGGTGGTGGAGGGGATCCCTATTACCTGTAAAGCGCTTTGAGTGGAGTGTCCAGAAAAGCGCTATATAAGTGTAAGTAATTATTATTATTATGTCTTAAACAGGCTAGAGATAAAGACCAAACAGCTAGTGGAACACTACTGTTCAGGTTAACAGGTCCCACTTTTGTCTTTTATACAACACAATGTTTGCTGTTCTGTGCAAAGGCAAGTGCTTCAGACACAATTTCATGAATTGTTTAGGGAGGGTAAACTTGTTAAATGGGTTTTCTGAAATTATTTATTATTTTTAGCCTCAACTGGAGATGATGTGGGCGATGAAGGCCTATCAGCATGCTGAAATCTACTTCAACGTAAGTTACGTTCAGAGCAATTTTTATTTGTATGTCTGCTGTAGCTGATAGTGCAGTGGAAATGTCATATGAAGCAGTTAAATTAGTCAAGGTAACATCTCTCCCAAGATCTCAGAATGATGGCATTAATCTAAACAGACACAAAGGCTGCAGTAATCTGGTGTAGCTTGGCATTGTTCATCATGCAGGGCCTAACTCAGATGCTCATCCCAGGGGATGACACCTGTACTATTGTGAAAAAACTGCCCGATAATGTTTTGCTGTTGTTTAAGGGAGGGATACTGTATCGGCAAAAGGAAGAAAGTGATCACTTTTAGCCGCTGGTTTCAAAGAAGCATGCCAGGTATTTGTCGACACTGGCTTCTCTTTTCTCTCTTGACAGCTCATCTCCTCCGTAGATCCTAAGTTCTTGAAGCTTACAAAAGTGGATGACAAGATCTGCACAGAATTCAGGAAGGCCTTTCCTGATCTGAATATTAAAGTTCTGGACCCTGAAGATCTCAAATCGGAGCAGGCTAAGGAGGTGATGGACTGCTTTCGAGCTTTTATCATCAGTCTGTGAAACAGTTACTCGTAGAATGGCACATAGGGGAGCTGGACAGCAAAAAAAAAAACCCAAACGTGATCATTTATGTTTTGGTTCTAGAAATGGAGGCCTTTCTGCAATCTGTTTGAAGGTGTTGTTGAAGACTTCAACTACGGCACTCTGCTGCGCCTCGATTGTGAGAGAGACTATACCGAGGAGAACACAATTTTTGGTAAGCCTGTTGAGCTAGACGAAAGCTTTGCGCCGCTCAGACTTGTTTCAGCTCATACTGATGCTGTACTATAACTGATAAAGAAAAAATAATAATTCTACGCATTTGCTAATAATGCATTCAGGAATGGGTTCACTGTCCTAGCCCATATGTTTTTCATTCTCTGCAAAAGAAGTGGTTTAGGAAAAGAGCCTTGGCCACAGATGGAGAGTTATAAGAACATAATGACCATTCAACCAATCTAGCTTGTATGTGATTGATCTTAGGATCTCATGTGGTCCTTTCCTAAAAGAAGCCAGGATATTGGCTTCAACAACATGGCCGTGGAGCTTGTTACACACCCCCACCACCCATTGTGTACTGTAGTGCCTCCTGTACTGATTGGAGGATCTCATCCATCTGTCTTGGGGGGGGGGAAACAAAGGTTATTGGTTTCAGTAACGTGGCTGGGCTCTTTGCCTTATTGCTTACCAACTTTGTTCAGAAAAGGCTCGTTTTGTAAGGAATCCTTTCCCCCCCCCAGCTACAAGGATCCAGTTTTTTGCCATTGAAATTGCAAGGAACAGGGAGGGCTGCAACAACGCTGTGTTTGAGGCCAGCACCAAGAGCAAGTCGAGGGCCGCGGGCGAGCGCCAGGAGCAGAGCTGATCTTCTGAGGTGCCCCTCCATCCGAAAAGGACTTCCTCACGAGCGCAGATGCGCTGCCTTCTTCATTTTTGGAATCCGATTCGGACTCTTGACTAGCTTACACAAGACTTAAAAGGGAAAAGACTTGACGTTTCTTTCCACGTTAAAAAGAGTTGAGGCAGTCAAATGGTCAAATGCACAGATCCCCATCTGGACATGGTTCTCATTTCATGTCAGTCAATTTTTTTTTTTGTTGCTGGTTAAAGTTCTGTCCAGTTTTTCCTACATGAAGTCCTCTATTCAACAGTAAGGTTCTTACTGTTAAGCGTCAGAGAACATCGAGGGTTATTGACAGCACCAATAATACATGAACACTACTGTAGTTGGCGACGATCACTTTGGACCCCGAGCTTTGGGTGTTTTGGGGCGTCACCTGCCACTCGTCAGCGATTCTGTGTTCGTGAGACAGGGCTGTTGGCCCCACTATGGTAGAAGTGCCACTCTCCGTTTTCCTTCCCTTTAAGATTTCACTCAAGAGACGAAGGAAACATTGGCTGTTGTTTCAGTTCCATCCATAACTCTAAAGGGTGCTGTAATATTTCCATTTAAAAATCATCTAACGTATTTGTGATTTCATAGCTGATAAATGGGGGGAGGATGTTATTTTATTGAAGGTAACCATGTTAATTTGTTGTTGTTGAGGGAGAGGACATCCCACACTATTGTATTCAATGTTAAGGTCTGCGGCCGAATTTACAAATGTCAGATGGGGTTGTTGTAGAGTAGACCTGGGCTCTCAGCTGAACCATTGATTGACTTCGTATTACAGTTACATTGAACTGTGTTGCCTTTTCTCTTTAACTATTGTAAAACAAATTCCCAAAACTGGAGGAGAAAGTAACCTTGTAAATACAGCAATCAATTAAAGCCTTAATTGAACTACACAAGTTGCTTAATTAATGAAGCTCAACTGCCCCAAAATGCAGCATTGGACACAGATAGTCTAGTGAACAATAAACCCATCCGCCTGTAATGAGTGGTTGTGCAGTTAATGACTGATAATGGAGGGGCTGCGATTTTATATTTAAACATGCCTGTAGTTCTTTATCCTCTGAAATAAAAATTAAAATTGTGTCCAGTATTGCAACAAAAGTAGCACTTCAGGAGCCCCAGTGCGAGTCTTGGGGTTTCATCCACACCCTTCATGAGTTGTCTCTCGTCAGTCCTCGTCCACCAGGATGACAGTCTCACACAAGCTGAATGATGATGATGGTGTTGTACAAGTCCCAGTGTCAGTCGCTGGTTTTGGTGCTGCGTGACGAAGGCCGGCTTCCTCGCCCAGACAGTCATGCTGATTGGAGTCTGGAAGCGATGAGACCGTTTTTTTCATGGATGGATGCAAGGAAGTCAGCCTGTCCTTCAGCCTGGTCATTGGTATAGGTCAGATTCAAAAACAGTCTTTACACAAGAAATAATAAAAACTGTGGGCTGTTTGACACCTGTGGGCTGTATTTGTACAGAGAATCTATATTTCGCAAGTGGCATTCCACAGTGGCATATATTTCGCAGTGGCATTTCGCAAGAGCTTGCCAGCCTGCGACATGGGGGTCTACTACTGTACCCAGCTGTGACGTACTTAACGTCACAGGTCTCTACGGTATCTGACTTTGTAAGAAGGCAAAAAAAAAAAGGGTTCTGCTGATAGACTTTAAAAAAAACCCTGACAAATGAAATTCTGACTTCAAAAGGGACTAGTGAAGACTCGGCCCAACCCAGAAGCAGCAGCCGACTGTGCTTCGGTAAGGAACGTGTCCGCCCGTTCACATGGCTGCGCTGGTTTCGTGACCAAGCAGGCCGACGTGCTGCTCGCGCTTCAGAGAGCGAGAATGAACGCAAACGCGTACAAGGGGTTTGCCTCAACACCGCTCGGAGAGCCACAGAGAAAACGGGGGCGGCGTTCACAGTGGCCTCCGAACCTGGTCTAAAATGGCATTTTGTTCAGTGCGTGCAATTCTTAATTGGTCCGCCCAGGTGGACAATACTCGGTCCTGGGGGTTTACCACATCTTAACTGGCAGTCTGCTCTCAGATGGACTATACTATGCTGCACAGGAACAGAAGAGAAGGAGGCCATTTAACACATCTGGCCCGTTTGGTTTCTAGTAGCTTACTGATCGGCGGATGCCTCCAGCTGTTTCCTGAAAGAAGCCCACCTACCGGCCTCAACAACAAGGCTGGGCGGCCTGTTCTCTACTCCCTCCGCCCTTTGAATGAAGAAAGTTTGTTGCTACTAGCCCATTGAGCAGCCAGGCTCTTGGGCTTCAACAACACGGCTGGACAGCTTGTTCCAGTCTAGTTCCAGTTCTACACTTCAAGGGGCTGATGATATGGAATAAAAAAAAAAAAGAAATGCGTTTCACATGTAGAAGCCTGTTTTCTAAAGTTCAGGAGGCCCGCTGCTGATATTCCTGTATGTACTCTAACCAATACGTACACAGAAATGTCATTTCAGTATAAACCATTGACGTTTATTTGCAGTCACAATGCTTACACTATATGCAGCAGACATCCAAACAGGTCAACCAGCTACCTGATCACTCAATGGACCCATCACACAGTCGCCAAGGACGCATTCACATCAGGGAACAAAATAAAAAAAAAAATGAAAAAAAACTATAAAAAAAATAGTATTCATGAGTGCCGACAGGTTAGAGATGTTCTAGTCTTCACAAACAATTAGCAGCAAGAGTTGTGGAGAATAACAGAAGTTGCTAATAGAAGTCATCACCATTTGATTTTGAGACCCACTGTACTTCACTCTGCATGATTACTTCAGCTGTTACTAAAACAAGAAAACGGGGGGTCCTTCGGAGGGGGGAGGAGGGTGGTTCAAATTAATTGGGGGGTGGGGGCGACTGTGCCAGGCCTCTCTGATTCGAAAAGACAGGAGGGGAGGGGGTCTCGCCAGGTCCCGGGTGGGAGCCCCCAGTTCCCTGACGGGAATGAGCCCGCTCTGGCATCGGCATCTGCATCTGCAAGGGAGCAGGAGTTTCTCGTATTTACAGATTCGGCTGTACGTGGGTCGACCGCAAACGTTACAAGGAAAATATACAACATGATTAACATTTAGAAATTCTCTTTTCAGTCCCCCTCCCTACCCCCCTGCCAAACACCTATCCTTTTTCACGCATTCTAGTCCAGTATTATGCATCACCTGTATATATATATATAATTTTTTGCTTTATTCTTCATACAGACACAACCCCTCACTTCAGCACTGGTTCACTACTAGACTCTGTAAAAATTGCAATCACACTGTTTTCTTTTTTAAATTGAATTATTATAAACATTGTTCAAAATGTTATGAAAAGAATGTACATTTTGTTTTATACAAGGCAGGCAGAAGCGGAGTACTACAGGTACCGGCCCTCCCCTCCGACCCTTTTGCAAAGGAAAGGGTTCAGGAAGGGAACTTCTCACTTTCGCAAGTCCATGCTCCACTCCCCCCCAACCACACCCCAAACCCTAGCTCGCACCCCCATTCACACACCAGCCCTGCCCCCCAGCACCCACACCCACCCCACCCTGCTCCTCTTCTGCTGCAGGACCCCTGGGAACAGACTTGCTGATGTAAAAAAAAAAAAGGGGGGGGGGGGAAGAGGAGGAACATAGAGGGACAGGAGGAGGAACAGGGAGGGTGCGGGGCGGAAGGAGGAACAGGGAGGGACAGGAGGAGGGAGGAGGAGGGAGGGAGGGACAGAAGGAGGAACAGGGAGGGACAGGAGGAGGCAGGGAGGGAGGGTGCGGGGCGGAAGGAGGAACAGGAGGAGGCAGGGAGAGAGGGGGCGGAGCATGGAAGGAGGGTGGAGGAAGAGGAGGAGCAGGGAGGGACAGGAGGAGGGGGGGAGGAGGAAGAGGATGAGCAGTGAGGGACAGGAGAAGGAAGAGGAGGAGCAGGGAGGGACAAGAGGAGGGGGGGAGGAGGAAGAGGAGGAGCAGGGAGGGACAGGAGGAGGAAGAGGAGGAGCAGGGAGGGACAAGAGGAGGGGGGGAGGAGGAGGAAGAGGAGGAGCAGTGAGGGAGCGCGGAGGAAGGGCGGGGGAGGAGGCTGAGGCCCGGTCAGAAACGCGCTCTCCAGAGGCGCGCCCCTCCCGCGGCAGCCGGGCCGAGGGGGCGCAGGGGCGGCGGCGCTCGCGGGGCCTCGCCGGAATGTCAGCTCATCATGTCGTTGCTGTTGACGCCGTACGTGGAGTTCTTCATGGAGTCGTTCACCTCCCGCCGGAAGACAGAGAGGTTCTGCGTAAACCTGGCGGGGCGAGGAGGAGGAGGAAAGCCGACTGTGAGGCCTGAACACGTCTGCACAAGCCTGCACGTGCCTGGACACGCCTGCACAAGCCTGCACGTGCCTGGACACGCCTGCATGCACCTGGACACGCCTGCACAAGCCTGCACGTGCCTGGACACGCCTGCATGCACCTGGACACGCCTGCACAAGCCTGCACACGCCTGGAGGTTAGTAACACCTCTGGAACATTGCTTCTGTGTCTCTAGGACAGAGTGCAAATCTAATTCCAATCGGGAGGTCCTTGAGTGTGACGAGGCTTTGTGCTTGAAGCAACCTAATAAGATAATCAACCTTCTCATCTCAATATCACACACGGCCTGCAGAGGTGTGCACGTGAAATTTCCGTCGCTTCTGAGCTCAATAACAATGACCAGCATGCAAAGCTCTTTCACTACAAACATGTCTGTGGCGGCTTTTAGGGTACCGTGTTGAGTACCAGATCTACAACACTGAAGGATGTTACTTCTAGTTACTCCAACACGTGAAACCAACAAGAGCTTAGCCTAAGGTTTAACAGTATAAGCTGGAACTTTAGGTGCTTATATCTTCAAGAAACGAATGCAGGGTCCAATAGTCAGTGAGCTACTCATCCAGGAGAGGGTTAGGCCACTGCAAGTCTAACCCAGAAGCAAAGGGTTAAAGATGAGACTGAGAACTCTGCTCCCTGCCTGGTGGCAATACCCATCGGTATTCCATTGTATGGCCACAGCAGTGGGGCAAATTTAGAACAGCCATCAGACCAAACCAACTTGCATTTGGGAGGTGGAGGGAAACGATGGCCACCTGGGCAAAACCTGCATGCAGATGGGGAGAACATGCAAACTCCACACAAATGGTGCTCGTCGGGAATCAAACCCCTCACTATGTGGTGAACTATGAACAACTAGCCTGCTACTGTAGTGCAAGACGAAAGGCAGAGCAGGAGTTTTATGCAGGAACCGCCTGGCAACAAATCCTTTCCCTTATAACACCTGGATCAGCTATTCTATGTAACACAGAGCACCACACAAAAACACTTCCAAACAGATGAAGATATTGACTGAAACTCGGCAGTACATAAAATATTAATGCTTAAAATAAAAGTGTGCAGGTAAGGCAATGCCCAACACATTATCTAGCTACGAAAGCTGTGCAAATAATTCCTCTTTGCAAGCTCTGTGTAACAGCAAAGAAAATGGCATTCTTCAGCGGTAGGTCAATAGTGCAAGATTGTACACACCTGTCTCGGTTTTTTGTGAGTAAGTTGCGTTCAATGCCTTCCATTAGATTTTCAAAACACAAGTGCATGGCTTGCTGCTTTTCGGGAGGCTGGCTGTTCACTATGCTGTTTCTCAAGTCAGCAAAATACTGAGAAAAAACACACAATGCGCACACACAGAAAAATGGGTTAGTATATGACGTGTCTCATGTCTCCCCCTTCTTAATTATAGGCAGGTCTACCGTGTCAAGCCTGGAGATGTGTTCTGCGGGCTCAGGAGCCAGCTACGCTCTTCATTACAAAGAGCGCAATTATGTAGCAAATTACACTGCTGTTCCCTTAAAGCCATGAGACTTCACTCCCCGTTGAAGAAACATGGGGCACAAAGACTGCACAGGAGCCGATTCTCAGCACCTGAAGTGTGAACTAAATCTGAAATGGTGAACACAAATGAGGGAGGGGATAAAAAAAAACTACAAATATCTCAGATGGACGCTTTGCTTCTCTTTCACATATTGAACCGAACACTCATTAGGCCGCTAATGGCGCTGGCTTTTCCCCACAGTCTCCTTTAGGCTCGGATATTTTTGCCCCATGGAAGGGGAAGACTTCTGAACAATTTGAACAGTATCTTTCCATTTCTGTAGAGCCAGAGGCTTCAGCAAGAACCGTGTGCGTGAATGTGGACCTTTGACGGCATGATGTTAAAAACTCGATCACAACAAATAATGGTGGTCACACGGGGGGGGGCTGGTACAATTAGTAGCTGGTACCAGGCTTCATAATGTGAAAAAACCGATTCTGGGAAAATCGAGGCCGACTTACTTTCTCGTTTAACAAAATCAGGCCCAGCAACGGCCGTGACATGGACCACTGGTTCCGGCAGTCTTCGAAAATGATAATGTTGAGCACGGTCGACAGCATCTGAAAGGCCCCGTTAATATTTTTCTTATTATAATTAAAACAAACCTCTGCTCAAAAGCAACCGATACGTAATAGTTTGTCTTGGTTAAATATCAAGCTAATTTTCCAATGCTGCACATCTACACATATTGCTATAAGTTATATATATATCACACAATGTGAAAGTAACCAAGTTATTACGTTTACCAGAGGTTCTATAAAACCCGTGCTCTCCTGAGATACTGAGATAGCAATAGCTGAAAAGTTACTTAGCTAAAAAGACAGATCACGGGCTATTCGCATGGTCACGGCTTAGAAATAAACATTACGGACTTATCCAAATCATCCTTCCAGCTGCTTTAAAAATTGAAGGGCTATTTCTCGTTCGGTCCTGGGTTTATCAAAGAGACATGATTGACGATTCAGCAATATCTGAGTTTCGGGGATCCCAATACTTACTTCGGGGAGCTCAGAAACCCGGGTCCCCCCGTCAGCGCTCACCTGCTGTATCATTTCGGGGTGCTGCTGCATGATGTGAAGGAAGCGGTCGCTCTCCTGCACCATGGGGGTGGACCTCTTCTTGGTGCTGCGGGACAGCTGCTTGAACAGGTAGGTCACGATGTGATCCAGGCTGGAGCAGCAGCCCGTGCACACCATCGTGTCTGAGGAGAGAGCACAGGGAGTGAGGGGGCGGAGCCCGACCTTCCCCAGCGGTGCTCGGAGGAGGCTGAGGCACAAAAACCTGCACGCTGGGGAAGCTAGGGCCCTTATGTAGAGTGTAGAGCACTTCAGCAAGAGGGCTTGCTGCAGAAAACCCAGCTGTATTACAGGTACTGAAATACAGTGCCATGCAAAATAATTCAGACCCGTCACTGCTGGAATACAAATGATACACATCTTTTTCCAATCAACACCTATTATCAGCATAATTCAGTTTTTGACTTAAAGGAATCTGCTGGCATATGATGGCGTTCAACACTGCAAGCAGTTTTACTTTTACACGCTTTTACACGTGAAAGTATACATGATCGGTTTGTCTGTATCAAGACTACATACTGTAGTATAACTTTGTCTGTAAAACCCAATTGAAGAATGACTATGTAAATGGAAGAGCCCAAGAAAATGTATACTATGTGTCCTTAGTAAAACACGTTTGTATTGATATCCAGTGAGACCTGTGCCGTTTGCATAAACAACACAAATGAATGCATTTACCAAGCGCTGTGAGTCCTTCAGAGATAGAAGACAGAATGTACATGATGACGTGAGGCTCCAAGCTGGCGATGAAGTTCATGTGGTCTTGGGTTAGCACTTCCAACAAGGAGTAATATGACTGGCTGAGTTTAGGATAATCCTGCAGGACACAGAGAAAAAAAAAAGGGGGGCTTCACACTACAAAGCACTGGCCAGACTGCTGACACAGACTGGGGAACAGGAGGACTGCCATCACATGTGAACATTTTCCCAGGGACCAGGGAGTTTGGCTTGCCGTCACTAACCTCAGCCCTGCTCAGTTTTGTTCCAGCCTACCTCCGTTACACAACTGAATCCTCAACCGTCTTAAGAACAGGACTGATCGGTTTGATTGTTTTCAGCTCAGCCCTTTTTATCGACGGCTTTTTATAAGGACGGGAAACTTTCCCCTAACCTCTCGAGTAGAAAAACACACTTGCAGATGTTCCGCTCGAGCAGCTCATCTGTTCAATGAAGCCTTCAGCTGGGAAATGAAGCTCGGCTGGAATTAACATCAGCGGGTGTGCGTGGGGCCCTCTAGGACCAGGATAAGGAGCCCCTGACTTACAACACAACCGGATTGCTCACATAGTGTTATTTCTGACGTGGCATCCTAGAGATCTGCACAGAACTGCTAACAATTTAAAAACGGCTCAAGAGCCCTCTTGCTGTCGCAAAGCAAAACAATAAAAAATGTTTTCAGTGCAAGACAAAAAGACAAAAAGTATTTTTAACATTCACTGCAGTGGAGCTCTACAGAGATGCACACCACCTGAAGGCTCTGGACCCTGCAATGCAAAGAAGGCTTTGGATTCTATAAGCTCCTCAGGAGAGGTAAAGATCCCCAGACTGTCAACTCAAAGGCTTGTACACCTTGCTGGGACATAAGCACTGGAGTGATGAATTCAGAGAGATGTGGAGTGATCTGGCGCTGGGTTCTGTCTTTGTGTTGCACTGTTAGAACACATCGCTACAATGGGGATGGGAGCTAGGAGAGCCCGCTGGTGCCCTCTGCTGGTGAAAGAGACACTCACCAGCAGGTCGCTGTGGGGGATGGAGAGCAGGAGCTTGATGAAGGTCTGTAAGGCGTTGTCTAGCGCATCGTCCCCGTACAGGCGGAACACGCCGAAGTTCACGTAGTTGCCACTGAGCACGGCTTTCAGCATGGAGAAGCAGATCGAGATTCCTTTGAGTTTTAGTGCATAGACTTGATCCTTCGGGACCTCCCCTAGTGTTAGGATACGATTGCCTGAGACAGAAATAAAAAAGAACAGGAAGGAAAACTTGAGTGAAACGGAGGAGCAGTCACGTTGTACCCGACAACCAGGGGAAGCGCTTGATCTCAGCCTCCTCCCTTCAAGGGGGAATGGGACTGTCTGACACCTTCACAGCCAGATTGCAATGCTAGCGGACAGGTCCTGTCTTGGAAGAGTGCACGAACAAATGTGTATTCAACAACAGCAGTGTACGCTAAACTGTAAAGGACTTGAGAATGTGCATCCCTTTTTCCCCAACCTTTTCTGACTGATGTCTGTTGGACAGCACTTTGTTAATTGTGGACAGTCTTTGTCATTTCCTTTTTTGACTCTTGGATCCAGCCGAGGACGCTGCAGGACTGGCACTTCCAAGAAGCACTGGCTATTGCTGAGCCTCACTTCAGCAGATGGCTGCTAAATTTAAAATCCCTCTTCCCCTCTCCTCCTGTATGTGAGCAGAAAGAGGATGTCTGGGAGCCTGGAAGAGGATAGGGGCTCTCTGCTCAGCTTAGTGCATTGAATATCACATTACAGACATTGTCAGCAGGTTGGGGTAAAAAGCAGGAGACCTTACTACACAGGAACATTTATTTCATTCGACTAGAACTACAGCTGCTGCCACAAGGCTTTCCATCAAGAGAGGCTGGCTGTGGTGTGTTCAGGACAGAACAACAATCCATTGGATTAACTAATCAATAATCAGTGAGCCTCTGCAGGTAACTAACATTGCTGAGGCAGCATCACACAGAAAACAAACCAAAGGAATTCTTGTCCTCAGCATCAGTGGTGTATGTTGAAGCTCCTGTGGGCTTTGCAATTTGTACCTTTCAGTGCAGCTGTGCAGACTCAAGTCTTACCATATGTAGTTATCATCTTGCTGGTTTCCCTGAAGAGCAGGATTCCATTAGGCGACGACACATCAAACTGTAACCTTTGCGACCTGGAAACAATACAAGATAAACAACGCTTTGACATCCGTGCGCAGGCGCCCTGGCCTGCGGTTAAGAACCCTCTGAACAGACACCTTAAAGTTTAACAACTAAAACAGGATCATGAGCAGCAATATGGCAATTAAGACAAAACACTGGGAGATGTAAATACCAAAGCAGACTCGCATGGCGAGACACAAATAAGAAGAGCTGCTGGACCCCAGCCTGCAAATCTGCAGTTAACATTTCATCCAGGAAGAGCAATTTATGATTCGTAAGTATATTGTTTGTACTTGACAATGCAAGCCTGAAAAGAAATTGCATTCCTCTTAATATGGTAAAAAAAAAAAAGCTACGAACAATAAAATCATTATTTTATGGAATTTTTATATTCTGAACATCAAAACAAAATCATCTTATAACTTCAACACATGAACCCAGTTGTTATCAGGTGAATGACAGTCTGTTCTGGAGCAGGTGCAGTGAGATTGAATGGACCAGACAGGCGACGCAGGTGAGTTCATGATGACGGTGAACCTTTGTCACATCTGGAGTCTGAAGCCCAGCCGCACCTGTGCCCTGCTGCAAGACGCGTACCTGTTGTGGACAAGCTCTGCCATTAGCTTGAGTACAGGGGTAGTGCAAGCAGGGTCGTGGTACCACAGCTCGATTGCTCGCTGCAGGATCGGCATGTAGGAGGGGTAACTGCACGGCGAAAGCTGAGGAAAAGAGCGACTGTACAGGAGAAAAACATGCTGCTCACACATTTTGATAGCAAACGTATTTTGGACACTAGAACACATCAGAGGGGGTTTTATCTGGTGCTCAGATATCTGCTTATATTGTAAATAAACCATTTCATTATAGATAGAGATGCATATAGGTAAATGAGCACATGAGTAAAAAAGAAAAATGCTATTGGCTCCAACAGTGATTCTCAGCATGTATATATAAACTTTGTTAAAAAAGATCTGATTGCAGTAGTCTCTAGGGTTATTTTTGTGGGTTAATGAGGCAAAAAGATTTTCCAGCTGTCCCAGTGCTGGCTCCAAGGACCCTGTTCTGCATTTCCCCTGTCTGACAGGTCAGGGGAAAGAACTGTGGAGGATACATCCAGTCGAAGAGCATCATGAAGCTGGTCTTGGCATTGAAAGCAAAGGCGATGCCTCTTAAATCCCTCACCAGGCCAACCAACGTTCTCTGGAAACAAAATAGATCAAACGGATGTGTTTGATTTCTTCAAACAAAAACATCCCGACCCGCCCCTGCCCGAGAATACCACCATCTGCCTCACCTTGGCTTCCTGCTCGTTGAAGGTGTTGGTGCTGAACATCTGCGCCACTGCCTCGAACGCAGCAGTCAGCGGCAACATGAACTGCTCGAACTGGTCCTCATCTTCACCTGCAGGGACACAGGGAGAGCGAGACGGCATGAGTGGACAACGCCAACGCAACACAAATGTTACCCTACAGATTTAATTAACACTAAGCATCCAAAATGTACGCTCTTCATATGTATCTCACATAGGTTTGTGTATTTATCCATATTCCTCAGGGCATCCCTCTCTCGCTAACTGCACAAATGGACAGAAGTAAACTATCGTGAACCCAGGCTCACATAAGCTCATCAGTGTGTTGAGAGGGTCTCTATGAGCTTTGTACACACTTTTTCTGCGGAAGGTGCAATATTTTATAAGGTGGCCATTCAGAACTGGTTTGAACTGGATTGGAAGAATGCTGGACACAAGGGCTACTGTGTAATTCTATGCTGTTTTATAGGAATGTCTGCTACGAACCTAAGTAACCAATTTTATTAAAAGAAGTTATCTTTAGTAAGTAGGGAAGTAGAAAGATGTGCAAGATGGGAACCATGACAGATAACAGGAAAATATTTAAGGACTCTTCTAGTTTAATTATTTTTTAGAAAAATACACTAAGCATATCTGTGCATTTCGTTCCCATGCGCATGAAATAAAAACTTCTTTTAACTTCTGAGACGGACTCCTGACTGACTTTTAAGGGGAAGCGGGAAACATTTCTCCAACAGGTGCTAGCTATACAATATCCCGCAGAAGCAGGACATTAAGATTCCACACAGGAGAATACCGGTGCGTCCTAATACCATATCTTCAGACTTGACCGAAGCAGCGAAAGAGATGGGTCAGGCTGAACTAAACTCATTTCTGAAAACATGCTGTTCAAACTACACCACTTACACATAACATTGATGAATGAAGAAACACACTAAACTCCCCACCCCCCCCACTCCCCAACACTCTCTAAGGTTCTTACCCAGGTCGACCATGAGGAGGCGCCCCAGCGCGGTGTAGAATGTGGTCCGACACCTCATGTCAGTGAGGTTTGACTGATTGTTAATGCCCAGGAATGAAAAGTGCTCACTCTGTCAGGAGAAGCGGGACAGTGTCATGTTCCTGGGGATTTATCACTGCTAAAGGACCGTGGTGTCTATCCGAAAGGAAGCTGCTAAGAAGGCAGACTACAGTTTAACACGATCAGAGCCTTTGATCCGGCCACTCTACTTTCAGACACAAGAAGGCAAGCACAACAGGACACTGAAGGAACGCTACAAAACTTCCAGCAGCACAAATAACTGCTGGCTGTTGTGCTAAGGCAAGATTGTACCACAACAGTCTTTACCCCATGAATACCCCATACCCCGTGTGTTAAGCTATTTCATCTACATCCATGTAAACAAAAAACAGAAAATGAAATGCATCAAAGCAACACAAAAAGAATGAGGAAGTGGTGGCCAGCAGGACGGTACTTACTGTGTGGTTGTTCAGCATGAACTGAACCGCGCTGAGTTTCACCAGCTTCCTGACGCTGCTGTAGGTGCACAGAGAGTCAAGGACTCACACGCTCGTGACACGCCAGGCCTGGGTGCGGCCACAACGGGCTGGCTCACTTTCTACTACACAAGCGAAACCTTCTCAACACAATTAAAGAGACACAGGCAAACAAAACTGAATGTTAAAGAACACCAGACGTCAAATTTAGAGTTTCCCCTCTTCAATTCTTCACGCTAGAAATTAGCCTCAAAGCGTCCGGCCTGCATGTGAGAGAACTATACTCAACAGAGCTCTTATTTGCACTTCTTCCCCATATTTCATTTAGGATATATTCCTTATCATGTGCTAGGTTTTACGCTCTGTTGTTCAAATGCAGGGGACACTTCCATGCTAGTGCACCTGTCCAGTCAAGCCTTTTTAAAAACAGTTCCTCAAGGCTTGGGGAGACTGGGTACAAACAACCAGAAGCAGAGATCTGAAAGGGTCTCTGCGTGTTTTGGAAGTGATGGCCAGTACTCTGACTGTTTGCTTTAAACACATGGCAGCCATGAGCCTGCACATGTCAGATCAGCAATCCTGGCCTGTGGGACAGCTGCCTGTTCCAGTCAAATAAACCTGTGTGAGAGGGACAACTTGTAGTAACACACCCAAGACAAGAAGAAAGACACGACACCACAGTTCGTTTGCATCAAAGGATATCCAATGGACAAGTCGTTGAGAAGCTGAAGCGTCTTGGAGGTGATCGGCTCACATCTTCCCCAGTATTTCAGATTGGTGATTCTTCATCAGCCAGAGAAAACAGTCTCAGTTAGCTTCCATACGCTTTGCATTAACAAATCATGAGCACAAGACAAAGAACTCATTTCAATTTGATGGCAAAAAAAAACCATAAACCCCTTGCATGGTCAGCTGCTTTCGCTGGCCTTCATAAAGACAACAATGCCTAATCCATGCAAGTTTTAAAGGAAGTAAATAAATGAGAAAAACATCAGAAACTGACAAAGCTAGTTGTAGTATAAGAACAGCTTCTGGCTAATGTTAAGAAAAGCAAGCCTTCACTGGACTGCAGCTTGCCTGCCTGAAAGATTAAATCCGACGTACATTTTCCCAATGAACACACTGAGCACCATGGTCTCATCGTTCAGCCCCAGAACTTCCGACAGACGCCGATACAGCTGCAGAAAAAACAACAAAGACTCAAATAAGAACAAAAATAAATTGCCAAATGCTAGAAAGGCGGTCAGGAAAGCACTTTATTCCTCTTTAAAGGCCAAAACACAACAACAAAACTCTCAGCCAATGTCTATCCATCTGTGCGTTTCAATCACAAAAATTTACAAGCCCATAAAGACTCCAGATCTCTTAGAAGGGGGCAGCTGGTGCTTTCTGATGCTTGGTGACTGTTTTAGGGGATGCAAGGGCCAAAAGCGAAGGAAGTCAAAAGGGAACTGCAGAGTGTTCCCTGTTTCATACAAGTGCACTGGCCAAAGTGGCATGAATGACGTCTACAGCACGAAGGGCAGACCACACACACTCGGCTCATTCCAGACACCGTTCAGCTGTTGCCAATTACAGTCCCTTAGATGTAGCTCATCTGACGGCTCAATTTCCGGAATGGTCAAATGAGCGTAGTTTACAGGGAAACGAGACTCCCGACTGTCAGTGGGATTTCAGTTTTTACGAGCCGCAGGCTCTTGTCTAGCTGACAGAGTATGCAGTTTTGGACGCTGCAATCCGGTTACCAAATTTTACAGGACATATAGAACTGACATCAAGCATGTTGTTTCTGTACAGCCGGCATTAATGAGGCTGTGGCTTCTAATCCCTAAAATGCAACACAACAGCTTGCAAAGAGGAGCCTTACCCATTTCCCCAGATTAATAACAAATCAATTTTCTTCTTCGGTCAACACTGCACACGGGGGCTGTCAGTTAACAGATGACTAGACACAGGTTTTATGCAAAAAGGGTTTAAAATAAAATAAAAAAAGGCTGGGCTGGTGGTTAACCCTTCATGCTGGTCAGAAAACTCAATCATTTGACTGTGGTGAATTACCGACCACAGAGCATTTCTGATCAAACGCCGAAAAAAAAAAAAAAACATGTCCATAGACCCCCATTAACCTGAAGCCCAATTCTCCAGCTTTCTCCCCTACTGATTCACCTCCAGGTCCTTCCACAGGTTTACAAATGCAGCATGGTGAAAGTCAGCACAAGCTTTATTTCAGCGAAAGCTTCTGAAATGCACATCTGAGCCTGGGCCAGCAGTGAGATCACAGGGTGGATGAAGCCATCCTGATCTTTCAATGCTCCACAGCTAGAAACCGAACACAGATCCACAGCCACCCTTCACCCACATCAGTATGCCTGGTCACCCCCAGGAGGCAGCCCCTCAGACTGGACTGAACCCAGTTTGGTGGAGGAGAGGGAAAGAGGCTCCTGCAAGGTGAGAAGAGGGCACTAGGGCTGTTATGTGGGCACTAAAGCCTGACTCCCACCGGCTTCGTCTGGCACTGGTGGAAATTTCCCTCCAGTGTGTGTGGACTGGCACTGCAGTGCCCTTCCCTCTGGCCTGGCTGTTCCTGAGCTGCACCAATAACAGTACAGAACAGGTCGGCCCAGAGAAACTCTGCCTTTCTGTCCTGCCCAATAAAACCAAGTGAAAGGAGGTTAGATAAACACAGATCAGGGGTCATCTTGAGAGTCAGAATCGGAATTACAACTATTCATTAAAATCCCCAAATTTGCTTCTTAAAGTACATGCATCTGCTTAAATAAATATTTCCATAGCTAGGACTCTCATTGTCCCTTTACGTCAGAAAAATTATAAAGGCAGTTATGATGGCACCACCATGCAAAAAAACAAAAACGATTTCACTAGCTGTTAAATGCAGTATCTCCAGATAACGCCCCCTCGCAAACACAAATTAACAGCAGCACTGAGAGCACCGAGCAGAGTAATGCACAGCAGGCTTGCGTTGGCAGCACTTGTGTGATGTGCACACTTGTGAAGTGTTTCGTTGTCAGGCAGGAGATCATTTCAGTTTGATTCTAAATGTCAGGGGAACTGCACTCCTCAGCTGAAACGTTCAGT
Source organism: Lepisosteus platostomus (assembly GCF_059453375.1). NCBI lineage: Eukaryota > Metazoa > Chordata > Actinopteri > Semionotiformes > Lepisosteidae > Lepisosteus > Lepisosteus platostomus. Next base: position 4,433,321 of record NC_142613.1, read on the forward strand.
TGTAGGAATCATTCAGCTGCAGAGAGTTTGTAGGTGCCAGTAACCTACTGCAGTGCCAGTGCCGTGCTGCCCAGGTCCAGCAACCCCTGAGAATGTCTCTGCGGCTCATTTGAAGTTCCTGGCCCGTAACAGCCAGCCTGGCTTCACCTCAAAGAGAGAGCAAGAGTGGCTGGTCTCCCTACCCTCCCTGCTGGCACGAGGGAATCTGGCTCTGTAGCCTTAGGAAGCAGCAGATGATGTTCATGAAAACAGCTACAAGGTCTTTCACAATTTGCTTGCACCTGTCTCTGCAGTGAAGCCATATTCTTATACGGTTTCCCCAGCTATGCCAATGATCCCCCCCTCTAAAACCTCGAGGGAGTCTTTCCCAGCTGAACATCTGTCTGTGATGTCATATTGGCGACTCAATTACAGCGCAGCAGATATTTCATTCCCAGACCTGCTGCTTCCTTAGGGAACTCATGCATAGTGATCGCCTTTATGAAGGTATCAAAGTAACAGAACCCCGAGACGAACTTCTCAGAAAGGAGGGCAAGTGTGATGCATGCAAGCATCTGCTCGCATGTCAGTTCCCTTTCGGGTTTTGGCAGATGCCCTGGTTGGCATGCATCACTTGACAAGGCAGAAAAGCAAACAAGTGAAACAGAAAATAGAAGCACACCACTGGCCAGATGCCACTGGTTGTAACGAACTATGGGTACAAATTATAATTAGATCTTCATCCAATCAGAATGCTACGGGAGAGGGAAATGTTTTAGGACTCTTTTAATCCTTGTTTCTTCACAGGCTCGTGTGTCATGCTGCACCCTTGACTTTGACCATGTGGGGTTGTACAGCAATGCAAAGGGGATTAGCATTGCTTTGCATGTGGCCTTTTCTTTCCAAGCACCTCGAAAGCCAGCTACTGATGGCAATGTTGCTAAAGAGGCTACTGAGGAAGGCGGCACTCTGGAGGTTACGGCATGGAGAAAGCTAAGACCCACAGGACTGCCACAAGTGGAGGGAGACAGAGCCGCTAAGCTACACCAAATACTACGAAACACTTATCTTGCGTGTTCACACTTTCAAGGGCTCTGCACAAGCACAAAGGAAAAGTCCAATTAAACTCAGGCTGAGCTTTTCAGGGGACACGCAACACAATAAATTAAGCTTGCAGACTTAAGCAAAAACATTCCAATTCGAGTTTTAAAAGGAAACAACACTTCCCCATTGCTACATGTGCAACACCATTTTGCAATTTATTGATAAAAAAAATGATAGCAATATTAGCGCATGCATGTTGAAGTTTTGTTTTGGACTTCTTTTAAAACATGCACCGCAGGTTTCGCCTGCACGCAAATCAACAGCAGCACTGAAAACACCGAAACCCAAAAATATACAACAGTCTTGCTTTGGCAAAACCTGTGCAACATTCTATCAAATCTTGTTCAGATATCTGTTAGTCTATATGATAACCATGAGGTTCTATCCATAGCTTCCAATCAAACTCTTCAACAGGAAGTATTGCAGCAGTGATACTGGAGCAGAGGCCGGTTAAAAACGAATCCGCACAGAGATGGGCATCAGATTTCAGGATCCAAAACAAAAGAGCATGCAATACTTTCACGCTTACGAGCGAAAGACGTTTAGTGACTGCTAAAAATGCAATATTTTGAGATCTGGCTCCATACAATTTCTGTATAAAAAAAGGCAGTTTTTTTCTGCAAAAAAAGTCACAAAATGTTCCGTTTTATACATCTTTGAAATGTAGAAATTCACAACAGACGAGCAAACATTCAGAGCCGGACTCAAGCCCATCTGTCATGCTGGGGTCTAAAAGTTCCGATTTAGGAATTTCTGCTTCGCAGGCAATTAAGTTCAGTTTCTGAGCCACGTTCTGTGCCTTAAGGACTCACAATACTCTGCTTACGCTACAGTGGCCCCTGAATTACCTTAGAGGATTTCTGCACCTGGTCTCCAATGTAGATCTTCCGGAACTGCTCGAAGAAGCTGAGCATGGCCAGTTCCAGCTTTTCATTTCCTGCTTGAGCAAGACGAGAGTCTGTCAAGTTCATCAACTGCAGGACTCTGCAAACAAAAACATTTGTGTGGTGAGGGCAGAAGTCACCGTTTGCTCATGCTATGAAATAGGCCAGGGCAGCAAATACATCACATCAGTAACCAAAGCTGCACAACGCGACCTGCTTCTTAAGAAATAAAAAACATATTTATAGTCACAGTGATTTTCCTCTGAAAGATTTTTTTCCATTACTCATCCAAAACACAAGAACCCATTAGCAGAACGGATGAAATATTATTCATAGATCTTTTTTAGACTATTACTGGTACTTTCAGGCCACACTCTTTTCTCTAAGTAAGGGATACAAAGTTCAAGATTCAATTTCTGAATTTTAGTCTTCTTTATGTAGGCAGTAAAGTGTGTAAATGACATAATTATATAGTAAATTATCTCTTAACAAGCAAAACAAAAATTGAAATTTGGGTAATTTGTATCATTTTTTTATACCACATTACAAAGCACACGTTTAAATCCAGTATGAGAGACCTTTCCTCCTAAAATGTATTTTGTTTTCTAGGGATTCAGGCCCAGACCTCATAATATAGACTTTCTGACAGTCAGGGGATTGGCAGGACGGCTCTATCACAAGACACGCCCAGGGCACTGCAGACGGGTAACAGGCACACACAGAGCACCCAAGGACACCGCACGTAGGCAATGGGGACACCCATAGATAACAGTGAACCCCAAGATATCGCAGGTAGGCAAGGAGTAGACCCATAGTGCATCCTAAGATGTTGTAGGTAGGCAATGGTTATGCTCTATGTGCACTCCAAAACAATGTAGGCAGGCAACCCTGAGCGTACCCCAAAACGTGCCAGGCAGTCAACCCTGAGTGTACCCCAAAACGTGCCAGGTAGGCAATGGTGTGTCCCGAGTGTACCCCAAGATGCTGCAGGTAGGTAATGGTGTACTGTGAGTGCACCCCAAGACGTGCCAGGTAGGGAACCCTGAGTTTACCCTAGGACGTGTCAGGTAGACAATGGTGTGTCCCGAGTGTACCCCAAGATGCTGCAGGTAGGTAAAAGTGCACCCCAAGATGCTGCAGACAGGCAACAGTGTACCGTGAGTGTACCCCAAGACGCTGCAGGTAGACAATCCTGAGTGTACCCCGAGATGCTGCAGTTAAGCAACCCTGAGTGTACCCAGAACAGGCACGAGTCCCTTCTGTGGTACTCAAGACACTCACCGACAGACTAGCTCTCCGTCCATGGCATCCTGCTCGTCTGTGCTCGCGAAAGACACCCGCCCTCCGATCACAGCTCCGATGATGTACACCAGCCACGTCAGGCGGCCTGGACACAGAAACAGGGAAAATCTGATTTCACACGTGGTGCGTGGTGTACAGGACGGTACAGCCAGAGACCTAAAACATCGATCACTATGCGTCATTAATACAGCTTCTCTTTCAAAGTGTCTCTAGTTCTACCAAAAACACGTCCCTTTGATTTATTTTTACATTGCATTTATATTACTTTGTACAGTGCCTTGCGAAAGTATTCGGCCCCCTTGAACTTTTCAACCTTTTGCCACATTTCAGGCTTCAAACATAAAGATATAAATTTTTTATTTTATGTGAAGAATCACCAACAAGTGGGACACAATTGTGAAGTGGAACGAAATCTATTGGATTTTTGAAACTTTTTTAACTAATAAAAAAATGAAAAGTGGGGCGTGCAAAATTATTCGGCCCCTTTGCGTTAATACTTTGTAGAGCCACCTTTTGCTGCGATTACAGCTGCAAGTCGCTTGGGGTATGTCTCTATCAGTTTTGCACATCGAGAGACTGAAATTCTTGCCCATTCTTCCTTGCAAAACAGCTCGAGCTCAGTGAGGTTGGATGGAGAGCGTTTGTGAACAGCAGTTTTCAGCTCTTTCCACAGATTCTCGATTGGATTCAGGTCTGGACTTTGACTTGGCCATTCAAACACCTGGATACGTTTATTTGTGAACCATTCCTTTGTAGATTTTGCTGTATGTTTGGGATCATTGTCTTGTTGGAAGATAAATCTCCGTCCCAGTTTCAGGTCTTTTGCAGACTCCAACAGGTTTTCATCCAGAATGGTCCTGTATTTGGCTGCATCCATCTTCCCCTCAATTTTAACCATCTTCCCTGTCCCTGCTGAAGAAAAGCAGGCCCAAACCATGATGCTGCCACCACCATGTTTGACAGTGGGGATGGTGTGTTGAGGGTGATGAGCTGTGTTGCTTTTACGCCAAACATATCGTTTTGCATTGTGGCCAAAAAGTTCGATTTTGGTTTCATCTGACCAGAGCACCTTCTTCCACATGTTTGGGGTGTCTCCCAGGTGGCTTGTGGCAAACTTTAGACGAGACTTTTTATGGATATCTTTGAGAAATGGCTTTCTTCTTGCCACTCTTCCATAAAGGCCAGATTTGTGCAGTGTAAGACTGATTGTTGTCCTATGGACAGACTCTCCCACCTCAGCTGTAGTTCTCTGCAGTTCATCCAGAGTGATCATGGGCCTCTTGGCTGCATCTCTGATCAGTCTTCTCCTTGTCTGAGCTGAAAGTTTAGAGGGACGGCCAGGTCTTGGTAGATTTGCAGTGGTCTGATACTCCTTCCATTTCAAGATGATCGCTTGCACAGTGCTCCTTGGGATGTTTGAAGCTTGGGAAATCTTTTTGTATCCAAATCCGGCTTTAAACTTCTCCACAACAGTATTACGGACCTGCCTGGTGTGTTCCTTGGTCTTCATGATGCTCTCTGCGCTTTCAACAGAACCTTGAGACTATCACAGAGCAGGTGCATTTATACAGAAACTTGATTACACACAGGTGGATTCTATTTATCACCATCAGTCATTTAGGACAACATTGGATCATTCAGAGATCCTCGCTGAACTTCTGGAGTGAGTTTGCTGCACTGAAAGTAAAGGGGCCGAATAATTTTGCACGCCCCACTTTTCATTTTTTTATTAGTTAAAAAAGTTTCAAAAATCCAATAGATTTCGTTCCACTTCACAATTGTGTCCCACTTGTTGGTGATTCTTCACATAAAATAAAAAATTTATATCTTTATGTTTGTAGCCTGAAATGTGGCAAAAGGTTGAAAAGTTCAAGGGGGCCGAATACTTTCGCAAGGCACTGTATGTTCAAGCCCTTAATGACACAACAGCTGAGCTCTGAATATGCAAAAAATCCAAACAAACTGTGGACATAAACTGTCACCTTTAAGAGGGACCAAAGACATGCTTTCAAGGCCATTAGCACTCTTGTCACCAAAACCGGCTCCACAATTTCTGAAGGTAATGTTCAACTTACCATAAAGTAAAAACTAGATCAGGGCCTGGATCAAATCAAGACTTCTAAGCACTTTTCCATTGTGTATTACAAAGCCAATGCACGATGGTGGGTGTCTCGTTTCACAGAACCAGTTATGGGAAAACAAGAAGCCTTCAGCAAATAAGAAAGCTGCTGTGCAGAATCAGTGCAGGCGTAGGCTGACTTGCTGAGTGCTTTCAGTAGAATGAAAGAGTTTTGTCCCCCCCCCCCCCATCAACAGGACCAGCGCAAGTCTGGAACACACTTTCCCGTGTGTTTTGTGCAACAAAGCATCCTGCTGTCAGGATGACCTACCTTTGGGTCACAGCAAGGCATTCTGGGCTGGGTAATGCCCAGAAGCTGGACAACCAGCTGTGCTCACCTTCCTGCACGGCGATGTCCATGGCGCTGGCGTTGCTGGACTGCAGCAGCTCCTGGTACGACTGGGCCGACTGGTCGAAGAGCTGCACCAGGAGGGCACAGGTCTTCTCGTACTCGCAGCGCCCGATGGTGGACAGCTGGTCCAGCTGCTGCTGCACCAGCCCCGTGTCGTCCAGAGGATCCTCCAGGCCATCTCTGTCAACCACACAGCAAAGCAGACACACAGGCACACCGCCGTCAAAGCCTGCTGCCACCTTCTTTCACAAGGGGAGCCCTGCAGTCTGTCAGAGGTCAACCGTTCTTGGAAAAAGCAGTGCACCATCGGCATGTTCCACCGTACGATCTGCTACTCCTGAAAACACTTCCTCCAGAAACGACGACTTTAGACTTCAAAGTAATGCGCGTTAGAAAAAGAAAACTGCCTCGTCAGGTCACCGCATAATCTTAAGTAGGGGGAACTCAAGAGAGTGAACCAGCTAGTACACGGCAAATGGCGCATTCGTCCAAGGAAGTCTACCTCTGGTCTCAGGAAGAAGGCCCTTACCGGAGTATGATGTGCACAGACTCCAGGCGCGAGGTGATGTAGGCCTTGGTGACCTCGGGGGTGTAGGTCTCCAGCATGTGGGGCTCCGTGGCCTTCACGTAGGGTACAGAGGCGGCCAGCCGCTGCCACAGGCTCAGCAGGTAGTGCACGCTGTTGGGGGCGAACTCCCAGTGCTGCAGAGGGGGGACAGAACACGAATCTGAGCACCAGTGCGTGTGGGCGCAGAGCCAGGGACGGCTGACCACGCTGCTGATGTAACCGAGTCGCTCAGTGCGCTGTGTGGGTGAGAGTTTACGTCACCCCCCCCCCCTCGGAAATTCAGGCAGCGGTATAGTGACGGGGGGCCCCAGCTTTCGGCGTGCTGTGCCCAGAGCCTGCGAGCGAATCACAGCAGGGCCTGGGAGAGCTGCTCTCGTCACATTATTGACGTAATTCTCTTCCACCCCAGCCTAAGACTTGGCATTTAAAAACTTCTGTTTTCATCTTTTGCATGAGTAACTCCAGCAGGGGAAACGTGGTTAATCTGCCTGCTCGTTCACATTTACTTATAACGTCATTAAGCAAATTCTAACACGCAGAATCAACTGAAGCTGGCTGCACTTACCGTTATCAAACAAGACTCAAAACTAAGGTAAGCAGTCTTAATAAACAAGATAATAATTGAAAGCAAATGAAGTTAAATGCTTGACGAAGAATTGTAGATGCAGCCAGCAGAAATGACTATTGCTGCTTTAGCACAGTCTACAGTACTATGAAGTGGTCTTAAAGTAAGACCTTCTTACTCTCTGCAAGCACTGTGTTTATACTTCATGCTCATGTTAGAGCTTGATGAAATAATAACCCAACTGAGAGAGAAGTAACTACAGACTCTGCATTCTCCTGAGACAGCAGCACCTCAGACATACACTGCTCCCAGGGAGTCGAGATGAGAGATCCGATGAGATTAAGTCGACATGCTCACAGAAACCACTAGAGGGCAAAGTGCTACACTGCTGTAATGTCACGAAACCCCAATCCATCATACTCATCTTTGTTTAATGTTATGTTTCTTAACCTTCATTGACAAAGATGTAATTACTGGCTTTCCATGTAATATTTGCCCCACAGAGAACATTTTTCCAAACACATTATTCCACCAATTTCACAACTGTGGCAGAAGTTTTCATTAACATGAAAAACGAACAACCCATAAGGAATCTTACCAACTCTACCTGTGCTCGGAAGAACTGGATCTCTTTTGTTTTATGAAATGAAAAGAACTGCACATTCCAGAATACAGAAGCACCAATCGCAGGAAAAAATCCCAGAGAGTTTAAATCTGTTCCAATGACATTTATAATTTTATAATACCACACATCCCCTAAGTATTACGCAGTCACATGTTAAAAAAGTACAGCAAGGACACAACTGATTGGAGAAAGACGGACTTCACACAGACAAAAATCTCACACAATGCTACCTCAGGGACACATGAAGGAGGAGCCATAATGGGGATAAACAGGAAAGATAAGTCATTTAAGAATACAGGAGCACACACTACCCAATCTGTGCATGATGAACAAAAACACATGAAGTGTACAGGCTATGCTCCCCCTGCCAGCGGGGAGAAACTGAGACAGAGGTGCACTTCCTACTGCACTGTGACAAATATTCTGGGATTAGAGAAAAATTCTTCCTTAAATTTACAAATCTAATCCCAGAATTCCCACACCTGCCAGAGTCCCAATCCTACTGGGAGAGGGAGGAGCGAACTGGCAGCCCAGTATGTGATCTCCTGTCACAGCCTGAGGAACAGTGAGCCTGTCTCACAGAAATGCTCCATATGTTTATATGTAAATATCTCATGATTGTGTCTGTATTGTAAATGTCTGTAGATTTCTTATGCTAATCGTATTTGTTTTGGCAATACGGATTTTACTCATTGGTCCGGTCTCTGCAACTGTCTCTACAGTAAGTCTCCAAACTCTTGCCCCCAATGACTCCTTCCACCCCATCCGTCAACACAGGACACACAGACACCTTGACATCTCAACATGACACCCCTCCTACTTGTTACGGCCAACCAATCACAGACTCGTCTGTTGCTGTTGGAACCTGAGGCAGGCAGAGGTCTGTAACACTGACAACACAGGACTCATTCTCCTAACTGGGGTTTTTGAGAGGTGGGACCGAGGAGTATACGTCTCCAGTGACTCTTTGTCAGTCGTAGCTTGCTCAAGCAGAACAGACTCACCTGCAAACTGGTCACTGTGAAGTTGGCTATTAGCCGAATGACCTCGGGGTAGTTCTCCACCTTCACCAGCTCCCCGAGCTGGTAGTTGCTTTTCAGCCTGGCCAGCAGTCGGCAAAACTCATGGTAATTGTTTGAGTCCGACAAGCTCTGTGAAGGACAGAAGACACTTCTTCAGCCTATGTGACCTATCCCTACCCCTGATACTTTTTAAAATGCACAATTATGTTAATGATGTCCTTTTCCTGTTTTGTATCTCTGACGATGCTATGAAGATCACTGAGATGTCTTTTTAGGTGTGTCTCACCTTCTAGTTGGTATTTGGCTTCTTTATTGCTGCATGGACACTAGCTGTTGAACCCTTTGAAGTAGTCTCCCTTCATCAGCCCAGAATTAGAGTTCTTTTTATACTGGTTCACCTTTTGACTTGCTTAACCTCCACCACTCATCTGTTTTCAGTAAGCACTTCCTCCTCAGGGGTTTGGAGCGAGCTGGATCCTAACCCTGGAAAGGACACCAGTCCATCACAGGGCACTCACACAACACACACACCCTGGACAGGACTCCAATCCATCCCAGGATGTTTACAAACCCAGGATGGGATACCAGTCCATCAAAGGACATGACCCTGGACGGGACACACACACTACCCCGGATGGGACGTCAGTCCATCACAGGACACACACACACTCACCCTGGACGCCAGTCCATCAAAGGTCTATTCCCCCAGTAGAGGGGGGTGGGGGAACCAGCTTATACAGCAGCCCATATCAACACTGGGCTTCAAGAGGACATAGCAAAGGGAGTATTTTCATTGTCCTGCAGCTCTTCTGGCTTTCTTTTCAAATTAGATTACCTCAACTAAAGCAGATGCTGGCTTGACTCGCTGCACTCTTTTAACACCATCTAAAGACGCCGTCAAAACCAAAGGGCCGACATCTCCAGGGCCAAGTCTGGAGAGCATCCACACAGCCCATTCTGAAGAACCACTGATTTTATTAGCCTTCAGAGCACCTTAAAGAAATGTCGGTTTACCTGGGGGTTTTCCAGAATCCTTTTGACTCCATCTACCAGGTGAGACAGGAACTTTGCCCTCTCTGCATTGTTAAACAGGGACCTTCGAACAGAAGCTATTTGTACTAAGCATGATAACACCTGAGAAATAAAGCACATAGAGTTGAGTTATTTGTTGGTTATTGCAATACACCAATAAACAACCTTACCAGCATTCATTCCATGCATGATGAAAGAACATTAAAATGGTAACAGATGAGAGATCAGCTCATGCACAATCCCTGAACTGCATGCAGTCCTGGTGTCAAGGGTCTGGAGGATTCTGCACCATGAGCAAGACTGACAGGGCAAAGTTTCCCTTTTGCTGCGTATTTTCAGTGCTAAATGCTTCTGCATTTTACCTCCAATACTGTCTCTGGGTCCTTATTTCCTTGCCAAGTCAGCAGCTGACTACACAGACCTTCGGTGTGGCTGAGTCAATGCCTTTGAGATCTACAGCATTCTACATGAGGGGACGATGGTAACTGGGACAGCTGCCATGACCACACGTGCTTTCCCTCTCTCCGCTCGTGCAACGAAACGGATACATACCGCTTAGTGAGAAATGTGAAATTTGAGAAACGCAAGACAATCACCAGGTATATCGCCCTGCAACTGGCAACCCAGTGAAGCTCAGCAGGTGTGCTCAGTACCTGGATGGGAGAGTCCTGGGAAAGCTAAGGCTGCAGCTGGAAGAGATGTTACTGGGACCAGTAGGGGGCATTCACCCTACGGTCTGCCTGGATCCTAATGCTCCAATACAGTGACGGGCACACTAGACTGTAAAAAAAGCTCTGTCCTTCGGAAGCTGAGGTCCTGACTGGTCATTAAAAAGTCTAGGGTCATTAAAAAGTAGGGGTGTTACCCCAGTGTCCTGGCCAAATTTCTCCCTGACCTCTACCAATCATGGCCTCCTAATAATCCCACTCTCTGAACTGGCTTCATCACTCTGCTCTCCACTATGGCTGCCGTCGCATCATCATCATCATCATCATGGGGCTACACACTAGTGGTGGTTGTGGAGGGGATCCCCATTACCTGTAAAGTGGTTTAGTGTCCAGAAAAGCACTATATAAATGCAAGGAATTATTATCATCATCATCTTAGATGTTCATGTTGGACATTCCTTCCACTTGCACGGTAAGACTAAGTAACTCTACCTGCAATAACCCGGCCATCTCCTCCATCGTTCCTTTAACAAAGCATTTCAAAAGAAAAAGTGGCAGGTGGCTATAAGGCTCACCCTGCAATGGGTGGGGTTCTGTCATAGTGGCAGCTGCAGAATCCACAAACTTGGCCACTCAGCACATAACTGGAGAGCTTGCAGTACATGGCTGTTGCATCAGCTGTAGGCTTAAACAGGGTTGTGCACTGGCTACAGCCTGCTACTGTAGCCTGGCTGTGGCTTGGACTTTGAAAACGCCTTGCTGGGAAGCTTGGGGACGCAGTACAAAAACACAGTCAAGATTTGCAAAGAGAATAAAACTAACAGAAACATCTTACTTCCCAAGATAAGCAAGCTGTTTTATTTAATGACTGAGACAAAAGGTGTCTCAGGTTACACAGCTAAAGATTGTCCTGGCCCATCCTCAAACCACACCCTACCTCCTGCAATGGCCTGACTGCTAATCCAGGAGGATCGTCCCATCTCTTTTCTAATGATTAATAAGCTAACATGACTGCTCTGGTTTCACTGAGCGACACTATGTTCATATAAAACATATTTAAAAACATACATATATACTTAATGGCACTAAACAATATTCTTAATTTTCCTTTCCACATGGTTTTAAAATGTTCTAAGTAAGCCAGTGATCAATTATATCACACTGAGGCTGAATAGAAAAAACAGCACAAGGAGTTACAATCAAACAGATGGGTACCCAAAATATCATTATCACTAAATCGTTTCAAACAAAGCCCTCAAAATGGATCTTTTTTCATTAACAGGACCCTTAACCTGAGCCATAACCAGCCCCCAGAATGTCAATCCCCTGTTTATTCCTGAGTTCTTTAAACCAAACATCTCAATTTTATAGGATGATTCTTCACCTGGAGCCTCTTTTCCAGATCCAGTAATCACTTTGACCATCCACAGCCTGTATAACGTCATACTGCTGACCTCCTAATCTGCACAGCTTTCGTATCCATAGTCCTCTTGACCATCCACAGCCTGTATACCTTCATACTGCTGACCTCCTAATCCATACAGCTTTCGTATCCATAGTCCTCTGGCCTGTCCACGGCCTGCTCCATCTCATACTGCTGTTCACCTGATCTACACAGCCTTCCCGTCCACAGTCAGGCATGTTGTGTTGCAACAGTGGAGGCTGTATCTTCAATTCATCTGAAGGCTTGGCTAGCAGCAGCAGCAGTAACTCGACCCCTCTGTCAACAATGACAAACCCACGCGGAGCTGAAACCGCTGACACCCCACAATACTCACCAGGGGTGACAGGGATGGAGGAATGGAATGATACAAATCGAAAAACAGCTGCAGAGTAGAAGAATCCAAAAAAGCTGAAACAGAGAGGGAAAACAAAACCATCTGTAAGCATAGGAAAACATCAGCTCTGATGCTGAATCATGGATGATCTCTCACGGTCGTCTATGGACTTGGACTATGGATAGGGAACTATACGGCAGATGACACTCTTGTTCAACGGTGTGAAAATGTATTGCAACATTCCAGGGTTCCTGTGTTTTGATTTGTTGCTCACCATCGTATCAAACAGCCCTCAAAATTGTTATGCCACACAATTACAGAGTGCCAACTTTGACGACATTTGTGTGTCACACAAGCAGTTTTTAAAATATACAATAAAAGAAAACATGGCCAAAAACCATGAATGACTGTACGAAATGTAATGTGTTCGCCTCTGCCAAACAGATGGGAACCATGGATAATACAACCCTTTTTTACACTCACTACTGATATGACATTCCTTCTAGATCTCTGTGCACCGTTTTAATGCGTCTCCATTACAGATGCGATGCTTAAAGTCATATCGATCTAAATCAGACTTAAACTGCTGAGCTGCAGGTGACAGCAAACCCTGTCCTTCCTCAGTTGACAGATTAGAAGGTAACCACGCAACAGCAAAAAGACGCTGCAGATGCTGCTGCTCTTGTTGACAAGACGCACACTTTCACTATTAATGGGGGCTCTATCTATTGCGCAGTAATGTACTCACAATTAACAAAGAGCATCCCTATTCCACTTCTACCCTACTGCAGAGCGCATCCTTAACAGCTAACTGCAATGCCTCAGACTCAATGCATGGCTGCACTATGCACTTTTTTTTTCACTACTACATATTTATTCCTCTCCACAACATCTGTATTGTTCTGGTTGTTATTATTTATGAAGTTTGTAATGAGCTCTCTGTATCGTTTGTCATTGTCCGTCATACTGTGTCGTCTGCTGTGGTGTTTATGTCCCGAGAGATCAGCACAAATTAGAATTCCAATGCACTTTTACACATGGCAAAGAACTCCTCTACTTCTCTACTCTATGTCAGGAGCTCATCCTGTGCAGCGGAGACCAGGTTGGTATAGGAAATAGTTAAGGACAACAGATCAGCTAGCTCTGTCTGGAACTCCAAGATGTAGGAGTTGTGCAACAATTCTGGTCTGGCCCCCCTGTTTAGGGATTTAGCAGGTGTCTTCAAACAGAAGCGTGTGGAGTTCCGGCAGACCCCTACCTGACCTCCAGCTGGTGGGGATCTGCACGGTGCAGAGGTCGTCCGAGGACTCGTCCGTGGAGGTGCCGATGAAGTCGAAGTTCAGGCAGTTGTGAGCCAGCTTGAGCAGCTGCATCAGGAGGCCGTGCTGGCTCTCGTCGTTCAGGTTCAGATTTTTGCCCGAAGCCTGGAGCGATCGGCGCCGAAACAGAAAAGGGATGGGGAACGAGCATCACCAATCCCGCCCCCCCCACCCCGTGCAAAGCTGCAGGAGGGTCCTTCAGAAGTGACCCTCTGACCCCAACCCCCCGTTCCCATCAGATGGGAGGAGGGGTGACTCTGGTGACACAGTTACAGCTGTGGAAGTCACATGAACTGCTGGTACTCAGTCTACCTGAGCTTAATTAGACATTTGAATTAATTATTGACTATTTCGCAGGTCTTAACCAGTCAAGGATTTAAGGAGGTCTAAAGAATCCTGTTGGGACTAAGAGCAGAACTTGAGAAACACTGTTACATAACCCAAAACAACTAACCGACCCAGCACTTACAGACAGAAACTATTCCTTGAGCCACTTCACAAAAAAAAAGTGGCAAGCCGGAGGATCAGTTCTTGTGTTGCTATTCAAAACCAGCCACGGAAGAGCCAATCGCTACATGGCACTTTGAGAGGGAGTTCCAGTAGCAGGAAGCTTGATAACTAAAAGGCCTGACAGCCACTCTTGTGGAACTCGTTCCAGGACTATCGCACCACAATTCACAAAGCACACGGGCAAGAACTGGGACAACACTGACAACTGAGAGCAGAAGAGAACTCATGAAGTTCTCATCACAGAGCCAGCAGTTAAGTACGACATTAAATTAAAAGCAACTTTAAATAAGAGCAGTATGACAATCCCGCCTACTTTGAACTTTTGCTATTTTTTTACGTCCTCATTAACAGCTTTGCAACACTACACTTCTTGCAATTACATTTAGACCAATCAATCCAATCCAGCATACTCTAGAGTGTTAACAACTCACAATAAAATGTAGCCCACACAATGCATCGAACCAGTAGAGATTATTCTGTGTCAAACAGTTTTCTCATCAGTAGTTAAGCAGAAAGAGGTTTCCTAGTCTTTTAGAGTTTTACTGCCCATAATTTAAAAACGTCATATGACTACTTGAGTCCAGCATTTAAAACGTGACTTTGCACTATGAAAAAAACACGTACAAAAACCACTACTAAAGTGTTTTTTGAACCCCCAATAAAGCATTAAGGACCTCTCTTTAAGACATTTACTGTTAAAGGCCTTACCTGCTTTAGTAAGTTGCATGACAACGTAAAGATGTCGAAGAGCGAGGAATCTCTGAACGATGACGCGATTTTCCTATGCTTTGTCAACGGGTGTGTCGTGTCCGCCTGGAAAAGAGGAACGTGAAGGGGAGAAAATCAAATTCTCTTCCTGAAACAGTTTCCATGGCTACCCCTTATACTTGCACAGAGGAGAGACCCTGCAGGTCCACTGGCAGCAACAGAACTGGGAGGTGACAACAGACACCGGGCCAAGAATCTGTTTTGACAGGGATGATTCATCAACTGGAGCCTCTCTTCCAGACCCATCAACCACCTGACTGGCTTGATGCAGTCCCCTTAAGCACCTATAGTCCGTATCATCTCATACACTGCTGATCCCCTGATCTACACAGCTTTCATATCCACAGTCCTCTTGACTGTAAAGAGCTTGAGCTGCCTCATGTGTATTTAACTCAACTCAGAATACAAAAGGATAGTGGGAAAAATCCCTGCGAACTGACATCACCAATGCCAAGCTGTGCTCCGCCTTTTATTAATCATCATTGGTAATCTGGGACACCGGTTCCAATTCTCTTGGAAGATGCAACATCTAACCCCTCCTGTGTAGACGCCAGCAGCACCAGCTGTGCTCGGATGCAGAAGGGACAAGCCTGTCCCCATGAACGCTACAGACATGAGAATGATTCTGGAATAACACGCAGCATTCTCCAGACTTCCTGCAAACCACTAGCGTTCCTCATTTTACCCCGTGAGTCAACGTTTTAACAGAAACAATTATACTCATTAGGCGGCAATTTGTGCTCAGGGAAAACAGGGGTTTCTGTATACTTGTCTGGACACTGTAAGATTAGTTTCTTGTTTTACTCTTCCTTTATTAAATCAGACAAAGCAAAATCCATGTTAGGAAAATGTTGAGCTCTTTGATCCAAATGCTGTGAGTTTCAAACCCTGGGTCATGTTACCAGCCAACAGTGACTACCATTCCCCAAGCAGCATTGTGGGTAGGGTGGGACCACTCAGTAGGCCTCTCAGCAATCTCCTGGATGCCAACAGGTAGGCGGTGCTGTTAACGATGGATTCACCTCACCTCCAATCAGAGCTGATTCCCCACCAGGGGGTGGTACTATGGGTGAGGGTTGTGCCTCTCCACCAATCAGAGAGGATTCCCCACAAGGGGGCAGTGCTATGGGTGAATGATGTGCCTCCCCACCAATCAGAGAGGATTCCCCACAAGGGGGCAGTGCTATGGGTGAAGGGGATGGAGCTGCCTGTAATGTGTAAACACATGAGTGGGTGGGCGGAAGGAGTCTGCCCACAATTTTCCCTTGTGAAAAATAGCGGGATTCATGGTGATGAGCCAAGATATGAAAAACACACCACTTGTGATTCGAATTGTGTGGATTTACATTTTTTTTATTCTTTGATCTGTTGTCATATTCATGAAAAACGTCTACTTAAATATAGACCTACCTCTGAGAATACATAGATTGCTCCCTTACTGTTGCACAGTGCCGCGCAAAGGCACCACAGTAAAGATGAAAACTTACAATGCCTCCAAGCCAGTGATGCCGTTTTTACTGAAGAGGCAAAAACAGTCACAGGTCTAGAACCGATAACCGGAAAGGGAATTCACATCTCAAAATGCACAAAATGAAGCAGATGACTAACAGATGGAAGCCTAGATCATCTGTTTTAACACTCATAGTGAATACTTTGTAGCTGTTGTAGACACACAGAATAAAACAAAGTTTAAAGACAAGCCTTACCCGCAAAGCAGGATAGCCAACACACACACGAGAGAGAGCGTAAGGGTGGATAAAAACAGACACTTACTTCACTGAAGAACACCGAGGAACTTACTTGGTTAATTTCGTTCGTTAACTGTGACAGGATCGTGACCCCTATGATGCAGTGCTCAACACTGTCCTGCAATCAGAGAGATCCCAGGGGTTAGTCGGGTGTGCGAACAGCCCAGGTCCCTTTCTCTGCACACGCTAACTGAGGGGGAAAGGCAGTGAGAGAAGAGCAGGCTGTGGTGTGCAGGAATCTGGCCGCCCCGCTCCAAGAGCAGGTTGTTTTAATTTCTGAAACACGGGTGGGGGGGGGGTATGGTGACACTTCAGAAAAAGATATAACAGCACTGCACATTATGAGGCCAAAGTGCAAGTGGCCAGCGCCCCACTCTCTTCTGAAAACAGTTACGACTGCTAACCTTCACCACATTTCTTACTGCATTTTACAGAAAAGACTGAGAAACCAGCCTGAGGAACAGACAGGAGCCCTTCTATAACCTGCTCTTCTCACACACAAAATCTGCTGAACTTCCTGTAACTTGCAAATCCTCCACCTCATTTCCCAGAACTACCACCGGAGGACACATGAAAAGGAAAGGTACAGTACATGGCTACAAATAGGTCAATGAGGATTTATCGAAGGTCTCTTGCCTGTACAGTCTAACGTTAACAGATCTAGGCTTTATTAAGGCCCGGAAGGAGGCAACAAATCATATTCTATCTGTGAGAATTGAATAGATAAAAAAGGACAACATACAGGGGCTCAGAGCAGGACTGGTCATACACCTCCGTCATTCAGCATTGTGTACATGGTCTTAGGAGGTAAACGTGCCAGCAGCACTGCTTACCTTTGATACTGCAGGGTATAGCAGCTGGTCTTTCAGGTAGTCTGCAATGCTACAGCCACTGCAGAAATTGCCCCACCACAAAATAGCATGCTGGATCTCTAGCCCAGACCGGTGAGTCCAGCTTCTTCCACTGTGCAACAACCTCGATCCCCACCCTTTCAACTGTCAGTTCACCCTTCCCTTTCAACAGAAACATCCCATTTCTGTGCTTCTGAGCATGGGACGACACTACAGATCTACCTGATTATAACTACAGAAGAGAGGAGCGTAGATACATGAGTCTTGCAAATCACCTGTATCGTTTCATCTCCGTATCTCATTTTCATGACATTTGATTGTATGCCGCTAAATAATGGTGTCACATATATGAAACAACATATCTCCACTTTACAAATCTCCTGCAATGTACTGTAACACGCACGCGATCTGTTTTTGTCGTATCGAGTCTTACTCCTCACCTGCAGGAACCTGGTGACGTCGGCAATAGCGTTCCTGAAGACATAATCCTCCTTCTGGCAGTCGAACCAGCCCAGCTTGGTGATTCGAGCGTACAGCTGGATTAGTGCCTGCGTTACGAATGTTGCCAACTTCGGCCTGGTCGCAAGGTAATTAAGGACATAATTCCCTGGAAAAGACAGGAGAATCGCAAGATGAAACTGCTCCTTCCATTTCCACAAAGTTGCAAAAAACAAAAAAGCCTCTGCTCATCAGAAATGATAACGTAATTAGATCAGCTCTGCTAGTAACAAGGGTCTGAAAGAGCTGTACTGGTTGAAAGGCATAAGACAGTGTTGTGCCTTCTCGTGTGATAGCTTGCATCATCCTCTGGTCTGCAGGATACCAAGTGCTGATTCATGCCAATTCACAACTAAAAACAAGGCATCGGACACCTGTTCTTGCTTTGCATTTCAAAACCTGACAGATTACTCTATACGTTCCTATGCTCCAAAGAGCTACTGTAAAAGAGATCATTAACTTCAACTGATGAATTCTGAAGTTCTCTTTGACAACAAATATTGATTGCGCATCTGATGTTATGTCAACTGCGCCGCGTCAAATTAATTAACAAACTGGTATCGCCTTAGAAACAGAGGAGATTGCAGGTCTCTTTCATTATTTTAGCTGCTTAAGAAACAGAAAGAGCAGGCCAAGATGGACACCTGCGCTTTCACGTAGTATATTTTAAAAAGACAGATTTATGACTCAGTGACCGCTTTTATTCTGTGTGCTTTCTATCACTAACACCCAAAACCTAAACAGCGCAGCTTGTGAAATTCACGCCCTGCCCTGCAGATGATAAGAAAGGATAATTATATCTCGCATAACTTCAGGCGAGCTCAGAGTCAGGCCCAAGCCAACATGGAAACAAAGTGTCTTCAGTGTCAGTACGCTGAATTCTCTAACAGGCGACTGTTAACAGTGAGAGGAAACGCAAGAGCAAATTTCCAGCATCATTTGAACACAATATTTCCATCTCTGGGAAGTACCTGCTTGACAAAAATGGAAATGTATGCAGAGACGTCTTGGAAAAACTTGTTTAAAACAGGCCCTGATTAACAAGAGAGTTACAATTTTCTTTCTAAGCAGTACCCACCAATTGAAAAATGAGTTTAGGCTATCGACAAAATAAAAGAGCTCGACACCAATCAACCCCGTTCTCTCGGGTTTTAATCAAGAAACCGTATCAGCTCAATCAATACTACTGCTGTAAGAAGTCTTTAAAAACACAGCTGTTAAAAGCAGTAGAGATTTGGTGTCTGGGTGCTTGCGGAACTTACGAATGTCAATGCGTTGTTCCAGTGGAAGGGGATTGCTGGTGCGCGAAACGAGTTTGGAAAGACACGTGGCAGCCAGCAACTGGGAGTAAGATGACTGTAAAAGAAGACATTTCAATATTATAGCACTTACAGGTAGGTTTCAGTCTTCCTGACTGAAAACGGGAGTTGTGTACTGCTCTTAAATGAACCAGAAACGGAAACCAAAATAAAAAGGCTAATATAGGCATGCGTGTTTATACTGTTATCAGAAAGAACATGCAGACAATTTTGTACTCAGATCCCTTTCAAAACCTGAGTCTCCAACCCAGGTCCAGTCCAACAGGAATTACATGTCATCTTTAAATCCTTAATTTCTAAAACCTTGGAACAATTTCACTGTGATCGTGTAACCCGGTGATATGATCATTTAGAGATCACTTGGGACTAAAATAGGGGTACCTTTAGTCCTCAAGGTCCAGAGTTCTTTAATTGCACAGATCGTTTGCTTAGTCCAAAACGTTCCAGGTCCTCCCATTCTTTAGAAACAGGTGACCTAAAAGACTAATTTACACGCCCAACACCAGAACCCTCCTCTAGTCATGAAGGTGAGAGAAGATGTCCCTCAGTTTAACGGCAGGATGTTCCTATTTGACCTGCAAGCAGGTACCAGACTCAGTTCCCGGAGGGCCCAGTGACTGGTTAGTGTTAGTGTTCCTCCAAAGCTCTCAGTTACACACTTGCTTTAATTATTTATTCAGCTGCATAACTGTGGCACTTTTAACCAGGCTCAGAGGTGTCTGAGGAGTACCGTTTGATGAAGTGAGTGGACACGTGGACACGTGGAGAACATACAAAGTCCTTGCAGAAAGCACCCCAGGCACTGAACCCAGGACCCCAGTACTACAAAGCACAGCATGCCTACATGACCATATCACCAGGACCTTTCTTCACAAGGGGCTGCGTTCATCCCAGGTCTGCTTTCAGCTACTCAATCGCTCAAACTATCTCATGACCCCAGGCTCCAAAAGATGTCGTTAATATCTTTTAGCACAAATCGACAACATCTTTTAAGCTACAAAGCGAAAAAATAAAAAATCTTGTACCAGTCTCACATAAGCCATGTTAATTAGTGGCAGCTGATTCCATGAAGCAATTAATTGAGCCGTCCAGTTGCAATAAAGGCCAATAAAGTTGCAGGGCTGCAGGCCTGAAGGAGTGCAGTCTGACACTTGTCTCAGCACTGCGCCCCCCAAATAGCTAACAAAACACAAAAACACACTCGTCCAGCATAAACCTGGGCATGGACAGCACTGAATTACAGAGCAAAAACGAATCAGGCCACACTGTTGTTCTGAGGCTGCAAAATGAACTTTATAAATGGATAATGAACATGGTATTAGCATACATTTTTGCTACTGATATAGTGTGCATAGATCAGAACATTCAATCTGTTGTTTGCAATGCGCAATTGATAATTTATAGTGCCTAGACATATCCATTCAGTTCTGAAAGCACCCTCGTCAGATCAGAAGCAACAAGCAAAAAAAAAAGCAGAAGAGAAAACTCACACTTCCTCTCTCCAGCAGCAGCTGACATTTACTCAGGCAGTCGGGGCTGTTGGTGAACTCGACCAGCGCCTTCTCGGCCTGCAGGCGCGTCGTGGTGTCCGTG
This sequence comes from Lepisosteus platostomus, assembly GCF_059453375.1. Taxonomy (NCBI): domain Eukaryota; kingdom Metazoa; phylum Chordata; class Actinopteri; order Semionotiformes; family Lepisosteidae; genus Lepisosteus; species Lepisosteus platostomus. Next base: position 4,453,925 of record NC_142613.1, read on the forward strand.
GTCTCATAGAGCTGCTTGCACAGGATCTCTAGCTGGGCTAGGCTCTGCAACACAAGCACATGGGGACACCTCACCACAGCGTCCTCGCGGGGGCAGAAACGGACAAGCAGGGAGCAGGAGGTGAGCAAACGGGTTCACCTTGTACCTGTCTGGAAAACAAAGGCGACGGGCGGCTAGCGCCTTGCTGCTTTAAGAACACCAGCCTTAATACTGCCACTGAGTTGACATCGACAGTTCGACTTGTGTCAACAAGGCGGCTCAGCCAAGGCTGTGCAGCAAGAATCGCCCTTTATTTCCAGTCCTACGTGCACGTGTCCGATCCCCCTTAACACATGGAGACTACATGGAAGCGCATCTAAGTCCTCGAAAAGGAGGCCCTAAACCCGAATGTGAGTGAGAGTGTGGAACAAGTTGCCCAGAAAGGGTGTTAAGGCTGATGCCCCGGCTTCCTGCATGTAACGGGTGGATGAGAAGGGGTCACTTCTGTACACTAAGGGCTGTGGGAGAGTGGAACAAGCTGCCCAGTCATGTTGTTGAGATGATGGCGATACCCTGGCGTGCTTCAAACCCCGGGACTGTGATCCGTGGAACAACTGACTACTCACTACCAAACGAGCCAGGTGAACTGAACAGCTTCCTCTTGTCGTGGCCGTTCGAATGTTTCTCACGTGCTGCCGGCGCACAGCTGATTAAAGCCGTGCATCAGAAGGGCCATTCGCCAAGGTGAGGACTCGAGGGGGTTACCATGGGGCTGGGAGTGTATTTCAACCCCAAAACTGCAGGGCGCTTGAAGACGCAGAGGGGAGTTTGGTACGAGCGGCCCTGCAACGCGGACGTCTTTCCGTCTGCAAGCGCTCTGATGTTCACAGCGAAGGACTAAATGAAAAATAAAGTCCTTTCACTCATATAGCGCTGTCTTGGACACGCCGCTCAAAGTGCTGTACAGGTAATGGGAACTCCCCTCCAAAACCACCAGTGTGCAGCCCCACCTGGATGATGCTCCAGTCCTCTCCCCACACACCAGCTCTCAGTGGGGAGGAGAGCAGAGTGATGAAGCCAGTTCAGAGAGGGGGGTTATTAGGAGGCCATGATTGAAGAAGGTCATTGGGAAATGTGGACAGGATGCCAAATTTTCGAGAAACGCCCTGGGATTTTTAATGACCACAGAGAGCCAGGACCTGAGTTTTATGTGTCATCCGAAGGACAGCACCTTCTTACAGGAATAGCACCCCCGTCACTATACTGGGGCATTAGGACCCATGCAGACCGCAGTGTGAGCGCCCCCTACTGGCCCCACTAACACCTCTTCTAACAGGATCCTTAGCTTTCCCAGGAGGTCTCCCATCCAGGTACTGGCCAGGCGCGCACCTGCTGAGCTCTAGTGGGCTGCCAGCCAGTGGCAAGTTGCAGGGTGATACAGCTGCTAGCAAACGACAGAGGGGAGCAGCAGCAGCAGGGAACCCCGATGCCACCCCAGCCTCCAGACTTCCAGTCCGATATCGGCAAGATACAGGGGGGCCGGCGCTGCCGCGGGGCCGAGGGCGGAAACCCCTCGTCCGCACCACCCCCCACCCCGTCGCCCCCTTCATGATAACACCAAGTTTTGGAAGCAGGGGGGAGGGCTGCACGCGCGAGATAAGGGCGTTTCAAATTCGACTCCCATTTAGAAAATACACCAACATTCAAAAAAGCGGAGACACGCTGCTAACGCAGCTGAACAGGGGCAGAAGGATTGATAAGAAGCACCCCCCCCCACCCCCACCAGACCCCAGACAAACATGTTCTCTGTAGCTGTAACAGGTCTGCATTTTTTTAAAATCAACATGCCTTACGCCAGTTTGTTTTCTGAATCCTAGCCCTGCTCCAACTGAATGATCAGTTACTGAACTGAGCACGTACCCAAACTTCTTCTTTTAGAGTTGCTAAACAGGTCTAAATAAGGCATTCATTACTAATACATGTGGCTGACGCTTTGATTAAAAAAAAGCGGCAGGTGATTTTACTGGAGAATACTAGAGTTTTGTACCTCGCTCGGGGATCCACAGCTGTGCCCCACCTTGGACTTGAACCCACAACCCCCCAGTCACTAGTCCAACACCCTGACCATCGCTCCACAAGCCAGGACCCGAGCACGGGGCCCCTGACTGCTCTGCTCGGCCACCCAGACGAGCGAACGGTCCAGTAGAACATAATTCTCAATCCGATTACGCGCTCCATTCCTTAACCCAGGGCACAACAGGAACGCAATCCTCCCAGCGTGCTGGGGCCACGGGGCCGGGGGGGGAACCCCAGTGCCTCGCTCCACACGCCCCTGCCACTCCACACAGCGCTGGATTTCCCATGAGGCACTACAGGCACAGTGCCTGGGGCCTACGAAGGAGGAAAACGCTAGCAACGATTAAAAAAACGACCTGGAACAACACGCTTGCGTTCGACTCTGGGTGCTCCAGATCAATAATCACACACTGTCTAGCGGCTGTTCCAGAAACTGGAACATCGAAGTGTTGGCCACTCGACTCGCTCCATCAGTCGCCTGCATCATGTCAGTCGACGTCTTATCAATTGGCGTACATCCCTCTTTCTGCACATTTCGGAGTGAAAGTGCCTGGGGCCTACGGACACCAAAATCCGGCCCCGACTGCGCAGCAGGTCTGTGTCATCACAAGAGGCCCTGGTCACGGCGAGCTGCCGACTTCATATGACTCATGCGCCCGGGGACGGGATAGTGCAGAAACCTCAATCGGGGACCGCGCAGAAACACGACTGTGTCCGCGGGCGTGGGCTTGCACTTTGAGGAGCCGTTTTTAAATCTGTTAACGGAATCGTGCTTCGCCTGCAAAGGCGCCATCTTGGAAGGGCTGACTGTGCGCAGGCCTCAGGAAAATTCCAAAAGGAACACGGGGAAAGGCAAAATCCTCCTCAACCCTCTCGCTCATTTTCACCTCTTCCCTCTGAGAACACGGTGACGCACACAGCAAGCGGAAGCTCATTTCCAAATGGGACAGCAGGGAGACGTTTTCAGCTGAGCTGCGTGAAATGATTAAAGGCTGGATTGTGCCGTCGCGTTCATAATGACCCAGACTAAGATGATTAAAGCTCAAGAACCCGAAGGACTGGAGGAATAAGCAGAAATCGGCATCTCTTAATCAGCACTCAGTGGAAAGTGCGAATGCAGGAAGGAAGCCGATTTAGCTGGACAGAGGGTTCAGCAAGACCTCGTTTAGAGAGCTGTACACCATTTTAGTCACGGCTTTACAATAATGATACCGCTGCTCTGGAATCCAGTCAGAGAAGAGCAACCATAAAGTTAATCATTTTAAATCTTTTCATTGGTAACCTGAATCAGAATATTCCAGGAAACTCTTTTTGCAGCCGATTCATAAAATATCATTTAGTTTAAAACATCTTAGATAACCTAATAAATTTGGCGTGAACAGAAACCTCAGACAGCTCACATAAGTACTTAAGAAGGAAAGAAACGAGAAGAGGCACTTAAGCTCATTGAGTCATTAGTAGCTAATTAACTCTAGGATCTCATCCAGCGTCGACTAAATGGCGGGGAAGCTCGTTCCACGCTCCCACCACCCTTTGCGCAAAGACGTGCCTCCAGATATCAGCTTGTCGGTTGCATCACCTCCTGGAGGCCGTCTGTGGTCCGGTCACGAGCGTGTTTTAAAGTTAAAAGTCAAGGAAACTGAGGGAAATCACTCTGCGTTCTACAAGGTGGACTGACTTTCAGCAACTTGTTGAGCTGAACGGGTTTTGTCACAGGAAAGCCAGATCCTCTACGAAAGAAGTCGGACACAGAGCGTCTTTATAAGCCTTGCTGGGCAGGGTGGGATCAATTCCCTTTCATAATACAAACCCCTGAGCTTCTCGGTGTAAAGACTCATGTGTGTTTCGTTAACTTCATTTCAATTTTAAAGCAGCTAGTTTCCATAAACCGTAGGAGTAGTATACTTTAATGATACAGAAAGGTTAAAAAAAAAATCTAACATAATTCTCAAATGACAGCAAAACACTACATGTAATTCCAGCTCTCTCTGTTGATTCACAGCATCACCCTTAGAATAGGGAGTATTCTGAATGATGGCAGTACTGTTTTCGGTTAAGGTTATAATGTGCTCAGTGCTGGCAACGCAGAATTTTCTTCTGCAAACTTGGGAGATGACAGCTAATCGGTGCAGTTTTGCATGATGCTCCTGTTATCTCAATGTCACCACGCTGACAATTTCTAGGAACTCATCCCAAAAATCTCATCTCTAGTTTCTACAACACAACATCTGAAGCTCTTTTTCAGCCACTCTCTGTGAATTTATACCACAGACACTCTGGTCTTCGGTATTAATACTCCTTGTCTTTAAAATTCATTAAATCACCAGAACAAACACTTCTGCTGAAAATAAAGCTGCATCAAAACTACTTTTATTTAGAAAGAGCCACAAGACAAGAGCTGTCTGGAAACTGTTCCCAAGCCAATAGTGGAAAGCTGGTGAACTGGCCCAGCTCTCCTAATTAAGAAATGTTAACATGCCTTAAAAGAAAAAAAAAAACATGCTTTCAACACTCGAGATAACACACTAGATTAATAATGTTGTGACTGCCTTGGCAGCGACTGCTCGAGAACAGACACCATGTTGTCAACCCATAGTAATGAACTTCTAAGCCGCAGCGAGCACCACCAAGCCCAGCAGAAACCCTCTGTCTGAGGGGACAGAGGCAGACACGCAAGACAGAAGCTCCTATCCATCCATCCATGAACAGAGACGATGTTGCAGCTTCACCAGCATATGTCTTTTGGCTGGGAAGGACAGCTAGTGCACCCGGACCTCAAAATAAAAACTGCAGGGGGGGAACATGCAAACTCCCCACAGAAGGAGCACAGGAGGTGCCCCCTTCCGATATCGAACCCAAGAACTTTGAGGTCACAAAACTGACCACCTGGATGCCACCACAGCACCAAATCTTCTGGACCTGCAAAGGATTTACCTTGTAGACTGTTTGGCCCGTTGCCTGTTCAGCTACTCCCTATTTTTAAACATCCATCTGTTTTCTAACCACTTCTTACAATTCAGTCACGGGGGAGCCCTGAGTGTATCCCAGCAAGCAACGGGTGCAATGCAGGGTGCACCCTGGTCAGCACACCATTGCATCTCAGGGAACAAGCAGAGACACACACACACTCACACCGGGCCATTCCCAGAAGCCAATTAACCCACCAGTATGTCTTAGGACTGTGAAAAGAAAGCAACATGAACACAGGGAGAACACACAAACTCCACAAAGTCAGCACCCAGGGTCTAGAAAGTCCAGGGGGCGGTGCGGCAGCTCTGTGGCTAAGGATCTGCGCCTGTGGCTGGAAGGTTGCAGGTTCGTATCCCGCGGCCGGCAGAGGAATCCTACTCTGTTGGGCCCCTGAGCAAGGCCCTTCACCCAGCTGCTCCAGGGGCGCCATATAAATGGCTGACCCTGTGCTCTGACCCCCAGCCTCTCTCCCTGTCTGTGTGTCTCCTGGAGAGCAAGCTGGGGTCTGCTAACAGACAAATTCCTAAACTGTATATGGCCAATTAAGTGATCTCTCTCTCTTATCTGAAAGAATTGAACCCAGGGTCCTGGCGCTTAGAAGCAGGGCCTATTTTTAAACATCTCTTTAGCCACACAAATTTCCTCATTGAAGGTTTTGCTCCTTTTCATTCCCCACATCTCACTACAAAATGCTTTTATTTTCACAGCAAAATATTTTAGGTCATTCTTGCCGTCTGCCATAAGACTGTACAACGCATCCACTTTGCGTCTTGGCAGAGGCAACAGCGACAGTGACCTGTTTCTGGACTAAACGCATATACACATATACTGCTACATCTGTTCTCTTTCTTTTTCTTTTTCTTTTTCCCGTTTACAACCACTTTTGTGCAATATATGCCAGGGACCTGTGCAATACATTTATATTTATATTTATATCTATGGTTACATCTATATTTATATTCATACGTGTGATACGATTTTCTGTGTACTGTTCTGTTCTAGTTTCCTCTTGTGTGTCCGGACTGTGAGTAACTCTTGTATTGTATTGTATGTATTGTACTATTAGTATATAATTCGTTACACTGTGGCTGTGTTGTGTGTGTTAAGCTGCTGTTGCACTGCAATTTCCCTCACGGGATCAATAAAGTATCTATCTATCTATATTTATTTTCGTAAACTCCAACTCAGGACTGCAGGTACGCAGACAAGTGGTGACAGCGAGGGCCACTGTCAAGCCACACCAGAGAAGTGCCATCGGGGAGGTGGGTCGCTGTCGCGATTTAATCCAGCCCCAGAAAACCTGTTCCCGTTTGAATGGATTGGTTTGCATTTTACTTTCCTCTATTGCTTTTATCCTCGCTTTCGATAATCTCATTAAAGGTCTTCAGATCCTGCGGCCGGCAGGAGACCTGTCCAAATCTGACCACAAGGAACCTTTCTCAGCGACCCAGAGAGCGACGTTCGGGTGGGAATAAAAGATACAAAAGCGGAGAAAAGGTGATGACGGAATCCCGCCCTGTTTCTGTGTTTCCGTCCAGGATATAAAACCAGTCTGTTCCCCCAACAGCCAGCGTGGTCTCTATCCCAGCACCGCGAAGGCAACGAGACCTGACAGCTCTGTGGCAGGAGGAGCCAAACTGAACACTGACGGGTGAAAGGAAAACCCTGAGAAAATATTTTATTCATAGCGGAACATCAAAAGGCTGTTCGAACCGCAAAGCAGATTAACTTAATTACTGCGTACAGATTAACACCCTGATACAGAACCACGATAATCCCTCACCTCGGCTTTGTTGTTGAAAGTCAATGGCTTGCCCGGTATGGCTGCTGATGAAACGCAGGCCTACAAAAAGCGAGTGCCGGTGAGTTAATGAAGGATCCTGGCTCACTTTCTCAACGGCTCTTGCTCCAGCACGTCATGGTCGAATTACGACACTGCTGAGGCCTGTGAGCTTCTCCTCTTTTCACTTGGGCTGCCCCTGCTGGGAGCCAGCACTCCCTCCGAACGAGACGCCCTCTCTCGCCCACCACAACCAGGAGCTGCCTGCTGCGACCCCCTGCAGTGAGGTGGACCAGGAGGGCCCGTGTGACTCGTAACAATGCCATTTGAATTAGGAAGGCTTCCACAGGAAAGAGCAATTCATCTATCTGGACATTATTGTGTCGAGACTGTTCACACATAATGTCAGTTTCCCCAGTCACTTTAACAAGGCTGTCTACTAAGCGCGTATGTGCTAAGAGTATACGGTCCCCCCCCTTGTTGGACGAGAGGAAAATGTAGCTAAGGTTGACCCCAGGGCTCTGTTTAACTTCCACTCCAGACTTGAACAATTTGACCTCAATACGGTTACCCCTGATCTAAAGAAGTGAGGCACTTTCTCAGTCCTCTTCCTGATCTGCAGTGCAGGTGGGTCACCCTGGTGGGGCTGCTGGTGCAGAATGACCACTGTGTGTCTCCCAGGTGGGGCTACTGGTGCAGAATGACCACTGTGTCTCTCCCAGGTGGGGCTGCTGGTGCAGAATGACCACTGTGTCTCTCCCAGGTGGGGCTGCTGGTGCAGAATGGCCACTGTGTCTCTCCCAGGTGGGGCTGCTGGTGCAGAATGGCCACTTGTGTGTCTCCCAGGTGGGGCTGCTGGTGCAGAATGACCACTGTGTCTCTCCCAGGCGGGGCTGCTGGTGCAGAATGGTCACTTGTGTGTCTCCCAGGTGGGGTTGCAGGTGCAGAATGAGTGCTGTGTGTCAACCAAGTGGGCAAGCAAGCAACTATTACTATACTAGAGCTGTCATTATGTATAACTGGTGATCCACACATGAACAGCTTCATGGAAAAAGTCTAAGCTACATTTCTCCTAGTGCTAGGTTAAATACAATGCCGGGCAAAACATTTAAAGGTCCTCATCATACGAATGACCTTTTTCTGCGTTCAGACACCTGAAACTGAAACATGCAATTGTTGTTCTGCGCACTTTACCCATTTCTACAAACTCACTGCGATTTTCTGTCAGTCTGTGAAAGCAATTCCACAATCAGGTCCTTTAAGGGCAACCCTTCCGTTGTTAACCAACAAAGCTACCGCACGATAAACGCACCCCTAACCCTCCGCACACATACACATTTCCCAACACACCCCACAGTCGGTAAACAAGACTCGCTGACGCTGACGTGACCCCTTTACAGTGACCTTAACAAACAATCACTCGGAGGCGGCATAAACGTGCATGCATTTAACGACTACCGCCACATTGAGATGACCGCCTGGCGTAATGAACAGCACGCATTTCGACATTTCTTTCAATCGGTCAGGATACAAGTCCACCCCGCGGCAGCAGTTATCGCGCTAACGTCACATAGCGACAGCCGTTGAAAACACAGCCGGAACCGGCCTCGCTGTAAAGTCAGCTGACGTTAACGTCGATTACCGCCATGATCCTACTTTTTGCGTCCCAACAATTTAAAAAAAAAACAACAACAACATTTCGTGCAGCTTTCCTTCTTTTTTCCGAACCGGCGTCCGTGCTCGACAAGGCTGATGACAGAGACGGAAGGCGTACCCTTCGCGCAGAGACATCAATTTGAAACTCACAACGCGTGCAATTTCCCCAGCGGTTCAAAAGAGGGGTTAACCACCTGTTCAAGTCTGAAATCGAGGGATTACAGTGCCTAGTCATTATTAATTCAATCTCTCCGTCTACTGTGATTAAATTATACCACACAGGCACGCTGCTCTCTAACGAGGAAGAAAAAACGAGGTACTTCGCTTGCTGTTATTTATTCATCGTTGTTTGAGCAAAGATGCACAGCTCTCTACCGCCTTTCGCGAATACGAATAGGGATCGCACTGGAATTTCTACCAGAAACAGCTGCAGCTTGAGAAATGGTGTTATAATCGCACCGCTGTGTGCACTACAGCGCGAAGGAAATGTTAACGTGTTCACCGGTCGTCAACAAAAACGAAACTACTGCCCTAAGTGAGAGTCAGAGAAAGTGGGCTGATGTCAGAGGACACGTTCCTTTAAGGCAAACCAGCAACTCGTGTATCTCTCCCCCTTTTTTAAATATACCGCAAAAATAAAACAGCGAGCCAAAATGCGTCTTTGTTTTTTTTTTCCATCCGTTTTTGGTTTGCAAAAGTTTCTCCTTTGGAAAACGACAGTAAATTTCTCCCCCCAAAACGAGCAGCAGGCCAGACCTAAAGCAATGCAATGCTGTCGTGTTTACTTGCAAGGACTGACTTCAACACCAGCCGGCTCCGGGCTCCACATTCACGCCCCCGCGGCGAAACCGACGCACGGTATTGAACCCCCGTGGGACGCACGGCTCGCCTCTTCCTCCCCCCTCGCCGTAATATTATCTCGTCCGTTCCGTTCTCCACACTTCTGAATCATGTCAAAGCAATGGACATGATGACAGGCCACAAGTCAACACTCTTCCACAATCGCATCCAAAACACGCCGCGCCGCCTGCACCGCGCCTCGGTTTCCCGCCTCGCCTGCCGCCGTTTCCACACCGCGTCCTCGCCCCGTCCCTCGGATCCCTAGATGAAGACGCACGCACCGCTAAGGATAGCGTTTTCACATTTCCAAAACATAAACCCTGGTTACCTGCACATGATCCGCCATTTTGCTCCATTCATGCTCAGCTCAGCTCGCTCACTCCCCCCCCACGACACAGCGCATGCGCCGAGTTATCCCGGCGCTGTCGGGCCCTTGCGCTTCCTGCGCAGCGCCGTTCGCGCGGGCTGCAAGGGCGCTGCGCGCTACGCAAGGTTACAGAATCCGACCGCGGAGGAACATTCCGCAAACTCTTTGTTTACATGACTCTTAAAGAGATACGGTTCCATTCTGGAATCGGTGGGGAGACGGGGGTAGACCCCCTTTTCGTTTCTAACATCATCACTAGAACTTGCTCAGCGATTCTGCAGTGGGGCAAAAAAACCTCTCTACTTTGCAAGCTTGTAAAGCAAAATCACATTTTTCTTTGGTAGATTAGTGGATTATTGAGTGGTAACCATTATTTTTCAGATGTTCTACAAAACCACACTAAGAAAACATCGGATATATTAATTCGATTATCTGTTCTTGGCTCATGTGCTCCTCAGGTATCACCACGAGAGTGTCAAAGAACAGTAGCACTAGCAGCACTGCTTGTTGAATTCGGCAGCTGCTGTTGTATCCCCCTGCAGCTCACAACTGGCAGCCCAGTGAAGTTTAGCAGGTGTGAGGCTGGCCAGTACCTGGATGGGAGACCTCATGAGAAAGCTAAGGTTGCTGCTGGAAGAGGTGTTAGTGGGGCCAGCAGAGGGTTCTCACCCAGCAGTCTGTGTGGGTTCTTATACCCCAGTACAGTGATGGGGACACTATATTGTAAAAAAGGCGCTGTCCTTCAGATGAGACGTAAAACCGAGGCCCTGACTCTCCGTGGTCATTAAAAATCCTGGGGTATTTCTCAAAAAGAAAAACAGAGTGTTAGCCCGTGTCCTGGATAAATTTTCACCAGTCATGGCCTCCTAATAATAGTGACAGGCACGCTATACCTGTAAGAAGGCACCGTCCTTCGGAAGTCCTGGCTCTCTGTGGTCATTAAAAATCCCTGGGCGTTGCTCGAAAATTTAGCATCCTGTCCAAATTTCCCATTGGCCCTTACCAATCATGGCTTCCTAATAATCCCCCTCTCTGAACTGGCTTCATCACTCTGCTCTCCTCCCCACTGAGAGCTGGTGTTTTGGTGAGTGTACTGGTGCGCTCTGACTGCTGTCACATCATCCGATTGGGGCTACTAAAAATTGTAAGGAATTATTATTATTAACTATGAACCGAAGTAGGAACTATTTAAGCAGCGATCAATCAGAATATTATCACGCTGTGAGTGCAAAGGAGGTCTCTGCTCTGTGTGTATTCATCATGACGCTCCAGCTGTTGTTTTCTGTGTCAGTGGAGCCATCTGCTTCAGTCAGCACAACCAGATTCCCATCGTCTGAAAGCAAGCGCAGAGGGGTGGCCGCACGCTGTCGTACCCCAGCCCAGAGCCCCTCTCCGGCATCGATCTGCAGGGGCGAATGAAGTGCCCTGAAGCTTCGTTCTAGAACAGCACTTGTTCTAGCTGGATATTCCAGAACAGCACACCTCTGGATGTTCTAGAACCGCTGTTGTCTGGACACCTGAAGCTGACAGAGCTGATCCATGTGACGTTCTAAAAGTTTCATCTGCAAGGCTGAGGAGACTTTTATTATTATTATTATTATTATTATTATTATTATTATTATCCCAGCAAGCAATGGGCTCAAGGCAGGGTACGACCTGGATGGGACACTAATCCTTCACAGGGCCGATTCACACACAGACACCCCAGGGCCAATTTTCCCAGAAGGCAATTGGCCTACCAGTACATCGTTGGAAACTGCAGCACCCCGAGGAAACCCATGTGGGGAGAACATGCAAACTCCACACAGACAGCACCTCAGGAGTCGAACCCGGGGGCCCAGCAGTGTGAGGCAGCAATGCTGACCAATGCACCACGTAGTAGTTATTTTTGTTATTGCGTTGATGATCAAGAAACAAGCTTATTTGTGACCACATTCATCCTTACAAAAGTATGCAGTTTTGAAACGGAAAAAATGCAAGTTCAACTTTTCATTGAAAAATCCGCTTTTATCCACATATCTGAGGTCCATCTTGTGCTCTGATGAGTAATGGCAAAGGTTTCGAACAAGAGCCTTCGGCCCTTCCAGTCACACGCTAATTGATCTGTGGATCCGCTCTCGCGGTTTCTGGAGGGCAGCCAGTGGATCGGCTGGGTAAGACGGCCATGGGTCTTGGTGCAGACCACCGCCACTCTTTGTGTAAACGCGCGCCTCCTCTTCCTAGTTTTCAATACACGTCTACGCGGTTTCACCGGTCGTGTTTTTGGGGAGAAGCCCTCTGAAGTCCCCTGGGTTGACCTAGTCGATAGCTTTGTTGATTTTTGACTGCTTGAATCAGGTCTCCAGAAGTCTTCTCCCTTTCAGCCTGAGCAGGACGTTTCTTAAAGGCCTAGACTGTGTCCATGTGCCCTTCTGCTGGGTGACCAACATTGTACAAAACATTTTAAATGAAATATTACTAGTGCATTGTACATTTTAACACAACACCCACCGATTTCAGTTCAATGCTATTAACTATGTGTCCTAACGGGGGCTTTTTTTTTTGGTGTGCCTTCTTTACTCCTCCACATTGTCTAGAAGATTAAAATGACGTTTCGACATAACCATCTACAGGTAACGTCTTTTTTTCTAAGTGCCTCAGTGTTTGCTGTCGCGGATCCACGGTTTATGGTTTTTGTTATCTGCTTTTTGTTATCTTCCCATGTCCACGTCACATTTCATCTGGCCACATACCGTCCACGCACACCGTGAGCTCGTCAGCTGATACACCAGTTAACTAGAAATTACTCAGTTCAACCCCCAGTTAATTGCAAATTACTCGGTTCAGGCCCTGGTCGCCCGTTCCATTTACGTGGCCACAATCGCGTAATCAACAAGGCTAGAAAAATAGTCCGGGTATTCTTTTTACACTAGACTTCAGATGGACATATTTGTGCCTAGAGCTTGCTTTTTCTCATTCTTTGCTGGTTCTATGTCTATAAAACGCAAGTTTCTGGGGTAGGCGACGAAATTGTGTCCTCCGTAACCTTTCCCTATCCTATTAGGTCTGTTTTCCTTCGCGTAAAGCCCCTGTTTACAATCCCGTATGCGAGATAAAGGATTAAGCGGTTTTTAAGTAATTGATCTCGCCCGAGGTCGCTGCCGAGTTCTTGGCAAACCGGGCGCCCGGTTTAACGCGCCGGAGAGAAAGACGTGGAAACGCGTTGGCTGTTGCTGCCACCTCGTGGTGGATCTGTGAAGTGCCGCGAAAGCGGGATGGACGCGAACCAGATGGCAGAAAGCGGAGCGAAGGGCGTCTAGCTCCCGTCTGGAAGGTCCCGGGTTCAATCCCAGGTAGGGTACAGCGATGGAGCTTGCTCTAATTCCTTCCAGACGGCTCCCAGGTCCACTCAGCCTGTTTTCCGAGTGAGTACCGTGGGTTAATCCTTCCGGGGGTAATAGGCCGACCGGAGCGTGATACTGACCACATCACCTCCACCTCCAGTGTCGGATGGTCAAGAAAAATGGTGTCCCTTGCCCCCCATTCCCCCATGGGCCTTGATGGCCTGAGAAGGCACCTCCCTACATAGCGGAAAGCGGTCCGAATCGGGGAAAACGCAGTTTTCAATTTACTAGGCTGCCCGCTTAGATGTGATTTAGTGGCATAACATTACCGTTAACTCTGTCCTCGCCCCGGTGATACCGCTGCCACCCGCGCATATAATGATACTGTGATCTAATTGTCCCGTGTTAGTGTTGTTTTATTCAGTCACGCAGTTTAAAATATTTTGAGTTATACAGAATTCTCTGTTTCAGTTTATCGGTAGGTTCACGTTAATATGCATTCCTTTGTTTTCGGGTGGTTTACACGTGATAGTGTGAATAGTAAAGAGGGAGATCAGAAAGGGAGAGACAGGACGCGGCAGGTGGAAATGAGATTGTTAAATCTAAGATTCTAACAATCTAAGATTGTTAAAACCTAAGAAGAGTATCAGTTTCCACGCAGTTCCCGTCCTTACAGGCAAAGGGTTGAACCACAATCGCACGAACCCTACAGTTACAATACAGTTCATATCCATAAGAACTGAGGAGGTCGCTCGGCCCGTCTGGCCTGGTTTGGTAGTTAGCAAGTTCATTGATCAAAAGGGTCTCATCCAGCTGTTTCTTGAAGGGCACCGTAATATCGGCTTCAACAGCGTGGCTGGGTAGTTTGTCCCAGCTCCCTCTAAATGAATGACCGTCTTCTGTTCTCGGTTTTTAAACGCACTTTCAAGTATTTTCCACTTGTGCGCCCTGGCTGGTGTTGCGCTCAAATCCCTTCAAAACTTCAAATCTTTCTGAAGACGTCCGCCGGGTTAGCTTTGACAGCGGCTTGGAGGATTTTGAACAGTTTGTAGCAGGTCACCTAGTGGTTTTCTCTACCAAGGCTTCAAAGATTCAGTCCGTCACGCGACGGAAGCGCAGTTGCTGAAGAATTTAAATCCTGATCGCAGTCCGGAGCGCAGTTAGACCGGTCTGCAGCCAGACGGGCGCGGACGCCTGGAGGACGGGTCTCGGTTGTTGCAGCTCCAGACGGAATCGCCTTCGCTGGAGCAGAGAGCAGTCGGCGTGAGGCTGGAGTGGGGGGAACAGGGGGCGCAGATCTCCGAGTCCAGGTCTGAATTTGGAAGTCTTTGCGCATCCTTATCAGGGAAATCGATATATATATATATTAAGATTAGCCGCCACCTGTTTAAGGCTCCTGGCCGGATTTGCCTTGTTTACCCTTAACCCGACGTTTTAGGATCATTTTTTATTGTTTTATTATTTAAAAACGTCAAAAACCCTCCCCGCAGAGAACTACGCGAGTTGATGTTTAATTCCGCTGCACCTCCCTCCGATTGGAGCTGAACTGAGACATAACGCGTGCGGGACACCCGGCGCACAGCTTGGCAGCTCGATTTAAGGTGCACGGCGATACCACAGCCCAGCTGTAAAGGGAAAACGACACAGGAACGGTATTACTAAGCGGGAGTTTGTAACAAACACACGAAAACGAAATCCTCAAAAATGGAGCTCTGTTAAACCAGATGTCTTCCATCTGACTACGATGTCGCGCTGGAGGAGCCTGCTGATACTCGGGCTGTTGTGGACCGGCGAAAGCGCAGGCTTCCCCACCGGCAGCGAAGCGGGAGGCGCGGAGGCTGTCGCCGCCGGGGCGCTGGAGAGCAGCGGGACCCCGGGCCGCGGGCAGCGGGCGAGGTGCGCCGGGTGCTCGCCGGAGCTCTGCGCCGAGGCCGTGGGCTGCAGAGCCGGGCTGGTCCCGGACCGCTGCGGCTGTTGCCTGGAGTGCGGGAACTCGGAGGGGCAGCCGTGTGATCTGGACCGGACCAGCGGCTTTTACGGGCTCTGTGGACCCGACCTGAAGTGCACGCTTGACACCTCCGACCTGAGCCGGGGGGAGGTCCCGGAGCCGCTGTGCGCCTGTAAGTCCCAGGAAGCGCTCTGCGGCTCCGACGGGAAAACCTACGAGAACATCTGTAAGTTCAGAGAAGCCGGGCTGTCCTCTCAGGCGCTTCGTTTCAACAGCAGCGGGCCGTGTCAGACAGGTACTGTACACTTATCCTTAACCCCCTCCATCGGAGAAACACACATCCTCGTCTGCCCAGATCCCCAGAAAGGGTGCAGAGAAAAGAGGAGTTTAACTATCTTTTGTTCTGTTTAAAACGCCGATCTTGTTTTACAGCCATTTGATGGACTCTCCACGATTCTGCCGATGTGAGTATTTCAGGTGATGCGGCGAGAGTCACAACTTCCCCCGAAATAACAGACGGGCTGAGGTTTAGTGAGAAAGTTCGTCCTGTTGCCTCATACTGCCGTGGGTGATGTTTTCTGGCGTGATGTATTAGGATAAGTCCCAGGTTTTGTGCCCAGGTCCACGAGATACCCACAATGGGAAAGGGAACGAAATATTATCGTTATTAATATTCGCTGAAGTATATCTCTTTTGAGAAAGGACACTACTGTCTGCTGAATGTTGATATCGCTTTATTCTGGCCCTGTATGTCATTTTTGGACATGGGTGTAAACAGCATAAATAGAAGGTAAAGGGGTCCAAGCCGTATCTTTACTAGGTTAATTAACTTCTAGACCATCGGGGCATATTTTCCTTTAAGCGCAACAGAAGAAACTTTGCTTTTACAGAGCCCAGCTGTATTTTTGGGAGCCACCTTTGGGGTAGCAGCGGAATGGTTTAATATAAGTGGGCTGGCTCCATTTATCCCACGTTTCCTGTGTCATGATCCCATACAGTATATAGCGAATTGCAAGGGCGACACGTGTTGCCGTACAGTACTGTCGCAAAGGACTGCAGTATGATCAAAACCCACGGAGGCGACGCACGCGACATGATGGACGTTGTGTTAGAAACAAAGGAGCAGTTTCTGGGAAGTTATCCTGATACAAAAAAATCGTAAAGGTGACCGGTAGGGGAAGGTCACACCACGGGGGTTGAGGAACCTAACCGACTCGAGGCTGTTCTGAGCTCATCCTGAAGTCAGAAATTTAACCTCTGTCCGAGACTATCCAATTTAAAAAAAAGGAGACACTCCGTTGTTCTCCTTACTATCTTTCAGTCCCCGATATCAAGCGCCCGCCCGCGAATTTAGTGATCGCGACGGGCGACAGCGCCATCTTCCCCTGCGAGGTCTTCGCGTTTCCCATGGCGCTCAGCGAGTGGAGAAGGGACGGCGATGACGTCATTCTTCCCGGAGACGACCCTCGCATTTCTGTACAGGTAAGCCATAACATAAAGATTAGATCAGATCACTTTATTGGCCGTATACAATTTATTGCATTAGGAATTTGTCTTTTCACAGACCCCAACTTGCTCTCCATGAGACACACAGACAGGGAGAGAGCCTGGGGTCAGAGCGCAGGGTCAGCCATTTATACGGCACCCCTGGAGCAGTTGGGGTGAAGGGCCTTGCTCAGGGGGCCAACAGAGTGGGATTCCTCTGCCGGCCGTGGGATACGAACCGGCAACCTTCCAGCCACAGAGCCACCGCACCACCCCATAATAATACACCAAAATAGTACAAAATAAAACTACAAACAAATAAAACACTAACATAATAAAAAAAAAGTCACAGCCTCTGCCTTGCCAGAAGAAAATCATTAGAAATGCCAGTTATACATTTTATGGGAAATCTAAAAAGATGGCTTTAATCCATTCTACCCAGGGAAGGTTTTGAAAAGAATCTTCTGAATGGAGCACTGAAGATGAAAGACTCAAGAGCAGACTTATTTAATTGCTCAAAATAAATGTAAGGATGAAAGTACAGAGAAGAACAAAAAACGTGTTATTCCAACCTTTGCCCTCAAACCCTCAAAAGGAAGAAATATTGCCTTCTGGCGCTAGGCGGGGTACGCCGTGGGCAGGACGCCAGACCATCGCAGGGCACACGCACACACACACTCACACCAGGGCCAGGTGTCTCAGAAGCCAGTGAACCCACCAGCGTGTCATTGTCTGTCCAGGCCTGTGGTCAGAATGTAGTTTGTAGTGCAGCCTCAGTAGTCCTTTGCCGTTTCCTGTGTCGGTGTGCCAGTCTCGAGGAGGACCCCTGAGGTACGAGACCTCCAGCTGGCTGCAGATTGAAGGCGTCACCTTGGGAGACGCCGGCACCTACCGCTGCATCGCACACAATGGACTGGGCAGCGTTTCGGCATCAGCGGACCTCACGGTTCTTGGGCAAGGTAGTGGGAATGTGGCAGGAGAGACAGCGGGAATGTGGCAGGAGAGACAGTGGGAATGTGGCAGGAGAGACAGTGGGAATTATGCAAGAAAGTGGAAATCTGGAGGGAGAGATAGTGGGAATATAGTAAGATAAACAGTGGGAATATGGCAGGAGAGACAATTGGATTGTGGTAGGACAGACAATGGGAATATGGCAGGAGAGACACAGGGAATATGATAGGATAGTGGGAATATAGTAGGGTAGGCAATGGGAATTATGCAGGATAGTGGGAATATGACAGGAGAGACAGTGGGAGTACGGAATGTCAGGTCAGGTAGTGGGAATATGACAGGATAGGTGGTTGGCATATGGCAGGATAAGGGATGGGAATATAGGGCAGGACAGGTAATGGGAATTTAGCAGGATAAGAAGTGGGAGTGATTGGCAAAACAGATCTCAAGCCATCATGATCGTCGCTCTGAGATGGCTCAGGAGAGCGAGAAAGTCTCTCCCCAGTTCACACAGGTTTGATGTGGCAGCTTGGAACCTGCCAGTTGTTTTTCTATTTCTTCCAGATGTGGATGCTTCCCTTGTGCCCTTGAGCACAGCAGAGACGTTTCCATCGGAGCTCCCAGGAGAGTACGACGATTACTACTAATCTGCCAGGAAATACACATCCCTGAGAGAAGACATTTCTTAAAAGCCACAGTCTGCTGGCTCCTTGAATTCGGACAGCTTTATTTCTGATTTTCTCTTCCCAAGAAGTGGTCCTTGTATTTTCCCCACTTTCCCATGAACGTCGATTACTGCACACGAGGTCAGACTAAGAGAAGACTTGCAGAAGAAATGGAATAGAGATCAGGGTGTGGTGAAGGTAGTCAGTGTGCACCACTGAGGTGAAAGCAATACGTGGTCCAGGAAATCTAACCTCAGAGCTGAAGAGGAGATGATATCTCTACACCCCACCTATCTCTATCCCCCAAATACCCATCGTCCCCCCTCTTCGGAATATTCCAGCGACGACTTCTATATCTTCATTCTTGAAATGCCAGCAGGGAGCTGTCACACAGACATATTGCTGAAGGACACAATCTGTGCTGTGTGTGGTGTTACTACAGCAATGTACAAACTTCCCTTACAAAGTGGTACATTACTCACAGTGTCATGCTATATATTATTAATTATAATCTGAATATATTAAAATATGCAATTCAGGGCAGATGTAAGGGTTCCATATTCCAGACCAGCTTGTGGGTTCAAGTCCCTGGTTGGTCCCTGTGCTGTAAATTGATCTCCAGCTCGTTTTTGTAAATGGAGAATTTGTTCTCCACTGATTTACCAGGTCAAACCATTAAATGTACATTTACAAGGGGCCGATATCGATCAGCATTCGACTGAAATAAATCATGAATGACTGTCAGAAAGACCTTTACATGTAAGTGAACATATTGAAAAGTACACTTTCCAGTGGATTGTAAATGTCGCGAGGTGAGACTAAAAACGGATGTTCAGCCCATTTCCCGTGTCTTTTATGTGTGGAGGGTGCTTTTCAAACTCTGGCTGTGTAGTTGTGTTCGCGTTAGAAGGACGTGCAATGGAAAAACACTGGATTCACCTCCAGCTTTTCCACACTGTGGAGGGAAACAAAGAGGTGCTTGCAATCACCGTGGTCTAGGTATTTACAGGTGTTTCTGGCTCCAGAGCCATGACAGTCTTTATCAGCGGTTGAAGAGGCTGGAGTAGGGAGCTGTGTCAGTGTGTGCTGCCTCCAGAGGAACTAGTGAAAGTTCACTCCGTGCTGAAAGATGGGAAACAGTTTCATTTGCTGGACCTTCTGCAGGCGGGCATTGCGATTCTTTTTCTGCTTTTCAGTGTGGAATTCAGCTTCGCTTTTGTAGTTTACTTGTTCCTTTAGGAGCGATGGCTGACATGGGGAAATAAACAGAATGAATACATTAAAATCATATTAACTAACACTGGGGGGGGAATTCCTTCCAAACAGCGGGGGGCAGGTGTCAGCTGAGAACCTTACGTGAAAAAAGAAGAGCAGTTAACATTCCGTGCGCTCTGTGTGGGACGACAGCTGTAGGTGCTGGAAATACGATGCCAGGCCAGCAGCAGCACCACCTAGACACATGGAAACCATTGTGACCTTGATGGAGCTTCCTGAGTGCCGCAGCGATTTCGGCAGTGTCGAAAATGAGGGTTCATTTGTAAATTACCTTTGCAGTAAGAGCACCACAAGTGCCCATATGGTTCATATTTTTAAAACGTGCATGCATTTTTATTTTAGGCTGGGATTCCAGCTGTCAAGAGGGCAGAGAGCTCCCAGTCGTGTTTAGTCACAAGGAAAATAATGACAACGATGGAGTCCACCCAGCGGAGTTCCTTCAGAGTCAACAGCGCCACACACACCAGAGGGCACGAGCGGAAGTGAATGTAAAATACAGAACAGAGGGCACTTCTTCACGCCAAGGCATGTGGGAGTATGCAACTAGCTTGCCAGTCGGAAACCCTGGCTTCTTTCAAATATAGCAATGCAGTAACTCTGAGCGTACAAGGAGCGCAAATGTGACACAATGATGACAGTACCGCTATCTCTCAGTCCCATGGCCCTGGGTGCGACTACGGTCTCGGTAGACGGAGTACGGAGTCTGGGGTCTGCTGTGAGTTTTAGAGGTTTTGACTGCGCGCTCCAGTTTCTAACCTCCCGAAGGCAGGCTAGCCAGGCGTGATCGTGTATTCAGGAACTGGCTTCCCTTCTGCGATGTGTACAGACATACCTGCGTTTCTTCACAAGGCAGAGCTTTCCAACTAGACTTAAAAGGAAACTGAAGTCCCAATTTCCAGGCCGGTCATTAAATCTCAGTAAAAAATTAATGAATTGACGATATCAAAAGTTTTTACTTTTTTTTTTTATTCCATCAGTATCACCCTGTAGCTCCCAGCTGGCAGCCCACTGAAGCTCAGCAGTTGTGAGCCTGGCCAGTACCTGGAAGGGAGACCTCCTGGGAAAGCTAAGGCTGCTGCTGGAAGAGGTGTTAGTGGGCCCAGTAGGGGGCGCTCATCCTGCAGTCTGTGTGGGTCCTAATGCCCCAGTATAGTGATGGGGACACTTGAAGGCTCTTCCTGCTCACTAGTCTCTGTAATGATGACTGTAATGTGACTTATTTCACTGCAGAAATCTTCCAACGTGATCTGCAGGCAGAGTTAACTAGTAAGTAGTATTTGTCGGCACAACTGTCTCAAAGTCGAGAGCAATATTTCAGTGTGATTAGAAGCGATGTCTTCACCAGCCTGCTTGTTTACTGTGTCAAAGGGCTGCTTCACGACACCAGAAGTCTTGTTGCCTCATTCTGAATTGCAGAACATGGTGCTGCGCAGACCAGGAAATTTAGTCTTTTTTTGTGATGTTAATTGGAGGTTTTTGGTTTTACTTTCATTGTAAATTCACTCATCTATGCAGATCCATTCTAACCCTGCAATAGAAAAATAGCCTTGCGGTCCCATTTAATGACTACTATCAACAGCAGTGGAAAAACCCTCTTCATCATTAACCTTACTAGAGAAGCAACATAAATGTGGCTACTTGTGTAGAAATATCTTCATGATTCTTCAGGAGACACACTGATTACTCTGCTGGAATATGAGAGCTCAAAACCTTACCTTAAAGTGTTCTTTAGGTATTCTAAATGGTTCACAAAACGATTTTAATTATATTGTCGTATAGCTTTTTGTCAGGAAACCTTCAGGATCGTGGTCACAATATGCTGTAGGACTTTTTTATGTACAGTATGCAACGTTGCTCTAAGTTTTAGACTGCTTTCAGGAACTTGTTTTGCGGCCAGGAAGCAGAACTGCGCCCTCTGCTGTTTAGAATAGGTAACCGCTGGAAGAAATGCAGTAGACTTGAACCACAGCCGCCTGACTTCCTCTTTCTAATTTTACTGCAGTTTAACCACTAAGAACGCATCACCGGGGCCTGTTATTTTCACACAAGTATTCCGTTTCCTGTTCATGCTTTCTGACCCCCTTTTCTCATACTAAAAAAAATAAAAATAAGATTTTATTTATAGCCATGTACCCAAACTGATACTGTCGCTTTATAAAACCACTGGACGAGAACCTCCTATATTCTTGTAATTTTAGGGAATAAATTCCCAAAGTTATAATTAAGATTTTTTTTTCTAATCTATAGAAATATTTAATACAATATTTTCTGATATTCAAAAGAAATTCTTATATTATCTTGCTATGTGGCACTAGAGTAAATAAAAAAATATTGATTGATTGATTTAAATTATTTCTACAAGACAAACAAACCAAGATATTACTTTTCCTAGATGTTAGAAATTGATAAAAGTGCAGAAATCTAATTTTTGCATTTGGACATGAGGAGGTCCTGCATACAATTCAAGATACAGCCTTTTTTAAAGAAAGGTTTACCCCCTTTTTAAGATTCAGTTTGGCCAAATTGTCCTGAAGATAACTTATCTTCTCCCAGTGGCAGATCAATATAACTGGGTTAGACTTTCTTACTTTCTCCCTTTCTTTCTCTATTTTATTTGGATCATAATTTTTTAAAGTCCTAATTAGCCAAAAAGGTGTATTTGCTCAAGAGTTATGCTATTTTTTCTCCAATGCTTTTAGGCCACAAAACATTTAAGCCTTTGGATTCTGAGGGCTAATGTTGCTCTTAAGTACCCTGCTATTAATTGATTGATAAAAATGCTTTATCTGATAACAGCTGCAAAAAGGAAGCATAATATTTATTGTTGCACATAACTGGAAAACATCCGCAGAGAAGCAGAAATTCATGCCTATGTGTCTTGGTTTACAAACAGTTACTACAGTCAGAGCTACAGTTTTGCGGACAACAACGCCCTCGTTCAGTGACTAAGAGTTATTCTTGAGGCCAGCTTCTGTTTGCAGCTATGACTCCGGGTCAAGTGATCTAAGGCCAGGCGCCTGAGGGGATAGAGGTGAAATAAAGTATCCGACTTAGAATCAGTAATATTTCTCCTCCCTTTCTGTGGAAACACAGCTGTGGAAGCATGACTTGCTGTTCAGTGCAGGTCAAAACAGCACATCTGCACCTCTGCACCGATCGCTGGGAGTTCGGAGTCCCCTGAAGTCATGCCTCATGAGAACAAAACAGACAGACGAGAGCAGGCCATTCAACCCATTTCACCCTGTGGTAGTCAGCAGTGAATAGATCCCAGGATCTCATCCAGGATGCTGGGATCCTAAAGGAAGCCAAAATATCGGCTTCAACCACATGGCTGGGCAGCTTGTTGTTCCTGACTCCCACAACCCTTTGTGTAAAGAAGTGCCTCCTGGTCTTGGTTTTAAATGCACACTCCTGTTGTAGTGTAAGGCCTCCTGTGTCTCTCCGGCTGTGACTCTGTAGTTGAATCTCGAGATCGTTTTGCTCCAGGATGAACGGTACTGCGCTGCACAGCCCGAGGCAGCTGGCAAACTCCACCCTGCCCGCTCCTGGTCTGCATCAAGACAAGCGGGCACTACCCAGCTACACTGACTGTCACGACCGCGCCTGCCCTTCCCCCGCAAACTTCAGATAATCAGTCACCAGTTCTGCCCATTCGGCTCATTAACTAATCAGCCAATCGCACCTTGCACCCTTCACCACACCTTCTGCCTCCCAGCATACTTAAAGGCTCACTAACCAAGAAACCCCAGGCAATCGCTGTAGTATTGATACCCTGGCTCCCTGACCTCTGACTGAATTTAGACCACGAAACTTGATCACCGATTGGCTAAGTACACCTGGCTTTATTCTTCATGTCCTTTTTACTCGTGCGATCCCTAGCATTTTTCGCGTAGGGTCCATCTTATATGATTTTTTCGGCAACAGTGCCTTAACACTGACTAGATCATCTAGATCTGGGATCCACAGGCCTGGCTCTTCTGAGCCCTGCAGGGTTCACAGAAAGCTCTAAAAATCCAGTCAGCAGACACCTGGCTTCTGGTAATGAAGCAAATAAGTTATCCGATGAAATTATTCAGTGCAGACTGAAAAAAAGCAGCAGGCAGTATGGTCTGTATAAATCCATTGTCCGGCCACTGACCTGCCAGGGTGCTAACGTAAAACATTCAGCATGAGTTGTGCCTGACTGATTGATTTTCTTAAGGGATCAAGGCAGCTGGCTAGAGCAGAGAGACACTCCAGCTGCCTCGCGGGGCGTCAGGTGAAACGCTTCGTGCCGTCTTGTCCCAGCGTGCCCAATATCGCCCGCTCGGCCGCGCTCTCACGGAGAGAAGTGGGCAGGCCTGGCGCGGCGTGGCGGCTGTCAGTCACCCTGAAGGAAGCACGCTGAGAGACACCTGCCAGAGCCACATCGCTGGGAGACCTGATGCCCCAGATACCAGACACACCAACACCGCGCAGCACAAGCCAGAGCAGACACCAGCTCAGCAGAATCCTGGCTCCTGGCCTCCCCGCACCATGCAGGGCCTGACACAGAAGCTCGCGTGAAAGGCTGATACTTCACACCCTGGGAAAGGAAGTGTCGTGAGAAGAAAAGGACAATTGCACTTCTTTGTGTTCTGACTCACAACATAGCCTGCTTAGTTCTCAATCTCTCCCTCTTTCTGTTTATTTTCTTCTGGACAGTATTTCTGCCTATGTGTTTACTGTGAAATCCTAAAGGCTGCTCCTAGGTTTTTTTGTTCTGCTTCCCTTTGAAGGGCCTTGCGTGACATTCCACTACAATTTAAAGCAGATGGTAAGACTAAGGTGAGAAGGGTTTGGCACTGGAAACATCTGTCTTGCGCTGCTTTTATCCTCAGGCTGTCTTTATTCCTCTCCGTTTGGGGTCTTTACCTCCCGGGAGGAGGAGGACCACATTAACAAAAAAAAAGATTTGCTGGACGCTTCAAAAAAGCACCTCAAGATGAAAATCTTTGTTTGATCCCTGGTATTCTCATTCCTGAAAGAAAAGGAAATATTGGCAACAGAAATCACTTTCCGGCCAGCATGGAGACTGCAGGACTAGAGGATAAAAGGACATGGTACTAAGGACAGAAAATAGGAGGCACTTCTATACACAGATTGTGGATGGAGGAGAATCTTTCATGACCAAAAAGACAAGACCTTTGGAGCAGTAGCCTGTCATCCTATTATGCAATGGTTTGCTCTTTTTTGAAGCCCCTCTTAGGCTCTTAATATTGAATTATTTAATTTTCATTTGAAACAAGAGGCACCAATCGCACTAGAAGAAATTACCTTATTTCATTTTATCCTACTGGTGCTAAGCGATGTGTTGTGTCAGTGGTGCTCTTGTGTCCTGGGAGAATGGAGCATTCATGTGCCCTGCAGGTTCGAATCCAGTCTGGAGTTCCTTCTGTGTGGAGGCTGCAATGCTGACTGTGGCCTTGTTTCAGAATATCCCATAAAACTTGGTCGGTGACTGAGAAGGCCATGATGTCTTGATAATATTAGTCATCAAACCACTGGACGACCACATGTGCTGTGCAGGGAACATTTCAGAAGGCAGCACAAGAAGAAAATCTCTGCTTGATCCCAGGTATTCAACAGAAATGACCTCCAGGCCATCCTGGAAGTCACCCTTCCTGGCAGAAAGGAAACGTTACAAAATGGGATAAAGAAGATCACTCAGGTCCGTTAAATGGTGATTATCAGGGACCTTGTCTTCCAGGGGAATGAGTACATCCAAACCATGCCAGGAGAATGACCCCCATCATTTCAGAACCAAAGAAACCCTTCATTGTTGGAACCAAGTACCGAGGACCGTATAGTTCTTTAGGATGGCACCACACATACACTCATCCTTTTGTGAAGAGCATGGTGCAGAGTGATCATTCTGACCTGATCACATTTCTCAACTGCTCAGTAGTCCATGACCAGTGCCTTTTGCTCCGCTGATCTTGTACGCTTGCACTGTCAGATGTGATGATTGGTCACTAGTTGCTCACTCCCAGGTTGAAATTTAATAATAACAGCAATAATAATAAGGCCACAATTGGTGAAGGCTAATGGGAAATTTGTCCAGGATGCCAGGCTTTTTTGAGCAATGATGACCACAGAGAGACAGGACCTCAGTTTTATATCTCATCCAAAGGATGGCACTTTTTTACAGTATAGTGTCCCCGTTACTATAGTGGGGCATTAGGACCCACATGGACTGCAAGGTGAGCGCCCCCTACTGGCCTCACTAACACCTCTTTCAGCAGCAACCTTTGTTTTTCCCAGGAGGTCTCCCTTCCAGATCCTGACCAGGATCCCACCTGCTGAGCCAGTGGTGAGTTGCAGGGTGATCCGGCTGCTGGCTGATTTGCAGTCAATTGACCTGCAGTTGCTCTGTTTTTGCACTTCAGGTATTAAACCAGAGATATCACAATCTCAGAGTGCTCACTACAACCCCTTGCTGCCCTTTGCTGATCATGCTTTTCCCTCCCAGTTCCATGCTGTTCCATGCTGACATCACGTTAGACAAAGTGAAGTTCAGCTGTTTTGGTCACTGGAGCTTATGTCAAATGTACCCCAACAATCACCCTCTTTCACAGTCACTGAGGTCTCCTCCTGCAGCTGTAACTACAGGCAGCCAGGCCCGTCCAGCATGACGTATACTGTACATGGCCCTGAATATGCTGGGATGTCATGTGCTTCATTCAAACATGAACCACACCTGTGTGGAAGCCCTTGCTTACAATATAAATGAAGTTCCTTGCTTACCCAAGTGTTTCCAGTTTGTTTTCCTTACTTGTAAGTCTGACTGCAGATCTGACGCAATCAGAAGCAAACACCCCTGTTTCTGGTAGAAAAATGAAAGGTCCATGCAAATAAGCTGGAGAAAATACTAGTGATTAGAAACCTCCTACTAATCCTGCTCTGCATTCCAATTCAACTGTAGAAGCTCTGTAGAACTGTCATTTTACTGTAATTTTCATGCTATTTGTTTTTCACAGTGAACTACAAAATAGATCATGTGTCTGGACCGCTCTCCGGTAACCACAGTGCTTGCGTGCATCGTGGGCCAAGACCAGGAAGCAAACTTACTTGTCAATGTCTGGTTTTGCAAAATTACAAACCTGGCAGCCCTTAACACAGGTTATTCCTGCATCTAGGTTGGTGTGGTTTTCTAAATGCTTCTGATGTTCTGAGTTTGCAGCACCAGCTAAGGAAGTGCTGACAAAGTGCTGACACAGACATTAAATGCTCACGCAGTCGAGGTGAAGTAAGAGGAATGCACACTGAGTACTGAGCACACGGTTAGTTAGCCTGTTCGGACAAGCTGTAACTCACGGAGCACCATGGAGGCAATGACGTTTGGTAGGTATGCAAATGACACCAATGCAGAAACATTCCTGTGGGTGATAACAGTACACAACAGCGTGCTAAATGCCCAGGAGGGACAGAGAATGTCCTGTATATCCCACAGGCGCACTGTAAGAGATCTGGCGGAATGTAGTGATGTCTGCCCCCCTCTGGCGGGTACTGTTACTGCACCATATTCTTTGCTCGAAAGCGCTCAGTTTTTGCACAGAAACTGTAGTGATCCCCTCCATATGCTGATTGTGGTTACCGCAGAGCAAAGCAAGGGGATTTTTGTCAATGCACAAGTCACAAGGCTCCAGCACTGAGCTTGCGACAGACGTGACCCCATCCCCCTCTCTGTAGTCTGGGCAGTATAAGACTGCAGTTGCATGGAACCAGGTCTTGTGGCTCACAGGGAACCAAGATTTATTTTACAACCTATTGAGTTCTACTAAATAGTACTACTACGTCTCAAAAACATTCTGGACTTCCTTTTACAGGGCAGGATTTTTATTTTCAGAATTTAGCAATACAGTAGGATATACAGTAATGTGCCACAGACTGTAATTGTGCCCAGTCTGCTCCTGGGTAACCCCAGCTAATTTACCTTAATCCCACCCATCTGCGGATCATCCAGCCTATCAAGACCCAACTAAACCCCAGATGGGCACCTGTTGGACCAGCACACTGTCAATCATCCACTGAACCTGTAACATTATGCCTTCCAATTTCTCCTTTGGACTAGCAAGCACTTTGGTCCACAGTTAGCTGTGACCACCTCAGGGAATGATCTGGTCCCAAGTCCATTTCCACTGCTGCCACAGTAATGTGGTGACATCTCCCAATATATTCTAAGAGTAGTTTATGCAGAGAGAAGCGTAAAAACAGAAGAAAGGCCTGAAAAGAGAGGAGGCCATTCACCCATCTAGCCCTAGTTTGGGAGTTAGGAGATCAGAGCTCATGAAAGTGTGTCCTCTTGGTCACACTTCTCTGTTGATAAGGTTGACTTGGTCCAGTGCCTCTGAAGATTTTGAATATTTGGACCAGCTACTTGGACCTTGTGGTCTTCTGTGTTGGAGGTTCAGCTCTTCTGGATTAACATTTCCAGGCATTTTGATCAATTTTTCCAAGCTGATTTTCGAAATGTGGCACATAAACAACGTGGGGCATGTAAACAAATGGAAGGAAGGAGACATTGGTTGTGACATTTTATTTGTCTGAGGGTGAGGGGGTGAGTATGAGGTCCTCACCTACAGAAATAAAACAGCCTCTTTCCTTCTTCGGCACCGCACAGTGCAGACACGCTTCAGAATGCCAGAACGGCACATCAGACAGTTCCAGATTGCTTCGTACTTGCACAGTTCCCTCTCCTCTTTCTTTTTTCCAGCTCATATCTTTCCCACGAAAGTGATGCTTCCTGAGACATGCATTTTACAATCTCCTCAGGTCCCAGACGACAAACCTGCAGTAACTGTTCTGCAGTGACAATTTTGAAAAGGGCTCTCTCTGGTTTGCTGACTTCCTTTTCACCTGCCTCTGAATCTTTCGGTCTATGTTAACACTGTTCTACAGTGTCGTGCGGCAGAGTCTCCACACGTCAGGAACTGAGAAATGTATATCACATCCCTGCAGTGCTCTCCATCTCTTGGCCTGCAAAATTCATCCCAGATCACCCATTTGATAGCAATTACTCTTTTCAAGTCGCACAGGAAAGATGCCTTTTTTCTTCTGCTTCCTTTTTCATTTTGATTCATATTTTACCGCTCATGCCAGGTGTCAGCCTCTCTGTTGCTGTGCCAGACATTTGCAAGTCAGATTTGGGATGAAGGTTTGCACATGTTGCTTTACAAAGGAAGAATTCTCACTTTTTCTTCTGTGAATATTCCTGCAGATATCCTGCAACAAGGACACCATTTCAGATGTTTATTATCTTTTGGGGCACCTTGACTTCTCCACAGTAAAGTTACCCTCGTTTTGGTTGGAACATATAAACAAGATGATTTTTTATAGAACAAGACTTGTGTTGCACTACAAAGTACATTAAGGGGAATTGAAACGAAATTGTTGCATTACTTGTCTGTTTTAACATTTTTTTCTACGTTTTTCTACATTTTTTTCTATGATCACGTTGAATGTAATAGAAATGATGTAATTTTCATGCCCTGATAATATGCTGTAGATCTGTATCATTCCCTCTTACCGAGCAGACATGTGAGGCTTATTGTTGAATGATACTGAAAATTTGCAACAGATGAATTTGATATTTTCGGGAATCGAAATGGACTTCCTCTTTGATGTCCTGGTGAGGCTGTCTGCCCATCTTTGAGCCACATGCTCTTCAACCAGGGGTTTCAACACAGTAGTGCTTAAACCCTAAAATCAAAAGAGAAACAAATCCTAGGAAAGGAAGGAGATACTTCAGCTCACTTTCCTTTAGGTTCGATTTCTTCTGAGTAAGGTATTAAAATCTCCAGGAGCAGCTGACAAGTTCATCTGAAACAAGCATATTAAAGTCAACGAGAAGGGCAGGACTAGCAGTTATGAGTGCAATCTCAATGGAAGTGCCCACATGACACAAACAGGAAGCCCTCCTTTTACTCAGAGGGTCTGTGTATTTGGAACCAATCACCCAGGAGACGAAGATTCACGAAGCCTGGAGTTCCTTGTAAGAGCACCTTTAGGTCCTAGGGTGGACTCATCTGTGCCTTGTCTGCAGATCTCTGTTACTGTCTGTCTGACACTGGAAGCTGGACCCACCAGCTGAGGAAAGAAAACCTTAGTCGGCTTGGTCTCCACCTAACAGGTTCTGGTAGGAGGTTAGAGGGCGAGTGAGGAGAGGGCAAGGAGGCAGTATGTGAGCTCAATTAAAAATTGTAGCAAAGCAGTTCTTTTACCATTACTGCTGAAACTCTAGTCTTACAGGTCTTTATCCCAGCCCAGAGCAAGGTGCACTGTGACCATGGTCTGAATATCTTAGCTGCAGAGTAATGAGTTTGCATCTCCGCCATCAAGGTGAAGAATTTGACAGTATTACACCCACCTTCAGCAGTAAAAGACACAACCACTTCCTTCAAACACATAGCTTGATAGCACTTTACATTCCAGCACCATTTATCAATAATTCATCTAATGTATCTAAACATATAAAGAGTGACCAACCTTTCAATGTGTTCAAACAAGTTGGAATAAACCTTCCATTCACAGACAGCTTCAGGTATAGATCTGACTCCTCACTTTGTCAGCATGTTAGAAATTATTATTAGGATGTATCTTCAATATTAAACATTTGTTAAACATAATTAAATGCTTATATAGGGTTAATATATAGTATTGCAATATAAATGTTTATATCTGTTGTATTCCAGCAGTAAATACATGTGTAGTCCCAGTATGGACCATGCCCCCCGGAGCACCTTTGTCACGCCCCCCCGGTTCCTCTACCAGCCCAGTTCCTGGTCTCCTCCCAGTGTGTGTTCATTCTCTTCCGGATTGTGTCCTCTGCATAGGGTCCTGAAAGAACGTTTCCTAACACTCTTATACTAAGATCTTGAATGAAATCGTATTCACAAGCAGGCAGACTTGGGATAACCTGAGCTGGTCATGCAGCTTATCG
This sequence comes from Lepisosteus platostomus, assembly GCF_059453375.1. Taxonomy (NCBI): domain Eukaryota; kingdom Metazoa; phylum Chordata; class Actinopteri; order Semionotiformes; family Lepisosteidae; genus Lepisosteus; species Lepisosteus platostomus. The sequence continues at coordinate 4,484,200 of NC_142613.1, forward strand.
GTGCACGATCAGGGAAAATGTCTGCCTGCGTCTGCCTATGTCTGCCCCAGTAGGCATCACAGCTGTTATCTAAAGTTGCCATGGTGACATGCTACAACCCCTAGCAGTTTTATGAATGAAGTGACTCCACCATACATAGAAAAGATAAGGAGAAAACAGCAGTGTAGGGGTCAACCCAAGAGCAATTTCAAAGAGAACAGTGCTCTGCAGTGGGAAGTCTCCAGGAAACCGTCTGTGTTTGAGATAAAACTGCCTCTATACAGAAAGGAAATGACACTTTAGAACTGGCTCTGCACTACATTGTGGAACAGGATGAGCGCTTGTTGCTCGCACCCAGGGATGTGTACTGACTTCACTGCTAGGGCAGACTTTGAGAAGCGACCGCCTCACCTCAGTCTCTTACGAGCATTTCCGCAAACACGACCGTGCCTGCAGGTCACCGATATAAATAACCGTGGGCATGAGAGCTCACTCACAAACTCAGCTGGGACTTAAAATTACCGTGAGAGAAAAAGACTGAGGAGCTTAGTAAATGAAATGGCCAAAAATGAAGTGCTGTGGTCTCTCTGTCTCAAAATTCAGGTCAGGGTGAGGTTAGCAGGCCACCACCCAGGAATCAGGACCGAATGAAATTCTTAGTGCAGTTTGATTGGAATTACAAACTGTTTTTCTATTTTCACCCTCACCCGGGTTCCCAATGGTGTGATGTTTTTCATTTTCATTTCGGTTTCCCTATATGCCACCAGTCTGGACTTGCTGACTGCTTATGAGTCCAACCTGCTGCGGAGGGAGAGCGAGGACTCATGCACAGTCTCCCCCTCCTGCCTGCCGGAGCCACCAGCCATTTTGCACACGCTCCCTCCCTGTAGGAGCCCCAGTGCTGGATGGAAGAGCTGAATCTCTCTCACTGATGTCACGGCAAGCTTGTAAGCAACAACACGGCCCGCTGAGCACTTCTGCACGGCAAGATCAAGCAGCCTTAACTGACTGACTGACAGACTCAGGGTCAAGCCAAACTGACAGTGCCCTGTGGCTGGGCACAGCCTGCTCAGAGCGGGCTAATGACACTGCCAAGGTTTGAGCCAGCACTGTGCTGACCTAGCACCTTCCCCGAGCAAGGCAGAATCTTGAGTGAAGACATGGCGACTGGGCAAGAACGAACACCTCTGTGGTAGCTGTCACGATAGGCATCCCTCCTCTTAAAGGGCGCTCTGACCCTTTCCTAATTTAGTTGATTATGTGCACCTGCCTCTTGTTTTGTCCCACTATTTAAGCCTGGTGCTCCCGCTATTCCTGGCTCAGCACTGGGACATGGACCCCCGGAAGCCCGCCTACCAGCGGGTCCAGGAGAGACCCGACAGCATAGGCTTCATCATGGCGTCCTGACCATCTGAGACCGGGGCTCGGAGCGCCTGGCCTCGTTATCCTGTTTTTATCTTCCTGGTTCCCTGTCCCTGTTCCTGATCCCGTTCCGGATTTTAACTGTTTGTTTCATCTTGGTGGGAATTCGGACTGCGCCCCGGATTCCCCCTTTTGGACAGCCTGAACTTGTCTGCCATCGCCACGCCCCCCGAGCACCGGATCACCATAGTCCCGCCCCCCTGTTTGTCATCCTGTCCTGATCCTCGTCGTCTCCACCCCGTTGTCCTTCTCCACTCACTTCCGGATGATACCGTCTGCACGGGGTCCTGAACTATGCTTCGCGGGAGCCTGGACAGGCTCCAGCTACAGTAGCGGTCAGTAGTAAGGCATGGCATGAGAAAAAGACATCCTTCCAGAGGTTTAAACAGAGAGCAGAGAAGGACACAAAACAGTTGATATAATTCCTCTTCAACTATGCCTGTCAAACTCTCTCTCCCACATGACCTTCATCCATTTTCTCTGAATTTCCATTTTTCTCATAGCCCTGTGCCAAGCTGCCTTTTCTAATTCTTCAGGCAGGAGTTCATTTCAATTACATACACAATTGCAGGCCGCTGGGAAATAACATTAACTGCAGGAGTGATGTCTGAATTGTCAGCGTTGCTGATTTCTTTGAGTGTTAAATTGCCTGCAGGACTACTTCACACATATGTCAGTCAGCCCAGCAGACAGAGGTGTTCAAAGCCCCTTTGAGATTATGTGAGGTTCAGATAGGACACTAATTGCAGGTACCTGAAAGCTTGAAGATTCAAAAAGATTAGTTTCCCTTTTCTGAGGTACAAAAACGTGCCCATTACTCAGACTGTCTCTGACCTGCACCTCACCCATTCTGTATATAGACAGGGTCCATCATGGTCCAGGAAGTGAGGTAACGTTTTGTGGGCAACTGCCGACTGGTGTGAGGTTTTTCACACTTCAACTGGCAGTATGCTGATTCTGAACCTGGACAATTAGTAAGCCAATAAGTACATTTATTTATACTGCCCCAGGAAAATTAAATACTGGTGGTATAGTATTTTGGTAGTCCATTGTTATAAAAGGAAAGTCTTTGTTAAGGTATTGCTGCCCTAAAAAAATCTAACATTCATTTAAAACAAATTTTTTGTCCGATATGAACTGTTACTTCAGACAAATTCACTTGTTAATCAAAGGTTAGATTTTGCATAGATTCATTATTATCGAAAAGCATGCAGTTGGCAGACACAGCATTTACAAGGGGGTTCAGGTGCCAGGAAAAGCTGGCAAACCAGACAAGACCTTACCGCATCCTCACAGTGAACTCACTGCTTGCTGACAGGTAACTCTTAGTGTGTGTGTGCGTGCTGAACATGAAAGAGAACAAAACATATGCACAATACGCACAGTGCACACACTGCATTAGAAAGTCCAACGGCTTCAGCAGCAAATCTAGGAACTGCGAGACCAAAATATTAAGGAGAGACGTCAGCTCGCGGGGCCTGGAGATCAATCGACGTGTCACGCCTGCAGCTCAGGGTGGCTTATGAGTTACCACACGAACAGAAGATTGCAGTGTGTCACAATGAGGCAGAGGAACTCGGCTTGGGATCGGTGGTTTACGAAAAAAAAACCAGCCATGAGAACCATCCTGCTGAGGAGTAGCAAAGCCTTCCTGAGACAGCAGAGGCCTCTGAAACGAGAGAGCGGGGCAGAGGAAGTCAGAAGCGATGAGGAACTCGAGGGCAGTTGCGTCACCTCCTGAAACCACAAGCTCAGCTCGTTGCACTTGTAGAGCGCAGACGGCTTTCTTCAGCGGCGGGGAGAGGGAGAGGGAGAGGCACGCCGGTGGAAGATGGAGGAGGCCATTAGGAAACAGGGAGTGTTGTACCTTCAGCAGCAGAGATTCGGGAAGGTAAGGCCTTCTCCGCGGGTGCTGTCCAGCTCCTGTCTTCGAGGCTGTTTTGGAGACAACAGGACGAGTCTGCGAAGGAGGTTGTGTCACACGGGCTTAGGCGGCTTGTTCCTCTTTGTCAGCTTATCCACCTCTAACTCCTCAACCAGTCTCATGGCCACACTGCTTGTGAGCCCACAGTATGCCTGGTTAACTGCATAACTGTCACCTTGTCTGGTCTTTTAACCCTTTGTAAAGCTGCGCCAAGTGCTTGGAACTATTGAAAAGTAGGACTAATACCTTCTAGCATCATTGGTTGGTGATGTAAAGAGCCCTACTATTTTAAAAGAGCTTGAAGAGCTGGTAGAAAACAAACAATGGCAGAAATGAGCTGTGCAAAGTGTGCTTCCCCGCAAGCTTTTCATTTCCAGCAGCGAAGATTCATGGCTGTTATTGGCTGAGCCCTTGCAACTGCATGCTCAGTGCCCTCCTTGTGCAGCAGCGAGCTTTGGGAGACGTTCTGACATTTGCTTCTCTATGTCTTCAAGAAACCATTCGACTGCCACTGTCTGGAGCTCAGAAAGCCAGTCTCACACGCACTGGTTGCGTGGGTGGTGCTACGGGTTGAAAGGGAAAAACAGAAAATCGATGATCTAAGAGTCGCATGCAGGCCAGTCACGAGTTCTTATGTTGTTGTTTGAAAGCTTGCAATAAGAAAAAGAGCTCTGGGATTGCAAAAGAGTGCTTTGCTTGTGCAATAAAAACAAGTATATGTAAGTCCATAAGATGGTAGAAAGTATTTTACATGACAGGGAAACCTTTTGAAGATTATTGGACACTTTCAGTCCTGTAAAGGGTGGTAAATGATGCGAAGAGACTAGAGAAGACATACAGAGGTATGGCACAAACTGGCGCAAGACTTGACCAAAGCAGAGTAAACTGACTAGCGTCAGTTTGCTAAAACCGTAAAACCTGAACGCACAAAAACATTTTACATGGTACAGTACCATTAAGGGCTAAAGAAATGAAAACAAAAGCTACTTTTGGAACCACAAAGAAATTGTGAAACGAGAGACTGTTTGAACTTGTTGTGCTTTAACACACTTTAATGTTCTGTCTACAGAAAGCCTGGGGGCTGGAGGTGTTTCCCAATAAGGGCAAACAGCGACAGAAGCTGTATTCTGCTGTTATTGTACTTGAAGATCTATAAGCAGGAAGTCAAAATAATACTTGACAAATGCTTTCAAAATCATTTCAAAGTATGATCATGCTGATAACAGGTTAAAGCAGTCTTTCTTTCGTGTTCATTTACAGTGCGCTATTGCAACCCATCACCCCAGAAAGACCCACTTTGCCTTTCAATAAGACGTTATTGAAACATTTTCTGCTGGGATTGTGTTCCATTTTCATTTTGAAGACAAGGGAGACAACAAAATAGTAATGTGATTGTACTGACAGCCGTCATTTTTGGCTACGATGTACAGGGCTGTATTTCACAGGATTTCACGTTGTGTGTAACATGAAATGATCTCATGCACCAAAAAAAAAAATCCAACATTTTTTCCAGTTGCAGCTTTTCAAAAATGCTTTGAAAAACCCCACCACTTAACATGTTTAAATAAATCATTTTTTTCCTCATGCGTCAATCATTAATCATTTACTCAATTTACCCCTCACCCACCAGAAAAAATGTAAAAACACAGGTTTTATTACATTGGCATTAACACTCTAGGTATTTATGTTTTTTTCACATGCTGTTTCTTAACAGCAAAATCAGCACTCGCATTTATGCAATACAGATTCATTCCTTTGGTGAATCATTACAAAAATGATTCATGAAATACAAAAATGACTTTAAAGAAGTCCAGGTATCGGGTTTAACAACATAGTTTGGCAGTTTGTTCTACACCCCAACAACCATTAGTGTAAGTAAGTGTCTCCTGCTCACATCCCCTAAGTTTCTCCTTGTGTCCTCGGGTGTGTGGATTTTGCTTCTGCACACAGAATGAACACAGCACAGATTCTGTAATGAAATCAACCCCTTTTCCGTCTTTAGTTTTGCACAGTTTGATTTTCATCTACGGCCTTGTATGGAAATCATTATTTCCATCGTTACAATAATCAGTGCATTTCATCTACTAGACTACTGCCCCGTGCACCTGGAAAACACAGGAATTAAGGAGGTTCAGTAAACTCCTGTCTTTAACTTCTCCGTGGTCTCGTAGTAAGAATTGGTTGTTCTGGAAACTCCTGCCCAGGAAGGGATAATTTAGAAGAGTATCCAATGAAACCTAACCCACATGGCCTTGAAGGAACCCAGATCAACTCACAAACACAGGGAGGCCGTGCAAGCTCCACACAGACAGATGTCTATGTCTAGAATTGAACCCGAGACCAGTGTCAACCTCCATGCCACTGTGCTGCCCCAGGAGGTTTAGGAGCAGTCATGCAATGTTATTTTGAGCGTGTTTTCAGACTATGAAACACACACACAGCTGTCCTGCACACACACACACACAGAGACTGTGCAACAGGCCTGTTTGCCGCAGGGCTGGAAAAGACAAAATGTATTATTGGCAAAATGTATCGTCAATTGTATTGTTAAGCGCCTTGGGGCAACCTTGTTGTGAAAGACGCTATATAAAAATAAATTGAATTGAAAAGACCCCTTAAGGTTTGTGAGAGTGTAGAACGAGCTGCCCAGCCATGTGATACTTTAACGTCTTTCAGGAAGTAGCTGGAGGACATCCTGGGATCTCCAACACCAAACAGACCGGATGGGCCAAAGGGCCGTCTCTCGTTTATGACCTGTTTTCTGTTCAAATTTTTATGTTTTGATAGATTATAAGGAAACGTATGGCTTTATTATTTATGCATACGTGTACTTGTGAAAACGAGGTCCCAGTTGAAGAGACATCTCTATCCGCAAGACTACAGAAGGGCCGAGGGCAGAGGGAAAAAAAAGGATTCTTTCTCTTTTTCTTTTCCCATCCAAATGAAACCCTTCAGCGTTGAAAGAGGCAGCGACACATTTTTGCTGCCAATAACGACGTCAAGGCACTAGGAAAGTAAAGAAAAAGAAGAGAAAAGGCTTTTTTTAAAAGAAAGTGTATGACTTGCAGCAGTGACAAAAGAGATTTGGGCTGATGCTTGATGAAGAAATGTTAAGATCCATTCTGAGCTGTTGAAACCCCAATTTCAACTGAAAACGCGCGCCCTTTCAAAAAAAATAATATCACTTGGAAACAATCTGAGAAATGCCAGAAACTCTTTTTTATCTTTTCCTTCTAAATATAACTTCTTCCTCTTTTAATATCGCAAAGTGAACATTCAGGAAACGAGCCTGAAAGTTGTGAAATGACATGTTTGAAAACTACGTGAGGACCGGCTCTGCCACAGACAATAGCAGAGAATATTGACTGTTTTAGTAAGATTAATTTAGTGCTTTTGTATTATGGAAATGAAAAAAAAAATTGCAGCTCAGCACGGGGTAGAAGTTATTCAGTTGGACAGACTCGAAAAGACAGCTAGGAAAACAATCTTGTTTTATTTTGGGGGGGTATTCACGTGTTCTCAAAGTGAAACGGATTTGACCACATTTTTCCACTTAACCCACTATGAATCTACTAAGAGTACAGTTTTGGAGTCTCTTTGGGACACTAAAAATACATTTCACATTTTTTGTTCCTGAAAGCACATACTGTATGATCAACAGACTTGAAAGTGGGTTACTCATTTTTACTATCAAGACTGTTTATGTCACAACTGGAAGGAACAGGCCAGGAAGCATATCTGTGATGCTTATTATAGTTAGTACCAAAATGTGCATGATTGCATTACTGTCAGCTGCAATGTTCATGATGAGATTTCTCTTTTCTGTTACAGGACTGCAGGAGCAAGGCTGGCTAGATTTCTGTCATTCGTTGAACATTTTAAAATTTAATTTGCTTTGTTTTAAGTTCTTCCTGCTGTTTAGTGACAGGGACACTGTACTGTAAAAAAAGGCGCCGTCCTTCGGATGAGACATAAAACTGAGGTCCTGGCTCTCTGTGGTCATTAAAAATCCCAGGGCGTTTCTTGAAAAGGGTAGGGGTGTTACCCCAGTGTCCTGGCCAAATTTCCCACTGGCCTTTACCAATGAAGCCCTCCTAATAACCCCCATCTCTGAACTGGTTTCATCACTCTGCTCTCCTCCCCACTGAGAGCGTGCATGTGGGGAGCGAACTGGTGCACTCTGACTGCTGTCACATCATCCAGGTGGGGCTGCACACTGGTGGCGGTAGTGGGATTTCCCATTACCTGTAAAGCGCTTTGAGCGAAGTGTCCAGAAAATCACTATATAAGAGAATGGAAGAATTATTGTTGTTGCTTCAAAACACGTGCTCATTCCTGACTCTGCTTGTCGCACACAGAAGTGGAAGAAGGTCTGGTCCACGGTCTACGGAGAGAGCACCTGCTCCATCGCCCGCATGGAGTTCTTCGAGTGCAAGGACAGCGGGGCCCACACGGAGAAGCCGGACAAGGCGCTCCGCAAGCAGGAGAACAAGAAGGTGATCAAGCTGAGCGACTGCATCCGCGTGTCGGAGGTGGAGATGGACGGCTGCCCCAAGGACTGCGTGCCTTTCCTGGTGGAGACCACGGAGAAGCTGTTCGTGTTTGCCGCCGAGAGCGCCGAGCTGGAGGACTGGACGCAGAAGCTGTGCGAGACAGCTTTCCCTGTAGGTTCTCTGCTTGTTGTGATCGTTCGTGTTTGTGGATGCTATTTATCTCGTTATTTGCTGGGCTGATGCCAAAACAACTTATGTGATTACCCTCTACACAGCCCCTCATGAGTTTCGTACCTCATTTAAGGCAACAAGAGCTGTGTCTCGCCTAAGATTTGAACCCACAATCCTCATGTTGCCAGTCCAGAACCTTAACCACTGTGCCACACTACTGCACAGTAGACTTTTAAACCAAGCAGCAACAATAAGGGTGACTTACCTCACTCGGCAGTACAGAGCCCTGCCCCACCTGGGCTTTGAATCAACAGCCTTTCAGTTATAAGTCTAGAGTGTGGCTGTAGTTGGCCGCTATGTTACTAGTTTGTGAGCATTGAGTTCTCCATACAATTTCAGAGGTCTCAAAAGCAAAGGATTTCTCGTTTCTCCTGCACAATTTGCTCCGTACGTGCAAAAATATGATACACACTGCATGTTTAGTATTTATTCGCTCGGTTGGAGCTGGAGTTTAAAGGCACACATTCCTACATACATTCAGGAAGCTGAAGGTGAGGAGCAGGTCGCAAAAGCAAAATGTTCATTCCACCAGAATAGCGTCAAACATCACCTTGTCCGTTTTCCATCACCTGCTCGTAATTTTAATTGCCAAAATGATATGAAAAGAGAAAGGACACGAATGCAGTTCAAATGAAATAGAACACTCGGGTTTGACTCATGAATGGGCAAGCATAACACAACTCCTTGCTGTTTCTATAACTAGACCTGTTACGAGAAAGAGTGGGATGTCAGCCTTGAGGCGATCACCTGCTGGCAACCAAACGGGCTTCATAGCCTGAACCCCTCTTGTGGCCTTGTAGCCTTTCACATGGTTTAGTCTGCATGCTGTCAGTGGGGAAGTCCATTCTGCTGTGTTCTCACGGACAGACGCTGCTGGTCTGCCTCGCACACTCCAGTTTCATAAGCAACACGGCATCCTGATGAACATAAACTATCGGCATCTTTCTCCTTCAGTGCCAACAGCCTTGACCGCACAGCAACTTCTTCCTGACCCAGATGTTCAACAGATTTTCTCAGGGGTGTGCAGGAGTGTTTCGGGTGATTGCACTTAATCTGAAGTGCATCCCTTCTTCTGGACTCCAGATGTCCTGCGGCGCCAATGGAGACGTTTGGAACTGAAATTTTGTGGTGGAAGGCGCCAGCCCTGCCAGTCCGCTGGGAAGAGGACTGTTTGACGCCCTCCAGGTGCTCAGTGCTCTCATTCCACAAGAGCTACGCACCTGTGTCACCGCCGCACACAGGCTCCAGCCCAGCCAGAGGTGCTTCTCCCATAGAGACCCTGTGTGTGCACACTCCAGCTGGGACACAGATGATAAGCACAAAGCCTGCTGCCACATGTCACCAGTGCTGTTCCTCGCACAGGTTCGGAGATTTCTGAGGGCCTTCTCTGTGAATTCCAGGAGCAATATTGAATTCTCCAGCCTGCCAGTTACAAGTGCAAACTGGGATTCGGCACATCTTACGCCGTCTGGTTTTTCGTTATGTGCTCCGCGACTGAATTCAAGGTGCATTCACAAACGCCACCTGAAAAAAAAAAAGGCCCCCGTTCTGCCTTGAGTGTCCTGAAGCACGTAAGACTTCCTTATCGAGGAAAAAGAAGCTCTACGAGGCCGCTGCTGGCAAAGAGAGCAGTTTTAATTTGGGTGGCGACAGCACTTGTGTGCAACTTCACCAACCAGAAGTCACGCCGAGCTGTCTTGCGGAGCAACAGCGCTTCTGCAAATTGAAACGCCGAGACGTCAAGATGAGAGAATGGGGAAGAGGAAGGTGTGCAAAACAGTGCCTGGGGTGGGCACCAGCACGGAAACCGTCTCTCTCCAGACTGCACATGGAGCAGCTCTAACTGAAAACCCAGACTGCTGTCGGTGAGTAAAAAGGAGTCATCTCCAAGTGATCACCCCCAGCTCACAGAAACGCTTCGCTTCCGTTATTAATGCAGAGCCAGGGGACGAAGTACGTGTTTCCCATTTTCCCAGCTCTGCTCCACCTATAATGGAGTCTGGTGCGCTACAAATTAAAAAGGCCTTGAGCCCCCCCATCTCCAGAATAACGAGGCGCCATTCTGTGGTCCCTCTGCTAGCTCTCATCACTCAGGGCTGCCCTCACTGCGGAGCCTCGGCGCCGCCTGAAATGGAGATCGACAGCAGCCTCCGTCTGTGGTGCCGCCACGCTGAGTCACACCAGGGAAGTGAAGTGTATCAGACAGACGGCAGGTTCCCCCAGGGATCGGTTTTAAACAGCTACTGAACCCTCACCGCCGTGTCTTCCCACTCAAACGCCTGTGCCCACACTGGGAGAGCATGCAAACTCCCCACAGACGGGTGCAAGAGGCCAGAATTGGCACGTGGAAATAGGTCCAACAGAAATAAACCCAGTTTTATTTTGAGTGCTGCAAAAGTGGAAGGAGAGGAAATGCTGTGGGGGTGTTTTGCATTGCTGCACCAAGAGGATTCCCCAAAGGGCTGCAAAGACTTTCCATGACAAAGATCTTCCTCTTACATAACCTTGCACTGCTCTTTGAAATGTGTTTTGAGATGAAGCACCACAAAAGGCCTTATATAAAATAAAGGTTATTATTAAGGATGTTTTTTTTGACATTATCAAGCATGATAAGCAGAAAACTGGGTCAATGTGAAAAAAAACTATTACAGACAACATTCACCATCTGTACAACAAGTTCACAGTCCCAAAGAGGAGCTGTGCAATTCTTTTCAATGATGGAGACCATGCTCAATGGTGATCAGCTGGGAAAAATGTATTTTTGTTTTAACAACAGCAGGCAGTAACCCAGCTTTAAAAGCAATTCATGGAAACAACATCCTTCCCAAGGCAGGTGTTGCAAAATGGACACCATGAATGAACACAGGGAGGCAAAAATGTCGAAGTGTGTATCATTTCCCATTAAGTCTTGCAAAATAACGTTGAAGCTCTCACTGAAATATCTGTTTCTAGCTCGATACAGAAAATAGACAAGTCGTCTTTTGTGTCCTGCAATGTCCTCTTTCCGCCGAGCGCAACGTGTTGCACAAATAATACGTGTCGACGAAAGAGGGGTAGCAGAAAAACAACAATAATAAAACGGTGGCTCAGACATGCAAAAACCATTATTGAGCATTAAAAGCAGAAGGAGACGCGCAGAAAGTCGAAATGATGCGTCTTAGCTACGCCAAAAAAGACGGCGCACCGAGCCTCGACTGTGTCAAATCCCGATTCGCTTCTGTCGCGCAGATGAACTGGAACGAACGGCCGTCGCTGTCGAAGCGCAACAGTCTGCAGCACTCGGTCCGGGGCGACTCGTCGGCTGCGCCCATGGAGGAGAACTCCCTCTACAACACCCGGGAGAGCGGTAAGCACCTGGGGGCGCCTCTCACCTCCTCCCGCCTCGGCCCGCTTCACGGCGGAGCGGCAGGCTGAACGAGCCACGCCGCTCTTCTTCGGGCAGTCGGCGGCTGCACAGCGCCGGTGAGGCACAAACGTTTCGGGCCAGAACCTTCTGCCGTTCTGCGCCATCTTGAAAACGTCAGTCACTCATCGCCTCCGACTCGGGGCGGGAGACAGAGTAGGTGGGCGGTGCCCGGTGTGATGAAGGTCGGGATGAAGAGCGCCAGCTTTGCGCGCTGAAGCGGGTTGACTAGAGTGGAGCGAATTAACCTCTAAGATGTAAACCACCGCTTCATCAAACCGCACGTCCAGATGAAACTCGAGTGCTCTTTTCCCGGCCTTTAGTCTCAATTATACGAATAATAAGTGCAGACCTATGATAAAAAAACAAATACAAACTTCCTCAATAGTCCTCGAAACTATTCAGGATATATGGTTCAAAGATAGAAAGTTAAATATAAAAATGAAAGTGTTTCTGTACAGCAGCAATTAAAGTAGAGGAATCACTGAGTCAATGTACTCTTTTTACTTTTATGTGTGGATTAGTGAAGTAGTAATTGACAGCAAGTGTTGTTGAACCTCATTTCGCTGGTACAATTAAGAGAGGCCATCAAGGTAAAAGCTTCAGAAATTTTATTTCCATCGGCAAACCAACTGCAGTTCCTCACCCCGTTGGAGGAGTTACTGTAATGCCTGCCTGAGCTCAAGGGCCTGCATAGATTTGCACAGATTTGCTAGATTTAAGGGGATCACAAGGGGGCGGAGCGCTGGCTCTGTGGTTAAGGATCTGCGCCTGTGGCTGGAAGGTTGCCAGTTCGTATCCCGCGGCCGGCAGAGGAATCCTACTCCTCTGGGCCCCTGAGCAAGGCCCTTCACCCCAACTGCTCCAGGGGCGCTGTACCTTGTGCTCTGACCCCAAGCTTCTCTCCCTGTCTGTGTCTCATGGAGAGCAAGCTAGGGTATGTGAAAAGATGAACTTGGAATGGCCAATAAAGTGATCTTATCTATCTTATTTTAAACCAAGACTGTATTTCCTGTGGGGATCTTCCAATAATTGACATGTGCACAACAAGAAACCACAAGCCAAACCCTGGAGAACTCCAGGTTACACAGCGTCTCATTCAAGACAGGATCTAGACAGTTATAGTGCTGGCAAAGTGACTCCGGCAGCAAATCTGTCCATATTCTTTAAAACGTTTAATGGCACTAAACAGGACTGAAGAAAAGGAAAACAGGGATCAAGCCAATTTCGAGGTCATTGAAAAGCCCTGCTGACTCCCACTAAAGCATTATCAGATGGCCATAAAAGAATTAGACTATCTGATTAAGACGAAGGGCTTTGGCAAAGACACAAATTCAAAGCAGATAAAATACAAAGCACAACAGGGAGCAGACACAAACACAACCATCTCTTGTAGCCTGGCCTTGTGTGTCCAGCAGAGCCTGAAGCAGATGTTCCTGCAGAAGGCTGGCACTGGTGCCCGAGGTGCCAAAATCCATTTACAATAGTTAGTTTTGTACAAGGACAGGCCTCTGTAATACTAGTGGTGATTTTTCTACGGTTCACCTTAATGCCGATTCTTGGTCTCGAAATCTCACTTATTGCATGTGTTCTGTCTGAGATTGATAACGAAAGGGAATTATCACATTAGGATTTTCAGCAAAGATGTTCAGGCTGAAAAATGATCTGCCTGCGTTTTACCACAACACGAAAATCAGGTCCCTCAGCCCTGCAGCGCACTGTAGCGTCTTGTAGATTTAATCGGATAGGGCAGCCCTGGCAGCGAAAAAGAAACTGGTAGATTTTAAAGAAATACAATGGGTACGTTATTGTCAAAGGTTTCGTCTTGAGTCTTCTTCGGTGTTAATGATGAATCGTATTTAAAATATCTTCCAATATCTTCTTTTTCTTGACAACAACAACAAAAAAAGGCTTATTAGCGAGTACAATCGTATCCTGCCACAAAATAACTATCTTCTCAAAAAAAGGACCCTCCGAACCGAGTCTGTGTCCCAAGGGAAGTAACATTAACTAGTGAGAGTAAAAATGCGGAAAAAAAAACATCAACAATGCCCGTCTCCGATATTCGTGTGCTCTGTTTCGAACACAGGATCAGTTTAGCTTTTAATTTTCACTCAGCTGTATAGGTGATTAATTCAAATCGCTTTTCTCCCTACCTAACTGTAATGCAGGACTGCACTGAAAGCTCAGAACCGCGAGTCAGGGCGGGGGGGGGCCCGAAGGGCTCTCGTCGGGACGGGCGTGATTGTGCGTCTTATTAAGGGCGAGTAGTGGACGAAAGTTAACGCAGCTCTTCGCTGGACGGCAGATTTTATCGTGGAGGGGGGCTGTCAGGCAAAAAGAGAGAAAGAGCTGATGTCATATAAATCTGTGGGCACATACCGGCTGTCACTGCTTATCGTACCAACGTGAGCGGGCGCCAGATGGTACTTGCACAAGTGACTCAAAGACACTCAGACGAAATGAAATTAAAACTGGATGCACCCCCCGCTAGCCATGGCCGCTCTGCTTATTAAGCCTCGTATCTTATCGCTGCTGAATTTAATTAAATCTTTCATGAGGCTGGAACAGTAGCAGCCAGGAACATCCCGGACGCTCCTTCCCCCGTTCAGAGACGTGGCTTTATTAATAATCGTTTCCTGTACTGACCCAAATGAGCCAGCCCGTCTCGTCGCTCTCCCGCCACCCACAACGCAGCCCGCTGGTCTCCGCAGTCGAACTGCAGCCGAGCCGAGCCGAGCCGAGCCGAACTTTAGAAATCAAATGTCGCTCTGTCACCGGATAAACAAGGGGAGTTCTAAAGGAGACGTTTCTCAGGTCGAATTTATTCCCATGCCCTACCGTTATAAGGCTAAGTCAGCAAAATACTCATAGGTACTATTCTGTAGAGGAACAAGTAAAGGTTTATTCCATGCTGAAAATAGGAGAAAATAAACAACCTTTCGGCTGTGGTGCCTTCTTTGGGCGTGGTACACATTGTGTACTTCACTGTATAAACTGATTTATTAATAATGCAAAAAATACCACTGGTTCCAACACTCATTTATTGCTGAATCTTGAATGCCTTTGAACATGCATGAAAGTGCCTGCCGTTGTTTTCAGGGCCTTAAACAAACAGGCGAGACATTCAGCGGTTCTGCCAGAAGGTTTATTCCGAGCTTGCTGCCGTCGGTGCGGAGCGGGGCGGGGCTGTTTCTTGGGGTCTCCGTTCACCCCCAGCTGGCTCTTCCAGAGAGACTGCGCCCCTCCCTTAACACTGTTAATAACCCTGCACGACACACTCCGAGTATCAATCAGTTTCGGTATGAAAAGATTTAGGGAGGCAGTGTTGTCGAGATACGCAGAGACAAGCAGAGGGCAAACGGTCGCGTTCATTTTGAAACTTTCTATAACGTGACGTTAGGAATGAACCTTATAAGACCCATATTCGGGAAGACGACGGGCCGCGAATATTTCTTCTCTGCCCCGTTTATGTTTAATCTCACCGCGGCCTATTATTCGGTTCCTCTTTTACAGCAGATTATCCAATGTGCAGAGGTCAAGGCACATAAAGGGGCCCGATTTCTTCCAGGCTTGCTAAACTGTTGCTTATTAAGGGCTGCAGACGTTGCAGAACCTAGGAAACCAAGTCTCCGAAATCGCCCTCTGTTTTTGACACGCTCGGTCACCACTCTCGGAGCCCAGCTCTTAGGGGGCAGGAGACTTGTTTTTTTTAAATATTTTTCGCGAACTCTCGTGGCTACGCAATGGAAACTAGCAGACTCTGGTGGTTTATTTTCCTGTCTTGTGGCTGCGCAATCTAGCGCTACTGTCAGCCCTTTGCTCTCCGCAAACTGACCAGCGGGATACTGGTTTGTGCAGTCAGGTGTTACTTCCTGCCTGGTGCAGAACGTTTGCAGACATTATATAAGGCCCTGTTTTTTCTTACAGGAGAGGTAATATGACCGTTTCTCCCCCCTTGGGCTTTTATCGATCAGCTGCGAGTTTCTGTCTGAGGGTTTGACTTTTGTATGGAAAAAAAGCTCATTACGAAGCCAGACACGTCACAGCGCAGACGGAACTCAACTCAAAAGAAAGTTTCAGGGGCTCAAGGTACTGTAACCGCAGTGGGCAATATTTTTAGAAAGGGGTAAATAGAAAACCCGATCTCTTACGACGCAGCACCTCTCCACATCTGGTGAATTTCATTGACATACCGATCATCTCTGTTGGAATCACAAAGCGATTTATCAAACTGGTCATCTTAATGCTGTAATTGCGGAAAGGCAGTAGTTCCTAATTGAGGGACACGGTGTGACCGTCGCGGCCGAGGTCCCAGCAACGCGCAGGGAGGGCGATGACGTCACCGAGTCCAAACGCGCTCCGCTACAATTGCGAACGGAAAAAGGGTGTGATGTTGAGGTTAGCGCGCTGGGTTTCAGAGCAGGCAGTAGGCTCAGATCGTGTGTGCGACTCTGCCGTTGCAAATCCGTGCAGTTAAATTGTCCCAAACTTTAACTATTTCAAAATGTTAAGGTACCCCGAGTAGGAAAGGAGACCCCGACATGGATAAGAGACAACACCCCCTGCCCATACTTCAATTACAGATATGGATGTTCAATTAGATGAGCGTGGAGAAGGCAGATTTTATTTAATGCATGTTTTGTTATCACACCAGTTGCCTCAGAGGACACATCACACAGCCCAGTTGTTTAACATCTCTAGTTTCCTTGGAAAAACACTTTTGTGGAATGCAATTTTAATATAAATAGGCAGATTTCAATTTCTCAGCCACCTGCATCAACCCAAGATTTGCTTAAAGCACTGGACCTTGAGCTCTATCACTGTCAGGCAGGACAGATTTCAAACACAAGACTCCTTTCTCCCTGAAAATCATTGTTGCGGGCTAAGATTAATATTTTCATGCGTGTCTTGTGTGATTCTAATTATGCCATTCAATAGGAATAAAGACGACCTTCCTCCTAGTTTATCTGGCTGTATGTACACTGTGCTGTTTTAGACTCTTTGGAGAATATGGATTTGCCTCCTGGGCTCTCTCGCAGAAATATGAGTTAGTGCTGGAACTGACAATCCATGACATCAGTAGATCAGCGCAAATCGGCAGTGCAGACTCTAAGGCGAGCAAATTTGCATTTGTATGAATAGATACAAACCCGAGTCCCCGAAAGCAGAATTCTTTTTTTTTTAATAATTGCACGAGACGTTAAAACTCAGGTGTCACATTTAAAAATTGTGTTACAAGCCTGTAGGACAGCAAATGAAGGAGCGATGTGCTGCTCTCCTTTGATGATCTTTAAATGAGCCACAAAAGTATCAGTCTAGCTTTGATCTCTTCTCAAGAAATGGCCTTGCGTGTGATCAAGCTCACCAGCAGGACTGCAGACATTGAGCTACCTTAGCTCATGACAATGAATTATTCCCGAGAATATCAGGGTCATTGGGGTCCACTTGATAATTGGACCTATCTTTTTAAGACTCAGCCAGTCTTAAGCCCAGTTTAATTTCTTAAACCTTAATTACCTATCTTGTTTGGCTATAGAAGGCAGCATGAAAACACTACACGATCTGAAAAAAAAAGAGTGGTCATTTGTTCAACAAATCTGAAATAACTGAACTGAACGTTAAGTCCCAGCTGGTCACTGAAAGTAGGTCAAACAAGTCTACATGGTTTTATATATCTCAACTAGTATTTAGTAAATGTAGAGGCCTCAGCTTTTTAATAAAATGTGATTATAACTACGAGAAATACATTGTAGCACCCTCATCAGGCTGTGATGGGGAACTGAGCGCGTGCATGATGGGATAGATGGGAACCTGTCTTGGATAGTGGGGAAATATTAGGGACATTAACTCCTGGGCGCTGGAGGGAAGGACAGGGGTTTATGTACATGTTGTGCGTGTGTGACTGTTCCATGTTTCCCCCTGAAAAGCCTGGCCTATATTAGTCAGGACACTGCTACTTCACTTCCTGTTTCTGCTGTGTTTATTCCTTTGGGTTTGCAAGAGCAGTCTTTTTAAGGACAGGAATTCTTTATATTATAGATCATAAATATATTATGTCTTTATATCTGTATGCTGAATCGTAGGGGGGTTTCTCTACGGCATTCGTAATTTTTCTAGAAGTACTATTTTCCCCATAACCCCAAGCAATTTTGCAGTAGTTTACAGTGTTGTCACATCCAGTTGGTTTTATTCCAGTAAACCTTTGCATTTAGTGCCTGCTCTTTACAAGTGATATATTCTTTAAAATGATGTTTCGACGTCTAAACGTGTATCAGCGCATTTTAAAAACAAGAGCTCAATAAATTTTGGAGATCGATGCTGGAGTGTAACATTTGGGAATGTAAGGTGGAAATCATGTTCTGTATCTCATCAGAGTGCTCGTTCTCCAACTCCACTTTAACGCAGGGGGTGAAACATCTGCACACAAGATATAAACAAGATATAAGCTGCACCGCGATTCCCTGAAACTATCTATCATGTATGATCTGAGTTTCCTGATGTGGAGGGACAGTAGTTTTATGAATATCAGATATTGATCTGTTTTTCTGTAAACAACAACAACAACAACAATAACAACAACAACAACAACAACAACATTGTCTGTTACCGTATGGAAACTATGATATTCACTGAATTACTGTCTTTTTCGTTGGCATCACTAACATTTTTCATTCTGCCGAGGAGATATTTTATTATTTTTCGGAATCCCCGAGTGCAACTGCTGTTAAAAAAACGGATCGCGCAGCGGGTTTACAGTATCAGATTGGAGACGGAAGCATTTGTGTTCAACTCTTTCGTTAGATGTCTGGCGCAGTCTGCCACCTTATCATCAAAGTACTGTTCCACGCAGCTCCTAAAAACGTCCCTCCCGTCGCTTAGGCAACATCAACGTGGGTGCTCCGTAGAGCTCAAGAACACCCATTTTTTAAAAATAATATTACTGTTAATGCAGAGCCGAATGTATTTTTGCTTTGTTTTTTATGTATTTGGGCGATTTACCACAGGACTGGCCTCACAATGCTAAATGACTGTCGTGTCCTGTCCTGGAGTCCTATTTTAATTCAGCTGATTTATCATTTAAGGATTTATCAGTGAACTATAGGTAACTGTGGTTTGATGTGACAAATTGTGTCCAAGTAGGACTGCCGCTACCAAAGCACGAGCCTTTTCATTTCAGAAGAAAAAAAATCGCTGCCAAACATGAGCTATACAAATCAGAAACGGACATTTTTTTCATTCGGAAAGTGTCACAAAACAAATAAAAAACTAACAAGGTTGGGGTTGAATAAAGTTGTCTACAAAGGCGGAATGTGCATTTGTGAAGAGGAGATTTGACGCTTATATGTTGTGACAGTGGTTTCTAAGGAATGGCGTTTCTAGAAAGGTGAAGTGTATACTGACATGCAAAGCGTGTGTGTGCGGACATCAATTCTGCAAAGAAAAGGAAAATCTCGGTGCTCTGTATTCACAGGGAAACTGTTTCGCCGGGCACTGAAGCCGCCCTCAGTAACTCCACAAGCAGAGGCGTAACTCGAACGAACACCTTCTTGCCGTTCATAAAGACTTCAAATAATCATAAGCAGAGATGTTTTGTTATCTGTGTTAATTAGGTGCCACGTGTTAATGTAATTACATTTGTACATGAATACATTTAAAGACAAGTAAAAGACAAGTTAAAGCTGTCTTCCTGCAGCCCAAGCGCGTTTTTCCGTCCACTTCTCAGCGTGGAATGAAGTCGCCACTGCGCTCCAGCCATCAGACCTACAGTAGACCTCTGCATTTCTTCAAGCCTACTGTAACGGTTGAGATCATTAAAAAAAAACTGTGATCATATAAAATGGAAGCGCTTCATCGCTGGGTATATACTCTTACTGTTTCGTCTCTAGTGTTACACGTCTCAACCGCGCCCGATGCCCGTCAATTCGCAGCAAAGCATCGGGTTCACCTGCCTGGGATTAAGTCTCTACCAAATCACGCAGATTGCTGCTTTGCCGCATTTGAGCATACAGTAGCAGTAAGCGGCGTGTGGTAAAAAAAAAAAAGACTCACGGCTCGGAATACGAAGAGCAACCATAAACAATAAAACTTCTCAGCTGATTTTGATCAGTTGTTTTTTTTTTAAACAATGTTTGCACCTGTTCTAGCTCAAACCCAGTAGCAGAGACACAAACCGCACACGGAAGTCGTAGAATCTATTTTCTGCACGGTAAGGTTTAATATAGCACAAGAGCACGGCAGGAAGGAAATGGTCTTTTCTCCGATTTCTTTCTTTTATTCCCCCCTCTTGGGGGAAGGCGCTGAGATCATATCGAGCCCGGCAGCTGCGCTCAAGGCGCCTGCCCGCGTTGGCCTGACAAAACATCCACCGTCAAACGATCCTTGCGGCTTTCCTGCGCACATGTAGAAAGAAAAACGCGCTAACAGCTCTCAACACTGCGCCACGTAAAAAAACAGGTGCCCTCAGACATGACAACACACAGCGCCCGCAACCCGTCAACAGTTAGCTCCCTTTGCAAGGCGGTGGCCCTTGAAAAAGCTCCTAGCTTTCATGACGCAACAGCGGGACCTCCGTAAGTTTGGTCGACATGTTTGGGCCTGACTTCGTCGTCACGACCCGTATGTTATTGTGGGTAGTTAAGATGCCTCCCAAATGTTTAAAAACTGCTTTGCTGACAGATTCGACTGCACAAGACATCTACAGTTGGTGCATGTGATGTAACAGTGTATTAACAGTTTCTTAAGGCAGCGTATTTACTGGTATCGATGGTGAAGTTATAGACGGTGCTGCTGTTGCTATGGTGCCCATTCCCTGGCATTAAGGAATCCTACCTACAAGTACAGCTTTCAACGTTTAGCAGGACACACACTGAGTTAAGTGTTGTTTTAGAAAGATAACACTTAAAACTCTGTTGTACTGTAGTGTTGTGACCCTGGTGGTAGACTGACCTTTCACCCTCCCCCCATTAAAGGGCAACATTACAGCTTTTTCAGTCTTGTACCATATGAGGCATTAGCAATGACAATTTTAACAAATGCACAGCAACTGAGAACTGCTTTTGCAGGTAAGCTGTACTACTAAATGTTTAGTGTGTACCCCAGAATTAGCACTGGCTTTAAGAAGAAAGGTTCACTTTTTTTTACTCCAAAGTATAATATAACAAAAGACAATGTTTTGAAAGAATTGGAATGAGTTTGCCTTCCCGTTCATAAATGGTTCATAACATTTCAAGGTTAAAATGATTATTTTTTGGCATTGTTCTCCCTTGTGCATGTACAGTAGTCTAATATAAACACCCATACCAATTGTTTTTTAAAGGTTGTAGGTAAGAAAAACTTGCTTTGCTTTGTACGAGGCCTAACCAGACGTGCTTAGTGGTTCAGTTATAATTCTGTGGTCAACTAATTTGAATAAACCTTCATTATTTCAATTGGGTCATTTCATACTGATCTGGATGCATTCAACAGGCTCCATTATGTAAAGCGTAAAGCCTCCAGGCTTAAAAATGTCTCAGAGAGATGGTGACCACCATGCAGGGCCTGTAAGCGACTATCCCACCTAGCAATTTTAGTGAAAGGGGCTTTCAGAGGGTCCCTGCTCCCAGCACAAATTCTTTGCTTCCTCCAGAACTACCAGTGCACCCACTGTCAGCTATACAACATAACTGCAGTTTTTATCCCTGTAACAAATACATGAAGATGTCATTGTCTAGTCACAAAAAATGACCCACAAGGGACACACACACAAACACACAAACGAATGGCCTAGTTCCCAGTAATCAAAACAAGAGTCCCCCACCCCCCCCACCAAAAATAAAGTCAGCACCACTGTCCCGAATCAGCTCTGTCCGGTATCTTGGCACACCTTCTTCCCCTGCGCCGAAGAAAGAGAGATTCTCTGTAGTGCTTGGCCTCTAGGCCATCTACTTGTCAGTCTCAAACAATGTGTGCTGTTATACACCCCCTCTACAACAAACACAGGGGAGGAGGGAAGACAGCAGCAGACGAAACTTCCTCCTCACCTTCGGCCCCACTGGCTGAGGCTTAGATACCCGCTTTCTGGCCGGAGACCCCAGGACCTGAGTGAGGGGTGGGAGTGTCTGAGGGATCGTGGGAGATAGGCAGAGAAAACAACTGGGGGCTCGTTCGATCAATCAATCAATCAATCAATCAATCAAGGTTTATTTATCAATGCACGAACGCTACAGCATACAGCCGTGTTGTTGGCAACGAAATGCTTTGTCCACGAGCTCGTAAAGAGGGCTAGAAGAGTAGAAGGACAGAAGTTTATAGGGATTAGATTAACGAAAAGAAAAAAAAAATAGGATACAATATATTACACAATTGCAATTTACAATACAATTTACAGATCGGGCTCCTTGAGGAACGGACAGTGTGCGGATGGCCAGGCGTCACAGTGTTCCAGGTCCGGTTGTTCTGTACCAGGCCTCCACACCATCTTGTGTCACCTCTGACTGTGTGGTAATTGATGGGTGTCTGGGCAAACGTCCTGCTGTTGCTACTTATCCAGTCCCTAACATGCTAATAAGAAGGCAAAGGACCTTAAAAATGACTGACTGTCACGATACTGTGATTCACCTGTATTTGTACCACTAGCTTTGAAAGTCTGTCTTGCAGGAGTTTCTAAAGAGTCTTTCATCATTTGCTTGATGAGAAAGAGTTTCTTGAAATAGAAGCCGGTAAAGGCCAGGGTTAGATCCGGAGTTGGGTGGCATGGACGATTTTAATTAAAATCTTGCTTAACAAACATATTCAGTTGACAAGACTGACATGAATGGCCATGAAGAGACTTGTGGGAAATGGAATGATTGCAGTCTTTGGATATGTCAGTTGACAGGGATTTTTGAGATGTGTTTGAAGAGTGGATATATAGATTTTAAAAATAGATCAAGTATTTGATCTCGTGTGACAGAGGGAGGAGAGAGACTGGGAGTGAAAGAAGGTTTGTGCCACGAACTCCCTTATTGTATTTCGTGGTTTTATATTAAACATATTTTCCCAGCTGAAAAGTAATAAAAGGTGGTCTTGGCACACTGTTTTAAGGGATTTCATTGTGACAGTAATTCCAGGATACGTCTGTAGAAAAACAGAAAGAACAGAAACGAGAAGGTGGCGGTTTTTAAAACGAGCTGCCGGTCGTCACTACACTACCTGAAGTCACACAACATTACCTCTGCCAGAAAGCGGGTTAAAGTGGTGCTCTCAAAAGAAAAAACATAAGAGAGCAATTTGTGGTAGTGGCCAAACTGACTGAAATCGAGACATTCTGGCCTGCAGCTGACGAAGAGGCTGAGCATGAAGCCAATGTTAACTCCAACGCACTGCCTGACAGCAAACACAGTCCCTGCCGGCATTTTACATACCAGCCTCAAAGCGTCAAGTGTCCTAAGAGACAGGGCAGATACTTCATTTCCTCCCAGCTCATTCACAATAGACACTTGAAGGCTTCAGGGCCAGGGCTGGCCACTCTCCAATCAATTAAACAAACCTGCGCGCTCAACTGATGAAAAGTTAAGGTAGGTTTTTATAAACCTGCCTTTAATCCCTGCTGCCTTCTCTGGAATCAGCGTTGGTCACCTCTGTCTCTCAGGATGGCACCCCACACACTGCAGAAACCTTTGTTTTGCTGACTCGCCAGGTACAGGGGGGGTTTCACAGTGGAACTCCCTCTTGACAGGATGTACCCTCCGTTCTTTGAAAACAACACTAGACTCATGTTTTAAATGATCATAGTTGTGGAAAATTAGTTGTACTTTATATGCAGATACAAAAGAGCAAATTGGGAACTGGGGCACAAGGCTGGTGTTGGAGGGCCAGTAGGTGGCACTCTTCCCCCTGGACCAGAATTTCCAAAGCAGTTGTGAAACTGAGGTCCGGACTCAAAGGTCCCAGAGCACTGTTCATGGGACTAGAGATTTTAAGATCGGTATCCTGGCTAAAGTTCTCTGTGGGCTTTCATCTGTGGGATCTGATATCCTTTTTAGGTTCTCCTTCTGTCGTCTGCTGCAATACTTCCCCATTCCTCCCCCTAATCTGCTGTGCAGTGGGGCTGCTGGTGCTGAATGGCCACTGTGAGTCTCCCTGGTGGGGCTGCTGGTGCAGAATGAACACTGTGTGTCTCCCAGGTGGGGCTGCTGGTGCAGAATGGTCACTTGTGTGTCTCCCTGGTGGGGCTGCTGGTGCAGAATGAACACTGTGTGTCTCCCAAGTGGGGCTGCTGGTTCAGAATGAACACTGTGTGTCTCCCAAGTGGGGCTGCTGGTTCAGAATGACTGCTGTGTGTCTCCTAGGTGGGGCTCCACTTTCGGCTCCCCCTTGACCCTGAACTGGAAGTGGTTTAAATATGGATGGTTAGATGTGATTGATCTATTTTACTGTATAATGTCATTGTTAGAGACTTTGCATTCTTCCTTTTCATACTTCATCAGAAGTGTCACTGTCAGGCAATACTTTGCTTTTCACATAAAAGGACCCTGGATGGGTGCTATTCCTTTCCCTCTATGTGAGGCACAGAATGAGATTATCCATCGATCGTGCAGTAAATGCAATGAAGCACGGCGTTCCCTTAGCAGAGGTGAACTGGGGGGAAAAGAATCGGAAAGGGAGTGTTCATCTTTCTTTTTTAGCACTTTGTTTTAGTAGGATTGTAGGCAGGCTAGAAATGACTGAGCTCAGAAAACAGCACTCCCGCTCTTACAAAACACAGGATTGGGTTTCTTTCATGTTATCGACGTGCTCTGGGGTTGTTATACTGTTGTATTGTCTGAGGCCTCCCGTCATGGTGCGGTCAGGTCCACCGATCTACCGGGTTGCAATACCTGCTCAGCCCGGTGCAGGGCCGCGGTCCGCCGGATCTTAACCCAGCAGACAATGCGCGCAGGGCAGGACACGGTCTGCGAATATTGCTTTGATTTATTGGGGGGTGGGGAGCGGGGCATAGAGAAAAATAAAATAACGTCACACAGATCCCGCACTCCAGCATGAAACACTCCTGAAGATGCAGGATCTAACGATCGTGTCCTCTGCGGTACTGTCTGGAGCACTATTTGCTCCTGGACAGAACCGCAAGAGTGACCATCGGCGTTTGACTCGTACTTGACAAGGTGCTGGAGCTCAGTGTCAGCAGGAGAGAGCCGGTGCACGGCACCGACGTGCGCAATAACACCAAAGTATCGAACCTACAACACATTTGCAAGATACTACAGTGGATAGCACACCAACGAGATAACTACAAAATATTTTAATAAGTCATTTCAAATGCTATAATCGTATATTACTAGGCCTGCTCTATTTCCACTCTGACGAAGCAGTGGCTGGGTCCATGACCACTCATTAGTCTATGCTGTATATAGAGCACAGGGGTAACCGCGTTGATAAAAAATACAGCGTTTTATGTTACGGATACAATTTACGTTTTTTCCTCCATTTGTTCGTAAACCCACGATTGAACACAGTTTCACTTTATAAGAGGATCAAGGCACTTTCTGTTCGAACTTGCAGCATAACGCGGTGTCCTGTATTGCCGGATTATTTCCCGCCTGCCTCTGTGGAAATGTGTTTGAATGTTTGATTTTATTTTTAACTTTTTTTTTGCAACAGTACGCATTATCGTTGGGAATAACATGCACGTATGCACTTACAAATCTTTCAATTTTTAATATTCACTCAGATTTTTGCCAATATGTTTGATGTTTGTAAGATTATTTCCCTTTTGTTTAAAGAGCCAGGAGTATCTCCAAACAATTTCATGAATTAAACAGACATTTCCACCCTTTAAAAGCAGAAACAATTCACCTCGTGAAAACAGGGTCATAAAACATTAAAGCAAGCAAATTTAGAGAAATGCATCTGTTATCAGTTATTGCGGCTGCGTTGTTGTAAAGACTGCAGAAAAGCATAGCAGGTCACAAAGGTTAACCGACTGATGGAATCTCTTTGCCCCAGACAGATAATCAGTGTGCTCAGCGTGCGCACTGCAGAAAACATCAACTACAAAAACCGAAGACACAGACGCTGCTCTAAAAAATGTCTGTATTCGAAACAAAATACAGATATAATCTGCAGCATGAACAGCTGACAGGACGATTCTGGGTTCCAGCTACAAGAAATGTATTTAAAAAAAAATGAAAACAAAGACCTGAAACAATGTTTTCTTGTGTCCCACGGAGAACCAGAGCTGAGCGAAAGGTTTAAAACCTTCAGTGGAGCGTGGTCGGTTTTGTTTCAGTTTTCTAATCTTTTTTTACAGAACAGAAAAAGACTGAACTAATGAGCTGCTCAGTTACAAGTACAGTTTTGATTTTTTTTTAAAAGCCCTCCGGAACAGCTTGTTAGTGTTGACAAGTTTAAAAAACATTTAACGCTTAAAAATCGCAAAACAAAGACAGGCAAGTGATGTTCACTGTGGGAGACGAGAGGCAGTAAGAGTTCTTTAATCATGTAACTCTTTGTTGGGTTGTCTAAGGTACCTGCACGATTAAATTAAATGTTGCAGTTCCTTTGAGCAGGAATTCTACTCTCACATTCCAAATCTAATTCCTGTGCCTTGCCTTGCAGCAATTTGGGGGTGTGTGATCACTATTTGATATAGTGCCTTTAAAATATTCATCAACATAAACACAAAAGCAGAAAAAAAATATGTGCAGATTGAGGCCTGAGACGAGATTTGCTGACTGACTTTGCAAAGCTTTTGACTTAGAAAAAGCCTCAGACAAGGTTCTGCTGCAGAGGGTGGTGTTTAAAAACTTTCTCTACATTCGCACACACAGACAAACAAAACAAAACATTGCACCTTGCAAAATACATTGCAGAAGAATTATGCAGATATTTCTGTGTGGAATTATTTAAACCTGAAATGACAGATGGTGTTTATGCTGGCCGGCTACAGATGTTTTGTTAAAATAAATATAAAGGGCTTGCAGTAATCACACTGACACTATCAAAGCACAGGGCCGGCCATAAATAGAAATTAGTTACTTTCCCTGGTTTAAGTGCAAACTATTTTTGTAGCAGGACCAATCACATTGCATGTACTGTGGCTCTGCCTGTTCGTGGTATTTTAATTGTGTTTTGTGGCATGAGGTTTCAGAAACTATAAAGGTAGAGCATGTTCTTAAATGACGTCATAGATAGCAGGGCAGCATGTTGCTGCAGTGGGCAGCATTGCTGTCCTGCTGGGGCTCAGAGTTCAATTTCTGGGTTGCTATCTGTGTGTTGTTTGTATGTTCGTCTGTCTCCTTCCACGGTCCAAAGACATATTGGTGGGTTAAGTGGCTTTTGGGAAAATTGACCCTGGTGTGAGTGTGAGTGTTGCTGTGTCTGTCTGCCTGCGATGGACTGGTGTCCTGTCCAGGGCGTACCCTGCCTTCCGCCTGTTGCTTGCTGGGATAGGCTCCAGCTCCTCCATGACCCTGAATCGGATAAAGCAGTGAGAAAGTGGATGGATGGATGACACATATTGGTACTGTATATCTATCATTGAGTCCATATGTGGGTCTGTAGATCTGTGCACCAAAAAATGCAGAGCCTGTCAATAGCAGAGCCAAGTAAACTGAGTAGAATCTGGCCCCACTGCTTGTTGTTTGGAGAAAAAGTCTTCATTTTGAAAAGGGAAGTAACTAGACACCAGGAAATCAGAGCAGTGTACACCCATCTTGTACTTTAAATTGCACTTGAAACAATGGTGGTCAAGACTTTTCACTGCAGAATAGAAGCTGTCCAGGCTTTTGTGTTGAAACCATCTCAAGGACGCACATCAGGAGGAGACAGCCTTCAGATAAAAAGGCCGTTATTCTCTTTGTGTTCACTCCTAGTCAGTACTGACACAGCTGCAGTCACTGTTTCAACTATATGCTTTACGATCACTTAATATGTAGGTGAGGGGAGGTGAAGAGTGCCCAGGCCTGTATAGAAAATTACAGTACAAAAATATCCGGGAATTCATGACACTTGAAGGGATGTTGACGTAAGAAACAATCTCTGGATAAGATACACGACGTGCATCGGTTGAGACATGTAGCTTTAAAACTGGTGTTGATGGTTTCAGTGATCTGAGCCAACACTGGCAGCTACTTATTCAGAATAAAATCACAAGATGCGCGTTTGTTTCTCTCAGAGTTAACGTGAGAAAACAGAAATTCAGACATTGCTTTGTTCTAATTGAGCTTTCAGATTCCTCCTGAGTTTGAAAGTGCCCGACAAAGAAAAAAAACAACATTCTCTTCTTCTTCTCCAGGATTTTTCTAGTGTGTGTTGTGGGACAGGTGTGTTTTGTGTGGTGGAGCACTGTCTGTGCTGGCCAGGTGCAGTGTGGGATTGAGAACAATCCTCTCTTGTGACATTGCTGCTATACAGCATAATGGGAGTTTGCTAATGAAAGATCAAGAGCTTCATTTCTCATTTCTTTATGCAGAAACCAATAGTTGAAACCAATATTTCCCATGAACCCCACAAGCTACCAACTGGGTTAGATGGTCTGAGTGGCCTCCTCTAGTATGTGACCTTTTAACCTAGTATGTGTTTCCCAGTCCTAGTTCTCCTAGTTCTGAGTTTCCACACATCAGTTGATTTCTTTTCCAGCTGATCTTAATCGTAAATGCTTAATTGAAGTGCCTTGAAGAGCCTGGGGTCAGAGCGCAGGATCTGCCATTGTACGGCGCCCCTGGAGCAGCTGGGGTTCCTCTGCTGGCTGCGGGATTTGAACCGGCAACCTTCTATAGTCACAGGCGCAGATCCTTAGCCACAGAGCCACCACTCCGCCCCAACCTCTTTATCCAATACAGACTATCCCAGCAAGCAACTGGCACAAAGCAGGGCACACCCTGGACAGGGGACACCCACATGCACATGGAGAGAACATACAGACTCCACGCAGATAGCACCCCAGGAATTGAACCCAGGGCCCCAGCGCTGCAAGACGCCCAATGATAATCACTACATCACCATGCCACCCTGCTACTGAAATGCAATAGTTTAACGACCCCCAACATGTTGAAGAGCTGCGGACAATCAAAACAGTTCAAATTAAGCCTGTTATAATGTCAATTAAGGGTTCAGCTGCGTGACAGAGCTCATCTGCAACAAGAGACAGCAGGTGTGTGGGCCTCCAGGTAAAATAAAAAGCAGAAAATGGTTCCTGAAGGGATTTTGTCTTCTTTATTTGTTTCTTTAACAGTGAAGGAGTTCAAAGTGACCATTCGAAAGACTGAGGCCACGGAGAGGTGTCGACTGCGGGGCACGTACATCCTCAGGGCGGACTTCGAAAACCTCGTGCTCAAGGACACCAAGACAGGAGAGGCTCTGTACACCTGGCCCTACAGGTTTCTCAGGAGATTCGGCCGTGACAAGGTAAGGCCTTTTGTAAGAGAGGGAGAGCTTCTTTTCCCAGTTCTTCTCTCATTCCCCTGTATGCATACTGTATATAAACATTCTGTTGCAGTATGGTACTATTGTTACATACGTTGTATATTATGAGTTCTTGATGTGCAAGACAATTTCCCTTAGGGGCAATAAAGGTTAATTCAATATAAGGAAGGCCAGAAATAAGTCATATTGTGTAGGAAAAGAAACTCCATAGGAAAACATGAGATATTGTACTTGTGGACAATGTGGATGCACATATTGTGTAGCATTCATAGACATTTTCACAGCAGATGTGTATCTGCTGCGTATCGCTATCAGCTATGTAGTGCATAAAGTCTTAAGACAGTTCATGGCTTTCTAAATGGATCAACAGATGAAGATGCTCACTGAGGCACAGGCTGACCTCTGTCATCACGGGTTTGAGCCTGGGTCTTGTCACTTCTGACTGTGACTCCAATTGGCAGTGCACTATTGGCTGAGACTGCTGATGGTAGGGGCTGGGGCTCTTTAGGCACACACAGTGACACTCTGAGGGTGCTTGCAGGTTATTGATGCTGTGGGTGAGAGACATGTCTCTCCTCCAATCATGACTGATCTTCCGGGGGGGGGCGGTGCCTCTCCTCCAATCAAGGCTGATCTTCCAGTGGGGGGTGGTGCTGTGGGTGAGGCGTGTGCCTCTCCTCCAATCAGGGCTGATCTTCCAGTGGGGGGGCGGTGCTCTGGGTGAGGGACTCTGGAACAATTTCATTAACTTTTATTAGTGCTGTGAGCATGAGCTATAGGCTTTATGACCCCGGAGATAACGCAATCAGCTTTCACTTCCAGGTGACGTTCTCCTTCGAGGCCGGACGGAGGTGCACCTCGGGGGAAGGCAACTTCGAGTTCGAAACCAGACAAGGGAACAGCCTCTTCCAGGCCATCGAGTCGGCCATCAACGTGCAGAAGAGCACCCTCGCCCACCACATGAAGCACTTCTCCAGCACGGAAGGGGACGCCTTGCCGAGTCCCCGATCGCAGGCAGTGGGCGCCTCTGGCACTTACAGCATGGTCAGCGAAGTTCAAGGGGAAGTCCAGCAGGGCAGCCGGCAGAGGATGGACCTGCCGAGCGAGACCCTGCTCTCCGGTGTCAAGAGCTTGACGCTAGACTCGCGATCGACGCCGCGGAAACCTCAGGTCAAGACCATAGCGAGCTGCCCGATACTCTCCCAGGAGGACCAGACCTACTCCCAGATCTCCATGGCTCCCGGGGAGCCCCTAGACCACGGGAAGGACAGAGGGCCCCAGAAGAGTCAAGGCAAGTCCAGCCACCGCGAGTCGGAGTACGCCGTCCCCTTCGACACCATCGCCAAGAACCTGGCCAGCACTTTCCGGACTTTCTCCATCCCCACCCCGGAGGAGACGGGCTCCGAGCGGGGGAGAGGTAAGGTTCCCCTGGAGGCCCCTGACCCCCTCTACGACTCGATCGACGAGTCGGCGATGAACAGGGCCAAAATCCACAAGCCTGCCGCCTACACCCGGGCGGAGCACATCTACGATGAGCCCGAGGGCTGCGCGGTCGCGGCAGCGACGGGCACCTCGCTGTACGATGACCCGGAGGAGGTCAAGGGTTACGCGTGGAAGCTTCAGGCCGCCTCCATGGACCCCGCCGGGCACGAGTACCCCTACAACCCCTCCGTCGACGACTACGCCGTGCCCAAGCCCCCGAAAAAGGTCCTCAGCACCGAAGAGTCCGACGAGGATGTCCAGGATCAAGATGAGGAGAACCTGGACACCACCTACGACAACGTGATGATCAAATCCATGGAAAAGATGAATAAGAAGTAGGGGTGAACGAACCTGACTTGTGCAGAACAGCCCTGGAAATTGTTCTCGGGCCCAGGGAGGTCAGGACTGCAGCACAACCTTTCCAAAGCTTGCTTGATGTGCCAGACGTCTGTATTTCCCCATTCCAAAACTGCCAAGAAGGGACCACAGCAGTGCAAATGCTTCAAAAGAACCTTGGTAGGTTCAGGTCTCTGCTGTTAACAGTTCATTACGTGCGAGTGGGAAGAAATTTATTTCTGTCTTTAATCATGTCAACAGAGTAATCACTGCCTCGCATTGATCTGAGATGCAGCAGTTCCAGTCCCAGCCCTGGTTCGTGTCCATAGTGTCAGCGCAGCTCGAATGAGCATCAGGTTATTTTAAACACAGCCACAGACAATGTGTCTACTTCTCTGTTTCAAGAGGTAAACAGAACTATTATTTCAGGAAATGATGAAATCCCCAGATGCAGTCCTATATTTATAAGAATATGAACATATTAAAACCACACAAGATCAATGACAAAGGGGCAGTTTCTTCTCCAATCTATAGTATAATGAGTTTCTTTGTACTTTGTCACACATATTACGTATTTATTGCTGATGTCTTCATTACAAAAAAATAGGCTGTGAGTCTGGTCTTTCGGTTTGAATTTTGTTCCTAAAGCCCTCGGATAACTGCAGGGTTATTCACACGAGTCAGGAGACAGAATTTACCAACATCTGCTAGCAGACCTGCTTGGGTTTTAAAGACTTATGGAAATTGTAAACACATGTTTGAAAGTGTGGGTGATCAACATGGAAGGAAGCCTAAAAAAAATTGAATAAAAATGATTCAGAATCTGACAACATGGATTTTAAAGAAACAGGTGTTGTAATTCTCCAAGTTAACAGACACTAGCAATGGAGTGATGACTTCTGAATGGTCTGTTTCTTGTTACTGTCAGTAAAAATAGAACTTAAAGATGTATGCTCAAGTTTGGGGTTGGCCAAAGGTTGGAAGAAAAACTTTTAAACAAAAGAAACTTAACAAATGAGAGTTTAGCTAATGGGCTACAGTAGCTATTTTGCTAGCTAGGGGCTAATTGATCTAAGAATCGAAGAATCCTATCCAACATTTTTTTTTGAAAGAAGTCACATATCACCTTGAACAACATAGCTACACAGCTTGTTCCAGACTCCCACAACTCATCATGTAAACAAGTGACTCCTGTTCTCCATTTTAAATGCACTTCAAATCCACAATCCATAGTTTCTACTTAATTCACTACATTTCTTCAGGGAGTCTTAAATGAGGCAAAGTTTCAAGTTCCAATTTTCCATGAATAATTAAACAAATGCTTATGTGAACTGAATGACTTATGACAGGATGCAAATTGATTTGTTTCATACCCAACTGTTATTTTTTTTACCAGTAGGAAAAAAAATAGGTCAGTGGTCTAAAATGACATTAGTACATGATAAACATAGTGCATGTTTCTGCAGTTTTACATTTGTGAAAGCGTCACACACATTTTGCTGTGTGGTACCTATTCTATACTGTCAATCTTTTTACTTTTTTAAAACTTTTTTTCTTCTGTTCAGTACAACCTATCACCTAAACGTTAGGCGAAGGATAATGAGCACGTTAAAACCTCACAGGAGAGGAAAAAAGAGGTAAGTGCTGAGTCAGCTACAACCACACTCGAATATTCTGCTTTTTGAGAGTATGCTTGTCAGAAAAATCAGAAGAAATGCTTATAATTTTCTGACCTTCCCTCTTCCATCTGACGGACCTGCCATATGTGACATCCCAGAGCTACTGGTTTCATCGCTTGGGGGCTGAATTTCTCTGCCCCTGACAGCCCTTTCTCATGTCTGAGGCTGGAACGTGCACCTGTGGCAGGGCTTGATCTACAGAGGAGCTGCCAAAGGAGCAAGCAGAGATGGTTGGCAAGTGCCTTTCAGAGTGGAATTCACCTCTGCTGTCCTGCATTGCGTACGTCCTGCACATGAAAATGCTTTCTATCCCCTTCCTAACCGCTTTCTTCAATACAGGGTCACAGGGGAGCCTGGCCTGACAAGCAACAGGTGCAAGGCAGGGTACACCCTGGACAGTACAGCAGCCCCTGTCAGGGCCCCAGCTATGCCAAGCCCCGGACCACCATTTCAGAGCTCTTTATCTTAAATCAGATGCCCACAACCTTAAGTCTACCCTTCTGCAGCTGGCAATCGCGAAGGCCGGCTTGATTAATCGGAGCGGTAATTTCAAGTAAATTACAGCGATTTATAATGTAAAAATAAACGAACGCTTATTAAGTAGCTTACATGCACATGTTAACAGCGTCGTTAATCAATACTAGAGTGCCTTGATAGGGCCTTCACTGCTGCTTCACATCCTTATTAAATAAAGAATTAGGGAGGCAGAACTCTGACATGGAAATTATTCGGAGCCTGGCAGTTTCACAATGAAGATGTCACCCTGCTGCATTCATCTATCTGATCTTTTCTTTTTTTTTTTTTTAACGTGGATCCCTAGTCTGTGCTTCCAGGATGATAATGGAACAAAATGCGAAATTTGGAGTCGGCGCGTGCGATATTAGCATGTTATAATTACTCAAGATGGGGGGGCTACACCTTTTGCAGAGCAAGCAATTGGCCCGAAGCAGTCTGAGTGGAGGAATGGTTCTGGTCTCCACGTCTGTGTGCTTCTAATGCAGGGAAAGATATATGACCAGCTTGTTTAATAAACCCCCCCCCCCAAGAGGACTGACTGCCCACCACACCCATCACAAGAGACTAGAGATCACCACACAACCCCCGATCACGCAGAAGTGAGTCCAGCACCACAGTCAGAAACGGCTCT
Organism: Lepisosteus platostomus; assembly: GCF_059453375.1. Classification (NCBI taxonomy): domain Eukaryota; kingdom Metazoa; phylum Chordata; class Actinopteri; order Semionotiformes; family Lepisosteidae; genus Lepisosteus; species Lepisosteus platostomus. The sequence continues at coordinate 4,517,681 of NC_142613.1, forward strand.
GGGTCGGACAGTATCCCTTTAAATGCTTCCTCTCCACCTTTGACACAGGGAAGTTGGCTACCTGGATATTCAAGGGATTAGAAAAATAAATTACAAGCCCAAACGCTGTGTTCATTTGCTGTTTCAGGTCAGAGGTTTGTCCCTTTGGCGTAAGTGTGTCTCACAAGGATTCTTATCACATTATTTCAGCAGCTTCCCAGTCTCAGTGCTGGTGACACCCCAAGTCTCTTGGGTCTCAATTCTGTTGAATTCCTGTTCCCATAAATGCTAATTCAGCCCTTAACTGAAAAAATTCTATATCTTTTATGTCAAGATATTGGTTTTAGCGCTTGAGATGTCCTCACTGAAGAGCAGGCAGACGACATTTGCAAACTGCTTTTGCCGAGATCTTTTCAGCTGCAAATAGGATGGGCTGATGGAAAGACAGTACGTGTACGAGCTGCTGCCTTCAAACAGCTTCTCCCGTCCTCTTGCCTGAAGAGCTATTAATGATGGTCGGACCCAGGTGTGGGTGATAAAGCACTAGACACTGCCAGGGTGAGGAGCCCTCTTCAGCTGAGTTCTGCAGTAAAAAGGGTGTTTTGTGCAATCCAGCAGCTGGAAAAGTGTTCACTTTGATTTCAGACTCCTTGAGAGGTAAAATCAGTTTATAAGTGGGAGTGATATACAGTAGGTAGTAGTGAACTTAGGTTTCCTTCAGTAATTAAGACTTCACAAAACCAGAAAAAAGTCGCTTCTGAGCACCAGAAGGGAGAGGAGCTGTATTGCCCTGTCAGCTCACCCCTTTCGCAGTGCTAAGCACATCATAATTCGAGAAAGAAAATGCAGGTTGTTTCCCCCCACCCCTTCTTCCCTGTGCCGACTTCGAAGAGCTTGAAACTACACGAGCACATCCAGCACAATAAATCAAACTGAAGCGCAATCTAAATGCAAATTAAAGATTTCCCGAAAAATGCAAATACATATGCTCAAAATGTACCCGGCGAATGTCTGAAAGACAGGCCTTTCATCGGGGGGGAAAAAAATCCCCAAAAGTCAGTTTCGGCGTCTCGAATCGGAATTCCTCTCCAAACCACTTACTTGACATTTCGGAGGGTTTTATGATGAATACTTTTTCCGTCCTGAAACGGCATGTTGCCTTGAGAAAGGCCCGGCTGCGGAGCACAGAATCCAGCTGAAGAGTTCTTGGTTCTGGTTTTTTAAACCGTTGGGTAACACTTTCATCTCCTGCAAACGCTTCACAAACGACGAGGCAGGTGCCCCTTTCGTGTCACCCGGCTGTGGGTCAGGAGCCGATGGATCTTTTCACTTTCCATGGGAGAGTTTGGTGTGAAGAAAGTACTGTGGGGGGCAGCGGGCGTGGTTCAGACACGCACTCACGTTTTCCACGAAACTAGATGCACCGGTCCTCAATGTTACAGGACAGTCATTTGTAACCTTGCCCGTGTTGCGCTAGCTCACAAAGACTCATATGTGCTTTCTCGTTAGTACTGAACCATAAGCACGGTCAACTGATCTCTTGCAAGCGCTAACCATATCGCCCTTATTCAGCCCAAAATAGGACTCACTCTCGAGGCTGTTCGGAAATTTTTAGGTAAAAGCTAAACTAGCTCTTTACCCAGAGGGTTATGGGAGTATTTAGCAAACTAACCTGCGAAGTTGTTGAAGCCAATATCCTGGCTTCTTTAAAGAAATGGCTGTGAATCAAATAGCTGATAATTACCACGCGATACCTCTCTTACTTTCCTGAGCTTAAATGCATCTTAGAAAACGGGGTTCAATTAACAATCCTCTTGAATGAGTGTGTAACGTTGCCTCGGTCTTCATTCACTAACTTCTGCAATGGTGTTACTTACGCACTAGAGGGCAGTATATCCCTTCACTGGCTCTTCGGTTTTGGAAGAAAAAACCCTGGACCATACTCTACAGATTTACTGTCATAACGGAGGGTGGTGAGGCAGGAATACACAGGGAACCTTTGTCCTGAATGCACAGATTTCAATATATAAAAAAGACCTGCAAGAATTGTGGTGTTCAGTAATTAATACTGAACCGAATACACAGGAGGAACAGAGAAGCTTTTTCAAGTAAACAGACCAACTTCAAAAGGCTGTGCTGTAGATCTCACGCAGTAATTCTGCATTTTGCACACATCTAAAACTGCCGTTTTGAAGTGAACATTTTGCAGAAAAGAGCGTCATGATTGTAATTCCAAGCATTCTCTTTTAAGTTTTTTTTTTGAGAAAGCCAATTAAAGATAAAGTGCAGACAGCCCTAATTGTGCAGTTTAAGTGATACTATCTGGGTTCTTTCCTTTTTAATTAACCACGGTTAGCTTAAAACGTGCTCGAGGGGAAGATGTTTAAATAATGGAAACTGGCAGCAGACCTGAAAGGGAGAAAGTGAGGAACTTGTTTACAATGAATGGAGCCGTGGCCACGAAGACCTTCCTGACACCCTTTCAGGCTCAGATAAGACACCTTCACGGTAACGCGCCGAGCACGGGCACAAACACACGCAGGCAGTGCCCGTGGTAGAAGAGAGCTGCCCCACTTTCCACAAAGATCCCACCTGGGGAAAGAGCTGGTCCTAATCCCCCTCCAGCACTGCAGGATGCTCAATAGCTTCTGGGAAGACATAATGTTGCATGTGTGTGCTAATGCTCATTATGCATAATGGTGAGCCAGTGCAGTTTCAGGGGTGCAAGGCCTCAACTGTTATCACAGCTATTGGTTAGCTGACGGGGTCACGTAGCCTTGTGGGTAAGTCTCTGTACTCATCATTGCAGGGTTGTGGAGAGGCATCTGTCCAATGCTGGACAAGAATGTGCAGAACATGCTGTTCCTAAAAAAGTGGCCAGTACCCCTCATCACCCTGAGAGTCTGTCCCCTTGCGTTTTTGCCTCTGTCCCCTCTGCTGTTGTCCCTTGATTTACCCCTGTTGCTCCAGTCCACCCAGCTGTATGAACAGGCCCAAACTAACTGTGGGGGTGGGTCCTGTGGTGGTGTCTGGGGGAAGTCATGGGCTCTCAGATGGAGATGAGCTCTGCCTGATGAGCTGTTGTGTGTGGTCTGAATGGTACGGAATGCTGGCCTATTTATTATTTTATGCTATCAGGCTGCCCTTATTTTATCACCAGCACTGACTGGTACCTGTAACTGATCTGCTGGCCTGTTTAGGGATTGGTTTCAGAAATACTGCATGACAGTGGTTTAACCCTGGTCCTAGCTGACCCTTGCATCTGCTGTTTTTTGCTCCAGCCATGTTCATAACCACAGACTAATATTATTCACTTTTCTGTTTGAAGCCTTTATTCAAATTCGCCATCAGCTCTTAATAAACTGAATGAGTAATTCAAAACCCTGTGCTAATCAGCCAGTTCCAGGACAGCCCTCATTTAGTGTAAAAACACTGAGTCACTGTGGGAGAGTCTGATATAATGTCTGTTCATCATCAATTGATCACCTATTCAGGGCTGTTTAATCACAAATAAGGAAATAATAAAAGGATAATGCTTACACTTTTATATTGCTTTTCTGGTGACTCCACTTGAAGTGCTTTACAGATAATGGGGATCCCCTCCACCACCAGAAGTCTGCAACCCCACCTGGATGATGCACCAGTACTCTCTTCACACACCAGCCCTCAGTGGAGAGGAGAACAGAGTGATGAAGCCAGTTCATAGAGGGGGATTATTAGGAGGCCATGATTGGTAAAGGGCAGGGGTCAAATTTTGTCAGGAAGCCAGGGTAACACCCCTACTCTTTTACTCTTAAATGCCCTGGGATCAGGATGAGCCCAGACAGGATCTGGACGGGTGACCTCCTGGGAAAAACTAAGGTTGCTGCTGGAAGAGGTGTTAGTGGGGCCAGCAGGGGGCGCTCACCCTGCAGTCTGTATGGGTTCTAATGCCACAGTATAGGGACAGGGATATTATACTGTACGAATGGTGCCATCCTGCAGATGACAACTAAAACCAAAGACCACTAGACTGTAAAAAGGCGCTGCTCTTCGGATGGGATGTAAAACTGAGGTCCTGACTCTGAGGTTATTAAAAATCCCAGGGCGTTTCTTGAAAAGAGTAGGAGTGTTACCCCAGCATCCTGGCCATATTTCCACCCTGGCCTTTACCAATCATGGCCTCCAAATAACCCCCCTCTCTGAACTGGCTTCACCACTCTGCTCTCCTCCCCACTGAGATCTGGTGTGTGGGGAGAGTACTGGTGCACTCTGACTGCTGTTGCACCATCCAGGTGGGGCTACATACTGGGGGTGGTGGAGGGGGTCCCCATTACCTGTAAAGCGCTTTGAGTGGAGTGTCCAGCTCTTTCAGTATAAAAAATTATTATTATTATTATTATTATTAGAATGAACAGTCGATTCCTTTGTCAGCCTGCAAATGGGCCACAATCCTGGACAGCTATGTTGAAGAGGACTCTTTGTTGTAATCCAGCCATCAGTAGAAAGAGAAAAAATATTGGGGGGAAAAAGGGTGGAGGTGAATTGAAAAGGCGGAGGCTTGAGATTTGTATACAAGGACTGCGTGTGGGTTTGGCCAGGTCTCTCTTAGATACAGTAGGTGCCTGAGATGACAGTTGGACCAATCAGGCACCAGTGAGAACCTGTAAGCATTTGTCCCAGTCACCAGGATAAGGAACAGGCCTTAACACTGCACTGGGTGAAACTAGGGGGGGTCGTGCCTCAGTGTCTTACCATGTACCAGCAGAGAGAAAGTGGGGCTGTCCACTCAAAATGCACACTGTCGCCCTCTGCTGAAAGGTCAAGAAAGGGTAAGGCCTTTTACCCGCTGTGGAAAGAAGAGAAAAGAAAAGTTCCAGATGCAAGAAGATTCAAAAGCAAACTAAGATAAAAATGTGCCTATATTTATGAGTTCTAACCTGTGGATTGCTGTCCTTTCCCACAGATGCAGAAGGGTTCCCTGAGGCTGTTGTACAGGGAGGGCTCATGATGAAGCAAGCCTCATGATTAAAATCTTACACCCTCGTTTGCAAGCAGTTTCTGCAATTTGAGTTTTAAATATAAAAAGCCGAGTAACTATTTTCTTATATTTAGATGTTAACACATGATGATAAACCCGTTACTGATGTCTGTGCAATGCACAGGCATGGCAAAAAACAGACAAACACAGGAATTCCAACAAAACAAGGAAGTTTTACTACTTGTTTTTGTTTTGGTGGTTAAGGAATCTAACATCCGTCCATTTTCTATCTAATTCTTCCAATACAGGGTTGCGGGGGAGCTGGAGCCTATCCCAGCAAGCATTGGGCACAAGGCAGGGAACACCCTGACAGAACGCCAGTTCATCACAGGTCACACACAAACACACACCAGGGACAATTTTCGCAAAAGCCAAATCAACCCACCAGCATGTCTTTGGATTGTGACCGGAAACTGGAGCACCAGGAGGAAACCCACACCTACACAGGGAGAACACACAAACTCCACACAGACAGCACCTCAGGTCTGGAATTGAACCCAGGGCCCCAGCGCTGTGAGGCAGCAATGCTAACAACTGCACCAGTCTCCCTCTGGGAATCCAGCATGCCTCCGCTTAAACACATTTAATGGCTTGCCTCAGTCAAATATTTATCCAATTCTGTCTAAATAATAGAATTCTTTGCCGCCGTCTCTTTGTCTTCTGACCCCTCCCCCAACCACAATTCTCCACACCCGGTGAAAGTAAAGAAATAACGATCTGGTGCAATTTTATTATGCAGGTCAAAGGCCACGGTCAACTAGATCATAAGCCTGCATCAGCTCAACTACAATCTATTATTCATCATACACTATTATGTTAACATTCTAGCCCAGGAACCCCTCACAGGAGATAATTAATGATTCCTTCCTTTCTGTACCACAGTGCAAGATTGTGCTTCAAGAGTGCCCCCTACAAACCTGTACAGTGTCAGTCAGTGTGCATCTGTGCACACTGCTAGAGGCAAAAACGCAAGGGGACAGACTCTCATGTGGATGAGGGGTAGTGGCCAATTTGTTAGGAACAGCATGTTCTGCACATTCTTGTCCAGCAGTGGACAGATGCCTCTTCAACACAGCAAATAGAACCTAATTTATTAACAAGAGAAACAACATTGATAATACATCACCCCTTCCACACACAGACCCCATATTTGGTCATTTTGCTCAGTTATTAAAATCAGTAGAGGTTAAAATTAGACTGTAGTTCTTAATGGATTTCACCCGCACCCTGTAGAAACTATATTTCCATATTGTTCCTCTACTTGCTAAAAAGAGACAAACCCACTTATACCTTAGCCTAAGCCACCGCACACAAAAACCCTATATATTATTCTGCCTCAGTTTGTCTGTTAGGATCCTCAAGTGGGCCTCTTCAGAAATACGCCTGTTCAGACTCTGATATAATTTTAGATACTGTACAACAAGCAATTAATCAAAGTCAGCTCCCTGACACACGTTAAATAATTCACAGGGTGAAAACTGTCAGGAAAGCAGTTTTTCAACAGGCATTGATGGTGTATTGTTATTTTAGTTTAAGAATTTAACATTTAGGGTCCCAAAAAGAAGTCTCCTTTTAAAAATAATATCTAAAAAATCTGATTTGATTTTCTGCTATTTTAATTAGACAGAAGCCCAAAAGTCACTACGCTGCTTTTTACAGTTTTTTTACAGTAGTGTTTGACTCCAACGATACAGGGTTGTTGTCACTGTGTTCTGATTTCAGATCCTAGCTCTGAAAGGGGAGAATGACTAGTTATTGATCAGGTCAAGAGGCAGGGGAATATTTTGGTGAGGCTAAAGTAATTGTTAGTCATAAATCAAATCACAGCATATGTATTTACAAAAGGCCCAAGCATAATGGCTGCATCAAGCTTTGAAATCTGGAGGCATGTGAGCATAGATCAACAGGAAACGTATTTATTCTTATTGATTCCTGATAGCACTTGGTTAACCTCTTAACCCAGAAAGGACAACCTAATCCCGAGCTGCAAAATTCCCCTTCTCCAATGCTGTGCTACAACAAATCAGGAATAAAATAACTTCAATCTCCTGTAATACAGCAAATTGCTGGAAATTAGAATTAAAAAAAACACACACGTCCAGAAAATGTCAATTCTGAAGACAAACTAGGTTTCATGAAAGGACCATGCTATCATTAACATCCCTAAGAAGGGTTATCTCTGTTTTGGTTCTATCGTAGACCTACTACAAAGATATAACTACTAAAAGAAACCTTATCAAGCTTTATTAGCTTTTTAATAAATCCTACTTAACAGCTGACTTGCAGTGATATACACCCTCTCCACTCTGCTACAGACACACATCACAACCCATTTGAATCTTTGCTAACACTTCACTCTGTTTCAAGAAAGATGGCATGGGCTCTTGCAGACTTTAACAGAATTGTAGAAATTTAAAAATCTGCTCAAACCCAGGTTTGAGAATGAGCAGCAGTCTAGATACAAATTCATTGCACTGCTTCAGGAGCATTACTTTAATTAATCTTTTCTATTGTCCCTGCATTTGTATATATAATTTATTTTTTTTAGTAAGGTTTCCTTTCTAAAAAAAATGTGCTTTTCCACAAGAGTTTCCTCAAGCCCAGGTGCATTTGTTTTACTTAATTGAAAACCACAAATAAGTGATCACACCTTGTCCCAACAACGAAGTCCCAGAACCATCCACCACAAAATCATAAGGAAGTTCTTAACTGGAGTTCTGGAGGGATAACAGACTAACACTATACATGTCAGTTTTGCACACACCTCACACTAAGTGGATTAGGCCAAAACTCATTAGCCTTAAATACTCAATAAACAACATTCGCGAAGCACCCGATTCTTGAGTGTCATTATTCCTTGTGAACTGTATATGAGGCCCGCATTTCCCCTGCCTTTCAGTCCCAGCTGGTTTCATGGGCGGCTTTAGGAACCTGGAAATTGAATATCATGGGACAGGTGCTCAAAGCTGCTTTGCAGTTGTGCATTAGTCAGAGTTATTCGTTGAAAAGGAGTACAAATTCATTAGTCATTGCCAATTTAGTCACCTTATGTCCAACAGTTAACGAAGGGGATCGTTGCTTTGCAGGTCTGTATCCCACTTCAAACCATCAATGCTTCCACACATTCAGGGCTTTATGTGTGGAAGGGCATTCCTCCGGTTTAAAACCATTGTACAGGCAGGAAGAGGACGTAGCACAGTGACATGGGTCAGAGACAGGGAAGCCAATGATCTCAAATGGTATCTTTTTATTTTGGACATATTTAAACTGTTCTGGAGTGCGACCATTCCAGTGGATTCTGGAGCTCCGCTCACCGGGGGGATTAATAATGCCGGACGGTCCGAGCTCGGCGCACGACCGCAGGAAGATCATGCAGACCCAGGAGAGCTCATTGCCTTCATGTGACAGCTGTGCTTTTCTTCTCCACGACAGCATTCAGGCTGAAGTCTTGCATTACCGCTGAAGCACTCTTCTCACCTGGCCTTGTGTCACGGCGCAGGCTAGGAATGACGGAAACAATAAGCAGAACAAGCACTTATTGCACAGGCGTTTTAAAAGTGTGGAAGAAATAATTAATTATTAATAGGTGCAGTTATCAGACCGAAGGTTTGCCGGAGGCTATCCAGTAATTTAGCTTGTACTTGCTAACCCAAAAAGAAAAAAAAAGCCTCTCCACAATATCACTCAGTTTTCCGACATTTAGCAACTGCATCCTTATAAACGTTTCTTTTTCTGCAAACTAAAAGATTGGTATCAAAATAAAAACCCGACAACATGGGAAAACTGCAGGAAAACCATTAAATTACCAGGAAAAGTGAACTGGGACTAGTTTTCATAAGGATGCAGACAAGACGTTATTAAATTGTTCGACTAGCTTTTTCAAATGTTAAAGACAGTTTCTGCAGTAAACCAGATTCCATACATTGTACTTACAACATACAAGGAAAAATAGCAAACACCCAGAAGAGGTATAAATGTCACTGTCCGTAAAATATGTAGTAATTTACATGGTGTGGTTAGAGAGTTTACATATGACGGGACAAAAGTACATAGAAAATAGGGAGAGCAGCAATAGAGTAGTCAGTTGATGCAAAGTAGGGGAGGAGATTTACACTGAACAGAGGAGTGTTGAGGAAGTGATCAGTGAGCTATATATCTACAGGGGAGTATTGTGGAGGTGATCAGTGGACTGTAGATCTATAGGTGCTGTCTGAGCAGGGGAGTGTTGAGGAGGTGATCAGTGATCTATATATCTACAGGGGAGTGTTGTGGAAGTGATCAGTGGACTGTAGATCTACAGGTGCTGTCTGAGCAGGGGAGTGTTGAGGAGGTGATCAGTGATTTATATATCTACAGGGGAGTGTTGTGGAAGTGATCAGTGGACTGTAGATCTATAGGTGCTGTCTGAGCAGGGGAGTGTTGAGGAGGTGATCAGTGATCTATCTATCTACAGGGGAGTGTTGTGGAGGTGATCAGTGGACTGTAGATCTATAGGTGCTGTCTGAGCAGGGGAGTGTTGAGAACAGAGACATGGCAGCGGGATAGAGCAAGAAGGAAAGAAGGAGTACATCTGGAAAGTAGAGACAGACATTTCTGAAAGCACTAAAGCTCCAGTAAGATGTTTGTTGATGAAGATGGGCATATTGGTGAAGAAACAGAAACCTCAAAGGAAAGGGTCCGATTAAAACAAAAACAATTCACATCTGAAACAGCATAGAGTGGTAAAAATCAGCCCTAATCTTCATCTAGAATACTCCCGCCTCTCCTAACAGTCTCTGCTGTTAGACACAGTGGTGTCTGAGGGCACCTGTGGCGTGCGAGAGAGGCCGTAAGTAGCACGTTTGCAAACATTCAATCACAGAAAGAACAGGGGGAGGACAGGTCTCATTCACTTGCCACCAGAACTTCAATTATGACACACAGGGGGTCTGGCTCAGACCTTTGTGTGTGAGTGACTTGTTTTCCCACACTGAGCATCATGAACTAGACTCCAGACTCTTACTGAGGGTACATCTCTCTCTCTGTCCCTGTCTATTCATTCTCTTCATGTACACCTACAGTACCAAGACACACAACCCCCCACAGACACCCCCCAGCACACACTGCATTGTTTCATCTAGCTTTGGAATGGATTTCAGTTTTTCCCATAATCGACCATTCAGAAATAAATATAAATAAAAATAAAAAGGTCAGGAAGAAATTGCTTGTTTTTTCGCCCTGTAATAGCATTCTGATTCAGGTGCACAGTACCATCTGGGAGATGTTTTGCTTCAACAGCTTATGAGAAAGCTGTAGCTTCTGTGTCTGAATGCAGAAAGAAACCTTTCTGCGTTCTTGTTCCACGTCTTCCATGGAAGTCGAATTCTCCAATCCACAAGCTGTCTTGTGTGTATCTCATGTCTCAGTAATCACATATTAGAATGCACCAATCATAGCCAATAACAGTGGCAATGAACAGAACTGCTTTCAATTATTAAATGAGGAAAAACGGAAAAACAGCTTGAATCTTCTCATATCATTAAAGCAAAAGGGTAGCTGTCCATATTTTATAAATCTTGAATTGTATTAGTCTGGGGGTATGGCGTGCAGCCTGTTGTAGCACCTAAATGTTATAGCACTACGTATCTACCAATCTCCGTAAAAGCCAATCTATAATATCATTACCAATGTCTCAGACCCTGTCATGTGATCCACCCTTTTTGCAACATGCAATACATGCAATACCCAATGATTTATAAGTTTGCAACTGAGAGATGCTGCTTCTGTATGGATGCAAACCAGCTGAGGTCAGAGAGGGAGAGTCAGTCTTTGGTATTTAGTTCATAAGATGCATCAGAATTTGAAGAAAGCATTCCATGGGCCAGTCACCCAGGACATGATATTCTCCACAAGCATCAGGGCACACTTGAAAGCAAACACAGAAGCTGACATGTAGCTAATGACATTTTAAATCATTTCTGAAGAGGAAAAGAGGTGGGAATAATAGGCCAACAGCAATAACCTATAACCTGTTTCTAATAGCAAGCCTTAGGAAACTTTGCACATTAAAGACTCCACTTTAAGATATAAAATAATTCATTTTGGTGTCACTTCTTCTACAAAGACAACACAAATTAATTAAAATCAGACACCTGTCTTAGCACTAACTTGACTTCATTTCCCCTTTCTGAATACACCGCCAGGCAGCTAAGCTGCTCTCCAGCTCCAACATTCTCCTGCTGAGACAAAACTTACATTTTTCCATCCATGGGTTCTTGAATTAATGGATTCTCTGCTCCTTTCTCCCTGCAGCCACAGAGCAGAGTTCATTAGCAACTGGGAAGACTCAGCTTCCTGGTTATAAATGTCACCTGACCAATTGTCTTCTATCAATCAGCCATGTGACTGAGGATGGGAGGACAGTCCCAGGTAAATACAGTTCAGACAAAACCTTGTCAGAACATACTGCCCTCCTACACCAATGTATAAAAAAAACAAGAGTTCTAAATCTAATTTGACTAAATTTCTAATTATTACAGTCCCCTGCTTCATTTTGCAGAAATCAAAGGAGAACCTGATGTACAGTGTAGTTAGCCACGTCTGCTACGTTAGACATTTTGGAGACCCCCTGGGCCGTGCTGAGGCACAGTGGTTAAGCATTGCTAGCTCGCAAGTATAATGTGAGGAGTTTGTATGTCCTCAGCGTGTTCTCATGCGTTTCCTCTGGGTGCTCCAGTTTCCTCCAGTCCACTCCTGGCTGTGCTATTTGTAAGCCCACAATGCTCTATATACTTCCACGATAGAGTGGCCACACCCCTTCCCTGGAATAAGCTGCTTTCTGATGATGGACAAATATAGAGGAAAATGTGGTGGCTATGTAGAGGTATATAGAGGTGCGGTGGCTCTGAGGCTAAGGATCTGCGCCTGTGGCTGGGAAGTTGCTGGTTCAAATCCTGCGGCCAGCAGAGGAATCCTACTCCATTGGGCCCCTGAGCAAGACCCTTCACCCCAACTGCTCCAGGGGCGCCGTATAAATGGCTGACCCTGCACTCTGACCCCCAGCTTCTCTCCCCGTCTGTGTGTCTCATGGAGAGCTGGGGTCTGCGAAAAGACAAATTCCTAATACAAGAAATTGTATATGGCCAATAAAGTGATCTTTTATTAAAACTTTAAACCGACAAGATTACGTTTCCTGTCTTCCAGTCAGTCTGCAGCTTCTTTTTTTGCTCTCAAAGGCGGTCTCTACTGGGAGACAAGCATCCTATGACAATGGGAAACCTGTCTCATCACAAAGGAGGCTGGCGCCACTGGTTTGGCTAAGCGTGATTAATAATGGAGCAAACTCATTAGTGCGAATGCAAAGTTTCACGCAGGGAATCTCTTTAATTAAACATAGTGGCGCATATATCAAACAAAGAGATGCAGAAAAACACATGTCTAATAATATACCACATGCAAACAACGAACAAAGAAATGAATACTAACAGCGTGCTGCCCATTTGTCTGATTCAGACTGTGAAGACACATCTCTTCCTCGCCCGTCACTGGAACTCGGAACAAAAGCAAAAGACGGGGGATGATTTAAGTCTCGGTTTTGTTTTTATTATCTCACATGTTAAAAAGTGTTTTTACAGGAGGATTAATAATCGGCTATTGCCTTTAATTAGACTGTGCCTCTCTATACAAGGCGCCACTGACATGAAGAAATGTGTAGAGGGCTGTGCATGTTGAAAGACGTCTGAAGAACTCAGCTGGTCCCAGGCACCTCCACTCCAGTAGAGATAGTCTCCTAGATACATTCCTAGGTTAAGCTTGTTTGTGTCATCAGCTGTCTGGGGTTGGGACACCTCATTGTTGCTGAGCGCTGCCCAGGGTAGGATTGGGTTGGTAGACAGAGTTAGAAGGCAGTAAATTGATGTGAGGATCTCATTCAGCTGTTTGTCGAAAGATAACAGGATATGAGCTTCAACTCCATGGCTGAGGAGCTTGCTTCATATTCCCACAACCCTTTCTGGTAAAGAAATGCCCCTCTTTGTCACTTTTAGCTGCATTTAAATGTAAAGATGTAATTTCCACTTGTGTTCTTGGGTTGGTATCTGCTGAGTAAACCTTCTTACTGTCTTTGAGGATTTTGAATAATTGTATCGAGTCCCATTATGGACTTTCTTGAAGATGTTGGCCTGACTGTGACCAGAGTACCCCAGAGGCAGCATGGGGTTTCATTAAAGGGATTTGGGTTAAGATGTTCTCAGGCTGGGTGGTAACCCTTTCTTTGCATCTGCTAATCTGAAAAGCCAACACTGTCTCAGGGGCTTGGAGCAGTGGTGTAGAAAAAGAACAGAAGCCAGAGTACCTTTTCAGACAGGATTAACATACCCTTTCCTCACCCCCACCCACACCTGACAGTGTCATGTCTTCCCTGCCAAATAATGGTCCTCTATCATTAGGACACAGCTTACATCTAACTATTTTCTAACAGCTTTATCCAGTCCAGTGTCACGGGTGGCGCTGGAGCCTATCTCAACAAGCAACGGGCTCAAAGTGGGGCACCCCCAAGGTGGGACGCCATGCCATCACAGGGCAGACACACAGACACGGACATGCACACACTCACATCAGGGAATATTTTCCCAGAAGCCAATTAACTCACCGGTATGTCTTTGGACTGTGGGAGCATACTGAACCACCCGAAGGAAGCCCCTGCAAACACGAGGAGAAAGCACCCCAGGAACTGAACCCAGGAGCCCAGAGCTGCGAGGCAGTAATCCTAACCACTACCTCTCTGGGTTACCCGCAGCGGCGTTATTGTGGGTTCAATTAACGTGACATAAAAAGAATAAACCTAAGAACGTTACATAAAACAATAGAACAATATTCAGTGAAAAAAATGTCCCCATGTCTTCTCTGTAGTTTTATTTTTAATGACACAAAAACAAAGGAGGAGGAGCTGTAATGACTTCCCCACAAGCTTGGGATCTGAGGGCTGTCTGCTTCTCGAGTGCTGGAATCCAGAGCCGACAGGCTAATGTGCTTCAGGAGCTCTAAAGTAGTTGGGCTGCTCCCACCTTACTTTGTGTTTATAGAGAGCAGCAGAACAGCCAAAATGATTGCGCTACAGAGACAAAATGAACGTCTGCATTTTTGATTGACAATAATTGTTCACAGTCAGCGTTCATAAAGCCCAGACGTTGGTGCTGACTGACAGGTAAAATGCTCCTTTAGACATTAAAAGTCAATACACCTATTTTGCTGATTAAATTGACAACATCCTTATACAACTGGCCTTTTCAAACAGAATGAGCACTTAATATGCTGTACATGGGATTTTCTTCTTTAATGTTAATGATAGTCTCAGCCTGGATACCACTTTAGAAAAATCGTATTTGGTCACTTATTTCGTGTCTTCAGGTTATGTGAGCAAAATGCATTATTTCATTTCTTGGAATAACCTGCTGTTCAAGGGAAGTGGGATTATTGTCTCAGGTCGGCAGCACAGATCCGAGTATCTGAGCATAACACAGGTTGACAACCCTGCAGGTGATCTTCTCAGCTTAAAACATTGCCATTATTTCATGCTCACTGTCAGCACACTGTGTGAAATCACAGGGCATTAACTGAGCCAGCCTTCTGAAAAGAAGAGGATCTGAGAAGTGAGAAATTCGGGATCACAATGGGCAGAAAACAAAGCTCCCTTCATCATGAAATCTCACTGGGAGAGGAGCGGAGCAGAGAGTGGATCTTTTGGCAGCACCAGTGAATCCGTAGCCCCAGAAGAGCTGTGATCCACATGACCCAGCTGCGCTCTGTTCCAACACTAACACACCGAGCTATACCGGAGGATTGGGCTTTCTCCCTTGTCCCCAAAGACGCCGTTTTCGGATGAGGTCAACATTGGTGTTGGTGGAGGGGAGTCCCCACTACCTGTAAAGTGCTTTGAGTGTCCGGAATAGCGCTTTATAAGTGTAAGGAATTATTTTTAATATACCAACTACCACTCCCCCTTCTCTTGCACTGTTAAGATTGGGTATGGAAAGTTGGCATCACTACAGCACCTGTTTCAGTTTCTGTTATGAGCAACTGTGGAATGGGAACCACAGTAGTCACAGCCCTGGAAAAAGAGACATGCTAGAAGCATATTTGTGCCTTTTGAAAACAAAAATAAAAAATGTATTAAAAATACCATTTATTTATAAGCACTATTATGCTGCGTTGTGCTGAGGTGGTGTCTGACAAATAAGACACTCGATCACAGACATCAGGCACTACAGAACAGAACACTCATAGCTCAGCTAGTGTCCCCCATGTAAGTCTAGGCTCTGGTTGTGATAACAGAATGACTTGGGGCTTTTGTGCTGATTGGCAGTCATCTAATATGTGGCTTTCCCAGACCTCCCCACAGATGGGCGTGGCCACCACAAAACACATCACGCCACTGCTCATAGCTGGCAAGGAAGACAAAAGGACACTCTATCACAAAACCAGAACATAAACCAGCACATTTTTTCCCCAAACAAAACTGACACAAGCATTCTGACGCAAAAGCCTGCATTCTGCAAAAATCAGACAAAGATAGTTCTATATGTACTTGTCCCTGGGATTAATCAAATATAATTGCTAGTCAGGATAATTTGTAAAACACTTATACCAGTGAATTATATTTTAGGTGCTTGCATTCTGTTATTGCGTGATTGTTTATAGCACAACAACATGGAATTTAAAATGTAAACCTTTCAGCAACGCATCACACCTTCTGTTGCCTTGAAGATAAGCATGCCAAAACAACACCTCTTTGTTCTTCTCAGTAAATAAATATAAAAAAACTTGAAAAGGAAAAGATTTTCCAGGTAGTTCCAGGGGACATCCATTTTAGTGTTTCACTGTTTTTTTGCTTTAAATTCCACCCGGAGTTTCTGAGGGCCTGTTAGGATCTAATCTCGACAGAAAAACGTCCTTCACCCCATTTGTCTATGAGCCCTGAGCACAAGGGTCAGAAATGCACAATGAGATCACAACCTCAGCGACACAAAGGGCACAGTACCTCTTCCATGATGTGGTGAAAATGTGACGTTTTAAATGGCTGCAGAAAACGCTTCGAGAGAGACCACACGTGGCCGGGGTGTCCTAATAACCAGCAGGCAGGGTACAGCTCCCTAGGAGGGGAGAATCCATTCCTATCATCATGGCCCGCGTTTTCAAACAACTGCTGCGCGAATCTCATTCTGCAGCTGGCAGTTCTCTCCCTTTCCTCAGGAAAGTCAGACCGGCGCCGGCAGTGCTGAAACTCTTCCACGAGACTGAAAGAAATCGCTTTCCTAAACCGCTTCTTATTTGCTTCCACATGATGAATTGCTTTCTAGTACTCAAAGGTAAGGGGGGGGCCTCATGGTTTGCAGGCCGTACAGGTCTGTTAAACACCACCAGGACACTTTGTGATCGTCATGGTTCCGCGCGGGGGTCGTGCCCCCCCCGCTGCCCGTTCTGGCCCCCACACCTGGGGCGCGAACTCGGGTCTCCGGCATAACGCAACAGGGCACCAGCCGGGTGAGCTAAAGGAGACCTCCCCCAGCCCAGGCAGCTGAGGACCCTGCTATGCACATTGAGGGCACATTGACGTCATCACACTAGCTCCGCTACACCTGCACAGCTGACATAAGAAAAGCAGCTGAAAGTGAAGGAGAAGCACCGATTTGCTTTTGGTGGTAAGCATTCTGCTCCATTGCGGGTTTTGCTACGATAACAGCTCTTTTAACATTTTAAATACTTGCACGTTTGGATTTCCACAACCTCCAGAATTGTACCTTTTGACTGTATGCATCTTAAATTAACACTTGTCATTTATTTATACATAAGGGGGTTAAATCTATACATTTTTTTAAGCTGGATGAAGGCCTTGATCAGTGCAGATCCTCAAATACCAAAGATGTGGCTGTAGCATTTTGGGCAAATGTTACTCAGAATCCATTCTGAACTTAACTTTGTGGAAGGTTCAAAATTCAGTAATTGCACAGAATCTAAACTTCAAGTTTGACTCCCCCTGGCCTAGAACATTTAATTTCGTTGTAAAAATGTCTTTATAAAAAAAAACAGGAGGCTCTTCTTTACAAAATAAGGTTGTAAGAGTATATAGAACAAACTGACAAGCCTTGTTTTGGAAGCTGATACCCTGGCTTTTCGTCAAGCCTTGTGGAAATTGCTGTGGTGGTTCTCAGCTGGTGCGACTGTCATATTCATACAGTGATCACACTTTCTTCAGCTGCACTTCAGGATGTGTTTGATGTAATGCCAGACTCAAGGGCAAAAAGAGACAACCGCATCAGTCACCAAGACACAAGGCAGACCTTCTCAAATGAGCACAACGGTCAACAACACAAAGGAGAAAAGTGCTTTTTCTTGTCTCGCAATGTAGAAGATCTTTTCTTCGGACAAAGGCAGAATTGTCTTCTAATTCCTGCAGCAATGCCGGGACATAATGTGAATCATCTATCATGTCTGGGTTAGAAGAGGAGACGTGCTTAATATAAGCAAGCTTTACAGGCCTACAGACAGTGTGGAATGCCATGCAAGGCTTTTTTCCATCTCTGAGAAGAACTATAAAAGCATTTGACTTTTATTTCTTGACGTATCGTTTGTAAATTCAACTACCCTTTTTATTACAAGAGTTTAAGCTTCACCAGACCTGAACTGATTCAGAAAATAGCAAGCAGAGTTGTGGGCAGCCACTGGGGACTGGACATGGAAACTTATGTTAACACAATTATATTTCTTCATCTTTACATGAGGTTTACTTAAAACCATACTAGGATGGAGAGGATGGACACATTCACCTCATGCAACAAATAAGGATGCTTTAATTTCTTAAGCTAATTGTTTCTGCCGCAGAGGGGAGACTCCTTGAATCAAAGCAGGCTCTCCTGCTGGGCACTGTGGAAGTGGTGGGGTGTGACACAGGGAATCAACCTGCAGTGTTGCTGTCCTCATTATCCCCTGCCCTGGTAAAAGCGATGAGTTAAAAAAAAACACAGCAGAGTTCCACATTTTTAAAAACAAGAGAGACGGGAGAGACACCAAAAAGTCATTGTAATTAAAACGAAATTGATATTTAGAGCATTGATTGTTCTTCCTAGCTGGAGAACGTAATTCTCTGACGAGTACTGTATTTATGAAAAGAAATTGAGAGAAAGAGTGAGCACGCTGTGTGTTTTCACAGTGCCGATAGGAATTAACAGCAGCAAGCATGGACATTCCCGTTTATATCATGACAAACTTATCGCCTCTTCCCAAGGGGTAGTCTGAGCGATCCGTAAACTGCATTGCTTAATGTAAGATGCAGAGATTGCACTGCCTCTCCAGCGTGTGCCAGCACTTTCTCTTTTGGTTCCTGCTGTAAATTCCTGGGTCTTTTTATTACATTTTGCACTGCTAAAATCTCTCATTTGTTGGCCTAACAGAGCAGCATTGATGACTTCTTCACAGACACCCTGACAGCAATGTCAGAATGACTGATGAGCCTTTCTATGCATTCTGACGGGGGCTCAGGAAATTTGCTGGCGAACCGACCAGAAAAGTATTATCTGAAATCATTGCTGTCCTCTGTAAGTATGATCAAACTGTGCTGGAGGAGGCCAGTGAGGTTAATATTCAATATTATATCCTGAAACAAGAATGATAGAATGCAGGCAGAGCTTGAGGATTCTTCTCAAATGAAAATGATTTTCTCTCACTTGCTATTACATCATATTTAACTGAAGAGCTAAATGCCCCCAGCTCCGATTTCAATTACAGGTGATAATGAACATTTTAGGTGTCAAGCACACAGCCAATATTGTTCTAAATCTGTACAGCAATGGAAACGTTGGGTGTCCTTTCTGCACCATCAATCTGCAGTGAGAAAGCCCTGTGTAGCTGTAGTTCTGACTACAGGAGCTGGAGATGTCTTGCTGAAATTACAACAGCATTGCCAGGCATGGTATCTGCAAAAACCACAATGTGTACGAGATTGTTATTCAGACCCATGAAGTCGTATAATTTGTTTCCTTTTCAGATGTAAAGCAGCAAGAGCTCATTCTATTGCTGAAGGAGGCAGGAGGGACACACATTTAACTACCTGATCTGTACTCATTTAATTCTTATACAAAGTCTATAGATTTACCCTGAAGACAAGTTTATATTTCTAAAGGTTGACAATTTACAAGACCTTGTAAACTCATTCAATAATGCAGACTATGTACAGTTAGTTGAAGGTACAAATAAGCTAGATGAATCATTTTTAACTTGAACCAGAGGTTAGCAGTTTAGGCACCATTTTGAGTCCCAATCTGAACAATTCAAGAGCATCATCCTGGAACACTGAACCAAGCACTGACCTGGTTCAGCATTACTGCTATAGTGTCTTAGTTTATTAAAGCAGAACCACCAGCGTTCAGCTGAGACCTTGAGGTGAGGACCATACTACTGAGCTCAAAACTGCTTCAAAGTATGCTCATTTTATTCACACACCTCAATGCATAAATCACAATGAGAGAAAAAATAAAAATGATCTTTATACTGAATAAGGGTGATGATGTCATTACCTATGATTTCACCTAAAATCTGGTGTTCAGGATATTTACTTCCACAACACTACAAGCCTGGGAATGGTGTAAATGCTGTGGATTGGAGCAGAAGATTAAGAGTAATTAAGTGCGACATAATTTCAGATCAGTCACAATAGATACATTAAAAAACAAAACAATTTCCACAGAGTTAAATCCATGCATTTAGCAGAAAAATATTACTTTTCAGAACTAATAAGTTTAGTTCTGCATAATGCCACTGTAGCGACACATCAAGACATGGTGAAGGTACTCCTATAGCTTCCTGACTGAAGGTGTTCAGGTTCAAATGGAAATGAAATAAATAAACTCAAAATAATAAAGCAGTTACTGCAGATTGAAACTTAATTTGAAACTCTCTAAGACTGAACTTGACAAACTGGTGTTCATTTGAATGAGATTAAATATATTTTAAACATGTAGTAGATATCCAACAAAATGAGGGAGCATAAGAACAAAATCAGGTCAGGCATACAACCTCCCTGTGCAATAACAATCCTGGCATGTGCTGACACATGGACCTGATCTGCCTCAGGATAGACTGCTGTGGGATTTCTACTGTCCTACTCGGCCGTCTCCTGTGGAAACTACATGGAAGGGCACTGAACACTAACAGAAGGAGGCACTTCTTTACTCAGAGGCTTGTGGGAGTCAGACATGTTGTTGAAAGTGATATCCTGGCTTCTTCCAAGAAACATCCGGATGAGATCTGCCTATCAAATAGCTCCTAAATACCCAAGGTGGCAGATGGGCTTAATGGCTTTGTAACCATTCTTATGTTAATTACATTGGCAAGTTGGATCCAGAAAGTAACACTAAGCTCAGACCAGGAGAAAATCCTGAACATAGCAAGCCCTCTAATTTTGTTCTTCTTGACCTTGTCCAATTGAAAACTCAGTGTCGTTCAATCTCGCAGTGTCCTCCTGGAAAAGGATCACTTCCGGATTAATGTGCTGCAATAGAAGAACTGTTGGCTCATGGACTTTATCAATGTGTCTCAGGATTCCTTGTGTTAAAGGAGGTTTCTTACCTCATCGACTGGTGGAGCTCAGCAACTCCGCCAGTTGGCTCGAACACAGCAATGGCCACAATGTCTCCACACACAGTCTTATATGTAGTCTGCCAAGGCCAGGATAGCATTCACTGATGAATAAAATTGACTACTTTCTCTGCACCTAACGCAGGTGTTCAGTGTCCAACAAAAGACAGAGATTTTGTCTGTCAGAAAGCTCATCTGGCCTCCGGGCCTTCAGATGGTTCCATGCTCATGCCAAGCTTAGGACATGTTGCTGATGCACAGGTTATTTCTTCCTACTATGTCTCATTCTCTAGTTACTGCATTCTGAAAACAATTATGCAAATGGTTCAGACAAATGTGCAAGCCAAGGGCCTAAGAGGTGACCATCTGACTTCCAGGCAGTGGCCTGTCTCTCATAGATTCTAGTTTTTCTAGGTCTGGTCTACTGATCATTGAAGTGAAACATCTCATTCTGTTTGCAACTCATCTTGCTGACAGGCTGCCTTCAATCATTCTGATAGCAACCAGGTGATCGTCATTACTCAAGCCGGTCACATCGTTCTAGGCTGTGTAAAATCATGTCTTCTTGAGCGGTGGTTCATACAGATTCATATTCAACTCCTGGTGGCAATTTCAACGCAAATATCAAGCCCTGAGCATCTGCCTTTTTAAATAATCGTAGTCGATGTTCAGTATTATGATCCCTAGGCAAAGTAATATTCAAACAATTAATATGCCTGTTGGTTCAGTATTTAAAATGTAAAATAACATTATGCATGAGCCCTAAGAGATACTGATGTAAAACATAGACAGCTGCACTTTCATTGTGTGTCACTGTATTAATTTGAGGAGAAACCTTCAGACTGCCACAGCTTTCTTTTGCAAATAGCTTGCCAAGAATATGGACTTCTTTAATATAGATAGGGCCTTTCAAATTTTGTGAGTGTTTCTAGGCAGTCTGTCTGCCTTTACAGTTGTTCAGTAGTGCCTGCCAAGTGTCTGAAACATTGAAGGCACCTTGTCTGAGATTCACAGACCAGGCACTGCAGGTTCAGGTTCAGGTTACGCCATTAGATGACAGTGATTCAGGTTCCCCAAGGGCCAGTTCCTGATTGGCTGGGTGAAGCCAGATTGGGATGGGTTTGGCTCCTGGCTTACTGATGAACCAGACTTTCTGAGACATCCATGAGCTTTGTAGCATTGCATTGCTCGATGTCTGCTCTGGACCCTGTGGGGTTCACAATAGGGAACAAATGGTATGCTCCATGCCTCCCCCTTCATGCTGGGACCAGAGTTGAGCTGGAAAAGCGGAGCTGATGACAGTAAAACTGAGGGAGGGCAGAAATAAAAAAACATACTGGTGAGTCTGGTTTTAGGAATTAAAAATCAAATAACTGGGCCTGAAATATGTTTACCTTTCTCTTTAGTTGCTTCCTTTATCACCAGTGCACCTAATGATCATCAGAAGCTTATCCATCAAAAGAGAAGCTCTGATTTCAAGGGGACCTGGGCGCAATCAATGGACAACAGACTGCAATCAACACAGCAAGGCCTGTAGATCAGCAAGTCCTAAGAAACACAGCATGAGAGCCAGGCATTTGACTGGGAGTGCGCTGGCACATCAGTGTAAGTGCACTGGCTTCCCTCGAGCACCAGCACAGAACGGTGCTGCAGGGGCGCAGCATCTGCCTGTTGGTTTTCTTTCCACCCCTGCTCTTACTGAGCTCATCGTTAGCGGAACCGGACCAATCGAATGATTTCAGCTGCTGGTGAATCAAAGAGAGCTAGAAAAACCTGATGGATTCTAGGCCTCGATCACTGGGCCAGCTGTAGGTTACAGTCTGAAAGTCTGCCTAAAATATCCCACTCAGAAACACGGTGAGGAATGTGCCCCTTATTTATTCTCCTTCATTGTAATGCCTAGTGTCATGCCTATAACAGAACAGACAGCTGGCCCCTCTTTTACAATACAGAGATTTCTGTGAGGGCAGACCAATATATCCTCCTTTTACTAGGACATCTGTACAGATGGAGAGGGTGTTAGTATTCCTCATGTGTTAATTTAGGATATTTGCATATTAAAAGTGGCAAATGTAAGATTTTAAAGTGCAATCATTCCTCAAATTCAAGAATTGTACGATCAGTGCCTCAACATTTTACTGTAGTAAAGTAAGCAGTTTCAGGTTCAACACTTTTTTAAGGTGCAGCAGCAATCTTAATGAGCTGTTCTGAAGTCATAAACATTTAAAAGCCCCTTTAGCAGTAGACCTTCTAAACAATAAGAAAGTTACTTCTTAGGTACTTTTTTTTTTTACTAAGCAACACATGCACACACCCCAGATAAACAACTTTATGAAAATAACGAAGGCAGGTTCGGCACCATCACTATTAGAATGATAAAAAAATTAGGCTATCTATTTAAAGTTATCAATTTAGAATGAGTAAATAATATTGTTTCTTCCTCTAACTCCCAAGACATCCAACATTTTCTAACTTTTACACACACAGATACACTCACCTAAGGCCAGTTTTCCCAGAAGTCAATTAAACTACCATTCTTTGAGCTAGGCAAGACACTCCAAATACTTCATACACATTCGTCTTCTGACACATACATTAGGATCTAACTGAACTACTGAAAAGTATCTTCCGAAGGGATTTTATGAGCAAGGTGCAGCCCTTATCCACAGCTCACCTCTGCTGCTGTCTAGTGGGGCCGCTTGTGTCTCCCAGGTGGGGCTGCTGGTGCAGAATGGTCACTTGTGTGTCTCCCAGGTGGGGCTGCTGGTGCAGAATGAACACTGTGTGTCTCCCAGGTGGGGCTGCTGGTGCAGAATGGTCACTTGTGTGTCTCCCAGGTGGGGCTGCTGGTGCAGAATGGCCACTTGTGTGTCTCCCAGGTGGGGCTGCTGGTGCAGAATGGTCACTTGTGTGTCTCCCAGGTGGGGCTGCTGGTGCAGAATGGTCACTTGTGTGTCTCCCTGGTGCACTTCGACGGAAGTGGAAGTAGGTGCCCTCCAACATATGTAAAGGGCCCGTGGAAGCCCCCCTTTTTATTGTGTAGCTTGGCCAGGGGGTTTCCACATGAACCGTAACTTCCAATGGGAACATCCCACCGCTGCCACCAGATGTGGAGAGCCCCCCTTTTATTGGGTTGTGTGGCCAGGGGGTCCCCACATGAACTGTTACATCATCTTTCCATAACCCGTGAGCATCTCAACCCAGACAGCAGCGGCAGTCACCTCTCTCGGTTGATTCCGGTTGGCCAGGTGCGCTCATTATCCGCCTTCTGACTTACCAGCTCCCCAACCAGGAAAACAACCGATGCCTGCTAGCGTAACCTCATCCCGCTATGCTCACTGCTTTATAAAAACTCTGTGGAAAGGTCCTGTGGCAAAGGCCTCATGAACTGCAGTTTTAGGGAGCTGAAGTCACCAGGTGCAGCCAATTCCATGATTTCCCTGTGAGAATCCAAAGAATGTAGCTCATTATAATGAACTGCATGAAATATGTGAATCTTCAGTATTTCTGGGATATTGCTTGAGTTTTAATGTCTGGCAAGTTACAAGTGACTGACTTATTGGACAAGGCATCTTCGATTCAAAATGAAATGATTTCAAAAAAAGTGATTCAAACTGAACGGATTTATTTTTCCCTTCGCACATACACAAAACCAGAGCTTCAAGGCGAACCAGTTAAACGGACACATCAGCAGAAAACAAGTGACAAAAAACGAAAGAAAGGCGTCAATCTTTAGACACAATTATGTGTTTTCTAAAAAGAAAGATGTGTGGGCTAAGCATACTCTGCTTAAAGGTAAGAACAGACAAAACAGCTCTGAGAAATATTTCCACAGCAACAGAAAACAGCAGAGCAGGGGTTTTGATTTCAGTACTAAAGCCAATTTGCAAGTTGACACAAATTCAAAGTGCTGACCATTGCTGTCTGTCCCTTTCTTTGCATCACTGTGATAATCTGAGGTGTGAAATGTTTACATTGTTTAGTCCACAGATACATTATTACTCACAGCTGGGATTTTGTGTTCCAAGGTTAGGTTGAAAAGACAACCTGGACAAAAGATCACCAAAATATTCATTTTTAAATGAATTTTTTAAATGATTTTTTTTTTTCTGTAGGAAGGCTGGGTTGGAGTGTGTTGGTGAGGGGATGCGGTGCTTCTGATTCATTGTGACTGCTGTATGTTTTAGAGAAGCACATTTCTGGGCACTGTGCGGGCCAGATCTTTCTGTTCATTTGGCTTCACAGCCATTCACCCCCATCTTTTAAACATTTCCCATGAGGCAGTGCGCTAGTGGGGACAAAGCATCTTGGGGAAGGATTATCCACAGGGATGTCACTAGTGTCCTCCACAGGGGGTAGAGGGTACCGGCGGGGGTGGTGTTGGATATAATAATGTCATAATAATAATAATAATAATAATAATGACAATAATTGCTTATACTTATATAGTGCTTTTCTGGGCACTCCACTCAAAGCGCTTTACAGGTAATGGGGATCCCCTCCACCACCACCGGTGTGCAGCCCCACCTGGACGATGGCCGGAGGATTGCGCAGAATGAAGCACACGCCTTTTGATGTGAGTCAAATCAACATTTGTGACAGTCCAGAGTTAGAAATCAAGCGAAATACAACTGCTTGTGGTGCTTTATCGAGGTGGAGAGTAACTGGCCAGACCCAGCCTAGCTTGATAGCAGTCATAGCATACAGGTGTGAAAAGGTTAATGTTTTAAGGTGGGCTTTTGCAACTGTAATTGACAGTCACATTATGAAGCTGCAGCTTTAACAGAGGAGGACAAACAAGAGAGCTTGATTAGGCATGAAGAAAGACTGATGACTCTGAGGGGAGAGGGAACGAGAAGAAAAAGGAATATGATGCCGATGATGCCTTTTTATTGAATTCCTGCTATTAGATATTTCCTTCTTTCTTTTGTACTCCCATTCTTTGAACTCTGACAGGCAGTGATTGCTTGCATGGGCACGCCATCGTTTGTGGAGAGGTCCAGCCCTGCGTTTCCATTATCGCTGCTTCTCGTTAAGGACATGAAGGAGTTTTGTTTTGCCTTGTCGTCACGGACAGAGGGGCTGGCGGTGCCATCATGACTGTGAATCTGCACTGCTGAGGCAGCCTAATAGCATTTTATGGGATGTCTTGCAGGTGCAAAATAACAGCCATTAAGCTTCACCACCTTATAAAAGACCAAGCATTTGCCAGCCATTTCTCACATGTCAAATATTGACCCTTGGAGAATAGGAAAAGCACTGAGCACAGTGGAAGAGATTATATTTGCAGAAAAAAAATGACACTCATCTATGTCAATTGCTTCTTCCAGGGCGATGCTCAGTGTTGGACACAAAGAAATGGCATGAAATTCTTAAAGTCCTACATGATGCAATATTGTCTCTATATGTGGGGCATTGCAAAATAAATAAAATGCTAATATTGTTAGCGTTTTTGTCCATTTTTTACTGCCTGTGTTGCACTATTTGTCCATTGTTACTTTATGCTGTTTAACTGTTAAACAGTTTTTCTTCCCATTCTGCTCTTGACTGGGGGCTTCTGCTTTGTGGTACTTGTAATTGCATTTGTTATAAATTAAATTGCGGGGATTTGGACTCCCCTGCCAAGTGAACAAGCCTGGAACGATTCTCTGAGAAGCACACGAGCCAATCCAAAACAGAAAGCCAAAATAGAAACATAACCTCAGGTCTCGACAGCAAAATGAAAAGGGGGATTTGTTCTTTATAGACACTGCTCACTTTGCCATTGCTACAGGCACTCAGTGTATACACAGTGAAATCAATCACCAATAAGAAAGGTAAAATACATCATAGAGGGAATTTTAAGATGGAAAATGACTAGGGACAAGCAGAGACACACGGAAACTCGAAAGTCCTTGCATGGCAAAATGTTCTTCCGCACAGAATCTGTTCAGAACCACACAGCCAAAAGTGCTGGCCTTACAAGAGCCCTTCATATGAGGAAGACGTAATGATAAATAACATACATTTCTCAGCTAAAAAGGAATAAAACAAGGCTGATCTTACCTGCACAAAATGGTACAGATTGAACAGACGGCCTATCCTTTCCTGGAGCCAAGTTTGGATCAAGTGTCCCTAGACAGGACTTGTAGTCCATCAGGTGCCGAGGAGGAGACAGATTCACAGCTGAAAATGAAGAACAATTCCTGTACATCGTAATGAAAACCAGTCATAAAATACCTGTCAAACTGGGCTTTTAACATGTTTTAAAATCACATTTCCATAGGGAAACAGAGAGCATTGTTCCACAGAAAGGATCCATGGCTGATCTGAGCATCTATTTCCAGGCATTATGTGAGAGTGTGACAGTCTCGGTTCCGCGCGGGGTCGTGCCCCCCGCCGCCCGTTCTGGCCCCCACACCTGGGGCGCGAACCCAGGTCTCCGGCGTAACGCAACAGGGCACCAGCCGGGTGAGCTAAAGTAGACCTCCCTCAACCCAGGCGGCTGAGGACCCTCCTACGCGCAGTGAGGGCGCTGACGTCACCCCACTAGTTCCACTACATAAGGAAAATAAAGTTGGGGGTAGTTCTATAAAATGGCTACTAAGGAAATAATAAGCATTTTCATTAGGTTTCGGGCTACCAATATAGGAAAGTCAATAAACCAAAACCATAGGCCACACTGCAACACATCTGGACAAAACAAGCGGTGCAGAGAAATAAACAAATCCTACCTGTGACTTGTATCATTGGTGATGCATGGACTAGGAGTTCTCCCTGCATAACGTTTGAAAACAATGGACTCATTGTCATTACATGTCCCATAAGGATGGGTTCAACAAAGTGTCTCCAAAAAGTCTAATTATTGGCAAAATGAGACCAAAAAGCACTACAATGTAAAACAATAAAAAAAAAGACTAAACTCCTGTAACCATGGAAAATATGTGGACTAGCTGGCAAACCTGCTAACTAGCTAACCTTTTCAAGTACTGTACTGTATCTCCACCTTTGTCGTCGGGAAACAGTCAAGAGAAGCAGGAAACATGAAGTCATGTGATGAGGAAAGACAGTAGCCGGTAATAAGTCAAAGAAGGAATAAATGTATATTAATTACGCCCTTTTTGTGGCCAATGTGAAAATCCTTACACTTTTCCTACCGTTGTGCCTCTCCACAATGGTACCACCCCATAAGTACCACATCCCAAGATAAAGTGATACAGCCTTCCAGAAAACACAATGACACCCATTGCATTATCTTAGTCTGCTCAGAAAGACACAAGAGTGTTCTAGGAAAAAAATCAGTTACTCTAGCCAGCAATACATTTTTAAAATTGCTATCTAAAATGGTTTAACCTGCAGTGCTCTAAGATCTGAACAGAATTAAACCACATTTTGTGTTCTTCCCGTTTATCTGGGAAACAATCCAATCTGGTGTTATATTAATTTTAACTTTGGTTTCTTTGTCCATCTAACCCTGGGTCCTACCATCTACCCATCTGCAAAACTACAGATGAGAGAGGGGGAAAGGCTTCTGAATTGTGAGTGACACATTTCCCCTCAGTCTGCCAAAGAAACAAATCGTGATTATTACAATAAACAGTATAAAAACAAAACTGACTGCAAGGCAGAGATTAATACATTAGAGAGAGACTGGGGTAGATATGAAACTAATTAAGTAAGCCCAAACTAATTCTCGGTGAGAGACTGAGAAAGAGAAGTACCTCAGTTTAAATCTCCTCGCTTGGCGCTTAACTGATAAGCAGCTGGGAAACATACATTAATGTAATTTGTTACTCTGACTACCTGAGAGGTGCTCTCAGAGATGAGAAAATGCCACTGGGGAATTAATAAATGTTTCTGAACTCCCCAACTGTACGGCTGTAAATTACACACGAACCAAACAAAGATTGATGGGCAAATAAACACTGCAATTCATGCACATAGGCAATATCCCACAGTTAAAAAGTGGATACATTTTAATGACCATATTCCACCTGTTCAGGGTGGCAGTGTGGAGCTGTGGTCAGGGTTCTGGTTATAAAAAATGGAGGATTGTGGTTTCTAACCCTGGTTGGGACACTGCTGCTGTTCTCTTGAGCAAGGAACTTCAGCCACACAGCTCCAGTAGAATACCCAGCTGGAGAAATGGGTGCGAATGTAAGTCTCTTTGAATTAAAACGCCTGTGGAGCAGAGCAAGGCGCCTGACTACTCTGTCACTAATGGCTTTTTGCAGCTTCTGGTTTATTTAGTCTTTCAGATCGTTCAGCTCTGCTTTAATGTCTCTTTTGGATTCACCTTTGAACTCCTTTAGTTCCTTCTTCATCTCCGTCTTAAGATCATTTTTTTTTTCCCAATAGCGTAAATCGCCCGGAAGGCTTTACTCACGTCTTCGACGTCGCCAAATTCTCTCTCTGGGGAGCCGTGCTCATCGGCATCTGTTCTCGCTTCGGGGGCTACTTGTGCTTTTTGTTTCGGTGGACCTTTCTCGGACTCTGCCCCACTCGTATTGGGATTGTAAGATTGGTTATGTTTTTTTTTTTGTAATATTTGAATTTCATGGGGTTTTACTCTCAATAACCGGGAGTTAAAGCCGCCGGATCTATTACTGCGTCACCGGGTGTCCTGCCTGAATACTCTTAACAAAATCTGCAGGTTGCGCTTGGTTACTTTGGAAACGTTTGTCTGAATAAAATATTTCAAGAGCAGAGAAACTCTGCTTCAAAGTATGTAAGTATTGATAAATAAAAAAAAACAACAAAAGGGAGATTTGTCAATTGCCTTCTAACGAAGCAGAATGTTTGCTGATCCAAAAAAAAACAGTTTTTTTTTGCTAATAAAACCTTCATACTGCAGGGGTCACTCTAGGGTGGACCTTGGCCCAGTGACCATATTGGAATGCGAATGGCAGAAGCTAAATGACAGCTGTCCCTATTCATGTTTTCCTTCTACCCACAGAAAGCGGACTCTAGCTCCTCAGAGCCATAAGAACAGAATCAGTGTCAGAGTACTTGCATTGTGGTCAGATATGGTCCCCATTCTCTTAATCACTCCTGGCCATCATGCCATACAATCACGTTTTATCGGCGATTGTTTACAGCAGGAACTTACAGCAGGCCCCATGGCTATAGGGAATTGCTTCCTGGGTGAGATTTGATTAGCAATATAAAACATAGCAATAACGCCAAAAAAAAAAATTTTGGATTGTAGCCAGGAGGGCAGCTTTCTCTTCTTGGCCACAGGGAAGAAACCTTGCAGGAGAGCTGTTGTATTGAGCTGGGGGACGTTTTTGGTGCCTGAGGCCTGCTGTTTCCCCGTTTTGTCCCAGACAGGGTCCCTTCGGAGAAGTCAGTCGCGGCAAAACAATAGGGCACAACCTCAGGGATCGGAAGAGCCAACCTCTCCAGCTTCAGCTTGATTTCACGATGGCTTGAGCAGTTGGAGTTGTTTGCTTAATTAGAGCACATTTTCCAGATGTTTGTTCACTGGGTATTTTGTAGCTCCCTGTAAACATACAGATCTTAATTTTTTTATTGTTCTTTCAAATTGTAAATGGCTAAGTAAAGAATTTCATAATACAGACTTAAATATACATAATTTAGTGACATCAAATCAGTACCAACATTCAGAAATAGCGATTGCTACTTATATTCTGTTTCATTGTCCCACTGTCACTGAATTTATATAATATATGTTTATTTCAGATTCATTTTTTCCTGTGTGTGATTTCCTTAATAAAAACAGCTGTTATGTTGTCCTCGCACCTGACACATTTAATTAGCAATCCAATCTTTCATAAGAACCCCGCAGTTCATCCCTTGGCAAAAGTAAACAAACAACTGTTCGCTAACTGTTGCCTTCAGCTCCTAATGCTTTTCATGATTATGAATTCATCAGCCTGCCAGAACAGACAGAAAGACTTAGTATAAAGTGTAAGATGTAAGAGCTTTCATCAAATTTCTAGTTTGTCAGCTAGATCAGTTATCTAGAGAGCAACATTATGATTGCTAGAAAGTGTGCATGTGGGTGACTAATCTCTCTAGAGACACCATAAATGTTGCACTGAGGCTTCAAAATAGTATTTTCTGAAGCACTTTTGTTTTTCTAAAATTCGGAATTGCCAGTTTGTTTTTATGCGCAGGCTTTGCAAATTTGGAATCGTCTATTAAAAAGTCAGCCGAAATCGTACCTCGTTCGTGCCTTGAAGGGCGAGGAATAGCCATGCTTTCTTGTGAAACACACACTTGTCGGAACCATGTGCTGTCTTTTTACTGCACGACCCACAGGTGCCCAAACCACATTTACTGTCACACTGCCAGCCCAACTAGACAGCTTACTTTCCACCCACGACAAATTCACACAACCTGGCAAGCAACTGTACAGGACTGAATCAGTGGTTTTCTCAGGAATCCAACCAGCCTGGGCAAAGGTGAACACATCCAAGTGTTAATCTGCCAACACAACACATGGATGAGCACATGGTGTGCAGAAGAAGGCTTCTGCTTTCTTGACCACTAAAACCTTTCCAAAGCAAAGGTGACAGATTACTGCTAAATGAGATTCTCACTGGTTATCTTGGCACAAAATTCCACAAAGAAACCCAAAAGCCTTTAAACGAGAAAGGAATGGGGGGAACCAGAGAAAACTGAAAAGGAAATTACACAAGGAGCAAAAAACAAGGGAAAACAACAGGGAAAAACACAACAAATGATCAGGTAATTAATTGCTTCTACCCAAAAGCAACAGCTATTAGAAACAAATGAGATGAGATAGAAACTACCACATTACCGGGCAATTATGATGTTACTGGAGTCCCAGAAACATGGCTAACTGAGAATGATGGAGAGGAATGTAATTTAAGTCGATACACTTTGTTCCCGAGAGACAGGAAATATAAAAGAGGGGGAGGGGAACACTAACTATATTTCAAAAAGAATATTTAGGCTCAGGGACTAAAGCTAGAGAAATCAAGAGTTCCCGATTCATAGATCAGACTAATTAGAGAAAAACATGCCGAAGGTACAGAGTAAGGAACATGCTACAGACCACCCTAAACAGATTTCGATCATAATGCAACGGTGTGTAATTAATACTTTATTTTCAAATTAAGAAGTTGTTTTAATGGGGAACTCCAGTTTTCCCCTCTTAGACTGGAGAAAATCTGTAGGCTGTCAGCAACAGAAACCGAAATGGACAGATGTGGTTCATGACTGCTTTCTTCCCCAGTCTGTCTGAGAACCTGCAAGAAAACATCCTTGTACAGATCTTGTCTTTTCAAACCATCAGGAAACAGGGAGGCATCAGGGAACTGCAATCATATTTTGAGAATGTAAAGTTTGAGTAGAACATAGAAGTTCTGGAAAGGTGGATGACATCTGCAAACAACTAGCATATGACTTTTAATATAGACAAGTGCAAGACTTTATATCCAGGTAACAAAAACATAAACTATCAACACAAAATGGAAAACTGTGATAGAAGAGACAATGTATGCATATGCTGACATCTAGACAATGTGAGAAAAAAGACAAACAACATGGTTGTCTAGTGAAGATTGTACTGGCAAACGTATAAGAACTAAAATCAAGCAAATTTTCATCAACACATGCAGGATATACAGTACAGTGGGCACTGTATGACCCAAACTTCCAACAAGCTCTGAAGTTTTGGATATTCTGTGGCCAAGTTTCACCCATAGCTGGAAGGGAGAGACAATGAGTGTGCAACATGAGCCTTCTGGGTGAGCAGATCTTGTTCCAGCAAGCTTAAAGATCTCTTTTCACCCTGAGTGATAAAGCCCTCTGCTGGACAGGGGGACCTTACAGTTTGGGCACATGCCCAGGGTAAATGGACATCTCTTCTCTGTTACATTCTGTGTGCCATCCCATTCCTGGAATAAATATGTAAACCTAAGTGTTTGCATAACAGGTTTCTTACATTTCTTATAAACTGAGTTCTTAGAAACGGTGTTTCAGCAATAACGTTAATTTACTGGTAGGAAAGTGTTACTGTAATTATTGTGGTCCATCCTACTCTCCATGTGGTGCTTTGTTCTGTGTGAGCATTTGAAAAATCAGCAGTCTTCCACTGTAATATTCTTTGGGGTTTCTAATGGCAAAGGGGAAACGATTATGAACTAGTATCATGAAAAACCGCAAAATAAAAAATCCTTCAAATAAAAGACAATTCCCACATCAACTAGAGTCTTCATGAAAAAGTCCAGAACCCACACACATTCTCAAATCCGGCTGGATGCACATTTACTTCAAAAAGAGCATAAAGACTTCCACAGCACTCTGTGTAAATACAAAGGCATCATTCTTCACAGTGAATTTAGAGGGTAAAAAAGTGTCTTCCTGATACATGAACTTTGGTTGCCTCCTCAAAGACTCACACAAAGCTGTTACAGATGTTCAACCCGCACGTCATTGTTTAATGATCAACGACTTGCATTGCCATTAGCTATGAAAAAATTAGTTCATCCAGCTTTCCGGGACTAGTTCATTTTTGCACTGAAAGAATGTGGTTTAGAGCCATTTTTTTTGCTTCCTTTTTCTGGCCCAGAGTCAATCCGTGGGGATTGTGAACCAAAGGGATTAAGAGACGTCTTCCATTCCTTCCTCCTGCTGACGGACGGCCGATTGCGGCTGATGTATCCAACCCCGTGACGACGTACAAGTGGCCCGTGAGAGGGAGCCAGGACCCAGCGCTGAGAGGACCGGAGGCCGGGAGAACAGAGAAGTTCTGTTGGGGTTGGCAAGCGGAGAGGTGTCAAAGGGAAAGCCGTGGCACAAAGCGCTCAACGTGGCAATGGAAGTCAATCATGGTTGTGCTGTAGCTGATGTCACGGATGTCGGAAAGGACGAACCATGGAGAGGCAGGAGAGCGGAAAAAGACCCTATGCGAAGAGACGGAACAGGGAGTTAGCCCGGGCTCAGCAGTGCAAAGAGTTCTGGAATTGCTGCATAGAAACCAATGCCCTCAGGTCACGGACGGAGCAGCGACCTGGTGTTAGGCGGGTCTCAGGACATCCAAACGTTAATGCTGAGCGAAGGTGAAAGAGTGACCCGGAAATATATAGCCCCAGAGATAGAGACACCGGAAGGACAGCAGAGCACAGGAAACTAGGGACAGGACAGAGTAGGAGCGCCCTCTGGCTGCAGAGGGTGTGACAGCTGAGCAGCGTGTGTGGGGTGACTGAGGGGAGGGAACACTCTTTAAAATTTCATGATGCTGTCGCCCTGAGTTACAGCACACGGTGAAATAACAAGAGCGCATGGGAGGTTCTACTGATTCCCTTTCAGGTGCTGTCAGTCATAGACGCAGAGACAAAACGAGGACTTTGTAATTCAGAGGAGGGACCACCTGATGGCTCACGAGAATCTTCACTGTGGCAGAGCTGTTTCATGACATCCTGGTGTGGTCTGGCAAAACTATTCCTCTTACTAGCCACGGAATGGCTATTAATATCTCGTGTCTTGTGATCGCCAAGCGATTTTAGAAGAAATTAATGATAGAGGGACTTAAGAAGCAGAACAAGAATAAAGTAACATGCTTCTTTTCTTGTTGTAACATGTGCAGTTGTGCTGAAGGTGTCTGCTGTGATTGCCCATGTATTTTAAAGGGCTGCTCATTTTAAAAAGGCAATGGATGTTGAGGGTGAGAGGACTGTCCGGGACGACCAATCAGATGGAAAGACAGTGATGTCACTCCTTGGATTATGAGAAGGAGGTGTACGTCATTACCAAAAATGACGATGGCAGAGTATGAGGCAGACACTTTCTCAGTCTCTGGGGACTAAGTGACAGAAAATAGTCTCCGCATCTCAGCATTATATAAAAACCCATCTTATGAACATTGCAGCTTCAAGCAAAACTAACTTTCTGTTAACAGTAAGAGACTGGATTCTTGTGCCACAAGCTGTGGAATGTGACTAGGGAAAAACACAGCGAGGAATCTTTTGTTTGAAAAGGAAAAAAATATATAGTATGGCTGTGAATTAGATTACAAATCAATATCTACTTCAGCTAAAGCTATGACACTATAACGGATTAGTCTCCAAATGAACCTTTATTTATTGTTGTCTTGGTATTAGGATGAATTAGATGGAGGTAAAAATCCTGATAGGAAGATATCCCACTATTTTCTCTCACAGTTGACAGCATACTCTACCTATTTCCACATATCCCAGGTAGTTTATGTGCCCTGCCTTACTCTCACATTGATAGCAGGGAAATATATTTGGGTGACTTTTTCAATGGCTTCTCAAATGGCTTCTAAAGTTGTTTGCATGCTGCTGGGATGGTCCAGTAACAAAAAGTATGTTGGACTGTGCTCAAACTGTTCAGCCCATTCAAATTTCCAAGCAGATGAGCTTGCACAATCTGCTTAAGAAGATTTGCATTTTGACTGAAATGGGGTTTTGGGAACTTTCGGCAGTTCTGTAACTTTTTGAGCACCTGAATGAGTACACAAACAGAATAACTTGCAATTGCTTTTTAGTGTTTTAAAAGCTGTTGTTAAACGTCGAAGTTGGAAGTCTAAATCATACTGAAAAATTCAGTCATTCCACAACTCTTCACAAGAGCAGCAATGCCATTAAACTGTTGTTCTGGATGCATTCAAAGCTGTCTTAAAGCAGTCCTTTACAGGAAAGCCCTCAGTCCTCTTGCAGAACAATTATGTTCAAATGTACCCACTGGCAGATAATGAACATTTATCACGGAGGTGCACTGTTTCTTCAGAAATTGCCTTTAACATAAACCAGCCCTTACAGCTTGTCTACCTATTTTCATTTCAGTCCTTTTCTTGACACAACACATCTGATGATGTTGATGTCGACGATGATGATTAACATTATTATGCTAGTGCAGTGGTTAGCTTTGCTGCTTCTCAGCTTGGGGGCACTGGGTTCAACCCATTCACTTTGTAATCACTTCAGGATTGCAGTGGAGCAGGAGTCTCTCCCGGAGAGCAACACCCAAAAAGCAGGGGACACCCCGGATGAAAGACAAGTCCATCGCAGGGCACACACAGCAACACGCACACACTCACACCAGGGCCAGTGTTCCCAGTATGTCGCTATACTGTGGGAGAAAACTAGAGCACTTGGAGGAAACCCAAGCAAACAGGGGGAGAACATACAAACGTCTTGCAGATAGCACCCCAGGAATATAACCTAGGGCCCCAGCTTGCGAGGCAGCAATGCTAACAACTGCACTACCATGCCAGCCATTAGTATATTTTAATTTTTATATAATAATATTTAGTATTTAAGAAATAAACTGTGAAGAAAATGAATAATGCATTGAATTAATTTTATTTTGTAATGCCAACAGATTTGCAGACATGTTGTTTAATAATATGGTCATTCGTTTTGCATTTATCACATCTGCATTTCACAGACCTATTCTTGAATTTCTTCCTATGCAGGTGAGTATCAACAAGTCCTACTTGTCCTTGTCTGTGTGACACAGGAAGTGGAATCACCTTTTCTGCTTTTTTATATCAGCACAGGCGATGACATCTAAATCCATAGTCTATTTCCTAAGAGTGATAGGAACCATCTCAAATCATTTTGCTGCAGTCTGCCTACAAATGAGCTCTGTTGCTTCTTATTCCATAACAAATCCTTCTACATATCCATCACCGAGATTCAAGGTGCCACCTTCGTTATTTTCCAATTTATACAGTAGAAAGGAAATAATTTACTCATCATCAGCGCCCTGTACACTAAATTAAATCGGGTAGATTCTGAAGATATTATCACTCTGTTTCCATAAAATGCTATCGCAAATCATTCCTGTGCCTTTGGAATGCCATTTCATCTTTGTGTACTCGGAGGCATTGATCAGAGATTGCTATCAGCGTCAGGGAACAGTGCTTTCTTAAACTTTCTTGAACTCTGCCATTTCTTTTGGGTGCTTTCAGTGGTGTAACCTCTAGTGTCCTTCCAGGTTAAAAGCCTTAAACACAGCACATCATTAATGCTCATTAATGCTCATTAATGGTTAATTCTTTCTAGTCTCTGTGACAGTAAAAAAACAACAGAAACACTAGTCTAAAATATTCAGATACAAATGTTCATGTTAAGCGGTTTCTACCATTTGGCCCATCATTTCTGAAAGATTGGACTCCTGGCATTGAGCTGGGATAGCCTCTAAAATTTAGATGAAGAAACAGAGCTGCAATTGTGTGAGGCTAAAACAAGGTCCAGCAAGTATACAAAGTGGAAAGAAAAAAGGAAATAGAGACATGAAGACTATGAATGAAACACAGAAATAAAATGTAGATGACTACTGCTTGAACAGCATTTTTTAAATTGATATATAATCTAACATGAGACAAGGAAACTGGATCATAATGCTTTGAAAATGGTCCTCTTGACCTCTTTTTCTCTATTGGGGCTAAATAAACTACCAGATACAGTCTTTACTGCTGGAAACTAGTGAGGAGGTCATTCGCCAAAGATGTCTTAGCTTCTCAAATCTTGAGAATGCAACTCATAGATGTTGCATTTATTGCCCTGTGATTAGTGAGATTCTGCATTTCTAGCATCACAAAGCAGCACATCTTCTCTTCTATGTCATATATAATAATACTCTGCCCTTGCATCACCTATGGTGTGAAACGTGCATGAAATGCAGACACTTTGCATTTATATTCTACATGAACACCTACCCAGGGAGTAAGGTTCCTAGATTTTTCTAGCCCCATATAAATATTTTAATATACAGTATGAGGCTTATATAAATAAATTCTGGTATCAATACATAATATATGAAGCCTATATACATTTATTCTGGTATGTACATATACTATATGAGACCTATATGAATCTATACTGGTATACATTGTATATAATAAATGACCCTATATAAATCTATACTGTATATAAAATATGAGGCCTGCGTGTTTATATAATCTATAAGGCTTATATAAATATATACAGGTATGTATGAGGAATATATATATACATACAGTATTAATAGATGTTGCAAAACCAGCAGGCATGGCCAGTAAAGTGCTCCCACCCTGGACTGGAGCATACACGACTCTCATGTGGTCTGATTAAGATCAGGGAAGGGACTGACTTCTCCAGAAACCATTTACAGCCATCAAAAAGAGGGGGTGCTCACCCCTTCTTTGACCCTAGTGGCAGGAACATCGGCCTGCTGTATGAGCATCTCCATCAGGCCATGTACAATACCCAAGGCCGTGTTTCCAGATACTGCCCGCTCTCCTGAAAGCTGTCACACACACAGTAGCAATGGTGTAATTTTCTGCAGGGTAGGGTGTACTTGAACACTCATATGACTTTTGGACAGCTGTACTGTGACATGAGAAGGATGGGCAGCTGTATGAAACCTCCTGTGTACCTATTCTCCGATCTGCTTGGACAGAATGTTAAGTGGTGTTTGGATGATGCAGAACCCACCCCAAGTCTAAATCGTCTGGATGTTTCTGAGTTAGGGATACACCAAAGAGAGAGTCCTGCTGAATGGAGCTATTACAAAGTTTAAATGGTGATCTCCTCTTTTAGGAATGTTTGACTGATTACAAGGCAAAACTTTTCCAGATGTTTTTATTGCTATACCTTCACTTGAAGATAACTCTTCAGCTTCAGCTTAAGATATCATAAATAGCACGTGCTAAAGTCTGGAGACAGCAATACCCTTCTCACCTGATAAAAACCTCAGGTTAGCACCAATATGAACAACTGCACAGTGTTTCTTTTGTTTGTTCAAATATGAGCTAATAGTTAAATTATGTATTACTTGTTAATATACAATATTGTTACATGTCTGTATACATATGGAATAAGTTAAAAACAATAGCAGGTGGGTTGACCAAGCTCACCAGAGTTAAGCAGAAGTGCGACATTCTTCTGAATAATAAAATCTCTGTACAGCCTGCTGCTGCTCTGAGAATAAAACAGGCAGAAGCTGAACAATGGCATTTGTCAGGAGATTTAGACTTACCCTGCCTAAAATGTGTTTTACTGTAATTGCAGCAGACGCAGCAACGATGTGCATTCCTATTCAGGTGGGTGTTGGTGTAATTGAAGCAAAAACACAGAAAAAACAGCAATATTGATAATTGAAATACGTGTTGCAATGGCTATATTACAACCCACCAACTAGGGAGATGGCTTCCTCCTTTTCTCTCTTGCTCTCTGGTTTTGGGTTAATTGCTTTGCGGTACAAAGCCAGCTTTCTTTCCGGCCCCCTTCTACAGATAAATGAAGCAGGCAGACTGCAGGTTTCACAATAAAAGATATTGAATTTCATCTCCTTTTCACAGCAAATAGGCAAATAGATAAACCAATTAAACTGCTGCCGATAGCTTTATTCCTGTAGAGAGGAGCGTAGTTCAGACAATAAAAATTTGACTCCAGTGTCAATATTTGATCGTTCTTGAGGGGACCTTGAGACAGGGTGGAAGGTGTAGTACAGCACATTTTTATTGAACCAGAAGCTTTCTGCTGTCTTAGTTATCCAGAAATGCCTTGGATGGCTCTAAATATCTTGCACTGAACACGCAACTGTTCAGTGTTCTGGCAGGACTCTGAGAGATATATTGTTACAGTAAAATAAGAAAGTATTCTAAAAGATTTTTCCATCATAACCTTCATGCAATCTTCACTTTTTTCAGTTTACTTACAACATATGTGAAATATCCTAATTAGGAACATACACTGTAAATGTCTAAAACTCCAATTTTGTCAAATGCATCTTCAGTATAAGGAATGAATCCACACAGTACAACACATTTAATCTTATA
The DNA here is from genome assembly GCF_059453375.1 of Lepisosteus platostomus. NCBI lineage: Eukaryota > Metazoa > Chordata > Actinopteri > Semionotiformes > Lepisosteidae > Lepisosteus > Lepisosteus platostomus. The sequence continues at coordinate 4,557,049 of NC_142613.1, forward strand.
ATTTACTATATGTTTACATTTCAAACAACCATATTAAAAAAATATGTTTAACTGGTTAAAGGTTAAAAATCTGACACCTTTAATCCTATCAGTGTTTTGAGAAAGATTTCTTCTTTAACCTTAGAACACAGAAGTGAAAACTACTTTCTTGAGGTTCATACTGGAGGGTAAAAGCCCTAGAATTGTGAGCCTTATTATCGACGCACACAGTTTTGACACACACTACATGTGACAGTAGCACACACAATATATTCTATGCTACTGACATATACAGAACATATTTTCATCTGGTAAAAATCTCTCACTGGTCTCACCACAGATTCGTATTAATTTATAATGAGTCTCATTCTGTATTTTGTCCTCAGGGCATTTTCAATGGTCTTCAAAGCTTGTTTGACCACAACCATCTTGTTCCATCAAACATTCTTTGCAGACGTATCCAGCTGTTCTGGGAAGGATCTGCAAGCACGCAGTCTCTGTATCAAAGTACCACTGCTCCTCTTCGATACAGATGAAGTATTTCCCTAAGGTAGTGATTAATATTTTCTTTCCATTTACATCCTCAACAGAGTTCAATAAATTGGTTTTAGCTGCAGCTGTGATCAAAATGTAAATGCAAGTGTCTCCACTGGGTTTGGAAAACCCCTCCTCATCACCTAGCTTGGTAGTAGGAACAGGTAGAAACTGCAGATGGCCCAAGAGAGTTGAGTGTGCTAGGCTGATGAGAGCTTATGAACTTGTCCCAGGTGAAAGCCTCCCTTCCTCACCTGATGACTCTTCAGGAAACAATGCCAACTTATTCTCCTCTCAAGGTCTCAGGGCTGAAGAGTTACGGTCCTGCAGGTTTTACTTATAGCTTTGATTGGCCAAGGTCAGAGTAATCTTGTCTAGCACAAGACCTGGGTCTGAGCTCATTCAAAGCTTGAGACCTAACTAGCAATCTAGACATCAAGCCAAGACAAGCTTCCATTGGGTAGACAATTAAAAACCACCACCCAGCGAGAGGTTTGGAATTTGTGATGGCAAATAATCACCAAATCATCATAATCATTATCATACCGAGATACAGATTTGCAAGACGTTTCAGAACAGCTTTCAACCTGGGTTCAATAGAGAGGGTGGTTGAGGTGATATTTTCGACATCAGTACAGAGAATACAGTATCTATTGCTTGCAGATATTTACAAAAGGATACCAACCTCTGTTCGTTAAAAAAGCAATTTTACTCAGTAATGGTTGTTTGATTGTCGCCACTTGTCTAGAACATATGGCTGGAGGGATGCAAGGAAGCCCAAGGGACTTTTTACAAGTATTTTTTCATTTCTTCTGACTGCTGAGCAGTCCAACGACATCAACAAAAACATAACTCGCTTTTCGACAACAGAGGAAAACTAAAACCTGTGTAAGACATGCCGGCCTGACAGACCGATTTCGAGGAGAAATATTACTCTCAGCTCTTTGGGGTCTCCCATTAGAAATGAAGCATGTCACAACAGTTGGTTCACAATATTATCCTAAATGGATGATAGCCAACCACTTGGTCTATTTAAGCCCCTTTTGCGAGCTGCCAGCATAAATCATAAGTAAGTGCTGTCTGGAAATAATTAGCATTTTAAAGCTTGAAAATGAAGAGCACATTAAGTCGCTGTCTGTCTGCCCATCCATCTGTCATCGCATTAAATCTAAGTCAGTTCAAATCCAATTCATCTTGATCAGTATTGATCCTTTCCCTTGTGAGCGCGTGGGTGCTACAATCTCTGTACTGCATCCTCAAAACTCTTGGTGACTGAAAATCGGCTTTTCTTAAACGAGCCAGCCTGATTCAGATAACTTGAAACGTAAAAAAAAAAAGTAAGTGTTTTGCTCTTGACATTTATGGGTATTTTCTTTAATCCCCTGGACTACAGATATTATCTGATAGGCTTAATATGTCAGCTCCACTCCTATGATATGCAATTTTATATTGAATTTCATACTTTTTGTAGTTATATTTTGTGAACTTCAGAGATTAATTATCAAGCAATCAAAGCACAACAGCACAATAGGGCCTGATTAATGTCTGTGCCCACTGACGAACAGGCTGAATGTTTATTCGGTGCTCTGAGTAACTCTCTTAAAGGGAAGCCCCCTTTAATAGATGCGCCTATGCTAGCAAGTAGAGTAATTCTTTCTACCCCCTGTAGAGGGCGAGCTCTGCACAATCCGATAATGTAGCTGGCAAGGTTTGCAAGCTTAACCCTTACACTTGTACAGCATGGCTGTATAGATTGTTCCAGATTCCCACCAACCTTTGTGTTTGTCGTAGTTTCACGTTGTTCTCTGCTTCATGAGCACCAACTAGCAGAGGGCTGCTGTCAGGCCCTACGAGAGGCACCTCAGCCCAGGGTGCATGGTCCTCCACTTTAACCCTTTGGCTGTGTTTCTCGACTTCAGTCGAATTTGGAACTTTAACCATATTCTGTGATTCTCGGCTGTGAAGAACCGTCCCCCTTTCAGTGCTGAATCTGCCATTCTTTGGGAGTTTCAAAATGGCCGCCTTCATCTTCTCATCATGCCATTCTTTACATTAAGATATTTTTTCCCCCTCTTTCCAAACAATGAGGCAGCCTCACAATGTGCAACGTCCCGGGCCTCATCCGAGCTCTCGGAGGGCCAAGCTGCTGGGACTTCAGACCAGCAGGGGGTTCCTCTGCTTAAGAAGATAGCACTGAGAGAGCATAAGAACATGAGAGCACAAGAACATGAAATCTAAAGATCAAAAGAATACAGAAACATAAGCACATAAAACCTAAGAACTTTAAAAACAAGAATAAAACTAGATTGCGGAGCATCAGAATGCAAGAAGGTAAGAACACAAGAACACAAGAGCAGTACTAAAGAACATAAGAAAAGTAACAGATGACACGAGGCAATTCAACTGTTGATCTCATCCATTCGTTTAGTTGAAAGAAAGGACTGGCTTTAACAACTGATACATACTGTAGAGGGAAAACCTGGTGGGGGGAGATCCAAGCAAAGTGAAGTCAATTTTCTCTTTGGGTAAACATGTGTCTGCCAGATAGCAGATGTACAAGTTTTCCCTCCAGGCACAGTGGCACCCCCTGGGAACTGCCAGTCGCCTGTGAGCATGAAGTGACATTAATGAAGAATCTTGCAGGGAGTGTGAAGCACATGACTGTAACAGAAGAGTGTGTCTGAGGGATATGTGTGTAGCTCCTCCTTGTCACCGAGCTGAGTTAATTAACAGCTGGAGATTTGAAATCAGGGGGCCATAGAGAAATGGTCAATTATAACTTTCATTGGAAGTTTTTGCGAGTATTTCTCAGTCAGATGCTTGCTGGTCCAGTTACCCCCACCCACATCTACACAGTGGTACGTCTCATTTCAAGTTTAGAGCAATGTCTACAGGGAACTAAGCTGAAAAGTCAAAAAGTCTTTCAAAGGTAAACTGAACTGCATCTGAACTTAGGCCTCCAGAGGTGTGGGGCTTCAAATGCTGCTGAATTTCGAACTTTCACTCTAAAAAAGGCCTGTAACTCAGTCATAATTTATAAACCACCTCCTTTCTAAACCTTTAGAAGATCTGGTTAAAGTCAATGGTATTCTATGTCTAGATTTAAATACAGCACTAAAGAGTTTGCAAGTTTGTTTCCTCATTAATTGGATTCCATGCCATGACAGACAGAATTGAGTTGGTAGGTATTGGCATTTTGCTTAATCCCAGCTGCTGAGGGGACTGATGTGGGGCGGTAGGAGACATTTTAGTCTCACAGCAGTGGAATTTAGTGGGATGCCCCGAGAGGCCTGAATCCATATGGTGCTCAGCATGATTACCATTCGCCTCAATTACAGCTCCCACTCTTGGCAGGATGCTGTGGACGATGATCAGAGAGTATTTGGATTAATGTTAAGCGTCTCTTGTAACTGAACCCACAGCACTTTTATTTGTGTCCCAGCCTGCAAGTGTTCCAGACACTCTTGCAGATACAGCAGCCCTAATAAATAAACCAGCGTCCCGGCAGGTGTATATTCAAGCAGAGCTCAGGAGAGACACGACTGCTCAAACATGCGCACAAACACACTCAAGGAAGCAAGCAGCAAGGACTGCTGCGTGAAATCTAGAAGAGACCTACCATATACAACAAATAGATTTCCTAGCTACAAGTTCATGCACAGATTTTCTACTTCCTATGTTGAAATCAATTTTTACTTTTTCCCACATGTCATATGTAGGCTGTGAAGTAGAATGTTCCTTGACTCCTGAAGCAAAATAGTGCATTCTTCTCTCTCCACAGCAAGAAGAAGACAATTTTGGTGTTTTGTCTATGACGCTGTGCTGTGGTTGGAGGTGTCTCAGTTAGGTAGTGTTTGCAAGGCTTAAATATCTGTTTCTTTATGATATCCATCACACCGTCTTCATCCCGTGTGCATAAGTGCAGATGCAGTTGTTACAGCGCTAGTCAGCTTCAATCAACCAGCTACATATAAGGCTGCCTGTCCTGCACTCTCAGTCTGCCACAGGAGGAATAAAGTCTGGCCATACAAGCCATTAGACTTAGCCAGCACATCTTCACCTTTTCCTAATGCTTCATTGATGCTTTATTACTGTAAATGGAGACATTGCTTGCCACTCTATTAGGCAGAAGTAGAAAGCATTCACATCCTTAGAAAAAAAAAACTGCACTGCTTTTGAATTGGCAATTTTGAGAAATATTAATTTCAAATTTATTGAAACAAACACGGCTAGAAAGATCAAATGGTATGTACGCTCCATTACAAGAATACAAGATCTAATAGATAATGAATTTAAAATGCCAGACTACTCGTTTTGAAAATCTGCACCAAATGAGAAAATTGCAACTCTGTTTTTTTATGACAAATTATTTATTTGAAAGCATTTTGTTTCTGGCAGCACTGCTAAATCACTGTCCTTTTAGCACGAAGCCCTTCTCTGGTGTTCTTTGTTAAATGCAGTGTGGATTGGGTGTTTACAGCTCAGCAATCCTGTATCATTATCCTGCAGGAGAGAACGGTGTTTCTATAAGTCACGATATTCTTCTGCTCTCGAGATGTAATTGTGCATCTGGAATATTGTGCAGACATACTGTACTGCAGAGTGAACAGGCCATTGAAAATGGGTGAGGAAAAATGACTGAGAAGGACCTGCTGCATCAGGTGACATCACTCTTTTCTTGGTTTTGCCTTTTGAATGGGGAGGTGTAAATTGAAAAGAGGATTTGTGTCACATTTACCTTTTTTAAAAATTATTTTTAAGATTCCTTTGCACGTGAAAGGCCAAAACTGAACAGCTCTGTTCTGAGGATTAGTGGGTTGAAAGTAAAACCACAAATAGGAATAAAGCATGTATTTGTAATTATGACCTGGAAAACTCAATCTAGCATTTAACGCACGAATAGTATCACTCTTGTATCCCCAGCAATCTCACATGAGCCATGATTGATCCACAGGTAAAATGAAGTGATCAGAATTGCTCCATTTTGTTTTGTGGCTTGAGAAATAAGAACATTTCTCAGCGGTTGGGGTGCTGTGCTCCTCATTTTGAAAACAGATCTTTTTTGAAGGGCACTTATTTTGAAGTGCATTGAAATACAGACGTCTGCATTAAAATAGATTATGTGTTTCAGATTGCTTGGGAACTGAGAACTGAAGCAGGCTGAAGTACAAACCCTGAGATGTTGCTAGTGTGGCTGATATATATGAAATCAGCATTGTCACCATCTATCTGCTTCATGACATAACATGTCACAGTTTACAATATACAACATATTGCTACAGTTTAGACACTGCAGCCATTTAGTCAGATTGCTGTTGCCTACTGCCATTCCCCTGTGGGTAAGTGCTGTTATGTTCCTGCATTATTCCACAGGGCCTGGCACATGTTTCCCAACCAACATTTGTGAGTGGTGTCCATTTACAGTATAGGATTTTCTCTCAAAACCGACTAAGCATGGATTCCAGTAAATCATGTTAATAGTCACTGCTGTGTCGAGGTTGATGATGAATGTGTAACAGCTGGGATCAATACTGATTTCTGCAGCAGGCAGAAAACATTTTCTGATCTTTTTTTCATTTCCTTTTTTTCCCCAAAACTCTGAAGCCCTTATTTTCTATTTTCTACCCTACGTTGGAATCACTAACAGATCATCGGCTCAGTTTAGCACCTCAGCCTTCACACCACACGGGGAATGAAGACTTGCTCTTCTGCACATGCTCTTCTGACACGCCCACCTGCTCCACAGTGCTTTCACCTTGCAAGCTGCAATACACCTGACCGGTCCCAGGTGTCGCTATTGTGCAGCTGGTCAAGGAAACCAGCAGTTTTCAACAGGCACACTGAGAAAACTCTCTGACTGGTTGCAGAGGTCAGGAGTCCTCTTAAATTTCTCTTCCTCAATCGAACAAAGACTCCCTCCTCTCCACACCTGCACCGCCCTAAAGTTGTCGCGACCAGTAATACGTTTTGTAAGAATTTCATACCATAACACCTCCGCTTCAAAAACCGGAACCGCACAGGTCATTTTGGTTCTCAAAGACTTGTCAGGGCAGAAACTCATCAAGGCTCCCTGATACCCTGCCAGCCTTTCTAAATTATACTGTTGATCTTTATTGAGGATTCTGTGCCAAGACAGAGAGCAATAATTCATAGTTGGGACACATTTAATTATGGCTGCAGTCCATTGGCATCGTGAGCCTGTTTCAGAGCTGTAGCCCAGTCTGAAACAATCTGCAGGAATGGACGGTGTTCAGGAGGCCTCTGGAGAAACAGACCACAAGCGGACTTAACTGTTCTCCCCCACCCACTACTTTGCCAGCCCTGCATTGTTTACTCAATGCTTTTTGGATGATTTCTTGGTCCAGATTTCAAAAGAGTACAAATCTCATATGTGGGTGTCTGTAGAGAAAATTGCTCAGAGCCCTGGATACACTTCTGGACCTGGGGTGCTGTCTGTGTGGAGTTTGTATGTTCTTCTCATGTTCGAGTGGATTTCCTCCGGGTGCCCCATGTTCATCCCACAGTCCAAGAACATACTGGTGGATTAATTGGCTTCTGGGAAATCTGGCCCTGGTGTGAGTGTGTGTCCATGTCTGTGTCTGTGTGTGTGCTGTGATGGACTGGTGCCCTGTCCAGGGTGCCTCACACACTTTACATTACTGCCCCAAACATCAAACAGTTTGTGTCATACATGGCAAATTTATGAATGATTTTTAGATCACGCACAATGACAATATATATCATGCCATTAAAATCCCATGCAAAGCACAAATTCTACACATTTTGCCATGACATGAAAATTGACGATGGAAGAAAGTCTTCAAGCATGATGTGTAACAAGCTCCTTGAGCTGCACATGCACAACGTACTCTTGGCAAAGAGGGTTTATATGCTTGTAAGAAATTGAGATATTTCATTAAAAGAAAAACTGAGAGTAATTTCACCCTCTGCAGTCCCATTAAAAGTTGCTTTAAAATCATTCTGAGTAATTGTTCTACAGTAGTGGAATTACTCATTCAACACATGAAGCTAAGTGGCCATTACTGAATTAGTCAAAATAATCTAACTTTAATGGCAGTGACAAACGGGGCTAAACACTTTAAGAATACCAGTAAACACATTCAAATCAGTAATTTCCTATACTGGAATTCTTTGGTATACATTTAATTCTTTTCGTAATGGATTTCGAAAGGCCAAAAACATAAAGGGAATGCAATAGAAATGGGAAGGACAATAAACAAAGCTGACCAGGTTCAAATAAAAAAAGGATACACAATGTGTATATTCTATGAAATCCCCACGAAATCCCCTCGCTGTATACGACAAGGGTTAAATCCCCCAGTGTCGTAATGCAGACAGTTGAGACAGGCTCGGGGAATACCAGTGTTCTGTCATTCCTAATTTATGATTTCTTTCACGGGAAAACTACCGCACAGCAGACGGTACAGAGAGCCCGACTCTGCAGGCACGGCAGGGAGTACGAGCAGCAAGTTGGTTCAATATTGCAGTACTTACAAATTTGCTCAGTTAATATCAGTGATTTCCCCGAGTCCTATAAGGCAGTAATGAGTTCTCTGTCACGGCATGCATGCTGGGCTGAGCGACTGTCATCTTTTGGAGAACTGCAGTAAAGAAGGAACTTCGGGCTGTGTGGTGGCTCTGTGGCTAAGGATCTGTGGCTGGAAGGTTGCGGGTTCGTATCCCGCGGCCAGCATAGGAATCTTACTCCGTTGGGCCCCTGAGCAAGGCCCTTAATCCCAGCTGCTCCAGGGGCGCCGTATAAATGGCTGACCCTGTGCTCTGACCCCCAGCTTCTCTCCCTGTCTGTGTGTCTCATGGAGAGCAAGCTGGGGTCTGTGAAAAGACAAATTCCTAATACAGGAAATTGTATATGGCCAATAAAGTGATCTGATCTTGTCTTACTTTGGGAGAGATGGCATAGGTAAACTGAGCAGCATTGCGCGGATGCTGCAACCTTTAACTGGATTAGAGATACAGAATAGTGCCGTGTCCTAGTCATATTGTGACCAGTCCCCACGCCTGATTGTTCTTGAGAGTCGAGGCCCTTGATACAATTTGATTCGGGTAGACGCACGGCAATTTTATTTTCATTTTCCATCAGCCATCTCCTTTTCTTCACGGCCTCTGCAATGAGGTGTCCCTCGGTTTCTACTCGCTGTTGAGCGCAGCGGTTATCTGGCATCTCCACAAAGACTCTCTTATCTGCTGTTGCTGCAGGAAGCATCAGATTTTATTACACCCATTTAGTGTAGAACACAGAGTTTCATTAACCTCAGTCTGCTGGATCAGTATTGATTTTTTTTCACTTCTCTATTTTCATAACATTTTGCTGCAGCCGCATTATGAGAAAAAAAAGCGGATCTTCTTGACGGCATTTAGCAACAGCTACCATTTTAGGTGCGCCACACAGTTGTACGTTTTTGCGTTTCAAGGAAAAGTGAAAGGACGAGCCGTTCCTCTCAGGACATGGACCAGTCCTGGTCTTGGTAACCCACACACCTGCTGGTTTTCATCCGAGGCAGCCTAATTAATCATCATTATTATTATTAATAATAATAGCTTTCACTTATATAGTACTTTTCTGGACACTCCACTCAAAGCGCTGGACCAAACAGGATCAATCTTGGAGACTCCTAGTCTGGAGAGCTCAGGAGTTCACCTGACTTCTCATTTATGGTTTGTTACCCAAGGTATAAATGGTCTGCATAATATTTTAAGCAAAAACGAAAAACAAAACTGGGTCAGCATGCAGTAGTTTGGCTAGGTCCCGATAAAGACGAGAAAGACAGAAAGTATATTTGGTGAATTGAAATTCACCTGGCTGAGGGAAATGTGGAAGACAGATGAGTTTGCCCAGATCCCCCTCTGTACTGCAAGGATTGAGCCAGAGAGCTGCTGCAGGGGTGTAGAAAGTTTGGCAGTAGGGGTATGAGAGAGATGCGTGACACAATTTCCCAGACTAATATTCCCAGGCTGGCCGAAGTGCAAAATTAGGATCTAACCTTCCTCCCGACTGTCCATGACAACTTTGTGAAAATTCCATTAACCGTATTGAGCCGCACGTCGTTTTTGTGAAAAGTTCACACTGCAGAAGCAGGGATAAATACTTTAGGGATGCACAGTGAAAGCAAGACAGATCAGTGTGCAACAGTGCAGCGAAACCACAAAGATAACTGCAAGCCTTCTGACACTGACAGGTTCACATTCTGTAATAAAAAGGCAGAGATGTTTTCCCAGAACAGTGAACAGTTCTAAGTAAAATACAACATAGTATGTTAATATAATAATACTATGCTCTGATTATGCCTGTTATCATTAAGGACATTTCCGGAGGATGGTATTTCTATGGAAGTACTGTACCAGGTGAATTTCAATATCTGTCTGGGAAGCTTCAGTATTAAGAAAAGGTTTCCTTCTTGTTGGGCCTCTCTCTTTCCACTCCAGCAAGACACTGCCAGTTGTAGCTGTAACAGCAGCTCCTACCACGTCTGTTTCCATCAGTGTGGCTTATTCTGCCTAATGGTTCTTGTGAGATGGAGAGGGAGCACAATTAGAAGGTCAAACAAAGAGAACTCCATTTGATTTTCTGAGAGGTTTCCTTCTGTTCATTTACAATTATTCTTTCCACCTGCAGGCTGTCTGATCCTTAAACAAGAGGCCACTGAGTCTTAACCCTAGGCAAAATCAAGTTCTGAAATTCAAGCCAGACAAAGCAATCAGAGGTGGAACTGGAGAGAGGGAGAGGAGAGTGGAATCAAAAGCAATGTAACTCCACAGAGGGCTGTGCTGAAAGTGTGCCTTCTGTGCAGGCATTCGGAAAGCCACAGACTTTTCTGCTCTATAAGTACTCATGCCCCTCCATAGCCCAGAACTCTGAACAATGAAACATTCAGGAACTCCGTGAGAGCCACAGTCTACAACAGAGCTAAGAGCTCATCTCTTTTTAAACGGGTATACAGGATTGTATATAGTGGAAAAGAGTTTGACTAATTTGCACTTCGACACCCTGTGGTTAAAATAGCTGCACTCTGCACGGCCTTCTGTATTATTCCTGCCCTGAATGGCACAGAATGCCTAACTACCAGACTCAATTGCATTTCTGTCTGCTTCATTTTACTGTACTTGTTTTGATACAGTTCTGCTCGGCATGTCAAGGCTACTTAATTCACTATGAATGTGACTTCATACAGAGGCATTGAATCTATATATAATGTAAGTGCATATTTATTACTTGGACATTTAAAAGTAAAATACATTTCCCAAACAAGGTACCATATAAGTTCTGCTGAAACAGTTTAGTAAACAGCTTAATTAGCACATTTCCATTATTTACTCATTAAAATATTCTGAAATGCATTATCATAGTACTCCCACATTTTTTTCACACTCATACTTTTGACAATTTGTTCATTGTGAGGCAGGGTGGCAGAGAAACATAGAAGTATTGCGCAGAGCTGAAGAAACAGCTCGCTAACTGCTCTTGAAGCACTGTGGAACAGCAATACGGTTTCCCACATACATCGGACAATCACGTCCAGTATATACAGAAAGGTTTAGAAAATGTCTTTATCCAATGCGTAGAGAGGATTGGAGAAAAACCAGTACTGGCAATTTTTCTTCGCCCTAATGCCTAGTTTCACAGATATCATTCATCTCTTCGAACACTGTATGCAATAGACATTAATGTCTGTAATTATTTAATAGTTTTAGAAACCACTACTAGTGATACCAGCAAATAGACTGAAAAGGGCAATGCTATTTGTTCTGTCCTTCACCCTCCCTGTACATGGTGCATCCCAGTGGTATCGTATTCAGTATTTAGTGTGCGCAGTGAGACACTTAGGAGCTCTGGAGACCAACATCATTGTCACAACATGACACAGTTTTCTTTTCTGTGCTGAGAGTGAATTTGTGATGTACCAATCAGATGAGCCGCGCAGGTGGTTAAAAAAGTCCGCACCTGTGTTCCAGGGTTTCTCAAGGTCACGGGCACCCTTGCGACAAAACGATACTGAGCTGGCCATGCAGGCAGTAGAATCACCTAAAAGGCGCCTTCAAATCTTCAAAAAAGTCCTTCGGCAAAGACCGAGCTTATTGAAAACAACGCTTTTTCATTGTTTGCTGCATCTCCATTGCAGCTGAATGCACTAATAAGAATCACAAATATTAGAATCCATTAGAAAATGGCAATGCACCAGCTCGATGGCCTCTTCAGACCTACAGAGATTCACTGCCAGTCCAGGCCAGTTTCAGTCACTCATTAAATCTGCTGCAGTTGAATGAAATTGAAAAAAAAAAAACGTCAGAATGAGCTGGGTTTAGGTGATGTGACAGATCGAGTCTGGCGGATTTATTTTTAATTTCCACTTTCAGGATGAGTCAGGGCTTTGACTTTGATCCTAAAATTTTAGGATACATGGTACATCACCACTGAAGAGTATGTCTGAGTGAATATTGTTTTCACTATTCGGTCAATATAGATATGTAGATTGAAACACAATAATTGTCACGGACGTCCAATGGGACTAACCGTGGGGAGCAGGAGAGCGGAAAAAGACCCATATGCGTAGCGGCGAGACGGGAAAAAGGCCCGGGCTCATTAGTGCAAAGAGTTCAGGAATGCCGTATAGAAACCTATGCCCTCAGGGAGCGGACGTGGGGCGCCCTGGTGCTAGGCGGGTCTCAGGACATCCAAACGTCAATGCTGAGCGAGGACAGAGTGCAAGACCCGGAAATATATAGCCCAAGGGAAAGAGAGGGACAGGAAGGACAGCAGACCGGAAACTAGGGACAGGACAGAGAAGGAGCGCCCTCTGGCTGCAGAGGGCGTGACAATAATAACAGATGCATGTCTGGTCCTGTTAAGGCCCATTATAGCACTGATAGTAAGAATACAGCAGTAGTTATAGACTCCTCCCACTATATGCTTATGCACTCAGCACTGCAATATAAATCATGAATTTTTGAACATACCCGTCTCTAACTCATTACCATGAAGGATTCTTTTTTAACTGTCTGGGCTAAGGTTTGTTTTTTTACCACTCACTGATACTGATATTCCATGTTATTTAAATCAAACTACTACACATTCAATTGAATTGCAGCTACATGTTCTGACTAACCCCAACCAAGTGGGAAAGATGTCCAATACTATATGTTAGCCCATAGTTTAACTAGCTTTAGACTAAACTTACAACAATAGCGAGTCTGGTTTCCTGCCGATTCTTTGTGCTCCACTTCCTTCTTCGCTATAAATGAAATGTATTAAGCTTTTGAAAGAATGAAAAGGATGAATAATATTTCACAGGTTTTTAAATGTATATTTATATTATTAACAAAACTGATAAGTTTCTGCTTTAAAAAGGTTTCCAAAATGTTTTTTTTCCAAGACCCATACACAGACTCATAGTCTTCTCCACTCAAAAGTGAGAGATTCAGTTACTATACTGTAATATGCTGGTGTAGGGTTACAGACCTACCTATAGGATGTTTCCATTCAATTTTCTCTATTCACGATATCAGTGTATATCTGATGTTGTTTTTGTTCTTGCTTGTTTTGCAGCATCTTCACAGTTTCAACTTTGTGCTGGATTTATTATTATTTTACTGAATTCTGCTTTTATTTGACAGTACAGATGTGATAATTTTCCTTTGTACTTATGCATAATGTAAACTTGCATCTGGACCTAGATAAGAACTTTTGTTAAGCAGGTTAATAATAATAATAATAATAATAATAATAATAATAATAATAATAATAATAATAATAATAATAATAATAAGCCTTTGAGGCAGAAGAAAACCTTCTTTGCCAGATATATTCTTTTGTTAGCAATACATTGACTACAGTTGAACAACTGCTTAACTGAAGAATGATTAACTGCAGAGCATTAGGCTTACGGTACATGTGCTGGCAAAGTAACCTCATTGTGAGTTCACCCCCATGAGAGGCCACTTGGTTTCTATGACGTGGCAGGAGCAAACACTGACACAAACAAAAGCACTCTCGACCCAGAAAGCAGGTCTTGAAAATGGCCCAGCAGAATTCATTTGCTGGGGATCAGCACTTGATGATGAGTGAGACAGGGCTCCCTGGACTGGTGAATCAGCGTCTCATGTTGCAGATGATACCACTTAGAATACACTGCACACCCACTGTTGTCCTGCATTTTCTTTTAATTCGATCGGGATGCAAACACTAAGACAGAACAATGTACAATGCATGCTTAAACAACACATGTTAGAATATTGCTGCAAGTAATCATGTGGGTTTTGGATCACAGTGCTGTGAAACAAATGGCAAAGGTTTACTGTACATTACCTTTGTCAGGTGACATTACACCTGGCATCCCTGGACTAGAAGATGCGATTAGGCAAGGGAAGGAGGGAAGGTGCTATTACACACTATGCACACATAGCTTCAGCTGGGCATCTTAAACGAGTGCAGCACCTACGAGGGGTGTCCTGTTGTGAGTGATGTCTCAGTGCTTTGGGAGCAGTGCTCCAGTATTCTGGCTGTACACAAACATACCAAGCCTGATGCCAGCTGCAAGAAGAGAGCTTTAAAGGCACTGTATGGCACAAAGGGTCCTTCTCTTTGACCACTTAATCTATTCCATCTAAACAGTTACAGTAGATTATGAAGCCTTTGCTATATTTTGTCAGATGATAAGATAGGTTGCCGAAGGCAGGGTTGCTTAAAGAAGTACTTTGAAGAACATCCTCCTGTTTGATCCCATTAACCACTGAAGCAATTTTCTTTGCAAGGAGAAAACAAGCTAATACAAAATGCAATGGATTCAGGCCATATCAACTGTACTTTCTAGGTTGCCTACTCCTTATACCTCATCCTAGTTAGCTACTTCATCTGTTTTTTAATTCTTGATGACCCCGCTGAAATCTGGTATTCACTTAGCTGGCCTTGTACAACTGTTCCCAAGTCTTTATTCATTGGTTGTGGCTCTTGATGTCCACATTACGGAAGGATATATATCATTAAGGACCAGAGCCATAGTGCAGCTGGACTTGGAGAGGTTGTAAAGACAATCACATAAGACATATGAAGAGTCTTATGGATGTATTTGTGAAATGACATCTTATTAAACCAACTGACCATTGATCAAAGACCCCAAAGGGGGTTTGACTCAGGGGACTGGAGCTGAGGACTCTGGGATTATAGTCAGGCTAAGGTCCTGCTAAAAACAGCAGAACAGCAAAGCCATTGATCATAAACATTTTATCCTCTAGTGCAGAAAAGCACAGGAAGAGCCTAAGGCAAAGCAACATCAGACATCAGCTCTGTAGCGGTCAGCATTCCTGAACAAAAGCATCATGGGAAACTAAAGCTTTTCTTCCTGACTTCACTCTACGGACCAGACGGCAGCTTTTGCTTCTTTGCTATCTAGATTTAATAGCCTTGACATTCCCCAAACATTCACCCTGAATTCATGAGAAGAGAAGCACAAGATTCCCTATTGGCACTTAGCCCTTATCTTGCCTCTACCTGTGATCTTAACTCCTTGCGATCAGTGGGATTTCAGAGTTTTAGTTATTGTTACATGTTTTACACAAACAAACCATTTTGCTGTTTGTTTTATCATGGAGCTGATACCACAGAAATAAAGAAAGGATCATTTCATCCTTAATGGATAATCTAATCTCTTTAATGAAGCGTGTTAAAAAATGCTCTTGACTCTGTCCTATTCTTAGTGCAATCCAGTGACTCTCAGTGCAGCCCACAGTAGGCTTTTTGTCATTTGTATGCTTGTTTTCCGTTTTGAAGAATCAAATAAATAAATCACTTTTTTATCATTTTACTTATTTTTTGTAACATTGAGCAACAGGTTAAATCCCGTATTTAACCCGACAAACCAATATGAGAACAAACATTGTCATTTACAGTAATGACCTGAAGAGTATCCATTTATGAGGATATCGACATTTCTATTTTGATTAATTCATAATTCTGAGTAAAATGCTGGTTCAATTGCACCATTCCATCTGGGATTTGAGCCCACCCTCTGAATACATGTTTATATGGAAATGATGTACGCATTAACTTAACGAATCACCCCCACATGTAATTACCCCTTTAAAAGTCAAAAGTGTAATTCAAACACAATTTGCACCTAATGGGGTAATTAACCTCACCTGTGAAAATGTGGTCTCTGTTGCAACAGATATGAACGAAGTGACTGAAACATGAGAGCACTGACAGGCAAAGAAGAGAGCACCAAATAAGACTGTTAGAGGTTGAAGATCCTGATATCTGGGTTCAGGGTTAGCCCAATCAGAAGAGGGGCTCATGAACTTTTCTAGTATTTGTGAACAAATCAGAGATGAATACTAAAACTAATTAGCCTCTTGCAAACGACAGGTGGTATGAATATTAAAATATGGATGAAAGGATCCCCACTGCCACTCAAGCGTTAATGTCCGCATATTTCCTCATCCGTGCTTCCTGTCGTGATGCAGGTGCTGCGACAGACCTGTCCCACAGTACAGTGGATCTGTCATCATGACATCTCTGCATGGTACCAGCATTAGAATTCTTTTCTGACAGGTGTGACGGCACGTAATTGCTTTTATTTCAGTAATTATTTGCAAGCATTGCTCTGGACTACGTGGTTTTTTTAAGGGAAACATTACAGGGCCATGAACCTCGCCGTCACTCCTATGTTAGGAGGAAGTCGAGATTAATCCCATGTTACAAAGGAGACTTGTAGAAAGAGACAGTAAAAATCACCATTTTGTAGCATTTTTGGGCTTTGTAATATGTACTGTATTTGCATTTAATAAATGTTTCTCTGCCCCCCCTCCAACCTGCAACTAAACACAAAAAATAAATCATCTTACTATTAATAAAGCTTTATTAACAGTAAGACAGTGATAAGAAGAAAGTGTTCATTTGCGTTGTGCTATTAAATTAAATTGTTGTCACCTTCAGTGTCCAGCGAAACCGGATGCCCATGAAATGAGACTCAGAATTTCAGAATTTACCATTCCACACACACTTCGTGTGTAAATACTTACAAATACTTTACAAATACTTCGTGTGTAAATGATTACAGGTTGGTTCTGCTTTCGAAACCTCTCTATCACCTGCCAACATCCTCCAAATCCATTGACAGTAAGTGTGGATTCCGCCTTCTTAAACCCTTTTCTAAAGGGGAACTCCCAAATGCACAGCTTTGTTATTAAATCTTGATCTCAAAAGAAATAAATTGACGTTATAGAAAAAAAATTATGTATTTTGAATTAAGCACAAAATCGTGAACTTTGTGAAAGTACTGTAAGTAGCCATCCTTTTGCAAACTTGTGGCGTTCGAGTTCCCACGAATTGCAGTGTGATTCGGCCCTTCCTGATCACTAGTCACTGTAATGACTAATCGAAGGCGATGTACGAGCGAATAAGTACAGGTTGTGCAGCAGACATTTCACCGCAGAAATGTTCCAACATGATCAGCATGCAGAGTTAACAAATAGTATCTGTCTGCAAAACCGTCTCGAAATCGAAAGCGATATTCCTATTGGATCAAAAGAGATGTATTCACAAGTCTGCTTGTTTACAGTGTTATCAGGCCACAACATGTTACCGGATGTTTTGTTGCCTCGTTCTGCCTCACAGAACATGGCACAGCGCCAACCTTAGGTTTGGGACTTAAATCGCTAGGTGTGTTGGTAGATTGCTTTTTGTTGCGACAAATTACATGGAGATTTGAGGGGAGAGGCGTGTGTGTCAGCTGTTGTGTTTTTCCTTGGGTGCGGTTTTAAGAATGATTAAATCTATTCACTTGTTTTCTAAACTGCTATATGCAATACAATGCAAGAGCACAATGGACACGAGGCAGGGTACACCGTAGACAGGACACCAGTCCATTGCAGGGCACATAAATATACAAGCACACTCACACCAGGGCCAGTTTTCCCAGCAGCCAATTAACCTCCCAACATGACTGTAGACTGAGAAGCAGCAATGCGCCACCCATGGTTATGTCCGATTTACTCAAGATCTGAAATATGTAGACTTGTGGAACAGAATCCTTACATAACCCGAAGAAGGGGATGACGTTAGTTGAACCCCTTTTTGTCACACTACCTTACTTTTGTTCATAATCACCCCTAGAAACCTAGAAAAACCTGCCACTGCACAACAAAAGATATTCAGATATTATGAAATAAAAATAAAATGTTCAGCACCACCAGAAGGTCAGTAAATGCTAAATAATGGCTTGTTAGGTGATTTGTTTATTTTTAGCCATACAAAGTACAGTACAAAACTAAAAAATATAATTAAACCTGAGTGAATACCTGTTGGCTACAGGTTTTTTTATACGTGAAAGTGAAATGCTTAATGAAATATCTGCCAGGGATGAGGAGCTCTTTAGTCTTCAGTTTTAAAAAGTCTCACACAGACACCGTTCTGCGCCTTGACCCTGAAATCTTTTTTCCAGACAAGGCATGGTTTCAAACCCGTACCAATAATTTCAAAGAAGCGACGTGACCTTTGTCTTTGCAGATAAACCTTTAAGACAGAAAAAAATCTGCTTTTAAACACGATGTTTTAAACGGCGATAACACGCACAGGAATGTTAAATATGAAGATGACTCTGGATCATAATGGAAAGAGCACAGAAGTCTATGTGCAGGCTGTGTAATCAGCAGTCTCACATCTAGAAGGAGCTCACAACTCGTTTTCACATCTTCTTCTCCCCTGTTTTTGAGGTTTTAGTAGAAAATTAAGGAGAGATAGAAATCTTACCCAAGACCTAGATCAAAATACAGCTTAAACCTAAAATTGACCGGTCACTGCTGTCTGCTCTTTAACATTTCACTCTGAGGACAAACTAATCTAATGTCACTTCAGTAACCTAATTATCGCTTGACACATAACTGCACTCCCTGTTGCCTTCTTAAAGTGCAAGGTATTACTGATCTAATAACTCCAAAAAGAAATGCAGGAGGTCATTTTTTATTGAAAAGACTGTCGGACATATAGAGGTGATCTCCAGGGAACTTTCTATCCAGTTTTATTTTTTCTGCATGTGCGTGATGGAGCATACCTGCTGTAAGGCATCGCCTCTTTCACTTGGGGCATTTTGCCTGGCTTGTTTAGAGAGGAGAACACAACACTAATGTCATTGAGCTCCAGATGTCAACCTTGATCAGTCCTTACTCCACTATCCAGTTTCAGGCATCAGACGTTCATGTCTTTTTTTTTCATTTTTGTGTGTGTGCAGGATTTTAACTCAGACAGGAAGGGGTTTTGAATTGAAAATGGAGTTCTTACAGCACTGTTCTTAAAAATCAGAAATGCTTATGATTTATCTACAGAAAAAGATATACAACAGTCACCCGAAAATATGAGTTCCTGGCCTGAATCATTTCAAATTCAATGGCTACAGAGGTAGTCTGCTTTGATCCTATAGCTCACAGGGATAAGCCAGAACCAGATTCTATTTCAGCATTTTAAAGCATGATGGAATCATCCCAGACTTCATGGAACACCTGCAGACAGGGGTAATCCCAGGATTATCACATCTGCCTGTAGGAGTCTGATGAAATCGTGGGCTATTTGTCAAATGCTGCAACTTGTAGCCAGCAGCATTTTCTGAAAAATTGCTTTGGTTTCTGGTTTAATTAGTCTTGTATGCTTCAATAGCATTAGCAGAGATATTAAACGTCAGTGCCAAGCACGTATAAAAAATATGGCTTCTTCATTGTGTTACTGTATTTAATGCTGCATGTTTTGCTTTTGATGTTTGACTTCTTCTCTGTAGCACGGGCCTGCTGTCATTTCTGCGCAAGTTAGCAGCGGGAGACCAAGCTATTTTCTGACAAGTATCACTTTTAACACACCAGACTCCAGCACCACTTCAATATCCTATTTATATACAAAGTTTCTGTAACGAAGCAAACATAAGACAGATCCGATTAAACTGAATCATCTTTATCTTTGCATGCTGGAAAACTTCCACAAACAAGGCACCAGGCTGACACAATTACACAGGAACAAAATTCACTGATATTTTGTTGATAAAATGGCTTTCTTTGGCTTTTACTTTGCAATGTCTCTTCACCAAAGCCATGAGCAATAAAAATACTTTATCAAAATCATTGCTTTGTCAGCTCTTACCAACACTCCATATTTCAACAAGAACAACAATCTTCTTTAGCTACGTTACTGCAGCAGGTATTGATGGGTACCTGCATATTCATTTCTAGTCCATTAGGTAGTTTGCCCAAAAGTTGGGCGAGATTGACCAAATGGCCTCCTCTCTTTCATAACCAGTTTTATAGCAGTATCTCATAGTTCAAAGGTTCTTGTCCAGGGTATTCAGCAACGTGGCTGGGTAGCTTGTTCCACATCTCTTTGGGAAAAGAAGTGCCTCCTGTTCTCAGTCTTAAATTCACTGTACAAAATGTTGCAAAATGTGCTGTGAGCAGATGAAAGGTCAGACAGGAGGGAAGCTGTGGTCTGAACTACATTACCCAGGAAGCTGTGGGGAATGTCTGGTCACCCTCAGTCATGTGACTGGTATGAAGAAGACAATTGGTCATGTGACAATTTAAAAACACTAGCTGTGGGAGATGATGCTGCGACAGTGATTGATGTGCAGTCCCAGTGGATCCTGGAAGTTTGTTTTCCTGAAGTGTCAGAGAGAGGGTGAGGGTTTTGGAAGAGTAGTGTTTTTAGTAAAAGAGTTTTTCAGGGGACTTTGTAAAGCTGATATAGTAAGTAGCTTAGCTGCCCAGCTGTATTATTAAAGAGGGAAAAAGTCTAGTTTGTAGATCAAACGGGAGCTCAAGTTTTGTTTTGTGTTGGTGTGCTACTCTCCATGTATGGCAATTTTCTTCATTTTCCCTTGCTCTTGTTTTGTACTTCACAGCTGCGTTTGTGTGGGTTTTTTTACTTAAACAAAAACTATTATAAAAATAAAATCTACGACACACCACCCTTATGTGTGCCACAGTACAAACAGTACTGTTGCCAAAACACAAGCTGAACCGTGACACTCTGGAGCTGCAAAAATAACATTTGATAATGAGGGCAGCATGCTGGCACAAGTATGTCCTGATCTCATTTGAGAGTGCAGCATTAGGTGAGAAACACTGTTACATAAGGAATCAAAAGTCAGTTTCATTCGTCCAAAGAGGTACAAGAGAAAGGACACACAGGCCTGGAAGGGCTATCAATGCTAAAGCTACTGAAAAAGGTTCTGACAAACTATTAAATGGTTTGACCTCAGCTGCTCACTCATGTTCTTGCCTGGGGTGACATGTTTTTACAGCTGCTGCTCTCTCCTTATTTCTACATTTGAAAAACAGACTTTGTTTCTTTAGAAGCTGCACCCAGACCGATTTCTCCATTTTCTGGAATATTTTTCACGAGGGGTGGTAGATTAAGCAAAAGAACAACAATACTACTATTTCTATAAATTCTTATTGATTTTATTTAATATTTGACTAATGTGGCATTGACTAGTGATTACCGACGTGGATATGCTGCTGCTGCTACTGCTACGCTATCTTTCCTCTGAAAGGTGCAACATAGAGTGTCCTGCCATTTCTCACGCTGTCAGACTTGCAGTCCCTACGGTAGAATTAGTATTGACAAGAGGAGAGGTGCGGCTCTTGCTGAAAACACTGTTGTCTCACAGGCCCTCAGCAAGCCTGACAGGGGTCAGTGCTGTATGGCACCACAGGGACACCGTAGCTGGATCAAGCTCACCCAGCCACCAGAGGCTCTCAGACGACTGAATTCAGATCACAGATGGCTGATGTCAGAGTGCAGGCATGACCTGGATCGCATTCACACAGCAGAGTTCAACCTGCGCTTTGAACAGAGTGCAACCACTAGCGCCTCTAGTGGTGGAGAGAAGTGGGAGGAAATCAAAATTGAACAGTGTTGAATCCTGCACACACATTTGATGCATCTGAATCGATTAGTCATGACTTACAAGACCTGCAATGGCATACGCTGAAAAAAGCTTGGCCGAAGATGGAACATTCTGGGTAATGAATATAATGCATACTCTTCTCTCTTTAAAGCGATGCTAAAGCTTCTTAACAAAAGATATTTTTGAATTAATCACATCTAGTTCGAGAATGCACGATCAGATTAGCTGAAATTGAAGATTAATTTAGGCAAATGAAGGCGATCTAAGAAATCTTTGCATTGTGATCAGAAAACATTTCAACATATCAGCTGTCAATATGTGGTATAATTCCTTGTCGTATTTTAAAACCTTTGAGACTTATGTTGTAGCTACTGTAAATACATGTTGATCTTTTCAAGAAACTTGAAAACCGGCCTTTTTGTAATCTTCCCCATGCAATACATCAGAAGAGATTAAAATCACACTACTGCTGTTCTACGGCAGCTGAAATGTGATTCAAAGTTTACCTCATTCCAAGACACAAACAAAAGTAAATTTTCTCAGCCAAGCTGGTGGTTTAACTTGTTACTATTTCTTTTCCTGTGTGATCTATTTAATCCTTACAACTTCTGCAACAAGGTAACATATAGTATACACAGCAAATATAATACACTCACTGTACACATGCTATTATAATAACTATGAGTGTTAATAATACAGCTTCGTCTGGGTGAGAAGAAACAAATCTTGTGATTTTTTTGTGAACTTTAATTTGCACAGATCAGAGCTTTCAAAAACTTGGAAACGACAGTTTAAGGCCAATGAGAAGTGTTGTTGTGCATACAGTGCTGAGAAAAGGTTTGTGAATCCCCTGAGGTTAATGTGTATTTTCTTGTAATCTAGACATTAATGGATCTAGGTTCTCAGTAAATTTTAATTAAAAGCTGGGGCTAACCTGATTAAATGTATTATACAAATACAAAAGATATATTTGCCTTCTATATTGCAATTAATTAAAAAAAAAATCAAGCAGTAAATTTCCTCTGGTGAAAACATCTGTCACCCCTTCGTTTCAGTTATGGGAGGCACCTCTTTGAACAGCAGTAACGTCATCTGGACATTTCCTGAAAATGTTTATCAGGCTCTCGCATTCACATTTAGGAATTGTGGCCCATTCTTCCTCACAGAACTGCCTCAGGTCGGTGACATTTGAGGATGTCCTTGTATGAACAGCTCGCCTGAGGTCCTGCCATACCATTTCAATGGGGTTTTGGGTCTGATCGTTGTCTCAGCCAGTTCCAAATGCAAAGCTTCTCCTTCTTCGGCCATTGTATTGTAGATCTGCTCGTATGTGTAGGATCACTGTCTTGCCGGAAGACCCACTGTTGATTCGGCTTCAGGTGATGAATGGGCTCCAGAATGTGCTGATACAACACTGATCTCATGGTTTTAGACAATGATGGCAAGCTGTCCAGGTCCTGAGGCAGGAAACCAGCCTCAGACCATGAGACTGCCCAACAGCCTGCTTGACAGCTGGTATGAGGTTCTTATGTTGGAAGGGAGCGTTTGGATTTTGCCACACAAGACGTTTCTCGTTGTCGCCAAAAAGTTTGTCCAGAGATCATTCTTCCAATACTTCTGTGCATCGGGCTCTTTGGTGAACTTGAGAAAGGAAAAATATTTTTTTCAGAGATCAACGGCTCATTCCTGGCCTCCTCACATGAACTCCATTCCCATTCACTCTTCTCCTGATGCCTGAGGCTTGAACATGGACATTAGGCGCCGGCAGTGAGGCCTGCTGATCCTAAGTGTTACTCAGGGGTACTTTGTGACATCTCCTGGAGATGACCTGTCCTGTCACTGTGTTTTTGAATATTTTCCATCAGTGGAAGGAAGGATTCTCAACTGTTTATAAATGTGTTTGTTACCCCTTTCCAGACTGAACATAAACTATTCTTTTTTGAGGTCCTCTAAATCTCTTGATTGTGGTGAGAATCAAGTTTCTTTTAACCTACACGGTGATGATATAGCGATCCAACGGATAGGAAAAGGCTGCTCAAATTGCTCCATTTGTTTACACAATTATTTAACTACCTCATTCTAATTAATTTCTTAATTGAGGAAACTAGGGGTTCAGCTGTTTTTCCAAATACATGATGCAAATGATTTTTAATTATTATTATTTAATACACTATTGTGTCTGAAAACACACAGACTTGGGAAATACTAACCCTTTTGGTAATTTAAGCAAAGACCTTTTTCGGTTAAACAAGGGTATTTTGGCAAGAAACTGGAATTCCCATAATTATATTACGGGTTCCCAAACATTTTCTCTGAACTGTAAAAACTTAAAGGTTACAAATGAGAGTAGGCTATTTGTCCCCTCTAGTCTGTTTGGTTGTTAGATAATTGATCCAAAGATCTGTTTCATGAAAGAAGCTAAGATTTTACCAGATACATAAAGTCTAATTCTACAATTTAAATTGGTAGATCACATAAATCTACTGATTGCATTTACCAATTACTAATCACATGTACCAATCAAATCTAACATCTAATCTAATTTCTGATAATTAACAAATATGATTCCTTCATAGACAATCATAAAGCTAAAAAGTAACTTTTTGCACTATAATATACAGTTTTACCATGGTTAACTGTTATCCTACAAGGGGCTACAATTTCAATAGACGATTTCAAGAAATTGATTCTGCAAGTGTTTTCAAGACTTTTGAACAGTGAAAAGACAATATTAAAGAGTATTCCAGTACATACAATATTTATTATGCATTATATGTAAATAATACCCAAGGGTGAATGCATATCATTGATAATCTTATTTCCAAGTTTTTTTTAATGATACACTCACATCTACAAAAACAAGTAATGTAAATGTTAAATTATTCATGTCCAACAATATGTGCCTCTTTCACTAACATTTGCTATGACACATAGAAATATCCATGTTTGTACAAGGTCTAGCAATAGAGGGCTTTGCCCAGCAAGGTGCCTAATATTCTTTCCATAACTTGCATTTCACATCTCTAGGATCTAGTTTAATATTTAATCCTGTTTTCAATAAGGACGAGTATCCCTTTGCTAAGGTCATTATATAAAAGATACAACAGCTAAAAACAAAAAAATACTGCAAAGCACACTACATGTATGTGCAAATACAGTTCTCAGAATGAGGGAAAAGAACACAAAAAAGCAGGCATTTTAGTAAAGCTGAGACAGAAGCCAGAATTGCACTGAGCTCCCATAAACCTTTTGTAAAGGACTGCCAGGAGAATTCCTCATAGGGTTAAGAGAGTCTTCATTTCCTACAGTCATGCAGTATGGTACTCTGAGCAAAGATGCCAGGCTCCCAGCTCTAAGACATACATTGATTCTCCTTGGAGGAAATCAGAATACAGGCCAAATGAAAGCAAAATAACGCCAGACACATGCTTGAGGTGTTTCCAATCTCTGTTTGACCTTTGCTTTTAATAAATAGTGATATGGCCAGCAGCCATATCACTGCCAACAGCCATATCACTCTGCAACTCACAACTAGACACCCACTGAAGCTCAGCAGGTGTGAGCCTGGTCAGTACCTGGATGGGAGACCTCCTGGGAAAAACTAAGGTTGCTGCTGGAAGAGGTGTTAGTGGGGCCAGCAGGGGGTGCTCACCCTGTGGTCCATGTGGGTCCTAATGCTCCAGTATAGTGACGGGGACACTATACTGTAAACAGGCGCTGCCCTTTGGATAAGACATAAAACCCGAGGTCCTGACTCTCTGTGGTCATTAAAAATCCCAGGGCGTTTCTCGAAAAGAGTAGGGGTGTAACCCCGGCGTCCTGGCAAAATTTCCCATTGGCCCTTACCAATCATGGCTTCCTAATAATACCCATCTATGAATTGGATTCATTACTCTGTTCTCCTCCCCACTGAGAGCTGGTGTGTGGGGAGAGTACTGGCGCATCATCCAGGTGGGGCTGCACATTGGTGGTGGTGGTGGAGGGGATCCCCATTACCTGTAAAGCGCTTTGAGTGGAGTGTCCAGAAAAGTGCTATATAAGTGTAAGCTATTATTATTATTGAGGAATATAAAATGTCATTCAAAACACAGGGGTGAATGATACACAAAGTGCTTTTGTGGTATCATGTTTAGTTCTGGCTCAAATACAGGCCACTTCCAAACATCTGCCTATGTGTCTGCACATACTCGCCTCCTTCCATCCATTTTCAAACCACTTTATCCAAAACAGGGTCGTAGGATACCTATCCCAGCAAGCAACGGGCGCAAGGCAGGCCACACCCTGGAAGGGATGCGCGATAGAAGTATTGTCGACCAGCAACCAACCTCAATCGATGCCACTGAAGCTTTGGAAGAATTTGCAGCTTTAAAAGTTAGAAGGACATAATAAATGTTATTTAGCCTAACACTTCCATTAAACAGCACAATAGTAAACTGCACAATGCACTTGTAAGACCTCATTCAATACAGTGCATGATATTGGTCACCATGTTACAAAAAACCTATTGTTGCTCTGGAATCAAGTACATTACCAGGTGCAAAAGAATTTTCTTCTCTGACAGGCTAAAAGAACTGACCATTTTTGGTCTTGAACAGAGAACTCTGTGTGGGGACCCGATTCAAGGTTTTCCAAATTCTCTAAGCCACTGACTTCTTCAGAATGAGTGGCGAAGCCCAAACCAGAGGACACAAGTGGAAACTAAGTGGAAATGCATTTAAAAGCGAGAATAGGAGGTGGTTCTTTACACAAAGGGTAGCGGGGAACAGGAGCGAGCCGCCCAGCCATGTTGTTGAAGCAAATAGTTTTCTTTCAAGAAACCCCTCTGTTTCTCGTTCCTCTGATCAACTGGCTACTAGAGACCTAACAATCCAGCCGAGCTTTTTATTATTGATTTTCTTCTCATGTTCTCATATTCTTAATATTAATTTATGCATGTGTGGTCCACAGCTGACCTTACAATACAACTACAGTATTAAAACTAAATGTGGAGACCATGCAGCAAAAAACTAGGTGACAGAATCTCTTCTCAAGTGTAAAAATGAAATTTATTATAGTACCCATTGATTTAGTGCATTGTGACTGGCTGTCATGCCACTAATCAGAAAGCATCTTTTATTTACATCTTGATTAATGTGTATTTTATCCCTAGAAATAGCTTAAAACACATTTAAAACACAGGCAGACAGACGTCATACAAAAGCGAAGAGCAGATAGTAGAAATAGCAATCACAGTGATGATAAAAAGTGTCTTTCTGATCTTCTCTAGCAGTTCTACGCAGCAGCAGATTTCAGGTGGCCCACAGTGTGACAGTGAGCTCCCGACAGAGAAGAGATGTCTCAGCTGCGTGCCGAACTTTTCCGTGGCACTGTGAATCACAGCATACAGTAGGTGTCTCCCTGGCCTGGAAATGTCTGTGGGAGGAGAGTGAGAGGCAGGCGTCTCTGGCAATTTATTGGTTCATCTCATTAAGAAGCCTTTTATCTCTGACATCAGCCTGAGAAGACCAGTATGGAGCTTCTCTCCATTAGAAATGAGAAAGTTCCTTCTTTTTTTTTAAATCTGGAATTGCCAATTGCTTGTCAGTCCTACAACCCCTTGCACCCATATGAGGAGAATGAAAACTTGTGGGTGTCCTCATCCGACAACCCCCCCTTTCGCCGTTTGCCTTTTTAAGAAGCTGTGAGCACCCCACAGGAGTCTTAGCATCATCTGGAAGGTAGTGCAAGTCTCACTGATGTTGCAACACGCTTGCTAGCTCCAGGAACTCCCACTGCAGCCTGCCAGAACTCACAGCAAAACCCCCACAGCAAAGAGCATGGAACTAGGGGAGCACAGGTCACAGTTAGCAAATGACCCTTGGAGATAAGCCAGTGATATCAAGGCTCCAAGTCCTTGTCTTGACTGGCAGAGTATCAGAAACACTAGCAGAGCTTTTACCCTTCCGTCAAATGTAAAGGGTTTTACTGTCAAAATATCACAGCAAGCCAAACTCTGGAATGAACTTGAAATGAAGGACCCCACATAGACAGTGATGCACTGACGGTTATGTGCATGACAGACTTTTTCACATCAAGAACATCATTCTAGTTCATCACTATACTGTATATAGTAATCACAGAGCCGGCATCTGCAGGCGTAACCTGAGTGGTCAAACACAAATGTGTCACGCCCAGTACACCTAGAGAGCACTCTGCTTTTCTCCTGTTCCTAGTTCCCTGTGATTATTCATGACTTTCTGGTGTGTCTTGTTGTGTAGCCTATTTACTTCCTGCTTCTGCTCTGCTACTCGCTCAGCACTGAGGTTCAGATGTCCTGAGACCCGCCTAGCCCCAGGTCACTCCTGTCCGTGGCCTGAGAGCATAGGTTTCTATACGCCATTTCCTGAACAGCTGAGCCCGGGCTAACCCCCGTCTCGCCGCCACGCATAGGGTCTTTTCCGCTCTCCTGCCATTCCACGGTATGTCCTTTCTGACATCTGTGACAAAAGGTTCTTGCCAGCCTGAGTTCATGAGAAGACTTGGCATGCCAAAGCCTTTCACCTACTAGTCAAGAAACAGACCATTCCTGACCCCCACACAGCAGGGTGTAACATACATTGTCTTCCTAAATACAGAATCACAGGCTTACCCCCTCACATACATCCATTCATCTACCCATTTGTCCATTTTCTTACTGCCTCATCCAATTCATGCAATGGGCACAAGGCGAGACACACCTTGGATGGCACTCCAGTCAAGTGCAGGCACACAGACACACTCACACCAGGGCCAATTCTCTCAGAAGCCAATTAACCTACAGTACCAGTTTGTTTTTGGGTTGTGGAATGGACCGGGTAGAACCAAGAGGAAACCCAGGCAGAACATACAAACCACACAAACGGCACCCAAGTGTATAACTGAGCCCAAAGCCCCAGCGCTGTGAAGCAGCAATGCTAACCTCTGCACCACTGTGCCATCTCCATACAAAAATGAACTGAAAAATTCAGGTGAGATTATGCATGCACTTTACCACGCATGATGTAAATGTATTAGGGATTGCATGCCTGTATTCATATATCTGGTTTAGTGCAGTATAAAACATAAACATCCTGTTCATCAACACAAACACACAAGTAAATTAAGTCTCACTGCATGTCTTTGTTTGCACAGAAGTGGTGGCAGTGCACACAGTGCCAGTCATTGTTGTGTAAAGGCAGGAGAAGAATGGGCCCAGTGGAAGAATTGGGTACAGGAAATGCCATTGTTTGCAACAGTATGCTACATACTCATTCCATCAAGAAATAAAAAATAAGGACAACTGAGAGTTTTGTGCTGGATTTCAGACCACAGCATTTTCCTCATACATGCTACTACTTCATGTAAAAGAACCACCCAAAATAACAAATCAAGTTTATTGTCACGGTTCTCAAAATATGAGCTGAAGGCTGTTATACAGAACCACCTCCATTCACCTAAACCTAAATCCTGCTGCTGACTCCTCTCTCTCAATGCTGTCTGTGTGTGCCCACTGTATGCAATCTCATTTTCTCCCCTGTGGGAACGGATAAGACTTTCTTGCATTTTAATTGTTTGTTGAAATAAATTGCAAAACAAAAGAAAAAAAGTTCAGTCCAGGGGATGATGATTTACAATTACATTTCCTGGAAGCTGGGCGCAGTACTTGACAGCACTCTTAGCTGACAGTGGTGTTAATTAGTTTGGAATAATTTGAAGATGAAAACAGGACTGAATCTGTAAGTAAGACGTTCACATTAAGATCATCAAAAGCTGCACGGCGGGCTGGTTTCACGCATAACAAACGAGTGTGAGCTGCCGCTGAAAAAAAAAAAATTGCATGTTTTTAACAGAACTGCATAGCAGTGGAACAGAATGACAGGGAAGGTTTAAATTCGGTCTCACCAGGAATGACAAACACCCAAGATGAAAGTGTCATGGAGCGAAATTGTGGCTTAACTCGCTTGGCATAGGGCTGACCTCCCAGCCAGAGGACAAGGAGAGCGGGACCCCCCTGCAGGGTGACCAAGTTTGGGAGAGGAATGGATTGTCAGGAACGATTGCTGACAGTTTGGTTGAGTTTGGTTGTTGTCATCCCTCCAGAACATTTCTTAAAAACTCCATTTAAGCAATCAACCAATACTCACAAAGCCACTGGACTGATGACTGGTGACTCCTAGGAAAACTCCTAGTTTTTAGCCAACTATGCCATGTAGAAAATTTAAAGGTGGCCCATAGCCACCACTGCATCCAGACCAGACAAGAAAATTATCCCACATAATTGTCATCTTTTATTCCACTAACAACTACGATCACTTATCTCTGTTCACACCCTTCTGAAACACAGAAAATAGACGTATCCCCAGGGGACACTCACGTGAAGCCTCATGGAGCCCAGTTACCTAAACCAAATGCCCAAAAGAGCAGTCCAGCATAGCTTTTCTTCTGAAACAGTTCTATCTGGTGGCCAGGTGTACCTCCTTCTGTCACAGCAAGGAGCAGGAGGAAGCTGTGTATAGTCCTTTGGCTCTGCCAAAGGATTCTCTCCAGTCATGGTTGTCCTGAACAATGTGGTCCATTGTGGGTCCAACACAGGGCAGGGGGAGGTAGATGATGCCTTGGCCTTCCTCTGTTGCTCTCTGTAGAGTCCCCCGCTGGCATCCTTCTGCTCCTGTTTCCACCAGTGTCTCCCCAGACCTTCCTGGTGAGTCCTCCTGAAGGAGGCTGATAAAGCTCTTCCCTGGCCAGGGCTCAGAACTCGCAATGAGGGGTGGGAATCCAGACATGAAAAATACAAAACTGACTAGTCTAAATGAGCTGAGTATAACAAAAATGGACTATTCTAAGTTTATAAAATACCATTCTCTATTCAGTATTCTATCTATCTCTGCTTTTTTTATTTTGCTTGTGTATTATTAGCTTTAAGCTACAAACTGACCTGTTCACTGTTTCTTACCAATATGCTGAGTTACAGCATCTAATAGAGTATCAGACCCTCTCCAGCTGATCCCAGACACATGATTGCATTGATTGCTGTGTGTTTGTCCAGAAGGTCACTGTGGGATCTAATGATGAGCCAAAGACCTCATCCTCAATTTCAGAAGCCCTTCACAGAACAGCTTGGAAACAAGCATAGCAATGAGAGTCAGGGGGTCACCTCTAAAAAGAACATGACGTCTAAACAGACAGCAAAGGTCTGTGTCAGAGGTCATAAGGTGAAATGGGATGTTATATGTACAATATAGTGAATTAGTGGCTTGGGATAGGTTGTTGCTCTCTAAAGGCACATTCCAAGTAGTTTAAGACCATGCTTTGACATGAAGCTACTGTATGTCAACATCAAAATAGTTTCCTTTATACTGTACATGCACTCTATTGATATGCAAACATATATAAAGGGTCTGGAAAATATTTTAAAGAAATTAAAAAACCTATCATGCCTTTCACTTATAAATAGAAAAGCATTAGTATAATACATCATAATCACCATTTCCTTAATAGCACTTACACTGTTTGTGAAGTTTGCATTAAGTGTGAGTATGAAGGAAATACTTGATATGATAAAACAGACATGCAAGAAAATGAATACATTTCCAATAAACATGCAAATTATTCAAAATGCTATTTTTTTCAAAACCAATTCCTTTGATTTTCAAATGTTTTTCTCATACATCACCCAGGTGGGGCTGCACATTGGTGGCGGTGGAAGGGAGTCCCCATTACCTGTAAAGCACTTTGAGTAGAGTGTCCAGAAATATCTGTGTGTATATATAAGCTAAATAAGTTATTATTATTATTATAATACATGATAATATCATAATATTATTATATGATCATATTATAATTATTATATTATAACATAATATTATTATCATACATGTCTGCATCTACTTTTAAGTATTGAAACGTGCCTGTTTAACCCATCAGTTCTTTGTGGACTGTAGGCCCTCCGCAGTGTGAGAAAGAGCACCTAAATCACTAGCAGCAGCGTGAAAGCAGGTCAGCTCAGGTGCACCGAAACAATCAGACACCAAGGCCAGAAGACAATGACCATAAAGAAGTCGTTTTAAAAGAAAACGAAGAGGCTCTTTTCCGGCTGTATGGATTGGAGGCTCACTCTAAAGATGGATTAAAAGATTCCACAAGGCAGGACTGGCAAGACGTCAGAAGTGTTAAGGTGCATTAAACTACTTATTTAGTGGAATCAGTATGAGTTGAATTGAGACATTAATCTGGCAGCCTGGAGCAAATAAATCTCTTGAGTGAGACTCTTGAGTGAATCTGCCATTACAGGCAGTCTTTTGGGTAGCAGGCTCAGTCATATGGCCCGGGCACTGTGGGTCGGCATTCTTCACAACGAGGTATAGGAGTCTTAGCCAGATACCCTTAAAACAACTGGTGACCGCACAATGGTGTGCATGTAATAAATATACAGTATACAGTATATTTTTAAAAAGCGCCTTTTGTCTGGAAAGTTTCAAGCACAGCGCTATCTGTACATCACATTCCTGCTCACATTTCTTTCATCCACAGTGAACAGAAAGTGCCCGCCAAAAACCCAAACTCAGCTACCAGAGTTTGTGCTATCAGATAGTACCGCTGACTTATTTTCCTCCCAGCATAGAAATAGAATAGAATAGAATAGAAAGAACAGACATTCTTTCCAGGATGCAGTGTCACCCTGTGCACTGAATTGGATGGATGAACACAACAAAAACCCCCAAATAACTGGGGGTTCACAGCACTTCCCTTTCAGCTTTCAGCCACAGAACGTTTCGTGTTGTTTCGTGTGCTTGTGTCACTGTAATGAAGGATCTGGAAAGCAAAATATTTTAAGGCGACGCCAGTAAGTACAAGCAAACTACAATGTTCTTCGGCCAAAATGCTTTCCACAACAGCCCTCTCTCTTCCTCTTTACAGGAGCAGTTTTAAGGTTATGGCTGCTCAGTGCTCTTGCTTTTCCACAGTGATTCTCACGACGTGCTGATATAATGCAGGCTTGTCTGAGTTCACTGATCCCACGCTTGACTTGTCAGTGTCACAGATGCTACAGGGACTGAAGGCGCCCTGAGGCAGATATTGCAGGCAGCCCTATTTACTCTGCCCTCAAGTTAATTTTTAACAATAGGCCTTAATTGTGAGATCATTTGAATATCTGCCTAAGGGAGAGCTTTATCATCTCAGATTTTGCTTATGGGCTTGGAATATAGTTATAAAACCGGCTCCTTACTCATATCACAACCAATACATTTATTCCTACTCACTACGAGCAATGTAGAATTTAATATTAGTTACGCATCTAGTTCTGTATTATTTTTTATTTCTGTAAGAATGTATGTAAATGCCTGCGTAAATTAGTACTCGATATGTATCCGTTTCAGAGTCGAGGAAACATTTTGAGCTTGAGTTCAATAGCTGAACAGATGACATGGTTTCATCATGTGTTTAGCTAATTGATTTTAAAGACCCAAGAAACATCCTGATTTGTTTTTTAAATTAAGGAGTTATTTTAGTAAATAGAAATCTGACCTTTTACTTTATGCCTTAAGCAAATTTAAAACGGTCTGGAGGTTTGGTATTCAGTATTTAATTACTGATATGAAGTCAGTGTATTGTGGAAATATGGGCCACAGTTCTTAGGCCTGATAAATTAAATAAAAATATTCAGAATACACACACTTTCAAAGTGGAATTTCTGAGAAGGATTCTCTTGAAGAATAAGACAGCATGAGGAGGCTGTCAATTATAAGTTACAGTTTTGGGTCTCATAATGGCTACTCACTTGCTAAACATTATGAGGAAAGCTACATCTATTGAACATTTCTACAGCTAATGATCTGTTGAGAGGAAAAATATGAAGGAAACACAGCCTTTTGTGTTTCAAGAAAAATAGCCCAGCCAATTAATACCCACAGGAAATCAAGTTGATATATTTGAGATTATACCAATCAGGTTTCATTCCTTCACTCATTAGGTCCACAATCCTCTGTACAAGCTTTTTGATTACCAGACAAGCTGAACCAGTAACAAATGCTCCGATTGTTACAGTACGTCACACTGAAGAAGCACTGGGTAAGGACATCATCATCACATCACTGAACTTTCAATACCCACTTATGACCAATTCAGGGTCACTGTGGCCAGGAGCCCATTCCTGGAAGCACCGGATACAAGGAGGGATACACACTGACACAGACGTGCACACACTCACACCAGGGCCAGTACTTACAGAAGACAATTAACTTAAAAGCATATTTTTCGACTGTGGGAGGAAACCAGAGCACCCAGAGGAAACCCACACAGACACAGGGAGAACATGCAAACTCCACACATACAGCACCCCAGGATTGGAACCCAGGGCCCTGGCCCTGTGAAACAGCAACGCTGACCACTGCGCCACCGTGCTGTCCCCCCACTGGCAAGAGGAATAAAATGAGAAGAGACATATTTAACGAAAAGTGCAGAAAGAATCAAGAGCTGCTCTCCTCAAACAGGCACTGACTTCAAACATTTGCGGGTTTTCCAATGAAAAATAAACCGGGCTGAAAAGAACCCGACCCTTTCTCCCCAGTAATTCCAACCTTCCAGTTGTTCATAGACTGCTTATGATGTGTTAATTCTCAGTCAGATCTGAGTGTGTCCAAAAGCGTCCACATTTTCATCACGCTCTTTCTAATCAGTATTGTATAGTTTATGTAGTGCCGTCAGCAGACAGACTCCCATCTCTTTAAGATCTAGTCTTCGAAAAGGCTGTGGGACTGCAGTCTGCAGCTTTCACAACCTGAAGGACTCTATCCCGCCTAGTCTTCGAAAAGGCTGTGGGACTGCAGTCTGCAGCTTTCACAACCTGAAGGACTCTATCCCGCCTAGTCTTCGAAAAGGCTGTGGGACTGCAGTCTGCAGCTTTCACAACCTGAAGGACTCTATCCCGCCTAGTCTTCGAAAAGGCTGTGGGACTGCAGTCTGCAGCTTTCACAACCTGAAGGACTCTATCCCGGCACAAGTCAATCTCCTGCACACACGTCTGCTGAGGCTGACAGACACATTAGTCTTGAGAGCACAGAAATACATTTGTTTCCCTGAAGGAATTTCAGCTGCACACTCTTGACTGAGCAGGACCTGAGCAAGCAGTCACCTTTGCCAGTCTTCTCTGAGTCCTTGATTGCAGACACTTCCCAATCCACATTTCTGAGGTGAAGCTTTTCTCAGAATAAACTTAATTTTTCTCTTTCCACTGTATAACTATACAGTTATACTATCTATATAACTGTATAACTATACTCTTAACTGTATAGTTATCATATACAGTTAACTATACAAAAAGGCTTTTGATTACATTAAAGCATTAGAAAATATGATATTAAGAAAAGTATAAAATAGGGACAGTGGGAAAATTGAATTTTAGGTTGTAATGTCACAAACGTCATCACACAGCTCCATCACTTCTAATAGCAAACTGTGTTCTAATTTTACCCTGTACTACTGTTTTCACACAACAGGTCTCCTTGGGCAAATTACTGCCGCTAACAAGAACAAACTGCTGTGACATTCACCTTTCTAATGCGGAGGTCCTCATATCTGATAATTAATTTTAATAGGAGGCTGCGGAAAATTTATTTATTAAGCAGGACTGAGTCGTTACAGTTTTTAGCGCTTTGAGGTTAATTTCATATTTTCTTTGATGCTGTTTTACCGTTACCTTTTTAACTTATAAAAGCAGGCTGTCATAAGGTGTGGGCTGAGCAGAAATAGCAGCTGCAGTCACCCGTTTTGCGAAACTGTACTGGAACTGGCAGACGTAAGCTCTTCATTACATGGGGAACTGTACATTTCGCTTCCTGCTTGCCCACTGGAACTGAGGGCTGGGCTCTCCTGTGGTTGTTGGTCCTGTGCTGACTATTCTTAGTCATTGATGTATCTTAGGCTGCCTGTTGTCGTTTTATTTTCATTCTCTTTCTGGGTGAAATATAGTCATTACTCCTTAGGCAGCACTTGTCTCCGCTACTGGTGCTTTTGTAGCCTTTCTGCCAAATGTACACAGATAAAGGCAGCTGCAAATTCAGACCCCAAATTCTGTTCAGAAAGAAAAAAATCATGAAATACCTCAAAAAGCTGTAAAAACGCCCTCGGGGGAATAGGGCTCCCAAAGGGCATAAGCAATCAAAGCCTCTGCTGAGAGGACAGGATATGCCCTGCAGCTGTTAAATGTGCAAATACCTGAACAGCCTTGTTGCTGAAGCCGATTCTCGCAGATGTTTCCGGAAATGGCCTCAGATCAATTACTAGTTACCAAGCAAGGCAGGTGGGCTGAATGATGTCCAGAGCTCTTAGGGGATGGTTTCCGAGCCTGGTCCTGGTGACCCCCAGACACCTGCTGGTTTCCGTTCCGGCCCACCTGTAATTAGACAGCTGAAGCCTTGATGGATCCAAGAAGCTGCTTCAGTTGAATATTTCCACTCTGTTTCTGGTCACAACTGGGGGATTTTATTTCACTTACAAAACACAATGTTTCAAGCTCCACCATGCGTAAGAGCTGGGGACAAACAGTTCAAATCAATCTTATTATTATTATTACAGTAAGTCAATGCAGGGCTTGATTGTGGAACTGAGGGCACGGCTGGCACACAAACCAACAGGCGTGTGAGGTCACCAGGAACAGGATTGGGAACCAATGTCCTACTGTGTAGTGCACAGCTGTCCCCATCCTAATGTTTCCAGGTGCCCCCTGTCAGGGAACCAATAGATAGAATGGGAGGATCCTTATGTGTAGCCGTGAATCCTGCAGAATGTAGAGTAGCACAGGGACAGTATCCAAAACACGTAATCTGGGGGCTTGGTCGATTGGAGAAGCAATGAGTCCAGTAACAAGGGAAATCCGAGAAAGACAATTCTGAGAACCGAAATCCAAAGAGCTTTTTTAAAAAAGGCAGGAGCAAAGATTAGGAACCGGGTGATAAGTCAAAAAGGTTGAACTGCACACAAGAGTATACTACAGAAGGCTTCTCAATTGTGACCATGGATTGGTGAGTGAGGGAACTTTAAATCCTGAAGGGAGAGGGACGTGGTTGGATAATTGGTCCGGGAGTGAGAATCTGTGGAATGTGGTGCATGTGGGAATGTGATGGGTTCAGTTAGGAATGAGATCGTGAAACAGTGGGATGGGGAATGTAATGAAATTTGCGAGGGAGAGCGTGCATGTTGGGATTGGCCGGTGTTGGAACCATGTGCCAGTTTACTCACTTTGTCTCCACTGTTGGGGCTGTCCAGAGGCACCCATCTATGCAGCTCTGCAATGCATCCACTAGTCATGTGCTACACTGCCCTTATCTCCTGCAAGGGCTGTAACGATAAGCCAGGGTGAGGAGTAACTGGTTATTCTAAATTTAAGGGGGAAAATAATTGGAGATTCTGAATGGGAAAAAAAAGAGATACACAGAAGACAGAGATTTGAAAGAAGTGAAGCTGGTGGATGATGTGATTGGGATTGTCAGGAGGTTTCGACAAGACAGGGCTGCCAGTCTAATTGACTACCTGCTGCTCTGCTTTGTACAGTCTGTGCAAGGGACTGGCAGGGAATCAAGAAAGAGTTTTAAGAAGGAAAAAAAAAGTTAGCTTTCTTAGAAATCTAAAAATAGAAGAAAGACGATTTGGGATAAGAGAAGCATTTAGGGCAAGTATAAAGGAAGATCATAAAATGCAAGTTTCTGGTCAGTTACAAAAACATACATATATTGTTTCTACAGTTTCTGTTTAGAAAATGAACTGCATGTTTTTTTCATTTTGAGTATCTTTTCCTGTATTTTGTTGTTGTATTATAAAGCTCGGTCTCTTTAGCTTTCAGTCACAGAATCAGAATCGACAGAATTTCCTTTCTTTGTAGCTTTCCTTAGATTCCTTCTAACTGCCCAGTAGATTTATCAGTGATTGTACCTGGCTGAGCTTTCCTGAAGACAGGTGCTTTACTGGGAAATGCAATTTCACCTGAGGGTAGACAGGTCCCCCAGATCATGGGGTTGAATTCCAGAAGCCACAGAGCGAGAAACGTTTTCCATTTACAAGGAGACCCCAGATGTTGCTAAGCTCTGGAAACAGGAACAAGCCTGGAAAACAATGGGATATACAGTACAGTGCCTTGCAAAAGTATTCTTTTACTGCTTTAAAGCTTGCAGTCATAACACAACGAATTAGCAATTTATATTTGGAATATACACAACTTACTCCACACATTCAAAACAAGAAAAAGAGACATAAGCATATAATATTTTAATATGAGGGAAACGGAAAGGTCATGATTGCATAATCATTCAAACCTTTTGCTGTGGGAAGCCTAAATTAATTTAGTCACACAAAATTACCTTAATGAGCCACATTATTAGTGGAGTGGCCTCTGCCTGTGCAGTTCTCATGAATTCTGAATAAAAACACCAGTCACTGCGAGGTTCCTGGTTCAGGTGAGCGAATTTAAAGCGACTCAAACACGAAGACAAAGGAGCTTTCAAAGCAGGTAATTTTGGGTGCAATAACAAGCTCAGTTTGTAGGTTATTTTCTCTTTAGCTTACTGCACTCACACCTATAGCACGATCTGCTGCAAAATCTATGAGAAAGACCGAACCAATCAACACTACAATAACTGCGAGTGCAAAAGAGGTTACAGTAAAATTGGGCTCATCACAACCTTAAAAACTTCAACCACAGGAGAAAAGTATGTACATTAGTATTTATTATGCTGTTTGTACAAAATAATGTATTTTAGCTAAATTCTATTATAATTATTTTCAAAAATTAGGATGGAAAGTTACAGTAGTTTTGTTCTCACTGCTGTATTGCAGAATTAACCCAATGCAAGTCATTATCAGAATATTCTTCACAATGTGTTTAGACTTTGAATGACCTGTGAGTTGCCCACATCGTTATCCAAGATCCCAAACAGGAGTGCTGCACTACTGTACTGCTGTATTACTGAGTTTGTAGTACTGGGTTGTAAACCAGAGAAGCAGTGTGAAGGAGAGATGTTGCTGAACTGTTGCTCCTTTTACTTTGAGATGCTGAGTGAGTTGTTTGAAGGGTTGAGGCACAAATCAGTAAACTAGCCAGTGTGAAACCTGTCAAAGTCTTGACAAATGTTTGGGTAGAGTACTGAAGATACTGCTCTCAGCAGGGCAAGCTCAGGGCTCTCTCTCTGTCTCAGTAGTTTCTCCACTGTTGTCTCCCCCCCTCCCAGCTACAGTCCCTTCCACCTCAGAGCAAGCTGGCAGTCAATATTGTCTTGTTTCAGAATTGCGCCCACCTGCAGAAAATAAATCTTCACCTGCGAATGATTTGCTTTTTTCTTTAGACTGCAGTATTTTCTTTAGACTGCCATCTGTTTTCTGAGGCAGGCACTTTTTCCACTATTGGGGTTGGAGCCCATCGGCATGCTCAGTGACTCGAGGCGCTGGAGCTCAGAGCTGGTCAAGCAGAAGAAAGAGAGACAAGGTCCGGGTCTGTCACAGGATAATCCTGGCTCAGACCCCCTCATCAGGGCTGGTACCCTGTACAGTAGCCTTTACTACAGCAATCACAGTAACCAGGAGCCTTTACTACAGCAATCACAGTAACCAGGAGCCTTTACTACAGCAATCACAGTAACCAGGGCCATCACTACAGCAATCACAGTAACCAGGAGCCATTACTACAGCAATCACAGTAACCAGGGCCATCACTACAGCAATCACAGTAACCAGGGCCATCACTACAGCAATCACAGTAACCAGCGGCCTTTACTACAGCAATCACAGTAACCAGGGCCATCACTACAGCAATCACAGTAACCAGGGCCATAACTACAGCAATCACAGTAACCAGGGGCTAATACTACAGCAATCACAGTAACCAGGAGCCATTACTACAGCAATCACAGTAACCAGGGCCATCACTACAGCAATCACAGTAACCAGGGCCATCACTACAGCAATCACAGTAACCAGGGCCATCACTACAGCAATCACAGTAACCAGGGCCATCACTACAGCAATCACAGTAACCAGGAGCCATCACTACAGCAATCACAGTAACCAGCGGCCATTACTACAGCAATCACAGTAACCAGGGCCATCACTACAGCAATCACAGTAACCAGGAGCCATCACTACAGCAATCACAGTAACCAGGGCCATCACTACAGCAATCACAGTAACCAGGGCCATCACTACAGCAATCACAGTAACCAGGGGCTAATACTATAGCAATCACAGTAACCAGGGCCATCACTACAGCAATCACAGTAACCAGGGGCTAATACTACAGCAATCACAGTAACCAGGGGCTAATACTACAGCAATCACAGTAACCAGGGCCATCACTACAGCAATCACAGTAACCAGGGCCATCACTACAGCAATCACAGTAACCAGGGCCATCACTACAGCAATCACAGTAACCAGGGCCATCACTACAGCAATCACAGTAACCAGGGCCATCACTACAGCAATCACAGTAACCAGGAGCCATCACTACAGCAATCACAGTAACCAGGGCCATCACTACAGCAATCACAGTAACCAGGAGCCATTACTACAGCAATCACAGTAACCAGGGGCTAATACTACAGCAATCACAGTAACCAGGGCCATCACTACAGCAATCACAGTAACCAGGGCCATCACTACAGCAATCACAGTAACCAGGGCCATCACTACAGCAATCACAGTAACCAGGAGCCATCACTACAGCAATCACAGTAACCAGGAGCCATCACTACAGCAATCACAGTAACCAGGGGCTAATACTATAGCAATCACAGTAACCAGGGGCTAATACTATAGCAATCACAGTAACCAGGGCCATCACTACAGCAATCACAGTAACCAGGGCCATCACTACAGCAATCAGAGTAACCAGGGCCATCACTACAGCAATCACAGTAACCAGGGCCATCACTACAGCAATCACAGTAACCAGGAGCCATCACTACAGCAATCACAGTAACCAGCGGCCATTACTACAGCAATCA
The DNA here is from genome assembly GCF_059453375.1 of Lepisosteus platostomus. Classification (NCBI taxonomy): domain Eukaryota; kingdom Metazoa; phylum Chordata; class Actinopteri; order Semionotiformes; family Lepisosteidae; genus Lepisosteus; species Lepisosteus platostomus. Next base: position 4,597,469 of record NC_142613.1, read on the forward strand.
CAGTAACCAGGGCCATCACTACAGCAATCACAGTAACCAGGGCCATCACTACAGCAATCACAGTAACCAGGAGCCATTACTACAGCAATCACAGTAACCAGCGGCCATTACTACAGCAATCACAGTAACCAGGGCCATCACTACAGTAATCACAGTAACCAGGGCCATCACTACAGCAATCACAGTAACCAGGGGCTAATACTACAGCACTCACAGTAACCAGGGCCATCACTACAGCAATCACAGTAACCAGGGCCATCACTACAGCAATCACAGTAACCAGGGCCATCACTACAGCAATCACAGTAACCAGGAGCCATCACTACAGCAATCACAGTAACCAGCGGCCATTACTACAGCAATCACAGTAACCAGGGCCATCACTACAGCAATCACAGTAACCAGGGCCATCACTACAGCAATCACAGTAACCAGGAGCCATTACTACAGCAATCACAGTAACCAGCGGCCATTACTACAGCAATCACAGTAACCAGGGCCATCACTACAGTAATCACAGTAACCAGGGCCATCACTACAGCAATCACAGTAACCAGGGGCTAATACTACAGCACTCACAGTAACCAGGGCCATCACTACAGCAATCACAGTAACCAGGGCCATCACTACAGCAATCACAGTAACCAGAGCCATCACTACAGCAATCACAGTAACCAGGGGCTAATACTACAGCAATCACAGTAACCAGGGCCATCACTACAGCAATCACAGTAACCAGGGCCATCACTACAGCAATCACAGTAACCAGGGCCATCACTACAGCAATCACAGTAACCAGGGGCTAATACTACAGCAATCACAGTAACCAGGGCCATCACTACAGCAATCACAGTAACCAGGGCCATCACTACAGCAATCACAGTAACCAGGAGCCATTACTACAGCAATCACAGTAACCAGCGGTCATCACTACAGCAATCACAGTAACCAGCGGCCATTACTACAGCAATCACAGTAACCAGGGCCATCACTACAGCAATCACAGTAACCAGGGCCATCACTACAGCAATCACAGTAACCAGGGCCATCACTACAGCAATCACAGTAACCAGCGGCCATTACTACAGCAATCACAGTAACCAGGGCCATCACTACAGTAATCACAGTAACCAGGGCCATCACTACAGCAATCACAGTAACCAGGGGCTAATACTACAGCAATCACAGTAACCAGGGCCATCACTACAGCAATCACAGTAACCAGGGGCTAATACTACAGTAATCACAGTAACCAGGGCCATTACTACAGTAATCACAGTAACCAGGGCCATTACTACAGTAATCACAGTAACCAGGGCCATCACTACAGCAATCACAGTAACTTACAGCCATTACTACAGCTGCTTTACTTAACAGTGAGAAATTCGGCATGAACTAAAAACAATTCCTGTATAAGCATCCTAAAAACAATGTTTTTAGCCTGGAACGCTAAACTGACCTGCATTCTTACATATTACTTGTCAGGTTCTTTTGTTGCTTTAACCAAGAAAATAATCTCAGGCGTGCAGCTGTGTAAATCAATATTAAACACGCTAATGTGCCGATCCAATGAGAAAGCAATTTCTCCAACTAGCATATGAGTGAGGGAGGTAATCAGTCGTGAGTCTGATATATAATACAATCGACCTTGGTGGTTTTAAGGTGCTGTGCAGTTCTCTCTTCGAAAACCGCATCTGATATCCAGTACGCCCCTATGCGCTGCTTAAGTCAATGGCGTGTTACCATTCTGTCCATTTGGACGAAAAAAAATCAATGCCCATTACAAACCATTGCACTTATCTGTCACCGGCGGTTTCAGTCTGTCATCAATTTCTGTTTGCTCAGCCTACAATAACAACGTTAGTATTGATATCAATATCCGCATGAGGGGATCTGGCTCTATGACTGAGTCTTTGGCAAACGGCAATTCGTTCTTTAAGTAGAGAAACTTAACATCAGCGCCTGTGCAAGAGGCTAACGCATTTACTTTTGTGATGTGTGCACAACAGTCATATCAGTTAGCAGAGGGGGCTGTTAACAGCTCACAATGTAGGTTGGTCCCGTTTGGACAGCATGCAACAAACATGAAACTTAGAAATATTGCATTTCAATAGCTGTGCCTAGCTGCCAAAATCATCACACTACTGTACATCCTAATACTTATCAGACCATGTTTACCACTGACCTGTTTACAAGAGCTCATACCAAACAGCATTAGGGAATGCTGACAAAACAGTAGAAAATCACAGTGAAAGCACAGAGAGGTATGTATGGTAAAGTACTCATGACATACTGTAGGAAGCTGTAGCACGGCAAGGTTAATATCACACCACAGAAACATATCAGTACTTAGAGACAAGAAATGAAATAAACTGTTACTTACAGTGACGGGAAATTTACTTTGCCAAAACAATCCTTTATAATTACCGATTAGTTGTGTGAGTGATTACTTTTTCAATTTAAGAAGAAGTTGAGAGGAAATTAACTCTGAACAGTTGTCAGTTACACTGATCTACAGTATGTAGTGTACATACAGTCTAATCCTGCTCACCCATCTATCTATTTTCTAACCACTTTTTCCAATCCAGGGTTGCAGGGGAGCTAGAGTCTACCTTAGTAAGCAAAGGGCGCAGGGCAGGGTACACCACGAATGACCAGTCCATCGCAAGGCAGACAGACACAAAAACACACACACGCTCACACCAGGGCCAGGTTTCCCAGAAGCCAATTAACTCACCAATATGTCTTTGGACTGTGGGAGGAAACTGAAGCACCTGGAGGAAACCCATGCAAACCTGGGGAGAACATGCAAACTCCACACAGTTAGTACCCCAGGTCCAGAATCAAACTTGGGGCCCCATTACAATACATTCCCTCTTAAAATCAATTTCTTCTTACTTCTTGTAAATTCAAAAAAGTAATCCCTTACACAATACCCTGTAACTGCAATAGATTAATTCTGAAAATTAATTTTCCCCAACTGTGTGAACCTGTTATCACAGCTATCTGGGCCACAGCATGTGAGCAGTATTAATTAACACAGAACAGATGTTCTGTGCTTGTGGTTCTATATACCTTTGCATGGTACCCTGGATCGAACTCCCACCAGTGATAAAGATGCCAAATATGAAAAGAGAAAAGCAAAAAATCACAGATGTGACTTTATGAAGAGTTCAGCACAAAGACTCTCCCACCAGCAGCAACCTCCTTCCACCATTCTATACAACCTGGACTACTACTTTGATTTGTAGACTTATTATAAAACACATAGGAAGAGAGTCTAACCAGCAAAAATATTTATCACCCTCTCACCAGTATTCACAGCGGCTTGAGCTGTAATCACTCATTCGGCTGCTGAAAAATGCGTTTAAGGACAAGGGCTGGTATTTGTATTCCTGCTGAGTAAAAAATAAAGTTAAGTCTTCGAGATTGAACTACCACATAGAGTGAGCTCTGCAGCTTGCATTATTGCAAAAAAAAATCAAAGGAATATCAACGAGTCACAGATCAGTGATGAATCTCTCTGCTGTTTTACTCATGTACCAATACATCAAAGTCCTAGATACTCGCTCCAGGAACCTATGGAGTGAAAAGGCTCATGGCCTGGATTTTAGTATAAGAAAGGTAAGGGATGTGATATATTTGGACACCCAGGGATTTTCCTAACTCCTCCCCTGCAGAGCAGCTGTTAAAAAGGGTTGCTCAGGGTTCTTCCTGTAAGCTTTGGAAGTAAAGTACAGTAGAGGACTAACATTTAATACCACTTAACACGGCTTCATCCAGTTCCCAGATAGCTGCCTCGCGCGTTTGACAGGAGACCGCCAAAGGCAAAGGCCTTCAGTCTTTAATATTAAAATTAATGAACAGGTTTCGGAAAAGGGCCTGGAGGCAAGGTTTCATCTAGTAAATAACGTTGTCATGAGAACACAGAGGGAGTGAACAGGAAATTAAAAAAAAACAGACGGCCTCCCATCTGTGTACTGAAGGAGAGCAAAGGTCTTTGACATTTACAGCCACTCACTGGCACCTTTGGGTATCTCACTTCAGAGTGGAGGCCCCGATAAAGAGAAGCCAGAGAGAGAGAGGATTGAATATCATGCCGCGCCTAATGAGCCGGCTAACTGAGAATCTTCAGAATGCATCCGAGTTTTGCGTACCCTGTAGCCAGGAGATTGAGGACATAAAGATGTACAAGTGTTTGGGCCTTGTGAAGAGAGCACGCATACACAGTGCTGAAGCCATTTTGTATTATTAGTTCCTCGCACGCAGCGACTTTGTTATAGCATTCCCAAAAGCACAAAACAGATACACAATATGCTGTAACTGCTGGGTAAAAGAGAATAATTGAAATGCTTTAACAAAACAGTAATAATGAAGCATAAGCAGATTAACGCCATTGAACTGAATGAAATTTAAAGTGGAAAGTGGCTCCTTATTTCAAATCCGAATTCAAATATATTGGAAACAGAGGACTTTGGACTGCCTTTTCTGGGACCCAGACTTTGAAATACTTGTCATACCTCACAAATATAGTTCTTTTTTTGCGCTTACCAGCACCCCTTCTGATTCACAGCACTTAACGTGACGAACAAATGCCAAACATCCCCATTTCTGGCACAAACACGAGCCTTCAGATGGATTTGGGCCTCAGGCCCTGCACGACGCAGAGGGGCAAGATGCAGTCAGCTACGTCTGAGGAGAAAGAGAGAAACACATGGCTTTCGTGTTTCTGGATGTGAGTGCAGGGTTACACTGTACATAAGCCAGGTATCTTATTCCACGTCCTGACCAAGAACATAAATCCATGACAAACTACCAGTGGTACATGAAAACAAACAACTCCAAATGTGAAACTTCTTGAAGACTTGCCTTCTTGGTAAAAACACTTGCAAATCCACTCCCAGCTCAGGGAAGACCACACACCGGAAGGCGCCCGCTGGCAGTCACAAAGTGCGGGTGAAGGACAGTTTCAGAAACATGCCCTCTTCTCACTAACCGCCTGCGTACGCCTCTGTGTTGCCGTGGCTACACGCGCCTTCAGAACGGCCTATTCATGTTTACAAGGTTTTGAATACTAAAACAGACTGTACACTATTATGCTGATGTCTGTGGGGAAAAAAAGGGGAAGACTTTCATGAGCAGTGGCGTGGAAGTCACGCAGTTCCAATACTCCACGACTAGACTGAATCTTCTACCGTGGAGGCTCAGTTTAGTAATGGCTTGCATTTGCTGCCATGTCACCCTGTATTATCACAGACTACCATCTTATATTAATAGTTCAAGCTGTTTTGCTGTGTAGGAGGAACTGGGCTAACCGATTGTGACTTGAGTTTTTAAAGACAAAATGATCTTTAATAACAAAACCCATTCCTTGTTATATTATCTTCTTCCCTAAGGATCCTAAAGTTAATTCAGGAGCGGGTTGGGGGGGGGTTTATTACTTAAGCATGGCACCCATGTGGGTAACGTGTGCCAGCCATTCTGCTCCAGCGGCTCGTCAGTTGAATTAAAGGTGGAACTCCGATTGTTCAAGCCCAGAGTGGAGTATGCAGGACACCAGAGTTGACACACTGTAACTGTGACACACTGTAAAGCTCTTTGAGATGCTACGTTTAAAGGCGCTATATAAAATAAAGTTTCTCCTTCTTCTTACTCTTCTGAACACTGCCATGTGATAGTTAATGGCCAAGCAGGCAGGACCTCTCTTATTCAAAGGATGGCGCCTCCTACAGCAGAGTGACCAATAACCTTGAACAACCATGCTGGGGCATTGGTTGGGAAATTGTGGTACGCAGGGAAGAGCACCACCTACTGGTCCACCAGTACCATACGCATCAGAAATCTGGTTTTCCTTTGAAAATAAATGGTTATTCCATTGAATAATAGAGAATAGCGTATAAAGCATTCATTTTATAAACTCACGGCTAAATCCAACCCTCTTGAACGCCCCTCCAAAAGAAAAACGTTTGTGCTGCCAATCTTCCATCTCTTGGCTTGACACTCCTCCGCGGGAATATCCGTGATGTTATTGCGCAACCCTGTTTCCCCTGTGGAGACAGGGGGGTAACGGGACCACTGTAGGGTGACCCCCTTTTTGTAAGATGTTATTTCATTATTCAATCTCCAAATAATGAATTTGAAGGCTGCCTCTTTAACTTCGGCCAAATTGGTTCGGTCTGCGTGCCGGATAACAAGATCCTGAGTGTCGAGCAATCGAAAATGGATGACATTAAAATAAAGGTTAATTGATGTAAATGGCTTGTCAAACAGAATGGAAAGGGCTATCTTTATGCACTGAAAAGAGATAACAAAAGCTTTTGTCCTACACAGCATGAAGCTTTCGCTTTTCCAATGATTCCTGGGTTATCTGTGACTGATACTTTTTTTTCCCACCACTTAAAGGGCAAATAACTAATTTTCGAAACCTTTTTTTTTTTACAATTTGCATATGAATCTTCCTGAAAGCAGAACGTGTACAAAAGATTTTTTTTAACATTAAAGCAAGGAAATGAACCTTCAGCTTGCTGAAACGGAGACTCTACATGAGTTAATTTCACTCACAGATATAGAAGGACATTTCAATGGAGCTACAGTATGTCAAGCTCACCGAAAAAAAAACTAGTAAAGGCAGCATACAATTATAGATTTAAAACATGCATTTATTTATAAACATGCATTTTGTAAATCGTTTGCAGTCCGTGCATTGTAATGCTGGAAGGGAAAGGCAGTTTGGAATGAGGATCATCCTTGTTATGTCAAGCGAGTTCATTGCCACTTGTCATAAATAAATGGTACTTGCATTCTGTCTGGATCTTAATAGGGTTGGTGCACTTGGTAGTATTGTAAGACGGAAAGCACTGTTTAGCATTTAATAAGTAAAACACAAGGGAGATAATGGCCCTTTTTCAGGAATGGAAAATGTCTGTGCAGCAGTGTGATCCATTTCAGTTTTTCTAAACCACACAGTCTCAGGCTTGCTAAGCTAGTGAGCCCACTCTGACAACTGAATGCACAAAACCAGTGGTCATGGCACAGCAAAAATTCTCCTCTTGAGGTGTGCACTATGCCCACTCTGATGCCTCCCTGCTGTGTGTTTATGACTGTGCATGGGAATGTTCATCACCATGGCATTTGTACCCTACAGTACGTGTCCCAAGTTCCACCTGCCTCATCAGCACAATTTTTGCATAGCGTAAAAAATGTAAACCAGACAAACACCCATGTAATTAAGAGTCCCATCTTTACTCATACTTGTAAACAGGCATAAGAACTTCACTTCACACACAGATTCAGGGAAAAAGAGCATCAGTTCTCATCGCACAACTACAAATGTTCAAAAACCTTTTGAGAGCTCCTACATCCACACCTTCTGTTTGCATTTCATCTTCCTATCAGGCTGACTGCAGGAAGTCATCTCAATCACAGTGATATTACATCTGCCTTGCTGGCTTAGGTGGCTAATTTGTACTTGTGGTGACTGGAGCTCAAATCCAACTCTGGATAAGACAGAAAGAAAGGAGTTTGGCTGCAACATAAAACTGTCTTCATTCCAAAGCCAGCTCCCTAACTGACCGTGTCTGTCATTAGCACGCTGCCTCTGAAGGAAGGGCTGGGGCAGCATGAGAAGTCCATTAACTGGGACCAAAGACATTCGAGTCATCAGGACAGGATCGTGAAACAACGAAGTTTATGCACACGTGCCCTCTAGACCCACCAGGCTTGAGGTTCTGTATTCTGGCCTGCTGGAGGAGGCAGGACCCCCAGTATGACCACACTAAGAAATGGAAGGAGCCGGACCAAGGCAAGTGGAGCTCATTAGCGATAATGGAGATGACGAACAGAATGGTGAAGACAGGAGGCAGATACACTCTCATACTGAGGTACTGTACGATGGGTTACAGCCCTCTGTTTTGCTGAGTGTTGCTAATTGGCAGAGTATTTGAGACACTGCAGATGGGCATCCACCTTCCAAACTGGCTTAATTCAATTTTCAAGAAAACACCTATAAATTTCATGAGCACTGTAACAGAATGTGATTGGTACCAATTGTCCTGAACTTTTGGGCTTCACTTCAGTCAAAGGTACTATAACAGAAACAACAGAGATTAGAGGGAAAAGCAGAAGATTTAAACAATCCTAATTAACCAAATTACACTTTAAAATGTTCACTTTTCTGCACAGTTCATCGAAAGCTGTTGCCTGGAAATCAAGTCAGGGTCTACATCTTCTGTGGCCAAAGGGTGTTGAATTCTCCTCCTTTTTGGTGACACATCACGTTCAAAGACTGCCCCAAGTGCTGTTTTCATTAACATTTCAGGTTGTTGAAGTGTCAAAACTTCATTAGGGAAATCGAGTGACCTGCCGTGTCCCTTGTCAGAATTTATTACAGAATTAACACTGCATTGGAAATTGTTCGGAAATTTCATTTTAGGCACCGTGAACGCAGGTCAAAGTTGATTTTTTCCCAGGTTGTGGATATATTCATGTCATGATTTTAGATCTTTCTTTGTGAAGTTATGAACTAATATACTGACGCACAACAGTATTCTATTATTGTACTGACGAACAAGAGGCAGAAAATGAAGGATTGATTATTGAATTTATCATTTGTGTGGAAAGGTTGCTTATTACTAAGATATATGTTTTTAATAAAATACAATATCGTAATGCCATAATACTGAAGGTCAGAGCAAAAGCTTTGGGTTTGAATAATGCAGAGGAGACACATTATTGCAGAGGTTGCCAGGCTATGAAAAGGCGCTGTGATAATTTTAGATTTTGCAGAACCAGGGAGCTACAGTGATACAGTGGTCAAGACAATAATTTAATAATAGATGAGACTCTTTACGACCCTCAAAGAGTGCTCAGGAACTAAGAAGCTACTGCTATCATAATGGGCCCATTAAGGTCCACAATCCAATGGATTTCCAGTATGGGAAGGGTTTAATAAGAAATAAATCTTTCAGTACATTTCAATAAGACGACATCCATCGATTTTTAAAGATAGGAATACACATCTCGGAGATAAACTTAAGCATTGCTTCTCTAAAGACATGGCCCTTACTCCCAATATTTCTTTTCTCCACTGTACTGACGTGCAACACGTGGAGGAGGTCCCTTGGTCGACTGTGGAAAGCTGTGGCTCTGATCTTTGAAACGAAGCACGAGCTGTGAAAAATAATGATGCTGTGGCTGGTGTCCATCCTAGAGTGTCCTGAGACTCCACGGCAATTGGACGTGACAGCTATTGTTTTGGATATATTGGATAACTAATTAATTCCCGCTTACAGCGATGAAAACTTAGGATTGGAAGACTGTCAACTGATCTGCAGTGTAATGATCTCATTATTTGTGCCTCAATGATTTGATGTGAAACGCCAAAAAACTGGCTCGGAAATACAACACTCACCCCCTCACCCCACTCCCCCCCAAAAAACATTTTCTTAATTCATATTGGTAATGACAAGCCCTTCTGTGTGCTGTTTCTCACAGGCTCCAGTGACAACATTTTGATTTCCCCACTGCCGTTTCAGCTAATGAGCTTCAGACAGAATGGTTACATAATAGTGGTGGCAATTTGGCCAGCTTCCTAGTTTTATTCGGGAATGATTTATTAATTCCGAAATTCCATCGAGCAGTTTACATCTCAGGCGGTAAGATCCAACCAAATACAGCACATTAACTGCAAGTTTTGTTTCAAGCATTCAAAGCTCTGCTATTAGTGCTGAATGCACTTCCTCTTGATTTCTAACGATGTTCTACAAGGTGTTGTTTCGTGTCTGAGTTAATCTTTTGGTTTGGCCATCTCTTAGGATTAGGAATACTTGAAATGGACTCCTACGTAACCACCCTGGTTTATGACTAAAGGGATTTAGTTCCTTTAAACCCTCGTCATATGACATCTCTCTGACATTACACTCAGCCCTGAATCTTTTTCTCCCAAAATACCTCAAAACACACACACTACCCATTCCTAGTGTTTGAGATACAACATTGTATCGCTGTTTTATCACTTTTAGTAGCTGTTACATTATTTTTTCTGTCTCTCTCAGAAAAAATTCATACCTGCTCTTTGGTATTCAATGCCAAGCATACAGATTTTGCTGACACAGTGTCTTATAAGCATAGGAACGTGGGATCATGGGTGGCGTGGTGGCACAGTGGCCAGCATTGCTGCTTCGCAGTGCTGAAGATCTGGGTTGAATTCTGGAGCGGTGGCTCTGTGGCTAAGGATCTGCGCCTGTAACTGGAAGGTTGCCGGTTCAAATCCTGCGGCCAGCAGAGGAATCCTACTCCGTTGGGCCCCTGAGCAAGGCCCTTAACCCCAGCTGCTCCAGAGACGCCGTACAATGGCAGACCCTGCGCTCTGACCCCAAGCTTCTCTCCCTGTCTGTGTGTCTGTGTCTCCATGGAGAAAAGCTGGGGTATGCGAAAAGACGAATTCCTAATGCAAGAAATTGTATAGGGCTAATAAAGAAACATTAATTCCTGGGGTTCTATCTGCATGGAGTTTGCATGTTCTCCCTGTGCTCTTGTGGGATTCATCCAGGTAACCCACTTTTCTCCCACAGTCCAAAGACATGCTATTAGGTCAATTGTCTTCTGGGAAAATTGGCCCTCGTGTGAGTGTCCAGTCCAGGGTGTTGCTCGCCTTGCGCCCACTGCTTCCCGGAGGGCGACTGGTCAGAAAATGGACGGACATGCGATCATGGCACGGCCACCTTGTAAGTCAGAGGAAAAAGAATGTGACAGCTGGTATTTCCCTTCGTTTCCTGTACTGACCCACCAGCATCGCCCTTCTTTAAGAGTCCCGTAGTACCTGGCTCTGGAGGATGACGCCATCGGGCACAGCTCTTCCTCCTGGTCCACTCCACAGTGCTCAATGGAAAGATCACGTCTGACATACTGCAGATGCCTGCAGTGGCCAGGTTAATGTAATTCTGCAGGTCTGTGTGGGCAGGAGGAGCAAACTGGGGTTTACAGGCCGTTACGTCTGGAGTACAGCACACAGCTCTCACAGCACAGTGCAGCACAGTGGGTTTTGACAGTCTGCTGTTAGGCTGTGAAAATAAGAATGAACGAGATGTGCAGCCGATGTCAACTTTACAGCTGCACACAGAAAATTTAAAAACTGCCACCTTGACTCCTCCACTACTGCTTTCTGAATTCTGAAACTGACCTCCTCCCAAACGCCTTTTACTGTATATATCACCAATGCATAATTCTATTAAGACACTGTGTTCAGGTTGTTTACAAACAGCCCTGTATCTATAGTGAAGACAGCCATTCTCCTGTGTGCTCCCTTCTGTTACGCCAGGAGGTGCTTCAGGCCCAAGGGCAAGGGTGTCGCAGTCCAGGGGTGGTGGCTGGCACACTCCAGAGACCAGGCCAAGCATGCCAGGGCGGGCAGCGGAGGTGCGCCAGGGCCCTGGTGCAGAGTCCCTGGGACAGGACAGGACAGGACAGGACAGGACAAGTGGGCAAGAACGCTGGCAGGCCGAAGCAGAGTCTGGTGGGCAACAACAGGCAGGAGTGCGCTAGAGCTGGCAGCTGTGCCACGCGCCCAGGTGCAGGGCAGAGCCGCCTGGTCCCCAGCCGGGCCAGGGCGCCCCCGCGAGGATGACAAGTCCAGCGCAGCAGGCGATCCTCACCGTTGGCACACACCCCAAGGGGGGCAGGGCCACGCCCACTGCGGGGAACATGCTGTGTCCCCAAGAGCACCTCACCCCTGCCGAAGGACATGTCCAGTGTGATGTAAGCTCCGCAGCGCCTCGCTGTGCTCTTCACAGCCAGGAGGCTGGATGCCTGCAGCATGCAGCAGGCTGGACCACTGGGGGAAGAGCACTGCAAAGGACACAGGGACATGGGCAGGCCACGGGGAAAGATCAGGCAGGCAGGAAAACAGGACAGAACCGAAAATGGGAGTCAGGCAGGGAGAGCTCTGCTGGCTGGAGGTCCGAAAGTGCAGGGCGGGGCGGGTCAGGGATGGAAACGCAATGCCAGATTGCCGAGGAGGAGACTCGCAGCCCCTGATCGGACTGATCTCTTATTGCATTCAGGCGTCATGAGTGTAGTGTGTCCTCAGCAACAGAAGCAGGGCAGGCAGGAGGGAGGAGCTTCACAGAGGGGTGGATGTAACATATTTATGCTGAAACCGCAAACAAACGTTAAGAAGGAATAGACTTGAAGTAGCAGAATGAAGGTTAAGGGGAAAGGAGAAAGGCTCAGTGAAAACAACATGTGGGTGCAGGGCCCAGGGCAAGGGGCTGAATGATAGAGAGAGAGAGAGAGAGAGAGAGAGAGAGAGAGAGAGAGAGAGAGAGAGAGAGAGAGAGAGAGAGAGAGAGAGAGAGAGAGAGAGAGAGAGAGAGTAAATGGGATGAGTCTTGCGTATTTAATGACACACACTGCTTTGGTCAGAGAGCAGTAATGTCACGCTGGATGTCATTCATCTGGGGAGGGAGGGGGGGGGAGTGTTGTGCGCTACATTGTTTTGGACTTGACTTTGCATGCCATGTGTTTTATCTCTCCGCCAGCTCTGCTCATCGCTGCACGCCACTCACAGCTCTTTAGTCAGCGGCACCTCACAACACTTACTCAGAGTCACGCCACCAAGTGCGGCGTCCCAGTTCACTGCGGCTGCACCTCGGCAGCAGCTTATGTGTTTCAGATAAAAGAAATAATCAAGGGGAAGCGGCGATCGCAGTCATTTTAAGAAGGTGCACAGGAGGTTGAGATAAAACAAACTCAGGAAATAAAAAAACCTCTCAGATACCCTCCAGGCAGATGACAAGTTCTGCTAGACTGAGACAAATTGGTGTGATGGCAAAAAAAAAAAAGGACAGACAGCGACGTTTCTTGGGTACAAATAACTCCTGGAGAATTCAGAGTGCGTGTGCAGAAGATATCAAATAAGATGCATTTCTTTCTGGATGGGCAGTTTGCTTGTGTTCTGTTCTTATTTTTTTATTATTTTGGTGCACAATTTGCTATTATATAAGTGCAAAACTAACACTGAGAATTAAGTTAAAACAAAGCAACACAACAAAGATGGAAGAGGATGAGGAGGTCCAAACTATTTGCCCTTAACAAGAGCTGATAGCAGATTCACCTTCTACAGTACATGAGCGGAAATGTACTTCTTATGACTAGATTGTTTAATAGCATAGCTAGCAATTCATCAGAAGCCTTTAAGATCTGAGAGACTTTACCCTCATGAACATTTACTGGAGTAAACCGTCACCTGATCACAGACTGCTGTAGCATTGCAGGGTGAAAATATATATATAGCTAGAAGAAGGTAAATTAGTGATTACACAGAAAACGCATGATACAATATTGCCAGGCAGATCTACTAAGGTTTACTTTCATAAAGCATCAGGAAGTAAAAAAAGGGTGTGAGGCACACTTGGCACATGTCCAACTTTAACAGTACCAGCCCCCTTTCCACTGAATTAAGATTTAATTTTCGTGAGCCTGCTGTGCATCGACCGTCTCTTGCTTGCAAGAGCTCAGCTTGAAATTTTAAACAGTTGTGACTATTACAGCTTCCAAAACAAAGTGCACAGCGGCATGTATACCCCCTTTAAGGCTCTCTCCCAAATTCCACTCTTGTGGAGTTAAACAAGACTGCAGCTCGCTGGATTACACACTTGGCTGCGTCTGCCTTCGGAAACCACATGGGCAGGCATGTGAAGCTGCCGGAACATTGTCTTCTCACAAAGAGCAGTACAAGGACTCTTAGGTAAGTTTTAAAGAAAGAAGCAGACTGGAGAAGCAGCCTACCTAGTTTCAAATTCAAGGCAGTGTACAACCTTAGCACTCTGGGGAGAGACAGAACACAGTGCTGAGCACATAAAACCCAACAACCTTTGTTTGCCAAGCCCCCCAAAACAAGAATAGCAAAGGCCGCGCATTTGTTGGCAAGAAACAAGTTTGGAAGAATCGGCATCCGAGACGATATTCTCATAATTTCTCCCCATCACTGACGCAGTCACGTAGAGCGGTTATTACTCATGGACGTGTTACTGACGCAAAACAAGGGACCTACACTGAGAGGCCTAATTAGGTTATTTGTTTTCTGTTTTAGGGAGGGGAGAAAAGTCCTCTGTTGCCTCAGGGGGACTGATGATTAGATATTCAGTTAAGGTAATGTTTCTGAGATCAGTGGCAGTAATGCTTTGTAACAGAATTAGCTGTGTAGCTCAGGTTCACATGACCATCTGTTCGTCTTTTCCTTCCCCCACACAGTTTGCTCACTGGATTCCCGAGCCCTGCAGGAGGGAAATGACAAGGGACTGAGGTGCCAGCCCAGAGCGGTGCTTTCCCTGTGCCCATTCGGTCCAGTACATCGCCCGGAACTGGGCAGCGCAGGTCCTGGGGCGCAGCCCAGCGAGAGCCGCAGACCAGCAGGGAGGCCTGCAGGAGCACCGCCAACAAGAGACGCCATCCTCCAGCACGGTGGCGGACTGGAAAGAGCTGGTGATGATGAGCAAAAAGGTACAGTAGATTCTTCCCCAATTTGGATACTGTGTTAATGCCCCAAGTGCTAATACATAATGTGCATCCTATAAAAAGGGCTGTAAGGAAGATGGCTAAATTCCACCTCTGATGAGCTTCTGGTGCTCCTATCTATGGAGATCAGAATAGGAAACAATCGTTCTATGGTCCGTCTGTACCTTTGTGGCCATACTATGCTGAAAGCTAATCACATCTTGTCTTAAGAACCTTAATGAATTTGTGTGCAGGCTCTGCAATGGACTAGCATGCTGTTGTGTGCTCACTGTCTGCTGCTGTGACCCAGTATGGAGAATGGATGGGTGATAGCCAGGCCATCAACATCAGAGACAAGCAGCCCTGTGGCCCAGATGTTGCCTGCTGAAGCCTAGGCCATACCACTGGCTGACTGGCACGGGGGGTCTGCAAGTCTGCCAGAACACAACCAGGGCTGAATGGACATTAGTCAGCCAGTGTCGTCTTGGCTAAACAGTGTACCCAGTGCCTTGCTGGGCCCCTGCAATCTTGCAGTGAGATCAGTGAGAGACACACCTCTCCTCCATTCAGCACTGACTCTCCTATACAGTGCGACAGAGCTTGCAGTGTGCACCACATACACTACTCTGACAGGTGGGTATGTCAGGGAAGCATGGAGCTGTGATGCTGAATCTTAAAACGGGGGATTGCAAAGGTGGTGGGTGTATCAAAAAAAAAGCGGGTGATCAGTCACAAAATGCTTTTCTTCCGAATTCCTTGATTTTCAGTTGTTACCTAGTGGTCCGTGGTGGTGAGTACCCGACTAATTCTGAGAATACACTTACAGTAACTCAAACCACAATCCTAAATCCTACCCCTTACCCCTACTCTGACTTTTAAACTAATCCTAGAGTCGGACGCGGGTGCAATCCTACCATCGCGGCACATGTTCCCCGCAGGTTTGGACTGACAGGCACATGAGAGAGAAATGCTTTTGTCAAAATTGATCAATGAGAGGCCAGCTCAGGTTCATGGCTTCTAAAAGAATCTCTGCCCCTGCTGGAGCGCCGGTGTCTCTGAGGGCCTGATCCTATGACAGCAGCTTCTATCCATTCAGAATTTGAGATGCAGGACATTAAAGCAAAGTGAATATGAAGCATTGCCTTTTAATGGAGTACATAGCCAATCTAGCCGAGAACAAGGAAGCCTCCAATCAAGAGTGGCATTTACACACATCTGATAATTATGTCTCTTACTGGCATACAGTTACCAAGTAGCAGCAGAAAATCATTATATTCATTATCCTACAGATTCATCACCAATGCACGAGTATAAATACTGCGAATGTCTCATTAAGAGAGCCAGCAAAGCTGAAAGATTGGACTTCTGCTCAAATCCGTCTCCTAACTCCCTTGTGCTTATTCATAAGGACGGAAGAAAGGAGCCAACGGTTTATGCACATTAGCCTTTCTGTCATCTGGAGCCATTTTTTCGTCCATCAACTCTATTTATACCGCGTGGCCATTTCAGAAACTTATTGCAGCTGGAGATTCATAAAGCCTTTCATTATCTCGAAAATCAAAGAACTCCCACCTCAACTAACTATACAGCACACCCACAAATTGCCCAGAGCCTTTAACTGTCTTATTACAAATAATATGGAAAAAGGGGTTCAGTTGTATTTTTTATTTTATTTTAGGAGAACCTGCACGCTTCACATATGTGTGACAGAGTTCTGAGTTTCTAATGAACTTTTTCTCAAAATCTTGTGAAATGTTACCACAGAACGCTTGCACAGATTGTGCCTGGACTAGACCACAGAAAGACCCCGGCACCCTGGGATACAGTTGTCTTCAGGAAACGTTTAATAGCGCACATCTATGGTTCTAGGTAGTAAAAGGACAGTAAAAACATGATTAAACTACATGAAAAAACTGTAAATGTACCAGATTCCCAGGGTATATTTTTCAAGAAAAAAGCAGGGCACTTACTGTACCTGAGTTCTCAACATCTCTTTTACTGGGGGAACAGCCTCTTGGATTGTTGGGGGTGATGTCAGCAGTGTCTCAGTAGCAGTCAGAGGTACCCCAAGATGGCAGTATGAATCTGGGGTGCACACTCAATTGCTCAGTACTATACTGCATACTGCTCTACACTGTACATTATTCCGCCTCTATCTTTGTGCTAAATGATTCACACAGCATTCAGGGCAAACTGTTCTAATATGGGAGAAGGTGGGCACGCCCCTGGAATTCTTAAACTTGAACCCCAAAACGAACATTGCGAATGGGCTTTGAATGAAGATAACAGAATGAGAAGAGAGAAATCAGGAAGCCTTAATGAACGCAGACTGCTGATTTTCACACACTAAATAAAAGCAGAAGAATTTAGTCATCTCAAATAATTAATTGGGAAAAATAAGTACAAAGAGAACAACAGCACCCAACTTGTCAGATTTCATTCTTCCTTCACTGAACAGATGTTCCTGCCCACACCTGCCTGGATAATGGAAGGAGATTTTTTAAAATTATTTTGGAGTCCCCAGAGTTAAGGCAGATATTTAGTTTTTGTTTATTTGTTGTGTAAATCAAAAGCATAATTATATAAAAATTAAAATTGGATTAGATGACAAGAGATGGTGAGGCCTTATTTAAATTAACAGCATTACTCAGCTGGCTTGTTAATGTTGCCTAGTTTAATAGCTATCATTGGTACTGCATGGGATAGTCAGTTAAAACCAGATTTTGTTTTTTGCAAATCAGGGATTGGGGTGTGCAGACAGTTTAACGGGATTCACTGTGAGCGCGACCTACACAAAATTCATTTTAGCGAGACGGGGTCGGCGAGAATGCAGACAGGAATTCATGCTTTTTTAGAATTGAAACCGCTCTCTATTACCGATTTCTATTACCGTCACTGCAGTAAAGACAGCTGGAAACAAAAACGATTATAACTGTAACGCATACGGCCATCAGGGCGTGTAAGAGCCGGCTTACCAGAGCGGTGACGTCGCCGCCCTTCCCTGTGATAGCAGGACTACTGGGCTGTAGAGAGATCTCTCTTTAGCTCACCGGGCTGGGTCCCTGCTGAGTGACGCAAGGGCGCCCGCCTGAACCCCCGTAGCGTTACATAACCAAGCTGGAACACACTAGGGTCACTTGGGGTACAGGTACAAAGGAATAGAGTGATTAAGCGGGTACAGGTATAAAAAGGATGTAAACTGGGGATAACTATTTCCATGACAGCCCGACAGCCCGAC
The DNA here is from genome assembly GCF_059453375.1 of Lepisosteus platostomus. Taxonomy (NCBI): domain Eukaryota; kingdom Metazoa; phylum Chordata; class Actinopteri; order Semionotiformes; family Lepisosteidae; genus Lepisosteus; species Lepisosteus platostomus. The sequence continues at coordinate 4,615,200 of NC_142613.1, forward strand.
AGCCCACAACCGATGTGCAACCCGCGCTGGCCAGGAGCCCTCAGTCCCTCCCATCCTGCCCCGCGCCGCGCACCTCAGCCGAGCGCTCTTCGGGCGCAACGCCAGGCGAGGGCGCCACAATATTATAGCGTCCCGCTCCCGGACTGGGAGTCTCTGAAGCTTGCTAATTTACGGACTCATTTCCCCTCTCTGTAAATTGGGGGTGGGGTGGGCTTTTCCTTTCCATCTCTGGTGCCAAACCCCCAAGCTGAGCAGCTCCAGCAGTTTTACGAAATTCAAACAACTTTTACTGGCACGGCCGGTAAAATAAATCACAGTGGTGCCAAAGCACACACAATCAATTCAACATCTAAATATTGGGAATTTATAATACAAACGCATCGTTACCCCCTCTCTCTCGTCCCTCTTGGCCTCCCACCTGCTGTTCCTGTCCTTTCCCAGTGACCCACACACCCGTACACTACCGTCTCCTGCCTCTTTCACTACAGCGCCGCTTGTGCTGGGTGTTCGCTGAAATATTAAAAGAACAGCCTTACCTTACCTTAATCCTGGTCATCTATGAAACACAAATTTATTGACCAGATCCTGTAAATGCGTCGCCGAAATGGAGCGAATAAGAACGAACAATACTGTACATGCTCAATTAAGTAATCGATTACTAATAGGGGAAGCTCGTCACCGCAAACCAAACCAAACCAAACCAGTTTTGACCTACAGAAGCCGTCCATAAGGCAGTTAATTTCTTACTACCTCGTGTGTAACTTTGATAAAAACTCTAAAAACAGACGGTAAGTTGTGAGACCACTACAACATGCACACAGGTCTCTGCCGTCTGCACCTGCACGCAACACACGTCCACCACGGATGTTAAATTTCACACGTTTTTTTTTTTGCAATCATTTTAAAACGCCATCTTTACCCCTCACCCTTCCCTCTTCCGTAAGTACAGGGAGGGATTGCAATCGAAGTTTTAATTTAAAAAAAGTTTGAAGTGTTTTGGAATCATGGACTTTTTTTTTAAATGGGAGCTTTAATTTTAGGCTCTGTCAAAACAGAAATGCACTTTAAAACATCTTCTAATGTTAGCCCGTCTTTGCCACAAAATGACAGCATTAGTACAAAACCGCCTCAAGGACAGAGGAGAACTGGCGCGTAAGAGACGCTGTCTAAAAACGTCTTTCTCTTTTCTTTTCAGACAAATTTAATCAGTGCAAAAACACGCAAACGGGAGTGGGTGTAGGACTACTCGGGAATACTTTACGCGCCTTTGAATAATTTCAAATTTGCTTGGGTGGTAACTGAAGAAAAGCTGTTTGACCTCCTTTTCCTTTTACCACAGCTGTCAAACAGGGCAGCAAAGTTCCACCTGAAATGCTTTTCCCGCACCTTTTGCAGTAGTCCAAAAACAAAAGGCCTCACAGACTGTAGAAAACCTCATGCTGATGAAGTGTGGCTTCTGGTGTGTAAACAAGTATTTTTTTACGGATAAAGCAGCAAAACGTTTTTGTCTGTGCTTTTTTTTTTCCGGGTTTTTCATTCAAATCTTGATAGGTGGCACCTGAGGGCTTCATCAGTTCGCACAGGACTCTCAGTCTGGGTTAGGAAACGGGGAAATACTGCAGTTTTATTCCCTCAAAATACAATTGAGTGACCTGAACCACTTGAGTCTTCTAGAGCTGGCTCCCACAGCTGAGTGATGGATTTATTGCAGGGGACTTATGTTGGGGGTGATACCTTATTACTTATCTTGTTAAAACGCAATTATTGTGGCGCAATAACTTGAACTTGACCTTGAACTTTATTGCCATATGTAACCGGTACATGTACTGGTACAATGGAATTCTTACTTACAGAAAGTCTCTCGATTGTTAAAAAAGTGTAAAAACACAAAGTGCAGACAGTGCATCAAGACAATATACAAACAAACAGTAGACAATGTACAAGTAAACAGTTTGAATGTAAACAATGCAGACATGTAAATAATGACTGCAGATGTGCAATAAATAAATCATAATGAGGTAGATGGTGTAGGTGTGGTCCGTGGGGCATGGCCAAATGTGTTGGCCAATCGCACTGCTTGTGGGTAGAAGCTATTGCAGAATCTGGTGGTAAGTGACCGTATGCTCTTGTATCTCCTGCCTGAGCGCAGTGGGATGAAGAGCCCAGTGCCAGGGTGGTGACTGTCCTCTGTGATGGCCCAAATTCTACCACGGCAGCGGTCCTCATAGAGCTGTTTAATCTCTGTGAGACCACGGCTGATGATCTTCAGGGCCACATTCCCCATTCTCTGCAGTGCCTTTAATGTGATCTCGTCATGATAAACAGTATTGCGATGATTGGCGTGTTTAAGTCATCTCGTGGATGTAAGGAGTTGAGGAGGCCATTTTTCCCTGTGGGTTTCTGTTCCTCATACTTTGAGACACTGCTTTTCTGATCGAAAAGCAGGAGAGACAGCGTCTCTCAGTCCTTATAGGGCGTGAAAGACGGGAAAGAGGTGATCAAGAAGGGAAAGTGGAAAAGGCACAGGAATAGTCCATTCTTGGGGGAGCGAAATGATGGAGCATATCGCTACAATATTATGTTATTTTTTTTCCGCTCCGTGGTACTAAGAGGTTTTTATAGGTGTCCACTTTTGACCCTCGTGTTAGCGTCTAGCTTTTCCTATGTTTTGCTCCTGTGCTGATGTTTTCTTCCTCACGCCGTCACTAAGAAGTGGGAAATCGCCGTTTGTTACTATAACTCTAAGCAGGAAAGTTAAAAGCTGATGCCTTTCTGTTTTTTTCTTGGCAGGCTGAGTTTAAAAAAATTACAAATTTATCAACGCCTGAAATAAATCCTGTGAAGTTCGCCTGTTGGCAGCGGCCGTCCTACGCAGTATTTCAAATCAAATGTCAGTTACTGACGTCAAGATTCACTGATAGCTTGTTAAACAAAATCAGCTGAATGACATACAGTCGGCCGAGTCATAAGGGCTTAACTACAGATGTTGGGAAGGGATGTAACAGTCATTAAGCATTTTGTAAGATCAGTCCTGTAAGAATAACTAGATTGGGGCCCTCCAGGGCCAGATCCGTATCCAAGATCATAACCCCAGTCCAGCTGCCAACTGGAAACTACACTCCTGGTGATTGAAATGGTCAGAAATTGCTTCCTTCCAAACAGTGTACTGTACACCCCCCCCCCCCCAAAGTTCAGTTTCAGTTAAATGTGACGCCAACCCAACTTGCCATCTGCGTCTCCTTTCCTGATTTGTACTTGAGGCCTTTTGACTCTTGGGTTAATATGAGCCCATTCTAATCTGTCTCTCATAGACTGCTGCACAGTGCTTGAGCTGCAAATCTTAAAACTCCCGAACAGAACAAGTTTCCTGGTGGTGCATCAGATACAAAGAGGAGAATGTCTCTCTCGTACTAACAATTTAACTACTAGGCTCACGCTTCGATAAAGTGAGGCCTCAAATGAAATGAGCAAAAGCACATCACTTGTCTTTGCTTTGCACAGAATAATTGTCTAATGCACTGCAATAATGTGCTTAATTTAATTTGTACTGCACTGCAAGATCCCATTTCTATGAAAGTTTCTGAAAGCAAATTACCCCGTTTTTTAAAGATAATTGCGGTCAAAAAAATCAGATTTAAAGGCTGAAAAAACGAACTCTTCATGTATTTAACAAGATTTTTAATTCCTTCTGGAATCGCTAAGGAGAATATCGTATTTTCAATGCACTTCTGTTAGTATTAAGTACATTTGAGAAGGATTCCAGTTGGCATAAGTCAAGTGTTCCCAAAATTCTCTGGCTGAATGAACCATGATCATCCCACACTTACGCATATGAACAAATAGAAAAGTAGCATCTACATAATGCTAATATTCCAGCTGTTAATATCTTAGGAAGCTTCTTAATTCAGTCAAGAGTCAAGGAAATCCATACAGTAGCTTGTCTTGGAAGCACAGGGCACAAGACAGGACCTAACCAGCATGTCCTTGGAAGGTGGGAGGAAATCAGAGAACCTGGAGAAAACGTGGAGACTCCACACAGAAGGACCCTCAGGCTGCAATCAAACCCAGGACCCAAGCACTGGTGTCAGTAACAACTGCAGATTTGTAGAAAGCAAATATTTGTGGCACAATACAATACTACTCAGACATACAGTATATGCTTTTATAATATTAAGGAACACATTTTCCTTGCACTTTATTCCTGCGAAATGAAAATAATGTGATACGCCAGTGATGAAGCTCTTTTCCAACATTGCTCACTTGCCTGGGGTCTGGATGGAAGAGTTCAATTTTATTGTATTTTAATAGTATAAAAAAAGCCATTTAGGAGACTCCTCATTCATATCAACTAAGTGGAGAAGAGCTTCTGCACTGACTCCTGCAGAAAGGCCTGTGCTTTATGTGTCTTTCGCTAGCAGGCTCAGTAACTATGAGTTGGGTGATACAGACTGACTAAGTGCTGGATCATGGGCCTGAACTGGAGATAACTCAGCAGAAAGCTATTTACCGGAACCGACGGCTGTGCACGTTAGCTGTGCACGGAACAGGACTTTCCACGTGCCTGTCCTTCTGTGGCATTGCAAATAACAGGCCATTTATCCCACACTCTCCGCTGGCATTGACTTTGCTTTCTGAGAATGCATTAAATGCTTTTAGAATGTTCTCGAGAGGCTGCATTAGCCAGTTAGCAAATTAGAGGAAGCCTATTAGCACTCGCATGAAGTTCAATACAAAGCAAAAATATCATAAAAAAAACCAAACAAACAAATCTGACAGTGCAAGTAAAGGAGTGATACTGTGGGTACAGATCCTAACTCTTCCCCATAGATTTGACGTCCAAGCAATCCATCCATCCATTTTCTAACAGCTTAGGGTCGTGATGGAGCCAGAGTCTATCCTGGCAAGCAACGGGCACAGGGCAGGCTACACCCTGGATGGGACTGCAGTCCAACGCAAGCCAGGCACACAGATACCCACACACACACGGTCACACCAGAGCCTGTTTTCCCAGAAGCCACGTAAACTACTGGACCCGCATGTCTTTGGACTGTGGGAGGAAACTGGAGCTCCCGGAGGAAACCCACGCAAAACACCCACAGCACCATGGGATCCGCTTCTGTGCCAGCTATAATTCTAATCAATTTTCTTTCATACATCTTTTCAGGAACTGTTTGTCCTGGCGTAGTCTGATGACAGCCGCCATTCCACCTTGAAGTAACTCGTCAGGCTCAGAAGATAAGCTAGGTGTCACGATCGTTACTCCTCCTCTTAAGGGCGCTCCAGCCCTTCCTCGTTCTGTCCCATTCCCCACACCTGTTCCTTATTCCAGCCCCTCTTTAGTTCCACCTTTAAAGCCAGACGCAGGCGTTTGCTCGGGGCTTCTCATTGAATCCCGTTTCGTGAGAGCCCGGGGTCCTGCCGCGTCTGGCTCCGTTATGGTTTTAGTTTCCTGTTCCTGATTCCTTGTCCCGCCGGTCCCGACCCGGTTCTGGTTTTAACTACTTTGGATGGATCCCCTGGTCTTGGACTTTGCCTTCCGTTTTGGATTTCCCTTTTGGATTTATGCTTGGATTGTTTGCCCCGGACTCACTTCCCCTGGACACCTGCTCACCTTGGACACGCCCCCCTGTCTCCTGACCGACTCCTGCATGATATTTTTCCCTATTGTTTCTTCACCTTTCGGATCGTGTCGTCCGCATAGGGCCCGGAAAGAACTGTTCCTGACACTAGGCTGGAGCAGTGCTGGGGATGGGGTTGTGTCTAAGGGGAACTTCGAGTTGTTAATGGACCAGCAAGTGAGACTCTTCCCCACAAATTCCAAAACGAGGGCCCTTGTGTGGTGACGGAGGAGGGGATGACCCTGTTCAAAATGCAGAGGTGCAGTTGTCTCCTTCAGATCACTCCACAGGACACTGACTGACCTTCAAGTGATGATCAAACTCTGTCCTTGTATTCAAGTACCGGTGTTGCAAATCCAATACTGCCTAGCAAGGAATTATTATTACTATTCAGAGTGTTGTTGTACTTGAGAGATAAATAAAAAATACAAAATCAACCAGATATGTTAGTGAGAATGAGATCTGTAATACAAGTAACTGAAATTGAAACCTGAAGTGGTTTTTGGAGTAAATCCTACAATGTAAATTTCATTCAAATAAATACTTAAATATTTATTAACGGGGGTATTTCAAGGTAAAATGAAAGCTTTTTACCATCTGCTCTAAACATTACACATTGAGGACATGATATATGCAAACTGGATTTAATTTTCAAATTCTGTAACATATACATTAACAGTAAAGCAGCCTATTAAGTTTTAAATAATTTCTTTTCTGTGAGCAAAAAATCCTAAGATAATTGCATGGTTGCCTGGCAACTCCACATCAAGCATTGTCAGTTTTTTCATCAGCTTTGTAAACCCTTTTTTTTAAGTGCAGCAGTGACTTCAGAACAAATTTCATGTCAAGAAAATCCATTATACTTGTGCGGCAGTCTCTTCTTGAGAAGAGCTTTTCCAGGGGTAGTTAATTAACTTTTTTGGCTTTTATCTTTTTTTCACAAGTCACTTCAGAAATATGTATTATATTTTCATTTTATGTGGTCAATTTCCAATTTCAGCTTGAGCTTCAAGAGAAAAGTAAATTTGTGTTTGTGATTAACATGTTTAAAGAATTAAATGCTCTTTGTTGAAACCTCAAACAAGAATTTAGTGCTTAATGATTTCCAGAAATCAATTTATGATAAAATATAGCTGTATTTTACTTGTATTTACAACTCTTTTGTGTTTTATTCTTGTTTTGTAACACCACTTCGTGTATTTGAATGAAAGCTCAAGAGAGATTAAAACAACCAATATCTCACCTCTGCTTCCTCCATGATGTAAATTCCTGAAGAGCTGTGAGTGTCATAACATGCCCATCTTTCTTCCTTGCATTAATATTTCTACATCCCTCTTCCTCCAACCTACTGTATCTTCCTCTTTGTATGTCCTCCTTGTCTTACAGCCAGGAGCCTGGCCCTCAACAAAGAAGGTGAATCCAAAATGTCCAGTGCCTAACTTCTCAGTTAACATTCCATTAACACTGCATTGCTGGGTGTTGCTATTTGTCAAGATCTGTTTTAAAAACAGAAGTATTTAAGAAATGCTGTAAAAGTAGAGGAACAGCCTTTGCCTGTTTGTCCCATGTTGCTCATTCGGTCGCCTAACAACCTATCGATCCAAGGATCTCCTCCAGCTGTTTCTGGAAGGATCCCATAGACTTGACTACTGCAACATGGCTGAGTGCTTTGGTTCCAGACCCTCACAATGCTTTGGATAAAGAAGAGTTTAGCACTTTCAACCCTAAACGTACTTTGTGTTGTGTTCCTACTTGAAGGCTTGAAAAATTCTTCTGTCAAAGCACACCTGTGCATCAGAAAAGAAGAATCAGAGTCTTGACCATCACAGGAACTCAGATTCTGTTAGGATAGCAGCCTAACAGAAAGGGAATTACTGATAGCCATCTGGTCTTTTTTTCTGGAGTCAATCACACAAACAAGCTTACTCACTGCTCCATATGACAAATAAACACAGACAATCTCAGCCCTATGTATTATGCATGAAATGCTTATCCACACAAATAAATTATTACCCCTAAGTATTAACGAGAAATCATGCAAACTGCAACTATTTATAGGCCATATGGAAGTATTGTAAGAACCATGGTGTGTTCATTATCCACTCATGTCTCTCCCACACCATGTTCACAACAAAGAAAGATGGAATAAAGAACAATTGGGATTTAAGAGAAAAGTCCTGGCAAACTATGGTACACAGCTGTAAAACTGTTCTTCCCTTGCACACAGGGCTGTGTTGTTTTCACTGTGTCTGGGAAAGCATGTGTTTTGAATCTCTGAGCTGTTTTGATAATAAACAGACATGAAACCCTGGTACCCACCCTGTATTAAACCTCACACAGGACAATAATTAGCATCCTTTTCAATTCAATTCAGTACCATTCAAAATACTTTATTCATCCCCAAGGGGGCACTTTAAGATTTTTTGCCATTTGTATTTTCAAAGTGAAATTTCACACCCTTATTAAATGCAGAAAGTGGTACGTGGAAGTTAATTCCATGGGGAAACGGTCAAGCTTTCCTCACTGCTGAAGAGTTTTTAACAGTTAAAATGTATTTTTTCTTTCCTATCACCTTTCAGCTCAGAATTAACACGCCGGTGCACCTCCTAACCTGACTGTCTTCAAGCAGAAACCTCCTCAGGAATATTGCAAACAAAACAAAGTATTTCATTCTTCTCCCATTTTCTGATCTTAATAAACGTGTTTTGCAGGCATAATAATAGAGGTATCGTAGTGCTATTTTCATCAACTCTGAACTAATTGTGATAGTGTTTATGGCAGCAAAGCTAATGGAAAAGAGCCCCTGACAAACCCAGTGTAGAAAAAAACTGGAAAGGGCACGTTGGGTGTCACTGGATAAATTTGGGTTCGTGTGGAGATCACGCTGTTCTGCAAAGAAGTTTAACACATTTTATTTCGGTGCAGCCAGGCAGACTTTCATCCATCTATCCATTTTCTGACCTCTTTATCCAATTCAGGGTTGTGGGAAGGAGTCGTAACCTATCCTGGCAAGATACAGGCACAAAGGCAGGGTACAGTCTGGACAAGACACCAGTCCATCGCAGGTCAGAGACACACACACTCACACCAGGGCCGATTTTTCCAGAAGCCAATTAACCCACCAGCATGTCTTTAGACAGTAGGTGGAAACCAGAGCATCCGGAAACACGGGGAGAACATACAAGCTCCACACAGACAGCACCCCTGGTCTGGAATTTAACCCAGAGCCTCACGGCTGCAAGACAACAATGCAATACCATCCTGTGCAGGCAGGCATGTAAAACTTAAAGTAAATAGCATGTTTCACACAGTCTGAAAGCTGCAGTTTGGATTGTCCAGGATATCTGTCCTTGAGACACTTGTAATAAAGCCCCCCAGGAAGAGGTTACTTAATCGGAGCCGAGGCTCATCATGAGACTTTGACACATGACTGGCACTTGCAAGCTGAGCAACGCTGTGATTCACAAATTACAACTCACACTCTTCGCCCTGTTTGAATGGCAGCTATTCCCTTTATTTTTAAGGGGCTTCTCTCTCTCGTCTTTTTATGTCGCTTCTGCTCCTGTAATGTAATTTGCGGTTGTTGGAAAATAAAATGGCACCGCTCTGTTTTGACAAGAAAACAGATAGGTCTCGAGGAATGCACAGTTATTTGTATCGGTCTGCTGATCATGTTTTTACAATCATGTACGAACATGTTTTTAACAGAGTTCATAACAAAAAGCCGACAAACACAGCTCCTGCCAATCACCTGCTCTCAGTAGATCTAAATCCAAGAGTACACTAGACTCACTCTCCCTGTCTCCCTTTCCAAGTGCGCTTTCTCCAATGTTATGGACAAAACCTTTGTATCAGAACTGTTCAGAACTGTTGACGTGTCTTATAATGGGATTCTAACTGGGCAAGCTTGCCTCTTACCTCTTAACACCACGACGGTGAAGCCAAAATATGAACTTAGTGTAATGCTCATCGTCTTTCAATAAAGTATCCAACACCCTATTTCCTGTGATTTGTTTAGAGAACGCTTGAATTTTAATTGACTGCACAAAGTACGTGGGATCAATCTTATTTGATTTGAATCAATGCTCTGGCCTCTGTGCCAACATACATGTACAACCATTAATGCTAAAGATACAGTATAAAAGGGCAGAATCAACATCTACTGTAGAATCCCCTTCTATATTATAAAACCTGTAAGCATTCCCTGACCAGCAGGGAGATTAGGATAAGGGCTGGTTTTGTTGTAACTGTTCCTTTCCATAGTACAGATAACTTTGAATGTATTCCTGCAGTACAGTCAAAAAGCATTAGTTATTATAACAGGCCATACTGCACTTCTCTATCATCTTATGTGTAGAGGTACTCAATAAAATACTATTGACGTACTTTTGAACTGCTCAAGGTCACGTGTACATGGCTCAGAATGACCATAAGGTTTGTGTCACCTATGCAATTTGCCCACTTACAGGCTCCCTTTTCAGGCTGGACCGTGTTTCAGCTCTTTTCCTCTCAGAGCAACACATTTTCAGTTTCTAAACGATGACGTGCTGAAATGACTGTCTGGTAATCTCTCACATAAACATCTCCGGTAAATTTCACATGTAGATGAACAGCTACAAGACCGGTGTTAGCAGGCAATTTGATCCACCCAATCTGGGAAAGCAGCAGGTTGTACAGCTGGAGGCACAGTTGCCTTGTCCTGTAATGCAAACACAAAGGCAAAAGGTTTTTAAAGCTCTGGCAACCAGGAAAGATGGGGTCCAGCAAGTCATTCCTCTGGCAGATAAGAGGTGTGTAATGTGTATCGTCTTGTGATCAGCACTTAGCCAGCACCCATATCACCCTGCAACTCACAACTGGCACCCCACAGAAGCTCAGCAGGTGTGAGGAGGACACTAGACTGTAAAAAGGCGCCGTTCCTGGTCCTGACCATGTGGTCATTAAAAATCCCAGAGCGTTTCTCTGAAAGAGTAAGGGTATAAGCCTGGCGTACTGGCCAAATTTCCCATTGTCCCTTACCAATCATGGCCTCCTAATAATCCCCATCAATATATTTTCTTCATTGCTTTGTTCTCCCCACTGATAGCTGGTGTGTGGTGAGTGTTCTGGCACTCTCTGGCTGCCATTGGATCATCATGGTGGGGCTACACTGGTGGTGGTGGAGAGGATCCCCATTACCTGTAAAGCACTTTGAGTGGAGTGTCCAGAAAAGCGCTGTATAAGTGTAAGCAATTATTACTGTTATAAAATCAACATTTTACCTGTAAATCAAAGTTCAAAGTTGCAATAAGAGCAGACAAAAAGTAGTCAACCACCCCTCACCACACACACACAAGAAAAGAATAGGCCTGAGCAGTTTATAATCTCAGTGCTTCTCTAACCCAGATCTGTACAATATGGGCCAGGCGAGGCAGTATACAGTAGGAGCTTCAGGGAAGAGCGATAGAAGTTAACATAAGAAGTGTGAGGAGCCATCTCGAATCTCAGTCCAGCTGTCGCAACCACAGCTGTTAGAATGAGCCATGAATATTCTGCACCTGATCACAGGAGCCTGCGGCCTAGAAACAAATTGCACCAAAGAGCCCACCAGCCTCTTTAATTGACAAAACTGCAAAGAACACTGACTAGACCAGCAGGCAGGAGAGCAGATGTCTGCTTTAGACCTACAGCTAACACTGATTGCAATGCATGTGTCCTGCACTCTGCACAATCCTATCCCTGGTTGCTAGTTGTGTAGCTAACTACAGTATAATCTCTTCTGGGAAACAAATCTCGATCATAGAGATGACATGTACCTGTACGTCTGCAAAGGTTGCAAAGGATTACAATCTCAGTCAAACAAAATCAAATTGAGCTGGGTAATCAATAGAAATAACCGTATGATTAATTATTTTAAAAACGTTAAAAGCAGAGCTGCAGGTCAAAGGATTATTAACCAAGATGATTCGAGAGAACTCTTGCTCCAAACACTTTTATCAATTTTATCAATAGCCTTCTGAACATCTAAATAAATCACACTGTCTGAGTGTAAATTATATGTACAGTATATGTGTGCCTGCTACCGTTGTTGTTTGGTGCAGGGACTGCTACTGCTGCTCTGGGTTCAATCCCGTACCTGATGTGCTGTCTGTGTGGAGTTTTTATGTTCTCTCCGTGTTTGCACAAGTTTCCTCCAGGTGCTCTGGTTTGCTCCCTCAATCCAAGGATATACTGGTAAGTGAATTGGCTTCTAGGAGTGTGAGTGTTTGCTTGTCAATAGAAATAATTGTACTATTCATTATTTAAAAAAAATATTTTAAAAGCAGAACTGCAGGTCAAAACATTTTTTAACCCATATTATTATTAACCAAGAGGACGAGATACAGTTCTCATACAATTCTCATCTGTGTCTCGTCTGAGTCTGTGTGTCTGTGTGTCTGCCCTGTGATGGCCCAGCATCCAGTCCAGGGTGTTTCCCGACTTGTGCCCATTTCTTGCTGGGATAGACTCTGGCTCTCCTGTGACCCTGAATAGGCAGAAGCAGTTCAAAAATGGATGGAAGGCTTGGTGGATTGATAGATAGATGGCTCTGTACTAAAAAGCAGTACAATCCCTTGGAGTGGAGCTGAGGCTTCTATGAAGGGAATTCTGAGTATTAGTCCCGTTTAACACACTTCCAATTGTTAGATTTCACTTAACACAGCAGAACACTGCTAATATCTTTATTGCAAAATGAAAATTGCTGCATTTCATTAGGCTAGGCCATTTGAATCAATACTATAGGCTGTTTTTGCTAATAGTCACTGATAATAGGAAGACAGTCTTTAAATGACCAGAGGCTGTAGTGTATCATGTACAGTTTATCATACAATCACGTTTCTCAAGGTTTCTCAAAACAGCACCTGCTGCCATGGAGTGACTTTGCTTCTGCTTTTGTAGAGTGAAGGATTATATTTATATGCAGCAGCAGTATGGGATGGACGAATGTGTGCAATTACAAATTAAATCCACCTTAGAGATACAGTGAGTATTTTCAAGTCTCTGAATTGTTGTAAGTACTCAGCTCGATCCACTCCAGTCTATATTCTACAAATAAAGGCACCCCAATCGTTAATTAGGCAACTTGAAAAGCACACAGACGTTTATATTACAGATCACCAGAGGTCGTTTCTCCCATCATTAATTCGGGGATTTGAAACTGGGGGTGCCGTCTGGTCATTAATGGCTTTCTTACAGGTTTCTTCCATGGTAATTGATTCCTAATAAGTGATGAATCACGAATCTCTGCACGGCAGGATTATCCTCACTCCATGAGCCATCATGACTATAACGTCTTTACTTTGTTTTCTTTTATTGGCACTTTAAGCAGTTTTGCTGTATAAAAGCTAAGTGCTCTTGAGGTAATTAGGAGGTTGTTTCAGAAGCAGTTTGAAGAGTACACAAAGAAACACTGTCACAGCAGCAGTCTGGAGCCTCCTTTCATGCATGACATTATAGACTTTCTGGTGCCCTAATGTCAACCCATACTGTGGAATTACCTTCTGTGTTACTCCTCAGCCAACTTGTGAGGGTTTCTTCACTCCAACGAAGACAAAAAGGAAATTTCAGCGCTGCTAACAGGAGGGCCTTAATGGGTAACATGCATACTTTTTTGAAAAAGGAACAACGCATTAATCTGTGACCTCAGATCATCAACATTTCTATATAGTTATTATTTTCTTTCACACCATCCATGTACAGTATGTCTCTTATTTGTCAATGTGTCCACGCTGTGTTCGATGTTTTGTGGAATATGTTTACTGTATGTCTTTTACCTGCCTGAAAATAAAATTTCCCATCTGGGACAATAAAATAAATGAAGTCATTTGCTTCTGGTTTCATCTCTTTGGCACAGCATTTAGAATCAGTAGGTTGGATTGTTCCTCAGGGCCAATTAAAGTTTGCCCCTGTTTGCCAGTGATTTGGCTACATGCTACAGAAGGGCTTTTTGTCACTCACTGTTAATCACTGCACTCCACCTCCTGTGATCATAGATGGAGGATATCCATTTCTATAGTCAATCCATTCAAGAAATTGATTAACACCCGAGAAAAAAAAAACATGATGAAAATTATACTATATTTATTTGTATGTTTGTTCAGGTAAGATAGCTAGCAGGCTGTTTCCACTTCAGATTATTTCAAACTGGAGAAGCTGTGGAAGGAGCAGCTTTTTCCCAACTGATTTGGTCACCTGGTGAGGGCATGATACTGTATTATAAGCTTGTACTGCAAGCCAGCACAGGTGAACGAGAACCACTGTCTGGTTTTCTCCAGTTCCTTGTTAACACAGAAGGAAAGCAACAAGGGAAGGAAAACTCTCATGTTGAGAAGCCTTTGGGGAAGGAAAGAATGGTGAGAAATGGGGAAGGCAGGGGGCAGGGGAGAAGCACTCATCTACATTTCTCCATTCTGTAAGTAACCCTTTCGACCTGCCTGAACCTCTCTTTAATCTACTGGAGGAAGCAGTAAAAATCATGCTGCTCGCAAGACGGGACTCAACTTTCTCAACCTCTGCAGTGTTGCCAGCACCAAGCCTGCGTTGGAGAAGACGTCATTATGGATGACGAATTTGGATGTCTCGTTATGCCTTTGCTGTCCATTTGGTTCAACCATACCATACATTAAAAAAGTTAAAAGCAGATATTGGCAAGTTTCCCTGAAATGAATGTTTTTCTATTTGTGCCAGTCAACCATCAATCATTTTTTAAACAGGTGTGCTTTTAATTAAAAATCTCTGCAGCACCGCTTTGCTGGAGCGAAAGTGGCACTAAGATATGGCCCCGAACCGTGATCTATGCCTTTGTTCATAATTAATGATTACAGTTGTCGCTCATTTGATTTCCAATCTTGTGTGTGCAAGAGTACTCAATTACTCTGAGTGCACAGCATATTCAATAGTCCTACAGTTGTAAAGAGGGGGCTATTAGATTGTACTTTAAAGAATGATGAGGAGAAATTCAGTCCACATGTAGAACAATCCATGTTAGATACTATTTATCGTGCTCGTCGGAGGTCATGAAAACCTATTAATCTGTTTGCTGCTGTCACCCTCTCAGCAGTCAATCTTCTCTTCATCTCCTACAAATGAATATAAATTCTTTTCAAGTCCACCCTCTTTCAGCCGATTCAAATCTATACAATCCCAGCAGCGCACTTAGGACACCCTTCAAATAGTGCCAAGATGCGACAGATAATTTTTAATGCACTTTTTAAATATGTTTTAGCCGCTTCATCTCTTTATCGTTGCCTTCATTAAAGATAAGCAAAATCAACATACTTAATGCCACTTAATATGTAAAACATTGAAAGCGTGAAGGAGTTCATAGGGAGCACGGTTGTTGTGAGGTTTTCAACTGCTTAGAACAGAGAACAACAGAAACAAAGTGATGTTTTGGGATTTCCACAGCTGTAACAAAGCGTACATGGAAGAGAAATAGAAAAATGTATTTTAAAATAGGTACTGATGCACACCATTAAACAGGCTATGCTTTACAACTCACAGATACAGTACAAATGGAACCATATTTTAAATAGTGAGCAGACAGGTCTGTTTATTGTTTAAGCAGTATTGAGCTTAACAAAATACTAAACTCGAGACATGTGATTTCATAAGAACACGTGACTTACAAATGTCAAAGTTAGTTGTGCAAGAATGTGTGCTGATAAACATCCAAAAAGACATAATTCAAGAGACAGCCATTCAAATAGATGTGATGTTATTCAATGGAAGAACAGAATAAGATACAAGTGTGCCCTTCTTGAGTAATGAAGATTGCTTGTTACGCCCTCTACAGCTAGAGGGCGCTCCTACTCTGTCCTGGTCCTAGTTTCCCTGTGCTTTGCTTGTCCTTCCGGTGTGTCTTTGTGTGGGGCTATATATTTCCGGTCACCCTTTCCTCCTTGCTTAGCATTGAGAGATTTTGGATGTCTTGAGACCCGCCTAGCACCAGGTCGTTTCCTCCGTGGCCTGAGGGCAAAGGTTTGACCTCCTGAACCCGGGCTAGGCCCCGTTTTGCAGCTACACATAGGGTCTTTTTTGCTCTCCTGGCCATTCCACAGCATGCCTTTCCGACATCCGTGACATTGCCAGAATTGCTATCATTATGAACGAAGGCAGACTTTCTGTACTTGCCCACAGAATGAGATGCTCTGCTACAACAATCAGCAGACGAGTCCAGATAATCTAGGAAACAAGCTCTGGGAGGGACAGGTCACTTTTTGGAAGGCAGAGAGTCACCAACAATATCATATCAGTCTGCTCGATGTGCATAACCAGCTTTAGACTATACCAGCTATGACATGAGCAGTTCCAGGAAGACATGACAAATTCCTAATGCAAGAAATTGTATATGGCTAATAACGTAATCTTATCTTCCCCTGAACATCTGCTGAAAGATTTGCTTGCCATCTGCATGGAAATTATGTTTGGAGAGCGATCAGGGGTAACATAAACAAGTGAGACAAAATTGTCTTTTGTTGGTCCAGGGATCAATGGGCGTATTGGCAAAGAGTGTGGAAGAGTTTGTTATTCAGGGAAAAGGACTCTTTTGCCCCTGAAGGAAGGCAGTGACTGTTGCATTAGTCAAGACCACCACTGAGGTGGTAGGAGTGTGATGATACGTGGACAAATCTCACGAGAACACCCTTGATATAGATTTAGAAATCAAATGCAGAGGTGTCGTGCTGGCCAAAGGTTTCCTGATCCCACCTGCACATTTGTATCATTATCAAACTAACAGACTCTTAGCTTGATTTTGATATTTTGATAATCAGCCACGAAGCAGCACTGTCAGCCCTTACCACTATTTCATATCGCAGTCACGCTCTCGCGTAATACGTCACATCATTCTGGTAAATGCTGGCGCATTCCCACGACCTTGGTCAATCAGCCACCAGCCCGATCCAATTCCCGTAAACGACCGAAAACGACAGCGCACAATCTAATCATCCTCTCACGCCTCTCGCTCCTCACCGCACCTTCTATTTACACCTTCACAACCCTCACTTTACCACTCGGTATTAAACAGCCAACTGTTTCTCTGAGCTCTTCAGCTTTAAAAACCCCTTTTTGCGAAACCTTTCCCAGAGCCTCCCGGATACGACACTGCCTGCCTTCCTGACTCCGACTTCGCCTTGCCCTTTTGGATTCGTTCCCTACCCAACCTGCATAGGGTTCTTCCCACCGTTCGCAACAATCGCTGAATCAGTACTCAAAACGTTCATTTCTTTAGCACCCACAGAAGCACACGGCGTCCAGCCAGGCTTGTAAAACTGAGACAAACAATTAACAAGAACTCTTCACTGGGTCCAAAGTGACACTCAAATGAACTCTGCTAGGACTCGGAGCATTCTGGGAAACAGACAGGGAAAGTTACTAATAAGGGGTGCTTTTGCAAATTCCAGTTATAGCCAAGTCACCTGTTAGCTGAGGCCACAAAACAAAAGCAAGAAAAAGTCGCGCTAGAGAAATGCAAAGCAACATTGTTTTCTTTATTCAAGAAAGAAAATCCCAAGTGAAGGAGAGAAAGTGAAAGAGAGAGAGAAAACAGTGAAGGGGTGGTTTCAGGCAAAATTATCTCTATAACAATGACTACGTCAATTTGGAAATAATGTTTACTTGAAGGGAGCCTAAGGTACAACTGACAAACAAATTATTCAGTCATATCCCATTTCAACAGTGTGAAAGCAGAGTGTTCACTAACCTTGTGAACCGGCTAATGTAAAGACATTGAGATTCCGACTAGTTTTTGTTTAAAACACATCAATTTTCTTTTGCTGTGAGTGCGGAGCTCCAGCTTCGCCTCAGTGGTCCAGTGAAAGAGACTGAAGGCAAAAAATGGCCTCTAACCTCCTGCCCAGTCAGATACTCTTCTAATCCACTTACCTTAATCGAGGAAATCTGCTGAAGCACAGGGGCCCAGCGGACAGGCAGGCTGTTACGTCCCCAGTGTGGCTCAGTCGAGGGGCGAGTGAGGACTAACATACGAGCCAGGAAATACACACAACTACGTGTAGGATGGCGGAAGAACGCTGGGAAGTAAGAAAAAAACCAACAGGATAAGTGAATAAAAACCCCCAACTAACTACACTATTCTACAACCCAATAACCCGCTAAACCTGTCTCCCGAGAAAAGGGTGAGAAAAGTCTTCCGCAAGCTATCTTTCCGCTCTATACTAAACTGAGCTATAACGGAAAACTAAAAAAAAACATGGGTTCCACACCAATCCCGACCCTTTTTCTTCTTACACCTATCTTCAGACACCCTCAGGAAATACCGGCATTTAAACCGGACCGCTCTCTTCAACCAATCCAGAGAGAGACTTAATTTAGGGACACGCCCACCTCCAAAACTGGATTCCCTCAAGGGAGGACAGTGAAAAAAGAGAATGTAACACAGGCCTGAAGCGAGCCATGCCCTGCAACTCCAGGACGTGCTTACAGCAGGCGTCACTGTCGCAAACTTGTCCTCTATGGGACATTCCAGCCCAAACTACAGAAGAGAAGCTGAGCCTTGTGTTTTATTGAGCTCTCAGCTTTCCCATAGAGATGGACGTAGTATATACATGCACACACACACATACACACCAGGGCCATTTTTCCCAAAGCCAACTGACCTGGCATCAAGTATTTGGACTGTGGGAGGAAATCAGAGCACTGAGGAGAACATGCTAACTCCACACAGACAGCAACACAGGTCTGAAACTGAACCCAGGGCCCCAGCACCGCAAGGAAGCAAAGATAACAGCCTTGTAAGACACGTTTTCCTGGAAAAAAGTGTGTATACACATAGAAATAGTTGAATTATCAATGACACAATATTATTTATTATTTTTGCAATTATTACTTCTGATCAACAGTACTGTATATAAAGTATAAACATAATATTTACAGACAATCCTATCATTCTGCATGTCTGTAGGTTTAGTCTTTCCTGAGATTGAATGGTGATGCCTTCAGGGCATTTTTAAATGGTGACTGCTATAGCTACAGTATGAATGTAGAAACAGTAGAAAAAATCAGAATATGTATTATTATTATTATTATTATTATTATTATTACTGACTGCAAAATCTGAACAGGTACAATCTGGAGCTCTCAATCAAACAACACCTACATGTCTTTAGGAGGTGGGAGTAAGTTGTTTACCTGCTTCTGCAAATCAGGACCTTGGCAACACAAGATTGAACAATAGCATTTGAGAGCAATTTAATTTGAGTTTTACACAGCACATCTGTAAAGTTACAACATCTCATCAAACATTACAATAACCGCAGAGAATCAGCAATGACACAATGGTCTGGGTTATTTTAGAGCAAATCAGGACTAGAACATTTGGATTAAAAAAAATATTTCTACTCTGTCGGTGCTGACTTCAGGCCTTGACCTTTGACCTGAATTTCCAGCAGTAGCCAGAGATGCAGGTGAAGGCTGTGGTGTGGAGTGAGTCTGTGAACAACAACAAAAAAACATTTGGGATTTGGGAAGTCTGGCAGTTGACCAGCAAATACATAAAAATTCAATTAAAAATTTGACCCGGATTTAAGCTACAAAGAGTGTTTGGTTGCTGAACAGATTCTCAAAGAGCAGGTTATCCCTCAGAATGCTGTTTGCCAGCTGAGGAGAGAGCTGTGTTAGAAGTCATCATTAGCTACTGCAACTCTGCTGCAGTGCTACACTTGTCACAAGAAAGAAAGGTAATATGTCTCTTCTGAGTCTGTAGGCTACCTATTAGTTAGGAGCTGGAAGGCTTAAGAAGCTGGAGGTGAGGGACAATTTATTTAGCTGGAGAACTCCAGAGTTGTGAGGACCTGACTTCGGAAGTCTGGCACCTCATCATTTCCACATCGTTCCTAAAACAGGGGGCATTTCTCAAGCACAAACAGGAACACAAACCTTGATCATCGTCTTTTACACTTCAGGTCACATCACTGTGTGTCACAGACTGTAAGCGACATTCCACTCAGTAATGCACTCATTCATTCAGACACCAGTGCATCACAGGGTACTGCCTCTCATCCTCACACGGGGACAATTAAGAGACAGCATTTTTCCCCCTTAACTTCCTCCTTGTAAGTGTGTGAGTGTGTGAAGTGTGTGAGGGAGGTTTGAACTGAGGAAAGAGTCATGTTTTCACCTCAAAACAACAATAAATGGTCTTTCTTGTTTTTTGTACTGTACAGAAGAAACAGGTTAAAGGTCCATATATTTTGTTACAGGTATAGCTGTTCATTAATATCCAGTACAACATGTTAAATGTGTTTTTTGTCAAAGATTGCTTAACAGGTGAAGTGCTTGACATAAAATTAATTTCAACATTTTGTAACTACAGACACCTTGACCTAATCTTTAAAAACTGCAGACTGGAGGTGAAAGTGTTTATGGGTAACTAGCCATAAAATGAGCTGTCATGTATCATGTTGTCTCAAGTGTGTTACACCTATATTTTAGTAAAACTTACCTTTGGTCAATTTACAATATCAAAATAATTGTAGCCCCTTTTTAAACATAGAAAGAGTTAAAGACACAGCTTTGTAAAGAAACAGCAGATACAGTATTGATCTTTGTGTCTGCAAAAGTAGATAATTTTATTTATGTTTCTTAAAAACTGATTCAAACTCCAAACCTTAAATGTGTAATCCAATTAAGCCATTTGGAAAATTAACCCAATTTGCAATTTCCAGTTAGTTTGACAAGATTGATTTCTTTTTCTTTCTTTTCTGTTTATGTCCAGAAAATAAAAATAAAACAGTAAGTATCCAGCTATGAAACATTAGATTATTTGTCTACTCAAGGTTAAAGAAAGGTGACTCATTATCAGTTATTATATCAAAGATGGATGATCAATCTGTGAGGATCTGTTTTCTAATTTATATGCAGTAGAACTTAATTTTGTGACAGAAAGAGTTTCAAAGGCCAGAGGGTTACAGAAGACCAACTGTAATAATCTCAATTATCTCACACTTCCACATTGCATTGCACTGGGAAAATCCAGACTAGAGCAACTGAGGCTGGTCCACAACCACATGGACCCATCAGATGAGAGCTCATCCAGATCACAACCAGATGGACTCATCATGCCAGAGCCCATCCAGACCAGAGCAACTGAGGCTGGTCAGGTCAGAGACCATCTAGACAACAGCCAAATGGGCTCATCAGACCAGAGCTCATCCAGACCACTGCAGCATTACAAGGATTACACAGCAAATGACCTTGCCCTGGATGGGACCTCAGTCTATCACAGGAATCACCAACCAGCAAAACTGGTCCCCACTTATAGAGCTGGGTGACTGGAGCAAGTGGGGGTAAAGTATCACACTCAAGGAAAAACAGCAGTGTCTGCAGTGAGGGACCTGGACCCCAAACTTTCAGTTATAAGTCTAAAGGCTTACCCACTACACACACCACAGAGAGTTCAGAAGATAAGCTCTCCCTTCTGTTACCACTGTCTTTCACCTCTCCTTGACAAGGAGAGCAGTTAAAGGAATATGGTCAATAGGCTTCAAAAAGCACTGCAGGGGACCACAGAGACTGCGCTCTCTGTTTCCAGAGACAAAAGCAAGCAGAGAACATAAAGCCGAGGATAAAAGATATGACTGACAGTAAGCCAACATGTCCCCACATTAATTCTTACATTTAACCTTTCTTATGTGTACAAATGGCTGCTCTTAAAGCAACATCTTGGCAAATCGATAGAATTTTTGTCCTCACTTTCCCTTTTCTTTGTCCAGAAAAGTGCTATATAAGTGTAAGCAATTATTATTATTATTATTATGTCTCAGTGTCTTACTAAGACTCCCATATTGAAAGTAAATGTCCTGTGTTTTACTGTACAGTACAGTATATACAGTATACAGTCCAGTGAGGCTAAGATGGTCATTTTATGAGCATTAAGCATGCTGTAAATACAGTAGTTTTACATATGTTTTCTTTTTCATATTCACATTCTTTTACATATAAAAATCTTTTCTCAATGGATATTTTCTGCAGATCTGACAGAGAGGCGTCTGGGATGAAAAATACTTCATTAAACCTATAAAATAACGTAAAGAAAAAACAATGAGATTAAGACTAGCTGGAGAATAAAAGACTCATCTTAAAAAAAGGAGTCTGAGAATATTCATTATGCTTCATTATTAAAGCCTGAGCGAGCCAGGAGACAGATGTAGGATGTATGTAAATCAGCGGAATATTTACAAGGAGGGAGGGAGGTGTTCTTTTGCCTGCTGTCTTCTTTGTGCTGGGTTTAACTCTCTCCTAAGAGCTGCAGTCCTCAAATGAACTAAAGCAAGTGTACTGTACGTCAGCAGCACACAAGGGAGCTGTCACCTGTACCTTGACGTGTGATGAGTCCTGATCACATTGCTGAAGATTCTGTCTCTCAGAAACTTGAAACTTGAATCTTGAAGACCACATTTCCTCCATGTAGTCAGGTGCAGGGCTTCGGATGCAGGTAGTAAAAACAAAATAGGGAAGGATGAGTTACAAGAGACTGCGCATGATCTTGTATGTTGTTTGTATCTTCTAGACAAGATGAGAAAGTTATTAGAAAGACAAGCACAATGCTAAGATTATATCATTAAAAAGCGTAGAATTTAATTATGTCTTAAATCAGCAACTCAGGTTGTTTCCTGTAGCTGGGAACCAGAGTGGAAACAAGAAATTTAGAAATGTATCTCAAACAGAAAAAGTGTATCTGCTCGGAGGAAACAAATACACATGTCCAAGTGTCTGAGTTGGGATGAACGATTTTGGGAAGAAATTGCAAAGCGAGAAATGTCTGTAGCAATGTGAAAGTTGAAGTTCTTGTTCTGTTTTTAAAAGTCAGACCCTACATACACCCTACAATGCTTTTGCATTGTTCTCCTATTATGCCTATTTCACCTAACAGTTAATCCTAATAGATCTTCACTTTGTAGTAAAAAAAGTGTCTTTGGCTTTATGGAGGTGCAGAGAGGAACTAGTGATGAGGAACATCTGATAGCGACTCAATTAAATTTGACTGGTACTGGTAAATTTGTCGGATTAACTCGGCAATGTTTCATTTCAGCTGCTCATGTGTAGCTGACTTGGAATTGTCTGGATCAAGTTCTTGAAGATACTAATCAGTGGGAATTAAGGATGCTACTGTACATGACAAGCTTGGTTTTGTTCTCATCCAAACTAAGCTGTATTAAAGACATTCAAAGTTTTGTACATACTGTACTGTATATCGTAACTCCAGACTGCATGTACTGTAAGATACAGTACATCATACTTTAACACAGCAGCGTACAGTATGTCTTCCTAACTCTTAAAACACAGGTTTATATACTGTAGCTCCACAGAAATTAATGGATACACACAAAAGTTATAAGAGAGTGGGACTGTTGACCTGATTTTTAGCTGATGGGATAAGAGTTGAAAACCTACTGTCAATGATTTTCTGTTCAAGAAGAAGCCTAGGAGACACCCTTGTTTAAACTCCTTCACTGAAGCTGAAGGTCCCAAAAGCACAAGCTACTTAAAAGAAATAAGACATGTATGTCATATCAATATTGAATATAGATCTTCAGTGTTGAAAAACTCTGGCTTAAAAGACAAAAATCTCTAGTTTAACAGTGATTAAACTGTGTTTGGAACAAAGATACACAGGCCTTATCATTCTAGAAAAATAGAAAGTGTTGCTGTATATCAGTATATGAAAGAGAGATGGAAATGTATTAATTTTTTTTTACATTTGAAAAATACTGCTTTGAAATGTATCTGTAGTTTGTCTAAAAACAGTCCCAAACAGAAGCTAGGGGAGATTGCAGAGGCCAAGATGGATGGATACTAATACAGGATTTCACAAGATTTTTCCCAAAATACAACCAAGAGGCTAACTAGGGCATTCCTTCATATATTTTGTATTATGCGATTTTGTGCACAAACAAGTGAGAGGATTCATTTAATGAATGCTGACAGTCTATAATTATGTGTCCCCTGAAGTATGGCGAGTTTCCTCTTCCAAGCCTCCCTCAGGACTGGGAGCTGCAACTGTAAGATCTGGCTAAAAGTTTAACCAATAAACAGCATCCCATCTGCCATTTCATTTCCTAAATGCCGGCTCTAATCTTCGCAAGCAAATGCCGTCTTTCGGCGACATAATTAGCACGAAGCAAGAAAATCATAAGCCCTGTGATTTGCTCTTCATAATAAATGTAGTGTTTGTGGAAGGAATTCTCCGTGGTGGAGGAGTAGGAAGAAAAAAGGCATCCATGGCCTTTCCGTGCCCCTGCTTCGCTGGCAGACTCCCAGTAACGTCACAGGGTCCAGCTGCAGAGCATATTGGACACAGCCAGGATCTGAAAGCCTCTGACACTCTTTGTCTTGCACCTGCCTGTGTTAAACATTCCGTTAAAAACAGGGACTCACGCTTTTGTCTCTTCTTTGAACTGAGTCTAGAGTGGCCACGTCCTCTGACGAACTCTGCTTGCAGAATTCTACACAGTTTTCTAAATGAGTTTTCTTTCTGGTACATTATATAAGTTTGACATACAGTAACATCCCTTGACTTGATTTCTATGCTTTTCATAATTAATCAGAGGATCTTGCTGGCTTGCATTTCTTAACTGTTCCACACTGGAAGAAGCCCACAAAAGCACATCAACAGTTAACCCCCCATTCTTCACTGTTCAAAGACAGGACATCCACCTTCCCAGTACCCTTTACACTTTATTGATGGCTCATTTAAGTGTGCATTAGTCAGAATAGGCACAAGGCTCTAGACCTGCCATATATCACTGTCACAGAGTTTCTAAAACCCACTCTGAGCAGGTAATCATTTCCTTTCTAGCAACCTTTCGTCATGACACAATTAAAACAAAAATCTGTTTTTCTTTGTTTCCTTTTCCTAACCAGGATTCCTTTAACCATCCTGTCCTCATCATTTTATTCTGTTTCGCTGAGTAATGTTACCTAGTTTTGGAGGATAATTGCGGCATTCACCAATAATATAAAAGAACTCTATGACGATCCACTATAAACTCAAATCTTTTTGACCCATTTATAAAGATGACCTGTATGCAACCAGTAAAGGCAAAAAAATATTTCAAAAGAGTGAGGGTAGTGTTTCAGATAATTATTCCTAAACTGCTTTTAGCTTAATAACTCTATAGATTTCAGAAATTGGCCTGAGCTTCCTTTTATGAGGCTGTGTAAATGATAAATGTTCTTTGTTTTCAATTTAGAGACCATAAAACAAATCTAAAAGAAAAACGCTATTGCCAAGTCCAATACACATATAACATCTGTAAGGATCAGCAATGCACTTAGCTGCATTAAAGACACTCAAATGCTTTACCGTTAGAAAAGTCCTGATTAGTAAACTGTATTCCCAGGGTTGCACTAATTGAACATCACTGACCTTCTGGCCACTCTCATTATAGTAAAGCCCATTGAGAAATTAACCAGAGTTTGTTCTGATCAAATCAGACTCAAGGCACTCAAGGATATATTCTGCCTCATTTTCTTTCCTGCTACTAAGGCATAAGTGCATTTCTGCTGCATGTGCTGCTTTGGTGCTGCCACAGTTGGGCCTTGTTCAATTAAAAACACTATGGTCACCTAGAGAGCTCGATAGTGCGACAGCAGTGCTGTGTATAATGGATGCATGGATTGCAGTGAATGATGGGAAGAGATAATCTCTGTTTAATACATCAACATATGCCTTAGGGCAGACAGTAAAATAATTTAGGTAGCAGTGGCTCGTGATAATACGCTTGGGCATTAGGTTCACATATATAACTTAGGCTTTAATTAAAAAACAACATTACTACATATTTAAAACTTCATACCTCTTTAGACGTTAAGAGGTTAATCAAAAAAATCCACTCAGGGCCTTCAAGGTACATATTCGTGGCAACAAATGTTTGTCCCTCTTTTTTTAATGCACAGAACCTGTACATTTTATGAAATGCAGTATATTTATATATTGCACAGCATATTCAAAACACGTAAAGGATTTTTAATAAACTTGGATATTAGCCAAGGTTTCCTGCTCTGAAAATCTTGCTTGTTTTCTAAGCCTGACCAAATCCATTCTTGATAAATGCAAAATTCCATCTTTTTAGACTCCTGCCACTCCCTTCTCATTATTCACATGAACAATGTCCACTTTGGTTAAAATGTCTAACTTTTTCCAAAGCCTTCTTCAAGCATCGCAATGTTGGTGCCAGTGGCTTCCTCAACACCCTCAGGCTCGTTGGAAGATATCAACAACGAAAGCACAGGTTCTGGGGTTTGTGGATTTGTTTTATGTGGGGCTGGTTTCCTGGATTACAAATGTATCCTTCTATGAAATAAGATATAGCTCTGGTTTTTGACCAAACATCAGTTGCTTGTAATTCACTGATCCGTATATGGCAAATCAAATTAATCATAATTAACTAACGGTCAGATAAGCTGACTGTGGAGTCAGCGACATGACAGGTATTTAGCATTGTGTATGTGCAATCCTGTGGTAATCTGCTGTAAAAGTAAAAAATGTATTTGTACCCATTTAAACAACAGGATTACAAATATTTTAGGGTGGTTGAGCTCACATACTGTTGTAGCTGGTGCCAAGAAGCACTGCAACAACCCTTTGAAATATTCTGGTTCTGACTGCCTTATTAACAAACTCACCTTTCCTGAAGCCAGGTGTCCTAAGACCTTCAGTCATTTGGAGTCTACTTTTTGGAGTATGCCTGAACTGGCAGTTTAAAATAGCAAGGGTGGGGTGAGGTTATCAGAAGAAACAGCAAAAAAACTTGAGGCGGAGAGTCTTGCTCTACTGCCAAGCATTGTCTGTGACGTGTAAGTGGACAGAGAATTTCCAATCATCCAAAAAAAAAAATTCTCTCGCTTCATTTCCAACCCCTCATTGTAATCATCCTCTGCCAGAGCCCTCGGCTCGTTAGCAGCTCTATAGATAATGACCTTAATGATCACAGGGGCACAGCATGATGCAACTGTGTGTTTCAGGCGCGGTTCTGTGTGTGCTTAAGAAAAAATAAAATATATCCTGGTCATTCCATTCACGTTTTCTCAGCCAAGACAAATCATACTCTTCCAACCCTGTAGCACTGACCTCAGAATCCCATAGAAATCGGATTCAGCAGGACTTTGTCGAACAAGCCGAACATAAACAAACAAGAGCCTATTTACAATACAGTGTGCACACTTACATACACAGGACGGTTCACCAGGGATATATTAGTGCAAAACACTGAGGAAGGCGGTAGTATAGGGTAGGGGATAATGGGAGATGGTCGTGGGTTCGAGTCTATGGCTGCTGTACCCTTGAATGAGGTGCTTACATACTGTAAATACTCGGCTCTTCCAAATGGGTCTCCAGTGTGCCCTCTTAAGGAAAAATTCCCATCTGACTTACAGAATTAATTTTGCCTTAATGAACACGGATTTCAGTATCCCTTCATTAAAAAAACTTAATTTTTTTATTACTGCCCTTTTTACCGATTCATCCATTTAACTTGTTGGATAACGTGAAACCTGTTAATTAGGCATCTGTACCGGTTAGCACTCTGGAAAATCCTGTGTTGCAATGGCAAAGACCAGATGAGTGACTGATTTCTAGTTGAAAATCACAGATACCCCCTTTGCATACAGTTTGTCTTGCCTAGTTTGCCTCAGACCAGCCTTAGCACTGTGTGGTTGAGTGTGTGAGCCATGCGAGACACATATTTACCTTGAACCCGCTTGACTGAAGGAACAGCAGCCCTAGCGTAAGAAGTGGATTGAGCCAGAGGCAAGGGCAGAGAGTGATGGAAAAAAGATTTACGCTTTGCTGGGACCATTGGAGGGAGTAGCTCTTCCTTCTCCAAAATTTTAAACTGTTCCAGACTGTTTACAGTTTTCTGCAGAGCAGGCCCTTTGTGCAAAAGTGAAAAAAAAAAATCTCTTTGTTTGTGTATGGGTTTAATCATATTCGTCCTTTGAAATACAGCCCCAATTTAAGACAAAACTAAGGTTTGAATAATCCCTTAGACTGATTGTGCAGCCTAAATACTTATGAAAGATATAAAATGTTGCATCTGAATTTCTTTAAGCCCTTTTTCAATGTTTTAGCTTGCTTGTATGTTTTACTGATGAGTTTGAATGAGCATATGGCTAACTGAGTCTTGACCAAGAAGAGGGTTGCAGATGTAATTGCTTCCCACCTGCGCGATTTCAGTAAACTTAACACCTGTTTTTCATTTTCAAAACTCTGCATCCATCGTCTAGCTCGGAGGAGGAGATAAGATTGTTATTTTACGACAGTTTCCCCAGTGATTCAGTTTAGTTATGCTGTGAAATCTAAAATAGTGCCTTCACTTTAAAAAGATAGTGAAGGAAAACAATAAATCAACTTAGGGTTGCCTTTAACCCTCCTATGTTACTCAATGGAATTCGCAAAATCTTGCTAAATTTCTTACTCATTTTTTGGTTAATCCTTTACTGTTTTAGGGATTGTGGGATCAGAAGAAGAGAAAATATCACCCTTAGTACTTCAGTAGTTTTTTCATCATTTGCCCAGTTTAAAGGAGGAAAAAAAGAATAGGATATACTTATAAATTAACCACACCCAGAATAAAATGCAGCTTTCCTTGGCTTCTTAATTTGTAATTAACTATAAGATGTTATCACTGAAATAAACAAATTAACTAAAAGTTTTTATTCTTTTTAACACAGAAAGAAACATATCTCATACTCGGCCAAAAACTCAGATTATTTGCATCTGCTTGTAATTTGTGGAAGGACAATTTATGTCATATATTTATTGGTTAAGATTTTGCTTCCAGCCAAAAATTCATTTTGTATCCCAAAATGCATGCTTTCTTCATATTAAATACACAGGTCATTTATTTATTTAACTTGACTCTCGACTTGGAACTGCACATCTGTCAAAAAGTTTCCTCTGGACTCTTAAAGTCAAAGCATACTGTGATTAGACGCTTTAAACTGCAGCAAAGAGAAATCCAGGCATCACTTTATTCATAAACACTTTTATGAAGCAACTAAAAGAATATACAAGAATAATGTTGCACTGCTTTTATATGAAAAGGACAGTCACAAAATCCTTCAGTTTAGTTTTAAAGGGTACTTCAAACTTCTGTCTTTGTCAAAGTATGTCATTGAAAACACATGTACTGTATAGTGTGCATTTATACTGGATGTATCCAAGTGTATCCTAATTAGTTAGAAAAACTTTTGAAAGGTTACAAACAGGAGGACGTCATCCAGGGGTATGTAGCCTGTTTAGTAGTTAGCAGAAGATTCAAGAATCTCTTCCAGCTCTGTCTTTAAAGAAGTCAGGGTAAAGTGTTTAGCAAACTGCTGTCATCTCCTGGTCTCTGGTACAAATGGTACAACATGTTCACCTGAATGCTTACACAATGGTGTGTGATAGGGACGCAGACTTTGTCTATACTACATTTCCCAGACAGCTGTGGGGGGAATGACCTGCTGCACTCAGTCACCCGACTAATTGGGGGGAAACAAATGGCTGAGTCATAATTAACAACCAAGAAGCGGAGAGCTGGTCGACCTCTGCTGTCTAGGCAGAGAGCAGAGCTGCGCCAGAGGCTGAAAGGAGCAAGGAACTGACTCACTGATGAACCTGTGGACGTGGTAGTGTGTGTTATTTTGGAAAAGTGTTTTGCCGAAGTTTGAGATTTATTTGATATTTTATCAATTACTGAACTATCGGTGACTGCCCAGTTATTTAAGGAGAGGATATACAGAGACAAAGTCTAATTAGAACTCCAAGAGGAGCTGAGGTTTTGCCTGTGTGTATTTCAGTGTTTTTTTTCTCCAAAAAGAAGCACTGTTTTTTTTTACCATTGGCCTATCTCTGTGTGTCATTCCCTTGAGACCAACTCCCATAACTAATTGGAGCTTTCGCCTGCACCCATGCCTTCATTGTCTACTCCAGTGGGGAAAACTGGTCCTCTGGATCCATCATAACTAATTCACCACCTCCAGAACAGAGGTTTAAGCATGACCCAACAAGTCTTCGCCACTACTTGATATGTGTGAGAACCTGACGGATCTTACGCTCTGTAGTCTGTACTTAAGGAGGCCATGGATGATGATTTGTTTTTGTGCTAAATCTATAGGCTAGCCACTTTTAAAGAAAGAAGAAATAAATGCCAATAATAATAATAATAATAAACTTTATTTTATATAGCGCCTTTAAAGGTGGCTTCTCAAAGCGCTTTACAGGATGACAATAACAATAAATAAGAAGACTACAACAATAAATAAGAAAAATTTCACAAGACAGGACACAATTATAATTACAGCAATACAACAATAACAATAGAGGAGACCGTGGAAGATGGTATTAAGAAGAGCAGAGGGGTGAAGAATGGAACCAGTTAAGTAAAGGCTTTTCTGAAAAGGAGGGTTTTGAGTCTGGATTTGAAGGAGTTTAGAGAAGGTGACTCTCTAATATCCTTGGGCAAGGAGTTCCAGAGCTTGGGGGCATAGCAGGAGAAGGCCCTGTCGCCCATACAATGTAGACGGGCTTGGGGGACAGTAAGGAGGGCAGAATTTGAAGAGCGGAGGTTGCGAGGTGGGGAGTAGGGCGATAAAAGTTCAGACAGGTATTGAGGTGCCAAGCCATGTAAAGCCTTGTAGGTGAGCATGAGGATTTTAAAGTCTACGCGGAATTTGACCGGAAGCCAGTGCAAGGACTCCAGGATAGGAGTAATGTGAACACTTGCACTAGATCTGGTCAGGATTCTGGCTGCTGAATTTTGGACATACTGCAGCTTGTTCAGAGTAGATTTAGATACCCCAGGGAGCAGAGCATTGCAGTAGTCAATTCGAGAGAATACAAATATGTTGATCAGCTTTTCAGCCACAGTTAATGATAGCATAGGGCGTAGTCTTGCGATATTTCTAAGGTGAAAAAAAGATGTTTTGACAGTATGCTGTACATGTGGGTCGAATGTTAAGCCAGAATCGAATATAACCCCAAGGTTTTTCAATTTTGATTGGAGCTCAAGTACAGAGCCATCTACAGACAGGGTTACAGGACTGGCTTTGCGAAGTTGATGGGGGGTACCAATAAGCATGACTTCAGTCTTGTCACAGTTAAGATGAAGGAAGTTTTGAGTCATCCAAATTTTTATGTCAGAGATGCAATTAGATAGAATAGAGACAGCCACATCAGTGTCGGGTTTGGTATGGATGTATATTTGAGTATCGTCAGCGTAAAAATGAAAGCTGAGGCCATGTGATCTTAAAAGCTGACCAAGTGGGAACATGTAAATGCTGAAGAGCAAGGGGCCCAGTATTGAGCCCTGAGGGACACCAGACTTGACAAGACCAATTTCAGACCTGTACCCATTGAGAGAGACAAAGTGACAGCGATCAGTGAGGTAAGACTTAAACCATTTGAGGGCAGTGTCAGAGACTCCAAACACAGTCTCGAGACGAGAAAGCAAGATGTTATGGTCAACAGTGTCAAAGGCAGCACTGAGATCAAGAAGGATGAGTATGGAAAGAGAACCAGAATCAGAAGCTATTTGGAGATCGTTGGTGACTTTGACTAGGGCGGTTTCTGTGCTGTGAAGTTGACGGAAGCCAGATTGGAGGGGTTCGAAAAGGTTGTTTGTCATGAGGTGGTTATGTAACTGAAGTGTGACAGCACGTTCTAGAATTTTAGAGAGAAAGGGTAAGTTGGAGATGGGGCGAAAGTTGTTAAGATTGTCGAGAGCCATGTTAGGCTTCTTTGGCACTGGGGTAATAGCAGCAGTTTTGAGGACCGTTGGTACAATGCCGGTGCTCAAGGATTCATGTATTATATTGAGGACAATGGGACAGAGAGAAGAGAAACAGGACTGGAATAAAGTGGTGGGAATGGGATCTAAAATAGATGTGGTGGGTTTCATGCGCGTAACTAGTTTGTTTAGGGATGCTGAGTCAAGAAGAGAGAAGCTGGAGAGACGGGAACCAGAGAAGTTGGATGCAATGGATGCAGGGAACAGCACTGCTGAAAACTTACTTCCGAGCCCTGAAATGAGACCCCAGGTTGTGCATGGGGACGTACACTGTATTTCATTTAAGGAATGACCTTTCCGAAGGTATCACGTTTTCCTGATCCACTAGAAGCCTTGCTGTCCCAGTGACATTTCTGCAAGCCTCATCCACGTCTGAGCTTTAGCCTGAAACAGGCCATCCTTATCTAGCCTGTGTGTGATACTAACAGTTTTGGATTTCTGCCTCAAAGCTCAAAAAGGGCAATTTAACATTTGTGGATGAGGACAGGAGCACTGCATCAACATAGAAGATGAGGTGGCAGAAAACATCCATATCTCTGCTGATAGTGACAAGGTGGAACATGTCTTCATCAGTTTAATTTATGAGCAACATTTTAATTGGCTTTCATTTAATGATGATGAATTTGCACTGGAATTAGTCTGGTATCAGCATAAAAAAATTGCTCAGGCGTGTTGTATATATTAGTTGGATGCGGAGGTGAGTGCAAGAAATGAAGTTTTCAGACTCACTGAAAGAAATCAGAGCCAGGAACATGCATTGCTATAAGATTAAGTTAAGCCATAGGGTCAGTTCTTTACCTTCAGGTGGCTGCTAACTCAACACCTACTGTATGGCAAACACAAGAACAATGTTCTACTAGTGCCTCAGAAGCCAGAAGATCAAAGACGCATGCAGCTTGTTATTTAAATTTGTTACTGTAATTCGATTGTGTAGGATGTTGTTTGTTGCTGCATGGTTTGGGTTTGAAGTGAGGCATCTGGCTTTGCCAGCTGTGTTACTTGACCATCTTCTGAGAGACATCAGTGCCAATTACTGAGCTTCAGACCTGTCCCAGGGCTATTGTAATACTATAAAACAAGAACAGCCAGGAGGAATTAGCAGCAGGTTTTAGCTTTGCTGAGCCTAAGGCTTTGGGTAATATGTAATCAGTCTGTTCTTATAAATCCTTCCTCCAGTAAGAAATCCTTCCTTACATTGTTACATGCTAAGGCTACCCAACAGTCTTGGCTATTGAAGAACAACAGGTTTTCAGCCTTTAACCCACCTGATCCGGTTCAGTTCTCTGTTTGGTGCTGCTTAATGACAAAACACAGGCTCAAGCCTGTAATCGTCAGAACCAAAGAGTCCCTTTCTGCCATTTTAATCCCAAGAGATGACAGCAGGCAAGTTCAGTACACCCAGCAGTCAAAACTCCAGACAAATATTTATCTAAGCATCCTGCTAGCTTTAAAGAACGGGATGTTCAGCTGACCGATCAAAACCGCAATGTGTTCCATTGGCGCTTGTTCAGAGCTGAGGGTCTGTATTACAGAGGTTACATGTAAAATTAATCTGATCAGAAATTCTGTATCAGCGAGGCAGCATCTAAAGAACTTAAGCAACTCACTCTGCGCTGCAATAATTTTGTAATGCTTTGCAGCTTCATTGCATTATTCATGTTGTTTTCCAGAAGGCTGCAGTGCGATGGCTGAAATCAAGCCCTGGTGTCCACGAATCCCGTTTGTGGCTCCTCAGGAGTGCTTCTTCCTCTGTGTCACAGGGAGATTCTGCAGCTGCAAACATCTGCCTTGCTAAGTGTGTGAGCCCAGGCTTTCGCATGGAGAGTCAGTGAGGAGGAAACTCTCTCGAATCTGCACAGCCGCTAAAGGTAATGGAAAAGCACCATATGTTGGGATGCTATTGATGGAATGCTGTCTCAAGTAGCTCAAAGATAAAACCAAAGAGATACCGAGAGCACGGTGGAACAGCACATCCCTTCCATTTCTTCACAACCCTTCCAAAACCTTGTTTATCTTGTTTAGCTTGTGCATGTAGAGATAGAGTAAATAACTTGATCAATTGGCACACAACTTTCACTATCTTATCTGTCACTAAACAAGATACAATTTGCCACATGGGCCCACATCTGTACTTTAAAATGGTTGAACTTAACACTAAGAATCCCTAACTGGATAATGCAGGCATTTATTATTAACCTGAGTATTAAATAAATAATCAACCCTTGTTTAGTATCTGTTCATGATGTCTTAAGTACTAGTGACAAAGAAAAGTTGAATGCATGTTGTATAGATGGTGTCTAAAATCAAACATTAAATAAAACAAACTGTGACTGCTCACCTACATCTATTTTTTAAAAAAAATCATTGAACCCATGATCAGCCAGCATGAAAATGTCCCCATCCTGTGTCTTCTAATGCATTAGATAGGCTTAAGTGTTCTCTGTGTCTGTAATAAAGTGGCACCACTCTGAGAACACATCTCATTTAAGCCTTAGATTTTACTGTCTGAAAGGGCTCCAGTTTCACACCAGTTCTGTCTAAAGAACAGAATCAAAAATCCATATGAAATGACAAGGAGCCTGATGCATTCTGTAACATAAAAGAGTTGTCTGTATTGAAGAAAATGTAGAAAATTGACTGTAAAAAATAAAATTTATATCTTATCAGCAAAGAAATAACAAAAACAAGCTTCAGAAAGTCCTTCATCAATCAAAGTTGCTTGTCTTTCATTATTGCTAAGATGTTTCTGAGCTTTCTGACAGTGTTTTTCTCACCTTATATTGGCCAGGCCTGTCTGGAGATTAGCTGTTGTTTCACATCTTGTTTCACGAAGAGCGATTCATACTTAATGATAGAATCGAAGGGCAATTCTTGCCAACAGCTTTAAGAACTTTTCAAATGTTTCTGGGGAAGAGCAACTACAGTCTAAACTATATCTATATAAGCAACAAATCTCCAGGAAACGTGAAAGTTTTTTTTTTTGCTTTGCCAAAATACTCATAAACACCACATGGTTTCTTGTTTTGCTTGCCGTACAAATATACAAGTGCTGACATTGAAAACAAAGTGAATTTGTTAACATTGATGAACATATAAATCTACAGTTCAGTTCCAGGGAATCTGTACCATCAGTCACCACCTCTATCAGTCTCAGGGCTCAGGCGTGAGTGACAGTAAAGTTTTGGGAAACTTAGACACAAGCAGCATAAAAAAAGTTCCAACTGAGCAGCACAGAAAGGTAAGAGCTTTCTGTGATAACAAGAGATAATCTAGCTCAATGGGTAGGTAGCAGCAAACTGAACCAAGGGTTTCATCCAGTGTTGTATTAATTTGGCATATAGTACTTAAAGACAGATTAATCCACTTCTACTCACTAATACGTGCCATGTGTGCTGAACTTAACACTGCTACTGTAGGTTGTTCAGTAAGGCCAGGGTTTGAACACAGTGTTCAAGTGTTCAGAAATTAAGGTGAAGGATTTTTACAGTACAGTATGTGACTGAGTGGTGTTATGGTATACCCTCACATACAGGCCCTGGTTTAAGCACTTAAAGCACAAATGTTCAAATGTGCTCTAAAATACAAACAAAGATAAGGAAAACATCACTACAGTACATAGGCCAGGAAAGAGAAATTCATGCTCAGTTTTCTACTTCAAAATCTAAAATAAGAGGTATAAAAAGTAATTTTGTAACTTCTGATGGTACAGTATGTTCAGTATGTCTGTCATTGTAATAAAGTGTCGGTGAAGAATCTCTGCTTGTTGGTTTTTAATTAAAGATCCATAATTATAAATGTCTCAACTGTCCTGTGGAATACTGTAAAGTGCAATCCTTGTGAATCCTTGTGTCACTTGAGTGCTGTGTAATTGAGACGGCATTTTTGGAGAGACAAAGGAAAATCGGGCCCAATATAACATTTTTGAAACCGGCTACAAGAAAATTAAAACCTTTTGAAACCTTATGAGCGGCACTTTCAACAGATATGAGCAAAGTGAGGTACCGTGTGGTATTCCAGAACTGACCAGTATGCTGGAGGGAAACAGTGTGTAGCCAGCTCTTGCTGTTTAAAAAGAACTGCAAGGAGCTCACAGATTACAGGAATTTACTGGAGTGTAGGTTGGACCCTTGAGGAGGTTCCCAACCAGTATTGAGGTGTAGGATGACCAAGTCATGTTAAACACCCAAGTTATGGGGAATCCTGGGGTCCGGGCTGAGACCAGATCAACACTGGAGTTTATCTGTACATTAAAACCACTATCCATCCATAACCTCCTGACCAGAGCAGTTTCCTCTTTTGTCTTAACCATAAATGGGTTCCCTCAAACTAACCCTGTGGCTGAAGCTGCTCCTTACCACAAAGGTGACACCTCCTTCCTCAATACATCACGGGCTCTCTGGTGAAGCTGAAGGGCGAGCACTGAACTTTATCAGCGGCCCTTTTCCGAGCTGATTCAAAAGTGATCTGGTCTCTCCTCAACACTAGACTGGTTTCATCACACCACAAGACTAGTACCCTCTCCTGTGTTCTTTTCCTACTTAAAGAGACATCTAATTGAAATCAGCAGCATTAGATTCCATTATATGACAGTTCCACCACACAACTTGATTGAATAGATTAATCTACTAAACTGATCAAAACTCACATGAGTCTCAAATGAGTGTCTCAAGTCGAGGATGGCCTACAAGACTTCAGGAGGGGAGCACTCTGGGATCGGTCTTGGCCATTCCCAGGTTAGACATAATGTTCAAGTTCAAGTTCAAGTTTATTGTCATTATACTCACATAGAGGTATATGGTATAACGGAATGCTATTTAGCTAGCTCTCAGATGGTAAGAAGTACAAAAAAAACAACAACAATACAATTGTATAAGAAAAGAAAGACAGAGACAACAGACAATGTGCAAAACAACAACAGTTAACAGGTAATGCGCAAAACAACATCAGATGTGCAAAATCATACATCAACAGAATGAAATAAAGGAGAGAAAATTATGGGGAGTGAGCTTCTTAACATGTGAGGTAGAGGCAGATTTCAATGTGTGTTTGAGTTTTTGGTAAGAGAGAAGGCACTGTGAGGTTCAGATCGTAGGTGAGAGAGGCTGGGAGTTTGATAGTTTGATAGTGAGGGGGTAAAAAACTGTCTCTGAGTCTGGTAGTCCGGGCCCGAATCTTCCGGTACCATTTTCCAGATGGTAGAAGGTCAAACAGTCTGTAGCTAAGGTGTGTGAGGTCTTTGATGATACTTAGAGCTGTCCTCAAGCACCGTCTGTCATAAATGTCCTGGATGGATGGGAGAGCAACCCCAGTGATGGACTGGGCAGTTTTCAAGACGCGCTGTAGGGCTTTGCGGTCAGCAATACTGCAGTTGCCATACCACACTGTGATGCAACACAGTGTCCAGTCTATGTCTGAGCTATAGTTATTCCCAGCTTTGCAGGCTGGGATGGGTGGGCTTTAGTCAGTTTAGTTGACAGCAACAACCCCTCCGAATTGAAGGAGTGGTCAATGAGAGGGGCGTGTCTCCTCCTACCCTCAAAGCACTATGGGATTTGTGGAACAAAGAAGGACATTCAGGTGTCCAACCCAGACCTCTCCCCCTCACCGCTAGTGAGTCTAGACAAGGAAGCATTGAAACAACAAAAAAAAAACATTTTGCTTGTACGCATTATTAAGCTTCAAGGGGTCTATGACTTTCATTCAGGCACTATAATAAAACTAAAATAAATATATTTTCTCCATTACTCAAAAAAGAAATTCTGGGTGATTTGAGCATCTGCAGAAAAATAAATGGCTTAGAACATATCTTGTTATCCTGTACCTAGCAGTTCTTGTGTCAGAATCTGCATATGACCTACAGTAACTGTGTGAAAGAACTGGGATGATATGTTTTATCTTCTAGTTCCAAGAGAGGGACACTGGTTAATCCCTGGAGAACAGAAGGAACCTTAAATGTCAGTGTGTAAAGTATTCAGGGATTATGAGGATTTAAATACCAACATAGAATTTGATTATGCAGTAATTCCTATAGACCAACAGCATTCAACACATTTCTTATTCCCCATGAAACATGATTCTTTACCAGCAGGCGTGTGGTTCTAAATTTCTCCAACCCTCAAAAAACAAAGATTAAAATAACAAACTGTCCCAAGTAAAAAAAAAGACCTTGTTTAAACACCACCAAAATCTCTAGACGATTCCCATAGTGCTAGTGAGTTATGTGTTTAAGAATTAAAATTCTAATTTGCTGACAAGGATAATGATAATGGATCTAATTTTAAACTTTTAATTACAGTTTCCCTTCATGTCCGTATTTCACCTTGAGTTTCTCATTGTGCTGTCTGCTATTAAGCTTTTACACAGGCTCATAAGGTTAAGAGAGCAATTAACCAACTAAACATTGGAGAAACAAATACCATGAGATGACTAAAAGTCATAATAATGTTGCCTGCAAGATATTAAAATGCATTACCAGGGGAGAAGCAAAATGTTTGTGCGTCTGCGTGTTTTCTTCTGTAAATAGGAGAATTATTCTCCACATGCTCCTTTGTGAATTGACATGTATTTTAATGAACATTAAACAAATGTTTTTATTGACATCTGGGAAAATTGGCCCTGCTGTGTGTCGGTATCTGTGCCTGTGTGTGTCCTGTGATGGCCTGGTGTCCCATCCACAGTGTATCCTGCCCATTGCTTGCTGGGATAGGCTCTGACTCCATCTTGGTCCTCTACTGGATAAAGTGATTGGAAAACAGATGGTTTAGTAACCTAATAGTATATTTAAAGACCACATCAGTTCTTTATCACAGTTTGTTTATTTACTCACCATGCAATTGTTATTTTCGGGGGAAGAGCAATGCAAAGTGATAAAAACTAAAGAGTATTCTGTTTAGACAGTGGCTAAAACATAAACCGACTTAAAGATCTCTACTGTTTGCTTTCAAATGCATGTTCAGTTTATTTCAAATGCATGAATGCTTGCCATTTCTTGGACTCTCCATTTCAGGGTGCTCAGCATCTCTCAGACTGCAAAGTTTTGTGGGTGCTCAAGTGCCTTCAGTTCCCAGAGATCTGGCACTTCTGCGTATGAGACACTATCACTTATTTTGGAAACTGCCATGACACAGTGGATCACTTGTATTTAGTAGTGTCCATTTCTCACCATAGCACAGTGGTTAGCATTGCTGCATTACAGTACTGGGGCCCTGGGTACAATTTCTGGGGCACTACACGTGTGGAGTTGATATGTTCAAAGCTCAAAGACATAGTAGTAGGTTAATTGTTTTGTGGTGTGAGTGTTTGTGTCTCCGTTAGAAAGCAGTTAGTCATCTGAACAAGATTTGGTGCCGAAATTACATTTAATTCTGTCTTAAGGATCCTGGTTCTTATAAATCTATAGGAGCTTTCATTGTATTCAATGTAAAAATGAAAGATCACCTTGAGTACAAAAAGGTCTTTCTAGACAGATGACCTCAATATCTACATTAATTCATCTGGGGATAGATAGTACAGTATGTGGATGTCAATTCTGATGTACCCTGTGATTAATCTCTTTAGATTTTATGAAGAAGGTCCTTCAATACAGATGGTATTATTTTCTTGAATCCCTTGTCAATATACAAACACAAGGAGTGGGATCAATAAAACACTTTCTTGGAACATCTAAAAATCTGACATTTAGCTGAAAGCACTTTAAAATACATAACAGAAGAGAACTTGCTGATGCATTACGTGAGAATGAGACACTGAACTAGTCTTAAAAAGGTTTTAATTGTATATCTTCAGCAGTTATTGTTTTTGAAGTGCGTTTTCAGAATTATTTTCGGTCAAAGAATAATCAATACATTTGCGAACTCCTCAATGTCGTGACCTATTTTGAATAGAAAATCTTTGAAAACTCGGCAAAAGCAAAAAAAAAAAAGAATGACTATAAACAGACCAGCAACAAAAAGCAGAACATGTACTGTACATCTTTTGAGTAGAAGACAAAAGCCATGAGATGTTCAATTGCAAAAGCAAATATTACTGCCGTATATACTGTATAAATAGAAACATATGCTTTTTTTCCCAATTTCGCATATATACTTACACTAACTGGTCCTAATACTTCTAGATATTGATTCCAATTTTAACAGTTAATTCAAATAGCATTGATCAACTAAAAGAAACAACATTAATGACAAAGTTCTAGTAATCAGTTAAAATAAACTCCAGAAGAAGCCTGCACTGTCCCTCTCTGTCTCTGTGATTAGCACACTCCACCTTAATGAAATGGGCAGTAAAACTGTCAGTGTGCCTGTAAAGACATCTCTAGCCTGTCATTCCCTATGTCATTGCAACAGAACTAGGAGAGTTCGTGACAATATCAGCTCATTCACTAGCTAGATTTGGCTCAATATCCCAGTCTGTTCCACAGCTAATGTGAAAACTGGGTTTAGCTGCTTTCAGTTCAGTTACATCAAGCTCTGCTCTTCTGCCATACGAGACCCGGTCAATACAAGACCAAATCAGGATTTGAAGATTCCCCTGACTCGCTTTGAAAGGCGCTGCCCTCAGGGGATAGAAAGGAGGAGTGTCACGATTATAGTCCCTCCTCCTTAAGGGTGCTCCGGCCCTTTCACTTCAGACTTGATTATGTGCACCTGACCCCTGGTCCCAGCCCACCTTAAAAGCTAGGCGCTGACGTTCATCCTGGCTCTGCTTCTGATTTCCGTATAGTGGGAGCCCAGGACCTGGAAGCGCCTGGTCCCGTTAAGGTTTTAATCTCTGTTCCCGTTCCCTGTCCGCCGGTTCCGACCCGGTTCATGTTTTTAATTCCTTGTTGGATGGATCACCTGGCTATGGACTTATTCTTGTGTTTTTGGATTCCCTCTCTGGATTACTTTTGGACTGTTTGCCTCGGCCACACATCCCCCGTGCACCAGCGCACTTTGGACACGCCCCCCTGTTTTCATCCCCGTATTCCTGCATGACTTTTTCCTAGTGTTTCCTCACGATTCTGGATTGTGTTGTCCGCATAGGGTCCGGAAAGAACTGTTCGTTACAAGGAGATGGAATAAAATAAAGAACCGCCTTAAAGACAAACAGTAGCACTCCACTCCTGGCACTGCTGAGGGTGGAAAGAACAGATGGCATCCCTGAAAATAGAAAAATTCAGAATAAATTAGCAGAGAGCAAAACTTAAACGTGGATCCTACGATTTAGAGCAACTGGAGATCTCCAGATTCCACTACTCGAATTGTGACCAGAACCATCTACAGTAGAATGAGAGAAATGGACTTGACAACTTTACCTTCAGGGATCTGGCGGCAAAAATGAGGGTGGCCTGAGAGCAGCATAGAGTGTGAGGCTTAGCTGTGCGGAGGGTGGAGGAGAAAACGGAGACTGGAGATAGGCGGGGCTGAAGGAGGCGGAGCTGAATGCAGGGAATTTTCAAGCTTGAGCAGAACGAGGAAGGGGGTCGAGAGTTTGAGAAAGCTGCTGGGAAATCTGCACAGAAAGAGAATCTGCTAGAGAGCTGGGTAGCTGTGGAGGAGGAGGTGGCGGAACTGGAGAGTTGAGAGAAGGAGGAGGGGCTGTCGGACTTGCAGAGGGCGGAGCTGGAGGTACTGCTGTAGAGAGAGAAGGATGGAAGACTGGTTGAGCTGGAACAGAATTGCATAAAAGGAGGAAAAAGGGGCTAAACGGTCACGGTAAGGAGGAATAAGAATACATCTGTCGAACAGAGGTACAGGGAGCCTTTGAAAGAGGCCAGTCCTTGTAAAAGAGACGAGCCGGTGTATCCGAGGTAGTGCGGCAGAGTTTTGAATGCAGGGTGGAAGAGGCAGAAGCATCGGAGACGTGGGAGAAGAGGATTAGGTTGAAAATGAGAAGGTCGAGATGGCAAAACAGCGGAAAATGATTGGCGTGAAGAATCTCCAAGGAGCTGGAGGAGAGAAAGGTGGTCTGGAGATGAAGGAGAGTTAGGCCTAGGAGCCATTATAGGTCTAGATGCCTAAACTCTAGACATGTGTTAACAGGGTTGGGTTTTAAACAGGAAAGAGATAATTGAATGATAGAGTAAAGGGTGGAGCACTGAAAGAACAATTATTAATAATCTCACCTGCTCTGCTCTCAGCAGCTGCTCTGGAATTGGACTGCAAGACCTGTTCGTTATCATATCTCATTACTGTATGACTGATAAAGATGCCAGTGCCTCTGAGTGCAGAAATTTAAATCAAACGTTGCCTTGAGGTCATTGAGCAGTGACAAACTCTTTTTCTGTTTTAAAATGACTTAATAAGCAGCATATGATAGCAGTAATGCAGTCCAGAGTGCATTTTATCACAGGAGATCTCACTTCCCTGGCTTGGTAGTGTCTCATGATCTGAACTCCACCGTTCATTACAGCGATTACACAGTATAAAGCACAAGAAATTACTGTGTGTGATGTCATTTGGACTACTGTATTTCTTTATTAAATGCCTCCGTCCACTTGCTTAGCTGTGGTAGGCATGCTGCATTGGTTGTTGACTTGGTTTGCTGTAAAATGCTTTGTTCTGCCCAACCAGATAAGGAGCAGAGAGTCAACATTCGGCCAGATGGAAAAGAAGGCTTTAATTGTTTCTTTTCAGATTTCATGAAAGCAATACCTCCCTAGCTTTCATTACTGCATTTCAATGAGCATACAAAGATTCTTCAGCAGCAACTTGAAATGAAGGATAAGTTACCATGGTAATAAGACAATAAAACTGGTGGCAACCATTTCTATGGTATGTATGTTTATTTTACGGTAAGATAAGTTGTAGTTTTATAATGTTGGCTCTGAGAGTATTTCCAATTAAACAAATGAAAGAGCATATCAGGTTTCAGTAAGCAATTCTGTAAAATTTGTTTGATTGTATCTATCTTTACATTACTTCATTACTGAAGTGGGTATAAGGACACACAAACGCATAAAGATTCTTCATAGTCATTAACGTTTAAATTATGTTTGATTTAAGGGGGGTGGGTTCTTGTTTTGGTGCTTGAGTGTTCATTTTTGTTCCAATGATAAAAAGTTGATCACCAAAGAAAAACACTTAAATTACAGGGGGAAAAGCTTCAATTTAAATAAAAATAAACAGAACAAAGAGGCTACAAAACTTAAATAAGCAGAAGTAGAATATGTCTGATCCCATCCTGTTACGGCTGCACCTGGTCTCAATTTAACCCCTCATTATCCAATTTCCCTTACACACCCGTTCCTTCACTATATAAACCCTCAATTCACCCGGTAATCACGCTTGGTATTAGGATCTCTTCTGCCCTGAGCTCACCTCGCCCTTTCCTCCCAAGTACCCTTTCTACCTCGTCTGGTCTCCCTCAGTGTTGGCTCTTTGGTTTTGGATTTCTTGCTTTGCCCCTATTGGCTTTGTTTGCCTCTCTTCGTGCCTATTGCATGAAGAGACTTGACCCTGCCTGGAATAACCTGCTTTGGATACCTCAGCTACCGGACCTCGCCTGGAGACCTGCACCGGGTTCGTAAATAACACCACTCTTACACATACAATATGTGGCTGATGATGGTGTATCAATATCTACTTTAATAAACATTTTATTTTGGCTTCAGAGGTGTTGTGCAAGGTTGCTCTCTGTTTATCAGGAACCCAGTTTTTGCAGACAAGAGGAAACGCATCGTTTTTTATCCCTAGTACGTAAACATCGCACTGCATACCGGAGTTTCTGCTGAACATGTTTGTTTGGGTTGGTGTATCATATTGCATTTGACAGCTGTCAATACTTCAGGATGCATCTCATAAGCGAGACGCATAAAAAGAGAAATCCACATTTCAGAATAATGCCACTGGAGAGGGCTTAGAGAGCAATGTTTTGAAAAGGATTCTCACCGCTTGGGACTGTGTGAAGCTAGAAGCAGGCTATGATTGCCCTCTAGGCTGGCAATGTCCTCCTCAGTGTCACTGGGAGGCTGCTTGAATTGTAAACAGGTGATCAGCAAGGGTTTTGATCACATATGACAAATAATCCTTAAAACACGGGAAGATATGCAAACCTGGCTCTTTTGAATTCCCCTCTCTGCTTCAAGCCTGGCAGAGCTGTGAGCTGGGCCCTGAGATATAATTTAAAGAAGGTCCTCATTACCCAAAGGAACTATTCCGAACCAGGTTTTGTTAAGACTGACCATGTCTGCAATTCAGACAGCTGCAGAGAACAAAGGCAGAACATTTTCTAGTTTCACAGTCAAAGACCCTCTTCTCTCACCTGTTGCATAACTACTATCAGCTCCAACAACAGCCATTTGTGCCACCCCCTTCCTTAACTCAGTGCTAGAATAGGCATGATGAGATTAATGTGCATAACATCACACTGCAGTTAACACTCATAACTGTGCCTGCTGCACCACTTGAGAATCAGGTGGCATATACAGTAGCTTTGTGAGGCAGATTTGTACACTCCGTAAGTGACAAATGGATTATATGCTGCTTGTAGGTCACAGAAGAGGTTACTGATGGATTGCCCAGATAAAGTTCATCCCAGCCTTGGTGGTCCAGTTCTGCTTTGATTGCAACACTCCCTTGTTCTCTA
The DNA here is from genome assembly GCF_059453375.1 of Lepisosteus platostomus. Classification (NCBI taxonomy): domain Eukaryota; kingdom Metazoa; phylum Chordata; class Actinopteri; order Semionotiformes; family Lepisosteidae; genus Lepisosteus; species Lepisosteus platostomus. Next base: position 4,659,190 of record NC_142613.1, read on the forward strand.
GAAATTAACCCATTGCAACTTGCACATCCGCCTACAGCAACATGTGAGATTGTTTTTAACAGAACATTCAATACACTCTCCTACACGGAGCCTTTTATTAGGTGAATGAGGTGATGGATTAATCTGCCACGCTCTTGATGTTGATGCCCTGACGTCTTTCACGAAACATAGTTAAGATGCTCGATCTCTCTGGGAATGTTTTCCAATTCAAAGCTACAATTTAAGATTAAATTAACATTTTAACAGGTTCAATTTAACAGTGACACTTTGTTTAGCCTATGAGAAGGGTAACTGATTAGGTATACATCTAGGCACTTCCTCCCCCTAAAACCAAGAGTATGAAAGCCAGCTACATACCTTGCAGGACAAAAACGCAGAAATTGCACATTCTGGCAATGAGCCTCCCAGAGAGTGGTCGTGAGTCTAATGAACAGTTCTTATGAACTTTTTACACAAATTCCTAGCATTTTCTACCCTCACTGGCCACCACCAATAAAGTCGTAAGGGCACACTGAATTCATGACATAGCCAGTGCACAGAGGAGCAGATCTCCCATACCTTCATTGTTGAATGTCTTGATCCCCTTCAGGGGGACAGTTATCTAGATGCACCACCTCAGCGTTTCTCCTGTGGCCCAAGTGAAGCCAGCCAGACAGCAGCCTCAAGGAAACAGACCTCTAGTGAAAAATGGAACCCGGCATCTTGGAAGTAATTGTGCGGGAATTTTTAACTCGCCAGTTCAAGGTCTTCTCAAGGTTCATGAAACAGTGGCTGGCGCCCTACTGGAATACAGCATTTTTAGCTAACAAATTGCCTCATAAAAAGGTGCACTCAAACCCTGACATACCTTACAAGCACACTGAATCCAACAAGACTGTCATTTGTAATGTTTTTTTATGGACTAAGAGAAAGCAGCCCATCAAAAAGTAAGAGACATCCAGAGATCCAACCCTAAAGGAATCCTTACTGAAGAAGCAAGTAAAAAATAGACTCAGTTAATGATCAGTCTAAGCGGTGAATTTCAAGGTTTAGGTTCAAATATTGTATCCTTCTTTTACAGTGCTGCAAAAGTGCCATTTAGATCATCTTTAAGCTGTTACAGATCTACTGATTCATGTAGCAGTGTGATGAAAAACCAGCATGATGAAGTGATTACAGTTTCTGATTGAGCTGTGCTTTCCCCAGCTTTCACTAATCCACTCATGCCAGCTCTGCTTCAAATCGACAAAGGTACAAGCATGCTTGCGTGTATTAAACAGGGGTTATTTTTACTTATTTTCTCAGTCTCCCATGCTTTACAACACAAGAGTATCACAAACTAGCAACCAATTGAACTAGATGGACTGATTGGCCTCTTCAAGCTCTTCCCTGTTCTTATATTCTTAATCATTCTTCTGTTCCTATATTCTTAACCATTGTTATGTAACTGTCTTATGTTCTTATCATGTCTTATGCTCTTATGTTTCTTAATCTTATGTGCTGACAGCCAAGAACACAGGATTAACTGCTTCAAAAGCATAACTTGCAAACGTGGTTGAGTCATGAATTGAAGAGAATTTCTTTGTTTCCTGGACTCTTCTCATGTGTGGGGAGGCTGTTTACGGTCCACAAAATGGCAAAAAGCACACAATGGAAAATCAAAATAAACAGAAGTGCAAGAGATGTGAGGGCAAGACACAGCTAGTTAAAGGAGGTAAATGTCTCTACGGTGCAAATTGGGGCTCAGATCAGCAGAAACGCACTGATTCCAAATCAAAACAGCACTTTCCAGGGCCTAGAAACCCTTGTGACAGCAGGTCCTGCTGTTCTCCACCATTGGCTTAAGAACACAAACATGCTATCAGAGGCTGTCGATGTTGTGAGGACAGTGGCATCAGACTTGATGACAAAGGTAATGGGCAAGACTACAAGTCTCTTCTGCAAGCTCTGCGATTGATGTATGGGGAAAGTCAATAGCTGTGTGTCAAAGAAAATGCTTCTGTCACCACTGTTTTACGATCATGTCACTTCTCATTTACTTGGCATCTCTTCCTTTTCATGCTCTCACACTGTATAAGAGCAGCCTTGTTCAGTCTACTAATGCCAAATAAGATTAAGCTTCCCAAATGACTCTTGTTATAGTTGCATTACTGAGAATGTCCTGTCAAGGTGTCACTAAAGTGCTGTCCTTAAGGCTTTGGTACAAATAACGACATGATAACAAACATGTAATATACACAAACAATTTTTCCTTGTTCCCAGAGCTCTCCACAAATAATTACAGCTCCACTATAACGTATGTTGTTTTTTGGGGATTTTGCAAACATCCTTCTTATTTTTTTTTGTAAACAATAACATGCTTTCAGGGAAAATGAAGGCCAAAAAACAGAGCTTAAAACAGGACTCAGGTGTGTCAAATCTAAAAGATGACCTCAGGAAATGTAATTACAGCATTACAGCCTCAATGCTCATCTTTCAGAAGAAGTCTTAATCAGTCATTGCAGAGGAACAGGTTTAATATATACTGTATATATATTTTAAGTTTACTCTGGTAAATTTGCCTGCAGTTATGCTTTTAAAATGCTGACAAGTGTTGATGTCTTAAACCCGCTACCAGCAGGGTAACTATATTACTGACATCAGACCCAGTTTCTCTTTGAAGCAGATGCATCCCCTACAGCTTTTCTTCATTTATAATTTCAAACACTCCACGGTGAAGTCTTCAGAAAACTGAAATAAACCCAGTAGCCTGGTAAACCAACATATTTTTTTTAGAAATGTGTCCAAAGTGTTTTGCTTTACACCCTAAAAATAATTCTGCCAAGTTAAGCAACTGTTTTTTTGAGAAGGAAAAATAATCTTCTAGTGCTTTTAATAAAACGGAACATTTTTTTCTTGTCATCCAGCTTGGAATATTCAGATGTACAGTAGTAGCTTTTACTAAACATTATTTCACTAGGGACAACAATATCCAAGAATTGAATGCTGTGTGAAGGTCTGAAATACTTGATGAAATAAGTTTGGCTTAACCCCCTGGGGCTAGTGGGCAGCCTGCTGGCCACAGGATGAGGAGGCTCGATCCCTCCTTCTGAATGGGGTTCGAGCCTCTTCGTCCTGTGGCCGGCAGGATGCCCATGAACCCAGGCACAGCTGCAAGGTGGAGATGGGGGTGTTGGAGGGGTGCTGGAGACAAATGCAAAGGGAGGTGTTGGAGTCCAGGATGTTCTCTATAGCTCATTTCTAAAACGATGGTGATTAGGTGCAGCCATGTGAGACGGACTTGTCACTGTCATCCCTACTGAACCCCAGTTTAGAGCTTCCAGTTATTGTGTTTCCCCAGCATACTCCTACATGTTTGTGGCTCTTCTCAGTTTCAGTCCCCTGTGCTTTCACCCCTTGTCACACACCTGCTTGCCCAACACTGGGAACGAACTCTGCCTATGTGCAATCAAGTTCAGAGCAGGTCTTCAATGCTATGCTTCTTGAATTCTTGAAAGAACAAACAGAACAGGTACAAAAACAATGCATGATTTTGTAACTCGACATGGCTCTTCACTCTTTTGACTGACATGGCTGGTGACTAATTGCTCCCTTCCTAGTTTATAGCCAAGTTCAAATCTTGGCTCATTGCTGGCTTCTGCTTGGTGCAGGGGACCATTTGAGAGGTACTTGACCTCACAGCCTGTTATTCCACTCAGCTGCCAGAGGCTTTACCAAAAGGGATGTCCACATCTACACCTTAGACAATTAGACGTTAGAGAAAGGCCTTTTTTTTTTTAGCAGCCGCAGAACAGAGCACAGACTGGAATTTTGGAAAGTGAGGGAAGAGGACTTAAAACTGTTGCCAGAATATGAAGAAGTTATTAAAAATGCTTTGGAGGAATAAGTACAAGTGTTATATTTGTCAGTCACATCTCTGCCACATTTCTGAAGAACTACTGCCTTTCACAAAAGGGCCAAAATAGCACCAGAGATGAAGTGCATAGTATTTTATGGTCCATTTTGTCACATCCTGCTGAGCAGATGTTATGTGAAAATGCAGGTTTGAAAAATGAGCTCTGAATGGCTGTTCTTAGAAAATGAAGTGTTGCACATGAAAAAGAGATCAGTTTGGTGTAAAAGAAATCTCTGGGCCTCCTGAACTACTTAACCATTAGAGGTGTTTGTGGACATGCTGTCCCACAGAAATGCTATTGAGGGTCTGGTACCACCAAACAGGCCCTCTGTGCCCCTAGGGGGGCAGATGCTCCCACAATATAAACAAAAAGGTGTCTGAAAGCGAAAGAGAACCCTGTATAATGCATAGAAAAGAGTTCCAAGACTTCACCTTTTTTTCCAGAGGGACAAAATAAGAAAACAAACAAAAATATGTACAGTATTGTTCCCCCCAAAGAACCAAAGTTAGAGGTTTAAATCCCCTAATGCCCCCTGTGGGAGATACTGTTATATCCCACACAGTGGGGATAAGGATCCATGGCATCACCTTATTACATTAAAAGGTCTCACCAAAAGCCTACAGCCCTACAGCACAGACAGGGGTGGAGAGATTCTTGGCTGCCTCTACTGTTCCAAAGGGGTCTGGTGAGTGACTGGCCAAGCTGATACTAAAAAATACTGCATGTAAGAACATAAACTTACAGAATAAGGATTGTTGGAATGAAAGAATGTCTAGATAATTTTATAGGTTTCTTTCAATTTCTTCATGAAGGACCTTACATGCTGTAAATATAACCATGTGAGGTGACTAGCCCAACAACAGTGCCCTGGGTAGCTTTCGAGTCAGGCAGATAGACTTTCTGAATATGAAATACCCCAGGAGCCAGCAGCTGTTCTCTTGTTAGACTTGATCAAGGTGTTAAAATGACTTGCCCTTGCCCTCTGACACAACATCTAAGCGCTGCACTGAAAAGAAAGTCTGTGTGTGTGATTCATTACAAAAATAACACACTCAGAGGTACAGTTCTTTAAAGCATGTAGGAATTTCAGTTTGTCTTTATTCTCCTTTCAGCCTGGTGCCCATGTTTATGCAACGGAGATAGAAAGAGTGACCTTTCTTTCTTGGGGGTTATTTCAAGCCAGCTGGATTCTGACTTCAATTCAAGGGGTTAACTAGATGGGAGAGTCAATCACAGGCTTGTCACAGACATTTCAAACATCGCTGCTTCAAACACCTCCTTATTCCTATCTGAGTTCTGTCCCCCCCCTTAGAATCCACTTCAGCACTGATGCACTCCACTCCCCAGCTCTGTATATGCAAATAGACTGGGGCACTTGAGAGAACTGAGAGCCATGAGGCAGCCTGACACTATACCATCTTGATGGACTGTTCATGGGATGCACACTAACACACTGAATGATGATGTTTTCCTCCTATTCCATACTGTGTTTCCTTAGGCAGTCCCAAAACTCTCTAAAACTAACAGTCTAAGTGTCTATAAATAACACTTCAAAAAGCCGCTTTCGGTTCCAGCTGTGACTCCGATTCTACACCATCTTTCATACTAGGCAATGAAAAACCTCCTGATATTCAAACATACTATTAAAAAAAAACCTGGCGTATTGCCTTGGAGATGCACTTTGAAACAGTACTGTAAAACTGTGAGCTCCTGCTTGAAATTTCACTGCGGTTGTAAAATATGTATTTATTTAGCTGTTAATTCTCTTGATAATCTCCCCACTGTGTGCATGCACATTGTTTTCTACAAGCGATATATTGGCAGAAAGCAGTCATCTTGTTTTGAAAATATGTTTTATGAACTTTGAAAGAACAGAAAAAGGTATGTTTGGAATAACAATAAAACATTGTATTGTGACAATCATGGCAGCCCAAAGTAGTCTGTCTTTTAAAACTGTTGTTTCCAGGTTGCAGTGTCGAGTGTAAAATTTTAAAGGCCTGCATATCACCAAAGCCATCAAAGCAGATCAAACAAAGAAACTACCAGGACAGCTATTTAGCGGTGACTGGCAGGTATGCGCACAAGTATGAATTTTCTAAAATACCCCATTACTTCTGTAACACTGTTTTGCCATGCATGTAAAAACAAACTGCCACATCACTGTCAAAATAGGTAATGTCTTGACTGATTAATTATACGGTGCCCTCCAAAGGTATTGGCGCAGAAAAGTCAAAATTGCTACTTTTGCTTTAAAGTCATAATCCGATTATTTTTGCTTTTGGCATTTGTCATAATGAGATTATGAATTGTGTGTGCGCTGATCATGTTAGAGTATACCATACATGTGTTCCACTTCGTAATTTCAAGTGATGGTAAATATTGAGACACATTCACCTAAAGTAAATTTCAGAGTGAAAAGGCTCGAATTTGGTTGCAGATGTTAAGGATACCTTTGCTAATGGCTCACTCATCTTTATTGATGAACTAATTGTGCCAGCAGCAGAGTGAATTCTAATTTCACGGAATTTGCAGAAATATTTTGTCTTCTTAGGTGAAAGAAATGCTCCTGTATTTATTGGGCAGCGCTTCACCATGAATTTTGTACCAGGAACAAGTGAAAAATCAGAGACGGGCCAATTCAGAGGACTTTAAATCCGTCTGAACATGAATTTTAAAGTCTGAAGTCAGAGCACAACCAGAATAGACAAGAACTCAGAGGCTGCAGTAAAGACTGACAAATGATCACACAAATAGTTTCCAGGTTTCGTGTTCTTTGTACTATCCAATAATGGTCTATTCATGGAACCTTTATGTATCAAACTAGCAAAGTTTTGTCCTCCAGGGAGATACTCATTCTAAACACACATTTTTTTTCACAATCTCAAATAATTAATCCTGAGTCATTCTGATACTGTACGTATTGGTACCTAACTGTAAGAAAGTACAATCCCTGCACTCAGATCAGAAGTACATTCAGTCTTGACTCACTTGTTTACTCACCATTAAAATGTCCACTGGACACTTGTCCTGGTTTGGCAATTTCGTAGTTAAGGTTGAAAATCTGTGCAATGCATTTGAAACAGATCAAATAAATTAAATTGTCAAATAAATGAAAACACAACAACAAAGTAACACATTAGATACTATGAAATGATAATTTGCGTGTACTGTATGTGACACTTCCTGATCTATTATCTTTTCTTTTCTTTCTTTCAACATATTTAATTTCTGCCCATCTTTGTGATTACTGTATATCTTCATTGTATCATGCTTCATTTCTGACATCTCAGAATACTTCCTGGAAACTGAGACCAACAGCTCACCTGGTTAATAGAGAGCCAAGAGAGTAAAACTATGATGTGACAATTGATACAGATGGAGAGTACATCACACCAATATCGCTGACAGCCCCACTCATTTTAGCAAAACTGTACCTCAAGTTCTCATGCATTCCTATTCACACTGACATTTTTAATAACCTTTCTTCTCAAGAGAAAAACGTTTAATTTCTCTCATGTTTTCTTTTTCTTGTATTCACAAGCCGATATGCTCCAATTCCCTACTGTATCATTAGCAGCCTTAACAGAGCTGTTGTGTCTGCTGTGTGACAAAAGTCTTTCTACTGAAACATGCATCACCCAAAAAAGAAACAAAGATTCCTTTTGGGCAAAATTGCTTGTTAATTACAGACCACAGCATGGGGTTGAATTTAATTGATCTCATCACTGTCAACAGTTCATTTTTCGTGGAGCAGGTGCATGAATTGATGTTTGGCTGACTATGTTATTTTTTTAGAAAGACTAAAGGTACGGTATGTGTCACGGGAGACCCTACGTGTGACGGTATAATCCGGAAGAGTCTGGAGAAGGACATCAGGCAAAGCACAGCGAGGTAAGGTTGGGATGACAGACAGGAGATGGTGATCCGGTGCTCAGGGGCATGGAGTAGGCTAAGGAAGTCCAGAAGGGAAAATCGTGGAGCAGTCCGTAATCCAAAAGCTGGGTGGTCCATCCATGACAAAGACAGCTAACAAAGGGAACGGGAAACCAGGAACATGGAAGATTAAAATCATAACAAGGCAAGGTGCTCTGAGCCCCTGACTCACAGATCAGGATGCCGTGGTGAAGCCTGTGCCCTCGGGCCACTCCTGTGCCCGGTGGCAGGGGGGCTTCTGGGCGTCCGTCTTCCAAAGCTGAGCCCAGAACTACGGAGATGCCTGGCTTAAATACGGAAACGGGGAGAGGAAGCAGCTGGGAACATACCGATAAAAGTAGGAGCGCCCTCTAGAGGAGGGATGACAATATGTGCTTAATGGAATGGCCCCAGTCAGGTACTACTCTGATAAAATGTACCGTACAATTCTCCTATTTTCAGGAAGCACTCCAATAATTTGGGTACTGAGCCCTGCATTGCAAGTTCCCATCTGCATTGGACATTTTTTAGGCTTTCTGTGGTGTTCATGTTGTCACTCCTAAACTCAGAATATGTTGGTGCCATTCATCCTTACTTTCTGCGGCTGAGCGAAACTTAGAACATGGCAGAGAAACTTTGCACATTAACAATTTAAATCAATTAAATTGATTTTCCTCTACATCTCCCGATAATTTCCTTTGCTTTCCCTGATTCCTGAAGCTCTAACTGTGCCAAACCCAAACTCTTAGTGCTAGACTGATAATGTAATGATTTATCATGGCAAGTATTTATAGGGGAGCTCTTAAACTGCAGCTTGAGAGAGGAGAACAGCTCTTAACCTCAACCAGTTACAGATAAATACCATTATTGTGTTTGTCTATCCCAGCATGCATTGCTGCCCCACTTTCTCTGCTGCCCATCACTGCTGGGGGCAGTCCCAGTGGGCTCGTTATCATGGCCGGGCTTTAGTTTCCTCAGCCATGTGAGTCAGTGCCAAGTCTGTACCAAACGGCCCCTCTCTAAGTCACATATCATAGAATTTGTCTGAAGCACTGCCAGTTTTTGTATTTACAATGCTGAATTATCCTGCTGTCACACTGAAGTGTTGTAAAGCTCAGGAAAACACAGGGTTATGTGCCTTAGTGAAATAGCAGAGGATAAAATCACAGCGAAAATACAGAATATAGTATGTTGAGGGTCTCTGTGAACTTTGTACACACTTTTTCTGCAGAAGATGCAATATTTTATAAGGTGGCCATTCAGAACTGGTTTGAACTGGATTGGAAGAATGCTGGACACAAGGGCTACTGTGTAATTCTATGCTGTTATATAGGAATGTTTGCTGCGAAACTAAGTAACCAATTGTATTAAAAGAAGTTATCTTTAGTAAATAGGGAGGTAGAAAGATGTGCGTGATTTTAGGACACTGCCAATGTTGTAAGCACAGAGAATCGTGACAGATAACAGGAAAATATTTAAGGACTCGTCTAGTTTAATTATTTTTGAGAAAAATACACCAAGCATCTCTGTGCGTTTCATTCCCATGCGCATGAAATAAAAACTTCTTTTAACTTCTGAGACGGACTCCTGACGGTCTTTTAAGGGGAAGCGGGGAAAATATTTCTCCAACACATAGCAAGCCTGCATGTGTGGACATGAGAATATACAGTACAGTACGAGGTTTATTCTCCTTGAGAGTACAATTAACAACATCTCTAACAGTAACTCAACCGTAACTCAACTGTGGCTACTCAGGAGAACGTGCTCTGTGTCACCTGGGGTGAAAGCTCTACACACAGACGAGCTGCATTTTCCCTCCACTTTACTGTGAAGCGTTTCCTTGGTTGTATCATGAATTGGAAGAAGCACTGGTGAATAAAGCTGTTGGCCCAATCTTTCACATGGCGTAAAAGGCAAAGACAGGCAATGACAGCCACTTTCAGCTGCACTGGAATCTAGGCAGCACTGGGCTGGGTGAGGTTGATCAGAGAAAGCACTTTTCCTCTTCAAACGAGAGCAGTCCCCGGTCTGCCTCTGCGTCGGTAAATCTGTTATTTATATTGCAGAATCCAAATCTCAGCGTGAAGCCAAATGAGGAAACAAATGGAGGCAGAATAACTGGAGGAGGAGGAGAGTGGCGGAGGAAAGATTGGATCCTAATTGTCTGGTGTGACACAGCGCAAGATCAGTCAGCGAGGTTAATTTGCTCGAAAAGACTGGAGTCTGTCTGGGGAAAAGGCGGGAGGAAAAAAAAATAACAATAAAAAAGCCCCTCAGTGACGTGATAATGCATTTTGATTTCTAATAAACTTCCCCAGCCCGAGGAATTAGATGAAAAACTGAAGCATCTCGGCTTATTTCTCAGTTCAGCGGAAATAATGAGACAATCAAACTCGTTCCATTAGCAGGTGACGTTCCACCTTTCCTGCCCCCTCTCGAGAGTCTCGACTCCCAGATTATTATTTTAATCACAGCCTGCTCCTTTCTACAGCTGGGAAGATCGGAGAACCGGGTTCTGTCAAGTTCCTCTGATTCCACACTTGGACGAGAAAGCATGAGGGGTCTGTTTTGTACACACGTACTGTAAACGAATATCGCTATTTAGAAACAGGACTGGGATAATAAAGAAATCAATATAAATCAATATAATAATAATATATAATATATAATAATCAAATGAAATCAATCAGATCTTTCTTAATTTGAACAATATCTTGTATGCAGTGACAGACATCACTTATAAGTATTGTATATGTAAGCATGTACACAACTTTAGTTTTTTTAAATTAGTTTTAATACACATTTTTCTCATATACTGTATATAGTACATTCTGTTGGGAGATACACATTTATATGCATTTAACTATGTTTTGCTACAATATGTACAGTATTTATAATGTGTTTAGAACATGTTCCTGTGTGGAGTTTGTATGTTCTCCCCATGTTTACGTGGGTTTCCTTCGGGGGCTCGGGTTTCCTCCCACAGTTCAAAGACATACTGTTAGGTTAATTGACTTCTGGAATAACTGATCCTGTTGGAGGTTTGTGTGTGCCCTGCTGACCTGTCCGAGTTGTATCCTGTCTCGCACCTCTACAGAGCCGGACTAGGCTCTGGGTCCTCCAAGACCCCGTATTGCACTAAGCAGTTTAGAAAACGGATGAATGGAATTCAACACCATGTGCTCCAGCCGCCCTACAGGTACAGCACAAAACAGGAAGTCCCTGTCTATATCCTGCCTGATGGAAATCATGAGTTCTGTAAGGACATACAGTACGTTATCTAAGGTGGTGTCAGGATCGAATTTCCTTTACATGCCTGCTATCCCCCATCCACACCTCAAGTTTGCATCCTTCAGCTACCAGTGTCCAGCACACAGTAACAGAATCACTCGTCAGACCTGCTCACCTGTCACCTGTAATCACATCAACGACTGATATAACCACAGGAGGATGGGATCATTGAGATACTGGCAGCATGAAAGGTAGAAAGAAAAAATGTTTATGTCATTAGCTACAGGCCCAGCTTTGGAACAAGTAGACAAGATCTGATAGAAATGTTAGCAGGAGAGGCCAAAAGCTCCAGTTTCTGCTACTGTATTTCCAAATCGAATCAGTTTTGTGCAATGTAGATATTCCAGTCCTAAATCTCTTAAGGACATTCTCCAGGAGTTTTTGTGGGAGGGTCGTAATTGTTTTATATCACTGGAGCCTGTGCGCAGGCATCTTCCACTATTTCACATAATTTGACGCAGATGAATCGCAGAACAGCTTTTAATGTCTTGCTGAAGACTCCGAATGTCCTGCTGAAAGGCAAAATTGTTTTAGCCGAAATGTGTCATCTGGAAATATGATTAGCCTGCAGAGGAGATGGGAGAAGTCAGGTCACTGGCATGTGCAGGGAAAGATTATACAGTAGGCTTTAATTAATTCCTTTGTGTAGATGTACAACCCTATACACACTTGATCATCAATAGCGTATGGTCTTCATCACAAACAACGCAAATAGTTCCCCCATTTCAGTGTCTGCCCTTAAGAGAGACAGATGTCTTATCGAACAATCGCTGAATTGTCTAATTTCTTTGCAGTAGCATGTTTCACTGAAATAATACAGCAAATTGCATTCCATCCCAATGGAGCCTGGAGAATAAAGGAACAGACAGATCCTCCAGAAAAGACCCTAATCAGATCTGCACAGAAAAGGGTAAAACTGGAGGAAAAGGTCTCCATTCTGAGATGAGAGTCACACACACCTTTCCAGGATCTTGACTCTGGACCCAGGGCACAGACACAGGGCAGAATATTTGTTTGCTGCATATGTATGGTATGTATGTACAGTACATGAGGGGCACATGGAGAGATCAACAGGAAGATCTGTAGCGCTGGTTTTTTGGATATACAGCCATGATAAATCAAACCCATTCTGGAAATAACAAGCACAGGTGAGCAAGAATTAAATAAATTAATACACAGTAGAAAGTGAAACGTGTCACCTAAAAGTAACACCAAACACTGTGCTGAATGAGGAAGTTATCATCACTCAACACATACTGGGTGTCTTGGGTCCTCAGAGCCCTGTTATATTAAATTAGCAATCTTCCAGTAGTAAGATTGTAGTGTTTACCTGATTTTTCAGGCAACACACCAGATCCTGTACCATGAATAAATACCACTCCTCTGTAGGAGCCTCTTCACGGACTCAAGCTCCCCATAATGCACACGGAAAAGCTACCCCAGATGCTCCAGTGTTGTCACTTTTCTCCTTATTTTAATACGGCACAGCATTGTGCAACTGCATTCTTCAAATACATCATTATAGGACAAATACCTTCTGAACACGTATGAAATAATAGATGAGATTATTTAATGTACAGTATTATGCTGAGCAAACGTGATATTGACTACAATATCTGCTGCTACCATTACTGTTGGCTTCTGAACACAACAATTCAGTAAATAAGTCAAATACTGTTACCCAAAAACTCCCAGATTTCTTGTCCTTCTCAACACAGATTTCCGCTGCTGTGAAAAAGCAGTAATTTCTGTTATTAAAACCTTAAAACTACAGCAAACAGGAGCTGTGGAAGGGAAATTTGATGTTTGTGGAACAAAATTGCACAAAAGCCCGCTGAATGCAGAATTGCCTGTGTCCTAAAAAACCCCACAAGGAATTCAACAAAGCCAACTTTTCCCAAATGGGGTTCAGAAACAGCCAACTATCTATTGCTTATGCGGGGCTACAGAAAAAAAAAAACATCAGAGAATCTGACAGTTTAATGGAACTTGTGCTTATCTCTACAAACACTTTATTCAACACCAGAGCTCTGAATTCCATTCCTTTTTATTTATTCATTTTCACTATCCATTTATTTTTTTCCTGCTCTCTGTTGCAATAAAGATATTACTCACTTGCCCTTCTCTTGTAAATCTTTAACATTCCAGGTCATTAAAGTCCAAACTTTAATTGCCATTTTATTTGCTTTCCAGGATTTTTTACATTTCTCCTTCTCCATCAATTGGCTTATATTGCCCAGCTTTTATTACTGAAATTATTTTTATCACTACAAGTATGCCAGCACTTTGGCAACTTAAACAACTTCCTGATGACCTTGTCAGACAATGGACTTTTATAATGTCAGCACAGTTGCCAGGCTACTGTTTATGATGTCATAATGATCTTCATTCCCAAAACACTGCTTTTCACTCCTAGAGAGATCTCTATGTCTTCTTTTGTTCAGAATCTATGACGCTGTGTTTAGTTTTACATCACTTTAAAAGGATTTAATTCCTGGATCCATCTGAACTCTCAAACACCTACCAAGAAAAAGTGAAATCATAGCTTGGGTAGACATTTCTGTCACTTTGTTCAATTCTAGTCAATTGGTAATAGCTGTAAGTTAGCTAGGTGAGATTCAATTAAAAATATTTTTGTCTTTGCTATCATACTGTAATTACATTTCAGATATCATTTTTTTTTTCGTTTTGAAGATGAACAGGTAGTTAAGGCTCAGAGCTCTAGAGTAAAATGCACTCTAGGTTTTCTGAAAGTAGCTGTAACTGATGCAAATCTAGCAGGAGATGATGCAGATGCTGGGGAGAGATTGTTATTGTCCTTTTCACTTACATGCTTTGAAATTTTAGCTGGACAAATAAGATAGAAATCCAGTGGCACAAAAAGCTTTGAAAATCTTCCTGTTAGCGTGTATGTAAATAGTCACACAGATGCCCACATACACACACAAATGCAATTTTCTTCTTCCCTTTCAAAGTACAACTGATGTATCTTACTCAAGACCAATTACCAAGCCTCAGCAGTGAGGCAAAAATGCCTGAGGTTTTCTCTTTTTCTCCAGCAGGGGGTAAGGAGAAGCGGATTTTTACATTTACAAATTTTCTTCACGCTTCTGGCTTCCTGTGTACTGTATACTGAGAGTGCTGGTGAATTGACATTCATATGCTGAACAAACAGCTCTCAACAGATGAGACAACAGCTTGACCAAAAATCTAAGATACAGACTAAAGACAGAATGAGAAATATTTAACATGCAATTACTGTAGTTTTAGCAGATATTAGTTCAAGCAGGTAGCCGTGTCAGCGTGCGTAGGCTGCAAAGGAACAAGTAACTCCGAAATGTTCACACCTTCAGAAGGATCTGTCACGAAGCGTCTTTCAGGACCCTATGCAGACAGCACAATCCGGAAGGGAGTGAGAAAACACATGGAAAAAAGACAAGGATAGGGGCTGGAAGAAGAACAGGGGGCGTGTCCAAGGTGCGCTGGTGCTCGGGGGGGGTGTCCAGGGCAAACAAGTCCCAGGGAGTCCGTTAGAATATCCTGGGAAAGCCAATGTCCAAAGCCGGGTGATCCATCCTGACACAGACAAACGAAGGTAAAAGCCGGAGCGGGATCTGGCGAAGGGTCAGGGGAATAAAAGGGGGGTTTCGGGACCAGACGCTCCCAGTCCCGGACCCAGATGGTCCGGGTGCCGTTGTGAAGCCTATGCTGTGGAGTCGCTCCTGGACTCGCGGGTAGGCGGGCTTCCGGGCGTCCATCTTCCAAAGCTGAGCCCAGATTGGCAGGAACGTCTGGCTTTCATAGGACGGGGGCTGGAACCGGAGGCAGGTGCAGAAGATAAATCATAAACTAGGAGGGGCTGGAGCGTCCTTAAGAGGAGGGGTTTACGATCGTGACAGGATCCACAGCTGAAATGTTGTGTTTCTTTTCTTCTCTTTCCAGCATGGAATAAACCTTTACTTGTTCCTAAACAGATATTAACCTACACTAGCTGCATTACACAGTCAGCAGAGTGTGTAAAGTGAGAATGCTGTGATGATGTTACTCCTAGAATTCCTTATGTCTTACTCACGGATTCGCCGGCCACTGCGTGTGGCAAAGTTTAATTGAATATGTTATTAAACATAACAAAACATAATAAAACAAAAACACAATAAACATAACATTTATTATAATGGACTTTGTTAAGCCTGGGATTTTTCACTCAGTGATGATACAGCTTTGGTCAGGTGGCACCTTGGTTGCATCTACAGTACCACAGGAACAAATGACACAGAAGCTCTTTCTACAGAACACGTCGATTTGATGACTGTGCGTTGGATTTGCAGGCAGATTCTTCCAGATTCTTCTAAATTGACTCACAATGCTAGTTACCTCCTAGTTCACTATACAAATAATGACCCCTCCACAGTGCATGAATCTGCACTAAACAAAAGGTATAAAGGCTTCCTGATCTGATGACTGCATTGAATTAACGAGAGGATTCTCCCCTCTTTTAGACAAACAATGTTAGTTACCTCCTATTTCACCAAATAGTGGCCCCTTAAGGTTGCTGGGATTGGATTCGCCCAACTCCGGCCTTGCGAGCTGACATTTGGACTTATAGGAGATGAGAGAGAAGCTTAGGGTCAGCCATTGTACAGTGTTCCTGTAGCAGTTGGGGTTAAGGGCCTTGCTCAGGGGCCCAACGGAGTAAGATTCCTTTGCTGGCCACAGGATTTGATCTGGTAACCTTCCGGCCACAGGCACAGATCCTTAACCATAGTACCACCACTCCATCCTCCTCAGATACTGTTGTTCCCTGAACACAGCACTTGGATCAATTTGGGCCAAGTCCTTTATCATGATAATCAAGGTGTTGCTTCAGTGTTATAATAAAAAGAATCAATTTACTATCAAATGCAGAAAAGCTAGCTCAGGAGGATGCTCTTACTGTATGCAAACTTCTGGAGATCGCCAAAACTTGCAATGATCGATATATCAGATTTGCCAGCAACCCCCATTAAGCAGAGCAGGCAACTGCAGTGAGTTACTGAGTATTTCTTTAAAGTCATTATCAACCATTGTTTCACAGACTATTTTAAATTTGGCCATCTAAAATTCTATCAGATACCAAAAAGGACATCTGAGTAATTCTGGAGCAGATTTCCAAAACAACTTGTTTAGGGTTTCTTAATACAAACGCTGCATCATTGTCCCCAGAATGGCATTGAAACAAACCTTTTATTTCTGCAAAGTAAGCGGGATAAATCCAAGAAAATACATATATATAAAGAAAACTAGATGCAAAGGTTTATACTCTTGGCCCAGAACATGTAAGGGGACATTTCATCCTCTGGATGGAAATTGGTCTGTGAACAGAAAAATAATTTGAAACCTGAAGGTAATAAACCATTAAGAGAGAAATAAAGTCTGGTGCTGAGCAGTTGGCACAAACAGGGTTTAAGATGAAACGAGAACCTAGCGATAAGACAGGGTAAGGGATAGAAAGAAACATCCATACTGAGATGTGGCACACCTGCAGTGGGAAATGGCAGTAAATTCATTCGAATAACACTTGTGCTGAAAATAGAGGCGGGGGCCTGATGTCTTGACATGTTGTAAGGAATAGCATGGGGATATCATAAGATGTGATATACTGTAACACAGACTGCTTAAATACAGCGAGGAAGGGTGGTTTAGATTAGTGTCATTCCCTTAGCTCACTCTGAGTGCATAACTATCTCTCTGAAGGCTCGGGAAGCTTCTGTTTTGCAGAATTTATTTTCAGTTTGGCAACAAATGATACTTGATATATTCTGAGTCACTGCCTTTATTTGCAGAAGCATGCTATATAACCATGGGATTTCAGTTTCAGGTGCAGTGTCTTTTTTATAACACTTTCACAGGCATTGACGTTATATTATCCTACATAATATTATTCATCACTTATCTTTATGAGAAAGCTGCCTGCTCCAAGCAAGAGTCAAGACAACTTGGATCCTGTCCCAGGAGGGCAGTGGGGAAAGAGGGACTGCATTCTGGAAGATACACCAAGCTATTGCAGGACAACACTCACATACATATTCACAAGGTCAAGGGGAACATTACCCCAGCTAGCATGCCATGTGGGGTTCACTGCCATGCCCAGAGGAAACCACATCACCCTGAGGAACACATGCAAACTCCACCCAGATGGTTCTCCTTGCCAGAATTGAACTCAGGTCCCAATACCAGGGAGGCAACAGCACTAATCACCACACCATTGTGCCACCTGATAATGTATTCAACTGAAGGAGCTTAAGAAAGATTATGAATCATTTAGCTCACCTTTTGGATGATAAAATCCACAGTGGGCATTTTTTGGTTGCTTAATGCTTAACACACCGGGAACCTGGGTGAGCTCTGATTCAAGGAGCCTCTGTGGGTTTAGTATGGAGCGAACCTTTACTTTTTATCTGCTTTTTTGTTTTGTCATCTCAAATGTTGTATCTTCATGCCATCCTTTTTACCCACGAAGTCAAATGTTTGCTCCACTGTTCCATTCAAAACACCTGCCGAACCTGTCACCCAGCCTGAGACCATAGACACTGTGGCACAGATCCAAATACATTTATGCAGAAGTAAAAAAAGTAAGTTTCACTCCAGATGAAAAAACGCAGAAGACACAAGAGCTTTTGTGTGATTTTTCAAGGTCTCTGTGCCCCATATTCAAATTCAATACCCAAGATCACAATTATTTAAGGGTTGTAGTAGTACAGATTTATTACGAAGCCATTTTTTTACTACACTAAAAATGCTAAGCAGCAGAAGAAGAAAAAACAATAGAGAAGAAGCGCCCAGAAACTATGAAGGAAACGAGATTGAGTTATCTTATTTTGGAATCAATGGAGTGAAAATGCAAAGTGACATTTTAACAGAAGTGTGCTGGATTCTCAGTGTGTGCGTTATCCCACCCTACTTTGATATGAACAACCTGTCTCTTGGCTTTTCCTGACTGCTTAGTTTTAAGTGAAACATTTTTTGTCTACTCTTAGACAAATATTAGTGATACTCTTTAACTGAAGGAGTCTGGCTCATCCCTGCTCAGTATTGGGTTTTTATCTGAGAGCTCCACTTCCTGTTTTCCCACGAGACAGTCTCTGCATTCCCCTTTTTGGCCTCTGTATTGTGACCGCGAGGTCTTGGATTCTCCCTCAGTTACCTTTGCTCAAGGACCTTCCAGTTTTTGATCTGTTGCTTTTAGACTGTGACCTTGGATTTCCCTGTTTGATCCTGTTGGCAGTCTTTGAGTTCCCTGGATCTGCATAGGCTCCATCCCTATCGATAACATAACAAAGGTCACGCGTGGACAGCACAAAACCAACCCTGTCACATCTAAAATCATAGATTCCTGTCTGTGGATCCTGATAATGTGTTTCAGACTCTCACATAGCACAGACTTAAGAACTTGAGAAGGTTACAAAGGAATAAAGGAGGCCCTTTGGCCCATATAGTCTGTTTGGTGGTTTAGAAGTCATACCAAGGAGAGGAGGGCTTGTGACTGTGTACAGTATTTCACTATTTTAGCAATTACCAGATTGCTACATATTTTGGAATATTTTATGCAGTAGAAATCTGTGAATCCCCTGGATATATTGGTGTGTAATTTGGAAAATCAGAGTCCCTGATTCATAAATGACATCCTTTAAAGGCTGAATCCTGTTCAAAAACACTTGCCATTCAGCTCAGGCCGGCCAGTAAAAATTAAAGCAAAACTCGGGAGCATTGATAAGGGAGCCTTCATCCACTTTGTTTTCTCCACTTTGTCAGGAAAATTACATCTCTACACTCTGCAGCCAAAATAAGCAAGGGTCCTCAGTGATGCTGTTGACAGAACAATAAATATAATAATGTCTTACATTTCTATAACATCTCAATCAAAGAGGGACTTAACATATAGGTGGGGACCTGATTCATGCACCAACTACCTAATGTGCAGCAAGACCTTCTTCACCATCAGCCCCAAAACATCAAATGGAGAAGTGGGAAACTGAACCACCTGTTGAATTAAGGGGATGCGTGATGGTAGCTGAATTGTTCAATCACTGGGTGAAATATATCCGGGACTCTGGGGTTAACAATCCTACTCTAATCAACAGGAAATTGAACAGTGCCATGGGATTGTAATGATCTATTAATTAATTAGATCTTCAGTTTAACATTTTATCTTAGGGCAGTATCTTCTACTGCAAAGTGTCCCCACTCACCATACTTGGGAACTGTTTTGGACATTCAAGCCAAGAGGGAAGAGGACCACCTACTGGTCCACCAATACCACCCACGGCACTTGCAGAATCTACAGTACCTGGTTTTCCTTGAAGGGTCTCCCATACTAGTATTAACCACTCTTAAATTATGACAGTTTACAAGATGAAGCTACAAGGTCATAATCCTGATGCCAGTAACAGCTTGATGCAAAAGCAAATCTCTTTTAGAATGGTAGTTGTGATTTAAATGTCTCTCCTGCCCTTTTCTTTCTCCATTATCTTTGATTGTAATTCACTGTGAACATTAATGAACAGCCTTCTGGATGCAGCACAGTGCATTGCACTGACAGTGTCATACATATTATTCTCCTGCACATCACCCAATGCACCCATCCTGGCCCTGGAATTTGTGCGACACAATAAAATCGAAAGTTCTATGAATCACACCACAGATCAAGTAGGATTCTATTGTTGATAACAAAAAGCTTTCGCTAATCAAGCTGACATCTTGCTTGGAAAATAGTTTTGTGTCCTTGTGGAAATGATGAATTTCCAGACTCAAAAATGTCAGAAAAAGCATTAGTTTGCAGTAAATGCAGTAACACTTTAGCTGCTACATAGCACTCAATGAACTTTTGCTGGTAGCTGAAAGCCCAAGTTCGTGCCTAGTGACTCTACATGATCTTGATTTAATTGCTCTGAAGTGAATTATGTTTTTTCTGTAGGGCAGGTGGGGCAACTGACTTCAAAGACTATCAAAAATACCCACATTTAGCAAACCTTCTGTAGTGTTATTTGAAGCTGGATGGCAGTCCAGGCCATCACAGATATTACTGTAGGGCAGGAATGTTCACCAGGGGTCACTGGCTCACAAGCAGTTTCCTACTGGCACCCTCCTATCTCTGCTTATTTTTTTTTCAGAACAGCTGATCTCCTGCCCCCTGGACTCAGGCTATGATTCTTGGAAGAGAAATCACTGACCTTTGAGGAACAGGGCTTGTAAAGCTGCTACGACTGTTATTAAGCACATTATAACAGGGCCTGAAGAATTTTCTGTAGGCAGCACATTGAACTCTGGGGTGGCAAAAACATTCAGTAATCTATGCAGTAACTGTCATTATTTCACCATCAAATACTGAGGCTTGACATACTGTGTTCTGGAAGAGCCTAACTTCAACATCCTAATGCATTGTTTGGGTCCGTCTTTGTCTTAGTTAAACCTGCACATGATGCGTGCTTGCTGCTCGCTTTTGTTTTCTTTCTTAGCGAAGCAGGACCAGCATGGACTTCCCTTTCAAGGAAAATTAGATCTTTCAACTGTGTGGAATATGTATGTTCTCCCTGTGGTCACGTGGGGTTTCAATGGCTGCTCCAGTTTCCCCCCACAGTTCAAACACATGCTAATGGGTTAATTGGCTGCTGGGAAAATTTGCACTGGTGTGTGTGTGTATGTGTGTGTGTGTGTGTGTGTGTGTGTGTGTGTGTGTGTGTGTGTGTGTGTGTGTGTGTGTGTGTGTGTGTGTGAGACTGTGTGTACCTGAGATGGACTGGATAGGCTCTGGCTCTTCCATGACCCCGACCTGGAAGAAGAGATTAGAACATGAATGGATGACCTTTCTAAATAAAATTCTAATAAGATGTGTGCGCATGCATGGGGATCATGATCCTTTTATATCAAGGATTCAGAAGGATTGTCCAGTCTGTTGCCACATTCGTTGTGTCTGTTGTCACAGAATATTGATGGAAAAATGCCGTTCCTCAGTTAGAGCTGGTGTGAGTTGTCTGCAGTTTGATTGCAGCATCGATCAAGGAGGTGCCATCTTGCCAGAGGTGCCATCTCGCCAGAACTAAAAAGGCAGCTCACCCCCTACTTCTCTTGCCAGGACGTCTTTATTTCTCAACTGCCTCCTTCTCACTTATGGAGGGTGAGAGCAGCAGCTCATTCCGAGGTCTCTGCCCAAATCCAAGACACTGCCGCACTCTCACAGGAGTTTAAAACATAAGCCAACCCTCAATCTCACCCACGTCTGCCTAGCCATATATTAATCTCCCATTCATAGCTCTCCACCCCTTATTCCCCCTTCACTACCCCAGGGGTCCTAATCCTGGCCTTCATGTACTGTAGGTGACCCCACTACAGCGGTAAGAGGTGTGGACACACAGCTCCCCGTCTATCCAGCGGTCTCCAGAAGATAAGATTGAAGAGTCTGCAAAACCAGCTACAAACAAAACACACAATATGTGTGTTGTGTTTCTGCATAGAAGGTTCTAAACTTTTCGGATGACAACGTTATGATTATTTCAAGCACACGGATACAAGATGATGAATGGCCCAAAGTGTAGTGTCCCATATGAGGACAAAAAAACCCTCCTTGACCAGATTTTGTCAAATAAAGCTTAAATTCGTTAAAGTGAAGTCCATTAAATTGATTGTTTACTGTATCTGTAACTGTGAATTACTTTCATTTCATGTACCTGTAACTACTGGGGCCCATGCTGAGTGATACAGCAGCTGTGACGTTCCTGGTTCAGTGCTTAGCCGAGGAATATTTATAAGGTGGGCTGTGTACCGATAGTAGACTTGGTGTATAATCACAGTGTAAAAAAATAAAGGCCTATGCATTAGATTTTAATTGTCTAATGCCCAAAATTCACTAGAAACACTGAAAGTGAACTGAAAGTAATACGAAGAGGAGTTCATGTGGGATTGCTGCCTCAGGTTTTTGACAAAATGCACAAAAAATGAGTAAAAAGAATTACATCCTTTTATAGTGAAAAAGCAGAGGAAATACAACCCACAGGGGATCTAATGTAACTCAAAAGGAAGCCAATTACTTCAATACTGGATCAGAATTTAAATGACCAAAAAGTAACTCATTTATCTTTTGCCGTTTTCCTCTAAACTTGATATCTCCCTCAAAACTGAGGTTGGGGTTACCAACCATGACCACCAGGTGTAAACCACTGCAATCTGAAAAGACAGCCTGTTTCAATACGCTTGGGATAGTTCTGTTTCTCTGGGCGCTGCTGAATACTTTCCAGGTTAGATGACCTGGCCTGCTTGCAGAAGAGATGTATTGCAACAGCTTTTTGTGTATCAGAGCTGCTGAAGCTTCCATGAGATCTGAAATGCCATGGCAAATTCCAACTATTCCATGACCAAGGTGCTTTGGATGGGGTCCATTAGGCATTCAAATAGGGACCTAATCGACTCAAACAATATTTTACTGGCATCCTTGTTTCTGTGGACCTAGTGTAACACTCGTGTGAACGCAGACTTGCTATGGCAACCAGCTGCGTCTCCACGTGGTCTGATTCATCCACTGGAGCTATCCGTATGTGATATGGGCAATTATAGTCTCCCCTGCTGCTCATTAATGAGGTACTTATTTGTTAACTGTGTTCAACTGCTCCTGTATTTACAGTAATTCCTCACAGAGCTCTTGCTCAGTGCTCTGTCATTGGGTTTTCCACTGACTCCACTGTACTCTTGCTTGCTTTGCTGGTGATCTCTCTCTTGTTGTGCTTGCTTTCCACCATACTCACCATGTACTGACCTCTGCTAGTTTTCCTGGCCGTAATCCTGGAATCCCTTGGTTTATCTCCTCCTGTCTCCGCAGCTTCGAACCCTACTGGTTTGACTATGTTTTCTGGACCCTCCCTACAGTGCCTGGGGTGTGTTTTCTCTACCATCAGTGCCTGTCTCATCTCCATTGAGCCCTGTGTATGGATTAAACCCAGCTCTCTGGCCTCTGTACCCTACAGGTTCTACCTTCTCATAACACTTATACGTACATTTTATTATATTAAATTTCTTATATTTTTTAAAGGTCTGTATAATAAGTTACAGTTAAATGCAGTGTTTTAAAGAAGTGGGCTGGACAGCCATGCCAAATAGTAGTGGTGATTTCATAAAACCAGTAACAGTCATGTGTGCATTCAGCATGTTTTTAACAAGGTGTTTGCACTGTGAATTTGCACAATCTTAAAGAGTTGTTCAGGAGGAAGTCGAACCCTAATCTTGTCCATTTCCTCCTACTTGCATGGAAATATCATGCTTCTTGCCATATGACTTTCACGTGTTTCAATTTCACATCCCTCCCTCCACCTCATCTAAAAGAGGAGAGGGGGATTCGGAGAGCTCTGACTTTAAGGATGGGTTGTTTTCTCCTCTCCTCTGATGTGTTACCGTAATTAAACTGTGTTTTTGAACGGCAATAAAGCTCACCATTCAAATTGTTAGTTAGCCCATTAAAGTTCTCTATTCAAATCATGATTCTTCTCTGTTTTAATCGGGGATTGACCGAACTACTGAATGTCTCAATTTGTAAACTGTGCTGCATTTAGCACCTCTGTTACTATCCAAAGTAATAAATATGACAGAGAGCAGGCCAAATGCATTTGTATGGATAATGTGATTTATCTACAAATTTCATGTGATTGATTTCTTCTTTTCTAACACCCTTCAAATGTCCCGAGAAGCACATGATGTCAGTATAATAATGCAAAACAAAACCACAGAACTGATGCTGTTTGTGTGTGACGGTTTCCAGTGACACAGAATAGACGCACATAACAAAGCAGTTTGATCCTTTTAGTACTGCTCAGGGAGCTGGCTATTTCAAGTATGCTATTTTATTTTTTTACAAAAGCATGCAAATCATAAAACCTTATATGGATCACAGTGCACTGGGACTTTAACCTGTTTCTCTTATTTCCCAGAGTAACTCTACTGAATCCCTTTAAAATAATGGTAAACTACCCAATGGTCCTATTACAGCAGTGAGTTTGCAGAGGATACAGTACTTCCATTCAAGGTCAGATCAAAGATGATCCATTGCTTGTAATATGTTCTCCTCTTCAGCACTCCATTAAACAGAATTTCAGGAAGGCTAAGGAAAGAAGCAGAGCACTAAATAACCAGATTTTTCTTTAAGCAGGTGGCTTAAATTTGATCTCTGATCTTCATCGACATTTGCAGAGCTCTGTCACATTAAAACAAGTGACTTTGACATGGATATCATGCACACATAATGTGGAACACACACAGCAGTACCTGGTTTAGCAGGGTACAGGGAAGATATGCGTGAAAGGATGAGCCTGTTATTTATATCACAATTGCGGGAAATGTAAAAAAAATAGATGTAAAAAAAAAAAACACTCACCAACCATTTAAGGAATCTAGTAAAGATACACATACTGTATGACCAAAACTAATGAAGCACATTCCACAGAGAAACTTTTGTTTATTTTTTTTTGATTGACATGGAATATGTAAACCCAGATTGTTTTATTCAGATATTCATAGGTTTATAAGACAGACAGATAGGACAATGAACTCTTCTTTCCAAGTTTGGAAAACATGCGGAGTGATATACTGTATTAGTCTCGGTAAAGACGCAAAAATGAATGAATGTCCTGTTAATGCTTATACAGATTTTCTAATCTGATAATGCAGCTACCACATGCTATAGTAAGAGTTCTAACTCAGAACAACTACAGCAATGGGTAGCTAAGTATAGTGTATCACAGTTAAAATGGAAGTAGTGAAAATATGGTTCACAAGAATATGACAATGCAGGTACCTTGTTTTTCTAAGCAAAACTGAAATTACTACTGAAGTCATGAGCTGTTTTGATTAGAAATATCATGCTGTGTAAAGATTCTGGCTAAAGCTATTTTCCCCTTTATGCAAGGTGTACCTGCCACTCAGAACAGACTGGGGCCAGACAAGAGTTTAAACTGCTGGACAAAATCACTGTAATGCTTTCAAGGGATCTGGATGGAACAGTTATTAAGGTGCTTGCTGTGCACAGAGAGGCTTGACTTCCATCAGTGGTAGCTTTAAGAGGAAGCAGCAACAGCGCACATTAGGAGGGGGTGGTTTTAAGGTTAGTCACAGATTTTAATTACAGCTTGGGAGATGTTTTGTAGTCATAGGAGAGGAAATAACAGTGGGGCATTTATTTACAGTACTGACACATTTCCCTGCTTCTGGAGGTACACTGTCATCAGCTCTCATCTATTATACAAGTAAAAAGGCCAAAAAGACCTAATAAAATCTACTAGACATGTAATCCACAGTCAGGGCTCCATTTCACCTGTTGCCCAAAGCCTAAAATTGAGATTCATGAGCAGAACTGGTGAGATTAACATTGTCATCCTTAGCCTTCAGTTTGCTATGCTTATGTTCCTATAAAACAACATTACAATCCTATTTAGGAAACAATGTGTATCAGGGTTCATTTTCATATATACTTTTGTATTTGAAAGGAGATGGTGGGTGTAGAAATGAACATATCTACTGCATTCCTCTCAACATTAAGTTGAGCGCATGGGAAGCACATACTGTAGAATATTTAATCACGTCTCTATAATAACGTGGTACCAAGCTATGAGAAAGAAGATTCAGTTGAGCATGATTTCAGGGAAGCAAGGTCAGATGTTGGCAAGTTTTGTCTCTTGACCTGAGTCTGACAGAAGAGGTGTGGGACTAATTTGCCAAGGTCAAGAACAGCAGACAACTGTCACTGTTATCCTTTGCTAGGTGCCTGCAGATATGCAGAAAGAGCATCCCACAGCGGTCTGTCCAAAGGCTGATCAGGTCTGTGCGTCCTTACTGCTTGGATTGTGTTAATGCTCAGGCAGCATACCAGCTTTCTGATCCTTTCATTCTAATGATTTTGTACAGAACATGTATCACACATATCATGATTCTTTGATTTGTATTATTATTAAGATTTTCTGTGATATTGTTGGAGACCTAGAATCAAAATATTTGATAAAATCCATTAGTCAAGATTGTTACATTTCTTTTATCTTGGTATTTTGAGGACAGCACAAAAAAGGATTCCAAAATACCTTTTCGTTTCTTTTTTTCCCACTCACATCATAGCCTTTTGATTCTAACTTACTATTCCAACACAATGTTACACTTTATGCCCCTTTAGTGGGCTGTAATCGGTCCTCTGGATGGTAATGGTTTGTGAGAGGTTGTTAAAAAGCACGTCTGTGCCAAAGAGGCAGCTTACTAAAGTGTGAGAATTTCAAAGCAAATCCTGACATCGGTATCTGTGGTAAGTAAGCAAGTAAATAGCAAGTGAAAACCAAATGTTTCTACTGTGAAGCACATGATGTCATTAGACATAGAAAGAAGAAGAAAGAATGAAGGGAATTAGAATCGTCCTTACCAAGCCAGTGGAAGAGTTTACTTAAAACTGATGTTTGATGTGCGCAGCTTATATTCCGAGGGGCAGGAATAAGCTAATTATGCAACAGGAAACAGAAAAACATTATAAAAAACTCAAAGGCAGGGACCCAAATATCAAATAGAGTCACATACATAGAAAAAAACTTCCACAAGAAAAACTGGAGGCTTGATAAATGGCTGAGGCGATGATTGAAGGTGAATCTCATCTACGGTGCTACTAAGTTAACTCCTATTTAAATCTCAGCAAGGGACCACCAAAGAGTACAACCTTATTACTCTTCCTGTGGTTTTGTGGCATTGTCTTTATGTGCCACAGCAAGCGCAATCACAACTTTCTTTAGTATCTGTGTTTAAGAGCAGCTATCAAATCATTATTTTGTGAAACATAGGTGCTTCTTCGTAGAGTTCCTCAGTAACGTTCCTCCCAAGCTGCGTCTGGGCAAATTGAATGGGAGAGTACTGGTCTGACCCCAGGAAGTAATTGACTGCCTCATGGAAGTGAGTGCAATCTTAGGCTACAGTTTTCGGTGCTAAAGACCACATACTAAGAAAAATAAATGAACCAAGCAAAATGAAAGCAATTCAGTTGATTTCAGTGCCTTATGGGCTCACATACCAGAGTGACTTGCTGGCATCACTGGGGTTACAAGGCGCTATGTGCAGTTAAATGGTTGTCATTTCACCAGATGTGCTGTTTGACAATGTTTGGAAACATTCCTTTTAATAGGGCAAATGTGAAAGCTACTAACAGCAACAGCATATCAGCACTTTGACTGAACAGCACTGTGGCTCAAATTGGCTGAGGCTTCTGTGATGTGCTGTCATTACGCGTGCATTGTCATTTGTTTTATTCATTAATTTATCCAAGAAATAACAGGCTCTCTCAGACTCTCAACGCCAGTTCAAGAACCTCTCAGGCAAACTGAAAAGCATGTTCCTGAAAGTTCAGCACGCAATGAAGCTATCACAATGAGAACTTTGAATCCTTTGCATGTGTCATGCTAGTGTCTATCCAGCAAACAGACTTTTTTGTTACAGCAAGCATCTGATTCAATTAAGCATAAAGTTCAAAATGCAAAAGGTTGCTTTCCCAGAAGCAACCAGAGGAAATTTCTAGAGTTCTCAAGAGACCACAATGTAGTAATACAATAAATATGACAATATCACTGTACAATGCTTACATGGCATGTCCGAGGTACTTACAATACTGGCTTTGTCAAGCCTTTTCACAGCACAAAGAAAATCCTAATTTCTTAATTAAACCATTTCTTTCAGGCAAGCACATTACAGTGTATTGCTGATGTCAATACATCCTAGCTGTGTCTCAGCAATTGGTGATAATATTCCTCGTTCTGGTGTTTTTGTACTCAAAGATTAAATACAACTCTGTTAGGTGTCGCTGGTAAGCAGAACTTCGTACACTAGCCTGGCAGTTGCAAATTGAAATGTTGCTGCAGTCTTTTGCATTAAGGTTGCAATGAGGTGATAACAAACTAAAGAGGAAGATGTTGCTGTGTGCTGAGCCACAAAACTATTATTTAGCATAGAGAAGATTAATTTAACCTTTAGAGGGCCAATGACAGAAGCTCCCACGAAGTCACTGTAGTTACTGTAAATGCACAGACTGGAAATCAGGCACAGCAGGTACCCAATGATCCATTAAAACTGTGAGTAAATCGACTTTGGAAACATCTGCCAGAGTTAGTTTTTTTGTTCTGTAAAGCACACAGCATTTCAGTAAGGGGCTCCAAGAATGGGAAATTATTCATGTTTGTGTTTATTCATGTTTATTATATTTGGAGTCGCCAGATGTTTTCCTTTTAACAATCCCTAACCCCCTAATTGATACCATCAGTACTCAGCAAAAGTGCTTTTTATTACGACTCGCATACTGTACCGAAGCAGGTGGGGGATAAGAGCTGTATGCCCCTTTCACGACTGTCAGCTGTATGCATCTGTCACCTTGCACGACAAGCCCTACAGAGCCCACGGTGGTGCTAGTATCATGCAGGACACTGCAGCAGCTCTGATTGATGACACTGCAGGCTCACTCGTTCCCAGTAAAGCTGGAGCTGTCACTGATGTGCAGCAAGCTGGACCTTAGGATTGTGGTGCTTATGACATGGCCAACGATGTCTTGAAAGCACTTCGCCAATTGTGCACAGCCACTTGGGTATTGCTGGTCCCTCTTGGGACAATACCTTAGTCCAGATTTAAATTCCTGTTGTCTGGACCCAACCTGCTCTCCATGCAAGCATCTATACCAATTGGGAGTTCTGCATATTATTTTTAAGCTTTAATTTTAGACACCTGGATCCCGGGAAAACCAGCAGATGTGTCCAGAAACGGATTTGTCTCTATAAAAAGTCTCTATAGATGCTGTAATATACTGTTCGTCTCAGCTCCTGGAGAGCACAGGTCAACTCAAACAAGAAATTCCCGTATTTGTACAATCATGACAAAAGTAATGAAATAAATATTTAAAAATGCTATAACATGAAAGGTAACTCGTGCAAACAAACCCACATCAATTTCCCTTCGCTCGGTGAGTAAACAGAGAACCCAGAATATACCTTCATGCAATCTGTAATCTTCTTGTTCTGCACCTCACAATAATGGGCTGTGCAGGGAGGCATTAATAAAAACTCATTTAATAAAAAAACCCTTAACAATCTTTTTCCTTTTGGTGAAATAACAACACAAATCATCTGCATCTAGATGCCCCATGATGCAGAAATCAGGCAGCCAACGTGAGCAGAGGCCTGCACCGGTCCAGTTTGACTGTTTCAGTGTTTGTTAAACTGTTAAACTAAAATTTAGTAAGGTGAAGAAGAGGCATGATTTGAAGACAGAGATTTATTGGGGTACTCTGTGATTCAAACAGAGAACATTATTGGGGTATCTTGTGATTTGAATAGAGAGATTTATTGGGGTACTTTGAATCGAACAGGCTGAAGAAGGTGGCCATGACTCTTTACTCTCTTTAATGAAGGATGAGTCAGGGCACAGCTGCAAGGGCGACATGGGGTGGAGGGAGGGATTCTAGAATGAGATGTGCAAGCAATTTAGCAAGAATCATGATACTGGGACACACTGGGAAAGAAGTGGTAGAGATTAGGGTTTGACCTGCTCCAAAACATTTGTTTAAAAGTCAGTGAATGATCTGGAACCAGCTCTGAACAGCACAATGATCAGAAAAAGGCTTACACATGGTAAGGGTCAGGGCACTCCACAGCCCGTCCCAGAAACATGAGGGTTTCAGGCAGGACTATGCTTTGAACTCCAATACAATAAGTAGCAGACACCACTTACCACTCATTGAATGTGAGAGGAAACCAGAACCCCTGGAGGACACTCACAGTAACATAGGCAGAGCATACAAACTCCATGATGAAAGTGCCAGTCTGGAATTGAACACAGGACCCCAGAGATACAGTATAAGGCAGTAACGCCTCTGACCTGCCATTGTACAGCCCACTGTACTGTATGTGTACAGCAGGTGTCTACAGCCCTGGTCCTGGGGAGGCCCAGTCCAGCAGGTTTTGTACTTCATCATTGCCTCACTATTTTTTAAAGAGTTGGAAGAATATCTTTGACCATATTAAGTCATTTAGAGCTCATTTGGGACCACAATCAAAAAGCTTACTTCACTCTCTAAGAACTTTTAATTGAACAGACCACTTACTGAGTTCATGGGGAACATACAGGTACTGGCGTTCTCTATCTTTCCAGACAGGTGATATGTAAGAGTAACTGGATTGGACACATACTGTAGTACATGTACTGTATATTCAGAAATGCACACAGGTATAATGCAAAACTAAGTTGTGAGAAAGTTATAAAAGTCACTACCAGTTCAGACCTTTTGTTGGCAGTGTGCACTATTGCTATATTCTGTCCAGCCAACTGTGACTACAGAAAAACATTATGCATCT
This sequence comes from Lepisosteus platostomus, assembly GCF_059453375.1. NCBI lineage: Eukaryota > Metazoa > Chordata > Actinopteri > Semionotiformes > Lepisosteidae > Lepisosteus > Lepisosteus platostomus. The sequence continues at coordinate 4,689,641 of NC_142613.1, forward strand.
GCTGATAAATGTGTATATCAAACAAGGGTAATATTAGTGCTTGCGATGTGGAACCTCAGAGCAGCAGCCCTGGCTACATTCTGATGACAAATGCAAAAAAATGTAATTTCTCAACCCAGCAGTTTAGGAATTGTTTCAGTCCTCAATGACCCCTTTCATTGTATCCAAGAAAGGCAGATGTTTGGTGTTGCATCTAATAAGTCCGTCCATGATATTTGTTTCTCTTTCACCTTTGCACGGCTGAATATTCAAATTTTCATTCTTTTTACATGTGGAAAAAAAGACCACATTTTTTTCCTTACATTTTGAAGAGAAAAACACAGGTATCAGAAATCCCTTTTTTTTTGCTCTGATGTATAGTAAATAGACCCTTTTGTTCTGAATCCCTGAGCACAATACAATAAGAAAAACACAATTATGTTGTCATCTGGACTGGATGACCAATTACATTTTTGCAAGCTTTTATCAAAACAAGAGCAAATTTAACTGTGGAAAAAACTAGCACTGTGTTCCTGACCATAACTGCTGGTATAAACTTACAAAAAACACCAATGTGAAGACTGGTGGTTTCTCGTTTTCCTACTGCCTCCCACAGCCACTTAAGCTACATTCTGCAAAGCTTTTCAAGCTTTTAATAGATTTTATTCAAACAAATGACACCAAATTAAATTTTGGACCTTTTTGTTTTTCCTCTAATGCTATTTGCTGTTTGGGAATAACATTTTAATGAAAGGGCAGATGCACACCAGTCACGTTTTCAAGCATTTATTTGCCTTTCTTGTGAGAGAAAGCTTCAAAAGATGCATTAAACTGCTATCTGCGTGTTGTAGAAAAATGAAAGCTCTGAATGTTTTAAAATTGTACAGATAAACACACTTCTGATGAAAACATCTTACAAAGATGTGTGTACTGAAGAGCGAGCATTAACAACATACCACAGAGTGTAATGTACTGGCTCTGACTTTTTTTCCACTGCAATTATGGGAAAGGTTAAAATGCACCAGAATTGCGAGGCGCTCAAGTGCATTGGTGTTATTTTCTTACAGTACATATTCCCCAAAGCTGAGTGAGAGCTGTCCGTCACACGGAAATCTTTTTAGAGGTCACGGTGCAAACGACAGGACTGACAGAACTCCCTCAGCCATAGGCTGCTAAACCCAGGAGGGAGACAGTGGCACATAAAGATCACACCTCAAAGCTGCAGAAACAGGAAATCAATGCAATCCTTGTAAATGCGAGGGCTTGATCATTATTACACCCTGCGCTGCAACTTCAAAGCAAACGTTCACTCTGTCATTCTTTCAGTCACAATGCACTGTAACATCCTAGCCATCACCATCCCCATCGCGTCGAACAAGGGATTGCATTGATTTACATCTGCTGTATATATTTACTAAAACTTGCCTGCCCGCTGGAAAACTGTATTGACCTTTGCAGATGGGAAAAATTGACAACACGGTAGAAGATCCACTTTTCCTAGAAGGGGAAAAAAAACATCCTTTGTGCCTTTTAATCTCCCTGCAGTACACAAGGTAGAGATTTTGCTGGCTGGGTACTGCGAGTCTAATATTACACATGAAAAGATTTTTTAATGCCTCTGTTCAAATGAAACGTGCATCTCTTTATTTGCTGTCTGTGTCTTTGCAGAGGCACAGAGCTGCACATTTCATGGCACGTGGCTGTGGAGATGAGGTGGCTTAGCTGAGGGGATGGCATCATTCAATTGCTTTAAATTCGTGGGGGTGTCACATCAGCCTGGGCCCACCGCTCACGAAAAGGCGGAGGGGACAAAGGCTGTCAGGAAAGCCAACCCCCTTCAAAGGGTTGAGCAACATGCTGTGCCAGAAACTGCAAGGCCACAACGGGGCTCTGTTGAGTCAGGGAAGCGCTGCTTTCCTGTGAAAATGCTGGAATGCTGTCTCTTTTCCAAACCGGAGGTGGCTGTCGCGTGCTTGGCTGGGAGGCAGGAGGAAGCAGACAGCCACGCTGACACCTGGTCCTGGAAATCTGCATGCCAACGTTACTGGGGCTGCCCAACCCCTTCCCCCGCTCAGAGAGCTGTGCTCTTCCCCCGGGGGTGCAAAAACACAGCACTGCAAAGCAGACCCATTCCTACATTGTTTTTGACTGCCAAATGCTGGGGTGTCCTACGGCATTCTTCTCAAGTCATGTGCACGGGGTACACTGAACTCCCCTCGCCGCTCAATCGGACAAGTGGAGGAAACAAGTTGTTAAAATCAAATTGGAACAGGAGGAATGATTGTTACCACTTGCTCACCTTGCGATTACCTGGTGAGGCTGAATTTGCTAAGTCTCTTCACGCTACAAGCTTCTCCTCAATTTTTTTTCTTCTTCTAGCAACGTGTCAGATTTCAGCTATCGGATTTCGACCAAGTTCGGTAGAAATTAAAGAAATGTCTGATGGGGCCCATTCAGCATCCCTGTAACACCTGCGATAGCGTGTGAAGCTGCATTCCTCCTAGCTGATAGAGCTACAGAAATACTGTAGAAAAGCCACGGCTCCTATCGTGAAATTTGATAACACTCCAGGCCTGCTCATGCTAAAGTCATTCCCTGTGCTTTCTTTAATCTTATTCAGACAGAGGTATTTGCTGGATGGAATACATTTTAGCCTTCAAATGTATTTTGAAGAGCAAGAGGAGATTGTTGTTTTGCATGTTAGTGAAACTTAAAATCTTATGAAGCAACATAAAAAATATTCTAATAAGCACGGCCTTCATTGACAATATTTCCTTTTTATGTTCATACCTATGGTCCTCTCATTTGGGTTGATGTGATCATCTGAGATATCAGCTTAATTATGTTTAACATGTCTATATAAATATACAGGTGCATAACTGCTCTCATATCTTGGCTAGTTTTGTCTCATTTGCAGACATGACATTCCATTAACAGAATGATTGGGCACCTAGCAGTGGACAAACAAACAGGATCTGCTGTTGGCTGGTTGAAAATTTTCCCTGCTCAGCACAGCTTTAACATCTGTTAACAGCTTTAGATCTGCTTTCTATAGAGGAAAAACTTTCGTTAGATTAAGAAAAAAGGTAATATTCACAATTTAATGGATTAAAATATACTGGGAAGCAATAGAAATGCAACAAAATGCTTTTGGTTCCAGTACTGATTTGTTGAATTGTAATGCCTCTCAGTACACATCACATTTAAATAAAGTCAAACATCTTATTTCTCTTCTCTGGGCAACAATTCTTTTAAGAATTAAAAGTGAATAAACTACTCAAAATGCAACTTCAGGAATTAACTGATATTATACAGGTGAGTTACACACATCTTAGTATTTATTCTGGTATGCTTAGAAGATGCTTTTCCAATACCTATTGTTAGATATTTTTCTAACAATAGATATCAGATATTAGCTATAATTAGATATTTGTCTAACATTTTAATAGGTTAAGTACCTTAAACCTTTGATGTCTGAATTTATTGTAATTCAGAATAATTGAAACTTGAATTAAGAAAATGCATCTCTTTCTTTTGTTGGTCTTCTATCTCTATACCCACTCTGTAATCACAAAAGATTATTCATGTACATCTTCCTTGTTTTGCTCTTTAATTAAGAAACCTGCAAAAACATCTGCAAATCACAAAGAGAAAACAGATAATAAACAGACCATATGTCTATGTATGATATTTATGTGCAGTATTGTACAATGCAACATTTTTGCGGTCTCTGTAAAACATTTTGCCATTTTTGTTTAATAACCTTTCATCTTTCTCTGAAACAAAAAATGATCAAAGAAGATGCTTTTCCAAGCTCCTGAACATAAATAATTTGAATTTCATATGCATTATTATATTGATGTTGTCATCTTGAAATCATAAGTAGCGGTGCAAATGTAAATCAGATAAGCAGATTAAAATTCTGCTCAGCCATAAATGGGTCTGAGGATCATTGTAGTCTGTTGCTTCAGTGTCCCCATTAACTCTCGCCTGTACAGTACTTGACTTACCATATTTTAATTCCTGGACCCCACTGTTTTAATCACTGCGTACCATGGTGCATTGTCTCTGCAGACATTCAACACGCGTTCAGAGATTTTCCTTGGTTTGATGATCTACTCAACATCAGGAAACGTGATGAAACTGCAATGCTCGGTTAATTTATTTCGCTTCCAGCAGCTTTCGTGGTCTGCCAGCAGAAGACAAAGCATAAAAAGGAAGAAAATCAAATGAGAAAATTACATTTGGTCTTTGTTCATTATACTCATTGTTAACCGAGAGACTGCGAAAGCAATGGTCTGTGGCGTTTGTTTTCGTATTGGACTGTGAGTGAGTTTAACCATTCGTCTGCTGTGGAGAGATATTTCTTAATTGTGAGTGAGCACCATGAAATCCAGTTCACTGCTCACACAACCATGCTCTGTGCTCTGGGGGCATCTACTGCTCCAGCCTGCTGCGCACTGCGAGGTACAGTACAGTACCACACTTGCTCTGCTCATCTGCTCTCCAGGAAACAGAGGAATGATCTGCTCCCCTCTGGCCAAAGGGAGTGGTGGGCAGAGGCGCAGCTGCCGATGTGTGGCAAAGGTGTGACCTGTTTCTTGCAATGGTGTCATTTGTGTTTGTCTTACTTGTCAAGTCCACTCCATTTCAACCTCTTCCATCATCATTCAGAGAAGCAGCCCAGGAAAAAGGCTGGTGTTTCCTGCTCTCTGCAGTGTTCCCTGGCAAACCCCTACATAAATTGAAATGATGAATTCGGCTCCGCAGAAGCACGATTCAGAAAGGCATGTCCCCCCCTACCCTCCAGCTGTGACATGCTGCTGTACTCTCCCACTCCAGAGCCACAGCTCAGCTGGGCTCTACTCACACACTTTGCAAATCGGAAATGCAGTGAAGAAGGCACGAGCAACATGAAAATGTCTTAACCTTTATCCAACAAATGCAAAATACTCTTTTGTGGAACTTAGAGTATTAATAGTTTATATAGTATATGCACTGTAATTTGTGGTATGAATATATTGGCTGAAACCAATCTACCTGGTCAGTTGCATTTCTCCTCTCTGATATGATTCACCCATGTTTGAAACATGTTTTATGTAGGTCACAAACTGAAAATGAAAAGCTTTTTTCAAAGACTCGAAACATGTTTAATTTCAATGCGATATGAAGGTTGCTTTTCTTAATGAAATAGGTTGTCTGCAAATTCAATTACCCTATCAAAGGACAAATTAAAACACTGAGCTTGCAGTCATCTTTTATTAAAACTGCACACGTCGGAAACTGCTTCAGACAGAGGCCTTTCATCAATTTGATGAAGTCTGACAATCTCAAATGATCCCTTTTTTTCAAGATTCGTCTTTCATTTGTATTGTATCTAATTGTTCCACAGGGTTAAAAAAGTAAATTGTTCTGATGAAATCAATTTGTTTTTTTCATATAACTTCAAAGAAAACACACAAACTGTTAGGTATGAATTCTTTAAAGAATTGAAATACTGTACATTAGACCATAAAATGCTTATATTCTAATGTCTGTATTTGAAGAAGTACAGAAAAATGTTTTCAAAAGCGCTTTTCGATGTGAACAAAGACTACACTCTCAATTCCCAGTGGAAACAGGTTCTCTGTGTGATTTATGATGCTTTGTGACCTGAAACGAAATGAGCAGAGATTCAGGTGTTATAACAGTCCTATTACATCTATTAGCATGTTCTTCAGTGTGCTCAGAGAGCATGGCTTTTGAATGCAAATATGAACATTAGGAAAAAAATCAGGATTCCAGTTCTTTGAGTTCAGCTAATGCTTTAGTGTGCATCCTTTCGAAGAAAAAAAAGAAAGTAGTGAAACCAAAGGTTTAAATAAATAATCCTGAATGAATAGAGGAAACTTTTTAACTCCACAGATTATTCTTGGAAAAAATAAATAGAAAGACAAGAAGTCAAATAGTAACTGATAAATCGATCTACCATATTATCAGGCTTTATATTATCAGCTACTGTATGCAACATCTATGCTTCTCTGGTTCTTAGTCATCCAAAAACCAGCTTTGTGCATTTGCAGGCACATAAACAAAACTGTAATCTCTCATCTCCAGCCTAATAGGCTGCCAATGCACTTGAAATGTAACTGGAGTTATGTGACAGAATGGCCACGTTTGGATAACCCCTCCAGTAGCCTGTCTCTATATTAGTGGAAATATTAGGAGTGCATCAGTCGTGTTAAAGCTCAAGAGGCGCTGGCACTCAGCTCCCAGTAGGAGTCATAGACCACACACGGACTTCGAGGGCAAAGCGAGGTGAGTGGGTTCATTTGCCAGCGAGGCAGAGAGAAGAGGTGATGGGGACAACAGTAGAAAGCCACAATAAATCTAGAACAGAAATCAAAACACAGCAGGAGCAATGGCTTTTGATGCAGGCCGACAAAGCAACTAAGCGAATTCTGAAGGAAAGAAAAAGAGAAAAATAAAAGTTAATGCTATTTCGGATGGTAACAAAAACAAGACCTTTGAAAACGTTTAAACATCTTGCTCTGCCAGCAGTAGAACAGACTGCAGTCACTCAACTGAGTCTTAGGAACAATCAGAAATCCTGAAGACCTTCCTTTCCTCTAAACCCAGTTTGCCCATCACACTAAGAGTTAACAAAAAAAACACTTACTATTTATCTGTTAGGCACTAAAAAACACACCTGGAACTACAGTAAGATGTAAACCTAAAATTACCATATATATATGTATACAAGCATTTGCAGAACAGATGGCATTTCTAATCATTTAGAAGGGAAAATATAAGATCCCTTCTCAGGCTCCTACTCCTACGTAAGATCTTAGAATGAGTCAAACAAGGGCTTGCCATTGCTTCAATTCTGTTTTCAATATTTCTGCATGTGATGCACTGTTTGATAACAGACATGCCCCCTGCTGGAGTGCTGATAATTCTCCATCAGCAACCTCCAAATGCACCACCCCAGACCCATCAGTCAGAAGTCACGATGAGTGTCTGAGGAATGCAGAGCACCTCCGAGAACTTGGGTATCATCTTTCACAGACGGCTGATGATGAGGAAGAGGTTCTGCATCACTTGAAAACTGCATGGACAACCCTCTGTGTTTGAGGATCACCACATCAAAAGCAAATTGATGATCTAACAGGCAGTCCTTAAAAGACACCTGAAACACTTACAATACATATGTATAACAGAAGTTCGGGAAGAAAGATAGACCCTAGTCTCACACACTTCCTCTCTCCTTCTTATACAAGTCTCAAACCCAGGACTACCATTCACATATCTCCCTTCCACCACCACATCTGCACCCATGCAGCAAATTCCTAGCTCACTCCTGATGGGAGGTTTGGGCAGGCTTATCCTCAAAGCTGGGCTGTCACTCAGTCAGCTAGGAGAGTTAAGCCAAATACAAATTTTGTCCCTCCATCTCATTCATTACTGAAAAGGAAAGTCTAGTACCGATGCTGTCTGAAGGAGGTTTTATGTATCAGTGGGAAGACAAAGGCAAAAAACACGTCCATTCTCTCTCGAGCAGTCATCATAAGCTTTGAAGCTATGAAGGGGATCTATCCTGGTGTCCTGGCCAAATTACCCATCATGGCCTCTTAATAATCTTCATCTCTGAAATGGCTTCATCCCTCTGCCCTCCTCCCCACTGAGAGCTGGTGTGTGGTGAGCGTACTGGCGCACTATGGCTGCTGTCACATCATCCATGTGGTGCCACACATTGGTGGTGGAGGAGATGTCCCCATTCTGGAGTGTCCAGAAAAGCATTATATACTGTACAGTAAGTATAAGGAATTATTCTTATTCTTATTCTTATTCTTATTCTTATTCTTATTCTTATTCTTATTCTTATTCTTATTCTTATTCTTATTCTTATTCTTATTCTTATTCTTATTCTTATTCTTATTCTTATTCTTATTCTTATATCTATTGAATTAGTCATGTCATCTGGATATCAGACCAGGCTGAATTTTTTTTTACTTCAAAAGATGCTTTCTTTCAACCTTTCACTGTTGCCGTGCTTACAAAATAAGTGCTTATTGATTAATTTCTTGCCACCTTAACCCCCATCCTAAGCGGGTGGTTCTTTAGAAAGTTAAAATTTTTTTTAGAGCAAGAAGAATTAAATAGGTGAGAAAGGCCTAATCAGGCAGAATTATTATCTAAAAGTAAATTCTATCTGTAGCTTTAGATCCATGTTGTATGAACAAGCTCACATTGTACGCACTGCAGTAATCTGATTGTTTTCAATATTAGCCATAAACACCAGAGCTGTCGCACAATGGGACTATCCAAGTTGAAATCAGCTAATTACCAGCAGATCTGGAACTGCCAGACACCAGACTGTCTATCGCAATACCAGGACGTTGTTAAATACCATACAGTGATATCTCCATCTGCCGATATTTTGAATTTATGCCCTCATTTTTTTTGTTCCCTGCCAGAGCCAAACACAATTGTCGCGCCGCTGAAGTAGGCTGCGTTTCGGCTGGGATCTCTTTAAGCACCGACTGCAGCACTAAATTACTCCAGATTATTCACAGCGAGGCACGGGGCTTATTTCAACCACTGCCGGCCCCACTGGGGGCACTCTGCATGCCACAAATCTAAAATCAATTACACGAAGTGAGACGGGAGCACAATGGAGAGGTCTGCGGCCAAATCCCTTTCCCACTGGCAGATTAGGCACCTGCAACAAAATCATTCGCAACTCTAAAAAAAAAAAAAAAAAAAAAAGAAAAGAAAAAGCATTTTGCATTAAATACATTTTATGTCCACTGTTTCCTAAATTCTGCTCTCCACAGCTGCTCGTCGGTTTTGATCTGCCCCCGAGCTGCCCACACCTGCCGAGGTTCTATGACACGCCAGGGCAGGGAATAGATGGAAAGGGCCCTGGCAACTGCTCACAGTCACAGCAGGGAGCCCCCCCAGTTAATCAGCTTTCAGGGCACTTCTTAGATGAAAGGAGGTGATAGTTTACACATAGAGCTGCGGGTGACTGGGGCAATCTGCCAATCCAGATTGTGGAAGCTGACTCATTCTGAACCTTAAGAAAGCATTATGACTGGAATACGTGGATCAATCAGTAAAGTTGAAAAAAAAATGACAACAGGAGACACACAGCATTGAACTTCTAACTTTTTCCATGTTCAATGTAGAAAATACAGTATGTCTTTTTAATGGGACCTCTTGATTAATTTGATCATTCCAAACTGAGATGAGAAAGGTGAAAATTAGATTTGGCGAACTATGGAATGATAAAATAAATTGTTAGCAGGAATAATGGATTTCATTCAAAAAGTCACCACTCCCTCAACTCTGTGCTAGTCTGCTTCTATTGTGGAAAAATGAAATGCTGTGTGCTGATTCTGTACTGGAGAGAAATGGAAAAACCCTGGGACAAAAAGTTAACTTGAATTAATAAAATAAATACAATCTTCAAAACATTTAGAAATAAAGCAAATTTTCTAAACATCTGCCTTTAGGATATTAAACCTGACTTTTGATAATTGACTTGCTTTGATTTGGAAGATGGTATACATCAATGCTAGGTACAATTTCAAATCACAAGGCTCATCCACTGAATTAAAAATAATTAAAAAGAGTGATCCTCCAGACATCCACATTATAATAATAAGGTGACTAGGTAGTCATTCGATAACTACAGTTGTAATGCAATTGGTATGTCTACAGTCTGCGTTGTCCAGGTGAAATTCTGAAAAGACAACTCTACTTTATTTAAACTCAGAAAAGACAAAACAGACACAAGAGCAAGATTCAATTTCTGTGAATAATAAGCAGACTGAAAAATTGAGGTTCATATTCTTTTTGAATATCAAAAATCAAAGACCCATATCCCTTTGCTTAAAAAAGGACAATGCTTTATTACGTTTATGTTATTGAACTAACACAAATTTCATCTTCATACTGTGCATCACAGATATATTTGTAGTGTTGGTTTTCTCATTATCTCTTGGTCCAAAACCCTTTCTACCTCAAGGCATAGTATAGGTCATCAGCAGAGAAATCATTTGTTCAGAGAGTACACTCAAAAGGCTATATTTAATTAGACAAAATACCACTACACTAATCTATCTAAACTAAACTATCATAAGAAAATTATAGTTTAAAGTCTTGGTGTAAAATGTTCAGAACACAATTACAATATCCCAAAGAGAGTCGGAAGGCACTTACTTTTTCGGTAACATTGCTTTTTAGAAAACTTAGGTTTTGCAAGGCAGTGAGAATTGAACACCTCACTTGGCACTCTACTGGAACTGACGGAAAGGACCAACATCCACAGGAAACACTCAGAGACACTCAAAAAGCAAATGTGCGCTACTGAGGACAGGGTGACCCCAGAAATCCAGATGATGCCGAGTCCGGGCTGTGTCCAGAGCCGATTGAAAGCAGTACTGCTCAAGAGTAGCACACAACGGGCACAGATCAGGGTGTCCTTGACCCCACAGACTCACACAGGAGGGTACCCTTGACACTACTGCCACAAACAGCAGGATATCCCTGACCACAAAGATACACACAACAGAGTATCCTCGACCCCACAGACACACAGCTGGTTATTCATGACCCACAGATACACACACTAGTATATCCTTCCCCCACAGACACACGTGGTGGGGTATCCTTGACTCCACAGGTACACACAATAGCGTATCTTTGGCATGATGCGTCACACCACCATGTTTCACCAGAATTGACATTTACCAAGAGAGCTATGTGGCTGCCTGCGTCACACCTCCAATGTTACTCGGTAACTCTCTCCTTAGCGTGAGCTTTGATGCTTGGCCATCAGGAAGCAGGCTTGACAACGATGGTACAAACTATACCTCTTGGATTGCCCACAATCCTCAAGGATACTGCACCTCCCCTCTGCATGCAGGAGGGCGGCTGTGGAGAAGTGAGCTGATTCAGGAGTTCCACATTGCTCGAAAAAATGGAAATGCTAAACATTTCTGTCACAAAAAGAAGAGAAACAGCAGGAGATGATGATTTATAAAGTGCTCAGGATTAGGATCTGGACATGAATACATGAATACTACCAAACACCATCCTTTACTTTCAACAGCAGAAGCTCTGGTCCGATGCACAGAAGGCCTGGCACATGATGTACTGCTGTAAGTCTGCTGCTCTGGGGATTTTTGTCAAATGTTGCCAGGCAGTTAGCTTAAAGGTGCATGTAACATTGACAGGGAATGCTGCAGTGCTTCGACTTTCAAAATGTAATCAAAACAGGATGATGAAAAGACACCTGCTTTTGACATTCATTTTCACCAATGAAGCACACAGAAGGCCCCAGAGATACAGAAAGGCTGAGCACGCTGTTTCTTTGAAGCTACACCAAGTATGGATTTGCTTAGGTACTGTGAGCAGATACTGCATAAGGTCGTCAGGTATGCTTGTCAATACTGCAGGTCTGTTCCGGTTTATTTAAGAGCTTCAATATGTACAAAAACGAACAGATGTTGTGCAGTATTCTTTCTAAACATTTGCTAACAACAGATGTGCAGCCAGACTGAAAAATGGATATAATCTCTAATCTTGCAGCAGCTCATGCAGGATTTTTTTTTAAAGATCAAAAGAAATGTATATTGAAGTGTTTTGTTTACAGTATTCACTACCACATCCAAGCACGACAAAGTAAATACCACAAACACTTAGAAAATCTTCAAATGTTTAATTTGAGCAAAGTCTATTGGTGAGGAAAATTAACAATACCTAAAACACATGAAAATACATGCGACGTACCATAATATGCTCAGTTTATCATGTACTGTATATACATCGTACTGTATATACATTCACATAATCCATCAAAGGACTGATCTGTCTGACACCATGACACCTCTCACAATAATAGATTACTAATAACTTTCCACTATGAATCGTCTAAGTTAGGTAGATTAATATGGGTCCAATCTGCTACTTGATTAAACTCTGAATCTATGGACGAATACTGTGTCATTATATATATATGGCACATATAAAGTACCATATGGCTGCAACTCACAACTGGCAGCCCACTGAAGTTCAGCAGGTGTGAGCCTGGTCAGTAACTGATGGAAGACTTCCTGGGAAAGCTAAGGTTGCTGCTGGAAGAGGTTTTAGTGGGGCCAGCAGAGGGCGCTCACCCTGTGGTCTGTGTGGGCCCTGAAACCACAGTACAGTGATAATAATTAATAATAATAATTGCTTACACTTATATAGCACTTTTCTGGACACTCCACTCAAAGCACTTTACAGGTAATAGGGACTCCTCTCAACCACCACCAATGTGCAGCCCCACCTGGATGATGTGACGGCAGCCATAGTGCGCCAGAACGCTCACCACACATCAGCTATCAGTGAGGAGGAGAGCAGAGTAATGAAGCCAATTCATAGATGGGGATTATTAGGACATGATTGGTTAGGGCCAATGGGAAATTTGATGGGTGATCAGTGATGGGGACATTATACTGTAAAACGGCGCTGTCCTTTGGATGAGATGTAAAACAGAGGTCCTGACACACTATGGTTATTAAAAATCCCAGGGTGTTTCTTGAAAGGAACAGGGGTGTTACCCCGGTGTCCTGGCCAAATTTCCCCCTGTCCTTTACCAATCATGGCCTCCTAATAATCCCCATCTATGAATTGGCTAATATGGGCCAATGTTCTCCTCCCCAATGATAGCTGGTATATGGGGAGCATACTGGTGCACTCTGGCTGACCTTCCTATACCTTGTGTATTGTGGACAGAGCAACCAAGATATCTGGACAAGAATAAAACAACTCGGGAAAAGGCTCCAGAAGCCCCTTCAGTATGTCCAGCACACCACAACAACATCTTTAAGCAGAAGCTTATCTCCACCTTTAACTACTGTATCAAACCCTCACCTCTGCATTCAGTGTTTCTGTGTCACCACAAACCCTCTCCTGTTCCAGAGAACTGTTTCTTATTGACATACCTAACTGCAATAGGTATATGCTTTTGAATAGTTCCTCTTACAATTTTTTTTTCTCAGCACAGATTTGAAATACCTCTTACCGATTACATTGTGAGAAGCTTTAATCTTGGTCTGAAAAAAAAGCCACAGGGAACCTGTGAACATAATGGACTCCAGTGAAAGTGGCAGGATCCAAGGGTATCCACTCAGTAAATTAAGTAATTCAATTTTGCAATTACACTCAAGCACTTGATCCACTGAAAAGCCCCCAAGTAAGTTTCAATCAATACCCTTTGACATTTAAGTGCCCTATTCTAATTTATGCCTTAATGCAGTGACTTGCATTTGAATGAAGAGAGATAGAATGCAATTAAAACATCAACAGTGCTTTGAACAACTACTGGGTACTGTATAATTCTGTAAACTCTACTTCTCCACTCAATTCAGAGTGGATGGAAATATTTTAATGCGCACATCTCGCCTCACATATCCTGGCTGAAAGTACCTGGTTCTTGAACATGGCACTGTTATGTAACAATTTGATGGGTTTTGGAGATGTTCCATTATGCTTGATAGGATATTTGCAACAGGAAGAGTCAAAACATTATGTGGTCAAATACTTCTGCCTCATGAAATAGAGTTTAAAGCAATCTTTAAAGTTCTGCAATTTGATCATTTAGCCTTCCCCTTATCTGTGATACTGATGTAAAGTACAGCACTTCATTTCTTTGGCACCATGACTTTTAGTTTGACACACTTCAAGAGCCTGGGTCATTTTATCACTCCCATGTTGAAATGTATTCAGATACTGTACATAAGCCTTTGCACTTTTTTTAAAGGCAGACTTTTACAAATGGTCAGCAAATGTGCCTTATACAGTTGTTGGGTTCTGAGAGGATTCCAATGCGGTGGGAACTTTTGTTTAATGTTTCAGCAGCATGCCACTTACAGTACATTGGCAAAGGTTTGCTGAACATTCCCTTATGTGAGGGCTTGTCAAAACCTTTCAGATCATAAAACCACCCCAAAGACTTCACACCACATCCAGTATCGGATAAACAAGTCACTATTCTCTAGACGCATAAAAATACATACAGTAAAAATACATTATTATAGAATAAGCCTATAAAGCAGTGGATGAGGTCTGGCAAAGAATAATGGTTTTATTTAGTCTGATCTTGTGCAGCAGAACCCCGATGTGGAACAAGTAAAGGTTTATTCCATGCTGAAAAGAGAAGAAAAGAAACACAATGTTTCAGCCGTGATATACACCCGTAGGAGGCTCCACAGCTGAAACGTTGTGTTATTCTTCTCTTTTCAGCCTGGAATAAACCTTTACTTGTTCGTTTGCAGCCTACGCATGCTGACGCAGCTCCCCACCTGAACTACTTCAGAACACTGATATGTTCTACTGTTCCACCCTGGTTTCAATGATCTGATTCAATTCAAGCGTGATTGTCCCCTAGGAGAAATGTTTTTTATGGCACTGTTCAACACAACACAATGACAAGTAAACATCACCAAAAGGGAAGAGAATACAGCAGTGTTACAGGAGAAACTAAACAAGACACAAGGTCCAGTAGTTACTTTGCATTGTTCAAGAGTGTAATTGCAGTGGGAAGGAAAGATTTCTGTTGTCTGTTGGTTTTACACCTGTGGGCACAGAGGCCTCTCCCAGATGATTGTCCTAATGATTGTCCTCATTGATGAATCAAGACCACTTAATGGGTCTTTATTACCACTCTTTCCAGGCCTTTACCCATTGAACATTGGTCTAAACGTTACCTCCACATCCTGGTGAACTGGGAACAGGAGTGCATACAATATACACTAACTGCTGTAGAAACTTCCAAAAACACAAACAAACGGGACGCACATTGTGTCTTTTGTAGCTCCTCTTCATGATTTATTAATCTGTTCTGTGCAAACCGTGATACTCTTAGATATTTCTGAGGACGCTGAAATAATCATTTTTAATTTTAATGGAGTCAGTTAACTGTGTTTGGAGTATTTGTTGTTGTCCCTCGGGCCCCATTTCAAGAGGAGATGGCTTAATCATATTGAGTGGTTACTGAATAATGAAGTGAGCATTTACAGCATCGTCTCATCCAGAATTGCAGTCAAAAATACAGTACATGTAACCAATATAATTTTTATAATCTCTTCCTCTTGCAGTCTGGGAAGCCAGTTTTGCAAGCATTACATCTGATTATGTAAGCCTGAGAAATGGCAGTCTAAAAATGCCACAAAGATCAGTTTTTATTGAGCTTTTTCTCGTTAAAAACATTCTCACTCCACCTGCAGTAACATTATAAATGTACTGACTTGTATTTTTGGCTATGGGTGAACCAGTGTCCAGAATTTCACCAAAATGTTTTCTTCATGAAAGTGCAGGCTACAATCTTTTTTATGTACAGTAGTAACTTTATCACATTTTTGCCTATGAAGCTTTACAAAAATCCTTCAGAAAGCAATTCTAAGAGTCTAAGCCTATGCTTTTCCCACCTTCTCCTACTCTTTGAAATAGGAGTTTGTTATTGCTTTCACAGAAAACAATGCAAATAAGGTCCCATTTTCCTTAGCATTGCTGCTCCTGGCACTTTGGTTTTGATTAGAATGGAACACAATTGTCTCTGCATGCAGGGGCTTGCAGCACTTTAAAATCGAAGGAAAACCTCATGTTTCCATCAAATCAGACTAAATAGGAATGGACATATGTTCCGGCAAGGCTCTTAAAATTCTGTTCTTGCATGCTTGATAAAGGATAAAAGAGGGGAAGAATCAGGAATCATAGTGATTAAAGTCACTAGAAAAGGTTATGAACCTTCAAGCATTTTATAAATCTCACAGAGTGGCTCAAACTGGAGGTATAAGGGCCTTGAGTGGGTAGTAAAAATCTCAAATACAAAAAGGCGGACTGCAGAAATACATTACAGTCAAACAGTTAAGTGGTTCACATCAGGAAGACATATGATACTTGGACTGCTAGGAGCACATGCTTGAAGGTAAGAAGGTTTATTCTAACTCATTAAGAAATGTAAAGGCGAAAGATCAATGCAAATCTGGCTGCTGTTTCTACTGTATCTATTTATTTTTAATGAGTTATGTTGATACTGACTCATTTATCACATGCCATACTTAGGATTATGTTGGGAAAAAAAAACATATTTAGGCAAAACAAAAATCCTGCAGCTTGGATCTGAAAAGGCAGTCCATTGCAAAAAAAAAAAAAAAGTCCTGCTCTTACAGTTTTGGAAAACCTCCCACAAAGAAGATGTGATGAAGAATATGCAAAGATTTGAAAAGAGGATCCCTCCAGTTTTACTCTTTCAAAAAGTAAAAATTATAAAGGACAAAGTTTAACACTATGGCCATAAAAAATCTTTTTATCAATTTGTGTTAAATCGTGTTCTTGTGTCTCTCCGGCACATCATAAAAATGGGATTTTGACCTAAAGTGCATGCAGAATACATTTCACTCTTTTGCAGAAATATTTGTTCAGGACCTAACAGTTCCTTGTTACCAGATAATGCTGTGTGTCTAAATTTAATTCTACCAACTGCTCCTAGGAAAATAAATGGTACTGTACCTGATATACTTTGATAAATAGCTTTAGAGCCTTAATCTGAGCTGCTGTGTGTGAAATTCTTAGTATTCAGTAAATGGTCTGAGAAAAGTATGGGCTGTGCTTCACAGATTCTAGCTGATACAAATGAAATGCCTTATCTCTGGTGTCTCTTTTTTTAAAGGCATACTACAATGTGCTACAGTAACAGTACACACTAAAGGCATTGAATTGTGTCTGAGGAGAAATATGAGTTCACAGCATCATGAAGGAGATAGTCAAGAAAAACAATTTGCAATAGATATGAGAATAAATCAGTGAATAATGTTTGGGAATAGTCAATATACTTTTTTCTTGGATTGTAATGGCATCTTATGCAGTTGTTTATCAGGACAGTAATGGTTTAGTAGTGGTCATTGATATCGACACAATACATAAAAAATATTTTGGTACACACATATTTATATCCTGGACAGAAGAGTGGCACACTGCTTAGCATTGCCATTTTGTAGTGCTGGGGTTCAATTCCTGGAGTGCTACGTATCTGTGTGGAGTTTGTATCTTCTTTTTATGGTCACATGTCTTTCCTCTTGGTGTTATACTGGCTATACTGGGAGGTTAACTGGTGTCTGGTAAAATTGGCCCGGGTGTCAGTGTGTCTGTCCTGTGATGGACTGGCATCCCTTTGTCCCCACTACTTGCTGGGATTGGGTCTGGCTCCCCCGCGACCCTGATGTGGATAAAGGTTAGAAGGTTAAAGGTTGGTTAGAAAACGGGTGGACGGATATTTCTTTCCCACCTCCAACAAGGTAACCAATCAATGCAAAAGGTGTCAAACCACATCAAAAACAGCAAACTGACTTCAACAAGAAGTTGAAATACTGAAAAGCAACTGCGTGCCAGTGTCGCGGATTCTGAATTTACACTGAGACACATTGAAGGGAGAGCATAGGTTGTGAACCCCCTAGATAGATTGTGGTCCTACAAGGTGATTTGATAGTCATAGCAGTCTTAATGAACATAACCTGAATAAATATACATCAGAAAAACAAAAAACAACAAAAAAGTAATTAACAAAAGGATCAAATAGTAAATGTCTTGTTAATGTGAATAAGGATGTGAAATCTTAGGTTAAGTAACTGTTGGCACCTTCTTTGCCAGTACTGACTTTAACTAGACGTTTCCTGTAGCTATTTATCAGTCACTTGCACCCATGTTTAGGCAGCTTCAAGTCTTTGACATCTGAGGTTTTCCTGCATGAACAGCCCACATCACATCCTGCCATAATAGGGTTCATGCAATGCCACTGCGGTGGCATTATAGACTGGATGTTGACTTGGTCAATCCAAAATCCAAATTTCTTGCATGTTCACATTTCTGACACTTTCCAGGTGCTCTTTGGAGACATTGAGATGTACTTTTTAGAGAGCAATGGTTTCATCCTGCCTTCCTTCCATGGAAACCATTTCCCTTCAGATTTTTCCTGATGGCTGAGGAACAAACACTGCCATTTGCTGCGATGATAGAGGCCTGGAGATCTTTGGGTGTTACTCTGCTTAGAGCCACCTTGGTCTTGTTTCAGTTCGTAGACTGACGGTGGATGGTGCATCTCCAAATGGGCAGAAATTGTTTTGTAACCCTCTCCAAACTGATGACCATCAATTACTCTTTTTCTGAGGTGCTTTGAAATCTCTTTTGATTGTGGCACAACATGATTTCATTAAGCTGCATGGCAAAAATTAGACTCAAATGGTCAGTTTCTTACCCTTACACACAACAGGACTGTCCAAACTCACTCCTTGTTATCTAATTATTTGACCTCTTCATTCTAATTAGCCCCTAAACCATGCCACATAAACTTTGTTTCAATTATTATTTCATACTGTATATATTGTTTTGTATTGGGGCATTTGTTCTACTTCATACACCACTTAATTAAATTAAAAAATCATTGAATTGGTAAAAATTAATCCTCTTGGTTATTAAATAAAATATTAAACAAGGATAGTAAAAACATGTAATTCCCATAATTACTGTATACTGGGACTTTTTCTTGGCACTGTAAGTTCATTAAAGCAGAGAAACAAATCCAGTTCAATTACAGTCACACACGCGTTGTCTTTTAAACACAGACAAAACATTTGAGCTATTTTTTATGTTAATGTGTTGTGTTAATTAAGAAATAGGTTATTGAAGTCACCTTCTGGAACAGAATACTCTACCACTCTCCTGGTGTACTGACAATGGTAAGCTCTCCTATTTTCTAGATTTTTAAGAGGTTTTCAATTTTTGTATTTTTCATTAACCTAATAAATCAGTGCTTCAGCAGCACAGGAATAATGAGGTGGCACACAGCTATCAGACTACTTAGTGTTCTAAAAGCTGATCCTGACAATGATTAATGCAGCATTCACCATCACCCTACAATATTGGGGCGCTACTGTTTACAGTACCTGCCATCAGACTAGTGACTGCTATAATGAAAATGTAAATGGTTTCATGTTGTCATGAGGAAGCGGGGTAGAAAAATATATTTCTAAGATGAATGGGTTGGCAAGAAAAATTGATATTCGGATAAAGCGGATCACAAATGATTTTAAAAAAACAATATACTTTTTAATTTCCATAACTCACACCTGCAATAGATTGTTTTTTGGTCATAGCCAACAGACGGCTAAGCAGGAGCAGCACTCAACAATATTACTAACGGCATATCATCAGTTTGTATGTATTTATGTAAGAGTGCAGATGATTTTTGTAAAGGATTTAAACTATTGTTGTTATTGGCAGCTCTGTTACATTCTGTTCCCATCTTTTTCACATTGAAAGGCATCCTACCTGAATCTTACTTTACAATGATGAATTTAATCTACAGCCACCTCAGTCCTGCAGTATCCTGCAGTTTTATTTTTCCCTCAATAAGCTCTGTTACTACACCTTGACAGCTGAGCTAGAATTGCAATTTGAGTCTAATTACAGTACATTTGGTAATGCATTGCATACAGTACATCCATTAAAGCTGGCTGTGTAAGATACAGCACGAACAATTTTACTTCATTCTGAGGTTAAACTACTGTAAATGGCAGCATTTCATCCAGGCAGTGCCGCAGGACAGGTCAGACAGGAAAAATGCTGTTTATTACCAAAGTCAGATGGGAGCAAGAACTGTTTTCTTTTAGTGGGGAAGAACAAAATACCTTTTCTGCAAAAGCCAGAAGCCATCAGTGACAGGTTAGGAGCTGAAAAAATGAACTCATTTGCTCTTTGGACCTACACTATTGCCACAGGCTCCCAGGAACTGAAATTGCTCCCAGGAAGTGTTGTCTCACCAAAGCTGAATCACATGAAAACACAAACATAATGAAGCAGGAAGCCAGTCAGGAAGTGTTACTCCTTGTCGATCAACATCACAGCATGGGCAGATCAATTCATTTCTGCACCTGGGAAGGTATGGAGGTTGCTACTTTGTTTTAAGATCTGTTTTTCTACAGATTCAGGCCAGTTATGAGTACAGGAATTTTTGCAGCACTTGCATTGCACTTTTGAGTTTAAAATCCTGCTGAGTCGAGGTTTTGAAAGCAAATAACAATGAACTGTTGGCAAGGATCGCGAAGCAGCTTCCTAGTGTGTAAATGCAAACACTTTGCTGTATTTTTTTTATTTTAAATTATACTCAGAGACTTTGTGAGCATAATTTGTGTATTCTGTGGTCTTTTTTTGAACACATTCACATTGAAAGCCTGAATTATATTACTGTGCAGACTTCAGAGAATTGTGAACGATAAATGCACAACATTCATTGTGACTAGATCAGATAAAGAGCCTTCAACATACATGATACCCAAGACATAGAAAGGGTGGTGTTCTACCGTATATATTTAAAACATATCTTAGATATATTCGTTTTGGGTCTCTACAGAGTCTTTCGCCATTAGACATTATCTCCTTCTTAAACCTAAATAACTTAGATAACACAAAGTGGTATTCTCTGAAAAACAGAAGGTGACAAATGTTTCAAAGGAGAAAAAAGAAAAAAAGATGAAGAAGCCTGCGGTGTTTGGATAATTGTGACATATAAACTCCCCTGCAATAATTAAGGGTGAAAAGATCATAATGTGATCTGTGAGCTAACATCTCACTCATTCCAAGAGACAGAACCTCAGCCAGACAGGGACAGATTGACAAAAAAGATTAGAGGTAATATAATAATATTCCCAGGTTGTCAGTTTAAGTTCAGCTGCTGAAGTAACAGTTTCCTGTGATGGTGGCCAGAAAGACAATAGACACTGAAGGCTTCACGTCTGCTCCTGCACATTTCACCTCAGTGAGTGAAGCTCAGTCCTGAAGGGGCCCTTGTGCACTTGTGCTCGTGCACAACTAGTGTCACAGCTCCCCTCAGCAACGATGTGCATGACCGCAGTTCATAAATTCAGTGCACTCGCATATTCATGAACTTCAGAACTGTAGCACAAAATGTTTAAAAGGCACACATGGGAGGGGAGAATGTTATGGAATTGCTAATACATTTTTCTTCCCCATAGGGCAGCCAGTGTGCATATACTGTACTATAGGCAAACCCAGGAGTCCTCTGCTTTGCGTTTACCTTCAGTACCTTCAGTTCACAAACAACAAGGACTTCATCACTTTTCTTTTCAATCACACTCCTGAGATTGCTCCTCACTTCAACTGTTTTCTGTATATCAGCAAATCACACAATGAAGAGCTGGCATGCATGCTGAATTTTATACTGATTATCTAATCAAGTGTAAATTTAATTTGAAAAACACTTTTTTTCTCATTCAATTCATTTTTTTCATAAACAAATAATAATTAAGGTAATCATGGAAATCATTCTTGAAGTACTTATTATAAATGTCATTGAAGGACAGGAGAGTATTTTCCTTGTAGTACCTTAACAAAAATCTCAAACTGAGCAAACCTGGTTATTTAATAGCAGAAGGTACATAAGGTTAAAGGATAATATAGCACTCCTTTAGACTTTAAACAAGCAAAACAAGCAAAACAAGAATACCAGGTCTCAAGTTGAGAATTAAAATGGTATTGACTTTAGGGTAGAGAACAGGAAACACTTATTTACAAAAAGAGTTGTGGGTGTCTGTAATAGGGCTCCCAATCAGTTGGCCTACTGTCGATGATCCTTCAAGAATCAGCTGGACAAAATTCAGTAAGATTCACTCAGTGACTAATTTAAATGGAAGTTGTTAACTGATGTGCGGGAGGGATAACAACAGACAAGTCAATCTCATCCAGCTGTTGTGTATTGCAATCATTACCGACTTTCGCCATATACAGTACATGTAACTCTCTTCTCACATCTCTTTGCATTCATCCTGCCTCCACCCCATCTTCACCTTTGCAGCTCCCACTTGGTTACCTGCTCTCTCTGAATAGGGTTCGAGCTACCTTGTCCTGAAGCCTGAAGGCTTCCTCTTAACCAAGTGGATTAAGATACTTAAATACTCAATAACAACGTTCGCTAAGCATCTGATTTTTGGATGGCGTTGGACTACGTATTTGTGGAGCGCTGGTCAAAATTGTGATCTAGCGGGATCGCTGTTTGGTTCCTCTAAGCAAAAAGGAACCCCTGATGCAGTAACAGAACCTTTGTTAAATGGAAAACTGACAAGTGAGCCTTGGAATTAAAAGAAATTGAGCAGGTAAAGCTGATAATTTCATATTTAGTGTAAGATCCTGACATACCAAGATAAACCTGATAATCCCCAGCGTTTTCATCATCAGCCATAGGTCAGCCATTTCTAAATGGGGAAAAAGTGTGCTTTGACCCCTTAAGTAGGTGAATTGTTCAATTGGTCTCAATTGGAGTTCATTTGAAATTAAAATGTCAATACTCTGTAGCTGTTACAGATCACAATTGGACATTCCCACGTGATTGAGACAATTTATTTGATAAATTGATAAAAACTCATCATTGTTTCAAATCTTCACAAACTGATGATTTTAGGGTTACTTCAAGACCTACTAGATTTGTCTCTACAGGACCTTGGCTGTCCTGACTCAGTATATATAATAATCCCTTGAATACATTGTCACCCCCCTCTGTAATTAAAGCCATTCAGCATTACGCAGTCCAAAGCTTAGCTATGCATTCAAGCTCAGTGTTTCTTATTAATTCCCTCTTCTGCGGCAAACAGAGGAATCTAATTAAAATCTCAATTGCAGACAATAATGGAAGCCTGCAGGTAATGGCTGGAGTAGAAACTGAAAAAGTGGTATTAAGCTTAATTTTTTTTGTTAAAGAAACAGAGTAATGTCAACAGAAAAGTTGAGACATGTGCATCTTAAATTCTTCATTGGAACATGCTACACTCAGCTAACTCCTTTCCCAATGGAATGCATAACACCTCACAAATTATTCTGAAGCAGGTGGAATATTTTTTTCGGAAAACAAATACAAAAAAATGCAATCTGTTTTCCTCTGCTTTGCAATACTAGAATTCCCTTATGCGTGACAAAGCCGTTTCCACAGTGTAACAGCACTAGAATGCAGTTAAATCAACAATATCTTCCCTTGCAAAAGGAAAGTTTGCGTTTATTCACTGAAAACAACACCTTATATAATAAAGCATGCTAGCTCACTACTAAAGACTCCAACGCCCTTCTCTGGACAGGTGGTGGGGATGGTTTTCTTTTTCACAGGACAGCAAGGTGGAGCGGTAGTTGCTACTGCTTCAAAGCTCTTGGGTCTTGGTTTGATTCTGGACTGGGTACCTTCCGTGTGGAGATTGCATGTACTCTTTTCCAGCTGCTCCAGTCCTCCGAAATACCTTAGAGGTGGATGGGGTGGCAAGGTCAATTTGCAACTCTACATTGTCTCTGTGTCCTTCTTACAGTATGTGTGTGTGCGCCCTGAAATGTCCTGTCCAGGGTGCAGCCACAGATAGCACCGTCTTCTTCACGCAATGACAGAGAGGTGAGGGCACACTCCTGTTGCTCCAATTGACAGCTGACATCTTAATACTTCCTGCACTGGAGCTCAAACTTTAAAATCGGGATGTGGACATACTCTAGGAATGGAAAATGACCATCACATTACTGTGATATACTGTATTACCTATACAGCTCTGGAGATGCAAAGCACTGTACTGTGTTCACCTGACCACTGGCTCTGTAAATATCTTGAAGGAAAGAGAAAGCTCTTGTAGAGCTCTGATTCAGTACTTGTAGCCATCTACAATAACAGCTTTCTTTCTCCACAGGAGCTCTCTTCAGTATCAATGGAACAAGTACTACACTCCAGTTCTTACCTCTGTTCTTTCACTGTTCTCTGTGAAACTTGCAGCAGAAATCTGTATTTGTAGATAGAGTCCTGTGATGGAATAATATAGTTGGAAATGGATGTAAAACTCTTAAAAAGCTGTAAAACTATTTTCTGCTTGATTTCACAAGGCCACCACAGACACAGCATTTCAGTTGTATCTGTCAATTTCAATCACCACTTCTGACCTGCAACTTTTAGCTTTATAAAACTCCAGGCTTATTCTAATCCTATTGGATATTTGCAAGCAAATTATACCAGACAGGGCAACACTGCAATCAATTATAAGCATGAAGGGCTAATTTTATCAATAGAGAAATCATCTATAGTAATTCAGGATCCTGTTTGGGTAATGCATTCATGATGTCCTCAATTAAAGTTAAGAGCATTTACATTACAATGGCTGCAGCAGCTGTAATTGTCAATTACTGAAATGTCAAAGTCAATTTTCTTGAAAAGAGCCTCAGAATTCCACACTTCCAGCTGAAAGACACCTAAAGGATATGAACCCAGATCTCGAGACAAAAGAAATAAATAGGACTAAGTAAAAGAAAAGGCTAATCACATAGTTCTCCTTAATGGTGCAAATAATATCACTGAGACCACAGGAAACACGCAGCATTGAATTTGTTGTGATTATTTCATATATATTTGTATTTTCAGAACCACTGAACAAATTGAGCACAGTACTGTTTAATTTAATCAAGTTTTATTTCCGCATTGTTATTTGATAACAATTGGTCTGTGATTTGCAGTACCAATTTTTTTTTGGAGGGGGAAGAGATATCCTTTTTATTTTGGTTAAAAATACCACTAGATACAAAATTAAAAACCACACGGAAAGCATCTGATTTGCCAGATTTAGGGTTAAAGAAATAAATGGAACGTTGCCATAAAGAAAAAGGAATCTTTCACACCAGGTATACAGTAGGCAAAGGGATACAGCAGGAAGAAGTCTTCATTTTCAATATATTTAGTGCCATTGACACCTCACTGTTCACTTGACAAAGCCAATCTTTGACAAATCATTCTGGAGGTGTATCATTAAGGTTATTTATAAAACATTTCAGATGGGGCTGAGCTCACGTGAGCTGTGCATTGAAAACAGTGTGAAATTACAACAGTTTAACAGCCATCCTATGTCTCGAATGCCTGCTGAGTGTAGCAGTTTTGCCCAGAAGAACCTGCTGTTACAATAGTGAGATGCGATACTGTGCAAGCACAACTCCCTCCCTCCAGGAAATGGTAAAAAAAAAGACAAGTTGCTCTACTGCTGTATGTAGAAATAAATTCCCTATAACGTTTCTCTTTTTTTAGCCTCTTCTTTTCCGAATAATTTTTCTTGCACAGTGTTAGACGGTAGACCTGAATGCTGATTTTAATGCATTTAAAAAAAGAAAAAACATAATGTTTCCATTTATTGGAACCAGTCTTTTGAAATATCACTCTTTGCAGTTGAACTGCCTCATCTTCGTCTAGGACCATTTTAATCTGCCATCACTTCTAATACTGCAATGAATAGTAAAAAAACGCTGCCCAGCTGCAAATACACCAGTGCAGCCAGCATCTGCAGCAAAGAATCATGTTCATGACAAAGCAGGAATACTTCTGCTGCAAGCCAAATACAATCATCTTCAATTTCTGAGTCAGTGTCTTGAGAGATTGCTGCATTTATAGGCAAACTTGGCCAACAATTCAGCCGAGTGTCTCTACCTGATTCATTGCTCTGGTGAAGCGGTATGTTTGTCTTCTTTAAAACCTGTTTTTTTTTATTCTCTGTAAGTCCCACCGACGGTTTAACTGCAGAATGTTCCGTGCGTGGTGAGCAGCATTTACATTCTTTTCTTTATTCCTCCATTTGAGTTATAGACAAACATTTAGGGACACTGGCAGTTCGGAAGTAATTGCCGCCCACTGCCTATAAAGTCCCAGTTTAAACGCAGGCCAGAGCAGTGTGGAAATGACCACTTGTTGTGTGGACCACTGATTTATAGAACCATTGGTTACCTGGCTCATTGCATGCTGATGATTACACCACAGACTGTTATTTGCATCCCAGTGCTGGAGTGGCTCTACAATTCCCAATTCGTTCCAGCCATGGCTTCGTTTCATTCTTTCTGATCTGGGATTGGTATTTATTTTTATCCCACAAAAGGAAATCATTCTGCTCCAAAATGTCAGGGGCGGAAAAATTTGAAATGACACTCACTTTATTTGAAAAGAAAAAAAAGATCCAGAGGGGAAATAATCTGAAAATATGAACATCTGCTAAACTCTGTTGCAAAAACATAGAACCTACAGTATAACACATTGGGTGCCTGTGGTATTTTTCAAACTTCTTCTCAGCACATAGCTCAGTGCTGATTTACTGCTGACGGTCATGATGATTTAACTTCATGGTGTTGCCTTCAACCAAGGAGTTGAATACTTTATAGAAGACTTAAAGCAATACAGAAGTTTAATCAGCCATGTAATGATCTTAGAACAGTTGTATTTAATTCATTTGTAAGGGTGAGGCCATTTACAGCTGAAATAATAGAAAGTTTACTGGTGCCTAAGAGAATAAACAGAGGTATTTGTTATATTGATTTTAATATCAAAGTCCTGATTCTGAAGCAGTCTAATTACAATGAAAAACAGGTAAACAACAACAAGCATTCCACTGATGCCCTTGTTAGTTATTGACACAATTTGTATAATAATGTCCTTCCTTTCACAGTCATTAGTATCGTATAGTCATTGAAACGTAACCACTTGTTTTCGCAGTTCCAATCCAAGGGAGACAAATATATTTTTCTAAAAGGAAGAAAGGCGAGTGCTGGAGAATTTTGTCTCTACCCAGCTCACTCTGTAGCATGGAAGGAAAAAGATTGCAATGAATATATTTCAAGTAATATTCAGTGTGAAAACACTAAATGACAAAGGTGGTGAAAAGAAATTATTACAATTTAATGGACATATCTCAGAGCATGGGGTCTGTGATGATAAGTATTGTAATTAAGCAATAATTAGTTAAAGTAGTTCACAATGAATTAGTTATGCATGAAACAATGTAGGCATCTCTCTGAGTTGTTTGTGGAGGCCTGCAACAAACTGCCCAGCTTTGCAGTTGAAGTTGATGATAATAAACAATTTAGGAACTGAGGAACTTAACTCCTGGCTTGCCCTGTTTTCTCTTTACCCCTTCCTCCTCCCGGGTTTCTCGTACGCGTCTAACCTGAGAAGCATTCTCAAAGCTTCTAGAACATTCCCAGAAGCCCGAGTCTTCTCAGACCATCTCCAAGACTCAATTCACAATTCATGCCATTGTGTTTTTCTCTGCATTATCTATCGCATCTCGCCCACTTCCCTGCATGCCACGTCTCTTCCCAGTTCTTATTTCACTCTGCTTTAGAAGAGTTGCCCACAATATCAGTCTTTTGTCGCCATTTTTGTGTCAGAATCTTTTAACCCGTGCCAAACCATCAATGAAGGAAGATGAGCAGCAGTGGTACAGTATTGTGGTTTCTTTACATCTTCCTGAAGAATACTGCACTCCATCCATCACTTTCTAACTACTTTACCCAATCCAGGAGAGTGGGAGAGCTGGAGCTTATCCTGGCAAGCAAGAAGCCTAAGGTACGAATCGCCCTGGAGGGGATGCAAGATCATCACAGGACAGAAACAGACACAACCACTCACACGCTCACCAGGGCCAATTTTCCCACAAGCCAATTGACTATCCCAGCAACAGGCAACAAACCAGTATGTCTTTGTGCTGTGGAGGGAAACTGGAGCACCTGATTGAAACTCAAGCAAACCTGGGGAAACTCCATGCAGATAACAATTAGAGTGGCACTGTTGCTGTGCCTTTACTGTACACAGTAACTGTAAGTACAACAGGAGTGATACAGTCATCATTAACTTTGCCATCAATGCCATCTGATTCATCTACTGCCATCATCAGCACTTCACCATACAGTACAGTACATATTCGTGTACAGTGGTCTCATCACATCGTCCTGAAGATTTGATACACTAATGACTGTAAGGATATGTGCTTAATGTTTATTTGATAATATTCCTTTCTATAATAGAAAACTGTACAGTGTTGTCTTGTCATGCTCTTTTGTTATTCAGCATATTTAGGTTGATTTGCATGGTATATTATGTATACCCATGGTACGTACAGTATATGATAAAGCAGAGCTTTTTCGCACTACACATGTGGCTGATCTGACATCAATTCCCTCCCAGTTGCCTTAACAGGAGAAAGACACTTGGGCTTGTGAGATGATAGTCTTATTTGGGATGCTGTATAGAACAATTCTTCCTCTTCCTCCAGCTAATTCATTTTAAAATTGAACAGCAGAACGGTACGCACCAGCCCATCAAACCAATACAGCCACTGCTAAGGCACTGGAAATAATTAAATTCAATTGTAGTATTCAATTCATCTTTTTAAATTGCAGAAAAAAGTCTTCCCACATCCTGCTTCCACTTTTCCAATCCCTACAAAATGAAGCTGCTTCTGGGTGCTTATGTCTATGCTTGCCTTAACACTTATATAAAATAATAATGAAAAACTAGTTAAAGTATTTTTCATCATCATATTTATTATGACGTAATTATCCTCAGGAATTAGATCACTGCAGTCTTTTATTTGCCTCTAACAGTACCTATTCAGTCATCCAGGCATCCCATGAAAGAAACTAGTGTATATTCTTCAACAACATAGCTTTGCAACGTTCAATTCTCCCGCAACCCTCTGTGTAAAGAAGGGATTCTTGTCCTCAGTTTTAAATGTGCAAAACTAGAAAAAATGTTTCAGTATTCTTTTTCAAGCATGATTTTCTTGTGACTGAGGCTGTATATGAAAAAAATGTGTGCCAATCTTTTGGATATACTGTAAACACAGGATTTTTTTTTTTAAGAAGTTAAAGCTGTTGAATTCATTGGAAAGGAGTCACATTTGAATTCTGACAATATATGGTACTCATTCACTGCAGAAATTATCACCTGACTAGAAAGTGTTTCATTTCAAGTAAGTTATTTCCAATTCTGAGATGATGATGATCATAATAAGTAATATTTTCTTTTTGAGAATTGTTCTCGTTTTTTTTTTCTCGAGGGGATTTTGCTGAGAGAATTCATTGTTTTTTTCGACTTTACAGCCTTGTTTCTAACTGGTTATCCAATACACCTATTCAACATTGAATATCAAGTAACTAATGACTTAATAATTTATTTTTAAATCAATTGCAAAAGATTTCTTTTACGTTTACGTTTGTTTAAATATTGAGATTTTTTTAGACAAGCATTCCTTGGCAAGCATTTCAGTCAGTTCTGTGCTTTTACAGCACGAATTAGATATAACGTGATGAACTTGATACTGTCGCTATTGTTTACAAGGTGTGAGCTGGTTATAACCTGATTGAGTATTGAATAGATGGAAAACAGTCACACATGAGTAGGATTGCACTTTAAAATATTCGTAACCAGATTTTTATGGGGGGTCGATATTGTATAGCTTTCTTCTAATGGAGTAGAAATCCCTGTGTGCCTTCTCCTTCAGTATCTCACTGCCAGGTCAAAACTCTTAGATGAGCTGATTGTCAGTCTGAGGTAGGTGCAGCTGGTTGTGTATTCCAGTGTGTTGTTGCTCAGTGTGAAGTGGTACCTCTTTCCCTGAGATCTGGCTTTCTTCTGGAAAACCATGACTCTGGTCTTGTCCAGATTGACTGTCAGCGCCCAGGTCTGACAGTACTGCTCTAGCAGTGCCAGGGTCTGCTGCCGCCCCTGTTCTGGGTCCAGATGAGCTGTCAGTGCCCAGGTGTGACAGTACTGCTCTAGCAGTGCCAGGCTCTTCTGCCGCCCCTGTTCTGGGTCCAGATGAGCTGTCAGTGCCCAGGTCTGACAGTACAGCTTTAGCAGTGCCAGGCTATGCTGCAGTCCCTGTTCTGTGGGCAACAACAGGATCAAGTCATCAGAGTAGAGCAGGAACTTGATCTCTTTATTGTATAGTATCAAGCCAGGCCCTGCACGCTGCTCCTCTCTGCACTTTCTCTCTCTGATTAGCTATTTCCCTGCTCCAGGATTAGCACGCCCATTGTACTGAAAAGGGAAATAAAACCATCAGTGAGCCTCTCAAGGTGTCTTTAGCCTGGCATTCTCCAAACGGCCAACTGGTGCTGTGCTGGTTACAAAATCTTTGTGCGGCTGCATCCTTGTTGTGTGGTAAGTCATTGTAAATTTTCATCAATGTTTATTTAGGTTGAAATGTTTTGAATTAAAAAGGTTTTCACTTTAACAAAAACCTATTAAAATGTAAAACCCTCCTCCATCTTCATCGCCCTCTCCCTCCCCCTCCATCGGTGTTACATTTTCCTATCGTTTAGGGACAAAATCCTTAACCTGTCTCATGGCCTTTATTCCTGTGTTTTCATGGTTGTATTCAATTAATGTATGATATTATAACACAATTAAAACACTGTTTCGATAAAATAACAGTTGGGGACTAACTGCAATATATAGAAAAGTTTCAATCATGATGGTGTTTCCCAGACATCTTCTCCTTAAGCCCTTAATTCACAGTGAATCCTTGGTTATTATAATGTGAGCTTTTCTTAACCGGGGGGTCTTCAAGAACGCAGCTGTCACGTTATAGCAGAACTGACTATACTTGCATATGTTAAGAAAAGCAAGACATGCAGCATGTTGTATTTACGCTGGATTATCAAGGTGCACATTCCGTGCAAAGACACAGACTGTAAAAGCTAAAGCATTTTTTTTCTTAGAAAAAAAGTATTCCCTTTTCAGATTTTCCTCCCTCATTGTTAGCATACGTAAATAAAATTGTGTGCATGTAGCGGATTTAGGAATTTACATATAACAACTAAAGTTCATACCTTAATTATTTTTTATATTAAGTAGCTGATTTGCAGATTATTTTAGGTGATGAGCACTATGGCTCCTGTCGCATCATCCAGGTGAGGCTGTACACTGGTGGTGGTGGAGGGGATCCCCATTACCTGTAAGGCGCTTTGAGTGGAGTGTCCAGAAAAGTGCTATATAAATGTAGGGACTTATTATTATTATCTTTGCCTTGTGCATTCCATATGCAAAACACCTGACTTCATATTTTAGCTGTAACATGAATACTCACAATGTGATCTTACACGCACATAAACTGTATATATGAATAAATTCCTCTGCAACCAGTAAAGATCCATTCACCTTCTCCCAGTTATTTAACATTCAGCCTTGAGGCAACAAGAATCCTGTCCTTTCATACACCATCATTATTCTGTTCCTTGAAGTCACACTAAACATTTGCAAAAGTCATTTTCTCATTTAGATTCCCAAATCTACTGTCCCTCCACCTTCCACGGGTGTATCAGTTACTGGCTATTTTTGAACATACCTGCTCTTTTCTAGGGCAGATCTGATGAGGACTCATGAGGTTTAAAATAGGTAAAGTGCATTCTTCAACTTACAGAAGCGGCTGGTTAGATCTGATTTAATTGTATAACATTACAGTTAACTCTTTCAACGGCTTAAACAGACCTGGGCTCAGATGGCCTCAGCTGTCAGTAGCTATAGACAGCTAGCTGGCAGTGGAAGCCTGGCATCCATATAGTGAGACAAGCCTGCTGCCTGTGGAGCTGCCTTCTTTCCAGAGCCATACTGGATGAGACCTTAGAGGCCACTTAAGGTTAAATCCCCTGTCACCCTTGTACTCATCTAGACAGCAGGGCTGGCTGTAACCAGTGGAGTGCAGCAATGGGTCGTCAATAGGTTACTGAGCTCACAACCCTTTGGTTATGCTAATGATCCCAGGAACCTATCCTCATGCTGCCTGTCTGTAGGTATCTTTGTCTTGCTGTTGATTAATCTGTATGTTTCGTATACTGTATGTAGTTACTTTGTCCTTTGACCCATCCCCATGGAGGCTGTCTTCATGATGTCACTAGGAGTGGTCTGGTCACAAATATTTATCTTCTGACAGGCCTCACTTAATGATTTATGGGAGAGTAGTTTAATCCAAAGTAGCTATTAGTACATTTCTTTCGGTCATGTGAACTTTTGGTCACATTACTGACTCAAGGACACAGGACAGCTGTATGTATACTTAAGACAATGCCCATTGTTCTAAACTTACAGAGTAAGGTATTTGCTGGGAACTACAAACATTCAATTAAACCCCTAGCAATATCTTAAAATATATCCTAGCAATATCTTAAAATATATCTACTGCCTTTACAGATAAATATTCATATTAATGATTTCTTGCATTAGACTGGCAATTGTGAAGGATGCACCCAGTTGTATCTGCACACAATTACTGAATTCATCATTATATGAAATACCTACAAAACCAATTTACCTCACATTTTGGATGCTTTTTACCTGAGCCATTTATTTTAAACTGAGATGCCTTCTGCATGCATGAAGCGACCATCTGTGATGGTGTTTTAAACAATAAAAACTAGGACTTAAATCTTGGACTGGTTTTGCATTTCAAGTACATATCTGTGGTTAAACATCAAAATTATA
Source organism: Lepisosteus platostomus (assembly GCF_059453375.1). Lineage (NCBI taxonomy): Eukaryota > Metazoa > Chordata > Actinopteri > Semionotiformes > Lepisosteidae > Lepisosteus > Lepisosteus platostomus. Next base: position 4,721,970 of record NC_142613.1, read on the forward strand.
GAAAGGCACCAATTCTGAAGCAGGATCCTTAAATATATTATATAAAATACCTTAATAATCCAGTTTACCAGAAGCTTATGTGGAGAATTAATGATCTGGCAGTGCAAGACAAGGTCTCAGAGAGGACATTTACAAGTACAAAATAAATGAGAGCCAGACAGCCAGACCAATTAGCGTTTAAACACATAGGGGTCAGAGCCAACAGGAAAGGAGAGAATAAATTGGAATAGAAGGAGCTGGACCGTAAAAGACTAAGCTTGGGTAAAGCTCCATTAGTTTTACTATGTGCTTAAGGTCATTCCCAGATGGGAAACATAATATTCAGTTGTTGTTGCTCATTCATGGTGTCAAAACTTGTTTCAAAATCTCTCCGTTGTAAAACAAACACTAATGTTAAACTAGCTCGAACATAACTCAATTTATTAAAACACAAACGTGCAGAGGATACTTGCAGTGCAGGCTGTATCAGTCAGTGAGCTGGTGCAATCAATGATGTTTTCCTGACGCTGCTGACAGGGGGAATCTGTTTGGGGGTGGGCAGGAGTTGGGGGGGGGGGCAGGGGGTTGAGGCAGTTATGCTACCGAAATTAATCATCTCTACTCTTAAGATTTTCATGTGTCTCTTTATAAAGGAAATCCAAAGGTAGGATTGTGCGCAGAGGCCTTTAGTGCTCAAGCCACAGTCCTGACGCTACCTTGTCGGTGCTTTCAGGCAGTCAGGGACAGTTGTGCAGGAATCCTGAACCAGTGCCAGGTGGAATTTTAGACTATAAATGTGGAATACGGCACATATTGTTCTTTTCTTTCTTTCATAAGTAATGTATGTAGTTTTATGTCTATAATGCAATGCTTCCTTCCTGGGTTTACTCAGATTTTTATGAGAAATATTTTTCCAGGATCTTCACCAGTGGTGGATAGTCCTAATAAATAACCTTTTAATAGAGACAAGTAGGACGAAGAAAGCTCCACAGCTGAAACATTGTGCTTCTTTTCTTCTCTTTTCAGCCTGGAATGAACCTTTACTTGTTCCTTTGCAGCCTACGCATGCTGACGCAGCTACCTACTTGAACTACTTAATAATAATTCCTTACACTTATTACAGAATTATACTTATTACATGAGTTAATTAGAGAGAAAAGCTTTTACAGTTTATTTAAATCACATACTCTGGAATTTTAAAAAAATACATTGTTACTTGCACATTTTCAACTTTCCTCCCCTGGTTTTCATTTTCATTTCACAATTCTGTACTATGTATGAAAAGTGAGGACAGAGGGGTATATTTAATGTTTATCCCTATAGGCATCAAGTTTATGCACACTAGTTGAAGTAACTTACTATTGACCTATGGACTGCTGTTTTAAGTATGTGATAAAATGCAAATCTCACCAAGACTCAGAAACTGAAAAATAACTGAAATGAGAGAAAAACAAATACATTTCTGATAGCACTACTTAAGATTCCTTAAGAAGTCCCAAATTCAAACCTCTTCAGACAAGAACAGTTCTATTCACTTTTGGTAAGTACAGAAGGTAACATAGTTAGGCCACTGCTGAATTGCTCAGCATCCCTATTGTTTCTGCTGATTTGACTAGAACTGTTCAGTGCACAGCTTTACAACCCTTTTCAATCAATAAAGTTGATTTTTAAAAGTACATACTTGTAAAAACTCATTGACTCCCCTCCTGGATATCTCTTTCTAAATAGCTGATCCAGACGTCGCTCCATTTATGTTCTGATACATAAATCCTGTTTGTACTGTGCATTAATTCCTCTATACCTATTGATTGGTTGCTCCTTAACCCTGGAATTTCCTGGTCCCAAGATGCATCAAGAACGACCTGTGCACAAAAGAAAAGACAAGCAAAAATGCATTCTTCAAATTCAAATTTCGTTGGTATTCGACGTACAGTACTGTTACAGAACGTTCTGTAAATTGGCAACATTATATTGAACTGTGAAAGAGACACCCATTTCTTTGTCATTCAGCTCCCCTGAGAAATAAACTGCTGGCACAAGATCAAGAAAAATGAGAAAAATGAAAAATTAGAAACATTTCAGGGATATTGTAAAGTTCATATTCATTCAGGTGGTACAAAATCTACTTTTTTGTCAGCTCAGATCTTCATCACTTGACTAAGAAACACAGGTCAAGCAGAGTATTAAATAAACGTTCCATATTGTTCATGTAGGCCATTTAAATAATGTTTCCAACCAGGAACATCTTGATTAAGACTACAGAATGTACTGGGATAGAGTGCTGTATTTCTGTGTATTTCTCTCTTACATGCACTGCTTTGAAACACTAACTAACTAAATGTCTCGGGGAGACTCACACTAATCATTCAAGAGGGCTGGAAATTTTAAATAAATTGTGCTTAACGAAATGAGTTAAATTTCCCTCATCCTGCACAGTGTCACGCATTCTAGACCTACAGTAGCGTTCACACAACAGAAAGATCTTCCCACACTGGATAGAAGGGAGCTCAGTTTTTACACAACTGAAATGCAGCACCCACCAGGCTGAGACTACAGTAGGCAACACCCCACCCCTCCTCACACACACAACCCCCCCACAGCACATCAGGTAGGGAAATGAGAAAGATACAACTTCACCAGGTGAACTGAGGAGGCTGTTTAGGGAGGCCTAGACTGTACAAACCCAGAATGGAAATTTGCCAGGACACTGAGGTTAACACCCCTGCTCTTATGAACAGTGTCAGGGGATCTTTAATGACACAGGATTAAGGTTAACACCTCATCTGCAGGATTCCCAATCCTGACCCTGGAGGCTAACACACACCTGCTTGTTCTTGTTCCAGCCAAGCTCTCAGTTAGACAACTGAACCCTTAATAGACTTAATAATTGGATTAATTTCGGGTGTTTGACTGTTTGGGACTTTTAAACATATTAGAAGTTGCCATTTGGCTATTGTATTTCATATGTAAAATAAAATCCAAAACTGACTACAAAAAACCTCACTTGTATTCCAATCAAGCAACTTGTTAGTTCAATTAAGGCTTCAATTATGTAAATAAGCCCGGCTGGAATGAAACCCAGCAGGTACGTAGGCTTCCAGGACTGGCATAGGGAACTCCTGTCCTACAGCATAGTGTCCAGAGGGAAGAGTGCCACCTACTGGTCCTCCAACACCACATACACAACATGAGGTTGTTGAATGAATCCCCTTTAGATGGTGAAATAAAGATGGTAGCAGGTAAGTGGAGAATAAAGTGAAGATAGCAACAGAAAAGGCTGTAAAAAGAGACAGAGAGCATTAAACTACCAGTGCAATTTGAATTTCACAGTTGTAAAAAGTACTGAGGACTGGGACTCTGTACGCCCTGCTGTACATGCAGATACATGTCAGTAAATGAAAGGCAAGACCATTTGAATACATTGCTTTTTTGTTTTAGAAATAAATGACCCTATAGTTTCTATTTGCATTTTTAACAATTTCCCAGTTTGTTCCAAACTGTATTTGGTCATTCCATTTTTTTTGTGAAACAGTGTATTTAAATTTTTGGTTCTGACAAAATGTGGAGTCTAAGCAGGTTTTCAAGCAATTTATATTTTGCACAATCCCTCTTACTTTGATGACTACCCTGACTCTGGTAAATGGCATCTGCTCAGCACACCTCTTATGTATGTAGCATTGACAACATTGTGTCTGAGGCTAGCCAAATAGTAATCAAATTCCCAACAGGCTGCATTAGATTTATAGAGCAAGAACAGCAACACATTCATCAAAGGAAAGCATGTCCTATTGCATAGCCATTCTACTAATTTACACCAGACTAAAGAGGAAATTCCATGCATCCATCCTCTAACAGAAAGACACTTATAGTTCATATAAGGGATAGTTAAAGGTGTAGAATTTAAATCAAAGGCTGCCATATTAAAATTGTATAATACACTCAATCATTTAGAATATTTTGTACAGATTTTGGTCACCATTTTAAAGAGCAGATATTGCTGCTCTAGAATCAGTCCAGTGAAGAGTAACCACATACAGTCTGGGGCTTAAGGAAGTATCCTATACTTACAGGCCAAAGGCACTGAACCTCTTTAGTCTTAAACAGACAAGAGACTATCAGGAGACCTGATACAAGTATTCAAAATCGTCAAAGACACTGAGAGAGCCAACCCAGTGTAACGAAGGCATTCTTTCCGGACCCTATGCAGACGACACAATCCGGGGTAGAGTGAGGAAAACACGGGGAAAAAAAGCATGCAGGGGTCCGGAATGAAAACAGGGGGCATGTCCATGGTGCGCTGGTGTTCTCTGGGGTGAGTCCGGGGCAAACGATCCAAAACAGAGTCCAATGGGAAATCCAAGATGAGGTAAAAGCCCAAAGCCGGGCGGTCCATCCGAGACGTCTGACTCTTATAGGGAGGCAGGTGCACAAAATCAACACGGAAGTGAAAGAGCTGGAGTGCCCTTGAGGGGGAGGGACTACAATTGTGACACCCAGCATATTTCTTCAGAATGAACCGTGAAAAGTGAACCAGAGCACACTAGTGGAAACTATGTGGAATTACATTTACAACAGAGAACAGGGGGCAAATCTTGACACAAAGGTTGGTGAGAGTGTGGAGCAACAGCGACACCAGACATGTTGTTAAAGCCACTACCCTGGATTTTGTCACAAAACAGCTGGATGAGATCCTTTCCTGTGTTCTCATGGCTCTTTCTAATGCTCTTATTGATCTTATGGGTTACCCAGAGTCTATTCTGGAAGCATGGGGTACAAAGCAGTATGGCACCCTCAGTGGAACTTGAATCAAACCCAGGACACTGGAGCTGCGAGGCAGTGAGGCCAAGTGCAACAGCATTCCGCTCACCGAAAAAGTAAATTAGTGAATTATAAGAGAGGGTGTGCAAAATGTATCAACCATGATCACGACAGTGTTGTTCTAGTCACCTTGTTACCCTGCATAAAAAAGACCCAGACAATACCATGTCAAGAAATAAATGATGTACAGTAATTCAAGCTCCCCTCCCACCCCCAGGATTTTACCAGCAGAGTTTGAATGACGTCACTTTGTGTGAAACAGTACCTGGCGCCTTATCCAGATGAAAAATTGCATTCTAAAATCAGAGATCCCTGCCTGCTTTCTGTGCATGTTTTGCTGTGCTGTTGTCAGATCCCACAGGTCTATTAATGATGACAAATGGTGAATTTATCGGCCACCGGAAGCAAACTCATTATTATTATTATTTGTGAGCCGTACTGCACCTTCTTCAGACAGAGCTTTAAGATAATAGATAGGGAAAGTGACACACTATCTTTGAGAAAAAAAAGTGTAGCAAAATACTTGAGTGGTAATTTATAATATAAGAGTTCGGGGCTTAACAGATAGAGCTGAATCTCCACCTTCAGGGTGAGCCCTGTGTAGCACTGGGACAGGTACACTGCCAGCTAGAATCTGTAATACTTTAAGGAAATCATTTTAAAATTGCTGCAGAACTGAGAGAAAGTTTACCTGGAATGCTCCTTCATTATTCGGCTCCTTTTTGGTGTGTGATAGGATGCTAGAGCTTTTTTAAACCAAGGTGCTTGACCCCAAACTTTAACAAAACCATTTGTACCGTAATCTCTTACAATTCTTAATTTATTCAGTATCAGAAAACCAAGGAAGGGTCAGCGGTCACATTTTTCATCTTCACATTCTTTTCTGGTCACGTTTCCTTTAACTAGGTACCGCCTACAGTGTCTGTTTGTCATTTAACTGCCTAGTTGAATCAATTTACTTTGGATTATTTCCAGGTAATTTGCAAAAGACAAAAACTCACATCGTTGATTTTCAGTGATGTTGTTCTCCTTCTGATTAAATTATAGGACTCAAATATAAATATCTCATTTTTATAGGACTGCAAAGCACTGGATGGAATATTACCCCCTCCCTCCCCCCCATAAAGACTTTTGACTTTTTTTGAACACATGAGGGCTGAATAATGGCCGTTACAATCAACCAACCAATTAACTGATCGATCAATCCATCCTTCAATCAGTCTGTATTTGCTACAGCACCCTTCTCTACAGTTTGCTACAGACTGCTTTACAGAAGTGCTAACAGTTGATCACAGTTGATCACTGGGCGCCGAGGATAGGAAAATAAAAAAAACAGTGGGAGAAAATGAACCATTGGGGGTCACAGAGCCAGTGGCTGTCCCCCATCCAAGCGATCCTGAGGACTGCTGATGTACCCCCTCTTGACCCAGTGCACCCCACTTTCTTGAAGCATAGAATTGGGTTTGGGCACAAACGTACATCTTCTGTCAAACAAACAGTTTCAGTAGCGGCAGACTGACAGTCTGAAAGAATCAACAGCTTTAGAGGTCTGAAGAATGTTTCCACACATTTCAATTTTAATACTTTTGTTGAAGAATATAAATGCTAAATAGTGCATTAACCTTTCACAGTCTGCTCCCATTTTAAGGACACGCAAATACACGGTGCATTCACGTTAGAAAAACAAATGCTATTTAGGCCGGGTTCTTTGAAGTGCTGAAGTGTTTCTTTCGATTTAAATGCAGATCAGTGGGTCTCCTAGGTTGTCTGTCAAAAGAAAAATTAAAGCCTGAGGTAAGAGAGAGGGACAGAAAAGAGACAGAAGAATTGCAAATCTTTGATTATTTGTGTTTTATGCCTCTAGTATAATCATTGTCTTTCAAAATAATATATTTTTATTGATCTCAGTTCACTTTGGTTCATATTAGTCATCATAAAAATGCAGAAAGATAAGCTGCTTGTTATTGTGCTGGAAAAATCCCTCACTGATACTGTCATTTGAAAGACACGTATCTCACAGCAATAAGCTAGGTAAAACACATGATATAGTATTGCTGCACTGTTTAAAATGTCAAATTGTGAATTGTTTAACCTTAGATATTCCTGATCACTCCATCTTTTCTCCCTCCCCTCACTGCATTATTTCATGATACAGAAAAAAGAAATTCGAAACCACAAACTTCGAAGAACAACATTGCACATTGACATATTGACGGCTCTTAAAATCTTGAGATTAATCTGTCCCTAATGAACCAAAGTGAAAGACCATTATGCATGGAACCCAATTGCACCACCTGCATTCTGAATCAGTCAGGTCTAAGGTTTTAATATATTTTGAGTTCTGTGACAGGGTGGCTAACTGACATAGTGTTAGTGCTGCTCTTTGTTGCTCTAGGGCTCTAGGATTTGTTTATGACCTTGGGCACCTTCTTTGTGGAATTGGCACATTCTGTCCTACCCCTCTGGGCTTTCTTCAGGTACTCCCTGAAACTCCTACTGTTCAAATACGTGCTGGCTAGTTCAACTGGCATCTCTGAATTGTTTCCTTACATGTGTGTGTGTGCATGTGTGCTCTGAGATGGATTGGCATCTCATCCAGAGTGTACTCTGCCTTGTACCTGGAGCATGCTGGGATAGGCTTTGGCTTGCCACCATCTGCATTATGGGAAATGGATGGATGTTCTGTGATAGTCTGAGAGCCAGTGCACAATGTTAGCCGTTTGCGATAAAGTGTCAAAGTAAATGGCTTTTAATATGTAAATGCAGCTAATTAGGTACCGCCACACAAGAACTGAAATAAATCACCTACCGACAATGTTTGTTTTCACCTTTTCCACTGCTGTCCGCCTCAACTCCTTCACACATTCACCACTTCTCTCAGCTGCTACCAAACACCTGTCCTCTGTTTCTTTCTGAGAAACAAATGGAAGCCATGTTATCCTCCCTGCTCTAAACTAAATGCATGAAGGACTTGTGACGTTGCTAATATAGAAACTGTGCCATACAGTATGTACTGTAGAGTGCTGTAGATGGGCAGAGTTTGGAAAAAGTCCACTTACTGTACACAGTTACAGTATGTGTTTCATGACAACATTGTAATTTACATATACCTAAGGTACAGTACAACAGCTACCTAGAGGAACAAAACCAGTCAACAGCTGCATGTGGTCGGATTTGAATAAATGGAAAAGTTTATTGAAAGATTCCCCTTCACTTTCCTTAAAAGTATTGATTATTAATTAGTGTTCATCTTGGCCATTCAGTGACTCCAAATTAGCAAATATGTAATAGCCTTAAGCCCTCTGGAGACTGTAGCTCTTATTCCAACAACTCCTTGTTGTTGCTTTGTCTGCCTCCCTCCTCACCTCACCCCTTGCAGTGCGTCTGGTGCCTGTCCTGCCCACTGGCATTAACTCAGCCATTTTCTAGGCTCAAAACCTTCTTCTTTTGACGGGCCTTTACTTAACTGGTTCTGTTATTTTCCCCTCTGCTCCTACCGTATCCAGTAAACCCATTTGCTGTCTCCTCTCATTGTGTATTTTCATTGCACATGTCTTCTGTATTGTTTCTGTTGTTGTTTTCATTCTGTAAAGTGCTTTGGGAAACCACCTTTAAAGGTACTATATAAAATAAAGTTTTATTATTATTGCTTCATTCTTTCATGCTCTGAACAATGCCCAGCCTAGGGGCAACCTGCAGAACATGACATGAGGGGCAGATTCAGACCATGGGCCACATTATTAGCTACTATAATGCACTTTCAGCAACACGTTTTTATTCAAATGATGGATTCTCCTTGATCACTGATTGCTGTCATGAACTAACTGGTCCCCAAACCAAATTCTAATCCTTCTGAATAAGAAGGATGCAGGTGAAATGCAAAGCAGGCACTCAGTGAAAGCAAACAACCAAAAACAAGATAGTACAGTAGTTTTAAAATGTTTACTCCTGACTCCAATGCTCTCTTCAAAGAAATACTGCTGTCACAAACAATTCCGCTCACAAACCCCTTCACCTATCATGGCAAACTTTGATTTAACGCCTCACTAAGACAAATACTTACTTTGCTTCTGCCTTTCAGTGAGACCGCGCTGTGGTTTGTAACCACCACTGCACCGCCAAAATACATCTTTAATCTACAGCACATCATAAATATAAAAGTGACAGAGCCTCACATACAGTAGGCGGATTCTCATCTGAGTGGACAAATGAGGTGTGAAAAAGACAAACAGAAAGTGCCTTACTTTGATCTTAAATAACAGCTAAAGCACGAACACCAGGTACGGTACATGTCTGCTTCTGCCTCAGCCTGCAGACTGGTGAACTAAATTGTGAGCCGTGTACCGTCTTGTTCAATACATACTCAGGGTCTTCCTTTGTCATTCCGAATCAATTCTTCTCAAAAGAGAAAGAAGACGCAGATACACTTTCTTTTGTCTTCATTATTAGTGATACAAGTGTCTCCATTAAGTGCCTTTCATAGATTCATTTTCTAACCACTTCATCCAATACAGGGTTGCGGGGGAGCTGGAGCCTATCCCAGCAAGCATCGGGCACAAGGAAGGGAACACCCTGTACGGGCCGCCAATGTCCATTAAGTGCCTGTTTACCACAATGTATACATCTTTACTGGTACTAGCAGCAGGAACTTAAAACCAATTAAAAGACAAAAAGAAAAACCCATACCACTTATAGAAGAATTGATTCATTGATTACTTTAACACTCAGGTTTCATTGCAAATACTATTACAAAACCCAGTCAGCTCTACTACTTTAGTAACCAGCCAACATGTCACCCTAAAAAAGAGGTGTTATACAGTAGAGTATAGTGGTAAAAAATTGGTTTCAAATTGCTTTCAGCGTTTTATATTCTGTTTTATATTCTATAACTGTAATGAGCTTTGAATATTTTAATCTTTTTAGTGAGATATATACTATGCATTGTAAAGGGTTCTGAAATAACTGGTTTTAAAGGTGCTACAGTATACTGTATAGAATAAGGAGTCTGGGTAGTAGCAGTAACTGTATTTTCTTAAACAATATCTTTATTGGTTTTCCCATATTAAATTTGAAATGAGAATATGTGAACTATGTACAAACAAACAACAAAAAAGAAAACAACAATAAAAAGGAAAGATGTGATAAAACATCGAGTTTGCATATTTGCAAATAGCTCATACGATGGCAGTGATTCAAAACACAAGTCACATACTGTAGGTGTTTGTTTTTTAACATTAATTCATGTTTGTATACAAGGCTTAAATGTATTACCTTTCATAAAGTAGTTCCTCTAATTTAAGCCTTTACTCCTCTTCTCTCTAGATGTTACCCTTATGATTCTCTAGTACTTTAGAAATGAATCAGAAATCCTCTGAATTCCCCCATTTTTTATTTTAGGAGATAAGTTATCTTTTCCAATGCAACTGTAAAATTAGTAGGAGTACCATCAGTGTAGCAACAGAAGCAGCAGTAAGAGAAACAGCAACAGCAGCAGTACGGTGAGTCACACTTTTGATATATTCTAGGCATAAATTATAAGACAGTGCTATAATGACTCTAATCAGCAAAAGCCAAATTATTATGCTTCAGGGGTGGGGAAAAATGCTTTTCCTACTAACGTAAAGAATAAGAAACACTTGAATAGCTAAATGATCAGATACCTTTGGACACATTTTAAATTGACAAAGCATCTGGCTGTAGACAGATATTTTAATATAATAAGTGTGATTCATCTTTCCTTAATACATTAGCAAAATAAAAAAATGTATAATTACAATTATAACACACATATCAGGGAGACTGTAGCAGTGAGGACCATCATATGTTTGAAACTACATTTTGTCTATATTCCCCGATAGGCAACTGTTTTAATGACAATGTAATGAGATGCATTAAGTTAGATGTTGCAGTCCTCGCAGTGGGGTTCTGTTAAAAAGCATTGCATTCAGTGCTTTTAAGCTATTCACTGCATTTGTTGCCATTAAATCTCAGAGAACAATGAGAAATTCATTAACATTTCATAATCGGTTTGGTTACTAGTACGTTCAGTAGCAGTAAACCCTTCATTACAGTTTGAGTGCCCAGCCTCTCCCAGAACAGATTACCTGCGCTGTGGGTGGTGGACAACCCCCCCTCCCCCACCAATAAATCGTCTCTCACTATTTTTAAGGGAGTCATCGTGATCTGGCTTTAAATGGAGATCCGCCAATTAATCGAGAAAAGATTACACTCAGTTTATAAACTAGTGCAGTTTGGAGTTGTGACTTCGGAGAGAGATCTCCAACACTGATCTGGAGGAACACGTGTCCCCTGCAGCTGAATTCGTAATCACATGCTGATTTTTTTCAAAATATTTTTTCTGGGGCAGATTGTTTTAAAATTGCGTTCAGCTACTAAAGGGTGAAATGTGTTTAAACTAATTTCTCAGTGTCAGAGCTGCCCTCATCCTGGTGTGTTGCTTGAAAGGCCATCATTTGGTCCTCTCCAGGTGGAAAGAAGTTTTTTTTTGTGTTAATGTTTGATACATTCTCATTCACACCTGTGTCTTTTCATCATAGAGTGGTGACTTCATAAGAGCTCCTAGTCAGAAATAAGAGAAAACAAGCAGAGGGGTGTCTGGTAAATGTCCTTAAATTATGCTGAAGTTTCTGCAAACAGTACCCTTGAAATAGGGGGACTTTTGAAACTCAAGACTGAGTGTAGAAACAAGTTAACTCAAAGTCTAAACTACTGTAGGCAGCTCCTTTGTAGTCATCAATTAACACCGGAGATTTGGAGCTCAGACTGAAAGAAAACCAGTGGAGACGCGGTTCTCCAGGTCTGCAGTTCGAAACCTTTGGTTCAGGGCTCAGGTTCCATTACAAGAAGATTGTAATTTAAGTCTTGTGCCTCTGTATGCTTTAGGAAAACACTTGACCTCAATTTCGTGAGCACATGATGCAGTGTAAATGAGTACCGGTGGTTTCTGAGGGAGGTGGCCTGGGATGGACATCTATTTAAATGGGTGTTTTCACTCTTGGTCTGATTATCACCACAGAAACTGACAGCAGTCAGGGCTTTGGGGTAGTGGGTTCAGCTCCAAGGTGACGCTGCTGTTGAAATCTTGAGCAAGTTATTTTGCTCAAAATGCTCCAGTATAATCCCCAACAGTAGAAATGACTGCAAATATAAAAGGTTTTGGAGAAAAGCACCAGCCAAATAAAAACAATTAGTTAGAATTTTTTACCGGCTCCATCTCTAAGAGGGTTTTTCATATTGCAACTGTCATAAAGCTATTTTAAACTAATCTACTTAAACCTGCAGTATCTTCTGCAAGTCTGGTACGCAATGGTACGTTCACTCTGTTGACATGCAACAAGCTTCTTTAAAATGATGAGTAAGCTGACATCAGGTGTTGTGTCTCAACTGAGCTAGAGGCCTGTTGCTTATTTTTTAATCGAGAATCGCCAATTATTTCCATTTTACACCCACTCACTCTGGAAATACTCATTGCATCTGACTCAAATTGATAGCCATAAACTCAGAAGAGATTGAGATGTAGCTACACACCACTAAAATTTGACATCTTAGCATCTTCACAATGTCTTGCACAAAAACCAGTACCGATAGGAGTGTCTGTCACTGATGCCCCTACAAACCCGTAGGCACCTACAGTAGCAAGTCACAGGAGTGGCTGTTTCCCAGTTTCTATGATGTATCTGTATTCTTAATGTACTGTATTTAGACATTGTATTGATTTTATATGTACCTATAGTTCAAGTAGGTAGATGTGTCAACATGCGTAGGCTATGAAGGACCAGGTAACAGGTTTATTCCATGCTGAAAATAGAAGAAACACAACATTTTGGCCGTGGAGCCTTCTTCAATTTGTGACACACACCTCCAAGGCTCCAGGGCCCAAACGTTGTGTTTTCTTTCTTTTATTTTCAGCATGGAATAAACCCGTTACCTGTTCATTTGATTATATATGCTTTGGCAAAACTGTAACTTACTGGGCATGCCAATAAAGCTGCTTGAATTTGAATCTGTGGGGGAGAAGGAGAGTTGGTTGGGGGGACTTTTCAACCAGCCTTCTCAATCAGCTGGTCCTGAAGGTTACTGATCCAAGGTGTTTTAGCTATGCTGTCTTTAGGTTGGTTGATGTCAAAGTCAACTAAATCACAACACAAGCCAAAAAACACTACCCCACCCACTGGAACAAACACACAAACAAACATAAACTGGAATGCACATTAGTGGAATATCTGACCAGGGAAAGAAACAGCCAGGAGAAACAGACCTTGACGAAGTACAGGCTCAGTGACCATAGAAACTGGGATACAAAGGCAGACTTGACTGCACAAAGAGGACGAGCTGTGCTCCCACTGCCAGCGGGGAGAAACAGAGACAGAGATGCACTTTCTGATGAACTATGAGCAATATTCTGGGATTAGACAAACATTCTTGCCAAAATAACAAATCTAATTCCCACTCCTGCTAGAATCAATACAGCTCCCAATCCTGGAGATGGGTGAGGGGGGTAGGAACACAACAGAGCTACAGCACAGAACCTGATCTGTCAAAGCCTGAGGAACAGTAAGCCTGTCTCTGTCTCTCAATAATGTTCTATAGGTTTTATGTTGTAAGTAAATGTTCTATGACGTATTTATTTATTATACATTTATTATAAATGTACAGTACGTACATGTTGCATTGACTGTATACATGGACTGGACTACACTGTAATTTACTGGTCAAGCCAATAAAGCTGTTTGAATCTGTTTCCCAGAAAGCTGGGAGTGCCCTGACTAACTAAGATCAAACCTATCCCAACATGGTCTTCTTAAGAGAGCTACTACCAGGCAACACCGGAAACTGCTGGACAGCAGCACAGCCCAGATTTGAACTGGCAATATCAAGCTTAACGTGTACTCTATATAAATAAAATAGATTCCTTTCTGATTCATTGCAGGGAGTGTTGCTCAGGTGTCAAAGTTACATTACAATTTACATAGCAAGAAAAGAAGATGTATGAGCTCTTGCTGTGCAATCCTTATTCTATACTGTTGCAGAATTTTTGAAGATATCCATCCATCCATTCACTAACCTCTTTAGAGCAATTTGTTCCAGTACAGGGTTAGAGGGGAAACCCTCTCTATCCCAGCAAGCAACTGGCTTATGGTGGGAAACACCCTGGATACAAACACACAGGTCACACATGGACACAAACACACACACACTCACACCAGGGCCAATTTTCCCAGAAGCCACCCCCTCCCTCAAATGGAAGTCATGGTCAGTGTCCTCCTGGAATGGAAGTACCCTTTAATACTGAATCTCGAGTTATCTTTGAAAGTATGCATATACAGTGTACAAATATACTTCGAAAGTATTGAATTAAAGAGAATCCCATGGACATCCTGTCTTCAGATTTTTTTATATATATAAATATATATCCGACAATAACAGGAAAAAAAACCAGATGCATTTTCTTGTCTTTCTTCAAAGGTCAATTTCTGGCATTTTGGCACACTTAGGATGTATATTTATTTTTCCAGGTCTACTCTAAAATGTATTCTAGCTTGGATAAAAATTTAAAAGCAATAAAACAAAGTATAGAAAATCTGCATATTTTTTATGAAGATAAGACCTGGACTCACCCTTAGAAAAAATGTACAATAAATAATAAAAAAAATAATGAAAATATTAAATTATTTACCGTTTTTACTGTTGCATTTCACTACTGCTAGTCCTAGTGAAGCTTCTTATAATGTTTACAGTTGACACAATTTTGAAACTTTTTTGCAGTCTTCTATGTTGAGGTGTTAGTGGGGCCAGCAGGGGGCGCTCACCCTGTGGTCCACGTGGGTCCTAATGCCCCAGTATAGTGATGGGGACACTATACTGTAAACAGGTGCCGTCCTTCGGATGAGATGTAAAACCGAGGTCCTGACTCTCTGTGGTCATTAAAAATCCCAGGGCGTTTCTCGAAAAGAGTAGGGGTGTAACCCCGGCGTCCTGGCCAAATTTCCTATTGGCCTTAACCAATCATGGCCTCCTAATAATCCCCCTCTATGAATTGGCTTCATTACTCTCTGCTCTCCTCCCCACTAATAGCTGATGTGTGGTGAGCGTTCTGGCGCACTATGGCTGCCGTCGCATCATCCAGGTGGATGCTGCACATTGGTGGTGGTGGAGGGGAGACCCCATTACCTGTAAAGCGCTTTGAGTGGAGTGTCCAGAAAAGCGCTATATAAGTGTAAGCAATTATTATTATTATTATTATTATGTACTTATACGGTACAAATTATGCACGCTTGCTGTAGACAGGAGGGTTCAAGTCTCTGAATGGTCGGAATTCACTGGATGACAGCTATTTCAACCAATTAGATGAGCCTTTGTCTGTAGCCGGTCCATTTGAACGTATAGCGGCGGTTCACCAGCCATCTTTGTTGCAATGTGTATTGGTTTTATAAACTTGCGAATTTCCATAGCAAAATGAAAGCACTTTTTTTCAAGGTAAGGGAAAACGTTCTTTATGTATTTCAGCAATTCTTTCGCTTTTGCGCATCCATTTTGCCGGAGAACCGACAAATTATCGATATACTTGGTGCTTCCCTAAACTGAAATGGAAAATGAATATTCCTATGAAAAAGGTGCGTTTGCTTTATGCTGATGAATCTAGTTACGAAAATACAATTCTGAAAAGCTTAGGTTGTCTTGTGTTTTTGTGATATATAACATACAGATTGAATTGAATTAGGCAGCCCTTTTTTAAAATCTATAAAAAAACAAATAGTTTTTCATGGCATCAAAATCTTGGACTTTAGAATCAAAGCCTTTTCTGGTTTTCATTCTATCTGAATTTCAGTCACTGAACTGAACCTTTAATAACTCCATTCACCTCCTTAATGAGATCTTCTAAAATCATTTCAGCTCCCAAGACTTGCAGATCTCAGATCATGGTATTTGCAAAAATATGTATGTATCATGCAACTGTTCAAGAACTGGAAACACATTTTTAAAAACCCTAATTAAGCAAATAATTACTTCAATTAAGACTGGTTAAGTGAAAGCTGAGCTGGATTGAATGCTGGGACAGCAGGATTTCAAGGACTGTGACTGAAGAGGCATGATTTATTTATTAATGTCCCATTATCAATTCAGCATAGGCACAAATGGATTTTCTCAACTTCTAATGCAATAATAAGTTAAGCCATGATATTATACGCAGTTACCGTTATCAGTATGCAACTCATAGACTGTTTGCTTTGCCTTAGTGCAGCATTCCTTTCAGTTTGGATAAAAAGAAACATTTAAAGAAAAACACCCTAAAAATTAAAAATAGGCCTCATCCATCTCACAGTCCTAATGCTAAGAAATATTCATGAACATTGATTATCTCATTACAAGTTACTGCTGCATATGGCGAAAAGTGCTATTCTCCTTGAAACCACACTGAAGACGGAACACTGTGTTAATATACGGATTACTGAACCACTTGTAAATAAGACTATTAAGCAAAGAAAAATGTCTTGTTAACCTCTGTGATACAATGTTTGCCTGGCCTTTTCGACGATCAAATTGTTCCTTT
Source organism: Lepisosteus platostomus (assembly GCF_059453375.1). Taxonomy (NCBI): domain Eukaryota; kingdom Metazoa; phylum Chordata; class Actinopteri; order Semionotiformes; family Lepisosteidae; genus Lepisosteus; species Lepisosteus platostomus. Next base: position 4,738,339 of record NC_142613.1, read on the forward strand.
GGAACAAACATTATAAAATGGGACTGAGGTGAGGAATTCTTTATAAGCAAGAGGTTGAAATTTCGTCTGCTCTCATATTCATCAGATGGGATTAGTCCACTTAGAAATGTCTGAATGACAGATGATACAGGGCATTTTTTTACTTCCATTCAATCAATGCTTTTATTTCTAAAATGATGAAACGAGTGTTATTTCTTATGTCTTTGCTTTTGCACCGTTATGCAATTTAATTTGCACAGAGACGCATTTTCTTACATGTGAATTGTTTTCATTAAGGTCAGTCCCTAAACTGAGCCCGTGATGCGCATTTTTATATATATATAGATCATAAGTATAAAAGTAGGTTCGCATCAGAGTTGCAAAGGGATATCAGACCTCTTTGAAGTATTCTACAGGAACAGGGAGGGCATCAGAGAAGGATTTAGGGTGTCTGTGCATATAGTGTTTACCCCCATCAAACCATGTCAACAGTAATTAACATTCAGGGTTGGAGGTTGTTACCCTGTGTTGGAATGGGGTCCTGTACAGAATGCATCCTACTTTGTACTCCTTGCTTCCTGGGACAGGCCCCCATCCAGCCACACCAATCCTGTTTTGGACAAAGAGGTCAGAAAGTGCTTGGATGGATTGGTTGGAGGTTGTATTACTCAGGGAAAGGACAACCTTAGACGAACCAAGATTTGATCCATGAATTGCATATCTGCCAGCAAAGAAACCCCGATGGGAGTCACTTAAGGTAACTGTTTTCAAAGCATTGCAATGTAGACCTCCAGCAAACAATGTAGACTATAACCTTGATGCCCAGCAAACAATTACTGCAGGATCCATACAGAGCACACAGACCCACCGTGTCCTTCAGCTCTATGAATAAACTATTTCACAGGGAAATAATTGTTTTTTTTAAAACATTGTTTCAAAGGAAAGACCTTTATCTGTTGGTGAAATGAACCGTTTTTCTCTTGTATATCACAAGAAAAATATGGTACTGTATATGTACTGCATTAAAATCTGTATGCAGTATATTCTAGCCTCTGAGAATTTGCACAGCAGTAGATATTAAATGTTGTTTTACTGACACAGTTTCTCAAGGAAATTCAATACACTTTTTAAATGTAAAGGAATTGCAGTGGTTGTGAACTCCAGTTCCTTTTTTCCCATCCAAACTGGATGTGAAAGCATCATCATCATCATCTGTATACTTTTCATCTAAAAGGATCTCAGTGTGCTGTGTATATAGTAGAGACACACGGCCACAATTGTGCACCTGCAGCCCCACTGCACAGTGATTAAGGCAGAAGTGAGAACTTAAATAAAGGGTGGGATCTCCGTGACACCAGACTACACAAGCCCTGAAGGAGTTTTACATGGGTGGATATTGTACTGTGTGAGTAATCATGTCAAATTTCTCTGTGCATTTTATTTAAAGGAGTTTCCCCGAAAACCTGCTGTTAGGAAAGGACAGGTGTGATGCAGGCACTTGTTCGGATTACCACTGGTTATGAGAAGTCATTCAAGAGATTGTATCCCAGTGACAGTCATTGCAAGTGTTCCTGGAGAAGGCATTTAGGAATATTACTACAGACAGCCAGAGACAGGCATTTGTTTAGCACTAAGAAAGCAGAGACTAGTCTGAAAAATCCCAGGAGGAGAGTAGATTCAGTCTGTAAAACAAACAGGTAAACGACAGTAATTCTTATGGAAATGATACTTAATGGCACACATCTTTAAGGGAGAAGGATCTTGGAATGTTAGTTATTGGATTAGGAAGCTTTGGTTACTTCTTGAATAATGAAAAATATATAAATACAGTTACTTGTCTGCATTAAACAAAAAAAAGAGAGAAAACTGCACGGCTCTGATTTCTTTATGCAGCCTTGTTCATACTGGGTAGTTTTTAAATTAAAGTCTGTAATTAATCTGCAAGCTGTCTCATTCTTATGACCGAACAAAAATGGATCTGGTTAGGAAGCAGGAAAAATAATCTTTAAATATTTAAAAAGAACGACTGAGTAAATAACCACTCAGCTAAACAAAAGAGAATGTTTGTACAGAATTAATACTGCCCATTACTGTGCACCTGTTTGTCTGAGATGCGGTGATCTGCAGTAGTGTTTTATGCACATATCTGAGCATATTACAGAAATAATGCTACATTTCATGCCATTATATTTCTCAATTCAAAGGCAATTACAGTTAGGCACAGTGAGTGGGGAGGCAAAATAGTCTTAATTACTTTAGCACCACTGACACTTTTTGAAATCACAAAACACCCTCCTCCCAACACACACAAACTGATATTTTCCTGTATCTACTGTACAATGAAGCAGTGTGTTCTATCATTTCACCTCTGAAGTGAGCATGTCATTATCATCATTCATATTTTATAAAGTGTCTGTAATAAAAATCTGCCATATCTTGCACAACAGAAACACATGAAATAACTTGTCACAGTGCCACTAAGAGGACAATATAAAGTAAATCAAAGACTCCAACATATGAACACAATGTCAGAAAAGGCTTGTTCAGATTTATACAATAATACAAATAACAATAATACATTTATATAGTGCTTGTCTGGACAATCCACTCAAAGCGCTTTACAGATAATGGGGACTCCCCTCCACCACCACCAGTGTGCAGCATCCACATGGATAATGTGATGGCAGCCAGAGTGCACCAGTACGCTCCCCACACACCAGTGAAGTGGAGAGGAGAGCAGAGTGATGAAACCAGTTCAGAGATAGGGAATATTAGACCATTATTAATAAAGACTGAGGGAATAATTGGATACAGGTGTACACTCCTTCTCATTTTGAGACAATCCCTAAAATCTAAATTTTATAGTAAAATACAATTTGAATTCCGGTGGCTGATGAAGTTAAGTAGTGTAAGCTGATGTATTATTGAAACTGAATATTTTACAGTCAGTGTAAACAGTCGCTGTTGACAGTTTTCACAGCCGTGTGGAAAACTCTAGCAAACAGTTTTGCGGGAGTATGCAACTACTGTAACTAACAACGGACGCCGTTAAAACTGCCGCCATGGCTTCTTTAAAAAAAAACGGGCGAAGGTCACAGATCCGTTAGCTACTACCAAACAAAAATGGGCCAGGTGGGTGGAATGACTTCCTCTCGTTTGCTAATGCCCAGATGTTCATTTGGCACGGCCACATGGAGCGCTATCGGAACCCTTCGAGGTGGCACACTGGGGTCAGCGGACAAACGAGGGCCCGGGGCTGAGGCAACATCTTGCACATCATCAATGAGATCTTAAAAATCAATCCCTTGCCTGCAGGGCAGCCAATGCAGTGACGGGAGCAGTGAATGGAGCCATTGAAGTATTGATAATCCCCTTCCCTCCCCCCAGGAGTGAAATGATGCATCTGACTTGATACTTAGGCTTCGCTCACACACAAAAATGACGCCAAGCAGGAAGAGATGTGACCGTCTGGGATGCCACAGAGAAACAGCAGTGCCTTACCATGCTCCCTAGAATGCATAGACGCCATCTTTGGTTTGAAACGTCTACTCTTTTGTACTATGAAATGCTCAGTAGTAGATTATCTGGAACAAATCTGCACTCGTTTGGGATGCAAGGCCCCTGAGGGGTTGCCTACAGTACTTCGTTCACGGTCTTTCCTGATGAGCATCCCGAACGAATGTCATTTTCTTGAGAGGCCATGCCAAATAGAATCCCTTCCCAGCCCACGTGGAGTGAAATGCACGCTCATGTGGCATGATAAAACGCTAGGAGATGCAAATATATTTATGAGACTCCTCTTTGCATTGGAGAGTGCAAATTCCTTTGGTTTTGGTTCAACTTTGAGCTCTTGATGGATTGAACTGAATCAGTTGTTGACTTAATTAGTCAAAACTGCTGCTATATTACAGGTCTGTACCTGTGTAGCCCTTCTGCTTTCCCAATATAATTGGCAGAACGTGGAACTAAACGATCAGGAATAAGATCTCTGGATTAATCCTTGCATTGTTGTCCCCTGGATTTTGAATTGCTCTTATTGGTTTGCTTAGACTAGCACTCAATTTCCTGCAGTGTTGGAGTTTTAAGTTCCCTTGATGCCAAAGACAGTCAATAAATTATTGTGGAGGTTTAAACTTCAGCATTTGTTCAGCTGCAATTCCAATCACAGCGAATATTAATTACCGACCTGCATTGCTTTTAATACTTCGGTGACGATGGGATAGCAAATACCAGGAGATATTCCCACACAACAAACAAAACCATACATCTGATTTTAATTCCTTTTCCCTCTGCTTCTGTAAACACATTCACAGGCCTGTACTTGCTATGGTGTGGATGATGTGGCATAATAACACTGGCATATAGTGTGCGGTACCAAACATGTGCTTTGTTGTTGTTCTTTGCGCTGAAGACCACCGGTAAAGCTGAACTGAGCTCAGTGTTTAAAATATTAGCTTCAGCATCCTCTGTGGGTCAGTTGTACGTCATGTAAGTTTACATGGCGTCTCTCAATCAAACTATATGCTCAAAGTGACAAAGGAAGACTTGCAGAGGCACTTCATTTACATGTTGATTTAACAACTTAACACCATAACATTTTATGCATTACCTTCTCTGTTGTGTGCCTTATCTCCTCAGGACCGGAAACTGCTCAGATATGGTCAGGTATACTTATTCTTCCCGACTTTAACCAATTTTGTGAAACAATGAAAAAAATGACTGTGAGAGGTCTCTTCGACACACAGTAGGTAACCCCCCCCTCCAGTTATTACTTAATTAGCCATAAATATGAGAGCTTTAATCTCAAAATGTATATTTGAATAAAGGATTTAATTGTCAAAGAGAAAACAGGAACGTATAAACAACAAACAAAAACCCTTGCTGAGTGGAACAGAATCTGCCATTACAGAAGACAAAGGTTTCCGTGGCTACAACCTTAGAAGTGCTCAGAAGAAGGCTCTCCGTGACACTGCTTTCCCATATTGAGATGGAAGAATAAAGCAGAAGTAAATTGCAGTGATTATGAATAACTCACACAATGGTACTGTAGGTCTGTAGAAGGCATTATAAAATCCTGTGCTTCAACAGAGATCAGTGCTTTGAAGGACAACTTTGTGTAGAAGCAAGCATTCAGCACAAACCTCTCCCCTCAGGTGATAACGTGATCAATGCGATTAAATGAATTCAGTTCAGGGGGTGATTTTAAGAAGTGATCTTTAAAACTGGCACAGTTCACACTGAATTCTGACAAAACATGAATGGCATTACAAACACGACACAACAAAAACACTTTATCTGCATGAAGTAATATGTGGCACGCATAATAATGTGCCTTGATAGACTCAGAAATGCTATGTCAATATTAATGCTCCTTTGTTATTTCTCCGAGCAACACAATACACACTTAAGTACTGTAGGTATGAAATTATACAGCATTTATTATTATATGTTGAAAACAAAACACAGAATGGCTCACCCAAAACTGTTCATTTGTTATTTTTAATAAAGAGATGTAAATGCTTTGAAAATTTACATGTGACATACTGTTATAACAAATATTTTAATTCAGAAATTCTGATAGATCCTAATAAATGTGAGAGAGAAATGAGATTTGCAGAGCGTACTTGTGGTGTAGCTCCCCTGGCTGAGGGAATTGCAGCCTAGCCTAGCCCCCCAACTTCCTCAGTATTATGAGGATTGAGCCAGGGAGCTGCTGCAGGGGTGTAGATGGGGTGGTGGGAGGGGTACGAGAGAGTTGCACTACAGGAAGTCCAGGGACAAGATGTATATACTGTACATACTGTAGGTGAGCGGGAAGTGTGGAGATTAGGATTTACCTGTCTGTAACGGGAGCAGGTCCAGGCTCCCGAGAAGCGTAGTTCAGGACCCTATGCAGACGGTATAATCCGGAAGTAAGTGCAGAAGGACAACAGGGAAGAGACATAGAGGATCAGGTAAACAGACGGGGGGGGGCGTGATGATGGTTATCGGGTGCTCGGGGGGGGTTGGGGAAGGCAAACTGATCCAGACAGTCCAAGGGGGAAATCCGGGGTGCAGTCCAGAGTCCAGGAACCGGGGGATCCATCCAAGACGAGATAAACAAGGTTAAAATCAAGGCCAGGCACTCCGAGCCCTGGACTCAGATGGTCAGGACGCTGTGATGAAGCCTATGCCGTCGGGTCTCTCCTGGACACGCTGGTAGGCGGGGGTTTCCGGGGGTCCATCTCCCAGTGCTGAGCCAGGAATAGCGGGAGCACCAGGCTTATATAAAGATTGACAAACAGGGGACAGGTGCACCTAATCAACTAAAATAGGAAAGGGTCTGAGCGCCCTTAAGAGGAGGGATGGGGATCTATTAGAACTCTAAATTAAATTTAGATGTCATATCACCTGGATGATAAGAAAAACAAGCATCATTATTTTTTATGAATACTGATGTTAATTTGGGAAGATAGTTATAAATTAAGGTGGCCCAGTGATTAGATTGTATGTCCTTCCTGTGTTTGTTTGAGTTTCCTCCCACTGTCCAAAGACAACCTTTCAATTAACCTGGTAGGTTAATTAGCTTCTGGGAAAATTGGCCCTGGTGGCAGTGTGTGTGAGTTTGTGTCTGTGTGTGCCCTGCAACAGACTGGTGTTCCGTCCAGGGTGTGTCCAGCTTGACACCCATTGCCTGCTGGGATAGACTCTGGCTCCCCGTGATCCTGTATTGGATAAAACTGTTAGAAACTGAATGGATTATTAAATAGGCTTGAATTTTATTCCATAGCTTTACTTAGGTGTGCCTTATTAATGTACTGTAAGATTTTGCCCTAGTACACAGCCTAGAAATGACACGAACTATACGATAACTGAGTGACAGAGTGAGTGACGTGACAGAGCATTCAAGCAACAAGAAAAAAACAATTATATATAAAAAAACAATTATAATACGTCATATTAATAATGAAAAACTGCAGATTTTTTTAAACTAATTATTTAATATAAATTGTCCAAGTGGTGGCTGGACTGCATGACGTACAGCAAGCCTGGCGGTTTACCTTATCTCCCTTATAAAAAGAAGCATTTACGTCTTTTAAGCAAAAGGTAGCCATGACAACGCTCCTTCTTTTTTGGCGTCTTAAATTTTCTTGTTCACTTTTCTGGTGCTGCTGCGGGCAACAGTAGATGGGGAACACAAGAAAAGAAGAATTGCTTCCTTTTCCTTTTGCTCCATCTGCGTTCAAATCATTATTTCTTTATTCCAAGATTAGAGCACACTTAAGAAAAGGCGAACTTTGTGTTTCTTTTATGTTTTATATGAAAAGCAATAATCACAGCATACCAGCTACAGACTTAATAACAGGATTTCGTGAGGTTGCTCCCCGCAATCATCCCTGTTGTTTTAATGGGGTTTTACTCTGCTGCTCTGACTCAAGTGGGATTAAAACAGCACATAGCCAGTTCCTTATGGTGGGTTTAGACAAGAGGGTCCACCTCTGGCCCTGCTGAGCTGCAGTCCAGCAGGTTTTATAGGCCATTATTAAATCACCACATTCTAAACTTGGAACACTTTCATTGTGATCAATTAACCAGGTGGTTTGTTAAATTAAGTATAATTTAGAGCTAATTTAGTACCAAAGTCTGAGAACCCCTCAGCCCTCCAGGACCAGAGCTGTCTTAATTACTTGCCTAATTCAACGATCTTTAGAAACTCTCCAGTCTGGAATAGGGAGCTGCCTGTAAAAAGTGTGTGATTGTAAGTAGCTAACTGACCCAGCTGGTTCCTGAAAGTATGCAGGACACCAGCTTCAGCCTGTTCCATAACTCCTTTTGTAAAAGAATCTGCCTGTTTTAAGCTTTAAATGTGCTTCCACATAGCTTCCATTAGTGTCTTCTGATTCATGGAAAATAGGAGAATAGGCAATCCGTGTCTTCTGTGAGTTTTTCACGGAAGCTATTAATTACTTAACTAAGGAGCCAAAATGAAGAATATCAAAAATATTTAAGAGCTACATCAGTATGAATCAGGTCTCCACATCAATATGGTGAAAACAGACCGGAGTGGTGGCTTTGTGGCTAAGGATCTGCACCTGGTTGCCAGTTCAAATCCCGCAGCCCACTCCTACTCTGTTGGGCCTCTGAGCAAGGCCCTTAACCCCAACTGCTCCAGGGGCGCTGTATGAATGACTGAACCTGCGCTCTGACCCCAGGCTCTCTCCCTGTCTGTGTGTCTCATGGTGAGCAAGCTGGGGTATGCGAAAAGACGAATTCCTAATGCAAGAAATTTTATAGGGATAATAAAGTAATGTTGTTATGTTTTATTCAAGTGGACACCAAGATTTGGGAGTTTCAGGGCTAAACAAGACAGCCAATGAACACTAAGCAAAGCCATAAAGATAAAAGCTCTCAATTGCTTTAGTAACTTTAGGACTAATAATTTACTTCATTCATTAATGAAAGTCTTTAGAAACAGGTGACCTTACAAGCCTAACTAAACTGGGGGGTCTCTAAGGCCAGAGACACCATACCCCTGATGCTGTATATCTGGATGGAACTAGATATGATGTGAACCTACAGTATCAGACCTCAAAACTATTTGAAGTCTGGTCTCATAGGTCAAGGGGACCTTGAGGCTCAGGAGGTGCAGGTGAATGGGGCAGATGCTAAGAGACATGACAACACATTCAAGTTTAATCACATTACCTCAGTCGGGGTGAAGTAAAAAGTACAAAGTACAAAAGTAGTATATTTTAATATTCAAGAATAGTGATGGCATGCATTTAAAACACAACATGAACCTGAAAGGTAGCACTTTTAAGATACCTTAGACTAAGTTAAAATAATGTAAAGTACTGCACAAAAAGACAATGTTGTCCAGGAGGCACAGGGGCACGGATATCTCAGGAACTACCAATACACAGGACACTCTTTACAACATTTAAAATGTAAGAGCTGAATGTGAGGAACGTTTTAGAAAAGAGCATGTTTGTGTAAATTATTTTATCAATGCACAGCATGAATATGAATGCTTTCTGTGGGTTATTTGATATCTTAACGGCCATGTTTTTGCAATGTTTTACTTCATTAACCACATCAGTAGTCAATGTTTTTTGCATGGCATCTGTAAGATTTTGAATTCTAACAGATTACGTTAATGGTGTCTTTGAAGAACTGTATGTAACAATTGAGCTTTGGAGGATCATTCCTCCAAAGCTCCAGGACAATTTCCTCTTTTAGAAGATCGTGCAAGGTGCTTGAGATTGAAAAACACACGTCAAGATTAGCTAATAACTTTACAAGACAATGATGAAAGCAGACCTGAAATGATCACTGAAATGTTTACCTGGTAACCCAATACCACACATTTCAGTTACAAATCTGGAATTTCACTGACAAAAGATCAAATAACAAAGTAAAAAAGCGGTAAATGGTTTTTTAATTGATCAGTACTTTTACAAATTTAAGTCATACAGTTTTGTTAATCTTTTTTTTGGATGATTTGTGTACCATCCAGTATTTTCGTTTAATTCTTTATACTGCTGAAAATAAAGAAACCATAATTTGTTCTCATTTTTCTTCTGGCAGAAAGGATTACATCATATGTAGAAAAACCTCTCTCTGCATCTGCAGAGTTTTAGACAGCATTTACACATTTGTTGGTCGGCAATATGTGAAATTCTTTTTCTCTTTCTATGAAATTCAAAATACTTACAGGGGTACAAAAACAGCTTGATTTCGAACAGCTTCAGGCACAGTTTTTTCCCTGCACAGTTTGGTTTTGTTCAGACAGTTTTAGGTCATGTTCAGGTAGTTCAGAAAAACCAGGTACTGCATGAACATATTCACTGTATTCTGGCAGGATGTAAACACCATGAAGATCAGACATCCTTCAAGCCTTCAGAAAATTCAGGCCTTGCTTGTCCAAATGACAGATTTGTCAGGCTTTTCTGTAGCTTCATGGAATGGCTCTTTAAAGAGTTCTAGGCAGGTACAGTAAGTCTTTCAGCAGGAGATGGGTTTCCTGACTCCCTAATTTTGAAGATCTGAAGTGAGCTCTAGATGTGAACTGAAATATACAGTATCTGCAGTTCTTGCAGCTTTTATAATGCAAGGCTTTCTGCTTTCAAACGCCAGTTTGGGAGATGCCAGAAAATGTGTTCCATTTCCTCAGAAAGCAATTTGTACTTTCAAGGTTTTTTTTTTTTAAACCAGATAAGCCCGTTTACAGTTGTTCCTTGGACATCCAGTTATACAATCCTGGAATTAACATTGCAAAATGCCAAATAACAAAATAAAAAAGCGTTATAAAATTCCTATATATAGCATTATAAAAAAAGCATTATGCATTTGCTGGAAATGTCTTGACTATTTTTAATTCCTGATGCGAAGATTTTTCAAGATGTGCGAAAGACACAAATTTCTGTTTGCATCAGGGTGACATCCCCACCCATCACCTGATCACAGCTGTCTGCCTTGGTACATTTTGTCAGCTGTTTCTAAATGTCATAACTGCTGCTTATTAGGCATTTGTATGGTACGTTTATTGGCTACTTAGGATAATAAGCCCTGGTGTGAGTGTGTCCTGTGATGGAATGGTATTCTGTCTACGGTGTGCCATGCCTTGTGCCCATTGCCTGCTGGGATAGGCTCCGGCTCCTCAGTTACCCTCTATTGGATGAAGTGGTCAGAGAATGGATTTATTCTCATTAACTGTGTGCTTGTAAGTGATAAACACTTGTGGTATCGGGGTGTGGAACAAAGAATTGTTGTACAGACATCCTGCCTGCATTGGGCAAATCTGTCCTTATCACATGACTTATGGGATAATAATAATATGGGTGTTATTTAATTATTGTTTACCATTGTTCTGCTTGTAAACAAGCTTCATGGAACCAGAATCTGAAGATCAAGAGGGTTCTGTGTTTGCTACTGGAAGGATTCTGGGTTCAAATTCAAGTTGACACTGCTGTTTTACCATAGACCAAAGTACTTCAGCTGAACTGCTCCAGTAAAATACACAGCTGTGGAAATAAATGGGTGTAGATGTCCATTGCTTTTTTGGATAAAAGTGTAAGCCTGTATGATTTTTAAGATGAAATGAATTGCATAAGGATTCATTGATTTAAAGCTACAGTATACAGTAAGGCTTTTGTCTACATGGAAAGATCCTGAACACAGTCCCTCCTTGGAAATGCAACCTTTTCTGTACTACAATAAATACTGAATAGAAGAATTGAGATTTTGACAAAGTGTAAAAAGCTTTTAAGTCCACTTTTTCCAAAAATACCATGCACGCAGCACAAAACAAAGCAAAATCATCAGTGAGGAATTTTTGTTTTTGTTGCAATAGTTCTGAATTCCAGCACAAAATGGTCACTTCTGTATGACAATTTAGAATTCCCACTGCTATCCTTTGTGTGTGTTTCATTCATGTGCATTGCAATGAGCAGAATATCAAAGCTTTCAAGCAATTACTGAAATAACAGTACTTGGATTCTGTTGCATTACATGTGAGCGATTCTGAGAAAGTGTTGCAGGAGACAGTGGGAAACAGTCAATTGCTTTGCATTGTGTTATACAACTGTGCTATTAAATTTGACTGTACTAAATCCAGCTGTACTAAATGCATTTTCTCCACTGTAAGTGGCTGTCATCCAATGTAATCTCCTTATTTACTTCAAATATCCAAACACAGCATGTCCATTTGGGCATGATTTGTTGATTCTAAAAGACACTTGTCATTATGCAAAAGTGATGCTTCCTAGGGAATTTGACCAAGATACGAATGTATTTACTATTCCCAGCCAGACAGCCCTGCCAGAATGCACACCAGGGAGTGATCAAAGACACATTTCCCACTATTGGATGTTGTGGATGCAGTTCTGGAATTATTGCAGCTTTTCAATTATGCTAAATTATACTAAATCCTTTCTGATGAAAGAAGATCTGCAGAAATAAAACATCCCTTTACCATCTTTCATTATTAAAACTAAAATGAGAAAATTGGTTTTGAAATATCCTTTTTCCCCCACAAGAAGCAAATAAACTAAGAGTAATAATGACAGAAGACAGTTTTAAACTCTACACGCCTAACACCTACCACTTTTTTGACATTTGACATTTGACGTTTGACAATAATGAGGATATATGAATTATTACGATTTTGCATTTCATTGTCATTTCAGTTTCTATTTTCCAATTACATGACAGTAACCACGGGCTTGACAATTTTACAAGATATTAAGTATAACCATAAAGCGAAAAAAGATTTACCTTTGTAGGGTGTTTCATAGCTGCCAATGAGTGACACTTATATCTTAAACAGGTATCAGCTGAAGGATTGCTGCAAGATGAGGGCTGAAAACCTGAATCACAATTTAATATCATGATTGGCAGAACTGAGAACTAAGAAATCACAGAAGATCTTTGTCTCTACTCACTGTTTTAAGATAAGTACTGAAATAATGTACCACAGCTTGACTACCTTGTAGCCAGATTTTTAGATGAGGTCTGAGAAGCAAGAAAAGCTGGGTCAGGTTAGACCTGGGAGGCCGGCAGATCTCTTAGTAAAACCAAGTTGCTGTTGGACATGGTGTGAGTAGACCAGTAGGTGGTGCTCTTCCCTCCGGATAAGAATTTCCAAACCAATACACCAGGATGGTGATAGGGGACACTGCTTGCTAGGAGGTTCTGCCTTTTAGAGGAGATGTTAAACTGAAGTTACGAGTAATTGGTACAGTGGCACTATTCAAGAGTGTTAAGCGTAGTCTGGCCTCCCCTAAATGTCCCCCATTCCCCGCAGTTGGGGAAGCACTGCTCACTTCTCCACGCGACCTGCTGAGCACATAATGGCACCTTGTTAGACGCTACAATTCAGCGCTGGATGAATGGGATCGCCTCCAATATTTGAAACAATGTGGGATCCTTAGGGGTGGATGCATATAAATGGAACTGATTATTGATATGATTATTGTAACACCTCTGAAAATGTGGGGTGGTTAAGAACAAAGTCGTGCATATCAGCAGAAGGTCAAAAGGTGTATGACGCCAATGTAGAAAGCTCACAAATAGGAAAAATTAATAAAGTAGAGGTTACATGCAGCATGAGTAAAAAAGAACTCCTGTATATACTGTATGTGGCTCTCACACTGTCAAGCACTTTAGAGCCTGTTAAAGAACTGCATTTCTATTAGAACAATACGGCTGGGATTCATCATGAAAGGTTGCTAAGATTACAGTCAACACTCAAACAAATTCTATAGAACAGCCCCATAAAGGTGATTTATGTTTATATATAATGTATTACCAAGGCTTTCTTCATGTGGTACAGAATGTACCAAACGAAGAGCTAAGCAAAGTGCGGGGTCTCGACACATTTAAGTACAAAGTACAAGGTCCTTGTTTGTAGAAAAATAAGCTGTGAGCCTCAGCTGGGGAATGTGGAGGAAAGCAGGTACTGTAAGCAGAACAGTGTCCTAACTTGACCAGATGAACCAGAACTCCAGCTGCACTGGGTGCCCAATGCAGCCTGGACACAAGAGCGTAATGAAGGCCCTTCTGGGCAAAATAGATGCTCGGTAAGGGCCAAGGCTCTGCCCATCAGTGGCACAGCTGGCCTTGGGCGTTACAAGTCTCACAACCTTAGGAAACAAAAACCCCCAGAGAAGCCAGTCGCTGCACATACGAACTGCGCTTTGCAGTTGTGTTGCGACAATTCACAAAGAATTCCATGTGCTAATAGAAAGTCTGTTGAAGGGAAGAGCAACAAAATACTCTTCCACTCTCTGTTGTGTTGCGACAGATCAGCATCACTTTTGCAAGGTTATCATTGCAACTTTGTTTCTGGATTAGGAGTAAGTGACTTGTGGCTGAGTAGAAACAAATCCCATGGTTCTGGGCAATGTCCTGCCCCAACTCGCCACCCCCACGTTCTGGCATTAGGTGCAGGGAGGAGGGTGGTAAAAATATACTCTTAAGACTCGCTTCTCCCCATGAAGAGTTGGAAATTCTGTACGACTTCCTTCAACTGGCCATAAACGTGGCTGTTCTGGAGGATGAGAAATTGCAAACTAACCTGGCATAATTCATGATGATGATTGTAATTCTTACATGCCACCACCATTCTTCACATGACGCAGATGGTTAAGATTATTGCCGGTCAAAGCTTGCTGTTAAGGTTGGCCCGCCACTCCACAGTGGGGCGTGGCTACGCTGTTCTCCAGAGGAGCGTGAGGCAGTCCCAGTGGCTAGCGGCCATGTCGCCGCTCTGCCCTGATCACCGTGCGGACAGCAGGTATTGAATCCTTCCACTGTTTCTTCTCGGTGAGCTGGCACTGACAACCAACTTCACCCCACTGTTGAGACATCTTCCTGCGTCCCAGCGAAGCCCTTGTTCCTGGTTTCCAGCTCTCGGGGATTCCACTTGGGAGCTCTGCATGTGGCTGTGCCGTACGGACGATTCCAGTGGCAAATGAACTATTTCCATTGGTAATGTATTGCACATCCGAAAAAACATTGATGATGATCAGGAAATGGCCCTTGTGATGTAAAACAATTTTACCTCACATGTATTAAACATCAATCAATCTCATCAACGTTTAAGCCACTTTTACAGTAAAACTGCCTATGGAAATAGTGTTATTGATTTAGTTTATTTAACTAACCCCTGTTCAGTTTCATAAAGAAGAATTAGTTATCGTCTTTGTAGAGCACAGGGAATGGTATACCAGAAGTCTATGCCCTTCCTTTTTTGCAAGGTATCATAAACGTTTGTCACAGCACCTCAAGACTATCGTACATATACTGTAGCTTATCTAAGGACAGAATGCATTCTAAAACACTAAAAAAAACAGAAAACTAACATACACAGAGTTAAAGACAGAAAAGTAGAAGGGAGCATCATACAAGGATCTGTTTGTGATAGTGATCTTGATGTCTTGATGAGAAATAAATGACAACTTCTCCATACTCGAACTTTTTACTCGTTTTTTGTCTCTCCGTCACGAGTGTGCTGGTCAGAATTAAAAAAAAGTGATCATACATAAAAGCACACTAATGTATTTAAATTACAAAGTAGTGAGGGAGATGCTTTCAAGGATGAGGAAAATGATGCAAGGAAAGAAAAAAAGAAATTATATTTGAACTTGCAAAGACTTCCTCTAAAGGCAAGTTTGGATACTACTGATGTTTGTATGGATCGACTTCACTAAAGGCTTGTTCTCACGTCAGAGCATTTCTGGAGAGGAAGTATTGCATTAAGTGTGATAATCACTGTTAGCACACAGCAGGGGTGAACTCAGAACTTTGCAGCTCAAAGACTGAAGGCTTTAGCTCTTTGCCTTTTGGGTCTCCTTGCAGTGAGTACATTTAAGTGATGCTAAGAAGCGTACAAAGAGACTGAGGTTTCTTTTGTAGTGTTGCAAGGAGTCACACATATTGTACGTAGCTCAGTGTTGTTGTGAAATTAGTTTATTACAAATGCCCCCAGAGAGGCAAGCAGAGAGATATCAGCATGCCCTTATCCACTCCATTCTGCGGCACAGACATTTTGTAGTGCTTTTTATACCTTTGCTGTAGCAAAGAACAACCATGTACTGTATGTCACCATACATAAGCCTGGAATGTGGTGTCAGGAAAAAGGATATATTAGGAATTATTATATGTGGGCACAAGAATGCAAACTTAACAAAATGCTGTCAAACATTTTTCGGAGACCTGGACGGTTTAAAGAAAGATTTTTAACAGCCACAGGTCATGGCAGGCTGACCTGCCTTCTTATACATGAATGGAAAAACAAAAGAAAATAGGTCTAATTAAACTCGACACTTTACAGAAGAAGAGCAGGTCATACAAAATTATCAGAAAAGGTGCTTTCACAGAACCACAGACACCTAGAAAGTATTGAATTATAGATGAAAAATGAAAAAGAGAACTGAACACAGAAGAGTGACTCTCAGGAGGATTGTTGCTTGGGTAATGGAGATAGTGGATACATGAAAATGACCAAAATGCTCTAGAAAATTTGTTCTGCAAAAAAGTGTGATTTTAGTAATACTTTGACACGAAAATACTTCTTTCTCCTAATATACAGTATTGTTATATATATACACACATGGATAGCATGCAAGTAGATTTAAAAGAAGTACACACAGGAAATAAAGTACTATTTCTAAATTGTTCTTGGCTTGTGACACAATTAGCTCATCAATCTCACGGCTGTTTTCAAACTCAGAACATTCAGCAGGGGAACTTATTGCATTAATGCTTTACTTAGGAACGGAATGACTGTTGACGTCAGAACCTGCTATTGTCCTTTAGAAAATATCTTCTGCTTTTATATGCCAGCAGTTCACAATAAATTGAATGTGTAGTAGGAAGATTAGGGTGACCAGCTGTGAGTCCTCAGATTGCTGTTATTAAAAAGCCTTGTACCTGCTTAACCACTGCTCTTCACTCACAGTTCCAAAAATGAAATGGGTAAAAGGACCAGAGACCAGTTCCTTTACTTTGCTACTGTACCAGAATGGCCGTTCTCCTGGTACACAACCTGGATTTTCTTCGAGCCAGGAAGCCAGTAAAAGCATAAGTAAATTTAACTACTGTAGGACCGCAACATCCAAGAATGCTTGTGAATGCTCTGTGAAAGTTTGGAATACATTGTGAGATCCGGTAGGTCTGGCTGAAGCCGCCTGGCCAAAGGACAAGAAGGCTGCAACCCCATCTAGGAGGAGGGAACCCAGGGGCAGCGGCAAGGCGGAGATGGGGGGCTGGAGACAATTAGAAAAGGAGGTGTTTGTGTTCGGTGTACAGAACTAATTTCTAAAATGACGGTAATTGGGTGCAGCTATGTGTGATTGACTTCTGATTGTTATTCCTCCTGAACATCGGTTAATAACTACTATATTATAATCTAGGGGTTATTGCCATGGTCTCCTCATGACCGTGTGGGTTTTCATCAGATAGTTTGGTTTGCTTTTAGAGCTAAAAGTCATTCTATTTAGGTTAACTGGAGTCTCTAAATTGTTCCTCAGGAACAGGTGTTTGAACCTTGCAATGTACTGCCATTCTGCCCAGGGAATATCCTGTCCATTGTCAGCCAGGTCCTGACCTGCACCTTGTGTTGGACTAACACTGAAGATGGATGGGTGGTTGTTCCCTTAGGAAAATTTGCCACGATAAATATGCCTGGTAAGGCCTGGTATAGGTAAACGTTCACAGTTTTCCTATACCTTTTTTAGGAGTTCACTTACCTTGCTTTCAAAGAGCTTTCAGGATGCTTTCTTATAGTCTGCTATGATTGCATGGTGATTGGATAATTCTGCATGCTCTTTTCATAGGTTTTACTGCCTAAATACCAAGATTTTCCATGATAAAGTTTACCTGGCTCCATCCTGTGCAATGATAACAGAATGATCGTTAAAGAGTGGTTGTTGAATTGTTGTTACTGTATAGTTTATTGCTTTGCCTTTCTAATGCAAAAGAGAATGCAGTGAGAAGATTTTTTTTTAATCTTTTCAGAAAACGGACACTGTAGACAGAAAATAGGTATATCTCTATTAGGACAAAGAGTGCCTAACAAATTTCTTTTTGCTTTCCCCCATGTCCAGCCAAGCTTGGTGTAACTAATAAGGATCTTGCGTTGGTTGAAATTCAAATATTCTCCAGGGCTGGATCCCATGGAAAATGTTTTGATACAGGAGAATTACAGTCATTTCTTGCCCAAGGGGTGTTTGAGTATAATTTAAGATCCAAAGCAATGAGTGATAACAGCCATGATGCTATAAAGATGCCATATTGATAGTCTCAATAGCTTCTCGCAGAATAGCTCCCAGTGTGTATCGGTTCATATTGCAAAAACAGATCTGGAATTTCAGATTAATAGCTCTGGGAGGCTTGTGCAAGGAAACAAGTTTTCTGTTGCTTATCATGATCGTCCTGCCAAGCGAGTGGTAGAGACAGAATGGTGGTTTTTAGAAGAGGAAGCCTAAAACTATCAAATAGGTGTGACACATATTTGTGGAGAGAAAGAATGGGACTCTTCTCTGAAGCAACACAAAGCACTGCATTTATTCTCTTTCATCTGAAGCAGGACCTTGTTTAATGAAAGAGAAAATAAAACCATATTTTTCAGAGTATTTAGCCAATATTAGCCAATACATTATAACAAGACACATTATAATGTGCATGTAATCAGACGTCTGGAACATTGGTCATTGTTCTGGACTAGTAATTACAATGGAAGACATTGCCTTTGACCCTTGAATAAAGTAATTAAACCAACTTGCTCCACTAAAATACTCAGCTGTATAAATAGGTGTAAATGTCAGCCATATGTACTGTATAAGTGATACCACTATAAACATCTATACAACACAGAAGGCTAAAGGATTCATCTTTATGTTTTTTTTTTTTCATTTGCAACTTTAGGAAGCATAAGAAGAACTATCCTTACATAATGTAATAAAGTTTCTTAAAAAAAACAAAGCAAAATATTGTCAGCAAAAACAAAGAATTCAGCTTCGGTAAGAAAATATTACAATCTCATATAAAATCTCCAGAGGCTGACCTTTTTTAAGTGCTTTGCTGGATTGCTGCAGAACTCACAGGCAGTAGGTGAGAAATTATTTAAACAGTGGTACTTAAAACCAAACAGCTGCACTTGTATAGTTGAGAGAAAAATGGCATAAAGTTCTGTGTTATTTTGGTTATAGGACATCCATCCCTTCCAGCGTATAGTACATAAATGCAAAATGGGGAGAAAAATGACAGCAAATTGTTAAATGGCATTTTTTAAATTGTGAAATATTTTCCTTGATTAAACACATAAACAGTCCTTTCTGGTACTAACAATCATTGCATTCTAAATGAAAATATAAAAAATCTTCTCTACATGCATTGTTGATGTGTCATTTGTGTTTTCCTGAAAGGACAGCTTTAAGCTTAAAAGGTTTTAAATTAGATTTATTTGCTGTGAAAATTTCTGCTTCTCGGACATTCCAGGCCATTACTCTGATATTAAATTAAACACAAAGCCATATTTTTACTGCAATCATTCAGGATTGGTAAATGCAATTTATTTGCTGTGGGGTTTTTTTACCCTCCTTGTAGGATCTTGTGCCTCTAATGCTGCATAAAATGTCCCATTACACAGATGATGAGTGTCCATTTGTCAGGAAACTAAATATCTCAGTTTTCCCTGTCAAACAGACTTTCGCTGAATATAGTCAGAAACTGTAAAAAGGTGAGACAAAAGCTAGGCATGTATCTGGTGGTGATGAGGAGGATGAGGTCTTCTTGGGTAACCAAAGACATTCTCAGTGGAGTCAGTTTTCCTGTAACAACAGTGACAGGAAGTGAGCTGTCCCACCAGCTCCCCCCAGATCATGGACTGTGCCATTAATCTTTGACCTTGCTTGCTGGCGGTTAGCCTTCCCCACTGCACTCTATATAAAAGGAACACCCTGCCCTATGACTTTTGCATCGCAGGTGAGCTACGGGAAGCTGCGCCCCCTTCCACCTTTTTCTCTCTCTGTATCTCTCCCTGGTGAGCAGCACACCTCTGGAACCTAAGGGGCACTAAACCGCCTGCCTTGTGAAGATACAGACCTGCCTCCGGTCTAGTCTGTGTCGCCGTCCTTCGCCGAACTGAGTTTGGGGCTCATCTGCCTATTTGGTGGCACCTTGGCACCATGGTTAGCATTACTGCCTCGCAGCGCTGGGGCCCTGGGTTCAACTCCTAACCTGGGGTGCTCTCTGCGCAGAGTTTGGATGTTCTCCTCATTTTGACATACTGTAGGCTTCCCCTGGTTGCTCCAGTCTCCTCCCGCAGTCAAAAGACATGCTGGTAGGTTAAGTGGCTTCTGGGAAACTTGGTCCGGGTGTGAATGTGTGCGTGTTTGTGTCTGCCTGTACCCTGCAATGGACAGGCATCTAGTCCAGGGTGTACCCTGCCTTGAGCCCGTTGCTTGCCTGGATAGGCTCCAGCCACCCCATGTTGGGATTTTGTGAATGTACTGGCCCAATGTTTAGTTGTAACAGTAAAATTACTTTGGCTATTAGGAATCAGTTGGCAGAACAACAAGGGGTCTTCACAAGGACTCACAACACATGGAATAGATTTATTGATACATAAAGCAATGTGTACAAAAAAGCGTTCAGGGTAAATACTCGAGAGTCTGCCTGGATTCAGATGGCAGCTCATTACGGGAGAATTATCAAGCTATAGTGAGTATGCAGAAGAGACAGATAAATGCAAGGATAATACGTTTAGTACACCATTGGTAACACTAACTTCCTAATCAGGCTCATTAACATAATCAACATCTGCTCAAAAGTACAGTAGCTATTGCTACTGCAGAAGGATGGGGGAACACCTGACTGGGTCCGTTGCAGTGCTGTCCAATCCATGCTCTGCTGGCTCGGTTCAAAGGTTTAGACAACAAGTGTGGCGGTCACATGGTTCGGTGTCAGTCAACCAAGTTGGTTAAGCAGAGAGACGGGTGAGTAAAGGGTGATGATCTCTGCTTTTTAGCGGGGGAAAATACAGTAGGTGACTGGTCAAGGAGTCACCAGGTGCAGTTGTAGCAGAGCTAGTTCGGACACGGTGACGTCATCACCCTCTCTGCGCGTAGCAGGGACCTCAGCCACCTTGGTCTCGTTTAGCTCACTCGGCTGGTTCCCTGTTGCGTTATGCCGGTTACCTGGGTCCGCGCCCCAGGTGTTGCAGAGTGGATGGCGGTGGGCACAAGCCTGCTTGGTCATACAGTGGGCTTCTACATCCTGCAGGTCCCTGATTGGTTGGTCATCTTGTTGGATGACTGATCACGGCCTGTGACTTAGAAGATTATGTCCAGATGCCAGTTGACTATCTTGCAAGGCATCCTGCTTGCTAGCATTGCACATCCATTTTAAAGGAGTATTGACTCTGGATCTGGACTGTCCCGGGAAAGATCCTTATCCCCCAAAAAAGTGGTTAGAAAATGAACTGATGAATGAGCTTCTAGAGGGTTTGTACCCTTTTAACAGAATGCAGACCATATCTAAGTTATATGTTTTTTTTTAAAGTTTCTTCTGATGAAGGCTAATAATACACAATAAACAGTATTAATTCATTATTATTGCGTAAATACACAGGATCTCACATTAACTTTGTGTTTCTTAATTTTGAATTGGCACAAAATGTGTGGGTGTATCAGTCGTCACTAGTGGCCAAATCTTGACTTCCTGCAATTTTTTTTAGACCACATTTTCCATAGGTTAAGCCTTTTCTATTAATAGAGAGAGCCTTTCAATAAATGGCGCAGGAGGAAATTTGTCCATGTCACGAATGCTGTACATTAGGGATGTTATTTATATACATAGCCTATGATATCCTTTAAGATGACCACATGCATTAATAATAAATCGGGTTACCTGTGCACCAACAAAAGCAGGTTTTTGCTGCTTAATACTGTTAAAGAGATAACCCACAGACTGTCAGTTCAAACATAAAAGCATAAAATACAGCTCAAGTGCCCCTTTTGAGAATCTGTTTCAGAATTAAATACCCCCTATCCTATGCTTTAATTACAAGGATAGTTAAAAAAAGGAAAGGTTATTCTGACGGTACATTTTAATGGTCTGTGTTCTAAACATATACAGTACAGTATACTTCAGCATGCTCTCTCCAGTTACAAACATTTAGCTGATGAAGTAAGTGCAGTAATTGAGGTCTGGATGGTAAGTAATTGCTTGGTAACATCAGCTCTGCAGTGGATGTGTAGGATATATAACTTAAGCTGGGGTACAAAATTAATCTCCCCTTTGACGGAACAGATTTGTCTAAAAGTAAACAAGTGGATTTATTACTGGTTATGGGAGTTCACAGAGCACTAATTCCATCATTTTAGTTCTCGCTTTAGACACGAGAAAGGAAAGCAAAATGTTCCCTCCATAATGGCCACAGCTACTCGAGTAATGAGTGTTAGTCAGTCAGAGCCAGGCTTGGTGAGATTTTTCCTCATATTATTCACAGGCTGAAACGCTGCTGATGCAGACTTTTTTTAGGCAAAAATCAACAGCCAATAATCTTGCAGGAGAGACTGAATCTACTGTATGATTTGGACAAATGCCCAGAGCAAGGAGAAAGGTATAAAAGGTGTAAAAGAAGGTGTGATCCAACAGAGCCCTGCTTAATCGAACTGCCTTACCATTAAATTAGAGATCCTTTGATGGACTGGACTTTAAACCAGTCATGCCTCATGTCACTGAAGTCCCTCGGTTTATTATTCAGGTCCACTTCTAATTGAAGAAACAATTTAACATCCGACAATAATCCCGTAGAATATTTTGTTTGGGTTCTTGTGTTCCAAAAGTGAAGTACCATTTTCTACCAGAAAAACAAAAAAACTGCAAACTGTCTGTAGACATGTTTCCTGTGGGTTGAAATCAGAAATCAGGTGATTAAAAGTGTGCTGTCATGGGCTCCTACTATAGCACCACTGCAAACTAAAACACAAGAACAGAGCGATCTTCCACATGAGAATTGTAGGGGCCTTTTGGACTGAATTAAGTTCACATATAAAATTAAACATCAAGCGGAAATCTATGGTATACTTAAAATTGTTTGATATCATTCAAAAACCAACTATAATAGCAGTTGTATGACTTCAGTTCAAATCCGCAACACAGAGCTCAGTGTGCAAAAATCACTGTAATGTTTGTTAAAGCACACACCCTTCTAGATTTGGAGATAATTCTAATTCTGTCTAGCAAGAAATAATGTAAACGTGTAAAAAGGAATCATGCAGAAGTTCTCAGCCTCTGAACCTTTCCTGAAAAGAAAGGAAGTAGCAGTTTTTATTTGGTGATATTCAAGATAATTAGGGCCTTGCTTCACTTTTATGCCATTTGTAGAATTCAATCATTTGACATTCTATGGTCCACACAGATCTGAGCCCCTGTCATTCTGTGAGGTATCAAATTATTTAGTTTCCTGCTGAGACTTTTTTCATTTAGTTTTGTTTGGTTGAGATAAAGGTTTGGAAGGCCAAGCTGGAGAAAGCTTATCAGTCATGCTCAAATTGGAAACCGAAAGAGTTCTACTGATGACAAGGAAAACAATCACTGCTAAAAAAAATAAATAAAACTAACTGGGTTACGATAACGATAGTTTCCAATAAAAAAAAAACATTGCACCTCTTTCCATTTCTTGGTTCAGCAAGGATATAGACAGATACAAAGGCAAATATAGAGATACCTCTTTCTTGTTTTAAATTGAAAGCTCCTGGGAAAAAGATATTTAAATTGCATTAAGCATTTCTGTCACACACAGTAAGGTTTAATTAGTCAGCACTAGAATTAATTATCATGCAATTCTATGTTAATAATCCCAGCAAGTTGTTGTTATTTATTTTTATGGTTTACAGTATGTCTTGCTGGTTGAATAAAATGTTTCCAGGCTATATACATGTTTGCCTTCTTTCCAAATACTATCCCCTCAACATGAGGTTTTGCTCAGTAAAAGACAACATTGAGCAACATTTGCTGTATTTGTTTGATTTTGAATTAAATTAGATCAATTTCTCTCGCAGAAACTGCAGGAATGTGCAACACAGTTTTCTAGGTTCGCTGTTAAGTAATTGTAGCATCATTCCCTTGTGATACCATTTCCCTTAAACAAAGCTCTGTGCCGCCTGAGGGGCTTCATACAAACAGAATATTATTTATTAGATAACTAATGAATGCATTTTTAAGTAATAAAAAAATCCATGAAACTCTTAGAGAACAAAAACAAAAAAGAAAAGTGAGACTTAATGTCATGGACTGAACACTGAGAATTTTGAAGACAAACTTCTACATCCTACATGGCCTGTGATCAATATAAAAATCACATTTGAATTTGTCTTAGCACCAAAAGTGAACTGTATCAGGAGTGAGATTCTTGCATTGGGATTTGTACATGTTTAATTCACTAAGGTGGGGTGCAGTGTTATGCAACACTTTTAAAACATAGGATCTAGCGATCTCCAGTTTTTTAAATAGAAAGTAGAGGAAAAACTAGCTGAAGTCATGAGTACAGTCCTAATTGTAGTATTTAGTAATAATCATAGCCACATTACAATAAAGTCTGTACTGCAGTTAATATCATTAGTTCCACATTGTGTTACACAGACAAAGAGATGATTTAAAATTGCCTTCAAAGGACGTGTTTACCTAATATTTATTTTGGAATTCATAATGACTTCCAATATTCCATTTATCCCTCCACTTTCTAACTGCTTCGTCCAATACCGGGTCGGAGGGGAGCCTATCCTGGCGAAAAAATGGCCGCAAGCTGGATCACGCCCTGAATGGGATGCCAGATCATCACAGGATAGACACAGACATGCACGCTCTCGCACCAGAGCGAATTTTCCCATAAGCCAATCAACCTACCAGCATGTCTTTGGACTGTAGTAGGAAACAGAGCACCCAGTGAAAATATACAGGTTCCACACAGACAGCACCCAAGGGAATAAACCCAGGGTGCTGAAAGGCTGGAGTACTAACCACTACGCCACAGTGCTGCCCGATTTCCATTACTCATCAGTGCGAAATTATCATCTTGTGTCAACAGAGTGTGTGAGCAACGATTTGTTTATTAAAGCCTTTGAAACATCATTCATATCAGTGCAGCACAATGTGAGCAACTAATATTCTGTCATGAGGACTGGCGAGGGGTGAATTACTGGCCCTGTACAGCTGATGCAGAAGGAAGCTGGAACAGACCTTTATAAGAGAGGTTGGGTAATCCAACAATGAAACAGTGTCATTAAAAAAAAAAGAATGATATTGCAATCTCATCAGAACTACCAGCCCTCGATGTGTTGTTGGCTCTGTGCTGCGGGATATATGGTGAGCTGGCTGAGCCCCAGAAAATCCTAATGCAAGCGCTGAATCAGTCACTCAGTGGTGCTCATTTCCATAGACTTTTGGGGGGCTGTGAGTCATCTTGAGCTGCAGGGGAAAAAGAACCAGTGGGCTCGTATGTTCTGACATGGTGTCAGGCTCCTTGCATCCAGGCCCACGGGCTATGACATAGTCTCTCCTTTAGGGGATTTCAGAAAACAGTGAGAACAGTCAGTTCTCCTTTATTTATTTCTCTCTCTTTCTCTTAACTCCTCTGTGAGCAAGGGTTTTAAAACAGATAAAAAAACAGATACCCTTGTTGAGTCCAAGCTCTGCTCAGAACTGGAGATTTTGGTGCAGATTCACCTTTCTATAATGCTGACAAAAGCCCTTGGGAAAAAGACTGTACTAACATAGAGGGGTTTAAACAAACTACTGATAGAAACACAGTTATCCAACCAATGCTTCTGCTTTTTCTTGGCTTTGTTTGTCACCTATTTTCAAGAAAATGTAATTTTGAAAGCATGGAAGTACTTTTAAATGAAATCTAAGCAAATGTGTCAGCTGTGTTTGTTTGAAGAGGGGGTAGCCTACCCATTAGTAAATTATATTATGCAGAACTGTTTCTTGTCTCTTGTCTTTAGTCTGATTATAAGGTAAAGGGAGAGTTATTTTTTTTCTTATATATGCACCATCCCTTAATGTGTATCTCTGTGTTATTATTCATCCTGAGTTTTCTTATTAGGTAATTGTGAGACAGTGACATTTGGAATTTCCACCCAGAAATGATTTACTTTTGTGTAAAGGCTTTAATTAATACATCTCAAAGGACCAAACGAGTTCTGTGAAGGTTATTTGTTTAAAACTGGTTTATTTTACTGGATAAAACCTACAAATGGACAGAAACAGGTAATAAAAACATCAGCATGCAATGTACCTATGGTGATCACTAATGAGGGTCTTCAAGAAGACAGAACAGGGCTAACATATGATGTCTGGAACTTAAACTTGTTTAGTTTGGCACAGTGCATTTATGTGGCTGTGAAAATATTAGTGAACTAATCACATGTGTGATATTGTGGTGTCTTTCTCCTTATGCAATGCTTAAGTATTGTGTGGTGAGGATCATGGTCTGTGACACTGAAGCCCATCAATGGAGTATATTCTCTGTTATGGGGTTTCAGGTAATAAAAAAAAAACATTGCTGGTGGACTATAATCTACACACTATCACTAGGTAATTGCTCAGGTCAAAGAATAGATCTGAAATACTCAGATAACTACATCTGTCTGATATAGAGTTACATGCATTGCCACACAGTATTCCGTTTTCAGATCCTTGCACAGTTCTGCATTGTGCTGCTTTAAAGCTTGCTGTCATGACATTTGAAGTAGCAACTCATATTTGATAGATACACAAACTGCTTCACACTTTTTAAAGCACAAGAAAATTAAAATAAATGAAAAATGAAAAATGAAAACATCACGATAACCTCAATATTCAAACCCTTTGCTGTATAAAGCCTAAATTAATTTAGGTGCATGCAATTAATTTAATGAGCAGCACAATTAGCTGCGGGTGCTCTGTCTGTGTGCAATAATAGTGGTTCACATGATTTAAGAATAAATACACCTCTCTCTGTATGGTCCCTCAGAAGGTAGGGAATTTCAAGCAAAGATTGAAATGTGATCACTAAGGAGCTTTCAAAACAGCTGAAGGATAGACTTATAAAGGGGCTCCGATCAGAAGAAGGGTATAACAAATTTCAAAGACCATTTATTTCTCTTTGAGCATAATGATGTCTATCATTAGGGAGAGGAAGGTACAGTACCCACACATTTCAACCTGCATCACTCAACACCACCCCTATTGTCAAGCATTTTACTACAGTTCTGCTGCTCATCAGCAAGCTTGTCAAAACAAGCGATATACTGTGAAGCCTGCTTCAGAACTAAAACTGTGACAAAACTCACCTTCCAACAGGACAATGACCTTCCAAAGTCCTAGAGTCCTTTCTTTAATCCTGTTGGAAATCTGTGGAAAGACATGAAACAGCTGTCCATAAGCAATCGCAAAGGTGTTTCCACCAAATATGAGTTAATGGGTCTGTATACTTACAGTATGCAATCTGCACATTTCAGGGTTTTTTTCTGTAGTTTTTGCTAGCACATACTGTACTGTAGTTTATTCAATTCAACTTTCAATTCAACTTTATTGTCATTAAACTTACACAGGTGCATAGTATAATGAAAAGTGTTTCTCATTAGTCACTCAGGTGCAGTATATAAATAGGACAGAAGATAAGACAATAGACAGTTACACAATAGCAATAACAGTAACATGTAATAACATAACATAAATAACATGTAACCAAGTAATCAAAACTGTGCAAAATTCCTCAAACGGAGAAAATATAACAGGACAAAAACAGTGCAAGGTAATTCTTGGAACAGTGCAAAAATAGTCTGGTTAAAAATAGTATGGTTAATTAATAAATATTAAATATTATTATGCCTGTTACAGGTTTACTGGGCTATCGAGGGGACAGTACAATTTCGGCTTCCATGTGTGTGTAGTGGTGTAGGAGTACAGTCATTGTGGGTACAGGAAGACGTTAGGAGAGATCATAATATGGTGGGAGGGAGTGGGGGCGTCACCAACTTGACAGCTCTGGGGAAGAAGCTATTTTGGAGTCTAGTTGTGTGCGACTGGAGTGACTGGAACCTTCTGCCAGATGGTAGGGGAACAAACAAGTTATGACTGGGGTGAGTGGGGTCAGACATAATTTTGGTGGCTTTTTTCAGACTCCTGGTGTTGTATATTTCCTGGATGGATGGTAAGGCACAGCCGATGATGTGTTGGGCAGTTTTGACCACCCGCTGTAGTGCCTTACGGTCGGATGCGGTGCAGTTATCCCTAGAAGTCTCCATTTTGAGCACCCAGGTATTGAATAAAATATTCCATTAAAAATGTGTATACATCATTTTGTAATTTCACAAAACGAGACCGCGGATGCGGTGCAGTTATCCCTAGAAGTCTCCATTTTGAGCACTCAGGTATTGAATAAAATATTCCATTAAAAATGTGTATACTGTACATCATTTTGTAATTTAACAAAACGAGACACTATTGGAAGGATCTGAATACTTCTGGAACATATTGTGTACACTTACTGGTAATAGAGATAGACACATTTACCTAAAGGATTTGTCCCACGCTCAGATCTGTGGAGTACAGTAAGACTATCATAAAGTATTTTTAGAGCACTCTGAAAGTTGTATTAATGAAAAGATTCAAGATGGAGGTCTAATGCATCTCACACTAATTAGAAATAAATCTGTCCAATTTTAAGTTCTCCTATGGAATGTCCAGGTCTCAATTATTGGTCTTTGTCACAGTGATTCTACATCTTTTTGATTTGCGGCATTTCAGTAATACGTTAGTTCGTGTGTTTCACATTAATCAAGAAATCAAAGAAAAAGAATGATCTCTCAGTCATAACCTGGTGCTCCTTTGTTAGGAGTCATAATGTAAGAAGCAGTAACAGCAATTCATTAACCATTTATGCTGCACGTTCACTCCCTGACCTCTCCCTCAGTCCTACAGAATGAGAGTGTTTGGAAAGGCCAGTGGAACTGATTATTCATCAAGCCATCAGCCACATTGATCTGCCTTTTATTTTGATAAATTAGCTCTGGGGGGGTGGTGGCAGAACATTGTCAAAGTCATCTGCATGTGACCTTCAGAAGACATCGATAACTCCCAATAATGCTGTCCCGAAGCTGCTTTAAAAAAGCAATTTGTTATGGGAATATCACTGGCAGGCCTGGAAAGAAGGGAACGATAAAATGTCAGTTCTGGTGCACAACATAGCTGATAGAAGTGCAATCAGACAGGCTCTGTTAGTATATATTCAGCTCCTCAAAGAACTATGATTGGGCCCTCTTAAATGATCTGCACTCTGAACAGTAATCTAATTGAGCTCCACAAACAGTAGACAGCCTCCTTTCTTGTAGGGTAAAGAAGTAGTTTGTATGACCGCTTTTGTCAATATGATCCCATGGAATTAATTAAACAATCTGGCAGTTCCTCACATTAAAATAATCCAGTTCATTGGAAATACCTCCTTAAGCCACGTTGCTGCAACATGACTTGGGGGAAAAACAAACTTACCTTGTCTTCCTTTTGGAAAGATCCGAATTGACTGCTTTCTGCAAGGTGGTTCAGAGCTAATGTTCAGTAGACAACATAACTTGGGATGAAGATATACTGACACGTCTTGTGATGTGGATAGAGCTCGACAAGTGGAATTTGGAGGCCAAGCATGAGACAGGATGCTAAGATTATGTTGGTTGTTTATTTTTTCTTGCGTATGGCCAGAGGAAACAGGTTTTGGAAAATCTGTGTTAACAAAAAGAGCTCAGCTCATCATATCATATCCCCAAAGAGCACTGATGCTAGGAAATCCGTTTTCTAAGGATAGTATGGCAGGATAATGGCTAGGGTTTCCATTTGATCATAAGGGCCCTCAGCCTTAGAGTAGACAGACTAGACAGTATTTGATACAGAGAAAGTCCTGATGAGATAATTGTCACAGCACCTCTTCACAGGTGTGAAACCCAGGATTCGTGATTGCAAGAGGCTTCATTTGCAACTGGTTATGTGTCACAGTCTGGGACATAAAGCACTGCAGTGCTCACACACAGCAAAAAAAGAAAAGAGGTTTAGCTTGCTGGAATTCTCAACAGATGTTGGAGAGCTAGGATTCTCTCTAAGCCAGTCTCTAGAAATGTGGGCAAACACCACTTTCAGAGTGCTAATAATTTTGTATCCCATCTTCCACCCCATCGTTGCCCTTGCTAAAGATTATTGGCTCTATCCACCCAGGTATGACTGGGGTAGGAGGCTTGGAATTCTATCCATCTGTCTTCGGGGAGTTGAAGTCTATCCTGTAAATCACGCAAAGCCGCAAGGTGGTTTGTACCCTGGACAGGATGCCAGTCCATCACAGGGCAGACACAAAACCAGTACATGTATGTCTTTGGACTGCGGCTCAAAAAACAGCACTCACATACCAAGATGAAAGCTGACGCTTAATTAACACGTCTGGAACCTTTTAGCATTTCTCCAGAGAAAACAGGTTTAGGCACTTGTAATACTGGAGGAAAAAAAAAAGAAAAATAATTGTGTGGGTAAAAACTGTATGTTTTACATGAGTGAAATCATAACAAAACAAAACTTTTTAGACTTTTATCATCCAGATGCCACTGAAGTATAAATTAGTGTAACTCTGTAAAGAACAAGGTAGAACAAAAGTACTGTACTGCACATAAAATGCCGTTTTATAATTGCATCATAGTTGGTGGGCTGCGCAATCTGTTTTATATTTAAAGAAATATATTGATTTTTGAAACAATAATTCATCATAGTCTTGTACAGGAGAAAGACTAGTAATTATCTGCATGGATCTTGAAGATGTCTTACATGGTGCCAGTTAATGTAGCTGTTACATTACAGTTAATGGCCATAGTTACAATAGTGGTGAAATGGAAATTAGCCTTATAGAAGAAATATAGATTTGACAGCTCCATGATGAAGATTAAACCTCTAAAGATGTAACTGCATTCTATAAAAAAACAAGTATTTATTAAGAATTATTATAAACATTGAGACTCATTAGGGTCAGCACAGTTGCTTTGGGTAGCAGTGCTGCTTGCAGCTCTGGAGCCTAGGGTTCAAGTCCTGGGGTACTGTCTGTGTGGAGTCTGTATGTTCTCTCCAAGTTTGCATGGATTTCTTCCCACACTCCAAAGCCATTCTGGTAGATTGGCCCTGGTGTGATTCTGAGTACAGTGTGTGCTTGTCTGTGTCTGCCCTGCAATGGACTGGAGTTCCTTCCAGGGTGAACCCAGCTTGCACACACTGTTTGCTGACTCCCCCTGCAATCTGTACCGGATAAGCAGATTAGAAAATGTATGGGTAATATTTGCTAGATTAGGTTTTAAATATGCGTCTGGAAATTATCTTTGAAAATGCCGGACACCTCAAGTCATAACTCCTCAGTCAAGTTTTTAAACAAAAGTCCAATGCACTTTTGTTTGGTGCCTTATTCTGTTGACTTTGTGAGTGGCTGATGCTGACAGAATGTATGAATTATGAATGCGTTGCTTGGGGCCATTATATTTTTCTTCACACTTCTGTCAAAAATGTAGTTTTACATTTTCCTCCTATGACTCATGATGGAGAAATAAAATAAAACAGCCCCATTCTTAGCATTGTTTGTTTTTTTTTTTCCTATGTGTGACCTCTTCAACTTTTTACAGCAAAGTTCTCAGAGACATATCTGTTCCCAAAAGTTCTTTTTTGGTATTTTGATAATGATTACTGTCAGTTTTGACAGGCTGTTCAAAGATTATCCACCCATCATTGGAAAGCTGTGTTTTTCCTAGTAAGGGCTGTAGTCTTCCAGAGCCTATTCCAGAACAACAAGAAGTAAGAAGGGCCTATATCCTGGACAGGATACTTATCCACTGTAAGGCATTCACACATCCAGGGATAATTCAGAGACGCCTAATAAACCAGCCAGTGGGAATTTTGAAGGTGAGTGGAAACCACAACACCAAGGGAACATGCAGACTCCATACAGAAAGTGCCTCAGGCCAGAAACAAACTAAGGATCAAAGAGTGCTAGCTTCCATACCAATGTGCTGCTCAAGGTTGTACATACAGGAGAATTTGTAAATAAAAGGGATATCTCCTTTCTGGGATCGTAACATAGTTTAATTACAGTAGGCTTTCTGAATCTTGTTCTCTACTGGTATTGCAACCTTCTGACAGGCGGCACCACGTAACTACAAGCTCTCATTTACATGCGCTTGCAGAATCTTTAAACAAAACAGCTTGTCGTCTCCAACAAACCCCGGTGTGTGCAGAGCGGGGGTTCGGTTTCTCCTAGGAGGGATAGCGTACTGAGCAGATGACAGCACGAGGAGGCAATGCCAAGGCGGGGGGCGAAAGGACCCCTTGTGAGGAGTGCAGTCTGCCCTGGCCAGTGCCAGAGGGACACAGTGGGCAGCTGTGGAGAGACCTGAGTATCTGGGGAATGAAGAGGCTTGACCCTTTACAGTCGGAGAAACACGTACCGTACGTTTCAGATTTTAATATCTTTACAGTAATATCAAAGACTAAAACTGGTTACACAGTACATGAATTGGAATTCTGGTTGTAATCAGTAAGTCTATAATAATAATACTGTAACAATTATAATAATATTAATATAGACTTATACTATTGTTATATTTTATTGTGTTCAGTTTTGAGTCACTTTGAACGCACTTATGAACACACACAAACTGTCCTCTCCTAGCTTGAATTCCAACGTGAGTCTTTTGAGTTGCGGAAATAATTATTCAAACTAGACTCCCACAAAAGTAGTGGGAGTAGTGGAAAGAACTTCCTGAAGAAGTGGAGATTGGAGGAAAAGTATTCAAAGAAACGAGTAGAAGGTGGAATTAACCTCTTCTTGCTCCTCTGCTGTCTGCAGCTGACGCAGTTCCCCGATGGAAATAAATGTTCATACGCTGAGTATTCGACCATTTAATTTGCCTATAACAATTTCGCTTGCTGGAGCAAATGAATGTACATGAAATCTAGAAGGCATATCATTGGTAAATGAAGTATAGATTAACAAACAATACAGTATGTAGCAGAGTGATTGAATGAATAGCATTGGGCAGAATGCTTTAGATGGAGGGCACCATAGATTATGTATACAACTGTAAATTGCAGCACCATAACCCTGACCTTTGGTAATATAACAGTATGACTCATAAAGTTCCTTGATTAACAGCTATTGCTTTGCAAGGCAACTAAAGATGTACTGTACAGTATGTGTCATTTTGTTGCTACATTAATTTTCATGCTTGTGCACAACTTGGTTCACACAGCAGGAACACTTTTTCTACCATGTCTGGATGCATGTGAAGAGTATTAAGGAGAAATTAGATTCAAAATTGAATTTAAAACGTATGCTCAAAACCAGACTGTGCAAGCCATTTGTGCCTTCGTTGTTTTCTTCTGCATTGCAGAGCCTTTTGGTGTAGCAGTTCTGCTGCTAGCGTGCTTGTGTCCAGAAGACACACTGAAGAGCTGTAAAAGCCAGATTTCCACTTACTTTGCACGTCACAAACATGTGAGCAATTAACTAATGTGATATGGCTGAGGAAGAGACCATCTGACACAAAACTGTGCTATTTTTCAATGGTTTATGTGGTCTCTGTAAATTTTAGAGGATATTTAAATTCAGTTTTCAGTGACTCCCCTTAAATTAAACGTTTTACTCACATGTAAAGGAAAAAGACAGTATATATGTGAAGGTAACAGGATCTTATAAAATTACCTGTGTGACCCTATCTGACAAAATTAATTTCAGATGATAAATGCAATTTTCTCCCCCCTCTGTAACCAAACATGGCAAGATTGCATGTAATAGGATCAGCAGGAGGCCCCGAGAGCTGTGAAAATTGAAATTGCTTACAGTAACCGGCCACAAAATTAAAGCAATTCCTGGTAGTATGTATAAACGGTTCTTAAAGGGTACACCTGCAATTTCATTCTCTTTCTTTCCAGTGCAAGGAAAATCACAAAAAATGATTGAAAAAGGTCTACAAGGCTTTTCAGAAACTTAGGGGCAAGCAATTATTCCTGTGTGACAGAAAAAAAGTTTACAAAAGCGACATACAGTACTGTACAGTAGTTATCATCTGTAAATTCAACAGCTTGTGATTCCAAAGATTTGTATTGCTCAGACGTGTCTTTGACTATAATAAAACCTGTATGGTAAGGATGTTACCCTGGGGCTCAGACCCTGTTTTTATTAAAACAGGAATTTCAACATATTTTTTAAAACAAAAAAAAACAGCATCTATGTTTTTCATTATGTTTTACAAACAGAACTTCAGTCCGAAGTCTCTTGGTGTTTTGATTTGAATATGCTTTCAACAGGAAGATCACACATTTACATGGGCAGAAAGATTAAGTGGTCTATCAGGAGAGTCTGGGAACACTCTTAAACCAGAAAGTTAAGAAACGTGCTAAACGACAAGATGAGCCTGAAAATTTTGTCTTTTCAGCTCAACTTCACTGTAACTAACTGGATTATAAGCCTATCTAGCAACAGTTTACGAAGTCAAAAGACATGAAAACTCACTCAAGTTGTCTCATCTCACTCAAGCACAATATACTGTATTAAGAACAAAAAACAATCATTCAAATTATTCCTATTTAATTGGCTTTGCCTGCTCTGGAATTGCTCAAATTATTAATTATAATTAATCCGCAAAACCTACCATTTTGGAAATTATGATTTGGCTTCCCTTACCAGTCTTCTGACTGAAATATCAGACCCACTAGAGCACTTTTCACAGTGCCAAGCAACTAACAAGGATTGCTGTTGTCATTCAGTGACCTGCGGTTGTCTTGGCCATTTCAGCCAATGACATCCACACTTGAACCTGTCACATCTGGACTTGATGGCTCATCCTCTGTTCTGAATGTAGATCTTTACATGCTGTGCCTCTTAAAATCAGCTGCATACTGCAGGGTGATAGGCAGCATTCTGTAAAGGTACTGTAGATATCATTAGCATTTTCCAAGCTTCAAAGGGAATAAATTCCTTTGCTTCAGTTGGCATTGCTGAAAATCTCACCTCCAGCCAGACATTAGCCCACAAACAGTGTCTGGAAAGATTTGGCAAAGGTGATCACCTACAGGGACAGAGAGGCAGTCTGAACAACAATGGCTGAGTAGCACAGGGATGAAGCATAACACACGCAACTGAAGGAAGGAGGGAGGCATGTGCTGTATTCATACTGTTCTGAGATACATGTTTCCTCTGCGCTGAGCTTGAACTTCGTTTTCCACTATGCTTCACCCACGGCCTTTAAACCCCGATTGAAAACCTGAGTGCATTTTTTTTAAAGAAGAGTAACATTGGATACGTGCTGCAGAAAGCTGAGAGGCTGATTTCAGGAAACACAACACTCACAAGTGGCAATAGATTTCCATTAATGATTCTGTAGCCCACATTTAGGGGAGTCGGCGACAGTCAAGGAAATTGCTTCAGAATTACCACTGTAACAGTTTATAATGGCCATTGATTTTTGTTAAATTGTAGGATGAAAAAGTAAAAGGAATTGATGTATGTGTGGCTTAAACATACTGTTGCCTTAAAACATTAGCATGGTACTGTATATTGACATCAACAGATTTTTAAGGAAGACTGTAACTGTAACATACTGTACAATGTGGTGGAAACGTATGCACACCCCTTATGGTATAACATATATAGAAATATTTGTCCTCACCAAGTCCTAATAGTAGATTAAACTATCCTCATTTGACAAAAAAACACAATAATTCAGCCAGCATCCAATATTTTGTGTTAAAAAGTAAGTGCACCCTTTGATTCAGTAACTGATGGCACCCCTTTTAACAGCAATGACTTGAATTAAACATTTCCTTTAGAGTCGATCAGTCTCTCCCATTGCCTGGGAGGAATTTCTTCAGGTCCATTCGTAGCGTCTCGTGGGGTTTAGGTCTGGACTTTGACTTGGCCCAAAATCCTGAATTTCGTCTTTTTGAATCAGTCTGTTACAGATTTGCTTGTGTGTTTTGGATCACTGACCTGTTGCATGATCCACTTTCAGTGCAGTTTTAGCTGTCAGACAGATGGTCTCCCATTTACCTCTAGGATACTCTGTTGTACTATGGATTTCATGGTAGACTCAACTATATCAAGGCCAGGTCCTGAGATGCAAAGCAGGACCTAACTATCACCACTGTTCTTGATGGTTGTACATTATGGCCAGACAACTCCACTTTTAACTCACCCGTCTAGAGGACGTTGTTCCAGAAGTCTTGTTTTTTATTCAGGTGCTGTTTTGCAAACTTAAACAATGTTCTTCTTGGAGAGAAAGGCCTGTAGATGCCTGGATGGAACCTTGGTGATCTATAAGGCTTTTAGGAGCATTTTGTAATCAGATCTTAGAGAGAATTTGCAAGGAATGATGGACTTCAGATTTTTTGCAAATGGCTTTGTAAAGCTTCCCAGACTGATAGCAACAAATCTTTCCCTAAGACTGTCACAGATTGCTTTTGATATGGGCACGGTGTATTTAAGACCAAACTGTCTAAGTTTCTGAATTTATTTACAGATGGAATCACTTCCTGATGACCAACTAATCATTTGTACATGTTTTGGTGCACCTGATTCTACATACCCTTTTCATTGAGATGGTTGAACTCAGGGTTTACTTACTTTTTCACACGAAGCCATTGAGTGCTGGCTGATTTATTTAAATACATAATGACAAAGTAGAATTTATGTTTCAAGTGAGTCGATACCTGATCAAATGTGCATTTCATGTATATACTGTATTTTGATAGAGAGCTTTGAAAACTGAAAGCTGACTTTATGGCTTTCATCCAATCCAGTAAGATTGATCTACAAGAAATGGGTTTGCTGCTTTAGAAAAACCCTATTGCAAAACCATCTGGGAGTAGAAAGTAATAGATGAGTACCTGAACCTTATTTGGATTCACTTTTGCTGAGTGACGAGATTCCAAATGTTTCCTGAAACTATTTTTAAAATGCAGTGAACACAGAAGGTATGAGTTCAAAAACAGAGCAAATCTGCCAGTATTGTCAGAGTCTGGACTGTGAATTGTCAGATCAAAACCATTTTCCATGACCACACAATAGCCATACGCCACTCTCTAATCTCTAATCACTGAATAGAGTCAGGACATGTTGAAAGGAGCACTTCAAATCACATGGCCCAGTCACCTCATACCGATGATGGCAGGTATTTCCCAGCTACAGGGCAGATCCAGACATACCTGTCATCCAGGAACACCTTTTCCCAAAGCCACTTTATTAACATGGAAAACATGTTCTGGGCTCCCCAGATTCCCCAAGTCCCATTAAATAAATATTTTAATAATTTCACTCTTAAATCTTCTTAGATTCCTAGATGATTAAACAATCTATCTAATGTATATTAAATATCATCTCAAATCAAATATTCATCTTTTTAAATTACCAGCATCTTTAGGCCACGATGAAGAGATAAACTGGTGTAGTTGAACCTTAATTGGATCACTTTAACCCTTCTGGATTCCAAAAGTGGAAGAATGTTGCATACATTAAGTGCAGTTAGGGTAAGAAACAAATTCTGCAAAATTCTACAAATAAAGAATCTGGTAGTCACTTTTTTATGTTCTGTTGAAGGAGACTTGCAAGCATATGAAAGATTCCACAGCTGCACTAGAAAATCCCTATTGGAACAGCTTTTGGAAAAGAACACATGGGGTTGAAGATGAGCGCCTAAACATCCCCCCTCATTTGCGAGGAATGAACCAGAGAGACAGCTACAAGTATGAAGTTGGGATGGAGTGAGGGGATCTAGAAAAGTTGCTAGCAAAGTTGTGAGCAGCCAGTGAGTATTTATATGTAAATTCAGGAAGAGTGGAAGTGTGAGATAAATAACATAATTTCTTGAAGAGGGATACCCTCCTAAATGTTATCTCTTTTCCTGTCAAAACAGTAATAAATATTGAAAATGAAGTGTTCATATGCAAATGGCCTTCACAGCTTATACATGAATAGACTATCTATTTATATTTGTATCTGCTGTCTACAAAAAAAGGTGAATGCAAACATCTTGCTTTAAATTTAAATACGTTGGGTGGTTGATTACTTAATGCTGTAGACATGAAACAGCTGTCACGTTATATAGCAAGATATCAGGTTTTCTGATTTTTCAAGACATTGCCAGTGTTAGTTTAGAATGTAAATGTTAGTAATGTATTTTCTTTTACAAAAATCTGAAAGGAAAATCTCAAGATATGTAATTCTATAAATTCTATGTCTCTGTAATCATGCAGGAAACATCTAGAGAACAGAGAGATCTCAAAGTGACACACACAGTGCATCTAGCTTGTTTTAATCCAACCAATTATTAGTTGCTCCAATTAAAAATCCGCACATGTTAGGGATGGTTAGAAATAACTAGTGTGATTCTTGCACTAGATGAGTGAAGACCACTGTATGATGCTGTATCTATCTGGCACAGTACCCCTAGGTACAGGGATAAGGGCAGCCTTTGTAATTTCAAGGTAATTACTACACAGTTTGTACCGAATGGTGACACTCTTCAAAATGGGTTAACCCCCGATATTAATCTTCACCTTAGCAGGCTGACTGTGCTCACATTTATTGAATAAAGAGCACAGCTTTATCACTGAGAAACCAAACAGATTGAGTTTGATTACTACTGCCTTTACCAGATAATAGACAAGGGCACATTAAGAACAAAAACAAAAACATGTGCACAATTGGTTTTGAATGACAAGAACTACAATGAGGAAAAAAACTGTTTAGAAACATCTTTGATTCACATATGCTGTTGAATGGTGCCATTTAGTTATAAAAGGAAAATCGCAGTGGGCTGCACGCTTACACTTGAAATTTTGTAATTTCTGCACAAGAGTTATGCATCTGAGACAGATATAAATCCTTCATCATTCATTAAGTCTTTGTGACCTTTCATTAACATAAACCAGGATTTTTATTAACCATAATAATAACTCCCTTTTGATGAGTTTTAGCCATTTATATAACCAAGCATCATATCAACGCAATCTCAGTCAAATACCTTGCTCAAGGGCTCAACAGCAGAAACCCGCCTGAGACATGACCCAACAACCTTCTAATTACACATCCAGAGCCCTCACTGCCGCTCCACACTACTGCTGACCCAGGTGACGCACAGGGTTATATTATACTGTCTATAGAAATGAAGAAGTATATAAGGAAATAGTGCTATGAGTGATAAGCTAAGAGAGATATACAAAACATAATTTAGCATTCACAAATTCAGGAAATCAGTTAGAGGTACACAAACGCACACAATCAGCTCATAGACCATACTTTTTCTTAAAGATTTGTTAACCAGAAAGCATGTTAATGGATTGATGCACTCCTTTAAGAAAATGTACAAGGAATATTTAAATAATGGTTATCCGCCTCAGGTCAGAAAAGGGGGTTTATTGGGGAAATGGAAGTGATGGTGATATGACATGTACCATGGTTTAAATATGCATTTTGTATTCCAGTTTCAGATTCGACTAAATAAACACAGATTATGATATTTTAAAAAAATACAATGATCTACCCTTTCTCTGTATTCCAAGAAAGGCCTTAGTGCTTGTTTTCTAATCCACAATATCAGTATCATCATATTGGTAAGAAAGCACACTAAACTCTTATAATATAAGTAATAACAAAACAACTTTAAATGACATTTCTCACATGTTCTTTTTATTAAATCGACACAGCATGTATTGGCACGTGTGCTTTAAGGGGATTTGGGATATAATGGAAATATGCTTTTTATTTCCAAGGGATATCAAATAAATGCATGGTGCTTGAATATTCTTGATGATAGAAATATCTTATTAACGCAAGCACACTTTTCTTCTGGATCCCATCATCTGTTATAATGGCATCTAAATTCTCGTGGCTTTTGCAAAAATGCCTATTAGTATCTACAGAGGAAGAAGCAGTCCATTGTTAACAACACTGGTTCTCCTTGTTTCCTTAATAGATGGTACAGACCCCTTTTGGTGCAATCCGCTGGATTTTCCATTTTCTCATATGACGCTTTGCAGAAAAATGTCCCATCATTAAAAATGAAATAACCCATTTTTAGTGACAAAGCAATTCAGGTGTGAAGAAAGCCATGAGCAAATGAAATTCAGACTCCAGATTGTGTTTTCCTACTTTTCAGATTTATACTTATGTTTGTCTTTTTCATCTCATTTTGAAGTACCTTAAGAAAAAAACATTCTACATTACTTGACAAAATTCTTAGAGGTTTTAATGCCTTAAAGAAGTAGTGATAGCGGATGAAGTTGTTTTGCAATTGGAAATGCAGGTTTATTTTGCTGTGTATGTTTGTTTTTTTTAAAAAAAAAAGCACAAGTCATCAGATACTTGCACTGATAGACTCATTTGGAAGCCAAAAAACAAAGAAAAAAATCTGGCAGTGAAGCAGAGCTGTCAGGCCCAAGAACTGCACAAGAACAGACAGGAGGCTGAGATAAGTAACAGGTCAATTGTTTTGGTTGTTATCAGTGCTCAACAATGAATTCTGTGCCAATAAATTTAGGTCTTCAAATCTAATCACATTGTTAAAAGGACAACGCAGGAGGCTGGAGCTGCCCTATGCTGTAATGAAATAGAAGGCGAGAGCTTTCAGACCTGCCTAGAGAAAGCAAATTGCAGTAACCTTTCATCATCCCACCGAAATCGGATTAAATGTGCTCCTGTTAGCTCTTGAAAGCCAGTACCCACAAAGGATTTCTGAAAGTTTATATATACAGAATAGGCTTGAATTCGTGTAATGAACGCAAATTCTGTGCAACGAAACCTTATCAGAGCACTTATAGAAGTTGCTTTCGTTTTTCATTGATGCTAAAAGTCTGAATTTCTTTACCGGATTGTCTCTTGTGAAGAAGGTCCAAAAAGAGCCCTGCACCAAAGATTAGATCCATTTTGGTGATGAAAACAGAGGTGAAGGAACCATTAGGGAGCCACGATCACACTACAGAATTCTTTGAAGTACGTTTAGAAATTGTACAGATAGCATCCCAAAACAGTTTACAATTTTACACTTTCAGGGAAGCAGAATATTGCCATGGCAAAAGAACAGCAAAGGATGGTGTATGGTGTCGTAGAGCCTCCCAGGAAGGGAGATGAAAGTTTAACAAGAAGGAAGTAGACATCATGCCTCAGGCAACGCAAAGGCAAAGTCCTGCATTAGGTAGTATTAGCATAATAAAGACAAAAGTGTTGCAGGTATTAGAGGAATTTCAAAAAATATCCTGGAAGGTTAATTGGCTTCTGTAAAAACTGGTCCTGGCGTGAGTATGTGTTTGTGTCAGTGTGTACCCTGCGATGGACTGGTGTCTTGTCCAGGGTGGATCCTGCCACCATGACCCGAATTGGATAAATGGTTGTTGAAAGTGATGAGATGTCTGAATGAGCTCCTGCATCAATTAGCAACTAGAAATTAAATGAGCTAGCTGGGCAGAATGCCCCCTCATTTGTAGTGTCTTTCTGTGTTCTTCAAGGAAATTCATCATCATTTGGTACAATGAGAATACTTTTGCACTCTGTTACATAAGCTTAGGAGAAACTGTCACTGGAACGGATCACTACAGTATCTAAAGATGAGATTCCTGCAGGATTAGGTCAGGTTCTTCAAATCATGATATGTGGTCTCTAAGAAAATACACAAAGCCTTGAATTCCAATTTTAGCTCATGATATGAATTAAGTCTGTTTTTTTTATGTGGTACTGTGACTGGAAAAAAGAACGAATCAAGTTGCAGCTCTGTTTTTCTTTTAATTATTTACAGCTGTTCAGACTATGAATGTTAGCCCTTGGATCACATTCAAAAAAGTTCACCCCCTATTAAAATGAAATAAAACAATCACAGCTAAAACTGCTCCAGTTTTTCTAAATTGTGTGTAAAAAAAGGCAGATAAAAAATGTGTTGCATCTTTGGATTTATTTTTTCTTTGAATTACTTTCAATTATTTCCAGCCTCTAGTCCCCAGCCCACCCACCTAGTGAGAGAAAGCCATTTATTTTTTCATAGAAAGGAAAGAAAACTATAAGTCAGCATCTGTGTGACACAGATGGCTTATCTAAATTAGGAAAGGGACACACACACTGCACAACACACTATTACAAATGTATGACCCCTGCTTCCTCGTGATAGAATTAGGCATAAATACCACATAGGCAGAAATGCAGGATAAATTCCCTCTTGTTTAAATTATTTTCCTCCAAGTGGAAGAAGGAAATAATCCAGTCACTCAGATCAATAGATGCTCTATAAGTGTGGAAGTAGTGGACTTCCAAATTATTCTGTTGCAGGATAGTGACACAACCAACTTGTTAACTGAGTAATTAATAATGGATTCAATGCCACATGTAAGGAAGTGGTTTCACCAAAGACTGGGAATGGAATACATTAGGAGGTGTGTGTTTTGGATACTGCTGTCTTATAACCTAAAGCACTGTGTTCATGTTATTCCTTCATCTCCACCAGAGGACTGCGACCACTGCACCCAGTAGAAGTCTAGCATCATACATTACGTGAAGTTACTAAAAACATGTGTTGCTATTGTGTGCTTGAGCAAAGCACTTTATTCCCACTGTTCCACTGAGCTGTACAACACGGGTATTAGCACCTCTGCAAGCAACCTGGCAGTACAGTAGTGTCCTGTAGAAATCTGACTCTGGCCTGGGGTCATTATTCCTGACCTGGCTTTTAAACAGACACCTGCTGTATGTCATGTGTCAGAAATAACTGTTGTACCTAACATCTCAGAAATAACCAAAAAGCAGGGTTGACATGATCAAGAACAGCCACTCTACCGTAAATTCTCCGGTTCCAATATGCCACTCATAAACACCGTTCATGGTAAAAACACAAGGTGATTATGGCTGTACCTGGACTAGAATTTCTGCTGAAGTTCAGGACACATTGGGGGATGAACCTCGAGTGTGCCTTCTCCCAGTATTCTCTGGAATTTTTTGTCACAAATTAAAACTCATCCCAAACGTTCACCAAACTGTGCTGTGTCTCAACGCATTCCTAGAGTCCCTTTCAGGGAATCACATATCCACACTTCTCACAACACTACAGAAACATAAACTCCAGCCCGATGACTGTTTAAGTTCAGGTATGGACCATGCCACTATTTGCTACCTTAAAGCTACCTCTCTCACCTCTGGATTCAGTCACAACCAGTCACAACATCTATGACACCACGGACAGGCAGCCAGGCCAGCAAGAGAGCGAGACAGAACTTTCCGTGACTTTCAACAGTACTAAAGTTACCAGGAATCCCAAGCTATTTCATTAAAGCTACGTAGCAGGGAGCTTTATTTTTT
Organism: Lepisosteus platostomus; assembly: GCF_059453375.1. Classification (NCBI taxonomy): domain Eukaryota; kingdom Metazoa; phylum Chordata; class Actinopteri; order Semionotiformes; family Lepisosteidae; genus Lepisosteus; species Lepisosteus platostomus. The sequence continues at coordinate 4,781,195 of NC_142613.1, forward strand.
AGCAATTCTCTTTGACTGTCGAGTTGGAATAATGACGCTAAGTCTGAAACGCTCTGCAGGGGCTACAGATCAAGGGTCATTTCAGTGAAGCAGGTCTTTTTCGAAGTGTTTTGCCTAGGGGCAGGATTTTAGACTACGATCTCCAGCTTTGGTGTGACAGTTGCCCACTGGCAGTGCAAAAATCTGCATTGAGAAGCTTTTCAAGCCCCATATTCACTGGATGTTGGGGAAATATTTGCATTATCCATCACACTAGTCTTTATTCAAAGAATCAGAGCGCACGAAATACTCACTTTTTTCCCTACATCCAAACACTTTGCTTTCTCATTGTCTATTTTCTTTTCTTTCATTTCAGCAGTTAAAGAAATCAATAAAGTATTAAAGGGTAAATCTTTAGTGTGCTAGTAAATGTATCAACATATAGATTTTTAGATAAAATACAGTTGTGGGAATGGTCCAGGTCAGAAACACCATTCACATTTGTTCTCATTCAGCTTGAATAAGCCTTTTTCCTGTTTTCCTGGGTGCCGTATGGTAACATGGAGAAACAAACAAAAAAACAATTCATACACTACCACCTGCAACACCCAGGCCATTAAATTAAAAATTAATAACGTTCACAGCGATTTCTTTTTTCTAATTAAGATTGCGATTCAAAAATCATTTGTTTTCCACGTCTTCTCCCATTTCACATTACTAATTGTTAATCAGCTCCAGTCACCTCTTTGCCCGCCTGTAACAGGCAGAACGAATAACGCCAGCGAGAAGCCTTCTTAAGCTCGCCTTGTGCTGTGACACACTTTAGTTTGAGTGCAAAATAAGGGAAAAAAACACTTTGAAAGTTTGTTCTTGCAGTTCCCGGAATTAATAACACAAATGTATATACAGAAAGAAAAGTCTGCTGCTCTCCTGACACAAGGTGCTTCTTCTATGGCTCGCCAGTCTTTTTGTCTGAGGATTACGGCTCGTCTAGAGGCTTTAATATAGACCACCAGTGACCAGCTAGTCTCCAGTTTGGCTTCCCCACCCTACTGAAGAGCGTGTCCATTCATATAGGGAGAATCACAGCTGCTGCTTGTCAGGGCTGTGATTACTGGCCGCTGTGACCTCTCTGCCGAAAGGAGCTGACTGCCTGTCACAAGTACCTTGCTTTCCTCTGAAAACTGTCATCTTGAAGAAGTGTTCTCCCATTCTTTGTGAGCCCCTTGGAGTGGGAGTCAGGATGGGGCTAGAGGAGTGATCAAGCCTAATTGTGGTCAGCACTGGGATCTAGGAAAGGGCAGGATGTTGCTGTTAACAGTGCTGGTAGACCAGTAGGTGACACCTTCTCTTCTAGATAGGGCATTCCAGCCCAATGTCCTAGTTCCTGATTGCCTGTGGTCATTGAAGATGTCACAGCACTGTTCACAAGAGCAGTGATGTTAACTCCGGATTTTTAATTTCTGATCAGGCTTGCTCAATTCTACCTGTAAATTCAGCTGGTGACGCTGGGGTTATAAAAAGTTTTTCAAGTAGTGCGTGCTGCTAGGCTGCGAGTTCAAATCCCAGGTGGAGCACTACTGTTGTACCCTTGACTTAGGCTCTCCAATGAGAGTGCTTCAGTAAAAACTGCCCAGCTGTATAAATGCATACAAATGTAAGTCACTTTGGATAAAAGTGTCAAACAAAGACATTATTAATTATTAATAAGCAATTTCTCACTTCCTACTTGATCTGCTGTTTAGTGGGGCTTCTGGCACTGAATAGCCGCTGTGTGTCACAGTGGTCTGGGAAGTGCTTTTGACATCCTTGGGGATGAAAAGCGCTATACAAATGCAAGCAATTATTATTAACCCTAACCTGCAAACAAACAGGCACCAGGAAATCACGGGTTGGGCTGTCATGTGAAGCACCCCCACCAATTCATGTCCACTGAATCCTGGCGGCTGTCAGACTGTCGTATAACTCTGCTTTGAGAAATTAGCCCAACTCAATGACATACCCTGCCTGGATGTAGTAATACCTGGACAACAGGGCTGAGCCTGTACTCTGAACTGGAGACTTCACCAATTGAGCCAGTCAGGAGTTGTGCCAGACACGCAACATACCATAAGAAAGGTAACAAATTAGAGGCTATCCTGGTTATCTGCTTGTACCTTTTGGTAGTAGATACTGTACATGATTCCAGGATCTCATCCAGATGTATCCTGAAAGTAGCCAGCTTCAACAACATGACTGGGTAGCTTGTTCCATACTCCCACCACCCTTTTAGGTAAACAAGTGCCCCCCGTTGTCAGTTTTAAATGCAGTTTCACTTAGGTTCCACTTGTATCCTCCTGTTCATGGTTCACTGTTCATTCTGAAGAAAGCCACTTAGCTTTGTTAATGCTATAAACAACTGCGTGAACAAGCCAGTCGTTTATGACCTGGATTTAAATGAATGCAAGAAATTTGTTTTTTAAAAGCCTGTAAAAGCAAGCATATGGAGAATCATATCATATACTTCATATGGATATTTACTGCTCAGACCTCATGCTTCTGATCTAGTAACTGAAAATGCTGTAATTAATGCACAGAGCATAAAATAAATATGCTCCATCCTATTAAAAATGTTCAAATAATTTCTGGGCATTGACTAATAAAACTGATAATATATGGCTTTCTTCCTGACTCTGTACTACACTAGCAAAAACAGTGGTAGCAGATATCCATAAATCCCAGGTTTATGGTGAATCAGAAATGTAGTTGAATTTCAGTTTAATCTGTCCAGAAAATCTGGAAAAGTTATGAAGAACCAGAGGGTTTAAGCTCCAGAAATTATTGGTTGCTGCTGGTTAAACACAGCTATCTTCAAAGCTTTGGGAAACAAAGTTAACACTTTATATGCCAGAAAGTTACTGTAATGTCAGCCCAGGGGATCAGTTTTAGATTAATAGTAAAACAAAGTTTCAAATACAAGAAGTACTTTGTTATACAAAGGAAGAGGTACGTCAGTGTCCGAGACTTCAAAAGCAAGGTCCTGATTGACATCCGGGAGTGCTGGGTGGATCAGGAAGGCGAAATAAGGCCTGGAAAAAAGGAATTGCTTGGTACCATTGCTGTATGATTCACAAATAGCTCAACTGTGCGCAGGTTGAACACTATTATCCTGGTGTTGCGGGTTCAGGTCTGTGTCATGTCATTAGCTGAATATGACCAGGTTTGCCCAAGTGGTGGCCCACAAACAGATAACCACTATTGTGGCTGGGTGGGAGTAGTTGTCCTGGCATCTCCGGGCTATTAGTGACACAGTAATTCCTGTGGCCTATCAGGTGCCTGCAGGTAGGCAGTGGTGCCAATAAGAGACAAGTCTATCCTTGAATCAGAGCTGATCCTCCACTTGGGGGTGGTGCTACCTGTGATGTGTTCACAAATGAGTGGCTGGAAGGTGGGCGTGTCAGAGGACTCTGTATGATGTCACAAGGGACACAGTCATGACTGTGACGAGATGGGAAAAACACACAACTGACTATTCGAAATTGGGTAATATTCTAAAAATATACAGTATATTGTTTTTGAAAAAAAAAAGTACAAAATCTTAGGATCCTTCTAGAAATGGGTAAATTTAGATTTTTTTATCAATAAGCTGTTTGCAACCAAATATGTAAAATGAGCTGAGTGACTTCTTGTTTGTTATAATTTCAATATGTAGGTAGTTTAATTTTAATATTTCTAGTATTCTAGTAAACGTGAAGCCGTGATTTCAGCTAGTTCTCAAGTGGGACATATTTCAATATTTTTAATCAAGAATATTTTGATACTGTGCTTTTATTTACGACTGACAGTCGTAAATGTTCATATCTACAGTAACTTACTTCATAACAAAGAAAGACAAATGTCCCCAACTATTCTATGCAGAAACAGTGCTGTGTCATTTTGTATTTAATGTTTATGTTACGAACAGAAATGCACTGGCAAAGGAAATGTGTGGTTTGGTGGTAAAAAGCATTGATAGCAGCATCTTAGAGAAAGCATATACTGTGTTTCAGTTTTCAAATGGACTACAACTCCAGAGTCCTGTACGTGAAATAAGCATTCAAGCTAAAAGGAAGCATTATAAAATAATTCTCCCCACAGGGACAATGCTGGTAGAGTATGTCTGCAGGGAAATCTCAGCTGCTCATTGCATTATTACTGGTTCAGGAGACAGAAACATCCGGGTTGCATCACAACATCTGGGCTACACTATCCTCACCTGGTCAGGCATGACCTCATGTGCATGTTTTACAGAAATTAACATCCTGTGCCTATTTAATTCACTGGAAAAAATGTGGTTGGTCTTATTCATAGTCAAACTGTCTCATCATGCTAGAGTATAAGAAAGCAACAGACTACTAACTACTGAGTCTTGATAGAGATTCCAGTCCAATGTCACAGTGTAGTCCAATGTCACAGTAAATGGCAGAAGTGACATATACTGTATAAATGGCACAAGAACATTGGAGTTTGTAAAGGAAAAGGTACAAAAACTACTCATCCTACTATTTATAAAATGTGCCATATCAGAAATATTAACCTTTGACTAAAAAGTGTCACATTGTCTTCATTGATCTCAGCGTTTGAGTGGCATATGCAAGGAAACAAGTTTTCCAAATGTGAAATAAGGCTTCAAATCATAAAACCCACTAACTTTACTACTTTCTAAAGTGCTTCTGTACTGTAGCTTTCTTTTGGGCCTGTGCCACCACACGGTTTTTATTTCCTGACACGTCACCTTGCTTGGGCCAAACCTGTTGTCACCAACTGATTCTTTTTATTAGTCGTTTACAGTAGTACTAAAAGAATAGAAACATCATTCCAGGGCCTCTGATTCCTTATATAGAGCTCAGTGAAGACAGAAAGTGCAGTGATGTGTGGCACCCTAGTGATTTATTTGTTAGCTGTGGTCTGTACGTCGCAAACACAGGCACACAAAAAAACACAAAAAATGCTCCCTTAGAGAGACATGACACTTGTCATCCTGTTGTGGTGCTTGCACCTGCTATACAGTACTTGCATTTTCATCAGTCTGAAAAATAGGACTTTGGCCCGACCAGCCATCAGCTGAATCATTTCTCTTCTCTGAACAGCAACGGCTCTTGCCAAGATGATGCTTGCGCTGTGAGCAGAAATAGGCCGAGTTGCTTCACGAGTGGGGAGTCATGTTCACATAAGCAAGAGCACAGGGCCTCCCTTCGTGCCTTCCAGCCAAATGCATTACTCAAGCAAACTATTTTAGCTGGAGGTAATGAATCCATTCTGGAGAAGTGTCATTTCTGCATGCTTTGATATTTGTGAAATGATTATAGCGATGTTGCCGTTATAAATCTGGATTTTTTTTACATTCAGCATCCACCAGGTGGTGATACATATGAGTGTAAAATACAAACTTACAACGTTCTGTAGGAAGTGCACTCAGTTCTGTTTCAGTCACATACCCACCCTTTTAGACAGAGTGTGCTGCATTTACATGTTGGATGTGAAAACATTTTGGAGTAATGCTTTTAAGTCATGATGCTCAGTGCATACTATTTCATAACAGAAATGCAGCTTTTGGAGACTTTTGATGGCAGGTTGTTTATGGCTGTTCCTCTCCAAGAATAAAAAAAAACAATTTTTTCAACATGAAAAGTATTTTTTAGGCATGACACGGGTGAACAGATTCATTAGAGCTGAATGCCATGATAAGCAGTTCAAATTCATGGCATTAAATCTTCTACACGCTGTCGCATCTCAGCCAACTGAGGAGAGATAAAAGGTCAAGAAGAATACACATCAAATCCTCAGTGAAAGAAGACAAGTGGCACTTGATTAAATAAAGCAATAACAAAAAGCAGCAACATCAACATCTGTCCATTGCCCTCAGAATGTCCCATCACAAAACAGTCCCTCCCCAGAGGAGGATGAGAGACAGACCAGTGTCAACAACAGGTCAGGCCATCCAACAGACTCCTGCAATCGGCTGATCATGTGTTTCTGCCCACCAGCACAATCCCTGTAGTGGAAGACTGACACAGCCCATGCCAGTCACACAAGGCCATCCTACAGTATTACAACGCTGTCCATAGGAAAGAGCGTCCGTCAGCCAGGACTTCAATCTGAGCAAGAGCTTCTTGCTCATTAAATAACAACAGCTAATGCAAATGAAAAGAAAACAGGATGCATGAGAAACATGATCACATGAGCACCAGAGCAGCTTCAAGCTGTAAGCAAAGTCTGAAGCCCTGAAGAACATTATCTCAGATTTGAGGTAAGAGGAGGTGATTGCTGTTCAGGCTGGGCTCCAGTTGCTATCAGCATGCCAAACAGCCAACATATGGTATTAGCAGGTGTAGGAATCCAGATGCCCAGAGTCTGGCAGGATTTCGAAGCAAAATACTGGGTAAATAAGGGACTCACAGAAGCAGAAGGGGCTGGCTTCAGGATTCTCCACACTTAATTAGAATTAATTCTGACTTTTAACAGCTTTTATAAAAAGGGGCATCTTCAGATCTCATCTAAATGATTCAGTGTAACACACTTTTTTTCGCTCTGCAAGACCTCCATGTAATTCAAACAGTTTGCATTACAAGATGTTTGAGAAAGGGCAACTGTCCATATTGTGCACAACAGGTAGAAAAACACACTAATGACGTAAAGTTAACTCTTCCACCTTCTACAAGCACCAAGCAATAACTTTGTTGCTGCAGTGCAAGTTACTGTACTTTATCAGGCTTCAAGCAACCTTTCATGTTCACCATTCACTTAGTTGTACATATCATATACTGTACAGTATATCTTCACTTTTGTATTGGCTATTTTTGCACATTTTATTATTTGCATTAATAAAACTGTGTATTGCATCCTTGTAATCTGCGTTTCTGTGTCACCATTTGCTGTGGTTGATTGATTCCTTGGAGCAATAAACATTTACTCACAATTTACTGTTCCAATTTCCAATTGTTCCAGGAAACTCAAACCACCATCACTACAAAATGTACCCCTTATGACTCCAACAAATTCACTAAGCCATTGTGAGACTAATGCCAGTCTTTTAGAATCAAGTGTACTGACAATTAATTGAACAGACAGTGCATAGGTAAATTCAGTATGCCTGTTGACTGGTCTCTGGGTCGTAGATGCCACACATTATCCCATCTCTCTCATCCTATAAATGTTCAACAGGACTGAAAGCTTATTATATGCTGGCTAATTGAGCATCTTCCACGTAACTGTCACATCTCGACATGAGCAGGGTGAGGATGTGCGTTGTCCTTCTGGAGATGTTGTCATGCCAGAATGAGCACACTGGAAGACCAGGAGGTCCCAGGACTGGATCAATGTAGCTCTGTGTAGTTAGGTTGCCATCAAGAACTACCTGTGGAGTTCTGCAAGTGAGTACATGTCTTCCCAGATCACCACACTGCTGAACACTACAATTACACCAAAAAATAAAAAAAATTCACAAATGTGCATGCTATATTTTTTTCTAAAACCATACAGGCATAGTGTGGGATTTCTTTAGATGCTTTGCATATACAGTAATAAAAAAGATCAAATCCACAGTATAAATGTAAATATATTATTATTTATTCTTGCTATTATTATTTTTTAACATCATGGAGGAGGGTGTGGATGAAGGCCACCCATCTTTAACACAAAGCTTAAACAGGCAGTCATTACCCTAGCAATAAAAGAGCATTTACAGTCTTAACATAAGGGAACCAACTTGCGAGAACTTAAGTCATATACTATAACTGTAAAAACACAACTTGCAGACAGAATAATGAGTACATCTTAATTGGCTTTATTTAGCAATTAAATTACAATGTAATTTATTCAAATGTGCAGTGATGCATTTACAACAATTACACAAATGACACAAAATAGTACTTCTCTAAGTCATTATGGACATAGAATTAACATAACACCTTTGTGGTGTTGCCCAAGAGCCTTGACTCAGTTCCTTATATTGTGTGCACACACATTCATACTTGGTTCAGCTGTGTAGCAAAAAATATCTTGATGATGTTTCCCGACTGTCACCATGAAACCAGGCCATGCTCTAGCCAGTTAAACCAGTTCTAGGAAGTATCTGAAGACGTACTGAGAGAATAACACTCACTCCTAATAGCTCCGTGTAGTGCAGGCACTGCACATTGAAATGAGTCAGTTTTCCCCTTGGCCTCCACTCCCCTCTTGACCTGAAGATCCCTGATAATAAACTCAAATGAGAGCAGACCCTTCAGCATCGCTCTGATTTCCAAGTAGTGTCATTTCTCTTTTGTGTATAAATTTGCATAGTTCTTGCACTCAAATTGTAGCAGTTTCTTTAAAGTTCATCCCTCACACATGCAACACATCTCTTGTGAAGAGGAGTGATTTTGCTTTCACCTGAGACACCCGGGGCACTTCAATCGTTAAACATCATACTGTAGGTCATTTTCCTACAATGCTCCGAAATTTCAGTTACGATCTGTCTTTTTAACTATTCTTGGGGTGAACAATCCCAATCAAAATTTTGTCTGACATCCACTAATGGACTTTTCGCCAAAAGAAAAAAAAACAACAAATATCAAAAATAATATCAGACTTCTAGAACATCCACACTCACCAGCTGACCTAGTTTTGCTGGATTGTGCTAAATCGTTCATAAGACGCAACAGAGGTGAGATGCGAAGTGTAATTACTTGATCATGTCACTTCTAATCCGAAGTGAAAGGTGTGAAAAAAGATCTAGAGCGGTCGTTCGTTCTCAGTCCTGGTCCTGAAGAGCCTGTGTCTTGTTTTTTTGTTCTAAAGGAGCTCTTAATCACCTGTGCTGATTGGTGCCTGTGACTGACCTGTTTTTAATTTCCAACATCTTCAGCACGAACTGTATGCAGTCTCTCATCTTATTTCTGACTCAACAACTCAACAAAATAGGTGATCAATTGATTAATAACCCCCCAACTTCAGTGACTCAGCGTTTTTCTTCTGCCGAAAACCAGCAGGTTATATTTCTGCTACTGTAGCTCATCTGAATCGGGGCCGCCCTGAAATTTGCTAATTAAGATGAGAGTATTACTGTTACCGATTACAAATCGATTACAAGCTAAAAGCATTTTAATAGGGGTCTCAAATTCAAAGCTGAAATAAAACTGGACCGTGGTTAAGAACTGATGCGGACAATCAATCACGAAGACACAGGGGTCGCCTACGACCAGGACTGAGAAGAACTACTGTGAATAGTTTTGAAACTGGGAGCAGAAAAAAGCCGAACCCAGCAAGCGGAGTCTTGAGTAGAGCTAAAGAAAAGAGACGTTTTTGAACGTTTGGGTCTGTGCTTGCTTGTCCTTTTGTCCGACGGAGTTGATGTCCGATTGGTTAGGGGCTTTTGTCTTGAAGTTTAATGGTCATTTTCCCAAAGAGATTCGAACCCTGCTCTGCTAGGCAACCGCAGTTGTTGTTGTAAACCCGAAGTCTCCATTTAGTTTGTTCAGGTTTTCGTCACTGTGACTGGGTTAGGTAAACACATAAACGTTGAAACAACCCCCAATCTCCCGCAGAGTTAATCATGTAGCGACTAAACCGTCGCTGCTTTTCAAGTGCAGAAATGACAAAGCGTCCACGTACTGTAACAAAAACGACCAGCTGCACCAAGCTAAATGTCAATATAGACTTATTAATGTATTACTTCCAGCTGGGAATCAATTCAGACCTGTCTCCATACCACTCATTTTTTTCGCTTACCTTCCGGGTGTAATATACTTTATTCACCTTTAGTACAACATTCAATGTGTTTATGAATTTGATACTTAAGAGACGTCTTGAAATAAACATAAATTTACAGGCTTGAGATCATCCGAGACATTCTCTTAAAAAATCACCATTTCACCATGATGGCGCGTTAGTGAATTTAAAGCAGCGTGAGTTCTGATCATTAATTCGCAAACCGCCATGATTGAACCTGCAATGAAACGTACATGTAGCATGGAGTTGTCAACAATGACAAGAGTTTCTGATGGAGTCTTTTGAAGTCACGGATGCAACACGCGTTACACGCGTTTCTGTGTCGCTTTGCGAGACGAGCTGTTCTTGTAGTGCTCCCGAAAGCGTACTCCAGAATGTACCGAGGAAAAAAAAGCGATCTGTAAGAAACGCACCGACTTGCACATTCCCCCTCAGGGCTGTTCCGGAGTCGATCTGGTCTGGCACATGTAAAGTAAAGGCTGCTGGTACTGCAGTATGTCCAAAATTCAGCAGCCAGAATCCTGACCAGATCTAGTGCAAGTGTTCACATTACTCCTATCCTGGAGTCCTTGCACTGGCTTCCGGTCAAATTCCGCGTAGACTTTAAAATCCTCATGCTCACCTACAAGGCTTTACATGGCTTGGCACCTCAATACCTGTCTGAACTTTTATCGCCCTACTCCCCACCTCGCAACCTCCGCTCTTCAAATTCTGCCCTCCTTACTGTCCCCCAAGCCCGTCTACATTGTATGGGCGACAGGGCCTTCTCCTGCTATGCCCCCAAGCTCTGGAACTCCTTGCCCAAGGATATTAGAGAGTCACCTTCTCTAAACTCCTTCAAATCCAGACTCAAAACCCTCCTTTTCAGAAAAGCCTTTACTTAACTGGCTCCATTCTTCACCCCTCTGCTCTTCTTAATACCATCTTCCACGGTCTCCTCTATTGTTATTGTTGTATTCTTGTAATTATAATTGTGTCCTGTCTTGTGAAATTTTCTTATTTATTGTTGTAGTCTTCTTATTTATTGTTATTGTCATCCTGTAAAGCGCTTTGAGAAGCCACCTTTAAAGGCGCTATATAAAATAAAGTTTATTATTATTATTATCATTGCGCCGGAGAGGGTTAAATAAGCACAAGAGCACCGGGGGTAAATAGAAATTAAGTGTCACCAAGGACACCGTGCAAATCTGTCAGCGGAGCTGTGCCAGACGAACGAAAGTGATCTGGAAAATGGGCGCATTTCAAAAGCCTTACAGGTTGACTTTCGTTAGACTAAGGTTAATGATTTTACGCTGCTGTGCAGTGCCCTTCCATAACTCAAATCAAATCAAAACGATACCCTGGGATGACATTAGTCTTGACTACAAGGCAAAGGAGACTGTCTGCTCACTGCTAATAACGGATATTGTTTTTTCTAATGCATGAAAAGCCTAATACAATATGCCCTAATAACGCTGTAATAGCTGGCTTCTTTCGTCATTCCTGGGAGTATCTGACCAATATTCTGTTTCAAAGATTAATGTGAGGCTGATGTATTTTCGGCAGTGGTGTAAAGCAGGGCTTTTCAGTAATGTAAAACACATGGTTCTGGTTTCTGAGGAACTACTGCATCATGTGAGACGAGCTCTAATTTGCGTATCCTTGAGCATTTGTCACGACAACGATTCCTTTTTCAAACTTCCTTTATAATATATAAACTGTATATAGAAAGAAAGGGGAACAAAGTAGTTGTGTTCGTTTGTAAATGATGTATCACCCAGAGACGCGCGTCCGTTAACGATTTAAGACCTACCTGTAGACATCAATTCGTTTCATCTGTATCAAGTCTGTTTGCATCTTGTCAAGTGTCGTGCAACAGGCGGTGGCCTGGATAAACGACGTGTGCCAACGAGTCAGAACGGAACCAGTGCTTATATTATTTCTGATGCTTCAGTTTAACTGCTCCAAGACCTCAGCAGTGCTCCAAGAGCCTTCACAGACACAGTCAGGGTGAATGCATGGAGGCTCATGGTTTATGTGATATGTATGGGTTATTTCTGTAACTAGTTGTTATGGCAATAACGTACAGTACTGAACTTTGAACTGTACCGCATGAGGGCTTTGTAGAGAAACCCCTGCTGTAACATTGTATTTAAAAAGGCCCGTGCAGGCCTACTCATCCATGTTAAGCAATCACAGGACGCAACTGCGTTTTGATTTTCTTTGTCAACTTAAGGTGAAAGTTGTGTATCGTGTGTCATCATTTCTAGATGTGGTAGATGCTGAATCCAGTCATAAAACGTTGCGGTTGTTTGTGGTATATTTCAAGTGGTGAATGCTTTTGAAACGTTCGAAAAGGCGCTCCATCATTGTCGACCTCTCCTTATTTCTCATTTCTGATTCTGTCGGGAAGCGGGTGGGGAGATTCTTCCTCGTCTCGTGAAAAGGATTGCTTTTGCTTGCGTCTGTGTTTCTAGTAATGACAAAATGCCAGACGGAGACGCTAGCTGATACCTCCAGCAGTCCTACAGTATGTGACGTGCCCAGCCCGTTTATCCCTTGCAAGCACACCAGGCACTCGCTCAGTCTGTGTGCCTCCGCAGTTCACTTGCTCTGAAAATATCATTCGGACTGGTGATTTATCTCTTTCGCCAACCTCTGCTGGGAATCCCTCTTAAAATACGGGCTAAACACACAACAGAACCTCAAATGATGTATGCAGGAAACATGGACTTTATTATATGCAGCACAGTACAAATCTTTCGTTGTTCAAGTGCCCGGGTAAACGCAGACATGCTCCTGGTTTGATCGATAAATTTAACCTCTTAAATTAACTGGGCGGGACAAGACACAGGTGAGGTAACTGCGTTATCACTGTTAGTCGAAAGAGATTGAAAAGGTGCCTATAGTACAGCAAGAGCCGACGAAAAGAGGACTAGAAATTGTTAAAAGGTATAATTCACAGTCTTCGGTTGTCTTGACACAAAAAGAAACCTCGCACGCTGTGTGCCACAGACTTGACAGATTTCGGGATTGCACTCTACTTTGTAGCTTCTACCCACTGTCCCTCCTCTGTGTAGACGCTGAAGATTGTTAGTTGGGAGACAGCATTGGGTTTTTGGCATTGGGGGGTGTTTTGACCAGTTTCTGCTCGAGAGCGCGGACGGGAGCGGACTACGGCGCTCCGAGCTGAAAGCGCCTCTCTCGCGTCTGTCTCTGCGTGCGGCGCCCAGCTTGGGAACTTGGGGACTCGTCACTGGCTGGCGAGGTGCAAGCAAGCGCGCCTCTCGCTGCGTTGGGTCTGACGTTCAGACCAGCCGAGGGGGCTGAAGCAGCACATTTCAGCAAAGAGACACGGGGAAAAAAAAGATCCAGGTTACTAAAAAAAAAAGAGAGAGAGAGGTCGAACACTGACGCCGCAGAATCCGGACTTTAAACAAACCCAACATTTTTCTCACCCCGTTTTGCTACCCACTTTTAAACAGATTGCCGTTTTGGCTTCTGTTGTGTTGGTTTTACAATAAAGTCTGCTTGAGAAAAAGCAACATGACAGCAGAATACCCTCTCTTTTCTGTGCGATGATCTTGTTTTCCCTTCCGAAGATGCGTGCGAGGATTACACATTGGTTTATGGAAACTGATGGTTGCGAGTTCTCTCCCCAGTCTCCTCGCTTTCGCTGTGGAATGCTGTTTGCTGTGTAGTTTCTCCGAAACCAGGGGCGCGTCCAGATAGCCCCTTGAAAGCTATTAACGACTTGATTAACTCACATGCGTTAAGGGGGCAGTTCGAAATTTTAATTCTGACGACGGAGATCTATAAGAAGAAAAGGGAAAAATCAAGTTACCATTTCCCCCTTTATACGCCACACGCCTTCTTTTCTGTAGATTTCTCCCGGCGTACAAAGTTGGTGGCTAACAGGATCTGTCTGATTGGATTTTCATTTTAAGAAGACAGTTGGATGAAGAAGCGATACACGGAAGAGGACCTCCTGTATAGCTACTTCATTTGACAAATCATACCGTTTTTGTGCCGTGATTTGGAAAACTAATGCCCGGCTTTCGAAGGATGTTGCTTATTTTACGCTGTAGTGAATAAGCGCAGCTCGCAGGAAACCTTGGATTGCCTTTTCCTTATTCTTCCAAACTTATTCTTATTTTTTTCCAAGTTTTCCAGAATTGTGGATTATTCCGAGGCTGCGGGTTGTGTCCAGCACACCTATAGACCAATGTCGGGGACATGCTCGGATATTTAGATTTCCTCGCCGCTGGAATCGCACTGGAGTGCTAACAAGTCGAGGGGGAGAATTTTCATAAATCTGTCAGGAGCGAAGAACTCGAGAGGGGCTCCGTTGGTTTACAGCTCCCTGGCTCGAATTCCTGTTGGATTTATCATGATTTGTAGGAATATTCTCAGCGTCCTGTTTTTATTAGGTGAGTGTAGCTGTCTTCGTTCGAACGCTTAATTTCAATTTAAAAAAAACGTGAGCTAACCAAAAAACAGGGCAGTTACACATAGATCGTAGTCCAAAAAAGTCAAATAAAACTGCATGTGGTCAGTCTTTTCTAGCTTTTTTTTTATTTTCAGCTTGTATTTTTATTTATTCTCGTACATTTGCGGTCAGGTGATTTTTATGGCGAAGATTTCTGTTTTCTTTTTAATTTTGACGCGCAGCCTTTTGCCAAAATGAGCCACTAAAATCATTTTGGGTGCTGAATATCTTTATTCATGGGAGACACGGTGAAGAATACCTTTACTAGCAGCGTATGCCAACGGGAAGGAGGAAATTGAGCAATCGCGTAAAAAAATATTAATGTGTGGTTGTGAAAGAGCCGATACGAATGAGGTTTGTGTGTCTGGCACACTTTGTGTCAATTGAAAAGCTCTTCGATGCGCTAACGTTTTCCCGCTTTCCGAAAGAATAATGTTATAAAAGCCTTTCCGTGAATAAAATTAGGCTAAAAACAAAATCCAAACAAGTGCCGGACTGGCAGTAGTTTTTAATAAATCATCACAAAGAAGGAATATGGCTTGTGCCAGCCTTCCTTGGTCTCTCATTGAAACTAACCTGTTGTGAAGCGCGAACAGAAGTTGTAGCTTCACCTTCGCTTCCCGGCGAACGGAAAAAACAACACTGCCGGAGAAAAGAGAGCCGAGCGGCCGGTATCGTTCTTCACAGAGAAGTCGCGACCGTGGCGACTGGAACCGTGCTGGTGATCCAGAAAGTCATTTAGTTACAAGGGTTAATTTGCTGAACGTTTATCATAGTATGAAACATGTCACTTTCGAAGGAATACATCTCGGGCACCTCTTCTCTATCCAGGTTATTCGGGACGACAGCTTTCATAACACCCGATTTCCCATCGTTATGGAAACATAATACAAAACGGAGATAACGGATTCGTCCCTTTAGTGTGCGCTGTGTAAGTGTACAGTATGTGTGCAAGGGAATTCTTGAAAGTGCGTTTATAATAGTTATAATACAGGAATAGATTTGTTTCGATTGAGTAGAAACATTGTATTGCTCTGCATTTAAATCTGGCTCTTGTTATGACATAAATATCCTTGTTGTTGTTACTTTGTCAAACAATTATAAAACCAGTTTCAAGATTGTACTTTTTCGTCGTCTGTTTTAGTCAGCGACACAATTAGGTTACTTTGAGGACTAGCTACTGTATCTCAGCCTTAGAACCGTCAGGACAGTCCTGTTAGCTTGGGTTCCCATAACCCGTAAACAACACGCGACTCAAAGGTAGTACAGTCATTTCAATGATATGTAAAATTCTACTTCTTTTAGTGAAAATAAATACACATTTTGTGCTTAGCATCGGTTCTGGGGGAAATATGAGCGGCACTGCTCGGTTTATATGAATAATCCTGCTTTTATGGTTGCGAAATTAAATGGTGCTTAACTCATATTTAGTGTTTCATTCAGAGATTACAATCTGTACCATTTAGTGGCGCCTGCGCTGCAGCCTGTAGGTGTCACTCGTGTCCAACTGTTGGAGCTTTTATTTTGGTCTTGAATACTTCAGCAGCGCGACTAAATGTTAGCTTTAGCGGAGAAGATCCAGCAAATATTTCAAGAGATTTCGTTCTTCATGCGCAAGTTGCATTGACTAATTTGAACCAATGAACCCCCCCCCCACACACACACGTACACACACAAATATGTGATACGCTGTTTACTGTTTCTCTATCAGAGTTTTATCAAAACTGCATTTAATCATGACGTGAGCTGTCCGTTCCGCTTTGGAATGCACAGGAATCATAACTCTAAGGCTACACTGTACGCTGCACGCCTTGTAAGACGATGCGCATTTCCATACCTTAATAGCCCGCTGTTGAAACCTTAGACCTCACATAAGTCGTTAGACGACTGTAATGCCTTACCGGGGTATAGTATCTTCTAAGGTAATAAGTTGGCTTCAGTATGGCCAGAACTCTGTAGTTTATGTACTACGTGCGCAGCACCAGAACACAGGTTAACACAGGTTCTCTTTAAATTACACTGTCCCCCTGTGAAATGTGTCGTAGACTTTAAGGTCTTCTTGCTCGCGTACAGGGTAAGGCTCTCAGTGGTGTAGCGCCAAGGACTTACCTCAAGGATTTACTGCATAAGCACAGTATAGTACAGCTTTTAGCCTTCGATCTGCTGAATCCACACAATGCTCCATACAAGGGGCGATAGAGCCTTCTTAGACGCAGCACAGCGTGTTAAACCTATGACTACGTGTGTTAAGTAGAGACACTGCGAATGTACAGTACAGTACGGTATTTTGTAAAACGGCGTGAAGACCTTTTTTTGTGTGGTTTAGCTTATCGTAGCTTCTGGATCTGTTGCACTTTTGCATTTTTCTGCTATGCCCGCTGGAGAAAGTGTTGAGTTTCCTTGAATCGAGTTCAGCAATAAAAGCTGATAATTATAATTATCAGTATCAGTGCTAGGTTAATCATGCTTTCCTTTGAGTTTGTTCAGATTGTTCCTGTTCGCGAGCGGTCTGTTAATTGTAGCGTACGTCTCTAAATCAATGGTGGTAGGACGCAAAGTAGAATAGGACAGAAGTGGGTTTTTTTCCCGCAGATGATTGCGCATTTTTCTGATCATTAACAGGCTTTTGAAAATGAATCATTGTCGCATCAATCAGAGTGTTAACGCCCTCTGCACTTGATGATGGTGCCGCGACTCCGTTTGTTAACCTCGCCGGCTTGGGGACTCCACTAACGCGCGCTGAGGCGCTCGCTGGGCAACACCACGCAAGCTTCCCCAGTGTGCGTGGTATAAACTCCGGAACTCTCCTCGACTTTGTTTCCTGCTTAGTATTTCTAATCATGTCACGCTTTTAAACAGCGCGATTCTGCCAGTGTCGATCAAATCCAATAAATATTCCTAAAATTAATCGCGTTAAAATAGAATTTACATTCTTTTTTTTAGAATTGTCAGATGAACACACGACTGAAAACACACGTGAAGCAGATACAGTGCCAAAACGTGTTTTTGTGTTTTATTTGTTTGAAAGCCTAGGCCAATGGGTAGGTTAATTCATCCAAATAGCGTATGACCTGCACACCAGTTATTTCTCATTGTGCAAAGTGCCTCCACTGTTAGGGCAGTAATCCCCCCAAAAAAAACCCGGCACAACACAGTACTGGCTGCCCTTCTGACAGAATCCTTCCACTGCCCCTATAATCCTGTCCGTCTGTCTGTAGACAAAGACCAACCACTCGAGTCAAGTCCCATAATATAGACGTCAGTCTCTGCAGCCTTTACTGTCATGCCAGAAACGCCAAGTCAGAACGAGTGGGGGATGGATCCAGGAGTGTTTCATCAGAAACTGCGATCAACGCCTGTCAGGACCCCGGCGGTCACCCTTCTTTCTCTGTCCGCAGATGAAGCTGTGCGCTGCGTGGGCAGCTCTGCCGCCGTGTCTGGGAGTGGGGCTCACGGCTGGAGGGCGCCGGTGGACTGCGTGAAGGCCAGCGACCTCTGCAATGTCAACCACCAGTGCAGCTCCCGCTACCGGATCCTGCGCCAGTGCCTGGCGGGCCGGGACAGGAACACCATGCTGGCCAACAAGGAGTGCCAGGCCGCCCTGGAGGTGCTCCAGGAGAGCCCGCTGTACGACTGCCGCTGCAAGCGGGGGATGAAGAAGGAGTTGCAGTGTCTGCAGAACTACTGGAGCATTCACCTCGGCCTGACGGAAGGTGAGGGCAGAGCGCCGCCCCTCAGACAGGAAACCCACGGGTGGGAGAGGGGGACAGCGACGACGGGCTCTCCCCCTTTCCCTTCCCAGTCGGGTTTTAATTCTGCTTTCCCCACTGCGCGTGTTTCTGTGTGGAATGTTTTGAGCAGAATACGGGATCCAGCCTTCGTTTGTTTCTCCCCTGACTTTCTTGGCTTGTCCGCCCTGCTTCTGTTTATCTCGCCTTGTGGACCTTTTCAACACCCACTGTATGTATCTACAAATAGACCATAAATAATGTTCTCTCTACACACGTGCTGTAGGCCCCGGCTGGCTCTGCCGGTCGAGCACGAGACTCATGATCTCGGGGTAGTGGGTTTGTTTCCCACATCGGGCACCAGGTCCTCCATGTTGGAGGCTGGGGACAAGGCTAACCGCCCTGTCCTGTTAAAACAGTATATGGAAACAGTAACAGGATGTTGCTGCCCTAAATGCCTGAAGGCATAACAGGCAAACATCCATCCATCTACAGTATACACACATAAGTGAAGCGTTTAATCCTGCAATAGTAAGTGCATTTAGCATGTCTGTAGCGTGTCTTTAACCCCTGGCTGTAGGGCTGATCTGGCACTGACGATGAAGACTCTGGTCCCAGATTAAGGTGAGCCACAGGGCTTCACACCGAGGCAGTGGGCTGGGCGTGATGAAGCCGGCTGAGCAGCGATTGCAGGAGAGGAAAACTGCTCTTGTGTTTATTGCGATGTTATAACAGGTGATTGGTAGGGCAATCGACATTTGTCTCCCTCTTAAACCTTAGTTGATGACTCTATTTAATGACTCCATTTGATAAAATGTCACCATCTAATACACCTACCTTTTTACCCACCACTGTGTAAACATCTTCATCGTCTTGCATCTTGTTTTGTTCCTTTCACTCAGTGTTTTCGCTCTTTTATGCAGGAGTGCAATTCAGTGATGATGATGATGATGGTCTGTTGAAATGCTCACCCATTATGTCCAACAGTTCATTCTGGAAGATCTGTACTTTACACTACAAAACAAAGCGGCCTTTGAGCTGGGTGGGTGTGTAGAGAGGATCAAAGATGTTAACAGTGAGGAACACCTGGCAGTGAGTGAATTCTATTTGATTAGTAAATGTGATTGATTAGTAACTACAAGGCTTCATATCGACTGCTCATATAGTTTATAGTTTACCTTGAGTTATCAGACGTGTGAAGATTCTGATCAATGTGAATATAAGATTGCTACTCTAAATGGCAACACAGAGTTGTTATAGTAGAAGAAAACACTAGTGGAAGCTTTGAGTGAATCACTCATGCTCATATACAGTACTGTATGGTAAATCCTGAATGTCTAAGACTTTTGCATATGTATTTGTGGTGTGTATAATACATATGTTACCAGCTATCCTTTCTTTGAGATTTCAAAAGCTGGTGTGTAGCAGGTTTGCAAGTGCAATTATATTCTGTTTTGGGGTCCTTCTCTTACTTAATTTCATGCACCTTTGCAACTGTTTGTGAAGCAGGTGGGTTTGCATTTGACTTTCTATTCCACTCAGTTTACAGCCATGCTGGTGAGTTTTAGTATATCATCAGTGTATCGTCAGTGTTTAAGGACCATTCATGGTTACATTTCTGAAAAATTGCTATCAATGTAATAGTTTTCTGTCCTGTGGTTATGCATTGGTATATTATTTATTGTATATTTAAAGGATTAATATTTTCTTCTCATACCTTTGCACATTGATAACTTTGAGAACATGTTGTGTGTTTGTGTACTGACAGAACAGACTTCTTAAGATGTGTATTTTATTTGGCTTTTTTCTGTAAGAAGGAGACTTGCTGAATGAGTGTAACTATAGGCTGCCTTTATAAAAAGCATTGAAAGAGCTGTAATCATTAGCTTACAATACTGTTAAGCACACATTTATTTTGGACACCACTACAATGCAATTTGATTTATAATTGTCAGTGCTGGCAGGTTTTGAAGACCACAACAAAAGCCCCCTATTGATACAGCTAATCAGAAAAAGCTTTTAAAGCAAATGTTCTTCTTTAGCTAGACATTTAAATGGAGATTTGAGGTCCATGTCTGTTGGAGCATATTAAAGTGCTTGGGGAAATGAGTACATGCTCAGATATATCGGTTTTAGTCTAGTGCAAAAGCTGCCTCTCACTTTCAATTTCAAAGAATACAAAATGTGCAATTTAAAACCCCCCCACAAAGGTGCGACTTCTGCCACCAAAAGCAACCATTCCACAAGTTTCACTGACGATTCAAGGGTATTTCACTGACGATTGAGATAGATGGGAGCTGTTCTTTCTTCTGGGGTGCTGAAACTGCAGTTCACCTGAAACATAGCTCTTTCCTCACTCGGTAAATTCCAGTAGACTGTCCTTTGAGAGCTGGGACCTTATTCCTAAGGGGAACCTCAATATCTGCTGGTTTGTGTTCCACATGGGCTGTGTAGTCAGTCTCTGATGCTAATTCACTTCTTAAAGTGGTCTTCATGCTTGTCTAAACATTTGTTTTGCTGTCTCTGCATTCAGTCACTGGTTTTAAAAGTATAGAACTTTAACCATATTTTTCCAAGAACCCCAGCATATGCTGTCACTCCTCAAACTAAAAGTTCAATTCCTTATTTCTGTCAAAACATCTCAATCAATTTCTGATGAACAGACACAGGTGGATTGATTTATGAAACACTTTTTTTCTTTCAGCAGAGGTCCGGTTGGTTACTATTAAGATAATGCAGGTTCTGTTGCTCAGATATTAAGTAGTCACAGAGTTGATACCAATTACACGTCCCATACAATTCATTTTAATGCTGTTACTGATGTTATTACTGCTGTATATACTGCTTAAAATGAAATGAAAAAATGAAAAGCGTAACTATTTGCAAGCACAGCTGAAGACATTTGACTTCCAGGTTTTGGCATTCAAAAATTTAATTTTCTTAGCATTATAAAGCATGTTCCAAAATGCCAGAATGCAAACAGATGGCAAAGGATATTAATTCTAATCAGGAAATGGTGGGATTAGAGTTAATTGTTAAATTGCTATGATACAGTTTCAGCGGTCCTTCATGAATAATCAGTTGGTTGCATTTCAGTTGAGCCCCTCAAGATCAACTTCAGCTGAAGTAACACTGACAGAGGAGATTACTGGAGTTACATGGAATTACATGAATTACTGGAGACTTGAGGAACAGGGAAGTCCTTTAATAATGATAATTAAAGGTGAATTGAAGGCAGAAGGATGTGATGCAAAACAGATTATACTGTCAAAACATTGCACACCACCATCACACAGGTTTTATTGATAGCCAGGACAATTCAACCAATGTGAGCATGTACTCATGCAATCTAATGTTCTGTACATTTCTCAGAGCAAATCTGAACAGAGCTTGCTTATAGAATGCCATATCTAGATTGTTCTGATTGTAAACAAGCCATTGTTTAAATCCTTCTAATGTTACCAGAGTACATGGGATTCTTTTTAAATGTAAGCCACTTTTTAACTCTTTTGTTTCACCTTATGGTTTAATTATAAAAGAAAATATAAAAAAGCACTTTTCAGATTATGATGCCAAAGACTTGGCTGTATGAAAAGGTTTTCTGCCAATCCACTACACAGCCAGGCTGATTTTATTAATGGGGAGCCATTCACCCTGCTGCAGATCATCTTCATTGAAGTCTTACTGTACAGTATATGCCATAAGCACAGAAGGTCATCCCTTCAGTTATGCTGGACATTCACAGCCACTTAAAAAGTAATTCAAAACACTACTGGAAGCTGCTAATGTCATTGAGCCAACACAAGCACTGCAGTGTTTCCTCAGCAGGTATGCACACATTTATAACCCTGCACAGTGTTTCCTCTGGTCTGGTGCCAAACAGTATGTGGACAATACCAAATAAGGAGAAATCAAGCTGAACACATAGCTCAAGATCACATGGGCTTTGCTGTGTTGTGAGATTCACTCTGAGTCTTAGTACACAGATAGCTAATCTTCATTTATTTCTACGATTTAAAGGCTATTGAGACACACCATAGGGCAAAACTCACTGCTTACCACTTCTGTATTCCAGGGGACTCAATACATTTTCCCTTCAGTCTACACCATTGCTGCATCTTGATTTAACCAGCTCTTTTAAGATAAGATAAGATCACTTTATTAGCCGTATACAATTTCTTGTATTAGGAATTTGTCTTTTCGCATACTCCAGCTTGCTCTCTATGAGACACACAAACAGGGAGAGAAGCTGGGGGTCAGAGCCCAGGGTCAGCCATTTATACGGCGCTCCTAGAGCAGTTGGGATTAAGGGCCTTGCTCAGGGGCCCAACAGAGTAGGATTCCTCTGCCGGCCGTGGGATACGAACCGGCAACCTTCCAGCCACAGAGCCAGCGCACTGCCCCCCCAAATTTATCATTCTAATAATCAATTAAATCATTATGAACATGGTAGTTGCAAAGTTGTAGAATGATACAAATTATATTTGTAATTTTGCTTTAAAAATGTAGTCCATGCACACAGGTACTTCAGTCCAGGAACATTGAGGAATCTGAATGTCATGCTTTTGGTTTACACTTGACCATGGATTCAGGAATCCAGAATGCTGAGCTTGAAATGTCCTGTCTGACACACGGGATTGTTTTCCAATATCCCTGTTGAGGATACAGTACTGAGAGAAAGAAAGTACAGCACTCTGTTCTCTATACTGTATATATCCAGAGGTGTGATGTCTGACAGTAGTGTGGATGAAACATCCCATTTTGTATGGTGTAATAGTATAGACTGTGCCTTACAGCAAGTGTTAATAATCTTTCCCATTTTTAAATTTAAAATGTATGCATGGATGATTATGCGCTTCCTATAAAATTTAAAAAAGATACCATTTAACCTATCAATGTGGTGTCGTTTTGCATTGAAGCAATATTTGATTGTGCTGGATTAGTAATTCAACAATTAACAGCATTTGACTGCTGCTATGCATTTAATTCGTGTTTTTGGGAAAAGGAAAACATAAGTGATGTTAATTTCCTTGCACAGATCTGGTACAATTATTCAAGAGAACCCTGGGTATATCAATAACTTTGGCTGTATGGAGTTAAGTGTACCAATACAAAGAGCACCGCAGGCCTTTTCTGATTAGTACATAAACCAAGGATGTTATAAACAGGATGACCCTCCCTTGACATAAATGTAGGGACTGATGAAGCATTTGCTAGCTCTGACATATGGACAATCCCACAATGATAGGAGAAGGAGACTCTTGTAATTAAATTAATGAGCCTCACTAATGGGTTCTATTATCCATTGTTTTAACCCTTAACATCACCACCACAGTTTGTCTTTTGTTTTATCCTTTCCTTTAGTATTACTGAATCAAAGTCCATCAAAATATACTGTACATGATGTATATGTCAAGCATAGTAATAAAAATATATACCCTACATGGCACTTCTTGAAAGAGATCAGTTTAAATGCAACACGTACGAGGTTTATCCTGACAATCATCGCCAAAGACAAATGCTCCACATAATGCGTTATGAACCGCTGCCAGAATTTTAGTGTTTCCCTAATGAGGACGTAAAACACAGAAATACAGGTTTTGGCTCATGAGACTGTATACGAATCTATACTGCTTGTATTCCCATCGATTTTTAACCTTTAGATGCAATATTAAAAATTAAAAAACATTTTCCAAGTGATGTCACAGCAGTAGTTTTCTTTGTTTCTTGTGAATAATTTAATGAATGCTGCGCCAGAGCAGCTGAGGTGCTGATATGATCGTCTCATTACCCTTTGGGGTTTGCAGTGATTTATCTGATTTTGCAGTTCGAGACAAATAGATCTTTCTGTGACAAACCCCATCCTGCAATTTGCAAATTTGCAGTCGCTTCTAATTTACACTCAGTAAATGTAATCTGCGACTCCTGGAATTTTCCGTTTGCCAATGTTGTTAACATATGGGAACAAAAAGCAAAAAGACAAGAGAGATGCAATTATATTTTCCTTGAAGAGACATGAGATTCTGTGCAGCTCCTTGTACTGTATTTGTACACTGAGAGAGAATAGACATTTTACGTGTCCCTCAACCTTTATGCAGTATTGGTTTCTCAATATCTAAGATTCAAAAGATTGAATATATACTGTATGTTCAGTGGTCAAGATCTGAATTTACAAGTCATGTACTGTTAGGAGGTAGAAACTGGTGACCAGAAACTGAAGACATTACTTATTTGAGAGTAAATTTGGGCCAAAGTTGCCACAAACAAACTGTTTCATATTATTGGAAAACAGAACGGAAGGCTCTTAATGAAGCCACATGTTATTCTCTTCCTCGTATACTATACAGTAGGTCCTTTGCATGATTGATTTGTCATTTGTTACATCTTTACATCTCTTTTATTTGCTTTATAGTTTTGCATGGTATTGTCAGCTGGTTTGCTATAGGGTGGAGGGTATTGTTGTTGCTTTTTATGTTTCAGGGACGGCATGTCTCATGATGGTATGGGGAGCATGTTGGGGTGGTGGGGGCTAAGGGACATTTGGGGGAGACAAAATCTCACCCCTTGCTATCATCCCCCTGTTAGGTCGTATAGGAATGTCAGGTTTTTGCTGTATTAGAAACCTTTGTGTTTCATTTTGCACTGTAAGAAAACTGATCATGTTGTGAGTGTAATGAGGAAGTGACAGGTCAAATATAAACAGGTCATTGTATGGAATTACAATCTGTTCATTCTGTCGTCCCTGCCTTTGCCTCACATTATCAGTAAAATCAGAAACTTTAACGTAACTGGAGATTTTTAATTTCTGTACATACAAATGCAGAGTTTTTGATAGATGTGTTCAGCTGGAGTTGGCCTACAGTATATGGCAGCTGGTTTTTATTCCAATTCAATAGATAGATAGATACTTTATTGATCCCGTGAGGGAAATTGCAGTGCAACAGCAGCTTAACACAGACAACACAGCACAGTGTAACGCATGATACAATAATAATAATACAATACATACAATACAATCAGTACAGTGAGAAGTGCACTAAGAAGAGTTACACACAGTCCAGAGCATTACAACGAACAAACCAGAACAGTACACAAAAAGTTGTATTGCACAATATAAGTATAAATATAAATGTATTGCCCAAGTCCCTGGCTTATATTGCACAAAAACAGTTGTAAACAGGAAAGCCAGATGTAGCAGACAGTTTACTGTTCAGTCCAAAAACAGTGTCAATGTTGCCCCTGCCCAGATGCAAAGTGGATGCGTTGCTTAAGACCTAATATGCCATCCTGCAGACACATCTGCTTTGCTGGACCAGAAGGCCTCTTGTTTAGTAAAATAAGTTTGGACAAAGTGGAGTTGTGTTATAAATGCAAGAGAAGTGCAACAAAGGAGAACCATTTTTCATTGCTTCGCATGCAGTAATTAAAAAAAAATGAATGCATGATCAGTTAAATGAGAACAAAAATGCTAGTGATGCTTTTAGTTAAAACAGTCCGAAAAGTATCAGTATTTATAAAAGTATTTTAACAAATGATGACATACTGTACCTATTTATTACCAGACCCATTCCAAGCACTTGGCAGGTACTCCCATCATGCATTCTTCACATTATAATCTAACGAAAACATAGTCATCGATCCAAATGCTGTAAAACAATAATATCAATATTTAATTGGCTCCAGTGATGGTCTAGCAAGCTATTTAGCTGTTTTCCTCAGTTCCATTACCACAGACTTGAGGCCATATCAGTCAGAGCCCACATCAACGCGAATAAAAGGACTAATAGGTTTGACCGAAGTTATTACTACTTAAAGATATCTTTCAGTTTTCACATATGGGTGAGGTCTGAGAATGTCAAATAATATTTGCAGTGTAGTGAAGCAGGTTAGAGGAAATGTTTGTTTATACTGTACATTAATTGAGGGCAGGGTTGATCAGCTTGAATTGTAGCTCTATAAGGACACAGTGAATGAGAAGTGACATAATGTTAAAACAAGGAGGAGGCTATGTCAGAATCAGAAGGCAATCAAAGCCGTTGTTTTTGTCTACAAAATTTAAAATTCACATTCAGAGAAGGGCCTGAATTACTATACAGACAAAATTACATTTAGCAGCTTGTTTACCATAAAACTATCAAAGCAGAAAATAAGGCCAAGCTGTGTGAAGGATAACAAGAAAATGGTATCAGACAACAATAATTTCTGATGGATCAGTTTTAATAATCATCATTAAAATATTTAAAAATAAAACCTCTAGGATTTTGTTTTATTTAGTTTGCCTATTTAGGATCCACTGATCTTTTTTTTTCATTTTAATTAAAAAACACTAGCACGCAATTATTCCTGGTGAAGTGATGATCAGTGATCATTCCTCTTCCAAAATAACTAGGACAGCGATCTGAGTGTGTAAGCTTTGTGGATTAGAGAAACCTAAAATAGGCAACATGTTCAGCAAAAAAAAAGCACAGCAATCATGAACCATTGTGCATCATCACATGTTTCAAGTATACAGTATGCACAGGCTTGTACATTTGTTTCCCTTAGGCTAAACCCATTCTAATCATGTTTACTTTATGTGGTAAAGATTTCAAGTTATTTATTTCAAGGTTTCCTGGCCACTGCTTTGCCAAAAATGATCTCTTTCTAACTCCTTAGAGTGGATCGATGATGCAGGAGGTACAGTATATTCTTTGGCCCCTAAAACAAACTGTAGTCTTTTTGTGGCTGATGAAATGCATTTGATGTTTTCTGCAGAAAGCATGAAGTTGCTATTGCATCAATTCCTTCTCATCTATGACTAGGTACCTAGACAGAGCTCAAAGATGGTCAAGAGCTTGACACAAGCTCTGTTTCCACTGCTAAAGCCACTTACCTCCAAGACTTTGATAACTTAAGATGACAGCAATTTCTTCTCTGCCCCTCTAAGGCCATTTATAAGCACACATTGGAAATGAAGCTGAATGTCTTCTTAATTAAGGCAATAAGCCTTCTACCCTCAGGCAAATCATTTTACAAAACGGCTAGGAAGAGATTTATTAAATTAATGCATAAGAGCCTGAGAGCTGTTTAATAACATAATTGTAATAAGGAAAACTACAATCAATGCTTATATAGGATTTCCCTTAAGCATGCTAATGTAAAGGAAATGATAGGAAAATACCCTTTTAATCTGCAGTTTACACACAGTATAAATTTGTCTCATACTGAACATTAAATCCAGAGCTTATTTTAAACCCACTCTTAAAGCTGAAAGCTCCTGAAGCAAAATGCTTGGATATACAGTTTGTAAGCATGATTCTGTGGGAAAAGATGAGTTGATCTTAATTTGCTGCAGTAAATTTTAATGAACTGATTTTATTCACCATCAGGCACAGTCTGTTTCAGGGCTGTTGGAAAAAAAATCATGTCGTGTCAAAATAAAGGCTTTTTATATTATTTTACATTCATCAAAGTGCAACGCATGATTTTTTTATTCCTCTTTCTCCTTTTTCTGTAGCAGTGCCAGAACATGCTGTGTTTAAGTTTTGTTTGAATCTATAGAATTTCTTTCTATGACTAGAACATCCTGTTCATTTTTGTGTTTGGTTTCATTTTCATCTGCACCAGTGGCCCTCTATCCCAGCTACTGGAAGCCTCACACACTGGCTGGTTTCTATTCCAGCTGAGCTCTTTATCTGACTAGACCTGTCAGAGATCTAACATAGTGTTTTTGTGACAGAAATTTAAAGTTGAATTTTAAATGTATTTATTTATTTAAATTGTGCAATCTTGATGTGTTCTATTATTTTATTGCCCTTACTTACAGATTCCTCGCAACATCGAGGTAAAGAAAGTATTAAGTCAGAATGGACTCCCATATCCTTCTGATACTCTGTATTACCATTCCTGGATCAGTAACACCCATGCGATATCTGAAATACTGTACACATACTCCATTCCTCCATATAATGCCATGGATTTTTCCTTGTTAAATTTCCAGGTACTGTATCTGCCCAAAGTGTAATTTTCCCTGAACAAGTCCTCTTGAATTGCTTGTGCTGCTGCAGCATTATTTGAGATTCCACTTATTTTTGTGTCATCTAAGAATTTGAAAGATTTACTGACTGTACTAGATTTTAAATGATGGATATAGATTAGGAAGTGCCTCAGTCCTGAAAGGGATCCCAGCGGTACCCCACTAATTTCCTCACCCCAGGTCATTGGTGATCAAACTATTTATCTGGCTAAAGTTTTCGTATGTCTTACGTCAACTAAAAGGCATAATGGAAGCATGAATCACTTTTAATGCCTTCAAATAGCAAGGATAACTACTACCAGAAACAGAAAATAGAGTGCCAGTGAAGTGAAATTAAATTATAGGACCCTATTGTAATGTGTCGAGCGCAGACAGACTGATTAATGATATAGCTCTCCCTCTCCTGAAGTATAATTTCTGCTTTCCAATTAGTCTTGAATGGGGAAGTGAGATGAGCCATTGCAATTTTAATTAAATTTATATCTCTTTAAAAACAGGGACTGGATGAAAAAAGAATTGCAAATCCATATGCCATAATTACTGCATGTATATTTGTATCAATACTTATTAAATTTACATCAAACAGACTGCAATAGTATATGACTGTAAGTTTGATGTTAATTACTTATGGACACGAGGAAAGGGATAAGATCTGCAGTTGTTAAACACTGTTTGGAAGTACAGGGAGGCTGTAGGCTTTGTTTAATTCAAACTAAGAGGAAAGGTAATAAATATACTTAATTAAGGTGGCCAGAGGAAATTATAGTGTACATTTTATTTTAAAGTGTTTTTCTGAAGCAATAAGAAACCCACCATCATTTCTTTAAGGGCACTATATAGATCATCAGTTGTTACTAAGGGGGAAATGTTTTTTGTGATTTTCATGTTGAGAAAGTAACTATTGTTATAGTTACAAACATAAAGAAGCAAAGCAAATAATGGGGTGTTTTCCTCTATAAATGTCATGCCCTTCCACAGCAGAAACGTTGTGTTTCCTTTCTTCTCTTTTCAGCATGGAATAAACCTTTACTTGTTCCTTTGCAGCCTACGCATGCTGACGCAGTGACCTACTTGTGGTGTGGAGTAGCTTAGTTGTATGGTAGTAGCTGGTCACGCCTTTTCCACCTGGCAATCAGGCTGGGTGCCATGGAAACACAATTAGACAGGAAGCTCGCTTCACCTGTCAGTGATCATGTCAGCCCCTTCCTCCTGGTGTGGCCAACTGTTTTAGATCTGACCAAGCAGAGCTCGGCGCTGTGTTGTAGTTTCACTCTGAGCTTCTGCTGTATTCTCTAGCTTTGTCTACGCTTTGTTTTGGACTCTTGACCCAGCTTGTCTCCACTCTAGCATCAGATGTCCCTCGTCTTCTACTCAGCTACATGCATGCTGTGCTTTGTTGGACCTTGGTTTTCACATATTCCCTTCACCGTGTCTCTCCGGCTCTGAACTTTGTTTGTTTCTCGACTACAATTCAGGACTGTGCTCTGCTTTGCCTGCCTGTGGCTCATCAACTCACCTATCCCAGCTTTAGGATTCATCTTTCAACCCACAGTCCACTGTTACAATTCCACCTTAAGTAGCGGTTCATTACAATAACCTTTTTGATGTAGCATTTTCTACAGATAAAAAAACAGCAAATGCTTCTGACAGTGAAGATGATCACCTTTTCCCCTTCTATTCAATTTGTCCTGAAAGACTTATTTTCTAGTTTTCGTGTTAGTGGTTCTGCTTTCTTACTTGGGGAGAGTCCACACCAGGTGTGAAAACAAGACAAAGGAACCATCAGCGTTCTGCTTGATATCCAGTCAGAGTGATTTAGGGATTTTTTAACTTGCCTTTAGGGGCACTTGCATTTAGACTGGCATCTGGTCCAGGGCGTATTCTGTCTTATGCATAGATACTGTACATACAGTAGATGTTCAGGGTTATGCTGACGAAGATCAGCCAGTCTTTGTTATGGTGTAAGAATGAAGGTGGACCTCAGACATAATGGTCCCCATTAGTCATGAGAATCTGCTTCTTCTCAGTTTAGAATCTGGTCGTTCTGAGCTGTCGATGTTGCTGTCAACATCGGGCACTTCATGATGCATGAGGCAAGTCACTCCATGTTCCTTCCTGCTCCTTGTTCTATATGGTGTAATGTCACATACACCATGGCACTGTGGCACTGAGCTTTGTGTTAATGAGGTGGGGCTCTCTTTGCACCAATCTGTGAAGAAGTTTAAGATGCTTCACAGTTGTCTGCTTTTTCCCAATGATTTTATGAGTTATCATCCATATTAATCCCTGTGGCCTGTTTCCCAGGGTCTGCCATAAGCAACCACAAGAGCCACAATTTCCTGCCTTTTCCATGCTCTAATAGGTCTTATTGCTTGATCCCACTGTTTTTTAATCTAGTCTGCAGAATCCCCTTGCTGCAACTCTCCAGTTGGAGAATTACATTATTGATATTCTCCTTGGTGTTCGCTCTTTCATTGTGGAGTTGTACTTTTTGTGTGCACATCTCTTTTAACCCTCTCAGTGAAGCTGCAAATTGATCCAATTACCCATTTGCTTTTCTGAGCTTCAACGCCCCTTACCAAGATTGAATCGCATTGAACATGCAGGTAACACAGAGCAGAGAGATTGAATATACACTACTCTCTGTTGTGTTTACAGTACAAGACATCCTGTAGCATAAAAGCAAGTACAGTACAGTATGTGCTCAGAAAGCTGTATGCACCATTCTCCATCTCTATTTAAAAAACATATAAATCATGTGTAAAATCTCTGACAGAAGAGCAAGTCATTAACTTTCTTCTGCAGATACAATCTATCAAGAAATCTCTTTCTAAAAGAAATAGGGAAAGCAATTTGGGTTGTGTGCATGGTCTACAGCAGGGATCTCCAAATCTGGTCTTGCTGAGCTCTGTTCTGGCAGGTTTGACAGGTAACTATCCCTAAAGCCTGAGGATAAACTGACTGATCACATCAGTAGCTAATAGGTTGAATTAAGTAATTTAGAGATCATTAGAAACAGAAATTGGAATACATTGCATTCCTTAAGAACAAGAGATTCTTTAATTGAGCAAATTACTTGCTTAATTCATAAGTATCTTACAACCTTTTTCTGAGATCGTTATTTTAGGGTGACCTACTGTATAAGACTGACTAGATTGTGGCTGAACAAAATGAAGGTTGGAGGCCTTCGGTCTATAAAATATTTAAGAGACATCTATGCTTACCCTTTTTGCAACTTGGCTATACTGTACATCTCCAGCTTTGTGTTA
This sequence comes from Lepisosteus platostomus, assembly GCF_059453375.1. Taxonomy (NCBI): domain Eukaryota; kingdom Metazoa; phylum Chordata; class Actinopteri; order Semionotiformes; family Lepisosteidae; genus Lepisosteus; species Lepisosteus platostomus. The sequence continues at coordinate 4,812,383 of NC_142613.1, forward strand.
CACAGTATATTGTGTTAATGAGACATCTGTTTTTGACCTTGTGAAGTGCTCTGGGTGGCATGAGTGAAGTCCATACTCCAGCCAAGGGGATCAGACTGGGTCTTATCGACTGGGTTTTATCCTGGTTTCTATAACAAAGTATATCACTGCTTGCTGGATGCGTGGTTAGGCCTTGAGGGGGATAACCTTCAATCAATAACTTTTCTATTGCTGGGTGGACTGGGAGAAAAAATCAGGATTTTGGTCATTTGTTAAAGTTAGGCTTGTTTCCATGCATTGCCTTCCACCATCTTTTGGCATGGGAACAGAACTGTTTGCACAACGTACAGTATAAGGGAGTCTGCAGGTGCTTGTGGTTGCTTTGTTTTAATTTAACCTTTCATGCTGAGCTTGTGGTGCAGGACACAAGGAGCTTGAGAAAATGACTTATCAAGATGGAGTTTAATGCCCGTAAGCTTTTCCCTTTGTGCTTAGCTGGAGCTCCTTGTTCTCCTCATTAGCTGATAATATTCCAACCAAGCGACAGCAGGTGAAAAAGGATAATTTACAAAGATGAGAGGATATTGAGGTCAAATTCTGCCATTCCTGTATATCAGTACTATTATGTTTTATAGACTTTAATAGGATCAATAGCAGAAAAAATAGTGCTTATGTGTGTGTGTGTGGAGAATTTCTCCGGAAGATGTTCAGATCAGTGAACGAAATGAGGACAACCTACCTTATGAACTTGAAAATTAACATTAAAAATATTTTTGTAATAGTTTAACCTTTTAATGTGCACCTGCTCACAGCTCTACACTATGGGAGCGGTGCTTCAGTTGTGTTAAATATATGCTATACTTGTGCATTTCAAGTTTTTTTTAAAACCTTTTTCCCATGCCAGCCTCTTTCTGTGGCCCCTGTTTAGAATTTGATCACAAGTCACCTTTCTTTCTTCCATGACTTCCTCTTAATCCAGTTCCCTTTCGGCAACTTCTAGTGTTTCACTCTGACTGAGTGTCTCAGGTCGAATCGCTGTGCACCACACATCACACCAGAGAGGCCAGCTGAGCTCTTTTAAGCAACCTCATCTTCACATCTTTCAACCAGTTGATATTTTCGCTTTTATGAGATCTTGTCTCTGTCAGCCCTTTTTAGGGAAGTCAGAGCTGTGTGGAACCAGCGGGGGTGACTTTGTAATTGTAGCAGTAACTGCTTCTGAGCTTCGGCTGTTTGCTTTTGCTATTTTGCTAAAGGTGACCACTGGGGATTTATCTAAATAAGCCAAGTGTACAATAAAGCAGTAACAGACTTGAAATGTGGCTGTTTACACTAGGGCTCACCATTTTATTTCCCAAAGGGACTTTGAGAGCAGAGTGGGGTCAATAATTAATTTACTGTAAATTAAAATGAGGTAGTTATTTTGTGTAGGTCTATCCTAATTATTACTACAGTAGGTAAGCCTGTGTAAAGTGGTGACTAATGAGCAGGGCTAAGGATGTACAATACACAGTATTTTTATCAACTGCAAATTTAACTAGTTTTCTAACTATATCAGAACAGGTCATACCATTGCTTACAATTGCCTAATTAGCAGTTGTGCCCTTTCAGATAACTTGCTACCCTCTTTAACCAGTTCTTGATCCACGATTACCTATGCCTTTTCATTTGAAAGTCCATTTTAGAGGACGTTATCAAAGTAGTTCTGGAAGGTTACAAATATCACGTTGGATACTTTAGTTTTATCTACTGTCCTTGTTGCCTGTTTGATGAATTACAGAAAGGCAGTTACTGTAAATAGGGCATTCCCTATCTCCTGTACATACAGTACTATACATGTAGCATGCCTCTTAAAATGTTATTGCGTTCTAAGTATTCTTCTAATATAGTTCTATCACTTCTAAAACTTTACCTGTTGCAGAAATAAAATTGATAGACCTATATCTAACCTTTCTTTTAATAAACCTTTAATTAATTGATGTTACAGCTGTCATTTTCTAGTCTGTGCATACTCTTGCCAAATCTCAATAAAGGCTGAAAAATGCTATTTCTGTGAATAATATCCCTTATTTTGTTATACAGTATATGATTGGGAATAAACCATTATGCAGCATGCTTACTGTTTTTTTTTTCACCTTCTATTATGAATCCCTTATTATCTCATAAAGCTTAACTTGTGCTTTTGCCATTCATCTACGGTTGTACTACTGGAAAAAGAAAATGCTTTGCATCGGGAAGGATGATGACAGTCACGTTATTTTCACCCCAGCTGATCGAAATAGTCATCATTCCCGATGTCATTTCCCGAAAGCCATGTATCTCATGAGTAAGCCCCCCTTCTTTTGTGCTTTCCTCCTCCACCTCATCTCCAGCTCTGCAGCTGCCCCTTGGTTACCTCTCACTCTGCCTGGGGGTCCTAGCCTCCTTCTCCTGGGACTCCGTCAGGCAGCCTAAGCCAAATCTCACTGCACCTAAATACCCACCATCAGATGCATCTAATCCTTGGATGTCATTCTTTATCATGAAACAGTAATAATACGTTAACTCTAGAGAATATATACATACAATTGTAGTTGCAGAAGTTGTAGTGCCAGAAAGCAATTTCACAGTAACATTTTAAAGTATGTTGGCATGAATGTGGTTAACTGATGCTACAATAGGCTTAGTTCTTGGATTAGTGAGTCTCTGCAGCTCAAGAATGCAATATTTGTGTTGCAAGGGAGAATAATAGCATAGGACTTTTGACCACAGGTCCTTCATACTTTTCACTTTATCTCGGTGTTTTGATAACCAGACAATTCCGCTGTAGCCTTGATGAGTTGATGAGACTTGCAGGCTGCCGGGGAGAGGCAACAATCAGATCCATATATAGATTTTTAGCATGTACAAATACGCAAACGCATACACACATTAGATATAACTGTGTAAATATCTGCACGACTGTCTTATTAGTCCCTATTTGACACACAAGACCAATTTTGCAGATGTTATTATTGTTTTGTTTGTGTCTCTGCTCCATTTCATGGTTGATGTTTTGCCACACTTTGGTATAATAGATATACACTACCATTTGCGTTCTTACTGAGAACAGAAGGCATTTCTTTCCACAAAGGGCTAGGGGAGTCTGGAACAAGCTGCCTAGCTATGTTGCAGAGCCAGTACCCTGGCTTCTTTCGTGAAATGGCTGGATGAGATCTTCGGATCTCTTGGTGCCAAAAACCAAATGAGATAATGACAGGAATGGCCTCTTCTCTTTTGTAACCGTTTATACTGTACATATATTCAATCTCTACAGCTGTTCATTTTAATATAGAAGGGCAGTATACTTGAGCACTGAGACCGATGATGTATAGTAGTTATCTGTTTCACTCTTCTTTTTATTCATATATTAAATGAAGAAGATGCAGCACCATTTGTGAAACAATTTGAAGCAGATGTCAGGGTTATGACCATGTCTGCTGTGTACCACACTCTCACTCATGGCTCAGAATGGAAATGGGGAATTTAGGATTTTTTAAAAGATGCTTTTTCCACCCCGAATACAAAACCTGCTTTGCATCAGCACCCTGTACTCGTGGTGAATAAAAGATGGCAGTGTTTGCCCCTTATTGTGTAGGAAGCGTGCCTATGCAAACACCAAGCTTTTGTAGAGAGTACATCAGGAAGGCAGCAAATCTGTAAATCAATAATGAGGAGCTTAGTTCAGACAGCTTAAAAATGTGGTTATTGTTCATTTTTCTATGTTACAGGGAGTCCTTGTGATTTGTAGTACTTTTAAATTCCCAAACAATTAATTTACAACCAATTGTGCATTGTTACATTCTGAAAATAAATTGTAACTGACAAATACAGAATGTTACAGATAAATGGGACTACAAATGGTTAAGCACACAGTAACATATGAATATCAACCAAGGGACTTTTTGAAGCATTTCTAACCTAGGTTTAACAAAACACACTCACATTTCTGGGGGGTGTCCTGTGAAATTGATCAGTGGCGAAAGGAGTATTCTGGGAAGGTGGGGTGACCTTTTCTTGTGCTTGTTGGAAAAAAATGTCACTGTATTGAGCCAATATGAAATATTGTCTTTGAGAATCTAATTAAGAAATATTATCTTTCATGATCTAATTACAAAGCCATGGGATTTTTCTTAGTTATCTGACATACAGTATGCACTGTTTGCTCTGATCTGTGTAAATGAGACACTGTGATATCAGTCTGCTTTGGCAGTATAATGCTAAGACACTATTTTCCCACTCCAAAGTGAAGTTGTTTTAAATTTTGGATAAGCATGCTGCTGTCCTGTCATGGGTCTCTTTATTTTTGGAAATTCCTGAGTAGGCTTGTATTTTATTATTGACAAACACATGGCAGGCTGTTGGGGGGGGCATCTTTTGAAGAATAAAGAAGCTTTCTCTTCTGTGTCTTCTGACTGAATGCCTCTTCTGACTGAATATCACTAGATATTTTAAAATAATCCAGCACACATTTATTTTATATTTTTGATATTCATTTATATTTTATTAACCTTGGCATCAGAATTAGGATTAAATGAAAGAAGGAATTATTATCAGCAAAGCCAATAAGAAAGAAGTCTGTGAGGGACTTTTTTTTTCCCGCTGAGTATTGATCTTCTCAGCAATTAAAGTCATGGCCTCTCCTGCTTTATAAGGTGGTTTAACACAGATATTCTTATAAACCACTTAATCTCACAAGACAGAGAGCACATGGAAGAGAAAACAATTTGGGAAAAAAAACTTCACATTTAATTCTTACTGCGTATCAAAACGGATCCATGTGAAATCGAAAGGATTAAAAAAATTAAATTCTATTTTATTGTTTAATTCTACAGATCACTTTTTTTCGGAATCAAAACGAGTCGATTTTGAGCGTACAACTTTTGTTTTAATCTCCATTTGGCACCATCCTTTGCTTCACCTTTCTCATAGGTACTGTGTGCACCTCTACCTCAGCTGGCACATTATATGGATAGTGTCATATTTAGCACAGCACAGGCTATGAATCTTTGTGCTTCGTAAAAAGGCTAAGGACTGCTTTCAGTACCTCGGGGAGTTAAATAAACGACTTATTCATTGTTCTCCTCATCCACGCCTGTGTCACGCATTCGTGCTCCCTCATCCCGCTATACTGACCGCCTGCAAAGGCTCCAAAAACATTCTTCATTTTCACTTTTCATCGTGGAATTAAACTTGACACGTGCCTTTGCAGCTCGCACGCACACCCAGCTCCCCGTTCTCGCGTGTTCCTTGAGTTGCCTGTAAAAAAAAAAACCCGCGCAGAACTTGCGATTTGAGGTGCTGCAGTGAGCAGATGCGTATTTTGTACAAATTAACCAAAGTGCGTCATTCGAGTGCGTTCTAACTTTCTGCACTCTTTACAATGTTAAGTTTACAGTAGCTACAGCCGCCTACTTTAACAGGGGAGTGCTACAGCGTAGATTGAATCTGTCCGCTGACTCCCTTGTGGCCTCAGCATACTGTAGGAAGTAAAAAAAGCGTAATTGTTAAAGCCTTTGCTCTTTGGTAAACAGTGTCTTTCCTTTGTAAGCGTCGCAGTCTTAGGCTTGCTGCCTCTCTCCAGAGAGCCGCCGAAGGCAGGGAGGAGGAGAGGCAAGCTGCAGAATGATGGACAGTTGCGGCTGCAATCCGAAATCCAGGCTCCCTGCGGTGCTGAGAAATAGCCACTTACACTATGTTGCCATTATTGTTGCCTGTTATAGAGATGTGACAAAGCTGACTGATGGGCTTTCAAAAAACCGACAGCAATAGATAAATAAAGGTAAATGAGAAACAGCAAAGATAACGATGACGAGGATAATAGCACACATGGTGAGCTCTTAGTAATAATAATTTTGGTGGTATAAAAATGTTTCATCGTTTCTCACAATTGTGTGTGTGCACTTGAGTGTGTTGAATGTGGAAAATATCCTTAATTTCTGGAATCCCAGATGTTCGACCACTTTCTTAATTTCTTTAAAAAATGCTTCAGATTGTTTAGTTAGGTTGTGTTAGCACTGTAGCTGTTGCAGTGGGGGTAGGGTCCAGGAAATGTCCCCCTGAATGGCACAACCATCATCTAATTGGCTACATTTTCCATGTTAAATGCTTTTAAATCTACAGTGCGGCTTGTGCCGACTCCCAGCATCAGCACAGCAGGTCATTACATCAGCTGCATGGCTTTGCTATTTCTCTCTTACAAAAGGGAGATGCATAGGAGTTCTGTGCTCTTATTTGATTTGCAGCTGTATTTATCCATTATGGTGCTGCTATCAACTTTCTGCAATTGTGAATATGCTGAGTGTAAGGAAAACCCATCAAGTGCTAGTGGTTCCAATGCTAATTTCGTGCATTTTTGATAGCCACTCGATTAGCTACTGTATATAGATGCTTTCCTACAGTAATGGGCTTAAGGGAATATCTTATATATAATGTATATAACTGAGAAAAAGTCTGTAAATCCCCTAGGCTGGTCCATATTCTTACAGTATGTGTTTTAGACTTATAGGTGCTAATTTTAGGACCTAAAGTGCTTGATGAAAGGTTAAGAAAACATGGTTAAACACAAAACATAAGGTATATTTGGATTATTAAATTAAAAGGATCCAGCGGTAAATATCCTTGTGAGAATAAGTACGTAAACGTGAGCACTTGGTCAGCAAAGACTTCCAACTAGATGTTTCTATAACTATGGACTTTGGCCCATTCTTCCTTGAATAACGGCTTCATTTCAGTGACATTTGGGAGTTTCCTTGCACAAACAGCTTACTTAGAAATTCCAAAATGTTAAATGTTTCTATCAGTCGTTCTGTTGCAGATCCGCTTGTACAGTATGTTTAGGTTCATTATCCTGCTGTAAGAGTCACTTTCGGCTTAGCTTCAGCTGACAAATGGGTGCTCTGATTATTTATTGATATGCCACCACAACGCATTCATGGTTCAGTCAGTGATGGCAAGCTGTCCTGGGACTGAGGCAGCAAACCAGCCCCAGACCATGAGACTGCCCAACACCGTCCTTGGAGGTTATGATGAGGTTCTTCTGTTGAAAGGATTTGGTTATTTGGTTTTCGCCACACAAGACATTTTTCAATTTGGCCAAAAAGTTCAACTTTTGACTTGTCTTTCCAGAGAACGTTTTTGCAATGATCTTGTGGAACGTCTAGATGCTCTTTGATGAACTTGGCACAGGGCAGCATTGTTCTTTTTAGAGACCAACAGATTCCTCTTGTTCCCTTTCCTGAAGGATGAGGCATGATCCCTCTAGCTGCAGAGAGGGAGAGGCCTGCAGATCCTTAGATGCTACTCTGGGATTTTTTGTGACTTCCTGAATTAATTTCTGAGTTTTTCATTGGAAGATCTTGGCAGGACAACTGGTCCGAAGTAGCGTAAATATCTACTTTTGCCTAGGAGCTCTAAAATCTATTTAGATTGATGACATGTTTTCATTAACATTTATCATGAAAACAAAACTCACAAACATTGTGACCATTATATAGGACAATTATTGAGCTACCAGATTGTAATTAACCCCTTAATTGTGCTAAATAAACTACATGTAGGAGTTCACTTCACATACACCAATTATTATTTTTTCTACTTCATCAGCCAATTGGTAAATATAAACCTTTTTGGTTATTTAAGGAAAGGCCTGTTTAAATTAAACAAATATCAAGGTAAGCAATTATATTTCCCATAATTATATTAGGGGTTCACAAAACGTTTTATCTGCATAGTGGATAAAAAGGTAAATTTTTTATCACGGTGGTTCTGTACGTCTAAAATAATACAGTCTCAATAAATATCTGCAGTTGATTATTGTCCTGATTATAGGTAATATCAGTATATCAATATCAATATCAAACCACACATGGGAAAGAAACTTTGGAGTGACTTCAAAAATCAAAGTCTTAAATGTTATAAATGAAGAAGTGGAAATAACTCCACTAAGTACAAGGCATGAATGAGAAGCAGTCAAGCGTAAATTGTGGGCTCTCATCCACTTGTCTTCAAGGTCTGAGCCAAAAGTAGACAGGCATGACCAATTCAAAATGCTTCTCTTAAAAGATTTTGACATTTCATAACGTTTGAGAGACTGAAAGTCTGAGATCACTGGTTTGGCTTAAGGCTAAAAAATGGAGCTAATACTTTTTTTACTGAAAGTATTCTAAAATTAAAGAAAGGATTGTGAATTGTTTCAGGTTTCTGTGTTTGAGTAAAATTCAAGGTAACCTTTCAGCAGTATTCCAGGATATACAGTACAGTAGCTTTCACTTCACATTGGTAGCTTGAAACCTGATGCACACATACAGTACCTGCCTAGTCTTTCTTTTTAAAAGCAGGATTGGAAAAAATTAACTTCATGGTGGTCTGATGTAAAAGGATATTTTCAAAAGTATTTTTAAATATTGGAGTCAAATATTAAAAAAATACTGCCGGATATAGATTATATTTTATTATACAGTATGTGTTAATGTGCGATACAGTGGCGCAATGTTGAGCATTTCTGCCTTGCAACTCGGGGACACTGGGTTCAATTCCTGGCGTGCTGTTTGTGTGGAGTCTGAATATTTTCCCCGTGTCTGTGTGGGATTCCTCCAGGTGCTCCAGCTTCCTCCCGCAGTCCAAAGACAGTGGTAGGCTAAGTGGCTTTTGTAAAATTGGCACTGGTGTATGTGTCCGTGCTTCAGACATTTGTTAATGTATTAAAGCTGGATAACAGTGTACTGTACCTCATTTAGTGAGGTAATGCCTCCTTCTAGAAAAAGTAGTCTGATCTGTGGCAAGTTACTAGAGTTCTTTGTGGATTTCAGATAATTCCAGGTTAGGATAGTAACAAGTGTAAATACAAAATGCAATTCTAGCTATTGATTTTTAGCAATAGCGCTGGATCTTATCATTCTGTAAGTGGTTCACATACTTTTGATTTGATGTCACCGTGAAGGTTTCTGATCCTTTTGATATCACTGATAAAATAGACTTGAAGTAAGGACCTTTCTAATCCTGCTCTCCACTTGAGATAAGATGAAGCTGAAATCCATCTTAAACACTGATTTTTTTTGCATCCCCTACTAATAGATAAGCGCCTTTTATGGTTATCAGGAATTAGGATACTGAAGTCTGTTGAACTTCAGAAACTCTGCCTAATTTGGGTTTTAAATTTGGAATATATGGAGGTACACTATCAATAAAATAGCTACAAAACAAAGGATTCCAAACTTTTTCTGATCCGTAACTGATTCTGTTACAGTATGTGATGTTTCCTCTGTGCGTTGGGGATTGAAACACTTCAGGAGGGCACTGCATTTAAGAGGGAATATATATAAAGAAATGTAGGTATTAATGGAAAAAGAAGAACATGTCTAAATCACTTCAGTTTATTGGCAGGATAGATGTGCAAAGCAGTTAAAATCTATATTATATACTACACATATATAAAATATAACAGAAATCCTACCATAAGAGGTGTGTGCTCAACAGATAAATAAGCACTGAAATGGACATGCTTGTAGGTCTAACTTATAGACAGTGATGAAGACAATATAGAGTTGTGACAGATGAAACCAGTAAATTTAAGATGCAAAGATCCTAAATTGATTTATCGGGCTAGCACACACAGTCCCCTTACTTGTGCGGCTGCTCTAATGAAAGGGAGATTAATTAGGTAACACTCAGACAATGTCCTTATCAACACCTGTGATGTATTGCAGAAAGGAGGGTTGTGTTATGTGTACCGTGATGCAGAGAATCTAGGGATTTTAGAAAATCTAGGGATTACAGCTAAGAACCATGAGCCTCCCTGAACATAGCTTTGCTGGAAACACAAAATGTTGTAGTTGTCTTGCAATCAGGGCTGTTGTGTGCTGAGCTGATTCTGGCTTTGAGTGAGTTGAGGGTCGGACATATGCAAGATTAGCACAAGGGGCTGTTCTTGATGGAAATAATGGCACTGTCTCTTGTGCAACTCAGGTCCTGTCAGGAGACAAGGCTAAATATCTGTCTTTTACAGGGGGTACCCCCTCGCAGGATCTTTGTAGGAAGAGGTGCACTGATAAAGAGACCCTGGTCACTGCACCTGTGTTCAAAGTCTCTTCATTCTCTCTCTAGAGCCATGTTATCAGTGCTAGCCTTGAATCTCTAAAATAATGTGCTGAAACTGCTAGTTTCATCACAATATATTCTAATTGCATTTCCCACAATCATAATGGGGAAAGCTTTTGCATAAATTATATTTAGACATGCAGGAAATAGCAGAATGGTCAAATCATGTCAGTCTACCGAATTTCTCAGATTTCTCACAACGTGAAAGATTGGTCCATTTTTCAATGCATTGTAATTAGCTACCGGAGGAAATGACACATTTGTCACTCTGGTAGCAGACCAAAAGAAAAGAAGAAAAGAGCTGCAGTTACCAGAATTGCTAATCAGCCTTTTTGAATGTCCAGCTGATTGGTCCTATGAACAGAACTCTTCATTTTTGGAATGGCTCTGTCTTTACATATTTTCCATGTTTCTTTTCAAACTGCTACCCCTCTCCCCAGCACAAAGTACAGAGCTGTGGAAGAGGTGGCTTAGAGATGCCCAGCCCACCGCCGTAGCCACTGTCACATGTCTAGTCAAAGAAAACCTTTTCTGGCTCCATACCCATTCTGCTCGGGGAGAATAAAGCCAATTGAGCCTGGCTCTTTGGGAGCTCGTTGTCACAGATGGGTGCTAGCACAGCCCAGATTGCCACCAGCGATCTCAGACACGTGGCACCCTTGTTGACCTTGCAGGATTAACTATTTTCCCCTCAGATCAGCTGCTTCTGAAGCCCCGAGGGCCAGCGTCACAAAGCTGTTCCCAGAGCTATTGTGCTGGAAACCCACAACAGTGTCAGACTGGCAACAGAATGAAAGACCAGCTTCAGTGTTTGTTGTAGATGGGGTTCAGCATCCAACTTAAATAGATCTGAACACACCGCAAGACAAAAGGTTACAATAACTTTGGAACGAGGCAATTTCAAAGCTAAAGCTTCCAGATGCCTTAAAACTCTCTTATTTATCCAAAGAGCTGTACAGAGCTGTTTTGGGGGGGTGGTTCATACCATCTTTTTGAATATTTTCATGAAAAGGTGTGTTTTTTGCTTATTATTTTGGGATTCCTTAATTCATGATCAAAACGAACCAGGAATAAAGCGAATCAGTTTTCTCTCATGATGTCTCATGACATCTTAGATAGCTCACATCTTCCCCGCTTTTGTTAAATTCCTTTAAGAAATGTCCAATAAATCTTTTATGATGTATTTGTTCCTTAGTTAACTTCCTTAGTTAATTTTTCTTTATATTGATCATCATGGTCCTTGTGTTACATGAAAGTGTCCCATAGATGACATTTTATTTTTCAATGTTTCAGTTATTGGATCACCATAAGGGTTTGCTAGTAGATGCTTTCACCCTCCTCTGTGCTCCTACAGGGCCTGTTCTCCTAGACACTGGGCTTGTTATGTTTTTATTAGGATCAAAATGCAAACCAATTACACACTGGAGGGTTTGCTCTAAATCAAATAGAACGGCTGTGAATTTTAAACAGCAGATTACGAACCATCTGGGAGTGATGTGCTGGTACACTACAGGCAGTGGATTGCTTATTCGTGATTCTCCATAAATACTTTCCCCGCACTTAAAATTCTAGGTCGCTGTTTTATCACAAGACAGACGGGACTGTATACAAAGTGAGGCATACAGTGTCAGTGCCCCGAATCTCTTTTCTTTGTTAGACATTACCGCATCATTATTTTAAGCCTTCTCTTAAAATAAACAAGTAATTTGCTTTTCATTTTAACCATATCATCAAATGATCAAAGCCATAGAATAGTTTTTAACTGTTGTGTACTGAGCTGGTTCTGGCATGTGCAGTATGTTCAATATTTATACCTATTATCATGGTAGCTCAGGGAATGAAATAAACCTCCCATTGCACAGCAGTTCAAAACATTTCTTCATTTTTTTAGCTGTAGACTGTCTAAGTCAGCTTCAGGTGCTGCATATTTTAAAAGATTTGTACATTTGTGCAGTTAATTAGCACAAATTGTGCAAGTGCCTGCAACCAAGCTAAATCCAGATGGAACTATAAACTTTGGAAAGCAAGACTTATTACCATTCCTATGCAGGTGTATTAGTGCAACATCCCAGTTTGGCAATTTGGTCTGAGATTTTTGTGTGAAAAATACGCTCACCACTGCAGCTTTTTCCTATGATACTCTATGCTGGCCAGCCTGGTGTTGCAGTGATTTGCATTGCTTCCTTCCAGTGCTGTGGCCATACAGTAGTTTAATTCCAGACCTGGAGTGCTATTTGCATGGAGTTTGTACAGTATGTTCTCCACTTGTTCGTGCTGGGGTTTCCTCTGGGTGCTCTGGTTTCCTCCCACCAGTCCAAAACCATACTGGCAGGTTAATTGGCTTCTGGGAAATTTGGCCCTGGTGTGAGTATGTATGCATCTGTGTTTGTGTCTGTGTGTTGCATTGTGTGTCTGCGATGGATTAGCGTCCCTTCCAGGTTGTCCCCTGCCTTGTGCCCATTGCTTGCTGGGATAGGCTGTGGTTCCCCTGTGACCCTGTATTGGAAGAAACAGAAAATGGGTGGATGCTGTAATGTAAGGGTGCCTAGTCCGGAAGAGCCAGAGTCCAGCAGGAATGAGTGGGCACTCCATCAGTTTGGAAAGAACTGTGAGTTTTTGGTAAGTTAATGAGTTCAGTTAAAACCAAAATGTCCAGCTGTAGTGTTTCAGAAATACATACGTTTAGTATTTTCCTGTCATATTATCTCTAAACTACTCAACATAACCTGCCTATGCGGCCAAAAGCAAAATTGTTCCAAGTGTTCAAAAGTTGATGATTTCCGAGTGGCTTATGAAACCTGGTGGACTGTGGCTCTCTAGTACCAGAGCTGGCTGGGCTCTATGGTGTAAATAACATGCAGAATGTCATCGAAGGCGTGGTGACGTACAGTACAGGTGGGCTCTTGGAAGTTTGGCTAACCAGGTGGTAGAAATCGTAGTGCAGAGCTCTACAGTTCATTTTCCATTTTCCACCCCAAAAATATAGAGCTCATTTAAATTATATGGCATGCTCCAATATGTTGTCAAACATGTTCAGCGGGGGAGGTCTGGCTTAGTCCCTGTTTTACACGGTTTGAAACTTGCTCTCTATTTTTTTGTAGGAGAAGAGTTCTATGAAACCTCCCCGTACGAGCCTCCTCGCCTTGCTTCTATCATCTCAGGTAAGGCCAAGTGTTTCCTCTCTTTCTGTGGAGGTTTGGTGATCTGCGGTGTAAAAAATGAGGTTTTGCAAGCCCGCACTCTTTAGTTAATGTGAGGTTTTTCTGTTTTGGAGGAAATCCTTTACAGCCTGCTGTCCACTTTTGTATCGTGCCTGCAGGGCCCATTTTTCACAACTAGGCGTTTGAGATCCACATGTACAGTAATTGTTTTTTTGAATTGTGTGACTTAAGATTTGAATTTGATTTGAAGTTTGAATGCTCATTCACTGTTTGTCTAAGTACTGTTTATTTACGTACTTTATTTATATTTAAATATAAATGAACATTTGTTATATGTTGAAAAGTCCTATAAAAGCAGATATAACTCGAGACACAAACATGGGGAACTTTTATATTGACTTTGGTCTATGTTTGGAGTTATTTAATTTTCTTGGGGAAGTCAAAGATAAATGTATTCCAACTTCTGTGCAAGTCATGCAAAATAGGAAAATATTTTATAATGAAGCTTGTACTCTCTAAACTATCATGTTCTTAAATTCATTTGAAATTAAAAAAATAGAAAAAGGTAAATGTACTAATGTCAGCCACTACATTTTTCAACAGAAGTGCATTGAATGAAAACACATTATGTGCCATGTTTTATTTTTTTTAAATGAGTGATTAAATAATGGTTATCATTATTAATGGTTATCATCTAATTTGAGAAACCTAGTCTCTAATTTTCTCAAATTGAGAAACACAGTAAAAGCTCAGGTATTAATTGTACTTGGCCATCAAGTGTTTTCCAAAGCAGTAAGGTTATGAACAGCATTCTAAACTAAATCAATTATATACTGAGCGTCAAAAGAAATATACCACTTGTGATTGCATAGCTGTAATTAGGAAAAGACAAACTTATTGCTAAGGGACACTGATATTCAGCAGATATTACACAGGTCAATGTATTACTGTATGGTGATTAACATTTCCCAACAAGAGGGCTGATCATCAGGGGGTTTACTGTGAAAATGACAGGTTAGCAGTGTGTGGCCACTGTTGAAAGCCATATAAACTGTTCATCTTGTCTTTTGTACCAGGCTTTAGATCTTCAGATCTTTAGATTTTCAACTGCTATCATTTGAGATCCGTGACTCTCATAGAGCCTGGATAAGAATGCACCTGTTTCCTGATCTCTGAGCCATATGTCATGCCAGCTCATCACACTTAAGTTTAGTGTGGTTCAATGTGGCTGTTATCTCACAAGAAAGTCATTGTTACTTGAGCGCCACGAGAACATGCATTGTCCTACTGCAATGTTGTCACATGAAGATGAGCTGTCAGCAAAGTCAGTATTTGAGTCCCAGGATTCGATCAGTGTAGTGCTGCACAGTCAGGTGGCCAATAAGTGCCCAAGTGTTCTATAGGCACTAGACTCTTCTATGACGAGTATAAGACTTGGACTTTAGCACCGATCTTGGTGTTTGTGTTTAGCTACATCATCCTGACATCTTAAAAACTGTTGTCTTTGACACCCAGTTGACACATTTTGGCACTGATTTAGTCCAGCCACCAAATTGCTGATAGCATGATGGTGTTGATCCCTTCTTGATTTTCACCAAGGTTGACATTCAACAGCTTAAATTATGCATCACCTCTGCCCGAATCAACTCCCTCAGTAATGACCAACCATTATAGATACTCAGATATCACATTCATTATGAATGATCAATTAATCAAAATGACCTCCAAAACAATTAACTGCTATCCAAAATCCATATGCTGTACTTTAGTTTCTAAAAAGGTACATAGGGAAGTACACATACAGTAGGCGACAGAAATGTCCTACACCAATGATAAGGTCAATATCGAGAAATAAAGATGTAGGAGACAAGCCAAGGTTGCTGAAATGCCAGAACATGTATTGGTGGAGGGTGTATAAAATAATTAGACTACTGCCAAGAAACTTTGGACTGACAACATAGAACCTGGAGCTTCCATTCACAAGAGAACAGTGCAGTAGTGTCTAAATAAGATGGCCATGAATGGGCCTGTGTAGACAGATGTGTTCTTTGACAACTTGCCCTCAGAATTATCTGCTCAAGAATAAAGAGGCTGCATTCCTTTTATCTGCCTGCACACTCTTATCTGTGTTTTTTTAAATGCTTCCCAGCATGATGACCAAAATTGACCAGAATATTTCAAATGAAGAGTCATTCGTAGATTTTAGAATTTTAGAACATTTTATAATCTGTTAAAATGATATAGTTTTCACGAGGTAACCCTGCATTATTTCCCCACACTATGTGCTCATGTAAGGATTGCATGAATAAGTTAATCAATGTAATGCAATTTTTTAATGATACTGCAGCAGAGAAAAATAATTCTGCACCATGTATGCTACCATACAAGTGTGCTACAGTAACTTTTATTATACTAATCAAATGTCTCAATTTTTTTAAAGCACCTCTATGATTTTACTTGAAATTGTCTTTTGCGGCAGTTGCTAATTAAACTTTAATTGCCATTTAATGTTTCGAAGCACTGTAGCTTCACTCAAGGGACCGACCTTGCTTATGAGTTCTATCGTTTAATATGCAGGTTATTGCAGTGAGCTCATTAGGAATTTAAGCTTCTTGTTTTGCATACACAACATTCCTGCATCGATGTTACTGTGGCATCAATTTAGGACTCCCACACTTAATGCAGTGAGAGTTATGATCATAAAATCTGTTGACTTAAGAGCTTGTAGAAGATCATTGACTTTAAGCCATTAGAAGATCTATACAGTAACTTGCAATCAGTTCCTTTCAGCTGACTCAAAAAAGATACCTATGGGATAATAAACCTGGCTAATATTTTGCCTGGAGCTTTGTATATCAGCAAACACATCTTTTGAACATCAGCTGAAGTGCAGTACTCCATTTTCATATCTTGAGGATACAACTGAAGCTTATTTCTTTCATTAGAGTCTGGCATCACCTTCCTTGCTGCTAGGCTCACCCGAGCAGTAGCTGATGAGTTAGAAAAGTTGCTGGGTAAACACACAGTGTGGGAGAAGGTTGTAACAGGAAGAATCTACTTTGTTTCAGTGTTTTGCTCCCCAAGGTATTTTCAACCTTTTTCTATGAGCAAACAACCTGCTGAAAAGGAAGGAAGTGAATTGATTTAACAACCCCGGTCTTTCTAACCCCCCCATAAAGTTAGTTTTTTTCTGGTGTGTGTTTCATATCAAATGAGCTGCTTATTTTTTATTTACATTTTAGTCACATTTTCTTAGATCTCTGCTCAAAATATGACCTGACTTTGCCCAAAATATTTTGGAGGAATAATGTGTATCACATGACCCCAAATAAGTAGTGTAGGTTTATCAGCACTGTCTCACAAAAAAAAACAGGTTTTCCTCCCCAGAATTCTGTTGCACTGAAGCCTCGTTAGTTTTTTAATAGTCTTCTTGCATGGTCCAGAGTACTGGAAATGTGAAAAAAAAACATTATGAGATGCAGATCCAAACAATTAGGGTTATACCTCTTATGTTGCTAAATACTGTAGGCTGGGTAACATGGCTGAACCTTCTTTTTGCTTATTTACTTCTTGACAAGTTTTGAGACATGACATTATTATACAGTACATGAGATTAATCCAGCTCACTAGCTTCAAAAGTGATCTTTCCTTCAGTTCCATGGCTCCTCATTCTGTCCTGCTGTATGCCTGATGTCATCCGAACTATCGGACAAAGTGCTTTTTCTCCCAGACGTGGATGCCCTGGAGAGACCTGTAGCTGGAGTCCCTCCAGCAGGAGTGAGTGACATCAGACAGCCCTGTCACACCAATGGGAAGGTGCAATCGGGAAAGCGAGCAAACCTGGGATTTATATTGAATTGATTTATTCAAACACAGGACAGTAAATAAGGAGAAGGATGAATGCTGTTGGTTTTCTTAAATGCTGTCGACAACCTGCAGTGATGCAAAAAAAACATTTTTTGGACTCTTCCTAAAACCTGCATTAAGAATAACCTTCCATCTGAAATTGGGAGAATGCTTTTAAGTGACACATGGATGTATCAGCTAAGACTGGCGTTTAGCCAGAGCATCAGAGCAAGACAGAGCTCAGGTCGAACAGAGTTTGAATGGCAGAACTCCAAAGCACAGCAGACGTTGTATGAAAACAATACTGGCGGAACAAATTCTCACCCCTTGGGACAGATTTCTGCCAAAACCTGTGAGCCTGGCATTGTGGGTTAGCATGCTCAAACCACCTGCCTACCTGTATTTACTGTGAATTGATGTCCTTTCTGCGTCAATGATGCGTCGAAGGTCTGCTTTACATGGTGTAGTTTGTAAGTTTTCTGAAACATCAGCATGAAACCTTTCAATAAATGCTACATAATTTCTGTTGATGCTTTAGCTAATGAAAGAAAAAATATCTTTTGAGCAGGGGAATACTACAGAATGTTTGTTTTTGTTCTCTTATGTATGTATTTTTATATAAAAATGAGCTGCTCATTTTTGTTTTCTTAAACCTCTGCCCCAAATATGTCCTGGGGTATAGGGAGAATAACTTGCGTATCAGATATCCCCAGATACAGTAAGTGTTGAAGGTTGCACAGTTCTGTGTCTCAAAAAAGTTGTTTTTCCTCCCCTGTTTTCTGATGCACTGACTCCTCATTATTTAAACCACAGAACTGGTAATCTGTAATCCTATTTGAGAGAGACAAGGTTGAAGACGGTCGGAGTCATTTCATTGTGACTACGTTGATCATCAATTGCAAAAAAATTTTTCAGTCATCCCCCTCAGCCTGTAAATCCTGATATGTGTAGCCATAAAGCAGAATTCCGGCTGCTCCTGATGACACAGAGAGAGACAGTAAAATATGAGAGTCTATGAAGGGATGGGATTTTTATTACATGACATGGGATTCATTTCATGGGCCATTTCAATAGCAGGCAAAGTTATGATTTCTATAAAAAAACTGATGTTGTTTGTGGCATGGTGGTGCAGTGGTTAGGATTGCCAGCTTACCAGCACTGGGGTCCTGAGCTCAATTTGTGTGGCGCTGTCTGTGTGGAGTTTGTGTCTTCTACTCATATTTGTGTGGGTGTTAATGAGGGTGCTCTGTTTTTCTCCCATGGTCCAAAGACATACTTGGATGTTAATTGGCTTCTGGAAATATTGGCCCTGGTGTGAGGGTGTATGTGTTTGTATCTGTGTGTCTGTCCTGCGATGGACACATTTTCCATCCAGGGTGTATCCTGCCTTGTGCCCGTTGCTTGCCAGGATAGGCTCGGCTCGCCCGTAACCCTGTTTTCGATAAAGCTGTTTGGAATGGATGATTGGACTCCAGTATCATAGAGTTCCCTTTTTCTGTACAGTATGTGTACCACACTTAGTGTTTAAGTGATTAAGTTTACGTGTTTAAATGTACAGTAGCTTCCAGTTACTGGCATTTTTGGTAATGTAAAGGAGAAATGCATTTATTTTGTTCCCTTGCTTAACAGTGATGAATGCATTTTATATAGTACATTGTACATTATTATTAACTATCTGAAAGTATATAATGTCAATAATAGTGATCTCTAGAGGGTGATCATATGTTTTTTAGATTGTTCTGTCCAGTGTTTTCTAATGTAGTGGCTCAGCATAGTGTGTTAGTCCCTGGTCTCCTGGCTGTTGGGTTGTGGGATCAAGTCCCTGCTACAGACACTGCTGTTATAACTGTTAAGAGTGGTACTTAACCCCAGTTTCTCCAGGCCACCCAGCTGTACAAATGGTGACCAGCACTGTTGGGATGTGTCCCATCCAGCAGGGGGAGTCATATGCTCTCTTCTTCTGTCTGCTTAATGTCATGCAAACCCTGATAAACTCTGGCTCGTGAGCTGATTTGACTCTGATGTGGAAATGACCTACTGCTCCTGTGATACTATAGGCCAAAAAGGTATATTAAACATGAAACATTCCACGGAGGCTGACACTGCGTAGTAGAACCATTGGCATTTTACAGACTGCAGGCATTTGTACTGATGAAGCAGAAAAGCAGTGCATTTATTATTTTTAATTGAACCTGTCTGACTATGCAGAGTTGGATAAGGCAAAAATCCAGCACTTGATGGCTCACATAAGGGCCTGCAGTAATAAAACCTAAAATAGTTTAAATGATTGTGCAATTATGATATTATATGTATCTTTGCATATGCATTTTTTTGTTTAAAAATATTGTAGGTTTGCACATACAGTAAACGATCGCACACAGATGCCTGATGTTAAAATTTTACAAGTGAACAAAGAAAATGGAAAAAATAAAGTACTATTGATTTCAAATTCTTTAATGCAAAGTCTATCAGTGGCCCATGAAAAGTTACTTAATTTCTGAAAGGAATCATCAGCATCTTATAGTTTCATTTGCGAACCATAAATTAAGGCCAGAAAAACAAAATATAAAGAATGTAAATGATACGTTAACAGTAAAGGACTGCAAAACAGAAATCTGTGTCTTAACAGGAATGAACCACATCTTCAGTTTCTTCTGGGCTTTAGCTACAGCCCTTCTCAAGACTTTTACAAGTGATTTACCAGAATCAGGTGCCATCTTTGTGAAAATGTTTTGATGAACAGCCCATTCAAATGTATTTATTGAAACTACTTAATGAACCTACAGTATATAAATTTGTGGCAATATGTGTGTCTAAAGAAACATACATTTTTAAAAGAAACAATTACTTCTCACAGTGATCTCCAATGAAAACCTGTAGAGAAAGTTACTAAGTTATATTGTTTCCATAAAAAATTGAAGAAATAAATAATATTTCCTTGTGGCCAAATTCTGAGACATAGTGAGGTAAAATTCCACTTTTATGCTGATGGCACTCAATTTTATTCTGTTCAGCTACAGTAAATCTGATGCTGATGTGCTGTAGTTGTCTCAGTTTTGACCAACTATTTTACTGATTTTTAGTTTTAGGTGTAACAAAACTTTTTGTATTTAAAGTGGGACAACACTGAGTTTCTCTGCATTTACTGTACCTCACAAGTCAAATTGTTGAATAAATGCTAAGGATGGGATGTAGCGTATATTTGCACTAAAATGAAAAACATAATGGGTATAGTCTCAAATCTATTATCCTACTGTCACTTTTAAAACTCGTGTTTGGAACATTGCTATCCATTTTAGGAATGTTGATCCTTTTCATCCTTCCCTGTAAATTCATGACACAGAAAGACTAGCTCACACCTTTGTCTCCCCCCAAACTGATTATGCAAATGCTTGGGTTTAGTCCAGTACTTGCTGGTAAATCCTTATCAGATGTCCCCTATTAAATCTGTTCTTGAGTCTCTGCACTGGTTTCTAGTTGAGTCCAGTATTGTAATTTTTAGGGCTTTGAATGGCTTGTCCATCACTTACTGTACACCACTGAACTTTTGTCCAGTTATATATGAACCCTTTGACGCAGGTCTCTTGTCTGTGCCCAAAAGCATGCTGTGGAACAGTGGTGATTCAGCTTAGGTTGTCTTTGACTTTCGAATATCCTACCAATAGTAAATGTGACTCATTTTTTTTCCCCAGTTTTGAATTCCAGTTAGAATGTCTTCATGACAGCTGCCACGATCACGATCATGGTTATCTTCATGATGATATGTACATCGTTTATCCCAGGGGGCTGGCAATCTTGGGCATGGGGAGGGGGGGTCTGTCTGCCTGTGGGTTTTCATTTCAACTCAGCTTAGCAAGCTTAATCAGCTCATTACTGAATTAATGAGACCAATTTAACAATTTAAACTGGCAAGCTGCTGCGATGAAGAGCCTTTGAAAGCCTGCAGAGACAGCAAGGTGTCCAAGACCAGGACTGGACACCCCTGGTCTGTACCACTGCTGTGCCACCAGTGGACAACATTGGAACATTAATAGCAGTATATAAGCAGTCAGGTTGTGAAACTCAGTTGTGGAAAACATTCTGGCAATATTCCACTACTGATCACATTATCAGTTTATCAATGATATTCCTGGTATACAAGTAGATGTGTACATCTTGATCTTTTTAATTATTTCAGATCCTCCTGGCTGTTTCTTCAGCATTGACAATGCGAGACTTGACCTCACACGAAAAGGTAATACATATTTAAATGTAACCTGATAAAACTGTACTGCGAATAGTGCTGGGAAGAATATGTGGATATTTAATCGGATGTGCAATTTGAGCGCACAAATACTAAATGTGTTTGTAAGGAGCTGCTCTTAGCAGAAATGATTCACTTGACGATAAGTATCTAACTGATATGCTGTTCCACCTTTCTATCCATTGATTGGAATTGGAGTTGATGTGGAAGCTGTATGATACAGTACAAATTGGTGAAACATGCAGTAACAAAAAGTCCCAGACTGATCCAGCCAAAGATGGGATATCAGCAGGGAGAGCAGACACATAGATAGAGAGGAGCAAGGGCAGAGGCAACAAGACTTCAGAGCAAATGTGCTTTTCCAATACAGCATTTTCTAAAAATAAATTGTATGCCCAATCTACAGAAGTTAATGTCTAAACAAGTAACAAAATCACAGACAGGTATGTGAGCATTTCCATATGCTAGGATTGTCCCAGCACTAATTGCAAATGTGCTCAAATAACTGCAGACAGTTTTGTTACAGGAAAACCATTCCGTATCAATGAGATGAAGGAGACGGCTAAGGCCAATATATTCAGTGTTCAGGATGGTACCTACAGTAGCCCAGCATTTCACACAAATACAGAACTGTCGTAAGCCAGCTGGAGTTGGGGACATAAACAAGTCTCCATCAGAAACAAATGTCTTCCTTTCTGAAACTGAATCGCACAAGGCTAAGCATGGCAGTCAGTCTGAGGGGGCACATTTCAAATTCCTTTATCCTTCAGTCTGATGGAATTCAGCAGCTATCAGTGAAGACCGAAAGTGTAACCACTGACTGTGTGAAGCTTCAGAGGGAGCTGAGACAGCATAGAAGATATCCTTAACTGAGCTGATAAAGTTTTAACAAAGAAATACAGACTAATACTATATGGAATAGTAAAGCAGAACTATTCCAGATGTTAATGTAAAAGAGCAGTGCATGAATGACATACAGTAGGAGGCAGAATTTCTTTGGTACTTGGTTACATGTTAATCTACATTAGGAGATATTCACAAAGTACATATTTTCCTTTATACTATGCAATGAATTAGATTAGCTAAATTTATACTGTAGCCTGTACAATATAAATATGTGTATTAATAATGAAAGATTTCTAATAATATAATTCAATATACTTGTTAATAACAATGCCACTAAGTAACAAATGGGCTAGATAGTCCACATTACCTCTCATTTATTATTTTTCTTCTGTACTTTATGTTCTTGAAATAATGCATTCCAAAATAAATTAAACAAAATGATCAGTGATTTTTGCTTTTTCTTAAAATGGCAATTTGTTTCCACTATACTGTATGTTCATTTTCTGTATTCTAAACATACTAAACCGTGAAACAGTGTGTACAGTACACCACCCATCTCAGTCATGCTCATTTCTAAGGTAGTTTTGTGAACACAGGCCAAAGTTCAGTCATCCCAATGAGATGCCTTCTGTTCTCTGCCCCTAGTGATCTTGTTCAGTCTGCTATCTTAAGTAAAGCCCAGCTGCAGTGATTTCCTAGTATGTTTGTAGACTTGACCCACCCAGTTTGTGAAGACGGATCCAGGAGCTTGAATGCAGAATGTTCTGCACTAAATCCTTCTTCCATTTGGATATCCTGGTTGGTTCAGCAGACTGATTAAATGAGGTTTCAAGGGATAGATGGCAGAGCCCCATTACATGTTTTGAATGACATACGGCTGTTACTGTAAGTATTTAATTGCAGTTACCCACTAAGAAACCATCACAGCAGCTTCCACTTTGATCCCGAATGGAGGCAGCATGCGGAGATCCTGCTAATTCTTTTCTTTTACTTCTATCGATAATGACAAGGAATCTTTGATAATATTGATACTGAATTGAATAGGATCAGACTTGTACAGTATACAGCAACAGAGCTAACAAAAGCCTGTCAATGGAATCAGCCTTCAATGTTGACAAAAAGCATACAGTATGTTGTCAAATGGAAGTAGTGTGATCACTCTTCAAAATACTAATTAAAACAAATTTTAATTATACTAAGGTATATTAGTATACAAAGGAGATTAGTATTGTGATCCTAATGTTCTGATGAAGGTCTTCGGCCAAATTAGTAGTAGCTTTGTGTCTCTTTCTGCTATAAAACAAGGGTTTTGCATACCACAGTGCATTGGAGTCCCCATCTTTCTTCTTTTCAGATGAGTTAATTAATAAGTTAAATACCAAATAATTACATTACATTACGTAACTGCATTCACTATCACCTGGTCATGTACCATGCTATATGTTTTAGAAATATAATCCTTGCCTTTTCGAAAGGTCTTATCATGAAACTGTGGAAAAAAATACTGCTCATAATAATTTTTGTAAGAGAAAATGGGGCTTCTTGTCACGCCCACAGCTAACCAGATTCCAACGCAGAAACATCCTCACCTTAATTGCACTCCAGCCCTGAGCACTTCCGGCAAGCGACATCACTCTGGCCAATCAACCAACCATGACACTTCACAAATCACCGCACCCTCCACCTCCCAGAATACTTAAACCTGCGTTACCCTCTGTTCACAGCCTGGTATTGGTCTCTCCTTTACCTCACCTTCCAGTCCAGGTTCTCTAGTCTTTTCAGATTTGAACCTCGGATCTCGCCTTTTACCACATCTACAGCCTAGTCCCTTTCGGATAAAAGACTGCTGAACTTTCTCCTCCCTCCTGTTCACCCACTCGTCTTTGACTGCAAAGAACACCGCACAGGGTCCAACTGCTCAGCTGGCCTGCTGGCCTCTGACACGTCTACACTCTGAAAAATAGTGACCACTCTAAATTTGTTCCAAATAAAGTGGCCTGCTGGTCTACAAAATGAAGCTGTTAAACTGCATTACTTGTATTCTTGATCATTTTCTGCATTGGGAATAAGAATAGAGCAGAAACAAGTTGAGCAGAAGTGGAGAACTGATCTAAAAGATGATGCATTTTTTGTCAGGTTTGGTAGAGAAAAAAAAAACACCCAGATAATTTAACTGGCTCTTCAGAAGGGAGTTGTAATTACATCTGTGAAACATAGAATCCAATGCAATATTTATTAGGTGGATACGAAAACATTATTCTGTTGTATAAGAACCATGTAAAAATCAGTTTAGCAGGCAGCGCGTGTCACTGGTTATGACCTTGTTATGTGCACAGGCGTTATTAATTAATTCATGCCTTAAGGATATTTTAGAGGGGTGCGTAGAAGCTTGTCAGACAAGCTCTTCCTAAGCTATCCTGTTTTTTTGCACTGGCACCTTGCTTACAAACACTAAAGCTGGATGCACTGTAGGCCTTGCCTTTGGAAAAAAAAAAAAAGCTGCAGAAATTGTTTCACACATTTTGTAATGGTTGTTACAACATTGGAATTTAAGATGTCCAGAATGCCAGAAGGCTCCAACTGCAAGTCGAGGCATATGAAGAACGTTCCCACAGTAAGACAGTGCAGTTTGTAATGACGTTAGGATTCTTCAAATTCTGTTCTTAAATTCTGGAAATGCATTTTCGTAAACTGGTAGTTTTGGAGAGGAATGTCTTTCCGAATACAGTGAATTGTATGGTGATCTAACCGGATCGATGAAAAACCAAATGGCTAATCCTCAATTAGTTACTAAATCCCAAGTGTACCAAATGACCTCCTCTTGTTTGTAACCTTTGTGTTCTTATTAATCCATTTGGAATACACTGATAATCCTAGTATGGGGACGAGAAGCGTGATACAAATATCAGTACAGTATGTCTGCAGTGAACTCTCTTTAAGTGTGCTCACAACATGAGCTGACACTGCCAGAATTCTACCTACCATCTCATCCATCTTTTCAACAAAAACTTGTGGCTTTTTATGAAGGCAATGCCATTCTCTCGGCAATACGCAAATACATTTAAAATAGAAAGCACAGTACGTGACCTTCTAGCAAAGCAGGGAACCCTTCCGTTTGTATTATAGAGACTCATCAGAGCGTGCAAAGGAATCATCAATGAGCTAATTCTTCAGCTGTGACAGTTACGTAAATTCGTTATAAACTCACGTGTGGTTGAAGGAAAAAAAGAGAATGACATATTTACTAATTTAAGGAATCATTATAAGAAAAGTTCAATTTCTAAATCTAAGAAAACATAAGCAGCATGTTACTCCTTTATTTTAGTCTACCACATGGTCACACGTGAAAACTAGAAGGTGATAAAGGCTGTAGAAAGGAAATACAGACTTTTCAAGCCTCATTCTTTCCTTAATCAAGCTCCCCAAGTATATATTTTTTTTTTATCAAAGCAGTGCCGGTATATTGCAGAACAGCCCAGGTGTATGAATGCATAATGTTTATCGATTGTATTAATCAGAACTTTATTGTACGCATTGCTACTTTACAGTTATATGTGTTTGTTGAACTTGTTTTCAGAATCACAAAAGACACAAGGCATTTATTAGAGTTATTATTATTAGAGTTTGTAATAATTCTAAGAAAGCCCTATCCATTACCATCACATCAGATATTATTTCACTGAACAATTGTCTGACGTGCTCTGTGGGTAATCAATGGTCTTTCCTCCTCTGTTTATCCTGTTCTGTGTCTTGGCAGTGTGGTGACCTTGGTTCCAAGCCCCTTTGATGGACTTGCTGTATGAAAGCCATACCTTTTAATTGTGTTTCTGCCATAACACTCAAAATTCCACACTCAAACACTCAAAACCTAATTTCTAGTTAGTATGTGTCTGATGGGGTTCAGAGCTGTTGGGAAGACATAGTCAGACAGTAGGTAAGTTGACTCAGGCTACTACAACATTACACACAACTGGGTTTTTAGAAGGTGATTGGTGGATTTTAGCCAAAATATGTATGTACGTGAATGCTAAGCTATAGAACAACCAGGAGAAAAATATTATATTAAAATGTACAGAACATGTTAGAATAGCAGAGTTTGCAGTGCATTCTTAATACCAAATGATACGTAGATTTTAAAAAAATATATACTGGAGCACTGAACCATGTGTTCAATGTGCTCTTTGAATGCTTTTTAATGCCAGGTAGTCTTTGTTAAGTGTGCTGGACAAGAATCTCACTATCAGACAGTTGACAACACAACACTCTTTCTCTTCAGGTATAATGTAGGATTGTCACTCAGTATATGTTTTTTGAATGGTTTCCACAAGCAGCTCAGACATACTGTACATGGGGAGATGGTTCAGACGGGGACATTGACTCTTCTTAATCTGGATTTTTTTACTGAATACTGAAATGAAAATATTATACTATGCCAATGCTCATATATAACAGTAGTATATTACATCCAGTCCTCCTTATTTATTCCTGATTTGTCTATGGATGATGAGAAGTACTGTACACCGGGAAATAGCATTCCTGTACACAATATATACCATGGGTATACCTAATACACTGTGCAAATCAATTTAAGTAACCAAATTACAAAAGAGCATGAAGGGAAATTCATCCCTGCACTGTTTCCTGTTATAGAAAGGAAGAGTATTGAAGTGAAATGAAACACTTGCCTTGACAGTTATCAGTGCGGTCACCTCCTGGAAGACATGACAAAGGAGAGGTGTGATGGGTAACACGGAGGAAAACAAGCGCAAGTGAATATTGAATAGAGCCTTGGGAGACAGTCTGAGAAGCCTCTGGCCTCTGTGGGCCCCTGGGAATGTTCTAAGATTGGAGAAGGCCTCTTGGGTCAGGCTTGGCCTGACGCCATGAGTACAAGGAACTGCAGATGAGGAGGAAGGGGAGTCGTTGAAATGTGCTCTAAGCATGGGATTAACCGGGAAGCTCTGGGAGTAGAGAGCTACTACACATACTACAGTATATCAGGGTTTCAGAAAATTAAAGTAAATACCTAATGTAGTAGGTAATTAATAAGAAGATTGATGGTGCACGTAAAATATTTAATATTAATTGTCAGTGTTTAAGAAGGGCATTGGCACGTCGACAGATCGGTAAAGCAGTTCTCCAATTCCCTTCTGAAACATCTAAAAATTTGCTCTGACGAGTCACTCTTTTTCCAGACTGACTGAACTGTCACAATGTTTATTATTATTCATTTGTTTTTAAGGAAAACTGTGCAGTGTAAGGAAGCTGCGTGTTTGTTCATCAGAATCACAGACGTTTTTGTCCTCCTTAAAAAATGTTTCCCTGTAATACATGCAAACCCGCTTTTATCACGTGTGTGACCCAGAATCCTGCTGCAGGAATAACTGTGGGAGTTGCAGGTGTGCTGAGTGTAATAAGACTCATATAGGGGAAAGAGCTTTGGCAAAAGTGCATTTGCCAGTCTGCAAGGCAATGGCTCATTGTTTTAAATTTGAATGGAAATAAAAGCAAGTCCCTGATGATATTACAGGAAAGTAACAGATGTGAGAGGGAAACATCTAGGATTTAGTCTAATTTGTTTCTAATTCTAGCTTTGCCCGAAATTGGGAAAAAAAAAACATATTTACAACGAAAACAAAGCAAAAAACAGCTGCAAGAAAAAAAGGAAGGTGTTGACGAAGATAAAAGCAGAGTATGGTTGCAATCCTGTGCCACTTGCCTAGAATTTTCAAACAGCTGTGACAAAGGAGGTATTTAACACCTCGCAACAGAAAAAAAAAATGAAATCCTCAAGATTTAATTCCCTCACCCTTTCTTCTGCAATTCTGTATGTAACCTGTTCTCTGCTTAGTTATGTGTGCTGTGTTGGAATCACTAGAGGAGCTCCTGAGGGCCCAAGCTGTGTTAATAAGCTTGTGGGAATCTATAGAAGCTCTGACAGCAGGTCAATGTAACTGTCAGATTAGACAGATTGAGCTGCTATGTCGATCAACGCTTTGCCCCAGTCTTCTACCTTTCACTGGTGCTGGGACAGTGCACTCCAATTAGCTATAATAGCAGCCCTCCACGCTTAGACAATTAACAAGAGAAGCACAGTTGTTTTTCAGGTTCTTGAGACGGTACCTGAGAAACTGCTTCTTACAATACCTATTTCTTTTTCTTATTTTCACTGCACTAAACAGGTACAGCATATTTCTATCTGGACTTATGCATACAGATTTTGAATGGATTTAATAAGGACTTTTATGTAACAGAGCTCCAAGTTTGCTCCATTAGCAATTATTTAGCTTTGTGTGGCTGCCCTGTCCCTTCTGGGTATAGTTAATGAGGCTAAGTTTATTGAGCAGCATCTTAATTGTTTAAAATAGTACTTGCCCTGTAGTACAGAAAGCAATATTTTAACTAGGTGCATTAAAGGGAATTGATGATGATGCCTCATATCAAGAAGCTGTTCTATATTTCATATACTTGTTCTGTACTTCAGCTTTGGTTTATAACATCCACTATATTGTGCAATGCAGAGTAGTGCTCAGGGCTCCATTATTGTAAGCAAAGGGTTGCGGGTTCAAATCCCAGTGGGGACACTGCAACTCTAGTTGCAGGAGGAGGTGTGTCACCCAGTTTGCTCCAGTAAATATCCAACTGTATACATTATGTGGGTAGTATGTACATTTCTTTGGATTAAAGAGTCAGCCAATTAAAATACTAATAATGAGTATATTTTTGATACAAGGAGAAAGAAAGATCTTTAGAAAACATTCAAAACAGAATATAATGAACTGCAAACTCATGAAATGGTATTGCTATACATGAATTTTTGAAGGGGGTCCAATTCCAGTCTTGCATTTCTGCTCTCCTTCGTACTGTATAAACCCTCGCTGACTGCCCACAACGCTGCGTGCATCTTATCTAGCCCCCATCCTTCCACCCCAAACTTCATTCTTGTAGCTGCCTCCCTTGCTCATTTCTTGCAAGTGAGGAAAGTTGTCACAGCACTGATCTTCGGCCAACGCTGTCATTTCCTCAGCCAGGGGCGTTATTGTGATAGTATTAAGTTGCCTATTTCTTTACATTTGTAAGCTTGTCTTGGCATTGCTCGTATTTTGTACAAACGACTGAACAACAGGGTAGTAGAAAGGTCAAAAGAAAGAAAGGAATGCTGCAATATAACATGTAAATGTAAAATACAATAATATAATTTTTAGCACTATAACAAACAAAAGACCAGTGAAGCAAGTAGTCAAGTGTGTCAGTGTTAAAACTAGGAAACGTCAAAATGATGAAAGGGAAGTGGCTGATGTATTAAATTAATATTACACTTACCTTTTCCCATAGACGAAGGACAGAACATGCCTCAGGTTAAGCAAAACAAAGTATGACAGGTATTGTAAGCACATCTGATAAACAAATCACCAGGAAACAATGGGCATCCACCCCATTGTTCTTAAGGAAATAAAATATTGTCCATTGGCCATTTCCAAAACTCTTTAAGCTCATTAACTCTCCTGAGACAAAGGCAAAACCCATTCACTGGAAAATTGCTAATGTAGTGCACATCCATAAGAAGAGTAACACAACCAAACCTAATAATTACAGACTAATAAATCTTACTCTTCTTACATGGAAGGTTAAGGAAACAGTAATTAGGACTAAATTACAGCATCATCTGAATAAATAAGGTTTTAGGAGACTGACAATATGGCTTTTAAATGACAGGGTCTTGGTTAGCTAACTTGTTAGAGTTCTTTGAACAAGATCAGCAGTAATGGATAAAAAAAGAACTTATTATATGTCAAATGTAGGTTTGCGGAAACCTTCCTTCAAAACATTCCTCATGAACATAGTGCTGAATGTGGTAGGTATTGTGTGTACTTACCATAGAAATTCTTTAATGGAGAGCAGACAGAGAAGGGGTGCGTGCTGAAATTGGAGTGATGCAATAAGTAGAGAACTGCTGGGATTTGTATTTGGATAAGGATTTTATCTGGGATAATTAGTGAACTAGTGAAGTTTGTAGATGATGCCAAAATAGTGTAGAAGCTGTGAAAAGAAATTTAAGACTTAGACCAGGACTGTGCAATCACCTGGCAAATGGCTTTTAATATACAGTAGATAAGTACAAGGTATTGCACGCAGGTAGAAAGAACAATCTATAAATAGAAATTGTGAAACATTGAGCTGGAAGAGGTTAGAAGAATTTAGTTTGACACATCATTTACATCCTCTAGACACTGGGATGAAGGAATAAAAAGGAGAACAGAATGTTGGAATATATTGTTTGAATAGAGAAGTAGTACTGAAATCAAGGAAACCCAAGGAAATGTTATGTTAATGTGATGCAATGCATTTACAGTAGAAGGTCTCATTCAGATACAGTGTACAATTTATGGCACCATGTTGTACAGAATATATTGAGCAAACCGATGTTTTCTTCTCTTACTGTAAGAAAATGTCCTACGCTTGACAGGCTCAAAGAGCTTAATCTTTTTACTTTTGACCAGAGAAGACTGCAGGGGGACTTGATTCAAATGCAGTAATCAGGCATGGACAAAGACAATCTGTGGGTCTTCCTCAGAAACTGCAGTCAAATCTGAACCTGAGGACACGTGTGGAAACTTTAGGAAGAGCATTTTAAGACTGAGGACATGAGATGCGATGGGATTTTTGCACAAAGGAGTGCTGGAGTATGGGACAAACTGCCACATTGTGGAAGCTGAAACCCTGGTTTCTTTCAAGGAACAGATGGTTGAGATTTTTGAATTATTTAGGTACTCAAAACCGATTTAGCTAAATGACTACACATGTGTGACTATGCACTTTAACACCCACACATATACCCATCTCACTCTTTAAAGTGTTATTACTGAGACCAGAAATAAAACAAAAACTAGGCCTAACAGTTTTTAAAGGATGTGTTTGTGATAATGGTGTACCTAAAAGCAGTATGGCTGGCTGGCAAAGCCAGACAACTGATTTTTATGGGGAATACAAAACAGCTCTAAAACAAAAACCTTTCATAATACGATTCTAGAATTTACATGTCCTGAATAACAAAAATATAATTTTACAGTCCAACAGTGAAGCAAAATAAAAGCCTCGCTCCGTTTCTTTTTTCACTCTCCAGTCACCAATCTTTTTATCAGTGCCTCTGACATCTCTTTTCACATGAAGGTATAAACTGCAGATATGATTTTCATCTCTCTCCTTCTTACAGCACAATCTGTAAACTAATACAAAAACCAAATACTGATAAAAGATACAGTACCAGCATCTAATGTGAACAAGACAAACTGCGTGATATGAGGCCATTCTGAAACTGATCATTTGTTCTGAGACCAAAATCACTTAACAGAGAGTTGCTGCCTGTTTCTTTACTGAAGGTGGGAATACTGACTCTCTGGTTAGATTTTTACACAAAGCTCTGAAATATCTCGATTTTGTGCTTGGAAATTGCTTAGACCCATGATAAGGATCCTTCAGACAAAAACTGTATACTGAAGATGGAGTTTAATGCTTTTTTAATTCTGCCTTCTGTTTTGTTTTTACTTTCTAGTTTTTTAAACACACCTACTGTTTACTGTATGTGCAAAAAAAGAGCTAATTTCAGAACCATATTCTACTGCCCAATTGTCCAGTAGAAAGTCCTTACCTGTGGACTGAGTGACCTTATTAAGCTTCTGCATGACAATGTTCATCATGTTCTGCCTGAAGCTACAAGGCAAAAATGTTTGTGCCTGCTGTGCTGT
Organism: Lepisosteus platostomus; assembly: GCF_059453375.1. Taxonomy (NCBI): domain Eukaryota; kingdom Metazoa; phylum Chordata; class Actinopteri; order Semionotiformes; family Lepisosteidae; genus Lepisosteus; species Lepisosteus platostomus. The sequence goes on from NC_142613.1 coordinate 4,844,320, forward strand.
GTCACTGGTCAAGTCAAAAGTTTTTAATTTCTGCTTTTGTATTTAGGCAAGAATAATTGAACTTGGCAACGACACCTCAAACAGTGCCTTGAAAATAATGAGCAGGAATTAATTAAACTGACCACTTCATATGAGAGTAAATGAGACTGTTCTCAGAACAGCTTATTATGAAGAATAGTAAAATTTAACAACAGTTACATGATTTTTTACAGCTGTATGAAAGGACAAAAGTAATTATCTTTGAAACGAAAATCTGCAAGTCCTCTTTAACCCTCCTAATATGATTTGGGTATAGTTAAATACCAGACAGGTTCTAAATTAGCTTCTGTTGTATAATATGATGTGACATTTCCTAACTTCGACATTTTTTTTTAGCAGGTCTTGCATACAAATAAGATGTTTCAGGTCAGGATTCAGGTGTGACCCATTACATTTACTGTAACTGTGAAGCTCTGGCTGCAAGAAGAAAACAATATTTTTTCAGCCTTTTAGTCTATTATGTTTGTCTTATTGTTATGAAAATGGATTCACCTGTCTGGAATATTTCTAAACATAAATAGTGAACACATATACACAAGAGGTTAGTGCAGGAGCATTTGAACTGCAAGGAGCAAGTAGGAGTTAATTCCACAATGCAAGTAAAGGGAAAGAAAATTATACATATGTGGAGCCTAAAGTACTTTACATTACCCCAAAAAAGCCAAGAATAACAATGTGATGTGACAATGTACAAGCATCCAGCACTGAGTACAAGGAATGAATGAGAAGCCACAGATAAGTTGCTTACCTGGATAAAATACTGTACTGTAACTGTATCCTACATTTTCCGAAGCATAGCTGCTTCGTAACTACTCATCATCTCCTGCAATGCTTTTGTTCTATGGACTGCCATTAGCAGGAGATGTGCAAGATTTGCCCTTTAAGAAATAAAAACAGCACCAGCATCTTCTGAATGAAGAGCAGAAAGCAGCTGTGCAAATATCGCTGTTATGTTGTCCCTTGGATGGCCTACCTGACTCAGGCCTACCCTTTTCTGGTGGCAAGTTGCTAATGGATCACCGGATCTTGGGAAATGCAAGTCATGATTGTTAATGACCATATTGCAGGCTTGATCTGATGATTTATGGACTCTAGGGTCTAAGTGGACTCTAAGTGATTACTCTGACTTTGGACAAGAATAACACTCATTACTATCAATTTGTGCTTCCAAAGAAAGTGTGTTCATTACCTTGAATACAAGCAGTCCTGTTTTCACTGATGTCAGAGAAAGGGCTATAGAACCATTCTTGTCAATGTTTCATAAGGCTATAAGAAAGGCTGCAGACGAGAACAGGCCATTCACCTAACCTAGCTCATTTGATTGCTACTTGCTTAATTCATCCTTCAAAGAAACTTGCTTCTTTGACAACATGGCAGAGGAGATTGTTCCAGACTCACACAGTCCTTGTTGTAAAAATAATCATGTTGAAAGCTAGAATATAAAGTTAGGTTTAAGATCGGATTGAAAAGTAATAAAAAAATCTCCTATGGGCAGGGAGATCATTCCACAGTTTTGGTGAGCAGGAAGCAAGGTCTCTCAGTGTTTGGAGCCTCACATTGGGAACTTAAAGAAAGCCAAACAGGCCAAGCAGCATGTTGATGTTTGGGAAGTTAACAGTTCACTGATGTAGTCAGGAGCCAAACTATTCAAGTCTTTAATGGTAAGCAGTAGTGCTTTAAATAATCTTATTCTGAAATTAATAGTGTGCCAGTGCAAGGAAACACTTCAAAAGACTGTGAACATGAGCTTCTAATAAAAGGGTCAGACACAACCTTCAGTTTCCACACCTGACTCCGTGGGCTGATTCTAGGACCAACAGAAGCCAAACTAAGATAGTCTCCGTAACTTTGGTTGTCAGGTTTCATATGTAAAAAGCTCTGTTGCATTCATTTTTTATATCATATAAGACTACACTTGATTAATGTCAGTATTTCTGCAAACATTAATTAGGATGTCAATAGCATATGAATGAAGACTAATGTCATATCTGACACATTATTAATATATAGATACTAAATTCTTGGACCAAGAACAGATCCTTGTGGGACACCAGATGCATACAACTTTGTAATTGGGTAATACCAGCACCCTTCAAATCTATTCAGCAGCATTATATGATTAGCTGTGTCAAAAGCAGCACTGAGGTCCAGAAGGAAAAAAAACCCCATAAAAACAGTTTTTCCAGCTGTCTGAAAGATATCATTATTAAACTTAATGATAGCTGTTTTTGTACTGTGCTTTGATCTGAACCCAGACATAAAAGGCTCATACAGCTTATTTACAGATAAGTAACAGCCCTTTTCAGAACCCTTGCTAGAACTGACAAACGTATTGTATTGTAAATGCTGAGTAGCGTTGCATCCTTCCTCGGTTCAAGACTAGAACAAATCAAGTTCTTCTAACCTGTCAGTTTCTTTAAGCACAAGAATTAATATGATACAATTTTCTGGACTGATTCCAGGAAAGCAATATGTTTTTCATCATCTGGTTGCCAAAAGTGTACACCGTATTCTAAATGATTATAATGATTCTATAGGTGTTATTTGTAATTGTACAATTTTAGCATGTTGTTCCATAATTGATTTTGTTACAAATGGAGAGTTGCAAAAATTGAGAATATCAGGAAACTGACCGAGTGGATAAATCAGAAAGTAAAATAAATTATGATAATGTGCAAATTGTAAATGATTTTGCCAAGAATATACAAACGTTTGGTACAGATAGAGGCATGTGAATTCTTTATTCTCTGGCACAGTTTTGGTCAAAAGAGAAATAATTCAGACACACTGGGTTCAACAATTATTTATTAACAGTGACAATACACACACTACACTACACACACGTTTCACTTTGTACAGTATAAGTTTACAGACAAAGCATTCCAGCAATATCCCTGACTCTTAACCACCAAGAAATATCCCAGACGCCTACCAAGTATTCAAGTCTTAATAAGAGAATAAGAATAAGAGATAAGAGATAAGCTATCTTCTAAACTAAATAGAATAGATCCTGTTGTTAAATCTCTCTCTCTCTGCAAACTCGCCTGCCACAAAATAAATGGGAAGCTATTTCCCTATTCTAAAATGTTTATCCAAGGCATTCTTTACTCAGAAAATCAGAGTTCCTTAAAACTACAGAATCACAAGCTCTCTTAGCAAAGTTCAAGTACTCAGCTGCAATCTGATCTTTTTGTGGGTGAACTAAAATAAGTACTGTACCTCTCACCTGGCACATGCTTTATATTCTGTCTCCTCCTGTCTGTCACCCTCTGTGTTCTGTTCTGTCTTGATGTGATCTTATATGGCGTCTTTCTGGACTGTTGACTGACACTTAATCATTTACCCAGAACTTATTTCACTATGGTAAAGCAAGGTTAACTTCACCATTGCTTTGAGCACTGAATGTGGACCCCCTACATCTCAGCAAACATCCCCTTTGATTTGAAGCTGGAAATTACCTATTGTTTCTAAATTCTTTGTTACCTACAGCTGTAACAGATTAGTTTCTGTATATATTGTAACATTCTGTTCTCCTTTATTGTTTTTAGTATTTTATGTATCTTTTTCTGTTCTTGTATGGATTAAAAACCACATCTTTCTGAATGGCTATTTATACAGTTCATCATCAACTAATTTGAGGAATTGTACAGTAGCTCCGATTTTAAGAAATCACATGACTTACTATTTTATTGACCCAAAATACAATACTATTCAAACCACTAGCAAGCGTCAAAATCAGTTTTCATTATACATTATTGTACTGTGTGCATACAAATCTAGTATTATTCACAAGAAATATAAAGTGTAAATATAATTCACAGGACAAAACTGGTTGAGGATAGCTGAAAGAATGCAGGAATGGATCAATAAAACAAAACATTTTTGTCATTTGCATTCGGTGTTAAAGCACATAAGGATCTTAATTGGATCCAAAGACACAGAGAGAAATTTTAATGCCATCTCTAACCAGTTTCCCCAAGAGTGAAAAAGATTCTGCAGTGGGAGCTAATCGGAGAATTTGCATACCAGTTTCTCCATGGGTTGACCTTAACTGTGACCCAAGCATCTGAGGAGCACGCCTGGATGTAGGATTGAAGTAATTTATTGAGAATAAATAAAACTGTTGTGCTAGATCACAGCTCTTGAATCCTAATTTCCAGTACTGTGGCTTTAATGGATGAAAACTCTGCTACCACTGTAAAATTAATATGATCTTTCTGCCGAAGCGTAAGACACAACTGGGTCATATCTACCTATGCGACAACCCTGAATTTTCACTTCAGGGAAAACGCCACAGGTGCTTTCTAATTTTTCTCTTTCTAGTTTCGCTCATCTTATTCTTTTGAATCGCTATGTTTTTCAAACAGAATGGCAAGAGACATCCCTACTTTCAAATGTAGATCATCTTTATATACTGTACTGTGTAGCTTTGGCTTTCCTGCTATGGGTCGAACTCTACTGTTCTACTCTACTTTCTGCAGAAAAGGTTTCTCTTCATGCGTGGTTTTCTACATCTAAAAAACAAAAGATGAAGTCAGTGTAGTATAAAAACCAGAAGCTGAAACTGAAGGAAGGCCAGAATATCTTTTGGTGTCACTACCTTTCATCTACTAGCATGTACTTTGTATTAGTAGACAGGAATTTCCCATAATGGAAAAGGCATGCAGTATTTATGCCTTTTTAAAGGAGATTTCTCTATCTCTGAAATCGTGCTTGCCTCATATTGTCATAAAGCACATAGTAATACATAAATCTTAGACACCCAGCACTAAACAAGATTGTTTATATATATAAAATAAATAATTTATATATAGTCGGGCCTATAAGAGGCTGTGGGCTCACAAACTGATAAGTTCAATCGTATTATTGCCTTGGCTTTGTCGTTACATGAGCCAGGAAATGGGAAACATCCATTGTTTTAGTTTTAAACTGCGATGGAAAAAAAAAAACTTCACAAAACTTCTGGTCCGGCACAGTCACTCTCTGCCTTTGCCTTGGCTCTCATTTTCCCTCTTCTGTGTAGAAAATTGCAGAGTATTGTTGCACCATGACCATGTTCCCACAAGTAGAAACACACTTGCAGAGCCAGGTGGTTCCAGACAGGAGTCACACCTGACACTTGCAGAGAACCTGTGAACTTGCAGGGTTTAGAGACAGCCACGGTGTCCCTCCATTTGAAGCCAGCTTGGCTGTAGGCACTGGAGATTACCATGTAAAACCAGACAGATGGATCAATACTGGACCTTTCAGAGAAAGGCATGCACAGTTCTTCACCTCTCTCAGTTCTTTGCGATGATGAGAATAATTTTGAAACAAAGCAAAGAAGCAATGATACCTAAAAAATATAATTAAGTCTTACGAAGTGGCTTACAATGTGGTCTTAATTTAGTCCCTTCTGTAATTCTCAGGAATTCTTGAACTACTCAGGAGGGAATGAGGGAGAGTAAATGTTTAATGCTGTCCTGCTAAACAAGACATTGCCCCAGTTTTTAAACTGTCTCTCTGCCGTCCCCCGTGAGTTGTCACGAGGAAATTCTAATTATTTAATCTGAGAAAAAAATGAGAATTACAGCAAATCTAGCTATGAGGTAAATTAAAAAAAGATCTCCATTTTACAAAGGAGAAAACTTCATCTTCCTCTTCAAAAACATAATAAAAAATATGCCTTCTGTAGCTCCGCAGGCTATATGATGCGGATTATCATTTTCAGAATTCTTTCCCCAGAGCATATTCAGTCTGCAGTGCACACATTTTTCATATTCCAGGCAACACATGTTTAATGTCCTTAAGGCTTACTTTTCTTTTGTAGGGTTAGTTATAAAATGGCCATATATGTAGCACAGCTCTGAAAAACATCCCACTTGTTCCTAATAGGCAGCACCTTTTGGTATGTTTAAAAAGCTAGTCATTTTTCCTGCCAAAAACTGCATGACAAATGTCATCCTTGTCCAGGGAAAAAGACATTCCTTGACCTCCTTATTATTACACGCCAGTAAAATTGTGAATTGGTGCTTTAACATAACTTATAACGTGCAGTGCTTTACAGTTCATGACCATGAAAACACTTGGTAGAAACTGTTTGCAGCTGTCAGGCAGAATGAAACACTGACACAGTGAAAAGTGCACAAATATTAATGTGTGCCTAGACAGAAGCAGACACCTTAAAAAGGCAGGACTTGCAGTTTTGGTTTATTTTGTAATACATCAATAAGTCGTTTATTAAAGAATATAATTGCATTTAGATTTGGTTTGGTGAAAATATATTTTTCTGTGTACTGTATTGTGCCCAAACATTTGAATGTTTTTTCTATATGTAGAAATAGTTACTGTACTGTATAGTGAATGGTGAAAAATGAGTTTGTTATTATACTGCCCATATATACTGTACTGTTTTCTTATTGTAGAGCTTTCAAATGGTAATATATTCAGTGATGTTCAGTGAGTTTTCAATGATGCAGTTTATTCTTAACAGGAAAGGATAATACTTCATCAAGGAGAAATTACTTCTGAGTGAAAAAAGAGAAATTATTGTATAACGTTTTTTGAAAAATTCAGTCTGATTCCTTTAAAATATGAAATATGATGTGATCCATAATCTCTTAGTGTTTCACATGACTGCTCACGAATGTATTTTTATCATTAAAAGCATAAGTAAAACTCCACCAAAACATTCTTTGTCATTCTGTGTGTATCTTTCTGTAAAATTAGACAGTGGCTGTTTCAGCCCAGACAATTCATAATGTTCTTAGGTGTAAAGCTTTGGTTTCATTTTGAACAGTGTCTCTCTTGCTACAGCTGGTTTCAGACAAGTTTGTACTGCTAGAATGGAAGCACGTGTCTCGCACGTTGAGATGGAAATGATTCTTCTCCATTAAAATGACCTTGACCCTTTAAGGTGGCTGGTGTTTAAATTTCCATCTTCTTTCCATTACAGATATAAAACTTGGGAACAATTTGAGAAATTGCATTTGCATTTGCAAATTTGCATTTGAGAAAGTTAGACCTTTGCATGTCAGACAGATGTCAACAAATTTGCTTTCTGTGTTCAGCTTTATTGCCTCAGGAATCAATTAATTGAATCGTGTTTATTCATTTCTTTCTTTACCCTTTCATTCATAAATAGGGAATAGAAAAGCTTAAAAAATCAGGTGGCATTATGCCATATTAAGGTCAACCCCAAATTATTTTTCATTTATTAATTTGCTGTTTACATTACAGCCAAAAAGCGAGATCATGATATGGACTAAAATAAACTAAAATGGATCTCCTGTGGAACACAGATTACCTGTTGCTTTAATTGCTAAAAGCTTTAAAAGATCAGGAGTTGGTAGCTGTTTAAAAACCTAACTGCAGTTAAGAAGATCTCTGTGTTAAGAAGTTATCTTGCCTTAATCACCAATAAAAATCTCTGCATGCAGTCAAAATGGCATGTTTTATACTGAATTGAAAAAACCAACAGTGCCATTTCAGTCGATTTAGTAGAATTTTATTACTTTCAATTATTGCTTTGCACCACGCTATAATAATTATATTCTGCTTCTTTGCAATCTATTTATGTATGATACAGATATGATTATATGAAAAAAATCATAATTTCACTCACTTGAGGAACCTCCATTTCCTTGTTGTTTTTTGTTCTTAAATAAAAATAATAAGGGGAAAAATATAGCAAGCAGAGGAAAGGTCATAAATACCTCAATGGGAAAAATTGTCTCATACCTAACAAAATCAAAAGGAATTAGCTCTTTTTTTCTGTGCTTCTTTTATTTTTTTACAGATAACACCTTAGGTTTCACCTGCGTTTTATGTTCACCTGCAGACAGAATCTGTGCTCGTCTGAGATTTCCTGCTGTGGGTTTTAGTGAGTTCTAAGGCCTTCCTGCAATCTTGAGAGCACAAAGCGGATCTTTCTTTTTGCCAAATGGGAATGGATTATTTCTCTCTGAGAAAATGTTTATTATTATTCAACTGCCCGGTCAAAACCCAATTGTGGCGGAGAGGAGGCATGGATTTTTTGGGGGTAACTCATCTGGCTAAGAAGAACGACGATGTGTCCAAAAGGTTGAAGCAGTCAAAATCCTCGCTTTTGTAATGAGGAATGAGCCAGGGGAGCTGCAACAAGGATGAAGATGAGGTGAAGGAAGGGATGTCAGTATGAAACGTGCCATAGAGTTATATTATGTAGGCGGAAGTGGGATAGATTCAGGTTTCTTCTCCTGAACTTTTGTTTTAAGCACCATTTAGAATTATTATCATCTTGCCACCCTCTACCTTAGATGCCCCACATTAACAGCTGCAGATGGCCAAAACTGATCCAAGAGACTTTAATTTTCTGGAGTCTAATTTATCACCCAGCACAAAGCTGCCTCTAGAATCTCTCAGAGGAGCAGAGTAGGTCTACCGTTTACTTAACCACAGGCATCGCTGTCTGACAAATCAGTCCTGCTTCTTAGGTAACTTCCTAGCTTTCTGCTACATCTTCTTCTCCCTTGACGCGTGGATGGTGTAACATCCAGGAGATTTTTATTTTATGTTTTAAGTAAAGGTTCCTAACCCATGCAGAGCCATCGCTTTTTCACCCCCTTTCTCTGCTATCTCTACGTCTCATTCCTTTGAAAAGCGTAAGGCAGATCGTTCTGCTGAGCCGGGACCATGTGTTATTCTAATCTAAAACCTGATAACACCCGTTGGATGTAATAAACTGATATTTTTACCTGCTGCTGCAACCAAGATGGGTGTTAAAACACACTCCGTGCCTGAAGATCAGATACCCTCCTAGCAGGAGGAAGAGAAGGAGACAGAAGACAGAGATTGTTTCAGTTTTTCTTTTCCTAATTCATTTTATAGGGAACTCATGCTAAATACATCTGGAGAGTTAAAGTATAAATCTTATAAGCCGACTTCAAAATAAACTCAAATGCCTAAAGCAACAGAAAAAGCCAGGGGGTACCCACTATCTTCAGTGCTGCCTTATGTTACAGTTGTTTTACTTGGGGGAAAAAACAGAAGAGATTAGTATAAAATAATCGATGACAGACACCTAACTATTTAAACTATGCCAAATTATAATAGCTATTGAGGCAACAGGAAAAATTACACAGAATCTCTTAAATTGGGTCTTCAATAGAAAACAGTAATTGAGTGGAGTGAATGGAAGTAACTGATTACTAGAAGTTAAAAGTTGTCTCAAAACATTACAGTGTGGCCTGTATTTTTATCCACTCTGGCAACATCAACATCAATCCAAATATTCTGCTCTGTTATAGGGAGTTTTAATTTTTATCATTTCATTCATCAACCTCAAGAATAGTTTAAAGCAACTATCTATTCTACATTACTTAGTGAATTTAAGCGTGTATGTACAGTAAATATAGGAACCATTGTTCTCCAACGAGACTGTGTTACAATTCAAATGATTTCTGACAGGCTCTTGTTTTAAAAGATAAAAGAAGCCCTTAAATCTGTTTGAAATATACATCATTTTTCAGAGATTAGACAGGAATAGATCAATTCAGTTAAATGACAGTGATAAATTAATCTTCAAGGCTGTGATTATCTTTCCGTGTAGCTGTCTCTTATTTCTTACTTAATATTGACATCTGCATAAGGAGAAAGGTTAACATTTTTCATATTTCCTTTTATTCCATGCATCTGCTATGTGCTTATCACTTTAATGAGCTCTTACTGAACAGAATGCTGTTTTGCTAGACATTGTGATATTAGACAAGTCATTTTCTAGCTTAAAGCTACATTCCGAACTCTATACAAAAATGAACAAATTCATCGGAGTCCTACAGCACTTTATGCTAATCTTTTGTTTGCAGAAGCACATACATTTTGTGAGAAAACATTTATTATGAATATGATTATTTTCTGAAATTAAACACAATTTTGTTTTTAAGACTCCTGCCTGGGAATGTACTGTTTACTTCCTGAAAAGTGAATTATTCATAAAGCCCTGTTTATTTATTTTTAAGATTTCTCTCTTTGACAAGGCATTATCAAATACACAAAATATGTTTCAAAATCAAACGCACAGCCTTGGAGGTCTCCTCTGGTTCTTAAACTGGCATGTGAGGGTTTGTGTACGTGCTTAACTGCATAATTAACACCTCATTTAATGGTGTTACTTAACAGAGATTCAGGAGAAGGCCAAATTCTACTGTCTTAATCGCTCCTATGTACAGTATGAATGCTCGCTGGCTGCACACAACTCTGCTGGCAAATTATCCAGCCCCCTTCCTCAACCCCAACTTCACCCTTGCAGCTGCATCCATAGTTCATTCCTTGCATGTGAGGGGGGAGTTATGGCGGTGCTGATCTTCAGCCAGCACTGTCGTTTCTTGAGTCGAGCGAGTTAATGTCAAAGTTATACGTATGCTGTCCCTTTACAGTTTCAGGCCAATTTCATCATTAGAAGAATTTGACAGAACTATTGAAAAAGCAGATGTAATCCTCATTCACTAAAATTTCATAGTTTTCCCTTTGGTGTACTATAAAGTTTCTTCTGCCAGTGATTCATATTTGTGTCAATATATGTATCAATAAATCTTCCAAATGTTTTATTCACCCCCCCCCCCATTTTTGGAATAGCCAATTGATAGTCAGACTCCTCTGGCACACCCACCTTCCAGACACTCCTCTGTTAGCACATCACAGGCAGCACTACCCCCTGCTGGTGGATGAGCACTGACTGGGAAATCTTAGTCACAGTCAGCTAGTGACACAATTCAGGCTTGAACCAATAACCACAGATCCTAACCTGTGGAGAAAGCACCTTTACTACCAATGAGCCATTTTTTTCTGTAGCTTTCAATTCTACAATATTTTCCATTTGCCAGGGAAAAAACATGGCACATTAATTAAAAATCATGTTTTGAGAGCTTTTAATTTGGCCATACATGACTATACAGTAGCATACAGAATTATTATACAGTAGTTTATATACTGTATCTCAGAATAGTTATATAAATGGCACACTTTTCAGACACTTTCTTTTAAATATATGTATTTCCAGAGAATAAAAGTTTTTGCAATCTCCGCTTGAAATCTGACCTTACTTTAATGGGAAGTTAAAATAATTGAATTAATTTTCATGTTCAGTCTGTTTCTTTCGAGTTACAGTAAATCCAATTATGATTGTTTCTCAAAGAACAAGGGGTTGCAACATCAATTAAACCTCTCGGAGACGACATCCCTGTCTTGTTCAAAAGTAAGAAACGTTCTGAAAGGCCAGGGAAGGTATTGGCTGGGTGACATCCCTCTATAGACCTTCTGTTACAGAAAACAAGGTCATAGCAGAAAGGCATATTTCAAAAGAACTCTGTCTGCTGCTTTTGGATATAAGGTGATATAAGGTATAAGGACAAGCAGCCATTCACTCAGTTTTAAATGAACAGAACTGTCTGTACTGCTTTTCTTTAATACTTCGCAGTGTATCAGTTTTTATCTACGGAAGGATTCCAAACCCTAGTATCAACAAGTATACCCACACAGACTGAATTAGCTGCACCTTAGCAAGCACTGCTACTGTAATTCAAGTATTAAATCAGAAAGACTAAACATTCCTTATATACGGCTTAAGGGTGACTCTTATACCATCCTTAGCAAAACAATAGATAATGACTGGAGAGTCTCCCCACTGCATGCTTCCATAACAAGCCCCAGAGGCTGAGAGCTGAGCCCCAGAGACCCCAGCATGTGCAGACCCTGACAGAACATGTGAGGGATAGCCAGACTGCCAAGGCACACCACTAAAGGCCTCTTTGTCCTGTATAAATGCATATCAGCATTGCAGTGCTCCACAATAACAAAGTTAAATCTTTGCTGTAGGGAGAGAACCAGCAACGCAGGCTGGCATCTCCAGTGCTCCTCTGAAGGCCAGCCAGCACCTCCTCGATGGAGCCAGCCAAGTTCGAAACCTTTCTTTAAAACACCCAGCTTTTGATCAAAAACCCAGTCTAAATGTCACAAAAACAAGAAAAAAACGCCCTCAGGGTTTCACTGTTTGATGTTTCATGAAGCGATTTCATGATTATAAGATGAATAATACCAGTGCTCATTATCTGGTCTGTTTCATAGTTACAAACTTTGGAAACTAATGAATAATTTTGAAACTTGAGGAAAATGAACCATTAGAAATAAACCAGCTTCCTTTTATTTATTTTTTGCTACTGGTGGTAATGTTACAGCTTGTGTACATGTTTCTACTTGTTTTGATATATTGGTACAATGTTAGCGTGGTTTAAGATTAAGGCATAGCATCCATAATCAGAAAGAATATTCTGCTATAAAGCAGGTTTAAATTCTTCAGCCTCCCTGAAAAATCAACCCAGGACTATTTTAAGCAGAGTCACTCTTTTCAGACATCTTTTCAGACAAACTGGCAGGAGTGCTGCTATAGAATTTTAAATTTCAGTGCAAATATGCAGTGCATCATTTTGAATTGGCTTCAATTTAGCAAATCCAGTTGACATTAATATGTTGTGTCACAAATCCTTTCTGAAAAAGGGTTTTGCTGACAACCAATCTCAATAAAGAGTTCACTTTTGCAAGTGTAATAATACAGATCTTTGCTTTATGGTGTTGAGGTCAAGTTACAGTAGAAAATTGCACTTGTGCTCACTTATAACTATAAGAGACAGACATCTCGCCCAATTTTCATCACTCACCCTCCTAGGACTCTGGAATAACCACAGTCACCCCTCCGTCTCCTCTTTTCAGCATCCAATCCACCACGCCAATGGCCCCAGCCTACTTAGTTGTTTCATCTTCCGCATGCTTCAACCTTCCTGTTTGCTGTCTACATAGAAACTCTTCCAGTTGCAAATACTCACTCCTCCACCTGGGAGAATGTTTGAACTGGGCTCAGGTTCCATGTCCTCAATCCTTGACCCTAGCCCATCCAGTCCTGGCTGATATCCCTATGAGTCCCCTACCCATCCTAACCCCTCCCCCTCCGCTATAGTCAAATACTATTGTGGTATTTGACTTTCCCCATCCTACTTCCCAGAAAGGAGATAGCAGTGGCCTCTCAAGCACACCAGACTCCCGTCTGTCCTTAGAACCAGCCCTTTAGCTGTTATTGTTTCTTCTCTTGAGGGTTTCTGCAGGGAACATGTCCTTGCTCATTTAGTTCAGCAAACGGACCGACTCAGGGCCCTCACATTCAGTTCACTGAACTCAATTCCACTATTAGCCTCATGTGTGTCTCATGAGTATTCTTATTACTCTCTATGCTTCTGTCAGGCAGCCATTCTACCTGCTTACCTGCAAACATCAGCAAGTGGAGACTCACTGCCAGTTCCTATTCAACTTCCATGTCAGTGCAGATGATCTCACTCTACTCTTTCCGGGTCGGCACAGTGTCTTCAACAGCTCACCACAGAATTCCAGTCTCCACCAATCCATGCTGTCTTGTTTTCTGCAGCCACCTGTGTGCTGCCTTGTGTTCCGTAGCCTGCATTACACATGTTGCTCATTCACTTCATTCTCTATCAACGATGCTCTGAAACATTGCATATTCGAACCGACGTGATCAAACAAAGTTCACACGCCATTACAGAAGAAGTCTGCATCTGTGTTTTGGCATTTCTGTATTTTGCAGGGTTTTCAGCCTTGGACTTATGGCTATGTCTGTCACTTCCTTGTATCAGGCGAGTTAATGCCAATTGTTAGAATATCAAGTGTGTTACGCCTTTACGTTTCATGGTCTCGTTGCACTAATTTGATTTTGCTCATTACTTTCGGAAGAAAAATAAGATACTTAGCACTCAAACTTCAAGAGCGATGCTGGGAATGAAAGGATGAGGATTAAATGTTCAATGTTTTAACATTCCCCACGGCTGTGATTTAAAATAACAATTATATTTAATCAAATTTCTTTTGCAAGAAAAGAACCAATCAGTCTAATTTCCTCTTATCAGTAGTGCCTTTGCAGACTGAAATAAAAAAAAAACTCGGATCCACCTACTAATTCCAAACTTCAAACCTCTTGCCAAGTGCTGAGTCACACCCAGCCTCAGGTAAGCAGCTACTCACTATGAAGCACTGGGTTTATAGTTCTTAATTAGCTGATCCTTTTTTTAGACTGAGTTGACTGAACATCTATAATCCACAATAAAACAAACTTATTACTAAATTCACAAAGATATCAGGATGAATCATTTCATTGAGCAGTGTGTGTAAGTGTGTGTGATCTTACTAGCATCAGTGTTAGTAACTTTGAAACTGCTGACAATCTTTCTGATGTAATTTACTTTGACTGTACCATCCATGGAAAATCTACCATTTTGTTGCTTCAGAGTAATAACATCACTTCCATGATTTGATTAGCCATGATCTCTAGAGCCTGTCTGTGTATTACGTAAGCCCCAGCCCAACTTGGAGATAACATTGGTACCTTTGACTTTTTTTGACCTCGCATGACTGTGTTTGAATTAAACTTCTCCTGTGAAACACTCACTGGCTTCCAGCTGCTTCTTTGATGAAGGAATGTAATATCAGCTGTTCTTATTAAATGTGCTCTTCTCACACCTCTAAACCTTTAGGACAAAAGCAGCTACAGTGTTCTGCATCTGATATACAGTACAGTACATTCCAGTTGAAATGCAAATGTCTCAAATGCACCTTACCAAATTCAGAAACTATTCTAATGGAAATTAGATTACACATTCTCAATAGAGCAGAACTGCTTTATAGTGTTATAGGTGGCTTATGAAATGTTCATTTTTGAAGTTGAAAGCATATTAAATAGCTTTTTTATTAAAAAAACAAACAAACAAATGTTATCCAAACATTTATCTCTCTTGCTGCTTTCAATCTCCAAATAGTTCCTCATCTGCTGTGGAAACTGCATCTCATAAAGCACAGGCAGTATCCCAATTACTTATTATGAGAGATTTAATTGATTGTAGTTTCATGTTCATCCATCCATTTTAAAAACTAATATTAAGGAACCAAAAGCATTTGCAATTGAATATTGAACTTAGCGAATTAATTTTGCATGTGTTTTTTTAGGGACACATACAGTACAGTAAATGCCAGCCAATAGACAAACAGCTACTGTATATTGTGATTGTCATATCTATCTCCATATTATTAAACTTTTTGTTTAGAAATTTGATACAAATTTACCATCATTTAGATTAAGCTGTTTTACTTTTATATTGCTTTGAAAAAATATAATTATTTTGCATCTACAATTGTGTGTCTAGTTGATGACTTCATTAACAATAGTTATCCAACTCTGCAAATAGATTGGTAATTAATGATGATTTTCTTGAATCTTTAATTAAATGCTAATTTGAATACACACAATGATATACAATAACAATCATTGTGCAAGATGTTTGCATTCACTGACTAAGGTAATTTTACTGAAATGCTGGCTGTTTTCATAAATGCGACTAATGAGGCTTTCAAAACTTAATGTGAATGAGCTTCTTCTACCCTAATAATGCTATGTGTTTATGCCATTGTGTTATGGTAAATTTTAGTTTTGTAGTTTAATGTTCATATTTAGAAGATGGCTGACCATGTGGTGGGCTTCATGCATCTGACAGAACTAAGCATCATGTAGCCACAGAGCTCTTGTAAAGGGAAATTACCCTAAAACAAATTTAAAACTTGTACACAAATTGTGATGAAGTAATGATCTCCTGGCAAACTGGTCTATTATCTCGTTTCTCTAAAAAGACTTGTAGTCTAGACTTGTAGACTTCTTAGTAGTGTATTTGTACTGTACATGTACAGTATGACTCATACTGTACGTGGTGGGTTGTGGGTTTAGGTCCCTGCTGTAGATACACATTATCCAATGATGGGATGATAATATGCTTTTTTAAAGTTTGTCAATTCCTACATGCTACATGGATGTGTGTAATCCTCACTAACCTGATGGTACAAAGGAAAATAAAGCATAGCTCCCAAATACATTTTTTATTGGACTGGAGAGCTCAGGATAAAGGTTTGGGATGTTGTTTTGTCAATTTGCAAATTGTCTCTACAGGAAAAATATTTCAATTACACTATTTAAAGTAAATTATTGTGGGCTACATATGGATTAAATAGTTTTTAATAAGATCCCTGAACTGGATCCCTTTTGACCACAGACTTTACTGAATGTAAGGCATGTGAGGTTTTTCTTCTGTGGCAAAGCACTGGCATTTATTAGCAAAACAATAATGCAACTGATCTATAAAAACACATCATTAAACAATCAAAACAAAGCATTTCAGATGTCTACATTCTACAGACCCAGAAACCCAAAATGTAACCCCGTAACCTGAAATGCTTTGAAATACCTTGAGAGACCAACTAGAGAAACACCCTGCATCCTAAATAAAATAATACATCCCAAGACTAAATCTCCCTTTCTACAATATGGATGCCAAAATGTCAATAGGCATCCATTTCCCTATTCTAAAGATGTATCACCAACTAGGAGAGAATGTCTTTAGCCTAAGGATTACACAATATGGATAATCAGAATTATTCTAAAATAATTAGGACAGCAAGCTCTCTATAACAAAGTGCAAATTAACTAGCCAGAATATAGTCATCAAGACCTGCCTTTAAACTCGCCTACTGCTAAGTAAACACTTGAAATTAAACTAATTGTTTTTAAATTTTATGTCTGCCCCACTCCAACTATAGCAGTATCTGTTAGATAAATTTATTTCACACCAAAAAAGACCTGCACACTCTGTAAATTGATCAACATGTGAACAAATGTGTCTCTCTTTCCCCAAACACCTCACTCTTTTTTATGTGGTTTCTGAAAAATACAGTGTAACAGTTTACCATAACAGAACCCTGAAATGTAAGTGAAAATGTTTGCTAGGTAGATAACCAGATGCTGTTGTATTAACAGGAATGGACTCCACTGTCATGAAGGGGAACCACTGTTCAGACACAGGAAAGCCCTGCAACCCTTGCTTGGACGCAGCCAAGGCCTGCAACTTGAATGACACCTGCAAGAAACTGCGCTCCATGTACATCTCTGTCTGCACCAGGGTCAGTCCCTTTCAGTCCCCAGAGCCCTGCAACCGCAAGAAGTGCCACAAAGCCCTCCGTCAGTTCTTCGATCGCGTCCAGACTGAGTATAGCTATCGCCTGCTGTTCTGCTCCTGCCGAGACACAGCCTGCGCTGAGAGGAGAAGGCAGACCATTGTCCCTTCCTGTGCCTACGAGGACAAAGTTAAACCCAACTGCCTGGAACTAAGGACGACTTGTAGAAATGACCCCCTATGCAGGTACAGGGACTATCGGGCTGGGGATTTGGTGGGGGGAAGAAGATAAGGATCTGTTTAGATTAAATAATCTGCCTCTTAAATATGCAACATTTAGATGGGAGATTCTTTCCTCAGAAGATGTTTAAGGAGTTGAAGTCACTGGCTACATTAAAGTCTGATCCACCTCAAACATGTATTTCATATACAGTAGCATACAGAAGGTAGTGATGCTGATGTGGGTCACTCACCTCTTAAAAGCAATTACCATCCAGGAACTGTAATGTTGCTCTTAATCGCTAATAATATCAGGATGTTTTTTTTCCTTTGCTGTTGATTGGAGGAAATTTTTCTCACATTTCAACAAAGAAAAGGACAGTTCTCCACAACAGCTAGACTTACTGACCTCTTTGCTTTTCAGGACTGTTTTAGATGTCCTACCACTACACAAACTTATAAATATTCAAAGAATTGAATTGTGTACACTTTCTTTACTTTCATTCCATCACAGACTTTGCTGCAGTTCAGTCTCAAACAACATAGTGTCTGTTGATAATGAACATTTCTGAATGAGTTCAATCTGTGAGTTCAATCAGTCTTCTTTGTTTTTATTTTTTGTTTTGTTTTTACTTTGCTGCTCCCAAAAGAGACATTGTAAATTGAGCAATACATACACAATACATTGAGCGTGTTGTTTCTGTAGCCAGCAGGAACAGCTAATGATCTGGAACTTGCACAACCGTCTTGGCAAACTTCACCAGCAGTAGACAGGCGTACAGTATACACAAGTTTGCATGTGCATGGAAGCTCAGTTCTAATGACATGGAAAATTGGTCCAGTTAGATTTTACCTAAGATTTTTACCTAGGAAATTAAAAGGGAACAATTTGCAGATCAGACAGAGCCCTCTTGTGAACCTTTAGGCCATGTGCCATGTTTGCCTTTGTCTTAATTACAACTTGATGATGCCAGAATGGGAGACCTCTTAGGAAAAACAGGCAGTTGCACTCATGTTGGTGAACTAGTAGGTGGTGCACTTCCTTCTGGACCACGGTTCCCAAACTAATGTGGGATAAAGTGATGACGTGTTAAACTGAGGTCCTTGGATGTACATTATTCTTGGTATCCTGGAGTCATTTGTCTATGAGCTTTCACAGTCTGACCACAATGTTCCTCTTTAATTCAACCAGTGCATTTCTTGCTTCCCCATCTGATCTGTTGGGCAGTGGGG
Organism: Lepisosteus platostomus; assembly: GCF_059453375.1. Classification (NCBI taxonomy): domain Eukaryota; kingdom Metazoa; phylum Chordata; class Actinopteri; order Semionotiformes; family Lepisosteidae; genus Lepisosteus; species Lepisosteus platostomus. Next base: position 4,862,820 of record NC_142613.1, read on the forward strand.
CGGCTGGTGCAGAAATACTGCCGTGTGTGGCCCAGGTGGGGGGGCTGCACTTAATTGATGGATGAATTGAGTCACCTGCTACAAGTGAAGTTGCTGTGGGATCCTTTGGGAGGAAACATGCTATAAAATGTAAGGAAATCATTCATTGCCAAATAGTTTGTTTAATTCATGATACAAACCAGGTGTAATCCATGGTTTGTTATGGTTTTCATAAAACAAGAAGGAACCCTTATGGAATTCATCACTGCACCTGAGATTTAAATGAAAAGGATGCAGCCCAAGTGTCCATGTATATTAGGAAACCCACACTGAACCTTTCTTAATAGGAAAGTCCATAGCAGTGTTACGGTTTAAATAAACCAATGTTTTATTTCTAATCTAGTTCGCATACTTAACAAGTTCAATGGATACCAGTCCATACCAGTGTTATGGCATATTTTGAAAGGAATCCATTCTTATGTGTTCAGATACCTGGAAAATTACGAACACAATTTGTGCTTTACCAGAGGCCTTTTCTTTCTGACAGAGGTTTGTTACACATTCCTGAATCAGTGCCAAGAAAATTAATTGCAGACACCCAGAGAAACCTTGCAATTAAGAAGAAAAAGTGAAGAGTGGCTGCTTAATTGAGGGGACAGCGTTCAATTAGGCTGAACTGAAACATTAGTAGATGACTTTTATTGCGTTTCAATTTAATTTAATGGGTGCACCCCTTCAATTAACACCTGGTTCTCCTTAAGTTCCATCTTGCCAAGAGAACCCAGGGCCTCATTTCTTGGGATGTTTACAAATGGACCTGTAAAACTAAGCATTTACAGTGAAAAGAATGACCTGTGAAAGATACTTGTTTTAAGAGCTGCATAGTCAAATCTGTATGCTTACAGACAGGGAGGAAAAATAATAATCACGTTCAATCCTAAATTTTTAGGATTTTGTAATCCTAAAATCATTTGCACTTATTGATTGATTAAATCATTAATTGAATAACCATATGTTGTAAATAATAATAATGATCATGATGATGCAGCTGTCCAGCTGTGTCATAAGTGGCCCAATTCAGAGGCCTACTCACATTGTCTTTTTGAACACTTCTGTGAAATTAGTCTGCTTTTTTGAGTGTGAGCTGCTGAACATTGTTTTGGTTTTATACAACAAAGATTCAGTTAGCAGTTAACTCTACCATAGTTCATGTGCTGATCGTATTTTGTTTAGCTGTTAAATGTTTGGCATGGTTAGGACTTCTGCTTGAAACTTCGGTCGGCTTCAGTTTTCGATCGGTCACATTTGATTCTGTGCATTGATAGCTGGACAGAGACCTCTGGCTCTTCTACTTCAGGAAGGGGCTTGCTTTACTTTGCTGTCTCCTGCCTGCTGCTGCCAGTGCTTGACTCACAGGCAAACCTGAAGTTCCACACAGAGCAGCAGCTGGGTTGCAAGGAGTCGCAGCACAAGTCAGCGTAGTCTTGAAATAACTTTATTACAAAAACCCTTCGGAGAAGCAGACAAAGAGAGATAAACTTGCCCAGCCTAGCAAGGACCTTGGATTAGAGACGCTGCTTCTCTGGATCAAGAGGAGCCAGTTGAGGTCCTTTGGGCATCTGGTGAGGATGTTCCCTGGGCCCCTCCTGCTGGAGCTGTACTGGGCATGGACTGGGAGTGTCTAGGAGGCCCTCAAGAGGATCTGGAGACTGTTGCTTGAGGAAGGAAAGTCCCTGCTCTGGTCAGCCTGTTACCACAGTGACCCTCACCAGGAATAAGCAGTTAGAAAATGGATGGAGAATGCCACATTTCAAAAACAAAGATATCCAAATATCATTCCTCATTCCTCAGGGGCCCTAGTCACCCTAAATAAAGACATTTCACTGCTACAGAGTCATACAACAGGCTTTCTAAATGTGAAAAAAACTAACCTCTACAGTATCAATATCAAATGGGGGAGCAGAGCTGAGTGTCCTTCAAGTTCTCTGCTTGAAAGCACCTCTCTCCAGTCTCCCTCATCCTCCAGTGATGCTAAAACACTCTGTTGTCTTTGTATCACACAGGGTATTCACTTGAAATATAATATAGCAAATACAGTAAATGTGTTTTGTAGGAAGAAATTCTATGGGAAATTCTGTCATAAGTGTAGGGATTCTATCTAATAATTTGGAATCCATGATAGGTTTCAAAATGATCATATCTGTAGTGCCGATAAACAGGAAAATGTTTCATATATATTTATTTTAAATGTCATTATTCTCAAATGGCAGTATTACCAAGTTGCAGCACAAAGGCATTTGGTATAGAACTGTAGCAATACCTCTTAATGCAACCAGGGAATACTCCACAGAGAATGGCATTCAGATGGATTTCTAGGCACGTTCCACAGCACCTCCTATTTAAAATTCTGTTTATTTCTTTTTGTTTTCACAGCAGTAGAGATTGGTCTGCGGATGAGACTAGCTGTGAGATGGAATTGCTATGGAAGCAGAGGTTAACAAAACTTTGAATGGACACTGTTCTGCTGTTAAAGACAGCACTTACCTAATTATAGTGTAATAGTGACAAGCCATGTCAAAATATATCCAAAAGCTTTTCCCATTTCTTAGTTTGACATGTACTGGACTAGAGCATTTAATGATAAATCATTATGGTTAAGGGATGAGAATGAATATACTGCACATGGAATGTCTTGGGAACTGAAATGCATACAGTACATTGTATTATTTCAAAATGAAATAGGGACTGGTTCAGGAACACCAAAAACGTCGGTCTTATTCTGCTAGAAAGATATTGTGACAAACCCCCTCCTGTTGACATTCAGAGCTTCAGCACATTAAAACGCATAATGACAAAGCATCTTCATTCTGACAAAATCTCTTCCAGTACACACAATAATTACTCTTCAAATACCACCATGAAGGCTTTTATATCCCAAAGACTTGATTACTCCCATGTGAGAATGTGCAATACTTACTCTTAACCAATTAACTAATTATTATCTAACTCACCTCAAGTGTGCCTGTCTGCAAGTATACGAGGCCTAATCTGGCTTCTAGTGGTAGACTGGTTGAAACAGTCTCTTCTTGTCCTGGCCTGTCACAGGTGTCAATCAATAGCCTAATTGGGTAGGTTAATGTGGTGGAAAGAGGATCCAATTAGGACAGTAATAAAGGTTCCAAGCGGATGTGACTTTGTGTGGGTTATTAGGACTGTGTTTGGTTGATAATGGCAAAAACTGAGGTCAATGGTTTTGCCTATTTGCTTAAAAAAAAGAAAGCAGGTGAAAAATGAATTTAGGTCAGGCAAGCATTGTAGGCTTCTCCCTCTTCAGTGCTTTGGTGCCAACTCTGTGGTGAGTAGCCACTTTTCTCCCAGGTGACTGCACTTCCCTGTCTTTGCTTGATCCTGAGAACAGGCAATTATAGCTCATTATGTCCTTCTGTTTGAATCACAGCTGGGATCAAGTGAAAAACACCTCTGAAAGAAGTAAAAACGACAGTCACTAAGCTAATAAGCCTTTATAAATAGCCTTCATAAAAGCATTGCCACAATTTGCATGTGCCGTATTGCTGTGTTTTTAGAGGTTAGGTGTGAAAGTAATAGTTGGGTTTCATAAAAGGATGAAAGTAAATGGATGTGTTTAATGAATAACACAGAGAACATAAAATATTAAAATTAGCATGGAAAAATGAATCATCAATGTGCAAAACCTTCCTAAAGATGCAGGATTCAAATCTAGTCATAAATGTGAAAGATTCCTGGTAAGAGCCATGATGACCCAGGGCCTATGCCAGTGATATAGGTTGCAAAGTAGGACTGTAACATTGATGTTACTCCAGTGCATTATATAGTGCAGACACAATTTAGAGACACCCAGCCAACACCCTGAGAAACCTCATGCAGACCCCACGCAGAAGGCACACCAGACAGTAATTGAATTTATGATCTAAGAGCTATAAGGCTTCAGCTCTTGGCACCCCATCCTTGGAATCAAACCTCTGAACAGAAAATCTACTGCTATCTAATAAAAACAAATCTGCTTTAAATATCTGATCCTTTTCATGGGGTATAACTCCAGGCTGAAAAAAATAGAGCATTGATTCCGTTTTTTGTTCTAATTTTCTGGCACAATGGAAAGTTTCTTTTAATATCACTGATGATTAATGGCCTCGCGTCTGACACCAGAGACGAGGCGCTGTTGTCTTCTCAGCACCTCAATCCCTGTGTGCCCCCTTGCTGGTCTGAAAGAAGCTGCTCCTTCACACATCGACAGCCAAGTCAGAGGCCCAATACAAACGGGTAGTGCTTCCTGATAAACAGCCAAGCTTGGTTCATACATCACCTGAAACACAAAATCATATATTGATCAGAGAAGAGCAGAGAGCCGGGGGTGTAGTTGCAGTTCTGTGGGTCGGTAAACTTGGCTCCAGAGACCAATCTGCAGAGTCTCAAGCCTATTTAGACAATAGCAAGTAGGGGAGAATATATGTGAGGTGGCAGTAGTTTAATTATTTGCTGCAGCGCAAGAGAAAGACTTGCAAGGTTACCATGACAGTTGATTACCCTCTTTTTTTCCTTTGTAGGGGAGCTGCATAATGTGCAGATGACAGGTGTTTAGAGGGATGAGTGGTGTGAAATGATACATCACATACTGGAGCTTTCCTTCTAGTTCACCTGGCACACCATGTGGTTGAGATTTCTTCCCCAAAGTCTGTTAGGTGTCCGTTCAGATTGCACTTATTTAGGAGTGTGAAGTAGGGTGGTATGATGGCACAGTGGTTAGCATTGTTGCCATGTGGCACTGGGGACCTGGGTCCAATCCCTGGTCTGCTTTCTCTATGGAGTGTGTATGTTCTCCCTGTGTTTGTATGGGTTTCCTCCCACAGTTCAAAGACCTACTGGGAGGTTAATTGGCTTCAGGGAACACTGGGGGTGAGTGTGAGCGTCTGTGTGTTCCAGGGTGTATCCTGCCCTGCACCTCGTGCCTGCTGGGATCACTCTTGGCTTCCCTGCAACCCCACGGTGGATAAAGTGATGAGAAAATGGATGGAAGTATATAATATTACCTTCAGTGAAATTAAGAAAGATGAGCTCACTATGACCTTGGCGCAACAGAGAGGAGTGCTTGTAGTAGTAAATACCATCTGTTACTCTTTCTTGGCAATGTTAAAATTCCCTCTCAGAAATATAATTTTGCTTTGTCACATACCAGCTAAATGAGCAGCCTGGAAGAGGAACAGAACACCAATGTGTTTTTTTTTGCTTTATTATTAAATATTATTAATATTAACAAAAAGGTCATTAGTTACGAACAATTTAGTTTTAAATTAGCATTTACTGTATTATCAAGTGATAGTTTTAGACACAATACCATCCAGTGGCAGTTCATGTTTTTCAACAGGGTTGTATAAACAGTAAGAATATTTCGAATATATTAAATATCGGTGTAAAGCTTGTCCTTTGTTAAGGAGAAGACCTAATTCTGAGTGTGTGGAAAGAAGCTGGTGAAGGGAATGAACACGTTCTGCGGACTCTGAGCAAAAAGGTGGTTCATCCACATTATTCACAAGGTGTCTAGCCTATGGGGAGGAAGAGCCGTCCTTGAACAGTTTTCTTCCTTGTCGTGTGGGCTTCCATTTTGCTCCGTTTTTTGCCGTTGGCTTGGGTTTTATAATGTTTCCATTACTGGTGCTCATTTTAGAGAATGTTCGAGGGACACCCTAAATTTTAAACTTTAAATAATTTTGTCCTGTCTGCATCTTGATTCATTTTGGTCAAAAGTTCAAGTCTCTCAAACATTATTTCAAGTTAACAAAGGTGTTGTAAATAACCTGGCTGAATTAGTCAGATATTTTTAAACCGCTTAATCCCATACAGGGTCACAGGGGAATCAGGGCCTCCCCCAGCAAGCTAATCATTCAATGAACCCCTTTTCCCTAAGTCTACTGGAGGCACTGTATTTGTCCAGCAGGGTGTGCTGTACAAATTCGTCAGGGACAGCTACATTCCGCAAGTCCACAAGACCCTTCGGGCCTGTTGTTGAACTGGTCCGCCTGAGACAATAATTTGTGGAGCTTTGTGTAACGGTTAAATCGAAGCCTGTAAACGCAGTGACCATCCAGATCCAGGACTGGACAACCCCTGTGGGACAATGCACACTTTTCTTCTGTTAAGTGAACCATCTCCGCATCTTCCTTTAAAAGACACATCCATTGAGGGGTGTCTACACTCAGACTCCCACTGTTCCTATGTCAGATTAGACTAAAACAAAAGTGTAATACATGACTAATGAGACTTACGTGTTACAAATCATTCCGAATGAGTAGAAGCAGGGACTTCACAGCTGCACCACCTACTCCTTTCACAAGGAGCGTGTTTTAAAATTATACACGGGAGCTAATTTTGGCATTAGAATGGTGGCAGGAAATGGGCGCTACAGTATTTTGCCAACCCAGATTTTTTTTTTTCGCTGTTCATTTTTTTCTATAATTTTACAGGAAAGGGGCTTTATTAAAAGCCACTTAAAATAGTCTCACTTTGACAAATAACTGTGAGAGTGTAGGGTGTGACAGATTTAAAAAAAAAGGATAATCCTGTTTGGAAACATTCGCAGGCCCATTTGATTTAGCATAATATTACATTTCTTGTCTACTGACAGCAATGAGTCACCAAACACAGGACCTTCATCATCTGTGTGGCATTACAGAGTGTGACTTGCTGCCATCTGTACAGTAGGCAGGAAATCAGAGCCGCTGGCCTTCCAGCAATGTGGAAAATGCGACAGGTCCCACTGGCATGGTGTCCCAGGCCTTAAAGGGCTTTGTCTTGTGACTACGCAGCAGTTTATAAAAAACAAAGCAACCGAAAAGTGATGTGGTTTCAAGTTGGGTGGGAAAAAAAATCAAAACAACGTTGGAGCTATTGTCATATTGTACGTATTCCTTTTCTTTATTATACATATAAGGGCGAATAGAGACATTTTTTGTATTGACGTTTTTAAATATCTCATGGAATGACTCACAGTAACTGCATCCCATCTTACTTCTTCTTTATCCGTTCCTTTTATCTTCCCTTTTATTTAAAATTGCTGCTGGCACGTCAGCAATGCTTTTATACTTTTGAAGATGTCTTTGTCGCCTACAAAATCTGTGGCTTGAAAGACAGCAAGTAGATGGCTTTACTCCTTCTGAGAGCACTTCACACGCAACCTAGGTCTTCCTTCCGCAAACGGGTGGATGTCACAGGTGGGAAAAAAAAAAGATTGTGTTTAAGCGTTGCTTTTGTATGGAAAAGAGAAACCACATCATGACATTCCTTTCCCTGAGAATGAAGCACTGGGTTCTCACAGGCTTTAAACAATTCAATACTAATTAATGTTTCATGATGAATTATTGATGGTTTTACATGTTTGGTCTGTGTCCTGTTCCGATTTTCTTGATTTTCTTTGAAATACTGCCACACTGTTTCTCACGCAGTGGTGCTTTTCTCCTTTGCTCTTAGAGCTGCTGCCTCACAGCTGCTGGGGCCTGGGTTTGATTCTGGGTTTGGGGTTTTTCTGTGTGCTCTGTATTTTGCATGTTCTCCCCAGGCCTGTGTGGTTTTTGCTGGGTGCTGTGGTTTCCTTCCAAAGAATTACGGGCTTGGATAATTGGTGTCTCTAAATTGTTCTTGCATGTGTGTTTGCTTCCCACGATGACAGGAACGCCAGTCCAGGCCGTAGGGAATTTTCAAAATTCTCAATGAAAAGTGCTCACCCTAGGGCTGTGGCACAACTTGAAAATGTTCATGAAGATAATCATAAAAGGATTGTCAGAATACCTACCGTAAGTCCTAATATATAACTAGTATACCATACCTAATATTTAAAAAAATAGATATTTTTACAGACGGATCAGTATAGTCATTTTAGATTAAACATAATTTGAAACTAAACATATACTGTACTGTACTGTAGTTTGCAATTCATTGGCTGTGTCTCAGGGCCATTATCTTATTAGAATATTGTAAGTCACTATGATAGCGTAATGGAAATTAAAGTGCAAAATTTAGGCGGATGCTTGAATCCTATTGTTTTATGATGCCAGCAATTACCAGCCTTGTAAAATATCCCCATACATTTCACTGTGTGGTCATGTGGCCCCTTTCTTTTACATGTTTCATTCAGGTGGACACCTGGCATATTAAAATAATAGAACAACCTGATGAATTACGTGTCAATTTGGACAGCTCTGAAGGGGTTTTGGCTAGATTGTTTTGATGAGAGATTCTAATAAGTTCGAGCTCTTGTTGTCTACTTCCTCCACTTCCCTGTATCGGTGAAGTTTCCTTCCAAATGACCAGATATGACGCATATGTTACAACTCTATAACCTTGCACTACATCTACTGTAGTTTCCAAAGTTTTCATGCCATTATAAGGTTGCGACTGGCCTATCAAAAACAAAAGCATTTGACTTTTGCACAATGTTATGAGCACTGTATCAAAATTATTTGAGGGAAAATGTATCTGTGTGTAGCAAGGCTCCTTTAAAGTGTATGGAAAAAGTCATGTACGGTAGTTATTGAATATCCGTGTTTGTCACCAAATTTTTTTAATCTGTTTTTTTCAGGAAGAACAAAGGGTGGAAAAGACAACTTTTAAAGGCAGTAGCTTTTTACTGTTAATGGGAAACCAACAAACAGTGTGCTGTTTATATCGGATGCTATTATGGTGTCTCTAGCCCGGTAATCATCCTGATGCATTTTCTGCAGTTTCTGTCCATTGCAGGAGATGACTATTAGAAGATCATCAAATACAAGACTACTACCCATCAATAGTCACACGGGCCTGGAGATAAAAGCCATCGGTTTCCCATTATAGCTAAAAGACATAGATAGCTGCTCTCTGCTTACGGCAGATAACTGTGTTTTAACCATCTGAAATTTTAAATGAATCCACTTTTACAGAGGTTTCATTTTTGCCCTTCAGAGCCGAGTGGCTGAAATGATAACACATTTTAAAAGGGAGACAGCCTGTAATTTTTACATGAAAGATCTGAAATCAGCTCAGGTATGTGGAAAGATACCATTTACATTTATACACTGTTTTTGTATCACCATTTCCGATTAGGAGCTGAGAGTTGCTTTGTGTCTGTCTGTGGTCTCCTCACTTTGGCACTGTTTCTCTTTAAAAACGGTGTTTTTCATTCAGGGATCTTGCCCTTCATCTGTTGTTCATACAGCTCTTGGCAGATCATTTTTTCCCTTATTCCCTTTGAGAAAGGTCTGGATGAGATCCTCGGATCAATTCCAGTAAAGTATTTTCCAGTAAAGTATCAAAAGTATTCACCCTCCTTCGGCCTTTTCAGATCTTATTTTGTGTGTTTGATTAGGATTGTTTGCCGTTGATCAACACAAAACACTCTACAGTTTGAAAGTGAAAACAAAATTCTACAGATTCCCTGAAATTAATTAGAAATACACATTTTTTCATTGACATTATGCTGTGTTTTGTGTGGATCAATTAAAAAAATTCCAATAAAACCTTTTACACTGAAACCTTGATAAGAGCAAAGTTACATACTGTAGATCGAATCTTTTGGTCAACAAGCAAATTTATCAGCCTTGGTGTGGTTGCTGCTTGTCCCGGAACCAGTCCAATGAGGAATCCTGGGGTCATTTTGTTGTCCTGGCCCTTGCAATAAACGGTCATGTTCATAGTGTTGTGTACTGTACAGTATGTATTTTTTCATCTTGGTAACGCTGCGCATATCTGTACAGATCTCTACCCGTCTGATGCAGGAATTGTAATTCCAGAAATTTAGTCTTTTCCAGACTTGATTTTTGTAATGTCAGTGCTTGCTTGTGTTTCCAAAAATGTTCTTAACAGGCATATTCAGAACTCAGCTGCTTGAACTTTAACCAAAACTAAAAAGCAAGAGTCTACTGACCTTGGTACGGTTCCCTTTACTGGCACCTCGTTAATTTCAGAATAACATTCAACATACTCCCTCTCACCTTGAAGTTCTTGAATAATTTGGATCGATGGAAGACCATACTTTCTACTCTGTTACTCCATGATTGTGGGATCTCCTTCCCCATACAGTATTTTAGATCTTGCAGGTCACTTTCACAGCACCTTCAAATCCTGTCTTATAACCCACATTTATACTCTAACCTTTTTCTTTAAAGCTTCTGTATTTAAAATATTTTTTACATATCCTTTTCAAAACCACAATAAAGCTCTATATGTACGTTTTCTGAACTGGTACGCTCATCTTTTGCAGCTACATGAATGTGAGATATTGCTTTCTGTGTTTCAAAGATATAATTATTAAGCATTTGTCTGACTTTAAAAGCATGGCTTGCATTGGTACTACTCTTTAACAACAACTCTTTGACAAAATCAACAACAACAACCAAAAAACAGCAGTACATCTTTCTCCAAGATTAACTGTCACAGTTTCATTTCTTGCACCAGCGTAACAAATGTGCCCCCTTCTGTGCGTAAATTGAGCATTTTACAGGAATCTGCAAGTGGATGTATTTACAATTATGTTGACAAGTACAAAGAAGTCAATACAGCCTTGATTTAACCTTTACACTGATTCTGCATGTTCTTAATAAATTACAGTTGGAACCATTCTTTAACTACTGAGCAACCCTACAGGGGATTAAAATGGAAAAAGAGCATTTAGCAAAGTTTATTACAGAAAAAAGGCATCTAACTTTTTTTGTGAAGTTTATTAAATGTGGAATGCCCTGATTTCTGAAACCTATGGGAGTTATTATACAGATAATACATATTTAACTTTCAGATTCAAGTGTGTGGTGCAAGGAATTTGAATACTGTGCACATGAATTATATTTTAAACAGCATGTAGATTTGAAATTAGTCATGTAAATCATGTACGCCATTACAAGGTGTGTTAATTAAATGGAGGATTTACATACCGGTAATTTCAAAACAAGCAGAGAATGGGCCTTAATGAAGGCTTCTCTGTACTACATGCTAAGAATATTATAAATCCCCTGAGCTCATTACGCTGAAACCTTTCGTTCTGGGACTCATCTCTTGACATGAAAAATAAAATGTATCTGCAAAGTCTTGTACCTTTCAAAGCCTGTGCAGCTATCAATGAGAACATGTTTGTCTTTCCTTTGATGTACTAGTCAACAGTACAAGTTTAAATCTTTACATCCCCATCTCTTATGAAATCAAAGCTTTGCTGAATATATACTGTACAGTATTGTAGTATATTATTTCCTTAAATTGTGTTAATACATATTGTATGTCCTAACCTAATACTCATTTTCTGCAACTTAGTTTTAAGGGACATGCATTATTGGATCATGGCTATTTTATCTTTAAAATTAATAATATTTTTAACTTTATACACTGCAAATTCTGTTTTGAATAGTTTTTGATGGACTGGATGACCTGCAAATTGCATTTATACACATATACAGTACATATGTGCTCCTCTCCTTGCGATATAAAGTGAAAATGCAAAAAACAAATAAAATATCAGCTGGACTTCACTTAATTTATCATGGACTAACACAAACTGTAGCCAGCTGTAACTACTGTAGGTGGTAGCACACTATAATTGCAAAAGATTTACCTTGAATTCTGCTGGGAATGCAATTCTGAAGTGACTATGATAATACAAGCACAGCAGGAAACCCAATATTTAAACAGTTGGTACTGGAGTTGTTCTTCTGAGTCTTTTAGATTTTAACAGTACACTCAAGCAAAAGAAGAAATCCTTTGACTTGTGGATGGTATTGTATGTATTCTCTAAAGTATTATACCCAAGTGGAAAATACCAAAAACAGTTAACTATTCTATATTTTTTCAGCCTGTGTTCCATGGAGTAACAGTAAATTGAAGACAGTGTAAGCATTTGTTGTATCAAATAAACGTTGGTATTACACAGTTGCTGTGGCCCAAATTAAATTAAATTCTGCCCCCTTTCACTCAAAACCAACACACCCAGGATGTGATAGAATTGCATTCTGTCATTTGATAGAATTAACAAACCTCCATTATAACTTGAGTTTGAATTTCTCATTGTCAGGGGTTATAAAGTACTGATTAAATCTTTTCAGTTTAGGGAACTCTGATTACTGAGGACTGAAGAGATATGTTCCAAATTATCCCTGTTTAAATAAATCACCCTTTGAATTGAGTAACTATTAAATTGTTCCATGTCTTTAGAAACAGGTTGTTTAATTGTTTCCTTTAACAAGTCTAGAACGTTTCTCCTTAGGAGCAAGTTTGGGAATTCTTGCCTGTAAAAAATTATCTGCTATACTATCTTGTAGTTGTCTATTGTTTTGATCCTCAGACATGTACTGTACAGTGTAGGTCACTGACAACAGGGATACCTTTGGTGATTTTGTGAGCATCTGCTAGCTCATTCACAGGACCATATGGTGATTTGCATTATCAGTTTAATCAGTGTTAATACCACATTCCTCCTTGATTACCAGTTTCTTCCAAGAGGCTTTTTGTGTCCAGAACTAGTTCTGGTTGAAGCTTTTCTTTTGTTGATCAGTCAGTGTTTTAGCCAAATAAATGTGGTACAGCTTCTTCATGAAACAGAAAGTTTGAGTTCAGTTGTTTTCTATCTGTAGCTTGAAACGTATGCAGATACGCAGAAAAAGGAATGATTTCAAATCATAATGATAACATTTTGAACAAATGTATTTGTGCCATTGCCTAACTGTTTACATAAGATAGGATGCAAATGAGATTAATTCATATGACTCATTATCTTGTTTGGTTGCTCATAGATAATTTATCTGTGGGTCTCTGTCCTATTTTTCTTGAGAGTCTTCAGGGTACCGGCTTAATAGATAATCTCGGTTTTAAATGCACTTTCTCTTCCACGTAGTTTCCAGGTGTGTCCTCTGGTTCATGTTTCACACTGGTGTCTGAAAACATCCATGGAGTCGACTTTGAAAATGTTGAGATTTTAGAATATACAGTATTCGGACCAGATCTCCTTGTAGCCTACTCTGCTCAAGGCTAAAAGGATTTAATTAATGTCTTAAGACCTAGCCTAGTGTAGACTAGGAGTCAGGAATGATTGAGCTCAGGAATATATCTGGTTGCTCTTCTCTGGATTGATTCCAAAGCTGCAACATCTATTCTGTAACATAGTGACCAAGGTTATACACAATACTCTAAATGAGGTCTTACTTCTGTATTACTATATACCTTACATTCTTCATTACCCACTGTTAAATATAAAAATTGTGTATCAACATAGAGACCTACATCTGTAGTTAATATTCATATCAACATTGGTTAATATTGATATTAATTGTTATTTTCTATACTGGTTTGTGTGAAATGTGCTCAGCCAGGGGTTTGTCTAGTCATGAATTCCACCACTATAAACTTCCTTTACAACTTCTTCACTGTTGACTAACCCTTCTATTTTGGAATCCTATGAACTATAAATTGTTCATGTTACAATAAGAGCATTTGATATACAGCAAGAAAAGACACCTAAGGAATGTATTTTCACTTCAATAATAATTCACAGTGCTGATATCCCCAAAAGAGTAACCTTTAAGAACCTGAGTCCCTTTCATGTAAACTTCAGAAAGCCACAGTGCTGTCAGTTCTCTTTCTTATGCAAAATCCTGAGTAATTCTAAATGCATGGACATCCCTGGCACTACAGTTCCACCACATTCTCTTCAAAAGATCTGACCTCCCAGGCATATACTGTACAGTGCCTTACTCTGCCTTCTGGAGAAACAGAGCGCCAGGCGATCTGTGTGTTGTGATCTCAGGGCATACAATGATCTTTGACATGGAGGACAGGGTAAATTAGAATGAAGCAACTTTCATACAATTCCGTTTGAAATTTCCAGTTGCGAGGTAGGAGAGTTCAGTGAATCCAAAAAGATTAAGTAATCAGCTATTGGCCACTTAAAAATTAATTCCCTAATAATGAAGGACATTGATGGCCCTGCTACAGGTGAAATGTTTGAAGATTAAGAAATAATGTAAAAGAAAATATGTTCAAAGCACTGATAGGTTGTTATCTATTTTAAAAAAACTGTTTTTTCATTTCAAAAGTCAAAGCTAAATTATTTCATAAATTTGTCTTGGGCATTTAATCTAGTAGATCATGTAAACAGAGCATTCAGGACTCATCATTGCAATTCTAGTTCCTTTCTAAAGGATTAGAGTAATCATCCAAGATGTGCTGTCACAATTAGTGCATTTGGGTTGTAATTACCTACAGTACATTTTAGCTAAAGGTTTGCTATTAAATTTAAGATAGCAAAATATTGAAACATTAATTCTGCATGGTTGCTTTGTACTATAGCAGCACTGAAGCATATGTTTATATGGTTTAATTAATTAAAAAATAATACATGGTTAAATTGCCTAAAGACTGGAAAAAGAGTTGAGCTTTTATAACTTACACATTTTAGTTGGCAGTAAGTAACACATTCTTTTGTGATGACAAAAGGCTTTCTGTTTATTTGTTGTCACAAAAGAAGAAGACTACCAAAGCAGATCCAAACAGAATGGAAAAATGAACCTCCCAAAGGGAAAGAGCAGTGCACCCTGTGTGGAAAAGACTAGTTTTTTTAGGTTTGTGTGTGAGTTTAAATTATGGAATATTCTGGAAATGTGTTACTTTTATTCTTTTACATTCTGTAACACACTAGTTCTGTAACAGGTTTGAAAAACTAAAAAGCTCTTGGTGGAATGTAAAATGATGTTCTTGTGTGCTTTTATCACCCAAATAAAGCCAGGCTTGCCATGTTCAATGCAGTGTTCACAGAAACAATATGTACAGCTCTAATTATTCTGACACATCAAAATTACTGCTTGCAGCATAGCTAAGGTGAAAACAACTTTCATCATTCCCTCACACGAGAAGCGCAAGTGGTTAGCTATCCCATTTTCATATAATTAAGTCTCTCATGCTATTATACTGTATAATAGAAGTTAGCTGGGGAACTGTACCTCCCATTTCAAGCAGACTGGATTAAATACACACTAATGGATGATCTGCTAGGACAAAGGGCTAAATGACCTCTTTCCTCTGCCCATATCACAGGGGCAAAATGGAGGTTATCCTAGGAGCCTGAAACATAGATCTGCATGTGAAGACTGCAGAAGTGTTTGCAAAGACTTACATTAAGCATGGTGTTATACTGATTAATAAACGTACTGGCTCTAACCTCAGATATTCAGGGTTAGGAACATATGGCTCTTTATTCAGTTTAGGCATTCAGTTCTGTTAGAAAAGAAGCTGTCTCTGAGAGATAAATTGGGGAAGGATTTATTTATCCACTGTATTGCCTGTCTTTATTCCTGCTATAACATGAAAGAAAGACGTTGTGTCCATAATCTTTAACTTTTGCCACCAAGCTGAAATGTGCTAAGGATTTGTTCTGATGCTTTTAAGTGATTATTTGCATTATAAGTATAAAACTGTACTGAGTGTGCCCCACCTGTATAATCTATAATGTTTCAGATGCTCAGTAAGGCTACATGTATATTGAGTCTGTACTGGATGGGGGACTTGGAAGGAAAAACAGATTGCTGCTGGAAGCAGTGCTGGTGAACTCTTAAATATGACTTCCCTCTAGACCACAAAATCCAAACCAGTTCCCAATACAAGAGACACTGCTGAAGGAAGGGCTATGGATGGGATAACACTGAAGACGTGACTGCTTGTGGTCAATAAATATCCCGCTAAATAAAAGCAGGGCTGTCTTTTCATCTAAACTGGTAAAATTGCAGTTTAGACTTTCAGGTTTTTTATTTCTTAATACTCTGTAAAAACGTAAACCCTGAGTGCTGTTCAGATAAGGATGTTTGGTGTACCTGAAGTAAACACCAGTGCTCTGACTTCTCTGTAAGAGGTGAGAAAAAGCCTTGCTGTGGGAATCGTTCTGTACTGCACCCAGAACACAGTAAGCAAAGAGAGCTGGTATAGTTCTCACTGGCTGCTTGACAAACAGGCAAAAATCAGGGATTTCTTAGTTTTTGATTAAGCACCTGGGTTTGAGCCATGCAGGAGTCTGAACATTAGTATTTCTCACTTCTTTCAGAGTCTCAGGTTAGATGGAAATCAGGATTCTGCAGTGTGAAAAAGGTCCAAATTTAATTCAATTTTTTATTTTAAGGAATGATAATTTCGACATAATATGCAGTATCATGTACTGTACTTATAATGAAAACTGACAGTCTTTCATTGCAAAAATTGTTAATCAGATATTCAAGTAGAGAGGGGAACGGTAGGATGAAATAAATGCATATAAAATAAAACAAATTCAAAATTGTAAAGGGACACGCGGTATAACCCTTTATTATTATTTTGTTTTCTAAAGTGTCAGATTAAAGAAACAACACACCAGCCGTGCAAATCTGATGGTGGTCTCTCTGTTTGTGCCCAGGTCACGACTGGCCGATTTTCACGCAAACTGCCGGGTAACTCCACATTCCATTACCAGCTGTCCCAATGACAACTGCCAGGCATGTCTTGCTTCCTATGCCGGACTCATTGGTGAGTACCTTACATCATTACGAGTCACTGCTTTCCCCACCTCTCTACCCAGCAATCCGAGAATTCCATTTCTGCATCACACCCCTACACCTCTTTCCGAGCATCGTGGTACTTATATATATATTACAGCTTTTCTTCCATCAGGTTATCTTTGTGCTGCTCAGCTGTTTCGGTATTAAACAAATTAAAGCTCAAACGTGTTTCAGTTACAATTCCACACCATGGTATAACAGAACCAGTAGAGGCTGCAACATGATGCAACTCTTAAACCCCTATTGTAAATACATAAAATAATGCAAATCTACATTCTTTTATTTATTTATAATAGGAAACACTTTCACAAGATTTCAGAATGCCGGATTTCAAAGACAAATGTGGCGAACCCTGTACAAACTACATATGTGACAAAATGAGAAAAACAGTTGTAAAGCTTGTTTGTCAGAAGTAGGGGAAGGATCAAGCTTCATGTTCATAAGAACATACAAACATAAGAGGCTATTCTGTGCATCTAACCTGATTGGAAGTTTGTACTGTAGTTAAGGATTTGGGTACTGGCTTCAACAACCTGGTTTCTTATTCCATAGTCACACAAATCTTTGGGTGAAGAAGTCTGCATCAAGTTCCTTTAAAGAAAGAAAATGGTAATTAAGCTCAAACCCAGGGTCAGGTTCTTTATACACAAGCAACAATAAAGACAGAGGTTCACTCACAGCTTCAGAAGCATGCAGGAGACCATCCACTGCATGAGCACTCAACTGAGACAGAATCAGTCAGTGGTAAACACTGCACTTTCATTACTGTGCAGTGTCTGAATGGTGAGTGCCGTGTGTCTCTGTGTTCACGGCAGGATCTGACATGACCCCAAACTACGTTGACGCGAGCTATACCGACATCACCATCTCTCCCTGGTGCACCTGCCGCAGTAGTGGGAACATGGAGGACGAGTGCGAGAAATTCCTGAAGGATTTCACGGAAAACACCTGTCTAAGTAAGTGTTCTCTTGAAGAATAATGCAGGAGCGTGTGGGACAAAGGAGCAATTTCACTGTATTCCATTACGTTTAGGAATCACGCAAGGGTGATTCAGATTAAAAAATGGTATTTTGCACTTAGTGCTGAGCATGACATCAAGTTTTATTCTGCACTGAAAACATGCCATGTTGTGTACTGCTATAGAAATTGGCTCTTTTGGGGGATTATTCTGCAACAGAATGAAGAGCGACAGTAGCACTATAAAAATCCAGTGGTCTATACATTTTCCATTATTCCTAAGGTGTTTTAGAGCAATTAGAATATGATATTTCAGTTTTTGTTGCTGCATGTGTAAGACAAATTACAGCAGACCCCAGTGAAAGCTATATTATTATTATTTATGAACTCCTGTCTGCTGGCACTATGGACAATTTACGGCCTCAGCCGCAACTGTAAGATACCAAGTTGTATTGAAAAATAATAAGAATTATAATAGCTTTGTCTTTCATATATATATGTTTGTGTGTGTGCATTTATAGTACTCATTAAATTATAAAACAGCAAGAGCCTCATGTTCAGGGCAATACAGTGGCAGAGTTGTTAGTAATACAGCCTCCCAGCATAAGGATGCTGCTTTTATTTCCAGCATGGGGTAGCTGTCTGTGTGGATTTTGCATGTTCTTCCTATGTGTGTGGATCTTCACTGGATTCCACAGTTCTTCTCGACTTTCCAAGAATAGGTGCAGTTTTATCGGCTACTTTAAATTGTCCCTTTCCAGTGGGGGAGGGTCTCATGGTGGTTTTGTAGTTTTGGGCTTCTTTCCAGTATCTGGTACGTACCAAAATATCAAGCCAGAGGGAATGATGACCCTTTTGAGAGTTTGACCTCCTCTGTTACCTTTCTGACGTTCTGGTATTTTAATAAGCAGTGAATTAAAATAATAAACTGCAAACGACAGTTTACTTTCAAAGAGGAGGTTGAGTTTAAGGAATTAACTGGCTCTCTTCACCAACAGGTTTTGGAACTTACTAAGTGATCAGCTACAGTTCTACAATCTGTATAACCCACTGAATCTTCACACAGCTTCCAAAGGTCTAATATGTTAGGTGTCCAATAGTTTTAAAACTTATGGTGGTGGGAATGTGGAACAAGTTACTCAGCCATGTTGTTAAAACCAATATCCTGGCTTTCAAGAAAAGGCTAAATGAGATTCTGGAACCAGAGAGGTCCCATAGACTCCTGTCATTAGTAAATATTTTGAAGTGGCAGATTTGATGTAAACTACCCTGCAGATGCAAATGCACTGCACATTTTTATTTTGCCACAACCAAATGTGGAATATAATACAAGAGTTAGCCCACAGCTCTGTTTCCGAGACAATGCTTTATCAGAGTTTTAGTCTGCTGGAAAATGTCCATTCCAGTATTTTTATAGTGGTATCTTTCACTGTCTTACATGTTATGTTGACCTTGTGCATTTATTAATTTTCATTTTTAAAAGCAAGTAGAGAGCACTTCTTCTTTTCGTGCTAATGGCATCATGGGCTGGAGAACAAAATATGCTCTGGGGATGTAAACCATAAATATCTACCAGGTGCTGCTCTGTTGTCAATAAGTGAGTGACCAGGCTGAAAGGCTTTTTCAGCAGAAATGCTGATCGCTACCGTTCCCTTGTTTTTTACTTTTAATAGGCTGGAAGTCTAAGGGGGCCTTATCTGTAGTATTTACATATACTGTAGCTGCAAGCTGTGTAATTTTATATTACATCCCAGTGTGAGCAAAGACACAAGATAAAAAATAATAAGAATCTGTTTAGTTAACATTTGATGTTATTGCTGTCATTATATAAGTATACAGTGAATTATAAAATGAAAATCGTGTAATGTATAATTTATCCAAGTCTAGTTTCCGTTATTGACCTTTTGATGGGCTTTTCTAACCAAAAAAACAGAATCTACAATATTTGCATTTCATAATGATTAAAATCGAACCTGTATATAAATTATTAAGTCAGTTATTACTTGCTAACACATCATTTGTATTAGCAAATAATAACTGACTTCTTTGCAGGTAGTTCTTAATATACAACATAACTATAATATAACAATTAATGTAAATGGCATTAAGCATTAAACCATGTTTATTTTACAATATTCCCTACAACAAAATACATGAAAAGTTGATTTATAGTCTAATAATCGCATTGCTGATGCATTTGAACCAAACTGAAGAACAATAATAGAAAGAAACTAATTACTCACCACATTAAGGTCTGTCACTCTCCAATATTCCTTCAATAATGCCTCATTACGAAGGCATTCGAATAATAAAAAACGATTGATATTCCATTAACCTGTATCTCACCGGATGCAGCTGTATTTTTTAACCTTGTTTAGATGAAAGATGAATTATATTTTCATTTTGAAGAAAATAATTTGCTGTGATTTGATTGCTCATGGACCCAAGGCAGGGAGAAAGAAATCAAGCAAAATGTGCATCTCAAATAAGTGAACACATGTTCTGCAATGGTGATCCTAATAAGACAGGAAGCATGTAGCACATAGCTGGTGTTTCCAGATTGATGGCTAGTACCATCAGGACAGTAACAGAATGCTCTCATGGCTTACTACAATTTGTTTCAGGTCTGTGTTGACATGTGTGTTACATCAACTTCCTTCTGTCAAGAACAGCTAAAACAGAGTTTGGAACAAAACAACTAAGGTACCACACATAAAAAAAACCACCCTCTCCAACCACTAGAGGTTGACACTGCTTTAACTAAA
This sequence comes from Lepisosteus platostomus, assembly GCF_059453375.1. Lineage (NCBI taxonomy): Eukaryota > Metazoa > Chordata > Actinopteri > Semionotiformes > Lepisosteidae > Lepisosteus > Lepisosteus platostomus. The sequence continues at coordinate 4,883,083 of NC_142613.1, forward strand.
TGTAACGATCAGACAGAAATCAAGTAAATACAGTACATTATACAGGCTGTCGCACATGTCATGAAAGGCAAGAAAGGAAGTCGAAATGTTGACTCTCGAGAGTCAAATTTTTCTATGTTCATTCTTCACATGTCACTCGCTAACATAGTCTCCTCGTCCCTTCAGAAAATGCCATCCAAGCATTTGGTAACGGAACAGACGCCAACTCGATAGCCAGGACCCCGTCTCTGCCAGCGATTCCGTCGGTGAAAACGAAAGCTGAGACGGAAAGATTCACCGAGCCCTTGGTGACCCTCAGTACGCCTGGATACAACATGTGTGTCTCGTCAACAGCAGCCAACCTCCTGGTAAGGCTACTTTATGTAGCAGCAGCTACGGGTATCTCAATGTAAGGTTTTAAAGAAATAAAAAACGGTCATGTATGATTTACTTGTAAAACGGAGCTTTGAGGCATTAATTGGAGTTAAAAAAGACTCCAATTAAAAAATAAGAACAATTTACTTCATACAAAATGTTTGGGAAGAGGACAGACCTCAGTTTCAACCACACATCTGCTCCGTACAGGATAAATACAGACTTTCCTTTCCCACATTCAGACTGGAGTGTTTCTGTGCTCACCAGTCTGTTAGCGTGCCACTCTCCTTACTCTCCAGTGGCTTCCCAGCATTATGCCCATTCCTGCTCACAGCCTGGTATCCTTCACCTTTCATCCTGACAGCCATCCTGCCACCCAATGGTACCATCTTCCATTGCTGCCTGTGGTTTTATGAGCCAGCTTAAGTAGTTTCAACAACTTGCCCATTGAAATCAGTCAGCAAAATTCAGATAAACTCTAAATAACCACTGAAAAGAACCCTACTCAGTTGATTGGATTGGATGACCAGTGGCTCCAAGCACAAGTTCATCAAGACATCAATGCTCTTACCAGACGTCAAACTCTAAATCATTCTGTCTTCCCACCTGGCAAGCACTGCAGGACATGAACATGTTCTCGCATGATTAAGGATTGTTCAATTTTTAATATTTCAGTAACACAAAACCTGCTTTGTAATTTTGTCACATACAGTAAATTAGGCCATACAGGGGTTATACTGTAGCTTCTGGTTTAAGCTTTCCAACATGGAGCAGACATAGTGCCTCCTGACTCCATAACCAGTAAGGATCTGCTCATTACATGCATGCATTAAAATTTCAGATTATGCCCAGGATGTCTAAGACTTCTGCAGAGCAGTGCATGGCACGGGGCGATGGCACAGTCTTTTGATAATACAATGTTTTTTGAGAAGTAATGTGTCTTTTGTATGCAGTGCATTCCCCAATTTTATAGTTCTACACAATGCTTCAATATTTAAAAGCATAATATCTAGATCTGACATATTGCTCCATGATGGCTTAATTGACTGTATATCTGCCCTCACCAAAATGGCAGGGCAAAACACGAGGCCAGCTGTCTTCAATTTTGGACTCCAACCTCTGGCACCAGAGTTTCATTTCTGTGCTTAACATTTGTTTGCCAGAGTACCTCACAATGTCTGATTAGTTTTAAATAATTTATAATAAAGCTCTCCTTTCAAATTGCAATCAGAAATTTGCCTGTGGCCGATATCCCATCCAAATTGAAAGAAAGCCTTATTCTTCAGAGTAAGAGTCCGTCCTCCCTTGAAAAAATGAAACTTTTACCTTTGTAGTGCCCTTCATGTTCTTCGTAGTCTAATCTAAAAAAGTGGCTTGGAGCATAAATGTCTTTCACCTTCTGATTTCTTCTGTGAGTTGTACATTTTTTAGATCATAACAGGAAACAGAATTTATAATACGCACCCATTCTCACTGTAGATCAATAGTGTATTATTTTTATTACTGAGTAGTTTGGAATTTTTCATAGAACTGTTATACAAGGGGATTAGGCTTATTATTGTCCCAAAAGCATAACAGAACATTTCTGAAAGTGATCTGGAGTAACACCTGGTTTCATTAACCTTGAAAGTTAATGAAATGTTGATGAGATAGTAATATAATTCAACATAATCTAGGGAGAGCTAAGGGCTCTCAATATAAAGTACGTGTTAGTCTAAAACTAAAAACACTCCAAACAGCATGAAGTTTGACTTGCAGCTAGCAGTATTTTCACAGGAAGAAGAGTGAGGATGCTCACACAAAACACAGTGCTGGGAAAAAAGAGAAACCATCTAAGGTAAACTTGCACTGAGAACCATGCATCTACAGCTACATGCACCTAGTTGCATGAAGAAAGCAGAATTGTACAGTAGATGCAAGGTCTTCTCCTTACATTTGACAAAGCACTTCTCCTTAACCATGTGGGAAAGAGGGAAGAGGTTATATAAACTGCGCATTAGTTTTACTCAGTGTATTATGGTTATTACAATACAGGACCAGCACACATACCACAAAAAATGATTTATCGCTTTGCAAAAGAAAGAAAACTACACCTGGCCAGCCTAACACTATTCAGTTATGTACAGTACTGTACATCTCTGTGTGGCAGATGCCCTAATTTTTCATTCATTTACTTGTTGGGTTTTGTCTGTATCTCCTTAACTGGAGTTCATTACATACAGTATATTCAGGATAAAGACAGCCCCCAGCTCCTGACAATAATTTTATCTCAAATTCATCTTTTGTTCACAACATCTTTTGTTCACGTGGCAGTGTGCCAGCAAGTATGGCCATCCACCAATCCCACTATCACCATCAATGCAGGAAGCCCTTTGGCTTGGTTTATAGTGGAGATCTAACTACCATGTCCACATGGCCAGCCTGTCATCCTTCAAGCAAAGAGATTAAATCTTCATTTATTTAACACTTTTTGGAGCTTGTATCTCCTGAAAGCTATGATTTAGTTTTGCATGTCTAAGTTACAATGGATAACAGCAACTGCTAGGCTAATAAAGTGGAAAATGTATAACAATTATAGTAATAATTATACTATGCAATTAATATAGGAAATGTATTATTTATTAATAAATAGGATAAAAACTCTTACTCTCTTTACAAAGTAGTTCAGGTGGGTAGCTGCGTCAGCATGCGTAGTCTGCAAAGGAACAAGTAATAGGTTTATTCCATGCTGAAAAGACGAGAGAAAACGCAGCATTTCGACTGTGAAGCCTTCTTCAGGCGTGAGGGAAGAAGAAGGCTTCACAGCCGAAACGTTGTGTTTTCTCTTGACTTTTCAGCATGGAATAAACCTATTTCTTCTCTCTTTACAAAGTTCTATTACCTTCATCAGTTTTCTTTAGTCAAATATTTTGTAAAACATCAGACAAGCTGCCTACTGTATGTGGCTTTCACAGTCAATCTCATGAATCAAAAACTTTGACTTAGAAAGTAAACTCGATGTTCCTAATTATATGAACAAAATATTTTGTTTTTACCCACAACAAAAAAGTTAACAAGTAATGTTATGAAATTTTCTCCCTTGGAAAGTAAAATTGTGTAGAATTAACTTTAACTGTAGGTTGCCTGTGAGCTTGTTTTTAAATACTTTCGTGTCTCACAGATTCTAGATGGTGAAACGCTGAAAATAGCTGCTGAATTGGGTTTAGTCGATCAATCTGTGTCTACATGGAAACTTGACCCTAAAATAGGACATTCACATCCTGAAGATGAGCAGCAAATGTCAACATCAACAGGAAAAGAACTGTAGTACATTCAGAGGAACTCTAGTTTTGCCTTTATATTATTTGCAAAAAAGTACAGTGTGTTATACTCTTAAGTCTACTATAAATGCAGTTTCAAAACGTAAAATGTTTAATCTTAGTTTGATCTCCGTACTGTATAGAGGCCATATAGCTAACCAAACTATATTTGTATCTGTAATACAATAGTTCTCATAGTTACATGTATTGTTATTGCTGAGGTACGTATAAGCTCTTAGGAAAATCAATTTACTAGCTGTACATTAGGATTTTCTGACCAGTCACAATTTAATTTAAGTGAAACTGAATACTGTCTGTACCATTTTGTGCATGAATTGCATTTTTTAATTGAGCAACAAGCTGCTCTAGCAAACACTTTACAGGAATAAAGAAATAAATGTGTTACAAAATAGTAGAAAGAACATAACATAAGGACATAATGTTCAACTAACATAAAAAATGGTGAATGTTTTTACTCTTTGGAAAACAAATGGTAAAATACCACAACAATATAAAATTATATACAAAACTTCACACTTCATGGACAATCTATGCGTTCTAGAATTCTAATTACTATGGGTCTAGGAAATCCAGAATTCTGCCCCTGTATTCCAGATACAGTACAGTACATAACCAAACTCCTTAACAGGCCAAAGAGACTGTTCTGCATTCTAATAAAAATGGATCCTATTCAGAACCAAATGTCTCTTCTTACAACAAAGATTCTCAAAAGTGAATGGAAATCGTTATCCCTAACAATTCTAACAGTGCATCACCAACCTAGGAGAGAACATTTTTCAACCACAAGAGAGGAAATCAGGATTTCCTAAAATAAATTAAAAGTCATGCTCTCAATAATGATGTTCAGATTACCTAGCCAGAATCTGGTCTCCAAGACCGATCAGAAGATGGATTTCTTGCACAGCTCAAGCTTTGGGGGTAATGAATGGTGATGTTTCTTTTTCTCTCAGCCTGTTTCTCCCTTCTGTCTCTCTGTCTCCCCTGTTTTTATGTTGTGGTCCCTTCCTGTGGAGGCTGGCCCAAGGTCTTCCTACAGTAGCGATGGTCAGTCATGCCCATTCTTGGTTTTGGCGCTTAATGACTTTCCAGAGTAAATCATTAGAAACACCTTGTAATCTTCTGTGTCTTACTCTGTGTTTTCCTGCCTTTTAGCAAACAACGTGCCAGACAGAAACAGTTATGCTCTCAGTGCTGCAGGATTTTTGGCACTTACCATATTAGAACAACAGTGTTTTCGATTTATGTTTCCAGTAGTTGCCATGGAGAGGAGTTCATGAGTAATAGAGTCAGTATAATGTGATTGCAGTGACACAGAATTCTCCCATTTAATAAACTTATTTTTAGGTACGTCACTTCTTTTTCTCTATACAATTAACACTCCAAAACAATACCCTTTGTTCTAAGACTTCTAGCTGCAAAATGCAAACGTAGCTAAACTTTGCTATAGTCCCGACCTGGTAACAATAATGAATTCATAACAATATTTACCACCATTCACTTATTAATTGTTCATAGGTGCCCTTTATAAGAACACTTGACCTTGAGAAGTCGCAGGTTTATTTTGAATAAACTTACAACAATTTTTGATAAAAAATAAAATGTAATTGTAAAAAATAATCGAAGTTGGTTTACACTACCTTACTGTAGTACACTTACAGAAACTGCATTTTTTCATGGGCTCAGCATCGCTGTTGAGGATTCGAGAATGAAGGAGGATTTTCTGAAGCTACTGTATGCATGTGAACTGCAGATTACAGAAAAAACTGCAGATTATAAACTAAATAGCAATCAAAATATGAGGTTGTGGATTGAACAATAGCCAAGACCTAATTTAGATAATTATGATTGGGGAAACATATTTTTTCATTGCTTATTCAGGAGATGTATTGGTAGTGGAATATGTCCTGATTCATGTTTTTCCTTATTTGTCATTAATAAAAGTTAAACATTTTGATTTAATCACACCGTTACGTTTTATGTAAATACCCCCTGCACCCAATCAGTATTGTACAGTAACGTGTTTTTTTTTCCTCTTTTGTCTATAAAATCTTGATTCACATTCCCTTTAAGCGACTGTGATGATGTCAAGAATTGGCATCTCCTCCTTTTAGATGCCACCACCTTTACACTGCATGAAACATCATACTTCAACTGCATGTAACCAATAAGATCCCTAAATGTCTGTTCTGAGTATCACTGAAATGCATTTTGCTACATGAAGGGATTTTATATAAATATATATTGAGGACTGAAGAACCTTCAGTTCCCTTAATACATTAAGGACAAAAATAATAAGGTAAAAATCGAATAAATGTTTTCAATTAAGGTACCTTTTTAAGAAATATATTAATTTTAAAATGTGTATTGAGAAAACCAGCTGATGTAGATGTCATCTTAGATGAAGAGGCTGCATAATTAATGGCAGTGGATCCATTTCTGACTAGGCTTTAAGTGGGACTTAAAGCATTAATTAATATTAAGTTGACTGCGACTCTGACAGTCTCTAAGAATGTTCCATTGGTTAAGCAGAAGGTTGTTAAAAAATTATTTATTTATTCACTGATGGAATTCAGATACTTTAGAACCAGAGCCCCTGGTCAGATTTTTCCTAAGAAAAAACATATTGGCACATTTGACATGGGTCAACATGATCTGCTTCTGGAACCTCTCTTTGAGTTCTGCTTATCATGTATTTCTTATCACAATCAATCCAGCCCACTGTGTGTCAGTCCATACAGTAGTTGTTCATCTCTGCCTTTGTTGAAGGTTGTAGCTGCTGTATTTGCAGATGTGTGCGCACTGACAATAAATGAACAGCAGAAGAAGTGTAATCGGTATTGCATGTTTTCTAAAATTGGGAATGATCAGATCAGTCATACACACAAAATTATTATTCAAGCTCTGAGCCTGTTTTGAGCTTTTTAAGATGAGGAAGAGCTAATATTATTTGATAGAAAGATCTCCTAAAAAAGTTTTGTGTACATATTATATTAACACCTTTAATTATCAGGCAGCTGATCCAGATTGGTAAAGTGCCAGTAGCTGGAAAAGCGATGAGTTCTTTAAAATGAAAAACAGCAAACAAAAAGGCAACTAAGAGCCAATTAATTAACAGAGGCACTGATGTGTGGGAATTGAATGTTGACGCAGCTCCAGAGGCGTTAATGTATCTCATCCTTCCATTTATACCCAGCACAAGAATCGGGGAGTGAAAGTGAGAGTGAGGAGGAAGGATACAGTTGGATGTGTCTCAGGATCAATTTGAGTTGCTGTCAGGGGCGTTCAATTCCTGTAGAAGCCACTGAAAGCAGTGGATGCAGACAAATCGACTAACAGGTGTAGCTGTCCCTCCGCTAATCAGCTGTCTTGCTTAAGAAATCAATCTCAAAAGTGTCTTTTGCAAACATGGGGTATATTTGAAAATGAGATTAAAATAAAAATTGGCACATTATATTTAGGAAGCTAGCTTTTTAAAAATTTGAATGATTTAAAACCGGACATGCTGGCTTTGATTTGAAGGCAGCTGTTTTTAAGACCCTTTTCTGCTCCTGCAACCTGAAGATGGAAATCAGAAGGAGTGAATGAGTTGTTTGTTCTCTCTAACCAGAGACAGACAGGTGCACAAAACAAAAGCACAATGGATGCTCAGTATGTACTGTACCTGTGCATTCGGAGAAATATAATTTGGTAGCTGGCGTTCTAAGCGAGGGAGAGACTCTGTTTCAAGGGATGTAATTGAGATGTGTACATGACTGGGTTTGTACTGGCATGGATAAGAATATATACTCTGCCTCCTTCAGTAAATCTAACAGGCACCTGTTTGACACATTTTAATTGCCATGCATTAATCTGGTGAATAAGACAAGCCCCGCAATGTCACCCATGGGCAAACTCTAATTATAAACTGCATGGTTGAGTAATTACATGTCCTATGTTTTCTAATTACCATTTTTACAATAAATTAAGCATTTCAATTCTGCGTCAGAGCCACATAGCTCCAAATCGATACTGACGTACAGTCTCAGAATTCTTAGCGAAAGTTTTTTTTTTGTTCTTTCCGTTTCTGTTTTTAAAGCTTTGTGACCAGACCAAACTCCAGAATAAAAAAGAGCATTTTAGAATTGTGTTTGAAAAAAATATGATATTCCGGGGCAAATGCAGAAGTTATTTTTGTCCATCTGCACACTTTTTCCTCTGTATTTTTACTTTATGTTTTTTCCTTATTTGTTCTGCAGTTTCATCCCCCCTTGTGTCTTATAGAAGACAAAACTGTATGGGATTCTCCTGGGAATAAGAAACTAAACATCCTTTGTTCGGATGAAACTGGTAATGAGGCAATGGGATGCAGCACAGCACAATTACTTTCTTAATGTTTACTTAAAAGCGATACCACTTTTAAGGTACACATCTTGGTGTTAAATAAAACAGAAGAGCACTCTTGAAATGCCATAAAAGAATTTGACACTGAGAATTTGTTACAAGCTTATTCTTATAATTTATGTGACAAGATATTGATTATGAAAGCTCTTGTAAAGTAGCCGTCTAGACAAAATGTGAAAAATATGCCAGGAATGATTCTTCTCAGATGTGTTGCGCAAATGTATTCGAAGGACAAGATCAAACTGACAAATCAGTCAAATGAAAGCCAAAAAGTGGGAAAACAGTGTCTCTGGCAGCTTTTACTCTACTCTACAGTACGTAGATCCACCACCATACCTTGATCAACTCTTTACGGCGCTGCTTTGAATATATTTTTGGACAACAACTGAGGGAAAGCAGTTATCTGAAAACCAGGTATACTGTAGGAAAACAGGGACATAAGGAACATTAAAAAACATTCTAGCTCGTTATTTAATGGTGTTATCGAAGGTCAAATTGTAATGTCATGTGTCCATTTCTGAGCTCCTAAACTCCAAAAGCTCACAGGCTGATCATCACACACCATGCATCCTCTCAAGCACATCTCCTTCCACCCCAACATTATTGTGGCAGCAGTTCTCCCTGGCTCGTACCTTCTCAATGACGAGGGGGGTGAGGGCTCCGATCCTAGTCCAGCACTGTCATGTCTTCAGCCAGTTAGTTAAAGTGAAAATACTAAGCACGCTATCTCTTTATTCTTCAGCTTGTTTCATCCTTATTAGAATTTTACGAGCAACTGAGTTGGTAATTAGGTGCTCATATATCTGAGGATCTAATCCAGCCATTTCTTGAAGGAAGCCAAGATACTCGTGGCCTTCGCTGTTGCTTCTGAAGAAGTCCATTGGGTTTACTCTGTCAGTGCTGTTGAAGATTTTGAATATCTGGATCTCTGGATCACAAACTCTTTCTGTTTGTTTTGAAATGGACAAAATTAATTTAGAAAATGAAGTAAGCCGTTTTCAGAAGAAGAATATTTACTTTTCTTAAACTTTTCCTGAAGTTTAATTTAAAGGTAAAGTTTTCGGTAGGTTGTGCATAGTAGGATTAATGGCTTTCTCCTTACACTTTCACAATTGGTTATATAAATACACCCACTGTCAAAAATCACATTAATAGACTAAAAGCTAATTTCTGGGCTGTGTGCCTTATTCTTTGATTTGTAGGCCCACTTTGCATTCTAGATGAATGCTTCACTGGTTTAAGTTCATTTATAAAACTGTGATTAGACACCTTCCATCTGTATTACAGAACATTTCTCAGTGTCATCATACAATTTAAGATGTAGTGCTTTTATTAGATTGAACCTTTCAAAAGGGATTACTCTTTTTTTGACAGCTCATTTGTTTGCTAATAATGACTGGAACAATTTGCATGGTAAAAAAAAAATTTCTGCTACTTTGAATCAGAAGGTGCCTTCGGTTGTGTGGTTTCATCCTTTCTGTTTGATATGTACAGTACACATGATCAAAATGATTGTCCTTTCTTCCTGTACTCTGGTTTCACAGCAGTAATGGTGTAAATCTCTGGACCAGGATGTCATTGTGAATAGGAATTTGCCCTCGACTGACTCGAGTACATAAAACAAAGTAGATTTAGGAACTCTCAGTCACAATAATAGTCAGTGGCAGGCAATGCAGTGAATGGCTTGAGGAGTGCCAGACAGATTTCCTTTGCCTTCCCTAGAAAAACAATCTCCAGGTCCCCATTCTATGGAGAACTGGTGGGACCAGCAGAGCATGATTAATTCCACACACCCTTACCCTCAACACTACCTCAACTAAACTTTAATCCTCTTAGGAGGATTGGATGCAATGATGCGGCAAATATTTCAGAACCTTGCAGAATACTCTTACTGTACAGTATGTCCCAAGTCGTGTTCAGTCTATTCCTGGTACTTATAGAAGCTCAGCACTTTTTGTGATTTCTTAATACTGTATTTTGGCCAGTGAGTGTACAGTGTATAACCCTCCTGAATCAACACCCACTTATTTTCCATCATGTGCTGTATATTTTGTCACATGCTTATAAATGTGTTAAGGTTTGGTTTCTAGGTCTGTACATATACAGTAGTATGTACAAACATGCACACATACAGTTCATATGTGTACGTAGTAGGCCGAAGGTCTACCCTCACTTGTATGCAGTACTCTAGTTATCAAAGTTTCAGGTCTTCATTAAATTGTATAAACTACTGTGTACTGGGTCTTATGTCCTCTGGGACAGACAGGCCTAGTCAGCCAATTTGAAATGTATTGCTTTGGTTTTAATGAAATGTGGGGCAGCTTTATAAGAGATATTAGATATTGTCTCATAGCTCCCTTCCATTCCTCATCTATTCCAACATTACAATCTATAAAAGGCTTATTGACCTAGCTAAACAATTGTGATTAACGCCAGTCTGGTGTACCTGTCTGTTCTCTCATAATAGCCTATAAACCCAAAGGAAAAGAGACTGTTGGAAGCATATTCAGAAACTTAAGACACTTAGCTTATTGATTTTAAAATGTCTTTAAAGTCAAATGTTGTGGCTCAAAGCAAGGGACAGGTATAACATATGTGATCAATAGTGCTAATAGAACTAATAATTCTTGTGTATAAGGTGTGCTTTTACCATGTATACAGTGTAAAATGAATAAGGGTAATTTATTATTATGGCTTTCTAGAGACTTTACAGAAATGTGTATTAAAATACAGCCTTGGGAAACCTCTTCATCACTTATTTTGCAATAGTCCTACTTTGAAGCGTGATGAAGAACAGTGAACATTTCTGTTAAGGAATAAACACCCAAATAGAGGTAATTAGTGTATTACAGTCAATGATCTGCATGTTTAATGTTTATTTTACTATTAGTTGGTATTGTGTTGGCTAATTTGTCAAATCTCAAAATGCAAGTAACATGGGCTCTCAGATTAGCGATTAAAAATCAACAAACCTGTGATGAAACCTGAAAAAAATGAAATTGTGCCAGAATCTGGGTTTCAGCCTTCCTCTCACTCAGACTTACACTATTATTCAGTTACTTGTTTGAGTTTAACCAAAGTGTTTAAACATATGAGAATGTTTGACAGTGTCAGTCACAACTGGGCCTGTGCCTTATTGATTGATAACCAATGAGAACTGTTTGCAAGGTTTAGAGGAGCATCAGTTTTAAACCTCGTTGAAACCAAGCTCATCTCACTCTAGACCTATGGGAAATAACTCTCATAAAGCAGACTTGGCTGCAGAAAACAATTAAAAGTCAATTATTTGCTTCATTTTAGGATTGAATACTCTTAATTGATTTAGAGCTTAGCTGGACCGAAAACTAAAAAACACATGGAGGAGTGAAGGACCAGGATTTGGAAGCACTGCTTTAAAGTTTAAGTGACAAAAATAAACACAAATTATTGTGTGTACTAATTTATTATTTTTAATTTTTTTTGTAGGTTATTTCATTTTATGTGTGTATTTTTTTTATATATCGAGGCAAACATAATTAAAATAAGCAGGCTTTACTTGGAGATAATATGTACCTGTATTTACTGTACACACGGGCTGGCTCTGCCGGTCGAGCACGAGACTCATGATCTCGGGGTAGGGGGTTTGTGTCCCATGTCGGGCGCCAGGTCCTCCATGTTGGAGGTTGGGCACAAGGCGAACCAACCTGTGCCGTAAAAAAAACTAATGTTATGGTAACAGCAACAGGATGCTGCTGCTCCTTCATGCCGGAAGGCATAAATGAGCAAACCTCCATCCATCCATATACGCAGAACACAGAGCAGCCTGAAACACAACGATGACTGGTATCTTGAGATCATGGGGTTATGGAAGTACTCATGTATACCACAGGGCACAGAAGTGTTATAAAAAAGAACATAGGAGCGTGAGAAAGGTTAGGGAAGAGATGTGGCTATTCTAACTTGTTTGGTTGCTATAGGTAGCTGATTAGAGGATTTCATCCAACCATTAAGGTAAAGAAGTTGCCTTTGACAACATGGCTGATATCAAATGTTTCAGCCCCCCACAACACTTTGTGTAAATTGGAAAAATTGGTCATAATCCTCTTTGACTTTGAAAAAAAAATCACTGCAGTATGTATGGCTTTAATTTTAGCTTGGAGAAGTAAACTAAACAAAAAGTCAATTTTAACCTGACTTCTGCAGAGTAGATCTAACTATGAACACTGCTCTGTGGTCCTTCTATAATTTATAATGTTCAGACAAAAGATCTTCTAATGAATTTATATGAAGACATTACAATGTCAGTTTCTTGATTGCCAGCCAGATGTTTTTCTGCTATAAACTGGGTTTCCTTGTAATTACCTGGGCACCAAGTCTGTGAGTAATTGATGCTGCCATTATTGAGTACATAGAATTTGATACCCAACACCTTATTGACCTATGAATATAAATTGCTAGGTTTCTGTATAAAAATGGCAACAACGTATTCATTCTTCTTTATCTCCTAAGCTGAAAAGCACACAGATAGCACAAAATGCAAGCTTTTTATTGCAAACCTACCCCCAGAAAATTACATACTTTGTGCAGTTAAGCTTTTTATATTCATTTTCACACAGGAACTAACGGGGAGGTGGAGGAGAGTGAGGTGGGATAGGTTCAGCGATGGCGGCCTTTGCCACCAGTGAATATTCATCATCTATTCACTGTGTAAAATTACAGAGTTAACTTCTAGCTCTCAATTAAGTTTTTTTTTTGTCTTTTCAGTGACTTACAATATCTAAGATATTGAAAAGAAATGTTTCTTCAGTTTAATATATTGTTCAGAAGATTGCTGGTATAATTAATGCATATGTCCTTAATTATGAGGTGCTACAATATACAGTATGCAGTGATAAGAATATATAATTTTCCTACAAAGTGCCCCACATAATTACCCTAGCCTTGCAGCTGCTGTTTTAATTTTTTCAGGGAATTGAAACATTTTGCTAAACATCATTCATACTTATTGATTATTTCCTAACAAAAAATGTCTCTTTTCGTTTTGTATAACAATTACAGAAATCTTACATTTTGAAGGTTTTAACATACAGTGCTGTTGCATACTTGTGAGTGGTAATAATAATTCTTGCGTATAATGTGCGTTTTACCATGTTTACAGTGTAAAACAAAATAAGAGAAGTTTATTATGATGGCTTTCTAGAGTCTTTACAACTGTGTGCATTAAAGTACAGCCTAGGGAAACCTCTTCATCACTTAATTTGCAATAGTCCTACTTTTAAGCTTGATGAAAAAAAACCCTAAAACCCCCAAGTGTGATGATTGAAGTAATTCTAGTAATCGTCACAAAATCCTGATTTAAAAAGACACCATCTCCCTTAGTAGAGTTTGTAAACAGATGTTCTGGAGGAAGTCGAATTATAATCTCGCGCTTCCACTCTCTTATACAGTACATAACTATCTTGCCTGTGTTTTTTCTCATACTTCCTACCTCCACCCCATCTTCACCTTTGCAGCACCTCCCTGGCTCATTCCTCATAATTGAGGGGGGTTTGTCAGATTCAACTTCATGGCCAGGGATGTCACTCCCACAACCAGGCGAGTGAACACCCAGGAGTAAAAAAAAAATAGTGCGCTAACCTTACAAACGTCATTGGTGCATAGATTAGAATTCACCTCAACTACTGAAATACAGTTCAGCAAACAGTTAAATTCCTTTCGCTTGAGGGTCTGTTTCATCATTTTACGCAGTACTGGGTTGACTTTGGTTTTCTTCCTGCAGTTTACGACATAAGGAATGGTCTAAAGAACTAAGATTTTAATTTCTTTAAATTTCTTTGGAATATATTTCTCTGGATAATGTTCAATATTATTGCTTGGTGCAGACATCTTCCTTCATGCAGCAGAATGTGTTATTAACACAAAGCAGTGTGGTTTGCTTGATCAGTCAGATGTACAGGGCCACACTGTGGTTTGCACTGTGTATGCTTGTTCAATAATTTCTCCACTTAGCAGAGGAGGAAGTGCATGACTGTGCACTTCTGATGGATGCAAGTTGAAACCATATTCAGTACTTTTCTCCCAGCACACCAAGAAAATCCATAAGGAAAATGTGATGTTGTACTACCAGGGACCAAAATAAAAAAAAGCAAAATAATTAAATCTGGTAGATGTGTTGTAAAACTAGACGTCAGTTTGTGTTTGAAAAATCTTTTATGCTTTTTTTTCTTCTTTTTACAGGAAAGTGGAACAAAATGTAACCCCTCCAAAGTGTATGTTTTCGAACCTGAGGTAAGTGATTGAAGGACTGAAGTTCTTAATCTAATGCATGTAATGTTTGTCTTATTGAGTGGTGTTGCTTTTTTTTGTCAAATTCCAGTGCACAACACACCATTGTGAGGTTTAAAATGATCATCCAAAACATGAATTTCAAAAGAATGGGATGGGAAACTCTTTCTTGTTTAGGGAAAAATGTAGAAACACAAAAACACCAATTTTTGCAGTTCAAATGAGTATTCTTTATTTACAATGTGTGGCTTCTGGAGGTCATACAGTACCGTACATTGTGCATTTGCCTCTGCAAACTGAACTTAAGAATACCAAGTCCTACCCCTCCCGAATAAGACAATAGGAACAGTTACTGTACACGTGAAAGACTCTCTACTTGTTTGGTAATTAGCAGTTGATTGATCCAAGGATCCCATCCAGCTGTTTCTTGAAAGAAGCCAGGATATCGGCTTCAACAACAGGGCTGGGTAACTTGTTCCATACTCCAAGAACACATAGCATAGAGAAGTTCCTCGTGTTCTCAGTTTTAAATACACTTCCACAGAATTTCCACTTGTGTCCTCTGGTTTGTGTTTCACTGTTAACTCTGAAGAAGTACACTGCTTAGTTTTTATTGACAGCGTTTAAGGATTTTGAATACTTGCATCAGGTCCACTTGTAATCTTCTCAGTTCAAGACAAAAGAGGTTCAGATCCTTCAGCCTGTCAGTGTAGTACTCTCCCTTAAGCTCCAGAATGTATCTGTTCTACACTGTGGTGGCCAAAAATGAAAAAAAAAAGAAGCTTATTAAAAATGTATGTTCCCCCTTGCATATTAGTAACCAAATGTTAGGACTGAATGTTCTGAAAGCACAGATGTCAAATGTATGGGGTGTTCTACAGCCAGGTTGAAGTACTCTTGCCTCTGGTTATTTACTGCTCTTTAGTGAAAGTTAAAATGAAAGCATTTTTGCACACACCGTCTCTCAGCATGCTGACCTGTCACCAATGTTTCTTCCTTCCACAGACTCAGGTTCATCCCAACCCCTTTGACCTGGAAAATATACGAAATGTGGAGCCAGAAGACGTAGACAGGTCTGACAGTGTCCATATGTCCAGCAGTGTGGCTCTGCTCACGCTGTCCTGTTTAGCATTGAGAATGGCTTTATAAAACCTGAAGAGGTCAACACACTGACCTGCAACGAAAAAAACAAGTCAAGCAACAAAAAATGACATATGGAACTTCAGAAACCTTGCTGTCTCTCAAGCTTTCCCTCTTTCAACAGCAACAACAACAATGGAAAAAACAACCAAACAATTTCTCCAGAAAATTGATCAAAGACTTCTTTCTGCACTGTAGCCATGCGGGAGAGAACGGTGGTTCTTGTTCTTGTCGATTTGCCAACTCTAGATTCCAAAGTTGAGACCTGAAGAAAAGACTAAAAAAAAAAAAAAGACTAGTACCTTTGGGTCTCCTTCCTAGCTGCTTGGTAGACCAGTTGCTAACTCAAGACAATGAAGAGCAACGTCTTTCCTTGTCGAGACGTTTTCCGAACACAACCTGAAAGACATTTTGCTTTTTTTGCGGAATCTGTTTCCGTTCGCCTTCCCTGCATTCTCACCCAGCCTGCCTGGGAGGATTCTGTCTGCGTGTTGCAGTGTCCCCAGTGCTCAGACTTTATTATTTACTGTATTTCACACGGCAGTCTTTGTCTAGCCCTCTCCCTCCAACAAATGTGCATTTTCTTTTCTTTTTCTTTTCTTTTTCTTTGCCAGGCCAGCCGTACTTAAGGAATGACGAGTTCCTTCCTTCTTTAAAAAATAAAATGATTTCAGGTATAAATCTTTATTCTGTTAACTCAACACGTAATTAAATTATATATACATGTGATATATATAATATAATGTAGGTACAATGTCATCCTACTGCTTTTATTTCTATTCTGTATTGGGTTGAAAAAGAATAAAAAAAATAGTTTAAGAAAAGGTTAACTGCATAAACTGACAAAGTCCGTATTTGTCAGTATGTACTTGTTTGAAGTTGACGGAAAACCCTGCCGCCTTCTTCTTCAATGTGTTAAAGTCTGTCTGTGAGTATAGCTACAAAGTGTTTCCCTTCAAATGTACAAATGTAATTTCTCATGAACTAAAAACGAGATGTTGAAAGGCAGGATGGAGCTCTGATACTAAAGAAAATCAAAGGAGAACAAAATGGCATATGTGTCTCTGAAGAAGTGCCAATAACTGTAGTTTTAGGGTGTTTTGTGTAAGTATTTTTTTTTTTGCAAATATGGACTTGAATTATTTTCAAAGATGCTCCTGGAAATGAAAACATGGTTTCATTTGCTTAGAAAGTAATCGTTAGTGTATTTTCTAGTGTGCAATCTTTCGCGTGGCCTTACATTTTTTGGGGTTTAATTTCTCCTTTTGAGGTGAGATCTGGTCCTCTTTCAGGCTTACTGAAGTCCCAGCCTGCGTTAGTTGTGTTTTAAGGTTGCCAGGAGAGTGTCGGTGCCATGCGCCTGTAAAGAAAGCTTAAATCGCGCCTTCAGCAAATGTACAGGGTTGGCTTCAGCCAAGTTTGGCACTTTGACTTTTCATGTCCACTAAACAACACACCATAAAGTATAACATGCAAAAAAAAAATATGAAAGGCATGTGTGTATTCTGTTTTTTGATCTTGATTATAATTCTTTCTCTTATATTGGATTGACATTAAATTCATTTTAATACTGAACAAAACGCAGGGAACTGAAGTCATTGGAAACACTAGAGGCTTTCTGGTGTACTGGTGCGCAGAGATGTACAGTCCAGGCATAGTGGTGGCAGTATTTCAAACACCATTTTTTTGTTCAGCGGGGCTCTGATCAGTTTTCTGGCCCTAAATTAGGAAAAGAGCTCTACACGTCTTAATTGAAGTCAGTCAAAAATAGCTTGATATTGAACATACTTCAATTCAAAATAATTGCAAACTAATTCCTTTGATTACAAGAAATAAAACACAGTGAAATTGTCTTTCATTCTGCATCTTTATCTCAAAATTAACACAGCATTGCCTCTGGTTATTTCAAGAGTACACAGCTTAAAACAAACAAAACATGATTCGTCCACATTTTATGTAGTATCTAATGAGCTGCCACCAACACATTTATATTTTAAAAAACATCTAAAATCACATTTTAGTGTGAAAGTTAATGTAATAGAACTGTGATTTGAAAATGCCTTCATTTAACACAGAAAATGGTGTACAGTTCCAGAGAATGTGTTAATAAAAGAGGTGTGGCACAAGAGATCTGTGAGATTACCACAATGGATAACACTGCAAATAACAGTATTTTGCAACTAATATGTTTTAGAAGCAAACTTCCAAACACTGGTGTCCTAATGAACTACAGATTCAAAGTTAGGTACCTCATAACATGCTTATCGATGAGTGTTCTGGCTCAGGTGAGAATAGTACATTTCTCCTCTGCTGCTACCACTTTAATACATTAATTGTTACTTGCAAATTTAAATCATACAGTAAATTAAATATCTGTTCAACCTAATAGAAGATAGCTAAGCAGCAACAACAGCAAAATAAAATCCTATTTTGGTAAGAAGTTGATGTTTCCAACTACGGCTAACATAGAGACTTAAAGTTACTCTTTTTATAATCTTGTTTCTTAATTATCAGTTTTAATTAGAAAGGGTTAATTGGTTAATGTTCTGTATTGGTAACACTGATCTGATTCTGCTGTGCACAGAGTAGAACCACAGCTTTTAAACTGTAAAACCACAATTTCACAAAATCCAGAAGAATGGTAAGAGTTTGCTACAGTAAACACCACATTCTGGAAAAGATCCACCACAATCCGAATAAAATAAGACTGCATCGTTTTGTAAGGTGTCATGTGAATTGCAAGAGAATCTTGGTGTTCACATTTATAATTTTGTCCTGTTGGATTTGAAAATGGTACATGTTCCTAAGAAAAAATGTAATAGATTGATTGGAGATTAACAATCAATAATATGAGAACATAATTTTATCTATGACATTGTATGCCTACAGTATATACAGTATGTTGTATTTAACGTCAGGTATTGCTAGACTGGTTCACATGAAACATATACAGAGATAAGGTATAAAGGCTTAGTATATCATGATCATCACATGCTCAATGTATCCTTTGTACATACGTATGCTTTCACTACAGTCTGTGAGAATCACATACAGTATGTATGTGCAACTGATGTACGACACATTAAACATTCGCATTTTGACTATCTTTTCATTTCCACTGCATAGCGTGTTACATGCTGTTCATGAAAGAAAATCCCACTGCTCTTTCATAAGCAATTCATTCACGTTTCATATACTGTACATCACACACAAGTAAACTACTGATGTGAACAACATTTATAATAGAAACCCTGAAGTTTTTATAAACTCCACTCATGGTAAATATTAATGAGATCCTCAATATCCAGGAGCAAAATGCTGACACTGTACTCTCCTGTATGTGAATATACTGTAGAAGTTAAAATGAAATATATTTTTTTTTCATCTGAAATGAATTCCCAATACAAGGTTTGTGAGCTGTTCGCAAAACCATATCAGTTTGTTTCTGTCCCTGTGCTAATGGCAGTGATAAATAAATGACCCTAAACTTTAAACAATTTGTAGAAAAACCATATTTTTTCCTCCCAATTGAAAATGACATCTTGGAAAACAAAAGAAATTGCTCCTCCAAGGCTGATGTAATTTCCTACAGTTGAGCAGTGATATAGAAAACTTTGTCAGTAACAGGAAGCCCATACAGAAAACAGAAAACAAATAATAAAAGGGTTATTAAAAACAAAACAATCTGTGAAAATTGTCATTTTGTAGGGAACATTAAAGAGAAACTTTTGCACAACACTAAGACAAGGGAGGTTGGTACTTGGAACTGTTCATTTTTCTATGAAGACTCACTGGCGATTCTTTGTTACATTGTGTATAGTGCTTTGTGTCTAGTGTTCAGTACTGCATTACAGTACATTTGAAGGGTTGTCATTCTAGAATCCTGTGTCTGCCCTCTTTGTACCCTGGAAAGCTTTCAATTCCTGTTATATCATTTCAGAAGATTTAAACAATAGAAAAAGTAGAAAAGTAAGAAAAGGGAGTATTAAGAATAGTTATGCCCAAATGTGGGCACAGATTTCATTTCTGTGCTAGCTAATAAGATGGTCAATGGAAACATTTGAGGGACACTTTCATTTCCTGTAAAATGTATTATAGGAGATGCTCTAGGGAAATATCAGTATGAATAGCATTTTTCTTTCAACAATTAGGAAATCTTTTTACAATATACTTACTTTTTCTGATAAAGGTGTTCTACTGAGCCATCAAGCATGTAAGCGCTCACACCTTTTTCTCTTATGAGGAGGAATCTCCGTTTACAATTGGAAAACAGATTAAAAGCTGCAGGCATGCAAATCACACTGTCCTTAAAAGGTTTAATGATCACATCCCAGTCAAAGCAAAATGCTGAAGTAGTTGAAATAAGGTCACACAACCATCTGTGAATCTGAGCAACTAAGAACTTATTAGACAAGCTCCATATGAGACAAGCTACTGTATACAGCCCATCTTTGGTTGCTATTACTTATCTGATACTTTATAAATCATTTTTTCCATAAAAGGGTGTAAACACACTGTCACAGATCTCCATGGAACTAACAGAAAGCAACTAGAACTATCATGTCAGATTTCAAATAGACAAAAATATGTTAAAGCAGATTTCAAGGGTGCAAATCAAGAAAACAGCTTTACTTATCTGGAGTTTAACCACAACTAAGATTCCCATGTAAACCTGTTGCTTCTGTCGGAAAAGTAAAACTATAAGGAAAGTAATGGACATTACATTTTCAGCTTAGTCTTCACTCAAAAAAATGTAAAAATGTCAAAACCTTGTTTTTAATGTCACGAAATAATGGCCTACACATACTTATACAGAGTATCGGGGTGTGCTTAATAACGTTGAGTTCTTTGTTTTGGAAAACCAACATTCTTTCTTAGATATTTGAGCTTTGCCCTTGAAAGTATAAGCCAGGAACAGTGTAGTTTAATAGATTCTTAAGTAGATTCTTCTTGCAGTACTTCAACAGAGCTACAGTACACTACAATGACAGTTACAGGCTAAACATCATTTCCAAAGAGATGGAGAATTGTCTGTCTGAGACCAAAGGAAAACTGTATTATCACAGGAATAGGTCCTGTTCTGAGAAATTTCTTATGAAGTTGTCACATCATTTTTGTTGACTTCAATATCACATCTAGTGGACAATATAATCTGTATCTTTAAAGTACAACATATGCTGTAGCTAATGTCTTCACTGTACGCTGAGATATTATCTGTGTGGCTTCGATTACATGGGCTGGAAAGAGTTATAGTTCCTACAAGCAGTGGAAGTACTTCTGTTAAACAAAGAAACAAAAATGTTTTTCTGATTTTTTATCCAGACAATCATATGTGACTAAAAGATGGGTAAGAAATTTACAACAAAACAAAAAAGAAGACAGTTTGAAACTAAGGGGCAGGTTTATCTTACTGCATAAGGGTCATGTAAAATTATTTACTATAGATAATATTACAGTCAGTGTTGTAACAGAGTAACATACTGGCACCCCCTCTGCCAGAGTGGGCAGAGGTCATGCATCAATTTAACGTGATCAAATTACGCTATGTGAACAAAATAACCCAGCACTGTAACAATGTTAATGTCACCTAACCTTTGTAGATCGCAGTAAGGTCCAAACAATGGTATTGTTGTGCTTGTTTCTTTATCAATAAAATGTTTTTTTTTATTTGTATATATCCTATTTTTATTTGGGGATGATGTTCATAGCAATGCATCGACCAATACATTTTAGATTCAAGAAAATAATAATTTCCTAGAAGCAGCCCAAAACATTATGAGTACAGTGAAATGAGGCTTTTACCATTTGTGAATCCCTGGTGATGTGATAGCATTCTTATATTACTGGCGAACGACTTGCAGTTTTCAGTGAAGCAGCTGTCTTTCCAGTTAACCTAGCTGGTAGATAGCAGTGATGGGTGAGCAGGATCCTTTCCTTTCAATAGAATTTCATATATACAGTAGAACCCATCTCAATATTGATTTAAATTCAGCAGATATGTCACCCTTCAAATCACAAATAGCAACCCACTGAAGCTCAGCAGGTGTGAACCTGGTCAGTACCTGGATGGGAGACCTCCTGTGAAAGCTAAGGTTACTACTGGAAGAGGTGTGAGTAGGACCAGTAGGGGGCACTCACCCTGCAGTCTGTGTAGGCCATAATGCCCCAGTACAATGACGGAGAAAGTATATGGTAAAAAAAGGTGCCGTCTTTTGGATGAGATGTAAAACTGAGGTCTTGACTAGTATCCTGGTCATTTTTTCCCACCCTTTCCCAATTATGGCCTCCTCATAGTCCCCATCTCTGAAGTTACTTTATCAATCTGCTCTCCCCCCCACTGATAGCTGGTATGTGGGGAGTGTACTGATGCACTTTGGCTGACGTTGCATCATCCAGCTGGGAGCTACATACTGGTAGTGGAGGAGAGTTACCATTATCTGTAAAGAATTTTGAGTGTAGTGTCCAGAAAAGCCCTATATAAGTGCATGGAATATGTATTATTTACAGATTTTCTCTTCGATGCAGAGAAGTGAAAACTTCTGCACTATGAAGACCCTGGAAGTCACAATCCGTACCAGATACCACAGAGAAGAGCTTTGTTCACCATCACTCTTAAAAAGTCAAGGGGAATTCAAAACCATCTGAAAGAAAGAGCAGCCTTAAAGGATGGTGACGTGTTTTTTCCAGGGATTTAAGATTAGATTGTCACAAAGGGAAAAAAAAGTGTATTCTAAGAAAGAAAAAGACAGAATAGGGAAATTGTGGCTACAATTGATGATACTCCTGACAAATCTCTCAGGTAAGACAAGAAAGAAAGAAGAAAACTGGAAGGTGGTGTATTGAGATCTGACCCAGAAAAAGATTATTCTTTTTTTTTTAATTGAGCTAGAAAAGTAGAACATCCAAGTGCAGTTATGTTATAGTGTTGTTGCTGGTTTCTGTACCTGTCTCATGTGCAAACATTGCTTTGCTTCATTTTATGTTCATTCTGCTTGAAGACAATATGAAGTTTTTGAATTCAATTAATTGATTTTTAATTTTAGTGCCAATTCCTATTATAGTACTTGATGACATCGAGGAAGAAACACAAAGCCCCTGGCAAAAATAAATGGCTACCATAAAATAGCAGGTCAGTGATTTTGAACAGAAGTCTGTTTTGAAGCTCAGATTTACTTTGGGAACATGACAAGTTATTCAGCATGAAATAATAGCATAAGTCATTCCATTGTCCTAGGAGAGAACTAGGAATGATCAGCTTAATTTTTATCTTTATATTCAAATCTTTGTATAGTTTTAATATACTTCAAGGAGACCTGAGCACTTCGTCACCTAAGGTATGGATGCATCTTCAATTCCATGTAGATGTATCTTTACCATCATGTCCCTTCATTACCATGTGGATGAAGGCCTTACCTTCATGGAGATGTAGCCTCTCCATCATGTGGATGTACCCTCACAATCATTATTTTTAGTGTTCTATGTAACAGATCTTTCAACAGTTTGCTTTTTCACTCTATGCTATTTAAGTACAGTATATACTATACCCCTCCTTATAAGCTGTAAACGAATTAATTTTGTAGAAACAAATGGAAAATATGAATGTTAAATAGTTTACAGCTCCATGCAATTTAAGTTAATTATTCCAACTTTAGCACTCCCTGTTCAGTCCCAAAGCATGCAATTATTCAAACTAAGGCAAAATACATTGTTTAATAAAAGCCTTACTTTTGTGCCGCTCACTGAATTGCCAATCATTAGCGTAAGATACAAATCTCCAGAGATGAGATTCTGTCAGCAATGAATTTGAACCATGTTTCCCTTCAAGTATATCACATTCACTTTGCTTGTACATGTTATCACAGGATCAATAGTTAATATTATGTAACAATGACCCACAGAGTCATCATCACAGCTGGCCCTCACAGCAGCTCCCAGATGTCAACTATAAACAATTATTTAAAAAGGAACAAAGTGTAACTTTTGACGAGCCTCGTTAAAATTCAGGACTACAGTACAGCACTCTGAAAGCAGAAAACGGGTTATACAGCTCTAAAATATTAAAGGGAAAACCAAACATAAAGGAAGCCAATGTTCTCATTTAGTGCCTTAACAGTTAGTATGGTTTAAATAGACTATTCATACAGTATACTGAAAGAATAGTAGCAGGACAAATTCTGCTTCCTTTAAAATGCAGCCCAGTACTGTACAGTATGTCTCTGCAGAGGACTTTCTTTGTTTTGTTTTGTTTTTCACCATTAACAGCAAATACATATTGACTGAATGTTAGATTCAGGAAGAGAACCTAAATGGGGTCAACTTTAACAAATGTGGAGCAGACAATACCAGCAGGATGTAAGATACTATATGTGAGACACACTGGTGCTGGCTTTTATACGACGACAATGTTGCCAAAGTGTGTGACCCTCTTGCTAGGCAGTCCTGATCCCTCCTCAGTTCTGTTCTATTTCAAGGGCTGGCACTTCAGCTGTGCTATTGTTCCTGCCGTTATTGGAACTCTGCATGCAGATACTGGCATGGGCTCACCAGCAATGGCACTTGCTAACATCTCTGTATAATGCTTATCTATGGGAGCAGCTGAGCACAGCATGGCCATACTGTAGCTGTTCACTGAATTACAAACCCAGCTTCCTGAACGATATGGTGCTCAGTGGGCCCTAAGATGGTACACAAAACAGTTGGAATGTAAGATGCTGTTGTAGAGGGAAAAGGCTGCAATTCTTCTTTCGCTCTCAGATGGTCTGTAAATTATTTATTGAAATTGAAAAAACTCAAGCATTCGACAACAGCTTGACAGCTTTCTAACAGTTCCAATTGCAAAACTTCATTACGTGTTCACACATCTTTATGACTTTTCTGAAGTGAATTTCAATATCTACTGTATGCCCCTGTTGAGTGTTGATATACAAGCGTCCATTGAAGTGACGCCACCTGATGGGTTGGCTGACCTATTGCATTTTCCACTCCTGATAGACTGACAGTCCAGTTGGAAGCGACCTCCCTGGAATTTTACAGGTTTTCTTCTCACAAGAGGAAATCTGGGATGACTGTGGGGACAGGAACCAGGCTTCTTCAGTACCAGATGAATTTTCCTCCATCCTGGCTGACAGAATATAGGCTAGCATGACCTGCTGCTGCACAGAATGAACCTCATCAGCCTGGTGGCTGGACTAATGCAAGTTGAAGTCTGCAAATACTATAGCTCTGAGTTAAAGAGAAACACAAAAAATGTTCTGGGCTCTACAGCAGGGGGTTGTGGGGTTAAACAGTGGCTGGGATGGAATACACTTGCACCCCCAAGCAAACCAAGAACTTGGTCTGCATTTGCCTTATCTGGTTAAACATGGAGTTAAAGTATTAGTTTTATCTGCTTGAAACTGACGAATCCTAGTACTATTGCACTTATACCTTGCCAATCCCAAATAAACATACAAATCCTGGAAAGATTTTTCTCCACAATCCATTTGAGTTTGACTGAATATTGTTTATGGCTCTGGGAATCCTATAGGAGATTTCCTTCGGGATTACTTTCCCAGTAAAGACAGTGGAATTATCAAGGATGCTTACAGGATTATGTACAGTATAACACAACATAACATCACTTTATTAGCCCCTTTACAATTTCTTGAATAAGGAATTTGTCTTTTCACATACAGTATACGTCTGGGACAGCAGAATGTATAGTATGTGTTTGTTCTGCACAATACTTTTGCTGCAGTCTTGTGGGCCTTTTTATGCGGCCTTCAGTTTCATAAGTTAAAAAAAATCTAAATTAAATAAATATGACATAAAAGACAAAGCAACACCATGGCAAGGTGAGTCTACATCCCTTCTGCTTTTGCACAGAGTTCACACAATCAAACTCCTCCACTGCTTCCTCTGGTTCACACAGCCCTAACCTCATTATCCATCACAGTCTGCTGTACAGTATCTCACTGGGGATTTCCCACTCATGAATTTCCCATGAAACGCTCCTCAAAATACAAGTTGAGGTCTCCCATGACATCTTCTACATATCGCATATACTGTAGATGTGCCTCTGCTTCCTAGAACCTGCTGAAAGAAAGCCCGATATGTGATTTGACACATTGCCAATTGAAAAGAAATCCTGGAACCTGACAGCCATAGCCTTTCTCTATGTGAATTCTATCACATATTTTTCTCATCCTTTCATTTTTTTTTTAAGCTCTGGAATTTGACAGAACATGGGGCAACATTAGAGTGGGAGTCATGGGTCGAGAGTGTTAAAAAGCCGGGATTTCTTCCAGTTCAGGGTGGCGGAGGGCAGAGTCAATTCTGGCAAGAAACTGGTGTGAAGCAGGGTACACCCTGGAAAGGACCAACACAGAAACAGTCGTGCAAACAATCACACTTAAACTCAATTTACCTAGAAGCCAATTAACCTACCAGTATGGTAGGTTACCTACTGTACCTACCAGTATGGTTTTGGAATGTGTTGGAGGAAACTGAAGCACTCAAAGGAGTGGTAAGGGTAGATGTCATTCAAGCAATTAAGAGACTTTATTTCATCACCATGTGCATTTCATATCTATTAACATATAAGAATACAGTATTCCTGTCCCTTTATTGAACTAATTTGGAAATAATGCTATGAAAATGCAGTAAATTCCAAATAATTTGTTTCTATGTCATATTGGAAACAAAATGTTAAGGCACGTAAAAACATCATTAGAATCTCATTAGACAGATAAGAGTTTTAAAACTCTAATTAAAATGCTTAATGTCATGGACTTATCTACCATAAAAATGTCCCCCAGTCATTTACATTAAGGGTATCTACTCCCCTTCTGCATCTTCTGAATGTTGCTGAGAAAGTGTGAGGAAAAGGTCACTGTGTCCCAGCAGACTGAAGAGGAAAACAACCACGCTGTGGTAGATTTTAGATCTTTACAATAACACGGAGCAGCTTAAACTCAACAGTAAAATTATAAGTGGTTAAATCAATTGGCTGGTATGGAATTCTGATAAAAACACAGTGACTTCCATGAGCTCTGAACAGAGTTTATAACAGAAGTTCAGGAGGAAAGTTTGATTCTAATCTTACTTACATCTGCTCTCCTATGTTTAGCTTGCATTCTGGACTTCCCTTTGTGCACTCCACAAGCTTCACTCTTGTAGCAGCACCCTGGCTCATTCCTGATGAAAATAAGGGGGTTCAGTGGCCTTCAGTCAGCTAGGTGAGATAACCTCTAAAACATTCATCCCTCTGTTGCATTCATGAGGATCCAACCAAACTACTGAAAATCTACTTTGCAGAATTTAGTTACACACATTTCTCAAACTGTACAAAATGTACAAAATAGACTGGGAGAGAGAGGGAAAGTGCCATAACTCACATTTTTCAAAATATAAATTCCAAGATTTTCTTGAAGTATCAAGAAAAGATCCATTTCATTTTGGAAGAAATTCTGAAGCTTTGGAGTAATTTGATATCTATAGTATGTGGGGAAGCAGTTTGCATATTAATGTCACCTGACTGAATTTAGATAACATCACTGAAGTACTGCTAGCTTGACTTTATTGGTATTTATGTTGTAAGTGTTGAGTTAAAGGGTTCAATGGCTTAAGGTAAAGGTTTTAACATCACTGCCCCTAATTAACAATTTGGCTATGTTTTGTAACGTAGGTCTCATTTCCTCATTTGTGTACAGATCCTGTGTGCTCAATTGTGTAGCTTTGTGTTATAGAGATTAAGTTTTAATGATCTTTAACAGTACAGATATGCTTATCTACCCAAAACAGGCAAAGTATAGTACATGTAACATCTCTGTCACTCAACCATCTTATTCAAGGAGAATGAAAATGACATACAGTACAGTACCTGTATTTTTTCTAAATCTGAAGGAGTAGGCCCACTTACAGTATACAGCTGAAGATCAATGACTCTCCACTTAATTTGTTCTGAGATATTTTTGGAAGAGTAGAAATAGCAGTGTTTTATCTTATAACGTTAAACAGTGATTCTGAAGCTTAACTAATACTTCTGTAGTAAAATGTCCGTAATCTTGTGACAGGACCTAACAATATATCCTATCTTTCTTGTTCAAAGTGTCTTCATCGATATGAAATGAAACCATTCTGTAAGATCATTTCATATTCTCATCTGATCCTTTCTTCTCATCCAATAGATGCCCAAGGAAAACTTACTAGATTGACTGTTACTGATATTAATTATTGTTAGTATTACAATGCATTACTGTTTAGATATTTGTGGTGGGTGCTACACATTGATGGTGGTGGAGGGGAGTCAATTTTCCTGTAAAGTGCTTTGAGTTGAAGTTTCAGGAATTAAACAACATATACACATGGCTGACTCAGAATCTGATAAATAAATGGTTGGTGGCATTAGCCAATTAAATGGTCAGACCAGAGCTTCTAACCCTATAATGTAGCTTCTTTGTGAATCCTTTAATGGATTTGAAACACTCGATTTACTCCCTCAGAGCTAGTAAATTATACATTAAGTAACAAGGTAAATAATTAATTCCTTATTGCCACAGTAAGGATAAAGCAAATAGAACATAATCGAGGCCCAGATAAACAGCATTCCTTCTGCCAGCAAGAGGAACATGCTAAAAAGACAGTGAAGAATTGGTTGTTTCACAAAATGTAATGGGAAGAATTCAATCAATTTGCAAAACATGTTTTGTACCCCTTATATATTTTTAACATTTAACAATTCAGTGTCACATTCCTTCATTTACTTGACACAGATCAGTACACAGAGTATTGAATTAGATATTGCATGAATTCGATATTAATAATAATAATAATAATAATAATAATAATAATAATAATAATTGCTTACACTTATATAGCGCTTTTCTGGACACTACGCTCAAAGCACTTTACAGGTAATGGGGACTCCCCTCCACCACCACCAATGTGTAGCATCCACCTGGATGATGTGATGGCATCCGTTGTGCGCCAGAACGCTCACCACACATCAGTTTTCAGTGGGGAGGAGAGCAGAGTGATGAAGCCAATTCATAGATGGGAATTTTTAGGAGGCCATGATTGATAAGGGCTAATGGGAAATTTGGCCAGGACGGCGGGGCTACACCCCTGCTCTTTTCGAGAAACAAAGTCAATGTGAGTAAGTTACAGTAAATTTTGTCACCCTGCAAAAAACAAGTAATGGGTATTACCACCTAAAACAATATGGAGCCCGTCTAATGTTAAAGGTCACATTTTCACAGCTTAGCATATGAGTGTGGCTGTAATGATGAATTCACTTAGGTGACTTTAAGAACGTCATTGTGTGATTGATATGTATTTTAGTAAAAAATAACTAGTCTGTATTATGCATTCAATAATATTCAAACCATTTCTTCATCAATTAAGCATATCGTTCCCTCTACATGTTGCTCACAATACATGCTTAGTGATTGCTAGGCAACTACTGTACAGTGACTAAAAGCATTACCAAATTAGTATAGCAGAACATCACTGAATACCTAATGGAAATGTAGGTAGTGAAGAAAGGTGCTTTAAAGAATGGGAAAAATGTGAGCAAGATAGTGCAAATTCTTTCCTGCAGACTCTAATTTGTGGTATGTGTTTACATAATTTTCCATATCATATGAATTCAAATTATGGTGCAAAAGTGCATCAACAGAAAATTGCATGAAATAAGATTCCAGTAAATGTGTTGGATCCCAATGAATGCGATAGAAAGAACATGTATTTGGCCTGACTTATCTAGGTAAAGGACTATAATAATAATAATAATAATAATAATTGCTTACACTTATATAGCGCTTTTCTGGACACTCCACTCAAAGCGCTTTACAGGTAATGGGGACTCCCCGCCACCACCACCAATGTGCAGCCCCACCTGGACTGGCAGCCTATCCGAGGCTAGGCAGGCTGGTCATTCCACCCTCACTATTTGAGGATTGAGCTAGGGAGCTACTGCAAGGGTCTAGATGGGGAGGTAGAGGATATGTGAGAGAGATATGCAAAAGAAAGACCTGGTAGTGAGACTTACAGTACTGTGTATATGTACTGTACCATACTGTAGGTGAGTGGACATGTTCGGGATTAGAATCTGACCTTTCTCCTGAATTTCAGTTATTAACATTAACATTATAATTGCATTTTATCAGCTCCGTGCAAAATGATTCTTCCTAATTTGATCAAATAAGAAAAATATTAATTATATTTAAAGAAGAAAGTGCAGGTTTAAAAAACATTTTTTTTTTACAAAGGGAAACATGGTTGTTGTGAACAGGAGGCCCTATTTTTATACAAAAAGACACAATATCCCGGCTTCTTTCAAGAAGCATCCGAGCAAGATCCTCAGATCAATTAAGCTAGATGGGCATCCTCTCATTTGTAACCTTTCTTACATTCTTTGGAAAAGATGGAGATGTCAGCTTTGTGCAGTACTTCCATTTCAGTACATATATGAAATGAATGCTAAATAAAACCCCTGTTGCAATTTAAATAGGAAGCAAAGTTTATTGTAATATTACTGTAAGAATACAACTGGTATCATATTTGACTCATGTGTTTCACTCTGTCATTTATTATTTATTGTTCTCATTTCACTTGCTTCCAAAATGATTTGAAAAGGCAATACAAGGTGTACAAAATTTCCATGCTTATTATCACAGGCTGTGAACCCTTATCATGTGACACTTGGCAGTTCAAAGCCTGGTGTCCAGTGATGTTAGCCTGGCTTATATTTCTCAATAATGTGATAGAATCTTCCTGAAGATGAGCTTTGCGAAAATCAGAATGCCATTTCAAACAGAAGTTTGAAGCAGGTATAAATGTACTGTAGACGAAGACTCTGCAGTATATTGTAATTCATGAGGGTGTTATATAAAAAAGCTTCAAAGGTAAAATCTTAAATTGTATGAAATGTTTTATAGATCACCCTTTAAAAGTCAATGTAATGTAAGAAAATGCATGCAGTCTAAAGACTGCCATGAAAAAGCTACCAGATAAGCTTGAAATTTAACTGAAGTTTGGGAGGGATGACTACAACAAAGCCGCTTCTTCTTAACCATAATCATTCCTGACATCATTTTCAAAAATGTAAATGTATCATACATACTGTAAAACCCTACTTTTTCATTTCTCATGTAACCCTTCTCCAAAATCCCAAATAAGCAAATGTATATAATTCTTGGGTGTTAGTGTTGTTTGTGAAACTACTCTTAAAATAAGTGAACTCAGTCCTGACCTATTTTGTACTGGCAGCTTGTGAAAACGGCTTTCCCTTTGAAAATGATTCATTCTAAATTCATTGCAAATGCAAAAAAGAGCAACGTTATTACAGACTGTATGAACATTTTGACAAGTGGGTGATGACATTAGCAGTAAAATGAAATGCACAGTTTGGGCTTCTGAACACAAGACGGTATGCAGAATGATTTACAGAAACAGAAATAAGATGCACAGCAAGTGTTATGCTTGGAGGATCTTGAAAGTATAACAGATAGTGATTAAACATGCACAGCTGAGTGTGCTCTCAACACACATTTATGAAGTCTGCTGTCAAATCTATACAGGCATCCCAGAACTTTAATTGACATGTAAACTTGTTACAGAAATGATTTTTGTAAATGGTGGTCAAAGTTTACTAAATTTGAGCTAACACAATAGAAATTGTTATCCATTAAAGCACGCCTCTGCATTCACATCCAAGAATAGGCTCCGACGTTCAATCTTCTACTCTGAAAATATTTTTTCGATTAAAAATTACCATACAAGTAATACTGCAGAATAATTCAGTGTATTAATTTGCAGATAGTCAAAAAAAAGCTTGGCTATTTAAGTTTGAACCTGCAAAACCTCTTCATTTTTATTAAAGTCCACTGCAATACATTTTCGTGGTTATTCAGAGAATTATTTTGCCATGTTTCTAAAAGGTTTAACACTTAATCCTGTCTTCCCCAGACCTGCAATTATAGTCCTGCCTTATCATGTATACAGTATGTGTATGTATAAGATATACTTTACAATGAGGCAGGATGCCTAAAATATCCATTAAAAATTTAAATGAAAAATATTAATAATTTCCAGAAAGAACAACTGCTTTGAAAAATGAAAGTTCTTTACAGACGTTCAGGACGCATAATGACAGACACAGCCAATTTCACCCGGCTGTTTAAAATCACAATCATTACTGACTTTCCTCAATATGCAACTTACCTTGCATTTGATTCAAGTATTATTCTTTATGTGTGGATTGTGATCCAAACTTCAAAAAGAAATATAATCTATTGTACTTTTGTACGCATTTTGTCTTGTGCATAATTTACCATGTGGACTATGCTGCACATGTTGACTGAATAAAACAAAAACATTTACAGTATACTAAACAGCCAACAACACAGAAGGAAAAGAAAACTTCTCTACATGCCTCTCTGTAACCTTTAAACTGAACACTGAACCCTAAGACAGAAGGAAAGAAACACAGCTCTGTCCTTTTCAAAAAGATTCCTCGTCACTATGGATTTGCATGTCTGTCGGAAGAACTTTCAGACTCGAACAAGAATTTCCAGCTTCTCATTATGAGTGTGGTATGTCGTCTCCCTCTGCCCCATTACTGTTCCTACCACATTTAGCTTTACTGCACTCCCTTACATAAGGGAGGCCAGCAGGGGGCGCTCACCCTGTGGTCCATGTGGGTCCTAATGCCCCAGTATAGTGACGGGGACACTATACTGTAAACAGGCGCCGTCCTTCGGATGAGACGTAAAACCGAGGTCCTGACTCTCTGTGGTCATTAAAAATCCCAGGGCGCTTCTCGAAAAGAGTAGGGGTGTAACCCCGGTGTCCTGGCCAAATTTCCAATTGGCCCTTACCAATCATGGCCTCCTAATAATCCCCTTCTATGAATTGGCTACATTACTCTGCTCTCCTCCCCACTGATAGCTGATGTGTGGTGAGCGTTCTGGCGCACTATGGCTGCCGTCGCATCATCCAGGTGGGGCTGCACATTGGTGGTGGTGGAGGGGATCCCCATTACCTGTAAAGCGCTTTGAGTGGAGTGTCCAGAAAAGCGCTATATAAGTGTAAGCAATTATTATTATTATTATTATTATTACATAAAAGACTGGATTCTAGCTACATTGCAAAGGTCTATCTACAATCATGACATTCCCTCAAAAAGGGATTGCAGCAATGATATTTTTTTCCCATAACAATCCATCTCCTTCATCCTTCCATCTTAACTCTGGCTCAGGTGGCATGCGTCCTACAGTTTTTGATGTTTGTCTTTCTTCCTGCCTCTGTCCCCAGTATCCAACACTGCCCTGGGCTCTATCTTGGCCTCTGCTGCTTCTGATGCCACCTTCTTTGCCGTGGGTCTGTCTGGGGTCCCTCAGTCAGCAGGTGTCCTACAGCTTTTATGCATGCCTTCTCTTCAAATGTTTGCCTTCTCTTTTAAACGTAAAGTCTGCATTTTCCTACTATGCTATTTTCCTTCTTTCTCTGTGTCTACATTGGTGGTTCTTGCGATTCCCTTTTATGTTTTTGGGGATCCTAGCCTCCTCAATCCTTTAGCC
This sequence comes from Lepisosteus platostomus, assembly GCF_059453375.1. Classification (NCBI taxonomy): domain Eukaryota; kingdom Metazoa; phylum Chordata; class Actinopteri; order Semionotiformes; family Lepisosteidae; genus Lepisosteus; species Lepisosteus platostomus. Next base: position 4,916,102 of record NC_142613.1, read on the forward strand.
AGGAAGCTACCCTCTTAGCATGCAGGTTCAGCCAAAACGTATTATACTTAAGTATACAAATTAATTATACTTTAAGTTCACAAATGTTGAAAGGGATCATAGATTGTATAATTCAGATTTTGCGCAAGTTTATAGTTAAAAATAATGTTTTGTATTCTGTCATGAGAATAGATTTCACAGCAAAAGAATAAAAATCAAAATTGATTTTAAGACAATATATTGCCGACAGTGCTAAAGAAGTGATGATCTGCATAACATGTATTTAGAACTAATAGAACAAAAACTACAAAACACGTTTTATTTGAGGGGTCTCAGAAGCCCTAATCAGGTTAGTCTTACAGGCCACTCTAATCAGACGTTCAATTGAGCTAGTAATTTCTTCAATTAAGAGAACTTTTTCTCAGTGAGAGCCATTTTGATTTTTTGTTCCCAATTATTTTTAAAGTAGGCCTGTTAACCTAACAAATCACCTGATTAATTGAGACAGCTTTAAGATGCTGATGATTTAGTAGTTACCCATGAAACCTGATGAACTCCTATTATTTATAGCCTGCTTTTTGATGTTATTAACTGCTGCAGTTGGGCCTCTGCTTTTACTTAAATCCTGTACAGCGTGAGAGACAAACAGCTAAGCAACAGCCAGTTTCTGAGCTCACTGACTTCCTGAACCCAGGTTCCATTTTAACACAGAACATCTCAAGGGGAGGAACCTTGGGGTCATAAATATCGGCTGAGCCACCAAGGGCTAATCCACTCCTGAAACAAAAACGAGGAAGAATGTGAGACCGAGCAACACAAAAGCAGAAAAAATAAGGACATATAGAAATTCATATTTATCTCCATTTTGTTGGCTTTTATACTAAAATTTTAAGTTCTGTGTATGGGGTTTCACATGCTCTGACCAGTGCTGTCTCCCAAAAGCAAAGTTGGCAAATGTCTTCATTTCTGAAACATCCTTCAGGAAAATGGTACAGGGAAAACAGAAAAGAAAACCAATAATTAATCTTTGCTTGCATCAATAAAAGTGTTTGGATTACAGCACAGCCCTGTAAAACTATACATTTCTTCACATACTGGAACAAACTACCCAGCCAAGTTCTGGAAGATGGTTCACTGGAATTCTTCAAGAACGGTTTTCATGAACCATGTAACAAAAACAAACAAACTTCCTTACAGGAAGGTCTTCTGAGCTGCACACTACATTGCATATCGAGCATTAAATCTGCTTGTTTAAATTGAATAAAGCTTGTTCTCAGTATGCAGGTAAAAAAACTTTTCCTTCAAAAAGTTTTCCTTTACGGTATGAGCTACAGTATAATACCATACACCTCCGTACTCTACTATTAAGTGCCTGACATGCTCAATAGGAGTAAAACTGCATTTGTTTTTTGTCAGCCAAAGACAAACAGCGACCCAAAATTCATTTATTGGGAAATGATTATGGATGACTGACAGCCCCGCTCTAATGCATGAATTTTTATAGTCGTTTCTTTTCCCTGCACTGTCAGGAAGGGACCATAACGCTGATGGCGCCAGTGAACTGCATTTTGATTAGGACAAAAGGCTACTGCCAGGGCCTGCAATGAGTAATTCAAGCTGCATTTGGAATTCATTCAGCAGATCTGACAATCGCATTTTTCACTATTTATTTACCATCACACTTCATCACATTTCATCCATACTGCGATACGGCTATGTGCTCAGCTTCACTAGGGAAGCGGGGATTGGATTTGTGCTTTTTACTATTGATTAAGATGATGAAACCGTCACTCTGGAAATATTATACAATGGCAGCAGCTCTCTCCTTTCCTTCAGCCGATACACTTGCATTCACGGTAGATGGTGTGCCAGAGGCTTCTCTTACCAGGAGATGCAGTGTTAAAGACCTTATTAATAATCAATTAATAAAGAAAACATTCACCTAATAAGACCATTATAGACAAGAAGAGGCCATTCAACCCATGTGGCCCATTTGGAAGTTAGCAGCTTATTCATCCCAGGTTCTGTGTTGGTTCAATGTAGAGGGTGAGTTTGTTCCATTCTCCCACAACCCTTTGTGCAAAGAAATGCCTTCTGTTCTCATTTGTAAATGCACTTCCCCATAGTGTGCACTTGTGACCCCACTGGGTAGTGTTTCACTCCTGTTACTGAGTGCTGTTAAGGGGTTAACTTTGTCAATTACCTTCAGGTCAAGCATTGAATTTGTTTTTCAGAATCTTTTCAGACTTCATTCGAGTTTCTATGTTAATCCATCAGTAAATCCAGACATAACATTTCAACAACATTTTCTTATTCACAATATACTAGAGTTTCAGCTTCTGAATGTGCCACCATGTCTACCTTTACAATTAGAAAGACAGCTAAGCTTTTAGATAATAAGATCAAATGTTTCAGCCGCAAATTGGAATTGAAATGGATTCAAGTTCTTAAAAGGTTGGATTTTCAATTAAATGAATGGATGAACAATAAATACATTTTGAGACACTGATGTAAAAGAAACTTACAAAACTTTAAATTAAAAATTTGCAAACTGTTAGTAAGGACAGATTGATCAGTTTAATTAAAGGTATAATTAAGTAACCGAGAGCTCAGCTGGAATGAAAGCCATTAAGGCTCTGGAACAAAATATGGTAGAGGAGCACCATGGGGATTTTTAATACACCCTTTTAATAAATAAAATTTGCAAAACAAAATCCCCAAACAAGAAACTGACAACAATAAATAGTGTTGTTGAAGTCCAACTAAAGTAACTAACACAATGCAACCAGGAGCAGCAACCCCGACAAGAAGAGTACATTAGCTAAGCTCATTATATTGAGAACGATTGTTGATGAGTTGCTAGAGTTTAAATCCTAGGTACATAACCTACAGTATTAGTAATTTATCTTTTTAACTTGAATAAAATCTGAAGTGACTAACAGGCCTCAAGGATAGAAATTGCTGATGTAGAGGACACACTTTGGAGTGAGAATGAATATGATGATCCTGTCGCTGCATGCCAACACGCTGGCTATGCTAATGGAAGGGAAATACAAAAAGTAATGGATGGGCTGTTTAATTAAAGACACGTTCAATCACGCATGTGCTGAATCTTCTCCGGTTCTCACTTATTAACAGAACAATGCATGTGTCAGTGCAACTGATATACACAGGAAAATATTTGTATTACTCCCACTGCTAATGTATGTCACTGTCACTGTTCTGTCCTGCTTGATTTGGCATTACTTCACCAGAATAAAAGGAAACATTTAGCACATCTTGAAAATAACAAACAAGGACTCTCGTAAAGGCTTACCAGAGGATTTCAAAATAAATGAAAATGAAGAATGATAGAATGATACAGTGGGCACACACGGGTTTAAAAAAAAAAGCCCAAAACACAGGGCATATTAAAATCTACCTGTCCCAGCCTCTACACTCGATCTACTGTAAACACAAACATGGTTCTTGAAGTAAATCTCTTCTTTCTGTTCAATGGATGAGAGACAAACATCCATGCGTGACTGTAAGGGATTGCAATCTGGTTTAATACTTAGATGTAAGTGGTCTGAATAAGCACACATTGATGATGAATAAGCACGCATTGATGATGTTCATATACTGTACTGGGTGAAATAGCTGTGCCTGAAAATATTTAAAGAAAAAAAAGAAATTTGTCTTCAGATCTTGACAAATCAATTACTATCTATAAACAGAAGAAGAACATAAGAACTGTTACAAATTAGAGGCAGCCATTCAGTCCATCTAGCCTGTTAGGTTGTTATTAGCTAATTGATCTAGATAGCTAAATCATCTGATGAGCCTCCTGTTCTCATATTCAAATGCAATTCAATGGAGGTTACACTTATGACCTCTAGTTTGTATTTCACACGTGTCTGACATGTAGGCTTTGAATTTTGAAGTTGTCTGTCATGCTACGATGGCCTTTTGTTTATTACATACCTTTCTCCTTTCATATCATAGCTCCTGTCATAGCCAGCATCCATATCACCCTGCAACTCACAACTGGCAGCCCACTGAAGCTCAGCAGGTGTGAGCCTGGTAAGTACCTGGATGGGAGACCTCCTGGGAAGGTTGCTTTTGGAAGAGGTGTTAGTGGGGCCAGTAGGGGGCACTCACCATGCGGTCCATGTGGGTCCTATTGCCCCAGTATAGTGATGGGGACTTTGAGTGGAGTGTCCAGAAAAGCGCTATGCAAGTGTAAGCAATTATTATTATATCTGTCCATTGCAGGGCAAGATCGAGATTAATAATAATACTAATAATGTCAATATTTTCAGTCAACTGCATACAGATACAGTAGCACCACAGGTCCATAATCAAACCCAGAGGCCCCAGCGCTGTGAGGCAGCTATGATAGCCACTGCACCACCACGCTGCCCCCGAATGCAACATCTTCAGTTATTTTTCTTGTCAACACATTGAATGAAAAGAGTAATTTAATGTGTAGAGGTAACAAGTATGAACAATCTCTGCAAGACTTTGTAGTGAATGCGTTGAATTTTGAAGGCCGTTTCTGTCTGATTCCACTTTGAACAAAGACAGAAAGAATAAAGACGCTTCAGCTGTTCTGCCTTCTGCAGGTGTTTGTTCTTTCTACTTTCAGTGTGGAATTCTTACTTGTTCCTTTGCCAAGGGCTCGCTGACACAGCTCCCCACTCAAACGTCTTCAATGTCAGAACAAAAGAACAAGTAAAGGTTAATTCTGCACCGAAAAGTAGAAAGAAGAAGCATAATGCACACCTGTAAAAGGCTCAATAGTCAAAACATTGTTTCTTCTTCCTACTTTTCAGTGTGGAATTAACCTTCACTTGTTACTTAGCAGCCAACACAGGCTAATGCCTCTCCCTGCTTGTTCCCGTGTGATGTCTGGTCATTGGCAATAAAAAAGACATTGACCTGCCAAAAGAAATAACTGTTACACGCTGTGTCCTGAATAAACAAAAGTTTAATCCTCTGGAATGTTTTGTAGCTTCTTTGTAAGATTTAGAACTTAGTCCTGTCACAGACCATCTTTCCCAGATGACATCATACTCCAAAGGTGAGAGCTATCCCGGTGTTGCCATGACTACCACAAAGCCCAGCTCTTTGCCTTAGAAAAATAATACACTGCATCGATGGGTGCAAAATACAAAACCAGTCTCTATGCTAGATTCCAGCTTTAAAAAGCAGGCTAGAGTAATAAGTTTTAATTTTTACAGATCAGTTATTTCTCTTTTCCTGACAGGTATTGTCTTCTTAAAATGAGCTATTGAAATTGTTCACATGTGTCACGCACTTGTTAGTGTGTAAGAGGTAGCAGTAATCCTGTATGCAGTGTTAAATCCACCGGCTTATGGGGTCAAGTGCAATTCAATATTAAGACTGGCCTTGTGCAGGCATGAACAAAATATGTTTTTTCTCCATTTTCAATTGCAAATGCTTGGCAACACAATTTCTGTTCCATATTGAAGTAGTCTCTTCGCAGAAAATAATTTATAAAGCGTACATGTGTTGTGCTTGCCCAAAATCACTTGCATATTCCACCTTGAATTAGAACTGCATGCTGTGGAGGTGGAGAAAGAATTGCAACAAAACTAAAAACGAAATTTTGTTCTTTTTAAAAAATATCATAATAAAGCATCATAATCCATCCCAGAGATGAAACCAACAGAAAATAAAGCTGAGCTGTCATTTTTTTTTCTGCTGAAAAAGTACATTCATCTTTGACTAGCCAAGGGGTTTGTTTTTGTGCTGAAACATATAAATAACCTATATAAAACCTTGCTGCTTTGTAGCCTTTGGTCTCTTCTGCTCTTAGAAGATAAGAAATGTTATGCCTGGTCAATCCTAGGAGACCTCTAAGAGAACCAAGATTGCACAAATGATGTTGGTGGACTAGTAATACTCTTCGCTCTGGTCAGAATTCCTAAACCAATGTCCCCACATAGGGACTGGGAATATTGTACCATAAGAGATGTGATACTATGGATGAGACATTGAGCTGAGACCCTGACTAATTGGTCATTAAATATCACACGGCACTTTTCAAAAGACGTCAACCCTGGTGTCTTGCCTAATTTCCACTCTGGGCTTGCAAAATCTGACCTCCCTAGAGTTACCATTAATTCAACTGTAATTGAAGCTATTTCTCACTTCTCCACCTGATGTGCCATATACAGTAGTAGGGCTCTAGACACAGCATGATCGCTGAGTGTCACTCAGGTTGGACTGCACTTTAGACTGTACTTAAGTATTGGTTTAAATGAGTCCCCACCTGTTCATACAGTGCACTGAGATCTTTTGGGATGAAAGAAGCTATATAATTGGAAGGAATTAATAACAGTATGGTAAGTATTGTAGTTATGGCACATACCTATTTCTTAATCTAGGTTGAAGAATATCTATATAGTACCTTCTCATAGTGAAATATTTTTTTTTAAATGAATGCAAGAAATGGTATTTACAGTATTTAACAAAAGTCTGGGAGGAAGTCAAATAAAAATGTCACACTTCCTCTAACTCTGGCTGCACACAATACTGCGCCCATCTTTTCTAGCTATCAGAATTTTGGTCTTTTCAGACACAGATGCTTCTCACAATCAGTGTTACTAAGTTCTTAGCCTTATCATATTTGCCTCACTTTGTTCATAAGTGTTATGACCCCAAGTGTCTAGGGGTAAAGGGGTGTAACATTTAGGATGATTTTTGGATGCAGGTTGGTTCTGGTGAGGGACTAAGGAAGCGTCATAACAAGTGTTGGTGCAAAAGTGATTATTTTAAGGTGAATAAGTGACTGGTACGTAATAGGACACAATAACACACAAGGAGAGGGAAGTAGAGCGCTGCCAAAGGAAAGAAAATAACAAACAAAATGGAGCTGGCTAAGAAAGTGAAGTAAAGCTGACCTTACTACAAAAGAAAACCCGAAACACACGGTCTTCGGCGTCTTCAAACGCCCTAGCTAACTTCACTGACTACCCAAAACCATAATAGACAAACGGCACTCACCCATACTAAACTAGTGTTACTAATACAAGAATCAACTACGTGTGTAGAATGTACCCAACAACCTAAACTAATCCTATACACAAAAGTTCACACAAACACACAAGTGAACTACTAACACCAATTAGGGAAAACGAGAGTAGACACAAGTAACAGGGTACAAAAGAACACGGAGGTTGAACATATAACATATAACATAAGTTTGGGCAAGGTAATGGCTAAATAAAGATAAACACACAAACGAAAGTACAAGGAGACGAACATAAACCAACAAAACAACAAAGCCAAAGCTATACGAAAACACACACGCGCGAAGTGAAACAAAATCGAAGATGAGCCGCGCGGGACTGAAGTCAAACGAAAGGCGTCTTCATTCTCCAACTTATATACTAAATAAGCTGCACTCTGATTGGCCGAGAATCTGATTAATGATGACGTCACACGGAAACAATGGTGTAATGATGACCAATGGGGGAGGGAGAACAATCAAGGTCAGGAAGTGTGGAACATAGCAACAAAACACACATGGACCACATACTGGGACGTAACAATCAGCCTCAAAATCTCCATGAAAAAAGCTGCTCTTCTCCGGCCATGCCTTCTGCTAGCCCACCCTGAAACTCCAAACAACTACAGACACTTTTTCTTTCCTTTCTCTCGTTCCCTAATCCTGCTTGTTCTGAGATCTCCCTCCCTCCTTTTGTGTCTCCATCACTGGTTGAGTGTCCAACCAAACACACCTATTGCTCCAGCCAATATTTGTTGTTTACTCTCTCCTTTCCACCCTGGTTGCTGATACTCACTCCACCCTTTGAGTATGAATGCACAGTGTCAGTCTGCGCTTGATTCTGGCCTAACTTGTTCAAAGCCCTCAATGTCCCTGGTGTCTGTACCCCAGGCATGGCACTGCTATAGCAATGGGTTTTTCCCCATTATTTTACCCCCTCACTGGGTTGGTGTCCAACTGTTGCAGTACCTATCCTCAACTTATTCCCCTCCCAAAGCTTCCACCTGCAAAATTAACTGATATTCTTTCTACTTTTGGGGGTTCTCCTTGGAATACATCCTTATCCATTTTAGTAAGTCGTAGATTTCTACCTATGTCTTACAGCATCTTTCAGTGCCCACCACAGAGTATAAATCTTAAGCTACAGTACCCATTGCTAGTTGTACTGTTGTCACATGCTCATTGACCTGAGTTCCATGATCCACATCATTCATGCCTATCTTTCACTTCTTTCTCCATCAGTAGTCCTTCAAAACATTGCATATTTGAATCTACATGATATAACAAGCTCAAACCTGCAATATACTGTATATACTTCTCATGCATTCTATTCTATGAGCACATTCTCCTCTCCTCAACCTTGCAGGGAAACCAAAATGCTCTTAGCTCAGAGTTAGTGCTACAATAGTAGGTGCTCTGTACATTTTATCCTATTTGTCGGCTTGTTTTGTAATGTTTAGAATTTGATTAAAATAATGAACATATATTGTTGTTAGGTACTGTATGTAAAATTGTTAATTCTTCAACATGAGTAATTTTTTACTTCAAGGGGAGGCTATTAAAAATATGATGTTCTATAAACTCAGTTTAACCTAAACTTTATGCAGCTTGATCCACTTAATTACATCGTAGAGAGAAAGGACATCTAAAGCACATTTAAACAGTTGCCAAAAGCCGAGCTGGACTTTACCTGCTAGCTTCAACCAATGTCCCATTAGCCAGCTGTGCCAGGCTCTTTCACAGTCCTCACAGATATCCTGTTCTGGCATGATTGTCTGCAAGCCTTCTACTGGGCAGACCTGTTTTCATTCATAATTTAGCTGATCGTGTGCACAAGCTTTCCGCTCACTTTGAGAAAAAATAAATATTAGGGGGAAATGTCAAGAAATTGATGGGTGTTTTTGTCAGGAATTAGCCAGGAGAAAATAAAGACATTTTTACAGTGTCATACATTTGCTCTCTGTTCCAGTTCAGGAAGTCATCAAGTTTTTTGATTGCAAGTTCTCCTGCTTGTGTTGACACATCCACGACTTGAGGAGGGATTTAGTTCCCCTTTCCTGTTCGTGACCCTGGATCTCATTGTATGGACGAGACAGCAGTGCAGCGCGGCCTTCACCCTATATCCATGCAAGTGGATCCATGCAAGTATATCCATGCCTCTAGTCCCAACACTGAACCAAACATTTGCCAAGTGTAGAAGTGTAACTCCATTAAAGGGCAAGCACCTCACTCACCCTCTAGTCCACGTCACAGACACATAAGTCTCCAGAACACTCCTAATAGGGGTTCTGGCACCATGTATCCACAAATTGCTTCTGATAGCATGCAGAGCAGACTGCATTAGTTTGACCTCGGTCATTGCTAATGGTTTTCCTTTTGTTGCCTGCCTCGTTGAAATACTTTGGTCTCCAAAGCCAATCCCTGAAAGCAGGCCAGGAAGATGAACTAGGCATCCTCTCAGAAAGCAGATAGATAAAGGACTAAAAATAGATATACACCTACATAGTAATAAACAAAGGAGCTGTAAAATTAGAATAAAGTCTGGAGTTACTTTGTTGTCTGTTATATGGGATTAGAAACTCTTCTAATCCCGTAAAGCAAGGTACACCCTTTCCTTTTTTGGGGACATTCATTTTTAATTTTAGATTTGCCCATAGAGGAGGAAAGCAAACCTAAAATACACTATAAATAAATCCAGAAACATTACTTTAACATTAACATTATAAGGGCATCACTACCTAATACTTAAGATCTCATTACTACCTAATACTCAGATTAAGTATTTAATACTTAAATACTTAAATGAACTGATCACTTTGGTCAATGCATTTGTTCAGCTGTAGAGTATTTTGTTTTCAAGTGGGACAGAAACAAGCTGAACAAAATTTATTTTTTCTTGCGGTGTTGAAACAAAGGCATTTGTCTGCAAAACAGAATTTAAAAACCTTAAATTAGTCATGGCTTATCACCTCTTTTAGTATTGCTGCTTCAGGTTCACATAGTTGAGTGTTTTTTCCTTGCAATCATCCCTACTGCCAGCCCACATGCTATATAAAGCCTGTAACTGTCATTTTATCATGGCTGCATTTCTTCCTCAGGCTTTGAGCTACATAATAATGTATTCCTTTTACAGAAGCACAATTTTTTTCCTAGGCTATCAAAGTGACATATTTCAGTGCTTTCAGAAAGTTTGAAGCAACAACTCGGGTTTGTTATAGATGTATCACAGTTTTAAAATTGCATCTTCCCAGGAGACTATAGTAAAGCACTGGCTCCTGTATCTACATTTTCTGTGTCAAATGCACATAACAGTAACAATGTGAACAGACCAGAGTAAAAAAGAACATCGAAAGAGCAGAAAGGAAGGGACTTGGAACTGGTGTCTGCAGGAACAGGCAGGATGTATTGTAATATCACAGAGAACATGCACAAAAACTACAAGGATATAATAAAGCTACACACATAAAGCATAAACTACTGTAGTATAGCTGCTGTTGCTCAAATGCATTCATTTAAATAGGTTTGAATCAGAGGGTGTGGTTACTACCATTACAAGATGGTGCTAAGCTCTAGTATGAACAGCCTGGGAGAAGATCAAAAGAAAATGGGCTAATCAATTTCTTATGGGTGAGCTTACTGCCTAGGCAAATAATGCAGTCAATTCCAAGTATGTTGCATGAGCAGATTTGCATTGAATTTAAACTTATACAATGCCCTTTATTATCCATACCCACATTGTAGAATGAGTTATGAATTGTGTAATACATCCAGCCTTATACAATTTAAAAATGTTAGACTGAGGTTACTGTATAATGGCAATACAAAAATACAAAATCATATTTGGAATAAATATCTAAATTCCAGATAGAAAACAAAAGGGCCATATTTATTCACAGCATACAGTAGTTAGGTTTTCCTTTACAAAGTCCAAATCTACAAAAACATTCTGCTCTTTTGAAGAAACCTGTGAAGTTTTGTGATATACTGTAAATTAAGGAAAACAAAAATCACATGAACAGAAGCATGAAACAAAGCACATAGAGGAAATGTTCTTGACTGACCTTCTAAATCTCCCAAACTTAATTCATTCAAGCACCTGTGATTTGACCTCAATAAGACAATTCACAAAGTGAAACCCAAGGGCCTAAATGTATAGCTCTTCTTCTCATAAAAATGGTCAAAACCTCCCTCATAGCTCCTTGCATGACGCAGTTAGTCAGTGTAAACCATTCTAGAGGAAGATTTGCCGAATACTGACTACAGGGGTGTGAATAAATGTGACCCTCGTGTTTGTGGTCCTTCTGCATTCATGCTGATATCATGGTTGGACTGTTCCTTCCTCTTTGTTATTACCTACATTTGGGATATGATTTTTACTTAATGATTGCATGGTTTCTGTTATAAACATTGAGTAAGAGTTTCTTTGCAACATTTAAATGTATGTATTCTGGGCACTCAACTGACTACAAGTGCTATGTCTGATACAGACCATTGAGAGGCCTACATATATTAATTATTCATGAAATTATTGCACTGAGACGTTCATATACAGTTCAAGCAAAACAAGGTGATGCTTTTCTTAGAATGAAACATTCTGCCCAAGAATTCCACTTTACTTTAACAGAAAATCAACTGATCAAATCAAAAAGGCCATTTTCGACAAACCATTGCAATAAGTAAACTTTATACAACATCAAGATGCTTGAGTACTGTCCCCTATTTACCAGGTGTCTACTTTGTGTTGTAAACCTCTGTCAAAGCAACTCCCTTAACATGACAGGTTCACATGCCTCTGACCTGGACTGAATTAATTAAAAGAGATTTCTCTGTAAAAAGTCTCTACGTTACTTCCATCATCCCCTCCTCTGATTTTAAGAGGTCAGTTTTGACAGGTATGCACAAGGCAGTCAGGAACAGAAATGTGAATGTCTTCTGGAAATCATATCAGAAGAAACAAGAGCAGCGTGAAATGTCACAGAAAAAAATAACAGTTTTAAGAGTGTAAGAGTGAAAATGAACAAACCACTGATGCATAGCAAAGGGCTACTGTATTCCACAAGTATGACTTCATTGAGGATATTTTCTGCAAAGGGTTTTAGATTGTATTTAGATTTTGATTGTACATTAGATTGTAATAACAATCTGGATCCCACACAGCACTAGACTAAAGTTTAAAGCTATTGTTCATCATGTGTTTGGCCTTTTTAGTTAATTGGTCTCATCTAATTTCTGTAACCGTGGTATTGGTATTGTTAAAATTATCCAGACTGAATAAAAAAAATGCAGATGCACTCTTATAACAAAAAAAAACATTTATTGGATAAAACAATTAGAAAACGGATGAATACTACTTGAATTGTACTGTACATCGATAGTACACTTTAATTGAAGGCAATGTGAATTGGCTATCTATGAATTGGCTTCATTACTCTGCTCTCCTCCCCACTGATAGCTGGTGTGTGGTGAGTGTACTGGCGCACTATGGCTGCTATCGCATCATCCAGGTGGGGCTGCACATTGGTGGTGGTGGAGGGGAGTCCCCATTACCTGTAAAGCGCTTTGAGTGGAGTGTCCAGAAAAGCGCTATATAAGTGTAAGCAATTATTATTAATTATTAATTATTATAATGTAGAAAGAAAGTCAAAATCAGGACAGTGAAAACACAATCTCCACGTTGGCCATATAATCTTAACACTCTCAATGTGAGACTATACACCGACACAGAGAACAAAACAAGAGAATAATAATTCCTGGATAATGCTGACGTTTTACAAGAAAACGTTCTGGATGGAACTGCCTGAATCAATGCTGAGTTTTGAGCTGGCAGATGAAACGGACAAACAAATATCTTAGCGGAGGATTCGGTAATTCACTGCCACCATTCATAAAGGGTAAACGCACACGGGAGCATAAAGCTTTACAGTAACACATGCATGTACTCAAGTCAATAGCTGTCAGCAACTGCATCGCAGCATTTTCAAGTTGCAAAAGCATGACAAGATGTTTAGGTTTATCTGGCAGCATTAGGAGACATTACAGAAGGAATTGCAAAGGCTTGGTGTGTCTCTTGAAAAGAAGAACTCGCAATGATTCTTTTAAAGATGACAGCCATGATGATCATCAGAGCCAAGTACTAGCTGTAGTATAGATGGATCTGTCAAATACGATCTTGTATTTGAAAGTCACAGATTGCTGGCTGTATCTAAGACAAGTGCAGGAGCTTGTCTTTGACAGGTTTGCCAAACAATGTCACTCAGGCAACAACATTCAACACTGCAAATATCACTTTCCAAAAACTTTTCTCAGAACAACAAGTCCATTTTCTTTCTCCACTTGGACCCATAATAGAAAGATACTGCATTTTAGAAACATTTATAAAAGCCTACAAAGGGAGATCCTCTTTAAATTGCCTGGGTGACAAACCTTATGCATGTCCTGCCAGTGGTAGTTGGAATAAGAGATAATCCATCCATTTCTTAATCTGCTTATCTAGTACAGGGTCATGGGTGGGAGCCTGAGCCTAACCTGGCAAGCAACAGGCACAAAGCAAGATACTGTACACCATGGACAGGATGCCAGTTCCTCACCGTGCACATGCAGAGAAACACAAAAGTACACACGCTCACAACAGGACCAATTTTACAGATGTCAATTAACCTACTGTACCAATATGTCTTTGGAATGTGGGAGGAAACCAGAGCACCTAGATAAAACCAACATAAACACAGGGAGAATATGTAAACTCCTTGCAGACAGCACCCCAGGACTAGAAATTGAGCCCAGGGCCCAGGTCCTGCAAGGCAGCAATGCTAACTGTGCCACAGTTCTGCCCTTAATAGAGAACATTACTTATAAATTATAAACTGCATTGAGCACTTAATATTAACAAATCCATTTCTAATTGATCATATTCAGGGAGCTGTTAGCTCACTATTATTACAAGTTAAACATACACAACCTCATGAACCTACATAGATCGCCCAGAAATGTTTGAGCAAACGCACTCCTGTGAACTGAGCAAACTAAAAAGCTGTTTTTTAATTTTTTGGCAGAAATGGCATGCTAGTAGAACAAATTACTTGCAGATTAATCCATGTTTAACTACTGGCCTTATAGGGGATAGCCAGAATGAATTATTTATAAGCGAGGAAGGGAAAAAAAAGTGTCCTCATTTCAGCCTGATGTCAAAAAAGCAAGAGGACTCCAGGTACCACTGAGTTTTCATTTTAATTAAATGGTCAATTAAGTCACATTAAATGAAGTTAATCTGAGTCAAATTCAAGAAATTGCTTCGTAGCATTATAAAAAATAAAATTCCTCCATCCTGCCTTAATTCCACATTCAGTTAAAGGTAAACATAGTGCATGACAAGTGAGAGTTTCTTTATACTCCTACTGTATATTGCCGTAAAATAAAACACAACACTTCATGCACAAAACCATCAGCACACGTGTATTATTTCCTTCTTACCACCCCTGGAAATGACTTTAGACACTGGGTGCAAACTAGCTATTAGTTATTTATTTTACAGTTAATCATGGAACTTTCTTGCTTATGTTCATTATCTTTATTGATGTACTGTATCATTGCACATAAACAAGCATCTTTAAAATTCTAACACAAGATCACTGTCTCTCTAGATACAGATATACAAGAGGAAACAATTTTCGTTCAGCATTTACAGGTTCATTTTCAGAACTTATATTCAGAGCCACATCAGACACTGGGTTTTATGGCACTTACACAGACTCCACAATTGTTAGCAACAAGACGGCTTCCAGACAGCTGCTTAAGATGCAAATACCACCTGGATGAAAACAGCATTAGCAGTTGGAAGGTTGTTTATTCTGTTATTCAAACCTTACAAGCACAAAGTAGCAAAGACTCAAATTACTCTTTAAAATTAAAATAAAATTACACCAGTTGGTAAGGTATTTGAAGTCTGTATTAACTAAGCCATTAAACTGTTGTTACAGTGATTGCCTGTTCAGAGCTAGCTAGCTGATCTTTGTTCTTTGGGTTTCTGATTTCCAATTCTGTAGCTGCAGTCTACAATTTACATGTGATTTATGGCCCCTGTTAAAACTTGTTGCAAAGTCTAAAATAAAAAAGTAATAACTATTACCTCTTTGACCTCAAAAGAAAGAGAATCATATACAGTATAGTGATATTTTGTTGTTTGTTGTAGTTTTGCACTATCTGGATTGCTTTTGCTTATTGCAAATTTGAGCTGCTTTACAAAGTATCGAAATAACTGTAAGGCTAAAACAATTGCCTGGGAAGAATGCATGAATCATGTCTTTTGGTAATATGGCTATAGACATATATCGATACAATGTGCAGACAAAACACTAATATTCTACTCAGTAGTGTAAAGCTTCAAATTCATTGTTACTCTCAGAAAAACAAAAATAATGGTAATTTAGGATGCTGTTCAATATTCACAGCATTACTCTGGGATGGCAAGAGGATTAGTGCATAATACTTTCCGAAATCTTCATTAAGGATTTATTGCATAATTATTCAAATTGAAAGATTTTACCTTTGGAATTGAAGCACATTTATTTCTCAGTTCATTACCACGGGGTGGATGTGCAAACTTCAGATCTTCTCTGATCAAGCTCACTATCATGTAATGTGACATTTTAGTGATTAGATAATGGGGATCATTACCTCTGCCTGAGGTTCTACTGAGTCAGACAATCCACTGTTATTACAAAATGAACTTGCATGAAAAAAAATAAAAGTCTCTGCAGCAGCGTGTGTCTGCAGCATCACTTCCCTTCCTTGCCTGTATAAATTAGGAGAGCTTCAGGGGAAATCACAATGTTAATAATTCAATTTAATATTCACAAAATGAACACAAAAGTGATGTCTACTGTACATCCACAATTGCTCTCCATTGTATTCTTTGGTAGAAAGAAAACAAGTAGGATTTAACATCAGATGTCCTGTGGATTATTTAGTCCAGAAATGGTAGATATTTCAGCTGTCCTGGTAAAAGTCTTCCCATCTTGATCGTGGAGTCAAAGACAACATAAGCACACTTATAAAGTGCACTTAAGATGCCCTCCTAAAGTGCAGGTGACTTCTTGTTGTTCTAAAAACACTGGCATTCCTCTTTCTCCTACTTGGTTTCCAGATAAATGGTCAAAATCATTCCCCAACTAGGGGATTGTTTTGCAACTGTTGCAAGCATATCAATTATAAATATGAATTCCTGTGCTTTGTTAAAGGAAATGAATCTTAAAAGGCTTAACCCATAGTATCACAATTAGAGATCATTAATGCATCACAAAACAGAATCACAGACAAAAATGCTATTAGTGTCATTGTTAATAATTAACTATTTGATTGGTTCATTCTTGTTAGAAGAAGAGTTCATGCATATCCCAGTCTAAGTGAACCACACAATTAAGTTTACAAAGCATTTGGTCATTCTAACATTTTCCTTTCTCACATCAACATTTCCATTTGGAATGACCTTACGAAACAGAGCCCACTGTCACTGTTTCTCTGTATATAACACGAGATGAGAGGTGCTCTTCCAAAACAGCAGTCATGGCATTAATAATGATAAATACAGAACAAGCAAAATGTGCTGGCTTTTGTAAAAACAGGATAGTATGACCAAGTCCTATAAAGATGTACTGTACTGTATGCCAGTTTCATTTCCTGTGCTTTTTAAATGAATCAACATTTTGATGTTGTTATTCTGTAGGTGCTGACTACCTTAATAAACCTTTAGAGAAACCAGGCTTTGACCAGTTGAATTATTGTTAGATTATTTGCAGTATTTCTTAACATTGCCTGGAAAACATTACTTTTACCTTCCACCAACACCCAAAAACTCCAAGCTATTCTCACACTGAGCTCCGGCGTGCATACTGTAGATAGATCACCAGGGAGCTAATAAACTAACTACAGTACATAAGATGAGTTCTCAGAACGAAAACAGATGCATTATTTATTGGCAGTGTAATGGTTATACAACAAATCCCTCATGTACATGCTTCACTGGTCTTGCTGGAAGTAAGCTTTTCTTGAGATGAAGCGGAAAAACTTCCATGTATCATCACTCGGACTCCAAAGAGGTACAGGAAACAAACATCAGCTCTAAATATGATTTTCTAATTAAAGGAAGATGCAAGGTAAAATTGATAATTTACAGTAGTAATGGATGGGTTGGACTAGGTTCCTTTTCAAAATGTGTTCCTGCTTTTACTGTAAATTTGGAATGTGATATCCTAGTCTGGGGCAAGAAAAAGATTAAAAGGAAAACTGACTCACCTTTACTGTATAAAATTATACTAAATAAGTCACCAAATAGGGAACAATGATGGCACGGTCATCAGCATTGCTACGTTGCAGCACGGGGTTCCCTGGGTTCAGTTTCTGAAGTTTGCAGGTTCTCTCTTGGTTCATTTGGGTTTCCTCACACAGTCCACTGACTTGTGCTTGTTGCTTGTGAGCAACATGCCTCTGTATTGGATAAAGTTTTTAGTAAAGAGATGCATGGAATTCTCCTAAATACTTAAGGGTTTCAATGCCTGAAAATGTAACAAAGCAAATAGCACATGGCATTTTTGAAGGCTGATTTTCCTAAAACATAAAGCACTATCTGTGAGCCAAAATCTGCACGCTTTTCTGACCATTCATAGTTTGTAGATACTTTTTTGTAGGGCTGATCTTTTTCCAAACAACAGGATATGTCTTTACTTTCTTTTTTCCAATTACTCCAAAAACTATTATTTCAGTAGTTTAGTCAAATTCTAACATTGACTAAAATGAACCGACAAATATAAAGGAACAGCGCTCTTAATACCTTGGCGTTACCTCACCTGGCCAAGAATATGTCACAACCTCCTTTATTTACAAGGAATGAACCAGGGAGTCAGCTGCAAAGGGAAGTTGTGGTGGACAGTGCTCTAGGCAGGCATGGAGTATATATAGCAGAAAGCAACATGTGAAATCATGTTTGATAGAGGTAATGTTCCCACAATTTGTGAATACTGAATTATATGATATGATATGAAACTGAAACATGAATTTCAACAGCAAACCCTATGCTCTAACACCTGAACTTTATTGAATATGTTGCCATTTCTTTTTAACCGGGGTCTGCTTCACAATTAACCTTATACTGTACAAAACAAGTGAGGGTACTTCCAAACCCACAAGTGTTGCAGTATACTGTACATTCCTAATGATGTCTTTTTCAGATGCTTTCAGCCCTCTATGTTACAGACTGTGGGATTCAGAGGGATGAATTCATAAAACCAATTAATGATGGGAATTTGATCTTAGTCTCAATCAGCTTCCATCATTTGCATCTTCATGATAAGTGTTTCTTTATTAGTATTTAGTAATGTGTTCAGTAGGGGCTGATAATGTCATTCAGAACAAAATCATTTGTAGCAATCAGCAAAATTTAAATTGGCATGCAGAGATTGAGCTAAGGAAAAAAAATGATTTTACATCTGCAATTTGATTTTTTATTAACTTTTTGGTACCAGGAAAATCCAGTGTACAGATCAATTTGGCACCCTGGCACTTGTTGTTTAGACAACATCAATCAGTGCAAAGTACAAATACAGCCAGAAACAGCCAGGTGTTCTCAATGAAATGGCTTAAACACACTGTCGACTTTGTTACCACTGTGAATTATTTCTTTGGATGGATCAGAAACATCTACAGCATTCAAACATTCTTCTAATGATACAGTCTGTCATACCACACTGAAGACAAAAAACTATGTGGTTTCAGTTCATTCCCTGTGTCTGTATTTACTCAGACAGATACTGTAGATCACACAAAGAGCAAGGTACTGTAACTCATGAATTTGATTTTGGGGATATACTTGTAGATGAACAGCCTTAATTTTTAAAAATGTGAAATGTACTTAATACTTTATTCATAAAATGAAAACAATGAATTCTGCTTGAATACATCAAAATATATTATTATTTAGATTATAATTTTATTATTTAAAAAAAAATTGAAATAAATATAGCAAAACACAAAACCTAAATACTGTTACTAGTTATACTAATAAAAATAATGAGCAACACATCAGACTCTAACATTGCATGGAATAAACCTAAAATGCAACAAACCTTTATTAACTCATAAGAATTTTGTCTTTTAGCTCATAAAAGCTGACAGTGTTTCTTACATAGACGGTATGCTTTCTCCTTCTGAAACTAATTAAGAAAAGCCCAAAGGGCACTCATTAATTGCAGGCCATAGAGGTGTTCTAGTTAATGAACTTGAAGGCCTTAAAAGCCAAGTCTCAGATGGATTTTGAAACAAAGCAAGCATATTGAACTAAACTTGTTAGAAAGACTAATAACGGAAGTTTGCATTGTTGATGGTCCCTAATGGTTCACCAAAGATATTTCATAGTCCTTTAATGGACTAATATAAGGGCAGACTTTCCCAACAATTTCTACAATGATAAGACAGTGTATTACACTTACAGTAGGTAACATGTTTAGACTTGTATGTCCAAATAATGAAATATTCCCTTATTAATAACCATTTTCTGGTTTCATAATTGCTTGTTTTGTATAGGAAACTCTATTGCTTGTCTAATATTTAAGCACATGCAAAATAGTTTTAACTATCTTATACAGGTTTTAAATCAGACAGACTTTCTTATTAGAAGTTCCAATTACTCCAGTTTACTTGCTTCAAATCTCATCTTCTAGTTCAGATGTTCCCAGCCTTTTTCAGTGTGTGGATTCCTTTTCATTTTCCAAGCAGTTTGAGAATCACCACATACTACCAGCTCTTTTTAAAAACTATATATGGAAATATAATGTAATAACAAATGCTGTAAATAATCCTAACTCTTTGAACATTTGTAATACACACATCTTAAAATACAGTATATTAAATTCATTACCTCAACAAATATGTTTGCAAAGCATAGCAGTGCCTGTGCATGAACTGTATTGACTAGCATAATTAAATGAGACAGCTGGTGCCATTTAGCAGACTTGAAAGACAGGATGTCAGACTGCAGTGATGATACTGTAGTTTTAATCTTAAATCTGACTCTACATTTTTCTTTTCCGCTGACCCCCTGCAGCAGTGTTTGCAGACAATGAGGGGTTCTCTGACCATAGATTGCACAGTCTGGCTTCAGCTGTACAGTATCAAATAATATTTCTTACCTTTGGGAGAAACATACTGTAGTTCTGCTCATGTACTACACCCCTAACTCCAGTGATTAAAATATTGATCTGTATGTGAATATGAAGATTTCAAATATCCCTGACAAGGCTGAAGCTGTTGAAAGGGAATTGAAATAAGAAGCACCTGAAATTTGTCTTGGCAAAGAAAAACTGTAGTGCAGAATATATTAAGAAGCCGAGGTCATTACACTCTCTGTTAGATTCTGCTGTAAGACTCAAGTTGTTTTATCGCACAGAAAGACACAATCTTACTTTGAAAAAAAAAAGATTTCTACTGACAACAGAGTTGTTATTTGTTATAAGTTATTAGAATTGACAAAATTAGACATTTGTCAAGAAGGGGTAACTACTGTAGGTCTACGGTATACGGTATCTGCAATAATAGTTTCATGCCTTGGGATGGACTGACATCACATCCATCGGGTATCATGCCTTGCACCTGTTGCATGCTGGGATATGGTCTGGCTTCCCTATGACCCTGTATTGATAAACCTGTAATAAAATATGAGGATAATCAATTTAACCTTGTTCCATTTTTTAAAAGCAAATCATTAAACAATGCAAGGCACAGCATGCTTACTTCAATACTACTGTACATGTTTTAATTAAAGCATAAATATAAGGATATTTGAACTTGTGAAAGCTGAGGTATTTTTTTTTTTGGATTCTCTTTCAAGTGTTCAGATGCAGGGAGTAAGTGAATCACACAGAACAAAACTAATATCTCTGCTTACTGTGTCACGTTAAGGAAAAAGTAACAATCAAGGAAATCAATGAAATTCTGAATGAGTAAGACATGTCTAATGATCACTAATATCAATACTCTATGTTGCACTTCACCAGTCTTTCGAGAATTCAGTGATTCAGCATTAACACCACTTCTGGGGAATCCCAGAATGCATGTCCCGCCCTTTTCAGATATTAAAAGCATCTATTAAGTCTGTGCTAACCTGTCTAAGACAATTTCATTTTATTTCTCTGATGTGTCCTTATTGCTTGTGGCAGTATTCTCTCCCCGGGTCTCCAAAGAGTAATTTGATCACCTTTTTATAACCTTTCTTTGATTTACAATCAGCCTCGCAGCACACGATAGGAAAGCTCTCTATTTCATCAGCAAAACTTAACAAAGTGGGAATGTCCATTAAGAGGTTTTTTTTTTCCTCCTGGTGGTGTCAGAGCAATAACATAATGAAACAGACAGACAGCGAGGAGGGGGAGAGCATGAAAACTGTACTACACTCAAACTGAAAACTAAGTGGTTTTCAAACATCCCTAGATGTATACGCTGAAAGCCTGTGAGTGAGATGTCGGGTGTAAGTTTGTTTAGGATGTGGCATTTCCACTGGGTAAGACACTTGCCTGTGATTTGTCAGTCTAAATTAAACTTTTTCTTTATATTAACAGAAGTGGCTTATTCTCAAATGTAATCACAGGCGAAACTGTTAAAGGTTCCACGCTGTGCTCTTCATGACACCAGCATTCCTGGGAGTGATATCGCAAGTTGCACACTGATGATGTGTTGCTTCACAATTTGGGGTACAACAGACACATGAGAAAAGACAAAAGAGAATCTTCTCTAATATTTTAAGAAGCAGGTTGTGCTGTGCTGTTGCTCATCCCTCCCTGTACAGCAGGATGCCTGTACAGCTTTTTCAAGTGAGACCTGCATGGCAGTCAAAAGATAATCAGAGATCAGTGGAACAAGAGTTCAGAACAGCCCTGCTCTAAGCAGCATCGTCTGCCTGGATTAAGCACTTAAACATTAAGGCAAGATCAGAGATCTGACATTCAGTACCTGCCCATGTTGGAATCACCAATTAAGAAGAAAACACAGATGCAGGGAGATACTTGAGACTGGGAGACCATTTCAGGAAACATGTCAGGACTGTGAGGATCAAAGATCTCTCCAAGCCCACAGCTTCCCATTTCACTTCTAACACCCATGGTCATACTGATCTCTACATCTGCATCCTCACATAGAACTCCTACTGCAGAAAGACATCCAAAACCCAAATTATCCTGTAACTAAGATTACAACTTTCCCCTTCCGCTAATGACAGATTTGCCTACTACTAATCTTTCCTATTCGTTTGAAGGTTATGACTTCACACCTCTTTCGGTTCTCCCTGAGTGTCGATACAGTATCCCTTCTCCCTTGCTCCCAGCTTCCTTTCAACTACCCTGTCTTTTGTTCTCCCATGCTTTATCAGATGCCAGTTTCCTTCTCCCTCACACCTCAAGAAGGCTCCATAGCCAAAATATTGTGTCTCATCTCATTTGAGCATGGAATAAACCTTTACCTGTTCCTTTGAACACACAGATAGGCACCTCCATTATGCCAGCCTTCAAAGACTTGCCATTAGACAAGCAGCAAGACCCCCAGTACCTAATGCCAGTTCTGACTAGAGGTTCTCCTGTTGGTTGAAATGCAAAACTAGAGGCATCAGGCCAGTCAACAGGAGATGTTGTTTCAATGGAAAGGCAACAGAGTCCTGACTGACACATCCCAGCAGCAAACAATTGGAACAGAAGAGGATACCAGTTACAGTTAGCTAGTGACACCAGGATCACTGAGCTCAATCTGCTCTTCAAGCCAGTGCAAGCCAGTTAGAAAATGGGTCCCTCGGGAGGGAATCAGACCCACTTTGAGGAACCACACTGTTTTTAAGTATACTGTATACAGCCATCTTTCCACCCATCCATCCTTTTTTTAACTGCTACTCCAGTTCAGGGTTGCAATGGAACTGGAACTACAGTAATCCCAGCAGGCAATCAGGGCACCCTCTGGATGGGATACCAGGGTGTGTTGAATTTAGAAATGGTTTGAGAAAGTGTCTTAAATGATAAGGTCAACAAAATACAATGTTATTGGACAATAAGTACTGTACAATAGTACGGTAAATCTGTGTCATTTTATTCAGCCACTAAAAATCTTCTAAAAAATTATCAAGCCCAAGGCAGACTTCTCACAATACACAGCTACAGTATCCATACAGTATACTGTGCTCCCTCCTTATCTAAAAATCCAATTGCACTTTAAGTTGTCTCTTGAAGTGGTTACAGATTTGTTTCCTTTCATTTCTACATAAAACGTGTGTAATTGTTCATTAGATAAGTTAAGGCAGAGAAAAATCTAGACTTGTGCTTATTTTTTAACATCCACAAAACATTCTGATTTTTCACAAGGAAAACGCTTAACAACTGCAGCACTAACAATTCCTGCAACCACAGCTCACTACGTCTAATTGGCAGAACTTTGCGAAAAGCTTTCTCAATTAGTATTGTTATTTTTTAAAATATAAAATAATCACAGAGGCAATGAATGCATTAGTCTAGATCCCTGAATAACGTGGTTCAAATTGTGTATACTGTAAATACTTTGCTGTTACTGTAAATGTCTAATATATTGAAGAATCATTTGTCTTCATAATTTAATTAATTTATAACTAGCACCATTTAATCGTTGCATAATATGTATAATAATTAGCTGTTGCAGCTGAAGACTGCTTCTCAGCAATGTACAAAACCAATTTTTAAAAACCTACTCTGAAGTGGGTGAACATATTTTAACTTACACAAAAACATATTCAAACCAATAGGCGTCAACTGAGGCTTAGAAGAAACTTATATAAAAATACACACGACTGTTATAGACCAAGGTAGTCTAAAATACAAATCCTTAGATTTTATGAGTGAGATTTGATGCCAATCTTCTGATAAAACTATACAGGTAGTCTTTATTTTGATAGGCAAAAGAGCCTTATTTGATTTTGGCATACAGTATGTACAGTACAAAGCAGAAAGTTATTTATACCCAGAGCCTTTATGGGCAATAAAAAACAGATGTGTTCACCTCAGATATTCACAAACTGTACTGTAGTTCTAAATGTTATGAAGTTGTTTTGTAAGTATTAAGGTGCACTTTTAAGTGGAAGCTCTAATCCAATCAACTTTATTAAAAACTGTAAGGTGTGGATGTGATACAGTATGTACAGTATATGAATTGCTTAGCTTATTATTCTTAAACATGCCTATGGGCATAAAAAACACCTCACATTATTCACTAGGTTTTTGAGCTCAGCTGTGAAAAGACCTGCACTTTGGTCTGCACTATATGGTTAAGATTCACTACTAGCCAGTGATAGGGAAAGGATATTGTAAAAAGCCACGCATTACAGTTACTTGCAGAAGGGATTTCTTTGAAAATGCACTCTGGGTTGAGGATAATAATTTTATAAAGTAATCAGTTACAGTTTTGTATAGTCATTATGTATAGTCATTATCAAATTATTCTTCTGGTCAGGCATATGAAAATGGTTTAATACACTCTATACATGTTGTAAATCATCTCGCTGGTAAAATGGTTAAATGTTTGTTTGAACTGTTTTAACTGTTTTAACTGATCAAATGCACTGTAACTAAACCCACAGACATCCTTGTGTATCAGCTCCACTTGTCTCTAAAATAATCTTTCATCTTGCATTGTGATTGTCTTTCGTCTAAAGCAATTTTAAGTTAATGAAAATCCATTATGAATTATAATGCAAAAAGGGGAAACCCTCAGCTCAAGTAAAATGAGGACAGAAAAAAAAATTTTAGAATAGAGATTTTAAAAAAAATGCCATAATATTTTTGCTGCAGCTTTTGACGTACAGTATGAACATGACTATAATGTAATATGAAATACCACATAATATACTTGACAAGGACAGTAAAGCACTGCAGATTCTGTAACAGCCTTGATGTGAGGTTAGCCTTCAGTATCCTCGGTGAGATAAGTTGCAGCTCATTCATTACCAATAGTGGGGGGGATTTTTAAAGCCTCTAATCAGGAAAATAAGATTGCTAAGAAATGCTTCAAATTTGCCAATAAATATTTGATCACAAGGATTTGTGAATATGTTATAGGAAGAAAGAAACTTACAAAAATCAGAAAGATTAGGCTAAGACTTCATCACATCCAGCTTTTCACATTGCTTACTGACATAATCCACAAAGTATTAATTGTTCTGCCTGATGTTCCTTCAGACATCCAGAAAAACATATTTTAATTGACAATTGTATATACAGTGAGAGAGGTTGTTTTCCTGGTGTTAAAAAAGCAAATCATTTGCCTTCAGAAAGCTTACATATTATAGCGGTTCACATTTGTATGGGGAATTATGTGTTAAACTTTAGAACTAATGAGACAACATGGGAACTCTTTAAACCAAAATATACCCCTTTTCACAAGTGTAACCTTAACCATATATTGATGTAACAAGCATGGTTAGTATACATAAAACTATTAATACTATACTAATAATTTTAATAACTAATAATAACAATGTATTAATCATTTATTCAATTCAATGTAATAATAAATTAATAATAGCATTATTTTAATAAAAACACGTTTGCTTAGGGATGGTCATGAAATTTGGCCTGTACCAACCTTTTGCAGACGAACCCTGAATATTATTGAATTAAAAGTCAATAATACTGTACAGTATGTTCAATACCATTACTGCCCTTAACTTTTTTTTTGAGTTTTTCACATCATCTTATAGCCTCCAATCTTGAACTTGGCATTGTCTTGCTGCACTGATTGCTCAGGAAAAGAGAACAAGAACACGCACCGAAAAGCTTATGCCGCTCAATCAGACAATTAGGCTGCCCAAGCGAACCCACAGATGAGGTGTATTATTTAATAAGGCATGGCAGCCCTACACAGCCACACTGATGTATTTACCTGTGCAAACATTGTTACAAGGAAAAGCGTTTGGTGAAAAACTACTTGACATACAGTGTAACTGTAACAAAATACTGACTTGGCCATGGGAACACAAACTGGCACATTACAATGCTTGAAGATGTCACTCAGATATTGAAGACAATTGAAACTCAGTCAGATCCCATGTGCTACAGTATGTGATAGACCAATTGCTACAATTTAAGCCTCTACAGTACATCAAGGGCCTCAAACTCCGAGCTTGGACGGTCTTGTGTCTTCAGGTTTTTCTTCCAACCTCAGCAGTCAACTAAACAATTAACCTACAGCAACCAGTTCCTAAATAAGACATGTTCAGTATACAATTTTTCTTAAGGTCTTTTCTTAAGGTCTTTAGCTCCTGATTCCAAAAGATATGGCCTTCATTAAGGCTAAAGATATCAATACAGTATGTTGTGTATTGCAGCGTTCAGTAATGGAATTCCAAAACTGAGTCAGATCAAGAGTCGTCAGAAAACCTTTTCTGCTATGTAAACCCTCTTAATTGTGACACTTAACGTGAAGCTAGATGTACAACCGGAGTCAACATTTGATAGTTCTTCTAACTCAACCCCCATAATACCCTGAAATGCACCCTCGTACAATATCAATACCATTTTTATAGCA
The DNA here is from genome assembly GCF_059453375.1 of Lepisosteus platostomus. Classification (NCBI taxonomy): domain Eukaryota; kingdom Metazoa; phylum Chordata; class Actinopteri; order Semionotiformes; family Lepisosteidae; genus Lepisosteus; species Lepisosteus platostomus. The sequence goes on from NC_142613.1 coordinate 4,942,671, forward strand.
TTTTTCAGGAGAATGAAAATTTGCATGAATAGGACATTTGCATGAATTAGAACGATTTTCAATGGTATAATTGATTTTAGACTCATATTTCTGGTTTGATACACATTTTGAGATCTGATCACTGGAGGGCTTCAGGGAGAGATTGCAGGATTGCTCTGTTGAAAACCCAGCTAGGGTTAGGGTTAGCATTCCCCCACTACTTATACATTTTTTACTCTTACTGCTGGATTTTCTAAGGAAACTTTAGGAAGAGTCATAATTTGCCTCTATCTGCATCTTTTTTTTTTTCCGGAGACTTTTGGCTGCCTACGTTGGATATTGCAGCATTCAGCAATTGTATTCCAAAACTGAGTCAGATCATAAATTGTAAGAAAACCTGTTCTACTGGGTAAACTCTTAATTTTCTCATTCTCATAACATGGAACTACAGTATACAGTATGTATAAATGGAGTCAACAATTGATGGTTATTGTAAACCAATCCCTACACTGGCCTGAAATGCAACTTCATTTCAATAACATTTTTATAGCATTTTCCAGTAGATTTAAAATTTGCATTATAAATTATAATTAAAATGATAAAATTATTAAAATTCTGGTAGAGAGATACACAGATCACATTTTACCGCTAACCGATAGTTTAACCTATAGTGTATTCACATTAAAAATTGAGTATTTTTATTGTTTGTTTCACTTTACCATACATGAAAGGGGTACTGTAAATGAGCTTGCTCAGTCCAGTCATTGCCACAAAAGATCCACTCACATCTTGGTCACTGTCTCTTATTTAATGTCTCTTATATTACCCCACACCAATGGACATTTGATGCACTGAGAGTAATGACTGTCTTTTCAGTTATCCCCTTCTTGGAGCCCACTATATGTTCTCCATGGTTGCTGCACAGAGAATGCAAACATGACAGCATTTCAGTCCCAACACAGCAAATCATTCATCGCAGAGCTTTTAACATTTTCAGATTTATACAGTATACCATCTATCTCAGCATTTTATTTAAATTGAATTCAGCAGTGTGGAGGTAAACCAAGCACAGTGTTCCCATATTCATTTAACAATGGTTATTTTATCATGTTTCAGAGATGCTGAATTAAACAATCTTTAAAAGTTCATTTTAAAGTGCATCCTGGACCAACAGTTTCATAAAAGCTCTCCGCAGTCGCTTTGTGAGGACAAACTGGCCTTTGCAGCTCAAAAGAAATACCACACTGTGCCTTAATGGGAGATGAAACACTGGTTGCATTTTTTACATTTACTTTGTTATGTTTGAAAGGCTGTATGGGGCTTTTATAATTCAGCGTTGGATAATGATTTGGAATGCTGTGAATTCCTGTGTGTGTATTCTACACAAATAGAAGGCCAGGGTGTTCAAATCTAAAAACAGTGCCATCTTGCAAAGTTTTAGGAGCATCCTCAAGTGTACAGCAAAAACCTTCAGGTCATTTTCTTCTCCTCAGCTATCTTCCTAGAATGTAAAGCTGGCTCCAGACTGATCAAGCTCTCACTCTGTTTTTATTTTTTTATTCTATAGGTGATAAATGGGGCAGTGCGTTTTTCAGGGCCTCTTTTTTTAAGTAATTCTGTCCACGAGTGTCATGACCCTGACTCTGTAAAGCCCAGCATCAGTCTGTAAAATTAAACATCATTCCATGGTGTTGCTTCGATCATTTAAATTGGTCTTACAAGTAACAGTGAGCAAAGAAATACTGTAAACAGCACTGTAGAGAGCTACATTTAGCTGTCACACCTATTTGAATATCTACTGCATAACTAGAATGCAAAAGGATGTTGTTTTTTCAAGTATGACATCAGATATGTCTTTTTCAACACTATACTTAATCCTTAATCATTACTCAATACATTGTATCAATTAACTTTTAATTTTTTATTACATACAGTAGCAGCATTCTGATTTTTTATTTCCCATGCTTGCTAGATTCCTGAATTTAATGAACCATCAACTTAACATTACATTTCAGTTGTTCAAGGACTTTTGATATTGATGATTTAATTGTTGCATATACAATACTAGATCAGGAACAGAGGTGGAGACTCCTGGACTAGAAGAATGCAGTGTGTTTCTGGTATCAGAAGGACAATGAAAGAGGAGAAAGAAACTACTGAAAGCATGTGAAGACTATTCTCTGTAACCTCCCTGTCATTTATGTTACCTGAGCAACCAGAAGAATGGCAGCAGAGGCCTATGGCTGAGGTTTTCACTTCAGGTGAAATTGAATCACTGGCAACATTTCGATCAAACCGACAGGCGCATGTTTTTAATTCTTTCTTCAGCTTGGACCTTTCCCAGGTTCTTAGCCTTTTATTTTTTCACGAAGGCCTTAGGGTATAATGTGCCTTTTACCACCAATTTGTGATATTACAAAGATCAAAACTAACACTTGCGTCGACAGCATATCTAAACATTTTCACTGCTACTCTGAGATGTTGTAGCTTCATTTTTTTGGTTGTTAGATCTACAGTAGCTTTTAACTAGACTAGAATGATCTATATACAGTACATAATTTACAATTTTTTAATTTAAGCTTTTTCAAATATGGTAGATTTCTTATTGAAACAAAACAGACAAACAACACAGGGAAAGCTACAAGTACTGTAGGTACAGTAGACAGACACATGGACAGAAGATACCTACAGTACACCCAGAGCCCAGAGTCTTCTAGATGGATTCAGAATATATCATGAAACATTCATTTTGCTAAATATGCCCACAGTATTAAATCTGACAGCGTAATGTGTGGTTAAAAATAGAGATATGAGACAGAATAACTCCTCTCAAATGATTAAAAAAAAAGCTGTATATACATCACAACTGCAATAAGCAATCAACCTCTGGTAAGGTACTGTAGGTGGAATACATTACAATTGTATGTATTCAATTGTAATACTGCAGTATAATTGTTGCATTATAATCAGACACACACAGTATATTTTTAATGCATGATAGTGAAAATAATACTCTTTCTCCTCCACAGAAGTGTTTAAATGCTACTGTGCTGTCCCATCTTCACACAAAGTATAAAGAATGACTTCCTCCACTTCCAAGTCCAGGGAGCCAGAAAGAAAGAGGACTTGTTCTTGGGATCCCATAAAGGACTTCTTATCAAAGCTGTAGAGTGAATTATTCAATGAGACTTTCTTCCCATAGCCACAGAAGGCTTAGAATGACACTGCAGTACCTAACAAGGATATCTTTTGCATTTTTTTATTTCTTTTAAGCAGATGGAGTGGCTTTGAGGTACAAATAATGATCACTTGTGCAGCAGAATACATCGTATCCATGGGGTTAAATAACAGGTCACACCTTGAGGACATATACTGCATCTATTGAAAATGTGTAAATCAGTGGAAGTACTTTAAAATGGCAGCTTGACTGATAGGGAGATGAGGTTCTTGGCTGGGGTTTACCACCGCTGGAGATACAGACCTTCCTTAAAAAACAGCAGATCAGCGATGCTACAGTATAACCACAATGGAGCGATTCCGTACAGTTCTAGTTTGTTTTTTTACAAAGCCAAACAATACTTTTAACATGGAGCATGGCATGCAAAGCATAAATGGGATTGTACTGTATTTCCATTTCTTGAACTATTGTAACTATATAAAATAAGTAAGAAAAGGAAAAACACTTCAACAGAATTGAATTCCTCATTGAAAGAGAGCATCCCTTTCATTACACATACAGTATTATTAATTAATAATATTGATAACATGATAACTTGAATTCGTCCTCTTAAGTGGGGGGTGTGGGGACACCTCAAGTTAAGTGTGATCTGTTTTCATTCTGTTTATAATAAATTCTCCTATTATAAGAAGAAATCCTAACCTTAATCAGAAATCCAACCTATCTTTTCTAAACCCATTCTCTCAGACATACTGTATCACTAACTCTGAAATTGACCAGCCCTTTAAACCCTTGTTAATGAAAGGTAGAACAAATCGTTAGTGTCAAAGGTCATACTGTATCTTTGCACCTCCACCACTACAAATACAGGATACTACTGTAATATTGGATATTTGGATATACAGTAAAAGCCGCTTTCATTTTGTTACACATACAGAGGGCTCCTGTAGGACTTGCAGGTTCATAAGTTAGTTGTAATAAATAGGGGGGCAACTAATTCAATAAATGAGGTTAAATTAAAAGTAAAGACCAGGTCCCAATACAGAGCTTGCCTAGCAAATTCATACAGTAGAACCTAAATAATTAAACACTCCACTAATCAAATGTGACCTGTGCCTTTAAAATGTGTTGGTCAGTATATTCTAGTGGAGCTCCACTTGTAGTTGTTGCATTCCACCCCCTGGCATTGGACTGTCCTATGATCTATTCTGTTACTTTGTCCACATGTCTGTAATGGATGCCTCTATCTCTGTCTCTCTCATCTACTCCTAAGCACCTTACCCTCTGCGTGATCTGAAGGGCAATAAACTTGTGCGAGCCTGAAGCTGCTGCCTCTTACTAAAACTTTACAATTGTATGTGTACTGTTTTCTTGCTGTTGTAGTTATGAGATGAACCCTAGATAAAATTACTAATTGGAAATAGTGCTTACATCTGTTGGCTCCAATTGCCTCTAATCACTAATCCTGGACAACAGCAGAAACAAATTTGCAGACACAAAATTACCTCATCAATCAACACGCACTCAAAATATTCAGCAGCTACAAAACACATTTTGTGCTGAAAGAGCTCATGATATTCCAAAATGTTAATTATTTGTGAGATCACTAAAAGAGAATTTTAAGTGTAATTTGTGCCATTTCCAATGACTTTCTAACCGCTTCTTCAAATTCAGAGAGGACCAGGGGAGCCGGAGCCTGTCCCAGCAAAGAAACAGGCGCAAGGCAGAGTACACCCTGGACAGGATGCCAGTCCATCACAGGGCACACACACACTTACACCAGGGGCAATTTTCCCACAAGTCAGTTAACTTACCAGCACTTCTTTAGACTGTGGGAAGAAACTGGAGCACCTGGAAGAAACACAGGGCAAACGCACAAACTCTGCGCACACAACATGCCAGGCCTGGAGTTGAACCCAGGACCCCAGGACATTAAGATGGCAATGCTGACCGCTGCACCACTGTGCAGCCCTAGTTCAATCACAAGCTAAAACTGGCAAAAACTAATGGTCAGGATTTGATTTTTTCTCACTAATCCTGTGATGTGCAACCATACACTATGTTGAATTGCTTGAGCATCCCGTTATTGTACTGTACACTATCTGAGCTGCCCTCTCCGAGTCTAGCTGTTTAACTTGGAAGCTCACCCCTGCTGACTTTCATAATGCAAAGCACAGTAGATGTCCAGGATAAACTGGCCTGCAATTCCATGAACAATGATGAACAGTACCAGAGATATGACAAACGATTAAAAACCCTCTTACTTAACATTGTTGGCACATCAGTGATGGCTTTGTTTATGAAATAGGATGAATGTGATGCATCAATTCTCCCTTCTCCTTTGATGAATATTGATAGCTCCAGGGTGGTAATTTTCTGCTCTTCTCAGGAAAAGGCTCTTTCTTCAAGATCCATTAATTGCTGATGAATTGCTCTAGTCTGTCTCTGTTTCAAGCAGCATCTGTTTGCATGAAATTTCAGCTCTGCGATGCCTGCTTATTTTATTGATTAGGCTGATAGCAAAAAAAATATTGCAGTTAACAGGTCATTTCCCACACCCATAGGACAGTTTTGATTTCATGGCTTGCATAAATACAAAATAAATAAAGCAATTGTTTTTAAAAGCTCAGTGGAAAAGAAAAAAATCGATATGATAAATAATTGCATAATTACTTATGCTTATTATTTATGTGCAGTATATTTATATAACTTATAAACATTTAACGTAAAAGGGTAATAGAACAGCCAATAGAAAGAGAGAACTTCATGAGTGCTTCAAACGATTAATTAACTTTTTTATTGTTTTTTTTATTAAAAACACTTGATGTGATTCTGGCTGATTTGAAATTTTATTATCTGTTTGCTGAATCAAAGCACACTCTTTAATTTGCAGTTCTGTATCATTTTTAACCTGAATGCATGTATTGCAAAACTGCATTAATTGCAAATGCCTGGCATATGACAGTAGGCTTGGGAAGGCTTGAAATTCTATCAGTACCACCACACTGAGACCAGGCACTATAGTCGTCTTAGGAACAAGGAAGGAACTTATCATGCTGGAGTTCACAGTGCTTTGGAAAGGGGAATGAGAAGATGAAGATATAGTCATTGCTGTAGGCAGGACTGGGAGACCTGGAACACCAGGGATGGAAGACAAAGGGGTTTGTACAGTAGGGCAATCCCTCTACAAAGTGTGTTGGGCATCATAGAGGCAAGCAGGAGAAGAGTCATCAATAATGCCACCAACACAACAAAGAACATCTTTTAGACGACCCTCAACCAGGAGGACTGATGAATAGGTGTCAGCTCAGCAGCTTCAACTTGGACACAAGCTGAGTCCTGATCAGCCTCATCTGGGTGAGGATGTCTGGTGCTGAAAGACAGGAAACCTGTCTTTGATGTGACCAAAAGCACTGACTTGTGTTTGTTATCATTGGTTTACTTCTGTAGGTTATCTTATCAGGGAAGACTAACGGAGTATATGGTATGTACAGTATGTATATTATGTGGTATCCCAAGAATATGAATAGAAAAGCAAATAATTGATTTTGGAAAGAAAATTACAGGCAGATCAGCTGCTGTTAACCTTCACTGAACTTGATCATCACACAAGAGATAGGCTGCTCCTGTTATTGTTTAAAGGCAGGGAAGACTGCAGTTTGGTTTACTGTGTAGTTTTTGTTTCCTTTTTGAGTATAGGAGATTGATTCCAAGACCTCCAATGCCTTTATTACTGTATTTGCTTGAATCTGAGCCATTTCAAGGATCTTTTCTTTTTAGCTGGCCCTGACAAAGATAACATCAGAAATTATGTAAGCACACAAAGTTTCTTCTCTATGCTCATACCCTGTATTAGCCGTATACTTTTTTCCAGTTTGTAAGCATCTGTATTATCATCTGCTTCTTCTCTCGTTTCATGGTTGGTCTTTTAGGTATCAAATGTTTAGTATTTCTTCACAAATCTGAAAGTCTGCATGGCTCTTTGAGTTTGCACTCTGTACTTACTGCTTTCTGTTCAGTAACTATGTCTTATTCCAAATACTTACAGTATGTTACCCTGAATATCTACACCCTGGAATCTGATAATTAATCTTTAATGACAAATTTTATCAAAAGCCTTAAGAAAATCTGAATACGCCTTATCATATTTTTGTATTTTTGTGTGTTGTGTGTTTTATCTAATACTGTTGTTGCTTGTTCGAGGAATTGCATCAATGATCAATGGACGGCAGGCGGGTTAGCCCCCAGTGAGTATTCCCACGTTCAGTATGCAACAACTAGCTGGACTGAAAACCTCAGCAGAAAGCATAGTGTCTTTTTCAAGTACACTATAGAGTAGGGTGATTTATTGCCATATGTATATGTACATAGAAATTCTTATTCATGCCCATCTCTCAGGAGATGCAAAGTACAGCAGACGACCCAGTACAACAGACAACACCACACAATGTAGACAGTACAGTATTACAGTATAATAAATACTGAAGTAACAACCAGAACAAAAAATACATTGTAGAGAGCAATAAATATGTGCTAGTGAAAAAACAAACATGGTAGGCTAAGTCAAAAGTATATTGTACAGTTATAATAATAATTAATAATTGCTTACACTTATATAGCGCTTTTCTGGACACTCCACTCAAAGCACTTTACAGGTAATGGGGACAGTTAGCTGTTGAGGATGCACACTGCCTTAGGCTAGAAACTGCCTTAAGGCAGAAACTATAACAGTGTACAACAACAACATCTGAGCTTGGCCATACCATTCAACATGGCCCAAACCCATGTAACACTGGCCTGTACTACATCTGCTGAAGTGTACAAAACAGTTATGTCAATGGTGCAGAACATGCTTGACTTGGTCTCACTGAAATGGCAATCGAAATAGCCAAATGGTGATGGTCATGAACATTGGACACTTGAACTCCCAATCTTCTTGTAATAAGTAATGGTGCTCTATCCTACTCCCCTCACAACCCATCCAGCCAACACAAAAATCATTGTGATCCTGAATCAGCTAGTGCAGCATGACTTGCCAGGCAACAGAAAGCTGAATAGGAATAAAATGGCAGGCATGAAGAAATGGCCACATAAAATAAGAGAAAAAATGAAATAATTAAACAACCCTGGAGCAGAGCTTCAACACACAACACACAAATAACGCAGACTATAAAAAACATTTATAGACCATTTTGGTTTATTAAACACAGTTAAACTTCAACTGACAGTTCAGATGTGATGACACCTTTACTGTCATAATTAATCTCATGCTTCTAGGGCTGTTTTTGCTGAGACGTTGTTCTTAAAAGTATCTGCATTTAGGTAAAATAAATCTTGATTTTTTTATATCCTCTGTGTATCTGACATTATCTCTTTCCTGGAAAAAAAGAGCTCAAAGAAGATTATGAATGGCCACAGGCGGAGAGTTTTATTCTTCAAAATTGACAAAACACATCAACCTTCAGACCATATCAGTTTGCATTAATGACATCCCCGAGCATTTTATTCATTTAGTGCTGTCACAGACTTGTACTGCATTGAGTGTTTTTTGTCACAAGCACTGATATGGGAAGCAAAAGCAATGGAAGTGCCTTATTCTCTTTATACTCCATACATTCATGCATTTTTGTGCTATACTGTATATTTGAAAGAGGAAATGTTATTTATTCCTTTGTCTTTCAAAATAGAATTCTAACATACAGTAGATGCCTGAAATCTATGGACTCACATGCAAAATTTCCTTTACTAAGGTATGTAGTCAGACTTTTGTAAGTCAGCTAAAAATGAATAATAAATGTGTTTTATTTTTACCTTAATATTTATACAGATTCCTAATCAGATCAGTTTGCTAAGTCTAACCTTCCTCAAATATCGAACAATGAGCATCTGGTGTTCTTGGGAAATCGCTTGACTTGAGCTCAATACTCTGCAGTCAATAACCCCTCAATAAACCCTCAACGTCCACTTACTACTTAAAGTTTAAACAATGTCATCAGATGTACCCAATGAGCTATTGATGTAAGCCATAAACCATTATATTTTTAATGTAGATCAGTATATGTAAATATAATAAGAAATCAGAGTCAAGATCCAGTCCTAATGACTTCAAACAATGATACAATAGATATACAGTATACAGAAGTTGAAAACTCATAAGAACATAGATGACAAGGAAATGGAGACAACTACAGTAGATTATCCAATTAAATTGCATGCAATACAGATGGGAAAAAAATCAATGACTTAAGCAGTAAAGCACTTCATTTATGGATTTTTCTCAGTATTGCTATTGATAGGAAAAATCCAATTCACCGTTGGAAAGCCTACATTAAACTCTCGAGTTTATTTCCCATCAAAGGACATGCGTACTCACACACTGCTTTCGCACAGTAATTCCAACAGCACACACTCAACCTTTCGCTGGGCTCACACAAATACTGTCATTCAAACACTGCTCCACTCCACACAGCTCGTGCCTGGACCGGCATCCAAAGATTTCTTTTTCTGTTAATGGAGTTTTGAATTTTTTCTTCCCTACATGCCTGATGGTTACACGGATACACTATAATACACTACACTACACAGCATTACGCCTCCTACACAAGTTTCCTTTGATGTATTATATTGTACAAGCCTGTCTGTATAATCTGTCTAAATACCTGTGAGAGTGTTCCATGACAACTTGCTGTGAAGGGTGCTATATAAAGTATAAAATTGAATCAGGAGTGTGTATTGAAATCATGTAATGCAGGTCGAGGTTAGCTTAACCTGTGTTGTACTCTATACGTGTTTGAAAGACACCAGCAAGAACAAGCCTGTACAGTGCCATTCACAAACAGCATGAGCCAAACAGTGGATGTGGCAAATGCTAAGCTACTGTATTTGATAGTTTATTTTTTTCTCTTGTTGCTGCACAAGGCACAGTGCCTGCACTTTTCTCAGTCCCTGCACTGATCATTCTTGATATCTCCAATACTGTTCAGATTCACAAGAAATGTGTCTTTGATGAGGGAGAGGAATGCTTTATGGAGGAAAAAAAAAAACCTCAGGCTTGTAAGAGTCAAACAATCAAACCACTTTTGAGTCATGAAGGACCCCCGTGACAAACAAAAGCCTGGGAGGTGAACAGGGAAAGAATCAGCAGCACATACATAACATTCTCCTTCCAGGAGTGCGAAACCAAACTGCGTCAGAAAACCTAGACTGTGAGAGCAAAAAATGTAACTGTTTATTTTAAAAACTTAAACTGTGTCATGCACAAAAAAAACGTAAGAATAAAAATAACAAAATCTCACCTTAGTCTGCATTCATAATTGCCACAATCAACAATAAAGATCTAAAAAAAATGTAAGATTATCATTTAGATTGGCTGAAATAATACAGTATTCATTTTATGCAACTCACTGCACCTGAAGCAATTCTCAAAGTTCTGCTTCAATGGCTAAAATATATCCAAGTCATTGAGCTCACTTCATTGTTAAGAACCCAGAATACTTCTTGACATTTTATTTCCATAAGCCCTTTGTGCTAGTGTAAAAAATATGATACAGTAGTGAGTCCAAAGATTGTTAAGTATTGTATTTTTCACTATTGCTTCAAGCAGAATTAAGTTTCAGATGCTGGTAATGATTTTCATAACTGGTGAGATATCTGACTTGAGCTGATGTTATTCTACATAGTATGACTCACTTTTGAAATAATAATCGTTATCATATGGTCCCAAATAATGCTGCTGTAATTACAGTACCTTCAACCAGAGAAGTGCAGTAAAACTTATGGTTCAAAGGTAGCCATCTCTGTTTCTAGAAAGAGGCACAATCCAGTACCTGTAGCTTTTATAGATCTCATGAAACAGCATGTGGTACAGTAATTGTGACCAGTTACACAGCAATAATGTATTTATGTAGGTCCCTTTTCAGGCCATAAAGGCCCATGGGGAATGGGGGGCAAGGGCCAAAACACCTATAATAAGGTCAATTAATTTATGAAAGAGTCAAATAAAACCAATGCACAAAACACAGAAACCTTTCCTGACCAAGAACCAGGATAGTTCATTCCTCACAGTTTTCTTCTATCCAAGATTGGGCATTTCTCAATCCATAATATTTATTTAATTTCCCCCATTGATTTCAGAAAGATTGTGACACCATATATATATCTTTAAGCTAGGAACTATTTTCAGAAGGTCTTCAATGGGGAAGTGCATGGTAAGATACATAAATCACACTCTGCTTTCCAGATTCTGTTTTTGAAGGACATAATATTCTTATTATTAACTGTGAATAACAGTCAAAAGGTTTCTAATCATTTTGAAGTCTGGTACCCATATAAAATTAAAAAAATACAGTACCACAGTCTGGGCATACTGTAGAGTATGTTTACCTCAGAGTGTGGATTTTAAATCCACTTTATATTGCATTATACAATAAATGCTCAGCCCACTGTAAATAAAAATGCCCCCCTTTTTCCACTAAATATAAAACATTAAAACAGCAAGTCATTGAAGGTTTCAAACAGAGTCTTGAGGCAGAACATTAGTAAGATCATAAATGAGAGGTGTCCATTTGGCCAATTAACCTGATTTGGTTGAATCTACTTGAACCCCACCATTCATGAACTGGATAACTGGGAGTAGATATTTACAGTAAGCCTAACCTCCATGTCTTTGCATGGCAACTGGCAAAACTCTCACAGTAAACTTTTGAAGGCACTCAATGCAAAACAGAATTGAACTAACTACGGAGGGTTCTCAATTTATGCGAGGGTTGCGTTATGGAAACCCATGTGTATTGTAAATTTAGCGTAATTGAAACAAATTTTGCCTATCTAAAATAATGGTACAGTAAATGCTATAGTTGTGTTCTGCGTGCGTAAGTTTGACCCTACTTACTGTACACTCTATAGACGTGAATGATGGAACGTGCCATACATAGTATCTTCAATACATCAACTTGTAACATGTATAAAATAAAAACACAGTTTTTCACAGACATGTATACAGTACATAGAAATACATAAAATATTAGTAAATTATGTTTACTGTCAAGAGAATTTGTGAGAGAGTGGTGAAAATTGATAACAACAGCATCACTGTGCACCACTGCACCAACACGACACTTGCGCCATGAACATCGGGCGGCCAACGGCGTAACTATGCGATGTGAGTTATTTTTACTCACGCTACGTAATTTAAACACAAATATACTTACTGTAAGGGTATATGCCGTTATTTTAAAAACACGTATTTTAAACTCGCATAAAATGCAAACCCACTGTACCAAGCTGCCCAAATTGAATTGCCTAATGTTTTTATTCAAAGTAACCTACACTTGTACTGCTGGGTACAGTATGTTGGTGAAGTGAAGTACCTTGCTCAAGGGTACAACAACAATCATCCATCCAGGATCAGGGCCCATAACCTTCCAGGTACAAATCTAGGTACAAATCTAACCTCTCCTCCACACTGCTGCCATAAGACTCGTGACAGATGATTAAGAATATAAAATCGCAGAACTCATTACTAACGAGAGTAGGCAAACAGGAGTAGGCAATTTGGCACATCTACTCCACGTGGTCGTTAGTAATTAATTCATCAAAGGATCTTATCCAGGCTTTTCTTAAAAGAAACCAGGGTACTGACTTCAACAACATGACTGGGTAGCTTGTTCCATACTCCCACAACACATTAATAAACAAAAGTTTATTCATATCCATAAATATGAGTACTGACATGTAAATCTTGAATAGTACTAAAGACAAAGGAACTGGTTCTCAAATTTAGAACAAAACCATAAACTGTACTGTAACTCTTTCCATGCTGGTTGAAACAAAATATTTTACCATCTATAATTAAATGCAATGACCATCTTTACAAAACACTTGAGTGGCTGTTCACTTGCCAGAAAATGATTCAAAGGTAGTGTAAGAGATTTGTATTTTTTCTTCCGGTGATACAGCTTAAACAGGGAATAATTAGATGCTTTCTTTTTTGTTCTTAGTGCTGTTTAGTAATCACACTCATATTCGTGATATCTGTATGTATAAGAGTAACACCCTATTTAAACATCATGGTTCTGAAACAGTTCTATATATATATACAGTATTATCCATTACATACAGTATAATAGTATAACAACCCTCCAAGACATTTACTGGAATTTTATTCAGTATTCATCTTTAAGTCATTAGCACTGATCACTGTTATCTGTCCTGTCTTCCCTTTTCTGACGTGAGGACTGGAATCACAATATTTACCCTCCTGTCAGCTGCAAAACACAATTCCAGACCTTGACAGAGCCTTTCTGCTTCCTGGAGTTTTCTTGATTTTTCCCAGTGGGAGCCCGCTGTTAGGTACTGGGTTTGTGATTTAAGATTGGCTGGCGAGGTGACGTTTTGATTTTTGCCGGCTGCGTATGTCACACATGCAGGTCGGCTATCCTGAGTGCACTGACACAAGCCCTTGATGGAATTCTTTCTCAGGTCTTTCACTGTACCTGACTGGTTAGTGTCCTCTGGAGCCACAGCGAAGTCAAAGATCATTGAAAAGATAGTATACATCCTGTAAATTGTCCATTCATTCTTTACAAGATATATACAGGTAGACTAATAGACATACAGTATACAGTAAGTCTAGATATACTGTAGGAAATTTATAATTCATGTTGCCAATTTTTCCTTTTGTCTTCCACCCTAACCTTGTAGGTATTCATTCTAATATACAGTACTGTAAACTGTATATACAATAGAATGTTCCTTTTAAGATGTACAGTATATAAACTGTCAATTGGTATCAGTGTTAAAAAATAGCACTTATAAGGGAGAAACAGCTATCCTTGCCTGCTAGCTTTGATTTTCTAGTGTATGAGCAAAAGTTGGAGAAGTCAGTTCTGTCTCCTATGCCACTGTGATACAACAAAAGAGAATATTCATAATAATAATAATAATAAACTTTATTTTATAGCCTTTAAAGGTGGCTTCTCAAAGCGCTTTACAGGAAGTATAGCAACTTCACGCTCTTAAATAACCATACTCTTGGAGGATGTTCTGTGGAGATAGACTGTTTGCTGATATTGTTAAAGAGTAACACATTGCTGTTCAATTCTTCTGTAAAAACAGAATGTTGCTATTGCCATCGCCATGCTGACGATTAGTTCCAATCTTTAAGGCAACTGTGGAAGATGCTATGGGTGACAGAGAGGCAATTTCATTTATCTCTGACCCAGTAAAACACACTTTAAAAACCATATTACATCAAGGATGCCCAGCCCCATAAAATGTTCTTTAATAAAGTGCTTATTAAAAAACCAACCTGAACTATTCTTGCTTCAGTAGAAAAGACCCAATCGGGCTAAAAAAAGTGTCTCAGAAAAATAAAATGTGTCAGGAAAAAAAGTGACAGCAATTAAATAAATTCTTGATCATGTACTATACATGTATTTCCAGCTTCAGCCACTTGTAAAAAGATTGTGCTACCAAAATCCTATTGAAATGTGAAGCATGATGGTTTGTAAAGAGAGGCTAATGCTACAGTACTCTAAGATTTTTATTTTCTCCTCATTAATTGAGAGATGAGATCCCCAGTGTCTTCTTTCATTTTCTATGAGTAATTTTTCAAAGTCAACAATGATCAATAACGCAAAAACCACCTCCTGATAATCTGATGTTTTCAGTGCATTTCATTGACTGTATTGTTTGCTAACTGTATGATCAAACTAACTGTTTTTAAGTTTGTCCCTGGTCAACAATTACCGAGCCTAATGTACAGAAGCCCAACAACAATATTGTGTTATTTATAGTGGTGCCATTTACTGAATCTGCCAGGTTAAATGAAAACATAAATGAGTATTTAGAAAACTATAATCTGTAAAGGCCAATTCTGACTCCCAGGGCGTCAGCACTTTAAGGTATTTCTGTCTGCCTTGTTTACCTTCTCTAGAACAAATGACAAATTTACTAAAGATAAATATAAAATGACACACAAACTTATATTCTATGTTTTATACCTTACCCAGAATCCATCTATCACGGAGTAGTATTTCACCAAAGGCAGTATGTCCATTTAAATAAAGGGATTCTATAATTGTAGCACCCTCTTCTGTTTGGGAGGCCAAATTGCACCTGTCAAGTAACCTGCTCCATTACATGATGAAAAGATGTAAAGTATCACATTCATTTTCCAACATTCCATATTTCCTCCTAAAAATCTATAGCCGCTTTAAAATGGCTATAAAATTAAATTTATGTCAAATCTAGTATCATTCTGGCAGTATTTTCACATCTGTGTCCTAGAAAGAGCACTTTTTTTTAGGCTCAGAGCTTAAAATTGAGATGAAAAGAGTTAAAGAAAACAGATGACTGCCTCTAAAAAATCTTATCTATAAACCTACCTCAAAGTTTCCAAAATGCCACAGAATTTGAGGTAAGGACTTTCAGTTAAAAGGAAAAAAACTGTTCTGCTTTGATGAAAATGTTTAAAGACAGCTTCTGTTTTCAAAGGTCTCTAAGATGCAATACCATTTCAAAGATGGGGCATGCTTGCAACTTTCAAATAACTATAGAATAATGGTCTGTCAGTGTTATAAACTTGAAATAAGCACATTTAGATTTTGTAAATTGGAGGGATAAAGCTTTTATTGCTCTCACCTCAAAGGTAAATTTTAAGTATATGAAGGTTAACAGCAAAACATTTCTGACATTCTTTTAGCTTTGACAATTACATTGAGACTACAAGACTAGAACTCCAGAGCATCACATTTTCTACGGTGACAAAGACAGTTCCTGCAGTAATATAATTTTTTACTATTATGTACTTTTGGGAATGACACAAACAAGCTAGTACTACTGTAGAAGCCAAATGAGATTGATGCTGGAATTAGTATGTGAGGATCAGTAGGTTGGACTTATCCTGGAATCCATGATTTGTCAGACATTTGGTCCACAGTGAGTTTAGTTACAGATTGCTCAATGTTTAAACATTATTGGGAGCCCATAAGATGAATCAAGCTTAAATAATAGACATTTAGTGTCCAGTTGTGTGTTTAGAATTCAGTTAGAATTTAGTCCCACTTGATTTGAGACTCTGGCAGTGGCAGGCCTTTATAGAGGCTGAGGTTTTGTGATGAGTTTGTAATGTCCAGAGATATCCATTCCACTGTGTCTTTTCCTAACAAGGCATTGATGATAACAGGGTTTCTAAGGTGTTAAACAGTTCCCAGAAATAGAAGAGATTCAGGGCTTTAGAGCTTTAGTGCTTTAGAGCTGGGGTCTCCGTGCACAACTCTATATAAGGACTAGAGTTTCAAAACTATACTGAATTGTCCTAGAGTACAGTATGTCTTGCAAACATAGAGGATATTGGCTAATAGTAAACAAAAGCAAGAAATAATAAATTCCAGTTGCTCTTTAGACATTTTAAATTTAAAATGTGTTTATACTGACATTCCTGCCTCCTCTCAATATATAACCCATATTCATCCTTGCTAGTTTGTACTGTATGAGCAACTGGCTTATGCCCAGGTGGCTGCTGAAATAGGTACCCATTATTTTTTTTAATAGCTTTTTATTTGTTCACATAAGCATACTTTTCTGGAGACACTGCGGGCAGTGCAACATTTTTCAGCTTCGTACGTGTTTTCCATTGGCAGTGCAAATTGAAGAAACGCACCACTTATCGGCACAAAATCACATCTACAGTACATTGTCATGTTGCAAAGCTTTGATCTTGAGTTAGAGATAACTGGTATTAAGGGGAATTATCAAAGAAAGCACTTTTATGTTTTTGATCATAATTATACCACTCACCTCCACGCTTCCACTGCACAACATCTCATCTGGTTTTATTTTTATTTCAATGTAATTATAATGAGGTTCAATAAAAAACTCAGCCCACTACAGTCAGGATAAAAAAGATGACATCGTGGCTGTGTCTCAAATTCTCGGGTTTGTGAGAATAACACATACTGTAATACACCTATAAAGAAGGAAAAAGGACAGAAACCAGAATTTATAGCTCTATTGAATGGTCAAAACCACCTCTAACAAGCATTTGAGGTACTGGTACTACTCATAAGATAAGAGATAAGATACTTTTTAAATTAGTAATGCATACTTCTAATGAATGATTCCTGACACTTATATAGAGCTTTTCTAGACACTCCACTCAAAGTTCCCCAAAAGGTGCTTGAATAGTCTAAGATTTTTGCAGGGATCTTCTGGGTTTATGGGCATTCTGGGTGCCTGGGAGCTTGCAGTGCTGTCAGTGAGAGCCCAACCATGGCTTCAGTCATTCCCAAACTTACTGCAGTCACTTAGGGCCTGGCTGGTTACAAAATAGCAGATGGCTGTGACAGTACACATGGTGGAGGAAGGCGTGCACGATCCTCACCTCTCCAGCACAGGATGACGCTTTTCAGTGGTGTACTGAGTTCATTAATAAAGGGAAGGAAAAAAAGGAAGAACCATTGTTTTACAGATAATGTGTATGGCTCAAGAAAAATATCATGCATGCTACATAATCATGGGATATTTTATGCAAGGGTTGATAACATGTCACTGGATTGTGATTAAAAAGAATGAACATACAACAATAATGAGCATCATTTTTTTAAAAAAAAGCAGTAGTGCTCTTTCCATTAATCATCTTTTAGGTCAAGGCAAATTGTAACTTTGGGTTTTAACAGTACTTAACGAGATCTCCAAACACATTTATAATGCAGCTGGGTGGAGACTCTATCTCGTCACCCTTACACGGAAGCTGACCTTTCTAAGACAGCACCCCTTTAAATTTTAGACAATGCAAAATCAAGGAGATGGATGGAAATTGATTGTTTAGCTATGCAGAATGGGAATAAAAAATGTAACCTTTAACACTGCATAAATATGCATGAGTCTGGGCAAGGGTCAAAACTTACATTGCAATGTAGGGGGAGAACAGACACTGTGGGTTTCAGATGAACTCATATTAAACATCTGATTTATTTAAAATGATGGCTGTGACATATTTGCAAATGCTCTTGCATTTGTCAATTACAAGGAAGGTTCTTCTATAATTAGGAGTTTTCCACCTCATTACACCTTACTTTAATCACAATAAAAAAGATGTAGCAAAGACAAAGTGATTAATACTAGACTGACTAGTAAATTGTTCATACGCACTTGTGCACAATCTGCACTTTCAGTATTTCGGTTAGACCCTAATGAATTTGATAGAGGGAAGACATGTGTCAAGAGTAACTTGCCTAGCAGAGGGAGTGGCAGCCAAGCCACAGGGATGACACTGCCCAAACCTCTGCTCACTATTGCAAGTAAAGAGCTACTGTAGCAAGTTGTTGCAAGAGTGTACATGGGGTGGCAAGAGAGATAAGTGAAGGGGCATCCGAGAGCAAGAGTAGGATCTGAAATTCCTTCTGAACGTCTATTAGAAAGTCCATGTGAGGTTCTTCAGAAATTGAACATACTAGTGCACAGGGAAGAATTTGAAGGATAACACATCTCCTCTCACTGCTTATAGCCCTCCTGAGGGAGCAGCAGCCTGAGGTCACCAGGGACCTGGCCACCTGCCCGCATCTCCTGTCTGGACCAGACATCAACTTCTAGTTCCGTTCCTCAGTCTCTCCAACCTCACTCAGGGAAACCACTCCATCCATCTTCTAACTGCTTTATCCAATCCTGGGTCACAGGGGAGCTGGAGCCTATACCAGCAAGCACAGGGTGCAAGGCAGGATACACCCTGGATAGGAGTCCATCAAACACTGACAAACACACACACTCATTAGGGCCAATTTTGCCCCAAAACAAGTAACCTACCAGTATGTTTTTGCACTAAGGGAGAAAACCAGAGCAACCCAGGAATTGAAAACAGGGCCCCAGTGCCCTAGTAACTACTGTGGCAGCATGCTCCCCCTACCACTCCCATACAGTACTTTCAAAATTTGACCTGTCACACTATTTAAGAGCTTACAAGTGTCTTCCATGACATTCATGAAGCAGGTTGGTAACACATTTTGTGCTATTTTCTTTGATTTTGTTATTACAAAGGGGTGTTGATTCTGTCACACAATTCACACACATTTCAGGGGTGGTTAAATTACATTCTCTTAAACTAACAGTTGAGTAACAATCCATAAATAAGAAATGAAACAAGGAGACCACTTGAGGTGGGTCTTCTGACTGGGCTTTCTTCACCACGACTCATGCATTATTCATGAATTAAGGTTGCGTTTATCCTCCCAAGCCATACTAAATCACAAGTGTAGGACAGAGAGGCACTCTGGGCAGGGCAGGAAAAGTTCTATTTCCAGGAGAGAAAATTGAAAGTAGCCAAATGGAAGAGGCAGAAAGCTGGAGTACAGACATAATGAACAAATCAATAAAGGGAGAACATGAAAACACCATACAGTACAAACCAAGTGTACAAGATTAGAATTGAATTCAGGTCTACTACCACACTGCACAAATCAATGGAAAACCTGTATTTCTTTCAGTACAGATACTGTACAGTATGTGCTCTTCAAACCAATTTTGAATCCTAAGATTGCGAGACTTTGTGGACCCGAGCAGCATCCGAGAAAAATGTCTAGGATTAAGAAATGCAATGCAGAGATGTTTTTTGACTTTGCATTGATATTCACTCTAGAGTAATATTTATCTGAATTAACAGAAAGCAAGATCTGGATCCCTGTGTTGATAAAAGATCTCCCATCTGCTGGCGCCAGTGAAAGCTCTCCAGTATTAATCAACACTGCATGCAGTAACTAATTATCTCTGTGGTGGGTGTCATTTAGCTGTGCATCTATTGACAGCCATTCAATTACAAACAATTGCTGTCAGGGATTAATCCTTCTATAATCCTGATTAAAGAACAAAGTTACTTATGATTTTAAGGTAATATACACATATGATTCTATTTTTATTAAAGATTTAAAGTAACATAGCCTTTAGGCACTTATTCAAAAAGACTGACGTGACTAAGGATTTAGAAAAATAGAAGAAAAGCCAAGTTTATTATTCAAAAACTTGCCAAACCTCTACACTCTGGTTGTTAAGTGAGCTGAAGCTCAAAGCTTCAGATTTATTTAGAAGAATTCTGTACACATGGTTATCAATACCCATCGTGTACCATCTCTGATTTTGACAAAACTTTATAAGACAAACTGCTGGCTAAGATCAGAGTGAAACTGCTTCTTTGACAAAATATTCCATTGATGTTGAGTTCTCTGAAGCTCTGTGCTGTAAGACATGTTACAGTACTGTATGTTCAAATCCCTTTGTGTTTGGATAACCCAACATTGCTGTATAACCTGAGACACAAGTATCGGCCTGGTAAGCAGAAATGCTAATGGCATTTGAAGTACAGTATTTCAGTGAACTGCAGTTTTAATAGCTTGTTTGCTCATCCATTCCATCCAAAATACACCACAACACACAGCAGTGGTGCCAATTTACATGACGTTCATATGGCAGTGATGAAATTACTGAGGAACAAACAGAAAGATAAGGATACAAACAAGAGAAGGATCATTCTAGCCCATTTGATATTTACTTGCTAACTGATCCAAGGATCTTACCCAGGCTTTTTATTTAGGAAGGCAGTTGTATTTAATCAACATTGCTAGGTAGCTTCTACCAGATTCCCACAACCATTTGCATAAAGAATTACCTCCTGTTCTTAGTTTTAAAAGTACTTTCACACATGTACTTCCACAATTGTAAAGTGTAAATTTTTAGAAATTACTGGCGGTCCTTGTCTTAAAATGTACATAGAGTCTGTACATAGAGTCTCAACAAGGGTTCAGTGGAGAGAACTGTTGCCAATAGCCATATTCACATACAGTATAACCAGGTCTACCCCTATACTTTTGCATAATGTACTACAGTATACAGTAGTATGTATGGTTAAGAGACATTAGTAAAATCTTATGTTAAAATTTGATTACTGTGCCTGTTTTGAAGAAAATGTAAGCTAATTTAATTTTTCTAACTCTAGTCACGTATGTGTTTTCTCTAATATATAAAAAATGGAGCTCTGGGCAATCACTAACACAATAATGCAAACCTTTACACAATTACAAAAGAACAGAATCCCATTCTGAATTAAATACTTCCAATTGGAAACACGATCAGATTACTGCAAAAAAAAGGATAATTTAATGTTGTAGAAGATCACTGCTGGCCCTTTTATACAACTGTGCCAGTATTCATTAGCACTAAGTTTAACACACGGCTTAGCCTAGTCAAATATTGTAACACTGGCTTTTCAGAGCCAGCTGCACAAAAAACGCAGACCCATTCCTAAGCTGATCCATATAATCAATATTTAAAGTCTTATACTTTATAAAGTTTTAGCATTTATTTGATATTCTGAAAGAGGATGTCTGTAATAGAATTTAATGTGAGTGTTAGAATTAGAGGCCACATTGTACAGTATCTGATGTTTTACTACCTTTTATTGCTATGTACAGGTACGTATACAGTACTGATGGAAAAAAGAAATGCAAAATTTTATGAATGAGAATACTATAGCTTACGTACTTTCACAAAAAGTTGTCAATTTGTTTTAAGCCCTCTGTCCAGCAATACAACTTGTGCAGTGAGACATTGCAACTTGCCAATCACACGAAAGCTCGTTAAGTGCACTTTTACCTAACAAGGTCCAGGTGGAACAATGCCTGATCAGGTCACCTTTAAAAAAGGCCTTAATTCAAAGCTTAGGTCACTGCAGGAAAAAGGCCACACTTAGTCAGATTTCTGTGCATTCCATAATGCATCGCATGTCACCAGAAGCAAGGGAGAGGGCCATTGGCATGCTGCAGGCAGTAAGCCTTTCCACTGCAGAGAAGGTTTCAGCAGACCGGCAGGACAGATGACCATCCAAGTTCCATTTGCCCTCGAGTGACCACACCAGACTGGTCCACCTGAGAGACCATTTCAGATCTGCCACCCGTACTGCTGCTAAAGACGCCGGCAGACACAATGCCTGCATCAGTGGCAGGACAGTGAGGCTCCATGCTGCTGGCCTTAGAACAAGGAGACCTGTCTGAGGCCCTCTGCTCACACGTCCTAGACATCACAGCCGACTGGCTTGAACCAGACAGTGGCTGTGATGGACTAGTCAGCAGTGGCATCGGGTCCTCTTCACAGATGAGTCACTCTTCAGCCTGTTCCATACAGACGGGAAGACCAGATTGTGGAGGGGGAGGCGTTGCGTTTCTTTTCCCCCCCCATCAGTATATGAGGTGAGGTATCCATACTTGAATTATTACATACAGTACAGTACATGAAGGGGAAAAGCTCAATTTTTTTTTAGAACTATACATGACTTAAAATAACAATTGACATCACGCTGATGAAGAGTCAGTCCACTTCGTCTTTTGGAACACTTTCTTCAAGTTGTACAGTATAATTGCAGAAAAACAAAATATTGAATATAATTACAAACTGTGTTACGCCTCGCACTCTCCCTCGCAAACACCGTTACATTCCCAAACCCACTGTTTCACAATCTCTTTCCTAAACTGAACCCATCACATTCTCACTGGCACCAGATTTCACAAATTCTCACTCCCGGACCAATTATCCAACCACGTCCCTTACTCTTCAATCTTTAAAGTTCCCTATAGTGAGCCTCTGTCAGGGAACCGATAGGTAGAATCCTTATGCGTAGCCGTGAATCCTGCAGAATCAACAAAAAGGTTGAAAGGCACACCAGAGAATGCTACAGAAGGCTTCTCAATTGTGAGCATGGGTTGGTGCGTGAGTGAACTTTAAATACTGAAGGGAGAGGGACGTGGTTGGATAATTGGTCCGGGAGTGAGAATCTGTGGAATCTGGTGCCTGTGAGAATGTGATGGGTTCAGTTAGGAATGAGATCGTGAAACAGTGGGTTTGAGAATGTAACCGTGTTTGCAAGAGAGAGTGTGGGGTGTGACAAACTGTGTGGGGCCCCGAATCAACTCCAACTACAGAGGCAGGACAAAAGCACTCATTTGCTGTCAGCAGATTATGGACCTTTGATCTGTGGCACTGACTCAAATGTTTGTGGGTAAATGTTAATCCAGATGAAGCTCTCCCCTTTAAAAATAAGAATTAGGGATTCATCAGGATTTTAAACTCAAATAAAGTGACATTTCTGGAAATGTTATAATGTTAGAAGGAAATTTACTGAAACTGTACTTTGATGGAGCCTCTTTTTGTGGCATTTATTAACATACTACTTATACAGATCTTAATTTCATATAATTTCTTCTCACGGGCCAACATGTCCTGTCCCTTTTAACAAGTGGAAAATACAGTATGCATCCCTTCAAATCAGAGAAACCTGCCATAAGAAGAAAAGTAGACTACTTAGATGGGCTAAAGGTATTTATCTTAATTACTTAAATTGGATAAATCCGTCAAAAGAACTTGGGTATTTCAATTACACCATAAAAAGGTTCCATCTGGCCCATTTTGAAGTTAGTTGTTGATCCCAGACTTCAAGTTATTGAAGGAAGCCAAAGTAAAAGTGTCGGGAACATGACTGATTACTGAGCATCTGGTAGTGACATTGAAATCCCTTTACAATATAAATTCTGTATGCGCAAGACGTTATTACATTGCTGCCTCGCACTGCTACAGCAGATCCCTGGGATCAATTCCTGATTGTGCTCAGGGGAGCACCCTGAGAAAAGCCACTGGGAGAACATGCAAACTGTGTGGAGTTTGCATGTTCTCCCAGTGGCTTTTCTCAGGGTGCTCCAGTTTCCTTCCACAGTCCACAGACAAATACAGGTTAATTAGCTTCCGGGAAAACTGGCTCTCGAGTGTCTGTCTGCCCTGCGATGGACATGCGTCCAGTCCAGGGTGTGTCCTGCCTTGCTCCCCTTGCTTGGAGGGATCCTCCCAGCAAATCCTGTATTGGATAAGGCAGTTGGAAAAGCGATGGATGGTCATAAGAAGAAAATATGAAAACTATAAACTTAGCTTTTCTTTCACTCAGTGAGAATCTTAGTACTTTTATATTTTGCTTGATATGTTAATCCCTCTTGACCCTTGACCCATCTTTTTTCAGAATGTTTCAGAAAATACAGACCGAAACAACCCAGTGACAAATGCTTCTTTTTCATGCATCTGTGTATATTCTGTCTGAAAAAATGAAAAATAGATGACAGTGAATTGACACATTAAACACTGGAATGCTGTATTTCAGACATGTCTATATGCTTCTAAGCACTACAGAATCAACAGCATCTCCATCTAATGCTAAGAGCTCCCTATTATCCTACAAAACACTTTATTTTCAATAGAATATTGCACTCTAGCCTGACACTCAACTCTAGCATGTCCAATGTAAGACAGTAAATGCACTGTCACAACCTAAGGCCAATTCTAAAAAATAAATAGTTTCAATTCAGGAAAACAGCATTTCTTGAAATTATAGTTCCTTAACAATACTGTTAACCTGCTACTGTGTCTAAAAATCTGTTTAAATTGTATGTCTTTTTGTTTTTTTATCCCATTGGAATTGCAACAGTCCTGTATATTCAATTTAATCATAAGTGTTAGTAAACAGTATTAAAAGTATACCTACTTTTTTAACCTGGAGTTTTAAAACAGTTAAGTATTAAAGTTAAACAGCATTACCAACATGCAGAAACAGTGTCGCTGAACAATTTAGGAATTTTGTCAAAGCAACTACAACAAATGAAATTTAAAACAAAAGTTTAGGAGGAAGTCAAACAATAATCTTGCCCACTGCTGCCATCCTGTGTGTAAATACCCCGATTCTTGCTGACTAGACTTGTGTCTCTCATTGTCACATCCCTCCCACCACCCCATCTACTCCCCTGCAGCAGCTCCCTGGATCATTCTTCATTAAAAAGGGGAATGATGCCATTTTTCTCAGTCAGGTGAGTTGCCCTGGTAAAGCTCACTGTTCCAAAGAATCCTTTACGTCTCCTTTTTTCCTTGAAATACAAATAAGCACTTGTAAACACATTAAGCTGCCACTTAGAAGTATGCAAAAAGTTGAATTACATCTTCTTACCTGCAAGCTGTGTTTTAGAAACTACAACAAAAAGAACATTCCAAGTACTTCAGTAAGCTACATTACATGCAATTATAGGACATAAGCAAATAATTACTATAGTATTATTTTCATGGGAAGTTCAACAGAAGAAAGGAAACCTCGTTACTGTAGCATAGGGGCATAAATGCATACAACTCTGTAAATGCACTTAAAGGGTTAAGACTCTTGCAATATGGTAACAAATGTGCTCAGCCCCAGTTCAATCATAATGTCAGGATCCTTTATTCTCCTAGGACAGTAATAGACTCTCCTGCTCAACATTTTCGTACGATCAATACTGAGGTGTAAAGTGCAAACAGGATGGTCCAGTGTTAATTCAAAGTCAGAACATAACCTAACCACTGAACCTCAGTCTCCTGCCTCTGAGATGCACTTTGTTATCCTTTAAACAGTCTAGCAATACATCATTTGACATGGGAGACCCATACAATTTCATGCCATGGATGAGCTAAAGATGGTGTTTGGTCTTAAATGGAGGTTTTTTTCCATTCTGCAATACAAAATATAACAATGCTATTGCATCAAGTTATTCAGACGCATAAACAGAAAATGCTATGATTTAGACAGGCACATAGAATTTAGGCAATTGAATGAATAGCTGTAATTTAAACAGGCATTGTTATCATCTTCACATCTGATGCTTTTTGCAGTGCATCATTATTATCAGTAAAAGCGTCAGATGACACCATGGAACATAAATAAGAGAACAAAAATAACTGGAGTTTAAAAATCAAAGTTTGGGAGTAGATGATAATTAACACCCACATCCATTTAAATAGCTGCTCACACAGCTTCTGTACATTGATTAATGGCTTTGCCCTCCTCCCCTAGTGCTGCACTCTTTGTACTCCTTAAGATCAGGGGCCAAAGGTATCCTCTGGCCAGGCTTTAACCCTTCAATTGGACCTTACAAGTGACATTAAAAACTCATCTCACAAGCATTGGTTTACTTTCTCCTCTTGCTGAGCCACAATTAATAGCTTTCACTAAGTGGTAATGAAAGAGCACCAACAGATCAAAAGCTTTTGAAAGACAGGTAGAAAATAATTGAGATAACAACACTAATAATGATAAAAAAAGAATTATCTTCCTTGTTTCATTCAAAATGATCCTTCTAAAAGCTAGTATTTTACTACTAAATTCCAGAAGCTTTGGCATCCCATATTACAAATAGAACTTTCTCAACAGCAGGGAAATCATCTATTCAGGCTTGATTCTCTTTAATGGGTAGTAGGCCTTCAAGTTGTCTCTTTTTATATTAAGATATTCAAAGAAAAAAGATACCTTGTATCACCAGTGCACTTTGTGCCCATAACTGTCTGACAAACAAGGCTGTCCAGAGGGACTTCATTTCAGCCTGTCATTTTTTTAAATGGAAAACTGTCTTCATGAGAAATCGGTGTTGCCTGCAGGTGATTGCTGCTCAAATTTGAATCAATGTATTTAACTTATGTAAAATTACCAGGATGCCTGTGCATGTATTTCTTATACCTAAAACAATTTTTATTCATAAATGTCTGAGTTATGAAATTGTATCAATATTTAACAAAACACAAACATCTCTAGGTAACATATGGAGCTATGAATGTGTGTGACACTGGGATAATATTCTAATTGAAAGTGAAAAATAAAAATGTGGAGAAACACTGGAAGAACAGATTGCAATGATCCTACTGCTCATTAGAACTAGTAATGAATAAGGAGCTGTATAGAAGAATCCACCTTGCTGGGTGAGAGACAGATGAGACCCAGGGGAAGTGTGAGCACACTGGAGTTGCACAGGCAGTGTTCAGTCAGGAGAGCTGAGCAGTGCAGCACTCATGTAGACTGGGTGCTGCAGCAGTCTAGGGACTAAAGGAAGAGGAGCTGTTCAAGATTGTTTTTGAGCAGGTAGTGGTCAAAGCCTGTGAATTCAAAAACACTATCCAAAGCACAAGCGGGGAATGTGAGAGAAGAGTTCGAAACAGAATAGGGTCCAAGCCAAGAAAAAACATTGTAGAGAACAAAAGCAGTGGGATGAATCGAGAACCGAGGTCATAACAAAGCAAAGTTAATTAAACCAAACAAAGAACAAGAGTCAAAGCAGTGGAACAAACTTGAGAACGCTATAACAGAGCCCACAGCAGTGTCTCAGCAGTCCGAAAATAACCCGAACCACCTGGGCAGACGAGAAGGTAATTGTCTCCAGATGATTCAGGTTTCCGGTCAGTTTGAGTACATGGCAACTGGTGCTGAGAGACAGGTGGCTGGGGCAGAGGCCTGCTGTCACACCAATGCTAATCCCACAGAGTAGCAGCCAGGATAGGCCTAACACACTTAAGTTACAAACATCATGAAGAAATGTGAATGCACTCTTCAGTATGTTTACTAAAACTACAATGAAGGGTACATTCTGTCACAAGACCTTTTACATGCACACAGAACAATGGAAGAAAATTTTCAAAACTTTAACAAAACAGTTTTTAGCTGATTTCAAGTTTGTCACTTCTAGTCTTAGCACTCTAAAGTGTTTGCCTTTAGAAAATGCAGGTTTTATACACACCTCAAAAAATAACCCCTTCTTGCAATGTTATAGACTTCTCTGACTCCCCCTTTCCACATATTGTGAATAAATACTTAAACCTGTTATTCCTCTGCATTCTTTATGATCCTTATTAGCACTTCCTAATTAAAATGAGCTGACGTTTACCCATTAAATAATGCATTAAGGTGGTTAGTGGCGGTTAACAACATATTCATGCTTTATGATTAACACAGTTTTGCCAACTCCCCTCACTCTAAATATAAATGATTGTTTTATTCTTTTATCTCTTGTAGTTCAATAAAATGTAAGCTGAGGACAAAAATTATTTCTATGAAAGGGTCTGACATTTGATTTAGAGTTAATGTCTTATTTGAGCTTCATAACAATAATATATTATGACTCTAACAACATACCTGTGCAGACTTCTGTCATAAGTCTGAATAATGTCAGTGAAAAATATTTTATTGTCCATTTGAAATGAATTCATTTAACCCATATTTTCAGTGCATCAGGACACACTGACCTACAGTAGCATTTCCTGTTTTTCACCCCTTGTATGTGCTCATTTTACTGCTCAATGTACAAAGGAACATTTTCCTCATTCTCACAGCTTGGCAACAGGTAATTATGCAAAGTACAGCACAATACATAACCGCTATGCTTCTCTATAAGGGTACTGATGATATATACTGCAGACTTGGTCCTTTTTGACTTGTTTTTTTAAATATCAAAACACTTCATGTTTTGCTCCAGCTGAGATCCCACTATGCTTAAGATTCTTAGACTAGAGATCTGCTCTTTTTATATTGTTCTCAGCACCGAAGAAGTCATTGATTTGATAAATGAAAATCCACTTCTCTTTATGATTTGAATTAATATGATTTAATTAAATAGAATCCTGTATTTGTTTGATTAAGGCTTTAAGTATGCAATCACTACAAACAGATGCCAGGAGATGGAGTGTGTCATGAGGGCTGGACTTGGGTCACTCTGGCCCAGGAAATTGGAAGGAAAACATCTGGAGCTGCAATCATTTATACACATATAAATAGGATTCAAATCTAATTCTGAATTTCCCCTGGTACTCTCATACTGCATGTTTAAAGCAAGCCTTTCCAACCAATTCCATTTTAACCATCTGGAAAATACTGCCACAATATTGTAAACCTTAGGAGAGGTTTTCCAGGAGAATTTACAAAATCTCATCTTAGGACGGCTACAGTATACTTAAGCTACCTTAGACAGGTAACTGTTTATAAAGGTCCCTAAAATCAATCTCCAATATTCGAAATCTGTACACGCTTATTGGTATTAAGGGAGAGATGATAATGAGCTAAAGCCACATAAATGCTTACTGCCATTTCAAACACACTAACCCATCCTTGTGGAGGCAGAATTATTTGAATTATTTGAACATAAACAAAAATAATATGCACTGCCACAGTACAATTTTCAGAAGACAAATTAGTGTGTTTCATATTCACTGTTATCAATGAAGTGCACATGTGCCTGTGAAAAAGCAGTATTCCTCGTTTTGGCACAGCAAAAAGAATGAATTTCAATTGTAATATCACTGTCCTCTGCTCCCATCTCCCTCCCCAAAACACACCCACTAACAGAACACACACTGGCATGACAAAACAGAGTATAATTTACACAGGCTCGTATTAAAACTTCTGAGAAACTAATGGAACAATTTAGAAATAATTGTAGAATTTAAAATGTCTGCTTAACTAAAAGCATAAAATAAACCACTATCAAATTATAATAAACTATCACATTATAATCAATTTAGCCCAAACAATTTTCTAAGGAGGGTCAAGCATGGCTTTGAATACTTTCTTTCTCTTCTGCATTTCCAAACAGAAGTATTCATTGAAATGAACTCCTCTGTCTTCAGTCTTCAGAGTAGATTTCTTTGTTCTTCAGTGACATTCATGACATACTGTGCATAAAGCTGCTTAAGTAACTATCACCTCACCCCCTGACAAAAGACAACACACAAGCTGATGACCAGTACAACTGGTCATCAAAAATAGTAAAATACTACATGGCTTTGCAAATTGCAAAAAATACTATATGGCTTTGGTACCTGTGCCTTTTCAGACATGTGTAGGCATGTCTCTGCTTCATTATTCTATATACATTACAGCAGTGTGGCACAGTGGTTAGAGCTATATACTTATATCTGGACAATTATGAGCTCAAATCTCTCAGAGACTGTTCATTTAAATAATTCACGTCAGTGCTCCAGTGACCACTCCCAGCTGTATAAATGGGAAAAAAATAGTGGCTAAAAGTGCTAATCAAATAAATAGATAGCATTAATTACTGTACATCTCTGGTAAGATTAAAACAGTTTCTTGTCCAGTTTTCCAAGATTGCCAGTACAAATGTCAAAAATATACTGTAGGCCACCTCTCTGTATTGGTCAGAAAGCCTTATCCTTGTTACATACAATACAGTATATGTCATTTAAAATTCTCTGATCACACAGGTACCTCTATCTACTGTACAAGGTAAAGTTTCATGATTCAAGGCAGGCAGTCAACACTAAATAGCACACAAGAAACAATGCCTGAGACGGCATTTTGTGAGTAGAATAGTGGCACAGTGATTAGGATTGCTGCCTCGCAGTGCTGGGGCCCTGGGTTTAATTCCCGGGGTACTATCTCCATGAAATTTGTACTCTATCTTCTCCCGGAGTATAGGTGGGTTTTCATCAGATGCTCCGGTTTCCTCCCACATTGGGGGGAGGAAAAACCTCATTTAACTGATAGGAAACCTCTGGGAGTCCACAGCTGAGAGCTTGTCCCTCCTCTGGGGTAAAAACCTTTATTGAGTGGAGGAAGGGGGGGAGGGGGGGGCAGGGAAAGCTCCGGGGGAGCGAGACACACACACACAAATAAAATAGACAAAACTTGTAACAAAGCACACACAGCCAAAAATAAGCCTTGACAGAACAGGGGAACAAATAAAACATAAAATGACTGACAAAAAATAGGGAGACAGTGGGCATGGGAGCCCGGGACAGGGAGACAGTGGGCGTGGGAGCCCAGGTGGACAAAACGCGAAAAAAACACACACAAAAATACCCCTGAAGGAACAGGGGGACAAGCAACAATAACAAAACCAGGGACACAAGGGACCAGAAGCTGGGTAGGCCAGGGAACAGAAACTGTGAAAAAGGACAAGAGAGACTGGGACCAGAAGCCTGGGTGGCCAGGAGACCGCTTGAGGGGTCCAGAGCAGGCTCGGCATTCTGTCATGGAAGCTGGGGGCTAGCCGTGGAGAGAGACGGACGAGACAGGAGGACCCTATGCGTAGCAGTAGGAACGGAGCGAACGAGAGGATCCGGTCCGGGCTCAAGGTATCGGGTGGAGTGGGAATGAGACATATGCCCTCAGGTAGCAGACGTGGGGCGACCTGGTGAGGCGAGCCTTTCGACAACCAATCCCAATGCCGAGCAAGGAGGAAGGAGAGACCCGGAAATATGAAGCCCCAGACAAAGAGACACACTGGAAGGACAAGTAAAGCACAGGGAAACTAGGAACAGGACAGAGCAGGGGCACCCTCTGGATGTCGAGGACGTGACACCTGAATTAGAGGAATGATCTCTTGTGACTTGATCTCTACCCTGGTTATTATAAGTCCTTGTCAAGCAAACTACTGCCTTGCATGCTGTGGGGAATGAGAGCATGTATAAAGTCACTGGTTTGTAGAAGGTGCCAAAACATGGGCAAAGTTTCTTTCATGGATCAGCAACAGCTCAATGAGATTTCACTAGCTTGCATACACACTATCATGCTTTCCAGCCACTTTTACCTCACCAAGCACCACGATAACCATTTGCTGGTTGTTTTACAAGCAGCACAATGGAGGTTCCATTTGTTTTATCAATTACACTGGTACACTATGGAATAAACAATGTCCAGTCAGTGTCATTGTGCCTCCACAGCTAAGGCAGCCATATCAAAGCAATGAATTTAAAGATCTTGAAATGGTAAAATTAGCAAATTCGCATTCACCTACTGCTGGCAGTACAAAGCATATGCAAGCAAGATGTTGAGACTAGTGTGAAAAACATTTTTATTGTTCATTGCAAATTTCAAACTGAGTCAAATAACTCTGATTGACTCCTAGAAACAGGGAGAACTTATCATTTTCTTAATTAATCAGTCCTCAGTTTGTATCTGGGCCATACTGAGCTGAACTACTGTATATGCAAGAGTAATTTCTGATATAGAGTTAATCAATTATAATAATTTCAAAATCAAGTGGATGCATAGAATGGGTATTTCCATAATTGGTGGCTATTAAGTTTTTGTTTCATACTTGTAGATGTCAGACCAAAATAGCGAAACAAATTCTAGGCTCGAAGATTCTGTTGCTATTTAATTTCACTGTTGCTTCTTAAAAGGCGAACCACAAATGGATTTGTTCCTTGCATGAGGCAAACCAAAAATGAGAAATGAGCTCAAGGATTTCTTTTCTCCAGAAAGATTGTATCTATACTGTATGTCTTCATTCAGTGAGGTCCAACTGAACTGCAGCTTGAAAACCAGGCCCAGGAACTGAACATTTCTTGTTTTGATTGAGCAAAGGTATTCAGACAAAACCAATGCTGCAAACTGAAAAGATCTACCTTTTTGTTTACTCCCCCACCTCTGTTCACCCCCACATCGTGTGATTAATCTAGAGAAAAGGAATGCAACCAAGAAAACAGAATGGCAGCTAGCCAGCTGGCATCTAGTTTTGCTTTTTCAGCTTTAGGCCCAGGTAATGTTTCATCTGGTACAGAGCTGAACAAGTCCAGCTTCGACTTTGTATACTCACACTCGGACTTCCAGCAGAGCTGTGGACTGCTTGTGCTTTGCATTCTTAAAACAACTTAAAACAGGAAATGGCAGAGACAGGAAATAAGTTTACAGAGGAATATGCTTTCTATTTAGCATACGAGTCTCTTGAGTGTAGCACAGTTAGTACTATAATCATAAATATATTTAGTATATTTTTTTATTTTAAAAAAATATAGGTGTGTCCTGAGTGCTGTGATTTGCTTGTTTGTTTTTTCTAGATTAATAATTCATTTTGAGTTTGCCTTTTTCTTTGCTTTTGCAAAGACATTCAGTTGTGAATCTACAGTACTGTCTAATCCACTGTACCTTTAGTATTTGTTACAAATTTCTAAAGATGTTTAGTAATCGTTAACCTGTGGTTTATATGAGTTTAAATGAATTTCTCACTTTTTCATTTCAATTTATTGTAAGCATTAATCTGTTACCCTGTTAAAAAGAATTTAAATACTGCGTGACAAAGCAGGTGTCACTTTTAGGTAATACAGAAGAAAGCTGGATTTGTCCAACTTTTTTAATGGATATTTTTTCTTCAAGGCTGTATGTCTCAATGTTAAATAGAAAGTGTCTTTCCTGTATTATCAAAGATGTGTCTATGAAACCAGCGAACTGTAACATCTCACACTACTCTCAAATCAATGCCTCATCTAATCTCACTTACAGTATGTTCACCACAATGTTTTCTCTCTGATTTGCACCCACTGACAGCATTAAAGAACCTCACTTGAAAGCAGCAACAACATTTACTGTGCCCAGTGGTTTAGAGCTTAATGAAATTCCCATTTCATGCAGGCAAGCTTTAATTTAAAGTTCTACAACATACTTGCGCAGGTCTGGCACAGGTGTATTGCACTGGGAACATTAGAGAGAAACAGAAATAAAATGCTTTCACATCCAACATCACCTCTTCTAAACAAGCTTTCTATTAATCTACAACTTTCTCTTCCAAACCATCACCCCTTTTTACCCTTCTCTCTTTTCTCATTTCAATTTTGCTCAAACATACGATGTGTTCTTATGGGTTGTTGCTGACCCTGAATTAGAAGAAGTAGTTAGAAAATGATTAGATGGATGTTCTTTGGGAGTCACCTATACACATCTCTTGTTAAATACATACTGTACAGTGTGTTGCATTATGTTCAATGCAAATATAATGCAAGGCTTATAGGGTAAATAAGATTTGATTTGATTTGTATGCTTTTGAAGTCAGCCCAATCCATGATTAGTGATGGTGAATAGACTCACAGTGCCAGAGAAGGGATGCTGCATTCACTTACAGTACTGTGAACTGGCAGGTTGCTGGCACCTCATAGGAGTCACTGACGCACAGCCTAACCCGCTGATGCAATTGAGCAGAAACCTGTAAAATCTAGGAGTCCCAAAGTCAGCTGTATTCTCCTACTTGGTGAACCCTGACCCCAGTGGGTTACGATACACTCTACTCCAGCCCCAGAATAGCTAAACCTGGAAAATAAATAGAAATCGTTTTCTAATTAAGCCAGAGAGAAGGCCTTCCATAAGCAACATATTTTAATCAGTTCAAGTAGTGAGCTGCGTCATAGGCAGGCATGCCTAGGCTGCAAAGGAACAAGTAAATATTTATTCCATGCCCCACGTGCTGAAACATTGTTTATTTTCTTTTCAGCATGGAATAAACCTTTACTTATTTTAACCAGTTGTTCAATCCACCCTTAGCTTCTACCCTGAATTCGAACGCAATATTGGAAGACCTGGCCCACATTCATAAACTGTTTGATCTCGACTTGCTCAGATGATACATGAGAGCCGTGAGCTTAGGTTGCACAGTGGAGCAAACATGCTTTTGCAAGGCCCACTAAGGAGAATGATGAAAACAAATAGCACTGTGTGCGAGTGAATGCTAAAGCTCCTGACATAAGTAATTCTGGTAAATATCATTACCACATCCCAAGAGGCTCTAAACAAACAAGCCTAATTTGCTTACATCCAGCGGTGAAAGACATGGCTTGCATCATCATTTCTCCTTCCTGTCAATCAATGCAGCCACACCAGTAATGCATTCAAGGAATACTGTATGTTTCCTTTAACTTTCCAGAGTTCCTGGCTGTAAAGCAGTCGAGGAACCACTTTGAAAACAGAACTTCACCTATTGTTCTAATCAATTAGAAATGTTCTAATCAACCTTTTGGATAAAGCTTTGCTTGAATTCAGAACCCCTCAAGTGACAGGCAGTGGAAAACAATCTGTAAGGTATTGGCATTTGATATTTATTTATATTAACTTATATTATTGCATTATATAATGCTGTATATGATATTATATATTACACTTATTTATGCTATGCGGCCCACATAGAATGCAAAAGTTTCAGAATTCATTCAGCAAATTCTGAATATTTCAAAAGCATTTGAGATAGAATTCAGCTAAGTGACTAAATACAGTACTGTAAATATATCTGGGTTGCAAAGCCTGACTGGGATTGAAAAAAGCAAAAGACAAACACTATATAACAGGTGGTGAGGGTCTGCATTAGTCATGCCTGCTTTCGTTGTACATGGGGATAAAAAGTACTGTTGATTTGAATTGTATGAATACATATGAGTTTTGCGGATTAGCTATTAAAGCAATTTCTTTTTAAAAACTAAATCTGCATTAAACAGAAATCAATTTCTCTTGATGTGCATACTTCCCAGTAGCTTCTGAATATGTATGATGACATATTTTCAATTTTTCCCCTTCATCCTCTCAGACGTTGTTTTGGCTTTAGTTTTGTTTTGCACACAGTTAAGAAAAAAACCCATTTGCAACAAAAAAGATAGTGATCTTAGATGGCAGGAGATGAAGATGGACTGTCCATTTAGCTGCTCTTTAGAAATGGCTTCCAAGTACTGTAGCATTCCACATAAATGTCTTTGCTCAAAAGGGCAGATTTAACTTTTCCCCCGCTAAATTCCAGATTATTCTCCTTGTGTTTTGTATGGACAATAACAAATTGTAAACAGGATTTTCTTAAATCTGCCTTTTGTTGTGTAGATTAAGGCACTGATGGATTAGGCATTGGTGGCTAAATTACCTGTTATCTTTAGAATTTAAGAATCCTATATCAAAGGTAAACTTAATAATAAAGCTCAGGTCGTACAGACCAAGGTGGATTTGTGTGTGAAAGATTATTCCAAGTTTTTCTTTCCCATTTTCTTCACATTTTGATCAGACTGTATTCATTAAGCAAGAAAAGTAACAAGGATCACTGGTCAGATCTCTGTGTTCTAGAACAGTGCTATTTTTTGAATTTTAGAGTCAGTTTAAAATGGCTACTTCAGTTAGTAAGGACTAGATTTAATATTGACTAATCTAAAAGGCATATTACTGGAAAGTTGTTGAAATATTATACTGCATTACTGGGTAATTGCTCATATCTAGAGGAGCTGGAGTTTGCAACCAGAGTATTGCTTGTATTAGATTGAAAGGAGTTAGTCTTCAACCCTGAAACAGTGTTTCAGATCTTTCAGTACCCTTTGAACCACCGCAATCCTCTGTGCTGTTTGAAGCTGTCCCTGATGGTTTTCCTATCTCTAAATTGCAGACGTACAAGTTTGGCCTTCTGTAAATTCCAATTGGAAGCTAACCCCATCCATCTTGTGTTCACAGGATGGGGGAATCTTCTGCATTATCTCAAATTGGAAAGAAAATCGCAATTCGTGGTCAGGAAGTAAATTCTAATCTGTCCAGTAACCCTTCCTAAACTTCTTTGATCAGCTTGACCTTCAGCGCCTTAATTGAACTTATCTTTTAGCTGGGCCTCCTGACTGTCCGTTAAAAGCGGGGTCAAAGCAACTAATTCTACCAGTCTGTCCCTCCCTTACCCTTCCAGGGCTAGGTGCTTCCTCTCACCTAGCCCTGATGATGTCTATGACTTTGTATTTTACCAATAGCTTTCTGATATTAAGTTGCATTTTTCTGTTGTAATGTGATTTGCTGGAATAAAAACAAAATACATAATATGCCAGAATTCATATCTTTTTTATACTGTATGCTATCCAGAGATTATGCTTTGCTATTGGTAAAAAGCTATGGAGGGCTGGACTGGCCTCTGCCACAGTAGAAGCTGGCATCAGTGACCAATACTTTTTGTCATACTTTGCCAGTCTTGTTCCCATGAACAGGTGCATCTTTTTAGCTGTCTGACTCTTCATGTTTTTACTGTATGTACAGTATGTTACTGGACTGCATTGAGTTTGACATTTTTAATGTGTACTCCAGGTTTTGTGGAGACATGCACTGGAAACATGATGGACTACTTACAATATTTAGTTTTTTTAGGAATTTCATATGAAATATTCAAAACAGGTGACATCTGAGTTTTGGCTGTTTTGTTTTCACTGTTATAAGTGAAAACCCCAGATGAAGAGTCGCTGTACTGTATACAAATGACAGCTTAATTAATATAAAACACCACCCACTCAATTTTCCACTCTCCCAGTTTTAAAAATTACTCTGGCTCGTAATTCTGCAGATTGAAATGGAAAAACAAGACACAACTAATTTGAATTTTTCCAATAGTTTTAAGGCTCGAAATAAAACGAACAAATCTAACCAAGGCTGGCTCTCACACAAACATTTTGGGACTCAAGAGGTTTTTTAAAATTCTTATTTTTTTTGTATATCAGCATTTGAATGTTTTTCTAATTTAATTATTTTTTCATGTCAAACTCCCAACACAAAGTGTTAATTGTGTGTTACGCATTGGGCTGTTGTACTGTATAGCAAACCACTAATAGCTTGATCAATGTGCAACAATGATTATTTAAGATATTTATGGCTAGACGTTCGTGTACAGATAAGGACTAAGTGGGGGGGTGAAGGAACTATTTGAAATCATCATATTACTAGCACAACCCAATTGCTAGCAATCAACGGAGATGGACTATTCAGTATGGTTTTCTCCTGTTTGTAACCTTTCTTATGTTCTTAAAACATTTGCTTCTGCATGTTGCTTAAACTCAGTATTTTAATAAAAGTTTCGTTGTGCATAACATAATTGGCTGCCTTCTGTTAGCTGGTTTAATATCATCCTCTCAAGATTAAAGGCATGTTAAGAAATACAGTTCGAAATTAGCCAGAACTGTTGTAGTAGTAGTAGTAGTAGTAATAATAATAATAATAATAATAATAATAATAATAATAATAATAATAATAATATGTCACATTTTCACTGTACAGATCTTATGTTTAAATTGCATTCAGTTGGGACATGTCATGTAGAAGAATAATAAAATCTGAAATGACCTACTTGGGAGTCTTTTTCTCAGCTCCTGCTCAGTTATTTATGAGTTTCAGTTCCTTATCGGTTATTGCACTGATTGCATTTTTTATAACTGTCACAGGTAAGGAGATATTACTATCTCTTATTTTAGATGTGGCAACTAAAATACTGTGAGATATGCATCCAAAGCGTTTTGCATCACTCCTGGAATATTAAACACAATTAATTTGGTTTTCTCTTGTATTTCATTGCTTTGAAGTAGGTATGGACTACGTGCTTAGAGATGGTATAGTGTGCATTTGGTGAAAATAAAACAGTCACATACAGTACCAAGATGAACAATTTGTATTCCTACTTTCTAATCTTAAAATTTGAATCAACGCTTAGAGTGATTTAATTGAATTCGACAACACATCTTGTCTTGTGTAATTTGAACTGGGAAACTAAATTCTTGTACTGTAATTACCACCAAGGAAAATAATAAATTCACTCTGTGTACCAAGAGCAACAGACTCAGGGCTAGAGCATTGTTTAATCTCTGCAGAAGAAAGTGTTTCCCAATTTTAACATATACAGTATCTGTAGTATCTGTAGATTCATCCTTCAGGGAAACAGGTGAGATTTCTGCTGCCCATGATTCAGTGTATTTACTGTAACTACAAGCAGCACATCTCTGCATAGGTTTATCAGGGACAAATCCATTTTTTTAGACCAGATTGATTTGTCAAGAAATCACAATAGTGAGGTTGGCTGAGCCTTCTGTACCCTTAAAATACCAATTAGACAACTAAGGAATTAACAACGAGATGTTATAATGAGCACCCTTTCATGTTAAAGTGGGAATTAAAAGCAGCAATGAATAACAGGAATTAACATTAATTAGTTCCTTGCCCAATAACAATGAGACACAACTGTCTTAAAATTTTTATCCAGTCTTTTCGTGCATATACTGTAAAGTCATAGTTAGAAACCAAAGACAGCATTTGACCTGTATAGATACCATCAATTCCAACTCTTACAGCACAGTGATTGAATGAAGAACTAAGTAGTATTCATACCCATGAAAGAAAGCATTGTTAAACTTTTACCTTTAACATTTTCTTCTAACATCTTTTAATTCACCATGAAAGAACCCTGAAGTCATAGTAACACATGCTTTAGTTTTAGGAGGCACGGCACTTGCTTTAATTTGAAATGAAACTCTTTTTTTCTGTCATACGACATTACACTGAAAGACTCTCAGCCAGAAAAACAGAGTTGCACAGAAACATATTGATTTATATTTTCCCCTTCAGATAGTCCAAAAGCAAAGTGAACTGTCATTGAACTTTCAGGCTGATTCTAGCTGAGATTGAAATGTTTCTCTCTCTGATAGTTATAAGTTACTGCCCGGGGGCAGTTAATGACTGTAAAGATACCAAATGTGAAGAGAAATGTCATGCATGCTCAGTTTTTCCTTTCCTTTCAGTAATGTGTGAATGCTATCAAGGATTATTTTACAGACCGCAGCTAAACGAATTTATGTAAGCAGAAAAAAGAGTGAAAAGACACCACCTAAAATTTCCCTTGAGTCACAGTTTTTTCAGGCAACTGACATACAGTACAGCATGTTTTTTTAATGTCTGCTTTCATTTTGAGATGGGAATATAGCCTGCTAAACAGGGGATCAAAAAATTAATATGCAAAAAACACTGATTGGGTGTGGAGCAATTTACAGTATCTACTGTACGTTTTATTACTTTTATCTACGACAAAGTACATAAAAGGACTATACATCTGGTACTAGCCTTAGTTACACCATTGTGTAATATTGGTTTGGACACAGACTATTTGGAAGCTTCATCTGCAACTTTAAGTTTACTGTATATAATTCTATAAGTTTACTGGGTAAAACAAAAGTTGATTATAAAGGTTTACCTTTCTGTCTGTCCTTGACCACATGTGCCAAACATACAGTATAAATTACAGTAATAACATATTTCACTTTATTTTAATATACTTCTTAATGTGGCTAAGGATCTGTGCCTGTGGCTGGAAGGTTGCCGGCTCGTATCCCGCGGCCGGCAGAGGAATCCTACTCCATTGGGCCCCCGAGCAAGGCCCTTCACCCCAACTGCTCCAGGGGCGCCGCATAAATGGCTGACCCTGCGCTCTGACCCCCAACTTCTCTCCCTGTCTGTGTGTCTCATGGAGAATAAGTTGGGGTCTGTGAAAAGACAAATTCCTAATACAAGAAATTGTACATGGCCAATAAAGTGATCTGATCTTATCTAATAAATGGGAGTATATTAAAATGGAAGACAGACACTTAACCAGTGCTTAAGTCTGAGCATTTACAGGCAAAGCATTGCAAAGAACAAACCCCTTTTATGCAATGAAAGGAGGTTAGAATTATATGAATCAAATTTCACTATACTGCAAAAAGTCCTTTGACTTTCAATGATCCTTCTTGAGACACAAAACTCTGAGAACGAATGATGTCCCATGTGATGGTGATTATATATATTTGCTCAGTGGTAGTTTCAAACCCTTGTAAAATGAGGTGCTTTTTACAATGATGGTGACAGAAAAGAGCAATCTATTTTACCGGGCTCATATACAGCAAAGAATTTAAAGTCAGACCATTCATCAATCTGGGTGAGGTAGGGTGGAACTGAATGTCTTTTATCAACATTATGCCCTGGGAATTCAGAAGAATGCTTTTTCGCTCTGGCATGTAAATGAACTTGTGGCTTATTAATATGGACATCTGCAGAGGTGTGCTAAACCTTGAAGTGTTCTTTTAGTGCATAAT
Organism: Lepisosteus platostomus; assembly: GCF_059453375.1. Classification (NCBI taxonomy): domain Eukaryota; kingdom Metazoa; phylum Chordata; class Actinopteri; order Semionotiformes; family Lepisosteidae; genus Lepisosteus; species Lepisosteus platostomus. The sequence continues at coordinate 4,983,307 of NC_142613.1, forward strand.
CACATCTAAGGCTTTGTCAACATCCGTTTTACTTAGATGCTTATTATGCTTTGACTTAAAAATCTTAAATACAAAAAAAGGCTCCTAAGGACCATCAATCCGTTTTCTGTAAGGTGACGCTTCACACCAAGCTTGTAACCTTGAAATTTCTTTCTGCAGGGTTTGTGCTTATAAGCAAAAGTACATTAAAATTATTTGAATAGCCCTTACCCAGTCCTGTCAAAATGGCTTCAAAGCCAATTGAAATAGGCCTTAATTGAAAAAGCAAATTTTGTCCAAACCTCTCAACTATGATTTAATTTAATGCACATGTAGTCCTTTCTTATTAGTCCTTGAAAATTCACAAATTGACTGAAATTGTCTTGGAGCTGATCTTTCTACCATTTCCCAACTGCATTCAGCTTTCCAAATCACATTTAATAAGTGTACATCCCAGAAAGTTAGTGTGCTAACGATACATTCTCATTCACCAAATGTATTAGTTTTGGATTAGTAATTCTGTATTACTTACAGTATATCATTTTGGTAAATTCATTTCAAAGAGAGCAATATATAATAAATTTAGAATATGTATGCATAGTGTGCTGCTTTAAGAATGCAACTGAATCCAAATCATTATTTTGAATAATTTTTTGAAATTTTAATTTATTTTTTTAAATAAAGGATTTGTAGGTGTCTTGTAAGATTTAAATGACAATTCTATAAAGGAAAGGCTACAAGGTTAGTTGGGGTTAGAAAAGGTTAATGGGAATACAAATATTGTTTTTGGTTTAATCACCCAGTACCTAGACAATCAAAGTCGGCAAAAATTAAACCCCTGACTCCTGGTTCACCTCTAGTTAAATCTTACGCTGATTGCCCATCAGCAAGGCTGAACCGTAAAAACAGTAAAAAACAAGCTTTCAATTCAATTTGCAAGTTAATCAAATCCATCTGAATTCTCATTGTTACAGGGGCAGATGCTTGGATGATACAAGAAATATCAGCCTGACAGGTTTCCATTATTTTTTCTCAAGAGGGAACAAAAAAGTAGCACTTTTAAAAGTGTATGTAGTACATCAGAAGGAAAACACAAAAAAGTTTAGTCTAAATACATTATATAAAGGAGTACTACATGCAGGATACAGACTAAACAAGATGATACTTATTACAATTAAAACTCTCAAAAATTGTATGTTTTGAACAGAATATAAAAATGTAAGGAAGTCTGCATTCACCTGGATAGCTATGCCTTCAGAAGATACTCCTAGAATTGTAAGATGCTAAAATCCCATATCCAGCTTTTTCATAAAAGAAGTCTGGGTAAGATCTTAATTATTTGAATGGAAAATCAATGATGAATATAGATGTTGAGTAGCCATGTACTAAAATAAACAATGACCAAAGCTGGTATTTAAAAAGAAAACACAATGAATAATTCATTACTATTTTCACTTTTTTTTTGTCAAATTTATTGCATATATCAATCTTGAACAAAAAAGAAGATGGAAAAGGTGCTAGTGTGACACACCTACAGTATTGCAGGAGTTAGATTCTATTCACATTAGTGAAACATTTTAATGCTAAATGTAAAATATGATGATGCTTCTAATTTATTTAAAAATAATTAATCTCAATGGTATTCTAACAATTGTACTTAAAGAAACAAGATATTATTCATAGACTTTTAGTGAAACTCTCTCTCCAGAGAGAGAGAGGAAAATTGCTAATGTAGCGCCCATACGTATAAAGGAAAGGAAAACTGAAATAATTATAGACCAATACATCTTACTTCTAGAACATGCAGGCTATAGAAATGAAAATTAGAACTTCAGTAGAGGGTCTACTGTGTTGAAATAGGATTGTAAGGAAAGCCAGCATGAATTTAGAAAATGTAATGAACTTGTTAGAACTCTTGAAAGAACAAGGAACAGCATACATAGGAAGTAATGCATACAGAGCTAATTTATTTTATAATTTGATTCAACATGATCTAAGCCCAGATATAGTCCTAGGCTCATGGGAATGCCCTTACAGTGACAGGTTAAAAAATGTACTGTATCTTTTTAGACTTTAACAGAGACGATTATGAGGGGACATGATACAAATATTCAAAATCCTCAAAGGCATAACTGAACAGGAAACAGTTCTTTATAAAATGGGTTGTGGGAGTCTAACAAGCTACTTACAAGAACCAGCTGAATGAAATCCTAAGATCAATTAATTACTAACAACCAAACAAGCTAGATGGATCAAAATTACATTTTACAAAGTAGGGCAAAGGGGTGGCACGGGGTGATAGCTATCAAACTTTAATTTGGCTTTGGCATCCCAGCTGCCACCCCATTTTAGGCTTTACCTTAAATCCCATATTCTCTTAATATTTTTTTATAAATGTAAATTTTAGAAAAAAATTTAGATGAGTCTTAATTGTTGTTGTGGTTTTACTTCACTGCAACAATCAAAAATTGTAACAGTAATTTGTGAGTGGACCTGATGACTTTTAGGAATTAATTAAATGTAATACACATGGATTATACTGTAAATATACAGTGTACAACTTGTTAATACTGTAATACCAAAAAACGTGCACAACAAACAACAAACGGAATAGAATATATCTGTGAAACGATCTGCCGTAATACAAAAGGCTGATTCGCTCAGGAAATTACAAGGAGAAGAGTTAATATCTTCAGAGTGAAAATGCATTGATTATAACGTCTTATGGTTTTATCATTCTCATATAATTACATTCATATTCTAATATGCAAGTAAATATTAATTTACTATCATGAACTAAACATGTGTTTGGAATAATACAGTAGTTACACTCTCAAGAATTAAAATGTGAATAAAGAAGTTTTATACCCGAAGATCCGATGGCCAAACATTCCCTGATGAGTTCAAGAGGACAAAGCTGGCTGGATTGGTCAGTGGTCCAACTTTGCAGTTGTGTACCCTGTTCACAGAGTGTCTCTGTGTGCAGAGAGAAGAGCTTTGCCTAGCGTTACTTGGGGTAGCTCTGTCAGAAGTTTGAGTATCGCTGAACTAGGTTTTTTAAAAACAAAAACAGTTTGTGCACGATTGTCTTCTTGAGTCTGGCCACAAGTAGACGGGTGGGAGAAATCTGTTCATCCAGTTTATAGCTTGGAACTGAATATGCTCATTAAGGATGTTAAGGATGTTATAAAGAGTCCAACTGTCCGATTTTGTTGATCAGGTGAAAATAACATTATTTATGGTCACAGAACTGATATAAAAATTCAGAAAAGTCTGATTATGGATAACTTAGATAACTCATAATATCTTGCTTAAAAACTAAAACCAAAAACTAAACCAAATAATTTATACATTTTATATCAATTCTCTGAGGTTGTGTTTTACTAAAGCCTGTTTAGGGATTGATGGGAAAAAATCTTGGAGTAAAAAACATTATCTACATTACTTATAAACATCATTTAATACATTATGAATTGCTCCTGTCAGTATGTCTCATCTTTCATAAATCGGCACAGAAATACATGATTTCAGAGGGGTATTAGCATGGATGATTGTGTAGCTTGGCAATATAATTGATTTATGTTCTTCTGATTCTGAGAAATAATTCTTGGAGATTAACTATCAAAGACAACTGTCTGCCCAACTTCCACTCTGTATACAATGCAGGAATGTTGCAAGGAGGACAAGGAGAGAGGAGATGAAAGTCTTCATTGTTAAAATCTGTTGCTGCCTGTCTCACATTGTCCAGAAAAGTTTTACTTTGGTTTACCGTTTCATCTTTTGGGGTTTTTTTGTTTGGCCAATAATACATTCAGGACTTATTCACATGACTTTTAAAGTCAGACTCAGCAACTGAGCTGCTGATTAGTTTATTAATGTCCTCTGAAATGATGCGTCATTTTTGGTAAATCAGCCGGAAGATTTAATTGTACTAATTACATCTGGGATGAGGGGTACAGCCTTTCGTAAGGTTTACCCATTCTTTTTACTCCTTGACATCAAAATACATCCATACGTCCTACAATATCTACCTAATCCTCTCTTACATAGTACTATTTTAAAAAATTTAAAAATACCAAACAGAGGGTAGTAGTTTTGTTCACTGGCAGCCCTTCTGGCGTTCTAACAAATATGGTTCACTGGAATGAATCTGAGATAATGTGTCAAAAATGACAAATCAAAACAAGAGCAAAAACTAAACAGCTGCCACATATTACAAATTAGGTGAAAAAGTAGGGGGCTACACTTTGTGCAGTGTTAACCTGCTGACTGAGATTCACCAGCTACTACAAATCACCGTTTCACCGAATTACAGTATAGTGAGCAACTGGAATGACAAATAAATGACGGTTTCACAGATTTCATTAAAACAAGAACAGATGCTGGCAAGGAGATTTGAAATGTGAAAAGTGGACAAATAATAATAATAAAAATCTTTGTGTGCAACAATATAAAGATCCTATCTTCCATCTTCCTTGGAGAATGATTTACAGTGTCAGAAGAGTTGCGTGCTACTGTATGTATTACTTTCATAATTACTGATATACTGTATAACCATAATGTATTTGAACAAAAATGAATAGCACGGTAAGTTAAGTTAAATTATTTGTGGACATGGAAGATATAAAATAAGGCCACTTTTGATTAGAATCTAAAATGGATATCATAATATAATGTTCTCTAGTTGCAGGAGACAGAGTGCCTGCATTAACCACGGCTTGTGTTTGCAGAACAGATACAAATGTGTCTAGAAGACTATGTCAGATAGTGTTTCACATCCTGAACAATGATTCTGCAAAGCTTTTTATTTTCAAAAGAATGTCAACAACAGTGTGATTCATTTTCCTGACAACAGCTTTTGGGTATTCAATGAAACAATTCAATAAAGGAAAACTTTTTTCTAGAATACTAGGGCATAGTGAATCTGAACCCTGCTTTTATGTGTTTGTTTTCTAATAAATATAAAGATGTTGGATGCTGTGCTTCGGAAAAAAGGGTATTCCTTACCTATTTGCTCATTAAATGTACTAAATCAATGCTATTTCTCTTTGTGTTTTGTGGAGATCAATATTTCCCATTTTCAGACTGATGGATTTTTGAAACAATCAGACTCAGTCAATGCACCTCATATATTTCAGTCAGCTAATTAAATGATCAGAAATGCATTTTTTAACCTTGTGTGCTGCCTGTTTCCAGTTGTATAATAAGAGGTGGACATAATAAGGGGTAAGACAGTTCCAAACAAATAGCTGCACTCAGATTAATTTTCTGTTTTCTACAGATTAATTTCCTGCTAACGTGCATCTCTCATGAAATTCAGACAAATAAATTTAAACTGCCCAGGTACAGCAAAGCAAGTAAATAAATTATATGGGGCATACAAATGTGAAACATACTATAAAAAATAAGTACAACAGTGTTTGGTAATTCAGGTAATACTAATGAATGCAAATGTATTGGAGGTTATTTGGCATAACTCACCAAGCTGTGAGGTACGGCAACCTTACAGTACCTTAAGGATGAGGCTGACTGAACCCCCATCACTTTCACAAGGAATGAGTGAGATCTGACCAATGGATAAAGGTGTGATCACTAACTTAAAAATGTAAGAACAGTGTGTGAAAAATAACTGCCCTGAAGCAATGACTTTGACTGGTTTCAACGAGAATTTGGAAAAAAGCTGGTGGTGCTATCTACCAATATTTATTGATTTTATTTGGTTTAGATACATAAAATTTATATACCTATGTCTGAAATGAATTTTGGCAATGTGTCTTCAGCTAACTGCATTATTCCTTGTGGATATTAATTCCATTTTTCTATAGGTTGCATTATTTAGGACTGTAACCTGGAATTACAATGGGTCCCTCTGTACCGTATTTGGTAGCTAAAAGTAAAACACACACTATATCTACCTTAAGGTCCCTTACTCGACTCTGTTCCATTTATTATTATGGCAAAAAGCCTCCCACTTTAATTCATATAGGCAATGTTTATGCTCTTGCGGTCTTGAAACCTCCATACAGTACTTACTGTGCATTGCTCTTATGGGGAAAAATTCCCCTATATATTTTGTTCTGCTAGCAAATAACCCCAAAATACAGTATATCATAAACTACTTGTAGTCTGTCTTTACTGTGTGCATACAGTATCTCAGGTTGTCAGTGAAGTCATTTGTAAACTGAGCTGTATTACACGCCATTATATATGCAGGATAAGAATCTGGATTTATTAGGCAACCTAAAAAAATTAAGACAGATAAATAACACAAGCATCTATACTGTATATGATATATGATATATATCTATACTGTATATGATAGCAATCAGTGCATTCAGTTTATCAGATGGGCATAAATAATACACGGAAACAACAAAACATCCAGGCCTCAAGTTAACATACAGTATCAAAAGCCAGCTGTGTGTTTCTTTGGTTGTTAATCAAGAAAGAATAAAGGAGTCATTTAGGGCAAGTACAGTAAATAACATACTTAATAAAACAAATACATTAGACTTCCTTACAAGATCAAAAAGCAAATGTATTTGTCAGCATCAGCAATATATCTTGAAGGTATAATTGTTCCGGATCAGATTTTGCACTGTATTAGGTTTGTGAAAATATTTTTTTCTGAAATGTGTTTTTTCTTCTTCATTAATACAAATGTTGGAAGTATAAGGTGCTTGAAAAAACCTGTTTTAAAAGTTAAAAAAGGCTTTAAAAAAACCTTTAAAAAGCTAATGTATTATTTAATGTACTGTATATTAAAGTATCTCTAAAGCGAAATTCACATTTCTGATAAATTAGAATACATTTTTATTCCTTTAATTTGCCATTAGTTTAGAACAAATCCTCATTGACAACAACAACCCATTTAGACAGCAGAGATTCGCCAGAGTGAAGTAACTTACTCAATGGTAAGACAGCAACATCTTAGCCCAGATTTGGACCTATGACCATCCTGTCTGCTGGCTGAGTTTGATGAGTTCACTGAGTGGTAGTTCCTTTGCTTGATTAATTATTAAGAAATTGTTACTAGCCTGATGAAGCTATACAAATCACAAAAGTGCTCTGTTGAAGAGATTGCATTACCTAGGGGAATGTTATGAATATCATTTCAACATTATATTCACTGGTTGTTTAGCCATCCATATAATACAATATGTTTGCAAAAGTTGGCACCCGCCTGTATTGCTCTAAGATGAAACCTCACAGGGCTTTTTAAGAGTCCTTGAGCAACTAGTGCACCCACACTGATGCATTAGACAAACTTTACAAGTACAATATCATACCAGACATTAGTCAATAAAATAATTGGAATACTGGAATGGAAGTCAGAGGAAATAAATATTTTGCAATAAAGAAGAAACTAATTTTGCACATTGTGTACAATTTTGGGAGAGCAGGGCATTATGCCTATCTACAGTACCTAGAGGCTTGTTTAGTTGCTACTGAGGTAGTGATTTCTTGAAAGACTCCAGATTGCTAGTTTCAATATTGTTACAACTATTGTGACTAGTGAAGTGTCTTTAAGAATCTAGATACTGTACAGTGGGTAACACCTTGCTCTTGTCAACTTTTCCAGTTCTCAGGAACTTCAAAAGAGATATTTTCTGAGAAGCAGGGGTGCGAGATTCAGTGATGAAAAAATCAAACAACCAGTCTCAATCAATCTCAAATTAATCAAAGTTTACCTTGGTTTTCCTTAGTTAATTAAGTCCTGAGTATACCATTCCGAGTGTCGTCAACAGTCTAGGAACACAATATACTGTAAAAACAAGCAGGTACAGACAAGAAAGACAGACAGAAAGACGAGAGAGCTCCTTGTCCTGATTGTCCATAAACACCAGATTATGTGTTGTTTAGTGTGGCATTGTCATTAATAATAAATGTTTCTTTAACCTAGTCCTAGTGTGCCTGAATTATTACTCCTTCCAAAGCTGTGCCAGAGAACAAAGAATCCAGGTACAGTACTGTACCTCTAATTATCCCAACCAATCTGGTACAGTACTGTATGTTATTGGCAAAATCTTTACAAGCTTATGATTATTTATTTTACTTAGTGGTATCTCTCTAGTTTGTAATTCAGTATTTGTTAACAGTAATGTGGCTAAATAACATATTCCAGGCTTCCATAGTCCTTTATGTAAAAAAGTGCCTCCTTTTCTCAGTACCAAATGTACCTTACTGTAGTTTCCACTAGTTACCCTCAAGTTACTCTCCCCGTTTCTCTAGTTTGGATTTCACTGTTTATCAATTACATTGATTCTGTCAGTGCTCATGAGAATTTTGAAAACTTGAATTAAAGTGATTTTTTGTCTTTTCTCTTCAAGGCTTAAAAGATACAGTCGCTTTATCCTGTCAAAGAAGGATATTCTTTTAAGCCCAGGAATATATCTCTTTGCTTTTCTCTGTACTCATTCCAGAACAGGAATTAAATGAATATATAGTTTTGAAATAAGTTGATCAAAATTGTACACAATATTCTAAATTAGGTCTTACTGGTTCACTTCAAAATTGTAATATTCTGTAGCATCCCTTGATTCAAATTCTGTTATTTTTAACTGCATACCCTAGCATTTAGGTTGGCTGTTTTTGCTTCCCCTTATCATATAGAAGCTGGAAATTATGTCCAGTATCAACATAGTGTATCCCATGTTATGTTTATAACATAGTTAACAGATTTACATTTTATTATTTTTCTACCTGCAATCAATACTGCACATTCAAAATCACCTACTATATCATGAGTTTGTCCAGTCATGAGTTCTTTTTTGTTGAATTTCTGTTGTAGCTTGAACCCTGTTTATGTATCCTATTTTAGTATTAAGATCACTTTCACTTTATTGGCCATACACAATTTCTTGTAAAAATTAGGAATTTGTCTTTTCACATACCCCAACTTGCTCTCCATGAGACTCACAGACAGGGAGAGAAGCTGGGGGTCAGAGCGCAGGGTCAGCCATTTATACGGTGCCCCTGGAGCAGTTGGGATCAAGGGCCTTGCTCAGGGGCCCAATGGAGTAGGATTCCTCTGCCGGACGCGGGATTATTAATATTTATTATTTGTAAAGCTGACGAGTACACTAAGTACATTTGAATCTAGATTATTTTAGATTTTAGAATGATAAATAAAAAAGAGAAAAAGAGGTCTTAATACAGATTCCTGTGACACTTAGCTAATCTAATTACCTCAATTTGAACATTGAACCTAGATTTGTACTGTTTTTCATTCATTAACCGGCTCTCAGTCCAACACATACATTACCTCTTGATGCCTACAGCCCTCAATTTAAGAATTAATCTTTCATATGCAACACTGTCCAATGCCTGAACTACAATAAATTCATTAAGGAAGACCTACTGTAACTCTTCTAAATCTAGTTTGATAACCCCCTAAACGTCTACTACCAGACGGCTATCCTCTAGTTTAGATCAAATTATTATCACAACAAAAGTACATGTACTAGGTTGGAATATTTGCATAATAACAATAAAACTTTGATCAGTTTTCTCCCCTGTTTTGTGGAGGGATTTTGTGTTACTAATGTTTGAGGTAGTGGCTGTTTCCAACAGTTAATATGATTAGCAGAATATCACCAGATCAGAGAGATTGTTTATTGTGAGGGCTTCCCATGCCATTAAAATCACTGCTGCAATCCGAAATGATCAAAAATAAGCATAGAACCAGAGTTAATCAACAGTGTCTTCAGTGTGGAATCTATTAAGGTGTTTGATTTTCGCATTCAAGTCCTTGAAAGGATTTAACATAAACACAATGAATTATATAAAGCTAAAATAATGGTTTAAGACTCAGGCAGAATATAAGAGAAGGATACCACGTATGTAGTTTCTGAATAAGGAGGTACTTAATATAAGTAGTGTAGTGTCTTCAATGGCTAAGTTGCCATAACTAACTCTATCAGCAATACTTCAGAAAATAGCCTATGCAATATCCTGGATCAATAAACTAAACCACAAAAATGGGCTCTTCATATCTATAACTTTTCTTTGCTTCTCAGTAAAACTATTACCTCATTTAACACATCCACTATCAATAATCTACTAACCACACAAATAATTCAACTGAAAGGGTCAAATGTACTGTGCCTTATACACAACAGCTCATGAAGATGACTTCTGAAAACTCAGACACACATCTTGTATTAACATTCAGTCTTGATAAGACACCAGAAACCCACATCATCCCATTTTTTCACTTGTATTGACAATATATCTGTAGCTGCCAGACACCTAGAGGATTTGTACCTCCAGAAGGATTGTACATTTACTCCTGAGACGAAATACGAAAACGTTCCTCTTGAGGCACTGGAACATATTGATAACTCACCCTCTTATCAAACGTCCAGGAGAAAATAAACCATACTATGAACTCTTTTTCCACCCACCAAAAGCTTTATAAGAAGAGACTTGTGCCTTTGTGATTAGCTTCTAAATGTTTTCCTTGCAAAGGCTGCCTCTCTGCTTTTCAAATCCATACTGTTTATGCTCATCACAGAAGGTCTGATGTTTACAATGAACCAAGTGCTTAGGTTTGTCAGAGCTCATAAAGTTTCATGTTTTGCTGTACTTTTGCGGAATCTCACACTTAGGAGGTAAAAGGCAAAACCAAAGGACCAAACCACAGCTAGTGAAGAGCTAAATTTAACCCACATACTGTATTTGCATAATAAATATTTTTCCCAATATAAGTGGTTGGTTTTCTCCAAGACCAAACACAGAACCATGGGTTTTGTGAGATCACGTGCTTAGTGTCTTAATGACAACTTGGGACACCTTTAAAAAAAAGTGTTTGCTAATCTAATCAGAGATGCTAAATTCAGTTCTCAGATTTTTTCATGTTTTCATTCCAGAAGGATGTTTTTATTTAGCATGTTTTTACATATTTTCTTCAAGGTTTTTGAAAGTCAGCGATTTCAAAGATGCACTCAAGCAGAGGCTTCATACAGTACCAGCCTACACTGTTAATTTTGTGCAGTCAGTCAGAACATTTGACCAGTTCTGAAACTGAGGGACAGAGGAGATTGACAACCTCAGTATTTAGTACTGTACTTAGCAGCATTCTGTCATTCTTTGCTTCCTTTGTTACTAACGCTGCTGTCTCTTTTTGATTGCAATTTTTATCATTCATGTTGAGACGCAGAAGTAACAATGACAGCAAAACTTCTGAGAACAAATCCCATCTGCTAAAACCATTTGGCAGCAGGTGGCCCATCATTAATTAGTTTTATTTATTTGCACTGGCAGTGTTGATAGCAGAACTAAATCAGCCAATTAAACAGTGGAGCATATTGAGTAGATGTCAGTGTTGCACAAATGGAAGACTGCACTGTTTACTTAAATAAGCATTCTTGTGGCTTTTGGTGTGTGATTAATATTAAGTCACTTGCCCCCACTGTGATTAAAATAATCTGAAATTTGTTTTCAAGAACTGCAAATGGAGCTTTCCTGTACAGCTGTTTCATCATAAAAGTACAATTAATATTATCTCCTTAGTTCATCTAGAAATCATTTAATAATTGATGGAACACTGATGTAGGAAAACTATATTAGCATAGTTATAAGCATGTATTCACAAACACAACTACAAGCATGAACTTGAGATAGGTTTTTTTCCATTTATTTGGGACTGAAGAGAAGTACTACCTTAGTTTTCATCCTTTCAGCTTTATGTACAGTACTTACAGTAGACTTCATCTGTTTTGGCCACCCAGATATACCATCCACCCTTAGATATCACTCCACATTCCTAAGTGGATTCAAGATTCAATCAAAAAATCAAATTCATGATTTTTGCTGTTGAAAACCTCTTTAAATCTTAAGACACCATCTACACCATCCTTAACAAAGATACAGTTTTAAACTCTCCAGAAATATCACCATGAGTGAGTCTGCCACTCACTCATGGTATACAGGCAGTTCTCCCTGGTCAAATCTTATTCTGATACTCTACAAAGACTTTGTTTAACATTTGATAGTGACTGTGATAAGTGAAACTTATGATAGTGAATTGTGCATAATCAGCTTTTGTTTCCTCACATAAATAGCTTAGGTAAGACAAAGGAACAAGTAATAGGTTTATTCCATGCTGAAAAAAAAGAAGAAAGAAAACACAACGTTTCAGCCGTGGAGCCTTCTTCAGGTGTGAGGGCAACACAATATGACATCAGGCATGTTGGTTACACTAAAGATATCCTACAATCCTCCCTTACTGTCCAGGGTTAAAATTTATTCAATTTGATGTTTTTTCTTCCTCATTGAGAGATTGCAAATGTATTATCTTTTTGTTTCTCTCTCTTCATTTTGCAGATCCTACATTCATTTATGTGATCTTTTTTTAACTCATTTCAATGCCTGCTGTGATATTCGTGCTGAAGAATTGGAGCGTTAAGACTTAATGCTAACCCACAGTGTGAAAGTCCATTAGCCAAAATTTTCATCCTTATTTTCTTTAGGGGAGTTTTGTTAACTTGTCTCAGGTGTCTAACAAATAAATTCCCCCAGGAAAACACAGTTTGCTTTAATGCCACAGTAACATAAATTACACTGTTTCAAAAATAAGCTAAGGAAAAGATAGTGTTTGACAAAACTGGCATCTTTTCTGGCTACAACAGTTCTACAGAACATATTTTATCACTATTCCAAGTCTTCCAGCGTTTTTCTCATGCATTCCTGTTTGTGCATTTTATGGATGAGAGTGACAGTACCTTCATGTGATTATGATCCACCACAAGAGAAGTATCACTTGCTCATGTGGTGGGAAATTTTAGCACAATTATCACTTTACCACCTTGTGATGTTTTGATGTCTCTTTTTGCTTTGACAAAAAGCTTTTGTCAAGTGGGGGAATGGGAAATCACTTCTGGGAAAAATTCATTTCAGCCCAGAGTCAAACTCACTTTTGATGCAGACATTTGATGGAATCTAATCTGAACTACTTTACTTTTTTTACTTTAGATTAGTGAAAAGTAATGTTTCTACTTGTAGCTCTTTGGAGTTAAAAAACATGTTAAGCCTATAGAAAACAGGGATTCATTAAAAAACTACTGTAATGAATACGTCCCTGCACAAAACAGGGATCTTGGCCGCCCTGGCCTTGAGAGTTCTCCTTTAGCTCAGCCAGCAAGTTACCTGTTGTGTGACTCCAGAGACCTGGGTTCGAGCCCCAGTGGTGGAGGGCTGACCTGAGGTAGGAGCGGCGAGGGCACATGCCCAGAGAACCCAAATCTGTTACACTACCATACTGTAGATATTCTTTAAAAAGACTCTTTACAACATTACCCACACTAATCACAAGTGTTTGTTTTAGTTTAATCACTGAAAGGATATTACAGTAGTATACTCCTAATTCCTGAAATTCCCAAAATCCTTTCTAAATTATTACTTGTTAGGCTATGACAAAGTGACTAGTCTCCCAAACTGTAGTTTAATGTTTCCCAATCCTGATTCCTGGTGACACATCTGTCTTTTGCTATAGATTTTAACAGTAAAAGGAGTAGAAAAAGTAAACCCAAGGAACTGTAGTATATTAGGCTCTGGTCCAGAGTGATCTGTGTCTCCTTGAGGTTTTGTTCCAGCTGGGTTCTTAATCACAGGCTATTTTATTTCAAGTTTCAATTTGAGTCCTTTTTTAAAATTTGCTTTCCGAACTTTAAAAGCTGAATGAGATTTGGTATGAACCCTGTGCTAGTTTGTCCTGTGAGTTTTGGGACTGCCCTCATTCAGATGCAGTACCAGAAACACAACCAATTAGACTGCAGCAGAAGGAAAAGACACTGACTCACTGTGGGGGAGTCTGATATAGTGTCTGTTCGTTGCTCACCGGTTCATCACCAATTTAGCTGTTTGGTCAGAACTAAGGAGCAAATTCTTAATTAACAAGTTGGGCAGATATTGCATAAAGTTGTGTTTGCTGAAGATTGGAAATAATGCACTTTAGCAAGGTTAACCTTGCAAACAAGCAAAGTCTAAACCAGAAAACAGATCAGTTAAGGGCACCAATCTGTCACACCCTCTACAGCTAGAGGGCGCTCCTACTCTGTCTTGTCCCTAGTTTCCTGTGATTTGCTGTCCTTCCGGTGTGTCTCTGTTTGGGGCTATATATTTCTGGGACATGCTTTCCTCCTCGATCAGCATTGAGGTTTGAATGTCCTGAGACCCGCCTAGCACCAGGTCGCCCCACGTCCGTGGCCAGAGGGCATTGGTTTCTATACAGCATTTCCTGAACAGCTGAGCCTGGGCTGACCCCCGTCCCACCGCCACACATAAGGTCTTTTTTCGCTCTCCTGCCATTCCACGGTTGGTCCCTTCTGACATCTGTGACACAATCAGTACAGATCAAGGACTTAATTGGAACAAAACCAACAGACACTGGAGCCCTCAAGGACCAGGACTTAGAACACCAGCTGTGGTGTACCACCTAGTGTTACAGACTCAAAGTTGTTTTGTTTCTTCAAGCACATTAGAATATGAGAGGGACACTGTCTGCTTACCATCTGATGGATTGACAGTCCAAAGCTCTTCCATATGCTTCAGCAATTTTAGTTTGAGACTATTTATCATGCAGCACCACCTCCTCACCCCTCAGTGCACTGATGCCTTGCATTTACAAACAAAACATTGCGAACCTGACTGCAGACGGGCTGTTCATCTATGTAAAATGCAATGATCACATGAGATTCAACTGTTGAAGTGTTAGTGTTAGTGTTTAATTGTGTTGTGGGATGTGTGTAATAATTACTGGAATATGTTGACTTAGCCATGCATCTTTGTACCAGTTACCAAACTGCTTCATAGCCTGTTAAAGTATGATAAGACCTGACTTTGTGAAGACAACAGTAATTGGTTTGCTCCTAACGAGGATGTCAAGAGAAAGAGTGATCAGCTTCAAAGAACAGGTCAAAAACCAGAGCCTGAAACAAACCAACCTGCCATGAGGCAATAGAGTATAATACGTACTGTAGCTCTAGCAGTTTGTTTGCTCATCGAGGCAGTCCCAATGCTGCGTTGCTGTATGTATTATGCTCAAAAGAAGCTGACTTTGACATGGCTAACACTCCTCTGTTGAAGAATTTCCCTCAACACTGTGCAGAACAGAACTTTCAATTGACAGTAACATGGAATGACAAAATGCCCACCCAAAACCTATGCAATATTTAAAGGAGATAGCCATGTACTTTCAAGTACTTCTTTTACCAATAAATGAACTGTCAAATCATATGACTTGGTGGTGCATAAAGTGTTTTGAAGTCTCTTCTACTGGGTTAATGTAACTGGAGATAGCTTTATAGGCCCTTTGCATGACAGGTATACAATACCCTTGATTTAGCTTTCTTTCTCGTACGGCTAGTGTTCAAAGTACAGTTTTCCAGCATTGGCTCAGAGAATAACAATTAGCTTCTCAGCTATCAATTGAAACATACATTACCTACTGCGACTTGATGAAAATATCCAATGTTTGTTTACTACTTTCACAGCGGTATCAAAATAGCTTTCACCTGCAGTTATCCATTGTTCCATTTATTCCCCCTAAACCTCAAGCTTGTGAAACCGAATATTAGTCTCGACAGCTGAGCATAATTGTGGCTGAAACAAAAACGGCCAAGCCGAAATGCCAACGGTTTAGGATGATGTGAAGAAAAAGTAGTAGATCACAGATCTGCTGTAAGATATTACACATATTATATTATAGATCTCTAAGATATTATATATATATACTGTACTGTATAGATATTATAGATTTTCTTAACCTGTGGCAAGGAGACTTGAGAAATCTTTGCTCATGAAAGCTTCAAGTTCTGACGTGACTTTAATGTCCAGGTGGCAAATGTTATTTCATACATTTAAATGAAAGAGAATAAACAAAAGCAGAACTAAAAGAAAAAAAAAAGAACTAAAGCACTAGAGAGAGTGGCTATAATCTCCCATCATGATCTTCTGCTGCATTAAATTTGCTATTACTGTAGATTTACAGTATGTATTTTCTGGTATGAATACTAATCAATATACTGTATGTACTCAGGTGTTTAATTTACTCGGATGTTAAATTTCAATTAAAATCATAAAATGCATTAATATGAAAGGGTTCAGATTGGTTACTGAGACCCAGTCACTTCTAAATACTGTACATTACCAGTAGCGTTTAGCAGTGTCACAAACCTGATCCTGGAGAAGCACTGTGTTGTCTATCCTTTTTTCTTAAGCCACGTTCTGATTCACAGTAGGAGTAATTTCTACTTTTTAAATTTTATATATATTATATTAAATTTTTCCAAAACATTTTTTGAGGCATATTTCTAAATTTGCTTTCAGCTCTTCAAAGATCAAATGGGATTTGTCATGGGTATCATACCTGTACCAATTTCTGAGTTTCAGAACTGCCTTCCGTTAGGTGTGTTGTCTGAAATGTAACCAACTGGACCTCTGCAGAAAGAAAAAACACTCATCTGTGGCTGATACATTGTCATTCCCACCTCAGGTACTGTAAGTTCAGTTTATTTGTCATATGGACAAGTACAATGAAATGCTTATTTGCATGTATGCTCCAATGCAAAGACATTAAAGGAATCACCAAAAGCATAAACACAGAACAGCAGGAACAACAATAACAACTTAAGGAAAATACAGTTAAAAAAAAAAGTCAGACAAGCAGTACTGTATGAAAAAAACATCAGTGTGAGCCAGTGGTAGGGGTAGAGTTCAGTAATCTGACATCTTGTGGCAAGAGACTGTCTCTGAATCTGGAAGTTTGTGCCTTTATGCATCTATAATGCTTACCAGAGGGAAGGGGGGAGAAAAGTGAGAAACCAGAAATATACTTCCAGCCTTCCTGAGACAGCGAGTTGTAAAAGCCTTCCCGAGACAGCGAGTTGTAAAAACAGCGAGTTGTTCTGTTCATCATCATCTGTGTTTGTTCATCATCAAACATCATCAAACAAAAGGGAGGTATTTATACAGAAATAATGGCCAACAAGTCGAGGAGGGGCTGTATAAAGTTTTGAATAATTATGATGTTAGAAACAATACCTTTGAAGTAGATGCCTGATCTAGTGAAATGCTGCAGCACTTGCAAGCAAGTTGGTTGTACAAGTTTTCTGGAAGAGTCTGATAAATCACCGCAGTAACAGAAACCATATGCTTTACACCAGCATAATGGAGACCCCTGTGTGAAGAGAACAGTCATAAAGGCACTGTGATGGATGTAGCTTTCTTTCTTGTGGGCACCTGATACTCAATCAATCTTGATAAAAACCCTTGGAAGGTGGTCCCTGCAACAACTGTTTTCATCACCCTGTATTTCTTTTTATCAAAAGACCGTGGCAAAGCTGAGCCTCTCAGTCCAAGGTGTAGTGTGAAAATTGAATTATTCTAAATTTTAGACATTAAATGGGGAACAATATCTTCAAACTCCCTTTAACAAGGGGGTGCATCTATTTTTAAAGGGGTCTGCTTTTGAGCAACAAGGGGAAAGGTGTCTGTCTGCCTGCTCATTCTAAGCACTGAATATCCAGAGATCAGTGCAGAACTGAGGGCCACTGGGATGTTGAACCCCTTTCAGCAAAAGCTGATCAGCTATAAGTCTTCATTGCTTTTCTCTGTGTGCATCCCATAGGAATCCTTAAATTGTAACTAACTGAATGGATTCATTAAGACCATGAGAAAATGTCTGAATAAGTCCTGTGAGACCATAGGAATGGTTACAAATGAGGATGCAATTTGGGCCCCCTAGCTCATTTGCTAGTTAGTAGCTAATCCGATGCTTGACATACAGTAAGCAAGTCATCCAGCTGTTTATTGAAAGAAGCCCATTTGACTTTGTCAACATCTTTGAAGATAGTAAATAAGGTACTTTCTACTAGTCTATTTCTCACATACAGCATGATCATAACAACAATTGTTTTGTGCCCAACCCAAAATGTGCTCACAACTGCTTCCTGTGTGGACTTTTCCGAAAAAGTGATTCTCTTTTATCACCTTATAGTCTTTTTTCTCTGTGTTGCAAGCTCCGTAAATTACCAAACAAAGGTGGCCTGTCCACTTTTCATGTGTATTATACATCTACATCAACAGCAGGATTCCTGTGGTTGTTGATAAATGAAAGATTTCCATTTTCTCCTCAGCACCGTGCTGCTTGGTGCTATAGCTTCCATACTTAATTACCACACACAGCCATTCTAGAAGAAGGCAAAACAAGAACAGTGCATGTGAAAGAAAGCGATGATGCCAAATAGCAGGATGGTGTGGTGAAAGTCAGCACTACTTCAGATAAATTCACTGATTCCTTATTTAATGGCATAATGCAAATATGTGATGTCATTACTGCAAGGGAGGGCAATACACCCACCTAACTATGTACCCACATCAAGTAACCCAGACAGCATACTTTTTGAGAAGGAATGCAGTGGTCTTAAAGGACTGGCAAACAATTGACTATTGTTTTTCCAGTGTGGGAGGAGAGTTTTACAGCAAGCAATCAGATACACGGTAGCTTTGTTATTTTTTAGACAATTAAAATTCCAATTTAACATCTTACCCCTCCTCCCCTTGCAAATCAAAACACACAGGCTGTATTTAATGTTCTTTTCTGAAAGCAAGTTTAAAGTATATAGTGCAGAAAACAACACATGGAAGGGATTTGTTGCAGGGAAACAGTTGAGAAAAATGCATCTGTAGTCAAAACGGTGCATCACATTTTACAGAGGGAGAAAAACAGGGCTTGGAAGCCTCCCTGCAAGCAGTTCTCATTTTGCAATTCTGTTTTTTATACCTCCCCAGTGCTCATGTTGTTTCATTCCTGCTGCCTGCAGCATGTATATTTCCATTTCCAATGACAGCTTTTCTTTTTCATTTATCTGCAAATTCAGATGATAAGTCAATCAAGTGTCTCCAAGCCAAGCTCCCAAGTAAGTTATTCAGTTGTATCCTGACAACTGTTTTTTTTTTTAAATATGGCAATCAGTTTTTTATTTATATCAGTGATCATTGCTTTGGGCAGTATTCCAGGAAAAAACGAAATACACCCTGGAAAAAGACAAGAAATGACTTCATTAAAAAGTTTGTGGATTGTGGAAATGACGAACCAGGGATGCAAAAGGTGTTTTCTAAACAGTCAGTTTGTTTCCCTTTCAATTTTGTGAAAGACATCTGAGAGGAACCAACTTCATAAAGACAACATAATCACATCTTAATAGTTATAATACTTAGATTACTGATAGAAAGGGGGGGAAGGTTCAGTGAAGAACAACAAGAGGAATAATTTTACCTGTTTCCACTAGTCTAAATTCCTTTCATAATGTGCTTATGTACTACAAAGTACATAAGCAAACATTTGAGGTAGAAAGGAGAAAAAAGTAACACTACATTCACTTAATCTCTGTACTTGTTCGGGGTATAACTATTTGTTTAAACTGAACAAAGTAAAATTGTATGTATATATCACAAGCCATCAGTTTTTAGTTGCTTTCCTTTTTCTTGATTCCACATTTAAAATGCTGAAATGAATTGTATCCTTCAGAAGTCTTGAAAGAAAATCAAGAATAGCAGCACCAACAATGGCTGAACACTGCTGTGGTTTATAACACTTCAGAAACTCCCTAGACATTAACAAAGGCAATCTGAACTCCAGAATTTATATTAAAATGATCGTGTGGGTGAAGAGATGACTTCCTCGGTGAGAATAAAACTCTGTAATCCTGTCCATTTCAAAATGTTCCATTGAGAGCTCCTTCTTGCAAATCGCAAGGTTAAAACTCCACATGAAAAGCAGAGCTTTTTAAAAGAGAAATAAGCCTTATTGTATTCCTTCTCACACATACTGTAGTCATGTATTTAAAACAAGAAAAAAAAAGATCAATGTGTTTATTGGATACATGTGAATTCACCATATGAGTGAAGATAATATAAGATAATAAAAATAGGAATCAATTCAGATGGTTGTACATTCAAATTCAGGCTTGTTCTTAACATGCTGTTTTTGCAGGATGTGCAGAATTCTGACTAAAACATTTGGCACAGGTTTAAATGAAATTTACGTACAGTACTTGGTTCTCCTGACTTGATATTATGACCAAAATCTTTTTACCCGAAATTATTTTAGCCAAAACCCAATTTGAAGAATGTAATGCATGTTCATCTCATCCAACCTTTCCATGAACTATATCCAGGAGGTATATCTATATCTGAAGTTTAAAGCGGAGGCACATTGTGTTGTAATGACATTATTTTCCATTGGCATTTAATCCTCTGCTGGCCATACACACTAGAGTACCAACCACCACCAAACATTTCAAATGTGTCACCCCTTTCTGTGTAAACTTGTAGATGTTATTTTGTAGCCGCTTGTAGAAGTGACTTTTGAAGTTAAAAGAGTATTATACACAGAAGCTCTTCTGCTTTAACAGTACAATTCATATTATAGTCTGCACCAGTCCAGTTTCTGAGTGAGAGGAGCAAGAGTCAAACAAAGCGATCTCACCTTCTGGACAAAAAGTCCACTTCTATCAGCAAGCGTATCTGTCACACAGCAAGATGTGGGATTACAGCGAATGTTTCAAAGATTAAGCTTTTGATCGTGAGCTTGCAATTGATGCAACAGCATGAGCCTCATATGCGGTCCGATCTCCTTCCTGCTAATGCTAGGCTTCTGCAGGAGCCCACCTCTCTCGTGCATAGCAGGTAACATGTGGATAATGATAATCCGGATGATTCTCCATATCAGACAAAGAAACTACAGTTGAATCTTACTGTAGATGAACAGCAATTTCACTTCAAACTGCCATGAAGTAATGGAAGGGAGGTAGTGTAGACGTGGCTTCGGCTGTTGTTTCATTGCTTATGTTCGGGGCTTTTAAAATAATCTTACAAGACTGCTGATTATGCAACCACACACTTTGCCCTTTATATCTACAGGCCTTCTCCTTTCTCCTGCTTGTTTACATTTTTTTGGCCTTTTTCTTTGGAATTTAAATGTATTTTTTATACAAATGTAATGTTTCTTTTACCAGCTCTCCTTTGTTTTCTTTTTATTTCCTTTTTTAATTAAATCAACTGCCACACAATGCTTGCTTTCGGGAGGCAGCAACAGTCCCCTGAAAGCCTGGCAGCAGACCTTGAGCTTTATTTATTGAGTTAATTTCCCCATACAGCTTGCTTGCAGCTGGCTAGCATTCAACTGCTTAATATTCTCCGCTGCCACTTAATTGTGAACAGATTTGCCCATAACTGAATTAATATATGTTCTCCGCATAAAAGCTGTTCAGTATCACAATGGCAATCAAGGCAGCCTTGTTATGAGGCAATAAAAATAAATTAATTTGTTGGGGTTACTAAAGGCGAGACATGGATGAAGAACAAACACCTCAAAGAAAACCATTGCGAAGCGTCATGGAAGAGCGGATGTACTGTATGTTGCATTGAAATCTCCTCCTCCTAGAAATGGGAGACCAATGTACAGATAGTGAAGAAAGACCAAAGATGACTCCAATGTCTCAGGCAGTTCAGAAAGTTTGGTTGTGTCACAGGGAGCCATTTCTACAGGACAACCACTGAGTGCGTGTTACAGTACCTTGTTCTGTGACGGTCTGGTTTGGAAAGTTGGTTACTCAGGACAGGAAATGGCTGGAGAGATTGGTTCACTCTGTTTCTAAAATAATTGGCCGGGACTGACAATCTGTTGCTTAAGCACTCCCATCCAGCTTTTCCCCCATTAGAGGCTAAACTGCAGCAAATCCAGGACAGAGCTGTTCCAGCAGAGCACCTACCCTGAGGCTATTTGGTATAAAAATATTTATACAGTAGTACTTATTGATACTTTGTTTTCATTTGTGAATGACATGAAGTATTTATTATTTTTCTTTCTCTTGTTGTATCTCTCTCTTTTTTGTATCTATGTTATTTTCAGCACACCACAAAGAATTCCTATCCCTCCAAGGGGTTGGTTTGGCACTAAAGTTGATTTTGACTTTGACTTTAAATGTATTTTTCAGATAAGATGTGGTTGGTTATTTGGTCACCAGTTGAAAAAGTTGAGGTGCTGATCCTGGGAGATTGTTCATCCTGTCCGTCTGTAGTCTGATTTCTCATTTCTTAACCTTGTGCAGCATGAGCCAGAGCTGAAGAAAAGGCAGCTGGGTTACAGAAACACAGGCAGGCGATTAACTCCTATTACCAGAGTTCACTGAGTCATGGATTAGACAGCTGTGGCCCTGATGACATTTATTCACCTTAACCGACTTTTCGATTTGTGCTTGCCTTTGCGTCCGTCAAGTCAGGTCAAGTCTTAACCCCCTCATTCTGAAACCTCTTTTTCCTTTATTTTATATTGCTCTCCTCACGAGTCAGCTATCCTAAATGTATTCAAACATCTTCTCAGCTGCATGTAACGGAGAGGATTGGAGTGGCTATCACTTGGGTAGTGGTGAGAGACAAGCATGCTCATCACGCATCAATACTTGGTATCAAATCTCACCTACTGTACAGACCGAAGAATGATGTACTGTAGCTCATAAAGCCATTCTGCTCTGCTAACAATGTGCATAGCAAATGCATAGCAGGCATTTCACACACTTGACAATGTTCAGTTCTGACTGCTTCACTATAATGGAGTAGACGCTTGGCTACTGTGTTTTCCCCCCAGGCCGAGACATGACTTTCCCATTTCCTGCAATCTGTTATACTTTTTTATTTGTGTTTTTTTTGTCTGATGTCACTACTCTGTATTCTGAGTACAATGCCGTCTGCCATTTCAACAGCGACAGTCATTAAATAAGGTCAGTGTTTCTAGTGTCGTCACTGTTCACTTCTCACCAGCAGGCAACATTAAAGCATTTATTTTTAGAGCTGTGTGCGGGAGAAGTTTGGGAGGACTTTGCAACTTTATGATCTTACACTCCGTTTCATCTGGAATTGAAAAGGAGGAACCACAATTTGTCACGCCTGACATCCCTCCCTAGAGGGCGCTCCACTACTCCTGTTATTGTTCCTGTAATTGTTGCTAAGCTCCCCAGGTGTACCCCCTTATGTGCATTATTATAGTCCTCGGAGCTCATCATTAGGGTATGGATGTCGCGAGGCCCGCCTAGCACCAGGATACCCTATGTCTGTCTCCTGAGGGCACAGGCCTCATTCCCGACACCTCCCTCTTCCTGAGCCCGGGGTCTGGAGGATCTCGCAATGTCACCCTTGGACCTCCATGTTTTGTCTGTTCGTGTGTTCACCCATCCTGGGGATTTTATCCTTGTTGCGTCAGAGGATGGATTAACTGTGGATGGACTCCTGGACTGTGCCCTGACCTGTCTTCAGACCTGCTCGGATTTGTATGCCATTCTTGTCATCCCTGCTCACTGTCACACGGACTGGCACTGTTTTTTGGTGCACTATTAAACCCCTGTGTGTTTTCCCATACCACGCCTCCTGTTTTCTCCAGCTCTTACCGCATCACATAGGGTCTACTACAAGACCTGACACGGATCTCAGTCCGTGTCCGTAACACAATTATATTAAGTGGATTTGTTGTTCTCAGTGTAAACGACACTATTTGCATCATTTTTATGCTGACATAAAAAAGAAGAAACCCAGTATTGTTGGAGAAGCATTTTGGAGTTTATAAAAGAATAAAACATGATGAAATTATTAAAATATGAGTATATTGGATTTCACATAAAAAACAGTAATGCTTTTAATTATGTTTCCACACTGGACATGCACAATTAGGCTTCCCTAAATTCCTTCCTTAATTCAATTGGTGCAACAATTTCTCACTTCTCCACCTGATCTGATTGGGGCTGCTGGTATAGTCTGGCTGTCATGCGTCTCCCAGTTGGAGCTGCACTTCAATGATGGGAAACACTCCCATACAGTAAGTGAAACTCTTTTGAATCCTTTGGGATGAAAAGCACAAGCAAATGCAAGGAATTATTAGTATTGTTATGAAGTGTAATAGTCACACCAGTAGAAATACTGTAAAAGTACGATATGGCATACTACCAGGTACAGCTTTAAAGATCGGTGGCTGTGTGTTTTCAGCAAAGGGACTTGACAGCTGGTACTTTTCTCCAGAAAGCAATTACAAACTATTACACACCGCAGAATGCATCACAAATGTCATTGTATTTAACTATCACAAGACTGTGTAGAGTTGCATAATTTACAACAAGCTCATTTCAAACCCCCCCCCCCAAACGTGCATAAATATTTCAAATAAAGGTTAGCAGACTTTGGAAATGATGAATAGAGATTGGATAACCTATATATCCATCTGAACATCTTCACTTAAATTGTAGGTAACTATAAGCACATCGTTTCTTAGCCTTTTTAAAAAAAATGTGCACTTCATGTAAGCATGGTTTTAAATTTATGCATTAAATACTTGACTAATTGAACAATGACTATGCTTGCTCCACTGACAGATGTGCCTCAGTGTCACTCCAGGGTCTTCCCTGCAGAGATGAAGCTGGATGCTGAGGACTTTCTGGAGATTAATAATCATAATGCATTATTAATAAGGCATCAGCGTTATGTTGTAATTGCAGTAGTGGTAAAAGCTGAAAGTATGATGGCACAGCAACATTTGTAGGCGATAACATACAGCTCATACTAAAATGGAGAGCAGAAAGGAAATCAGGTTAAGTCAGGTGCAACTTGGAGGTGGGGATGAGATGCACAGCAGTTTACGCAATCAGCATACTACCTCCCCAGCCTGTAGCAAAACATCTTAGTCTAGACTTCAGCCTTTTCACTAACCGGACAACCAAAACTAACAGGTGAATGAGAGATTGCCAAAGAATCGTAGAACCATCCCATCAGATAGACAGTATGTTTAATTGGTACTGTAGGGAAATGGAATTGGGCTTGGAAGTCATGCAAGAAAGATATTAGCAATACAAATAACAACTAAATATAGACAGCACAATAAGAAAAACCACTCCCTAGTGCCAGATAGACAGATAACAAAGGAAAATATAGAGTTTGCACACAATACGTATGAACAATTGCAATTACTAACAAATTGCAGCATTTTGCGCAGCCTCCATGATCTTTGACTGTGCAGTTGCCCTCTGAGCTTCTCCCTAGCAGCTTCTACATATCCCCCCTGCACCCTCTCTAAAGGGCAAATCTAGCTTTCCAGTCTTTACACTGCATGGCAAGCTACAGGAAGCTGTTCTCCCCTTTTCAATTCAATTCAATTCAATTCAAGGTGCTTTATTGGTATGACCAATTAGTAAATCAGTGTTGCCAAAGCAAAACAAATACAATTAACATAAAATCTACAGACATTTAGACATTTACAATAAAGACACAATCAGAAGATATTTACATATAGACATATGGAGCATGATTGGGAGACAGGCTCACTGTTCCTCAGGCTATGTCTCCACTGTCCCTTCCTCCTTCTCCCCCCAGGTGAACAGGACACTCCTGTAACCTAAACGCCCTGTCTTGTGAAGCTGCAAACCTGCCTCCTGTCTAGTCTGTGTCACCATCCTCCATCAGACCGGGTTTGGGGTCAATTCACCACAATATTATTCACATATACTGTAAATATTGTAATTAATAAAGGAGAACTGGGAATTAATGCTAATTAATAGCAATGGGAATCTATGACATAAGATGTGTTTCTTCCCTGAAATAATCATCTCAAAATGTCCTCAGATGAGGCTAATACAGCTCTTGTGGCTCTTATAGCAGGGTAAAGAAGATAACAGACTGCTGTTTCTGTACATCCATGCAGAATGTTACTAAACTTTTAATAGCCATGACTGAAGCATAATGAAATGAAGAGGAGTACATGATAATGAAATTTATAATTATAGAGAGTAGTTTAATGTTTTCACTTTCACTTCAGTCCAAAGGCTTATTACTGTAAGAGCTTATTTCAACATGGCTAAATATGCCATTGAACTATAATATCTTTTGCTCTCATCTAAAAGGCCTTTGATCTTTGGATATGGGGAATATGCTCTGTTTCTGTGATTTTCAGTAAAGGAAAGGGATTTTGCAACAGTCCAATTAGAATGATTGAAATGCCTGTAGTGTCAGAAGCACTGAATGAAACCATATCTGTAAGGCAAGCTAGCTGGTTTTCAAGAAACTAGCTTTTCCATATTATACAACAGACCAATGAAGTTATTTCATGGTTCATGAAATATATGGACTCAGGTTTGAATGAGCAATACAGTAAAAAAGAGATGAACCATATACTGCTGTGCAAAAGCATTATACAGTATGCTCAAGACAAGGGGTCCGCAGTCTTGAGGTCACCTAAAATCTAGTGATCTGTTCAATTAGCAGAACTCATAGGGATTCATAGGGACAGAGAGATTACATATAAATTATTAAGACTCTTAACAGAATTAACTCAATTAATTGTTCACACAGAAGTTACTGTAGGCATTTGTTCCAAAACTCTGTTTAGTTGGGACCTACTGTATACAATCTGTTGGACTGGGGCTTTCCAGGATCAAGGTTGGAGACCTCTGCATTAGACACAGGCAGGAGTAACAACAGGTAAATGTTAGAAGTTTCAATAAATTAATCACTCGTATTTTTCTACTACAATAATAACTTTGTTCGTTATGTAGTAACAGATAAATAAGTTCTGGGACCCGAGATGAAATTTTAACAACTGAGTTTATTGCATGTAAAGAACAATAAGACCAAAGTATTGTTCGAAATATAGGAACAAAACTACCAGTTGATATAGCAAATTTTAGCCGCTTCTGACGCAAATTCAAATTGTTACCATGGTATTGGGGGGGGGGGGATACCTGTGTTTGGACATTCCCAAGACCTTGAACACTTTTAATGGTCGGTTTTATCTTTCCTTAGTTAGGGAGTCTCTAACTTGCACTTAGAATTTCATATCAATTAACTCCCATCCCTGCCATGACTCAAAGATGCCTAAGCATGGAATGTCTTGTGCCACAAGAAGTCTTTGTGCAGAAAGAAATAAGTTAACCCCTTTTTCACATCTTATATCTTTCTTCAGTTAGATCAAAGAAACCAAACTTGTGATTGAGCAATCTTTCAAACTTTTATCACAACTGCAGTAGGTGAAGTTTACATTACGTTACCAATGAAATGTACTGAAATTAACTCATTGTGTACTGTACCTCTTTATAAATATTATTTGTTTCTCTTTAAAACCTCCATGAATCTAAAACACCACTTTTTTGTAACAGACATCAGGATTAACTGTTAGCTCACATCAAAATGGCTAACATTTTAATAGAAGTAACTTTGAAACATCATGGAATTGAATTTGTGAAGAAAGAAATAAAAAAACACTGAGTGAAAACTGAAAAAGTGTCCAAGACAGACTTTTGCACAAGAGTTTATATCAAATGTTTTTTGACAGCTTTTTCCCCCACAAAATTGTGTTTAACATACGAGTGAGACACATTTATATGTTTTTGTTTTGATTGTATGCACTCTAATCATGGTTAGACAGAATTTGGAAGTACAGTACATACTGTTTTTGAGAAGATACTTGATATTCTGTGTAGGTACATCACTTTCACTTCACACCCCATATCATAACCAGCACTTCTTGACAAAAAAAGCCTGCAAACTGGAAAAACGACATTTTTAATTGTATTGTATAGTGCTTAAGACACTATGCAAAATTAAACAGATACTGCGTTGGTCTCATTTATCACTCAACAAGTCAGCTGCCTTTATTTGCAATAATGCAGAGCTTTGCAATGCTTTTATTTCTCTTTTTTTCCTGTCTCAGTCAAAGCCTTCATGCTGAAACATTTTGAGAGGTACCATGTGTATTACATAGGCTGACAGGAGGTTACTTCTATAGCCTCAGGATCTTGTGGCAGCTGCAGTTAGAGGGAGGTGTCAGCTGATTTCCTGGATCATACAAACATCTTTACCTGATAATCATCCACAATGTCTCAGAGCTCATTAACTCCAGGTTATGTCTGGACATCCTCCACCACAGTAAACAGCAAGGTGAGTTTGTAGGGCAACACACTTCCTGTGAGCATTGCAGTCTCTGAGGCCAACTGATGAATATCTAACCCTTATCAAGAAAAGCATCCCTTGACAGTAACTTATATTTTATTCTTTTGGAGAATTTTGCTGTTAAGGAAAGAATGATGAAAAAAAACTATTTTTATAAGGTACGATGCAGCCCCACATAGGATCTTAATTTCCTGTACACATCTGCAGTGCCAGCTAGCAGTTGCGATGTTGATTTTCTAGACAGGTATTAAAGTTTTGTCCTAGAACCTACAGTTATGTTTTGTGACATATTAGTCAGAAACGAGTTATCCCAGGGGGTTTGAAAATGAGTCTATAACACTTTTTCACCAACTGTCTCTAGTAAGACTACACAACAGTTTATAGATGACTAGCCTTGTGCACTACTGAGGTGCATAGCTACAGTAGATGGGAGTTCTTGGGCTCGTTCAACATTTGTTGAAATTCATCACCAGCTCACACACCTTATTGGACAAAGAACAAGGCATGGGTGTGAATCCTTTAATAATGTTAGGGTGGAAGTTCAAGGAGAGAACATTCATATTGACAGAATAAAATATGACAGTCGTAATACACACTAATGCTGCTAGTACTAGAGCACAACAAAGACATGTCATCCGTTTGCCGTTGCCATTGCCATTATCCAATACAGGGTTACAGAATCCCATCAAGCAACAAGGACAAGGCAGGCTACACCCTGGAAGAGACACCAGTCCATAGCAGGGCAGACACAGAAATACAGGTACACACTCACACACAGCCACAATCACTACCACACTCACAACAGGAACAATTTTCCCAGAAGCCAATTATCCTGCCAGTTTGTCTTTGGTCTGTGGGAGACAACCTGGGTACCTGGCAGAAATTCAAGCAATCCTGGAGAAAACATACGAACGTCATGCAGATAGCAGCCCAGGACCTACAGTACAGTAAGTGCTGTGAGGCAGCAATGCTAATCATCCACCATGCACCTCTAACAAAGACATTGCTAGAATTCGACTTCCTGGCGTTAGGAAAAAAGGTTGCCCAAATTCGCTTGTAGCAGTTTTACAGAGAAGCAATTTGATTTTAATACTAAACCTTTTGGTATTTACTTTCCTCTAGCTTTTAAATGTCCAACAGGGTGAATAAAAATATGGCAAATGAAAATCGAAATGTTGGTATTTTACTTCTTCAGTAGAATCTCTGTTTGACATAGTAAGTATGTGTTGTCATGATAAGACAACCTGGTGACATTTACAAATGCTTTACTTTGATTTTTTTCTATTATTTTGTAATTGGATTTCCTGCAGTCTGTCCTGTGTTGGGAGATTATTTATACCAATTATGAAGCTTATCAGTCTGGGATTTGCAGTCAGTTAAACTTGTGCATTTGTGAAAAAGCTTAATATCATACTAATGTAATATATTGCAATCTCTAAATGCATCTTCCTCATGTTTTTAAAGGAGAGGAGCAGCATATCTTATTGTTCTTTATGTGATGTACAATTTATGTATAAAAAAAGTGTATGAGCCAGGGTGGAGTTTGTGTATTTGCACATTCTAACATTCTTTTAACCTGGTATAATTAATCAATATGGTGTATAGAGTTTCTGCAATAAGTACCTGCATAAGAAAAATGCAGAATGAAGAAGACAATACTTGCTTTATTGGATATTATCTATTAAAGGCTGACAAGGCAACATGAAAAATTCCCCTTAATATAGGCCCTCAGCATATTATGATCTGCAAAACGTCAGGGGGAACAGAGCAGTTGTATTAAATCTTACAGTTATATTGTACATGTACAGTATATGGCATGCGATCCTAACAACTTTAAAACAACAGGATAAAGACAATATAGCACATCTGTTTTTGAGTCAGAAGAACAAGAAATGATCAGACTTCTTCCCAACCTCACTTCGTCAGGTTCAATCTGAAACTTTGGAGAGTCATTTGTTGGAATTTTATTTAGGATAGGGAAAACAAGGCTGAATAAAAATCTGAAAATACCTAAGACTTCAAGTGACTGAATATGATCTGAAAATGTTAAATTAAGCACAGGAATAAGCAGATAACATAAGGCATGCCTATTTATTTTTTAAGGCTTGACATTTTACCCCTATTTTACCTTTTTAACACTGTGTATAAAACTTCTATGAGGAGTACTGTCAACTGTTAGTTATCTGTATAAAATCATCACTGAAAAAGGTCTTTTCAAAAACAATACTACCTTCTTCCAGTAATATGAAATTTTGAAGCTAAGCTAAAGCCTGTAAAAGCGACTTTCTTCAACATGGGAGAAAAAGTTAAAGTTAAGTTTTACAGTTTAGGTATTGCTCCTACCTGCACTGTGCTATTTTTTCTTTGGATAAGAACATCTACTAAAATAATAATATTAATAATAATAGCATTTTTAACAGACGAGTTGACAAAATTAAAAGGCTTCAATGCATATCTTATTGCTTTGCTCTGTCGATGAATGCATTTCTTTTGACACTTAGGGTAACACAGTCTTTTCTTCTCACTTCTAAGCCATGTTTATCACAATCTTTTTGTAAAATTATGGAAGGGAACAAGGTTTAGCAGGGATCCTGCTAAAGAAGCTTAAAAAGTCTTTAATTTAATTAACAGTAAATGCAACTTAGTGCAGTAACATCTTCAGCTGGAAAGTTCTAAATGTTGAAAAATTTAAGTAGCTTATGTAAATATAAACATTTAATTTACAGTAAGTAGTGCTTTGCTGTATTGTCAAGAAACAGCACATGCTGAACCAAACTGCTGCCATTTTCAGTGAGAATAAATTTTCAGTGTGCACATAAATTGCAAAAGAGAATTAAAAAAGACTCTGCTCAAGTGATCACTATCCAAATGTTCAGGCAAAAACATGAACGTGCCTTGAAAATGTGAGCCTGCAGTATCTTCCAAACAGGGATGCTATTTTAATTTTTTTATGCATCAGTCAATTCAATCCTAAGATCAAAGTAAATGAATGTCATCAACACAGAGTTGACATCCTGTTTCCCATCACACATTGTTTTGTGCATATCAGCTATTATAGGATTTAAATGGTGAAACTGATGGTGAAACTCAAAATTGGGGATGGCCATTTTCATCAGATATACCAGTTCACCTGCTTGGCTCTTTGTCTGATCTATCATACAGTATATCAAGTTTCTTACTCTTGCAGAGGGAGTGACATTTTATTGAATCAGTCCAAATGTTTATTCATAAATACCACACCTTTCCTAAAAGGGGCTACATTGAATTATTGCATTAGATTTATTTTTAAACATAATAAGTGCTAATAAATTTAAATCCGATTTCCACTCAGCTACTAAAATAAGATATTGAAACACTGCATAGGACAGAGAAAATAAAGATAAAAAACAGTTTAAAGAATTAAAATAAAGAAAATGCTATGCTAAAGTTTATAATACACTTTTAATTCCAGAAATGTTGAACAGATGGATGACATCTGACAGAAGGAAGCAGTGCTTTTCACAGAGAAACTATGGTCATCATTTCCCCCTGGAACTATGCGGAAGTCCTTATAATTATTAGAAAGCTTAGTATCAAAAAATGCTAACCTGCTCTTTTTACTTACTTAGTCATTTTTAAAATCAATGCATGCAGTGGGTCATTTATCTCCAGCTATCAAACAGAATTACACTTGGAAAAATGAGATGTCAATTGGTTAAAGTCCCGTCAATGCAGTGTAAGAAAAAAACCCTGATGGCAAACACATTACAGAGAATGGAAAAGGCAATTAAAATAAAAAAGGAAAATATATCCGGGCTGTTTAACCTCATCTCGTGCTCATCTTTCTGGGTCATCTCGTGCACTTGTTTGATATGCTCCTCAGAGAAAGTCTATTACCACATTCAGCATAATTACTCAAATTCCTCATTGTGCCATCAGAGGTACAAGGGTTTGGCGACATTCCTGAAACTGCTTAGCCAGCTGTGAATGCCTGATACAGCGAGAAGCAGCTTTGGTGGGAAGAAGGCGAAAGAAAAAAGGAAGGAAGAAATCTGTGTTCATGTTTCAGCAAGAAATCTTGCTGTTGTGGGAAAAAAAAAGGAATTAAATGACAAAAAGACCAAAGGGAAATGCCCTTTACAATGGCAGGCTGAGTGCTGTGAAAAATGAATTTCTAGGATGGAGGAATGAGAATGAGAATGGCACATGAACACAAGGTAATCTGGGAGATGCTGGGGTGAAGCAGCATCTCTGAGTTTTAATGAACTCTTACAGAAATAGGTCACAGTAACTGACCTAATAACTACTATCTGCTGTTGTAGTTGAGATTCTTTTGTTTTTAAACTAAATTAGGCTCATGGTGGTGCAAGTGTACCTCTCCATATCATTGGTCTTTCTCAAGGATTATGAATAAATTATTCTAGAAACTTTATACTATTCAGAAAGGTTTCCAGTATTTGAAGAGCTTACTATTCTGATTTATACTATTCAGTATGGTGACCTTTTTATTAGGTGATACAGCCTGATTTTCTAGTCTTAAATTGGAAGAACACTGTCTTGTTAATTTGTTTCTCATAGATATGTGTTTTGCTACAGTATATACTGTACTGTAAGAGGGTGGTACTGTAGGTGGAGACAATATGGCGGTTCTTCACTGCATTACCCAGAAAGCATTGAGGGCTGCTCTGCTGTCCTAGGTCACCTGACTAATTGGTTGATGACAATTGGTTAAGTGACAATCAAAAACCTCCTTGGTTACCTGTATTGTTATCTTTCTGCTGTCTGAAGAAAGAGGGCAAATCTTCTTTAGTGCATGGTTCTAGGAAGAAGGAGATGAGTTAACAAACAACAAATACGTGGATTTGTCCTTGGGTATTTTTGGAAGCTTCAAAAAGAGACTGGCATTTGAAAGCCGGTAAACAGCTTAGCTGCCCAGTGTGTTTACAGAGAGGGTTTTACAGTGAAGAACCACAATTTTTTTGAATTTGATAGCATGATATTAATAATAATAATAATAATAATTGCTTACACTTATATAGCGCTTTTCTGGACACTCCCCTCAAAGTGCTTTACAGGTAATGGGGATCCCCTCCACCACCACCAATGTGCAGCATCTACAGTACCTGGATGATGCGACGGCAGCCATAGTGCGCCAGTACCCTCACCACATATCAGCTATCAGTGGGGAAGAGAGCAGAGTAACGAAGCCAATTCATGGATGGGAATTATTAGCATGAGACTGCACCGTAAAAAAAGAACACTCTTTTTTGCCTTACAACTGTGTTTCTGTGCGTGTCCTGCCTTGAATTGCCTAGGTAAGTATGAGCATCTCACCACCACCTACTTGGATCTTAATGCTAATTTTCGCCATTAAATATTGATGGATTACATTAA
Organism: Lepisosteus platostomus; assembly: GCF_059453375.1. Lineage (NCBI taxonomy): Eukaryota > Metazoa > Chordata > Actinopteri > Semionotiformes > Lepisosteidae > Lepisosteus > Lepisosteus platostomus. The sequence goes on from NC_142613.1 coordinate 5,016,646, forward strand.
TTTGCTCAAATTTGTCAGAACCTTAAATTTCTGTCCAAACCTATTTTTCCCTTTTCACATGTTTTCTGCTGCCTGTGTGTACTCCATCTTAAATGATGTATATTCTTAGTCCCAACCTCCTGCTAATGCACTTTTTGCTTTAATCCCTGCCTTGAAAATATGACATTTCCACACTAGCAGAGAGGTTTCATTATGAGTGTGATTCTGACAGAATGTAATGCAGTTTGAAAGGCAATGCAGTGCTTCCAAATGAAAAGGTACCTGTAAACCTTTCCATTTTTTTAAATTACATGCCAGAGCCAAAGTACTGATGGCAAGTCAAGCATTTATTCAGGAGGCTCGCAAGACTATCAAATCACACACACACAGTCCACACCCAAGCACAGAAGCTCAAAAGGCCAGAGTTTCTCCTTGTTTCAATGTTGTGAAGTGGACAGAGAGTATTTCAATGTACTATCAATGTCAAAATGATTGCGTTACATTTCCTACAGTATGTCCTTCCAAACTTCCATATTGGTAATACTGTACGTGAACACAGAGAAAATAGGCCATGCAAATAATGATCCATTGTCTAACAGTCCTTGATTATGCTTTTTTTTATTTTCTGAGAGTGTAAAAAAGTATTATTTAATACATAATCTGTTAAATTAGCCAGATCTGAGGAATAATTAGAAAGTAATTATTTATTAGCAGAATGTTAAATAGTATTTATTAATATACTAATCATTGGGCATTCATCAAACCATATGCAGATAATAAAGGGGAAAATGTCTGAAAAATGATTAAATCATATGATACTTAAGTACAACTTAACAAAGGTTTATACAGTATGTCAAAAACATAATAAAGGACCTCTGAGAAATAAAATAACTTTTTCAGTGTTAATATTTCCAGAAACAAAAAACACACCTCTATGAATTCTACAGACATATACAATTTGTTTTTTGTTCAGCATCTGAATTGTACGACTGTTCTACTATGGCTTGATGCATATTTACGAACTCCCCAGCTTTAACTCTTTGAACAAAGTTTATACTAATGTTAAGATTGAACAGGTCTGTGCTCCTTACTAGCTAGTTTAGCAAAAAAAAAAATGTAACTAATTTAAAACTGGTTTATCATGATTAAGAGATGCCAAGAGGCAGACCTACTGTCATATCAACACTATGCAGCATTCATTATTTTTTCTGCCAAATATTTAGAAGAGATTTCTTTATTTCCTAGAATATCCATCAGTTTTTATGTTATTAAAAAGCACTCTGTCAATAACTGTGCAATAAATGCCACAATATATCATGATGTATGTGGTGATTTAATCATGAGATGTGTAATTTCCGAAGCTATGTGGAACTGGGTGGTTCACTTGATTAGATCGTACATGCCTGGAGAGTTAAATGCTGGAAACAGATAGATTATGAAATCTGATTTGACGGCACGATTAAACACCAAAATTTCATTTGAGAGGAGGCTGTGTAAATTCCTGGGTCTACAAGCCAAAAGAAACATATAATTAACAAGAAATCGCTGTTCCTTGAGTTATTATTTCTTTAACAACCTCTCTATCTTTAAGAACATTTTTGAAAGCCTTCTTCAGAAAGGCTTTTACTTAATGGGTTCTGTGTCTGCCCCCTTACATCTTCTTCTGCATTCTAAACCCTTGGTTTTATTGTGCTCCTTTTATTACCTCCTCTCCTTGTTAACTTCTTTCTTACTGTAAAGCACTGCTAATGGGCCCATATCAATTATTATTACTATTATTATTATTTGCTGTGCTCCAATCTGACAGGGATCACCGTATCTGGTCAACTATGTGTGAGGTCATCAGATTTGGAGGCTGAGCAATCTCCTCCGCACAGCATCAATGGCTCCTTATACAAATTGGGTGCATTGCCCCACTAGAAGTATCTATTGCATACTGCTATTTACAGTAGCAACCCTTTGAAAATCCCACTGTCTTCAAAATAAGTTTATAATGCAATTTCAGTTTTTAGGTGGGCTATGAAAACAACAAAATTATGTTAATTTTGTTGCCCTAAAAGAAACATGTATTCTCATATAAGCCTCTGGTACCAATGAGAGTCCTCTTTATCAAAAAAGCAGTGTGAATACAAGGAACTCTATACAGTATGTGCATATTTAACATGTATTAAAACATTCTACATTTGAAAAATGGAGCTTGACCTTTTAAAATCCACTGTGTCAGAATGTTTCATCTGCATTCCCTTAAGCCACGGTGTATGATCTTCGTACCATATAGTATTAGTCATAAGGATTTTGTGCCACTTGTTCCGGACTGAATTTGTATTATATCACTAGACACATCTCTAAGAAAGCAGCAAGGTAAGATTATATACTGTAGCGTGTCCTATGCAGCATTTGAGCCTGTAGATGACAGCTTTTTTAATGAAAAGCTAAATAATGATATACTTGCAAGACATTATTGATTTTTACAAGATAATTATCCTAATCACGATTTGTAAGGGAAAAAATAAAGATGCATCAGACACAGCACTGAAGAAGTGATGTGACTACAGTAGGTCTCTTCACAGACCCACCACAGCACTGAAAATTAAATCTCAATAAAATCACAATGTAACTTTATAATAAAGATAATATATGCACACAGTATACATGGAGTAAATGCAAATGTACTATACAAACAACACAATATATTATAAAATATATTTTGTATACAAAATATACAATATACCTACAAATACAGTACATAAAAAAACGTTAAACCCCATGTTACATCCTACTGCAGGTTGAAGGTCTCCTCAAAACATGACAATGCCAGACCAATCAGGCTGCTAAGCTGGTTTCAGTGAGACTGATATTGTATGCCATACCAGTGTATTATATAGTAAATATTCAGAAAAGCTAAATCTTTTTTGACACAGGTGGGTGCCACACTTCACTGGGTACCCTTCTTACCGTCTTCTTATAAAGAACCTTGGTATCCTATAGGATTGAAAACATTATTTTAAGTGCAAGAAATGGCTATTGTTATTACTTGAGTTGTTCTCCTTGAAGTAATTCAAGAAACCATGTGACCGACAGAATTGCTCTTTGGTTACCGATGGCCCTATGTGTAAATAGAAAAGATTTCTTCCTTCTACTGTATTTTCATTTTCCTTGCCGCTTTTGTAAAATATTGTGTTGGGAGAGCAGGATTGGATGGAAATGTACTATTAGCATTGCTAATGAGAGGTGGGACACATCATGTGCCGCAGTCTGAGTGCTATTCCACTAATTCTGTCCTGATGCTCACTAAAGCATTTGCCATGTTTACAGCTCAATTGAAATTGCACAATACACAGACCACCGTATGTACCTTATTATCTCTGTCTTATGCTTTAATTCAGAACTGTGTTAAGCTCATGTGCCGGTCATCTGCTTTTTGAGTTTCTGCTGCACATTTTGTAAAGATAAAGAAATGTTTGCCCTGTTAAGTCAGAGACAGTGGTCCAGTTAACCAGGCCAGCATGTCTTAAGAAGGAGAGAAGAAACTGAAGCACCCAGGGAAACTCCATGTAAGCATGAGTAGAACATGCAAGCCAGTCTCCATACAGAAGGTGCTCCAGGCCAAACCTGAACACAAAACTGGAAATCTGCAAGTGGCACTAACTGCCATGTGGACCAACATAACAATATATTGCTTTGCACTCATAAAAATTCGGATTTTACAGTATACTTCCATTTATTTGGAGCTGATAACCACATGTCTAACTTGAGTGAAACTCTTCATTACTGTTCAGGTCATGTTTTGTGTAACTCAATTGGCATTGACACAAACACTATGTCCCTTGCTGGGAGAACTTAGCCCACAGTAGTAGCAGACAATACATCTTTAACAGTGTCAAAATAACCCTCACACCTGTGTGAAAGTGACACAGACATTGATGGAAAGGCAGGGCTCCACTCAACAGTGGATTAATAAAATCTGAAGATGAGAAGTAAACAGACAGACAGATAACGTAAATACAAGGATGGGCAGATAGAAAGGATTGGAATTGTGTGGTGATTCTTCAGTGTTTTTTTATCAATATTTATTGATATCTGCACTGTACAATGCAACCACATTAGTTATTCACTCTTGTAGGTTTTGGAATATGATTAATACTGATGTGTAAAGATGTGAATTTAATGGAAAATCAAATTCTTTTAAGATGCAAGGACAGAATTTTGATATTCGATGTGAGCTCTCAGTTTTGTACTGCACGACATTCGCTCTAAATCCAGTTCAGTGTTGTGATGCACTAGCTCCTAGCTATGCTTAATGAAGACAGTAATCTGCTTAGGCTTCTTGGTGCATCAAAGCTCAGTGCCCCGAGACATACTGAACCTTCCCAAGAAATATTTTTGATATGACCTTTAATGTTACACATATCTGAAAATTACTTTGCTCTAAAATTTCATAGGAAAACTGAAATTGTAGGACTAATAAATACATTTGAATTGGATCCTGGGTGCTTCTGGCATTTTGTACAACCAAAGACATATGAGCTAATGTAGCCCTAACTATAACAAAGATCCTATTGTTAAAGCATTTCTAGACAAAATGACATTCAAATTTCAAATTTAATTTGAGAAGGGCAGCACTGTGGTGCAGTGGTTAGCAGTGTCAGGGCTCTGGGTTCAATTCCAGACCTGGGATGCCACCTGCATGGAGTTTGTATGCTCTTCTTGTATGTGTTTGTATTAGTTCCCTCCAGGTGCCCTGGTTTCCTCCCACAGTTCAAAAATATACTGTTAGGTTAACTTGCTTCTGGAAAAACTGGGCCTGGTGTGAGTGTGTACAGTGTGTCTGTGCCCCGCAATGGACTGGCATCCCATCCAGGGTGTATCCTGCCTTGTGCCCATTGCTTCCTGGGATAGGCTCCAGAATTGGAAGAAGTGATAAGAAAATGGATGTATGGAAATATTTGGGGATACAGACTTTGAAAATATTCAGAATTCTAAAGCAAAACTTCAAGTCTTCACATAATCTGAAATACAACTAAAAACATACAGTACATGAACCGCAATTCTTTTATTCATTGGTTATCCGTTATGGTCAAGGATGATTTTCATTTGTGAGCCCAAAGGGAACTCATATGATCAATACAGGATCTAAAAACTCTCTGGCAGGTTATGTATTTTCTGGCTTGGGAAATATCTGATCATATACTGCACATTCCAGTCATGGTGAGATCTCTTCAGCATAGTCAGGAGCCAAATCAATTACGTCCTTAGAGCTGAGCAGCAGTATTTGGAATTGTATTCTGACATCCACAGGGAGCAACAGGAAAGAAGCTTAAACACGTAGGAGATGCTCTGGTATTTTCATTACAGGTAATATCTGAGTAACTGAACAAGTCACATCACAACTGTCTGACAAGAGATACTATTGGATATTCAATGTGCTGAATGTTGTTACTGCATTATCAGTAGACACCAAAGTAATATTTTTCATTAGGCTGCAAATCTCTAAGTGATTTGTGAATTTAATCTCAGCAATTAGCACCTTTAATGACTGTTATCTCTAAGATACATTTGGTGGATGTGTAGATATTTGTGGAGTACACATCGGTCCTGTAAACAGAGGTCAATCAGACATGGTTTCTCTTTGGTAGCTAAACTATAACTATGCCTCAACAGATGTTAGCAAACATGAATTCTGCACTGTTTTTCAGTAAATAGTTGCTAAGTCATTTTAATTACCTAACTGAAATCTGTGCTTAATTTGTATGTTTGTTTCCCTTTTATTTGCTTAGTCCTACTATTGAAACTGTCTGTATGTGCATTATGCTCTTCAATTACATTTTAGGAGCAAAGATAAGCTTAATTTATTCATGATTCCCCTCCATTCGCTCCGCTTCTTTTATCTTTTCATTATCACACAGAGCCACTCTCAAATATTAATTTATTTTGTTGCTCACGTCTGCTGTCTTTTTTATAAGTGCTGCTTTTCAGATTATTAATGTTTTTTAAATTACATTTCTCCTTTGTTTTTTGCAGCACAAGGAATGGCATGGAGCTAAATGAAAAGCACGCACTGGACAATAAATAATGATTTTTTTAATCAGCACTATTTTGAAAGGCTCATACCTAGGTGACTTGTGCAAATCTTTTCTTTATGCAGAACAAAGCTGGGAATTTACAAATCTTCTCCATACAAATTCTTTCCAAGCACATATTTGGTTCCACGAAGAGCTCATGTGACTCTTCACCTTGAGATGTTCATGTACTGTAAGACATTTTGGGCTTTTACCTTGTTCTGCAGCAGACTTTCTAACACTTCTGTTGACATTGAGGGATGATTCAGAGAGCTATTCAATTGTAAATAAACATTATGTTTGTCATGCCAATTCCCCAATTACAGAGCTTGCAATTCCCCTGTCTGTCTTTTTTCCATTTTTCTGAGGTGGAGCTAAGGTACCACCCAGAAGCTGCATGCAGAAATAAACCTGCCAGCTCCTCATTTTCCACCTTCCTCAGTCCGTCATGCATTTCATTTAAAGACTTCACCCCCCCTTTTTTAATTATGCAGTGCAGAACATCACTACATTTTCCTCATCTTCAAAATTTTTCATTTTCTTACCTTTGATAAGGTAGGTTTGCCAATTTTTGGTCACATTTAAGGTAAGTTCAATGTCAGAATTTTTAGGATTTGTAACGCCATGACTAGTTGAAACTGACAGCTATGGTAACTGACAGACAGGAATCCAATTGCAGTGACTCGGAGGCGAGAATTGTGGAAACTGCTGACTTGCTGGTGCTGGTTGTCAGGGTTGCAGGCAGGTTTCAGGTTCCAAGTTTCAAGTCTCAGAAGTTGGGGATTTTTCAGGTTTTCAGGCTGACTTGACTCTCAGAACAGCGTGGGGTGCAGCACTTGGGGGTGGTGAGGTGGCTCTGTGGCTAAGGATCTGCACCTGTTGCTGGTTCGTATCCTGCGGCTGGCAGAGAAAACCTACTCTGTTGGACCCCTGAGCAAGGCCCTTCACCCCAAGTGATCCAGGGGCGCCACATAAATGGCTGACCCTTTGCTCTGACCCCCAGCTTTTCTCCCTGTCTGTGTGTCTCATGGAGAGCAAGTTGGGGTATGTGAAAAGACAAATTCCTAATACAAGAAATTGCATATGGCCAATAAAGTGATCTCTCTCTTAATCTCTTACTTCCTAAGGAATCTCAATGTCAGAGCATTGATTCAGTGGTGTACAGTAACAGGTTTTAAATAGGAAGAAATCAACTGGATGATTAATTGGATGATTGATAGAGGGGAACACTGACAGATAGCCAGAGTGTGTTGTGATGCCCCTGGGACAAACAAGATCACTAATAGGAATGTTATGAGGCAACTGTGGCCCGCATGGGCAAGACATGCTACAATTACAATGTTATGCTGCCATTCCCAAATTGCTTTAGATCCTAATGCCACTTCTTCCCCCCCAGGTCATGCTCATTCCAATTCTTTAGAACAGTGTTGCTCCATGGACATGTGATTCCGAATAACCTGTAGTAGAATAGTGAAAACATTATTTTTAAGGAAGCTTATGAAGTGTGTCACAACGGCACTACAGAAACCTAGTAATTTGAAACAAAATATAAGTCGAAGAAAAAGATCAATGCCCATCACCCTGGTGAGTAGCAAATCATTTATGCTAGTACTCACTGCAGGACTTAATTTGCATTAAAGCATGCCATGACCAACTTTTATAAATGGGTAACAAAACAAGTAAATTACTTATCGGAGAGCTATACAGTCATAAACTAATACTCATGTACATTAGAACCCATTAATGTTCAACCTAAGATATTACCATTACCTCCTCAAAATGCACAACTCTTGATCATCTCCCAGTGGGAGGCAGTTTAATATGTTTTATAAATGGCTTTCCTGTATGGCAAAGTGCGAGAGCGTTCTAGTTGTAATATATATTGCGATTAATGGAATTTCAAAACCAAGAGTTGTATCAGCATGCTGTACATAATCGAGATGAAGCCTTATAATCTTAGACACTTTAATTTTATACATTGGAAGAATTATATTTATATAGCTTCCACTCAAAATTCTACACTGCTCAAAGCATTAAAAAGTGGTCCTTATCATAAATTTCAACTAAGGTTCTATTCAGTTTATTAACCCCAACTTTGACGAAGAATTGAAGTGTTGCACTAATTGCCCTGACATATTGTAAGAAGCGAGAAATTTATTGTGACCATTCTCTTCTCTTCCATTCCTCACAGAACCGTATTCAAAGCTCATTTTATTTCAGCGGTTCGAAGGGCTATTAAATTGATCAATGGGTCAATATGAAAGGTTTCTGTATTTGCCATAGACCCTCTGGAAGGTATTTTCAGGAACAGGCATTTCCAAGAACTGCAGACCTGAAGAAGGACTCATAATCCACAAATTCCAAATAAAAGATGAGGCACTGTAGTTCGAATACAAGAAACTTAATTCCGAGGTCAATTAGAAAAGTTTCATACAAATATTCATAGGTGTCTTTATACAGTACACTGCTGTATGTCATGTCAGTCATGTCAAGGCTTTGATATGTTTTTTATTACTTTTTTAACTCAGCGTTTTCTCTTCTCAATGCAGAAACACAATTCTATCGTGATCATCTGGAATTGGAGCCATTTTGTCATTTTACAAAGTACGAAAAGAAGCCTTTTTCGCTTTATGGGTGTGTAGAGAGGAGTAAAGGATGGTAATGACAAGGAACTCAGGGATGTCACTGGTAAATACTGGTTAATTGGATTGGCTAGTTCCAAAACATGTCATATGACCTGGTTGGCCTCCTTTGTTTAGATTACATCAAACTGATGATAATGTTTTTGAAGACACTGATGAATGTGAATCAAAAATCAACAATTAACAGTCTATAGTATTACATAAAAGATGTTAATAAAAAACACGAATGGCCTAATTAAATTGCTGATACCTAATTTATATTGTACTGTACATACTGTATATTGCAAATGATAGATGTGTCTTTGACACCTAAGACATGCAAAACAGTATATATACTGTATACAGTACAGTATTCTCACTCATATTGACATTGTTTCCATCCATTAATAGCAATGATATAAGGACAATAAATGTTGTTTGACTAAACAATTACAGTACAACCTCTAAGTGTCTTCAATGCTCATTCTTTCTAGCAAGTGGTGGTTAAGACTTCTCATGAATAATCTAATTAAAGGTATGTCAAATGTTATTTTAGATGTTGACATAGTTGAAAAAATAATAGCATTCAGAACCTGTGAACTGAACTGCTTGTAGTAAAGTTGGCGCACAGGTTATAAAGGTTGCAACAAAGTTTGAGTCACTTAATTACAAAACAATGACGAAACATCTCAGTGGTGGCAAGATAAAAAGTTTGCAGTGCGATATGCAGAGTTGCAAGAGCAATTTTCTTTGTGATTGCTTTTTTAGGGGAGTTTCAGTTCCCTGCAGGCTAGCACACTTTTACGAAAAGAAAAAAAAACTCCTAGCTACCTATATGTAGGTTATTGAGGATACTTTGACACTCTCCATTTTTTCGTAAGTGTTTTTTAACATTGAGCCTCTTCTTCACTGAAGCTGTAGGGGAAAGAGGAAGAGAGATGTCTGTGATGGGAATGTGTTCATTACAGCCTTTAACTTTTATAGTTTTTTTCAAGTTTATAAGCTTTTCAATAATGAGTTTTGAAGTGGTGAGGGGGTGGGGGTGGAGAGAACCATTATACTGATTATCTTCCTTAGATCTTTTAATCTGTCTCGGTTTATTATGTAAAACCAAACTCTTTTGATCAGTGATTCTTTGTTATAATTTTACCATTCAACATATTAATTAAAGTGGCACCCATAAGTTGATAACAAAAATGCCACATTTAAAGCTGTGCTACAGTATATAATGTGTGGCTTTACTTTTATTTGGTCAATTTAAGTAAGCACTCTTAATAAACTGAGGCCCAGTGGAAATCTGAATATTGCTAGTTCTCTGCAGTGCTGCACTGGCAATGTGCATAATAATGGCTTCAGAGCAATTTTATGCTAATCTGTTAATTAGGCTGAGCTTTCAGGGGAAGCAGAAGGTCTCATTCATAATGAGGGTCTTGACAGTTGTTCTAATGGTTTTGTTCTACGGTGTCATCAAAAAAAAACATTAGAAGGTAACTCCTGATGCAAGCAACAACTTTTTTTTGTTATCTACAGTAGTCAACTTCCTTCAGAGGCAGAACATATCACATAGCATTTACTGGTATGCTTAATTTCCTTTCTGATGTTTATATCACAAGGCTCATAAAAACAGCACAGGTTTAGATTAAAAGCTAATATGTGTTGTTTGTTTTTCTCAAGCTTTACATAATGAAAAGTAGTTACAAACTTGCATGGTGCAGTCTACCAACTGTGAATGCCAAAATCTGCAGTGGTATTTATAAATGGCTTAATGTTCCCTGATGTTTAACTCCAGACCAAAGCAATTTTGATCTCAGTAAATTCTATCTCCTCACCCTCCTTATTATCCTTTTTATTTTTAGTTATTGGAATTTATTTCTTAAAGAAAGCACCAAGGTTTGACATTTACATCATCCAGAAAAGGGCAGACTAGCTGCACTGAAGAAATATTGGAATTTTTCAGGACAGTGATGCAGTACAAAGTGAGACTGAATTACTGAATTTAAGAGAGAATAACCCCGGTCATATTGGGTAGGTGGCACCACACGACCCCCTACTATTACACCCCAACTTTGCTTGAGTTTAGGAAATTATGGGTACAGAACTGGGCACACCCACTTATCCCATACAGCAGAAGCGGAAAACCAAAGTATTCCAAGAGGTGTTGCAACTTGTTTCAGAGTCCTACAATCCTTATGTAAAGAACTGTACCTCTTGTCATGAGCTACAAAGGCACTTTCCCATTATCATGATGTCCTCTGGTGTGTGTTTCATTGTGAATTCTAAAGAAATCCATTTGGATGACCTTGACAATACCTTTGAGGCTTTTGAACACTTGAATCAGGTCACCTTATAGTCTTGTCTCTTTAAGCCTGAAAATATATATTTTTTAGCTTGTCAGAGTAAGACAATCCTTTGAGCCTCAGAATGCATCTACAGTAGTCACCGATTCCAGAGCAGGAACCTCTTTCTAACACATGATGATTAAAATAATACACAATATTTTAAATAAGGACCTACAGTAAAAGTGCATCAAACAGTTTTAGCATAACATCCCTTTTAATAATTTGACAACAAAGAAACCTAAGTCTTTTTCATGAGCAGCTGCTTCAAGTTCAGTTTTCATCACCTTATATTATGCATAAACTAAAAAATATAAGATGGAACTTTTACATTTAATGTTTATATTACGTGTAGTGATCTTCATTAAATATTAGCTACAATTAAATATTAGCTGCGGTGGGTAGTCTTGAATTATATCTAAATCTTTTTTTTTTATTTTCCTTTGTAGCCTACAGTGTTTGTTAACTCTACCACTTGGCATCCTCTGAAAATGTGATTAAGTAACTATAGCAAAACCTAGATAAATGATAAATCTGGAAGGTCCTAATAAGCAGTACAGTATCATGTACAGTACTTTGTTTGAATCAAATTATGTTTAAAGAACTCTAACAGGTAAATTAAGAGAGATCCACCTTTTCTGCATTCTTGATGACTAACTAAAAACCTATTATTGCCTTATGTTAAGTTCTAATGATCATTTCTATAACCTTATAAATACTGTAATATAAATAATTCTGTAATTACCAGGTTTGGTTGTATCACCCTTTTCTGAATGAGAGTTATAATAGCAATTTGCCAGTCAGTAATTGCTGGAAGAGGTGTGTTTCCTAATGTTAAACATGAGTTTCAAAAAAGGAATAAAGTTAAATGAGCAGTCGTGGACCATGGCCATGTGTTACCGTCTCTTTAAGTAATGACTTATGAGGTGACATTGTGCTAAAAGGCATCTAAAACTGCCACTCTTCTAACGTTTTACACTTGAAGCAAAAAATGAAAAAAAAAAGTGAAAGAGTTTGTAGATCTCTAGGGTTTGTAGGCAGACATGAGTGAGATTTATTTTTCTCCATACTTTGCCAGAATCCATAATAGTGTTACCAAACTCTCATATACCAACCGTCAAGGACTGCTTGAAGGTTTTTCAGAACATTTCTCATGGTATACCCACAAAATCCAGAGTCATTTTTCTACATCTCAGGTCTTGAGAATGACGTTGCATGAAGGGAGCGAGAGCATAAGACAGGTTCTAAAAGAGGGGAGGCCACCTGGCCCGCCTGGCCATTTAATGGTTAATTCACCCCAGGATCTCATCATTGAAAGAAGCAAGGTTATCAGCTTCAACTACATGGCTGGGAAACTTGTCCCACGATCCAACAACACTTTGCATAAAGACACGCTCTTTGTTCTGTGCTCTTCCACATATCGTACAGTATTTACCATTTGTGCCCTCTGGTTTGTGTTTTGCTGCTTATTCTGAGAAAGCCTGGCTCCCGTCAGTGTCTCCTCTCTTCAAGCCTACAAAGCAGCAGTCCCTCCAGCCTGTCAGTTTGGACATTTCCTTAAACTCAGGAATGTACAGCATCTGGCTGCTCTTCTCTGGACAGATTCCGGTGCAACAATATCTTTTCTATGACATGGTGACACAAGTTTTACACTGTATTCTAAGTGAGGCATTACTGTTACACAATTGTAATATTACTGTATATCCCTGGATTTAAATAAAATTCATTTAACTATATATATATATCCCCCAACATTTTGTTTGGCTTTTTCATTGCTTCCCCTGGAAGGTGTAAATAACAAGTCTTTTTTATCAGCAAGAATGTGAATGAGGATGGACAGACAGGCTCCTCCCATACTCCCCACCCATACAGCCATCAACTCTTTGAAGATATCTTTAAATGCATGTAGAGACATCATCGAATCAATTACAGATAGCTATATTAAGCCCTTTTAGAGATATCTTTAAATCATTTTGAGAAATAGAGCAGCTGACTGGAAAGCACTTCAGCACTTCTCTCACAGACCCTACTATAGGCAACTGGGAAAGTTGCAGAAATGGTTGTTTAGCCCAGATCCCTGCAAAGCTCATCCCAGCTCTACAGCTAACGCCATCAGCGCTGTCACTACACGTCCCAGGTTAAACCTTTTCCATAGATACTGAGGGAAAGAGGCAGTTTTTTCTATGTGAAATCATGTTATCCTTTTTGAAAGCCTATAGTTATTTTAGGTGGCTTCACCTTACTTTAAGGCATTCTGTCAGCTTCTGTAAGAGTCATATTTTATCACAAATTAGGAAACGTAATTTAATATCCATTGAGAATGGCCTCTTGAATAACATTACAAATTATTCAAAAGTTAAACAAATGTATTATGATATTTTCTTCTTAGGATTCTGCTAATTTATGTTAGTCAGCTTGCACTTATTAATGAGACTCCAATCAGCCATTCCTAGCACAGGATATATGACAAGGAAGATGCTATACCGCTGACCCATAAGTATAAATGAGTTTGACATGTAACCAGCACAAAGGTGTGCAATGAATGATTAAGCTTCTAAGATAATTAAGCTTTGAACAGCTCATAAAGGCATTCACAGACGGTTAGAACTGCAATGGTTCTAAGAGTGTCAGGAGGTGCTGTTAATTACTGTATGCATACAGTACAGTTTTTGTATTAGTGTATGTACTGTACTGCATGTTAACAACCATACTAATGAAGAAAATGTATACTTATCTCTATACTTAAAACATTAACTTATGCAAAACATACAGTATGATTCCATGGAGAAAGTTAGGAGGAATAAAATAAAATCCAAACAGTTTAAATTATAAATTCCACTACTACATTGTTTATATACAGTATACTGTATATACTGTATAATTGGTGTCCCCTTATTTTAGGACAATTGTTATTGAACATCCTTCGTTATGCTACCGAAAATGGCATATCTCCTACATTTCTCCAGTTACTATTTCTGTATCAGGGCACATTGCATGTCTCTGGAAATCACTATTAAAAGAGTTTGCTTTGTGTATACCCAATTTTTTGCTCAGTGCATTACTGTACCTTTCAATGGAACCTGAAACCTGACAGATCTGATAAAGTTCTACTGTAAGTCTTAACTTGTTCTGTACACAAAGTTAGAAAATAATTCCTGCCCCATAAATATTTAACTTAAAGTATAAATATTATATAAATGTTGTGACTTGGACAGGGCTCCTGCATGCAAATGAGACTAGCAGTTTGTACTAATTCGATTACTTAAATCCTTTTTACCTTGATATACAGTATGACAAAATGTATTGTAGAACTGATGTTTGAAAAGTATGTAAGAAACACTAATTGCAACCTGTACATCCAAAACCGTGCCACACTGTGAAAATGCATCACTACTTTTATTGTTTATTCATTGGTGTCCAGTTGTTCATGTAAGGTTTTCTCGCTTTTTTTGTTCAAGAAATCCCAAATTGCATGCACAACATTTCTATCCTTTTATATTATGAAGATAATATAAAATACGAAGATGGAGACACTACTGGTGCAACAGAGTACAGGAAAACAGCATAGATGCAAAGGAAATTAAAGATTCCAAAAGTATAATATGGCAAGTGAGAAGAGAAAAAAAACCGCTGTCACTGACAATTTTCAGGATTATACTTAATTCCTGCAAGTTCTCAGTTCTTAATGAGCTGATCAAACATGCTGAGTAAGGAAAAAGGTGTTAGGAGTCATGGAATCTCTTGAGGTTTCAATTATCTCTTGCCTGTTAATATGTATTCAAGCATACATCTCCAGGTAAAAAAAGGCTTGATTCACCGATTTTTCAGACCCAGCTCGCTCATCTCTCAAAAAAAGAGAGTTACAGTATTTGACCGTATTTTAGGAGCACGATGAAGAACACTCGTTGTACCCCAGCATTCCAACTGGACCCCACCCTTTGATTGTACTGACAGTAAACCACACTCACGTTCATGTTGTGAAGCCAAGGAGCAAATTTAACACAGTGTGCAAGACTGTGAGCAGGGCACAGTATGTGATGGCTAAGATGCAACTGAGAGTTTTTATTAAACAATAGAAACCCCTGGAAAACCAGAAGCAAAGAAAGTGTATTATCATTCTCATCTGAAAGCGAATAAATAATACTCTGCCCTGGGGATCACCCAAGATAAACCCAAACATGCGTATTTTACCTCTTAGTTTCCAATATATTCACATTCCCCTATTTTAATATATTATTTAAGCACATGCAGCGTGTTTATCCCTGTTTTTTCCACCATGATCATTTCTTTATATTTATGATGCAGCTATAAATCACTTTTAACATCTAAGCATTCTGTTAAATCGTTTTTTGTTTGTTTTTAATGGAAGTATTGTTCTATACTGTTGATATTGATATCGGTATAATAAATGAGTGCTGACTCCCACATTTATTGCATTCAAAGATTAAGCTGTTCCTTCTCCTTCATGAACTAATCAAGATAAGGAACAGAGCAAGGCATAGAAAGAAAAACAAATCTCAATTTCTTCTTTAACCCATGTTGACTTGGAGGGTTAATCAATCCATCCAGGATACTTCTTCCAATTCAATGTCATGGGGCAGCCAGAGTCCACACCAGCAAGCTTCGGACTCAAGGCAGGGCACACCCTGGAAGGGACGCCAGTCCGTTGCACGGCAGATAGACACAAAGACAGACATGCACACATTCAGGAGGGTTTTCCCAGACACCAATGAACCGATCAGTATGTTTTTGGACAGCGGGACTAAAATAGATCACCCAGAGGAAACCCATGTGAACCTGCGGAGAACATCCAGATTCCATGCAGACAGTTACCCAGGTCAATAATTTTATCCAGGAACCCAGCGCTGCGTGGTAACAGTGCTAACCACTTTGCCACTGAGTTTCCCTAGGAGGGTAAAGTGCTTTCATTTTTTTATGAAACAACTGTACTGTACTGTAGTGTACTGTAGGTGCTATAACAATACAAATTTAAAATCACTAGTCAAAATGGCATTTTGATAATTAGATGGTCTTAAAATAGAACCTGTAATAAGAAAAAAGTCTTAGAAATATAAATTACAATGGTCATGCTTTAGACAAAGTTGGGTAAATATGGGTATAATCTATATCCTGTTAATAATGGATTTGCTATAAGCTGAGTTTCTAGAGAATGTTAATAAAGCATCTATAGCCTTTCAGTAGTAATGATTTAATGGTAAGATTAGCATAAAGTGTTAAGGTTAATATGAACACAACTGTGTAGCAATAAATAGATTGTTGACATTCTATTGAACCTCAGATCACAGTAAATTGATTTTAATTGAATTAGAATATTTATTTAGATTTATAGATGATTGATTTAGCCCTTGCTTGTCCTTCCTACTATAAAGTTTTACCAGTATATTTGCAATGAAAATTGTGAAAATTAGTTCACCATGTTTGCAATTGGGTGAAGAGCACATCATATTATACACTTTGCCTGGATTCTTCTTGTAAATAAAAATATTTTTCTTTTCAGCATACATCTAAACAAAAACTCACAGACTCAGGTATGAGGTGGACTTGTTCTTCTTTAAAGAAAGTATTTGTGGGAACAAAACAGTTATCTTTAAAGTTCAGCATTGTGAAGACGCAATTTCCTGACAGAGGGCATCTCTCCTGAGTTGTGTCTGGTCTATAATTTCTATAGAAATAGTGTCTTTTAAAGAAAAGCCAGATGCCGGATTCTTCTCACCTTGTTTTTATGCAAAGTAAATGCAAAAAGTACTTTTTTCATATGAAAATATAGTCATTTCCCTTTTATTTTTCACTCTTGAAGAGTGGGCTTTATCGTGCTGTTTAACATACTAGTTTCATAATATCTGTGATCTTCCTATTAATGAAGACACTTGTAAAGCCAAATGAGCCTACCTGTGACTCCTGCTGTGGAGTATTTCCTGAGGTTTGCTATCAAGTTCACAGCATGAGATTTCATTGTTTTTTAATAAGTGCTTTATGGCCTAATGTGACTCTGGTTAATCAAAAATCTCTGTAAAAACACTGTTACATCATCAGGATCAGGAAATAACAGTGCATTATAGAACACTGTGTGCCTTTTTGTCCTCTGGCACAACTGTAAAACAAAGTTATACTTGAGGCCCCCAAAATGATAAAGCAAGAAAACATTTATTAACAATAAATAACACAACTATATAAAACACAACATACATCAGTTATACAATAACACTTGTACATCCTGTGCAATACAGTACTTCTTTCTATCAGACATTTGCCCCGTATTCCAAATACTTGACTACAAAACCCTAATCACACCCTAATTAACTTAATTAACTCTTAGGTTAAGAGTCCAAAGGGAGAAACAAACTGCTTCCTAATGAGAATTATAAATATTACTCAGAACTAAAATTCCTTTAATACTGTACAATGTAGGTATCCTAAAGTGAATGGAAATCAATATTCCTAGCATTTCTAACAATACTGTACAGTATATCACCAAACTAAGGCAGACCAGATAAATAATGGCCACTGTAGCACTTATGTATTCATGTTCAGATTAGCTGGCCAGAATCCGGTCTCCGATCAGAGCAAGACTTTCTGACTTCCGGCTCAAGCTTTGGAGGAAGAGGAGGGAGATGGATGATGATAATGATGATGATTTTCCTTTTTCTCTCTTTCTTATTTTCCATGTATTCTGATTTTCTTCATCCTGTCTTCCCTGTACTTATGATGTTGAATGTTTATTTTTTATTATAGTGGCCCTAATGATTTATTAATTTACCAGAATTTATTATTAGGAGCACCCTTTGATCTGTATCATCTGTATCTTGCCAAAATACAGTACTTCAAAATCATATGAAAATGCAAACACAGCTAATCTTTGCTACACTCTATCCTAGTCAAAACAATATCCAGATGCATTATAGTTTTTACATAGCATCATTAGTATTTAGGAAATTCATAAAAAATAATCCATCATTTCGAAGAGTTTTTATCCTCAGTGACTGACAGAAAACTAGGACTTGAAATTCCTTAAAGCAACCTTTAAACCTTAATTTGTGGCCTGTTGAATCACTATCCAATTAGGGTTCACTTTATATATAAAACAAAGTTCCAAATTTTATATACCACGCTTACCAGTATTGTATGGCTGGTATTGCTGCTAGCTCTGACATTTTTTGTTTTAATTATATGATCCTGGAATTCAAACATCTGTGATTCTGTTCTTGTTTAGATCCTCAGAGACTTGTTGACTTGTTAAAGACATCTGCTAAGGGTTTCAGCTCAGCTCTAAATCTTGCTGGTAGCTGTCTTAATTGGAGTATCCTAGAAAATATACTGCTGGATCTGGCAGCAAATGGAAATTGACTGTTGCACTTGTCCGTTCTAAAGGAATGGACAATAAGAACATGCAAAGGGAATGTATCTGAGAATGCACAGAAAGGGAATTTCAAAACAAAAAGGTTCCTTCCCTGTTCAAAAAATCAAAATAATGTTTCTTCTAAGCTTTGGAAGAAATATCATTATTTATACACTTTTCCTAATTTAATTAAGCTTTGCAATTAACATGTACGTCAATGTACTGTACTGTATGGTTTCAAAAACACAAAGTGAAAAGCAGTAGCCTCAACTGATTTCACTGCAGATTCGGCTGTGTAATTGAAGAAGTAGTTGTTTTCCTTGGGAAATTTTAATTAAAATCTGTCAGGTAGATTATTTGTAAAGAAACAGCTGAGGTGATCAGAACTGCCTGAGAATAACAACATCAGTGAAACAGAATGATCAATCAACTTCAGATTCAGACTAATAAAATCTTTAATCTTCCGTATGAGGTGAAACATTGAATTGCTAACAGGGAGAGAAAACATCTGGGAAAATAAATATTTTAGCTTGCAACTCTTGTTTATAAAAACAACTGTGAAGAGCTACAGTATGTGATACAAGCTGTTAGCAATTTTAAGAATAAGAATGCATTGCTTTTCAAGTTATCTTTAAAATCAATGAAAAAATTGAACATCACCTTAAATTAGCTTCAGGTATGCAGGACCTTGTTAAGCTGTTTGAAAAATGCAGCTGCTTTCAAAATCATTGTGAAAGGCTGCAACAATGTGCTACATACGGTACGTTTATATATTCAAATTGCAAACAGGTACTCCTTTGTATGAAGTACCAAATGAGCCATTTGAAGAAAACTCAGATAAATCAACATCTAAAAACATAAATCTATAATCATTTCACAGGCCAGAGATGGTTAATGCCTGCACAGAGGCTACGAAAGCCAACCAACCAAATTTTTTACTAAATTCTGTCAGCAACACCTTCCATGATAGAGCTATTAATTTTAGATTTTCCATTTATATAGTTAAATTTAACTCCCTGTGCTCATTATGGCACTGTTATATTTTTAAATATCACCCAGAAGAGGCAATTAGCAACCATCAGGCACAGTTTGGAATAACGCTCAGATTGAATGTGATTAGCAAGAAAGATCAAACAGTGTCAAAAGAGAATTAAGAGAAAAAACCTGGTGTGCTCTGATCAAATACACTGTTCAGATTAAATATCTGTGGGAAAGTCACTCAGAGGGAACTTTATAAAAAAGCCGTATTCACATTACAGTGACTCAAACTGTGAGGTGTTCTTGACATATTTAGAGTCACTGGAGCAATTAGTCATTAGCATTTGCCTATGTAAGATAGCTGCCACGAGAGCTGTATAGAGGACACATGGAAAACTGTGATAAAACAGCTGCATAAATTCCTTGCCTTACTGTTATTTCCTTCTTTTAATTCTTGCAAAAACAATATTTCCCTTTTCATGCTTTGCAAACTGAAACCCAAACTATAGTTCCTTGCTTGTTAAGATCAGATGGCCATAGAGCGCACCTAAGGCAGCATGACTCCATGCAATGGAAGATAACATTTATTCAACCAAGTTGGAAAGCTAACTGCATTCTTGACTATTTCAGACATACTGTACACCTTGGTTTCATTTTCTCCCTAGAAAAGCTGAACAAGAAACTGGTTTATGTAGATGGTAAGTTTTAGACACATGTGGATAGTGACAAATGTCAGCTGTGTATTAGTGAGATCAAAAGGCATTGTAGACAGTTACTGTATTAGAGAGAAAATGTGAATAACTACAGTATGACTTCTGTTGATCTAAAGTATGATGTGTTCCTCGAGGCTACGCTGTGGTCATGCATGTATATTGGATTCAGAATCCTTTGAGTAGTTCTGACCAAAGTTTATAAATGTTGAAATCAACTCCTATATCAAATTCACTGATCCAATTCTAATGCTAAAGCTATTTTTTCACCTGAGCCTTGATGTCTTTCAAACGTTCTACAGTTATGATAGTTGGTCAAGCAAGGCTAGTCCAGATTGCATACAGCTCATCATGACAAAGCTCATTAATTTTTTTAATTTCTTTTTTTTTTCTGAACTCCATACTATCACCCAAATACATTAAAGCCTTTAATTTCTATTGTAATATTACTTTCACTCACTGGCGGACTACAGGACAAAGTCATATGGTACAACATACAGTATACACTTCTTTTTGGTGGGTATTTTTTCATAATACAAAACATTTCATTCACTCTTCTTACTGTACCTTTGTAAAAGAGCTAAAAAAATGATGTCCGATTTGGGATGATGTTTCATGCCAAACATTCTGCACATGAACACAGGTCCTATTCTTTTCTGGCTAATGAATGGTCTCCAGAAATGAAGCATTTTTATTGGTCCGACAAGCAGTTTCAGAACCTTGTTTTTTTATTGTTTCTTTGCTAATTTTTCCTTTACATCCTTTACATTTTTCTTTTCCCCTGTGGGCCTTGGCCAATGGCCTTCATGTATGGCCTTACAGGACTGATTCTGTGTGATTTCTGTCTGAAATGACAAATGCCCCTAGTGAGGTGATCTTAGAAAACGAGGGACCAGTGTGGTAAGGGTAGGTGAATTTTCATAGAGAATTTTGCAGCTAATGAAAGCATAATATTTGTTGGTAAGATAAATGCTCTTTCAAAAACAAAAACAGTTTGGTGTAATAAGACTTTGGATGCATCTAATATATCACTTCACTCAAAACTCAAAAGGGTTATCTTATCATGTGCCTAAGAATACAATACTGAAATGTAATCTAATTTCTAGTCTAACAGACTTACAGTATCTTCCCTGAAAAGTTCATTTAACTGCCCATAAATATATAGGTTGGATGAAAAATAGCATTTCAACATGAAGTATGATTTCATTGACATTTCAAATGAAATCCATACATTACTTGATGGCATGTGTTTCTCCGTTGTCGATATTACTGTTAAAAACATGAAGCCAACATGATGTTTTGGGCCACAAGTCACTTCTAAATTATAATAGAAGTAGATTTTCTTGGTTTGAACTACGGAAGGCTTAGTTACTCACAGAATGTGTGCACCAGATTGCCAGAATAGAAAGTCAGACAGACTGTCTGACAGCTCTAAATTGAGATTCAGGAACTGGAGCCAGATCCAGGGACCTACAATATCTGTGCAGGATTTAAAATGTTTTCTTTCTCTGCTTTTTGTATGCTGAAATTTAGCTTGCTTGAAAACAGTCCATGAAGTTTGCATTTGCATATCAAAAATCTCTTGGATGATAATTTTAAAGTGAGCTGGGCAGTTGCCAAAAGATAATCAAGTTGTGACAAGTTCAGTATCCAGGATCAATTGCAGGCAATTACTTTCCTATTGGTTTTACATTGCTAATAATGTCAGTTTAGTTAATGTGAATATTGTAGCGCTTTGGGGTTCACGTGTGTATGCGCCCTCGCCGCTGCCGCCTCAGGTCAGCCCCCCAGTGTTGGGGACTCGAACCTGGGCCTCTGAAGTCACTCAACAGGGACCCAGCCACTTGAGCCAAAGGGAAATCTCCCATCAGCCTGGAAGCTGCAGTACCTGCTATTCACAGGGAAGGGCGGTGACGTCACCGCACTGGTAAGCCGGCTCTCACAACCAATGGTGGCCGTATGCGTTACAATATTTTGGAATAACGGATCTGAGAGCAAATTGATGATTTTTGCATATTCAGCTAATGAAAAGTGAAAAGACAGGTATTCACTTGATTTCCAACTATTGATTCCTCCTGGGACAGCAGTCTCAAAGAGACTTTGCAACTTTAAAATGTTTATACTGTAGGTTTGCAGGCTGTTGGCTTTGAAAGCCCAGAGCTACACAGAAGGGCATTCTTTGGTTTGTTTTGTTATGCATTTCTTAATAAAACATGTAATCATCAAATTTGTGCTGTGTGGCACAAATTCGTAAGCTTAACAAATCGTGATCCTTTATGTGCTTAGTAACTGGAAACCTCAGTATGTGGGCGTCTTTATGAATTCTCATGCTTCTTTCACAGCACCTTGTTAAACCTGGTTGTTCATGGAGCAGCACAAATAAATGGCGGTGGGTGAGAGCCCAGCAGCCTGGCAGACAAACATGAGCAGCAGTCGTGCCTGCAGCACCTGCACGAACGCCAGCGCAGCGTCTTAAATTAGGACCAGGAAGGTATTCACGATGGAGCATGTGTGTGTCTTCTGGTTGAGACACAGATGAACAAGTTGCTTAGCACCCTGCTTCTGAAAACATGAAGAGAAATCAAAAAAGTCATTTTACTCCTCGCTACATCAAAGCCCTCTCCCATACTAAAGCACATCACACTGCCCATCTCTCAATAAGCACGGCTGGTAAGCAGACTTCCCAAAGGAAATGTAACGACTTCTGTTAAAAGAACTAAAGAGCTGCTTTAAAGCCATGAGTTTTAACACTCCTCTTCTTACATAAAACGCCACAATGTCAAATCTAAAATGTTTAAGGTGCGATCAGCATAAATATTGAAAGAATAAATTCTCAAGCCCTATTTAATCAGTTTTTTTTTTCCTTTGGAATACACATTGACAAAATAGATGAGATCAAAGAATGTAAAGAAAAGTTCCATAGAGAGAAACAGGATGTTTCCCTTCCATAGCCTTGTACCTAATAAAGACAAAACACACATGTTATCGGAAACTACTGAAAAGAAAGAGTAATTGATTTTTTTGTCTCCTGGACTATTTAAATGAGGTGAATTGTGTTTTGACAGATGCTGATGGTTTAACGGCACTTCTATGATGCCTAATGACCTTTTAAGTAGCATAGATTAGTTTATCATCAATTAGACCTGTGTAAGGTTATGAGACCAGCAGTCGTTACTGTGTTTTTCCAAACGGACTCTGTTTAATTGCGGTCAGCTTGGCTATTAACACTGTCATTTTTAAAGCCTTTATTTCAATGATGTCTCTGAGCTCTTATCAATGACTTGCATATGTTGAAAGTGATCTGCCTGTAGAGGGCTAAGAGTAAATGTCTGAGCTCATAGCACGTGTCCCTGTCAGTCTGTTTGAATGTGTATTTGGATTGCATAATGGAGGCAAGGGGAATACCCATTCTGTGTCCCTAGATGCACACAAATACCTGAGCAGTCTCCATATTAAATTCCAGTATGAGCAAAAGAAAAAAGAAAACTGGGAAATACAGTATTTCTCATTCACTTTCTGCATTTTCAGTACATTTTTGTAATGGATAAATAAAACCACATAAAACAAATTCACAAGTGAATAAATAAATCTCAATCTCGTTTACATAAATGTAAAAGTAAATTCTGTAGTCAAGCTTCAAGTCCCATCAGGTTGAAGCCTATCTTGTTCCTTTAGAGTCGTGGAAACTGAGAGTGACTCCTGATTACTCTCAGAAGTTATTGTACCCATTTGTACATCTAGGTGTGTCCTGGAGCAACTGGGGTAAATGTTGAGGTAAAATTCTAGGATGCAAACAGTAGGATCAGCGGCAGGGATCTGAAGCCCTGTCTAGCTGTAATGAGCCAAGAGCCCTTAACGCTACTCAACCCTGCCCTCTTGCTTACAATGAAACACAACAGATTTTCAGTCTGATGCACGGGCCTTCACCTCTCTTATCAACCTAGCTCCACCGAAATGTTGTCGGATGAGCTTTAGAGGAAAGAAAAAAAGAACAGCTCAACAAGTATACATGTAAACATGTTCTTGAAGATTATTATGAACAGCTGTAATGTGCCTGTGAAAAAAGGGTACACAGCTGTGAAGCCTGATGAGAGTAGATATGTATTTATAAAATGCAACACAATAGGGAAAGATCTGCTGGTGCATTTTCTTCTGAAACAAAAAAATGACTTGTGAGTGTGAGGCCTTAGGTGACTCCATAATGTTGACCAGTAGTGACTGTAGCAGTGCACCTGTGGAATAAGATATTAAGGACTGGAATGACCCATTTGGCAGTTTACATACTGTACAGTACTTTCCACCTGCAAATCGTTTTTTGGGGAGCAGACTGGGGAGTTCAGCGAACTGGGGAGTTCTGCTCAGAATGGTGTTCAATTTTCTTCTCAAAACAGTCTGTTGTCTATCTCTGTTGTTTCCCATACAATGCTGATATCTCCTTACAGCACTGTACTGTATGTTATTCATGTGCAAAGTTCTTGTATGGCTGCCCCAAAGTGAAGATCCTTCACAGTATGTGCTGTATGTGAAAAACAAACAAACCAATGGCCATCCAATTTATACTGTGTGTGGCTTAGCTTGTACAAAATGGTACAATGACAGCATGGACAGAATTTTCCAGCCAGTATCATTGCATCTACTCACAATGACCTCATTTCATCATGCTGCTATGCCTGAGAGGCTATACTTTAGCTCATGCATAATAACATTGTAAACCTACAGTGGGCAGGATACTGACTGATAACTTTGATCCAATAGAATCACTTTGGGTGTTCTAGAACATAGCCTGAAGAGCCTATTACGAGATACAGTACCACCCCCCTCTCACCCCTAAAAGACAATGCAATATTAAAACTTAGAGAAATGAGAGTTCAAGCTGTGCTTTCTGGCACAACCAGCGTTCTGCACACTGTGATGCCTTGCATGTGGTATGGCGGCAGATTTTCTGGCTTTCTGTGGATTTTGAAACAGATGTACTTGCAAAAATGAAATGATTTTCTGAGCTCGGTTCTGCAAATACATTGTAATACGAGGGGCAGATGTCAAGAATTGTGAGCCAAATTGTAATACACACCAGTATTTCCAGGCAGCTCTGTAACTGGTAATGGCCTGTGTCAGCCCTGTCAAGGCAAACTAATGAGCTGACGGTTATCAGGTTTTTCATTCTCCTTTTTTCTCCTCTTTTTGGAAGAAAACAAAAACTTAAAGTAGCCCTGAGGGGGAAAGTCTAGCAAAGAGCTATAAAAGCACTCCGCTGTCCAAAGTGGCTGTGAAGGCGGCATTTTGAAATTGTGTTTCTATTACAAGCAGTCCACAAAACCTGCTCCATGCTTGCTGATTGGATGCTTAAAGGAGTTGATGAGCAGGCTTTGTGCTATGGTTAATGACATTTAATGTATTATGGTGTGCTGCCATAATAAAATCAGCATCTCCTAAAAATAAACTGCAACTGTCTAGATGTTCTACAGCCCAGTGCAGCACTCAAGGTCTTCTTTATCATCTGGGTTGGTTTGTGCAAGACAAAGAAGGCCAAGCTACCAGATATGTTTTGCCTGTGACATGTTGCTCTTAGTGATTTATAGCAGCTGCATTTGCTTTATAACACCCTTTGACTGGATTTTAAAAACTTTTGCATTTGGGAACACAGGCACTCAACAGCCATTAAAGGGCTTTGGGCTCCAAAGGACATGCGACAAATACCAGATGTACGGAGTTTAAATTCAGCTCACTTGCTTCTAAAACCTACTGAATGGTGTGGTCTGCCAGCCGGCCCAATGGTTGTATATTGAGGAGGGGGAGCTGTAGTACAGGCCCAAGGGGAAGCAGGAGTCCCTGACCTTCATCAAAGCTGTTGAGTTACACATTGATAGCAAACCAGGATGCCAGCAGTTATAAAAACCAGAAGTAAAACAGCACTGCCTCTAAGTAAACTGAGCAAAGGAGACCATTATCTCAATATAGAAATCAATACAGACTGCTTTTTGCTATGAAAATAAGAATGCAGTACAATTTTACTCTGTCTTCTGCAACACTGCAAATATTTCTTGGTTTCCTGCCTTTCCACTGTGGTGATAACAGATTCATTTGACCTGGATGGAAGGGAAAGTTTGTGAAATATCAGCAGTATTAAGGACTGTACTGACACTGCAGCTGTGACCTATGATGAACACAACTTCTAGAAAGGTAGTGTATTCATAGGTTTGCAGGTGTTGTTCCAGCTGGGACATTAGGGCAATTCAGTACTGCATGGATTTTCCTGACCTTATGTGGATGTAAAAATATACACTATGGACAATGAACTGAGGCTTCTGCAGTGAAGAAGAAGAATATAAGCCATTTAAATGACACACATGGAAATGGAATTCAGAGCAAAACTTCAGTCTCCTTCAGCTGACACCCCTCCAAGCACAAGTCATAGATAAAACGGTACGTGTTTTTCCCATACAAAAAACTGACACCTACTGTATTTCCCACTATGGAGTTTTGACTACTAATCGATCATACAGACAAATTGATGATACTGTATATGAGCATGTTACAATGAGTCAAACACATCTCTACAGTATGCAGCATGTTCTAATATACAGGAAGGCATTTTGCATATGTATTATGGATTCATGGATTTCCAGTCAATACTTTTTTTTTCCCTTAGGGATCTTTCCTGGATAATTATTTCTGGATAGTTCTTTCTAACTGGTCTCTGTTTCACAACAGTGAAGTAAATTTCTGTGAGGGGCTAACATACAATACTGTACATGCAGACATAATGTGGTCAATTTCCAAGGTGACTTAGGGAAGTGCTGTCCTATTACAAGCAAATGCAATAAACTGTTCTGGGATCTACTGTACGTACATACATGAAGCAATTGATAGTGGAATTAATTCCTGAAGGATCTTAGAATATTCTGTTTACTTTCATTGTGGTAATTGTTGTCTTCAGTAAGTTTTCCTTTAGCTACTTTGCCTTGAGCCTTTATTTTCATAATACATTTGTTCTTGTTCATTTATTCTTTATTTTATTTATACAGTATATTCAATTTTTAATCTGGATTCCCAGAAGCATATAATACTTCTCTAAATCAATATGGTGGACTGTGTTAGGCCAGTGGATGTTGTGTGTGAAATACCTTTGTCTTTGCAGCGCACTGCTCCTGTGCAAAGAAACATATACTGTACAATTCAAAATAAATGACACCTGTGTGCCCCAATTGACTCAGTGGGATTCTGCTGAATTACACTGCATTTATACTACTGTATGTAAGCACAATTCATCAATGCAAACAATACAGGGTTTACTGAAACCTGACAGCAGTACAGTAAGTTTCTGTGTAAGGTAGGTTGTGCTTCAGCTGTATGGCAGGAAGCAAGAGCAAACTTTACTTTCTCTGGCTTCATCAGAAATCTCTGTGACAGATGTCAGGAGGTAGTGTCAATTTTTGGAAACATCACTGTAGTCAAGGGGAAGATGAGGCTCATAAAGATTCACACCAGGTTTATGTGCTGTAACTTTTCCATGTCAAACTATTTCAGCCTTTTCTCTTGTTTCTGTGCCAAGACTCCAAAGAATGCTGAGCAACCAAGATAAATGAGAAAGTTGTGAAGCCAGCATCAAAGAAATTTCAGCTCTTTTCATCTGCTCTCCAGACTTTGAATGAGGGCTAGGATGTGAGTAATGAAATTCAACCTTGATCAAAAGATGCTTGACTAGGTTCTTGCATAGTGTAAAAATGTGCAGGGGCAGTAAAAAAAGAAATGGTGAGGTGAAAATCCCCTTAGGAAGTGAAAAAATGATGACACTATCGAGATGTGCTTTTTACAGTGAAGTGCTGTTGGATGTCCCTTGGAGACTTCTTTTGCTTGGAAATTAGAAACAACAGTGCAAGTACCAACAATATTCACATTGACTTACTGGACTGTAAAGCACATGACACCATAGTTGATTTACAAGGTGCTGATGAACCTAAGAACAACTGAGGTGTGGCCAAAGCTGTGCTGTTTGGCTTTGGAGGGTTTTTTTTCTGATCTAAAAACAGAAAGCCCAATGTTTCCTTTTTTTGTGTTTTGTTTTATTTTTAAATAGGCTGTCTTAGGGAGCATTAAGCTGAGTTTAACTTAAGGAAATAACATTCTGCAATTGCAAGGTCTTGCCTAGTGTGTAAAGCTCTTTGAATTTAACTGACCATTCAAGAAAAAGAATGAAAATACACTGACTAAGATATAATGAAAAGAAACTAAATTATTATCACTTGGCAGAGTAAGATAAGGTATTATTGAACTTAATGCAGTATTGAAAACACATATAGCAATTGTTGCCAGAGACACAATGTAGGGTACACCTTCACAGCAGCTCTCCGTCAGCTAGATCCAATATGAGTAAGAATTTCTACAGGAACGCTGTAGCAGATCTACGGTACAACTACAGCGGTGCTTACTTTCCCACCCCACAGTATCCATACAGGTCTGGTAAAGACTAATTCAGCATTAAAAGTGCATTATGTCACCACAGTATGTGATTTACTCCCTTCGTTCTCTTCCTCATGTTCTGCAATTAAAGTTCAATGTGCAAAAGTGCAAAACAATCTATTTAAAGAGTTTAGACATACTGTACAGCTTTGTGGTTCTTCACAGGTCATTACATCTTGCAGAATCTCATGCTAAACTAAAACTATACAGTGGACATTAACAGATGAAAAAAGCACCAATCTTATTTTTCAACCTGATTTTTGATTAGGTCTTTCATCTAACAAATTGTGCCATGGAAGTCCCCTGGGGAACAGAGATGTGAAGATTGAAAAGCAGATAAGGTGTGTATGCTGGAGGGTTGATGACAAAATTTGCTTGTAAGGCATACTTAAGCACACAGGTAACCCTAAGTCATCAATAGATCCTGATTTAGTGTATCGAAAAGCTGAACTTAAGCAATATTGTTGAAAAGTAGAAATAATAAAAAACAAACATTAACAACAATGGACATTCAGCACAGAAATTTCATGTTGTATAAGCTGTATAAAATTTGAAATAAACAGCACAGAGATCCTGATATCACTAAGTGCACTGCAGAAACATTATCCACATGTACCAAGAACTTTCTCCTCTGGCAGTATATGGATGGCTGTTAAAAGCAGAAGATCTCATGATCTTAGGTACTGTAGGTGAAAGCAATAACTCAATCTTCTGCCAATACTAATTTTAAGGGAAACCTCTCTTTGTTGGGCAACAGATGTTCTCTCAGAAAGCAGTGATGAGAAATATTTCTCTGCCACAGGGGAAACTCAGATTCCTGGTGGCTCCCGAGTGGTTTATTTGGTGAAAACCTGTCCCTGGAATGCAGAATGAGCTGGAAAGCAACAAGATTGCACACTGGCTGAGCACCACCAGTACTGAAGAGGTGAGAGACAGTTGGAGGAATCATAGCTCACAGTACAAGAGAGACCCCTGTTGCTTGCAGGGTGCTGTGCTTGTGCTCCAGTGGGCCTGTCTACCATCTGCTAGATCCATCCTTTAAGCACATTCCCAAAAAAAAAGGTATCGGCATTATAAAAAGCATCCTGGAATACCTACAGTGCTGTAATGGAATAGGGCTGTGCTGAAGAGAATAGCAATTGTTGTTTCAGAATTAGAGGGTAATATTGAACATAAAAAACAATGCATTCTTGCAGCCAAGTGATTTAGTGTCTGTAGTTTAATAACATATGCTACATTTATTGTCTCGGGTTTCCTTGAAGGTAATTAAGTGACACTTAATAAATAAGAATAACTAACAAATCTTTACAAAATTAATGTCTTTTTCATTTTTTTCTTCTCTTGTGCTGTGCACAATTAGACTTGTTCATTCTGGCTTTTAATCCCAAATGATGCCTTCTTGAAAACCAATTTGGTAAATAAAACAAGGCTATGCTAATTGCTTTTATCATCCATTTCCCCTGCCAAATTAACCCGCTTTATGTTGCCAGACATACGTTCTACTTCAGCAGTGTATTGCTCATCATATACAATTGCTTTTTCACAGGGGAATAACTCTGAATATGAAACACATTTGTTTACAGATGGTGTTTTGGATTTCATTGTATTTCATTTTTATTATCACACATTAGGAAAAGCAATACACACCATAAAAATACTTAGACATTAAAACACACAAAAATGTCCACTCGAATGAGCTCTGATGATAAAAGGAATGACCTTACAGACATCCTATGTCTTAAACAAGTTAAATAATTAAGTATAATACTTATGGTATATAATTTTGTTAAACTTTGTTTTTGTTTGTGATTCCTCTTCTAAGTTAACCAAACCCTTGCAATTAGTAATTAAGTATATTGATTAGTCTCCTACCAAATCCAAGTCTAGGCTAGGTTATTATTCTTCAGTGTCACTGATTGAGTTTAATCAGCCTAGAATTGCCAAGTTTGATGGACTTGAGGTGAGCAGGACATTTTCAGCTAGTCACATATCAGAGACCCCTGTGGCCCTGAGCACCAGCTGTGTAGTTGTGTTGAAACTCTGTTTTTTATCGAAGTGACACCTCCTGCAGGTACTGTGGTTCTCCACAGGTACTGTGGCACAGAAATCAAAGGTGGCTCTCAAAAACCTTTCTTGAAGACCTTTGCTACTGATCCTCATCCCTCTGTGCTGACGTAGGAGCACACACTTACAGTGCTCGGAGAGGACAGCAGTCTCAGAACTGTAGGGTTAATCCACTCGCTGGGCCTTGAGAAGTCAACTAACAGAATGGCAAGGGGTGGCTCAGTCTCGACGGTCCACAGCCAGATAGACACAGGGAGTTAACTAGCCGAGGGGAATCTCAGAGAGAAGTTGAGGACAAAAGCAAAAGTCAGAGCACAACAAGCCAAAACCTGGTGTAAAGCTAGAGATGTGTAGCACTGTGGTGTCCGTGTGTTGGTGTTAAGCATACTGTAGGCCTATTAATTAGAGGCAGGAGGTACTGATAATGGCCTATAATGAGTTTGTACAGCACCAGTAAATGATTCAGCCCTCATGGAAACGCGGATGGTTGCCTTAGCGACCTACTGTAGGAGTGCAAGCCTGCATTCACACGAGTATTACAGCTGGCACATGAGAACATGAGAACTGTTACAAACAGGAGGAGGCCACCTAACCCATTTGGTAGTTAGTACTTAATTGATTCAAGGATCTCACCTAGCTGTTTCTTGAAAGAGGCAGGGTAGCTTCTTCAACACGACAAAGACATTGTGGGTTAAAAAGTGTGTCCTATACTCGGTTTGTAATGCACTTCTATAAACTTTCCACTTGTGTCCTCTGGCTTGTCTTTCACTGTTTATTCTGAAGAAATCAACTGGGTTGACTTTCTCAAAGCCTTTGATGATTTTGAACACTTGTATCAGGTGCCCACATTTTTGTTCATTCTTTGTTCAAGATGAAAAAGGTTCAGTTTCTAAGGCCTGTCAGTGAAGAACATTCCTTTAAGCCCTGGAAAATTTCTGATTGCTCTTCATTGTTCAAGAGCAACAATAACTTTTCCATAATGGGTGTGTTAAACATGTTTAAACATGGGTCATGGCATTTAAACCAATCTGATTAACAATATGCTATATGAAAATATTCCCAATAAGATAAATCCTAACAAAATTCACTAATTTAAGATGCAAGTTGAGAATATTTCCTATACATGCCTATAAATTGGATGTATTTTTTTTTCACGTGATCACCTTTTCTTTTCGTTTTCTTCAGTTTTTTACACTGTTACAAACAGGTCCGGCTGAAGAAGAAAAAAAAAACTTAATGTCAAGCAGTGAGACAGCTTCTCTGAGTTTCCTGTGCAGAGCCTCAACATATGAGCCCTATAGTAGTGCTTCACCATGTGAACCATCACACGCTTGTTGCACTAACAAATGCAAACAGAACTGTTACAGCAGAAGTCACAACACTCAAAGACAGGGAAATAAATCTAGCAAGTAAATGTCGACTTATTACTGTGAAGGTTCCGGGGGATGAGTTGTCACAATATGTTGAGGGTGGTTTAGACAGTAGGTAACATATCCAGCTAGAATCTCTAGTGCTGTCATTTGACAGCTACACTTCTTATATCAGAAGAGTCCTGGATTGCTGTCATAATCCCATAGATCACAGCACAATCCCTGTGTAATAAGCTTATAAGACCATTAGCAAACCTGCCACGCAGAACAATGCAACATTAGGAGTTAGCAAGGTGGCATATCCACAGGATGCATCTGCCACTTTATGGGAAATGCTACATTACAAAGGGTGTCCTTTTGACGTGACAGTGAAAAGGTCATATTAATAGAGCAAGCATACAGGATAGTAGGCTACATACTTTATCTTCTTGCCACCGAAGGACCTCTTTGGCTCAACATTGTCTTTAAGTGATGAGAGGATGCAATTGTATCAGCAGAAATTTGTGGATGTACTGGGACGTTTTCATATTTGGCTATATTTAGCTGACGCAGAAGCTTTTTGCATAGGGTTATGTATTCAGCAGTGCTCTAATTTTGTACAGCTGGGCTCCCTAATGATTCATAAAGGTTTATGTGCATCAGGTACAGCCGTGTTTTGTTATTGCAGAACAATGTTTTCTCCTCTCAAAATTAATAATGTATCTGAACCAACCAGCACATGCTAATTATTGCAGTAGGCGATGCAGCATGTGAAGAGAATAGCCATCCACAGAACATCTCCCCAGAGCACAAGTGCAAATTAGTTGTTTAAAACCACTCTCAAACCAATAAATACGCCTGAAGAGTGGAAGAGCAAAGTTAAACTCCACTGTTGTGATGACTAGCTTATCCCAATATGAAATTATTTAGCAGTGATCAAAAAGATTGGTGAAGGGGGGTCTGTTGCTATAAGACACATTTCTCAGGACATCAGAGAGTTCACCTGTGTCTCTGTTCTTGATGCAGGTCATGTCATTCATCAGTGCTATGATACTCATGAATCTCTGAATAAGTCATTCCTCTGCTCTAATGTCCATGCCCAATCATCTCCCGACCTTCTCTCACTCCATTTTCACCCCCTACTTGTTGTGAATGATACCTTGTCTGTTTTAGCAGCCAATGGCTCATTCTGGTTCACTTTGTCTGGGCCCAGATTTCCATCTGTGTTATCCAGCTGTGTGGCAATCTGTTCAAGCACCAGGCAGTGATCCTTCAACCCGCTCTCTCTGGTGAACTGTGCCCTTTGTCAAAGTGCAAGGCCGCTTTGGTACCCTGCAACAACATGCATCTTATTAGCGGACAAGACATGGCAGTCCCTGGAGAGAATGCAAACCGCCAAAAGGATGAGAACCAACTCTTGAGCCTCTGTATTTAGTCATTCCTTCTTACCTTCTCATATGATCTTAGAGAGAACCAGTTAGCCATATAATTTAATAGCTACCAAGTATGAAAGGAAAATGAAAATCCTGTAAATTCAAACTATTTGTTGCTCCTTTGACACATCAGAGAATTTTCTTTTCTTACTTTTAATTCTCTCTCCTTAGATTTTTATCTTTCATTTCTGAGTTCTTGTACTCTGTATTTGGTATTTGATTCCTTCCTTACAACAGTCTGGTATACATTCTGTATTTATTATTTCATCTAGTGCCTGCTGTTTTGGCAATCAAATTCACAGGAGAAGTCTTAGCAGATGTGAAAAGGAAGAGTCAATGCATCAGTTTTCCCTCTCTAGAAAGTCACTTTCTGTTGTAATAGCTAAATATCCTGCGCTTGCTTCCAGGGCTGAAAATGTCTGACTATGATGGAGCCTAACTTTCCCGTGAGTGAAAAAGCAGCATTTAACAACTGACTGAAATGAGTCTGAGGACATACTCATGTCAGTGACTCTCTTAGAGAACAATAACAGTCCATTGAATTTAATATAATCCTTTTCATCCCAAAGGATCATGATTCACTTTACTTCACTTGAGCGCGGTACTTCTTCAGGTGGCATGTGGCAGTTAACGAGCTCCATCAGTTCAAGCACACAAGCAGATAAGCAGATAAGGAGGAATTTCTATGCCAATTAAACCAACGCTGTGATCTGCGATGTTGAAATTTCTTGTGCAGGAAGAAAAATGCCGCCAGATGATTTGACACCACTTCGCAAAGCAACCTGACTTTCCATACAGAAGATCTCTCCTCTCGAAACATCCAACATAAAGAACCCCGCATCCTTATTTTTGCTTTAGAGCCATTGTTCTGAGGAGGACAGGTAAAATATTAAAGAAGAACCTTGTGGAAAGGCAGAGCTTTGGCAACCCACAACTGGCACAGCATACAGGTTCAAAATTACAGTAGGCCAAATAAATAGATGTTCGTTATCCTTAGATAAAGCCATGCTACATTGTTTGTATAGTGCTTTTAAGTTAAGGATGATATAACAACAGGGTGGCATGGTGGCACAGTGGGTGGCACTGCTGCTTTTAGTGCAGTTGAACTGGGTTCAATTCCGCTTTTTGAATGGAATTTGCACTGTATGTTCTACCCATATTAGCATGGATTTTGTCCCACAGTCCAAAGACATACTGATACTGTAGGTTCATTTGCTTCTAGGAAAATTGCCCCTGGTGTGTGTGTATGCATGTCCATGTCTGTATGTGCCCTGTAATGGACTGTTGTCTAATCCAAGGTGTATCCTGCATTTATGCCTGTTACTTGCATTTGTGTGTGTGCGGATTTATGGTATACATTTGTGTTTAGCTAACATGCAGTGCAAGTGTAAATTAGTGAACTGCTGAGATTTACATGACACAGACTCCCGAGCTTCAAATGAACTGTGTGGAGTTAACAGCTTCAGTTTTGTTTCATTGCATTAGCCTTGTTAGCTCTCGTTGTCTTTGCTGATTCTGCAGGAATGCAAATGCCTGAACATTTTTGAAGTGGAAACTACTGTACAACCACCATCGTTTCAGAAACTCATTAAAGAGCACTGCTTTGAACGAAGGAGCAAACTCCTGTTTTTTTTTTTTTGTTTTTTTTTTAAAGATGTAACCCCAAATTCGTTTGAGTCAATTTACAAGATTTGTGAAGGAATTTAATTAGAAGACAAATTATTGAGCTGTTTGGGAATTCGGATTTCAAATTTTTCATTTATTTTCTAATACTGTCTCAAGAGAGCACAAGCTAGGTTTTGCAAGGGAAATGAAAACGTTTTTTTTTTTGCTGAATTTATACTACTTCCAAGATGAGAGCACTCTTACTCTCCATACTCAAATGAACAAACTTATTTTAAATCCCAATACCCACACTTAATCTGCACTGTGAAAGAGATTCTCCGTGGCTGAAGTAAATGAGGTGGAAAATAGTAGCTGGCTGCTACTCTCTCCCATTGGAGTTAATAGCCCTCCTTGTTTGAAGACAACAACCTGCTTGAAAGTCTCTGTATATCATCAAATGTCCTCCACCAGTTAATTCATCCACCTTTCTTTTTGACTGCCTATTATTACTGTCTTCATTTTGTTGTAGTTGTGTTGTGAGTCAGTAAAGCTGTTAAGGATTACTTGTAACGGACCATTTTGGAGCAATGCATTAATAATAAGAGAACGGTTTATTGTTTATGATGGATTTTGTTACAGGTCCAACCATCTTGCCACCAGAGGGCACCCCAACCTCTAGTGCCTGCTCCAGCTGCAAGCAGAGGCGCAGACCAAGCAGACGTCAGTAGCCAATCCCTGCTTGCCAGGTTCCTTAGCTCACCACGCCTCAAGCCTGCTTAAACCCTGCTCAGCGTTAAAACAGAGCTTGGTACTGTTTTCTTCCCTTGTTCCTGCATTTGTCTCCTGCTCCTGATTACTTCCTTGTTCATCATTTGCCTTGTCTTTATTCCCGAGTTTTGTCTGCTTTTCGTTTCTTGGTTTGGTTTTCTTCAGTTTGGTGTTCTCAGCTCTTGGTCTTTTGTTTTTCTTCCCGGATGCTTTACCTGTTTCCTTGGGGGACTTTGACTATTGGATTGTGTTCCTGGTCCCTGATTTTAGATTTATCTTTCTGGCTTTGGACTTTCGCTCAACTCCAGACCCTGGCCTTGGATTTTTTATCATCTTGGAACCTGCATAGGATCCAATCCCTAAGTACTGAGCTGTGGACCAGCCTTAGAGATTTGCCAGGAGGTAGCACATTTGTAATTAAGAGGGTACACCCTGGTACATCCAAAGGCCCTGGTTAAAACAAATCAATGAGATTCCCACTCAACTAAATAAATATATGCTTTGCACACTGCACATTTCCTTTTGGCACAGCTGTACCTCCTTGGCATTCAAAAAGGCTGTGCTCAAGACATTGAGTAGTTTTTTTCACTGTGTTTAATTAATAATCTGCAATGATAAATGTGTCTCTTAGTAATTCAGGACACAAAATGTATCCCAAACAATACAGTTAATTGAACATACCTCCTTAGTACAAAATGCTCCTGAATTCTTGCAATGTACTGATTTCAATTCAGTGCTATTTTTTACCCTCTTCTTTGTTAAGCTTTTAAACAATTATCAGATATATGATTGGGATTGTAATGCCACTGCATATGTTTATAGTACATGCTTTGAGGAAAATGTTTTGCTTTATGTTCTGTTATTTTATTATTACAGTTTAGAATTAAGGGTGAATATGGGGATGAAAACACTTTCTACAGTAGGTGCCATTCACTGTTTTTTTCTTAAAATTCCCTAAAAAACTCTTCAAACTATCTTGGGGGTATAGGTGCCTGTGCCTCACCATACCTATAAAACACTATAAAGCTTGGCTCAGGGCTTGCTGGGAAATGCAGGACCTATGCTTTCCCATGACATCCCTGTTGTGTGTATGAGGTACAGTATGCCTAGCCACAGCTATGGCTGCCTAAATGGTAAGACTCATGTCATTGGACAGGTGTTGTATACTCCAGTTTCCTTATACAGGTTCATTGTTCCTTCAGTGATTTTGCATTGGATGACTTCATTCAAAACATAAGAAGCTCAGCTTTCTAGCAAAACCAAACATTCCCATACACACAAGGTCAAAGAGCAAATCCTGCAGCCAGAATGCAAGAGCTCAGTGCTCTCAGATAGATGTGTGAGATCTGTGAGTGCCCCCCAGTGTCTGTCACTCAGAGCTTCACGTAAACCAATGGGAACAGTGATAAACAGGCAAAGACAACGTAAAGGGTTTAAATAATCAATGAACCAATCAATCACAAAGAAAGAGTTTGGAAGAAGGACTGCTTTCCTGCATAGCTCATGTTCTCAGGTAACAGCAGCCCTTCCAGCTCTATGTTTTGTCAATCCAAGTATAGTATCTACGGACCCCTTTTTTGGATTTAGCCCAGAAATTAAGATCTGAATCTGCAATGTTCAGGGTGTAGAATCACCTTGTGCCCAGTGTTTCCAGTGTAGGCTTTGAACTGCCATGACCCTTACTGGGAAAAAGTGGCTTTTTTCTGACATGATAATGGGTGGAAGGTGGATGGATGAAGAGATTATTATTATTGTTGTTTGTGATGAAAAAAGAAAAAAAGGCTAAAATTATATTCTAATGCTGCTTCTGTACTTAAATTATTAATTGTATTTTTGCAGCACTATTTATTCTACAGGATCCCAAATTATGACCTACTTTTATCTGCTTATTCCAAAGGGTTTAGTTATTATTGATTACATTAATAATTTCATCTTAAGCCTGCAATAAAATACATTAATTGGGGCACACAGCTCTTTGACATTGTGACTCATAGTCAGTATTTTAACCTCATTTTAATTAATGTCTTGATAAGTGCTGCTCTTTCATCTGATTGCTCCTGCAGGTGAAAGTAAAAGGTTATACCCAGTGAATATGTGTAGAATAACAAGAATTGAACATTGTGCTGTTAGCTACAGGATGTAACTTTACATTGTGCTTTGAGACAATTGCATTTCAAAGTGCTCTATAAGAACAGTTGTTGTTATTATAAGCATTCTAGTTATAATGAGGGAAATCAAAAACACAGGGCTCTCTGTACAGTATATGCTAGAGGTATGGGTTGGGCCCTATGACACCTATGTCAACTGAGAACAATTAACAGATATACTGTAAGTTAACCTAGGCAGAATGTCTTTGGACTGTGGAGGAATAATTAAGAATCAGTGCATGTGAAACAATATGTGAATCTCTAGTTTACTCAGCACAGTTAAAGGGGAAATTAGAATAAGGTGTTTATTTTGGCAGCTCTGTTCTATTCACTACTGTATATTAGTTGAAACATTTTTTCATGATCAAAAGTGATTTCAGAGGACCATGGAAAAAGAGTAACTGATCTCCAAAGCCTGGAGGGGCTTGAAAAACTATTTCTAAATATTTGGGGATTAATCCATCTACTGTGAAAGTCTAGAAATTGAAACTATTCAAGACCCAGTCATCCTGCCAAGATCAATCCAGAACATTATTCAGGAAGACACAAAGAACCCCAGAGTAACATATTGTATAAGGATCCCTCTCCCTGCAACCCTCTCTTGCTGTGGCCTCGAGCATTAGGAAAAAACTGTATTGGAATTGTTTTCATGGGAGGAAACCAGTAAGAAACTATTGCTCTCTGAAAAGAATTTTGCTGCCTGTCTCAGGTTTTTCAAAGGGCACCCAAATGATCGTACAGTACATGACTAGTGGTAGAATGTTGTCTGGGCAGACAAGTCAAAAGTTGAACTGCTTGTGTTTTGTGTCAAAAACCAAACACTGACTTCCAACAGAAAAACTTCTGTCAAGCATGGTGTTGAGAGTATCATAGTTTGGGGCTGTTTACTGCCTCAGGACCCAGACTAACACTGACAGAACCATGAATTTGACATTATACCAGCAGTCTGGAGGCAAATGTCAGTCCTGAGGCTGAGGTGAAACTGGGTCATGCAGTAAAACAATAACATATAACAGGAAGTTAGTAAAGTTGTTTGTGTTTATGTTGAGGTGAAAAAATGCTTCTTCTACTGCTTTTTACAATAGTCATGGTGCTGCTTCTGAGATTAGTGACTTTAAGCATTAACAGGGTCTCAGAAAATGGGCAGCAGAAAAATAAGAGTGAACAATCAGTCTGTCAGTTTCCTTTTAACAATCGTAATTGGGGATAAAATAAAGGCTCTCATGCCTGAATTCTGTCACAATAGATGCTTTATTTCTGCCTTTATTTTAGTGATATTCCTTTAAATTTACAGGTCAGTCAGTTTTACAATGATGGCATAGAGAACCAATTACACAACCCTTTGAAGTCCAGAGCCCTACCCACTTGCATATGCTGTATGAACTACATCATTATATACTGTACCCCTACTTTTCTTTCTTGGTAAAAGCCTTTTTTACTTTTCTAAAATAATTAGTATAGCCTGTAGGTTTGTATACCAGTAGAATATGACCCATTGATACCAGTTTCTCTTAAAACTTCAATGTTTGCAACAATATTTCAAAGGCTGTGTATCAGGTGCCCACTGCATATGCTGAAGATGTGAAACACAGCCAAAAAGAATATCAGATAATTTAATAAACAAGGATAATTTACATTCAGTGTAAGGTTTTAAATACCAGCACAACCAGCTGTCAATGCTGGTAAAATAAGTAAGAAAATAAGAGCTTATGCATGCTCAGTCAAATGGTAGATTTTTTTTTTCAGAAAGTACTTCACTTCCATTGAAAGTCTTGTCTTTCTTCACTGGAGCATGTAATTAGTCTTCTTACATAGTGTCAGGCGGTTGCCTTTTCCACTCTGGTCACCATACTGTCTTAAAAAGCATACAATGACCATGAGTTTCAGCTGAAACATTTGAGATCTTTCCAATGAAGAAAACCAATTCACCAACTGCACCACTCCTGCAGAGCTGCATTTCTGTCCCTTCCTGATGCACAAATACTCTTTCCAAGCAAAAACAAAAGACCATTAAATGCATTTAAAAACATACATATGCCATGTGATGTCCAAACATTTAATATGCAAAATTGTGTAGCATCAGTTTTTATGTTGTCTTGTTGCCCTTCAAAATATTATATTTTATCATCATATTCAAACTGTTTTTTTCATACACGTTTTGCATTCACCCACGAATGTTGGCATTGTTGTTTTATATGCCAGAATGAAGTTGCATAATAAAGGCACAATGCCTACTTTATATTTTAAAAAAAACTGCTAAACAGACAGGTCACATAAAATTCCAGATCACCAGAGAGAAAACTAGAAGCTAATACAAACCACAGTGTCGCAGGACAGAGGAGCTGCATTTTGTATACGCACAGCAACATGTGCATTACAGTGATAAGAGACATAGCTTCACAGACTCATTAATCTTCTGTGTATTGCAACCTGGCAATTCTTTTTTTTCCCTCCTCTCTTTCTTGGTGATTTCATATTTTCTGAAAGATCACAACACTCTGGACTTCAATGGTAGAGTCAAGGTGTTTCCAGCACATTGCTTACATTTGAATGCAGACGCACACATGCGCATGCACACACATGTAAAAATATATTCACTCGAAAATACAAAGCAAATGAAAATGCAGCAGGTTTGGGAGGGTGGGGGGAGGGGATAGGGTTAGCAGACATTTCTGAAACTTGTGCTAATTTAATTTGTCTAATTAGTTGCAAATTTCAGTTCTTCTATCAAAATGGTAGGCAGTGTGCTGGAATGCTGAAAGACTTAAGTGTCTGTTTTGACTGAAGGCATCAAAAGGGGTGAGATGTACCAGACAAATACTCATCTCAGAACTGCACTGAAAGCAATGATTACAAAAAGGCAACAGAACATCAATGTGACACCACTGAAAAAGTAGTAAATTGAAGCTTATATGCACAATATAACACAGTACAACAAGTACAGCAAGTAGTGCACAATGTAGTGAGACTATTATGACAGCACTGTAAACCATATCAGTAGCATACAGTATACGGGAAATAAGTACTGTACCATGCCAATCATTCACCAGATAAGACCTCTTCATCTGTGAAGAATCGAGGAAAAAATGTCACAGCCTAGGTATGCACAGCCATACCTACAACTTTCCCAGTTGTCATGTAACTAATGATGGAAACAGTAGAATTA
Source organism: Lepisosteus platostomus (assembly GCF_059453375.1). Lineage (NCBI taxonomy): Eukaryota > Metazoa > Chordata > Actinopteri > Semionotiformes > Lepisosteidae > Lepisosteus > Lepisosteus platostomus. The sequence goes on from NC_142613.1 coordinate 5,057,678, forward strand.
ATTCAGCATCTTACAGAAACATTTCCATCTTACTGTGCAATGCTTTGTGATGCAGTATGGCCCAAATATATAGTAGCCCGTGTACCAGGGAATTCATCAGGAGAAAAAAGTGGAAAATCTTTTACTGGCCAAGGTAACCTCCAGATTTAAATCCATTTGAACATGAATATTACCTGCTGAAGAAAATATTTTAGTCAGAACACACCCAAGAACAGGCCAGAACTGTTCTGTGCCACTGATCAAATGTAACTGTGATCAAATGATTACACCATTTAACTAACTATTGATTTGCACACCTGAATATTTATCTAAAATGAATGTGTTCCAAACCTAACAGTCACCTCAACTCTATTGAACAGAAAATGTTTGTGTTCTATTTTTATTGCATTTGAATGAATGTACCCTAAAATAAAACAGAATTTACTTGTTGAAGTGTGGAAGTACCACTCCAACCACAGCTTAATTAAAACTTTCTGCTGTTGATTTGTTTGTCATTCAAAATTGAGATGTACTGTACTTACACATTAAGGCAGTTAATCTGCACTGTATTCTGTAATTCTGGAACATACATTTTTAGAGTAAAACTATAAGCACAGGGGCCATTAAAACATCTTCTCTAGATGCTTGTAAATCAGTAGTTTTCAGCCCTGGTCCTGGAGTGCCCCACTGTCTGCTGGTTTTTGTTCAAACAGATTCTTAATCACCAGTGCTGATTGCTGCCTGTAAGTGATCTGTTTGCTGATGAAGACTTTTCTGCACTCTGTCCTTGAGTCCAAAAATACCCTGAAGTACATTCTTTCAAACAACTTCAGCACACAGAACTTTATGCAGTCTTTATTCAACCAGATAATTAAGAATGTGCTTTTTTATTTCTGTCCAAACAGCTCTTAATAGGTGATTAAGTGGCAGCAGACAGACACAGGTGGGAGTGACACAGTATCAGACAACTCTTATTAGCTTAGGTCTAATGGGTTACATTTCAGCTACCACACCTGAATAAGGGCAATCCTGGAATGTTCTTATTAGCACAGGGTTCATACCAATTAAAAATCTCATTAAGCTTTTTAAGAGGTAAAAGCAAATTTTAAATAAGGCCTCAAACAGAAAATTGAAATTAGCATGGTATTAAGATCTCATCTTTAGGAAAGCCACACACACAAGACACAGGGGTTACCCAAGACTTGGATTTACTAGAATCCTTTAAAAGCTAAAGAATGAATGCAGAAAAAAGACTGACAGAAAGGAATATGACAAAAAATCTTTTAAGTGCGATGTTCGTTACCATATTCTAATTTGCATTTTGTGGATTGTCTAGGATTTCTTTAGGCAGTCTTCATTAAAAGTTTATTGTATAGTTGCAATTTAATTTCCGTTCTCTATGCTGTGCATTAATCAGCTACCTCCATTTCTCTCTCCAGTGGGCTGATTCTGAGCAGCAATTTAAGAAGCTGTTCAGACAACAGGTGTTAGAACTCCACTTTAAAAATCTCTGGAGGGAATAGCCACTAGTTCCCCCTGAAGTCTTTTCAATAAAGCACATTCACTGCCATAGCTCCCTAGCAATTGCTTAGCACAGTAGGGCTAATCTGAAAATTTAGATGACCACACAGTCTTCTGTTTTCTCTGTTGAATTTCTTATCCATGAAACCACCTTTACAAATAAACACCACAAAAGGAAATGAGGCACATAGACGGACATAAAACATGCTAAAAATACACTCATTAAACAAATCCAAATATCATTTTCTAAATTGGCATTTTTTTTCCTTTAGATGAAGGCATATTCCTGCAATTTTGCTTTGTGAATATTTTTCTTCACAAAAACCTGACATTTACCAAATTGTATTGTATACTTAGAAAAAACAGGATCAGTAGCACTATTACTGTACAGTATGTGTAAAGTATAATTATTTTCCAAGAAAGGAGATAAGACAGTATGACAGTTTAGTACTGCTTTGAGTTTTTCAACATTCCAGCTCTTGCACAAATAACTACCACAGCAAAAATGCCTTATTGTAACACCACTGATCTGTCTATATAAGCTTTCTATAAATAAAATAATGAGGGAAGGCAAAGTGGAGAGTGCTGTTGCCTCTCAGATCCCAGTCCTGGAATCAGTAACAGTAAAAGAAGGCACGCACTCCTTACATTCAAGAGACTTTTAACTACAAGTTCTGGATTTCTCCCATCTCCCATAGACGTAAAGTCTACGTTAATCTGCATTTCTACTGTATGTTGTCCCCCTGTGTGTGCTTGTGTGTCCTTTGATAATGACTTTATTGTCCCAGATTGGAAATTGGCTTTGCAGGCTGGTACAGTAAAAGAAAAACAGTGACAAACATACGATACATTTAACACAACATAATTTCAGGGCACATTAACAAATAAGAGACATACTGTACATATATGATGAGAAAGAAAATATAAATGAAGTCAAATAAATGGTCTAAATTAATCAGGTTTAACTTGTTTCTATTGCACTTGAATCTGGGTCTAAATCGATGCCTAGATGTAAGGAGCTCAGATTCAATGTGCAGGGGGTGGTCATGACAGTCAGTGATTATATTGGTCTTCTGCTTTTATATCTTTTATATCATTTATATGCTTTTATGTCTGACAGCTGTAGTTGTGTGCACCAATAATTAATAATGAAAGACTGCTGTCCCATTCAGGGTGTAGATCTGCCTAGCGCCATATACTTCGGAAATGGACTCCTGGTTACCACCACCAGGAAAAAACAGCTTTCTGATAAAGGATGGGAATGAAGTCCTTGAAACACCTGATGCTGCCCATATAGTGTAATTCCTACCAAAGGGGAGTCTTATCTCTATCCTGGTGTGCAACTTCAGGGCTTGCCCTCCAGTGCAGTTTTCTTCAAACAACCATCGATCCTTGGCATTTGGCCTTTACAATGTCCATAAAACACACTCATGACCTCATTGAAGCTAAATTTACCACAACTTCATACACAGTTTTAAGTAATATAGAGTCCTAGCTCTGCCAAAAATCTAGCAGTGTTGGGGGGGTACCCGAGACAGGGTTTGCTGAATGCTATTTTCATGTTTTTCTAAATTCAGCAAAGTAATAAAATATTTGAAATTATTTATGGGAGCTATACTACCATATACAATAGTTTTGACACAGTCTTACATTCTGAAAAGTGATGCTTAACTTTACAATGTCTATAGCTACATACCACTCACAAGCCATACTTATTTCCCTCCATATTTTGTATAAAATTAAAAATTCTCCTGGGCAATTTTAATCAAACTCAGCAGATCCTTCAGTGTTCTATCAGACGCAATCTGAATCTTTCCTACATGTGATATTTCATTATGAATGAACCTAAAAAATGTATATCAAGAGTATATTGACAGAGAGAAAACTGAATTCAAGCTTTTTTGCAAGCACAGGTGAAATAATATAAAATTAAACACTTTGAAGATTAATGTCCAGAGTAATAAAGCAGACAAATAAAAGGAGACAGGTCATGGCATATTTTATTTCAGGAGGCGAGACAAATATATCTTTTGAAATTGTAGCATGCTATTCCTATGACCTTTTAATTAAGGGAATAAAGCTTTCATGCTCAGTGAATGTATTCCTCATGATCAAATCTCATGTCTCTGCCAACATCTATAAAGAGCCTGAAGGTCAGTTGGATAATACATAGTGAACGGCTTTGCTATGAAGTACATGTGCTAGTAATAAGGTCTCACACTGCATGCAATCTTACAAGATCGATTAAACTTATTGTGCTTAAGGAGCCAGTGGCTTAAACATACAGTATACAGTATACAAGCTAACAGCTTCAGTTCACGGAAGAGAAGAATTGTCAAAAAATATTATTATTTAATAGCTGTAGCAAATAAACTGTTTTAAATGCATGGTCCTATCAATTACTCCTTTGGTGTTCTTCACATAATATACTAATGTGTTGGCCAAAAATGGACTAACATTGATGCTGTACATCAGCAAAAGCTGACACAGGTGTTTTGGCAGCCAAACTGTATTTTCACTTAAACCAAATATCCCTTCAGTATGTCTGAGCTGTGTTAAGGTCGGACACTCCAATTATCTATTTAAATTTCATGAAAAAGAAAGCATTCAGTCCTAACTATTCATTTACAGTAGATACAACAGCAGCAATTGATTTAAACCTCAATATAATAAGCAAAGCTCCTGTGTGAACCAGAATATTCTTCACAGTGAGAACTAAATACCTACAATCTTCTGATAGTGATTTCTATCAAATGAGCTTGATGGGTGGAAAAGACTATGCTCATTTGCAACCTTGTGTTCTTATGTTCTTAATTTGCTCAAATATTAATTTATCCAGGGCAGCACAGTGCCCTGCAGTGGTTAGGATTGCTGCCTTGCAGTATGGAGCCACGGGTTCAAATCTGAACTGGGGTTGCTTTCTGCATCGAGTTTGTTTGTGGGGGTTTCTTCCGGATTCTCCAGTTTCCTTCCACAGTCGAAAGACATATCGGTAGGTTAGTTGGCTTCTGGGACAATTGATCCTAGTGTGAGTGTGTGTGACTGTGTCTGTCTAACCTACGATGGACTGGCATCCCAGCCTGGGTGTATCCTGCCTTGAACCCGTTGCGTGCTGGGATAGGCCCTGGCTCCCCCAGGTCCAGTGCTTCTTCAAGTTGAAAAAGTGGTTAGAAAACGGGTGATGGATGAATTAATTTGCCCAAAGTTTCTAATGAAAATGCTATTGTGATATTGTGAAAATACATGCAGCTGGGGTAAGAGTCCGAACCAAAGACGTTTGTTTATGTAAACTTAGTATAAGGTTTAAGGTGCATGTCCGGCACTATGATTGCCTTTGGGTAAACCAACTTTTCAATCAAGTTTATTTAACCCCTGTTTATTAAATTAGTAAATACCTTTCACCAAAAGAGATCCCCTTGGAATTTGTGGCAGCTATGCCAAAGGCACTCTTAATGACTGTTTAACTTTAATTAGTATTAACACAAAGCATGTTCATTGTTTAGCTGCAATAACCTTTTTCTGTGAAGTTATTTAAAAAAGGAAGGTTATTCAATTAAGGGATTAATTAGTAATTCATACTTTGCCCTCTTTCATACTTTGCATAAGAGGTTAATTGAAATGACTCCAACAACTATGTTCTGTAGCATTAACAGTCTACCAATAAATATTTCATTAATCCCCAATTAACAACTTGTTCAAGTGTCTTCGTCTGTGGTGGATCAGACCAGCGTGCACCTACAGTATGTCTGGAGCTGAATTTTGGTGTATTAAACAGGAAAGGATCAGACAATACTGGTTAGGAGCTGGCGAACAAATTAATTGAGGACTTTTTCTCTATTTGCAGAAACATCAGAAAAAGAATAAGTAAATAAAACAAGGGCACATAGTTGTCCTGAATTTAAACTAGAGCTGGATTGTTAACATGTTAATACAGTATAAAAGAAGTCCTAGAACATCTGTGAATCACCTGCTGAATGTAGTTTTCTCATCGTTCCCCCTATCGGTTTAGACCCTTACTGTAATGTGCATAGAATCTGATTTTTCTTTTTTCTCAACACCCCTAGCCGCAACATCTCCGAGGAAGCTTATGGGTTACAAAAAAAGACAAGTAATATTTTTCAAGCTCATGGGCTACTTTCATTGAGTGGCATCACATCCAGGGTGTATCCTGCCTTGTGTCCATTGCTTAATAGGATAGGCTCCAGCTCCCCTGTGAGTCTGTATTGGATTAAGTGGTTAGAAAATGGATGGATGTCCTACTCTCCTATTTTTTTTCTTATTTTCTTAAGAAATCAGAGTTGAACTCATCCCACTCTCTACACCAATAGTCACTTTCTGAAACTCTCAATGACTTGCCGTGAGCATTTCATTTTGGAGGGCAGGGATAACCCATCCCGAAACTTGAGACATCCATTTCAAGGCATTTATTTAATAAATACATAGATAAAAAATACTCATGTTTTTCGGAGTACCAATTTCCAAAGCAGGGCATTCATGGATCAGTGTCCCACCTATTATTTGACTCTCGCAGTACAGAATCTGGAACCCTTACTACTCCTAATGGTACAGCTCATATTTAAACCAGTGATTACCAACCCCCAGATAGAAATATTTTCTAACAAAGACTTTACCTGTTGACCCACATAGGAGCTGCTTTTCCAATAGATTACCCTCGATTGAGCACTGGAATGTATCTCGTCGTGAAGCTGGAATGAGTTAAAGGTAGAAGAAAATACACAAGAGGTTAGATACATTCACTTTTTAATACTTGCTCTGTGCTGAACTGAAGTTCAAAAGCACACAAATGTGAGCAAAAGCACAGCTGAATTTAGTTCCAGTCAGTTGTTTTCCAATGGTAAGTAGAATTTACTGTATAACCCACGGAAAATTGAGCTTCCTTGACAATTGTGCCCCAAAAAGATTAATTAGGGAAGAAGAGGAAAACATACTGTACTTTTGTAGACTGCATTTTCATACACATCTGTGAACTTCACTTGCATAAATGAACTTGGTACTAAGTGTGACTGGATCATGATTGTATTTTCTTTTTACAGTAAGCCTTTGATTCCACTATTCGTCTGCAGGGTATATTTTAATTGGCTGTGGAAATAAGAGAAGAGACTGTAATGCCTTGTTTGCTATACTTTGTAACTGTGTTCAAAGGCACTGCTGTCCACAACTCTTATTTGTACTGTATTTATGATATTAAAAAAGGGGCAGGTTATGAAGATCTTTCTTTACACCTGGATAATGTTTTCTATTTCACTTGTTTTTACAAAATATGCTAATGTGCAACACATAATGTTCCCAAAATAATTACATTTTCATATTGCAAGTGTAATACAATTATTCCCAATACATTTAAATCATGTGAAGGTGTTGTGTTATAGAGCAACTACAAGAAGAAACAGTTTAACACGATACATTCTTAATTTTGCCATTAAAGCTAAAAATATACACCAGCTGATCTCAGAATAGCTGTTAATTGATTTCAGAATAGATATTCACTTTAAATTGCTAGAAGATTGTAGTGTCGGCAACTTGATTTCAATTATATACACTTACTGTACGACTGCATTTGAAATTGTTCTAGAGTGTTAAGATTTCCATTGTGGTTTAAGCCACAGTATACAGTACAAGACTGCTTGCTAGAAAAGGAACATAAGACTGACATTCACTCAATAAGAGCTAGCCCCATGGCATGTACTGTACTTTGTATACATTATTCACAAATCTTCAGAATACTGCAACAAATTAAGTACTTGTTTTATGAGTTTGCAAAAAGAAATGATTTACTTTCGACCAGGAGGGTTTCTGGAGGGTATCAACAGTCAGTCAATTAATCAATCAATCATTTGTGATGAGATATATTTTGTATCTGTTAATAAAAATCAAGCTGTGTACTTCAGTTGATCTTTAGCCAAAACAGAATCTTCTAATTGTATTGTAAAGTTAAAATTGGAGGTACTGTACTTAGTTAAAAAGAAACTTGTTTTAGTTTTCTGCTAGTAGCCATTTATGCTTGTACTTCAAGAGTATTCCATCATAGATGGGAAAATAAGGGCTTTTTACTACAAGAACTTGTTTTGTTAATTTATGAACAGTAAATCTGCTCATAAAAGTAATCCCTCAAAAGGAGGGATAAATGAAATTCCCAAACGTATTACTCTAATTTAGTCCTGAAGATAGCAATTTTCCAGGGTGTGTCTCACAATAAAACCGCTGCTGCAAATTAGACTATTGCACTATTGCAACAGGTCAGATAAACTGAGTCAAAGTGTTAAACTAACTTGCCAGTGGATCATTTAGGAAAACGGTTTGGAAGATCAGAAATGTGTCAGAAGTATGATCTTCAAATTTAGGCAGTTTACATGTAAAATATGTAACATGTTAACCATAATGTTAAATGATGATGATTGAATACTGAAGACCTAGATTGTAATTGATCGGTTAATGTTCTGTACTATTTAAAAAGCAAACACTAGCAAAGAACAGAGACAGGTATAACAGCAGAGCTACCCAGTAATAATCGTTATGATATGCCTGCTTCACATACAGTAAAAATCATTATTCAAAATTATTATTAAGATACATTATTTTAACAAGAGTCATCCTGGCAGTTCACATATGGAATGTAACCAGATAACAAGTTTTGCTTAAAATATCCATATTTAAAATAAAGAAAAATAGAAATCAGATGGCAATAATAAGTATTCTGGTAATTAGGATACAGAGGCAACATAACAGCTATTGATTCATGTTTGTGCAGAGCCAGAGGGATGTACTGTAAAATAAAGAGTGAGAAATTCAAATCAAAGTTCAATTCATGTTCAGATGCAACAAACCGACAGCCAAGCTAGTAAACATCTTTCAGACACTCTGCCTGAAATCTATATGATTTCTGAAAAGAGGGAGGCATTTTTTTTCTGCTCAATCTCCTGCCTCATTTTTCACGCTGACAGACACAGACGTCCTGACAGGTCCATAGGCTTTGCTCATGTTTACGGAGATCATCCTAGAGGGAGATGGCAGTTTCCATCAAATAAAATGAAGCTGTAAAAGCACTGCCTTTCTGATAGGTGGGTGTGTTTTCATTACTCTTCACAAGCAAATGCAGGTTCCGGAAACCCTTTATATGTGAAAGGATTGAGGACATTTGAATTGAATCCACACGCCTGGCGATAAACCACTTATTTCAAGGCCTGCCTATGTCATGATTTTGTGTGAACTGATGCAAAGGTGGTGTTTTACTTTATTGCACACTTGGAAATTCAGAACATAAATGCTTCTGGGCATGGTGAGTTGCAGCTTTGACAAAGCTGTTCATTTTAGTTGGGTAATTTTTACAGTTGCATCAATTGTGTGAGTAGGAGGTGCATCTACTGAATGTGCATACTCACATAAAGTCAAAATCCAGTTAAATCAAGTCCACCAGTTTGCACTTGACTGTTGTACTGTTCATCAAGGGCAGTGGAATATCTCAATATTAAAATTTGCACAATGTTTGTGTTCTACTTACTGTAGAAAGCATTCAGTTGTATTCCAAAGAGAAGGTAGGAAAATCAAGAAGGAATTTTTAATAAATCTCCTTTGATACCAATATTTTCCGACAAACAGCTAAATGATGAAGAGGACCACAGAGAGAGGATGTCCACTTTCCCGAAGAAAATCACATGGTGGTAAGAGATGGTGAAGAGATGGTCAAGCAGTGTGGTGACTGAGGACAGAACACGTTTCCGTTGGTTACACTTAATATGCAGTAGATGGATAAGAGTAATTAGCAGAACTAAGCATGTTACAGAAGTAACACCTAAAATGAAGACAGTGACAAGGACCCAGTTGGGAGTTTTGCACTGACAAAGGGGCATTGTAAGCCCACAAGTGACTGGGATTGAATCCTGACAGGGAAAGAGCAGGGATTCTCACACATGCAATGACATGTTCCTCCTGTACATCATTTGAAGTAGCTTACAGCTGTATTAACTTAACTGTATTAACTCCTCTGTTATTTGGGATATATAAGGTCTTATGGTAAAAGAAACGATTTCTAACACTAATCTGTAGTTGCTGGAATCAGAGAAGAATCGCATCCAAGACAAGACTCGTGATTTTTTGTATATTCAAGACTTCAGTGTAAATGGGGAAACTGCACCAAAGACAAATCTTTGCAGTTGCTTCCACGGAGCTCAACACAGAAACACTTTGATATCATGGAGAAAACTTCAGTACTCTTCTGAAGCAAATGAGCCTGCTTCCAGAGCACACACAAGCTCAAATTCAATTGCCAAGCCAACATGTAGATTGGTTAATGTGTTCTGCTCTGGTGAGTCAAGATTGAAATGCCTTCAAGGGTCTCTGGGGCATCATTTATTAAAATGATGGTAGTGTTTTGAAGCCGATCCCTCACTTCAGCAATGTTCAAGCAGAAGACCAACTGACCATAGCATCTTGTGTGGCTTCTAAATGTTAATGTTTTCTTTGACAACAATATACTAACAAGAAATCTTTAAAAAGGAGCCATTAGTCAATATTTAGTCATCTGAACAAATTTATGTCTATGCATCACAATCCTGAGCTAATTAAATTTGTCTTTACATTGCTTCTTTGCTGTGCAGGAAGTCAATTGTATTTCTGGTTGTGTGCTAATCGATCAGTTTAGGATCACAAATTTCATGTTTTTTTGTTCAATAAAGCAAAAGAAATCATCTGATTGTTTTGGCTATATTAAAATACTGTATATTCTCAGAAAAATAAAATGAATTTGGAAAATGACATAGACATTGTTACAGCAGTAAAGCACAACACAACATTTGTCTAATGCAACACACTTCCTTAATTCTTTTTTTACTTTAAGCCAAAGAAGCTATAATAATATCAGTAATTCAATCATCCTTTAAAGCAGCAGTACTGCATGTCACCAGAGCTTTACTTGGTGAGTGTCTTCTTGAGAACAGTTCCTATGGATTAAGAAAGGGATCCTCGAGAGTATATGTTCATCGACCAACAGATGAAGGCTTCTTTCTACAAAAAAAAGTCACTCAAACTTTTAGAATGAGAGTCTGTCTTTTCTATTGAATGAATCCAAAGTTATTTAACCGACTGAAGAGGTCCTCTAATCCTCTTTCCATTCATTAAGAGATGTGGGAGTTGTGTTCAGCTTGTTTATCACACTGTGCACGCAAAGCCACTCATCTTGAAGTGATCGGCAAGAATAAAGTCAGTTTTTCATTAACCCCTACAATCCACAGCTGTAAGGCCTGCTACAGATGGTACTTGACTGTTCAGCAATACTCTTAAGTCTTTAAGACTCTAAATAAAATATTTTTTATTTATATTCCAGATTTTTTTTAAATGTATATGATTATAAAGATAAGCTGCTGCATTTTTTAATGCACTCTATGATTTGGTGTACAGTATTTTTGGCACAATCTTTTCTTGTATACTGAAATACTGTTAGTACTTATATACTTCATAGCACATTTGATGAATGCATAATCAAAAGGAGAAAACAAACATAATAATCATTATTACAATCATTTTTTCTTTGGCTTTCTACAGTTTTACGATTTAGCCATTTACAGGTTAAAATCACTAAGGCAATGTTAAAAAGTTTCATGAAGACAAATGTCAGCAAGGACAAAAGGTGGTATTTTAAAAGGCTGAACCACATGCAGTTAAACCTCCAAAAACAATTACTGCATCTAATCTGAAACTTATTAAGCCAAAAATAGTTTAACTAATGATCACGCATTTCTCTTCTCACTAACTTCACCAGCTGTGCAGTTGTTAATTAATCTATGTATAAGGGCTTAATAAAATGGATCTCGCTTTGATAAGAATGTTTTTTTCGTTGTTGCAATAAAGATTGCTTAAACAGATATAACAACTGCTCTAACTTGTTTCAAGCATTTCAGCATAAAGTGACACAATTGTCTAGTATTGCCAACCTTTTCCAGCAAACCAGAATGAACAAAAGAAAAAACATACCCATGATTTAATACGTCAATTTATGTCACAAGCGAAGGTGTTGATCTCTTGTACAACTTTACGTGACTTTAGTGACTTCCAGCACATAATTCTGAAGAAAGAAAATGTGCATCTATGTAACATGGTTTATGCAGAAAAAACAAATGGCTTCGCATTTCCAGGGTGGTTTGGTAGCTCAGTGGTTAGCATCGCTGTCTTGCAGTGTCTGGGCCCTGGGTTGAGTTCGTGGTGTGCTATTTGTGTGGACTTTTTGTATTCTCCTCATGTTTGTGTGGGGTTTTTCCTACAGTCCTAAGACATACTGGTAAAATAATTGGCTTTGGTGTGAGTGTGTCTGTGTTTGCGTGCATTGCTATGTGGGAAACCCTCCTGTTTCCCTGCAACCCTGTATCGGATAAAGTGCTTAGAAAATGGATGAACTTCAGATTCTTGTCAGGGTGTGGTTAACTTCGTGTCAAACATGCTATATCTATCTTGTCACTTAATCTCACAATTTGTTAACAAAAAAACTGTGCCCTATTTGTTCACAAATACACGACCTTAGCTAATGAAATGGCAAGGTAATAATTTACTTATGTAAATTAGTGCACTTGTTTATCTCCAATATATGCCTCTAATTACTCTGGGGCTGTAATTAAATTGACAGAGGCAGAGCTTTACAAGGAACAGATTAAACATATTAGTTATTAGGAAGCGAAGGGGAACTTAATGAGTACAATCAGTAAATATACATTTAATAAGAGGAAAGAAATAACTTTTAGATATTTAAGGTACCTTCCGTTGTTAAACAAACATAATCTAACACATCAGTGTGGATGAAATGTTGTTTTGTGCCTATAACATCTGGAATACATTATATTTATACAGTACACAGGGCCAACACTCATTATAAAACAGAAAAGAAAAATCAGTACATTTGCCAGTGAAAGAATTTGTAGTTTAATACACAGTGGCTTCAAGCAACTAACTTTGTGCAACATGTTTTAGGTGGATTATACAAATGTACTGTATCCACATAAATTCTGAATGATAGACCGTCTTTCCACCCTTGAATTAAGATACTTATTCTTTTTCAAATTATCTTTGATTGTCAGATGTTTGTGGTTTATATATTTATAAAATTTTGTATGTCAATCTAGTTTCTTACTTTTAATCTAGGCATATTATACATACTTAACAAACAAAATCTATAACTAAATGTTAAAGCAAACAAATATTATATTATAATAGTGCAGTTTACTTTAAGAGTAATTGTTTAAATAAAGCAATGAAATCCAGTGAGAAGATAGAATTTGGTTAATTCTGAGAGGAGCTTGGTTAATTACTTTGTTTTTTCAAGGAAATGGTATTTTAATGGTAAAGTGCAGTGAAATAAAGTCAAATGCATTCTAAAAACAAGGTCCTGCCATCTTTAATCCATTGCCATTGGATGTCTGAGGATTTTTTACATTATTGGATTGTAGGCTATATTCATAAAAGGCTGTCATTAAATCATACACATATTTTTCAATAGAAAAGAGCAGAAGCAAGGAATGAAGAATGTAAAAGGAGAGTACAATAGTAGAGTCCTGCAGGGCTTACAGCTACATGTCAAATGTGTAATGTAATGCTTCTCTCAAAACGGATTAAATACCACACAAAAAATGCCAATTTGACTTTGGGAGGAAAACCCAAAACACCTGCAGCCCAGAAGGAATGGGAAAAGATAATTCTCAAGCTGCAAATGTCAAACAAACAGGAAGTTAATTTTCAGCATCTGTGCTTCTGGAAAAGAACAGGTAAAAGTTTACTCCATGCTGAAAGAAAAAGAGACACAATGGTTTGGCTTAGCAGCCATCTTCAGGCGTGACACCTGAGCAGAAATGTTGTGTCTCCTTTCTTTTCCTTTCAGCATGGAATGAACCTTGACTTGTTCCAACCTACGCTTGCCGACACAGCTACCTACAGTACTTGAACTTCTTTGATCTGTTTTTGAGATCTTCCGAAAAAAGGCATTAAATATAGAATTATTAAGAAAATTACTTTTCTTAAAGTCATGCTGCCCTTAGGTATGTAGATACAGTATTGTACAGTATGTGATTTCCATATCCAAGCCATGTCATCTTATCAGGCCAGAGCTGATGCTGGGATCCATTGTGTTAATTAGAGAAGAGTACATGTGACCCTTCTCCCCATATGGGACAGTCCATTGCAGAGATTTCTCCCCAGCAACACAAGTTGGGTGGACTGGAGCAAGTGGGGTAAAATATTGCACTCAAAGTTCAACAACCGTGTCTGCAGTGGGGACCTGTCTGTTAGGAGCCAGAGAGTGACCTTCTAAGCTTCACCTGCTTTTATAGTACATTAAAAAACACAGCTAAATGCTAGAGAAATAACAGGGTGATTTGCAGGAGCTGCTTATATCGTATCAAAATACAAAATAAAAAATGAATATGAACCATTAAACTTTATGTACAGTATGTGAGTAAACAAAAACTAGTACAAAAAAACTGAGTCAATATAATGTTGAGTCCCCATTACAATGGTTAACGTGAATCTGATTAATTTGAACTTTGAGTAAATACATCTTTTAAATAAGATTCTAGGGACCGCCTGGCATTTATGTCATTAGTGTTTACTGAACTCAAGCACTGGACTAGAAAATGAACTGCAATCAATGTTCTATAGCAATATTATGATGTTATGCTCTGATAGCTGAGGGTAATAACAGTTCTTTAATATCCAGAAAGGCAGTTGAAATAAAGGTTGAACAGGAACCTTTTAGAAAGCTCGAGCTGTTGTCCACTTTGTAAACACCGTATGCTGGGTTTGATGTTTGTAGACGAATTATTGATGCACTGAACCACATTAAAAAGGGTGACATTTGCTTTCGAATCAATTAATGTAAATAGTCTTTTGTTTGGCTTATTCAATACCAAACAGTGTCCTGCCATTTTGTGCTGAGTACACCCCAAATAGAGACATTTCCAGCCTGCAAACAGTACTTTGATCAAAAAAAGTAGCAGTAGTAGTAGTAGACGTCTTCATGGACATCTGGTGGATGCTGCAGGTGGATACTGCACATTGGTGGTGGTGGAGGGGAGTCCCCATTACCTGTAAAGCGCTTTGAGTGGAGTGTTCAGAAAAGCGCTATATAAGTGTAAGCAATTATTATTATTATTATTATTATTATTATTATTATTATTATTATTATTATTATCATTATTATTATTATCATCTGTATCAGGCTGTGAATAATACACTGGACAGCGATAATTGGTGTTTTCAAGCTCCCGTTACACAAATGTATCCCCATAACACAGCAATTTCTATGACTGCCCGCCTAATGTAACACGTGACACCTCTTACTCATAGAGCAATCCAAAACACCACATTACAGTCTACAAGAGCCAAATTTCCCAAACAAACAGTGTGTCATTGCTGTTCCCTGCAACCAGCTCCTGTCGGTAACCTGGCATGCTGCCATACTCCACAGGGAAGAAACAATGAAGTTCCAGGTGTTCTGAACAATGAATGCCTTTTATCCCTTACTCTACCCTGTTTGTCTTCCAGTCCAGTTTTGGGTCAAGGGTGAAAGAAAATGAAAGTTTTCTCTTTGGAGTTCTCTCCTGATTGAGGATATTTGAAGGTCCCATTAACCTGAACTAACTGCTCGGGGCTCATTGACTAACTGGCCCTGAGCAGATGGCCCAGTTGTATTTGCACCCTGTTCCAGAGCTGAGACAGGTAATACAAATGCACCATTCTTACAGAGACACTGACTATTCAATTCCCCATTTAAGATCAAACAACATTTCGTTCCTCACCCATAGATACACTCTGTGACACTTGACTCCTTCAGGGGAATAGTTTTGCATTAAATAGTACATCTGTTTTCAAACAGATAATGTGTTCGAAATAAACCATCCAACAAACAGTTCTGTTACTGGATTCAATTAACGAATGTCCTCTTCTAATATGACACACAAGGACTTACCCAAGATCACCAGGCCCTATCAGTACCATTTTTACCCTAATATAAGTCTCGGGCATATATTAGAATACAAGCAGAAAAGGAATCAGAAGTTGATCTGGTTGTTGACATTTACCACCAGAGCGCTGAGCAGTGTTGTTGTACTACAAGCGAACAGCCATTTTGCTTGACTCTGGTGTGTTGTTGCGACTGCTAAAAAAACGATTATATTCATTTGTAGTTATTCAAAATAAACATGATATTACAGTTCACTTTTGCGTTCAAGAAAGAGGTGATCCAGGGTGCTGAACGGCGTGAGAATTGTCCTGCTCAAAGGCAATTTGGAGAGGATGAGCAGTACATAAGAAGAGAGAGATGAAGGAAGAATTCTCACTTGAAAAGGGTACCTTCCCACATTATTTGAATTTAACTATTAAGCCCCTCTCTATTTTCTCTTATTAATTTAAAACAAGAGTTGTGAATCCATAGCAGTCCAGTTCACAGACAAGTTTGGTTTTAAAATAAAAAGTCTATTTTTTCACTACAGAAATATTTTTTAAATAAAATATTTAAAGAATAAGGTATGGGTATAGTACTATCATTTGGCTGTTTGAATTTGGACATATTGCATGCGCAAATACAGTTTGTATCATGTGATTATTCTCTGCCGTTTCCAAAAACAAAGGTATTTGGCAATGCAAACCTGCTATTTCAATCAATACTTAAAGGCCAAATAATCCACTGACAGCAAATTCCGAAATCCCTTTCATGCAAACAGTATTTGTATCCAAATAACAGCCTTCTTGTTTGCCTGGGGATTCTTGTGTCTACCTACCAAGTGGAAAGGATTGGATCATGAAACTTGCAGGTGAACTGTATGTTGTGTTTTCATTTAATTTGATATGTTTTTGCATTTGTTTGTTGACACAGCACTTTGAGAGATAATTTTATTTACTACTGCACTTATTAACAGTTCTGTGAAGTTCTGTAATTTTACATTTGATAGGATGCAAATGCAAGTATATTATTTATTGAAGGCAGCCTAGGAAACCAGTTCTCAGCCACATAAAAAATAAGAAATAAGTTACTAATACAACATTCTCTTGTAATTAATTACTGCTTAAGCAGTCCTTAAAAGCCTTTTGATATTGATGAGACAATTAGAATGACAAAATATTATAAACTGACAAAAAGTCGACTGAAATATAAAGCTCATAACATTCAGCAAGGAATGAGATAACAGAAAACAACAAATTACAAAATTAATAATCAAAACCTATTTTCTCTCAACATTCAGGACTGATTTCAAAGACCAAATTTAACTATACTTAAGCGTATTTGTGATCACATGATGCCCCTTTAAAATCACCATGAGCTTATTCAGATTTATAAGTAAACAAAAAAATCTGAAATTTTGATTAAAGGTTAGTTCATCGTACTGTACGTTCATGTCTTGATTGAACTATTGATCTCCATCAATCAATTTGTCAATCAGTCTCTCCTTTATTTGTATGTGGAACATTACTGACAGGTGTCACCAATCAGTCATTCTCAAAACTATCAGTTTTTCATTTCATTATTTCAATAGTCTGTTTTAGTCTCCAATATATCCTGGAACATTTGATTATCGCCCTGTGTTGAACATGAGATCTGTTCACAAATAATATTTCAGGATTAAATATCAATGTGCTTCTGCTGTCTGAAAACAGCTGAGTCTAAGAATTTAATGATTTGTAAATCAATGACCTAAAACACAGGCAGCATTGCACATTTCTTCTAATAATGACCCAGAGGATGTTAAAAAATATATTTCCAGCTTAATTGGAAGTGTGTTATTTGAAAATAAACACAAAAACAAAAATCTCTATCTACAGTATACTTCTAGACCTGAAATATAGAGTAGTTGAAGGAAAGACCTAACTGAGGGTCTGTGAAACCACAGGTCACTGTGGCAGCTAAATTATTTAACATCAAGCATGAACACATCAATATACTGTAATTTGTTTGTTAGTAGTATAATGTAGTATGTGGTGATTTCAAAAAAGAAACCTCTCACATAACTTTGTGAAGCCTTACTACAGTATGGTCACAAAATGAATTCAATCATTAGTTTGCATGAGTTCTTCATGCAAAAAAATAAATTGATGTACAATGAGATACAACCGTATATTTCACATCAATAGCTTGTGATGCAATACATGCATCATCATGGACACGTTATTTACATTTTAAATAGTGACCAGAGAGTTATATTGATTATTATTTGAGCAGCATTGGGATAACTACAGTAAATACTGACCTTAATCAGATAATTTCATATAAATGCCAATAGCTTAATTTGGTATTTAAGTTGAGTTAATGTTGCCAAAATTTGCCCATTCAAGTATCTTTATATGTATTCAATAAGACTTTTTTAGACTTTAACATAAAAAAGGACTTTAATGAACACAACAGAACACCAAAAGACACTACAATATGCTTCAGAAAGAAAGACCACTGGCTTGCTATCAGCATGATTGTAGGTGGTCTGCCAGTCCGTGAAGCTGCCCAGAACATAAGATGTTTTGCTTGAATAATCAGCAGAATGTCCCAGGCAAACCAGAAAGTAGAATATGTGTGGGACAGGACACTTGCTAGAAGGCAGGAGACCACCAAACTATTCCAGGACCTGTTTTCAGACTGGAGTGCAATTAATAATAATAATTCCTTACACTTACTGGACACTCCACTCAAAACGCTTTACAGGTAATGGGGACTCCCCTCCACCACCAACAATTTGCAGCCTCACCTGGATGATGCGATGGCAGCCATTGTGCACCAGTACGCTCACCACACATCAGCTCTCAGTGGGGAGGAGCACAGAGTGATGAAGCCAAGCCATATTTGGGAATTATAAGGAGGCCATGATTGGCAAAGGCCATTGGAAAATTTGGCCAGGACACTGGGGTAACACCCTTACTCTTTTCGAGAAATGCCTTGGGATTTTCAATGACCACAGAGAGTCAGGACCTCAGTTTTACGTTTCATCTGAAAGATGGCATCATTTTACAGTATAGTGTCCCCATCACTATACTGGGGCATTAGGACCCACACAGGCTGCAGGGTGAATGCTCCCTACTGGTCCCAGTAACACCACATCCAGCAGCAACCTTAGTTTTTCCCAATTTCCCAATATTCATTTGTTTCTTAAGTCTGGGATGTGTGTCACCTTGCATTGCAACTGCTCTCAAAGATTCAGTGAAATGCCAAGTGTTTTTGAAAATTCTTTTTTTTTCTCTTCATTTGCCCATTTTTATGCATACTGTACTATCAAAGAAAAGTGATTAATTTGACTAAAAGATTAGTGTAGATTATTCACAAGGAGAAGTATACAGATACAAATGATTGAACAGTTTTGCAAGAAAATTCCTTTATGAAGATTAATATTCAAAGCTGGAAGTTGAGCCTGGAGCCTTCACAGAAGAAAATATGCGGCCATTCCTGTGTTCCTGGCAGTTAAATAAAGATAAATTGCTGCCACAAAGCGATATTTTGACACTTCTACAAATATAGGATGGCTTTTTAACAGCACCAAACTCCTGGCCGCTCTAAAAGCAAAGGCTGTCCAGAGAAAATTTGCATTTGATGTTGACAGCCCAAATGAGCAAGTTGTTTTCATCATTTGTAGTTTTTTTTGTCCGTTCTGTAACAGGAGCAAAAATATTTCTTGGTAAATGGATTGAAATGACAAGAGAAATCTTTTATTTAATGTCAGAATGTGTTTATTAAAACAGCTAAATACATGCTGTATATATTTCAAAATTTAAGAATTATTGAAGGACTTAAAGTGCTGTTTTGATAATGTGTTGTGTTGGCAACACTAAACTAATTGAGCTCTTGAGAGAACCCCTCAGATATTTGTATTTTATTTACCCTAACAAAGGTGCGTTAGGGCTATCAACGATAGGACAGAAAACCGTTCATACGTGTGTCATAGATCCACAATCTGTACTGTAAATGTCTTTCAAATTCAATGAAGTATATCATTAATAAACAGATAGGGACAGAGCATGCAGTTCTGTACTAATGAGATTTGTGTTTAGCGTAGGCTGATTTGTAAAAAAATAAATATTACTGCATTTGAGAGGAAAGAAATGAAAACCTTGTGTCTGGGCTCAATCCAGAGCATTCATTAATCAACTGAATTTCTAAAGAGGACAACTTGGGGTCTTAAGTTTACACAAATAATTATTTCATAAACTATGTGGGAAACAAATGAAAAACACTGATTTAGCCTTGTGTCTCTTTTCACTTGTTCTCTACTTTCCATCTAAGAAGGAGAAACTTTTTCAAAATGACACAGCCAGCTGCTTCTGTAGTAGACATACAATCATTTGCTTATTTAAAGAAATACATTACTTACTATGCAGTACTTACTACATATTATGAACAAAAAAGATCAATCTTGCATTGCAGATTCCTTTAATCTGTTTTTTTAAAAGCAAGTGTTTAATTCGGTCAGTTTTCTTTTCCTTTTTAAAAATTAATCGAGTTTCGTTTTAAAAATAAACAACTTTTTTTTCCAAAGTCTAGATGAGAAAGAAAGCTAGAGTTAAACAAAGAGGAAATCTGCCCAGGTCAGCAATGTGGAGCAGTGGCTAGAATTTTTGCCTCACAGCACTTGGACCCTGTGATGCTGTCTGTATGGAGATTGTACAGAATGCTATCCCTGTGTATTTCCTCCAGGCGGTCCAGTCTCATCCCATAGTCCAAAAATATCCTGACTTCTGGGGAAATTGACATTCGGTGTGTGTGTATGCCCAGCAATAGACTAGCGTCTTGTCTACAGTCTGCCCTGCCTTGCACCTTGCTTGTCTAGAAAGGCTCTGAGTTTCATGTGACCCTGAATTGGAATAGCAGTAAGAAATTGGATGAATGGATGGAAAACTGCCCAAGCTTGAGTCCGCTGAAAGAATCTGAATATCCTTAACACAGCCTCTTTTACAATTACAGCAGCAAATTAAATTGTATCAAAATCAACTGTCAAACCTAAGAATGTAAATGTTTAATTATCTCTTATTATCTTTAATAAACTTCTACGGGTTAGGAAATGTGTTAATCTAGGCTGATTTGAAGGCACATTTATGTCTGGAGTGCTATTGTATAGCGTACGTGCTGTAAAATACAAACAAAAATTTACAACAGATATTTCACACCGCTAAGGGCAGCACTCTGTCAATTCCTATTTTAAATGTTTGCCTTCCAAATCAATTAAAATAATTCCAGTTAAATTGGATGGTAACTTTCTTGTGCCGGTAGAATATATGCAAAGCCAGAGAGGTAATTTAAATATCTTATCTGCGGGGGAGGCTCAGCATGAAAATGTTTATAGGAATTGTTTTAAAACTTCTTTGATCTCTTGACAACACTGGATACAAACACCGTGCATCTGAATTAAAAGTGTGTCCCTCACTAAGCAACCCAGAAAATAGATTCAAAGCAGGTGCCCCTTCATTTACAGAAACAGAACTTACAGAATTTATAACAATACCCCAATGCTTTAGTAGTTGTAGATTTGATAAAATCACACCGGAGTAAATACCCAGTCTGAAAATGAGTACAAATAAGCAAAATAATTTTACCAGTGATTTAGATATGCAATTATTTTGAAAGGGAAAGAGAAAGACACACCAGCAACAAATGGTTGCAAATAAATCTTTCTATGTGTTGGAACTGGTCATCTCTACAAAAGCATCAACAATATTCCAGAACTCTGGTCGATTCTCCTTGTGATCTGGTCAGTTCACCCTGGCAGAATTTCATACTGTATTCCAAGAAGAAAGGGCCAACAGGCACATGATAGGTAGGTAGGTACCTTTTCAGACCATCAAGGCCCATGGCAAATAGGGGGCAAGGACAACCAATTTTCTTGACCATCTGACACTGGAGGTGGAGGTGATGAGGTCAGCATCAGGCTCCGGCCAGCCAATTATGCCCAGCATTCATTTGGAAAGCAGGCTGAGTGAACCTGGGAGCCATCTGGAAGGAATTAGAGCAAGCTACATCGCTCACCCCTTCTTGGGATTGAACCCAGGACCTTCCAGTCAGGAGCTAGATGCCCTTGCTGTCTGAACTACCACGGCTCCTGCAAAGTGATGTGAAAATAAGTTATCATTCCAGGAACGGCACATTGTACTAGTGATCAATTACACAGGGAAATATTCCTGCAGCTCATCAGGTTTCAACAGAATGACAACTGTACAGTAGAGCTATTGATTACTGAAGCAGGTCAGCCACTAGATACAGTAGGTCTAACTGTGGACTGTCCCACAGGGCTTAGCTTACTGTATATGACTCTGAATATGAGTATGCAATAAACTGAAAGAAACAACGAACAACCATAGCACTGAAGAGTAGAATCTCCCAGAGGAACCCAGCTGCTGAACGCAGTGGTTTTAAAATTGCTTTTTTCAACACATCCATCTTTTTAGCTAAACAGATGCCACATTTATCATCTTAACCATCAAACAAACACAAATATTTTCAAAATCCACAGTGATTAGAGGTTTTGTAGCTAAATGCACTTAACATTTGGTCTATATAAGTCTATTCTGGAAAAAAAAACATTTGGCACTGTTATCTTGATAATTGATAGATGAGTGCACCATGCAGGCATAACTCACTCAAGGCCAAAGAATAATAAAAAAAAAATAATAATAACAATTAAACAGGTCACATGGGAAGTAAACTTTAATGCTATACTGTATATTGACAATGTTTTTCTACTGGCCTGGTCCATTTCAAAGCCACCTTACCTAAACAAATGTGGAAGAGTTCATTGTACATTTATGAAACTAGCCTAATTTGATTTTAATTTATTATCATTGTCTCTGAGGAAATTATTATCATCATTTAGTCTGTGCACATACAACACTGCCCATTTTGCCCCCATACTGTAGGTAATCATGAGCTACACATCTGTAATCATCTGTAATCCCGTTGGGTCTAAAGCTAAATCCCTAAAACCTGTCTTTGGAGTGCTCCCTAAAGCCCATTCTGAATATCAATAATGTCAGCTGGAAAGGTTTGCAAACCACAAGCTCTGGATCTTCAAAGTGAACAGATTTCATCAAGTAATGCGCAAGCATATACAGTACATTACCTACAAAGGGACCAGCTTTTATCATTTTTTTATTGAAACATCGAAGATGTCTGGACATAAGATAAGAAATGGAAGATGAACTGCATATTTAAATGTTATTACTGATTCATGTGCTCCTAGAAAGGAATGGTCGAACCGAATGGTCTAAAATCAGGCAATTAAAATTTAATGTCAGTACCTGTAGTTTGAAGTCTCTCCCCTGCTCTAGTACTTTATTGATTTTTTAAAAAGTAAATAGCAGCACTTCCACAGTGCACACCAGTTTTTATTGCTATTCATTACAAGCAGACTGAAGCTTTGAGTCAGTGACTGAAAATGACATTTGGGTAACACCTAAAATGACAGCTGCAAAGTTTTGCTCAAATCCACTGAAGCATTACAGTAACAAAAGAATGCGCAAAAATAAGATCCTGTCACTGACTTCTTGTTACAAAGAAGTCACGCTTGAGCTGTTTTTTTAAGTATTAAAAAGAATTTGACTAGACTGTTGTCAAACTTAAATCCATTTGTTGCTCATACTCCTTAAGAAGCAATGCAAACTTTTGTGCATGAAAAAATATGTCTTTGTCTGTACCAACTCCATAAAATGTCTTAGATCAAATTAATAAAAAATCTAAATATAAATGTATTAGATTTGGATTTTTTTATTATCTAGGAATCTGATACTAATTATAAAACATTATTGGGACCAAATAATATTAACTTGTTGCATTAGTGCTCTTCTTTATTAAAAAGACGAGAAGGTTCGTCTGTGACAACTGGCTCTTCTAATTTGGTGGGGAAATTTGAATATACTTTATATGTACTATGAAGGTTTATTAACAATGCGAGTTAGGTATTATTTTGTGGATCTCGGAAGACTTTTAATCTCTGTTTCCATGTAGTATTTAAATGTTAGGTGAACAGACTGCTAGACATGGACAAGGCATTAGCAATTCATGAAGGAAAAAAGATCTGAACAATGTTAGAATATATATGTCAATTTGTTCCTGCTGCAAATATATCCACATGAAGTAATAACATTCCATTTTTAATATACCGCACCTGAAATGTCAGGCAGTTTTTCATAATATGAAGTGGTGTGTTCTGTTTCCTTTAAACATTAATATGGTTTCTGCATGAATAATACAGGATGTGGCTTTCATGATTATCTTAAAAATGAAGATTTTATTGTCTATAATGTCATGCATTTTATATTTAGGTATTTACATTATCTTTGAAAGTCATTCATTATTAACATCAAAGGTTTTGTAGTTTGAGATCACTGGGTGGTTTTTGGTGTCTGCTGTATGAATGCATTACGCACCCTGAGATTTTTTCAAATGAATCATGTGACTGATAACGGAAGAGTGTTAAATGATGTTGCTAATCATTATGTGACAAAGTAATGCTACATGGTGGCACAGTGGTTAGCACTGCTGAGTGTGTGTGTTGTGCCAGTGGACTGGTGTTCCATCCAGGGTGTATCCTGTCTGGTGCCCATTGCCTGTCCAGATAGGTTCCAGTTCTCCTGCGATCCTGATGGATAAAGCAGTTAGAAAATGGATGGATGGAATAATGCAACACGTGAAACACAGATTATTACTTAAGTTAAAAACAAAACATTTAAAAAAACTGACAAAAAGACTTAATGGGGGAAAAATTTTGTTCTAAATTAAAAATTCAAAAGCATTCTTCTTCTTTGAAGTGAAGCACAGTGAAGCATCGGTGGTTTTTACAGTTTATACAGGCACAAAATACATCATTAACAACTCACCCATGGTTGGGTTAATTCCAGCACCAAAAGAGAAGATGTCACTTGGTTTTGTTTCCGTTCTTCATTCATTCCACTGCCGCTTGCAAGTGTTCTTTCAGGCCACAGGCACCCATTTACCCCCTCAGCCCTGTTTTGGTAGCTGGTCAGTGAATAGGTCTGGACTCATTACAAACAGAAGGCTAATGAATGGTGCTGTAGAGCAGAACACACACATGCAATGAGACAATGCAATGATGCAATGAGTCCCTCATTTACAAAAGTGTAGGAACTTTTGTAAGTTTAACGCAGTTCAGCAAAGGTTTGAAATAAGTTATAATTTGTTACAAAAAGACTATTTCCATAGAATAAACAGGAACACACAAAAGTACTTTTTCCTGCAATGCTCTGCACCCATACATTCATTAGCAGCTTTTATTCTTTAGTCCATCTTTAGGAATTACCATAAATGTCTTGTTTAGGAGAGAGACTAATGCATATGTATTAGAACTTATATGAAGATTTCCATACGTGGTACAATGCTTATCCCTGCCTTCCAGTTGCTCTGAAATGTCACTTACTGTCTCTGTAAACATTCCACACAAAACATGTCCATCTCTCGTGCACAGCATGTACCGAGTTCACCAAATTTAAAATGAAACACTCAGATCAGCCTCTACAAAAGACACTGTGAGAATGCTGTGGATCAGTGACAGAAATAAAAAAAACTTGTTAACAGTGTTAAATCTGACCTGCTGATCACCAGAAATAATAAGAAAAGACAGGAACTGAAGCAAAGACAATTTGTCAATTTTAAGCAATTCATTTGTCACCATTGACAGTGGCTTTATCGGCATCCAAGTGTACTGTGCATCTTCTACCTTCAGATATTCAGGGTAAAAAATTGGCACTTGAAAACATCAAGCTGTAAAATTCGATTTACAGCTCTCTGTGCTGAGATCACCACTACACCTTCACTGTTAAGCAACAAACTCTTGACACTTGCTGTACCAAAGGTGTTGACTTATGAGTATCAAACACAGGATTTGGAGTGGAACAAATATGAATGTTTATTGGTTTCTCTTTATAGAAACTCAGTCATACCAATATTTAAATGATTCTTCTACCAATGGTTTTCAAATACTGACGTCCATCAAAGCGTGAGTGTATTAAAAAATAAAAATTGGATGCCGTCACCATGTCTTTGTAAAAAGCCACAATTATATTGAAATCAACTGCTTTTAAGATAGGACTAATTCTTCATTAAAACATCCAAAAAACGTTATCCTTTTCCTACAAGGCTTGGTTTACTTAGTTTTACTTGATAGTTTACAGTTGAGAGTATTTAAATATGTCTGAATTCAAATATTGTTGTCTTCTCAAAAAACATTAATCATATAATTATGTTACCAGGACTTTACTGTGTGTGAAATTAAGAATATTTATTCTAGATGGTGTGTTTAAAAGTAATCATCTCAAGAGGTACTTTACTATGCTGTGTATCATTTTGAATCTATCCAAAAATTTTATTGGAGATGGCTCAGCAATAAATGGATGACATGGAAGATAATTTGTAAAGATTAGGCTCATAATGTATTTCAGATTTATACTGTACAATGCAGCTTTAATCTGTAGAAGATTTGCAATATTAAATCTTTATGCTATACCTTTTAAAAGCCAAAATCAGATTTATGTTACCATCAGTCCATAAAATCTAATTAATGTAATAGTTATTTTTTCCTAGCAGTGATACTTGAAGTAATTTGAACATATGGTCTAACTAAAATTTGCAACTCATATTTTGCTTACTTAGAGGAGTTTATTTCCCCTTTTCTGACAGTTTAACTTTCAGTTTAAGTAATTTATTCTAATCTATCAGTTAATGCTTGTTTGTTTCTCCTTCACATTTAGAATGAGGCTTAGGCTACCAGTTGCGTATATTCACAAATTCAAAAACTTAAACTAAAAATACAGTACTGTATCTGTCTATATTTTCTGGTTATTATTCTACAAAGACCAGCGTTTAGAAACTGATACAGTACACTGCAGTGTCAGACTAAGCACATCTGTTCTAAATAAACATTTTCTTATTTAGAACAGTGGGTGTTTTCCATTCTGTCTACTCCTGATGGAGCCATGAAGATCAAAAAAAGAACTGTTGCTATTTGTTTTGGTTGATCAGCTCTCTGACCTTGTTCTTTCAAGTAATGTCTGATCACTCAAAAGTCAGATCCTGACTACAGCTATGATCTGTTTCAAAACTATACAGAAAACAAAGAGATCATGCGGTGCAACTCTTAGCATATCCACAAAAAGCATCTTCAGTGTCTTTTCCACTCTTGAGTAAATTATTTTTATGAAAGCAATTTTAAGAGCCACACAATGAACATACTGTAAGTGAAGTACAACAGACGGAGTACGGAATTACATGTTTAAAAGTGAATAGAGCTCACACATGTTGACTGTAAATGGAGCTTCTAACTGAAGTTTGGTAGGAAGGTCAGATCCTAATCTCATCCCCTTCTGCTCTCCTGTATATATACTGTATATACGTATATACTGTAGCTATATATATCGCCACTGGAATATCCCTCTCACATTCCCATTTACATCCTTGCAACAGCTCCCAAGCTCATTCCTCTCAATAGTGGGGGAGTGTTCAGTCAGACTCATCTTTGAGGCTAGGCTGCCATTCCCTCAACTATGCGAGTCACACCAAATATCCTCTACACATTTCGTCCATCTATCATATTTATTAGGTTTTGACTTTGTTTATAAGGTTCAACTAAAAAGCTTTTCTGGAACAGAAAAAAATATCAGCCAAGGACGATGAGAGGGCACAAGCTCAGTCTA
The DNA here is from genome assembly GCF_059453375.1 of Lepisosteus platostomus. Lineage (NCBI taxonomy): Eukaryota > Metazoa > Chordata > Actinopteri > Semionotiformes > Lepisosteidae > Lepisosteus > Lepisosteus platostomus. Next base: position 5,084,843 of record NC_142613.1, read on the forward strand.
TTATGATTCAAAAGAACAAGCTTACAATGATCAGATTCAGAACATATCAGGATCAAAAATAACAAGACACAAGTCTCAAACAGTTTCAGCTGAGCACTATCAACTAGAAAAAGAGAAATCTGGGGTCATTTCTGATCAGTCAGCTCTTCACAGAAACCTGTTGAAAACAGTAAAACAAGGTCATAACAATTAGGACTGACTCACAGCCTGTTACTCTCTGAATTGCATTATTTCATTATTGTAATAATACAGAAGAGGACATATGATATGATATGAAAGATATGATTAATTTATGCAATCGTTTATCAGTGCATTTTTTGCCTTTTTTCAGTTCTTAATTACTCTGGATATTTGCAGATTACACAGGCTACATAAGGTACAGTTAATAAAAACGCTAAATGTTCAGTTTAAGTGTCTACAATGTACTGTTATTCATGTATGGTGCCATCATCAGTTTTGCTTCAAAATGGATGTTCTTTATCAAAACTTGCAATAACATCTTCTTAATTTTTAATTCATTTTCATCTGTCCTAGAGCTTGAAAAGGAGGGCATTTAATTTAAGTTTCCTTTGATAAGGAACTTATGTAGCAACAATCCATGAATTGATGTGTATTTCTCAATTTTCTTCCCTGAAATCAAATGGAAAGAACCATGCATTTTAATGATTAACATTTAAATGTAGGTACAGGAAACACAGCCTCGTGGATTGAGTTTAAATGAATGGATTAAAAAAACTGCACATCACAAATCCTCTGAGGAACAATATGTTACAAATGCAAAGCTTCAAAAGGTTCCAGCCAAGGTTTAGCTATAGGGTGTCTACACAGCAAATATTTTTCTTAAATCTCAGCAAGAGAGAATTTTCTAAAGATTTAAATGAACACTCCACACAATCCACACAGTTTTATCAATCCTAAAATGTTATTCAAAGCATCTGTAAAGAAACTTTTGTAAATTCCTACTGGCTCTGGAGTTTTGCTTTTCTGAAAACTACAGAGCCCAATTTCAATGCTTAATGAGTGTATGCAGTATCTATGGGGAGCCATGTACAATAACATAGGAAAACCACTACTGCACCAATACTCAAAATAGTAGTACAATTATTTTTATTAAAGGATTTTCAGTAGCTCTTTGGCCATCCATCCCATAAAGACGTTTCTTGAGCTGTTTGTTTTCATCACTTAGTAAGGTACTGTAGCACTGTCACTGAAGAATTAGAGAAATACTGTAATTACAGTTAAACTGAGATTATTTCACCTGGTTTGTCTTGATTAATTCAGATTCTCTCATCCTAAAGACAACAGGTGAACTACATTATTTGTAGACAGTCTACATTTCTGCATGAATTACTTCATTAAATTCCTCCTCACCATCTGTTGATTATTTGGATTTGAGGAATGCGTGTTTCAGCTTTCTGTCAAGCTTACCGATGCTAAGCAAGGGTCAGCTACATACAGTACTGTAGGGTCCATTTTCATTCATTATCTTATTTACTCACAGCACACTGAGGTCCTGATGTGAAATGTCCATAAGGAGCTCAAGTGCTGAATGAGTCCCAAAGGACAGAATTGGTGTTTCCATAAATGTTCCTTGAATTAGTTTTTTTTTTCAACCATTTCATAATTTTTAATATCTTTGATCTCTGAAATCATTTTAGCCTTCAATGCAGTATCTATTCTCGCTGCTGTGATGAGACACTTATTAATCTATGATGTTTTAATGTGAATAAATAAAAACAATATAGCAGATTGAAAAATCTATTTCTGCTTTGTTTATTAATGTTTTGTATATGATATTGTTTTTCTTTTATTATTAGCAGTTAATGTTTTAAGCCACTACTACAATACATTCAGACAGTTCTTAAAATGGTTCTCCGAGTTGAAGAACATTGCGTTCTTCCAGTCTTTCTCATTTGAATGTTGTTTCTATGCAAGTTAAGGTGAACATAGTGTACAGTAGATGCCTAAACACAGAAAAAAGGGAAAATAAAATCTTACTAGATGCTATATTCCAGGGAGATTTTGTTTCGAGATATTTTCAAAGCCTATAAGTACAAGGAAATGCTAATGCAATCTAATTAAAAAGTGTTTCAGTGCAAATATTGAAATCAACTGCTGAAGTAAAATGTAACCAAATTTGGATGATATGTAGATTAACTACTGCAGAACCTATAAGCCACTGAAACAAGCTCAACTAATTTGCAACATTATTAACAGCACGCACATACAGTACCCACTTGAGGATTCCCTTAATTACAAATTGGATTTCAGTTAAAACCTCAAAAATCATAATTAATTTATAGTCCTTTGTGAATTTTGTTTTCATGGTATCCTGGATACTATTTGGGAGTTTTACTAATTGGAAGTGCAAAGGCACACAGAAATAATTTAAAGGATCCAGAGATTGTAAAAAAATGCAGTTTTACTATTAGGAGATGATGCTAATCCTTAGTTTACAATGTTAACATGGGCAAACATATTTTAATGCTTATAGAAAAGAATACCTTATGCATAACTTCTCTCGGCACTTTAGTCTTACAGTAAAAGTAAAAAAGTGGTAGTTTACAATAAAGACTAGATATGCAGTTAGCCAAACTGTGTTTGTGCCTGACTGTGCACATTCTGGGCTGAGGCATGATATGCTGAAATCAGTAGTTTGGTGCACCACCTAGTACTGCAATCTGTAATTTATTTACAGGTACTCTGAGAGTTTATAGTGTTTCATTATACACTGCTATACTGAACACAGAGCACTGAGGGAAGCCCACCCTACAATTACAGCTTCAACATACAGTATCATGACCTCAATTCTATTAGATGTACACTGATGTTTGTGGAAATATGGGACCAGTAAGTGATATGTTCACAAGATGTAAAATCCACTGTCCATCCCACCAGCTCAGTCATCTCTTGTGGGCAGAGCTGTAATCCCTGTTGAGGTTTTTCCTTTTACAACCACCAACTACTGCTTTTAAATCCTTGAGGCTGTCTGAAGTGATACTGTACATCAGCCATGTTTGTTGTTGTCCTCAGCAATGCACCAGATACAGTTGGCATCAATAATCACACCTCTTATGAAGTCACATCTCTGGTTTACAGTACACTGTTGTCAGGTAAAGCCTGGCCTTGTACTACATTCCAGGCCTGACAAATATCCTTGCTACTTTGGACAGAATGGGTGACTATGGATATACAGTATAAGATCCAGTTCATTGGCCATTACATATTCAAGTGTTTTATTAACTATAGGGATTTGGAAAAAGTTGTAGACATTTATTGTCTTGGAGATCTGGGTCTATTTAGTATAATCTATAAAAGGGAAAATTATATTGTATGCTATTAGTTCATCATCGTCATGATTTTTCTTTAGACTCCATATTACATCAAAATTATTCCACTAGTAACAAAATAAAAGAAGTCAGGACGTAATTCAAATGCAAACTTTGGTCTTTTGCCAGTGTGGTGTACTTTACTTCATGTACCCCTGACATTTCTTTCTGTCCGTGCCCACAATGTTTAACTTCAGCTTGGATATTAAATCCTTGACTTGATACAGTAGCTGATGAAGTGCTTACTCTGAGGGATGTGGAGAGAATCTTAGATGGATCGGGATTATTCTTTTATTGCCTCCAACTCTCCAGCCTTGTTTACAATCCCTGCCCATCACACATACCTCACCTCTACCAAAGCCCTTCTCAATTATTCATACAGCAGCCTTCTAGCAAAGATGTGAATGGATTGCAAAAAGCTCCTTTAAACACCTACTTTGACTCCATCTACACTGAATTTTCATGCATGTTCAGACATTTTCTTCAGGAAGAAAGGGGACAGGGGCTGAGACCAATGTGGCCTTAAAAACTGCCAAACATCCCCCAGAATGAGCCTATTTCTTGAACGATAGAGTCTCATCAGCTTGGTGACTCAATGTAGCTCTGAATAACTGATTTAATTATCTGCAATCCTAAGACCTAACATTACTAGGTCATAAGATACTGATGATTTGCAGCTCAAGTTAAAATCCGAGGGATTTCAGCCTTCATGTAATAATTGTATCATAAAAAAGGCGCTTTTAATTTAATTTTATACCATGATCTCTGAATTTTACATTTTGTGTTTGAACCAGCAGTGACAGACATTATGCAGAGGAAGCGTTCCAAAGTTAGGTCACAGTCAAAAACAAAAAATATATATTTGCCTTCAATTCTTGTATTTATTTAATTGATTCATCTGCTCTGCTATGCATTGCATCCCATCCAAGGGGGCAGCAGTCATGCCCTTGCTTTCACACAAGTCATCCTCTGGTTTGATGCAAGTCCCACCACAATACACAGCTTCCTGATAATAGATGATAGAATATAATTTACCTTCTCTGTGCTGCAGCCTATCTGGCTAACCTGCAGGCAAGTAAGAACTGTGTATGCTAGAACTGAGAGAGTTGAGAGACATCTCTACAAGTCCAGGCACAAGATGTTCTTGAGTAGAGAAAAAGTGACTGAATACTTCCAGAGATACTCCAATCAGCACAAAGTGACAGCATTTCTATTTCACGAGATTACCACATAGAACCGTAGCCAAACATGGCAAGCAGAGAAGCATTCAAAACATAATTTACTGCGCTGAATAATCAAATCCCAGAAGCTGAATACATTTTTCTGTAGTGTACTTGCATGGAAGCTGTGAGCAATGAAGAACTGTTCTTGGTTACAGTGCAGTCTATTCTGTGCTCAAACTGAGGTTTCAAATATTTACACACTGTTTTCTCAACCTTTTCATTTTTCCTTTCCAAAAACATGGTATTATACAGTATGCTAAAAAAGTTTCTTCATTATTTTATTTTTTCTTGATATCTGGTGAGAATTAAAATTCTTTGCTTCAGTTTTTACATTTCCTCACAGATGCAAAAATATTTTTCAGGTTTAAATTTTATCTAAGTCCAGCTTTTATTTATCTATCCATATTTTTGCATCTATGGCCATCTTTTAACCTTCAAGGATAGGCTTTCTGTTTGATAATATTTGGAGAGAAAAAATGCTATTTTAATACAGTGTTTTAATGGATTTACAATTCATTGGAAGCTTCTCAAGGTCTCAAACTATTGAGGATGACAACTTTATATGGTAGGTTTCTGATATACTGTATAGAACAATGACTCTACTTACTATTATTCAAAAGAGTGTATCTCCCTTTAAATATTTAACAAATATATATTTGATCTATTAGTGCTCAGATGGAGATAACTGCAGAACCAGTTCAAGTATTTACATTCAGGGAAACCTGCTTTTCAAAAGTACCCTTTAAAAACAAATTCATGTTGTATCCATCCTCCAACTAAATGCTTTATTACTTTGCTTGGTACATGGTACATAATGGTATTCTTAATTAATTTAAAAAATAAGCATTGCAGTATATGCAGTATCTACTTCTTCAATGAATAATGCAAACATAGGGATTATCACTGCCATTTAAGTAGTATTTGTTAGCAAGAGGTTCATGCTTGTTAAATCGCTATCTTATTTGTGCTTGAAAAATGAGCTACAGTAAATGTGGTGAACCAGTGACAAATTCAACTTTAAGGGCATCTCTCAGACTGAATGTGAAAAGACCTACTACAGCAACCCTCTATTCTCCCCAGCAGTAAAAGAAACTTTTCACTTACTGTCCAATTACCCACATCAGTCTCATATAATGCTAAAATAGGCCTACAAAAATCTCTATCAAATAATTAATTATGTGATGCACAGTATTCTAAATAAAGAAATTAATAAAGATGCATCATGGCATCCTCTGAGTTCCCATAAATCAATACATTTTTATTCCCAAGAATAGCTAAAGCACACTAATTGGACTCATTAAATTACTATTAGAAACTCCGGGATCTAATCTGATGAGTGTTAGCCTCAAGGGAACAAGTCATAGCAGAATTATATTGTATCATATTCAGGAACAGAAAGAATTGTCCTGGACCACTTTAGACATATGCTAGTGGTTAACTTCAGCTGATCTGTGAATTAACTGTCTTCATAGTCTCAGAAAAAGAAATGTATCTGTATGCCCTTTTGCTGTTTTGCTGTCAGATTTCTTCTTTGACAACTCCAGTTGTACCACAAGATGAAAGCAAAATTCAGCTGAAAAGAACAAAAAAAAACATTAAGAACATTTTATGGCACAATAAAAAGCAGGTTAGGAAATAAAACGGGAAATATAATACTCTAATCTACAAAGCCCTTTCCGAAAGATCAATGGCAATAATTCCATATACTTATATAGCCCTTTTCTGGACACCCCACTCAAAGCGTTTACAGATAATGGGGACTCCCCTCCACCACCAATGTGCAGCACCGACTTGGATGATACGACAGCAGAGTGATGAAGCTAATTCATAGATGGGCATTATTAAGAGGCCATGAGTGGTAAAAGCCAATGGGAAATTAGGCCAGGATGCTGGGGTTACCTACAGTACTCTTCTTGAGAAACACCCTGGGATTTTTAATGACCACAGAGAGTCAGGATGTCGGTTATACATCTCATCCGAAGCACAGCACTGTCACTATACTGGGGACCCACACAGACCCACACTAATACCACTTCTAGCAGCAACCTTAGAGTTCCAAGGAGGTCTCCATCCAGGTGCTGATCAGGCTCACACCTGCTGAGCTTCATTGGGTTGTCAGTTGTGAATTGCAGGTTTATGTGGCTGCAGGCAAGATCAAGATCTAATTAAGATCAGATTATAAAACATAATGAAAAAATTGCTTTCAGTTGACATTACATAAGAAGAATCCTGCCTGTTAAATACAGTGCCATTGAAAAGTATTAAGATCCTGCACAGTTTTTGCATTTCGTTGCTTTAAAACCTGCCATCTTGACACTTTATATTAATTTGAATAAAGATTTTTAACTACTCCAGATATTCAAAGTGATAAGTAAAAGTAAAGAATACATAACATGAAAGAAAAATGGAAAAGTCATAACTGTATAAATATTCAAAACCTTTGCTACAGCAAACTAAATTAATAATATCAATAAACATTATTTTATATAGCGCCTTTAAAGGTGGCTTCTCAAAGCGCTTTACAGAATGACAACAACAATAAATAAAAATAATACACAAGATAAAACACAATTACAATATACAGAGGAGACTGTGGATGGTGGTACTAAGAAAAGCAGAGGGGTGAAGAATGGAACCAGTTAAGTAAAGGCTTTTCTGAAGAAGAGGGTTTTGAGTCTGGATTTGAAGGAGTTTAGAGAAGGTGACTCTCTGATATCCTTGGGAAGAGAGTTCCAGAGCTTGGGGGCATAACAGGAGAAGGCCCTGTCACCCATACAATGTAGACGGGCTTGGGGGACAGGTAAGGAGACCATAATTAGAAGAGCGAAGGTTGCGAGTTGGGGAGTAGGGCAATAATAGTTCAGACAGGTACTGAGGTGCCAAGCCATGCAGAGCCCTATAGGTGAACATGAGGATTTTAAAGTCTACACGGAATTTGACAGGAAGCCAGTGCAAGGACTCCAGGATAGGAGTAATGTAATCATTTGCACTAGACCTGGTCAGGATTCTGGCTGCTGAATTTTGGACATACTGCAGTTTGTTCAAAGTAGGTTTAGATACACCAGCGAGTAGAGCATTACAGTAGTCAATTCGAGAGAACACAAATGTGTTGATCAGCTTTTCAGCCACAGTTAGTGATAGCGTAGGGCGTAGTCTAGCAATATTTCTGAGGTGAAAAAAAAGATGTTTTGACAATATGCTGCACATAGGTCGAATGTTAAGCCAGAATCGAATATAACCCCAAAATATAAGATAAAAGAGTCATTTGCAATAATTACATCTAAAGTGTTTCCTTTGTTAAATTAATTTAGGTGCAAACATTTACCTTTGCAATCTATACAATTAAGTGAGTACGCCTCTGCCTGTGGACTGTATTTTTTGTCCATGTGATTTCAGAATACACCTATCTCTATTTCAGTCTGGTACTGAATTTCAAGCAAAGATTTACCCATCAAGACTCAGGAGCTTTCAAACCAAACTCAGGTATACTGTTTTATAAAGACTCACATTTAAAAGAAAGAGAGGATATAAAAGCATTTCATATCTCCAATGCAGTCATATCCCTCTGCAACTCACAACTGGCAACCCACTGAAGAAAAAGAACTGAAGTTGCAATTACTTTCAAGAATGCTTCAACCAAATATTGAATCTCTAGTTCTTGCTGACATTTACTCTAGCTTACAGTAGGTAACCTTTTTGAATAAAATACTAACTTCACAAAATGGGGCATCATAGGAAGAGTCTGAATACTTTTGCAAGGAGTGTGGATGCATCATTTCAGATAATAGATATTTTTGCATTACACTGAGGGGTGGCAGTTGTTGTTTCCAAATTTCTTTAAGGTCATATATTATCCATAATGTTTTAATGTTCAATGCTGTTATTTTAAATCTATAACTTACAAAGCATTTGTTGGGTTGACGTAGTTAGAGTGGTTGGCGTCACACAGGGCACCTTTGCTTGTTTTGCAGCTGCTGTGACAGTGAGCTTGCAGGGCTGTTAGTGAGAGATGCATCACTTTTCTAGTTGATGCTGTCTTACAAGGCAATTCGGAGCTTGCAGGGTGCAAAATTGCTGGTAAGAGTACATAACAGATTGGCATTACTCAGTCACTATCCGAATAATAACATGTTAACTGGCAACTCAGGTAAACTCGCATTAGGAATAAAAAAAGAGGATATATTCTTTCATAGATATACAATGGCATATTCAAGGTTAAAATAACAAATACTTTAGATTTAAAATTCATTTCTCCTATTTATAACATTTTTTCCATAAGATGTGGTCAAGTTATAATCTGAGAAACCTGAGATTTTGAACTACAGTAGGTTGAAAGAGGTCCTGTTCATCCCTGAGTAGTTACGTCAGGTAGTGCTTAACAGGTTGACTGTGAGACCAGATCCCCTCCCCCTTTATGACTGGCAGTGAGTAGTGGTCATGGCTGGTAATGAAAGACACCCATTATTTATCCATAGGTTGATTTTGGAAGGGCACAGAGTGAACATACTGTACATACTGTACAGTACCATAAGTGAAACTAACAGCACATGAAACAACGGAAAGACTTGACAGTTTAAGTCTCTGTTGCGAGATACAGTGCTTGCAAGAAAAGTGCCCTGCATAAACAAGATTACCACTCTTGAATAATATTCAGGAGTAAAACTGAATGAATGATAACTCATTGGGCTTTTCCTGTACACATCCTTTTTTTAAAAATGTGTTTCTGAAGCTGAAGGATAAAACCAACTTGTCTCATCAGACAGGTGACAAATTCAAAGTCTTTCTATTCTAGCAGTAGCAGCCCTGGGCTTCTATAAAATACTGCTCAATCGCTGGTCTTTATGTGAATTTCATCAATGTTTATAACACCTTTTCTGCCAGGTATTACTGCTCACAATATCATTTCCAATTTAAGACTTGGTTGAATGTCATTTAGGTTTTTAGAGAACACACACCAGAAAGCTGTTCTCTAACCCTTGCGTGATGACTGCCCCTAGAGATTTTTGCCAGTGCTGTATTATGAAATGTTAATGTAATTGACAAAAATCTATCATCTTAGAAATGTTATTTGCATTTAAAAGAAAACAATAATCAAAGAAGGTGCATCAATAAAATTGATTGTACTGTATTACATCAAGGGGAGAAATCAAGCGCCGTAAACATATTGGGATCATTTAAGATTCCCTTAAAGGGCTTAATTACCAGGATTCTGACCATATAACAGAACATTGTTGAACATTATTTAATCTTTGATTGATTTGAAAGGGAAATGAATTTGATCACTATAGAGTTTATCTGCATTTAATTAAAGTTACGTGTTTATTGATGTGTCAAAGACAGAGGAAAACTCGAATCACAAAACTTTTGCCTGGAGTGGTTTAGCTTGCCCTACTTTTCATATGTGAATTTGACTAGTGCAATGAAGGTTGAAATTACAAGCTGATGTGTCTGTTGAAAGTAAATGCAAATTACAAATAAATATTTGATACTAAGCATGTAGAAAGCATTTTGAAAATGGCAAGACCTTGTCGCAGGAATAACAAATGATGGAAGCCATAATTTAAACTGTGCACGTCATGTTTTATACGTGTTCTGGTCTACTCCCATAGTCCAAGTACTGTACATACTGTGACATTTATTTGGCATCTCTTGATTGTTCCCCATATGTATGTGTGTGAGTGCATACAGTACATACGTGTGTGTGTTTACGTGCCCTGCTCCAATTCACTGCAACCCTGTGTTGTGGAAATTTTTTAATTGACTTACTAATAATAAGAATAACACAGGTTTAAACTGAACTGCGTGACCATTTTCATATTTTAAATATCGGAGGAAACTTTTTAGTTTTGCTTTTTCTAATGTTACGATCCCACCTATTTGTTTTCTCACTCAGTCGCTAGGGGATGAAGGAGCCGTGAACATAAAACATTAAAGAATAATAGTAGTTGATTCAAACACTGGGATCTGTTCCCTGGGGGCAGATATAGGGCGACAGGACAACTGGGGGTGACACAGGTATTGATTAGTTTCTTTCATTTATACCAAAACAGTATAATATCACCCTGCAACTCACAACTGGCAGGCCACTGAAGCTCAGCAGGTGGGAGCCTGGTCAGTACCTGGATGGGAGACCTCATGGGAAAAACTAAGGTTGCTGCTGGAAGAGGTGGGGACACTATACTTTAAACAGGCGCTATCCTTTGTATGAGACGTAAAACCGAGGTCCTGACTCTCTGTGGTCATTAAAAATCCCAGGGCTTTTCTCGGAAAAAAAAAAGTCCCCATTACCTGTAAAGTGCTTTGAGTGGAGTGTCCAGAAATATATAAGTGTAAGCAATTATTATTATTATTAATAGTGAATTTTCTGAAAAGAAAAGAAAACAACCAAAACTAACTACCCTGCCATAACGGAAAAAGTAAACCTACTGTAACTAACGCCAGCCCGGAAAACAAAAGTGGCAGTACCAAACAAAGGTCTTCTGCAACCTAAACTCACTATTCTACCCTAAACTATCTAACAGAAACTACAATACAGGGACATCACTACACTGATTAACAGAAGGAGAAACCACTCAGGGAAACAATTAATGCACACCGCAGATAAGTGAGAACTCAAACTCCACGAGAGACAGAGAGAGAGACAGAGAGAGAAGCTCCGCTTCTAAATGGTTGTAAAAATGAGAGACAAGTTCACCGTCAAGATGGAGGAAACTGGGATTTATTTGGAGATGAGAGGCGGGGCCAGCAGCTCAACATCCAATAAAACAGGAAGCGTCTTTTACCCAGATTAATCCAATAACCAACCAGAAAAGAAAAAACAAACACGGCCAACCTCGGCTCGAATCAAGTCCTGAACTTCTGAGTGGCGAAGGTACTTCTTCCAATCAAGCAGCTTATGACATCAATTAAGGCTTCAGTAAAATAATTAAGCTCAGCTAGAATTAAAACCAGCTGGGGAAGTGTACAGTACATCCCAGCCATGTGCACAGCTATTCAAAATGTGAGAACACTTCAATGCCAACAATAATCAGTTGACAAGGTTTTTCTTCCATTTGGTGCCTATTTGCTTTACCGGGTGTTTTGGATGGGTGCTCAGATATGCATGTGTTTTGTCTGGAGGGAGAAAGGAAAGCACTATTACTGGAAGAGCCAGACTTTTTTTGTTAGAATTTTAAATGCCTAATTGGCATCAGGGTAGAAGGTGGGGGTGGGAGAGTAAGACTTTGATTGTGTTTCAGACACATGATTGCAAGCCTGCCATTAGGCATGTATAATTAAAGATTACAGTTAGATTGCATTTGGCTTTATGCAAAAACGTAATAATCTCAATCAGACTTACCTGGATTAGCACCTTGATTTGAATCTACTCAATGGCTTCCTTAAGGTCAAAAAGAAATTATTCATGGGGGTGGTGTGGGGGTGTCAGTTCATCCTTGTGTAAAGACTTTAAGGTAAATCCTGAAGCTGCCATTACCTCTGTACCCTTCAGACGTTAATGATCACCACATGGAACGTGTGCTTAGAGTGATGTGCAGACAGGCACTTTGGCTTAAGCATAATATGCAATGAACAAACAGTATGATTTTATCCTGCAACACTCAGGGAGGTGACACTACAACTACAGTATGCAGCATTTTTGCAGTTAATTAACTTAAAAACATATGCAATTCAATAAAATCAAATATGCTAAATTAACTTAAATATCCACTAGTGAAATTACAAGGTTTGAGGAAGCATAACTGTCACATTAAAAGCTATAGTGTGTCAAAGAGAAAGGAAGACATTCCGTTTGTATTATTGGAAACTGACAGGTGAAAGTTCAGGGAGAGAAGCTGGGGGGAACTCCTTCCCTTCTTCTATCATTCAATTTTCTTTTCTCTATACCACATCTGTGTGGTGGCTCTGTGGTTAACGATCTGCGGCTGTGGCTGGAAGATTGCTGGTTCGTATCCTGCGGCCAGCAGAGGAATCCTATTCCTTTGGCACCTGAGCAAGGCCCTTCACCCCAACTGCTCCCTGGGCGCTGTAAAAATGGCTGACCCTGCGCTCTGACCCCAAGCTTCTCTCCCTGTCTGTGTGTCTCATGGAGAGCAAGTTTAGGTATGTGAAAAGGCAAATTCCTGATATAAGAAATTGTATATAGCCAATAAAGTGATCTTATCTGAAGTTTTGAGTTCATTTACAAGTCGGAGCCTCTCAAGTGATTCTCGGGGAATCAGGGGAGCCTGCCTCTTCCTTCTCTATCCCTGAAGTCCCGGCTCCCAGTTGTGAGGCAGCACCTCTCAAACAACCCTCAGAGAGTCAGGGGTATTTACTGTATGTTTTCATTCTCCGAGGCTGCCAAGCAAGCCAACCCATTATAGGACCACTCGGGCTCCCAGCACGGTCTGCATGCTAATTTCTGTACTTTACTAACCCCAGTTTCTCCCCTTGGTCTTTTCTATAAATAAGGACGTACATGTAGGCTAAGAAAATCTTCCCACGGCGAGTTTTATAGACTTCACCAAGCCCTTGGACTTTCTGAGCTGAAAAACAAAGTTGAGTATATTTAATTTTTCAATGGAACCTAGAGTGTTGAGGCTGACACAGCAGAAATTCAAGGAAACCTGCCACCACAGATTCACCTTCCCACTCAGAGATGTCAGAGAACATTAGGAAAACTTGGGCTGATGCATAAGGCTTTCTTGAAGAGTCAGTTTATTAGATTCCAGTTTCAAATACTAAGCTCCCGGGGGAAACTGGGGGTTCCTCAACAGAAGTCAGGGGCAAACTGACCAGAATTAATCTTGGTGACTAGATATACCTGTCCCATATAGTAACTACAGTACATAATTGAGTTTCAATAGTTCCTCAACCATTGACGTCCACTAATTTTTTTTATTTTTAACTCTTGAGTTGCAGAGAAATATGCTGGGTTTTGTAACAGTCCAGTTTGGTAGTGAAGGGAGAAGCAAGGGCAAAAACAAAACAAACACTCAATGTATGGAAAAGGTGTGCCTGCCCCGGTGAAAATATGTGACAGGACAGGCAAAAAGAAAAAGGAAAGAAAAAGAAACTCCTTACTCCTTTTATGGGTACAATCCCCTCTGGGACTGCTGGTGAAAAGATGCTCCCCTTCCGGCGGTGGCCTTGCTTGTCCCTTCTGGGGGTGTCCGGTGTGTTTTTATAGGACCTGCACAGCTGTGGCTCAACCTCAAGCAGCCAGAACAGCTGTGACTAAAAAGGCGAGGCGTCACCCTTCCTCCAGGGCTCCACCTCCACACTGGGCATGCCCCCGCGTAATGCCACAGTTCAGTCTCAAAGACTCAGCCTGTATCATATGTCCTGGTGTTACTGTACGTCTCCTGCGTCTCGCTCCAGAAGGTCTAAGCGCCTTCAGTCATGCACCTCTCATTCTCATGCAGTCTCCAATTAACCAATCAAACACACCCACGTTCACTCCCTTACTTAAGTTTACTTTGCATACCCCTCCTCGCTCAGTATTGGGTTTCTCCTGTCTGAGCTACTCTGTCTCCTCTTTCCTGCGCACTCTCTTTGATCCCTGGCTTTCAACTCGGACTCAGCTACGGCTAAGACTCCCGGTAACTGATTTGGCACTTTAGTGATACTCCTGGTTTGGACTCCTGCTTCTCCGACCACCACGTCTCTCTCTATACCCCTTTGGCACTACTATTTGGGACTATTCGTCAACTCGGTCTCTGATCGGCTAAAGCTTTAAGTCTCTGGAAACTAAGGATTCTGCATAGGGTCTGCAGACACAACCGTAACAGAGGGCAGTTTTACCATGTCAAGGAAAGGAAAAAAAAGCCTTAACAAAGCCAAGACTTTTAGCAACAACCCTCCAGGGGTAAAAAGCTGAAGTGTAATTCAAATACTGAGTGACAGCAGTCACTCTATACTGGAGTTTGCTCAGCATTTTATACTGATTTTCCATGAATTCACTGAGCTCTCCTGTGGGCCTATGCTCTAGATTGCTCACATTTCTGTCCCAGTGTACCAATCCAATCCATCACAAACCTACTACAAGGTGACAGCATTTTATATACCTGAGATATCTTGCTTCCCCGCAGTTGAAACAAGCCATCAGTTCTGGATTTGCTAGTCGGGAGGAATTTATGCCTTCATCCTCCCCCTTATCAATTTAAACTTACATTTCCTTTATTATTAATATGAATCGCCTCTGCAATTATATAGTGCATTTACTGAAGCTTCTACATCCTTGACTGTCCAGTAAAAGAGAGTTGAAATATAGCAATTAATAATTTATTTTTAATTTAAACTAGTGGGAGGAGAAGTAGTATTTATAGTGATTTATTGAACTGGGGTTTCAGTGGTTTTATTGTGAACTGCTGCAAAATGCCAGTGGCTATGTCAAAATTAAGTCCGAACATAAATCTTTCAATCAGGGTACACAACAAAGCTTTAAACAACTTCCCCCCGCCACACAGGGCTTTTTCTGTAAGCTTAATCAAGTGAATAACAGCTTCAATTTAAATTTCTCCCAACTGACTTATATCTTATTAAAACACATTACCTTCAGCTATCCCAGATTCCCCGAGCTCATTCTTCAAAGGCATGTATTTTAGATGTGTATTTTGCTAACTTCACCTATGATATACATTTTTTTTTACAAAGTGAAAGACCATTTACCATTTCTAAGAATTAATAAAAGCCTACATGTGCTGATATACTCTCCACTGGCTTAAAAGATAGGAGAGCTCAGCACAAAGTAATAATTTCATTATCTGCGCTAGTATTTTGGAAGTGATTGCTACAGTAACTAGGTGGTTAAGATCAAACTATTTAACTCCCATAAATTCCAAAGGACAGACGTGTGACCAGGACTCCCCAGGGAAGGATCACATTCTTAGCCCAAGCAGAAGTTTGAGTAACTGTTACTGAAGTGGCTGTGGTGCAGGCCCAACCTGCAGATCCCACAGTCCCGCTTTTCAGACCCAATCTGCTGATCCCACAGCCACCCTTTTCAGACAGCACTTGTTGATTCCAGAATATTTTTGTCTTGTAATTTTTAGCACTAGCACTGTGTCATTTGCCTCTGCACACTTTTAGGGATCACACATAGTTAATTTGTGTTGAACTCTTTAGTGTGTCATGGTTGCCTCTCAGGTGTACTGCACTGTAGTGTTACATTATGACCGGTTGTCCATCATGTCCTGCAGTGTATTTTTGCTGCACTTTATAACCTACAGTATTGTTCAGCTTTTGTGCGGTTTTGTTATATCAATCATTTTGTTATATCAATCTGTTTTATTTACTATTGCACTATATAAAGTATTCTTATACTTCTGTACTTTTGTATTTCTCCTTCTGTATATCTGTGATATATTACTAACTTTAAAATTAAACTGTCAAATGCATTAAACATATTTTTAATAGCACCGGAAAGGTACAGAGAGTGTTCTTAATCTTTTTTTTCTTTAGTATGTAGGCCTGTGGGTTTAAAAGAACATGCAAGGTATTTTTTTTAAAACCTCCACAAGCAATTAGGGGACAAAAGACATTTCTGGTTGTCATTTTAACTGCGAAAGAACAGAAATGACTCATTTGAATGTTTTTGTTTCATCGTGTTGCTATCAGTTCAACACAGAAGACATTTTAAAACCATGGCATTTACAAAGTGTGAAATGGCCTTTAACTCACCATTATCAGGAATACATTAAACTGATAAGAATGGCTCTCTTAATAAGACCATGTTCAGCCTTGTATATCTAGGCATTCAGACATCATTATTCAGAGTTTTTATATGAAAATCTAACTGTAGAGGAAAAGACAAAATGTGAAAAGTGTTAAAATGTTTCTTGAATGAAAAAAATAGTTTAATCTCACAAAATACATTTAAATAATGTATCAGTCCTTACTTCCATCTTAAAACACAGTTCCACTCTCTTGTTTTTGATATTATAAATATATAAATATTTGCCTCAGAAACCCCATGTATCAGCTTCAATTCTGGACTGTGACAGATTCTGTAAGAGGTTTGCATGGCATCCTCTTGCTCACGTAGGTTTAGTTGGGCGGATTCAAGTTCCTCCCACTTTCCCCCATTGGTAGTCTCCCCTTTCCACACATCCTGTCGATTTAGAAGCACCCACAATGGCTATTTAATGTGTGCTTTTAAATGGAAAGCATTTGTGAGACACGTGAAACACTGAAAGTCCCAACCAGGGCTTAGTTCCCTTACCAGGACAAATTGCCTTTGATAATAGATGGATGCTGTGATACACTCTACCTTTAGTTTTGGGCAGTTTCAGGGATCTGCAAACATAAAGACTCTGGAGACTTTTTCAAGCACAAGTAAAAGAGTTCCCAAACCCCCCTCTTCCAACCACTGCTTACAGCCTTTCATCTATCATTTTTAAACTGCTTTATCCAAAATGATCACGGGAAGCTGGAGTTAATCGAGCCAAGTAACAGATTCAAGGCAGTATACACCCTGGACAGTACGCCACATTGTAGAGCACACACAGACAAATATATACACTCTCACACCAGGGTCATTTTTTCCCAGAAGCCAATTAACCAACCAATATGTCTTTGGACTGTGGGAGGAAACCAGAGCACCTGGAGGAAACCTACGCGAACACAGAGAGAACATACAGTACATACTCCACATAGCGCTCCAGCACTGAGAGGCACCAATACTGACCACCGCACCACCATGACACCTTTTTTATACACA
Source organism: Lepisosteus platostomus (assembly GCF_059453375.1). Lineage (NCBI taxonomy): Eukaryota > Metazoa > Chordata > Actinopteri > Semionotiformes > Lepisosteidae > Lepisosteus > Lepisosteus platostomus. The sequence goes on from NC_142613.1 coordinate 5,102,095, forward strand.
CTTTTTATACTGTACCAAACAAAAACACAAATTACTCACATGTGAGATTGTTCATTTCTATACCCATTACTCATAATCAATATAACTGTTTCCCAGTGTGGCTATTTACAACAATTCAAGGCTTTATTTTAGTAAGTCGTCTTGTACTCTCCCCCATTTAGAAAGTACGTGTATGATTTCACTCAAGCACAATGGCCGAGCAAATCTTGTTTCCTAGTCATAGGGCAAGCAGAGAGCACATGATTCTACCATTGGATGAGACACTTGTCCATCACTGGACCTACCCACAGCAATGCTGGTTCCCATTTATACAGCTAGAAGACTGGAGCATCTGGGGTAAAGTGCCTCACTCAAGGTACAACTGCAGTCTGCAGTCAGGACTTGAACCCACAATTCACCATCTATGTGTCAAGAGACTTACCTCCTGCACTACACAGCCCAGGTAGGAAGTGCTAGTTGTTAATCATCTCTAACCATAGTAGTCTTCAGAACAGTATGGGTGAAATAAAAACCCTGTTTGCTTTCCACTACAATACACCCCCTCTGAACTTTTTTTACATAGTCTTAGAATGCCTGCAGGTGAGTCAGCAGGAGAGCAGGTGCATATATAACTACCTAACATATCTATAAAGTACTTTATGGAATGCATACAAATATGGTTAAAAAGTGTAAAGTTCTTCTGCCTATTAAATACCATAATTAAGTATAATCAAGTAGGAATGCAGCAGAATTATCTGAAAGGTGTCAAAAGCAATAGAAAGCAATGGTTATGGTTCTAGAACAGTTCCTAGAAGCTTGTGGGTTCAGTCCCAGCTGCTGTTGTACCCTTAAGTGAAATTCATCACCTGAATTATTCCAAACAAAAATGCACCTACTGTATATAAATGGGTGCAAATATAGGTTGGTTTGGATAAAACTGTCAGTTCAATATATCTATATAAAATTGATAATTGTATCAACTACTGTGCCACCTATTAGATTTCCTTAAACAAAGCTACTGCAGAACAAAGCATCTTCACAATGTTTTATAGCTTTATTTCATTGTGATTCACAAAGAAAACTGGGAAAGGACTCACTGCTGGGAAGTCAGTCTGTTGTCAGCAATTGATTGCTATGTTTTGCAGTACATGCCCTGGGTGTTAAACAAAACCTGTTTACATCAACATAACAGCCATCAGGAGCTTTCAGTTTGCTGGTGCCTTTAGAAGGCTGTGCAAAGTCATAACCCTGGGGTTAATTCTTGGGCTGTGGAAGTATACTGTTAGAGGTAACCAACGTGTGACCTCAGACTCATTCATAAGGAATACGTGGAGAGATAAATGCCAAAGCCAGGTTTGATTTATGAGTCATCTCATCAGAAATCCTCATCTGTGATCAATAATGATCTTTCATTTCACTGCATCTCATATAAAAACAACATTTTGCATACATACAGCATTAGACTGACTTAAAGTGATAGTTTCTGTTGTGCTATCCAGTATCAAAGAAGGGATGTTTTTAGGATGCTTTACACACCACCAGACATATTAGTTTTGTTGATGGGAAATTCAAATCCTTTTTTTCAACAGGTATTTGCTTTAGAAATGACATTTAGAAAGTCAGGGCATTGCCATATTAAAAAATGTGCCAATTGCCCATATATTCTCATACCGTTTTGGGATAAGTCCTTTTATCTTTGAACAGGGAAGACAACAAACAGGACTTGTTTGAGCATATAAAATCCTCAAGGATACTTACAACCCAATGGACGGCTTACAAATAGAAAGAAATGGGTAGCACATTTAAGACTGAGGATAGGAGACACTTCTTTATACCAGACGTTCTTGAAGACTGGGACAATCAGTGCTCTGGCTTCCTTTAAGTAAAAGTTGGATTAGATCCAGTCTCATGTTTTTAAATGTGAGCCTTCTTCTTTATTTGTACTATGTGTTTGTCTCAAACAGGTTATGTTTGTATAGTTTTTTTTTTTATAGTTGTATTAGCTTGTAAGGCTTGCAGAAATGTTTTAACTAGATGTCCAGATACTCATCATGTTACATGTGTCTGGAATGAAATAATTTTGCATTAATTACTTTAAGGATAATTTAAAAAAATGATTAACTGTAACATATATTAGGTATTAACTGTGTTTCACTAAGAAGAAAGTTAACTTAAGTGCAAGGAGTATTTATCTTCTAATATCTTATATCTAATATCTAACATCTAGTAATTGTCACTACTAAGACAATTATTAAGCTCAGCGCTACATTGAGGGGCCCACATAAGAATTAGAACAAGTGATTTTTTGCTCCTATCTTAATTTTTTTTCCGGAAACTCTATGGGGTCTGGGTGGCGCAGTGCACAGTGCGGTAATTTTAACCCAAAACTGAGTCACTCAGTTCAAAAGTTGTAACCAAACATTACAGAATCTAATGCATTTGCTAAAGCTTTTATCAATGGTTTTGATTACTTTCCACTCATTCTTTTTGTTTTGGGGGACATGTCATAATGCGATGACCAGGGAGGTTCAGATATAGATCGCGGAAATGCTCAGTTGAAACCCCAGGTAGTGTTAGGGTTAGCATTCAGACTCACCTTAGGCAATTAGCTCTGTATTATTCAGCAATTATTTGATAAAAGGTATCAGTTTGTTTTTCTTCTCTGCTATTTCTGTTTTAATACCTGAAAAGATCTATGATGCACTGGGCTGTATAAACTAAAGGTGACAGGTGAAGTTATTGGTATCTCTTCGCGAGAAAGAAAGGCACTGCAGAGAATGGTCAATATGGCCCAGAAGATCATCGGCTGCGGTCTCACCGAGATTAAGCAGCTCTATGAGGACCGCTGCCGTGGTAGAATTCTGGCCATCACAGAGGACAGTCACCACCCAGGGCATGAGCTCTTCACCCCACTGCCCTCAGGCAAGAGATATAAGAGCATACGGACACTTACCACTAGATTCTTCAATAGCTTCTATCCACATGCAGTGAGACTGGTGAACACATTTAGCCATCCCCCTCGGACCACACCTACACCATCACCATCTACCTCATTGTAATTTATTTATTGTACGTCTCCAGTCATTGTTTACACGTCTGTATTGTTTACATTCAAACTGTCTGCATGTTTACTTGCACATTGTCTATTGTTTGTTTGTACATTGTCTTGATGCACTGTTTGCACTTTGTTTTGTTTTTTACACTTGTTTTACAATCGAGAGACTTTCTGTAAGTAAGAATTCCATTGTACCAGTACCGGTTACATATGGCAATAAAGTTCAAGTTCAAGTTCAAGTTCAAGTTCATAAGGTATAAGTTTTCAGTTACAGTACAGGTATGTCCAATCTTGCAGTGTCAGTTTTCCTCTTTATACAGGAGGTGGTCCCACTATTGCATATGGAATGCATCCAATATGTGCACATATTTTGACTTACTCAGACTGAAGCCACGGTTTAACACAACTGGAGTGACAACCTCCAATGACAGCCTTATCAACATCTCAAGGATCAATACCATCAGGCACTGCAGATTCATGGACAAGCATGCTTTTCATGATTGATTCATGACAAATGGGATTTTTTCAAATCAGGATCATCACTTTCAGCCATCATCATTTTGCTGATCTCACATGTGCAGTCTAGCTGTTGCATCATTCCTTCACATCCGTCATGTCAGCTTTTTTTTTCAAATACTTTTCAGGTTTTGCCAACTCCAGTGAGGTCATGTAGCCCTAAAACACTCTATTTCATATTTATGAGCATGACCTAATTTTTATCTGAACAATTACCTTCTCTCCCACTGCACTAAGACCTGTACACTTCAGATCACTTTATCTACTGATTAATGCCTCCTCAGAAAATGAAATCTTTCTACATAGTAACAAATTAATGAAGCCCAACTCTGTCTTTTTTCAGTATAAGTCATGGTGAAAAATGTTCTGCTACCATCTTATCATACTTTACTGTTAGTAAATTGGAACCCCTCCATGAATTTCATTTTTAATCATGCTTAAAGAATCCTTTGTTAAACACCACTGGGCTTTACCAGATAATTTGAAATTAGATCTTCAACACTGAGCATATAAAACTGTAATTTTGTCAGAATTGATCTGCTCTCTTTGTCCCACTGTGATGAAGCCATTTTGCAGTTGAAATTATTGCTGCAATTGTATTTTGCCACAAGGCCTTGTCAAGCAAATATCCACACAGTGATTACACAACAGATTTTTGTTCTTAATACCAATAGATTATCTCAGCTGAGTAAGTTTGATAGTCAGTATTTATCAGTGTCAGTATATGTGTGCTTACATAAAATGCAGTACCTGTTGAGATCAGACAATAAAACAGGAATATTGTAAAACTTTGTTGTGAAACATACAGTAGGTTCAGATGTTTTCCACAATGTTAGGCAAAGGTTAAAGTCACTAGGTCCCCAACTTTGTCAACGTAAAACTGAGAATGTGTGTTTACAAGACAAAAATCAATTCATGCCTAAATGCTAACAAACATTTAGATAAAAGAGTGATAAAAATCAAAAGGTTACACTCCACCAGTTTATAAACATAACTCAACATGAACAGTTATATTTTCTGGATATTATCAGTAAAGGATTATTTTGGAATGGTTGCAACAGAAGTCATTTAGAAATAATTTTAACGATCTCTAACTAAAATCCTTCTGTGTTGATGGGTTGCACTTTGTAAATGGATGGCATATTTCTCCTGTCCAAAAACCATAGTCAAGAGGAGCTCTGAGGCATTAAGCAATTCAGGATTTATTTTAACATTATTTATTAATTATTATTTCATTTTTATACCCAAGAGGCCATATTATTTTAAGTCAGAAGGTACTGGGATAGTCAGTAATATGAATACAGAACAGCAGATGTGTTGTGCAATAGCCCAACACAGAAATAAGTGGGAGAGCGCATATCAGAGATACTGTAGGAAGAGCATTACAGTGAAAAGGCAGATTCTAAATACCAACTAGTCTTTCACTTTCAAATTGTAACAAAAAATAATTTTACTAATATCACTAGAATACCAGAAACTTCAGGTTTCTTAGTTGTATTATTAATATTTAACCACTGATAATCTATATTGAAAAAGGATTCTAGGAGATGGCATGAATGTAGAAAAGATAGACCTGGTTGGAGTTCTTTGAACAAGGGACTGCAGTAATAGATACCTGTATACACAGAACATGTGATATGGTATATATATATAGATTTTCAGAAGGCTTTTGATAATGTTTCTCATAAAAGATTAATTCTTAAATTACAGGTGGCATGTATTTGTGAAATGCATGGATTTGGATTAAGATACAGAGAATAAAAGATAAGGGGGAATGCTGCAGTGTGAATAATGTGCTACTAATTGCATCACAGGTATCTGTATTAGGATCACTAATCTTCCTGATTTGTATCAGTGCTCTAAATTCTACAGTTAGAGTTAGCAAACCAGTGAAATTCGCAAGTGACAAGCAAAAAGGAAGACTAGCAAACACTGTAGATGCTGCAAAGGAAACCCAACAAGATCTACTTACAAAAAAGACATGTTTATATCATTTTCATCTTTTAAACAAAGCAGGGTGACAATAAAAAGCCAAACAAAATGTCAATTCCAAATGAGAATTTAGGCATTTTTTTCTCCGTGTTATAAAAGCATATTGCTGGTCTGGAATACTGCTTTGCATAAAATATTGACGACCACAATTTTTTTTCATGATTTCATGATATACTGTACAGTACTTAGTTTCTGTTGTACAAATTACATATACAGTAGTTTAGACCTGCCAGAAGGATAATAGCCCATGAACTGCTTTCATGACTAATTTAAAGTCTATCAACATTCCTTAAAGCTATTGCAGAAAAAATAATAGAACAAAAATACCAACTTGAGCAACTTTAATACATTAGGCAATTAATTACAGAATTTTAAAAAATTCCAAAATTGCTGCTTAGAACTGCACTGCTGGGCTGCTAAGATGCTACTGGAAGTACATTGGATAACAGATTAAATTTGCATGATTCCACCAGGTTTACAACAGAAGCTGTTAGTCTGTTTTCCTGTCCCTTCAGGTACCCCTGACCCTTCTCATTTAACATTAACTATTTTATTGCTGTATTTAATCAATGAATAACTTTCAAACATAAATACCCTGCCAGGAAATTTACTGTCCTCCTTTAGTTCCAGAGTGGCCAGTATAAATCTAGTATACTGATTTCAAGAGCGTCTGACAAAATGCTTGATGGGCTGTATGTGCATTCAGCTGTGAGTCACACTGACAAAGTTCTTTGTAGATGCCAAAGATCGAAGAGCATTTTGACCAGTCCCCAAAGGGAATCTTTGTAAATTAGTACTTTTGCCCAAAAACACCAGCATGATACATAAATAATCTCAGGTAAATCTAAACTGACATATTGACTTAAGCGACTGGAGGTGGTTTTTCAATTCACAGCCTCCTATTGCAAACAGCATGACAGAACAACAGTGGATATTCCAACAGCCATCATTTGTCAGCAGTAACAGAATGGAAAGAAAAAGTGTAATTGCTTTATCAAAAAGCCCTTTGCACAAAAAGTACAAAAAAGCCAACTACAACCACAAGAACTTTTAGAATTCATGAAAACACATCTTGACTTGTGTCTAATGCTGTCAGAAAGTTTCGTGTTGGTGCAGAGGGTGCAGTAATGTTGACACTGTACTGAACTGAAGAGGAAGTAAACATTTCTGATAAAACTCGCGGTTGGTTTTCTGGTCGATCTACGTCCTTATCCACACCTAGTGTCACAAGCTTTGGATGGTGTTTGAAAGAGATCACATGTACAAGTGGCAGAAATGAGGTTTCTTCATAGGGCTGCTGGGCTTACTGTCAGTGACAGTGTGCAGAGCACGGCAATCTGGGTGGGAGGATATTGGAACAGAGTTGCTGCTCTTCTGGATTGAGAAGAGCCTATTGAGATGGCTCAGGAGTCTGTTGAGGATATCCCGAGCTCCTCCCACTAAAGATGTACTGGGCATGGACCATTGGAAAAAGACCTCCAGGGCAGACCCAGGTCTCAGTGGAGGGGTTATACAGTATCTCTCAGATATCCCAGAGAAAGGGAAGTCTGGTCTGGCCTGTCACCTCTGCGACCCTTACTGTTCGTGAACAGTTAGAAAATGAGATTAGATTAACTGTTTCAATAGTTCAGTTGGATCCTAATGAATGTGATATACAGTAGAGATTGTATCACAGGTTGTTTGGAGTAAGTTGTATAGCCGAGGGAAAGGCTGCCTAACCATAAGAATAAGGTTGATTGAATCCTCCCTTACTTTTATGATGAATGAGCTAGGGAGCAGCTGCAAGGCTGAAGTTGGGATGGAGTGGTGGGTGCAAAAGACGCAAAAAGGGAAGATCAGGAGGATATATATTCTGTACATGTAGGGGAGCGGAGATTTTTTCCTCCTAGAAATTGTATTATGCACTCCTTTTTGTGAACAATAAAGTTCAGAGATGATGAAACACAGAGGAAAATATGGATACACTACAATTATAAGGCAGAATGTCAAGCCAGAGATGAGCCATTACATGTTTCCTGCTTTCCAGTGCCTGGTATTCTTCTCTGTGGTCTGTGCTCTGTGTTTTCTATGTAGTGCTTGCCAGCAAAACCAATCTGTCCTGTAAGGCCTTCACAAAGCCGACTGCTATGAAGCGTGTAGGAGAGGTGAATTAGCATTGCATAATGAGGCTTTATGCACATTGCTCTGAACACGACTGATATGCTTTCTCCATCCCATTTTCTTTCATTCAGTTCTGGGTTGCCTTTTTAGAAGCTATTTGTTTTTTCTGGCACAGGTAGTTAGCACAGCAAATAATGGAAGCAGGGGAACCATAAAGAACACATATAAAAGGCTATGAAGCAAATAAAAACTGAAAACGAATTATCACAGAAGCCACTGTGATGTAAGAGGATGTGTATGCATACATTTTTGTTGTTCACTAACCTTAAAAGGAGATAAGGCTTGATTAACATCAACACATTGCATAGGCCTCTCTTTTTTCTATGAATTCCCCCATAACAAAGCTTAAAAAGTAGCATAACCTTCAAAAGCAAAGTGACAGTACACACAATGACATTCCCTTGTTATACAATGTCATTAATGTCCTCTGCTGCGATGTCGAACACAAGATAATTGACCTTGTGTTCCATTAGGTGCCCTTGTCTTTCATTACAGAATTTAACAGGGTCTGTAGTCAATTATCAAGTGGTAATGACTGCACCCTGCGACGTTAATGTTTAATTAGCTTCTCAGTCCCAAAAGTTTATTAATCAGCATAAATTATCAAGTCTTGAAATCAGGTGTGCAGAGGTTGAAAAGGGTGGATTTTTTTTTTCTTTGTTGAAGTTAAGCTGTGGGTTGAACATAATCAGAGTAAGGTGCTGTCTCTATCTGCTTTGCGCTGCATCACTTCTTCAGAGATGTCTGCAGGCTCGATCTGTAGTGTGACATCTTTATGTTGAAATGAAACAGTGATCCAGAATGGGGAAATAGCTTCCAGAAGAACATTTCCATAGAGAATTGACAGTACTGAAACTACACATGAAAAAAAAAAACTACTCGAATTATGCATGTTGTGTGAAATTAAAGAAAAAAGCCTTCTTTTCATATTTTATCCTCCAGAGAAACCAATTAAGGAATCGATCAAAAAACGTTTCCCATTTATTCCCAAACAACTCAACACAACAAAAATACAAACTAATGAATAACTATGCTCAAAAGTACTTTGCAATATGCATTACTTTATGGGGACAAAGCTATTTTAGTAAAGGACAAAGAAAACAGAAGAACTGCAAGGACAGCAAATATTTAGATAGCAGTAATAAGACACTTAACTATTTTTAGCTTTGTCTATGATGAAAGGAAAGGTTCCTCTGCAAGCATTTCTCCTTAGTGTTTCAACACTATGTACAGTATGCAGATAGACCTACACATACTGAGTATCAAACAAGATTAATCACTCTTTTCATGCATGTATGTTTTTAGAAAAAACATGTATAAGGATTTCAGGTTTTGATTAAATGTTTTTGACATGTTATTGATTAATTAATAATTAATGAGTGACTGAGTCACTTGAGTAGCTTTCTTTCATGAGCACTACATAAATGCATTACTTATGGTGGAAATGCATGTGGGAATCCCTGCTTTCTCGCCAGGAAAAGGATGTCATCCTCCTTTACATAGCATTATAGATTATTGCCTGATTTGAGGCAAAAGAGGTTTTCTCTAAAAAGAACAGTAGAGGTTTTTAACTTGGTGTATGGTCATGACACAACTGTGCTCCTGGCGAGGTGATTGGCCACATGTTTTTGCTGCCATTTTGAATTTGGCACACAAACACTTGGAAGGACTTTTCTCCCCAAAATGTCCCAAAAGAATTTGGAAGTAAAATTACGTACACATACTGTAAAGCAGGTTGTGTAGTCTGTTAAAGACTTCTCAAATGGAAAGATACTACCCTTAACAACACGGTCACCACAGGCAATTGAGGGTGTGGGTAATTTGCAAATGTTGCAATACAGTATACATTATCTTGGTTTATGGTGCATTAGATTGAAAAAACTCTGTAGAAACAGAGCAAGCATGGATCAGCGAATGTACAGTAGAAAGGAGGTTGATATGTCAAATGAACTTGGTCACAACGTGTGGCTCCTTTTACACTTCTCCTAAAGGTCATATTCACAAATCCTCAGAGCATGCATACTGTATATGGCCAAGGTTTCTCTGGAAAACATGTAAGAATTCATAAAATAACCTCACTCCTTACCTCTGACGTCCCTGTAAAGTGAATGCAAAGCTCTCTTATACCTATTTTAGAGACTGAGGATAGGGTCATGGTTATTCTTTAACAGATTTAGGGAACCACATGTGCTTTATCAAAAAATATACTTGTCCCTGAAAAGAGATTAGTTAGTTTGGCCACCAATGGTTGCTCTTGCAGCCATCTTTTTTATTAAGTTATGTGTCTGATGCCCTTATTCAAGCAAACTCATGTACCAAAAAAACAAAAATGAACGGTAAATGAACTAAAAAAAACCTATACCAAGTTTAAACATGCACTCTTGCACCAAACAGCACTAACACATTCAAGTCTTTAAAAGCCAAAAGCCTAAAAAAAGCTTTGAAATTTTGATTAACACAAATATACAGTATAAATTTAAAACATAAATATCAAATGATGTGCCCAAACATGTTTTTTCTTTTTTGTAACATTCTGTGGATAAGTCCTAGAAAATAAACTCCGTGTCAAAAAAAAAAACAACTGTCACAATAAAATATAGATTCTGGTCAGCTACATCATGGCGTTAATTTTGAATTTGCTACTTTGGAGATGAAAAGCTTTGTACTCTTATCTACAGCTGCGCACCTACCATGTCTGTTATTAACATTTTTCAACATTTAACTTCAAAGACTGCATTCTAATCTGCTGCCTTGTTAAAGGGTACAAAGAGAAGCCAAAAAACTATCCTATCAATGGTTCTGAAGTTGTCTGTCATTTCATCTCATATCAAATATTTTCTGTTATTATTTTCCCTTGAAATTAATTCACCAAGAAGCTTCTGAAAGCACCAGGTGATGCATTATTGATCTTCCCTTCAAAACAATTGCTTATGGAACAAACTGGTTACAGCACCATGTGCTGATTAAAATGACTAATCCGACAAAGTTTATGTAAAATGGAAGATACTGTATGTCTTTTCCATAGGAAAAAAGGGAAATTACAATGATTATCAAGATAGGGTTTTGTATTTCAAGGTAGTATTTCACTCACGTCATAAGACAAAGTACTGTAAACATATGCTGCTTCTTCTGATCTTGTACTCTATGATGCCTCCATTTTTATGTCAGAGCAAAGCCACTCACACTGTGATACTCCCTTGTATTCTTAATCAGTTGTATAGATAATACAGTAAATTAATAATGACAAGCAGACATTGCCATTTAGATCCCTAATTTTGCAAAGAATACAAAGGACTTCTGATATGTTTGCAACACATTATTTTGTGTTCCAACTTTTTTCCAATTTTTTCATTTTATTAGATGTCTTAATTAAACACAATCACCATGTGTGGAAATTCACCTAAAATATCAGAACAAAGCCCTCCATGAAGCTGTAGTACCTTAATAAGGAAAACAGATATTATCAGAATCCCCTTTTATTTTTTCAATGTCATCATAAAGTCTTCCAGATCTGTAGTCTGTAGAAGTTTTCAACAGATAAAAATCACCCTTTGTTTAGAAAAACCATGTCAGGGTAAATCTACTTGAATACATTGTAAGACTCTGTATTGTAATAAAATTAAACATTCAATCTTCATTCAGTTTAACATTCTGAACTCTGTTACCCATCACTGTAAAAAACACAATTAGCAGCAAACACATCATGTTCTTTGTTAAAAGCCATGATTGCAAGATGTTCTGTCAAGTCAAGACAGTTACAAATACACTTAAATATAAAGAAAAATAGAGTGAAACCTAAACTACATCAATGAAGGTGAGAATTTGCGCAAAGATGTGCATGCACTGTACAGTCCAATAAAAGTTAAATGTCAAGCCTGCAGTGTTTTAAATTGTTGAAGAAACTATACCGGTTAAAAAATGTAGTGTTGCACATCTGGCAACTAAATCTGCTGAAGCTGCTGTCCACCAAACATGCTTTCTGCCACTAGCTATCTGCCCAGACAGTCGGTGCTATATCCATTTACAAAAGAGCTAACCAGGCTGGCAGTGGAACTAGAGAGCTAGAAACAATGAGCAAGTCATTCCCACAGCTGACAAAAGCCAGCCTCTAAGCTTCCTATTAATCCTACAAGATGCACACCCATGGAGCCAGCCAGGGACTCAAGTTAAACTGCAAACCAGAGATAGGCTGAACCCAGGAGTTATGCATTTGCCTTGTATCACTCCAGAACATTGCCTGTTACTACAGTATACTCAATTTATTCACAAAAGCATCCAAGACAAGAGTGCCAGTCACGCTTGACTCAGCAAGCAGCAGACCAATCTTGCTTTTTGAAAATTAAAGATTATATACTTACAGCACCAACCGGCAGTGAGTCTCCAAGGAAATCAAACTCGAGTTTTCATGTTACTGTTTGCAGTTAACACTATGCTAGACTCTACACAGGATTAAGCTTCAAGCTCAATCAATGCCATTTTATTTAAAAATAAAACGTGCAGGAAAATACCAATTACACCATGGAGAATTATATTTTAAAGACTCAATTAAAATCATTCCAGATACAGCACTCTTGGAGGATATGTATTTTCATATTACTTAAATTATAAAAATATTTTGTCTTATAAATGTAGTTTTATCAATACTTGTGTGCTTTATTTTTGTCATATGTTAAAGAGACATAGTTAATTTCATGTCTATTTCACTTTGAATGCAATATGCTAAATATATGTAAAATATATGTAGAAACATGCAGTGAAATGTTTAAAAATAGCTGGAAATATGGAACAAATGTATTTTATATGTGTTATTGAAATTATTGTGGCTGACATACCATTTATTCGACTCCAAAGGGACCTAATTCAAGCATTCAAAATCCTCACAGGCAATGGTAAAGTCAACCCAATGTATTTCAAAGTCAACAGTGACACACAAATGAGAGGACACGAGTAGAAAGAAGAAAGAAAAAACAATGTTTTCGCTGTTAAGCTTTTTTAAAGGTTTAGCTGCAGAAACATTGTGTTCTTTCTTTCTACTATTCAGTGTGGAATTAACGTTTACTTATTCCTGATGGAAAACATGCCGAGAAGGTTTAAAAAAAGCTTTTCAAACTCCAGAGATTTGCATCATTGCTACAGGCTTTAACCGACTGAAACATGTTACAAGTACATCACTTTTACTTCTACTTGCTTTTGTGGGTTACAGTTCATTATAATGCATATTTAGACATAACTTGCAAAGACGCTATGATCTTACGTCAACAATAAAACAAAGTTGGATAGTAAATCAATCTGTACTGCTGAATGTTCTTTTCTGGTGGCATGCTTCACCTGTGTTGGGGAAAGTTACTTTTAAAAAATAATCCATTGCACTTAAAGGTTACTTGTATAACATACTGTATTATTTTTTTAAATCAATAAGAAGGGGAATAGATAATATACAGTATTGCGTCATGTAATAACTAAAGTGTTACAATTTTGTGTGAGAAAAGTGAGTCATTCCTAAGAAGAAAACAACTAACTAAAACTGCAACTAAAGGAATGTTGTGCTAAAGGTACAGTAGCAAGAAACAAGACTAAAGACCACACTGTTAGTATTCTGACAGTATACCAACAAAGGCATTGCATAATCAAATGCAAGAGGTAAAAAGAAAATTGCTCTTTAGCTACAGAAAACAAGACAAACAGTGCTGTAATGAATAAATGAAATAGCAAGTGGCTGGCTGCCTGTCCTCCAGCTCAGAGGTTATAGCGTGTAATGAGGGCTGGCTAAACAAGTTGATTGAGCCGTTCTGGAGACATGAAGAACAGCAGTGAGCTACACACAGCGATAAAGAGTCAGAGACAAGGGATTATTGGAACCTGTTCGGGAAGTGAATAAATACAGGCAAATTGACTGAACGAAACGAAAAACGACAAGCAGAAGGCAGAGAGACCAAAAAAAAAGAAGCACGTGACATGGTGAAATGAATGCAGTGGCTATGAGAATCACTGTCATTAGGATGTCTGGGGGAATGGCAGTAAATCAAGAGAAGACACTGATAACAGGGCGGAACAGTGTCCCAGTGCTTAGCATTGCTGTCTCTCAGCACTGGGGCCCTGAGTGCAACAATGTTTGGGAAAGGAAGTCAGGTGTACAGTACTTCAGGAATTGTAGTCAGGGTCGGATTGCAGGTCAGAAAGCCGAGGATTCAGAGGTTTAGCAATAGTAAGGGCGATCTTGAGAAAGTGAACTGGGAGCTCCACTGGTAAGTCCAGTACTGAGCGTTGAATTGCGGGTGAGCAGACCTAAATTAGTAGGTTGTCGGAGGGTGTGGTGCAGGAAGGGGGTCGAGGTTGGATAATTAGTCTGTGCGTTGGTGTTTGTGGGAATCTGTGCTCCTGAGAATGTGTTGGCATTTATGGGCTTGTGTCTGATTATGTGTGGTCGTGATACTGGGTTCAATTCTGGACCTGCTGTGTATCTGGAGTTTGTATGTTCTCCCCATGTTTGTGGACATTCCCTCTAATCGCTCTGGTTTCCTCCCACAGCCCAAAGACATACTGGTGGGCTAGTTGGCATCTAATACAATTGGCCCTGGTGTGAGTGAGTGTGCGTATTTTTTTCTGAGTGTCTACCCTGCTGTACACTGGCATCCTGTTCAAGATGTATCAGGCCCTGTGTCCTTTGCTTGCTGGGACAGACTCCAGCTCCACCGTGAAAGTGAGCTTTGTACACAGATTTTTGATTCAATTCAATTCAACTTTATTGTCATTAAACTTACACAGGTGCATAGTGTAATGAAAAGTGTTTCTCATTAGTCACTCAGGTGCAGTATATAAATAGGACAGAAGATAAGACAATAGACAGTTACACAATAGCAATAACAGTAACATGTAATAACATAACATAAATAACATGTAATCAAGTAATCAAAACTGTACAAAATTCCGCAAACAGAGAAAATTTAACAGGACAAAAACAGTGCAAGGTAATTCTTGGAACAGTGCAAAAAAAATAGTATGGTTAAAAGTAGTATGGTTAATTAATAAATATTAAATATTATTATGCCTGTTACAATTTTACTGGGCTATCGAGGGGACAGTACAATTTTGTGTGTACACAATGTGTGTGTGGTGGTGTAGGAGTACAGTGGTTGTGGGTACAGGAGGATGTTAGGAGAGATCATAGTAAGGTGGAAGGGAGTGGGGGCGTCACCAACTTGACAGCTCTGGGGAAGAAGCTATTTTGGAGTCTATGATGGTAATGAGATTATTATTCATCTTATTTAGATGGTGGTTATTAACATTTGCTTAGAAATTTCAAAGATTCCTTTCAAGTGATGAATTCCCTAAGATGTCTAAGATGTGAATTCCATAAAGAGTAAAGGAAAAAATATTATTTGCTTTTTTGTGGGGTTTTTTCTACTCAATTTTTGCTACTCCTTAGAGACAATGATGGCACGCTACAGAAAGGCCTTTTTGGTCCATCTCAAATAAATGCAATCTCCTTATTTGCTTTCAAATTAATGAGCAACAGAGCATTAGTAAAATAAATAAAAGTCTTGAAGTCTTGCAGTGATTAATTTGGGATAAGTTTAGTTTTACCTTCGCCTCCCCCTTCTTAATAAACAAGCAAATATTTAGTATTTTCCTATTTTTTTCGACTGAAAAAAATGAGACCATTACTTGCATTTCTCAAAATCTGGATCCTAAAATAATTGGGGTGCAGAGCAAGCTCTTTCATTGGGAAACTACTTGATTTGTTTAATAATCTGCCATGTTTATGGGAAAACAGTTGAGTAATATTAGCAGAAGATGTGTACTGTGTCAAAAACACAAGCTGTTGGACTTATTACTTAATTCTGAAAACATTGTGGAATTACAAATCAATTTTCATCATCACAATATTTTTTAATATTGGCAAACTAGTGAATATATAACTATTGTAATTTTCAATAGTACAATTATTAAGTTTTAATTGAAAGTTGTCACAATCACAGGCATCATACACATTTGTCCATGTGAACTTTCAAAATACACTCTTGTTTAATCATGTTTAAATATAACACTATTAAAAAGCTAAAAAAATATCCTCTGCGTATTAGACTTCTTCAATAACTCTCTCGCTGCCTGATTAGTCTGTTTTCAGATTTTCCAAAGAGAATATCTGATGGGGCAGGTATTGTTTTTTTAATCATTTTTCAGGTCTTAACTTTGGATTCTCAGTTAAAGCTTTAATTAAAGCAGTTTTTCTACTGCTGTTTGTTGTGGACAACAAAACACGGAATGAAATATTTTAGTGGGATAAGATCTTTCATTTTGAAAAGGGCACAAAGGAAATGATTAAATCTGATACATGTCGCTAAATGGACTCATCATCCCTGTCATCCTTCTCTACAAGATGATATATTTAATTAACAAATATAAAATGGGAGATTAAATTGGAATATTGTCAAATGTTCAGTTTAAAGATGGATGTTGAATGGTGACAGAGAACAATGCTCTGCTAAAACAAGATCAAAAGCAGTAAACTTTTCATGGTATTCATTCAAACAGAAAAATGCACCCATCAAACTGTAACACCCTTGAAAAGTGGTAAAAAGGTACACATCAAGAGTCTCTAGCTTCACTTCAAATCAGTAATGTTATTCTTTCCTTGTCCATTGGAACAGGCTGAGTAACTACTGTAAGCCATTAACAAGGCTAGATGTATTGCACCCAGGTAAATAAAATATCATCACCAGAAACAATGGCATCCCATTCAGGTTGTATCCCACTTTGCACCTATGACTGTGTCTCCCCCACAACCCTGAGTTGGATAAAGCAGTTAGAAATTGAATGGATGGAAACAATGCAGATGTTCACAAGCAGAGTGCTTCATGGTTACCATGTAACTGATTGCTTTGTTTTCTCTCGGACAACCCATTTCTAAGAATTAACTGCCCATTGTAAGGTTCTCCTACCACTTTGTTGGCTATATTAAAAAATAAAATCATTTGAGTGAGCATGCAATGAAAGAAGCTTTGGTAGGTTTCTGTATAAGCACAATAAATAGGGTGCAGCATATAAAATGAGAACAAGAGACATCTGTAAATGGTTACTGAGACTTGTTATAAAAATTGACATAGCAAAATGCTTCAATGACCCAAAAGAGGCCATAGGGAAACCAAACTAGCTCACAGGGA
This sequence comes from Lepisosteus platostomus, assembly GCF_059453375.1. Classification (NCBI taxonomy): domain Eukaryota; kingdom Metazoa; phylum Chordata; class Actinopteri; order Semionotiformes; family Lepisosteidae; genus Lepisosteus; species Lepisosteus platostomus. The sequence goes on from NC_142613.1 coordinate 5,118,961, forward strand.
ACAATTGTGTCTTGAGTAATGGTTTTGTTGAGTGTTGGAAAAGATTTAATGTCAGAGACGTTTTTTTTCAGTGTTACACTTACTTGCAAGCTAAAAACAATTGCCTTCATTTGCTTCGTAACCTGCATTACTGGTTATTTTAGGTGAGTTTTAGTAGATCGGAAATTCTCTAAAATAAACACTTTAATTGCAAGGTACTTTCATAAAGAAGTTAGTCTCAGCCTTTATCCCAATACTAAGTCTGACTTTGACAGGAATGGTAAAGTCCTCATTTGAAATCTAGTCAATGTCATTAGTGTCGATAATAAGTTACCAAACACACTTAAAAGGCTAGTGTAATTAGTATATCACTAACAGGATTTTCATAGACTGGCTTTAGATAGTGATTTAAATCTACAGCAAGCTTAAAACACGAATAAGCACTGATCTAATCATCAGCACAGAGCTTAATCACACAATACATTAGGTGCCTAATTGTGCTGAAGTATAAAAGTTTCAGATCTTTGCATGAAAAGACTCTACGCTCATCAACACTGTCAACAGTTAGCAATGTTATACATTTATGCAGAACATACTGTATATAAAAAACTAAAGGTATTTTTTTAACATTATAGGTGTTTTTATTTTTTGTAATATTAGTGTTAGAGTACTAATTTCACAGCTGGAAATGTTAGGAGAGGCACCTCTTAATAAGAAGCTGCCTGTCTTAACTCCTTAACTCCAATCTGGTCTTAAATTTCTGATCAGAACAAAGACCTCCCACCTGGCATGGTCTCTTCTCTTCTTTCTTGTCTCTTACTTGTGCCTAACTTGCCTTTTTTATCCTCTGTTTCAGGCTTTTCCTTTTTAAATTGTTGGAATCCCATTGAACCTTTTTTGAGGTTTTGAGGTGATGTAACTTTTTCATTAAAATGTGAGAGAAGCCCCATGTCATAGATTCCTACATTCACTTTGGATGTCATCCATGCAAGATTGGCATGCCTACAGGAGGTAAGCTGTTGTTTTGTGTGATTAACACGTGGGAATCTCGACACTTTTACTTGACCTATTCTTAAGACTGAGGTCTAGTCGCAAATTCCAACTCTTTCACTTGATATAATTTTTATGTTTTGCAGAGGTATCAGGTATTGGCACTATGAAAAATGACCAACATTAAGTACTGACTTTTGAATTTGCATTTAGCTGGTCAGGATATGATTTAATCAGGGCTCTTGTTTTACCTGCCTAACTACTTAGGCTCCTTTTGCTATCAGTAAAAGACTCCAAACAGGAAATGTACAGTAGCTTGCTTAGTGACTTGACTTTAAAGTCCAAGTCTGCAAACTAATAAGAATGCATAAATATAAGAATACATGTACTGTATAAGTACAAAATCAGTTACTCAAAGAATATGTATGAAAGAATACACATACTGTATATATTTCAACAGTCAGGTAGTCATAGGTCATAGGCTAAAAACCCCATCAAAATCTTGTTTCTTATAAGTTTCATATGCTCTCTTCCATTGCTGTGCAATTGTTACACAGAATTGCTTTTAAACACGTTCCTCAGCCATGCCCCAAATCCTATAAGCTAACCTTAAATAGAGATGTTTTCTCCCATAGGGTGTCATTTGGAGTTATACACAGAAATCAATTGCTTTTTCTCAGACAAGGGCGCTGAGAGCTCCTTGACAAGATTATTCCCCTGCTCAGTGAGTTTGCTTCTCCCTGACTTGCAGCACAGGCAATGCTTTATATTAAAAGGAAAAAAAATAACTTCTGACATGAAATATTTATCCACCCAACCCCTGGATGATTGAAGAATGTGCAAGAAGGGAAGGAAACAACAGAAACGGGAAGGAGGTGACTTTAAGGGAGATTGCACTAGGCACCTACAGTAACCCAAGGAAGGTGTAAGATGAAGGTCTGCACTTTGCCATGACTTGACAAAACCCTCAGGAAAAGTGCTCGCAGAAAAAAAAAAAGATTTAATTAAATGTGCTCAGTGGCCATCAAGTCCAGTGAAAATAACCTTCCTAAATTTCAAACAAAAAGAAATCAAGCATTCAGGATTCACCAACCCCTTCCAACAAGCTAAGACAATAAACCAACAAATCATTCAATCTTCTGTATTCCTTTTTAGTGGGATCATGTCAACGTGTTAAATATTAAACATTTATTTTCTCTTATGTAAGCCGTAGAAGAAATTCAAGTCCTAAATATTTTTTAAACAACACCATAAAAATCTTTTACAGTACCAGAGTCTTTTGATATTTTAAGTTCTGACTTGCCAACTAGAAAGTGTCAGCATCCCCAGAATCTTGTTAGTTTTATTTTTTCATTCTTTTGTCATGATGACAACAGTTTATTCTTCTTTTAGGAAGTGTAGCATCTTTGTTACCCATTAAATTATTTGTCATCTTGTAATCTTACAGAGGTAAGAGACATTGTATACTGTATGTAGTAACTGTAAATTCATTCAATCCTAACTGCATGAAAAACACACAAAGATGTCTGTTCGACTTTTACAGAAAACTTAAAAAAATATCTAATATGTCCAATTAATCAGACTCTAAACACACTATGCAAAGTAAATTACAATCAATCTTCTAAAGACAGATTTTGCTGCCCTCCACTGTGACAGCACCAATTCATGTCTTAATCCAAGAATTTTACCTTGAGTTTGTTTGTTTTTCATTCTGATGATAGAAAAACCTATATAAACCCAAATTGTTTTATGATTTAAAAAGGAATCGAGGAAGCCTGTTAAATAGCAACTGACTCCGACATGAATAGATTTGTCATTATAAAAAGTATAAGTGTCCCAGGATTAATGCTGACTACTTTAATAAAAAATTATGACAACTGCAGGATGAATCTCTTTTCAACCGTCTAGTCAGACAAAAACAAATTGAAATCAAATGTTACATGATTATTTATTCAGTTTAGATTTTCCTTGGGGAAATAAGCAATCAATTGATTTATATAACAAATAATGATCCAATTACTCTATCTGTTCCCTTTTTGTTGCTGTTATATTTTTTTATTTTAAAATAGTTTTATGTCTGTGCCACAATTTAATTTCAGTAGTTTGATCATTCTAATTACAACAAAACAAACACACTAATAAAAAAAGGATATTATATTCAATACTTTAATGTTTTAAGTCAATTTACCTAGCCGAGGAAATGACAGTCCTGGCCAAAGGTGATCAAAATAATTTCCCAAAACACTTAATTTCTACAAATACCGGGCTATTATATCATGAGTTCTGTTTGATCTAGTCAGTCTGAATATGCAATGTTTCTGAGGAACATAAATGGAGAATGAAGAGAATGAGAAGCATGTACAATGCAAGTGATGAAACACATGTCACGCTGCAGCTGGAAGGAGTAGAGGAGTCTCCAATGCGTAGCAGTCTCCAGTGGAGTCGGGTCAGGGGACGGAGAGGAATTCAAGAAGGTAGCTAAACCAAAACGAGAGGCAAGGCAGAGGTTGAATACGATAGCAGGGAGTCAAAAACCGCAAAGGACAAAAACGAGAAGAAGATTATCTTCAGGAGAAGGCTGTAGTAGAGCAGCTCAGTGAGGAAGCCTTAATAGTGAGCGAGGGTGTTAATGAAGAGCAGTGTTCGTGAGAATGCGGGAGCGCTTGCGTGTTTGTGTGCGATCCATGACAATACAAGTCAGCAAACAGGTAGCACTATAACCACCAAACCCTATATCTCCTGAGACTGGAGATCAATGGAAGACCCTATGGTGACACGGAAACAGTAGCCTGAGGTGAACTGTACTGACAAAGATGTACGATAAAAACCAGTAGATTTACGTCTTGCTGACATCTGCTAGAACTGAATGGACGAGGATAGATTCTAAGAACCAAATAAAGAAGAAATATAAGCCACATTTGTGAGTGGATGCTTCGGGAAGAGAATGAGTCGAGGGTTGACACTGCACCAGTTAGACACCAAACCATGAGGTGGTAATGGAAGAAGATTCCAATCACTGTGGCAGCCTGGGCTGCAAGCAAGAGGTGGGGGGTGCTCCTACTGTCACGAACACGGACTGAAATCCGTGTCAGATCTTGTAGAGGACCCTATGCGATGCGAAGAGCTGGAGAAAACAGGAGGCGTGGTAAAAGGGAACACACAGGGGTTTAATAGTGCACAAAATAATAGTGACAGTCCGTGAGACATTGTACGGGGAAGACAAAACGGCATCCAAATCCAAACGGGTCCAAGGGCAGGTCAAAGCACAGTCCGACAGTCCATCAACAAGGAATCCATCCTGGGACGTGACAAAGTTAAAATCTCCGGGAGGGGGGAGCACACGGACAAACGAAACATGGAGGTCCAAGGGAGACGGGGCGAGGTCCTCCAGACCCCGGGCTCAGGAAGCGGGAGGTGTCGGGGATGAGGCCTATGCCCTCAGGAGACGGACGTAGGGTTTCCTGGTGCTAGGCGGGCCTCACGACATCTTACCCTAATGATGAGCCCCGAGGACTGGAGGTGCTGGTCTTTAAATAATAAGGCTAACAGGGTACACCTGGAGAGCTTAATCATATGAACAATAATGGGAGCAGTGGAGTGCCCTCTAGGGAGGGATGTCGGGTGTGACACCTACAGGAATAACAAAAATGACGATTCAGTAAAGTTGAGAGACAAACCAGTGAAGATCAGCAGGGGCTATAGAAACAGTGGGTCGGATTGTCAAACAGAAATGGACAGAATGTAGAGAAAGTGGGGATAGCAGAAGAAGGGAAATTAGTCTCAAGTGACAGTGGGTGCTCCAGAGTCCCATGGAGGGTTGTTGTCTTTAAGGCAAACTGGAAGAAAAGAGCCGTTGCAGGAAGCCAGTTTTTCCTCAAGAGAGGATAAATTTAAAGAGCTGCTTGTTTGAGAAGAGGTGAGAAAGCGACTTCCCTCCTGACTTGGCGGACATGAATGCAACAAAGGACTTAGTTATTTGTCTCTAATGCAACCAAAACGTTGTGGGTTAGAAAAGAGTTGGGAACAGTGGACAAGTAATTATGTGGGCAAGTAACTGCCAACTTCACTTCCTCCCAAACCTCTATTTAACTGTACCATTTGTATAACGAAACTGTCCAATTACACAAGAATGTTCTTCTATTTATAATTTTTATATAATATCAAGCTGATACTTATACAAATCAGTTGATTAAGCAAGCCTTTTAGCAAGCCTTTCATTCGCTTTTTTCACACAAGAAAAATTCAAGTGTTGCTGATAGGAATGTAATATAGCAATGCGATAAATCCTTATATTGTAGAAAAATAGGAAATCTAGAAATATTTTATTTAAAATTTACAGTCTACATGCTGGTCAAAAACATACTGCTTAACAGTAATTATAAGAGTTCAACACAACTGCCTAAAATGTGCCTCTGAGATTCAATTTTAACACCATGCAGAATATTGTTTGAAGAACAATGTACTGTATTCAAAAGGTTTAGGAAGTGTTACTTAAAATGCATTTGGAATATAAAAATTGATTTGTGATGAACAAAAATTGCATAACAACAAATGTTTTTAGAGGCATTCGCCCTGGGTTAGAGATAGTGGCGACTGAAGATGGCTTTATCACTGTACTGTTTTCACATGGATTCATTCTGTACCTTAAAAGGTTTCTAATTAAGGTCCCTCTCGCTCTTTCAGTCTTACACCACCTTATTGTAGCAAAATCCAAACAATTTCAGCAAATTTATTGTGATGTTCATAGCTCATTTGTACATTTCACTTGGTATGTTTATGATGGCATCTGTGATAGCAGAAAAAAAACAGGTGGCACAGCAATGTAGAGTTTACATTAGCTCTTTCATCCTGGGTTCGATTCCAGCCTGGTTTGACTTTTATGTGGTGTCTGTGGGCTCACTGTCCCTGAGTGATGCTCCAGGAGTTTTCTCCCAGGGTCCAAGATGTGGTGTCCATGTCAACTGGCACCTCTAAAATGTCTCCCATGTGTGCCCCGTAACGGACTAAAGGCCCATTCTACCTTGTTCCCACTGTAAGTCAGGTTAGGCAACAGCTCATCATGACCCTGTATTGAATTAAGTGGTTTTAGAAAATGAATTTACTTTTTTACACAGCCATAAGTACTATCAGACAAATTATTCTTCAATGGCTTTGAGTACAGGAATAATTGAGTTACAATCAAACAATCAACAAATAAATGCAGTGCCCTTTAAAACCTCGGAAATGTTAAAGAAAATAAGTAACAACAGTTACATCTGTGTACAAATATAGTACGAAAAATGTTTACTCTAAAATTACCTTTAGTAAAGGTATTTTAGAAAAATCATTTTGAATGAGTACAAAATAAAAAAAAGCTGTTGCAATAAGATTATATCGTTTATAACTGTAAAAAAAATGCTTGCAAATTGCATAAAAAACAGTACTTCATTTAGTAATAAGGACATCCAGTAGAGTAATAGCAATAAGAACTTTTCACCATCTTTGTCAGGTCCACCTGAGATGTTCATTATGCTGCCTGATTCTGATTATAAGTGAACATTGGTGAGCACTGGGGCCCTGTGTCATCATGTGGGTTGCAAATAATGACTGTTTTGTCCTTAGAGTTAAACTTTGTATTTTTGAGCTGGCCTTTCTAATTTAAAAAGAACAAGTTAGAAACTGGCTGTGGGCATGTGCCCAATCAACTGTTTTCCTAGTGAGGTGATCTGGTCCTTATGCAATAGACAAAGTCAGATTCGAGTGGATCACAATCAGTCATAATTAATTTAACAAAATGATGCAAAAAGGATTTAATCAATATCCAGAATCTGTATACTGTTGCAGCTAAATTTGTAGTTTTCAGGGCTTCAAAGCAAGTTCAAGGTGTATGGAAGACATTTGCAGAGGTGTTTGTAGAGCTGTGGGTGGTCTGTGAGATACTGTACATTCATCAAATAAATTGCCAGAGGTACTTGCTCAGATCAACCATAAACACCAAACTAGAGTTTGAATCTTGTTAAGAGCTTGCCATTCTGTTGTTTTTAGGAAACTATGATCTCCTGTAAGAAGATCTCTAGGTTAAAAATGGTCTCTCCTGGTTAGTGTATTTCTTTACTGTAGGAATAGGGTTCTATTCATATTGTAGTATCCAGATTTATAGAGGGAGAGAGATTTAACTCTAGGTCACGTTCTGTTTAATTTAAAAGGCAAGTGTATATATCTCTTGCTTGCCTGTGCAAATTTGTGGGATTTTCGAGCACTTGGTAACAGTCTAGGTTTTTCTGGTTGGTCAGTACTTAGGCCTCTGAGACACCTTGTTTGTAAACAGAGTAACTTTTATGTTGTATGTTGTGTTGTTTGGTGTGCTATTGCCATTATTAATGAATATTTGTTTAACCCAGTATGCCAGACATATTATTCTTTCACCAAAGCTGAGCCAGAGAAAAAATAACTCTAACTCTAATAATTCAAAATTCAGAAATTAAATTAATTAAATCTGTAGGAGTCAGAAGTAGAAGGGAAAAAAGAAGGTCAACAGATAACCAAACCTCAGGGAAACTTTAATGGATATGAGATCTTTTCCAGTGACCAGTTGTGAAAAGAGCACAAAGAAAACACAGGCTTATCTGGATGTTTGTAACCTCTCCTGAGTCTGGCAAGGAAACTAGAATGTATTTGTCTCATCATTCCTGCAGGAGAGAGAGAGCCAATGAGACAATCCATCACGCCGCTTGACGGAGACCTCCAGATTATGATAAACCTGTGCAAGACCCTTGCTGTGTCTGCAGGCAGTAAATCACTCCTGGAGTCTGAAAACGTCTCATGATGTCTGCAGACCCGGTGGCCCTGATGGGCAGACAGAATGGCAGAAGCATTCTGCATTGTTTTGAACAGTGTTTGTGTGAAAACAAAAGTTTGACTGTTTCTTGCTTCTTTTCTGGATCATGCAGCATAACATGAGCCCATCACAGCATGGACTTTAGAATGTCTATACAATCATTGTAAGACACAAACAGAGGAATTTCTGCATAGACTGAACACTGCTGAAAATAAACTGATGTTATACTAAGTCAAGTATATGAATGTGCACAGTGTTCATATTTGTTGTGTGATGCATATGGCTTTGAATTTTCATGTGAAATAAAGAAAACAATTTACGGTTGCAAAATGTATTAATGTCTTGCTGTTAATGTGAAGCTACTGTCCATTAAGTCCTTTCGAGATGCAGTTTGGAGACTGCTCATGCTTTCCTATGATGAGACCTTTTATAACTCTTTGTTTCTACTGAATGTGTAGGCCTTCACAGTCATTTCCTCTGTTTAAGGGCTGTGAACCCTTACAGTCTTCTCCTGTAAAAAAAACACAGACTCCTCAGATGTGGTCCCCGTTTGCATGTTTACTTGCAAATGTAAAATATTCATTTGGTTTTCACAAACCTCAGTTGTCAAACATCAGGTCAGTACCTCTAGCCCCATTAAACACTCTTTAATGAGCTTTAATGATGTGGGACAGCTAGGGTTCCATGCCTAGTGAACAGGTACATGTTTGTCCAGGCTCTGTAAAAGGAAAAAGACAGAACCCACAAGACAGAATCTGCTATCTGGTGCAAAACACTCAAACACAAATGTACAAAGTTTAACACTCTTTCTTACTAATGCATAGTCAAAAACAAGCTTAAATTAATAAACGATTTTGCAGATGAAAAATGGTTAAGTTATCTCTCCATGAATAAGATTGATCTTTTTCACAGATCGTTCATTACAGGTGCAGTGCTAATCATTTGTCTTTCCTTACCTACTTTCCAGTAGTGTTAACACACAGCTACATCCTGAGCTGGACTGGTTCAGAGATCCTTACCCAAAGCGTATTTTAATATTTAAATTAAACATGAAATGAGATTCAACAGAAATGAAAAACAGAAGAGCGGAACAAAAATAAACTTCTTATTTTCCAGGTTCAATTAAAGGGAATGCACGTTACACTTTCTTGTATTTTCCAGGAGGAAAAATATAATCAAAATAATTTTAAAAGCAGCAGGAAGTTGATTGACCACAAGATGAAACAAAAATGAACTGATTCTTTCTTATTATTGCTTCTGCCTCTTGAAGCCTTATGCTTCTAATCATTTTTTTTTAATTCTAATTTAGAGTGAATAGGAAATTTCAGAAAAAAATACATAGGGACATACAGTATAAAGTGCATTTCCCATGATTGTAATTTACAAATATGAATGTACAAAAACAGGCGCAATTAGTTAATGATAAATCACAGCTATTACGCATAATGTGCATAAATTCAATTAGAACTGAATGACATAATATTTCATTGGAAAGTGAAAGGATTTAAATTTCTACTAAAATGAAAAAAAACATTATTGAATGTATCTCTAAAACCTTCCTCGTCACTGTGCATATGTACAGAAGTGAAGGGAGAGCACCTACTTTTAAACAGTAAAATTTTCAATGTCATGTGTGACACTTCAAAAATATACTGTATTAGTAGAGCAAAATGTAATCTTGACTTTTAAAAGTGATTGCATTCTAGATTTTTAAATGTTATTGCACTGCAATACATATCCTGAAAAAATACTCTTCAAATGAGCTGCTTTTATTAATGACAAGCTCATTTTGTGGCTATTATTTCCTGCAAATTAACTCCAGCAGTCTTTAAGTTATAGATGGCAGTAGACGTTCACTGTTTCTGATCAAGCAGAAGACCACATAATGAATCGCTGTTAATGTCCATACTTCAGAATAATTTTTTGATCACGAGTTGCATTCAGTAAGGATTAGCATGAATTATGAGTGATTCAAGTATTTCTCAATAACTTGTGAACTTAATGCTTGAGTCTACCCTAATTGGTTGGTCTTCACTGGAACCCTGGGGACAATTAATAAATCAGATTCAAAACATTATTATTATAAATCAAGGCAGGACCCAGAAACATCCTTTGTGTCCTTATCCACTTGAGGCTTATACAATGGTTGTCCCCTTTTTACGCTATCTTTCAAAAGCAAGAAGTGGTCCCTTGTATAATTTTCTCCATTTGAAGAGACAAACATTCTATCAAAGAGTAAAGAAAACTGAAATAACCCGTCTTGCAAAAGGATTAAATAGGAGGGAAATATCAATCAAGTGTGAAAAAGGCATTTGCCTGATGTTTTCCCATGTATGAGATGTCCTCTCACCTTGGATGGATCATTAAACTTCATCTGTCAGATGAATTGTTGAGCCTCCAACCACAGAGCAGCAATAACTCACAAGTTATTGTGCAATGCTCTGCCATCTTCTACTAAAGAGGTATGATCCAGTGCCTCAGACTTTCCCAAGTTTATTGATGTACAGCCCTTCAAAAAAAAAACTTTCAAAACCAGAACAGTTGGACATTTGACTGTGCAGTATAAGGACAAATCTCTGAACTCCACAAGTTGTCGTATCACTGAATGAGGACAATGAGTGAAAACATTCTATGACTGAGATATACACTGATTTAGCTTATTGTTTTGCTTGGGGGCGTCTGAAAAGTAAAAATAAATAAATAGAAAGAGAGTAGTCTCCCCAAATGGTATACCTTTTTCCCAAAATCATTTTTGCACTTAATTTTAAATGGCAACTCTGAACAGATTTCCACGGCAACAGGTCTGACATGCCAAAGGGATGGATTGCAATGCAAGTTTTAAGGTGCAGGAATCTAAGCCTTTGTTGACACGATAATAATAAAGGGGACGACGTGGTGGTGCAGTGGTCAGCATTGATGCCTCACAGCACTGGGGCCCTGTGTCCAATTCCTGGGGTACTGTCTGTGTGGAGTTTGTATCTTCTCCCTGTGTTTGCGTGGGTTTCCTCCCACAGTCCAAAGACATACTAGGTTAATTGGTAGGTAGAAGAATTGGCTTCTGGGAAAATTGGTCCAGTTCTGAGTGTGTGTGTTTGTGTCTGTCGGTGCCCAGCAATGAACAGGCATCTCGTCCAGTGTGTATCCTACCTTGACTCATTGCTTGCTGGGACAGACTCCGGCTCGCCCACAACCCTGTATTGGATAAAGTGGTTAAAAAATAAAATAAAAAGTATAACTTTTTTTAATCATGTTATCTTTTTCCTTTGTGTACGTAAATATGTACGTACTGTAAATACTTTTCCATGTTCTCACAATATTGTTTATATTCTTACCTTTTTGGCTGCTGAATGTAACGTATGAATTGAGAGGAAGAGGAGTTGTCTTTTCATTTTGCTAAAAGGGGGTTGATGTCCCTCTTAGCACAAACTAATGTTCATCACTAACTCCACCTCCAGGCTTGAAAGACATAGGCTCAACTAAAAATGGAATTGAATTCTAAACCCAAGAAATGAGAAGCTACCAAAAAAAGCTCAGGAATAACTTGATCAGTGCTTACTTGTTAATAAATCATTGTGGTTCAGGGTGATCTATTTTTCTCAATACTCTTATTCCTTCAACCCACTACAAAGTTTTAGTCATGTGGATGGGGATTTCAAAAAATAGTTCCTTCCAGGTTTACTCTGCAGATAATGATATACTGAGCATTAAAAGAAACTTATTATCATTTATGCATGTATGCCTTTAGAAAAGCAAAGTATAGGATGGATATTAATTAAAGGCTTTTGGCATTATTTTGATTAATTGAACATTCATGACTAACCATGCTACACTCAAGTGATTCTGGCTGTTGCATAAACATGAAATTGCCTCATTAGTGAGAGACAGGTTGGGCACAGGTGATGAGGTGATTTAATTTAATAAATGTCAAGCCTGATGGAAATCAAGAAAGGAAAACCCAGAAACGTACAAATTTACCCATCTTATTGAGACACACCAACAACTTTGTGTCTTTGTTATGTTGCAGGAGGACACACACAAACACACTATGGCTCACCACCTGGGGTGTTCACAATCAGTGGTTTCTAACCTGACAAGGCATTAAAGCAATCACAGTCCAACACTGAAAAGCCACTTTGCTATTTGGCAACACAAGTGGTGATCTGGGCAGGAGATTGTAGAGGCAACAGATACCCACTTGTACTCGGTGGTGAAACCCAGCTACACAGTACTATACAGTACTTATCAAGTCCTGGGACTGGCATACTGCCCTAGGCTCAACTTTCTAGCAAGACACACTTCCTCAAGCTGCTCACTTAAAAGCAACTAACTGGAGAGATAATAATGTGGTGGTTACACTATGGCCAATCTGTGGTGTTCCAGTTGCCAGACAGGAGCCCCAAGGTACACTTGTGGGATGAGCAGGGACAATGTGTGACATTGACAGCTCAAAGAACATTGAACAAGCACATGCCTGTCCAGTCTTTGCAATAGGAATTAAACAAGGATTTAATAGATCATTTTATAGCACAATAAATACAGCTAAAATAATTATGATGTAATGATCAGAAAGTGATTCATTGTGTAAAAAAGATCAAAAACAATGACTGAAAAAGAAATAACAGAGAAATAGGCTAGATCTGTACAGGGCAAGACAAAGAGAAAAGGGAAAAAGGAAGGGATCAAAGTCAACTCAATGCAATTCTCCAGAATCAACAGTGAAAGATTAATCAGAAGCCAATGCAAACTATGGGACAGGGCATGAGAAACTCAACCAGGAAGCACTTTTCTTTTCCACAGTGTTGCAGGAGTTTGGAGCAACATATTTACCCAAGTTGTTGAGGCTGATGTCCTTGTTTCATTCCAGAAATTGCCAACCTTGATCCTCAGATCAATTAGGTACAGTACAACAAACTAAAGTAGCTAGATGGACTGGATGGCTTCATCGTGCTAGTAACCCTTCTTATTTTCTTATGATAAGGTGGAGATTCCTCCCAAATATATAGAATATATCGTTTGTGTTTTCTGAGTCTGTCTGACACATGAGGTATACTGCAGTTTTGCTTCAACAATCATTGACTTCTGTCAAGTGCTTCAGACTGATCTCAAAACAGACACACAGAGAACATACTATTTCCAGCAGCAGAAAAAGTTAGTTGAATTAACAGTTTGTTGCAGCACACAAGCTTATACTGCAGCCATGAGCTGACTGTATCATATGCAGTTAAACTCCAATTGAACTGATGTTTCTGCAAAGTAGGCAGGTGAATTCATGAGCTTTCTTGTCAATCCCAAGCTGGAAAAAAAAAGATAGGATAGGTATTGTTTCAGGTTTCTGGGTTTACTATTGACCTAGGAGACATCAACTACTGTATACACACAGCTAAGCAATCCAGCACAGAACAGGCATTTCTGTGTAAATTGTAAGGGGACCCACTCTGTAAATGTGCTGCTGGATTTTGACATAACTTCAATTCTAAAAACATTAGATATTCTAATTTATCCAATACAGGGATTGGATAAATTTTCCAGCAATCAACAAGTACAAGGCAGAGTACACCCTGGATGGGACACCAGTCCATCACAGATCACACACAGACACTCAAATGAGGACTGATTTTGTCAGAAGCCGATTAACCTTCTAGTATGTGTTTGGACTGTGGGAGGAAACTGGAGTATGCAGACGAAACCCACATGTACATGGAGAGAACATACAAATGCCACGCAGATAGAACCCCGGGCCCAGAATTTATTAAAACTCCTATGATGCTGGAAACAGAATCAGCAATCAGGCAGGACTATAAAATCAAAGTACATGCAAAGCCTGTAATAACACATAATAGCATATAAAACAAGTTACGGTGTCTCAGACAAATATTTGTATCTTGTCATTTGATGTTATTTAATTTATTGGTCTAACTGTTGTGCTTTTGTTTCTAGAATGGGGTCAAATGTATTCCAGATTAAGTTTTATGTTATTATATCTTAATAGATTTTTGATTTATTTTAAAATGCCTACATAAGCCAGTAAAATACAATTTACATGAGCATGATACTGTAGGTTATCAATGCATTTCAGACAAAGCAGTCATCCGGTTTGTATAACACTTGCATGGTATTTCCACAGAGTCAATTTCAATAGTAAAAAGCAGCAAAGGACATAACATATTTTGAGGATTTGCCATGTGTACTTACTGTTTATTAATGGTTAAGTCTATTTTGCAAAAAGTTGTCTTCTTGTATTATTATAAAGCCCATCTGTGCACCTGTGGAGTTATTACTCACCATTGATGCAATAGAAGATTAGCTATGGTTTAAATAAATTTACCATTTGTCTCAGTGTATATTTACAATCAAATAAGTAGAATATTTTTAATAACTGTCCTCACAATGCCAGGGCAGCATGAATTCTCCCACAATAAAATATTGGTTATTACAATACATACAAACACTGCACCAGTCTTCAAACTGCTCCAGTGCATAGTGAGAGGACAATGTGTTACAACAATATACTGTAACTGTCTCCACTCATAATTTAAAGCACTTACCAATTTGACCACAATATTATGGATCTTTTACCGTCAATTATAAAGATTGTATTGTCATACTGTATTACTGATGTTCACACATAACATAAGCACATCCAAGGGATACTGTACATACATTAATGTTGATATTGGCAGCGTGCTAAATGTGAGAGACAGATAGCAGCTTATTCTGGTAAAAAATGCTAATCAGAGGGAGAGAGAAAGAGGCGAGTTGAGGCATTTTTGCTTTTAAAAAATTAAGAATTGCTAATGACGTTTGTTATAAGCCCACCCACTTTGAAATCTTTGCAATCTCTTTGGAAACTGGGCACAAAAAGCAGTTCAGTATGAGCACCATGGCCATATTTCACACTCAAGTGTCTTAGTCATTGCTGGAGGATCAGAGTTCTCATTCTGCTTTCGCCAACCCATCTTCATCCTTGAGGCAGCTCCCTGGCTCATTTTTCATGAAGGTGAGAGGGAAGAAATGCCTCTTTTTAACAACCACAGATAGTTAGGACTTCATTTTTATATCTCATCTGAAGGACAGCACCTGTTTTACAGTATAGTGTCCCCATCACTATAGTGGGGAGTTAGGACCCACACAAACTGCACAATGAGCACCCCCCACTGGTCCCACTAACACCTCTTGCAGCAGTAACTTTAATTTTTCCCAGGAGGTCTCCCATCAGGTACTGGCTAGGCTCACACCTGCTGAGCTTCAGTGGACGAATAGTGAGTCACAGGTCTTTGAAATTTCTCATTTTTCTCCACACTAATGCATTGCCACAGCAAGTCTCACCTACAGTTACAAGCAGGTCAAGACTACATATTAAGAACAAGACTCAGTTCTTTCTGTTGGAGTTCTTTTCTCTTAAAACGTATAGCATTGTTTTAAAATGTAAACCACGCAGAGATACGGTTGTTGAAATGCTGGAAGAAAAAGATGCAATTAAAGAAATGGTGCTAAAATGAGCAATTACATTAAGATGCCTTTTCATTGTATCTCATACTGGCATAACAAATCCAAAAGAGTGCTCGCAATTTTACTCCCATGTAGTTTTATATGAATGCTCGCACCCCATCATCATGACTGTAATTGTTTTAGAAATCTGATGTCTATTTTAACCTCTAGAATTAAAGGGCTGTTTATAGAGGTAGAAAAAAACACCTGCTATTATACCAGATGTTTCAGTACAAAACATTTCCTGATTTGGAAGATATAGAGCAGAAAAATCTCACAGTTAACTACTATGCCTGTTTTTAGATTCCTAATCTACACTTTGACTTCTCTTGTTGTAAAATAATTATTTTCATCTTTTTAATAATGCTATTTTTATATTGCTATATTTCTATTGTAACAAGACACAATGCTTTCAGTTTTGTTGTAAATCAAAAAGGCCTTTATACTGTCAAGTTCTGCAAACATAAGCTCAATTGTAATTGAAGCATGCATTTTTGTACAAAGAAATAACCTTTACATTCTGAAGCAACCATTTAAACATTTCTAGACTTGAAAAGTTTGTCAAAAAGAGAGCTCAAAAAGCTTCTCACCTATATTTTGAAATGCAAGCCTTCGCCTTCCACGAAAAAATATTTTGTAGACAGCTCATTAGGTTATGGAGCAAACTGGACTGTAAAATCCCAGTTTAGGGGAACCTCAATTTTCAAGACAAGAAATCAACTTGAGGGATTTGGCTAGGTTGTTTTTGATTACAGTATATTCCCATAATTGATTCATATCAAAATACAAATGCTTATTAGTACAATAGCTCAGATGGATCAACAGATTGAAGCAATAAAAATCATTTTTACAGGCATCTTAGGTTCATCACAAATAAACACCCTAAGAACACTTTATGGGGTCTAATGAAAAGACAAACCAATGTCAAAACTAGACAAATTAAGTAAAACTAACACCTCATAAAGGTAGGGTTTTGCTTCTTTGAGGGTCTTTAAGCTAAAAAATAGTGAACAATTGTGATAAATTCTTATTTACTGAACATTTACGCTGTACCTGCTCACACATGTTCATTGCATACATTTTATCATTATGAAACACTGATCATATTTGCATTAAAGGTTTTCCACCAACCTCATTCACTGAAGCTTTTAATAATAGAAGGCTTATTTTTATACTTAGCTTTCTGCCTCAAAAGACAGGAATCATTTTAGAAAAACAAACACTGAAAAAGATGATTCACTTCACTTTTAATTTGTAAAAGCAGTCAGCTTCACCCAAGTGATTCACAAGTAGGCAAGGAAGGGGTCTTCTCATCCTCTCGATACACACAGGCTTATGGTAGGACTCGAAGGAGCATTCAACACACATTTTGTGTGTGTGTGTGGGGGGGACTGTTAAAAAAGCAATCCATGGCCTACTTTCACCGCATTCTTCAAGTACATCTTAGCCACAAGCAAAATGAAACTGCTACGAAACAAGAGAAACTGCTATATGCCAAGGGACTTTATTCTTACACACATCTCAGCTTTGTCAAGTCAGGCATAGAAAAGGAAATTTAGCAACTCTGGCAAGGGCATCGCCAGTCTCAGCAGGCGCCCACCCCCCTCAGAGACTGAAACTGCTATAAGTATAAAAAATTCAGCTGCCCCCTTTTCTGTACTATATATGGCCCTGTTTGCTGTGGTATGTCCACAGAGAATGATTAAATTCCCCTTTTCTCTGGCTAGTGAGGGTTTGGCATTGTATTAGCAGTAGGGCTTTGCTGCACAGAGCTTTTGTACTAAGACTCGTTCTGCCTCAGCCTGGAATGTAAGTCATTTGCAAGTAGTTTCAGTGGATTAGCTTGTTAATAAAGAGCTGCACAGGCCCGTCCACTAAAGCAACTTTTCCATTAGTGGTTTTCCTGACAACACCTGGAATATGCAAATGCCTTCAATGGGTATCAAATAAATTCTTAAAGGACAGTGAAAAATTGTTGAGGGAAACACGCAGATCAGAAAGCTGAGATCTAACAAAATTGAAACTGATTTGGGGGCATATCTCAGAACAATTGTGTCAGCACTTTGGCATTGCAAAGCCTGAAAGAATGTACAGTGTATCTTGCTCAGCCTGTGTTCGAGTGGCTGTAACCAGAATAAATGCCATTTTTCTTAGTTTGTTTCTTGTAGAGCAGAAGACACCCAGTGTGTGCTGATTAAAACCTATTTGAAGGGTACAAGCAGAATGAAATGAAAATAAAACAAGCTGTCCCCAAAGCAATCTCAGAATACCAGAACATGGCCACCCTCTATAGATGTGCAAGAGACCATTCTGCCCTATGTTATTCCCAGCTGTTCGATTTTGTTTCTACACTGGGATGCTGCATTGAGTACAGTATCTGCAACAATCCTGCAGACAAAATAACGTCCAGCACAAGATGAAGACATCAGCCTGCTTTACAAAGGGTAATTTCTACCATGGGCAGCATGGTATTATATAGATATTACAAATTAGATATTTTAGAGCTTCTGATTACATGTTTAACATACAGTGCCTTGCGAAAGTATTCGGCCCCCTTGAACTTTTCAACCTTTTGCCACATTTCAGGCTTCAAACATAAATTTAACTAATAAAAAAATGAAAAGTGGGGCGTGCAAAATTATTCAGCCCCTTTACTTTCAGTGCAGCAAACTCACTCCAGAAGTTCAGCGAGGATCTCTGAATGATCCAATGTTGTCCTAAATGACTGATGGTGATAAATAGAATCCACCTGTGTGTAATCAAGTCTCTGTATAAATGCACCTGCTCTGTGATAGTCTCAAGGTTCTGTTGAAAGCGCAGAGAGCATCATGAAGACCAAGGAACACACCAGGCAGGTCCGTAATACTGTTGTGGAGAAGTTTAAAGCCGGATTTGGATACAAAAAGATTTCCCAAGCTCCAAACATCCCAAGGAGCACTGTGCAAGCGATCATCTTGAAATGGAAGGAGTATCAGACCACTGCAAATCTACCAAGACCTGGCCGTCCCTCTAAGCTTTCAGCTCAGACAAGGAGAAGACTGATCAGAGATGCAGCCAAGAGGCCCATGATCACTCTGGATGAACTGCAGAGAACTACAGCTGAGGTGGGAGAGTCTGTCCATAGGACAACAATCAGTCTTACACTGCACAAATCTGGCCTTTATGGAAGAGTGGCAAGAAGAAAGCCATTTCTCAAAGATATCCATAAAAAGTCTCGTCTAAAGTTTGCCACAAGCCACCTGGGAGACACCCCAAACATGTGGAAGAAGGTGCTCTGGTCAGATGAAACCAAAATCGAACTTTTTGGCCACAATGCAAAACGATATGTTTGGCGTAAAAGCAACACAGCTCATCACCCTCAACACACCATCCCCACTGTCAAACATGGTGGTGGCAGCATCATGGTTTGGGCCTGCTTTTCTTCAGCAGGGACAGGGAAGATGGTTAAAATTGAGGGGAAGATGGATGCAGCCAAATACAGGACCATTCTGGATGAAAACCTGTTGGAGTCTGCAAAAGACCTGAAACTGGGACGGAGATTTATCTTCCAACAAGACAATGATCCCAAACATACAGCAAAATCTACAAAGGAATGGTTCACAAATAAACGTATCCAGGTGTTTGAATGGCCAAGTCAAAGTCCAGACCTGAATCCAATCGAGAATCTGTGGAAAGAGCTGAAAACTGCTGTTCACAAACGCTCTCCATCCAACCTCACTGAGCTCGAGCTGTTTTGCAAGGAAGAATGGGCAAGAATTTCAGTCTCGCGATGTGCAAAACTGATAGAGACATACCCCAAGCGACTTGCAGCTGTAATCGCAGCAAAAGGTGGCTCTACAAAGTATTAACGCAAGGGGGCCGAATAATTTTGCACGCCCCACTTTTCATTTTTTTATTAGTTAAAAAAGTTTCAAAAATCCAATAGATTTCGTTCCACTTCACAATTGTGTCCCACTTGTTGGTGATTCTTCACATAAAATAAAAAATTTATATCTTTGTGTTTGAAGCCTGAAATGTGGCAAAAGGTTGAAAAGTTCAAGGGGGCCGAATACTTTCGCAAGGCACTGTATAAGGTGTGTGCTTTTGTATCAACCTTATAGAGCAATGAGATGTACAATCAACAGCTTTTCCCCATAAGTGCTGAAAAAAATAATTACAAATTTATACTTGGTTTTCTTGAAAATTGAAGAATGTATACCATGTCCTGCCAATTGGTTAATACATCATGTCCTGCCTTATTAAAACAAGATCCTACACCAAGCTTCTGTGGTAAAGTTATCTCCACCAAGACCATTAGTATTAAAGGCAAGAGCAAGCTATTGTACCAGACAGGGATATGTGCGTGCTACCAGTGTTGTTTTGTTGTACAAAAACACAGCCATATATAGTAAGGGGCTTTAATGTACTGTCATTCAGTTGTGCGTCAAGCATTCAAACTTTAAACAGCCTCCCACCTGATATACTGTACAAGAAGCCCAGATAAACTCTGGAAAGCACAATGATGTAGCATTAGCTCATTAAAAGGAGCATTAACTGTTTGTCACTTAGAAAGTGACATGTCGCTTTTATCTGCCTTAATGAGGAAGTGGGCTATTTCTGTCTTGAGGAATGCTGGAGGGTGACACATTAAGTGGGCTGAAGAGTGAGTAAAGAGATGAAGCCATTCCAAGCTCGTATGATTCAAGCACTTTCAGCACAGTACCATTTTAGGATCAGTTTTTTTTTAGGTAACCATAAATTGCAATAAATAACATACCTGAAAAAGAACAGGAAAGTCATTGCTTAACGAATTTCAGAGTTAGATGTTTTTTTCTAGCATTTCGCACAGTGCTGCCAGGTTCTCTGTACCCGTGTTCATCCTGTTGTATTGGAACATGCAGCTCAGTTATTGGCAGTGTGCAGAAGACAGTCCACTCATTCCACCAACCTTATTGATTTCCCATTCAGGAGCTGCTTACAAAGTCTTTTGCAAGCCCCTCCAGTGTCTCCTTATTCCAGTTAAATGTTTATGTCAGCATGCACACACTGCAGCCTAAGTCTTATAAGAGCATGTACTGTAAGTGTGCAGACAGCACACACTGCACTAGGTGACATCCTTTATGTATTCCAAATGTGCTAACACACAGCCACACATGCTATTACAGTCCTCTTTTGGAGGTTTTAGTGAACTTTCCCATTTTAGTTGTCATTTAGAATGAGATGACGGTTTCTGACAAAATGCGGATGATGGGTCTGCTCAGCAGATTTTTTCATTTGAATCTGTCAGGAAGTAACAGGCAATCTTCTGTGTTGTGATAAATAAAATCTATGCAATACATGTGTTGGCAAGAAAGGTCCAAAAGATTTCAGTCAAGCGTAGCATTAAGACAAGCACAGTACAATTCAAACTATGGATGTATTGTATACAAAAGGGACAATATAATAATTTGACATACTGTACAGCACATTACCTTGTGAATTCATGATTTCAGTGAGTGGTATTTTTTTTGTACATTTCCTTGAGTAGCATAACAGTTTGATAAATATAAATCATATTAGATTTTAGTGATATAGGTATTAATAACTGATATATACATAGCTTGCTATTATCTTTTTTAGACTTTGACACATTAATTATTGTTGTTTGCACAACAAAGAAAAGCTCAAGTCCTACTGTAGGAGTAAATTAGAGCTGGTATTACTTTATAATATAGGATGAAATAGGTCACCCTTAAAATATATACTGCATATATACTGTCATACACACCTACAGTATATGACAGACACTACCCTTAGCCAGAGCAGTCCCAAAACTCACAATGACCTATACCTTTAAAAAGGTAAGTTATTCTGGACTTTATTTCTTTAGAGAAATAAAGTCCAGAACAACTTACCTTTTTAAAGGTATACCAATTATTTTTTTACAATAAAAAACAAATCATGTGCATTCCCTTTAAATACCAAACAAAATAATTGTGTGTACATTTCTAGACCTATACCAATTAACTAATAATTAAGCCAATCGCCCCTGGTATGGCTATTTACAATAAATTACAGTGCATATAGGGTCCTCTAGTGGACATTCTGCTGTAACTGCACCCCCTTCTTAATCCCCTTCTTCCACTTATAATATATACATGCTGAGAAATATTAAAAATGCAAGAAATCCTAACGTTTCCAGTACTACCTTATTGTGTTTTTAATGTCTCTCAGTTTATATATATAGTAGGAGTATACTGTATACAGTATATGAAAGTAGGAGTTGCTGGTTGTTTACGTTATTCTCCTGAATTGTTTCTAAGTCCCATTGCAGTAACTCAGATCCCAGTTTTATATGCAATAAGTAAGGTTCTCCCAGTAATTGATTTGAACAAAGCTAAATCCTGGTGGGACTAAATAGAATGTAGATTCATGGCCACTTGAGCGATAATGAAATGTTGAAAAATTTATTGCAAATTGGCATGTCCTAATTAGAGAGAGTGTGCATGTCCCAGCTCAGCTGTCTCCAGGTGCTTAGTTAATCAGAAGTTTCCTCCTTTGAAAATTAACAATAAATTGGATGGCTTTGAAATCAATGCCTAATAACACTGCACTGCACCTCAAGTGCTTGGGTGTTTATAGCAGGGGCACAGCTCAGAAAATGGGTAAGAGGACAGAGTGACACAGCAAGTTCCAGTGTTTTATCAAAAGGACTTGGGGTACAACTGACAGCTGTGATATCTCAACTTACGGCTTATAGTTTCTGAGGGGTCAGAAAGCCTCAGGCACTGGGGTTTAAAAGGATTTAGGCAATTGACCAGCACTCACACTGGCGGACCTTTGGGGGGAGAGGCATAATAGTCAAATCAGTCAGCTTATTCTTCACAGGCAGACACATGACAGGTCTGCTAGTCAGATTCTCTTAATCAAACCGCTGCCACACTCAAACCTCTCTTCTCCAGTAATCCGATAAGAACCAACAGCCCTGCTGAAATGCAGGAGTATTCAAATAGGATTTTCCCTGCTATTGTTCCCTAAAGCATTCAAATGTCCAGCACTGGCACACTAATTATTAGAAATAAAACCTTATCACAAACAAAATGTTTTCAGAATTAAGAAGTAAAATATGCTTTCCATCTGCACTTAAATAGTTTAAAAAGAATATATATTTTTTATTCCAATAAAGACACCAATGCAACATTTCCATAACACCAGTACTTTGACTAGATGCTTATCAGGCCTTTTGAAACTTGAAAAGGTGCATTTAAATTTAAAAAATCATGTCAATGACACTTTGTAGTAAAGGGCTCTGTGATTTTCTTTAATGGTTTAATCATTGCTTTCTAATTTGAAAAGGCTCAATTATTATTATGAACAAGGGATGTCAAAGCACTGACAGCTACTGTATGACAGGAGAGTAAATGCAACAAAAGCAGTAAGAAATGAAATGCGGCTTTCAAGAGTGCTTGATTTTCCATTCAGGTATGCCAACAAAGGCACGCAGCTTAAAACATGGTGTTTCCTAGTGGCCACAAAAGTGACAAGCAACCTGCAGTCATAAAAAGCTTCTTTTTGTAATTGTGAAATAGTGGGGCACTTGATACAATGCTGCCACCGTTTCATCAGCGATTCAAATCAGACTGGAATGGGTGCCAGACTGAGTCCTCCAAATTAACATTGACAGAATTCACTCACTTGTCATATTCCCACACAATCCTGCCAGAGTCCCAGCACAGCCATCAAGAATTTATGGGCAAATGTTAAGAGGAGTGCAAGTTCAATACGAGCTGACATTTTTTTTTCTCACCTATCGAACGAAGCAGCAGAGGAGAAATGCAACACTTCTGCTGACGTTTCACCACCTTGGCGAAGTGCGATTCACACAAGGCTCACAATGAAAGCAAAATACTACGGGCTTTCATCACAGTTTTGCATTACCTCAGGGAACAGGAAGTGTACAGTCACACCAGAAAAGCTAACAAAAAGCCCTCCCAATATACTTTCTTCAATAATAGAATAAAAAATGGTCCAGTACCTCCATCCTTTGCACAATTTTATGGCAACCCTGTTTACTCACACCTCAACCATTGATCCTACACATTGCAAATTAATAAAGCCTCAGAAACGTGATTTCTACATAGAGCTGGCATGAGCCCAGATGATAATAATAGAAGCACTTTAACTCAAAGCACTTTACAGTTAATAGGGACTCCTCTCCGCCACCACCAATGTGTAGCCCCACCAGGATGATGGGCCGGCATATATGTTCACCACACACCAGCTATCAGTGGGGAGGAGAACAGAGTGATGAATCCAATTCCTAGATGGCGATTATTAGGAGGCCATGACTTATAGAGGCCGGGAGAAATTTGGCCAGGACACTGGGATAACACCACAACTACTCCCTGGGATTTTTAATGACCACAGAGAGTCAGGACCACGATTTTACGTCTTTTCCAAAGCATGGCCCCTTTTTACAGTATAGTGGCCCCATCACTATACTAGGGCACTACGACTCACAAACAAAAGAGACATGTTCATTACATAGATTATAATTAAAAATGGTGTGGGGGAAGTACAGGACTGGTGGGCACCACACAAAGGCCTCTAAGAAGTAGGAGGCTGCTACAGACCCCAGTAGTCCTCATGCACCAGTAATCCTTGACAATCAGCAGTGAGATCTGTGCCAATCCTCTGACTGGCAGCCAGACATTCTCTTTCTAGGATGTAAGACGGCAAAGCACTGCATTCAAAAGCCCATCACAACTACGTCCGCGACAAGCAACAGGCTGCAAACAGGTGGAAACTTTTATACCTAAGTTGTGGATTCATCTTTGAGTGTGCGATGAAGCTGGAGGGGTGGCTTGGGAGTTGTTTTTATGAAAAAGAGCATCTTTTATAGAACACAGGACATTTTGTGCACGAGGGCATATCTTCAAAGAAAGGTATTTTTTAGATAATTTCTACATTCGGATTTTGCACTTTTTAATTATTAATCTTCAGATTCTGATGTATGTGCGTATGTGGTTACAGGGGGGCTAAGCGTAGGAGTATTAAGTACAAACATATATATCAAAGACTTCCAGCTCTGAAAGACATGAAAAATAATGAATATAGTACAAACTAAAAAAAAAATGGAAAAACAAATTTGCTTTGCTGCTTGCAGATTTCCTTGGAGTTTATGCCTTTTTCAGGCTCTAAGGTTTAATCTTTTTCAGTTTGCTATGTCCATGCACATGGGGATTGCATGCACTTGTTTCACATGACTTGCTGGCTTCCGACAGAATTCAGTACAGCAGTAGAATTAATTGCCTAACAGTCATAAACTTAACCTTTTGTGTGCCATTCGATTTCAACGCTCGGCATTCCTTTAACTGTTCAATTAGAATGACAAAATATGTCCTTAAAGTATTTTTTTCTGTTCTGGTTTTTCTTACTAAGTAGCTTGCCCATCTGCTGTAATCTCTAGTTTTCCTAACTCTTAGGATAGAATTCCACAATTGCATTGTTTGTCCTAGAAGGTGCCCTCACATCCATGGATGTGAAAGGTACAGTATGTCTCTTGGCTTTCATCAAATTAAACAAGGACAGTAAAATGTTTGAAAACTCCTCAGCAACCTTTGAAATATTTTGCAATAGAAACAATACATTTATTTCACATGTTGAATGTAGTCATCCTGTCTGTGAGTTCGTTTTCGGTTTTGCTGGGTAATTTTTAGCGAGAGGTAATTAAGTAGGAAGAAGTTTAGTTTACGTACACAATTACAGGGTAAAAAGTTTCTGAGAAGGGCTTGACATTTGTTTAGCAGGGCTTTCTGAAATATAGGTTTTTGCATTCCATTCATCTGTGTTTGGTTAGGATTTGTGATGAAGGGTGATGGTACATTAGACTGAATCTACTGTATGTATTCTACCATTCCATAGGCTTTCAATTTGATTGGGATCTGGGGATCCTTCTGGAAAGAGAAGACAATAAAATCTACCTGATGCTCCTCTCACCAACCTTATATTCCTTTCCATTGAGACTCTATTCATTTGACTGCAGGTTCCCAGTACTGAGGCCAATATGTATAGTATCTATAGAAGTAGTTGTAGCAGTGGCAGCCATGTTAGCAGTACAGTAGTTATAATGAACAGAACAATAATAACTTACTGAAAACACAACTACAAAACAGGTCACAGAAATGTCAATTCCATCCCCTGAGAAGGCAAAATGAAACATTCGTCTGTGTCTTCCTGTTTTGGAAAAGCCTGCTCTGTGCTCATTAAGATAATCCTAAATGCCAATTTCACGTCAAATAAATTCTTCTCGAGACCTGTGATGAGTAGTCACGCATTCTTAATTCCCCTCCAATTTTTGATTAGCGAAAGGGGAAGGAAGAAGGACCCCCCCAGGGGAGAAACAGCAATGACAAGATCGGCACAGCTTTTTAATATGTCACCAAGCGCTGGATCAAAATGTTAAGCGTTAAAAGATTAAGATTTGCATGAGATTGGCTTTATTTTATTAGTTTATGAGTTTCCGTCTCTTGACAACATGACTTGAGCTGTGATGAAAGGACTTACAAATAGGATAAGACGGAAGATACAGGGGATGTTGTTTTATTTTAATATTCCAGACTAAAATGCCTTTATCTGGAACATGAGCTCAGGACTGCTCATGGCATATAAGGACAGGTCTACACACTTGCTGGTAAACAGAAGACCTGTACAAAGAAGTCACAACAAGTATCTTTTTCATGGGCAAATATACAGTACAGTATTAGCGCCTCTCTCCTTCATTCAGGGCAGAATATCCATTGCCACACTAGGGGGGCTGTTCACTTTCTATGTCTACAGCAAACAATGATCACTAACAAGAAACAAGCCCTATAATGTCAGAATTTTGCAAGAGGTTATTTTTTTTCCGTGTGTATGCACAACTCTGCACAGTTCATCTCGTTTGATGTGCCATGTACACTTATGCTATCAGTTCTTTGGGGTGGGGAGTTAAGCTGACACCATCAATTGAGCACCATACTTACTGCTTCTTCACCTATTTGAAATATACGGTGTCATGCGCAATACCACTGTTTGCTGCAGAAATGTAGCAGAAATTCAGAAGTCCTTCCTACTTAATTACATTTTCTTAATGAATATAAATATGATCTTGATCGATAAATTGTGGTCCAGCAGGAACAATAATATATTATATGTCACTTCTACTGCAGGTCTTTAAAAAGATTAAGTAGATGAGGTCAATTTGAAAGGGATCCGGTGAAGTTTGTACAGTACTGTACATATCAAAAACACACAATTTCTTGCAATCCTATAACTCTTGTCAATTTCCAACCTCAAAAGGATTAGAACCATATTGATATGCCTCTCAAATGAAGCTTTGCTAAAACAGTTCAAAAGAGTGTAACAGTATGGTACCTTTTGTTAATTTTGTAACGTTGTATTCTTTCATCAATGTGTCATGCAGTGGATTTCCAACTCTCCACCCCCCATATTTCAAATGTACAGATACTCACGGTCCTGTCCCTGGCTTCTTTGTGAATCCAGCTTACAGTACTTCAAAAACCTTTCGCCTCCTTGTTCTGTACCACGTTCCCTGTGACGTTGCCCAGCCACTGACGTCAGTTTGAGTTACACGCTCTCACGTCGGACACACGTTTCAGAGCTCTCTGGAGGAATCAAGCTAAGCTCAGTTACTGAAGACAAGCCAAGAGGGAAGCACATAACTGAGCCCATGGCCTGTCACTACTGCAGCTCCTCATGTAGAACGCAGGCATCCACACTCTCTCTCTCCCACAACCTTGTCAAGTCCCACCACAGAGGCACTGGCACTTAACTCGTCTGGTGGGTATTGGTCAACCTCTGCTCAGCAGCACTGTGAATCTTTAAAGTATATTTGGCTTTTGGGAAGCCATCTATTTAAAAAATCAGTTTTTATACAACAGGATGTTATGAAAGAGTTCCTGGACATATAAATGAACTCTGGCTTTTTCTGGCTTGCAGATACAAGGTTCCCCAAGAAAGAAAATGGTCCAGATGAACCTGAATACAGTGGTATAGATTAAATTCCAAGCTATCATAGAATAAGACAACCAAAAATGTGTTATAAAGTGGTCCGGTATACAGTACTTAAAAGAAGTTAATTATCAGTTCTTAATAATTGCTGATTACAATTTGAACGGCACACAAACTAGCAACAGAAAAATGCTGAAAAAAGAGCTCTATCAGTAAATTACCTATGACCTGCAAGGGTGAAGTGAATTGCGAAGAAAAACTTTTGGGACTCAGTGTGACTCACATTCTGATAAAGAGAAAGATGGTATTGAATGTAAAATGAGTTTCTAACAAAAGCTTTCCTTATCAGGAAAACTGCTCTTCCAAATCCCCCCAACCCAACTGTGATAGCCCAGTCCATGGTCCTGAGAGCATTGTAGGCCAGCACAAGCCTCCACTGATTAGTTTCATTAAGTTAGAAGAGATTGTGATTAGCTCAAACAAGACACTTTTTGGGGCTGACGTTCACCTGCTAAATAAATTAAAAGAGAAAAAAACTCCAGATTAAGTTTTCTGCTAACGTTTTTTTTATTTAAATGGGATTTTCAGCCTTGCTCCGTTTGTCCAAGTTAAGCTGCAGTTAATTTAGAATCTAAAGCACACTCTGGAACCCTGTAAGAGGGAACTAATAGAAATTTTGCTCACCAGTGTTCCCCAAGCTACTAATCAGCACAATTTAGCACTTGCCTGTCAGTGATAAACCTCCCTTGTAACAAGAGGAAAGTGAAATAAATTCCAGGTAAATACTCTTTTAACCGAAGGACAAAAAAAAGCAAATGAGCAGTGGGAGCTGCTCTAGCCTTGCCTAAGGAATACTGCTGCAGATTCCTCACCCATCTAACAAGGTTGGCCCCTGCAGTAAGATGACATGGAAGATAACACTGAGCCTACCACAGCGCAGTGCACAGCAGGAGCCAAGCTGACAGCCCCCTCTGGTTCGGATAGGAAAACAAACCTGTAATAGACCAGCTTAGAGGAAATGCATTTATCAGAGCTCTAAAGACTTTGAAAAGCAGTGACATAAGTGGCAGATTTACTCACGCCAGCATTGTGCTCTGTGGGTTTTCAAAGACCGGGCAATAGCAAAACCGGCTCATGTTTTGACAGGTGTTGTGTTGTCATTGGAATGTCTTACACAGGGGTCACACAGACAGCCGTTTTGTCACTTGCCATGTTGCAAAGGCAAAAGTCATTTTTCAGGGACGTCTTATCTCCGTGCTTGAGTATTCATTGCTACTGCGATCAGTGTAGTGCCACCAAAAACCTGCTGAAAGCCACACATAACCCATGGTGATCACACAGCTGAGAAGATCCATCCTCTGGGGATTCTCATTTATTTTCCTGTTCAGAATTGAGGGGACTGTTCCGTAACCCGGTCAGCGGGTTTAGATTATAAAGTCTCCAGTTTAAAAGCAAAAAGTTCGATTGCAAGGGTGGCATTTTCTTTCTTCCTTTTGTTCTGTTAACAGACCTTCCCCATGTCATATTAATGAGTATACCAATGTAACAAGCGAAAAGAATAATTTATATGAATGCTTTAGACAAGAAAACGACTTGACTTGGGATCGTGCTTCAAGCAGGGCAATCTAGAGTTTATTTTCTTATATATGATTGATTACCGCAACTTTTTATTTGCACATAACTTTTACATTCTCTCATATCTACAGCTTAATCAATAAGCCACTGTATGGACCATCATAACTAAAGAGAAGGGATCATCCATCTACAAGGTGAGAAGCAATGTGTTCGGTACCACTGGTTCAGAACTCACTCTGAAAATCTCTACTTTTACCCAGCATATTAATTAATGGGCTTGTGTCTGACTAATGGCAACAATTTTCTTATTTCTAATTAAGTGTCTGTGCCCTGCATTGAGCAGATGCTACATTTCCAGCTAAAATGTTATGAAGAAGATTATGACAGCAATCTCAGTTCCCAAGACTCCGTGGAAGGCGTTGATGATTCCATTTTGTCATCATAACTGAGTGATTCATCGAGCAAAGGATGTGAAAATAATTTCCTAAGATCTATCAATGGTAATTATGTTGGAGATGATATTTGGGGAGTTACATCACAGGTAAGTTGAATGTGACTAGCATGGTGGGGTGATGCCTACCCAGTGTTAGAGGAAGCAACAGAAAACAATGTGCCCATGAAAAATCTGTACCAGGAAACATCAAGACATGATACATTTGTCAGTTAAATAAGGCTCATTTAAAAAGGAAGTGAAAAAACGAGATTGCAAAGCCTTTTGCTAAAATGAACCCCTCAAGCCCCCCTAAAGTTCCATTGAAATGTGTTTTATTACCGCATCGCATATCAGCTGCATTTAAGTTGCTGAACAGCTCCTTGATAGCAAGGTGATTACACAGCCAAAGGGCTTTAACACACTGAGTGCGGCAGCAACTTTAATTAGACTGTATTTACTATAGCCCAAATAACCATCTTGTCTCTTAAGGGAGGAATTATCATGGGGTGTATTAAAAATGTAAAAGGAAGTCTTGATGACTCCCACTGTTATTATTTATCATTTCCATATTCCCCTTGATGCTAAAAAAGTATGTATAATTTAAATACCAACTATGATCTCAACATAAAAGCCAGTAGGAATGTTTGCTAGGTTTTAAGAGGTTTGAGAAGATATAAAAAGGAACAGTAACACAATGGGGGGAAAAAAAGCTCCAAACATATCAATAAAAAAGTTTTCTTGTTATTTTAGGTACTTTACCCATTAACTTGGCTCTTGTTAAAGTTCTTATTATTTAGGTGGGGAGCTGCGTCAGCATGCGTAGGCTGCAAAGAAACAAGTAATAGGTTTATTCCATGCTGAAAAAAAGAAGAAAGAGAACACAACGTTTCGGCCGTGTAGCCTGAAGAAGGAATAAACCTATTACTTGTTCCTTCTTATTATTTAACCTCAAAGTCAGCATATTGTATTCTAGTATAGTATCATATTAATGTCATAATACTAGCTCACTATCTTTGTTAAAAAACATCTTTATGAAATAAATGGTCTTTATAATATTTAAAAAAATAATATTTCTCTAACACTGATCTGAAAACCAATTGCACGTAGTGTTTATGTGTTTCAGGTTGGTACCGTACATTATCTGTTCATCTGAACTGTTTCACAAACTCAACAAAACAGATGCATGAGAGATTACAGGGTTTAGATGATCACCTTGTCCAGTCCATCCCCGAACGGATTGTTGGAATGAATCTGGGTATTTGAAAGAACAGGGTCATGAAAGATGCACATTGAATGGACTTCACTATATGGTTAAGAACCAAATGATAACGTAGTCAGTCAGTTCTTTCTGCTTTACTGTTCCCTCACAAAGTACTTTTACCAGGCCTGTGTGAAAGTCAGACCTCTCCCTAAACCAAAGTTTAATTAAAACTCAAGGCCTATACTTGAACACATCAATTAAAACAAGTAAACAATATATCCCCTTGTCTTTAAGTCTGATAGATGTTCTATTCACCCACTAAGGAATTAGCTAATTACTATTCTAAAAACCCTAGGTGTTCCTCTAACATGGAAATGACCAAATCTCTGTTTCAAACTAGCGCATTCTCAGTCCGAAAGAAAGAAAGGAGCCCAGCTCAGCTACAGCATTAGAAGAAGACTCCACTCATCTACAGGTACAATGAGTTTAGCAGAGCTCTAACACTATGCACCTGCAGTCTGACTTAATACTGTGACACGCTAGGTGCAGAGTAACCATTGTTCCACATATCAAAAGACCTGCAATCCCGACACGTAGAGCAGAGCTTTTGAATAAGTAACCACCGTGACTGGCAATCACTCGAGAGCACCTGGAACCAATTTAATTGCAGCTACTGTATATGTTTTTCCTGATACTGACCTTCATGATATGACACAAAGGAAAAAAACACTCCATCTAATGCACACAGCCAAAGATTTTAATTAAAACTGCGTAGATGATGTGAACCTTGACAAGTATTAGTTACAAAAAACTCAGAGTTATAAAATTACATAGGCATTTAGAACTTGTAATGTAGTACTTTTAGTTTGGTTACTGGTATTAGATTATATTAATAACATACTGTATATTGAAAATCAATCCAATGTTCCACAGTTTAATGGGTCCTCTGGGAATATACACTAGATTATACAAACTTTTGGTCTTTCATTAGAAAATCATTCCCATGTGATGTGTTTAACAAAACACTGAAGTTGGCAATAAACAGTTTTGCCATGTTTCTCTGGTGTCGCACCAAGATTCAGGTCCCTGTTTCAAAGCTCTTATTCCTGCCTCCCGCTGTTTGAACCACTCTGCCGTAGTCTCTCTCTCCCGGCCCTCCTGAACTCTTCCTTCCCTCCATTTCCCCACCTCCCAGACCTGTTCTTTCCCATCTCGAGCACAGGGGTGGAATAAACTTCCCATTCATATCAGGCCATCATAGCCTTTCAGTGTCTCCTCAACTCTCATCTGTTCAGACAGCAACTGTGATCTCTGTCTTGCTGCTATTAACTTTTCCCACCGATCAAAACTGTTCTCTGCTAGCTAGTTTGGCCTTCCTTATTCACTGTAATCAATAATTCTTTACCTGCAATCAACATCTGATTACATCTTGATGGACAATGTTTTCACTCTGCATTTGTAGCATGCATCTATCTCACTGTGTTTTTTTTATTTTACTGTTTTGATTCCTTTTTGTACTTGCATATTTTTACAAATGGAGGTTATGAAATTAGAGAATAAACAAACGCAGGGCGGATAGATCAATAAGAAAAATAAATGATCATAACCCACAACTTGTAAAGATTTTCAGGTGGGTAGCTGTGTCAGCATGTGTAGGCTGCAAAGGAACAAGTAATAGGTTTATTCCATGCTGAAAAAAAGAAGAAAGAGAACACAACGTTTCGGCCGAAGGCTCCACGGCCGAAACGTTGTGTTCTCTTTCTTCTTTTTTTCAGCATGGAATAAACCTATTACTTGTTCCTTTGTAAAGATTTTGCCAAGAATTTCCCATTGGCCCTTACCAACCATGGCCTCCTAATAATCCCCCTCTATGAATTGGCTACATTACTCTGCTCTCCTCCCCACTGATAGCTGATGTGTGGTGAGCGTTCTGGCGCACTATGCCTGCCATCGCATCATCCAGGTGGATGCTGCACATTGGTGGTGGTGGAGGGGAGTCCCCATTACCTGTAAAGCGCTTTGAGTGGAGTGTCCAGAAAAGCGCTATATTAGTGTAAGCAATTATTATTATAATTATAATAAGAATATACCTGGGCTGTTGGTATAGTTAGAGGCACATGAGTTCTTCATTCTCTGGAACGGCTTTGGTGAAGAGAGTAATAATTCAGGCACACTTGATTAAACAAATATTTGTTAACAATGACAGTGACACAACACAGTACACACAGCTTAAATATAGAACGCACAAGTTGCTCTGTTTACAAGTTTACAGACGAGGCATTCCAGAGACCTACAGTACATCTAAACCGCCCAGAAAAACTCCAGATGCTACTCAAACTCATACTGTCTACAGTGACTCAAAGAAGAGATAAACTGCCTTTTTATAGGAGAGCCAGGAGAACCATGGGAATCTTCATACAGGAGTTCTCTTAGCAGGGTCCAAACACTCAGCTCCACTCTGGTCTTTTCAGATGATCTGGACAAGGAGTTACTGCTTGGCACACGCTTTAAGTTACAGTATGTCCTCTTGTTTCCTCTCATCTGTCTCCATGCCCTTTCTTGCTCTGTCCTGTCTTTTATCCTACATTTTTCACTTTCCTTCATTTACCCAGAACTTGATTAACTAAGGGTAAAACAGAAGATTCTTTTGATCAATGTGTCTCAGCAAACTAAGTAAAACAACCCTTGATTTGAAGTTCTAGGTAGTCAAAATACTACTGAGGTGTTACCCATTGTGTCTAGACACCTCATTCTTCCTTTATTGTCCTTCATGGGACAGGCAGGTACAAAGATTTTTCACATTACATACATTTAACACAACATGAATCCATTTAATAAAAACATAAATGCATACTTTTATTAATTATCTTCTCTTATTCACCAACACTGAAGAATAGTCTATCTACAATTATAAAAGAAGGCTTTGACAGTAAAGCAATGTTAATTAAAATTTTAATTATAGCTTCGCTGTGAGACGTGTTTGAGCTAGAAGCTGCAAGTGAGCCTACGTGATAAAAAAAAGTTTAAAAGAAACATGCTTTTCTGAAGGAAGACAAACTGTAGTTGCTTCAGTGCCAATTACTAAGATAGCACATTTTCTACATACAATTATGAAAAAGCCTGTCATTCTGAAAAGTTGTTAATTAGAATCAGATGAATACTGCAGCTTGCTGTCACCTTCAACCATATCTGAGAAAATAATTCCTACCATTGCTTTAACTTGCCAAACCCACAAATAATATAGATTGAGCAGTTTGGCAGCTTTCAGCTGTAACCTGAAGAAGGCTCCACAGCCGAAACATTGTGTTTCTTTTCTTCTCTTTTCAACATAGAATAAACCTTTACTTACCTTCATCTACCCTGAAAAATACCTTATGAATATTTGTGTAGGTCCACTACAGTATTATAACAACAGGAAATCCACAATATTATTTATTATTATTGTTGCATTTATCAAAAGAAACAACGTTTTTTAATGACCATTAATATATCTCTTTCAGACGCTACTAGGGCCTAGGGTAATACACATCAAATTGACCAAATCTTTATATTTAGCACTCATCCACCAAAAGGAGGATGCAATTACAGACTAGAAGGTTTTACTTCTGCATGTGTATAGTGACGATAAATAGCAAACAAAATATATGGTACATTTAAATTTCTAAATATCTTTGGGAAAATATGCCATGTAAAAGATTGATTCATAATGTGATTACTATAGCCATCCACGATGCATGAAGAACCTCATTTGAAAAATATGGCACACTTTTGGTTGCTACATTACAAAAAAACATTGCTGGACTGAAAGCGGGCCAACGAAAAGTAACGAAGGTTCATGAAATGTCCTGCCAAGGCAGGTTAAAAGAACTTGAACTGAGTTTCAGGACTGTTCCATTCATAGATAATTTAAACAAATGATGTTTTTAAATCCCCAACTCTGCGGTCCCAGTTCTGCCAGACAGCTCTCATGCTATTATGCCAAGTAAGCTAATCTGAGACGTTAAAAAAAAAGGTGTATTCACTTCTCATAAGCTGACTCACTTTGGACAAACTAAAGTCTAATCTAATAGGACAAAGAAGCACTCTGAATGCACGCAAACCATGGGACACTGCTCACATTTCACCTGGGATTTAATAGAAGTGGAAGGTGGCCCAAATAATATCTGAGTAATGAGAGAGACATTGCATGGCTGAGCTGAAACTGTCCATTTGAAGATTTCACGCAGTCCTCAGAGTTACAAATTGAGAAGTAAATAGCTTTGGTGGTGAATACTTACTGCTGCAGAATGCATCACCTTCAGTCCAGAAGGCAATTTAATGACTTACTTGCATTAGGAAAGATCAAAAAGATGTCACCATTAAATATCTCACAAAGTCACCTTCAATTTTAGGTACATTTCCTTGCGCAATTCATCTTCCCATTTCTAGGCATACCAATCATCAGAGACAGTCAAGGTGGCTTTTTACCTGAAACATTCTGGTTACAGTATATATCTAAATACCTGTCATCACAACTCATCAGTAAAGCCAGAATATTTCTTAGTATTATTTCTTTCTTCTTTGTACAAAGATAAATGCCACATTTTCCCTTCATTTGAGTATCATGCAAACTCTTAAACACTTTCACAACTGATTGAAAGACCAATGGTTTTTAAAGATATTTCTGCATTACTTTGAAATTATGTATCAAATTAGTGTTTCCCAATTTTTTCTGTTGTTTTGCAGGTTCTATATAAGTGTATGTCTATTTTTTTAACAAAATAAATAATTGTCTGTTCAACATATCATCAGTATTATCTGTTTGAACAATTATTATTATTATTATTATTATTATTATTATTATTATTATTATTATTATTATTATTATTATTATTATTATTGGATTGTCAAAATCCTTGAAGGAGGAAATACTGTAGTTCCTTTTTAGGTTGATACAAATTCAGTGAGCTGATTCCTAAATCTTAGCTATGGGGATAAGTTTGGTGTCTCTGTTTAAATTATTGCACAACTATATTTCACATACTGTAATAACATTTTTCATATTGATTATAAGTGTTTCCGTATATCCTGATGTCTGCAGAGCAAAGCTACTCAACTTGTGTCATCTCCAATCCACTCCAATGCTTTAGTGAAATACAGTACAGTATGTGCAGTATGCAGACGTAAACAGCTTCTTCATTGCTAAAGTGGACTTTCTAATTATCAATTACATAACTAAGGAGTTGGCTTTAACAAAACTGAGTGACAGAGTGGATTGGTGGGGCTGCTGGTTGAGTAACCCTGGTCCAGATGATCACTGTAAGAAAAAACAACTTGATTTCTGCCAGGAGCCTTTGAAAAACTGGATTGCACTGCTGGTGACTGCAGGACAAGCAGTGAGCATGCAATATATTGTACATGTATGAGTCACGTTCACAGGCTGGAAGTATTTAAATTGGTGGAAGCTGTCACTTTCAACTAGAGCTGGAACCAACCTCCAAATGTCCAAAAAGGTCCTATAGCTCAGCAAACACTGACATGCGAAACTTCGACTGTAAAGGGAATTCTACCAGCAGAAAACAATGTATGTCACCCTTCTGTGCTTACTACCGCCAATAAAAGATGAAAAAGAAAAGCTGCATGAACTTCAAGCAATACTTTGATAATTGCTTAAGGAGGAAACCAATTTTCACCATAAAAGCACAATTTTGTTTTTATTGAGAAGGTTTCACAATTTCTGAAATTTCCGGTTACAATCAAACAATTATCGGGAGGCTAGGGGTGTCTGCTGAATGGAAGACAGTCTATTGCACATTGTGTTTAGGAGTAGAATGCCAGGAATAGATTGCTTCTTTTGTGCACCATACTGTGGACACTTCCGTCAGAGATCCCTCTTAGTACTTGTTAAAAACCCATCTTACCAACACCTTTTGTGCTGTTACAGCTTACTTTCAACATTCACTCAGAGTTTCAATGATTGCATTTACTATCTGGACCAGCCACTTCGGGGGAAAGGGTTTGAATTACTGCTTTGAAAAACAGTTTGTTACAAATGTACTGACAGTACTCATCTGAAGCAAGAGTTCAGTTCTGGAAAGTGTTGTGTAGGTCCAATGTTACTTTAGTTGGGGTTCACTCTTGAACTATGTTCACTTTAACTATTTTATACTGGCATGGTAGCATGTTCCTCTCCTGTTCTATTTTCTGCACTCTTCATGAGCTTAGCTCACATGACCACATTTTGTAATATAATAAATACACTTTATCATGCAATAAAATAAAAAGATCATGGATTAAATAGACTCTAGAAACAATGCACGACAGGCTTACAAAAAGTTGGATTTGCATAGGTCAGGTGTTATGTAACCCAGGCAATGACTGTATTAGAAAATATTTTGGAAGTCAACATGTACGTTTAAATAACTTTGAAATCTACCAACATACTCAAACACTGGGGAATATGTTGCACCCTGTGGAACAAAATTGGGGAAATTCATGTTTTCTGCTCAGTTTAAAGCCACAGGCTGGAGGACACAGCGTTTTAAGGCCTGCATGCGCTGTATTAGCAATGTTGCCAAAAGAACCAGAGGGGATACAACTCTAGCTGCTTACATTTCAGAAACTTGAGCTCTGGGAGCAGTAGAGCTACTGTCCTTATTTTCCCTGAAAGATCTCCACTCCATAAAAAAATGAATTAGTTGGATGATTTACCCCCTTTAAAAGGAATCAGGCTCTGGGAGCTACATAGGGATGGATTCTGGAATAGCTCTGCTGGGACTCTGATAGTCTGCAGTGTTGCTGCATGCTTATACTTGTATTTCTCCCTGCAGAAGAGCCAGTGCAAATGCGCTTTGTAATCTTAAGGTGTACTGACAAGACACATCAATTATGCACCAACACTGATGTGTGACAGCATCACTCAGTGCACTGTTAACATACAATAAACTCTCAAAAAGTGAAATAAACACCAAGACCATTGCCATTAACATAAAAAATGTTTCTATACTGTGACATGAAGATGAAACAGTTTTCCTATTTGCAATACCTTTTTTAACTTCAAATACCACAAGGGATTATGAAAAGGCAATATTGTCATGGGATTGTTTATTGGCTCAAAGTGCATAAATGATCTTCACTTCTCTGGAATTTTGAAAGGATAAAAAGGCACACACCAAACCTTTTGACTATCAGAAGCATTTACAACATTACAAATTATACTGGAAAGCATCTTTTTGTCTGTTAAAAAATATTCCAATTGAATTGAATTGAATTAGCCTTGATTTCCCCTAAGAGAATTTGTCTTGTACACTAGGAGCACAAACATATGCAGTACCATACAGTATATGATAATAATACAATACATTAACAGTACAATATCATAATACAAAACAATATTAGTTCAGTCTGAACTCTTTCAATAGCATAGAATTAAAAACAACAATTAGCTTGTAAAAAATCTAAAAACAACAACAATAATAATGCGCTTGTATAACTAAAATAGCTTAATTACATGGCCCTAAAAAACAGCAACAAGGTCAAGCAAGTACACACAGCAGGCTCTGTGGATATTATAGATAATACAGATAATATAGCATTCTTGGTTGGCATGCCTCCTGCTTCTTCAACAGTGTATAATGTCTACAGTATATACAACCTTCTCTTTCAGATAAAAAGAGTTTATTTAATCTAAATTAGTCTTGGAAAAAGAACTCTATTAGATTGCTTTATTTTACTCATTTTTAATTCACAAGGTGTACCAATGACATATTTTGATATTCTTCTTCTGAGGTCTCAAATTTTAATTGCAATTACCAGACCTCAACCCCAGTAAGCGACCGTGTAAAGGTTATACAGAGCAGTTGCACTTTAGTTAGCATTATTACATTATTAGGCTTTAGCTGTTTTTTAATTAGCTGATCTCAGCAGCAGCTCAAAGCAAGTTAAAAATGGACTGGAAATCTACAGTTGCCTATTGCTCTGTCAGGGTGATTTAATATCTGTGAAGAACGAGCAGGAACATTTCCTTTACTTCCCCTCTGTTACTAAAGCTCACAAACCACCTCTTGACAGGGAAGAGCACTGTGGGTTCAGAAGTTCATTAGCAAAGCAGGTTCGTTACAATGAATATTAGCCTAGCAAGAGAAATAAGCACGTTTATTATCAAAATTAGACAGTCAGCACTTAGGCAGTTCCCACAGTCACAAATGTCTGCAAAGCTTAAGTAGCTAGATTGCCAGTTTGCAATCTTTTAGGACTACCAAAGTAATAGATCTTATAACACTGTCAGGAAGCACTAATTGTCATTAGCTGATTATGCGATTTCCAGTTAGAATCGGTTTACTAGTTGCTTCCTTGTATATAAGGTTGATTGACCCTGTATTCGGGGCATTGTCAGATTTGTAACATCTCCACTGTCAGCTTGTACAGTCGGACTTGCTCCAGTACTTCCTGGTTACGGACGTCTTCATGAATCCTGCTCCATGTTCCTGGGTTGCGAAGTTCCTGGTTTTCCGGGTCCTGGTTTACCCCGTGGGAATGGCCTCGTATCCGGTTCCTGGTGACAAATGCCTTTGTATGGAGCAGTGCTGGTCTTGGGGCTTGGGACTCTATATTTGGCTTACAGCATCTGGTTTTGGAGGGACTCAGTGTTTTGTCTTAAACCTGTATTTGGACTTGTAAATCCTGATATCCTGTTCACCTGATATCCTTGACCTTAGATTGTGTTATAGACAATGTTATAGTGTTATTTCCCATGGGTATGTTATTAAAACTTTGTATTTAAATGTATGTTCAGACTATACAGTAGTTTTGGTTCTTGCCCTTTAAGGGTTTCCACTGTGGCGCAGAGGGTCTGTTTAAGTTCTTTAGCCGTTTTTAATAATGTGGAAACCGTAACAAGCA
Organism: Lepisosteus platostomus; assembly: GCF_059453375.1. Taxonomy (NCBI): domain Eukaryota; kingdom Metazoa; phylum Chordata; class Actinopteri; order Semionotiformes; family Lepisosteidae; genus Lepisosteus; species Lepisosteus platostomus. Next base: position 5,158,294 of record NC_142613.1, read on the forward strand.
CTATCACATCCACGAAAGAAATACTATGCTGTAGGAGACGCCATCCTTCAGATGAGACATTAGACTAAGATGCTGACTTCTTGGTCATCACATATGCTATGGCACTGTTCTTAAGAGAATAGGTGTTAATATCCATTTTCTAGCTAAATTCTGCTCTGGGTTTACACAACCTGGACTATCTGAAGTCCAGACATCCATATCTCCGTTATTTAAACACTTTATCCAATACAGGTCATAGGAGATCCAGGGCCGATCCTGGCAAGCTAGGGAAACAAGGCAGGATACACTTTGGCACTGAGAGCAGTCCATCACAGGGCACACACTCACACCAGCACCAGTTTTTCCAAAAGCCAATTGAAGGGGAACTGCAACCCCAATTTCTCAGACCGGTTATTATTTCTCGGTAACAAAATAAATTAATAGATGGTATCTCAAAATGTGACCAATTTCTCACCAAGTGTAAAATCGTGAACTTTGTGAAAGCGTTGTATGGTCACCATGATGTCGCAAACCGCTGGTCTTGCCACGGGTGAGAGTGAGAGTTCACGCAAATTGTCACTTGGAAGCGGCCCTTCCTGCTCACTAGTCACTCTAAGCAAATAAGAAACATGATCTCCTAACAATATTTATTATTAGGAGTATATTTTAGTTGGTTGGTCTTTTTGTTTTGCAATATTCAAAAGTATTTAAATCTTGTATGTGTCAGTTTCAAGACCATATTTTCTTTGAATATAGTAGCAAGATATGCTTGTTCTAAAGCACGTTTTCAAGATGATAGCGCCACCTTTGCGTCATTAGAAGTTTTGTTGCATTGTTCTGAATCACAGACAACTGCGCCAATAGGGCATACATTGAAACTTCGTCTCTTTTGTGATGGAAATTGCAGGTTGCACGCATCACCGTGTACTTGGTAGCTTCATTGTGGTTTGAAATACACTCATCATTGTCAATTCATTATAACCCTGAAATGTAAAATCAGCGTTGCAGTCCCCTTTAACCTACCAGTATGTCTTTGGACTGTGGGATGAAAAGGCAGCAATGTTTCCCCCTTATTGCGAGTGGGGAAGCGATTTTTGCACTTCATCACCTGATCTGCTGTATAGTGAGACTGTTGGCCAGGAAGAGGGACCAAGTATCTTCATGTGTGTCCTCTGCACTCCTATACGAGGAGCGCTTTGGGACACATTGGGATTGAAAAGTGCTACACAAATGCAAGCAATTAGTACAGTACTGCCATCACTGAATAATATTGTACCTGTGAGTAAAACCAGCTCCCCCCTGCCCCAAAAATGACTACGACACACATCAGAAAAAGAGCTTTTTTTTCCCCCAGTATACAGTACCTTAAAAGAGCTAAGCAACAAACCTGTACAGTGTATGTTTGTCTCTGAGCTAGACATTGCAATCCTGAGTGCACAGAAGCTCAAAAGCTACAAGAGTACTCTTGGTGGCTCTGCATTTAGTTGGCCTTATTGAAGCACTTTAAAGCAAGTGTAAGAGATAAAGTTCTATGAAATTACATTTTATCCGATTTTTTTATTGGAGACTTTACTATTTGGGGAAATGTCTATGGACTCCAATCGCTCACCAGTAATAAAAGTCAAAACAGACACTCGGGAAAGACACGCTGCAGGGAAATGTGCTGGGTAAGTTATTAAATAAATGTTGCATCTTATTTTATTGCATATTGATCCCATCAATCATCATGTTACATGCTAATTGAAGTTTAATTACAAGGAAATTGCATTGAGAGCATGTTGTTTTATATAATTACACAGTAAAACCTTGATTCAGGCTGGCCTTGTACTGCATAGGTAATCTTTACCAGTAGATGCACTGTGACGATGGGATCCAAACAAGGTAATCACATTGGTGCTATCGCATAACAAGGCTGTTAAATTCGTTCCCGTAACATGCATTACCCCCACTAGAAAAATCCATAAATGTGTAACGACAAAAGAATAAAAACGGACAAATATTCCCAGTTGCGTGTAACAGTTGTTCACGTTCCACAACACTAAGCATGGACTTGCAGGGAATTAAAGTATACAGCTGCGCAGAATCATTCCCTGGGTTTTAATCTGATTGTGAAAAATTACCTCTCGGTAATCTTTCTCAATTTTCAAAACAACAACGGACGTAAAAAGGACGATTTTATAACCCCCTGAAAGTTCCTTTTCCTACTGTACTATCTGAAACCATCTGTGTGTATCACCTTGATCCCCATCTACTTTAATAGCTTCGCCACTGGTCAGTGTCTTCTATTTTACGGTTGGCAGCTCGGTTTGCATAATTTAGAGACAAACTGGAGTTGATTTGGCAGCTTCAATCAATCCTTGTCAAAAATCCAGCAGCGTTTCTAATGAAAGAGCAGGACAGAGATGAAATCTGCCAAACTAGGTGCACTTTTTTATTGCTATTATGCAAAGTAGAGATCAGCTGGCTGCATAAAACGGAGCCTTTCCCTCTTTCAAACATTTCAAACTGCTCTTAAACAAAATGACTTTTTTTTCTTAAAGTTATAGGAAAGATTTAAAATGATCGCATGCGTTGATCCTCTGGGCTTTCCGTACCTCAGAAGTCTTTGAAACAGGTTTAGGGACAGTACTCTCGGAACAACGTCAAAAGAGCAGGCAGTATTATGCGTTAGAAATTTTCGTCTAAACTCAGAATGTATTTTCGTATGCTCTACGTTATTTGTAATGTCTTCTTTCTGATTATATGTTTTTTTTTTCATGGTGTTGCTTGCCAGGACCGTGACATTTAGTTTAAATTGGAAAAACTAAATTATTTCTTTTCCGTCACTGTCCCGCTGCTTTTCTTTTATTTGATGGAAGTAAAGTGCACGGTGGCAGCGTTTTTAACCGTAAAACTAAAAATGAGTTTCCACCCGAGTTCTGTTGCTGAAAACCTTCTTTTAAGTTTCATAGTGCATTTACAAGCCTCATTAATCTGTTTACACGCCACTGTCTTTTTTAATTTGGGATTCAAACGGCACGGCCTTATTCTGACCCCCCAACACCTCTCTGTGCGTCACAGTTACATAATTCTCCCTGTCTGGGTCGATTCGATCTTTTTGTTGCAGCTCACACTCCTTCTCAAAATCAGTGTGAGGTGGTCCTTCAGTGCGTGCAACCTGAACTTGCTAAGCCATCCATTTTCAAACAGCTTTATCCAATACAGGGTTACAGGGAGCCAAAGTCTATGCTGGTGAGCAATTTGTGATACCCCTAGACAGGATGCCAGTCCATCGCAGGGAACACACAGACATATACTGTACACACACTTGCTCCAGGGCCAGAGAATATACAACTCGATGCAGATAGCACCCCAGTAATTGAACCCAGGGCCCCAGCACAGTGAGGCAACAATACTATACAACCATGCTGAATTCATACTAATGAAGTACAAAACCCACCTAGAGCAGAAGTGAATATTCTGTTCCAGTTCCAGCTGCTGGATGATTTATAGAGAAAACCAATTTGAAAAGTTCTTGATTATACCTAGAGCAGCTTGATAAGAGCAGGTACTTCTTCATCCAAGAACCTGTCAAACTTGGGTTGGAAAGAACTGAAATTCAGACAGCTATTTTTATTCTTCCATTCAGACAGGGTTACATAGTTGTATTTTTGTGTGACTCAACAAAAAAAAACAAACAATAAATTTATCCCATGAGATGATAAGGCTTGAATTGAAATTTGAGCTTATTTCTTGTAGCCACTCTTGTCCTGAAAGATGAGAGGGCTGATTACTGAGTCATCCTACACCTATGCTTGCAATTTCAACTGCTACTGTGTGCTTCGACTTCGGGAACCCCAGTCCCACTTAGTAATATGGCACAAATTCAAGCCCGCACTGTCTGGGTCTTAAGTCTCAGTCTGTGCTCCAATTGAGTGTCTTTTGTTAAATCTCCACTCTGATTCAGTGCAATACTGTTTCTTATATACTGTGTTTCTAGGATATATTATGAAATTTATTGGTCTAATAAAAGCATTTTATAGTGTGGAGCCAGAAATTGCATTGTCAATATAAAAGCATCACCTGCTCTTTCAATCCAAAAAAAAAAACATTATAAAAGTTAAGGACCACTGACGAGGTTAATTAAACCTAGTTCTGTGAGACATTATCTCAGCTCATTTAAAGTCTGCGTCAGAGAAAACACAATTTTTAGGCATATTTTTTAAAACCTTTGGCTTTGTCAAGCCTTACCTTCACTTAAAACATTTAGGTTTTCAAATACAAAACTGTATTAAATCTAAATCAAGAGCTAATGAACCTCATATAGCTACTGTATGTAAAATATGGGCTAATAATATCATTCAAGCAATAAATTACAAATAACTTATGAAATTGTATAATCCAAGTATTGTAAAGGTTTTTAATGGTGCAAAGGTAAATTTGTAAAGGTTTTTCCACCATATGGCTTGGATGCTAACAACATAATTTGAATGTTAATTAGGAAGTCAGCAGTGAGTTCTTATATACAAATTAAACAAGCCAACGAATGTAAAGAGACAATAAACTTAATACTTTGGCATTAACTCACCTGTCTGAGGAAATTATAGTGTTGTCACAGGCCCCCGTCTTACAAGGAATGAGCTAGGGAGGCAGCTGCAAAGGCGAAGTTGAGAGCAGATAGAATAGATGTGTCCAGAGCTGTGTTGTGTGCAGTCAGGGAGTATTTTTATGTCGGAGGGTGGATGTTTCACCTTAGAATTTGACCTTCTTCTTAACCAACATTTGCTTCATGTGTTTCATAGTTAACGACATGATTTAAGTTTCCTATAACTTTGAAGTAATTAAATTAGTCATGTCTTCTTTTTTATTACCCTTTCTATTGTTATTGAGGAACTATTGAAGTGCAGTTACTTTCTAATGCTGACCTCATGCTTTTTACTGCCTACAAAGTGTGACCAAGGGCATTGAGCTTTATATGTGAAAGATGGGAGGAAAGCATTAATATTCTGACGTTGTGCAAAGTGAGGGTCTATTTTAAAGCATGTGGCTTTTTGGTGGGATTTCAGATGTGTGTGACAGATCCCATTTCACAAGGTTCGGCCGACACGTTGCTCTGAAAAACACTCTTTTCAAAAATCAAGGGAGTGCGCTTTAAATGTGTGAAATCCCATCTACATAAGAAATATCACATTCTAACATGTGTATTCAAAAGATAAGGCGCGCATGCCAGCAAACTATTTTTCCTCTGAATTTCAAGAAGTCAACAACCTGAAGTAACCGCTGTCACAGAAGAAAAATTGCTACTTTCCCAACAATTTGGGGGCTTTTTTCTCTTTTGTTTTTCAAAATGTTGCGTTTCCACACATTGTTATCGGTGTCTGCCTGTTCAGCTCCGAGCAGGCACCTCTTGAAGGAGCCTTGATTAGCCTGTAACAAAGCTTTCCGACATCTTTTATTCTGCACAGACCTGCACATAAACTTCTTCTGTCTGTTCAGCAGATATGTTGTCTGCATGAACACATCAAATACTGACATATTGCTCTGAAATACAGGGATTTAGATTTTTTTTTTTAATGCAGCAAAAAATATAATCTTTTCTGAAAATTATACGGAAAAGTTCCGCCTGAAAATAGAACTGACAAAATTGATACTAATAAAGTGTGTTATACATAATGGTATAATTGTTCAAGTAACTGTACAATGTTTTTTTTTTTCTAAGACTGGCAAAACATGTTTGATACAAGTGAAGAGACACTTGTTAAAAGGTTTAAGGTTAAAGTCGGTAACCTGGCTTTTTTCAATAAATAGATATGAACTACTGAAAAACCAACCAAGCTGGATGAGCTCAATGGCCTCCTCTCATTTATAATCTTGTTGCTCTTACATATGCATTCTTATTTTAACACATGGCACCACAGTTCAAAGCCAAAGATTTAAATTGATGTAAGTATTGTATCACACAGAATAGAGAAATAATTTTCACAATTAAAGTCCCCCCTCCTTAAGGGTGCTCCAGCCCTTTCACTTAAGACTTAATTCTGTGCACCTGATCCCTATTCCCAGCCCACCTTAAAAGCCAGGCGCTGACGCTCATCCGGGCTCTACATCTGGTTTCCGCACCGTGCGAGTCCGGGACCTGGAAGCGCCTGGCCCCGTTAAGGTTTTAACCTCTGTCCTGTTCCTGTTCCTGTTCCTGTTCCTGCTCCTGTTCCTGTTCCTGTTCCTGTTCCTGATCCTGTTCCTGTTCCTGTTCCTGTTCCTGTTCCGACCCGGTTCGTGTTTTTAATTCCGTGTTTGGGATGGATCACCTGGCTATGGACTTCCTCTTGTGTTTTTGAATACCCGCTTTGGATTACTCTTTTGGATTGTTTGCCTCGGCCACACCTTCCCCGTGCACCAGCGCACTTTGGACACGCCCCCCCTGTTTTCAGCCCCGTATTCCTGCATGACCTTTTCCTAGTGTTTCCCCACTTCTTCGGATTGTGTCGTCCACATAGGGTCCGGAAAGAACTGTTCGTTACAATAATGTGACCTTAATCATACATGAACTCCTGCCACCCAGTCAGAAAGGATGATAATTGCAGCCCCTGCTCCTTTTACTCCAGGGCTGACTTTCTGACAAAGGTGAAATTCTGATGTATTTAGTCAAAATGAAGACATGGAGTATTGCTTGGGCCTCGTTACCGGCTGTATTGTGCTGAGATAGTTCTGGTGTTGATCTCTTCTGATAGATCTATAAACGCCTCAAGCAGCAAGCATTCCAAAGAAGCCAGTGATGTCCCGATTGCTTCCCAAGTGCAAGCTCTTCCTCTCCTTCGGTCCAGCTCATTGCAGGTTGTATCCACTGTACACACAGTTAAGCTAATAACCTTGGAACTATTCCTTTTGAATCCTCACGTCCGTGGGGCGCATTTCCCAGCCGGACATGCCATTAATCAATATTTGGAAATGATTTGGAATCAATTGTGCAATTGTTTATCTTGCAGAGGCCTTTGGCCCAGCTCTCTGCTATCACATAGCTCCAAACAATCTCTGCTTTGTGCACTGCTTCCCTGGGGAGGTGCTCTCTTCTGCCGTTTGGATGCAGGACGCTGCAACAATCAATCATCCATACACAGATGGTATTAATTTGATAGCACACTAACTCCAAATGAACTGTATATGTCAGCAACATCGCCTTAAATGAGAATCATTCTCTGCAACTTTTATCAAAGGCAATTCAGTGTAGATTTAATTAACTTATGAGATACCAACCAAATGCCACACATGCTGGCATCCAAGAGCAGAAATCTATTGATGTTCAGCGATGGGAGTGTTGCTGGGTGACTGTACAAAAGAGAGTAAAATGAAAAGGCACACAAACAGGCTCTCCTAGAGACACAGAGGGATATAAACCAGTATAAAACCCTATAATTATGTAATTCAATCACTGTCCATGATCCATGCTCTAGATTGTTGCACATTATTCTGGGTACAGTAAATTAAAAAGTCAAGTTCAGCAACTGAAGATCAAGTTCTGGCTCAAATAAAACATTTTCTGAAATGAGAGGTTAATGCTTTGGTAAATGTTTTTTTATTGTTTTTTTTTTGTTTGCATTGTAATTGGAAAAACTAAATTTGTAAAAGGGCACAAAATCTTATTTTATTTTGCCAGGCAAATTCTTAACATCAAAAACCAACACACTACACTTGTCTTTCACAACACACTCATAGTTGAGTGAAACTGGACAAATGACTCTGAGGATGATGCTATGTGCTTGTGTCTTGTTGACATTTAAATTGACCTACAAAAATGCCCATAAAAGACACTGATATAACAATCTCCATGTAGAACCATGTTGTTCAAGTTTACTGAATAAGGTGAAAGGTTTGGGCATTAACAGATTCTTGACAATAACAATCCTGTAACAATTCATATCCAGGGGGATTCAACACACTGCTATGCAGAATGTGTTGTTTATAAAATAGCATTCACAGCAAAACATAAGATGCAGCCACTGGGTTTTTAGAGCAGAGCTAATTGGGACTGCTTGTTATATGTAAAGATTTGCTGTACAGTGCAATACCTTTAATTAGTTCTTAGTGTAATATTTAATTATGAGTTGATAGAACTGATGTATGCATGTATACGATCTACAAATAAACATAGAAGGAATTAAACTAGGGAAAAAAATGATTCATGAATACTACCCTAGAGTATATTGGAGATTTTAAAGCCACATGACAGGACACAACACAGTAACAACCCCGAGAATGTGATGCAGATAACATTGGGTTCAACAGACCTGCAAACTACCTGATGACGCCCCACTTCTTGCATGTTCATTAACTTGAAGTGAAACAAATACTGATGCAGTTTCGCTGCCTGTGCTTGTTACAGATGTCCTTGATAAAGCAGTCGGCATTTTAATAATTTAAGAAATTTGGCCGTCTTCTTTGCCAGTTTCTGGAGCATCTGGAATTAGGATTTTTCCTATATTATAATTGGTAATAAGGTGCTTGTCTCTTTCCCGGGTGTATGCTTGGCATGGTGCTACCATATGCTGCATTAAGACAGGAATTTAATGATATTTCACATTCTAATTTAATGAGATTTCACTTTCTATTTATAACTGCTACATATATACAGTAGTATATGCTAACTGTATACGTGCCTGCTTCTCACATGTAGAAACAACAGATTTCCTCAATCTTTCCTCTTTCTTGTTTCAAAAACCACATTCCCGATCAAAATCAAAACACAACTTGAATATTGTCTTCTAAAGCCTTCTAAAAACTGAAATAAAGGTCCCACTTTAAAGAGAAGGACACATGCTTTCAACGTAATTATTATGAAGATCATCACAAAAGCAATGAAGAAACAAGAACCAGAGTCATGAATGGATGTACTGCAGGTTCCCATCATGTTCCAGACATCATTCTGTTTGTATGTTATACCACATGTCAGAACTTGTCATCCAATGCGTGGGAGACAAGATCAATGACTGCAGAAGGAAACAATCAACCAGACAGAGCAGGCCAGTATCCAACTTTGCCTACTTTCACAGAACCATCATATCATTATTTATAATGTCATTATACTGTATATCCTACCCAGAACGAGTTGGATGTAGGAAATTCAATTAGCTTGTTTTGTTTCTTATTACAGAGCTTTAAATTAAGTATTCAATCAGCACATGTACTGAATTCAGTGAAGACTGAGCAATCCAAGAAGTCCGAACTTATTACTAAGATTCAGAGGAACAACACATGAAAAATTCAATCATGGGTTCGGAATGTGCCAACAACACTGTAATAATCTCCTGCTAAACATTAAAATGATTTCACAAAACAGATAAATGAAACAAGTAACAATGTCATTGCTAGTTAAAGACAAATTAAAAAAAACTTTATTACATCTGTCTTCAATGCTTGCCTTGTCTTTTGATTCCAATAGTAAGACCTTTGGAGAAATACTAAACAAGAGAGGGTCATTCGGTGCAACATGAGTCATCAGTGGTTAGGAGGTTATTGATCACTTTGTCCCAGACACAAACAACTCTTTTTTATATAAAAAGTTAGTCATTTTAAATATTAAAAGTAGAGTCTTCCCCTTGCATATCTCCCCACTCAGACTGCATCCTGTGTTACTTTGGCTTTTTTATCCTCTAGGCCTATCTCGGCGGATGAAAACTTTGCATGAAAACCCTCTCATTCGAGCATACAAAGAAATCTTTCGCATAAAGTTTCATTTTCCCATTTCAGAATTGTACATTAGCTGCCTGACCTAATTCGGAAGGGTGAAAAGGGATGCTTGAAATACACTTTGGGGGTGGAACGTATTTTTTCTTTGAAGTATGACACGTCGTTCATCATTCCACTGGCTTCAGCGTTCTCAGCGGAAGAATAAACAAGCACCTCAGTGCTCCTGTTTTTCCAGTGCTTTGGCCAGGGATCTTCACCTCCATCACAAACCACAGGCCCCCAGATTGGCAATTTATATAACAGAGTGGCTGGCAATGCATTATCTATGCGCTAGTCTTTCTTCTTCAGCAAGCAGCCCAAATGAACTCACCATTTCTCATCCCTTTTAATTTTAACATATCTTTTGTTGAAATAAGTGCTCTTTGACACCGTCAATTAGATCTTTTATTCCACGCTGACAAATAATGAATGAACATGGAACTGCATGCAGTTATACTCTCATTTCTGTTGTTGGCCAATATTTATTGCTTCCAGATATTTAGTGTCTTTCGTGCAGCCAGAGCTGGTTCAATGAATGCAGTTTGCATAATGAGTCACGACATCGGAGCAATCTTTTGCAGACACAGGGGGTTTGATACATACAGTATGAGAGGTCTGCACACCTTTAAATCTTTTGGTTCAGGTTTTGTTCAGGGAGTTAAAAATTCTGAAAGATGGGAAGTACTTTAAAACATTAAAAAATGCATTTAATTAAAAATGCTTTCTCTTGGAAGCACTTCTGTCCTGATCCTGGAATATTTGTTCAAGTAAATGATCCTGACTCTACGGCCATTTCCTGCTATTTTATTTCCTGTTATATTAAATTCAAATTTTAAAAGATAAAAAGTGGCTCTCTTACAGCGCTATTTCCAAGTAAATACTGTACAGTAACAGCTCTTCTAAAGTATATAAGTATAAAGCATATAAGGAGCTGGCCACAAAACTGGGCAACTTTGTTTTGAAATGGCGGGTCACATCGAATTGAAATGATGATTAGATTTATTTCTAAAATTAGATTTGATTCTGGGTACAGGAATCCAGTATTCATGAACCATGTTCATAACTAATGTGCACAATATCAAAAGTAGTATGGATGTTTTTAAATAGAGTATCTCACAAGAAAGATGTATTTAGAAGGATCTTTTTATGTGAAAATAAACTGAGTGCAATATTTCATTTCAATATCTTCTTTCTTGGTTAAGTTAACTAGATTTATATCTGTTTCAGCTGTTCGTAGTGCCCCAAAGAACCCCCTGTTAAGACATGAAAATTTACTATAAACTGTAATGTAAATTCTGCAATGAGAGTTGAAATGAATATGATTTCAGATCGACTGGAGTCAAGAGAGAAAGAAAATCCATTCAATATTACGCTCTCAATGTCTTTATTGTTTATTCATCCTCTGTTGAAAATGACACTGTCCCTAAGTGATAAAACTTTAAATTAAAACATTTTAAACATTTCCTTAATGTTACAGGATAGGGAAGCTTATGCCAGCTGAGTCCAGATTTGACGTTGAAAGCTTATTGAAAATCCATTCAACTGCTTTAAATCGCTTGGGCACTATTCACCTGTCAAAGCTTGAGAGCAGTCCTAATATAAACGCCAAGAAAGTATATGAGATGAAGGTGCTGAGGTGCTCTTGCAGAGCTGTCGTAAAAGACTGATTATGCTATACTAACAGCTAATGCCATTGTCATTTCAAGAGCATGAAATTCCAATGCGAGAGAAAAAAAAGTGTTTTAGGTCCCTCTAATACTGCTTAAAAATACATACCTCTGCCAGAAAAAGATTTAAATGTGAGGAAAATTCAGTATGACAGACCTGACGAGATGAAGCTACTGTACAAGCCTGCATGAAATTGTACTGGTGAAAGACAATGTGAGTGGTAATGAACACATTCTTGTACGAATGCCACATGTAATTGTCTAATGACTAGTTCCATTACAGACAGTCCATTAAATTAATGTGAATTATGTTTTTTTTTTCTCTTTTCCTCTACTGGTGGCTAATGATAAACCTTTCTATACAAGTATTGTATTATCGAGACACTTATGGCATGAAGACCCCAGTTTCTTCTCAAGTCGCTCATACTTTATGTCTGAACAGTGCAATCCAGTGAGGTTACCTTAGTTACTCAATACAGAAAAAAAAATGCTAGTTGTGCATATTACTGTCGCATAAGACCACATACGGCGCAGACCCCCCTGGGCTTCACATTTGCATTAGAAAATGGTTTTTCAAGCAAATATGTATTTTTCTTCATGAATAAGGATTTTATTGATGGCTTTGCTGGGTACTGCAACACATAGGAGACATAGGGCTTCACTGCAAGGAAATTTCACATTGCTTTTCTTCTGGGCATCGTTAAAAAAATTACCCCCACTGTGCTGTCACGGCCTTACTTACTCTTAGTAAAAGAAATGTATTCACTATACTTCCTGGAGACAACTGTCTGTCAGAACTTCATAAAACACCATTCCACGTGTGTCCAATAAGGCACCTCTTCGTTCAGCAGGGCTAAGAATTATTGCTGTCCGCAGATTTACTGCTTAAGCATTATTCACTACAGTGTCACAAGCTCCCTTTCGATTAAGGGAGTCCCTGCAAACATCTGGCCATAGCTGACCTGCTTAAACAAAAATAGACAGTTCCATTTCTTCTCTTGATTGCACCATTCATGGAGAAGCAACACTGAAGTCTGCCTGTGCAAATGAGAAGAACACGCACCATTTATCACTTCACAACGGCACTTCCCTCTGGAACTTCTGTGAAACTGAGGTCACGACAAAAATAGTGAACCTCTACAACTGTCACCAAGGTATTCATATTGTACAACAAAATAATCTAGGACTAATGGGGAGAAATGAATTTAATTAATTTGATTGAAATGAGAAAATAATGGTTACATGTGTCACCTGTTTTTTATTTCACCCTCTTTTTTATTTTATCCATGGGTAAATGACATACCTATAAAGCATAGTTTATCCATATGGATAAAAGAGGGAATAAAGTGCTGTTAAATCTTAGATGTAATAAATATAACAGTAGAAATATTCATGTTTATATTAACTAGAAACTCAACCATATGTGCACATGTGGCACAGAAGCTCATTTTCATTCATTCTGTAATATGGAGAGCCATAGTCAAAGGTTCCTTTTGTTTTACTCATTTTCATTGCCCATGCCAAGCTCATGTGAGGTGCTGAATGAATAACTCTGGGAAGCTAAAGATTTATATCAGAACAGATAGCATAGACAGGTACAACACAGAATAAACTTCAGTGCCTGATGTGCCTCAGCACTGTTTCAGCAAATACACACCTCAGCTTAGAGGACTGAGCTGTTTCAAGATCAGTTAGATTTGTGCCTCCCATCAACTTACTGCCTCTGCAGATACCTAATTAGCCCCACTGACATCTTTCTACAGTGCAGATCGCTGTCCGCTCAAATGTAGGTTTAGACAAGCATGCCAAGTTACCCTAAAGCAGTTAAAGCATTTGGATGTTGGAAAAATTGGATTACTCTTTCACAACTTTTGATTGTAAGTGGTATCTAAAATTGCAAAAGATCAGGAATTAATGTTTTTTCCAGGGGTTCAAACAACATAACAGTTTAGATTTTTACATAAAAAATTAATATTTAGGATTTTAAACTTAATTAAAAGATTGAATTGCGGTGTCTCGTTGTTTTTTAGTAAGAGAAATGGCTTAATTTTCTTTAAATGCAGAAGATTGTTTCCTACTTTGAGTGTGGCATGCTTCTGTATTTGCAGATGCATTTATGTATTATTTAATTCTATTTTTTCTCATCATACAGAATTCAAAGTGACTAATAACACCAGTTGCATATGTTTGCTATGTATTCAAAGATGTGTACACTGTGCCTGCAGGTAGTCGGTAGGCTATTTTGATTAATAATGGAAATAAAAACAAGCAAAATGAAAAATTCAGCAGGACTCATTTTAAACAGATAATACACACACCAAAATAACAACAAAAAAGAGTAGGGCACATTAGGTGCAGACATTCTCTCAAAATTTCTCTAGAACATTTCACTCAGTTTTAATAATGTCAAACACTTTGCAGTTTAAACAGGGTTTTCAGCTGAAGGCAATGTTGCACAATGCATGAATAAAGTCAAGCAAGATGAGTACAAAATGACAAACTGACATCATTATCATTGCTGAGGGCATCAGTGGTACAAATACAAATAAATTAAATACAGAATACAGCACAGAAAAGAGATTTCATGTTAACTCCCAGACTTATGGGGTAATGAAGGCTTACACTGCCTTCAAGTCATATCATTACAGCCAAGTTAACATCCTTATAAAGTACAGTACATATATATACATTTATTGAAGTGTATAGTACAATACGTTTATACAAATAAGCGGCCCTGTGCCATTGCGCTTGGATCCCAGGTTCGATGCCAGACAGACAAGTCTGTACTCTGTATTGAGTTTGCATGTTCTCCCTGTGTTCCGGTATGTTAATCTGGGATGTCAGTATTGTCTGTTGTATAAATAAGGGTGTTGAGCATCCCACATTATTTGTCCAACCCATAGGCAGTGGTTCTGCAGCCGCTCTGCCCAAAGCTCATGTCGGGTGGAGGACTAACTCTAGGGTGCTGCTAGAGGGCGCTGTGTATTAATGATGGTGATCACACGCCTTCACAACCGGTGATTCTGCCTCAGTGTGGACGGAACTTCATTGTGTTTGTTCGAAGGTAAAGCATTGGAGTTATATTCTCTCGGTATGTGCAGAATCTCTATTCAGTGTTCCCACTCATTAGTTCAGATAAGTAATTATCAGGAAATTATTGTTGTTTTATTTTCTGTCTGCAAAAGAGTCGTTCTGTTGCTGTTTAGTTTTAAAAGTCTGCAAGAGTACTGTCTGTCTAGGCAGTGGAGGATCGGGGTGATGAAGCTGCGGACTAGTTTGTGTTAGCACTAAATTATTTTGCAGTCATTTTATTTTTGCAGTGTATGTCAGGCTTTTATGAACAGATGTTTTGTGTTGTGCACCACTGCATTCTGTTAGTTATAGAAATGCTGTTCTTTCGAACAGAGCCCTATGTTTTCTTGAAGGGAAGACTTTTCATCCCAGGTGTTAAAAGTAAGAGTAACCTGCGCTTGGTTAACCCACAAAATCCGGTGTCACTGTATCTTGATTAACGAACACAGAGAATCCAAAAAATAAAAAATAACGCAACACAAGGTACAAATAGGGAAAGTTGTGCCGCGTTTGTTTATTTAAAATTGTAATTGGTGTACAAACAGTTCTGCGTATGTGTGGATGTCATGTTTTATTTTCTCTGTAAGATATTTTATGAGCGGTCTGTTTTTATCCCTCTGTTTTCTTATGCTAAGTCAGTTAAACCGGCTTACAGTTAGATCTGAGTACTGGTTTTATTACGAATATATAAATATTTACGGGATTCTGCAGAATCAGTGTCCCGCGTCTGTGGTTTGTCAGAAGTAAGGGAGATGTGCTGACACGTTGGTCACACTGCAGGCTCACTGGAGTATATTTACCAGTATGTACTGAATGTGAAACAATTCTTAGCTTACCAGGTACGGATGTGTCCTTCTGTTCTTAGGGAGCTTTATGGTTTGTTGCAATTCTGATACCTCATGTCAAAGCTGCTCTATTTTAATATATGTAAACCCACAAACAGCTCATAAAACCAGTGCTATAGCGCTCAAGTCCAACTGGTTTTCCATACAGTGTTAATTATATGGTACAGGCAAGTAAAGGTTATTAACTGTGCTGAAAAACAGAAAAAGACTACTGAAGATAAGACTGGTATTAGGGGGGAAATGACTCATCGTCATGCTCTTAATTGCTGTTAATTTTATTTTCCTCATTTTAGCACTCGCAAAACGGCACCATATAATTATTTAAATGAATGAACCCATTTGAAGATTTAAAATGAAAATAAAAGATACCCTTCTGTTGTCCTGTCAATCACGACAGAGACAAATACCAAAATACTGGTAGGTATTTCAAGGAACAGTTATTTAAAGAAAATACAAGCTCTTTGTGGCAGCTGTCCTTCCTTGGTTCCTCTGTTCTTGATGAAACCGACGCTCTTAACACCGAGACAGCAGGCAGAATTCACAGATCTAGATAGTAGCCATTATAAACCAAACAAAAAGTAATCGCACACGTTTTGAGATGGTGTGGTGGGGAAGGAAAAGTTTACATTTCCATTTATTCAACTGGCAGAAGCTTTAATCCGAAGCCACACCCAGGCACATCTTGTCTAAATGGAACAGGTCAATATAAAGCCAGCATACGGCCAATAAAATAAATAATTATAGTAGCGTACAACCAATAAATACACCAATAAAACCGAAGAAAACTGTAAGTGTAGTGCTAGTATGTTGGAACAGTGCAGCTCCATGGACAGGAAGTAGCAACGCTAGCAAAGTCAGTGAGGGTTAGACACAGACCTCTGGGGATAGGTATATCTTGAAAGGATGTGTTTTCAGTTTCTTCAGGGAAATTCAAGAAGATGGAGAGTGAGTCCATGTTTCTGACTGCCGCAGATGGGTAGTTCCACTACTGGAGGATCAGCACAGAGAACAAGCAGGCCTGGCTGGGACTCGCTACACCTCAGTACTGGCATTGCCAGTCAGCCTGAAAAACCAGATCTCAGTCAGGAACACAGGGCCTGACAGAGGTCTGGAGATAAGGAAGAAGTCCCCTTGATTCAAAAACGGATGTTTTGAATCTGATTTGGCAAATCTCTACAGGAAGTCACTGGAATATTACATGGATGTCTTCTCTCACACGAGACACCTGGGAATGCAGAAGGAATGAGTCTGTAGGCTGAATTTCCATTATTCTGAAACCTTGCACTTGTACAGGTTGTGATCTATTAATATTCGCCACGCCACTGGTATTTACAAAGCTGAACTCATAGCTCGGTATCTTTTCAGCCCCTGCCTAACTGATCAAGAGAACAGGTGAATACACAACATTTAAAGGTTATCTGGTATGTCTGGATTGTTTCAGGGTTGCCTTGTCACTAAAGATGCGGTATACATTCAGGCTGCTGCTGTTGCTGTTCATTTCAGACATTGCAGAATTACACAGCAGATAAATCCAAAAGCAGATAACAGCCATATCGGTCACACATTGATATTTTCTAACAGCTGGAACATAATTACCTTTCCTATAAAGAAAGAAAATATGCCCATACAGGGGCTGTAATAAATGTTTATTGGAATATTTTGCACTTCACCCAAAAAACCCATCAGTGGTCTTCCCAGAAAGAAGGACCATCCAGTTCTGCTAAATGCATTTGCTTGCACTGATTCGTAAAACAGCAGACTCCTTTAATAGGGGTGGAGAGGTGGCTCTGTGGCTAAGGATCTGCGCCTGTGACTGGAAGGTTGCCGGTTCAAATCCCGCGGCTGGCAGAGGAATCCTACTCCGTTGGGCCCCTGAGCAAGGCCCTTAACCCTAACTGCTCCAGGGGCGCCGTACAATGGCAGACCCTGTGTTCTGACCCCAAGCTTCTCTCCCTGTCTGTGTGTCTGTGTCTCCATGGAGAAAAAGCTGGGGTATGCGAAAAGACGAATTCCTAATGCAAGAAATTGTATAGGGCTAATAAAGAAACATAAAACATAATAATTCCTAATCCAATCCACAGCAACCTAATCCAATCCACAGCAGCATGCACTCTCCATTCTTCTAATTGGGTTGTGTTATTCTCCAAAGTACCCGTGCAATTAAAACACAGTCTCATTACAATTGCACTTACAGATCTAAAACATTCACAAGAAATAATTTCACATTTAGGAATGTTTATTGAGGACTATAGGCAGTAAGTTTGGCGGAACCTATTTGGCTTTCAAAGCTATAGAACGAGGATGTTAGAATCCCCAGAACAACCAAGCAGAACCCCCAAACTTCCAATGTAGAACTCTGGATTAGAATGTAAGAAGATGGAATTGTGATCTCCGTTTTTGAGTATACTTGGAAATGCAAGAGCAAACCTTCTTCTGTCAACTGGTCAGGTGACTGAGGATGGCATGACCTTCCCCATTGCCTTCTGGGGAATGTAGTTCAAGCCAGAGCTGCCATCCTCACAAGTGTTACAGAAATTTGGAATACCACAAGTAATTAGGAAGAGCCTCTTTTTTAACAAATTTCCAATTTCCAGTATACCTTGTCTTTGGTATTATCAACACATACATGTCACCCCTATGTGGCAAATGATTTTGAAGTTTTTGTCACCTTATCAGTGAAGACTGAGGCTGAAGTGTACTATCCATTGCATCATTTTGTACTCGTAGAAATTCCTTTTCTTATCTTAGTGCCTTCTGTTTAGCTTCATGTCTTCTTTCTGAAATAAACCTCATCATAATTGACAGACATGTGTCAGTAAGCCATTACAAGATAACCTTTGGATCTATAGAAAACCCCTGGGACTTAAACATGTTTGTCTGAAATCAGAAGCTAGGAAACCAGCTACCTTTTTCAGCATACCTTGAAGAATGAAAAAGGAGCTGTTTGATATATATATATCAGTGTTTTCCCAAATCAGTGAATCACCTCTAAAATATTCTGCATGCAAAACTTCCCTGCAGTACAGGTGTGTGAAATCAATATTTCTGTTTTAATGTGCAATTTAAGCACAGGGAGAAAACCAAACAACAACAACAACAAAATAGATTAAGGCAGACATCACATAATGAGTCCTTCTGCTCTATGCATTGATTCCACCTCCCTCTTTCAGGCACCAAGCCATCTGTAGCTGCACTGATCCTCCCCCAGCAGTGCTTGCAGATAAAAGCAAGACCCTAGATCTGAGCTGCACCTTGCAGACCTCCCACACATCTGTCGTCCTCACTCACAAAATCCCACCTCACTTCCCACTCGGACTTCTTACTTCCTCCTCCAGTAAATGTATTCTCCAGTAGAATTTCAATTCTGGTCGAAAGGAGAGTAAAGTGTGGTTGGATTGACTCAGGTCATCCCGGTAGACTTTTTCAAACGAACAGTAAAACCCACACCAGAGTGCACAATTGGAACGACGTTCAAGTGCATTTAAAACTGAGGACAGGAGCAACGTCTTTACTGAAAGGGTTGTGGTAGTCTGGAACAAATTAGTCAGCTGTATTGCTGAAGCCTGTCCTTTCAAGAAACAACTGTCAAATGGGCTGGATGGGCACAGTGACCTCCTCTCTTGTAAGTAGTCTTAGGTTTATTAAAGGCACAAAAATAGGGGTACCGTAGCTCCAGCCATTAGTTGACTGTAAAAAACCCCCACAGGATGCATAAAAAAAATAAAATACAATTGATTCTGAAATATTCAACTGGTTTGAAAAGCTCATTTCACCGACGGTTTATAAAAAAGACTACTCCTTGAAACACTTTTCACAACACAACATGTTACATAAGCTGAACACATCTTTACCTGACCTAAAGTACTTATCATCAAGTCTGGCAGTGCTTGGAGGGGCTAATAATGTGTAAGGACACGCAACGTGACAGTGCTGAGACAAAGAAATGTTCTTTCTGTGAAGAAAGCCCAGGTCTCAAGGTTACTGTGTATTCACTTTCATTATGTCTGCATTCAATGAGGTTTAGCTTTGCTTCACTCTTTAAATAACTTTTTTTTTTTCCTGCAGATTGCTTAGAAGTCAATCATTGATTCAGCATTATAAAAGCCAAGAGTCAAGAAACTGCAGCAGCTTATTACCGATTGCTAATCAGTGGAGGTATTCTGATTGCATGGTAATTGTTCCTTTTGCAGAGGCCTTTGCAATGGTAGTTATAAAACGGGCACTGCAAATGTTGAAGGTGATAAAGTTCCTGTTAGGAGCAGGAGAGCAAGAAACACAAGACTGACATTTTGATGGATTATTACCATGTATAATGGGTCCTGTGCACTTCTCTCTCTGTATATACATTGAGGTGAGGCCATCAGAAGTGAAGGCTGTCCTGCATATGAATTTAATGGATAACCATTCCTTGTGCCATTTCTAATTTGAGCTAAATACCATTTTACCCTGTTTGGAAGCATAATAGCATTTCTGCAAATGTTCATATGGTTCTTCAGAGCAGTGCCATTTAGGGGGTACGGACTTTTGCAAGTCGCGAGGAGGACAGAACCACCGATGTACCACCAGGAGTTTTCCTTGGTCCGTGCAAACAGCCACCAGCTGGAGCTGCAGAGCTTGAATGGAACTTTGCAATACTTCCACTGCCTCTTTTTTTCTGAGCCTACAAGCATGCTTCTAAGCACTGCAACATATAGTTATTTGCAATCAGACGTACTAGCACAATGCAACATAGGTTAATTAATTAAATGCAACAGATACGGTTTTTGAAGCTCTTTTGCTTTCCAGTGATATCTTTTCCAAATTAATTGTGTCATACACCCAAACAAACTCTAGTTAAGATGTTATTGCTAATAATGGTTTTCAGCTGTATGTATGCAATCCAGTCTTGTCTGTCTTGTCTTTTGCAGACTCTTACTTGCACCGAAGTGATGTATTTGTCTTAAATGCCAGTGGCCCAGATGTCATCAGTTTGAACCTACGTCATATTGCTAGAGCACTGCACCCAGGGATTTTCTAAGCAGTGATTGGCACTTGTAAAGTGGATGTATAAGATTTTCCTTGAATACAACAGAGACTACAAAAGTGGATACAAAGAGTAACTACATATACAGATTGACACAGAACAGGTGATACACAACAAGTTGAGGGAGCATGGCATAAACTGCACAACAACCGTGCTGTTGAAACAGATACTCTGGCCTCTGTCAAGAAATAATTGAAGCAGACCCTCGGAACAATTAGCCACTAACAACCCAAGTGAGCAGGACGAGCTGCCAGGGTTTTGTACAGCAGTTTTCAAAAAACATTCTCCTTCATATGACACTGCATTTGTTAGAGCTTGCTGGAAGGTAATCGCATTTTGAAAAAAAGAGTCGGCCACAAACTGCATTTTTCATATTTTAATTCAAGAACCCTGCATTTCGCCACTTTCCTCAAAATACTAATTGTGTAAGTGTTTTTTCCCTTTGCGCGTGTATTACTACAAACAGAAAATGTGGGTACTATTTATAAGCCAGATGCTATCTTCTTTTACGTCTAACAGTGCTGCACATTATGTGCATCTGTGCCTATTTTCAACCTGTACGGAGTTTAGAATTGAGCACAAAATGGAATGAGCATTAGTGGGAAGTCCCAAAGAAAGAGAGGAATGCAAACACATTATTAAGCATGCACAAATCTTTGCCAAATTCAGTGTAGATGTGAAGGTGGTTTGTACCAGTCATCTCCATATGCGTCCCGGGAGCAGAAGCGGGCAGTTTGCGGTTGGGAGGTGAAAACAAATTCAAATCTATGTTGCCATTTCACTAGTGACCTTGTGTTGCAAGTGTTTAAAACCAGTTTTTGTAGGGGATATCTTGTGGTCATTTAGAACACTATGGGCCCCAGAGGACAGCTTTACAGAATTCTTTATGTCCCCGCCACTCTTCTAAAATATACTGTACAAATGGGTGAATTACTTCCAGTAGTTCTGGTACAGCAAGAAAACAAATAATTTGAATGCCTTTTTTATGGGATAACTGTATAGAACTGCCATTTGTGATGAATTCTATTATCATTTCCATTTATTTTCCTCTTTTTCACATTTAGTTTTCAGTCTACCTCATTTTCCAGCATTACGTACATCTGAAAAACAAACTTACGGCGTTAAGTTGTACAGCCCCTCAGTGGAGCAGAAATTTCTGTTTTCAGCTGTAGTTGTCTGAATTTTTTTTAATCCTCATTTCTGAGGCCGAGTAATCCTTAATCGGAAAATGCCCTAAACACCTATTATTCAGCCCATATCTTACACATATTTCATATTGCTCCATTTTTCCTGTGCCTGCAGTCATGTTATGTAGATTTGTTTATCAGTAGATGCAGAGTGAGTCTTCGCACACATTTATATTTCTGTCATTGTGGGGACTTCCCCATCGACTCCCATGCTGTTTTTATTTATGAGTGTCTGCCCCACTAAAATGAAAGTAACTACAGGGCAAAAGTAGACCCAAACCAAACTGTTCTGGCTCTTAGAGGATAGTATTTGGTTTATGGAAGGGATAATAATCTTAACACTTACCTAGTGTTCTTCTGGGTCCTCAACTCAAAGCACTTTACAGACAATGGGGAACCCCCTCCACCACCACCAGTGTGTACAGTAGCTCCCTCCTAGATGATGCAACGGCAGCTAAAGTGCACCAGTATGCTCCCCACACACCAGCTATCAGTTGGGAGGAGAGCAGAGCAATGAAGCCAATTGATAGATGGAGATTATTAGGAGGCCATGATTGGTAAAGGCCAGGGGGAGATTTGGCCAGAACACTAGGAAACACTCTTACTCTGTGTACCAGTACATCAGATTCACCAACCCACAAAGCCTCCACTTCCTGGTTTTTAAACAGTCACCTAACCAACTGTATTTCAGCAAATGTTCAGGTGACAGAGCAGAAGCTCTTTTTCCCCCAGAGGCATCTGGGGAATGTGATGCAGTCAAGTTTACTATCTTCTGCTCTTACACTACACAAGCATATACACATACAGTAGAACATCTCTTATTTTGTACATCTGATAATTGTTCTCTATGCTTCTCATTTTCTGGTTCAATATGTGTGTATATAGAGTGTGTCAGCTGACAAAGCACATTAGCGTTCAGAAAAACAGTTCCTGTTGCCTTAGAGTGAGCTGTTACGCCAGGAGGCTTCTTGGGTACATCTAAATTAACAGGAAGTGTTCTTTCATGCTCCACAACAGCCCAAAGGAGAACACAATTTGTAGATGCATTTTTTATTCTTGGGTCTTCCTAAGGAAAACTGGATAAATAGAATTTCTAACAAATTCATTATTTCATCGTCAAATAAGATTTTGGATCACAGACAGGAATCTAATACTGGGAATAAATTGTCCAATTTATATTGAGTTTGGGCTTCAGAGTGAAAATTTAACAACTGTTCACTTCATCCAGGTGGATGCTGCACATTGGTGGTGGTGGAGGGGATCCCCATTACCTGTAAAGCGCTTTGAGTGGAGTGTCCAGAAAAGCGCTATATAAGTGTAAGCAATTATTATTATTATTATTATTATTATTATTATTATTATTATTATTAACCACCAGAGCCTCTCCTGGCAAGCAACAGGCATAAGGCCGGATACACCCTGGTTGGGACACCAGTCCCTCACAGGGCAGACACACACAAACACACAAACTCACAACAGGACCAATCTTCCCAGAAACCTATTAACCTACTGGTATGATTTTGGAGAAAGCCAGAGCACCCAGAGGAAACCTGCTTGAACGTGGGGAGAACTTGCACCCCATGCAGATAGCACCCCAGGTCCTGAACTGAACCCAGGGCCCCAACACTGCAAGGCAGCAGTACTGGCCACTGTCCCACCATGCCACTCTAACTGTTCACTTATTTCATGTAATTGTCCCTTCTACACAATTACCTCAACAGTCAAAATGCCCTTCTTTCAAAGGCTGCTGCTCCAAAAGTTTGAACTACCTGCTCAGTTTTGCTTTGATTGTAAACTTTGAGTCGTTGTTACGGTGCACTTCTTGAAGCAAGATTCTCAGTAACAATGGCTACAAGGTTTCTTTTTCTTACAAACGTTTAAAATTAAATCCAGCACATGTATATTACACAGCACATTGTAACACACTGGGGTACTATGTGATTACAGCTGTCTTCAATAAGCATTGAAGCAACCAGATTTTTTAGAGTAATAAGACTAGGTCTATAGTTAAAAATATTTTCTTCATGCTCTTCTACAGTTCAGCTAGAATCACATTTCTAGCTCCAGCTCCCCAGTGATCCTGTATTGGATAAAACAGTAAAAATGGATAGATGAATATTCCACAGCCAGTTTAAGTATTTCCTCCAAAAACAATTTCTTTTTCTCAACTTTTTCACATCTCTGTACTTGCCAGACTAAAGATGCAGACTAGTATAGCTCCTCCTCTTAAATACCTGAGAAAGGTGCCTTCCAGATGTGTCAGATTCTCTTCATTGCTCACTATTCTCCAGGATCCCAATGCTTTCTGGGATTTGTAGTCCTTCAGCCTTCAAGACGGCTCTCCATATCCATAGGTCCATTTCCTTTAGCCCAATGTTGTTAATATGGTGGTGGTATTAACCCGATCCTCTGAATGTTACAACATTTATATAAAGCGCACACTTTGAATCCAAAATCACCTCTCTGGCAAAAATAAAGCAGGTGCACTTTAAAAGCAAGTCGTGAAAGAGGCCGTTAAATATTACTTCAACTCTCGTGTTCACTGAATGGTGACTTTCTGTTAAATGTCAGCACAGAAATTACCTGCAATCAAAGCACACACTATTCTCTTCCTGTGAGTGGTAGATGAAATGCTACAGCGTGCATTTTAGGGGTGGCTTATCTTCTGCATTTGCTTCTGATAAAGATTAAGCTGTTCATTAGAAAGGGCTTTTTTCGCCTCATAATACAACCTTCCATAAACATGTACTGTGTAACATGAGGAGGCAAGCACTTAATCATTCCTGTATTACTGGTGCTGATTGTACAGAAATACAAAATATGAGTGTTATTTTAAAAGATGTATAACCTTTAATTACCTTACACTGAAATACATATGAGCTTGTT
The DNA here is from genome assembly GCF_059453375.1 of Lepisosteus platostomus. NCBI lineage: Eukaryota > Metazoa > Chordata > Actinopteri > Semionotiformes > Lepisosteidae > Lepisosteus > Lepisosteus platostomus. The sequence goes on from NC_142613.1 coordinate 5,182,655, forward strand.
AGCTGTCTTTCATGGTTATTTGAATTTGAAGGAACCTTAATGCCACCTGATACCCGACGACCCAAATATTTGACTAATAGGTTTCTGTATTTTCACTTCAACATGTACAGACTTTGAAATTTGGGGAATCTGAATAATAAATGTGCTACTGACTGTGCTTTTCATGTGTTAAGTCTACAATTCAAGAATGTCACCAGTTTAATTACATTCATGTGGTAATCCACAACATATATATCATCAAGAGTAGCTATTTCCTTAATAATGTTCAATAAATGAATACCTCATTTAAATTAGTAAAAATGTATGTTTGTTACTTACACCATAAAAACCATCTTGGCTCATTAACTGCACATTTTTGTACACTTCCCCAGTCCCACATTATAATACGATTTAAGCTTATTGAAGTTATTAACTGGTTTTACTATCTTTCTATTTTCCTCTTCTTAATGTAGTAAAAAGTCCAAGTTTGAGTACATTTCCTTCAGCTACAATTGTGGAATTCACATCTAAAGTCTTTTGTTTCAATTAGAGTACACACTGGAGTATCAAAATATTTAAAAATGTTTAATTCTGGATTTGTGTTGCATTAATACAGCATTGAATAATTACAAATACTCACATACATACATGCAATACAAGTAATAAGGAATAAGGTACAAAAAGCAACTTAAGTAGGATTTAGTTATTTTTGAGAATATACCATATACATATAACAAACAACTGGTCATGAACAAACTTTAAATTAATCTGGTGCTTCTTTTGTAATAAACATTAATATATTAGAAAACTTAGTACAAAACGTGCATTGCATTTAATAACTACACTGTCATATATCATTAGAAAAAACTTAAACTCTTGAGATGGTTCTACATTTTATTTTAAATTTCTCCAATGTAATTGTGAAAATACATTATGGTAAGAAGCATGTCATTTTTTAAGATAGTTAAAAAACATCCACAATGCAAGACAGATTACCACCACACAGAAACCTGTTTAAAAACTATGCAAATTCACACTAGCTGCAAATATTTGATAGTTCTTCAAATCCCCAGGGAAGTTTCCAGTTTTCGTATGGCATTTATAACTGTATTCCTTTAATGGTTTCACAATTGATTGTAGGGATTTTCATGCCAAGACACATTGTCAGTCTTGTACTCTGATTATAAGGTAGCTATTTAATATTTATACATCAGGTCACTACAGTGTGAAACCTTTCCTACAGTTTAAAATTTTCCAGGTCAAATCAAAGTGACAGTGTAGATATTAACTCTGCACCACAAAATGTTCAGGCCAGGGTTTTAATAACTATATTAAATTAATTAGGTAGTATATTAACATCTATGTGACATCAAAGGTGAAGAGTCTACGGGCCACATTTTGACAGACTTCACGGATTTTGTAGAACACCAGCTTACAGCATTTTAGTGTTGTTTGTTTGTTTTGTTTTTTTGTTCTCTGCTTCCAAACAAAAGTTAAGGTGTACTGTCCTGTAAGAAAGATACCAAACAAGAGGAAGCCATTTGGCCCAACAATCCCATTTGTTAATTAGTAGTGAATTGATCTGGATTGTTCCACACTCCCACCGCCCTTTGGGTAAAGATGCACTTCCTGTTCTTCATTTTAAATGGATTTCTATGTAGTTCCCACTTGTGCCTTCTGGTCCTTGTTTCACTGTTCATGAAAAGTGATGGCTTTTCCATCTCTGGTGAACTACTGTATATGTTCATAGTTACAGATAGCAGATATACAGCTTCCTTACATTGTACAAGGTTTCTAACAAGCACTGTAGAGGTCACAAAGCAAATTCTGTTTCTGAAAATTGAATTCACCCGTAAATAAGTTACATAGCCAGGATAAGTGAGCTACTTACTCTCGCTAGCCTGGACAAATGGAATTACAAAGTTCAGTAATTGTTCAATAGATTCAGACAACACCTTGATACTATTAGTGTCTTATTGGCAAGTCTGTGTGAATTATTTACTGACATTCTTTGGCACACTCCCACTTGGCTGAAGCACAATATCCCATCAAGGCACAATTCTCCCAGAGGGCAACTGCAACAGCATTGGGGGGAGCCCAGTGTGTAAATTTGCATGCTGGGAATCTACATTTTTCATGTAACTGTACAAAGGTGTTTTATTTCTATTGTGTATTCATATAATGGAGCACCCCAACGCACATTCATACATTTAAAATACATAAAAATAGTAAACTGCACAAAATACAAAAATCACAATTTAAAAATAAAGCAACTAGAAAGTAAACCATAATCAATGATTAATGGGTATAAAAATAAATAGAGAGTCCTGAAATAGAAGTATAATTACACAAGAAAAGTACTGAATGTTTACACAACAATGCATTGTTATACGAACAAAAAGAATTAGGAGCATATCAGTAGCTATTAATAATAAAAAGGGATGAAGCTATGAAAAAAGAATATTAGAAGGATATGTTAAAAATGGCAACTGAAAGTAAATTTCTAACAAAAGTGAATAGATGTTTATACAGACTCCAGTTTCTCCCTGTAGATTGGCTCTAGAAATACATTAAAAAGCTACATCACCTGACCTCAGCATTTATAAAGTTTTTAAAATCCCAGGAGTCCGAAATTTCTCTCTATTAGGGCTTATAAGCTGTTTTTAAATTACATTAAAAAAATATATTTTTCTGTAAAGATTTAGAAGTCAAGAAGGTGGCAATGTATTTAATGCTTTAAATGTTAGAGAGAAAATATTAATATGAAATATAATATTTTTAACACCAAACTGGAAGCTAGTGTAGTGACATCAACACGGACAGGCATTATGTGAAAACTGTATTAAATTTCACACCATTTTTTATGAATAACCTCACCTTATGACAACATGGATAGGATTAAAAATAACCGATAATGATACCAGCTAGTCAATTATGATGCCTTGAGGGACAACACAAATACTTTTTACCATCCCTAATACATGCTTCTCTAAAGAACTAAAGTGTTCAAAGATGAGCACTGAGAATGGTATAATCCACAGTATCTAATTAGAGCAGTCTCTGTAGTATAATTGGAATAAAACCTTGATTAAACTTCTAGAAACTGTTATAACTATTGAGAAAATTAATTAATTACAAGTACGGCAGCCTAAAGGTGGAAGTTTGCGATAAGTTTAGAATGATGTAGAAGAGTCAGGGTTAGCTGTTGTGAGCAAGAGTTTAACAAAGGTGTTTTACAAAGGCATCCAGAAATGTTGCCATTGACAAAGAGTGGTTTAATACAACTAGAACACCAGGTCAATTTTATCTTCATAAAATGGCATAAGTAAAGTAAAATATAGGAACACGTAAAGGTTTATTCCATGCTGAAAAGATAAGAAGAAATACAATTCTTAGGGCGGTGCGGTAATTCTGTGGCTAAGGATCTGCACCTGTGGCTGTAAGGTTGCCGGTTCGTATTCTGCGGCTGGCAGAGGAATCCTACTCTGTTGGGCCCCTGAGCAAGGCCCTTCACCCCAACTGCTCCAGGGGCGCCGTTTAAATGGCTGACCCTGCGCTCTGACCCCAAGCTTCTCTCCCTGTCTGTGTGTCTCCTGGAGAACAAGTTGGCATATGTGAAAAGACAAATTCCTAATACAAGAAATTGTATATGACCAATAAAGTGATCTTATCTTGCAGTGTTTCGGCTGTGGAGCCTTCTTTGGGTGTCAGGTCACTGCAGTGTAAAACCTTTCCTACAGTTTAAATTTCAAGGTCAAAACTAAAGGGTTAATTTTGACCTCAAATAGGATTAGATAATTTAACATGCTGAATAAAACAAAACCTTTGTGTCAGCTTTAAGTTCAGTGTAGATTAAAACACACAGTAAAATCCTATTAAAACTAGATAATTAGGTAATGCAGCTAGAAACTGTGATCACAAAGACAATTTTGGTATTTGTATCTGATAATAAAAAGTACAAACTGTTGAATGCTCAGTATTAAAGACTTCAGATGAACACAAATTATGTCGTGTTCTATGTTTGTAATCTTTATGCAATAAATCCACCTTCTTGCCTTATTGAATGTGGAGAAAGTCTGGGAAAATGCATAATATGAGGGAGAGATCTCATTTAAGGAAAACGTATCATCCAGACTGAGCCATTTTTCGGTTAGGAATAAGAATTGATGTGTCTGTGCTTGGCTGAGGAGCCAATGGTGTGAAGCTACCATCTGTGGGATTATGATTGAATGCCTCTAAATCAAAATCCCCCGTAAAAGATACAGTAGGTTACAATAAAAGTAAAAACTCTTTGTTTGACTGAATCATTGACCAAGGCAAGATAGAAATTATTACATTCAGCTAAGGGAGATTTAACTGTGTTGATGGGGACACAGGACATTATTGAGATCTTCCCCAAGAAGCTTACCTCAGCCCAAGTAAGCTTGGTCATATTTATGGTTTTGAAAAATGACTGAGTAGACACTTCACAGTAATTCCCCATATAGCACCTTTTCTGCACTGTGAAATTGTTAAAGATGAGAAGAATCTCAACGTTAACAGTATGTAGTCAAACCATACCGTGATTCTTAAGGTTTTCTGCCAGTTGAAATGAGACACCTCATTAGGCCAATGACCATCTTTCTTAAAAAATAAATTTAAATTTTCCCCAAAACTGTTATCAAGAATGAAATATACCAGCCTTTCAACCAAATATTTAGTGATCTTTTATTCTACTAAATGCTTGATAGCCACTACCTGTCACAGTAAAAGGACCTGTAATTTTTTTTCTACTCAATTCCTATAATTCTCAAACAAGTTATTTTAAATCTTTCATAAGAATCTTAGGATCTGTCAAATTGTAATCTTGCACTTCTTCTCTCTTACATATAAATACTCACTGGTTCCAAACAACCCTGCTCATGACTTTTCTAGATCCCCTCCCTCTATCCCAACTTCACCCTTGCAGTTGGCTCCCTGGTTCATTTTTAATATGTGAGATGGCCTGTGACAGTGGTGATTTCGGCCAGCACTTGTTATTTCCTCAGCCAGGCAAGTTAACACTAAAGTACTAAGTAGGCTTTTCCTTTGCCTTCTTTGACTCACTACTACCGAAGTAATATTCTGCACTAAAGGTGCCTAAAAAACAGCCATATTGGAGAGATTTTTAATAGCTTTTTCAAGCACTTTGCTAGAATTAACTCTATTGATATTAGCAAGGGCATCAAATCTAAGTCTAACATCAACATTGGGCAGTATAAACAATGAAACACCTGACTTATGACCAGTTTCCTCCTCCGTATTAAATGGAGAAACCTTCCCTTTTACTTCAGAAATGTTCCACATGAAGGTGAGCCTGCCAGAGTGCCTGTAAGGGCACCTGAACTGGATCTCAACACACCATCTGAACACCTCTTAGCAACACAGTTGGCCCCTGTGAGCCCAGAGTGTTATTAAAGTTGTCCTCAATTAATTTTTCTGACATTATTACTTCCCAAAGGGTATAACGAGCTTTTGATGTGGATTTGTTTCCTAAGAGCTCATGGATAGTAATGTATTTTTCACTTGTAAAAGCACTCAAAATCTCTGCACAGTTATGCACAGCGGAGGTCCTCAATAAAGTGCATAATATAGCTTTCACAGAAGGCATACTGTATTTGAAACACCCTACTGGAGTTTGCAGGGAAAGGCAGAAAAACAGAGCGGTTCACAAAAAATGCAGCACATGCAGGACTCTGATCCAGCCTCTCTCTCTGTCCTACTGCGGATTAGGAGAGATGTGCATTCTCTGCAGAATTCATAGTGTAATACTGAGAGCATAAGGTATTCTGAGCAGTTTATTCATGTAGATCTGAAGGTTTCTATAATGGGTCTTTAAAACCAGGAGCTTACAGACATAATGTAAGACCCACATTACTGTATCTGCAATTGACAGTGTCCTGCAGACCATGTTTAACAGATTTTAACATGAGCCACAGATGCACTTTTCTTATTATCCATATTACTTAGATGGATGAGTTACAGAAGGAGCGGAAGTGCCTGGCAGTTCTTGCATTATTCTAGCAGTTGCTCTACAATCCTTCAAGAAGATAAATGAGGTTGTGGGATTGATTAGAAACCAGAAGAAATGGATGAGTCAAATGGTATGTTCTTTCTTAAAAACTTCACTTGTACCCGCACGTACAATTCTTGTGTCGATTCATATTCTGCTGCTGTTTCAGTCATTTCTAATGAAATGGCTATCCTTTCTCTTACAGTGTTTTAATGGTATTTTGTGTTACGAGAGAATTAATTCAGCCCAACCAGAGAGATGAAAACATATAAAAATGATTTTGGGCTCTTCTCTAAACTGGCAGCCAACCTAAGATTTCTAAAGATAAGAAAATGGAGCACGAGTTTGATCTAATAACAAGCTTCGGTTCTGTGTTTCCTGGAAAAGATGGCAGTATTTCCTCATGGGACACAAACATTTCCCTGGGACAACTTGCCAGGTCATGAGAGGTTTAAACAGGAAGCACGTCTAATTCCTGAAACATGTTTGTTTCTTATTTTTAAATAGACCCAGGGGGAAAAAAATGAAGTATGAAGTTACTCCTCAAAATCCTTTTCTATCATTCTTTTTTATTTCGACTGCTGTAATGCAAAGGAGAGCTCCTTGAAGAAGCTTTTCAATGTTCTTAGTGAACTTGAGTTTGTATTTTTAGGTCTCGCCTGAGGCACTGACTGCACTCTCTTCATCCCAGAAAGGCACAGGCACAAATTAACAGGGCAACCTTTTAAAAAAGGTTAGCTGGAGTTTTGTACTCAAAGTCATCTGAATGGTTTTGCTCATACAGTATCACCCTGCAACTCACAACTGGCAGCCCACTGAAGCTCAGCAGGTGTGAGCCTGGTCAGTACCTGGATGGGAGACCTCCTGGGAAAAACTAAGGTTGCTGCTGGAAGAGGTGTTAGTGGGGCCAGCAGAGGGCGCTCACCCTGTGGTCCATGTGGGTCCTAATGCCCCAGTATAGTGATGGGGACACTATACTGTAAACAGGCGCCGTCCTTCGGATGAGACGTAAAACCAAGGTCCTGACTCTCTGTGGTCATTAAAAATCCCAGGGCGCTTCTCGAAAAGAGTAGGGGTGTAACCCCGGCGTCCTGGCCAAATTCCCCATTGGCCCTTACCAATCATGGCCTCCTAATAATCCCCATCTATGAATTGGCTACATTACTCTGCTCTCCTCCCCACTGATAGCTGATGTGTGGTGAGCGTTCTGGCGCACTATGGCTGCCGTCGCATCATCCAGGTGGATGCTGCACATTGGTGGTGGTGGAGGGGATCCCCATTACCTGTAAAGCGCTTTGAGTGGAGTGTCCAGAAAAGCGCTATATAAGTGTAAGCAATTATTATTATTATTATTATACAGTAGCTTCCCACTGCTAATCGGCAACAGCACATGAAGGAATTTCTTTGGAGTTTTAAGCTCTGTTGAGAACAGTTACCAATACCTCTTTTTGTCTTTCCACTGGAACATCCCCAAGCCCCCCCACAAAAAAAAGTTTTTTTTTTGACCTGGGAGGGTGGGTGTTGTGAGGGTTTAGTCCTACTTAAAGTCCACAGTGCACCTTTTAAGTAGTGTTTCTCCAGGCTGACTTTGGCCTGTGTCTGAACCACGTTGTCAGAAGAGTGTTAAGGATTCAAGCACAGAACAAATGAGATGAAAATAGCTGGAGGGGACTTGTAAAAAAAAAAAACATTAGTGGGAATAAAGCTGAAGAATAACCGTAATAAGGAGTGGCAAGTGGAAAAAAAAGGAAAAGGGAAAATCAGAATATTTGGTACTGTTGCCGAAAGTGCTGAGCGGGAGTCGAGCAAAATTATGTTTGCATTATTTTGAGACACTTTAGCTGGTAGAGAAGGAGGGTGTGGGTGGGGAGGTTGTGGTAAGCCATTAGGATGAAAGGTGAAAAAACTCAACTGTTATCACGCAAAACTTTTAATTTCACAACCCAGGAGAGGCAGTATTTTTACTTCCACAGAGCCATACCACCTGTCCTGAAATCACCCCCAATTAAGCACAGTAATCTGTGGCACTTTTTACTCCTTCTCTTATGATAGCAGGTGCCAGTTTTTAAGAGAAAAATCAGATGGCCCAAGCATGTTCTTAGTCCTCCCCCTGCGGTATCCTTATTCAGAGCTCCAGAGGAGCTAGCTCATAAACAGGAATAACCCTGTTCAGATTTTGTGAGAAAATATAATTGTAAATAACAGCTGACACATTTATCCAAAGCGCCTTATATTGGTACACATTTATGCAGCTGGGCGTTTTACTGAAGCGCCTTACTCAGGGGTAAAAGAGGAGCTGTGTCCCACCTAGGACTTGAACCTACAACTTCCAGGTTACATGTGCTGAGTCCTTTCCCCTATGCCACACTGCTACATGAGCCGAATGATTAAATGACTTGTTTTCTAGCAGGCTCTCCACCCCAACTCCACAGCCACCCAGCGTCACATAACTAAGTACTATAATAAACTGTCAACTCATGCACATTCAGATTTCTCAACTGAATGTGTACAAAGCAAGGAACCAAGCCTGGGTATAAAATTAATGCTCTCCATCATAGTTTGGCCTCAAGTAAAAATCAGCCTACATTACATAACCACTAAAGTGTTCTACACAGTTCAGTGGCACCAGTGCAGGTCAAGCAGTAAATGACATGGTGCATTCAGGTGAAGGCTTGTTCAGGGAACTATTGAATGGACACCCTGTCCCTAGTGGCACTGTGCCCGTCTACAGCTGGTGATCTTCCACACAGAAATTTGAAATGCACAAAAATCCAGATAGACAGTAACTGGCTGACTTGTCAGTTAACCCTGTGTAAATGTCTGAAAAGCAGTGCAAAACCACAGAGAGGCAAAAGTAAGTGATGCGACAAAAGACAGCACTTGTGAAAAAATTAATACACTACACGTGAGTTTATAGTTAACGGGACATGGCTACCTCTTATTTGATCACTTAAAATAAGTCTGTCATGTTACATAGCCTGAAACTAGGTCATATCACATAAGGCACAGCTGGGCAATCACAAAGACCCTCCAGTGAGAAAATGCCAGAGATTGATGGACATGGAAAGTGACCCCGCTCACTCTTAAAGCATTGGGCTGATCATACAGGCCCAGTTTTGAGCCAAATCTGTAACAGGATTTCAGTCTTCATGTCTGTTTGCCAAGTGTTCCACTGTGTTGCGCTTCCTCTGTCACTTTTACAGTCTGTGTTTAATTAGTACTCCAGAAATAAAAAAGAATCTTACAGCCTGTGATTCTCATGGGAATCAAGATCCATTGTAGACTCTAATACTGTAGGTCTCTAGCTACGTACAGTATGTATCTGGCTCATCGTTTCATTTTTGTGTTCACTTTTGCGTGATCCGAAGCTCGGTTTGGAACTATGTGCAATGACTCCAATGAGTCATTCTCCCAGTGCCCTCTCAAAATGCCACTAGAGAACAAGAGAGTGCATGTTATTTTGATATCACTCACACCACAAATGCATGCTGCACACTGTCAAAGGACACAATTTTTACTGAACAGGCCCAGACTATACATAACATGGCACTCTGATAAATGTTGGGTGCCTTATGTGTATATGTGTGAATCACTGAAGCTTGAAAACATTGAATTATATGAATAATATAAAAAGATCAGACATATTTGAATATTCTTAGTCAAAATGTGGTGTATACTGGAGGTATTGAACACAAATACACAAATAATGGGACACAGAAGCAGCCCCCCAAAATAGCCAAGTCCAAAACTAAAATATCAAAAGTAAAAATTCAAGTCCTTGAACTTAACTCTGTAGGAAACATCATCCAAAGAGAACACACATGCTAAATAGCAAGGTTTAACTGTCAAAATTAAATTTCAAAAGACAAAAGGATGCCCTTTGTGTCTCACTACATTAACCTGTGTGAAAGTTTTCATTTGTTTTTTAACCAAAAGAATACATTAACAGGGACGTTTAAACGGAGCTTACATGCTGATTGGAAAACTACAGAGATCCCTGTGAAATACTGCGCCTCTCGTGAGATGTAATTCAATGCTAAAACATTTGTTGGTAACACTGAATACAAAACATTGAGTGCAGCTTTCTGTAGATTCACACTAATAAAGAAAGTAATCCTGAGAGACACGACATGTTAGGAGAAGTAAGGGCAACTGGAGAGACTAATATTACACCGTACGAACAATCTTCCTACACATGCATGCACACTCTGTCGAAGGGATGCACAAACGAAAATACAGATACAATCAGCGTACTGTACGTCATGTTTTTTTTTCTTAACAAATTCTGTTCGATAAATGACATGCTGATGAATTTCCTTTAAAAAAATTCCAGTACCCATTAATATGAAACAAAAACACGAATTCATTTAGGGACATTTGGGGGGAATAATTAAGCTTTTACAAGGTTATTTAAAATAAAACGTTTCTAAAATATGCCACTTAATGTTGTAGTATGTATATAGTGTAAAAACATGAAGGATAAGGATAAGAACCAATAAAGATAAAACGGAAAATATTCACCCTGCAATTCTCTGAATGGGTTATTGTGCATACCATGTTATTTATATAACGCTTAGTTAACAACAGTGTGCAGGCGGTTTATTTTATAGCACTATAATTGCCAGTTTGTTTTCCGACAGATAAATGGTAGAAAAGAGCCCGTTTCCTTGGCTTGTGCATGGCAGAATGCTACTATACTATATATACAGTATATATTTTACAAGGCATTACTCCCATTTATTTTTCTGCTGGAACCTACTGAGTTCTCATCTCACCGGACTACCAGTCAGTTTGAAATAATTGCCTATTGTAAATACTCTCCTGGAAAAGTAAAAATATTTAACGCAGAGGTGTCTAATTAACCTAAAGCATCCTTTAGAAAAGAAAGATTTATAGTTCCATTATGAAAATGTACTAAAAAGGGAAAATCACTTTGAAAGTATCCTCTTTTTAAAATACCATTTGTCGTATCTTTTGGCAAACCACGAATTTAGAAAAACATCCAAATCCCAGAGTAGTGAAAAAGGGGCGGTAAATGTCAACAGCGCCCCCGTGTGGACACACACAATTAATTCTTCTTGTTAATATCTTTTACCTCATCCCGCTGAGACAAAGTACTACAGTTCAACAAATGCGCTACAATACCAATAAGAGCGCTTGAGGATAAATGATCAACGAGGTTTAATTGTATACTATTATCAAACATTCTTATAGCTTCACTGCATCTTTAAAAAGCACGACAAATGGAACCCAATATGACCTTACTGCACTGACAGTTGTGAGGTTATGTATCTGCTGTTTCTACTATTGCAGCTATAAAATAATACAGCTATTAAGACCAATCCTGCCCATTACAATCAGTATATCTACTGCAACTGCTGTCTTTTCGGCTGTTGTGTTTACAATTAATAAGAACCAGATGGTCTTATTCAGTCATTGATCTGCACCGCAAACTGTAAAATTGCAATGTGTACCAACGTTTCTTTTCTAAAGAAGCGTGTCTTTTTTTAGCATTCGGATTGTGCAAGTTTAGTAAAGCAAAGACGTAATACATTCACTGCTGTCCTCTGCTCATGACATACAGTAGAGTATTCCTGTCCTAGAATCCAAACACAATCCCGACTCTGCTATCAGACACACCTAAGGAGGATCACAGACTTCACCATCACCAGGAGAGAGCACTCTTGCACAAAGATCTCGGGTATCACACAGCTTGCCTAACGCCTCAAGATGCCTTTATCAAGACGCTTCGTGTTTTTAATCGTTGCTATTAAGGGAATTAAAACACTAACCAAGTTCCTGAAGACTCATACGGTTCTATTGGATGTGATGCTTTAACAAGAACTAGATTTGAATTGCATACAAATTGCCATACAGTTACTCGCCACTACTTCTCATTTTCTTATCTCACAAGGATTTCTCTGTATAAAAAAAAAAATAGAAAGAAAGGACATTCACAGCCCTGCTATGGACTAGCGTCCTAACCACGGTGTACCCTGCATTGCACCCGTTGCTGGCCGGGATAGGCTCCAGCCCCGACACGGCCCTGTACCGGACGAAGCGGTTAGAAATGGATGGAAAGACAATTAATCACCCTCTGTCAATGTCTACAGGCAATTCTTTATCAAACCCACATGACCTTCACATATTTTACAGAATGTGGTCGCAGCCTTCCTTGTCACAACCCCTAATATTCACGAACGGTGCATCCTGAAAGCGGTTTACAGTATGTAAACAGTGTGTCCTGTAGGTTGCCACGTCTTGCTACAACAGTTCTACTTAGTTGGACAGGATGCTGGTGGTATACTTAACGCTCACCTCTCCCTCGTAGTGCCATTATGGAAATGCAATACATTTATAGGGGGAGAATCTTCGTAACAAAATAAATGTATCTGACGGCAAAAAGACAAAATCTCGAACAGAGCACAGAGTCGTGAACTTCGTGAAAGCACTGTAAGTCCCCCTTGTTGTGTCGAAACCCTGGTCTCGCCACGGGAAGAACTGCGCCGTGGAGCGATCCTTCCTGCTCACAAGACACTGTGATGACTAACGTTATGTGCTGTACGAGCGAATAAAATGCGAGTTGTGCAGCAGACATTTCACTGTAGAAATGTTCCAACGTGATTTGCATGCAGAGTTAACAAGTACGTAGTATTTGTTCGCAAAACCGTCTCGAAGTCAAGAGCAATATTTCTATTGGGTTAAAAGAGACGTGTTCACAAGCCCGCTTGTTTACAGTGTAATAGGGCCGCTTCAGTTGTTTCGCCTCGTTCTGAATAGCAGTATATAGTGCTGCGCATATCTGGAAATTTCGTCTATTTCTCTATGTTAATTGGAGGTTTTACAAGTTACGGTGTACATTTTGCTTTCATTGCGGTTTGAAATGAAATCTAATTTGAATTCTGATTCTTTGTCACCCCGAAATATAAAAATAGCGTTGCAGTTCCACTTTTACCGCCAGGGGTCGCTGCAGCCCCTTACGTGGGCAGGTGTATCAGGGTTCAAGTAGCATGTCCATACCACCACCCTATAATGCCCAGTAAAGTCTGGTAGGATAAACAAGAATAAATGCAGGATTACAACCATACAGGAGACCAGATCATAAGGAAGAAAATATTTATGCATCTGATATATCCATCACCTCTTCACATACTGTATTCTCTTAAATATCCTCAGTTTCACTACTACTTGCAAACAGGTGTGCCCACTTTAATTAATAATCAAGCACCAGATGCTGCACATTGAAAAGCCATTAAACAACTAAATTAAATTTTGTGAGTCATATAATGGGTACATTTTTCACCAAACGTTTCTAGTATCCCTCCTCTTTCTGTGTGACAAAAAGATGATGAAGGTTTTGGCAAACACATACCTGGATGAAGACATCCTTCAGCCCCAACACCAGGCTCTCTTTTCCTCTGTCTAAGGGAAAACCAGCATCAAGTACTGCATTTAACCTGAGTCAGTCCTCTAGCTCTGCAGTGAGAATCTGTTAATGTAGCATATATGAGCAGTCCCTGGATTTAGCAGTATTTGACTTGCACAAATCCAGCTTTACATAAAAAAGCCAATATTTCCAGATGCAAAAATTTACATTAGCTGCTAATTTGCTTTCTGTAAGTTCTGCCCTTGCAAATATGACTGATAAGTGATTTTAGTGATTCTTAAGTGTTAGTGCTGCAAAGAAGTCACTAATCAATAGAAATACATTGTGTTGTATTAATATAAATAATCTAATATAAGAATAATATTGCACAGTGACATGAAGGAGGCAAATCGCTAACCCTGTTTTGCTGCATCCACCATGAGCACCATTGTTAAAGAGAAAGAGCGTATTAAAGAACACACAAAACATTCTGCACCTGTGAAGTTGACTTTGATTAGGAGTCAGTCATACAGTTTTGTTATAAGATGTTAATATTAGCTAGGGAGTGCAAAGAACAGGACATGATAGAACACTTCAACCATAAAACCTGTCATTTATGTGCACTGAGTGTATACAAATGTATAAAAGTAACATCCAATGCAAATTTCAGCTTAAGAATCGAACCTGTATATTGGTTCAACAAAAACAAAACAAACACCCTGGCCTTCTTCTTGCTGAAGTGCACAGCAATAAAAAGTAACACCACTTTGTACAGCATTAGATGATTACAAGCTTTTACTGAAATGTGTGGGAAGACGTCTCACCTGGTAAGCCCCAGGTACAACTCTGCTTTTCTTCTGAGAACCCCAAAGTGGGAAATAATTGGAAGATCCAGCATCGCTGACTTACACAAAAACACTGAACTGACCAAGTTAAGCGGAAATGTTCTGAGAGCTGGTAGTTGCTGATCCTTTTGTTTCATTGTAGTCTTGACCTCAAAAACATGCGCCATCCATAAAAGGTCTGTCCCTGCCCATCGGTGTCACATCAGATCCAGAGTGAGGGGCGCTGTCCCAGTTTTGGTCTGCCATGCTTTGCCTGATCAGGATCAGTAGCCCAATTAAATCTTCATAGTGCAGTAGGAAGTATGATGGCATGGAAGATAGCCCTGCAATGCCCTGCAGTTGACCGGCATTCGGAGGCATCACTCTAATCTAACGCATTTAACTCAGGGATGTCAATGCACATTCATCGGCTGCTGTTGATGGCGTAACAACACACTCAGTACCAGCTGATGCTGGAACCCTACTTTTGTCCTGCTTTATTTCTTTAGTTCTGCTTTAAATGGCAATGTTTGTCCTGGAACACATAAATGCAACCCATAAAATTGAACTGAAGATGATGTTGCGATCCATAACCTCTATGTCTGCTATCTGTTACTCCTTGTACTCAACAGCTCCACACTGCTTGGCAAGCGAAGGATTCCCAGAACTCAAGGAAACAATGATCTCTGAAATACACAAGCTCCTTTTGGTGCAGCAGATCAGATTTGTTTGCAGTTAAAAAAGTAGAACATTGTCAAAAGCGTTCATCCGTCAATAGAAATTGAACAAAAGCTTTCATAAGAATTATAGAAAAGAAGAAATGGAAAGTTTAACAATGTATATGTAACTACAATCTCTCCCTCTACATGTACACGATTATTATCTTCATCCTTGATCAACATCCTGTTGGCTGAAGGGCATAAAAACAGTTCCAAATATGAGGAAGCTATTTAACCCATCAAGCCAATTTGATTGTACCAAATAAAATGCTCCTTAAATTCCACCTTCAGCTATTCTCATACAGTTTAAACATATTATTATACATATGCAGTATGTATAATACTGCGCACACCCCAAGAAAGCTCCATAGGTGAAACGTTGTGTTTCCTTTCTTCTCTTTTTATCATGGAATAAACCTTTTACTTGTTTGATGCAGCGTACGCAACTACCTACTTGAAACATTATTCACACATATGCACATAGACTGATACATACATACTACAGTATATACAGTAAAGTAGCTGTCTGTCAAAAAACAGACATTAGATGTCTCCTATCTAATGCTCCAAATCCCACATCGAACTAGTGATTCGGTCTTCAAGGAGCTAAGAAAATGAAAGTCTGTGTGTCATGACGCTTTTTTTCCATGTGAGACCAGAGAAACCCAAGCAAGCGCACAACTAATCAATACAAACCTGGCTTCGTTCCTAATTTCTCTGCAACCACACACCTCAGCTTGCTCTCTCCCTAAACACACTCCTTTCCCGGGGATGTTTCTAACAGCGTCTCTACAGACAATTTCTCCAGATAACATAACCCGACATTTCCCGCTGCTCAAGGTTAGCTGCACACTGGCTAAAGTTCCCAGACTTGGCAGAAGTAACGACAGTCATAAACAAGGCAGAGGAGAAGGTTTTTTTGGCTCATTAACACTACGCTTCAGTGGCAAATGCCTTTCCTGCTCAGATGCTGCCTGTTGAATTTGTTTAAGTTCTTTAATGAGCTGCAAACCTCCTGACAACCTTTGAGTGGTAGAACCTGACAGCTGTTGTACTGCAAGATCCAAGGCAATTTTGGAATTAAAAACCTGCATCACTAAACACCAAATGTGTCATTAGCGTTACTTCACAGCCAACAAATGCGCCCATTTGCACCTTCAAAACGTTTAAAGTTTAAACGATCTTTTTGCCAGATCACTCTTTGAAGGACTGAGCGTTTGGCACCGCCATATGTATTTTCTTACCCAAACATTATTTGGATAGTGTTTTATTTATTTGAAAAATAACCATTTTGAAAGCTCACTCCTTTCTGGTGTATGATTTTCTATCCTGTTCAAAGACAGCTTATGCACACCCCGAAAGAGATGAATGACAAAATAAAAACCACATTTATGCCAGGATTAATGAACGCAATATAACACTTCTTTGTCTAGTAAGATGACAAATACAAAAATATGTTATTATTCCAAAAATGATCTGCTAGTCTGGCTGTACAGTATGTGGATCTCATGAATGAAGTCATGTAAGGCTATGTGTTTTATCCCCTCCTGCGTTCACTTTTTCAGGTAATGAGCCTCTGTTAGTCGACAGGACACGAAGGAAGTGCCAGGGCTCAAGAAGCACATATCAGCTGTGACTTTCTTCAAATTCAGCGGTTCTTAACAACAGCACGGAGGCTTATAAAGTGCTTACGAATTAAACATTTATAATCTTTCAGCAGTTTTTGTTTCTTCATTTCGAAAGGCACTGACTGGAAGCTGCAAGGGGAGAGAACGCCTGCAAGCGCAGCCTGTCAAGATAACAAAAGCAGTGGAGGGCAGAGGGCACAGCGGTAGGGTCCCTTGGTAATCCAGCGATCTCCGTCTGTCACTTAGCAGAGCCGTACTCACCTCCAGGCCTGACACTTTCTCAAGCCGACAGATGTTTGCAGCCTGCCTGCCTTCTAAAGTGTTTAGCTTGTTCCAGCCAAGAGCCTTCAAAATAAGTGGAACTTAATTTCAGCCTTCTGAGCCCAGCGAGGTCAAAGGAGGGAGCTCAGCAGCGTGATCGCTGGAGAGCAGGGAAAGTCTTCTTATACTTGGTAAGAGAGTCAGAGCTGTCGAGATGCACTTGAACAAACATGTCAAGTCCCCTGGGAAGGGGACCACAGCAAAATAATCACCACATTATTCATCTTTCTGTTTCTAGATTTCCCCATACGTTTTCATTCCTGTATTTGTGTACATTTTACTAGTAAGACATACGTGTTGTGGTTGCAAATGTCAGTTTATAAATGTGTTACAAGCTATTAAAGCTTTAGTATGCAATAATAAAATGTATACGCATATGAGAACAATGACTTTTGTTGACAAGGAGCAATTAATCATTAATAAGTTTCCAATCAGGTTATTAACACTCAGCCAATTAATTTATTATAGGTCGTATACAATTTCTAAATTAACGTTGTGTCCCTGAAATGTTTTACCATTAATGATTTTCATAGGGACATCTGACACTACAGAGTAAGAGTTTAAATGAACATTATGATGATAAAGAGCATAGAACAACAAGATTTTCAAAAGCCAAGAGGGTGTGGTTTTGGTTTTACTTTGTTCAGAATTCAAATGTAATTAAATTCAGATTTAATGTTATGGCTTGTAAATGGCCAGACTTTGTACATTATGAACAAACATGTAAGAATGCATTAAGCCAAACCATACTGGGGAAAAAACCTACTGCCCACAGTTATACATGGTATATATATGGATATCTTTGTTATTCCTGTCAAAAAATGTTACACAGAATGCCCAAATTAAAATTTAGAGACCTAATCATAATCCTTGAACAACATATTCCAGTTCTGTTTGATTTCAGAATAGTTTGCAATATGGGACGAAATCAAGGCCTACATCAGATATCCAACTCAAAGTCTAAATTGCAGTAGTGTTGGAATAGTTTATTTAATAACCAGTGAAACACATTTTCCATTTTCTCATACTGTGTGCTGATGTTTGTTAGTGTGTACAGTAGGTGCCATTCTGTGTCCAGTGAAAGTCAATGGAGTTTGTGTCATCATCTCTCACAGCCATTGTGCATCTAGTGTATCTACGTATACCTCAACATTGCTGTAATCACACACAACAGTTATGTCCAAAATATTTGTCGTATTACATTGAAAACTAATTAAAAAGGTTTTGCACTACATGAGATATTAATGCTTTTTTATCCATCTAGTCATGTATTTTCACCCAGCTTATCCAAAGGGATACTTTTATTGTGTCGCTGACACTACTGTAAGCACTTGTTTTGTAACTTGTTTTGTAATATGAAATATTATATATATACTGTATACAGTTTGTGACTTGCTTTTAAGAAAGAAGGCCAGATGTAGAATGATATTTATTTATTATGTAATACAAAAAGGAAACAGACAGGCTGAGTGTCACAATGGTTAGCATTTCTGACACTCACAGTACTGGGCCCCTGAGGTCAATTCTGAACCTGAGGTGCTGTCTGCAAGGAGATTGGATGTTCTCCCCATGTTCATGTGTGTTCATGTTTTCTCCGGCTGCTCCAGTTTCCTCCCGCAGTCCAGAGACATACTGGTAGATCTGGGAAAATTCTTAACTCCTGGATGGGGTGTGTGTGTCTGCCTTGCAATTGGAAGGCATCTTGTCCAGGGTGTGTCCCACATTGTGCTGTTTATTTGCAGAGTGAGGCTTAGGTCCCCCACAA
This sequence comes from Lepisosteus platostomus, assembly GCF_059453375.1. NCBI lineage: Eukaryota > Metazoa > Chordata > Actinopteri > Semionotiformes > Lepisosteidae > Lepisosteus > Lepisosteus platostomus. The sequence goes on from NC_142613.1 coordinate 5,201,288, forward strand.
GTCTAAATTAGAAGAAGCAGTTAGAAAACAATTATTTTCTTCACATTAAAGGGTATTCTACATCAACATCATGACACAGAGACCATATCCGCAAATGAAACAAGCAAAGGTTTATTCCCTGTTGAAAGAAAAAGCAAATAGACACAACGTTTCAGCTGTGGTGCCTTCTTTAGGTGTGAGGGAGAGAGGGAAACCCATTACATTTTATATGTACCCTTTACATGCATTTCCCTCTCTCCCTCACACCTGAAGAAGGCTCCACAGCTGAAACGTGTCTCTTTTCCTTTCAGCATGGAATAAACCTTTACCTGTTCCTTTGAAGGCTACGCATGTGGACGCAGCTACCTACTTTACTTGACCTTCTATATCCACTATGGTATAGCAATAATTTTTTAGGAAAGAATTGCTTTCATAAAATATATACACTAAGACTGACTGATTATAGCCAGCAGCCATATCACCCTGCAACTCACAACTGGCAACCCACTGAAGCTAAGCAGGTGTGAGCCTGGTCAGTACCTGGATGGGAGACCTCCTGGGAAAAACTAAGGTTGCTGCTGGAAGAGGTGTTAGTGGGGCCAGCAGGGGGCGCTCACCCTGCAGTCCATGTGGGTCCTAATGCCCCAGTATAGTGACGGGGACACTATACTGTAAACAGGCGCCGTCCTTCGGATGAGACGTAAAACCGAGGTCCTGACTCTCTGTGGTCATTAAAAATCCCAGGGCGCTTCTTGAAAAGAGTAGGGGTGTAACCCCGGTGTCCTGGCCAAATTTCCAATTGGCCCTTACTAATCATGGCCTCCTAATAATCCCCCTCTATGAATTGGCTACATTACTCTGCTCTCCTCCCCACTGATAGCTGATGTGTGGTGAGCGTTCTGGCGCACTATGGCTGCCGTCGCATCATCCAGGTGGATGCTGCACATTGGTGGTGGTGGAGGGGAGTCCCCATTACCTGTAAAGCGCTTTAAGTGGAGTGTCCAGAAAAGCGCTATATAAGTGTAAGCAATTATTATTATTATTAATTATACAATGCATTAAGTGCAACCACTTAATCAGTTTCGGTGCTGTATTAAACCATTTAGCACCCATGGACTGCAGGAATATACAATGAATTTACTATAATGCTGGACACAGTGCAGGATTTCTCAGATGTACTGTCTTAAGTTAACATTTTTTTTTAAATAAATAACATTTGTTATTTATATTTACCCCCAAAATGAAGTCATCACTTTTATTTTTATATTGAAGTGTTGTTTTCTTGCGGTGATAAAAATTTAATTTAATTGGTAGAGAGTTTGGCAGGTTCATCTCCCTACCAAATTATGTGTTGATTCTTCTTAACTTGGGCCAACAATAAGACAATAAATCCTTTCTATTCTGGAGGTAATTACAGAGTCCTCCATCATCATTAAAATCTAATTACTCTCTGTCCAGATAAGCCCAAAAGCAATGCCACAAGGAGAGGAGAACTGTTATCAGCAAGAAGTCAGCACAGAATGTAAAACAAAATATTGTCAGGGGCTGGATGGACTGAACAATGACATTCTTCCACGGCTTTGTCTTTCACAAAGTTCCACTCTTTCAATGTCACTTGGCTATATAAAAAACTAGTATCATCTTTCTTATTTGATGAATATCCAAAGTCTGTATTGCAGCACAATGAAATATCAATTACAGCACTAAGTTTCCCTGATGAAGCCTCTCCCTGAGCTGTATACACAACTATGAAGCTAGATCTAAAAAAAGACAAGGTCAAATAGATAAGCCTTTAGCACGGTTTTGAAGAAAGTGAATTAATTTCCGGTTTCTCTGTGTTGTATCAGGTGTAATGTTAGTAGAAGTAGAAGTCAAAAGACATGGACAGTCCCTTGTAAGAAACCTATTTCAGAAGTCCCTGTTGTGTCCATGTTTAGGCTATAATTGCATCAAAATCCTGGTTCACATTATTTTAATTGTAATTTAATAAAATCCTGGATGCCAGACTTGTACTTACTGTACATTACATTTACATTTAATGTAAAGTTGGTATATATCATGATACCCTGGAATAGAGTGGCTGTCGGGTAATTTAATGATGTAATATCATTTGTTTGACTAAATGCAAAAATAATGAGATAAAACATATTAAAGTTTATTTGAGTAATTCAGTCAGATCCTGAATGAATCGATAGAGAGATAAAAATGTACAAATTATTTGGTAAGACTCCAAGGACAAGCTCATCTCTTCATAAGAAATGAGCCAGGGTACTGCTGCAAGGGTTGAGGAAGGATATTTACCTCTTCCCAAGTGTCTGTTAAAAACACAATTAGTTACTCACTGACTACAACCAGGACTCACCAAGTGATGACATACATATAAGTAATAGAGAAAAGGAAAATGAATGTATAAATGCTTGCATTAAGTGAGAAAATCCCAGTTATCTTCCTTATTCTACAACAACATTCACTCCATGAAGATGAAAAGTCAGCGAAACACCACTCATATCCACAATGGCAGCTCACGGCCAAGATTTACACGGAGAAAGAACTGAGAGAGAAGTAATAACGAACACATTTCCATTAAATTACAAAGAATAAAATAGGCACAATGTGTGATTATCCATAAACTAGATTGTTCAAGCAAAACATGAAGCTTTTCTTTATAATGCAATATTTCAGAGCAACACGACTCTGCATTTTAATTAACGTTTGATGGAATTGGACTCTAAATGCAAGCATGCAATGCTCAAAGTGCTCTATTTATAATAGGGTACAGTTCAAAAGATACAATGGTTTTGACATTACTGAATATCACTACCCATCTCTCAAAATTATGTTTGATAAACATTTGATGGAATTGGATTCCTGCAATGCTCAAAATAGGTTTATGTTTTACAGGGTATAGTTGAAAAGATACAATGGTTTTGATATTACCAAGTATCACATCTCATCTCAAATTGATGTTAAACTCGAAGAATAATAAACTACTATTAACCCTTCAATGTCACATGACAACTCATATTAATATAATGATAAAGCCATTTTATTTTATACACAATTGTAAGTGAACACACCATTGTGTTATATAACCTTATTATATTTTTACAATGGATAAAACCCAATATGACACTTTGTAAATTCACAATTGAATCATTAGGTTATTTATTACATGTATTGAGCTGAGAGTTATTCCATTCTTTAATGCAGCAATTTCAGTTAATTTTGTTTCAGGAATCGAGGCCCCCCTGAATATTATACAGGCTTGTTTGTCACCATTTTAAATGTGAGTGCAAAACATTTTGCAACAGCAAACAGTATTTAACAGCCAGCTAACAGAAGTTTTTTTGCATTCACAGACTAAATAAATACGCATCAGTCACTGCTACATCAATCCCAGTCTATTTGGAAAGAGAGGTGAGTGCTCTGAATACACAATTTTCTTAGGAGGTACGCCTGGAATAACAAAGAGCCTCTCACTGGTAAAGATGTGTACAGTGTATCTGTCATTCCTGAGTAGTAAACTGACAGTAGATCTTTTTTCAATACAGCACTATGAAACACCAATGACAAAATACAAGAAAGAATAACAAAAAAAAGTATAACTGACACGTTTCTCATGATGTAGAAGGGTGTGCGTTGTTAAACTCACACAGTGGAAACAACAGTGAGAATCCTCCAAAGGGAATTGCGTCGAGGAACACAAAATGTTACACAAAGGTGTTTTGAGTTTCCAAGTGTTGCTGTTGGAAAAAAAAAACATTTGCCCTGCGTATGCCTTTCATATCATCTTAGGAGTGTCAGAAAGACCACTCTTTGATACAAAAAGAGTTATACAACATAAGACAAAGCAGTGCGAGAGGAGCAACACACACTAAATCCCATGAACATACTCAGGATTTCCTAACATTGCTATTTTACAACAGGGCTCAACAGCCTCATCAAACAATTGAATGAGATCATAAGACAAAGCCCTTTAAACAAAGAAAACAAACATATTATAAATGTTATCTTATATAACTACTTAACTCAGCTAGGAAAAAAAAATTATGGGACACAACAATAACTGGCTTTTGTAACTCAATCAAGCAGCAGAGTACCTCAGAGAATACCTAGTTTGGATCTTACTGAGATCTTCAAAGACATATTTACGAGTTTTATTATGTGCACTGAAGGCAAAGAAAACATCTGTTTACTTTCATGCTCATTTTACAAGGAAAAAGTGAAAACGTTATTACAATTAAAGGCTTAGAAATTCATAGAACTTATGACAGTGATGGCATACGGTGTACTGCAACAAGAAAATAATTATTTATTTTTAATAACTTGCAGTAGAAACTATATCGACTTAGATTCAGTGTGTGCTACAGTATATAAGTGTAAAACTGAATGATATATTAATTCAAAGTTAACGAAATGAAGGTGAAAATATCTGGATTTAAAATTCTGCCTAAAATATCTGTTTTTAGCAATTTATTTGTTAATTTGCTGACAAGTAGGATTCACTTGATAAATTAATTCTCATACTAGGAAGAACTGTCACTTTTCAAAAGCTGAAGTAGCACTATGGTGCTTATAAATCACACACTTCTACAATGGTTTAAAAAGTGAATATAAACGTCAAACAATGAAGATAATCAAACTATATCTCAGGTCACAGCACGTAATTTGTGAAGCAAAATTAAGGAATAAGCAATTAATCTCCAGCAAAACAAAATTAAAAAATCATTAATTAGCATATGAAGTAATTTTCCTAAATTGTGAACAGGTACAGCTACATCACAGTAACAGATTTAAATATGATAGTTTATTATCCCAAGAAAATAGGAGCTAATGAGGAGCATAATCAAATGGTTATGGGATGCAATGGATAGTTGCCAGATTCTGGGCAAATCTCCGATCAAGGCACACCGAAAAATGATTTTACAGCACTAAAATTTCCTTCATTGATAGCTACTTTCCAAGAGCTTCCTTTAAATTTCGAGATTTTACACTGAGTGATTTTTAAATTATTTCTGGCCATTCAAAAGCCAAAGTTGTAATTTCCTTCTTTTTGTGCCTCACGACTCTTGTGCCCTTCATCCCCACTGAAATCCAATCACTCTTTGTTAAGATAAAAGGCTTCTGCCGTCCTGCTTGTAAGGTGGCCTTTTATCAGCTGTAACTCAGACAGGGCTTAGAACAAAAACCTGGTTAGAAAAATAATTCTAAACCCTCAGTGAATTCCTGTTTTATTTGATTTGTATTCTTTTCTAGAAGACAGGAGCACTGTATAAAAGAAAGCAATTTAAATATTATTTTTTACTTACAATATGTTTTATTAAAGGAAGCAAATGAGGACAGAAATTAAAGATCTTATGACTATCTCCCTTCTCCCCATTGAATATACCACTTATTGTATGTTATCACTTATTTACCTGTTTTATATGCCCAGCCACTTTATCCATCGTTGTAAGCAGAATTTTAAAACATTTGAAACTGTGAAATGGAATTACTTGGAAGGTGGAGTATTTCTTCAGCAGAGGCAAGGCCTGTGCTATGAACTTTATTTTCAAACTAGCTGTGCATCTGTACAAAGCCCTCACTGTCAGAGTAAGATTCTAAAGTGTAGACAATCTCTACTTATCGAAACGCTGGTATAATTCACAAACAATTTAAACACTCATTTGCATATGTAAATTTTTGGAGAAATTTTTCAGCTAATCAAAATTGCATGATAAATCATAAATCATAAACGAGTGGTAAAGCATAAATACAAAAATATGATCTAAATAAAGAGGAATCTCAGAGGTAAGGATATTTTGTATTGGTATGGAGTTATACAGTACATAAGATATTCCAGTTTACAAAGGCAGATATCCATTTTCTTAAAATGAAAGCTGCATTATGAAGCATAAATGTCCCATACTGGACAGAATAAGTGGAACTTAAAGTATTTAAGTGATGAATATAAAAACTGAAATCACCAAGGCATTTGCGGAAATTGGTTTGTTCAATGTCTGAGTGATCAATATATTTTCATTAACAGCACGAGCACTAGGGACTGAATTTGCTTCTTCCATTTCATATTGCAAGAAAAATGCAGTGTAGCTACAATATTTCAAATACAACAAAGCTCATCAACAGATGAAAGTGTTAGACAGAAACACAAAAGGTGAACCGTGCTGGTCTGCAGACTGGCTTCTAGAAAAGCTGTTTGTGAAATGACAAATCATGACAAACTGCTATCCAAGAAAGATCAAGGCTTGTCTCCTTTTGAGTGATCATTCTTGTTACGCTTTGGAGAAGATTTGTTTTTTCTTGTGTTGGGGAGGGGTGGGGTGGGGAGGTAGGGTCATGTGTGCAAACTAGCGTTTTCAAAGTCTGATTAAGAGCAAGTAAAAAATAAGAAGGTATAAAGTGAAAGAATCATTCATTTTCTTCTATCAATAACAAACCATGCCATTAACTGGAAGTTTAGCTTTTTAGAAACTAATAAGGCATTTTTAATGAGCCTGACTTCTATAAGATGTGCTTGATTGCAGGAGCACCAAACCATTCAGTTGTAATTGCAAAACCAACACAGTTGACCTGCGATGGCACTTTGAATTTGCTTTTAAAGACTCCTAATTCAGACTATCTTTGAAGAAGTACTTCTCTAGCAAAGCGAAAGCTCATTTATGATTAAGCCTCCTGTCCTTGAATGATACTCTTCTAAAAAAAAGAAAAGCTGCCAAGCAAATTGCTGATGATACAACACATGCACATTTCAAGACATTATTAATATTCTGTTTGCGGAGGCAAGTGTAGAACCAGACTGTGAGGGGTCAGTAAACTGATATACATATACTACAAAGATACTAGTCAAGGGAAAATTCTGCACAACAAGCACTGTCAGGTTGTGGAAATTAATCATGTTGAAGCACAGATGCCTGTCCACAAACTGCCAATGAGGGCTGGTCACCTGGAGTTTAATTACTGCTCCGAAAGCCTTACAGCTCTAGGACAGAGACTTCATGTGTTGACACCATGATGGGGACATCAATTACAGATTTATATCATCCAGAAAACCACAATGGGTGGCATCAGCGACAGATACTGCTACGGTAGGCCTGTTCTGCAAGTGTTCAGTTTCAAGGGCCAATTGCCCTTACTTTACTTTAATCAATTATATACAAGACAGTATTCAGGTAATCTTATGGTGCCGCAAATACATTTCTTTGGATTCTCAAAAAAAAAATCGACAAAGAATTAAAACAACCATAAAAAGAAACGAATGATTGATTGCATTCTTCAATATGTAAAATGCATACAAAAGCATGCCTCTTTGGTCAGGGACGTAGTTTTGCATTGACAGTTATTATTTTAACAAAGATTTCCAATTTCCAATCTTCATAGGTTTTCCTGATTACTGGCAGCATATTCAGACTACACCCTAGAGCGAACAGAGTCACGGTCAATATATTTTAAAGGTAATCTTTAATGTAACTTTCTATTAATGCATTCAGAAACCTCAAGGTTTTGAAATTTGAACACACTGGTGCTGTGTCTTAAACTATCCCGGTGTTTTATAGAAGGATCATCCGTAAAATGGCTCCGTGAGATTCTGCAATCACTGTGCGATTGAAAGCAAAACAAGTAGTAACTGCTGAATTAGTCCTTTGAGCTGTTGATTTTCTAATGCCATTAATTCATACAATGTGGCATGGCAAGTGTAAACATTTGTCTTTAACAAACCAAGATGGTGCCGTGGGAATTTTCAAATATCTAAAAAGACCTGGTAGATTTTGATCACTCGAAACCATTCAGGCGATTTCATTATTTCTGCTCCTTGTGTCAAACTGGTAAGGGATATGGGCAGGCAGTTGAGTCATAATTAAGGAACTGAAAATGAACAAGTAAGGGTTAATTCCCCAGAAGATAAAAAGTAGAAACACAGTGTTTCAGCTGTTGATCCTTCTTCAGGTGCGAGGGAGAGAAAGGGAGGCAGGCAGGATATGAGGCAAAGGAGAACAGTGGGTCGGTGAGAATGGGGACAATAGGTACTAGTAAGGGACAGGCCAAATCACCAGCCTGCTTTGCATCTCTTGAGAAATAATGAGTGTAAATGTGAATCGCAGATCACTTGAAATAAACCCAGCAGCCCTTTGAATCTTTGGCCTAGCCTCCCTGCACCGCTGGTCATCCGGAAAACGGAACGTGTGTCAAATTCAGCCTCGCCCTTCCGAGAGTCCCCTGAGGTCAGGAGAGCATGTCTGCGGGGTCACACGGGGTCAGGGCCGGGACCTTGTTCGTATTCATGGAAAGTATTGATCTGTGTTTTCATTCCCACTTTTCGTTTCATTAGATTTGATGTCAGCGGGGTTGGGCACAATGTGCAGCCAGCAACTAAATAAAGCTGTGTGGTGATGCATTTTCCTGGCTCTTTATCGATCCCACCCATCAGCCTCTCTCATACAGATGATTTCTGGACAGCCCTCGGTGTCCATTGTGTCTCATGTCCCGTCTGTTTACAGCAGATTATACCATGCAATGATTGCACTGAAGCTGCACATTAATATTCGCAATTGAACTATTCCATTAGAACATACATTTAACATGCTAAGTTGTTTGGTGTTTTCTGCTGTTTTTAAAAGGTTAAGAGTATTGACCATTCAATTTTATTTTTGGGACAAACACTTTAATCAGTTACAAACAATCACATACTGCATGTAAGCATTATACAGCTACTGTACCAGGCATGTCATTTCTGCCTAAGATATTTGTAGGCCTAATGCATTTCCTAGTTTAGTGCTTTAGTAAAGATTTATTGGAAATCCCATTTTTCACTTGTATAAAAAACATACAGGCCATCAAGACTTTGAGACAAACTTTTATTGGAAATGATGTACTGTAAATTCTAAAGGCTTTCGCTTGTATAGGAATAAGTGATAATGGCAATCGACTTTTTCATTGCTGATACAGTGTTTTTCAAGAGGCGAGAGTTCATGTTCAAATGCTCATTTTTATAAATGCACAATTTTAAAAAGTGTCAGAATAAGCTGTTGTGTTTTCACAAATGCGTTGCGAGTGCCATGACAAAAGTTTGAATATTTAAGACTTCATGTAGCTTCCCATGTGTGAGGTACCTAACCCCAGTTGCTCCAGTCTATCCAGCTGTATAAATAGGAACCATTGCATTGCAGGGGGTTAATCCCTGGGATAAACTGATGTCCCGGAGTCATGTGCTCTCTATCCACTGAACTCCATGGAAACCAGGAAGAGCTCTGGCCCAATGTGGCGTTGTAGCTCCAGTCCTACTGAAATCTACCCTGTAGATGATGATGTTAGTTATACTAATGTTGATCATGTAAATTTACATCAGCTCAGGGAAATTAAAAGAGCTCAACATATAATCCAAAAAGGTGATAATCATTCCAACATCTGAAAAATCTGATAATTCAGGTTTGCGTCTGTTGAATTATTTGTTGAGAGAAAATTAATTTTAGAATTTATAAAAAAAAATTAAGAATATGCACAGCTTTTTAAAATGTTTATTTTTCTAACAAGTCAGAGCTAAGTTAGTATTTAATATAAATATTGACTGGTTTGCTACGAGGTCACTGATGTATATTAATTTAAAGGGGAAAATGCAGACATGGGGATTAAGTAAGATTGCAAAATTCTTAACATTCTTTTCCAACATGGCTCAAGTAACTTGTAGTTTATGGAGGATAAATCAAGGAAGTTTTCTTTGCTTAATTTTTTTTTAATGTGAATCACTTCCAAATATCATACTGATAAAGAACTAGGTGTACGTCTTTCAGCGGCAATTAATGGATAAGTAATTATGCATAATGTTCTCACCTCATTAATCACTATAATCAAAAATCTAAATTAAAGCTCTGCACTTCATCACCCACACAGCTGTAATGACTTCAAAAACAAGCCTTAAAAAATGAAATGAAGGTCTGATGCTCTGAAAACCTTTTAAAAGACTTAGGTTATTATCTCTTCCTGTAGTACTTCCATTACCTTTCCATGGTTTATGCTGTGAGTTAAGCCCCACAAGTCATTGACATATATCAGTTATCAGCAAAATTATGAATGTGAATGAATATTTGTCCTTGAAGTGAAGGTCGATACAGAAGAGTGACTTTTCTCAAAGTGATATTATCTTTTTTTGACACACATGAAACAATGAATTCCACATCTGCTCATAACTGGCATGTTGGATTTTTTTTTCTGTGTTGTGCATATGTGAGAAACAATTAGGTCCTTTAATTTATCTCCTGGCTTCAGTTTGCACGCCGGATCTTCTTCTATTTGTTCTGTTAGGTCACGCAAATTAATTAGTCTCTAGCCTCATGTTCACTGTACTGTTTCTGCCTGGCATGTGCACTGTAACAGCAATTCTGCTTTAATTATTCAGCATCTAATCAGAGTGGACAGTGCTATTTCAGAAACTCATCTTGCAGGTCAGTCCATGGGATGGGGGATCTCTCTGTTTGATAGTCTGAAACACCTGACCAAAATGTGAACCACTTACAGATATTGTGGTTTCTTTTTGCAGGAGTGCAAGGACTTTTACGTATGATTTATAGGCATATTAGCAGTGACAGTACTATATGATGGTGATCCTAATAATAATAACAATGTAGAGTAAGTAGAACTGCTATCATTAGTGCAATACACAATTTGACATCAGATCCAACATATCACACCTTAGACTTGAGGATGCAACTACAGCCAAAACTTAAAATAATCTTGGTTTCATGACAATAATAGAAAGAACTGTATAACCTTTACAATAGGAGGCAGTTTCACATTCACAGGAATCACAGTACAGCAAGCCCATCAAGGAAATTAGTGTTATCGTATTTTTATTTTTCAGGAGATATATTTTCCTTAAACAAAGCCTTTATAATTTACAGACCCTGTTGCAGTTCAAAGCAAAAAATATCCATCAGTGTGAGATTCCTTTAACATTGCCAGGAATCAAATTATTTCTCAAAAACTGAAAAAGAAAAGTAAATCAAGAAGCCTTTTTTTCTCATTTGAAATGAAGTGTAATTTGTCCACTGGTTGCTCACATAGTATATTCCATGAAAGTAAAGGTTGATGGGTTGAAAGTAGAGGTTGTCTTACCTTTGATCAAATCAAGTCCAGACAATAGATAGTCCTTTCCAGCTGTTACTGGATAGTTTCCTTTGGTTCTGCAGGGATCCGGTGGTGATTTGAATACAGATGAATCAATGTCTATTTTCTGTTTTAACATCTGCTCATCAACAAGAGTTTCTCTGGATCTCTGGGTCCTCTCCTCCAGTCCAAGTGCATACCAGAAGATTAATGCACCCTGGTAGAACAGTGCTTTAACACTACCAGATCAGCATCACCAGCTTGACAATACAGGTCACCCATAATGACTTCCTAATGTTTGCTTATGAAGACCCCTATAAAAAAAACAAAAGGCTTTATACCTCAGACATCTTCAATTGGTTTCTTCCTAACTACAGGACATTACTGCCAAGTTGCATTGCTAATAAATAAGATTTTTTTGAATGCCTCATCACTCTTATGCATATTACTGCTTTGTATCAATAGCAACAGCGCTTTTCAGTTTAAAATCTTTGTGTCATGCTAATTGACCAGATTTGTTTGAAAAAATTATTTCAAGTTAACGTATTACAAATCCTTGCAAAAATAATGAAAAGATTGCATTGTAAAAGAGCACCAAAGATCGTTGAGAACTTCTCAACAAGAAAAGCATGCTGTCCTGTGGTGCAGCATGCTACTGTACATGACAGAGGTACCAGTTCACAGAAATTCTTAATATACAATTTTAGATAACTTTTTGCATCGGAGAGGGAAAGGTTGTGAATAATTGATATGGGTTTTGGTTGCAGTACTGTAGATTAAAACCTAGAAACAAAAGGGAAAGCACAGTGGCAGCTGATAAATATTTTGTGAGCAGTTTCCTCTTTTTATTTCCTTTGCAGTTTGAAAGCTGTGCTGTGAGCACTTTGCTGTTTTGTTTTGAAGCTGGGTATTATTACACAGCAAGGAGGATTCATCATGTTAGTCCAAGAACATTGGACAAGACAATTAACAGATGTTTTGTATCTGGTGGCATTTTACCTGATGTGGTGTCTTCCTTATCAGGGTCTTGTTTTGAATATGCAGCGTCCTGAATCAGTGGTTTCTGTCTTCCTTCTTACAGCATCAATAATAAATTTAAAGTGTGAATCCACACATAAATTATTCATTTTTAAAGCAAGTAACAAGCTCTTCAGACATCAACATGATGTTGTTTTTAACCGGGAGTTTGCAGCCTGTCTGTGACAGGTGTCTCATTGAAAGTTTATTGAAAGGGTAATAAAAAAGAACAAACATGTCATCACTCCTAAACTCTACCGCCCTTTTCTTAATTTATGACCTCATAGCATTTCCAAATTCATGTACAGCATACTCCTGGTATTTCTTGTGTGTGGCCAGAAGGTATTACCCAAAATAATCTCTCTTAAATGTAAAAGGTTGGTGCTTTTAATACTTAATAATTAATCAAGCACAGATAGATACTTTAGGACCAAGAATGGAAAGCACTAGAGTCGAGTGATTGGACAACTGAAAAGATTGACACAATTTTTCTATAGAATTCATCTTTAGAAGACGCCAACACAATTTTACATGGCATGCTGTGGCGGAAAAGAAAGGCAATTTGTTCTCAATACTGGAGTTCAGCGTACCATTCAAAAATCCCTGTCTCTCTGACTCGTTAATAGGTTTTAGACAGCTATAATAAGATTTCAGTGCTGCAGAGAGCAGACAGGGTCAAAGGTTACGACCTTGGTTCTGAAGTGGATTAGCCCTTCGTTCGATTTAATAGCCTTCTTTTGATTCCCTGAAAAAAACATCTGCAGGATAGGAGATGAAGAAACAGACTACCGTGGGCAGAACATTTGCTTTTAAACACTGTTGTCCGAAGGCTAATATCTTTCAGTGCATTAACTAATAATTAGGAAAATGAGGACAGCTCATTGACTGTCATCAGTTTTAAGTTCTATAATGGGTTTCTGTCAGTCCTTTATCACCAAGATGCTTGTTCTAGAGAAGTTTGTTGCCACCCAAAGCCATTCTTTGTAGCAGAAACAAAATGTATGCTTTGGAAAAGCAATCATATATTTAAAAAAAAAAACATTTGTGTAATGTACTAGAGATGAAACGTTTATTGAGGAGTTTTAAAGAAGGAATTCAACCACCCTGACAGAGCTATTTACATCAGATTCAATGTTCACTGATTGAGTGCCCCAGTGCCTTCTCTGGCTGCTCCCCAATGTAATTTATTTAGAATTCAAAGTGTTTTTCTTGATGATAAGTGTTCTAATGCTGGAGAGTTACTACACACTATTACCTTTCAACCAGTTTTGAATGCACTTGATTTTTACTCCCTTATGGAACAAACAGACACCCTGGGTGGTAGGAACCAAATTTCACAATACTGTACTGGTCCATCTGTGATGTGACTTCTGATGACTAACCTGCACATTGTGGCCTATTAATTAAGCCTGACAGGTATCTCCTTGTAGTTGAGGAACTGGCAGGTGTTAATGCTTTCTCCAAAAAAAAACTGCTTCAGACGGCTTCAGAGGAGGAATTCAAAGCAACTACCAACAAGGGGATTGGGGGATGAGTTAAAAAGGCCTTGTCACAGCCTTGAATTATTTAAGCAAGCTTTGCATGTGTTTGGATGCTAGAAGCACCCACACTTCCTGGAGTTTGTTTCACTTTGTCACAGAGCCCATGTGCTCCTAATAAAACTGAAAGCCAACTGAGAATCCTTAGTGCCGGGATAAAACCTTTCAAGTTTCAAGGCGACACACAGAAAAATATTAAACCTTAATAATTTCTATGATAAAGAAATCATAATATAAGCTAATAGTGAATGTCAGCAAAGCTAATGCAAACAAAACAAAACACTTGACAATTTTGTGAGACCAATTGAAATAAAAAGCACTTGACAGTTTTTCAAACTGATCAGAACACCTTGTCTGAAAGAAAACGTTGAGTTTGGTCCCTCCTTACCATATCTTTGGTTTTGTTATCTGCCAGCATATAAAACATTTCAAAACACGTTAAAACACACAAATTTTCGTGCACACAAGTCTCTGTAGCACTTTTTCTTGAAACCCCTGCCAATGTGACACATTCATTTCAGCAAACGTGACAGCTTCCTCCATATATCTTTACAATTCATCTGGAAAAAACTGACATACAAAATAATGTAAACACTTGATTATGTGTTTATTTTTCAGGACAAATTGTTCATCAAAACACCACATTAATAAATGTATCAAACATTTAATATAGGATATAAATTGAATTAAATATAATGGTCAGTTCAATGTACTTGCAAAAGCTCATACACCTCTATGAGATTAGTTGCTTCAGACTCATTGCTGGGCAGAACCTCTTTTTATCATGTCTGTATCTGCAAATAACTGTGTCACCTGCTTGGTAAGTTCAAATGAGGTGTGCCTGGACACAAACAGCAATCAGTGACTAGTCTTTACCTGAGCCCATCCCAGACTGCAGTTGTTTGGCTGTTTGTGTCAAGCTGCATGCTAGAGATTGGTAATTCTGGAAGGAGACCTCCCATCTTTCAGCAGGTCCTGTGTTATTAGAACAAAGCCCAGACTGAAATGCTAATCATCATCCTTGTCGGATTTCAAAGTAGCTAAGGAAATTACCTTGTTCAGCTTTCCTAATGTCAGAGACTGAAATTTTCTTTGACTTAGATACTAAGATTTTCCCTGTCCTGTGTTGTACTTAGAGTTATCCATGAATTTGTTGAAAACAATGTTGGTCTGAATTGTAATTCAGTACATAACACAGCAGCATTCACTACAGTTCATGGATGATTTATATACTTTATGATGTTCTGAAATAAATGTTGGTCAGTTGTCAATGTCAGAAACCAGAAAGTGCACCGTGTTTTAGGACAAATATTACAGGGAAAATTGCAGCAAAAACATTGTTATTCAACAGGTCTACATCATGCATACATTGGACATTTTGCCTTTGATACACTAAGTGTATCTAAATGCAAGGCTCAGCAAGGGAAGCAAAATCTTGCTCCCCTAGGTTATCCTATATATAGCATTACTGTGGAATGCAGCAACAATATGTGGGGATTTCCTACAAAAGTAATTGGAATTGGGAATATCCAATTACAGTTCAAGGTGGTGGGGGAGCCAGGGTCTATCCCTGCAAGCAATAGGAACAAGGTAGGGTACAGTACATCCTGGACAGGATGACAGTCCATTGTAGGGCACACACACATTCACACCATTTTTTCCAAAAGCCAATTTTGGAAAACCAACATGTCTTTGGGCTGTGGGAGGAAACCGGAACATCTGGAGGGAACCCACGCGAACACAGGTAGAACATTCAAACTCCACACAGATATCACACAGAACCCAGGGCCCTAGTGCTGCACTAACCACTGCCCCACCATGTCACCCCTCAATTATAATATTAAAACAGTATATCAAGCTTATCAGTAGAAGCCAGTTTGATTGATTGAATCAAATTTAGCCACAAAACTGGGTGGAGTGATCATGCAGGTCTTGGGTTAAAAAGTGTGCAACCCCCTTTTCACCTTTAGCTGCACACAAGAGCCTGCTGTCTCTACGCAGGAACCTCCCAGGAACACATCAGATGGTTTTTATCATTGTACCCTATGAGGTTTATCAACAACAAAGTCATTTAAAAGCAATTGGCAAAGTGTTGTAGCATTTGTCTGAAAGAAAACTTTGTAGGACTGATGTATTGCACCATCGATAGTTCCTTTTAATTTACTGCAATTTCATCTTCTACAATGTCCAGTGTCTTCTTAATGCTTTGAAATAATAGAATTCGAAAGCAGTGCACAAAAGAAAAATCTAAACAAAAGAGTGATTTCAACAAGGGAAGAATAGACAAGTCTTCTTTTAGCAGCATTTCACCTGAGAGCTATTGTTTCTCATTCAGTTACAGCTGAGTGTCTGAGACCAATACAACAGTTTTACCCTTATACAATAGATCATCTAGGTACAGGACTGTAGGACAGGTACAGAGAATATAAAGCTCTCTGCTGTACAGAGCAATTCATTTTAGCCACACACTGGAAATGCCATGTCTCTTCAGCTAGCAGCGCTAGGGCTCCAATGAGCAGGCAGTGTGCTGTTGGTGGGTGGCAGCACTGAGGTATGATGGATAGCAGAGGCCCTGGGCTGTGAGCCAGAGAGAGTGTGTTTATATTGGAATGTGACTGTGTGCACATCCTGGGTGATGGGCTTACTGAGCACTCATGAGCACAGCGCAAATCCTCAGACTGGAGACACCGTCTGCCCGCGCTGCTCCAAACACAACGTAGCCTCCACAGAGCCAGCAGCTTGGAGAAAGTCGTCCTCTATAAACGCCTGAACAGACACCATGACCGAAGGTAGGACATCCGAGCTGTAAACACTTTTTTTTTGGAGGGGGGGAGGTGAGATTTCACAGACTGATTGCAGGCCCCTATGGCAGTTCTTTGTTGTCCTGCTGATGCTGGCAGGTAGAGATCAGTTCATTTGTATACATTTACACAGTTAGAGTCAGTATTGGTCCTTCTCAGGAGTCCAGTTTTGTTTTAGTTTAAAAATACAAGTAGATTTTAAGATGCTCAGTTGGTCAGAGGAGCCACTCACCTAGGGTTTAGTTTTAGGGTTTCACAGCTGTATGAAATGGCCCCATGTGCTGACCAATTAGGCTTGTGTTAATTTTATGGATTGTGGAATGCGCTCTTGTGCCGTTGCTGAGAAGTTCAAGTAACTTCATAATTTGCATTATGAATGTATCCTCAAAGACTAATGAACCATAATATGATCTACTGTACGTCAAGTGACACTTTTTTTTAAAAAAAAGAAGAAACATCCTTCTATCTTTGCTGGACAAATGAGTTAAGAATGTTTTAGTGGAATATTTATTCAGCAGGTTGACCTTTGCTTTTGACACACTTGAGAGGAAAAGTGCTTTGCTTGGTTTTATTTATACAGTACCTGTTAAGGGTTTCTAAAGATCCCTGGACATCCCTCCAGCAGACACAATAGCTGTTTTGATTTATACAGTATGTGTTTAGTTATAAGCAAATGTTTTTTAGGGAATCTGATATCTGTTGTGGACACAACTCTGCTTCAGTTTAGACATCTTTTCCCATTATGTTACATAGAGATCATGTGGCACTCTTGCTAGGCTTAACTCACAAAGTAGAGAGACACTGAGGAAGAGAGGTAAACAAGTGAACTGTACAGACACGTTGAATTTCACATCACAACAGCCTCTTCACATGCTAGGATGCGTCTCTGGGTGTGTACATAGAAACTGCGGGGGCAGAATCCTCTTTCAGAAACTCGTAATCTTGGACATGTGGTTACGTTCCCCCTTGATACTGCTAGAATGCTCTATCCCGACCTAGTAGGTGGCACTGAATTTGAGGGAATCTGATGCTTTAAATGTGAGTCATTACAAAGGGTGTTTTCAGTATGGAAAGTGATAACAAACTATTTAGTGCACTAGTGATCCAAAACAGTTAAGTAGAAATTAAGAGCCATCCTCTTTCTGAATTTAAAACTATTCTTCATTTTCACAATATTAAGCCGATCTGGAACAGCCAGTGGCAAAGTTTTTTGGTGTCTTCTCTCACAGTTAGGCTCCCCTTAACGTCTTAACAGTAAATGAGGAAGTGTACACAGCCAGGTCTGAACTCTTCACCTTCCAGCCACTCATCTGTTAATATGTCACAAGTAACCCCACCCCCTACTAGACAATCAGCTCTGATTGGAGGGGTGGCATGTCCCTCACCCACAGCATCAATAGCCTATAAGTACCTAGGAGATAGCAGGGTCTCTGTGACAATAAGGGCCGAGAGAGCCCCGGTCCACTATTCTACCCTACCGTCAGCGGCTCCCAGCCAGTAGTGCACTGCCAAATGGGAAATTGTGGTCACAGTTAGTAGGTGACATGACTCAAGCATAGAGCTTAACCTCTACTTGATAGAATAAAACCTTTCTCCACCCTGTGATCTGTCCCCTTCATTATAAACCTGACACCTCTGTCTCAAAGTAGAACTTGTTGCAGATCTTGGTTGCAGAGTTGCTTTTAGGCATTTCAAACGTATGTAGACAGGGCAGTTTTAAGTCTTTTAATCAAGGCAGAGGCATGTTTGGCAGAGGTGCCAGTTGTACCAAATGTCACTGTTGAAATATCCGAGTATAGAATATAATTAATGGACACATGTGTTTTGCATCCATGTGAAGATGGTTCTAACATGGGAAAGCCAGTGTTCCGTGTTGTAAGGAGGAGTGAGTCCCTTTCAGGTTTGATTTCGGCACCAAGTTATAGATGCTGCCTGAAGCCCGTTAACTAGTTGCGATTCGGGTTTGAAGATGTGGCGACACCACATACCGACGGTCAAATTCACAATGTGCATGCACTACGTGGGAACTGGAACTCAATATTTTCACAAACACAATCAACACCTTCAAAATCATAACAGAGTAAAGAATGGCTGAATGGGGATGATCCCAAAGAGAAACGTTTTACCAGGCTGCAGTCAGTTGACTTGGAAGGTATCTAACCATCTCTTGCTGACTAATGCCACACATCAAGAGCATGGGTTTACTCCGAGATGACAAGTTTATCACCATCTCCCTAGTGACGGCTATTTTCTAGCTCAATGCACAGGGCAGGCCTGAGCTTTAAATATCGAAGAGTGTGCTTCTCTCCCAGCACATACCAGGAAAATCCACTTAACACTGAGGAAATAGAGTGATGCCGTACACCTCCTTAAGATTTTATGGTTTAACATACTAGTTAGACATATTTGACCTTCACCTAATCCTCACCTAAGTCCTAATAGTAGATAAAACTATCCTCAAATAATTTTACATTGTTAAGTTTGTGTTCAAATGTAAGTGCACCCCTTGATTCAGTAACTGATGGCACCTCTTTTAGCAGGAATGACTTGAATTAAACATTTCCTGTAAGAGTTGATCAGTCTCTCCCATTGCCTGGGAGGAATTCTGGATCCTGCCAAAGCATCTGTTTAAGGTTTAGGTTTAGACTTTGACTTGGTCCTTCTAAAATCCAGAATTGCTTCTTTTTGAGCTATTCTGTTGTGGATTTGCTCTTTTACACAAGCAAATCTTGTCCTGTTGCATGACCCACTTTTAGTTGTTGGACTGAAAGTCTCAATCTTTGTCTGATGGTGGACTCATGGTGGTTCTTTGAGACTTCAAGGAGCACCACATGGTGAGATCTTGGGGAGAATTTTAAACTGGTAATGAACTTCTCCTTTGTAGATTATCATTCTTACCATAGAATGATGGACTTCATATTGTTTTGAAATGGTTTTGTGACTCTTTCCATAGATTTCTTCTGACTCTGGCATGATGTGTTACTACAAACCTGCGTGCTTTAGACCAGACTGACAAAGATTCAGATTTTATATACAGTTAGAATCACTTCCTAATGATCATCTAATCGTTTGCACATGTTTTGGTGCACATGAATCTATATACTCTTTCCATTGAGATGGTAGTACTTACTTTTTCACACAAAGATATTGAATGCTGGCTTATTTTTTATTCTTCTTGGTTACATCTACGGATGCTGTTGGCAAGAAATTGATGCCATCAGATGGAACCCAGCTTATCCATTATGCCCTCCTGCTGGCGGGTCGCCAATGATAGCTAATCACTGCTCAAATAAGCAATGACAAAGTAGAATTATTGTGTATTATTTGTCAAATCAGGTTAGTGTTGTCTTCTGTTAGTACTTGGTGAGGCCTAGGTGAAGTTCAAATATGTCCAAATACTGTATGTTCAAGCATTACATTACCAGGGAGCTTACTTTTCCACCACACTGTATATACAGTATTTGAAACTCAAGCCAGGCACTATTAGCATTCCGGCAACAGTAAAGTATGGAATATAATAAAATGCAAATTGAAAATTGTGAGAGATTACAGATTTATCTTACACTAACTACTTTCAAATACTGGTCCTTAAGCTCTCGAAATCCCTTGTATCAGGTACTTCAACTCAGGAACGGACCTCCACTGGGCTGATAAATCCTTTCCAAAAGCTTGATTCAAACTCAGCCTTACTGTAACATGTACTGTAGTTCAGGTGGGTAGCTGTGTCAGCATTCGTAGGCTGCAAAGGAACAGGTAACGGGTTTGGTCCATGCTGAAAAGACAGGAAACACAACGTTTTGGCTGTGGAGCCTTCTTCAGGTGTGTGAAGAAGAAGGCTCCGCACAGCTGAAGAAGTCTCCACAGCCGAAACATTGTGTTTCCTTTCTTTTCTTTTCAGCATGGAATAAACCCGTTACCTGTTCCCTTACTGTAACATATCAGCTGAGCACTAGGGGTGAGGAGGGTGAGTCATTCACAATTATGAAAGCGAATAAAAGGCACTTCTGCCGAGAAGGGATTATCTACACAAAAAAGGTTCGGACAGATAATAACTTGCGTTCCAAATTTTAAGATGGAAAAAGTTTGCTCAGAGCCTTAATGTGCAGAAACATCACATTGAGAAGATGACCTAAGACAACGTGATATCTACCAGACTAGTGGCAATCCACACTACATTATCATCACATTATCTTTATTTGTCAGTTCTTCAGTCAGCACGTACTGTGTGTAGCTTTAGAGAATGAGGTCATTATTACAAGACCCTGCAAAAATGTCCTTTAATGACACATGTGACACACTCTTGGGTTCAATATTTTGTGAAGCTCAAGCTTGAGCTCTGACTAAAATAGTCACAAAAGCGTTACTCCTTCTGAAATGACATTCCTACTATATGGGTCAAAGAGAAACACATAAGTGGTCAGCTTGGAGGGTCAAAGTTTGGTTTTGACAAAGATCCTGCTGTGAGAATGATTTTGATTTGTTTTCATCTTTGGTGAAGGGGAATGTTTTCTTTGATCATGGCAAACCCGATAACCAACATCTGCATGGGTCCTGCCACAAAAGTACAATTCAAAACCATATGCACAGTAGGCCTCTTCAATGACAAACAGATGAAAGAAAATGTGCTGTGATAAGGAATACAAACCACTTCAAGGACTTGAGAACAGAAAGGTGAAAAAAGTCTGTACAACAGGAACAGCTGAAGAACAGTTTCAAACAGTTTTTGCTGGTCTTGGGCTTGTGAAAAAATATTATTCTTGTCAAAGATTTCCCCCCAGCGTTGCTTGTGTATGTCCTAAAAGACTTGAGACGAATGCAATCTCTTGCAGGCAAGTAGAGCAGAAATAAATTCGGTTCTCATTAAAGCTACTGCGTACTTTTGCCTTTTTACATCAGTTTTCCCAATAGAATTAATACTCCCCTCTCTGCTTCAAAAGATATCTCGCTACTTAGGAATCAGGGACATATTTTTATAGATGATTTAAGCGCATGTATTGACCCACTCATGTTCAAGGTTAAAACTGAAGAGTACGATTCTGCAGTGTTAGGAATGTTTTTGAATTTGGGCAGTGAAACTTCCTTTGCAGATCAAAGTAAAACTTTCTTCAAAACATTATCTCTGTTGCCTTCTCTGTTCTGAATGAAAAGACTTTTAATTAACCAAGTGGTACTTATTCAAGGCCAGATTTTCTTCTTTGTTCAACATCTAGAGCCGAGCTGGCAAATTCTATTTTTTTTTAAGATAAAGCGCATTTTACCTTCCTTGTGGGTGTTTTTCTGTCATCAAACAAGTACATCATCCTTCTGGGATCTGAGCTGTTTTTTTTCCCATTTACCCCATGAAAGTCATGGTTTTGAAAAAGACGCATCTATTGATGATGCTATCAAAAACAACTTGAGTTTGTAACTATTTACATTGTACAACAACTATACATAACCTTATACCACTTTTGCAGAGAACCACCAATACAGTTTGGATTCAGACCACCTAATGTGATTTCAGCGTTTGTAATGTCCCAGGAGCAGCTCATATGAAGATGAAAGAAACTCTTACAAAAATACATTCCCTTGTGGTCAAAGCCAGCATCAAATTTATATGGAAAACACAACAGATAGGTGGTTTAAATATGCTTTCAAAGTGATAATTCTATATACTGTACATGTAATTCCTCTGTGATCAGAAAAGTGCTTATTCCTTGTAAGGGAGGCAGAGCAAATGTATATATTTCCCAGATTTTAAAATCGCCCAATTCATTAGCATTACTGATTGTGAAAACATCATTCTAAAATCGCTTATTCTAAAAAGATAGAAACAAATTAGAAGCAAAACAGCTTCTAATTTATAAACATAAAGGTAAAATCTTCCCACACAATATTGGAACAATAACTTAAGACCTCAGGGAAAAGGGCACAATATACAATTTTCTAGGCAAACAAGACAAATCAGTTGGCTTCTACTTCAGACGAGAAGCTTTAAAAATGTAGAATCCAAAGTCATAAGAAAGCGGAGAAATTAAATCAAGAAACAATTCTGATGCATTAGTACAAGAAATGCAATTACAAAGAGATTTGCTAACTTTCTAAAAGAGGAGTAATGTCATGGGGTATTATTTACGCATGAGAAAAAAACTGTTTATCCATCACCTAATAGTCTGATACTGAAATGCATTAAATATCTTAACTTAATGGTACAAATTATTGTAGGTCTAATAGCTTAACTTAAATGTCTTGAACAATCTGTTCAAGCTGTCTGAAAGATTTTTTGGATAGGCTCCAATCACTTCAGTGCTCCGAGCTGCCTGAGAACACTGAGTGCCCTACTGACAGGCAATAATAATTAATTGAAACTATCGACTGAAATCTCTCCTGGAGATGAAGAACTGCCGCCTTGCCAACATTTAACCCATGTCAGTCCTGGAGGTGTTTAGAGATACTGTATTTTATCTTCACTGTGTTGTCATTCCTCCATGATCAGGAATTAAACTGCTCTCTCTTCTCTGATCTGTTCTGTTCTGGGTTTTTTTACCACATGGTAACAAAAACAAAAATGATCTTCATCAAACAGAGGACTTCTATGTCCATCAGTCCCTCGACCTTTGTCAGTGCAGGAATCTCTGTCTCTTTTAACATGACAGAGTGCCAAACTGCCATGTGCATTAGGAATACACAGGTCTTCTGAGAGCTCAGGAAATCTCGCACAACAGACTGCCAGTGGGCAGCTCAAAGATCTTGTGGTCCTGTCTTATACCAGACTCTGACTCGTGTCAATCACAGTGGATCTGATCTCAAGGCGCTGAGCTATGACTAGTGTTTGACACTTAGTGTATAACTGTTCAGGCCTGAAAGAAAAAAAAGAAATGCTGAAAAATTAATTTAGAAATTAAAGGCACAATAATACACCACTGAGTCTGGCATAAAAAGAGTCAGTTTACCAAGGTAAGGGATATTTACAGCAGTTATTTATTTTAGTACTATTTCTGACATGATAATGATGATTTTGCTGACTGTCATTGTTGAGGATGACAGTCTGTTATTCATCTCCATTAATCTTGGCTGCAGGCTCCTGTGTGATTGTACAGTCTGATGTGTGAAAAACATGCTTTGCCTTCTTTTGCACAGGTTATTCTTTCCTTGTTCTCTTTGAGCTCCGTTTTCTTAAAGATTCACGTCATTTTGTCAGCTCAAGTTTGAGACTACAGTCATATTTAAGTATGTTTTGGTGCTGTTTGTATAGGATCAGCAATGTGCATTTAGAACACATGTAGTTAAGACTTCAGTATTTTAAATGCCTTATTAAGGTGATGATGTAGTGCCAGCCACTAAATGATGTGGGTTTGACTTTTTCTTTCATCTTAACCTAAAACAAAAACAAAAAGGCTTCTAAAATGTTTTAAAAACAGCCCATGTCCATCCACAAAAGTAGAATTTAACCTTTTAATATTAGCATGCTTGATGATAAACCAGGGATTATCACAGAAGCACAGGGAGCAAGCAAGAACTGACAGCACATGACTGTTTCACCCCCCTGGACAGGACATCAGTCCATCAGAAAGCCACAGAGAAAGGGACAAGTTAGCCACTTAAATTTAGCCTTTGCGAGAGGGGAGAAAACTGGATCGCCTCAGGAAAACAATTTATGAACACGGAAGAAAAACGCAAACTCCTAACAAACAAACATCCAGGGCTGGAACAGAATCCAGACGTCATGAATTAGCAGCACTAATGGCTACGGTATCTTTGCTGTCCTTAGATTAACGATCCTAAGCAGAAAACAAGGCAGTCAGCTAATTCCTGAAAAATGAAGTGTCTGGCATTAACATTATCCAGCAGTCTTGGGTTATGTTCTTTGCAATGATTGCAAACTCCAACTGTTATTTCTGTTTTGTGTGTGTGTTCTGATATGCATTAAAGTCACACTTTGGGGTGAAGATGAAGTTAAGGTGAAACCTGGTTTGGTATCTTTTGCAAAGAGGGTGGATATCTTAAGAGGACACAGCCCAATATTAGAAATGTATGGGAGGTATGGGAGAGAGAAGCTCACCCACTGCACATGTGCGGCATTAATTTTAACCTTCACAAAAGTCATTTTTGTCCAGCCCTGCTTCTCACATCTCTTTAAAAAGCAATCAAAGCTGCTCATTGACAAAGGACACTTGCTCCTCGTGGTTCCTTGTGTGCTTAAGTAATAAGTAAATGTGAATCACCACTTCTCAGCTGCAAGAGGTAATTCATTTTCTGACTCCTCACAAATGAACTAAGTGGATTATCCAATTTACTGCGATTGTACGCTTAAAAAAACTGAACAGGGGCATGCACAGCACTGAGCGCAGGAGGTAAATTACAAAGAATGTGACAGATAAGATTTATGCTGCAGTCCAACATGCTAAAAACTATTAAGCGACAATAACTCTAATGTGAAAGTATCATTTATGCTCCTTAAGTGGACGCTTTGAATAAAAGACTCAGACCACAGATATAAGGGTCCTTGAGTGACTGCAGCCTCTCCCCTTTTCA
Source organism: Lepisosteus platostomus (assembly GCF_059453375.1). Classification (NCBI taxonomy): domain Eukaryota; kingdom Metazoa; phylum Chordata; class Actinopteri; order Semionotiformes; family Lepisosteidae; genus Lepisosteus; species Lepisosteus platostomus. Next base: position 5,226,234 of record NC_142613.1, read on the forward strand.
ATAATTCACTCAGTTACGTAAATGCCTCTGCTTTTAACCACGCAGCTCTGAACTCTGCAGACCCTCTTCTCATACAAAATTCATGCGTTGCATATGTCAGTGTCACTGTACGCATGAGCTACAGCACACCAAGGCCTGAAATTTCAACAGATGGATTTGTACTACAATTTTCTTGCGCTGCCTGGAGCTTTCACAAACCCTTCTTATCAGCGACTTTTTAGACTTATTGCAAAAATCCACAAACGCCAACAGGAACCAAAGGATACCAGACACATCATATCCAATGAGCAATGACACTGACGCTTTTTGACACAGGGTGTGCAAGCTTGGAATTTTCATCTGCACAGTTTTGTGACTTTGCTCTAACTTTCAATATAATCAGTAATGTGCATCATGGTAAGGTAAAAGTTAATCACATCCCATCAGTATATTCACTGGCTATACTGTACCTTTGAGTTTGGTAGTGGACATTGAGGTTTAGTGTAAGACCATCCTTAAGTTACAAATGCCATGATAAGCTTAATATGATGAGAGAAAACAACTTCACAAAATATTTAATTCACATTTTACCTCTACAGCAGAATAATGATTCCTCACGAATTAACTACTGTCCTTTGATTATGCAGACCAGTTAACATAAGTTCAATACAGTCCTGCTGTTTGTCTCAGTGTGATCAGAGTAAAGTCTTTAGCTGGCACACACAAGTCTGATGATACAGATACTATTCTTTCCACAACTTTAAATGGTGTCCTCATTTCCTGGAGGCATGCTAGTGTGATTCAACAGTTTTTGCCAGATTCTGATAACTGTACAAATTTTATTTACCTTCAATTCTGTGATGAGAAGTGCAGTTCTCTACAGTAGGTACCGGTTTTTAATGTTCTGTCTAGTACCTTTTCAATTAAGGATTCTGACTTCAACTGGTCTGACGTAATAAAACGCAAGGCCATTTTCTTAATAGAACTCACAGATCCTTAAAATCGTTTCTCTGGGTGTAATCCATAAACGTTTTATTATTAATGTCTTCTCAGGCAACACATGAGAGATTATGGAGCACTATCTTAGCAATTCACCTTTAGGGTTTCACAGCCCCAGACAAATTTTAAAAAATGTCCTCATTCCGATATATTCCTTTTTTCTTATTCCAAGGAAGAAACCAAATTCAAACGGCACAGGACGTTTAACAGCTTTGCTTGATAAAAAGTTGCTTTTGGTATTAAGGGAGCCAGACAGTAGGTATTAGATGTGTGGAATATGAACCTGAAAATTCAAAATATATAGCAGAGAGCCAAAACTGTTTCCATAGAAACCTTGTGATAATGCCAGCCCCAGACCTGCCTGAAGAATTAGTGAATCCCTCATGCCTGTTAAATTCAAAGACATTTCCCCCAAACCAATTAAAGTTTACTGCATTCAGAAAACACTCTCACAGCCACAGGAATACTTTGAGATGAATGCTCCTTGTGTAGAAATGTAACTCAAGGGAAGGAGGATTAAGATTGCAAGCAGTCCAAGTTCTCAAGCTTAAACTTTTTGAGCAGGCCCAAAGAAGACCAAGCTGTCAGCTGATAGAAACAGAGAAAAGAGTATGGCTTCCCTACATTCTTCAAATGTCCACCTTGTTCTTTTTTTCTTACACAATAATGAAATTTGACAGAAAATAACAGAAAAAAGAAATGGCAGCTTTCGAAAAGTAAAGATGCTCTACCTGGCAGCTTTACATACAGTAGGTGAAGTCCTATCTCTGCTACCTCAGTCTTCCTCAGCTGAGCTTACTCACAATACAATTACAGTCTGGTCTAATGTTCTGTGACTGAGTGGCTGTAACAACTTAATTGCATTCTTGAGGACAGCCAGTGCACGGTGTCATGACTTTTAAATAGGAAACTAGTATGAAAGGCCTGCTTGGTTTCTGCTGTGTTCACTTCAATGGCGAATTGAACTGTGTCTCATTTTGTATTGTGAGCTCAATGTGGGGGTGGGAGCGGCAAGTCATCCTGGCTAGATTTCAAGCAATTTTACTGTGACAATCCATCTTGATTAAAACACCCTCTCACAGGCAAATCTACAGTACATCTACATTGGAAGCCTCTCATGGGGAGTCTAGCTGGTGGCGGCAAGATGCTCAATGGAACCAGTGAGGCTAAGCAGCTAGAAACGTCATGTTGTAATTTTATTGTGACGTCTGAAGCTGTTGTTCATTATGTCTTATGCTGCTTATGCTTATGCTTATGACTTATGCTTATGCTTATGCTTATGCTTATGAATGTCCCTGAAAGATCCGTTCATATGCTTGTAAGGGATTATGATGTGTTTAGATTTCTGTCCATATCCAGATCATGTCTTTGGGTCTATACTACTCCTACAAGCATTTTATACAACCTGATTATCAGATTACTGGTTACTGCCAGATTTACAAATGCATCCATTTAGATACAGACTAGACATTACATATTTGGGCCCATATTAAATCAGAAGTGAGTCCACAGGTCCTAAATCCAGTATCTGAGAGCACCTTTCCTCTGGGTTGCTGCAAGAAGCATCTGACAGATGGGAAGCTGGCATCAAGCAGACTTTTCTTAGGGAAGAAGCTGTGATTTAATGCTGGGCTCAGCTGTTTCAGTCCTGTATCTGTCACTCGTAGATGCACATGATAGAGAAAGAGGAATAGCAGCAGATTTTAATTACTGACGCTACAATGAACAAAACTTTATGCATAACATTTACACAGTAGGACAAAAGGAACACATCCTTGCAAAAAATAATATATCGCTGTACCTGTTGGGAAACCATATACAGTTTAAACCATATACTGTATAAATAATCAGCTAATGTTTTTATGTACAGTATTTTTTCCAAAATCATTAATTTCATAAGAAAGAAAAATATCTTTGCTCAGCAATGATACAACACCCTACCATAAGATAATCTAAAAATGTATTAAGAGGTACAACCAAAAACTTTCCAAGGTTTTTTTTTTGTTTTGCTGTTTTTCTTTTATTTTTCTTAGGGTTTGAAAGCTGCTAAAGTAATGATATTTTTCAGATGTGTCTGATAAAAAGTGAGCTTCATGTGGAGAAAACTTTAACAGCAGTCCAGATTGCCCCATTCACTGGTGATACCACTCTTGCCTTTTATGGTAAAACCGGGACAAATATTAAATTAAGTGCTTTAATTTGCTCTATAAGCACCGACTTCTATTTGTGCTGTGCAATTATAGAAAGATCCCTCCAATTCCTCTTTAACACATGGTATAATTTCCCCACCCCATAATTTGCATCACAATTGCATCTTTCGGCCTGAGCGAGCTCTATATTGTTTTGTGGGGTGCTGCTGACATGTAATGCATTTGTAATAAGGAGCAACTAGCACTTGATTATACAGCTTGTCTTTCACTGTTTTCAGTGCCCCAAGACAAGAGTTCAGAGAATCAAGCCTGCTATTCACACAAACCTGGCAATTTGCTTAGGACGGATGGTAGTGTCTACACCATTTCTCATTCACTGGGAAACATAACCAGTGTCTATCAACTGAAAAAGGAAAAGGAGTTATTTTTAAATTAATTGCACTTCATCCTGCAAAAAGTCAATGATAGTCTCAATTGTTCTCTGGTCAGACCTACTTAGGAAAACCTTATGCGTCTCGGTGGGGTGTTTTTGTATGACAGCAAAAATGAAAAAAAAAAAATAGCAAACCAACACTATTTTAACCAACAAAGTCCAAAACTCAGCAGGAAAATGCAATGAAAATCCTACAGTATGTGTAGCTCTGCAGAATCTTAAAATCCATTGAATGTGTATAATAAGATGCATACAATGTGTGCAGTATTCAATCATATTGAAAATAAAATTGGTTGTGTTACACAATATGTTTTTGAACAACAGGCTCAAATTGTTTAGAAAATACCCAAATGCATATTTTGAGACTTTACTGTTATGTAGTAAACACTGTAGGGTCCTGACACTGCAAACAATATAACAAATGTGACCCTTGTATGAAGGACGAATTCTTGATCCATTGCAGCCAGAACCAGGAGCCAGCTCCAGCACAGCTGCCTATTAAGGAGCACATGGAATTTCCTGGATTTGTCTGGGTGCTGAAAGAGAACACCCTCTTTGTGGAGCACAGACCTTGACACCAGCGCGGAGCGCTTCAGAGCAGGAAATTCAAGTCCCCAAGTAAAGCAGCACCTCCCAGTTCTGAATGTGCTGAAAATGGCCTTCAATTAACATAGGAGCAGATCCAAGGGTGTGTGTGTCAGTTGTTTATGTTATTAAAACTTTCAATTTCATTTTTCAATGAGTCTTCATGATTGCATGATTCTGAACTTGCAAAACAGACTAATTTGAATAAATACTTATGGGCTACATCAAAGTCTGAAATGGCATCTTTATGTTGTGCAGATGAATGAATGAGTTGGTAACTATCTGCAAACAATAGGTTACACAATGTACTTCATGCCAAAAACCTCGAGGCAAGGCTGAGCTACTACAGTTCAAATTTGTCATGTGTATATTAAACAATTAATTACAAAAATACATCATTCTTTGTAAGTCGGTCTTTTTTGATGGCAGGTTATTATAGGCAATGCACATAGACATTTTCATTTATTGAAAAAGCTACAGCTGGAAAGTGAATAGCCGGTTGTGGTAACACAGACAATTACGCTGTACAAACATAAGGCCATTTCAAGGTCTTGCAGTATGTTTGAACTTCTTTAGAATGTTTGAAAGGAAAATTAAATACACAGCCACACTAGATCAATTCACTGTGATCACTCCTGTGAAGTCTAATATATGTATGCAAGCAGCAAGCACACACACTAGGGACTTTAGACTCCATGAACCCTTGAAATTCAATACTTTTGGTCTGTCTGTTTTATAAACCCCATTGATAGCTAATACCAGGGTTATCTTGAATAGTTTTCTGGAATTAATTTTAGAAGACATTCTCTCATACTGCTGTCCTAACATATTTGGTAAAAGGCAGGAGGTCTTAGATTTCATAGACTTTCAGGCCTGATATCTCTGTGGGTTCTGAGCTTATAGCAACTTGAAACGAACCGCAAGAGCTATGGTCCTGCTGTTTTTTTTATTCTCTCAGGCAGGAATTTAAACCTCTGTCTCGTGTTGCTGATTTTCGTGTTTCTGATTTCTTTTCAACGGCAAAGTCTTCCACAGCAGGGTGATGCAGTTCGCAAGCTGATACCAGTCTTCTAACTCATGCCTGCATGCATTATTTGCCGCCTTCTTCTAAAAGCACATACTTTTACCGTGCTTAGATGTCATTCATTAACCAGAAAATGGCTAAAAGAAAAGACAAAGAATAAGTCATAAGAAGTATTATTGATCTTGTCTCAACTGGACTAATACATTTTTTTTTCTTCAAAATTTGATATATTTTGCATGTCTTGGTTTGGAAAGTACTGCAGTGTTTCATCACATGTAATGAGGTGCTTTCTAGAATCATTACCATGTGTTTCTGGTTCATTCTGCTACAGGAGAACAGGGTGGAGGGTTGCTCTGAGAATACCTACTTGTATAGTACTTTACAGTCTAAAGACATGCTGACTCTATATAAGCACTGGTCACACCTACCAAGTACCACTAGCACTGTGCAGGAAGCTTTCAAAATAATACAAAATATTTATAAAAAAATAACTGTAGTGCAGTAGTCTGATAATGCAGCAGGCCCCTGCGCAATGCCCACCGGCAATTGTCTCCTATTGTACCAGAATACATTCTCAGCATTTTTGTTCGCGCCTACTGCTCACAGAAAATGATTCCAGCATTTGAGAGAAAAAGAGGAAGCATCCTGGCAGAATTCATCCACAGTTTACCCTAAGAAATCTGCTCTTGGGCTCAGGCAATCTGGGAGCAGGGTTGGGAAAAGCAAGCAGAGCTCTGTCTTGTCAGAATATCTGTGTGAGCATAGACACTCCTTGTGCTATCACAAAAAGTGATGTCGATAATAATAATAATAGCTTACACTTACTTACATAGTGCCTTTCTGGACAATCCTCTCAAAACGCTTTACAGGTAATGGGGACTCCGCTTCTCCACCACCAATGTGCAGCACTGCTTCACCTGAGACGGGGGAGGTCATAATTGCCCACAGGTGAAACAGGATTCCTGTCTGATTGTGTATCCAGGACAACCGGCCCTGACTGACAGATGAGTAGAGGTGTAGCCAGCTCCTGCTGTAGCTAGGCTAATCCTCAGTGCTCCAGTGAAGGCAAGTATGACAGAGGGTTTGATGCTTGTTTGGGCAGTATGGCTTAGATGTTTAAAAGATGTCTTATCGTAAGACTGAATTTTCATTCAGGGCCAAACTCATTATTCCATTACCTATTATATTCTAAACAAAACCCTAATTATAAAAATCTGTTTTTTGGGGAAAAGTATTTTTGCTACCTGGTTTTCCAGTGGTCACCTGGAGGCTCTAATGCATGTTTTTTTTGTTTCCATCTAAAAGGACATTAAATGCTTTTTTTTTTTTGGCTAATGTCATGTTTTACTAACACAAGATTATGTTTTAGCAACAAAAATGCTGGTGAGAATCCCATTTCGTCAACTTTTCTTAATTAAAAGGATATACTGTAAATGCAATAAATAATATAAATATAAACAAGCTACCAAGGAAAAATTACAGTGATCTTCAATGAGTGGAAGCCTGAGCTGTATGGGCAAATGGCCCTAATTACTAATTGTCTTCACCATTGCTAACAAGGTGTCCTCTCCTATTGCTGTTACCCACCACCACCCCACCCCTGTATTATGAAGGAGTCTTGTTTTACTGTTTTGTCTGAGAAATGTACTATATGTAACTATCTTTGGTCCCTGAAACAAGGATGTATGTTTTAGGGGGAAATGCACAAATTCAATCTCTAGAATTCCTGCGGAGGTTTTGTTTTTTGTCCGCATCGACTGAGAAAAAACAGATTATTCAGCTAAGTTCTTAAATGAGACATGTGGAGAGACAGATAGGTATGATCTGTTCTAAATCATTAAGCCTTCCTGCAGTCTTAATATGAGATAATGTGAGAACAAATCTGACCTTATTAGCACATTAATATGATTTTTCGGTGATCACAGGTTTTACTGAATTTAACCACTCACTGTTGAGCTATGTTGGCAGTTTAAAGAAAACTAAACATAAATGCTAAAATCTAACTGCCCATTATTTAATGGATAATTAAAGGACTCTCAGAGGGTAGCAATGTATGTAAGTTTTAAAACAAACAAAACAATGAAAACACACAGTTGAAAGCTGGGATTTATGAGTCAATCTCAACCACAAGGGTTTCCGGGAAAGTAAATCCCCACTCAAAATACAGACCTTCGTGCTGTAGGATAGCCACATTCATATTCAGATTCAGAATATTTGAAAATATTCATATTTTAGGAATCATTTTTACTTTTCTTTTGACTGAGAAATAATACTGGGGCTTCCTTACATGGACTGATCACAAAATATGTTGTAAGGTTCACATTAAGTGTAATGAAAATATTTTATGTGGAAACAAGGGAAAAGAAGAAGAATTGGTTACAAGGTTTTCACCAGCATAAGCAAATAAGGGGGCCATGGCAATTTCCATACAAATGTAACACCTGAGTCTTTCAGCTTGTCCTAGATTATACCAACACAGTCAGAGGAGTAATTGTTTTCTACAGGCAAAATATATGTAAATGGTTTTGAATAACCGTCAGTGAGTGTCCTGTGGTTTACCTGAATCGGAAAAAGAGTTTTTCAAATGCAAAGTAAAATCAAAGTAAATAAGGATAAACTTTGTACTTTGAATTTCTTATTAACAAGTAGAAATATTACCTCTGTTTAGAAGATTAAGAACTCAGAAACAAATTTTGAAGTGGGATTCCAAAGGCTTAAACTTCCAAATAAGAGTGGAAGGAATTAACATCTTTGAATACAGAAAACAGATAACAAACTGTAACCCTTCTCAGAAATAGAGGACTGAAAATGTAACAAGTTTTTTAACTGTTTATGAATGCAAACTGGGTATAATACTCTTGTTGAGATTCTTTATTTAGAAATGTGCTCTAAAAAACACTTTGCAACGATAACATCCTTGCTTGCAGAATTAAGACAACCAAACCGCTCCTAACCACTGTAAATTTCTAAAGACACATTGAGACATCTATATATAGAAAGCTTTAGGCAATTTTTGTAAGAGCATGTGTTGACATTTTTAGTCACTGCTCTTTAATCTTTACTCTAGTAGATCACATGTATAGAAGGCATCTATTGAGCACAATACATTTTCATAAAAGTGTGAAAAAAGTATAATGACTTTTAGAAAAGAAAATACGTATTTTACAAGAACTGCTGTAAAAAATCTGTCATTCAACAAAGAAAAAAGCAGAGTTATATACCAGTAGAGTAGAGTAGAGTAGAGTGCTTGAAATCTGTACTTTTAAATTATCTAGCTAGCTCTTGCAGAGCATGTGGCTGCCCTGCAAGAAGTACAGCAAAAAAATATTTGACAATATTTGACAATTATTCCAGTTTAAATCTTTACTCCCTGTTCCTCACTGGTCTGTGAATATGCATTTTATATGCAAGGCAGAGTGCCAGCTGGCCAAAGCATCATTGCTCTTTGTTGCAGGAACTGATAGATCAGAATCACAATGGAATTGTCTGTAGGTTTCCCACCAGGACAGTACTGGTTGCATTGGTTAGATCATAAAGCACTTGAGAAACAATGAAGTCTTGCGTCTCAGGTCTTCCATGTCTAAATGAAAAGGACATTTCTTTCCTATTCTTTCCTTTGTCTAATCCCAAGGATACATGTAGGGCTTTATGACTGTATCCCAAGCTGATCTTGAGAAACATCTTTTTTGTGGAATTATAACAGTAATGTACTACTTTTCTGGACATTTACTAATTACAGTATGTACATCTATTACAGGGCATTTTAATTTTAAATCTTTTTCAAAGGTTTATTGACACATAATGTTTTTAACTTCTGCACTACTCTCTACCATTGTGACTCCACATCTGCTTTAATCTGTCTGCAACTAAGAAATTCAGACCGGCAGTGTGTCTATTCTGAAGTCTGTAATGTATACATTAACATGCTGTACTCTATAAATGCAGAAAAACACACAGGAAATAAAGAAGATAAAACAAATTAGGGAGCTTTAACTCTTTAAATGATCACCTTTACAACTATTTATTTAGAACTTGGACCCTGGTCTCAGAAAAGCCCCAATCATTAAGGAATTACAAATATCCTTGAGTGACTAAAGATCAAGCAGATCTGGACTAGTCAAAGAACAAGTTCAATGTGTCCACAGAACCAAGGGTAGACATGTCTGATATAAAATATTGTATGTCCATTGGTGGTCCTGTATGTAAATTGAGATCCTGACTACTTGGTCATTAACAATGTTCATGGCATTGTTGCACTTTGGGCTTGCGCATGCAAGTTCCTTCAATTCCCCTCTTAATTCAAATGGTGAATCCATTTCTCACGTCTCCACCTGACCCGATGGTAGTGTGGCTGCTGTTGCAGATGACTGTGGTGTATCACCCAGGAGGGAGCTGCACTTCAATAGAGGATCAAGTGGGTTCCTTCTTACACATGAAGCATTTGGGGATATTTTGGGATACAAAGGGTAACACCCACTGAGACAATTTCTCTGAACAGTATTACATTTAAATTGGAAAGACGCTAGACTCTTTTGGAGCTTAGATGTGAAAACTGAATTCTGGCCACCATATCCAGGGCACAAAATGAATGTCTGTTGCTTCACAGTTTGATCCAGATTAGATGTATTGACAGGCACTGTATATTGCAAGCCAGTTCACTAATTTTGAGCAAATCTCTACTGGTGCTTTGTAGTAGAATAATCTTGAGCAACATTGTGTTTTTGCTTTATCTTTCCCTAAATGGCCCAAATGCCTTTGCAAAGGCAGTGTTATTTGTTAATCTTATGTTACAAAAAAACAACTTTCAGCATTGTTATTCCTAATTTACTATGTTATTCCAGTTCCCCCAACATTTACACTTCCTCAAAAGAAAGAAAAATAAATCACAACAAAATGTCATACATGTGAGAGAAATCTGCTCAATGCACATGGGACAGGAAAACAGTGGTGATGTTTCTTTTGTTCTGAGATGATTCTGACAATGAGTATGATTGCAGTAGTAATTCTAAAAGCTGTGACTGATCATAAACATCAGCACAGTGAAGAGCGAGACATGAAATTATACTTAAGTTTTTCTGAAGACTAAAACACCATAATAAATGTCTATCTAAATTTCAAGTGAGTGAGGAAATACAGGGTGCATGAAATTCATTTTAGTTGTAGGGCTGAAATAGGATCAGGGTTGTTTCCACATAGATACGCTTCTCGGATCCAATTAACTGAAGGCACGTTTCAGGGGGAAAAAGGATATTACATTTCAATTGCATATTAAAAACAAATAGTGGTGTTTATTAAGTGCACACAAGTGTGAGGTACTTCTTTTTATGAATGCCTTCCAATGCATTCATTTAAAACACAGCAAGAAAGGCCATGCTCAAAGACATCCAAACAGAAATTACAATTGTCCCCTTACTGAAAAAGTATTTTACATACAGTACATGCATATGCACTTGCAGACATACAGTAATTATCAACTCCCTACATCTTAAATGATCTTATTCACTAGCACTTCTTAGAATAAATGGGAGCTCCATAAATGACCTAACTCTTTCTTTGCAAAATACATCAATTAAAAACATTATTGCACTTAATACCTTCTTTCAGGTACCTGGATGCTCAACCTTATGTCTGAGTTATTGGTAATAGAGTAAAAGTAAAAGCCAGCCATTGTTAGTGATATAAATTGACTAAGTAGTAGTCTTAGCCAGAGTACAATAGGGCACAGTTAGGTGGCAGCAATTCATTATTAATAACTCATTTTATAAGATATAGCTTATCAAAAGTCCTCATCCATCTTTTTTTTTTCTTTGATATTGATTTATTAGTAATTAGGTTTCAAATCCTCGCCGAGTGCCAGGAAACACATTCAGGACCTCATCACACAAGAGGTCAGCGGTCAAGTCTGTTCATTTACAGGACTGTGGTCACCTGAACAAAGAGAAAGTGAGGGGAGGCCCACTCCAGTCCCCAACACATTCATCAGCAAGCAGCTGGGCAGATGGCCCAGCATATTCTGCGAAAATGGCTTACAGAATAATTAGGTTAGCATACAAACGTGTCACAGTGGCATACTGGGGAGTTTCTTGAAGAGAGACACTTGGAATTACAGTGCTTTTGAGCTGTTTTAATTAAGAACTTACGACCACCAAACATATGTTTTAGTGTTTTTTTGTTTTTCCAATCAAGAGCTTCCCCTCACCCCAAATAGAAATACCTCTGGGAACTGTTTGCTTTTTTTGTTTTAATCAGGGTGAATCCTTTATGAATTTTACTTCAAGCTCTCCATCTGTTGCACCCCCTGAAATGTGAATCAGCCATTTCAGGGAGCTTAAGTGCGGATGAAAACCCTTAACCTAAAGGGTTAAAATTATTTGGTTCCTTGCTTACATTTCACAGCTGTGCGTCTCTTATCATTTGCACAGCCTTCACCTTCCTCTCCTTCCACTCGCTGACATTCCTAGCAGAGCTGTTCTCCTTGACCAAGGGTATCCAGTTCTGGTCCTGGGCCAGTGTGTCTGCAGGCATTAAGGTCTCTTTAAAGCAGGAGCACCCGACGAGCTGGGAGAAGCTGCTAAAACTGGTCCAGTTCAGTCAGTAACCAGCTAGTTTAGCTCATAAAGAGTTGAGCAGGAAAGAAAAACCAGAGACAGACATACCCTCCAAGACCAGGGTTGGACAACTACAGTGTATTGGTTCAGCATTGCCACAGAAAACTGCAACAGCCACTTTCTGAAAAAGACTAAATCTTGCCTTGACAACCAACTAGTCATTTCTTGGTCTTTTTACACTTTGCTATTGTATCAGCTCTGCTTAATTAAAACAAACTTTTTAAAGAGAGTGGACCCCCACACTTTACTGTTATTGCTTAGCACAAGCTGAGCTGATACAAACCACAAAAGAGGTTATTTTGTGGGTGAATAACATTAGTGCTGAGTGTTTCTGGGGGATGATGATGAGAAAAGGGCAAGATTATATCCCTGAAAGTTACAGATCTGAATACAAGACCAGCGGTTGAAAACGTGAAATTGAAAATGTGGTTTTCGGAACCCAGTACTCCCAGCAGGCAACAGTGCTGCAGAGGCTTACAGTATCACAACCTTCAATGATCTAATATTGAACTTATCAATTATTCCAGTGATTATCCAAATTGCTTCAAATTTGAATGAAGCTATAAAAACCTCAGCGAAAAAAACGTTTCGTGCACATACATGCATATGTACTTCCAGACATAATTAGGTAGGTCAGGAATGTGGCCGTTCAGGACTGAAGAAACTAAACCCATGATTGGAAATATTTACATAGCCCAAGAATAGATTAAAACAAGAATATGGGATAGTTTAAGGGTCAAGCACATTGTTTAGATTTTGTACAATGTAGCAGGCTGATCATCACTACTCTCACAGATACGCCCAGCAGAACAGCTTCTTTATACTCTTAGAGAGCATTTCGTAGTGTTCTCAGATAACAGGGCATTAAACAGAACATTACATAGTGCCCTGCTTACTGAACACACCCCATGGACACGTTAATAAGCCTGTATAAGAACAGATGGGCCTAATAAAAAGCACACACTGTGACATATGCGTATGTGTCTAATAAGGCAGAATAGGTAAGGTCAGGAATCTGTTTTACAAACTAACGTTCTTAAAGCTCTAAAAAACAATATCATTATACTTTTCTGTGCATCAATACAACCTCAAAATCTGAATTTAAAAAGAGAATAGCATTTCAGTAAGTAAAATGATATTGGTGTTATGGATAGTTAAATCTTGAATTAACATTTGAGATTTTAGATTTCCAAATTTTGCTCCTGACCTAAAAGGAATGAGCGAATGTTTTTCGGGCTGAGTGCAACATTTTACAGCCATAACTACTACATTATTTTTTGATGAAGCAAAACCGAAGTTTCATAGTAGTAATGAATTTCACAGCAGCAGCAGCATATTGCGTAAGGTGTCTGTTCATTTTATTTACCTTTTTTGACACTCTTGCTAGATGTGCACAGTTTAGATGAAGTCTCATGTTTCCAATTTGTTTGATTTCTAGTCATTTAAAATTAAAAAAATAAAATCACTTTAGAATACCTGGAGTACATTTTGCTCTAGACCAAAACAATCACAATCACTGTACTAGTCACAGTACTCCCTAGCGCAATAAATTACAAGATAAATTTTATCTTTTACACCTTACCACAACTCTATTTTTCTACCACATTTGTTGCTTAATTTAATGAGAGGAACCAAAAACTCTTGCTGTTGTAATGGTAATTCCCAATGACAATGGATGACACACAGCCACCCTCATTGATTTTGTTTGCCTGTAACTGGCTAAATGTATTTCCTAGCCTGGGTAATCCTCCACAGTCTTTTCCCAGAGGGCATAACAAAGCGAAATAAGTATTCAGCACTAGCATGGGGCTTCTCGATATCATGGCTCAGCAACTGTGCAAAATCTGACTTGATTTCCACACTTAGTACTGAAGTACTCAGTCCAAATGGCCTTATCCTGGTATCCTGGTTAAATAGAACTGATTTAAGGGCAGTGTGGTGGCACAGTAATTAGCATTGCTGCCTTCCCTTGCAGGAGCCTTGGGTTCAATTCCAGACCTGGGGTGCTGTCTGTGTGGCGTTTGTATGCTCTCCCTGTGTTCATGTGGGTTTCCTCCAGGTACTCTGGTTTCTTCCCACAGTCCCAGGAGATGCTGGTAGGTTAATTGGCTTCTAGAATAATTGGCCCTTGTAGAAGTGTGTGCAATATTTGACAATTAAGGGTTCTCAGGCCATGACACTGCCCCTAAAAATCAATGAGCAGATTAAGTGGGATTTTCACAAATAGCTTTTTCAATTGCAAAGTACCTGAATATTTGGTAAACAAAGTCCAAAACATCTCACATCCACATCTCGCATTAGACAGTTCAAATGTATTACTGTACATTTGCATCCAAGGTCATTTAGAGTTACAAACATGGTTCCTTAACAACAGCACTAGGATTTCAATGAAATTTCAATGAATCTCCTATAAAACAGATGCCAAAAGCAGCAACAGTGGAAATAAATACATTAAAGGAGATATGCTGATCATGAAAAAGGTTTCAGTCCTTATTTGTGGCAAGTCTTTAAAAAATAGGTGAGCAACGTGTATGGACAGAAATCATTCCAGGATCCATTTGTACAAGACAGCTACAAATACAGGTGGAACTCTTCACATTCCACTGCTAATCCACCTAGACAGCCAAGTTCTGGCAGGCTTGTCATGTAGCACTTGGAATGGTGCAGACTCAGAGTACATAACTCCCACACATTCTTGCTCTTCACACGTCGGTGGTTCTTTCTCACACCCTTATGTGTAAAATCTTTCTATACCGGTCAATGTCTTAGGCGCTAAAGGAGTGGAAAAGTCACTTACTCTCAAAGTCTAAAAAGCCTACAAAGCCTATAAAACAGATAAAACATCTTCCACAGTTTCAGTACTTACTAACCTAAAAACGGGCTTTTTCCAAGGCTGATTCATGTCACTTGGAAATGTGCATTTGTCCCAGCATCTGTTTGTTAAAATCCTCACTGGTGCACGTAATGTGATATAGTATGTACAGTATTTAAGGGTTCTACCATCTGGTTTCGGTATTATCCAGTACAAAATGGGGATAGTGTACTTTTTACGCCTCACAAATAAAAATGTGAGAAAGGAGAATGTTGGACACTCTTCTGTCATTTAAGAAGAGACAACATCAGTGATGGGGTTTATAACAGAAGTTCGGGAGGAAGGTTAGATCCTAATCTCGCACACTTTTGCTTGCCTGCCTATATCCATTTTGCACCCAGATGTTCTCTTTGCATGCGGTATCTCTCTCACATGCCCCTCCCCCTCTCACCCCATCTATACCTTCGCATATGTAGAAGTAACAAAATGACTTGACACTGATTTATGAACAAAACCAAAAAAATGACATGGCACTTTGGAATAAGGCAGAAACCATGTGTAATTATTGCCCTTAATTCAACTAATTCAAAAGTAGCCAACACATACCAGATATTAAACAGCATGAGGTTGAAAGGTTTTTACTAAAACATACAAATATCATTTTTAAAATTGAAACTGAAAGAAAGTCTCGATTTAAAAAGCACCTTTTTTAAACTCAGTATTGTAAGTAACTGCTTTGATTATTCTGTGCTTGGGCCCCTCTCTCTCCATTTTGCACTTTAAACCTATTAAGCAGCTTAAGAGAATTCCCCTTGTACAGCAGTGGTGTTCTTGCAGGTACAGAGAGCTCGAAAGAAAACTCCATTATAGCAGAAAGAGCTGCCGCTGAGCTAATGAATGTTTGCAGGGGAGATGGAGAATAACAGCAGGCCCTGAATGTGCAAGCTGTAAGTAAAAGCAGACTTCTATGGCGAGACGCAATGTGAAGTTGCCTTTCCTGGGAGTTTAATGGACTGAGTGCTTGAAGTTGAAGGAATTCAAGAAGGAAGAAAAATACTATAGTGTGCTTACAGTGCTTCTTCAACCTAGTAATTGTATTTAACCAGATGAGATCTGAAAGGCAACTTTATTTGTCAAAAAAATAATCCTGCAGAGCGTCATCATCAGTACAGGTTTTCAGTACCCTATGTCTTCTAAGCCAAGGTGATAAAGTATGTGACTCAGCATACGTGTTGTTGAGCTTTACAGGTAGGGCTTGTACATTAATACAAAAGCTTGACGTAATAAATGCAGAACTTGACATTGACATAAAGGCTTTTTAAAAAGCTTTTCCATTTTCAAGCCAAAATTTAAGGTGAAAAATTTCAATCCCTTGAAGTTTAATTAGCAATTGTCCTACAAATTTCACTTGTTACAGTCTTCACTGATGCGATCTGACCAAGCAGCTTCTCCAGATTCTGATCCCAAAACTGATGATGTGCCCAATGCATTAACTGTTGGTAAGGAACAGCTGTCAAGAAGGCACAGTTCTGATCATTTTACCACTGATGTTCTGAAGGTTTAAACTACTTCGAAATAGATTTAACATCACTCTGACTACAGCTTGTATTAATGAAAGTGCAGGTGAACAGTGGGAATTTAAATAAATTCCTAGCGCTACCGCATATAGGGAAAGAAACATTTGAATAGATGCAGAAGTTGTCGAGTGTTTCCTCAAAATAAAAACTATAACAATTGCTGCCAGGAACCCTAAACAGCTACATCAATTTTTATCAGTTTATTTTTATCCTGTGTTACTGTCAAGCATGTCAGTCAAGTCCTTCTATTTTTGCTCATCATCATTTATCACCATTTTCTCTTTATTCAAAACAGGTGTTGTGCTCCACTGTGTATTTTGCACACAATCTGGACAAGAGCCGGAGGTGCTAGCTGTTCTGTGGATTTTTAACACTTGAACAGATGTTCCTGTAGTGCTGGACCCAGTTTAAGAGAATAGCTCTGACTGCTAGGCTGTCCAGACTCGAGCACACAAAAGCCAGTCAACCATAGAAAAAAATAACCACACCTCTGTGCAAATCCTGATTACCAACTGCACAATTTGCATCATCCATGAAGGAGCTTTCAACACACTTGTCAATCGTGGAGTAATTGCTATTGTTCGAAGCAGTGAACGCACAACACCAGCCACTGTTTTTAATAGTACCTTATTACTCTGTTAAGGCAATAAAAGCTGTCAAAGACAAAACATAGTCAGAACAACAAAGACAGTTTACACATGGACTGCATCACTGAACACTTACAGCAGGCATCTTTGAGTCCATTATCCCTTCTTAATTTTATTTTTTATTATGATCGTCTTGCATTAGTTACATCAAATTCAGTGGAAAATTGTTAAACTGGTCATATAACTAAACTAATTTTTGAGTCTGTAGATCCCACTTCTCCAGAAGAGGTCATCTATCAAATTATCTTAGAACTGCTAATTTCAAGCACGATTGCCTAGGCTACAAGGCAGGACTACTCCTTGGATTTGAGACACCAGTCCATTGCAGAACACAGAACAAACTTTCAGGGACAATGCAGAGACACTGGTTAACCTAGTCAATGTCTTCACATGATGGGAGGAAAACAGATCATCTGAAGAAAAATGCTAGTGGACAGAAACAACATGCAAACTCCACAGGGAAGGCACCCAGGTCCAGAATCTAATCCAGAATGCGAAACATTGCTGACCCCAAAATGAGATCAATAGCAATGAAACACAATACAAAACGTCATGACATTTTCCAGCGTTCCTTTTGAACTGCGTCATCGTTGTAACTTCTTCATTTTTGGTATCTGTCACTCATCTTTTGGTCTTTAAAAGTCTCTCTTTAGCAACATACATCTCTTCTTCCTTGTGTAAGCTTCCCCTTACATCGAATTTTTGTTCCTTTTTGAGATGCAATTGAAAAAAGAGCTTCCAGTCTTATGTTATTCTCACTGATATAGATCATTATATAATAGAGCTGAAAACAGTTTCGTTTTAGCATGCAAGACCAGCTACAGAAAACCAGAAGAGCTGAGAGGGGTAAAATCTGTCTAGGTTTAGTTATTTGTGCTTAAGAAATTCTGAGAAATGCTAGAAGACAATTTTGAAGTTTACAAAACCGCATACAGCACCAGTGAATACTAGTCACAGTCCACAACCTTTTAAAACATCTATGAATTAAACAAACGAAAGGAGATTCATCAGAGCTGCAAAACAAGCTTGGATTTCCTAAGCTTTTCCAGTTATAGTACTACTGGGACAATCAGCAGGAGACAGACACAGAAAGCCACCTCCTAATTTTACAGGACTAAAAATTTCACAAAAGACATCACTGCACCTTTGCCTGCTCTACAATCAGATTTATTCTGCTATAGCGTCGTCTGCTGTAGAAATGCAGAATTTTGATTGTCCTCCTCTGTCTCTGGAAGGCAAATTGAAGACAATTCCACTCAAAGTGGATGAACTGTTGACCAGTAAGCAGCCTAAGCTTTGTGAGTCCTTGACTGTGACCTGGAGGAGAATGTTTTAGAACAAACACTCCTGTTTTATTCCAGAGTTTTTACTGAGGGCATTCAACGCAGGAACTGCATTTGATGCCTTCTCATTTTTGGTCCAAGGATTAAATGATTTTTCAGAGTGATGTGAGGGAGGCAATAATAAAGCACAGTTGCAGTCATCTGCCGTGTACTAGGCAGCATAATTTTCTGCCTTAGCCAGAGCAGCATTGTGTGCCTTAGGATTCCCAACAGAGAAGCAAATTAATTAGTTGCTTTCTTCCTTTTTTTGCTCTGGGAAGCCTCCAGTTAAAAGTAAGCTGGCTTGCTTAGAGGCTGGGGGGAAAACGAGCAAAGAAAATGAATCAATGTCCTAGAAAACAAGTTCTAAAATGTACAGCCCCAGACTGCGACACAAGGAATTCATATAACAGAAATTAATCCAGGGAATATCATCCACTGTATACCGCTGTAATAGTTTCAGCAACACACGGCTGAAATTCGATATGGAGTAGTTAATTTTCTTCATGGTTATTACGCACTGTGTGGGACGTACAGACAATACCATTCACCATATAAGTCCCATTAGTCTCTTTCACTTAGTACTCATTTTGTTGCCCCTGTTTCAAGAAAGGCTGTTTATTGAATTCATTTTGTGTTTACTGAAATTATTAGGCTACTGAGCTAACCCAGTAGGTCGGAGTACTTCTTCTGAAAAACTGTTGCATTTCTGAAGGGAAGATTATGTCTCATACACCAGTGTGTCAGCCCCGAAGATACCCTTCCACGTCTTCTAATTCCAGGGTTGCAAGTGAGCTGGAGCCTAACCTGGCAAGCAATGGGTGCAAGACCAGGTATATCCTGGACAGAATGGCAGTCTATTACATAGCAGGCACAAACACAGGCACACACACTCACACCTCAGTCAGTGTTCCCAGTAGGCAGTTAATTTACCAGTACAGTATGTTTTTGGACTGTGGGGGGAAACTCACCCAAACACGGGGTGAACATACAAACTCCACACAGATAGCACCCTCGGTCCGCAATAGAACCCAGGGCCCCAGTCAGCAATGTTAACCACTGCGCCATCATGTCTCCCTCCTGAAGATCTAGCAGCTCTTATTCCACAACTCCTTGTTGTTGCTTTGTCTGCCTCCCCCCTCCTCACCTCACCCCTTGCAGTGCGTCTGGTGCCTGTCCTGCCCACTGGCATGAATTCAGCCATTTCAATCTCAGAATAATGCTCAGCCTAGGGGCAGCCTGCAGGGGCCTGTGGCCAAGACCATAATGCAAACCATCATAGAGGACCAGAAACTATCCCAGTGTCAACACACAGCTCATTGCTATTCTGTGATAGAGGTATCCATGCTGAGGCAAAGAAATAACGATTATTAAAATACAGGGAATGGCATTAAGATGCAGTACATTGGTATTGGAAACAAAAGAATTTATTGTGTGTTTAGTGGCTTTCTCAGTATACTGTACTCCTTCTTTGACAATCAGTTTGGCAAGCTAAAATAAATCCGCTTTTTTACAGTTTAGGACATCAACTAACAAATTCCTACTCACTCTGAACATTTAAATGAGCACCCTAGCTTTACCACCCAGAAAAAGCACCATTTATTTAATTGCTTTGTGATTTTTATTAATTTGCACCTGTTCAGCCCCGTTTGAGAATTCGATGGCTTACTGCTGAAAGCTCTTAGATGCGGATAGGAAAATGATTTGCTTGGATGAGTTAACAAATGCGGTAGAAATACGTTGTCCTGCGCGACGAGAAAAAAAATAAAAGGCGCTTGTCCTGGATAAAACTTCAGTTATCATCAAGACCATTCGACAACAAAACAAAACCATTGTGAACTGGAAAGTGGAGCTGTTGGTTCGATGTGTTTTTTTAATACTGGATACTAGAGCTGGATTTCAGCTAAATATATAAAAACGAACTTATAAAAGACTCGTGTATCAATATATGTCACTATATCCACCAACGTTTAAGATATTGTTACTCTTGCTTTGAAAAAAGTCCCCAAACGTATCGCGCCGTTCGTGTTGAATAGAAAAGGAAAACTTTGATACAGTAGCTCCCTCTGTTAAAAACGCCTTTTGTTAAATCCTGTGTTTCAACCATAAGGGGTATTTCAGAATCCATTCAAGAATACGTCGTCGGCAGCAGTATCTTGCTTTCCTCAGCAAACATTCGGGGGGGAAATCAGCGTTAAACAGAGAGGTGGCACACGTAAGCTAACAAAGAGAACTGGTTTTTCTTTTAATCTCGGCGTTTTCATTATTGGCACAGAACGACGCGTGGAGGAGGCAAAGGAAATCTGGGGGGGGGGGTTGTGGGGGCTATTAGAAAGTGTGCCGGCTGAACGAAGAAAAAGTCAGCGTGAAGAAGCCATTGTGAGGAATGGGAGTTAATCACTTTAGCGGCACACGTTCGCGTTAAGAAGCAGCCATTGTACACTCTACCCCCCGGGGGGCAAAGGTTCCCCCCCTCCCCATTCCAAGGCAGTATTTACATGTCAGTTATGCAAAAATGTGGTTGTTGAATGAAAGAAACCCGCCCCTCTGCATGGTTGCTGGCTGGCTGTTGGCTTGATATATTCACTGACTGGTTCATACAGGGGAACGCATGTCTTCTGTGCGCCGAGGAAGAGAAGGACAGGTCTACTTGTCACTTCAAGGGGATGTTTTGCGCTGCCAGTAAGTCGTATCTCTTCCTACATTCAACGCTCGTTGGCTTTTTCTCAGTCTTGTCTCGTCTTTTCAGGGATTTGTGGATTTAGTGGAGAGACTTAGACAAAATAAAAGCGTATAACGTTACCCCAAGCGCGCCATGTGCGCAATTGCACTGAAATATAAATGCATTCTTGACAAGACCCATTAAGATCAAACCAAAGAATATGTGCAGTGGTGTGCAGATAACTGTAGCAAAAACGGACTTTTTACACCATTGTCTGTACTTTTAAAGTACCTGACTTCCTCACAAAAACGGGAGCAAGCGTAGTTGTATAGCGTGGGAAATGTGCCTGTGAGGTCGTCTTTGAAGTCGGTGTTTTTTTGTTGAAGGACGTACAGTACGTGCGGTGTTCACATATCCTCGTTTTTTAACCGCGGATACCTGGAGTTTAAAAATAAATACTTGCTTGTGGGGTTACAGTTACGGCGCGATGCAAAATCAGAACAAATAGAATTCATTCAGTTCATTTTGCAGTCTGCTGTTACACCAGATAAGCTTTTAGAGTTACAAGCCTACATTCACGTGGTAAAATCTGTTAAACTGGTAGAAAAAGAAAGGAACCTGACACTCTACAGTCTCATTCTCTCTGTTATGTATTAACCTGACATAAAAATGCAGGTGGAAACGTTTTGTAAATGTCACACGTTTAACAGTGTAGTTAAAAGAACTGCAAAATGTCTGGCTTCTAAAAGGCAAATGAAATTCCACTGCTTATTACAGCAGAGAGAATGCACAGCAGTTAAATCTCCCTGTTAATTCAGTAAATGGTTGTCTGAAGCAGGGATCAGGTGGCTTAGATGCCTAAAGCCCCATTTATCAACTTTTGAAGCCCCCTCCCTAGCCTTTGTTACCAGCATGATGACTTAAAACAGCTCCAGCTTAGTCCCTGGCGAGCTGTAATGTCCCTTTGGCAACACCTGGGCCCATAAGCAGTTTTTGGATGGGAGACCATAAAGAAGGGTTGGGTCCCATTTACACCAAAGGTGGTGCAGCCTATACTTAGTGAACTGTGGCTTGGTAATCGTTGCTGGGGATGTTGGAAGCAATTCCCCCCAAAAATTAAATCTGAGGTTTTTAATTATAGTACAGTTCACTGTGCCACATGAGCATGGCTCACAGCCCAATGAAATTAAGTGCTTATAGAGGGAAAAAAAGCAGGAAAGCCACCTGGATTGTCGCTAAAAGAATCTACAAGCCGTAAATTTAAAAAGATTGTACTGATGAAATGTGTTCAACCTCATCTGTACTGTACCAGCAGCAACTCAAAATCATACATTAATAAAGGCAGGAAAAAATAATACTTTTCCATGTTCACTCACTGGATTACAATAATAATGTTTTAGAAAACTCAGGTTTTATGTCAGATTCAGGCTTAATATCACTGTGCTTTCAGTTTTGACTAATATGAGATAGGACTAAGTGAGCACATTTAAAATTTTGTACTTACCGCTTGTGGTGCTTAGTTCTAAACTGAAATTTAAACTCAAGACAGGTCGCCTATATTTGGCGTTAATTTGCCCTGTTTATAATCAGTGATGTGTTCTTACAGGAAGTTGTGTCCATTTAGTGTTGAGCCCTACAGCCCTACAGTCCATGTTTGTGGACTCTGCAAAACGTTTGTGACCTAGTGACGGGCACAGTTTTTGTTTTTTCGTTTGATATCTTCCCCATGTGGAATCGCCAATGTTTTGACATCTCAGCACATGGCTCTGACCCCTGTACACACACACAGAGGAAAAAGAAGTGCTGACAGACTCCTCTGACCCACCTGTCCATCAGGTAGTTCAAGGTGTACAGCAGTGCACAGATGGTGCAGCATGAATTGGAGCAGAAGATTGTCTCTTGCTGACGTCAGCTTAGGTGTCCCACCTGAGCCTGCTGGTATTCCACCTGAGTCTGCAGGGGTCGCTGTCTAATCTCAAACCTGCTCCTGGCAGCACAGATTGCACTGCTTGAGGTATCCCAGTGACATGACCAAGGCTCTTTCTCTGAATAACAGGGGATCACAATTCAAGCAGTGCTCTGAGCAAACTCCTTTACCTATTAAAAACATAAGAATGGTTACCAACGAGAGGATTCTATTTTGCCTGTCTAGCCCAGTTGATTGCTAAATGTTTGGGTTATCTGGTTCAGAGGTTTCTTCATAGAAGCTAGACTATCAGTTTGACCAACTAGCTGACTGGTCCAGATCCCCATCCTTTTTGTGTTAAGCTGTGCCACGAATGTTAAATTCCATGTAGTTTCCACTTGTGTCCTCAGTTTAGCATTTCACTGTGCATTCTGAAGAATTCCACCCTTAAGGACTCTCGGTGCTAGAATCAGGTCCCCTCATAGTCTTCTCTGTTAAAGTCTAGAAGTGTTCAGTTCTACTATTCGGCCATTGCTGTGCGCCCAGGGTTGTACCTGGGTGTTGTTTTGTTGACCATTTGCAGAGCAAAAATGTGTTTTTTTTGCCATGGTAACGAAATTGCATACAGTATTCTATATGAGGTCTTGCCAGTGTATTGTAAAATGTTAACCTATGAGCCCTTGATTAAATTTCTACACGTTTAACTATTCTAAGACTTTTCTGCAAAAAAATGTCATTTTTTCTTTCCTTTATTTTGCCAGGTAAGTCAATTAGGAACAAAGTCTCATCTACACTGGGGAGCTGGAGACCCATTTATACAACAGGACCTTTAACTGGTGTGATCTCTGTTAAGTAACTTGCTCAAGACTGCAAGGGTTCTTACTCACTAAACATTACTGGAACTGGCATACATGTTTTATATTTTCCATATTTCTGCCACCTCCCGTTTTGTCTGACATAGACAGATACATTCTTGGCCAGAGTGCTTGGCCTGTACTTCAGCTCTCAATATCATTTACTGGCTAGGTTAGATGAGAGAGCGTGCACTATGACAGATGACCTCCTTAAGGCTCTCTGCTCTTCTCTCAACGGGTCTATTTCATTCTAAGTAGTCAGTGGAATCTCAATAATAAAACCTTAACTGCCAGCCATCTCTACCCTGAGACTTATCACCATTAATGGATGAATGACATGAATGAAGCACAAATATAGGATTTTATTCTATTTGCAGCCTCATAAAGTTGCTTAACATTTTTAATTTAGTGCAGTATTCCTGAAATATTGATGTATGCCTTTTTGTTTTGCACATCCAGAATGAGATCTGTAGTACATGTTCACTACAAAAGACTGGGCATTGTGTAAAAGACCTGCCCACTGTCAAAGTCAGTGTTCAATAGCTTCCTGTTCTGCTTTTGCTGCTTTTCTGCTCCAGCTGTGATTTGTCTAACAGCTTCAGGTCCTATTCTTTTTTTTTTCTTGCCATAGGAAACGGCACATTTTAAAACTATTTAACACATTCAAGGTCAATTATTAAGAGGTGTAAAGACTCACGTGAACCCCTAGACCATCTGTAATCACAAAAACAATTGATTTCCAGTGCTTTAAATATGAAAGATGATTGATTGCAGCACAAAGGACATCTCAACCTCTTTTGGTGTAAATTAGTTTCTGTCAATGGAGAGGTGATCGATGCCTAACAACTTCCTTTCTCTATCCAGGTTCACCAATGGGAGCCATACAGGTTTCTTTCTGGGGCTATGAACGGGCTACGTACCATTACCACTCAGATCTCGACAGCACACGTTAAGGCCAAACGTGCTTCCCCTTCCGCCGTGCCATTGCTGGAGCCAGCAGAACCATGGGCAGCGTGAGCAGCTTGATCTCGGGTCACAGCCTCCACAGCAAGCACTGCCGGGCTACGGAGTACAAGCTGAGGAAGACCCCCCAGGCGAAGAAGACGCGCCGGGATGCCGACGGATTGCTGCGCTACGGATTTGCTCAGGACTCGGCCAACAACAATACCAAAGCGGTCTCCCAAGCGGGCAGGAGCGAGGACTTCTTCTATATCAAGGTGAGCCACAAGCCCAGAGCCGCCCCCAAATGCCAGGGTGCGAGGCCCACTATAGTGGCAGAAGACCCAAAGGGACCAGCGGGCACGGAGCCTGGCAACATCACGCCCCCCAGACTGGTGCCATTTTCTGGGAAGCTCGAGAAGGTAAGTAAGGGGGAGTTCATCTTTTGTTTATAAGCTAAGATCACTATATTGGCCACATACAATTTCTTGGATTAGGAATTTCTTTTTGCATACCCCAGCTTGTTCTCCATGAGACACACAGCCACACAGACAGAGGGAGGGAAGCTTGAGGTTAGAGCACAGAGTCAGCCACTTATACAGCACTCCTGGAGCAGTTGGGGTTAAGGGCCTTTGCTCAGGGGCCCGACGGAGTAGGATTCCTCTGCCAGCCACAGGATTTGAACCGGCAACCTTCCAGCCACAGTGCCACCTGCGAACATAACAAACAGAGGAGGTCATTTGGTCCATCCAGCTTCTTGGGTTTCAGTAGATCAGTCGATTTGGATAATGACAGCCGACAAATATAAAGGAATGGTCTTGACTTTGGTGTCAGCTCTCCTGGCTAAGGAAATGATCAGCCTTGTCACACCCCTTCTCCCCAGATGAGCCAGGGAGAAAATGCTGCAATGGTGGTGTTGAGGTGGAGGGAGGAGTGCTGGGAAACACACTTACAGCCACTGGTGCAGCCGGGGAACAATTATGTGCAGGGGAGTGGAAGTTAAACTAATGAAGTTAAACACCAGTTATTTCAGACTCTGCAACCCTTTCTGTAAAACAGCACCACCTGTTCCCAGTTTTAAATGCACTTCTCCTAAGTTTCCGTGTGCATCTTCTGGTGCAAAGTGGTTATGTGTTAATTCTGGAGATGTCCATGGGGTTGACTTTGAAATACTTGAATAACTAAGGAGGTGGCATGGTGCTGCAGTGGTTAGCACTGCTGCCTCACGGAGCTGGGACCCTGGGATCAATTCCAGACTAGAGTGTGATCTGCGTGGAGCTTGTACAGTATGTTATCCCCGTGGACATACTGGTAGGTGAATTCGTTTCTGGGAAAATTGGCCCTGGTGTGAATGTGTGTGTTGCCGTCCTTGTCTGTGTGAGCCCTGTGATGGACTGGCGTCCTGTCCAGGGCGTATCCGGCCCATTGCTTGCTGGGATGGGCTCTGGCTCCCCAGCGATTGGATAAAGTGATTAGAAGATGGATGGATGGAATCAGTATGGATGTGCCCTCTGGGAGGGGAGACTGTTGCCATGCGTCTCCTTCCTACAATTGTACTTTGCATCTTTTAGTTGGTGGGATAAATAAAAATAGTCAAAATTCCACAAACCAATATGCTTAATTAGGTTAGTAATTCTAAAAATGGAAACACTAGCTTCCGCACAACAGACAAACATTGGCTTTTTAGAACTACAACTCTAAACTTTTTTATTTTTGTCCATGATGCTGCAATGTAAAAGAATCCAATTTAACTATTAAAAACCAGAAAACACAAGTGATTGCGTACAGCGGTGTTTCGGGTCAGCTGTTTTATCCTGCCATCCTTACTAGAATTAAATGCTTCTATGGCTGGGGGAAAAAAAAGCCCAGCTGTGAGGTAGTTGGTGCTAAGCTCTGACAAAGGCCAACACAAGATAAATGCAGTAGATTGAAAATAATCCGTGAGCCCTGTACCGAAACTCTGAAGGCTTTCTGTTGTCAGGTCAACTTCATTAAGGCTCAAGACTGATGAGGTAAGAATGCCTTGATCTCTGAAAAAGATTTCATCCATTGCCAGGGCCATGCTTAAGCAAACCTTCCTCTCAATAGCTCTTTATACCCAAAGCGAGCCAGAACCTGAGACTGTGGAAAGGTTCCAAGTGTTCATGCATGAAGTCAGAGAGCAGGAATGCTGATTCAACAAGCTTACCTTCTTCACTTCTCTTCAATGGCTTCTGTTCTTTATGGGAAATGTTGGTGCCGTAAATCATTACAGAAAGGCCTGTGTACAGGGGGATAGAGCTTTTTTTTTTTACTTAGGACTGCCTGTGCAGCATGAACTGGATGAAACAGTCAGGTGTACAGTACCATGAGCTTTTATTTCTTTAAGTAAAGATGGTCACTGTGTTCATTACACTGCTGTGGAAGTCAAAGTGCTCGTCCACATCATGTGCAGTAGGAGCAGCTAGCAGGGGTCTTAACCTGCAGTTCAGTGGTTGTAGCAGAAAACGGCATGTATGACTGTACAGTCCTGGAGGCTACATTCCTATGCAGTATGCTCACACTTGGTATGGAAATAATTTGTTAAACAAGATAATTCCAGTCATGGATTATAGGGTCTTAAGCAAGGGTGTCCAACCTTTTTTAATGTAAGATCTACTTTTTCATTTGCCAGTCCAGCGCGATCTACCACTGTGAATTTGAAGCTCTGATATAGGAAAAACAGACTGTGGGCACATCAGTACAATAATGATATCCATCCCTAAAATGACAGCAAATAAAAGCAAGTGACTCATGCTACACTGAACCGGTAATGTTCCCCATTTTAGAGAAAAGAATATCCCACCTTAATGTGAGTAATTTGTTTTGAACGTGGTGACACTGCTGATCATGTCGATGACATTTTTATTTTTGTCCCTGCAGCTCGACATTCAGCTCATTCAGCAGTTCAGTCAAGTCTAAATGCTTGATGCTAAATCTAGGCGCCACTGGTCATCCTCTAATTGGGCATATTCACCACTTGAGAAACTCTTTTATTTCAGGCACCAGCTGTCTGAACTTTCCCAAAAATGTTTGTTCTTGATATCCCCAAACAGACAATCAACAGCCTCAGCAAACGTTTTTTTATTACTTCTGGATCCCTGAATGACTTTTTGTGTTTAGCCAGGATTTGGCTCACACAGAATGATGCGATGATGGCCACTTTCCCTCTTGTATTAGGCCTTGTAAAAACCGACTACTGCTAATTGAGATTTTTCTTTTCTGTAACTGAAAGTCCATATCATACGTTTTGTGTGCAGTTTTGAAATGTTGTTCTATGTTTCCCTTTTGCACATAGACGCTAGCATTGCAGTTCCAGTCTTTTGCATATTCTATCACTGGAAAGGCACAAAGAATCTAAAATGCACACATCTTTTTGTTTCCCTCTACCCTGAACTACAGTACTTCTATTAAGGTCAGACCTGAGCTTTGCAGCATGTGGGTTCATATATCCATATAAACAGGCTGGACCTGTTCTTCTCAATATACACTACAATAACATAAATGAACAATTTAATGGATTTTTAACAAAAAATAACCCTTTTACTTGATCTGTGCAGAGCACTATTTTGAAAGGATGAAAATACCAATTGCTCGAAATACGCTAGATGGAAAAAGTAATTAGTTTTAATTGCCTATTCACAGTGTAGGTTTTGGCTCACAAGAGTGTAATTAAATCATTAGCTTGCTTTACAAATTTCTCTGCTTTTCATTCCTCTAATACATATTAAAATGTTCAACTTTCCTCCACTCAGGCATCATAGGCTTAGATTAGCAATATATACACACTCTACATATTGCCTAGTGTGTGCACTGCTTTTCTCTCAGGTCCAGAGCTATTAAAAGAGGCCCACAAGCAATTAAAATGTGATCATGGTGTGACTACAAGTGGAAAAGAATCTAAAAATAGAAGTTTAATTACATTTATTAGTACCCATCACTGTTTCGGTAACCTAACCTTAGGATTTAACTCGCAGACTGAAGGCAGAATAAGAGCATAAGAAAGGTTACAAGCAAGAGGAGATCATTTAGCCCATTTAACTCATTTGGTTGCAAAACTGAATCTCAGATCTTATCCAGCCCTTTTTCGAAACAAGTAATGGCGTATCGGCTTCTGTAACATCCACTTGTTCCGGACTCCCAGAATTCCATGTGCAAAGTAGAGTCTCCTGTTCTCCAAGTTAAAAAAAGCAAACTGGAATTAGGGCAAAATGCAAAATAGCACAGATTTATGACAAGCTGTGGTAACCCAAGGAAACAACTGCATGTTGTAAATGTTTGGTACAATCTGTCTTTACCTGAATGTCTGATTTAACAAGTTCTGTGATGTCAAGGGGTTATTCGACAGTGTTAAACAACAGCCTACTACATTTCTTCTGTTACAGTAACGAGCACCCTGGACTGACCCCATGACCTCTCACAATATATTATGGGTTGTTTGATTTTTAATTGTATGCACATTAAACCAGGGATAGCATGATGATTTGTTTTCCCCAAATGCGAGTTCTTACAAATCCCTTTTAAACTCAGTGAGGAGCTTATTAGTGGTAGCTCATGGAACTGCAGACAGGTGCTGATGCTAATTTTTAAAAGAATTCCTGATTATTGGTCAACTTAATTGTTTTCAACCTCCAGATATCAAACAACGCAGGAGAAATGCATAAAAGTCGTTAATTGCAAGAAGAGGATCCCTGTGTTTAGCTCTTTCATTTGCATCCACAGGATTTTTGTTCAGTCACTTATTAAGGATTTTTAAAAGCACCCTGTAGTGATTTGTAATCTAATGGTTTTCCATGCAAATCAAGTAGCCTAATTACTTAGAAGGGTGTCGTTTATTTTCAGTTTATAGATCAGGTTCCAAATGCTTGTAACAAGTCAGATTGAGAAATTGAATCTACAGTATTGCATTCCATGCAAATGGAATGGACAATATGTTAATATTTTCTTAGAACAGATGACTTTTATATGCATTTATTGGCATTGTACTGCCGCTGTGTGAAGTTAATCTTTTTAATAGTAACAGTTTACAGGCAAATTCACTTGATAGTACATACTGTTTTGACAAACTGCAATTCAATATGATCATGTAGGTTAATGATAGTGTGTAACAAAAACTTTGCATGAGAATTCAAAGTGGCACAGCTGAATTAAATGCAGCCAGTCTCCTATTCTGAAATTAACAAGAATTTAACAGGTTTCTTTTGTGTTAAGTGAATTCTAAGTTTAAAATGCACTAAAGGAAAGAAATACCAAAAGTAACTTTAAAGCAGCCCTCCTCCAGACCACTGAATATGCTGATTTGAATGCAGACATTCAATCAACCTGTTTACTGCAGCACAAACGTGTTTTACTGCATTCCCCACCAACCTCAATACAGTGTGATGAGCACGAAAACAGCTCATGATTCCGTACAGTTCAAAATGTGGTGAATGCACTTTACTGAGATAGTACAGGCCTTTATGGAGTAAAGGTAATAGTAGGGCTGGGCGATATGGCCAAAAACATTATCACGATAAGAATTTTCATATCAGTCGATATCGAATTATCACCCAGCTCTAGGTAATAGTGGTGGAAATAAAAAAGGGAGACCAGTACAAGATGGTGTTTTTCATCACAGCAATATATACTGTAAGGAATACATACATTCTTCCCATTTTTCGATCATTGACGTTGACATTTACTCTGTTTTTTCCCTTTGAAACTATTGCTGAAAAGTGAGCCTTGGGGACCAGAAACAAAAAATTCCTTATGTTTTGGACCTTCCTTATGTTTTGCCTGTAAACAGGGTCCCCATACTATGGTGTCCTGCCAATGTAACCTTGTATTTTCTTTTGTCAGGGCACTGAAAAGGGATTGATACGGCCTACAGCATTTAAACCAGTGATTCCAAGGAACAGCAATTCTACAGAAAGCCATAACAACTTGAACCATATCATAAGCAAAAGGCTGAGCCCCGCTGAAACCGCAAATGGGCCGGAGCCAAAGCCAGATAACAACTCTGGTACTTTATCGGACTCGGGGCGCAACTCCATGTCCAGTCTTCCAACCCACAGCACCAGCGGGAGCTGTCAGATAGACAACATTAGCACTTGCCCGGGCCCGCAGATTAGATGCGGGGTCTCGGCTCAGAACACCAGCCCGTCGCAGAACGGCGGCAGCAGTGGCCGTGCACACAGCTGCAGCGTGGCCAACAACAAGGCCGCACCCTCCTCGGAGACCGGGCCGAGGCTGCAGGGCCGAGACGGCACCCCGCCCGAACAGGCCGCCTTTTCGGACAGCGCCGCCTGCGTGCGGTCGCCCATCTCCACGGACGAGACGCTCATACAGCAGCTGGAGCAGAGGCTGCTCGAGAGGGAGACGGAGCTGCAGGAGCTGCAGGTCAGCTTCGAGGAGAAAGAGGTGGACACCTGCCAGCTCTTTGAGGAGAAGCAGAAGTACTGCAAGGAGGAGATGGAGGGGTTGAAGCAGAGGTGTTCCACCAAGCTGCGGCAGGTCTCCCAGAGGGCAGTGAGGGCACAGCAGACCCTGCAGCTGCAGGTCCTCCAGCTCCAGCAGGAGAAGAAGCAGCTCCAGGACGACGTGATGCACTTGACGCAGGAGAGAGACTTGCTGGAGGTCAAGCTCAAATCCTACGAGAAGGAGCAGACCCAGCTGGCTCCAACTCTGGAGGAAACTCAGTGGGAAGTAAGTCTTTCAATGTTCTTACTGTAGTGCTGAGTTGTGTTAGATTTTCCTCTATGATGCTGTATGACATGTGCTAGAGAAACCTGCGTAAAATTACCAATGAGCAGCCATTCAGCCCCTGTAGCCCCTTTAGTAATTAGCTGCTCCAAGGATCTCATCCAGCTGATCGTTAAAAGAAACCAGGGTGTTGACTTCAATCACAGGGCTGGGTACCTTGTTCCAGAACCCCAATAGCTATGGAATTGAGCTCAATCGAAAGCGCTTCTGCATAACCATGGAAATGCATACAGTTAGCACCAGATTCCCTGGGGTCAAAAGGTTCTCCACGTTTTTTGTAGGTATGCCAAAAATCTGGAGAGATCTCCTTGCTAAAACAGCAGCTGAAGGAATCTCAGGGAGACGTAAGTCACAAACTGAATGAAATAGTTCACCTGAAAGCCATCCTGAGGGAAACCAAAAGCAGGATGGAAGCTTTAGAGCAGAAGATCAAGGAGCTGGAGGAGTCTGTCCGTGCACGAACTGTGGAGGTGGAGGTAGGAAAAGGCCAGCATTATTTACTTTTTAATTACGCTGTCTAGCCCTACACTGTGTCTTAAACTATCCCTTACTTTTGCTTACACTTACTTTACAAATGATCTAAACATACAGATGCTGAGTATAATTAATTCAAGTTGACTATAAAAATCACTGCATTAACTATTAAGGAGTTTGTGTGGGATTCTACAACTATTCTTTTTAAATTTTTTAAGTACTTAAAGACTGTCATAATTAACTTATAGGAATTTCATCATTGAGAAAGACAATTTACTATAAGAAGGACAATGGCTTTTAAACACGTGGAGGAGCAGAAGATGTTTAAGATGCTTAAGACTTTGACACTGGGGCCTCGTTTACAAAAGTAAATAACATAAAACTGTTAATTTTTTTAAAGCACAGTTTAAAAAAAACTGTTCAGGCAGGAGTAGGTTAGTTACTGCACTGAGCCGCAGATTGACTCCATCGGTTGGATTTGATTATTTTGCCACATTCCCTGAAGGCACAGATCTGCTCGTTACCCGGGCCTGCTGTCATTTTCTCCAGGTCTGCGAGAACGAGCTGCAGCGCAAGAAGAACGAGGCAGACCTGCTGAGGGAGAAGGTGGGCCAGCTGGAGACAGACATCCGGAACATGAAGCAGGACCTGGCTCTGGCCAAGGAGGAGCAGCAGAGAAGGAAATCCGAGGCCAGCGTCCGGGGGCTGGCCGGACAGAGCAGAGGCAGGGGCCAGAAGGGAGGACCAGAGGACACAGAGGCCCTTCAGAGAGAGGTGGAGAAACTGAGGGCGGAGCTGAGAGAGGAGAAGCAGAAGAAGGAGAGAATGGCAAGCAGTTTCCAGCTGGAGAGACTAACCTGGAACAGGGAGAAAGAGAAAGTCATCAGATACCAGAAGCAGCTGCAGCACAATTACCTGCAGATGTACAAGAAGAATCAGGACTTGGAGAAAATCCTGAAAGAGCTCACCGTCGAGCTGGAGAGTCGGACAGACCTAGACATGGACATCCAAAGCGCAGACATTCACTACGAGGACATCATAGCCACTGAGATATGATCTCCCAGGATGCTGCAAGACCTGGTCTCAGAAAATAATGGAAAAAGCACATTCTCCAACCTTAGAGGTCTGTTTTCCCCGTGGTGCACTTCAGGAATTGTCTTTATCCTTTCCCAAGGATTTTGGGCTATCTTTGTTACATAAACTTTGCCCTTCGATATCTCCAGTGATATTTTCCATAGTAGTTTGGAGTCGTAACTGCTTGAGGTTTATATTGATATCCACTGGGTATTTATTGGCTAAAAAATAGTACCAAAATACTATACCTCTCCATGCGCTGGTACATCCCTTCAATGCATCAGTGCATCTAATTTAATGGATTTATCCCCAAATCAGTTGCTGTATAGATGTTTCACCTACTAGAATTATGACATAAATATTCTTATTGCATGACTCAGAACTTGCACAGAAGTGGTGCTATTAGGTAACAGAAAATGATGCAATTTATGTTCAAAGATTGGTAATCCCGAAGACCAGACGTGCAATAACGCTGAACCACCTTCAGTTGTCAAAGCAAGTTGCTTACCCACGCAGTTTTCACAGTCATTGAGAGGGTTTTCAGTGGCCTTCAACAAAGAGCAAAAAGGTGTCTTGTTCTGAAATACAGAAACCTTCACCAACAGAGCAGACACAGATCTACTTTGATTTTATCAGTCCTGTCACATCAAGGTGCCTCATCCACCCCTCTGTTGAGGAAACTTCCCTTGGGAATTAAAAGCGTCAGTATTTCCATGCACTGACCCCAGTGCATGCCATGAACGGTGCCTGATCCCTATTAACAATGTGTGGCCAAATAAAGCATCTTCAATTTTAAGATTGGAAGTAGTTTAAAAAGGCTGTGACAGGAACCATATATGCCACTAGCATTAATTAAAACAGATTGCAGCTGACTTTTCATAGAACCAATGTATGAACATCAGCTGCAAGTCAGATTTGTGTATCATGTGGAAGTTTCTGACCTTTACTTTTTTTGTTACCTATTTCTTATACCAAAGCAGTTGGATCCAATATTGTAACACTGAGAAGTAGTGGAGGCCTTCGAGAGGTGAAAAGCTCGAAATGTATAAGAACTATACTTCACCTCTGCCATATGTTTGAAAATAAATGCCTTACTTGGCTTAAAAATATATATACTTGCAGCAAAACAAGACCGTTTTTGAAGCAGGTTCCTTTAGCAATGTTAAATCATTCCATTTTGCTCTCACAATGCTGACTGTAAAATAACAGTTACTTAGTTTCTCGCCTCAGAATCCATCTTGTGTATTTAGAGAAGAGAGAAGGAGTGACCTAGTTAGAGCTCCCGCAGTATTTTAACCCCAAATGGAGGATTCAAAATACATACAGCTCCACACGAGGGGTCTGATAATCAATATTCTTAACGTGCTGTCACTGTTTTTTTTTTACAAAGTCATATTCGGCATCCTTAAGGTGTTAGGTTGGAGAGATCTGGAAAAGAATTGTACCTTGTCAAAGCCAGCGTTGTTTGTTTGAAACACATGCTGTAAAATATGAAACATGAAAGACACAACAGCACTCCACATCACAATGCAAAAGTTTTATTACATTATTAGCCGTCTTTTGGGTGAACAATTTGTTGTTTGTTTCGAAACGCTACAAAAATTTAAAAAAAGAACTCGAGAATCATATTATTTTTCCCACCATTACCATTAAGTTTTTGTGGAGAGGAGCATACAAATGCTTTTCTGCACGCCCTTAGCCAGCACAATTTGACACAATCAGGTACTCTAAAACAGATGTTTGGCTGAGGAATTATTTTTACAGCAGTCCCTCCAAATACCCAGCTGATTAATGGGTTGCGTGTGTGCCTGTAAAAAGGCTTGGCTTGGTACAAAAGAGGCGAGATAATGGAACCTTGACTTTTCATCAACACTACAGGGGCCTTAAAGGGGCATTTTGTTAACGAGATCCCAGTGATAACCAGCACTGAATGGCAGTGACAGGAGATAAAAGCCCTATTAACAATACATGACAGGCTTGTATCAATATTTTACAGGTACTATGCACATAGGCCAATTGGTAGACTTGTCCACACTGCCACCATTATTTAGAAGGGAGTCATTATCTTCCTTTTGCTGCTTTGTGAGCGGCACTCATCAGTTTTTTTTAAAAAGCATTCTCTTGAACTGGGCGCATCAGAACCTTTTTTGTGTTCACCCGTCTGCCATTTTATAGAGTAATTAAAAAATCTTTTGGAATGTGTCTCAGAGATACAGTAAATGAACATATTTGTTCCTTAAAAAAACAAAAGTAGCAGATGACAAGACTGACAGTATAAAGCACTAGTAACTGTAAAGGAAGATGGTCTAGAAATGGTTATTTTTAAAGCACTCAAGTAAATGCTGAAGCCTGTGAAGGATTAAAGGTGTAACCGAGTCTCCTTACCGCCAGTCACTTCATTGGTTAAGTAGAAAAGTAGGGAGATAATCTAGCTAAGTAGCTATTTACTGCCGCAGAATATTTTCCGGTCTCTCAGACTTGTGTAAGAGAAGCCTGACAGATCACAATGAGAAGGACAACTATGTATTCCCCCAGTTTATTCCTGAAACTTTGTGTTTGATTGAGTGCTGCAAACACAGATACTTCCCATTTTGGGGGGTTTGGCTTTCTTCAGAACAAAGAATTGAAGAGAAACATTCACAAAAACAAGCTGTTACTTAAAGTCATTACAGACATGCTTGAGTTGATTTCTAGACCATCCACCCTTATATGGTTGTGGGGTACATCTTTTGTAAAAAATTAAATACTTAAAGTACTAGGCACAATCAATTTGTTTTGGTTTTGGTTTTTGTTCATCTCAGCTGGCTTGTGTTCTGCATTACCATATGGGTACTAACCAAGTGTTTTTCATAAAGGGGGATCAGCCTTATCAGGGCAAAAAACAGATCTGTACACATTTCGATTGGCTCTTTCTTGCCAAGGCAGGAATAAAATGCACTTCAGTTGTTTCCCATTGGGCAGCTAAATATGCCCAAAAGAAGCTGGTGCCTTTTCTTTTTCACAGTAGACACATTGACAAAACAAAGCATACTTTCTGATAAACACTTCTCACAGCTGGGTAAAAGGGCAGTGACATGAGGAAGGTTTTTTTTTTTTTTTATCCTGCACAGATGTTTTATCATTGGGTCAAAGGGAGCAACATTAATATTCTACCCCTGCGCACTTCCTTGTGGTAACTATTGAGAAGTCTTTTCCAAAGTTGTTTTTCCATTTAAAGGCAATCAGCACTCCAAAAATAATGACCGAAGCAGCAGAAAAGTAGAAAAAATTATGCAAAACAAGACAGAACTAATAATTTCAGGAAAAAAACCTCCTTCAAAACTTTAGTTTGTAAAACATTAAATGCAGCCAATTAAGTCTTAGTTTCCCTTTTTTCATATCCCATGATGCTTTTGTAAAATTCTGCATTGTAGAGCACAATTTTAAATATGCAAATGTGTTCCCTTAGAGAGTTACATTTTTCAGCAGTGTCTCTGCTGAAGAAGCATCACTTAATAATAATAATAATAATAATAATAATTGCTTACACTTATATAGCGCTTTTCTGGACACTCCACTCAAAGCGCTTTACAGGTAATGGGGACTCCCCTCCACCACCACCAATGTGCAGCATCCACCTGGATGATGTGACGGCAGCCATAGTGCGCCAGAACGCTCACCACACACCAGCTCTCAGTGGGGAGGAGAGCAGAGTAATGTAGCCAGTTCCCTTCAGACATTTAACAAATGGAAAATCCAGGTCAGAGCAAAGTTGATATTTGCAGAAATTTTAAAGACAGACTACCATGTCTCAGAAAATGCCTCTGCACAAAACAGGCATACAGTATATGCAGGATTTGCATAAAACTGAGCATACATTTTTTGCAGAAGCGAGAAGGGATATGAGAGAGAAACAGGGAACCTGAGATGTAAATAATGACATTTCATATTTTGTTTCTAGTAAAACCTTTAAAAGTGCTTTGGAAGTGTCAATGTCTTACTTCTTGGAAAGAAGGGAGGGGATGTACTGTAAATTGAACACTTATGCACAGGATTTTCTCCTCTGTTTGCATGTTATGATGCCAATGGCTTGGCAGACATTTCATCAGAGGTTCTTCTCCTGCACCTGAACTTTCAAACACTGTCAATATCCTTCTGTGTGAAATAAACAGTCACAGTAAGGCTGGTGACACACAAGAAAAGATATCTGAAATGCACTGTTATTTATGTACTGTATATTTTTTTATTTATTTAAGAATAAAATCTGAAATGCATTGATAAGAAAAGATTCTCCTATTCCTGGAGGGATGGATTGTTTTGGAGCTACTGTATTTAAATTCCATTTGCATCATTATGCAACTGTCCACTGGGTTTTTGTCCCAATTAAGATGTTTACTTTCGTTGAAACTTCCTGAATGACTCCAGACATCAACATTCCAGGCCTGTTTTAGCATGCTCTAAAAAAGACTATTATGCAACATTGTTTTTATGTACTTTTTCATTTAAACTTGTCTGTACATTTCATCTGACCTCTTTGGGAAACAACAACAGCTGAAAACAGCCCAGATGAGTCTTCAGCTCATGTGATATCTGTGTCTCAGTTCAAGTACGAAAACCGACCAAAATTACCTCTGGGGAGGAACTAAATCGAGGCTCCTATTTAAATATAATCCTCTTTAAACCATGTCGTGAAGTCACACTCTGAATGAGCACTTATCAGTGAAGCAAGCATATCTCCTCCAGGCTAATCCACTCTGCAAAATGATCCCCTTTCACTGCTTTTACTTGTCTAGACTTATACCAAATCTCCCCCCCTCCTCTCTGCCAGACTTATCATTTTGCATCAGAACCTTCTGCCCAAATTCAATTAAACACCCCAGTAAAGGGAGATATTGTTACCAAAGCACCTTTCATAGCGATGTTCTTTGGAGAAGCATGTTACAAAATCCCTCCTCCCCCATCCCACAATTTACTGCTAGAAACCTAAATCCCTTAAAAACAACCTTTCAAGAAAAGACGTGACTCATTATACCCAGTGACGTTATATCTTAAAAATTTTAGACCCAAGTTTAAAACTCTAACGCATCTGGGCTTCTGACAACAAGCACACCAGCTTACCCTCACAGCCTGTTTTATTACCATTTTTTTACTTTAAAGGCATTCCAAGTGTAGTCTTTTAAACTCTTGACAGGATACTCTACCAATCTACAATGTTTAAATGATAAGTAAATAGAGTACAAGATGGAAAACAAGATCTTAAATGTTGAAGACCAGCCATTACTTTTTAAATTGCTCTGCAAACCTGCATGAGCCAAAATTGAAAGAAAAAGCTGCCAACCTAAGCTGTACAGTACCTGTTAAACACTCGTGTGGCTTGGAGAGCACAGTGTAGTTTGACCATTTAACTAAACAATGAGAGTAACTAAGCAACTTAAGCAATAAAACAAATATGCTGTGGCTCTCTAGGGAAAGACTTCAAAACAACAGCTTGAAACTGCTACAAATAAGAGTAATAATTGCGTTTATGTAGCACAGGAGGGCAGTTATATGGTCCTCTCAGTCATGTACAGAATGACCTGGCTCAGCTTTCTACAGAGAGTCAAAACCTCCCAGACAGGCACATTGTTCATAATCAAAATCAAAGCTGACCATCTTCTGTTTCAATTTTAGAATAGGTCATAGATAAAAACCTAAGAAATCTGTTACATAACAACAAATTCGCCTTGAGATCCCAGGATTAAAAAACTAGTAACTACTAAATGGGCTAGATAGAGCCAATTTCATTAATAACCTCACTTATGTTCTCAGGATTTATTGATTTTGTAGTTAATGTAAACTGTTCACAATCTAAACACAATAGTTCAGGTGGGTAGCTGTGTCAGCATGCGTAGGCTGCAAAGGAACAAGTAATAGGTTTATTCCATGCTGAAAAAAAGAAGAAAGAAAACACAACGTTTCGGCCCTGAAGAACCTGAAGAAGGCTCCATGGCCGAGTTTTCTTTTCACACCTGAAGAAGGCTCCACGGCCGAAACGTGTTTTCTTTCTCTTTTTTTTCAGCAAGGAATAAACCTATTACTTGTTCATCTAAACATCTGGATTTTCATCAACTCTGCAAATGTAAAGTCAGATGAACAGATCAACTGGAAATATAACGTTACAATGCAAGACCTGATATAAAAATAATATAATATACAGCAAACGCTACTTAATACCTTTTTTTAAAAAAAAAATCAAACTCTGTTATAACTGACAAGCACGGCAAAAACAACTTCAGTTTCACTGCAACTCAGACCTCCAATATAGGATAGATCTCAAAACATCTCCATGTCCAGGAACCAGATAAGTTCTCTGCATGACATTTTTAAAAGTCAACATGTGCAAGAGACAAGGTCAGGATGCATGTCTCAGAATTCAAGCAAGGCGTCTGAGTTCTTTCAAATAGGCAGGTTTTCAATTTATTTCAATCACGTGGGCGATAGAAATTATTCTCCTGGCGCTGCTCTTATAAAATTATCAGTGATTTTTCTTCATTCTCAAATGACATAAAAATACTTTTCTTATGTTGTCAGATGAGGTCTGCAGTGTACATGACAGATCATACAAGAAAGAGGAGTTTCATTATGTTTCTCTACCATCCCAAAACTCTCCAACTGTTTGACAACAGTTCAAATGCCCTCATATATTACTGCTCAGTGGCATCAGCATCAACAGAAGATATTATGATAATTCACCGGATCCTGCTGGGAGTCTGATGACAGCCCCACAGCCAGGCATAAAGAGTTTTGCATAAATTAACTCTGGAGGCACAGGCTCACAATCTAATCAAGCAAAAGCTGGAATACTATTCTTCATCATGGTGCATGAAGACAGATCATCGAGTCTTATCTGAGGGTGCAGTTAACTAGGTTTGAAAATGGTTAACCAGGCCCTTTGGGAACCAACTATTGATTTCACATGTGACCCACACAGTATAAAGAAGGCACTAAAAATCCTTTGTTGGTAAAGAGGAAGTCAAAAAGAACGACTGGAAAAAAATGTTAAACACAAATAAAAGTGCACTATATGGTTTTCTGCAAATTAACAGACTACTGTAATTAAGAAGACAGAAGGATGAAAAAATACTTCTGATCATAATCATTATAGCAGACTTTTCCATTTTATAGAACTCCATGTCTAAGTTTCAATGACGATCCTCCAAACCCTCTATAATGCACTGCAGATGCTGGAATTGCACCTCGGAAGAGTTCACGCTAGGCAGTAATGACTTGCGATCATTTGCGTGGAATGGATTATCCACTTTGCAAGTTCAACAAGCTCAGCATTGAACATCAGGGGATTCAAAAGACATGTTCTTTATCACATTAAGCTACAACTCACTGGCACACCAACCACATCTACCTTACACTGCTTACTGTCAAAACTCTCCCTTCAGAGGAAAGACGCCCCAGCCAATATCTTCTCTCCTATGCACTATATTTGTCTGTCAAGAAGCTTGATTTAGATTTGGTGTTTTGGAACATCCATTAACACTTCTCAAAATAAAATGTTGCAATCAGATACAATATTCAGAAGCATCTAAATGCTTGTATTATGCTACTGTGTGAAGCCAGGGATTAGAAAAAAAGAAAAATTGCAAGGCAAATATTAACATCTCTCCATTTGGCATCTGACAGACACATACAGTACAAACAAGTACGCAATTAAAAGTTAACCAAACAAAGATACTGGAGACAATGAAGGTGCCAAGCTCACAAAGGGGGGGAAAATCTTGGAATATAACAAAACAGGGAAAACAAGTGTACAGGTTTTGGCTTGTTACTGAAATTCCATCAGAAAACAGGAATGTTTGAGCCAAAACAGACAAACAAGCCAGGCAGCTTTGCAATGAAAGTCTAATAAATCTAGGTAAGGCAGCTGAGCTTCTCTGCAGAAGGAGGAAAGCAGACTTGTCAAGCCCAAAAAAAGCAGTTTCAATATGACCAAAACTGCCACATAGGCAGATGAGCTGAATACTTCCATCTGGAAGCAACACTTCAGTACTAGCAAGAACAGTCACCTTTTTGTTTGACAATAAAATAAGGAAAATATAAAAATAACAAACACAGCCACTCCGGTATTATATGTATATATAGAACTGTTCAGTTCGCCAAAAAGAGAACAAATTGTCATGTAGTGAAAGTTTTGTGTTTATTTTTATTTGTATGATAGTTTAGAGGGGAAAAAAAGTTTTTAAAAAGAGATCAAATTTTAGTAATACCTCTACCAGCTTTTATGAAATACAGTACCGTTATAAATAGGATGTACAGGTACTACTTAAATCAATACCCAGGAGAGTAAGGCTATACAAACAGTATAATTAAAACAACTTTGTACCCATCTAGATTGTGACTATGACACATGACATGGTAATAATAAAACAAAGCTTTGATCCTTCAGGTTGTTTATATAAAGCTTTCAATGCTTCATAGTGTTTTCTTGATTTGGTGTTTTTGAAAACATATGAACCGGGTTTATAAATGATGAGATCACAAACAAAACCAAACAATATTATTTTCTTCTGATATCACTCTCTTCAGAATAAGAAATCACAGAGCTTTTACAGAAATAAGAATACAGCATATACATACTGTAAACTCACCCAGCTACGATTAATTATGAAAAGCACATACAAATAAGTTTTTAAATCAATGTTCCTAGAACTCTAAGACAAGTAACACTATACAAAATGTAAAGTAAAGACAAAAACTGGTATTCATTGGCACTGTCTTGGAGAACTGTTGGTCATAAATCGATGTGGAAAAAGCCCATGAAGAGCCCCCAAACCCAATATTTACATTACCTACCATTGACGGTGTGACCTTTTTTGACAATTTACCAAATAGAACTCTCTCTTGGACTTAATCATGTAAATATGGATTAATACCTGGAAATCACTGCAGTTGAGAAGGCTTTTAGATAATAAAATATACACAATTGCAACTAAAGCCAGGGATGTTACACTGAAGACTGTGCAGGTATCTAACTAAACAAAAAGGAACAGAAAGTGGAAACGTGTGCTTGGAGAAATTGTGGTGTTTAATCCCTTTCACTAACCAGCACATCTGTAACATAGTGCAGGGCCATGAGTGGTCATGATGATGTGAACAGGAGGCTTGGAACAAAGGAACAATGGATCAGAGAGGGAAAAACAATTAAAATCTGTTGATTCCTAGCATTTTTATTACATCCATGAGAGACGTGAAAATACTTTTAGAACATAGAGAGTACCACTTATCTTCACACACTCCTTTTATGAAATGAGGGCTGTACTACATTTAATAAGTGTTTTAACAGGACAGTGTGCAAAGCTTAGGAAATTTGCTCCAATGTTTTTAACTCCAAGCACTGTTTGAGCAATATTCATATTCAAACATTCAAATATTTTCCTTGTTTGCAAGTACTTTAAGGGAGCACATCACTCAGTCTTGCTATGAAGAAAACATGCATTGAAAATCCCTCTGTAAATACTATCGGCATATATAGTACTTCATTGAAGACTTCATCAATGAAGAAAGCTTTATTTCATTATATTTAAAGGGATCAAGTTCAAAAGACGTTTATACGTAACGATTTGCTCCTCCTTAACCAAATCTGTTCAAAGAGAGCATTCCTGAAGAGTTCTGGGACACACTTAATAAAAAAAAGGTACAGTAATTACAGTGTAATAATATAATTGATAGAAGACATCTTTTATTACTTTGTGATAATGTAGCATTCCTACATTGAAATACATGTATTAACCTATATAATCATATAACCAAAATTATAAGAACATTATGTAATTATTACAAACAAGTTACAAATGTAAAATAAAAAAGTACATTTATAGTTTAATTACTGGTTCAGTTTTCAGATTATTATGGGCAATTACATGTATTGAAAAATGTAACTACACTGCAGAACTAGCAATGTTTCAAAAGTTAGATAGAGATTAGACAAAGTATTGCACATTGCTAATGTTATAACGCAGTTACAATATTGATCATACGATTTATATGTAAATACATGTATTTCAAAGAGTAAATACCCCACAGTTACAATATCATTGCAATGTTCACATACTGTAGTTAATGTACCTGTATTTTGAGTGTATCAGCCTTTGATACTGGCAATATCTCTCATGCATCCAAAACCAATTCATCATAACACTCATTGAACATGCTGGATATGGCTCCTCCAAAGCTTTTTTAAGGACTCAGCAGACGTATTAAAACTCTAAATTAAGAAATGTCCTTAAAGAGAATTTCTTTGGGAAACCAGGTCACATATGATGTTTCCATATAAACACAAGGAAGCAAAATGTCCTGTCACAGCAGCAAGGCCCATGGTTGCTTAGCTGCACTGGGATCTAATGGGTGTTCATAAGGGAGGCCCATTCTTTGTTTTGGGGGTCTGTCCTGTGGGATGCTAGTTAGCTTTATCAGCCATCTGTCCAACCCCCCCTCCCCACACGCACCCACCCCCTTCGCACTGAAATACCAGCTTTAATCCAGTTGACACCAGCCAGCCGTGATGATTCTGTCGGGGGCAGTGCACAAACGAGGCCTCGTTCTTTGGTCTCGCCACAGTCAGGGGCACTATCAGCTCTTTTGCATATGTGGTCTGCCTGTCATAATCCCCTTGTCACT
The DNA here is from genome assembly GCF_059453375.1 of Lepisosteus platostomus. Lineage (NCBI taxonomy): Eukaryota > Metazoa > Chordata > Actinopteri > Semionotiformes > Lepisosteidae > Lepisosteus > Lepisosteus platostomus. Next base: position 5,269,685 of record NC_142613.1, read on the forward strand.
GGATAAACTTTCAGCCATGCGGCTGTGCTCGGCGCCCCATGAGACAGATTAAAACACAAGCTCGTGAGTCTAGACTCTTGCCTTTTTCATGCTGCTGCGGAATAAGATAAAGACTGTGAAAGCCATATTCATTCCAGCTATCGGAAAAAAACGCTTGTTCTATTGAGAGCTGTGGCGACACGACAGTCCTCATTCGACTATTGCCAGGCCATGGAGACGCATAGGTACAGATCAGAATAGCTAATCAGACCTGACCAGCATGCCTTTAGGAGGAAACCAGAGCCATGAAAACTCAGGGAGAGCATGCAAACTCCACACTGAAGGTGCCCAAGTCCAGCTGTAGGTTTATGAGCGAACACCTCGGAGTCCTGATAGAATATATAAATGTGAGAGGAACCAGGGGTCCATAAATTAGGTGTGATAGTCATATATTGCTAACAAATAAACCAAACCAAAATTATTTCTTCAATAAATTGTTCCACACTGAATGAAAAGAAACACTGTTGTACAAGGCTTATTAAATACACACAGCATTTTCTTGCTACGTCTCACATAGACAGTGTAGCATCTATGTGTGTATGTATGTACTGTACATAGAAGGAAATCTTTCCAGACTATAAAAGAATAGAAAGGATGAGCTGAATACCTGGGCGTACCCCGGCATATTACTACAATGTAATGTCTAAATCACGTTTCCCCTGTCTACTAATTTTTTTGTCTATTAAATAAAACTAATTTATTCAAAAAAATGCTTGGTAAAAAATTTAAGAAAGGCTTCTGTTTTTCAATCATCTAAATTCAGGGAAGACAATTTTAGATTCCACATTGTAATGTTGTCCTTCTGCTGAGGCATACACTATAGTGATGGAGAGCCTAAAGCAGACAAATTACATATTATCCCAATTTCAAGCCAGATTGCACCGTTAAATAGTTTGTTAAGAGACTAAGTAACCTAAGTGTTCTCACCTCATCCCTTACTGATACTGTAGCTGCTCAGTGACACAGTAATGAGGCAATCAGCTCCTTCTCCTTCCAGAGGGATTCATTCTCGTTGTTTTCCAGTACAGATTGGCGTCTTGCAAGAGAATGCTTTATTTTTCGGGTTTATGTAAAACGTGCTGTTTTACTTTCGCTGTTCGTTATCAAATTAGGAATATACAGTATATAGACATTCCAAAAACAGCCAGTCAGATTACATGGTCAAACATCCTGAAATTTCCCTCTCACCCAGGAAATCTGGAAACAAACAAAATAAAAGTAAAAGGGCAGGTTATTCCTCTTCTTCGCATAACATACACAAGAATATACAGAACTGAGAGAATATCACACAGGAATGAAAAGTTGTTTAGCTGCTCGATTGTGCTTTATCTTTTAAGGTTCGATATATACATTCCTATATTAAATAGTGCAAATCACTGTCTTTAGATGGGTGTTCGGCGTAATTTTAAAAGAAAAGGAAACACGCATATCTCAAAAGATGATAAAAAACAGATGCTTTTTTAAACACGTTGGTTGTGTAATGTACATTACTATCAAACGCATTTACTTGCAAATGTATCAATTAATCAACGCCTTTCATCATTTAGGGGTAAATGACTATGGGTGTAACCATCACGTTTGTAACTGAAGTTCTGTTTTCAATAACTTCCCCTTAAGTGAAGAATTACAACAGCAGATAATGTCATACAAAACATAAAAACCAATATTCCCCGGCCGGTAATCGGATTTTCCACTCATCAAACGCGTGTGAAATAGACAAACACTTAATATAAAGTGAAGAGTTGAAACATCTACATCTCCAGACCAAGTTCATTTTGAAAACAATAATGATTGCACAAATAGAAAAACATTATCAGCAGTACACTTACGGAGCCGGTAATTTTAAGGTATAGTTTTTATTAAGGAGATGGCTGTCTGGCACTGGAATTCCTTTGTTAATTTTTATTAAGACAATTCGTTACTGCTGTGACAGCTGCAAGGTGCAGTGCATTAAGGCGTCATTAAATGCGTGACACCTGTGTTATTTCGGCTATCAAGTTAGAGGGAAATTACCGCTCTTCGGGCTGACGTTGCTTGATTAAATGACTGGAATCATGTCGCCGTATCTGCAGAAGTGATTCAGAACAACCAAAGAAAAAAAATGCAACGAGACTTCGAAAAAGCTTGAAAGCCAGACATAGAAAGTAAATTGTGGCGAAATGAAACACCTCTGTTAAAGGGTCAATTAACATGCATTAATGAACAATGCTGAGCCATTAATAGTACTCTTAACAGCCCTTAATTAACAGCGCGACGGCGAACTCTATTTCTGTGCAGCTTATAAACCAGTACATATCCCACCATTTAAAAATAGTGACACCTAGTGGTTAACAAGCGTACTAAGTGAAACGGCTCACTCTAAACTGTCCATATGGAATGTCTCGTCTCGATACTCACAAATATCCAAATGCGCACAATTTCAAAGGTGCCTGGCTCATTTACATCTCTGATGCAAAATAACACACAAATATTTTTTTTCTAAGTGCAATAGTACCAGTTTTTTTTATACTGTAGTCACATCCCATACAATAAAATGAAACCTATTGTGACTGGAGTGTTGAAGACACGATGCTTATCTTTAACAAAACACCTTTTCAGCACTGATGAAAAAAAAAAACAGCCCATCCATCTATTATCTAACCTCTTTATGCAATACACATGAGAAAGGAGCCGGATTTTCCCAGAAACTAATTAACCTATGGTAGGAAACCAGAGCACCCAGGATAATCCCACATAAATATGGGGAGAACATACAAACTCCCCGCCAATAGCACCCTAAGTCTAAAATTTAACCCAGGGACAGCAATGCTATCCCTAGTCAATTAGTCAATTTTCCCCATCATTGAGCAAAAGCATTATTAATCTACCTTGCACTTCATCTGGGTGTAAGCTTGCAGTTCACAAACCACACTTCATTGATATTTACATAAGCAGTAGTGCAAATCTATCAATTCAAACATCGGTGTAGATTTCTTTCAGAATCTCAGATTTTAGAGTGAAAAGATTGTCATTACTTTTTCAAACAAAAAACAAATTACCAGGCTAAGTTGAGAATTTGCATTAAAATGAAGTAGAGTGCTTTTGTGCATGCGTGTACATTTATAGAGGCCAATACCAGACAGTTTTAGCTCTGGTAAAATCTCTTTTTCAAAGAAAAAAGTTCAAATTGATGGGGTACTGCACTGTGAATGACTGCGGTATCACGTATTTTTACATCTTTAAATAAACTGTTGATCCCATCTCTCAGTTAATAAAACAGCTTCACTGCCTGAATTCATTACTGAGGTCTATCGATCACCCTCTATCTCTTTTTCACAGCAAGATAATCTTCCATTATTTGGACTGTACAGTCTATTCATTTTCAAATATTTGATTGCTTGACATACAGTAGCAGTGTTTGGCCTGCTCTCAGAGCCGAGCAGTTCTACGGATACCACAATCCCAGGATCACCAAAGTAATATAATATAGCTGCAATGGACTGTTGAGTTTCTTGGGTTTATCTTCTTCTCGGTATAGAACATTCGAAGAACTTGAAAACAAATTCATCTCAAGCCCTTCAAAACGGTATTGTACTGTAACGACAGTGGGGTTCAGCAGGGGATGGAGGAGGCGTAGGACTCAGGAAAAGGGGTTGAACTACACATTTAATAACCAGAACCGGGAAAAGGTACACACACAGGGACAGGGGTTACAGCGCTGCACTAACACACACACGAAGGGAAGAGGCTGTCTCCCAGCCTCCGCCCTACTGTATACAGTCCCGTAGTCCCACCCCCAGGTGCTGTTCTCAGCCCGCCTTGCGTGCGCGTGGCGCGACAATACTATGAATAATATTTGTATTTACCCAGATCAGAGTATTGCGGTGGTGAGCATTATTGCTTGAAGTGCTGGGGCCCCATGCTTCAGTTGCAGATCTGGGCGTTATCTGCTGCATGGAGTTGGTACAGTATGTTCTCCCCATGTTTGCATGGGTTTCCTCCATGTGCTCCGGTTTCCTCCCGCAGGCCAAAGACACGCTGGTAGATTAATTGGTTTCTGGTAAGTGCCCTGATGTGAGTATGAGCATGTCCGTGTCGGTCTGTGGCCTGTGATGGACTGACACCCCGTACAGGGTGAATCCTTGGGCCCACTGCTTGCTGGAATAGACTCCCTCTCCACCATGGCCCTGAATTGGAAGAAGTGGCACGAAAATGGATGGATGGGTTGAACCAGATAAGTAAACCGAGAACAGTTTTACAACGACAGCCTGGCTCACCCCACTGTTGCAGGGAAGAAAAGGCAGTGAGAGATAAAAGAATCAATAAAACGGTAAATAAATAACACAACATGATGGCATATAATACTTAATAATAGTGTAAAGCAAAATCTTTAAACACTGTTGCTATGTGGGAAGGAAATTGTTAAACGGCATGCATCACAAAAACAGGCTGCACGTTACACACAACAATGCATTGGGGGGAAGTTAATGAGTACCTGACAGCTGTGTTAGGTGTCCCCATGGGAAAGCAATGGGCTAACATCAGCGCCGGGCCCAGAGAGGTATTAATCATCCTGCAGCTCATTCATCACTACCCATACACACTCTCCACTGCTAAATCTGATAATAGGCTGACTCAGCATCTACTGTGTTTCCAACAGGACGCATTCTTTCAAGGCACCATTGTACTAATTAATATGAGGCGTGAGTCTTACTCTCCTTTCCTGCAATGTTTACCTCACAGGTCAAGATTTCGGGCAGCAGCAAATAGTAAAATTGCAATATCAGTCATGAACGCACCTTGCCTGCCAACCTTAATCCATGCACTTCTAAAATATTTCACCATAGACAGCTCATATACACAGAAAAGCAGATAAATGTTAACATAAAATACAGCCAGGACCTTATATTTTATTCAAAATAACTAGAGGCTACAAGGTCTTTACACTCCAGCTTTTTAATTGGTTCAAATACTGTATTTAGTTAAATATTTGTAATTTGGTTGTACTGGGTGCTTCTGAAAATATCCAGGCAATTCAAACAGCCATCACAGTGATCTGTGAGCCACAGATCTGGACACAGACCAGGAGACGCTACCATCACCCAGTGGGCACTGCTGTATATTCCAAGGATACCAGAACTTGTAACCAGCAAAGTCTATGCACCGGTGTTGTTTGTATATGGAAATATATTCCCTAAAGTACCAATTTATATTGCCTCACAAAGCATACCTTTCATATTGCTGCGGTCATAAAAGCCAGATAACGTTATGAGCAATGTATCTGCTTTACTTGCTCAAGGGGCACCCAGGTCTTGGACCTGGATGCAGGTGTGTCTGTACGTTTACATTCCAACACAAGCAAGCTAATCCAGCTGGTTACTGGCTTCACTGTTATTCAACAGCTTCTCTTGGCTCTTCAAGTGTTGCTGCGTGCAACAGGACAGGAAAACCTGCAGACACAGTGCCCTCCAGGAGCAGAAGGTTATTGCTGTTGAGCCTCAAAGCCGGGATGAAGACTGTCAGCTTCTTTGATAAGGACTGTGTCTCCCATGTGCAGCAGGATGGCTGTTTGGCTTCAGTTTTCAGATAGTGCAAACAGTGTGTCCAATGACCGCACAGGATGGACAGATTAAATGATTTTATACAAGATCTGATGACTGTGTATCACCACCATCACCTCTGTAAAGAAGCAGTGCTGTATAGGATTTGCATCATAATGCTCAATTTCAGAACTAAACAGTTACAGGGCTGGTTGCTGATTTTTCCAAATTTAATACATACAGATTTGTTCTAGTGGGATTACCTGAGCCGGACTATTATGCAAATCTGTAAATTATGCATTTAGCCGAGTACAGAGAAAGTTGCTGTGACATACGCAATGCAACACACAACAGCATTTAAAAAAAGGCTTTTAGACACATGTGTTGAGTATGCACACTGTCTCAGATGCACCTTTTCAGAATATGACAAGCTTTAAAAGCTAAATTATATTCATAGGTTAAAAAAAATGAGCTGAGCAGCTGAGGGCTGTGCACACAACAGATTCCTTCTCTACAACCTTTTATTGAAAGGAGCATAATCAAGTCAGTCTGGCCCTCATTGAGCTCAGATGTTTTTGATTCTCCAGTTTGCCTACAGGAGCTGTCTTCCAGGGTTAGTTAAGAGCCAGCAGACTATTAAGGGCCTTCAGCTTTAATATTGTCCATACACGAACAAGACATCTTGCTCTCTTAAATCACAGCTTTAAGCCTGTTTTCATCATGGTAGATTATCATCTTTGGTTAATTTGGAAATATTGATTCCAGTTGTAAAATAACTAATTTCAGAAAGTTGCAAAAACAGTTTGCTCAACTATAAGTGAGATATTGGAATCCATTTTGTTTTTGCTTTTAAGATGCACTGTCTGCACAGAGATGGTACCAGGAAAAACTCTGTTATGTCTCTGTTTATCCACCCTTTGAAAAATACCTAAAACATCTTACGCAGAAGAATCTTTTGAAGGACAAATCCTTAGAGAGATACAGGTAGTATAAGGGAAAAATTCCCAGATTTGGGCCTCGTGTCTTCAGCAGAAGTGAGCTTCATTCCTAATTAGCTCCAAGTTAGTAATTGAACTCCTTGATTGAAACAGCAATCTGTGCAATTAGATCTTTTCCATTCTTTCGAACTCTTGAACAGCAAAGAGATTGAAAGTACATTTCCCAACCAGAGTAATGTCTGCAACGTTTCAGGAGCTATTTATGTCTAAAAATAAGGTCTTCTTCAAGTTAATTCCAATCAAAGTTTAAATTAAGTAACTATGAGCTAATGAGGAGCTCAGACAGAAAGAATAGAAGAACAACCTCAATTAAGTCAATACTTTATTCCACCCACCAACTGCAAATTCCAAGCCCAAGTATATCAATAGGCTCTTCGCTGGGTAGACTGCTCAACTCTGATTCATTATATTTTTATGCCAAATTATGCCTGCCTTTTCACATTATAAGAAACTTGGCCTTGGATAAAGGCGTTCTCTAATGTATTATAACTATTATTAATAATAGTTACAATCACCCTCTAGCCAATTTATGAATTCATGATTGCTAGATAAGTCGATTTTCTGATTCGCTCCTCTCCTCTAACGCTTACAAATTGCATTTACTCTCTCTCTCTCTCTCTCTCTCTCTCTCTCTCTGGCATGTTGCAAATGTGTTGAACATTCACTGGACTAGGAGACAGATACCCTAGAGGCTGCAGCATCCTCGTTTTAGAAAAAAAACTAGTTGTGGTGCATTTTAGAAAACCCTTCAGCTTCTATCTGTCTGCCTGTATTTCCCCTCATGGAAAGAACATTCGGAGCAAGAGGCATTGTGTGTGTGTGATCTCTCTGTAATCTTCTTAATAAACTGATATTTCTCAGACGGCCCAGCTCAGAGAGAAACGGCTGTGCGTTATCAACACATTTTGGTATTTTAATTAGTTGTGCAAACGAACTTAATGCACTGGGAGCTGCTGCTTAATGGATCACACTGTATAAAAGGTATTGTAATGATTTATTCAACTAAACAAACAGATTCTGATGGCCGTGATGCCCATAGAGAACAGAGGAAAAGTCCCCTCCATCCTTGATAACATGTATTGCTGAGAAGGGGGAATACATTAGCACACTGTCTCTCTAGGAAGGTAAGGGCATCCACAGATGCCATTAAAGCTTCAGTTTTGACACATAAAAGAAAGGTCTTCTCATCTTTCATCTTTTCCACAGGATGAGGGTTTTATCAGGGTGTATCAGTTAAACGTGCTCTCTGTGGATATTTTGCTACTGCTGCAGTTATCTTCACGAGGAACTTCAAATCAGGTGGAAATTGCCCCTTGAATTCTCAAAGGCAGCTTGGCAAAAAAATAAAATTTAGAAAAGACACATTAAGGAGTCCTTCAACAGTATTGCATCTACCTCTGAAAATATGGCTGCATGCAATCTATCCACCTGAGAGGTACTAAATAATTGTTTTGCTGTTATTTTCTTGTGCTTTTCTTTGGGGTATTGTAGCTGGGAATAATTAAAATTCCATTCCCCATCTTAATTAGCTGCTGTGTCCTTTTGCGTGACTGTTGGCTGTTTCTGAACTTCTTTTTAATAAGATTCCTGTCCTTTTCAGAAACACACCACTGGGTAGAAAGTGAGAAGACCTAGAGTTACCCAGGATTAACCCAGACGACCCTGCGTCCTTTTCTGTATAACATACAATGCACTGCTCTGCTTCACCAACATGCTCTCAGTACAGGTTATTATTAAGACCTTTAGTAGAACATTGATTGTGATTCCATACATAAATTCATACATAAGTCATTAAACAAAGTCAAATATTGATTCCTGCGTGCAGCAGGTGCCTAAAGACTGCAGCTACGAGGACAAGTGCACGCTTTCAGCGTACTGGAAGGAAACAGGATCTTTTCCAAACCGATTGGCGCCCCCTTTTGGCATGCCTGTTGCAGTACGACCAGCTGCCCTCGGGATGGAAGTAAACACACGTGTAACCCAGGCTCGTGAAAACCGTGCACAGACTTACAGTACAACCATCCGCTGCGCTAGATCAGAATCTGAAATACGGACGTATAAAAAGGGAAACTTTGTCGCTCGGCTGCAACATGGCTCTCTCGACAGCTAGGTGAGCGAGAAAAGATGTGCCTTGGAGCAAGACAGCTTGAAAACGATCGTGGATAAAAGTTTCGGCCGCCAAAATATTTCAGTGTGGCTGTACATTAGGAGCTACCAAACAAGAACCCCTATAGAGATGCAGAACCTACTTTTCTTGTTGATAAATGGACTGCTGAATCCACTACTCCTATTTTCATTAATTCAGTGACGCGCCTTCTATCGCAAATCGTCTGCAGTAAAGAGATTAAATGACAGATATTACAGTGATTACACTGGAAATCAACATCAGATATTTGACTAATAATAATTAGACGTACTACAGTACATTTCCGCAGCAGCAAATGAGTGTCATGTTCTAATACCACGGTCTGCTTGCCTCGAGTGGGGAATGGCAATTAACCGACACAGCCAGGCTTTACAAAAGCAGTATGAAACGGTTTGAAATACAGTATTCTGCTGTGCAGAGGTTCCCACAACCTCCGCGTTCTTGAAGATGCATTTAACGGCGGTTTAAAAAAAAAACAGATTGGATGCCTTTGCATTTCGGAAACAATGACAATACTAGCATAATCATAGAGTCGGAATCTGCTGATCTGCGTGTTCTCTCGGGGTTCCCATGCAGTGCTGTTGATGAGTTATTTCGACAACAGCTGCGGACAGCGATAAAGCAAAAATACACCCACGGTGCCCGTTATATGCCGTGTGCGCCCGGGATGGACCATAAAGGCACATTATGAGTCCATCTGAGTGCACCATTAATGCAATCAGCCAGCAGGAGGCCTGGTCGTGGAGTATATCTAGCGACATTCCTGCAGGAGTTCGCTGGAATAATGACTACAGTCATTCTCATCAGTGTAGTGAGCATCCCTCCCTCGTCATCCCATCAAGTATTTTAACTGCGCTTTTAGGAAGTTGCCCTTTATTGTCAGCTGTCAGTTGCCTGCGCGCACACACCAAGTGTGCAGCTTTTAACACGAAGTTAAAATCAGTGGATCCATCTGTCCCGCCAACATCAACTGTGAGCTCCAATATGCGGAAATTCTGGGTGCTTGAGCAAACTGTACTTGGCACTACTTAAGGAAGAGGAGAGATGACCAGTATTAGGAAATAAAACATTACAGTCATCAAAAATCCCCCAAGGGAAACGTTTTCCATTGTAAAATGTATCTAGCGCATCGCTTTTCCTTCCTGCGAAGAGGCAAAAAAAAAATTGAGGTTCAGCTTTCAAATCACGTTACTCGAACTTTCCTTTTATAAAACAATGTTTGTTGCTGCAAGAAAAGGAAAAAAAAGGGACTGAAGCACGGGGAGCCGCCACTGCAGTCCCTGCCGTCTCTGCATTTATTTTGTTGAATGCTGATAACGCATTATAAAACGCGGACAAAGTCAGCGAGCGAGTGACCCCCGTGCCACGGGCCTTAACACGCGTGTCCCCAGGGAGGCTGCCCGTGTCCCGGGTGCCGTGGAGGTCGGCAGATATTTTGTAGCAGTATGATATTCATATCCGAACGACTTTAAATAAAACCACCTCACTAAGACCCCGTCAGCACAATTTCGCGAATGCCACTGGCGTTTCTGCTCAAATTGCAAATTTAGGCCAGCGCATACATTTGACGGCGACAGCAGGGTTTTGTGTGTGTGTGTGTGTTAAAAATATAATCCTCTTTTTTTTTTTGAGGGAACCTAATTGTGTTTTCAGAAAAAGGGTCTATCTCCCTTACCGAGGCGGTGCTGGAATCAGTTTGACAACCACGGGCATCGGAGAAGGGCTTTACTCAGCCTCCGAAAATTGACATTTGTAAAAAAAGATTAGATTTTATGCCGCTTTTATTATATCAGGATTATTTATGTTTTAAATGGAAAATGGTGTGTTCAGATTCAGTATAATAAATGTCTCTTATTAAGCTACCTCTCACATGAATTTCCCCCTTGGGGGATGAATGAAGTATTTGGAATTGAATTACATCAGGAGTTCACTACTGAGCCGAACATCCCCCTATAGTTCATCATTTGGACTCTTCGAGACAGCATTAAGTATCACTTCCAAAGATGTCAGTATAGGAAGTTACCATGCTAAGTCAACTCAGGGGTGCCAACTAGGAAAAGCTTATGACCTGGCGGAGACATATCTTGGTTCAACCACGCTGAGCCAAATTCAGCCCCCACAGTATCAGAATCAGGGTCATTTATATTTGCAATGGTGCAGCTCATCGAAATCAAGAGGATCAAAGAGAACAGGTTTCCTTTTTATTCTCCTCTCCCCTTTGTTTTAGTGTTTGTGCGAAGTTTAACGATGAAAATCTCAGGTATTACAAGATAAGAAGCAAGTTCCAAAACTACACTCACTCCTTTATATCTATATGTCTACAGTAGTAGTGCTACTGGTAGGTGAATGGTCTGTTTTTGCCTAAGCTTAAAACAATGTTTTCCTAACGGTATAACCTTCCCCCCCATTCGTTTTCTGCCAGTTTTAGGTGTGTCAGCGACATCTTGTGGTCAAATTCCGAATCGCACCAGACAGTTTTCTACAGAGTGCCCCCAAAGGAACACGTTGTTTGAAAATTTAAGAAATTAATGACCGTAAAAAGAGCAAACGTGTAGGATGGTTGTGTATAGCATTTGAAATGTCAACTAATCTTTGCACACAATGTTTTTGTGAAAATATTGGCCTTTCTTCACAAAAGAGCTTATATGTGCTGTTAACGTTAATTACAGTGCAGCGCCTCATTATACATTATAAAGCAGTCAGAATTTAGCTCTACGCAATGATAAATAAATTTAATAATAAATCATTCATGATTGGTGTCCTAATGGTTGAATTCCGTGCAACAGTAAGGAGGTGTTAATAAAAATCCACGAGCTGTTGAAGTTAAACTAACCAAAAGGTATTGATTATCTTTGAAGGGGTAAATGTGTTCTTGTAAAAAGACAAGTGGTACTTATTCATCTTGTTGAGGTTCTGACAGTACAGACTGGATTTATGGATTTAACTCACTACAGTGCATTTTTCAGAATCAATGTTACTGGCAAATGAAGATACATTGACAACACATAACTTTCTTGAGTACCCACTTTAAAAGAGGTGTAGATATATGAATTAAAATGTCCAGAAACTTGGTCTATGGGTGCCAGCAGCCATATCACCCTGCAGCTCTCAACTGGCTATCTACTGAAGCTAAGCAGGTGTGAGCCTGGTCAGTACCTCCTGGCACCCTGTCCAGAGTGTACCCTGCCTCGCACTCGTTGCTTGCTGGGTAGTCTCCGGCTTCTCGCAATACTGTATGGTATAAAGTGGTTAGGTAAATAACATGACATGACATGGTCTACAACACTGCAACACCAATTCCACTAGTCTGTGAAGACACTAGCTTCCACATGTCTGTGAAGACATGGAACGACTCATCTAACAGACCCTCATGCAATTCTTTTTTTTTAATTCCACCAAGGCTTTGTGAACCCCCTGGAGCTGTCTGAATGGATGCATTAGCCAGGTCTGCTGTTGCTTTCAACAATGAATCAATGTCACTAGCCATCTTCCCATACCACAGCATTTTGAAAAAAAGGCTCTGATACAGTTATCAGGAATCAATCTGCACTTTTCATACCATTAAATCCCAAACTGCTTAATGACACACAGATACCATTATGCACCAGTATTATGCAACAAACCAGGTGCATACATGAGAAATTGTTTCACTAGTTGAATAAAGGGGGCATTCAAGAGGTTAGATTGTAGCCCAAAGTGGAATTTAGCTGACACAATGGAGTCAAGACACTAACCTATGAACAGTGCCATGGAATCTTTAATGATCATGTAGTCCTCACCTCAGTTTAACATTTAATCTCAAGGATATATAATTTAACATTCCATGTGAAACAAAATAGTCCAGTCATTCCTACACTGTCAGAATCCGTCAGTCATTAAAGCTGGACAAACGCAGCTACAGTTCATTTCAGTATAATGGAGATGGCGATACAAATCTTTCTTCTAACAGTGCAACATGTAAATTAACGTCGTTAAATTTGTCGAAGAATGACATTTCGGTGTTACGTGTACAGCTCTGATTTGCAACGGTGTCATTTCCTTACATTTGATCAATCACGTACTTGATATAGTATTTGATCTTACCCTGCGACGTTCGTAGCTTTAAGAGAATGAAGTGCGAGCTTGTAATATAACAAAATGTAATCTTCTGCGAAATATTTCCATACGTTTGTCTAATAACTTTGTCGATGTTTTCCAGCAAGAGACTCCCTTACTACTCAAAGGGAGCTGGGCAGTTAAACGTAAAGTCACCGTAATACTGTATTTGGATGATCTCAAGCATTTTAGTTTGTAGAAATGCGTAGGCTTTGCTAATAAGAATAGGTTAGATCGAAATGGCCTTTTCGAGAGATTTATAAAAAAACAATTTCGTACCGTGCAGATTATATTGTGTTGGAATACTGTACGTATCCCAAAACGCCTTACACGCTATAATTAAAAAACGAAAATTTTACTTTTGGACGAAACGAAAAGCATACATGATTTACATAGTCGTTTGCACATCAATATGTACAGTATAGTGCCCAATCCACGGTAGTGGTTTGAGAAAATATGCAATAAATTATTTTGTGTCCAAGAATAAACCATTATCTGGTGTATTACAGTCCTTATTCAGGACCAATGAATTAGCGTTTCGAGAGAAACCACGTGTGTTCCTTGTTTATCACCGGTAAATGAAATTTTCAACTTAAATCAAACGGATTTTGAACGGATTTTGTGCCACTTCCAAAACTGATGTATCCCCAGGCAAACTGATTTAGATTCCCAGCTTTCGATGCTTCTTTAAAATGTTCTTTCAGCGTTGAGAAGAGTCTGAAATTTGGTTGAGCTGAAAGGTCAGCGAAAAACACGAACACCGTTTGTGAGAAGCGTCTGATGCGTAATTCGCCCCTGTGTCTGATCCTCATAAACTGATCACCCGTTAAAATCGTCTTAAGTCAGAAAAAGGGGAGCTATTTTTAATCATTAATTTGAGAAGAGTCTGTATAAAGTTCCATGTTCTAGTGTGCTCAAGTTGTTTCATATACTTTGACTAGGCAATTTTGAAACCAAGAACAGTGCAAAAAAAATCTAAACAAGCAAGCTTATCAATTACAGTACATGCATCAATTAGCACTAGGGATTAAGGGTCCTGTTGGAGTGTAAACCAGCAGAATCGGAGGTAAAGGACCTATTTGAAGTCATTTTGAATTGGCCGGCTGTTCCATTGGTTGAAACTAGTAGCAAATGATTTACAATTCTTAAACAGAAGCATCTTTTTGCATTTAAGGATTGATGAGAATCATAGTTCTTTAGTCTAAGGACACCGTTTAAATGATTGTATAGTGTTCTTAAAGAACATACCATTAGTAATTGAGCTTTCTTGCAATTTGGGACCAAGATGCTATAGCACACACCTGCTGGATAGCTACTGTACGGTTCCTCTCACATACAGATTAGTTTAATACTCCATGCTATTATATTATCACTCCACACTTAGCCCTCTATTCTTCTATTGCAGATCACCCTAGCTTTTTTTAATTCATCCATACCACGATGATTACTTGATAAAGGTAATGTCCTGGAATTTACAAGGTCTATGAAAACTGAGATGAAACCACTTCGAAACTGGACTATTTGTACACTCCATTAACTTGAGGTCGCCTGTGTATACTTTGGAATGAGACACCGCTATGCGTGTTCATCAGCGCTCCTAGTAATCCACTATCACACAAACCATGAACAGGAGATCATCCATCTTCTAATCTGCTTATCCAGTGGAGGCCAGGGCCGGATTTCCCATTAGGGAGTGTAAGCACAGTGCCTAGGCAGGCTGACGTGACTAATGAAAAACGAGTTGAAACAACATGCCTGCGATCGACTCTAGGTGCTCCAAATCAATCATACGCTATCCAGCAGCTGTTCTAGAAACTAGAACTCACTCCATCAATCACGTGGTTTTGCATTAGAATAGTTTAAAGTGCATCGTGTCACCCGAGGCAATTCAATTTGCGTTTTCCCCTCTTTTTGCACACTTAGGAGTGAAAGTGCCTTGGGCCTACAGACACCAAAATCATGGCCTGGTGGTGGGTTGCAAGGGAAACTGGAGAACTGGAGCCTTACCAGGCAAGCAATGGGCACTAGCAATAGGTAAAACTGCACCCAAGCCCAGATCTAAGGGGGGCAAGTTGCTAACTCAAATTACAGCTTTTTTTTTTGGAGAAAAGACCATCCGTAAAATAAATGAACGAAAGTTCATAGGTCAGGGGCGGGGAACGCAGTGTATTCTCAATATCAGTCTGGCATATTTTAAAATAAAACAACGATCGATGGGGAAAACACGGCTGTGCGGATGATTTGCAATTGGTCATTGGCGCATTCACTCCAAAAGATGTAGAATTGGATGACGTGACCTGTTCCCCTGCAAGACTAAGCAACAGACAAGCTTACACTGAGCTAAGAAAAGTTCGTTAGTGTGTAACATGAAAGCGGGTAGCGAGAAACGCAAACAGAAAAGACCATTGGAAAACGTTTCCAAACACAGTGGTTGCATGTCAAGTGTTTTTAACAAGTCCAGTTGCGGTCGCCAGTGCTGGACGCTCATTTAACAAACTGAATTTGATCAAAAAAGGTCCACCCTGTCACAGAAAAGACTGTCGGCTCCAGCTTTGCCATCTATAGAGAACAGCACTGCAGGGCAGGTGGATTTCAGGGATATCGTTGCCAAGTTTGCTGCTACGAGTCAAGTTGTGAGGTAGGCCCATGTTTTTCCACTTTTAAATAAGTTACCAAGTATCAAGTTCAATATGTTAGTCCATTGTAATTCTGCTCTCTTGCTCCGTGTGCACTGGCGGAGGGAGAAGGAAGCCGGGGAAGGGGGGAGGCTTTTGTATTTACTTGCACCCGGGCCCAAGTATGGGTTGTGCCTGCCCTGCCTACCAGCATGTTTTCAGTCTTGCAGAGCACCTGGAGGACAACCATGCAAAAACCAGGAGAACATCTCCTTAAATCTTCACTCCTGAGCCATGGTGACAAGAGATCTTTAAAAGATGAGGACATCCGTTTCAAGCCCACTTAGGGAACATCGATGTGGTAGAAATCATTAACACATGGCTCATTCATTTTTATTTCTGACAAAATACCATCCCTGGATCTTTTCCTTTCCTTTACCCGGCTACACATTGCACATTTCCATGTCTCCAGCAGGCCATCTAGAGGCGGTGGTACCATTTCAACAAGTTCTACTACAATAACCTTTTTGCAAGGCTCATCAGTTTGTCCTTCTCAGTTTGCTAATGCACCTTCTTTTTACACTACATTAACCTTAATGGGAAGTTTACTGGGCAGACGTAATTGACATTTGAGCAATGAGCTTTATATACCAATAATCTGTTCAGCAAGGAAATGCCACTTAGCTTTTAATCACCCATTTTTTATCCTGTTTATCCAATACAGGGTCACAGGGGAGACGGAGCCTCCCAGTAACCAACGGGCACAAAGCAGAACACACTCTGGACAAGACACCAGTCCATCACAGGGCACACACTCACTCACACCAGGCCCCATTTTCCAGGAAGCCAAATAGCCTACCAATTATGTCTTTGGACGGTGGGAGCACCCAGAGGAAATGCATACAAACACAGGGAGAACATACAAACTCCACACAGATAGCACCCCAGAAATGAACCCAGTGCCCCAGCACTGTGAAGCAGCAATGCAATTTATCCAAGTAATGTCTAGACTGCGTGTACAGAAAGGCCACAGGGGTGTGTAGAATCTGGGCAGATTTAAACCCCAAACTGAAAATGAAACAAGGCTTCACTGACCAATTCTTGAATGAGTTGCTGCTCTTGTACCAGCGTCAAGATTTATTATAGCGCATTTCATATTACATTTAGAACTTATCCTTAACCAACACCTCACTAGGTTATACCCGAGACACAAACAGGAAACATGATTTAGTTAACTGAATATTTATTCTCACACCCTTCTGTAAACATTTATGCAGCAAAAATCATTTTACTTGTTAAATTATTCCCATGGCTATACTCATGTCACATACAAAAAGTAAAATATTTTTGAAAAGTGCACTTTTCAAGTCACACTTCAAAAATAACTGTACATGCTGTGAAAAGACTAAAGCATGCAATGCAAGTTGTATATCTCCAAAGGTCATCCACACTGCCAGAGAAACAAGTTTTTTAAAATTCTAAATGACCTAGTTTTTTAGTCAAATCAAGTACTTTAAATTGAGAAGAGAAATGTTCCATCATGCTCTACATTTAGTACATGATCACTGTTCATACTGATTTGACAGGATCACTAATTTACCATACATTTTAGGTCTACGTTCTCTGTGCTTATGTTACACAATTTATTCATTTCACAACAATATCAACAATTTCAAATAACGCCTCATTTAATATTTTATTCAAAGCAAACTTGTCAATTAAAACCGCAAATGCACCAAGGAAAACATACTTCCATGAAACTGAATACTGGATTAAAAAAACTGAAGGTTTCCAACCCTCTCTATTTAATAAAACAAAATATGCTGAACAATGCAATCAAAAGTAAAATACAATGGCCAATTTATGCACTACATAGGTCAACATAGATCAATTACAAACTCTGACAGGATCCTTAGCAAAAGAACACAGGTATGTCCGAGTCAGTGGAATCTCTCTCATCTTCAAGAGCTGGAAGGAGA
The DNA here is from genome assembly GCF_059453375.1 of Lepisosteus platostomus. Classification (NCBI taxonomy): domain Eukaryota; kingdom Metazoa; phylum Chordata; class Actinopteri; order Semionotiformes; family Lepisosteidae; genus Lepisosteus; species Lepisosteus platostomus. The sequence continues at coordinate 5,287,076 of NC_142613.1, forward strand.
TCAGTGCCTGGCAGATAACAGTGAGGTGAGTCACATGGTCTCTTCACATTCTGGATTTTCACATGAGCAGGAAGGGTGGTTTGCTGAGGAGAACCCACATCTCCTTGACCTACAACAAAGCCGGCCCTTTCTTTAAGAGGCTGGTGATCTCTGGGCACCAGGCTTGCTTCTTGTGCACTATCTACACTCTCCTCTAGGAAGTCTCCTTTCAATACCTTTGCAGTGTCAGAAGAGATACAACCTTGATCATGCTGTCCACTAGATCGTGCTGGAGGAGCCATCAGTGCACCATTCTGTAAGAGAAAAGGGGTGATGTGTTTATCTAGGTCTACTAGATCAGCTTCCTTCAAAGACACCACATCTCCATCTTCTAAAGCCTTTGGAAGGGTTTGCTTGGCGTCTTCCACACTGATTTCATTTAATACATCTAGTTGACCATTGTTCTGGTTGTTTTTGATATTATGGCATTCAAGGTGTTCATCAGGGTCTACTGTTTTCCTAAAGCAAAGGTCGGATCTGGATATAAGCACCGCTTCCAGGTTCACATCAGTCCATTCTTCCTCATTCATGTCTTGTGGTTCTTGGCTTTGCTCAGGAAGTTCTGGAGACACATGGGGATTTGCCTTACTTACAGTATCCGTGTCATCCTGATCCTTTAAAGCAGTCCCATCGTCTGAAAGATCCTGGTTCTTCAAGGCAGTCATCAAATCGCTAAGAATCGCTCCAAGGATGACATGATCCTCTGTCTCAGGGTCCATATTACTGGGGTCCATTGAAGCCACATCTTCGAACCATGGTTCAGCATGGCCTTCTGGATCAGGAGGACAGGAGAGATCATCCACTTGACCAACGTCCAGTGGAGATGTGACAGGGAGGGTGCTGCTGGTGCTGCCCTCATCTCCAGCCTCACTGTTGGATTCAAGATGCTTTCCCACCGATTCCCTGCAAAGATCAACACCAGCACTTACACCAGGGATCTCAAACAATCCCTGGAGATTCTACAGTCGTCTGGTTTTTGTTTTAGTCACGTTTGTTCTAGTTGTATTTATTTATTCTCAGTTACATAGCTACTCTAAATATTTAATTAGCTGCATAACTATAATGCTTTTAACTAGGCACCAAGGTGAATAGGTAACCATAACATTAACCAACTGCACAACTTGTATGATCAACTGTAAAAGTCGAGAGAACAATCTTATATGTCAACCTAATTTTCCAAATTAAATCACATTGGAACAGAACCAGAATACAAAAGGACGTCCGGGAATGGCGTGCAAGACCCCCCGATTTACAGGGATAAAAGACCTGATACTCAAACACCAAACTTGTGTATGGTTGTGGTCCTAGTTATGAACCATAGTTCTACCAGAAATACAAAACATTCATCAGAGAATATCAGATGTCATGCAGTTCTCAGAACAAAGTATCTAACACTGCTTTGAAGTACAGCTGTAGGAGACCGGCTACAGCTATAAACCGCTAGGGGGATGCAGAGATAAAGAGTGGCATCAGGATTTATTTTACCATTATATGGCTCTGACATCTATAGGCACATAAATTCTCTTGGCTAAATTAAACTAACATATAAATAACAGTGATTTCAGTTTTCTCTTTGCTTGTTGGCGACACTGTAGAATTTGACAAAAATAAAGCTACCGTGATGGCCAAGGCAGTGCAGCACTCCCTGAAGTGGAGAACACAATCTATGGGCTGCTGGAAATGGGAAAATTCACTAACTCTGCATCCTTTTTTGCTATTATCACTCTAAAAAAGGCTATATTCTGCCAAAATAAAAGATCCAACAGCTAATATTCCATTTAATCTCTGGCTTTTCTTTGGAGCTGGAGGGGTGAATGCTGATCCTATGCAAGTAAATTTCAAAAGATCATCCTTATTGCTTTAAAAAGTGCAGCTAGGCTAGCTCGCTTTCTGTAACTGGCAGATTCTGTGCTAGTGTATGAAAAGCAGACTCTTTTGATTCATCTGTAAAGATTAATCATCCATCCTTTGGTTGAGATGTTAAACTGAAGTGAGGAGTACTTGATCATTCAAAATCCAAAGCCACTCTTAGCAAGAACAGACGTGTCTGCTGGACTGCAAATTTAGCCCCCAAATGAATCCCCAATTAAACTAGCCTGGCAAATTCACACTTTTCTTTCTGATCTGTTGGAACAAAATAGCTGCTATGAATTAAACAAGTAGATGCTACACTGATGGACAAAGTTGTTTTGTATTCTTTGGGATGAAAAATGCTATGTATAGGAACTGGTCTAGAGGTAATTGGAGAATTAATGTCTGTTCTAAATGCCTAGGCCAAGAAGCATGCTTCTTACATAGTGACTACCCCAATTATACAGATAAACAAAAGCTCCATCAGTGATCAAGTCCACAACATATCACAAGCTACATGCAGATGTAGACAATATTGCTGCCCCACTTCTTGCATTTCATACCTGCAACATTTTGCAACTCAGAATTCAATATCATTTTGAAGGGAATTAAGTGCATGATCCCAGACATCTGTAGCTCATGTAACAGGCTGGGATAGTGAGCCTTATGTTCAACACTGTTCTTACCTCCACGAGTTCCCATGTTCCTGGCTCTCCGCCTGATCCTGGCAGACGTAGCCAGGGTTCTCTTTTCCAGGATTCTTCCTGACTTGGGAGCTATTGGCCGGCATGTCCAGCCTGTGCTGACCGGTGTCCTCTGCAGAATCCTCTTCAAAAGAGCCATCTGCCCATAAATCAGTATGCTAATGAGGACGGTGACTTTCAAAGCGGCAACACTGCAGCAAGACCGACTGTTCAAAAGAAAGTCTCACCAATTTTAACACTGAAACACACCAAGGGGCATAAAAGAACTATGAAGTGTTTCAAAAAGAATAGAAAGCATATCCTTAAGCAAGGAGTTGTGGGTGCATGCAAAAGGACATCCAGCCATGTTTCTGATTCCCTGGCTTCTGTCAAGAAACACCTGAATGAGATCCTTGGATCAATTAGCTCCTAGCTTCCAAATGAACAGCATTCTCTGGCATGTCACCTCTTACATACCCTAAAGTAACACTACTGCAGGTCTTCCATTCAAACAAAGAGGATGTTTAAAGAAGTAATGGTTTCAAACCTTTTTAAAAAAGTATTTAGATTCTAAAAAATTTGACACTTTCCAATCGCAAACTGTAACACCAAATCCAGTTTCTGATGATGGCTTTCCATTGGTTTTGGGCAAAAAAATCTCTCGAAAGCTGCTAGCAAAGGAAAACAGGAAAATGCCATCAAATGCATAGGTTTGGTCTTAGCTGTTGATAGGAGGGTGTAAATTCTGGTTTAATTTGAGCCTCAAAGTCAGATTAGGCTACATTAACACACAGGCATCTTTAGCAGACTAAACAATAAGCTCATCTCTCTAATAGTATCATCCAGACAATGGCACCCATAACATCACAACATGAGGTATGGTTATGTTACAATACAGTTTTCACGCATCTTACATCCACTCACTTAAGTTTCTTCAATTTAATCCACAGCAACTAATGCTGTTTCGTAAGGGGAGATTAATGAGGGTTTGCAGACATGCTTCTACAGGTCCTTCATGTGCCCCTGCCATGACACCAGCCACACATCCTTACAGGAAGCCCAGCACAGCCCTCATCAAGACCTGACAAGTCATAGGAGCTGCTGTTTTGCCAAGGGACCTAGCTAACTAAAACCCGCTGCTGACAGTGACAGCCTGCCCATTGTGCGCCACATGGGGAATCCCAGTCTCAGTCGGCTAGTGACCCAGCGCTAAGACACTTGGGGGCCCGCAATCTGAGTGGAGGAGAAGGGGAACTGAGCTCCAGCCATGCAAAAGAAAAATCTGGAATTCTGGCAATTCGAAGGCTGACCAAGACCAAGTTAGAAACACAATGAAAATAAAAAGAGTAAAAGAATGAAGAACAATTGACGCCCTAAACACACAGACTGAATTTTGGGATAGCAACACCAACATGGTCTTCTTAAATCACAGTAAATCAATCTCAAATTTACCTGAGATAAAGTGATCCACACTTTCTTTTCTCCTTTTAAGGATGGTTTCAAGTTCAGGCTCTGCGGAGCTGCTGCTGACTTCCAGCTGCTCCTCTTGGTCACAGACGTCTTTGAAAGTCCCCTCAAAAATGGCACAAAGAGAGAGGTAAGGTCATTGCAGGCCCCAGGCAACAAGTTAAATGGCTCCCAGTCCCTTTTCATTTTCTTTAAGCAGACATCAAGCCAATATAAAAGCACAGAGCCAAATGAACACAGAAGTGGTTTTTTAGCATCCCTGCCAACAATGCCCAAGACTAGCTTCAAATGAAAATCTAGCACAGAATGTCCTCATTGGGCAATCCGCCAACCGAGCACCAGGCAGTTACAAAACAGCTGGGGCTCAGTATGCCTCTCCTCGGCTCTTGCAAATTTGAGTTGGTAAATTCATCGCATTTAAAAAAGTAGCCAGTTAACTGGATGAATACTGAATCTCACAATATTCTCCTGCTACCATCTCCTAAAGCAAAGCAACCCTAGTTTTACTGGAGGGGAAAAAAATGCAGATGTTTTGGTCAGGTGCACATCTTTAAGGCCCCAGGGCTCTACATTTATGCAACTTGATTAAAACAAATTCGGAGCAGGAAAGGCACGTTGCTCTACATCATAAGGTCAATGTCTTTTGGTTAAGAAGATAAAGTTATCTGGCTCACAACCAATACAGCATCAGAGCTTTGGAAAATCCTGGGCAGTAGATTTTTGGATGGGGATGGGAGATTGGATCTCAATGGCATTTAAAAAGCTGGGATCAGCTACTTTCAATAAAAATGGGTATAACCTATATTTTAAGACTGGCATTTCAGAAAGTACACAAAATACAGGCCTCTACTGGTAGATAGGAGTACTGCATACATCCCAGTCCGTATACAGTATGATCAGCACTGCCTACTGATCTTCTAAAGGGCATTTTCCTTTTATAAAAGTAGCATGCCAGCTTTATAAAGGTGCCACTATGAAGCTGCATGAACACAAATGTGAAAAATATTCACATAATTCATGATTTGGTCTTACCTTTTGTACCTGTATAACACGTCTTAAGGAAACCCCATTTCTGATCATTTCCAGGACCTCGTTCATGCCAGGGCATTGATGGTTGGTAGAGACGTCATCTACAAGAGAACAGCCAGATCATCTGGGTTTATAGTAAAACTCGGACTTCAGATTTTAATGCTTTTAATATGAAAAAGTGTTTTTTACTTTGAAGAGAATGGGTTCACTGGCTCTATTCAGGACAAAGCTAAGATGTACTGTAGTCACTCAGGTGACTGTTTATAAAACATCAGTAAATCTATGAATCAGAAAAGTTCTAAAATGTACACAGCCAAAATGGCAGATGAAATCTACCTATTTAAAAGTAGCATTTCACATTTTTGTCTACAACAAGATTTCAAAGTGATAACATTTCATCAAACAGATCTTGACACTGAGATATCCAGCTGTTTACACACTTGTAGCTCTTTCAGGCGAGGCTGGTGAGTAGTTTTCTTGCTGTGTGCAAGATGGGTCTTGCTCTTTAGAGTCCTTCTTTTTTTGGATGATTGACAATAAGGATCTGCAACAGACAAAAGTACTTAAGGAATTGAGCATTTCAGCACCACAGTCACAAGTGAAGCAGACAAGCTTCACCATTTTTTTAAAAAGAAAAGTTACTTCAAGTCTGTCTAGAAAAACAAAACTTCACTCTTTATGCGAAATTCTGACTTCTGACAGTCCTCACTGTTTAAACTTTTATGGTAAATTACTCTGTATAAGTGGAACAAAGGGGTGGCTGTATTGAAACTAACAAAAGGCACTTTACACAAAGGGATGTGGGAGTTTGGAACAGCCACAAGGAAATGCCAACAAACAGCTGGATAAGATTTTCAGATCAATTAGCTAGTAGTAAGCAAATAAACCAAATGGGGCAAATTGGTCTTTTGTGCATACACATGTTTTGTGACAGACACAATCCAGTTGTCCAGACGAACTCAAAATCTTCATAGTTTTAATTTACCAAGCAGCAGCCTGCATTATACAAAAGTGGTGAGTGACAGAAATGATGTGTGAATGTTACCTGGAGACTGTAACATTCTTTACAAAAGGACACCTGTCAGGAGGAGAGTTTTCCCCAAGCTCTGGGTTTATGACCCAGTCAAAGCTGTCTCACCTGAGGGGGTGGAGAAGAGGAGGAGAAGGAGTGGGCAGAGGGGGTGGGGTGGGCGGTCTGGGAGGCGACAGGGTGTGTGGTGGGTTCTCCACCAGCTGGAGACGTTTCTGTAAAACAGCAACTAAAAGGAGAGAATGGCAAGCTTGAGTGACACAGCCAGAGAGCAGACTGTAGCTTCAAAAACACGACACTATGGAAGGTCTCCATGGAAAGGTGCCGTGGCGGGGGCAGTTGGGCATTAGGGCAGCACAGTGGTGCAGGGGTTCAGATTGCTGCCTCACAGCATTGGGGCCTGAGCGCCCCAGGAACTGATCCCTTCTGTTTTCCCCGTGTCTATGTGTGCTTCCTCCAGTTCTCTGGTTTGTTCCTACAGTCCAAAGGCATGCTGGTATTTTCATTGGCTTCTGGGAACTGTATGTGTCTGCGTGTCTGCCCAGGTGTACCCCGTCTTGCGCCCACTGCCTGCCAGGATAGGCTCCGGCACCCTTGTGACCCCGAACTGGATAAAGCAGTTAGTAAAGGGATGAATGGATGGAGGAAGGGGGGCGGGGTGTTAATATTGTTTTAAAAAAACTCAGTGATATGATCTAGACTAACAGGATGACCATATTTATATTCAGGCCCCTCTTTTGACTGACTGCATAGTTCCAGTAGTCACAATTTCAGGCCCCACCTGGTACATGTCCTTACGGGCGCTAGGGATGAAAAAGAGACAAAGGAGGTACTGTAGGAAAGTGTATTCTAGAGACAGTCCTGAGGAATTTTATTTGTTCTAGTTTGCATCATGCATGTAGTGAAAGCACTGTAACTGCAAACAAGTCATTAGCTTAAACAAGAATCATTCAAGATTAAAAGTTTTAGACTTCTAGACAGTTTAATAGCACAGCCAGAACAAAAGGGTGGGAGAGTGTCCCTTTCGTAGTGTCAGGAGATACTGCACTTGGGAGGGTTTAATATCTGATCGTTTGCCGACGATTCATTTAATTCCAGGGTTATGTCCTAGAATGTGGGTCTGAAGCCCCTCATCATAAAAAAAAAAAAAAAACTTACCCTCGTGTTTGAGGTCCCGGACACTCTGGTTAGCCTGGTGCACCTGTTTTTCCAGCTCGCGTTTCTCCCTCTCTGCCACTGCCAGCTGCTGTTTGATCAGCCTGTAGCCTCGGTTTTCTTCTGAGCTGAGCACTGCTGGTCCAGCTGCGCCGCTCTGCAGAGGAAGAGAGGGTGGAAAGAGACGCCTTTCAGAATGTCACATAGTCCTTTGTCCCCTCTGCAATAAAACTACTCAATGAAGGTATTAAAATGTATTCCTCCCCCATCTATCCATCCAACTATTTACACATCACATACTGTTGTTGTGATTTCATGTGACCCCAATATTTTGCTTGAATGTTTTGTACTTCTGTGGGAGAAGCCAAAGACAAATTTCCACAGCAGTGGACAATAAAGTATCAATCTACAGCTGAGCGTCCCAGGGCCTTCCCCCTCAGCCACCTGAAAAACAGCTCCACTCAAAATCATCTGAAACCCTACCAGTGTCAAGTCCAGCCAAACCTTTCCTACATCAAAAAGCCGTTAAACATGAAGATGGTTTTGAGCTGGTCAGTATGCAGTGTATTCAAGGGGGAAGATGTTCACTACATCAGCTTTAGTTCAAACTTTAGGTGCCTCCTTGTACGAACAGCAGGGATTCCAAAAACTGGGGACCCACAAGCCTCCTGGCTTTCCCTCTTACATAGTTCGCCCTTAACTAACCTAATAGGATTAACTGGAAGTGTTTAATCAAAATAGCTCTGTAATGATACAGCAGGGGGGTGTCTGTTCCGCACAGCATTTCCCATTTGAAAATTCCTTATTTGTAAAACGAAAGCATACAGAGCTGATCACAGGCACAGAAAAGGCGTAGTATTGTATGAAGGTGTGACGCTTTGCAGTCAGCAGGGTTTTTTCCACGAGTTACTGGCGTTACATGGAAAACCTTCAAACACACCAAGTGCAGTACATCAAGAGTGATGTACTGTGCACATACCACCTGCATGGCCTTTACTTTGAAATCGCATATTTGCCTTTACACAGTACAGAAGATCACAGCTTTTGAACACATCCTTCAGAAGAAAAAGATGAGCAAGGTTATCTCTGCCCAGGGTGGGATGCCTGTTTCACACTATAAACTGCTCTTTTGCCTAGTTCTAGGATTCTGCAAACTCACAGGGAAAAAAAAGCGTGTGAAGGAGCTGGACTCATACTGGAGCCCCAGAACACCTTTACCTGTCCCGGGAAACCCAGCACCCCTCGCTCTCCAGCCTCGCTCACGGCCACTTCATCCTGTTGGTGTTCGGTGGACTCCAGACGCCCTCGCGAATCTAAAAAAAAAAACAATAAGGCGTCAAAGGAGAGAACAATCCTGCGTTATTGATGTAGGTTAAAATTCAAAAGGTTTATAACTTTTTAAACAAACGGAGGGGCGGTGGGATATGGAACCGAAGCCCTCGATGCCTGTTTAAACTGATCGTCGATGGCGTCGACATTAAACCACTTTTGCGAACGCGTTAAGTATTAAATGTGAAAGAATCAGTAACGCAATGGCACACCACTGCAGGACGGCTACCTTCTTGGCTAGACAAGCTTTCCTTCTGATCAAACACCGCGGACAGATAGCCAATATTCACGTGCGCAACTTGATGAACAACCGGATCGCGCTGAAAAGGGAGAAAAAAAGAGAGAGAAATCTTCTCTGACTCGGAAAGCTCTCTTTATGGCCACACGCAATATTTGACTTGGCATTGGTAAAAACATCTCTGATTCAGAACACATTGGAAGATTCAGCCTTACTTCAGTATTCTCGACCTTTCGTAGCGTTTCGTTGTTTTTCTTTCCCACCGCCTGCTGTTGGCCATCTGGGGAGGTTTGCAAAAGGCCTTGGATAAGCAAATATGAGAGCAAAACAACAGGACATAAAATATATGTCGAATTAAATTTACAATCCAAACCTTTGTCCTGGCCTTTCTGACAGCAACACAAAGCCGTCCAAATGTTTCCGGACATGCCGAGACGCACACCTTACCTAACTCTGTACGACTGAACCTGATCAACAGCTATTTAAAAACTCTCACAATCGCAAGTATCAATTAACTCGCTCAATCAGCCTGTCGGTACCCAAGCGCCTGTTCCAGTCTTAAAAGAAATTTGTCTTTCAAAGCGCATGCAAAATTTCGAACGCGCTGGAACGAACTTATCTCGGTGTCCCGTGGCTCATGTGAGCATGACAGCACGGAGTTTTTTTTAGGACTAATTTAATTCCTGTTTTTTTTTTTATTCCAATAATGAGCAACTTAAAAAAAAAAACAGCTCACCAAACAAGCCCTAAAAGGGTCAAGAGTTGTTAAGCGTCGGTTCAACTCAGAACCCCATCAGATTCAGTCAGGATTTTCACAAATGCGCTGGGAACACATTTCGTTTTGGTTGACACAAAGTGACCCGCTTCATTCACACAGCCGGGCTGCTGGTGACAACTAGAACCGGGCATGAAGACGAGAGCAGCTGTTCATAGAGAAAATAGTGTGATGGCTAGAACTATGGAAAATGCCTAAAGTTTTGTCTTTGAAAAGTGTCGTAATTCGTGTTTAAAATTTCTCTAGGTCTAAGTACTTGGCGAACCTTAACGGTTTCTATTGAAGACCGCTATATTCGCGCCAGATCTTTATTGGTTAACTGAAGTAAAACCTGAAAATTAAAGGTCTGTGCAGTCATCAGTTCTAATTTATCCACCTTCCAGCTACAGACTGACAACTGTGTTCTAACCAAACTTGAATGCTATCAGAATAGGTTCCCTTATAATAATGTCCCGGTTTAGCAGAAACATTGTTAATACGGTAAGAAGCAACAAGACCACTTTGCGCTAGAGATGACCTGTTAGTCGCGTAGTACTGTTGTAATAACGTACTGAAGCACAGGTTGTTCAGTGCAGGCAAATAAGTAATCTGTGACTAATAAGTGCCTTAATAATGTAATATGTAGGATGTTTATTAGCTACAAAAGGTTAAAAAAAACAGCTAGCTATCCTTTATACTGTGGTTGATCAGACTTTCATACTATCTCATTCATAAACGAACACCTTGTATTTCCAATATTGTCAATGTGGAATTAATTTTGTTCATGTCCAGTGCATGACTGATTTTTACTCCAGCCGCACATAGACCTAACTAATCGTGAAAATACCTGTATTCCAAGGTTGAACACATTATTGCAAAGTTATCGACTCTTTATCATGTGGACCAAAGTGATAGAGGATGGCATATTCCAGCTAATAAAAACCAATCTGATAATCATTGTGTGGCAGTTAAACTGATTGATGTATGTAAGCCAAAACCACTTGACTGTGCTCTTTTGTATTACCAGCTTTGTAAAAAGTGAGACAATTAATTTGTATATATACTTATGATATGTTGGGGAACACAAAATGAAAAAACAACATTTTTTAACAGTAACTATATTTATTCACCAAATCTATTCCAAGTACAGATGACAGTTTTATAGACAAATTGAATTACATGCGTTATTGCAACAGTGGGGCAAATATTAAATAAATATATAAGTTCATATATATATATCTGGAAGTCTCATGGAATGCACTGGTGACCAAATAAAACATACCGTAACAGCACCTAATGCTAATACAATGTTCAGACTTACCAATGGCAACAATGAATTGAAATACAACACACTTAGCAAAAAAACCTAAAATAGTTTATCAAAATTCCAACAAAAAAAGCCATGTCTGCGTTTTTGTATAGCACAGAAGAGTTTTATCAGAGTGTGTTATTCAGGGATCACAGTCAACTGTTAACAGATATGCTAAAAGACATGTTTTTGTCTAAAATTAACAAAGTTTAAAATATCCATTCTTTCTCTTACTGTGTATATATAAATGTACTGGCTTCAAAGTACATTCCTTTGATGCATAGAAAATAATTATAGATCACTAGCAATATAGTATTGGTTTCAGTGAGTGTATTGAGGACTATCCATTTTACAGTACTAAATGTAGATTAATCCATCTTTGTATATCTGAATAGATTATCATTATAAAGCAGATGCAGTGAATATACAGTATAATATCCAAAGGGACAGGTAATGGTATTATTCCATGCAGAAAATAAAAGAAAGGAAACACAACGTTTTCACTGTGAAGCCTTCTCTTTTCTTTTCAGCATGGAATAAACCTGTTACCTGTTCCTTTGCAGCCTACTGTATGCATGCTGACGCAGCTCCCTACTTGAACTACTACAGCATAATATACTGTATATTGTACTTACGTAGCTGCAATGATACTAAAAACAAAGAAATCAAAATTGTGTTTAATACCACACCAGTTAAACTAAACAATTGTAATGCCTTGTAGGAATACGGAACTCCACATTCAACAGCATCCAGTTTCTTGGGCAGGAGGTCAGAAGTAATGAGAACATGCCGTCATGTCTGGGTTAAGTAACAGAAGCAGCAATATTATAATGCTAAAAACAATGTTCTTTACAAAACTGATCATTTCTTGAATTACCTCAACCAATTTGTACTAACAACAACATAAGATTCACACAGACGAGAACATTCAGCTTGTTGCTAGCTGTCCACCTAAGACTTCTTGGTTTTAAGTAATCTTGAGATGTGAATTTCAAGCCCAGAGTAATATTTCTCAAAATAGTTGAAAGAAACTTTAGGACAATATTTCATTCAGAAAAATGGATTTGCTGAAAAAGTACGCTTCACTGAATTACAGTCCTGGTGAACTCTTGTATAATTACTTACTGAAAAGCATTCTGAAATATCTAAGGCTTTCATAAATGTCCCACAGTGCACTGCATTCAGAAAGTTCTGAATGTCCATTCAGAAACACCTCCTCAGCTGAAACCACAGAAACATATCCAGAAATTGACTGTGCGGAATGGTACAGTAGCAATTGAGACTGTAGTGTATTGAACACAAAATAATTTAATCTATTCCCAGAAAGACACAAAAGATAACCAAAAAATGCAGACAAGCTCCACCTGAAAAATAACTTATTGAGCTGTAAAGCAAAGTGGAAAACTACAAATGGCACTACCCTTTGAGCGCTCCCAATAACATCCACTCAGATTTGTAATTTTAGAGAGAATTTAGCACTAGCATGTCTAACGTTTTTTTTGGCATTTTTAAATGACTAAGATGCACATTACCTAAACAAGATATGTGATGGCCTACTTTAATATCATTGTTTGGCACTATACGTGGCTTTGTTGATATCCCTAGAAGATTTTCCAATTCCATTACTGTATGTCCATATTGTACCAAATCTCTTTGTACCAGATAAAGTGAAAGACCGGTCATTGTAGTGGCACTGCAATCATGGATACAGAAAGGTGTCCAATAGCAGCATGATGAAGTCATTTGCCTTTGTTGCGCCAGTACCTAATTATTTTATTCTACAGGAAATGGCTATACTTTCCAATCATTTAACTCACAAGCCCCGACTTCCAAAAGGGTTGTAGATATTTTAAACTCTGTAAGGTGTAATTATACAGCAACACTGAAGCTTCCACAATATGTTCATCTGGCTTAAATAACGAGCAACAGACAACAGCACAAACAGAAAGAGGGGAGGACACGGCAGGAGATTGATCTGCGAGGGGAAGTCGAACGGAGCTAGTGTTTGGAGTCTCTGGGGTAGAACTCGGCCAGAGTGCTCTGCGGGATTCTCTTCAGCATCTCCTTGGGGAAGATTCGCATCAGCTGCCAGCCAATGTCCAGGGTTTCATAAACACTGCGGTTCTCATAGGCACCTGCAGACACGAGGCATTGGAAGAAATTCAGACAGCAGCTTGGGTGGTGGGGCGCTATTACAAATGGCCACAAGGTGGCGCCCGCAGCATTGTCAAAGATCATGAGGATATTTTAGGAATTGAGGAGCCTTCTGCACATGGGCCAAAACGTCTCAGAATTCAAGTCAATTTTATTGCTTATAGCGCCGTTCACGGCAAGCTGTCACACTGCGCTTTCACAGACTACACAAACAGATGTGTGCAATATAATCAATTGTATTAAAGGGCAATTTGTGTAACTGAAAGTAGTATATCATCAGACACGATCAGAAGTCAGCATTCTTACCCTGAGAAATAAAGTTCTTTTCAAACTTCTGCAGGAACTCCAGATACAGCAAGTCATCTGCGGTCAGAGCCTCCTCACCCACTACCGCCCTCATAGCCTGGACATCTTTGCCTATGGCGTAGCAAGCGTACTGCAGGGAAGAGAGTGGGCTTTAAAATAGCATCGGAATCCCCAGTCATGAATAGTTCTTTCAGCACTTACAGGTATAGGAAAAAGGGATTCTACTTTCTAAAGCCTTTTTGTGCTTTTTCCCCCTGGTGCTATGAATCAGACACAAAGCCTTGACCTAAAAAAATGAAACAAAATCCTATACAAAGAGAAGCCTGAAAACTGGCACACTGACAACGGCATCAAAATAAATTCCCTTGTCCCAAATCTACTGTCTTGATAGCTGTTCAAGCCATCTGAAAGCTTTGAAAACCATCCTGTGTGAGAGTTATGGCTCACTAAAAGCCAATAAAAAAAAAAGTCAGTAGCACTTAAGTGAATTGAAATGACTTTTCTGATTGTGAAGCTTTTTTTTCCCAAGCCAGCAAGGCATTTAGGAGAACCTTTGTGTGTTCGCACATGAAACTTTGCTGGTTGGGGTCACAAGGTATGAAATCAGGTGATGGACATGTACGCAGCATCTGGAGATTAGACCACTCAGTACTGACCAGCTGATTGGACACATCCGCGTGGTCCTTCCGAGTCATTCCCTCTCCGATGGCGGATTTCATCAGTCGGGACAGGGAGGGCAGTACGTTGATCGGGGGGTAGATCTGCAGGGAGACGAGAGTATCAGCTGCTCGTCTGTTCTCACTGTCTCATTCTGTCAGACCACTTCAACTGAACGATATGGAATGACGGCTTTTGATAATCACAGGGTTAACAGCAAGGGCAGGTTTAATAAATGCATTCATTATGTAGCGGGAATGGTATGCCTTTCATCCAGATTTGTTTTACCAAACAATAGTGGAAAATCTGTGAAATATGGAGGCATTTTGGCTGCTTAACCGCGTTTCAATAAGGTACAGGCGGTTCAAAAAGGTAGGACTTTGTAGCCTCCTTGGCCATATTTCCTCATTCTTGAACTTCAGGGTTTTCCTATGAATAAATCGATCAGCTTTGGCTTTTTGTTTCACTCTTCCATTTGTCTTCATTTTTTAAATCACGTCTGGGTTTTAATTAAGTCATAAAACACCCGAGGAAGTGAAAAATGAAGCTCGAGTTTAGCTTTCAAGTTACACGTCTGCCAAACAAAGCCCATTTCTAGAATATTATCATGGAAAGACTAAAAATATACCAGATCACAGTTCTGGTAGAATGAAAGGTAAAGACCCTTCATTTTGACCTTTATCTCAAACAATATTGGGTATGAAAAAATGGGAGGGGATAACATCATAAACTTTAATTCCATGGTGTCAAAAATTAGACACCAAGCCCTGACCTAACAAATCAAAGAAGTGAATGCAGGTCATTAACTCTATATAGTTATCAATATTAAAATTAACACAGCTGTATTGCCATAAACACTCGAACAAGAACTTAATGAACATGCCTTGAAACAGAACCTCCAAGCTGCACATCACTGTGACCACATCCACTCACCTGCCTATTATGCAGTTGTCTGTCTACATAGATCTGACCCTCTGTGATGTAGCCAGTCAAGTCAGGGATAGGATGAGTAATATCTGAAAAAGAAAAGCTGCATATGAAACCACGAACAGGAGGGCCCTATGAGCACAATCATTAGATACTTTTTAAAAAGGGCCTTACTTTAATGCAAGTAGTCAGGGCCCTGATTTAATGTGTCAACTTCTACAGCACAATGTCTCTGGTCACCTCACTGGGACTGGAAATTGTGATCCAAAGAGAAGAGTGTCTCCTACTAGTTCAGCAATACCATTTGTAGCAGATAGCGGGTTTTTCAAAGTGGTCTCCATCTACGTCTTTAAATTTGTAACACTGCTGCCACACAAGTTAACATGCGGCTCTATTCATCAGATTGTGTCATTTTAAAAAGGTGTTTTAGTTGCGACTTCCACAACAGTTGTCCTTCCTGTCCACACGGCCCCCGGACAACCGAATCGAACGGTGGTTCTGCGCGGTTGAAACGGCCCAGCGCTTACCGTCATTGGGCATGGTGAGAATGGGGATCTGCGTGATGGACCCATTCCTGCCTTCCACTCGGCCAGCTCTCTCGTAAATGGTGGCCAAGTCTGTGTACATGTATCCAGGGAAACCCCGCCGGCCAGGCACCTCCTCTCTGGCCGCAGACACCTGGGAACGACAACAGCAAAACCTCAAGCCACGCTGGGAGCTCCTGATGAATCAAACAAGAAACGTATTCAATTTAGAGAACGGAGGTCCTTCAGGGATGAAGATTACTTAGATTTTAGTCCTAAATACCCAGCAGCAATACCACCCTACTACTCACAACTGGCAGCCCACTGAAGCTCAGGAGGTGGGAGCCTGGTCAGGACCTGGATGGGAGACCTCCTGGGAAAAACCAAGGTTGCTGCTGGAACCTAACGTTGCAGTAAAGTGATGGGGACACTATACTGTAAAAAGGCGCTGTCCTTCGGATGAGATGTTAAACCGAAGTCCTGACTCTCTGTGGTCGTTAGAAATCCCAGGGTGTTTCTCGAAAAGAGTAGGGGGTGTTACCCCAGTGTCCCGGCCAAATTTCCCCTTGCCCTTTACCTGGGGAGACCTGGCCGGGACACTGGCCTCCTAATAATCCCCATCCATGAACTGGATTCATCACTGAGAGCTGGTGTAGGGGAGCATACTGGTGCACTATGGCTGCCGTCACATCATCCAGGTGGGGCTACACATTGGTAGTGGTGGAGGCGATCCCCAATACCTGTAGCGCTTTGAGTGGAGTGTCCAGAAAAGTGCTATATAAGTGTAAAGAAGTATTATTATAAATTATCTCTAAATTGTTCAGGTGATCACTGATCACAGCAGAACTGCTCCATGTCTTTAGAAACTGGGGTGGCCTAATGGTGACCTGCTGGATTGCGGCTCTCCAGGACCAGATCTGGTGATCTCTGCTGTAGTAGATTCCAAATTCCCCTAACTAAAGGTGTAACAGTATCAGATCGATGGATTTCTAAAAAAAACAGTCCCGAGAACCCGGCTTACCACTTCCATCATTTAACAGGCATCTTCGCATTTTCCTAAATTTTACAATGAGATGGAAGGCCTCTGTTATGTATTACTTTGGCATAGGTGCTAAAATGTAAAAAAACGGCGAGTCAGACGAAATACCTCTCTCAGAGCTTCAGCGTAGGAGCTCATGTCCGTCAGGATGACCAGCACGTGTTTCTCACATTGGTAGGCCAGGAATTCGGCTGTGGTCAGAGCCAACCGTGGAGTGATGATGCGCTCAATTCTATAAGGACGCCGGACCAAGCGATTAATCAAAACCCCAAAAACACATGAACTGCAACAATCCTCTTTCTCCTGTTATGACATTTTAATTCTCTGCACCTAAATATTTTTAGATACACATTATACATTCAGGTTTGTATAGTAAAATTATCCAAAACTGTCTTAAATGAGAAAATAAAACAATGTCCGTCATGAATTCAGCAGCTACACTACGACCTAGACATTGTTTGGCCCAATTTGCTGATCCATTAATAATGAGTTTTATTTTATACCTGATGTTGAATGAATTTGCTATAGTTTTCAGATACAGTAGGTATAACATTGAGTGGGCAAAAAAAAGAGATTTGCTTGTCTTATTCTTATCAATGACATCTTACGCTGCATACTAATCAGACCACACCAATAAATATTAATCTCCCTCAAACTTTCCTAAACAGACAACAGAAAGCAAGGAGAGACATACGTGGGATCATTAGCCAAGTTCAGGAAGAGACACACGTTGTCCATAGAGCCATTCTCTTCAAAGTCCGATTTGAAGAACCTTGCGGTTTCCATATTCACCTGAGGTAACAACATTTCAACATCATCAATATGTACTAAGTTTTGCGTGAAAAATCCACATAGTTATTTTTTTTAAACCAAGTTTACGTAAGCATAATTTAAAAGTACATTGTCTGAAATGTTTTTAATCATCCTAAATTAGCATTTCACATGCACGACACTCATGGCATTATGGGAAAAACGAAGTGAAAATATATATTATTCCAAAGACACAGTGTGCAAGTGGAACATTGTGGTACCACTATATATTTTTATCAACATATTCAAATGACAAAGAATCCCCTGCACCACAAACCCTAACAGAAAAATCTGCATAAATAGTAATAGAACATTACTAGTCCTCCATGCTGTTTGAATCATGCACTTTTTTCTCTTTTAAAAAATGATCTGGGGCACCTATAAAATTCCTAGCATGGTTTAATTAATTAAACCAAACCAAAGAGAACTTTAATAATAAAAAAAAAAGATTAATTAAAAAGAAATTAACTGAGTGAAGATAAATACGAAGATAAAATGCTTACACCCATGGCCGCAAAAACAATGGCAAAGTTTTCTTCACTGTAATCCATCACATCTTTGGACTTCTTGACGAGACCAGCTTGGCGGCAGATCTGGGCAGCAATCTGAATCAAGAGTCAAGTTAGCAAAGGTCTTCAGTCTTTTGTGCACAAGACACCTCACTGCATTGGAAACCAACAGGCTGCTTAAAATTTGCTGTACTGGTCAAGCATGCTCAGTTTAGTAGTTCAGGTGGGGAGCTGCGTCAGCACGTGTAGGCTGCAAAGGAACAAGTAATAGGTTTATTCCATGCTGAAAAAAAGAAGAAAGAAAACGTTTCAGCTGTGGAGCCTTCTTCAGGTGTGAGGTTCCTCACACCTGCTGTGGAGCCTGCTGTGGAGGTTCCTCACACCTGAAGAAGGCTCCACGGCTGAAACGTTGTGTTTTCTTTCTTCTTTTTTTCAGCATGGAATAAACCTATTACTTGTTCCCATGTTCAGTTTAGGTCAGGTTTTTCCCCACCTCGTTGTGTGGCAAGCCAGCAGCGGAGAAGATGGGGATCTTCTGGCCTCTGGCTATGCTGTTCATCCCATCGATGGCAGAGATGCCAGTCTGGATCATCTCCTCAGGGTAGATACGGCACTGGGGGTTAATGGGCTGGCCTGCAACACATCATCGGGGCAACTTAGAGGGCCTGATATGAGCGCACCTATTTGGAATGAAGGTATTATGGATTATTGAAAATGGTAAAAAAGACAGTGGTGATAGGGAGGTCATAAATATATTCTTATCTTTACAAAAGGAAATGATAACTTTTTCATATTTATTTTAATAACATGTTTAGTGTACATCCCATTCACTGTTGACCCCCTAACAATGGATTTTGCGATACACAGGCAAAATAAAACCAAAATACTGATAGTAGGGTTGTACTGTAAATGACTTGTATCATTACCCTTTTCTGTTAAATTTGATCAAAACACTGTGCCTAAACACAGAGGAAAGCATAGAGTGCGTGGTAATTTAAGAGTCTTGTATTCATTTCTTTTCAATATTTCTGAAGTCTGTAACAATGTACAGTATTAAAAGTCATTCTAAGCATGCTGTCCAGCTTTCACACCAGACTAGAACATTAGAATGGTTACATAACAGAACATAAAAGGGGAGCCCATTCGGTCTACATAGTCTGGTAATTAGTAGCTAATTGATGCAAGGATTGTCGCATCCAACTGATTCCGATATTGGGTACTGGCTCCTACATCATAGCTGGGTAGCTTTTTCCACACTTCTACAACCCTTTGCATACAGAAATGTACTCACTTTTAATCACACTTAAGCAGTTTCTATTGGTACTCTCTCTCACCTTTCACAGACCCCGATGTCTTATCCCACCCCAAAAAGTCTAGCCTGCATCTGATTTGTCACACTGTGATCTGCTTCTTTGTAACTGGCACGGCCAGGCAGCAATGAGGATCACACGGTTGCATTTTGTACTAACAGGAAACTGTTCATGCAGTTATCTAGATAATAAAATGCATAAAATAATCCAATATCATTCATCTATAGTCAATTCAGCAAATTATTCATCTAAGGTTTAACTGAATTATGCATTTCTAAAACACGGGGCGCTTAAAATGGGACTAGCTGTATGTGACGCAATTAACCAATTCATTTAATTAAGCAATATTCAATGAAGTATGGTCAACTGTACTTTCCAGTGCTGCCCTTTTCCAGTTTCAGTTGCCATAAGAGGGGCGGCACAGTGGCACAGTGGTTAGCATTGCTACCTCGCAGCACTAGGGCCCTGGGTTCAATTCCTGAAGTGCTGTGTTCATGGGGTTGGCCAATGTTTTGCTTGGCTTTGCTCTGGGTGCTCCAGTTTCCTCCCACAGTCCATAGACATACCGGTAGGTTAATTGGCTCTGGTGTGTGCATGCTCAGCGGCGATGGACTGGGGTCCCATCCAGGGTGTACCCTGCCTTGCACCCAGTATTTTTGCCAAGATGGGCTCCGGCTGTCCCGTGACCATGAATTTGACAAAGTTGTTACAAAATAGATGGGTGGCTGGAGATGCCACAGGAACTCTTCTTTGAAGCCATGTTGTCAGGATATGTTAAGCGTGCACAGTTTGTAACTTGGGAACCGATGTGTGTAGTGCAAAACACATACGGTAATATATCAGTAAGAACAAGTAAACAACTACCCTTCCTGCACACCGCAATTCAACCAGAGACTCAGAGACAGGAGTCCGGCACACTTGTAAGCCTCAGCTCATACAGGCCGTTCACCTGTACGTGGCATTTCTGTCTGACAGAGCTCAGACCATACCCATAATGTCCAGATAGTCTTCTGCCATTACGGTGGGGCCTCTGTCAATTGGTTTTCCTGATCCGTTGAAAACACGCCCTAGAAAGAAAACAAGATTCCCGTTCAGTATGGAAACACATAATCAAAATGAAGTTCCTCAACTCATAAAATACTCCACGCAAAGGAGTTTATACCACTGTATTATCAATTAGAACATAAAAAAGGTCACAAATGAGAAAAGATCATTTAGCCCATCGAGCTTGTTTGCTCTTTAGTATCCAATTGATCCGAGGACCTAATCCTTCTTTCTCTTCTCGAGTGCCAACTTCAAGAGCACAGCTGGGTACCTTGTTCTGTATCACATTATAAAAGAGCTTCTCCGGTTCTCAGGTTTAAAAGCGCTTCCCAGTAGTTTCCTTTGTGGTCTCTGGTTCGTGTTTCACTGTTGATTCTGAGGCGACTTTGTTTATGTCTTTGAGGAATCTGAACCTTGCAATCTGGTCCCTTTATAGTCTCTTCTCTGTTCAAGACTAAAGCAAATTGGTTCTTTTAGCCTGGAAGTAATGTCCTACACGTACATTAGGAATGTATCTGGTTGTTCATCTCAGGAATGATTCCAGATCAGCAATATATTTTTTGCATTATAGTGACCAAAATTGCACAGAATATTCTAGAGGTCTTACTATTGTATTGTTAAATTTGAGCATAACAGTCTGTGATTTGAATTCTACTCCTTTAACTCTATATCCCATCTGTCTCCCTTTTGGATCGCTTTCCTAAAATGACTAGAAGATGAAAATTTTATTTATCCTCTTATTGCACTGAGCTAAGCGGACAAAAGCAGTGTTGACTCAGAACCTGTACTGTTATATTAGGCCCTATGCAGAGCTCACTTTACATCTGGAGAATTTCTGTCTAGTGTATCAGTGGTAAAAAAAAACAACATTTTTTTGATGCTGTAACAATGTAATCTATAAAGATTTCAGTGTGTAAGGACAGATCATGTCTTGAAATACAAAAAACAAAACTTTCCTGTAATGTATGGTTAGGACAATAGTGTCCAACTATGAAAATGTGATTGTGTGCTCTTGATTCAAATATGTCCTAAATAATGTTCTGTAAATAATACACTTTGAAACTTTGCCTTATTTAGCCTGGCAACACGGTATCAAATGTACTTCATGCATGTGTACATACCCAGCATGTCTTCTGACACAGGTGTGCGCAGAATATCTCCTGTAAATTCACAGCTCGTCTTTTTGGCATCAATCCCAGACGTCCCTTCAAACACCTGGGAGTACAAATTCAATTCCATATTGTTATATAGTCCCCTTCACAGCAATCGGTCACAGAGCGCTTTCACAGTTATTTACACAGACTATGCAGACAGGGTTGTACAGTTCAATAAATTAAAAGGAAACTTGAGTAAGTGGATGTAAAGTAGTTTAGTGTATCATCGGGTATCACTGTAATCATCAGGCATGGAGGAAAGACAAAACAAAAACTCCAAAAAGGGAAGAGGAAATCTCTGGGGGTCCAAGGTCTAATAGTTTTTCGCCTCTCCAGGCACGAGCTGTGTGTAGGGAGGCAGTACATGTGTGCACAAGTTCTTGTAGTACAGGAACAGACTTCATTCACTACACTATAATAACAAAAAGGTGAAGCATTTTGTTAATTCTATGCCTTAAGCTGCTATTAACAAAATCATGCTGTTCATCTGCCCTATTCTTAACTGAACATAAAAATTAAAAGTAGCAGTGAATTTCAACTGTCCTTTAATTGACAATGTTTGCTTGTGAGAATCAACCACTACCCAGAATTAGACTGTCCTGGGCAGACATGATTCTTATTAAAACCTGCAGACTATTACAAGTGGATTTCTGCATACCTGGTAAAAGTGATGTTTTACTGTTTAGCTACCACCCAAATTTCAGCAGAACCAATTTAAATAACTTCCATCTACTTATATCTAGCATTTCTGTCTGCTTTATTAATTAATTGACCATAAAGGCGAATGACATAACTTCATGTTAAATTTGCCACCTACATTGGCAATGAATGTTCAGACTATGCACTGCAGCTTAGGGGCTTCGCTGTTCGTCAAGCACTCTTGTTCACATCTTTGCTCTGCCATAACGCTTAATACTCAAGTGTGCTGCTCTAGAACCCTGCATGTTGTTGCCCATGATTTATTCTGTGTGGTATTTTTGCTTCACTGTGTAAGTCACTAGATCTGTAGCTTGATGATACATCTTGTAAAACGCAAGACCATTCAACTTACCACACTTCTTCATGACAGCTGCAGTATCTGCAAGTCACATTATGCAACACAAACAGTACATTCCAACAGATAAAGGAGCTATCCAAGAGTAATCTGACCTGCACGACTGCTTTAGATCCACTGACTTCCAGCACTTGTCCACTTCTTCTGGTGCCATCAGGAAGAGTCAGATGCACAATCTCTGCATACCGTGGAAACTGGAAAAGAGAGGAATAATACACTGTATTTACATCTACAGTGTTTATCCTGCTACTTCTACACCACCTCGTTTTATTCAGTGTTCTGGACTGCTTGACTGCATAATATTAATGTGGACAATTATAATTAGTAACACAACACTACCACATTGACAGCTGTATTACTGGAAGTCAAGCATGGTCACTAAGCTTGAGACACCCTGTGAAATTAAAGCATTCTATTAAAGTGAAAACTCAGAAAGCCAAGTGTGCCACAACTAGATCAAAAGTTAGAACCTGAAGTCACAATGAAAAACATGTTTTTGTTGAGTTTTAAGAAAACTATCTTTGTAGAAACCTTTTCTTACCTTCACCTGATCCAAAATGACCAGAGGTCCATTGACTCCAGACACAGTTTTATAAGCTGTTGAGAAATCAAAAGGCATCAGCTATGATATATACAGTATAGTGTTCTATAATGGTCCCTGCCATATAAATCAGCTCAGAATTATTTCAAACACACATTTACCTTTACAGGCACAAATTGTTTGAAACAGTGTATCAGATATAAGTTGTTTAAAATCTGGGCATTGATTGCAATTCTAGGCTATTTGGTTTCGTGTGTCATGATTTTCCTTGAGGCTGATATGACTAAAGGTTCCCATTTGTCATGAAATGTCATGTGCCGTTTTGGGATTAAAGCTAATTTTAATTGCAAAGGAGTATCAGGTATGGGATCTGCTTGAGCTTCACTCAAGCAGTCTGACTGATTTAAACGTAAAGCCATTTAGACACAGACACAGAAGGCAATATATTGGCCAGAAGGATAGATCATCATTGGTTTACTTTAAAAACACACTATGTTTTTTTTTTGTCCATGTGACCAACTTGTTTCAGTCTTGCATGATTGAGACCATTGAGACCGACAGAGCATGTGAGACAGAACAGACTTTTATGGCACCAAACACAGAACTAGTCGTTCATTCTGCGAGTGCTCTGGGGCTCAAGCACCTCCTGGGAAACCACAAGGAAAACAGAAAAATGTACAAGGCTCTGTGGTTAATGATTGACTAAAAGTGTTTCTGAAGTATTGCCTAAGCGCATGCAGTACAATTCAAGGTTTATGGGTACAGCCCAACTTACAGTACATATAGTTTATCGTTTATACTCTGCTAACTCTCTCGTATTGTTTTCTCTCTGGACAGCACCTTCTTAAAATTTAGAAGTGTGTTTTTTCCTCTCTTTGGACTTTCTACTCACTAACTCTTCCACCATGAGCCACACAAAGCACCCATGGCAACCACCAATCGCACCTACTTCCTTTCTGGTTCCCTGTCTGGAATTCCACTCCATGTTAAAAGACACGCACTGTTCCTTTAAATCCGCTGTGAACTCAGATGAATCCTGGCATTGTATTGTAACAAGTAATCTGCAGTGTGGAAGTGTGAAATGCCTTGCTTACCATACTTGAGGGAGCAGTACAGCAGTACAAATTAAGCACCCCATCCCAGAACAGTCACGCACCAGGAGCACAGTCAGAAAGCTCCGAGTTCCCCTTTCCAGTCTCTCAGGAAGCTGACTAGAGAATGATGGTGACCAGGTCACAAGACAGAAAGGGGACTTTTTCGGGACATTTTTCCATGGTAGCAGAAGATAAAAATTCTTGTGGCCTTCTTGGGCCACTGCTCCTATAGCCAGGGTTCCTAGTGCTGGCCCTGGAGACATCAACACCTGCCAGGTTTCATTCCAGCTGAGCACAATAACCCCTCGTGAAGCTTTAACAGAGCTAACAAGCTGCTTGATTGGAATATTTCTGAGTTTTGATTTTTTCTACTCAAAGTACTTATGAAACGCAACAGTTAAAAGGTGACCTCCAACAGGTTTAAACGCTGAAAATGGTGAAACAGTTCAAATCAGTCCTACTATGTAGTCAGTTAAAGATTCAATTGTGTAACTCAAAGCCCTCCAGAATCAGCACTGCGAACCCCTGTTCTAGAGCACAAATATTTTTAAAAATCTAAATAAAAAGGCGATTAAATCATCTTGGCAATTCTTCAATTCTTCAATTATTTTGAATAACACAAACGACTTCAGAGTTTTTACTTTTTCCTTAAGGTATGAATTACCTACGAACTACTTATTGTCATCAATCTATCTATATAACAGTACCACTCCAAATCAGGTTTTTCAAATTGCAGACTCTTGGACATAAGCCATAAGGCACCAGATATTTAAATCATTATGTTATATTGGGACAATATTGATTTACAAATGTTAAGAGATAATACATGCTTGCTTTTGTTCCTCATCAGGAACAAAACGGATCAGATGGATCAAAATACTGTGCAATCGACTCATCTCCCCAATGCGGACATTTCTCTCTAAAATATGAATTTCTGTCAGTGTTTGCATTAACAATTGTGAAGAAAATAGCACATCTCTGTTCAACTGGCATGCAGTTATACTCGGCACTCTCTAGTGCCAAGCAAAACCTAGGCCTTAATCATTCTCAGGTGGTGTCACGTGTTGTCCTGCTAGTCAGAAATCAGTGTTTCCTTTAGATCGCAGCACAATATCTTCCGTGAGACAGTGCCATCTTACAGTCTGTGACTCAGATCCATGTCTGGCAGGCGGAGGAGAAAATTAGAAATCAGGTTTTCCCCAAAACACGGGCTGTGAACTGAAGTACGCTACTCTTGTAGATATACTGTTGGCAGGCATTTTAGATATCACAGTTTCACATAACAGGCTGAAAACAAACCATTATGAGAAGACTAATAAGACTGAATTTGGAGTACAAGGCTCATTTTCCTTACAGCTTGTATTTATACATTTCTAATAATGTTACCAGTATAAAATACCTCTCTCCTCAGTATTCACTGCAGCCTTTAAGACTATAGTTAACAATGCTGGTGCTGATTTTAAGTTACCATGCTGCAAATTGAAATATATACCTACTGTATACCTACCGCAAAACAAAGCACTTCATGGTCAAAATCCTTTTCAGCACTAGCACAAAGGATAAGAGGAATCCAGATAAAACATCATGTGAAATTTAGCTTCCAATCGGGTTATTACTGATGGGTAGAAACTCAAACAGTAGTGAGACTGGAAATATTTGTTGTTGCTATATATATCCATATATATGAAATACTTGTTGTGATTTGCAATGTTTTCCTGTGGGAAACATGTCTGCAGTTATGCAACTCGCGCCTGTTTCAGACATTGCAATTCATACAAAATGAAACCTTTCCTTCTAAACTAACTTCGCTAGGGGTGTTGTAATCATCCATTCAGTGCCTCTGAAAAATTTGCCTGCTCCATTGTAAATACATGGGGCATATACTGTACCACAGTAGAAAACATCTGCTGCTCAAACTGATACAGTACCAGTTCTTAAAAAGCAAACCCTATCACTTTAATCTGACCTCCAGCTTCAGGCATCCCTTGCAACGCACACTAATGTTAAAATGTTAAATTAAGGGTGCTTCTATTCTCTCTGGCAAGGCCAAATGCATGAACACATCCTTTGACGTACATTTGTAACGCGTTTGATTTCAAAGGTGTCTGGGCCATCTTGAGAAAACAGAACAGGGAAACGATTCGGGCAAAAAAAAAACAACGCAAAACGTCTAATCTGCCTGAACACGGGCATTAGTATTGGTGTTAGAGAATACGTAACATTATCTAAGGTCATAATAACAAATTTGCTCCAACACATCGAAAATATATATTTTTTTATCTCGTCACTTCTTTCAGACGGGAATCGACTTGCAAAAAAAAAACCTGCCTTATAAAAGCCAGCAGCAAGTAGGTATTTTACCACAAAAAAAGGCAGATGTCATTTTGATCAGCTGATTGTCCCTCGCTCCGTCTGTATACTGGACCTCCAGCACGTTTCTACTTCTAAATCGAGCATAAAGATTCCTGCTGCTGAACTGCACGCAATTAATTTCGGAAGAGCTGAAAAGAGACGTTTTACAAAAGATGTTAACACGACAGGTCACAAAAAGTCGTGCCTCGGGAACGTCATTCATTCTCAAACTGCACTGCGCATCACTGATCACAGCCCGCACAGCCATGCAATCCGAAATCTTCAAAGCCTATCCATAACAAGGAAAAAACAATGAAAATGACATCCATGTCAAGAACACCGCGTACTACCTGCACGACGTTGAATACGACAGAAATGCGACAATCAAAGACATTTTTGCCCCCAAGTGCTGTAGGTGCCCGATGTTACACAAGAAAGCCAGACTGCGACTGTTACTCACTAAGCCGCGGCTGGGAGATGTAGTCCCGGGTCACAGCCTGTACGTGTTCGCGGGCCCCGGCAGCTTTGGTCCCGCTGACGGTGGAGGACAGCTCGTTCATGGCCCCGTTCACCATCCCTCTGATCGCCTTCAGCGCCATCTTTCACGACCACTGCGAAAACCTGCCACAGCACTCGCTATAACGGGAGCGAGAAGTCCCACTGCGCATGCGCGGGGGGCCCTCCGCTCCCCCGCGTCATCGATGACGTCGGCAAGCAGCTCCCTGGCGGATCTGGCGCAAGGACGCGGCTGAGGCCGAGGCGCTGGCCTAGGTGCTGATTGTGAGAGCCTGTCACGTCATTCCAGGCAGTCCTGTCCCGCAGGGTTTTTCACGAAATACCTCACAGCTCGAACTGATCAAAAAACTAAATCAAACTCAGATCGTCAACGCTGTAATTGTGCAAATGATGGCGCTCTTGATCATAAAATGTAAAAAGCCGAACAGCAGGTCTTCAGATTCCCCACTAACACTGTCGGATCAGAGGCTTTTATCTTGGGAAGGGGGGAGAGTTAGTTGTTTCTGAGACTTGGATCAGTTCGAATAATGTAGACTTGAGACATCTGCTCAGTTTTGAATACTATCTAAATGTTTTGGAATTTTGCAGCTTGTGTTGGTTAATCCTCCAATCTGGTATATCTCTGAATTTCACTATTTTACCAACTATACCACAATCCCCAGTTGATCCCCAATTAGAAAGAGCAGTGACGTTTCTTGATAAAAGCCTTTTAATTTTCACGTTTTCAATTTTTATCCTCTGGTTCGTGTTTCTGGGTTTATTCTGAAGAAATCCACTGAGACGACTTTGTCTATGCCTCCGAGGAATTTGAATACTTGTTTCCACGTAGTTTTATGGAAAGTGTCTTGTTAGAGTGCTATACAATTTAACATACAGTACCAGCCCTTGATTTGTATTCTACACTTTTGACTACATATCCTAAAATTTCGCCTTTTCATTTGCTTCCACAATTTAATAATAATAATGTTGTTGTTGTTGTTGTTATTATTATTATTATTCATTTCACTTACATAGGAGTTTTCTGGACACTCCACTTAATGCGCTTTACAGGTAACGGGGACTCTCCTCCACCACCACCAGTGCTCCCAGCTGGATGATGCTACGGCAGCCATAGTGCTCCAGTTCTCTCCCCACACCCACGCTCTGAGTGGGGAGGAGAGCAGAGTGATGGAGCCAGCTCATAGATGGGGATTATTAGGAGGCCATGATTGGTAAAGTTCATGGGGAAATTTGGTCAGAACAGTGGGGTTACACCCCTATTCTTTCCGAGGGACACCCGGGGATTTTTAATGACCACGGAGAGTCAGGACCTCGGTTTTATGTCTCATCCGAAGGACGGCACCTTTTTACAGTATAGTGTCCCATCACTATACTGGGGCATTAGGACCCACACAGGCCGCAGGGTGAGCACCCCCTATTGGCTCCACCAACCCATCCAGGTACTGGCCAGGCTCACACTTGCTGAGCTTCAGTGGGATGTCGTGAATTTGTCTAGAGGATGTAAATGATGAGTTAACACAAAAACCTGTCTCTGTCATAGGCAGCCTCCTCTAGCTCAGCATTTCCCCTTTTTGTAGTTATAGTTGATGGTTGTACTACTTGCATTCACATCCTCGCTTTCATGTGCATTTAAAAGTCATCTGCAGGCATTTTTGCAATATGGATTTTTATCTAAATCGTTTTAAATGTAATTGACTGAACTATAGTGTTTGGCTGATCCTTCTATTTTTGTATCATCTGTAGTTTACTGACTTCACCTGAATCATGAATCAGAAAAGCAATAGTTCAAGTACAGAGCCCAGCTAGATTACATCACACTTTATTTCTATTTAATTTATTTCTATTTCTAAAGACCCTATGCAGACGACACAATCCGGAAGGGAGTGAACACACGCAGGGAAGAGACGAGGAACAGGGCTGATACGAACTGGGGGGGTCAGGGCAAACAGTCCAAAAGGGAGTCCAAAGGGAAATCCGTGGTGAAGCAGATGTCCAGAGCCGGGTGATCAATCCAAGACGAACAAGACAAAGTTAAAAGCCTGAGCGGAATCCGGCGAAGGGTTGGGAAGGGGGACGGGACCAGGCGCTCCAGGTCCCGGACTCGGCTGGTTCAGGAAGCCAATGTCGAGCCCGGAACAGAGTGAGCGTCTGGCTTTTGTAGGGAGGCAAGAACAGGGAACAGGTGCACAAAATCAACTGAAAAGTGAACGAGCCGGAGTGCCCTTAAGGGGCAGGGACTGCAATTGTGACACACTTGTGTGTCCCTGAATGAATACTGCCTGTAATTTGAGGAACTTACAAAAAAATGTTCTAAAAATAAATATCATATGTTCTGCTTTAGTGCATTTACAATATTATTTGTTATAAAATAAAAACTTAGTTAACCAAGATTTACTTTATCTAAATCCATCTATATTATCCCCTAGAAAATTACTGACATATAGTCTTACAGTTAATTCCAATTAAATTTCCATAATCTAACAAGAAATAGAACTAAGACTTCCTAGAAAATAGACAATTTTCCCTACCAAGAGTGACTGTTTGAAGAGTTTTGCAAACAACCTATAAATATTATCTCTAGATTTCTAAAATAAAACAGGTAGAATAACCATAAAAGAGATGTTTTATCATATGTGCGTCTAGTACTTCGTTTTTATATGTGAATATTATTTAATACAGAATTCTAGAATTTTTGTCTTTGCTGAGCCTGTGGCTGATTTCTTCAATAGAAAATGCCTGTGTGAAATATTCAGTCAAATTATAGTCAAACTAAATAAATTACACGCTACTGTTTAAAGCTCATAAAGAAATCTGTATGAACTGTAGTGTGTGAAGCTGTGTAAACCCAGAGCTCTGACAATCACTTTGGCTGTCATTCCAAAGTTTCTCAGGTGCTGTGTTTGGGTTGGCCATGTCTGTAGAAAGCAAAGAAGCCAGTGCTTTTAATGGAAACATAAAATAACAATGCTTTGGTTTTTCTAAACAAACATCACCTTGATGCCTCTGCACTTTGCCAGAAAACAAGTGAAATGTTACAAGGTATGTATTTATTTATTAGTTAAAGTATTCTGCATACAGTATATATGGTAAAGGGATGTGCTATACTATATACTTTAATATATAGTAAGAAGGTAAGAAGGATTGCTCATCTTAAGAAGCAGCCAACATTTAATCCTTTAAACACAGTGATAGAGCCATCACCCACAATGTAACAATCTATTGTAATGTGTATTTTAAAAAATGCAGTTTACACAAAGCCATATACAACAGAATCAAACAAACAGATATCATCTCAGTTGTTCATTCAAAATAAAATTCATGAGCAGGTGCGAAATGAGTTTTTCTAACCCACATAGTGTAATTTTTCTTGCTCATATACAAAACAAGCGTTATATTTTGACAGAACGAATTTCCTTTTTTAACCGTGGGTTGTACATCTTCTTTCAAATGAGTTATTCTTCATTAAAAATGAGTAATGTTTTTTTAAGGCCAGCGGTGCTAGACAACCAAGATGATCTGTACAGAAGGTACATTATTACAGTGTGTACTTCTTAAAAAGGAAGTCCTGGACGTGGTCCACTCTAAGCAAGAGGAACCAGGCTCGGACTGTGGTCACTGTAAACAGGAAGAGGAGGACAAGTCTGTGGAGTCAGTCCACATTAAACAGGCATAAGAACTGGCGTCTATGGCCAAGTCCCAGCACCCACACTCGCAGTCTTATGGTCTTCGTATGCACGTTCTCGCTCAAGTCTCAGGGCTCAGGGTGTCTCGTTTCTAAATGTGATGTTTCACAGGGGTGCTCACAACCGTCCCCAATGACCCCTTCTCTGGACTCTGCAAGGAACTACCCACAATTCTTTGCGGAATGATGATGTTTCATGTTGTAGCCTATCAAAGCAAAGAGAAGTTGTTTTTTTTTTTACAGTATTATAACTCGTTATTTAAAAATAGAATTGTGTGTGGCTACTTTAGTTTCATACTGTATGTATTCTAGGTGCGAAGTTTTGACATGAAGCTTTTATTTCGTCACCCCATTTCAACTGGTGAGTATTTTGTACCTGCGGTGTATTTTATACATGGAATATTTAGTAATATAAAGCTTTGAGGTATTTAATGTTCCTCATACTATGATTTTTGTACTGGGACAGACAATATGAAATGTGTTTAGTAATACAAAGCTCTGAATAAACAGAGAGAGATATAGCCAAGTTCTCCTTAGTTTACTTCGCCCATTTTGAGAAGAGCCTGCTCAACATAAATGAACACGACGCGTCCCTACGTGTCTGTGCAGGGATAGACGAGATGACATTCAATTTCATCAAACTGAAAGTGGAGCATGAAAAATTCTTTAAAAAAAAATATCTGCCGACCTGCACTTAGCCACTGGAAAAGAAGCATCAACAACAGAAGTTTCACCGCGAGCTGTGTAACCAGCAAGACATGACATCATGCAAAGTGTCCCGATTCCCTTTTTATTCGCCCTTGAATACTCACGCAGATAAAGTCCACAGGTGCTCCACGTCACAGAAGTGTGGACTTGGAGGAAGGGCTTAGGGCACAGAGCGAGAACTGGGAAATGGCCTATATGATGATCTTGGACATGATATCAGCCTGCACCAAAGTCCAGGCGGGATATTCCTTTACCGGTCACAGAAGTGACCTCTGAACTCTCTGTGTAGAGATACATTCAGCAACAAACTAGAGGGTTGGAAATCACCACTGTATTGAGTGTGGGGGATGAATTTGATGTATTGAGAAGCCTCAGAAAGGGGAGAAATAGAGCCTTAAAAACTCTTTTGAACCTGGCGACTTCCCACTTCAATCAAATCAACTAATCCGACAGGGGCATTGCTCTATTGTAGGAATTCAAACAGCCCCTCGTAATCCACCTATAAACTCAATTTTTGCTTTTTAAAAACTATCACTGTGGGATCACACAGTATTGCAGAAGGAACAGAAAACACCAGCCACTCTGTTAAAGGGTCCAACCCAAGAAGGGTGCTGGCAAAATATTTTAAAAGAAGAAACACAGGAGGCCTGAGCTTGTTGAAATGGAAAAATAATTTCACAACACTGCTCTCACAATGGCAATATTAGACCTACACAAACAAGACTGGAGCTTGCAGACAGAGAGAAAAAAAGCAGTGGACACAGTCGACAAGTCAGCATCATTTATTGAATAACAAAATACAATTCACCACAAGGAAAATGCTACTAGTAGGTAAAGGGGTGAAGGCCTTGGTAATATATCTGTGGTTTACTGAAATGCCCCAGTCACACTGTGGTTTATAATGGCAAATAGTTATCTAGATCGACATGACAAGGCATGCCTTATAATGTGTGGGCAGGTCATGTTATCAGCTTGTCCCTGGACTGTTACATGTACTTTTACTTTGTTCCCTGTTTTGTTGTGGACATTAGACTGAAAATGACTGCTTACAGGCTGTGGAGGCAAAAAAAACAAACAGTTGTTATTTGCTATTGCTTGAGAGAAAGGGATGTAGCAGGATTTCAGACATGGATAGCAGTTTAACTATCTTACCACTGTTTTCCTGGATGAAGGAACCTGATGTTTATACCAGTCTTGTTCCCTTCACGTGGAAACTGGCCAGATTGGCTCAGCAAAACAAAAACGCTAATGGTCCAAGCTAAAATCTGAAGACTAGCATTCCAAAATATGGGATAAGATGTTGGAATGTTTGCAAGTTCAGGATATGTAATATACTTAGTGAGTGTGGAAGATATTGTTTCTCTTTGTGCGTTACTAATCTGAATCACTTTGTCAATTATTCTTAAAGGCGACCAAATAAGCAGAGGAATTGACAACAAAACAAGGGATAACTGTTGTGTATCTCAAGGATTCCCTGGAATGTCTGAAAAGTGTTTGCGCCCTTCATCCAAAACTGTGATGTAACTTTCATTTTGTTGCTTTGTGAAAGCAACCTCTCATCTCAACACCTGTGCTCTTAGATTAGAAGTAAAACCAAATGTGCCCTCTCCTACCAAACTCTCCTATTGTCTCCATAACGCAACACAAAGACTGATAAAGTGTCTGTAAAACAAAGCAAGCTCACTCAAAGAAGCTTTGAAATGTAAGGAAAGTAACAGTTTAAGTGGCCGAGCTGAAGACTTTACTCAATGAAAGTCATGTCAATGGGGAGACTTGTAGCAACAGACTAGGTCACCCTGGAAGGAAGAAAATATTAAATAAGTACTGCAGCACAGAGGGCAAAAGTGTTTGATGATGAATGCAGATGCACAGGACTAATTCATAGACCTTGCTGATATAAAAAGCCAATCGCCAGAATGATCAACCTTATAGAAAAAGTATCACAGGCAGTATTGCAGGTATTTAGGATAGAGATGTATTTTCACCATCGATAGGATACTTTGATAATACTTTGCATTTCTAAAGGGTGTACCTTTTGCGAGATATTGAAATGATTTTTTTAATGTCACGTTATAATATAATGGGAAGACTGGCTTCGGTTTCAAAATTTCTGCTTTCATCTCGCAAGGAGAAATGACAAAAGCAGGGAAAGAGATAAGACTCCTGTTGCAGGGCAAAAAAATCATATATTTCATTCGGGAGTTTCATGAACTGCAGGATCCTGTCCAAGTTGTATCACTGAAGCAGGTAGGCAGACATATTTAATACTGTTAACACACTTGTCTGAGCAGTTCAACTGAAAAGAATCATAGTGTTTTGGATCATTAACCTTTTCCATTTCTGTAAAATATAATTAATACCAACATATTGCCATTTCCTTGCATTGATCTAGCAAAGCCAAAGGTTTGCACATGTCCTTGCATGTGCTTTTGAGTATATAATTTGTATCCATAACTTTAACCCAAAATGGGAAACAGGATAGGAAAATTTGTAAACTGTACTGGGTCCCACCGATACCAGCCTCAGGATTCACTGTTTCATGGCATATTCCCAGACTGCCAGAGAACACACACAGTCCTATTGGCCCCTGTGGATGACTACAGCCTGTGAGCAAAACAAACTGAATTAGAACCTACAATCACCGGGATGCAGGACACTGCTTATCTGGTTAAAGCCTTCAATCCAGTTGTTAACCCAGGTGGCAGATTATCACAAGGGAATCTTGTTGTTCAACCTGGAAAGAGAATTAGCAGAGGCCTGGCATGCAGTTCTGGGTTTAAGACCTAGATTTAAATTAGGATTCACATTTAATTATGTAAAAAGATGCAAAGCATTCCTATTTAAATAAAAATGTCCTACTGCCCATATCCCACCAGGAAAGGATTTTACTCCTGTAAAGTATTTCAGAGAAAAAGAGTTCTAGCTGGAGAGAACTATTCAGTTACGGCAGTAGAATAAGGTAGACACACAAAAAACAAAAAGATGAAACAATATATAACAGACGAAGTCTTGGTTCAAGTATGATTCAAACTGGATAAGATCTTACATTCACCACTGATGCCTGACCAGTTGTAGGCAGGGAGGATTTGCAAAGCAGACCCCTGGTAATGAAATTAAAACTGCTGAAACATATTTGATCTTAACGCCGACACGGACTTAAAAACTCTTCGGGAGGTAAGCAATTAATGACCAGCAAACTTGGGCCACATTTTCTTATTAGTCCTTTAATAAGACAACTGCTCTTTTTATTTATTTGCCTCTTTAAGGGTAATAAAAATGTTTTATTATGAATAATAACCCAGGACTGGAAGCCAGGACGATGCTAATTACAAATGCTAATACTGCAGCTGTACGGTTCCGTGCTTGTTCCTGTGATCACATGGAACTGTCTGACAAACTATGTCAAAAGCACAAATCCAATCAGCTTATTTGTCCGTTTAACGACGAGGAAGAGAGAGTGACAAGCAAGGACTATCCCAGAGAAACAGGATTGGGTGCAGATTCTCTGCCGCTTCGTCCCTGCGATGTGGTAGTCCGACAAAGGCAGGTATCCGATCATCCGATCCCTGCTCTTTCACAGATCCTGAGAAGTCTTCATGGTTTAAAAAAAAATCCAAGGTCAGATATTTCCCCAGAAGTCCTCTTAGCCATTAAACACATACCCCTCTCCCCCCTCCCCCCACCATAACCGTTATTTAAAAAAAATCAAACAAATTCAAAAAGGTAAAAACAAGGTCTGCTAACGGATGGCTTTAATCCTCACAGTCAGGGGCCGAGCCCCTGTGCCTCTGTGTGCCGAGGTTAGGTTGTGTTTGCTGTCGTTGTTCGTGGTCTTAAGCTTTGCGACTAAGGGGTCTTCGGAGGCTGGCCTGCTGGCGCTTCTCCGCGAACCCCCTCCGCCTCCCCCTCTGCCCCGCCCGGCCCCTCAGGGGTCACTTCCGAGAGTGCAGTGTGTCCTGAAATTTGGTGCTGGTGTAGCGAACGTGAAAGCCCTTCTTATTGATGGTGTCGTCCGAGTGGAACTTGATGACGACCGAGTCGCCAGAGGAGTAGATCTCTTCTGGGGGCTGAAGGAGCAGACCGAAAAAGATAAGTATACAATCCTGAAACGCAATACAATCAATACAAAAACACAATCCCGCTGTGACTCAAGGCACTGCGCAACATTATTGTTGTCGTTTGAAAGACAATTCATTTTCTATGGTTATCCTGGAAACTGGAGCCCAGGCGCATTAATAACAAGACAAATTAATTAAGGGCACATAAAAAAAACATAATTGGCTTCTGTAACACAAATTTATGTCCCCCCCCCCCATCGTGAAAGTATAATGAAAATGATCTGTTCAAGCACATAACGTATCACATTGCATGCATCTACTAA
Source organism: Lepisosteus platostomus (assembly GCF_059453375.1). Classification (NCBI taxonomy): domain Eukaryota; kingdom Metazoa; phylum Chordata; class Actinopteri; order Semionotiformes; family Lepisosteidae; genus Lepisosteus; species Lepisosteus platostomus. The sequence goes on from NC_142613.1 coordinate 5,322,722, forward strand.
TTAAATCATTTTGTTATAATTTTGTTGCCAAAAATAGAACATTACCGGCCAAATAATGCAAATTTATGGCCACATCTTTTTTGGCACAAGACTTTTGGGAAAGCAGCAACAGTTTTGGCTCAAAAGAGCAGGACATTGTTCTCACCGAACAATTAAACATCTTAATTTAACCAAGTTTACCAAGATCAATTTTATCCCCCAAGGTCCTCGCTCTTAAAAATACGGCTTTAAGAGCCAAACCTATAGTCCTTTAGAAAGCCAGAGCCAGAAGGCCCAAGCCTGCAGTGGCCAGCTCCTTACCCCAGAGCCGCAGTAACGCCCCAGTCTGGGTGCCTTGCTGTCGTTGCCATTGAAGAGCTCCACGTAGTCATATCCACAATCGGCCTCCTCTTCAATCTCGAAGGTCTGGAAGATCAGCTCCACTCCGTAGCCCTTCTCTGCTGAGATGACCCACTGGCAGTCAGAGCCTCCGGGGTAGTTATTGTCCCCGAACTGGGCGTGGGAATACAGGTCTTTTGTCTTGACTTCTGCCCTCAGACGTCCTCCGCACTCTGCCACAGGTGAATAAGAACACGGCTCCAAATGAAAAACCTAGGCCTCAGAAACACCAGGTAACAATCCACAACCTACAACCCAGTATTACTGCCAACTTCAAGTCATCATTGCTGCTATGCTCCAATGTCTTTCTTAATATTGCCTATATATCAGGCTAAAAAATAAACAAGGAAACTATGTTACTATTTTTGAAACAATTGTGGAAAACCCATCAAGTTTCAGGGTCATTTGGTACCCCTCCTCTCTATTGAAGGAGCTCCGTGATCTATAAAGATGCAAACATATCCATCTCCACAACTATGTGATGAGTAGAATCGTTCTTGATGACATGAATACATCAGCATCATTTCCAGCAACAGAACTCATTCTGGAAATTACTGACGCAATCAGAGAAGATACTAAAGCTGACTACGGCTTCTGGAATCCAGTTAAATAACCATCTTAACCTCATTCATTCTTACATGTCACTGTCCGATCTCTTTATTTCTTGGAGTTTGACAATGGTCAGGTCGCAACCCTAAGTTCTGTTCTAGTTTGTTCCACAATACATAAAGCAGCACAATGTGGAAATTATGATCTTCTGGAAGCATTACTGAGAACAACACTTGACATCTTCAGTTTTTCTTAAGGAAAGCTCTTATAAACAAAACCCTGATTGGCGGTGGAGTTTTTTTCAAAGCATGATTTCACGACTGTACCTGGGGTGTGGGAAGCCTCAAATCCCTTCTTCTGCACCGAGTTGTCTGAGAAGAACTTGATAAATATCTTGTTTCCGCTGGAGATGACTGGAGGGGGTTTCTTGGTGCCACAGAATCGTCCGAGGCTGGGCGCCTTGGCATCTCGCCCATCGAAGACTTCCACATGGTCATAAGCACATTCCATGTGAGCTTCCATGTCAATCTCATTGAAAGCCTGCAAGACAGAAAAAACTTTTGCTACTGCCACTGCTGGGAAATACAATGATGAGTCCCAGTGGCCAAACCTGTAAAAACCTCCACCTGGTGTACAGGTCAGGCTCTAGAGATCACAGGATTGTGCTTGGACCATGTCCCAGGTTGACTATGATGGAGATTCCCCCCAAAAAAACCAAATGCATTGGTCGGTTGCCATCATGTGTTATGTGGACCTCTTCTGTTTGGCTCATGTTATCAACCCATACAGCTCATTGGGTGCCCGTTACTAAGCAGAATTACTATCTGAGCCTCCTTCTGATGATTTGGTGCTGCAGTGGAAAAGAGAAAGAACTGATTTCATGGAGGACCTATACATCTTTCTGGAGCCACGAGGGCATGAAGTAGGCAGCTGATTAAAAGTTGGTAACTCAGAAGTTTGAGGTAGAAAATTGAGAAATTGTTGGCCACTGTAAATTACCCAAAGAAATTGCTGTGCCCAAGATGTATTGCAATAACCTTAAGAAAAGTCACCATGCACTTGAAGAAAAAGAGATATGATGATAACCAATATAATACTATGCAGCAGAATCAATCATTATTTTCTGCAAGATTGAAAGCACAAATAATGTAAGAGGAATAAGGTACATCATCTTAGGCAATGCCACTGAGGCCTCACGCAGAGCAGAAAAACCGGGAATAACTTACGATTTTGATGCGATGCCCTGGAGTGATGGCGATGGCCCAGGTGCATGCCTTCTTGCTGGGGTACTTGTCGGGCCAGTTGGGGCTTGTAATGGTACCGGATACACTGGTCACCTTGTGGTCGCAGCCAGCTGCAGAAGAAACAGCAGGCGGTCAGGACCCCACCCAGCTCCTTGATCTGGTGTCAACGTCAAAGTTGGCGGGAAAAAGGCTGACCGCGGAGAGCTCAGGCCTCCCTCGGCGCACGCGAGCGTACCTTCCTTGCAGTCGTGCTTGTTGTCGTGGAGCACGAACCCGCTGCGGCACTGGCAGGTGTAGCTCCCGAACGTGTTGACGCACTCGTGCTGGCAGCCACCGTTCTCCTTGGAGCACTCGTCCTTGTCTGCCAAAAAAACACAAAGAAGACACCCCCCCCGATGAGGCTACCTGAAGGGCTTTCAAGAGATTCTCCACTGAGAGGGTGGTCTTGGACAGCAAACACAGTCTGGTCTGGACTCTGTGCTGACACTAGCCAGCAGCTATATCGCCCTGCAACTCACACCTGGCAGCTCACTGCAGCTCACCTCATGGGAGACTCCTGGGAAAACTAAGGTTGCTTCTGGAAGAGGTGTTAGTGGAGCCAGCAGGGGGCGCTCACCCTGCAGTCTGTTTGGGTATTCTGAGTGACCCACACACAGTATACTGACGGGGTCACTAGAAATCCCAGGGCGTTTCTCGAGAAGAAAGGTGTTACCCTGCTGTCCTGGCCAAATTAAACAGATCTTGCCTCCTAATAATCACCATCCAACTGGCTTCATCACTCTGCTCTCCTCCTCACTGATAGCTGGTGTGGGGGGAGCGTACTGGAGCAATCTGGCTGCAGTCGCATCATTCAGGTGGGGGCTACAAATCGGTGGTGGTGGAGGGGATCCCCATTACCTGTAAAACGCTTTGTGTGGAGTGTCCAGAAAAGCGCTATTTAAGTATAAGGATTTATTATTAATTATAACGAACCAGAACAACAAATTTAAACTGTGGGGTCTCTTCCAAAAGAGATGTGTGCAGGAGATCTCCCAATTAAAATGATTCATGAAAACCTGTTCGTTCATATAGGATGAAGACGTTCCTCCAAAACGCTAATCAATAAATAATTTATTTGGTTCGATGTAAAAATTCATTGCAGCAAGTAAAATCCAATTTAGATCACTAAAGTCATATTTAGGACAAAATTCAAGTCATTTTAATCACCAGAAGAAATGAAGCCTAACATCTTCCTATACTGTATATTTCTTTCCAAACAGGACTTTGATAAAGAAGGAAAAGTGCTGTATAATTATGATAATATAGCATTGTGATGTATAGTTTAAAAACAAAACTGGACTTGGTCCTGTGACTCCGTTTCCTCCAGAGAGCAGAATGCTACAGTGTCCCAGTCTTCCACTCGACTTACCAGAGAAGAAATGTGCCTTGAAGCCCTTTTTGGAGACAGTGTTGTCCGACTTGAACTCAATGCGCATGTTGTTGTACTGAGAAGTAATGGGCTCGGGCTTCTCCGCGCCACAGAATTTTCCATGGAGCTTGGAGTCGGCCGACAGTCCACTGCGCACCTCGACGTAGTCGTACTTACACACCTGAGGAGCAGAGCCAGGAAACCAGCAGAGCGCATGAAGGCTAAAGTATCAAACTCCATGTTCTGAGAGCAGGAAGGAAAATAAGACCAGCCGTGTAAAAGAAACGCACAGCGTCAGGATCCACGATAGCTGTCAACTGTGAAAAATATTCATGACCCAAAACAAGTAAAGCACCTTTCACAAGGACAGCAGTGAGGAGCAGTGGTCAGAGTTCTGGGTTCATAACTTGAAGGTTATAGGCTCAAATCTCAGATGAGACACTGCTGATGAACCCTTGAGCGAATCAACCAGTCTGCTTCAGTAAAAGCACTCAGCTGTATGAACGAGTGCAGATGTATCTTGTATTGGATTTAGAAGTGTCAGGCAGGTACAGTAAGTGAGTACATTATTGATGTTCTGAGAGGAGGGAGAAACGAGCTGGATGATGTTGGCGTTTTGGACGTCACACTCACATCGTTGCCCTCGGTCTCGAAGGCGTCAAACTGCAGGGTGATGCGGTACTGTGTGGGCGCCACCAGCTGCCAGATGCAGTTCTTGTTGGGAGGATATTCCCGGGGCCAGCCTGGGCTGGTGATGGAGCCGTTGAGTTTGGTGATGAAGCCTCCACAGGCAGCTGTGCTCAGAAGGACACACGGCACATTACAAACAGGACCAACACGTTTCACTGCCCCTTCTCTGGTAATATCAGTATTTCAGGAATGTCTCATTACTACGCTCCCTCCTTTAGATTTTAGTCTTATCTTTTCTAATTTGTTTTTCACCTTCAGGCTCTGCATTGTGCTGTAATTCTAAAACTCAGACTGTAAAAAATAACTGTTCCGATTCAAAAAAGTCAATTAAAATAATTAAGATAAATAAAAAGGCATCTAAAATCAGGGGTGGCATGTTGAGTGCCAGAGAAGAAGCAATGCCAGGCATCACACTGGCTTTTCCCCAGCAGTGACAGTGTTCCAGAGAGTACAGAGATAAATGCTTTGATTTTTCAGCACAAGAGAGACACAAAAGCAAGTCATTTTTGGCTCGGATAACCCCTTTCTCTAATGCAATAACACAAATTCACCACTAGATGGGATCAAAGGCAATGTTTTCATGAACAGCAGTGCCAAGTAAGAAAAACAGGCAAGAAATGCAAACAATCGGAAAGATCAGGCTGGCAGTAAAACAGGTTTTTGGTCAGCTACAGATTATTATGTTGAAATGTCTTTTATACTACACGAAGAATATTTAGCCTTAGTCCTAGACTTTTTATCGTAAAATATCTCCATTGTCCTGGCATCTAACACAAGTACCACAGCACCCTACCCCCCTTTCTCAAAGCATGCAAGTGAAGCCTCAGGGATGAAAAATGTAAAACTGTATAAATCACAAAAAAAGATACCTGGAAATTACTGTTACTTTTAAATGTACCATAACGTATAAAGACACAGGTTCTAGTGGTGCCACTGGACTGCATGTTGGAGAGTAGTAGGTTCTCATTCTGCACGCAGCACTTGTTACACTGGAGAGAGAGGTGCTTGAATCCTGCAAACCCTGTCCACTCACTTACCCTCACAACTTCGTTTGTCAGAGGCCAGCTCGTATCCAGGATCGCAGGCACACTTGTAGCTGCCCAGCGTGTTGACGCAGCGCTGCTCGCAGCGTCCGTTATCGGGCTTCGAGCACTCGTCCATCTCTGAAGCGAGAAGGAGAGCATCGTCTCTGTGACCCATCTCAGAGGAAAGTCTTTGCAGACACGCAGACAGGCTTGTAAGGACATATGAGGCCTCTCGGCCTGTCGAGCTCATTTTGTAGTTCGTAACTAATTGACCCCAGGATCTCATCCAGCCATTTCTTGAAAGAAACCGGGGTATGCGCTGGGTAGCTTGTTCCACGCTGCCACCTGCCCTGCCCCTGTGAAACGGTGCCTTCACCCACTCTCGTGGACTTTTCGCTCCAAACCTTTGAAGTCCAAGGTGATGGCTAGACGAATTACACAAAAATTTAAAACCTCAGGCCTTCACCACCTGTTGGCAACTCTACATATCCTTCAAAAAAAGGACTATTTTTGTCTGAATACAACAGAATTTTGTACTTTACTTTCTATTGTACTGTAAAATCACATGTTTTCTGGTTATTTTGAAACTCTTCCCTATGTTTAAGTCACAAAGTTTAAAACAAGTATTGGGTTTTGTATACAATTTAACTCCTTGGATATTTGCAGGATTTGTGAAGCTGCAGGACAATTAAAAAAGGAAACATCAGTAATGATCTTGCCTAGACCAGGGACACAAGTGGACATTATGTCACTCTAGCTGTTCTGGAGAACTGTCTTTTTCTTTGATGATATATGTGAAAAATTACCTCCAATCAACAGCATAGGAAGGAAAATCAAATCACCTGTAAATACCAATGCATTTAGAACATTAGTGTCCCTGAATTTTGATGAAATTATTGAAGGGTTTGTAAGACAGTTGTTTTTCAGTTATTGCATAATTTCTGTGTCACACTTTTTCCTCCTCATTAATACCACAACCAATTCAAATTCACAGTATATTCAAGCTACCCCCCCTTCTTGAGCACCATTTATAATTCCAGCTTGGAGCATGAAATGTGCTAAAAGACAATACTGCAATATTCATATGAAACTGTATTATAATAACACAAATATCTTCTGTTTGCCCAGGGCCCACCAAATGAGCTACTCTGGCTCTACTCAACTCCCAAGCTCCATCGTATCTTGACGCCGTTATCGCCACCCTCTTACCTTTGAAGAAGTTGGCAGCAAAGCCAGCCTTGTTGACAGAGCCGTCCGAGACGAACTTCATCCACAGCTGGTTGGAGCTGGTCTTGATGTCGTCGGGCTTGTCGTAGCCACAGAATCGCCCCAGCAAGGGGCTGTTCTCCGTGTTCCCATCGCGAACCTCCAGGTAGTCGTAGGCACAGCTGTCGTGCCTCTCGATCTGCAAGCGCACAGAAGCACTCTCTGATTACTCAGCGATATTTTAGCAGATAAGCAGATTCTGCCAAAATCAGAAGTCACCTGGGTTTGGTTTCCTGGTTGCTCTGTTTGTAGAGGCCAATAACAGCTGATAACACAATCTTATACTTATACTTTTGAAAACTAATATAGCTCTAAAAATACCTCTAAGAACTGTTGACCAAAAGTCGATTTTGGATGTTAAATGCAGTCAAACCTGATTTTTGACATAACTGGATCAATTTTATAATATTTTTGTTAGGCCAGTGTTGACATAGACACGTAGTCTGGGTTTCAAATTGCCTTCTCCTTCTCAAGTAGTGATTGAGCTGGCTAGATGGTTCAAGAGGGCTTCTGAGGACTTGTATGTGCCCAACACTTCATTCTTCTATAAAGGGTATAAGCAGTGCACTTCTGATCAATAAGACTTAGCCTGGCACACATTCTGACTGCTCTCCATTGCAGAAGAATTTGACACTTGATAGTGTAACGCATACGGCCACCATTGCAGGTTGTGAGAGCCTGCTTACCAGAGCGGTGACATCACCGCCCTTCCCTGTGAATAGCAGGGACCACAGCCGCCGGGCTGACGGGAGATTTCGCTTTGGCTCAAGCGGCTGGGTCCCTGTTGAGTGATGTCGGAGACTCGGGTTCGAGTCCCAGATGGTGAAGGGCCGACCTGGGGCGGCAGTGGCGAGGGGCGCGTACACACGTGAACCCCGGAGCGTTACAATATGAAGGAGTGTCTAGAAGCCAGCTCTGTTAAGGAACATTATTCAATTCACCCAGGGGAGGAAGGCCTGGGTAGTATTATGTAGGGAAAGTGGGAAAATGGCGACAGGGTTTGAGACACAGCTGTAAGCTTTATTATTCCTTCAAACGACTTCATGAAAAGGGAGTTTTTTGTTTCTGTGCAAGATAAAACTCGTCGGCACCTCAGAACAGCACTAGCTCTGGAAGAAAAAAAGAAAAACCAAGACTGACGACGAGTTTTACCTCGAACGACTGGAAGGTGAGGCCCACGTGGAAGCCCTGGGCCACGGTGATCTTCCACACGCACACCTTGTTGGGCCGGTAGTCGTCGGGGTAGTTGGGCGACTGGATTTGCCCGTTGTCTCTCTTCACTTCACCACCGCAAATCGCTGTGAGATGGAACCAAAGACACACCCTCAGCCACATGCTATTGTGAACGTCTCCAGAAGAACGCTCAGCCATCAGCCTCACTTAACCACACAGCCAAAATAAACCTAGGCAGAAAAGGACAAATACTTTGAAAAATGCCTGGAAGCAGCCAAGGAGAGCAGTATACTGAATGATGTCGGCTGTATTACACTCCTGATAAGCCATAGGCCTAGAGGGCTCTATTTATGTATATACAAATGTACTGTGCTTATAGGCTTTCCTCACAAGGTCCGGGGGAACAGAGACTCTACCTTCGTACACTGCGGAGAAACCCTTTCCAACCCAGTTGCTACTGCTGCGGAACTCAATCCAGAGTCTGCTGTCGGTGGAGATGATGGGTTCGGGGAGTTTATCACCGCAAAACCGGCCTGAAACAAGAGATTCACCAATCCTTATTCACGCTAACGGTGTCTAAACCACCATATTACACATATCAAAATCTTCCCTTTTATAACCTGCTCATCCCGTCTCTGAAATGATTTATACCCAATAACCCTTAATAAGAAAACAAGTAAATATTCCTTTTACAAGGCATGGGGAGTAACTCTCTCACATTACAGGAGTTCTGTTCATTTCAAGATACTTTTGTTAAGTAAGAAATCAATTAATTGACTGATGAAGAAGTAATTGGGAGATTTCATTTGGGGAAAACAGGCAAAAAGAGTTACTGTTTAAAAAACTACAGGAGGCACAAAGCAATTCACATGCTAACTCCTCCTGTGCGTCACTTGATGCCGGAAATCTCTAACTGGAGAAAAGAACAGGAAATTTAACAGTCATCTCTTTGACGGTCCTGATTTCCATTAAAATATAACAGCAGGTATACGAGAAAATTAAAGGAAGCTGGGTGAGGCAAATTGCGCAACAAAGCCGTAACAGAGGAAGAAAAAAAAAAAGGAAAGGAAACCGCAGCTGTTGTTTAAAATTCTCAGTTACTGGATCCCATTCCAGTTTGACAATTCAGCATTGCTAGGACTTGAAAAGATGAACATTTCACCTGTTTGTACAAAAACACCATATTTCTTCACTTGTGCATTTAATTGCTTTTTGATCGTTATTCTGCAATTCCTTAACTGCTGCAACTAGTAAGTGTGGCACTTGTCCAACTGGAAGATGTGTGGCTATCAGCCCCACTACATAGCACAACATGGGGGAAAACTGCTTCACCAATTGAATTAAGGGGGGGTCGACATGGTATTGTAACGCTGCGGGGGCTCAGGCGGGCGCCCTTGCCGCATTAGGTCGGCCCCTGCACCGTCCGGGGCTCGAACCCGGGACTTCCGCGTCTCTCTGCAGCGACCTAGCCCCGTGAGCTAAAGAGAGATCTCTCTACAGCCCAGTAGCTGTGGTCCTGCTATCACAGGGAAGGGCGGTGACGTCACCCGCTCTGGTACGCCGGCTCTTACACAGCGCCTGTCGGCCGTAAGCGTTACACTCTCCCCCGCTTAAATCGCCGTCCCCGGCGAAGGGCTATCCCGCCCCGCTCTGACACCAATGTAACGCAGCGGGGACTCAGGCGGGCGCCCTTGCCGCATCTGGTCGGCCCCTGCACCCTCCGGGGCTCGAACCCAGGACTTCCGCGTCTCTCTGCAGCGACCTAGCCCCGTGAGCCAAAGAGAGATCTCTCTACAGCCCAGTAGCTGTGGTCCTGCTATCACAGGGAAGGGCGGTGACGTCACCCGCTCTGGTACGCCGGCTCTTACACAGCGCCTGTCGGCCGTAAGCGTTACAGTATTTATCCAGGACCACAAAGGCTGACACCTCTACATTTCAGATATTAACAGTTTACATTAAGACTTGCCACTAAAGACTAAAGAGTGGTCAACCATCAGATGAAAGTACTGTACCTACCTTTCAAAGGAGCTTTCCGCCAGTAACCATCTCTAATCTCCACATGGTCATACCAGCAAAGGTGACTGCGGTACAGATCCATAGAGGTGAAGTTCAGAATGATCTTAAAACAAGAGACTTGATTAATTGCGATGAAGTGAATGAAATTTAGAAACCTGCCTTCCTTCTCCGCTTGTCTGAAATTCTTTCAAGAGCTGCTTAGTTACCAGGACATCAAATTCAACATGGAGGCCAGTGCCAGGGGACACTAGAGGAGATGATAAATTGTTATAATCAGATTTGAGAACAAGAGGCACTTTGTGACACACAAGCAGTCATAGAATTAAAATTTTATTTTCTGGATGCTCTTTTAACAGTACAAAAATTAACCATCACAAAAGATTAGACAAGAAGAACATAATGCTCTCCTTGGAAGCTTTGCTTATGTTCATACAGTCTTCACATACACCTGCTCAAGCAAAGAAGTAAAATGCGTCTGGTTCTCCAGCAGTTTTCAGAAAGACATGTTCCAGAAAGAAGGGTCCAAAAAGTGTGTCAAGTAGTGTACAGCATGCAAATTAAGCCAGAAAGGCAAAATACAGGGAAGGAGAGTAATGATATCATATATTAATACTACATTGTTCTAAGTATTATTTATTCTCAATGCTTAATATTAAAAAATAGCATACTCCTCTTTTTCATAAAATAACTTATTCACCAATGGATAATCATAAAACAACAAACACTCTCGGTCTTTTGAAATGAGATCAGGAAGGGTTTAGAAACAAAGCAGTCACCATGTCTGCAAAGTAAAGCACAGATCATCATCTGAAAGTATTATTTTTACATCTTCAGATCATGGTGTTTGCAACATTAGCACAATGAAAAATGCACAGCAGGGTGAATGATGCCTTATTCTTTTCTAAGTTAGGCAACAGGAGAACTACATACTGTATCCCACAGTAACATAAAAGGCAATACGGTATGTACTGGTAGGTATTAAACTATTGAGATGTTGTACAATTCAACAGGCCAGGTATTTATATATACTGTACCGTAAATAGCACACCCACCTTTCATCTCATTTTATAAAACCTCACGATCTTCTGTCTAAATGTCCCATTTGAAGGGAGGGAAGTACACAACAGCCCCTGATCTGCATTTAGTAAACACCTTTTTGACATGGGTGTGAAGACTCTGGTGTAACTCAGCAGTCGAGTACTGCTACTTGCAAAAATGCACCTTGCCCAGACCTCTCCACGGTGTACATTTATTCCACACATGGGTGATCTCTTAAGTGTAATTATGGAAAACACCAAAACCATACACCACAAAATGTCAAGGAGCAAGGAGAAAGTCTGCATCATTTGGGTTCCATAAATGGGTTCCATTTTTCCAACTCACATTTTCCCTCAAAGTTCAGTGTTTCACTTGGTCAAGGCCAACTATAAACTCATCTGCCAGACTCTCAAAACTTGAGCAACAAGAGTCGTTCCCCAAAAGGCTGTGGAATGGCCAATACGGTGTATATCGTAGTTACAGTTCTCATGGGTGGCTAACCTTCTCTCCAGGCGTGACGGATATCCTCCAGATGCAGTGCATGTAGGCTCCATATCCATTGGGAAACCCAGGCGAGGAGAAATTCCCACTGCTGTCCTGCAGGCTGTCCCCACAAGCTACAGAAACATAGGCCAGCCAGAACATTGGTCAGTGGGAACATGGACAAGACAGGCCATTGTTCAGGCAGGTCTGTCATGCTCAACGTACAATTCTTTAGCAACTTCAGCAGCACAGCCATGAATAGCATGAACTATCCACCCACAATTTCCCCAACTGGAGGTGTCCAGACCCTAGTCCATATCTCTTTTACCCCCCCTCATACTCAGACTCATCATCAAGAGTAAGACAGACCAAAAAAAAGGTGTTTAAAAGAGATATGAGAAAGTAAACCAAACCAAAAGGGTTAAAGAAAAAGCCAAAAAGGTTTAGTCATTTCTACTGAGGACTTTCAGGACAGGATGGTCCAGTCTCCAGCCCTGTGCATCCAGGTTGTGAAAAGCTCCAGAGACAAAACAGGGTTGTGGGAGCGTGGAACAAGTTACCCAGCCATGCTGCTGAAGCTGATACCTTGACTTCTATTAAAGAAGCAGCTGAATGAGAACCTTATATCAATTAACCACTAAGTACCAAACGGGCCAGATAAACGGGCTCGTTGACACATCGACACCAAAGGAGAATAACAGAAAACTGCAAAAACAGAACTATCACTTTCTTGCCTGCTGCAGCCCCTGCAAACTAAATTCCTTTTGTACTTTTTGTTTTTTCTGTTCTATGAACGGTCCTATGAATTTGACTCAGCATTACAGTTGACTTTCCCTGTTAACCGGAATGTTTTAATTATTGTTCAAAGCCACAGCTGTTGATGCATTTAGATTCTCTGATGATAACGTAGATCAGCAGTGTGAGTGAGAGGGAGAAAAAAAAGAGAATAAGCACTTGACTTGACAAAAAGTACAATGAACTGCCTGTAGGAGGAAAAAGTAGCACTCGCGTGTAAAGCATGCAATTTATGTCACAGGTGTCAGATGAGGAGTGTTCCAGGGAAACGAAAGAATAAGTAAATCACAGAATTGACAGGAAACCAGAAATCTGAACTGAACTGGTGGGTGGAATGAATACTTTCAAAGAACATTTTATCAAGAAAATTATAAGACATGAAGTGACTATCGAATTGAAAAGCATTTATAATCAGGCACTCAGTGCTGCATGTATTCTGTTCATGTAATCTTTTGAACTGAAAAGAATGACACAAAAAGGGACTTAACAGTATTTAGCACAAAACCGAAAAGGATATTGGCTATAGACAGGAATAAGATTGGATGCAAATCCATCAAGTACTTGAGTGAGTAGAGTGCATCTTTTCTTACAAAGCACATCTAAAAATAATTTCTCTGTTTCTTTACAAATGATTACCCAGCATACAAGGTTGTAGGGGGATGCCTACGAATTTTGGCTGGGGTTCTATGCAAGATCGATTAGCAAGAGATCTGGAACACAGAAGGCTGACATCACTTTTTTGGAATGTTCAGGGAGAGGAATGACATTATATTTTACAGCCAGATTTTCAGAATCAGCTGTGCACCCCAACGACTCTCCACACACACCCCCACCTCCACTGAATGCCACATCATCCTCCTCCATCTGGCCTGCAGGCCAAAAACAGGCACACTTTTCACTTCAAACATCTAGAGAGAGATTTATCATCCCTGAGCTCTGCGCTTCAGCTCCACAAAAGTCAAAATTATAATACAGTGCATTAACAGCCAAAGTGGCTGAGCTGAACCATCAACCCATTTTGAAGCTGCTGATCTTCTTTGCTGAAAGGTTTGCAAGGCACCCTTAGTTCATAGCTGTTCTACCATTGCTTAGGACATACAAAGAGTCTTGCTGGAGTATTCAGAAGCAGAAGCATACTGTAACAATTTTCCTTGTTTCATTGCTTACTTGCTAAACTTCTTATGAGGCATGTTTTGAGTTATCTTATTTATGTTTTTATCTCAGTTTTGATCTTGGGCTAAGCTCTTTGGAAAAAAGTATTATAAATCTTCAGAAAAGATTACAGACTGGCTTAAATGTCCCAAGGGAACCTTGTAAAATATATAATCTCCATTTCCTCTTCCATTTTTAGAGAGATTCATTTGTGAATTAGTAAAAGATTCAAAATTGTGATTCAAACTGTGAGTCTTGCATCAAGGTTTCTGAAGTGAGGGTGTCCACTGTGTGCAATAGTTGATGTAAAACAGAGGAAAATGCATTACAACACAAAAGGATCCGTTTTTTTAAGCATAAACGAGTAGCTTGTTGATAGAATTGCTGTTATGAAATATAAGAAACAATGATGAGAAACAGCTGTTCAAAATACTCCTTCTCATCAACATTATTGAGGAGTTCTAGCATTACAGACATAGAGAGTGGGGCAGATTAAAACTAATATATTACTATATTAGACACGACTGTATTTTCACAGCTGTACCTGAGGAAATAAGAGATATTATGTACAGACCTTTAATCAAGAAGGCTCAACTGTCACTAAGAATGGGGGCTGTGCTAACAGATGGTGAATTGCAAATTTAACAACATTTTATTACAAAGGGAAAAAAACTGAACCAGAAAACCAGAGTCTTACTTCTGTTACTGGTAAAACCAGTTTGGAACAGAAATAATAGATTGCATAAATAATGGCACTTTAAGAGATGATCAACATGGATTTTGAAAAGTAAGGTCTCATTCAACTGTACTTTATTTCTTAAGCTTATAACATAATGCACTATATCTCCAGAAAGAATTTGATAAGATCCCTCACAAAAGGTCAGCTTTAAGACTAAATACTGTAGGAATCCAAGACAATACACAAACTAAAATTAACAAAAAGGAAAAAAGGGACATAACCTCTAACTGAGCAAATATAAGCAGTGGTGTACTCCAGGGATCCATTTTTGGGACTTTGGTTTTCCATATCTATAGCAATGATTTAAATGATTGAATAGTTAGCAATTTAGTTAAATTAGAAAAGAGCAAGCACTGAAAAAGCAGCCAGTGGTTTGCCAAAAAGGGAAAATGTAGGCAAAACCATGGACTAAGCCTTTGACAAATGAAAAGTGACCCACACAGGATGTAGTAAGATGCACTTTCTTTTTTACGTTGCTTTGTTTTACACTGCTGAGCAATTGTAGTACAGCACAGATACACTGCTTGTTTTTGTTTTCATTTTCAGAAATAGTTCTTGTTAACCTCAGCCAGTAGAAAGAACAGCGATTCCTTTAAAACCTGCCGAAGCAACTCTACACTGCCCAAGTTTATGAAGCCAAAACGATGAAGCTCAGAGATAATGGTCAGAATTTTTAAATTGGCTGCCTTCAAGGCAAGAGAAAAGTACAGAGTCAGCATTGAAATGAGTACACAGAGTCACAATTATAAAATAAAAGGGGATTAATTTAGGAGGCTAAATAATGAAAATAAGAATAATTGCTTTACACACAGAGATGCTGGCTAACTCTGGACACCTTCATGAGGCAACTGGATAAAAATATAGATTCACTTAGGTACTTAAATACCAAATAAACATGACAGACTGAATGACTCCCTCTCATCTGGGAGATCCCTCTCATGCCTTTCTTATATTGTAATTTAATACAGCTGCAGTAAGCAGTGCAATCAAAAAGCAAAAAGGGACCTGATACAGGGACGGTCACTTCGAAGACCTACTGTAGTGGATGCAGGAATGCTGGTAATTTTAAACTTTGTTTCACTAAAATGGCACAATGGCATAGGCTTAATGGATGAAAGCACATGATCAAATCGCTCAACTCATCTCATCACAACAATAAAGTAATAAAGCACTTGGACCCTGTTTTTTTTTAACTTCACAATTTAAGAGAAAAGGTGTAGAGAGGTTCAGGAAAAGAAAATATTCAGTGCTGTCATTTTTAGCAGTATATTTTACAAAAGAACAAACTGGTAACGTTTTCATGTATGTATATATTCCACCCATGCACACCAATTAAATTATCAATCTGCTATCACACCAAGGCTGAACAGCATCTCCCTTAAGTCTGGAACTAAGTTTGAGTCTAAACATTCACTGTCTCCATGGCAGATGGAAGCTCGCACTTCCCTCCACAGGCTGTCGAAACGTCTGTAACCATATGTTTAATTAGATTAAAGGCAGGCAGTTACATTGGACGCAAGAGCTCAGCACGATGGAAACCAGGAGGTGAGAAGGAAAATAACAGCGAAAGAAGTCTGGATGGGAAAAAAATGTGTTGCTGCACAATAAAATCCACAAGTTCTTCTTGCCCCTCAATAGGTTGTCCAAAAAAAAATGTCCAGTGTGATGCTCAAAAGGACCCCACTATGAAAATATTCTTGTTGCAATTCCTTTTATGTGTGATAAAAGGTAATAAGTACTGTATTAAATATATTACAGACGAAGACACCAAAGCTACTACTGTTCTGGATAACACTGGTGTAAAGGTAGACACAAACATTATTTAGGAAACTGAAATACTTAAAGTTCCAAGTCCCTGGAACATGACATGGCCATGACATGGCTGTGTGCACCAAATTAAAGGAGGCAACTATAGGGTAAATTATAAGGTGCCATAATTCAAGTATTCAAAATCCTTGAAGGTATTGACAAGGTCAATTCCATGAATGTCTTCAGCTTGGACAGTGAAGCATGAGAACGAGGACAGTGGGAAATGAGGGGTAGTCCAGACTGAGAACAGGAGGCACGTCTTTACACAAATGCTGCTGGAACAAGGACTTCCTTTAGACTGTCATCCTGTTAACAAACAAACAGCAACAAACGATAATCTCCCCAAAAAAGTTTCTGATGTTAGAGAAACAGATCATGGGGTCAAATGACAATTTTGTTTTTCCTGAGTCTGTGACATGGAGTGCGTCGACTGTGGTGCAATCAGCATTCACAGGCACTGTCACCAGTGACAGGAAAAGATTTGCTCCCAGCTCCTGCACTTCCCACAATCAGCCCTCCATGGCGTAACTTGGAAGAAAAGGGAGAGGAGCGATCCTTCACTCGTCCAAGGGCAAGCTATTAATTTGCCTGCTTCTGAGAAAGCACTGGTAAACTTCCTGTCACAGTGCACTATTTACATTCTCTCATGTATCCAGGGGGACACGGATACTGTTACCGGGGAAACGGTGTCTCATCACCGCCAGCTGCTGCCACTTTCCTGCTATCAGCTCTTACAAAACAACGGGTTTAAAGCAGGGGGTGGAAAGTTGGTTGATGGATATGTATTTCCACTGTACAAACTCCACTCTAATTCCACCCCTGGCAAGCAACCATAAGTTTCAGACAGAAGTCTTGTTTACCCTCAAAAAAACAGCCCTGAAAGGGAGGCTTCTTCTCCAGAGACTAAGGGAATCCTATGTTTGATTTAAATGTCCGCAATCCTCTTTGGGAGAAAAAAGATGTTTTCAGAGTCATTCTCCGATGCCAGGAAACGTGACATTATGGCAGAAAAAAAAAAAACGCAGGGAAATCCATTCTAAGATGTACTGTATGCCACACTAGTTGTA
Source organism: Lepisosteus platostomus (assembly GCF_059453375.1). Classification (NCBI taxonomy): domain Eukaryota; kingdom Metazoa; phylum Chordata; class Actinopteri; order Semionotiformes; family Lepisosteidae; genus Lepisosteus; species Lepisosteus platostomus. Next base: position 5,339,554 of record NC_142613.1, read on the forward strand.
TGCCATACTGTACATACAGTTATGGACAACTGTCAAGAAATGACTAATGTTATTTTTAGATTCTTTACAGGCAAAAAAAAAAATATGGTGACTTTTTTCAGATTTCTTTAACCTTTTTCCTTTCTGGAAAAATATATTCCTTTTCAGAGTTGTGCACAGTGCTGACAAAGTCAGGACTGAATTCCATACTTACACCTCCAAGATAGCAAGCTACAGTTCAGGATGATTCAGAACAGGCAGACGGCATCACAGCTTGGCAAATAAGAACAGTTACACTTCTAGACGGTTGGCCATTCAGGCCATTAAGCCCATTAAAATGCACAGTAAGTTAGGTATTCTCAGGTTCCAAGAACACAAGGCAGATTCTTTCTTTACTGGAGCAATTGTGAATTTTCTCTGGGAAACAGCAGTCACCCTTACCTGAACACTTGTACAGCTTCCGTGCCTGTGCAATGTCGCCTTTACTGAGCCTTGTCCTCTGACCAATGGGAGGCCGCACTCCATTCACATCGTATCGAGGCAGTATGGTGTCTAAGAAGATCCCTCTAAGTCACAGAAGAAGAAAACCATAAGGAAAAGTCAACAATGGGGGAAAAGCGGCAAAATGAAACGGAGAGAGAGACCTGGGATTATCTTTCAGTACATTCCAACAGCGGCTGACAACCTCCCCAGAACTACACAATCTGGTGGGTAAATATAGACTGTCTCAAGTCTCGAGGACAAGACTGTTGGGATTCCCCTCCCCTCCTATTAGGCAGAAAGAGCCAAAAAAAGACCTTTAGGAAGGTATACAGTAGTATACCATTTTTATACATTTTTTATATGAGGTTTATGGGCTACATCCTCTCTCTCAAACTATTTCCATTTTCGGTAGAGCTATGATTTGAGCAACCATGGTGTTTCTTAAAGCACACAGAACCCAAAACTACACACGCACTCTTTGACCCCAGCTCTCCCAGGTGCGCTTCAGTAGGCCGAGCTGTGACTAGTTTAATTCTGAGTGCGCAAGACATCTGCCAAAGCAAACCAGTGCCAGAGAATAACACCTGTGGAGACATTCAGAGTAACAGGGTTGGGAGATTTGTTTGTTTGATGAGATTAAGCCGATTTTATTCAGATCTTCAACTTAGTGTGCCAAAAGGTACACAAAAACAAAGACCATATTTTGGAGTCAGTTTCTTTTTTTTCCCCAGAAAAATCCATCTCTAGCACTGTGATATGTTATCTATTACAGAGGAAACCTGAGATCAAAGAAGCCAACCCATTAACACCACCTTCCTTCAGTCCTTTAAGAAACAATAATTCTCCTTTCTGTAAAACAATGCCATTCCCCAAATGGAATTCCGACAGTGAATGTATATTCCATGGACAGAAATTCGATCTACAATAACACTCCCTTAAGGACTATAAATTGTCATTGCATATGCTGATCCAAATGATATTCCAAAGGTGCCGGACCACTCATAGATGTGGAGTCACCAGTTCTCTTATAGGAACAACTCAAGCCAGGTTCTCAATGAAGGACCTAGGTGGTCCTATAAGCTTCGAATTTGCCTGTTTCGCAAAGGAACCAGCTGAAGCTTGAAGAAGCCCAGAATTCAGTTTGGCATGGGCAAGGTTGGGAAAGGATCTGGGGAGCTGGAGCTCTAAAAGGAATGTGTACTACACAAGAAAACAAGGACCAGAAGGCTCTGGTCTTTTCACTTGCTGTTCCAGCTTGACATTTTGATACTTTGTAGTCTTTTTTTTGCCAGGCTGAGCGAGGGTCTGATCCCACTCAGTTCCCATGGCGACATGCTCATCAACTCCAGGCATGTGCAAACAGTGGGGCCTCTGAGCTAACAGTTTAAACAGTTCCTGCTGGCTCTCAGAAACAGCCCATTGGCTGATGGTGAACACGGCACTCCAATTGGTTTCAGGAGAGACAAAGACACTTTGGCAGATCTTTATTTGACTTGGCCCTGCTCTGCTCACAGGCCAAAAACTATCCAAAACAGTTCAGGATGTGTGGAAGACGGAGACAAGAGGACCTGTTTCTGTTGTTGAGGAGCCACTTCGACTCATCACCGCCATCCATGAAATCTTTAAAACAACAGCCAACACCATATGAGGGCTTCCCACAGAGACGATCAATTCAAAGCTAATTAAGCAAAACCCTAAAAGCAGATATAAACAAAAGCCTGACAAACCTTTTAAAATATGAAGATGCCATATAATCATGTCAAACAATATCCCCATTTACAATGCTGGTTAATGAATGTTGTAAAGAGGCACAGATCCATGAAATTCCTCAAAAGTATAATGCCAGACACTATGTACTGGGCTAGGAGCGAGAAAATGAAACAAGAGGAAAACCCTAGTTTAATCTGATCCCTGGTGGAAGTTCCAGATCATGACCCGCAAAAGGAAAGATTACCATGGAACACTGAAGATAACAGAGCAGGACATTGCATGTCAGACACCTCAAATGTGCTTCAAACAGATTGCTTAGGAATGTAAACTAAGCAAGATGCCCACAACCCCCCTCACTTCATTCAAGATGCTTGATAGTGAAGTGCGAAGCATTTCTCCTTGAAACTTTACAATGTTTCTTTTAGTGCTGCCAGAATCTGGACGCTGTTGTTCTCTCCCCTAACAGATAAAACGGTGAATTAGGTTAAATGGCGCACTTAATAGAGGTGTCACAGCAAAACAATCAATGTGATGTATGACTGGGCTGCTCTGAGAAGAGAAGGAGAAAGCTCTCAGAGGCTGAGATGCTCGTGAAAAAGGTTTTGCGTTTAATCACAATGATTAGTTGTTGCACATAGCACTATTTAAGGGTGTGTCCTGCTGATTAGGTAGAGCAGAGACTTTAATACAGTCATGCTCGATTCTCAGTTATAATCTTTTGGTAATGACGAGAGCTGCCGGGACAAACGAAGGACATAACAGCAGTAAGAGTAAATAGTCTGGACAAGGCCTCCTGGCACTAAGCCCCAGTTAGTGCAAAACAGCCTGTAGCTACAGAAACTGTCTGTGGAGTCTACAGAACATGCAAATGAATCCACTCAAGGATTTAAAAGATATATAAAAAAGGAAATCTCAAAAGGATAACAACACATAAACGTTACTTCAGCTCGGGTCAGTCAATGATATGGTTAAATTTCCAAAAACTGTGGATCCTCTAAACAACGGAAAGGATTCCAAGTGTCTTTTCCAAAGCCCACATGCAGCTGTTTCTGGAAGGACTGTACTGAACCAGCATCTCCAATGAGGTTCAGTCCAAATCCTTCTAGATTGGCCAATTTTTCCACAAACCCTCTGCACTCGCTGGATCACACACTATCCTGTTTTCAGTCTGCTCTCTGCGAGCTCTGCACAATCCAGCTCAGACAGCCTCCAGCGTGAAACTGCGAGCGCGATGGAGAGAAAAAAAAAACTCCCTCCACACAGCTGGTTCTCATATTACAAGAAACCCGTAATCATCACAAGCTGGCTAGTCATTCTCTGTGCTTGTGTGTACAGTCAGCCTGTGTTGTCCCAAACATGTGGGAAAAGGCAAGGAAAACAGCTTGGGAAAACTGGGCAACAGACTACAATCCAGGAAGGAACATTGACATTCCTGATCGTATTTGGTGGTGCTTTAAACATTTCCTTAAAGACAGCATGATTCTTATTCATCTTCTCTGTAAGAACTGTATGCAGCCAAAACTCAAAGTCTTGACCAACTCTTGTCGGCATTCTGAAGACACTGAACAAATGTCATCTTACAAACACTGGCAGTTAACCATTTTAAACTTCTCTTCATGTTAATCTTTTACTGGGTCTTTGCTGTCTTTTTCTGGAGTTTCAGGTGTGGTCCAGACTACATGAGCATGAATATGTTAAAAAAAGGCCTTCACTTGAATCCCATAAAACCAATTTATTCAGAAGACACCGACCTGGGGTGATATAAGTATAAGATAAGATCACTTTATTAGCCATATACAATTTCTTGCATTAGGAATTACTTTTTTCACCCCTGGAGCAGTTGGGGTTAAGGGCCTTGCTCAGGGGCCCAACGGAGTAGGACCCCTCTGCCGGCCGCGGGATTTGAACCAGCAACAGCTCCGCCACCAAGTCTTCATAACTAGATGAATTTCAAGTAGGTGGCAGTGTCAGTATGCATGGGCTGCAAAGGAGCAGGTTAAGGTTTATTCCATGCTGAAAGGAAAAGAAAAGAGAGACAACGTTTAGGCACACCCGAGGAAGGCTCCACAGCCAAAACATTGTTTCTTTTCTTTTCCTTTCAGCATGGAATAAACCTTAACCTGCTCCTTAACTAGATGAATGCAGCTTGAGTGTAATTAGAGGATAGCTCTCATATTGGCGACATCACTTAAAAAATAATTGGGGAGGGGCACAGGCAGAAAAAAGAAAAGTAACGCTTTGCACAGCCCAAATCAAAGACATATGCAAGTGAGAAGTTGCTGTTGTAGCTGCTCTGACCATTACAAACCTCAATCACCCAATTAAATGTCTCCTCTGTCCTAAACAATAGCTGGTGAGATGTGATATATAGCAGAGTAAGTAATGGGCTCTCCAGCCAGTCCATTAATTACACAATACAAAAAATATATATATTTGGAGAGACTTCAATAAAAGCAGATTGCCTATTGTCATAATATCTGAAACATATGTGAAATATTGAAGAAAGGAATAAAATAAAGGCCCAGCGTTTCGACTGTTTAAGTCTTCTCCTGGTGTGAAAGTACTTTTCGGTGCAGGATCAGCCTCTGCTTGGTCTTTTGCAGCCAAGGCAAATTGAAGCACCTCCCCTGTCTGAATTCTTTTTGTTCTGTTCAATGCAAAACCTCTTCAGCAAAAGTCACCAAAAAAAGCTATTTGTCAACATGCTTTTAGGAGGAACCAGCCACCATTTGTCTGGCTTGGGATAAATGAGACACTTGTGATGAAACCTCCTTCTTTTTTCATACCACACGGTGCCTGCTTACCAGTGGGACTTCTGAGCAAGTCTCTGGCTTGCTCTCAAAGTTCTGCGGCGCTTATAATTATGCGTTTCACGTTTTAAACGAATCAAGGAATCCGCAAATTATCACTTGGTCCGGAACAAATGATAGACACATTTGACACCCACAGCATGAGTAATTTGATTAAAGCAGTCTGATGGCTACTGCCATGTTACTGAGGAAGTAACCAATACAATGTTGCTTGGAAATTAAAAAAAAAATCTTAAAATAAAAATGTGCCACCACCAATACAGTATGCCATATTTATTTTGAAAACCAAGAATGTGGTAAAACATTATGCAAAATATAATATTGCTTTGAAATGTACAGAGCTCAGTCTAAATCATGTCAGTCACAGCAATGTATTGGCTACAGTATATTGCAAGTGTTTAAACAGCTATGTTACAATACCTACAGTTTGATTTTTGTAGGCAAGTGTCATCAAATATTTGACACTGGCAAATGCTTTTAACATGCATGTGTCAAATGGCTGAGATTCAGAGTTTCAGTAGCTAACATCCAACAGCAGATCTCTAATTATCTTTGCCATGTTGTCCTGTTCAGTGTGGTCTACATGTATATGCCAGGCAGAAGATGCATGCTGTTCTTTTCTTTAACATTTCATTAAACATTTAAAGCAATATGAGACAACACACAAGAAAATGGGAACTCACACATAAAAGTAGGCTGATTAAACAAGAAACGTTGACTTTGATGCCACAGTCTGTGTGGTAGCCAAACGTGATGTGGCCATACCTCTATCAATTAAAACTATTTCTGGAAACCAATGCAATCGAGTGAGATTTAAGGATATCTCAGTCTCCACCCAGCTTGTGAAATAAAATCCATCCTCTTCTATTGAAATCATGCTGCAAAGTTAGGCCAATATTAAATGTACAGTACACTTTGTAAATGGCTTGGTGTGAACAGGACTATACCCACACACAATCTGCTCCTCACAAGCAGGGAAGGATTAAGTGAATGAGACTGGCATCTTAAAGGGGGCCTTTTTGTACATTAAATTGCTTAAACTGATCCTCCAGGTGAGGACAAATGTCACAAAAGAGAGTAACATCAGAGTGCCAGAGCAGCCAACTGGCCAGTTTCCAACCTCATGGGTCACTTTCCCCAGCATGCATGCCAGTTCCTGAGTGAAGAATTTAATCTGGCATTTTTTTAAAAACATGTTGGAGGTCAGGTACAGGTTATGATGACGCTACGTGAAGATGCATAATGTTCCTACACCATGTTTCTATCCACACATTTTGCAGTAAATTGTTGCAACAGCATGAGCACTGGCCCAAGCCCTGCTGCAGAGTAATAACTGCTGAAAATAATAACAAATGCAGCCACAGTCATAGTAGCACCTGGGCCACAGCCACCATTATCATTTATAATAAAAATATTAAAAAAGTATCATCCAAACACCAAGAAACGTCCAATTATATACAACATTAATTCTATCAAAATATAAAGTCGTTTAAGGTATGTGCAGTATGTGGCTACTTTTGCAGTTCAAAAGTAGCCACTCTGTACAGCTTCATTACGAAAAGTTAGCTCATCAGCGAAGACTACTAAAAAAAAAAGTGAAACCGGTTTCAAACTTTTTATTTATAAAAGATTGCCACAATGTTAACTATGGAAAGGACTTATTGGTATGCCACTTAACACACCTCAGCTATAGGTGGATATATACTATATATTTTTTTCGCTGCTTTTTAAAAGATGTACTGTCGTTCTTCCTCAGTGGGCTTGAATGCTTCTTGCAACACTAATTTCCTTCCCCCCTAAACACTCCTTGGTCCCAAGTCTTTTCATGAGCAATATTCCACCTGGGCAGGCACTTGACATTTGTTCACCATAGAATAACCCAACCCAAAGAAGAATAGAAAAAAAGGTCAAACATGAGAGAGCCCACAAAGATTAGGTAACTAAACAACAACGTAATGCCAAGGATATAAGCTGCTCCTTTCAAGACCGCACATAGGGTTCCAGTGAAAATGGAAAGTCAATTAAAAGATCGTACAAGTCTGTAATAAATCAGATATCAGTAAAAGGAATTTGGAAAGGAAGTTTTGAAAAGCTCGGGTAGGATCATATGCTGCTCTGCAGCAGACACAGTAATAACTCAGTCACTGAAGTATGCTGCAGCAGGCCGTGCTGGGAGGGACCTGAGAAGAGCTCATGGAAAAGAGCTGAGTGAGATAAGGAGCCTTGAAGACTGTAAACATTCTTTTCCAGGACACCTAACCACCCCAGCCTGTTCTCCCTTCCCCTGAAACGCCTTCAACTCGGTTCTTAAACGGAGGAGGCCGGTGGGACGTTACTGCGAATTTGGCTCCACATAATCGAATATTTCAGGCCAAGGCCATCGTCTCCAATTTCAGATTTGCTGATGAATGTAGGTATTTTCAGGAAATGGCAAACGGTCTTTAAAAGATGGGACAAAAGTTCGTCCTCGGGCGACACCAGGCTGACTGTGGGGGAGATGGCAAAACCAGGAGCACGGGCAGGAAAGCTCGCTTGTGGATCTTTATGCATATCATCAGACTTTCCAATTATTAATAACTTCCTGATACTTCAGAATTAACTCATTTCAAACTTAACCGAAATTGATTCAGCTTACAGTTCACTTATGATAGTTTAACACCACATTTGTTCTGCATTTTACATTAATGCACATTTCTAGATTTCCTGGGCTTTAAGGCACTACACTAGGGCTACTCAAACTTCAACAGAAGCAAGAATTAAGGATCAATTCAGTAACTGCTATGTTTTCCAGGTTATTTCCAAGTTCCTTGCAACCTGTACTACATCAGCTATATTAAGAGTGTCACTGAGCTGTTTATAATGAACTCCCCTAACGATTACCTGCATATTATTCACAAAAAAAAACAATTATTCACAGCACTCTGCAAAGGTATAATTCAGTACAAATGTGTTTCTTATTGGAAATGAGTGTATTTTTCAAAATCTAATTAAACAACTTACCAATAAACTCAGACGTTTTCTCTAGTCAGATATCTGATGACAAGGGGAAAATGTCAGCCAAAATTATAACGGCAAAAACCAGAGACCATACCTGCTGGCCAACAAAAACTGCTGTTGCCTCGTCAGGGTGCTCTGTAGTGTTGTAGTGTTGTCCAACAAAATCATTATGGTTTAAAGGCACTAGGCACTAGGTTTTCTAGTTGCCATAAATACATTTTTCTTATTATATCCCGGTCTTCAAGAACAACAATCCTGTGAGTATGTGGGAGTTTTTTTGCCAGAAACTCTGGACCCAATTTGAAAGCTTACATTAGTGCTAATTACATCAGTTTATTCCTTTTTATTAAGTCTAAAGATGCTGTTGATTTGAGGAGACAAGGACCTGTGGCCCCTGACTTACTTCTTTAAGTAGTTTGAGAAGCTGAAATACAAGACCTATAAGGACGATGCAATGAGTAGTTTGAAAATTCCCATTAGAAACTGTTCAGCAGAGTTAACAATTTGACAAACATAAGGAGGAACAATAGCACAGCAGCAGTGGATAATTGAATAAATGCCCAAGCAGAAACAATTGAATACTGTACATTTGGAGACGAGCCCTGGTTCACATGAAGCGTTCAAATTCTGCTGCTGGCCTAAGGCAATGAATGACAAACAGGCCTTTATTCTAACTACTGTATATGCCAAATGCTGAGAAAAGACTAAAGCGCTACATGTTCTCTTACAATTTAATATAGTCTCAATGTTCTTTAAATATCTAAAAAAGTGCTATTATCATGATTCCTTTTTTAATGTATTAACATTATTTCTACAAAGGTCTCTCTTTTACCAAAAGTCTTCAATTCTTCAAGGTAACCATTTAGGATCACATTTAGTTTCCTGTTATCGAACCGCTTGCTATAAAAAAACTGTACTTAAACTAATCTAATCAGTAATCAGCAGTAATGAAACATATCATTTATGCAGGATTCTCTGAACCTGTCGCTCATTGCATAGATAACCTATGTTGTGACACCAATACATACACCAGCTCTGCTATACTTTATCCTGTATAAAGTCATCACAATGTACACTGTTTTAAACACAATGTATATACAAGAAACTTCTAAAAAAGGCCACGATAGTTAAAGAATGTTTAGGTCACAGACCTATGTGGCGATGTTCTGGAGTTACAAATGTGTGGGGGTCATCAAGGTCCCTCTTTAACACATGATTACCATGATATGCTGCTGGTTCCTTTTCTAGAATTTGCCAGAGAGTACAGCTTTCCACATCTGGGATGCTGGACACCTACCGGGAGAATGTGTTCCTGGCATAGTGCATAATGCTGTCAAAATCATAGGTTTCTCCTAAGGAATCCACTTCCTCCGGCTCCATCTTCAAGAAGTTATACTCCTGGCCTGTCAGAGGACAAGAAAATGTAGAAAACCATACTGCACTCAGATGAAAAGATTATAAAGCCAGCAGAACACACGGACATATGATTCAATTATTATGAACTTATTTGGCTTATTTTTGGAACATTATGTATCTCTTCAGTTATCATGCTATGAAAAAGCATTGTGGTGGACTGAATGTGAACTATTGTACCGAGAAAAGTTCCAAGAATATAATATCCTTGATTTGTTTTGGGATTTAAAAAAAAACCACAACACGGAAACAGGAACAGAGGAGGCCGAAGTTTCCGGCTTGAGAAAGAGAAGTGTTTCCTTACACAGACAGCCACAGGCCCTGGACAAAATGCTATAGTCTTTCATTGCATTGCTACCAATCTCACTTAGATACAGATACCATAACTGGCAAACAATATAGTGATACATTTATACACTTAACATGCACTGCCATAGGCCAAGGATTCTGCTTTTTATTTTACCTATATTATATATTGATTTGGCTGTGGCTTTGACACAAAGCAGAAATCACCTATGCAGCTGGGGAGTAGAACAATTCAGGTGATGTAACTTGTTTAAAAGGTACAACAGCAGTATCTTACCCAAGATTTGAACCCAGAGCCCTAACCACGGCTCCACATTCGCTTCTCTATTCATCTAACACACCGTTAAAAAAGGAATGTGTTCACAAGTGACTCCATCCCGTACCCACTCCGCACCTCAGCCCGCAGGAGGAGTCACCATGGTTACCTGGCTGGATGTTCTCCCGAATGATGCTGACGTGCTCGTCTCGATCGGGCCGGGTGTGCTCGTGCCAGAACCCGATGACGTGGCCCAGCTCGTGCACCACGATGCCAAACTTGTCGCAGTTCTTCCCGATGGAGATGGCCTGGGGGCCACCCCCTCTCCTGCCCACATAGGAGCAGCATCTGCAGGAGGGAAGAGGCAAGGGGACTCACTCAGCTCGTTGGGAAGAGAATGGCGGCCTCAGTGAAGGATGATACGGAAGATTTCCAAAATCTGATCCCCCCCCAGAATCCCCCCCAACTTCCATCTGGGCCCTCAATGACTTAATGCAACCCTTCAGGGAACGGTTACATTTGTGGAATCAGATCTTCACCATTTTGCAGTCTCTTACACAGCTACAGCAGGGGGCGTCCAATCCTTGCTCTGGTTGAGGGCCAATGAGTCTGGGAGCTTTCATTCCAGCGCAGCTCTTAACAAGTTCATCAGCTGGTTAGTGGCTTAGCTCGATCAATGGAACAGTTTTCCCCTGCCCCTCAGGTCCTGCCGCCGAAACGAGACCTCGAAATCCTGTAGACACAGCGGCCTTCCAGGAATGGGGCTGGAGCACCCTGAGCTACACGGATTTCAGGCTGGCAGCTCAGCCAGTCTCTCTTTAAGAGGAAGGGCACTTTAGGACACTAATAAAATCATTTTGAGGAATGTCAAACAGCAGCTATGAGCGCTCAAACCAACTCCAGTGCTACTGTGTCAAGATTTTTGACAAGCACTTGGAATACACCCAAAAGACAGAGAGAAAAGGCAAAGACAATTAGAACAGTATGGTGACTTTGCCTATGGACTAAGGGACGTTATGGACTAACGCTCTGTCCCACGGCACACTGCTGTGACAGTTAACACATGTTCCACCCTTCAGCAAAGGGAGCCTACTCTCTAATTTACTGTTAACGTGACGTGGCCAAGCCATGAACTCCGAAGGCTTTCCTTTGATTTTATTAAAGTGGAAAATACGCAGTGGTACTACTGAAATTACCAACTCCCACTGTTTTGTATGCAGAATATTTGAGTCTGAGTCGCAGTGAAACACAATTCCTTTTTCCTTCTACTCTGCATCGCTGTGAAAAAGTTAAAGTAATGGAAAATACTGACAACAAAAACAGACTGCATACATTTATAGTTCCAAAGCCATATACTGTAATTTACACAAGGGATTCCTTTCTAGAATTCTCTGTTCAGCTCCTTAGAAAATGTGCAAAGACTCCAGACCAGCAACCACACTAATTCCAGCAAAGATGGGCCTGGCATTTTTCAGCACTGACCAGCAGACTCTCTGGAGAGACTTACTTCAAAACAGAAGAAATCCACAACAATAAATTGAGGACTGAATAAGGAGGGAGTAGGGTACGGGGAAAATAAGGGAATATTGTGGTTAATGACTCAATGAAGTCAGCAGCTGGAGATCAGATACGATGGATGATCACATCCAATGGTAACCTTTCTCATGCTCTGGCCCTTTTGGAATCCTGCGCCAGAGGAAATGACCGCAGACTCACCCACACGGGCGGTAGGTGAAGACTATGTAGCTCTCCTCCAGCGTTCTCTCGATAAATGTCACGCATGTGTGTTTCTCCCAGTGGCGCATCGCCTGTCGGAATATTGCTCGCTGGCTGCCTGAACGAAAAGAAAAGCAGAAAAAACGAGGTAAGAAATTAAGAGTCGAATTCCAAAGTGCTTTCCTGACCTGGTTGGTACGTTCCTGTCGCTGCTCGCAGTGTTTCTGCAAAGTAAACAAAGCACATCCCAGATATCAAGGTAGGTAGTTAGTAACATTCACTTTTTCTTAGCGTTTAACTTCTTATTCCGCTACATGTCCCAATACAGGCAGCAGTGACTAATGTGCCCCAGGGTTTCCCATAATGTTATAACAGCCAAAAAATGACTAACCGCTCATTTTGTACCAAGAACAATAATCTCTCTTTGCATTTATATAGTTCTTTTCATCCCAAAGGATCTGCAAGTACTTTACATATAATGAAGCAGAACCACTTCACCCAGCACTGAAGAGTAGCTTCCATTCTCCCAGGGTGATGAACAACAGCCATTCTGCATCTGCAGCAGCATTCTCACAGCAAGCAAGAAATCGCTTCAATTCCTCAATTAAGAGAGAGCTTTAGGAAGGCTAGTCTGCAATTAGCCATTACTCCAGGATTAACTCCCTTGCGCTTTCAAAAAGTGCCAAGGGATAAAGGCCAAGTAGCCAGGGCCTGGGTTTAATATTTAACAGCGTCCCTGGTCACCATAAAAGGCTATCATTTTCTGAATTACTGGGCTGGAGGCAAAAGCGCCACCTATTGGGCTATTAATACCACATCTAGCAGGGATCTGGTTCTCCTTATGAGATCTCTCAGAGAGCAGGCTCAGCCTGACCTAGCTTCTGAAATCTCAAGACACAGTTTTTAAAATGATGGTCGTATTTTGAGGGGTATAATAAAATGCATACAATTTGATAATAACAACCTTTGAGAACTTTACACTACACACTCCTGGTGCATATAGTGGAATTCGATCTTTGTCATGTTGTCACAGTTTTGTACACCGTGTTCTCCTCTACAATTTGCTTTCATCTCGGAATAGTTCCCAGAAAGCTGGAAAATGCCCAACAGTTAAACAAAATGCTCATGGATTCTATGCAATTCATGGTTATCTAGCACAAATCACAAACCACTGAATTCTGGTCAATCCGCTTTGTCATTTTATATGTTTAAATGTCTATTTTCTGCCTCAGATGAAAGTAGTTTTAAGGTTAACTTGCAACTAAATGAAGTATTTGTGATTCATAAAGGTCTTATGGACACCCTTTTACAAAATAATAAATGGCATTAGGTTTACTTTCATTTTATATCCAAGTTGCCCACAAAAAGTTCTGACTTCCAGAAAACAAAGATTTTATTACCTAATTCGTAAAAATTCAGATGGATGTTCCTAGGTCTTAAAAAGTACATTCTATGCAATGTTGCTACTGGGAGTTACCCATCTTACACTAAACTCCCTGGAAATGTCCCTTGAGCTCTGTCCCTCCCTAACAAGCCACACAGATGCATGGATGTAACACACTAGCAGCCTTCAAAAACCACTTAGATACTATATTTGGAATTCTTAGGTTTCGGGACAGCTCTGATGGTCTCAGTTCCCATCAAAGGTTCTTATTATAGAGCAGACCACTTAGTTCTCAACAGTAGGCAGCTCCACCACAGTGAAGACCTCTTCCCTTTCAGCTTTCAGGAAACTTTAATAAAAGGTGACTGACATTTAGTTTTATCCTAATCTAGCAAGTCTTTAATTATATTAGTTTTTCTTCAGCAGGCACGGCTGACACAGCATGGGTGTAGAAATGAAGCCACTGGATATTTATTTCACAACCCAGACTTGCAATAACAGTCAAAATATTTTTTTCTTAATAAAATGTGTATTTGACTCATTAATTTATTGTTACATCCAGATAAAAATGTTCTAGATGAAGCTTATGGATAGAGTTTAAGAACACTTACATTATATGTTAAGTGTATCATGTATGACCCTGGACTTATAGTAAAGGTGTTTACAAAATATGTTCTGATGTTCACATTTTAAATCTTACATAACACTTGTAAGGCATTTCTGCAAGTTGAACTCATTTGTGACACTTGTTTCTTTATAAGTCTTCACAGTTATATTTTCTGTTATAGTTCTTTGTCTTTTGAGGTTGGTTTATACTCCAAGAGGACAGATTTTGAAAGTAAAGTATTCAGAATACTGAGACAAATAAAACCCTAATTTTCTCTTGTTATCCCATTGACTTGTTCTCGTGCCTTTTTCTGAGCTGAAAAGTGATGATGAACCTCTTTGCTGGGATGCACCTTCATTCCAAACCAGGGCACACTTCAGTGGTTAATTAGTCCACGCAGGAATCTCGTTAACAAGACAGCAGGGCTTGGCCACCATGCTTTCATGAGATTCATGACTCTCATGATCTTGGCTGGAAAGAAACATTTTCAGTACAGCTTCTTAATCACAAACACTTAACTAGTGCTGGCCTAAAAAGAAAGTACTATTTTCTTGTCTGACTGCAGTGTAATTAGTCTATGCGGTCACTTTTTTTTGCTACAAAAGGATTATACAGGCCTTTCCTAATTATAAGCAGTGAATATCAAAGCAGACCTCTTAAGTTTTGCATATTTATTTTCCTCCAAGCATTTCTGCTAAAACTGCTACATTTCCTTTTACAGTAATATCGTAAGGATGATGAGAGAGAAAGTGTAATAGGCAGGTCAAAAGTAGGCACATTTACACATCTGAGAAAAGAAACGTGATTAATACATATTAGGGAAGATATAAAGACTTAATATTAAGGCATGCATGACTGAAAACCTCTTATATCAGTGGCTTTTTAAATTTTCTTAAATAATTTAAGTAATAATAACTAGTAACTAGTAATTTACTTTTCTTAAGAATTATAGTAGCATTTAAGTAATATAATGAAAATGTACAACATATTCTGTTCAGTTTCTCTGTTTTTAATAATTTAGCACCATATTATATAGGATTTTTATTGCTTCTGGTGAGTAACACCTCCTGTTTGGAGTACATTTTGGATGCTGGCACAACTGTTGTTTGAGTGTTTAAGAAAGAAGTCTAATCCTTATTTTTTGTTATTTTCACCTAAATGAAGAATTCCTTTAGCTGCCCCTGTTGGAAGCTCTTTGTGATAAACGCTAAATTAACTTTAAAAAGAGGGGATCTATATGTATCCATTTGCTATAACACATAAGCTACTGTACATTAAATGAATAAGGGAGTATGCCCAATTTGAACTCTGATAAGTTTCATGAACTTAATAAGGAACCACATTTTGAAACATGACTAAATCTCCTGAGACATCATTTGAGGTAAACAGAAGCTTGTGATTCCCACTCAAGATGGAGTCACTAATCGTGGTGAAGCATTCTGTCCAACCTGTGGTGCGTGGTTTCAAGTCATTAAAACTGATGGGAGAGAATTAAATTGATGTTATTATCTGGAGGTGGTGGAGTAATAGACATTCTTTAGATACTGTCTAGAAAACAAGGCAGCAAAGATCGACAGTTTCATACAGCATTTACAAAACTGTTGTATAAATATATCAAACTGAACAGGTTTGACAGCTTCAAACTGATTAGAAAGATTCAAAGATTCGTTGTTTTTTTATTTTCTTGACTCAGGACACAAGCGGTGAATATTTGCCAGACCAAGAACACAAAGATGTTAACAGGCTCTTTAAAGAGTCATGGTCATGTTCTTGATGAGGAACACAAAAGACATACTTTCACAATTTATGAATTTCATACAATACATGAAAACTGGACAGCATTATTGCATTGGGGAATGCTGCCCATTTTAATGTTTTAGGGCTGGGTACACTTCCTTGTTTCTTAGACAGTATGTAGAGAATGTCTGTTACTTCTCTATCCCGAGATAATAACATGAATTTAATACTACCCTATCAGTTTTAATACTTCAAAATATTAATTTAAATAAGTGTGCCTTTTGCAATAGGTCTCTATGGTGTCATAAAAATGGTTTATTCTAGAGCTCAATTCTCTATGCCATTTCATTTCTCCAGTGTGAAGCATGGAATACCATGTCTGGATTATAGCTATAGATAATGGTGAAATCATGGAAAATTACACACTGAATGAATTCATCTGGTAGTTTGTGTCACTGATCAAGATACTCCCTGTAAATCTCATTGAGCTTTAGTATAGCATTAATTCAATATTTATGATTAAAACCTGAATTCAATATTTAACACTTGCATACAGCTTACAATTTCATACCATCTTTCCATCTCTAATTGTCCTGTCAGTTCAATGATTTCAGTCAATAAACTGATTGGTCTATTTAAGAATTGATCATTCAACAATTCTTTTTCTGAGCCAATGATCACCATCCTTCACAGGAAATGCTGTATCTTGCAAAACCCCATCAGCAATGGTTTAAAATGTTTTTGGGACCAGTTTACACCTTAACTACCTTCACTGCCTGTAGACCGTAACCACACACAACCTCACCTCAGCTGGCAGCAGGAATGACCAACAGCTGAGTCACAACATGAGAAACCTTGCAAGAATGTTATGCTCTACCCATCACTTTTCTCAGCAACAAGCTGGGTCTGAAGCTTTTTCCTGGGACTAGCAGCTGGCCCAGCAAAAACCATCTGTTCAGAACGAACAACCGTCACAGAAAATATCTTAGAACAAGAGAGACAAACTGATTGGGTACTGCATTAAAACTCTTCTCTTTCATTAATTTATTACTTACATTTGTTAGTAGCAATTAATAAGTACAATTTTAGGTTATTATAGCTGTTGAAATACAGGTGTCTTTAGAGCGATTTTAGACCTTACCCCAGTAGTCTGATTATCATTGCAGTCCATTGCAGTCATTTTTTTCAGTTGCTAAAAATGTGTATATTTCATTTTTACTACAATCTTTACAACTAACTTGAAAATGATAACTTCTATAAAACCCAAAAATGATTTAAAATTACTGAGTCAATTCATTCACTTAACGGTTTGTAAATTGCCACAACCTCAGAAGGCTATAGGGTCCTTAGGATCTGATTCTAAGCTACCTTTGCTTTAAACTTCAAGTGTCCTAGACTTGCAAATATACATTTTCACTTGGTGTTACAGGACTAGCAATAAGCAAACCATTAGACTCATAACTATATATTCATACACAGGATTTACAGTTGATTACACAAGACTTTCACTTCCTTAAAGGTGTACAGTCACCTATTAATCACTCAGAGCCTGGTTAGAAGTATTATGATACCAATCCCTCTGGAACTGCGTTACGACCCCTGTTCTGACACCACTCTCACAAGTGACAAGCAGATACACGGCCATAACACTCCACTGACTATAAGGCTGTCAAAGGACATTTGTGCTGGATTAAGCTCCTGAGCACTCTCATGTTAACATACAATATCTGTGATACAATATCAGAATATCGGTCGATCCAGCATAAAAGCAACTCTAGCAGCCCGACCGATGCCCTGCTGATTTCGAGATACTCTAGTGCGGCTCAGGTGCAGTCATGCAAAACACGCATTTTCAACAGACAGGAACATTTGGAATGGGGGAGTGCTTTGCATTTCAAGCTCAACCAGACAGAAGGAGAAATGGGAGATTTGGACAGCGTGCAGGGCCACAAAAAGGTCTGGAAAGGGCTCACCACTGAAATTGCCACTGATGACATAGGGAATGACCCCCTCTGGCCACACCCTCTCCGGCCTCGAGGTCGCCGCCCTCCTGCCCCGCCTCCTCGCCCGCCTCCTCAGCCGCCTGGTGTCCCCCTTGGTTTCGTCCGCTGGAGCCCCTGTGCGCGATGGAGAGAGTACAGCTCATTACACCCGAAAGCTGCTGTATAGTTACCGCATGGCCACAATTTGAAGAAAAAATCCCACCACCAAACCAGCTGCTCTGTTTGCATCTGCTCTTTTTTTGCGCCTGCTGTTGAGTCACAGACACTTTATGTCTATGGGAAGGCCCTTCATTTTCATTTGGCAAAGCTCTCTATTTGTTTTGTCTTTATTTATATATAATGGTTTTACTGGGAGATAGGCCAGCTCCAACAGTTCAGTTTCCTCCTTATAGTCCTCTGACAGACAGCAAAATAGCGAAAAGAGCACAAGTCGATTAACTGTACAAAATGCACCAAAGATCGCAAGCATATTTCTGGCTTCACCTCCCGTTACTGTCCATATTTTTTCATTTCTGTTGGTTGTAATACTTCCCACTATTGAGTGTTCAGCTTCAGGTTCATATTTACAACGTGATGTAAATGCCCTGTAAACATGTATTCCAAGAGCGTGACTTTTCCATTAACACCACTGTGAATGAAACATATTTATCCGTGACATGACTGTGTTCAATAAATGAATAAACATTCATTCACTTTGGATAACAACCAGTACCACTGCCTGAAACGGTGTGAACAAAAAAATAAATAACCATAAATAACCATCTGATAATATGTGCTTTATTATTATTATATTTGACTAAGTATTTAAATTCTTTCAAGCATTGAAATGTAATGATTTAGAATTCTGGGCAGCATTACAGTGCAGTCTTTAGCATTGCTGCCTTGCAATGCAGGGGCCCTGGGTTCAATTCCAGACTGGGGGTGCTGTCTGTGTGGAGTTTGTATGTTCTCCCTGCATTTGCATGGGTTTGGTCTGGGTGCTCCAGTTTCCAGGTCATAAAACATAGTGGTGGGTTAACTGGCTTCTGAGAAAACTGCCCTGGTGTGAGTGTCGGTGTTTGTGTCTGTGCCCTGCAGTGGACTGGCACCTGGTCCAAGGTGTAGCCTTGCACCCGCTGCTTGATGAGACCCTGAATTGGATGAAGAAGTCAGAAAATGGATGGATGGATTTTAAAAAAACAAAAAGGACAATGAAGAGTTTGTAACTGTGCAACTTTGTGAGCTAACTGCCAAAACACAACATCCTTCTCAGAAACCACAGCCAAGCCACAATCAATCAAGATAAGGCAACATGCTCAGTATTTCCTTAAATAACACAAAACAGAGGTGGAAACAAAGAAAAATACCTCTGCCCCAGGGGACTCAAATTTCCTAGCGATATTGCAGTGTCTTTTTTGGGGGTGAGGCTGACACGGCCATTAGCTGCAGAGGAAAGAGCTTAATCAAAACTGATACAAGAGGTAGACAAAACAGCACTGCTACAGGCCCTGCGAGCGTGCAGCCCTGCACTTCAGCTCAGATAAACGGAGCTCGGGTGACACCAGCCTTGAAAGAGGAAAAGCTGGCAGGTTTCCGAAAAGCCACGTGCTTCCTGAAACCCCCCTGCACCGCTGGAGTAGGGCAGCAGTCACAGGCCAAACTCAGACAGGAGTTACTGCATTATAATTACCTGCTCAACTGTGCTTTGACAGACTTTGTCCACTCAGCACTGCAGAGACAGTCACAAGAGCTACAGAGCCTGGAGGACCAAACTATATGTTTCAGTGTTGGTGAGGCAGAGCTGATTGCAGTAGAAGCACTCTGCAGCATCTGACTTAATCTGTGGATCAATTTCCTATAGTTTTCATGTCAGGCTTTAGAGAGGAGCAAGAAGAAATGAATTCCACAATGAAAAATAAAGAATAAAATATGATGTTTCTGACTTTCAAGTCTTCTTTAGGACCAGAAGACTCCATGACCAAAATGTCATTTGACTTTTCATACTTATTTTTCAATGCAGAAAACTGTCACAGTGCCATAGAGGAGAACAGGCTGCTCAATTCCAGGAAGAACAGGCTCAATTCGTGTGGCAGAGACAGAAGGTATTTAACCCTCTTCAGTCAATTCTAATGGTGTGCATTAGGAACAGTTATGTGATCCAGGGATATGGTGTACAGTATGAATCAGAATTTGATTTTATAAGATAGTGGCTACAAGTGGAATACAGGAGCAGGATGCCTGAAATTTCACTAACCTAAGAATCATTTCTAACAGCGGTCTAACGAAATACCCAATTGAGTCAAGTCAAATTAATCTTTAGCACTTGAATGCAGCTTACAGAACTTACAAGCACTTAGAATATTCTTTGTAACATCAGAGAATCTCAAGATAATAAATCTGGGAAGGGCTCACTGCAGCATTAAAGCATCAGTTTGAGCATTTTAATCAATGTGATCAATTTAACCTGGTACACTTCACACAAATTCAGAGCCCAGTGGACACAGGCCAGAAACAACCCATTTGCAGCAGCTGGCTTGAGTGGGAAGCACTGACAAGCAACAAGTAGGGGGTGGTGGGCAGACTCCGATGGGGAGGGAAAGCAGCCACATAGTACCAGGGTACAAAACAAGGTAAGGAACTCTGATGTGGGGATAAAACTGCTGAATGTTTTTCAAATCTTTCCCCTTAGACTTGCTGTCAACAAATCTTAGAACATCTCTGAGACAGCACACCACCACAATCCAACATATCCCTTGGAAGTATAGCGATCATAAGGCATACCTATTGAACAAGTAGTCAAATCAGCTCCTTTAATTCCATGCTTTTAGTTATTACCTCTTGTATTATTTATTAATTCCATTCTGATGGTGGTTCTCCATGAAAGAGAGCCCACCAACAGTTCGATACTGACAGGGAAAACATCCAAACAACCAGGTGCTACTGCATCATGTAGGTGGGGCTGCACATTGGTGGTGGTGGTGAAGGGGAGTCTTTATTACCTGCGTAAAGCGCTTGGGTGAAGTGTCCAGAAAAAGCATATTAAAGTGTAAGTTATTATTACTATCTGTCTTCTGTTTTTGGTACAGTATCATTCAAATACCATCTTTTTCAGAAAGTGTCTGAAAACCTTTCTTTTTTGCTAATCTCCTGTCAGTGTTGTAGAGATACAAACATGTCACACAGTGCTGTGAAACCCATTAGGCCAAACATTATACCGAGATCCTCTCCTCCCTTCTTCCTCAGACTCCGGAAGTCTTTGCATTGCTCTGTTTGCACTGGAATAGCAAAGCAAACAAAAAGCAGAAATACTAACAGGGATCAATGAGAACTGTCAACACAGAACGCAAATCTTTTGACAGCTGACTCAGACATTTCCCCTGTGGTAACTTTGTCAGGACAAGAGGACATGTTGAAGATAGGTGGTATCCAGGCAGCCACAGCTGACACGACTTACTGACAAGACTCACCTGTGGTGTCATTTACTTTTGTGATGGTGTGGCGAGTCATGTCCACAATCCGGTCCACCTTGAACATGCGGAGGTCTTCCTCATCAAGGGCTATGTCTCCCAGAAAGGCAGCTGCACAGAGCAAGAAGAAAACCAATGAGTTATCCGGCCAAATGAGTTCAGTCTGGCACCAAAACAATTCTCACACACCAAAGTGAATTCCCCTGTATGGGGCAAAAGTGGAAGAGATGAGACTCCCACTGCATAGCAAATCAATCCACCACACATTTTATAAGTTGCTCAAGCAAATCAGAAAAGCATCTATCTGTGGATGTTTACTCAACATTTGGCAACAAACAGGAAACATTCAGCATCTGGTTCTGCCTTTCACATTAGAGTCTGCAGCTTGCAACAAAATTTATGCCGTTGATTGTTATATTTTAAAGATGTGAGTTAAAGCACAATTTAATTGGGATACATATGCTCAAATGAATTACTGCTGAATGAATCATGTTTTTAAAATATCTCACTGGGCAAGACAGAGTGTCTGCAAAAAATAACTGAAGCGGGTCTGCAGGAAAAAAAATCAAGATCACAGTTTGAAGAAGTTAAAGTAACAGAGAAATCAACAGGGAATTAACACATTTGTAACTGGCTACTCTGCAAAACAATACCAAGCAGCAAAAAGTAAAGCACATGATAAAAATGATCATTTTTATTTATACAGCACCTTTTGAAAACCCAAGCACACTATACATAATGAAAAAAATCCTGAAAAATAAAAATACAAACTGTAAGACATTCAAGCATAGGCCAGTATAGTAAGAGTTTATTATGGCCTATTAAGTGAGTATTAAGTTTAGATTTAAAACTAGTCAATCTGTCTCTCAAAGGGTCACAGGAAAGCATAAAAATGGAGCAGCTACAGAGAAGTCATGGTCATCAGTAATGTGGCATGGAATTCCAGGTACAATGGGCAATCCTACAGGAAGGAGTGTGCACATGGAGGAATTTAGAGATGTATGATGGAACCAAATATTTCAAAGCCTTGCAAGTCAGTAACTTACTGAGGAGAGTTTTAGGAGTGATACAATACTACTTTGATGAAGACATCCTTGTTTTAATGGCTTGTGGTAGGTTACATTGGCTGAGAAAAAGCAAATGTTTTGGAAAAGATAAGGCAGAGTGTGCAAAAAGAGGAGAATGCTTCAAGCTATTAACCCAGTATGACTGCAAACTGGTTCCAGTTTCCAGTGAGATGGAAGTTGTATGGCTTGTTACACCCTGGAACCTTAGAACTCAATGCAAGAGGCTGTTGAGCACAGACTATAATACCAAATAGAGACATGCAAATAGCCAAGAACTTGTTTGATAGGAAAAGCCTGAGCACAAAAGCCATTCAATGACAAGTTTATCATTTCCCTCCCACGCTGAGCCTGTCTGGACACTGCATTCACCAGACTGTGACCAGTCAATTACTGTTTCGGCTTTCATTTAAGAAGAAGATGCACCACTTTTCCTTGTAATAAGTAAGTAAATTCCTTCAGTGGTTTTTCTGCTTGAGTGCCATTTGTGTCTGTCATTTAGTCAGATTTAATCCTATAGCAAAGGGTTTTCAGCACGGCACATAGAAATTTCAATTAATTTCCACGCTCCACCTTATGTGTGTTTTGATTTTAAGATCTGTTCAATGGTCATCATTTTAATTTTTTTTAAGCGTCTTGTACACGTTTTGTTTCGTTCTTTGCTGGGGAGAATCTAATCAGCACTTGGCTGAAAAGAACAATGGGACTTAAGAGTTGCTATGGCAGTGTGCTTCAAGAAAAAAGAAATGTCCACTCAGAGGACTGTCGATGCTGCTTTCCTGCTCCCCGCATGCCAAGATACTGCTGGCTTGCAGAAGTAAGAGGACATTTGCTCCATGTGCATACTGTTACATTGACAACATTTTAACAAGCGTTTTACGTGAGCCAGCACACAAATTAGCTGTGATTTGCTTTTGTCTTAATTTTGCAGTTGATGAGTGACCTAGTGTGTGTGTGTGTGCAAGTGGCAGCAACATTTTAGTATAGGGGTTGCACTGACACTTTAGAAATGCACAAGCTAGCTATCCATATCGGAGACTCCAGTAATAATGCATTTACATTTAAGAACATTCTGGCTTTTGTGCATAAATGTTTGTTTCAAAAATGTTGTTCCATTTGTTGATTAGGGTTGGCATGGTGACATTTAGGCTGGCATTGCTGCACCACAGCTCCAAAGACCAGGGTTCAACTCCTTACTCAAGCGTCTGTCTGTATGGAGTTTGTATGTTCAGTCCAGTTCCCTCCTATCTCACCTGTCTCATAAGAGATAATTGTTAGGGTTGACTGGTTGTTCTAAATTGTCTCCTCTTCTGTAACACTATGACGGACAAGAGTAATATGCTGTAAGTCCCATCTTGCATCATGTGCTTTCAGGATAGGCAATTTTCTGCAATGATAACCAGGATATGTGGCTTATTAATAACAGATGGATGTATGTAAAGTCATTTATTTTTGGATAAAGGACAATAAGATAGAACTCAGTCACCAAAATTAATTCCAATACCATACATCTTTGTGTACAGTGCCTCTGAAATCTTTCCAGACTTGAGTGGTAAAAACATATGTTTGTAATGATGCTGGAGATTGACACCAAGACATGAAATGTAAAGAAGCAGTTTTGCAGAATAACAATTTGGAAACTAACAAAGTGAACCAATAACAGAAGTAACGTATCCTGATGCTATCAACCATCCATAGCATAACATATCACAGTGTCCATGATCGTTCACAGAGGCATATCACTGCACAACATTTTTGGACTGCTCTGAAAATGTGAGTGCTGGCTTCAAGTTTATATAGGGCAGCGTGAGAAATGCACAGTGATTTGTGTTTCACTCATGATCAAAGGGTAAAAACACAGAATAGACACCCTTAATGTCACAACGCAAAACCACTCTCCAAAAATAAAGTTAGCACAATAACTCCTTGCATTTATATAGCGCTTTTCACCTCAAAAGATCCCAAAATGCCTTTTGCATTAGAGTAAATGTGCAATCCAGCCCACACCTGGGTGACTCGCTGTACCCATTCTGTGTTTTGAATGAGAACTATTTTATCAGTTGGACTAAAGGGGAACATTAGGCAGGCTAGACTGTACAAGTACTGACAGGGATTAATCCTAGAAACAAAGTTTAACATCCTTGCTCTTATTAACCACCACCATTGGCAAGGGCGGAGCAGTGGCTCTCTTGCTAAGGATCTGCGCCTGTGGCTGGAAGGTTCCCGGTTCAAATCCCACAGCTAGCAGAGGAATCCTACTCCGTTGGGCTCCTGAGCAAGGCCCTTAAGCCCAACTGCTCCAGGGGCGCTGTACAATGGCTGATCCTGCACTCTAACCCCTAGCTTCTCTCTCCCCACCTGTGTCTCTCATGGAGAGCAAGCTGGGGTATGCGAAAAGACATATTCCTAATGCAAGAAACTGTATATGGCCAATAAAGTTATCTTATCTTATTGGTCTAGCATTTCATTCAAGAAATTCTGGCCTAGAAGGAAAAGCACCACCTACTGGTCCACAACAGAAATTGCAGCAGCAACCTGGATCATTTCTATGGAGGTCCCTAATCCCCAATACTGACCACATCCTGCCTTGCTTGCAATGGCTGAGATCTGGTGAGACCAGAAGGTGGCGCCACTGCTGCTCAAAAAAAACATTACCTGCACAGTATGTCCTAGTTACCTTCTTTTTGACGTTTGTGTGTCAGCTCTTGTTTTCTACTGCACACATTTTGGTTATTAAGGTTTAATACATTTCAGGGTGTTCATTTATCTATAAACAAAGCAATGCCAGAGCAAATAGAACAAAGATAAAAATATTTATTAATTTATCTAAAGACACTTAAATTTGTATCCATTCATAGAGATAGACATTTTTACTGAAACAATCTGAGCACACTACCTTGTCCAAGGGTACAACAGCAGTGTCCCACCCTCGCATTTAACCCACACCTTTAGACAAAATTAGTGTGCTGGTGTAAGTTTGATCTTGTTTCCCATGGTAACTCCTCCAAAAACGCTTCTCAAAACAGATGGCTGGAAAGCATACAGCAAAAATAAACTGGTATAAGCAGTGCATTGAACATTGAAAAGGTATAGAACAGCTCCTAGTGTATGGGAAAAAACACACTGCCCGCTATTACCGTCTACTGTGCTGTATGGACCCCCGAACTTTTAGATCAAACCTAATTGCAATACATTTAACATTTAGATTTGTATAGCCTAAGCTTGTAAAAGATCAAAAAGGTGATAAAAACAGATAAAAATAATTGCTTATTTCCATTGTGACCCATGAATCCACACTTTAGGATTAAATTGCACTTTCAGAATGTGGGTTACAAAAAACATCACCTTACTTAAACACCTGACGTACAGTACGACTCCTGACATGCTGGAAACTGCAACATCGCTAAAGCAATCCCGAAATGTGCTCTTATTAATTTCTAATATTACTAATTGACTTGTGCTTTTATCCAATGCAACTTACACTGTATGCATGCATAAAATGGAGTATTTTACCGGAACTTTTCAGGTGTACCAAAGGTCCCTGACATCGAATCCAAAGCCCTTGCTGTCTGCAGAAGTATGTATAGTACTCAGCCCTATATGCCTTCACCTCCACTCTGCCCCCACACTGCTCCTCTCTTCCAGATCCCTGTCATCACCTTCCTCACTGCTCGCCTACCAACACAGCACCTTCACACAGACATCTGCACCTTTTCACTTCCCAGTTCTGACAGCACAAGTGAAACCTGTGAGTAACAACAATAATAATCATCATCATCCTTACACTTATATACAATTTACAGCTTGGTGGAATCTACATGATTCCTTACACTTATGCAGCGCTAACCTGGACACTCCACTCAATGTGTTTTACAGGTAAAGGAGACTCCCCTCCACCTCCGCCAATGTACAGCCCCCACCTGGATGATGCAACTGCAGCCATAGTGCGCCAGTACGCTTCCCCACACACCAGCCATCAGTGAGAACAGGGTGACGAACCAAGGTCATAGATGGGATTATTAGGAGGCCATGATTGGTAAAGGCCAATGGGAAATGTGGCCATGGAAACCAGGGTTACAACCATATTCTTTTAGAAAAAACGCCCTGGGATTATTAATGACCACTGAGAGTCAGTGGGCCTCACACCAATGAGAACCCTAACCCACAGAGTGATATACAACCATCTTATGCTTCATTCATGTTTTAGCAGCAATCTTCTACAGGGTGCTGGGACTTTTTTCAGGGGCTAACACTTGCAGTGTTAGGAAATGTTTGAAACAAATACCTGTTCCCCCACCCCTTACAACATGAGCATGCACACAAACCAATATATATATATACACACATTCTGGGATTTAGCATTTATCCAACAGTGGATGAGAGTCAAAACCAGGGCACTAAATTAGAGAAATGCAAACGGATTACAAATATGGAATTTTGCAAGTGACAGAAAAAAGGAAATGGCCTTTCAGAAGGGCCTCTAGAATGACATCTTTATATCTATAAATGACTTAATATCACCCTCCAGAAAGTCAATGTTTAGAAAGGAACCAAATCAGAAGCAGACAACACTGAAACAAAAAAAAAACATTTTGGCCATGGCGGATTTAAAATTGCAGAAAGTCAGGAATGCTACTGATATTTAGTACATTCAGATGGCAACAATTATTTCAAGCCCTCATCTGCTTTGAGCTGGTTTAAACAAAGAAAAGAAAAATAATTCAGCAAACCCTGCTTCTTTTCCAGTCTTTACCCAAACAATGGCCATGAAATGGACAAGTATAGACTAGAAAAGCTGCATTCAATTAATTACTGTACCACGAAGAGGGACTCCAACCTAAGCATCAAGTAAAAGGGTAATGTTGCTATAATTAAGTAAACAGATATTTCTATCAGCCATTAAGAGATCTCATGTATCAGTATAACTGCGGTCCTACAGTGCCACAGAACAGCAGTTACACCCCTTGGTCTAAAGGCAGCCATAGACAAAATGTAACTACTAAAATAAGAAACCATCATCATCTCAAGCCACAGAGAATCATGCAGGAGCTGATGCAGAGTCATCCAGAAAATTGACATAATTTAACATTGAACAGTTTCCAGCGTCCAATTCACAGTGATGCACCCTGACATACAGCAGTGCAATGTATTAGTTAACAGGTGTGAATAATTCAAATTCATATTCTGGTGTCAAGCTTCCTATCCCATAAATTCGGGAACCAGAGGCCAAGTGTGTTGTAAATCTGGAGAAAGGAGCAGGTGAGATGGCATTTCTCCTTGACACCTCAAAAAGGCTGCACTGACTCAGGAACAGGTAAAGGTTTATTCCATGCAAAAAGGAAAAGTAGAGATATGACATTTCAGCTGTGGAGCCTTCTTCTGGTGTCAAATGAAGAAGGCTCCACAGCCAAAATGTTGTGAGTCTTTTCTTTTCCTTTCAGCGTGGAATAAACCTGTACCTGTTTTTTTGCAGGCTACGCGTGCTGACGCAGTTAAAGTACCAACCCGCACTCACTCGGTACCGCTTCAAGAGACCTGAGTGGGAAAGAGGTGTGAAATGTGAGGAAGTGCGCTATCCTGTAGTATTAGCATTGCAGTGCCAGCTATGGGAGGCAAGACATTCCCACAAGTAGCTCGTTATTGGCAGTACTGTCCGAGCGCTTCACAAATGGCTGAGAACATTGCTTCTGACTGCAGCTTGCATTTGTCAATTTATCCTAAATACACCAGCTACTCCAGGCATCTAAATGGCCTCCAGAGTTCTCCATACTTAGATTAATTCCATCCACACTCGGTGCCCAGAAAAAGGTGAATCCAAATTGTTTCCTACTTGTTTTTCCAAAATTAATGTTGCTTAATG
This sequence comes from Lepisosteus platostomus, assembly GCF_059453375.1. NCBI lineage: Eukaryota > Metazoa > Chordata > Actinopteri > Semionotiformes > Lepisosteidae > Lepisosteus > Lepisosteus platostomus. The sequence goes on from NC_142613.1 coordinate 5,367,325, forward strand.
GTAGATTTAATGGATAATTACAGGAGAAACACCCACTGTTTTTAAACTGCTAATGGAATTAGTCTTGGCTGAAAAAGGGGAAGGAAGTTCTTAGATGCAAGTCTGCAAAATGGGCGTTTTGGGGCTTCTGAAACTTTTGATTGAAATGGAGGCAAGATAATTTAGGAGAGAAGCTGATGTAGCTTTAGAGGGAGACATCAGATTTAATCCATTAGAGGCATCCTTGCAAAGGTTTGCAACAAAGCTCTTTCATCCCTGCGAAGCTTTCCATACTTTCCTGGACGAACAAAACATCACAAAATCCAAGAAAAATAAATAAATGAGCATTTTGCAACACTTAACAGTGCAGGCCTGTCTTTAACAAAGAAAAAAACAAAAACAAAAAAAAGGATCTGAACACTGCACAGAGGTCAATTTTCCCACTGTATGCTCCACTGTGTTCAGAAGATTTTGCGAGATTCAAGATGCTAAAAAACCCTTTACTGTGGACAGATAAAAAAAAATGTCTGATCCAAAAACCATTTCAATTTGGATAGGGACAGAGAAAAATACTTGGCCTCCACCCTCTGTCATGGATCATCTTCAATGCTTTTTGTCAAGCACATTTGGTCTAACGCACTTTTGTTTGGGTTCAGAAACATCATATTGGCTCTGCTGAGAAATATATTACATTCTGTATTAAGGAGGATTTAATTGTCATTGAAAACCCAGTACGTCTAACATATTATATAGTAGATGCTCTCAAAAGACACACATCAATGCCAAGTGTATGACTTCATGTGTCCTTTAAGGAAACGTTCTCTCACAAGGTATCACCCACTCTAAGGAGATGTATTTAGGTGGTTTTGTACTTATAGTGTCATTATAAAGAGCACCCCACTTCTAGAGTGTGAGAAGGTCATGTCCTTATTAAAGCTTAGTTCTTCACAGTTTATTTTTGGATGCTCTGCCTCTAATTGAAGGTAATGAAACTTTAATTACAGTTCAGTGATTTAAGTAGCTCATCACATGTGGTAAATTGGAATCTGATGGGTAATATCCAGGTAACGACTTTACTAATTCTCCAAAAGACATGAAAATATCAGTTATTCAGTGTTTTTTTTGTGAATTTTCAGTGCACGTCTGTGATGATCACCTTTCTTTTTTGCCTTTCGGTTAGGTAATACTGTATATCACTGTAATATAAGCACTATCTCAGCTTCTCTTTTATGCAACTACTTTAAGCCTATACAGAAATCAAAAGCAGAGGAATTTAGATACATATCCTGTCCTTCTTCTTGCAGATATGTTTTTGGCATATACAGTATTTAGAAAATGTTTTTTTCAGAAGTGGTTACTGACTAGATATTGAAATAATAAACAAAGTTGACATGTAAAACAGTGAAAAAAGATAGGATATTGCCTCAGAACACATCGTAACAAGCAAAGGAAGGAGAAACAAACTCTTCCTTTTAGCAAGGAATCAACAAGACTTCAGTTCAAATTCTAAAAACTTTCTGTGGTAAAAAAGCAGTTGGTTTTCTCTCAAATTAAATTCAAACATTAGGTAAACAGAACTATTTGCTGCAAGATTCTCCTCCCAACACTAAATAGCAAGTCTTAGTGAAAGAATGCTGTACAAAGGTGGAGGGCACCTCTCAGTACTGAAAACAGATTAGGAACTAATGAAAGCAATAAGAAAGGTGTAAATCTCAAACACAAGAAGAGGCAAGCCATATTCACAGGCATGAAAAACCAGAAAGTTCACTTATCTCATCTCCCATAACACAGCCATGAATAAAAAATCTGCACACATTTCAAGATCTTTCACTGTCATAAAACAGCCAAGAGAATGCATAGACACACAGTAAGAAGGTGAGTATTCTAATGACAGAAGCTGAAGCTTTTTCAGGGCTGTATCCCTGCTGTGTCACCACATTGCATGTTCATGTACGCTCCAGAGCTCATGGAAAGTAACAGAAGGATTTCAGATTATGGCACGTAGCGTACAAACAGCATTTCCCAATTCATTTCTGTTCATCAAATAAAAGGCAAAAACAAACTTTACATCTGATATTAGTGTAGGTTGTGATATCAGTAAGATTTATGGCTGGCTCTACAAGCCTTGAACGCAGGAGCAGACCTCCAGATGCCTTTCTGAAAACTTTAATGATTTTTAAATTAAACGTCTTCTAATTTAGGATTTGTTTTTCTGTTTCTAACAATAAATAAAACTCTAGTGAAATAATCAGTAACAACACTTTATGACCTTTTGCGATGCAGCTTTCTTATTCTGATTTGTCTTACTTGAAAAGCTTGCTAACAAAAAATCACGCAAGTCATCCATCCATCCACCCATTCTTCATCAGTCCAATTTCCTAGCCATGCCAGCATGTCGGAGAGCTTTCCCCGTAACAGATTCCAGGCCCTCCTGGAGGATTCCCATCAGTTCCCAAGCCAAATGGAGGATATTGTCCTGAAAATGTCCTCTGGGCCAGCCTCGAGGTGTTCAGCCAGTGGGCCATGTCCCATATGGCTCCAATGGAAGTCTTCCAAAGGTGATCTATATCAGGTGCCCAAACCACCTTAGCTAGCCCCCTTTCAATCCCTGTAGGAATAGCCCCTGTCCTCTGAGGCACTTTTGGATAGCTGATCTCCTTATTCTGTCATAATAAGTAAGCCCAGCAAGCTTACTTTCACTGCTTGCGCTCTCAGTTTTATCCTTTCAGGCATTTCCCTAAAATTCAGGACCTATTTATGACCGTTCATGGGCGAGGATGAGCACAGAGATCAACTTGCAAACCCGAAGCTTTATCTGAGAACATCTCAGCTCCTGCTGCACCACTGACAGATCAGCACACTGCCTGGAACAGTGCAGGCACCACACCAACCTGCTGATCTCCCACTCCTATTATGCACGGCTCATGAAGAATATCCTGAGGTACTCCAACTTCTCTAGCCATGGCAGGTGCTCGCCCACCTCCCGGAGAAAGCAATCCATTGCTATTTTCTGGAGACAGCCCTGACGGATTAGATTAGACACACCCAGCAGAGTAGAAAGTAATTATTTCCATCCCAGTTGCTTCACATGTAACGTTGGAATGTGTGTCGGAGTTCACAGTCAGGACAAAGGAAGAAGCACATCATCATCTGCAAACAGCACAGACGCTAACTCGAATCTACCAAGTATCACACTGGATACTTTCAGGGCCTCATCTGCACCTTGGCATCCTGTTCTTGAAAATCACTAACAGGAACAAGGACAGGAGATGCCCCTTAGAGGAGTTCAAAGCTCACCTTGAACAAACTCAATAATGCCATTCAGCTCTCACTCCAAAAAAAAAAAAAAAAAAGAACCAGACAGCAAGCAGAAGCAGTGCTGGAAACCAATAGTCCCACAACACCTCCCACAAGACCCCTGAAAGAATTTGCCTTCTCTAGGTCACCGTACTCTCCTACAGTCAAGACTGAATCTGTAGTCTATACATATTTATCCTGAATCCAGAAGCTCTATCATCACAGTAGGCTTGGCCAGCTGATCCGTCTCAAATAAGTAGACAAATGTGTGAGTATTGCTCAAAATTGCTTTCCTCTTTAATTTGACAGGTGTCCTTATCACTGGTGTCCACTATAGTGTCCTAGGCTTGCCATCAGGCAACAGATTTCCATAGCTGCCAAAAACCTGAGGGTCTGAACACAAACCACTCTGACTCAGTCTCTAAAACTTAACCTGGAATAGGAGCAGTTATTTTTAAGGTGCAGAAATCTTTCCAGATGGAGCCATCTAACAGCCATTCCCAAATGAAAAACACTGATATACCCATGTGTCAATTCCAACACATTGCCAAGTGGTGTTCAGTTGACAGCCCTGACCCTCTCTTTACCTGAGTGTCCAGAACATACGACCATACAAGAACACGATGGTCCATAATGGTACACCAGCCTTGCATATAACCCTGCTTCGTTAAAGTGAGCTTCAGCAGAAAAGTTAGCTTATAATTGATGTATAGGTATAGGCAAGACTAAAAGTATGTTAATAGCATGTAATAGAACAGCCCCTGGTCTTGACAAAAAAACAGACAAATCAGAATTTGGTTCTAGTTATCAGGGCCCCAATTAAGTTATTTAAAACAATTCCTACAAACAGGTTATGTATTAGAGAGCATCCTTTACTAACTGTGCAGATCAGATGCTGCTATGTTACAGTGTTCAGTGTTCAGAGTTCTCCTATGACTTCTCATTCCACCTTATACTATATAAATATTACAATATACTATATAAAGTCAGAAAATTTCTTCTTGATGCTTCAAGTGGCAGATGGAAGCTCTTGCCCATCCCATCTGGAACTTATCTGCAGTAAAGTTACAAAAAGTTTAACAGCCATGTTTGCTCATCTATGCAACACAGTTTTAACCAAACTTTTAAACAATTTGATTTAGGCTTAGCAATAACCATGCATGATATAACAGCTGTTACCTTATGCAATATTTTAGGCTCATACAGTATATGACAGCAAAAACTCTTCACAGTGCCGTCTGACTGACTGGAGAAGTATGTGCAGTCTGCAGGTAAGTTGATCTTAAAGAAACTCAGTGTGTGCCACTTCTAGAACCAAGAAAGCACTGAAATGTTCAGACACTGCAGTGAAATGGACTAGACTCCCTGTTCCATGAGCTGCAGGCTTCCCTATAAAATTATGCTAGAACATAACAAAAAGCAATCTGTTAAATGCTACTTTAACTACAGGTTTCTGTAGGTGTAATTTCATTTGAAAAATAAAGTCATTAGCTTAAAATCTCCCATCATTGCCATTTCTATATGACCCACCTGTGTAATACAACTCATGATCTATATAAAAACAGATAAAAAATCCTGGCTGAAAAGGTAAAAGAAGACTTTCTTCTAATGGCATGAAAAGTCACTCAATGAGGGGCCAATACTATCCCTAAGCTTCACACTAACAGGTTATGGATAATTATCAGAGTCAAAACTCCCACAGACATTACAGGCTGCAGAAGGCACCATCTTGTAACTTCCTTGTTCAAGGACAAAAAGGAAATGCTCAATTAGCGCCGCATTCAGAAACTTTAAATTTGTGCATTATACGAAAAATACTAAAATCTCTTGGAATTCTGTCCGAGCACACTACTTAAACTGATTTGTATTGACAAAAAAGGACCAAATCAGCATCTATTAGCACAAAAAAAGAAAGTCCCTATAATAACAGCAAAGACGTGAATAAATGAATAAATGTAATGAACAAGACCAGGAAATGAGACTGAGTCACACACAGCATGTCCATCCTTACCCAAGAGTACACCACCCCAACAGAGCATGCATCATTTACGAAATGTCATCCAGTTTTACAGCCAGGAGTATGTCCTAGGAATTCTAACCCTCCAAGCACAGCAGATCAGACTGAGATCTTAATTTACGGGTGATTTATAACCCAAGGGCTTTCCAACTCTTTGCCATTTTGCAGATGTTCGACTTTGAATTCCCAAATGGTGCTGATGGCGACTGTAAAAGAAAGCTAGTGAAGTTGGGATGGAATGCTTTGAGCCAACGATTTATGCGTGAATGGGGTGGCAGCTGTGTTTCAAATGGATAGCAAGAAAAAGTACAAAATTAAATACATACATATTGCAGAATTTTATGTTTAATAAAAGTTGAATCACTAGTCATTTTCCTTTGCTTTACACCCACCCTTAACCCGACTGACCGAAGCAACACCCACAACAGCTTGGGAGAGATAAAGACGGCACATGTTTTCATCACACATGTTTATTTTCATACGGCACCTCCCATGTCAAACATTCTGCACTCCAGAGCACCATACAATACTACACAGGAAAAAAAGAAAGTGCAAATGCAAAACAAACCCCAGTTGCAAACAGCTACACAAAGCCACACTGAAAAAACTGCTGGATTCAGTGTTCCAGGGAAATGGAACGCAGCAGCTGAAAGTTTAACGCCTCAGAACAACAATGTAATAAGTTACATTCTCAAGTTTCGAAAACTCAAGCCCATAAAGGACTTTATAAGCTATTGCAGATGCATTAAAAATTTAGGCACTGGAGTAATAGGTAAGCACGCCAACAATCTAGTTTATGTACATGCTGAAGCCTGTTAAGAGTCACCTCTGTATCCTTGCCATCAGCAACACAGTCAGGAATTTAAATTCAAATTTAGGTGTTTTCTCAGATGATGGGAATGCTGCTCAAATTAAAGACCTGGGGCATACACCAAAGAAGAGTCCAGCATCACACCCAAACGCTTCACCACTGAGTGCTCATGTCCAGGAGAAACCAATCAACACCTCTGACATGCTTCTCCACAGTGTGGACACTCACAATTAGTCCCAAGAAAAAAAATCTATTTTGCCAAAGCAGCAAGATGTGACAAGAAAGAAACAAATATACGCAAGGTATGATTTCTTCCAGACCGGTCTGCTTTCCATAACAAGGTAAGTGGATATCTGTTCAAGACATTAACACTGCATGCATATTGTAGAAAATTATAGCGTATGGATTTTGGATATTGATTAGATTTTTGGCATCATTTTGATTAATTGCTCATTCATGACTGACCACAATACTCATTAGAGAAGGAATTGATTGAGCACAGACGATAAAGTGACAATCCAATGATTGGATGAATGTCAAGGCTGAGGTAAATTGTTTTAAAAAACTGCAAAAAAGAATCAATGCTCCCAACTTATCGAGAGGACAAGGCTCTTAAAGCACCAGTATTTTAAGGGCAAGACTAAGTCTGCTCACAGCCAGCAATTTCAATCTCCTGGCTAGACGCTACAGACAAACAGTCCGCCAATGACAGACCACAATGTCGCAGATACACAACTTGCATGACTTTTATCGGTGAGCGAACAAACTACCAGTCTGTGACCTTCAAATAGAGCCCATAGCAGCCAGTAACCCCACTACAAGAAAGATAATCATTTTCCTGATAATAACTTTGTGAATTTGTTGCAGTTTTAAGTGTTCAGTTTATTTTGACGGTTGGTATAAACAGTGTGTAAATTAATTGCCGCAGAGGATGCATCAGTGGTAATTTGAAGAAAGATTTTCATTGTGAAGAATTTAACCTAATTTCACAACTGACACATTTCTTGTTTCTTGAAAAGAAATTAGCAGATGAGCCAGATTGAACAGATCTTTGTTTTTACTCAACATTACCTATACGTGTGCACAAAACAAATCTAAAAAATAATACAACAAAATTGTCTGGACACAGATATTACATCAACTTTGCCTTCAAGTGCTCAACACATAATAAAAAAACAGTAGCTTCAAATTAGTGCATTCTTTTTGTTCACATATAAAGCTGAACACGGTTCTTAAATACTGTACATGCACACTGCCCCTGTTTAGCAGTCAAAGTGGTTCCTGCCCTGGGGATACCTACATATAATAGAACAGTTACACCTGGTGCATAAGACCTTTTCCTCCTAACTAAGGTATTTTTGCACTTCTTTATACAAAACCCTAAAGGGGGCTTTGTGGTCCCTGGTTTAGACTCTAATTTGATCATAATGTGATAGTAGTGAAGAATAACCTCAGGGATAAGACAGAACAGTGGGATATTTTGGCAAACTCTCACTGTCACATATTTTGCAACAGATTCCTAAATTATTATTGAATGTTGCCTGAAATCAGACTCAGAACAGCCTCAAGTGACCCATTTTCACTTTTACAATGCACAGCAACAACCAAGTTACAACAGAATGTGCAACACGAAAGCAACACAAGGGATTTAACTCCTCCAGCTGGGAGATCCCAGCTAGCTGCCTTGTTGCTGATCAGACTCCTTCACCTCAGTCTCTCGCCCTCGGATGTGAATCATGCCACATCAGGAGAAGTGTCTCTCTGTGATTAAAGCTAAATAAACTGACCGTGCTGCACATGGATTCCTTGCTCTTGAATCACCCTATCATTAGTGCGTCCTTGACCTTAGAAGAAGGAGAACGGAAAATTTCATAACAAGTATTTTCTCACTGCAGAAGTATGGCACTAGGGCATGCACACCTCCAAAACTCTGCAGTAACACAGACTCCATACTACTCAGATATTTAACTGAACTAGTGCAGAGCACATGTGGGTCATTGCCATTTATTTTGCTTTAGCAATTGAAGACCATCTTTATTTTGTTTGCTTTAGCAAAGTTGTTTTAAAAAATGCATGGGAACTTATATTTCCCTAATCAGTGCAAGTAACACCCTTTTGTTTACTGAATTTGTGTTGAAACACAAATTGTGGGAAATGTCCGATGCACCTAAAGGTAGATCATAAATGTCTAGGACAAAAATCCAAAGTGCTTCTGCTTCATGTTATGCCTCGGCAATGTTATCTTAAACAGCAGAATGGGTGCCAAGTGTTTCTCATGTCTTTTTTCAATTTGGGAAATTACTCAGTTCTTATTATAAAACTTCTTCAGTAATTTGTTTACAAAAAAAATCCACACTATTAATAATACAGCAGATCAGTGAAACAGAGCTACATAACATAAGAAAGGTCACAGACGAGAGCCAGCTATTGAAAGTAGCCAAGGAGGAGGCCATGATTGGCTTCAGCGAAATGGCCGGGTACGTTGTTTCAGGCTCTCTTGATCTTCTGGGTGACAAAGTGCCTCCTGCTCTCGGTTTGAAATGCACTTCCAAGCAGTTTCCACTTGTGTCCCCTGGTTTGCTTGTCACTGTTCACTCTGAAGGAGTCCACTGGGTTGACTTTGTCACTGATTCTAAATAGTTCGATCAGGTCCGCTTGTGGTCTTCCCTATTCAAGGCTAAAAAGGTTCATTTCCCTCAGCCTGTCGGTGGAGGACGTTTCCTTAAGCTCTGGAATGTACCTGGTTGCCATCCCCTGAACTGTTTTCCAGAACGGCAATATCTTTCTGTAACACAGTGACAAAATTATACACACTATTCTAAATAAGGGCTTACATCTGTATTATACAATTTGCACATAACACCCCTTGACTTAAATTCTACGGCTGTCTGCTTTTTGTTTTCCCACATTATCTAGAAGATTTGAGAGAGGTGTCAACATTAACACATCTTTTTCAGAAGCCGTTCGATCTCAGGGTCGCCCATTTTGTATTTACAGTTTGTTTTTTTCTACCCGCATACAAAATCCTGCCCTTGTCTATATTAAACACCTGGTCCTCCGCCAGGTGTTTGTGAAGTCTTGAATTGTATCTTTCTGAATTTCATTTACTGCTTTGTCTGCTATTTTGACTTTTTTTCTGCCCGTATCTAGAGTGTTGAGCTATCCCTTTATGGATGGTGGGAACAGGAGTCTAAAATGTTCATCTGGTCAAAATTAAAATGTAGGCCTGTGCAATTACGAAAAAAGAGTAAATAACCCTTCCTGGAGCCCTACCATGACAGTTCTTTAGGATGAGCCTATACGTTGTACTGTTTGAAGTCAATGGTGAAGTTGAGCAGTGGTTTCTGGGTAACAGACCTGCATTCACAAACCTGCTGGAGTCCGATTGGCTGCCGAAAGACCTGCAGCTGGTTCATTTACCTCAAAGGTACACTTACCCCCACTCACCCTTCTCAAAGCAGAATTTATGTACAGTACACTCGCTTTAAGGCAGGTAAGAAAAAGCATGTGATTATAGGAATAAGTCATTTGTAGTTCAGTACAATCCTAAGCTCACAGAGTCAACCAAATTAAGATAAAATCAGTAAAGTTTGTTCTTGTCAATTAAATGTTATTTGCATTTCTCAGGGAGGATGCTTTCACAGTGATTGATAAGATTGTTACTTGTAGTGCAATTTTAAATCTTGTGGAAAAATCTTTTGACTCGTGTTAAACTAAAAGGCAGGGTTGATGGAATTTCATATGAGCGTGTAAAAGCTTGTGGGTATTTTGAAAATTTAAGCCTAAAGAAATGCAAATGTGCCTGTTTGCCCCCCAGAAGAACCATGATGCTTATCTCCTGAGTTATGCGGTACCACACAGTTTGACTGAATTCCAAATGCGATTAACTTCAAATCGACTGGTCTACCCTTCAGCTGCTGTTCTCATTTTAACTGCTTAATTGAGCACAAGACGAGTAATTCAAATATTGTTTTGAAAACATTCAAAGGGGCAGCTGACTAGTGGTAAATGTAACAAAACCAAATTAACCTTTAAGTTATTTCTAAATAATTCCAGAAATAATGCCTTTTGATTCCACATTGGTATTTATCTAGGTTCCATCAAAATAGAAACATAAGCATAATATAGATGACTTACAACTGTCCAATGTCTAAGATTTCCATGTATGTCTTGATGATTTCAAGCTTTACTAGCTAGTAACTGAAGCATGTAATACTGACATTATATGAAGAAACGATATAAGCAGGAATTAAACCACCAAGTGGAGGGGTGGAGTGGTGGCACTTTGGCTAAGGATCTGCACCTGTGGCTGCAAGGTTGTCGGTTCAAATCCAGCAGAGGAATCCTACTCTATTGGGCCCCTGAGCAAGGCCCTTAACCCCAGCTGCTCCAGGGGTGCCATATAAATGGCTGACCCTGTGCTCTGACCCCAAGTGTCTCTCCCTGTCTGTGTGTCTCATGGAGAGCAAGCTGGGGTATTCGAAAAGACAAATTCCTGATGCAAGAAATTATACATGGTCAATAAAGTGATCTTATCTTATGATGCAATGGCAGCCAAAGTGCGCCGGTCCACTCACCACACATCAGCTATCAGTGGGGAGGAGAACAGAGTGATGAAACCAGTTCAGAGATGGAAATTATGAGGAGGCCATGATTGGTAAAAGCCAGGAGGAAATTTGGCCAGGACACTGAGTTAACACCCCTATTCCTTTCAAGAAACACCCTGAGACTTTTAATGTGCTACTCTTGTTTTGGATATGTGCAAGAAAGTTTCCAACAACTCCAGACAAACCCAATGCTATGTGAATTGGTGAGGAGCTTTTTGGTACAGGTTGGTACTCACTCACACGGCTGAGGGGACAAGCCTAAAACGATGAGAATGAATAACACGAGGCAAAGAAAGCAGTGATGTAAACTGGGAGAGCTTAAGGGTTAGTTTTCCATTTCAATCTGTCATTTTACAACTCCAAAACACTGAATTAGACACATTCAAGACTACATTCAAAGTGAACAAAAATACTGTACATTTCCCTCAGATCTGACAAGGCTGTTTTCTCTAAAATGTATCACAGATTGTTTTACTGTCAATCATTTATGTTGTGGAAATATAATTCTTGAGAGCCTTTTAAAAGGCCATGCAGGATTTCTTCAGTTCTTTCACAATGGGCACCACAAGGCACAAGACACTTATTCTTACATTATAGCCTGCTGCCACCATGGCTCCTGGTGCTGCTGTACTGTACATGCCATTGTGTGTCTCTGTGTTGGCCCACCAGGTAGATACATCTGTTCAGACCAAATTCTCCTATTCTCCTCCCCACATGTCCGGATGGCGCCCGGGCTGGGCACCATCTGAGTTGGATGCTGCATCACTGCAATGGATCCAAGAGGGACATTGTGGATATAGTTATCGTTTAGGAGGATTTTGCTGGTCTACAGAGATCTGCATGGAGGACTGACATACAGAAGACATGATGGATGTATTAACACCCTCATTCATTTGTTCCTTTTTTTAATTGTATAATGTTAGTATGCCCAAAGGGGTTGAGCAGCCAGTTGACCTTGGACCCCTAGAGGTTTGTTTTCTCCCTGCTAAGGAGTTTTTGGTTCCTCTCCTCCATTGTCTTCTGGTCTTTTCTGTTCTGTATTCACAACATGTATGGCCACTTGCTTTATTAAGCGCCTAGGGGCAACCTTGTTGTGAAAGGCGATATATAAAAAAAAAATTGAACTGAATTATTCCAAAAAAAAACAACAAAGACCCCGTTTTCACTCCCATCCAATGATGCCTGTTTGGTTGTGTTAAATTACAAATAGATACATGCCATTTTAAAGTGAACATTATGAATCAGAACTTGCCCAGACTGAATGTGTTTGTGTAAAAAGTTAAATGTCAGCAAAAAACTGCAAAACAAAAATCCAAAATATAAAATGTATGAATGGCATAAGTATTCACCACCTTTGCAGCAGCAAATCTAAATTATATGAAGTGCTCATAATTACTTTATCACATCACACAATTTTTAAATGGCCTGCAATCTGTGTGCAATAATAAGAAGTTCTCGTGATTTCAGAATACATTCACCTGCCTCTGTAAGGTCCCTCAGGCAGGTAGAGCTTTCAGGACAAGACAGGGATCAAGTTTTACAAAGGCACCGGTCAGAATAAAAGAAACAGACAAGGATTACAGATAAAAGGATACAATTCTTTAGCAGCTCTTTTTCTTAATAGTGGCACAACAAAAATGTTTCTTTTCCATAAAGAGCAAAAATTTCAACTTTCTCTTCAGATTTTTAATTTGAAACAAGACAAAAATACAAATAAACAGACACAAAAATAGTCACCAAGAAGGAGGTGTGTACTGATCTTGCACCAGTTCGCTTGGTGATTCCAATTAAGAAATATTTTTTAAAAAAATATCCACCCAGTTTGGAAAATAGGTCTCTTGGTATTACACATTCCAAAGAAAAGACTGTAATAAAAACAATATGCCCTCTAGCAAGACTGACCCATTGAACTTGTGGTGTGTTAATTTAAAACCCAGTTATACTGCTCTGCTCTTTACTGAAAGCAGCAATGGACACAGGACTTGCCCAGTACAACACTGTGATCCATTTAAAGTTTAAAAAAATGAATCGGGGACCATAGATGCTAATTGCACTTGTCAGTCACAGTGTCCTGAAATTTTGGGGCCAGGTGGCCATCTTAGCCCTGCCTAGTGATGATGTCACTGAAGTAAACAAAGCAAAGCACGCGAAGATCTGGCTCCTCAAATGAAGGCTCCCAAGACAGGCTTAAACATCCCCTCAGAATGTGCACTGCCTTGACCAGCTGGCAAAGGCCCCAGTCTTTGGACCTTGACACTGGTCCAGCTGTGATCTCCCCTGGCAAGCAGTGAATGACCTACAGTCTCTAGTACCGAGTGCCAAAGAACGACAGGAAAGTTACCTCGCCAGCGGACACAGGAGAGGGTTGGGGGAGGGCTGTGCGAGCCCATGACTGGGTCAAGTTCGTTTCTGACACAGTGGCTCCCTTCAGGATACCTAACACTCAAAGAGAAACTCCCTCTGCTTTGAAAATCCCCACCATCACACAGCCCAGCCTGGGCAGTTACCATCAATTCGGGAATATCAGTCACATGAGAAGCTTCAGTTTTGCCAATATATCAAGGTTTGACTTCATTTTCTTGTCACGTTGGAAGCATAAATATTTAATAATAGTTACATAAAATGGCCCTGGCTAGATTCACAATACATATGTTTTTGATAAGGAATAACCTGTGCATTACAACTGATTTTAAAAGCCTGTCCCTATTTGTGCACATATACTATAGCAGCCATGGCCTCAAGAGACATCTGACTTCCACTCGACAGACTCTTTTAATTGAAGAAGTGTGCCTGTGCTGTAATGAAATGCATTTTATACTGACAATTTACAAGTAATGATGAAGTCTCATAGTCAGAAGCTGGACATACAGCATGAAATGCTGAGAAACAGTACAAGAGACTAAAGATTGAGGTACCAGAGTCTGGTCATCATCAGTGATGATGGAATGCATGTGATCGAAGCAGAGGGAATGGCTCTATGTTCTGATGACTGCTGCAGAATTCGAATGCTGTACACCACTGTTAAATATTTAATGTCCTTTACATACAGTTGGCAAAGGACAATTCCATATGCTATGGAAAGATCTCCAAGACTTTGCTAGCCCCAGAGGAACTGTTGATCCTTTTTACTGCTGTACTACTGTACCGTGAACATCAACAAAGGAGAAAAGATTTAGATATTTTTTGCGTAAGATGTTTGCTCAGGTTATTCCTACTTTTTCCTAGGACTATAGTTTGATGCCACATGATAGAAACTGGATGTATACCTATATATTATAATTATATAATATATAATTATATTATATATTATATATTATATAATATATAATTATATATAATCATCATTATCCATAATCGAACTGTGCACACAGTAGCACAGTTGGATGTCTTATTCAACAACTGGAAAAAAAATGTGTGTAACCATATTACATATCAATTGGTGAACTGTAAGGTTGGCATGCAAAATACATGGGCTCTGAGATTAGTGATCACTGTCAGTACCAAATTGTCTGGGGGACTGATGAGACAGAACACTCTGTCACTGTGATGCTAGGGAAGAGAAGGTCATCTGGTTTTTAATCAGCAGATGAGGTTTTATAACTGGAAAACGAAATCAGACACAGGTGAGTTTAAAGGGATATTGTGTGGCAAAAATGGAATATGGACAATACAAAACACTATAAGCAAGTAATAGTATTCTCAAGAGTCCAATACTATCATCAATGCACACAGGGAAAAGTTTTTTTGTGATAATACTGTATTAAATGTAGGTTTTGTGCAATTTAGAAAGGTTATAAAATTGTGTTTTAGAAAATCAGAACATTTGAAAAGTAAAGATTTTTATAAGACTTAATTTACTTTTTATTTTCAAGTGCCACATACAGAAGAGCATTTAGAAGACATTGGAAAATCAGTTTTGACTTCTAAATTCTTTTCTCAGTTTCCAGCTTCTAAATTAAACTGAAATAAAGTAGCCTGCTAAATACTACATCTCTTAACACTCTTTTACAAATCAGATTGATAGGGCTTTTAAAATATCTAGTTTCTGCGCATGTCTAAGTCTTTCTGCCCTTTGGACATTTTTGTGATAAATGAGGGTTTTAATTTTCTCTGGACATTTTGGGGAAAAAAAAGATATCTCTTAGGAGGGGTTGATGTCAACAGCTACTGCTTGAAGAGTTCAAGTTCAGGTTGCACAATCTGTCCAGAATAATCTTGAATGATAAGAAAAAAACCTTTCACAGGCAAAACGTTAAATTATTGCACGTTACAAAAGGACTGTACCTTCCAGACTTAAAGCAAATACCACACTTGGCAACGCTTGAAGAAGGCTCAATATCAGAATGGATGAGTCGCTCTCTTCTACTTTTCAGGGCGGAATTAACCTTTACTTGCTCCTGTAAGATGGAAAACGAATTTAAATTTGCAGAATCTGTGTAGGATGGCTGAAGACTTGAAGTGGGTGGCACAATTCTTTGGAGGTTTTCACCCAGCAGTTGAGCTATAACGACTAAAGAAGATAAATTGAGCACAGTTTTTGAAAAAAAAAGGAAGAGAGGATCAATTGGAATAAGAAGCTTTGATAAAATGGTTAATAATGGAAGACTGCTACCACTGACTTAAGAGGCTTGACGCGATTCCTCATGTCAAGTATGTGATATGTGAGCCAGGATTAATTCGAAACTTTGACTCACCCACAAACCACAAACTCCCCAGAGCGACACATTATGGTGGTTTTCCAGTTAGAAGATGTAAGAAGCCTCTGGCACACAAAGTCATCACTGATAAAATGTACTGGTGTGAACGGAATTTGTTATTAGCATATGGGTGGACCTTTTGACTTAATCTGGGCCTGAAATCAGGATTTTTCTTCATATAGGTCTTTAACTTTGCACTCTCTTGTCCAGCGCTCTATGGCCCAGTCTCAAGAGGATTTTTTATCTAGGTTAAACAAAAGCTGGTCAAATAAAAGCTACAAAATGAGGTCATAATATAAACAGAAAAAATCCAGGCCAATAACAAGGGAACAAGCAGCTCTAGCATTACTCCAGTTGATCTGCAAGGCCAAAAAACAGTTCCTGCAGCCGACCAGTCAAGACGACCATGACAAAAAGCATCTTGTTGCAAAAGCTCATCAACAACAGAGAGGACATGCAAACTCCAAAGAGAAAGATCTCAGACTTGTGAGGGAGCAACATTAGCTTCGGAGTCATAGTGCCATCCTAGATTACAATAATTCAATTTAGCAGCTAGGAAATGTTCTTTTTCTTCTGTGGCATAGCTATACAGCACAGATGTTTATCTCACAATTATCATACTAATAATCAATTTTAGCATGCCAGTTGCTCTGTTGAGTTTATCAAAAAGCAGTGAGGTATAAAATCTGTTGTCTGTGTACCTATGGTGAGCCTCCAGACAAGGTGAAACTGTCAGGCTACTGTTAAAAGTCTTACCACTACTGCCTTCAGAGAAAATACAGTTATAAAGTTCTGACTTTAGCCATACAATGCGGAATCACGTGGGGCTGAGTAAAGGAGCAGATGTACTGAGCGGTCTCTCTTCTGCTCAAAGACAGCAATACCAACTGGGTCACCATTCTGGGAATTGAGCAACACAGGCAAAGTCCCAGTCAAAATCCACAGGAAGATTGGCTGAAACCATACATATGGACTTTTGTTATTACAAAGTTACACTAAGAACTACACAGACATTTCATGTGATTGTAGTATTTGACCACTTCACTGCATTTAACTTGAATATAACCAACTCTTCATAGTGGTTTCAAATTTTAAACCACATCGAACTCCATTTATGTACGCTATTAGCATAAAACTACTAATATATACTGTATTGGATGTTAATTACAAATAAAAGTATACTAATAATAAAAACGTGGCTAGAGTAAGCTGCTTTGCAAATATAAATGCTGCAACAGTTATGTAAGCACTGAAATAATTATATAACAGTAATAGTATTATTTATTAATTGAAGTTACAGGTGTCTACAAAATAACAAAATACACTTTGTTGTCTTGGAACACAGTTAGATTATGTAATTAACAATGGAACCATAGTACAGACTTATTTGGCCTCCAAATTCACACACAAGAATATCAATATCAATGGTGTAGACTTGTAGATGAAAAAGATTAACATGCCAATGTCTTAGGCTATAAAACGTTTTAGGCCGATTACACATTCATTATTTACAATATGATTGACTCATTATTGAGAGATACTTTATGTGATAATCACGTGATAGCACAATTGTCCTTCAATACCTACATTATCGTTACCTGACTTTCAGTTTTAAGCGGTGGAGTCGATTTCACGGTAGAGTCTATCTTGTTTAAGGGTACGTCTGAGTCTCCTCATTCTTAGAATAATATCGTTCACATTAGCTAAGATTCCATTATGACTAAATCCCAGTCGTTGGACAGGTTCACGAACACTATCGGCAGCTTCTAGGTGCTGTCATTGCACAATGGAATACATTGTCCATACACTCAAACAATCAATTGTACGATGACCACGACAGAATTGTCATGAAGATACGAGATCATGATCTCTTAAATAATAATTATCAAGTAATTATGAGATATATACATTTCTTTCTTGATTGCAGCACTGCTCTTCCGTATTAATCTCAACATTTCTTGACAACACGTCGATAACGCTTCAAAGACCCACCGCATTCCGTCAGAACCGGCTCCTGCTGTAAGTCTGAGGTGACTTTGTCTGTGAGCAACCTGGATCACTAAACATTTATAGATACAGGTGGTTAACAAACCTTTCAGGATTGACCCCTGCAAGGAAAGAATCCACAACAAAAACCCCTACGATGAGAAATTAATTTTGAGGTGTTGGGGGGTGCCTTCTAGTATACTAAACATGACAAAAGCCAGTGAAACTAAAAGAGACGTTTTTAACAACTAACCACAGTTTCTTCATACACTACTAACCTCTTATATAAGATACAAAAAAAACCTTGAAGCAGAAAGCAAATTAAATCCAGGACAGAAAGAGCCTTCCTTGTGGATTATTAAATGCCTGCATGCAACAGAGATGTGATTTGGAACATGGAGGCAAGTGATTAAAAAGAAATGCTTGATTTAAACATCACAGCGCAGACATGGCAGACATCTGTGGAGCAGATGAACAGCAAAGGCACGACGCACTGCTCAGTCCTTACACAAAACTCAATGTGTGATAAACCAAAGACACACACACACACACACACACACACACACACACACACACACACACAGGGTGGAAGGTTTGGAATTACAGAATATATAGTATTTCTGTTTGCTTTTTCCTAGGAAGGAGAAAACAGAATGAAAGTATGCAGAGAGTGAATTACACAAGAACTTGGGTTTGTATGTATTGGATAAGCAAACATGGTTACATAATCTTATAAACTCTCGCACAACTGCCAAAAATATTGAAGATGTGTTTAAATATTTTAGGTGAACATATTAGGCCTGATTGTAATAGACCTCTTCCGTTTCTATTCTGAATTTAAATGCAATGCAGCATGCACTGCAAATAACTTGCAACTGCCTAGAATTATGCAATTGCCAATTTCCTTGGCAGTATTTGGAAGCTCCACACAGGGGCTAGTAAGTCTGAGTGTCCTCACACCAAAGGCTAAGCTAACAGACACGAACAATAGCACAAGCCGGCTGATCCAAAAAGGGAAAGAAATTCAGTAGAATTCAATATTGCAGAATTAGCAATACACAATGAATCAATTGTTTATGGAAAAATCAAGTAATGAAATCCACCACTCAGAATTGACATAAATACACAATCTGGCATAACGAGATACAGTAAAAGTATTCATGATCTGTGCCAGATAGGTGCAGTATCCAGCAGTAGAATCTGTACATCATCCTTCAGCACAGAGCACAGGTGTTCATCAGTGCAGCATCTCTGCACAACTCCGCATCTGGCTGGTCAAGAAACATTATAATATACATGATTCATGTATATCATTCACATACTCGTGCTCTTATCCATTCTCTTTTCCTGTAAAAGTTCATACGATATGTTTGTCTCAGTAGCTCCAGCAGTGGTTAGTGTGTTTTGGTAGGCTGTATGCGTTACACTCACATGTACGGTCATCATCTACATTTATTATTATTGGTAGGATGGATGTCTGTCATTCAATATGATGTGAGATACCATGAACCAGCTCAAACTTCTCCGACCAAAGGAAAGCCTGCAAAGAGGCAAAGAGGAGGCCGATGATAAGCAACGTAGACTGCACATTGTGAAGTGAGATCAGAGTGTGCTGAGAAACCCTCGAAATGCCCCATACATATGAGAAAGCCCTGCAACATAGTTTCATTGATAGTTTCATTGGTGATTTTATACTGAAAATGACATGCAGCTGGAACCTACTGTGAGACTGGCTTTGCAATGTGCTGTCAAAACTCCTGAGAAAATGGGGCCTTTCATCCCCGAGTCATCAAGTTGGATGTCCTGCTACATGAGACCAGCAAACCCTATGTTGATGGAATTTCATCTTAAACATTCATGCATACAGCAGCAGAACCAAGAAATGGGCGATTCAAGTTGAATGGTGAGTGAACAGTGTGTGCAAATGTACCAGGTGACTCGCTTAAGTGTATAATATACAATCAGAACAATTCAAAGAATGGTGTCACAAAAACCTTTTCTTCATATCTGAACTGCTTAACATGTGATGATCATAACTTAGCATAACAGCAATGTTGTCAGATGCAAAAACTGTTGATGCCTGTGTGTCAACATGGGTGATGAAAAATGCTCAGCTTGCCTACACTGAGACAGTGGGGGAGCTACTGTGGCTCTGTGCCCAGGTGAAAGTGAATTACTCAGGAGAATCATAGCTGCAGATGGAAAGAAGTCATTATTTTTACCGCGTGTCATCTTCAGTATGGAAGCACAAAAACAGATTCACATTTCACCCGATGGTCAGACCTCTCTTATTGTGTTCTGAGGGCTATCTGACTACTGTGTGAACAACACTGCGAAATCTGAAAACAAAATAGGAATTCATGAATGTGCACCACATCAAAGTAACAAACAGGAATTTGATAGGAATATCTCCTCAGCCTGTAACGTGACACTCCTGTACTGATCACAAGAAGACGCTGTGCAACAACGAGGTCAGAGTTATTTAAAAGACAAAATATGGAGATAATGTTTGAGTTATTCTGAAAGGTCTTCAATGGATTATATTTAATGCAAGGGCCTGTGGGTTAATCGTGCATTTAAGATATTTCCCTATTTCCTAAAGAGCTTAGAAGCTTTAACAAATACTGGTCCCAACTCACATCTCATCTCTTTCCAAAAAAAAAATCTCAGAACTCTCTGCAATTGTCCTCTGAAAGCTTAAGAAATTCATGGAGTACATGTTTTTTTTTTTCCCCCAATAGTATGAAGCAACTAAGAAACTACATAAGATGGTTGTGTAAAAATAAACTGACCCACTGGGGTTAAGGCTCTTAGGGGGTTATGTTGCTGCCTTTAGGACTTTAGGGAGTTCACGAAGGTCAAACTCCAGTTCTTTTGTACCCTTGGGGGTGGAGAATGCCGAAAGTAAGGCGTCAACTCCTTAAAATTACTTTAATGGATTCCAAAATGTCATTATATACATCAAGCCCAGTCTAGTTCAATTTTTTCCAGTGTCCAGCATTGTGCTAACAAGAAGTAAATATGCCTATTTCGCAACAATTCATCCTCCATTCCTTGCCCACAGCACGCAGTATGATCAGCTTAAAGACAATGCGCTTGTTACTTTATCAGAAACAAACATTTCACATTTCAGGTAACAGAAGAGGTCTGCAAGGGCTCTTCTTCTGGAAAACCTGATTTAAGCTTTTGTTTATTTCTCCCATGTGCAACATTTTATTTCTAAGGATTTAAAATGGAACAGAGTAAAACACTTTGACTTGAGATTAATTCCAGCTGAGCTCTTAATTATTTAGGTGAATTGATCCCTTCTTACTTAATTAGATGTTTTAGCCTGTTTCTGCAAGAAATCTTTGGTTTCAACAATACATTGCTGTAAGTGTATTGTTGTAAAGACATTTAACATACAGAATCCTCATCTCTTTCTCTTTAGCTTGTCAGCTGCTTTATGTATTTGTAAACGAAACATTCAAAAGGAAAATCAATGAGCTAATGAAGGTCTGTATGAAACTTTGAAATGTCTGAACAATTATGACCAAGCATTTGAAGAGAATGTAGAATATTTCATCACAAAGCATCCTTTGGAGACTAAATGAAACTGTCCCTGTTGTTTCTTTTCCAGCCCACAGAATCACAAGGACCCCCACTGAGGTGTTAACCAAGGTCACAAGGCTGAAGCACAGACTAAACCCTACAGCCCAGGTATGCTTGATTCAAGACTTGGATAAGATATTATTTGCTAAATTCCAGAGCAGATTAGTTTGAGCTAGCTCAGGAATCTTTGGCTATCTATGGAAAAGTCAGAGATGCATCTCTTCCGTAACATAAGTGAATTCTAAAGACTGTCATCTGACTACAAATGTCAGATTGCTCAGAATTTCAGGGAAAGTCGTATTTGTAGCGGTGTTAGAATGGAATAACAGAAGAAAGTTGAAAACGGAAAGAGGCCACCCTCATCATGTAAGTTTAGTTACTCAGCAGCTTTGTGGCCTAAATGATTTGCTGTTTTCCCCACTGAGTCAGCTTCAATATGTTTTGCCAGCTTGTAACAGACATTCACAATCTTTTGTGTGAAAAAGTGCGTCTTGATAGCCTAAATACTGTTCATGACATTCAGCTGTGTCCTTGTTTTCCTGCTGTACATAAAGTAACCCAATGGATCAACTCTGTTAATATCAGTAGAATTTGGAATACTTGAATCCAGTACTTGTTAAACTCCCCTCTTCAAGATTGAAGACATTCAGATCCTTTACCCTGTGTATGACCTTGCCTTTAGACCTGGATATATTCTGGTTGCTCTTCGTGGAACTTCTTCTTGCCAGGCAATGACTTTTTTTTTAAAAAAGGTGTGTTCAATAGAAACTACAAAATACTCCAAGTGCGGTCCAACTAACATATTATAGAACATTATTTCCTTTAGTTATATATTCCATTTACCTCTATATACCCTAACATTGAGTAGGGTACATTTTTAACAAAAAATATGAAATTGTATTTTTTTGTCTGAGATCACACTACGCAGAACCTAAGTAACAACAAATAATTCTCTGCTCAGGCCTCACTGAAAAATAGTGCCATAACATTGATGCCGTTACTCTTAAAGGGATGGTTTTAAATTAACATTACGTGTACTTCAGGTGTGACACCTGAAGAAGGCTCTACAGCCAAAACTTTGGTCTCTTTTGTGTTCCTTTTAGCATGAAATAAATATTTTCTTGTTCCTATGCGCACTATCATTACTGCTCATGGAATGATTGCAAAACACACACCTCGGGTTAGGAAATAGGCGATTTACGTAATCTCGGTTTTACGCAAATGAATCTAAAAGGCCAGCAGTAAAAATCCCGAGTTATGAACATTTTGCGTTACCCGTCTACGTCACCACTGCTGCCGCCTAGTGGTGAGCCTCCGCAAGTTACCCAGCGAGCACGTGGTGTGCTCCCTCTCTCTCCCTCAGCCTTCAGTCTTGCTTTGTACCTGCTACTGGTCAGTTGCTAAAGGAATTCATGTAATCATGACTGGAAAGAGGCAAAGAGACGCTAAGCGTGCACTATCCGTGCGGAATCGCAGGAAAATTGATTTGGAGATGAGAATGAAAATGATAAAGAAATGTGAAGGTGGACAAAACCTATCGGCAATAGCACGTGAACTCGGTCTCTCAGTGTCAGCAGTGAGTACACTTTTAAAGGATGCTGCCCGTATCAAAGAGCATGTGAAAGGATCTGTCCCTTTAAAGTCAACAATAATAACGAACCAGCGTTCTGGTACTACTGCATGTGACCGAACGCACAACGTAACAACCGACCACTTCACAGCCCTCCCTGTCGCACGAGTCGTGCGCTGCCTCAGCTGTTGACGAAGCTGATGTCGATCCTGATGATGATAATAATAATAATAATTAATAATTGCTTACACTTATATAGCGCTTTTCTGGACACTCCACTCAAAGCACTTTACAGGTAATGGGGACTCCCCTCCACCACCACCAATGTGCAGCCCCACCTGGATGATGCGATGGCAGCCATAGTGCGCCAGAACGCTCACCACACATCAGCTATCAGTGGGGAGGAGAGCAGAGTAATGTAGCCAGTTCATAGAGGGGGATTATTAGGAGGCCAATTGGAAATTTTGGCCAGGACACCGGGGTTACACCCCTACTCTTTTCGAGAAGCGCCCTGGGATTTTTAAATGACCACAGAGAGTCAGGACCTCGGTTTTACGTCTCATCCGAAGGACGTGTCGGCCTCTTGCAGCATCTCCTTCTTCTTCATCGAGCAACTAAGTCTTTTGTCACCCACAACTAAAACGCTGCCTACAGTGAGCAACAATGATACAAAATATTTTGTCTAAATACTTTTTCAATTTTTTTTTATTTATATTACATTACGTTATTAAGTACAGAGCTTAGTTTTCTGTGTGTGCATCATATGAAAAAACAGAAATAACCTCTAAAACATGTTCATTGACGTAACGATGTACTATCAAGTACTGTAAATTAAATATATTTTTGTTAAAATAGTTTTTTTCTATTTTTTCTATTTATACAACACTGCATTAATAATTATTGAACTTAATTTTCTATGTGTGCTCCACATGAAAGAAACTGACAGAAATAACATCTTCAACATGTTCCCTGACATTTCAATGTACTATACAGTACTGTACACATGTATGCATAGTCTGTGGGCTGTGATTAACGGGTGTTTCGACTTATGTAAATTTCTAGTTACCTAAGGGTTTCCAGAACTGACCTTGTACGTAACCCGAGGTTTGTCTATACAGCTAAAAGATGGTTTTAAATCCAGTTGCTACCAACTATTTTAATATACACCACATGAATATTGCTTTGAACATCTGGATCTTCAGATTTAAAGTGTATATGTAGAAATAACAGAACAATGACCACAGCTGCTTGTCAAGGCAATACTCCATTGTGGGTGAGAAAGTAGCATTATCACTCCATGAAAGGCAAAAGCATGACTGTACTGAAGCTGAGATGCAGCAAATGTCATCATCTTCACAGACTCAACCATTATCTGTGACTCATTAGGAAGAGTTTCCAAAAAGCACACTGACGCTAAAGCACTGCAATATAAAACACCACACACTGATGAGGGGTTTTGCTCTGTTTCCATATCAATCTCAGCCTAAGTGCTATGGTCAGCTCACCGTCTCTGAACTCTGAACTGTTCTGCCAGACAGGAAGCATAGCTCTAGCGAAGTCCTTGATCATTTTACTTTCAAATGCTTCTAGATAACCGTCTGCAAGATAAGCACAGACTTCCGAGGAAGTGAGTAGCAAACCTAAGGCATATATTCCACATATTGTACCGAAGACCAAATTTAAATTTATTCCGTATACAAACTACATTTATGTGAGACTCAATTTATGTCCATTTAATTTGAATCCCAACTTTCCTGTCAGATTCGAATTCTAGGGAAACTGACATCACATTTTCAGACCTTTAAGACCTGTTCAAAGTCAGAGAGGAACAAAAACTTCAAACTTAAGTTTGAACTGGAATTTTAACCGAGTACTTATTGTAATTACATCAGATCATAGACATGCCTTCCACTGATATTATGAACTTAAGAGGGAGACCACTGAGGGTAGTACAAACAAGCCAGGGGAAGAACTTTTCTACTTTGCTAAGAAATTCTTGGCCAGACTGCAGTTATTATAGTCAGTCATTTGCCTTCATTAGCACAAAACTGAAATTGAATTGGAGGGGAGGCGTGTATTCAAGCCAGACAGATTGTCAACTATTAGAGAGAAGTTTGCAAGTCAAAGTGTTGTTGGGGGGAGCTGAAAAGGTGATAATTGCAGGCAGGAAAGCTGACAGCATTTAACCAGTTGTAGATAAACAGCTCATCTGTTTCTCTTCTGCAAACACAAAGTTCTCCCTTTGTTTGGAGAAGAAACCCTAAACTGGCAAAGAAACAGGGACAAACTAACAGAGAGATCTTGGTCCCAGGTGGTAAAAAAAATTCAACAAGTTATCCAAACAACACAAGCCAACATTGGCAAATACATTTGTTCTTCTTCAGGTCCTGGAATCAGATATGGGAGCTCATGAAAGCAGCTCACAGGAAACCTCTATCGCTGACCTGAAATCTCAAACGCTGAACTCAGATCTCAGCTACAATTACTGCCGGTAATCTGCACCAGAGACCATGAGACGACAGCTTGCCTTCTCCCTGGAGGTAAAGTGTCAAGAGTCATAAAGCTTAGTTTCCTAGCTAAGCAGCCAACAACCAAAGTTGTTGTTGTCCAATGTGGCACAAGGGACATTGGTACAAATGGCACACTTTCCATCTGTACCAAATGTGGGCAGCTTGGTCACAAACTGAAGAAACTCAAGACTTCTGGGCAGCACTAGGCAAAGGTGAATCATAACACATAAAGGAGGTCATGGTGAGCAGAAGAATGCATCAGCTTTCTGGGCCACTGGAAATCTTGTCAGGGCAAAGGAGATCTGAACAGACGTGATGGATTACACCTAAACGAGATGGCTCCAGTCATCTTTGCACAAGAATCACAAAATTAGAATGGGGGGGGGGGGGGGTTTACACCAAAAAAACTAGTGGAAGATACATGGGGAGCAAAGAACTGAAGGAAAAACTGAGGAGAAAAACAAAACAAGGCACAGGTTAATTACAGCCTTGTAGCTAAATGCCGAGTATTCTACACAAATAACATAATACAGAAGTGTGAGAAGGTACCACATTAGCAGGCAATTACGATGATATTGGAAACACAGAAATGCAGCTCACTGCAAACATTGGAGAAGAATAGAACATTAGTTCTAAAGCAAACAGGTGAGAAAAGCATTAAGAAACTGTGATCATGATGTCCTATGCTTTCCTGCATATTTTGAAACTGAACAGGTTCAGTGCGAAAGCAAAAGTTTACCATTTCTGGAAAGCAGATTTTGAGGGAAAGACAGCATTCAACAGAATTAAAATGGGATATAAATATGAAACAGCAGCAGTTTCAATTGGTCAATCAATTCTGAAAAATATAAGGCAAAAGAAAGCACTCTCTAAAACAATTCAAAACAACAGGATCAAGTTAAACATGAAGTACACTGAATTACTAGCACAGGTTAAAAGGAATATTGACAAGAGTAGAGAGAAACTGAAAGAAATATTGCAATAGAGGCTAAAATAAATAAGTTCTCTAAGGATGAAGTAAAATTTATCTTGGACAACAATGGCAAATTTCGAGACAATGAAAGTGAAATGGCTGATGTACTGAAATGATTAGTACTAAATGATGTACTAAAATGACTTCAGGAAGAAGTCACCAGCATGCCCCAGTGAAGGAAGGACAGCAGTCCTGTAGTATAGAGTATTAGCATAGAAGGGGCAAGAGTACTAGGTAAATATTGTTACATTAATTGTGAAATGACAGGGACTGGATACATTGGTTAGGACTTCATACAGACAAGTAAAGGTATCAAAAACAAACTATAAAATGGGAAACCAATATAGAAGAGTCTACTTATGAAATGACTTAGGTGTTTATGTTCACACAGTTTCTACACAATTTGAGAAAGCAAATAAAAACACAATATATTGTATACCAATTTGCTCACCACGTTCCAGAAAAGACATTACCTCTTTGGAAACAGTCAACACAACAGTAACTGACTTAAGGGCTTAGGAAGTGTTTTATAATAATAGCCTGAAGGATTTTTTCTAGTGTAAAATAGAGAAGTCTATTACTTAAGTTAATTGAAGTACTCAAAACCCTCAAATATATTGTCAAGATGAGCCCAACAGACTTCTTTAGAGAAGTGGAACAAATGGAAATTGTGGATATTTATCTAAAAACTGAGAACAGCTGGCACCTTTTTATCCTATATGTTGTGAAAATATGGAACAGACTGCCCACCAACAGTATGTGACTGAATCCAGCACCCTGACTTTGTTTAAAAATGGCTGGCAGTGATTCCTGGATCAATCAGCTACTAACTACCAAACAAGCCAGATGAACTGAATGGCCTGTCTTTTGTAACTGGACTTATTTCATTTGCTGCTGTGATTCAATGGCTATTACTGCTTGACTAGGACGTGTTAATGGAAAATTCAAACAATTTTGTGCGATTTACATTTGGATGGTACCTTTCTACAGGACCCTCACAAATGATATCACACAGGTGACCAGGGGAAAAAAAATAAAGCACTTTTTGTTCTCCAATGTATAATGTTCAAAATAATCTTTCAATATAAGATATAGTAAATCATTTTAAAAAATCAATACTTTACAAAGAAACTAGTTAATGTGTTAGTTGGGGTCTTTAATGTAGCAGGTTTTTCACAGTTGCTTGGAAATGTACAATTTGTTAGATGGTAAAACACTTAAGATGGTTAAAATGGGATAATCAGCTGATTTCAATCTGACTACTCATATACAGTAACAGTATTTTGAACATTTGTGACTATCGTGCAAGCAGAAAAGTAATGTTAAAAAGGTACACAACATATTGTAGTATTTTAGTCTGGAATTCTGTGTATCATAGTTTAAGGTTAAGGACATACATGATGCCTAACCTCTCCATTAGAAACTAAAATACTGGAAGTGTTAAAATAGTTCCTCTTACAGTCGAAAAAGAATAAAAATGACTGCTTCATTTAAAAATACTTTTTACCACATTCACTGAATTATTACTTAATGAAATGAAAGATTAACCCAGGTTTCTGATCTAAAGGCTTCAGGAAAAATTGCCTTCACTATACTTACATGCAGCAAATTAACCATGTGTGGGTAGTATGTGTAGGTAGTATGTATACTGTATGTGTATACAGTGTCTTACAAAAGACTTCTCCACTCTGAAAAGTTTCCAAATACTGTTGTTGTCTGAGCTCACAATCATGACACTTTCAAACAGGACTTTATATTTGTGATCTACTCTTCTTCAAACTAATAAAGCTAAATATGCTGATAGTACGTCAATTCCGCTTGCAAAGTAAATGAGAAGACCCACAATTGAATAACTATTGTAGCCCTGTGCTATAGCAACTCCAATCTGATCAGGTGTTAAAGACCGGTCTGTGCGTAATCAAAGTAGATTAACCTGACTTCAGAAGGCATGTGTCTATCTCTGTTGGTTCCCTCTGACAGAATTTGAGTTTTAATTCACATGAAGACCATGGAGTTTTTGAAACAATGGTAGAGAGGCAACAGAGAGGTAGAGAGGTAGGTCACTGCATACAGTGACTTGTGTTATTAAGTGGAATGTGCATTGGAACACCCAGACAATACCTCGATCAAACCATATTTCCAAACTAAGCAGATAGACAAGCAGGAAACAGGTTAGAAATGCCACTGTGAAGCCAATAGTGAAAGATTTATAAAGCGTTATGCCTGAACTGGGAGTCACTGTTCATACACTGTGGCACACAAAGTGGCAGGACTGAAAGACTAATCTTAAAGCTTATATGGGATACACAGCCTAGATATCAGACATGCGAATGAAACATTTATGATTGGCTGAGACCAGAATTGAACTTTCTCGTCTAAATGCCAAGTGCAACATCTGGCACAAACCCAGCACAGCACAGCACAGCACAGCACAGCACAGCACAGCACACAGTCACCACAATGCCAGCTGTCAAGTGTGATGGTGGCAGCATTGTGTTTTGATGTTAATCCCCATCACCATAGACTAGTAAACATATCAGGATGAACAAACTGAATGGTTCACAAAGCAGTCACTAACCTTGAGGAAAACCTGCTCAAGTCACCCAAGAATCTAAAACACAATTCACCAGGGCAGCAGGGCCCTGCAGGGCCTGGTTTTGAGTGGCCCAGTCCAAGTTCTTGCATGATCCCAATTACATAACAAAATGCATGGTGAGGCTTGACAACTGCATTCCATCACTTATTCCCAACCAACTACATTCAAGAGAATGGAGAGAATTACACCATCCCTCTGTGCAAAGCTGGACAGCTAGCCAAATAGAAGCACTTTTGGCAGCATTCACTGCTGCTTGGCTATCAAGTACTGATTTAGGAGCTGGAAAACAAGAATTATGCAAGCAGTACACTTTGTATTTCGTCTATGCAGATTTTGATCATATTCAGCCTCCTTCACATATATTAGTGCTTACTTTGATTATTCCAGTTTTTAATCAAAAAGTTTCATTTTAAAAAAGATAAATCACTCTTAATATTCATATAAAAATACTAATGCTACTTGCAGGAACTGTAAACATTTGCAAGGCACTATATATACAGAGCAGCTGCGTGGAGCTTTCTCTCTCTATAGATAAAGAAATCGATTTCTATGCATAACAAATAGCTGTTATGGAAAAACATAGGAGTGTCTCACAGTTCTGTGCAATGCGGTTGATATGATAACCCTGACTGACATTATGGTGATTGAAAGGGATTTAAGTACACTCACTACTGAGGTACGTTTCGTTTTCTGAAATGTTTGTTTTGTCGTACTTGAACAGTCAGAAGCAGAGCAATCCGTTCTTGTTTTTTTAACAGGCTGAATTTCACCCGCTTAAAAAAGCATGACACTCTTCTTCACACAGTAAACTGTTCGTAACAATTGCATCAAGTTGGAGCCTGCATTTTTTTGTGGGGGAAAAAAAAAGCATGTCGCCTTTTCATTGGCTGTTGAAGCACATGCTCTGTGTTCGGAAGGCGGACAGTAAGGATTTAATTACTTTAACCATACTCAATTAGTCTCAAGAGCTCTACGCCGCCGGGAGCCAGAGTTCAGTACAGAGCGAAACCAGAACTGTCACATTACGGTTCCTTTAACAGTTACTCAGTGTGTATTAAGTATTGAGAGAAAATACGTGGTCGTTCACGGCAGTAAATCGTACAACCATAGCTGTTACGAAATAAACATTCATTCACACTTTTTTTAATTACCACGACGAAAAGCCTACGCGAAACGCGATTTGAATTGCCTAAAGCACCTCGGTTGTACTCTGACGTTCCTATTTTCATTTCGATATTCATTCTTCGTCTAGTGAACGTTTGAACGAGTTCTGAAAAAAAAAATATTTCCAATTTTGTAAACGCCACGTACCTCAATAAAAACCGAAATGGTATTAAATTGGAACGACGCTTTACGCGCGTCGAAGATTTCGGGTTACACCAAGCACAGAAGATTGCTTCTCTTGACAGCTACTTAACTCCAGAAACCAAAACGGACAAAACAAAGATAGGTTTTCGTCGGCCAGTACTGGGATGTTTTGACAGCTGGAGCTCCACGCTCCCAAAAAAAAAAAGCTTTATATAGACAACAAAGGACTTCAAACTTCGTGTCTCTGCTATCAACACTCAACACTAAGGAAGGCTTTGCAATACTCTGCTGTAGTTTTTGACTGCCTGGTAAGGGATTTACTTCATCTGACTGGTTGCATACCCAAACTTTACTTCTTTTTTTAAAAAAAATCTCGAGGTAACTTTTTGTAACGAAGACTCCGAAACAAATGTATCAACGTCGTAACATCAAGATCTATATGATGCACTGCATATTGTTTTTCTATGGCATCGGCCAACGTAGCATACTGGATATATCCCACTCTTATTCCTTCCCTGTTTTTTTTTTAAAGCTGCGGGTTCCAACATCATATATGATTTTCGGCAAAGGTATCGTGAGGATCACAAAAAAGGGGCTTCTTTCTGCTTACCAGCTTTGCAGGGATCCTTGTAATCGATCACATCTGAAGTGTCAGTGAGTTCCACATCGTAGCTCGGCTCCTCCGTGTCCGCATCGTTCGCCAATAACACGGGGAAGACGGAGAGCAGAAACAACCATCTCGCCATGAGACCCATGGTTAAGAAGTAAGGAGGGGGAACACTTAGGAAAGAGAAGAAACGTAGAGGAAAAGAAGAGAGGAATGAGAGAGAAAGAAAAAATGGGAGGTTTTGGGGGAAATGAGATCTCTCCGGAGGGCGGGTTTTAAAACGTGAGCTCTGCCCCTTCAGAATGCCTCGATTCTGGGGCAGTGATTCGCTCGCATACCCGGGCTCCGGGCCAGCACGGCAGCCTGCAAAGTTTGCAAAAGAAGATCATGGTTTGCGCACAATATTCATTCTTTTTTTGTCCGCCCCCGATTGAACGATGTGTGGAAAATGACAGTGGACTCCCCAGAGAGAATGAAAATATGGCAATCTGAATTCATTCGTCTACAGCCAGCGTTTTCTGAAGACGCGACCTAACCATCCATAAAAATAAATGCGCAAAATGCTTGGAATTGACCTCGTTATTTCCAAGTGTTTTTAGACTGCTGTGTATTTGGAGTTTTTAATATATTAGATTTATCACGCACGACATTATCGGAATGCAATAGTTCCCCCCCAGAATAATTCGGACAAAACTATCTTTTTGCCGTCTTCAGGCAACACAAAGCACTTTGGTGGTGTCAATTAGTCTTTAGTACAAACAGCTGTGCAATGTGGATACTGCTGATCTGAAAGGGGGTGGGGAGTCTGGAGTGGGCTGGCGAGGAATTTCTGCCACCGCAGCACTTTTTAAATTCCTTGTCTTAGGTCAGTAATGGCAAACTCACATGTATATCCTCGTCGATTGAGTTTCTGTGTTCCCGAATGTTGTGCACAACATGTAAACTAGACGAGAGCACGCCGAGTCCTAAAAATGCTCCTTAGTAGTAGCAGCAGCAGCAGCAGATCAACGTACTGTATACATTAACAATTTTCTTTAATTTGCGAGGTGAATTAGATGAAAGGGGATAGATTGCTATGGTCCGACTGTAATTTTGGACTGAGCTAAATGGTTGTTTCTTTAAGATCTCAAAGAAATCTTTTCTTTCCCTTTTGCTTGTGATGTGCACAGGACTAAAATGTTAATTACAAGCAAATCACGGCGCTAGTCTGTTGTCTTTGTAAACACCTCTCATCGCCGATACATTGCCCGTACTTTGCTCAGGTAAGTATGTGAAAAACCGCTTTGGCGGGTGGTAATTGAACCTGCTCTCGGCGGGAGCCGGCGTGTTCTGGACGGAAGATGTCAATTGGCTTTTCGGTTTATCTCGGGCTAATATCTACGGTATCTGCTTCCCTGTAACCAAACCACGTCCGAGTGTTCTGCTTCTCCGCAAAGCGAAGGAGCATTCTAAGCTTCTTTTATCGGTCTCTTAAGAACCTGCACAGAGAACAGAGATTAGAGAAGACACACAACAGAATGGGCAAAGAAACGGCAAACAAAGGGATAACGCGGGAGGGAGGTGTTAGCTACCCCTTTTACAACAGGCATGTACTTGTGAATTGCTTTGAACGCTCCAGCAGTGTTTGGGGAATCTCCCACTCCCTATTCATTTTTTTCCCCTCCATAATCCTGTCTTGTTTGCAGCCCCTGGAGATGGAGAAGATAAACGGTGAAACGCAAGGGGGAACTTTGGGGAAGAGCATTGAAAACTGGAAACCAAAGCACTTCTTTACGCAAAGGGTTGTGGGAGTGTGGCGCAAGCTCCCCAGCCGTGTAGAGGAAGCTATCACCTTGGCGTCCTTCGAGAAACAGCAGGATGAGATCCTTGGATTAATTAATTATCAAACATGGACCAAATAAACTCCTTCTTTGTAAACTGTCTTTTGTGGAGGTTGAGAAATCTGAGAGGCGTTTGTGAACTAGGTGTAACTGCCATACAGCTGTCCTGGCAGACTGTCCTTCTCTCTCTGTACACAAGAACAAAGTTTTCAGCAAAACTTTCCTCTGAAATCCACGGTCTGATCACTGCCCTTGTGTCAAGTCAGAAAAAACCGGTATAGGCCACCAATGGCATAGTCTGGAGACCTCAAATCTCCAATTAACCATACAATTTGCATACATTCCAATTAGCATGTCTTCACTGACATTCATTAAGATCCGTAGGACCTGTTGTGGACATTCAACCTGCTAGCCACTGTATCACAGGAGATGATGAGCTAACGGGCTGAAAACAACAAGCTATAAAACAATTAACCCTTATTTATTTGTAGTGTTCCCTGTTACAAGTTAGACCCTTTTGGCAAAATACTTTCAGCTATTGGCTGTTTTTCCCTAAAGAGTGAATACTTCCCAAAATGAAAATGTCCTGGGCCAACCAAAATTTAGGCCACCTTTTTGATAAGGCCCAAGACTAAGGTCAGCCCTGCGATGCTTTTTCCTGTCATATCGACCAGTGAAGAATAAGGTTGAAAACTCGGAAGGTAAACAGGACTTTGGGTTGACAAAGTCAACATGTCTGTTTTAATAAGGGTGAAACATTTAGTTTGTCTGCAAAATCTAAGTTTTAATTGCAGACATCCATATGTTGTATTTAGCAGTATCCGTAATTCGTTTTAAGGAATGTACAAATTCTCAATTCGTTCATTTCTGCAACAGGAACACACCATGATATATAGTATGTAGTACTAACTACAGACAGATACAAAACTTTCACTTAACGGATAGTGGTAGTCGGAAAATTGTGTTTCAAATGAATAGAAATGCTGTCCTGTTATAGAGGGCTGCATGAAAGGTTTCCTGTAAACCTGCTGGTGATCTCTCCTGCAGATTGTGGGTGTTTCGGTTTTCCAAAATTAAATTGTGAAGCTTGTGTAACCGCTTGTGACGGTACTTGTGCCTGTGATCATCAGCCGGCGCCTGCGCCTTTATTTCTGAGATGTATCACACAGGAAGAAACACGTGTTCCAATTTTCCATGTAGCTGGCTGCCGCAGTTAATACTAGATCAGTAATTGAGCGTCTTTATAAAATTCATATACAGCGTTGCAACTATACGTAACAGTATTGTTGCGTATGCATTACAGTATTTTGCTTTATACAAGCCAGTGTGCGAACAAGATAAAAATCCTTTGTCTCAGGCATATATAGTTAGAGGCTAAGCCTATGTAATAAAGTGACATAGAGGTAACTGTAAAACATAAACCTGTCATTCAGCACAGCGCATAATAAAACTAAAATGGGCACATAGCATTTTGATACAAATCATCACAGCGTTTGGTTTGTTCTTTGTGACGGTCCGTGAACCCCATTTAAAAAAAAAACATCATAAAGTAATTCTATTTTAATAGGTTTGTGCCGAATTCTGGAAACAAGAACTACAGAAACGTTTAAAGGGGGAGTGACGAGCAGGCCAAAGCAGTTAACCTAGAGCCTTGTCAAAAGACGCTAATAAAATGCTTTCTAAGGAGCAGTAGTTCTATATGACGTGGAGTATTAAGAATGTTACAAGGAATCGTGTCGTTTACGGTACGGCAGCTCTTCACTTCATTTCACCCTTCGATATTTTCTTGTTTACGTTTACGAAATAAATTGGGAAAAGCCAGTTTGAAGGCTTTTTTTTTTTAGTCACGAGTGTCAACGCACGAGGACGCCTTAAATCTCGAGTGTGAATCGGGGATCGGACACGATGCCAGGCGAAACCTGAGGCGGGCCCGGATATGTTTAACAAGCAACGGGTCTTTAGTTCAGAAGTAGTTTCAAGGAGCGTGGCAAAGGCGGGATCTCAGATTCATTTAGGATGTAACTGCTGCGACACGGTGGCCAAGATCTGGCCCTTTTACCTCAGGGTTGCTCAAGCAAAAGTTAGCAAACGTTTTTTTTTTTTACAGTACCGTGCGAAAATTCAGTTTACAGTGAGAGAGTCTTTTTACTCTCGGTTTTCTAAAGATTCTGAAAAACGAAATAGGTTGTGTTGTCTATCGTATCTTCCCAAGAGTAAACGTATACCTTGAGACCTTTTAATACACTAACCCTATGGAACACAAATTGTTTGTTGGCTGTGTAGGAATTAATTGACACCTTGTCAGAAATTACTCAGAAGGCTTAAAGCTCCTACAGAAAGAATACACTGTGCTTCTTGAAATTCTTTAATCCGCATGGGCAAAACTGCCGTAAGCTTTGTAGATAGTCAACAGTAGCCAGAGCTTTTAGCATCCGGACATAAGAGCTTGAAAAATGTCTGAACCACACAGTGAAAAGTGTGGATGTTTGCTGAGATCTAAAAAGCCAGAAGCCAATGACCGCTGGTGGCACAGCAAACAGAGCATGGATTATTCAATTTTCTTAGTTCACACCTCAATACCCTATTAATGACAACTATTGAGTTACCTCAATACCCTTCTGAAACCATATAACTGTCATTTCATAATATTGTTGGAGACTTCTAAATACAAGTACAATATATAATTTTTCTCTTTATTTCCTTCTAGTTGGACAGCCACGTTCTTTGAGCCATTTGTGAGTTTCCTTTTTATGCCTGTGCTTATTCCAGTACGGTTTGCTTCTGGAAATCTTTCTTGAATCCCGATGACTGGATAAGTGCTGTGGAATCACATATCAATTCCAGTTCTCTGAATCTCATCGATGACTCATTGCAAGCAGAGCTGTACATTTCTTGCGTTTTCCCCTGAATACTTTCCTTCAGGAGCACATTTAAGAGCTGTTTAAACCATTTATTTCGGTGTTGACTGAGGCGTGCCAGATTCCTCATCTCTTGTTGGAGAGTGCTAAGTAATTTGTAATTCCTGCAGCTGGGATTGGTCCTCACTTGTATTTCTCAATGCAAGACTATACTTCCTCCATAACACAGCACTGATGACAGGGGCTGCAGACTGGAATTGCTGTTCCAGAGGTTCACCAACGGCACTTCCACTAACAACGTGAACAGCGAGGTGTTTACCACTCTATCATTGCATGTTGTTTGTAGAAATTAAAATATTAAGTATTTCTGGTGTCATTTCTATTAATCGGCACTCATAGCTGATGAACTTGAATGCCTCTTACTTGCTTATAAGCACTAAATCACCTCATTTGCAAGAGAGTTGATGGAGTTGATGGAGCATTTTGGAGGCTGAAATAAGTCATCTCATATATGCCTGCAGCCATATCACCCTGCAACTCACATCTGACAATCCACTGAAGCCCAGCAGGTGTGAGCCTGGTCAGTACCTAGATGAGAGACCTCCTGGGAAAAACTAAGGTTGGTGCTGGAAGTGGTGTTAATGGGGTCAGTAGGGGGCACTCACTCCTTGGTCTGTGTGGGTCCTAATACAAAAAGGCACTGTCCTTTGGATGAGATGTAAAACCAAGGTCCTGGCTCTCTGTGGTCATTAAAAATCCCAGGGCATTTCTTGAAGAGCAGGAGTTTTACCCCTGGCATCCTGGCAAAATTGTCTATTGGCCTTTACCACTTGAGGCCTACCAATGAAGCAGTGAAATGGCTTCATCCCTCTGTTCTCCTCCCCACTGATAGCGGGTGTGTGGTGAGCAAACTGGCACACTATAGCTGCCGTCGCAACATCCAGGTGGGGTGGAGGAGAGTCCCCATTACCTGTAAATCGCTTTGAGTGGAGTGTCCAGAAAAGCACTATATAAGTGTAAGGAATCATGTAGACTCCGCCAAGTTGTAAGTTGTAAAGCCAGGTTTATTTAGGGAAGAATCAAGGTTTTTAGCACAACACCCCCAAGGAACATCAGCAAGTGTGGTGCAGCTAAACATTATGATAAATGTTGTGCCAAACAGACCTATGAATGTTGAAAACTCATTGGTATGGTTTGGACAGGAGTGTGTAGTTGCTCAAGAACTCCTCAAGTGGTGATTGATAGCAATCTGACTGATAGGCAATCATTGATCAAACCCGGGGAGCAGACCTGTGACCTTCCACTGATGGCTCCTTCTGACCTGACAATATTTCAGCATGACAATGCCCTCATGTTGCTTGTGAAACAGTCACTTTTTTGTGAAGGGGTACAGTACATGACAGTTAAACTGTGGATGCCTACTAACCAGATGTGAGTCCCTTGGAACACTTGTGAAGCAATTTGGGGATAGCATAGACTATTTTTAAGCACTCTGACAAGTTACCAAGCACTTTGAGGATCTGCTTTTAAAGGGACCATATAAAATAAAGTTTATTATTACTGTCATTATTACTATAGGTGAATGCAATGCCAGTGCACCTAGTGTAGTTTTTTTATTATTTTCTTTATTATAACTTTGTGAATTTCTTGTGGTTATAAGCAATTTGACACTCAGTAGTGTAATCCGAACTCAAGCAATTTAATTAAAAATGGAGCTACCATATTTCCCATTGTGTGGCATGCAAATGTTCCTTTTTCTTCTTTTTGGCAGCTCTAGAACTTTTTTTTCTTAATGCTAATCGTGGGCGAAGTTACTCATTTTGCAGGAGTTGTATCACAAATTGAGTGGTAAACACTGTAACCAAGCAACACAGTTCTGTCTGTCCAAGAAGCATCACTTTTAAAGTGCAACTTCCATTAGACAGCACCACAAATGCCATTATTCATCCTTAAAATTGTGTAATTCCTTCACTGTTAGTATTTTACCTAACAGTGTAAAATAGACAGCACCCCCCTAATGGCATTTCTGCAAAAAAAATCTGGACACTTGTTTTTTTTTTACAAATTGTACAGTAGACCACACCTTGTGGATTCAACAGTACGCTGAACTTGAGGTCAGACAAGCCTAATGCGTCTTAACATGTCTTGCCTTAAAACTATAGTAGTATAAAATGATATGGATTAGTGAAGAATAGTCAAAACTAGTGTATAGCATTACTAAAATATATTTTTCCTGCAAAACATCTAAATATAATTCTTCTCTGGAATATGACGATATATTGTTTGCAGTAAATCCACTCCTGGATAAGGTGATGTTTTCTCAATCTCAGGTGAGACTCTAGTAATGTTTAGTGATAAGGGGCTGACTGCCCCTTCTCTTGTGGTTGAGAAAGAACCTTAACTGCTTACGTAATATGATAGAGAAGCAGGATGCCTAAAGAATCCATCTATTATCAGAAAGCTGCTTATTCCTGGTAAGATTTGGGGAAACCAGGAGCCTATTTCAGAAGCAAATGGCAGAGAGCAGAGGACAGGTATAGCAGTTTCTAGTATTTTGAAGGACTTTTCTTTAACCTGCATTTATCCAAAAGTAACTTACAATTGAACATATGGATAGGGATCCTTTACTTTATTAAACATCTTAGGAAGCCATCAGAGCTGAATTTCTCCAGCAGAGTGTGCTGCCCCCAAACACATGAATTTTTCTATTTTCTATTACTGTATTGTACATGCTTTTTTCCTGCCACATTAATATCTTTAGCTCTTTTTTGTTTAAAAAGAGCCTCGAATGACAAAATTAAAAAAAAATGCATTACCCCACTACTAAGTTC
Organism: Lepisosteus platostomus; assembly: GCF_059453375.1. Classification (NCBI taxonomy): domain Eukaryota; kingdom Metazoa; phylum Chordata; class Actinopteri; order Semionotiformes; family Lepisosteidae; genus Lepisosteus; species Lepisosteus platostomus. Next base: position 5,405,383 of record NC_142613.1, read on the forward strand.
TAAACACACTACTAACATAAAATATTTTGATGACACTTCACTTCAGAAACATGATATCACGCTGCAACTTTTCCTTCTAGAATGGAGGAGGGTTAACAGATTTTAACCCTGTTTAACAACTAAAGTAGTGGACAAAATTAGGATGGACATCTGTTTATAACCTGTATTTTGAATTAGTTCATGACACAGGGCTTAACATCTCTGCTTTAGAATTGTTTTTTCTTTTACAAATTCTAAACTACAAAATATCAGAGTTTTTAGTGGATGTCAAATAAATGTGTTCTTTGTAACGGATGATGGTGTATTCTCTCACTAAGTCAGGCAAGTAGAACCCGACTTTCTGTGGTAAAAGAAGAACCCGATTGGTTTCAGTCACTCGGCCATCGGACATTATCGGAACTCTCTGGACTAATTTCAGGGACTGCTGTGCTTGGGCATAAAACTCCCGCCTTCTCTGTGGCTGGTTCAAAGCTGGCGGGGAGAGTGTAAATACTCAGACGTGCTTATCTTGCTGGTTCATTCTTTGTGGTTTGTGGCAAAGGTATCTTACTGGACTCACAGAGGATTTATTAGTATCGGTGTGGTCAGTTATCTCTTTGTTTACTTCCAAATCAAGTTGCCTGCAAGGAGTCGAGGCTTGTTTAGAGGAGCACTGTGGCCAACATAGCAGCTGTAAAACATTAAAACACTGAGAGTCAGCAACGCAGAGCTGGCATCTGCCTGGAAAAGAGGGGGCAAAGTTTCAGGTTTGGTAGTAAACGCAGTGCGGCAATTTGAACATTTTGTTGCCCGTGTGCACTGGTCATGAGTCTGCATGGTACTTTCTGGAGCAGAGCACAAAAACCATGAGCAACGAACACCTTCCCCACCCCCACATGCTACAGCTTTTCAGGAATTCTACCCATTCATTATTCGCTCTACAGCGGACCCTCAGAAAACGTTTTACAGTGCTCACTGGCCCTTGTTTGTGCTGTTGAACACTGGGAGTGACAGTCGTCAGTCTGAGAAATACACAGAAATTGCTCAAGAACAGGGGGAAATAGCTTTTTTCTCAAAATACTATGCCTGGATAAATAGCTATATAATTTTAAATGTCTTAAGTTCTTAGTATATTGTTCTATATTTTCATATATTTTTTTAAGAGGCTTGACAAAAGCAGCACAGTGGCATGCAGATATCAGTTAATATATTTCGAAATGTCTCAACGAAACAGAAATATCCGTATCTCCTATTCATACTTTAAGTAAATATTGAATTACTGACACGAAACAATGCTTTCAGTTTTACATTTCTTTAAATTACATTTCCGTATGGCTTGGTTTAAAGAAACCAAAGTCTGTTTTGTTCTCCGATAAACATCACTTTTACTTCGGGATCTCATTTGCCTGTACATAGGAAGTAATGATAACAATCTTCATTTTATATGGTGCCTTTCATGATACATCATTCCAAGGCACTTAAATCACCTCTGTTCCAATTACATCTAAACATAAGGTTAACAGGATGTCTGTTCATTACAAATAGTATATTTTGTACTGTGTTCTGTTTTCTGAAGTGCACTTAAAGGAAAGCCACATGAAAGAATGGTATTAAAAGATCAAAAAGATGTCTAATATTAAATTTACTAATGCATAGATGTAAAAGTTCAGAGAGCATTACTTGAATCACATAGCCTCTTGTGTAAGGAGAAGACTCATTTATAGAATAAGGGACTACAGAAAGAGTGACAGCAATCATCTGGCAGCTATCTCCATTTAAAATCTGCAATTCATTACAAACATGGCAGGACTCTTCTTCTCTCCATATTTGTAAAACTTTTTCAATGTGAATTAAAAGCAGGCACACTTCAAGATTGAATTCATTTGCTTATTTCCATTTTTAATACATCCCCTCTTTCTCCGTTAAGAGAAGGTGAATCCATTTTGGTTAGTTGGTTATTAAGAATCTCTCTCAAGACACCTTCAATATCCTCAAGAAAAAGTACTCTAGAGTAAAAGTGAATTTCCTTGGTGAATTTAAAGAGACAGAAGGAAGATAGTTCACAGTCTGCAACCCACTAAGTGAAGCCTGATTTGCCCAGGAAACAAATTTCCTGCTAGAAATTAGGACAATGCTGTGTTTGCAGATATGACTTTGTTACTTAACTGTGTTTTCAGGAAGTACTGTAAGCTTTCAAGTCGTTCTAATACACGCTGGCTTGCATCACACCGATACGGACTGCCAAATGCCGCTGCTACAAAACAGCAACCTCCCTACACAGTGTCCTTGTTCCTCAAACATTTACGCATTCATATATGAGGCAATAGTTGCAAGAAAAGAACAACAAAATTAACAGATTGAAGGAATACCCCTGCACTTATGGAACACACTGTTGGATCATATTTTTCCCAAACTGTTATATTTCTGAAATGCTTTTGTGGATCTAATAAACCACTGTCGGTCAAAAGGGTGAGGACAACTGGCCCTGCACTTCTGTTCATAAATCCTTTAGAATGCATAAGATGAACTGAGCAGTAATAGACTTGTAACAGAGCAGTAACTGATCCCATTAGTAATGATTGATAATGTTTAATAAAAAAAGCACAGGTTGTTCTCATAAAATCGTCTTATTAATCTTGTTTTAATAACTGATTATATTCTCAAGGGCAGTGCTTTCAGGGACAGCTCAACTGTCTTTTTTTTTTTTGTCCAGAACATTTTGCCTGTAGATAAGCGAAAGCTGGAAGGCAATAGTGAAAAAATAAATAAACGTTTAGAATTTTGGCACATGTGAAGATAAAAACGTGACGAAAGTCCAGTTATATTATCGGTCGGTAAGATGAGATAATTTCGTGCCCTCATCGAAGTCATTTTTATCTTTACTTAATGCTTAAAGTCTGACGCCGGTTCGGAGAACCTCAGACCTGAATGTTTAGCTTACGTAGCGCAATAGCTCCAGTAAAGTGGCAGAGAAACAGCGTGGAAGACAGGCTCCGCGTGACCCTGAGGCCATTGCGTCTTCCACGCAGATACAGTAGTCGAGGGCGGCACGTTCTGTTCTGAAAACGCAAACGCAAATGCAAACAGAGAAGCCTCACAGTTCCCGAGGGAGGAGAGACGCAGTTGTGTGGCTCGTCTTTTCTTCCAGGAACACAAACACCGGAAGCAATCATGTAGATTCCCCCAAAATAAACTGAGCACATTACATCAGAGTCGGCTCCGAATTATTTGACCCCTGAGCCTTTGACCTAAGGCTAATCTTGGGGGGTTCCATGTTAAAAATCCTTGCCCAGAAACCGAGCCCACCATGTGATTTTTAAAAACGTTACCGTCCAAAGACCAGTAGTTTGAGGACGTGTTGCACATTTTTGTCAATAGTGACATTTGACTCTTTTAGCATTTAGCAATTTGCTTAGATTTTCTATTCACCGTGTAATTTTGATATCGACTGGGGTCATGTAAAAAAAAAATCTGTGTCCCTTTTCACATATGTTCCTGTGTAACAAATGTCAATTTATTGCCTAAGTGCTGAAAATAATACATTTCTTTCAGATATGTCATTGTATAGTTCCCAGACTGCTTCTCAGTGTCTTTTGACCTAACTGAATAGTAATAAGAATTAATACCAGTTGTCAGTGTAGGCTCTCAACTGGAAGGAAAGTCACAGGAGCTGCTAGTTTGCTGGCCATCTAATCTTGTATCATCAGCTTGAATACAGTGACCTCCGCTCCACCTCATTTCCTGGTAACATGATTTAAAGATTAATTCATTCTGTACCACCTCTGGAAAGGTACACTAATGTTCACAGGGCCAGTGGAGTATGCACTTTCATTAATGACTGCAGTACTGTAAAAATGCTCAAATGTTGCCCATTTGGTTTGCTTAGACATACCCACCGCTCATACTCTGTATACTCTGTGCTGAATTCTTGTGACGTTTGTTAAAAGTTAAAATCAGCAGCAGACGAAACATCAGAAAAGATGAGCACTTGACTGAACATTTTCTGTACATTCTTGAATGCAGAACCCTCATCTACAGTGACCACTAATCCAGCAAACATTTGAGTGGAAATACAGATGCATAAACTGTATTCAGGGAATTCGGGGATACAGCTCTCATACTACATTTATAACCAAAATATCTAGCTCTGCACTGGGGTACCAGAAATCATTGGCCTATTTTCTATACTTGTTGGACATTTCATTACTTAATTGTTACTTAACACTTTTGACTTTTCATGCCGATGGCATAGTTTTAGGGCTGTGAACAAGAAACAGGAAGACATCTATTTCTGTGGGAGTGGTGGTACAACAGTGCAGTTGCTACCATTCCTACCATACTAGTGACTTTGGATTAAATCCTTGGCTGCTGTCTGTGTGGAGTTTGCATGTTCCCGTGGGTTTCCTCCAGCTCCTCGGTTTTCCTTCCACAGGCCAAAGACATAGGGAAAGCAGGGTAAGTAGCTGGTGTGAATGTGTTTGTGTCTGTCTCATGGATTGGTGTCCTGGCCAGGGTGTACCCCTGCAAACCTGTACTGAATAGAGCAGTTAGAAAATATCAGACTTCCTCTATTCCTTTAAAAAAGTGTATGTTTTGAGTTGTTGTCTTTATCCTTATGAAATGTTAACATTAGTACATTCATGTGTTATGGCAAAGCCAAAACTAAATCATATTTTATTAAGTGTACAGAACTACTGATCTGTTTTTGCTATTGAACATTCACATACTTTGCTGTCAAGGGGTTAAAAAGCCGCGGTGTGCTTTTAAGTGCTGTTGACGCTGTGTTGTAAAGACATAATTAAATGATGTGTGAATTAGCGGAACTCTTTAAATAGATCAGTACAGTGTTTATGCAAAATATCCATTAGGCTGTGCATTAGCTAGGCTAATATTCTTTACATCCCACCCTTCAGTTTCAATAGTGGCTCATGACAGTATGTTCTGAAATTGTGCTCTAAAATATTAGAATTAATTATAATGCACATTAAATCAGCTCAAGTGTTTTGTTGAAGTATCCTACTCAGTTTCACATATTCCTCTAAGTAAACTGTTCCCACTAGTGGTCAAACCATGTACTGCTATAATGTTCCTAATGAGCAGAGCTGACACCTTTAATTGATCTGCCTGCATTTCACATATCACTCTACTTTATGGGTATGGTTTCCAATAACTTTAACAGTTACAGACCTTGAAAAAGGCTCTTCTCAACTTGCTTTTAAGAGTTTGCTCCCTTAATTCTGATTAAACAACTCCTGACACGTGATTAATTCCTGGTGGACTGATATACCTGGGAATAACAAGTTATAAGGAGAAGAAGAAACACTCATGAGTCCAATTCGTGACATTTAAGGTAGTGCACCTGAATGAGGGCAGGTCAAAAGCTCAGAAAATGGCACAAATCGATTAACCTGTGATTACGAAATGAAATATGAAGCTGAAGATATATTCTATCGAATGTCAGTCGTCTATATACCAGCAGTTCCAGAACCAAAATTCAAACAGAAAAAAGTGCAATCTCTTATAACACTGTGGCAATGTCACTAAAAATGCATCTCACATACAGAAAATCTATATTTGAAAAGTATATACATATAGTTTAGTACTGGGTTCAGTTCCTGGGGTGCCATCTGTATGGCATACAGTGTGTTTGTTCTCAAGTTTTCATTGGTTTGCTCCAGGTACTCTGGTTTCCTCACACAGGCCAATAACTTTTAGGTTGTTTCACAACCCAGAGGTCCAGGAATGGACTCTAAGTGGGTTCCAAGGTCAGGGTCAAGAGGTGAGCGAAGGTATGAAGCCGGAAGACAAGTTTAATATCAAGCGCCAGAAACACAATCCAAAAGCCAAGGTCAGGAAACAGGCCAAAGTCCAGAATTCAGGCAAGGAGTCCAGGAAGAATTCAGCACAGGCTAGATCAAGAGCTCTAGGAGTTGAAAACAATACTGAACACGGCTTGAACAAAGAGCAGGGTTTAAATAGGTTTTGGGAGGGGAGGCGTAGTGATGTAGGCACACTGGGCAAGCAGGTATTGGCTACGGCTGCTGTCTGCTTGATCTGCTCCTCTGCCACACAGAAGAAGTAGGCCCTACAGGTTGAGGTGCCCTCTGGTGGCTGGATGCTGGGACTGTAACAATACCAAATAGATGTGTGCTTGTCTGTGCGTGTCTTTGTATCCCCTGCGACCCTCTATTGGATAAAGTGGATGGATGGATATACTGTAACTTAATAATAAATTGTTATGGTTTCTTGTGTATGTGTGAATGTCATACTGGATTGTGGTTTCTTTTGTTTTTGAAATATTTGGATAAATGAGTGGGACTCCTGGGCACCGACAACATGCTGCTGTTCATTCCACACCACAAAAAATAAAAATTAAAATGCTGAAGCACATCACTCATTCGGGAGCTCTGCGTGCTTATCACAGCTCTGCTTCAGGCAAAGATAGACGTGCTGTTTGAAATTGCTAATAAATCACTAAGAAAAGAGGGATAGTGAGATCAATATTGTTTTTCATCTCTCATCTTAGAGAGCAGGTATTGCTGTTTCAGTGCCTTAGCCTATAACATTTCACTTATTCAACACCCTGACCAGTCCGTTTTTCTAACAGTTTTGTTTTCACTGTCCTTTTGAATTAAAGAGAGTCTCTTTAATGTAAACACATAATTAGGTCTGCCAGCTGTGCATTTAGTGCTCATTACTTAGAAACAAGAATATATTACTTGTACGAAAGAAGAGTTTCTTTAATGCAGCTCTTATCATTATTTAGTTACAAGGTGTGTCAATTAAGGTGTGAACGTGAAACAGGTACCACTATACCTGTTCTGGGCTGGAGCCAGACTGAAAACAGCACTCAGAATTCAGGAAGGGGTCAATAGTAATGTGCAGTCTCAGCTCACTTCTGGGAACAATAATTTCTTTAAGTTCTTGCCTGGTGTGTGCATTCAAGCCCTATCTCCTCTGTCTACCATTCCCAGGTCTCAGTCGTCCTATCTCTGACTTTCAGCTTGAAGAGAGCCCTGTCATCTTTAAGAATTACTGCCAGAACTGGATCCATGCAGGGCGCCACTGTTTTGATTGACTTTTAAAAATATATATATACACAGGCCATAAAATTCATTTCTCACAGCTGACTGAATTCTTCTCAAACAGTTTGCCTCTGTAGCCAGATGAAAACTGTTCTGGAAGAACAGAAGGTGGCTAGACAGCAGAGTTTCAGACTCTTGTGGAATACTAAACTCATCCCGGTAACTGATCTTTCTGCTCACAGAGGTGTGCTCGATGGAGGATTCTAATGATTTGGCCAGCAAGTGTACAAAACACTGCATGCAAATGGCTGCACCTACAGAGACACCACACACCCCAGCTACAGACAGACTGTATGACCCTCTACCATCCGGAAAACCATACCGGAGCATTCGGGCCCGGACTACCAGACTCGGAGACAGTTTTTACCCCCGCACTATCAAACTATTTAACTCCCAGCCTCTCTCACCTATGATCTGAACCTCACAGCACCTTCTTTCTTACCAAAAACTCAAAGACACATTGAAATCTACCTCTACCTCACATGTTAAGAAGCTCACTCCCCATAATTGTCTATCCTTTATTTCATTCTGTTCATGTATGTTTTTGCACATCTGATGTTGTTTTGCACATTACCTGTTACCTTTTGTTGTTTTGCACACTGCCTGTTGTCTCTGTCTTTCTTTTATTATACAATTGTATTGTTTTTTGTACTACTTATCGTCTGAGAGCTTGCTAAATAGCATTTCATTATACCATATACCTGCATATGAGTATAATGACAATAAACTTGAACTTGAACTTGAAGATACATCCAAAACAAGCAGTTTAACCTTATACATGAGTGAGGGGCTTGGGTATCAATATTTTTACCATGACCAGAGATGTGCACATTATATGCATACGGAAAATACACAGAGAGAAGGTACCATAGTGTTAAAAACAAAGAAACTGTATCCAGGAAAAAATACAAACAGTAAGTAACAAAAGGAAGGAAGACGTATTTTACCTCAGGATGTTCAGGTAGAAGGCTTCATCTGGTGCATCCAGTCATTTTTCTGTACCGTACAAACACCAACACACATTAACAGCAAAGAGATTTATTGATTTGCTTGTTCTTGGCACAAGCAGGGAACCTGCTATTGTGTTTTAGGTACAGCACTACACACAGGGCACATTTATATTCTTCAGCATAAAGAATTGACGTCAAACGCACAGAAATAGAGAGCCCATGTCATTTTGTTAAGAATGCAGAGCTATTTTCAGTCCAAGATAATAGCTGGCTTTTTTGAAGAATCAGCTGGAAGAGATCCTTGAATCAATTAGCTACTAACTGCAAAATGAGTTAAATGGAACAAATGGCCTGGTCTCTTTTATCATTCATGAGGAATGACAACGCCCAAAATCAAAGAGTAACGAACTATTGTGGAGCAAATGTTTGGCTGAGGGCTGACCTCCTGGCCACAGGACGAGGAGACCAGAACCCCCACGCAGGGTAACCAAGGGGTAGCTGCAGAGGTGGAGTTGGGGTGGAGGTGGGATGCAAAAGTCGCACATGACGGTGGGAGATATCGCATTTGGTATTTATAGCGTTCGGTGGAGGAAGGATGAAGGGAGTGATTGCTAATCTTGACAGCTGGGAATGATTGAGCCGGGTTGTTGTCATCCCTCCCGAACTTTCATTCAATAAACTCCATTTGTTCTTGTGTTATTGCATTAATTTGATTAATGTTATAGGCGTTATCTGATTCACGGACCCCCACCATCCTGCTTGCAATGGTGTTCATCTTCTCCAAAGGATGGAAGAAGGTCAAAGTCTTTCAGAAGCAAAAGTGATTTACTTATGTTGAACAGCTCATAAACGTAACATCACGACATGGTTTTAGAACACTGGATTCTCATATCACTGCCAGAAAAGGAGACATTGTTGGCCTGAAAATCCATGATACAAAAGAACAGCATGATTTAAATACTGTACATACACTTTCACTTTATAACAGTGGTTCACATTGGCTTGCACTGCATACTGCACTTAACATACATAACAATTGCCAGATATTGTAGTCTGCACCCTAACCTGCTTACAGTATGTGGAGCGGGGTCTACTGCAGATTACAAAAACTGCGCATTGATTAATTTAGGTAGTGATAATCTGTACATCTCTACATTTACATAGAACCCTGCCATGTTAAAACAGAAGACTTTAAATGAAAGAAAATGAAGCCAAGCGCAAATAAGTTAATGCCTTGTAGCTTCTCTCTTCACTCTCATTAAGGACCTGTTGCATACGGAAGCTTATTAGTGCCACGGAGCGATTTAGTGTCAAATCATCATAAATGTATTCCATTCAATGTTTAAAGAGTAGACAAAAAACGTATGTACAGTACGTTTCTGCAGTTTCACATCACGAATAACACGTTTGGAAAGCCATTTCATGTTTGCTTTTCATAGATACAGTGAAAATGACACTTTTAACCGAAGAATGCGCACTGCCACTGTGCTGTAGTTCATGTATACAAAAGACTATACACATTTTCCGCTAGGTTTTTTTGTGTGAAAATGAGCAGTGTGACAATATTCTTCTGTTGTTAAAGTCAAAGCTGGGACAACATTACTGCATCTATAATACAAGATATTGATATAGTAGGCAATATTGTTCACAAATTAACTATTACGTGTAGAAGCGTTACTTTGTCATATAAACACAATAAAATTCTTGGTAAAGCACAATTATTTTCTTGTTTAAATCCAAAACTATCTCATAGAAACACAAAAAATAATTATCCTTGGCACTAAAAGGCTTCCGTAGTTGCACACCTTTTTGCAGAATATGTTTTTATTGTTCCAACAGTTTTAACGTTTTGGAGAGGTAAGCATTTTGTTACGACAGCTTTGTGCATTTTACACTAGATGTAGAGTAAGCAGCAATGTAAATTCAAAGGTGGAGAGTAAGACAAATTAAACAGAAAAGATCCAAATGGAAAAAGAGAAAAGTAAGAAATGTAACAAATTCATCTTTGTAGGAAACTATGAATGTTTAACTATGATTCATGCCTTTGAACAAGAAAACATTCAATGTACCTTTTGAGCTGCCATGTGAAAATTATTAGTTTTTAAACATCATCACACACAATAATTACACCTTAGAAAATGCTTAAGGTCACTTGGCCAGCATTGGTTAACCGTAGAGCTGTGCTGGAATTGCAGACCTTGAAAAAGCTTAACACGATCATGCTAATCTGTATGTTATCTCCAAATGTCAGTTGCAGACAAAATGTCTGTTTTCAGTAGAATAGATGTTTCTGGGTAACCTTCCAAGTTCTATTAGAAAGCAAAAGATTAAAAGGCGATTGGAGCAGGAACTGTGTGCTGCTTTTCATTGTACAGCTTTTACCTGGAAAGGAATGGCTAGAATTAGAAATCTCGGCAGGAGAAACATAACACGTGCTTTGAAAACGCATGTCTTCACACTATGAGACACTTCATGCAACATGCAATTTAGAATGCTACTCACATGATCACATCATCATCAATATGCCAGGATATAATTTGGCAGAGGCTTCACCTTGCTTAAAATGCAGTTGCAAGCCCTCTCTCAGGCAATAGACATTCTATCAAGGGTTGTAGTGTGGAGCAACAGTTTACATTCCGGACTTGAGGTCAAATTCTGAGTAAGCTGCTGTTGTTGTCACCTTGCACAAGGTACTTCTTCCAGGTTGCTCCAGTGTATAAATGCCCACCTGTGCAAATGCATGTCTTTTTGGATAAAAGTGTCACCAAAATAAATTAGAAACACCACTCTTGGATGGGGCGATTGGTCTCCTCTTGTTTGGAACTGTTCTTATGTTCATTACACCAGTTCTAATGTCGTTAGAATTGCTTGCCTGTGAATTCAGTAACTGATTTATAAACTGCTGTAGTAACATCTTCAGCATCTACTAACTCCATATGCTCTTGTACCCTCTCTGAGATCTGAAATCTCTGACACTCTGGTTATACTAAGAAAACTCCAGAAAACAGTCAGAGCTAGAGGGTTATTGTGTGATGCTCCCCGACTATGGAATTCTCTTGTACATGATGAGACACACAGTCTTGAGTTCCAGGGCAGTGGAATGCTTCAGTATGAAACAAAAACTTGACATTCAGATATTGCTTCAAACTTTAAATAATACAGTAATATAGATTATATTTGTACTGATACATTAATTGAGGTACTCTAGAACAAAACAGCTTGTTTGAGAGGGCAGTAACCTTGGCCACCATCAGTTGTCAGAAAACAACATTAGATCTTACCCAGGAGATGTATTGAAGGCACACAGTGGGAGGAGGAGAAACCATGGAAATCAGGAATTAGGACACCTTTGAGAATTTTGCATCAGGTGACAAATAAGTAAATGTAAGATTCCCAGTGGAGGGAACAACTAAGAACAATTACATTTCACAAGTGGTGCTGTCAATGATTGACTCAGTAAATATTTTGAATATCCATTTATGACATCCAACTGCACTTTATAGTCTTAAACATGTGGGGACCTGGAGAGATGGATACAGAACAGTTTATTCTTGCCTCATTCCTCCCAGGCTGTACAGACTCCACTGCGAGTGGTGATTCTACTAATGTCCTCTAGCTTTATTCCCTGGGTTCCCTTGGGAGTGCCTTGTGGGATACCTTTTCTGTTGGTGACTTTGCACACAGTAGACTCTAAGGACTCTGCATTGGAGACCTTGTTGTGCAGGGAAAAACCACTGGACCAGGGAGTCCTTTGGGTGTAAACCTCCTGATGGATGTTTTCCAGGGAGCAGAATTGGAAGGAGATGGCAGCCTGGAACCCCCTCTTGAAGTTCTCATTGAAGAATCCGTAAATGATGGGGTTCACACCACTGTTAAAGAAGGCCAGCCAGTGGGCGAAGGGGAAGATGTAGCTGCTCAGAAAGTCGATCTGCTCTTCGCTGAGGTCTCTGTAGTCTGTCAGAAGCATCAGTGTCCAAAGAGGAAGCCAAGAGACCATGAAGAGCATGGTCACGATGATCAGCATCTTGATGATCTTCACCTTTTTCTTGGAGACAGAGTTTCTCTCCTCTTGCAGCTCTCTGGACCTCTGGCCCACTGGCCCAAGCTTGCTGAAGAGCTTCACCACAATCCTCCCATACATCAGGCTGATGAGACCTAGAGGCATGAGGTATATGTGCACAAAGAGAATGGTGGTGTAGATGGTGCGCATCTCTGGATAAGGCCAGTCTTCGTAGCACGTGAAGAGTGGGTAGGTGTCATTATTTTGGACCACGTAGGTGTCCTTCAGATGGATCACAGTCAGCATGGTGGCTGAAGGGCACATGATTGCAAAGGCAAGCATCCAGATGAAGGCAATAGCAAGAACAGCTTTGAACATGCTCATCTTCTGTCGGAAGGGGTAGACTATACAAAAGAACCTGAAAGAAAAGAGAAGTCTCAAATGTTCCTGTTTTCCAAAACCTGCTCACTACACCAAGCAATTTCCTAGCAAAACCTCTCTTTCATTGCTCCTCTTCTAACTGTCCATGTGATAGGGAAATACTATAAACAGGACTCAAAAGCATATTTTAGATTTTAATTGATGTTGAAAAGGAAATATATTTTAAATTGTATCTGATAATATATGTCCCAGCTTTCATTCAGAATCTTAAAGGGGAACGGCAACACTTTTTAGACTTCGAGGTTAGAATGAATTGGCAATAATGATGCATTTCAAACCACAGTGAAACTACCAAGTACACGATAACATACAACCTCCAATTTTCATCACAAAAGAGACAACGTTTCAATGTATACATAGTGCTTTATTGCCATCATTGTCTGTAATTCAGAATGAGGCAACTTACATTGATGCAAAAATGGCCCTTTTACATTGTAAACATGCTTTAGACCAAGCTAACTTTGGCACTATTTTCAGGAGGCCGACATGTACAAGGTGATGTTTTTTAGATACTTGTAAGTATTGTGAAAAAAGGGCAACCTGAAAACCAAAACACACTCATATTCATTTTCACATTTTGCAAAAGTGCTTGATTATTTACAGTACATTGTTTTTTTATGGTAAATCACACCTAGAAGAAAAATTCTAGCAGGGCTTATTTTATGGTGGATACCACTTCCTTTTGGTAGACAGTGGTAGGGTCCTGTTGGAGAGGGAGGTAGGCAGAAGTGTCAGTTAGTTGTCTAGAGGTTTCAAACATATATAGGTCCTTACGCCACACTACAACAGCGCCTCCTTTGTCCACTGGTTTGATGACGATATCATCTCTGTTGCGAAGAGACCAGAGCGCCTGAATTTTTCCTTGGGTGAGGTTGGACCTGTGTTTACTGGGTATAGTGTCTTGGGAACTTGATTGGATTGGTGCATTGGTTAATGAAATGATCGACTGGTGGAAAACGGCCAAAAGCGGGAGTCCAACAGCTCTGTTTAGGATTAATGTTGTTAATGACATCAATAACCAGATTGTTGTCAGCTGCCTGTGAAGAGGAATCGTCAGCAAAATGTGCTCTGAGACAGATCCTGAGGTAAAAGCGGTTAAGGTCGACATTGGTCTGGGGGATGTCCAGCTTCCTGGGAACTGGTACAAAACTGAGGCCTTTGCTGAGGAGGGATCGCTCATGCTGTAAAAGGGAAAGGTCAGAAGGTATAGTGACAACAAGGTTAGGATTGGTGAAGGTGTTTGGGGTGTTGATGGTTTTCTTCTGTAGAAGGTGACTGAGTTTTTTGTCCTTCTCTGCAGTGAGAAACTGGTAGAGTTTAGAGTTGAGAGATCTAATGAGGTTAGTTATAAAGGGAAGATGATGTGGAGCTGTCAGCCGCAGAAATTCCTTAGCCCCTTTGATGTTGTTGTCGGAAAGGATAATCTGAGAAAACGGTAGAAAGCATTAGTTTCCTAGAAAATTGTTTTAGAAGTCTCCGAGTGTTGGCATCCGGGTGGCATCAGAGTAAAAAGAAAAGGTATTAAATTTCACGCAAAATCCTTTAGGGATGATATTATGTCGACAACATCTGTAAAGGAATAGAAGGTGGTTAGAAAGCCTGGTCTTGGAACAGATCGCTGTGAAGAGACTGTAACGAACAGTTCTTTCCGGACCCTATGCGGACGACACAGTCCGACGGAGTGGGGAAACACTAGGGAAACATCATGCAGGAATACGGGGCTGAAGACAGGGGGGCGTGTCCAAGGTGCGCTGGTGCACGGGGGAGGTGTGGCCGAGGCGAACAATACAAAAGAGTAATCCTTAGAGTATCCAAAAACACACGAGTAAGTCCAAAACCAGGAGATCCATCAAGACACGAAGTTAAAACCACGAAGGCTGGCTTTTAAGGTGGGCTGGGAATGGGAAACAGGTGCAAAGAATAAAGTCTAAGTGAAAGGGCTGGAGCACCCTTAAGGAGGGGGGACTATAATCGTGACAGAGACGGAATGCTGGTTTAGTGAGAGAAGTGGGCAAGTGGCCCAGGGAGGAAGAAAAGGTATGACGAAAACGGTATTTAACGTTTAAATATATATAGGTGAGTTTAAAAAGACGCCTAGTGAGCATTTTCCGATGATTTCCGATGATGATGACGATTTGCCCTTTAAGGCCAGCTGCTATCCCACTGTTGTTTGGAGAAGAGGCAGTCTTGCTCCAGAATACTTCTTTTGTATATATGCCTGTGAGGTTGTGAATCTTATCATGAAGATCCCTGTCGATTGTGTCATTGGCACTCCAGCCTTCTTGTTTGGAGTCTGAGCTCAAAAAGAATTTTTCAGTGTCTCAAGGGTTGTTCTGCCTTTCCGCTTGCAAATTTCAGTGTGAAGTATATCACAGCAATTCGGTTCCAAAGTTGCATTAAAGGGGGATATAAATGTATATTTATAGTTTTTTTAAGGTTATAAAATGATAGGCATTAAAAATGCAACAAGTGAGTACTTGTACCAATACCAAGAGTTGGGTTTTGAATGCCTCTCTGTATATATAAAAAATAAAACTTTAGCAAAACTTATTCTGAATGTACAATTTTTCCCAGAAGTCTGTAGGAACTTGAGACAGCTGGAATGCTGCATATCAGAGCCAAAGATAGCTGACCATAAAACCTGACTGACTTGGCATTCAGTCACACAATAATAAAGTTAAGTCCTCCATGAATGTAGGAGGTTTGAAGAGGACATTAAAAGGCTGTGGGTCTGCATGTTATCAGATATTTTTATGTGGACTAAGCAAGTAGAAATAGGCAGGAAGAAGACTGAAAAATGACACTGCAGTCAAGATAAAAAACTCCCTAATTATTCTTAAACTATTCACAGACTTTTGTTTTTCAAAATCTCCTTCACATTTCTTCTTTTCACTCCTAGAATTCCTCTCTCATTTCCATCTCTTTAGCCCCCTCTCACCTCTCCCGACCCACTTCCATTTGTTTTCCTTCCTGTTGTCTTATTGCCTGCTGTCTCTGCCATTTCCCACACACCGCAAGACACTGCACAACTGACATATTGTGTTTTTTATTCTGTTATTTTACTTTTAGTACGGACATAACCTTTCGTCTTCCTAGTAAAACAAAACTGTAATTTGACTCAGATGAAGCCTGCTCATTATTGCTCACCTTCAGATCAGTTTTTGTTACATGATCATCTTGGTGGGGTGTTGAAGTGGTAGACACTGTTCTTTAAATTCAGCCTCCGTGGGACACAGAATCCCATGGTTTTCATTCCACCTGAACTCTAAGGTAATTAGGTGAGCTATTTATTCACTTATCCTGCTTGCTTATCTACAGTTCCCGAGGTTTAAAGTAGCTAATGATTTCAAAACGCATGTACTGTTTATCCTGTTGCATTACACATAGCACAATGACTCCCACTGCATTCACTCGTGCTACATGTGTGCAATTCACCTCAAGAACAATCTAATCATTCTTAATAATTATTCTTCATCAGCATTCTTCAGAACTATTATTATTGCTCTGCTTCTCAGACACATTATCCAAACTGACTTTAAGTGTTGTGGGTTTACTGAAAAGAAGAAATATAAGAGTATAAAATACCAAGGTATTAGAGGTGCCAAATTACGTTACTAACATTAGAGTAATTTGTACTATTGAAGCTGTGGTATTTTGTAACCTAAAACAAATATATATATATTGCTTTCTTCCCTCTAAGTTCAGAATGTCATCTTTTGCTTCCTTCTCACATCTTTTGGAGTCCACAGATGTGCAGAAACTTAATGTTTCTGCATAAAATTGCAGTTTTTTGTACCTGGTTAGCTGGGCATTTGACATGCTGTGGGCTCCATGCTGCCTTAAAGAAGGAGAGCTCATTTAAGGAGTAGGGCCTTAAAGGTGACATCACTGCAAGATCATGGGCACCCAGCAGGTTATCAAGATATAACACAAGCTAGAAAAACTCGAGAGGCCAAGGAGACCAATTATATGCTGTCACTTGCAGAATTCAGTGATATTCAGATAACTACACATTCCAGGCTTCCAACAGCAAAATGAGTGCTTTCTGTGGGGCAGGAATACAGTAGATGTCCATAATGAATAACAATGAAGCACACCTAAAACATTTTTAACTCATTCTGAGTATTAACCACTGCAAATAAAACTGGTATAAAAATCTAATAAAAATCAAACAGCATCTTTTCCTGGTAGTGGCTGTTTGACGATTGAAGTTTTGCACGGTGCATTGATAGTATTATTGCTGTACAGTATGTTACGTGGCAAGTGTTGTGGAGTACTGTTTTCTCCTTTCACTTTTGCTCTCTTTTTATCCCTCTGTTCCAGGTCTGGACTACAGCCAGTGCAGCACCCTGACAGTCTGGTAATTGCCAAGCATCTAGGCAAACTGTCATTCCATCTGTTAAGGATTTCTGACTGGTGCGCTGATTGCATTAGGCTGCAACAGAACCTGCAGAATGGGAGCAGCTGCAGAGCAACAAGAGAGATTTCCTTGTACACACAACACAGTGGTCGGCAACCTACAGCACGCATGCCGCTACAGGCATGCAAAGGGATTTTTAACGATATGTGCAATAGAAGTCTAATAAGCCGCAAAGAAATTAAGTTAAAAAAAGTGCTAAAAATTGCTTGTCTGTTGTGTAGTTTTCTGTACAACATGCTACCCAATAAAAGCTCTTTGGCGTAGAAAAAAAAGATTCACTTGTTGTTTTTGCTGCGTTATTTTTAGCCTGTTGTTTTCACAGGAAAGCTCCAAAACAGTGCCATCGATAATATTTTCACACTTAAGTGTAAAGTCAAACATTTTGGACAAAATGGCGGTCGCTAAAAAAGGAAGGTTAGATGATCACTCATTTCAACCCTTTAGGAGAGATGAATAGGGGTTTGTTCCACATGAAGACTGTGCTGTTTGTTCTCTATGTTGTGAGAGTGTCGTTTGTCCTACCAAGTTTCCAAAGATGTTTTCAGACAAAACACTACAAAGGCTGAGTCTATCAAAACAGGCCATAGTGAGGAACGGAAAATAAAGCAGCATCTTTACTAATTTCTGTGGAACTCAATTTCCAGGATCTGTGAAACACACGAGGCTACTGAAAGCAATCAGTGTCACGCCCGACATTCCTCCCCTAGAGGGTGCTCCACTACTCCCGTTATTAGTTCTGTGATTGTTGCTATGCTCCCCAGGTGTACCCTGTTATGCGTACTGCTATTTAAAGCCCAGCTCCTCCAGTCCTCGGGGCTCATCATTAGGGTATGGATGTCGCAAGGCCCGCCTAGCACCAGGATACCCTATGTCTGTCTCCTGAGGGCACAGGCCTCATTCCCGACACCTCCCTCTTCCTGAGCCCGGGGTCTGGAGGATCTCGCAATGTCACCCTTGGACCTTCATGTTTTGTCTGTTCGTGTGTTCACCCATCCTGGAGATTTTATCCTTGTTGCGTCAGAGGATGGATTAACTGTGGATGGACTCCTGGACTGTGCCCTGACCTGCCTTCAGACCTGCTCGGATTTGTATGCCATTCTTGTCTCCCCTGCTCACTGTCACACGGACTGGCACTGTTTTTTGGTGCACTATTAAACCCCTGTGTGTTTTCCCATACCACGCCTCCTGTTTTCTCCAGCTCTTACCGCATCGCATAGGGTCAACAACAAAACCCGACACGGACTGCAGGCCCTGTCCGTAACACACAGTGTCTCATGACCTGTTCGAAGTCTCACTGAAATTTGACTGTTTGAAGAAAGAGTCATTTTCACCACTCTCAGTATTTGGATCAACATACCTCTGTGTAACTAAGCTCAGGCTTGCGTGTAGCTCAGAAAGAGAAAGCAAGGGCTTACACTAAGACATGCATATTAGCTTAATAATGTTAGATATTATTATATTTTAGTATTGAATTTTTAAAAATCAAAATGTAAGTAGGACTATTCTTGGTATTAAAAAAGTAACAATGGCATGCAAATCCATAAAAATGAGTGCATGAATTAACTCTTGGCACGCCCCTTCTGAAAGGCCGCAGATCCCTGGCCTACACAAACCTACTTCTTTTTTACTTTTCCTGGGACACTACTTGTCATGATCGTAAGCCCCTCCTCTTAAGGATTTTTTGCACCTGCCTCCTGTCTCAGCCCTTTCCCTACAAAAGCCAGATGCTCCCACCATTCCAGGCTCAGCATTGGGAGATGGACGCCCGGAAGCTCGCCTACCAGCGAGTCCAGGAGAGTCTCGACGGCATAGGCTTCATCCAACGTCCTGACCATCTGAGTCTGGGGCTTGGAGTGCCTGGCCCTGTTATCCCTTTTTATTCCTCCAACCCTTTCCCGGATCCCACTCCGGATTTTAACTTTGTCATGTCTGTCATGGATGGACCACCCAGCCCTGGACATTTCCATTCCCTCCATTTTCCTACGGACTCCCTTTGGACTTTGGACTTTGCCTTGGACCACGCCCCCCACCCCGAGCACCAGCGCACCATCGACATGCCCCCCTGTTCTTCTTCCAGCCCCGATCCCAGTCTTTTTTCCCCGTGTCTGAGATGCACATCCTTCGGGATTTTATCGTCTGCATAGGGTCCTGAAAAAACTTTGTGACACTACTTCTTCAGCTAGAAAGACTCCAGTCAAGACTCCAGCACTGGGAGACCAAGAGAAGAAAATCTTTTCTGCCAACAGATTCAGGTGGTAGGAGGGTAATCCTTTGTTAACATAAAGAATTTTTCTTTGAACTCGCTCTCCGCTTGGCAAAGCTCTCCTTATGAAATGTAAATAAGTCTTTCTTCCCTTCAGACGAGCTGTTTGACTCAGTCTTGTCTGTGTCTTAGTTCAACAGCATGTGTTTACTGTCGGTTTATGTTGTGGCTTATATTGGACCAGTGAATTGATGCCTGTCTCCATCATGTTGAGAAGCATGTTGCTGTAAGAGTTCACTTATAAGCTTCCTTCATTCTGAGTAAAATTCTCTGTAACCACTTTGTTTCTACAGTACAAAACAAACATTATGGGTCTGAATGTTGTGTCTTCTCTCTGTCATAATGTCACAATTGCTCACCCAAATTAAGAATACTGCATTTTTAGCAACCTACAGACTATAGGGTTGAGAGTACAACATTTTTCTTTAATAATGAGAGATGTCAGCACGTACACTAGAGAAGAACAGGAACCACAATGAAAAGTAAAAGAGAATGTGTCGGCTACAGATACTTTTTTAGAAATTACGTTACAATGACATGACAAGGCAAACATGCTGTGTATCAAAATGTCTATGATCTTGTATTGTATTAGGACATTGTATGAAAACACAATTCATCTTCCTCTTGAAACAGATAATTGCAGCAATTAATCTGCCAAAATGAAGGGAGATGGTTTATATATTAATTTATCATGATGTGATTTTAGCAAACATAATCAAGCATCTGGATAGGAGAGTGTCACTGTAGTGCTCTTGATTTTGATCAAGTTGTTTTTTCTGTTACTGTATAGAAATCTGTTTATTCATTTAACCCATTTTTGAAACACTTCATGTAATTCAGGGTCCCAGGGCTGCCGGAGCCTATCTCGCCCAGCAACAGGCACAAGGCAGGGTATACCCTGGACAGGACACCAGTCCATCACAAAATATAAGAAGTAAGTAATATTATAATTACAAATCTTGAAAAATCAAACCCTCACTGAGAGCTTCACACATTAGGAACAGTTAATGGGTGAAAAGAGAAGAGAGAAAACACAATGTTTCGGCTATGAAGCCTTCTTCAGGTGTGAGAAAGACAGGGCAGACAGCAAAGATTAAAAAGCACAGGAGAACAAAAGCTGGGAGAGGGGAGGAGGCAGGAGGGGCAGAGAGGCCACGCAGGAAGTGCAAAGTGGAGAGGGGTGAAGAGAGGTGTGAAGTCAAAACCTGCATGAAAATAGAGAAGATTACACGAAAATAAGTCTGTCATTGAGAGAAAAGGGATGGTGTGGACCTAGTTTCAGGATGAGTTTCGTTTCTGTTGTCTTTCTGCTGTGGGAGATGAGAAACCCTTCCCTGAGAACAGAGACAGAGAGATCAGTGTGATCATGGCCGTCTGAGGTGAAATGAGAAACGATGGACTTGTAAAAATCTTTCATCTTCACAGCCCTAACATGTTGTCTGAAGCGGTCTCCTAGACTTCACACATTATGTGTGTGTACACCTGTAACAGTGTGAGGTAAGCAGGGACCGAAAATAGCACAAAGGTGAAAAAATAACAAAAAAGCAAAAAGAAAATGTGCCACTGTGCATTGCGATATCCAGCCTGGGCTTACGAGGTCCAGCTTGGGAAACAGAATTGTTTAGCACAACGGTGACGGTAGAGCAGGGCGCGCAAGGCCAAAGCCAAAATAAAAAAGGAGTGTAAAAGCAGTGCCTGCCCTGATAGAGACACGTAACAGGACAGGCAAAAAGAAAAAGAATGACAGCCTTACGTGGATACAATCCCCTCTGGGTCCAGTGTGCTTTTATAGAGGCTTCACAGCTGACTCTAAAGGCAAGCCGTCGCCCGTCCTCCAGGGCTCTGCCTCCAAACCAAACACGCCCCTGCGCAATGCCACACACTCGATTTCCATACATTGTCCTATTAGACTTTGGGCCTAGTCTATCCCAGAACAGTGCTTTTCCACTTTTTTAAAACGTAAGGAATCATTTCTCACAGCCGCAGTCTATGCATATCCATTTTTGCATCAAGAACATATAATATATATCTAAAACATAATATATCTTGTTTTACTATGATTTTGCTATAGTGCATCAATAAATATTTTGGAGTATTAATTATACTGCTATCAGATTACAGAATTCCTGTGCACTCAGAGCATGTGTCCTTTTTTTCTCCATTACAGCTCTGATGATACAGTATGAAGCAGGATTCAGACTTACACATGACAAATATTTATTAAGAAATATCACAACTGTACAACACACACAACAGTTCCACAAGTGAACTTCCAGAAAGAAATAAGACCCCCGGCTGGCAGAAAGGGGAACCCTCCTTGAGAACTGTTCTGAAGACTGAACAGCTTGAACAGCCTTGAAGATGGTGATGATTTTTCCTTTCTTCTTGTTACAGTACCAGCGTCCCGCCACCAGAGGGCACCCAAACAGTACATACCTCATCCACTCTGGGGAGGCGTAGGTTAATCAGACCTCGTTAACCCATCACCACACCTCCCCTTCAGCCTACTTGAACCCTGCTCCCTGTTTCAACCTTGCTCTGTATTATGTTCACTTCTTGAGAGCTACACATCCTGTTTCCCTAAGATATTCTTTGCTTCCACTTTTGGCCCTTGGATGTTTTGCCTTGCCTTTTGACCACAAAATTCTGGATTCTCCTTTGGATAATTATTGCTTCAAGATCTTTTGGCTTTTTGACTTACTGTTTGTTTGGACTATGGCCTTGGATTTCCCTGATTTCCCTGTATCCCTGTAACCATCAGCTACTTTTAGTGTAACACTTCTCTCTTCTCTTCATTCCCTGTCCTCTACCTCATTCTGTCTGTGTTTGCTATGGTCCATTCCTCTGGAGGCTGGCTTAATGAAATGGACTGGGTAGTGCTGAATCTTTATTCCATGATGAATGTTTATTTAATATGATAGTCTTAACGATCTACTGCAGAGTTCATTAGCCTGAGTAAATTATTAGGAGCACCCTATGATCATCTGCATCTCCTTCCATGTTTACCTGACTACAAGCCCGAACAAAGCTATGTACAGTAAATACCAAATAACAACAGGACGTGTACCAAACCGTCTTGAGTAAGGCAAGCTGGGAAGAGCAAACATTGCTGAACTTTGCTGAAACTCAGCTGCCTACCCAGTAGCAACAATATTAATATTAATGAAGATCTCTCTAAGAAAATAAAAGATATTGCTGCTTCAGATGCCTTCAACAATAAGAAAAATATCAGCAGCCATATCACCCTGCAACTCACAACTGGTAACCCACTGAAGCTAAGCAGGCGTGAGCCTGGTCAGTACCTGGATGGGAGACCTCCTGGGGAAAACTAAGGTTGCTGCTGGAAGAGGTGTTAGTAGGGCCAGTAGTGGGCGCTCACCCTGCAGTCCATGTGGGTCCTAATGCCCCAGTATAGTGACGGGGACATGATACAGTAAACAGGCGCCGTCCTTCGGATGAGATGTAAAACCGAGGTCCTGGCTCTCTGTGGTCATTATAAATGACATTTCATTGCCAGCAACTACTGCTGCACGCCGTATTGTTGTGCATTTGACAAATAAACTTTGATTTGATTTGATTTGATTTGATTTGAAAAATCCCAGGGCGTTTCTCGAAAAGAGTAGCCTCCTAATAATCCCCATCTATTACTCTGCTCTCCTCCCAACTGATAGCTGGTGTGTGGTGAGCGTTCTGGCGCACTATGGCTGCCGTCGCATCATCCAGGTGGGGCTAAGCGGATACCCATTACCTTTAAAGCGCTTTGAGTGGAGTGTCCAGAAAAGCGCTATATAAGTGTAAGCAATTATTATTATTATTATATGTCCTCGGCATTTGAGTATTTTCTAGGAATACAGAGTCTGGAATACAAATCCAACTTTTGAGAGGCTAAAGAGTCATGATGCTATACTAATAGCTTTATGCTATATTTATGCTATCTATATATGCTGAATCACTAGATCATGTGATTCCCATGCTACTTTAAAACTGTCAGACGGTACATTTCGGTACATTGCTTTTACTGAAGCTTTGTCACTTATTATTGAGGTGTCTGGCATGATGAGCATCTGATAACAGTGTCTTGGGGGCAAATCAAGTAAAAAAAACAGGCGTGTGGTGTCTGGGAGATATGGACGCAATTCCAGTAGGACAGACTTGCTCTCTGATGGAAAAAACAGCAGGAGACAGAGGTTCAGAGTTTCTGAGTAATTTCTGCAGCAGGCGCCCTTCTAGAGGAAGGATGAGGCGGAATGAGGCGAAATTTAGAGGAAAGCTAAATGCCAGCCAAAAATGTCAGCTTTGTCAAACAAAAAAAGCAAGGACTGAAGATCGTGATCTCCTCCCAATGTGTTTAATAAGCAGTTTAATAATGGAGGCTGTAAGGGTATTGTAATGTCAGCTGAAAGTGAAAGCACTGGTACCATTCCTGCACTGGTGGAAATTGGTAGAAATATGAGTGAGTAATGAAAACGTGTCTTCAAAACACACAACTCAAACTGTACACAAAAAACATTTGCCAAGCAGGTTCTATTTAGAGAGATCTTGACTGTTGGTGAAATTGCACAGATCACCAACAGTGCAGACCAGGTTTAAATCTCAAAGCGTGTGTGCAGGGAGACCTTTTACTCTATAAACAGACAAAAGTATCTCCTCTGGGTGAGTTTTTGAAGACACAAGAAATAAAGGATGAGAAGGTGGGTAGATGAGGGGGTAAATCAACACAGTTAACAAAGGAAGGATTAAGTTAAATATTTAACTATGCTTTAAGATTTCCAAAATCCATGTGGACAGAACAGAATTTGAAACGCAATGGTTGAAGTCATAAATGCTGCTAAAAACAGACCTTAATGATGACTCATACAATGTACAATACAATGAAATGTGCATGTATTACATACACACTGCATGTACACATTTCTCCCCTATACTTTGCTTCTCATAAAGTTCACCATGGTAAGTGTGCATGTATGTTTTTACTCTTTCTGAATGTCAAATCAGTTATAATCTACTCCTACATAACTAAGAACAAAAATAAATGAATGTAACCTTTTAAACTCCGATATTAATGACTACTAATTAGCTTTGGGTTACAAAAAAAATTAAAAGAGAGCATGAAGAATAATTATACAGAAGCCAAATGCAGAGAATTGCCTGGTAGTTGTTGAAAATGGAGTGGCAGTTAAAAAGTCACGTTTAAACAAACAGGCAGTATCCATTATACATACATTCAAAGCTCTGCCTGTGCCATGGTTACCTGAAAAGCTGCCCTTTTGCACTTTTTTTCCCAGCTGCACTTTTAAAAGGAATTTATTACTTTTTCGAAATGCCTGCTTCCTATCATTATGAAGATTATGAAGCAAATGTATTTAGAAACCATTCCAGCAATTTGGATCCTTCCGTACATAAAGACCTTGTTGCTTTGAGTCGCATACAGAATAAGATTTAAAATATAACAGTCTGCCAAAGTTTTTGTGTCAGAGTCAGATGAAACATTTATATACAAAATTGCCACCATGTGCACCTGAACACAGCTGCTTGGTGAAATGTGTTTAAAGTCAGGACCAGACTTAAATGGTTTGCTTTTTAAATTAATTTGGGGTTGCTCGTTGTACAGTATTCACTTGATTGTTCATCAACTCAACTGTTAATTTTTTTTTGCACATTAATTCGATTTCATTCCATTACAGCAGTTGCCCCTTTTCATTGCACCTAACAAAATTGATAAAATCAGTCACTAACTCCCACTGTCCCACTATTTATATTCCTTATGACAAGCATGGAAATCAGAATAACCTCTCAGTACACCCATACTCCATCCTTTCATCTCCAATACCTGCTTTATTCCTAGAGGGTGGCAATGAGCTGGCACAGGGCACCAGGACTTCAGTTCATCGCAGTGCACACACACATGAGGGTGAGGGGTTTAAATGTAAAGAATCCGGCAGCAATATGGATACATGCAAACTTCACACGGGAGGTATTCCAGACTTGATGTGAACCCAGGATAATAATAATGTTTTTGCTGTGTATAAATGTGCTTAAATCTGCAAAGAAAAACACACAGTTCTAAAGGCACAGCACATTTAGCCCAATGCTCTTTTTATCACTCCCACAGGCTAGGCACAGAAAGCAAACATATTTGAATAAACAATTTATTAACACCTCACCCCCACTCAAGGCATTTATAAAAAACCACACTGACACATAATTGCTTGTGCTTTCTCTGTTTGGTTCCAATGGAGATTCGCAATGATTCCCAATGTATTATTTGGAAATTGAGATGCTGTCTCTAATATTCTTTGGAAAAGTGACAGTGACACACTAACTAGGCAGTTCTTTGCAGACGAGTGTGACGGACAACGATCTCCTACCTGTCCAGCGCAATGGCCACCAGGGTGAAGACAGAAGCTGAGACAGACATTCCCTGGATCAGACCACTCATGGTGCACATGAACTGACTGAAGGGCCAACCTGAAACACAGCAACACTGACCGTCAATAAAAGCTGCTCTCTTGTTTTGGGTTCGGTATCCAAAGCAGAGCCCACTCACAAGTGCTCTTCACAAGACAGTGAACAGTCTCTGACTCGGACTCAGCCAACACAACACGAGATCAACATCAATACATTGCAATATCAACCCCAGTAAAATATACGTGATGCCAGACAAACATAAACAGCTGCAAAACTTTAGTTTTTATCTATATTCTGCTTTGCTTGTGAGGACAACACAACTGATTAATTCCACACATTACATTCTCAAAATCTCGTCAGTGCCAGTGTGGAGACTAGCAATAATAGATACCCTTAAATACACAAGGAGATAGATAACACCTTGTGATAGAGTCGACATATCATAGCAAGACAGAGCTAAAGAAAACCCGTGGTCAGACAGCTTGGTCTGGGCTGGGATGAGTGCCTTTGTGGTTAAGTCATACCGGAGGACCCTTAAGATTGTCATGACATTTTAAGGGCAGCTTGAGCTTTTCAACTGTGAATAATTATAATAATATCTATTTAAACAAACTATTATTTCCGCTAAGTGTTCAACACATATACTGATGCACTTAGAAATGCTCAGGTCTAATGGATTTAATCAAATATTTGAAACAAACAGTAAGATATCAAACAATGTCACAGGGAATGTGAACAAAGATATGGACCAAAAAATCATGATACACTTTCAGTATGAGCTGAGACACACTGTCAAAGTGAAAATATTACACAGCTAGTAACAGATACGCCCTTCCTGATTACTAACACAGGCCTGGCATACCGGCGCATATACTATGACCAGCCTCTGGATAGACTGTGTCATATTCTGCCAATCTTTCTTGTGTAGCTGAAGCCTGTGGCGAAGGTCAACCGACCCCAATTCTCCTGCTGAAGGTGCAGTGATGAATCATTACCACCTTATTAGGTTTGTCATGAAATAGCAGACCTGAGCCTCAAAGGGATTTTTCATTCTGGTTAAGCTCTATCGACACAAGACAAGGAAGAATCTGAGGGGAGCAAATAAATCACCACAAGTCTCAAACTGTCTGCTCAGGTGGCACCCATACTGCGCTGGTGTCAGTGTGGGGCAGCATCATACTGAACCATAACTTTCAAGTACGTGACTGGCACTTTTAGAGAACCGTGCTCACGTCTGTGAAGGAGAAAACAGACATACTCTGTGCCGGCACTATTCATACAGATTCTTAATCTATCAATTCTGACACGCTGAACCCAAATGAGATGCCTGGAGCCACATGACTCACACCAAGTATTTTGTTATGTCAATGAACCATACTGCTCAATCAAAAGAGCTCCTCAAATTTTAAAACTCATATAATTATGTATGTGCCCAAAGAGTTTTTAATGTAAAATAAATTGTTGCAATTCATTGGTCATCAATATAATGGAAGCTTCATGTTAGAGCTGTGAAGATTAAAGATCTCTCCAAGCCCATTGTTTCTCATTTCACCTCTGACGGCGATGACCACTCCAATCTCTCCATCTGTGTAAAATACGGTTTTCTGAACTCATACATCAGAAAGACTACAGAAACCAAAATTATCCTGCAGCTAGGATCACACCTTCCCCCTTCTCTTAACGATAGACCACTTTTCTTCTAAATTCTAAATTTCACACCTCTCTATACCTATCCTGACTTCACACCTCTTGATTTCTGTCCCCTGCTCCCACCCCTCGCTCCTCCTCTCTCCCAGCTTTTGTTCTCTCACTACATTAACTTTGCTTTTTGCCCTGTCTTTCTCACACCTGAAGAAGGCTCCACGGCTGAAACGTTGTGTTTTCTTTCCTCTCTTTTCAGAATGGAATAAACCTATTACTTGTTCCTTTGCAATATAATGGAAAGCTCACTTAAAAGAGAGACCAAAAGACAATGGGATCCTGACCAACATCAGGTTTGATATAACTCAATATGCAATAGTGTGTAATCTGCTTGCTCACCGGTGATGAGATTGTCCACTAGTGTGGTAGGCACACAGAATATGCCCACCAGCAGGTCACTGATGGCCAGGTTGAGAATGAAGAGGTTGGTGACAGTGCGCATCCTGTGATTCTGGAGCACCACGAAGCACACCAGCCCATTTCCCACCATGCACAGCACGAAAATGAGGAAGTAGGCCACAATGTAGCTTGCTGCCACAGCAGTGGAATGGAGATAGTAGGGCAGGAAGGTGCTGTTGGACTGTAGCGTTTCTGCAGTCGTGTTCATGGTGAGCTTGTAACTCTGCATTAAAAAAAGCAAAAGATGTACAAGATTTATTTCTGTCATTTTTCAAATTAATCTCTCGCCTTTAAAAAAAACAAACAACCTAAGATCCCATTTCTAAGAATAAGATCCCTTTTTCCTCATTTTTTAGCAAGTGTAAACTTAAACTCCCTCATCTACACTGCCATCTTTTATGCTGCAATGAGCAACCATTAACTGCTGGGGTTTCCATTGGGCAGAGCAGTGGCTCTGTGGCTAAGGCACCTGTAACTGGAAGGTTGCCAGTTGATATCCCGGGGCTGGCAGAGGAATCCTACTCCCTAAGCAAGGCCCTTAACCCCCACTGCTCTAGGGGTTCTATATAAATGGCTGATCCCAAGTTTCTCTCCTTGTCTGTGTGTCTCATGGAGAGCAAGTTGGGGTATGTGAAAAAAGACAAATTCCTAATACAAAAAATTGTATATGGCCAATAAAGTGATCTTATCTTATCAAGGTCTGGAGAAAAACACTTCAGCCTGTCACTGCACACTCTGACAGACAGATGGCAGCACAGAGGACACACCCTAGCTGCAAGAATGGGAGCTGCCATTTTGAAAGAGATTATATTTTGAGGTTTGAGGAAAATGTCAGACACGACTACAGACAGTTACTGTACATAAATAAAAAAATCACATTTATTTCTGATTCCTGATATTTGAATCTTACGTTTTGCTAGGAATGACATTTTTCAGAATATTTTTTTTTTCCTGATGTGACATTTCTTAAATTGCTTGTTGCTGTGATATCTAGGTTCATTTTGGGGTAACAACATCCTGGAACTCCCATAGAACCCCAAGTTTCACAGATTGTATTATGCACTGTCAATCGGACAGTTTCATATGCAAATGTTAGGGAAGTCATTATTTTTAATTAACCCTTTTGCAGCAACATCACTTCCTTGTCTATTTAATAAATGATTAGTTCATGCCAAAAATGTGATTTAAAAATATGATTTATTAATAACAAAAGAACAAGTTTTCAGTAGACACCTCATTACAATCAAGACATAACAATTTGTTTTGAAGGGAACTGTGTGTGTTTAGTTGTTTAGTCGAGTCCGACTCTTCGTGACCTCCTGGACTTTAGCATGCCAGATCTGTCTGTCAGCAACTGCTTCTCTGAGCTCTTGCAAATTCATATTCAGTACTTCAGTAAAACTATCTATCCATCTTAACCTCTGCCTCCCCCTTCTTCTTTTCCCTTCAATCTTTCCCAACATCAGAGTCTACTCCAGTGAATCCTCTCTTCGCATTATATGGCCAAAGTATCTGAGTTTAAGTATTGAGTATCATTCCTTCCAATGAACAATCTGTGTTTAGTTCCCTGAGTACTCTGATTTGATCTTCGTGCAGTCCGAGGAACTCTCAATAATTTTCACGAAAGCATCGATTTTCTGATGCACAGCCTTACTTTATAGTCCAGCTCTCACATACAGACAGTATGTCACTACAGGGAAGACCATATCTTTCACTATATGGATCTTTGTTGACAATGTAATATCTTTGCACTTTAATATGAAGGAACTAGGGAGTTGTCAAAATCTTACATCTTACATGGTGTATCCCAGCTCTTCCTAGAGACCTATCTCTGGGGGAACTACAGAGGAAACAAGCAAGTGTCTGAGCCAGATGGGCTGTGAGTTTATTTGTTCTGCTACCTTGAGCAAAGGCTTGTTCTTCTAGAGAAGACTGTTTAGAGCCATAGCAAACGGCAATAATAAAGAACGAATTGATTATTTCACTTTTAACAATAAGAATGGTAAATATTTACAGGATTTGACTTGTGGTGAACTGGTGAAAAATTATTTTACCCCTGCTGCTCAAGATTACCGTACATGCCCGAGACTAATTGTATGCCAATTTAATAACTTGTTTAATTACTTAAGAAGAGAAGCACTTGTGGGGGAAATCTCAAGTGCACTGAAGAGGGTTAAGGCTGTCTCCCTCACTGGTATTTAATAAGACATGCAGGAAAAGTGCTCCTAACAAGCACTGGGAGTGGGAGTGAAATGGCACACTTTAATATACCCGACATACAGATATCAAACTAATCATGAAGTAAAAGCATGCATTAATCTCTGAGAGGCAGCTACGGAAATGCGTCTAAAGATGTTAAATGTGCAGTAGAAACTAGACAGTTTTTTTTTAAAGGAATGGCTAAAAACAACAAGGATGGAATTTGCACTCAATGTTCACTCTGTGAGGTCAAGTGAGGATGTAAAATGTTTTCAGCCTCTGTTGTTTTAAAATGTGGAGAGGCAGATTCTACCCCATAGTAACAAGGAAAAGGAGTTCACAGTGTATCTGCTGGGCTGGTAGACAAACTACCACATGACTGTAATTCCCAAGCTAGACTTCAGTAGTTTGGTCAAATTCTAACAAAAATTAAATGAAAAATATTAAGCGCTAACACATACTTAATATTTTGGCATTCATTTGCCCGAATGAGGTAATAAAAGTGCTGGATGGAGGTTAGACATATTACACCTCATCCCCTCACTTACAAGGAATGAACCAGGGAGACAGCTGCAAAGGTGAAGCTGGGATAGAGGAATGGGGAGCTAGAAAAGAGGTGTCCAAATTGTGGGCAGCCAGCGAGTATTTACACATAGAAGAGCAGACCTGTGAGTTTAAACTGTAACCTCGTCCTGAAACTTGTGTTAAATAACAATGTTTGGGAGTGAGTCTTATCTGTCCTTCAACGGACACTTCCTTGCCACATTTTCTATTTGTTTCTTCAACATCTTAACAACACTTAGTAGCAGTACAGTACGAGGCTCATCTACTTAAGGATCACTCTGTTTGAAGGTGAGATGGTGAGATAAGATGAATACCACCCGCAAAAAATATGTTTCTACTAAACACAATATCATTCCTGCACTTTAAGATTTGCCATAAATAAAAAAGTGTGGAAAAGATTTCCACCTCCTTTAGCCAGTTTAAAAATCACACAAAAAACTAAAATCAGAAAAAAAGAAAGCAGCGAATCACAAATGACTTTTCAGGATTGACATTTTAAAACTTCCGTTCTCTTAGATCACTATTTGAGGAAATGCATTTAAAACTGAAAATATGAGCTGATTTCACTGGAATGCTTCAAGAAAAAGCTTGATGAGCTATTATAATAGCTAATACAATAACTTCAATTAGTTAGCAAGTAGTAAATGAAGAAATATAAGCTAGTTATCTACCCCTGATGGAAACCAAATCTTTATTATGTTCTAAGAATTTTCCGATCTAATTTGGAATATTACCCGCATTAGTATTTACCTGCAAACAAGTAAGCTGTACCAAGCATAAAAAAGCAAACTGAAAATAAAGCACTAATCACTCAGTTCAATGTTACATCACAAATGTAAAAAATAAGTTGCCAAATATAACAACTACATACATTTCTTCAGTCCCTTTGATCTTTAAATATATATTAAATATAACTGTTTATGTGGATTTAAAACCACACATCTCCGTAATGGGGATGTTGCATTTAGATTCCTACCTTTATAAAATAGTTCGGGGGAGTTTCCTTTTCAAACGCAAAATAAGACCCACGATGATTTAACCTTGTAAACGTTATGAAGACTGTGTTCCGATAAGAACACAAGACAAGGGGGAAAAATCTCTATTCTTCAAGTTTCCTTTTAATGGAATTTTGCGCAATCAAATGCGAAATTAATCTTTACAATGTACAGTAATGTTGAATTGCGAGCCTTAACCCAACACAAATCATGTTGTATCTCTTCGACCTGTGAAAGATTAGAACTGTCAAGATAAAACATGACAACACATACAGTCTCCTATCGTGATGTCTATAGTATATGATGTAGAATCATTATAAGAGCGCTAGTACGTGCTGTTTTTTTAACTCATGTACTGTATAAAGAAAGCTGAGGGAACTATATGGCAGTACGCACCTGACAGAACGAGCAGTAGGCTATATAAAAAGGCAAATCCTGCATTTTATAATAACTTGATGACATACAATACAGCTGCATTTTAGTACTTTAAGTTATTTAAGTTAGTATTCATCACCCATAACGAACCAGAGTTCTTTTGGTATTAATACGTGTAATATCGGACACTTTAATACTCTACTTTTGTGTCTAACAGAGGGGTTTGGGGGAAACTTGCCCGACCATATTTTCAGGTAAATTAAGTGGGAAAAACAACCAGTTTTCTTTCCGTATTGTTTGTCATAGGTTCGCTGCAATTCTTTGCGTTTCTCGGTTTTGTAAAACGGAAAAAACAGAGTAAAGTTTTTTTAAAAAAAAAAACATTGAGAATAATAGTCGTATGCAACGGTTATTAAATTGCAAATGTACATTAAGACTGGCAGGTTTAAAATTTAATCAAGTTATTCTGCCGAGCATTTAATGAATGTTGAAAAAGTTTTTAACTCACCGTGTGCGTATGGAATCGGGAATCGCATAAAAAGTGAGACATCAACATTTGTGAAATTATATTTTAAGTAAGCAAACAAGGCAGTAAAATGATTAATCACGTATAAAATCTAGATATATAAATCTATATATAAAAGTACAACAATTAGATTTGGGAGATAAGCTCCATTCTTACCAAAAAATTCCAGTCCAGTCCGGCGTTCAAATTTTCACGCTGTGTGAAAAGGACGAGCGAATCTCTCAGTGTGCCTGTAAACGGTTTGCAGTTTTACTACAGCTGGCTGACAGGAGAAATCTTTCCTAACAGACTGATGTCATCGGTCACTGAGGAAACCAGCTCGTTTTTTACAATGTTTCACACATGTTAGTAGTCAAGCAAAAAAAAAAAACACAGTTCTGTGTAAATCTACACTGCGAAATTATAATCTATAATAATTACATAGAGTTGAAACCAAAATATTTTTTCTGTTGCTTTATGGGAACATTTCTGAGGCATGTTTTTGACCAAAATAAATGCGGCAAAGCACAGTTTAAGATACTGAACTGTTGAGATTAAAATGTTATTAAGAATCTAAATATTGTACATCATGGTGTAGGAGCGCAACTCACAGAATGGTTACCCACTGTAGTCCCTGCAGTACAGTATGTACTGTATGTGTGTTAGCAGATCACCCGATTACTGCTAGCTTTAAAGATAACTTTTCCAATGGTTATTATTAATCTGCTCTATTCCTTTAAAAAATGAACTGGAGAGACGAAATCAGAACAAAATTGGCAGTTTTTTTTTTTTGCACTGCTTGCTTCTGTCTTGCTGTAATAGTTCAGGCGTAAGGGAAACTAGACTGTTGCACCTGTACACTCATCTGTTATCTGGGAGAGTTGCGAGTTTGAACGACCAGGATGAGCAATGACCTGTCGTGCTTGGAGACGTACTGTATAGTGCCCGTGATCTGTTCGTGACGCCCCAGTGCAATTTTGATTTGACTCGATTCATACTGTTTGGACTGACTTGACAAGTTAACGTTCGGGGAACCGCATTATCAGAGTCCTTAAACCTTCGTTTCCGTGTTCTAAGCGCTGAAAAAAACAGTCTTGTAGCGAATCAGCCCAAACCCGGTTCGGCGGACAGGACTGCGACAGAGGGACAGGCAGGAGGCAGGTCTGCAGCTTCACAAAGCCAGATGATTTATTGCCCTTTGGCTACAGAAGTGTGCTGTTCCCCAGGGGGAGAAATGGGAACGCAGCTCGCCACAGCTCGTCATGCAGAGCGAAGAGGGGTACAGGGAGGAGGAGGAGGGGAGACTGCGTCTCAAGGTCATGGGGTAACGGCACAGTCCATATGACCGGGGGTGGGGGGAGGAGCGGAACGCTACAGCAGACTGGATGAACTGCAGGAATAAACAGGGAGGAAATGTATAATACTCCCTCTAACCTTAAAGCGAACACACCAGGGACCGATGGCTGCCCAAGGAAGAGAACCCACAGCTCCTCTACTTCTGTCCACCTGTAATTGGGCAAACGAAGTAGAGAAGTATTATTTCAGTTATACCAAAGGAAGAGAAGGACCGGACTAGAACGTGGTTCTGTTCACCCAATTTCCGCTCTTAACGTGGACTGTAAGATTAATGCTGCCATCATGGCCAACAGAGTGGAGCAATTTCTACCTCAGTTGATGAATCTAGATCAAACCGGTTTCACCCAGAACACAAGATAGTATGGTAGGCGTATATTGCACATTATGAAAACACATTGAAGATCGAAAAGAAAGAGTCCGTTTTGGTTAGTCAAGATGCGGAACAAGCTTTTGATTCAGTCAGCTGGGACTTTCTATATCAAGCACTTGAGAGATTTGGATTTGATCATAAATTTATATATGCAATTAATATAAATTATTCAAATCCCTCTGCATAAATTATGATCACTGGTTACCTCCCAGATTTTACTTAAAAAAGGTACAACACAGAGACATCCTCTGTCTCCTCTCTTGTTTTCTCTAAATTTAGAAACTCTAGCAGAAAATCCCAAAGTGAAGGGTAAGAAATCAATGTCTAAGAACATAAGATTGAACTATATGCAGATGATGTCTTATTGAGGTTTGGATGCCTTGGAGAGATTGGGATAAATATCTGGTTACAAAGTAAATATAGCGAAGACAAGTGTTTACTTGTCTTTCAATTACAATCCAACAGATGCTGTATATTAACGAGAAATTTAAGTTAAATTGGCAAATAACTTTAAATACTTTGGAGTGTATTTACCAAAAGACCTCTCACAATTGTTCAATTTAAAGTACAGTTCCATAATTCACAGAATAAAGGATTATATTGGTAGTTGGAACGTGCTCCCTCTTTCCATTGGATCTAGAGCACAGGCTGTTAAGATAAACACGCTATCAAGATTCTAGCTCTTCCAGCAGAGATTTCTACAGAATGTTTTAATGAGTGGAGCAAAATTAATCTCAAGGTTTATTTGGAATGGAAAGAAGTTGAAAATTAGATTTAAGATGATACGATTAACTAACGAGTTGGGTTGTCAAACCCAGCCTTGCCTGGAGACAAATTACGTTGACTCTGCTCTCTGCACTTTACTGGAGAAATTGCATGTATATTAAACAATGAGTCTTAGGAGGTTTTCAGAAAATAGGCATTCCATGCCCCTGTTCATCTAGACGTTCTCCTGCTAAAGTATGGAGACTGGAGGGTCAAAGAATAAAAAAGAGAGATTCCAGTAAACAGAGATTCTGCTTGAAACTCAACAGTAGTTTTCCACACCTATGAGAAACTCTATATTTTAAGACCTGTAGCAAAAGGGAAAATTGAGGCCCAAAGCAGAAAAATGTAAAGAAGTATTTTTTTATCTTTCAGGCTTTAAAGGCTGTTTTGCCTTAGGAAATGCAATGGAGCTTTGGCAGTAAAGGTACTTTACTGTGAGCCTTGAGGGCATTAAGAAATCAAGGGATCAAATCAACAGCAGCAAGAACAGCTCTCAAAAAAGTATGTGAAGCAGAATTCATTGTGCATCCACGGGAAAACATCACAGATTCTCCACTGATGTGTTCACGACTGATACTGTGCACTGTGGGAGCATAACCAGGTGAATCTCTGTGACATCACCAGCTCACATTCCCTGTCAGCGGAGAGATGTCAAATGCAGTTTGGAACATGGGAATCATCAGCTCTACCCCCTCAACAGAAAAAGAACAAAACCAGTTAATTGAAATTAATTAAACAAAGAGTGTGAAGAGTCCTCTAGGATGGGATATGCTTTATTCAAGACTCCTAACTGATAGATGTACAGCAGGGCTGAGAGTTCAGCACTAATGACTTTGTGACATAGTTTGACAATACTCCTCAGGTTTGCTTTTACTCCTCAGAATCAGATTCCCAGATCAGTGCAGGAGTTAGAGCAGACTCAATAAGACAGATAATACAACAAATGATCAACCTTAAAATGTTTAAGCTTCATTTGCCTCAAAATTTAATTTGCAGTCTAAAACAGTCCCTAAATACTTATGTGTATCTAACATTTCTGCTGGATTCCCTGATCCAGGTTTAACTAGGGGGTATGAGGGCTCTTTCTGCCATATCGTGGATCTTGGAGACATTCAACATCAGGCAGTTTTGTTTTCACCAAGTGGCAGACTCTACAGCTGACTCATATCGCCACTCATTTGATTGCAACAAAATAACGTCTTAGTTTGTTCGTTTTGGAATCTCCCCCTGCTGGGTTTCTAATGGGTGGGGCGTAGGGCTGCACAGGGGCATGGTGGATAATATTGCAGCCTCACAGATTCTATGTTCTGTGTTCGATTTCAGACTGAGCCTGATCCGTGGGGAGTTCGCTTGTGCTTCTGGGATACGTTTTGAGTTGTTATGGCCCTCAAAGGATGAATGGATAAGTACAAGAGAACAAACTGAAGTGCTATTTATAACCTAGAAAAGAAATAATGGAACTCTGGAGGGTAGGAACTGCATCTACTATTAGCCAATACACCTGTTTACAAGACTCAGAATCTCGTTTTTAAAGCTCAACACAAGACTTTATAAACAATACTGTGATAGTAGGGTCTGCAAGCCTAAATTAATGGAATACCTAAATAAAACAGAAAATGGATGGACAGCACTGCTTTTAGGTTTTCCTTGCATGAACAGGTTGCATTAACCACAGTGAGAGAGTCATGCAGATCCTTAGATTTTACTCTGGGGTCCTTTGTGACTTGCTGGATGATTTTTACTTTATTATTTTTCTTTTTTTTAAGTTCACTAGGGACAACAACATCCAAGGTTTGAATGCTTTGTGAATACTTGGTGAGATAAGTTTTGCTGAACCTGATTACGATTTTGATTTTTAAGAACTTTATTTTCTTGTCACAAATAAATACCAAAAATCATGAAATAGAAAACTCTACAATATTATAGATCCCTAAAACAGTACATATGAACACATATCTTTAAGGTTAAGAAAAAGCAACTGTTACATAACAATAATTACTTTTTTTCTGGTGCATTAGGTCATTTTGAATCACTTCCAAAAAAAGACAAATGCCACTTTTTTCCTTTACATGATAATCAATATAATAGGTTTTTCCATTTGACAGTGTGGAATGAACTTCTCATTCCTCCACAGTATTTGCACATTGATGCAGCTCCTTGTATAAAGTATACGCACAGGAAGTCAATAAAGAGTAAACCCTGCTAAAGGCGGCAGCATGTTACAGTTACTTGAGGTACGGAGATTCAGTCCTATACCCACTGTTTTCCACATTTTCTGCTTCCTCCTTCCCTTCTCTACAGATCTCTGAGGTGTAGAGAACATGTTTGACAGGATTTGGGCCATGGGGAGCAGTGGAAAGATGCTGTATATAATGAAGGCAGCTCTCAGGAAAAAGTGAGGTGAAGGTGAAGTCTATAACCAGTCTTCAAACTGGGCCGACAAATCCTTAGGGAGGTGGCAGGACCACAGGAGATGGGCTTTGCTTAACCTGCTCCATTGAAGGGCAGCCTCCTGGCCACAGACTGAGGGGACCCAGGGGCAGGTGGAGATGGGTACAGTAGGGACGCCTGAGAAGAATGCAAAGGGAACTGTTTGAGTTTGGTTTATGTAGCTAGTTTGGTGGTGATGGTGATTAGATACAGATGTGTGAGATTGACTAGTTGTTGTCATCCCTCCTGAATTTCAGTTCATTACTGTTGGCTTTCAAAACGTCCTGCTTTAACACATTAACTGCAGTACCGAACGGTGACAACAATAATTGAGGGTTGCCTGTACCACCTGTACTATTACAGATGGACAGGAATTTAGTTGAATGAGTACATTGTGTTCTGTTTCAGTATTAAAAAGTAGATTGTTGGTAAAGCCACGTGCCCTACAGATGAGTCAGATAACATGCTGCATGATGTGGAAGAACATAACAACACAAGCACTACTTGTGCCTAATGCACAAGGCGGGCAATGGCTTTAATGCAGGAGAAAAGTGAAACAATTCAAGGATAAGAATAGGAAAAAGACTCATGCATTTCTGTTAATGTGAATATTGTCAAAAGCTAGGGCTTTGTACTTCATATGTCAGTGTATAAACATTAAAGCTACCCTGTAAGGGCTTTTAGAAGTTAATATTTATTTATGACATAAGGGGTTCTAAATAAAACTTACAGTCCATTATCTCAGTTGATGGTTCTCGGTGGTCTACTTTTCAAATACAAACATGGCCTTAGACGGGTGTCAGAAGATATTAAAGGCTGAGAATGAAATGCGCACATCGGCGCTTTTCAAATAGTTCCCATTTTACAAGCAAAATAATAGAAAAGAACACAGGTGAAAGAGAAACACAGCAATAAACACAGCACCTTGCAAAAATATTCAGTCTTCCCATGATGTCCTGTTTTGTCAAATACAAAATATTGCCTACTTTTTTAAAATTAACATCTCATTCAAAATGTTCAAAATGAAGACTTCTAAAGGTTAGATATGAAACAGTAAATGTCAGCGAAAGTGAAAGTGGAAAAAAACTGAAATATGCACCAGTGAACTCTGTATTTGGTTGTAGCACCTTTGACAGCAATTACAGCAACAAGCTTTTTGAGTAACGCTCTATCAACCTTGCACAGTGACTTGGAGCAATCTTTGTACATTC
The DNA here is from genome assembly GCF_059453375.1 of Lepisosteus platostomus. Lineage (NCBI taxonomy): Eukaryota > Metazoa > Chordata > Actinopteri > Semionotiformes > Lepisosteidae > Lepisosteus > Lepisosteus platostomus. The sequence continues at coordinate 5,443,802 of NC_142613.1, forward strand.
TTCTTGGCAGACTGATTTTCAAACATTCTCAATAGGATTCAAGTCAGGTTTTTTACTGTGCCACTGAAGGACATTCACTTTCTTAGTCTTCAGCCACCCCAGTGTAGCGCTGTCCTTTGGATCACTGTCCTGCTGAAAGGTGGATTTTAGGTCTGAAGCAGGTTTTCCTCTAAGATGTGCCAGTACATTTCTCTACCTATGCTTCCATTAATCTGGACAAGCTTGCCAGTCTCTGCTGAAGAAAAGCAGAACTATAACATAATGCTGCCCACCATGTTGGCTTTGCATCAGATGTAACACTTTGCAATTAGACCACAAAGTTCCAGTTTTGCAATGTTAATCCACAAAACCTTTTTCCACATGTTTGCAGTATTACTTAGGTATATTGCTGAAAAGTCCATGTGAGAGTCCCGAGATTCCTCCTTGCCCAGCTGCTCAGACTGTAGAGACAGGATGATCTAGGTAGTGTTGGGTGCCTTCACCGTGCCTTCACCGTGCTCGAACAGAGATTATAAATGTATGTGTCTTAATGTAAATTTTTTCTGAGACTATAATATCCAACTTGTGGTATGGTGATCCAAGATGAACACAATATACTAAGCGAGGTCTTACAAGCACATTCTTTGATATTTTTAGAGCTTCTTCACCTCGTTGTGCCAACCACATTGATGAACCTATATTTATTTTATTAACCTATAGAGTTTAATTAATTTTGTACCTTTAACTTTATAAACTTGATTCGCTATTTCTAACTTTATTAAGTCATTTATTTATCAGTTGCAAGTTCACTGCCTGTAAACTACCTCATTCCTTCAGTTTGCTTTTCTGAAAACATAATCTGTCAATTTTGACTCACATTTTAGAGATTGAAAGCATACATCGAAAGATACCTTACTGTGATCACAACTTCCCAGAAGCTCTATCATGCCCATTCTTTATTATTATTACTTCTGTCCTAGTTGTTTGAAAAGATTAGGTCAATAAAATCATTTTCTTGCTGCTGCTTTTACAAAGTGTCTCCCGTTCATATAACATCACCTTTGCTACATATTTTACTAATCTCATCAAATAACAACTCATCATAAACTACACTAGGTGGTGTGTAGTATACATCTATTGATAAGGACTAGAAATGTTTTCCAACTAAACTGTCTGTATCGTTTAGCTTCAACACTCATAAGCAGCTCATTAATCATATATATTCCCTCAACAACACATCATCTGTCCTGCCATTCTTTCTGAACTACTGTGTATGTGTTAATTTTATATTCATCCCCATCACCCAGTGTTGTTTCAGTCACTTTTATGTTATAATTCCCTGTTCACCCATCAGTTCTTGTATGTCATTTCTTGTGCTTCTAGTATGGAGGTATAAGCATTTAAAAGATCCCACAGGTCTTGGTCTCAAGGTGCTCACAGATGAACTCTTCCCCCTCTTGATTTAATTTCATTTAATGAATGAAATTAAATCATTCAGCAAACCACACAGTCATAGTGCTGTTGTTTCTAACTACATGTTAAGAAGATGGTAACCTTTGAGCTTCTTCTGAAGCTTTTATTTTCTGGAAAGTTGATTTTTCCTTTTAGTTAAAGCAGAAAAAACAAATGTTTTGTCTAGTTAAGGTTCTTTAATTCATCTTTGTGTATAGGACTCCCGGCGACAAAGAAAGCTCACCTTCACCTGACTCGGTAATGATTCTAGTCATTAAAACAGTTTTTAAGCCTTAAGTGTCTTTCTTCCTTCAGCAAGAATCCAATGAGAAAATCAACCTGTAGACATCACCTTTCCTTATAGCATTTTCTTTCAATCTTCATGGCCTATATCACTGGTGTAAATGGTGTTTCATTCTGTTAGATTCTCTGAATTATCACTATATTCCCTGCAAAACGCTAGGTATAAGATCCTTTTTAAGCTACAGATGGGGTGGAGTTTACATTATGCACTCATGTATATGGACTTTTCAGGAGTACCAAGGCTTCTTCAAGCCCTTAAGACTTGGAATTAGAAGTTTTACAGGAATTTGATACAGCTCCCTCTAAAACCCAATCGAGGACATTCAGGCACCCACTTACGCAATCAAAACACACAGGTACCTGGCCAAAGGTGGGCTCCTGTTGCCAGAAAGTCAAGGGTCTCCCACAGACAATTCTATATTCTATCTTGAGGTCGCTCAATTGATTTAGGGCCTCTGCTGGCAACCAGCTTCAGCCTGGGAGGAACATACAGAGGTAGTGATGGACTCGGAGATCCATGATCAAACAGCACCTGTAATTCTGAAAGTTGTGACCTAGATTTTAATTTTATCCACTATGAACCATACTGCTCATTTTCTTCTAACTGGAAATGAAGTTGCTGTAACTTTTAAAAATGTTATCACATCTTTGATTTATGGTTTGCTAACTTAGTGCATATTTTCTTGACATGATACATTTTTTTCCTATCGCTTAATTTGCATACTATACTTTCACCATATTACACTTTGCAAGCCACTTTTATGATTAACTATTGTGAAAAGGTGTTCTTCAAAAAAGACCGATTAATTACCAAACCCCAGACTACCATACGAAGCCTGTAAAACCTTTTCTTTCAGTTTCAAGTGAAACCATTTTCATCAGACAAATACATTTCATTAATAAGTGTCTGCTTTTTCATAATCAATGATTACAATAAAGATGCTTAGCCTGAATTGAACACCCAGATCAGAACATTGTTAAACAAAAGAGGGTTTATACAAATAATTTGGCAGAGTGACCTAGTTATATCTGCAGAATTCTGCAGATGAAGAATCAATGACTTTTGTGTAGCTTGACATGATTTTATTGTGGCAATCAAGTCTATTGGGCACAGCAGATAGTACATTTCAAATCTCATAAAGGTCACCCCTTCTACTTCAATAGCAAAAGGACCTCTTCAGGTTCTTGAGTGATGAGAAGTAATTGAATATGATTATTCTGTTTCTGACTCCAGTCAGAAATATTTATTTTTTTCAATACAAATCCGTGATACCAGGTGAACATGGTTCAGTTTGGCTGCTACTGTCAGAAAGTGTGAGTATGTGCTGGAAGGTGGGGGTACATAATTTAATATTGATCTTAGACACTGGAACTAGAAATAATCATCCTGGAGGAATCGGAAAGAAGATATTTTTCATAGACTATGTCATGCCCCACAGTTTCTTGAGATGCATTCTTACCGTTAAATATGGTCAGTTCTCTTTTAGGCACAAATACCTGTTTAAACTACTAGACAACATTCTATGGGTGTTGTCCTCATCTGTCAACCACTGGTGTGCTTGTTTTAGTGATGAATTGCTGCAAGTTGATGAGTATTCATGAGGGGAAAAAAAAGCTCTCAAAACATTTTCACATTACAAAAAAAGGACAAATATTGCTTGAATGAAAAACCTGAATGTATCAAAGTATCATTCATATATTGGTGAAAGTGAAGGTAGTGCTGTCTTGTCAACACCTTTTACTTCCAAGCAGGCTGTTATGCAGAATTGTTCACTTTAACACATTCACAAAAGTTTTACTCGCCCCATGTATGAAATCACCGGGTGTTAAAATTCACTCTGTAAGATGGGCATTTTTCAGTATGTGTTGAAAATACTCAGAAATTCTGTCAACAATCGGGGCAAGAATAAATTCCTCACTCCAATCCTTATTCCATTAAAGCTTTATCTATGCACATCTATCTGTATGTAAATACTGTTTTTTCTTTGAAGTGTCAGGCCTCTACTCGGGACGTATCTTCATTATACATGCTTGTTCAAATAAAAGAGATCACAAAGACTTTGAGAGGTGTATACAAGCTCGTATGAGTATAAGTACAGAAAAGATTTAGCTAATTACTGGATACACACATAATATTAGTCGGATAAAATCTTTAAATGGTTAAACTACTACACATCCATTCAATTTATGTGGTTAAACGTTTGTCCGCTAGCTAGATTTATTTCAGTTTTTGTCCATTACGTCATTATTATTATTTCATTTAGTTTTTTTGGATAATAAGATGCCGAACCGACTTTATTCTTCAGTAGTAATATACTGATTTTACAGTGAAAAGGTAATTGACTCCCCTTGGTTAACTTGTGATCAGAATGTCTTGTTGGAGCTTTAAATAAGGTGCTCTTTCTTAGTTCAATGTGAACATTAACAAAATATCTTCCTTTGAATCAGTCTATAGATTAGGGATATAATTATAATAATTTCCTTCTTTGCAATCATGAAGTCCTTTTTTTTACAATACAAAGGACACAAAAAGGATAACTAGCCTGTGAAGAGAAAAAAAAACAGAACACAGTATAAGAACAAGTTTTGGAGAAAAAAAGTTATTTTCAGATACAAAAAAAAAACATTGGTAAAGGGGGAAAATGTATTCTTTTGTTAACTCAACATCTTAATGTCATCCTACCAACAATGTAAAAAAAAAAAGAACTGGCACATTTTTATAATGAGAGGCGGCATAACAATGATACTTTTGTTAAAATCGCTACATGCTGCTATTCTGTGAATGAGTTATTGGTAGTTTCTTTGAGTGCCTGGTGTTCTTCTCCAGCTGTTTTATTCACGAGTGCTTAAAGTACATGGCAAAACAATATGCACAAAGTGCATTACAATGCAGATAAAAAAGGCAGCTAAGCAAGTCTCAAGATACACAGCGGCTGACAATCTAGTCTCCCACAGACTACCACTGCATCACCTTCACTGCAGTGTGAAGTTAACTTCATATCCCCCTCACTTAACAAAAAAAGAAGAAAGGGAATTGAAGAATGAAAATGAATATGGTTTTAATGAAATTTGTCATGTTAAAGGTTTTTTTTAGTTTTTTGGCAAGACTGCCTTCTATATTGAGATGTTTTGTAAGAAGGCCAGTTGTTTATGAAGAGAAGTTTTGATGCAGTACATTGTAGACGTTGCTATTAACCCCCACATACCATAAGCTTTTTGTTACATTTCTTGTTCAATTTTCAATCCAACTGAAGCTCATATCATGTAACTGGATGATTAACTGCGATTACCTTAAGCTTACTTTTGGTAGAGATTGCTGACACGTGTAAAGAGCTTGATGTTTTGGCCCAAGAAACATTTTATCCTTTCGTAATGACACTGGAAAACGCCAGATTCAACATTAAATCTGCTGTTAATTTGTGATTAGCCTGTGAACACAGATTGAAGAAAGGGGCTGAGACACTCTCATTAATGCTGGCTTGAGGGTCCTGTTGAGCTGGCTGGGGCGCTGCTTTGAAGTGAGGGAGTGTTTGAGGTGCCTACAGATCTCCCCGATAGCGTGATGATGGTGGTCCCAGGTGCAGGGGCGATGGTCTCACAGGTGTGAAGGATGGTGCTCGCTTCATCCAGGACAGAGGGTACCCTGCCCAGCGTCTCTGGTTTGATGGACGGAGGTCCCCCCAGTGTAGGGGTGAGGAGTACAGTCTTTGGGCCTCCCTGAAGGACTGGTCCAACTTTTGACAAGACCATGGTGCAAGAAGGGCTGGGTATATTGGTGAGGGCAGGTGTGGTGAAGGTCACTGCTCCGCCTGGTGGGGAGGGCACCCCCAAAGTTCTCAGGGTGCTTGGCCCCTCCAAGGATGGCTGCTGCTGTGGGATGATGGACTTGGTGAGGGCTGACATCTTGGCATCTGACATGACATACAGGGTCTTGGTGGGACTGGTGGTGGTCACTGCAGTAAGAAAGAATATTGTCAAAGACAAGGGATTAAGGGTATCAATGCTAGCTACAAGGCTGAGTCTGCAGAGCACCAGGGATTGGTGATAGCCATTGTGTAATCTTATCTTTTCTCTTTTCTTCAGTAGAAGGGGCAGTCAAGCACTTCAACAAAAATAATTTGAATAAAATAAGGCCATCAAAAAGCTACTGTGATGCTCCACTGATTCAAACCAGCATTCAACCAGTGATTCAAACATGCTCAATTGAGAAAAGTTTAAACTGGTGCTCCTGTAGGATAGAAAAATTACAAAAAAAAGATTTTTGGATTAGTTAAATTTTCCTCAAGAGCAGGATATGCACCCACTCTTCAGAATGTAGTGTAGAATGAATAAAATGAATAAAAGAGTATTCTCTGTGCTACACTGGATTTATTCACAATAACTAGTAAACCTATGGGATTTAGTGTTTGTTTTTGTTATGAGTGATGCTGATGTGATTGTATAGTTTCCATGCACTTTAGGTGATAAACCTCTGGCTTCAAACTTAATGATAAGTATTTCAATCCAGAAATCCAGATTTCAAAAACAGAAAATTATGTGATGACCAATTAATTCCTCCTTATGACATGACATTGCCAGACAATGTGCGCCCCCTAGTGTCATTTTCAACAATAAATCAAAGCATGCTACAGGACAAGTAGCACAGTCAATCTGCAAGAGCCATTATGCATTCCAGGCATGAGAAAAGACACTATTTAACTAAAAAGCAACTGTCTAGATGGTATAAAGTTATAATTTGATTTAAACAATTCAGTCATCTCTTCCTGTCAAATTACATCGTGCAAAATAAATTCTTTGCATAACCTTGAGTCCCCTTGAGCTACTTGTGCAAGTTGTACTCAGGCAGTTACTGAACCTTCACAGTTTTCAGTTTGAGCAGTACAACCTAAAATACTAATACTACCCTAATGTGTAGTTATGAGTAGGAATAAGATTGTGACCCATATCACAGAAAACATGAACTTACACCTTTTGCTGTGAAATAGAGAAGCAAGCAGCAAGTAAAATGTGATATTTTGCGAAGCTACAAGCACATGAAATGTGGTATTCTGAGTACATTAATCCCAGCTAAAGAAAGGCAAAGCAATCTTCTCCAATCCCACAACCTCAAGGTCTCGACTCTTGACTGTGACAGCACAAAATGATCTCCAGTAAAGCAACACATCTGTCTCTGCTACCTACTCAAGGAAACTTGTACTTAAAACTTATCCTTTCTAGTTAAGCTTAAGGCCATTAATTAAACTGGAACTTAAATAGGATAATTTATTATAATATTTATGAAAATATTATTTGAGCTTACGCAGGGAGCAATCACAAAAACACATATTTGCCTTGCACATCCTCTTTCTAATAAGAAATAAGGAGGTGGAATGAGAAATGTGACTATTAATAAGCAAGTAAAAGTCCAATAACATGTTCAGCCTCTAAAGATCAATTCAAAGGTAGGATAAAAGGTTCAGTAGAATTTTCAATCACCGTGCATCACTTGGAGGTGCTGAATAACTATGCTAAAAACTCAAAAAAATATATGCACATCAATCTGTTCTAAAGAACCAGAAACAGGCTGTAAGCATGTATAGCTCTCTTTCAGAGCCTGCCAGTAAGACTTTTCAGAACAGCTCAAAAGATTCTTCCATACTGATCAGTGATTTGGTTATATTCTGTATTTAATAAAATGGAAATACAAATTACTGTTTGAGGTCACTGAAGCCTTTATGTAGAACCTGAAAACTGTATCCCTATAATTTAAGATAGGATGCTAAAAGTTAAAAACTAGGGAGCCATCTGACACTTAAAATATATTATTTCAAACTAACAATTTAAAAAAAAACCATACTATTTCTTTGACAGATTAAAGTTTATACTGAAACAAATTAGAGTGAATCATCTTACATTTATTTGCAGGCTACCATAATCTATCCAACAGTTTTCAAATTGGAGTAGTCCTAAATAGATAATTGAGAATTCTCCAGGTACACAACATATACTTACAGGGAAAAGGTCTGGCTCAGTTTATTGAATTCCGGTAGTGCCAAGCCAACAAAAGGCACAACATGAGCTGTCCGGTGCAGCAGTGAATGCTTTGTATGAAAAGCATTTTTGTTGTAAAAAACTGATGTCAGACAACTTTCAAGACATAATAAAACAGTCAGATGCACTGCAGCAACAACCACCCCAGCCCCATTCTTATTATCTGCATTTGTGCCGTGGTTTATTAAGAATGCTGGTTTGGGCATGTTCATTCAGGCAGAACAGCATGAAACGGGTGCAGACAGGAGCAAAATAATCAATATAAACTACAACTTCAGTGTGAAACCCACCAGAGAGGAGTGAGACTGAAAGCATTAATTTTCACTCCTGGGTGGGGGACTGATGAATGCCATTAAGCACAGCTGGACTAGACTGGGCAAACCTCCAGGGAGTGAATCAAACTGAACTAGTTCTGGGGTGTGGTGATCTGACTCCACTGTAGAGCACAGTACAGTGAGAGACTTTGGAATTCTGCTTTGGAATAAAATTCAGACCAGGCATGTTGGGCACAGTAAATGCTCAGTTATCATCAGGACTCATCTGAATAGTCAAAGATTTGAAAGCAAGAAATGATATACAGAAGGACAGGAAATCAACTGCAGGTGTTGATTTCTGTTACTCAGAACATTTTGTCTCTAAAACTTCTGTTTTTGCCTTACTAGACAGCCACATTCTTTCATCTCCGTTTTTCTGGTGTAACCAGTAATTTATAATGACTACCACAATGCTTTAGAACCACACTTTAAAAGTTATCCAAATGGATTCTCAAATATCCATTAAAACTTCGGAATAAGCAGTGTCAGAGTGGACTCACAACATTGTGCAACTCGCAGAAAGCTATTCATTTCTTCACACCAATTTGTAATGCTTTTGTGATATGAGGTTCTTCTGAAGGACTTTTTTAATTTCCTCTTATAAGTTAACGGGTGACATGGCATCTTGTAATCCTTTAAGTAATGCATGGGCTGCATCTTAAAAAAGCAAATTACATACGCTTAACTGCAGGACTGGAGCGCTTCCAGCAAACACTGGAAAAGGATGCGAAGGAAGTGTGGAATCATCACCCGAAATTCCAAGGGTTAGGAAAGGATAATAAACCGGAACCGATGGCCACATTTTGCCTCACTGCTGTAGTGTGTGCACAGTGGTCACTACAGCATGTGATCACTGCACATGGAAATCACTTGGGTTTTGGTCCATTCTTCAGTTACACACATCCAAAGACAACCATCCGGAAAAGATGTGTCTGTGCTGGATCATAGCTGTGAGGCCACATTTGAAGGGGGTATTCTAGTTCCAAAAATGTGGAAACCAGCTGTGGTCAGTAAAAAAAGCTAAACCTCACCAGTTCGCAGGTAAAATTCGTGTGAGCACCTTTCACACTGTTTGGTGCAGACATCCAAACATAATCAATGTGGGTTTAGTGCATGCTATTTCACTTCTGAAAGGGGTCTAGTACAAGATATGTGCCACCAAAAAAAACCAAACAAAATCCTGGTTTAGATAAAAAACAATGCCGTCTGCAAAACCTAAAAGACCCCGAAAGATCACTGCGAATGTAATCTTTTACGAGGGAAGTCTGGCTCTTGTTTCTTAAGTTGGAGTGCAGAGTATCCAAGGCTGAGAGCAGACTGGGATGCCTCACCTACGGGTGGTGACGGGGCAGCTGGCAGAACCAGGCCTCTCTCGGCAGGGGGGCCCTCTTTTGGGGGTTCCCGCTGTGCGAGCGTCCTGGCGGCGGCCTGGGCACTCGCAGTCCCCGGCACGGGTTCGAGGCTCTGCAGAACGGAAACAGGACCGTTAGCTGGCCAGGGAGGGGCACAGACGGGAGTGGGCTGAATGAACGAAAGGGACAGGAAAAACAGACCGCTGCTGGGGCTCTGCGAGACGGAAAACAAATTGAAGCCGTTCTCATTTTCCTGTTAGCTCGTGCCTTAGCTTTTGTATAGGTGCTGTACTTTTGATGCTGTTGCCAATTAAATTTCTATTTTACAGACTACGCAGCCATTACAGGTAGAAAAAAAACATAAAATATGGGCTTTTTAAAGTATTCAGAGGCTTTTCTTGTGACACACCAGTACAAGAGCATGGAGAAACCAGGCATAAACGACAGACTCTGAAAATAAATTTAGATATGCATGTCAGAAGCAACATATGAAGAGCCAATTTCTTAGTTTTTGAAAAGGCCAAGGACTAAATGCTCGCTGGAATGGTAAGGATACACCATGCCTATTAGCTCAATTTGATGCTTGGGTAGCAAAGAATAATGTATACTTTGTTAACAGAATACTCTTTGAGATTGCATAGGGGAAACATCATATCCCTTTACAGCAGATGTCCACATAAAAAAAGATTCTAGGTCTGTAACAAGAGCTAAGGGCCATTGAAAAAAATAAAAGCATCCTTATAAAGGACAATACTACTAGCCATGTCACAACACGACTCCAAATACCAGCAATTCCAACTAAAGTACTTAAGTATCATACTGTTCTTAATATACTACCAAACACTGTCCTTATTCTCTAGGCAGACTATCAATCAAAATACATAGACTGGAGCAAGCCAAAAATGTCAGTGTGCTTAAAGTAGCTAATTAAGCTTCAGTCAGAAAGGGAGTGGTGCTGTTTATATCAAAGCTCTAGAATCAATACAATGTGTCACAGCTTGATTTTATAGATGAGTAGGACGACAGTTCCCCATGCTGCTTGCTGTTGTTCCCCAGCCCGTTGTGCGCAGAGCACAGCAGAGAGCAGAGCGAGATTATGTGGCCAGGGCTCTCTGGGCTGTCAGGGACCCAGTGGCCCTCTGGTAGGTGGCTATGGTGCCCGTGACGTGTTAAGAGACAAGTGGCGTGGCACAAAATAACTGGCAACTCTAAATTTAAAGAAACAGAGCTAAGCTAACCCCAACTGCTCCAGAGGCGTCATATAAATGGCTGACCCTACGCTCTGACCCCAAGCTTCTCTCCCTGTCTGTGTGTCTCGTGGAGAGCAAGCTGGGGTACGCGAAAAGACAAACTCGTAATACAAAAAATTGTATATGGCTAATAAAGTGAACTATACTTACAGCAGCTTACAGAACCATGGTAATTTTGAGCAGTGCTGAGAGAATATTTTAGAGAAATGAACAGTGTATAAATATGCCAAACCCAGAAAGAACAATGGGGTATAGAAGCTACTTGTAATATACTCATTTTGTACTTTTAAAAAGAAAATTAAAGTAAAATTCCTCTCAGAGAAATTGCAATAAACAATAATAGTTGAGGGCCTCCGGCATGATTCTATAGATACAACTAAGACGTACTGTTATGCATTTAGGCCAACATTTCCGATAGCAGATGGTAACTGGAATGTAAAGGGTCCAGGTACTACCTCCAGTGACTGAATCATGACTCGGCACAGTCTTGTGGAAATACTGCACAGAGCTGCCAGAACAAGTATAACCACCACACTGCAGCAGGGAAAGATAATGGCCAGAACCAAACTTTAATTTCATCTGTTTTTCCACATGACCTTAAAAATACCAACAGGGGCTCACAAGAAGATTATGCACAAAAAGTCTCAGTTTCAGTCACAGAAAGCGTCCTGTGATCCGGATACCACATATTTGCATTTGGTCGACGTCACCTAATGTACATTGCTAGGAGAGTCAAGTCAGTGCTGAACAGACAGTTCTCACAATCAAAGAAGGGGGCAAGGGCGTGCAATTAAAACACAATCATAACTACATCTTGGTATCCACTGTAAGTGTAACTTTAGTTTTATTTACACTTAATGGATAATAGTACCAGTGCTGGCATTCTGTACCACTGTGCAATGCATAATTAATGTTCCCCAAAGAAATTTACCTCATGATGTACTTATTAAATGAGGTTTGCTTATGTTTATGAAACAGACAGTAAAATGTCATTGCAATCAAGAAAACAAATTTTGTGAAGTGATCGGTTGTGTCCAGATGGAGTTACTGAAGAACAAAGAGATAATTGTTTTTTCACATGCTTTAAGCATTCAAGATACTTAACTACTACCAACAACTAAAAGTTCAATATTAACTACTGCAGAGGACCAAGTGAAGAATGCCAAACTGCACGGTAAAGGTACAATTGTAAAATTTCATTCCTGCTATCACAAAATGCTAAAATCTGCCTGGGCTACTTTTGAAAGTCTGTGAAGGGAAAAGTTTCCCCAGTTTGTAAATACCAAGAAAGCATTGTCACTGCAGTAAATGAAAGTGTTAGATGCTATAGAAAAATACTTACTGACTGTGATTTGTCAATAACCAGTATTTCTGATGTTTTCTACATATGAAGTAAAACTAAAAAACACTGCTTCAATTATTCTTAATTTGTTTTGTAGCATTAAATGTAAGACTGAAATGAAGCAATTATGAAATTTTGAGACATTATTGCTATTTTTGTTGAATGCATTTTTGAAACAAATATAATCTAAATAATGTCTCAAAAAGCCATACTGAACAGGCATATCAATGCAGCACCTGAATATCAAATTATTCTCGCATTAACTAGAGCCTTTTCTATTTTTAAGCACCTTTCTTAAGTATAGAATACGGTCAATTAATATACTGCACACTATGTTTGCATTTTCACATGGCATTCTACAGCTGATTGTAATTTAATATTCTAACTAGCAAATAGGTTGTTATAAACATGGTTTTGTATTTGGTGGTGTAAAAAGGAGAAAACAAATGGGGTGGGTTGTTAATATGTGGCATATGTTTACTTATGTCAGGCCCTTGTGTAATGATTTTTTTAAATGACATTTGATTTCACTGAAATATAAGGTAATTGTCAACAAATACATCCAATTGGTGCATTAAATATGGTCAGTACAGAATCCATTTTTCCAGCAACATTTCATGAATAGTCTATTTTGTCTGCATATCCAAGACTTTTTAAAAGACATTTTGAAATAAGTTAAATTATACAAATATTTTGAGCGGAGTTTGAAGAAAATGAGAGTAGATTTCTTTCCTGGTAAAAAATATCCCAGGACTAACAGATAAACTGCCTTTATTTCACAGCTGCATTATTTGATACTTCATGTAATTCAATAGAGGAGAATTTTGCTAATGGTACAACTTCAACATCTGTTTAGTGAGGGGGCCTTTATTTTCTTCAGTACAGAGAGAGTTCACCAAAATTTTAGATAATTTTTTTTTAAATTCCAGCTGATCCCAGGATTGCTTTGTAAGACCGATACTGTGCCCGTATGCTTGGACCCACCTGTATGTCAGAGGGCTTCACGCCTCCTCCGGACTGGCTGAGGGTGGTCACTCTGTTGGGCTGCCCCCGTAAGGTCACTGTAATTGTAGTCGGTGCTTTCAACCCTGCGGGCAACCACGTGCAACTTTCATTAGAAACTGAGGACACTTGAATAGCCGAGCAACAGGATAATTAATTTAGTTAAGAATAACTGCTTAATGAAAAACCTCTCTCCAATTTATATCTAAAAAGGTTTCTTATTTGAAAGAAAGATGTGACTTTTCAGATCAGGTTGTATAGTCAGCCTTCTTCTTCTGCGTGCCCTGAAAGATGATGCCCTGGTGCAAGACATTTTTCTGCTCAAACCTATTTCTTTAAAACAAATTCCCCAAAAAGAACTCAAGAGAACATGTATCACACCTAAAAACATACAAATTCTGAGGGATAAGTCAAGGTTTCAGGGTTGACCGAACACTTAAACTCATTTTGCTCTGTGTAACCGGGTGAGAAGGAGGCCGGAGTTGTTAGCATCTTCGCATGTGCTGGTAGTTAGCTCCCCTCTACAAGCTGCTGAACTTGTGTCTGGTGCCAGGAAAAAGGATCACCAGACAACTCTCCCATTTTATTTTTTTCCATTTTAAGAAACAAACATTTAAATAGAGGAACAAGTAATAGGTTTATTCCATGCTGAAAAAAAGAAGGAAGAAAACACAACGTTTAAGACGTGGAGCCTTCTTCAGGTGGCACCTGTGTTTTCTTTCTTCTTTTTTTCAGCATGGAATAAACCTATTACTTGTTCCTTTGCAGCCTACGCGTGCAGACGCAGCTACCCACTTTAAGTAGAGGATCCCATGTGGGTTCATTCGCAGTGCAGTGGCTACTGCACTAGATCACCTCTGGTGAAATCATTATATCTGGGCAGGACATCACAACTAACAGACATCTTAAAGAGCTTGTGACGTACAAGCACTACATGAAGTAACCCCATAAGATTCCAGTCAGTTTAAAAATCTCTACCACTTATGGGGACCTGTGTGTCCAGGTAGACAGTTTAAAGTAACAGTTATTGCCTATAATTGGGAATCATAAGAACAGGGTTACAAAAACTTCAACAATTTTACAATCTGCCAAATCCATGCAAAATAATCCACCACTCTTTTTTGTTGCATTTTCTTGCAACACAGAATGATTACAGAACATAAAAGACAGTCGAGAAAAACAGCTGTGTATCCTGACTTACTGCATGTTTTAAAAATGTGTTGATGGATCAGGATTTTGTTAAATTGGTACAGATTTGATGGATTAAATCTAACCAAGTTAAACTGGAGCAAGGATTAGAGAACTGCAATTTTAAATTACACGCTTAAACTAGAATAGAAGGGGGAGAACCAAAAGAAAATATACAAGGGAGGTACATAGGGAGTCATGGCAAAAAGAGAACCTGTGGGAAAACAAACATGTCATTATAAAAAATAAAGATAATTAAGTGCTTATACCTTAACAACAGGGAAAAATACAAGCAATGAGGAAATGTAGTTACTGCATTAGCAGGCAAATATGATGCAATCAGAATCTCTGAAAAGTGACTAAAAGTTATGATAATAAAACTGAAGCGAAGGTAAGCACATCACAAAAAAATATAATCTTGGGGTTCTCAGCATCTATATGGGTAAGACATATGAAATACACCAAAGGCGCACAGCATTAAGAGCATGCTATCTTTAAATAAAAAATATAAATGCATACTTATATAATAAAATCAAAATTCTAAGAGTAAAGGAAGAAGTGGTTATTGTGAGGGATTTTAATGGTCTTGAAAAAGATTGGGAGAAGTCATCAGGGATGACAGCAGATGAAAACTGAAAAGACAGAATGGCTAATGATAGCCGATAATTTATAAGGTCCCCTCAGTTTTCTCTGTTCAAGATTAAAAAGGTTCAGTTCTTTCAATCTGTCAGTGTAGGCTGTACTTCTAAGCCAAAGAATGCACCTGGTTGCTCTCCCCTGGGCTGATTCCTGTGCAGCAATATCTCTTTCTGTAACATGGTGACCAGAACTGTACATGATCAAAAGGAGAGCTTACTAGGACTTTCTACAATTTTAACATTAATTTAAATGTTTTGCTTTTACCTTTATATCCTAGCATTTTGCTTGCCTTCTTGCTTTCCCACATTGTCTAGAGGATGGTAATGTATCTATAAACACCAGATCTTTGTCATCAGTAGAGCCTCTTCTAGCTTATGCTGTTATTTAGTTTACAGTAAAACCTTGGTATTTGCAAATTCTATATTTCGCCTATTTGCACAAACGTTTTAGATCTGGATATTTCATTAACTATTCACAAACCTAAGCATGCTATTATATCTTATTTCACCACATCAAGTTAATTAATTCTGATTCATTGTCTCACTCCCTTTAAAGTTCTCCCCTCAAAAGCAATCAACTGTCAATCAACTTGACTTAAAACCTCCACGGGGCTTCCACCCTCTGTGGCATTTTAGATTACATGTCACCAGTAAAAACAAAGAGAAAGTATCATTAACATGTCACCTCCCTTAGTGTAATAAAACAGCTGGGCACATGAAACTTCATGAGCGGAAACTTTCATGTAAATAGAGGCATACTAGCCTGTCTATTCACTTACATGCCTTCAAGCAATAGCCATCTTACATAGTGTAAGGAGCCAGCTGTCACAGGGTCACAAGCTATTTTAAGAAAGGAAGAGTAATCCTTTTTTCCCCACAATTCACCATCTCTAAGTCAATCCAGTTAAGAATAGCACTCTACAGAAGAGTCTACATCATATTTCTGAGTCACTTCAATCTAAAGTTGACAAGATTACTGCATCACCCCTGACAGAGTCCTAAGCTGCCTCTCCTCAGCAGCTACCTGAACTGATTAGTAAAAAGAATCCCAAAATATTTCTTAGATCCCATTCCCTCTGCCCTCCTGTGTTCCAATTATGCAATTCTCTCCCCCACTGTCACAAGTTACCAATGAATCATTAAAGTCTAATTGTTTTCTTTCAGTTTCCAACTCTATGCTTTTTGTTTTAAATTCCAAGACTGTTGAATGATTTCCCAGTTCTTATAAGATCTTTAGAACTAAGATTCAAATTCTGTCTGAAAATGAACCAGTGAGTATAAAAGTGAACTGGTTTGCTTTAGTGCCTTGAAATAACGAAAACATTTTTTTGTACTCCTACGTTTTGCTTTTTAGCAAATACCTTGCATTTCATCTTATGCTCATTAAGCACAAAGCTTCACTTTTCAGTGTGAATATTACAGCTTTTCATGAATATTAGATTAATAAATGATATTAAATCTTCATCAATTCTACAACACGAATGGCCACCAGATTCTTCCTCTCATGCAGCAGCTGAAGCAAAGAGATAAAATAAGGTTGTTAACGCCACCTACTCTACCAGTAGCCAGTACCAGGCACGTTGCGAGGCTGCACTTTCAAAAGGTCTGGTCACGGTTGCAGTAATAAAACACAAATGAGCCATCCCAGCATTAGCCAATAGAATCCCTGAATTTGTAAACAAGGCTGATGAGAATTCCAACGGAAAAGACCGAAACTACATATAACTCGTAATAAATCACAGGAAGAAACAGAAATGAAAAGCCCTCACAGCAATCTCCCACTTGAAAGGTTGCAGCGTCTTCAATAAAGTAAATTCAAGAAGGACAAAGCACAGCCCAACTTGAACACGCTTCTCACTCTGTATGAAAGGCGTTTCTTGAGGTTAAGTTTTGTCAGCTAACTTTCTTTATCCACGGCTAGGAACCAGAAAGGAAATTCCTGAAGCAGTGAAGTACGCACCGGCAGTTTGGCTGGAGATGTGCGCCAGTCCAGGTAAGCTGCTGGCAAGTTTGGCCAGTCCACCGTTGGTCAATAGCTGGTGAATTGTTGTAGTTTTGGTACTTCCTCCTGCCCCAGTTGTGACCACAGGCAAAGCTCTAACTAGTGTACTGCTACCTGTTGTGATGGTGCCCAGGACCTGGCTTTGACTCTTCAATCCAGAAACCTGTTGGGAAATAGACAAGTCAGGGAATGGCAGAAAAACAAACTGTTCATCTGCATCTCCAAACTGTTCACCCCTTGTAGCAAAGGTGTGATCTCACAGTGCAACTGAGGAGGACGGGATGGCAGATTGTGTTTCATGGCCAGAATGGTGCATTAAATGAATGCCAGGGCCGAAGTATTGTAGAGTTAGACGGGAGAGGAGTGGGGCCGGGGCAGGGACGTCTAGGAATCAGTTAAGGAAGGTGAGCAACGAAGACTAGTGCTGAGAGCAACTTGCGAAAAGACGCATATAGAAATTTAAAATAAGTTAAAATCTACCCCCAAAAAGAATGTAAATTATAAAAAGTTAAAAGATATGTTAATGGAATGGAAGGAGAATAAATTGTTTATCATTTACTTTAATGTTCCAGTGAAGCTGTGCAGATGAGTGATTAACAAGAGACTAGAATTTGTGCTCACTGACTTCAAGCTAGACAGTGTTGCATGTGAGCTATAGAAAAGGAGTATAAACTAAGGAAGCCTTTACTAAGCTGGAAAAACACTTCACAGTACAAATTAAATGCTTAATGATCTAGAAAACTGAAAAGAAAACTCCCCTTGAATTGCAAAATGCAAATAACAAAGCAAAATAAACGTTACTGCAACAGACAAAATGACCAAACAAGGAAACATTGTTAATACAGACTAAATACAAAAAGACTAATTTTTAATGGATAAGGATATTAGCAAATCGGCATATGACCAAGTATATTGATTAACTAAATTAAATAGCAGTACATTTTTTCCAGTTGGTATTCAACACAAGAGTGTACAAGATCTTGAACTTTATTACACTGCATATTCCTTATTTTGTGTAGTATATGCAGGTGGCAAGTTATTTCGACTCCAACTCTAACAAAAGCCAAAGAAAACCAAAGCCCGCTTGTCTTTAGCTGGCCAGATGTGAACTGTGGAAGGCTTGTAATCGGCAGGCTGTATTCGTGTTGAGTTACCTGTGTGGCAGTGGGTCTGTTCCTGGTGTAGGTTACCTGAGTGCTGTTCCCTGAGCTGGCAGCTGTGGAGGGCAGACTGGGAGACTTAGTGACAATTTCCTGGAGGCTGAAGCTCAGCCCCTGGAGCAAGCTGCTGGCAGAGGGCGTGCCTATAGGAAACAATATTAATAGTTCAATACAGGTTCAAGGTTTCCCCAGGTTAGATTCCTGTGGGGACACTGGAACACATATCAGGATACTTTAAAAGACTGTAATCTACACTTTCCTGGTTTTAATGGCTACTACAACATGTTACAGCTGTTTCTTTTTTAGACAAGCCAAGACGCCCTGAAGAAAACAGTCTCACAAGTCTTCTTAGATACAGTATTGCTGTATTTTCATTCCAACAGAGTCCTGCTTTCATGTTTTGTTAATCAAGTAACGTTTTGCTGGGCATTTTTACAAAAAGCAATTATAAGGCTGTAGGGCAGCAAAAAAACAATGTCCCCTGTTTCAATTCATCAAGAACATTTTGAAAAATGACTTAAAAGCATAATGAAAAGCAATGATCACTGGTAATCATTCCAGGTAAATCTGTCAAACCACTAGTGGAAGAGTCCTAGGAGCTCGATGTCCATAACTGGGGTTCAGTGACTCTTTTCCAGTCTTTTGCCAGTGATCAATGTGGTCAGGTGATGGGACAGCAGAAAAGCTGATTACAACAGAGGGAGGGTTTTGGGGTAAACGAGAAGCTGTGGGATAAGGCACAGGGTTACGGAGTGGAAAAGGGATCTATGATACCTTGAGCAGCTGCCGGGGCCTGAGTTTGGATAGGCGAGGAGGACCCTGACACCATGCGGCTCTGCAAGCTGTGAAAAGAGCTGGGAGCCGCACTACCAGACGCTCCAGGACTCACGCTGGAGGCCTCTGGGATACTGGCAGACCTGAAATCACAGGACACAAACCCCCTGATTATCAAGGTCATTCCCGCAGCCTCTTTTTTCATTCCCTCAGCACACAGTACACTCAGCCACTAAGAAACAAAGGATACCATCCATCAACTATTGTTGAGTGATAAAGAACAAGATCGCTTACAAAGGGGAGCAAATTGAGTTAATTTTTGTAAATTTCACATTCCAAAATGGCTGTTTGGCTTCTGACATTATTTATATGGCCATGTAAAAAAATATGAACATATATATAGAAACCGCAAAACAGACATCTAAAGCTAACAAAAGCAAAGTTTTTTTTAGTTTAAATTGTCAATAATATGGAGCACTATTCAAAAAAGAACGGGTGTTAGGATCACAGTCTTGGCCTTCTAAAATCACTGGGCATATGCAAGCTGTCCGTATTTAGAATCGACTCTCTTGGAATTAAGTTCCACAGAGTTCTCAAACAGCACCAAGCTTTGGGAGGTGGAAGATTCTGCCATCCACTAACTTCCAAAACCACAGCACCAGAAAATCACCATCAGTGATTTTTCGATGTGATGCGAGCAGAAATGAACGGTTATGGCTCACACGAATGAGTATACCACTATCAATATGCAGAATTTAGTACGAAGCCATTATAAACTACCTTCAGATTAATTATGTGTTAATTTTCACTCATATTCACACTAACAGTTCAGATCACTATATTACAGGGAAAACCCCCCACAAAATGCCAGTATCTAATAATCAGTGAGCGGAGCTCTTCATAGGTGTTTCAGTGTGTCTAAAGACAATCTGCAATTTTCACAATCTTTTTATTTAACCTTAGAATTACATACAGTATATACATCCATCCATTTTCTAACCGCATCATCAGATAAATAATGTGTATAACAAACTATATATGTTGAATTTCAATGGAGGAATCAAAACAAACAGGATTTCACTGTCAGTGCCACTAACTACATAGCTATGAGAAATGTAGAACCTTAATTATAAAGTAGTGACATCAATGGCACAGTGCTTGGGTCTGAGTGGAAAATTGCTCCGCTTGAAAGAGGCTGATTGAACAAAATTGGCTAGCATGAAAGATGTAAACACAACCAACAATTTAAAAAAACTGCCTTTTGTCCCACAAAGCAATCATTGTGTCTCTCAAAATTACTTGAAGCACCCAGGAGCAGCACAAAAATATAATCTTATCTTCTGACTTATCTATATCTTTATCTGAAAACTTTGCACCTGACTGACCCAAAAATAACATTTAAAAAGTGAAAATTTCTATTGTCATAAAATACTGCACCCACCACACCATACTCCTTCCTAATACGTAGGAGGTATTGTCACTCCCTTCCAAACTACAGTTGCAGCCAAGGGATCAGAAAATTGGAAACATTTTGTAACTAGAAGGAATTTAAACAGAAAATTACACTGAAACCCAGCAAGGGGTTTGAAGACAAAATGTGCTTTAGTTCTTTCTTTTTATATCAGTGACAGCTGCTGATGAGGGGTGTTGAAACAGTGCCAGTTTCAGATTAAATCAATCTGGAGAAAAAAAGAATAAGGATTGGCATAAAGAGAGAATCAAGCCTTCAGGAAGCTAAAGAGAAGAATGTGTTTCTGCATTGTGACAGTAAGTACCCCTGAATGGTTAAAAGGCTTACCTTTCTAAAACTATTCAGATTACTGCCCAAGGTGTGGAAAAGGTAGTTTATTCTGAAGCACTATCCTTATATGTTGTTAATGTCAATTGTTTTTTATATATTAAACACTGTTTTTAAATAGTTCAGGCAGGTAGCTGCGTCAGCATGCGTAGTCTGCAAAGGAACAAGTAAAAGGTTTATTCCATGCTGAAAAGAGAAGAGTGAAAACAATATTTCGGCTGTGAAGCCTTCTTCAGGTGTCAATGTTCATTCTGCTTTATATTTCAGAGTCAGCTATGATGCAGAGATATAGAGTTTAATTCTTATTTCTTGAGCTTGGGTAAATGGCAGCTTAAGGCAGTATGGAAGGTGTTTGTAACCTCTGTGTTGTGAGCAGTCCCGTCAGCTCCTTGGCTCCTGGGATAGACTGTCCCACAGTCACAGTCAATGGCTTCCCTGCAGAAAAAATCTTAGTAAACATACATTTTCTATAATGTCTGGAAAGCAATAAATAAGCCCCATTCGTTCAAACTGGTAACTCTTACATTCTAAGACTTTTCAGGCTAGGGCCACCCCAATCCAAATGTTAAATGAAAAAATGATTATAATGGATTCTATTAACTGTAACACCAGTACTACAGGTCAACAATTAATAAGGACAAAAAAAATGAGTAAGGACCTGGATTATACATCTATCATGACCAAAATACTACAATTCTGGGGGGAACTCTTAGGCTTGTTCTAAATTAATAAAATGTTAACTTTACAGAATAACCTCATGACATCCAGACTGTCACAGAAAGCCTTTGTTACTGTGAGAGCAATTTTAAAAAATGTTTGTATTCTAAGAAAGCTTTCTTGTGTGTCACAATAGTCACTAGTAATATGATTTATTATAATCACATTACACCTACTGTCATGCTACCTCTACATTCAAACGAACTGAGAAGACATTGACTTAAGTTTCAGCACCTTCCGGAGTGGCTGAGTTGCCACTGTTGCTTCCTGCAGTCTCCCCATGGGACAGTATGGTGACCTTGATCTTGGCTCTCTTGGAGGGCTTGGCAGGAGTAGGGCTGGGTGTCTGCCTCCTCTTCAGATGTGCTCGTAGATCTTCTCTGTCCAGCCCCTCAGCCTGTTCACTGGACACTGGAACTGCCGGAGACAAGAAAGACAGCTGTTGACCAACTTATAATAAGCAATATTCACATCTTTTCTTCCAATGTAGAAACTATTTTTCCTATCTTGTCCTTTAACAACCTTTCCAACATCTCAGCCCAGGAGACCAGGTTGAAGACGGCACAACAAGCAGCCTCCAAAAAATGCAGCACCGCAAGGCATCAAATTATTTTAAAATGAGACCTCAATGCAATCAGCAGGGGGTTCTGACTCCAAGAGAGAACAGACAGGCATGACTGACAATGCTTCAGACTCAAATCTTTTTTCAAGTCACCAAACGGATGAAGTGGTGAAGAAGTGCAGGACTTTCTGCTTTACAGTGAGAAAGGCATTCTGGTAAAATGACGATAATATAGTTTATAATATACATCATTTTATATTAATTTAATGTATTAAAATAATATATTTATCACATCCCTAGCTCTTTGCACACTGAAATGATCCCTCGGTGTTTCATACACAAGAAAAGACCCTTGTCTTCCACATCTGAAGTTCTTTAGGTGAGAAACAGCAGCCTCATGGACACAACACAACATCACAGTTAATCTGAAGTGAAGGAGATTTTTAACTCCAAAGCTCTGAAAATTGTGAGGATTTAAACAAGGAGCAAACATAGACACATTGTTTCCACTGTGCACAACACAGTGTAAAAAATGGTGAAACAATTTGAGTTTAAGTGAGCAACTGCCTTGAAGGACAGAGGTCAGAGATAAGGAAGGAGGAAAAGAGAAAGGAAAAAAGGAGAAAGAAGAAAAGATACTCACCAAAAAGACAGGATGGAGTGCCTGGAGGAAGTGCTTTCCTCACAAGCATGTTTTGTTTCATAAAAGCAGCGAACTGAGCTGAAATGAATTGGAAAAAGAAAGAAAAATGGGAAAATTACAGGAAAGAGGACAGAAGCAGCAAGAGTCTTGCAGAGGGAAAAATGAGGCATGCATCTCAATCTACCTGTCTGCAAAACAGAGTTCTCTTAAAAGCTCTATATTATCAGACACTCCCAAATCTCTTTCATTTCTTGGGAGAAATTCAACATATTCCCATTGAAATGAAAAGCAACAATAATGCACAAAATTCTGTTTAGTTCACATGATCTGCTACTTGTTCTTTGAAGAAAAACAGCTGATTTTACTTTCAGACAACTGCAGTTTTACCATTGCCAAATGCAATGCCTTCTCATAACAAAACTACCATGAGAAACAGTATTATGAACTGCACACCATAAACTGTCCTTTCTTCGTGTTGAGAGGAAGTACCTTGTGCCTGTTTGTGCGTTAGCACAGCACCTGAGCGCTGCATATGTGTCTTGAGAAGCTGTGTGGCTGTGATCAGGGTAGACTTCTGTGCTGGAGAGAGAGTGGAGGCTTTGGTTTTGGGGCTGGAGGCTGGGCTGCTGGAAACGCTAGACATATCCTAAAAAAGAGAAAAGAGAATAGATTTAATTTCACACTAGTGTTTTGACAGGGAATCGGGTCCTTGTGCCCTGACTCAACACCAACATATATACAGCTTACTAGAACTCTTACTATTGTAATAATAGTAACAATTATTACAGCTGTTAATGATTCCAATTTACTCTTCTGTTCGGCTAAGCGTGTGCATCCCATAAAGTTATACATGATGCTTTTCTAACTCTGGACTCTGATGTTTATTTAAAGTTTGATTCTTTACTTTTTTTAAAGTATCTGCAATTAATAAAAATGCGGCACTTCATTTGGAAGTTGACCAAATTCTCCATGTATGTCAGTGCATGTGTGATTCTCAAGAAAAAAAAAATCAATACAGTTTTTACTTTGTGAGACCAGAAAAAACATTTCAATAACCTAGACAGGAGACAGAATGCATACACTCCATCAGTACTTTTGATTTATTGATACTTATGATACATGTTTTTTTTTTTAAAAAGGCCTTCTGTTCTTTACAATGGAGGCACAGGCACAGCTGTGAAGCATTCTCCTCCGCGCTGACCTCTGACCCCGAGGGGGAGATGGGCACTCGCACGGCTGGGGAGGCAGGCCTGTTCCTCTCCAGCTCGAACGGCAGCTCTCGCCGCGAATCGCGCGGCTTCTTTTTCTTCTCCGTGTCCAGGTCGCGGGGTTCACCGGAACCGTGGCTCTCGGCACGAGTCAGGACTCCGGTCAGGAAATCTGCGATTTCATCCTGCAGGGGACAGAAAAGATTTTCACACGCTGACTGTTGTCGTTTCCAGGAGTACTTTACCTTTCCTCCACAAAGAACTGAGAAATTGATATGGGGTTGGGAAAATAAAAAATAATACACTGCAGTTAAAGGTTACTTGTTCAGATAATTACTTTTTAGAATTAATATGAAGTTGAAGAAAATTGCTTTTAAGACATTATTAAATGATAACTATTAAAAAACACTACATAGTTCAATATAACTCATGAGTTTTTAAAATCATTTTCTGCCTCTTTCTTGTGAATTTAAAAAAACAATCCCTTACATTAGTAATTTGCAGTTGCAATACATTGCTTTTTAAAAGTAACTTTCCCTAACAATTTCCACATGTCTCGAGTCCATGACTGAAGTCAAAATGGAAGAGTACTGGTGTCCTGGATTCAATGTTAAATTTAACAAACAGTGGGAAAACAGAAGAAAAGTCTTAACTGTGTGAAATGCACACTTTAATCCTGCTCTGCAAATATTTTTTGTCAATAAAATAAAACAAATAAGTCTTAAGTACCAGGTAACAGAAAAGGCTTTGTGTTCACTTTTGTTTTTTAGGTGAACATATGCACTGAATTAAAAACAATCTGCAGTGAAAAACATGAGCACAAAAATATTTCATAGATTAATTGTTACTTTATCTACAAGTAATTCCCTTTTCTTAATGGTTGCGTACTTCTTCTCAAAATGTTTACAATCAACACTATTTTTCAGTTCAGGAGACGAAAATATGTTCTGGAAAAGATTTGCCCAGGTAAGTTACTGTGAACTATGTTCCTGTTATTCACATCTGATACAACACTGTTGAATCCTGTTTTATCTAGTTTAGCCCAGTTTAGGTTTTAGAGTTTTGTTTGTTTTAGATTTTCAACATCAAAAATTATTTGATTTTCAAGTCAGACACCTAAACCCAACCTAAAGTTTACTGGCACATAATCAACATGCGGGTCCTGACAGTTTTGGAGGGTTGCTTTATGTCATCTTATTTATAGCTAAATACTATAAAAAGTAATACAATATCTACAAATTACATATGTCATTTGAGACTAACCTGAATGCATCTGTCAACCATACTCTGTGTGAGTCCTTCTGACTTCATCTTTGTAGAGTTGATCCTGAGGAGAGAAAAAAATCACAATAATAACAAAATAATAATAATTCATAAGACCAATAACCCCTTTTTTTCAAAAAATTATTTTCAAAGCAGCTTTTAAACAACATTATACTACTGTAATGAACATTGTCACAATTACAGTTAACACGTTTAAACAAAACTATCTGAAAACTCACCTTCTAAATTTTTCTAGTGGAATTACTGTCATCTACCATTCCTGGTTGCAGATGACTTTCTTACCCTGAAACTAATCCTGCCACTGAAAAAAATCTTTTTCACTCAAGGAACTGCTTGCCTGAATTAACAAGGCACATTTTTTGTATCAAGCAGGGGAAAACGAACAAGAGTGTGCCTTCCACTAGAACAGGAAATCAAAATCTTCAGCCTTGCTTGCTTTCAGCATCTTACATTCAGAGTACAACTATTCTTTATCTGCAGGCAAACTGATGTCGTCGCTGGAGTCCTCAACATCTGATAAGTTTCCAGCCATGAAAGTTTGAATGTGAAGGTGTGCAGGTGTACAAACTTCATTGTAAACAGTAGCTGCCACCCTGCTCCAGGCTTGCTCCTTTTGCTTCTGAATTTCCTTAATCAGCCGTCATACTTCATTATGCATCATCCTCTCTCTGAAGCAGTTTCATGTTTGGGTGTAGAAATACACCCAAATACAGTGATTTGAAATAAGCTTTGATCCCAAAATGTATTCTGAAGAAATCGAGACATTTAATTTTCAGTAATGAAAAGTCTCTCTTAACAGGATGAAGGTTTAAGTTTACGTTGTTCCAACGTGACAATCAAAATGCAGTGTTGTAGATTTCAACCTGAACCTGACCCAGTTTGTACTTTGTGGACAATCTGCAGGTTACAGGACTCCAATGCATGTACATCCAGTGAGTCACACACAAATTAACAATCTCTTGTCACATGCAGACCCTCTGACACAATTCCTCACATCCAGCAAGGGTCCAGTTAGATGTCTCACCTCAGGTTGTCATCTGCACCTCCCACAACCACCATGCTGTTGTCAGCCCGGACCTTCTCCCTAAATTCCTCCATGGCTTCCACCCCACACTGCAGGGCATTCTGGCCAATCACGAACAACACTGGCGTCTTAATGTCCAGCAAGGGGTCATCCACATCCTGCCCAGTAAAACACCAGAAAACTCCTTTATCCTCATGAAACTCCAGGGAAAGTTCACCACTTTTATTTCAGCTGTTTTGCAAATCAGGGGTTTTCAAAACATAGCTTGTCATAATGGAAAACAGTATAATATCACAGTAAATATCACAAGTTCAGAAAAAGGAAATTACAGTACAACAATCACACCGAAGTAGGTGGATTAGCATCAGCAGGCATGCAAAACATTCATATATGATCGCTGCAGGAAGCTGTTTAATTTTTTGACTGAAGATCTTAATTACGAATTCAACAATTGATTGTATGCACTCAAGAAATGCCACAAAATATCACAATCAGTAGTAAATGGTACAATTAGTGAGCTGATTATATGCCAGAGAAATATACGCAGTGCTTTTTAAAAACACCTTCAATGATTAAAGTAAACAGCTGACAGTCTCTAAGAAATGTTTATTTTAACAAGTCAAATATTTTACATTTTTGCAAAAAACAAATGTGCCTATCTGATGTGAAGAGACACTAAAAAACTATTTTGCTAAAAGGTCAGTCATAGACTGCTATTTTGTTAAAACATATACATCAACTTTTTAATCGCGCTGTGTAATGTTTACAACAATAGGAATTGTATAATGATCCTCTTTAAGTGAGGAATTCAGAACTCTCAGGTCTGATTTTTTCAAATATTTATAGCCTTGGGTAAAGATGTTTTTCAAGATCAGAAGTAAGACTGCCATCTAGTGACTCTTAACAAGAATAAAAGGTTAAAACCAGCACATACATTGTGCAGAACATTATTTTAATGTCTTTGGGTTATGCATTGTCAAGAAGTTTATAAAACAGGCATGATATCTTCATTTCAAGCAAAGACAAACTCGGTATGACTCCATTACATCTGTAATATAAAGCAGCATACAAAATTATGTGACCATCCCAGAGTGCCTAATCACTTAGGGTCTTCATAGAGCTTGAGCAAGATTGGGAATCAATAAACCATTAGCAGGATGTGTCAAATGGCCTCCTTCATAACCTCATAGGTTTTGTTCTCTATTGTCACTGACTTGGACAGCACAATGCTGAGCGATTAGGCTTCCAGCTGAGAACAAACATTACATATACACCACACATAAGCATAAACGTTCAGAATTATCAAAAAGCTGAGTCTTACCCCTCTGGGCCCATCGACAGTGAACAGAGGGAATCCAAGACAAACCACAGCAGTCACATACTCCATCAGTGAGACCTGGAGAAAGCAAGATTTGTTTGGCATTTGCAAACTGAAATTTATTTTTCACTTAAATGGAACGGCATCAAAGTATCATTTCAGTTTAATACAGTTTTCTAATAATTTCATTCAAAATCCAAATGTTTTTTTTGCTTGAGACACTACAGATTCTGAGGCCTCTCAGCTAGCAATAATCTTTATCTATAATCTTTAGCAATAACCTATCTAAATATCTTTCTATGTCAGAATCAAGCGTAATGTCATATCTGAGAAAATATACATGTGCAAAGACGAGATGCAAGACTGTGCAATGCCAACTGATCTATGTACAATGATTCTATACTAGACGTTCTCCGTCTATGATATTAAAAAAGAATAAGAACATTAAAAATGTTTAATCTCATTATTATGTATTTAAAAAAACTGCCTAGTGATATGCAGTTCAAACATTCAACTGCAGTTTTAATTGAACAATTACATCAGGAATTTCGAATACGTTTAAACGATGCCTGTGAAATGGAGCTAAGCTGGAAACAGTTTTTTTCTTAATTATACTGGCACCCTCTCACTAGCCATAAGGAAAGAAATATAATTCATATCCTACAGGAGCACAGAAGGGACTTACATGACAAGCGATCAGTGCCCCAACATTCCAGCCCACTAGAATGATGGGCTTGTGAGGGAAGTGACTGTGCACCTGCATGTAAGGGAAAGACACCAAGAAAACACAGGTGAGCATCACATCGCCACGCAGATTAAGAATAAAGAGTTACAAATGTAAACAGACAGTTCTTTCCATGCGCTGCACAGAACACACAAGAAAATGGCTTCCCACCAGCGTACTAAAAGGAAGTTGGAAAATGCTGAAATGAATTCAAGAAAAACAAAGAAGCTTTACCTCCAGGACTTTACCCCGTACTGCTCCCACCATGTGCTCCAAGCACTGAGAGACGCTCATGTTGGCGCCGCTGTTCACAAGATGTGTGGAAATGGGTATGACCTGAGACCAAGGCAGACAGACAGGACTGCTCACTGCTCTGAGACACATGACATGATTGAAATGTATGCATGCAATAAGAACTTATTTATCCAGTTTCAGTATTATGTATTAAAGTTTATTTCTGCTCCCTGGAATGCGGTTTTGAAATCTAAGCAAATGTTAGGGTTTAACATTCTTCCATGCCTAGGTACTGTAAATGTTTACAAATAGACTGCAGCCTAATACACTGTATCTGAGCTTCAATTGTACACTTCAAAGTAAAAGATCTAGCTAAAAAATAATCAGGACAAATATATAATTTAAGACAAATTTCCAAGAGACACAATGAATACCAGGAGAGTACATATGATACTTGCATTGAAAATGGCCAAATATGGAATTATAAGCCTAAAGTTAAATACATTTCTAAGGCTGTTATTTTTATAACCCACTTTAAAACCTCATGTGAAATTCTAATTCAGTTTTCAGTCACTGCACACTTTAGCTGACTTGGACAAAGAAGAGTCTGAATGTCCAGCAGAATGATTAAGTAATGAGGCACTCCTACAATTATATACAAGAGGTTTCTCAGATGTCTATGACAAATATTTCGAAGGCTCAGAATAAAAAAATACCCAACAGCATTATAAAATGCACAAAATCAATATCTGGTTCATAATAAAGGCTTTCCAGCAGGAGTGGTTATAGACCATACTAGGAAAATCCATTCAATTTACTTCCCATTGCTCAAATAACGCAAAAACTGCAAGAACAAAAGAATTTCTTTATTTTCCTGATACATCATGAAGGAGGACTCATACAATACAAAAAGAGTTTTCCCGTTTCCGTCATTTCATGCAAGGAGCTGGCTAATTTTTCTGGCAGCCTTAGACCATCATCAATTTCCCTACGGGATTAATAAAGTATTATCTATCTATCTCTATTGTAACCCAGCTGTGACATTGAAAAAAGTTCTTGGAGAAAACCAAGAGTCTGCTGCATGTGCCGAAGAGAGCAGAACCCCACTGACCTTCCCCAGGCAGGAGAGCTGGGACTGCCAGAAGCGGAGGCGTCGCGAAGTGGTGAAGACGGGACTGGTGGGCCCTGAGGGCGTAATCAAGATGAGGGGCGAACCAGGAAGCTTACTCTGAAAATCGTCAATGAAAACAAAACTTAAGAAATGCTTTGAAGCTTCAGCAGTAACTCATACACTCAAACATCAGAAAGTAAACTGACAACACAAGACATTGAAAACATGTCACAATCAAAAACTTTAAAGATGTCTGCTTTTCTATATAGGCACTCCAGTGTTACATGACTTGTGCAACGACTGATCAGTTTTGCTACTGAAGACGCTGAAGTTGAATGACATGATAGAAACTCTGTGTGGTGTCCACAGCAACTATGTCAAAGCTCTTTTCATAGCAGCTAGAGCCTACAGGTTGGCAAGGTTCATGAACTTTTGTTCTAAGTTAAAACATACACAGCCAAGGGACTCAGCATCAGCAGGAACCATATTTTGCACGCTAGTTTGTTCTCAAGTAATTTTAGGTACAGTAACAACTATTCAGGGTCAACCAAATAAAAAAAAAAAATTCAGAACATGGTTATCAGTTAAACAAGCTGAAACCCCTAGAGACAGTAGAGCAGACCATCTTTATGTTTCTTGAATACAGTTCAGTATGGGTCACCCTGAAGCTGGGAGAGGAGCATACCGGTTTGTTATGGGACAGGACGCCCACTGCTGGGTCCCAGGGTCTCTTGAGCAGCAGGGACAGTGCCTCCGCCCCTGTGGCACCGGTCTTCACCGAGGAAGATAACAGCATCCGGTCGATTAATGTGGGGACCTACAGATGGACACAGAGAGGTGGATCCTAGCCTTTTAATGCCTGCAGCTCCATCACCCTGCAACACACAACTGGCAGCCCACTGAAGCTCGGCAGGTGTGAGCCTGGTCAGTACCTGATGGGAGACCTCCTGGGAAAGCTAAGGTTGCTACTGGAAGAGGTGTGAGTGGGGCCCATAGAGGGTGCTCACTCTGAGGTTTGTGTGGGTCCTAATGTCCCAGTATAGTAATGGGGACACTAAACTGTAAAAAGGCACCATCCTTCAGATTAGACAGAAAATTGAGGTCCTGACTTTCTGTGGTCATTAAAAATCCCAGGGCACTTCTCAAAAAGTAGTGGTGTTACCCTGGTGACCAAATATCCCATTGGCCCTCACCAATCATGGCCTCCTAATAATCCCCATCTATGTACTGGCTTCAACACTCTGCTCTCCTCCCCACTGATAGCTGGTGTGTGGGGAGAGTACTGGAGCATCATCGAGGTGGGGCTGCACATCGGTGGTGGTGGAGGGGAGTCCCCATTACCTGTAAAGCACTTAAGAGTGGAATGTCCAGAAAAGCGCCATATAAGTGTAACGAATTATTATTATACAACATTCTCTCTAGTGAAATTCACAGATTTCATAGAAGTCTGTCTCATCCTTGTGGAGGAAAGTGCCAGCTAGGAAGCTAGGGCAAAGTCGTGACTGTACAATACGTGACGGGGTCTTACAAACCTTCAATCCCCAATTAGTGAAATCTGACTAATATTTACAGTGAACAAAACTGAAGGGAATCTTCCATTTGATGCAATTTAAAAAGTCTTGTAACTCTTTAATAATTCCATACGAGACCAGAAAATATATCATATGGTCCTTAAAAATATAGCAGGCAATTGTATGAAATAATGATTAGGAACCATTTATTTTCAAGGCGCCGAAAATTATCCAGTGGCTGACATAGTAACATAGTAATATCCCAGATTTTCTCAGGATTGAAGTCAGTGCCACTAGCTCACCTTGCTCTTCAGGGTCTGCAGCACGTCCAGGTAGGCGGCCAACATTGGCAGACTGAGAGACTCCACCAGAGTAGTGTGGAGCCACTGGGTGAGCTTGGTGTCCCAGCTGATGCTAGCCAGAGCATGGCGCACCTTCCTGGCACACTTGTCCACAGCGATGCGCCGCAGAACTGGCTCGTTACACGCCTGAGGAGAAGAGAGGGGAAAAGAAAGACAAATGAGAGCTGGTGACATAAGGGGAATAGCAAGGCTGGGAATGTCACTTCCATAGCAGACAATTAATCATGTTCCCGAGTCCTTCCAATTGCTCCAATATCTCATCGACCTTTTTGGTGTTCGAGCATTCACATGAAGACGTTCAAACGGTTATTGTATTCTCTTACGGCTTTTATACGTCTGCTATTTCTTATCCATGATTTCACAAATTTTACAATCCAAACAATACACATAAAAAAGTAAATGCGTCTTATTTCTAGTTATTTTCAGATTACTGAGATTTCAAATATGCCACTTTTTCTATTAAAACGTAGGGCAACACACTAAACATCTGTCACTCTCAAATCCTCACCAGCTCTATATACAATTTATAAACACAAGGTTATGTTTGTACCAGTGTAAAGTTTTAGAAAAAGATTTTTATTTCCAGTTTGTGGAACAGAAGTAGATATACACCCTAGGTGTCGATGTTAAAACGTGTTAAGAAGAACGTACTTATAAATCTACTGCAAAAGAAGCTTTTTGCCTCATAACATTAATTAGATCTAACGCAGGAGGTTTTTAGACAAAATGTTTTTAAAAATTATAAATGTATTTTCAGTTTTAAAAACTGCAGCTTCATCATAACTGTACCTTATCTTAAATCTTGTTTTACAATTTATTGGCTACGACATGAAAATCACATGTAGACAGTAATGAATTTGCACTATGAAGCTTTACAAATGACAGCGCCGGGGCTGTGCAGAGAGCATGCCTCCACAGTCAGTACAGTTCCTCCATCCACAGGGAAATAAAGGAAACACTTAAAAATTAAAAAAAAATAGAAGCCCATGAACCCAAGACACAAATGTGAAGTTCCAAAAAGTGCAGGAGAAAATCCTGCAATTAACATGGGCATGCCAGCAGACCTATGGCTGATGTATTTGTGAACATTCTGCAATACTAACTACTTAAAACTAGTCTGAGACAGGAACTGAGAGAATTGCTCAGATGTACTCAAGTCGGTTCAAGGTGTGCATATTAGATTCTCACCACCTTATGAATGAGGATAAGTATTTTAGTTCTGTTAAAAACTTGTCTAAAACAAAAAAATAAAAGAGCAAATTTATTTTTGCATATTACAAAACTCTGGCTCAAAGGAGAAAGCATTACAATAAATCTCAAAATGAAAACTGTCAATCAATATAATGGAACAAGTAATAGGTTTATTCCATGCTGAAAAGAGAAGAAAGAAAACACAAACTTTCGGCCGTGGAGCCTTCTTCAAAAGCTCTGAATTACTGACATTACTGTATTACTGCTGTATCATGTAATAGAAAGCTCCTGAGAGACTATATAACTCAAAGTTCACAATCTGACACCTGTTGTGAGACGGAGGAAAAAAAGAGTGATAAATGTCACTCTTAATAAAAGGCCTGGCAAATCTGGAAAGAAATGTCAATCCAGGTTCCAGAGTGCATGCGCCCACTCCCAGCCCAATTTTTCGAGATCTCACCCCCTCATTGGCCAGACGAGCCTGTCTCTCAGCTTGCAGAGCCTTCAGAACCTTGTTGAACAGCTTGTTCTGAGACATGGACCAGCCTGTCCTGGAACACAGTGGGATGGGTGATTAATAACAACCACTGCCAGACACACTAAATTACTTTTCTTCACTTCCACACAGAGAACAAGTATCAAACCTACAAAAACGTGAATATGCAATCAAGAAAAACTGTACAAAACATGTACATTTTTCAAATGGCAGATGCTTTTATCCAAAGTGACTTACAATCACATCCACTCAAGATGCAACAGGTGCATACAACAGTAGCACAAAACAATAAGTGCATTGATAGAATGCTGAACAGTGCAGCCTGATAGACTGGAAGTAGCAACACACGAGCAAAGAGTAACAAGAGTTAGTGAGGGTTAGACACGGCTTGTGAGGTTAGGTATACCCTGAACAGATTAATTTTCAGTTTCTTCAGGGAAATTCAAGAAGATGGAGAGCGAGTCCATGTTTCTGACTGCCGCAGATGGGTAGTTCCACTACTGGAGGACCAGCACAGAGAACAAGCAGGCCTGGAACTCGCTACACCTCAGTACTGGCATTGCCAGCCAGCCTGAAAAACCAGATCTCAGTCCTGGCAGGAACACAGGGCCTGACAGGAGTCTGGAGAGATGGGAGCTGTCCTCTTGCAAGCTCTGTAGGCTAGCACTCGTGTATTGAACCTGATGAGGGCTACAGCTCTAAAACAATGTAGACCAAACCCTTCCCTCCTCTTGCCAAGGGAGAACTTCCCAGCTCTTTCTTGTCGATCTCAGTACGACTTTGATTTACATTCGGCCAGTGTCGGAAACTGCGATTAGTTTAGGCCTGCACGTGAAGCAGAGCCCGGGTGCTCACTGTCCTCCACCCTTCAGCTTGCTGCACGAGGAGCTTGAAGGCTCTTACTTGTTGAGGTGCTCCTCCCAGTCGTCCGGTGGTGGAGGGGCATCAGCGTCGGTCCTGGCGAAGAGCACGTGGCGCTCGCACTCGTTCATCACGCTCCGCGCCTTCTGGTTGTCATACAGGGGCATCGGCGTGGGCGTCACCGTCTCCACATCGATGGGCATGTCCGTCTCTCTGCAACCACATTCATAACGCACGTCCTGCGCTGCTCATGCTTCCTCTAATAACGCTCCCCCAACCCCTGGCGCGACTTGATGGCAATGTGGCACAATACTCAAAGGCACGCTTTGTAACACCTTGCAACTAATTGTTCCAAATTAGCTGAGCTCACCACTTTTCGTCAACTGTAGCAGCAGAAGGAGTGTAATTAAAAGTTTTTCTAGGAAATTTTGCTGATGTAAAGTTATCACTCACATCAGCTTGGTGCTGCAACTTTGAAAAAACTCACTTAAGCCAGTACGTATGCAGGAACACTGGCGCTGTGACATGCTGACAAGTTGTTTTAATTTGGAAAATAATTTAATTTTAGAACAGTAGGGCAATGCAAATCCACCCCCGTTCTAGCAAATCACAACCAAAGAAATCACAGGAGTGTGAAAAGAGTACAGACACACTCAAAATCAAGATCTGAATAACTTCAACTTGTGAGCATGCTGGATTGTTTCAATGCAACTAATAAAGCCTGAATCTTGCCAGTCTGCACACAACATGGGGTACATATTTCATGTCCTGTAATTGTCACACTGTGAAACACAATCAACATACAAACCAATTGCACAGGAGACATGGCAGTCTAAAAGCTGGTCTTACAACAGTGATTATACATGTCATTTAAATGAAGGCTGTCTACTTTGTATACCGCCAGGAGAAGCTGTAATACTGCAGGGGGGGTTTCCACTGCGGTGCAGCGTCTACTCACACGGTGGTGTCCTGCTGGCGCCGAGGCGTGACAAAAAGCATGCGGGTAGGGCGGGCACTGCTGGCGTCCGGGTGGGCACTCCAGGGCTTAGCGTAGCTGTGGTCGAGGAAGACCAGGTCCAGCTCCCGCTCGTGGACAGACAGCTGGAAGAGCAAGGAGGTGCCCATCCGCCGCGCGGAGGTCTGGAAGTCCCGCTCCCCGCCGCGGTACATTGTTCTCGGGCAGCTGGCGCGCTCTCAGCGGGAGGGGGCACTCCGGACACAAGGCTGGGCTAGGGACACGGGGCACAACACGGTCACACGCTGCCCACGCCGGCCTGAGCTGCCCACCTGCAACCTCTACCTTGCGCAGACCTGACCTGCTCTCCAAAGAGCTACATCTCCCCGCAACTCACCACTGGTGGCAGGCCACTGAAGCTCAGCAGGTGGGAGCCTGGTCAGTACCTGGATGGGAGACTCCTGGGAAAGCTGAGGCTGCTGCTGGAAGAGGTGTTAGTGGGGCCAGCAGGGGGGGCTCACCCTGCTGTCTGTGTGGGTCCTAATGCCCCAGAATAGTGAGGGGGCCACTATTCTGTAAAAAAGGGCACCGTCCTTCGGATGAGACATAAATCTGAGGTCCCGACTCTGCAAGGATAGTAAAAAATCCCAGGGCGTTTCTTGAAGAGAGTAGGGGTGTTAACCGTGGTGTCCTGGCCAAATTTCCCCCTGGCCCTTAACAATGACGCCCTCTTAATAACGAGTGGACCAAAATAATTTATTTGAAATCTCGATGGTGAGTCCACGGTTGACCTGTTGGGACACTTCTGAGAGATTAATCTTTACTGACCATGAATATTGCGCCAGCAACAGTTATGGTAAGAGCAAATGGGCATAATGAATCTCTGACGAAAGGAATTGATTTGATGGGAATATCCATCCCCAGATTTGCCTGGATTTATTTTACTGCACCATTAAAATACTAACGCACGATGATGTTTTCAATCGCTATTTATTTACTATTGTAAGTCAAAAACTTACTGGGTCCTTGATGTCGGTACAATAGAAAAGCACATGTTCTGAAAGTGAAAATTAAATTGTGATTGGAATCTCCAATTTAAACTCGGTCATTAAGTAGACTTTTTTAGGGGTAGGGGCATTTGTAAAAGGTCGGGCAGTGCTGCATTAAATGACAAAGACTGTATATTTAATACAGTGAGGGTTAAACTTTCCTTCACACTACTGGATACAAAGGCAACAATACAATATACAACCGACTTCCATTTACAGTTTATATTTTAACACCTGAACGTTCCCTAAACTACGAAGAAGAGGGACACTGTCAAGGCTAGTAAATCAGCCACCGGGCGTGTTGCTGTTTTTGTTGTTGTTACTGAAATAGGCAAGAGAATAGACTCGACAGGCAAATAAAAAAAGACCCCGGCTCCGAGACGTTGTTCAAGCCGAGGCAGGGTACGCTCAGGTCCTGTGCTCTTTTTAAGAAAACCCGAGGACTGCCGGCCTAGGTACTGAAAAGATTCATTTCTACAAAAGAACTGTCCAGATATCACAAAGCATGGTTATTGACGTCCTTGTGAGGGCAAAGCTGGTGAAAACAATGCGTAGGAGAGTTTATCGTTATACTATAAAAACACTTACTTTCTGGCGGCATCCCAGAAGATGAGCTCACGTCATTGTGTCAAGAAACCGTAAAAGAAGTGTAATCCCAAAACGTGACCCCAGCGTCCAGAACAGATGTGTAAACTCGTTTGTAAACTGTTTAAATGCGTTTTTGAAATGTGTTTATTCGCATTCCGTTGCTTTTAATGACTGCTTTCTGTTTTTGTTAAGGGCCTTTCTTCTCCTCGTATTTCAACCGCGCCACTACAGTGGAGCGCCTGCTTGAAAATACGGCACAGATTTTCTCAGGCGATCCGGAGTCAGGCTGCGACCCTGCTGCCGAGAGACTTGGAACATACGAAATGGATTCCCGTGTTTTTACAAGACCCGCCTACCCTCCGTTCCTCTTGCAGGGAACGATAGCAAAGAAATGAAACTTACATTTTAATAAACACTAAGGTAGCAAGTTATTCCAAAGCTTTCGATGTTAACTTTAGAAGAAAAGTCACATTTTACAAAATACCAAGGTAAAACATGATTCTAGACATATATTCACAAACAACGCGACTTGCACGACATAGTATGTTAAATTATATTGTCATCATGGTATCTGTCTTATGTGCTGAAAACTGTATGTACTGGAATTGTGGACAGTCATATACCAGATTACTCTCTTGTGAAAAGCAATATTATTATAATGAGAAAATTAAGACAATTACCTTTATCGCATTCGAGAAAATGTAACATTTATACATTTATTTTTAATTTCTTCTAAACCTTTTACCTTTAAGGCAAGTTGTGTTGGTATACTTAGTGTATTTCTAAGCGTTCTATATTTTTCCACAGCACTTTAACAGCAAAAACTATCTTTCCACAACGGGATTCTGCTGGACGTTTGAGAATTGTCCGATCTGCGCATCACCGTCCAGCATGGCACAGGCATTTCCACTGCCTGACCACTAGAGGGCCCCACTAGGCTGGATTTATAGCCGATTTATATCCCTGTCTTAATATAAGTGGAAGTGAAAATAAAGGGATAAATCAATACCGGCGGTAGTGCAGAAATCGAACGTGAGTGTCACGCAAAACAAAAAAATAAGTAGAATAGACGTCGTTTGCCATTTTTTACTTTATGCACTGAGCATTACGGATAACCAGAAAATGCCTTCAATTCCTCAATAACTCAGTGGACAACTAAGCTGCTTACCAGCTTTAAACAAATCACATTCCCAAAATGCTGTTAAAACTCTTTCAGTCCTGCGGTTGTTTCTCTCTGGCGCCCATTTTTCCCTTAAGCGGTTTGTACAGCCCAGGACCTGCTCCCTGCTCCCTGAAGGCAGGCTTCCTCTATTGGTTTATATTGTGGCCGAACCCAGCCTGCATCTCCGGACCTGCCAGGTGAGGGAGGAAGACTGCTCTCCCCACAGGGGCACTTGGGAGACGTAGCTGAGACAAGATCCCTCTCCCCTCCTCCTGCCACCCTGCCACACGTCCTGCTCCTTGCCGGGGAAGCTGACGGAAGAGCAGGTTTTGCCATTCCGAAGCCGTGACAGATGCAGAGACGTGGGGGCAGCAGGCAGCGCGAACTGGGTGCACCCCCCTGGCGTTCTCCTTCTGGCGGCCGTGTGAAATGTGGCATCATCTACCGCTCTCAAACTACCTCCCCCTCCTGAGCCAGCAGGTGTCTACACGAGTGCCCCCTTTCTTTTGGCACAGCGGCTGCCTCACACTCTTGAGGCTCCGGCCAGGGCAGCAGTGACCTCTCATGATCCTGTCCTGTAGCTCAGACATGGGCCGTAGAGACACAGACCTCTTGCCCTCATCCACCTGCTCTTCAAGCTTGGGCCTGTGAGGTGGTGATGACCACTCTCCATTCTCCTGTAGGCTCAACTATGGGATCTTTCTCCAGCACAGCGCTTGCTAAGATCTAGTTGAGGAGGCGATAGCCAGTGTTCCTCCTCATGCTCCGACCATACCGTGGCCAGAGGAGCTCACCGTACCTCTGCGGGCACTCAGTGCACACCGTCAGAGCTGGATCACAGCATGGTACTGTAGGGTTTGAAAATGAAGGACAGGAGGCATCAAACTGTCATCACACAAGTATTTGTGAGAAAGTATTTGTAGTGCCTAGAATATTCCCTGTATCTCTGTGTACAAACTGAGCAAGGCAATAGTGTTGGCTTTTTATGTACACATTCACTGAGGAAAAATAATCAAATTCCCATTAAAAATCAGATTAAATGAAATACATCTTATAGCTATATACAAATATTAAATTCCACTTGTTTTCTGTAAGCATGAATTTGTATGGTTTACAGTGAGGGCTGAGGTGTTTTCTAATAACTATCAGGAGGTAGAAGGAGGTGGACAAGTTTTGGAGCAACCCAGTGAATCAGCT
Source organism: Lepisosteus platostomus (assembly GCF_059453375.1). NCBI lineage: Eukaryota > Metazoa > Chordata > Actinopteri > Semionotiformes > Lepisosteidae > Lepisosteus > Lepisosteus platostomus. The sequence goes on from NC_142613.1 coordinate 5,482,583, forward strand.
GCTTCAACATGGCTTGGCAACATGCTGCATCCACCCACAACTCACACTGCATGAAGTACCTCCCCTTGACTCCTCAAAACTGCCTCCTCCTTTGGCACTTTCTCAAGTTTTTTTTTAACATTTTTAAATTAGGATCACTAATTATTTTGATGATTTGTAACCCAGTCTGAAAGCGCTAGTTTATGCTCTTTAAATGTAAGCTGGGAGTAATTCTGTAAAGCACTGCATTAATGGAATAAATATCAATTTGTGAATTCAGCCAATGAATGTGAAACATTTTTCATTAACAACTACAGAACACAAAGGAAGGAGCTGAAATCATCAGAGGTTTATCAGGTGAGAAACAAGTTTAAAGACGGGGTATGATATACTGTAGATTCCAGCAAGAACTAGGAAATTGTCATTTAAAATGAATGAAAAATTTAATCGTAAGTAATGTTAAATGTATGCAAAATAAAAAGACAGTTTAACAAAGTTTGTTTTAGCTCAGTACATGGTATAATTTATCAACAGAACTGAGACAACAGTAGACAGAAACCAATTAGTGGAAAATACATCCCATGATGAAGAACCAAAAGTACACAAGTGAGAACCAAAACATTCATAGCACCCATTACAAGGCATACATTTCAATTTCATTACAGTATTGTTTTAGAAATTAATTTTCGTACAATAATAAAGACGAAACAACTGACAATCCTGGTTTTCAAGTTATTGAAAGCATTCATCACCATGCTAAATTACTAGAAATAAAAAAAATATATAAAGCAAGATACAAATTTGCCAAGGGTACTCTGGGAAAGAGAGCTCGTCTAGAGAGTGTTACCATGGTTGGTTACAGGAATGATAAAGTGCAGGAGATTGAGAAAGAGATGAGCACATACAAGGTATTTTAAACTTCACTGAACAGTAAGTTGTTGCTAAAGATGCAACAACACATAGAAAAATTGTATTCTGGTGGGAATACACAACCTGAATCAAGATTTAAGCACAACATTGCCAGCACAATACCTCATAGAAGGTCTATAATAGTGTACAGACTTCATCTGACAAAGCCCCCAAAGCATCAGCTATCAAAGCCCAAGCTAATGACATAGAACACTTTCTGTTCCATTGATGTTGTCTTGACTTGCAGGTATTATCATAAGCATGGCTCTTTGTAAAAGTTCTCAATTTGTTTACTGATAAAATAAAAACAAAAAATCATTGTGATCTTTTTTTTTATACTGTTGCCCACCTATACACTATAAAATAAAGAGCAGAATTAGAACGCAATGCAGTTTGACATTTTAACATCTTCCACTTGATAAACCAAGGAAGTGTGAAATTGCAATATGCTGCGTGACTTTGGTAAAACACAGGTGCTTAGGCAGCATCAAAGTAAATGACAACACTGCAGTGGAGTTAAATCAGAGCCAAATGTTTCTAAACGGGGGAGAGAAAGCTTACAAAACTCGATGAGAAAATGCACCTGGGTTATTTTGACTCAGTCCTGTAACACAAATAGATGAAAAAGTTATTTGAAACAATAAAAAGGCTTTAATCCTTGAAAAATATTTTCTATATTTCAGTTTGTTCTGAATCAGTGGCATCCAGTTTAAAAATAACTGAATCATAAACATGAAACATTTAGTTGAGCAAATATGACAAGCAAGGCAGAAATATCTCATACCAAGGAGGAATCTGAATACTGAGGACACATTTTCCTCAAATGAATACGTATCACCCTGCATGGCTTTTTTCTGTCACTTGACAAGAGGCCTCCTACCAAATCATTAGTAGAAATAAGTTAAAAATACATATATATCTGTATATATCACAAAAACAAAACCCTCATTAACATTCTTCCATCTCGTAATATCGACACAGAATATTAAAAACCTCAATATTAAGGTATCCACACCAGTTTTTACCTGGCCTGCTTGGTATGTCTCCAGATCTGAGCTGGTTCTTGTGACAAAACAACAAAAAATCACAAAGTTCTGAAGAGAGATCTCTTGCATTTCAGTACTGCACAAGTCTGCTCACATACTGCAGTCCCGTAGGTTTTATAGGCATTTTTAAATGTTGGGCCATTGCAGACCTGAAAACTTGGTGATTTGTCAAAGTGGTCATCCATATTGCTCCGAAGTGCTATTTGACATATGGTCTCTGGCCTATAGCTGCACAACAGCATACACACATATACAAAGTGCAATCAAGAAATGACAAGCACCCACCCTAAATATAAAACTAAATTTTATATAATTATTAAAAATACATTTCCCTTCCAGTTCCTGCCATGGAAATCTAGTTCAGGTGACATTTTGGGTTTGCGTAATATTTTCAAAACATGGGTATTTTATCATTTTATTATTAGTGTCATATTTTCAAACCAGTTTTACTACTCAGGACAATGGACCAAAACTTCAAACAGCCATGCATCTGCAGAACGTGTACTATAAAATGTATAAAATTAGAAAGACGGTAAATGTTAAAGCCAGCTCTATTGTTTGCTTTAACTAAAAAGCTTTCTTTGCTTTACCTTTACTAATCATACCTCTTGACAGCTTCTTAATTTCCTAATTGCAGTGTATGCATTAAACTTTAAATACCTTACATGCTTTTCTGTTTCTCTCGGAAAAACTGACCAACTGCACAATAATTAATGTGGCAGTGGGTTTTTAACTCAGATCCTTAGGTTCCACAATGAGCAACGATCAAAATCTACCTGATCCAAAAAACCTTTCGGTATACACCTTCCTGGATAGCAATAACATATCAGTTGTAAGAGGCAAAGAGGCAACACTGCCTCAAAACTCATCCAGTGTAGTGTTGTCTATCTCCAGACCTGTGAGCTAATTATTGTCTCAACTGGTCCAACCCAGCACTTTTGTAAGGTGCCAGACTATGACTCTTTAGGATTGCAGTAGTCTAATTAACAGATACGCTTCTGCTTGAATTATAATACTTTCCTTAGAATTTTACTGTCTCCAAACTGGTTTTGTGGGCTGTTTTCAATGATCTGTCTATATAACACCACACACACACGTGTTTGGTAGTTTCGGGATTTTGAGCAACAGCTCACAGTATCCACAAACCAAACAGGAATGAGGGGTTTCGCTAAGTGCGAACACACTTCATTTCTGACAGGATTGTCAAATTTATTTCCTGCCCTAACTGTGTACGTGATCAGGACACCCTGCAGAATAAAAAAAGCAAGACTATACTCCTTTAATCACAGTTTAAATGAAAAACAAAGTGAGTTTGTTTCCATTGGTGGCAAACTGACCACAGTTCATTGACAGCTGGGAAGAGCATTTTGCCCACGATGGAAAACAAAGGCCTTTAACACTACAAACTGCTTCTCTGGACTGAGTCCATAATGAAAAACAGATTTATTTTCTATGCAACTTGGTCGGATGAGTTCTATCCATTTTAAAATCTGCTACAGAGTGAGAATTTCAGACTTGCTTCTCAACTTAAACGTCTCCTTTTCGTTCGCTGTGTATGAACAAATGCAGCAAACGTTTAATGGTGATTTTCAACCAGGATCCTCGAGAGCCCCAGTCCTTCAAAGCTTTATATGAATCAGAGGCTAAAGTTAATATTAATCATGTTTAATTAGGCCGATAAATCACTAACTGCAATACCTGGAAAGCATGGTTGAAATTTAAACCAGAAGATCCTTATATAAGTAACGAATTCTGGGTTACAACAAGGCTCCATTATCTCCAGCCCAATGAACGCAAAGATAAAGGAGTCGTAATTAAATGTCATCAAAACATAATTACTGCCTTAAAATACAAATAATGTACAAATTAAGTTGTTAACCAATTAAAGAATTACTACTCTAAAATACAAATAATTTCACAATTTTAAGTGCACTTTAACCACAATACTGCCACCTACACACACAAAAAATGGGATTCCTACAACTGACCCTATCAGGTCAGCATCTGAACACACAGTTCTAACATCAGCTGTGTGAAATATTGTAAAATAAGTCTACACAAGAGCTAACGGGTATACCTGACAGCAACCTTTAAGGCAACAGTCTCCAACTACACTCCTGTGGAGCCTCAGCCCTTCATTGCTTTTAAGCATCTAAAATAATTGGTTAAAGCTCTCTTTAATCTTGAGTAATCGAACGGGTAATTGAAAAAACATTTATTGCAATGAAATACAGTAACCTACTGCATTTGGCTGGACCTCTACCTTGAGCCTAATGCTCATAGGTTGCTGTGACACCAGTATTAAATGGCATTCTGATAATGGACATAGAAATGGTACAGTAATTGAAAGCTGGGCTGGAAGAAAAAAAAAACAGAATACTATGCATCTCTCTGTGACCTGAGTGGAGGTTCTTGGTTTAAGGAAAGGTCGCTGGACAGTATAATCATTAAAAAACAAAGTACAAAAAAAATCTTTAAATACAAGTATAAAAACTGAAATCTGTGTCTTTGTCACTAGAGGGCACAACAGCCTAGGTTTTGACACTGTGCTTAATTATGAAGTGGAGGTTATTTTAATCTAGCTGGTGCTACTGAAATGCAAGAAGTTCTAATACAAGCAAACCAACCACAGAAAACATGTTTTATCACAATTTATGGAGGGATTACCTGCATTTGTATAAAGATGATAAGAAATTAAGAAGCTATGCGCTCTATACTAATTTTGAAGACAAAAAAGGGTGCATGTTATAAAAATCCTACACTTTTAATATTTTTTTCTGTGCTTTTTTGTTACTGCACATCTGTATTTGTATTTTATACAAACGCAGATTCTTTCTCCAAGGGAGAATTTTATATGTTTATTTATTGATTAAAACAAGAATTTAATCAAATAATTAATTCTCGTGAAGTCTGTAAGGATGTTATGAATTTACAACCCGCACAACGTCCAATCATTTTAACTTGTCTATAGGCAAATAACCCCATCACCCCCTAACCAAATCTAATTAACAAGATAATGACAGACAGGCACAGGGATAAAGGCAAATAAGAATGGCACACAGCTGGTGGGGTACTGCCAGGGCAGGGCAGGGTGAGACTTGGTAGAACCACTGCCATTAACCAGGAACCCCTGTCTGGGGATACCAGTGACAGAAAAACTACACGTTCTTCAGACAACATGACAGCTCTTCAGTATGTGATTTACAACAGAAGTGTGAAAAGAAATGGATGGTATGACAACACAACACAGGTCTAAGAGGACAGGCTCTCAAAGGCTGGTGTGAGAATTGCTTACCTCCAAATTCTGGGCATAAAACCAAAATATTTGGCAGTGTTAAATTTAAAAGAAAACAGAAAACTAGATTTTCCATGTCCTAAACCTTTCTTGGCTCTATAAGACACAGGCAAGCCCCTTCTGTCCTTGCATTCTCTATGCAACTGTGAACAAACCAGCCAAATGCTTAAACAATGTGCTTAAGTGAAACTCCATTAATGACTCTCCCATTCCCCAAACCCTTCTGGAAGTAAAATGTGGAGCAACTGCAGTATCTCTTTCAGATTAGATCTCTCTAACCCAATCTTGCTGCTGAGCTATATGGAGGTTTCAGCCTGTCCTCATAGTTCATTCCTCTTTAGCCCCAGGATTAGTCCTGCTGTTCTTCTCTAAACTAAGCAGTACAGCATGACAGTCTAAGCTAATAACAGCAGAGCTGAAAATCAATCACCTGCTAACCTATTTCCCTTCCAGACTCACAATGTGAAATGAATCGTAGTGTCTTTTCAAAGCCAGCGTGCTGACACAGCCACCTACCTAACCCATCCTTAACAACAGTGCACTTCATAATACAACACTAAAGAATGGAAGGAAAACTAGACTTTACCTTTTGAATACAGCCTTATAACTGAAGTGCATTCATGTTCTAAGCCTCAACATCCTCTACATAAAACCGCAAAATATGCTGCCATTACGTTGTGATGGAGCAGATTTGAAGTTGTTGCTAACATGATGGTAATGGTGCATGATGTGCCACATGGCAAACAAATTTCTTTTCACAATCTTCTGTTACTCATCAGAATTGGAAGAGGAATTTGCAGCTACTGAATTGTGCATGCGTGCTTTTACTCTAACTATCCTAACATAACACAATACTTCAGCTGATGTTTCAGGCAGGACAAGCTGGGGAGGATTCTTGCAGATAAAAAAAACAAGGTCTGATTTAGTAATTAGAAGACATCACCGGACCTAAATGGTTAGCATCCTAGTAGAAAATATTTAAAGCATTACAAGAATTTAAATATTCCCTTTATACAAAAATACAATACACTATTGGCATGATGAGCACTTATGTCAGATCCTTAAAGCAATAGAAGCTTTGCATCAAGCAAATATATACTGTACACATCATCAATTGAGCATTATTTCTTAATGCCCACTCCTTTGCCCTTTTAGCATTAATATTCTACAATTTTATGCTCTTCCTTTGTAATGATTAAGAAAATGTAAAATGTCTTATGCTTGGAAATACCACATTCAAGTTGCACAAGACAAGGGCTGTGATTTATTGAGTGGTCTGCAAGCCTTTCGCTTACTTGCCATGTGTAGTGTAAAAGAGGCAAGCGATTTACTCCTTGAGTCAAAAAACTAATTTTAACATAGTATTTACTATCAGTACATATAGTATGTACTACAACTGTTTTTACTATTGCTTAATTTTTAGAACAACACAAAATGAACACCGTGAATGGATTCAAAAGAATAACGCAAAAGGTAGTATTTTCTCCTCCACACAACCGCAAACTGGATATCACGCCGGAAAAGAATATTGGGCTGCTTACAGACAACATTTTCTACAGATCTTATGAACGGGTGTTTGAAATTATTGAAAAACTGTGTTTAAGAACTGAAACAGTTATCATTCAGTTCCTAAACTGTCTTTTTGTGTCCTTGTTTGTTGCTTCTTTGTTGTTGCTTTGATTTTGTGCCTCTTTGATCATTCTTTCAACAGTCAGCCACGCTTTCCTAACATCCGTTCAGCTTTTATTTTAGCCAGAAGAGTGGCTTCTGAAAGACTCCAGAGTGAGTTCAGCACTCAAAAATGTGGTATCAGCTGGGATCGTCCGATTCCAAACACTCACAAACAAGCTGATTTTAGGATGAATGCAATGAAATGTATTTTAAAAATCTAGGGAAAATGCTGCTAAACTAAAGCTACATATGAAATGGTAAGTGAGCAAACTATCCCATGGTAAATTTGGCTTACATCCCAGGATATGCACTGTAGTAGATCATAGTAGTTCAGGTGGGTAGTTGCGTCAGCATGCGTAGGCAGCAAAGGAACAAGTAATAGGTTTATTCCATGCTGAAAAGAGAAGAAAGAAAACAACGTTTCGGCCATGGAGCCTTCTTCAGGTGTCACCTTCTTCTTCACCCGAAGAAGGCTCCACGGCTGAAACGTTGTGTTTTCTTTCTTCTCTTTTTAGCATGGAATAAACCTATTACCTGTTCCGTAGTAGATCATAGTTGGGTATAATCTGTATTGTTGTTTGGTCTCCGTCTGGGTAGCGATCATTACAAAATTCCACAGTCCCGCAGTATAATAACTCGGTTCTATGAGCACAATAGATCAACAGAGAGCACACAGTTTGCGCAAAGAGGAATAAGTGACAAGGAGACATCTGAGATTTGAGGTGATATAAGGAATTAGATCTTTATAATCAGTGCAATGTAAAGACCCTGGCCATGAAAACAAACGTAAAAAAAATTAAGCAGTAAAGATTTTTTTTTCTTCGATTTTCTTGTTCTTACACAAGTTTCACTGCATCAACATTTCAAGAGTTGCTGCTTTAGGCAGACTGAAAAAGTCTTTAAAATGGTACAAAAAGAAATGGAAAAACATAAAATGGAAAAGACAAAATTAAAAGATCGTTTAAAAAAGGAGTTGCAAAACGTGCTACACTTAATTGCCTCTAGCTTTCGTTCCAAAAAACATTAAAAAATGATTTTTACATACAAAAAAATTAAATCAACACGGTACTTTCACATAATATTACCTTATCTAGTGTTGTATATTTTAATATATTAGCTTTTTTTCCTACATAAAATCCTAAAATAAATGTGTAACATCATTGTGCCAATGGCTTTTTAAAGAAAATGCCTGGTAGTGTTAACAATAAAATTCTAAGGGTATTAAGCGAGAGGTGAGATATTTATCCAAGGTCGTTAACGACAGGAGTTCTGGTCTAGAACAGAAATTAACGAGGGTCTCTGTTTGGTCAGGTAAGCACTAGCAGTCACGACACTTTCTAGGAGAAAGGAATTTTGAAGGACAACCCCCCCCAGGTGGGCAATTTTTGGCTCTTCTACTTCATTTCAACAAGTCTTTTTTCCAATTAATCCTTAATTATCGAAGCAATCTTCAGCTGCGGGGTCAATTAAGTAATCACAGGTCAGTTTGGTAATTAAGGGTCAATTAAAAGTGACTAAAATATTAGTTGATGTAATTCTGCAGTAGAATAGAAGGGCCACGTTTGCCAGCCTCTCATCTAGAGGAGGTCTATTCCAACTTTGTAAAAAATCATGAGATGTCGAGCTAGCAAGCTGGATGGACATGTCGAAAATCAGCTACAGGTGTACGTCTCAAACGTGCTGGGAGATGTGCAGGTCATTACTCAGATTTTGCCCAGAATCTGGAACTGAGCGTCGGCTGGCGTCTCGTCAGTCGTCAGCCACGATGGACAGGGCGCGCAGCTCGTTCAGCTTGGCGTCGTTCTCTCGCTCCCGCTGCTCGTCCGTCAGTCCCGGCTGGTCGATCTGCTCCGTCAGCTCCCCGAAAATCTTGTGCATTTCTGTGAAGTACACCACCTGCAAGACGCACACACAACCACACTTTGAACCGGGGAAGTGCAGCAGAAGCCTCTCCACTCTGGTCCTGGGGAGCTGTAATCTTTTGTAGCGGTCTTCAATTAACAGCCAATAACCATGTAAAGCTTGAATAATTAAGATAATAATTGACTCTTTTAAGTAATAAGGAGCTCAGCAGAAATCAAAACCAGAAGGTCTTAAAACTCCCAATGACTAAAGAAAGACTTGAATGCAAAGTACGTTTAATACGGACATTAAAGAAATTTTCTAAAACACTGAACAATGGCAGCAAACTATGACAGGGTTTCCAACATATAGAGGAACACTGGCAAATCTCTGGCACACAAATAAGCTGGATGCTCCAGTGAAAAGACTGGGTATAAAATCAAGGAGGTTGCAAAACAATTTGTGAGATTTTTACAAACGTGTATAGATTATGTACAGAACATGGTATGAAGATAGGGTGTAGCTTCTGAGACTTCAGAACAATTCCAAGAACTAAAAAGATGCAGACTTAAATGACTGAGAACCATGCACAAATGCTGTTACATTCAGCACTAGGATAATTCTAAATATTCTAAAATGTGTTGTCCAGAAGAGACTTACATTTTATTGCATGGTTTAACCAAGGAGGTAAAAAAAGTCACATTGGTTTTACAGCAAGGCCCTCATTTAACATACATATCCTCAGACAAGACACCTCCCAGAGAGAAAAACACAAAAACCATGGATTTGGCAATGGCTCATGTCAAGCAGAACCTGCCGTCTCTTGGAATTCTGCAAATTCTATGACGATAACACCTGAGCTGGAAAACAAAAATGTCCTTTATCTACATTACCAGAGGTGCACTGGCATCATTCATTGAGTGTATTATATGCTGCTTTCTAAATGTCTTTGTGGAACTCCATAAATAACACACTTTAAATTTGTTGATTCATTAGAAATAATGAACTATCACTTAAATGTTCAATGGTACTTAAAGAGCTGTTTACATTGTCAAGTACAGCTGAATATAAATACGACACAATACAACTGAGTAACATTACTGCACAAAAGGGAACTGTATAACTTGAGGGCCCTAATAGTAGCTGCACTTGTTTTTAAGACAGTTCAATGTTCACCTCAAGCTTGACAACTTGTTGTATCCAGGTCTTCCACTGAATATTATTAATTAATGCATATTACTTATGACCTCCCAATGTCACCAGTTAGATTAAGAGATGGCGGCGGGAGACAGGAGCACACCATGAAAAGGTGCTACATAGAAACAAAAGTTACTTCTTGATTTGTTTACCTATGGCAAAGTGATATCCTACTCAATGAGCTCCCATTCATTGATTAAACAACATATTGAACAATGATACAGAAAACTACCACAACTGACCGTTCCTTTTTTATCCCAATCTGTGGCAGAGAGAGCAAATGCTCACTGAAAGCTTTTTTTTTTTTTACACATCCCACCCCTGCCTCTTCCCCCGGTTCATGAGTCAGGATCCCAGGAGAGCTTCTTTGATGATTAATAGACTTTAATCACATTACAAGACTCTGGAGGAGTAGGCAGAGAATGAAAGCACTGGGAAATACAACCCTTGAAACACACACTCGCGTATATATATATTTATACGTACAGTACAGTGCACTAACAGCTTGTGGTCCTTTACTTTTGAAAATGTGTATGAGTGTATGGGGGGGGTACAACACACCTTTTGAATGGACCAGTAAATGTTAATAGGTTTAAGCCTGGTACAAAGGTTGGGATCTTTGGAATGTGGCTGCATTGGTGGCTGATCAAGATGATTTTACATACAGAACACTCTACAATGCGCTGTGGTTGTTCCCTCTTCAGCAGCATGGTAATCCTTCGCACATGAGACAGAAGAGTTGGAGTGGTTAATTAACTACATGATTAATGAACGGGTCAGAGCATATCTTTTGTGATATTTCTGTGCATAGATAATATGCGAATGCCATTTCTGTCACCAACTGTTCACAGAAGAGCAGATTTATGATCTGGTTTTGATTTATTGAAAATGGAAAATTAAAGCGAGAAATAAAGAGCTTCTAATATATGCAGTTTGAACAGGAGTGTGAGCATATTAATTATTATTATATCATATATGTTTTCTTGCATATTTGCCCTCAGATTGCCACTTGGAGAGGAGACACTCTAAGATTTTCAGCTTGGTTTGTCTCCTCCAGGATCAGATGACACTTGCGTATTAATAAAACACAGTGTTCTTGTGGGATTCTTTTTAACTTAAGGTCATCCATTTTAGCCTTTCCTATATTTTTCCCTAATTTATAACACCGCACCACAACAAAAGAACTTTTTAAAAAAGGCAATTAAGAAGACATTTGGTCCACTGAGCTCCTCTGGTTTCTACTACACTGCAGGAGCTTATTCATCAGAGGCCTTCATCCACATATTTCTTGAAGAATCCTGGTGAATCAGTTCCTCTTCTGCCCACACACAAACGATGGAGATCTGAGACACAAGAGCTTTCTCCCATCTCTCTACTTAAAGAGATTCTGTTTCTGCCTGGGGACTGCATCACTCCAAGTTGCCCTCATCAACAACTCTGACAAATAGGCAAGTTAATAGCAATAACAGGAGGTCACTATATTCCTGGTAAAATTAATAAACAACCTCAAGGCATGAGGCAAACCTTTTTAATGCTGGAACAGGTATAAGACAGTTGGCTGAAGATGATTTAAGATATTACTGTAAATTCCTGTCATAGCACAAGAGCTTTCCAGAAAATATATAAAAGACTTTGATTTATGTTACATATACAGGTTACTAAAACTTATACAGGAACTAAAACATCAGGTTAGAGCTTAAGATCTTTAGGTGTGATTGATTAGAACGTGTTCCATTAAGAATTGGTGAGCTGGGCTGGCATGACAACCACACACTTCCTCGCTCTCCAGAAGCAGATTTGGAGACCCCCGTGTAAAAAACTGAAGCAACAGCTTGTAGTTTCTGGTCTGCTGAAGCAGTGGGATGGGATAAATGCTCTGTAGAAAGCAGCGTCTGACTGGATCAAGGGGTCTTCTTATTCCCTAGACAGTCCTCCTAAATCTGGCAAACAGACTTAAAGAAGAACCAGAAACAATTAAGAATCCGACAAAAATAAAAATCCAGGCACCATGTCTTCTTTGTAGTCATGACTGTCCATTTGTGTACTGTTCTTTTCTTTCCGGACCACATGAAAAGGCCTGGTATATTGGGTTACCTTTCAATCTGTGGTAAAACAGACATTTTCATTTAAACATACCAGTTTACTGCCTTTGTCTGAAACTGTAATATAAATGCACCAAAGGCACTGAAAATGATCTAGTGGCCACATTATTTAAATCCTGTCTGCAAATGGGTAAATATTGCGAGTTAAGTTTTCGCAATCATAAAATCAGCATTAAACAAGAAGTGTGCTGCTTTCATTAGTACAGTAAAAAAAAGTATTTGACTGACTTTCATCCAAAGGAGTGGCACTGAAGAATAAACATTTAAAGCTTTTGTGTTTTTTAAGCAGTAAAATAATCATACTGCTCTGCAGACCCTAACTCCTTGTGTTTCACATGAAATCCAGCTCTATTCCATGAGCCCCAGAAGCGCGCACAAACTTATGAGAAGAGAAGAAAATATGCTGTCCAAGGAATATGAACATATAATACAACATTCCCATTACACAAAAGTCTTTTAATTTGGAATTGGCTTACTCTATGTAACAATGATTCTAACTAATATTAATGCATTCATGCATCCTGCAGACAAAGACCTCATGCAAATATTCTGCCACTTAATAACCCAGACATTAGCACAATTCGGTACACTAATCCACCTTTAGAAACACGGCAAGGATTATGAGTGGAAAAGGTGACAGAAGACAAGTGACCCAAATACCTACTAGCCAAATGTAGCCGGAAACAAAATTTTAGCCTCACATACAATATTGTACGTAAACTTTATCTACACAGTGTTTATAACAAACAGTGAGGCGATACAACGGAAAAACAGACCTCTCCCTTTTAATAAAGTATATTTCATCAAGAAGGAATTCGCAAGGCACAACTGCAGAAATAAATGAAAGAGTAATACAGAAAGGGGTTTGTTCTCTTCATTAATACTAAAAATACCTCACATACATTGGGAGTTCTCGCAAAAACAATTCCCTCAATACAAACTATAACTGGTTTAATATATATGTGGGGGACAAAACAAATACTTTCTGTGTGCTGATCTGTAACTGTGAGAATATTAAAATCCACACAAGTGCATTGATTGGTGACAATAATAAACTGTGCGTTAAGAAAAAGACAAACTTCTCAAGCTCTAGTCTCTACATATACAGTGGCTACAACTCATACAAGATTATAATTTGCTTTTCTCTGTTTTAGGCGGTGAGTGTTGGAAACCACTACAACATTGGAATTTAATGGAACTTACCCAACAGTGTGACCACTCTGAGGTCAAGGCAGTGTCATAAATGACCTGTTACTCTCCATAGCAGAAAGTACCATTGCTTATCTGCAGGCTGAAACTGACCTCAGTATGGTGAAATTGCACTGCACAGAGAAAGAATCCCATGGTAAAACAAAATCTTTGACTGTTACAACTGTATAACCTTTAGAGAAGGAACCTTATTTAGCAGGCAAGCCTTGATCATCTGCTCACTAACTGATCAACTCCACAAAGACTGACCACCCAGCACAGCTGAGGGTAGGGGAGTTGGAGAAGGTTTCACTGTCATTCTTTAAACAAATAAGATAATTTCAGTAATTAATTTAAAACCACTGGATAACACAGTGCTTTAAAGTGTTTGCCTATTCATTAGTCAACATGAGTCAATCATCAGTCTACCAATGGAATGTGTCCAAATTCTTAAACAATAAACCAATTTATATTTTTTTCTGAAGAGACCCTCACAAACCCTTAAAGCCTCATCCTCAGACAGCTGTGAACATCTGTTTACAACTCTCAGAAGGCAGAGAGGAGGTGGAATACAACGACAGAAGGAATTTGCATTATTACTGATGAATGCTGCGGAGCTAAAAAAAAGTCACTTATGGCGGCAACAAGGCAGTTTAACCAAAAAACCATTTGATCACAGAGCACGTTAAGCCCTATGGCCCAGATGTTGCCAGTTCAAGCCTGGGTCATACTGGTAGCCCTAACCAGGATTCCGCAAGGTGCAGGACTGGATCCTCTAGATTTTCAACAAAAACATACTGTAACTTGACAGGCACCTGCAGGCTTGCCATGATATCAGCGCAACATGCATATCTCCTTCAATCAGTGCTCACTCTCCAGAAGGATAAGATGGTGGGCATCTATCTGGGGGCCCTTCCAGTGGCTCAAGAGGTGATGACATGTGTTCGAGCACTGGCTGAACTCCGAGATCCAGGTGCTGCAGGTTTTGAGCCTGGGCCATGTTGCTGGCCACAACGCTGGGGAGGATTCCCCAAGAAACAGTTCTCAAGTGGAAGAAAGCATGGGAAGGTAGGGTGGGAATAGTCAACCAGGACTTTCTCTGCTTTCAGCAACACAGCAATCCCTACGATCTCTTGGCTAATTGCAGACTTGTGGTTCTGTTGTTGAGGAATACATATGTATGACGTGCAGATGGGCGGATCAGAGGAGTCTCTCTGTTCTCTTTTCCCCAATCGCACTGTCTTGTGTCGCAGCTGGAGGGCTTGCTGCCTTCAGCCACGCCGGAAAACAAATGCAATTGGCTGTTCCAAATTGCATGGGTGTAACAAAAAATGAATGGTGATTTTAAATTTAAAAAAAGCCGAATGGCTCTGAGATATGGATGTCTAGGTGTTCCCCATTTAGTATAGGTGTCACCGCTTTGAATGCTAAAAACACTCCTAAATGTGTGCACATATAACCTTTTTCTTAAAAAAAGTAATAGATTATGCATTCTGTAAGAAAGGAAGGAAAAGGATTGGTTCTGACTGGATGTGGCAATATCAGGTCAAGGGTAAAAGGTCTGGACAAACCTTGTTACTATTGAAGATCAACGTCAATGGGCAAACATTTTTAAAAAGTCTGCAATACTGCCTACAAAAAGAGCACCAAACCCATACGTTGATGTCACCCGCAACTGCCTCAAGAACACTTTTTTACAATGCTTGAAGTGAGAAAAAATGCTTTGACAGCACAGTGCCTCCAAGACTGTAAGAAGTGGTAAAAATATAGTACAAAATGTATTACAAATGCCCATTAAAACATTCAACTCTGTTCTGAGAAACGGAGATCTAATTAGGACAGCGAACAAAACATCTGAGCTAAAAAAATGGGTTTTAGACCACAGAAGGGGTAGTCATATAAATAACATATAGGTGTACGTGTAAAATGGTATGGGCATTCTGGAGCCATTTGTGATACAAACAGTTTTCTGTCTATTCATTAAAACTCAAAATCATTGCTTAAGAAAAGTTTCCTGAAAGTTTAAAGGTTTCTGATAAGTTTCTTTATAAAAAGTTAATTCTCAAATATTAAATGTTAAAAATTGTTTAGTATAAAGCAATTCGCTCAGGAAGTAGGGACATACATTAGTCACATACTGTAGGTAATTCTGAGCAGCGGGATGCTACATATGAAAGAAATCTGTTTCTCTAGATAATTCTTTGCCAACAGAACGCTTAGGTATACACCAAACTGTGAAAATTAAACCAAGGGATGTTATGCTGAACATCTAAGAAAAAAGGTTATTTTTGATTAATTTCTGTTATTGCTATTCTCTGCACAAAATGCATTAAAGTATTCTGAGGATCAATACTATAAACCAGCCCATCTCTGCTTATTATTTTACTTTAGTTGATGATACATCAATCAACTATAATTTAATTTTGTCTTTCAGTGTGGGAAGAATATGCAAATACCTAATTAAGAAGGAAATATTGAATAATGCAGCAGGTAGTTTTTGAAATATCAATATAGTTTTCACTTCTTAAACATTACTCTTTTGTGAGCCCTTGAAAAAAAAGATTTAGGTTGGTCTGAAGAATCCTACTGAAGACAATACAACAACCAAACCGACACAGGTTTTGGGCAAAGAGAGTGTTTTACAAGGAATTCAATTAACAGGCTGCCAGCCCCACAATAGCCCTTATGGGCAAATGAGTTGAAGCACGGATGAGGGCAGCAGATCTGTCAGCAGGTCTTGAGAGCTCCAGATAGCTGGCTGATTCAGGAGGATGTGCCACTTGCTTTCCCCCACCTAGTCTCTTCCTTTCAAACTCACACACCAGCCTCAATAGATATAGCATCTTACCTTGAGAATGTGGCCCTTTGCTGCCTAGATCACAGATCCATCAAGAGTACAAGGGTACTCTTTTAACTCCACAAAACATTAGTAAGAGCTGATTGAAAGAAGTAAACTTTCTTCTCCTTCACAAAGGATGTATGTTAAGAAGCAAAGAACTGGAAACATCTGTCTCAAGGTAATTTATAAGGACTAAATCCAGGCTAAGCCACTTGAAACTTCAAGTTTGGCTTTCCGATACAAATGAAAAACATTTGGAAACTCGGACAGAAAGAGGGAAAAAATAATATTGAAATGTACCCAACAGAAAAACCTCTGGTTGTCTTACAAAAACATACTGCTCCGGAAGATCTATGCTTAAAAAAGATGCTTCATCTTAAACTGAAAGACGGAAAAAAAAGAATTGCAATACAATTCAGAAATGTTTTGTAAATGTTTTCCTAAAAACAAAGACGAGGAAATAAACTAGTGAAGCATTTACCTAGTACACAGAGAGGCCAATCAGAGTTAAGAACCCAATGGTGGAAGTGAGACATGGCAGCACTGATAATTCTTGAGGCAGAACGGACATCTCATATGCCAAAAACTGCTTTAAACGCCATTATGTAAACATCATCACCATCATCCACAATAGGGAGTACAGGCATTTGGATTATTGTACAACCAGGGGAATGTATAAAACAAGATTTGTTGTGATAAAAGAAACCAAGTCTTCACTTGATTTTAGTTAGTTATTTATTAACATGAGTTTTGAATGTTACTACACATAACACAAAACCCTAGATATTTATCAATCTTGTCATGTTCCAACTTGGAACTTCCAAATTTTGTCATTGTTACTGGGAGAAAACGATTGCTGCATTTTGCCTCATCCTAGTAGAAAGTTGGTCATTATTGATAATAAATTAGGTCAAAGTGTTACTTTGCACAGAGGTGACCATGGGAATTGCCTATTGCCTGAGCAATACTGTGGATGTAATTGGAGCAAGGAGCCGTGCCTAAAACAGGACCTTGTGGAACTCCCCTGACGAACTGGATGGGATTGTGAAATCTGTCTTCAAGTAGATTAGCAGGGACCATAGTAGTTATCTGTTCAGTTACCTCAGACATTGCTCATTTATTCACTATGAAACTACCTTTTTTATTCTAAAAAAGTAGCCAAGAGAGTATTTGACTTTAGTGAGTTTTGCCATTCCATACCAGATTCCAAAACAGGGCTTTAGAAGCAGAGAATTAGGTCCAAAAACCCTTACACAAGAAACAGAAATTCACAAATATTTCAGCCTGTTACAATGATTTTTCAAGGAGTGAAAACAGCCTCAGTCCCCACAAATCTGATCTCTCTGAAAAACCAAACCTGACTGTTCAGAAGTAAAAAGTTAAAAAGCCAAATAACAATCAGTGACTTATACTACAGTACATAAAATTGCAATGAATTCACTTTGAGAAACTTCACATTATTAATAGCACCTACTGATGGCCTCAAAAAACACAAGCTAAGGAAACACACACTGAATTGCATATGTAGGACAAAATATACAATACAAAAATGGCTGCATGCAAGACAAAGGCAATAAGAACCATTTAAGAGTTTTCATATTTTTACATCTTTAACAACATGCAAATATAATTTACTGCTAACCCCCATGATTACATTTGAAAATACCCAAATGAAAATTTACCTTGGTAATTTTAGCATTGACTTTTGCTGTGGGCTCAACACAGTTTTGTAGTGGTTTCCTGTTGTTTTAAGATGTTATCAGCGGGCAATGGGAATAACCCTGAATACAAAAGTCTAAATGTTCTTAAGGGATATGTACTATATTTTATCATGGTATTTCCATGGTCCGGTGAAGTAGTTTCATAAGGGTTACACCACCACTTGTCACAGCAGGATCCTCACACTGTGAATGGCTGCATTAAAGATCGCATACTTCATATTTTCTAAAGCCTCTATTGGACCAGGTGCTGGTCACTGCCATTTTACCTCTTACTGTTCTAAGTGTTTAGAAAATCACGTTATCACCCAGTTTAGCAAAAAGATAAATTGGACGTGAACTGTTGTCAAAACACTGACTCATTACTTTCCTGCCTAAGGTCCCATGACGTCCCGACAACATAAGCTCCTTACGGACGCGACTTCTTGTTGCAGGAAATAACTCGCACCCGCTTTGCCAGAAGGCAGACTGACTTTCAATGGATGAGCTTGTTAAAGTGATCTAAAATCCAAAGGCTGGCTTATCTCCGTGGTGGTATTCTGAGGTAGTGATGGGCCTCCAGAAAGAATTGTCTACTGCTTCCAAGTAGCTCCTGCAGAGCTAAGCCACCTAAGTGTGTGTGTTCCTGGAAAAGGGGTCAAGCCTATGGAGGGGCTGGTCTCTACTTCACTGAGATCTAATCTCATTACAACTCTGGCAAAAAAAAAGACCTGAATTACCGAGACTCACTCCTCAATCTGTGTGACTTGATTCCACTCAGTTGCATGAATTTCAGATTGACTCCTACACGGGGCTAGACCCTTGAATTGTAAGGCAATTTTTTTGTCCACCCATATTGGAAAAAAAAGAATCAGCTTCAGAAGACCAATAATTAAAGTAAATATAAATTTAAAATAATTCCTTATTAATATAATTCTTTTTTTAATCCAAAGGTGAAAAAAGTGAGCTCTTTCCCACTAGTCACAGACTGATTTTTGGAACTTTACAGTTGCATAACTTCCTAAGCACAGCAGTGCAATGCCATATTTACGCTTTTGCCACTTTCTGAATGAACAGAAATTAAAAGGGTGCACAGGCCATTAAACATGCAGATCAATCACTGGAAATACTGTGTCACTGGAAAGCTTGCCTCTCTGAACATCAATAAAGTACTCACCATTACTAAAAAATATTAAAGTATTTATTGCAAGCTGCTTCACTTTCCCATTTTATTATATACCCTGTCTTCCAGCAGTGGGATTCAATGCACACCTAAATGTCTGAAAGTAACACTCCGTAACACATTGCTAACAAAATTAATCTCTCTGGTGACCAGTCAGTCATCTCAAGATCCAGACCAGAATAACAGTGGCTCTACTGGATGATAGCGCAAATGTATAAATCTTAGTTTAATCAAAGCACTCACTTCTAGACTGAACTGCCAATGGATGTTTTTAAAAACAAGGTCTGACAAACCATTTCATACCCACTTCAGCAAGATCACTGAAGAGTTACTATCAAAGCATTAGAGACATCACTCTTTTTTCTCTATTGAAACCTTTGTTTAAATTTCAGTAGCAGAGCGTACAAAAAGGTGGGTTCTTTTAAAAAAACCGTGCTGTGTAATTAATAAAAAATATCATTTTTATCACAAAGCTGTTCATTGACAGCGAGAATTCCCACACTGACATTTTAGTAGTGTCTTAGTCACCAAATGCCGATAATCCACCATTCAGGATAACTAGAACTGCCCCCACAACAGCTACAAAAAACTGGAAAAGCAGACATTCCATAATTTAAATTAACTTATTTGTATGAAATCTTGTCACTGTCAGCGATTAACCTAAACCTTTTGAGAGAACATTATTCTGGCTAAGTAAATCTTTTTTTTTTTAATTTTCAACAAGATAATTTACAGTCATGGGCAAAAGCTTCATGTTCTTCATTGATCATTAGGGAAAAAAAATCTCAACTGTGAAAAGTCTCTTATTTCTGACTCCCTCAGATCACCACTGGTGAAACTAATTAAAATGTAAATCAACAAAGAACCAATACAGATTAAAGTACTACAGAAAAAATCATGTTAAATGCATTTTTAAGACCGAATATAAAAATCAAAAACTGGCACATACCACTCAAAAATGCTAATTCTTTCTAATGTGCAATGAGCACCCCAACACATAGTGCCTGCTATTCTCACAGCCTCCAAAACTGTGGTATAAATATACTTCTGAGCAACCATCAGCATCACTATGACCATCAGTTTTCTGTTACCAGTGTGCTTCTCTTTGTTTCGTGCTTGGTGCTGTGTTAAGTATGTATTTGCTATGGAGCATGTTAATTGTAACACAGCAAGCCTTGTACATACTGGATGAGGATAATGTTTTTGTCCACACTGGCATGTTATGAGGCTTAGTCTTTTCTTTTGTTTTTGGAGAGCAGCCCTGCTTCTGGATTCAGCTCTGATAGGCTCACCTGTGCCCGGATGAGGGCCTCGAAGCTAGGCTGGAAGTAGTCAATCCGGCTTTGGTAGAACTTGGGCATCTCGTCCAACAGCTGCTTATTCTTGGCTTCAAAATCCTCCCTCACTGGTCTCAGTTCTTCTCGGGCCTGGGGGTAGAAACACCAGTGGCATTTTGGGGGGAAAAAAACTGTAATTATGCACTTGTGTGAGAATGTCTTCTGAACTATTCTGAAAGGAATGCAGAGGAACACAACGTCCTGTGGTGTTATAGGTGACTGGTTAGGATTTAGGTGACCAAAGAGGATTTGCATCAGAGGGAAATATGTGCAAAACAGCCACCTTGTTTTCTGTTGTAATGGATAACTAAACCCAAAACAACAAAATAAAAAGTTGTCTTGCTAATATTGGTGAACCATGGGTCCTATGTTTAGAGTTAGGGACCAGCTAAACTTAGTGCCAGAAGATAGTTTAATGAGGTGGAAATGTATGAGATCTACCCAGTAAGGTCTTGCCAAAACAAAAGTAAAACAGAAAAATTGTCAAAAGCACAGAGGGGTAAGCATCTTGAAAACTCACGATCAGCCTGTGCAAGTGGGAAAGGGGCAATGGGGGTGTGTCTGTAGGTAGTGTTATCAGTGCTCGTCTACAAAGTCCTGTTCTGAGGGAAGTGTCTGTGTTGGCGTGCAGAGGATTTCAGTAAGCAGTACTTGAAGTGCCTATGTGTGTGTGACTGGGGGTGTTAGTATGCAATGCTTGACAGTAGGCAGATTTAGAAATATTTGCAAGGATGCATGCTTGCATGTCTTTGTGTGTTTCAGCCTGAATATTTATTTGTACCAATGTATCAATGTGTGGCTGCCCACTGCGTGCCTGTAGGCAGTACAAGCCGTGTCAGTATGTGTTAACTAGCACACTGTCAGTCTGGTGCATAACTTGCAAAGAGGGCTGTAAATACAATGAACTTTCTACATGACTGTGGCAAAGAGAGTGCAGTGACTGAGAAGGATTTTCTCATTACGTCTGTGTGCGTGACGAAGCTGAATGCCTCCGCATGTGTGTGGGCGTGTGTGAGTGAAACTCTGTTGGCGTTTGTGAGTATGGGCAGTGTAAGCCTGTAACAGCGTAGCGCTTTAATGCGTGTGCTGTATCTTTGCTTCACCAGGGTATGTATCAGACCCAGTTCAGTACAGCTAAGTGTGCCTTTCAAAACTGAAAACTGTGTAAATATACACAAACCTCCAAACGTACACAAGTTCAGCAAACATACACATGCAAATATACAAGTATTTTGCTTTTCTGTTTTATTAACACATCCAAGTGGCAATTGTGAAGTTTGAAATGGAATTGTGATGTAATATGGATATCCATTCAACATTTCCTTTTATGAGTAATCTACATTTTTGCGCACTACTCAGTTCAACAGTTGTGTATAAGGGTATGAAAAACTGTGTGTCAAGCATGTATGGTTCTTTTATGTTCTGTGTTTGAGCATCGAACCTGGTGCAGCTTGACCATCATAGGGCCTGTCTTTTCCTTCTCTTCATACTTCTCCATTTTAGACTGCAGTCTCTTATAGTCCTGAAGAGCCTGCTCCCGCCTCTTCACGGCCATGTTCAGGCTTGGGAACACACTACTGTACCTAAAATATCAAGACCCCACCATCAGTGAAATTGCGTGAGAGTGAAAAGAAGAGCTTCGTTTCAAAGCACACAGAACTTTCTAGGCTGATGTTAAATGTAATTTTGATCATAGCCAAGTTTGCCTTTGTTTAAGTCATGCAGTTATCTTTATAACATTTTTAATGAATTCCTCTAATATTCTACAGATCTACTGTTTGGTTTCCGGGTGGCTGGCAGACACAGGAAAGGGGGCAGACACAGCAAAATGTGTTATGTTTTTTTTACTTAATAGCTAAGCTGGGAGTTGGCCTGGAAAGTTTTTGTATACGGAGGACAATTTACTTGACACAGCAATGCAGCACAGAATTCTGTGTTTTACAGAAAGGCAGTGAAAATGCATGCTACTTTTCTTCTTTATTAGCACAAGAACCTGTAGCTTCTAAAACTGTCTTCAATTTCCTTTTTCCAGTGGCAAGATATCTTAGACAATAACAGGCTACTATACTCGGTGGGATAACTGAGGATGGATGAAATTAGTTATCAACATGAAATATAATAAAACCTATTTATGTAATGTAGTATATAAATTCAACTCTCATTATACCAAAACATCCATGAGAGTGGAAGACTTTTTTTTTGCAGACTGCAGGGATTTCAAGCTATACAAAAATTTAGTATTCAGTTGAACAGCCCTTAACTGTAGACTGTAGAACTTAATCTACAGTCATGCTTGAGAGTTTGGGAACTCTTCAAGGTGGTCATTATTTTAGATATTATAGAGATATTATATGAACCTGAACTCTTAATGAATATTCCAAGTAAAGACTTCCCACACATAAAAAGGGATTGAACTCATAGATTATTAGACTGTGATATTTAACAAATCACCAGATATTCTTGTATGTAAAAGTAAATGAAATTTCAGTCAATAACTTATGGCACCTACTTTAGCAGCAATAACTTCACACAGTCGCCTCCTATAACCAATTATCAGTCTCTGACATCTTGCTGGAGGGATTTTTTCCCCACTCCTCTTTTAAAAAAACTCCACCAGCTCTACGAGGTTTGAAGGATGTCTTGCATGAACAGCCCTCTTCAGGTCCTGCCACAGCATTTCAATAGGATTCAGGTCAGGGCTTTGGCTTGGCCATTCCAAGACACGGAACCTCTTCTTCCTAAGCCATTCTTTAGTGGACTTACTTGAATGTTTAGGATCATTGTCTTGTTGAAACATCCACTTTGTGCCCACGTTGTGAGTTTTTGAACTGATGGCCTGACATTCTTCTCAAGAATTCCTTGGTATTTCTCAGAATTCATGATTCCCTCAATGATGTCAAGTTACCCAAAGAAAAAGTGCCCCATACAAGGACACTCCCACCACTATGCTTGTCAGTAGGGATAAGGTTTTCTTGATGGTAGGCTGTGTTGGCTATTCACCAAACATGGGTGCTCTTGTTCTGCCCAGATAGTTCAATTTTGGACTCATCTGTCCAGAGAACAGACTTCTAGAACTCTTCAGGCTTTGTCCAGGTGGTGTCTGGCAAACTTCAGACGGACAGCTTTGTTCTTTTTTGACAGAAGAGGCTTCTTCCTGGCGACCCTTCCAAAGATGGCACTTCGGTTCAGGGTTCTTCTTATTGTTGATCTATGCACCACTACAGCAGAGGTAGCTGGGACGCTTGTAGATCCCTGGATGTTATTTTAGGATGATCTTTTACCTCTTTTATTATTCTCCTGGTGGCCCTGGGTGAAATTTTAGGAAGACGACCACTTCTTGGCAGGGTTGCCATTGTTTTAAATGCCCTCCACTTGTATACTATTTGCCGAACAGTGGATTTATGGAGTCTGAATCTTTTTTAAATGGCTTTATTACCTTGTCCAGATTGATGAGCATCCACTACTTTTTTACTCAGTTCTGCTGATGTTTTCTTAGTTCGAGGCATGATGCTAGACTCGTAGGAAGAGTAAGTGACCTGATTTCTTGCAATTATTTGTTTGGTCCTCCCTAACACATTTCAGATCTTCAATTTCATTGGTTATCCCAGTTAATTGGTTAACACTCTGTCACTGACACACCTGACCCTGCTTCACCTTGATGTAAGTCACTTATTTTTGCACATTGCACAATTTCTGTATACTGTGTGTATTATTTTGCTGCATGGACATTTTCTTTCACAACACTCAAATTGGTGAATAATTATGCTTTATTTCAATTAGGAAGTGACAAATTCTGATTAAATACGCATTTTGTGGTTAAAAAAACATTCTCAAATTATGCAATGGATTTACAAACTTTCAAGCATGACTTTTTATAGTTAAAATAATCTTATCAGCATGGCTGTAGTCTATTTACTGCAATGCAAATGCAGCCTTTGGTGGAGAATCCTGGGCTCAGAAGGCACTAAAAATAGGAAATGCTTCTCAGTAACTTAGCAACAAGAGGGAGTGCCCTATCCTGGGACTCCCTGTCAATCAACATTCTGACAATAGGCTTCCTTTGAAGGTAAATAAGAAACAAACAGGGCCTAAGGTTTATCTTGAGAGTCATGTTCAGGTCAGCTAATATTCTGAGACTACTATATCCTTTGTTCACAAGATGGGTCTACCATTTCAGAAAGGTCAATAAACTGCTTCTGTATTCAAAAGTGTCATCTCTGTTGTAACTGCCTTCACAGTATTATGTTTTACTTGTGGCATTTCTGCTTACATGTTCTCTCTAATTCTGTGGTGCTGTCTTTGCTTTGACAGCAATTTATCGGCATGAGAGGAAAAAAATGTCCTAAATCCGCTTCTGGAATTTTCAAACAAACATTAGAGCTTTTGCTTGCATACTGTCCACACTTCCTCTAAAATCATAAAATAATTTCCTTTAGCTTGTTTCTCGCAGCACATGGTACAGATGTTTTAAAATTTTCTTCACATTGCTCCAATACATTTAACCCTTTCCATACAAGCACTTACTGGAACAACTTTTTGTAGCTAGTCAAGAGAGTAAGCCTAGTAAACAATGTTTGTTTCAAAGAAGCCCCTGGAGATCATACAAGAATCACCTGCACTGGGCTGATGAGGGCCGCAGTGGCTTTTGAGGAGTGGTGGTGATGTCACAGTCTTATCCAGGGCCAGCCAAAAAAGCTCGGCAGCCCTAAGGCTTCCAGACTTGGCCCATGCTGCAGGTTTAGTGCTCAGACAAGCCGTGGATTGTTTCCCACAGGAAGTGGGATAGGGAGCGGCTTGGTAGCGCCTATGAAACGTCACATGGGCCCAGCCCCGCACAGCCTACGCTCTCTATTTATACAATATCACCTTGGCCCACTTTTAAGAAGGGTGTATGTGCTCCTTCACGATCTGACAAGGGTGCACGTTTTGGGTGCCAAACGTTTATGTAAGAGCCCTCAAGGCACTGGTAGGCTCTGAAGCAAAACTCTTATTTCATCACACTGCAAAAAAACCTTGGCAATAAGGCTCATCTCAAGAGCAGCTAATATCTTCCTATAAGGCAACACTTATTGCGGTTCTGTAACATTTCCTAACAAGAAGTCACATTGCCTAATCCGCATTGTCTTGCCGACGAGAGATAAGTGAGTAATTTACAAAGGGTTTTTGTTTTTTTAATTGATGTTTTCTCTGTAAAGCTATAACTGTTGAAAGCTACAAAAAAAAGCAGTCGTACCAATGGTGTAGAGAACTGCTAACATAGTGCACCTCCATAAAAATGTCGACTATAGGCCAAATTTGGCTGACTTTAGTTGCACATTCAGGGGTTAAAGCATTGTTCTGCACTAACAGACAAGGGAAAACTACATGACTGTGCATCCAAAACCCAAGACCAGAAGGCACTTCTTTACATAAATGGTTGTGGAAATATTTATCACGCTACCAAACCATATTCTTGAAATCTACATTTCGGTTTCTTTAAAGAAACAGTTGGATAAGTCCCTTAGATCAACTACCCACTAACTACCAAATGGGTTAGATGACCTAAATGACCTCCTCTCATTTATAAACTGTTCTTAGCTTCAGGTATCACTGTGGGAAACCCACGGCTCCAGTTACATAGTGGATTCATCCAAACCAGGTTTTATGAAATGGATCAAACTGCTGTGCAGAGAAAGTCATACTGGCTTTCCCACTCATTTGCCATGCATCAATCAATATTCTGTGTGATGCTGAGCACCTAGAAAATCTCACTGAAAGCAAATAAAAGAGGACAGCCTGTGTCAGCAGGTTACTGGCTTCAGTGTGCGCTGCTTCACACACAGGTTCTCAGATCTCTGAGCAATGCTACTTTATTTCTTTTGAACACTGTACTCCCTATTACCTTGGAGAAGTCTTTTCAGTACTGATCCTTTTCTGGAGAGTTAGACAGCAAAACACAAAGGAGAAACAAAAATGTAAAATCTTGCAGATAACGTATAGAGACACTCAGCAGCAGAAAAATAGGAAAATGGTGAATATGTGAAACTACAAGTCAAGGAAGGTTTATATTATACACCTTTGTGTTTACAAAAATAAAGTGCAGGATTTTGGAGATTGATTAAAAGATTGGCATCAATTGATCATTCATGACTGAAAACAATGCACTTGAGTTACTTTGACTGTAGCATTAGCATAAATCAACCCATCAATGAGAGAACTGATTGGTACAGTGAGGAGGGTGTTGAACCTTTGGATGTCTTGGCTTGGTGAAAATTAAGAAAAATACACCCTGTTTATCAATAGAACAACCACTTTTGTAGCACCAGTAGATGTAAGTCTGGACTAAGTAGCCACAAGCAGACACGCCTATAGAGGAGCCCAATGCTCAGTAGCAATGAATCAAGGCTTGGCGTAGAACACCTGAAGGACATCAGCAAGTGCAAGGCAGAACAATATGCTAACTGGTGTGTGCACGTGTGCTGATCTTGACACAAGTTTCATAACTTAGCTCATAATTTTTCATGGCAAGCTGATGGCACTGTGCTCATTGATCAAGTCCAGGGACCTCCCTTGCTGCCTTGTCCTGGAGTGACAACACTCCAGCAGGGCTATGGGTGCCATGTCCTCAATCCGCTTGTGTAACAGCAGCTTTTTTGTGATATACGCATGTGATAGTTATGCCATGGATATCCTCATCACCAAAGTTGAGTCCCACTGAAAATTTGAGGGAAGAGCTGAGACAATAAGTGGCACCTAGAATTTCAAGAACAGCAGGAAGGTCTGCAACCTGGCGCAAAGCATCACTGATGCACAGCGTGTATTGCTTACAATGCTGCCTGCCAAAAATGCTTCTATACTGTGGTCAGGTCATCATTGAAATGGGATTATTCTCAACTGACTTACAGTATTTGAAGGACAGAGAAGTATTATTACTAATTACAAAATAAAAAAAATGATCATTTAGAGTGAAATCAGAAAGCATGGGATCTGTATCAATCATCTGTGATGATTTAAAAAAAACACAGAAAAACTCAAATATTTACTAAACAAAGAACTAAAAATTATTTGAGAAACTTTAACACTGTTACAAAGGTCACAGCTGACTCTGCTTTAGAAATGGCCTTCAGAGAAACATGCAATACCAATGAAACGTTAGGCCCAAATATACGTGCGTGAGGGGAAAAAAAACAATCTAGATGATCCTCACATTCTAAAGATTCAAGATCCAATAACTTTACACTATATGCAATCGTGAGTGAATATAGAGAAAAATAGGCGTAACTAAACCAACAGCCATAAGGCTAGTAATCCTCAACCATTCTGCAAGAAAATCATAAGGAAAGCTTGATGCAAAACAAAATGCATAACTTAAAATAGAAGTGTGTCAGGGAGTCTTTTGGGTTTCTGACCTTGCAGAACCTGACTTGACTCCACTAAGCGGCATATGTGTGGCTGGCACAAGTCACACTGAAGTTATATTTGAATGTCTCTATGTGTGCAAAGTGTAATAGACGGGTAGGTCTTTAACTTAACTCTGCGGGTGATCTCAGACTACTTTCAAAAACGCATTATTTTGCTGCACATTGGCGAGCTGTGGACATAAGCACATTCTAAATTTATGCCCCTAGCGGTGCAAGCCTTTCTAATTAAAGCAGCTCAAGACAGGGCAGCAAGGGTGCTGCATATGTGTGCGACACTGCAAAGGACCCAGGCTGGGTGTGGTGGGCGGCGGGACAGAAATAGCAGCTGGATTGGAGAGTGCCGTCTTTCATCACACACTGTGGCTCCAAGAGGAGCGGAACCTGTGAGCTTAGCCAAGGCCCGGGCCTGCTACTATCCAAGCTCAAGGCAGACGGGTCGCCTGAGAAGGGAGGTTAACTGTCTGGGCTGTTTCTTATCCTTATTTCTTCCTGTGTTAGATCTACAGCAGCGTGCATGTTTATTGGGGCCCACCTCACAGTGTTCGAGGCTTTTGATTTGCCGTGCTAACGAAATCAAACCAGCTATATTTGAAATCCTGGAAAATTGCAATCCAGACCAAAAGAGGTGGAGAAAATGTGATGGATTGCACTAAAATGATGAATGTGATTACTGGAGAAACAATACACTGCCGACAAGAGAAAACTACATTTTTTAGGTTGAAGACTTATGAGGAGAGCTGAAGATTTCTCATTTATTGATCTTAACATACAAAATCAATTTCTATTCATTAATTACCGAAATTGGATACTAATTTCTGTAAACTCATGTTAGATGAAAGTAATTCAAAATAATGCATAGCTGGAAAATTCTTGGACAGTGTTTGGTGTAATTACCTTCTTTGAAAATAAAATTATACATAATTAGGTTTCTTCCAGATGGAACAGAATGACTGATTAAAACACAGCAGTGCTAATGATGATGTTTGATTCCACTTATTTTGAACAGCTGACCAACACAAAACTCTGATTTTAATTTCATTTCATGCATAGAACATTAAACACATCAATACAACTGACATTTTTTTTTTTTAAATGCCAGGATATTCAGTTTTGGTGACTATTCCCTGCAAATAAGTAGAGGTTAATTCTTAAGTGAAAAGTAAAAGGAAAGAATAAAAATGTTTTGGCTTTATACTGTAGCTTCCAGGAGGTGTGTGAATTTCATGATGCAAAACAAGTACAGGACTAATAGTTTTTCTTTAACGAGTATGCACTCTCAGGCAAATCAGTCCCTTAACCTCCAGTTCAGGACTAGAGAGTAGGGCTGAGTCTTCCTGTGCAAAGACAGGAGGCATGCTGAAGTGGTTAACAACTCTGAGTCGAAGATCATGAGCAGCTGTGTGCCCACGCGCCTCTCCCTCCCTCCCTGTATGTAAACACAGTGACGTCATAATGTGACCCTGAGAAAGGGCATGTGTGAGTATGTCAGAGAAAGAGGGAGAGAGTGTGTGTTCAAGCTCAGAAATGAAGTGTTTCGGCATTATCAGTAAGTTCAGAAACTATGTGGGGGGTGAGGGGTGTGTATGGTGGGCCTGACTCTTCTGATGCTTGATCTCTCTTTTACAGAGGAATTAGCAGGAATGACTGGTCATTATTATGTTTTAACATAAGACAGTTGGTCTCAGTGTCAGAACTGATGGCCTGATAAGAGTTTTCAAGAGTTTTCCTTTCAACCTGTCAGAAGGTCTAGGTCTATCTGCTCCAGAACGGCAATTAAATATACTGGCAAACAACCTGATTACACAAGAATGCAATCTGAAGTTAGTGCTTTTCCACACACTGTGCATCTTTCCCATGCATTTACCTTCTTTTGGTCCTGCTCCTAATTTACAATTTATCTCAGCAGTCATAACCATACAAAACATTATTTGTAATAAAACCCATTCTTGGCATATTATCCAGCCTAATTAACAGCTAATTCTGTGTCGTCTTAAACAACTTGTTTTTCAATGCTTTCCGTCATTTTAAACAAAGGAGTTTAAAAAACAAAATATATTTTTGAAGATATTTTGCTGCTTTCTAAAAAAAACCAAAATAGTAAAAAATAGAGAACATTCAGGCACTGTACATAGGTAGGTATCAGTGATAATGGTCTCTTATTTCTGCTTCAACAAAGGAGTCCTACACAAACAAGAAACTGCAGTGCCTGGCAATATACCACATTTTCAAGGAAAATGAGCAATTTCTTGTAAGGAACTAATTTCCTGATTAAGTACAAACATATTAATGACTAAGAACAGGAGGTAGACTGAAACATAGCATGATTGTTACCACTGATGCCTTATAGCTCCAGAGTGAACACAGGCCTGGGCACCTGTCTGTCCCCAGTTCTCATGTTCTGTCAGCACTAATATGCTAATATGATTCCTCCCACCTCCCAAGACATACAGGTTCAACTTGATTGTCTACTCTAAACCGTCCTTTCCAAGGGAAGGGTTATAATGAGTTTGTTCCCAGTGGTACTTATGGGGCTGCAGAGAAATATTGCAAAATAAGCTTGAATGTTCTCCTTGCATTTGTGATCTTTCCGATGTTCAGCTCTATACACCAAGAGCTGTTGGTATATGGAAAAAATAGCCGCAAACACAGCGTCCCTGGAACCTGTCTAAACTAGGCACCATGAGCATTCTGTATCAATAAACTAAAATGGTAAAATACCTTTCTTGTGATCTTAGGACGCTTTTGCTTCTGTAAAGCTGCTAGCATGCATCACTGTGATACCTTTTCAGAAGGGATTCATGCTTAGTTAACATGGCAAATGACAGAGAAGAAAAAAAATCATACCTAATGTACAAAAGCTTGTAACAAGTTCAAAATTATAAAAAGAAGAAAATGCAATTCACCATTGATCAGCATAATCAATGCAGTTGATCTGAGCAAAACTGTCCAACACCCTCTGTCAGTTTATGTAATCCTGATCAGAAGTTCAGCAGACATTTTTGAAGGTAAGAGGTTGATTTAACTTTGAAAGAGCAAACAGTCTAACAGTCAAAGTCACAGATCTGTTTTTTAACTAGTTGTAAACACCCATCATTAAAATTACAGACTGCTATTGAACCATATACAGGGGATGTAGCCATTTCTCAAGGTAGTGACATCATTATAACATCACACTTTTCACCTCTACTGTAAAGAAAACTCTCTCCTTTACAGGCAACATTGAACTCAGATAGGAAGAGAACTTGATGAACTTGTCAGAGTGAGGGTGCTTTCTATAGTGCAGTTACTCCCTACCTTAGACTCTGTCTACACCGCAGAGCCCCTCCTGTTCTGTCTACCAATGGGTGGCTTTCATTATTGTGTGTGTGTGTGTGCACTGTCCTGGGACAGTCCTGCTCTCCAACCAATCCCAGCTTTTGGCCCAGGACACTGGGCTGGCTGCCATCCGCAGAGCCTGCCCACACGTCCGCCCGCCGCCCACCAGGAAGAGGAAATTAGAACCATTCCATCCTGTCGCAGCACAGCCACCAGAAAACAAGGAGGGAGACGGAGATCTCACACACACTCCACACATTCATTCTCTGCACATAAACTTAGGAAAGACAGCACTCTGAGACGGGCAGAAGTCTCCATTGTATTTACATGAAGAAGATACACAAACAATGTACACAGAAGATATACACACTATACAAACACATGCCACACAAAGTTGAGGCTGATATTTAAAAGGGCGGTGCACCTTAGATTAATAACTGAAAAGCACAATCTTCTTTTTAGTTTTTAAAACGTATATCATAAAGGAGTTAGAAATGTGCAATATACAATATTTCATATGAAATAAAATCTGCATTACCAGAGATATTACCATTACAATATGCTGTCCCACCAGCAGTGAATGTACATTGACGTACGTTTATTGATTTTTCAAGGTTCAAATATATCAACCTTTCTGAAAATTAAACCTTTATTGAAGCACTATCCATTGAGTTTTTTTTTGTCAAACTTTAAAAACAAATGCTAATCACCATGTATTAGGACACACCCTGAGGAAAGACACAAGCACATAAACACACACAGACACATAAAAGAAAAGCCAAAAGAAACCACACAACTGTGGAGAGACTCAAACACGTACAGGGACAGAAACTCCCACACGTGCACCGACAAGATACAAACGCGCACACAGCACAGGCGCGGCAGAAGGAGTGGCCGGGCTGAGAGAGATTAGCTCTCCCGCCTTGCGAGCGCTCGTTAAGGCACTGCTTCCTCTTCCTGGTCCCTCCCCGGAGGTTTAGTTTTGGAAAGCCGTCTGGCATGCCGAGGAATGGAATAGCACTTCACCGAAAGGGGGGTGGGGGACGCTGAGAAAACGGTCTTCCAGACACACAGCCCCTCGGTGCACACTAACAACTTTTTCGTTCAGCTATAAGAATACTTAACCCATTCCCCAGTCAAGACCAAAATGTAACTTTATTCAGAAGGTTCTACCTTCCCTAAGTATGGACTGAATTAGAAGCACTTTATTCATTCTAGTTTAAACCTCTAAAATTGAGACATAGAAAAGATATAAAAAAGTGTGCATTGTGCACACTGAATGAGTGGATTTTGATACATGACCTTAATCACACGGTGCTGTGAAAACTAAACACTGAATCCAGCTGCTATTGACAAGCACAACCTAGCCTATGAATTGGAGATTGCAGTTGATTGTTTCCACTTCTGCATCATAGCAACTGATTTACTTCAATGCAAAAATATCTAAAGGTTCTTTCCCTGAAAGATCAGCCTACTACCTGATATGACCGGTTCCTTCTTAAAATTCTTACATCCTGATGTGTCTGTAAATAGTATCAAATGTTCATCAATGATAATAAGCAAGAGTCACTGAATGTAGATAGTTTACACTTACTTTTTAAGCGGATCGATGACAGTCTTCTGGATCTGATTGACCTATGCAAAAAAACACATAAAAGTCTCAGATCACATTCAGCACATGGCGTAAAGTTTAACACATCACAGTCTCTTATTCAAAGTAAATACTTCCAAAGCATAGGATTAGACTAGAATCTAATATTTGCTTGTGAATAAATAGAAGTTTTTACATTAATTTATAGGTTTAATAGAATGCTCCAGTAGGTCAGTCATCGTTACTTGCAGGATATATATAAAATAAATTAGTCTTAACGTAAAATACTTCCAAACTGTCAAAACTAATTTCAAACTAAAATTTTCCATGCATTCCATTTCAAGTTATAAGAAAAAAATAACAAAATGGTCAAATACATGGGAACATTTAGAAGTTTGGTGTTCAGAAGAATGCTGATGCTGAGTATCTCTAACATATATTGGAAGTTGCTGAACACTCAGATACCAGAAGGAATCATAAACCAGCACAACAGACACCACGTTTTCATCTACTGTCCAATGCTGTGCTATCTACTGCTTGAGCAGAATATCATTACAGGAAAACAACTTCTATACATGTCTATGTCTAAGTAATGTGAGATTTTAAACTATTGCTCTACTTCAAATCTGATTGTGTTTTTCAAACTTAGTTTTCCCGAAACTACATTAAATAACAATGGGCTCAGAAGAATGATAAATCATTTATTACAGAAATCCTAAACATGAAGAAGTCCAGAAGTAAAATGACATGTCAAATAAAACTCCAAAAGTGATATTTTAAGATCTGTAATGTGCAAGAACTTCACCATAACATAACCACTAACTGCTAAATCATATACAGTAATGCTATTAAACTGTTAAACATGAGTGCACAGTGAGGATTCTACTTCTGATAATCTTGGCAAAGAAACAATCAAAGATTGCGCTTTGATTTTTTTTCTTTTTTCAAATATCTTCCATGTCACCCAGATCCTAACAACAAAAGGGGAAAAAAAAACTTTCACGATGTTGACCCTTTTATTGTATATAAAGCCCTGCAGAAAAACCCCTGAATATTCATGGAGTACACAATACAAAAGAGCTGAACCGTCAGGGGACCGACATGAAAGAAGCAGCCAGTGATTTCAAATCCTGGAGAGGGTGGATTTGCTTTATGAGATGAAAGTTGTATTCATACAAACATTTTAACAGTCTAGATTATATTGCTGAAGGAAACGTTTTTAATCATCCTCATTTTTCTCCTTTTCTTGTTGCAAGTTTTGATTGGAAGGAAGAGTGAGCAGAAGCTGTCTAATACAGGCAGAGTCCTAAAGCCCATTGGGGTAGCATTATGATGGCAAGTAATGAACTTCCCAAGATACTGGCAGTATAGTAACAGTACAGCACTGAGATGTCTTATAGATCCAACAGAAAAGCAAGTTAGCAGGGCACATAAACAATATATATAACATTATATGAAATACTAAACAATAAATGAAAACATAAATGACAAACTGTTGTATATCTTGGATATAATCTACCTTAATCTGCCTTAATGTTTTTTTTGGCATTTTGAAGACAATTCAATTTTATATTAATCTCAGTACTGCCATGGTTATAAAAAATAATGTGCTGTGAAAATCCTGAAGATTATTAAACGCTGTAAAATTTAATTACAACAATAACAAAATGTATACCCCAAAGCCCCAATTATTACAATCCAACATGAATTGGGAACCATTGAACACATCTTTGTGACTTGACATTTTAATGACTACACTAGCTGGGGCAACCCCATTTAAAGTAGAATTCTTCTCACAATACAATCATGTCTGTGAAAGTCTAGTCTTTGTTTTTAAATCATCTCCACGTGGCACTAATGAACAACATGCCCAATATTTCCATTTTGCTGGAAATATGCTCCAGCGATAATTACAGTACATGTTGTGTTGTATGTGTGCATCTTCATGTCAAAGTTATTCATCGTAATATGGCGAAGCTGTGCAGGTACCTGTTATCATAACTGAAAAGAATATGTTTCCCCGACAGTAGGATCTTTGCACAACAGCAATTTTTTTTTTTTAACATGGAAGGTCACCAACAACTTATCCTGGGAAGCTTGTGCACTTTGTAGCAGTACGACACAAGAAATCTTTTCCAAAAGCTTTTAATTTGCTGGAACAGCTACCTAGCATGCTAAATGACAGACTGAACATGACGCACCCCGGAGAATTGCAGCAAATGCACATAACTGGATCAAGCAGAGTACAAAATGAGAAGGCGTGCAAAAAGTCAAAAATTAAACACCTAGGGAATGCATTTTTGCTTTAGGTGAAAAAGGGGTGCAATTTTAGCATCACAATATATTTTTTTTTCAGTCCATAGCTTCTTAAAATAAGTGGTTTTGAAGACACTGCATGCTTTAGAAAAAGAAAAGAAAAAGACGGTCTTCAACATGCCTTTGCACTGTCACCCTTAACCCTTTCCAGCGCTGAAAGCCCCAGTCTCTGTTACTAGGTATATTCCAGTGAGGCTGCAGCATAGCTCGCAGCTAGGTATCTGAGTGCTGTCTGCATGAGTCACAGGTCAAAGGAGAGAAAAGCGCATTCCACCAAAATAAATATATATATTTTTAAAAATAAATCAATACCTACACAAATCACAGCCCTGAACCGTCCACCTCTCAACCATCCAAAGCAATTTACATTTCTAAGCATCCTCAACCTTAACATCTCAAAGGCACTGAAACACCCGCGAACTAGCAATCCGCCGCAGGGACATACTTCTACAAAGCATGCCTCTTAAGAAAAAGAAGAATTCTTACCTTAATCATGTCTGCACGTTTCATCCCCTCATTCAGTTTGGCATAAGATCCCATTTCCCAGCTAAGAGCTAAATTATTTTATTTATTTTTTTCTTGGTAGAGCTTTTGGAATGAATTGCAAAGAAGTGAGCACTAAAAGCTACATT
This sequence comes from Lepisosteus platostomus, assembly GCF_059453375.1. NCBI lineage: Eukaryota > Metazoa > Chordata > Actinopteri > Semionotiformes > Lepisosteidae > Lepisosteus > Lepisosteus platostomus. The sequence goes on from NC_142613.1 coordinate 5,518,122, forward strand.
CTAGTGTCTGTTTTTATGATTCATGTGCATCTCACTAACAGCTGATATATCCTGTGGTGATATTCTGAATCAGAAATCAAATCATTAGGCCCCTTCGAAACAGCTTCATAGTTTTTTTTGCGAGCTTTAGCCTAAGTATGTTTTTCCAACCTACATTTAAAAGGCACAAGGACTTCTAAGCACAATGCAAAATGACAGGGAAAAGCAGGTCAATGAAAACCAATGTAAGGTTTATTTAATTCAATCTTAAATGAGCCCGTTTTTTTTCTTGCCAAAACCTGCACATAGTTATATTAAAAGCTTTACTTATTAAGGACAAGAAAAGCAATATATCTGCTATTTTAAAAAAAATCCACTGCTCATTGATCCATTTTAACACTACAAGCTGCAGGCTGTTTTACAAATTGTATTGCTGAAACAGAAAAGCAAGTATATTTATTAATAAACTCCTTGCATCAGTTTATGCAAAATTATTTTAAAATAAAATAAGACTGAAATACCCAGCTTTTGCTGCTGGCTTACATATTTATAAATTCTGATTCTCAGAAACCTAAAATGAGTAAAACAGCTACACAATTGGGGCTCACATTTATATAACTGGAAACTACTTTTTTTTTAATCCAATTACTTTTCCCTTTCATAAACTGCATGCAGCCTCTTGTACCACTGGAGCCCATATGTGACCTAGGGCATGAATGGAAATAAAGACTCCTTTACAGGTTTCTATTTTCAGTCTATTAGACACTAGTTATTTAATTATTCTTATCTTATAGTCAAATTGCATGAACAGCCTGATGTTTGATTTTTTGGAATGCATACTGTACATCTATTTGTTTCAACAATGCATCTTATGTAAGAGCACGAAGCACCTCCAATCCAAAATACATTAAATATTTGCAACAGGAGTCTTGCTTTCATTACAGACAGATGTATGCTTTCCTTATCAAACTCTACTGATATTGCTTAGTCAAAAAAAAAAATCACAGGTTGAGAATTATTACAGCCACTTTGGTCCAAGATTGTGCTCACTCTATGTCAACACATGACGGTTGTGCTTGGAGTCTATAAGTATAACTGCCTGTAATCGGTTTAGCTTTGATTCTGCCGCATTTCATGACCAATTCTGCAATCCAACCAGGAGCCTCAGACCACAAAAGGGACTCTGGAAAATATCCGTTCCAAATGGGCAGTAAATGTAAATCACATAAATTCAGTTCAACAACTCTTACAAAAGGGACAGGGAAATGTCTGCAAATCTAATACATGTTTTTGCAAAAAAAAATTATTTAATTCTAAGCACCTTAAAAAAATCATTGGTAAAGTCTTATGCTAGCCTGGGAGTTTTCATCAAAAAAAGATGTTCTGGCATGAAAGTGCTGGGACTGAACTAAATAAATACTGTAGATTGGTTGTTTTTTACATAAACCTCCCTTACTCTCACAAATGGACTTGCAAAGAAAAATGCACAAAATACTCCCACTTGCCCATCTCTGGTTTAAATTGTATTTTAAAAAACTAAACACAAGTTAGGCAGGGCCTTTAAAGGAGTGGTTTAAACTTAGCAGAATATTCCATTATTTAGATTTTGTTTTGTCATCCTTTGACAAAAAGGATGTGAGATGCTGATCAATTACTCCTTCCGCAAGGAAATCTACAACAAAGGAAGCTACTCAATGAAATCCAACGCCAAATTTAACTGAAATGGAAAAGATGATCCACTCAGCCCAGGTGCTTATTCTAGCCTTACGACTTTGTGTCCATGTGGAGTTGCAAAAAATGCAGATTTCCAAAAGTGTTTTCTCTCAGTCAATAACATTTGCAATGTGTCAGCTATGTGTCTGATGCAGATCAGACCTGAAGCACCAAAATGAACTTTAGGACCTATTCAAGAGCAGTTGGCTGTCTTGCAGTTATGGGGGGCCGGGATGTCATCAAAAGCCAAGAACAAGAAATATTTTCTTACTTCTCCAACAGAGCTCACCCACAGTCACTCACCGGTCGAACCTTTTGAGAAAGTTCTCTTCAGGCTAGTAAAAAAGAGTCCTGTCCACATCTACATCCAAGTGTTAAAAAGCGGGATATGTTGGTATACAATTGCAAACTGTGTTACAGAAATCCAGCTGCTTACCATCACAAGAGAATTTAAGGACAAGCTGCAGTTTGCATAGTCTGCTTTCCAAAAATTCCAGTTCCAACAGCTCCCCATGTGAGGAAAAAAGCACGAAAGACAACTGGAACCATGTCTTATGTTTACTCAGTGATGTGAATGACCTTACATTCAACTACAAATTAAAGCTATTGTGTCACTTGCATACACCCTGAAGCCATTTCCAGTACAGTATCACTGTAATTTTATTAGCACTCCACAGAGCAAATTTTTGTCTGTCTGAAATTATTCACACCTGTGTAGTTTGTTTTGTAACTGCCATAGCATGCTAGAAAGATCTGGTACTTCCATGGCGGTCAATAAGACCACACTACCAGGTGAATTGTTTTAAGATAAGATAACTTTATTGGCCATATACAATTTCTTGTATTAGGAATTTGTCTTTTCACAGACCGCGGCTTGCTCTCCATGAGATACACAGACAGGGAGAGAAGCTTGGGGTCAGAGTGCAGGGTCAGCCATTTATACGGCGCCCCTGGAGCAGTTGGAGTTAAGGGCCTTGCTCAGGGGCCCAACAGAGTAGGATTCCTCTTAGATCCATTGGTTCCCATTTCCATTTGTTAACTGTCTTATTGTGTTCAAATTACAAATGTTCAATTTACCTGAGGTCTGGAGATTAAGATTTTGTGAGTAGTGTCATGCTGGTATGTCGATTTTTATCCAAGCTTGAGGTTTGTGGCAGAGGGAACTATGTGTCTGGCCAAAATAACCTGGTATGTTTTGGAGTTAATGATTCCCCCATAGATTAGCAAAGGCCCCAGGACCTGTAAATGCAAAACAACACCCACTATCAACACCAAATTGCATAGTGGGCATGAGTATTTTCTCAACAAAAGGCTTGCCTTTTTTACACCAAGCATAATGTGGATGAGCATGTCCAAAAAGCTCATTTTTGTTTTATTTGACTATAAGATATGGTTTCAGGTGTCATTCAGATGTAATCTGTCAAGTTTGACTAACCACTTTTTGTGGTTCACCCTCAGCATTTTACTTGCATCCCAGCTTTAAATGACCACATCATGCAGGCGTGAATAGTAGGCCGTGACACTATGGTTCCCCGAAGGAGCCAGATTTTACCACAGATCTTCAACGTTGGATTTACAGCTATCTCGCAAACCACTTGTCTCACAGTCCGTGATGGGAAGACACACTACACAAAGATCCACTTGCGTCCTTTCCCTCAACTTGTAAGTCAATGGACCTTATGCCTGCAGCCTTTGGAAGACTACTGAATGTCTTCTGTGTGCTGTATCTCTTATTATAACCCTGGGAAGCAGGAAACATTGATAATGATTCCATTGCAATTCCAAAGAGAAGAGTGCTATCGAAGATTTGTTTTTGTTGGATTTTGGTTAAAAGAATAATGAGCGGTATGACTCTCGTGGTGTGGTTTATGTATAACAAGACTTTGCCCTGTGAAATGCTATAACAATTACACTCCAACAGTTGTAGATTTTTTTAAGCAAGACAAGTTATCCCGTTCAAGTATATTCTTTTATATGATGTTTTTGTTCTATTTGATCTGGTATATGAATAAATCTGAAAGGATCTGTATATAAAGAGATCTAATTAACAATCATACAATCATACAAAATAACAGTGCATACGAGAAATCCAACAGATGAAAAACTGTTGGAGGATTCTGGCCCTTTGAATCCACCGACACCCAGAACTGCCAGCGTGGTGGTAAACAATAACTTCATTCACCCTGAAACACTTGAGAAAACGTGCATTGCTGCACAGCTGAAAATAGGGATGAAGAATAGAATAAAGCTGGGCTGAGATAAAACACAAGACAGCTTGAATGGCAGCAACTGAACAAGCTATCTGAGCAGAATCTTGGACACATTTTAGTCTTAAATCCAAAACAGACTAGCATCGAATAAGAACAATAGTAACTTTGGCGTTTGAAGTTGCCAATCATTTTTCTTTTTGTATCCTTCCAATTTGAAATGTGACTTAATAGAGGGTGGCCAGTACCAGCTCTGGGTGACCGGACCAACTATAGCAATACGTTTACACAAAAAAACAAAACGCACTATCACTATGAACTCCTTCAATTCAATATAGCAAGACATTAGTATCAATAATTCCTTCCCATGCATATCTGTTACATATTATATCATGTTACTTACCTTTTGAATCTGACTCTCTTTATGTTGCTATATAACAACTGGCCCTAGTATCGAAAAGTTTAGCAGTACTGTGTAGTTAAACTGCAGGAAACGCAGTAGATTCACAAACAGCATCAACAGTCAACAGAAGCAGTTTCACAAACCCCCCACACCCCCCTGCCTCAGAGTCTTACAAACAGCACAGCATGAAATGTGGAGTCGGGCTACAACGTGTCAACAGGAGTAGCCTTCGTTACATTAAACTTTGGTCTTAGCATGTGAGATTTCAGCCCAAGGAGCAAAAACCACTTATTTAGAACTCCACAATGGTATGACTTCCTATACTTACACAGGCCTTGAGGCAGTGTGGCACTTTTTGATGGGTTGCCTGACAACCAATGCCATAATATATGAATACCATATTACGTAACATTTCATTTCTTACACACAAGCTATTAATTTACAATTTACATTACACGCCTACTTTCTGCTTTTTCCCAAAACTATTTCCCATGCTGTATGAAAAGTATTTTTTTTAAATAATAAGCATGACAGATAAACTGTGCTATAATAGCAAAACATCACTGAAAAGTCAGTTGGTAAAAAGATGAAAAGGATAAAGACAGGAAGTAAAGACTTTGTAAAAATAAAAAAATGTGAAAGTAAAAAATATAGATACCAACGGATTTAAAACAACCTATGAATAAAATCAAAGTATGTGAATATAAACACAATCTTCTTCCTTTGTTTAAATCAGGAAAAGTGCTATATTTCCATAGTTCTGCTCATCACAGAATTGGTTTGCAGAAAAACAAATGAGTCCAGCTACTACACTAATCCCTGGGCTAAGGAGTATGACTGGCAGGTTAGGTCAAAGAGGTCAGAAAAACCGAACCCTTTTAGCCTAGAAGAAAAAAGGCTTCGGGAACATTTGGCTCAGGCCTTTAAAATCCTTGAGGGTGCTGATCCAGTCAGGCCAAGAAGCATCCTAAGAATCTATACAGAGGGCAAGAAAAAAATGGCAAAATTTCTTAACAGAAGACAGTGGAGAATAGGAGGGGCTTTTACTTCGATATATTCTCATTTTACACAAAGACGTAGGTGTACGGATTATGTTACCAAGTTTCCATTTGCTGGTCTTCCAGATGCCAAACTGAAACAGATTCCTACTGACTCAGAATTCCACCACAAAAACGTTTTACTTAAAACAAACCTAGCCCAAAACCTATAAACTGTCTGCCTGTGAGATTTCATATTTTTTCTTAATTAAAAATCACCTATTATTTTTCCCCTGGGAGTTAAATTTTAAATTTGGCGATGACCATTTAGATTCATTGCTGCCCTGATCCAGAAGATATCAAAGACATCACACATGATGTCAGGGTTGCTTCCTGATTTTTTTTTAACTCAAGTTTAATTTCAATTTTCCTTTAATCAAGTCAAACTCCTTTCATGAAAATGAAATAAACAGGCAACGAACAGAAAGTTGAACTAAACGCTGCATTTCTGCTGTTGGTCTTAACTGCATGCTTTGGCAGCAAGCTGCAAACATGGTCAAGAAAGCCTAAACTCTCCAAAAAAACAAGACTGTATGATTTGATTACAGAAAATAAACCAAAAACTAATGATAACACCTTTAATCATTTTTTGCTATTCATTAAATTTGGAAAACTTCTGGCAAGCTATTATTTGGCGAAACCATGACTTCTCCTTTCAGCAGTTTAATATACAAAGGTTTTGTTGTCAATTCCCACTTTGTCTCTTTCATGATATTATGAGCACGTGTAAAAAATAGAACATTATAAGCTACTTGTTCAACGCTATTTTGGCAGGGATCCTAGATCTTTTTAATGTCCTTTCTGAGTCATGAATAAATCAGAATGGTATCGTTTACACAAATCAAAGTAAACTGAGTAACAATGTATGGCAACATGCTTATACATTCTGAAACCAAGGAAGAATAATAATCATTATAATAATTGCTTACACTTATATAGCACTTTTCTGGACACTCCACTCAAAGCGCTTTACAGGTAATAGCGACTCCCCTTCACCACCACCAATGTGCAGCATCCACCTGGATGATGCGACGGCAGCCATAGTCCACCAGAACCAGTTTGTTTATTCTCTAGGTGTTCGTGTGGATTTCCTCCAAATTCTCCTGTTTCCTCCCACAGTCCAAAGACATACTGGCAAGTTAATTGGCTTATGGAAAAACTGGCCCTGATGTGAGTGTGTCTGCCCTGTGATGGACTATTGTCCTGTCCAAGGTGTACCCCACATATTGCTTACAAGGGTTCCTGGCAAATGGATGGTTGGATTCCTATGATGATAGATTCCTTCATATATCCAAGTGGTTCGTCATAGTTTCTGGAGCTTTAAGCAGAGTACAAGACTCTCTAGGGACTGAAAGCAGGTCCACTGTAGGTAACTTACACAGTACCAAGTCTGACAAGTCTGTGAAATGCCTCTTTCAAACAGCTATCAGCAGCCTTCATATTGGGGCCTGAACACACAAACAACTGATGATGATTCACTAAACTTTATTCCATACTGAAGAAGATCTGAAGAGAGCTCCACAGCCGAAACGTTGTGTCTCATTTCTGTTTCTTATTATTCCATACTGCCATTTTAATTATCTCCTTAATTTCCCATTTTCGCCAGCTAGGCATTTAGGGAAACTCACCTTCTCCTGGTTGAAGGCATCCATTCTGCGCATGGCTGTGTCCAATGCTGTCATGAACTCTTGGAAGGCTGTGTCCTGCTCACACAATGGGTTACTCAACAGATCAGCAGAGATCTTCACAGCAGACTTGGACATGGCTGAAAGCACACAAAGTCAACATGCTGCTTTCAGAACAAACACAGGCTCACTATCCCCTTGTACCTGCATCAATGTCGACCCCTCTTTAATTGGTTCCTGATATTTACCTTTGAAGACAAAAATTTACAACTGATCATAGTCCTGGGTGTGCATAGCCACCCTTAAAGACATGCTTTGGCTCATGCTTTGCATTACTGAGAATCAACATCCAGGCAATGGTGAAATGTGTGCACATCTAAAAACACTATAACAAAATCAGTGTAGATTTTATTAAAGGTCTGAGAAAGTTGTCAAGTTTTGTTGACATATGTAAATCCTTTTGTCCTTTCAGAAACTTCTCGTTTCCTCCACAGAAGTGTTAAAAATGACATGGCAACCCCAATTAAGTGCGAGTACCACTGAGTCTGTTTTTTGCATGTGGTTAATGAGATAAATACCCAACTAATGACATTCTTTGCTCAATGAGAGATTCAATTCATGGGGTTCGTCACACAGACCTGTGAAACAGATGTAGTTCATTAATTCAAATTAAGGACTTGACAGCTTATTTACTTTGATGAGGCTTTTCAAACTCAGTCATGAAATAAAGGAAATTAAAAGAATCCCCACCACCATCCATCTTCCAAGCATTGAGATATAGACCAAACGTGTAAGTGCTGATGGGCTGTTACCAGATCTCCTATCTACTCTGAATAGAAAACAAAAATGCTGCAATTAAATATTGATATTAAAACAAACGGGGATGCCATCTATAAGATAATCTCACACTCTGTGTGACTATCTTCATTAAATAAAGTGTTTCACTGTAATGCCTTTACATGTTAATTTTGCAATCCTCATTATACAAAGCAAAAGTCAAATACTGATGTATTCATAATTTTACCAAGTAGTCCTCACCTTTGGATGCAGGAACCTCCTGGAGTAAAGAAAGCTCAAAAGGTTCCCAAAAAAGCTTTTAAAAATTAACCTTGCAATCACTTTGGTATTCCTTAAGATGAATGACACCATTAATTTAATAAGTAGTTTTCTCCTGAAGCTGTTTTTAGCTGTTTTTTTTAAATATTGCGATACAATTATAACAATAATTATCATGAGAACCGGATTTTCTGTCAGGTCTTCCATCTACAGGTTTCACTTTTGAGCAAGACTTTATCCTTTTCAGATCCAAAGGATGGGATCAGAGAGCTTTACACCTACATTGTGGATGTACTGTAGTGTGCTGTAATAGTGTACTGCTAATTGTGCAAGCGACTATGCTTAATGGTGCTGTACAGTGGTGGGTAAAGTGCACCTGTTGACTTTCCTGCTTGCTGATGAAATAGTACACCTGAACATGCTTTTCCTGGAAAAAACAATGTCATAAAGCCGTTTGGCAATTTTAGCAAAAGGGGCCTACCTAAATCAGCCTCTGTACTTTTCTTCATATCTTTGTGAAGCTTCTTTGTTTGATCTTCCAATCTGTCAATATAAAAAAATTAGAATTCAGAACAAGCTTGGAACGTCTAGCCAAGAACGAAACAAAAATGCTTTTTGCTGCACTGCTGTGGTCAGTCAGTGTACAGTTTTCTTGTAAAAACCTAAATTAGCAATACAAAAATGTAAAAATACCAGCCAGCACAAGTGGCTGCCAGTGACCCAGGCATGGCAAAGACATCACCACACCCCCCAGCTGGAGTTTTTAAAGAGTGTCTGCTGGCTACAGAGCTTACATTCCACTGACTGATCTGAGTGCCTAAACTGACACTCTTCAGACACTGCAAAGATTAAACCACCTCACTAAAACAAGGTCCCTGTTGACATGAAAAAATAAATAACTGTAGCCTTGATTGCCGTTGCAAAATGCTTAATTAACTGATTTAAAGCACAAAAAGACATGATGCACAATTTCTGTAAACATATAGTTTACAAATTAGCCAGTGGTTTCACTTTAGCTATATTCCAAGGAATATACATGAACAATATCTATATGGACTTAAACACAGAAGAACACTAAACCGGAAACACTTTTTTTGAAATGGGATCCATAAAGCTGTGCACTTGAGTGATGTGCAGAAACATCTTTTAAAACAAATTTACACAGACAAGGAACAAAGCAGACTAAAATGGTGTGACAAGATAATCCAACATCAGGATTTTTCCATTTCTGTCTGAAAAGAAACTCGAGGAAGACAACTGAATGACAATTCTGGCACACACAAGGCGTGGATATATGCCATGTGAAAAACAATGGATTGGGATTCTCATTATCTTTGCTGCTTCTATTAATGGTAATTATTTGAAGATCAGGATTATGTTTTCTGCAAAAAAAAAATTGTGTGGAAGATTTTCTGTATTTTTTTCAGACAAGTGCTGTTTTGACTTTGCTATAGAGAAGTTAATATAACATTTACAAAACTATACAGGCAGGAATTAAAAACACAACAAATGACAATTGTAACCTATAGCATCTGTTGTGTTTTTAATGCTTCTTAGTAAGAAAAAGTTTTAATTCTTTCAATACAAAACAATTGTCCTAATGAACAAGACATAAAGCCCTTGAAAAAATGTGTTTTGTTTCGGAATTCCTCTATTATTGGCAGGTGATTTGCTTTCTTTCATTTGTTTCAATAAGGCGCTAAATGATGCATATTCTTACAGCTGCTCTTTGGTTTAGTGTGAACTCTTCATTCACAAATTTGTCTAACACATCTAACAAAACTTCATCCCAGTAATAGACTTTCCTAAAAACTGGACAAGCCAATTATTTATGACCCCCTTTGCCTGCTACAAACCTCACTGGATCCTGAGAGAGATGGCAGCAACATTCAAGCATCTTCCGAAACGCACTGAATTAAGCTGTTGACTTGTATCTGCAACATTAGGGCAGGCATATAAAAACTGTAGGCCTGTCTTGTCAGAAGAGCCCAAATGCAGCCATTAATATCACAGACAGGCAGGCAGATTCGCAGAAGCCCTGTTGTCACCCTGGGGTGGGGTTTCTGTAACAAACCTTTCACAACATCCCTTTCACATGAAAAGATGCCTTTGTTTAAAATCTAAATCTGCTTTACATGTATTACTTCTCCAATAATGAAAAACTGAAACATTTATTCTTCTAATGGTATGTAGAACAAATGATCTGACAGGCACCAAAATGAACAAAACACTATTTATATTCAACTATTTTCTTTTAAAATGACTCTTAACATTTGTTAACTACATAATGGGTCTGAAATCAGTATAGGAACATGATTTCATTTGGAAACGTTCAATTATTTTTGAAAGTTCTAAAACTACTACCAGTTAAGTTTTTCTTCACTTAATGCTGATCCCGAAATAAGTCTTTGTACTCTTCCCGCTATGCTCTTATAATACTTCAAAAGGGAAATGATTAATAAATCTAATGCCTCCATTTTCTGAACACTGTATATTTAATTTGTAGCAGTCTTATTACATTGCCACTGCAGTTAACATTCACTAAATGGAAAACAAATTGTAAGTTGTTTAGCTCCTAGGCAAATGCCTGATGAACAAATTGTAATTGGGGGTTCTGATATTCAGGAGTTAGCCCACCTCCAATGCATATTTCTACATTGAAGTTAAACCCACTTCTCTGTGTAATTGTCTGTGACTCAGAGACATACTGTGTCAGTAAACTAGCTTTCCTATTATTGTATAAATAGGGGATTAAGATTCAAATTTGTTTTTAATATTAGCATTTATATAGCATGTTGCATCCCAAAGAAACCCAAAGCACTTGAATATAAGAGGTGCTGATTTCTTTCAACACTGTGGTATGCGAGAGCAGCTATGTGCCAGAAGCCTTGCTATACAATCAATTAAGTGAAGAAGTGAGAAACAACTTCATCAGGTTCACTATGGGGCAGATTTAGGGCAGACAGATTATGCAAGAATATATTGATATATAGCTAGAACACCCTACTCATAAGAACATTACCATTGAAACTCTAATGTCCAACCATTCAGGTCCTTTAAAAACTCACCTGAAGAAGAGGGAAGTCTGACACCTACTGGTCCACCAAGGTTACAATAAACCTCTATGGTGTTTGCTTCATTACCAGCTGCATTTACGTAAGCCAAGAGCTTTTAGATGCAATTGTCAATATTTTCTCAATAGTCAATATGTAGGACATCTACAACCCATTTGTGAGATACAGATGTTTTCTGTACACAAACCTGGGGACGTTTTTCAAGCCCAGAGCAGTCACTTGCACTTCATGGTTATGCATTTTTTCTCACTAAAAATTTAAACTCCAGATTATTCTTTCTTTATTATATACAAAACGTTTTTGTGTTTCATTACATGGCATTTGTGAAAACCTACATATAAAACAAAAAATTTTCAACTGCTTTTCTAGATTTTACCCTAGGGGTAACATTTTAAGGAGGATCTGATAGATCACAACACTAATATGTACAGTGCCTTTTCAGGGAAGGAGAAGTAAGGGGGTAAGATGTGCAACCAAAAGACCCTTTTAACTAGTTTTCCAGGGCACAGGCAATACACTGCAGATTTCCCAGTCAATTTTACACAGTGCAGGCCAAAGCTCTTTTAAGAATTGTCAAGACAGCCTGTACTGGCTCCCAAAAGTCCTTTTTCCACACAGCTGAGTAGACACAGCAAGCCATAAGGTTTTGCAACAGCCAACTGTGAATAATCACAGCAACTGCAGCTTGTGCTCACAATCAGAAAATTTTCAGGACACACAAAGTTGACAGAGAGAAAGCAAAGGAGGAGACGCCAAAGTCGTGAACCATACGTTTCTAATGTGCAATACGATGACAGCTTCACTGATCAATAAAGATGGCAGAGGAAACAGGGATTACTGTGCCTTTGCAGATTTTCCAACCTTTCTCCAAAAGTAACAATAAGAAAGTCATGCCTTGCCTTAATTGTTTTGTCTTACAGTGTTGCCATTAGGAATCCCTAATTAGTGCTTAGCAGTTGGACCACATCAGTGTTCCTTAGGTAAATCTTACAAGAGTGGTCATCTTCAGTCAAGTACACATATGAGAAACACATACACATGTACAAAGTCACGGGCACATTTGTACGCATATATTAGGGATGTAAACACTCTAACTTACTTTTGGAGTTTGTCATATTCTCTTTCAAAGTCTCTTTCAACCTGCAAAAATAAAAAATAAAAAAGGCATTAGAGAAGTGAGGATTTTAATTGGAAACCGGTATGTGGGCATCCTGTTCCAGTGTTCCACTGGCTTGTGTTGCGCTCCATCAGGAAGAACGGATCACCTGCCAGGACAATGGGAGTGACAGCAGGTCAAGACTGACAAGCTGCTGGAAACCGCCAAGCCCTACCTGGTCAAAGGAAACACAGCGACTCAGTGTCAGGGGTGGTGGGCTGCTGAGATAGATTGGAATGGATCTGGACATGGTGGGCATTCAAGAAAAGGTAACAATATTATCTTAAAATAATAAAGGCAAGAGATTAAGCATATTCATTTTTCAAGGCCAATCACTTCATAATGAGTGTCTGTTATTTCATTTTCATTCTACAACAAACTGTAACTAACAGCTAAGCTATCTGTCAAAGGCTAATAGTTTGGAAAAGAATTAAGAACAAGCGTAGTGTAAAAGGGCAGTGAAACTGATTGGACTCTTGCCCTTACTCATTTAGGAAGTAAAGCAGTCAGCAGATACATTTCCACAAAGCAGAATGATCATTTCACATGGTTGTTTGAGTCTTGTAAACATAGATGCATCAAGGACAGTAAACATCGCAACAGATGTAACATTTATATGGTTATGCGATCCAACTATGGCCAACTGTGGCTCAGATTCTAAACGTTTAAACAAAAAGGAGAAAAGGGATTTAGCCGCTGAACTGCACGCTTGGCAGGGCTGTTTAAACTACCTGCATGGCTGGGCCATGTGTGGGACAGCAGTGGCTGCAAAAGTGAGTGGGTGCGAACTGCTAAAAAAACCACTTCCACTGTAATCTGTCTGTGGCACAGGAGACACGCGGTATGAGTTCCCAGTTTCCTGTGACATCAGGCAGCAAAAAGTAGGACAGAGGGGAGAGCAGGGGGCACTGTGTGGGGGGACTGGGCACTGTTGTTTCGAATTCTCTCCGGCGACAGTGACCAGCTTCCTCCTCCTCCCTCCTTCCTTTGTGTTTGTTTATTCCTGGGCCCTTCCAGCCTCAGAAAGCAGAACCCTGCTGCTAACAGCGGGGCAGGTCCTGTACAATTCAACCGCAAGTGCCCTATAAGACAGGCATTTAGGGATGCAGTTGAAAGCTTACCAAAGGGGTCACAGGAAAAAAAAAACTGAAAACCAAATTGGGACAAAATTGCTCAAATTGCTCAAATAAGACCAGTGAATGGACCTTAATGAGGTAATGACAACCGGTACCACTAAGGGCTCTGCGCTGATCAGTCAAGTACAGTAAGCAGACACACGTGGCGCTGAGGTCTGAGGTCAGGTTGATTTGGGCACCATGAGGGAGGGGAATAAGAGCCCCCAAGCACTTATTCTTGTTGACGAAAAAGAAGACCCCAATCTGCACTGCTATGGGATGGCCTCACTACATCCTGTTGTTCCTACATAGGCTCACTGCTCATAACTGGGTCTCAAAAGATTTCCTTTGCATTTATGTGTAAGTTACACCTGCGAGACTGTGGTATTCTGTTATTCATTCCTACCTCAACTGGCAGGTCAATGTTATATAAAGTTTATGTCTTATAACAATAAAAATGTACAAGTCTGTTGGCAATACTCTGTTGCAAGTCTGTACAAGTCTGTTGCATTGAAAACTAAGCAGCAGGGACCCATTTCTAAAATCCTTTCCCTCTGCTTCAGCTTTGACAGGTTAACATGGCAACTATACAGAGAATTGTATGAACAGCAGAGCTTAGAAATAATAAAAAATGGAAAATAAAATAAAATAAAAATTTTCATAACATGAAATGACACACTACCTGCTCTCCTTTGTACTTGAGTAATCAATTTAATATTGGAACATATTTTTGTGTACATTAGCAATTGACTGACCTTCTTCCACCAGAAAAAAGTCTGAAGTATTTCAATCTTTAAAACACATGCATACACCCTTTATTCTTGTTAAAATCCAATAAACAATTGCACATTTCCTTTAAGCCCAACTAGCAGATGTACAGTTACATTTTTTTTTCTGAGATATAGACAATGCTGTGTAGTTGTATATTACTTGAAACAGATATGAGTACGTCTTTTTACCCTCTGGAGGACAGAGACATCTACCAATTGCACTGAATTTATACTGTACAGCAAGCTGTGAATTCCTTAGTTGACTCAACAAAACTCAGTCCAAACTACAGAACTTCTAAATAGACTTGCGCATTCCCAACTATAGGCAGTAAGTGACAGTGAAGGAGCTGTGATCTCCAAACACTTATTATCACTGATATAAAATAGGCGAGGACCTGGATCAGTTACACTACATCAGAGATCAAAGCCCTCCTTGCTTACCGTCTTTGAAACAATTTGCTTCTTCGGTTGACCGATCTTGAATGGAATCCTAAAAAAACACAAAACAGTGATGGAAAAAACAATATTAACAATTAAGAATAATAATATTTCTCACTTCTTCATTTGATGATGAGACTATTTATTAGTTGATTTAGTTCAATTCACTAGAGTTTCTAAATGTTTTGTTCAAAATGTTTTGTTTATCTCTCTGACTGAGCTTATAAGATCATAATATTAAAAAATTATGAAAAAAGCCAAACCCCTAAGTTTAATGTCTTTAAGATGTCTAAATCAAAATTCCTAGCAATAAAAGCTGGCAGACAAATTCATATTCCCTGAAATATATGAACTAAATATAAATTACTGCACTGCATCCAAGCAAGATGTCAGGGATATACTGTACAGAAACGTTTGTAGCAGCACAAGCTATATCTCCTTGTAAAACAGATTTTTACAAATATCCTCATGGCTGGAATTCATCACTCTTCTTGTGATAAAGCCTACAAGAGCAGCAGAAATGCCTCAGAATTACAGGGCTAGGTAGAACCAACAGTACAATACTTATTTGCTTTGGAAAGGCAGTAAGATAGCAACAGGCACTTGCCAAGACAAGGCACACTTAATTGCCTGCCAAACCCTTTTTTATACTTTAAGTCCAATCACTACCCTTGAGTACACTACAGAATTCAAATGTAAAGCATATCAAAACACTTTAGTTAAAATAATGCAAAAAGGGGTTTTTCAATATGATCTTAACACATTCCAGGCCATATTTTCTAGTATCGTGTAGAACATGTGCAATTATGTATATTCAGCAAATTACACATCTAGTAGGAATTTCTAATACATAAAATCCACACGCATTTCAGCTTTCGATCATCTTCGGTGTACTATGGTCATTGATTTTATAAAGTTTTCAAATCCTCCCCTCCCCCCGGCACCAGCTAAATAAGGTTCATAATGCATTTAAAGAGCTACTCCAAAAATGTACCATGTTGTAACATACCATGTACTCTATTTCCAAGTGTCAGATGTACTATAAATTGACTTGCAGCCGGAGAAATGTCTGAAAGTTCTTCTGCTATTGACCTATGAAATTCCTTTTGTGACCAGCTAAAAAAGTGCATATTCAAAGCAACTGTGCTCTTTAATATGACGTTTTGAAAATCACCTCGATTCACTCTGTCCAGAAACAATCTGGTGTGGCTATAACAGTGAGAACCGAATGAAGCACAGCGGTAAAGACCTCTATACTTCTAGCAGGAGGGGAAGAGCCAGAGTCTGAGGTGTCTGAAACGGAGACCCAGCCTCACTGACCTTTAACCTCCCGAGCACACTTAACACTCGCTGCTGGCTTCCTGTCACCACACCTCACATCTGCTTCTGATTTTTTTTTTTTATAGGATGTCACTAATTAGAAGTGTCTGTCCTTTCTGCCCAACAGCCCTGATCTTCAAGCTTGGTCCCACATGCTGGAGCTATCAACCGCCACTGATTGTTTCAGCGCTAAACCGCACGCTGTGCAAAGCATCTCCTCTTCCCTTTGCTTGCCTCCACAGCGCACAGGGCTCAGCTTTCAAAAGACTTTCTGAACCCTTCCTCACAACCTCCCTCCATCGCCCTTAAATCTGGAGACTGTTACTATGACAGCACAGTATTGCAAAGTATTAGGTTATCCACAGTCTTAGAAATTATGTCAGAGTGGACAGTTTTTTTTTTCAAACTGTTCATCTTGTTTATTGCATACAATATAAGCGTTGGGTAACATGGCATTGATAGTTTTGCCAACATTTTAAATCTGTCATCATTTTCTTTGCAAGACTATTAGACGATGAATTCCTGTGGTACTGAATGAATATGCAGCAGCTTACCAGCAATTGTAAATGTAAGTCAGTGATTACGCGATTCCTTTTTCACAAGAGGTGAAATGTATTTTAATTTAAAATCACATTTTTACAGTTCAGAACACCTCAACATTGTTGAAACTTTTCTGCATTGCTCTGCCAAAGAGAGACATAAAATCAAAACCAGTCTTTGTGCAAGACGACTGACAAACAGGATACCTTTTTTAGAAGACCTGACTATAAACAATGGAGTGTATACACTATCTGGCACATTGACCTAAATGAAGTTCAGTAAAACCATGGGTCTGCAAAATATTACATATAACCTCCTAACAGTTACTTATACAAGTATATACCCATTAAATGAAAATAAAAAAACTTTGAAAGATGAAGATGTCCAGCCTTTCCTATTTTTTTCTCTATCAATGCAGAGAAAGCATCTTCTGATAAAGTGAACTGCATACTTTTTCAGTGCATTTTCTGCAAAGCTTGAAATTTAAAAATTAGAAATTAATACAATATTTAATTTAATAGTCCAAAAGAAAGCTTCAAGTATTAAACAACTGTGCTAAAAAGAAAATTGTTGCC
Organism: Lepisosteus platostomus; assembly: GCF_059453375.1. Lineage (NCBI taxonomy): Eukaryota > Metazoa > Chordata > Actinopteri > Semionotiformes > Lepisosteidae > Lepisosteus > Lepisosteus platostomus. The sequence goes on from NC_142613.1 coordinate 5,535,130, forward strand.
CCTTTTCAGTTTTAAATCTGCTTAAATAAAGTGGATGTATTTCTGAGTATCTTGCTTTCTATGCATTCTAGGCAGCAAATCTAAGTGAAATACCTTACACAAAGGTACAAATGTAGTGCTCCACCTAGGATTTGAACCCACAGACTTCCAGTTAAAAACTCCAGAGTCCTGTATTCCTTACATCTCCACTACTACCTTAAGAGATACTGGGCAGCCAGTATGTCAGGAGTGATACCCAAACCCACACCTCCAGAAGAGAGTGCACTTCTGACTGTTCTGTTATGACAGACCTTCTGTGTCCTCTTAATACTTATATAACCCACATCTGTAGACCCACGGATGTATTATGGTAAACTTGTCGCCAAAATAAAGGTCATTCTTCACTGCAATAATCATAATTAACATTGCTAACTCATGCCATGTTGAAAGATGTGCCCTGAGACATCTATAAGTGAACACAGTACTCAAGATACATTAGCACTAAAGGATTGTACAACTACAAAACAAACTAAAAAATGAAATAACATTATAGGAAATACTGAACGATAACTGAAAAAATAAATGACAAACTGTTGTATATACTTGGTATAATCTACATTAATCTGCCTTAATGTTCTTAATTGTGTTGAATGCACTTTGATTTTATATTAATCTTGGTATTACCATTGTTCTGAAAAAATAACATGCTCTGAAAATCCTGTAGAGTTAATTACTACAGCAGAAGAATAAACATAGACCCCAGAGTAAACTGACTAAATTTATATTAGCCAATTTTAGATTTAGCAGCACAAAGCATGGAAGTCAAAACCTCATGTTCGGGTAGTGAATTAGAAATGAAAACAGCAATGTAAAATTACTTAACGGGGTGCAGCACCTCCATGTCCTGCCAGCACTGCCTGTATGTGTCATGGAATAGAATCTACCAGCATCAGGAATCCTGGATGACGGATTCTTTCATGAGAAAGGCAATCAACTCAGGCGACATTCCATTATCTCCCATAAATGCGTGGCACATGGATAACATTAGTGCCATGTTCTTCAAACCATTGGGCGACCACACAAGCTCTGCATATGGGGGCACTGTCATTCTGGGAGACACCCTCCCAGCAGGACAGAAATACTGCAACATGGGAAGAACACTTCAGAAAACCACCGAAAACCTTCATTGTTGGAACCAAGCACTGAAGGCTGTATGGCTCTTTAGGGTGGCACCTGTGCACTCATCCTTTTATCAAGATCATGATGAAGAATGATCCACCTGACCTGATCACATTTCGCCACTGCTCAGTAGTCTATTCCCTGTGCTCTTTGCTCCACTGGACACATAAAAACGCACTGTCAGGTGTGGTGAGCTGCTGATGCACTTCAGCTCAACTACGGCAATCCACTCTGTGCAGTTCTCAGCTAAAACATTCTGAAGAAACCGTCAGTTCACACCCCAAATGGAAATTTACAGTCAACTGATCTGTAACAGCTTGCCTTTTTTGCCTTGCACTTCGAATGGATGCACAAGTATCTCGATCCTGGTAGTACGTGCTTCTGCCTACAATCCCTTTTATCGGTCTGCCTTGTCTCAACCGGTTTAGGATGACACATGAATGCTACGCAATGCCTCCTTTGTCTCCAAGTTTCTGCAACTGAATATAAAGAAAGAATGAATAGTGCATATCATTGTATGGGGGCTGTGTGGGTGCAAGATGTTCATCCTCAACTTTAGCCTATATTTATTATTTTTATCTCACCAAATAGTAATACTACTTAAGAGAAATTAAGATATTTTTAGCATTTGGTTGATTTTTGAAACAATGAAAATGATCAAAATGAAACTTCTTGTTAGTGTACACTGCAAACTACTTTATGCTAAAAAAGAAATAAGCAAGAATGAAATGCAATTTAAGAATAAACTGCAATCAGCTATTTTGGATTCTCTTGCTTGTGTGACCACTTCTGAGTCTAATCTGACAAACCTATATAAGTGAACCCCAATTATTCACAAGCCAGAATGACTTGGGTACCTCAGTGCCAAGTGAACTCTGACCCAAATCTTCCTCTCTCAATTAATTAGGTATAAAAATTCCCTTCTTTCATTACTGATCACTTTAACTGTTCTCAACTAAAAAGTCTTGCTTATAAAAATGTACAGATCTAAGGCACTTCATATTATGTTCTTACACATTCTTGGTGTCATTGACGCCAATGCCACTGAATGTTGCATTCTCTGAGATTACTGAAAGGTTACTTCTCACATCATTACCAACAATCAATACAAAGCACTACATTAGTAATATGTGAATAGTAATTTAACACATCTACTACAGGATGTATAAAGGGTTTGTTATCCATTTCATGAACAGTTTTTGATAAGACAGTTATCATGGGTGTCCATGCAGTTCAACGTAAGTGAATCAGGGTACAGTATGGAGGTGTGAGAAACAATGAAGTACAACAGTTTTATAAGGTATCAAATTTTACATTTCCTGTGAACTTGTAATCTCGCAGTAAAACATCACAATTTTCCCTTTAATCTTTGTCGCATATTGATTCTTCAACAAAATCATAAATCGGAGTTTGATGTAATCCTGTGACCAGGGAAAACCCTGAACTTCCTCGTGCTCACAGTGATCTGTGCATATCCAGCACTCAACTCTGGAATGTCACCCTGCTACACTGTGGCTAGCAGCTTTCCAAAAATAAAGATTCTCTTTGGCCGGAGTTTAAGCAGCATTTAAATGAAGGATCATTGCCAGTCATATCCTGTTATTGTTTATCTTACTATTTGCCTCACATCTGATGTCATTTCATATTATTAACCAAAATGTCCATCCTTGTCATGCATTTAAGGAAGTGCATGGTGTCTTCATGCGAGTACTGTACAATTTAATCTTTAAATATAACATTAGCACAATGGCGTCACCCATTTCTATTGTTTAAAGCCAAAAATTAGGGCCACATCCTGTATGATTTTATTATGGGAAATGCACAAGGGCCCTAATTGTATAATGCGGTGTTATCCACCAAACTTTCCCTTTCTGTTTGTTAACAAAACTGAACATTGCAAGTTCAGCTGCTGGAAACTAACTTATTTATTCACCATGGAACTCATATACCATGTAGAGTTGGGGGCTCCCGTTCATACAGAAATATGACCTGGGACACTCCTGAAGGTTCACAGGTCTAGGAACACACATAGATCAAACCATATTACAGACTGCCATCCCACTTACTCTATACTGCTGTACCCTACCGCATCTGGCACACTCTCTACCCCCTAAATTCTTCAATACCTGAATAGACTGATAACTCATAGAATGTCTTGTTTCCATTTGAAATGATCATTTCCATGAATGTTTCCTCACTGCCTTTGCTATCAGATGTTAACAAAAACAAGACAAGAATTAGAGCTGGCATTACGCACTATTCTTCTACAACAACCCAAAAATGTTTCTAAATGTTACTGGCAGAACAGCCACATACTGAAGGTAATTCTCTTAGGTATGCCCAAGAGAACAAGCACATGTTTCAAATGCAAGAGATCATGTACGGTTTAATAAATCTAAGCATAATCACACAGAAACTGCCTAATACATTACAATGCCACATTAAAGTATGTAACCATGACAACAAGATAATATGAATAAAACAATACCAAGCAAAATACAGAGGAGGCACAAACATGTATCTGGAAGGTTGACGTGTCAAAACTATAATGTCTAATATGCCTGGGGCATTAAAATACAGTCTATATTTAGTATTTTTCATATCACAAAAATACTTTTTTTAGCTTTTAATCTTTGACATCTTGGAAGCTTATTAATTAATCTATTACATCTATAGTGGTGAGTACATTTATTTGTGTTCAGGTGTTTAGGAATTGTTATATTAGTCGTGAGCTTTCAAAAACATAAGAAAAGCAAGTTAACATACAGTAGCTCTTCAGTTCTTCACTGAATTTCCAATTCTATTATCCTAATCAAAAACAAAAAATTGGCTGATGCACATACAGACCATAATATTGGGCTAACTGTTACACTTGTGGCACAGACATCCTGCAAGTTAATTTCACTGGGTATGAAGAGGCAGGCTCTTATGTTGTATCCTAACACCAGCTAAGGACAACTGAATTAAAAAAAAAAAAAAAAAACTACTACTGTTTGTAAAAAAAAAAAAAAAAGATGGTGAACCAATTAAAAAAAAGATTTGGTATAGAATGTCTGTAATAACTTTGAATACCAGTTTATTATTAATTTGTCAGGTGGTGGAGAACCTACAGTGATCCTCTGTGTTCTGTGCCTGGGGCTTCTTGCACTGTGACTTCCCATGTTAACACACAAGGATGACAGTTTTCCAGATCTACTAAATCTAAAAAGACTCTTGCTTTCATTTGATTAAGTGTGAAGTGGCTGCCACAGCCAGAGATGACTCACTCCAGCTTATTGTTAAGGGACAATTCTGTGTCTGGTGTCGAATCTGCCTACAGAATGGAAATGTTTACAGAAAAGAAGAGATGTAAGCTAAACTTAAAAATAATGAACTAGTGAACAAAAAAGGATCATAAATAAATTATTGGAGGCCAACAGGGCTTCCAAAATAATAACACCCCTTCCAGGTACCCCTGTAGTGTTAAGCATTATAGTTCAATTAAGAATAGAACAGTAAACAATGATGCTATACAGAGTTGAGAGTATAGAGACGGAAACAAGTTCTGGAAAACAATACATTTTTTTATGATGTCAAAAGAAATTCTAAGAGTTTCTCTTCTTAGGCTCTAGGTAAAGCAGCTTTAGCTCAACCTAAATATTTGTATTTGTACTGCATTAAAATCCTCCAGTTCCTAGATCACAAGGTTGAGTTGGATCCCACCTGGAGGCCTTGACAGGGGTTACAAATGACAGGTCAAGGAAACTGATAAGAACTGGCTGAGCAAGTTGCCTCACCATCGCAGACTGGCCAGCCAATTTCACCTACGGGTTTTCAGATATACTGAATTCAGAAATCATAGTCATTATATTCCCAAACAACTTGCTTCAGGCTCCGACTAGGCAAAGTTCAAGCTCAAGTGAAAAGGTTACAGAAAACCAAGGTTGCAGAAAATGACCCAGGGCTCAAGACGGACACTGCCATCACAGCCAGCACCTTATTAAACTCACAGGGAAGCTTTTCCTTTAGCCCAACAGTTGTATCGCAATTTTATATCCACCTTTAAAGAAGTATGGATCCTCTGTTCTACGTTAGTCCCTTTTTTCCTTCTAAGAGTGAGCCATAGATAATTTGGTTGTTTTTCTTTTTAAACTTTAACCAGCAAGGGCAATACAAAACGTTTTTTAATGTATGGTGTTCCAACACCATTCAAAAAAAATCTCTAGCACATTTTTTGCATGATCAGAATCTGTGGGTTGTGTTTCATCTTTCTCATCGCTAAAAAGCTTTACAAGCTGCAGGAGCACCTCTTTAATACCCCAACACATGGTACTACATATTACAGGTTTGTCCCCTTATTTTGAGTAAATCTGCATCGAGACATAAAGCAAAAATATCATTATACATTGCTTTTTGCTTCACCTAAATAATTTTCAGAAAAAAATAGAACTCAGGAAAACCTGAAACGTATCAAACCAAAACCTTTGGTTTACGCGTATAACACCTGAGCACTGTCAAGACTTAAGAACAAAAGAGAGAGTTTTGAAAAGAGCCATTCGACCATTCGATGTATTACGTTTGCTGTGTAGTTGGTAAGTGATACGGGGATGGGACAGCCTCAACAGGAGAGCTGTCAACCCCAACACAACAGCATTTCTCATCACCGGTCCAGGGGTGATGACACCATATTAGTGAACAACCTTAGTATGCATTTGTCAGTATGTCATTGTGTTCCAGTCTTTTAGGGGGAAAAATCCTCAACTATGCATCTTCCTTAAATCAGTGATAGAATACTGTTCAGCTAGATAGATGGGAGAATAAAAAACTGACCGCTCCACGTTTCAACAAGTTATTTACCTGTTGTACAAGGTACTGATGTAGCATAATTTCAACCCACTGCGACGCAAGCTTGGGATTAGTTGCCAGCAGTCCCAGGATAAGGGATCACAGGTTCTTACTGTTGATCTTTAACTGGGATTTAGAGAAGATTGCGGTGTTAAGCCAGTGACAGTTTTTGCTTCGTATCACATAACCTCCTTAGAAATGCCAACTATAAATATTCTTCCGGTCTCAATAATGCAATTCTGAATAAAATCTGTGACCATGCCCATCTTACATTTATATTAACATTTTATTGCATAGTGTGTCACAGTAAAGATCAGGCTAGATCAACAACCTTACGTGGGTATAACTTTACTCAAAAAACGGTTTAATATGCTCTATAAAATGTATTACTGTGTAAACAGCTGTAATTACGATGACTCTATGGACTTTATTAGGAAGCACATTAAAATGATTTATATTGCTCAATGCAGTAAAAATCCATACATCCATAATTCAAAGCCACTTCATCCTGTAGAGGATTGCAGCAAGCAGGCAGGCACTCAGTGCAAAGCAGAACTATACTCTTGATTGACCATTTCAGGGTGCACACACAGAGACAACTTAAAGCTTCCAATTAATGTATTCACTGGGTCTCTGAAAGGCCAGAGGAAACCAATGCACATGGAGGAAACCTACACTAACACAGAGAGAAACCTACACTAACTCAGCCATGCCCAGTTAGTCAATGCTAATAACCTTCAGCATCTATAAAAGATTTCAGCTGGGTTCATGTTAACCCAGCCTACCTTGTGGGTGAGTGGAGTGCAGACTTGAAAAGCACTGGATGCTTGTTTTTTCCCCCCTCTCTTGGACTTATCAACAGAGAAGTCAGAGTGGCCTTTCCAACAGATACCTTATATTGGACTCCAGGCACAGTGAGACCATATTTCATCATTTCTCAGGGCCGTTTTGGGAAACCACTTCAGGAACTCTGCAGTGCTGCAGATGCCTGAATGGGCCTTATAAGATATATAACAATAGTTAATTTCAATCTTTTTCCCACACAAGTACAATTTCATTATAAAATTACTAAAAGAAAGCTTGTGAATGAAACTGGTGTTCAACTTGCACCACAGAACTGGCTTCTGAGCTGAGCAGCATACTGTAATAGTTTTTTAGTTCCTCAGCTCTTTTGAAGGACACTACCCCCCCCCAAATACATTTGGACTTTTTGTCTTTCATAATAAATGGGAAAAGAAAAACAAGAAGGATTTTTCTACAGTTCTCAAACTAAAAATACGTTAAAACAGAAAGAAAAACATGTTTTGAATGTGATCCATGATTACAGCATATTATGGTCTTCTGTTGATGCAAGCACTTATTTTTGAAAAATGACAATATTTACTGTTTTCTACATAACAATTAACTATTAGTACAAACAAGCTTGTAATTATGCCCATTATTGGCAAGAGCCCTATCCCAGCAAGGTATTTTTAGACAAGGCCCTGTCTCCTTAAACACCACCTCTGAAGTGACTACATGGCCCCCCTCCCAGTGGCAGGGCAGGTAAACAGGATGTAAAGGCCAATTATAATCTAATTTTAATCGGTTAATCATAGGTGCGAGGACCTTCTATGTCGTTTACTTAAGATAGAACAGAAACGAAACCCAAACAAATGCTGCACTCGATCCATGTCCTGCTGTCTGGAGTAGCTTCTGTGGTTAAGAAACGTATAAGCTAGTAGTTTACTCTCGTCCAGAGACAGTTTTGCACAATCACCTTTGATGGCACTGGAAGAGCATGGGTGAATCGCACTCAATGTAAAAATCTTCAATCTTTTAAACACACTTTTTCCTTTTTCTCTTCGCAGATACCGGATTGACTAGCAGAGACTCATCGAAAACATTTACTTACTTCGGAAAACTGGGCATCATAGTCATTTCCACTGGAATTTATAACCCAGAGTAAGAAAACACATGAATCACGTTTCTTGAAATTATATTTCACCAACAACTGCCCTCTGCTTTTCCCGGTTGTATCTTCATATACCACTGACAATTGGTACTTGACCCAGCTCACTCCAAACAGAAATAGAGATGAATGAACGACAAAAAAAAAAAATGACATCATTCCATCTTCTGAAACATCTTGGCGCCATAAAATGTCCAGATGTTAAGGTACCCAGCAGCACAAGAGCTGCGGTAAATTGGGGGAAAGAGCTTCTGGTAGACCACATCAAAACTTGATGTAACTGCTGCAGGAATCCATATGTACATAGCATACATTATTTCTAAGCAAAATAAATAATTAATTACTACCGATTAATTAGTATAATGCATCAAACATTTTCTAATAGTCTGACTTTCTGTTTAAGACACACTAAAAGTAATGGTAATGTTATGCAAAACTCTTTTATCATTGCCAAAATCTCAATTTACACTTTAATGTATTCAAGACACAAAAAGGACAAAAATCCTAACAGATCCATGCATTCTCTTTCAGCACCATAATGAAAGAAAGAACAGCTCGCAGTTGTTGATATGGAATAAAATCATTCAGCTGTGTTTCACTCTGGTATGACCTTCTTGCACAAAAGATGATGGGTCCCAATAAGAAATAGCAAACAGCTCCCCGCCACCCACAACTAGCATATCACACACAAAAAGTACAAAGCCTGCTCTTGTTTAGTGGCGTGGTGCTTTAACCAAACAGACATGACTCCAGACACAAAGAGAAAGAACCCCAAAACACAAAAGTGGTTTTCTTCCCCTCTGTGGCAAAGACGCAGAAAGGGAAGGAAATCAGTATTTTCATTAACTCTGCAGGGAGGGAGGGATGCAAATACAGCAATTCAAGTAATGTCATTCAGAAGGGATTACCATAGTAAAACACGTCCGTGCAATATAGACGTCCATTTGAAAACAGTGGCGCTCTCTGATTTTTCTACAAATTGACCCTGGATGTCACTGAATTACAAACTGCCCACGTCATCGGGGCACGTGTGGAGGCATACCTCAAATTCCCTGCTCAGCGGAGTTAAGAAAGAGCTCTTTGACTGGACAGGCAGCACAGTCCCTGACCCCTTAGGCTGGGTGACTGTACAAGGAGGAAGTGGTTGACTGCCAGCCATTGATCTCTACATATGGAAAGAGCTCCGTGACGCTGGCAAGCGCCAGGCCTGGCTTTTGTGAGCCCTTTGGTTTCAATATGTGAATGTAGGTACAGGGGGGTAGGGGGTGGGGTCAGCAGCATACGCACATGTGCTGACAGCACTGAAAATTAACCAAGATCCAGAATACAGTGGCTCTATTCCTAAGTCACTCTGTCTGACGCAGCTCATTTCTTTTGCATTGTCCCATGCCAAGAAATGGAATGTTACGATGAATCGCCGCCCTTGTGTGAGGTCACTTTGAAATACATGGATGTGATGGGTCAGATAAAATGCTGCACAAATTACAGGACATTTGCAAACTTCTGTAAATGTCCCTAAGCCGTCCAATACTGTAAGCCTTTGTCATTTTGTGGTGTTCAATGCTAGATGGCTTTGAAAGATTCCCTTTCACAATCCACTTAGCCATTTTATTACAGTTTCACAATGAGCTGATAAGACGTCAATGATATCTGCATAGGGTTGAAAGGCAATTTGTCTGCAATAATTCATGCCACTCCTTGAGAATGAATAGAAAATAAGTAGCTTGAATAGAAAACAAGTCTTGAGCACTTCCTACCGAACTAAAGTACTGTCAAACAGAAGAAGCAATAAAGCAGTATTTAAATCTCATAACTTTTTAAAGTTATGAAATTTGCACTTACACTTGAGGCTTTGAAACAATCACAGGCCCCATCTTCAGTATAGTTCCAGATTCAGATGTACATAGCTGGAAACAAGTATGTTACCCTTTTGTTACTAGAAAATACTAAGTGCTGTTTTCAATCTGGCTACTGACCATAGCAGACGTTATGTCTGAAGTGAGCCCTAAATAAGGAATCAAAGTGATAGAAAAAAAATCTTCTACATTTTTGCAGCGTATAAAGCTAAACAATGACAAAAACACAAAGAATGTTTTCTAATGAAAATATGCACTTACTTTATTCATATGAATATGATATCAAACTGTTAGCAATACTATTTGCACAAAGGAATGCAGTTTAATCAAGAGGAAAGTGAAAACAATCACTACAAGAAACACTGATCTCACTCGCTCAGCAATACAGATAATTTCACTCCCGTTTAATAGCAATTTCAAACTCTAGGTGGATCATTCTATAGGAAATTAACCCGATATTGGCATAATCTTGTAACAGAATTTTACAATTCAGCATACAGTTCATATAGTTCAGCACATTTGTTCTAAGGAAGAAGAATGGATACAAAGCAATAATAATGGTCATTTCTGTATATACTAGACTTCCTTGAAGACACTGTACCTTGTATACAATACATGCATTCTGATAGAAGCCACAACGTCTTCCAGGAAATGGATTAGGTACAAAAATGCCTACAAATGACCACTTAAAATGATCTCAAATCATTTTGACATCTTAATGTACAGTTTGGACTTAAATGCTTTCTCTACATGGCAAATATATGCTCCAACATCAGAGATAGTTGACATGGACACATCTCTGTGTGGAATCAGGCTGAAAAAGGATGGGCAGAATTCTAAAAGGAGTCATAAATGTATAACTTGTATTAAACCTACTGAAACCATTGTAAAAGCAACAACCATATTAGGTCTTCATATAATTTAAGAAATACAAAATGGAAAAAGTGAATCCTGTCATTTCTATATAGTTTCTATATAGTGTAGCACCCCTCTGCAAAGTATTAGTATTCATAGTATAATTCACAAAGAGGCACTGGAAAAGGTTGGCCTACGACCTGGAACATCAGGAAAACCATCAGAGTTATGCTTTATTCTCCAGGGGCCTTATCAGTCACAGGAAAGCTAGACTTCCATTACATACCAGTTTGATCTGTTTCAGCATTTACAAGCTGCAGGTCCATCCTCGATGTTTACTGATGAAACAAATACTGCTGTTGTACTATGACATATACTTATGTGTAACTCAAAATAAGGTAAAAAAAACTATCCAGCAGTACTGGCTTTAGGAGTTTAAAGCTTGTAAAATCTAACATGTAAAGGAATTCATTCTGGCAGTTCTATCCCAAGATTAGGCTTCCCTGAAATTTTAAACTCTCTCTGGAGTCGTTAGTATTAAGAAGCCAACTTCTCACACGTTCAGATCAACACTGCACTTCGGGCACACACAGTTAGCAGCTATAAAGATGCTTAAAATGTCCCTGAGAAATGTACTTCACCCTTTTCCCAACAATACTAATCTCGAAAACACACGTTGCAATTATCTTTTTTCGGTGGCACCAGCCTATGTGAAGACTGAAGCTCTATGTTGGAACGCGAAGAAGACCCATATATCTCCACGCTTCACAGTGCTCACCAGACACCCTGGTTTGAGCCTCCGATGTCGGCTAGCACACGAAAAAGACAACTGAACGGGTTTAATCAGACTATTGGGCTACAAAATAGTAGCAAATTTCAGCCCCAAGAGTCCACGACAGACGGGAGCCGGAAGGTAGCTCGTCACGAAATCATTGCTAATCCCGTTTTCCCACAAAAGAACCGGTCCGCACGATTTCTGTCTCTACTGGGTGCGCCGAGAAGGTGTGAAGATCTAAATATCTCAGGTTTGTCACTGTACATGTTCAAGACACGTTACAGAGCCGCAGACAGACGGCTGTGTAAGTGATACACAGAACATATTGACCTTTCCATACTCAGGGACCACAGACGCATCCCTGCATTTCAAAGCGGACTGTACTGTGGCAGAAATTTGAACTACATGCTTCTTAACAATATAATTTAGAAGCGGGATGTGTTTTACCCTGCGTGTTCGGGGGTCTTTAACCTGTTAAGTTGGTGATACTGTGCCGGCTGATACCAGTCCATATCGTCCTCACCTGCCCGGCTTTGAACTCTTGTTTACACACTAAAGTTTCAGCCCGGCGCTCCGTCCGCTTCCCTTTTACAAACATACAGACTTACCAGCTCATCTTGTTGGAGGCTATTAATCCGATTTCATGCGGAGGACCGTTCTCTTATTTCCCAATTTAAAAAAAAAAATTACATGTTATTTTAAAAACCCAGATCACTGCCCTGCCACTCACTCTCTCTCGATCGTCTCTCGTATCCAGGAAGTAAAAAGGTAAACCGCATCCTGAGGTCAGAGGTGAGGGGATTTAAACTACGGAAAGCACAGCTCGCTGAGAGCTGGGCTCAAAATAACGATCGGGATTTTGACTGTTGTCCTGTCGGAGAGATATCATAATACCTTGATTCAAACACTGACAGACCATGACCGCTTTTAAAAGTAACTATATCAATGTGGTGAATTTTATATAATGATATACTCCGTAAAACTTGCATATTGTAACGTCTTAAAAACGGTTGTGGCTGTCACGGTGTCTTTACATAGTTCTAAGGCGTATTGAATACTTATTTTCCAAGAATACTTAGCACATGCAATATACATCATACATGTATATATACAGTACAGTATACATGTTAAAATTGAGTTTTGAACGCAGGATCGGGAACACCGAATATAGACTCTTCATCTGAAACATGGTTTACTTGTACGTGTTGTCTGTTAGATGTAGCGTTTTCTTCTGTTAGTTTTTTGTATGTGTCGTGGATGTGCGACTCATATTTTATGTCAATGTTGGTTATTCAGTTCATCTAGTGCATCCACAGTTGCTGGAACATTACTTTTCTTCACGTTTGCTTCTGGGTGACACTCCATTCTATCTATATTGTGTGAGATTGTTCTATCCTTTTGCCTCCAGCGCATCATCTACCTCCGTACCTCTCACGCCACATTTTGGGGACACCAAAAATAGGTGAACTTACCTTCCAGTTGGCGCCTCTTCCAAGTTAAAAATGCTGGAATTTTTGTAGATCAATATCTATTTTTTTAGGGATTGTGTGGGCAACACTTTAAGATCTAGAATTAACAATTCCACAGCCCTCAACTCAAAAGACTTATTGTTTATAACATTATTTCTAATATCAATATGAGTAACTGCCAGTATTAAAAAATCAGCAAAATAATATTTTCCATCATCCCAGGGGTAATGTAGTTAATGCATGTGTTATAATTTAAGATATTAACCAAAAAATGATTTATTTATATTTGGATCTTTCCTAGTTACATTTGCCTTAATTCACATGGCCTTTATTTTCATTGCAGTTTGGTCTTGGCATACTGGTAGGAGTAGCTAATGTACCCAGCACTATTTGCAATGTGGGAAAGTGTGGGGGCTGAGTGGAACAGGGGGAGGGCAAGACTAACTGGCCTTCCTGCTTGTCAACACCAGGGAGGCCGGGTTATGGTCTGGATGCAGTCCTCAGTGAAATCTGACAGGCTGGGGGCAGCTGTGAGTGGACATGAGTCAACATTGACGAACGTGGTGAGAATGCTTCGTCTACAGGCCCCACTGCTATGCATTATTTTTAACCTGCCATGTGAATTTCACATGACTTGAGTGTACCGAGCTGCTTCAGAGGTAGAGATGGTACCTCAACGCCCAACTGGGACAGTTCACCACTCACTTTGGCAACTTAGCAAAGAGGCTTACACTAACCTCCCCCATAAGGAGGATTTAGAATAAGCCGTTACCTGGCAGAAAAAAAAAGCTGTACTATAGCTTAATAGACACAGATCGCCTATTTGACCTGCTGGTAAAAGTGAGATGCAGATTGCTCATAAAATATAAGTCAATTCAATAAGTTTGAAAGAAGAAGCAAAGCATTTCAGAATATACCCTGAAATGTAGTGAGTAAATACCAGGATGATGAAGACGTGCCCCCACAGTGGATCTCATCTGCTCAGAATGTAAGCGAATGGCTGAGTTGTGTGGTGAGGAGCATGTTTGAGGTTCAGATTTAGAGCCACCCGCAACAATAGGTCAGGTTCACTATACCAGGAAGAGTGAAACAGGACTGATTTAGAAGATCTTGTACATCACTCATATTGTAAAGACTATGTCACATAATAAGAGGGATTAAGGCTGATGAATGCAACCTGGAAACATGTTTCTGTGAAGCATTCCTTTCCTCTCACACAAATTAACTGTTATCTTTTTGATTAAGTGATGCGGATTCTTGTAGCCATTCTTCATTTTGAACTGTTGACGGTGTCAAGTAGCGTCATTGTAACCCCCTCCAAGAAAACAGAACCCAGAAACTCAAATAACTGGTCACATTTGATTTAAGTTGTTTAAATGAAGGTTGAATACATATTTAATCATCTTTACTAATTTACTTTCAATTGAGTGAATATTAAAAAAAGCATTTTGTAGATATTCAGTTGGGATAAGGTTAGTATGAACCCTACTTTGTAAAGATGCTTTGTTGATGTTTAATAGAATCTCAATTAATTGTAGATGCATCAGTGACAGAATATATATTAACCCCTTATTTATACACATGGTTTTAAAGTGTAATCTAAATCTAAAGTGAGACTCCAAATAGAAATGTAATCTATAGTGTGATCAATTTTTTATTTTTGCAGCTGTGATATCCTCAAAATAAGTTTGGGCTGTGTTGGCCTTGAAGAGCCACATTTCATCCCATCTTCATTTTTTATGTGTTAAGTGAATTCATTTGTGGATCAAAGTCAGTCATTTGCTCACTGTGCTCCTTAATAGTTGCAGGGTGTTCATGTTTCCATTTTACATGATCTCTGAATTATTTGACCAAATTCCTTCCTCACGTGGTCGAAGTGAAACTATTCTCAGTGCTCAGAAAATGATCATTAAGGGTGAGCTGTGAGATCTGCTGGACCAGAGCCAACTCTTACTGTAATAATACTGCTTATCATTACTAGAAGTTTTACTTTAGGTTTTAATATCACAAAGTGGGTATTCAAATCCAGTTGTCACGTTTTTTCTTTTCTGCTCTTTGTTCATGTGCTTGTTTCGCCCAATCTCTTTGCCATTTTAGCTATTTCTTTTCAAATGGCTTCTTCTCCCTTCTAAAGGCAGACTGGAATTAAATGTAGAACAAAAGTATTGTTTAAATGGAAAAGCCATGAGAGTTGAAAGACCAATAAAGGACTATCAAGGAATATATTTATTACCACCTAAATTATGGAAACGACACATTGTGAAAAACAGAAATCACACAAAGGTTGTTGATTGTCAGCAACACAATATATTTACTTTCTTGATTTTCTTTTTTCTTTTTTGGTCACAGTGCAAATGGTACAACAATACAACTTTTTTAAAATTTTATTCAAATGCTTTATGCATTGATTACAAAACATTTGCATTACAACAAACTGAAGAGCCAAGGAAACGAGGAGGTGAACAACTCACCTCTACACAAAATAATAATAATTCATAACAATATTCATATTATTAATTGAGCACATCATACCTTATTATAAGGTAATAGAAAAGGTTCATGAAGTAAAAACATCCACAAAATATATTACAGGTCCTTAATTTGTTTTCTTTCAAAAAGAAAAAAACAAAACTCTTGTCCAAAAATATCTTTCCCAAGTGTTCAATAAAATGTCTGTATACTTTTTTTGCAATTTGTCCCATGTTGTTTTATCATTTGTTATAAATAATTCTTTATACATGCATAACAAAATAATGGAGCTCAGCCTTTTCACAAAAGGCTGATGCTAAAGTTTAAAGCACATATTTCAACGTTTCTTCTGTGGACAAAATGAGACATTTCCGTGCAGTGACATGCAATTATACATCAGGAGGACATTAACAGACAATGCTAAAAATCCTCCTTTTTTAAAACATGAAGTTAAAAATTATACCACCATACACAGAAATAAACCAATCATAGGTCTGAAGAGCTGAAGGGAAATGATCACTTCTATAAGTACAGCTCAGAAACATTGTGTCAGGGATAATGCCTCCATCTCAACATTTGAACAGTTACTTGCTTCCTTAAATAAACAAACTCAGAGTTCGAACAAAAATATCTAAAATTAATGGCAGTACCCTTTCAGGGAAATTTTAGTAACTGTGTATATCAATGAAGTAAAGGACTATTCAGTTATTTCTGTGCTTTCCGTGTATTGTACATTGAGGATTAAGCCTTCTGGCCTATGGAAGGCTATCATTTAATAAGGCAGATGAGAAGACAGTACATCTTTTGTTATAATTGACTGATATATATATATGTAAATAAATGAAAAATGAAAATTAACAAAGTCAGTTCATCATGGAGTTTCTCTACATTCCAAAGAAAGATCCTAAAAGGAAACACTATCACAACTTAAAGGACCATGGAGTCAAGAGTGCTCAGATTGATATTTTTATGACATTATGCATTTATGTTATATTTAGCAATATGAGCGAATAAAAAATAGTAGACAAATCAGAAATCATAAGAACTGAAATATTCTGTGAAAAAAAAGAAGTTGCACCCTAGTTGGTTTCCTTGAGGAGAGTTATTAATATTATTGTGCTATAAGTGATGTCTTTTAACCATTTGGTAGGTATCTGGGGTGGTGAGCATCACTTAAGCCAAGTATTCCATTACATGGCTGGCAACAGTGAGTTACACCATCCAAGTAAAAAAAATCAGAATATGTGCAGTGCAGGACAATGCAAAGGTTCAAACTGGCGTGCATTTAGACAGGAGGAGCTTTTCCTGTTCAGCTCTAAACTGGAGACTAAGAAAGTGCCTTCAAAAATGATTTCTTCTAAAGGGACCAGCAGAACACACAGAAAGAAGTTCACGAGGAATAACACCACCCAAGAATCGAATGTATTGAAAAATGTTTATTATTGAGAGTTTAGTCTCAATGTGATTTGGCTTAACTGTCCTACCCTCCAGGCTGTAGGATGAGGAGGTTGGGCCCCCACCACAGAGCGAGGAGTAACCAAGGGAGAACAGCAGAGGTGGGGATGAGCTGGAGAAGGGATGCATGAGACAAATGCGAAGCTGAAGAGGTTCACGTATAGTACTTACAGTTTTTTTTTTAATTTAGGAAATAACATCAGGAATGATTACGAGTTAGAACAGCTGAGGCAGATTGAACTTGGCTGCTGTCATCCCTCATGAACTTTCATTGTAAACTCTATTTAAAGCAGCCAAATGCACTCTATTTCTTATAGTATCTCCAATTTGGGGTTTCCTTTTTTAATGTGACTTTACTCAGCACTAAAAAGAGATTTTTATTTGACAGTTACGTGTGAAGACTGCAAAAAAAAAAAACAGATACCATTTTGGTAAACCAAGGTGATAGCTCAGATCAAGACCTCCTCAAAAACAAACTTCAATTTTCAGTCAAGCAACAGATTAGTAATTTATTATGTTGTTTTCAAAATCTGAAAATAAAGATCTTGATACTAAACTGAGTAGCATTTTAAAAATTGTAATCCATAGCCATATACAGTTGTTCAAATCAAATTCTTTTATCTTCAAATTGATGATATTTATATAATGGTAGGGGTTCGATTTGTCCTGGGCATTATTTTAGACTTTCGCCAAAGACAGAAAAAAGTATCTTCACTGCTGCAAATAATTAGTAGCCTACATTGGAGACAGAGTTTGGGTTACATGCTGAGGATTTCATTTCTAAATGTCTTCCATGGCATTTAATGACTTGACACAATTTACAGTGACCCTATTAAATTAATAAAAGAGAAATCAACACAAATCAGACCAGGGTTGATTCTGTCGTAGGCCACACTGAAATTCTGCTGTTTCTGCAGAGACCAGGGTGTGTATTATTCCAAAACACCAAACTCTGTCATGCAATTTGGCAGAAAACTGTTTTTTTTTTTTTCTGGCACAGCCCAAAGCATGGGCAAAAACTGTACTTAGGTTAAGGTCATGAAGGAAAGGCAAAAGTAGAAGATCTTGCACTAAAGGTGCCTGTTTGTTACTGATAAATAAATCTTCATGGATTTACAACGATTTTATTTAGAAGATGAATGACATAAAAGCCAGTGATTAACTAAACCCTAATACAAAATGTTCTGCAAAATCTAGAATTAAATGGACATAGCTTATAATATACCAACTAAAGAATCACGGTCTAGGATAGGTGTGGGAAGGAGGTTGCCTGAATACAAAGATTAAATAACTTGTACAAGAACTCAGCTACATTAAATTGGAAAGGGGGATCTTCAATGGCCAAGTCAGTAAAACCTTTAACCTATAGGGGATCTCCTACAACATGGGGCTCATTGGATATCCTTAAGGACAATCACAAAAAAGAGTAAGACCAGGAGTAGTCCAAGAGGGAGCAAAGGATTGACATGAAAACCAACTACATGAGGTTGGGCAGATTAAGATCCCCTGGCCTTGTTTATACAGTTTTAAAAGTGTCAAAAATTGTATTCTGTTGGATTTTTCTACAAAGTTTGTATTAAAGGCATTTCCACATTGTTAATCTTTCTCTGTATGTGGTATATAATCCATATGTTGTTCTACTGTATATATTCTAGTTCGGGTGGGTAGCTGTGTCAGCATATGTAGTCTGCAAAAGAACAAGTAATAGGTTTATTCCATGCTGAAATGAGAAGAAAGGAAACACAATGTTTCGGTTGTGGAGCCTTCTTTGGGTGTAAGAAAACCCCCACCCAAAGAGGGCTCCACAGCCGAAACGTTGTGTTTCCTTTCTTCTCTTTTCAGCGTGGAATAAACCTATTACTTGTTCCTGTATATATTCTATACAGGTAAAGTAATTTGACTTTCTGTGTCCTCCTGCAATCTACACTTGAGGCTGGTGGTGGTCGGGCAATGACAGATCAGTGCACCATATACACCATAGGGCAGGTGGGGCCCAGGTACAAGGTGACTGCAGCATGGCAATTGGAACTGGCAGACGATCAGGAGTTACTGAACTGGAATTCAGCTCGGGCAACCTCGGCTTCACTGGCATAAGGTCACAGTCTGGTAGTATCCTGCTTGGATAACTAGAATTGTTATCTGACAATCTCCTTGTCCACTGGATCACTATCCACATTGCAATTTGCAGGTTCAGTTTACTGTACTGTTTATTAAATTCCCTTCTCAGGAAGTGCTACAAAAATTAAAATACTTGCATCAGAGAACATACCAGTTGATAAACATATGTAACGGTTAACCATTAACCCATAAATGCGTTAAGATACTGGTATTTCTTGAATGTTTAGAATTTGATTTTAGATCAATAAAATAAATCTCTTTTCAAATAGGTATACACCCAAGTACAGTTAGATGAACAATCCACTCTTCTCTTGTGGTCTCCAAGCTGTGCCAAGGCTTTGTGAAACTAGTATTTTACAAAGTCAACTCAGAGGACTTCTGCAGAATAAACAGTGAAACCAAATCAGAGAACACAAGCAGAAAAACTATATGGAAGTGTATTTAAAACTGAGAACGAAGACACTCCTTTACACAAAGGGTTGTGGGAGTATGGAACAACCCAACCAGCGCTGTTTTCAAAGCTGACACCCTGACATCTTTCAAGAAACAGCTGGATGAGATCCTTGAATCGATTAACTATTAACTACCAAATGGACTCTCTCATCCTATTTTGAAATTGTTCTTATGTTCAATTCTTTAGTATCCAGATGACATGGGCTCAGGTAACATTCACACACTGAAAAATGAAATTAATGTGGAACATTCAGAGCGGTTAGAAATTTCACAGAGCAAGAGATGAACAAACTGCATACTTCAAATAATAGATTTTTCTTGATTAAGAATGTTTTGCAATTTTCTACAGGTACTGACAAACTTATATCAGGTGTTTAACTTGATGATTTTATAATTATCTTTTTTAAAGCGAGCACATATCTAAGGCTCCTCCCTTTCCCAGGGAAAGGCTCGAAAGACTATTTTCCCTTCAAAATGAACCGCATTCCATAAATCGCAATATGAGCGCTCACTGGCATACACCAGCTCCACTGGGCTGTTCAAATCGTCTTTTTAAACTAACCTTGCTATTTTTACAAGCTCTGGGCTGTGTGTGTTTCAGGGATGTTCTTTTCTGGCTGCATGAGAAAGTGTTTTTAAAAAAAAAACTTTCTAGCTCTTAGCTATTTTTATTGCTAGAACTCCACAACAATTCGGCGTATTCCACACCTTAAGAGCTACTGGCCCTCGTCGGGGATAAAGACATCACTCCAAATCAGAAAAGGCTGAAACAGCATTCCAAACCTAGCGTGATAATATGGCATCGACTCTACGGGGACACTGCAGTTTACGTGTTATAGATTATTTTTCGCCCTTGCGAGCCTCGGAGCCAAGATGTGGTGCGGTTGTTGAGAATTTCAAACGCTCAATTACAGCATGAAGTTCACTCTGATACGCTCCATTCCGACTGTATAAAGGCCATATTCTGAATAAATTCGTCTCAGGGTTTGTTTGTTTTTTTACAGATCATGGTTAAAAGTCTAGCTTAAAGCAATTGAAAATATTATTCTTGCTATTGATTTAAACACTAAGGGGGTTGCTAAAGGCGGCTTGCCATCTTTTTATACTCGGTACAGAAGAAAACAATTTAAGCACTTATTCCACAGTGTTTGGTAGTTTTCGGGTATAATAATGAGTCACACTTGAACTGTCAATTCCATTTTCAATACGTAAGTCAACGTAAGAAATAAGTTGTTCGTTCAAAAACCGTATTGTTAGCATAGAATCACAGCTGTAATACCATCTAGCACCTATACCGATCTATAAACGTATGCTTCAAGGCTTTAGATTCAAAATCGTGGCTGATAGGATAACTGTAACTCCTTTTAAAGCAGTGAAGCCGGCAATACATCGCACTGAAACTAACTTTGACCAATGTAATGTTACACATATATTATCTAGCAGCCTGCCTAAATACTTCCCAACAGTTAAAGGAAGGCGGCTCAGGCAAACAGAAATCCGCCCTCAAGTGACACTTTAGACTGAATGTGAATTGAAACACATTTCACAATAAATATTAGGGGCGTGTATATTAAGCTTTATTTCAGATTGTTTTCCCCCCTCCCATCGAAAACAAATTAAGAGTAGCCCGTGTCTTTGTAGAGGACAATTAAAATATTTACATTTCTTTCAAACTGTTCACAATGGAAACACGGGTATAAACCTCTCTAGCTGAAATAATCAAGCATAGTTTGCGGTGTTATCGTTCAATCACCAAGGTGGCGAGATAGTCGCTTTCATTTTAAGTACCTGTCCGGATTCTCTAGTCTAAGGAGTAACCTGAAGTTCACTTAAAACCAAGCCTAGTGTGAAACTAGGCTGCCGCCTCACCTAGCCGGTTACCAGGGCAACTACAGACTGCAGTCGTTCAAAGTTGGAGGACCTTAGTCATAATCGGTATTAACAAGCCTGCAATAACGACATTGAAAACGGTAACTAAATTCCACGATCATTCCCTTGTTTAAACATAAGTATCTTGGAACCTAATTTTGAACTCAGTCTATTAGCGCTTGCAAAGCTACAATATGAGACGACCAAAAAAATTTAAAGGTTAAACTACGTATTTTCATGGTATGCGTCAGAGTCGCGGTGGTTAATTACAATTTAACATTCCCATCTGCTCTAAACCTTGAACAAGCAATTAAAATTGACCACGACACAGTCCTACACTGTAGACAGTGCCTTTATGTCATGCTTGTTTCCTGTAAGCCTGAAGTGATACCACAAAACAGAGAATTAAACAGTCCAACCACGACCAAATGTTAGGTTTGAAAACGATAATGAATATGAGAAAAAAAAACCCTTAACCTTAGTTTCTTAAACCCCCCTAACTACCTTTATACAATTCGGGTCAGAAAAGTTTTCAGATAAGGTGGCTGGATGCCTTCCGATGCCGCCGGTATTGCAGCTAATTGGAGATGGGATGGCTGACTGCCAGTAACGCATAAGAAAATAAAATTGCTCGTTAAACAACACTAAACCTAAAGAGACGTCCGTTTTGATTCTTTTTACATAGCCCTGGTTTTGCCGCCATGGTCTCCAGTGTCCTCAGTACCTGCAGGGTGTATTTTCCAGGGATCTGCGATGCGATTGGATCGAGTCTTATTGTTATCAGTAGCTAGTTTTAAACTCTGGGATATTGTCGCAAGAACTTTTTCCTTTCGGTATCGGTCTACAGCACATACAACATTCACACGGTAAGAGACTTGAACAGGGATAAGCTGAAAAAAATCTAATTTTTCATTAAAAAAATAAAACATAAAACAGTTTTTAATTTTCTGTCTTCATGATAGGATACGTTTGCTTAATTGAAGTTAAACACATTGTACAAACAAGAAAACAAGAAGGAACTTTTCTAGACACAGTTTATCTGGTTCCCATCTGCCTGTGCCACACAAATCATGCTAATTTGGCATGAGTTTCAGTTTATGTTTTTCTTTACTTTGTGCATTTCATCTCTGTGCCTTCACTGGCACATTTTAGGTCTATACACTACGAACCTAAGGATTGTTTCCATTAAAACAAGACACCTGCTATAACAGAGAGTGAACTTCCTTCTGATCTCCATTTACTACTGATGTGCTAAACCAGAAAAGGCCTGTCTTAACAACTACAAAACATAAATACTTTTTTGGTAACCTATCAAAATAAAAAGGTACTAATCAGTATAGAATGTTTTCAAGATTGAATATACACTTGGCATACATACAGATACATGTTGGTCACAGTACTACCAAATGGCAACACAATGGTGTTCATTTCTGAGACACAAACTAAAGCTGGCAGGCATCACAAATTGACTGATACAAACACACAAACAGCAAACAAAAGAAACCTTTGAATAACAGCCACATCCAGGAGATGGAGAGTTGAAGACATTAAAATGGCACACTTCAAGGTTCTGGGTTAACAGAACTGACGACCCCCTCAATGTAACATTTCTCATTCCTTTAAAGCACAGGGCAAGGTGCTGGACAGATTGCAGAGGAAACCGATATCTCCCCATAGTACAGCACATGGTGTCACAGTGTTTTTTTTAATCTCCCACACTGTCATTCCAACATGTCTCACTTATTCCCTGGAAAAAATAACTTCTTAAGTTCTCCTGCCCACCTCTGCTGACTTAAATACTTAAATGACTGCTGACTTACTCCACAGATACGATGGTGGTGTGATTCCTAATGGAGATGAAGGTGGCACCATCAGACTCATTTAACTTGTCAGACGTTCAGAAGAGAGTCTCAGAAGATGAGTAAGTAATCACGCTGTCACCAAACTCAAAGACTTTGTTTTACATTAGTTATTACATACTGGGAGAATTGGAACCTTTGCATTATTTGCTTAGTCAAGATAGATACTTTTACATATTGATTATTTGATTCATCTGTTTTTTGGAGTTGGACAATTGTTCTGTGAGTATGTCTTTTCGAAGATTTTTTTGTGACTTTCTAGTGTTATTGAACATTTTAAAAGCAACATGGAGCTCATAGAAATATCAAAGATTGTATGGGCCAGAAAGTATTAAGCAAAAGGAATATGGTGCAAATCTGTTAGGACACTGACCCAGCACAATAAATTTAAGAAATATTATACCTTTAAATGTGAACAATTCTGCTCATATTGCTAATGAAATCTGTGGCCACTGAACGTCTATTATAATTGAGTCCTTCAGACAAAGATTCATATATTTTGTATATTATATATTATCCATTTTGAAATATGCCGTCTTTCTCTGTGATCTTCCGCTAAATGTTGTCCTAAGACCCACTATATAATATTCATTACTATAGAATCAATCATGAATACTGGGGATTGAACGGAGCCAGAGCCACATCATCTGTATGGCTAAAAAAGTTAAAAACAAAGTCCTTAATGAGTCTTAATCTGAAGGATTCAATTATCTTCCAGGTAATTATTTCTTATAATGTTTAATTTAAAAAATGCAACAGGAAAAAGGCCTCATTCAATCATTGTGGGCTTCTAATATTTAGCCTATGGAAAAACGTAGGTCTAGAAGGCAAATCTCCCATCGTGTCTTAGAGGGGATGGAGCACAGGCTAACTCACTGTGAGCTTCCTCACACTAGAACACTTCCCCCAATTTGCCCCACCCTGCCCTAGAGGTACCACCCACACAGGGATGGAAAGGGCGGGATCAATTCTCATTCTCCAGCATCCAGGCCCTCTGCCAGACCTCCAGAGGTGCCCAAGTGAGACAAAGTAATCATTTTGTCCCCGACGTGCGCTCGTGTCTTTTGGGGGCTAGGTTGCCACAACTAATTCGAAACAGTCTTGAATGCAGTAAAAGGACAGGAACATTATGAACTTCTCTATTCCCTGTCTCTGCACTTGGTGCTTTTGCTCCTGTGGAACATTTTCTACAGCTTTAAAGGTACAATAGAAGGTGATGTATGGAAAAGAGAAATCAGATGTCTTTTTTTAGAGTACAGCATGGACCTTTGGGGGAGTTAGCAAGTAGAGGGAGATTTGCATCTAAGCACAGACTTTGAAAAGTATCTTGATCTTTTTTTTTTTACTTGAAGCCTGCCTCAATATTACTTGATCATATCTGATGCTCTTTCACAAGAGATGTTTCTATAATATCACAAAAATCTAGTTTGGTTTATTTAATCTACTTAATGTTATTTCTATATTGCAATAGAACTGATTATGGACTGATGAAAACCAAGGGAGGTGGCAAGGCCTACAGGTCAGCTTCTAATATTTCAGTTAGACTTTTTTTTTAAATAAAAGCTCACAAAAGCATCACGTGTAATGATGCATGTTTTTCATGCACAAAGCTGCATTTTCATCAATCAGTAAATTTAGAACTGCCACATCAAGATAAATTTCCATCAGTGTAACAAACCCAAATGTAAAATGAGAATCACCCAAGCGGCACTTTAAAGTTGTCATTTCAATCACCACAAGCCAAACAGATGCTTTTGTAGCCTGATAAAAGTGAAAAACGCAAAACTTTTTTGTTGGTTTTTATTTTCTTTTATAATAAACACCCTCATCCAGCTGTTCCTCCATAGATTTATATTTACATTATTTATAATAACTTTAGGATTCCAAAATTATAAAAGAATGCACCACGTCTGACTTTCTCAACGCTCAGACATGGAAATATTCTTGAGTAAGCTTTACCAAAGGTTAGATATTCAGCAGGTGTTAGCCAGTTCAGTAATATCCAAACAAATGAGAAAAGTATCTTTGTGTGAACTGAATTATGACCATACAACATTCTATTTTGTATATTTACAATTATTTTGCTGTGTCAATAAGGATTTGAATAAATCCTTTATATATATACATTCAGTCACTTCATATATATATGAATATATATACACACACAGACACAACAGTTTAATACTGAAAACAACAACTGTGCTCTTTACATTCTGTGTATAAAAGTTGATTCTTTTGTTGTAGTAATGTATTTCAAACTTAATCCATACAGAAAGACTAATGCCTCAGTCTCTCGGCTATTCTCTCCACGCCAATGCCAAATTGATTTCATTAAATTCTTGCAGGTCATTTTCAGTGCAGAGTATAATATAGTGACAATATTCAATTGAATTCTGTACTGTGTCACTGAAGCAGCCTTACAGAACTCTTAAGTGCTGTACTAAACAAATTCAAACAATCGTAACTGACCAATGTAGCATAAGACAGACCTAAGGGCGAGGTCTAAGTCAACAGCATTATAATATGACATTGTAAGTCATAAAGACTTTCACATCTCATTCCAGTCTCAATCAGAAATGTTTTTTTTTTTTCAATACAGAGGTTCTTAGCACTGTACTTTGATTCTTGGAACAGTTCTAGAGTCATTAAAGTTGTTTATCTTCTGCCCGTTTTTGGAACAATTATACAATAATAATCAACAATACATTATTTGCATTTTAGAAAGTCTTTTGTTACCTTTCTAACAGCTGTATAGTATTCAAAAAAGAACCAGAGACATTTGTAGGAATGTAACAAACTCCTGAAAAAAAAAGACTAAGCAACCAAGCATGAAGGAAATAAAAATGGCGGCTATAATTTACAATGTTTACGGCATCAGGTGAATGTTTTACGTTACATATACAGCCTTTTACCAGAAGACATGATTGAAATGAGATCCGAAAGGCCATGCTGATTTGACTTTTCCACATAACCAAAACACGTATTTAGCTCAGAAGGAGATGAGAACCTGCAAAAACTGTACTGGAAAGAATCACGTTGCTTTTACAAGCAGCTCAAACGCCCTGTACTCCCCAGAGTATCATGGTTTCAAACTGTTGAATGCCCCACAGTGTTTCGGACCTTCTTCCTTCAATTTCCATTCCATTTCAGGTTTAACTGAGGCCAGGGAATAAGGGTGCAGCAAACAACATTTTGGCATTATGTGTCAAATGTATGTAAATGACAAAGTGCAAGACGAACCTGTGTATATGACGTCAGAACCCCACCTACTTCAAGCATGTAAAGCACATGGCGATCAAAACATCATCAGCTTAACAACTTCATGTAAATAGCTACCCTGTTTCTTCCAAAGGCCAGTATTCATCTCTTACAAATGTTGCTACATGCAGTATTGCCTGTGTACAATTAATAGGAGAGTGGAACTGTAAGCAGGCTGTAGAATGCCTCTCCATGCTTGAAGAAAATTTAAGGACCAACATTTTCTGGCATTACTACCTGAGTCAGAGCAAATCACCAAGGATCAACTCCTACTTTTTTATCAGGAGCAAACCAACACGACTGGCCAAAGTTTAAGACTGCTGAACAAAAGGGCCAACCATTCTTCTTCTCTCTAATTGCATTGGCAATCTACTGTGGGTTTTTGCCCAGAAAACAAAGGGCAGGATTTCTACAGTGCATTTCATTGGCTTTAGATTATTCAAAGTTTGGAGTCCATCTGCTGAGAAATGCAGGTCTCTCCTCTGTCCCCCCATTTTTTAAATTCATGTAGTGCTTTTACAACATTGTTGATATGATGTCATTAAGTTCTGTACTGATTATGGATCACTTGCTGGATAGTCATTGGTATATTAGTCTACATTGCAACGTGGCAAAGCGAATTATTCCCTTATTATGATTGTATTTTTATTATATGTAAAAAAGAGCATATAATGTGCTTAATAAAAAAAATTATATTATGCACTTTCTTTGCATGTGTCACAGGTTAAAAGTGTCTTATCCTGCTGAAATGTAATAATTGAGAGTGTTTATTGAAAATCTTTTTTCCAACGCACAGGATCCATATCAGTATATGTACACCATTTGCACATTTGTGTCTTATTCACAATATGCTGTGACAGAATTTAGTTTTCTGTTAAAATTTTAGAGATGTCTCTCCCCTGATATGTTGTATATTTTTTACATTTCCTAATTAGGCAAAAATAGTAAACAAGCATATATATTTAAAACAGCAGCTGATGGAAAGAACACTTCAAGTTTGAAGTGAAGGCCTAGACTCACTGTTACACAAACTTCATTTAACATACTTTGTCAAGTCACTAGGAATGTCAATGAAGGAGTGATTTTCCAATATGGAAGCTAAATCATAGGGAATGTCTTCTATGAAGGTATAAGGATCAGCCATAATATAAGTCTTCATAACACAAGACTTGTCATAAACCTGGGCTTTGCTTGAACCAGGACACATTCTTGAAACCAAAAACTAACTGTATAGTCACATTCTCTTTTGGCACATTCTCTTATGGCAACATTTGCATTTTTTCCATCAACCCCCTCTCTGACAGTTTAAATAGAAAGATAAGGAAACAAAGGCGCATCAAATAAGGAATTATCGACGTTAAGCAGTGTCCATTGTATTCTGAAATCATACAAACCCAAAAAAAAACAAATTAAGCATCCAAGTGGCCGAAATGCCAATATAGCTCACCTTGTGTTTTGAAAAGGCGGTATTGTAAAAGCGTTTATTTTAGCCGAAACCGTGGTCATCTCGACAACCCTCCCCCATCTCCAGATTCTAAGTGTTTTTTTTTCTCCGTTCCGAAGTGAGATTAAAAGCGGTCCGAACAATACTGGATATGGAATTCCACACTGCGGTGCTGTGTCCTCAAAGGAAGGCTGGCAGTGCCAGCATGGCATGGCATTGCCCCGGCACTCTGGACTCCCCCTGCTGGCCGACGCCAGCAGGGACACCCGCGGCCCGGCCACCTGATCTCTCTGCGCAGAATCAACGGGACCCGCTCGGCACTGTTCCTCCTGGAAGTGCAAAACAGTCCAGCTTACAATGAAAGGAGGAAGAGTTTGTTTTAAAAGCAGAGGGAGAGTCCCATCCTTTTTGCAATTTTAACGTCGGGTCTCTCGTTTCGTACCACGAAGGTCTTTTTGGAAAACACTACAATCTTTGCGTCCCGTCGGGGTTTGCGTCCGTGTCTCTTTAGGCGCAGGTGGTCACGGTCATGATGCTCCCCCCGCTGCCGCCGGCGCTGCCGCAGGAGCCGGGAGGCGAGCTGTGGCTGCCCGCCGCCGTCCCCGCCGCTTTCTCCGCCAGCTTTTTGTCCTTCTGCTTGAGGTGCACCTTGGCGTGCCGCTTGCGCTCGTCGCTGCGGGCGAACTTGCGGCCGCAGAACTCGCAGGCGAAGGGCTTCTCTCCGGTGTGCGTGCGGATGTGCGTGGTCAGGTGGTCGCTGCGGCTGAAGGAGCGCATGCAGATGCGGCACTGGAAGGGCTTGTGGCCGGTGTGGATGCGGAGGTGGCGGGTCAGCTCGTCCGAGCGGGAGAAGCGGCGGTCGCAGTTCTCCGCTGGGCAGGCGTGGGGCCGCTCGTGGACCGGGGTCTTGCTGGGGCGGTTGGGGTACTTCCGGGGACGGATGGGCTTGAGCGTCAGGGTCTGGGGAGGCTGGTGGTGCTGAGGGGCGTGCTGCTGGCCCCCTACGAACCCTGGGTGGATTTGCTGCTTGTCCTTGAAGGCCCGGATGGTCTCCAGGGGTGTGATAGGCGGGGGGTTGACCCGGATCGGGTCCATGCTTTGGAAGGGCTTGTGCTCCATTACGCTAACCTCCCCTTGGTGATGGAAAAGGTTGTAATCTGGAATCATGGAGAAGAGACTTCCATCCATGGAGGGCTTGCTAGTGGTGTGGTAGTCAGTGTTCGGGTAGGGCAGAGGGGTGGTGGTGGCAGGGCTGTGGAAGGACACCTGATCTTGGTACATGTCACTGCAGGAGGAATAAGCCGGCAGGGGAGTTCCGTACACCTGCTCCAGCTCTGAAGATTGGCCGCCCATGTTGCCGGCAGATGAGGTCTGCGTGGTGATGGCCCCAGGCGACGGGGACACCCCCAGGATCCCTGCGCTCACCAGGCTGATGATGTTGTTGTCTGAGCACCAGCCCGAACTGCCAATCCCACCCGAGGGAGGCGTGTCGAAGGCAAACTTGCCCAGGTAGGTCACCGTCTGTCCGCTGCGGTTGGGTGGGAAACTGGAACCGTACTGGAGTTCTGGAGTCCCCTTCTCGTTACCCATTCCCAAATCCATGATATTGTCTGAACAGCAGAAAGAGAGGGAAAACAAATGTCATAACATACCTACATCCAGTGACTCAGTCAACTAAAAAAAAAACTCAGACCGTCGAGCAACATCTCGTTATTTCCTCATCAACTTCAACACTGTATACCAACAGTTAACAAACTGTTACCAAAAGCATTATTTTATTGTTTGACAGAACAAAATCAGCTGTCTCTAGAATCACAAGACACGAGAGCCTGCAGTTCATCTCATCACTGTAGCCAAAGCCCGTGTGAACATTTTTGAGGCGTGTTCAGGGTTGCACAACAAAAAAAAAAGAGGCAGATTTTCTTTTGCTGGTATTACTGAGAGAAATAGAAAGTTCAGAAGAGAAAACAATGCAATCCATCACAAACCTGTTGATACAGTACGCTGTTGCCTGACTTAAGTCAAAGACAGACCGTCGCTGTGAGGGCTTGCTGTGACAGCTCTCGCGTCAATAAGATACTGCACACCCCTACAACTGAGTCACAGCCCTCCCTTGAGCAAGAGTATCGAATTGTGTGGTGGGTTAAAGTGAAAAGTACAGACTCCTCTGAAAGGTGCATCTTTGGGGGATGACATATGAATCTTTCCCAGCTACCTGATCTGGAGCCTACATTTACTGTTGTCCATATTATTGATCTTTAGTTTAGGAATGATTCGTTTCAGATTTGTATTGTTCTACAATAATGTAAGCAAAGGCACTGACAAATCACAACAACCATATGAAAACTACCGTCCGTCTTATAGCTTCTCAGCACATCTGTATGAGCTGAGCTGGAAGGCATTTAACCTGCTTGGAGTAAATATACTACAACCCTGGCAAACAGAAAATGTCAAAATTGCTAATGCTTTAAAAACCAAACAGAATCCTGTGGTATACCAATGAAAAGCACTGTGTAGATGAACATGTACAAAGGTGTAGATGTGTCATACACACTTACACAAGACTTGTCTTGAAACTAAATGTTTATTTTATAACAAGAAGCAGAGGACATGGTTTTTAATTGCTTGCTTCATCTGTGGTATTGTGGCATGCCTTAAAAATAAATAATGTACTCAATATACATTTTGTAACAGACGTGCATTTTTAAAGACAGCTGCATCTCAAGCAAAAGCTCCGGCCAATAATTGTGCCTATGATGTAGACATGAAGTTTGGAGAGTGTGTGTACAGAGAACTTCCATTTTAAAATGAGCACTCCCAAATCTAGTGGGAATTGTTTGGTTTTCCTCTCAACTGTTTTGCTTCCCTTGCTGTAATAATAAGCCTTCTGTTTAAGATTCTGCATCAGGCTCTGCACAATATGCATAGCCAAGCTACTAGATCCCTCTGTGTTTTGTGCCCATTTGTTTTGTGCTTGGTGTTTTGTACAGTATATAGTAAATGATGTCATTATATGGAAGACCTCTCCGTAACACTATTCAGTTCTAGCATTTGCAATTCAGTTATCATAGATGCAATACAAACTAAAACAGAAACATAAATGTACTTATTACACATATTTTCTAGTATTTTCTAATGTTATGAATTTACTTCATGTATTAATATGTCAGAGAGAAGAAGATACAAGGTATCAAAAAGATACAAACATATATTCATCTACCGTATAAAATTTGTCTTTTAAAAACCAGGAATTTACTTGGATTTCAAAATGATATCCCTCCCTCATTAACAGGCTATTTTTAAATAATTATTTTGGAATTCAGTTTATTGTATTTCCAGAATAAAGTACTTATAGAATTTAGTCTTATGGATATACCTGGCTTTGATAATCCAAATTATATAATCCAGTACCTGGAAGTAAAAACTGGTGAACAATAAACAAAGAAATAGTTGATTTTATCATATAATATTAATGTATAGCTGAAGAGGAATTAACCCTTAGCTGTTTTTGAAGAGCTGTCTTCATTTTACATATGTTAACATTAGAAAACAAAGGATAAACACAGGGTAGGACTAACATTTCAGATCAAGCACACAGTGTATTGCTAAGCAATTAATTCAAAACGTTTGTTTCTTTAGTAACTGCATTACACATGAGCTGATGAAATGTAAATTTATTGGCAATTCCAACATGTGCTCATTCAGAACCTTCAAAAGTCAGTTGAGTGGCCTGGGAGAAATTTACTTGAAGAGACAGACCACTAACGCATTCCATTCCACCAGCCAGCTGTTCAAAGCAGGGCTCTGTAAAGCAGAGTGGCTGATTGAATGCACAAGGAAAGAAGTGTTAAGCAAAAGCATTTTTTAAGGAAACCTTCTTAACTATAGCTAAAATAGTAGGTCTCTCAAGTCTATAAACTATTACCCCTTCAATGAGACTTAAAGTTGCTTCAACCAAATTTGCAAAAACCATTCGGCACAGATTTCTGTTCTGATCCCCTTTTGATATTTTGATTGATTAATTGATTGATAATTATGTGACTTGATGATTAAAACGAAGACTGGTTCTCCTTCTCATATGAAGCCTTATAAATATCACCAATATAGTCAATTTCATTTAAAGGTTTACACTGACAGAAGGGGATTAGAATGGGGAGAACATACCTGATTCAAGCATTTGGTTTCATTTTTAATTGCACATTATTGTATCAAATGTCCTGTTATGACAGATATAAAACAATATGAAGAAAAGCATGTCTATGGTCATGTCACAAAACGTGCACAGAGTACTTTAATTTTCTGCTACAGGAATTGCCCCTATGTTGGCTCCTTGTAAAGGAACTGAAATGATATGGGATCTGTTTAGAGGTAAACTAAAACAGCAGTATCTGAAAGAACAATAATGGACAAATCTAAGTGTAATGAAGGGTTCAATCCCTGCCTCTGTTTTAAAATGCATACATTCCCAGTTTCATTCCTACTTATTTATGACTAAATGTGTTAAATATATCACTAATAAGTGTTGAATCAGGAAAAAGACAATCCAGTGGCAAATACGTGCTAAAAACCAGAATAAGTTATTTTTAAACACAGGCTTGTTTTGTTGATATTGCCTCTACAGTGTGCACGATCTGAATAGACACAGTCTATGCTGTATTCATGTATTTTGATGATGTTATTTAGAGTTTATTATGGATCTCTTCTGAGTAGTTTCACGAATGGGGGAAAAACATTAATTTTTATTGGTGTTTAAATCAACTCAGCCTTAGTTGGGTTGAGTAATAGAACTCTCCGCAGCTCTCCGTTGATCTCAGACTTTATATATTGGGAAAGAGACCCATCTTTTTAAACTTTTTTTACCCAAACCAAAACATAACTCAGATAAGGAAGAAAACTTGAATTGCTCTCATACAGGACGTGTCTTCGGGAATGCAGTATCGTTTTAGTCATAAAACTACAGAGACGACATAATGGCATTCAGATTCGACTCGTTTAAAGGGACAATCGCTCTTTAAGTAAAGACAACGGGGGTCAAGTCCTACTTTTGATATTAAAATAAATACAAATCAGAAAACACAACCCCCCTCCTCCGGAAAATCGAATGAGAATGACAACTCTTGCCTTAACACGAATCTCATACACAAAGTGGTTGGGTTTCTTTCGTCAATATTTCATTGTTTCCTCGTTGGATTAAGCGAAATAGCAGATTTTGTTTCCTCAGTTGTGTGTGATTCAAAAAAAAAAAAATTTGACCTAAAAATGTTTCCGCGGTCATAAAACAAGACACTAACTGCACTTCCATGTAAAAACATCATTCATTTAAAAAAAATGATTTTACTGGATTCATCGGTTAATTTAATGTCACAAATATTATTTTTTCATACGATCAAATATCCCTAACGAGTAGTAAAATGCAAAATTACCGTTCTTTGTTGAATCTTAAAAAAACACGAATATGCATCTATATGAAGCGCACACTTTATTGACAATTGGACAGTTCACGCTTTGAAAATTAATACAGTGTATATACGCGTATCTTTTTAAATTAGCTATTAATCTCCTACTCCTGAAATGTACTATAGTGTTTCACGTGTACGGAAATACAGGACCATTTTCTCCTAAGCAATCGCTTTGATGATCTTCATGTATTTTTTTTATTTTATACAACACTTTCCGTGATGAATCATCTCAAATCACTTTATAATAAAACAATCAACAAAAGAAACAGGTAGGATGCTGAAGACGGTTTTCCATGTGCGTAGTCAAAACTATAAAGAATCTTCATGCGGGCAGAGCCTGTACGTACTGTAGATCACCTCAAGAACTATGAAACAGGCGCCTATCACCTCTGCAACTTCGTTATATTGTTACGTACATTTTTTCTAAGTTGAAACATTGGTTCCGGTGTTTAAAACTGACTTGACACCCGAGAGCCGTGTCTCTATAGCGTATTTGCTTATTCGCTGTCAAGTACTTCAGGAAGACCGAAAAAAAAACGTGTCACCGAAAGTAACAAGGGGATCATATAGAGAATGTAACACAATAGAAACTGTATAGTCAGATGGTTTACTGTACTGCACATTGCCATTGTACATGGTTCCACCCACATTTCAATACACACGCACGTATTTATACATATATGTTACATCTGTGTGTAAACACGTGGAATAGATGTCTTTAATTTGGAATTTCTTATGTAAGTGACTGTGGCTCACCGCTCCGTCAAATAAATTTACCCCCAATGAAAAGTAGATAGTGTACGTAGGTATGCTACAGTATACTTAACAGACATACTCAAATGTAACCGAGACTGATGTATGCCTTATATCGTACGCACTGTCACGTTTTAAGGCAATCATAGTAAAATAGAGCCTATTTGTAACAGGTTGGTGATTTTAAAGGACGTCCAGCGTATATCGTTTTTCTACGCGCAGACATCGGGTCTATCCTTAAGTACATGATACGCCGCGCAATCGTAACGAAACGGGAGAGTTCTGTAAGTGGAACAAGGCAAGATCATAAGCTTCGCATTTTCGCAAAATTTCATCTCCTCCGAAGGCGTTGAGTTCCTAGCCGAGGCCGACGGCTCCATCATCGCTTCATTACCAGTACTTAAAAATACTGTCTCTGGAAAACTGCGCTGCGCGAAAACAGGTGCTCGGCTCTCCGGCGCTGAGAAGCACTCTCAGCACTTTTAAGACAACTGTTGCCCACACTTCGCTGCCGAGATGCGTGCAGTAGTTACAACGAAGCGCAGCGATTTCAGGAGCTGGTATCGCACACCGTTCAACCGCCACATCTGCAACTGTTTTCATCCTTACCTGTATTCATCTGCGAATAGTGAGAAATAGTATCCGTGCTGGTGAAAATGTTCATAGACGTAGGAATATCCTCTTCTGGGTAAAGACCATCGGGAATCGTATTTATTAAACTGCTCATGGTAAGAGGGAGTTTGTCCGCCAGTTTCCCTGTCATAGCAGTTTTTCAGTCTATCATAAATGGAGACGTACAGGTATCCGTACAGATACACCAGCTGTATTTTCAAAATGACAACACGGTAGAAGATCTACAGGGGAAAAGGAAAGAGAGAAATCCCAGGTATGATGTTGTAGATCCAACAGAAGTTCGCGACGAATGCAATGCTCTGTCTTATCCTTGAGAGCGAAATATATGATGACAGTAAAAAAATATATTTTCCTTTAATGAGTGGTTTTTGTTGGGTTGTTGTTTTTTTTTCTAAGTCTCTGAATCAATGAAACGGTGCTACCAGTTGCACTAGTGTAGCGCAGCTCAGTGTATTGCTCAGACAGGGAACTCCAACGCTTGCTGGTATTAAATAGGGGGACGGAACAACTCTGTGACGTAGATGACCATTTATGGATACACAAAGCTTTGTGTGCTCACCAGACGTCACAATGGAAGTACCTCATAGTGGAACATTAGAGGCGGCAGCAGGAAGATGGCATGCTAGCAAGTTTAGCTCTAGGGAAGTAGGAGCTTTTAACAGTGACAAGACTCCAATCGGAGATTTATGGGCAGCCAGGTTCTCTATCGCGGTGTGCACCTGCCGGTGCTGAATCGATGTTGTTGGAAATGCAAGCGTGCTTGGACTATTGCTTTAATGTGTTAATGGACGTTGCAAAATGTTCGATGGTGAAGGATGACAGTCGGCGTTTATCGCTTTCTGCCCGCAGTGCAATTACGGTACTACAATTAAGTTAACGCAGTTTTAAGTAAGCCCCTCATCTAGAGGTTTTCCTCAAGCGCTATGCAACCGGGACTCCGTGCACTTGCACCTTTGCAAGACACGCGCGGCTACTTCGTGTTCGTGTTAATTGCCGCTTCGTCAACAGCTCTTTAGATGGTGCAATATTTAAAGGTTGCAATTGTCATGTGCACAGATCGCGGTGCAGGCTAATTCGGGGCTTGTGGTTAGCCCACAAACAATGCGCTGGCTATATGCTATTTGTCATTACGTTGGAGTTGATGCAGTTCCAACAATGACTAGCAATGCAGCATTTATTAAGATGAAGTTGTTTTCAGGCGGCCCCGGTAAATGCATAAACCTAGAAAAAAAAGTCGCGAGACGACCCTTTCCATTTGAGATTTTGGATTGTAATGAATTCAAAAGCCACAATTCAAATAAATTGCAACAGGAAGTGCAAGCCTTCGCGGCATCTATGAATCTGAAACTGGCGATTCGTAAGCTGCTCCGGTGGCAGACGCGTTCATTTACAACCGCTATTACTTGTAATAATATCTATTTATGCATCCACTGATTTAAGCAACCACCTTTCCAGATATGCTCGCTGGAGAAAGAGATAAGGAGGTAAACACAGATAAAACTGCACATAAAACTTATGCCGACTAAAAGGGTATGAAATCAACACTAAAACAGACCCATTATAAAATACATAGTTTTACGCATTTCACGTCTATTAGAACGCCAAATCGTTGCATTTCACATTTTTTTTAACGATGGATTTCAGATTCTGAACACGATTGCTGCGACACGCCGATGAGGATGCCACTTCAACAACAACAAGAAATCTATCTTAAAAATCGGGTAACCAGTAAGGATGTCAGATGCCATAGAAAACGGGAGTTTTGCGATGGTGAACGGCGGACGCGCCGCAGTCACCCAGACCGGGTGCTCGGGTCACTCTCAATGGAAAGTGTCTGCGGACAGGTTTAGCGTGGTGGACTGCTGTACCATGAACCTCAGGCATGGAGAGCACTGGAACCTGTTCTGACCAGTCATGTTTTGTCCATTCTGTAAAGCTATTTGAGATTGTATTGAGGGTATCTAGTCATCTAGGTGCTCTCCGTCGATCTGAGATCGCTGTGACCCCCGTGCCATTACCATGGGCGGTGTAACTTATCTAGCAGTCAGCCCAGTCCATTCACGTAGCTGGAGGTCGTTCAGACTTAGACGTTGAATAGAGGATGGAGTGAGCCGTTCTCAGCAGTCACCTCGGGGTGCTCTGTGGACATTAGGTCAGACCTCGTGGTCTCCTGGCTCGTGCCACACCACAGTAGCCCCTGAACCTTCTCATAGTTGCGCCACAAAACTACGGTGTGTTGTGTTTGTTTTTTGGTGGCCTGCTATTGTATACAGAAGGTAATTCGCTTTTAAATAGCCGCAATTATATGCTGGCACAGATAATTGTTCTAGAATTCAGAGTGGGCAATTTTAATGGAAATGGTTTTCACTAATGCTTCTTTTAACGGGGATGTATAATTGAAATAATATTAATTTACAAGCCTATATGTGAATGTATGGTTGCTGTAATGTGCTTTTCAAATTTATATAAAAAAATAAACTTGGACTTTTTGTTTCCTGGATTATTATACAGGCCTGTATTGACTTGGGTCACTTATCTCACCTCCCCCCTCCTTTTGGGATACGTTATTTTGCAACAATATCGAGTGTTTCAGCCTAGAGCATTATTGAAGATTAAAAAGAAAGAAACTTTCAAAAGCCAAAACAAAACTACCGTCGTTCCAGAAATCTGCAGGAAGTGTAGATACTCCCTCCATTTTTTCTTCAGATGGTCTAAGGAATTATGTGTGCTTGTTGACGGGTTTTAAAACGAGTCATTACAATCCATGGGTCTGGAGATGTGCATAACGATGAAATAAAACTCAAAACGATGTACTTTTTCAGTGTATACTGGCTCAGACTCAACAGATGCTACTTTTTCTGAACTGCGAGCACAGAGGCGTGATTGTTTGAAAACAGTGTTTACAACCCAGTACATTTCAAAACCTCCAGGGAGGGGAAAAGGAGTTCTGCAGGACAAAGATTTTTAATTACACAGACTTAATCGCTTGTAAACATTGCAAGTGCTCCGCAGACCCGCAGACTTGAGCTGGAGTGCCCAGCCAAAAGCTCGAGCCTGAACTGGAAGCCCCAAATAAGGCGCGAGGATCCGGCGCCGCCCCTTTCTCTCTCGATTTGGTTAGAAAAGTTCCGGTTAGACGAGCTGCAAAGTGGAAAAGCGATCGGAACCCGCAGCCTTTAAAGGAACCGCAAAGGACGAAACGTCATGGATCGGATTTCACCAATTTAGAAACAAGAAAGAAAAAAAAAGTCTTATCTGCGCCTTTTTTAAAAGTAATAATTTTTGCAAAGGAACCGAGCGACTTTCCTTGTTTGTTGTTATTGTGTCGCGTTTGTCTTCTATTCTGAGCAGAAGGGAAAGTCCGGTTAAGTTGCTTTTTAAATATTACAATCATGATTTCATTAGCTCAGCGTTCTCCATACTTCCCATTCATACAACACCCATCTCTTGTTGTTGCCATTCCCATATTTACTGTAGTCTCACGGTAACGCGGTAAATTTACTTCATCCAATCATTTTATCTGTGGCTTGGGGGCAGAGGGAGTGGTGCCTTTATTTTTCAACTTTTAAATTATGCTGTTCATCGCCGGGGTCCGGAGTCCCAGTTTAACTCAAATCAGAAATGAAATGGTCTTCTTCGAACACACCCTTCTGAACCGGCCAGCTGTGTTTCAACTCGTCTAGGGCTTCGCCAGGTCGCACTCATGTTAATTGTTTTGTTTCCTCTCCAAAATGATAAACACATACCGGCAAAGTATTATTAAATAATATTAAAGTTTAAACATCTCGTATTAAATATTTTTTACATTTTCTAAAGTTATTTGTCACAACTATGCACGCGCAAAAGATTCGGTTGGGGAATTTGTATACCGGCCCCTAAACTGTGCATTAGACTCATTTTTTTGAACAGTGAGTACATTTGAACAAGAATTGTAATTATAAACAAATAAAACCGCGTATGTCATCGCGTTTTCATTTGTGAGTAGGGCAAGTTGTCGTCCTCTTCAGTATTTCAAGCCGGCGACATTGACATTGAGGGATAATCAGACTCTCGGTGCGCGTTGACAACATCCCACTAGGCTTCATAAACTAGTACTCTGACTTGTATATTTGATACGTTCCAGTTTCAACACACCGATTTCTGTTTAGGCAAAAGGGCGTACACATTTCACAGGCTGGCCCACGTTTCATGAACTTGGCCAAGGTGCGCTGCGCTTCGAAAGCGTGAAAAAGCGTGACTTCTAAGGTGTTTAGAAAAACGTTATCCTGAGAGAGAGGTTTGCGCCCCTGGTTCTACAGAGTCCCTCCCTATAGTTTTTGAACCCATTAGTCAAGATTAAAGCCAGCGTCTATACACATGCAGGAAATGTGCCCAGTGTTCAATAAAGTAATTCCGGGCTCAGGATAAACAAACTACAGACGACTCTTTTGCTCTGCAGGACTGGAGCTACGGACACTTGTGTTATACAGAACTCCCAGTAAGGGTAAAAGAAGCTAAACGACAGCTGAAATCCGGGATCATTAAGTGATAAGGTGGACAGGACTATACATTGGAGTAGCCCCACATGTGTAGCATTGATTGTTAAGCTTTATTCAGCTGTATTGAGAGGAGGGGCAACTTTAAGCGCTCCTGGCCCACAGAGACCTTCGCACGCTAAGACTCTGATAGTTGATAACTAACAGTAAACGGACTGTGGGACAACAGCTTCAAGCCGGACAAACACTGCTGCTCATTGGCGTGTTAGCCAATCAAAAGAAACAACTCTCTCAGGGGAAAAATGAATGGTTTTATGTCACACCAAAGTGTCACTTACTACCGTCGGGCTGTAATTAGTTTGCTATATGTTACTTAACAAACAAAAAAGTGCTGGCTATCAGCTCTTAAAGGTCAACTATATGTAATCAACTACAACCCCCCCAAAAATGAGACGAACCTCCTCACTGTCAATGCTGGTGTAATGGGATCTTTGAATCTTTAATTCCATTAGAGAGAGCAGGTCTTCTCAAGGGTCTCCTTTATCTGCATGGCACAGGAAAGCACACATTGAAAAGTTATCTATTTTAGCAGGGAAGAAGGGAATGATTAGTTTAAAAATTGGGAATTGTTTCAGCTTACTGTGTTCCAGATGCAGGCCTGAACACTCATTATTTGGTCTGGGTATTTGAGAGAGGTGGACTGTGTTTTCTAGCCACCTGGATTCTCCTTTTAACCAACCCACCTGAAACGCTTTATATAATAATAATAATAATAATAATAATAATAATAAAAATAATAATAGTTCCTTACACTTATATAGCGCTTTTCTGGACACTCCACTCAAAGCGCTTTACAGGTAATGGGGATCCCCTCCACCACCACCAATGTGCAGCCCCACCTGGATGATGCGACGGCAGCCATAGTGCGCCAGAATGCTCACCACACACCAGCTATCAGTGGGGAGGAGAGCAGAGTAATGAAGCCAATTCATAGATGGGGATTTTTAGGAGGCCATGATTGGTAAGGGCCAATGGGAAATTTGGCCAGGACGCCGGGGTTACACGGGGTTAGACATATGGCTCCCTCATTCACAGAAGGCAATCCAAAAAGACACAAGACTAGTTAGACTCTTACGTTGACCTCAGCACTTCTGACTGATAAAAAACATGACATGACCAATGCATACAAACCACATCATGGTCGTCATGGTGTTAATTCACATTAGACAGAGAAAAGCTAGGTTGGACGTACAGCCTTCTAACCTTTTTTCCATGTTCTCCCCAGTATAAATTTCAAACTACATCATGTTACCAA
Source organism: Lepisosteus platostomus (assembly GCF_059453375.1). Classification (NCBI taxonomy): domain Eukaryota; kingdom Metazoa; phylum Chordata; class Actinopteri; order Semionotiformes; family Lepisosteidae; genus Lepisosteus; species Lepisosteus platostomus. The sequence continues at coordinate 5,575,578 of NC_142613.1, forward strand.
CATTTTAAATGTGTGCATATTCAGGTGACAATGAAAATCTGAGACTGTCATTGCACAATGTGGGTTCAAAGCTGGCTCAGGACCTGACTGGACCTGGCTTGTTTGACTCAGTTTAGCCGTAATAAATATTAATGGAATACAGGCATAAACTGCAGGAACCCAGAGCCTATCCCGGAAGCATAGGGCACAAGGCATGTCTGCACTCTGGGCAGGGCACACACATACAGGCACTCAGAGATCACACCATATAGAGACTCCAGTTAACTTAGCCAGCATGGCCTTCGAAAGCTGGAGCATACAGCACAAAGCCAGATGAACACAGAGAGAACATGCAAACTCCACACAGAAGGCCCTCAGGCCCGGCATCATAATCAGGACTCAAGAACTATGAGGCAGTGTCTATAACCATCACACCGCCCTGCTGCCTTAATTATAATCAAACAACATTGCATAAATGCAATTTCAATGTAAAACATTCCATTTTGTCCAGATTTCTCAAAATGCCCCTATATGGCTCTTCGTCTGAAGATTTAATATATACATAAACTGTTTAGCTTCTGGAAAGACTGAGCATTGACATTTACACACATTGCAAATTATTCATTTCACCTGAAATTACAAGTCAATGGAAAGCAAATTCGACAGCAGCAGTTGAGATGACTTACATGGTGAAAGATAGTTCTTTCAGTGCTATAACTGCTCATTTAGGAGCATGCTGACAGATACCCTGTGAAGGCCGAAGCTGCTTCCCCATTAGTCATGGTGTCCTGATCTGAATCACTGTGATCAGATTAAAACTACAAAAATGTCTCATTTTCAATTTCTTTCTGCCCCGACCACGTTTCTCCCAGTAGTGGTATACCCAACTGAAAGGTCACCCCAGCACCCGAAAGGAACAACAGTGTCTCACGGATTCGCCAGATCTTCGGTCCAGTGAATGATCTTGATCAGGCAACACCGTGATGCTTCCCTCACAAACCAGAATGAAGGGTTTTTCCTTCGGCAAATAGATCTGATCACTGGGACTTCCATAGCACAGCGGGATTAAATCGCCTGTAGGCAGCATCTTTCAATGGGCTGGTGAGCTCTTTGTATTTCTGTTACCGTGACGGATATTCATCAGTCTGGCTTTCAAACAACATAGTCCCTATGTTTAGTAAAAAGAAGTACACTGTGTTAATATTTATCTCATGCTTTGCCCCCCCGCCCCCTCCCTCAGGATGTAATAGCTAAGCTAAGAATTAATAAAATTATCCAACTGTCACAGCACACTCTGGGGCCTGGGTTCAATTAGCAACGTGCAAGCCGCGTGGAGTTTGCATGTTCCTCCTGTGTTTGTGTGAGTTTCCTCAAGGTGCTCCGGTTTCCTCTCACAGTGTAAGCACATACTGGTACTGTAGGTTAATTGACTTCTGGGGAAACTGGCTCACTGTTGTGAGTGTGTGCGTGTCTCTGTGTCTCTGCCCTGTGATGGACTGGCGTATCCTGCTTTGTGCCTATTGGCTTGCTGGGATGGGTTCCAGCTCCCCACAACTCTGAACTGGATAAAATGGATGGACGTTTGCACCTGCCCCAGCTATCCTGCTGGCTTAGAAGGACTTTCTTGATAACATTATATGGCTAACAATTGTGGTGTTACTCAGGCCAGTCCAAACCTGTCCTGCCAGAGACAGAGCCTAGAAACCAAACTATCTGCTTGATAGTGTTACCTGAGCATTGCTAATGGGTCAGAACCTTAAACTGGGGAAACTTTCATGTGCACAGCCTACTAATCACCAGGTGACCTACAACTGTGATCAATCCTTCTGGAGTTTTTCACAATTAGCAACTTTGGGCTTGAATAAATAAAAAAAAAGTACAGCTGGCTCGGAAAAACAGCTTTCATTAGGGAAAAAATAGAAAATGATATTTTAGTATTTTAGTAAATTAAATATTGTTAATGTTAAGATTCCCCTACTGGAGAGAGTTACAGAATAGACTTGAGTGGGAGATGGTCTGACTCACTCTCTGTGGTTTTTGGCAAAATTAATGAACTGGGGTCCCCAGTGGGCTCAGGAAACCAACACGAGGCATAACGTGTAGGTGAACAGCGTCCCCCGGGATCCCGGACGGTCTGGATATTCCCGTTGAATAGAGAGCGATGGAACATGCAGAAGTACAGATTCCATTAAATAATCGTACAAGTTCTAGGACAGCTAAAACACAGATCGGGCGACCCTCTGTCCCTCTCCTCCCCTTCCCTTTGACACTTTCCTAAAATCCGAACCCTAAAACATTATAGCTTTGTATTTATCCCCTGTAAAATGTGACAATTTTTGTGGGAGGGCCGAATTATAATACTGATTTTGCAAGGGCGAGAATAAAATACGACATACCGAAAGTTTGTCATAAAACATGAATCATAAATACAGATTATTGTAGATGTTTCTCAATATGGTTACTAATTCATATTACTGTAAAAATGAAGCTCTGTGTATTGACGGACTCATTGCAGGAAGTAACATTTACCATTACGTGAATTTCTGGCGCACTCGAAACAAACTGAAAACGACATTAATTACAATATAGTTGTGAGGATTTCATTCGTGGCGTGGAGTTATTATTCAAGTCTGATGCCAAATACCAGTGACCAAGGGAAACTTTTACCCATTGTGACAAGGCAAGTGAAAACCAATGCTAAGCGATTTGAATATTCTTCTGACAAAAAGAGGAACTGGTAGAGACGCTTTTTCCACTAACAAAAGCGGTACTATTTCCCTTCCGTTGCACACTCGAGCGCGAGCACGCGTACTGTACACACACACATTCAACATCCGTCGCAGACGCTCTCCTCATACCAGTAAACGTCGGGCAAAACACCCGAAAACACCGCAGTTGTGCAGGTGTTTAAACATAACGGGTCAATTAATATTACAGAGAAGATTTAGCTCTTGAAAGAGCAAGCGATACCACAACCAACCGATTCTGTTCTTCACCAATTTGCCGTAATCACATCTAAAGACAGTGATATACCGGGTGAAATGGTAACTGGAATGTACTGTCCAAACCGCTGGCTGTAGGCTCAATATCGTGATGTTGATTGTAATAGTAAAATGCATATTTGTGTTACAATCAAAACCTTTTCTTGGGTTAAAGGCATCAAGCTGAACATGATAAAAATCATGATTAATTATATCCCATCAGTGATGCTGATTTTTAACGCTACAGGTCTGCAAGTATTCTGAGCTCTTTTTTTCCAGGCAAAAATTGTTACAGCAATTGTGACGTTTTTTCATGCACATTTTCTTTCTTAAGAACAATTAGCATGAAAACTATTGAAAAGCTGATTGAAATAAGGTCTGGATTACATGCTACACCCAATTATAATAGCTTTTTAATCAGTAATTAATTAGTAATAAGTAATTAAGAATGGTTTCGTCTTTGCGCTCAATAGAAACCCAAATACAAGGCTGTAATCTGCCACTGGAAGATTTGTTGAAAAGTTGATTTCAGTCTGGGTCCCGGTGTTCGGATTGTCTGATGGAGATGACCACCAAGATTGACCACGAGCAACAACATTTAAAGAGGAACAAAATTCCACCCTCACCTTCTCCGGAGCCTGAGTCTACCAGTGTATTGTACTAAGAAATAAAAAAGCTGTTTTAAAGTTGCGATTGTCCAAAGGAAAATTTAAGCATTTTACAACAGATGTGGTAAAATACCAGACACCCCCATTTCATTACCCTGTAAGTGTATAACTTGATCACCTGTCAAGGAATCAGCCAACTAAAAATGTTTCCTGCACAATTCTGCAGTGAAGTGATTTGGAAGGGCCTATGTTCGACTGTCCCTGTATCAATCAATATTTTTGATTCCCTTATTGGTCTTCTCCTGCCCAGAGAGCATTTCTTTATTTTGAGTATATTAGTAAACTAAGGATTGCGGCGTCCTGTGTTCACTCACAAGAACGTAAGAGAGAGGAGGAGGGCATTTAGCTCACCTATCCCTTTTGACAGCAGTTCATTGATCCTTGGATCTCATCCAGCTGTTTGTTGTTGAAGCTGGGTAGTTTGTTCCACGCTCCCACAACCCTTTGCGCAAAGAAGTGCCTGTTTTTCTTCTTCCCCTCTGTGGGGCAGCTCCACTGCTGGCTGTGTTCTGCTCCAGCTGGAGGCAGCAGATGCAGGAGAGTCAGGGTGAGGTGGGTGGTGCTCTCGAAGGGAAATAACCTTTTTGGAAGGAGCAGTTTGGACAAAGAATCGTTCACTGCCTGGCTAACCCACACCCCCCATTACCATTATCTACCTCCCTCTGTTCTCTGCTCTTTCTACACCTGAGTATAGCCCCCCCAGCAATGAAAAGTCCCCGTTTCTTCACCAGCCACATTGCACAATTAGAGGTTTCTAATGCAATTACATAATCAACCCATCCCTACGGCCAATTATGGAAGTTTCTGCAGGAAGTGTGAGAGGTGATGCAGGAAGCCGCAAGGCCAGATTCAAAGAAAGACTTACAGAACAGCAACAAAAGCATCTTAATAAAAAAAACACAATACTATTTTCCCCACATCATGTTTTGCAGGGCCTTCTTCTTATACTGTATATGCTGTATGTAGGTGTGCAGAATGAATCATCTTAAATATTCCAGACCGGACATGTTTGCTTGGCAGCGGTGGCCCTCTCTGACTGAGCACCCCGACTTGTTTGCATGTGGGGATTCCGTGGAATCACCAGCCGACAAGAGATCATTATCTAGCTATTTAAATATACAGTGGGAAAAAAAAGACACAACCACAATATCATATTCAATCAGCGAAAGGCCCGTGTTCTCAGGTAACACACGCAACTTACCTCCCTGAAGACTTACATCGCAAATATTGTTGTTATATAACAATTGTCCAGTTCCTAATATTTTCTTTAAAATGTTAAAATACAGCTCAGATACAGGAGGTGAATGGTATGAAACGACAACATTTGCACACGTGCTTTGCCAAGTTGACACTAGAAAGTCAAACTCATTCAAATCCAGAGCAAGCTCTTTCTCTCTTCCCCCTCTCTAACCTTTGGAGATTATGTTAATTTTCGATTTAATTTAAAGACTATAAACTCCATGTACGGATATTTAAAGAGATTGTTAAATTCTGATAAAGCTGCAAATATCTGGCTGGAAGAGGAGGTGTATCCTCGTAGGCCCAGGAAAATCCCTTATAACACAATGGTAGCAATTAGTGTGCAAGCGGATAGCTCTGCAAACCATTTACATTTCAGACATACATCAGCCAAAATGGTAAATGGACTCAAACAGGCGTGAGGCTGTTCCACTAGAGGGCGATACAGAGTCTTGAGGCAATAAAAACACTGTGATTACAATGAGGATGGTATATTCTTGGTGGCATAACTGTGGTTTTATGAGAATGGTCAGGTGTAGGCAGACCTGGTTAAGTGCCAGGTTCCTATAGGTTTTAGAGGCATCTTTCACGTATCACCTGAATAAGATCTGATAAACAGAGCTGACTGTACGTCTTACTCAGTTAGTTGGTTGGATTAAGTCATTAAGGGCTGAGATGGAATGAAAATCAGAGGCAAGCAACAAGAGAACTGATGCTCCAGGCGCTACGATTGTAGACTCAGCCTCTTTGATAACAAATCTTCTGGTTTTGAAGGTGAAGAACCTCTATTAATGACTCTGGAAAGCTGACATGAGAAGCATTTGCAAACAGGGTTAATCAAAACAGTATGTCTGGAAGTATCCTTTTATATTGTGAGAGACACATTAACTAGCACAGGGCCCTGTTCCATCAGGACATTCCATCCTTCATTTGTTTCACATTCCACATTTCATCAGGGCATTTTGTTATTTCCCTGGGTGACTCTGTCATGTGACATGGCAGCGGTTGACTGCAGTGTCATCTATCCATCTATACTTAGCACAATACTGGGTCACACTAGGCCAGAGCCAGACCTGCCAGACAATGGGTATAAGGCAGGGTACGTCCTGGATGGAGCACCAGTTCCTTGGCATGGCACGCCCACACTTGGTGGACTATTCAGAGATGCCAGTTCACCTATACAACATAGTTTTGGATTGTGGCAGGAAACCGGAAGGTCTGGACACAGGGGGGGCATACAAACTCCACACAGAAGGGCCAGTTTGGAATTGAACCAGAGACCCCTGGACCCCAGCGCTGATCACCAAGTCATCAGGCCACCAACAATGCTAGCCACTACCACAGAAACAATGCCTCTTTTTGCCAAGGAAATAGACAGTACACCTTCAAGTGTTCATTCAAGCTTCAGGCTTCCTTTATATCACAGATAGTCACTACTGGTCCTGTAGGGCCATGTCTTCTGCTTTTCGTTTTATGCTGAAGTCACAATGACTTTGTTTGAATCAATTGATCAATCAACACGTCTGTATTCTCACCGTTGTTGAGGTTTATTAGTTAGCTGTAAAACCAGCCATTGTAGGTAAGGAATGAATATCAGTGATCAGCCTGTGTCAAACAGGCAGTGTTGATCAGTGTGAATTGCTGTGTATCTAAAGTTTCTTGAATTATCTTGCAGTTTGCCCAGGATCTTGTCTGTTGATCTTTCAGACAGACCATTATGAATGCTATGATGCTATGTTTCTGAAACCATCAATTTAAAAAAGATGACAGCGTGGCAGGACGATCTACAAAAACAGGACAGGTGGTGTACACATTTAAAAAATACACTAGAACAGGATCGCAAAACATTCCACCAAACTCCAAACCAGCACAGCAAAATTAAGCAACAATTGTACTTTCACTGTGTGAGATCTATTTTTAAGCCTGATACTGAATGCATTATTCACACCAAACCACCCTAAAAGTCACAAAGAAATTACATATAAGCTTTTTCATTCAGGCCCATTTGAATTCTCAATTTCTTGTCCTCCTTAATTTTGTCCCTTACTCTTGCCGTACTTTACCTGCAGTGATGCAACGCCGCCTTCGATTCACATTTTGCTGCCAACCCGCAGATTTTGTTTCAGATTCTTAAGTGAGTTCAGAGCCCTAGTGGGTTAAGCTTTTCCTCTGTCTTTTCGTTTTTGACCAAATCAAATTAGTGGTCCTTACTGCAACCAATGAGATTAAAAAACAGGGTCGTTTTCGTTTGTAAATGCTAATTATACACATCCCATTGCTGTGGGCTCATGGAAGGCTCCTGCTGCTAGGGGATAAGTGACAGATGAGAATAGGAAATGAGCCTGGTGTTTATGCCAAAGGTCATCTGGTTCCATTTACTTGCAACCAGTCTTGCCGGGTTGGGCTGCAGCTCCGCTATTAGGCTCGATGTGTGGAGGGGGTGGAGGACCCTGTCCTTATGTGTGTCGCCACTGCATAATTCCGTGTGTCTGACCAGGGGTTTATTGTTTGGATTCAATTTGTCATAGTATAACATTAGTCTCTTTTGAACTGCCTCACCCCCCACTTCTGCCATCTGCCCACTTGCAGAACGCAAAGTGCTGAGGACAGAGGGGTGTCCTCGGAAGTCGCTGCTGAGAAGAGAAAGAGCCCTCCGCCATCACCTGATGAATCTGACCCGCATGTTGCACAGAGATCTGCAGCCAGGATGATCAGCCTTGAGTACTGCTGTGTAGCCTGATAACTGCCTGAGTATTGGTCTACCCTTCCTCCCAGCCCATTCCTTCCTCTTCTGAGTGACACTTGCTTTGGCCTGGAGATAGTTCATCTATGACTTAGTCTGCTTGTCTGGAAATCCTCACCAGCTGGGGACACCCCAGTTTATAGCTCGAAAACTGTCTTTTTTAAAAATTAGAACAAGTTTGCTATGTTGCAACATTCAAAGTGATGTTATCGCCCTTTAGCGAGCTTCATTCCTCCTCTGTGTGAATGATAAAAAACAACTCTTTCTTCATATTTGACCAATACCACTGTTTTCCTTTTCAAAACACTTTATATTTCCATATAGGTGCTGTGTATCTGGAAAACTGCCTGCAACAGTGGAAGCAAAAGCTCTGTGCATCTCGGAGCACAGAGGTTCTTTAAAAAATAAATCCTCGGATGTGATATTAAAGGATTTGCTGCTTATTTTTTGAAGTAATAAGCTCCTAAAGATTGGTGCAAATATCAGGTAATTGGTCAATTATTTCTCGGAGTTCACAGAAAGGGCACCTAAAGGTTTATTGAGGTAGGTTAAGCCTCAGAAGGAACAAAGCCCTCAATCACCCTTGTGCAGCCTCTCAGTCTGGTGAGACACAATAATAAGGTCAGTGAAACCTCCAACAAGACATTGATCATCTGCACATCAAAGTCGTTCTTGGAAATCAACCCTCTTTCAGAAAGCACTGATATTGACAGAGTGTTTGTCCTCAGTGACATAGATACTAGTTGAAGCACATAAACAACAGCATTAGTACTGACTGCCCTTTCTTCCACAATGTAGACATTTATTATTAGTAGAAGTAGTAGTATTATCAGAAGTAGTAGTACTCATCTAGATAATGTGGTAAATTACTAATATATTGCGGGAACTACTGGAGTTGAAATTCTCTTGCTAAGACCATCACTTAAAATGCTTTGTATGATTGCGTACAATTTTGGTCACCACGTTACAAAAAGGAAATCATTTCCAAGAAGGCGAATAAGGTTTATTTCTGGTATTAAAGGAACTGGATCTCTTTAGACCTGAATAAGGGACGATATGGTTGGACTTGATAGATGTATTTAAAATCTTGAAAGTTACTGACAAAGTCAACCCACCCAACATAGGGAGAACTAGTGACACTAAGACCTGAGCACACAAGTGGAATAAGAGAGTGTATTTAGAACTGAAATCAGGAATGACTCTTTACACAAAGGTTTGTGGGGATCTGACATTGCTCAGCCAGGTTACTGTGAGTTTTCAGGAAATAGCTGGATGAGATCCTTGGATTAATATGATACAAGTAACCACATGAGGAAATTAAATAAATATTAAATATTAAATAAAATCAACAACTTTTAAAAATAATGCATATATGCAGGAAGCATGAACTGTACTGGGTAAAATTGATGACGATGACTGTATTACAAGTGAGAAGGAACTGCTGCATGAAGCATTCGGCATCTCTGATCATCTGAAAACCTGTTTTTCCCAGGCAGTTCATCCAATAAAGCTATCTTCCAACAGCGCAGGCTGAGATTATTTCAGAAATGGTAGGTTCAGGTTCATTCTCTGCCCTGCGGTGACTAGGTGAGGTTGCCTGTGTGTGGCTTGGCTTGGTACGTGTTCATCCAGAATGGCAATCTTCAGCTAAGAGGGGAACTGTGTCTTGTTGTGCATGCCTATGTTCAGGCATCATCAGAACACCAAAACTAAGCTCAAGGTAGGCAATGTAGGACAAACAATGTTGATTATACAAATAAAATACACTAAAGAAGCAAATAAAAACCACATAAATGAAACCACATAAATCAACCAAGAAAGTACCATGATGTAATATGGGGTAGCTTCTAAACTATATTATACATCCTACAAGAACCTTTGCTCTTGGGTACATATCTGTCTAGATGACTACTGGGGCCAAAGAAGTGGAGTCCATAAAGCTATGGTTTAAGACCTGGGATAAACGCTAAATAGGATCAGTTCAGAGAAAAAGTAGTTCAGTTAAATTAAGTTAGAATACAATGTTCTGATATTTTATGTCCAGTGATAGGCACCTTCTGTAGAAAGACAATTCATATAAAGTAAACTGGGATTTAATGTAAATATAAAGTTAATATAAATGCAATTGGTTCCAATACTCATTTTTTGCATTTCTAATGCCTCCCATTATGCATTTACACACAGTAAACCTACATTTCGGAGCAGGTGCAGGTCACTTCCATGAGAAAGAGTCCATTTTCTTTCTACAGTCCGTGTCTGCAGTGAATAAACCACTACTTGTTCCTTTGTTTATGTATACAAATAAATCCCACAACATCCAGGAGCAGCAGACAAGTCGTTCCGTCTCCAACAGTAAACTCCAACACTTCACCGCAGTAGTTCCACTAGATGTTCATAGATGCTTGTCAAGATGAAAGATCTCTCAGTAATCATCTGCTTAGTTTCTGTGTTCCAGTAGCTCCGTGTTAAGTGAATTTGTCAATCGCTGCCACCCTAGAGGCTGTCTGGACTGACCCATTAGCCAGGTTTGTTTTTGCCTTCAGCAGAGCACCACAATCACATGACATGCACCAGAAAATGTGCCTTTTTTCCCATAGCAGAGAAGACTGAAGAAAGGGTCTGGTACTAATTTACAATAATCGCAATGAGACATAGCACAGTATGTACTGGGCCATGCCAAATACCAAGAACAGGATGGGTCACTTCTTTTGAATGTGGCATTTTGTAATATTTTACTCAGTTGCTGCACATATATGCACACACATTATTGTTCCTGTGTATTAAGGATTGATATTAGAGAAAATGCTGCCTTTATGGTTTTGTGAGTCTCCATTAGTTCCTAGGAGAGTGAGAAAGAAACCTTCTCTAGGTTTTTATCACAATGACTCAGCCAGTCAGGGAAATCCAATTCCACCAATTAACCCTTCTCTCCATGGGGGACCTATTAACCCTGTTTCTCTATTAGCACAAAATCACTTTCACTCACTCCTTTAAGGTATATTTCTTTACTACCAGCTCAAAAGGCTATACCAAAGTTGAAAGAAATCATCACGGAACAAAATCTTCAATTACATCTATCTTTTTTTGAGGATCCACTAGTCTCGTGTATTTGAGTTCTGCGTTTAAGTAAACAAATCATTTTAAAAATGCAGCATCTTGTTTAATATTCTGACCTCATATACCATGTACTTGTCAATGGAAATACAACAAGAAATATGCACAAATAGAACTAAAACTTTCCCTTCTCAGATAACAAAAATAATCACCCTCCCCTTCCCCTCAAGCACTGCCCAAGTGTCAGGCTCAGAGATAGTGCTGAGGAGTATTTTGGTTCCAGCAAGTTCCATTGCAGTAGAGCTTGTGGTTTCCGCCTGTATTGTGGTCTCGGTCAGAGCCGCCCACTTCCTCTCCAGGGCCTGACGTACTTCCTGTGCCGAGGAGCAAAATTAGTAGCAACTCTTTCCACATTAAGACCCGTGATACCGGGTCTTCTTCCCTTCTCATATAATTAGTAACTGGAAATAAACGTAAAAACCCCAAAAAGAGAGTTAAACAGGTCAGATTCACCTGAAACCACCGAAGCAAAAGTTAGATATTCTTCCTCGGGGAACTTGTTTGTGAAAACAAAAAACACTTAGAAAGCCATTTCACATTTCACTTTTTCTGAAAAAACAAATGGTCTTAGAAATGTTATTTTCACATAAAAGGAAACATAAAATCTGTCTATAAAGAATACCAGAAAATACATGAGAGCAGAGTATATAGTAGTTCATTTCAATATTAATGACTGCCACTGTGGGAGTCATTACCAGTATAGGAGTCTAAAGAAATATTACTGCTGAGGGTTGAACGTGCTTATCATTGACTTTTATGTTGAATTTCAACCTATTAGTTTGTGTCTTTCACTTGGATTGAAACAGATACAGTATACATTGACAGCAGTGAGTGCTGTCAGTGCAGGAGTGCAGAGGTTTCAGAGATCGAATAAAAGTCTCCTGTATTAAATGAGAAAGCTGGGGAGAAAATCAGGCCTTTTTTATACTCTTCCCCTAAGATATTGTAAATGCATAATGTCACATAATGTTTGTTTAATTTAATTGATTTCCTTTTCCTAAAGTGAAACCATCATCCAAGTCACAATATTTTAGTTTCTAATTAATGCTGGGATGTTTTACAGGTAGACAACAAAGGATCTGGAAAATCAAAGCAACGTTTAAGGTGAAAAATATAAATATACAGTACACTGTATATACTACAATGTATGTCCTTTTCAGAGTGGAATTAAGCCCTGCTAGTTCCAATGAGTATGTACAGTATACATCCTGTATACTGTATATGTACAAATATGGAGAAAAAAGTCAAAGGAAAGCTGACCTCACTTCACAAAACCAGACATGATCAAAAGCAAAAGAAAAGAAGATATTCTGTGAACCAGCAGTGAGTGTTTTACCCACAATTACACAGAAAGAAAAATCCACTACATGTTAATAAAATCATAGTAGCGGAAACCAGAAACCATAACCTTTTTTCTGTGAGTGAGGCGGGCTGGGAGGATTAGATCTAAAAAGAGGAAGACGTGAAGTGAAGACTGGTCTTCTGGTGCTGCTTCCTCCCCGACAGGTCTGACGTCAGGAGTGTTGTCCCAGGTGCTGACAGAATCAGAGCTCTTCTCACTCTGAGCCTCCGTTTTTAGCACAGGTTTGTGAGGGCTTTCACTGAAACTCCATACACTGGCTTGTCCTGTACAGTGTGGGGTGTCATAGGTGTTACTACTATGATGTAATACACTGTGTAGTCAGGAAAAGAGACTGGTTGATCTGCCTGAGTAACTTTCTAAGTGTGTGTTTGCCAGGAATGAGACTGGACAAGCAATAATAAAACTGGCCACATTCTTAAAGACGTGCTCTGAGCCACAGTAACCCCTAGTGAACAGATACCAGATGAGGCCCCAGTTGAGCTCCATTCATTATTTATTATCAAAAAATGATGATCCAACTCAGCTGTTGCTTCTATTAATTCAGCTCACAATGACATGGGGAAGGTTAGAAATACATGCCTAATCAGTTTTGATTTAACATGAACAGGGGTCTTGCATGACCCCCAGAGCCAACACTGTGACAAGCCATAGTGGTTTGTCATGTGGCCTGCAATAAAGTAGTGCATGTCCTTAGTTACACAAAAACAGTCTCATGGAATCAAACTGTGAAAAATAACTATTTTGCACAAATTCCAATTTTACTGGAAAAATAGGCTTAACCATGAATAAAAAAAAAAATCAGAATCAGTCTTCATGAATCAGAAACCCAAATCACAGCAGACATTTATTCTCAGACTTTCACATTACACAGCGATGACCCAAGCTCTGATTCCAGTTCACAATTTGATACAGTTTCATTTAAGTCAAAAGCACTAAACCTATAAATTGCAAAACAATTAGAGTGACTGCACCATTTGACAAGTTGAGCACACAATAAACATAGAGGAAAATGATTGAACCCAGCAGCATAAGCTTAAAGACCAGCTCAAAACTTCCTTCCTTTCCTATTATTTCATTTCTTACTTGCATATCTTAAATGATTTTGTATTTCTACTTGCTCTGCTTACAGTAATTACCTTCAAAGATAAGACTAAAAGCTAACCACTTCACAAAGTGAGGAAGCAGGTGAGAAAAGCATGTTAGCATCCCCTAAAGCTGTGATTGAAGTCTGTCATAGTGATCTATACAGCTGGTGCCATGCCTCTCTCTGTGTATCATCTAAGTTGTTGTGCGACTATGGTTTGATGGATGACAAACAAAACACAAGATCTTCCTCAATTGGAAACTCAGATTAAAATTCCAACAAGTCCAGGAGACCCTATGGTCCTTAAAGCTGTGGATTTCCTCTCCAACTAGAAGTGATAGATCCAACAGAAAATGTGCTCTGGAGTTGTTTTTAAAGAGATGTAATGTTTCAGTAAGGAATCAATACACAACAGTGACTTAAGACAGGAGTACATATTTCAGCAGGGAAAAATGCTTCTCTTTTGGCATGTTTTACAAGGCAGTTGGGTATGTTTTAACTAGTTGTCAGAAAGCCATGGCAATGCCAGGGTACACAATAAGATGGGCCTAAGCTTTCCAAATTAGTCGTTGGCGTTCTGAGTGAGAAACTGCACAGTGGCCACAGGACTTCCCAGATTGAACTTCTGGATGAAAGCCTGCAAATCCCAGTTACCTGAAAAAAAAGTCACAAATCTGTAAGTAGCTTTAGGCATAACAGGCAAAAGAAACAAAAATAAAGAAGGCAAACACCACGAGCAAGCTAGAGTGCAGTGATAATAACATGCCATGCAACGCTTAAAAGCAGGCAGGATGTAAAGTGGCAAATTAAATTAGCGTAGCTAGCAGAGAACATTAGAAAGGTCAAAAGTAACATTAGGCTGTTTGGCTCCTTATGCCTGAATGAGAGTTGACTATGGTACTCAAAACTGTGTGGAGAACTGATAAAAAAATACAACGTAAACATTCATGGAGAAGAAAAAGCATTCAGATGAATTACAAGGAGATTCGGGAGGCAGTGTATTTTTACAAAGGCATTCATGGGAGTGTGAACGTGAAATGACTGGCTCATTAATGAATGCTAGTCCTCCTTCAGGAGATATCTTCATGAGCACCCTGCCCTTGAACTACCTATCTGCTATGGCAAAGAGTTTCATTCCTGCTGATTTGCAAATGGATCCGCTGGTTCGAATATTTATTTAGTTAATGCAACATGATGTGCTTTTTTTCCCCCAGCTCTCCACTCACGGCTCATTTCAAGCAAGTGATATAAATGGCAGAACTGTGGCTGCTCTCCAGGAGCAGGGACACAGGCCCCTCGGGCTAAAAATGTGTCAAACGGGATCATTTGAATCGTCTCCCCTTGTCTCTAAACCTTCCCCGACTTTTCTGAATCGTGTGACCAGATCACAGGTTTCATCAGTAGTTATTTGCTCAGAAGCCACCTTCATCCAGGATGACGTAAAATACATCTGAAATTTCCATTAGGTACGATCCGTGAGAGAGCAGCATGACCTGTACTCCCCTGCCCCTCGCACCCGACAGCCATCTTTCTTCACAGCTCAATTCAACGGGAGAAATTGAAAACAAGGGACAAGAAAAAAAAAATGGCCGCCTGGTCTTTTGCAGGCAGCCATATCCTAAGAAACCGAGCTGGCCACTTTCGCTGGTTATTTAAAACGAAACCCTGCCGTGAAGCACGTGGCTTCGAGATCTGAGTCACTGAGAACAGCGCTGCTGAAAATAAAACGTGTTGCCGTAGCATCGGAGGAGGGATGCGCGAGCAGTTGGCACCCAGAGCAGGTTCTAGCGCCTGGACTGCGTTTTTTCTTCCCTTTTTAAAACAAACACCAGAAGGCAGTCCGGCTGGTATGACAATATCACTTCATGGATTTTGACACCCTCTCCCCCCACCACCCCACCCCCCTTCAAACAAAATTTGAATTAGAATTCCAACTTGACAAACAAAATGCTTTTATTTGCTCCTTGCAGCTGAAGCAGAACTTTTTTTTTCCCTTGTAAACAAAGCACGGGGGGCTGTAAGCGAGGATAATTTTGGCTGGGTACCCGATGGTAATGAATGCTATTTTAAGTATTAGGCATAAAATACACTGCCACTGCTTTTCAATAGCCTTTGGAGAGCCACAATGTGCTACAAATTAAGTTTTTTTATATTTCTTTTTTTTTTCATTGCAAAGTTGTTAATCCGCAAATAAAATCACACGAAACTCATGCATTTGCAGGGTGAGAAGAAACAAAACCACAGATTTCAATTTCGATGGACTTTTCTTGTTACTGTTACTGTCTTACCCAGCTTTGAAATGGCTAAATGTGATCTCTTCACAAGGAAAGTCCATGTCACTCGCTGCTTCATCTCAGCTTTGCAGTCCCACGGCAGGGGCTCATACTGTAGCTCTTAGTAAATGTGGGGACCCTATTCTTTATGGCACTTATTAGGATTTTTATTACTTATGAGTATGTTGTTAATACTAATTTATTTGGCTAATGCTTTTATCCCAAGCACCTTGCATTTGTGTCCTCTGACTGAAGTGCCTTGCTCAAGGTGCCCCACCCACTTGGGATTTGAACCCGTGACCTTTCATCTCCAAGCCCATTAAAAAAAGTAAGACATACAATAGAATTGCACGTGTCCTTCATTTTTTTCAGTGTAGTAATGTACACACTATATATATTACGTATACTATATATACACTTAGGTATGTATGATATTCTCCATTGTGCTATAAGGGAAAACCCTTTCAGCCTGTGCAGCAGGCAGTGCAATGTGTGTTAGCAGTGCTCACCACATCCTGGGGAAAGAGAGCCTGTGAGTGGCGTTGCCGGGGCGGAGTGTGACAGTCATAGTGTTGAGGGGAACAGTGTTGTTCTTATGGGAACTAACTTGTTTATTCCCCAAGATCCATAATTTCACATCACAGGTGAGAGGAACACTATCCGTTTGCTTCACCAGGGGTAAGCAATCTTGTGTCTGCCATCCATTGCACGCTCTTCTATTGTAACTCCAGAAACGTCCTTTGTTAAATCAGGTAATCTGGTGCAGGAGGGTCAATTTGAGAATAATTTAAAGTATCAGCCCTGTAGTGGGATGGACTTCCTGGGGTCAGGATTGCCCAGTTTGTGGCACTGGTTTGTCTTGAATGGCAATGACTGTAAGGGATCAGTCCCACAGACCACACATTCTGGAGTTCACTGGATATTTGCTGGAATTCTGGGCCTTGCTGTAGTCTAAGACCTTTCCTGTGCCCACTTTGCAATTCCTACACATTTAGAAAGAGCGGAAAGAAAATGATCATATTTTTCTTCAAGCTTCAAGATCTAGCTACTTGAAAATGTCAGCTGACTGGTTTATAAAAAGAATATCTGACCAGACAGTCAGAAAAAAAAGGCTGTAGATCTTCTCTCCAGCTCAGGTACAACAAAATGATTAAAGAATATTTTTTTTTCCCAAACTCTTCCCAGAACTGCAATTTCCTTTTTGTAATGTATAAAACACAACCAAAAAGAATATAAAAATATGTATTAAATTAATTAATTAAAAGATGTGGTAAAAATCATAAATATCAATGGAAATCTTGCCCATTTCCACAAAGGTATATTGTTAGCTCAGGTCTTCTGCAAAACCCTTTCAAAAAGACCTTGGATTGCTTTCACTTCTGCTCTGGTGGTTTCTCTATCAACAAACAAGATGTCATTGTCTAATTTGTTCACACATAGCAAATATATCTCCACGTGATACCCTTCATCATCACACTCATCCTCATTGGTGCCATAACAGCTCTTGTGAGGGCGAGGTAATGAAGACTGCACAACCGCAAGGCCCTGTCTGTGCGACCCCAAAAACGGCTCGTTCAATGGCTTTGTTGAACAGCCCTCCCTTCTTCCTACAGCTGGCGAAGATGAAGAGAACTTTTATACCCACGGGGAGTGAGGAGTGACTGTCCAAACGCAAGAACGATACCCAACGAGAGGAAGACATTTAGTCCATCTCTCTCATCTGGCAGCAAGAAGCTGAAAATCACAGGGGTAAAGATGAGACTGGGAGAATTGGGACAAATTTATTCTGAATTGTCTCTCACTCATACAGTATGCCACGCAACCGCCACCACTCATTTCTCGTTTTCTTTAATTCTCTGTCCGCTGAAATCGTAAAGCAATTTGTCAGAAAGCACTCTCCTGGGGAACCTGCACAGTTCTGAAGTTGCAGTGTGGCCTAATCAGTAAATCCATGTTCATTTCAAGGTTGTCCTAGCGCTCCTGGACTGATGAGGACTCCCAGATATCAGTCCAGTCTGCCACCACAGCTCTCCTTTGGAATAGACAAATCCTGGAATACAGGATTGTAAGACAATAGGCAAACAGATTGAGAATGGTCTTCTGGCAGAAAGATTACTTCAGCTGAGCATCTCTTCAAGCCTATTTCGAAATGCTAGAAGTATTACAGAAAAGCTGGGACAGGAACAATAGACATAAAAAGGTTAAGTAGGCTGTATTTCTAACCATTGATATCCATAGGAAATTAAATTTAAGTTAATGAACATGATTGCTTAATATTAACCAGAGATAAGATCAATGTAAATCATAAATGTGAAACAGATGGTATGGAGATAGAAGACGTACCCTAGGAGAAGGACCTAATCATTTGTTCTAATTCACCAATGTCTGCATTTAGACAGTGTGGAGGGAGCAATAAAAAACAGGCCAACTGAATATGGGTTTCATTCAAGAAATGTGTTGATGAGAATCTTGGAATAACTGCTACCTAGAATGTGTATTTGCAGGAAAGACTCAATGGCCCTTTTGAATCTGGCCTTATGTTCAAATATTAATTTTGTAGCAGGGCCTCTTCTATCATATTCATTATTCTGCCCAAAGAATGCAACAAAGATATGCATTCCTGATCTTTTCATTTTTCATTTCATGGCGGCTATTAACAGCTTAACAAAACTGATGAATGACTTGAACTGATCCAAACTACTCCTCTCTTGAGATCTTTACCGTCAGGGATCTGGCTGGAGTGAGCATCACAGCTCCAGCACAGCTCTTTTGATTGATGCTGGTCAAACTGGGAATTACAACGTGGGTTAAACAGCATTTACCTGCCTGCCTTTCTTATTCACTGTCCTGGAGAGCAACTTTAATTGAGTGTGGGAAATGGAGTGGGTGACCTGTGCTTATGAGGTGACAGGGTGCTGGCAGCCCAGTGCTCAGGGGCACCAGGGGGGTTAATGTGCCGCCTCCGCATTTCTAGGGCACAAGGGCCAAGTTGCCCAGAATCTGGGTTATTAGGAGCTCGCTGCTTCCCTGTACTCTGGCCCAGGGAGAGAAGGTGGACAGGGACTACTGGGATTCCTGGGCAACCGTTGATTTACACATTCGAAAACAAAAGGGTCCATGCTTTTAGAACAGCCCATTGTCGTATAGTACTATAATGTGGAGATCAAATCAGACTGTATTCATTTTATTTACCTTTAACACAAAACACTGTGTGGCACAGTACTGTAATTCATACTCTATTTCCGAAACTTGAAATTTTTGATGTTCTTATTTTTTTCTTGATAGTTTCCATGGGCTGGAAGATAACATGAAAATTATCAGCACGCTTGATACTTTGCACACAAATCTGTCCTTGGAAATTATTTTATCTCCTTACAGGGAAAATATAAGAGGGGGTATAAGCTTTTGGTCAGGTCTGCAGACAAAACACACTTTGAAATGCGCAAGAGAATGCAGAAACCACAGCTCTCATGCTCTCTCTATACTGCTCATTTCTTCATGACCTACAGCTTTGTTCTGCCGAGAGACAGCGGTAAAATGAGCCCCAGAGTGTGATGAGTGCAGATCTCCCTGTCGCTTGGGGTCTATGAGCACACACAGTGCCTCTGCCCAGACAGAGGATAGCACCACTATTCTGAATGACTGGCTTCTGTGCCTCAGCAGAATTGCACATTGTCTAGATTTCAGAGGGTGTGATGTCATTCCTGTAGCCCGCTCAGTGCACTGAGCCCTGTTACACGAGCATAGTAGAAAGGTAAAAACGTAATCCAGATGCTGAATGAATGTACACCGCACAAGTCAGAATCACACAGAAAACTGGAACAAATGTTACATAACGCTCAGGGAGGGGAGAATGGGTTGGCGAGTTACTGCGGATGTTTCAGAAATGACATTGCTTTACGTGCTCCTGACAAGACAAAGTGGGCCAAAAACATGACGTTGTTACAAAATAGAATGCAACTGAAAACATCACCTTCAATTCTTCATTGGTAGTTGTGCTTCTGACTTATAAAAACCACACAGGACGAAACCCTGGGATCATGCCAAAAGCTATTAATATTTCCTCCAGGCTCCATTCTTCTTTTTAGAATGAGAACGGTAATTGTTTTCTCGTGCAACCAAACAATATATGATATCACACAAACTCCGCAGACATACAGTATATAACTTCAATCCACAGGCCCGGTTATAGCAGAGTGACGACTGCCAGATCACTTGACTTGCTTGGATGAGGGGAAATCCCTTTGCAGTTGTACTTTGATAGGGAAATGTCTGGTGTCAGGTGGCATGAGTATCCTGCCTGCGCTCTGCGCTGACAGCAGGCGCACACCGAGGGAGAAAATAATGGCACGTTGTGATCTGGTGGGGAAGTGGCACGCTGCCTCGTAGAGAGGCAGCGAGTCTATAAATAGGCTCTGCGGCCACGGGCTGAATCTCGGCGCGTAGCCACTGCGCTCCGCGGCAGCTCTTTCCAGTTCCCCAATTTGCCTGTTCATGGAAAGCTCAGCGCGGGCCTGTGAGAGTGACAGGGCTTTTGTTTTTTGAGCATGAGGATGGAAAGTGCTGATGCTCTGTTCGCCGTGACTTCGGGAGCGGGGGGAACAGCTACCACAAGAAGAGAGGGCACGGCTTTAGGGGGGCATCACTCACGCCACGGGGGTCTTTCGGGGCGACCACGTTAACCCTTCCTGCTCCAGAGGAGATTATCCGTGGGCGTCTGCTGGTGTGCGAGTACGAATGAGCGTTCAACCTCAAATTTACGACTCGCTTTTAGAAGGGTGACCTTTAAGAGAGAGTTAAAGGGGGTTGTTTCGATCTTTTTCGGATTACTCATCACAACACTACCGACCGCATTAGGCTTTGACCTGCCTACTCTGTAAACCGCACTCACACAACCCATCTGCAATATTAGTTGCAAGCTGTACTGTGTCTCCGATATCAGAATATCCTTGAATACCCATGAAAAGAAACAATTCCCATTGAAGGGCATTCCCGCACAATAACATAAAAAAAAAACGCCCCACACGTCCTACTTTCGGCACCCTTGTTCAGAGCCCCTGTTTCTCCACGGAGGTGTTTTAGGGGGAACAGCTACACCACTCCACCTCCCCCAGAGGCGACGAGTCTGAGCTCTGGTTTCAAGGGATTATCCCCTACCACAGAGGGTAATTCTGGGGCACATTTTAAAAGTCTGTGACCTGTTGAATGGGGTTTGGCAAGCTGAACAGAGAAATCATCAAAAAAATCATGAATCATGAATCATGACAAGGGAATAGTGAATACCAGCAGAGGACATTCACACACCCTCTCTCCTCCGGACTTTTACTGTGAGACAATGGAAAGTAAAAGATGGTTGCTTTCAAATTTCCGAATAAAAATCCTTTGAAACAATGTGTAACTGAGCATTCTATGAAAACTGAGTATTTCTGCGTCAGAAAGTTTTTTAAATGTTTAAATAAAAGCATTAATTCAGCTGAGTGATGTGGATACTAACATACTGTATGTAGAACTGTCCACATGTTTTTGTGGCTTATGACTTGCAAGATTGTGTTGATTACCGTTCCCTAAATTTTGTGGAGTAGAAAACATGAATGGTTATAAATGAGAGGAGGCTATTTGGTACATCTAGCCTGTTTAGAAGATTATTGATCCAAGCATCTCATCCAACTGTTTCTTGAAGCAAGCCAGGGTATGAGTTTCAACAAAAAGGCTGGGTACGTTGTTTCAGGCTCTCTTGATCTTCTGGGTGACAAAGTGCCTCCTGCTCTCGGTTTGAAATGCACTTCCATGCAGTTTCCACTTGTGTCCCCTGGTTTGCTTGTCACTGTTCACTCCGAAGGAGTCCACTGGGTTGACTTTGTCACTGCCCTTGATGATTCTAAATACTTAGATCAGGTCCGCTTGTGGTCTTCCCTATTCAAGACTAAAAAGGCTAATTTTCCTTCAGTAGGACATTCCATTAAGCTGCAGAATGTATCTGGTTGCTGTTCTTTAGATGGATTCCAGAGCAGCATCTTTTCTCTAATATAATGATCATAATTATTCACCATATACTACATGAAGCCTTAACATTAAATCCCTTGATTTGAATTCTACACTTTTGACAACATATCCTAACATTTTGACTTTTTAATTACTTCCTGACACTTTCCAGAATATTTAAAAGGTATGAAACATAAAGACCTTTTGTTGACACAGTTTCATGATTAGCCTCTTCTAGGACAGTTTATTCCATGTTCATTTATTGCTTAGGCTTTTCCTGCCTGCATACAACATCCAACATGTGTTCACTTGAAATCATCTGTCAGGTGTTTGACCTTAAATTTGATCTCAATCTTTTAAGAGTTGTATCTGCTGCTTCTAGAGTGTTTAGGATCAAATGTGAACTTGATGAGTTTACTATTTATACCACAATCTAGATCACTGATATAACTTGAGTCTGTGCTCAAGGGTCTGGGGGAAGTGCAATGTGAGACTAGCACGTTGTCCGATCTGTCAGAGTGCAGTGCTTCCAAGACCTTCTTTCAGAGGGGTGGGTTTCCTCTTATTTTCTTCTCAGAGGCACAAACAAAAACTCAGTAATTTAAAATCACGAGTTATATTTCTCCTATACCCCAACTCAATCTGCACAGGCCAATGGTTTAAGACTTGGCTTATGGCTACAACTCCAATACTGTACGGGGGGAATGAGGGCCTGTAAGATATGCTCCTCTGACACGCCCGCTACACCTTCCAGAAGCACATGGAGGAGAGGTAGCGCATCATTCACTGAGGCCACTGCTAACCAGTAGGAGACCAAGGAGTCACAGGATTCACTGTTTAGGCAAAAGCTGACTGATTGCCAGTGTGCTCTGGGAGCTGTCCACTTGTCACTGGAGGAAGTCTGGTCACAATCGGGTAATGAAGTGACTTAGGCTTGAACTTTCAATGTCTCTCCCATAGGACTAGTTCAATTTTAACCTCTCATTAGTACATGAGAGAGGTTACAAAAAAGAGGAGGCCTGTGGTCCACATAGCCTTGTGGTTTCTGACTGATCTTCTCATCCAGCTCTTTCTTGAAAGAAACCAGCTTCGGCAACATGGCTGGGTAGTTTGTTCCAGACTCCTGCCACTCTTTGTGTAACAGAGCCTTCTGTTCTCAGTTTCAAATGCACTTCTGTGTAATTACAACTCTCAAAACCAGGGTCTCTGAAGCTAGCTTTCAGTGCTGATATTTCACAATCTTTTTTGATTTCATAGTCACATAGTAATATGCTCTGAAAGAGACCCTACTAGCTTTGTTAATTTTATAGGTAAAGTATGATAAAGTCCAGATATAAAGAAAATGTGGGGTCTTAAATCAACAACTATTTCATAGATCATTAATGTTTTATGCTTCACTTAAAATATGTTAAAG
This sequence comes from Lepisosteus platostomus, assembly GCF_059453375.1. Taxonomy (NCBI): domain Eukaryota; kingdom Metazoa; phylum Chordata; class Actinopteri; order Semionotiformes; family Lepisosteidae; genus Lepisosteus; species Lepisosteus platostomus. The sequence continues at coordinate 5,598,418 of NC_142613.1, forward strand.
GTGACAATTTGGATGGCAGAAATCACACATGGGCACTATTCTTTTTGCTGAAGATACACATTCATAGATTTACAGCTTTTTATCGCTTGATCTTCTGTGGCAAACAAAACTAAGAAAGGTCTGTGAGAACTGAGAAAAACATTCCTGACAGCAGTCTACAGTGGACAGTCTTCTGTGCCAATCCACTGTGCTGCCTAGTCTGCTGCTGTAATTTCATTGATAAAATCTTGTTGGTATTTTGTTACTTCATGGTTTGGAGTTGGGTCTATGCCTTGGACTGCTCCATGGCAGTGCAGTTCAGCAGTACTTGTCTGCCAGCTGGCTTGCACATGACACCAGGCTCTCTGTCTCTGCCCACGCCTGCCCTCGCCCCCAGCCTGTGAAACCCCTGGCGCTTCGCTGACATGCCGCCTGCATGCAGCAAAACAGGAACACAAGCACATTTTCCCTTCCAGTCGACGAGGGGTTTCCCCATAATCTGAGCTACATCTCGAGAGAGCCAAGATCAAAGCCTTCCGCACACTGACAGCACGGATCAGCTGTTTCAGGCGGTCTAAATACGACAGAAAAAAAACTGCCCCATATTTCTGATTGTTGAGCAAGCACACTGCCTTTTGGCATCGCATGGGCTAGATCAAGGACTAAGTTACCATTTGCCTAAATTCAGTTACCCTGCATCTCCTCTGCTCGTGCCTGATTGCTGTCAGGATTTCATTAGACAATGAAAAATCTGTTTGTGTCAAAAGGCATAATTTAATTGCTGGAGGTATCACATGCTGGCAGTCAAATATGATTATGAGAAAGAGCATTTCCAATGTCCTTTTCCCCTGTACAATGAGCATGGCCCCGATAAGCCTTTACACAAATAAATCCCCTATTATCATGCTGAATGGGGGGTTAACCAGGCTAACGTGATGTTTACATTTTTAGTAGCCTGATAACCTAATATTTGCCAACGTCTATCAAATAGTGGTGACTGTCAATACGCTCTGTAGAACCAATGCTGAGAAAGCCTTTTGTGTCATTATAAATCAAATATAATATATTTATATATATTATATAATATATTAAGATAAGAAAAGGCCTGTTTTAACAAGGTGCACTATTGCTTTTGCAGAGTTAGTTCCCATCAAAAACTATAGTCACCTTATGTGGAAGCTGCAAAAATAAAACCTTTTCCATTTATTAGCTGTGATTGAACATACAGTACCTCTTCTCTGTTTTCAGCAGGTCAGCTGACAATTTGTCTGTTGTGCTCAGCCAATCAGACTGGATTACGTTATCACATGATTTTACTTTCACGTTTACTAAAGAGGAAGGATGTCAAGAGAGGTGAAAGCATGAGGATACCAAGCAATCGATTAAGGTTTGCCATGATATGATGTGTTAGATGTGAGGGAACACAAAAAACACCATAAAAAGAATACAAAAAAAATAAAAGATCTTAACTGAGGTGAAAGAATAAATCAAACATGTTTTCTACCGATATATTCTGTGATATGCTCCTTGGCTCTTTCTGTGCTCACTGTGTGGTCCACAACCGAGAGAAAGTTTTTCTTTTCCAGTTTGTTCCACTTACTACAGTAGCTGCTATAACACGTTTCCCTCAGAAACAGGCCATGTTCAAATAGCTTAAAATAGCTGTCAGTTGTTCAGTGTGTGTTGCAGTTTACCAGATGCCATTTTGCTGTCAGGTTTTTGTTGTCAACTAGAGCTTGAAAAAAACTTAAGCCTTATATATATTTGTTTTTGATTAAGTTAAATTTTGTTTCAAAGAAAACAAGGATAACTAACAGTGGCCTCTATTCTGACTTAGTTTCCCTTTCTTGGGATTTTATTTACATTGTCTTTTGTCACATTCCCATTAAGGCTACATCTAGGGGAAGGTGGGGAGCAACATACTGACAGGATTTAACAACATTACACCTCTAAACACCTCAAAGCCACCCGTCAAACAACAAGGTCCTAAAATTCGCAGCTGAGAGTCCACGGCTCCAATGAAGGTTGACTTCTGTTCTTCTCTCAGGGAGTCTAGCAGCATCGCCTTTAAACTCACAGGACTCCCTTATTGTCAAATCGCTAACAGGTTACGAGGTGATGACGCAGGATAATTCGGTGTGCCGGACCCTGGACAGTCCTGCTGACAGAAAACACCCGCACCCCAGAAAACACTGCCTGCTCCAATTAAAAACACAGTGGGACGTAACACTTTGTATCTTTGTTCAGAACAATCCCAGATCATAAAAGGCAAGCTTCAGACAAACAACGGGGCTGTGTTCCTAAGGGTTGTTCACCTCTGTGACTCACAGGTGCAACGTGGTTTACACAAGGCACAATTCAGAAAAACGGGCTGTCGTCCAGCGCCCCATTTTTAATGAGTTTCAGCTGCCAAGATAGCCTAAATGAAGGTTCTCAAGTCCAGTTAGAAAAGGATGATAACCCAGGCTCTCGCCCAGCTCTTCTAGATCCTAATGAAGTAATTTCTCGAAACTGTATAAAGAGGAAATGTCGTTTCGCGATTGCCTCATGTGTCTCTCTTCCTGACCCTCAGCCAAGCAGATTTAGCCAAAACATAACAATAATTCCTTACACTTGGCGCTTTTCTGGATATTCCACTCTAAGCGCTTTACAGGTAATGGGGACATACCTCCACTACCACTAGTGTGCAGCCCCACCTGGATGATGCGACGGCAGCCATAGTGTGCCTGTACACTCCCCCCACACCAGCTCTCAGAGTGATGACACCAGTTCAGAGATGGTGATTATTAGCAGGCCATGATTGGTAAAGGCCAGGGGGAAATTTGGCCAGAACACTGGGGTAACACTCCTACTGTTCTCGAGAAAAGGCCCTGGGATTTTTAATGACCACGGAGAGTCAGGACCTCCATTTTACATCTCATCTAAAGGATGGCGCCATTTTACAGTATAGTGTCCCCGTCACTATACTGGTGTATTGGGACCCACGCAGACCGCAGGGTGAGCGCTTCCTACTGGCCCCACTAACACCACTTCCAGTAATAATAATAATAATTGCTTACACTTATATAGCGCTTTTCTGGACACTCCACTCAAAGCGCTTTACAGGTAATGGGGTCTCCCCTCCACCACCACCAATGTGCAGCATCCACCTGGATGATGCGACGGCAGCCATAGTGCGCCAGAACGCTCACCACACATCAGCTATTAGTGGGGAGGAGAGCAGAGAGAGTAATGAAGCCAATTCATAGATGGGGATTATTAGGAGGCCATGATTGGTTAAGGCCAATGGGAAATTTGGCCAGGACGCCGGGGTTACACCCCTACTCTTTTCGAGAAACGCCCTGGGATTTTTAATGACCACAGAGAGTCAGGACCTCAGTTTTACGTCTCATCCGAAGGACGGCACCTGTTTACAGTATAGTGTCCCCATCACTATACTGGGGCATTAGGACCCACGTGGACCACAGGGTGAGCGCCCCCTGCTGGCCCCACTAACACCTCTTCCAGCAGCAACCTTAGTTTTTCCCAGGAGGTCTCCCATCCAGGTACTGACCAGGCTCACACCTGCTTAGCTTCAGTGGGTTGCCAGTTGTGAGTTGCAGGGTGATATGGCTGCTGGCACCATTTTAGCAGTAGCAGCCTTAGTTTTCCCAGGAGGTCTCCAGACCAGGTACGAGCCAGACTCACACCTGCTGAGCTTCAGTGGGCTGCCTGTTATGAGTTGCAGAGTGATATAACTGCTGGCTAAACATCACTGTACCAAAATACTGAATAATTGTCCTCAAAAGCTTCTAATTCTTGGATGTCATTATTCTTTGTCAAATTGTATTGTCTTTATTGAAGCCATGCTACTGTACGTCAGCGCTGGTGGTTTTCCGGATTTATTTAGCTGCATTTAGGTAAATGGGCTTTGTGCATCTAACGAGAGAGAGGAGTGTCATCCGCCCGCAGGGTAGCTGTGGCGGTGAAATCCCTGGGCAGAGGCCCTTGTGCACATCATGAGCAGAAAAGCAAAATCACATGGCCCACCTGACCTGGGGCTGCCCCAGTCTCTCACACATGAGACACAGTGCCGGACCAGGAATAACTTGTCCCGTGGGCTTGGGTATTTGTTTCCCTTTTCAAACCTGCCAAGATTGCGATCAGTTTCGAGCAGATGTAATTTTTTCATTGAAATACAGGGTGGGTGTCATTACAAATCGGAGTCAAGCGCAATCGTTTTCTCTCCGAAGCTGGGATGTTTTAACAAGGCAATTTCTAGAAAGGTTTTCCTAGTTTTTGTGCTTTTCTGTTAACAGAACACGCTGCAAATTCTAGATACTTCAACTCTCTATGAATGTGTAATAAACAGGTAGTGTATAAAAACAAAACAGATCTTCTTAAAGTCTGGTGGCAAAACCACTGCTCTGTTAACATGGTGCAGCTAGTACCTTTACTGGTTATTTACATTTAATTAAAAGCAGTAGGGCAGTGGCAAATAAACTGAAGACAAAGCATTATATAACCACTTTCACCTCAGAACCTATGTAAACATAGTACTTGCAGCACACTCTTCTGGAACAGAACAGACCATAGGGAATATTATGATATGATTCAAGATAAAAATTAAACACTGAGGCTTGTAAATTGATGAGTGTGGAAGATGAAATTGATATTAGAAAAATATAAAACTGTAACAAACTGTAAAAGTCAAGGATTATATTTCCACCCATTATAATAAAGCTATTTATCCCACAAAAAGAGAACACAAAACTTCACACAGGCAGATGCCCAGGGCAGAACCTGACCCCGGCACACTGCAGTTGTGAGACAGCAATGCTAACTTACACAATGCTAGCTGACCCAAAATTGTATTTATGAATGACAAAACCTACCAAGAGGTAATAACTTTTCTACTGTATGTCTACATACAGTTGTAATGCAGTTTGTATTGCAGCATGGTTGCAATCTTTTTTAGAGAAACTATAGCATGAAAGCAATACTTAAAGCATGCATTAGCCTAAGGAAATTAAAATGTAATATAATTTACAGCACTTGTGTATCACATGGGTGCTGTGCATCAGGAAATTACAATACAGCTGTAATGGATATGTAGACATACATGTTCTCCTGTTTGTCTCTCCTGTTATGCCCATTTGGAATGTCGTATTCTATCTTTCTCTTATGAGCAGCAATCCACCCATTTCAGATAACAGTAACATTTTGCCTAAACAGGACCTCTTCCTTAATAGTGTACCTCATCAGCATATGGTGCCAAAGTAATGACCCAGAGAACAAAGGGGTTTCTCCAGAAGATCTCTGCTTAGCATCTGTGTATGTGCCCTGTAAGAGTCACTGTGTCAGGCTTGCAGCATATTGACTCCCAATGGTTGTTTCTCTCTAACCCTTTAAAAACACCAATATTGGCCCAGAAGACTGAAACAGCCAGAAGTCAAGCAGCTAGGTCTCTGAGTCATGCATCGAATCAGGCCAGTTTCTTACTGAGCTCTGTATTAAAAGAAGGAGTAGAGAGGAAGTACATTCAGGCACTGCTGCGCACAGATGTTTTCACAGTGGTCTTTTTTGGTTTTTATGAATCACTGAAGAAGTCAACCATGAGCAGTTTGTTATTGTGCTCTTGTTTCTTCCAGCAATACGAAGGGAATGAAGACATTATTTGAAAAAGCAGCTCAGCGACTAGAAAAACAGATTGTAAAAGCAAACTAGTAGACTCTAAGCTATTTTGAACACTTCGGAGCAAGCCCCTACCTCTAAGCAAGGCAACCAGAACAACATTTACCAAGTCCAGAGTTCATTGACTAAACCGTTTTGAAAGTAGCTACTGTACTATTACAGACTGCAATTCGCCAAGCATGCAACGACCTGATGTGAACAAGTAAAGTATGGCTTTAATTTGTAATGTGTGGTTCCGGAGCAGGTCTGGGTATGCCACTTTTCAAGTCAACTGAGGTAGCAGGTGGCTAGGCTACCGGGCAGCCATTTTATCTTAAGCACGAGTTTCACTTCGGTAATTGTAAGTAGAATGATACCCATTAAGACTGGAGATTTTGTTCAGATACAGTTTGCAGTATGGACTGGCTATTGACATGAGAACAAAATGGAACAGGACATCCTAGGTTATGCAGGACCCCAACTTAACCTTACCATAATTGCCTTGCCACTAGAATATTACCAAAATTTGGAAACAATTGGAAAACAGACCACGCAAGCAGGTGACAACCCATTATGGACATACAAAATGCAGGAGCTCATTAAATCTATCACAATTCAAGGCAACCAGTGCATCTGTTTGTATTTTGAGTATAAAATGGAGGCCAAACAGGCATTGTGGTTTATGGATTCCATTTCACCTTGCATTAATTATATTATCACGAGAATGCTACCTACAGTGTAAGGAGTTAGTTGGTCAAACATGCCGTGCTCAGGAGCAGTTGGTGTAAACTGTCTAGCAAACCAGTTGATGACCCGCTATGGGCGGGAATATTATCACTGCAACACGTGAGTGAAGCCCTGGTTGAAGAACACGGATCAAGGTGTGGCAAAGCCTGGGTGGAGCTAAACATTTAGCCCTGCCCATCGCGGGTTTTCATTGGCAGAGTGACCATCCCCCATTGATGAATACGGAACAGGGCGGGGCTAGATGTGGGTGGAGCTAAACCTTTAGCCCTGCCCATCGCGGGTTTTCATTGGCAGAGCAAGCATCCCCGACTGAAGAACACGGAACAGGGCTGGGCTAGACCTTAAGCCTTTCCCGTCACAAGCGTTTTCATTGGTCACTCTTGCCCGAATCACTTTATGAGTTCTAATAAGACACAAAGAATACCATGGAGGTAAGGAATGTCGAATGTGACATTGCTCCATGCTATGTTTTTATTCCTACAACAGTAACACTAGTAACACAATATCTAAACCCTAAGCGGTGTGCTCTGGAAATGGGAGATGCCGCTCCCGTTGACGAGTGGGCGGGGACCTGTGCGTGAGGGCGGGTTTGTCCCCACCTGCGGTGTGTCCCGCAGCAGAGATACTTGACTTGTGCAAATCAGAAACAGCGCTGTGCACTCATAAAATAAACCATGTTTTGATTCTTAAGACAGCAGCGTGAGCTGCCAGTGGAAAAGGGAAATCACATGACCAATTTGGTTCATGCAGGAATAATACTGACTTCTGGAATTACGTTAAATTATGTATGCAAAAAATGATTTTTGGGCCATTTTGTATGATAGGACACTTTTCAGAATGGTTTATGATCTGTTGCAGATGTGAAAGTTAGAGTAGAAAAACCCTTGGCTGTAGATAGAATTGGCCCAGATACTAGTCTCATCCTAGTATCCAGTTGCTCATCTTCCAAAAACAATTTAAAAAATTCAATGAAAAAGAATCCTTATAGTCACATGCTTTTGCAATCTGAGAGTCTAAAAAAGTTTTCAGGAAGTTCCTTATGTTGTTCTGTGTATACAAATGAAGAAGAAAACCTAGAACAGATTTCTGATAAGCAGTGTTGACAAAGGAGAGCTGGTCCCTTCCTGGAACACATTTTTTCTTGGTGATCCCAAAACAATTAGTCACTTAGACTTCTTCAGCTTTGAGATATAGCCAATAACAACAGTACTTCAGCTGTGAGCACATAGTGTCCTATTGTGAAGAAGATCATTTTAAACCTTTAAAATTCAAGCAGCACCACAATACATGTCTGTGTTATTGGTTGTGACTGGATTTTCTGGGTTTTGAGTTTTGGAAACATACATATTTAAAATGAAATGAACACTTCAGTGCTGAAATACATCATGACACTTTTGTGGAGCATTACAAAAAAAGCAATTGCTTATTAACATCATCACCATTAGAATTGCTATATTTTGCACTGTACAGTATTTATTACACACACCCAAAGAAGGCTTTTGCAGCCGAAATATTGTTTTTCTCTTTTCTATTCTTCAGTGTTGAATTACTTGTTCCAGTATATATTACACAGGGCTGATTATTGGCAATAGGGAATCACCATTGATCAAATCAGACATATGTCAAGCAGATACAGCAAACCCCTTCGTTCTCGTTTTAACAAAAGCCACTGAAATTTAAACTAGGACTGACCTACAGTAAAAGCAAAATTCTGGTCATTTATGTTATGGTTCGATGATGTGGACCCAAGCGACCTGCAACCCGAATCATGTTTGACACAGTACCAAGGCAGTACAAAGTGCCAAAAGAAGCACACACTACCAAATAAAGTTTCATTACCAGCTTGAGTTTATCAATATCTTGAGCAATCAGGTCATAACAGAGCCTTAATACAGATCTGGGTACAAATGGCAGTGTGCGTGGGCTCCCAGCTCTGTGAACATGACCCTATTAGTGTGCTCTGCTGCACAGTGACTCACTAAGTTCATTACCATTTCCTTTATTAGTTTCAAACGTTTTGACAAAATAGTCTTCGGAAAGATGCCTTGATTAAGTGCTTACAATTATGCGTGTGGTTAACGATCTCTCTTATCCCAAAACACAGAAGGAGAAGGAAGAACAGACTCCATGCAACATGGTGTGTCTAATTCTGAGACACTGTTTTGACAAACTCTACAAAACCCTGAGCTGTTGGGTATTCAACATGATGAGGGTGACAGATAATGGCCTGTTTAAAATACCGCTGTAAATATGCTCTGTAGAAGTAGCGCAATGTGTGAAAGTATATTTTCAGTGCACTGTATATGAATAACATGTTTCATATACATTTTACTGGAACATTTACTGTAAGTACTGCAGAATTTTATAATACAACACTGAATCATGACCTCAGAAACTATTTGGAAGGTCTGGATAAGTCAGTAATTGAGAGCGGGGCTGCAGAGTGTTCAGTGGCTCAGAGTTCGATCGCTCAGTCCTGCAGCGGGTCAGTGTTATGGTGCTGAGCTGCAGTGTGTTCAGTAGCACGGTGTTATGGGTGCTCAGTGTTGGCTGAGCTGGCTTGTGGACGGTAGCTCAGTATTTGGGAGGTGGGTTGCTGGGGGTTCAGTAGTTCAGTGTTAGTGTACTGGCTTGTGCTGTGGAAGCTCTCTGTACCTAATGCCTTCTGCTCCTCAGGGCTGAGGTAGGGAGTTGCTTTGGGCTGCTGTTCAAACAACATGAGCTGGTAGCGGTGGAAGCCTGTCTCCGAAGGTGGGGTTGGGCGTCGATATTCTAGAGGAAACAAACAGGATCAAGGTATAAGCATCACCAAAAACAGCGCAGTTGCAACAGAAATAAAGCAAGATGTGCAACATAAAACATTCACATAGAAAGACACAGAAATCTACATTAGAAAACGGTATTGTAATGGTATTTCCCAATACAGCAATTTAAGGTGTGATGGGGAAAATGTACCAAGTGTTCACTTTAGTTTCAGTACTGTGAAAATGATTTTGAATTATAAACACAAATTTTATTTTAGTTTTTTAATTTTCACAAATGTACGTTCTTGAAATTCAATTGGAGGACAGTTTGCATCAGAAAAAAGGAGCTAATTTTACATTGTAATAGAAAGATTTGGAAAAAATACAAATGTGTTAATTTATTATTTGTATTTAAGGATGTAATTTACTATTGTTTTGTTCCAATATTTGGCAGGACCCAGTACAGTTACACTCCTTTTTTACAACCCACTGATGGATACAGGACTATTCTCCATAACCCACGGTACAATGTTTGAATTTCTCTTGGTTCCTCAAGTTAAAACCTGCAAATCTGACTGACGTGGGCTCAACATCCTGGGATCCTGATCTGCTGCACAGAAAATGTGGAAGAAGAGCCTGAACCGGTTTTCAGACATCATCAAACTCCTCCTCCGTGTCTTTCAAAATCCAACCGCTTCGAAACGGTACAGATTGAAACCCTATCCACCCCCCAAAAAATCACGGCGTCTCTATTCTCTGTTACCCCTGGTGTAATTTGGAAATGCCTGCTTCTCAGAACGATTCAGTGAACTGGTTCTTTTGCATTCTTCTGCTGGTGAAATCAGACAACCTCAAACACGCGAAAACCAAGAATAGGATGAATATGGACAAAACGACTAAGCACAGATGCACTGCCATGGGTTAATGACCTCTCGTTGCCGAAATGAATGAATAAGTACATGCCCATTAGCATGGAGGGACAGAGGGGGGCTTTATTTACCTAGAGCTAATGGCAAGGGCTTCTCAACAGGGAGAGCAGCTCCATGCATGGCTTTGTCCCGCGCCACTCGCAGAGTGACAGACGCCCATTACTGCCATGCTACATCAGCTCCACCAGCCCTCACACATCATTACCCAGGAAGGCCAGCCGCCCTGGCGACTCTGCCCAAGAAGACAGATGATGATGGAGGAGTGTGGGGACCGGAGATGAGTGAGGACTGGGGGGGGGGGGTGGGTTGCGTGAGGGCTGCGTTTCGACATGGCCAGAGTCGGGACTCTGGGGGTATTTAAAAAAAAACCAACATGGTAGCCGTTTAAAATAAAGGACATTATAGTCAGAGTCCATTCTGAATTTGGGTCCGTTAGTGATTATAGCCTGATCAACATCATTGGATATCAGAACATCCTCAAACAGACTGGAAGAAGCGCCTGAGATGTCCCGGTGTTATTTCTGTTATTCCAGAGCAGATTGCATTATGAATTAGCATTATTTAATTAGCAGTATTGCCAAAAATCACATACATTTACTATTCTTTAAACTTTGATTTGTAGCACTTATTAACTGTTAAGGAATAGAACCCGTCGATCTAGGCAGACTGTTGGTTGTCTAATTTTTATTGATGGCATCAATATACTTCATTAAACTGGTAGCTTGCTACATTTGCCCCTCCAAATGCTTTGCAGACAATGGAGTGCCAGTATGTCTCAGGAGTAAAACATTTTAAAAAAATTAAAGATTTAACGCCCAGTTCCTCTAGAACCTTCACAACAGATAACTGGAAACAAGCATGATCCAGAAGGAACATTATTATGTCAATCCGGTAACATACAAGCCCACAAACACACAGATATATTCTTACCAGACAGCACTGTGCCCTTTATATCACCTTTCTGAAGGTCACTGCCCTGTGGGTTCAAAGAGAGAAGGTTAGATTCTGGACTTGACAGAAAGGATGCGCACTTAAATTTTAATATGTACAAATGATCTTATTAATGTTGAGACCATGACAAAATCTCCTAACCAACAAAATATTTAAAGTCTTTCAGAGAAGGCAGGCTATGATCCAGTGTAAAAAAAAATGGCAATCTAATTACATAAGAGCTAAATGACTACTTCAAGCAGAGATTAATATTGATTTGAGGTGAATTAAACATTTTCAATGGGCCCATTCCAACCTTAAGCCTGCTATTGGCATAAGGTCATCATGAATAGGGTGTTTAAATTGATAAAAAGTCGGTATATTCTCATTCAGTGATGTATGAAGGGGCAGTGTGTGTGTCTGTGTGACACCATGTCGCTGGAAAGTTTCTTTAATAGAAATGTTTATTTACAGCTATAAGGTCATGTGCCTGGGAGGAAAAAATAAGCATGAAATTAGTTGATTCATTCCGAAAGTGAACCAGCCCCCACTTGTGCGGTGAGGATGGAAGTCCCCAAGACCTTCACAGTATATCGGCAAACCTCTACACTAGGTCCAGTGAACTGTACTTGTACTGTACAGCCTCCCCCCCACCCTCCCCACAGCCATCCATTCACCAGGCACAGGCTCCCCCATCAGGCATATCCAGGTACTGCAGCCACTTCTCGCTGGTCACAAAATAGAATCAGCATCCCCAGCTGGGCCAGATGACAAAGCCTGGAGAACCCCTTCCTAACAGTGATTCAAACGTGGCTCATGTTTTCTTTGTTCGTCTCTTAGATACAATGTGACTTAATCTCAACCCTAGAAATGCCTCCATTTCATTTATTTAGGCCAATAATACAGGTTCGGGGTTTATTTATATCGCTCTTCTTAGGTTAGCACAAGTTTCAGATTCTCAGTTCCTGTAACCTGACTATCTGGCCTGTGACATATCGCTCAGCTGTAGAACAAGCCCATTCATTCTTCCGTGGACCTTTCTAACTGTGTGTCCTGTTCTAAAAGTGACCATCAAAATGAGAATAATGTTCTCAAAAACGTTGTTCAGCTTTAGTATTTAAACCCTGACTTTCACACATCTTTAGAAGAAAACAGAGGTGTAGATTTAAAATCCACAAGGAACCTGATACCTCCACCAGTTCACTCTGGAGCTCTGTAAGCCAACTGAATGTGTTATTATTCATCTGCATAACCATGCCCTTACTTGGGGCAAAGTAAGAACAATGTAATTAGGTTGCATGGTTGACATGCAAGAGTTGATTAAGTGATGTCACATGATGGATGAGTCAAAACTGTCCTTTTGACAAAAATGAACTTCGATTGAAAAAGTTCCTTCCAGGCCAAACTGATTTGCAAAATACATAGCACCCCCCTAAGGTCAATAGTTGAACTGCAAGCACTGGGAAAGAACCTCCACTTGTGACAAATAAGATCCCTCTGTCCCCTGCAGGAAGAACAAAGAAATACACTTGGCCAACAAGTGTACACCTTGGTCAAGAGCTTTGTTTTCACCTTTTCTTTTTTCTACCTGCTTTATCATCGCTTCTTAGCAGATGGAGGGCTTTTAAATAAAACATAAAAGAATAATCAATCAAGCACCAATCACTTCCATGGTTTAACACCCTGCATTGTAAGAATGCATACAAAACAGTCAATTAAGGTGTCGACACGTCAAAGGTGTCAGGGTTTTAAAAAGCCATTTTTATTGCAATTGCCCGTGTTTTTGAATTTGAGAATTTCTTCTACTCATTTATTTATTAGGATAAATTTAACACGGCAATCCACATTTTGTTTTACATTTCACCAGTCACAAATGCTTCAGAGAGAAGGAAACAGGCTCGCGATTAAGATATAACACAAAGCAAGCACACGTCTCTGTTGCACCTTTCATATGTCATTACAATAGAGAGGAGAAATGTGGAATCTTTAATGACAACAGATCAAAACTTTACGCAGGAAAAAAGGGAAAGTCCTGCCTACGGCCCTGATGTCTTCACAACCAGGATCTCACAAGAGGTGGCAGTTTATATAACACATCTCTGCGAGAGGATTCTCACAACAGCTTCCTCTTGAAAAAGGTGAGCACTGTGAAGAGGGTGAAAGGCTGGGAAGCATCTTTGATCAACTTTTACTCGCAAATGAAATCAGACTTTTGGAGTTTGAGAGAGGCGAGTCATCTGAGAAAACACTACAGCTGGTAAAACTAGAAAGTAATAGACATTGAAGTCTTTTTTTTTGGAAGTTGATGAATAATGGTAACCATCCTTGTAATTCTTGTTTGAAATATTTTTTAAATATATATAAATATAATAAATTCACGACTATGCTTCCCTAATTATTAGTCATTCTTTCTAATTGCATTGCTCAACTTGATAAGGCCACTGAAACAGTAACTTGTGCTTTTCACAAGGCACACCTAATTGGTCGGAATTTAACAGTCTGCTTATTTTTAACTTATTTCTTATGTCAGAAGCCAAGACGTGGCACTAATCATTACTCAGCATGCAGCTGGTGAAGAACATCCGGCACACAGTGACACTTTGAAAGCTAAAAAGGGGCTATTCCTCTACGTCAGCAGCCACAGACTCACTCATTCCATCACCATTTGCAAGAAAACCCAAATGGACAACACTGCAACTCCACACCGAAGGAAACCCAGATCTGAACCGAACGTCAATGTGCCAAATAATGGATCCACAAACATAAGATCTAAGGACCTGGGAGACAGCAGACAAGTAGTTGTGACTGCTACATAACTGTTTCACACAGGAACCTTTATATTTCAGATATTGATATAAAAATAACTGTAATCAAATTAATTGATAATTTACTATGGGTTCTATTTACCAAGCTTTTTATGACATGTCACAGGTGTATTAAGGACACTGATTTGGATTCACCTATTGTGTATAACTGCTGGACAGTCTGATCACCGCTCAGGACAGCACAGCCAAAATAGATCACGTTGTCTCATCCTATTGGTCTAGTACAGACTGGCATCATTCTTGGCACAATATGAAACATCCTGGATGAATGTGTAACTTTTTGAATACTGGTAAATCACAATGTAAACCAGTGTAGATAGGGGTTTCAACTGTAAAAATATAAATCAGCAGAAAACCCAGGATTTGCTCTGAAGACAGTATGAGTATGCTCTTAGTGTCATGACATGTTCTCCAACATTCAATACCCTGACACAATCTGACACATAAACCTGCTCTCTACTGATGACAGTTTTACAACTACAGAGTGTATCTGTCACTGGATAATTGCTGTTTTCTTCCCTTAATTAATGCTCTCTTCTGGTTCTTTAAGATATCACTGTAAAGTCCTTAATTCCCTGGTGTCTCAGGTTTGCAGTCAAAATTGCTTGTAAAAAAAGGCCTATTTTGAGCAAATGTGATGAAATAGATTCAGTGCATTTCTTTGAAGCCTGTTGATAATGCCACATGTACTCTTCGTAATCATTCTAGGGTTCTAGGACACTAGGTGGACAAACAGTGAGCAGAGCTCTTGCTGGACTGAGCCAGAGGAAGTAACCAAACAGGAAGCAGAAATGTGTCATCTGCTTCGAAAGGGCACGGAAAAGTTTGAAAACAGGGAAGCCCAGTCTGTCACGATCATCATCCCTCCTCTTAAGGGCGCTCTGACCCTTTCGTATTTTAGTTCATTAGGTGCACCTGTCCCCTGTTTGTCAATCTTTATATAAGCCTGGTGCTCCCGCTATTCCTGGCTCAGCACTGGGAGATGGACGCCTGGAAGCCCGCCTACCAGCGGGCCCAGGAGAGACCCGACGGCATTGCTTCATCACGGCATCCTGACCATCTGAGACCGGGGCTCGGAGCACCTGGCCTCATTACCCTGGTTTTATTCCCTGTTCTGTTCTGGATCCCATTCTGGATTTTAACCTTGTTTGTCTCATCTCAGATGGATCTCCCGGTTCCTGGATTGTGGACTGCGCCCTGGATTTCCCCCTTGGACTGTTTGGACTTTGTCACGCCCCCCTGTCCTTCATCACGTCCTGATCCTCTACATCTCTTCCCTGTTGTCTTTCTGCACTTACTTCTGGATTATACTGTCTGCATAGGGTCCTGAACTACGCTTCACATTCACATTCCAATCTACAAATCCCACCTTGCAGGTGTCGGGGGTGGGATGCAGCAGTGTGGAAGGTTTTATTGGCATTGGGGGGAATAAAGAAAAGATAAAAGGAAAAAAGAAAAAAGTGACAGAGAGAGAGAGGAGGAGGAGGAAGAATAGCCAAATGAAAAACTAAACAGTCAAAGAGGGACAGAGAAGGAAATGGAAAAAAAATGAAGAAGGAAATAATGAAAGCACTGGGCCGCTCTGGTTGCTGAGCCTGTGTGGCAGGTGGAGAATTGCACAAGTCTGGGAACTCTATCCCTGACCATGACGTAGGCCAAGCTGGCACTTCATCAAGAGGTGCATGACACGAGCGTGAGGAGAGGAGTGCTCATTTGAAGACATGCGAGGGCCTGTGAATGACTAGGAGAGCATCTGAAGGTGGCGCAATGCAAGGAATGAAACAGGCCTCAAGGGACTTCTGCCTCTGTGCCATAAAGTAGGCTTACGAAAAGCCTATTGTTATGCAAGTTTCCGAACAAATCAGCCTTTAACTGTTAGTGTACTGTGTTTGCGCTTCCTGAAAAAGAGCTGCTCTTGCAAACTAAGGTCCTAAATACTTGGCAATTAAGGATTCTGAGACCCTGTTTGTAAGAGCAGTTATATTCTGCTGTGGGCTTGCACAATCTGACTTTCACTGAATTTAATAGGCAAAGCAATTTCTCTTCTGTGTAGTGGGGTTGCTGGCACATAACAGATGCTCTGTGTTACCCAGGTGTACTATAGTGGTAGAGGAAGTGAAGTAACAAGTTCAGTTGTGAAGCGCTTATTAACTATTATTATCTACAAGGTAATTAAAATGTGCAAAATGTGGTTTGTAGTTCCTAACATGTTAAAATCAGCCCCTAACAACTGTTTCTTACAACCAGTCATTGCATTTGATGTACCAGCGGATCAATAAGAGCTACTTCAAATTTCATCAATGGAATCCTGAATTCTCGATGAGATATCTTGAGTTTGGTCTTGCATTTTTTTTCTGTTATTTCATTAAGTTCTTGTTTATGTTGGAACCCAATATAATGAGATGGTGTGGCCAGCCATGGCCATGGGGCTGAAATTGCCAGCAGTAGCCACTGCTGCTACCTGCAGTCCCCTTGCCTTTAATCAGGACTTGAAGTGGGATTTCGAGAGAGACAGAGCTCTTTCGCTTTATAAACTTGTGTGTTATGCTACCAGTGGACTGAAATGGATTGCAAAAGGCCTCCATAGTGATGGTTGAGGTGCCATTTGTTATTCTCCTGGAAGATCCATTTCTACTTCTTAATACAAGGAACAGTATGTTTAGGAACTTAAGAGGTGAAACACAAATGCTTCAAATCTCCCAGAGGTGGAGCATCATTCAGGACCATTCTGCATCAATTAAGCTTCCTGCTTCCCATTCAGAGAATCGCCATCTGGTGAAATCAGCCTTCAGGACAGTACAAGGAATGACTGCCCCTCCCTTCATCTCCTCTAACCCATCACTGACAAGAGCTGTTTTTACTAGTTAGTTAATAGTCAAAATTGAACTTTGCATTATTTTTTATGTTAAGCATAAAGATGTTTTAATAAAAACAGGCTACTTCTGATTATTATGTCCAACTAAGTCAATAATTTCATATTCAGTTCTTGTGATCAGGCCTACTTAAAAGAAATGTGGACTTGGTTACATTAAAAGTTCAGGTCTTTGTCATTTGCCTAACCCTGAACGTAGCCCTAACCCTCTGTGACTCTGTGTATAGACTTATGAAAGACCATGTGGTGACCACAAAACTTTAAAAGATTTTTTAATTTTTTTGAAAAAGGAAAACAAATCAATTATCTACACAGATATGGATTTAAAGTACCCCAAAGCATTAAAAAATATGGTCCAAATTAGTCCCAAAAGCTGAATATCTTAAAAGTGAAATATCTGTTCTCAGTCCTGAATCTATTTTAAATCACTTTCCATTTATCTCCTTTGGTTCTGGTGGATGTGTTGCCTATCATGTAATGGTAGCATTGATTCTATTGGCCTCTTTCTGCAGTTTGAAAAGCTCATATAACACCCCCCTGAAGTCTTCTTCGGTCTGGACTTAAGCAATTCTGTTCTAACATCTACTACAGACGTGCATTCCCATTCCCTGCTGTATTGCTGTTGCTGTCTTTCTCTGGCAGATACAGTTAAAAGAAGCTTGTCCAATTCAATCCTATAAATACACGGAAAACAAGGAAACAGACTCTAACTTTGTCCCTGAACTATTAACTGCCTGTAGAGATCAGTAAGAACAGACTCAGCAGGAAACACTGTCACTTCAGCTCTCAAATGTTGACTTGCTGTTGCTATAGCAATAGTTCTGGACTCGGCATGCTGTGTAATTCATTAGTAACTTATTCTAAATAAAGCATTTTTTCCTTCAGACTTCAGTGAGCTAGGCAACAGTCATTTACACATGATATTTTTCTGAAAATTTCGAAAACCTAGTTCAGCTTTGACTTCATCCAATTTAGGTTCAGTTGTTTAACTCTGGAGTCTATTCAGAAGTGAGACTTCTTTGTCACTTGAATCGAACAGCTATTGGGGTTTCAAAAGTTTGCAGAAACTGAACGTAACAATGTTGTCTGTTGCTGGAGCCTCAACAGGCCTGCAAAGGCCGTCGTGTAGAGGCCACTTATGTGAGAGTAAATGTGGGCCTTTGCTCACTCACACATGAGTAATGAATGACTGATACAGCAGTATGGGGTAGTATCATGCACAAACCATGTGGCTGTTCCAAGCTGGGAGAAATATTGGGAGAAAATACTGAGCTCCAGCTGTTGTGATGAAACATTTGTCAAACCATGAGAAAGAGCACATCAGAAGAGCTTGTGCATTACAGAGATCTGGACATGCCTTCAGTTCCACAGATACCAAAAGGGAATGGTATTTATTAGATGCTAATCGTTTTACACTACTTGTCTTTGATCAGTAGGTGCTGGGAGGTCATTCCGTACGATATCATTCTGAAGCTTGCTGAGCCAAACTCCCATTCTAACTGGTTCTCTATCCTAGAAACATTTTTCAATTTAGTATCACGTGCCATGGAAATCAGCTCAGGTTGTGATATTTCTGCACACCTACTGATTGCCAGTCTGTGTTCACACATTAACTAACACGGTGAATTAAAATTACAAATTCAAGGGCAGTAGATTTTCCAGCAGTAGCTCACAGATAATAGATCTGTAATTAGCTGGCTATTAATGCTTGATACGTACCTAATACGAGAACCTAGAACTACCATCCTCCGCAGTCTCTGCCAGGGAACTGTATAATTAGTGCTTAGTGGAGCATGCAACTGTGCAGTACAACTCTCACTCTGTATGCTGTGAACAAGGGGGCCGCAGCTCAGACAGTCAGGGCTTGGCTATGATCACTGTTTCAGCGCTGTCACCCCTCAGGGAGGTCTGCGCTGCAGGGTTCTGGGGTTAATTGGCTGTCTGTCATGGTGATACCATAGCGCTCTAGTCGCAGGTGGTAGGCTTCTGTCTCCACAGATGGTTAAGCAGACTTACGATCAAGCCAGTTTTTAAGTCTATAGCAGAGGGCTGACTTTCACTTACTTATTCAGTCAACTTGTCGGTGAAGTAATTCATCTAACCTACATGTGCAAGGATCAGGACTGCACAATACAGAATTTCACTACTAAGAGAAACTGAAAAGGACTCATAGTGACATTGATTTAAAGGGAGACTTTTCCCTTACTACAGTCCGGTGACTGTAGCACAAAGCCTGCTCTTTGCTCTGATAGGTTCGTTGCTCTGTGTCATCTGGCTGCAACTTAAACAGCCTCAGTTTTTAAATGACCAGTTTAACAAGTGGTGGTTCTCCAGACAGAAAGTTTTGTGTAGTGTAATGACCTCCTTATAATGAGTGTAAAGGGATCACAATTCTTCAGCCTTGTCCATCGGTTGCATCTTAATATAACATACACGCATATATTAATGATACAGGTTTCAAGACAGATAGGTAGGACAGAACCAGACAATTGAAAAGAAGCAATCCTACTGACACATCGGAATGTACTGTATATACTTGATTAGGGCTCATGGTTTTTAGTAATCTGATTCGGGAATTACAGATATAAGGGTTTTGTTGTTTAAGTACTTTTC
Source organism: Lepisosteus platostomus (assembly GCF_059453375.1). NCBI lineage: Eukaryota > Metazoa > Chordata > Actinopteri > Semionotiformes > Lepisosteidae > Lepisosteus > Lepisosteus platostomus. The sequence continues at coordinate 5,617,709 of NC_142613.1, forward strand.
TAATCACTTATTTCCTTAACACATTTATACACACCTGCATTGGACTGGTACATGTGAATTGTGTCAGATACACATGAGCTAGCAGAGTGTTGGTATCTTTTCAAACTGTGATGTGGACAGAGGCATACTGTCTTTACTACCAGATGCTCACCCTGAAACCCAGCATCGCCAAGGATCTGCGTGTGGGTAGTACTTGCCTATATTTCTCAAGTTGCCATGCAGAGACCTGCAGGTACTGTAGAACTGTAAAGAGGCAAGTCACTATATTCCTGGCTAGGAACATTTAGCAGAGAAGCAATTAAGACGTCCCTGACGACACTGCTTGTGAAAGAAATATCAGTTTCTAGTAGAAGATGGTAGATTATAAAAATAGATTGAAAAAAAAACTGAACAGACTTTGTAAAATGGGGGTATTGCCGAAGTAAAAAATAAGAGTTCTATGATGGTTAGGGGCATTTAAGAGAGCATATGCCCTATTCATGAACACCCAAAACGTGCACTAACCAAGCTAACATGTAGGGGAAAAACAGCAGGTGATCGAGTTTAGAGACAGCATGTCTCCCATTAAAGTATCACAAACAGGCCACCATGGGGAATAACACCTATTTACATGGCATTCTCACATTGTGATCAGTGTCCTGTAGAAAGGAGAGGCAGTCCCAGGGGCAGGGGGTGGAGTGGGTGTTGTGAATAGGGGACTCAGGGAGTGGGCAGGACCTGCGGTCCTACTATCAGGTGGCACATGCAGGTGACAGGCAGAGCAATTGATTCCTGCTCCCTCCTCTCGGGGGGAAACACTTTTATTGAACGGTTGGGAATTATATCTGTAGAGCCTACAGATGAAAAAAACTTCCACAGACTTCATTAATTTCGTGACAGGGTATATAGCCAATGAGAGCCAATGCAGATATTGAAGTGTCCTCTTAGAGATGTTACATCTAAATCTGTTCTAAATGTATTTTCCCTTTTAACATTACACATTTGCTGGTATAAATAGGACCGTTAGAATAAGTGTAGAGTAGTGTCAATCAAGGGGTTCACGTTAACTAAATTACTGGCCACAGGCTGTATCTCTGCTTCTCAGGCAGACATTTAAAGCCTTCAGTCTGACTGTCCTCAGATGAAGACCGGGTTCTGTTGTAATAGCTTTCTCGTACCTGAGAAAGACAAATTAATCCTGATGAAAAAGGAAAAAAAACTCTGCCAAGATTCACTCCTCACAACACTTTCCTTGATAAATTAAACCGGCTGCCACCTCCACTACACAGACAGTTGCAGGTCCTGACCTTCAGGTGTCAAACTTCCTTCATGCCACTTACAAAAGGTCCAGCATTTCTCAGCTAATTAAGGTATTCTTCAAGATGTGTTGATCGCCGTCTCAAAAATACATCTGCTGAGCCCAAGCCGCCTTCTTATGTGGAGTAGCCCTGTGTTGAATCTAAAACGCACTACTTTTCCATGGTCTGCTAACTCACACAACTCAGCTTTGGCTAGCTCTGCATGACTACAAGCTAGATGCATTAAACTATTCAATTGCAGTCAAATTATTACCACAAGCACCACAAGCAAAGCAAGAAGTACCAGAGGATCTAACTTTAGTGCAAGTGTATTTTGAACTAAAAAAAAGAGACATGTCCTTATACAAAATGTAACATATACATTTCCTCACTTGTTAAAATGGTAACTTTCCTCATGGTGTAACCAGATTCATTAGAATCCCTCAAAAGTTAGCTTCATGATCCACAGGCAACCAAGCAAGCAAGATGGGACAAATGGAGATTGAATGAGCCTTCCTCGTGGTATTGATATACTACACAACAAAAGCATTTGATTCTGGTTTGAACACGGTAACTGTCTGTTTTTTTTTAATAAAGCCCTTAGTGCAGTTGTCTACATTTTAGCAGATACTCCAATTTCAGTTCTATCTACAGAATCACCAATTATTTTACTTTTTATAAGCCTCCTAAATGACCAACTGTTAATCTCCTTGAACACTGTACACCTTTAATCAGAATGGAAAAAATGAGGACTTGAATACTGTTTCCTCCGACAAGCATGTTGTCAGAACCTCTCAACGTTTTCCACTGGGGTCCCACTGGGGGAGGTAGTGTTGCCTGAAGCAAAAAACATAGTTCTCTTTTACAAAGTTGTACATTTGCAGGCAAATCAAGGTTATCATGGCAAATTCAAGCCCACTGAAACCCTAAAGGTTAACCAGCTGTGTAGCTCCATTTACAGAGTTAAGTTAAACGTTAACTGGTGATGTGTGGACTACAGGCCTCAACCTTTATGGTTTGAGAGACTCTGGAATACCAGCTCTCAGAGAATCGCATATATTTTAGATTTTTTAAATTGTCACGAGTGGTCTAACACATGTGGATAGAAGGCAAACAGATCTTATCCACTGCATGTCACAAAATACGTTTATTCTTTTTGCGATTAACAGACATCAATCTACTAGAAAAGAAGTATGGGCTTTTAAATTTTGGGTTGATGACAGATTCAGAGGCAACTAAAACAGCAAGAAAAACAAGACCACATGTCAGCAGCTCAGAGTTGCTCAAAGAGAGGGGAGTATAAACCATTATATTATCAGGTATTCTTTTCATTTTGAACTTCTAGAAAAAGTGCCTCAGACAGAGTATAAGACTCATTATACAAATTAGATAACTCTATGCTTAACACAAACTTTGAATAATATAGTTTACAAAATTTGGGACCAATCAATATTAACCCATACATTTTTTATGCAAACAGAACTGGTTTAATGGCTCACAGACGCTAGATCCCATAGTTCACTTGTTTGCTATTGAAAAAGATTTGCGCCACATAGCTTTTAACTACAAAAATCATTCACAGATATGAAATTCAATATATGAACTGCACAATTAACAATAAAATCATTGTTCTTTTACATTTTTTGCTTTGAAATTATAATCCACCCCAGCAGTGAGTCAGACTGCTGAAAACAATGACTCTGCATGTTGTCTGCAGGCTGCTAAATTACAAGACTCAACAGACAGCACTGCTGGGAGAGCCGAGCAGTTGAATAGAATAGAATTGCAGTTCTAAATGATATTTTTCTGAAAGCTGTGCTTCTTTACATTTGATAGTTATTTTCAGTCTCTACATGCAAAGGTCCACTTTTAGGTTTTCACTGGGTGCTATTTGGTAGTCAATATGGAGGTTAAAAGGGGGAAAAAGAAAAGTCAGCTCAAACAAAATTTTTCCAGCAGAAAAATAATTCTACAAAAATGGAAATGATGGTAAAATCTGATGTAAATTGTTTGCCTGCAGGCAGGATGAGCCCCATATTTTGTGAAGAAACGTTTTGGGGTCCTGGCCTGGAGTGTACATTGATGTCCCTCATCCCACCTGAGGGTGGGATAGACTAGGAGGATCCTTGTCTCTCTGCTCAACAAATTTCAACTCTTTTGTAATGTGAGGTCACACATTAAAGATCACTTTATTGGCCCTATACAATTTCTTGTATTAGGAATTTGTCACATATTCCAACTTGCTCTCCATGAGACACACAGACAGGGATAGAAGCTTGGGGTCAAGGCACAGGGTCAGCTATTCATACAGCGCCCCTGGAGCAGTCAGGGTGAAGGGCCTTACTCAGGGGCCCAACAGAGTAGCATTCCTCTGCCAGCCACGGGATACAAACCAGCAACCTTCCAGCCACAAGTACAGACCCTTAGCCACAGAGCCACCACACCACCCTGTAAGTATCCTTTAGCAGCAAATCAGCTACACTTTAGCCTCACCTCTATATTTCTGCATTAGTTCTACCTTAGGCTACAATGCTGACCTGCTCTCTAACATGTCTCGCTACTACTGTATATTATGAATCAATGACAACCACAAGCAACTCCAGGGTTAGTTAAACAAGCTTCTCCACAAATTTCCTTTCCTTTCAAAATGTGTATGTTCCTGATGGTTCCTCCCTGTACTTTGTGTTGCATGTTTGCAGGATTCTTACTTTACTTGGCCAAAAAATGCAATAAGGAAAAAAACATGGCTTCTCATATAAATAAAACAGTTTTGTCCATTTTGTCACTGTAAGGTGCACAGAACAACTGGCTGGGTCCGGTGAAAAAACAAACAGGTGGCGCCTACAGACAAGCTATTTGCTGATAACATTACACTGCATCATGCCATGTGTACATCGGATTTCTGCAGAGGGCTACCGCTGTTGTATTTTCAGGGGTCATGAGAAACTGTAAATGTCAATACACTCATCCCTTGATTTCCAAGTGTATTCTACTACACAGCATGAACAGTAAACTTCAGCTTCAAAACAGGCACTGGAGAACCTCTCCAACTGTCCAAAGGATCCCAATAAAACAGAAATAATTTGCTTCCCAAGTATAATAATACGTAAAACCAACAGTGTCAGTTGTGAACATGCGCTAGCATTTGAGGGTGGATTCGTTCACCTGTAGCTCTTTGTAAAGACCCCTGAGGAACTGAATTTAACCTTCTTGGACACCTACGTGGAATGGACACTGTATGGTTCTCGAGTTATTGAAGTATACCAAGGAGAACATCCTTCTTTCCATGATCATCCTTGTATCCAGTCGAGAGAACCACCAGGACCAAAAAGTCCACCAGACCACTGGACCAGACCAAAAGCCCGCTGGAATATTTGTTTCCCCACTGTTCCCGCTCCGTGGTCTCTTTCTGACAGCTGCAGTCACATGCAGGAGTGTGCTTTACCGCTCTTAATCTGCTGGGAGATCAACCGTTAGGGTCAGGGACAAGGGAGGCAGATGACAACCTTCATGTGGAAATTCTACTTCGTGTTGAGAAAATGCCACAACATTTCACTATAAATACTGAGAAAGTAACCGGATGATATAACCAGCTTGTCAAATGAGCTTCCTACAGTACGTCGCTTTGGAAAACAACCCCTAAACAAGAGAAAGGGGACCGCATACCAACTAACTGCTTCAGATTAGGTTCAAGGGACACAAAGCAGAATTCCATTCAGTGGCACCAGAAGGAAAAGGATACAATACACATCTGAAGCCAAGAAAACAGTGGGAGACCACTTGTAACAAAGCAGCCAAAACGTTGTGTTTTCTTCCTTCTCTTTTCAGCATGGAATAAACCTATTACTTGTTCCTTAGTTGGGAAAATGCAATAAGAGTACTTTAATCAGCTGGCTGGGTAATGTGTAAGATACGCTCTGAGTCCAGAATATGACTGGGAAACCATGAGAACTTTCACTCTATACATGGTCCTCTCTTGGGGTAAATGAAAAAAAGATGCCTGAGGCTGATCTTCACTGTCCTGCTGGGAGCATGCCTAGAAATGAAGTACCACAGCAGGCTGAATTCTGTCCTCTTGGGTTCAACATCCCTACATCATCAGCTCATTAACAGACTTAGTATTTTCTTGGTACTTGTTCACTTCTTACTTGTAGCATACACTTTGACTTCTACCCTGAGAGAGGGTTCCTCAAATGTTGTATTTGCTTAAGGAGTTTCCATGCTAATTGGTTATCGCGCCACCTCAAAAACCTGAACAAAACACTTCTTAATTCTGATTGGCAGAAGTGTGCAAAGGAGGGAGATTCACACGGAATCTCTTAACGAATCTTCTCATATATTTTTTCCCATTCAGGCCTGTGGAGCTGTTTCGGGTAGGTGGCATTATTTTTTTAGTGAAGCAGGTACTCAGCACAGCATGCCACTAAATGATCTAATAGCTGGCACCCCATTCCCATTAGTTTACCTGTCTCTATTGTTAAACACTCGTCAACTCTCGATCTGCAGGATATTTCTGCATCATGAGTTTCCTGTTCTATCCTTACTCTACATTCCTACACAGTACTGCCTTCCTCTGCACCAAGATCTTCAGCTACTATACTATATACTATACTATAGCACAATGGAGAATGGGGAGTTCAAGTCCCTGGAATCTGATCATGAATAAATTATCCCCCAATCATCTGGGGACTGGAGTCAATAAAAGACATATAAAGTCAGAAAGAATACCAAAAAGAACCATAAATGAGAGTATGCTGAGGCGAAAGCAAAAAAAGTTCCCTCTTTCATGTTTGCTATAAGCAGTAAACTTTTTTTTTCTTGCTACCTGGAAGATGCTCAGATCCTGAGATGACAGGATTCACCTGGTGGGTGTCAAGGAGGGGAGGGGGATGCCCCCTTCTGCCCGCCCACCCGCCTGCCCACCTCTCTCTCTGTCTGTGTGGGAGAGAGGTTCCCTTTGTCAGCAGGGCTTACTCACGAAGACCAGCATCCCCCTCTGCCTCCCCCCACCCCTCCCTCCTTCCCTCTCTCTTGCTCACTGTGTTCATAAAACCCACACCTACGACAATTAGCATCCCACGTCCTCAAAGAAGGGACGAGGGCTTCTCTCGCTGCTTAAATAACAGACAGAGTGAGCAAGGGAGAAGAAGAGAAAGAAAGCCCATAACAGATGGCATTAGCAGCTCTATTCTGAGGACGGACTCTGCCACTTTCACTCTCTCTCTGATGCTAGTCATCTTCCCTTCATTCAGATTCCTCTTGCCACTTCACTTTATTCATATTTAAGAGGGTCTAATTAATCAGCTGTTACCATAAATCTCCACCTGATTAACGCCACGGTTTAACAGATGTGCACAGATTCCTTTTCACAGAGCATGGGCTCTGAGCTTTAGACCACGGTGAAAATTACGCAACGTCGTGATTAGCAAACGATGGAGAAAAACGTAGGATGGCATCTTGTTATCGTCTAAAAGAATCTCCTAACCCAGCAGAAAATAATCAAATCAGTTCACTTTCCCAGAAAGCAAAGAGTAGTAAACTCCAAACATTGTTTCAGCTGGAACAGAAAGATTCTTGTCTACAGCAGCTGAAAACAGGATTCTGCTGCATGTAAAGGAGGATGAAATGGACATGTTCAAAAAGAACGTTCTGATCTGTCCCCAAGAACCTTCCTCCTGTACTGAGGATCAAAAATGCACTGTGAAAAATCAGTTTTTAAGAGATTTATTACCCCTTGATCCTTTTCAATTTTTAGTGCTTTGGCTTTTTAGTTCAGGACCTGTAACAGTTTTCTCTCATTCTGGGATAAAATACAAGAAAAGACTGAACAAATCTCTGAGCTTAATTCCCACCCGCATTTTCTGACAGCGAATACAAAGTGTTAAAGTGAGCATACTGGGGAGATGATTAAAGTATGTGAAGCTGTGATTTCATTAAAATGCTTGGTTCAGTTACTTCACTGTCATTACACTGGCAGTGTCTTTGCACGGAAAAACGAAATACCATTTGGAAGTAAAACACAAAGTCTGTTTTCCAGATTACATATGTTATTGCACTGATACAGTACATGGAGTTTTTTTAACCTTTTCTTTTAGGGAATCCGATTTTTCATGAAATGCTTAATACAGCACACTATTGAATTGCTGAACATGACAAAACACAGTTCAGACAGTGAAACGATTTGCATAAAAATAAGAGTAATAAAGTCAGTTTCTTTTTTATATCAGGACCTGTTGATAAAGTTGCTTCCTGTGCCCTGATACGTTAGCTGACCATGTGAAGCACCACCAAACCTCTGGCAGTGTGAAACCAAGGTTTTATTTGATCTGTACCTGGATGCTTGTTCTTTAGAAACTACATAAACCCACGTTGTGAAGATGCTAAAGAATTTACAGGCTGGGAGACTAAATCAGTCTTCCTTGTGTAAAATGAGACTGTTATGGTGGTCCTTGGACAGTGCAGGTTTGGCTTTCATTTGAGTTGAGCTGTTTGGTTCTTTGGTGTCTTTTCTGTGACAACCATTGAAGTCAAATGAACATGCTACATAAGTGACATGATGTTTTAGGAAATGTACCTATGCATGGAGAATCTTGGAGTTGGTGAGGAATCTGGGATTTTCACCAGATGAGTTAATATCCCCTTTCCTTGCGTTTCCTAAACATGCTCTCAAGGGTACAACATTGTGAGCACATTTCCATAGCTTGGTAAAGCTTAGAAGTACTACATGGTCAGGATTATCAGCTAAAGTCACAGTCATGTGTATTTGCCGGTCTGTCAGCAGCAGTATCATGTATAGTAATAGTACAGTACTACAAATTGCAGCCTGCAACCCATACCCTCTGGGAACTGGACATGCAAGATAAATAAGACATCTGTATCCTTCTCAAAGTATGGTGAGCATCAAGAGAAATATACAATTATAACATATTCACAAAATGATTATTAGGAAAAAGACAAAAACATTTTTATAGCAGGTACACTGACATCCATGCTCATCCTTCACATGTGTATCCCTGTTCACTGGTCTCTGAGTCTTTGATGGCATTCATACTCCTAGCTTATCATACAAATATTAAATGGGACTCATGTCTGAGAGCTTCACGCTCTCAACTCACAAGAAAGCCATTGTTACAGCAGCAGCATGAGGATCCTGCTGAAATGGCCTACAGGTGAGGCTCAATGCAGTGCCATATAGTCAGCTTGACACCAAGAACTGCAGCTGTAGCTCTGGTATGACTAAACGTGCCTGCCCAAACCTTCACACTTAGACCTAATCATGGACTTGTGATCCCCTAGATCATTCACATGGGGTGGGTTCCCTGATTTTGATCAGGGGGTTCCTATAATTTGCAGACTTGTGAGCACATCAGGTGGCAAGAGAGAGGGCACTGACTAATTCCTACATCTTATCAATGGCATCAAGGTGTTGTGCTCTTGATAAGTGGAGTTAATTGGTCCCTCTCTTTTTTCTTCTTCATTCCCACAATGCTTGACATTCAACAGGTCGAGTTGTCACCTCATCACCTGTGCCCAATCAACTCACTAATGAGCTAATTTAGTGCTTATACAACAGTCAATAGTCACTTCAGCGTATCACAGTCACTCACAAATGATCAATTAATCAAACTGAAGCTAAAAAAATCAATAACTCATACCAGCAACATACATGCATAAATACATACAGTAAGTTTTTTTTGGTGCTCTGTGAAGAGTTTTATAATGTACGGCATGTTCAGTGCATTTACACAAGAAAATAGTTAACATCAGAGTTACAAGGCTAATCAATTGGGCCGACTAGTCAGCTAATGAATTTGAAGCAATTAGAACTGCTTCTCCATTGTCAGATTCAGCGGTGTGTCACTGTGTAGGCAGGATGGCAATAAGGAGGAGGAAGGGGGACGCTCCAGATTTGCTTCACTGCCTCATCAGTTGAACAAATTAACTCTCTTAACAGGCTTTCCCCTGAACTAATAGGTTTAAAAAGAAACTAATTTGTCCTTAAGCACAGCAGATGCATGGGTAAAACCCTGCATTGTTCAAGTTCCAAAACGGAGACTGTGGAATGAACCAGGAAGACAATGTGGTTCTTGGAAATAACCTGTGTTTAGTGTTAAAACTGTGATAAATGTCACCTGTTAGAGTACTGAGCACATGGGGCCCATCAGTCCTAACTAGGGAACAAACTAAGCTTACCTGAGGCCACGTCAATGCGTCAAGTTAAGGAGTTGGTGAACACTTTTTATCCTCACCATCCTCCATATCTGTTTATCACTGGAAGAGAGATGATCTTATATCTGCTGGGAGCTTGATCAGTAGAGTTTCTCCCTACTGTACTGTAGGTCCTCCCTCCCCAGTCAAAACACACAATGTGACACATTGTAAGAATTCCAAACCGAAAACAGCCAACTATGGCCTGCTGATAATGCTATCCAGCTCACCCGAGAGAGCAGCCTGGGTTCACCATTTGGTGGTATCGTCACCTCTCCACAGAAAAATACAACAATTTAATATTTAGGAAACACACAACACGTATAGATGAAGCCTTCTGTATCAGAATTGAAAGTGTTGCCAACCCGCAATTGCTAGTTAAACATTTGTTGGTTGATAGAGCAATCACATTACAAACCACAATATGCTTTGATAGTTATCTTTATCAGGGGAATTTCTGAAAACGCCTGAACTCATTTCCATTAGCTCTTTTTTCCTCTTTTTTTTCCCACAAAAGATAACGCTGGATTTAATTTATAAGCACTCAATAATGCTAATTAATGCACATCTACTCTCCTCCTGTTACACGCTTACTGACCAGAGTCCGCTGTTTCTGAGATTCTGTAACGATTTTCTAGGACTGCCAGCTCTATGGCTTGTTACAGACAGAGGGATGCCCTAGCCTGTGTTCCCCTGGTAACAGCAGGACTGTCTGTCTGCGTGACTCATTTGAAGGGAATCCTAGAACAGCACTGCCCACTCCCCCCACCCCCGACCTCCGGCCCTCTGCAGGCAAACAAGCCACTGACAGCCCCCCACACACACAAAGCCTGAGACAACTTCTTGTGGGCACCTAGTTTGCATAGTTCTTTTCTGCTGACACCCTAAACAAACCTAGGAGAACAGTTTTTTTCAGCCAAAGTGAACTAAGGCTCAGCAAAGCAATAGCATGCAGTTTGCTTTTGCTGGGCCCAGTGCAACCGTTTAAAAATAATACCAAACAGAATCATTTGCATTACCTAGCGCTTTTTATCCCGGAGCATCCCGAAGCACTTGGTGTACAAGAAGGGACCCACTTTATTCAGCGCTGAAGAGCAGCCCCCACACAGGGAAACACACAGGAGCCACGAGCAACTGCAGCCCCTCTACACAGCCGGTCAGCTGGAGGTGTGAGACAGTGCTTCACCAATTGAGGGAGAAGTTCAGGTAGGCTAGATCACGGCAGCCCAGACTGGACCTGAACAAGGACACTTGGATTAATGCACCTACTCTTATGAATAGTGCCATGGAATCAGTATTGACTTGTATTAATGTCTCATCTGAAGGAAACCCCCTCCTACAGCACACTAATGCATTGGTTTTGAAAATTGAGCACTAGAGAGAAGAGCCCAACCTACTGGTCTGCCAACACACACACAGACAGCGGCAATCTTGTCATCCTTTCTTTCTGACATATCTTAATTTCAGTATTGACCTGGATCAGCCTCGCTTAATTTCTGAAATGACAGGATGAGACTACAAAATAGTGTGTTTAGTTCTGCATTAAAGGGCCAAGTGAGCACTATTAACATACATGGTGGTGTACATTGCACACTTATTATTGATAATTCTGGTAAATGTGTGTAACGAACAGTTCTTTCCGGACCCTATGCGGACGACACAATCCGTAGAAGTGGGAAACACTAGGAAAAGGTCATGCAGGAATACGGGGATGAAAACAGGGGGGCGTGTCCAAAGTGCGCTGGTGCACGGGGGAGGTGTGGCCAAGGCAAACAATCCAAAAGTAATCCATAGAGGGAATCCAAAACACAAGAATAAGTCCATAGCCAGGTGATCCATCCAAACAAGGAATTAAAACATGAACCGGGTCAGAACCGGCGGACAGGGAACGGGAACAGAGGTTAAAACCTTAACGGGACCAGGCGCTTCCAGGTCCCGGACTCGCATGGTGCGGAAACCAGATGCAGAGCCAGGATGAGCGTCAGCGCCTGGCTTTTAAGGTGGGCTGGAAAAAGGGATCAGGTGCACAGAATTAAGTCTAAAGTGAAAGGGCTGGAGCACCCTTAAGGAGGGGGGACTATAATCGTGACAGTGTGTTCATGTAATATAATGACTTCAACGGTCAATACCTGAAAAACGAACAAAGATGGAAATGTCAGCACTAGCCCCTTTAAAACTCTCCTCCAGAGCTGGTAAGATAAAAAAAAAAATCAACTGTGGTAATTAACCTCAAAAAAGCCTGGCTCTGGGAGAGCAAGTCTGACAAAGACATTCCATGTCTTCTGAATTAAACTAATTGAATTTACTGTTTAAACTGCTGGGATTAAATATACAAAGGAAATGAAAGTATTCAGGAAACACAGAGAAATAAAAAAGGAGCATATTTAATTTCTAAATTCAAACTACTGAATGTTTTTGATAAGGAACAAAGATGAGGAAGGACTAAGCCAGATGGATACCTGTGAGTAGGAAAGTGGCTGTCTGAGCAGGGCAAGTTGGTCCTGCCACACTAGGGGGCTGGGTAGCAGTGGCAGGGCCCACACACACAACTTCCAAGGGCTTCCTGTGAAAAACTCTCAATTAAAAGGCCATTACAGCAGCCTCAACAGGCGTGTAATTAAACCTCTAATCACCTCAAGGTCAATCAAGTCCTGTAGGAGGGGGGTTCTATGTGGGGGACATAATGGGGGAGATTACTACTTCTCTCTAGTCTTCTGCTAGACAGCCTAATCTCTCGTGATCTCATAGGCTGAGCAAGGCTATGAGAACTGAGCCTTGGCTGGTGGATCCTTAATCCATACTGTAACGAACAGTTCTTTCCGGACCCTATGCGGACGACACAATCCGAAGAAGTGGGGAAACACTAGGAAAACGTCATGCGGGAATACGGGGCTGAAAACAGGGGGGGCGTGTCCAAAGTGCGCTGGTGCACGGGGGAGGTGTGGCCGAGGCAAACAATCCAAAAGAGTAATCCTTAGAAGGTATCCAAAAACACAAGAGTAAGTCCAAAGCCAGGAGATCCATCCAAACAAGGAATTAAAAACCATGAACCGGGTCGGAACCGGCGGACAGGGAACGGGAACGGAGATTAAAACCTTAACGGGACCAGGCGCTTCCAGGTCCCGGACTCGCACGGTGCGGAAACTAGATGCAGAGCCAGGATGAGCGTCATTGCCTGGCTTTTAAGGTGGGCTGGAAAAAGGGATCAGGTGCACAGAATTAAGTCTAAAGTGAAAGGGCTGGAGCACCCTTAAGGAGGGGGGACTATAATCGTGACACATACAAGGTACTACAGTGTATCAGGTGGTTATGCTAGCCGACGGCACAGACTAGCACTTGCAAACCAAACTCCTCCAGGCACTGCTAACATACAGAAGAGTGCTACCTGTTAGATGGTGCTTTTTTATTAAGTGATCCTACCTGTACTGTGGATCTCAAATACCTGCATCACAAGCATCTCAGATGAGAGGAAGCCCTTAGACCCCTCATGTTCATCAGATTATGTTTAGTCCCATAACCAATATTGTTTGTATTGAGAACATCTCAATGCATGAGGAGAACAGATAAGCTCCATACAGAAGACGCCCAAGACCTTGTGAGGCACTGAAATTAACCATCACTGCCCCTCGCCATGGTAAAGGAATGTAATACATTAATAAAAGTGTGTGTAGCGTACTGTGGTGTATATGTGTAATGTAATGTGAGATGAGATAAATGTACACTTTGATTTGGTACTTGAATGGATTAAAGTCCATAAAGAAAAGAACAAAACAGCCTCAACTCCTTTAATATCTCAAGTAAATCCCCCTCCAAAGAAACAAAACAATAACCATATAGAAGAAATAAAGGTTTATTTCACAGCCGAAACGTTGTGTTTCTTTCTCTTTTCAGCATGGAATAAACCTTTACTTGTTCCTTTGCGGCCTACACATGCTGATGCAGCTACAGTACCTACTTGAATAACCATATTGGTCAAAACACATTTCAAATGACACACCAGTTTTGGTGGTGACCCATCCATCCATTTCTAACTGCAATATCCAACTCAGGGACACAGAGGAGCTGGAGCCTAACCCAGTAAGCAACAGGTGCAAGGCAGGATACACTCTGGATGAGATGCCAGTCCACTGCAGGGAACATGCAGACACATGAACAAGCACACTCACACCAGTGCCAAATTTCTCAGAAGCCAATTAGCCTGCCAGTATATCTTTGGACTAGGGGAGAAAACTAGAGCACCCAAAGGAAACCCAGGCAATAGAGAGGGAACATACAAGCTCCACACAGATAGTCCCCAAGGAATGGAAGGCAGGACCTCAGAGCTGGGAGAGAGCAATGCTAATCACTGTACCACCATGCCACCCTGGTAATGACCTCTTTAAGCTTTTTTTTCTTCAGTCACTGGATAGTCTTTGATAAAATCCATTCAACTAAATACCTTTATACTGATTTATACAGATAGCTAGTGTACTGTGGAATTGAAATTGCAAAAAAAAAAATTGCATTAAGATATTGCATTGCTAGATATTGAATCTTTCTATTATGAAGCAGATCAGAGCAGAACAGATGTTATGGTAACTACTAGCAATTCTGCATACTTCACAATAAGGTTAATGAACCACAGTTCCTATGGGAGATTGAGTATGTAATTAATTTAACAAATGTGGAAAATAAATGCTTTTATGCTTTTATTGACTGTGACCACAAAACGGCCTTTGTGCCAATGAAAGGTGTCAGTCTTCTGGGGTTCTGTTCTATGAGGCTAAAAGACAGAAAAACAATGATGCAGAATGCATTTGTAGCAAGGAACCAAGCATATAATTGTTTGATTAGCAATTATGAGGAAAATGGACTTCTTCTTCATTAATACTGTTTTTCCATCATTTCATGTTTGAAAAATGGTCAATGTAAAAGTCATGATTGTGCACACTGGTGGTACGAAATTTACTAATGACGTACATGGACATTTTCATCCATCCATAATTATTCCTGGTAAGGGTCACAGCAACTAAGAGTCAGTCCCCAAAGCACAAGGCACTGATTACCCTAGCCAGTATGCCTTCGAGAGGTGGGAACTGGAGCATCCCCATGCAAACTTACATGGGGAGAACATGAAAACTCTAGGTTCAGCATATAATGTGCACAAGGCCAGAATAAAACTTGGGACCCAAGATCTGTAAGGCAGCAGTGCTACTGCCACACCAGTAGAACACCAGTGAATTTTGTGTTATTTTATTTATAATATGTGCATAGAACAGTCCTTACCCCCTTTTTAAAAAGGATTTCACTCCATAAAATCCAGGGCAAATGGCATGAATTTAAATTGTACCTTACATTAGTTTGTGGGGAACCCCAGTGCTGGGGCCCTGGGTTCAACTCCTGGGGTGCTATCTGTCTGGAGTTTTTTCTTCCTGTGTCCAGACGGGTTAACTCCAGGTGCTCCGGTGTTCTTCAGTCCAAAGGCATACTGGAAGGTTAACTGGCTTCTAGGAAAACAGACCCTGGTGTGAGTGAGCGAGTGTCTGTGTGCGCTTTGACGGACTGGCATGTATTCTGGCTTGTGTCTGTTACTTGCCAGGATCATCTCTGACTGCCCCTGTACTGGATAAAGCGAGTAGAAAATGGATAGACAGATTTATTACATTAGTTTGTCTTGCTACATGTGGTTAAGGAATATCTAGAAGTTTACAACTGCAAACTGTACTCCCAGGAGAAAAAAAACAGCTGATTTAATACAACACAAACTCTAGGGTATATGACTGAAAAATCTGATCATAGCTGTCTGTCACATTACAGGATGCCAAATAAGTTCAGTGCAGACAGTCTGCTAACAAAGCAGTGGACAGTGGACAAGACACATGGTGAACCATCACAGCAGATTTTAACTTTAACGGAGAGCTTGCAAAAGAACAAACAGTTCTACACAAGGTGCTTGTGATCTCATTTCTTGTAGTGGCCTTATCAAGTAGAACAGTGATGGAGAATTCAGCTTTTTAATGGCAATGGCATGTATATGTCCCTTCTGAGTATCACTGTACCTTATTGAGCTAGAACATCTGAGTCTCTCCATCTATAAAAATCTAATTGATAAAGCACCTGATTATTAGGTTTAATATATAGACTGATTAGGCCTTGAGACTAAAATACTTTCCTGCTGTCAGTCTCCCACACTCATGTGTAGGTAAATTATTAATGTTATTATTATTATTATTATTATTATTATTATTATTATTATTATTATTAAAATTATGGTTAAATTTGAATAGGGATTTCCAGAATAGAAAGAGACAGAGTAAAAAAATGTCTCCCTAGGTAAAGCCTTTTGGAAACTAGGTTATTAGTGCATTAAGTGTCCACAAATGAAAGGGTGTCTTATATGGTAAGTCTCAGACAATATGTACCTGTATGATGTCTGGGATGTAGACCTGTCTGAGTGAGTGGCCAGAACTGCAGTCTTTCACATTGTCGTGATTTTTATTGGAAACAATGAAAACAGTGAAAACTAGGAAGACAATTCTGCCCAGAAAACACTAACATGCAACACTAACAACAACTTAACACTTACATCCTAAATGCTTATACAGTACATCAGTGCTATAAGCAAAAGAAATAGACTGTAAGAAAGCTACAGTATTAAATGGTTTGTCTCACAGCAAGTGTTTCATCTGTCTTCTGCTGTTTCTATTGTAATTCTCTTTTTTTGTTAATGACAACAAGCTTGGCAGCACAGACCTTAAAGATCCTTTGCTTGTGTCTTTTCTCATCAGTCAAGTTAAAAGTGCAGTGGGAGAACTGAAAATTAAACAGGGATCCCAACTTGTTCTTTGTAATTCCTTTCAACTTCAAGGATCTCCATTTTAGATAAGACTTCATCTCTAGGGACATTTGGAAAAAGAGATTTTTCCATTACTGGAGATTCCAAGATCATGCTGATAAACACTTGTGGGCGTACACCAAATAATCACTATATTCCCCAGCTTATCTTCCATCTTCTGTTTCAGATCACATCTCCACCATCTTCACAAACCTATGTATAAGTTTATTGAGCTCCGCATTCCTAGCTGAGACAGGATTCAATACAAGCGAATGATCCACCTGTACTTTGACCTGTGTTCTATCTCTCCTGCAAGCTAATACAGTGAAGCCTATTTTTTTGCAAGAAGAGTCTCAGAGCCCTGCAAGCTGTAAATGTTCTACCAATGTGGATAGCCAAGTAGGGAAAGCAAAAGTGTAAGAAATTTAATCGCCCCCAAAGGAGCTCCCCTTTAAACCTGCAATCCTGGGCTGGTAGTGAAATCGTGTTGCTGCAGGTTATACCACACTCATGTGTTGCCTTTTCATTTCTTTAGAGGGAGAAATCTATATCACAGCATTAATAGTGTTAGCATAGAGGACGAAAACTATTTTAGTCCGCTGCTCCTTCATTTCTGTTTTTACAATGTTATTTAGTTCACAATTGCAATTAAGGACAAGCATTAGGAAACTCATGGTTATGTGAGACCAGAACTTTGTCAGAAGCGTGGTTGAAACTCTAGGGGTCATGAATTCCTTTGCCAGGTGAAGCAAACTAAGATTTGTCTCCAAAGTGTATCATAAACTGTATAGAGATTGCAGGATTCAATACGTTGTGACACACTTCCTGTTTCTGGCGGGCCAAACATGCACTTTGAGTGTATGAGGCTTAGCCTGTGCTCCTGAGATTACAGCAACATGCCATTCAGGTGTCATCTTGAGATTTACAGCCACAACAGGCACACTGAAAGGAGCAGATACTAAGGACAGGCACTGCTTCAGCTCTCAGAACGGAGATCATATTCATTGGAAGTATTTCCCACTGTGTAAAGATCCTCACAGTGGTTATTGTGCAGGCAAGATGAAGCCTTCTGAAATGTGTCGGGATCAACGAGCTCATCCAATAGAAATGGGGGATGAGGGTCTTTTTCGTAAGTAAAGTCTGAACATCCCTGGGATACAGCCCCCAGTAGCTGCAGAGTGAAAAAGTGGAGCTCGCCTATGACATAGAAAAGTGCAACATGGTGTAAGTCTGCAGTCATCTCTTCATGCTAAATAATTCATAATCACTAAGTGACCAAAGACACTCCCCCACATTTCTAGCTTACCAAAACATACAGTACTTCATTATAAACATGAAGGTCATGCTGCTTGCAATTTACTATTTTTTCAATTGTGACCAGGTCAAAGATACTGAATACTAAAGGATGAACAGTGGTGCCTATCTTTGCACTATCAAATAACCAGTGTTTCAGATAAACAAATGTGAGTTGCACACGAGAGAATAAAATAAGCCAATTAATTTATAATTGTCAAGCTTGAGTCATAAATCCTGTATACCCTTCTTATTACTCTGAAAAATCCCTTTTGACTGACTAAGACTTCTCTATAATTCTTCAGTGAGGTATTATAAACAAGCAAGTAAGAAATTGCCATAGAGTCAAAACAAATGGTTAAACCCAATCCATTTTAATGAATGCTTTATAAAGTTAGTAGGAGCCTGATCAATACAATTGTCTGCTGATTAAACACAAAGAAATCAACATCTAGATGCATATGTATTAGCGAAGAATACTCCTGCTCAGTTTTGGGGATGTACTACCTTCTAAACCTAAAATAGGCACCAGTGTTCTATTGCACAAATAACGGTGGAAATCTGTCAAATGATTATGGCACGATTCAGGATTTCAGTCAATGACAAAAAGGAGCTCTATGCAACCACATGCTCTTAAAACTTTCTTTTGGAAGACAGGGCTTTTTTTTTCCTTTTTCTGAATAGGCCTTGCAGCCCGCAGAAGGCCAGAGATGTGTCTGCCTCCTATTTTTGGTTTGCCTAATTGTGGATTAGGTGTGGAAACAGCTTGGCTTCCTCCCCCTCGTGCTGCCCTGCCTGTCGAGAGCAGCTGTGGGGCTACACGCAGTCACACTGTTCCCCCTCAGCAAGCGGGGTTTCCTCGCTGGTCCCAGTCTCTCCCTCCTCCACACGCTCGCTCTCTCTTTCTCTCAGCCAGGATCGCCCCGCTTATGCAAGCGCAGGTGGGCGGGCTTCACAGGCGCCCACCCGCCTCGGGATTGGCTCCAGCCGGCCAGCTGAAGCGTCACTCAATCCAGGAGGCTGCCTGAGACTGGGTATCTGGGGTAGAGGGGAGATGGCAAACTTTCAAGCCAGCCTGCAGCAGCAACATTGAAAATTCTTACGTGGGAACAAGACAACTTTGCAGTTGGGGAATCTGCACACACAGACCAAAAAAGAAACTGTTTGTCTAGCGAGAGTCAGACAGCAGGCTGGGGTATCGGCAAATAGATTCCTCAGATTCACAGCCTGTTCGGTTCCTCCCTGCAGATGGATATCAAGATCATCTTGGGGCTTCTGTCCAGATTATTGATTAGAAGTATTGATAGCAATGGAATGCAAGTACCCTGTGTCTCTTCCATGTCAGGCAAAGGGCTGAAACTAATTCAGAGAGTCTGCAGCAGACAAGAAAGTCAGTCACATGCAGCATTTCCCGATTTTAGTGGGAAAAAAGCTTTGTCCCCCATAGCCACCAGCCTGGCCTTGCTGATAAAGCCACGCTCATCACCTGGGTAGCTTGCCGCAGTGAAAGATTCCTCACAACGTTCACAACATGGCTCCCCCATATCACCTTCAAGTTTGGGTACACTCCATCCTCTCCTCTCTCCAGCGCTCTCATGCTCAGACTGGGTTCCTGGCTAAATTCGCCTTAATAATTCTCATTTCCTTCTGTGGCTTTTCTTAACGATCTAAAACACAGCACTCTTGCCACTCCTCGGTTCAGTTTTTTGTTGTTGTTGTTGTTGTTGTTGTTGACCTCAGTGCAGCACAGTGAACCACTTCAGTTCCCCACCATCTTGCCACCTGGGCAGGGAGCCGACTAGTTGAAAACGCTCTCAGTGCAGCACTGGACCCTCTTGGAAAACCCTCCCCTCTCCCCACTCCGGGCCCGCGCCACTCTGCGTGGAGCGCAGGGGCCACCGCAGGCCAAGCCCGAGCGGCTGGAGGAAGGCCGGCCTGGAGCGAGCGGTTGTTATGGCGATGGCGGGGGGCCTGTGTAGGTTACAGCGGCTGCGGCACGAGCGCGCGGTATGTTGAACGGGGGCTCAGGTTGGCTAGGAAGCGGAGGATTCTTATGTAATTCCCCCTGTAGGTAAAAACAGCAGCCCACACTCGGTGTAACCTGCTTGTAACTGAGCTGACAATGAGGGTTAGCTGCTCACAGTAATTATAATCTGATTACTGCCTCCCTAGCAGCAGCCTGAGGGTGTGTGAGCAATAGCGCAAAGGAAAGACCGGCTCTGCCTGCTATAAATACAATGTACACACACTCACTCACATTTACTCACGATGCCTATTGTACAGGGTAAAGAGGGAGGAGGATCTGGCTTCTGCCCTCATTTAAACTCTTCTTTCATTCGATACGGGTTAGATTTAACTTTATCCTGCCTGAGCAACGGCAGAGTATCAGTTGCAGGAAAAGCATAATGCACAGTACAATCCTTCTGTCGGGGTGCTCATTGACATCATCCAATGTGCATTTTTAAACTCTTTCCAGGTTTTTGAGCACTAGTCTCTCCCGTTACTTATCCATTGCTTGCTTCACAGTGGAAGTGTTCCTGACGACGATGACATTTTTGTATCGCACAATCATTTGACCAGTTTATTTTTTAAATTTAGACTATTGCAGACAAAAGCTGTCAGCACATGAGGAGAGTGTGCAATCTTTTGTGGACAGAAGATAAAGCAACATTGTAGCTCATAGAAGGAATGTCATCACCTGTATGGACGACAGGCAACACAATGTTCAAAAGTGAACATACAGCATGCAATGGGTCACTCAACACTTCATGAAAATTGACAGATTTAGTCTTGATGGAAGCGTAATGATGTTCAACCTATTATTACCTACAGTACAGTACATTGACTTTAGATCGATGTATGGACATAATATCAGTCTTTCTGACAGGCATTTAAAAGAACATGATGTTGGAGATGTATTGATTTTTCTTATTTTATGGATATTGTTATTCTACTATTTTAAATATATTATTTTATAATCATATTCATAAGGGGTATTAAAATTCTCTAAGCACTGTAGAGCGAACATATGGGGTGGAGCGGTGGCTCTGTGGCTCAGGATCTGCGCCTGTGGCTGGAAGGTTGCCGGTCTGTATTCCGCGGCTGGCAGAGGAATCCTACTCTGTTGGGCCCCTGAGCAAGGCCCTTCACCCCAACTGCTCCAGATGTGCTGTACAATGGCTGACCCTGCGCTCTGACCCCAAGATTCTCTCTCCCTGTCTGTGTGTCTCATGGAGAGCAAGCTGGGGTATGCGAAAAGACAAAATCTTAATGTGAGAAATTATATATGGCTAATAAAGTTATCTTATATATTTCTGTCCTCCAGCAATATTGGGACAGAAATGTTAAAATGTTTTGCTTTACTGTCAATCAAGTTATAATTGTGATCTTGAGATTAATATGGATGATAGGTACAATATAACACATATTCTATTTTTGATTAGTTATATTTGATCATTTTAGAACAAAAATATAGCTTCCAACCCAGTGACCAATTCTTGGGGTTAAATTTGTGACTTTATTTTTTGCTGCACCACGTAAAAGACGAATTCCTAATGCAAGAAATTGTATAGGGCTAATAAAGTTATGTTATGTTATGTTATGTTATGTTATGTTATGTTATGTTATGTTAAAATGCATGGTTAGATGGATTTAAATCTGGAGATCAATTCAGCCAGTCAAAGCATCCATTTTTTTTCCTGGTCAGCTCCTCGGTTACAACGGCCATATATTTTCATCGTCATGACAGCGATTCATGTTGAATGGTGAAGCACCGCCCAAGGACTATGTAAGCATTTGCTTCTATATAGGCAGATAAAATTAAATGTGTTCCTTAATGTTAAATGTTAAAAATAAATAAATGTCTATGTAAACCTCATAATCCATTCTGTTGCCCTCATCATTAATTACACATTAAAGCTTTACTAAAATGGTAAATCTTGATACCTGTGATTTTTGAGGCTTGAGTGTCACTTATGTGGTGGTAACATGAGAAGGCTATATGGTCAATTGTGTGGAACCTGGTCTTCATTGGGTATGAAAGCCTGACTCTTAAATTAAGATAAACCCTCAAAATAATCTTTAACTAGACCATTCAGTGTTTTATTTGTGAGCAGGAGAACCTTAAAGTCCCCTCTAGATTGCACAGACAAACAGTGAAATTTACAGAGGAAGAGCAGGAATAATGTGTGCAGGGATTATTTTTTAGATTTTAGAACTGTCAGCTATTTTTTTGTTATGCCCATCCAAAACACAATCACCGGTTGTGTGTTTTTCATGTTCACAGCTACCAGCTCTGTGACTGTACTGTATGTGCTGGAGAAAGAGGTGCTGCAGGCTAGCTACTCCAACTCACCTTCCTATATGTCATGGGCTATGCAGCTTCACAATGAACCACATCACTGCATGCCTGCACCCAAAGTCTCTGAGAGCTGAGAGAGCCCAGGACAACTAATACCAGCCTGCCTGCAATAGCATTCAGCCAATCCTGCAGTGCAACTTGGAGAATCCGGGTCACAGTAGGCTAGTTACCTGCGCTCAAGTGAGTACCATTACTGGGTGTCCTGAGAGCTCAGAGACTTGTAGAATTCGTAAAATGCTGAAGACTATTCAGTATCTTAGAAGGTACAAGGCATTTATCAATATTAGATGCAAAAGTCTTATCCAAATGTTATGCAAGTGAAAGAAAGTCACTCTTGTCATATTCCTGGCATGTGCTTCAAGTGACAGGTAACGCCATTTCATCAAGTTAGATACGTGTTAAAGGTTCGAGTTTGGAAGGCTCCTGGGACAAACACGAAGGCTATTATGGCCTTGAGATGTCTTGCTCTGTCCAAACTGCGCTGAGTTTGGTTACCTCATGTGGTTTTTTCAGCTTGCTCTCAGAGTGTGTGTGTTTGTCAAAGACAAATGAAGAGGCCATTACAAATCTATAATTATAATATTATACTTTTATTTCTCTCATCAGCCGTGTATTCATAATAATAACAAGCGTTGCAGCTGTGCCATATGATCATATTGTTAATCGTTTAGTGAAATAAGGAGAAGCTGAGAGGTGGGCGTGTGTTAGATTTACACTTTTAAAATGTTTTTAAATCCAGTACATACTAGTTGAAAAAGTCATTAAAAATACAATTCAGAAATTCCTAATTAATTTCTAACAATACAGTTAAGTGATTTGTACACAAATTCACTAAAGACTATTATTTCACATTTAAGTACTTGTTTTGTTAATTCAGAAAATTATATAGTGCACTCATTATGCACAAAGATTGTCCTCTTATCAGTGTAAACATAGTTTTTTAATCTATACAGCAACAAAGCAGCTGGAAACATTGAATTAATACATTCATTGTTATACATCCACTTATTCCTGACAAAAATTACAGCAGCTTATAATGTATCCCAGCAGGAAAAAACCTGAACTTGATACTAGTCCAACCAGGGACACGCAAAAGTGCACAGCAACAATGTAGACACCAGTTAACACAGCAAGCATGTCTTCAGATTGGTGTAGGAAACAGCATTAACTGCCCTGCCCCCATGACGCACCTGCTTTAATTCATGTTCCTGTGCTCCATTTAAAATACTTGTACTGGCTTTCATTTTCATCCTCCAGTACAACGTCATCTTGAAAGCAGATTGGACATTCTGCAAAACCCAGTCATTGAGTAAAAGCATTGTCCACCAAGTTGTCAGCGGGTGTATGTGTGTGAGGGTTGGAAGAAGTCAAACGCTGCATTCACAATACACAATATTTAAGACTTCCCAGCAGTCCATGCTACCTGTACCATGATCCACGGGTTTTCAGGTGCTCTCTCAATCATCAGACAGAGTTTACTCATACACCCCAATTTATTTTCAAGATCTGGGCTAAGAAGATTAGTGTCCTGAGATACAGACCTGCATCTTGGCTTAATCTTGGTACAGTACAAGACCATCGAATCCCCACTAGGTTAGTCAAGCTGCCACAGTAAGAGCACAGATAGGCTTTAAGAGGAGAAACCAACAATTAATGCTGAGAAAGCAATGTTCATCACCTACATTTCCATTTAGATGGGTGTGGTGAAGGAGTGGCCATTCTCTCTTAAACGTAAGTCATTACCTCCATTAACAACCAAGGTTCCAAATAAATCTCCTGTCTGATGAGCATTTTAGCTATGGCAGCTGGTCGTAGCATTAGACCTGAACGTGGATAACATTGTCCTTCTCCTTTAAGTATTAATACACTGGTCTGACTAATCGATCCATTTCGGCATTAGGGAAAAGCAGAGCCACGCTACAGCATTAATGTGACAAAAGCTAATCAAAGCAAGGAGGAAAAAAGCAAGCAAAGAACTTCTTATTATAAAAGCTTGGAGGCTTGAAACCAAATCTTTCAAAATACAGAAAAGAAAATGCTTTTTTTGCCCAGATTATCGTTACTGAAAAAAGCACAGAAGGAAACTATGCCAAAAAACATGAAGAAAAAAGAAAACCCACTAACAGTGATCTGATTTAAAAGCGTGGGTTGCATTAGGCTATCAGGGGGAACACCATAATTCTGTGAGTATATAGTTATAATAAAAATAATGAATATCTTTAGTTATTACAAAAAATGAAAATGTGGACTGTGTCATGAATAGCAGTCCTTACTGCATGCGCACTTCAGTGACAACAGAAAGGTCTCTTTCTATATTAAATCAAAGTATAATTACAATTCTGCTGTACATAACTGATATATCTGAATACATCTTTTACAGGGGCTTTTTCCACATGCGCTTTACTTCTTAAGACAGAATCTATGACTCTAATATGTCAGCATATTCAACTTTTTGGAGATAAAATGAATACGATGAAATGGTAAAAAATAAGTTAAAGGCACAAATCCTGCAAAATGTAGGAGTGCCCTGGCCCTGCAGTCACCAGAAAAGATTTTCATAAGGGGATCCGAGAATGACAGAAGGATTGAGTGTCTTGATATTTTGTTCGAAGACAATATTCCTCTATCAGCTCTCACAATGCAAAATATACATTTTATCTGTAATTCACTAATGTGAGTCTTTCAAAGGAAGACTCAAAACCTTCTTCTTCAGAAGGGCTTTTATTGAATTGGTTCTGTCTCCCTTTATGCTGCAATCCAGGCTCTTGTTGTAATTGTGATAATTTTGCTGTCTCCGTTCCTTGTATGCTTTTTTTTTACTGTAAAGCACTTTGAGAGGCCACTTTTGAAGGCGCTATATAAAATAAAGGTTTTTATGATTAGATTTTTTTAGGAATTGGATGCACATATTTATTTCCTCAGAAGAATGCGTGCATGTGTTCAAAATATTTGAAAATGAAACTAAAGTGAAAATAAAAATCCTTACATTTATCTTTTCCTGCGAAATGAAGAACACGTTCTGTTAGGTTACGTCTGTTCGTTAGTAAATGAAGTGTTCAACGAGATAAAAAAGATGCATATGTTTCAAAATCTGTTTCCCTCAGTGCAAGAGAGGAGCGCCTCATTATGAAACTCTATAGAGCATCTCCTGTAAAAGGGCAGAGGCTCTCATCATTAACTAGGTGACAGTGTGCTCCACGAGTTGGTCCAATATGCAAAATGAACTGTTTTACTGACGGCAGCCAGATGTTCCCACAGATGAGGTGTGAAGTGCATTAGGCAGAAATGAGAGAATAATAAAAATACAAGGAACAGAAGGAAGAATAAAAGATTACTTGCACCACTGAAACGAGGAGGAAAAAAAGAAAATCAAGTATGACAAATATATTGTGCATTTCGCCAACAGCACATAACACATACATTTATGAAATATATTTGTAATGTATACTGTATATGCATAACTGTGCTTTTTAGTAAAAAGTAGGAAACTAAGATTATGCTGATGCTCTCTTACAATGGGAAATATGACTCTACTTTTAGGGCTGTATGCTGTAGCCTGGAGGACAGAACAGAGCTAAACAAAGAAACAACAACACAGCAAGTCAGTACCTTGAAAAAAAAGCTATGAATATGCATGCAAGACCAATCCCCCAAAAAAGTTTTAAAAGTTGTATGGACGTCTGGTTATTACGTATTTAATAATCCCTGTTCATTCTTGTTTGGACTTTTTTAACCATTATTATCACAAGGAGAGGTCTTTATAGACTGAGCTATTATACCAGTAGGGATGAATGACAAATATTGCTTTTTGTTGCCTATGTTGGATGAATTATAAAAGGTAATCTGAATAAATTGCTACGTTTGGTGAACAAATGGGTTTTGTAAAAAAAGCAAATGGTTTTGTATTAAAAGGCCTTAGGTAAGTGGAAATAATAGGAGGATAAAAATGCTGTAATATTTTTTGTTAACTTACGGTAAGGCAGTACAAGCATGTTGGTGTGCTATATATCTTTATTATCTATTATATGTTGAAAGTATTTTTATTTATTTTGCCTTTTAGTGCAATTTTATGACATTAAGAATGAAAAGGCATATTAGGCTCATCTGGAGATATTTTTAGGGTTAGTGAAGTCCAGACTAGAGCCACAGCAGCTCAGTGGATCAGAACAATGTGAGAGATGATTGCTTGGCTTGAGTAAACATGAATGGAAAACCTCTTTTTTTTCCAGAAAAATAATTCTTTTTAAAACAAAAATGAAAAGTCTTAGAAATTTAGAATTTGAGGTCACTGACCACCAGTTTGACCACCATAATTTGTAAATATTGGTCTTTTAGCTATTTCTTTCTGCTTCTGTCATATGATCAGTTATTCCCTGCAAATGTCCAATATTTCTTCATTTAGTCTCTTTGTCTTTGTCTGCTTTTTTTGTGGCAAAAATGTAAAAATCAAAAGAATTTATTTTTTTCTAATGAAAACGTAGACATCCCATGCTTTTTTTCAACAACATCAGTTCTTGTTCAGAGGAAAAAAGGTTCACATAACAGACTACCATACTACCTAGAAAACACTATTTTTATTCTTGGTAGAATAAAAACAGAAATTAAATCTTTAAAAAAACACAATAGGGTTTACTGCGGGGACATGTACACTTGTATTAAACTATTGCACAAATTATGTTGTCATAGGAGATTTGTGTGTGTTTTTTTATTGAAGTCAATTTTTCAGTCATACTATAATTTAGAATACCTTGCAGCTGTTTAAATTCTTTCCATGGCACTCCTGGCCTGCTCTAGAAAATATCAGAGACTCACAAACTCTCATCAGCTGCTACTATGTTAAAGTACCCATGTGTGCCCAGACACTGGCGCCCTTGGGCTGAGGTAAGGAGTATGCATTAAGTGACATACAGAACAAGCCTGATTCATAGACATTACCCACTTCTCAAGGCTGCTGTTCAGCCACTGCTTTCTGACTATAAATGGGACAAAGGCATTTTTACCTTTTATAAGACAGTAAATGTGAATCACGATGGGCAAGCTATGTAGTATGCCCACAAAAAGCCAGAATCTTTGATACACTTTATTTACATTAAAATGACTCAGCTGCCAGCACTGTTCATATTAAGGTAATTCATTGAGAGACTCTAAGTAACAGCATGCCAATGGAACAGTCTCAATTCGAGCCCGTGACCTCCAAGCTATACATAGAGTGAAGCCATGGGGACACAACTGTTTGTCATCCACCATTCTTTAGGAACTCTTCCGAGATTAAAGCTGAAATTGTCGTTTCTGTGTAATGTATTCTGCATATATAAGCTCAGGTGATAAGAAATTAGACTGAAGATTACTGGGAATCAGTCCAACACCAAATACCAATGTTACTCCAGGATGGGGAAGAATGAGATTCCGTTCCAGATGTATCAGACATCTTATTTATAACAAAACAATGACAGAAGCTTTGGTAAACCTCATGGATGTAAGGGAAGCTTCACTTTGTTGGACTCAGTACTGCACATATAATATTTTATAATAATATTTTAACTATATTGTAAATTCTGCCCTGTGATCTCATAAATGCATCTTAAATAACAGGAGATGCCAAAACACAACGACCTACACTGCTGACTTAGTCACTAAACTGCCCAGTTTTTAATGAACGGGAATACTGCTCATTCACAACATACTAAAAAGCTTTAAAAATATCCTAATTTAAATCCAAATAATAGCCTGAGGAAACAGAATACTACCAGGCTCTACATTTTTTGTAAATGTCAACTCTATGAATAGGCATTTATGTATAAT
The DNA here is from genome assembly GCF_059453375.1 of Lepisosteus platostomus. Classification (NCBI taxonomy): domain Eukaryota; kingdom Metazoa; phylum Chordata; class Actinopteri; order Semionotiformes; family Lepisosteidae; genus Lepisosteus; species Lepisosteus platostomus. Next base: position 5,645,463 of record NC_142613.1, read on the forward strand.
GTCCTTAACAAAAAAAAAATCTGAAGTTGGTATTTTTGTTTATAGCCAATATTGTTCTTAGCATGTTTACCAGGCAATATCAAAAACAATTAAAATGAAAGCTCTCTCAAATGGTGAAAAGCTCTTTAGAGTGTTCAATTATAGTCATTAGATTTCATTACATAATATTTGTTAGCCAATAAAAACAATAAGAACAAAAACTTTTCTGACCCATTTACAAGTACACAAGCCATGGTGATAAATAGTACCCCAGCCCCCTGCAAATTGCCCAGTTATTGAATTGAACTCAACACAATTCATGATTGCCATTACAAACACGGAACATGAAGATGATCCAGTTTTCAAGAAAAACAACAACAGTTCAAAATTGAACAATTCAATTGCAATGGGCAGTTCTCCATGTCATGGCATTTTTTATTACAGGCTTCAGAGATTGTGATGATTATGAGCCTAGAGTAGTTAAAGATCATGTAATATTGATGTTACTTCACAATGGATTGAGGAAATATCATATTCTACCTTACGTACTTAGCTATTTTTTTCCAATAACACAAAAGCAAAATAGCTTCAGAATGATGTAAAAACAGAGATTAGTAAACACTGGAAATAAAAAAGGATATTGGAAGAGAAATGACTTGAAGAAATGTTCTCCCACTAGAATACATGTCTTTACATAATCATCACAGTATATTACTAATTTATAAGATAAGTACAATTACTAAAAAGTATTTTATTCTTAAAGATACAAGTCAGACATAAAGTGCAGAGCAAAATAACGGGAATATAAGGCAAATTGCATAAGCATAATCACACAATATTATCTTTTACACATCTGATATACAGTAAGTGGATCCATAGCTTTTAGAAATAATTCCTTGCATTTGAGTTGCCTTATCATATTTGGGATTTCATGTAGCTGTGAACTGTCTCATCCTGAAGCTTAATTTGCAAATATTCAGACACAAAACATATTTCAAAAGGTGTGCTTTCAGTGATCTCCAGCTCACCTGTAAAGTAAAGTGAAATTTACTTTTAGTGACACATTGGAGTGCCAAGTCTCCACTAGCCAGGATCTTATAGTTGTGACCTCTAGCGTAAACCAGGAAAAAAAACTTGCCTCAACAACATGCATTTAACAAGATCAGGAAAACAGCATCAACTTAGTTATAATGATCAAATATAATGTTGGCAACAAGGTTTAATTAATACTGACAACTGAATTCACTGCTTTAGGTTTCTTCCACCAGACCTGAGGACCACTGGAATCAGAAAGCAAATCAATTACCTACAATAAAAAAAATAAAAAATGCAAGATAGCAGATTTTTGAAGCTGTTCTGACCACTACCAGCAGTGCAGAATCCCTTTGCTAACAGTTTTTTTTTAATTATTTACATACACACACCTACAAAATATATACATTTAAAAGACTCAGAATGTTTGATTTCTGCTTTGGCTTGGTTTTTGCTTAATTCTATTTTTAGGAATTTTGTGGCTTTTGAATCTAATTCGTGTCATCTGTATAGTGTATAATAGTAGTATAACAGTGTACTGTATAATACTGTATAGTGTATAATAGTAGTATAACAGTGTATAATACTGTATAGTGTATAATAGTAGTATAACAGTGTATAATACTGTATAGTGTATAATAGTAGTATAATAGTGTATAATACTATATAGTGCATAATAGTGTATAATAACACTTAATGAATGTGCAGTGTTTCTAGGGTTTTGCATCTGGAATAAGCTACCCAGCCATGTTGTTGAAGCTGATACCCTGGCTTCTTAAAATAAACAGCTGGATGACATTGTTCAATCAATTAGATACTTGGAGCCAAAAGGGCCTAATGGCTTACTCTTTCTTGCAGCATTTTGTATGTTTTTTTTATCTATGGAAATCCTCTGTATCATCTTAAGGGTTAAATACAACAATATCTGTGCTCAGTAACAGTTTCTGCCTATTTGAAACAAATCTAGTTAACTACCAACCCTCCCCACACTTAACGCAAATAATGTTGCAAACTGGTTAAGTATGTGTGGAAGGGGAGACAGTGTAACTGTTTACCTAACAGGTTATTTACATAGCAGACTGCTCTTGTTAAATTCTCATGGTTTGCCTGTTAATTATCGCTACCAACAGCAAACAGGAACATCTGCATCACTCAAGACACTGGGAGAAAAACAGAGAGAGAGAGGGAGAGACAATCTGGAATCCGAGTTTAGCACTGAAGGAACAAGCTGTTAAATGTATTTCTCTAATTGCCTGTTATTGATGAGAAACTGCGAGGCTAGAGGAGATCCTGATTGCAAGATAGCTAGGGAGTTGCAGAGGTCAAGGCTAATCTGGTGAGCAGAAGAAAAGTTCTTTCTATTTGAATGGTCTCTGTACCATATTCCCATCTGTTGTGCAGTGTCTATCATTATGATCATCTTCATCACCCTTTTAAAGGTAAAGTTTACTGTAAAATAATTATTCAACTATAAAACATAACAGTTATTATTCTATATAATATAATTCCAAAAAGAACAATTTAAGTGGAAACCTGAGTTTTATTTTACATAACTAATACAGGGTGTATCTACTGTGTAAGACCAAATAAACCATCGCCATTTGCTTAGGTCTTGCAAGTGAAGATGACATAGCAAAAATGGTGGATGTACACTCACAGTCTAAATGCTTTTGGGCTCAATTACCCCATATCTGCACTCAGAGCAGAAAGTCAGTGAGCTGCATGGCACTGTGATTCCAGACACATGCCAGACTGAATGTTGGGTAGTATAATACAGGAATACATGGATAAAGGCCAAGATCAGAGCGTATATAGAAAGACTGACTTCAGATTCAGCCATCCATTCATTTTCTAACTGCTTTATCTAATATAGGGTCTCAGGAGAGCCGGACTCTATCCTGGCAAGCGGTGGGCACAAGGCGGGATTGATCCTGGATGGGAGTGCACACACAGACTTAAACATGCACGCCCTCACACCAGAGCCAATTTTCCCAGAAGCCAATTAACCTACCAGCATGCCTTTGGACTGTGGGAGGAAACTGGAGCACCCAGAGGAAACCCATGCGAACCTGGGGAGAACACGCAAACTCTGCACAGATAGCAGAAAGAGAGCAGATCACGGCTTCCACCAAAGCGGAATCTGTTACCCAATATGTTACAGACATTTTGAAGATAGCAAAAGTCAGGAAAAGTCGTGAACCTGATCACAACAGTGGGCCGGTACTGAGGTCATGTGCTGAACAGCTCATTTCTATATTTCCATTATATTTTCAAACTATCTCTGAACCAGCAGAAAGTACCCCCAAGTTGGAAATGGGCATTGATCATACCAGTTGCAAAACACACAACCCCCAAGACATTCAATAATTTCAGACCAATGGCATTGCTGTCACCACAAGGTAGAGCAGTGGGTGGGAATCATATGCCGGGCTAAAAGATGCTATCCTAATATTACTGCATCTCTTATTGTCATGGCGGTCATCCCTCCTCTAGAGGGCGCTCCCACATTTTTTGTATTGTTTTTAGTTTTTGTTTTAGTACTTTCACACTGTGTCTCGTCCCCTTTTTGTTATTTAAGCCCGGTGTCTCACCGGATCACTACGTTCACCACCTCCTGTCTTTCAACCCGACCGAACCCTGCTGTGTCTTTCCCTGATGTCCTTCTCCAGACTCTTCCGGATTATACTATCACACATAGGATCTTTAACTACACATTTCATGGGAGTCTGACCCGGCTCCCACGACATTTATAGTCACTTCTAGAAGGTCCCAAGACACACGTCAGAATTTTATTTATAGATTTATTATCAGCCTTTAACAAAGTTCAACCACACTTCTTAGTGTTACTCTCAAATTTTAATTTAGACTTTAAGATTGTACTTAGACTTTTTATCCAATTTATCATAAAGAGTGGGAGTAAATGGTCTTATATCAGAGCAGCTTTGTTCTTCCACTGGGTCTCTTAAGGGATGTGTTCTACCCCCCATCCTGTAATTCTTTATACAGACAGCTGGAGAAGCCCTTTTGAGGACAGACACATCATCAGGTTTGCTGATGACTCTGTCATTTGTCAGTCTCCTCCAAGACATACAATAGACACTGATCAGGGCCTGTGGTGGAAGCAAACCTTTGTTGAAGGGTGTAACAACTCCTTTCTTCAATTTAATGTGTCAAAAATCAAGGACATGGTCACTGATTATAGAATGCAACCACCATTTGCCAAACCAACTGAGGAGTCACTGAGGAGCAAGACATTGAATTGGTCAAGTTCTAAATATCTTGACCCTAGATCACAAGCTAACCTTGGAGAAAAGCACAGATGCCATACCTGTATGTAAGAAGAGCCAAAAGTGATTGTTGTTCCTGAGAAAACTCCACTCTTTTAATGTGTGTACTACAGCAATGACTTAATTCTGCAGAACCTTCATTGAACCTATCTTAACATTCCCCGCAGCCACCTGGTTTGGTAACCTTCAAAGACAAAGTAAAAACAGACAGAGATAATAAAGGCAGCCAGCAAAATTATTGAAGAACAGCGGCTTCAGCTGTCAGACATCAAACAAATAGTGTGGAAGGCCAATATAATCATTGACTGTCATGGTTGCCCCTTGCACAGGGACTTTGAGCTCCTTCCATCAGGGTATGGTATTTGACTACCTGGATTCAAATGCAGTAGAACTACGGTCTTTTCTAATCCCATTAACCTTCTTAATTTGGACCATCGATTGTATATTTATATTATTTTCTTTCTCATCATACATATATGTCTCTTATTTATCAATAGGTCCATGCTATTTTAAATGTATTGTGTTATGTCTTTTACCTGCCTGGAAAGCAAATTTCCCATCTGGGACAGTAAAAGTAAGAAATTAAAGTAAGTAAGCAGGTAGCCCAGAAATGAAACCCAGGGCCCCAGCGTTGCCAGGCAGAAATGCTAACCACTGTACCACCATGCTGCTTATAACAGTTTCAGTACATTTTAATTCAATGTTAATGATTGACAAACCTGCCATGATGATTTCAAAGGGAACAATTGTTACATTATTGTTTGTACAACATCTTATTAATAAAGATGAAGTAATTTGGTTCTAGCAATTCAATTCTACATGCCCCCTTGAACTCAGTTTACTTGTTTGTTTCTTCAGTTTTTGGATGCAAATCAGCCCTGGTTTCGTACTTTCACATGAGGCAGTCTGAGCATCAGCAGGCACCTGATAGATCATGCCCAGAAGCATTGTGAATTGGGAAAACTCATCCATCGATTGTTAATATCCCTCCAGGTGGGTTGAATCAGTAGGCTGAAATGGGAAATTCTAAATCAGCAAAGAATTCTAGGGGTCAAAAAATAGCCCCTCAAATTAAAGCATCAGGATTCATACACAAAAAAGTATCCCAGAGGAATCTGGATATAATTTAACACTTCATAATTCACACACTCAATTGAGATAACAAGAAAGGGTCAAAGGATGTCACTTAGCCATTCCCAGCAATTAAACACCTCCCACTGAGGGTACCCATCACTCAGAATACTCATTAACCTCTCTGACCAACCACCATCCTCGACACCACAAACAGCCCAGCACAGCAGCCAATCACAACTCAAAGATTTGATGGCAACACCCACACAGTGGTGGAATATTGAACAGCTGGTTAGCGGCTGTCAGTCTAAAGAGCCAAAAATACATCACAGTGGACAGAACAAAGTTAGGAAGAGACAGGAAAAGTACTCTGGGAAAACAAAGTACTGATTGTCCGTAATAGATCCCCATGGAAAAATCACTACTAACAAGAAGGAAATTAAACAAATTGGATAATCAAAACATACTGCAGGAACTGATTCAATTACCCTATATCACCCATGACCAATTCTCTCTACAAATAAAGGATGTGCTTATAAACAGCAGAATTAAAACCCTATAGCCGATCCATCACCCAAATGGTTACTGTATGAACAAGTAAGTCAGTAACCGACACTGCGAGAAATGTCATAAAATTGAGAAAAGCTATAAATTTGTCCCAGGTACTGTTGATCATCAGAAAAAAGTCCTCAATAGGATAAGGATAGGCAAAGGATAGGTAAGTCTGAAAGCTGCCAGTTAAGATCCATCCTAATGGCACATTCCCTTGCTGGTTGACTTGTTTTGTTGTTCAAGCCCTAGTCTGGTGGTGGTGGAGGGGAGTCCCCATTACCTGTAAAAGCGCTTTGAGTGGAGTGTCCAGAAAAGCACTATATAAGTGTAAGCAATTATTATAATTATTATTATTATAGTCTGCCTGGTAAAAAGTACTGTACATGCTTAACGTTTTTCGGTTGTGGACAGAGATGAATATTCCTGTGACAAGATGACAAAGGGTTAATGGAATAGTGTTACCATTACCATTATGAATACTACCCCTAGCAATGCTGAGTTACTGAGTTTTTATTTCACGTTAAAAGTTTAGTATATGGCTACATTTAAAGGGAAGGAAATTAATGTGTTATTTAAAAATTAATTATCAGTGCTCAATTACTTTGTGTAGCAAAAGTTTAATAACCTACTATTAAACTGTACACAATTCCTGCTAAATATCCAGTTATCAATGTTATAATGTTAGTTGGGAAAGCATTTTTGTGTTCAATATATTATTAATCAACAGAATATAAAATTGTGATTAAAGCACACCTTAGAAAGAATAACAAAATTTAAAACCCTGTATTGTCTTAAAGAATCTCAGCGACTACGAGAACAAATTTGTCACCCTTAATTACACATAAAAGCTGTTTGTTCTCAGTTTCATTTTTTCTTAATCTACTTGGCTTTTAATAACAGAATGAATCTTAATTAATGAATCAAAAATCACCAGCTTAAGCAATAAGCATTCTTAAATAATGCAATGAAGACTATTAACAGTAAAGGATTTTTGTTTATTTAATGATATTGTTGTTTTTTTTGTTCAGACCTTCACCAATATACATTTTACCCTGTGCAATGTTTGTCATGTAAAAATGTGTGACTATCCATTAAGTCTATGTACTGTAAATGTGAACATAAAGAATGATAAAGATACTGTATAAACACCTTATTGACAACTGATATCAAAGCAACTATACTGATTTTTTTTTAAGCTACTGCACATAACACATTTCATTCAATTTGGTCTACTATCTATATTATCTTAAAGAGTTATACATTCTATATAAAATGTCATTTTTATTGTAATGTTTGTTTTATTGCAATAACTATAATAACTATTATATATGGGCCCAGTATTCAAATGAATTTATGTAAATATGGGATTACTAACACTTTTTTATAGGAATAAAATGCAAAGGAAATACTGTAAAGGCAGTATTTTAAACCATTGTTCATGTATGTTATAGATTTGTGAATAAAGCCCACAGTATGTGCAATATTCTTTTTCTCCCTATATTCCACTGGTGTTTTTTGTGAAACAAACACATCTATCCTATCCTTAAGCACCCTCGGGAATGTGCACAATAAAGATTTTTAATGCATTATTTTTAAGAGTGCATCTTAATGTATCATATTAATTAAGAAGTTGAGTCACACTCGCTATTAAATATAAGACATTCAAATTTAACATTTTAAAATACTAAAAAGACAAAGAGCTGCAGCTTCAAAAGGCAGAAAACAGCATTTTGTAGAGCCAATGTTCTGAACCAGAAACAAAACAGATTGAAAGTGAACCATATCTGCTTTGGAAGAAAACCATGGTGATTTAATTCACCACTGCGATGTTTAATTTATTCAGCTTTTATCCTGTGTGCTTGCTTTTACATTTAAAAGCTTAAAGCTCCTGTGTGTAAACAATCAGTTTTGTTTCCACTCTGTATTACTGTTCCTCTGTTGGTTTAATAATCAAACCCCCTCCTCCCTGCTAAGATCAAGATGTAATTCCTATGTTGAAGGGCCAGTGCAGGCCATCAAGTAGCAGGTAGAAGAATAGATAGTGGAAGTACTTCTTTTCATGTCCTGGGGCTCGATTGTTCAATTGGCACTCTCCTCCTCCACCAATGTGTGCCCCCAGCTGGATGATGCAACAGCAGCCATAGTGCACCAGTACACTGACCAAACATCTGCTATCAGTAAGGGGGGGGGAGAGCAGAGTGATAGAACCAGTTCATAGATGGGGAGTATTAGGAGGCCATGACTGGGAAAGACCAGGGGAGAATTTGTCCAGGACACCAGGGTTAACACCCCTACTCTTTTTGAGAGACGCTCTGTGACCACTGTGAGTCAGGACCTTGGTTTTATGTTTCATTGGAAGATTTGCTAACTATTGGACAATTTACAGTATAGTGGTCCCATCACTATACTGGGGTGTTAGGACCCAAACAGACTGCCGGTTGAGCGACCCCTACTGGTCAATCTTATCTTTCCAAGAAAGTCTCACATCCAGGTACTGGCCAGGCTGACACCTACTTGGCTTCAGTGGGTTGCCAGTTGTGAGCTGTAGGATGATATAGCTGTTCGCCTAGTGCTGCGAGATCTAGGTAGGCACTCAGAGAATCCTTTTCCTGCCATGCAACAGTATCTTGCACTGGCTTGGTGTTGTGGAGTCATGCAGGGTGTGTTTGGCGTGGAGGTGGAGCTCTCGATTGAGAAAGACGTGTTGCCTCACACACAACCACAGTTGAGAAGAGAGAATGTTAACAAACCTCAGCTGTGGGAGTGGTTTAAGGGGGGACTAGAACACTCTTTTTATATTTCGAGGTTAGAAAGAATCAGCATTGAAGTGTGCGTTTCAAGCCACAATAAATGTAAAATGTGCACAGTAACATGTAAATTTTCCAATTTACATTCACAAAATATTCAATTTCCAGGTATGCGCAGCACCATATTCTGCGATTAGGAACAATGCAATCACACCCCCATCAAACAAAGAGCCAATAAAACTTCCGGTGACTTGTTATGGCCTCATTACATTGTCAAAAAGCTTGTGAATAACTCTCTTTTAATCTGCTAGAAATATTGCTCTTGATTTCGAGACAATTTTGCCAACAAATACTACTTACGTGTTAACTCTGCATGCAGATAACATTGGAACATTTCTACAGTGAGATGTCTGCTTCACAACCTTTACTTATTAATTCGTACATCAAATTACATTAGTCATTACAGTGACTAGTGAGCAGGAAGGGCTCATAGTTCATGATTTTGTGCTTAATTTCAAATTTGTAAAATTTTTCTATAACATCTATAGCCTCAGTTAATTTATGTTGTTAACATCAGGAGCTGTTAACGTCAAGGCTCTGCCTATTGCATCCCAGTCTTGCAGATCTCAGGTAGATGGCTGGGTATTGCAGATGGCACCTGGAGGACTAGCATGTCTGGTCTTTATTGTTTTAATTCCAGGACAGGATTCAGGTTAAATAACAAATCATTTGTGCAAGCTGTGTGGCACATAAAGAAATAAATCTAGGTCCTAAAGTATACTCATTTTGTCTCTAAGTACACATTTATTCTAAAATAATTACTGTTTTCTTTAAGCAGCTTTCTCAAGGATCCCATGAAAACAGTTTACTAGACTTGAAACCGCATCACGTTCTCAGCCTTCATCCCACTTGTACTTAAGGTGCTGTCACGCCCTCTACATCTAGAGGGCGCTCCTGCTCTGTCCTGTTCCTAGTTTCCCTGTGCTCTACTTGTTCTTCCAGTGTGTCTCTTTGTCTGGGGCTTTATATTTCCGGGTCTCCCTATCCTCCTCGCTCGGCATTGGGATGCGTTGTTGAGAGGCTCACCTCACCAGGTCGCCCCACGTCTGCTATCTGAGGGCTTAAGTCTCGTTTTGACTCCGCCCGATATCTTGAGCCCGGATTTAACCCCTGTGTTTGCTCCATTTCTGCCGCTACGCATAGGGTCCCCCTGTCTCACCGGTCTCTCTCCACGGCTAGCCCCTGGCTTCTGTGACGGTTGTTTTTTTTGCTTTCAGGTCACATTTTTTAATTTTTTTTGTAAGTGCATGTGACTGGACTAGATTTCCAATGAATTAATCCCTTTAGAATATTCGCCTCAACTGCACCTCCTAGATTCCTAGTATCTGTTGAAAACTATTAAACAAATGAGAGACTTCATGAGACTTCAGAAATGGCAATTTACAGAACAGAATAAGAAAAAAATACAGCATTGACATTCAAATGAATTGCAGGGATTACTAATTAAAAGCATTACCACTAGAAATAACATTCCCAAAAGACATCGGCATCATCCAGGCTAATGGAGCTTCAGATACCACTTTAGATGGACCTACAGTAAGTGATACAAATGTATAAAGGAAATTAGAGGCGCCTACCAAAAGCAGGTGAACAGGACCAATCTACCCCTAAAATCTAAAGAATTCAAATCACTACTTTTTAACAAATAAAAGTTTGGCTGCAGTTCCTTCTTAACATCTGTGGAGATTCTCTCAATGACAGTGCAACAGTGTGGGGCATGAGTTCTGGGTGTGGACACCTGACTGTAAGTTCATGCATTCAGATTCCAGGTGGGAAGAGGCTGCTCTTGAACAATATACTTCACTCAGACTATTTTTGGAGATGTTTTTGACTGATGTATTAAACCAAATTAAATGTGCAGTGCATCAGTCAACCATTAGATATCACTGAGGATATTCTACAAACAGAGTTTCTTTACATCTTTAAATGACGAGTACCATCTCCACACCAAAAAAAAATTGGGGAAAGAGGTTAATTTCAACAATGTAATAGATGCTGTATGTGGACTTAAATGAAAGATGTTTCATAGAATGACACTTGTAGATTTTGGCCCTTTGAACAATTCAAAATCATCCACCACTTGGAAACTTCTGGAAGGCCTCGGGCACTAGGTAAAGAGAGGACTTTCTGGCACCAGGAACGTGGTACACATAATGTCATTCTGGAAAGAAGCGATAAGCTTGCTCTTTCCAGACTGCAGTACCCCATCAAAGTCTTGGGCGCCATTTTCCAGTCACACATTGAGTGAACAAAATTGTCAGAAGCTGTAGAACTTTGTTCAGCATTGACATTATTTTGTGAAACTACATTTGATATTATCTTGCGAAACAGGAGGAAAACAAAGAAGAAAAGTGTTACTGCAGGAGCGCACTCTTAGCTCATCTTCCTAATTCCAGTGGCATTTTATTCTAAGATTCTCATAACCACCCTGCCTAAAAATCGAGTGGTCTTACAACAGGAACAGAAAGGAAACAGCTGGCCCCTTTTCCATTACAATCCACAGAGGCACTTTGACCACTGGAAAACTAAAGCACCATCAGATCAACCAAGATGGAATATTTCAATAAACCAAACGGGAAATGTCAGCCATCAGCAAATTTACAAAGAAGAACTTCCGATATCAGACCTTAACAAAACCAAGGACATAGTCCATTCCAAATTCATTGACATTTAACCTTGGAAAACAAGGCATGAGAATTTGCAACCAGTTATCAAGTCATTCTAAGAGGTCTTTAGCAGTGAGAAGGAACTGATTCAAGATATTTCTAAAGCAGCTCTAAAGCTGTGAGGATGATGACTAATTTGATATTTTTATTCTGTAATTATGCAAGAAGCTGGAAACATGCTAATGAAAAGCACATAGGGGGGGAATTCACAAACTGGAGCATTCCAAAGTGTTTTTAGCACCAGTTTGCACTTACTCTTTTATATGGTATGTACGTGAGATTTCTGATTGCCAAATCAGCGCTTTAAAAAAATCTATATTAGCAAGCTTAGCTTTTCAATTAAAGGCCCAGTAGCAGCCTATACTTAGAGCACACATTGCTAGTCTGCATCACTGCAGCTCTGAAAAAAATAACATGTAGAGCACTTACAGTATTTGTTTGCCATTTTACAAAATAAAAGGCTGGACCCTGTGTTATTGTACTCATTTAAACATTATTTTTTCATTGACCCAAAATAAAACTCCACTTATGTAAACACAAGGGTGATTAAGACATACTGAATCACTCTTATTTGTGCATGAGTGGACTTTTCTTAATTGATTCTTACCCTTGACCTGCACTTCACTGCTCTGAGCAGGTGAATATGTTGAGAACCCGTGAAGGTATTGTTTACTTCAATTTCCCTCTTTTCTTCTGTACACTTTCATGTTCTGAATTTAGACGTATGCATAGGCGTCCTCTCAAGAGGAAGATTGTGATGCTTCTTTTGAAATGAAAGGATTTAAATATTTGATTACGCCAATTTGAGGGAATAGCGCGCTGAATAAAATCGCCATGTTCTTCGAATTGGTTGCAGCAGGCCGAGACAGACAAGCAGAAAAGCGGTGAGAAAGGAAGTGAAGTAAATTAAAATATAGCATTTATTGACCAAAGCTGCATAGTAAAAGCACTTCCTAGGTCAAAGAGCAACGCAGATCCGTCAGCCCATTCCCCTCGACCCAGAGTCAACATGATAAAACAACGGTTTTCTCTCTCAAGAACAAACATGGTGAAATACAGCATCCATCACATGAATTCTGTTCTCACTAATCCACCTTCTGTATGTTAGAAGCTTCCACTTTTCATCCACTGATTGCTCAGGAACCTGTGATTCTATACTGATGAAAACAGCCACTCAGCTTGGGCATTTTGTCAGTGGAGTTCTTACCCTCATGATTGACACTCCAGAACTAGTGGTAACACCTAGGTTGAAGGATGGATACACAGGCTCCTTGGAACAGGAATTTTGCCACTTACCATACATGTACTGAACACTGATGAGCACAAGACTGGAGAGAAATGGTACTGCTAGGTGCTAGATAAACTGGATAAACTATCTAGAAATCTAAACTATCTAGATAAAATCTGGTGAAAGCCTGAGCCTAACATTGATGGAATACTTCTGGTGAAATGTGCCATTTCACTGCAAATACTGTTTAGAAACACTGATCCCACAGTAATCATAGGTTTTACCAATGAATTACACACCCAGATCATTGACTCAAATGATAAATATAAACAGCTTAATATATTCTTTCTGATTCTGTATTGCATTTGATCATAAAGGCGGGCTTGTCCAATCTTTAGTGTGCAAAACAAGGTGTGTGTGTGTACAGTACGCTATGAGTGGTACATTTGTATGTTTTACCCTAGCCTGTTTCCTATTGCTTTTACTTGCCTCTCGGCCTCAGAGAGAATTCACCTGTAGTAGGCAATCTTCAACACAGTTAAAAAGATGCAAAAAATCCAAAAGCAAGAGACTCACAACAATGTCAGCTACCAGCCAGTGCCTCCAGTATCTGCGTGTGGGGTTGCTACGACTTGGAGCATCTGGATCCACCATGATCAGGACATACTTCTGTTTCTGAAAGAATGAAGGCCACTTCAAGTGAGTTAACCTGAATGTGACTGTGGCTGCTGAAGTCACAATTAGGTCACAAGGTTTTCAATTGTTGCTTCAATAATTGGATCATTTCAAAACAATGTACGCGTTGATGTTGTTGGTGAGACCTGTGAGGGGAAGTACAGCAGAGGAGTAAGACAAATAGTATAGATCCATTACTAGTAAAGAGCTTATCCTGGTGAGAGCTGGGCAGAGTTGGAGTCAACCCCAGAAACAAAGGGATGCAAGGAACTGAGAGCACATTAAGAAAGGAAAAAAAATGGAAAAGGGAAGTGATCAGAAGAGGGCAGCCCTGAGAATGAATGTCATGAATTATCATGTTAATAAGATCAATCCTGATTATAGAATACAGTTTCATGAGCATTCATCTGCTCTTATGGACCTGCTTTATGAACAGCTCAGGGTAACTGAATTATTACATTATTTTCTAATTAAATTAGAAAATAGAGGCTTCAGAGGAAGGAAAGGAGATGTATTCTTCAAATTGGAACTGCCACCGTGACACCTTTTTCAATCCTTCTTTTATTTTATCTTCAACCATCAAACCAAACAAATCGATTTTTGTGTCCTGTTGAGCATTAGAAGTCATTTTCAGTCTCTTAAATACCTACCATAGCACCACTGCTCCTGAGTGTTCTGATCGGAGGAGATTGTAATAGACTTTCTTATGTTAGCCTGAGGGAATGTGAGGCCAATGTTTAACCCTGTGGGTTCCCAGGATCAAAAGGCAACATTTGAGGAAAAGGGCTTCAGAACCAGTTAACTAAATATAATGTCCTTCCTTGCAAAAGACTTGAGAATTATTCCTTAGTTCTTCAGCTTTTATTAAGTTAGCAACTTTAAATACTTTTTGCGGCATTTTAGGAACAAACATTCCATTGTGATTTAAAAAAGCAAATCTTTCAAAACACTCTATTCTCAAGAATACATAAAAGCCCATTTGTGTTTTGCTGCCTAATTAAATCAGGACTGCAAAGGGACCAGCAAGTTAATTTCACTTGTGCTGGATTTGAACTCACGTTCTCCAGATGTGAAAGGTTCTTGGAAAACTGGATTAATTAGCTGCAGGCAAATTGAGAAACAGATGTTTCAGAAGTGTTGTATTACCTGTGATTAACGAAAGAAGCTCATAGTTTCTCTACTGAGATCAGTGAGGGCACTAAGCAAACCAGCTCTGAAGAAAGCTTTCTATGCCACAGTCATCCATTTGAGTAGGAAAAAGGCTCTACTTGCCAGCTAAATAGCACAAAATATTCCTTTCTGTCTGTATTATTAAAGTTAGAGAATTATGGGAGCAGATTGAATTGTTGCGAGAGCACATTTGCCATCTCTGGCACGGTGCCTGAAATCTGCCTGACCATATGATGGCTTTCTTATTTTACACTCTTTCCCGTTAAGCAAATGAACAGAGACGTCAAGCACAGCCATTCAGATCAGACTTGGCGTCGGACGGTTTCTGTGGAATCATTAAAGGCAACACTTGAAATCTGCTAGAATCACAGTGCCTGGAAGGCTGGGGTAACAGTGCTAGAGACAGCGGCTCAGGAATGCATAAAGGTTTCCAATACAAACCACCTGAACGGCCTCAGCTTACTTATCTGTTCACGAGTCACAATGTTAATAGACCTGTGATAACACAGACTTCGGAAAAGCCATACTGCTAAGTTCCTTATTTTTTTATTCAGCATGAACACTTGTTTTTCCCAATTTATGCTACCTCACAGAAATATTATTGTACACAAATGGATGATATTCTGATTCAAAAAAGCAGATGAATAAGTATCCCGTAAGCAGGTGGGGCTCCGTTTCTTAGGTACAAACAGATAACTTAGAAATCTAAGGAAATTCTACAATTCCATTAATAGGAAGACATGATTAATAACTTTGCAAAATTTTGGGATATCGTGGACACATGTTCCATAGCTGGGGTTGCTCTGAAATGCAGGACCTCACATTTTCATGTCGATATCCATCCCTCTGCTTACTGCACAGTGTCTGCACAAGTCTGTGATCTAGCCGGCCTCAGAAGTTAAGACATTTGTGGTGGATATACAGCTGTAAATGAACTTTTGTGCCTGGGCCCTCTCAAGCAGCTGTGTGCATCTTTGTAGGCTTATTTATGGAGTGCCTGAATGAGAACAGACTGTGCCGCTTACAGTTTTATGGAAATACTAATTTTCACTGTGGGACATTCTTAAGAGCGTAAACCTCAGCTTACTTGACATGCAGATATCGCAGTAAGCCTAAACATACTACCCTGCAGCTAATCGGATAATGTTAAAAATTCCCTTTGATACTGCCTGCAGGTAATACACAAACACATTGCCTTCTGACAGCAAGAGCCTGGCAAGCTGAAGAGCATTACCAAATCGCTCCAGCCCATCCATTATTGCTAATCTGTGTGACCGCAATGTTCAGCTCTTTCAATGCGTTCATCTTTTGTTAGTCTTCAATGACCAGGTTGCTGTTGAAAGGCTATCTCCGAGTGCTGGATGCTTTTTCTTTCTTATACACTTCATCTTGCATGATGCAGATGACGACAGCAGTCCAAGTAGGGTGGGGAAGCAAATCATATCATGCACGGAAACATTGCTCAGAATTGGCTATTTTTTTTCTCTGTAGACTAAAAGCCAGATGAGGAAGTAGTTGGCTGGATCCGGGATAACTGGACTGATTTGCTGTCAGCATATGGGACAAATACTAGGCTCTAGGCTGCTCTTCAGCAGTAAATAGCAGAGATGCTGTTATGCTGATGAGTGGCATAATTCACTTTAGATTGTGCATGCTCCTGAGAAGCATGTCTCTGATCTCAGATCTTGTTACTCTTTAACACTGTTTTAGCACGTACTGTCCCTTAAAATAGAACCATTCATATATACCTTATTTGGAACCAAAACCAAAACATGTTGAATGTGTTTTCTTTTACTGCACTGCACTTTTACATACTGTAAATACACAAAGAGTGCCACTTGTAAGTGGGTATACTTTAATATATAACACATAGAATCTCACTATTTAATCCAATAGTGTGAACCTTCATTTTGGCGGCTCTTATAAGCACTGGTACACCAGTTATTCAAAGAGTCACTGGAACTACTTTGTATTGTTTCAGTGGAATTAAACAGAAAACTTTGTTATTTCTTAAGCATTTAATCACCCCGGGCAGATCATGTTTATTTTACAGGAGACCGAAGGAATTTCAACAACCAGCCTGACGGTGGGATAGGACAGGTTTTCTAGAACTCGAATGTACCTAATGTCTTGTTCCTCTCCTGAAATGGTCTTGTGCGCAGCCGGATGTCAATCAGGCTCAACATTCACCGATGTGGCTTGGTTCCAGCGTTGAGCCGTACGCCGCTGGCGTGTGTGAGCCGTGGCCAGGGTGCGTGTGTGAGGAGAACAGCTGCGTGGTGATGGTACCTGCTCTGAGGCGGCAGGCCCAGCTGGCACACTGAGCACCAGGGAGGAGAGAGAAAGGCCCCTTCCACGCCTGCTCTTCACACATTCTGCCACGGCTCCTCTCTCTCTCGCAAGCGCACTTTTAACTTCCATCTGTCAAACCCAGCAATAATTGCAACCAGATATAGAGACAGACTCCAGGGACCAGCAGACATGCACATCATTATCTGTTTTTTTTTTATTATTGTTCTTTGTTTTTTGTGTTGGAGGCTCAAACCCTTCTTTTCTTCTTTGTTTGAAAAAAAATAAACGCATGGTGCAAAAAAAATGTCGCTGCGTCTGTATGCTTCTCGATACTCGACAGGAAGTCAAATACCGTAGCATCTGCTCAACAGGAGAAAGTGCAGCTCGTCACACACTGATGAAATTCAACAATTCTTTGCAATGAAACATGATACTGTGTCCTTTCTACCTAAATCTTCACCTAATGCTCAATTTTTAAGTGATGTACTGCACGCTCCTATTCCGAACTATTGAATCTGCCTGCCCTCCAGCATTTAATGCAAAATGTTCAGCTGGACTCTGGGCTAAATGTTAAACATGCAACTTTTCACGCCCTTCAAAACACTGGAACTGAAGACAGGTAAAACGGAAAAGGGGTTGACTGAATATTTGATCAAGATACCTTAGAAGTCTTCTGTGTTCATAACCAAATAGTTTGATTCTTTTAGGCTGTAAGATAAGGGCATTCCATCAAGCCCATGAGTGTATCAACTCTCTCTTCTCCGGACTGATTCCAAATCAGCATTATGTTTTTTGTAAAGAGGTGGAAAATGTGAATATAGACCTGTAACGAAGCATTTGTTCTGGACCCCATGCAGACAACACAGTCCGGGGATGAGTGAGGAAAACACGGGGAAAAAAGCATGCGGGAGTCGGGAATGAAAACAGGGGGCGTATCCATGGTGGGCAGGTGTTCAGGGGGGTGAGTCCAGGGCAAACAATCCAAAACAGAGTCCAAAGGGAAATCCAAGAGGAAGGCAAACGGTCCAAAGCCGGGCGGTCCACCTGAGACGAGGACAAACAGGATTAAAAACCGGAGCGGGACCCGGTGGAGGGTCGGGGGGGAAAAAGGGGGAACGGGACCAGACACTCAGATCCTGGACTCGCTTGGTGCGGGAACCAATGCAGAGCCCGGAACAGAGTGGGCGTCTGGCTTTTAAGGTGGGCTGGAAGGAAGCTGGAACAGGGAGCAGGTGCATAAATCAAGTCCGAAGTGAAATAGCTGGAGCGCCCTTAAGGGGGAGGGACTACAATCATGACAAGACCAAAACATTCTCACCATAGACACTTTAAGCTTGTTTCAAAAGTAGCTTCTTGGAGGTCAGTCTTTCCCATCTTATATAGCTCAGACTTTCACTACCTGCACCCAAGTGCCTACACTTGTCTACGTTAAGTTCCATTTTATCAGGTGCTTGCTCAGTCTTGAATTTGTTTTTTTTAATTTCCTTTACAGTGTCTGTCATATATAAGATATTTACAGATGGAATATACTTGGGATTATCTGTGAACTTGACTATTTTACTACTTATACCAGAATCTAGATCACTCACATAAGTTAAAAGCACAGACATTCCAATATAAATATTGGAATATATTCAATATAAAGATGCAATATAAATATTGTATATTTATATATTTATTAATATGCAATATACATATTGCAATATAAATATTGTAGGCTGAAAAAATGGAAAGAAGAATATGCTTAAGGGAGCTCATAGAACAAAAATACCTACTGCTGTGGTAAGAAAGGGAAACAGAAAGAAAAAAACAGTTTCTGCTAAACAACAATTTTTGACTCGGACCAAAGATAGGCAGTGGTCTGAAGAAAGTCCCAAAGGTGTTAAGGCAGCCAAGACAAAATATCTTAGGATCCTCTGCGGAGAAGAGAGAGTGTTCGAGAGAGGGTCGAGACAATAGGCACAAGCAAGGTCGGGGTATCCAAAGCCAAATCGTCAGCCAGGGTCCAGGTCCAGGAACGAGAAATGGGGGACAGAATCCAGGGGAGTCCCCAAAGAAATCCAATCCGTTAGGCAAAGTCGTGGTCAAAGAACGGGCAGGGAGGTCGAAATCCAAAAGAGACGATCGGAGAAGGCAGTTGAAAACGCGAGGTAGAAACTCAAGACAAGAAACCGATACGGAGCCTAGAGCAGTGTGTACAGAGGGTTTAAGTATGGCGTGTACTGGATAGGAGTTGATGAGGACTCATCATGAGGAACCGCCGTGGCTCATAGTCAACACGTGCGGAGGTGCTTGTAGTTAAGTGTAGTTATGTAGGTATGCGCTGAAGCCGATTAGCTCGTTTGCGAGTAATTCTCTGAGGCCCTGTGGTTGTTACAAAAGGTTTCTGATTATCCTATCTGCTAAAAGCTTTTTACCAAACGTAATCTCTACCAAACAGTTCAGAATACTGTATAATATGTCATTACATGGTACTGTGTCAAGACCCTACAGTATGTTGAAATACCAGATATTTCTAAACTTTAAAATTATACGCATATAGATCTGAGATGGGTCCAGGGACTGTGCTATTCCAAGATTTGTGATGGGGAAAAATGTCTAATGGTATAATTGAGCCTTTGGATGCTCTCAAGTGAACAGACCTATGCTGTTTTTGAAAGGGACAGCTCAGAGAGTTGGAGGCCCTGAAATATTACTTGCTTGACTATGAGTTGTGTGTGTGATCTCTGGATCACAGACCATGACCCTCTGACAAGGAAAATAATGCCCATATAAAAATAGTTCTGGCCCTACAGTACATTAATATTATTTATCCAAATTTATTTAGTCCAATTTATTATGCAGCACTAAGTGACATATCTGAAGCATAATTCTGATGTCCTCTCTACAGTATAGTGCATTGTCTCACAGAGGCTGTAGCTCCATCCTCAGGATTCAGAAATGTAATGCTGCTGTCTTTGGGGGCTATCGGTGTAAGTTTTAGCAGTTGGATGGCAATTTGGGGGCACTCTGGAGAGAGATAAAGTGCCGAAGATTGCAAGAGAGGAATTTAGTGCATCCCGTTTCAATTTGATTTCTCTATAAATACAGAAAAGAACATAACTGGAGATGTCTAGTCTCCTGGTGAAATCAGACCAGTTTCTGTGTGAGAATCATCTTGCAATCTTGCAGCGAGAGCAGTCTTTTGGTTAGGTTAGTTTAAAAGTTGTCACAGAAGTGGGTTAAGTTCTGTGCTCGTTTGTTGACTCAGGGTTATTGATTAGATTCATTTAAGAGTTGGCAAGGAGGTGGGTTTCAGACAAAGTTTAGTGCACGCCCATCGACTGAGGTTTAAACAGAAGGGAAAACAAACTAAGCCACTAAGTTATAGGCCATATTAGGGTGTGACGGTGCTTCTGTTACACCAGGGCATCAGTCCTAGCTCTGAGTTTCCTCATAGTGGTTAATGTAAGCAGGTCATCCTACTGTATGCCACATTCCCAGTGAAGGGCCACACTTTGATATCCTCAATACTGATAACTTCCAACATTCATCATTTACTATATTTGTCAAATATCTATAACAAACTCATCAATTCATGTGACCACTTGCCTTTTTCATTTATAAAACTGCAAGAATCCATTTAGTCATTTAGTAATTGTTTAAGCACTCTTTTTCTTGTACTGATCTATTTTAATTGCTCAGAAAGGTAAAAAGGTGCAACTATTGATCAAGCGACCAAACACTAACCTGAACTAGATGAACTATACCAGAGCTTTGAAACCTTCATGCGTTCATGAACAACCACAGGGGACAAGAAGCCCACTGCCTCTCCAAATAATTTGTTAATCAGCCTCATTAACTCATTGGGATTCCCATATAAGAGAATCAATCAACTTCAAATACCCCTGACCCTTTTCCTTTGATAGGGACCTCCTCCTCAGTCAGTTTATTGACATTTGGAGGGTGGTGGTGGAGGTGGGGAGAAATTGGCCGTAGTAATCCAGAGCACACAAACACAGAACTAATCTCGTGGAACTGAGCTGCCCATTAAACTCGGCATCAGTTGCAAGCCACTTCTCCTAAATATGTTAACCTTCCTGTAATCTTGTGCAGAAGAGCTCTATGATTTGATTCCTAGCATTTGCAGTTCATTTCAAAGAGTCAAGCAAGGTCACCCGAGGCTGGGCTGCAATCTGCCCCCACTACAGATGGCCTCCACTTACTCACTCTGGCATTCCAGTTCTTTGTTCAGATTTTTATGGATGCAGTCTCACCTACAGTAATAATATAATTGCTGTATATGAGTGCCCTTCGACCAGAACCCTCTGATGCTCTGATATCGATGAAAATTAATTTGTGTACACAATAAATTGCCATGCATTAACCACACTGTTAGGTGAGGCTGACAGACCTAATTACTCTTTTCAGAGAGCACGTACCCATTCCAGTTGTTTAACACAGCACTATCCAATGATCTCCACTTATTCTGAATGTGTGTAATTTTGCCTCCGATTAAATTATCATTGAGGCCTTTAACTCAATGTGTTTATGTTTCTCACAGCACGTTTTGCATGAATTGTAATTTCATTCTGGGTGTCCCGGTTTCTTCCCACAGTCCGAAGGCATCCTGATAGGCTACCTGGCTTCTGAGAAAGTTAGCCCCTGGTAGGAGGGTGTTCATGTCTGTGTGTGCCCTGCGCCGGACTTGTGTCCCATCCAGGGTGTATCCTGCCTGTGGCGCTGGATTGGATAAAGCTGGTAGAAAGAGGATGGAAGGATGGTTTTTCATTCCTCACAACTGATCCTGCAACAAGTTTTGGATTGAATACTGAAATGTCCTTTACAGGTATGTGTAAACTATGAGACCGAGTCCAGACACAGAAAAAGTAATACTCTTAGTTATGCTGATTAGGTACATATACTGTATAGCATTTTTATAGTATTCCTGTCTGGAAGGAGACCGATGGCGATGGAGACATTCTGGCATTATTTATCCTTTAACCTGATACTTTCTTATGAAAATTTGAAAAATAAGTTGCCTTATAGTGAGCATGACATAACAATTTAATGTTTCTGATTTTTGTTATTTTCTTCCTGGGAATGGAGTGCGTGCGAAAAACAAGTTACCTCGTTATGCAATGTTAAACACTGCAAAGCATAGTAAAAAGTGGGCAATTCCACATTTCCCTTTTTGTTTGTACTGTTCCTATATGGACGGCAGCACAGTAAAGACCATGCAACACAGAACAGGGTACGAAGCAAGGCGCCGGAGTGAGTAGAAGGTTATGTTAAGCTTGTCTTGTAGCTGGTCTGTGAACAACTCTCCCCTGGGAGTGAAGGGTTAACTGCTCGCTCTGCTAGTTTCTACAGCTGCTGCACAAACCCCACTGCGCTGTAATGAAGAGTCTGAGGACGCAGAGCGCGGCGAGAGAAATGAGGTGTGATGGGAATCAGAGGAATCATCAGGCTAGGAGGCGGGAGAGAGACAGCTATTAACTGGCCAGAGCGTGATCTTTAACGCTCGCTAACAGCAGGGAAATGGAGCCTCGTATCCCTATGGATTAGGCTCCAAGTGCCCTGGTGATAACAGCACAATCCCACAGGGAATTCCTATTAACTGCCAGAGAAAAACTCAACGACAATGGAATTATTTGTGCGGGAGTTCATCAGACAAGATTTCTCGGTACAGGAAAAAGTTACTGAATTGTGCTTGAGGGGAGAGGGGCAGAGCTGAGATCTCATTGGAATAACATCCATCTTGAACATGGTTACTGCAAAGTCAGTGCACCTTTTTTGTGCTTCTACGTGTGTTTCCGCTGAGAACAAATGAGGTCATGAGCCTTTCTCTCAGTACATGGCAACGATCAGGAAATCTCAATTCCTTTTTGCCACAAGAAAGGGAAGGTGATAGTCCGTGAGATCAAATGGCACAGCGATGAAAGAAGACAGGGATCCTAAATTGCCACCTTGAGTTAGTCAAAAGAGCCAAACAGCAAATGAGATGAGACCATTCCCTGAAATAAAATTATCCTAACACGTGATCTCCACTTCAGTTTCTAAGGACAGAGTAGGAAAGATCACTTGTTACAAACAGCAAAATAGGACAGAGCTGGGTGTTTCCAAGTTATCTTGTTGTAAACAATAATGAAATATTAGCATATATAACAAAAAGCATAGACACTAGTAAAAGTAAAGAAACACATTTAACCTGTTTTACCTTAAACCTCAATAATAAACAAGACTGTGATGCTTCAAGTAGCTCAGTCTAAGTGTTTGCCACGATGTTTATTTGATTTGATTTATACTGAGGGTGTGGTGAGTTCCATCTACTAGTGCAGCAAGGACTGAATGGCACAGAAATGTTTGAGAAAGGGAAGATCTCTGAGAAAAAAACTTTGTCACGTAAATGTGAGCCACCAACCCAACTTTTTCCTCATCTGCAAATGAGACGAATTGTTTAGACTCAAGTTTCAAAAACACTGGGTGTGAAAAGGATGCTGTTGTCATAAAATCATGTGGCGTATCTTAATTTAAAATGCATTATAACACGGACTATTACCTTAAATAGCCAACCTTCAGGAAATTGACTTGATTTGACTTGCTTTCATTGACTTGGTTGGACTCAAAGAATGAAGTATCAGTGGTGTGATTTGTGATTAATTATTAGATTTCCAAGATGGAGCTAAGAAATGTATGATTTATTGGGTGGACTTCAAACACAGGAAGGAATTAGATTTCTAACAGGGTTAAGGATCTGGTTTAATCTAACAGAGGTTGCTGATAATCTCAAAGGAAATTTACATATTTTGAGGACATATTTGAGGAAATATTGAGGACATTGATTACTGTGAGGGTAAAGTATTAAAAACACGAACACTTGGAAGCACTACTGTATGCTGAATGAAGCTAGCTGTGATGCTGGCCAGGGTGTTCAGGGTAGGATAGTCTCCCTTGAAAGAAATTTACAGCCTGTCAGTCAAACATAAGCCCTAACAGTGAGCATTGTGTAGCATCATTCTTGTAAATACAATATCTCAATAGAGGGCTCCCATCACAATATCACAACACTAAATCCAGCCACCTCCTTACCTATCAAAACCTATTGATATCCTGAATGACTCCTGGCGTGGCACCCCAAGATACTGCAGACAAACAAAGCATTTCCTCATTGAGATTCATGACGTCACGGCTACTGCTGTTATCTCTGGCAAGGGCCACTGTCCACCCACTGACACCATAACTCAGCTTGACATCGCCACAGGAAACGGTCATCTCAGTCTGGCTCAATTCCAGGGATAGCCTCCTTACACATGAAGGTTTAAAGTTCTTTTGACTGCCCACAAGCC
The DNA here is from genome assembly GCF_059453375.1 of Lepisosteus platostomus. Lineage (NCBI taxonomy): Eukaryota > Metazoa > Chordata > Actinopteri > Semionotiformes > Lepisosteidae > Lepisosteus > Lepisosteus platostomus. Next base: position 5,669,550 of record NC_142613.1, read on the forward strand.
AAATACTAGAGACTATTTCTTATGACTTTGTTACCCCATTTGTTTTCATGCAATTTTATCTAGGTTAGTTCTCAATGCTCTCTAAATGTCTCTTCCAAACCAAGACTATAGACCACACTGCTGTTTATACTGCTTCAAATTTAGTTCAGAGCCTAGATCATGTCACTTGTCACCTGTGACCAGGATTCTCCAAGCGGGGATGCACAATTGATAGAGCACCATCAGTGGAAAAAGTTGGGATTTATTTCCCAAGAATCTCTCAGAAAAAAACACAGACTCCTTAGAAATCTCAGGGTTCTGCAGGACTGCAGATCTGTACCCATCCACTGGCAATAACCCTCCTGTCAGGCGATGTGGAGCACCAGGAATGTGCCAGTCAGGGAGCAAAGCACACCTTTTCTTGATCTCTCTGTATTGGTGCAAGAGTTATTATTCTGAATGGGGGTTTAAAAAGCAATTCAAGACTGACGGGTGAATATAAAAATAAAAGAATAAACAGCTTTAGATATAATGTAACTTAAGTCCCGTAAATGAGGCACTGAAAAACACCACAGAATTCGAGATATTTCTGATGGCAGAAAGCATAATCTGAACAAGCTTCTTTTTCTATAGTCGAACATGTCCAGAAAAGAGGGAGACTCTCAGCGAGTTTAAAAGTTCACGCTTTATCCCTGATCAAACTGGAAACAATGTCATTCACACTGCTTTCTGTTAATTTCCTTTCTTTGTTCCTGGTTTCTCCTTTTCAACAGTCGAAGCACAGCGATCTCCTGACAGGACTGCTTCATTTCATTAAATGGGAGATACATCCACTGCACACTGAGAGCAAAGCAATACATTGACATGAAATCCCTCTTAAGTAGCAAGAACACTTGAACTTGTTTGGTAATTAACAGGTATCTGTGTTGTGATTAAGAAATGGAGATGGCTTAACAGCCATTGATCGAAGCCTAAAGCGAGGTTGGATAATCAATAATAAACTGAAAAAAAGAACTAAGGAATGCCTGTAGTCTTCTATAAATTTGATTTTAACTATATATTTGATTATTTCAGTAAGTTATTTGATGTGGTGGTGCATCTTTCCATGGCTTAGAAACCTGCGTCTTGTGCCACATAACTGCAAAAAAGCAAATCCATTTTCTTCATTTTTCAGGTATTTTGTTTCTGATTTGTTCCAATCGGTTTTCTTGGTTTTCTTTTCTTTGTTCGTTGTATTTATTCCATTAGAATAGCTTATAAAGACACTTTTCATCTGAAAGACAGATTACCAGCTCGATTACCAGCTATAAAGTGAAAAGGACAAATAATGTTAAAGGTACAGAGCAAGAGCTTAAATTTAGTTTGAAAAACGATGATTTTGACTTAGCATGCATTTCTGAATTTGTGGAAACAGCATCTGAATTCCAGAAATGCTCTTTGAAGACACTTCTGTTCTGTCCTTCATTGTGCATTGCTGAGCGCCGCGCAGAAGTCATTTTAGTGCCAGATTGGACTGATACTAAAGGAGAGGAAAACAGAGGAGCACGCAGGTCATTCCCATCATAGGAAATGCAACAAATAAGAACGAGACCAGCAGAAACATACAGGTAGATGACTTTCAGGTGGAGTTATTACATTTGATTCTAAAAAAAAAAACTTCACAGGATGGGAAAGGGGTTAAAAACGTTGCCTGTCTGATGGATCTTTAACAGAGCAAAATTAAGCTGTGTGACAAGGCACAGGGGGCAGAGGAGTGGCAGGAGGTCAGTGCCGCAGTGGTAATTGAATCCTGTCTCTTGCATGGACCGATGCCATCCGGTGATTGACTGAAATGGAAATGCCATTCGCACAGTTGTTGTGACATTAGCAGGGACTGGCTGCTCATCAGCTTTGCCAGCAACCTAGAGGTCACCTGCCTGGAGGGGGCTGGTGAGGATGAAGGGGGAAGTTGGATACAGGTCCTGTCCATTAAAGTAAAGCCCCCCCCCCCCAACACACACAGGTAGACGCTGAGAGCTAATGACAAAGGACACTGCTGCATGGGGCAAAGACGGAGAGCGAGGGGAGAAATCCTTTTTTTGGAACAGAAAAAGGATTGAGCTGTCTGGTTTAGCTACAGTGTGTTTTTGGCATTCGCTGCCCATTAACTGAAATTTGACTCGAAGACTATATGAAACCATTATTTTTAAAAACACACCTTTTAACCTTAGTCATGTCACTGTACATATTTTCATATGCCACGGGGCTTTGCAAAAATAATTATGCGCAAAATATTACAATCAAGTTACAATCAAGTAGACGAACACGGTCATCACTGAGAGAGGACACTTAGACCCTTTGCATCATTTCTGCTCTGCCATTGACCTGTATTGTCTTAATAAGTATCAGTGCCAAGCTTCTACAAGTGAGAACAGAAGTCATGCTACAGTATGTGCTGACATGCACTTGACATCTTCCAATACTGATGCTGTTAGATAGTCATTCCTGAAAAACATTATGGCGTATTTCTGTGCCCATAACATGACACAACAAGTCCCCCACGAAACTGTCAACCTCAAAATACAATAAATGGTTTAATTGTGAACAACTGAGTAGATGATTACTGGAATTAAGTAGTTAGTAGAAATTATTTAGAACAAAAATCCGAATCCTTCTCATTCCAGCAGCTATATCACCCTGTAACTCACACCTGGCAGCCCACTGAAGCTCAGCAGGTGTGAGCCTGGTCAGTACCTGGATGGGAGACCTCCTGGGAAAGCTAAGGTTGCTGCTGGAAGAGGTGTTAGTGGGGCCAGTAGTGGGCGCTCACCCTGTCCTAATGCCCCAGTATAGTGAAGGGGGTACTATACTGTAAAAAGGTGCAGTGCTTAGGATGAGATGTAAAAGTGAGGTCCTGACTCTCTGTGGTCATTAAAAATCCCAGGGCGGTTTTTGAAAAAAGTAGAGGTGTAATCCTGGCGTCCTGGCCAAATTTCACATTGCCCTCCTATTAATCCCCATCTATTAACTGGCTTCATCACTCTGTTGTCCTCCCCACTGAGAGCTGGTGTATGGTGAGCGTACTGGTGCACTACGGCAGCTGTTGAATCACCCAGCTGGACACAATGGTGGCGGAGGAGAGTCCCCATTACCTGTAAAGTGCTTCGACTGGAGTCCCCAGATGGTCCATAGAAGTGTATTATTATTACTTGCTAGTTTTATCAAGGGGAGTGGAGCTCACACTATTGAATCATTACACTGAAGACCACTTAATTTACAGGACAGCAGGTTGAGTGTAAAAATATAGGCAGAGCTGGACCATTTGGTATCTAACCCCTTACCAAAAGCAGCACACAAATTCAGAGACAAACCAGTTGCAGGTGCAGTCAGTGTCTCGCATTTTAAGGGGCCCATTCCAAATCCCCCGCAGAAAGCAAAAAGGGTAGGGTTACTACTACACTGTTTCTGCACCACTGCACAACTTGCACAGAACAAGAAGATTATTAAACTTGAAGCAGACAACAAACTTTCTTTTTACTGAGTACAGTATATTTGTAGCCACTGGGAATGAGTATTCATTTACAAAAATTGACATTGACATAATTAAAATTTGACAATGGCATTCCTACACTGAACCATGGTCAGCTTGAAAAAGCAGGAATTCACACTTACTATTATATAGTAGTTCACCACGTAGCACAACAATACTGTTCCATAGAATTTATCGCAGCTTCAGAATTAAAAAGAAGAACGGGGGTTTCCTCCAGTCAAGGTGCTTGTCCAAGTGTAGGCCGATTGGGACTTCGAACCTGTGTCTTGTCATTAACAGACCTTGCCCAGGATTCCTGGAGAGGCATGGCACAACCGGCTGAGACCCGTCAAGGACAGGGTGGATTAATGGGCCTGGGATTTCTCGGCTTGCAACAAAACAGCGCCCCCTGTGGTCAGCCAGGCTCCTGCAGGCAACTTCGGGGAGGGACACACTGCTCCTCCACTCAGAGCTGAACCTACAGTCCAGGGCTACAGTGTCGGTGACGAATGGCTCGAAGGAGGGATGGCTGGAGGACTGTGCTCCTCTTGCTCATTCCCCTCTGTACACTACAAGCCGAGACACGTAAAACACACAACCAGTGCTACACATTGGAAATATATAAAAAAAATGTAAATGTAATACAACATACATTTATACTGTATACTCATTTACTGCTATGTACTGAAGAAAATAAACTGACAATTAGCCAGTTCCTGTGTTTAAAATATAAATGTTTCAAATAATTTGGATTTGAATATGTAACCTATCACACCTAATACAAAAATAATAATTTTACCAAGTGCTTTGTTTTGGTGCTTACTAATGCACTTCATACTGTGACTTACAGCTTTGCCAAAAGTGTGTTGCTCTTCGCTGAACAGGTTTCATTTCCAAAGACGTAGTACAGCTTATTAAAATACAATGTGCTGTCAGTTCGAAACTTTCCTTTAAAGCAAAACCCAGCAATATTTCAAAGTGCTATTGATTGCACTATCCCTCTTTTTGCACTAACAGTGCTACAAAAGTGGAATAGACAAATTCTGCAGTGAAAACAATTCCTATCATTTTAATGCATCTGCAGGATGCATGTAACACGAGACACTAATGGTCTGTCTAGTGTAAAATCAGCCTCAGTCTGTGCTAAAACAATTCAGAAGACATCACTAGATTTAGTTGTGTGCTTCCATTGCATTGGGATGGAACATTGCCACATTTCTCCTGGGGTCTAGACATAAAAAGTAACAAAACCTCTCTGCCACAGACCTCATGGGGTTTTTAACTTCTTGTAGCGTGTAATCAAGCCAATTTGCAGATATCACATCAACCATTAAAACAGATGAGAAGACAGTAGGATGAATTATGGCAGAACTGTTTTGTCATGGTACAGTGGAATTTTGCCTACAGATACTGAGCTGTCAAAAAAAAAGACGTTCTGTGAGTCACGAATGATTGGAGCTTCTGTGACCAAGAACATTTTTTGGTCCCAGGAAACTCCACATTTTGACATTCAAATTCCCAACTTGGACCAGAGGTTCTGCACCACATAGGAATCTTAAATGTGGGTTAGTGATTCCTACTGGATTGTGATGTACTTAACGTCAGAGGCTTTATTTATTAATTTGACTTCCTATTTTGTTTGAGATCTATTTAGCCAAACACCAGTTTACTCTTTTCTCTGCAACATTTTCTTCCACGGTTCAGGTTCACAGCCTTCCAAAATACAAAAAAACCCTGCTGTTAATGTATCACTCTTTTAATCCACACAAATCAATGGAACTCGCAGCATTTATTTATAAAGCTTATGAATAAAAAACTGTAAATAGCTTTATTAGCATTGTGATGACAGAATTGTTGCACTTGTCTGGTGCAAGCAGAACTATGTTTTGTATGCAAACGGTAAATTACCATTGTGCCCGTATTTCTGGGATGATACAACAGATGAAGACTTTAATTACTAACATGTAACATTAAAGAGCAAATGCTACACAGAATATGAGACATTTCAATTCCTGTCTGTTTCTATTTGTGTGAAATTTCACTGGATCAACATAAACTGAATTGTAGCAGCTGTACCAGTGCCTAAATTGTCAACCTATCGGGAGGGTTTAAAGGACTAAATATTCATACACACTGAGAAAGACAGTCAAATCTGAGGGAGAGAAAGTGATGCCCACATTACACATTACACATTATAATCAAAAAGCATTAGCTTGCCAATAAGTACACAAGACTTCATTAATTCCTGGTATTATCATACCCTGGCATTGTTAATGCTGCTTTCTACCTAGAATCCCATCTATTTATATCTCAGCCTCACTCCCACACAAGCAGAGTGTGAAGTGGCTCACGGGACCACACACAGCTGAGAGCAGGGAGCCAGGCAACAGCTCTGCAATGTAGCGCCTTTGCTCAGCACAGCCACAAAAACACATTAACACCTCCTCTTAATGCCTGCTAATGCCACCTGATAGTCATTTATACTGCACAAAAAGAAATAACTACCTGCGTTAACGTTGAGCTGTGCCATAAGCATCTTATTATCGACAGCTTTGTGAAGGTGGCAGCTCAAGCCTCAACAGAGCTAACAGCTTTTTTTCGTGAACCTTTCTGCCCAGGATGAATTTCTTTTACTGTACTGTATATCTGTGAGTGTTATTACTCTTGCTCTGTTGGTGCAACAAGGTAATTATTCTAAAACATTTCCCATGAAAGCTAGATTTGTCTCCTCTAGGTTACAACATAGTTGAGGGCATCACTATGCATTAGTTACTTAGTCCACTTATTCTGATGCCAGATCCAAAGCCATTGGCAGTGCCCCAGTGGCACATATGGTCTACACAGTCTATCCAGGGTACAATGTTGTAATCCAGTCTGTGCTGCTCACCATTTTTGGCCAGGGCTCCCTGCTAATAGTGCAAAATTGACTGGGCATCAACAGATTTGGTTGGGGGACAGAAGTGAATTTTTATTTGTCGTGCAACAGTTCCCCCTGTGGCTGACCAGGCTACCTGCAGCTCCATGCAGCGTCGTTCAGACTCGCTTTTGTCCTCCAGGCAGAAGCAATCTATTCCAAATCAGGAACCTAGTTCAGTGGGTGAAGCTGGGGTTACGATGAATATTTAAAACTGTGATTTTAAAAACATTTGCTAAATCCGCGGTTGGTGACCAGTGTCTGTTGGGAAATCCAAATTAATAAATGCCCCCAATAAAAGTCTCCATTTGAAAAAAAATGTTTTTGAAATGCTATTGAAAAAATGCATAGGAAAAATAGATTACAGTATATATTATCTTACAATATATAGATACACTTAAATACTTAGAGTCTTTATTTGTATCATATGTCTGTCAGTTGATGCTTCTTATTGGATCATTCGCACTTTGTTAATTGACCAACAGACCTAAAAATAGGTTCTGTAAAAACTCAACAAGCCATCGAAAATGTTTACTTTATTTGCTTAGCAAAGCAGATGATCTACACAGAACTGTGAATTAAGCACTGTACATATACAGTACCTGTACAATAACATGCAAAAAACAGCCCACAAACTAATGTGTACAGTATCATCTTCTATGCAGATTAACTAAATATTAAAATTAATTAAATATATTGCCTAACATGAACAGTATAATAGGATTGATCGTTGCAATTAGCTTTTTTCTCTACGTCCCTGTGCAAAGATTTTGTCTTCAGTCATCAAATCACATAGCACAGTTGTAGCAGGAGTAAACCAGCTTTAAAAATATATTTGAAATGTGACTGATGACTGAAATGTGACATAACTGATGCATAAGATATCCTTCTGGATTTCTCCTAATCTTTAAAAGTGAAAAGAATTATTGCTATATAGAATTTGTCATTGTAACAGTACAATCTGTGATATACTGTATCACAGAAACATAACATTAACCTTAGATCCTGTGTGTAGCTGTATAGGGTAGGAATTGCAGCCTATTTATAACAAAATTGCTATGCACGGACAATTGTCTTTTAAGTTGCTACAGTACATTTCTTCTCAGAGGCATACAAACCTTAGCTACGTGTTTCAGTTACAGCATGGAGGCATTCTGGGACAGCCACTGTTCAGCCAATTACAGCTCAATCACTTGATGTGTGCTATGCAGCACAAGGACATAGACGAGAGATTAAACAAATATCTTTGTTCCAGCACTCTTAAAAGCATTTGACTGGAATATCAGCATCTCCTCGCCCTTTTGTCAATATATATTGTACAGTAAGTTCCAGTATACCAAATGATATTGCATGAATTTTAAGGGTTTGTTTTCTTTCTGCTTTTCTACCACTATACAGCAGTGATGCAAAGTATTCCTGCACGCAGGGAAAGGGTTAAAATGGTTATTTTTTTGGGTGGTAGAAGCTGACAGTGTGTTCCTCTGTGCTGAGGAAGCTTTGCGGCACAGCATGCTCGAGAACACAGCCTTGCTCATGTTAAGCTTGTTAGTCACCCTGGATGCGATCTTGTTAGCTGTGTCTTTCAACACTTTCTTGTGGTGCCTTTACACATACACACCTACTCAGAACCAGCACAGATGCACACAGACACATACTGAGGACCAGAAATGCAAACATACACAACTATAGTGGGATTGTTTTGGGGTGGGGGCATCAAAAACCATAGATACATATTTATTTTGGGTTGGAGAAGAAAGCTGCCACAACACTGTGGTAGGACCTCATTCTGCTTTTGGGACCAGATTTGTCTTGAACTAGAGATGCCATCTGGGCTGGTCAGACAGTGAGGAACATGATCCCTGCAGACCTATATTGTTTGTTAGAATGTTAACGAATTCGCCTTTAAACTTGAACAGAAACAAACATAAGAGAATGTGATTCAAGTATAGAAACTCCTCCAGCCTATTGAAAAAGTCAACCCAGTGGATGTCTTTAAGACACAGTGAAATACACACCTGTGGACACAAGCAGAAACTAAGGAAACAACATTTAAGACTGGGAACTTGCAGGTACTTTGTAGACAAAGGGTGGTGAGAATTCAGAACATGCTACCCGACCATGTGATAAAACGTGTACCCTGACTTCTTCAAAAAGGAGTTGGATTAGATCTTCAACCCAATCAGTTCCTAGCAACAAAATCAGCCAGACAGATCAAATTAATAGCCATTCTTATGCTCTTACCTGAGGGAGCTGTACGATTGTAAACCAGGATAAGAGTACGTATAAACCTCCAGTATAACACATGATAAAACTAACGTTATTTATGTAATACTAAGGATAGTGAAATAACAACGCAAGTGAAGAAGTTTAGAAATAGGAAGAAACCTGGTAAAGTACAGTATGTGTATTTTAGATTGGAGCAGATGGTATAATGACAATACAATTCCTTCAGGTCCTACGATTTCCTTCATTAGAAAGACAATGCAGTACAGTAATGTATTGAATGTCTGTTTATTTGGGAGGTCAAAGGTTAAGGAATTGGGGATTGACAATAGTTTGTATACATTTCTTCTTTCTAATATAATTTGTGTTAATTACGGTTTAAACGTTTAAAAAAAACCCAAATGGTCAAGCTTTAACCATGCCATGTTTTGAATCCGATATTTTCTAACAATATTTTCATGAAGATAAAAAAAAATGTTATGGTTGTAAATGATTGTATTTATGAATATCATATTGCTATTGTAACGCATACGGCCGACATTACTGGTTGTGCGAGCCGGCTTGCCAAGGTGGTGACATCACCGCCCTTCCCTGTGAATAGCAGGGACCTCAGCCGTCAGGCTGACGGGAGATTTCCCTTTAGCTCAACTGGCTGGGTCCCTGTTGAGTGATGCCGGAGGCCCGGGTTCGAGTCCCCAGTGGTGGAGGGCCGACCTGAGGCGGCAGCAGCGAGGGCGCATACCCACGTGAACCCGAGAGTGTTACATTATCGAAATTACAAAACCTTTCATGAACTACTGATCTGTAGCACAGCAAAGGAAGACTTGAAAAAATAGGGAGCGAAAAATACACTATTAAATGGGGTCTTCAATTTCCAGATGAGCTGATTTCATAGTACAAAGCAGATAGTCATTCATTTCCTTAAAATCCCTCCTTTGGCAAAAGGGGGTTCTGAAATAAAACTGGGAAAAAAGCAGGAGAAAAGCAGCACCACACACATTGAGGAATAGATCCTGCTTTTGGGAATTTTTCTTAAGAGGCTTTTGCTTCTGAAAGTCAACTTGAGTTGTAATCACTGTTTATCTACAGTAAGCTTTTTTTCCTTCCGCAATAAACTAATACCATTTCCTAAACAAAGCATAAACGGACTGTTCACACACTTTCAGTTACACTCTCACCAATACGTCAAAGGAATTAGCAAACACAATGTGCAAGTTCACACTCAGACCTCTAGATGCCCATGAAAAACTCCCAGAAACCCAATACGCACAAAACCAATGCCAAAATCATACAACTGCAAAAAGCTCCTCCTAGGACAGCCCCTTCGAAATAAATGCGTAGATCGCAGGGCAAAGAGAGCACAATGCATATGATCAAGGTGAAAGCCATGCAGCTTGTTTTCTCATCTTATCAAAATGAGAACCTCAGACATTTGCCAAATTTTACAGCACATGGGTTGTGCCAGATTTGCAGTAATTAAAATGGAAACACAGTAAATTCAAAGCCAGCAAGCTGTTCGACTCTCCTTTCCAAAAGTCACATAATATTGGGCAAGATTACATTTTCAAAGCTATAATCGCCTGAAGACAATTAAACAAGGTCTCTGAAAGCCATCTGATTTCTGCCCCGATGAGGAGGATATTCTAAATATAAACACATATTGGAAACGGAATTTTAGTTTAACTCTAGGCAGCTATATGGTTTCTATAGCAACTCTTTTTTTGTTTGTGATTAGTGAGGGGGAGGGGGAAAGACAGACTGATTTTCTTGAACAGTCTACCTCTTAGAATCTACATTTACACTGCACAACTCAATATTTTTGTGGCTGAACTGGAAAGCCAAGCTTCAGCGTTAAATTTGGCATTTTCTAGCTAAATTTTGAATGTCCCAACGCAAGGATGAAAATTCAGCTGGGTTAGCTCTCAAAAAGATGAAAAACCTTTTAAAAGGCTAACATACTGTATACGGTATATAATTCTATGAGGTACACAGGATCCACTGTAATTCATGTCTTGACTAAAATAACTCAAATAAAGGAATTGAGAAATTAAAAAAAGAATATATGTCATTAATAAGAAAACAGTTGAGCCTGATTCTACTGGATTTGACACCTTTCCTCATTGCTGATAAAACCTATCAAACATCTTCACAGACAATTTGTGATCAGTGGACGTGTGATGTCAAAACATGCTTTCAGGCATTTCTTTCAGGCTTAATTAAGATTTTTAATCACCATAAATGAAACAAGCTAAAATCAATGACAAACCACTTTGGCACTGGATCTTACTCATCTCGGTGGAGGATGATGTCAACGATGTGATCAAGCCCCGTACAGCATGTCTTTGCACACCACTTCTGAACGTGTGAAAAAGGGAGAAACCAGGACAAAAACACACATGGATTTTTACCAAGGTCGGCCATCTACAGACCATTTCCATCTACCAGATAAGGAAGTGTGGAAACAGTTGAGAGGAAGAGTCCATGAAGACTTTCTGTAGCCTTAGAACTGGGGTGTCCACTCCTGGTCTTGGGGAGCATGTCGGGGAGCTCCAACCCAACATGTTTAAGAAGCCCCCCATGAAACTATCAATCTCAAAATACAAGAAATGGTTTAATTGTGAACAACTGAGTAGATGATTTACTGGAATGAAGTAATTAGTAGAAATTATTTGGAAAAAAAATCTGAAACCTTTTCATTCCAGCAGATATATCACCCTGTAACTCACAACTGGCAGCCTACTGAAGCTCAGCAAGTGTGGGTCTGGCCAGTCCCTGGGTGGGAGACCTCCTGGGAAAGCTAAGGTTGCTGCTGGAAGAGGTGTTAGTGGGGCCAGCAGGGGGGTGCTCACTCTGTGGTCTGTGTGGGTCCTACTGCCCCAGTATAGTGAAGGGGGTATTATACTGTAAAAAGGTGCTATCCTTTAGATGAGACATTAAACTGAGGTCCTGACTCTCTCTGGTCATTAAAAATCCCAAGGTGTTTCTCGAAAAGAGTAGGGGCATCCCACTGATAGCTGATGTGGTGTGAGTGTACTGGTGCACTATGGCTGCTGTCACATCATCCAGGTGGGGCTGCACATTGGTGGTGGTGGAAGGGGTCCCCATTACCTGTAAAGTGCTTTGAGTGGAGTCTCAAGAAAAGTGCTATTATTATTATTTTTATAATAATAAGCAATTATTATTATTATTATTATTATTATTATTATTCCTCAAGAGTCATTCAAATTACTGGTGCAATCAATCACTAACAAACAAGTGTTCCTGGCTTACAGATATTGTGATATAGGGTGTCCTACAGGATTGAATACCAGTCACTTAATGAATTAATGTGCTTGCCAGGACTGGGAGAGGATACCACTGTCTTAGAAACCTGACTGAAATTACATGACAATTAATTCAATATGTAAATTAGAAAGAAAAGAATGCATCTGGTACCGTCTTTTATCTTACGCTAATCAACTACAGAAGGCATTTGCCTCCTTAAACATAACATATCGATACAATTCAGAATTATTTTAGCCAGCAAAAGCAGCATCACACCCAAATTATTTGCACTGCTTTCCAGTTCCTCTGCTCCACAAACTGTTTAGAAAGATCTGTGTTCTCAATGGCAGACTATTAAATATTTACCTGCTGAAAATAAAGGAATTCTCTGCTGAACACTCCAAATCTGCTGTTTTTGCTACCTGTGTGTCTGGTTGTAAATTTTTATGTGCCTCTATGGATACAAATAGAACAGCCTTATTGGTCACTGCCTTACAGGTTATCTGGCTGGCTAAAGAGGCTGGCTTTATGAGAAACAAATAGCTCAGCAATTAAAACCTGAAAAGAGATCCTGGCTGCCTGATATTGTGATAAGAAGGCCTCACAAAAATCAATGCTCCCCTTCCTCCTAGGGGATAAATGATTCCTGACACAACTGCATGCTACCTCCCCCCAAAATTCTCTTTAATTTTTTTATCAACTGGTACTCTGCTCTGGGGGGCAGCAATATCATTTGAGCCTTTTGTGGGATGTGCCTGATTTGTGGGGTGATAGCCTGGCGACGTAAGGCTAAGGTGATTTCCAGAAAGAGACACTGAGACACTGGAGGTCTCTGGAGGTCTTTGACTGACACGATCAGTTTAACTGGTTGAAGTGCAATGCCAGGGGTTTTGGAAAAAAAAACCAAACTCAAATCAATTTTCAGCCGGTGCCCTTATGTCTTACCTTTAATTACAAAAAACACAAATGTCAATTTGTGTGACATTTAATGAACATTCTCTTTATTGTACAGTAGATCAGAAACCAACCTTCTGGTTCAAGAACACACATATACAAGTATACACATATACATTCAAGTATAAGTTCAAGTATACACTTTTTAGACATTTTACATAAAATATCCACCCCCACCACCACCACCAAAAATTGATTGTATGACCCACTCTAGTGTCAGAGCCCAGGTGGGACGGATCGAAATTTCCTCGCCTCGTGGAATAATAGGAAACAGGCAGCCAGGCAGACCCTAGCTACAGGTCTGAGATTTTATTAGATACAGCCAGCCTGCTCGGTGTCACGATCGTAATCCCTCCTCTCAAGGGCGCTTCGGCTCTTTCGGATTTCCTGATTACGTGCACCTGCCCCCAATCCTGCCCCTCCTTATTTAAGCCTGGCGCTCTCGCTATTCCTGGCTCAGCACTGGGAGATGGACGCCCGGAAGCCCGCCTACGAGCGGGTCCAGGAGAGACCCGACGGCATAGGTTTCACCACGGTGTCCTGACCATCTGAGTCAGGGGCTCGGAGCGCCTGGCCTCATCCTCCCGTTTTTATTCCCTGTCCCTGTTCTGGATCCCGTTCCGGTTTTTAACTCAGTTTTGTCCCGTCTTGGTTGGATCACCTGGTTTTGGACTTTTAGACTTCGCAATGGATTTCGCCCCTGGACTCCTTGGACTCGTTTGCCTTGGCCACCCTCCCTGAGCACCCGGTGGCCATCGTCAGCCCCTCCTGGCTCCTGTTACACTCGGGATGTCTTGCCCCAAACATCACACATTGTTTGCCTGAGTTGTTTGACTGTAGGTTTTTCAGTCGACTGATTCACTTTTATATCAGACTTTTATTCACGATCCTGAGTGCTGCCTGCTCCCATAGGTTCTGGGCTGCGTTTCGCGAAAACAAACACCTAATAAAAGCTCTATACACACTAAGCATACACATAGGCTTGAAGCTGATACAACTGTGCAAAGAACGGTCATATGTAATATAGAAAGGTTGTAGTTTCAGTGCCATGCCATGAACTACGTCTTCTGATTGAAAGAGTGAAGACTATACACAGACGGCCCTAAAGCAGCTGCCAGCAACAGCATCCTTGGCCATCAGTGCCCCCCCACCTCAAACCCCCCAGGCAGATCTAGGCTGAGGCTTTTGGAAAACAGGAAAATATTTTTTCCCCTTTTCTCCTTTTAGCTTTTAAGGTTTTTTTAATCCCCAGTTTAAGCAAGGGGTGTATAAGCATGTTTAATGTTCAGTGTTTCTGAGATCACAATAGAGACACAATTTTCAGGATACATGCTTTTGCACAACAGTCCAATTTCAAATAAAAAGGCACTGAGAATGTTAATCAACATTTTTATTATTACAAATCAGCGAGTGTATTTGATGCTGAATTTAATCTCAGAAGTGTATAGAAATAAATTATAATTCATATTCCTTCCATACACACACACGGAATGAAATAATGACATCTTTGTTATTTTAATTAAAATAATATATTTAAGGATTCTTCATTTTTTATATTAAATGTTTTTTCAACCTTTTTTTTTCCTCAACAATTTGCCTGGATGGATGGGCAGCCCCTGAGCCTGAATTAGGCAAGCATTTATTTGCTCGTGCAATTAAAGGGTTACATCCCCATCTCCATGAATGTACTCTAATTCTTCAACATACATGTTGAGCCAAAAATCCTGTTGAGAAAGGAGCTGTAGCAGCAATACTCTGTACGCCACCATCCCTTCAAGGCACACTTAGGATTTCATGGGAAGAAAGAGATCTGCATTCCTGCACATATAAAGAACCTTTCTTCTTCCCCAGAATCTCAACTTTTCACTAGGAAGAACCTGGAGCACCATTTGGGAAGCAGGAAAGAAAATCTGTGCCCATTTTTGGCAAGACATGTAAGGCTCCATGAGTAGCTTAGGTATTTCAAATCCCTTTAGTTTTAATCAATTTCTTATTTCTCGTGTGACATGAAAGGATCAGTCGCTGGTGAAGTTTATTTGAAGTGCCTGAGCGGGGGAAACCATCTATTAATCAAAAGCCGGGTGCCTCCTTCATCTCATTGTGTTTCATTTTGTCAATGGAGGAGTGGGCAAGTATGGCTTTGATTAGAACACGACATAACTTTCTTCCAAATTTCTGTTATACATAATTCCCAATAAACTAGTCCAATAATTCCACCACAAGTAATGACAAATCTCAACTCATTTTGTCCCATTGTTGCATAGCTAATTGTTCCCAAACCCCTTGCACAGACACTCCTGCAATGATCTTCCACTTATGGTCAGCAGCCATATCACCCTGCAACTCACAACTGGCAACCCACTGAAGCCCAGCAGGTATGAGCCTGGTCAGTACCTGGATGTGAGACCTCCTGGGGAAAAACTAAGGTTGCTGCTGGAAGTGTGTTAGTGGGGCCAGCAGGGGGTGCTTACCCTGTGGTCTATGTTGTTCCTAATGCCCCAGTATAGTGACGGGGACACTATACTGTAAAACCGAAGTCCTGACTCTCTGTGGTCATTAAAAAACCCAGTAGGGGTGTTACCCCAGCATCCAGGCCAAATGGGCCCTTACAGTACCAATCATAGCCTACTAATAATCCCCATCTATGAATTGGCTTCATTACTCTGTTATCTCCTCCCCACTGAGAGCTGGTGTGTGGTGAGCGTTCTGGCGCACTATGGCTGCCGTCGCATCATCCAGGTGGATGCTGCACATTGGTGGTGGTGGAGGGGATCCCCATTACCTGTAAAGTGCTTTGAGTGGAGTGTCCAGAAAAGAGCTATATAAGCGTAAGCAATTATTATTATTATTATTATTATTATTACTTGTGAGACAAATACATTATCCATTGTACTGCTGGAGAGATCACCGGTACTTCTTAATTATAACCAACAATAGTAGATGACAGATTGTTTACTGAAACATAAAGCATAGGTTTGACAAAGGGTTTACATTGCTTCTAATATTAACACTGACTTCTTTTCATAATCGGAAAAGAATCAAAACCTGGCAAGGCGATGTTAGTCTTCCGGAGCAGGCTTTGAGCAGCTTGCTGAAGTATGAGTATAGAAAAAAAACAATTAAATAATTCAAGACTCTAATGATTTAATACATATACAGAGTAATTATGGTACTCTAATTTTTAGCTAAAAATACTCATTTTTCTCAGCAGGTGATAGTCGCCTGCTTAGTGAGATTCTGTAAGGTAGACAGTTTGTCTAATTTAACACCACTTCATCTAATATGCTGAATAAATTTGATGCCTCCTATAATTCACGAACAAATTGATCTAATTTGTTCCAATAATTGGACGCCCGAAGTTAGATTCCATTTGAAAAATACCTACGAGTCTAAAAAGTTGTGTATTATCAAAAAAAAAAAAGATCTATTCACTTTGTCATCCCAAATTTTAATTTGGCATATATTCTTTACAAGCATTTCACAGACAGTTCACTTGTTTGTTAGAATCTGGATGCAACAGAGAAAAAAAACAGACAGGTAAGCAGAGGAACGTATGTTTTACATTTTGCTATAAAATTTCGGAATATTATTATGCATGAAAACGTAACAAACAGTAAAAATAAGCATGGTCATGGTTAGAAATGTATTTGTTGTGGGAGTCAAAGAAAAATGTAAAAAAACAGTGCAGCACTGTTTTTTGTTTGTTCTAATTTAATTCTAGTTTATTTATGTTTTAATTACAATTGCCAATTACCCACACATGGAGAATGACACAGAATCTGACCCACCCATCAGGCCACTCATTCTTTAATGTGGTACAAACACTGCAATATGCAGAGTTCAGTGCCAACAGGAAGAGAAGCAGGTCGCTCCTGCAGGCACCTGGGAAATCACAACTATAGGCCAAACAAGCGCTGATCAATTGATCTCTGCTTTACGCCTTCATGGCGCTACAGCCCAGAATCCCTGTCAGAATCAGCTGGGGACATGACACAGGCTTGAACACACATTATCTGGATCAGAGAAGCCAAGAATTGGGGTGTGTCCTATTACCTTTTGAGCCACAGCCACCACAGTAACACATACTGTAGTTTTCCATGAGTGAATGGGGCAGCTCAGAATGTTTGGTCATAAACATACAGTACTATTAAATACTGCAAGAAAGATTAGCAATTCCTAAAGTCTGATGGCCTAAGAACGATTCTGTGATTTATAATGCAGTATTTACTCTTTGAACATTCCCAGTTCATCACACAGTGTGATACAACAGTTACAGATGAGTAATCAGCTAGAGTGAGATGTAATATTTAAACAAAGGTCACATAATGTCCATACCCACATTGCCTAACACTGCAGATGCAGCTCAGAACATCGTCACTTGAAAAAAATGACTTAAAAATGCCTGTTTTGCAAAGTAATAGAAGAAAAACCCTAATTAAGATTTGCAAGGAAACTAACTGCCCAGCAGAAAAATCACAGCATATAATGCATTACATGAGGAAACAGTTAAATAATCTGACAGTGACATTTCGGTGCTGTCTTTATAATTACACATGAATATAATGATTCTGTATGATTTCAGACGCCACACTGCTGTTGTCACCAACAATATATGTGGAAACATTTAGCCTCTGCTTGAATAATTTAAAAATGTCCATTTGGTGAAAATCATCTAAACTAATTAATTAAATGTTTTTTTTTCATATTTCAAATGAAGAGAAACGTTACTGATTATATTTGCTCTTTATCATGAAGGATGGTAGACCCAGATGTAAATTTACTAAAAGGTGAGCATTCAGAACATACAAATTGTACATCCTAAAGTACCAATCCAATTTGAATGTTTCTGTACATTTTTAGATCAAATTGGAAAGGATAATTCCAATGCCATTTACATGGAAAGAGGAGTAAATTGCCAAAGTAAAGCAATTTGAAATCCAGTTTTCCTGTTTCTTCACATTTTATAACAAAATGCACCTGTATTGAATCAACCTTTCTTTATTTTATTTTAATTGAAACACTGAATTTTTAATTGAATTAACCAAGAGAATTTGTCTTGCACATCAAGAGCTCACAAACATATTACAGTATACAACAATAATACAACTCAACAACAGTACGATAGCATAATACAAAACTACATTCAACAACATCGCCCAGTCAGAACTTTCCCAGTACTGTAAGATTAAAAACAGACAATCAGCTTGTAAAGACTCCAGCAATAACTATAACAATAAGATCCCCTACCTGCAAACAATATGTTCATTATTCAACAAATGAATGCTTTCAGGTATAAAGGAAGTAAATGCTCTCTTAGTCTTTATACAGAGGATCTGTTACCTCCATCCAGAGGTACGGTAGGAGAGTATATTTTCAAAAAGAGTAGATGAGAGGGGTCTCCTAAGCTTACAGTATTGTGCATAACTAACAATATGTCTCTCCATTAGATGTGTTATTGAGTCCAAGGATGTGCTGCTAATATTGCTATGAGTCTTGATCACTTATTCAGTGATTCAGTTCAACTTATGTTTGTTGTAGAAGGAGAAGGCATCTCCAAAGCTCTGAACACAAAAAGCTAGAACACTCTGAATAAAACTCTTATAAGAAAAAATGTCATCATTGTGATTTCAACATTAAAACTACTATATTACATTATAAGTACATTATAGTATGTATGTCTTACAATAAAGTATGTATGTTTTACAAAAGTACAAAGTCCATTTGTGTTTTTTTTTAATGGGAAGATCTACTTAACAATATGTCATTTACAATGATCACTTTTAACACACAACAACAGCTAAATTAACTGCAAGATAATAATAATAATAATAATTGCTTACACTTATATAGCGCTTTTTCTGGACACTCCACTCAAAGCGCTTTACAGGTAATGGGGTCTCCCCTCCACCACCACCAATGTGTCAGTATTGGGGCAATGTTTCTAACTGATGACGTCCGGATACTTTTTCCAAATTTTGGGATTAAATTAATTGGTGAGCCGCATCTTGATTTAAAGAGCCTAACTCGCATCAAAATGATAAATTAATTAATATGTATAAAATTTATATTAATAAATATATAATAAATTAATATATTTTAACATAGTTGTAACTGTAAATCACATGTTTTGACTACAAGGTAAAGCACATCAATCAGAAAAATAGCTTCTTATTTTCATAGCTTTTTCAGAAAAAAACATTAAACAGAGGCCCTGATCATTTGGTCATTAAAAACCCAACGACACTGTTTTTCTGATCCCCTCCTTTATGTGAAGAGCTTTGGAAATATACAGTATTAATACAATAGTGTAAGCTATTACAATTATTCTAATTAGGGTTCTTATAAAAAGCATCATTCTAGGTTATTGTATTCCATCTACAAATGCATTATGTCTATGTCACATAAATGCTGTTCGATATAAAACTGTTCAGACTTTCCTATATTTTATTATTTCACAACAAAGTAGAGATTCACTGTAGTAAACTGACATCAGAGGGATTGCAGTAAAAACATTTGAACAACGTAAAACAGTATAAGACACTTCTAAGGAAAATTTAAAAACTAAAATAAAAATGTTTTTTTTTCAATCTAGTCAGGATAATATATAATATAATTTAAAATATCTATCAAGTTTTTAACTGTGTTGCAACCATAAGGGAATCATGGTGTAGCCGATTATACCAACGCAAGTTTAAATAACAGACTTCCTCATAGGCTGTTTTTAATCATAACATCTTATACAGTATTTGTTTAGGTAAAAAGTAAATTGCCACCATTACCAGTAATAATAATGTGTTACCACAACAATAATTTAAGCTAAGTGTGCTGTGAAGTTTTTCAAGTTTTTCAAGAAAGATTCTCAAGTTCTCTTTCTTGTTTTAAATACATCCTTCTTTCAAGCAGCTGCTTGCTTCATCAGGTCTCAGGGCTGGGCCTGCTCTGCAGATAATCGGAAATGCTTGGAGATCTGACATAAATGTGAGATCTTGCAAAATTACGCACCGCTGACGTTAAGTCTTTTCAGAAATGTCTCCATTTATGATAATAAACCCAGTTATAATTTAAACGATTTACAGTACTGCTATTGGCCATATTTTGGATGTAATGCATTGATCACCCTGAGAATACAGCAAAAGCAAGGTTGCTATTAATTATTATTATCCATTTCATTTGATACAACACAAGTATTAAAATAAGAGATATCTATAACAAAAACATGAAAAACCCAGATGCCCAGTTACAAGAAAAAATGGAGGTAAACCTTACTTTCTTTGCTTTTAAAATGTGGTCCTAGTTCTTATTGCTGCTACGTTGCTACTTAATTAGCAGGCACCATGATTTTGGGCAACTTATAAAATAGAAAATGTACCTACTTTAAATGTAAGTACAGTACAGGGAAGAATCATTCAGGTACTATAAGGTGGTATAAATAAATATTATTAAATTAATAAAAAGACAAGGAGATCACCAGAAACTGGATATTCAGTGCAAGTGGTGCCCTATGAAAAACGAAACAGTAAGTCATAAAATCGTATAAGATTAGCCATATACAATTTCTTGCATTAGGAATTCATCTTTTCGCATACCCCAGCTTGCTCTCCATGAGACACAGACACACAGACAGGGAGGGAAGCCTGGGGTCAGAGCACAGGGTCAGCCATTGTACAGCGCCCCTGGAGCAGTTGGGGTTAAGGGCCTTGCTCAGGAGCCCAACGGAGTAGGATTCCCTTGCTTCCTCTTCCTAAGTGCAGATCCTTAGCCACAGTGCTGATAAAGAGATGCAGTGTGGCCATAATGTTAGTGTGTATTCTAGGTTTCCAGTGAATGTGTGGCAGGCTGGGTCTTGAAAGGCGGATATTATAGCTAACCTGCCACTAGAGGTTGATAAAGACCTCTAATTACTGTAAATAGACACACTAGGTGAATATGAACTGGTGAAGGGCTCAGAGATCACTTTCTCACATGGCTGTTTATTAAAGTTTTAGAGTGGTTAGATGGGAGCATGGTTTGGTGGGTAGGCTGAAGAATAATGCCTTCATTGCATTTCTCGTGTTATTGTGAGTTTGTAACATACTCAGATCCCTTGAGTCACCATATTCAAGTTGGGGTCTGTCACAGCGTGCAATTGGTTAAGATAGGTTACTAAACTAAGAATAAGAAAAACATTAGTGCAATACAGAGAGTAACTTAAGTAACTTAGAGCTGGGAGATCAGAGATGCTGTCAAAAAAAGATGTTTTGAGCAGGTGCCAAAAAGTGATCAGGGACTGAGCAGTTCTAATTTCTATGGGTAGATCCTTCCGCTGCTCTATTACGCGCCAAAAAATAGTTTTGGTAAAGCAGTGCAGAATTCCATGCAGTTTGGACAGCTGTTGATGCAATCCATCCAACTACTAACCACTTCATCTAGTTCAGTTGACAGGGGAGCCAGAGCCTATCCTGCCAAGTCTTCAATACAGTAGTAAACATCCAACATACATATTCCTATGGAGTGCACCTAATGATCTCCAGTTTCAAGCACTCATCTAACAGAAAAATCATGAGGGATGGATGTGTAAGATTTTTGCTGTTCCAGTGTATCCCTACTATAAGATAAAATGGAAACATTGTATGTTTCTTGGGTAATTAAGATTCATTAAACAAAAAAGACCTGGAAAAGTGGTCATTTCAATTTTAGATTGCACTTGGATTTTTTCAATAGTATAAACTATGCTTTTGGGAGAAAGGACAGCTAGGTAATATTTTACCGAATACAGTGACAGCCAGATTATTTTTCTTGTTACATTTGTCTTCCTTTTTTAAACTGTTCAAATTCCTTATAATAAATTAATCAATTTAAGAACTATGAAAAAGTCAACAAAATATTCACCCTTTATATTCAACACTTAGCATATGTGGCTGACAGAAATTACAGAGCTAGTTGAAGATCAAGTCATAAGCTCCTTCACTTACAAGGAATGAACCAGGGAGGCAGCTGAAAGGGTGAAGTTGGGGTAGTGGGAGAGGGGCCAGAAAAGAGGCACTCAGAGTTGTGGGCAGCCGGAGAGTATTTACTGTATACACAGGAAAGTTTTTTTTTTCCTTTTAGTTGCATTTTGACAAAACATTTGTTGAAAAAGGAGCACAAGGGACAAATGATCATGATGATCATAGTCTGTGATCATCTCGATATCTCAGGAAAAAAAACTGTAGGATATACTCTAGTTGTTGTTTGGAAGAAATATAAAAGACAAGGATATGAGAGCAAAAATGACACTACACTAATCAAAGACAATAAGTGATGAAAAAGTACCAAAATACCAAAATGAATACTGAAAGATAGCATGGTTTCCATTACCAGTCATTAGTCTTACCACTCAGTAAGAGTGAGAGGGACCAGGGATAGAGCAACAGATTAATTTTGATCATGGACATGTCACTTAAGCATGCAATCAGTTTTAATCAGTACAAGGTCTAGAAGTCTGCACTCTGGATAGGAAACCCACTGTTAAAGAATATCGGTCTCTGTCTGCTAGGGACCCAAAAGTACAATTGTTAACTCTGGTCTTGTAGTTTGGTGTATTTTGGAAAAATGGATGTCCAAATCCTTCAGTGTGTATGCATTGTGGGGGAGGAGCACGATTCAGCTTTAGTTACTGCAGGGTAATGGAAATCATTTTAATATGTTAAGAAGATTAAACTGGATAAATGTCGAGATACATTAATTTTTGTAAAACCACATAAACCTTCCTTTTTAAAAGGGGACAGGATGGAGGGAGGGGGGTATATGAGTCAGTTGAAATTAGGAAAATATGATCTATTTTCAAGTATGACTGGCTAAAGAAAACAGCTTATTTTCTGATTCTGTAGATGTTTAAGCTCCTTGGCTATGACAAATTCCCACCTTGCTTCCTATTATTTTCAGAACACATAAAAAAACCTGTGCAAAGAAAACACAGGCCACTTAGGTCAAAACAGTCTTACAGTGCTGCTGCTGTTTTTGATTTGACCCTAATTTCTTGACTTCGTACTTAATTATTTCAGGGTTGAGGAAAGAGGAATATAAAAATGCCAAAATCATTTAAAAAACAGTAACAAATCAGTCACCAAAGGATTGCAGTGTTTTTACTATTGACTTTGATTTATTTTCTCGGTTAGTTAAAATAAACAAGACAAACCAATTTCAAATATTTAATTTCAATACAAATACCAATTTCAAATAGATTTTGCATGCTTATTTTTAACAATGTCTCCTGTGCCTAAAACATAGCTTTTAAAAGGTATTCTAGCACTTGGGTTTATATTGAAAATGACTTAACCTCAATTTCATTTATTTCTTAAACATTTGAATAGGCTTGACTCCTATTGACTGAATTAGGAAAAGTTTACAGATCTGTTTTATACAATGACACCGCATTTTCTCCTAGTTTTAAAACGTAAAAGCTTCTAAAATGCATACAGTAGATTTATATTATTTTATTATAACCTTTATCATTACATAGACAACATTAGTAATGTCACATATATGTGCATCACAGGGAGATACTGTAATATACAATGGAAAGCAGATTAAGAGAACAAATACAGCTCATATGCAGTGTAGAATTCTTGAATGAAATGGTAGCATACAGTAATGTCTTAATAAAGCTACAGAAAAGACATTTCTTTCCTCCTAGTTACCTTTCTACCTTGACTGCGTGCACATATTTAAATGGAACACTTCTTCAAATTGTCCCCATGTCTGATTGGCTTGCACCTGCCCTGTGATGGACTGGCGCCCTGTCCAGGGTGTACCCTGCCTTGCACTCGTTGCTTGCTGGGTAAGCTCTGGCTTCCCGCGACACCACAGGGTATAAAGCGGTTTGGCAAATGTCATGACAGGTCTCCTGCAAACTAAAGGCAAATGTCTTCTGATCTCCAAACTATTGCACTGTGGATGTCTTGAATATTTTCCAATATTCATATTTTTATATTTTTAATATTTGTTCTATATTTATTTTACTTAATTTCTTACTTCGTTATACAGTACATAAACTATTTTAAGACAATCTTCTCTCTGAACTTTAGCCATTTTGGTTACAAACTAATTATTAATCTTGATAGGTCTGTAATTTATATTATAGCCTTTTACCTTTATGGAGGTTTAGGGAATTATGATAATTATGAAGAACACATGGTAATGAGTCAGTTACATTTGATTGATAAATGTAATCAATTAGCTACTACAACACTGCATATTGGCTGATGTATAGTTTACTTTGAGCGAATGTGTTCAAGTTTTTGAGGATTCTGATAAGTATCAGTTGAAGATGCTAAATGACAAGCTTGGTTCCTTCTTTCACAATTATCTGTATTCTAATAGTAGAAAACACTAAAGAAAGCTCTGATTACAATCTTAATTTTCATAACACATATAACAGTTACATCCATTATTCAAGGCAAGGTACTCTAATGTGGTTGACAATTTAGTTCTCTTAACAGGATGGCGGTCAGAATATTGATATTTTCATCTTTACCATTAGTCCTCAAATGCTTTTCACTACACCAGCATTTAAATTTTCATCTGATATAATTAAATCTGTTTTCCTAATTAAAGCTGTTAGCTATAAATGACAAAACAGACTCAGGTGTTTTGTAAGCTGCATTCTTTAAGCAAAGCTTATTATCCCTTTCACTTCAGTGCACAGAGAATGTAGCTACGTATACTGCCTGTTTCACACAACAAAGACATTCTGTCTGAAGATAGAGTAAGTGTTAAGTAACACAGCAAAGAAAAAGTAAATAAAATAGCAGAGGATTAACAAATAATTTGCATAGCATTCCTCCACTTCAAATACAGGAAATCAGAGATATGTATAAACTGGTTAACACAATATTTGGTTCTGTGCATTAGCATTCAAGCGGTTAGACTCCAGACTCATTGTGTTAAAGAAACAAAAGCTGGTGAAAACTACTCACAGCTCACGGGTTCAGTTTATGCTTCATTTTATGTTTAATCTGAGGATGTTGTTACAGGGAGGTCAGGAGCAGAAAAATGTTTTGGCAACTTTTGTTTTTTACTTCACATGCATTAATTGTAGAAGAAAAATATGGGTAATTACCCTTGACTAGCTACTTATCTCTGCATAGCGTTTCCTCGCACAAAAAATATGATCTACTGTATTTGTAACAATCTGTCAGATGTCATATCTAAGCTATGAATGTTAGTTATTGTTGATGCATGATCACGCTTGATCAGAAGCCACTGTTCACACTGAGTTCTCCTATTCAAGAACCACAGTACACCAAGAAGGACTGACAGCTCATGACTGCCCAAACCCTAGATGGAATGCCCCTCTAATTGTGGGGCAGCAGAGAAGAGAAATTCCTAATGGCGAATCTACAGTGTAGTTAGCAAGGCTTTGGACGAAGGAAAAGACAGCACCCTGTAGAAAACCTGTGTGAACACAGGGAGAACAGGAGAGCTCCACACAGACACCAGATCCTGGAATAAAACCAGGCCTTAAAGCCTTGGGACAGTAATGGTAACCCACCATCAGAATGCTCATGTGATTAAATACATCTGAAGGAGGCACTAATACTTTCAATTTAAAAGTACTTTAAAACTTTAAAGACTTGAATATTCAGGCCAATGTGAATCAGTTCTAATCTACCTCTTCCATCTATTCACATTTTTTAATAGTTTTATCATGTCAGTACTGTGATAATTTGATAAGCACAGCATTTATTGTTGCCACACAATAACAACAATAAATGCTGCATTTAATTCAATGCTACCCATTTAGAACATTTCAGAACATTTAACACTAGCACGAACACTTATTCTAGTTATGTGCACTCTAATGTCTTCATTAGGAAAATCATAATTATTTACTCGCTGTTCTTTTGTAGGAATTTGGTGGCTTCAAATTATATTATTTTAATTGTTTCAAAAACAAAGTACAGTAAAACAGGTCTTCCGAAACACAGGATTCTGCTCAACACTTATAGTAATTACCGAACAAACTTTATTGTTTTTATTTTATTTTGAGCCAATTTATTTGTTGATCCTTATCCGGGCCTGTAAGATTTTCTGGACTACAAATATTTGCCAATCCGTGCTGTGTTTCTTCCAACAATGGAAGATGTAACTGTTGAGTGTCAAGAATCTGGGTCATAGAAGAGACCCACATAAGGGAACGTAATTTATACTCTGACGAAGTTGAAATACTGTTAAGGACTACAGAAACACTCCGGTCTATCGCTCAGGTTAGTAGGAAAGAAATTTGTTCCCTCCCTTTACCAACAGATGTGTTAGCCTGCAGCCCGGCCAATATCAACACACGCACCACAGGGAATTTTAATTTGACTTTTTCAAAGACGCTTGGTCTTGACAAAACCCATGCGCCTAATGGATAAAGAGTGCATTTTTGGGGCTGAAATGTAATGATGAGAGGACAGAATAAATAGATACTGTAATACTCTTTTTTAAAAAGCCATCGGAACCCCCCCACCCCACACACACACACACACACACACACACACACACACACACAGCTGCTTCATTTTTCAGTGTGGGGTCCAGGCATGGAACATACTTGTGAGGCTAGTGGGAAGAGTGACAGTGGAGTATAGCAATGAGATTAGAATATGCCAAATCGATTTGTCTTGTCCTTTCAAAACGCGCCCACTTGAACGAACCTGTGCCAATTTAACTTAACCCTTTCTTCTCGGTCCTGAGCCTCAGCAGAGAAACAACGAAATCCCTTGGGAACTGGGGCAAGCCAGACTTGGAAAAACAACCTGCTCATTGAGGACTTCAAACCAGCTCCTAGATCGTCTGCAAACACTGTGGGTCAGTTCAGTGGGACATGTTTGAAGCAAGAGATTGTACTGCAAAAGAAATAAATTGTCATGCAGGCAATATTCTTTTTACCTAAATGTATATACTGTATACACAGATATTTTTAATTTACAATTAACAGCTATGTTTCTTCTTTTTTAATAAAAGAAACTAATACATTTTCTTATCAGTTATATGCAGTTCTGCTCTTCCACTTTCTATGGGATCCCGAAACCTTCAAATTTGCAGTCGATACTTTGATTTGTTGTGACTTAAAGTGACTTAAAGAAATTTTGGGGTACATGTGAAAAACAATACTCTGGGTTGCAAAGTACCTCTGGAAAGAGAAAATAAGAGGATGTAAATTATAGGCTTTGACAATTATGGCCACAAATAAGAATTGAAAAAGAGCCAGATGTCTATGGGATGAGCACATCTGCTCTCACCTCGCCTTCAGGAGCTAAAATAAGGTCGTAAAATAAAAAAAAAATGCACATTCGCCCTCAAATAACGATTTAAAAAAAAAATATCCAGGATCTTTACTATCCCTCTCACTAGCATTGCTTCATGATTAATCATACAAGAGTACACATCCTGGCTTTGTCCTTGCAGCACGGTTAAGAGCATGTAAGGGAAAACTCAAGTTTACCATCTTTATAAAGATAATACAGCTTTCTGACTCCAGCAGCAGAGCCCAATTATGACCTTCACTACACAGCTGCTGCAGCCCCCCCTTGTGGCCTCTGCTGCAACTGTTCTCGGGGAACCTTATACAGTAGCTTACAACCTGCACACTGTACATTACCCCATATGGTCCGTATAAATAGAATTTAATTTTTCTGTATTTGCTCTAGCGCCAATAAGCCTTCGCAGTAACTTTCTGCCCAGATTATGAATCTCTGAACTATAACTCACACAGATCAGCCTTTCCCATGGTTATATATGAACTGCCGCTTCACCAGAGAATATGTTTCCACATTTTTAATAAGTTTTAGAACTTGCAGCAGTCTAATGTTATTAAGAGGATTTTTTTTCCTTCAGTATTACTTTTATTAGAGTCACCTGAGCTTAAGCTGCATTAAAAAAAATGTTGAAGATACGCAAAAGTATGTACTGTAGGTGGAACGTTCCTTACCATCAGTGGAAGAAAACAACTCCATTACAAAAGAAACTTTTGGGGGCAGAATGAAATCACTGATAACCATCTGCACCTGCTCAAATAGTGGTCTAAAGGACGTTAGGACAGCATAACAAATGTTGCCCAAAAGAAATGCACATGAAATATGTTTTGATTAAACTCTGAAAATATTAACAAAATGCAGTAAAGCTACCTAAGGATTACTGTGAGTGAGCAGCAGCAGTGAATGACATTGGCAGAAGTACTTCATTGAAATTGGAACACTGATTCCAACTATAAATTTCAATTCCTTCATTAAGGCTCTAGAGTTTGTTTGTCTGCTCCATCATTCTGCCTTCAAAATGAAGTGCAATTAAGGCCAGAACAAGAAAAGACCACAGAAGAAGTAAGTAATAGGTAGTTATTTATAAGAGCTGAAAACCCCAGGAACTTCCTTGAGGGGGGCGTGAGGAATCCCCTCAAAACCAGTGGGACAACAGTGGAACAAAAGCGATTTCTCTGGAGAAGTTTAACGTCAGAGTGCTGCCAGACATCCATCCTGCCTCTTAATACTCCTGCCTGCCTACGAGGAGTGCTACAGCCATTGAGATTGCCTGGGTATCTCCCTTTATCTGCTCTAATCCCCTCATTGATGATAAAACACATTTTCATGGTAATTGAAATCATATTTTACTCTCCCACAACCAGCAGTGCGCCTGTTTTTACTGCCTGCGTCCTTCCCACTCCTTGAGAACAAGCCATGAAGCTCAGAGCTGGACTGTTTGTTTCCTCAATCTCTGACTGTAGGTATGTGTATTTTCGAGTCCTTTGTGAAAGGTCTTTAGCACTTTAACTGAGCAAACAAAAGAGTCTGTGGCCTACTTCAGCTACTGTATGCTTGCAGACCTAAACATCTCTATATCAAATTATGAACTTCTCTATATTAAATTATGTGAAACTGATCATTTATTTTCTATGACCATTCCTCTTCTAATATCCTGTTAAATACAGACTTCCAAACGCTGTCATCAATGTAATGTAGTGAATTATGGTGGCACAGCAGTTAGCTTTGCTACAGTACCTCAAAGTACAGGGGCCCTAGGAATATCACCTCAGGAATTGAACCCAGAGCCCCAACACCACAAAGCAGCAGTGCTAACCACTGCACCACACTGTCCCCCTTTTTATGGCTCATGCACTGTAAACTGCAACATAATACAAATGCCATTTTAAAAAATGTGTAGACACATACAGTAGAAAAATGTGCTTGTGAGTTTGAATGTGCAAAGATGATGCTTACCACACATAAGAGGAAGTCAGGCTTGCAGGCTTTAATCACACTGCAGTCACACCATGGCTCAATTAAAGACACAGAATGTGTCTATGCGAATGTTTCTGGCAGGAACATTGCAACATGGAGTTGCTAGATCACTCAGGATCCATGCTGGTGTGCAGTAACTTACCATCACTGCACACCAGCAATGCTAGCAACAACTGACATGAAAGAAATGGCTTGGACTTCATATACAGTACAGTCCAAGATCAGACATCTTGATGAAATATTAATTAAGCAAATTTAGAACCCTTTACTGTTACTGAAGATAAAGTAGTTCTGAAATATATGTAATTCATTCCTACAGTATATTTAAAACATAAAACATTGATTAGATAAAATTAAGCAATGATCAGTAATATTGAGTATTTAGTGCACTGATTTGGGTTTTTATCTGTCATTTCCAGAATTTTATTTTTTGGGGTCCCCTTAATAGCTCGACAACCAACAACACTCATGCGGGGTGCAGGTGGACATCAGTGCTCCAGATGGCTGAAGATTGCCTGAGTAACCCTGCTTATTACCCACATAGACAACTGGCGGAGCATCACCAGGGTAGAGTGGGCATCAGCTCTTATCTGAGCTCTCGATGAAACAGAAACGCCTCTGAACAGCCAGAAGCCGGTGAAACAGGGCTCAGCGGAGCTTGCCGCAGTCTGGGGAGCAGCTGTGTGTCTGCTCCGAGCCCGCAAGGGACTGTGATCGAATCCCAGCAGGAACAGAGCAGGGCTGCACCAGTCTCATTGGTGTTACCCGTAGGATTTCACAGGCTGCCGTCTATGTCACCTGCACACTTGCATTGGAGAGGTGATGTCAGTGAGAGACATGCCACCACTCCAATTAGCATATAAGGCACAGCACCACTTGCAGGATGACAAACAACAAATGACTCCGACAACTCAGTGTATCAAATGTGCAGGTCCTCAGTCTTCGTGGGTTTTACATGGGTTGTGGCTGTAAACTAGGTTTTAAAACAATGGGCAGTTCCAAAGCAGTTATAAAAATGACTGTCAATCACATTAAATAATATTACCTTATCGCGTTGCCAATGACTCTCATGCCATGACAGCAAACACCCACTTTTCTCTAACCTTTTATAATCCTTAGAGAAAATGCATTGAGAATTCACCCATAACATTTAGAATTAGTACAGTTTCCCCCATAAAGGAAAAAATAACTGTAGCTCCTCTAACTGTGACATTTTCCTTTATTCCTTATTGAATACGGTGAAATGTGGGTAAGCTTCCTGGAAGGTTTTTTTTTTGCGGAGAGAACATCTCTCTCTGTCTATCCACCCCAGCGAAACCTGCTAAGGAATACTCCGTGGGCAGACCTGTAGGCTTCCCTCAGAATGACAAGGCCTGCTGGACTCCATAAGAAGGCAGCCCCGCGCGCACACACGCTGCCAGTCTCTCTGTGCCCAGGCAGAGTGGGCAGCTGAGAGATCACTGGCTCTTTCTGGCACCTCCGGCTTATCGGCTCCATTTTATCATCATCAGCTCATAAAAAGGAGCAAAAAGCAAAAAAAAAGGGGGTCACATTTAAATCTCTTTCACCGCCCCCAGACCTTTCCATTTAGTGAAGCATACAAAATCAGAGAGAGAGAGAGTGTGTCTCAGAGACTGCAAGCAGCTATTAACAGCCTCTACTGCTATGCGTGAGCTCAGCAGAGTTCATGAAAGAAGCAGTTCTAATCACAGTTCACTAGCAAAAACAACACCCAACATGAAAATGCGTTTAGGAATGTTTATTCAGAAGTTGAATGTAAGAAGCTTAGGCTTAACCTGCTCAGCTGAGGGCCAGTCACCAAGTGAGGATGTTAGGATGTCCAGGGACATCTGTCCAGGGAGAAGGGGAGGAGTAGGAGGAGGAGGATTGCAGACAGATGAATGCAAAGAAGAGGGAGTGGCATGGTATAGTATCTATAGTGTTTTGGGAAGTTAGGTGAGGAACAACTATGGGTCAGGGTAGCATACTTTAGCTGTCGTCAATCCTGACTTTCATTAAAAAATTAAGGAATTTCAAATCCAGTAACAGTACATGTGCACTTTTCCAATCCAGGCTCTATAGACATGAGATTCACTCCTGGTCCTGGAGAGCTGCAGTCCACCTATATACAGTACAGTACACTGTCAATAGTTTATAATCCTCAATCAGTGGTGGTGGTCGAGTCGGTATTGACTCATGGCGAC
The DNA here is from genome assembly GCF_059453375.1 of Lepisosteus platostomus. Taxonomy (NCBI): domain Eukaryota; kingdom Metazoa; phylum Chordata; class Actinopteri; order Semionotiformes; family Lepisosteidae; genus Lepisosteus; species Lepisosteus platostomus. Next base: position 5,700,834 of record NC_142613.1, read on the forward strand.
CCTCCGGACAGTTCCCCCATCACTATCCATAGAATTTTCATGGCAAGATACGGAAGTAGATTCTTCCGCGCAGATAGTGCTAGTGTTGTTGCCGTTGTCACGGAAACGTGATCCTCCACCACCAACACCGCCCCATACTGCTGCTGCCCAGTATGGGTTATTAGAGAACCTTGCACCCAATGTGGGACATAAACCCACTACCCTGAGTCTTATGCTCTACCAGCTGAGCTAGTCGGGGCGTTCCTCAAACAGTAAACACCCAGAAACAATGGTAATATAGACCAATTAAGTGAAAATTTGATTCCAATAAAGACAACAAGTGTCCAGGCTGGAATGCAAACCATAAAGACATGGAGCCCCAACATCCACCACCACCCCCAGACCCCCAGACCAGGAGTGAAGGCACACAAACATTTCCAACAAATGATGCCATCGAATCATTTTCTTTGGTGAAATGATGGAGCTAATTCAGATCTACGCGATATGGAAAGCTGGAAGTTAAGTAAAGGCAGCTGTCAATGAAAGCAGAGAGTTACCTTACTGGGACTGCCAGCCACACAAACCCCAGCCAAAACCCTCACTTCGAGCTTGAACCCATTCTCAGCACAACCCTCTCCCTTCCAGTACTCCCCCAAAAATGTAAATGCAGAAAAGTTTCTTTCACAATTTATTTTTTTTTCAAGAGAAAAAGGCAGACTTGCTTTTAAGGCGGGCTCAGGAATCCAGAGTGTGCTGCTCTGACTGTATTATTATTATTTTAGTACCTTACTTGAAAAGATGAAAACTTGAAATAAGTCTTTTCTGCTTCTTGGTTTCAGCGGAGTACTGCTTGTGTTTTCACTTCCCAGAACCTGCAGTCTTACTACATCAGTGGGTTTTTTTTAGGTAAAAGAATGACCTATAACTCCTAATACTGTATCTCAGACTCTGCGTAATTTCAGTTCCTAATGAAGCTCATCATTACCTACGGTGTTCTCCATTGGACGACTCCAAATTTCAAATTGCAGCTTGATTGGGCAGTTCTGAACTTCCAGGGGCTGAATGCAGAGGCAGATGTAGAGCTAACAAGAATAGAAAGCTACTGAGCTGATTACACAGGCTCGCAATAGGAAAGGTTTTAAGGAAAACCAAATATGGTTATGAATCCTCTCTCTGCACTTGGCACATAGCTCCAGGTGAGATTCCAATTTTAAGGTTATATATTATTCAATAAGGATCAATTTTGAGCACTAATATCATATACAAGACAACTTACAAAAGCAGATTGGAAGCGTTATCAAGTTTGCTTCCTACTTGAAGCAAATTCTTATGTCACAGCATGGAACTGTAACAGTAACTGACCACAACCTCGCGGCTCCTTTCACACAGTGTCAAACACACTCAGCCCCGCCACCGCCGCGCTCGAGACAAGGCTGAGAAATAGCACTGGCAGAAAATAAAAGACCTACCGCTGAATCCACACCGCTCCAAATTGCTACTCAGTTGAGAGAAATCCCGCTTTTTTCCCACTACCTGCCGTATGTTTTGATAAGTGATGGGCAAAACAAAATTTTAAAATTGCGTTTCAGGGCCCAGTAAATAAAGTTCGTATTGATTTGATCTCACACGTAATCTGTTTTGCTGTCTGCCACTAACTCTGGCAATAAAAGAGAATCATGTAAGACAGCATTATAGATAATACGGCCATATATCAATGGGGGTTTAAGACGCAAAAGGGTGATATATCATGTTCTACCCAGACTGCTTAGCTATGGAATTTATAAAATGCCTCACAAATTGAAGTAGCTTTCAATTTTAGTTTTCAATTTATATATATAGGGTTTTTTTCTCTGCTGATTTTATTTTATTTTTAGTTTACTATAGCAATCCCACGAGAGGTTGCCCACAGGCCTGGTCTTGCTCTGTCTTGGTGAAAGGCAACCTCTTCTGTTGCAATTGTTCCACCTCTTTAAAGCGTAAAGCCTACTGAATTAATCCCAGATTAACGTTATGATTTTATTTAAAGAACACAAGAAAAAATACATCTAGAAAAATAATAATTTTGATATTAGGTTCAATTGGCCATCCTAACCTGCTGCACACTGGACAATGGACAAAGAGCATGAACTGCCTCAGTGCTCTGCCCTGGGTGGTTTAATAATAATAATAATAATTGCTTACACTTATATAGCGCTTTTCTGGACACTCCACTCAAAGCGCTTTACAGGTAATGGGGACTCCTCTCCACCACCACCAATGTGCAGCATCCACCTGGATGATGCGACTGCAGCCATAGTGCGCCAGAACGCTCACCACACATCAGCTATCAGTGGGGAGGAGAGCAGAGTAATGAAGCCAATTCATAGATGGGGGTTATTAGGAGGCCATGATTGGTAAAGGCCAATGGGAAATTTGGCCAAGATGCCAGGGTTACACCCCTACTCTTTTTTTTGAGAAACGCCCTGGGATTTTTAATGACCACAGAGAGTCAGGACTTCAGTTTTACGTCTCATCCAAAGGACAGCGCCTGTTTACAGTATAGAGTCCCCGTCACTATACTGGGGCATTAGGACCCACATGGACTGCAGGGTGAGCGCCCACTACTGGCCCTACTAACACCTCTTCAAGCAGGAACCTTAGTTTTTCCCAGGAGCTCTCCCATCCAGGTACTCACACTTGTTTAGCTTCAGTGGGTTTAATCCTGTGTGTGCTGCTGACAGGAACTCAGGACCTCTAAGACGTTCATGTAAAAAGCAGTTTAATCTCCAAGCCAACACATCCACACTCCAGGAACACAGAGTGTCCCTGGTGGCACTCAATTAAGCCAACTCTGTGACTTCATCTGTCTCCTTCAGATTATACTGTGTGTTCTTATAAAACATGCTCTTTTCTACAGTAAGACATGAGATTCCAGCAAAATGCACTAGAATTCCCTATGACTATCATTGCTTCTTTGGAAGGTACCATATCCACTTGTCCCATCTGTGCCAAGGGACATTTCCATGTAATGCGGGTATCTTGCCCTCACCCATCCACCTCCCACGCCCACTCACTCTCCGCATTTCACTTTCTCCGCATCAGGCTTCCTACAACTATCATGTCAGCCCACTATCCGGTGTCTCCTCGTCACTTCCATCCTCTCACTGTACTTCCAGCTTTTCATGACCCCAGAAACTGCTGCTTTTTGTTCCAGCCGAGCTCTATTACCTCTCACTTAATTGAACCCATTATTGAATTGATTAATTAGAACTATTTTACTCATTTCAGCTCTTAGGTTGATTAGTAACTTAAAAGGCTTATATAAACCACATGAAGATATCTAAAATATTATTATCTACTGATTAGAATGCCTCCTTTAATATCACTATTGTTTTTCATTCTAAAATTGCATTCTGAAATTCAATTGTTAAAAGTTCTGAAAAACTCCATGTGAAAGTAATATTTTTGACAACATGCAGAAGTTCTTCAATATACTTTACAGTATGCTGATGGACATGCTACAGATACTTTTAAAAAATGTTCCCTATGCTTTTAAAACCAATGGGTACTGGGATTAGTATGTAACAGTACTTTATATAAGGCCATAGTGATCAATCCATTTCAATTCCACTTTATTTGTCATTATACTTACACAGGTACATAGTATAATGAAAAGTGTTTTTCATTAGTCTCTCAGGTGCAGCACATACAGAACAGCAGACAAGACAGTAGAAAGTAAATGCAATACCAATAACAATGTAAAAACCAGTGTGACAGTACCAATATCCGTTAAGAACTGTGCAAAAGTACACAAACAGAGCAAACAGTGCAAAATAATACAGCGTTATCAAATAGCGCAACTCAATCAAGTCAAGTTTTATGTTCAAGTTTGGCTTACATTCAATTGTCGGAGGTATGGTGTATCTACAGTATGTAGTGGTGTAGGAGTATTGTGTTGGTGCCGTATAAGCCTTTAAACTTCTCCATCTTTGAAACTGTTGGTAATTATAACAAATGACTAATTATGGGTCAAATTAAGTAACCAAGAGTACCTCTCGCTACATCTACTGGGATCACAAGTACCAGGATTGGGAAGCCTTGCCCGTCAGTGTATCTCTGCCTTGCAACCCTTAAACTGCTTCCTCTGCGCCTGTGGCTGGAAGGTTGCCGGTTCGTATCCTGTGGCCGCCAGAGGATAACTACTCTGTTGGGCCCCTGCATAAGGCCCTTAACCCCAACTGCCCAACTGCTCCAGGGTTGCCATGTAAATGGCTGACCCTGTGCTCTGACCCCAAGCTTCTCTCCCTGTCTGTGTGTCTCAAGGACAGCAAGTTGGGGTCTGTGAAAAGACAAATTCCTAATACAAGAAATTGTATATGGCCATTAAAGTGATTTTCTTTTAGTTTATAGTGCATATTCACTGTTGCTTCATGGCCACATGCCTTATGTGCTGTATGTAGCCTTCCACAGTGTATTTGCACTTAACTTCATTGCATTACACATTAGCTGTAGCCTGCTGACTGTTAGCGTTTTGGTCATTTTTATGCAAAGAGAAGTCATTCAGAAGTACCTCTTCCTCTGATTTGTGTGAGAGTAGCATGCAGAAGCATTTAGATCAAAGGAAGGCAATGTTACCACTTTTCTGATGTGCCACAGCAGAACCTTAGTCCAATCAGTACTCCATGCCTTCAGTTTATTTTTAATTAACTAATTGACTCTGATGCTGAAGGTGGCTATACAAATTCAGAAACAGATTAAACTAAAACTTGGAATTGAAATAAAGCACCACCAGAAAAAGGAAAAAAAAAAGTTAATCCAAGCTATGGCTTTTACAACAGCTGCATTGTCAGCTCACCTGTTTTAGCGCTTAGTCACTAAGAAAATCATGAATGCTCAGAGGAATGTCCTTCAAATCCATGCCCTTTTAGGCTATTGTTACAGTAACTTCCATCTTTACACAATTGAATATATTAAAAAATAAAATGCAAAAATTTATTTTCAACCCCAAATTCTTTAAATCTTTAGGCTAGCACTAAAGGTATTCGACCAGTTCAGGGAAGCAATAAAGCCAAGTGGAGATACCTTGCAACAATGGTAGCTTTACAGTACAATTGTGTCTTGGGAGGCAAGGTAACATAAAAAAAGGCATTTTTGGAAAAAAAAACTCAGAGGTAATCAATGCCTGTAAACAAAATACTTGAGCTTGAAACTTGAAATTCTAAAAAATATATATTTATATGTAATCTGCAGTTAAACGACTGCTTCTGAGAGCTCTGCGTGCGCTGATTACATCTGGAATGTCCAGTTATTATGAAAACAAGCGCACCAGACAGAGGGCTAACTGACGGAGGGCTCAGTAAATATGTAATCTAAAACAAAGGTTATGAACCTGATTCTATAATCATTTTTTATGGATTCAAATTTATGTTTCGACAGTTAGAAACGACATGGAAAAATTAAAATATTGAAGTGACATAAAAAAACAAAGAAAAAATAAAAACAATTTTATTACGAATTTTAATAGCATGTACATTAGAGACTTGAGCAGCAGTTCAAGATGCCGCCTGAAATTAAGACAAAATATATAATGTAATAGCGCCACCTCCTGGTGGCAAATATTTCAGTTCTACCCGTGGGAGTAAGAAATAATTTCGATTCTCAGGCTGCGAGACGTGCGAGGACAGTGATCGGCATCGAAAGGATTCTGATTCTCAAAGCTTGCAGATTAGAATGGCATATGTTTAGCAATAATATTATTTATGGTACCCGAAAGTTTCAGGTTGTTGCACAAAGCTAAGGTATGCGTATATGTGATCTGACAACTGGAATCAATTTCCTGTCGTTAAACTCTGTTTATTTTTAAGTGAATACCAGATTCACAACTATGTCACGAATGTTCCACATTAAAGTCGAAAACTAATTATTAGTTACAATAGTTCAAACTAAAAATTAGTTGCTGCTTTTTTCTCAAACTTGAAATTCATCTCATAGTGAAATGAAATTAAAGTCAGTGCACCAAAAAATTAAGAAAATGTAACAAAAAAAAATGAAAAATGTCAACCTTTAACAGAATGCTTTAAGGTCTGCAAAAATGGACGGTGTGCAGTACTCTCATATCCACGAGTCAGTGCCCAGAGAGAAGAACTGTGTCATAAAATCTTTCTCAAGCAAAAGAATCAACATCTTTTAAAGCTGAGAATGAATTATAACTTCCAGAATTCTAGAAGTTCATGAGCATTTCCAAGAAATAACAAATATCATCTTTTGAATTCCATTTGAACTGGTTTGGTTTGTCTCAAGAGATGAGCAGAATGAAAAGCTCTTATGTAATCATACCAGCTGCATTTGGAGTTGACACATCAGGTCTAAACCATGTCACACTACCCCCTGTAAGCATCTACATTTTAAATTAGAATTTAGATTATTTTTTTATTTAACTTGGCCTTTTGAAGCAAGAGCCTCTGGTTTCAGTCAAAGAGGATAACGATGCAAAAGGTCTCAAGAATGCATCTGACTGCTTAGCGTACAAAGAAAATACTGCTGACATTTTCAGACTGATCCCCCTTGACAGATCACTTTAGGACATACAGCTGAATAAACGATGAAAACATCAAAGGTGAAACGCTGTGTCAGGCAGTGCTAATGGCATGACAATGGTACCCAAACCTCTTGAATTCTCTCCTTTACCACACGTGGCAGACAAGATCTATCAGCTGAGAACCCAGTCTCACCTTTTTGGCTTGTGTCAGCTGCACCTGTGGGGCCTCCCACTCTGTGCTGATCTTGTATCGGCAACGCTGGGCTTGTGGGACTATGCTGCACTCACTGATCTGCAGCTCTGGATACAACACCTCTAATCCCCCTCTGCAAAGCAAAGGAAACACATTTCACCCACTACAGCCATTCAGTCAAAAGTACCTCCCACCAAAGGTATTATCAAAGATTAGCCCCCATGTGTCACCGAAGTCCTTGATATACAGTACAGTACTGGATTTTCTTGATTAGTCATAATTTGTACTTCAACAGTCTCTCCCACCCATGTAGCAGAAATACACAAATTTCTGTAGAGAAAAGAATTGCACCCCTTCTGTCTTTTCAATGCAAAATGCCTTTATACTTATAGATATTATTAAAGGGAAAGGGATAAATCTGTTATAGAAAGGTAAGAAAACAGTCACCCAGGTTTGGAGGTGAACCTGATTAATTCTGAACCACACATACCCCTGTCAAATTATGAGTAACGCCAATATTGTGGAGTGCCACTCTCTGGCTTATGCAAGGCAGTAGTGTTTGCATACTGGACAAAAGAGATCCTCCATTCTTTGTAGAGCAAATTCAATCCAGTTAGTGCTGCAATCTGGTGACACACACAGCTCATGAACTGTCGATTGGACTACCTGGACTGAAACTTTTTCTTTAAAAAATGATGCACAGTGTAGAACATAACTGAACTATCCTAACACAAAACTACAGCTTTATTGATACAAGTGATGTTCATTTTTTTATTGTTCAACCTTAATAGCAGGAGTATTCTCTCAAAACTGGTCTGTTAATGCTGTCTCTCGGGCTGTGAGTACAAAAATGAAGAAAAGTAATTACACAGCAACTTTGCTCCTGGATCCATGCTACTGAAAACACTGAAGAATAACCTCTCTGAAGTACTGATCAAAAGGTTTAAAAAGTTCCATAGATTTCTTTAACAAGCTTTTTAAGAAACGAGCACCCTGTTGTAGATTACTTTTTTATCCTTCTCTCCGATCTCTGCTTCCACCCTACTTACCGGCAGAACTGCTCATCGGCGCTGCTGAGTTTCTCCGAAATCCTGTCCTTTTCTCCCTGAGCAATATCCAGTTCCAACACACTCACAGCCAAGCAAAGCACCAGGATCCCTGACCACTGCATCGCAGCCAGCTTGCTCCTAGTGGGAAGGGAAAAAAAAATCAAATCACACAACCACCCCACTAACGACCCACAGTGTATCATCATTCTTGAGTCATTTCAGGCTTGACAAGCTGCAAAGCCCTGGTACAAACTGTACTGAATTTGCAGGAAGGCATATCGCATATGCTTTTCAAATATCTTTTTACAACAAAAGCCTTTCTTTGCATATTTAATCAAACGAGGTAACGAATATCAATTCTGCAATGCCTTATTAGGGCTTAGATGGGAGAGTCTCCCATCTGTAAAACCTGATGTGCCTCAAATTACTAAGCAATGGGAGTTTTTATACCTGCCTCCCAGTGCTTCTGTGGAAAACAACTTCTAAAGAGAATTCTCAAAGTTGAATGAGGGAAAACGTAGAGGCCAGAGGGAGTGTTTATGTGTCACACAGGCTGAAGCACACAGTGGTAGCAATCCACAGTTAAATAATACAGGTTAACAACACTTGTACTCCTGTTGTGTACAGTATGCCCTGGTAGTCCTGCCTGAGCAATTTTTCTTTTTATGAACCATGCCTCATAGGAACATAAGACCAGTTTCACGAGGAATGACAACACCCAAGATTAAAGCATCATGGAGTGAAATTTTGGCTTTAACTCGCTTGGCTGAGGGCTGACCTACTGGCCAGAGGACAAGGAGACCAGGACCCCCATGCAGGGTGACCAAGGGGCAGCTGCAGAGGTGGAGATGGGTTTGGAGGTGGGATGCAAGAGACATGCAAGAGAGAGAGATAGGGGTCTCGTAGGTATTTACAGCATTTGGGAGAGGAATGGATTGTCAGGAGCGATTGCTAATTACCGACAGCTGAGTCTGACTGAGCTTGGTTGTTGTCATCCCTCCCGAACCTTTGTTATAAACTCCATTACAAATGAGAGAAGGACATGTGTCCCATCTAGCCCATTCAGTACTTACTGTAGTAGCTAAAGGATCCAAAGATCTCGTCCAGCCTGCCTGCACCAGAATAATCAGCTGTGCAAATAAATCACTTCATACCAGCAGGACAGCAGTGAAAAGTAGGCAACTACTCCTTGAGTTCTTCAGCAGGGTTATAATCTAAATTCGCTACCAATCAATCCTTATGCTCACTGTATCATTTTAGAAAGGATTAACAAGATGAAAGAAATTACCTCAATTGGCATTTAGCTCAAAAGCATTTACCAAGACGTTCTGATCCCCACTTGGAAAACAGTAAAGGATGCAGTATGTTTTTTTTGTCTAATTCCAAATGGATGGATTATTCCTTTGGGGAGGGTGGTGGTGAGCAAACTTTAAGTGGCAGGACACATGACTTTTTTACAATTCAAAAACTATCACAGATGAAGCTATCGAAGACCAAGGTTTGTTCTATCTTCTGTCTTCTGCTACAGTACAGTATGTCATCCTTCACCTGTGTAGCTACCCATCTGTGCGTGTGCTGTACATGTACAGCATACATACTACAGTATAAACAAAAAGGCTGTGGTTTATTCTTCAGAGGAAACAAAAATCCAATGGTATCAAAACCCTTAAGCAATATTTGCAATTAGCCAGCAGGACTACTTTGGGTTATTCTGAAAAAGTAAAAATGCCACAAAGATTAGATTTTTTTTTTCCAGATATTCTAGGTAACGTGAGTGGGGCAATTTTCTACCTAATTCTATATATTGCTTCAATTGTACCAGCAAACAATTTTGACAAGGTGATTAACAAGAATCACACATTAACAAATTAATAATCAAATCATTCAGCGTCTTTCAGTACTGAAGAAGATCGTGCTGAAGGAGGTGCAAGATTGATCATCGCATCCATTTCATGTCTACTTCATTACAACAGCACAGAAACCTAAACTTATTCAAGGTACTTTTTCTGGAAACAGTGGAGACAGGATTACACGAAACTCGGCGAAATGCAAACAAAATGCGACAGTTGACATCAAAACCGCAGTAGGAAAAGTGTCAATTGCTTCGCTTGAACCCGAATCTAATAAACTGTGGTTATTGTATCTCAGACGCTACGCAGCATCTGATCTGAAGTGGCAGGCAAAGGAACAGCAGGATCGGAACGCAATCACAAACTATTAAGGAAAAAAAGCAGCATATTTAAATTGTGGAAATTATATCTAAACGGTTTCGTATTTAGTGTTTCCCTTTTTCTAAACAGATGGCACAATACAGCAAACGGGAAGATGCAGAAGCGCAGTTCCACAGGTGTACTGAGAAGGAAAAAAACAGAAAACGGTGCAGTTAAATTAGAACTGCCTTTTGGTTGCCGTGGGATCACCGAGCTGCGGAGCTACAGTGTGGATGGTGGTGGAGAGGAGTCCCCTTCACCTGTAGCTCATTCTGCAGAGTGTCCAGAAAGTGTAAGGAATTAATATTAATAGTAGTATTAACAATTACTTAAAAACCAGATAGGCAACACAACAGATGAAGAGGTACAATAACAGCAGGAAGGGGGATTAACGGGTATTTAAGGAATCCCCAGTTGATCACTGTGCTGGACAGCAGTGAAGTCACTTGAAAATAAAATAAAAACTTGCATTTCTTAGATATTTCCAACTATAGAGTACAACAGTCACACGCCTTCAATATAGAATCTTCGAGATTGTGATGTTTTGTTTGATCAATTTCTGTCCTGTCAATAATAATAATAATAATAATAATAATAATAATAATAATAATAATAATAATAATAACTTTGTGTCTATTTGTCCGAAAGCATATAGCTGTTTCAGCTGTGTACTCGAAGATGTATATCAGGTACTGAACTAATCTCTTTGTTGACCAGAACTGCCATTTATCCCCCGACAAGATGTAAAAAGACAACTATAGAAACACAAGTGACTGTTGTGCGAAATAAAGAGTACATACTGTACAGTATGTGGAAGCAAATTAAACCCACACATTTCCTAATGCCCACAAGTTTCGTGTCTGCGTTTAACTTCATAACTATCCTTAATCCTTATGCGCAAGCTTCGCGGCTCTTCTATGTTTCAAAGGACAAGAAGAAACGGAATACGGGAGAGTGAGCACTGAACCCGACTGTTGAACTGGTTTAATCTCATTTCAACATTTTGTTGTCAGCGTTAAAAAAAAAAACTTTAGATGTAAACACGGGAGAGGGAAGAAGAAGAGATGTCGAAAGTTTTAACCTTTATTTTGCGATACATGAGTGTCCGCAATGAGCACCGCAGCGGCTGACTCACCTAGCCCCCGTGTGAAAGTGATTCTGTACTGTGTGGTAGTTCTCCAGTTACCATCAGAAATTGCATTTGTTTCTCAGGGTTGCGGCAAACGGGAGCCTGCATAATGGGCACAGGACTGGGGAGGGTTCGCACCCCAGTGAACAGGACGCCAGTCCATACCGGGGGCACAGCCTCACACGCACACAACGAAGACAGGGAGCCGCCCACCCGCCTGGCCCGCACGCGCTCGGGGGCCGAGAGAAGAGCCACGCGCCCGTGAGGAGGACATATGAACTCCTCGAGGAAGGGCGTCCAGGACGGACCCAGGACACCAAGACTGTTTGTGAGCCCGAACTAACCGCGGTACCCGTCAGCAGCCGGACGCGAACAATTTATCTGCTTAAAAAACTCTCTCCACAGGAGAGAAATATTTCGGAAAGAAAGCAATGACGTTTGCATGCGACGCAGGTCATATCGATACGCGTCCCATGCTTTCACAATTTTACATAATTTATATCAACTTTTAAGTTCCAATTTTCCTTTACCTGGAGATAAAGTTTTAATATTGTACATACTGCATTAAGGCGGCTAACTTTCAAGCTTACAGAGAACACGTAACATTTAACAAGTACTAGGCTTTCACAGTTTACAAATAAAACTGTTCCATTCTCCTGTATTTTGTCAACACGGTAAACTTCCAGACGAGTTAAAAATACGCAGTATACGGCTGTGCTCCGAATAGCATCATATTGCATTTGTTCAGCACTCCAACCCAAGCAGTAAAAAATCACCATGCATTGACATTAGCTATACAGATATACGTGTCATAAAGGAAAAATACTTTTACCTTGCTTTTACAAGAAAATAATGGAGAGTGTCTCGCTGTGGATATTTATAATCACGCGTATATTTATAACCGCAGTTTTAACTTTCAAATGGTTATAAGGAGCAGACACGGCTGAGAAGTCTGTCGACCCACCTCTTCTCACCCCCCATTGGCCTTTTAGCTTGTCATAATGTTAATTTATTCAAGGTTGGGGGGTGTATGGTCCTGTTAGTTGTCAATATTCCTCCGCACTGAGCGCAGGTGTTGAGGGACCGCTGAAGGATCTGTGGGTGCTGGCTTATGGTAATCTAGCAAGTGGGAGCAGGCTACAACAAACTGCATTTTCTATTATTATTTTATGTTATTAAAAAAAAAACAAGGGTGGCAACAGGTGCAGAGTTGAGTTTGTGTTTCAGGCAGTGGTTCCCTTGTCCCAAGTGTCCAAGTGAACTGTTTCTAATGCATTTCGTTTTAGCCTAGTTCGGAATCTGTTCGGCTTGTTCTTTGAGGCACATTTGTGCAATTGCTCCTAAAAAAAACAAACTGATCGGTGATTTTGATCGTCTCTGGCCATTTCGGAGGTTCGGAAGAGGCCGCCCGTTCGTGGGCTGGCTAAAATGTAAACCGGATTCACTCCGGAGAAAGGAAAACCACACACGTTGTGCCACGACGTCATCACCTTCAACTCTTGGTCAGAAATTGATCACCCGTTTAAAAGATGGTTTGACACAATCAAGGGGCCAGATTGTTAAGAGCAAGTCGAGAACAAGAGCCACCAATGTCGAAAAGGCGTTTGTATCAGAAACAGCAAAGGATTTTGTCTTAAGCTGTAAAAACCGTGTGTGTTTAAAGCCACTCCCGGGGATGGGTCAATGAAAACACATTCTGGAAACGGTATTTAAATATTGGCTTAGCAATAGTCAAGTATCAACAAAAGAAAGGCTTTAATGATCCAATCCTATAGGTAACTGGCAATAAACATTTATGGAGGAGCCAATTTGAAGAGAAATAACTAATTCATTGGTGGAACACTTTCAGAGGAGGTATAGAGTTTTTCTTAAAACACCTTATTTTTGTGTTGGTTTGTAAAGGGCTCCTTTTGGAGTTTGATGTTTGTAAACAGGTTATCTTTAAACTAGGCAATGCTTCTAACACCTTCTTTCTGTTCCCTTATGCTGACATGTAGGCTGAAGTGATGAGGTGCTCGATTAATACATTCAAGAATGCAGAGGGCATTTTAGAACAGACTACAAGATTTTATAAAAATAAAGACCTTCCATTGGTCATGATCGTATAGCGGTGCAGAGCTTTGGACTCTCACTGAAAAGATGGAGCGTAAACTCATGGGTTTTGAAAACAGTGCCTTAAGACAGATTTTTGGACCAGTGAAAGAAAATGGAGAATGGAGAGGAAGGAAAAACAGAGAATTGAGAGAGCTTTATAAGGACCCTGATATTGTTGCTACTGTCAAAGGAAGAAGTCTACATTTGTTTGGCCATGTAATGAGAAGTGATCAAGATCTAATAAAAGAGGTAGTAGGAGAGAATACTGAGGGAAAGAGGGCACGAGGAAGGCCTAGAACAAGATGGCGTGACTCAGTGGAAGAAGATGGCCACAAGACGGAGATTGATGTAGACGCCTGGAGAGATAGAGTAGGATGCGATGGAGGAGGCTAGTGGGTGAGGCAATGGGCCGGCTGCGGCTCGAGACGCCACTGCAGTAAATAAAGACCGTCCATTTGTCTGCTGTGCTCCATATCGATGTGTCTGCCGTGTCAAAGCCCGTCTGAAACATCCACCCTTCCCTCATCATCCAGCAGTGTATCCTCCTGTGGAACATACAGTATCCTAGAGGCATAAAACTGCAAGGCAGGACAGAGAGCTCACACCCGCTCTCCTCCTGGACAGGGCAGTCCGTTGGGGGGCAACAGAGAAGGAAAACCTCGTTTCGATTATTCCTACAATTTTGGCCATAATATTGCAAGAAAGATGTTGCTGTACTGGACCCAGTGCAAGGATGAACCATCAGATGCATTCTGGGACTTCAAGCAAGGTCCTACAGGGACAGGCTGAAAGAATTAAACCACTTGTGGTCTTATTCAGAGAAGGCTATGAGGCACTGTGATACAATTATTCAAAATTCTCAACTAAACATTGGAACACAAACCAGAGGGCACAAGTGGAAAGCAAGTGGATTTTGCATTTAAAAGCAAGAACCGGAGGTTCAACTAGCTACTTCCAAATGGGCTAGATGTGCCATGTGGCCTCTTCTTATTTGTAACCTCTCTTATGTTTTTATTATTTAGAATAGTTAATCAAACAGGCAGCCAGTCTTTGGGTGGTGGGAGGAAAACGAAAAGCCTAGAAAAAAAACATGCACGGTAAATATGGGGAGAACATGCAAACTCCACACAGTCTGAAAGTTGAGCCCAGGACCCAGAGCTGTAAGGCAACAGCTCTAACTGGCCACTCTACTGTGCCACCTACTGTCTGAAACGGAAACAACATTACATCGCCAAATTTGTTTTTAAGATGAAAAGCGGAACTTTTGAATGTAAAATCCCCAAATGACCCAAAATGAAAACGGCACACATCTGTCATCAGATTAACTTCTATCATATTTATTAATAAACATTATTTACACATCAAGGACACATGCAACAAAAGATGAGCTCTGCACCTCATTTACCTAACAAATGGGTTTAAATTCCCTTAGTTCATTTATTTTGCAGCATCACAAAAGAGAAGGACACAAGTCAAAAACAAAAGCCTCATTGAAATACAACACAGAGAAAACATTAAAGTTTTATATATTTAGTCAGTATCTACACAAGGCTTCTTTATTAAAAGAGCTCTACACTACCATGATTGTACAGCAGAATCTCATCCTAGCAGCTGCTTTTTGCTCACTTTGGTTTTGTGCTTCTCTGCAGCGGTGAAATTAGCACCTGAACACACAGATAAGGGCTCCTGAAGGTCTGAGTTAGATTGACCATGTTTATTATTATTTCATTTTTTGCAATTTAACACCTGAATTCTAGTGCCAGTGTTGAGTATGAAAGATGCTGCAATCTCACCTCTTTAATGGCCTACTGAAGCATGTCTTGCTGAAACAGCTTTCCATTTTGTGCATGCTGCTTTACTATTGTAGATTGGCTTGGATAGTTTATCAATATGTTTATGCAGCACAGACTCATTTCCGATGCAATATACAGCATATATATTTAAACACACATAGAAATATAGATTTTAAAGACATTTCCTATAGAATTATCATCTAGGCAACAATTCAGATACATAGTTGGGGCTTGTTGCATTCAGCATGTTTCCATTGATACAGCGACTTTTAAGACATCAGTCCACACTTGTAAGGTCACCCCTTCCACTTGAAATTGAGCACTGTAATCTCAATAATTTGTGTGAAGATCTCTGTGTTTGATGGGAGATTCACCAAAAATCTCCCATCTCCCAGTAACCTCCCAGTAACTAAAACCTAAATAACACCAGAACGCTGGGGGTGGGTGAAAAGATGTGACGTCTGCAGCTACTGTACATGAATGTCACTGATTAATACAGAATGAGTGATGTACAATTAATTTGTTAAGGTATCCTTTCTAATGCCGTGAAAGGCTCATTATAGTTACAGAGTAAAACAAACTGAACTCATATTCCTAATGGCCATGCCTATTAAAAATACATAGCAAAAACAAAATACAGGGGACTCATTTATACTTCTTGTAACAGGATACTTCAGACATGGGCTTTGTTTTCTCTTTATCTATTCAGCACCTGTTGTGTGATCAATGCCATCACTCTAAGGGCGTGTGAGCTCTGGCACTGAACCAAAGGAAAGACACTGCAACATACTGTACAGCAAAGCAGGAGATCATTGTCTGCTCTTGTACTCTAGCCAGCGATTCAGAATTTTAAAATATTGATTGGCGAATTAAGAAATAAAATCAACAGGTGTAGACAGAGAAAAGGGCTGTACAATAACAAATTCGGTGAAGCTATACAAGATGCACACTGTAGCCCTACAGCCCCGAAGGCTTCATCTCATCAGCACTTGGAAGCTAAACTAACCTGGGCTTGGCTTTAGAAGCAGGTAGTAAAGGGCACTAAAGTGCAAGAGCTGCATGCAGTGTACAGATGGGCATTGCCCAGGGTGAAAATAAAAGCTTCATTCCACTGCTATTTTACCAATTTAATGCTTCACAAACTGGAAGCCCTTGTAAAATTGTAGTGATAAAGCAGAAAAAAAATCTGTATGATAATACTGTAGATGAATATTTTATGTGTGTAAATACCAGTTTATACAGTAGGTGTGCTCTGGGCAGGTTACTTCTAAATTTTAATGTATTATATAATGGATTATAGTTGCAAGTTTCTTGTGCAAGGGATTACTTTTTCAAAATTAACATCAAGCTGGGGAAAATATTTTTTAATGTAATAAATTCCACCAATACATTTATTGTTTGTATAATTACAGTAGTTAGCAAAGAATGTCTTAAAAACAATTAGTCCAAAACTGTTTAATTTTAAGAAGTAACCCTGTTCAAAAGAAACTAGCAACTGAAATGTGTTATTTACTAACTTCGCCTGTTATTTATGCTTTATATATACACATATATTTATGTCATGTCTGTTTTTAAGCTACCCAAAAATACAAAAAAAACATAAAAGCACTTTAGAAACCAAACAGATGTTTTCTTGAGAAAGACAGAAAAAGCATACAGCAATGTGTGGAAGCAGACTTTCCAATTTCAGGAAGTTCTTTTATGAGAATTATTTAAATTCCACAGGACTGGCTGTAAACACTGCTTACTCAAATGAATTATAACATTAAGATTGAAATGAGTACAAATACTGACCTAAGAACAACCTGCATGCAGTGTCAACTTGGTTAAGAGCTCACAGCTTTAGAAACCAGTGGCAGCTCAAACTATCAGGCAGAGTCTCCCAAAGGTCACAATATCTCATCCTGTTGAACCTGAAAGTCTGGATACAGGCAGACTGTTGATGATGGAGATGAGACAATGACGTAAAGCAGAACTTTTGACAGTGTTTTCGCTTTCTTGTTTTACAAGCCTTAAAAAAAGAATTGCAGTCAACACTGATTTAGCCCTGGGTAAAACTAATGATGTATTACATGAAGCAGGGGAAGGCTTAGTCAGCTCAACAGCAGTACTGTCATTACATTAAAAGTTTGTTTTGCGACCCTAGCATAAAATGTCTTTCAAAGAACCAAGCTAGGGAATTCTCTAAAAAGCATTCAAAGTCAATCAAAAATCAAACTAGAGCAGCATGAATGAAATAGTGTAGGCATGCACATGCAACATTGACAGCCCTGTGATATACAGCATGTATAGTACAGTGATTTCCTTTATGTAGAACTTTTCACGGAGGCTGGTTTTGCCACCAATTGTGAGCTTGTCAAACTAGATGAAATGGCAAGATGCACCCTTTATGTTTCTGGTCTGACACGTTATCAAAAAGAATTTTGCACCATATTTTCCACAATGGACATTTTTTTGCTAGTGCCATATACTGTAAATTCCTCATAGTGGTTAAAATCAGAGCTCCCGCATAAAGTGCTCTGTTTTATGTTACATTTCCTGATTAGCATCTACCAGGCTGATATTTTTATGATGGTGCTGTTAATGTTTTCCATACTGTAACACTACCTCTTCAGAATGAAGCATTCCCATCTACGGGATGAAGCCGAAATTTGTTGACTTTGCTATCCTACAGAAGGTGTCATCAGTAGCACAAAGTGATATCACCTCTGACATTTTGTTTTCCCTGGGTCTTACTGTAGCTTGCAGAGCTGTCACATGAGTCAGTTTGTCTCCCAACAAGCCAAACACACCCCTTCGTGACCATATCTGCACACTCTGAGAATGTATTTGAAGAGAAAGCATGTCTCACCGTATATGCTTAATTCTGTTACAGTTACATTTCGTAAGAAGTTACTTTGCAGTATCCCTGTTTTTTTAACAGATTCAGCATGTCTGATGTAAATTTTAAATTCCACTTGTACACAAATTGCTCCTAAATTTTGTGTTTGGCCACATTCACTGTAGAATACAAATGGTTTGACAGATTTAAAAAAAAAACTGCACGTTATAAAAGCCAAACCGCAACTTAATTTAATACTGTATGGTTCCACAAAAAAAGTGCTTAAATTTTAGAGAACGTTTTCTTCTGTAGTAAAGAGTTAACTTGCCGTGAAAGAGTTTGGAAACATCTGCAGAGGTGGATAGGCCTGCAGAATATACAGTATGTACTGTATATACATATATGCATTTTCACAACACTCTTTTTTTAATTGAAGAAAAAGTGGTTTGCCTAGGCTAAAACGTTTTTGTAACGGCATAAACACGGGACAAAATCATCACCCTGCAAGAATATCCGAAAAAGTTCACAGTGCTTCATTCATTAAAACATTCAGAACATTTTACTTGACAAAACCAACTTATATTACAATGACAAATACAGGAAATAACGATCATGTTTTTATGTTCGGCAGGAGTCCATAACACCATGAAAGTCTCTGTCCTTGCTCAGAATAAAATACCAGAAATTGGGTACTGTAACGCACTGTGAAGATCATTTGACAGGATCAGGTTACGTGATCAGCAAAAATTTAATTGTTAGTGAAGATTAATTAGTGAGTACTGTGCTTCCCCTTTGATTTTCTGATATACAAGCAACAGAACAGTGCTTTTGGCAGCTGTTTGTACTAAGAAGTGTTTTTGGTAGGTCTGATGTGAGCCTCCATATAGAGGAGGCCATAGTGTTGCTTTGGCCTTGGGTGAAATGTCATATCACAAAGCTATAGGAGCAGGTGCCTGTCTCCTAGCCTCAAACCTACCACTGGGTTTAGTAACATAATTTGTGATTACTCCACCCCCCAGTTAGAGCACCTCCCATTCCTCTCCAGGAAATGAAAGACAGATGGAAACAATGTTCACAGAAATCCCAAACGGCTTTGCAGCATAAAACAGGAATATTGAACCCAGAGACTACATTTTAAAATAAATCTATGTGCAGTATCAATCTGTACATTTTACAATTAAACCAATGTAAGCAATTTTGATTTCTAAACTGATTCAATCTAGGCATGCTCCTTGTTTTTCTTTGTGTATAACTAAAATGTTTCCTAATAAAAACAGTAGCTTTGTTGTGTTTGCCTTAACTTTGAAGTAGTCTTATGCATTTAATAAATATATCAGTTGCACATGCAAAAGCATTTACATGATATATACACACATATGTACTGTATTTAAAGTATACTGTATATATGAGACATACTGTATATATTATGCATGTGTGCACATATATACACAAATTCTGAGTTGATCAAATAAGAGTTGATATCTCAGATTGTAGGCCTGAAAAGATGTTGCTATACATGGGTGTAATGCACCACACGGTGTGTGTGTATATTTATCATTTTCATTATCTTTTTATTCATTTGTTAAAAAAGTGATTTTACAGTAAACATTGCATGGAAACACAAGCTTTAGACTAACCAAGTGGATTTAACTACACAAAAACTCAGAATTGTAATCAAACCAAACCTGGATAAACAACAAAAGAAAAACTCAGAATAGTCCAATACTGCAGTGTAGCAGAATAGTGCAGAGCAATTACTGTAACATGTTTAAACTAATAACCAAAACTCTCATTTGCAAGACTCGTGTTTTACATTATTACTGAGTAAAATTTGTATAATCCACAGAGAGACTTCTGAATATCTTCCATTATCCACAGGAAGCTGCAAAGATATATTCAAAAACATCTATGTCATTTTTTGTAAAGTCAGCAGGCATGTCCTGACACTGATAATAGCACATGTACTGTTTGTATTCATACACACACATAAATCCCATGGTCTTCTGCAAGTTGTCTGATTCCTTGTATGACTTCTCAACTCAATAACATAAACCCACAGGGGTACTTAAGGTGTCACAGTACAGAATGGTTTTCTCAAAGATCTCCAGGGGCTTTAATACTGTACATTGACTGGCTGCAGATAAAACAATTGTGTTACGTCTCTTAGCATCATGATTACAAATCTTTTTTTTATCACATTTCCAAAAAATGCCCAGTTTTCACTAACACTAAATACTTCATTCATCAGTTTTTTTCTGGAGATGCAGTGAGCAAGGACACTACAAGCCACCACCCCACTTTGTCCATCGTTGGAGGAGAAGCTGAGTCACTCAGGCATCTCACAAGTCCATTTCCACCTAGGGTGCCGTACCAGTGCTTGCAGTCACAGCACACCAAGCAGAGTAATAAAAGTCAACACACATGCTTTTCAGAGCTTGCTCCTTGAAATCTGGTCAGAAGATCCCCTATTGAACAGCAGCACTGGGAAAACAGACAGACGAGGCTCTCTGTAAGACATGGGTGTAAGATGAGGGTCCATAACTAATTCACAATGTCTCTCTCACTAGTTATTTTAAGTAACGCCAGTGCTCCTTTAACTTTAATTGACAACAGAGATAAGAAAATACCCCAAAACCTCTCCAATGTTTAAGCAAGAAAATAACATGCTCTAAGCTTCAGGTCATCCCAGTTGCTACCTGAACAGGTTGCATTAGGCTGAGCAATATTTCAGGTACTGTGGATGGATGGTTACCATGTTACTTATTTGGATGAAAACTGACTTTTTTCACTGGGACTGCTATTGTTTAAGGAGCTGTATCAGAGAGTTTTGTATTTACAAATAAAAGCTTTGACTGGTACTTGAAGAAAAAACATATTCATATACAAGACAGTTTTCTTTTTTTTCAGAGACATTCCAAGAGTAAACACTGAGGCTCCAACAAATTTAAGTGCATTTCACTAGTGTACACTCCTTTCTGTCCCTTACTGCAAGTGTGTGTTATCACAACACTGGAAGAAGTTCTTCTCTCGTGATATGACAGAGATCACAATGCATCATTCACTATAATTTGATGGGACACCTACTGTACAGATGATCAGTTCCTTGTCATATGGACACTACTTGTTTTTCACTAAAATCAATCAAATGTCTAGAAATACTACAGCAGATACAGAATTCCAGCTTAATACCAAATTAATTTTGGATTTGTTTTCACTCAGTATAAAGAACAACTAACACGCAATAAAAAGCTACCTCAAATTATGCATTTTTGTATGTTGTCCAGGTTCTTGTATGAAGTGATTTTTCCAATATAGAACTGAAATTTGAAGAAGAAAGCATTGCTTAATCTCAAGAATATGTCTGTACAATTAAGTCAAGTTGATCTCATTCTTATGTGAATTTTAAGGACTGGAGTAAACTGGATGTGGTGTTATCTAAAGATATGTTTTACAGGACATAGCCTTAAAAGGTTTACCCAGTCACTTTGGCATACATTATGACTGGGCTTAAAAAGTGTCAAAATACAGACTTGTTGTTTAACTGTTTTGCTGGTCATTTAATGAGACACATATTCACCAACTGACACATAATCAGAATCATTAGCAGTTTGAAAGGTGGTGTTAGCTGCAAATCCTGGAAGATGTCAGCATGCCAAAGGTTTTTATTTCTGCCTTTGTCATACTTCCTCTAGGGCACCCAAGCAAAAGAAACATCAGCTGGTATCAGCATCAACAAGAGGACTGGCGTACTGGCTCATCGTGAATGTTTTCTCCCCACATTGATCCTGAATACTCCAGATACACTTGACAGCTTTTGCTCCTCACGTGTCCCAGAGAAGGAAAATCTTCATATTCGAGGCCAATGCACTCCACAGAAATTGATGTTCCACAGCTCTCTATGGGGAAAACAAGCAAGATGTGAAAGGGGAAAAAAAACATGAGCCTGACCTAAATGTTCTCCTGCTCTGAAAGGACCTTCCAATCCAAAACTGCACAGCCAAGGGTACAGTGCTATTTACTCCCCCGCAGAAACACCACAGAGCGGTGAAGGTGGGCCTAGATGTCAAGGCCTCGGGTGCAACCTGTTTTGTTACCGAATTTCCCATCCACGCCCCCCTGGCTCCTCTTTCCAAGGGTTGGGCAGGGCCTTCAAGAGCTAATCAGACCACAGCAGAAGAGCTAGAGGAGGAGGAGGACGAACTGGAGGATGGGGAGGAAGGCAGGTTCCAAAAGAGCCACTTGCGCTTGCACTGGCGCTTTTGGTACAGGTAGTCCTCCTTCTCTCGCTCCTTGCGCGCTCTCTGGTAGTGATCGTCTTCCTTCAGGTACCAGACGGGCGGCCAGCGGTGCTTCTCGAAATACTCTTGGTTCTCTGGAAATCAGCAGAGAGTCAGAACGCATTGCTTGTCGTCATGTCATGCTGTCATGTACGCATGTATTATAATGTTAAATTGCATTTAAAAATCCTTTGATAACAGAATGCTAAGGAATTATTTATGTTATTTTCTAATTTTTCTGGCAATTACAGCACAAAACAGAGATTTAATTTGGTTTAACTGTAAAGCCACTGAAGCCACAGCAATGCTATTATTTCTGTACATTTTAATTGTCTTCGTTTCTACTGTTCTAACAGGTGAATACCTGCAGATTTGGCCTTCATGTCACGTGGGAACTTGCGACACACACTGTTGTAGTTGGTGCAGATGTGGTGGAGACACCAGTCGGTGAGCTGATGCGCACAGTGAAACTACGAGGACACACGAAAACAGAGGCAGGTAAGAAAACACTCAGTGCTTAGCAGAGCAAACTGCCTTAAAATGGCATTCCATAGGAATTTCCTCTAAATCAGGGTCCCAGCCCCGGTCCCAGGCACCCCACACATCCCCAATTACAATAACTGGACCCTTAATTGACCTGATTTAGCATTTATTTTTTCCAGGTCCTTACATACAGTATGTTGGAGCAGAGATTCTTAATATCACCCACATTTCAGTTTTTCAAAAACAAGCAAAAATTCCAGTCAAACAACTTGGCAGTTAAATTCAACTTAAGATGGATTTAAAAAAACTAAAGAACAAACACCAGCAGGCGTGAAGGACCCCAGAACCAGGGTGGGGACCCCTACTCTGAATGAAGGTTCCACTATTCTGAGAAAACAGTCCTGTTCTGTGAAAAGACATTGTTTAGGTGTTGGATGCTGCATTTTTAATTTGGCAGAAGAATAAAATCGGCCTCTTGGTTTTGATTTGAGCTCAATTTAATTGCCCTTGAAGTAGCTTTTAAATAGTTTACACTTTTCAGTTTTTTGGAAAATGTTATGGAAAACAAAAAAAGCTTGGATGTTTGTTCTCAATTCAACTGCTTATGTTTTTCTCAAGTTTTCCACCTCTGCTGTACATGCCAATTCCTTTTGCCCAGGGAAACATTAAATTAACGTAGATAAACCAGCAACTGCAAAAAATGAGATCTCCAGGAATAAGAGGAAAGAGATGGAGGAGGTAGTATGTAGAGGGTCCCAATAAAACAATGTAGAAGTTCAGTATAAAAGCAGCATATTTCTTTGACTCATATTCCCCATCAGGAGGAAGAGACCAGATATATCTACCCATACCTGCGCCATTTCAAGGTACACCAGCACATCTCCATCAATGTCAACTCCCATCATGGCTGCCTCCATCAACATTGTCACAGTGTACAGCTCTGCAATGAGACACCAGCTCCGTGAGCACTCACCACTCCTGACTGCTGAAGGCCACACTGCATCCCTCTGATGATCACGGCTGTAAGCTCTACGTTACACAGCAATTGCATGATGGCGGCGCCCTCGCAGGCAGCAGCCCAGCGAGCTCTCTTAAACGGATCTTTATCGTTGTTTTTTTTTCTCGTCCGAGAGCTAGCTAAATAGCATTTCGTTATACCATATACCATGTATATGAGTGTAATGACAATAAACTTGAACTTGAACTTGAACAATATATATTCCACTCCACTATCTGAGCACAGGTCAAATGATCTGGAACTCCAGGACTTAAATACGGGAAGGGAATGTCCTGGAGATCACGGAAGGTTGTCAGAGCTGGGGTAATTATATAGACCATGACTGTATACAAACTGCTAGGGTTCACTGTCCCTCCTTCCTTTGGCCTCTCCTGGGTCCCAGGTCCAGTCCCCTACTGGCCCAACACCTCCACACTGCCGATGTGTTCGCTCTGACTGCATGGTAATTGACTTTGTGAGTGTCTAGGCAAACAGTGTGTCTCTATCTGTGATGTTTGGTGCCTGTGCTGACTATATTATAGCAACAAGAAGACCTTATAAGGGGAGAGAACAGAACATTAAAAAGAAAACAAACCATACCCAACAAACAGACTGGCCACTGTGCGCACAACTCAAAGAAACAGCCACTGGCCCACTCCCACTTCTAACTCTCTGTGACGTAAGGAGGACAATGGAAGAGAGTATGAGAATGGGCATGGGAGGAGAAATAAAGATCTGGGAGACAAACTCCTTGTATAGGTGAAAATCAAAAATCCCAAAATGAGAAGTGAGTTTGATCAGTTGATCAATTTACAGCTGACAGAAGAAGTTTCATATTCCTGTTCTCTCTTATGAGAAGTAGCCTCCACAGTGCTTTTACTTCTTTCTACTTTTTCTACTCTCCAACCTGGAATTAACCTCTGCTCATTCACGCAGATGCAGCTCCAGACTCAATCCTACTGATTGTCATCCCTGTCTGGTCTTGTGGCTTTGCTCATTACGCAGGGCCTAACAGAGTGTGACCGGCGTGTGTGTGTGATATTCATGTACATGGCACCAGCCCCGGGTACCTGTGAGCGCCACAAGGTGAGGCAGACAGAGGCGATTGGCCAGGACGATGAGCTCCATGGCATCCAGGTCTGGCCGGGAGCAGAAGCGGCCCGTGTACAGGTACTCCAGCACCGCCCGCATGCAGCTACGCGTTGTGTTGGGAAAAAGCACCTGCAAGAAACACACAAACAACACAGCGTGACCACAGGGTGGGAGCGTGGTTAGAACTCTGAGAGAGCCCTTGGGTTGGTGAATATTTTTAAAACGCTGATGCCATATCTTTGAGCTAATGTGTACAAACTATGTCAGTGTACTGAAAGCGCCAATATCTCCAGGAAGCTGGTGTTAAATCGACTGACAAATACAAGCACGTGTGATGGTGGTTGTGGTTGGTGCAGCCAGGGCAACGTAGCGGCACCCCAAATTACTCTCAACGTCCCAGAAGTCCTCAAAGCAACGCAATGTGCTGCATTTTTTCTATATCAATCAGAACGTTCTAAGACTTCAAATATTCCTCAGTAACTGTCCCTTCCAGTTCTCACAAGGGACCCACCTCTTTGGTGCAGCTCTCCACAAAGGGCCCCCCAAACATAGCAGCCATCCAATCACAGCTAGAGATGAGCAGGGGCTTGTGAGCCAGGATGGTGCCATCGTCCAACTTGAACACCACATCTGATGGAGATAAGAAATAGAAAAGCCATACTTCAAATTTATTCTCCTACAGAAGGATCTCCTACATTACTTTTGCTACTTTTGCCATTGGGAAAGCATTTCAAGTAGGAAGCTGCGTCATCATGGGTAGGCTGCAAAGGAAGAGGCAAAGGTTTATTCCATGCATAAAGGAAACAAAAAGAGACACCTGAAATAGGCTCCACAGCTGAAACACTGACCCTATTTTCTTTTCCTTTCAGCATGTAATAAACCTTTACATGTTCCAATGGAAAAGCATGATGCGTTCAACTGAATTACTAAGAACTCTGAGCGTTAGTCAAGCTTTTTGCCTGCCTATCACTGTGGAGTTTTAATGTATCAGTTAACAGTCATAGGTAAGTGAAAACCAGTCAGAATTCTGTGACGCAAAGCAGAATATAAAGTGAACATTACAAAATTTAGTGACACTCATGACGGGAGCAGAGCAGGATGTACAGCACCACACTGCTCAGAAGTGACGACTGAGCTGAGTAACTCTCTCTTCAGTTTTATCATTATATTGGAGAACGTTCAGGAAGCAGGGGTGGTTTTAGGTTCAGGAGGCCAGAAATTTATTTAAGCATTATAAGTACTGGCAAAAAAAAAACTTTTTATAGCTAAGAAGAAGTCCCTGAAATTTCATTACTACCCAAACTAAGAAAATACTGTATGAAATCTTTACAACCTGAATTAATTCTAAAAAATATTGGCAAAGTTGTTTGCATACAGTATACCATATACAAATAAAGCCTTAAAACCTATTGATATATAGTATGCATTCCTACCTCAACCTCAATAAAATATCGTTATTGATACCTAGATACATTGGGAATGCTTCACAGTGAAAGCAGTCCACAGCACTGTGTCCCTTAGTATTGTGCTTTGCAAACCTTCTCAGCATGCAACACATTTCTCTTGTACAAAAGTTTTCATGGCCCAGCAAATGATTTTAAAATAAGCAGCACAAATACTGCGAGAAACAGCATTTATTTCCAGCTGAAACAGACCATTTAAAATAAATGTGAATAATTTATTTTAAAAAGGGCATTTTGATGTAAAAGATCTGAGTTCTCTTCTTCTGCATTCAAATTCTAAATTTGAATGTGAAATGTGACCTTAATCTAAAGAAGAAAACCGTTTAATATTTGGTTCGGTGCTGGAAAGAGGAATACACGAAGCCCCTGAGCAACGCTGTTTAAACAGAATCTCGTCCGATTACACTGCCTTTGTGAAATGTCCTGCAGGAATGTCACGAGGTGTTTCACGGAAAATATGCCAACATTTTTCTTTAGATATTTAAAAGGAATGACTTATAACCCCTTTCAGAATTCTGCAATATTGTGTGATCATTTCTATATTATAATAATAATAATAATTGCTTACACTTATATAGCGCTTTTTCTGGACACTCCACTCAAAGCGCTTTACAGGTAATGGGGACTCCCCTCCACCACCACCAATGTGCAGCCCCACCTGGATGATGCGACGGCAGCCATAGTGCGCCAGAACGCTCACCACACATCAGCTATCAGTGGGGAGGAGAGCAGAGAGTAATGAAGCCAATTCATAGATGGGGATTATTAGGAGGCCATGATTGGTAAGGGCCAATGGGGAATTTGGCCAGGACGCCGGGGTTACACCCCTACTCTTTTCGAGAAACGCCCTGGGATTTTTAATGACCACAGAGAGTCAGGACCTCGGTTTTACGTCTCATCCGAAGGACGGTGCCTGTTTACAGTATAGTGTCCCCGTCACTATACTGGGGCATTAGGACCCACATGGACCACAGGGTGAGCACCCCCTGCTGGTCCCACTAACACCTCTTCCAGCAGCAACCTTAGTTTTTCCCCAGGAGGTCTCCCATCCAGGTACTGACCAGGCTCCCACCTGCTGAGCTTCAGTGGGTTGCCAGTTGTGAGTTGCAGGGTGATATGCTGCTGGCTGAACTGCTTACTCAGTCCAATACATATTACTTGTATTGGACTGAGTAATTTCTTCTGGACTCCTATAGGATTCATTGTCAGTTTCTGTCCGAGGAATATTAAGAGTTTTTTTCCAAAGACTGCAATAATACAGTGTGTACAGGACTGCGATCTGACTCAGCGCTGTACAGCAATCCTTACCCGAGAACGTGCCCTTAGCCAGGCACTCCTTGACTCGGTTGGTGCGCCGCACATGGAAGGCCTTGGTGATCTCCTGATTCATGAAGGCCTCGTTATTGAGGATGTTGGCCACCATCATGCGCAGGTCGAAGACCTCCAGCAGCTCGGCGATGTGCGCGATGTGCATCAGCTCCTTCTCGCGCTCGTCCAGGTGGCCCGCGTACAGGTAGCGCAGCACCGCTCGGAACGGGCCCAGCTGGATGGAGGGGTCCATGCGCACCACGGTCATCAGGCGGGAGCTGTAGGTCACAGGGTCCTCCACCATGTCCTCCTGGATGCTGATGAAGGCCCGGCTCCAGGAGGACAGCAGCCGGCCCCTGCGCCCCCTGCCGTAGGAGCCCCCCCCCCGGAGGGTGCCGTCACTCGTGGAGGCCCGCAGGCTGGCGCGGTCGCCCTCTCCGCTGTTCTCACACATGTCGAAGCTGGCGGCTCGCATGAACAGGTCCCGGCCGGACAGCGCCTGGCTCCTGGGGGTCTGCCGCTCGTCCTCCTCCTCGGGGCTGAGGTCCATCGAGAAGAGGTCGAAGAACTTGGAGGAGGCCGTGGCCAGGTAGATTTTGTGGGCGAAGAGGCGGTGGCGCTCCTGCAGGACCAGGATAACGTCGGCGCAGAGCGGGTCCTCCAGCAGCCGGCCCGGGTGCTCCTCGGTGGTGGAGGGGGGCGCGGGCACCGTGATCATGGGCGGCGGGGGCTTGGGCGGCAGGAAGGGCGCCTGTAGGAGCGGGCGCTGCACATTGCGCAGGTGGGACTTCCAGAACTGCAAGTGACGGCGGGAGATGAGGGCGGCGCGGATGGCATTGTCGAAGACATCCTTCACCCCGAACTGGGCCACCACGCTCGTCTCGTAGTACGGCACACCCAGCTCCTTGGCCACTTCCCTGCCCTTCTCTGGAGCCAGGATCTCATTGGGCTTAATGGGTCTGCAGTGGAGAAGGGGAGTGTGGAACAGCAGATGGGTTCGGAATGAGAAAAGCAGAGTGAAACACAAACTTGGCACAAGTTCGAGTGTATCTCATTTAAGATGAGATTCAAGGTATAAGAGTGTCTTCTGATGCACCGCGCTGGACAGACAGCATCTCCAAAACAACACTGAGCAGTCCTGGTATCCAAACGGCTCTCAGAAAGACAGGTTTTCTGACTCATTCTAATTTGCACAGATGCTGCCCTGCATCACACACGGCCTACAATATGTCTTGTATTAATCATGACATGCTTTTAAATCAGATTTTTTCGTTTCGAAGGGCAGGACAGTGAAGTGTCAGTTGGTGCTAATAACCTTCATATGCATCTTTTAAGATCCTGTGAATGTAAAATATTTTTTTTCTGCTGGATCTGTTCTAGTATAAAGAGGGACTCCAGGGCTTTCACATCAGATGCGAGGGGAAATGGGCAGTGAATTTTAACTAGGAGTAAGGCTGTGCGGTTTTTAATTCCTTGTTTCTTAACACTGCAGTACGGTAAACTGTGAACTTTTAGAGGTCTTCATAGCAACTCAGGTTGCACTAATTTGACAATAAACAACTAATCAATCCAAAAATTCAATGTTTAAAACTGCAGGACAAATTTTAACAGCCTAATGTTTATCAGTTAAAGAACGCCAGATTACCAAAATATGCCGTGTTTAAATTTCACAACCAATTATCATAAACAAGGGCATGTATCTTTTTCAACCGCCGAAACAGAATGCAATATAAGCCTTTTAAAATTCTTTTTACACCATTTTCAGAAATCAATAAAGCTCATCCTATCCTAAAGCCTTTCAGCCATCAAGGAAATCTATAAGCTTTTCAGCTCTCATTACTAATAACCTAACAAACTGAAATAGTGCATCTGCCACAATTATAGAGTATACACTCAAAAACAAATGTCTGATTTCTATACTGTTGTACTGTAGATATTCATAACGTGTACACATTTGTGGGCACTGTACCTACAGCATTGTTTATCTACTAATACTTTTATGTAATAACAGACTAATTGAAATGATTAAAATAGCTAAATCATTGCTTAATGATTACTCATTGTTTGGTTTGACAAAAAGGCTCCATCAACATCTTGAGGCTAATGGACTGTATTGCATGTTGACAAACAAGCCGTGAAAAGCAACTACAGTGAGACACTAGAAAAACTCCCTTGGCAGAGGAAGCACCAGCTGACCTGGCTAGGGGGCGCCGCGCCCTGTTCACAGCCTCCAGATCCGCGTAGCGCAGGTCCAGCTGGCAGCCTACCAGGATGACGGGTGCCCGTGGGCAGAAGTGCTTGATCTCCGGGTACCACATGGTCTTCACATGGTGCAGAGTGTTGGGATTGGCAATGGAGAAACACAGAACTACGACATCCGACCTGGCAGAGGGTCAGCAGAAACAGATGTAAGAACGCGCGAAAGATACAGAGGGCAGAGAACAATCATCACTGGCCTCCTGAACGCTCCACTCTTAGCGATGTGGTTTGAAAAGGCTTTGATCATCGCAGTCTACGCTTGAGCAGAAAACAGGAAATCTCACACTTCCGTCACGGAAAAGAGAACTTCAGGAACGAAAGAGTTAAAAGAGTAAATGTAAGAGTAAAAAAAGTAAATGTAAGAATAAAAAGAGAAAATGTGGTGCCCGGTACCTGCCGTAAGCGAATCGGCGGTCTTTGTGGTGATCTCCAAAAGTGTCCCAGAGACGCAGGGACACGCTAACATCATCTACTACATCCCGGGATCGCTCCAGCACCTGTTGAAAAACACATACTTTTTTAATTGATTTTGCCAGTCTACAGCTCTTTGAGCAATAGTATGGATGATCTAGACTTTTTATTTATTTAATTCCATTTACTTGCTCTACGACAGACTTTTGGAGTTGCTGCTTGTTACTGTGTTTATCTAATGCGCTAAAGATCTGTTTTTTAAAATGAACAGCTTTAGTATTTATATAGTATGCAGTCAATATGACAAAGCAACTCTGGCAGCTTGGCACTGGTCTGAGACCACTGTATTGTTTTCTGTGATCCGCAGTTCAACACCTTACTGCTCCTTCATTGATGAGAATGTTTGTTTTCCTAGAAGATAAACATTTTATCTAAGGATCCAAGCAGAAACAACAGCACAATATTTTCAAATACAAAACACTGTATTGTAAAAGATGTCATAAGATAATTAAAAATAAAAAAACAATTAAATTATTAAACATATTAAATAAAAAAAACAACATGATAAACTATTCATTTCAGAAATAAAGCACCCCAATATTAATCTTTGCAAGCAATTGCAATCACTGTGAAGAAATAATCAACAACACAATTTTTACTTCAGAAGTATTACGGACAATTAAAAAGTAATGCTACTGTAAATGAAGCATGCTGATTTACAAAGGACCGAAAACAAAGAGTTGGAAGTCAACACGATGTGCAGTACCGGTCTGATTTCTTTCAGGGGGCTTGTGGGCTTGTTTGCACTTCTGATGTTGAAGAACTCATTGGACTGAGATAGGAAACCTTCTCATTTTGAGAAACCCCCTCTGTACTACTACTACAGATTGTTAAACACTCACTGCCAGTACAAAAAAAACATGCTTCACTGAGAATGAAATGAACTGTTTAAGCTTGCAAACTCATAGGAAATGCCAAGAGTGAAAGCCAACCAGAAAGTCTTGAATTTCAAAGAAGTCAATGACAAGGAACTAATTACTTTAACCAGTTACATCTAATTCATTCTTTAATGACAAATACGTAATTATTAAATGAACATCTGCAATCATGTCTCTTACCCTACAAACTCCTATGCACAAAATGATGGGAAACAAAATTTACAGACCTAGGCAAAAAATCTAAAATATCATATTGTTACAAAAAAGGGCGTTATGAAAATAGAGTAGGCCGAGCAGGTTAATTAATAAGTAAAATAAAAAATCATAAGTTATAAATATATGCCAAGAAACATATTCTTATAATTAAAGGCATCTTTGTTCTTTAGGACTGCTATGATGAAGAGAGTAATAAATCAGGCACAGTGGGTTAACAAACATTGATTAATAATGACAAGGAAACATTAAACAGCTCTATCGGATATAAAGCCAAGTAGGCCAAAAAAAAGATAAACCTGCCTTCTATTCCAAACAGGATATAACCTAGAATTAAAGCACTACAAAGTAAACCTCTATTCTAAAAATACATCCACTAACGAAGAGAGACTGTCTTTAACCTAGGGATTCCCCATACAGGAAATCAGAGTTTCCCAAAGAAAACAAGCTTTTTTCACAAGTTTCAAATACTTAATTTGAATCTAGTCTTAAAGGTTAATCAGACAAGAACCTCCCGCCTGGCACTGTCTCTTCTCTCTCCTTGTGTCTTTCTTTCCTTTTTCTTCCTCTCATCTTTTCCAGTATCCTTTCCTCATCTCCCTGCTGTCTACCTGCTTGTTCTATCCTCTATTCTTCAACCCTCAATCATTTTTCCTAGCTTAATTAACCTAACTTAACCAGACAATTCCTTTTATGAATGTGTCTCAGACCCCATACAAATTAAAAATCAAACAGTTTTACTGGCATGACTGTTGAATTAGTGTTCCCAAAGAATATACAGTCAATACAGCAGCTACAAGCATTTATGATACAAACACTTCACAGGACATTTATATACAGTACAACATACAAGACATAAAACACTACTGAGAGGCTCACTGTTCCTCAGTGTGAACAGGAGGTTACGTATTGGGCTACCAGCTCCACAGAGTTCCCTCCCCCCTCTCTCAGTAGGAGCTGTTCTGAATCTGGCAGGTATGTTAATTCTGGGATTAGATTTGTTATTCTAGGGAAGAATGTTTGTCTAACATACTGATGTTTGACTAATACAGATCAGAAAAAACACTTCAGTTCCTTATTGCTTTGAAGAATGGAGAGCACTGCAAATGTTGACATTAACTAGGTGTTTGACCACCCCTCATGTAGCTGTAACACTCAGTATGAATAGAAAGATTCTAATTTGGCGATCAGTCTTGGAAATAATGGGACCTGAAGAACCTGAGGAGTTTTGTGGTAAATGAATTCAAATTGTGTGCTTTCATAAAAATATGTGCGGTGTATAAAAATCATTGCATTAATTAATATTAAATACCCTAAGCTTTTCACAATCCATCGTTATTTATAATAGGTTTAATGTTTTTTTTTCCATTAGAATAGGACAGGATAATAATCAGTCATTAGAAGAACTACGGTATATCTGCAGCCCACAGAAAAACATAGGGGAGGCAGTACTGTGATATTTTCAAGTTTTGGAGATTTGCACTAACAGAAGGAAATTAAAAGGAGTACTGTAAATATACATCTCATGTTAACTACTAATTCTGATTTGAGAAATGATTGGTTTGAGCCAAATCAAGATCCAAAACACACTCCAAACACTTGTTTCTCCAATAGGAATAATAATTTGAACTTGCATAATGAAAATAATGTTTAAAATATAATACAGAAAAACTGTAAGGAGGTTAATTAATGAAATAATTAATGTGCCTAAACAAGCTGAAGAAGGTCTTTTGGATAATACGCCCTGAAAAGAATTGTTTTTTTCCTCACTGTTCTCAGACACATTTCTGTCCAATACAGGTGGGGTATGAGCCCGAACCCTGCTGGTCTGCAGATGCTTTTCAGGTAGCAACTGACTGAATGTAAACAGACAGGCACAGTACTTTGACTTCCCAAATCCCAATACAAACTTGTTCAATTAAGCAATTAAGGTCGTCACTGACCTCCTGACAGACACGGTATTGGTCTATCGCCCAGACAGTGGGCACGTGTGTAGCGAGCAGCTGGTACTGCGTGAGGGTGGCATTGCAGGCACGGGCACAGATGAGACGCGTCTTTCCAACGGCATTGTCTCCGACCACCACGCACTTGATAGTTTCGACGTTTGGCCTCTCATAGTCCATGTCAGAATCCATCAATTGGGACCTGAAGGGGTTGAAAAAGAAAACCTGTTGACATATACCGTCCCAAATTTACCTGGCTCCTAAAACCCGAGTGTCGTTCAACAAGGATGAGATAACCCTTAGATCATCCTTATGCAACCCTATTTCCACAGTTTCGTTTTGCTTTTCAAAGCTTCCTAAATAAACTCGCCATGGAGTAATGCAATGATAGATTACAAAAATGGAAGCATGTTAATAAAAATTCAAATTTGTTGTGTGATTTTAGCAGTGTCCAGGTAAGAATGACATTCACCCAGCAGCCAGGTTTTCATTGGGCCAAGTGTTTTCTGAGCACTGTGCCTTAGAGGAAACGTGTTCAAGTCAAGAAATTCCCTCTTTCCCTCATAGGGGGTGCCTCTGAGTGGGAAAAGGTTTCTGAAGGCGGTGCAATGAAGTTTCATTTCAACTGATCTCTGAACTGAACCAATCCCTTGCCTAATTTGATAAATGTATTCCTTTTCCAAAGTCTTAAGTGGCTGCTGATTTGTAAAGTCAACAGAACAGGTCTTGCAGGACAGTGACCTCTTGGTGTAATGTAGCTGTATAATGGACTCTGAAATGAATGTCATGGGAATAGACAAAGTCTCTGATCACATGAGTACTGGAGTAAATATACAGGTAACTCTCTTTCCCAGCATCCAATGCACTGCAGACTCCTTCCTCCCCAGCCGCTGCCTCTGCTGCAGCTCATTTCTTTGGGAGCCTCTGACAGCCTCACCCTCACAGCCAGGCATCAGTCTCTCAGCCAAGAGTGTCAGGACCAAAGAAATCTTGAGCTAGTCTGCTGACGAAGCACTCCATACTGTGGCAGACACCTGGAGCTTAAACATCATAAAAGCTTAATAAATGAAAGTGGTGCAAGCCTGATAACTTTCTCCAGCGTTTGAGCTGATGATTCTTGGTCATATTTTTTCCAACTCTGTGTCGATATCCCCTCTGCAATTAGGCTCGTCAGTTTATGTGGTGCCTTTGCAAAATAGAAATGGGATCACAAAGGAATGGATGTGCAGCGATGTTACAAAGGCTACTGGCTCTGTGGCCGAGGATCTGCGCCTGTGGCTGGAAGGTTGCCGGTTCGTATCCCGCGGCCAGCAGAGGAATCCTACTCCATTGGGCCCCTGAGCAAGGCCCTTAACCCCAACTACTCCAGGGGTGCTGTATAAATGGCTGACCCTGTGCTCTGACCCCCAGCTTCTCTCTCCCTGTCTGTGTGTCTTATAGAGAGCAGGTTGGGGTATGCGAAAAGACAAATTCATAATACAAGAAATTGTATAGAGCTAATAAAGTGATCTTAAAAAAAATCTTACTTAGGGAAGAATTAGAAGTCTACTTATAAGTTGCTAGGACAAGGTTTCATAGAAAAGAACTGCTCCCTCTTTCCTGCTTATAACAAAATTTTGCCAGTTCACAGTACACACAAGGCAGCTTGAGATATAAAATTCCTTAAAATTCAGGTCATCCTATAGTTTAGGAAATAATTACTCAGTACAATAAGATCCCATTATTTGATCGAATCCTGTATAAAGCACTTTGATCAACAGCTGCACAGAGGATGTGTAAAACAAAACTGGTTTCTCCACTTCACACAAACGCAAAAGGAAATTAGCTATTTGTGGTGTACAACTCAAAAGATATCTTTTCCTTACATGTTGCTGTCTGTCCAACTTATAAGATGACAGAGACCCTGTCCAGATACAGGAAAGACAAGCAAGACAAAACTGGAAAGAATTAACAGTGCTTCCTACCTGTTATTACTTTCTGTACAGGCCCTACACTCTCCATCCCTAGATGGGAAGCAACTAGGGAAGTGCTTTACAGTAACGACTGAGCAAAGAGGCTGGCATTTCCTGAGTGCTGTATAAACAAAAAGCTGATCCAGCCCTTCCATCATCCTCTCTGCCTAGCAACAGCCGATGACTGGTCAAAATAAATAGTCTCTCTCTCTTGTGTGTGGCTTCTGAAAGTTTACACCAGGAAGACTGCCCAAGCTATGAACCCAGAAAATAGGGCAGCAAACCAATTCACCCATCTACCCCCAGCCACATAACTAACTGGGCTCCACTCATTTTGTTGCTTCCATATATATTTAATGCTTATTGCCATTTTTAAATTCAATGATTTTACCCCTCTTTTGTCCTCCACTGTCCCCGCCCTGGAGAGATTAAGAAGCTGTCTTCCCTACAGTTTTACCACTTGACAATATGGCCCTACCTGTATATAAAGAAAGTTACTGAAATTTCAGAATTGCAGCTGTACGTTAGACTGCATTCGGAGTCTCTACAATTGGTTGATAGGGTTAGGTTGTCAGTTGACTTTTGTCCTACTACTACAGTTTTAGCCCCTAGACAGAAATCTTACATACCAGATGGATATGATAAAGGTGTGTTTTAATAACACCACCACCTTTCTTGCCAAGTCCAGAAAGTGTTTTTTATGCCATGATGTAACTGGATTTAGCTGCTGGGATTCTGTGTGCACTGATGCAGAATGGCAGCTGAATTCCAAGCATTTGTCTTCTTTCTCTTTACATCGTTTTTTAAAGCACTGTAGTGCCTTTTAGAGACTTAAGTTGTCTTTTTCTTTTTTTGTCTTTCCGTTTTTATATTTCTGTCAGTGTGCCTATTGAAAATGCATAGTTTCATAGTTAAATATGCATTAATAAGACATTAAAACAATTCAGATGGAATCAGTTAATATATTGATTTCGACAAAGATAAATTAGAAGTACTAAGCTATAGACTACATGATGTACTGTATCATCTTAAAACTGAAAGATATTCTTGGCATTTCTACATGTTGGCTATATCTAAATAAATATAAAATACTACCCTGTCTTTTCTCATTAAAACATGTCTTTAGTTTTGATTATTCTTTTTAGAAAATTGAAATAATTCTAGTAATTATTATGTGCAACAATTCCTAGCCTTATCAAAATCCAAAAATAGTACAGTGCAATATGGAATTAATAATATAATATTAATAATAATAATAATAATAATAATAATAATAATAATAATAATAATAATAATAATAATAATAATTGCTTACACTTATACGGCGCTTTTTCTGGACACTCCACTCAAAGCACTTTACAGGTAATGGGGATTCCCTTCCACCACCACCAATGTGCAGCCCCCACCTGGTACTAAATGGTACTAAACCATTCCTACCAAGCTCTGCAGGAACATGCTAAACTCTAGAATGTTTAATGAGTATCTCTGAGTCATCAGTAGATGAAGGCAGAGGAGGACTGCTCTTTTTTGACCACTTGAATTATTTGTTCTTCAGCTCAGAGTTGAACTGTAATTTAAGCCAGCAGACTGGGCCACCATTGCCCTGTTACATAACATGTTTATACCTGGTGTGAAAACACCTCACACCTGTATAGCTTTGTGCAGGGAAAAAAAAAACATATGATGTGAATGAAGGCTATCTCCACAGACAGAAGCAACTGTACAACTTGGTTTAAAGATGTTTCATCACTTTGTTTCAGCCACACACTATTTTAAAGGTGGGACCTCTAAGCAGAGAAAAAAGCATGATACACCTCGAACACTTTCTTACCTCTCATCTCTTTAAGCAAGGTGGTTTGATCAATTTTCTCACAAGAAACCATGTTTGTTTCACTCAGTCCATACAGGTACGTCCTGTTGTAACACATCCATACTAGTGGCTAATTGGACCAGAGCTCATCCTGGTTACTATAGTGTTCAAGAGGCTGAGAGCATATCACAGGCTGTGTTGGTCCCAACTCAACGGGGTAGACTGGAGCAACAGGGGTACGGTACCTCACTCGAGGTCCAATAGCAGTGTCTGCAGTGCAGGACTCAAGTCCACAGCCTGTCAGTCCAGGGACTGACCTGCTGTCTAGACTGTCCCTCACTAAACTTTAGAACTAAAGCACAAACTCACCGCATCAAGTTGAAGAAACAAAAAATGTAATTTCTTCACATAAGGTTGTTCTAGTCAACTAATTTCTCCTAGACAAGGTTTCTGAGAAGTGAAAACTGTCAATGATACAGGTGATTTCGTTTAGAAATAGAAATAAAGACGGATTCTTATTTTACTTTCTATGCCCTTGTCCGTGTTAACACGGTCTCCAGCTTTTTCCCTTGCTTCAGATTTTAATCACAAAAAGCCTAGTGCAATAACTGAGACAAGGCAATACATAATGACAGAAGACGGACAGCTGCCCCCTTTAGTCAACTCGCTTCCAGTCTCAATCTCAAGTTTCCCTAAAATATTGCCATCTAGAAAAACGTCTCGAAAACACACATTTTACTAAAAACCATGGACGTTCTATATAATAATTTGCCAGATTGCGTCATTTCCCTTGAATTGCCAAAGCCGTCAATCGAAACACGTGCTTCTCTTCCACGTTTACAAGTAATTTTTAGAAAAACGCCAAATAAAATAAATAAAAAGGATGCTAAGGACATCAGACACATACAGCTTTGAACGGATTGCCAGCGATTCTGCCAACGCGATTAAATTAATTATACATTAACATATGTCCATGAACACGCTGTATAACTATCTGCTCATAAGAAGCTCAATTCGAGTGCATTTAACGCCACACGTTAAAATGGCGATAACGTCAAAACTCAGAACATGGGGTGAAACATGCAGTGTTTTTACCTTAATCTTTTCTCCGGTTGATCAATATATCGTAATCTTTAAATAAAATGGCAGTCTGGAGGGGGGAACGGACTTTGCTCACCTCCCAGTCTGGAAAATGGTGGTAGTTGATTTCGCTGTCCTACAGTCTGGTGTTTCCAAGGAAACAGATTTTTTATTTCTTACCAAAACTAGACGGCCACTTAGCAACCATACATAAACGCAATGGATTATTTAACAGAAAAAAATAATTTACAAAATAAGAACTAAAGATGTATTTTAAAAGTGAAGTTGATGTATTTAACTCATTAACGTGCATATTTTAGAAACGAATATGTTAATTCCATAAGCAACAATATTTAAATACAACCACAGAAGTGCCATTGTTTTATTATGACAGTATGTAACATTCACTAGAAAGAAAACATAACACAAAGATTAAATTAGCAAAGGTACAATGAGGTTTTCCAATCCGAAAATCAAGGACAAATCTATCGTTTCGGAATGACAAAGCTTATATTGAACATCAGCTGTCAGAGATCCAAAACCGCATTTGCAAGACGATCCTCTCCAGTTTGGTAAAAGCCAGTCTTCTTTTTCTTGTTACGCATACAAACGCCATTACTGCTATACTATAACGGTATTTTCAACGCCCCCGGCAGCAACACACATACACTTCAAAACTAAAAAAAAAGACGGAAACTACAAATTAAGATGTAGCGGGCTGAGCAGCACTGATCAAAACGGACAGCAGACGTCTCCCGGTTATTGACGGACGTGATCACGTGAAATAAAATAAACCGAGATGCTTCATTGCCACGGATATCTTCCAGACGCACTGCGCGCTGAAGAAACACTTCTTAACAAACTAGATTTGTCGAATAAAGCGTTCAAAATGTGGAAGCTTTGAAAGACTCTAGCCCTGTCTTAGTTACGGACTCCAATACTGCTGCGGACCTAGGCTTCAGCTCATTCATAAAAAGTCTTCAGTCCCCGCCTTTTACGATGGATAATGTGTTGATTGGCTATTTCTAAGCTGCTTGCTATTGATTGGCTGCCGCGGCTGCTTGTTACCGCGGGTTATAATACGGTGAAGGTGACTCGTGACTGCTGGGTCATAACATCAGCAGGTCGCTCTTAATGGTGAGAGCTTCACGTTTCCACTGCGTAGGTTATTTTTGGACTCCGTAGGTATTTGGTCTCTATTAACTGGAGACGCTCATAGGGAGTGTTTTTATTTTTTATATGCATTGGTTAAAAATGCGTGGTTTAAGCACAAGTTCGTTTGTAAATCACAAAATGAACGACATTGTAACATTCGAAATTCAGATATTTTGTTTTCGGGGACGCAAACATAAGAGTCGCTAATTCTGACACACAGGAGACTTTCAGGGGCACGGTCTTCCTTTAATCTAGTGGTTGATATTTGATTTTAGTTCATGTCGTATGGGAGGCTACATTCCATTTTTGTTGTACTATTTATTAAAACGGGGAGAGGAAGGGGGTTTCACAACTATCCTGGAGTCAAAGCCTTTCTCATATCAACACACGTCGATTGAAAACAACTTAGTTTCGACTTTTCAAAGACCTGAAACAAAAAGGAAGCAACAGCAAATAGATACCCAACAGGAAGTTCAGGAGATATGTACTGTAGTTCAGGAAAAACCAACATAAGAAGAATGTAAGAAAAGTTACATACGAGAGTAGTTCTTTGATCCAGAGATTTCATCCCGCCGTTCAGTGAAAGAAGTAAGGGTATCGGCTTCAACAACGTTGCTGGGTAGCTGGTTCCATACTCCCACAGCCCTTTGCGTAAAGAAATGCCTCCTGTTCACGTTTTTAAATGCATTCCCATGTAGTTATCACTCGCGCCCTCTGATTTTGTCAGTACCTTTGAGGATTTTAAATACTTGAATTACATCCCATCATAGTCTTCTCTGTTCAAGACTACAAAGATACAGTTCTTCCAGCCTGCCAGTGCTGGACATTCCCTTAAGCCCCAGCATGTCCAGTATCTGATCGGTCTTGTCTTGACAGATACCAGACCAGCAATATTTTTTCCAATAACATGGAGGCCATAATTGTACACAATATTCAAGTCAGGTGATGTGAAGTTTCCACATCCAAACCCCAGCTCTGCATCCAACCCAACTCAATTACTGAATGGCATAGAGTCGACTATGACATTTCTTTTGTATTATTTTAAAGTGGGCTGTTTGTCGTCTCTGTCCATCGCACAGTCTGTTCTCGTCAGCTTTTTACACATCTCTTCGCCTAATCCTACCAACGATAGCTGTGGAAAGGGGCTCTGCTGAATGAATACAGTACGTTATTGGCAGGACCGGCATTAATATGACATAAAACAGACAAGACGTGGCAAAAATGTAAATGCAGACAAAAGACACCGATTCTGCTTAAAATGCTGTAAATATTGAGTTTTGGAACTGAAGTAATTCACTGGCGAACAGAGCAAACAAGCGAAGCATAAAAACAGCTGATCTGGTCATATTGGCTGGGGGGGAGGGGAGGGAGCGTGTCTCCATTATTAAAGTGGGGAATCAATTCCTCTTTGGTAGCGTCAGATGCTACAGTATTCCTCATGCGCCTTTCCCCTCCAACATCAGTTCATGGCCGCCCCTTCCTTCGTCCACGTTTTTGGAACGTTCGCTGAAAGGCGGCAAGTGCTGGTGAAGCTCTTGGGATGGGAACTCGGGAAAGAGGAATGGGGAGGAATCGAGTATAAAAAAAGACTGGACCTCAGCCTTGAAGCAGAACTGTAGCTCACAGCTTCCCAATAGCCCTTTTCCCCCCAAGGTTTTTTTTCTTGAATTCAGGAGAGCTGGCCAAGCTCCTTCAGAGCCTGAGCTCAGCAGAACACCATCCACATGACTCAGCAGAACCTGACGGGATTGCTTCCATCATACAGTAGCTGTTCAAGCTGCAGCTCTGCCACATTCTAGTAACTACAGGGGTAGCTTAAGTGTGTTTGGTGTGATGGTTTTTTTTTTTACTTTTACTTGTGTGTGAGGGTTGTGAAACTCTGGTGGCAGGAAGCACTGGGAACTCAAATTGTCTAGGATCCCACATAGTGGAATGTGATTTGACATCCTGTAAGGGACAATTCACCTATAATTTCCCCCTTTACCTTCAGTATTGAATCCTTTAGCAACTCAGCCCACAGTATTACCCAGACCTAGACTCTCAACAAAAATACTACAACTACTCCATCTTTCAGCACATGTAACGTCCATCTACAACAAGCATCAATAATCATGAGATCCAAAACCTTCTAAAAGCCAGAATAGACAATATTCTTGCAGTATGCCTCTGGTCCAGTGTATGGCAAGCTTCCAGACACATCTTCAGAGTATATGTGTAACAAACAAAAGATGACACAAATGTACAGTAACTTATCATTCCTATGCTTAACCAGGCTAGTATACAATACATGCATTTAACCGATTTAATAATATAATAATATTTAATTTAATAATATAATCCCTTACTCCTTTTTATTTTTAGTAGTGGGACTGTTTCACCTAGATTTAAAAAATCATTAACTTCTTTTTTTCTAATGGTGTACGAAAACATAACAGTGTTTGGATGAACATGCAGTTAATTCTTGTACCGGTACTTCGGGCGCAGTTTCCCACAGTGTTACTGTGTGAAGTTATTTGGTCATTCTTTTCAGAGTACGTTTTACTACTGCAGGACCTGAAAAACCCCCACTAGAACCGGTAAATTAGGCCTATCTTTTTTTGTTTTGGCTTTAGTTTGTATACATCTTTTCATTACACATATCGGTATGCTTAAATATGTACGAAGACATGGGGAAAGCAGATGGAGCAACGTCTTCTCCTCTTACCGTAGTATATTGAAGTGGTGCATCGGGCTGGCTGGCGTTTGAAAGCTCAGGGAAGAATTCATCTCCACCGGCCGCAGCCAGCACCTGGAGGAAGCCGGGAGTTCGCTTCATTTTTCCGGCATAAATCAGTAAGGCTTTTTTTGTGTGTGTGTGAGGAATTCGACTCCGTTTACGGATTAACGCAGTTCCCAGGCCCTTCCGTGTCGTTCCACTGTCGGACGGTGATTTATTTATTGCTCAGTGCTACGGGATCTGTTTCCCAAGCGGGTTCGCTGCCACTGAACCCTCTGCCCGCACACAAGGTACTGGGGGCGGATTCAGTTTCAGCGCTGTGCTGCAGCATCGCACAGCCCACAGCTATGTACAGCAGGGGACACACATTTCGCGGACACGTACTCAGAAAGCCGACCTGTCCTTCTATTCCGGAATAACGCGGTGAGCAAATCCCTCTCTAGAAGTCACCGCGTGATGCCAACTGCAGCTTCCCTTTCAAATATTTAACCATCTCAAGACCTACAGCAGAACTCTCCCGGGGTTGGGACCGTACGGAGCAGCGACGGGGCAAACGATCTTCGTGCGTTTCCACTTTGCTGCTGGCTCGTAGGGGACGGCGGGTTTAACGGGATTTCAGGTTAAATTGGTACTGCGCTCCGCCGCTCGCAAGGTCACCGCGCCGACGTCAGCAACACACCGGGAGCTTTATTTCAAATAAATCCTCAGCGCCTTTTCTTCCGCGTGCCCCCCCTCCTTTCAGAAAAAAAACACACTTTTCAGGTTAATTCGTGTTTCTGAAAGTCCCTGCGTGCGCCGTGATGGAATAGCGTCCGGTCCGGTTTGTAGCTTCCTCTTCGCGTCCCGTGTCTGTGTCCGCAGTGTTTCCATTCTGATGCCAGGAATTGGCTTGCTGCCTTTCTCAACCTTCCGTGGACTTTTAAGTTTTTTTTGGTCAGGTTTTTTCATATAACCCAGAGGTAACCAATCCTGGTCCTGCAGGGCCAGCGTGACTGATGGTTTTTCCAGGCTCTCTTTAAAGCACCAGCACCCGAAGAGCTGGTGCAATTAAATTATTAAATGTGCATCTGTCGTCCCTTCCCAGACCGGAGAAGTCCTCCTTCTCCACCCTGGTCCTGGAGTTTCCCTGTGTCTTTAGGCTATACTTTCAACAGTGTTCTTTCTGATAGGCTAATTGAGCTCTAGTTGATTATTCGGACCCTTAAGAGGTTGTACAGTACTTACTCATAATAACCAGCAACTTCCATGGTCCTGCTGCTTTGCTTAGAGGCACTGCTATCCAGATGTCCTGCAAAAACAGAGACTGAGAGAAATCGCCAAAAAACACTGGAACGATCTCAGTCAACATTTCTGCCTTAGTTCTGCAATTCAGATCTGATGGTGCTAGCACTCTTTATGACAAAATGTAGCAATAACCTAAATTTCAAATGTGACATAACTTTCATGCAGACATTTTTGTAGAGACGTGCACTGGGAGAATGTGGAAGGGATGTTCACAGAGACGAAAACGTTCCGGTAGGCCTCTGAAACCAGTCATTTAAAAATGCTGCCATGTGTGTAGTGACCCTCGATTAGATATTCGTCAAAAGAGATCTTCAATATCAGACATTTCATCAGATTTTGTGTTGCAAATAGTGTCATTCAGTAAGCGATTACACGATAAAAGAGAACTCCAAAACAGTCCAATGGGTCAGGTGAACGTTTGGTGGTTACTGATGCAAAGGTACCTCATTTGAGTCTAATGTGCCATACAATGTGAAGTTTTGATTTTTTTATTGTTACTTTAAAAATATATTCTTGCAGCTTTCTTCAAAAAAGTCCATGTTCATGTATGGGTATCACGTGACAAAGCTAATAGGGTAAAGTGTTATTCCTCACCAAATTGAGCAATGGTATCATATATATTACATATTGTATATCACACAATATAGCATATATGTTCTCTAAAGCAGTCTTATCACCCTGCAGCTCAAAACCTCCAACCCACTGAAGCTTGGCAGGTGTGAGCCTGGTCAGGGCCTGGATGAGAGACCTCCTGGGAAAAACTAAGGTTGCTGCTGGAAGAGGTGTTAGTGGGGCCAGCAGGGGGCGCTCACCCTGTAGTCTATATGTCTATATGGGTCCTAATGCCCTAGTATAGTGATGGGGACATTATAATGTAAAAAGGCACCATCCTTTGGATAAGATGTAAAATCGAGGTCCTGATTCTCTGTGATCATTAAAAATCCCAGGGTGTTTCTCAAAAAGAGTAGGGGTGTTACTCCGGCGTCCTGGCCAATTTTCCTGTTGGCGTGTCCACAAAAGTGCTATATAAGTGTAAGCAAGTATTATTAATAATAAGAATGCTAATCTGAACCTAATTTCGCAAGACTGAATTTTTTCCTGTAATTATTTTGTCAACATGACACTATTTGCAGTGTAAGAAAATTTCAAACATACATCCACTTGTGGACACAGAGTACCAATGAGGATTTTTCTTGAGTTTGCAGTAAAAACTATGGCAAAAATGTCTGTGTGAAATCGCTAAATTTCAGACTGGACAATGAGAGTTCGAATCATCACACTGTTTCTGTATAACGTAAATCTGAATGACATTTTTAAAACATTACAGATTGGTATGAAGGCTGATGGGTAATTTTAACAGATGGGTTCTAAAAACTAATGCCCAACTTGAGTACAGTAAACTTAAATCTACTGTGTCAGGAACGTACTGTAGGAGTTGACTTGGACAGTCACCATGCCT
Source organism: Lepisosteus platostomus (assembly GCF_059453375.1). NCBI lineage: Eukaryota > Metazoa > Chordata > Actinopteri > Semionotiformes > Lepisosteidae > Lepisosteus > Lepisosteus platostomus. Next base: position 5,745,459 of record NC_142613.1, read on the forward strand.
TTGACAAAAACGTCTCACCGATAATTGTCTTCTGTTTGTCAAACAAGTGAATTGTAGAATGAATACATGTGAGGTAATCACACCATTTTAGTTGCTAAACATTAAAAGTGGACAAATTTGTCTAAATCCATTCAAAGTTGCTGAGTGAGATATATTGGATTTTAGCAGGCAAATTGTTTCTGTTTCTGTATGTGGCCCTCTACAAACTTTTGTTACACGCTCTGAAATACTGTACCTGCCAACAGGGCGAGAAGGAGTTCTTCCCAAGCTAAGACTGTGCTTCAGTATAGATTCATTAACTTTGGAGTTCAAGTGCAGATCAGTTTTTTCATTGCAGCTGAGACGTGCCGCATTCTGAGTTCTCCTGGTTAAACATTGAAACCCCCTGCCGCGGTTGAACAGCAGTTTCGAAAATGGCTCAGTCTGTGTGGTGGACTGGACGTGTGCTCTGTAAATCTCAGCCACGCTTTGAAAACGTTTTTCAGAGGAGCCCACCCTGTGTGTTTCTTTCTTACCTGCGTTCTGGTCTTCTTATCCGACCTTGTCTCTGGGAGCTGGGTTAGTTGCTCTCTCTCTCTCTTTCTCTCTCTTTCTCTCTCTCTCTCTCAGTGTCCCTCCACTGTTTTTCGGCTCCTCCCTCTCCGCTCAATCTACATCCGTAAGCAGAGAAGAAAAGATTTGTGAACACCAGCACAAGCGATGAGGCTGACAGGTCCGTACAGAAGCACTCGCTGGCACTCAGGCACGCTTACAGCCCGGGGCATACAGTGAAGTTCAAAGCCATGAATGAGTCCTTCCTGCGTCAGCAAGTAGGAGCAATGGACACTGTTTGTTTAACTTTGTGAAGGTGCAAGCACCCTATCTATTAACACCTTAACTCTTTCGTTCCAAAAACCTGCAGATTTTTTAGTATAGTGGAAGTGCTGACATATACAGTATTGCAGGTTGTCGGGTTCTCCTGATGGGAGATCAACATGGCGGGCTTTATGGAGAAACCTTTCAAAGCAGAGGCACAGATCACTTTATTGGCCGTATACAATTTCTTGTATTAGGAGGTTGTCTTTTCACATACCCCAACTTGCTCTCCATGTGATACACAGACAGGGAGAGAAGCTTGGGGTCAGACTGCAGGGTCAGCCATTTATACGGTACCCCTGGAAAAGCTGGGGTTAAGGGCCTTGCTAAGGGGCCCAACGGAGTAGGATTCCTGAATATGAACCGGCAAGCTTCCAGCCACAGATCCTTAGCCACAGAGCCACCGGACCACCTATCATGTCATAGGCATGTAATGACAATGGCCAGTGTTGGGGATTTCCTCCTACTGTGTCACCAGTGGCATCACATTCTACACACTCTTTCTCCCTGCTTGCATGGAGAATGCGAAGTGGGGGCAGTTAAACAGCAGCAACCTACAGTACTGGTAGGTTAAATGAAAAAACAAAAACTTGGTGAGTGTGTGCCCTACAATGGACTGGTGTCCCATGCAGGGTGTATCCTGCCTTGTGCCCATTACTTGCCAGGATAGGCTCCAGCTCCTCCATGACCCCGTATTGGAAAATGAATGGATGGATTCACTAGTCTGCTTTCCTAGCGAATTTACCCAGTGTCTTTTGAGTGTGTAAACTGAAATAATATCAGTTATTGGATTGAATGGACTGAATAAAATGCACTACAACAATGACCTAAAAGGAGACAAGAGAAACCAGTCTTTTTATATACAGATATAATAGATAACGTGTGCTATTGATGTCTCCAAAAGTTCGTCTTTGCTATTGCCAGTGTCTGCACAGGCTCACTTCTCTTAGCTGTGATAGCAGCAGAGCAGAACCACAGGGAAATGACAGCTCTTGTGATTGTCCTGTGTTGAGCTGAGAGGTACAGTATTTGCACACTGTGAGGAATTCAAGGCTGTGGCTGTGTTTTAAGAATATATGAGCTGTGTTGAAAAGGTTCGAAACAGAAAGGTTAACTAGCTCTGCGTGGAATGCATGTGTGCTGTGTGCATGTAAGTTATTCTGAGGCTGCAGAGGCAAAGGTTTTTAACCGAAACCAGTCGTGCAGGAAATGAAGTGTCACATGTCTTTTTTTTCCAGAGGCTACTGCTTTTTATAGTACATGAATGTAAAAGAGATATTTTAAATGTGGATTTGGACAGATAGTTTAGAAAAAGGTACAATCTGTTTCAAAGCAGTTGTTCCTTTCAATTTTGCATAATGTGGTATCAGAATTTGCTTGTGGTTGAATGTTCAGAAATTATGGTACTTAATGCCAGAGTTACCACTATAAGATCCTTAAATATACAGTACTGCAACCTGCAAGTGCACTGCGTGGAGTTATAAAAAATGAGTCAAGTATTTAAAAAGAAATCAATCAGGTAAAATAGATACTGTATACTGTCAGCAGCTGAGTAGTGGTTAGGACTCTGAACTCCAGACTGCAGAGTCATGGCATCCAAATTCTGTGTGGTTCCAAATACTGCTGTGGTTTTAACAAGGTGCCTCTTTCAGAAAAAGTAAGTATGACATATTCATTCCTAACAATTCCAAGGTATCACTATTTTGACAAAAGTCCTCAGTTGTTGTTACGCTGACTAAATTACGATTTTCATTTTTGTCATGAATACAGGGACACTCAAATTTCACAGAAATCGGTTGATATAATAAAGTACATGCGCTGTCACCACCCTATGTGTAACCAACATGAGGTATGTGAAAGTTTATTATTATAAAAAAAATTCTCTGGCACAAGTTGTCTCACCTTGTTATGTGCAATGCAATCCAGTAGGTGGCAGCACAATCCAATTACCGCCTGTCCTTTCTACGAATGAGCCAGTCATTTGCTTTGACTTGATTTTTTTAGAGACTAACGTAAATCCCCTCTACAACCACCTTTACATTATAAAGCCATATTAAGGACTCGACAATGAATTGAATGATATTTAAACCTGTACATGTCAACACAAGAGTGCTGTATGAAGTTGTGCTGACAAGACACCATTGACCTTCCCTGATCTTGATGCTACTTATTAAGCTTCTTTTTCTATTTTAAGATATTTAAGGAAATCGCTGTTGGTGACTACGCTGGTCTTATGACTCTTTGTAATGATACGCCACCGTAAGAGTGTCAAAGTTTTCAACACCTTTCACATTGTTGCATAAACAATGAGCATCATATTTAGTTAGAACTATTCTTGCGAAGGCAAACATTTTGTTCTTTTTTGTCCTTTACAGGTAACTCCGTTTTGGCCTTACAGATATGTTATCTTAAACCAGTTGTGACTTTTAGCACCTGATCTCTCTGGGGGAAATACATCCCTGAATTGTGTAGCATCTTCTTCCAATTCAAGGTTGCGGAGGAGCGAGATTATCCTGGCAACAAACAGGCAGAAGGCAGGGTACACCCTGGATGGGACGCCAGTCCATTATGGGACAGACACACATTCACACCAGGTCCCATGCTCCCAGAAGCTTAATTAACCTACCAGCATGTCTTTGGACTGTGGGAGGAAAGTGGAGCACCTGGAGGAAGTCAACATGAAGACGACAAGAAGACACAAACCAGGTTGCAGGCATTCTTTTAGATGGTCAAAATAATCCTTAAATCAAGTCTCCTGTTCCTTTTATACGGATAATTATTCATTTGTGCCTCGGGACTAAGGAGCTCATACTATTCAGAAAACATTATTGTGTGCTACACAGTATGTTTTCGCAAGGGGTTTGTCTTCTTTGGCTCTCAGTTGCCTTGCAACCAGCATAGTGCTTTTAGATCCTAGTTTTAACTCTGGGAAAAGCGGAGATAATCCTTTGTAGATTAAATGGAAACATATGCAAAACTGCAGATCTTGCAGAATTCCTGTTTTTCCATCTAGCATGCTTCAGGCAGGTGGCGGCTTTCTTTTTTGCTGACCTAATATACAAAGTAGACGAAGAGATATGAAAACTGAGAACAGTGGCAGATAACAATGATCAGGAATTAGGAACCTATTAGGAAATCAATGACATGCCATGGCACGTATAATTACAGTTATATCCCAGCCTGCATCGTGCCAGCCCTGTGCTAAATCCTATATAAACCAGATGTTTTTCATTCGGAAGGAGATCGCTACAGTATATTGCATAATAGAGGCCAGACAGGAACCCAGTAAACACTACAGTAACGAGGCAAATATTTTCACAATGAGCTGAGTGGTGGAAGAGGTAATAAAAAAGGGTCTGACCTTGGATTGTTTATTATGCGGCAGAGCAGCTAAATGTTTATCTTGGAAGCCAGCGTCGGTTGCAGTGACAGAAAACATAGAAGACTAGGAGTTCAGAATAAAGACTGAAGAGAAATTTCACAGACCCAGTTCTGTAAGTAACCCTACTTCTCCAAATGTGCTGCGTTTTGATGACGGATCTGCTCTGGGAGAATTTGGGCCAGTTGAGAAGACGTCCGCCTGTGCTGACACAATAAATTACTAGTAATTATGGAAACCGCTGCCAATTACTGTGAGGCGAATGACAGAGTACTGTTAAGCACCTGATCGCTGGGCATTGTGATTTGCATTGCCAGAGCTGATCCAAGAACTCTTTGGAAGATATTGCATTTCTGACAGTAGAAAGTCGACCTAAGCCTAACTTGGGAAAGTCCAAATAATTGCTGAGGTCTGAATGTAAGGGCTTTTGCTTATACGCAAAAATACTACAAAAACTCCAAAATAAAAGCAGGACAAGATGTTTTGTAGTTCAAGTAGGTAACTGTGTCAGCATGCATAGGCTGCAAAGGAACAAGTTAAAGGTTTATTCCATGCTGAAAAGAGAAGAAGGGAAACACAACATTTTGGTTGTGGAGCCTTCTTCGGGTGTTTTGTGATTACTTAAGACTGACCTTCCTGACTTTTTGTGAAGAAGGATGTACTGTACAGGCTTAAAAGACTGTAAATCCATGTACAGTGTGCTTAAGACATCCTAAAGAAGTAGTGTAAGAGCAGAATTTAAAGAAGAGGCAGAATAATGCTCTGTGCAGCATATAATATGTACTGTATAGAAATTGAAATAACTGCAGTCATTCAAAAGATAGTGTTAAAAGAGCTTTGAATAAAAGATCAATAATTTGGTAAATGACTGAATCTTAAAAAGCTTGCTTATTTAATCTGATTAAATCTTTTGAGGATATATTAAAATACTTTTGCTCTGCAAATATGAGAAGGTAGATTGCTCCATTGGAATTCTGTGCATTTTAGTATTTGCTGCAGTGAGAACCAATTAAGATTAGCCAACAGATACAGTCTGTTTCAGCTCAACCTTTCTCTTTCTAATGGGGTTCATGTTAGCGATCTGATATACCTGTAGGTATTTTCTCTGAAAAGTGATTTACCTGTCATTTCTGGTATTCATGGGGATAACCCAGTACTCTGTAATAATGATTGTTTTAATAAAGTTTTTATTCATGAACTGCCCTATAATTCACTTGCATGGGACCAAGAGCAATACAGAGCTGTGAATTCCACATAATGTAAAAGTACATAATCATGAATGCTCTCTAGCATTTTCTGAAAGAAAAACAAACTAATGAATAGTCCCTATTTTAGTAGTCTTAGATGTGTTAACCCTGTTGATCCACACTGTCCAATATATAGATAACATATAAAGCAAGACAAGGTCATCAGTCCTTAAGACATGCAATCTTCTGACCTTAACCCAGTTTGGAGCGCTTGTCCTAATGTCTTTCACTTCCTAGGTGGGACAAATGGCCGATCAGGCAAGGTTGTGGAAAGAACCGAACTTGCACTGACCCTCAGACACTCAGAATCACCCAGCTGGTCTGACATAGGCTCTAAGAAAGACAGCGTTCTGATGGATGACGTTAAGTAGACTTCAGGGTCGCTTTGCTTTTACATGCCTTGATGCATGATAACACACTGCCATCCCCAGCTTTTGTTCGAGATCATTAATAGTAATCCCACAGGAAAAACATCCCTGAGCTGTTCACCCACGTGACATCTGACTCACTCACTCTCTGCCCCCTCCTGCCACTCCTTCCTCTGTAGCTGGATAAGGGAAGCATTTACTATCTCCCCTGGCTCTCCCAGTGTGGTCTTACTGGCTGGCTGTGGAAAGACTGACCTCTGTCAGGAAATAAGCTTGTCCACCTGGCATGTGTGTGGTGGCTGGGGGATAGATTGCCCTCAATTTGTGGGGACATTTTTCTCAAATGTAATCCCTAAAGACAAAAACTGCTGAAAAACAGATAATGAAGTGAAATTCCTACATTGGAAATGACCTTTCTTATTAACTACATGGCATCTGTATTGCATCTTTAAGTGCTAAAAATAGTTTTAGGTTTTAGACACGTGTCACTTCATACAAGAGAAACTTGCTAAAAACCTTTAGCTGGTTAGATTTCATGGTCTCTCCATGACGACAATGATTTGAGTGTGGTTAATGGGAATGGGAATAAAACTACATGTATATTCTGTATTTTAGTGTCTGTGTGGTTGAAAAATCTTTTTACCATGTTAAATAGGCACCATGTCTCACTCTGCAATTGTTTTCATACCTTGTGCTGCTTATATGCCTTTTTGGTGTCTGCTAAGCAGTGCTTTCAGAGCTTCGCCATAGAGGCAGAGAAGAAAACCCTCTTTCCTGTATATTAAATGTCAGGCACTGTTTTATACATCAGAGCTCAGAGTTGAATGATTTATTTTATCCATATTAAATAGGCCTTTCTCAAGTGGCAGGCTCTCAACTTCTAGTATTAATCATAGGTCTGTTTGTGCTGTCAGACTTCTTTTCTGCTCTGGCAGTGATTAGCAGGCAATTCAGGCCAGACCTCAGTGAAACTGGTGCCTGAGAGCCATACTGATACTGCTTTCTTTTTCACAAATACCTCAGAACTGAGCTCCAGAACACTGGGAAAGTTAACAAGTGTCAAGACGACCTAAAAGCAAACGATTACCAGAGACATTCAAAATGAGGGGATTCAGAGAGATTGTTCCAGAACAAAATGGGTTCTGCAGGATGTAGTAACTGTGTACAGTATGTATTTGAATCCTTCAAGGACATTTAGTCCATTCTCTCATGTACCAGTAGAGGGTGTTAAAGACTTTGAAAGTGGTTTTAAACGTTAGTTGACTTTCCCCCATTTTTTTGTTTTTGTTTGTGTAAGCCATCTGTTTTGTTTAATTTTTAATATTTTTGAAGTTGAGCAATTTCTGAATCTGTACATATCCAAGAAAACTTGCTTATTAGTGTTTTCAGAAATGAGATATGCTGTGCAAGTGCTTCACAAAAGCCAATAACTTTTAACTCAGCAGTTATAAGTATCTGGGGAAATCCAGCATTTTAGCTCAAGAAATGTGCGCCGTTCCTGGTGGTTTTATCACAACCGACACCTTGAGTTGTGTTATTGCTTCTGTACTCATCTGACACTTAGAAATACTGACAGAGCTTCTGTTAGGAGTACATCTTGTAGCAATCAGCTGCCATGTCAAACACATACTGTACATCACACAGATGTGCAGAGGCTACAATCCTGCAGAATCTTTGGCTACCATTTAATGAGCATGTGATCAGTACTTAGGAAATGTAATTAGCTGAACCAGTAAATGATTGGATATATGTCCAGCATATAGTCAAGGCTGAAATTAAATATAGAAGTCACTGTAGTTTAGGGTTTATCGCCTCTGTTTAAAGTAGAAGCCGGTGCAGCATTTCCATCTTGTTTTAGACTTGATGCCACAGCTGTTTTCGTATGGCTGTTTAGTATGGCTTAGCTAATACATAGTAATGGCAACATTGTCCTACAGTGGACTGTTAGCCCAGTTGGAATTAACCCGAACAATAATTGCTAACCCAGCCCCTTTGTGCTGCCTGAGTTCTCTGTCTTTTCCTCTAATCTTGTGTTTTTAGTTCTCTTTTTTGTGACTCACTAGGTTAAATACCATAATCCTATCCATTTCTAACACCTAGCTAGCAATTATAGAAAATGTTGTAGGCTGCTCTGCCCCAAAGAAAGCATACATCTGTCATAATTATTTCAAGGTACCAACCCGATACGACTTTAGTGCTTACAGAAACAGAGTATGGGACACTCTCACTATTTTAAAGAGGTATCCAAATACGCCACCCATTTTTAAATGACCATTACTCACCACTAAATACAAGATAAACTGGCTAAAAGCTTTAAGTCGTTGGATTCCCTGAATATAATTCCTTTATTTTTTATTTTTGCATTTTGAGTCCAAATTAATGATTCTAAAAAACAATTTCAGCTTACTTAATTTCCTTACTGGAGAATATATTCTATACATTTACAGTCTAATATGAAACACACTAGATTCATATAACAGCAGTGTAATATTCTCTGATAAATGCAAATCACAAATCAAAAACTCTTCCAAGTTTGTAGGGGAAAGGACTTCAGAATGAAATTGCTCTTTTCACCTGTGAGAAGTGGATCCTAGTGTTTAAAGAAAGGATTATGAGCAAGTCCCTTTACAAAAGTATTAGCCTCCACTCCCAGGCCACTACTGAAGTCAATGGCTAACCTATTTCGGCTTTGTGTTGGATATTACTGGCTGGTGGTGATGATATAAGATGGCTTACAATTTTAGTGTATTTTTGTGGCACAAACAATTTTGTTTAGACCTATTCATCATTTGCCAGTGTTGATGATGCATTGTCGGTATTAACCTTTCAAATCTGGAGCTAGATTTCATCAGCACAACAGTGTGTACAGTATGTGTGACAGATACAGCTGTGCTCTGCCCCTGCTAGGAGTTGATCCCAGTCCAGTACAGGCTCAGATCGGATAGAGCCTCACTCACAGACAGTGGAGAACTCCGCTGCACTAAAAGAGCAGGTCTTCTGCTGTAGCAGCATTCAGCTCTGTTTAGGTTTCAAAGTGGTGGAGTTGCTCAACAACGTGCTCATTGCCACTCAACGTATGTACTGTACATCACATCAATATTTACCACCTGGTACAGACTAAGTAATTTAAACATTTGACTGAATTCTGGTTTCCAGCAGCACGGAAATGAGTTAAATGTACAAGTGTCAGCAGAAAGATTTATCAAATACTGTACCAAAGTTACAGACCATGCCTTTTTGGGAGCACAAATTCAAATATTTTTTGCTGAAATGCTGTCTGCAAACAGACTAGTTGGTTGTTCTGAAGAAGATATGTTAGAGGAAGCAGAGGTTGTGCTATTTTCTGATTATAAACAGAGCCCTCAGTGGCAATACAGAATTGTCAGTAGACTACCAGGATACAATGAGAGAAGAGTCAGCCAGCCTGCAGGAGGCTCATCAAGGGTAGACCAACTCATTGTCTCTTTTCAGCCTAAATTTATAAGAGCAGTTCATCCACTGTAGGGTTTATATTTAGGACTTCATATTTATTCACCTTATAGTTTCTTGTTGTCTACCCAAAAGAGGTCAGAAATAATAGCATCATTGTCTAGGATTTTGCAATATTCTTTTTTTGGTGGAGGAAGTGTCAATCAACTTCATGCCCCACCCCTTGAATGCTGATGTCATTACAAGTTGCACATGATTATCTCCATTAGATTATGTTTTTTTTCTGTCCCCCTCTGCCTGCCTTTATACCTGTAATGAGCTTGATTGCTTGGTACTTTAATGATTCTGGACCCATGCATTCACTAATTGAAACAGATTATTTTCCTTTCTATGGAGGCTGTAGCCACTGCATTATTTGTTCTGGTATTATTATGATATTCTATCTGGAAACACACACTAAGGACAAAAGTGCAGGGATAACAAAGCATTGAAAAGTTTCCAGTCATGTGATGGAGGCTGATGAGTCTGCTGGACCAATCAACTTGTCTGTCAGTATTCCACTTCATTTTGAAATCACTGTTGTTAAAAAGTTTTGATAGGAATAAAGATGAAAAGCTGGCAACACTGGCTCTTGTTAGGGAGCCTGTGTGACCTTCTCACATGTCTTGACAAAACTGAGCAATAGTCATTTCCTACCTCAAGCCGAAATCCGAGTCTCAAAAGAGGAGATCTTCCTGATGCAAAATGTCTTGGGTCGGATGCGTATGCGTGTCTCTGTGTTTCCCAGGAGAGCCAGTATGCTTCACACTTGTGGGATGCCAAGGTATTGTACATAGTAATCACCTTCCATGGAGGAAATATAGATCTGAGAGGGGATAACGTCCCATTCTTAATTGTACTTGAAAAACCTCTTTCTGGAAGACTTCTTCTACTGTCTGCGAAAGCTCTGCAAAAAAATGGATCTCTTTAAAATTATGATCCACCCCCTGCAGACAAAAGAAAACACAAAGGAAATTGCCTGGGAAAGAAGAAACTGTCTGGTCCTGCTTGTCAGTGCAGGCCGTGTGCCAGTATGATTCAGAACTTTGACTTTGACCATCCACATAGCGGGGGTTAGCAGGATATTAAGAGCATGGCAACATCAGTCAGTCAGATTCACGTCTCAGTCTTGAATACAGCGTCTGCTTATGTGCTGAGACAGGAAGGACACACATCTGCCTTCAATCTCCTTTCAGTCTCAGTCCATTGAGGTGGACTCTGAATTCTGGATTGTGCACAAAACAAATTTTATTTTTTAAAAAGGGGGAAAAAGTGACTGGGTGCTTTTTCTAACACACAAAAAGGGTGGTTCCTCTAGATCCTTGTGCCTGCTAGGGAATTTCTATTATTTCCATCTGAGGATGGAAACTATTACACAGCTCACAGGGCTTCACATGAACTGCTGAGTGGGTGGGTCGTGCAGGGCTAGCGCACACACATGCACACACAAACACTGTGACTCACTCCCTGCACTTCAGACTACAGCCAAGCCACTGGCCTGAGACAGCAAGCGGCTGTGCACTGCAGTTATCTCACTGCTTGAGCAAGATTAAATCCACAAAGAGCGGTAAGTACTGCCGACTTAATACTTTTGGTCTCTTCTGTTTTTTTTTTCATGATGATTGTGTTTTCCGATTTGACTTTGGCTGGTGTGAAAGGCAAGAAATTAATAGAGGAATTGCAGTTGTTTTAGGTGGCTGTTTTCATTGTAGTGGTTAATAATCACTCAGGGGTAAAACAGTACTGTATGGCTAATTTAATTTATTGTGTTATTCTTCATAGTATTTAGAAAGCACATCAGGTACCACATAAAGCACTACAAATCTAGTTTGTATGTCTGTAGAACAGTGCTGTGGCTTGCTGGTTAGGGCTCTAGACTTGTGACAGGAAGGCTGTGGGTTCAAATTCCAGGTGAGACAATGTTGTTACACCCTTGAGGAGGCACTTTGCCCTAATTGTTCCAGCACACTATCCAGCTGTGTAATGGGATTCCAAAGTTGCGTTAGATTAATGCCAGCTACTATCAAAGTCAATAAATCAATATACTGTATGCACCAGTTAAAGTCCATGTCCGTTTTGTATCTGATTGGGCTCTTCTTGAATAGCTAGTGTGCCATCTATTTGGCAGCGTCTAGAGTAAGGGGCCAGTCCGAGTCACTCTTTGGACTCAGAGCTGCAATTTTTAATGAGTCTTGCCTAATTGGAGTGAACCTCCTGGTGGTAAATGGATCATTCATATCCATGTGCCCAGTCCTCCGAGAGACACATCTCCCCTGCCTCAGCACTCCTCACGTGTGCCAGAGTCGTGTCACACAAGGGTGGCAGCAGGATGACCCAGGGGGAGAGTGTAGAGAATGTTGCCTAAAGCTGCACTGCGGGAGGAAGGTGGCTTTGTTGGCACAGTAGTAATAGTGTTTGTGTATTAGTCCAGGGGATGGGGGTTTCCTCTCATTGACCCCAAGCAGCAGACTCAGGTGTCACTTTGCTCTTACACTGACAGGGGCAGAAAACCCAGTGCTCAACTGAGTTTCAGCTGAGGGAGAGATGGCTCAAGTCTGGTGGTAATCATGGACCATAGAACAGGGTACATGACTGGAACAGAGTAGGAAATGTTTGTTTGAATCTATAGGTTTTCTACAATGTTTGATTGGGGCTACAAAATAGTGTGTATATTGTAGCATTATACTGATTGCATGATTAAGGGTGTCTAGCAAACCTGATGCATTGTGGATCATGTGTTGGGCTGGGGTAGTTTTGCAAACAGGTGGGTTGCCTGTTTTTGCGACCATTTGAACTTTTTTTGTGTATTACAAGAATTAAGAACATGAGAGGAGGCCCATCTAGCATGTTTAGTAGTTAATAGTTCATCCAGCTGTTTCTTGAAAGCAGCCGGGTTATCAGTTTTAACAACATGGCTGGGAATCTTGTGCCAGACTCCCACAACCCTCTGTGTAAAGACATGCCTCCCTCTTTTTGGTTTTAAACACACTTCCACAAAGTTTCCTTATGCGCCCCCTGGTTGTTGTTTCTTTGCATAGGAATTTCAAGATTTGTTCAGTTCAAGAATGTCCCATCCCGGAATGCAAAAGAGATGTGTTTTTTTTTGGAAAATGCAACCAACACACATAAACGCACAACATAACACACACCGCTCAAGAAGACACAAAAGGGAACCCCCCAAGAAGCAGAAAGGACTCTAGGGCTCCCAACCTGGAAAGCAAACATGCTGACATAAACATAAAGAACCGCGGAGGTCTCATTGCGGATGGGTATCCATTACCCACACTAGTGGCTGATGACACTCACTGAGAAAGAGAACCTCAGCTCACAGGAGCACATTGTACAGCTGCTAACAGAAGTGCTGACTCCCTGTGTCTGACACAAGGTTATTTGTTTAAATGTAAATAGTGTAAATGTCCTTGTTACCTTTGACATATAAATGAACAATAGAATGAATACTTTTTCTTTCTAGCAGGTGATAGGTAAAGGAAAGCGTGCTGGTGAATTCATTCATTTAATACCTGGGGGATGCAGCTCTACAGAAGGCCTTGTGTCTGATTCAGCATGGCCATTATTTACACCTGCAAGTTCTTTCTTTTCTTTTTTTTTCTCAAAGCGATAAATCATTATTTGGCATCAAGGCTGCACCTTCCCCTTCTTATTTTCTGGAATGGCTTATAGCAGGGATGTTCACTCCTGATCCTGGAGAGCCCCAATCCAGCAGACCACAGTATATCTAATATATAATTAAGGAGTAGTTCCTCTAGCTGAATACAAGCCTGGCTAAATTCTTTAATAGTTTACAGCTGTTCCCAATCGTTAGAAGCAGTTAACCTATACAACTTAATTGATTACGGCTCTCCAGGACCAGGTTTACAGAATCAGTTAAGAAAATCCTTAAAAAATACCAAAAGGGAATGGTTTTTTTTAAGACACAAATGTCTACATGGAGTTATCCATTTTGCTTTCCTATTTTTATGCTTCATTTAAGCAGATAATTCAGTCATTTCCAATGATGCTCTGTAGTGATAAGATCTGATACATATACAACAGGGAAGTTAATGGAGCGATTTGATTGAAAGACTTCACTTAGAGGTATAGCAGCAGTGTTTCACTGCAACCTGAACCTGCAACCCTTCAATCAGGGGTCTAGATCCCTAACCACTAGTCCAGACTGTTACCTGATCCTGATGAAAGGTGTTTTATTATACAAACTTAAGCTCTTATTGCTAAGCGCACACACACTATTTTTGGTTAGATAACATTCAAATACTGTATGTATTCCACCAAGACTAGCTCCTTGAAAGTCATCCCAAGGCCTAATGGAACAGTACGATACAGTGGCTCTGTTAAGTGTCAACTACAAGTGAAGCAATTTAGCAGTTTGTGTCAGTTGTTGTTTATGTTGTATGTGTTGTTGTAGATAGAGACAGTGGAGAAGGTCTAGACTTGAGCTTAGTTTGCTAGTAAAAGCCCAGAACACCCTGACTTCTTACTCCTGTTGTGATGTGAGAGGTGGTGATGGGACATTGAGTTTAGGGTTGCTGGTCACTATGAAAAGGCATTCAGAAAACACTGATCACACTGGCTGACTCCACCCTCCAACGATGGTATCAGAACATTCCCATAGCGAAGTACTATGTGAAGCAGTTTGTTTGACAAGAAGGAGATTGGGTGTTCTCAAAAGATTAAGAGGCAGTTATTTACTTAACCTGTTTGATTGTAAAATAAAATAAACCATCTTCAACCGCCCTCTATAAAGATAAGAGATGATTTAATGTGCTGCGTGGAAGAGTTCTGAGTAAATGGGTATTTGATCTCCAAGGGTCCAGGAGTGCCAGACATGTGGAACCCAGTTTAAAATACTTTTGATTTCCTGTGGTTACACAAAGCTTATACAGACAGCCCCAAAATTTCAGACTAACAGAAAAAAAAAATAAGGATGGCTTTCCATGAAGGAAATGTGGACAGGTCCAATAAGAAAATATATCAAAAAGGTCATTATAGGAGAAAAACACATATCAAAAGGTCATAAGACAGGTGAGAAGTTAAAGAAAACACACATACACCTTTTTACATTTGAACTAGAGGACAGAATCCCCTATAATAGGAATCTACATTGAAGACATAGGAATTGACTTGAAGAGTGGTATAGCCAATTGAACACAAACCAACTGCTGGCCAGACTGCCAAAAGACACCCAACAGGAACCACATGCCCCTACCGTACTGCACATCCACCACTGTTTCATGGGCATTAAACAAATAGTCCTCTCGGGATTGGACCCGAATCCTGTGTTTGCTCCAGAGCTGTTATTTTTTTACCTAATGAGAAGAAAATACAGAAGGGAACTGAAAGCGGGTTAGAGAAAAAAAGGACAGCGGTACTGTACGTGGGGCTAAAACTGAAAGGCGAAGCCGTGTGGTGTCTTTGGCAAAATGCAGCCGCGGTTCATAGCCAGAGTCATAATCAGCTCTTCCACTTCAATGAGCTTCAGAATGACAGGAATAAAGATCGCATCACAGCAGGGGGCACATAACTGAGGGCTGTATGACACTTCGCCTGGGTAAACACTGTCAGGGCACTCTGACAGATCTGCAAAGGGGGCTGTTACTCTGCTATGCCTTACAGATAACTTTTCTCTCTGTAGTGCTGTGCTCTTTATTATTTGGTAAACCTCTTACAGTACATTCAGCCCCACTACAACTTCATAGCAGACACCAAAAGTGTGCTGTCTACCTCTCTACACTTCAGCTATTTAAGCCTGCGTTCCTGCCTTTGTGAAACCCAGCTGTATCCACTTTAAGATTCTTAAAGCCTCCAGCTCCCAAAATACAGAACAACCTGAACTGCAAAATCTTGCTTAGATGAGACAACAGCACTCATGTGGCAGATACTGGGTTATTCCCAAGGTGCAATTTAGTAGCAGGAGTCAGGAAGTAGCCAAGCTAAATATTTCTCTCAGTTCAATATGGAAGAAGATAAAACAAAGATATGTCTTTGCTTCAAATATTTATGTAAGATTGAAGCACTTGTAAAAGATAGGCCTTGCATACAGAACCTAATGGGCAGCACAGCAGTCTCCCTGACTGATAACAGAATCCCACAGTCTGGGTGTTTTAGCCTCTGCCTAGTCAAGCAGTCTTGTGAACCATTAACCAGTTGAATTTGCGTGGTAATGTTTAATTTGTCCTCTGGATTTTATGCTAATTTGCTTTCATGGTGTCATATTGTACCTTTCCTGCCCATTGCCACTTTAGACACTGATTATGATATGATCTTTTTCATTAAGGTAATATTGCCTGTTTTGTAAATGTTCAATGTGGTAATGTTTGCCTGCAGTGAAAGCAATGCTGAGGCCTAACTTTCTCTTTACAAAACGTTCAGGCATAACCTCCTAGGCACAGCTGCAGGGTTAGAGTGTTAAACTGCAAGCAGGAAGCAGGTAAGGGCTGTGGAATTTAGTGAGTAGATTAGGCTAGGGGACTTCATTTTCCAGTTCTCCAAGCTCCTTGACAGTGTGTGCGAATAATCAATAACATTTAAGCTGGCTGAAGTGTGCAAATAATACATTCGGACGGGAATATTCCTGGGCTGGAAACCCAAGTAAACTGATGTCTGCAATGGGTGGGAAAGAAACGAATCCTACCACGAACGTTTCCATTTCTGTCTTCACCAAGTGTGAGCAGGGTGTGCTTGGCGTGTGTATGCTGCAGCAGCTTGCCTCCGCTCTGCGCGAAGTGGCGGGTCAAAGTAGCTCGGAGATTAGTCTTGAAAAAACACTCAAATGCTCATGAGTCATTAAGTCGCTCAAAGGTTTTCTGGCATCGAGATCCACTGAGCCAAGCAGTTTCCTGGATTCTTGTCTCAGGCACTCCAGCACAAGGGCAGGAGCTTTCATACAAGACGGCAGGGCTGTAAGAGAGGAAAGGAGGCACAACTGTTTGCGTTCTCTGGTCCCTAACCCTGTGCTGTGAAATACCACCTTATCGCAACAAAGAGCTTTCTTCATTGAGAGCCCGGAGATCTGCCAAGCACTCGGAGGATGTCTTTTGAACGGGCCCTGAGGTTGCCATAGCGATGACTGTCAACGTCTCAGCTGTGTTTTTCACAGAGCCGGAGAGAAGCAGCGTAGCAGATTTGCGTTAGAGCACAGAGCTGACAGGATCAGAGGCATTACACCCCGACAGGACTGGAACGGTCTGACTGAGCTGTGGACTGCACCGTGAGTAGGGAAAAACCCTGTTTTTGAGAATGCAGGCAGCTACATTTTGTTGAAGTAGTAAATTCCATCTGATTGCGCCCTGATTAGCTGTTCTTGTGAACTTTGCTAAGGCGGCGTTTAAAAGCTGATAAAATATCGTGCAAGATGCCCTTTGCATTTTCTTTCTTTCCCTGGCTTCTATCATTGTTCATTTACTCAAGAGCAAACTTTCAAAAACCAGCCAGGAAACTAAAATGGATCTCCTTGAGGTTTTTCCCTCTCTCTTGTGGTCATTCTTTTTGGCAGTTAAAAAACTCTGGATGACTTGAAATGACGACACTGCTAAATTCTTTCAAAATGCATCGGAGGGTGGCTCGTTTCAGGTTTCACTCACTTCTTTTTCTGTATTGCTTTTACTGCCGTGCATTTACTGTATATTGGCCCGAACACTTTGTAAAAGACCCATTGATTTGCTGTTATCCTGAGCTTCTGGGGAGAAGCAGGCTGGGCATTTTGACATGAGATGCAGAGCCTACAACACAGTGCAGGAATAAGAGATCGTATTGCAGAATTGCAGAAGCAGAGATCGGGGGGGCCAAAGGTCTAAGTGTATTTGTGAGTCCGTGCTCCTCTTCAGGTGTCCTTTTTCAGTCATCAGACTTTCAAGGGTGTAAAACTGGAGGAGACCAGGAGTGAAAGCTCAGGCACATACACAGGGGACACAAGACTCTCATTAAGCAGCAGTTTTTGCCATTTTAAGTGTTAGAAGTTGCAAGTTGTTAAATAATCAAATTCTTAAATAATCAAATCAAGTGCTTGATACCTTGATATAATTCAATTATTAAAATTAAGTCTCTATGGCACTTTCTGGAATAATAAAATAACATCAAGTAACATTACCTTTTCTGTTTCATTGGTGATCATTGTGAAGCATATAAAAGCTGTAATGGATCACATTGCTATGGAATGTGAATCTTATTTATTTCCCTTTTCGCTGCAGGTAATATCTTCAAATAATGACGCTGAGATGAGGATTTATTTTCTCGATATATTAAGTAAAAGACACTGAAAGATATGGTCACATATCTGAACCCGATCACCATCAAATAGAACAAATAGGCTACTAAATAAATCACCCATTAGAAATGACTTTTAGAGAAAGGAGACTAAAAGGGTTTATGAACCCCACAGAGAATGAGGATAAATAAGTCCATGGATAAATACTTTATATGCAACTGTAAAGATAGTCCTAAGCGCATTCAGATTTTCTCTGCAAATATTTTCTTGCTAAACACATACAGTAGCATGTAGTGTGGCATAGAGATACAAGCATAGATGTCAGAGTGGTGAAAAGGTAGCTGCTTAAAGGTGGTTATACTGGATTCATCCGTTGGATAATCAGGATCGGATTTTGCTAAGCCAGAGCCAAATCCACTCTTTCTAAGCAAACACTCACCGGGCTGTGTTGCACAACTGCTCAGGTTTCGCAAAAGAGAAGAAGACGCAGAACTGGTGAGGTACTGTACGCGGTTTTAATTCCCATGTAGCCTGAGGAACGTATCAAAGAGACCCAATAGCTGTGAGGCAACAGAGAAAAACCGGAGCGCGGTTTGTTTTCTGCTTCTTTGGAATTGCATAGTGGGGACTGGGGGATCAAAGTCCAGGCTTGAGAGAACGGCTTCACGTCTGACATGTATTTGAGCAGACGTTGCTGTCTAAACTATTACTCTCACTTGCAGTGACGAAAGGTTCCCCCCGACCTTAAATCTTTGCCCCCCTGCCAACATAGCCTTGCTCACAAATGTAACTCGCACTGTTACGAGATCTGTTCTAGTTGAAAATCCAGTTCCTGATGGTCCTGATTGTGATCATACCAGAGTGATATCATAAAGTGTTCAGACTGGTTCCAGAACAGTAAGCCGTGGAGTTTACATTCTCTTTTCACATGATTCTAAAGCATAAGCTAACAAGGACAAAACACGGAATGTAAGATGTTTGCACAGCTAAAGAGATATTGCTGGTGGTGGGAAAATATTTGAAAAGAAAATCCTATCTCAGCTATCTCGGATCACAGGGCTAAATCTAATCTTCCCTTTGATGTATAATTTACGTTTGTTAAAAATTGCCTAGATTTGGCCATTTCTCTCAGCCCCTCTCCATTATCTGTGCTCTCTTAAGAGCGTTTTATGACGGGCCTTGATTTGCCAGCTGTGCCCAGCCCATAAGCCCAATCATTATCATCTGTTTTTTATAAAGGGGAGTCCCACCATTTAACAACGAGCAGGCCTGTTGTAGATACAATACTGTAAACATATCTCTCAACAAGGACATCCACGCATCAATAAGCAATGGTAAAAGGCAGCAATATTCTGAAGGCTGAGGTTTAGCACTCTTATCAATAACAGACAGAATAAGGTGAAGACATGCATGATCCAGGGCTAAGACAACTTGACTATGACTCTCAGCTCCTTAAAGATGATGATGCCACTCATCCTCTTTGGGTGTTGTCTAGCATTGCTTCCTTCCTCTTGTACTTTTCTAGAAGTAGTTTTCCCTCAATTACTTCTTTCATCAGACTTGAGGTCAACACTGATCCGATCCAGGCAGAGGATGAGTTCACCTTTCTCTCCCAAAATGACACAGAGCCTCTTCATTATTTTTCCCCTCTGTCCAGTTTACTTTCTAGATTCTCAAACATCCACCAATCTTCCAGGATTCGTTGTCTTACTTTCTCATTGTCCTAGTCTCAGATGTTGTTCTCCAGATATGGATCTTTGTTCTGCTTCCTTTCAGGTGTTTAAGCGATTAGTGAACGGTTGTTTTCTTTCTCTCTGCAGCCAAGTTTGGCTCTTCCCCGGTTTCTGGTGTTGATTTTCTGAGAGCATCATCCATCAGGGTTGAAAAGGTTACCTAAGTAACAGAACTCTTTCACTCCCTCTGATGCTCCTTTCTGTGTCTTTGTCCGTTGACACCCTCACCACTTTGGTCTTTTTTGTATTTGTTCTCATTCCATTATCCTTTACTTTTTTGCTTAGTTTAGTAACTAAAGCTCTGTGTTACCCTGCACAGCTCTGTCATTTGTAAGTCTGCATGACCTCACTCTTTGTTCTGCAAGTGTTATTCCTTCGCTCAGGTTGTGCCATGCTTCCTTTAGCATTGCTTCTATGATGCCATTGAAGAGGGGTGATAAAACTCACCCTTTGTATGCCTCATGACCATTTTACTCATTACAAACCATAAATCCTTGATAGTGGACACTGTAGCTGTGCTGTGGAGGACATTTTTCTTGTGACACTGTGAGAAGAGCAGAGGTCAGTGGCTGTTTCACTGCTGTGGCAACACAGGATTTTTGGTGGCATCTTTTATCCATTGATTTCCATTTCCCTGACAGCACTGTGCTCTGGTTTAACAATGCAGTGGTTAGCATATCTATGTTATGCTGGGGAGGTGGTCACTGCTTTGTGATTTATGGGAAACAGGGTTTTGCAAGATCTGACAGAAGTGGTGAGAGTGTCAGAGACCTGGTCTAACTCTAGCTGTCCGCTTTATTTTTAACAATGGCCAATTTTCTTGGTGACCACCATGTGTGGCCACAGTTCCACAGTAATATCCATATCAATGGTTACGATCCTTGGGATTGATGTTTTGTCCTGGTGCAGAATCTGCATTACAGATTCTTATGGAAGGAGGTTTGCTTGGGCTGCATTTGCAGGAAAACGTTGAGGATGACTCAAATGAGCTCAGAGTGGGTTTTTTTTTGTTTAATGACTTGCCAAAACAAAATGTGGACGTTTCCTTAGGTTAGATTGCATTCTAAAAGTATCATACAGTATAGCAGAATATCACGGTATAAAGGGATGATGAAAATATATACTGTTCTCTCTGTATAGCTTGTATTTCACCAATGAGTTTTACAAAATCTGTGCAAGTTTTAGATCCTTCCAAACAAGTCTGGGAATGCAATTCCTCCATTCATCTGTGGCTTCAGTCCAGTGGGTTGAAAGCTATTGTACAAAACCCTCATAAAACTCTGTCGTGCCGCAATGTGCTTAAAGCCAACAGTTACACTGCATTTACTTTTCATTTGGTATCTAAAGGTTGTTTTGCTGCCCAATCGGCCTCCTTGGCTCAAGTCTGAACAGTCTAAGCATAACTGCCAAGTTATAATTTTCTGTTTAATTTAATGCCATGGCCCATGGGAGGGAGGCGTGCTATAGGCCTCCAGGTCTTTCTTATACTGTAGCTGCCTCTTTCATCTTCATTTGCTTTAAAACCTGGGAAACGTTCTTTTGGTTCAGTCAATTGGTTGCAAAGAAAGGTAAACACTAAATCATGAGGCATGCATGTTGAGTTTCAGCATTCACTGTTTAACATGTTCCATTTCTTCTGATTCCAGAATTGTGTGACAGGGCTCTACTTAAACAGGCTCACTGTTTGACATTTGATTTTCTCAGCATTACAGGGAAGCCAAGCCAGGATGAGGCTTATCTTGGGGTTTCAAGTACAAAATAAGGGGGGCCCTGCCCCTTTTCTCTCCTTCTACAGGCTCCCCCAGAACTGGGATCCCTGGGAAGCTCACCTGCTTGGTTTCTCCTAACTTCGCCCCACGCAAGTTACACACTTCCTGCTCAACATTCAATCGCATTTGCATGAAATGTGATCAGCACGTGTAGAGCATAATGGTTTTGCCAGGATGCTGTGAAACATGGTTCTACTCTAAAGCAAATGGAAAACACAAAAGCTAAGAGCAGTAGGTTCAGACATTTTAAAATGGGAAAGTGAGGGATGCTTATCAAGCTGTAAAACCTTCCAGCATCTTCCAGCTCTTGAAAATTAGTATTCCAGCAGGAATTGTTTGTCCCAGCCCCATATTTAGTAAAAGACTGATTAAATGACCAGGCAGTTGGCTTGTACAAGAACGAGCCCTATTTAATTTTTTAGACACAAAACAAATATGCCTTCAGATCTTGGAAAATATCCTACTTCCACACCAGATATGAGTCATAGTTTGACTTAAGTAAGCTGTTAAGAATGTTTGACTTCAAAGAAGACATGTCTAATGAAGCAAAGTGGGAATTTAACCAAGTAAATGTTACAGTTGATTTTACCTTATTAGGTGGGATTCTGTTTTGGCCCCTTTTCTCTGTAACATTTTCAGACAGATCTGGTGAGTATAGTTCAGAGTGTCATTTATAGCTTTAGCCAAGGCATCCTTATACTGATTTAGGAAATGAATGTACTGTAGCTGCTATTGCAGCCCATCTCCAGCCCATCTTGCAATGAAGCCCGGTCCAATCAAAAGTGAAATTTTAACGTTTTTTTTCAGATTCTATGATTCTGAGATTAAAATCTCAGAGTGGGTTCAGGGCAGGTTAAGAAATGGGAAAGGTCTTCAGTGTCGTGGGATCACTTGATCTCTCCTGGCAGCCCTGAAGTATGATTTTGGATTGGTGTCATAAAGTGATAAATATTGTCTAGAGAAAGTTTAGACAACATCTAAGATCATTAGCTGCGACTGACATCTCTTGCCACAGAGTATTCTGAACTTCCATTAAGGGTAAGACTGTGGTTTATGAGCAGCTCAAGCCATCATTGTTCCAGCCTCTTCTGTCTGGTAGAAGCTATAGATCTACCCTTTTTAGGAACAGTGTTTATCGTCCGGTTACAGAGAGATTTGTCATGCTAGAGCTTGAGTAATTCTGTCTGTGATGGTAAGTGTGTGGGTGGTGCAGTGGTTAGCATTATGCTGCCTTGCACAAATGAGGCACTGGGTTCAATTCCTGGGGTTCTATCTGCATGGAGTTTGTATGTTCTCACCATGTTAACTTGGGTTTCTTTCGGTCCGAAGATATAATGGTAAACTAATGGTCTTCTGGGAACATTGGCCTTGGTATATTCCTGTGTCTGCACTGCGATGGACTGGTGTGCCGTCCCAGAGAAATCCAGCCTTGTGCCCATTGCTTTCTGGGATAGATTATCCCCTGCAACCCTCAACTGGATAAAGAGGATATAAAATGGATGGATAGTACTGTATGTATGTATAGTGCGATTCAATTATCATGACCAAATATTATTTAAACGAAAGGGGAAAATGACACAGTTTTAGTTTAGTGTAAGTAATGTTTCACAAGAGTAATGCTGAATTTTCACACCATTGAGATCAGTGATCTGAAATGTGGGCTCTTCATAAAAGACACTTTGGGAAGCGTGATCATTTGGTTTCAGAGTCTTGCTTGCACTATGCTTTCCTATTGCTTTACTGTACTTCACTGTGCAATTCCACACTGGACTTAACTTCTAGAATTGCCTACAAATTAAATGTTTTTGAAATACGGAGCACACCTGTGGTAAAAGGGCCAAATTAATTTGATACAAATTTGATACAATTTAGGTCTTCAAAGAGAGAAACTGTTTGCATATTGTTTCTTGGTGGCCTCATTAGTGTCAGTTACTGTTTTACAGCTGCTTTTATGAAACTATTTGTGTTCTGAGCATTTATTTTTATTTTGTAATTTGGCATTGATGAGGGCTGAAAAAGCTGAATCACTCGCTCATAAATGCTCACAGGCAGTTTGTGTTTGTTCTCGTTACCTGTTTCAACTGGCAGGAGGTGACTGACGTTTATATAAAAAGAACCACCAACATGGATGATATGTTATGTTTGATTTATAGATGCTATGACAGAAGTGTATTATGAATGAATGAATTTATGGAGTTTCACATTGACATGTTTCTAAGAATTATTTCAAAAGCAGCCAGGCAGCCCATGTCCATATACTATTAAACCCAGTGCACTTCATCATTGTGAAATATTTCTCAATGAGATCTAACAGGGGAAAAACGCTGCCTCACTGATAGAAATATAGATATGAATGGTTACAGTGTTACAGGAAAGAAGGGGCCTGATTGTTCACTTTATCTTCTCTTGAGTTAAGCAGTCTTTACAAACGAGAACAAAATGGCAATGAAATGCATCCCACTGCATTTTCAGATTTCACTGAAACATGAGCCTGTAGCAGTGTTCATGGACTCTGCACAGCTTTTGGCCTCAGTACGGGAATATCTCTGTGGTTTGGAATGTAAGATTTCATTAGAATCTGTAATGTATTTAACAGTTTATGTAAATCCGATCGCATTTGGTATTTAAATTAATACCACTCAGAAATATATGTACTGTATTCAACCTTTATACCTAGTGATTTTGAATAGATGCTCATCATTCAGACCATTGCTACTGTTAAATCCCCTTTAGCTTTCCTCATTAGAGTTCCTGGAGTTCAAGGGATATTCGCAAAAGCCGCTGTCAGTCTATGTCAGAACAAATAAATCCCTAAAAACTATTTAATACTTCTTGAGTTTTTTTAAACGACTTATGATACACTGTAAACTGTACTGCTGGATCCCCCAACACACTCCAAACCATCCTTTCAAAACCATCCATCAATTTTCTGAGTGCTGCCTCCAATTCAGGTCCTTTGAAAACCTCTGCTTCTACATGTTTTCCCTTCACACTTTCTCAGTAACCTAACCTAACCAGTTAGCCGGGGTCATAATGTACATTTGACGGAGCAACCTTAGGCCTGTTGGACTTTACTGCATGAGAATTCCATGTGCAGCTCCTCCTCATTGAATGTTGAGCTCCTCCCTTGCTTCTGCTATCTGTAAGTGCTGGGCACTGGTCAATATTAAACTGTTTTTCAAATTCATATCTTCTCCAGGACTATGGCTGGCTCCTGTTAGAAATGCTTCTGTGTATTGGCCCTGGGCGAAAAGATACCGTCAAGTGCTGCTTTTCGGCCTCATGATGATGATGTAATGGAATAAACGGGCCAGGACCTTACTCACAGCTACTCAAGCTCTATAAGCCTCCCTGTCATACTGTACCTCTGTGTATAAGATCACAGGGCGGGCAGCATGATGAGCCACACTTCTGAAGGATTTCAGGAAGTTTTACAATGAAGTGTTTATCGGATTAGTTTGCGCCACTTGCCCTTTTTGTCTGATGAATCCTTTCTTCCCTGTTGCTTTTCCCTTTTTGTAAGAGTCCTCCGAGTTCTGTTTTTTCAGCACTGGGCTGACTGCTCACTACTGCAGCAAAATGGAACAGCTTGGGAAAAGACTTAGCTATGGTGTGGAAGAGAGAGCAGTAAGGTGAGGAGAAGCTGGCCAGCGATCATGGGCTGAAGGACAATGGGATCTATTTCCCAGTGCCTTCTCCCCACTCATATTCCTCCTGCTGCCCTACTCCACAATAATTCAGAAGCAATAATGGACACACACTATAGAGCTATACTGTCTGGTGGTACCTAAACATACAGCTGATCGGACACCATTTTCTGATCCTACAATCTTCATCTTTCTGACTGTGCCCTTTTTAGTGCCACTGTCTTGTGCCACTATAGTCCCTTTTGCTATATAACTTTATATACTGTACTTGTACACAGATTTGTTTAGCACGTACTGCAATCCCCTGCACTGTAGAAAACTGCACTTTATTGACAGAATGTAACTAATACACTTTGACAAACTTTTTTTTTCCAGAGTAACATAAGTCATTACACTGTGCATATTATACCTTTTTTCAGTTGCCTTGGATAACCATGTCAAACAAATAACAAAGAAGTAGCTTTTCCTAATAGAATTTGATGAGCCTGCTCAACATGGAACAAATGAGGTTTAAAGAAAATCTTCATATGTCTAAAGGGAGTTGTGGTTGCCATTGATTTAAATGGAACAACTGTACAGTACCTTCTGTAGAAATGTCTTTAATGAACACCAGAGATGGCTGGCCTGGCAAAGTTCAGAGCCGCTCAGTTATGAAAAATCAGGCAGGGACATTTAATTATTCTGCACTATGTGTTCAGAGCTATTATCTACCATTTGCCATGGCAACATGAAATATTGTTATGTACATCCTAAATATTTATACATACATACTTTCTAGCTTGACTACAAATGTCAGTTGCTCTGCATGACCTCATTTGTGAACACTGTACGTCTGCCGATGAGTTTATACCATTGCTCAGACACTTAAGGGTGATGTAATGATTTCCCAGAAAATGTAGCTCTAGATCGAGAGCTTTAAAGTTGTAAAACAAAAAGGTGATGTTTCTCCGCTTTAACAAGACAGTTTTGTCTTGTCTTGTTCTGCTGTGCATCTTTGTATTTCTTGTCTGTGACACAGCATGAGATCAGACTTTTTCTGCCTGGGCTCTCTTTATGTCTAAGAGTTTTCAGAAACGGTTTCTAAACCTGCCACGTTGTTGTCAAAACTCGCAGGCAAGTGGGAGGACAGCGCCATGTTGTGGCACTGTACTGAAATTTGTAATGGACAAGCAATTCACCCTACTCCTGCATGAAGTCTGCAGAATAAGTCATTTGTGAAGATAAAGGTGAATATTACATCATAATTCCATTATAATTATACTACAACAGTGTAGCAAAACTTACATCCATGATATGCTAAACATGAGAGTACATTCAAGCTCATTCTTGATGTGTGTCCCTTATCATACTCTTTCTTGCAGTGCTTTGGCAGAATTAACATAGAAAAGAAAGACAAGTGAACTTTTTTCAGTGCACAAACTGCATTTTTTTTTCAGGATTCTCCATCGTGCTTATTCTTTTCCTAACTGAGGTGAAAAACCCCAGAGAGCAGCCCGAGGATAAGAATAGTTCAGAACGAGAAAGTGGCCTGTGCTGTCGAGCTGTAGTTGTGACAGCCAGGACAGCAAGCAGGGCTGTGATGAGCACTTCTTTTCTAATATGTGGCTGTGTTTCTGAACCTAGGTGGAGATCACTCAGGCTGTGCTCAGCATTGGAAGACCGTGATTAGGACGTAGTCGAATGACATGCAGCCCCAGGTAATGCCTTTGGCAGGAGTGAGATGACCACAGCATCATACAAGCTTACAGTACAATACTTATCAATCAATCAATCAATCAATCAATCAATCAATCAATCAATCAAGGTTTATTTATCAATGCATGAACAGTACACCCACACAGCGGTGTTGTTGGCAATGAAATGCTTTATAAAGCATCTTCCACCTATCTGCATTTGCTTCTGTTGTTTTCAGCTTGTTGAACTTGTATTGCTAAAACATTTCACCTTGCCTTTAAAAAATTTAAAACTACAATTAAGTTAAAACAAATTACAACAGAAGATACTACAGCTTGGCAAGCCAAGGACTGTCCCAGACTCGACCCCAGTTGCTTAATGATGGTAATGTTTATGGCACCACCCTTGGCACTGCCTGGCACAGTTGGACCTGTGCTTGCCCTCTAGAGTGAGGCTCTTAAAATGAGCCCCAGATGAATGTGTTCTTGATCTTTGCCACAGCTGAGCAGGCCCATCCTTGCCAGTGTTACACAACTTAATTCTATCCACTTCTTCTCAAAAGCAGCCCTGGAGACTGTTGGGCACAGGTAAGTCATGTAGCTCCGATTTAAATCTGCCCTTTCCAGTTTGTGGATTTTTTTCCACTCTGGGCCAAAACGTTTGAACCAGACGAGCCCCCTTCCCCACTGTCACCTTCAGACACTTATTCTCTGGTGCTGGTCTTCAGAAACAGAAAAACCCGGGTGGCTTGTGTTTAAAAGACCAGCTCCACTAAAGAAGGACAAAACAATGGAGGTTCAACAGAAGAGGACATTTTTGTAACGATAGAGAGGTTACAGCTGGGCTGTGCCAAGACACAGGTTAAAGAAACCCATTTGAGTAAAATTCCAAAAGTTGTTTCAGTGGAAGTCATTCCCCCAAGTCTGCTGGAAAAGTGCATTTGGATTTTAATTCCACCTGAAAGGATGTGCTTTTAAAACAAACAAGGCGGACAGCAACAGAGAAGAAGAAAAAATAAACTAGTTGTGGACAGGCTTAAATTTCCATTAAAATAGCCCGAACTCTTAACAACAAAAAGCGGCTGTGCTGATTTATCTAGATACAGTTTCACAAACTGTGAGAAAAGCGGGATCTTCTCATGACCCTGAGGTACAAACACACACAGAAAGAGTAGGAGAGTCTCTCCCAGATAAACACACAGAGGAGGAGGCGGGGAATGGGTTTCCAAGGAGACCAGGGCAATTGTACCATTACCCTGCATCAATCTGGTGACTTGACTCCCCCCCACAGCCCTCATTTCCTTCACAGGACCTCACTTTTTCAGAATGGCTGCGATGGGCAATTAATTGCCACATAATGAGCCTGCCTTTACAGCCTTGTTTGTGTATAGCCCTTTTCTCCGGCCTTGCAAGGGAGACAATTAAGGAGGTGGAACACCACTGCCGAAAAGTTCGTTTTCCATAAATTAGTAGCCTCTCCCCCTGAGCCGCAGATAAAGGGCTAATTAGTACCCTGAAGAGGCAGTGAGGTTTATGTCTGTGTTTTTTTTAGCCACATAGAAACCTCTGTAAGAGTTCAGACTGACCACACTGCCACACACACTTTTTAAAGCAGAAACCCAAATGTGTGCTGTTGTTTAAGTAAGAAGCAGAAACTATGTATATACAGTAGCTTCCTCCATGTTATGTTTTTCAGAATACCTTATCATCTTCCTGTAGTAACATCTGGGCTGAGGAGTGTAACACTTTTTTCAGGTCTAAACAATGTCTAACTTTGGCAAATATCTTGGCAATAATATAAATATATATAGAACAGCAAGAGTGAGACTTCAATGCTTGTTTATTAAAAAAACTGCTTATAAATATAAATTATTATTCAAAATACCAATCAACCAAATGTAATCATTATTAAACTAGAGAAATGCACATTACGTAGAATATAATACATTAAAGTGGCTGGTAATTTTCTGAATTGCAGAGTAAAGAGAAGCAAATGAAATGGACAAAATGTAATGCCTAATTAACTCATTTCAAAGGTTTAGATTGCATAATTCTATAATTGGTTTCAGAAACCGGTTTGCATTCATGCAGATGTTTGTGAGGCCTACTGTTTCTGAAGGCTCTCCGGACTGTTTGTGCATGTCTGTACTCACAAGGTGGTGTTTGGGACTTGGACCCACTAAGTAGCCAGTGCTGCCCGGAAATCTGCATGGAAAACCCCATAGTTAATTAAAAATTTGTTTATTAAAGGTTAAGGGAAAGGGGTTTGTTAGCAGAAGGTTTCGTGTTCAAGCTTTGTCTTTGCAACCTGCTGTTTGCTGCCTTGAGTGAAATGTATGAATCTCTTTGTACTCTTTTAGTTTAGCTGTAAAACTTACTTATTATCGTCACCGACCTGGTTATTTCATTGATTTTTTCTGGTCTCAGAGCATTCTTGCTTGAAACGTTGTTGCTAAATGACACGTCAGGGAAACCCTGTTCCTTCTTGAGCTCTTTAACAAGGTGCGGGATGTGTTGTTTCTGTATCCCTGTGTTTGTGAACCTGCAGAGGCAGGTGGAAATTCTGGATCATTCCCACGGCTCCCGGATTGTCTTCTCCGATGACACCCTGAACGCACAGCGCTTCTACCCTTCTCCCCCTGCCCCCCAGCGCTGGACTTCTCGGTTCTCCCCAAGGGCAGCAATGACAGAGAATTTTCCCAAACTAGAAGACTTCATCCCCGCTCACCTCTACTCCGATCCTGCCCAGGGCGTGGGGCTGTCACCAGGGCTGCCCACCCCACCCCTAAGCCCCTCCCACACTTCTTCCCCTGGTCACGGACATCAGCCAGAGCCGCAAAAAGCAAGTTGACTGCTGCTTCCCCTTCCTTTCTCTCCACTGACTTGAATCCTGTAGACAGTCATGAAACTAGAGCACGTGGGAAGGCACTGGCAGTGCTGGATGTAAAGACAGCTGAGTCAGTTCACTCACATAGGAAGTGACCCCTGCCTTCAAGAGCTTCGCTGCGTCTATGGAGCAGTTCATTTTTTATGCATGTACTTGTGTTTTCAGAATCCACACTGTGCGGCAATGGCGCACAATATCGCAAGCAGGGTCTGCGCAGCAGACAGACCGGCCCGTGTTTATGCTGGGCTGTCAGCAGCCTTAACCACCCTGCCTTGCTCTCAACACTGAAATCGGAATGCAAAACTAGAAACATCTGATAGTCTTTAAATTTGTTTGGGAAACTGCATGAAATTAGAAAGCACTGTTTGCATCCAAATATTGTAAACAGTGATGAATACACTACAGCCTCATATGATGATGAATTTGTACAATAGTTCTAGGATTTACCGTATATGGGGATAATTCATGACAATTCATTCATGTTTTTATACCTCCCAAAACAAATTGTTCCTAGTTTTGGGACTCAGTTTAAAACCTTGACCTATTGCAAGCATTCCATCCCTGTTCTCTAGGGTAGTGCAGCTCCCATAAATACATAAAGACAAAATAGAGAATAGCAGACAACTTAAATGCATCTGCTGTAAATACAATCATGGCATCAGAAAACTGTGCCACCTTGTGGTAACAACGACACATTACACCTAGTCTGGGTGGCTTCTGACAAACCACAGTTTGTTCTCGAACAGAAGTTGTTCGGTTAATCAATTGAGACAGATAATTTGCTTCTCTGTCTTCCTCTGCATTCAAAATAAAGTGTCCTTCTAAAGCAGATTATATACATGCTTTTCTTTACCTGCTTAGTGTTGTGATATTATAAGCCTGTAGGTTTAGTAGCTTGTTTTCAGCCCATGAATTACTCATGATTTGGGGAAGCAAGGAATAGTAAGCAACAAAAAAAAAACTGTTCAAACGTTTCTATAGCAGTTGCCATGTTTTAAGTTTTTAGGTTTTGTTTCACGCTTTCAACTTGTAGAACTTATTGAACTTATATTGTAAGATTAATGTTTTAAGCTTTATTTCTAGAAAACCAGGAGCAAGTTTTTAAAGCAAAACGTTTGAAAATAATTACCTTAGCGATTGAGGAAGCATCTTCAAACGATGTCAATTTATGGATCATCAGCACTTCAAGCATTTTGCACACGATTCTTCCACCATACTGTACCTCATATTAGTTTTAGTCCTGTAATTCTAACCAGGTAACAGAAGGTAACATAAGAAGAGGCAGACCTAGAAAGAGATGGATAGATTGTGTGAGAAAAGATATGGAGGTATGTGAAGTGAGTGAGGAAGATGTGCTCGACAGAGACAAGTGGAGAAGAGCAACCAAAGCAGCTGACCCCAGGACAGTCTGGGACAAAGGCAGTGAAAAAGAAGAAGAAGAATTCTAACCAGTGCAGCTCCATGTGTCAGCATCTGACTTCTTTGTTTGCTTTTCTCTTTTAGGTCATGGATACCAGTGTGGCTGGCTCCATCACCCTCAACTTTGGGTTCAATGACACCCTGTCCCAGTCATCCAGTACAAGGGTATCCCAAAATGGTACCGACCAACACGTTCTCAAGACGCATGGTACGTCTATAGCAAAATATAGTGAATGATAGAAGAGGGGGTACAGGGGATGATGACTATGCTAAGAGATCTATTTTACGGTATCAAAGCCAAAGTTTATTTTTCAAATATTGTTTTTCTGCACTAATATAATGACTCATCGTTTCTCAGTCTGACTGGGGTGGTCTGCTACACAGTGAAACATCGACCGGGGCTTTTTAAAAAAAGTGACCCCGAGGCACTTTTTTGCACAAAGGGCTGAACTATTTTGTTGAGAGAACACTGGCTTCTCTCAAGAAACGGTTGAATAAGATCCTTGGATCAATTAGATTAGATCAATTTGATCATTGGATCAATGGTATCAAACTACCAAAACAGCCTCATGGCATTTGTATCTTTTCCTATGTTCTTGTGTGCATGAGTGTATTGTTCCACCATCCTTACATGGGTGGAACTGAGTGTATAGTGCTACCAAAGTGTGATGTAATCGTCTGGGCTCTCTCTCACTGGGAAGGGACACTGCTGAATGGCTCTGGCACAGTGCTGGGCACTGCAGGCTGGCGGGACATAAACTCCGCCCCCTGGGGGGGACCTCCAGCACAGATCCTGGGAAGCAGCCCTGCCAGCGCCCTGGCACAGACTCCCAGCCTGCACCATAGCAGGCTGGCCTCCGATGGATTCCCCAACAGCATCCTCCAGACAGGACAGGCCCTGGAGAAACTCCCACCCAGTTCCGAGCCAAGGACTCTGTCAGCTCAGAGACCGCCAGGCAACTCTGGGACCCTCCACACAGAGGAGAGGTGGGTGAAGTTTGCTGGCATCGGGCCCGTGGATGAAACAGGGATGCCCATCGCCTCCAGATCGGTAGGTACAGTAGAGCTACGTCTATATATCTATCTTTATATGTCAAGCTGTGGGCAATGGGAGCTATGTTATGGATGCTATTTAATTGGTATTCTTCAAGAAATACCATGCTACAGCTTTTGGATCAGGAAGCTAACTTGAAGTACAAGTTCCACCTTTTTTTTTAATCTATTCCTCTTGATTGGGCATGCAATCTGTTCTAAACAGATAAATCTAATTCTAAACAGGCTAATCTAATTAGCACAAAACTAGTTCTAACAAAAAGCATTATCCATATATGATTTTTATACCAAGCATGGTTCTCAAGATATTCACAACACTTCCCTTTGTTGCTCTCTATCTGAAATTGACTATTTTCCCTTTTATGCAGCTATATGTCTGTTAAAGTGAGAAACAGGACATCACTTCACTGGTTTGCTATAATAACTGCTTTTAAATGCACTAACTCGCACAGCATTCCACGGGCATTAAACATACTTAACACTGGAATGGTGTATAAGCATGAATTATGTGGAGCGCCACAGATGATAGGGATAATAATGGCTTCTTTCTTTCCCTTTATGCCTGTTTGAGTTTCTCCCACTGTTGATTTTACAAGACTTTCACATCTTTTCATCAGCTTACAATCTTCTCTTTCCAAGAACTGGGTAAATTCTCTCCCCGTTCAGAGTTAAGGGATTAAGAAACAAACAGGCCTGGCTGTTGTCTTTTCCCTCTGTGCCGTCTTGCATTTCAGTTCGGCTTTTATTTCTCTTTTCTCTTCCGAGCCATTGTCTCTCCTCGTCTCTCAACTCCCACCCGTTTCGTTTTTTCTCTTTGTACGGCAGAGTGTGAACAAGCCCAGAGACTGGTACAGGAGCATGTTCAAACAGATCCACAAGAAACCAGAAGGTAAGGAGCACTTCCTGGGCTATTTGTTAAGAGAGAATTCCTGTATGTCAGTGGCAGCTGTCAAAAGCGGATCGAAGGCCAGATTACTCCTGGAGCCAGGTAGTGAAGGAAATCCGAGAACTTTTCAGGGCTAATAATGACTCCCAGGTAGTCGGGGCCGCCCGCATTGTGATACCTAAACAGTGGTTTTAGTGGTCTGACACTTCAGTCTTGATTTTCTGATCTCTCAGTTACCTTGATTGATCTTTTTGAATTGTGTGTCCCGCTCTTTTAGAATTGGGTGAATTGAAGGAAGAGTTTATTAAATGTTTCCAGGATTCCCAGTCTTGGAGGCCCACACACCTGCCGATTTGTGTTCCAGCTGGGTTTTTCACTCAATTGGCCGAACACGTTTTTTTTTTGTTCGTCAGCTGAAGATTTTTAAGTTGCTTATGAAACACAGCAGTTGAAAGGCAACTTCCAAAATGTTTCAAAGCTGAAAAAAATGGAATAATTCAAATTGAATTAATTGAGGGTTTGAGAGCTTAACTTAATTAACTTGACTTGACTGATATTTAACTGAGAACGTGATTGGAATAAACACCAATTGAGCTGGGGGCTGGGGGTCCCCTGGACTCAATAATTGGACCCATTGAGAGAACAAAATCAGCTCAAATAAAATCCCAAAGATACTGCAGGAATGTAAGAGTTAAGCTGGAAACTCTTGATGGGTGTTTCAGCCATTAGTCTTGGGATGAGGTTTTGCTACCCCACCTTAAAAAATCTGTTTGGACTGTGTTGATCTCTGTTGTCTCATGGTATCTCATTGCTCCAGGAAGCCGGTGCATTCTCTGTTAATTTGATTTCTCACGTTTTGTCCTTCATTGCAGAGTTTGATTTTGATGACAGTGGGCCTCGTTCTCCTGATGGTGAGTATTCAGAATAAACATGTCAACACAAGCAGTTAGTCCGAGCTTCCTATAACCCGGGTATAGATTAGGTTCAAAGGAGGGCTTTTCTTCTGAGGTAAGGAGTACAAAACTGTATCCTGATGAAGCCTTAGCCCTGGGGTATCCAACCCTGATCCTTGAGAGCCCCAGTCCAGTTAGTCTGCTAGGTTATGTGTTTCTGAATTTAGGGAACATCTTTAAATTATTGCTAAATTAAGCAAATCCTGTATTCAGTTAGAAGAATTGTGGTCCTTAAGGACTGAGGGCAACTAAGACTTTAGTCCTAAATGATTATTCAATTTCTTAATTTAACAAATCACGTGCTTACCTCATCACAATTCAATTGTTTAGAAATTGTTGATGTAATGGTGTTCTGTAAATCCTGCTGCACTGGACTTTCCGGGACCAGAACTGGACCCTCCTGACTTAGCTGAATCATCCAGTCTTTGGAGTGGTTCTTACAGGGCATCCCAGGAGGCCTTGCCTGGATTTGGTTGGTCTCAAGGATGACGGGAGTGCCCGCTCCTGTTGGGTAGGCAGTAAATGCAGAAAGGCCCTTGGGTGGGGTGACCTTTGCGTTCTGTTTTTATTTCAGAGCTTCATATCACACTAACCCTTAGTTGCCTAAGTGATGATACTGTTGATGGCTGCATTTTACCAGTCAGAATTGGGAAGTTTGCTGAAATGGATGTGCCAATGTTTCCTACTGTAGATCTAGACCATTTGCTATGCCAGGACAATAAGCAAAGAATTCAGATCAAACCAACTGTAATTTGGGCAGAGCAAATATTAATTCATATTTGATAATAATGCCTCCAGGGTTTACTGACTCTTATGAAAAGGGGAAGAGGATTGCCTATGTCCATGGCAAAGGCAGGGCATTCTATTAACATCTCCTTGGGAAGACAGAACCTCTTATAGTACAGTGCCTGCTGTACAACTCCCATGGTCTGAATCCTGTGGTCTAGACTGGATATTGAATACTCCTTATGGTTTCATTCAGCTCCACTTTATACAGCTTAGCAAACTGCTGAATTTTTGTTTTTTGGCCTCCTGCTTAAAGTAGGCTAGGTCTAGTTCTGCTCATTGAAAGACAATTGAGTTCACTGCTCTCCAAGGGGAAGTGGCTACAGTATCACATTTTTCTTTTTACATGTACTGTATATACTTTAGTGACCATTCCTTTCCAAGTCAGGCTTTGGTCATCTACCAGTATGTCACAGACAAGATTGACAGGCATGTTGCAATTATTTCCTTCCCCAACTCCTCCAGCTCTCCTTATTGAGTACCACCATAGGAAAACAATATCCCTTCCACTACATTCCTCTGGGATTCACTTAAAAGCTAAATACATAGAAGAAGTATGTATAGAAGAAGCAGAAAAGCAACTTATAATATTTTGCTATTCTTGAAAAGCTTTACTTCTTATTTTATTTCACTAAGAAAACCATTTTCCCAGGAAACAGTGAAAGCAGAGTCACCACTCATTTCCTGGCTAACAGCTTTGTTTCACATTGATGCCTTCTGCACTGCTCCAGGGGAACCCTGTACCTCCAGGCGCCTCTCTCCTCTTGAGACGGTAGACAGACGCAGCTCGGACAGAGACCCCTTTGCCCGCACTCTGTACGGCTCCCTTCCTGACTGGTAGGTGGCCACGAGCCTAAAGTCACACAGCTGTTCCAGCTCCATCCTTCCAGGTTGGAGAAGGCCTGGGACAGCCTCACTGCTCTGTCTTTAATCACACGGCAAAGCAGCAACGTTTTGAACTGTAAAAAACTGCTCACATCTTCAACACCACTGTGAGTCTATGCAGGCAGTATTTTTCCTGATAAGTACACCAGTGGAATGAAGGTAAGAGCTTGGAATTCTGTCCAGTTGGAAAGTTCTCCTTTTTGTTTTTGCTTTCAGTTCTACTTAATTGTTTAAAACTGAATATAGTGCTGTGGCACTCGACCCAGGGGACCTAGTCGATTATCCCAGGGGACCTAGTATAGGGGGTGTGCACCAGGATTTGAGGGGGTCTCAGGTTAGCTAGGATCCTCAGTCGATTGAACACAGGTGGCCTCCGGACATTAATAATAATAATTATTATAATAATAATTGCTTACACTTATATAGCGCTTTTCTGGACACTCCACTCAAAGCGCTTTACAGGTAATGGGGATCCCCTCCACCAACACCAATGTGCAGCATCCACCTGGATGATGTGACGGCAGCCATAGTGTGCCAAAACGCTCACCACACATCAGCTATCAGTGGGGAGGAGAGCAGAGTAATGAAGCCAATTCATAGAGGGGGATTATTAGGAGACCATGATTGATAAGGGCCAATGGGAAATTTGGCCAGGACGCCGGGGTTACACTCCTACTCTTTTCGAGAAACGCCCTGGGATTTTTAATGACCACAGAGAGTCAGGACCTGGGTTTTGTGTCTTATCCGAAGGACGCCGCCTGTTTACAGTATAGTGTCCCCCTAACTATACTGGGGCATTAGAACCCACATGGGCCGCAGGGTGAGCGCCCCCTGCTGGCCCCACTAACACCTCTTCCAGCAGCATCCTTAGTTTTACCCAGGAGGTCTCCCATCCAGGTACTGACCAGGCTCACACCTGCTTAGCTTCAGTGGGTTACTAGTTGTAAGTTGCAGGGTGATATGGCTGCTGGCATGTGACATTGTGACATTGTCAGAATGTGACATTTGTTATCTGTGGCTTTGTGGCATGATCAGGAAGGACAGGTTGTATTTTCTGATTAGATAAAACAAATATATATATCTGACCATAAAGGTGAGAAATGTTTTCACATGACAACAATCATTCTCTTTTTATTAATTCAAAGTAAGTAGCATTTGTTCCTCTGTATGGGGGTTTGGTGCTCTTGGATCTCAGAGATGCATACTGTATGCTGTATATTGGATCTAGCTGAAAGGAAAAGACATGGGACAAGGAAAACAAGATAAGATCTGTCAGGACAGGCAGGAGCAAGGAATCCACGATAAAGCAGCTGTGCTTCTTGTTTTTAAGGAGTGAGCTGGGGCCTGGAAACACACAAACACTCCAAGGCAAACAGCCCCCAGAGCCGAAGAGCATATTCGACTACGAACCAGGAAAGACTTCGACTCTGGGAAGCGAAAACCAGGTAAGATGACTTGCTCTCTCTCAGCATTTCACAATCACCATTGTTCCTGCACCGGTAACAGCGTGGTTTTCACATGGATACGAATGATTCAGCGTGATTTGCTGAAGTCTGACTGAGACATCCAGATCATTTCCTGAATATATTTTATAGGCCCAACAACCCATTCTACAACCCATTCTATGTAAACCTTGTGAAAAGCCATATCTCTGGAGATCCCAAAACAGGTTTTGAAATCCCATTGTGGCCTAGTTGTTAAGCTGACCTCTGTCTAAAAACCATGCTTAAATGTGAGCACAGTCAAGCTACTTGGTTAGAGGTTGGACTACTGCTTTTTCCCCAGGAGTCTTATGCTAAAGAACCCCAGAGAACCCCAGTTAAATTCGGGGGGTTGAAGCAATGTCCTGCTGTATACTGACAGGATGAGAGAACTGAATTTGTTTAGTCTTAAACAGACAAAACTATAATACAAGTATTGAAAATCCTCAGTCAACCAGTGGATGTCAGTAGAATAAACAGCAAAATGCCAACCAGAGAACACAAGTGAACACTAGGAAAAAGTGCATTTAATGGCAAGGAGACACCTTTTTACTGGACGTGAAGGTTGTTCAAGTGTGGAACAAGCTACCCAGTCATGTTGTTGAAGTCTTTACGATGACATCCTTGAATTGATTAGCTACTGACCAAAGAACGGTCCAGATGAGCCAAATGGCGTTCTCTCATTTATAACCATTCTTATGTTCCTATATCAATGTCTTAACTCTTCGAAAATAATATTTCTTCCTAAAATACCTCTAAAACAAAATGCAAAGCTGCTCTATTTAAATTAAAAAGTGCCTATTTAAATAGCAACCAAACCTCTAGAGAAAATATATACTGCAGGACAAAAAACTGCTCCTTAGCATTCTACAGAGAACTGTTTTACTTGAAAGTACAGGAAACGTAAAGATTTCGAAAATGCATAGTGACTATGCAGATTGGACAATTATTAGTGTTCTATTCATCGGTTTTGCATTCATTGCACTACTGTTAAAATTTGCCTTTGCTGTACCCATTGGGTTGGGCAGCAATACCAGGATAGCTGCTGGTGCTTTGTCTAGTATAAACAAGCTCCTGTTGCCTAGCTGTCTGACGGTGTGGACGAGCCCAAGCTTGCGCTACCTGCCTGCACAAGGGCTAAAATCACAAAATCTTGAGCCTGTTCACCAAATGCAAGAAGGGATCCTGCAGGTTTATTCAGTGAAGAGTGTGGAATTTAAACTGACAAATTTCACCAGTGATCTTGGGATTTTGTGGGTGTTGTCATTTCCATTAAAGATTAGGAACTGTAAGCTGATTTAATCATGCTCTTCAATACAGCAGCGCTAGAAGACCCAGTGTACACCCTTGTGCTACTAATTCCAGACATTTCCTAAACTAGATTAGTATTAAGGTCTGGATCCTGATTAAATTACTAGATACTCTACATTTATTTGGTAGTAATAGTTTTATTGAAAATAAACACATATCTAAACATCCATTTCTATGAAAAAGAGTCAGCTATTTTTGAAATCCTTACAATGGCTTTGTGTAGGTCCCAGATATTTAACCATATTGATCAATTCTTCCTGCTACTATATGTTGTATAGGGATATGCAACTCAGTATATGACCTTCAGGCCACGCTACATTAGGTACCATTTGAAATCTCTAAATTTTTTCGGAAGCTTATCATTTGCCCAGGCAATATGGAGAAGAAAGGGCTTCATTTGGGAGTGCTTTAAATGATTCCTGTCAACATCCCACATCTACAAAAAAGTGGCTATTTAAATAGCAATTGGATATGGCTATTTCTGTCTGAAAAAAAGACATCATTGTTCCATACCCTATATTAGTCTGAACCTGGCTGAGTTGTCCTGTGATTCAGATTATCTCATTAACTGATTGTAGGTATCTAACGCTGGGTAGAACATTCCCTGATTTAATTTCTGTAGCTCTTTCCTGTTTCTTCACATAGAGAGCATAGCATCATGATAACGCAATCATGATTCACCGGCTGGTTTTCACAGTCCATATCAGGTGTTGTATTCTCAGGAGATGACCTCATAGTCTTTGTGTTGTTTTCATTGCGGAGATGGAGCTGGCTGTGACAACAGCTTTGGCATTGAGACTACCTCATCATATAGTATAAAGGAATTTCAAGGGAAAAACAAACTAAGAAAATTGCAGCTATGTTTTTTTCATCTTCAGCATTTCGTCTGCTGTAAAGTGCTTGCTTGCTCCATGTCCTTTCCTGTGTTTCGCTGTGAGTATTTTGGCAGGTTCAATTCAACAGACTGAATTATACAGTCTAACCTGCACATTTTCATTTCTATAAAACAACCAGATTTTTGACCTCATGCAATATAAGCCTCAGGCGGTCCCAGTCAGACTGTTAAGGGTTTCCTCAGAATATGTATGCAGGATGGAATCTGCCTTCTGTCTTTGCTGAATTAATACTTCAATCACTAGTATAGCATTAAAAGAAGGAAACCAGATTTGAGAGACAGCTGTTTAAGAAGGTAAAGAGCCAGATTTGGAAGAGCAACTTGTTTCTGTGATGGGATGGAAAGTATTTGCAAGCCGCCGTTGAGCAAGCTGTGTCTGGGAATGTATTCCATTCTAGAGGGCAGTCCAGTAATCCTGCTTTTCTCACTTCTGTACCTCAGAAGGAAGAATCTCCAAAACATCTTTTGAAGGAGCCTCGCTTGCTGCCTATAGAGGTGAGTTTCAGATGTGTTGACTAGAAACCTGACCTTCTGTGGTTTGTCGGAAAGAGAAGATTGAGAAAACTGAAGTTTTCTTGAGCAGCTCTTTTGTTTCACACTGTCCACTACATTTTAAGGGTCTTCAAAGGTAAAAGGCCTCCGCACAGAGAGAAGAGTGACATTTTAAAACTCCGGGGTACGTTAGTGTTGCCTGGTAACAGCTTACTGTTGTTTTCAACTGGTGAGGGTGGCAATGAAGTTGAAGTTTGATCATCAGATTGATAGGAGATTGCTCCAGATCTCTTGAGCTGCGCAGTGTGAAAAGCGGAGTTGTAATAGGTTCTGGTTCTGTGCTTCTTCAATCATCCTGTTAAAGAAAGAGATCGACTACAAAAAAAAAACCTGAATAGCCATTTTTTGGTTCAGTTTGAGGATGCAACGTGGCATGTCGGTAGGAATTGTAGCTCTTGGATCTAAGTCTTAGTTCCAATCTGGAGTGGAGTTTGCATTTGTTTTCCCTATGACTGGGTGGGTTTCTCTCACAATTCAAAGAGATGCAGCATGAGTTAATTGTTGTCTCTAGGTATGTCACAAAGGAATCTATTTAACCTCCCTTTTTAGAAACATGGCAGAATGACTCCCACACTCAATGATCTGAGGATGTTTGGGTTTTTCCACATCTGATTTTAATTATTAACATGAACGAATTATTTAATAATAAAACACTTGTGGAGGTGTT
Source organism: Lepisosteus platostomus (assembly GCF_059453375.1). Lineage (NCBI taxonomy): Eukaryota > Metazoa > Chordata > Actinopteri > Semionotiformes > Lepisosteidae > Lepisosteus > Lepisosteus platostomus. The sequence goes on from NC_142613.1 coordinate 5,785,594, forward strand.
TCTTAATCATTTGGTAATATTTCCTGAAATGTTTAAATTGTTGTGCCACTTTTCGTTGGCGCTGGAAACATTCTGGTGAAATATCTGCATTGGGCCTTGTGGGCTCTATGAAACTTAACTGTGGATCATTATTGAGTATTATGTTACTGCTGCATTTCTAAAAAGACCAAAGGGAACTAATCACCGTTGTGTTTTACGGTGGTTTACAGCAATCACAGGCCTGTTAACTGTGGTTTGGGATTTTGGATGTTAATGTGTGTTTCCTGTGTAATCACTGTCCCTTCTCTCACCTGTTCCACCCCATGATGCTCTGGCCAGATCACCTTGGCCAAAGAGCTGAGGCAGTTTGAGGCCGAGCTGGATTCGGAGATCCAGGGCCTTGAGAGGCGCCTGTCTCAGAAACGGGAGCGCCGAGGCCAGGGTGAGGTACTGAGCCCATTGTGTCTTCTGTGCCAGAGGAAGCGCACGCTGCACGCTGCACGCTGCACGCCGCACGCGGCCGCAGGCTCGCACGCCAATCAGATCACCCCCCCAGAGAGATACAGCAAGGAGGCGGGCCTCTCACAGGGTCAGCCAGGCCAGGCAGTCCAGCCGGAGCTAGCATGGGGCCATAGCCGCCAGCCAGCAGTGTAGCACATTCACATCAGTCCCACGCTCCCGGCATTGCGTCTCTGACTGGTGCGCACTGCTTCACAGAGGCGCGCTCGCTTCACGGCTGCCGTCTCAGCGCCGGTGGTTTGGAATCCCAGCCGGGGGCATGGAGCAAGTCAGACGTGAGAGTACTGGGAAACGGGGATGATGGGTTTCAAAACTGAGCAGCTGTCTGTTCTGAAAGAGACACAGTATGCAATTCATTTCTGATCCAGTTTCTTTCCGAGCGTTTTGGTCAAAGTGATTGCTGGATGCTGGCCTCTCAAACAACCCCTAGGGCATCGCAGGGCCTTCTGATTTGTGCTCCAGCTACTTAATTAGAAGAGGTGTTTGAAGAACTGGCCACATTTAACTCTCTGTGGGATATTATAAAAGAATGGCCTAATTTAATTATCAATGAAGTAATAAATATTTCAAAATGAGGAAATGTGTTAATTAAGTAATTGAGACCTCAAGTTGGGATGAAATCCAGAAGAACCCAAAGACCTTTTAAGACTAAAGTTTGAGATGGCCACTCTGGGCTGGTCTAATGCTGTATTTCTCTGGGGAAGAGAACACAACTGTACTCTGATCACACGCTGCTTGATTTTGTTACAAATGCAATCTTGGCTGTCTCGGAAGCTCACGTGCATGCCTGCCCAATCCCAGCTTGTCTAATATGACAGAAACTGAAGGATCCTGTTGGATGAAGCCAATCTTGTTTTCTGGATAAAGCGTCTGTGCTGGCATTTCGATTTTCTGGGTGCCTTAAACCAACTGCTTTCACAATTTCTATTAATCATGAAGCCAAGGTTAATGATGAGCACAGCAAAAAACAATGCACAACAAAACTGTCTTGCTTTCCAGTCTTTTTTGCACCTTTTTTTTTTTTACAGAAGCATGAGAAGGACATCTAACACCAGGGCTTTTTTGTGATTTTATTAGACCATGTTCCATTTAAACAGAGCTTTAAATCCCTTTGCTTATTTGCTATGATGAATGTGCAATAATTTTGCAATTGTGCTTTGGTTTTCCTCTACACTGTACACTCATATTCCTTGCCTTCATAGTTTTTTTCCTATATCTCAACAGCCTTAGCCTATGATAATACTATGCCATATTACAGCACTGATAATTATGTACTGTGGTATTATTTTCTGTAGCATTCGTGTAGCAATGCAAAACATGAGTATGGTAATACCCTTGTAAGGAAAAATTGTGGAAAATCTCAATATGTGCTCATAACTATCCAATAGATTTACTATGGTAAATGTCCAAAAGGATTTGATGCTTTCTTCTAGCAGTGTCTACTCTGCACTGGATTGGGTGACACATGGGCTCAATGCCCCCAGATTTGGGAAGCTGATTGTGAAGTTGTCTCCTTCATGTCTTCACCCCTGTTTCTCCTTCTCCTTCCCCCCCTCCTTTTTTCCTTTGCAATTGTTAAACCTAATCTCTTCAACCCACATTTTGACTATTTTGCAGTCCTGATTATATCCTCCCTCTTCTCCAGATTCTAATAGTTCTTTTGATCTTGTTTCTCGTGTCTCTTCTCCTATCTCCTGCCAAATCCTGCTGTACTCTGCCTGCATACCCTTTCTGCGTGAGTCCTCTGTGTGGTACTACTCTGTGGAGCATAGGACCCAGGGGAGTGTTCTTTCCCTATTTGGGAGTGTCTACGAGGAGCAGGCTCCTGATCTGCTGGGATTTTCTCTGCTCATTTCCACAAGGGGATAGGCTCCTTGGAAGTTTCGGTCTGAGCTCCTGTTTTTTTTTTTCAGAGAGCGGGGAAAAATCAAAGCCCAGCTAAAGTCCAACCAGCAACCAACACACAGGACAGCAGGTGAGTCCTAGTCTGAACAGGTTCCCTGGCTTGTATCAATGTTGACTGTATAGCCATGAAATTGGAGCAAAGCTTCTCTTTTGGGGAAGATCCTAAAAGGCTGGTATTCTTCATCTTAAAGCTGAATCTTTAAGCATGTTTTGTAAGAAGGGCAGAAGGTTTCATCCGATGATTCAGGAGATGCTGTGATTTTCATTTTAGGATTCAGATTGTCTATTTTTAAAGCTATACTACTGACTTTAGACCTATAATTGACTCCAAACAGATTCATAAGTGAATCCATAACTTTAAAAGGCAGGGTGTTGTACAGTGGATCAGACACTTGTTACATAATGTGGAAGCAGCTTTTGCGGATGGATGTATTTAATTTGCTTTGAAGTTTAAAACAAATAACATAATGTATGTTTCTTACTGATTAACCAACTGTTTACTCACCAATGAAGTGAACATGCAGTATAGTACTGTAGTTTAACTAACCCAGGTTAGAATATGACCTAACTTATAGTAAAATGATATATCATCTTTGGTTCTCTTACACCATCAATATACTGTAGAGAAGACAAATATTAAAACATCCTTATCTGTGTGATTTTCACTTCATGCATTTTGTAAAGCATTTTGAGGGCAGTGATTTGGCAGCTTGCACTACTGATCAATCATTATGATTGTGATCAACACAATTACCATGATTGTGATAGCTGCAACTGTTTTTTAGAGGTTAATTGTGGAATTCTATGTTAAGATGTGGATAGTAAAGCAGTTAGGGAAAAGTCATAATGTAAAATTTTAAATTAAACCTGTTTTCCCTCCTTAGTTTGTTTCAGATCTTTTTTTTTAAGTATTCAGAAAGCCTTTTACATTTGCATATGCAGTGCCTTTTTGAGGTACTGCATTTGAAGAGGAAAAATCCTGATGTTACAAACAGAGAAAATAAAATAATGTTAAACTGCTTTGAGGCACTTTTAATTTGCATTCTGAAAATCTGATGCAGACTTATGCAGTTTTATTGGGTTGGGTTTTATTGGGTTTTTCTGTTTAGGAGGGGAATATTTGTAAGCATGGTGTGTTGAGTGAATATTCTTGTGTCTTTTAAGCTGCTTATTTTGCAATTGAGAATTGTATTTGTTGTCAGCAGTTTATCATCTCATGTATTAACAGTCGGGGGTTTCTGATATGTACTTCTGGTACTTCTCTTTAATATGGTTTAAGGCCACAATTCTACTTAAAATGGAAAGGAAGCTGTTAAAACTGGTTAATTAAATGGCAGCAAATTTTTAACTTTTTCTTAACTTTGTCCCGGTGCCATTCAGCAATAACAAGATCATATCTTCTAAATTGCTCAAGTTCAACTCTCCAAAGCCAGTTAATATACCAGGTGTGGTTATATGAACAGAAATAAAATGGATCTGACTTCACTCTCACAATCGCATTTCTGGCAGCTTTCTTTGTTGCTTGACCAAGATTTTTAAAATACAGCTTGTTATGTATTTTACTGCATTCCCAAAAGTTTGCTTGCCTTTGAAATAAAGTAGGTCATGTGAATTAGTTTCCACTTGAACACATATACACAGCCTTGACCCAAAATGAGTTAAAGAAGTTGGAGAAATGTCTTTGTTTATTCCAGATTCTTCAAGAAATATAATCATTTTGTGCTCTATTATAACCATCAGATTGGTGCTGTTCTGCTCAGAACACTTACAGAACAACTAAATGTATTGCACTGCCTCCTAAGGAAGGCTGTAAGATTATTGCCAGTATTGTCCTTATGGGTTTGACTACTCACTTTCTGCCTGGCTGGCCTCTGAGATGTCAAACTTTGCTTTGGCACCAATTTTACACATATCATTCCTGCAGGTTACCTGTGGGAATTCAAATGTATTTTTGTGTTAAAGGTTCTTTCAGTCCTCCAGTCTGTCAATACTGAGCCGAGATTCTTAAAGGAGTTTGATGTTGCTTTCTGTTCACTGCTCACTTAGTGCGATCCAAGAAAGGCTTTAGGTTGGCGAATATGGACACTGGCTTTTTTCAATTCATTGCCACTTTAAAATATTCTTCCTGTAAAGTCAAACTACAGCCTTATTTCTCAGATGGCCTTTCAAAGATGAGAGGGTAGTAACTGTGTTATTTGGTGAAGGTGCAGAACTTCCAGCAATTTTAATCCAGCAAAGTTGGTAGCACCATATTTAGGCTGTTTTAAGTTCCAGTTTTGAGCAATTCTCCTTTTTAACAAACAGGACAAAAAGAGCACATGCCCACACCCAGATTTATTATTCTTCCACAGAAATGGAGATTCCTAACCCCTCCTCCGTTCCCCTCCAAATCTGACACAGTATTAATGGGCAGCTCTGTACATCTTTTATCGCTAGTGTCAACACCCAGCTATCTGTGGATTTTTTTTTATGATTACATGCTTGGGACAGATGTTACCTTTAAGCATAATATCCCAGGAACGCTGCAGCTTTAAGAAACACTCTCAAGTTAATGGTTGAGCTTTTGGATGCACGCCCACATACCTGGCCTCTGTTAACCTTCCTAACAGACTCCTTAAGCCGATTACATTTTTCTCCTGTTTGGCTTGTTGTTTTTTTTCAGCAGGAATAGAACACTTAAACAGCCCTGGGGGGTGGATTAGAGATTTTTTCAAACAACCGTAGGCCCTGACACTGTCCTGGGGGTCAACGCCATCCCAGTTTCTGTCAGCTGTGCTTCCATCCAGTTTGATGTGGAGCCAGTTTTGGCTCCTTAAAGGGGAACTGCAGTCCCAGTTTCTATGACAGGTCATTAAATATTGGTAACAAAATAATTTCATTGACGGAATCTCAAAGTTAACAATTAATCAAGATTCTAAATTAATCACAAAATCAAGAACTCTGTGCAAATACTGTGTCTCTGCCATGTTGTCGCAAACAATACAGAGGATTGAATCGGCAGAAGGTCAGTCTTTTTCCTTTTCCAAGGGGTATTCAACTAGCCAACAGATGGATAATAAACAAGGGAACTGATGTCGGTCCCATCAATAAGTTTCTCAACGAGATGAATAAGTGAATAAGTGCAGGTTATGTAGCAGAAATGTTACTATTTGATCTGTATGTTGAGTTGACAAGTAGTATTTGTCGACAAAAACCATCTCAAAAGTCGAAATGTTGCATTCAATTCAATTAAACTCATTCAAATCGGCAGTCTAGATAAAGTATTTAAAAAACACGTCGCATTGTATGTGTCGCTTTCATAACATCATATAAAAATGAATACAGTAGCAAAATTTGCTTGCTTATTGTAACAGAAATAGATTGTTTTTCAAATATTGTTAATTTGGGATGTGGCACGTATATTGAAATACTACGCTTTGGAGTTTACGTGATTATGAAGACTGACGATTTGATATGAAATATGTAATATGAAATACAGTATATTTTAATTTCAGATATTGAACCAAAACTTGTGCTCAAGCCGGGTGCTCTTCCTACAATGTTTGCCCATAAAAAAAATGATGTAAAGAGAATGCAGTGAGAGGGTGATATCAGTGCTTAATAGAAAAATAGAAAAAAGCTACCTTCACGATTTAAGTTCCTTTTTATTAGTTATGTTTAAGACCTAAGTTAACATCCATTAAATATGGTTTACAACTAAGAGCAATATTTCTGTCGGATTTAAAGAGATACAGTCAATACAGTGTAATAAGGCTGGTTCGTGCCTTCAGACGTTTTGTTGCCTTGTTCTGAAATGCAGTCAATGACAGAAATATGGCTCTGCACGTATCGGATATTTTGTCGATTTTGTGATCTAAATTGGAGGTTTTACACATTACCGGGTGCTTTATACTTTAATTGTGGTTTGAAATGAGCTCATCAATGCCAATCTTTATAACTGCAAAAGAGGGCAGTTAGGAGAGATTCCTGCCTGACAACCGTTTGGTTGCCAAGGTGTCTGAAATTGAACCCAGTCAATAAATTGACCCAGAGGTCAATCAAGGAATAGGACTGTGTGCCTGTGCTCTAATGCTTCCCCTTAGTGACTCACTGATTCAGTCCCACTAGGCTGGGAATCGACACCAACAGTGTCAGCGTGGTTGATACTTTCAATGCCTTTCTTATGGCTCAGGCACAAGGTAGTCAAGAGAAGCCTTGTTTTGCAAATTAATATCTCAGCAAAGTCACCTCCATAAATGCAAATATTTTTCAGTTCTAGTAAAATGAATACCTCCAACTACTATTTGATAAAAACAACAATTCTTTCCTTGAAAAGGTTGAACACTTCTTCTCTGGTCTAAAAATACCCATTTTTGAGTACCACACCAGAAATGACATTTGGTGAGCACTCAGAGCCAAACTGATCTCACACTGTAAAGAATGCTCAAATTGTCAGTGTTAGGATCAGGCATGGATCAGCTGCAGTCTCGTGAGCCACTCAGAGTTTGTTGTCAAATTTCTTCTGAACTTCAGATCAGATCAACAACTCACCTTTTGTTTTACACAATGACCTTAGTCCTCTATTCAATTATTTCCTGGAAACTGCAATCCAAAAAATGAGACAATGTAGCTAAAAACTGTTGATTAAAAAGTAATATGCAAAATAAGAGTTTCAGCTGAAGACATTTTAAGACAGTTGTATTATTGTTGGGTCTTTTTTATCATGCATTCCAAGCAGGAAAAAGGGTTGTTTGTCAGCCAGGAAGAAGAGCCAGTGCTACATTTCTTACCAATTGCTCGACACATTCTTGGGCTCTTTCAGATTTGGTTGGTTAAAATTAGAACGTGTGTGATGTTTTAGTATTTTCTGAGCCCTACCTCAACAACCCCTTCCTACGGGAGGCAGTGAATGTTTCTCATGAGAAGGTGATTCACAGTAGAAAATGGAAATTTAAAGGGGAATTGATTTTTTTACTTGTTAATTTTGGATATGGAGTTTATATGGAGATGGAATATCTAGACCAAACTTTGCATTTGATCCTAACACGACAAGAATAATATCTATTCTACCACCTGGGTTTTAAATTTATATTGTTGAAAGCTGAAAGAGGCAGCATGACTTGTAGCAAGGGTTTGAGTTTGAGTTTGAGTTTTGTTTGAGGTGTGGGGTGGGGTGTTCGTTCTAATAATGTAAATCTGGTAGCAGGTTGGAAAAAAGCGACGTCCAGAGGTCGTATGTTTCAAATTTATTTTAACTTTATTTATTTATCCTTTTAATTTAGCCTGAGTATAAACTGAGCCAGTGACAGTTAGACATAAAGCGTGGGCGTCTGTATTTTCAATCATTTAAAAACAAATCTCTAATGAGGCTACCTGTCAAAAAAAGCCTTCACTAACACCCCCAAATCAGATGGAAAAAAATAGAAAAATATTATTGTTTATTAGTACCAGATGCTCCATGGGGTGTTTAAAAGTTAGCTGAATTCCAGAGTACTTAGGGAAAGAGCTATAAAGTGCAGTAAAAGAATGTATTTTGATATGCGCAGTTGCCCAATATGTGCATGGCTTCACTCCTTTATTTTTGGCCATTTGGGCTCATTCCAAGACACTAATAGCGTAACATGGACAATAAAACACACCCTTTGTAAAATAGTAACAACAATAATAATGAGTAATTAAGAATTACTCTTTAATAATAAAGAGTGCATCATTTTAAGCTGTCAGATGTGGGCATGCGGTCTTTAACAGGGGTATCATCTGGATTTCCTGTTTTGTTTTTTATTTCTCAGATGCTTCAGCTGGTCATGTCATGTCATGTCATTTGCCAAACCCACTTTACACCATACGGTACTTCAGCTCGTATATATAATATTTCATGGCTGTCTACTTGCCAGTTCTTATTGTTGCCAAAAGCCTCTTTCTTTCAGAAATCTCATGTGTCAACAGGCACTTTACTTGCCAATGAGACTGACTTCATGAGCCTCATTCTTGAGTCTACACATGTAGCTTCACAGTCTGATTCATTGCTCTTTTTCTCCCAATTCCCTTTCAGATTTGCTCTTATTTAAAGGGGGACGAATATCAGTGCTGCACAGGGTTCAGTATACAATTGTGTTATATGTGTAAAACAGTTTTTAACACCCTACATGAATATATTTTTGTTTCCAAAAGGGAATACAGCACACTGAAATTGTGACGTGTAGAACAAAAGACTTTGTTGGCACTTTCACAGGCTCTCTTTGTACATATTAGGGGCTGGTTGGGGTGGACCCTAATCATCAACAACCCTATCAGTGCAGTTTTGTTCTTCCTCTTTCCTGAATTTGGAATTGCCCCTTAGTTGACTCTCAGCAGAGCTCACGGCTCCAGAACCTGTACTGCACAGGGAGTGTAGGCAACTATACATAACTATACATAACTCCCCCAGCATGGCATTCATCATCTGGCACAGTGTGAGCCCCAGAGGGGCGTAGTGGAAGTGTGCTTTGATTGGTGGAGCATCTAGGCACCTGGCATTGTCCAGGTGCTATTTAAGACCCTACCTGACTGATCCTTGACTAGCCATGTACTGATGCTGGCAGAATCCTTTCTTTTTTATTACCGTTGTCCTTTGAACCCTTATTCTTCTGAATTCATATCGAGGAATGTTATGTTAAAGTTGTACATGCACTAGTTAGGCCTCATTTAGAATACTGTGCACAACTTCGGTGCTCTTGAAACAGTCCAGAGAAGAGCAATGGGATGCATTCTGGGGCAGTGCGCTGATTGGCTGAACTCGGAACCTCTTAAGTCTTGAGCATTGAAGACTACGAGGGGACGTGATACAAGCATGCCAAATCCTCAAACCCATTGAAAAGTGGATTTCTTCAAAATAAGCAGTGAAATTAGCTCTATCCAGATTCCTAGGCTGTGATGTCACCTTCTGTAACAGGCTTAGCGTCACAGAGGCCTGCTACACATGACTGAAAAGACTTTGAACATATGGCCAAATAGGGCATGCGGCGCGCGATCGATGCCCTTTCCGCTTCCTGTTCCAGGGGAAATGTTCCTGAAGTTGTGAAATGTCCGTGGGCGTTGCCTGGTTAAAAGCGCTGGCTTTGTTGCGTTACTCACAGACGGGTGACTTGCATTTCTGAGTCTCGCTTGTTTGCCTGCCCTGCAGTCCTCTGACAACAGCCAAGCAACCAGAGACGAGAGGGAGGGACTCGGCACCCAGCCTCAGCACTACGCAAGGGGGAGCAGGCCCACTCCTCGGCAAATGTAAGTAAATGTGCAGGCACTATGCTCAATATTTTTTTTCCTTTTTGGCTTCACCTGGGATTACAGCAGGGCCATGAACTCCTATACACAAGGGCAACAGTACAGCACTTTTCTTAGTCTCACTAAGTAATCACCTGTTTTCAACACTGGCTTAAATGTGGTCCTTGAAATATTAGTTCAGCAACTGGATACAGAAGTTACAGCATCTTAAACTGTTGCTATTGATCATAATATTACAATGTATTATGTATCATGTGCACATCACATCAGTAAATACCTCTTTATTGATATTGTGCATGAATTTGTTAATACTTTATGTTTCTAAGTATTTGCCTAATTTCTTCAAAACTGTTTTGTGGTCCCCTGGGTATCTGAAGCACCGAGCAGCAATTAATCTGTTTCAAGCTGTACAATGTTTAATGATGAATCAGAAAATCTATGTCTGAACTTCAACTTTTCATGTCTTTTTTGCAAATTTGCTCTAAGTTATCGCAGTGGACAAAACCTACACTTAACCTGACATGCTTGCATGCACTGACGGTCAAACAAAATTATCCAGGGACTGGGATGTCAGAATCCGATAAGACTCAAACAGTGATGAAGCCCTCTCTCTCTTTTCCAGGCAGTCCTGCCATTGTACCTGAAGTCATGGACTTGCCACCCAAACGAGAGGAGAAGAAGGTAAAGGAGTGAAAGTCGCCAATATCTCATTAACAGAAGTAGCCCAGACACACAGCTGCTGCTGTCTCTTCAGTCTGTGCAACAATGCCTGTTCCTTCTGTTGCTATCATAATATGGTTTTAATCTATAATACCCCTGGGTGGTAATCTTTCTTGAGGGTAGCATGTCACAGAGGTTGGGACAGTTCAGCAGCTGAGGATGATAACCTTGATTGTGTTTCTGCAGATGAGAGCAGCCAGAGCCAAGTTCAATTTTCAAGCACAGTCTCCCAAGTGAGTATAATAATGTGTCTTTGTGCAGGACTGAAATCTCAGTGAAACACAGTGGTAGAGTGAAGCACAATACAAAAAGGAGGAAAAGCTGTCACAATGGAAAAGAAATTACTCTTCTAGACATGATAATGTCATGCAAAGCCATTGTGTGGTTTTACTATGATAAATGTTCATAACACAGACTTTAGCTGTGCTAACCAGTGCCTGCTCTTTAAGTTAATAGCTTTTCTATATTTACATCTGAGACAGTACATGCTGCACACTATGTGGTATCCTTCGTGCATTAGCTATGGGTATATCTCAAGATTAAATAATGTGCAATGCCATGCACAGGACCTTTTTTCTGCAAATGTATCCACTCCAAACCAGCCACAGCTTGGTAGACTGATTTGCACACAGACAGAAGAAAGTTAAACCTATACAGTATGTATGGATAAGATTACAAAACCCTTCTCTTGCAAATACTATACGGAAATGCACAAAAGTATCTTTATTTTAAAGCTAAATTTGGCTGATTTATTTTTTAACTTTGAAGAAGTACCATAGGTAAAGATGAATCATCAGCCAGTGGGACAAGGTAAATGACATTAAGTTACCACAGAGTAAAAACACTTAGAGAACTCTGTAGATTCAGCTCTACATTAATGGCCCATTAATGGCCAAGTTTGTCAATGAGTATGATAGAGCAGTATGATAATTAGGTCCCAGGCTTCTGTGTTTCTCATCTTGACCTTGGCCCCACAGAGAGCTGACCTTGCAGAAGGGGGATGTGGTTTACATCCACAGGCAGGTGGATGCCAACTGGTTTGAAGGGGAGCATCATGGGAGAGCTGGCATCTTTCCAACCAGCTATGTGGAGGTAGGTCTCAAACCCACCACTTGCCCCGTAATCCTCATAGTTCTTGTATTAATGGTTTTCTGAAACTGTTATTGATTGCACTGTAAAAAGGGCGTTTTTTATTAGTAATAATGAAGAAGGTACATTATAGGGATGACGTTTTCATGTGTTCAGTATAATTGTAATGTGGAATCCCATTTCTGTTATTTGGAATCCTATTAGTGTGGAGTCCTGTTATGTTTTAGACTTTAAATGGAAATAGATATAATAAAGTTTTACAAATAACATTTGCTTTACTATACATGGACGTCTTCCCTTTTTCTGACCCATCATTACACAGATTTTCACAGTGTGGTCTGTGTGAAATGTTTAAGGTCCTTAGATTAAGGGCTCAATGCCATATCAAGAGGCCTAAATGAATACATGTGTTGCAACAAACACTGGTTATGTACACTGGAGTTGCCACTTCCAAACTTGTATGTGTCTCACGTTACAGGATTACCATCTACAGTACATCCAGTATGGCACGTTACAGCTCCAGCATCTACTTATTTATTTAATCTAGGATATGTAAGATTGGTATATGCAGTGTAAAGCAGAGCACATTTCAGATGCAAGATCAGATCTGGATTGGAGGCCCAGGCTGTAAAGAATTTCCCCGGTCTGGAGCAGTGGCACAGTCGCCCTGGGTCATGCGTCCTGATCTCCACTTTCCACTTCCTGTTCTTGTTCTCAGATAATCCCCCCAACAGAAAAGCCCACGCCCATCAAGTCGCCAGCCGTCCAGGTGCTGGAGTACGGGGAAGCCGTGGCTCTCTTCACCTTCGCTGCCGACCTGCCTGTGGAGCTGTCCTTCCGCAAGGTCAGGGTCCCCTGTGTTTGTCTGTCCCTGGGGTGAGGTGGCTCACTCTCTTACTTCACTAACGTCTTCAAAGAGTTTGACATCTGCCCCACAGGTGATGAGGATTTTGACTGCCACTCTAAAATCAAACCACTGGTTCTAAATACACCTGCCTTGAAGCACAATCTGAAAGAGTAACTACTGTATGCAGCTTCGTAGAGCTGCAGTGATCTATGCAGAGTAGCAGGAATCCCCAGAGCATGAATTCATCGATTTTTTTCCGCTGCGGAACTAGTATTTTGTGTGTGTGTGCTTGATTTCCACTCCCTTGATTTACCTACATCAACCACTGGCCGGCTTTGATTTACACTGGAATTATCCTGCCTCTACGGCTCCTTTTAGAATGGCATTTTCCAGATGAATCCTGGATTGTGTCAAATAATGAATGGATTTTTGCAATTACCACAAAACTCTCTTAAGTCAGCGAAATTCAAATGTGACCTTTACTGCAGGAAAATATAATTGTCTTGGGATTTCATCTTTTTATTCAGGATTGCAGCATTAAATATGATGACCGTGTTGGCAGTGTCCTTGTACCGTTAAATATCGGGGTGTATTCTGAGAAAGTGTACCCAGCCTGGTAACTCTGTGTTTCTCCCAGGGGGAGCGAATAGCCGTGACCCGTCGTGTAGATGACAGCTGGCTGGAGGGCCGGATCCAGGGCACCTCCCGCAGCGGCATTTTCCCTGCAAACTACGTGCAGGTGATCAAAATGCCACGCACGAAGTCCACCGACGATCACCCAGGCTCCCCCACCTCCCCCATGTCACCCTCCCCGATGAGCCACACCCAGCCCCAGCAACCTCTTTCTCCTCGCTCTCCCAATCCCCCAGCTCCACTCAGCGCCCCCCGACCAAGCCCTGACCCTCGCCACTCCCCCTCTGGGCAGCAGAGTCCTTCCAGGTTGCGTTTCCCCCAGTCCCTGTCCTCCCCAGCTCCTGCTGATGGAGCAACAGTTTTCTGGCCCCATTCCCCACAGTCCCCCCCCCCTTCCCTGCCACAGCCTGGCCCCTCCCAGCCTTCTTCTCAGACCTCCCTTTCCAAGCCTCCCTCTTCCCATTGGACCAAGTCCACCTCTAGCCCTGCCTCCTCCCCGCCACAGACAGGACCATCCTCCAATCACTGGGGTGGGAGCCACCCTACAGGCCACACCCCCTTGAACAGGCAAGCTGGTGCTCCCTTGTCACCATCCAGTCCAATTCCAGTGTCTTCCCAGTGGGCGGGTACAACGTCAAGCAACATCCCCAAGCAGGTGGGTGTACTTCAGATGATGGTTTTTCTATTTAGAGTTTGCAATTCTTATTTGCAGTTCCAAAGCAAAAGTACCTAATTCTTATGCAAAGACAACTAACCTGAGAATACACAACAGGCTATACACTGTAAGCAAGGTACCACTGCAAAATTAAAAAGAGGTTATGAAATAAGGCCTGCTTAGAGTCCCCTAGCATAATATGCAAACTCCCTGCATTGCAATTACAAAAGCTGTATGTCATTAACACAGCCTATTTGTTCCCAGAAGCAAGAAAATTTGTAGACTGTGCGTCTGATCACCTCTCCTAATTACTACTTTATATATCCTTTTAGGATGGGTTACCTTCTAACTCCATCCAGGGCAGTGCCAAGTCTTCAGCCATACCACAGATACCACCCCATCCTGGTCCATTGCAGCTCCAGAGGCAACCGTGAGTTACAGAGCTGATGCTGATCTGCTTTCACGCAAGAAATCATGCAGACATTAGTTGGTCAGGAATGTGATGTCAGTTGCTGTTTTTCCTTCTCTATTTAGTTAGGTTAAATTGGTTAAGTTGGAGACAACCTGTGACATTCTGTAATATAGAGCATTCTGTGTAGAATCGGCTTACTCTTTTATTCTTTTTTGTATTAATACAATTTCTAGCACTTCCAAAACACGTTAGTCTATACTCTATGCCTTGTTAACAAGAATCACGTATTACAGAAATGCAAGTTCATAATCAAGACTAGTGGTTCATTAGGCTAGAGATTATACCAGTTTCTGTAGCATTAAGCAGACTGAAAGTGTGTGACATGCCCCATTCTGTATGGGGCACCAGTTCATCATAGAATTCCACAGTAATCTTGTACAGCTGGGAGGACTGGGAGTGGGTATAACGTACTACAGGTATGCTCAAGTCTGCAGTGTCCACTGCAGAGATTCAAAACTTCCACCTTCCAGTTCATAGCCCAAATCTCTACTTCTCCCAACACACAGAGCTCAGTAACACACTTACAATTAAACAGACCAGCATGGCATAAAAACTGCCTTTTTAAAATAAAATACTCCATGGTGTTGGCAACAAATGAACTGGTTGTCAATGATGTACCTCTTTCTGAAGTATCATACCTACTTTGTAAGTTTGTCTTGCTATTTTAATTGATCAATGATTCCAGTAAGTTAATATTTCAGGAGGACATGCTGCACTAGTATAAGTATAAGTGTATAAGTATAAGTGTGTTTGAAGTTGTGCAATTTTCTGAAAGCCTTAAAACTGAGGTGGGCAACCCTAATCCAGGAAGTCCCTTTAAATGAGCAGCTGCTTTAAACCTGGAAACAGTGTTTAATTGCTGCAGTTCAACAGACGTACTGTATGTTGTTAAATTAAGTAGGTGAGGTCTCAGCTGGGATGATAAGAAAGCCAAATAGGACACGGGTTAATGTTTAAAGAGTCACTGGTCCATTGTCAATGTTATGTCCACATGGACAGACATAAGGAAGTGTCCAGTTAAGAGTATGAGAAGTTTCTGTTGCTCAGGCCTGTGGTCTGCAATGTGTCTGCAGCTCCTAACTGTCTGTACTGTCCTTCCACCCTGCCCTCTCAGGTATAAAGCAGTTTACAACTACAAACCCCAGAATAGAGACGAGCTGGAGCTGTGGGAAGGAGACATTGTGCAGGTGATGGAGAAGTGTGATGACGGCTGGTTTGTAGGTAAATTATTTTTTTTCTTTTCAGCCTAAGCTTGCAACATTGTCTCTTCTCATTTGAATGTTTTATTGGTATTCCGTTGCCTACCGTTCAATGGATTTGTGGCAGATGTTTATTGGTATGTCTTTAAGAAACAGAAGGTTAACAAACATCTCCACTGTAGCTTGAGTCTTTTCCTGACCATGATGCACTGGGACAAAACAAAGTTCTTCCACCTGATTCATGTTCTAAGTGGTTTATATAAATAGAAATACAATATTTGTTTATTACTAGTAATTAAAAAAATATTAAATATTTATTTAAAAAGCACACCTATGTTGTGTTTAATATGATTTTATTGTATTTGTAACACAAAACCTACCCTAAAGAACAAATATTGCTCAGCATGTAACCTTAACCAAACTATAGCTCTGCTGCCCTCTCCCTGCTGTTTTCCGTCAACGGTTAGATTTGTGTACAGTATATACTCTTAAAAATTAGGAGGTAGAAGGTGTATTATTATTATTATTTTTATTTTTATACTGTATGTATTCTGAAATTACCTACCGGTAACATTAGACCACTATCTGTAAATGGAATTCATTCTGTTTTTTTAAAGCCAGAGCTCTGACTTAATGGAATCCAGCAATAATGTGTTACAGATTTTGAAATTGGGTCAGATGACACTATGATGTTTGTATGAATTAATTGTTTTGTTCAAAAAAGGATGCAAAGATTTTACAAACACCTAAAGCTAGATATGCCTATTGTTAAGGTAGATGCTTATTGGTAATTTGGGAGAGTTATACATTATAACAGCTCCTCTTCATCCTCATGTAAAACAGTATCCCTGGCATCTTTAGCGCATCTTTACCACTCATCTCTTTTTGCATGGAACCCATCCACAAAAGATTCTTGTTTTTTCAGGCTCAGAAAAGAAGAGAAAGACTGCCACCTACTGGTCTGCCTTTCCAAGTACATTGAACATTGTTTGTCCATGAGAAATCCAGGGCACTTAATAAATTCCAAACGTTTTGCATTATGCACTGAAGGTTTATGCACTGTGCAATAAATATGACCGTGCATCTTTAGAAGCATAATTTGAATTATTGACAGGTTTGGCTGATTTTCTTATTTATCAGCTTTTTGATGACTCACAGTACTTAAAATGTTCACACAGATGTCTTGTTTGATACAAATTCCCTTTCTCACACACCAGGTACATCAGAGAGGACTCGAGCTTTTGGAACTTTTCCAGGCAACTATGTGGCTCCTGTCTAACTGCATAAGGGCACCCTACAGAGGACTGCTGCTTGTTGCCAATCGTAATGCCAATGAGCTTTATCCCTGGAGAGGACTGAAGAATACGGATAAGAGTCCAATGTGCTTTGAGAGAATTGCAGCTTGTTGCTGACAGATACAGTGACCACTAATGAATGCATTCAATACCCTGTCCTTGATTCACCCTGTTTCTACACCCTTTGCAGACTAAGTTAACCATGCATCAGACCTGGAACCTTTCAGTTATTGCTGCACTTGTTTAACCTGTTTCAACCTAAACCTATTCAGAGAATAATTTTTTTCAATGTAATTCTTACTGGCCTTGATGGATATGAAGAAGAGGTGAAGATTGAGTCACATCATCAAGGATTAAATATTCTCACGTTTACAAAAAAGTCCTTTGTACAGTACAAGCCACACATGGATCCCTCCTTATCCTGGCTGACTGTGGATTCTTCTACAAACAAGTCAATTCAAAGAGATATGCAGCAGAGCCAGATTTTGGCTGGCTGTCTTGGCTGCAGATGATTACATGCCTGACTGATGTACAGCAAAACCTGACAAGCTTTTCTACATTTGTAGACCACCTCAATATCCTCAGTATGTTACTCTTTTTGCCATCAGCAGTGATTAGTGCCACAGAGAAATGTCCCAGTAACTTGAATTTGCAGAAAGGAGAAAACGATTAATCCCAATGATTGCTGATCTGGCTCTTCTGAAAATATTAGAACATCTTTGAACTGATTTTTGAAGAACAGCAATTAATCAGAGAGTGTGACTTGGCATTCTTCTATACCTGCCCCCTATACCAGTTCTTGTTTGTACTGAGTCTTCCCCGTCGGCCTTCACTTAAAGGTGAGCATTTTCATTAGGTTAAGCTTAATGCAGAGCCAAAGACACTGCAAAGCAGTGAAAGAAGTTCCGAAGTGGTTGAATGAAAGTAATGTTTTCAGGTACTGACTTTTGTAGAACTTTCAGCCATTTAAAGTAGAAATATACAGAAGAACACTCAAATTGTTTACATTCAGTCTTCTGGAGAAAGAATTGCCTTGGACATTGCCAGATGCACTTTGAACTAATGTGGCAAGATGGGCAGGAAGCTCAGAATCCAGATTAGATGACTGAATGTTTTAAGTAATGTCTTCATATAATTATCTGGCGCAGTTTGTCTCTCTAACAGAATGACTGAGCGAGGGGAAATTGGACAAGGAAGTGTGCAGCAGCCTTAGAACACCTTTGACATTTTCCTAGATCATGGTGAAAAAATGACAGGAAACAGGTGACTGGTGTTACGAATACCTACAGTAGCACTAAAATATTGTAGAACGAGCAATTCAGGGAATAATCACTGCCTACGTGTTCAAAAGTAAAGGAACTTTAAACCATTGTATTGGGGAAAAAAAGCAACCTGTGAATCGAACGTTCAGTATATCCCGCTAATCTACTTGATAGATCCTGTTAAATTGATCCATTTAGCAAATGTGTTCTTCATGCTGACAAGAAAATACTGTTGGCCCTTTTTGGTTCAACTTATATTTTTTAACACCACACCAGCTTTCTTTGCCTGTGGATACTGAGACGGTGCTAAGTCAGCTCTAACTTTTTTTTCTCTCGGATTTCTGAGGCTGCTCACCTTTTCGGCTGGTTTATGCCGCTGTCTGGGATACTGGGATATGGAAGAATAAGCAAAGTTGCTCAGATGTAATAAAGAAAAGTTGAAAACAAGAGGCCTTTCTGTGTGTCGGAGCACAAAAAAGCCTTGCACACTGTTCCGTCCCCCAGTGAGCTGGATGTCTTTCAAAGCTCCGTGGCCTTGTCTTTATGAACAGCGTTATTCAAATTGTTATTTTTTATTTTCAGTCTTCTTGTGTATTACACATACACCAGCCATATAATAACAGATTTGAGGCAAAGATAGGCAAGGACCCCTCTTTGATCCCATTGTGAAGTACAGTTTTCAAGGATGCCTTTTCAGTGTTGCCCACTGTTGACTGCGCCCGTGAACTGTAGGATACCTATGTCTCTTTTTTGCAGTTTAACTGCATTTTCAGAGGAAATGGAAAACTGCAAAAGTCTAAAAATAATGCAAGACCACATTGATGTGTAGTGGTAAGTTAATATGGGTAACCTGTTCACAGGAAATGAAGATCACAGAAAAGTACAGGCAGACTAGGGTCATTCTTATACCAGATATGCTGTAGCACAGACACTGCTTTGTTAATTGAAATAAGAATTTTACAGAAAGAAATAATATATATATATTTTTGCCTTCAGAATGTATATCATTGTTATATAAGGTACTCATTTATTTGGATGGATGTTAAAGTATGATAAATAAATGCATTAAGTATAAAATTAATGAAATTTGTGATCTATGTCTCCACATTGGTATTACTTTTCTTAAACCTGCTAAAAAAGCAAGTCCATACAAAACAATATACATGCCTTTAATAATACTAATAATATCATATGAATATGATATAGCAGGTTTTGTGATACATCATTTAAGGTACTGTACCACTATGCATCTGTAAACTTTATGATAACCTATAGGCTTTTCACTGTGGTTTCTTTTCCATAAAGAGGTGGAAATATGATTGAAAGTCACTACTTTTTGTGAATATGCAAAATTGTGTTGTTTTAATAAAACCACCTGTTAATTAGTAAAGTACTGCAGCAACTATGTTAAAGACGAGTGAAATAGGGAAGAATTAGGAAACAGGGAATTAATTAGGAAGAATTAAAACACTTTTTAGTTTTTTTAAAGATGCATGTCCTTTCATACGTAAATGTTACTCTTCTGAAAATCAATGTTAACCACTTCAGACTAATCAGGTTATGTAAAGGAAGACGCTGTTCTAAAAGAAAAAGAAATGAATTAAGGATGTGGCGTCCCAAATATCTTGTACGCACATTTTATTACATTTCAATAAGCAAATGTCAAGAATAAAACAATGCCACCCTGCCCAGTTACTGTTGCTGCTGACAACCTCTTATGGCCTAGAGAGTATCAGTGTTGTGTTAGAATTGCAGATCTTAAGAACTTAATCCAGTGGCTAAATACCTCTTATGGGGTTCTCTAATGGGAACTGTAACAAAAGGCAAAACTGGTTGGGTGGCAGATCTGCCTTGAAAACTGAATTAAGCAGAGCTTGTACTGTATGTGCAAACAGAAACCATAACACTGAATCACTAAGAAAACACTCACACAATAACAGAGGCAGGCCTGTCCCTAAACAGGAGGAAGAGCCAGAGGACATGAACTGTGCCTTTCACACGTGATACTGAAGAGGTGTTTAATAGCTGAAGACACTGCAGAGAATGAAACGAGCAAATGGAAACGTTTGTTTAAAAAAGTGTAATTCCACTGCTCACAAACACTCTCTTCACGAGGAACAGAAGACACTGGGAGCAGATATAAATGTAGTACAATTGTAATCCAAGGTATGTTCTTTGAAAATTGAATGATGGTTGTATGATGTCTTGTGTTTTGCTCGCAGTAACGTTTGCCTTGTGTGGATTATGGAGGGAGAAAGTCCAAAGAAGTGTTGGAACTTGCAACTAACACAACTATTTGACTTTTTTAACTGCTTTTTTTAACATTTAGTTAACAAAGTTTCCAAACATGTCTAAGTAATGCTTGTATTCTATTTTAATAGTGCAAGCCCATTATAATGGTTTAACTGGAGAGCCTGAAAGTCAGAAAATGTGCCCTGATGTAGAATAATTTATAGTAAGGATGTTTATTCCTTTGGAAAGGATTGTGGTTCTAAACAACCCCTGTGGTATCCAACGAGTTGAGTAAGACACAGCAGATGAGGTTTTAGGTTTTAAACAGCAAAATGTTGCTTGGTTTGACAACAGTATCCACAGTGTCTCAATGAGCAACATTATTCCTTTTAAAGGATTATGACGAGTGTCCACAGCAATGATCTGAATGGGTCTGTTTGGGACAATTAAATTGTTCCACCAGTGTTTCACAGTATTGCTTTTTGAAGAAGTAGAGAGCCCTGAACAAAAAAATGAACTACTGCAATTAGATAAACAAAAGGGACAAAATATCACATGTAAAATTGCAACAGACAGAAAAAAAAAATCTTAAAAAGTACGTTGATATACTTCCATGGGAGTATAGGTGGATTTTCACCATGCTTATTCCTCTACAGTATGTGCTTTCAGGGGGTTAAAAAACCAGAGTGGTTATTTCGCAAAGGAAATAACTACAAACGGAATTAGCACCAGAGTTTCAGACAGAAAATACTATAAACAATTGGAAGAGAAAGAACGTAGCATTGGGGTTATCTTGAATTTGACTCTAAGATACAGTACATTATCCGAAACTGTATATCCTGTTATATACAGTATGTGTGACCTCTGCTGATGAAAATACTGGAAAAATGCCCGTGAAATAATGAATGACCCAATCCAAACCATAGAAACCGTACTGCCAAAATAGCACCTGAATCCTGTCACCGCCCTGTTTAACATTCTGAGCCCCTTAAGTTTTAAATATGTACAATATCAGTAGTTGAAGCCAACAGCAGTGTTAATAAATTAAACTTAGTATGCATGGGGGAGTAGTGGGAATCCACAAGGCCTTCACACAGGAATTAATCAAAACCTGAAATATGTAGCACTTTTTATTCCATGTCCACGCACCCCGTAAGTACTGTATGTTCTGTATGCACGCCGCCTTATTCTAAACATTGGTTGCGGACAGTACCGATTACAATCTGCAGATGGCGCCTTGAAACTAATTCTGCACGGATCTCGCATATCTGCCTAATTAATCTCGGTTTCACATCTAAATTAACCCCCCCCCCCGAAAAAAACACACCCGCTCCGCCCTGCCCTAGAACCAGTACTTCATATTTTCATTAACACGTGGCATACGATGATCTCATTTTTTTAAAGTCATAAGTTTGTTTCTTTTTCACGTCACCCTGTGGAAACTACTGTAGGTAGAGGAAACTTGAGTTTAATTTTTTGAAGTTAGTGAATAAGTTCTTTCACTGCTCGCGAAGAGGGGAGGCTAGATGGCGCACGGTCACGTGGTCTCATATATATAACAGACAACGCTAATCACTCATAGAGGAGTTTGCTCGACGTCGTGTGACTTTTTGACAGCTTGGAAGAAGCTGAGATAAAAACAAGTCTGCTCCTCGTTTCAAGAACCCCCAGGAGCAATTCGTAGTGTCTCGTCGTGACGCGCTTGCCGATTCAAGTGTACAAAGCAGAGCTACAGGTGTGGACCTATCGACGTCTGTCGGCATTCAGTCGCTTCCTTTTGTTACTGGTGCTTCATCAAAAAACCCTTTTACGTGCTGGTAAGTATGTTTGTTTGTATGTTATTTCCTGAGCCTAGAACAAGCTGTTCTATGAAGAGCGGTACAGGTTTCAGCGTCCTTCAGAGTTCAAGGTAACATCTCCGATACTCTGTGGCTGTGGTGGACATCAAATCGTTTGCTTTTATTGGGGGAAAAATAAATACGGGCCTCGCTTTTCGTGTAATTCCTTTTACACGAAAGTGCATTGACTCCGATAGTTTGTTTTTAATTTACTTGGAAGAATACCGTTGAGAAGAGACGGAACAACGCACCTTGCCATCAGATCTCTTAATAAAACTGATGGAGAGAGGCGGCTGTGGTAGTTGGTCTATAGGCAGCAAAAACCTACTGTATGAGGGTGGGTGGAGACTGAGCTACAGTACCACTTAAACATCGGACTGTACAAAGTCCTCTTGTATACTGGTAATTATGTCACTTGTGCAAAATCTGAGATAACGTTTTACTGCTTTAAGAATTTTTATACGTTTCTCTTTACGTCAACGCTCCGTTTGTAATTCTTATTCTGTTTGGCATCTACCCATTAAAATAGACAAGGGTGTACGAAACCGTCTAGAAACACATCCCATCTTTATTCGAAACTAAATGTTTGCTGTTGTGGAAATTTCCGCTGCTCTGTTGCGGTGCAGTATTTGTTTTTTTTTTAATTTATTTTATCATGTTTATCCTGAGGTATTGCTCGTGGTAGTCGTGATAGCCTTCTAAACCTGACCTCTTACTTTTGATTTCAGTTTTTGGACCTTGTAATGCAGAAAATCGATTTATATTATCTTTGACCTCGATGAGCAACGTCATTTATGGTGATCGTTGCAATAGATTCCTGTGCTTTACAGGTGACACCCCTGTGAAGTGTTCCCTTGCTTAGAGGGGAAAATCTCTCGGCAGATAATCAGCAATGAAACTTAACAAGATGCTTTTGGGTTCATGGATTTGAAGACCTCGTTATAATACTTCTCCGCTTTTAACACCACGTTTTTATGTGACTGGAGGGTTTTTGTTGATCTCAGTTCCGTTTTGCGGTAAACTTAGCGGTTTGGTCGATTTGTTCATTATCTGCAAGTTTCCTGAGACGTAAAATGTCTCGTTAGTGATGTCTGTGACAAGGACATGCAGAGGAAAATCAGTCTGAATTTCAGCGCTTTATGAGAGTTGCTTGTCGGTTATTTTCGTGTCTTATTGATACACTTAAAGTAATTATTCGGAATGTGAAAAGAAATGTACAGTACAGTAGTCTACTGGAAAAAAACACTTAGACGTTTAACGTACTGAATTTGGTGCGTCTTGTTTCGATTTCTACAGGTGCACGCAAGCTGTCAATATCTGGTGCAGCCTGTGTAACCTAAAACGAGTACGCTAGTTTAAGGACATATTTAGGATATATTGCTTTTTTTTGTAAGATGAACATAACGTAGATATGGGAGTGTACATTTTTTGCATTTCTATAAAAAATCATTTCTATAAAAGGATTAATTACTCTACTATGTAACGACAGTTACAGTCTCTTTCAGTGCAGCGGGACCGGCTAGTTAGAGTAGGTCAGCAAGTCGAATTTGAAAAATCTGTATTGGTGTGTTCGGTCATGTTGGGATGAAGAGTGCTTTATTGTTTAGCAATTGCTTAACATTACAGTCCAGTCTAATGACTCTTACACAGCTGTCAACTGAAAAAAAAAATCCATCTTGGTAAAGCAAGTGTTACTACTTAGTGAAAACTTCAAAAGGATTTCCAAGCATGTCTAAAATGAAAATGATCACCTCTGTTTTTTTTTAAAGAATATGTATAATCACCTAAGCTATTTGAATGTGGAACCTGTTCATGCAGAATTACATTTCTACAGTGTGTTGCACAGGAATGAAGCTCAATGACCATCGCATTTCATCCCCCAAGAATATTTTTGTTTCCTACAGTGATGGTTGTTTATTGCTCTGAATTACAATCCCCGCGTTCTGAAGTCCAGACAGTTAGTGTAAATCTGCACTTTCATGTTCTTGGCATGGAATAAGCCTTCCTTATGTTGGAACTGTCAGCTTCTGCAGTACACCTCCCTGGGTGCCTTTTCAGCTCCTCCACAGCCTTGTCGCAGCTGGAGTTGGGGAATTAAGAGTTGAGTCTTTGTCCAGCGGTGTCAAACTCCGCTGGTGGGCCGTAGTCCTACTGGTTTTATTAGTAGCCTTGTATGGTCAACAAGCAGAAATCTGGAAAGCCTTTTGACTGCCGATTTAAGCAACTGTATGATCCAGTTATGCGATTCAGAGCTCATGGGTTTTCCAGGACTGGGGCTACAGATTTATTTCAGAAAGTGACTTTGCAAAAGACTGGAGTCCATTAAGCCATCAGAATACTTGAATCGGGCTCTTATTTGTTTGTTTTTTTTATTTGTGTATGAGTTGCAGCTCTTCCAGCCCCTGCTGGGGTGCGATCCAGGTTGTTCTTGAGCTCCGGACCTGCACAGCGCCACTCCCTAGAATGCCGATAACTCCCCCACACTAATAGGCTGGTCCTCTGTCGCTGGAGAGTTGTGTGTGACCCAGCGATGAGTGCCACTGAGCTCTACCCCTGCCTAGATTGGATCATGATCTGCGTGGACTGGGAGGCAGGCAGTGCCCCTCTCTTTCCTGCAGCGAGGTCTGCTGTGCCACAGGAGCAGCTCCCCTGCTCTGGCAGAGTTTTACAGTCTAGGCTTTCAGAAGAGGTTGGCAACTACAAACACCGCAGCGCAGTGAGCTCTGTTCCACGTACTGCGCATGGCTGAAATCTTCAGTATAATCCCATCCTATACAACTGGTTTTCCCAGTCCTGGTCCTGGGGTACTACATACCTACTGTTTTTTTTCCCCCCATCTGTGTACTTAAATAATTCAACCATCCTTGGACCTGAAATAGTTTTTATTTGTACTCTGATTCAGTTCCTCAACATGTAGTCGCCTTTAATTATGTTTTTTTCCATAACTTCACATCTATAGCATGGAGGAGGGGAAAAAAAAAAAAAATTTGCAGAGGTTCTCACCAAGCGGCTTGCCGGTCCGTTTAAGGATCTGTTTGGTAAAGAGCTTGGCTGCTCAGGGCCGAGATCAGGGTTCCCTGCTACAATACACCTTTCTGTGGTTTTTGCATGTTCTTCGAAGACCTTCTCTGGGAGTCTGTTTCCACACCTCGTTGTACCTGGTTTCTTCAGGTGTGTCTTCCCCAATGGCAAGAGGAATTGGGTGCAGTGATGTCTGTAGGACCAGATAGGAAGAATCACTCAAGAGCAAGCTTCACATTTGCCTGTCAGAGCTCCAGGCTTGGCTGTACTGTATGCTTGTCACACCTAATGCAATCTTCACTTTGAAATGGGAAATATGCACGCTTTGAATTCTTTGAGAAAGTATCTCCTCCCGACTCATGCCTTTGTTTGTATGTAATAAAATGTGAATTGTTGAGGTTTATGCAGTGAGGTGGAGTGTTGTCCCCTCTTTTTGTTCCAATTCCAGAGCCACTGGTCTCTGCTGACATGCCTTGAAAATGTTTAGGGAAGTCCGAAAGACAAATCTTTGCTTGCATCCCAGGCTTCTCTTTTTCCACTCCTCTCCCATATTGCTTTTGTTAAACTTTTCTCCAGTGCAGTTTTCTAAATGCATCGATGTGTCTTGAGAAATGCATGGTGTAGTAGCAGTGCTGTTTCAGCCTCATTGCTGCAGAAGTAGTCTGTTGAAGTAGTGCAACGGTATTTAAACAAAACAAGGGCTGTGCTCCCTTGTGACGTTCTTAAACGCTGTCGTAGAGGTTTTGAGAGAGTTTGACTGTATAAGTAAGTGGTGGTAAGGGAGTCTTGAATTGAAAGCAGAAATGTATTCCAGAATTAATTAGCAGTAAGCTTTTTGTCTAAACTTTAGCATGCTACTGTAACTTAACGGAGACATTAAGGGTTTCCAAAGGAGGCAGACAGGGACTGCATATTCTCTAAAATACTACTTTTTATGATGATTTCTTCTACAAGAGGGAAGCATTGTTTCTGCATCGTGCTCAGAAGCTCTAGTGAGCACTAAACAGAGTACTGATCAAGCATGTTTTTAGTGCTTTCCTTAAACTGGTTCATGTATTCATTCTGAAACTGAATTGCATGAGCTATTTATGTCTGACCACTTGTTAAAAAGGCTCTCCAGGCACGAAACAGGCCTGCTGTCAAGTCACCCAAAAATATTACTATTCTGAGGGGTAAAGAAAAGGGCATCATATCTGAAACGAAATGAGCAAATGTGACATCTTGATCATTTTGGAATATGAAATTAAATCCTTGTACTTCATTTTGCTAATGCATTGGGGATATCCGATTTTGCCATCCTATCAATTAACCTCTCTATTGTATTGTTTTTGTCCCATACTGATTCTTGACCCTGAATTAATATTCCCTTCTTTCATTTTCAGTCTATTTCCTGCCCTAAATGACACAACCCCCTAGCTGTGATGCAACATTGTACTGAAATGCTGCAAGGCAGTAGAGGAGTTTTATTTTGCAAAGGGGCATGTTGAAGGGACACAAGGTACTTTGGTGTTCCCTCCACCCAAGCGTGCTTTCTTAGGCTGACTGAGGGGAAAAAAAAAGAAGTTTGTGCTCATCTCTCTGAACAGGAGTTGTTACTTGGATCAAGATAATCTTCTATTAAGAAAACTAAAAAATATTTTGATCATCAATGTACCTTTTGTGTAGAAATGAAAATGCATATCTTAGATTTGACATCCTTGTAATTGAGGATTATTTGCTGTGTAAAAGGGGTCCTTTAATACAAGTGTTGTCTGGAGTTGATATACAGGGCAAAAAGCAACCTTTCCATTGTTTGGGCAGCTTCAAAGTCTGCTAGCTGCAGACTCCTGTATATTAGCCAATACAACGTTCCAGGTATTTTACCCCTGCCATCTAGAATACATTTGTGAAGATAAAGGTCAGTATGTAAAATAATACTTTTGCTTTTCTGTTTCACCAGTACAACCTCAGTATGCCAGGCTTCAAATGTGCCAGCTTTGTTGCTGCTGAACAGATTCTGCTGCTGTCTATTGCTTTGGCTGTTAGTCCAACTGTGACTTTTTTTTGTGTCACTGCAGGAAGTTTCACTCTGCGATATCATCTTTCTTTCAATAGGTCTTTAGGCAGTATTGTCTGGGGATGATAAGGAAGGCCTTGTGCAATTTAAGCTGGTTGGTCTTTCTTCTCTGACGGCGTGTCTCAAAATTGCACAGTAGTCATGGCAGTAGCATGCAAATGAGATGATGACTAATAACTTGATTCCCTAGACATACTTTGAGCTCCACTCAGATTTAAGCTAAAAAGATGCTTGGTTCAGGACATCATATTCATAGTTTTTTTTAGCTGTTTCTCACACTTTTGCCACAGTTCCTATTAATCAGTTGAACTCTTATAAAGGTAGTCTTGTTTGCTGATATGGTCAGTAATGGTCAGAGAACTATGTGTCTTTTGGTACATTTGCAGAGTGGAGGCACAGTAAACTGTGCAGTATTCATACTTTGCTGCTGCTTCTTCGCTTGTTTTTGTATCATTCCTTTATTATGCTTCTACCCCAGTGTGACTCAGTGCTTTAGGCATGGTACCCCAAAGTAAACTAAGGGAGGAAGAAATCTCGCCCCTCATGGCGTTTTGTGGTTTTGGAATGAGGAGATGTGGGTTTGGCAGCGCACTGCTCAGCGGGGTGAGGAAAGGAAGGGGTTAATGATGCGAGGCAGACGGATGTGGTGTCCTGTCCTGCTTGTGCTGAGCTGGGGGAAATGCCGTTCTGAAGCGAGTGGCTCACACTGCTGCAGTGTAGGTCTGCCTCTGCAGTGGGGGAATGAGCTCAAGGGCAGCACTGACGTGCTTCCAGATCCCAGGGCTGGAGTTCTGCAGCTAAGGAGCTGCTTTCATGACCAGGTATCATCAGCCTTTCATGCTTATTTCTTTGCTCTTCTGGTTTCTCTGCTCCCACTGAGCTTACTGGCCTTTTTTTTTGCATCTTTTTTTTTCATAATCTGCTAACAACTGGATATAATGCAAAATCTCTAGTGTGATCCCATGTCCAGAGAATCTGCAGACCGTCAACAGCAAATTCAGGAACGGCAGTTCCTCCTCAGATGGGCTCATTTCCTTAGCCTGGAACAAAAAGTACTTTTTGGGGAATGTTGGAAACTTGGAACGCTGCTGTCCAGAAACCTGATTATGCGACCATGTTGTGTGTCAGCTCCAGATCTGCATCCTTCCAAGGGCTACTTTGATTTCTCTGCTACCCCTGTAGTTAAATGCATGCGTGGGCTTTCTCACTTAGATGAGCTTTGATTTTAATGTAGGTTAATGGGGTTGCTGAACAAAATATCTCCCCCACTGATTTATATTTATAAGAGTTGTATAGTTTCCCCACTTCTTAGTGGGAGTCTGTTAACCTCAAACCACTACAGAGACGCTTGGGAACATTATTAAAAAATGATCAAATAAAGTGGGGGTAACTCCAATTTTGCATTTACATGTTCCAACAAAAAGAAACCGACCCAGTCCTGGATTGCAGTCATGATTGAGTACAGAAAAGGGCCTTAATCATGATTATGATAACCTAAAATGTATACTAATGATGTGCAAAAGTGCCAGCCTACTAAAAACAAGTCGAAGGCGACCTGCTGTATTTCCCCAATAGTGTGGGAAGGTCAAGTACACAGCTTAGCTGAGTGACTCATTTTTTGCAAGTTGTGTGCAGGTTTCTCTTTGAAACCTTGATTGAACTCGAAATTTTTATACAAAGATATGTGTATATATATATTTCTGGAGTCATTGTACGGTGTTCCATTATACTTGCATAGTGTCTGGACACAAGGCCTTACTCTAGTGAGGAATGGTTATGTTGAAGCAGCTACAGCAGAGCTTAAATGTAGACAGTGGGTGGCCACAGCTCTCACAGTTGCAACACTCAATCCTGCAAACCCATTCAGTCTAGAGTTGCTTTAGCATGGAAACTTAAAGTACCCCAGTCCCAGATGAACCACAGAGTCAGTAAATCCTTGTGCTTTGAATTTGAATCTGCAAATGTCAGGCAGAAGTTTTTACTTTTTGATTTGGTCTTTTTTTATGCCGCCTTTTCCTGATATAGTTGAGCAATTAATTTAATGGACTAAGTGTAGAATTGTGAAAGCAGAAACTAGAGTGGAGTTCCAGAAGAGTAAAATTAGTCCACTCAAGAATACATTACTTGCTTCTGGTAAATGTGGAGACCACCCTACTTGTGGCATGCAGCCTTATTCCCTAAAGTAGCCTTTCCATGGCTTTACAATGTATGGGATTGTAGCAGTATTGTTTCACCTGGAGTAAATTGCTTTTTAAAAGCTGTTTATTCTCTTCATAAAGATTCAGGTGTCTTCCAGTTTTTAATCCTGCAGTTCAACAGAAATTCACGTGGTGGGAGTTTCTTTTTCTCAGCTCAGAAACTGGTTGGTTTGAATTTGGCGGAAGTGGAGTTTTTTTTTAAAAGTGTGTCTCTCGTAGCTCGTTTGTAACATGACACCTGAACCGTGTTTCAAAAACTGGAAGAATATGATGGGTGCCTCCGGGAAATTGCTGGCTCTCGTTTCTCAATATAGGTACCCTTTAGACTTGCATGTTTTGCCCTAGGGACAAATATACACTAGAGCTTTCTAGGTTTTTTTTTTACATTGCCTCGAGCCTTAACATTATGAATTCACACGGATTCTTTTGCGTTCCATTAATTAATAGAGCTGGAGACTTAATTTTATGGGGTTATTGTCCTTACTCTCCATTTTGGCAAACTTGCTCCACTTTTTATCTTTTGAAGTGGCATTTGGCCACAGTTGGCAAATGTAAGAACAATTGGACTGTAGGAAGCTTGTTTTCCGTAGAAATCCGATTTGCTTTCAAAGGCTCTTCCTTCTTGGACAGATGATGGAGTTTACTGTAGTTCTGAGGGGTTAACCCAGTGTCATAAACCAAGCAGAGGAGCCTGTCGTTCCCTGAAACTGGAAGCATGGGAGAGATAGAAGGTGTCTGAGAGGAGGGAACACCTTGTGGCACTGCTGCCAGCCACAGCTGTGAAATCTAATCAGGTCTGGGGCTTTGGTACCTCTTAGCTGGTTCTTTGCCAGTTTCACCTCATTGTAAAACATTCTTGTCTTTAACCAGACGGGTAACTTGACACAGAAGCACACCTTCATTCTTCAAATATTTTCCTGTGTGGTGTACTAAATCATACTTTACCAGCTTATGAGATTTCTTTGCTAGAGACTGCCTCCGTAAGAATAGGTTTCAGAACCTTGAGAGTTCAGTCTTTTTTGTTTTTCATTGACATTTGTCTTTTGGAGATGATTTTTTTCCCCCTCCATTTTCTGTTTGTAGCTTCCCAAAAAACCTATGATTCAGAAGATTTGCTAAACTAAGGATAGGCTTCGGTCTATCGCTCTTTATCGGCCATGTCTGGCATGCCTTGTTTATTGGGGGTGTGGGTTTCCTCCACTCTCTTCTCTGTCCAAAGATGTATGGAATGGGGTGAATGCCGTCAACTCATGGCGACGTTATGGACAGTTCCCCCATCGCTATCTATCGAGTTTTCATGGCAAGATACGGAAGTAGATTCCCGGGCCTTTCTTCCGTGCTAGGGGTATTGCCGTAGTCACGGTACGTGATCCTCCGCTGCCAACACTGACCTATACTGCTGCTGCCCAGTATGGATTATTGGAGAACCTTGCGCCCGATGTGGGACACGAACCCACTACCCTGAGATTGAGTCTAATGCTCTACCAACAGAGCTAGTCACACCCACAAAAGATGTATACTGGTAGGTTAATTGACTTCTGGGAAAAATTGGCCCATGTGTGTGTCCTGGCCCAATGCCTGCTGGGACGGGCTCTGGCTCCCCCTTGATCCCTGTATTGGATAAAGTGTCAAGAAAATGGTTGGAGATCACAAAGTTCCTAAACCTGGTCCTGAAGGGCCACAGACCTGCTGCTGTAAGAGCCAAGCTCTCTTACCCTAATGAACATTTAATTGATTCAATAATATGATTCATTTGACCTGTCTGATGGTTCTCATATCTTAAACATGTTGGCGGTTGGCTTTTTTATATTATTGCATTTTAAGTACAATTTTAAAACCCACAACTTCTGAGGAGAAAAAACAACAACTTTCCACTCAATATTCCACTCAAGCCTGTAGGTGTGAGAGCCTCCAGGACCAGGGTCAGGCAGCCCTGATTGGACCCTCTGCCTACTTCTCTGCGTTAGCTTGCCTAGATCGCTAAGGACTGGATCGCTTCCCGTTATGTGCACCTCTTCCATTCCCTGCTCTTCTAGGTACTTGGGGAATATAGTCAAAGCTGTGTCTGCAGGAAAAAATGGGACGATGTTGACATGTGAACATCACATGTAAAATTGAAGAAGTGTATCCAAAACAGTGTTTCAGGCCTAGGCGAATCTTTTGACTTTCACATCTTTTCACTATACAGTAGTTCCTTCAATAATGGCTATTTTGAAATATGGAGTACAGTCAACTCAATACTTAACCAGGGCTTAGGGGTTTTGAAGAGCACCTAAAGCTCACATAGTCAAATTTTACTCTACAACCCATATGCAAACCCCTACTAATCTCTTATAGCAAGTCAAAATATTAAATGAGTATGAAAACAGTAAGGAAGATGACTGTATAGTCTCATTAACTCCAGAAGCTCTTGTTGGTGTTCTTGATGAATTTGTCAGAGAATAGAGCATTTTTGAAATATTTGTTATTTTCCAGAGCTGCCTGCATAAAGCCACAACCACAAGTTGAGAGCACGTTAGTTACGGGCCGACTGTATTTTAAATGTTTTTTTCGTGGAATTTATTTCAAATACGGGAAAGAAGGCTCAGTAGGGCTTGCAGTTTTCCAGTGTCATGTCACTGGACCATCTAAACGGATATACGGTTTTGCTTTTTACATGTTTATAAAGTCGAGGTTTGCAGCCATTTCTAAAGTCTAGATTTTTTTTTTTGTTCTTTAAACACCAGCGGGTGTCTTCTGCTGCACTCTTTAACAGAGCACATAATATCCTATTGCATCTCCCAACTGCAGAAGAACATGTTGAAATATTGCTGAAGATATTTCCAAAATCCATATCCAGGCATTCTATGTCTGTTCCAAGTTCATGTTAAGAATTCTTGGCCTTTTTTCTGGTTTTGCCTCTATTTTAGCTTCAGTGTGGATTCACAGTAAATGGAATGCTTAAGAGAAAGCCCTGTATACTCACCAGGTTTGGATACATTCACATGTCTGTTGTTTCTCTGTCTGCAGGTGTGGAGATTTATTGCAACGACAGAGGGCACAGGCCTGTTTAGAGATGTCGCTAACTGTGAACCTGATTGGGCCATCTCCTTGGGGGTTCAGAATATCTGGAGGGAGGGATTTCAAGAAGGCAATCGCCGTTTCAAAGGTAACACTTTCCAAGCACCTTGCCTGTTGTCCAGCTGAGTTTATATGGAATAGTCAGCCAACTGCTCCCGAGCTGCACAGCTCATTCTGCAATGTCAGAGAAGAGCACAGAGTATGGCTTAGAGCATGAGCTTTCAGACAGTGTCAGATCGTTACAGATTTTCTTATCTTTAAATTGCGGACTTTAGGATGTCTCGACTATTGGAAGAAACCTTTTAGTGTAATTGCAGATTCCTGCAAGTAAATTTGTATTTGTTTAATTTGCAAGTGAATTTCCTGCAGCCAGCTACTTTGAGCTTGGATCAGCTTACCCCTCCTACAAACAATGAGCAACTTTGCTTTTCATGTAGGGACTTTCTAAGATGTGCTATCAACAATGTTTTAGTATTCAGCTGAGGGAATGATAAGTAGAACTTGTTTGACTTCGATGTGAAGAGGCATAACTTCTTATCCTGTTTTGATTAGAAATGAAAGGCTCCTTATAACAACACCAGTTCCACCCAGCCTCTGCCACCACCTTGTCACTCTCGTCTGGCCACTTCATGCTGTTTGTTTCTCTGGAATGCTACCTGTTTCCTTTGATACTGAAACCCCCACTCTGGGCTGGTTTAATAAAATGCTTCATCAAAGGAAGCCACTGATTACATTGATGGAATCTTGAGTGCTGGCCTATTGTTTTTTTGTGTTGTTTTTTCCAAGCCTTGGCTACAGAGAAACAGGAAGATGAATCCCTGGTCAGTGCATATAAGGCATGGAAGATTTTTTATTTATTTTTTCCCCCCAAGACATTTCTTAATAAAAAGTCTGGAGTATAAAAGGCCGATAATCATGTTACAGATTGGACTGTAGTGCTTTGGAGATGTGCCTGCCAACTCAAATATAAATGTGACTGCTGTTATTCTAGCTATTGAAAAATTGAATTGTAGCGATTTTGATGTCATTTCTTGAATAATAACTGGTTGCACTTATTGCCAATGTGTAGTCCCCACTTGGATGATGATAGCAGTTATAGTGCGCCAGTTCACTCACCCCAGATCAGCTGTCAGTGGGGAGGAAAACTGCGATGCAGCCAAGTCATAGATGGGGATTAGTAGGAGGTCATGATTGGTAATGGTCAATGGGAAGTTTGGCCAGAACACCAGGGTAACACCCCTACTCATTTCAAGAAACTCCCTGGGATTTTCAATGACTGCAGAGAGTCAGGACCTCAGTTTTACATCTCATCCCAGAGATGGTACCTTTTTGCAGTATAGTGTTCTGCTTATACTGTAGTAGGATAGACCATAGGGTGAGCGCCCCCTACTGGCCCCACTAACACCTCTTCCGGAAGCAGCCATAGTTTTTCCAATGAGGTCTCCCGTCGGGTACTGCCAAGGCTCACAGTGCTTAGCTTCTGTGGGTTGCAGGGTGATATAGCTGCTGGTGAATTTTGCTCCCATAAATGCTGAATACTCCCATTGAGTTGTTTCCAGCACATGGTTTGGCAACTTGCACAACAAGCACAATTTCTGTCTCTCCTTAAGCCCTTAATCTACCTTCAATTCACTGCCAGCAGTGCCCTCTGCTTCTGGCTTATGTGCTAAAATGATGACTGCTTGGCATTAAAACAACAGCGTTGCCCTCTCTCTTAGGCTCAATAGGAAGCCACCCTGTACCCAGAGACAATATCCACTGCCAAAAAAAAAGGAGCTTTAGTTTTTGCAAAGTGAGGCATACAATGATTGAAAAGGCCTGCACTATTGAAGGTCCCCATAGCAACACATAATTACCACTTGAATAGTCATGCAAACATGGCACCCTTGCCCCTTGGCTTGTAATTCCCTTAACGCTATGCAGTTCTTTTGGAAGGCTTTGTGCCCATTAGTTCTAGCTTTGTCCTAGAGAACTTTTAAGTTTGTAATGTTGTTGGTAGCTTATTGTTCCCCAGTCTTGTTGGTCCTCTTCGTGAAGGACCTGAAGTCAAGCACTGGCACAATAAACACGTCTTGGTAATTTGTTCTGAAGTGCCTGTTCTTGTTTTATTTTTCAAAGACCATGCCCCCTTTGATCTATGAGAAGCCTGTTTCCAGTTTTTATTCTTTAAGTGTGAAAGGGAGACCCTGCCTTTAAGCTAATTGGAAGTTCTGTGTTCCACGTTCTCTGTATCTTCCATGTGTTGGCCAGGAGGCTGATGACAGACCTGTGGTAATACTTCATTTTCAGTGTCCGTCTTGGGAATGTTGTCAGCTTTCTTCAGTCCTTGAGAAGGTCTTGAGAGTCTCGGTGTCAAGAAATGGAGGAAAAGATTTTACCAATAAAATGGATAGCTCAATGAAATCCTTGAGATTGTGGATACAATGGAGTCACTTGAGGCTGTATCACTCAGAAAATGGGACTGTCCATCATTTCTCTTTTAAAGGATCTCGTCTCTCTGTTGTGGACTCCCTTCCTTCAGATGTCAGTTTATAAACGGCCCCTGGTGCTATAAAGAGGCTTACTGGATGCCAATACTTCATGCTGTTCTTTTTGTGATGCTCCTGTTCACCCCTAAGGTTCTTGTGACACCAATCAATTTGCTGGCAGTGTAAATTGTGACCAGTTTCAAAGGATGTGACCAGTTCCACCATGCAGCTAACAATCTATACAGACTGCCTTTGTTCTCAGTACATGACTGGATATTGCTCAGACTGGTTTGCTGCAGGAATAGCAATGGCCATTTTCTACTTTTCTCTTTGATAGCAAGTTGGTGGGAATTGGTGGGAAATAAGTTATGCATTTAACTGATCCATTTGCCTTTTACATTTCTTTATCTAAATGTTATTGTCCTGTTGGTTACAGCTATAATTCACTAATGGATCGGAAGCTGATTAATTGCTTAACATTCATAAACGCTGTTGGTGGTGCTTCTTTATTCTGAATCCAGGCAACTGTGGTTTTTGTAGTGTCTGTGTTTAACTGTTTATTTGCTAGAGCTGATGGTGCTACACAATGCTCATCGGTGTGCTGATGGGATATGGCCTGGCGTTGGTCACTTGGAATAAGTCGCTTCGGACAGATTGCTTTGCCTCATGGTGGCTAGAATGTCAATATGTTGCTAAGGGTGTTGCATAAGAAGGAGCGCTTTGATGGCAGATCGTCTTGTGTAACAAGATTCTCCACTCCCTTGTATTGCACATGTGCAGAAATGACCAGTGTTTTGCATTATTGCACTTTGCATCTGACAGCTGCTTGATCTCTTCTCTCCTTCTCCCTGGTAGGGTCTAGTCCAGTTCTAGGACTCTCAGGAGATGGCACAGCTTCTATATCTGAATTCCTGCTTTGCTTAAGAAAGCAGCGAGATGATGCCCTTGAGAGTAGTTGTGGAGAAGGCGCGTTTCACCTTCTAATGCACTTATGCAGATTTGCTATCGTGTGCTTCTTTCCCACTTATGCAACATTTCACCATTACAGTCATTGGCCCAGTTGTTCTGGGGGCCTGTGCTTGTTGTTAGGGTTGCAAGCATCAACATGTTAAGTATTACTTTGCCAAAAAGGAATTGGCACATGAAGTAGTTAACATAGCCCGATTAATTGTTTATATAGTGATAAGATGTTTATATTCTGTAGCCTATAATTAAATGCATCAAAGACTTATGTACAGGAATCAGAGGTAAAGGAAAAAGCGACTTAGTGTTTCAGTTAATTACATTGTTTTAATGAGCTGAATGGATCACAGAGCTCATTCATTTATTGCCTCAAAGGAATATGCAATCATATACAGCCTTTTGCCACAGAAACATACCTAAAAATGTATATACAAAGTATGTTTTTGTTCCAATGTGATCAAACGCATAAATGTACCCATGAAATGACATACTGTATTACATCGTACTTCTTTCTATTCATCTCATGATCACAAATTCAAATTGCCTGACTAAAGTGCTGGTACTTCTGGAGGGTGCAGGAGCTGCTTCAGCAGGGGCAGAAAAAGGAGTAGGTTGGCAGTCAGTAGCTGGAAAGGAAGCAGTCTAGCTCTTGTGAGCTCTCGAAAGCTTTTTGTCTATACTTGGAAACTACTAAGACTTGTCAACACTAGTCATTCATTGGGAGCAATTTCTCTAGACTGCACCTATCAATTTGGTGACGAGTCAAGGAAGTTGAAATTGGAAGAGTACCTGGGTTGTGTATTCCTTTCCACTTGACTGGGGACTCTGAATATTGGATACTCTATGTACATAGTAAATGTATATTGCCTCTCGGTAAGATCTCAGTCCATCTTTCTTCCTTTACACCAGCTGCTCGGCAGCAATTTGACTGCTGTCTGTAATTGCCTACTTTGACCTCACACTGACTTCCTACGTCCACTCCAGGTGAATGGAGGCAGCAAGGCAGAGTCAGCCGGCCTTCGGCTGGGGGATGTCATTGCGGAGATCAATGGCGAGAGCACAGCAGAGATGCTGAACGTGGAGGCGCAGAACAAGATCAAGAGCTCCAAGACCAAGCTGCAGTTGGTGGTGGACAGGTAAGGGCAAGGCTGTCAATCATCTGGGTGTTGGAGGGGCGTTGTCATGCCTAAAGGTCAATCTATGCCCGGAATGTTCTTCCAGGAGTTACTGGAAGAAATGTGTCTTACAGTACTATGTTTTTGTACTTGCTGTGGCTTTCGTGTTGGTCTCCTGTAGGCTGGAGGCTTGCTCGGTTTCCACAGCGATTTTAATTTTGTAGGGATAGCTGGTGATCTGCCTGTATTTATTGGTATTCTAGGTATCTATGATTTTGTGGAGGTCCCTCACACATTTGAGATACAGCCCCACATGTGTGTTGATCCAGCCCCATTTTGTACTGTAGCTGTCCTTGGTCTACTGCTCTCCTGTTTGCCTTTGAGCAAAGTGTCATTTTTTTATCCTCCTTTCTGTTTTGTTGCCTTGTCTGGCCAATGGTGTCTGAACAGATCCATGACCGTTGCGACCATTTTGTGAACTGGTATAAGCACAGGTAAAACCAAGAAAAGGCCATTAAGCCCATCTAGCCCCTTTGATGGTTAGTAGCTAATTGACCCAGTGGTCTCATCCAACTCTTTTGAAAGAAGCCAAGCTGTCAGTTTCAACATTGCTGGGTAGCTTAATCCAGACTCTTACAACCCAAGTATATGTTACTGTCCTGGAAGAAACTTTAATCTCTGGATTGTTGCCTATACCTTGTTATAGTACAGAAGAGAATTTGCAAGTCATGCAGAAAGTTTACTTTGAGGAGCTTTGTCTTTGTCATTGACAGGCAACCAGTTACAATGTGTCATGTCAACACTGCATCAGACATTTCATTTTTACACAAAAGAGATTTCAGGAAGGGGGACAGATGCGTTTTAGCTACAGTAGGTCAGCAATGTTTGTAGGTCTAATAAAGGTACCTTATACTGAAGGGTTGAAACTATGGGTATTGTTTGGCTGTGTTTGCATAGCTGTTGTTGGAAAGCTCCTTTGATCACTTGTTCCTTTGCCTTTTAGTTTCACCTGCCCTTTTTTTTTCCCCTGTGAAATCATGAGGTCATCCATATTAAAACGTACTCAATAGTGACTGTACAACTCCTATTGGAATTATATCCTGTAGAACACTTAGCAGAGACGCAATGTTTCGGCTGTGGAGCCTTCTTCAGGTGTCATCCAAAACATTGTGTCTCTTTTCTTTTCCTCTCAACTTGAAATGAACCTTGACCTGTTCCCAAACTTTGACTCTGCCTTGCAGAAGCATTGTCTTCTAGTGTTAATGAAAGCTGATTGAGTTTCATTTATTTTCATTAGCTCAAATCTGCATGTATTAAGAAAGCACCATATAAAAAACATTGGTACAGCTGAACTCCCAAGACTTAGTGCTGCAAATCCCAGAGCTATTGCAGTCATCGGAGTCTGTCTTGTTTATTTACTTAGCTGAAACAATTGTTTTGTGTCCCCTGTAGCAGATCATGGCACCCTGAAATGTCCTATTTGTTTAGGAAGTGGAAACAATATAGCTTTAATTGAACAGTATTTTGCTCAACAGGAGGTTTAGTGATGTAATTGGAAGCTTGGCTAGAGCAACAGCCTTAAGATGCTGTTTATCAAGGACTGAGTTTGGTGGCAAACAGTTATTCGGAATGCAGGAATGTCATGAGGGGACGATTGAGTTTCACCACGCCTTTCATTTCAAGATCGTTCCTTTAGCTTTCACTGACCACAAACTCTGGTTTCTGGGCATTGCTGAAGTGCATGTAAGCGTTCTGCTTTTTACTTTCAGCCCTACATCTCACACAAAGACAATGAGTCCCACAACACCTGGCTTCCTGCTAGAAACAACAGTTCGCTTTTGTTACCCTCTTAGTTTGGCATGAGAGTCCTGCCAAACAGTCAAGACTGCATTCCTGTATTCTTCCTGCATTCTTTCTAAATTCCAATTTGCTTTTTCTGCAAGGAGAGTGCTTTATGCCCAGATTAAAATAAATCATAAATTACATATTTAATAGTAGGTTTTGGTCAGGTTGAGGTCTGCGGTAAATCAACTGTTAATGGAATTTAAGATCATCAGGTGGGTCGGAGTTTGGTTCTGATTTGAAATAGGATAAGTATTGAATGGAGAATGTTACTCCTGGGTTTTAGAGAATGCCCAGTTTGAACGTCTACACGAAGATTGCATTAATTGATTTAGTTATTAATTACTGGATTTTATCTGGAGTAGATTAAAATTAAGCAGGATATTGTGTTCATGTTGGCAGGCTATTCCTTTTAGGCAATTAGATGACAATTACTTTTTAGTAACTGTAACATTTGTAACAATTTGCCTGAAACCATTTTGGTTATGATTAGAACAATACAATTTGAAAACATGGCTTAAGGCCTTTCCACTTCCTATCGGTTATTCAGTTTCTTTTTCTTTATTCAAGCCTTCTGGGAAGGAACAATATTGAGACACTAGTCAGCTCAGAAAAGCACAGATCTTTAAGATTATATACCACTTCTTAATTCAGGACAACTTGATGCGCGCTTTAAAACTCGTGGCTACTGCCAGCAACTGGCACCTTGCTGTAGTGTTCCGGACAATGTCCTGTACAGAACGCATACCCAGATGTGTGATGGGATAATAACCGCCACCTGGGTGATGCAGGCATCTGGATCTGGGAAGCCTTTGTCTCCAGGTTTAGTCAGGCACTGAGCATCTTGTGCTTGATAAGTCTAGAGGATCTTTTTGCCTGTACTTAAAGGTTATGTTACATAACATAAGACCCCTCAGACTAAGTAAGCTACTGTGTGGGAGACAAAAACAATCTTGGATGACATGAAGTGTGAAGAATTTGTAAATTATGTTATCTGATCTTTTCAAACAAAGAAAAATGAAAGTCCAGCTTAACATTCCATTAAACAATTGTTAATTGGCTATAACCCTAAATAAGGAAAACAATTGAAAAGGTATTGATGAAACTTTTAAAATAAAAGGTTCCCTGTGAGTCACAAGACTCAAGCCAGTTGTGTGCTCCAGGAGTTCCGGGGGCACACAACTTCACTCTTCACCTCCCTTAACTGACAGTCTTCCCTTCACATCTTCCAAGATGAACAGACATCCTACTTGAATAGCTACTTGGGGAGTTCAACCCTCTGGTAGCGAGTGGACCCAAAACACAGGAAATGAGCTTTTAATTTCTGCTTTTTTGATTTACACGGCACTTTTCAATGCATCTGTTGAGTAAAACGTTTTTGCTATTGGTCTGAAATATACAGTTGGCTCCAAATTATATTCATACAATGTAACAGAGTTGGTTTTGGGAAGAGAAATGCAATTATACATGCAGTGTAAAGTTAAATGTGAAGTGTGCAAGGTAGTATGTATTGGATAACACAAGCCATCTGGAATAATTGCATATATAATTACAATATTTGACATGAGATGCACTCCAACAAGAAGATGAGAAGATGCTTACTGTAGCCTTTTGCTCGGGCAGTTCTTAGTCCAGAAGTGTGACCATTTCTATGTCCAGATGTTCCCCAGCTCCTTTAGAATACATACCATGTTTTTGTGAAACACTTTCTTTACTTCATAGGAAAAAAACGCTCTATTGAATCGAGGTCTGGCAGTGGTGATGACCAGTCTTTTTCATTTTAAACATTTGGCATCCTGCTGGAAAGTTCATTTGTGACTGAGCTTGAGCCTTCTTAGCCGAGTGAACAAGGCTTGAGATGGAATATCCTGAAGTAACTGGAATCTGTCCATACCTCAGCGCTAGTAAAGGCAGCCAAGGGTGCAAAACGCCCACCTGCATGCTTGGTAGAAGTCAATTAACATGAGCTTCACATTTCTATGCTGTACCCGTGCTGCTGGTAGGCCTGTCAAACTCTGGATTTTTCTTCTAACCACATTTGGTCGTATTTGTATTGGGATCAAGTAGTTGCTATTTGGCAGGCTCTTTTCATTTCTTGTTGCTATGGCAGTCTGCCGCAGACAACGGATTCATGTGGTCAGCCTTTACTGGTAGTCGTGGAGCCGTGGGATCCTGATGTGAAACTTCAAAAACAAAATCTGACAACTGTTGCCATTTGGTGTGAGTTAGCCTCCCAAAGCATGACTGACCACAATTTTGCGTGCAACTTTTTCAGCCTCTTCTGGTAGTGTAGCAACCCTTCTGTCAGCCTCAAACCTGATGATAAATGCTTCATGAATTTTTTTTTTATAGCTGTTATTGAGGTCAATATTTGTTTTTTTTCTGGTGCCTGGTGGGATTGGCTCCGGCTTCCTCTGAGATTCTGAATGGGAAGAAGTGGTTAGAAAATGGGTGTTTAATCCAATATGGATCCAGTATTAAATCAAGCTTATGTACAGTATGCAACTAATAATAATAAAATACAGCTGCATATTCAGTGCTAACCCCAACGTTGTTATATTGAATCAAGCGTATGAATAAATGTGGAGCCAATGGTGTTGTCTCCATTTTTATCCTTGGGCATATATTACTTATACAACAAAATA
This sequence comes from Lepisosteus platostomus, assembly GCF_059453375.1. Taxonomy (NCBI): domain Eukaryota; kingdom Metazoa; phylum Chordata; class Actinopteri; order Semionotiformes; family Lepisosteidae; genus Lepisosteus; species Lepisosteus platostomus. Next base: position 5,826,846 of record NC_142613.1, read on the forward strand.
AAGGTGTACCTCAGGGTTCTATACTGACTTCCATCTATTTTCTAACTGCTTTATCCAGTAAAGAGAGCCGGAGCCTATCCCAGTAAGCCGCAGTAGCGAGGTTGGGCACACCCTGGATGTGATGCCAGTCCATCCAAGGGCACACACTGACACAGGCATGCACACATTCACACCAGGGGCAGTTTTCCCAGAAGCCAATTAACCTGCCTTTGCACTATGGGGAGGAAAGCGGAGCACCCAGAGGAGACCCACACAAACCCAGGGAGAATATTCCAATGCCATGCAGAGAGCACCACGGGGAATTGAACGCAGGTCCCCAAAGATGCCTTGCTAACTGTGCTACTGTGCTGCCCCTAATGTGACTTGATTGATTATTTTTTGTGGCTCGTATCTTCCCTATGTAGTTTGTGGCTTTAGCAATTGTTTTAACTTAATCTAATTTGAGGTTGGAATGAAATTCTAGAAAACCATTTGAATGACATTGTCTCGCTATGGCTGTTGCTGAAAAGCTTGTTCATACTGGCAATTTAAATGTTAAGCATGACCTTGTCCTCACTAGATCTCTTGTAACCCCTCTTCTGAAGACATGGCACTGGCGACGAGTAAAGGTTAGTGCTGATGTTAAGAGTACTGGTAACTCTCGAAGCTATGAAGGATTTTTCCCCACTTGTCACTGTACACTCTTTCTGTTTGTGATTTGTGTTTAGCAGACTTTGCTCTGCTGTCCAGTACCAAAGCAAGCTAATATATTAAAGTAGATGGAACTTTTTCAGTGTAAGCATGAAGTCTGTGGAATGTTTCAGAGTCAGTGGCTGATTTCAAAACTTGGCAAGTCTTTTTTTTTTTTTTTTTCCTGTTTGTGTCCTATTTTTACTTTAAATTGTGACTTCTATAAAGCACAATTCACATATAAAATGATTAAAAAACATTAAAATGCAAAGTTCTACTTAACCAGCTCTACCTACTGGAATGTCTGTCCATTTTTATACAGCATAGTGACCGTGTTCTAGAAAGAGAAGTACAGACATTCTGTTTCATTTTGTTTCTTGCAGTTTTTCAGCTTCAGTGTCTTATTTAATGACTGGATTGCAGATTTCAGCAGCTCAGCAGGCTCCGTCAGCACAGTGTCACTGCTGTGTGTGTGTTTTAATTAGGGATTGTCTCTTTTCTAGCATGTCAGCAGAATGAGCTGCTGTACTGTATGCAAACACTCTGATCCATGCACATTTTCTTTTTCTCTTCCTCGGTCTCGCACACGCACGCACGTTGTTGTTCTGTCCCTCATCTTAGTCGTTCTGTTTGTGAGTGAGCATAGGCTCGCTCTCCCTCTCTCTCTCTCACACACACACACTGATCTCTCCCCCAGCCCATGTGAGCAGATTTTTCCCCACTGACCTCATGTCTCCCAGCTGGCCAGAAACAACACCCCAGCCTCTTTTCCTGGACAATGCCATAGTGTAGCCGCCACTGCATCTCTCCCAATTACAGCTTTCACAGGCCCTAGCCTTTAAACAGCCTGGGCACCTGGCCAGCAGGATGACTTCAGGCACTGCCCTGGCTGCCCTAAGGTTCAGCAGCAACCATCCTTTAGGGGCATTGTTTATAGAGGACCCCTGCTGTCATGGTAACCTTCTAGGCCAGGTGTGTTATACTCCGAACCACTGGTAACCTCACTGATTTATAATCTTAATTTATTCTTTTGCATTTGACAGTTTGGTCTAAGACACAGATAACAAATCATAAAGATTAAGGTTAGGGGTTGTGAACTATACTTTTGCCAAGTATTGTAAAGTAATAAGTATTAGGGGTTGGTTATTATTGAATTGGTAAAAGGTTACTGCTTCATTTCCTGTCATAATGAATTTATAAATGGAATTTGCAATCCCACATCTACTGTAAGTCATTCCCACAAAAAAACTTTGAGGCTGAAGTTAAACCACTGGATTTCTTCAGCATGAACAGTGAGACACAAACCAGAGGACATGAGTCCAAGCTGCATGATTTGAATAGAATAACCTTTATTGCCATTAAGGGAATTGGTCTTGCACACATCAAGAGCTCCTAAACGTGTATATATACTGTATGACACTAAAAACAACCATGTGATGTCATGATACAAAATAACATTTAACATCATTGCTCCATCAGAACTCTGCAGTACCATAAGATTAAAAAAGAACATAATTTAGCCTGTAAAGAGTCTAAAAATGGCAACCATAAGAAGAATCGAAGAATTCTTTGAATTGAGTTTAATATGGAGAACAAACCAGCCATGATGTTAAAACCGATACCCTGGCTTCCTGTGAGAAACATATCGATATCAATTACTGCCAAACAGGGCAAATGAACTGAGTGGCCTCCAACTTTTTGTAATTTGATGCCCATACTAGTGTTTTCCTTCTAGTTAATTAAGCCATTATACTTATTAAGAAAGAGATGGTTTTGGTGAAAGGAATGCAAACAAATCGAGCATCCCCCTGTGATCTGAATGTGACCCTACTGTCCTGGAAACATGGCAGGGGTAAAAGCCGTGATCCAGCACCTTGGTTACTTTCCCAGTTATTCTGTTATTTTAATTTTTGTTTTGTGCCGAATAAACTTTTCAACTGAAAAGTTAATAATCCTACAATTGCATCACCACAAATGTATTGAAAATTATCCATTTATGAGTGTTTGGCAAGTCTTAACATGACCATGCAGCTGCCTGTTACCACAGACTTCCTTACCTGTCTTATTGCAATGCAAACTTTGCTCCTGTTTGTTTTGCACAAACATATACTGCTAAAGTTCGAAAATCGGTGAAAATCTGTTTATTTACTTAAAAGATGCATGTTGTCTCCCCCCCCCCCCCCCCCCCCCTAGAGTCAGTTTCTCATAATTTATAGATTGCGTGCACGGCTGATTAGGCTACTGTTTTGATGAGGCATTTCTAAATGTACTTTAAATTTTCTGTTTTGTGAGACGAATCATAAGGTTCTGCTCTTTAAAGTTACCAGATTTATTTAGTATTTTTTAAGGGTAAATCGATAGATAGCATCACAGACCAAGGTAATATTAGCGAAGAATAATAATCTGCTTTTTAAGTATACATTAGTACAGGTATGTTAAAATAGCAGCTTTCATTATGCTACTGTTTTTGGGGGTAAATAGTGAGCATTTAGTTTAATTTATTAAAATTTATAGTGCCTTTTGCCTTCAGCCGAATGCCACTCCAGTTTTGGGCAGATCAGTGTTAGCTGAGGCATTGATGAGAGTTTACATCCGGTAATGTCACGATGAGCAGTGTTCTTCAATGCATGCAGTCACTACAGTTGGCTTGCAGCGGTGTACTGGCATAATCTCGGTCAAGCTCTATCACGACTCCAGCGGGAAAGAGCCCATATATCATAACCGCGGCTATTCTAGGTTGAAACTTGGCTCTCCCTGCAAACCACACTTGCAAACTGATGAGTTAGCAAATGGTTTTCCCATATAGTTTTCTCCTATTTCCTCTTGCTCTCTGTGCCTGCTCTGTGTTTCAGAACCTATGAAATCCAGATAGAAAGCACCATTTTCGCTAAGTGTTTAGCAGCCAAATACAATCTGGGAATGGGCTAAAATAATACCAAATGAAAATATCGAAGTCCACAATGGTAAGGATTCATGGTTTATGGTTGGCATGACAATAGAAGGCAGAATTGCACCCTATGTGCAGGCGCTGTTTGGAGATCAAGCTGAGCAAAACCACATACGTTGTTTGTTTGCTCTTAGAAGATGGTAAAATGTTAAGATGGACATTTCTTTTCACTTTTCTATGGGTGTTTTCCATCTCTGGCTGTATCTTCAATAAAATGATGCTTTACAGTTAAGTGCTGTAGCACTGGTACTGTTGGTTTGAACTGCACCACAAAGCTGCAATTACAGCAGTCTGTCCACAGCAGGCATCTTCATTCTGTGGCCATCTTAAAATGCATTTAGCAAAATCCGGGACTGGACATGTGCCTTGCAGGGAAGGAAAGGTACAGGCTGAATCGGTACAGTAACCTGAAATTTACAGATCTGTTTGTTGCATTGTGACGGCTTAAAAGAAGTACACAAAGTGCTCCCCTTCTCGGGAACAGTCTGGACAGGAAGTCTCTCATCTATGCAAAGACGGGCATTCCTTCATTGCGGTCTTGGACATTCTGAATGTTTTAACAGACTGTGTGCTTTTGGAGTTCTCCTGAGCATTTATTGCTGTGATTGTTGTGTTTTTTTTTGTATCGACAGGTACAATAAGAGGTGATGCAAGGAATGATATTACTTCTGAAGGTGTCAAGATGCAGAGCTTCTGAAAAGTTATTCATTTTGTGTCGATAGATACTTTATTAATCCCATGAGGGAAATTGCATTACAACAGCAGCCTGGCACAGTCACTACAGCACAGTGTAATGAAATGATACAATAATGCATAATACAATAAAGTAAGTACAGTCAGTGAGAAGTGCAGTAAAAAAGTGGTTGAGGTGGTGGGATTATTCACACTAGACAGATTTATTAAGTATGATATACCATCAGAAATGTTTCTAATGGTACATTTAATGGGATAATGGTCCTGTTTGCTCTGTATCTTTCCAAGCAAGGTCATGTCGGTTTGCCAGAGTGATTCTGTCGGATTTGGGAAAAAGTGCCCGCAAGGAGGAAATGAAACGGCCAAGCTCCTTCTCCTACAGAACCTTAACAGGGCCCTCAGTGGTACTTTGTCCTAAGCGGTATATTAAGAATAACCAGACGAAAGTTTCCGTGTTTACTTGCTTTGTCTCAAAGTTGACATGCTCTGGAAAGCCCTTTGAAATGGCTCATTGTGTGTACAGCCTGGGCTTCCATTGTCCATTGTTCCCTGGTTGAACTGGAGTAAGTGCTGCAGCTTTCGGTTTCCCCTTATTCCCAAAGCCTGGACAGCCAGCATAGTCGCTGAGCTGGAACAGGCCAAGTCCAGCATCTCGGTTAACAACTTATTAAAGCACAGTGGAACGACTTAGGTTATTGTAAATCATGTGAGCTAAGGAATTTAAATAGGATGCACAACCCGACATAAATTAGTGATGCATTGCTTTCAGTCTTCCTATCCTTCTCAGTATTATGACTACAAATGCAGTTTATTTATCATAGCATTTTTATTGTTTGGGGCATCACATTGTGCATGAACATAATTTTGAAACGACCTTCTTTAGCTGGAATTCGAGCACTAAAAAGTTTGTCTGATGGATGCCAGGTTCTCATATTGTGAATGTGGGCAATTTTTATCTGTGGAAAAAATCACTATTGGAATGTTGCTGTGACTTGGTTCTTGAATAAACATTTTTTGGGTCATCTAGGATTTCAATATCAGTAATTTGCCTTGACAATACTGTATGACAAAAATGTTTCGTGACTCTTTTTAGTGCGTGTGTTTTAGGCATACAGCAATGTGTTCTGTTTTTTGCTTTGGCAAATCTTTTCAGACTTTGTTTCAGATTGTTTTGAAATTGCTGTTGTTCAAAAGGGTACAGTGTAGAAAATGTAATATCGCAGAGGATTCTGAACTCTGCTGGTTTAAAGTATCTCTCTTTTAACCAGGGATCTCATCACATTTCTATTCAGTTTTGCAGTGTCTAGTAAATCAGAAAGCACTTTATAAGCTCATGTTCAGTGTATTCAATGGTTGTTTTCCATATGTCAGGTGTAATGCATATCGCTCAGAATGAATTAAGTCAAGATTTTTTTAAGAGATGTCTTTTTTTAATAAAAACCAGTAAATGCAAAATGGGGAAAAATCAGAATTTTTATAGCAAACAGGTGTTGGGAACAAGCTCGTCATAGTGAAGCTTATTCTTGCAGAGAGTGAAAAGGACTGACTTCATACTGGAAACATTCAGTCTGAGAGGAGGCTTTTTGTCCCACCATAGATGCCTGGGTGCCTATAGGCACTGGGACTCAATGACTAGAGATGTGTATCTTGCATCTTCAGCAATGCACCCTTGTCATTTTTGAACCCATTGATGCTGTAACTCTTATTTTCAGTCTACTGCTAGCTTTGTTCTAGTTATACAAGGGTTGTTTCCAGTGAAATAAACAACAACTGGTGGGGAAATCCAAAATGTGGAAAGCTGCCAAACCAAGTGAAAAAAGGTATTTTCCAAAGCAGAGCCGCACAGTGCCTCACTGGCCCAGAGCTTATCCTGGTTCCGATAGTGTTAAGCAGATGGAGAGCATGAGACTCCAACCCCCTCATTTATAGAGTTGGATGGAATGGAGCAGACGGGGTGAAGTACTTTAGTGGGGTTCAACAGCAGTATCTGCAGCAGGGATGTGAGCCCACAACCCATCAGATATAAGTCCAGAGGCTTACAGATTTAGCTGTGATGTCCCCACAATCCCTAGTGATGAGATGATTTCTGTGCCTTTACCAATAAGACTCTAGTTTTAGGCAGGTGACGATGGCACAGCTCTGCCCTGGGGCACAGAAGGGACATTATCTACAGTAGATGGAGTGATGACTTTTGGGCAGTGTAGGCTTGCAGCTGTGCTGTATCTGCCACCCAGCACACAGTCGCCTTCTTTAACAGCATCTCACAGGCCTCACAAACAGTCTGAACAAACTCTGATTTTGCTGGTGCTGATGTCAGGAGCTAGGCCCTCTAGGAAATATCTTAACTAAGTTATTTTAGCCAAAAAATGCAATTCCTGGTTTGCTACAGATCTCAATGACAGTGTTGTTCATTCTAGTTTATAGCTCAATAGGTATAGCCTGTAAACCTTTTTGAGCTAGTGACAGGAGTCCTAATTACACACAAGACAGAACAACTGTCATGCAATTCATCTCATGTTCTGATCTGCAGCTGAGAATAAACTGCATTGCTTTGCTCTCCATTCTTTCCACAAGTTATCTTATGTTAAAGACTATGAATTGAAACTCTCCATAATGAGCATTTTCGTATGTATGAAAAGGCTTTATATGGAGTTGAGTAGTAATGGTAATAACATAACGTTAATTGTGTGTCTCTTGTGGAAGTTCTCCGCTGTACATGTGGATTATTTTTTTAAAATCTGGTTTAAAAGGACTTAAGGAGAATGACTCCCTTTTTGAAGTGTTTTCAAACTGCAAGCATGCTGTAGTGCATTGCCACATAGCCGTGTCAAGCCCAAACCATGCACCAGTACATTTTAAATACTCATGTGGTAAAACGCTGATTTTCTGTGATAACTGCTCTGTGACTGATGTTCAGACGGCGCTCCATGTCTATCCACACGTGCGTGCTCAGTCCACAAGCTTATCCACTGTGTTCCTATCCGCATGCGTGTCATTAGCTATGCCTCACAAACGACCCGTCTGCGTTATGCCGGGACTGCAGGTCCTTTCTCTAAACTCCAGCGGCTTTTCCAAATAATGAGCGATGAACAAGAGTTATTCAGACTTCTTGGCCAAGCTGTCAGAACTGGCTTTTCTGCACAATTAACGATCGCATTGAAAGTATAAGCTTCATTACCAGTCCAGCATGCTTCTTTTCTTAATGGTTCTTGACTGCAGCATGGTTTGTTTATAGTATGGCGGAGCAGGCTTATTGGAAGGGAGGAAATGTCAAAAAGACCCTCTAAAGAACACTGTGTTCTCTCGATTTTTCTTCTTTTTTGGTGCTGGTATTCTTCTATGTCGAAATTGAAATTTTCTTTGAGCAAACCAGAGATTGCAGAACAGCAAAACCTTTAAACTGCTTTGCAAAGATAGTCTGTGTTATTAGAATAATAAACTTTATTTTATATAGCGCCTTTTAAGGTGGCTTCTCAAAGCGTTTACAGAATGACAATAAAGAACACACAAGACACCTACAATACACAGAGGAGACTGTGGATGGTGGTATTAAGTATAGTAGGAGCAGAGGGGTAAAGAATGGAACCAGTTAAGTAAAGGCTCTTCTAAAGAAAAAGGTTTTGAGTCTGGATTTAAAGGAGTTTAGAGAAGGTGACTCTCTGATATCCTCGGGAAGAGAGTTCCAGAGCTTGGGGACATAACAGGAGAAGGCCCTGTCACCCATAGAATGTAGACAGACTATTACAGACCAGGTAGGCTGAATGGTCTCCTCATTTGGACATGCCCTTATTGTTTGGCTGCTGGACAACAAAACTTTAGCGCCTCCGTTTCCTTTTGTTCAAATTCAAGTCTGTCTGTCTCAATTTCACTTCACGATGCCAGCTTTGCTGAATGCACCTAACAATGCAGACCAGGGCAGAAGTTGTCTCAGTGTTGGTTCTCATGCAGATTGTTATGTCATGGCGATACTGGAGTCTAGGGCAGGGGTGTGGCTGAACGCTTCATGCAGTGCAGATTGCATTCTGGGGCACCTTTCCATATTGCCCAGGGGGTTGATGGTGAAATATTTGGCACCCCGTCTGTGACGAGAAGTGCTGTACCCCAGTTTACATTGGGGGTGTGTTCTTGAAAAGCGTCCCGTATAGTGAATCAGCAGATAAAGAATTGATTTTCCCTGTAAGGTTGTATGAAAGAGGAAGGTTGTGTTCAGAAATTGTCCACATACTAGCATAAGAAGAATGTTGTTTGAAAAATTAATTTCTGTTAAAGTACACAATGTGAACGTTTGTTGCACCATGCAGAATATTTAACTATTATTGGAATTGCATTATAACAGTTTACACTTCTGTTTATTCACTGTATATTGCATGTTTATTAATAATCATGATAATATACATACTGTTCGGATGTGAAAGAAGTGACATTTTATGTTCCCAGTCTCTCCTCTCTGTTAGGACTGTGAACTCTAAATGAAGATCAGCTTTTCAGCATTTCTTCTCCTTGTGTTTGTCTTGAGCAGGTCAGAACCCCTCTCCCCTGGACAGACAAATGGGCTCACCTCTCCAGAACACCTAGCCGTCCGATTCCAGGTCTGTACCTTTTCTGTTAAACCAGAACTTTTCAATGGAACAGAAGGCCTGTTTCTAGCAAAGCATCTGCAGCCATTTTCTCAAGATATGGATGTGAAACAAAATTATAATTTGCCTCGTATTTCTATTTGGTGAGATTTGTTAGGATTTATTAATTTGCCTTTATCTATGGCAATGTGCAGGGGTACCACATATAAAAAATTGAGTACAATCTGTATGTGCGAAAAGATGTTGGTGTTTGTAAGATAAATGTATGAAGTCGCATAGTTGATATAACTTATAAGATTAGGAAATGGATTATAAATTCTTTACCGATTTTAGTTGGTCCTTTTATGGTCTCAAATCTTTTTTCCCGTCTTATAGGAGACGTTGTTTCTCTCTTTGTCCCTGTTCTCAGAGATTAAAAAAAAATGATTCTGTTGTGATCCCTTCCATGTGGCATTTATTAAAAAGTGTGTTCCTTTAGTTCGGGAATATACAAGCTGTTCCATCCATCTTCTGAAGTACACAAGGTATTCTGCAATGTACTGCTCTACATACTGTACCTCTGCAACTAGGAGGATGTAATGCTGCACAATGTGTAAAAAACATGTACTGAGCCAGGAGTGCAGTTAATATGCCTCCTGTAAGGAGTTGTGAACTATGCAGATTTGGAACAGTTCCAAAGGAAAACATTTGGGTGGTGATACTCAGGTGTCTAGCCTGTGGGAGCAGACCTCACTGCACAGCTGACCAGTTGGCATCCTTTACTGCGCATGTGTTTGGCAAGACTGGACAAGCAGCCTTCTTATCGGAACAGTGTGGCTCAGAGCCGTCTAACTCTGGATTACTTGTAATTACTCGGCTACTGGGGTCAACCTGAAAACGCTGCCCGAAGATCTGGAAGTTCCTAGGGTTAAGCTGAACAAAGAAAAATACATTGAAGTGTTTTTCTTTTTCCTTACAGTAATGCAGAGCTACTTTGGTCTGACGTGGTGAATATTGGAATCCTACACTGCTGTGAATCAGTCACGTTTCACTGACTATTCATCCTAAATGACGTAGTACAATATTAGATGTCATGTTAAACAGTATTCTGTTGGATCAAAGGCAAGAGACAGTAAGGGAAAAATCATTACTACTGAATGTTGTTTAGTCTTTGTTTCTAAGAGCATGGGCTAGAATAAAAAGCAGAGGGACATTTTATTGAACAAAAGTGACCCAACCACTTCTGTGACACACCAATTTCTTTGTGATGATGCATACATCTTTCAGCAAGCCACAGTAGAGGCTTATGGTCATCTTTATTCCATGCTTCAGAATAAAGATCCCAAAAGAGTTTCAAGTGGCTCAAAGCAGTAAAGGCATTTGCTCAGAGTGCATGTTGAGCTCTGTGGGTAAGACATTGCTGGTGTGAGCCTGGGTTGTTACTTGCAAGCTGTGAACACTATTGCCTATGTGGCAGCACGCAGTTGGCAGACCAAAACTAGGATAGGACTGGACGTAGGCAAGATTTCTCTCTCCCTTCCAGCAAGCTGTGACCACCTGGGCACCTGCGGACCTGTGGTGGCATCGATCGGAGAAGCACTAGCACTCCTCTGTTAGAAGTTCAATCCCCTGCCCCACACTTGGGATCTTGGAGCATGTGACATGGCTCCACAGATGGGCATGTTGGAGGAGTTCACGTTGCTCATTCTCTTCTGGGTGGATACCAGGAGTCATTGCTGGAAAAGAGTCTTCACCACAACAATTTGGAACCACCATTTGGTTTAAATATGAAGGAAATAATACAGGATTCCACAGTTAAAACAAAATACCATATGCAGACTGTTTTCTTCACTCTTCAGAATGCTTCCCCACTGTTTCCAATGCTTAAATCTTTGTTCTGACCACCACTCGGGTTTTTCATTTTATTTCTCAAATGGTGACTTGTCCACAATGACTAATCTATGAAATCCTTCTGCGTGCAGTTCCCTTTGGATTTTGGTGGTGCCAGGTTTAAAATCTGGTATACTGGCTGACTTCCTGAGGAATTCTTTCTGCTAGTCATGGGGGTTGTTTTTCACACCATGCAGTGCTTTCCTGGCCCTGTCTGTTTGTGGTTTTGGTCTGCAGTCCTGTTGTGAACACTGACACAAACTCTGAGACTTGGGACTCTCATTAAGGTTAATCTTAATCTACCCAAGAAATTACAAATATTGCCCCATAATGAAAGCCTCTATTTTAATTTGTCAGGGTCATGTCACCTCTTTACAGTCTGATATTTTTGCTTTACTATGTCTGTGCCTAATGCATGGCACTTCCTAAAACTATATTAATGTAACAAAAATATATGTCCATATTCTGTACAAAATATAACGAAACTGAAGTGAGATCTTCTTGAGCAAACACGTTTTAACGTTAAATTGAAGAAAAAAGAGGAAACATTATTTTTAGAACCAAAAGGCCTCCGTCAGGCAACAGCTGCTTCCTTTTTTGTAGAAACATCCTGTTCCTACTGCTGCATTTGTGCAATTGGACAGATGCCTCTTCGAGCAGTGACCGGCAAAATCCCATAAGTCCAGGATTTTGATTCCTGTCCTCTTCATGATGGACGTTTATGGTCAAAATGGTTTCTTTGAGCTCTCCAAAGATTATAGCATACTTCAAAATTATGGAAAACATCTGTTTCCTTAAAAATTATAGAACTTGGTAAAAGCATTTTGGGTATAGAATGCAATGTATTTGGACAAGAGATGCTAAAATGTGTCGTGTTTTGTGGTACAGCTATGACTGTAGCTGAAGCTCTGTGATGTTCAACAGTTTAATTAAAAGCAGTATAGATGGGGAAAACGGAGTCTGTTGGACATTTTTAACTGGTTTAATATACTTTAATTTGATAGCCCATTCAGCAATGTTTCAAGTGGAGGAAAAAAGGTGAGGCTTGCGGTAATGATGTAGTTTCATTTAAAGTAAGCAGTCTTTTTTTTTTCGCAAATCTTTAAGAACCAATTGGTTAACTGACAATCTGTGCCCCTTAACTACAGAGGGGTATCTTCCTTTAAGAAGCGAATAGTTTTACAGAGCTCTTAATTCTTTCCTTGTTGTAGGAGGCCCTGCAGCCAAGCCGAGATGAAAACTACAACGATTATTCGTTCTCTGGCCCACCATCCCTGTCACCAACTCCTTACTCCGCAGAGAGGAAGAGAGATGCACACACAACCTTCAGCACCAAGAGGTACCAGACTTCATAAAAGTTGCTATATTATATCAGATCATCACACCGCCACCATCTCCACCTCCCAGTTCATGGTGTTTAGACTTGGTAATTTTTTTCATTCATTTCCGCCACCTTATAGTATCCAGTTATTTTTCCAATTCACCGCTGCTTGACACCAGCCAGAGAAAATCACACAAGATTACTAGCTTCCTCCGAATTAGGAGGTATACAAAACAAGAAGGAGCCATTAAGCCTGTGCCAAGCCAAGATCGATCAAATAATACAGCTCCTGTGGCCCAGTGTGGTCTGACATGGACTACAGTAAAAAGGCAAGCACCTGCCTAGTGCCAAAAGCTACTGCACCAGAGTAATTAGAAGATTCTGATCGGTCATGGTTAAAAGGCAGGAACTGTTTTCCACTGTTTTTTTACAGTGAAGTACTCGCGTAATATGTGTTGAGACAATGCTGAAGGACCTACCAGGGTTATTGGGAAGAAGCTGCAATAGTAGGCCAACGTATTTGATAACTAACATAAGATAATGACATAAGCCCGCATACCTGGATCTTGCAAGGGTAATTGTAATTTTTAATCTGCTTTAGGAGGATGCACAAGAGTCCCTTTGTCTCGCAGCCTCTCAAGATTACAGGAGCTGTCGAATATAATGGCAGTTGCCAGTAAAATTATCCCAAACGTTCAGTCTCGTGCCTTGCAGTGTGGAATCGATGTTGCATGTTCTGAGGCAGCATTCCACTTTTTTTGTGATTGTGAGGTTGTACTTGGCACGTCATTCATTGCCTGTAACCAAAAATAAAATAACATATTTCAAGAGAGAGACACATTCCAGCCATCACTCCATTTGTTTGAAGGATTAATGTCTGAAAGCTGGAATCCTGGGAGAGGGGAACAACAGAATATCTTGGAATGCAGCAAAGGTCACGCCTGCGAATTTCTGCCTTGTGTTTTGTAAAAGGCAAGATGAATTCGAAGAACAGGAAAGTAGCATGCATGATAAGTCATTGTGGATAGTGAAGATCTTAATGATGGGCTCACATGATTGGGTAAAAGCCATTCTTCATGGATTCTGTGCATTTCTGAAATGTGTATTGAAAGGTATTCCTGACTTTTTTTCATTTCTCTGGGGGAAAAAATGCCTAGATGAAAATATTTAGGTTACGTACTCAAGAATGCACAGAACTATTTTTTTTAAACAGCCCTTTTGTTTTTCTTGAACTTTTGCTTAAAAGCAATGGGAGAGAAAATTGGAGGCACTGTTTCCCATAATTTCATTTGAATTACTTGCCAGTGATGCATGACAGATTCATTTAATAGCTATTTTAACTTGTTTCGCCCAGTAATCGACAATGGTATTGTTTGCGTTGTAGCTGTGCTTACATTATTATTATTAATGTATTGTCTATTGCACATGTAAATTTGGGCCACTTTGTCCCAAGAAAGCATGATTTTGAAAGTGTACTCAACTTTCTTTTTTTATTGTAAATACATCTGTGATAAGTACACACTACTGAAGCTTCCATGTGGCTTCACCATAATGATGCTTGCTCAAGTGCAGGCTGAGACCTGTGATCCAGGCTCGGACTTGCAACATCTAGAAGATGTCACCAGCTGATTATGACTGAAACTGGCCAAGTGGCCAATAAGCTGAGTGCCATCGATGATAGGGGCAGCGTGGGATTAGTTGACCACAGCCGTCTTGGCTTGTGACATCACGTTGACCCCAGCACCTTCCCAGAAATCCGTGCTGTAGATGAAGAACACTCCTCATATCTTCTCTGAACCTGTGGTACAGGGCCATATTGCCCGTGATGTCTGAAATGGGGTGTGGTTCAAAAAAAGAGAAGTGCACACATCAAACTTTAAATAAATATTTGATGGTCATGGTTCCCACATGTCTAGAAAAAGCTACCTGGCAGAACTGTGCCAGGAAAAGAGGAAAATAAATGTCCTGGAAAAGGTATGGAAAGCTATAGTAACATTTCTATTAATATACAGGTGTAGGTACAAACTTGGCTGCAGTGTACTCAGATACTGTAGCTGCTAAAATTACACTGACCCAGTAAATGTGTTGTATAGATGCCATGGTAAAAAAGCAGGAGTAATTTTGAGTCTGCATTGTAAAGTAACACAAATGGCTGTATGTTTATATTCCAGGTAAGACAGAGCTGTTAAAACCATTGAGTAAAGCACTTCATTCAGGTAGTTCTGATAAATGGCTTGCTGTGTATAAATGCGTGAAAAGTCAGTTGAGAGAAAATTATCTGGTTAAATAAGATTAATTCTGCTAATGCTGTGTTTTATTTACTTCAGAAGTAGAACCGCTTATGTGAAAACTGGAAAATGAGCCCCAAAGAACTGGGAATACACCTACAGTATTTGTAGAATTCTGTTTTTAGGCAGAATTAGCAAGTTAAGGTTTCATGTGGAAAAAATCAATTCAATCCATACATGACTAAGATTTTTATTCTACTTAAGTAATGGCTCACATATAACTGAAATGGTTTTCTCCTCCTGTTTGTAGCTTCCAGACACACTCGTGGTCTCCAGTGGAAAAGGTTGCTAGTCCCAGGACCTCCTCAAGACCGGTCTCCCAGGTGAGTGGGATACAACAATTCCTTCGCAGTAATCACAGCTAGAGGATTGGAGGATTTCAGAAGAATAGAAATCCACTGATTTGTTAAAATCCATTGAATTTCTTTGCTTTGCAAAGCACCTACCTCTAAATCTCTGATGGAAATAGGTGCTGAATTCACAAGTCTGCCTATGAATGTAGTTAGGAGGTTTTGAGCTGCAGAAAAGTGAAGCTTCATATTCACCTATATAAGTGGTCTTCGCAGTCCTGGAAAGTTTTAATCCAGTTATCCTTACAGGTGCTTACAGATCAGTAATAAACATGATCAACTGAGCAGGTAGCTTGTTCAGATTCATGAGTCCTGAAGGGTATTCAGATTTGTATTTCAGATCTCTAAATAAAATTGTTACAAGGCTTTGGGAATAGATTATTTAGTGGTTTTCTCTAAAATTAAGGCTTTTTAGGACTTGGGTTGAAGACCCCTAAATAGTATATACTAATGTACGACACATACAACAGTGGTCTCGTACATTTAATCAAGAGGTTTAAATAGGTATCAAGCAATCTAAATGTGATACAAAATGCTGATCAAGGGTATTTGGAAATGTGCAAATTAGCTTGGTGATCTTTCCCTTTTCTTGTTAATTTAAATTATTTTTTTGAATGACTAAAGAGATCCTTAATCTACTCAGAAATAAGGAACCAAGAATTCCTGGCATTTTTAAGAAATCGCATGACTTGAGCTCAGGATTTTGGAGCTCAGTGAACAATGCTGCTCAAATGCTAGAAAGTGAAGAACATTTATGTACTGTATGTGTCCAATGAGTTATTGATGTAAAACATAGATCTTGTTTTCCCACTATGTATCAGTATAAAAAAAAGTGTTCACATACTTCAGATACTTTAAATGGTCTCATGATTAGCAGTTTTTTTTTTCCTTTGAATGAAAAGTACCACATTTTCCAGTTGAGCAGAAAGATTAGAGCGATGCTGTGTTCAGCCCTTTTTCTGAGTGACTTTGAGATAATGCTCATTTAGAACAGATGTGCGTTATCACTGTGCTGGGGTCGACCTGTCACTGTTTCTGTACAGAAGGATCGCGATAGCTGGGTTGATCAAGCTGGAACTCTACACTGCTAGTATTGTTCAGGATTAGTCAAAACAACCCTTTTCGAAATCAAAACAAACTGGCAGTCTTGAGAGAGTAATTGTACTGTAGATGTATTTGCTCAGTTAAAGATATGTATTGCCATTCCTTTCTACTGCTTTGTCTGAAGGTTTTACCACAGTGTACATCCTGATTGAACCTCCATTGCTAATTTGAGTCGCCTACCAGAAGCAATGAACTATTGCATTAAATAACGTTCTACAGATATTCCTAAGAACAGACATGTTTTTAACTTGGATAAATAATGCAGCCATTAAAGAAGAAATTGACAACAAATTTAAGTAAAGCAAAGAGAACTAGGAAAGCAATATCTCTCCTTATTCAACTGATTTCTTGAAATAGGTAGCACACCATCTATACTAAGCAGAGCCAAGAACAATTATATTAATAATTTCATATTAATCGCAGGAACTTAACATCGTAAAATCATATCTCCAAATACTGAAGTGTGGTCTGGGTTTCCTGCAGCATGTCTATCCTCAGTCGGAATGTCAGCCTAGCACATGAGCGTCGACATCAGGCCCTGTACTAAACACTACAGTGTTGGTGTCTCCTAGGCTTTGTGTTGCATACCTATTAACTCTTATGTCAAGCCTGTACATTTTAATTATGTGGCTGATTCTATACTGTAATGCAACAGTAAATAGAAGTACAAGGGGTCATCGGAGTCTCCCTTACTTTTTTGTCTGCGAAGTACTTTGTGGTGCTCACTGTCTGGTTTTCTTGTATTGCAAGGAGGTCCTGATCATGAATGTTTCATCTGTCAAGCACTCCTGAGAGATTTTATAGATTTGCTTTATTTTGACCACATCCAGTGCCGTCTGGGACCTGGACTGCTGCTATCTGGACGTTTTGAGGAATGCAGAGTCATGTCCATGTGTGTCATATTAGGATTTTTTGGAAATGTTCAGGAATGTCTGTATCTGTAGGGGGAAGGGTGGAGCAGAATGAGGAACCTCACATTCTGAGTTGGCATGATCAGCGGTTTTTGGGGCCCTATTTCAAAAGTCAGTTTCTTTATCATTTTTTTTCCTCCTGGCTTTTTCTCCCCGCTCAGATTGCAATTAATCCCTTTGTGTGTGCTACAAAGATAGAAAATCAGGGAGTGCTCTCAGCTGTTTCTGCCAAATTGACGCCTCTCCACTCCTCTTCCTGACAGAGTTTGATTTTCCCATATTAAACATTTCCAAACGAATACTTGGAATCTGCAGCTGCTGCTCATGCTAACCAGGGAAGGGATGGAGAAAACTCAATGGCCTTTATATTCTGCTGCAGCCAAGCTGCCTGCTCTGTAGTACAAGATTTAGATGGGCATTTTGCTCATATTTACCCACAGTGGAAACTCGGCTGCTGCCTGCTGAGGCCAGATTCGAGGTTGCATGTCTATCATGATCATGAATGAGAAGGAAAGAGCTTAGGCAACAGCTGTGGACATGAGTGCCTCATTCGTTCTATCCACTTTTGCAAGCAAGGTGCAAGGCAGAGTCATTGCCTGAAGATATAATTGAGGTTGTATGTAAGTGCCAGTAACAAAATAGACCATCAAATAACAGCAGTTATAAACCTCAGTAACGTTGACGGGACAACACTGAGACACCGAAGGCCAGCTGTATCAGCGTGAATTGCTCGGTGAACCCCTTCAGCAACTGTTTGGCTGCTGAGCTTCAAGCGTAGAGCTGCACTGGCTGCAAAGGAACAAGTAGATTCATCTTGGGGTGAAAAGCAGAAATTGAGGTGTTG
Organism: Lepisosteus platostomus; assembly: GCF_059453375.1. NCBI lineage: Eukaryota > Metazoa > Chordata > Actinopteri > Semionotiformes > Lepisosteidae > Lepisosteus > Lepisosteus platostomus. The sequence goes on from NC_142613.1 coordinate 5,844,419, forward strand.
AGGCTGCTGAGCCTTCTCCAGTTGTGAGCTCGCTCTTAGGCGTTTCACCTCTGTGCTTTGGATACCTGAAGAAGGCTCAGCGGACTAAATGTTTTTTTATCTCCACTTTTCGGAGTGGAATTTGCCTCTGTTTGCAAGGATAAAGGACCTTTACAGCTGGCTTTTTAGAACCCATTCCAATTCATGAAGCCCTGCCCCTTCACCATGGAGGGGCTGTAATGTTGTATCAGCTACTGTTCTCTTTAAAGCCACCTGAAAGTGTTTCCACATCACTGGCTGTGAGGCTCTAAAGAGCCGAGCCTCTGACTGCGTCTGTTTTTAGGATAATAGAGTGGGGTGGGGGAGGGCTGTGGTAGGGGTGTCGGGTGTCCTGAGAAATGGTGTGTTACAATAGGGGCTCTGATGGCAAAGTCTTGTGGGTGCTGGTGTTGTCTTTCGCCCCCATCACAAGGGCTGTCGCTGTGTGCGAGAAACTGGCTGAGGCTGGAGACTGTTTCTGGGAGGGGTGGGGGTGGGCACAAAGAGGGGAATCCAGCACCATTCCCAGGAAGATCCATGACTCTCCATCACAGCCTCCAGAATCTCTTTCCCTTCTCCTGATCACAGGACAGGGCTGCCCATTGTCCAGCCTGTCTTTCACGATTCTTTCGCCATGGGACGTCTCCGAAAGAGCAGAGCGCACGGATGCACAACCATACAAAAGACTCGCTGCTTTTTAGAAATGCAAAGATCTGATTTTTGTGTGGAGAAGGCTGTCCCAAGTCCATTTTAAATGCACTCTTTGTGAAACATAAATATCTTCAGTGTCCAAAAGCGAGTTTGAAAACCTAATTGAAAAACAACACGATATAGTACAGCTTTTATTTAATTTTTTGGTTTAAATGAGAAATGTAATATTACACTTATAGTGCTTGAATGGAGTGTCCAGAAAAAGCACTTCACAGGTAGTGGGCACTCCCCATGTGGACGGCAGCCGTTGTGCACCAGTACGCTCACCACACACCAGCTCTCAGTGGGGAGGAGAGCAGAGCGATGAAGCCAGTTAATAGATGGGGATTTTTAGGAGGCCATGATTGGTAAAGACCAATGGGTAATTTGGCCAGGATGCCGGAGTAACATCTCTACTTCTTTTAAGAGGCACCCTGGGATTGTTAATGGCCACAGTGAGTCAGGACCTTAGTTTTGTCTCATCTGAAAGACGGCTCCTTTTTACAGTGTAGTGTCCCCGTCACTATACTGGGGCATTAGGACCCACACAGACAGCAGGGTGAGCACTTCCTACTGGCCCCACTAACACCTCTTCCTGCAGCAACCTTAGCTTTCCCAGGAGTCTCCCATCAGGTACTGACCAGGCTCACACCTGCTGAGTTTGTGGGTAGCAAGTTGTGAGCTGCAGGGTGATATATGGTTGCTGGCGTTCCATTTGAAAATGTAGGATACCATTGGTCATAAAAGCTAATCTCCCAAGATTATAGCAACCTTCAGAGATCTGGGCTCCTCCTCAAATCATTACCAGTGACATGACTGGATACTCTTTGGAAAGATGAGAGGGTGGGGCTCTGCAGTTTTTCTTTCTTTGCAAATCAGCTCTGAATAATGTAATTTCTGTGATTATTTTCTGAATTAGTCCAGGCTATCACACGTTGCCTGTCACTGCTCATTGGAGTCACTTTTTGTTTCCCTAAGAAACCTTCTAGGTTCAGGGTTCCCAGTATGTAATGCGACTATGATAAACCGAATATTGAAGAAATGTTTTTGGGGGCTTTTTTTGGAAAGGTTGTTTGGATACAAATTTAATAGGTCCCTGGTTGTTGTTTTGACATCTAGCCAAGCACAGACTATAAGAGGAACTACTGCAACACAGAGGAGGATCATGTCTGTTTAGGAAATTAAAGAGAGCTGTAGGAGGTATTAACACATACAGGCTTGTGTTTTTTTTTAAATGAGCATCAAAGCTTTTAGCTACCGGTAATCTAGCTTGTTAACACTTGTATTGAAACACACTAGCAATAATTCCTCTTTTTTTCATGTTTGTGGTCATTACTTCTCTCCGGCTCCATGGTTAAATTCTCCTTTAGACTTCCCCATCAGTTTTAAGATTGTTTAGCAGGGAGCAACATTTTGTGAAGCCTTTTCTTTTTGCTGGACTAGTGAGTCAACCACCGCAGCTAAGGAACGGTGTGCACAATGTGTGAGAAATGATATGAACAGGGGCAATAAAGGCAGCTCATTTCTAAAATATATTTGTAAAGCTGGAATTTTAAGAAAGTGCCCCCCCACCTCTTCAACTTCCTAGCCAAAACAGACTGCAAATCGCTGTGCTAGATTAATGTGCTATTCCAGGGTTGTCAGGACCAGAGGTGCTGTTTAGTTTGGCAAGACTGGGGTCTTCTGCCTGGCTATTTCCATAATCCCACACGAGGGGAGTGTTTTGTGTATGTGGGGTGGGGGGGAGTTTTTTTTTTATTCTTGGAGTGAGAATTGGGAGCTGTCAGTGCCAACAATTGTAAAGGCATCTCCATTAATAAAACTAGCCCATTGGCTGGTGTCCCATGGGCAGCTTACTTCCTGTCCCTGAGCTTTTTCTTTCAGGTGGCAATTTCAGACCAGTTCTGCTTCCATAAATCTTCACTCTTCCAGGCTTTTAGTCTTGTCTAAATGTCTTAGACAATGTCTGTTTCACTTATTTTATAAGCCTTCGGCCTCAAGAGAAGTTTTTTTATTGGAATCCCATTTGCATGCCTGTTTCGTGGATTTAAAGCTTGTTATTTTAAAAATGGATGTCTTTCCTCCTCTGCTCTAAAAAAAACAAAAACATGAGAATAACCTGGAATCTGCTGGTTCTAGAAAAATTCTACAGAATCCCCCCCCCCCACCACCACCACCACCAAAGTTGATCAGATAAACTCTGGTGTCCTCATCACCATGACAGGGCTTTGTTTAAAATTGTGATTCTGCTCCGTCAGATAGCTTTGAGAACCAGTTCGACCTGCTTGCTCACTGTTGTCCTTGGCCTTCGCTGTTAAACTGTATCTTACACTTGCAGGTTTTATGCGTTTCGGTCCTTTATCTCTTTAGAGCATTGTTGCTCCTGCACAGATAGCAGACCGACAGGCCAGCTCAAAATCAAAATGAATCTGCTAGGGGGATTACCCCTGATCTTAGTCATCAAATCGTTAAAAAGATACTACAGTAGGTAGCAAGCAAGCGGTCCGTTTTAATAGTTCTTTTTTTTTTCCTATCACAGATTTGACATTCAAGGTTTGATATATTTAACTAAAAAAAATGTTCTATTAATGGCAACAGCCAACTACAGTATATTGAATACATATCGGGGAAACTTAAAATAAATGACATTTACTCATTTTTATCAAAGATTACAGCACCTTATAACAGCTTTATGCAAGTGAGTTCTGGCTCCAGGCTGTTCTCTTGTAATCTGCTGTAATAGCCGTGTCAGCCCTGGGCATACCCTGTTCAATTGTTGACTGCGTCATTCCTGCTCGGCTCTCATGGCAGCGAGTACAGCCTGTCTGAAATTACGTCCTATAATTACCACGTAATTAGATGCATTTTCCAACCAACAGTAAGCATTAAACAGGCAAAAGTATTTCACCTCCAGTGAACTTTAACGATCTAAGGAGTGCACTGTTTAATAAAGGTCACAATTGTTTTTTTTTTGCTGTGGGGTTTGAGAACTGATATACTCTATGTAGTTTATGAAAGTGTATTTCTTTCAATTTAGAATACGTACTTTGTTTTGACTTTAATTGGAATGAATTGAATTATCCCAGGTCTTTAAAAACTGCCTCATAGCTACAGGGTCCTGGGTCACTTTCCAGAATGGGGAGGGGGTCCTTCTGTGTGGAATTTGCATATCTGCCCTGTGTCTTTGTTTTCTTCAGGTTTTCCAGTTTCCCTCCTGCCATCCAAAGACATGTTGTCAAGATTAATGGGTGCCTCTAAATTCTCCATTTGTATTGTATGTGCCCTGCAATGCACTGGCAACCTGTCCAGGGCATCAACCAGCTATGCTTCCTGGATTGGCTACAGCTTGCCACAGTCTTCACTAGCAATAAACAGCTTTCTGATGGTAGCTTTATGCGTATGCATTATTTCATATGGTTGATGCAAGATTTAATTTATTTGGGTGTGTTAAAATTCTTTATTGTAGAATATGAATTTCAGAATTTTCACAAACTCAGTATTAAGATAATGGCATTGTGGCAGATTAGGGTGGAGTTACATTATGCCAGTATCTATGCTGAACTCCATACAATTTTTACTGCACAGCCTGGACCACCAACTCTGGTCCCGATGCCCTGCGTTTCAGGAAGCTGTCCATTGGAACGTGCAACTTCAGCCTGGATGTAGTGGATCCGGGAGAGGCACTCAAGAGACTCGTCATAGAGAGAGGAGAGTGGGAGGTCACTAGCTCCCTTCCTCGTGGAACAAGCTGTTTAAAGAAGCAAACCCCTTCTCTGTCTTTGGGTGGTGGTAGGAAACCACAGTAGCCCAGAGGAAACCCTCATGACCACAGGATAAGCATGCAAACTCCACACATGACGAATCAGGGCTGGAATTGAACACGGCACCCTAGTGCTCAGAAGCAGCAGCACTAACCACTATGCCACCCATGAAGTACCCTTCTCTTACTTCATCAACAGCTTAAGACCAGGACCGGGGCTTGGGACCAGGTACCATGTAACTAGCAAATAAAAGTAATATATGGTCATTTCAGCTTATAAAATCTTGGATGGATTTAACTGCTATAGAATACCATATCGCAACACTCCAGCATGTTCAGATCCCAAAGTGCATCAAAATCTTGCCTTTAGTATTGCTCTTTAATTTGCATAGCATTTTGACTATTTTCTTAACTTGCAAAGAATATATAGATATTTGGTATTGCTATGCAGTTGGGAAAGGCTCTTGCCATCAGGCAATAGACTGCGATTGAGATTGTCTGTCTCCTTGCTCAGATCATATCTTTTTATATAAAAAAGCAAGTTTCCCTTATTATCTCTGACATGTGTTTCCTATCAAGTGCAGTCTGTTGGACTGACTCACTTTGGTGTTCTCTTTCTGGGTGGAATTGAATGAAATGTGCTTGTCATTACCACTGGATGCGAATCTGTGTTCTGTGTCAAGTACAGCCAGTCCAAAATGATATTTTAATAGCCATGGCACCTTGTTACTGTGCAGTCAAAAATGATATTGTACACACCCTTTGGAAATCTTGTAAAAATCTGGTTTGTGAGAATGATATTGCAATGAATTCTTAACCACAAAGAATAATAAAATTTACAGATTGCACAGTTTTGCCTTTTGGGGAAAGGGTTGTGTATAAGCATTCTTATTAATCAACCATTGGGTTTGGCAAAACAAAGGGTAACTCCCATTGTAGAGTAGTTAGATCCCATTTGTACTTCACACGCTGCAGGCTCTGTTGCAAAAGTTGGACTTGAAGGCGAAAGATTAAATATTTAAACTCCACAGCTGTCTAAGCAAATGTACTCAAGGAAATGAGGTTCAGCTATACAGGATCTGCTCTGGGCATATGGAGGAGCCTTAGCTTTCAAAGCAGAGAGTAGTTCAATCTCCTATACACACGGGACTCTTAGTCCCTGTCATACTGAGGACTTGAGCTGGTTCTGGAAGACCCCTCATTCTCCAGCTATGATGGAACCAGATTGCCTACTTTCATAGACTGCCACAGTATTTTGTCCATTGTAGCATGGACAATGCCTCGTTATTTTTGGTTCTTGGCCTTTGGCATCTGTGTGACTGCATGGCCGGAGGCGTGATCCATATAGATTTATTTGTAATGAAGAAAGTGGCCTTATTTTCACTTCTCTAAGAAACAGCATGAATGTGCAACAGATCTTTAACTTCAAAGTCCTCTCCCGCTCCTGTGACCGTTTTTATTTTGCCTGGATTCTGATGGGCATTTTAATTCCTGAATTTGCCCATTACTCTCCATTTGGAAAGCGGTATTTCATAGGTTTTAATATGACACCTGCCCTCAAATGCTAAAAACTCATCCCCCATCCAGGTTGCCGCACTCCTTACAATTGAAGCCTGACCCAGGGAGATGTAATGCCTAAGAGAGGGTCCTGTCAAGAAGCCAACAACAGAATGCTTCCCCATCTTGTAAATTGGGTCTGGGCTTTGGGTCGGACATCCTGGGAAGCTCCTCAGAAACATTCCTGTTCCTCCCCTTGGGGCTTTTAGATTATTTGTGTCTTGTGCAGAAGCTGTGATCTTTATCCAAAACAGATGCCCTTAAGTCCCTGAAAAAACTTCCTGTTTGTACAGTACTTTGGATGGATGTCAGTTTTTCTTACTGCACTGTGAAGGACTGATTTTGATCTTAGGATTCATTGAACCATCAACTTCTTAGATCCTGACACCATTGACTTACAGAGATGGTTTGTGCCATCTTAGTTTCCCTGTTGTGGTGCTTTAGACTTGCCCATCGTATTGCATATTGTTTCTTCCTCTTTCTGTAGAACATTAGAAACCAAAAGCCGATGCCGAGTGGCACTGGGGCCCTGAAGCCTGTTGTAACCTTATATATGTACAGTACAAGTAAAACTACAACACTTTCATTCTTAAATCTTTCTGTCCTATCTCGGTACTGTAATAGTCCATCAGTTTGACAAATCGTTCCTAGAAAAGGAGAGGTCTGTTTGTGTAGGAGTACAGGGTTTCTCAAACCAGGAGATGTAATTTACCGAAAACAAACTGGCAAAAATTCAAATACCAAGTTGCTGCTCCAGTATAGTATTACATTTACTACAAGGAGATTGCTTCATCAAAGATATTCCCTTTTTATCTGTGCATAGTGTCAATAAAATTATCAAGTGTCCATAAATAAAACTTGTAAATGAGAGTTCAGTAGAGCTAGGTGCACCTTTGGCACACTTTCCAGAAAGTAAAAACATCCATAAAGAGGAATTAAGATGGAGTTTTAGGCTGAAGTGTGTTTTCAGATTAAAATATATGTGAGTGGGAATAGAAATGAGAGGTGGAGGAGAAAGAATCGGAAAACAGGATTGCATTGGAGCCCAAACCCAGAGATCTGTTGCCAGTTTTCTGTGGAGCCACTGGGCACAACAGACCCTTTAATATGACAGCTGAGAGACTGTGCAGAGGAGTTCTTCCTGAGCCGCACTGCCAAGCATTTTTTTAACTCCCCAAACCTCAGCACCCTAAGACACTGAAATCGAACATTTTGCCCAGCCTCCACAACCACCCCCCACCCACACACACACACACCCTTCTTGTTCTTTGATGTGCCACATGTTGAGAGACGTCTCTTGATTCATATAGGCTCCACACGCTATGTGGTAAAATAGTGAGCTTGCCGCCACTGGGCGGGGTCTTTACTGTAATGTCATGTCTGTGTATGAAGGGGAGTGGGGGGGAGAGCACATTTATCTGCTAAAATAGGCTGCTGTGATATTTGTCTGCTTAAATTGCCCGTTTGTTCTGTGCTCTGGAAAAAATAGCGCATTAGGATTAATACTGTATACAGGTCTTTCTCTGTATCTTTATAAGAGTTCCTCAGGAACTCTGCTCTAACTTTTTGGGAGATACAGACCTAGATGTGGCCATCTATGATCTGCAAGAGCTACAGGTTCTTCATATTACTTTGACTTGCTTCCAACTGTGTGGGTCTGTCAGTCCAGCAGTCCACCTGTAGTATTATAGCTGGTATAGGCAAGGGTTAGCCACTACTGAGGTAGAGTTTGAGACCTAGTGAAAATGTTTAAATTGATAGAAATATTTTCACCTTAATTTTAACTTGTCATGCCAAAGATGCAGACTGCTGAGTCGGTTACATTATGGGAATCCAAGAGACTTTACAAGGAAAAAAATGACTGTTTTCAAGTATCCTTCTCCTACAGTATATGATGTGCTTTATTGAGAAACCATATGAATACCCCTTTTGAAAGAATACAATTCTATTTCAAGGGAAAATTTTCCCTCCAGTTATCAATGTAGTGTGGATAAAGGAATAAGTGTCTGCTTGATCAGGTGAAGAACTGACCTTTTTCAAAAGTTTTTTTTATCTCCAACTGTGTATGTATATGCCTTAACAAGAGATCACATAGTGCATTTTCTTGGCAGTGGAATTCCTTGTGCATTTGAGATTGCAGATTGTCTGATGACCCGAGGTTGTTTGGAGATGTGATTACAGTTTGGATGAAGCCTTAATCATAGCTTCCTCAGTGCACCAGCCAGAGGAATGAGGAATAATTGGATGCTGTTTTTTTTTTCATGCACTACATTCCCTGAGTGTCATTCTGTTCCAACACAAACAGGCTGTGAGATTTTGCTGGCCTTCAATGACGGCACTTCAGTGTGTCCTGGTGTTAGTGGCCGCTGTCCCCAGGGTAGGCAGGCTGTTTATTCGTCTGGAGGAGGGGCGGGGGCAGGAGCTGGAAAGTTTAGGAAGCCCAGTTTTCTATAAAAGATTAGGATGGTGAAATGATCGCGGTGGGCAAAGCTGAACCTTCTAAGGCCACTGCAACTGAACCAGCATCCTTAAACCTGGTTTATGGGGGCAAATTGTGCTAAGTGGTCTAATGCAGCAATCATGGCCTTGATGTCTTGATTATCATAGTACGCCATATAGATGCTTCACAACATAATAAAAAAGAATAAGAGTGAAGTGTGAAGAGGCAGAAGTAAAAAAAATTAACAGAATTTTAGATTGTCTGTAGACCTAGTGCCTAGTGCTTTTAAGGCACTGGGAGTTGAATCAGCAGCCCCTGTCGACATTATTGCAGAGGGCTGCTATCTGAGGAGTCTGGGGTAGCTAGGCTGGTGAGTAACTTCAAGATCCTCTCTGGATTTCCCAGGTAGCCACTGCAGGCGTGTATAGCTCAGCCCCGTGTTTACTAATGTAGAACACTAGTGTTGGACTAGCAAGGTTTTGCTATGTTTTAATGGAGTATCCATACTGACTAGAGAGCATCTATTAATTAGATACTTTACTTCAGGTGCTTGTAGTCGGGGGTTAATAGGAACTACTAGAAACAGGGAATAGGTTTCTCATCCTAGCGTCTCCAAGAAAGAATAAAATGATCCCAATTAAGTGTAATGTTTCAGGGGGAATAAATATTCAGTGAAATTGTAACAAGGGGGTTGCTCCAAAATTCCTCAAAACTTTTGTTGGGAATCTTGGTCTAGCCAAACATTGGCAATTGAACCCAATGCTGCCCTGAAATGTGTTCAAAAGGTCCTCAATTGAAACCTGATGGTGGGCCTGGATTCAGAAGACTCTGGCAAACCCACTGACAACATTCCAGGCCATCACTTTTTACAGGCTCCGCGATCTTTTATGGAGGCGCTGTTGTTTCTCTCAGGCCAGGCTGTACAAAACATAGCCCCTGAATTCTGTGCTGACTCTTCAGAAGACTCTGGACCACACTGCACATAGACTAGGAGATCTTGTAGTTGTGCTTGAATCCCCTCCTGTGCAGGAGGGATATTGGTCTAATTAAATGATAATTCAGTTGATTTTACCCTCTTCCTGAGGTCCTGTGTTGCTGAGGACTGTTGCCCTTAAGGTCCGCATTTGAGGAGCTCTAACCCTTTATCCCCATTTAAAACTGTTTGACATGGGATTCTGAGCTAGTCCCTGAAGCAAGCCAAGGAACTGAATAATAAAGATATTAAATCGTTTTTAATATTCTAGGTCAAGTCCATGCTTCCATGAGAACAAAATAGAATATCACGAATCGGTTACTGTACAAAAGCACGGCTGATCCCTTTACAATAAGGCAAATAAAAAAAAACACACAAATTGAAGAGTTGCATAACTTTTTGGATTAAATCTTAAAAAAAAAATGGCTGTAGTACATATTCCAACATGGTTCAATTAGGAAGAGTGTCAAAGAGAAAAAGCAGTGGATAAAACACACAATGTGTGCTTTGCTGAGCTATTGCAATAAAGTGAGTTTGATTGCTAGAAACGGCTGGCTCAGCAATTACACACCGTACACTTGACAATGCTGGATGCTGCCCTAAGGAAACTACAAAAAAATAACAGTACAATGTTTTACTCAGAGCCCAGTTTACTACAGACTGAGACTGAACTCGTTAAAGCTGTTTGGCATAGAAACAGCAGGCATTATCTAATTTTTTCCTATGCAAACATTTTTATATCGGCGATCTTTCATTTAATAACCCTCAGGTTAAAAAAATAATGCAACTATCAGAGAGATTTATTTTTTTGGCTGCAATATACAATGTGTTGCCTCTTTTATGAAAAGGGATGCAGTATGCCTATGGACAAAATGTTAAATAGTTTTGGATAACTAATTGCAGTGTACTTGGGCTAAAAGTATGTTTTGCACTGGAAAAGGTTTTGAAAGCTGTTTAATGAGACATTCACTTTCTATTATCTAATCATTTTAGTTTCATATCAGAGAGTATTTGCAAACCTGGTTTACCTCCTCAGCAGAAGATGTGCACGCATTCTCACAGGCTGCTGATGAGCTGTGCCACACCGCACCACTCTCGCAGCAAGGGACCTCTGCGTCACACACAGGAAGTCATGGGTGCTGTTTCTGTCAGGCTCTTCCTGTGGGTTTATGTGTAAGATCAGTTGGGGTGAGTTTGTCTGTGCTCGCTAAGGCCGAAATGCCATGGGTATTCCCAGCTCTGCCTATGGTTGAACTGGCACTTGGCAAAAATGTCCGAGCTTATCCAGTTAAGGAGAGGCCAAAGGAACATGTTTAAAACAGCCTACAAGAGCAAATAAAAAGAGGCCACTCATCCAGTCTAGCCCGATACCAAAGAAAGGTAGGTCTTTCATTGCCAGAATACTGTATATTCAGTGGTCTTGGAGACTGTTCTTGGTGCAACGCTGTTTTCCTTCCTGGCAATCCCGCTGAGTGAAACTGCACAGGAAATACCGCCACTGCTTTGCCCAACACCCTGAAGGCCATCTGTGAACCTCTGTGAGCTTTGAAGTCTTTTCAGAAGCTGTTCCTAGTGGACTAGGAAATGAACATGGTCCATAACAATCTGGAGAGACCACAAAATAAAATCAACTAGCATCTCATGGCCTATGATCACGAACGATAAAACTAACCCTATAGCACAACAAATCAAGACAAGTCAAATTAATTTGTGGTTTTGTTTCATTCTGATCCTGGGCATAATGAAGCAATAAAAAGCAGTCAACAGGAATAAAGAAAAAAAATACAAATGCCAAAAATATCTATTTTACTTCAATAAAATTGCCAGCAAGAAGGCAGCAGTTCTCGTTGAAAGTACCGTAGGTCATTTTAGACCGGTTAACTGCCTGTCTTCTGTGGCGAGTGAGGGAATGAAGCTTGTGTAATAGGACACTGTAGTGTAGTGTGTCTGCCCTGCTGCCAAACCACATGAGGGACCAGCCTGCTCACTGCAGCCCTCCTGGGTCAAGGCTCTGAGGGAGTCGGAGTGGGACAGGGGCCTGCTGGTCCTGTGCAGGTTGCTTGAGAAACCGCAAGCCGCTGGAGAGCTCAAGGGTTCTGTTTGTGTTTGTTGGGCTTGTAGGGTTAGCATTTCAAGCCATGGAATCTGCATAAAAGGTATTTTCCAGGCAGGTTTATCCACATTTAAAAAGAGAGACCAGAATCCCTCGTTTTCCTTGTCAGACCAGCACCGAAACGCTTCAGGTCATCTGCATCTGTTCCACTTTCACTTCTGATCTTGCATCTTATCCATTTTCACTTTTAATCAGTGAGCCATGTTGCAGAACACTGGGTGATTGTAGGTACCAGGAACTATAATGAGAAGTTAAAGACGAGTGAATTACGGTGCAGTAAGCTGATCACTAATGCAGTTCAACCAAAACGCCAGTCAGAGCTTTGTAATGATTTCTTAAGGCAAAAAGTGCATGGGTAACAGTATTGCTTTATTATGTATCTTGGCCTTATTCTTTTTACATTTTTGAACCAGGGCCTTGGTCATTCTGCTCGATCCAGGAGAATGCAAGAGTGCTGTATGTGATGTTATTACCGTACCAAGTTCAGTGGGAAAAATCCATAGATATGACCTGAAGGGTATTAGGGTGGTAGTGTGAAGGGTAGGATGGACATGTTGGACAATGGAACAATAGCTTTATTCCATGCTGAAAAGAGAGGACGGAAAACGCAACGTTTCGGCTGTGAAGCCTTCTTCAGGTGTGACAATGTTGGACGGTTGTCGTTAATTTGCTGTCCAATCATTCATCCCATGGAAATCAACATATCCTGCATGAAGAACTGGGAGCAGGCCATTCAGAACATCTAGCTCATTTGACATCCGAGATCTAGTATCATCTTCAACAAAAAATGGCTGGGTAGCTTGTTCCATACCCCCACATCCCTTTGTGCACAAACCTGTTTTAAATTCAGTTCCATGTAGTTCCCATATGTGACCTCTAGTTCATGGTTCACAGTTGCCACAATAGTTAGGCATGAGGAGTCTGTTCAGGAGCCATTTGTATTACTGCGATTCTTTTTTATTTAATGCGGTATGTAGTCATCATGGGTAATAAGACACTGTGTGATTCTTCTCACATGTGATTGGAATTAATTAGCTGGGGGATGGTAATGATGTACAGACTATCGTCTTTTTCTTTAGAGATTTTTTTCTTTCTGAGCTAAGAAGAATGTCTTTTGAGTAATTTCAATTAGTTTCACACTTACAGAGTTGTGACGAAGTGTTCAAATACCCCTGCAATTTGAGTCATTATTTTATGATGTATTAGTTAACTTTTCTGTTGCATGTACATACTGTAGACTCAACCCATGCTACCTTAGAAACCTGGATAACAGTTGAAATGGGCTCGTCCCTAAATTGTGTGAAATGATCGCCCTCTTGTGTTCAAAAGAAGGATGGCATCTTCATGAAACATTAAGGTTAGACTAAACCTCATTTGTCATTTAAATTGTGTGACTCTTCATCAGTGCCTAAATGTTACATGTAAAACGTTTTGACAAAGAATCCTAATGTTTGTTGTTAAAGCGATTTCCAAGCCCTGAGGGTCAGTTATCTGGGTAGGTATTATATAATTGGTAAACCCACAGAGTAGGAATATCTTACAGCGCTTTTGTAGTGTTGCAAAATGGTACAATCAACATGTAACAAACTCTATTACTTTATTATACAGTATGTCTTCTGTGTCAGTGATGAGATGGTTGCAACAGTGAATTTTCTGCTGATATTACAGCACTAGGGCAACTGCAGTTAATATGCTTTATTATAGCCAGCAGCCATATCACCCTGCAACTCGCAACTGGCAACCCACTGAAGTTCAGCAGGTTTGAGCCTGGTCAGTACCTGGATGGGAGACCTCCTGGGAAACACCAGGAGGGTGCTCACTCTGCTGTCCATGCGGGTCCTAATGCCCCAGTATAGTGATGGGGCCACTATACTGTAAATAGGTGCCATCCTTCAGATGAGACATAAAACTGAGGTTCTGACCACAGAGAGTCATTAAAAATCCCAGGGTGTTTCTCAAAAAGCGTGGGGGTGTAACCCTGGTGTCCTGGCCATTAGCCCTGACCAATCATGGCCTCCTAATAACCCCATCTCTGAATTGGCTTCATTACTCTGTTCTCCTCCCCTCTAATAGCTGATGTGCAGTGAGCGTTCTGGTACACTATGGCTGCCGTCGCATCATCCAGGTGGGGCTGCACACTGGTGGTGGTGGAGGGGAGTCCCCATTGCCTGTAAAGCGCTTTGAGTGAAGTGTAATATATCACTATATCAGTGTAAGCAATTATTATATTAAAAGAAGACTGTAGTGTGAATATCCAGTAATTGAGAATTCTGCCTTCATTGTGTTGTTAATGCTATAAAACAGGAGTTAACACAGGTTAACATATGTTGAACTTGGTTTTGAATATTGAAACATTTGACAGCACATGATTTGATTTGCTTCTAGGATTCCATTACGGTCTACCTGTTAAAAGAAAAATGTATCAGTAATGAATAAAGCCAACCATTATGGCTGTCTGAGCATACTCATGATCTTATGGCTGCATCAAGTGCGACCTGTATCGGAGAAATTCTAAAGCTATAGGATTGTTCTCTTTGTGTCCTGAATAAAGAGCAGTGTGCAAATACAGGACCACAGCGTTTGAAGAGCTGTCTGCACCTCCTGCTGGAGGAGGAAAACGTCTCATTGAGCCTTAGGTGTGGAGTCAGTTTTGCAGTGGAAGTCAAGCCTCACTCTTGCGGGAGCGACTCCTTTCATATGCGTACCCAGGCAGCCTGTGCAGGTGGAGGTTCTCTCACCACTCCTTCAATCCGTATAACAGCCCTCAGGGACTTGGAACGAAAAGCAATGCTTTTGGAAACTTAATTTGACATTCGTGACTGAAGTGGCCCGGCCCGTGTTTTGTTTTTTTTAATGAATTGGAAAGCTTGACTCCTACAGGTGAGCCTCTTTCTCACAGGTAGCAGATACCGGGCCAGCCCTACCCGCCCATGAAGGGTTTCTGTTCAGTAGTGGCTGTCCTGGTGCACTGAGACTAAGTTTCTTCATATCAGTTGCCCTTCATATCCCACATGAGTGATTCATTCCCAAATGCTTCATAGAATGTAATCTTCTGTATAACTTGGGAAACAGTAGCATATGCATAGTGTGCTGTGAACTGAACTCTGTACTGTTCCTGCCTGTCACAATGGTTACCAGTTACTCAAAAGGTTGATCTAATGTCATTGTCTTGATAATCTATGAAAGTGATGTTGCACATTAACATCATTTTCAAACTTAATCGATCCTCTGAAAAATGTCCAGCTTTTACATCTGTACAATATACAGTATGTTTAAAAGAAAAGGATAACTTTGTAAATTGATAGGGTTTGGAAGCAACCTGGATAGGATGGAGGAAGATGAGGAATGGGTCGTACTGCAGGTCATAGGTATCAGGGTGGAGATGGCTGGAGTGTCAGGAACAAGTGTGTACAGAAGTGGGAATGTTTTTTTACATGTCCTTATTTACTGCTGAAATAAGAAGAATGTGTTATATAAAAAAAGGCACCATAGAACATTTGAATTCCTAATTGAGGCTGGTATGCTTTTTAAACGATCATTTTTGTTATAAATGTAAGATTTATTGGAATAGATTATCTGATGGACAGCAGGATAGTGTAAGATAATTCATCTGAAAAGCCTGTAAGAGAAGACTTTGTGTAACATTGTGTTCCCCTTTTGTATACTCTGTCCTAGTAGTAGTAACTATTAACTTTAAGTACTGTAGCCATTTTCCTTTGTCCTGGAGTTATTAGTTGGCGTCTAAAAAGAAGCAGTAAGAAAGTATCATCGCAGTTAGTCACTGGAAAGCACACCTTTAAAGAAATAGAAGAAGAGGGAACAGTTGGGTAAACTCCTTTCTGCTGTGAGGTACTGTACTATTGTTGTGAGGTAGATGGTTTCTGTGGGAGTTTCTTTCTTTTATATGACTCAATGTATAAATTAGGCAACACTAAATTCCTGAGATTAAAAAAAACTCTTAGTTATTTCTGACTCACGGTATGTTGTAGCAATAGCAAAATACCATTAGAAGAGGTCAAACCTGTTTTCTGAGCTTTTCTGTATTTTCTTGAAACTCCATCTGCAGCAGCTGAAGCTATTGAAAGAGTCTGTTGTTTGTTTTTTAATCTCTCCTTAGGGGTGAAAATAATCATCATAACTTTCTGGCATGGAAATATTGACCACCAGCATATTAGTCGGAAATCTTTGCTTCCTGGGGCGTGTGTGATGCTCTGAGTATAATGAGGTGCCCCCTTTTGCTG
The DNA here is from genome assembly GCF_059453375.1 of Lepisosteus platostomus. Lineage (NCBI taxonomy): Eukaryota > Metazoa > Chordata > Actinopteri > Semionotiformes > Lepisosteidae > Lepisosteus > Lepisosteus platostomus. Next base: position 5,860,211 of record NC_142613.1, read on the forward strand.
GAGGCCGCTGTGCGGAGCGAGTCTTCTGTGGCAGTGCTGCTGCTGATGTGGACACCTGTGTTTCAGGAGTTCATCCCAGACGTCCGGAGTAATTCCTTGTCCCGGACGCCCACCCCTCCAGGCCGCTACTCCCCACAAAGCCCCAGGGAAAGGGAGCCTCCGCTTTCCCCCCGCCGCAGGTAAGAGCCAAGGGCTTTAAAACATCCCTTCATCCTTTTTCTAAACCATGGACGGGACACCAGCCTGTCACAGGGCAGACGGGGGCAAAGACCCACAGCAGGGCCAATTTTCCCAGAAGCCAGTCGACCTACCAGTATGTCCCAGGTCATTCATGAGAACGAAATCTGCATGAGCACGGGGCGAACACGCAGAGTCCACGCAGATAGCACCACAGGAAGTGACCTCGGGGCCCCAGCACCGTGAGGCAGCAGTGTTAACCACTGTCCCATCATGCCACCGGTTTCAAAACAACCATCCCACACATAGATTCTAGACAAAGAGCTATTAGGGAGTGGGATTTTCTGGACCCGAAGAGGCAACCTGTAAACAACCGTTTCTGGACGGTCTGTCTGGACACCATTTAGTCTTACAGCAAGCTCTAACAGCAGCTTGGGCATAATCCAAGGATACCCCCTTCCTGCTGGCTCTGTGTCACTCCATGGTGCAGTGCCACCTGGGGGGTGGGGGGTGATGTTTACCCCCTAAGAGATGGCAGCTGTGAAGCATTGCTGAAGAAGTGGAAGGGTTAAAGCGTTTCTCAGGAAAAGGCCTAATGGAAGGCACATGGCCTCAGCTCCCACATCTCGAGCCGTGCATTCCTTTTCCTTGACTTGTCTGCTCCGAGGGGCTGGGGAGGAGAGCAGCTGCGACAGGCTGGCCTCCCGGCGTTCCTCCAGACGCGGCCCAGCCCGCCGTCCTGTCCCGGGAGAGCGGCCGGACAGCGGCGGCCGCGTGGGGGAAACGCCTTTTCCTCTTCTTTCGTTTCTTCCTGCTTTCAAATCCTGCTGTGTTCCACACGATTACGACAGTTGCGTTACAAGCGGTTGAGGCTCCATTTATGGAACGTTGAATCCATTTCAGATCCTATCCAAATCGGTGCAGTGCAGGAGACTTCAAGCGTCTTGCCTTATTTTGAGGAGAAGAATGTAAATGCCCAATACAAAAACCATTTATATTTTTTCAAAGATAAATACATTGCAGTTTTTAAAAAAGTAGCTTTTCTGATTTAAACCATAAGGACTGATTTAAAACCTGTTAAAAGGCCCTGCTTTTGGAAACATAAATACTACTACAACGCTAGTGAATGAGAAGTTACATTATGACTTCTCTTTCCATTCACTACACTGTGGATGCTCAGAATAATTTATTAATGCCGTCCCGCTTTATAACTCAGCTTTAATCCTGTCTGTATAAGGTCCTGCGTTTTGAATTTGTTTTCCATCCCTGGCACAATCAACAACAGCAGCAAAAAATAGCACATAATTTGAGTTTGAGGGAATCCTGGGTATCTGTGTCTGGCTATGCCAACGAGGGCGAGAGGCAGTGACGAGCTGTGCTTTCTGTAGCTGAAATGTGAGTGAAGCAAAGAAATATTACATCAGACCTACACTGTCACACCTTCACCTAGCCCCCCATTGTAGGAATGTGTCCCAGTCATAACATTTTCCCACCCATCTGTTCACCATTTCTGAATGTTGACTAACCAAAGAACAAACACTCCCGAGCAGTGTTTGCACGGTGGATCAGTGATTCTTCACTTCCCTGTCTCTGCTGTGCATCACCTGGCCACCTTCGTCACACTAGCAAACTTGAACCACAGTGCAAGTGGTCCCTGTTGGGATCTCCTTTCAGTGACTCTTTCATTTCCCTTCTTAATCCCATCACGCCCCTCACCCCCTACTTACCTTCATAGGCCCTGCCTCCACGGCAGCTGCAAAACGGGGTTCACTCCCTCCCTGTCCAATCGCAGGCCACCTCCCATCCCGCCCCTCTTCTCCCTTCAGCCAATGACATGCCGACTGAGGGCACACCTTTGAGCCAGACTCTTTCCCTTGACTGGGACAGAGCAGAGGTGTGTGTCTGTGTGTGTGCACGCCACACTGCTCCAGAGCTGACTACAGAAGTTACCCTAGAGCAGGCAGCTCACAGGCAGTTGAGCTAACAGCACAGGAATTTTCTTCTTTGTTCTCGGCTCAGGCTTAGCGGTGAGTCTTTGGGGCTTTGATTTTTATTTGGGGGATGGGGGGTACTTTCTACATAGTCTTTCTGCTGGAAGATGTATAGTTAAATTTCAACATCATAATACAGGCTGGTAATCTGAATTCTACCAATGTAACATGAGAGGTGCTTTTCTTAAAGGTCTGTTATTTTTCTTTTGGGGGATTTTTGAAAAACATAGCTGCACTTCCCACATTTGTACAGTGTATATGAATATAGTGATTTTAACAATGCACCAAATATCTGTGTAACTATTTCAAAATACCTCACAAGCAGCTGTGCAGCTTTAAGTATGCAAGCACCTTTTGTAAAGCTGAGACTTTGTCATGTTGTCGAGTCACAGAAATTTCCTTGGAACTCTGCAAGAGAATTTTGTAATGATAGTTTCCAATATTTTGTTTAAAAACCAAGATTCTGAAATAAAACCTAGCTGTTCACCTCACACCAATCTGTGGTTTTCCACACAAGTGTGATTCTATTTTATGGATACTCAATTAGCTTCTCTTCTGCTCATTTTGGAATTGAAAACGGATACTCAGCTGTGTTTCCAAAGTGACCTGAGGGAAAAGCATACACACCCACACATACATGCACACAAAATACATGTTAGCAAGAATGATTCTCTTTTCACAGTCCTCTACAGAAGGGAAATGTTGGGGCTTTGGAACCTGTAGGAAGACCTCCATCATTGCACTCCAGTCCTGCAGGTCCTGTTGGGTCTGGAGATGTGGAAAATGAAACTATACAATCTCAATTTGCTAGTAGTGTACTTACCTCTGGCACCATTTGGCCAGCAAGGTCCTGGCTGTGGGTAGTGCCAACCAATGTGGATACTTTGTTTCAAGACTTATGTTTTCAAATGAAAAAATTAAATTACTACAAAAAATAGCAAAGTGTGATATTTTTTTGGGTTCTTTTGTCGCCAAGCCTTCAGCAAACCTGGATGCTTTTTTTTTCTTTCAGACTTGGTATTTTAAGTACATTTGCACGAACAGATGTGTGACAATCTTTGAATATCTCAGCTGCCTATATTTGTGCAGCGTATTTCAGAAAGGTATTGAATCCTTAACATACTACAGAACCAGATGCTAGAGATCTGGTGAACACCTGGTGCTATGGCTATTTATTTGCATGTGGACTTTTCATTTTCTGTTAATGATTACCAGTATATCCGTCTGTCATATTGCTGTTTTATAGATTTACAGTTCAGCACTTTTCTCCACAGATATTGAACAAAGGTTAAGATCTTCACTGATTAATACATTGGTCTTTGAGTTACCAGCTGTGGAAAACCAGACTTGCTCTTAAAAGAGTAAAGATTAAACAACTGGGTACTTGTATGACTTTGCCTCATATCCACTCTACTAATTTTTCTCTCTAATAATTGTCTGTGAAAATGTAGCTGATCAAAGGAAATGCAGAGTATCTTTGCCTTGTTCTTGTTTTTCTTGCTTGTTTATTGGCTGGATCTGTAAGGATGGTATTTATTTCACCTCAGGGTGTTCACATTAGCTTACTTTTCTAAAAATACATATCCTGATTTAACTGCAGGTCATGATCTGTAAAAATACAAATCGTGATCTGAAGTTGCTAACATATTCTTGTTAGCAAGTCAATGGAATTTTTGGTCTGCCAGACCTAGCTGGTAGTCTGTAACAAGACCTTTCACATTCCAGTTAATCACAACAGAGCGACTGAATTAAAGACAAGTCACTCTAAAACCCATTAGCAGGGTTTCAGGATTTGAAATACGATTTCCTAACTTTTCTGGGGGTTTTTTCTGACTGATCAGAAGCATGATAAATATCAATTGTAAGTGAAAGCAGCACATGAATGCACAAACTGGACCATTCATAGTGGGAGAATTGTTTTTGGTATGAAGGTCATGGACCTCTATTGATGATTGGGCATCAATTCCATTAGCTTAAATAGAGTAGCTAAGAGCTGCTCAATGCATCAGTAATATCGTTTCAAACAACAGGAGGTAAAATGGTATCCCAAACAAGAAACTCTGAATGAGGCAGCATGAACTTCCTAGAGATTCCCAGGATTTTCTTTTTACAATCGCCATTTTCAAGCAAGCACTGTCCCCAACACGTTTGGCACTTACGCTTTCCAAATGATGATAGGTTTCTGGAAGTTGGCAGGTTGTACAGAGGAGCCAGGAGTACATGTGGTAGCGATCAGTTTACGTCACTTCTGTAGGTCTGGGAGCTGACTGGCTTGTAGGCATTTCGCACTCCATTAATAACCGTTTCCCAAACGCCACCGCAATGTTTTTAGACTGCAGCGAAGTGAGATGCAGGATATTGTCTGCTAAGTGTTGTCCCAGCCCTCCAATTACAATTGGGCATTGTGTGTAACGTTTCATTAGATTTGAGTTTGTTAGTTTCTACTATTGCTTTTCTTTAAATAACTTCTTTTGTGTTCATGCAAGTTTGGAGTGCGCAATTCTTGGTCATCCTACTGTGGCAGTGCTCATTTCCATGAGGATTGGATATCAGCAGGTGTGATCTGGCTTTTTTGTGCTCATATGGAATTGTATTCATGGCTCAGATCTCCCTCTGCTGCATAGGTAGTTACCGGTTTGTTCAAATTTGGGGTGGGGGGCAATCTTTTTCCAACTTACTCTTCAATATCTGTACTTCTTTACTTATTTCTGGTGTACTGTATATGATCTCATTAAATTGGCAATTGTCATCCCTTTGGTAGAAATATTTTTCTCATTTGTTACAGCCTAATAACATAATAATAGAACATTGTGAATTAACTGTGGTAAGAGCTCAAGGGATTGGGTTTAGAAAAGTCTAGCAGCATCATTTTACATTTTGCCGATTTTTAGATTCCCACTGATACAATTACTGTGTCTGACTGACCGACATCTACAGAGTTGGAACCACACCTGTTTTTCAAGTGCAAATTCAGGTCCAGCCCTTATCTGGCTCTGTTGTTGTTGTAGAACTGGTTTGAGGGTGATGGAGGGGTTGCAAGAAGCCTGAGACAGCAGCCCTGACCCAGGCAAGCAGTGGATTGGTCCAGTGAGAACAGGTGTCTTGCAAACATTTCAGAGAATCAAACGCAACTGGTTTTGCCTAGAGAAACCTGAAAACAAAAGTCATTCCAGATGATTGCCTGGCTTACACAAGAAGGAAGTGCAGCAAGTTTCATCATTTTAATTCCTGTTTCTCCCATATAATTCCCAACATCCCACATGAGTAAAGAAGTTATCTGGAGTGTGCTTTCAAACAGCGCATGCACCAGAAGTGCTCTGCAAGCAGGATCTTAATCTTGGAAATTTGCTGTGGATAAATTGTCAGCAACTTTACTCTAAAGTACTTTGACGTTGTTTTTCTTAGTCTTTGGGAGAAATTGTATGGCCTATTCATAATAAACGCAATGCAGGAAGCACAGTGAAGATTTGAAAAGAAGATTGGCGAAAACATTGTTCATTACACATACTCCATCTCGGAGTTCATTACAACCAGAAGTGTTTGAATAGAAATGAAACACATGTAGGTTGAGGTCCTGTTGATAAGAAAACGCATCTGTTTTTGAATGGCAATTGTGGGATACAGAGATACTATCTTTTCAGCTTCCGCATTTGTGGAATGTTTCACAAGTTGAACAATTTTTGTTAATCAGTTTAATACCCACACATACATTTCTGGAAAGCAGAATATCTGTTATGCATCAGTCCAGCAACATCTTAAAGCAGTCAACCATGTAGCCCTAGGTGAACCAGCAATCATGCAGAACCTACTTTAAAACAACCTGGGCTCTTCTGCCTGATGGAGTCCCACCATAATTCTCCAGAGGGGAAGAGATGGAAAATCTGCTGGATCACTATTGACATAAAGGTTATTAAAGCAGCCGTGATGGTGGCTTTGGTATAATTTGTATGGGATATTCCTGCAATCCCAGAGACGGCATCCTCAACTCGGGATGCATCCGATGGAAATGTTCTATTCGCCACACCTGGTTTTGGGTCCGCTCAGGCGGGAGTAACACTGTGGCTTTGCCGTTGGCAGCTCGGACGCCGGCATGCAGCGCTTTGACCGGGATTCAGAGGTCTACAAGATGATCCAGGAGAACAAGGAGTCCCGATCAGCACCTCGCCAGTCCAGCACCTTCCGGCTGCTGCAGGAGGTCCTGGAGGCGGATGAGAAAGGTACTGCAGCACCTCCGTGAGCACCTAGGATGGGGGCGAGGACGGGGTCATCCGTCCATCTTCACTGTTCTGCAAAAATCTTTGTCCATTTCTTTCGATACAGTACCTTATAGATATTTTCGAAGGGGGTGTCACACTTATGCACACTTATACTGTAGGATATAGACCGCCCCCCCCCCGTAAGTGTTATTTTAACTTAAGAATACATTAATATACATTCTACAACGCAGTAAGGATGCAGATTGTGTACCTCCTTGTGAAACGCCTCTCTGCTGGGTTCTGACGACCTGCTCTTTGTGTGTTGTTGGGTTGCCAGAGGCCGCTCTGCGTTTCCCGGGAAAGCTGTCTCCGAACGCTCCGAAGCCAAGCTCGTCTGTGGCCGGCGTTCAGAAGTTCCACACCTGTGAGAAGTGTGGCACCAGCATTGTGTAAGATCTCGAGACCGCTGCCTTATCACACACCCAGTGCAGAAGAATCAGCTACACTCTTACCACATAGCTGCTTTCGAGAAAATACAGAGGTGCGGTACTTCACCATGTGTTGTTGTAGCTGTTTAACATGGCAATAACTTATTTATTTAGAAATTGGCCAATATAGCTGGTTTAAGCATTGTACTTATTTTGGGAACTTCAGAATGGTCAGTAAATGAGGCCAATCAGTACAGGCTGAGCTGTCATGGCAGGTTCAAGCCTGGTTTATGTCACTCGCCGGTGGTGACTGGGCTCCTCAATCAGCAGCATTGAGAACAGAGCGAAGTTAGTCACCCAGGGCTCTCAGGTCTCAGGCTCCGCTGTGTCCTCGAGGACAAATACTGTACAGGCATGCGGTACTGTAAGTGAAGGGACATGAGAGGTGGGAGGAGTTCACAGCTGTGTGCCGAGACATCCTAGAGCCAGCTGGCTGCTCCAGATCAGGAGTGTATACAAGGAATAATTAGCGAGTCGCCATTTAAAAAAAACCATACATAAAGTTGGACTCATTTTTGCTCCATGACCTCACATGGAGTTTATACAAAATAGTGTGCCTGCATAAACCTAAACTCAGAATGGGTTCAAGAAGTGTTTTAGTGTTGAAAAACATTCCTCATAAGAAATTATCCAGAAGATCCTAGTCTGCAGTTTTGTCAGCTTCACATCAGCTGCTTTAAGGAGTCAGGCAGAATTCAGATTATATAGTATGTCTGGGAGGTTCCTCTCTGGCTGATATCATTCATACCTGGTAAAGAACCATATTTTTCCAAATCGTGGTGTGATGGAAACACTTGTAATGGTCATTTCTCCATCAGCTGGGAGTGACATCAGATGGACAGCTGACTCAGTGACTCCCCTAATCAAAATTACACCAAGAGAGTGTGGTGGAGCAATAATTTAGTAGCTTATCACGAACAACAGGGATAAAAATTAATGTTACTTAAACAGCTGTAATGTATTTTTCAGAATCCTCCTTGCTCTTAAACTTCTTTCACAGTCACATACAGTATACAGTATTATGAGGCTACTTATAACACTATTACCAGATTGGTTTAAAGAAATGTGACTGTTCTGTTTACAGACCATGCTAAGGAGTGCAGAAAGTATAAATAAACACAAAACAAGCACGCTTTAAAAAAGTATTTTAATGGGTTTGCCTGCGTGCTGAGCCAAGTGTGAAAAGATGCTTTTATATTTTCACTGAAAGTTCTTTATGTGGCTTAGCTTCAAAGTGTAATTTTAGTTTTGGATTTTATCAGGTGGTTTTGTAAACTTCTGTACTACAGGTTCACATGTTATGCTCATTTTTTAGTGAATGTATAAATGCTCAAAGGTAGGAAGATCTAATGAAAATTGAGTGTTTAAATGAATGAGCAACAGCGATTCCATATACAGCATATGTTCCGTTTCTGTGTTGTGTGGTCTGACTAGACTGAGCAATATTGTACTGGTTGTCTGCAGGACGCAGGCTGTCCGCATCATGGAAGACCGGTATCGGCACCCGGAATGCTACACCTGCACACAATGCTGCCTTAACCTGAAGATGCGCGGGCATTTTTGGGTGGGCGATGAGATGTTTTGTGAGAAGCACGCCAAGGAACGGTACCAAGGGCCTGGCAGTACCCATGTCACCATGGTCTCCCATCACCACTAGAGATGAACCCAGCAGGACACTCCTGACAGACTGTGGGCAGTTAGGCTAGGGGGCATAGGCTTAATTCCAGAGGATGTGCCATTGGTGTAACATTATTAGGTATTTTGTTTTCTGTTTACAGTCAGTCTTACCTGCCTTTTAACTTGTAGGGAGCTGTCAACACAAGTGAGAGTTCTCCAAGATAGAACAAGCTCAGTCTTCCTCTGTCGATTCAGCAACCTTGGAACAACTGGTGTCTCAGAAATACGCCCTCCACTTAAGTCAATCATGCATTCATGTCCGTTACCCCACCTGGCCAGGAATTTTTGTATTTATTATCCGTTAAATGGAAGGAATTCCTAAATGTTCAACTAAACAAGGGCTACATCATCTCATCACTAAGGATGTCATGTCATCTCTGAATGACAAATTTCTTCCACTCCCTTTAGATAATGAAATAATAATCAAGCACTTTATGCTGTTTCATGCACCACTGAAGTGGGTGGCCCTGGGGTGACAACCAACAGTAATCAACTTGATTTCAGTAGATAGGGGTGGACGTGCTCAGTCGATTAAAATTAAGGAACTGAGACTGATTTTTTGTGAGGCAGCAAGAACAGTAGCAACAATAAAATAATTTGATATTCCAAAGAAACATATATGAATATATGTAGAAAAGAGTTTTGAGAATGCTAAAACCATAGAGTTGAATTTGCAGCTCCTTTTAGAAGAAAATGTTATTACCGTGATTTTCATCCAGGAAATGCTGGTAGGTACTTATATACTTTTCTGGTGAACACATTAACATCTTATTTGGTTTCAGGTAACTTATGCAAAATGCAAGTTAACACAAAGGGTCTTGTGAGTTATGTCCCCAAAATTAAATCATAAGTAATTTTGTTTTCACATTTTTCTTAGCACTGCTTTTGTGCAACCTAGAGTTTGATTCTCTCACAGGGATGCTTGGTACCATTTGTTCTGGGGGAGGGGGGTTCTTCCCATATGGAGTTGCTTCATGTATTAGTCCAGGGGTGGCCATCTTAGTAGGTCACCTTTCATTATTTGTTTATTAAGTCTTAAAATGTTACTGCTAGTACAGGAATGGACATCGTGGGTCCTGGATAGTTTATATACTGCAGCTAATTGATGAAGTTCTGGTCAAACCTGCGTCCCCTGTCACTCTTTCAGTCCTAAGAGATCTTTTCCAAATCTTTTTTATGTCCTAATTGCAACAAAAGTCTCTAATCGGTTTACCAAATAGTGTTAGTTGAAATGTATTTTTACCAGGACTTCTAAATGACTTTATCTGAATAATTTTGTCCACTTTAAACAGGTATTTTATGTAAGGTTGAGCTGCAGTATATTAATAATTCTGGACCACTTATGGCTGTCCTGTACCAAAAGTAACATTTTTCTGCATGTCTCTTTAATCTGTTTTTTCTTAGTTATCTAGAAAATACTGCTCTTTAACAAATCCTACTCTAGATGTGAATGCCAGAGTGACTTGCGAGTGTTTTTCACTGTGGCCTTGGTCAAAGCGTAGGAAGGAATAAAAATTCATTTAAAGGCTTCACAAATATTTACTGTAACATCATATCCAAATTTGTAACAAACATCTTTATCTGCTAGAGATCTTCAATGATGGGGGGAAAAATACTTCAGTCAAAAGAAGAAGACTGAAATATTGATGGAATGAATACATGTGTAATGCTTCATAAAATTTCAGATATTTAAATATGCGCATGTGTAAATCTCTTTCCTGTAAATTTTGTGCACTTTGCGTAATACGTAACTTTTTAGTTATCCATGTTTTCTGCTCTGTGGAGGTAGGATTGTGCTACATTTTCACTGTGTATACACAATGAAGTGCCGGTCAAGATTCCATCCTCTCATTCAGTTTTTAGAGATTTTTTAAAAATCTTTTTTTGATGGAATAATGAGTTACCATTGAAAATAACAGTCCAAGTAGCAGGACAGTAAAATAGCAGGGTGTATAAATATTGGAAGGTGAACTATGCTGATATAATCTGATTCTTTAAGAAAGCAATAGAAACTAAGATTTTTCTATGCAAAAAAAGTCTATTTAAAATACAACTTTCAACTTGTTTGAAGGATATTTTGCCAGATTTCATTTCTATAACTTTTAAATATATATATATTTGTAAGACAAGGGAATATATCAAATACTTTTGCAAATTGTTACATGTATATATTTATATTTTCTTCAGGACTTCAAAACATGTATTTAAAAGAAAAAAGTTACGCGACAGAATTTTCGAGCGTCTGTGCCTTTTCTTTGTTGTAAAATTAAATTGTTTTCATGATCGAGGTCTCTCTTTTTTTTCCCCACTAAGCTGGTTGGCTTCATTATAAGAAGGCTTTTTTTGTGAAATCGTTTTTTTTTCTACAAAGTTCCACTGTACACAAATATAGACTACATCTGGGATAAATTGTGCTTTGAAAAGGAGTTGTTTCATGAACGGGTTATCCCTTTAGTACGTGGCTATTTTTTTTCCTGTAGATGCTACCTTTTGAAAATGTGACTGTTCTGTTGCATAACTTTTTAACATCCCTCTTGTTTATAATTCACACTGCATGGCTGTTTCAGCTATTAAGCCCCCTCAGCCTTCTTGATATGGTTTATGATGGGTGTGGGCAGTTTTGTCAGCTTGCTATGGTGCTTTGTGATAATATCAAAGCAAAAGGCAGTGACGACAGTGAGAATAATTGGATAATGATTTAAACATGTCGGAGCAGGGGAAAGAATGCTGAATTGCTGTAATAAAGAAAATAAAGAAAAGCACATCTGCATAAAGAGCATGGGGAAATTGCACTCTGAGTGCAAAATTACTAAAGTATTCTTCTAGATTATATGCAAGACTAATTGTTTTCTGTGTTAATGTTTGGTAATTTGCAGTCATTGAGTCTCATCTATATCCAAAATAAGTGAAAAATATTCATTTTGCTCCTGGCTTTCGGATGATTTATTGTTTAATTTACTTTATTACGTGTTGTAATAACATGGTACTCATGATCGTGATTTGCTGCCAGCATCTCGAGCCTTTTCCTAAAAATACTCATCGGGATGTCACATTTAACCACTGGAGAAAATAAAAGCACAACTCATAAATCTACTCTCTCATGACATTGCAGGACTGAAATACAGGTTAAACAGGCTCTGGGACTTATGATCAGCTTTACCTGTGAACCTGACTTGAGGAATTCATGAGTCAAAACAGTGCCTGCAATGTTGCATAAAAAGCAGCTCATATTTTTTTTTTCAGTATGAGTTATGCTTTTATCTGAGAAATTGACTCGGCTAATGCCAGGTTTTAAGGGTTGTCAAATTAAAAATAAACCAAAGTCAAAGCATTCTATTTACACTATGTATGAGGGCACATGTTCAAACATGAACACAACAGCAGAAGAGAGTATGAAGGATTGCAGATGACAGGTTTCCTTCTGTGTTCATTTGGTTGCTGATAGCTTCTTGATATAAGGATCTCATCCAAATGCTTTTTGAAGGATCCCAGTGACTTACTTTCAACAATGTGGCTGGGCTGTTTGTTCCAGCCACAAACTTCCCCATCAACATGACTGGTACTGGTTATCACGCGAGGCATGAACTGCAAGTGATTCATATATTCTCTTGACCATTCTTTAAGCCAGGGCTGTTGAACTTAGTTACCAGGAGGCTGCAGCGATTTTTTTTATTTTTTTTTGCTTCTACTTATCTCCATGAACATAATTTGCTGCATTACTGGACCTGCACATTGAGTGACCTCAAGTTCTTTTAAAAAGTTGCATTAAGAATTGCTCCCGATTCATAGTACAATGGCTAAAAAGTTTTTACTTTCCTGGAAAGACCTTTTAATGGATGTTTTGCTGTTCAATCTAATACTTCTTCCGCCAGTTATTGAATTGAGAGCTTTGGCATCACAAACTAGACTTCATTGACTGCATGGACACCTCTCTCACAAAATATAGATCCTTAGGGATTCACAGCTATTGAGCACCACTGCTATAGGGATCACAAGCCTTTGTCCTACAGTACAGTGCATGTCCACATCCGAGTGGCAGAGTGTTCTTCGTGAAGTGACTAGATTACCGGAGTCTACTGAGTGTTGCACTGTGGCGATGTCTGCTGCCCATAACCTCTAGGAAAAAGGAACCGGTAATATTTTGTGTGTTCATTTAAATTTTCTTTTGTATGTGATGCATTCATACATGTACTGACGTTCCTTGTAAGCTGTATTATGTGTAGGCTGTCTTCTAGTGCATGCTTCTTATTTCATTTCTCAGTCCAAGTTGATTTTGTGTAAAAAGATAGAAAGTAACAGGAGCCTGAAGTTGAGAGAGGGAAAGGTTTTAAGGTGCTTTTTCTTCAATAGTCCATGCTACCATGATCTCTCTGGCACAGTATTGCACAGGTCTGTGTATTAAGGGCTGTGTTCATTGCTTCTAATGTATCTCCTGCTAGAAAAATAATGTACGTCCATGTTGGAAATGAGATTAAAAGGGCTTTGTACTGTGTGCATTTTTTCTTTTCTTTTACCCATGAATGCATCAAATTAAAGGAGCTATGCCACTCTGAAGCCTGATTATGCTACAGACGTTAAGGGGAGCCTAGGCTGGTCAGTGCTATAGTTAAATTAAAGGTATCTGAGAAGATTACTGTTGCTGGTGGAGCAGTAGGTGACCCTCTACCCTTAAACATGCTTATGTTGAGTGAGGTTTTTTTAAATGAAATTAGTATTTAATTATGAATAACTTCCTATAGTACAATTAGAAACAACAGGTGTCTTAACCTAGTTGCTAAATTGTATTTCAGGCTTTTTAATCCATTTTACCAAACTCCAATTTAATTTTTCTTTAGTTTCATTTTAGCTGGCTGAGAATATTTTTCAGGTGTTGAGGATGGTGCCCCCTTAAACAAAGCTTTTGCATTCAGGTTGTAATTTTCACAACATTAAATCTGCCAACATCCTGGCAAAAGCCTGTAGTATTGAAGGGAGTAACTGGACTGCTTTTTGTCCTGTTGTAAAACACAACTTAAATATGAGCTTCTAAATGCATTGCTGATGTCTGTGTTTTTTCTGGTTCCAGACTTACTGTCTCTCACTGGCTGCACAGTGCGTTTCTGCCAAAGACTGGAGAAAAATATTGCACATCAAAGATGTTCCACATGTGTGTGTGATCCAGTGCACCGAACATCCCACCTGCACATTTGATTGACACTGTAGTGACGGGCAATTTTTGTGCATTATTAAACGTGTGATGAGAAGGCCCATAATCACAAAAACTGCAGATGTCAGTATTGCTATAACTCACCGGTCATAGGCAGGTCAACTCCAGAATCATCTGTTGTGTAACAAGCTCTGCAGACGTTTTCGGTCTAGATTTTGGGCAAACCCGCAGGGCAGATTGTGATCTATTGTCAAGTGCCAATTCTAGCAACTGTATATCCGTATTTTTACTGTACATAAATAGATATTTCCACTTTTTTCAGCGGTTTACATATTTACATCAGATCAAAACCACTTATTAAATTGGAGTGCTTTCAAATCTGATGCCTTCTAGTGTCCCTTAGGGCTCTGTATTAAGCCCCTTATATTTGGTATTTGACTCCTCAGTTCAGTAATTTGCCATCACTGGGTTAGTTTTTATTGCTGTAATTTGACACAATGTGCAGGTATAATTGATTATTCTGATCAACCACACAGAACTGTCAAATTCCTTATTTAAGATTAAGCAGTCGATACAATCAAGCTGGTTGGTCCTCTTCACATTTAGCTAACTGACATGATTATGTGTAGGTCAGAAATTAGCCCTGCTACATCAATTTAAGACCTGTTCTTTCTGGCATGACTTTGTCTTTCAAGGCCCAAATGTTACAAAGGTGTAATTTGTTTTTCATCCATATTATTGCCTGTTTATTGCCTTGGTGGCTTTGATTGGTTATGGATTTAAATTGAGTCCTTTGACAGCACGGAAGATAAGACTGTATATGTGAACTATTCTAGATTTGACTGGCAGCCAGGGTAGTGAAGCCAAAACAGGTGTTATATGCTTATAGCCATCAGCAAAAGATGTTTGCATTAGTTCCTAATTAAGTAAAACCAAAAATAAACTGCCTTCCATAGACTGTCAGGGACTCCAGCACTTAAAAACCATTTCAGTCTCATTTAACAACTCTTGTTTAATCTGGATTTTGCTTGAACTCTTTTCAGGCCTGTATTTTTATTTTACATCAGCTTTATGCCCTATACAGTGCCATGATTGTGTCATTTAGTGCTGTCTATAAAAATCTGATTATCTGCCTGATTTTTCAGTCTCATGTATGTTGTGCCTCAGGTAAAAATACTCATTAAAAAATCTGGACAGTTGTTGCAAATGCAAGCTTTGATGTCTAAATTCACTGTATGTAGTCCAGGCACGACACCTTTTTCCTTATTTGTAACCACATGTTCCATTTTGTACAAAGAATGTTGCAAGAATATTTTGTTTTGGAAACAGTTGTCCTTACATTAAATATATCACTGATGAACATAATTCAACGTCGAAGTCTGACATCTGCAGGAAATTATTGGGACCCCTAATCAAAATTGTCTTGAGGTCCAAGTAGATTTACAGACCGCATGTTTTAGCTTTTAGTGCAACTGCCACAAAATGTTCAAATCAAAACCATTTCAACTGCTGTTCACTCACCATGTTTTCCAATGTTTACATAACTAAGACCAGTGACAAGTATTAGTGTTGTAATGCTATGATCATTTTGAGAGCAGAATGCTTTTTCCTGTCATAAACTTAAGAGGTGTATAGTTCACAGCATTAGTGGAAATCTGGTTTTGTATTGGTTCACTGCTACGAATGGGCCTAATGATGGGTATGCAGTAATTGTGCTATGCCTGAAAGATGGTTTTTAAGCAGCTGGTAAATGCAAACTAGGTCAGTAAATAGTTTTAATAGAATTCTAATGTTTGCATTTCCTTCCTCATTGCGTCCTATGTTCTGTGCAGCACCTGCTGCTGTTACTTAGCGCTCAATAAATATAGGGCAGATGAGATCTGTCTTATTTCTGTCAGAACAAAATTACCTGTATTCCCAGTTACCACTTGGTGTTCTTGCTCTACAGCAACTCTGATCTAACTCAGGATCTGGTTGGGCGTTTGTGTAGCTGCTGTTAAAAAAAATAGCTGTCACTGCATTGGCAGAGCCGCCACTCCTGGCATCACCAGATCCTGGCATATCTTAATATGGGTAGAGCTTTCAACAGTTAGGATCCATGGTGCCAGTGGGGGGATACTGAAGGCTGGAGTTAATGGGCATGCGTTGTAGCTGGGATGGGGGAGGGGTTTTGTGTGGGCGGGAGGGATGGTTTTCTTGTTGAACTTTATATTTTAAAAAAAATCCTAAATTACTCTAGTTAATCCCCTCTGGCCCCAGCCCTTCTCCTAATTTTATTTTTTTCTCTTATCCTCGAGAGCTGAGGCACTGTCCACCAGTGGGCTTCAATGCTGCAATACTCAGGTGTTGTTTATGCTTTCCGCCACATGAGGTCCACCTCTCCTAAGTTAACGCTTTTGAAAATAAACTGGATTAATCGCTAAGAATTCTATTGGTTCAGCCTGTTCCAGTGTGCCCATCTCATTAGATCAATAGTAAGTAAAGAAGATCACTTATTTCCACCAAGCACAACTTTAGATCACAAAAGGCCAATAATAAAGAGAAGAAGCATATTTTTTAGTGCCTGTCCCAATCCAAGAAATCAGAAAAGCACAATGTGGTTTCTAAGTAATTTTCTAACATCCAGGGAAGACCTATGTATGTTTAATATATACTGTAAGAGGAAGAAAGCATCCCCAAGCACTTTGCATATTGAAAGGTACCCATTTGATCTACTTTGAAGAGTAGCACCCATCTCTGGGTAATGTGCAGCTGCTGTAATGCACTAGTAACCCCACCGCACAACAGATCGGGAGAAAAGGTGAGAAAGTTTGCCAGTTGAATTAAAGGGGAACTTTATAAAGGCTCGATTGTTCAATTTCAGAGTGGAATTTAGTCAGGACAATGGGGTTACCGCCCCTATCCTTTTGAAAATTGCCATAAGTTCTTAAATGACTCGGACGTCATAATCTTAGTTGAATGTCTCATCTGAAAGATGGCATTTCCTACAGCTCAATGTCCAGCTGACCATACTGGAGCATTCGGGTCCAGAGAAAATAGTGCCACCTACTGGTCCTCCAGCACCATTACAGTGCATTACACACCCAGGCTGGATTAGCTTCAGAAATTCTTTTGGTCTGTGTACCTAAGTTAAGACAGGAGAACATGAAACAAAAAAAAAAAGAAATTGATAAATAAAAAGAAATTAGCTAACTTCTGTGCGCCATCCGTTATTTTCAAGAAATTTTGGCTCTTTAGCTGTTGGTGTCAGTGTGGATTTTGGCTAAAGAGAGTGTGCATTTGAAGGCTGCAGCACGTATAAGGATTTTGTTTCCCAAAGCCAAGCGAGTAACCAGCTCATCTCTTGGAGCTTCTGGTTTTACAGACCTTGCGTCCGTAGGGTTGTGACAGGGATCCAGATGTTCCAGTCATGCGAGTCAGAATGGGTTTGTGTGGAGGGGTGGTGTAATTGTTCTCCTGAGGCAACATCAGTCTGTCTGTTGGGCTCTTTATTACCCCTCTACCCTGCTAACACTAGCCCCCTCACCCTGCTGTTCTAGCTCCATATTCTACCTGGAATGGAGTCCAGATGTTTGATGAGAGATCACTAGTTTAGCTATAACAGCGGAGAGGAGGAAAAAAAAATTTGGACTCACATAAAAGTTTGTCTGGATGCCATTAAGTACAATTTGATGTAATGTGTAGTTTGGGACGTGACATTTAAGTGGAAACTGTGCACAGCAGATGAGAGATTGGAGGGGAGCGTGTGTGCTGTATTTTCAGCCGTATTTAAGAGGGTTGTATAAACAGCACTCTGTTTCATCGCTGGGCAGGCGCCTCTCCAGCCCTTTCTGGTTTCCCTAAACAGTCAAAATGGAAGGGTTCTCGTTTTAATGTGTACAGAATTACACCGAAATGAATAACACACCTCTGTCGGGGGTTCCAGTGGTTGTGGGGTGATACAGTGGCCTATTGTGTGGGCCGAGGGGTGCATTCTGAATGAGCTGGGTGGGGGGGAACGAGGTTACATTCACAGCCCTATCCATGTCAACCCCAATTCTATAAAGAGGCTCGTTCAAAAAATGTCTCAATTCACTGCTTAATATCATTTCAAAACAGAAGGCGGCTCCTGCATCGAATCTCAGAAGCTTACACTTCCACTGCCTGTCAAATGTAATTTTTTCAGATCCAGTATATATATTTTTCTTCCGTGCTATTCCATGTCAAAAGGAGCAGCAAAGGTATGAAGTAGAACTAGAATAACAGCCAATTGTTTTTTCTAAATGTTGTCATTTAGTAGAAGGGAGATCAATACTGAATATATACTGCTGAAATTGTTGTGGCAGCAAATCATTTCAAGTGTAGAAAGTTTATATAAGAAGTTGTGGGTAGACGTTTCTGACATTTTCTCTGTGTTGTAAACTCAGGTATGTCTGATAGTGTTTTTTGATGAAAATGTGAAGATGTTGAACTTCAGGAGTATTGATTTGGATGGTGCGACACCTGATTATTCGTACTGCCTGAACAGAACCAGCTTTAGCAAAAGCAAAACTGAGTGAAATATTTGTGCTTGAAAAATAGGCAAAAAACATAGATACAGTAAGTCAGTTCTTTCACTGAACTTCTACTTACAGTAGACATCAAATCAGCTGGATTGCTAAGGCTTTCAGGCTTGAAAAGGGAAGAAAGGATATTGTACTGTAAGTGTTAAGACGCCTATGAGAGGCTAATGTGGCCCCTTATAGTACATAAATATCTCCAGGATTATAGCTTAACAGTTCATAAAAAATGGCAGGACAAGCAAGAGGCAGATGCCAAGCTGCTGCCAGCGTCAAGGCTTTGTGTGTTCATTACATTCAGGAGTGAGTGCCAGAAGTGTTGGCGCCGCTAACCGATTTCACTGCGTCTTGAAGGAGAGCCTGGACATAATGAGCACCCATCAATCACCTCACAGTTGCTTTGTCCACTTCTGAAAGTGTGGCTCATGTCGACTCATTTTCGCCATTAGAGAACAAAAAAGATTTCATTGTAAAACAGAAGCACGTTCAAGCGAGTGTTCTGTTCATTTCATCTTTAAAGGTTCTGCATGTAAAGATCATGATTCTAAACTAGAGGCTTATATTAACCCTTGTACTTTCATCTCAGGGAAGACATTGTATCTTTATTCCAAAACACTGGTGCGCTGTTAGAGGGCCGCAGCTATCCTTTCTGCTATTTGTTGAATATCATGGGAGAGTCAATTTATTTTTCCCTTTTAATTAAATTTTCACATTAATAACATTTATAATGTGGAGCTCCAGAGTGGTTCCACCATCACCCAAGTGATTTTTAAGCCCTGAAATCCAGGCATCACAAGCTTGAGTCTGGGCCATGACATGACCTGACTGTGACTGGCATTTCCCAATCCTACTAAGTGATGGGGCACAATTGGTCAAGCTCCATTCAGAGCTATCTATGTCTTGGCATGCATCTGCCACCCTGGTGCCTTTCTGAGTGAGAGGTGCCACAGACTATGGAACCCTCAATGTGAAAACTGGCAGATGCCCTTCACAGTGCATATTGTGTGACAGAGGCTTTCCCTTGTGTCAGAGGTTGAAGTGATAGAACTGAGTACTGTTGCTCAACAATGGGCAATTCCAATTTTACAAAATGCATAGAAAACACAAAATACAGTAAATACTTACAGTGATGAGGAATTTCTCAGTTACTGGAACAGCTTCAGTTTCATTTGCCATACTTTCTAACATTTGGGGGAAAAAACAGCTCCAGTCAGATTCTTAAAAATGGTTAATTGCACCGTGGGCTTTATGTACGGTAAGCTTTGTATCTGAATAATGGTAAGGTTAATAGATATACATGTTCATTAATGGGCGGAATGTTTTAACTGAGTGAATCTGCAAATTATTTAAATTCAGATACTGTATTTTTCTTTTTATCAAAATATCCCTCCTCTGAAAGTGTTGAAATTTAGCCTTTTACTAAATGATGTTTACAATTCATCTGATGATGTTGTCTAATTTTACACTGTATCTGATTTACATTTGTAAGTGTCCCCATAAAATAACCAACTAATGCAGAATTCCAGAAATAGAAATGAACACATTCATATCTGGACATGTGGCCTTGTGCATCACCAGGGAATTTTTCACTTTTATACCAGTGACTTACAACTTTCATTTCAGGACTATCAAGTCTATCAACAGAGAGCTGCTTGGTTTTAACGCTGTATGCTGGAACTCTGTGGTTCATTGGTTCATACAATGAAAGCCCTACAGCAGAAACATTCTGTTTAGCTAATGTTTCCACTACTCTCCTCTTATTCAGAAGTGATTAGTAAGGCAAGAGTCTAAAAAGAAGCAACAGCTGAGTCACACAACAACATAGGCAATGATTATGAAATTAAACAACAGGCACACAATACCACAGACTGACCTAAATTGGCTGATTAAAAAAGGGCAGTTGCTATGTGATGTGTCAGTACCCATTAGTTCCCAAAAAATGGTTTCTGCTCTGACCTCCAAGCACAGGTGTCCCTCATCAGCAAACTGCTGAGGTTTGTAGCTTAGACAGTTCTGAGTATTAATGGGTATTATTAGACACGGCTCATAAAATATCTCAGAAAACTCTGCTGGCTTGTCTGTGGCTCCATTAATGAGAGAACAAGAGAGAAAACACATTGTGAAAGAATAAATGAAAACATACACACACTGTGCTCTGCGGCGCTTTAACTGTGTCGAGAGAGACAATAAGGGTGAGTGTTCAGAATTAAAGTGGGAGTTTGAAATAGGCTAACCCCTTCAATTGGAACGGATGCATTCTGCTTCACAGCATGCAATGACCAGGCAGAGTGTTATTAGGAAGAGTGAAATGCATCATTTGGCATAGTTTGTGGTCTTCAATTTCTTTGGGGATTTTCCTGCCTGTTTTCAATGTATTCCAATTTATGTTAGAGAAATATTTAGGCACAGCCATGTTTTTATAAGGTTATGTATCTGTGTAAATGATATGCACATGCACTGCAGTCTGTTCTGGAACCACATTATGTTCTGTTAATAGGTAAATGGTTACAAATACCACAGGACGTCTTGGAACATGATTAGGAATCCATACCACTGAATTGAATCTGAGAAGTCTACCTACTAAGATTCGTCGTTTTCGGGAAACATACCCCAGATCTACTGTCCTGAACAGAACAAGTGGGTCCCACGCCATAGTATATGTAAAGCTCTCTGGAACCCTTTGTGATAAAGAGATGTGAGAGAATTGGGTTGTGCTGCTTTTTAATTGCTGAATTGGGACAATTATTCATAACAGACCCATGAATTGTCTGCAGTCAGGAAGGGGAAAATACTAATGAGCCAGGAATCACAGCAGAGGATGCATTATGGTAATTATCCGCACTACTCCCAAAATTCATCCTGGGCACTGTTGTGTTCGCTCATTCTTCTCATGTCATTGCTTTTACTGATATCCTAAACGTTTTGCAATCTGTCAACTTTGGCCAAATTAGCAGCATTGCCAGTATTTCTCATTAAACTACTCGATTTATACTGATCACAGTGAAATGTAAAGGATGCATTTCTCTGTTTGTTTATGTTTTTTTTCCCCTTATCTCAGCTTGTAAACAAGGCAGTTCGTTTGACCACATCTGGACTCTCCTGAGAACTTGTGAGGCTCCGCGTTTGTCCCACTTTGCCCTCGTCCTGTGAAGTAACTGCTGCTACCAATTTCGCATTGTCATCCCCCGCCATTGAATTCAATTCGATTCTTCCTCCTGAAAATGTTTTATTCGTTTCAGGCGATTTATAATATCACTGACATGCTATTTTTTTGCAGCACATTTCCTCCCTTTCCTCCGTAGTGCTTCCTGAGATGACGTTAGTGTTATCGCGGTTAAAATAAATCCCGTATGTTCTGTGTTCTCTCTACTCTCGGCCTTTCCCTTGTCTGAATCGGTTGTTTTGCAGTTGCCTTGTGTTTTCGGTGCGGTTGCGTAGGTGTAAATTGATACAACGATGTCAGGTTAGTGAAATGCGTGCTGTGGCGGTGCCGTAGGGGTTAAGGCGGTGTCGCCTGCTGTACAGGGTGAGAAGGGTAATCCAGATGTGACTGGTTTAGAAGCCAGCGGTTTTTCCGCACAGCTGGAGTCTGTTAACTCAGCTCCTTCCCCCCTGATAGTTTCAATGTGCGCAAGACTCTATGCAACTGGTGTCTTTGATAGAATAAAAAACGTAATTCGCACACGCAGGTCATAAATTAATCTTTTCTGAGATTTTCATCTTTTTTTTTACGAAACTAAGTGGGTGATTAGCTCGTGCAACCCATTCTCAAACGGGGAGTCTTTCGTAGGGCTGTCATTATGGGTACCGGCGCTGTAGAAATGGAAAACAAGATTTCCGCCCGTTTGCAAGTTCTTCTGTGCCTGTGGGTTTGAGAATAATCCGAGGTTTGCACATTTTAAGGATTTGTAAATCCGTATTGTGTTCAACGTCCCAGTTCTTGCTGTTAACCTGGCTGTTTTGTGAGCAGGGAAACCCAGGAGCTTTCCCACTCTTTAATATAGCCTAGACTCACGCACGGAGCTGCAGTGTACCTACAGTAGGATGCGTAGAAATGGACAGTCGCTGCCAGTTTCTGGGTCCTAGCGCTGGCGTAGCTTAAGGTATTTTTTTTTTAGAAATGTCTTATGGCATCGCTTGTTATAAAGTAAGATTACATTAATGTAATGCAAAATAAACGCTGCAAAATATATACACTGTTGATAAATTAACGTAGTTAAAGAGTATTTAAAGCCATGATTTAAATTATTTTCAGTTTACTCCAATATTTAAGAAATCTTATGCAGAGGTACCCCATTGTTTATCAAAACAAACTTCGCTGTAAGTAATGGGAATGGATTTCAATGTCCGCTTCAGATGGGAGAAAAATAATAAACTTGCTGTTTTAGATGTATTCCATCACGTTAGGTGTTGAGGTGATGAATTTTTTCTTTTAAAAACACAGTAGGTTTGCTTAATTGGTTTATTGGCACCGGCTTCTAGTTTAAAATATTCGACATTGTGGCAATACAATAGTCGTATTTTAATGGGGAAAAAAAAAAACACTTCCATATAGTAAAATAATCAAGCTCCAAAATGACAGGAAATGAAATGTCCTTAAAAGCCGCTGTTCACACCCAGAGATTAAATATTTTACTAGGCCTGACTCTATACACCCTACACTGGCATCCGAAAATATTCCAAAGCCCTTTCCAAGCACCGCAGCCTCGCTGGAACTTCGGGCAGTCGGTCAAAACGAATTCACTGGGGACATCGCAACAACAACACGGCCTTTCCTCCTGCAGGAGCGCCGATGTGTTGTCTTCCTCAAGCGGTCTGCGAAGGGCAACACGCAAGCATCCGCTAGCTCCGAAGCAAAACGAGAGATCATGGTTCCGTGAGTTTATTTCAATTGCATTCTTGCGCTATACATCCTGTTACTAGAAAACGACATCCGCCGGGGACAGAGGTATTGTTTCAGCAGTTTAATTCCGTGTCCGCGGAATTCAGTATTTATTTATCCACGTTGCTAAAAACTGCCTCTGCCATAGGACTCCAACTCTGGAACGCGGAGGTGGACCCAGCTCAGCTAACAGTTCATAACAAGAAGAAGAAAAGCCGACAATTCACTAGAAACTGACTAAGACGACTTTTTTATTTTATAAAACATGTAACATTACATACAGTTCCAGGCCCTTAAATGACAGTACTGAAGAGGCATTAAGCGATTCAGTTAGATGCAAAGCATTTTTATTCATATCAAAATATGTTTAGAAAAGGGAGGCACAGTGCCACAGTGCTTTGCAGCACTAGGACCCTGGGTGCTATCTGTGTGGAGTTTGTATGTTCTCCCCGTGTTCCCATGGTTTTTCTCTGGGTGCTCTGGTTTCCTCCCACAGTCCTAGGACATCCTGGTAGGTTAGTTGGCTTCTGGGAATAACGGCCCTGGTGTGTGTTGCATGTCTGTGTCTGTCCTGTAATGGACTGGTGTCTTGTCCATAGTGTACCCTGCCTTTAACCAGCTGCTTGCTGGGATAGACTCCGGCTACCCCTACGACCCAGTATTGGACAAGCAGTTAGAAAATGGTTTGATAACTTTAAAAAATTGAAATAAACAGTGAAGGTGAGAGGACAGCCAAGTTTGGCTTCGGAAGCATTAATTAAACAAACGTCTGCTGTTGTTCAGTGCAACAGAAGAGAGGCACGTTAAAAGCAATCACAGGAAATAATTTCTGCCATTTCATCTTATGGTAGGTGCAAAAATGTCATGGTGTTTCCCAGCCCCCTGGTCTGGAGTGATGCTGACTGGTCTTTGCCATAACCTTACGCAACATTACTAACCTTTAGCCTATGTGGGTCGTCAGAGAACGAAGACCTTAAGGTGCTGGTCCCTGGTGCAAAAGCAGATGAGAAACAAGAACATAGAGCAGAGTATACTGCACCTCTCTATTAATATCAATATTGATCACATTACTCCTATCCTGGAGTCCTTGCACTGGCTTCCAGTCAATTCCGTGTAGACTTTAAAATCCTCATGCTCACCTATAAGGCTCTGCATGGCTTGGCACCTCAGTACTTGTCTGAACTATCATTGCCCTACTCCCCACCTCGCAACCTTCGCTCTTCTAATTCTGCTCTCCTTAATGTCCCCCCAAGCCCGTCTACATTCTATGGGTGACAGGGACTTCTCCTGTTATGCCCCCAAGCTCTGGAACGCTCTCCACAAGAATATCAGAGAGTCAACTTATCTAAACTCCTTCAAATCCAGACTCAAAACCTTCTTCTTAGAAAAGCCTTTACTTAACTGGTTCCATTCTTCACCCCTCTGCTTTTCTTAGTCCCACCATCTATGGTCTCCTCTGTATATTGTAATTGTGTTTTATCTTGTGTATTCTTCTTATTTATTGTTGTTGTCATTCTGTAAAGTGCTTTGAAAAGCCACCTTTAAAGGCACTATATAAAATAAAGATTATTATTATTATTATTATTATTATTATTATTATTATTATTATTGTAATAAATGTGTAATACAATGGAGTTGTCAGACAGGGCGTTAGGAGCACCAGGTGGGACCCTATGCAGCGCTAAGACTGAAGGTGATTGCGACTGATTGGCATCCCAATCCCAACGGCAAAAGGCAGAAGTCGTAGCCGAAACAGAAGAACTAGGTCGGGCAGCCAAAAGAGTCGGGCCGGGTGAATCCAGATCCAAGACGAGAGGCGAAGTCGAAGCAGGAGGAAACGAGGTCGAGAGTTGAAGCGCGCCCCAGGGAAAGCCGAAGAGAACTTCTCACTAGTGAGCGGGAACTGAGAGGAGCGAGAAGGTATCGACAGGGAAGAGTGTGAGGAATGACCATTGATGAAGTCGTGCGCGGGTGTTGGCGGTGAGAGGTGCTCATGGGTATGCGGCTCGTGACGGTAGTACACTAAGATGCACAAGTAAAGCATCAAATAATTACACGATCACATGACGTCCCTATGTTGTTAGCCCTTCAGGGTTTGTTTTTTCAGATGCATTAAGGAGTTTCCTCTTGGGGTTATTTCACAGACACGTCACAGCTGTTTAGTTAAGTTTAGTTAAGTGATAATTCGAGAATTTACCACTGTTACGTTATGTTACTTATTTACAAGACCAGAAAAGGGGAATGGGTTGCAGAAAATAAAATTAGTCAGCTATATTACAGTACATGATTCCAGAAAATTTGTTTGAAGTCTTTTTGCCTAGATAAAATAAGATCACTTAATTAGCCATGTACAAGTTCTTGAATTAGGAATTTGTCTTTTCACAGACCCCAACTTGCTCTCCTTGAGACACACAGACAGGGAGAGAAGCTGGGGGTCAGAGCACAAGGTCAGCCATTGTACAGCGCCCCTGGAGCAGTTGGGGTTAATGGCCTTGCTCGGGGGCCCAACGGAGTAGGATTCCTCTGCCGGCCGCGGGATACAAACCAGCAACCTTCCAGCCACAGACGCAGATCCTGAGCCACAGAGCCAGCGCTCCACCCTAGATGGGCCACATTCCCCCTGCAAGGTGAAATGGGTTAGGCAATTGAAATTGAAGTCAAGTAGTTCACATCTCACACAACTGAGAGTGAAGCAAAATGAATCCAGATGGGGTGAGCTGTCTGAACATGGACCTGAACACCTTGGTGCCTGCTCAGCACCCCTCTATGGAAGTGTGCTCAGAACGGAAGACCTGCTTTTAGAATTCTAATGTATTGCCCCATGCTGCCCAAATCGTATATGGAGTGTGTTTGGTGGAGGGTGACAACAATTGGGGGTAATCGTCACTGCCTGCGTCAGATCCATCCAGTTTAGCCCCTTTTGGTCAACATCAAACTACCTCCTCATCATAATCCCTTTACAAACACAGGACCAGAGGAAAGGCAGCGAATGGGAGCAGGCTGTTGAAGCCATCTAGCTGTGGACTTTAGTTGTTAATTGATCATTGATCTGAAGATCTCATCAGGCTGTTCCTTGAACTAACCCAGAGTATCCACTCTTTTTCTGTAACTAAATATATCTTAGTGCGGGACAGGTTGTGTGTAGAGCAGACAATGGGAACAAGGCAGGATATACCCTAGACAGGGCATCTGTTGCGACTGATAAAGGTTTACTGCAGATTATACTGATTGTAAGGTAAGTACAGTATCTCTTCAGACCAGGGCAAGGAGAACCTAGATCTGGATGGGAACTGTATCTGCAGGCTTGCATTCCACCTCATCTGTTAACAGCCTACTTCAGCTCATTATTGGCTTAATACAAGCACTTGAAAACTTCACCCAGCTTTTTAAGTGCTTTATGCCTTTTTTTTTAAGAGACCTAGAAAACATACAAACCACCCTTTCCACGACCAGGACTGGACACCCCTGCTGTAGATGAACTGGGAATTCTGGAGTCTCTTATAATAAATATAAATAAGCATGACTGGTTGAAGCCAGTGGAATACAGAAAACAGTTATAAATTGTGTTACAGAATATACTGCACCTCTGTTCATTTCAAAGTGTTTTTTTAACGTCGTTTTCAATTGCATACATAGCTATAGCAGATCCGTGATCATGCTCAAGTGTTCCTCAGGACACAGGGTGAAAACGTCTTTCTTGCTATTGCCAACACAAGTGCTAAACGCGTGGCGTTTCCCGCGCTAGGACCCTGAAGAATTGCGCGCTCCCCGCCGCTGGGGAGGGGATGCGCGCTCTGGAGGCCCTGACTGGAGTGGAGTGTGACAGAGTGGCAGGCGCAGACCGCTACAGCTTAGCCATCACAGCCGAGCCGCGCAGGGCTCCCACTACCGTTATCCGGACCGGCGCTTTCCTTCCCACATAGGAGTTCTTTATTTAAGAGATACCGGGAGGTTGATAACGGAACAATCAACTCCAAAACTGGCAACTTGGTGCGTGAAAAATAAGAAAGAAACGTCCCCGCGTCCTGTCAGCTCCCAAATTTGGGAATTACAGTACGGCTGTAATTCCTATTTCATTTGTCATGCGCTTCAATGAACTGTACAGGATACCAGAAGAGGAAGGAAAGAAATTTGTTTTTCACCAGAGGACTGTACAGCACGAATTCTTAGACGGCGCATAACCAACCCGAGGGTCGGTTTTCTCGGCTAAACAATGTAAATGTCATTAGGAATCCATTCGGAGGGATGCAACGGAGTGAAAGTTCTAAGAAACAGTTAATTGCCTCATTTAGAAACAACTTCATTAACGTTTCCCTTTGGAACTCTAATCGAGTGAAGAACAACTGCTTTAAAACCAACATAACAGTGCTTACTTTTGTCTTGTAATCAATAATAATGTATTTGGTATTCATTTTATCCGAGATAGTATTAAAGCACTATTGAGCTGTGCTAAACGTCACTTAAGACAGTTGAGGTTTTCATAACGGAGCGCACATTTTGAAAAGTGACAGCTTCTGGATTCTTCTTTGATCACTAATAATTTATCCACGGTGACAGCAAGAGGAGATCTGCTTGGCTTGGCCATTTTTGATTAAGGTCTCAACACATCCCGCAGCGCGGTTCTCGGCGCAGTCTCAACCAGAAGACACAGAAATTAATTTGTAAACCTACAAATGAGCCCGCGGCAGTAATCGGCGGATTTGCGCCCTCGGAGACATGGGCTGACAGCGGGACAGCTGAGGCTGAACAGACGGGGACAATGCGGGTGCCGGGGGCTGGCGTGCCGTTCTGTTTCCCCTTATTTCTGCTCCTTGTTCTTTTCGCTGTCTCCGGCTCTCGGCTGGCCAAAGCCTGCTCCGAGCTGACCACCATCAGCGGCTGCCGCTGCACCGACGACCGCTCCAAGTCTCACGCCACGGCTTCCCGCAAGAAAGTGAGCTGCATCGGGGAAGAACTGACCGAGCCGCCCCAGGCTAGACTGCTCCCCAACCTGACCGTCACCCTGTGAGTACAAGAAGGAGTTTTGAGTTTTCGGCCCAGGTCTTAAACGGTAGCAGGACAGGGCGTGAAGTGCGAAGGAAGGGAGTGAAGTCGAGATCTGGCCATGTATTCTTTAGCGGAGCAAGTTAAAAAAAAAGAATCAGGTCCAATTCAGGGGGAGGCAGAGGTCGGTTCCACTCTGCAAGGTTAAATTAAGAGTATTTCTTTTTCTTTCATTGTACCGTTCAACGTGGAAGTGACCTCTACTAGCTTCTTGGTGGCCGGGTCGGACCCGAACTCTCAACATATGCAATTAAGGCATTCTCCCACACCAGTATCATACATATCATGACATTGACGTATTGGGCATCGGAATTCACCGTTTTCTTCACAAACACACATTTCATTCATTTGACCGCACACGTATTTCTACACTTGAGTATCAGGCCAGGGGTGCAGAGGTGTTGTACAGCATTTGAGTCAATGCAGAGAGTACAATCAATCAATCAATCAATTTATCAAATGCACAACAATACAGCGTGCGGCAGTAGTTGCTGGCAATGAAATGTCTTTGCTGATGTTCAGAGAGAGGCTGTTCTCCTGGCACCATACTGCCAGGGTTTCAACCTCCTCCCTGTACGCAGTACAAGCTGCCTGTCCTTGATGGATCCACAAAGACTACGCTCCTGACGTCTCATGGCCAGCCACTGACATCGGGACGTTATCTGCTTCTTTTAGCTCGGGTACTGTGATGCAACTAGAATCGCCTTAGAGAATCACACAGCGGGTCCCCGTTGTCTCAGCCGTGTTTTACAACGTGACGGGTTTGCCCACCGTTAAGACAGCGGCGGTTTTTGCAAGCATGTATCTGAACCGAGGCTTTTGCAACTGCGCAAAACAACAAATGCCAGAGCTGGCTCAGGTTTAGGGGCGACCGATGAAGTCACGAGAAAAAAAAAAGTGGGCGACGTTTAGCGAATGTAGGTGGAATAAGTTGTATTTCATTTTCTGTTGGCATGAAGTTCAAGCGTGTGGGACACACTGTCGCTCATCTGTGTCTTTAAAGGGGCGGCGCGCGTTTGTTTATATAAAGTTCGACGGCTCTTTTTTTTACAGTAAAAACATTATGCAGCAAGAGAACTGGCCAGCTTGCACTGTGTTTTCACGTCGTTTAATGACGTACAGTACAGTAGTTCGCTATTGTATATAGACTGCATGTAGCGGGCCATTGAGCTAGAGCCTTTTTTACATCGTTTGCCCCGTGAATTCCAAATCCAGTTCGCTTTATAGAAAAACATTCTGTTACACTTTAATTTCTAAAACATCAGATTCATCTTTTTCGAGTATTTTTAAATTTCACGTAGACGCATTTTAAGAGCAATGCGTACGGCCTAATTTTCAAACTACATTTCAAACTAATTTTCCCCACTAGCTTTACTCCATTCGTTACCTTATGTCAAAGCTGTTGTTTTTTTCCCCCAAGATACTTGTTTAAACCACCGTTGCTTGGAGTGGTTTAACTACTTTTGTAGTTAAATCTCTGAAGCATGAGGCCACGATTCTGCGTTTTTTTCTCCAAGACCATTTGCGGACTAAACGCTATAACTCGCGGAGGAGAATACACTTTTCCAGAACTAAAATAAAATACTTAAAACAATACAAGCAATACACAATTTCTGTTTTATATTAAACGATGCTCCATAGCAGCTCGATCGTGAAGTATAGTATGTTTCTGATAACATTATAACGCGAAGAAGTATCCGTGTTCACAATAATAAAGCGTTGAAAACGTATTTGTAGACCCAAGTGTGTTAATAACGCGCTCCCACATCTCGTGAACTACGCCTGCCTCCAATTACTCTGTTAGTAGCGTTTTCTTGCTCGGGCTTTGTGAGTTGAAAGGAAATCGTTCTCCCTGTTTCACGTGTTAGTTATCATTACCGAATTAGTCCCAGGCCCTCTCGGTGAACTGCAGCGCTCACCTCCAGCAATCGCCTCGAACAGCTGACGTAACCGGTGCCTTACGCGCAGTTATCACCCCCGCGGGGCCCGCGTCAGCGATCGCAGCAGAGGTTGCCCTGACTTCGAATGCGCGACATATTTGAGGACTGCGCTATTCTGTGGTGGCAACTTCTCAGTGGATAAAGTTTTAGATCATTTGTGAGTTACAAGGGAAAAGTGTTACCCCTCGTCCTCATAAACTAGGACACCTCACCTTCTAAAAGCCATTTTTACCGTTCCACAATTTCCTCGGTCTTATTAGACGATACAAAGACGTCTTATATTTAAAAAAAAAATGATTTATGAGAGATTTTTAAGCCAACACTGGGTAGCCAATGTTTCAATTATGTATTTTGTTTTGTGGGGGGCGGGGGTAAATACATGTACTGTTTATATCCTATATTTTAGATAAATATATGGCGTTGTTTATGTGCACATGTATGATCTGTGTATGATAAAGAGTACATATATATGGTGTATATATGGTGGTATAAAACGTATATATGGTGCTTATATACTGTTAAGAATATGTATTAACTTTCAGTTTATTAGCAACAAAGGATCTATGAAGTAACTGATTGTTATCACTTTGCTGCATCCTGTTGGTGGAATTGGTCTTCCTGCGTATTTTTCAAAAGCGAGCTGCAGCTCACCAAGCTGTCGTTTGCAAATATAAATTAGTTGTATGTCCACCAAAACAATAGTTATCCAGACAGGGTGAAACGTTTATCCTTAGTTCATCCGATGTCAGAATCCAGAATTAACTCATTCTATTAGTAAGAATGTAAGTTCGAAAGTTGCACACACATTTTGAAACCATTTAAAAATAGCTAGTAAATGTTAGTTTATCTTCGATGGAAAATCAGAAATTAATAAAGCTGAGCTGTAATACAAAAGCCTTAATGCAGCTGCAACCAATTTTTTATCTTGGCTGGCTCAGGTACTGAATTAGCCAAGAGATAGGCCTGTGTTTTCTGGTCTTGGGATTGATTTGGATAGTCACATTAAAAGGTATTAAAAAGCCCTTCTGTTTTCCACTTCATCCCATTTGTGGCATGATTAAGGGTATATGCTTATTTCAGAGCATAGCTCGTATATTATGAATGGTAAGATAAACCTTGGGCATGTTTGCTGATGGCAGAACTTACAGTCCAAGGTAGAAACAGGCTTTTGAAACTTTTTACAGTATGTCGCTGAGCTCTCTGAAAAAGGAGAATGACCGTGATAAATCCAGTCTGTGCTAAAATGGTTAATGGCAAATATAGACAGGCAAATAAAGGCATTTTAGTTAACACATTTATTGCTGTGTCTTGGTGAAAATATATGGTGTTGCAACAAAACAGCTGTATTCTATGGTGCCATAGCCTTGCACGAAGATAACTTGTAAACATATTTTAATGCACCATAAGGTGAGAATAAGGTTCTCTTTATCATTTGGTAACTATTCTAAATGCAGTAACTTATTTGAGAAATCGATAATATTACTCTGGCGGAATTGTTGTTCATAGGGACAGTTAAATGATGCCCAGTCTGTCTGATCTCATGCTACATGATGTCAGAGTTGCATGGTTGAGGTGAAACAGACTCTAGTGAAAAAAATCAAACTCTGGCCCACCAGAGTCTGCTCACATTCCATGAGCTCAGTAATCTACCTCATTCACAACGTATCCCCTAGCACTATGCCGGTTTAAGCTTGGCAAGGCATTCCAAACAATTTTGACCTTTGTATTCGAAAAATGTTTTCTCCCAAATTGCTTTTAATTCATGTTGTGTTGTGTCATTTAAATATGTCCACCTGCACTGATTCCTTTTAAGATACCTTATAGTGTTAGGATATCTCTTGTGGTCTAGGGTTCCTCAAGTAAATCAGGAACCAATTCAATTAATTTCCAATTTGTGCGAACATATAAATTAAACAAATAATTTTGTCACTTTAAACAACTTTGTGATAAAATGTGTTATCTTACATACATTT
This sequence comes from Lepisosteus platostomus, assembly GCF_059453375.1. Lineage (NCBI taxonomy): Eukaryota > Metazoa > Chordata > Actinopteri > Semionotiformes > Lepisosteidae > Lepisosteus > Lepisosteus platostomus. The sequence goes on from NC_142613.1 coordinate 5,892,262, forward strand.
TTTTTGGTTAAATTGTATGTTGCTTACGAAAATAATATGTCCACAGGCTCCAGACGTCCTCTTTGTATGTGTTTTGGAAGTGTGCATCATCATAACATCACGTTACATCATTCACCACAGTTTTCGCTTGAGCCATCTGTATCAGATGGATGAAAGTGATGTGTCATGCTGTAGGTGTGGAGTTCACGTTTAGGTCAAACAATTGGGGTTTAGCAGTTAACACTTTTTGAAATGTGTCTGAAACTGATCCAGTTCTGGTTTAACCAAAAATTAGAAATTCATGAACTTCATTATATGTTCCGATGTTATGGAGCCAAGTGGGCAGACGACGTTCGCTCTTTGCAGCAGATCCATAAAACAAAGTGTTACTGCCTTCTGAGTCTCAGAGAGCTGTTGGCTTAGAGGAGTGTCACTTTAAATCCACAATCGATTGAAGGAAACACTCTTGAGTTCAATTTCTCCCCCCTTTGGGCTAACTTGGCCCCGCTAAACTGGGATAACTAGAAACACATTTTCTCTTCTTTTTATCCTTATGCTTTGTGTTTTAATGGCGGCTTGGCTACTTATTTTAATACCGTAATATCCCAGCAATCTCGGGCAGCTGCTGCACAATTGCCTTCTGTGTGCCTAGGCAGACTGTGTCCACCAGTTTGATGTGAAATTAAGCAGGTCTATAAAGCACAAATTTCTACGTTGCTTTCCTTTACAAGCTATACCTTTTTTTTAATAAGGCAAACAAGAATTTAGTTAAATGCTTTCCACAATCTGGTGAGAGATATAATTACAATTATGGCATTAGAGTACTAGTGCACCTCTGTCTCCATTGTTTAGTTCGGATTTATCCTGTTTTAGGATTCCAGCGCATGTCTCAGTTAAGGTGATTGGAGAGGTGTCTGATGGATTTGGTCCTGTATTCACCTTGGTCCATTCCACCTGTTTTGCTTTTTAAGCTGCAAGTAGCTTTGTGTCCAACAGATACCATGGAGTTTCTTCGGGTGACCCAGAAAATCAAGCTCCACTATTCGGCCCCAGATTATTCCCAAAAGACACACCTCTGCACCTTCTGTTTTTCTTTCATTTGCATCACTGGTTCTGGAGTTCTGTGTGATGTGTGAAACAACTTCTGTTTTTTTTTTCCTTCAGACCACCTGAATAAAATCCTCACCAAGTTATTTTTGCCATTCTGGTGGAAAGTGAATTTGTTATGATTAATTGCATGTGATTATCTTGGTTGCTCTTCTTTGAGCTCTTCCCAGAAGGCTGGTTTTGTTTTGGTAGTATGGTTCCCAGAACATAAGATGGTTTTGGAAAAGCAGTTATGCAAGCACATTATTTAATATTGCAACATTTCTGAGCTACTGGTCCCAGAGAACTGAGTGATTTCTCTCAGTCTGTTTTCACCAAACAGGCATCACTCTGGCAATGTCATCTCATCCTGATATGTTCCCCCTTTACATTCACCCTTAACCCACAGCATAAGACTTTATTGTAACATCATTCCAAATCCAGCACCTAAAGGGCACAAAAATGAATGCAACCTAAGAAACATCAGAACATAAGAAACAGTACAAACGGGAGGTGGTCATTCGACCCATTTAACCAAGTAGTATTAAGTAGCTAATTGATCCTAGGATCTCATGCATTCTTGGAAGAAGCCAGGTTATGGTGTCAATGACATGGCTGGGTAGCTTGTTCCATACTCCAGTTAGAATTAGAAACCATTAGAACTACAGACATCGGGGGGTTAATGGAGAATGTTAACCCACATTTGTGTCAATTGTTCAGTAAGTATTCTTGTTGTGTTCAAGGGAATTTGATGTAATGCTTTTATTGAATCGGGTTGTTTCCTTGGTTTAAGACCGTTAAGACTTTAAACGTAAAAACCTAACCATGACATTCAAGGACAGTTTTGTCAGACTGTGTTTACTTATAACAAAAGCTTTGTTTATAACAAAAGCAGTGCGGAGAGACACAGAAAAAGGCTGTTTGTGTTTTTTAATTACAAATCAAGCAGTTGCTTAGCCCCCCCCCCTGCAGTGTTGTGTCACCATTAGTTAATGAGCTGCACTTCCCTGCTGTGACCCACATACCAGCGTGAAACAGTGATGGGGTCCCACTTTCTCTCCCAGATTAGAGCCGGCTCCCACTGGCGAGCGTGGCTTTGAGTAGAGGCACATCAAATTCACAAGGGTCTGGCAAGTCATGCAAGACATTATTTTACATGAACTACAGCTACCCTGGCTGACCCAGGCCTAGCCAACAGCCAAGCTGGATGTCACAAGACCACTGGGAGCAGTGATGTCTACCCTATGCTCATCCTACACTCCAAACACTCACCTTCAGTTTCCAATCAGCAGTTGCAAACTGAAAGAACAGAGCTAAAAACGACAGTGTCAGCACTCCTGATAAGTGGCGGCTCTGTGGCTAAGGATCTGCACCTGTGGCTGGAAGGTTGCTGGTTCAAATCCCACAGCCAGCAGAGGAATCCTACTCCGTTGGGCTCCTGAGCAAGGCCCTTAACCCCAACTGCTCCAGGGGTGCTGTACAATGGCTGACCCTGTGCTCTGACCCCAGGCTCTCTCCCTATCTGTGTGTCTCATGGAGAGCAAGCTGGGGTATGCAAAAAGATAATTCCTAATGCAAGAAATTGTAAAGGGTTAATAAAGTAATGTTATGAAAAAAAAAAGAAAAAACTCCTGATAAGTCCAGCAGGAGAAAGTGTTCTGTGTTTTTGCTCTTCCACACATCTTCCACACACTTCATTATTAAAAACAGCTTTTCTAGCCATTATGTGCAGTTACTGTCTGAGGACCAGCTCCTGCACAGCTATCTGAAACGACAGCTCCAGGAAAAAATCCTCTTTCATCCTGAAGATACAGGGAATTTCTTAAAGCGTTATAAGACAACAAACAGCAGGTTTAGAAACAGCCAAGGTTTCAAAATCAACCGTTTACCTTTAAATCTGGTGAAGCTTGACCGTTCACAATTCCCAGTCTCCTAATTCAAATGATCCAAATGAGAAAATGTCCTGCAATTGAAGCAAATTATCTTGATGGCTTAGAGAAATCTAAATATTTGGATGTGCTCCACATTCCCCACCAGCAAAAGAAAAACCTTATGAAAAGACCAAGCACAGGGATCAATCAGACTGGAATCTTCTGCTTTTGGATTTTCCTGCAAAAACATTGTTACTTTTAGAAGAAAAGAATTATTATAAAAGTAACCGAGAACATTTTGCTGCTTTGATTTGTATTTCTTTAGGGTGACGATAGCTTCTGTGCATTTTCATTTACACATTCTGAATTCCTCCCCTAACACATAAAATCACTGGAAGGTAGGACTGCAAATTTTATTCATTGCAAAGTGACCTTGGATGAATACCAGGCCCCAGCAAGAGATTGTCTTCAATGCCCAAAAATCAGGAGTGTTGCAGATGTTCTTTTCAGACATACCCAGATGTACTGAAGGCACATTATTCAAATGTATTCTCTCAGACCAAGTGTCTATGGATCGTGAGACTGGTTTGGAAGGTCAGAGCCCTGGATGTGTTGTTTAAGTCGTGACAGCTGGCCTTGGTGAGCATTCCTGCTGAGATGCTTGTGTCCGAAGGAAATCTTGACTGGGATTGTTTATTAAAAGTATTAGTCTGATGTTGTCAAATCTAAATAAACGTTAGCAAAAGCCTGTTCTCCTGTTTCCCTCCATTTCCTACTTCCATCACACATTCACTGTGATCATCTTTTGGTAATCAGGTTAAACATACATAACAGTTACATAAAAACGTTTGCATGTCTGTGAAAGTCCCAGAAGGTAAAACAAGGTTGGTTTTATTCGTTTTTGTGTCATTTGGTACGCATTCATTTCCCGGCTGGAGTCTTTATTTTTAATGGCTATTTTTTAATACACAGTTTTGTGTCTCATGTTCTTTGAAATCTCTTCATTGTTTGATAGGTGACGCAGAATGTCACTTATTTTGTGGGTCTGTTACATCATAAAATTCATGTTTCTTTCTGACTTATAGAAATTTGTTGAAAAAATGTTTCATTGTAATAAGTATAATTAACATTTTACAAACATCATTACTATGTTATTTAAATTTTTTGATAATGCATTTTGCATTTCATGCATGATTATTCATGGAGTATGAAGAAGTATTGTTCCTGTCTGGAACTACTGTCCTGTCTATCCAGTAGTTTAGTTTCTATGAATCATTACAGTTCTTTATTCAAAAGTAGTCATGACCCTTAATGTTTCAAAATAGAGGTTGTCTACATTCTTTTTCATCCCTCTCAAGTGAAGAGATTAAACCATACATTTAGAATGAAAGCATCTAATAAAAAAAACCCTGTTAGCTCCTAAAACATGGAGTTTGTAAAAATTGTTTCTGTAAAAACCTCCAACAGTATTTGGAAGCTGCTTAACCTCTTTCCATCTCTCTCTCCCTCTCCCCCAACACAAGTTCATCCACACGCAGTAACTCTCAACCTAAATATTTAGTCGTCCTGGTAGGAAACTGCTATTTCCAAACGTCTTCCAGATGTGAGCTTATGCGGGTCTATATTTAAGGCTAATTACGTTCGGCTGTGAAGTAGAAGGAGTCCTGATACACAGTGTAGCTACAGTAGAGGGGCCAGTGTTTCTAGAACTGCACTACTGAACAAAGCCTGGGTTCTTATCAGGCCGGAAGAGGCCTGAACCGGGAGTTTGGGGTACTTGTTCTGCATTTGTCACTAATAGCACATTCTGTCAAAACTGCAAGGAATTGCCTTTTTCCCAGTGAAAAAGGTCAAAATATTTGTCAACCAAAATAATTTAGTTTTATTTTATGCTCCAGTTTAATTCTGGCTTCTCTCTTTGTGTTTTTGGGCTGCAGCTTTAAGTAGTCTCATGAAGTTCTTACATGATGCCAAAGTCTTCCATCTCTCCACACACACACTCACCCAAATGTCTTGTTTGAAATCTCCCTGCATTCCTTTTATCCACACCTTTCATGACCACCCCAGAACCCTTTCCAGAGGAACTGCCCAACACCAACATGTCCAGTTCTGTTCTGGCATATGGACCACTCTGTCCTCCAAGAACAGAATTTTGTAGTACTGCACTGTATATGCATCATTTTATATGTGCTTTGCTTTTTTTCCAGCTGCTTAGCCTGTTGTGTCATGATGCATATTCCACTTTGGATTGTTGTCTTACTAACGAAGAGCTGCAGAAAAACGTCAAGGCTTCTCAGACATGGAAAAAATGCCATGAAGGGAAGGGGCTTAGAAGTGTTATCGCCTAATGTTTTAGACACGTGAGGGAGGAGAAAGATACAGCGTCTTTGAGTTAATTAGTTCTGGCCAATAAGAGACTAGCTGTTCAAAAGCAGCTGGGGATTACACAGAACAAATGGGACAGGCATCAGTCTGCAGGAGAAAGATAGGACAAAGAAGATGAAGTGAGATACCTTGACTGTCTGGTGTTCATGTCAATGGTGTTGACATAAGATAGTACATCTGCAGCAAAGTCTGGAGCACGCACAAACACATCTGTATATACTGGCCTGGGGTAGCATGAAGGTCTTGATGCAGATAATCATGTGGAAGTTTGGGAAATGATGTGAGGAAAGTACGTTAGTCCCATATATTTTGGTAATTTCACTAATTTGTTTGGCACATATTAACCAAACAGGGTTCTCTGTAAGCAAAATGAATGTATAAGCAATACACAGTGGTACAGTAGACCTGCATTTTAGAGAGTTATTAGAGGAAAATCATTAGGTTATCTCCTTGTGTGTCCTAAAGAGGATGAGACATGAGATAGTTTACTGGTATTTTGACTTGTCTTAGCAAAAAAAACAGTAAAAGTCGTAGGCCATCCTACTATTCAAAACCAGTAATCTTCCTACTCATTGTGCAAACTTAATGATTTTCTTAGGGAAAAACATCTGTAGACTGATGTCAAGCCAAAAATGTTACTTTTGGAGGGCAGCCTTTTATGGTTGCCTGTTTTTTTGTGTTGTGTTTCATTATTAAAAATTAACTTTTATCAGAAAGACGTATTTAAGCATTTCAATAATGTAAACCTAAACTGAAACCTCTGTCTTCCAGAAAGATCTTTCTTTTTTTCCTCAGTACTCTTCCTCTGGAAACTCGTTTGGCAGCATTATAGAAATGTCAGTTCCCACAAAAACTTCATTCTACCCTGAATTATCTGATGTCATGACATCACTTTCCCCCAGAAACTACACTGCTTGGGATTCACTAACCTGTTGCTATACGTTCTTATTCTAAACCAATGTAGCAGCATCAGTTGAAGCAATTTCCCCAAATCTGTCAATTCAATAAGGTTTTCTGTCATTCTAGGCATTTGTCTCATGCAGTCCTCCCACAGCCAAGTGGGTTAAGCCAAATATTTCCATGACTAAGCACTCAATAAATATTTTTATTGATCATATGGAATGCATGGAAATCTTTGGTTCTGTTGATGCTTGTAAAGAGCTCTTTGCTGTGTTATTTGTTAGCAGATATGATGGGGCTGTTAAGATGCAAGTGTTTTCCAGTTCCAGAAATTCTGATGGGCAGAATAGTGCAAGTAGTCTCTTATTATTAACCTTTTATATATTCCAAGTATAGGATTTGGAATAGCCCTTCCTCAATGTGCTGCATGAATACTCTATATCGGGAGTGGTAGTGTGTGGGTGGCATGCCTGTGTGTGCGTGTGTGTTTTAGAATCTGCATGTGTGTAGGTTTTTGAATTCCTTGTGGTCAAGTGGTTTGGTGTCTGTGATCCTGCAGGAGTGAGCAAGCACGTGTCCTTGTGTGCTTATGTGGAGCTGGATTTGGTGGTGCATCCTCAAGGACATCTTATCAACAGACCAGGGAGAGATGGAATGCAAGAGGAATTCCAGAGATAAGCCCATGGGGAATGGCTGAAAGGGGGCTGAGTGACTACATAGCTGGGTGGGGGTTGTGGGGGTCCTGTTACGAATAAAAATAAATAAACAGAAGTCTGATGTACGAAGCTCTGAGATGGGATCAGAGCACCTGTTCATATCAGGGACTCTGTGGCACCATCCTAACTAAAATATCTGATTGATGCTTTTATCCAAAGCAACTTACATTTGTACCCACTTATACATGGAGGATTGTAGTGGACTAATTCAGCTGAAGTATCTTGATCAAGGATATAACAACACTTACCTGGCATTTGAACCCACAGTCCTAACCGCTGCTCCACACTGATGCTGCCTTCCTTTACCCCCACAACCAATGATGTCTAGGAGCCAAGGGTTCTCTTCAGATATCTGATATCACTGCAGTTTCCAACAGGTCCTTGTAGTCCTGCTCTGCTGGCCTTACTGCTCTTGAAAGGTCTTTAGTTGCGTCATTGTGAAATTGCTCACAAACATCTCTTGCAAATATTTTTTTTTCGGATCTGGCAAAACTCCTTATCCTAAATAAATAAACCTTTTCTTAATTGCAGTTATTTACCAGAGACTGAAAGTGGTCTACCCATTAAAAAAAACATTTTTGTCCATTTCAGTCATTACAGTTGCAGAGCCTTGTGAAAATACCACTGGTGAAGCATAAATTTACTCCATATGTCTGACTATACAAGAGTACTCAAGCTAAGAGGCATGAAGTACACAGCACCTGGTCTTGGCTTATTTACATGAACACCTGTTTACAAGAGCATGAAAGTCATAGCATCTACAATGACTCCACCTCAATGCAATGCAGTGGCAGTCTCTAATTTCCATCTTTGTATGACCACATACGCAGAATACGGCCACTCTTTTGTGTGCCTGTTTTAATGTGATTGGTTTAGATCTGCTTGGTGATGTTTCTCATGAGGTAAGGATCCACAAGCTTATTCTGTCTCTCTGATCTGGAACTGATATTTTATCCCAATAACATCACTAGTCTCCTCCTCACCTCCCTGATGGTTATCTGAGGCGTTTTATCTTGTTGTAAATACAGTCATTCATTACAGCGTCGCTTGGTTGAACTCAATCCATACTGCATCACTCTTTCCCCTTTCCTGCCTCCTGTCTCCTTACCTCCCCTCCCACCCCCCAGTCCCCACCACTCTGCTCTCTCTCATTTGCCCTGACCACATGAAGGATGTCTCCAGTTCCTGCCATGGGGCTGGGGTGCAGAGTCAGAGCTGAAATAAAGGGGTTGGTGTCTGTGGCGAAGATGCCTGTGGCGACCACCATATGTGTATACATTATTTATGGCAATTCAGTACGGCACAAAGTGAGGCTCTGTAGCCCTTGTGTCATGCCAGGTCTTCTCTCACCATGAATGGCGTGCAGCCTACAGTACCTAGTGTTAATGCTTCGGTGATCATTCTCATTGACCGTCAGTGGGACTGAAGCAGGATTGTGGCAATGCACCTACAGCTGTGGACAAAATATTGGAATCATCCCGGCAATATCGAGTGTCCTGATAGTGTGATGGGAATACTAGAAAGCTTTCAGTATGAGCCTCTTTATGTAGTTGTAACTGTCTGGAGCTTGAAAGGTGTTGCAAACTCACCGGATCACATGACCAGTCTTCTGACTCTGTTGATCTGTTTGTTCTCTTAGGCTCTGTTTGGCTGTTGGAACCATGTAATGCCAAAAAGACAGCCCATTGGGTCCCTACCAGGGAGAAACTGCACTTGTGACACCTGTGCCCGTTGCTGTTTGCCCGACAAAAGACTAAACATGTTTAAGGAACTAAACAATCTAGAAAATTTAGAGTGGGCCGTTGAAAGGCTCTCAACATCAACCATAAATAGTGCTGCAACTGCAACATTTATGCTTAATAACCTGTGGAAAACCCTTGTAAAGGTTAGCTTGTCAGTAGCAATTTATGTAGAAACAAGAGCAGTGAATCAGAGAAAAATGACAAGAACATAAATAGTAGGGAAAAGAAATAGCAGAAAATAAGTGGAAAAGGCGATCACATTAAATTGTCCTTTTTGGCCCTGTTTGAAAGACTTCTGTAAGATAATCTGGTTGTGCTACTGCCTTAAATTGCTAATACAAGAGTACTACATTGCGCCCGGACTTCTGTGGTGGCTGTGGTGCTATGGGAATACAAAATCTTGGGAATGGGAAGTTTCTGTGTGTTATGGGAATCCACGCAAATCTCAAACGTACGTGTGTGCACAGGGTGTGTGGGTGTGTGGACGTGGGTGTGTGTGGCCACAAGTCCACAGCTTCCTAAAATAGATACCAAGCCACCCTTCTCTAATTAGAGCCTTTTTATAAAAGCCAGATTTTTTAATTTTAGGCTGGGGAGAAGCAGAGTGACTCCTTCAGCTCTGCGTTGTGAATGGATACACTCAAACATGTGCGCACGGGAATGCACACACACTGACTCACAAACAGTACAAACAGCCTTCCGCCCCTCTTTGAGACCCTCATACACCCTTTGCTCTATTCATAATGATGACATACACACCCTCAAAACTCTCAGTGCAAACACTACTGGGCAGAGGTTGGCAGCCAGTCAGTCTGGTGGCTTGCTGGTGGTGCTTGGTTATGTTCAATAGTGCCAAAGCACCACGAATCGGTAATGTTTTCCAAGGACCCCAAACTTTTATCTGTTGTAACCTGAGAATCCTGGTCAAATGCTGGATCTCTCCCTTCAGTTATGCAGGTGGTACCTGCCTCTTCACTTTCTTGGTTTTAGCTCAATGTTAGTGGGGCAAAAAACTTCAATTTAGGAACACGATATCGGTTAATGTCTGAGGTTTTACAGAGGGATACAGAAGGATGCTCACTACACCCTAGTCTAGCTCGGAAATTCATAAGACTTGCCACTTTTCCCAAGTTCAATACTTTTCTGATTGCAGACTGAAAGGGCAAGCTGACCGATTTTTGGAAGTTCAACAAAGGTGACTCTCCAACAGCACTCTACTCACAAGCTGGAAGGACATATGACTGTAGCATCCTTCCTGGCATCAGCACTGAGTTTTCACATACAGTATACTGGCTTGCCATTTGTACTTGTAACCAGCTCTGTGATTTTTCATTTCTCTTTTTTTCATCTCTCTTTTTTTTGTCACAAACGCCTTGAGACCCCTCCATGTGTCCACGGTTATCATTTTTCTCAATAACACTCCCATTCCACTATCAGGGATGCTCTCAACACAGGTCCGTGATGCTTATTCACCACAGGAACTAGTTTCTAGCTTTCTTTAAGGAATTGCAGGAATAAGGCCCTGAGCAGATAAAGAAAAAAAACCCAACTTGCACTGGAATCATGCCCATGTTGTTTTCTTGGATAACTCTGTTTACCCTGCGATTACATAGTTCGTGTTTTGCATAACTGCACAACAAGAGATAAAAAAGTTTGATCTTTCAGACTTGGCAGAAATCTGTGACCGTGCTAAAACCACAGTGGTAAGAGACAATGGAGACATTCAGCCAGAGTCAAATGTATCTCAAGAACAAAATACCCCATTTTATTGAGGGATTTCTATAATGCCATTATCAGACAGGGCCTTGGCCTCACTGTGTGTCTCATTTCAGCAGAAAGCAGTGACATTCGGCTCAGCCTTAATGAGGAAAACAGTGCTGAGGCCTGTTCAGGTTTGGCAATGCTGTATATGTATAATAGTAATTTGGAAATTTGGCAATGGGATGGGCTGGGATGGTAACTGCTGAATTATTTTGGGCTGGGGGTTAGGTATGAAATAACAGCGCTTGTGGTTAAATTTAAAACCGATCACTTGCAAAGAATCACAACAGAAATAGAGTATGATTTTTTCAGAGAATAACACTGCACTGAACATCAATTCTTGCATGATTTAACATGCCACAAATATCTACAGGATGGACAATACTGCTCTGTTTGCTGAGGTAAATACTGCAGTTTAAAGTTTAATGTTGTTGTAAGTAACGCTATGGTCTTGGTCCAATGTGGTAACATACAGCAAATGCACAGCAAACCCATAAGTGAACATAACGTACTACAAAATGATTTCCAGGTGAACTTTCAGAAAAGGTGAAACAGCTTAGGCCTTCACTGCTGTTGCTCTCCACAGGCCAACAGCAAAGGAGCAACCTTTGTCCACAGATGCGGAGAGCCGTTGATAGATTTGCTGCAACACTTCAAAAAAAAAAAACCCAAATTAATGGAGGCCCTTTTAGACAGTAGCCGGGAAGTACACTCAAGCGCTGTCGGATCACAGACGCACACACAGTCACACACGGCACAGACCCTTCCCCGCTGAGCACTGCCGCTCTGGCAGACAAATAAAAGCAGTAATTGGGGGCTCTGGCTTCATTAGCAGGGCTGAAGGCTGCAGCACTTTACAATGAAAGGCTGTTGTCGAGGGACCCCGGTGCTCAGACCTCTCCCTGTTTATCCCATGAGCTGCTGGCCCCTAACCATCGCCATGTGTCTCGGAAACAGACCCTGTTCCGAATAAGCGGGGTGTTTACTAACAGCACTGCTACCCCTACACCACTTCCTCACACCCCTATGAAAATAACTTTCATGTTTCTGGAGAAATGTCCTGATTCTCTATAAAGGCCTATATACGCTTCTATAGAAAGCTACAGGCCATCTGCAGGTTATTTTCTTGATGGGGGATGAAGATGACAGATTGTGTGGGAGTTAAGTTCAGGCTTGGACCTGGTGTGCTCAATCTATTATTTTGTACCCTGGAGATGCAGTCAAATAGCATTTTGAAGTTATGAGGTGCTATTAGAATCCTGTGGTAAGAGTGTGAGAGCTTAGAGTGGTTGTTAGCACGATCCTGACACAAAAACCTCATTGAATTGGGTTTCCTGAAGGAACCATTGATTCGGATTGTAATCCATGAACATGGAGTTTTATTCCCAGCACTCAGAACTCTTGGTGGTCAAGATGACTCCTCCACTTCTCTCTCATGCTGATGTATTTTTGTACTTTTGTGTCTCCTGGTCCCAGACAGTTAGCTGATATTTCACATGGTAGAGCATTTTAATTGGCCAAATGGTGAGAACTGAGAAGGAAGTTTGTCCTTCATTAAAATAGAATTTTTTAACTTACATAAGAACATAAGACTGCTTACACATGAGAAAGGGGCGATGTTTTTTATCTGTTTTACTGTATATTCACCAGTTTCCGAATTTCTCATCTGGATTAAACTGCTGCTGTTCCGTCGCTCCGGGTGAGATGATGACAACATAAAGATCTCCTTCAAAAGATCTCCTTTCATAATCAGATAAGAGATATCTCCCGTGAGAATCTGACTACAGACTTGCCACAGTCTAGGCTGGGCTCAGTGATTGCCATGATGTACTACTGTAATGCCAGACGTGAGTAATGATCAATTCATCCTATCCCTACCTTGTATTAAAAGTGACAAATCTGGATTCCTAGCAGTGCATATTGTATCTTTGGTTCGCTTTTCAAATGAGAGTCACTTCAAATAATTTGGATGATTTGGTGGGGAATCCAGTTTAGAGAGACCCTTCTTGAATCAGTGCTGCCCTGGGAAGATCACAGCCAGGTACCACTGACTAATGTCAATGTTTTGCCCTAGAAATAGCTGGGAGAGCTGATCACCATTTGACCAAAATGATTCCAGGCATAGCTCCTAATAAATTTCATATTGTATGGAGTCATATCCTCATGTAACAATAAACTAGATGACTACAGTTTTACCTGGGTTTTACACTAAATGGCCGTGCTGTTTTGCTTTCAGATGTATTGTGATTGCACTCTGCTTTACTAAGCTAGACCAGGTTGCAATTTACTTCATTAAGTTTTTATAGGGGCAGTATTACATAGCCTTTGCAAATATTTACCATGGTAACTAAGAGTTTAATCCCAGTCTAGGATTTCAAAGCTTACTGACAGCCTTGGAATGGAGTGTTGGACAAAGAAGGACGTCACATTTATGGCAAAACGCCCCTGAGCACAGGTGGACAGTAATGCCATGATTAATACCACCGATGTAATTCTGACAATGGCCACTGGATTTACCACAAAATTCCAGGTTCTTAAAATGAATTAAGATCTAATCAGAAATCATTCTCAATGTAGTCTTAATTATTGAGGTTGGGAATGAAAATGTATTTGAGCCCATACTGACTCTGAAGCAGTTGCAGTCACTGAATGGTAAAAAGTATATTATTTCCTCAGAGTTATTTAAGCACTTCCTCACCCACCCAAAACGTATAGTGAACCCTTGGGATTTTCAATAACCATTCATCTAACACTCCTTGATCCCTGGTCTGGCTTCCTACAGATTTGAAATTCTGAAGCTGCTGTTGTTTGGAGACAAAACGGCCATACAGTTTTTCGCAGTAGGCGTTTGCCTTGTGTGTGGCCACTGGGATGCACAGCAGTTCTCTAGTTTAATTATGTTTATACAGAGTGTGTTGAATTGTTTTGACTTGCTTTATTATAGTTAACCTGCACTCCTAATTTTGTTTGCTTTGGGAGTAGAGATTACACAGATAGGGAGGGGGGATTTGTTATCCAAATGAGTTTCCTCAAATAATTTCATTCGATGGAGTTTATTACCCAGCACGTAATAAGCTTTGGTGACCTTTGACCTTTTGGCAAGGCACACTGGGAATATTGGCCTACAGAGGACCTATATAAAAATGTGTTGTCATCATCATCATTGTTGCTTTCTTTAAAGTGTCTGTACTGTCTCCTGAGGTAAGGAGAGAGAGAAGTTATAAGAACACAGAGCTTAACTCACTGAAGTATTTTTATTAAATGTAAATCCCTCTTAAGACCCTGATCCTGTGTGTGCGGTTTGCAGTGTACCCTGCAGCCAAAACTCCAGCACTGTCAGGGAGAGAGAGAGGTGTCTTGTGGGCTGGTGGTTTGAGCTGAGGGACAGCGAGGCCGGGGCGATGCTATGTAGTGGTTAGAGGTGAGGATTCCGGACTGAGGAAGACGGTGTTGAACACAGATGAGAGCAAAGAGGAGCAAGGGAGGCAGTATCAGATAGTGAGTAGAGGCGAGGACCGAGGACGGGAGGTGTGCTAGTTCAGTGGTTAGACCCAAGGATCTGGTGGGGAGCAAGCGAAGGAGTGGAGGTTATGAATAATGAAGGTGCTGGGAAGGAAGGGAGCTCAAATGGGGCTGGTGGTTGGTGGTTAGGAGAGATGGAGAGTGAGTGGGGTTTCCCAGACTCGTGGCTAGAAGCTTTCAGCAACTCCTCCCATCCCTACGGCTTTGATGGACAAAAAGATTCAATCTAACAGCAATTAACAGCACAGCATTAAAAGTAACTTTACAGGCTAACAGAACCGCACTCAGTATTCAAGCAAAACAGCAGCATCACCACTTTCCAGCCTGATCCTGTCAGATCTCAGAAGCTAAACCATGCTGTTGGGCCTAACCAGTACTGGGAAGGGAGTCCAGAAAATCTTGTTGTTGTCCAGAGAAGTTGTTGTGGTAAGTGCTGTTGGTGGACCAGTAGGTGGGGCTCTTCATTCTTGACTGCTTTAGGGCCTGAGAGGCAGTGGGATCAAATAGCTCAAGGTAAGGTAATGGAATCTTGTGTGCAGAGTCAGGGAGAGAGAGAAAGAGAGAGGAGAAAAGAACCAAAGAAATGTTTTTTTTTCACCCAAACCTCAGCTTATTAGGAACAGATTTTTCAGATCAAAAGCAGGATATCCTGTCCCATTTAGGAGATTTTTTTCGGTAAGGGGGAATGGTTACAGACCTTTTTTTTCCCCCTCTGCAAGCAGCTGCTGTTTAACTGCACCACAAAACTGCAGCTCAGCTGTCTGCAGTGTAACTGTAGAGCATTCCCTCCGAATCACAACAGGGCAGAACCACATGCAAAAACCAGTGCAGCTGGGCCATCAATAACACAGAAGAGATTCTGCCCTCAAGTAATATAACTACAGCCCCTACAAGAATCCTTCGCTCTTCTTTCTCCTGACAAACACAAATCTGGGATTTTTTGCATCACTTGCTTGTAGTAACGCCAACAGCCTAGCCCCATCAGTATGGGATATTTATGGATATTTATATATTTATATAAGGGATTTTCAGATTAATCTAAAACCACACATTATTGGAATCTTTGACCAGGAAGAAAAAAGCCGTAACACTCAACATCTTTGCTCAGTGCATCTCACTGCTTTCATACCCTAGGTGATAAAAGCTAGTCCTTCAGTGAAGGCAATTATGTTGTTTACCAAGTGGGATATTCATTGTAAAGTTGCTTAGAAATTCTGTAGCTAAGTACAGTTTTTTAACTTTGTGGCAATTAATGGGTGGTGTGTAATTCTATTGCTGAATGTCTACAGTAATAGGGCTGAATGAGCTGTAACCGGACGGTCTATCACGAAGCAGACAGTGTGGGTTGCTTGAACTGGAAGTCTTCATGGAAGGTCGAAAGGCTGATATTATTTTTAACTGTATTCCCAAGAGGCCAGTTTGGTTTCCATACAGCAATAGCCTCTTCATGCTTAGAATAATACTGTGTCCTTTACATCTTAAAGGTATTGACTAAGAGTTATCACCTCTGGGGCAGAGATGACAACCTTTCACTTTGATTGGTTGCTATAGAAACTCTTGGGTCCTCGTATTTGGCGATGTTGTAAGAACAAGGTGGGGTAGATGTGCAGGAAATGAAGGATGCCTCACACACATAGACAAGTAACTCCAGCAGAATTCAGTGTCAATCATCTCTTGCAGGGCAGTGGGTGACATGAGAAAGAGATGCAAAATTAAGGCTAATTGTTATACTGGACTTTTAGGAGAGGGAGAAGAAACGGGGTAGGGAACAAGACCAGTTTATCTTGCTGAATTTATTTTTTGGCTTGTTGTTTTTGTCGTCTTGCTAATCAAACGTAAAAATAATACATTTAGCACCTCTGTTCTGGTGTAAAACCTAGCCTACAGAGGCCTGACCTTGTGTTTAAAAATCCTGACTCTGGAGAGCACAGAGGGTCTGTATATCTGGACGAAAGCAGCCTCTGGCTTAAAACATACATAAAATAGATAGAACATACACCCCTTCCACTGCTTGTCTCTAGACAATGCAATAACGACGCAAGCCCAATTGTCAACAATTAAGTTATGATCAAACAGCAAAATCTGTAAAACATACCTGTAACTCCATATCTGTATTGAATTAACTGGCTCTCTGATCACCAGGCCTCACTTTCCTGTATGCTAGACAGTATTAAATCATATTGACAACCCTGTACTGTGCTTTTAACTCGGCCTACATTCACTTTCATCAGAAGTACTGTGCCAAACCCTGTAACTCAGCTTCATTGAATTAACAGGCCAACAGATCCCCAAAAAGCTGTTCTGTGTTCTGTACTCAGTTGATCCAGTTCTGTAGCATCTTTAATGTCTGAAACATTACTAGCCATGCATCAAATTAGGTCAACAATGCAATTCTTATATCTCTATGTTATTGGGTTAGCTAACTTTCATGTCGGCAAATACAATGACATAGAGGTTTTCTGTAAGGGATTAATTCAATTAGCTGGTTCCTTGTGTGTAGGACAGTCCTGGGCTTCCTGAACAAGGCTTCCTTCTGTGTATGTGTGTAACTTGGCCAGACTGAGTATTCTGTAAAGGCTTACAATAAGGGCTGTAAAGGCTCCCTGTGTGTTTCCTGCTTTAGACTATAGTGATTTAGATGCCCCTCAGCCCTCTAATGGAATACATTGCTCTTTAAGCTGGACCTTATTGAATTAGACCTCTCAACTCTACAGTCCGAGGTCTTATGTGGTGGACTGCATTGAATAATGCTCTCCCATTTCAGCCCTCAACAAAGTACTAGCTCTCAGATCGCTATCCAGGAAGTGTCCTCTCGGTAACCTCTGACCTCTGCTGGCTGGGCCCTGAGTAAACAGCTAATTGGCTAGATTTCCTGTTTAGCCTGGCGGGACCATTACCTATTTTGGGCTGTTTACTGAGCAACAGCTTGGAGGTTCTTTTTTCAGTGGAAGTAATAATACATATCTCAGTGCGCTGTTTTAATACCCGTATATTGGCAGACACAAGCATGTCTGGAGTCTCCTGTTCTAGATGAAAGGCACTGCTGCTATTTGCGCAGAGTATCTTCAGTTTTAGTGGATTTATAGCTTCTAGTTTATTGGTATACATACTTGATTGTGATGTTAGATAACCTGGTTTTGGGTGGATAAATGATTTGGGTGTCTCAATTTTCTTTGTGTGGGAAAAGAGGAACATTAGTTTATGAACGTCTCTCTCTCTCCTTTGAAACACACGTTCTTAGACAAACAATGAGAGGAGAATTCTATGTCTGCCATGCTCCTCTGGGAGTCTCATAATGGAGGATACTGGGGTGTCAGCAGGAAAACAGAATACAGGATTGATCATGAGAGCTGGGGGGGGGGACAAGGGAGCTTTTTTTCCAACACCTTCCATTTTTCAGAGTGCTGTTTTGAGCGATGTTCTTGGACAAAGAAGAAAACATATGCTGAAGTGGAACAGGAGAGAGGAGTGAGAATCTGATATCGGCGCAGAGTTTTGGTCCAATCTTATGTAAGGCTGGGCTAAGTAAGGTGGGAGACAGTGCCCTCGATGTTATTGAATAAAGTTGCCGTGCCTTTAAATCGGTAGGGCGTGTTCTCTGTCAGCTCCTTTTAAAAAATGTAGCAGCGCGTTGCAGAGTGCCGATTAAAAACACACTGCTTTTGACAAACAGAATTTGCAGGCAATTAGAGACCCACTGCAGGGGGAAGAGGAAAGTGGGGCATGGTGGGGCCATCACTAAAGAGCTGGTGTGCACAGAGACAGATGTGCAAACTGAAAATCTCCTGCGTCAGTGTGCAGTCTGGGAGGCCAGCATGTGAATATTCTCCAGAGTGTCTAACAGTCCAGACGTTTCTGAGGATGCTGCATTGCTCCTAGTTTATGGTTTGTTGTGCTCGCAAAATTCTAACCGTTGTAACTGAAAACCCTGGAATTAAAAAAAGAACGCATGGAAAGCTTGAACGCGTTTGGTGTTGGTCATTGCAAAACAGACAGGATCAGGGCTCTGCAGCAGTGGTACAGAACAATTCCGTCCAAGAAGTATTTCATATTCCATGAGGATATAGACCTCAGTTTCAAAAACGGAAAAGTCTTTGTAGTTATAATTGAGGGTCATGTACTATGAAGTTTGCAAAACATTTGCTGTTTTTTTTCCAGCAAGTATACTTTTTTGTGATGATTCAGTCCTTACTCTTGTGTTCTTAAGTACAGTTAAGTACTGCTATAAAAATAGCTTGAGATGTGTAATAGTCCTGCTAATATTAATATATTTGTGTGTCCCTGCGATGAACTGGCATCCTGTCCAAAAAGACACCAATCATGTGATTTCAGCCCTTTATTACAGCCTGTGCTTCTGGGATGGGCTCCAGATTGCTAAGATCATCACTTAAAAAGTGACTTTCTCAGTGGATTGATGGATAATTTGTTTAAGGAAAAATTAAATCTCTGTGTGTTTATGTTGTTGAGGGTTAGTTGTTCTTTTCTGCTGGGGGGAAGTTTTCTTGGGAAAATACATTCTTTGTCGTATTCCGTTATCACTGGTCACTGACTGCACATTTACTGAATAGAAAGGGATGTTGTAAATGGCCTCATGAATCCAAACCAATAGTCCTTGAGCTGAGTGGGTTTGGAGGTTTGAATCAGATGTCCTGAGATGAAATCAGAAAGTGTCCTGTTTTTTTTTTTTACCTGCAGAGACTGGGAGACAATTTCAAATTCAACTCCAGAGGCTGACATAGTGTCTTGACTTGATACAGACAGGGAAACAGTTGTC
Source organism: Lepisosteus platostomus (assembly GCF_059453375.1). NCBI lineage: Eukaryota > Metazoa > Chordata > Actinopteri > Semionotiformes > Lepisosteidae > Lepisosteus > Lepisosteus platostomus. The sequence continues at coordinate 5,910,998 of NC_142613.1, forward strand.
AACAATTAACAGAAAAGCACCATGCTAAACTTGTAGCAAATCTCAAGACTGGACTCTCAGGGTTTGCAAATTAAAATAAAATACTATAGGAACTGGAGAGAACCAGCTGTGATCTGAAATATGAAGTTAGAGTATAAAGTCACATTGACACATATGAAGTATGTTTAGCCTCTGGGATGTGGTGATCTATAGCACTCTGTTCTTAAGGCAATAAATAGTCCCTCTAAGTCGTTCTGTGTTCTCTGATTACTTTGCACACAATACAGCCATCAGTTTTACAGCCATTTCCCACACCAGTGCAGCATGAATGCCTGGGTTCAAGTATGAACAGCTGCAGCTTAGCCTGGACTGGGAGCATCACTTTGTTCTCCAGATATGAGCGTGATCAAACAAATTGATCTGCTGGCTGGGGAAAGGGGGATTGCCCTGGCAAAGGTGATGCTTTCATTTGATCCGGGAGATTTTCTTTTGAAGTGAGGGCCATATCCACTCTCTAATGGAGTTTGCAGATTTTGGAATTCCACCCTGCCCTTAGCATTCTATAATCAGTAAAGAAAACAGTTCCATGGTGCCAGAACAGTCAAGTCGCAGTTGCCACCTGTGTCACTATTGCCAAACTGCACCTACAAGAGGAATGCCATCCATACTGTGTATCTTCATAACCTCACATATCAAGTCCTTCAAGAGCACCTAGTGTACATGATGCTACACAGGTCTCCCAGAAAGAGAAAACTCTTTCATCACCCTTATCCATGATTACTATGTTACATTTGCATTCTAGGTTTCCATGACAGCACCATGGTTTGTCACTATATGGCAGCATGCTTATAAATGTTTATTATGGAAAATACATTTGATATGATAATAAGGAAAAATGAGTGGATTTTCACATCCTAGCCTAGTAATGAGCTTTGAAGGTAAGGTAAGATCACAGGAAAACAAAAGGGGTGTCAGGCATATTAATATTAGTGAAGAAATGTATTGGTTACATCCTGATACCCTGTCCAGAGTGTACCCTGCCTTGTGCCCTGTGCTAGCAGGTACTAAAGACCAGCAGTGAGCCTGCTCCATATGTTGCTCTAGATGACATGGTTGTCATTCACAACTCTGCCTCACCAACACAATATTTTGCTAAACTATTACATGGGATATAAAAATAGAGAAGATAACTAAGGCACAAACAAAGATACTTACCCTTTTAAAAGGTAGACCATGCTTAAAAATCTTCTCAAAGACTCACATACAGTACATCAAAAATGTTATGAGCCAAGGCGAGGCTTGCATTATCAGTTTTAAGTCATGTTGTTTTTCAAATGTGATAATCAAGCAATGTGTTCCAGATGTTATCTCAGCATGATGGCTTACATCGATAATGTTGGATTGAAGCCTTTTCTACATTTTGGCTCATACTGTAGCTAGCACTATGGTGTGGGTTCACTGGAGAAACTGGTGAAACTGTGCTTTTGTTGGCAGAAGGTGGCTAGGATTCTTGATTAGGAACAATGGATTATGAAAGCACTCTCTTTGTCTGTCTCTCTCTGTCAGGCCAGATTCTGATCCAATCTGTTCTCCCACAGGATTCTGAATAATAACCGGATCAGCGTGCTGAGGAATGGATCTTTCTTCGGTCTCTCCGCCCTCGAGAAACTGTGAGTGATCTCTCATCTTTATTTGTGCTGTTGCTCTGAATCTGCCACATTCATAGTCACACATCTGCATTTCCCCTTTGGATAATGAGAAAAATTTAACACTTGGCACAGATAATCACCTAATTTCTACAAGGGATCATGGATAAAGCTGCAATGAAGTCCTAGTTAAATATAAACAATCTGCAAGTTTGTCAAAAGTAAGGTAAGGTCAGCTAGAATAGTTGCTTCATAGATATTTCCGAGAAGGCATTTTGTTCTGCCAGTGTCATACTAAATAAAAAAGACAGAAGACACCATGAATTTAATGACTCAGCAGACCTCCAATCCCAGTGCCAAATACCTGAGAAAAGCATGAAACTGACCCAGCTAAAGTAAACTGCTATTTCATAGTTAAGGTATTTATTTCAATCATTTCAAAGGTAATTATTTCAGTTTGGATATTAAGAGCTGAGTTGAAATGGTACTGAAATCATAAAACTGCAGCTTTCAAGGGTCAGAGTGGAGGATATACAACTGAACAAAACATGAAAATAGTGCACCTGTTGTAAGGCCTAAAAGATGCACTATTTAAAATTTTGGTTCAATTTAACAGGCTTAAATCAGTTTTAAAACCGCCGACCATTAAGTCCTAACGTTGTTCACAAGCCTGTGGAATGGCCCTGATTATGGTTGAGTTGTCCCAAATCCAGAGGAAAAAGAAAGACAGAGACTGGATTAATACCTGGAATAGTTCAGATCCATTCCAGCAGGTAAAGGTGATTTCACTGATGTGACCCACTACTGAACCCTAGTATTGTAGTAACAGGATTTAAAGTATTAAAAAATCTCCAATGAATGGAGTTGATAACAGAGGTTCTGGAGGAAGGTTAGGTCCTAATCTCACACACTTCCGCTCCTGTACGTATATAAATCTCCCACCCAAGACATCTTGGAGCCTGTCTCTCATGCATGGCCTCCTCCTCACCGTCTACACCTACTGGAATCTCCTCTCGACAGTGAGGGAGGGTTTGGGCAGCCTATCGGCAAGCATATCCGATTCGTCTCTCTGTCGCGTTCACCAAGCTGCTGAATTTCCATTTTGTACATTGTGCTTTCCCATTATATAAATCCATTGTTTTCTAGTTGTCATCATGAGTAGGGAAGTTATTTTGCCAGTGGGACGGGTGGGTGAAGCTGTGTGCTGTGTTTGACAATAACAGGTGTAAGACTTGAGCCGTCCCCACTCTGGATAGGAAAACCACCCACACCAGCCATCTAAGCAACCATGGGCGCTGACCAGTCCCCTTTGACCCTGGGGCTGTTTCTGGTTTCTTGTTCGGATGGAGGTGGGGGGGGTTTCGAGAGGGGCGAATCTCCTTTGAGCGTGGCGCCGCGAGCCCGTAGTAAATAGTGTAGCTCCCGGCTCGGCTGGGCTGATGTTATTCCACTGCTGAGTGGGAGGCCTGCCAGGTGGGAGGATGAAAGTGGTGTAACTCCTATCACAGAGTTATGCAGAAAAGATCACGTAATTACATGGTCATCTGTCATTATCAGGCAGGCCCCGCTCAAGCTACAAGATAAGGGGATAATGAGAAGAAGACGTCGGCTTCTGAGGAGAAGCGAACGCCAATAGTCCTGCCTGAATGTTTTTTGATATATATAGTTATTTGCCACGGATATCAACTTGGCAGAATTGCCATAAAATTACCACATAGATCATAGTGCATGCATAAAGTCATTTGATCTCTCCTTGATATTCACACCATCTGTACACTGATTTCAATATTACTATTTCTTTTTGTCTAGCAGAGCACATGCATTGCACTTTGAGCCTTCTCTGGCCTTGTTTATCATTTTCTAACCTTATCCTGCGGTGTGTGTAGGATTTTTACTCATCTAAAGTCATGCGTGTATTTTCAGTTGTTCTGGATAGAGCTATTGGCCAAACTAATAAATAGAGTAAACAATATTAGTATTGATAACAATGTACATTTCAGGAAATGAACAGTTTTTCAATTCGCCTTTTCATTGCCAGCCCATAATTAACTGGAGTCAGTCTGTTGTTTACGTAGCGCATGGGCTGAGAGTGTCAGCATATGTCAGAGATTGATGAGGCACACTGATGGAATCTATAATCAGAAATAGAGACAGGAACTGAAGTCCCCATTCCTTCAGATTCTACAGGTGTCCATCCAGCCACAGAACTCCTGCTTCCCAGTGGTCTTGAAGACCGATGCCAGCTACCTTACAAGTGCAATTTTTGTGGAGAGCCTTGGCTCAGCTCTACTGTATGTCTAGCTCCGTTAACCCCTGACGACACCTCTCTTTACTATTATGAGCTTCAAAAAAGTCTGTCCCTGCACTTAAAGGGAAATCCGTTCCTGAGAAGTAATTCCCTAAGTATTTCCAAGCCAACTGTGTATATTTCTAGTGACTGTGGTTCTCGAATACTGCAAATCTATTTGTCATGGCTTTGGTAGTGGACATGTGCTGTGGTTTTTCTTTGTAAAAACTCTGCAAAGTACAGTGGAATTATGGTAAAAGCAGGGCAGAATATAGACAATATGAAGAAGCATAGCAAAGTAGGAACCAAAGCTAAGCAGAGAAAAAATAATCAGAGGAACAGACAAGGTCAAAAGCACAATGAACTGCAAAGGTACCATGGTAATTTACCATGGTACATGGTTTTAGGGGTAGCTAGGCATGGTAATGAGTATGTGGTGTTGAGACAGATATAGTTAATGTCTGGAGAGAAGTTTACCACAGCCAGATGACCCCTGGGTCCCGGTGAGGTTAAGGGTTGGGGAGAGTGTAACTGGAGCTGCCATGCTCCCATGCTCCGACACCCTGGGCTCTGGTAAACCCTGCAGGGGGGAGAGTGTACAGGGTTCAGATGCCATCAGGGCTTCAGACACAAGCTTGTCTCTCAGCTAGGGGTGTGAGACACAGTTATGCTGACAGACGAGCCATAAACTGCACTGGGGACCAAGGGTATGAAATACAGGGATAAGTCAGTATGAGCATAAGTAGGGCTACTGAAGAGGAGATGCAAAAATTGTTCTTTCTTAACTTAGCTGATCTCAAATCCATCCCCTTTTAGTAGAACTGCTCATTTTTGGTTTGTATATTTGGTTTGAAGGAGCCTCTGTGGTGGTCATAAGTTTCTTGGAGGTCTGCCTTCAAAGGGGGGTTGTGTCCAGAAGCTGATCTCCCTCTGTTTGTACAGCCAATACCATTCTGAGCCAAAGCAACAACACGGATTACATAGAATACCTGTTGTGCCCCCGTGATATGAGCAAGACACAACCTCTATACAGAATAACAGAAAGCCTTGAATCTGGGGCACATTTCTGAGAATCGCATATAACGTCCGGGAAAAAAAAGATGGGAAGTCAGCTCAAGGAAAGCCCAGGCCAGCTGAATTCATTTGCAAGGCTGCTTTGAACAAATAAATAAAGCCAAGGGAAAAAAAAGAAGATGCAATAACTGCAATGTGTCTTAAAGTGACTACCCTTTAGGCACTAACAAGAATGTTTCTTAATTTTAGATTAGGCAACACTAGATCAACATTGGCATGACCTTTAAATTATGCTTCTCAAGTTAAGAAGTAACGCCAGACTACAACATAATAGTCTTTTGTCAGCTTGTGGAAAAACTGTGCTGTAATTGCTTTGCGCCTTTATTTTGGGCATAAACCATGCCTGTACTGTCACAAACACACTTTCAGAGTTTGGAAACTTGCATGGACTTTGACGGATGCCCGGTAGACAAAATGCAGACGAGGCCAACGATAAGGATCTTTTGCAAGTGAGGAGATTCCAATAGAAATCAGATTATTTACTGTGGTAAGTGGTATTCTAGTTCATCACAAAAGATCACAAAAGACAGAAAGAAAATTATGTGTATTCACAAATGCAGTAGGGGCATAACTGACACTTCTTTTTTGCTATTTAAGTGCTATATAAACTTACTATTAACCCTATAAAACTATTACTGTATAAACTATACAATTTTCTGCTACAGCTGTCAGATATCTATGTCAAGTAGTGCAGAACGTCAGTAATCCCTATCATGACCACCCCTTGCACAGTGAATTTGAGCTCCTTCCATCAGAGTGTTGGTGTTGGTGACTACCCAGATTCAAGTGTAATAGAACGAAAATGTACTGTGTTATGTCTTTTACCTACCTGCAAAGCATGTTTCCCATCTGGGACAATAAAAAGAAGTCAGTAAATCTGGGAACAGTGAGCAGTCTCTTCATTGCCACTGCCTGCTCTTACCGCAGCTGTGCCTGGTGTGTGTAACTCATCCCCATCCCTGTGTCCCGGCAGTCAGTGACTCCGGCACTCCGGCAGTGTTTCGCGTGACTGCTTCCCAGGACTTCTCTTCGCCATCAGATATTAACCCCTTCCGGCCCTCTCATCCGATCGCAGGCAGCCCCGGCTCAGGACCCCGCCAAGGCCAGCCTCTTAACTAGCAGAGACCTTAACGAGTTGTGGACAGATCCCAGCGGCCTGTCCAGCTCTGATTTGCGCCGCACTAATGAGAATAATGAGCAGTGGGGCCTGGCTCGTGTCCAGACGGCCTTTACCACTCACTGGGACACGGGACATTGAGGGTACAGGGGCTTTAATTACTGCGCCAGACCTGGAGGGTGTGAAGGGCTACAGGGTCTGTGATGAAGGAGCAGCAGGGGGTGATGTATGAAGTGTACTGTAACTGGGGCTGGTAGAGTCCATCTGTATGTGTGCGTGAAGGGTTTGAATGGCACTATCTGTGAGACTTCTACAGTCTGTGTTTGTATGAGAGAGAGAAGGGCAAGCCTTTGCAAGACTTGATAGATTTGCCTGTCACTCTGCTGCTAAGAATGTAAGAACATGTGGGTTTGCAGCATACATTGGTTCATGAAGCTCATCAAACTTCTTCTTGAAGGAGACTCAGGATTCTAAATATAACGAAGAGCAGCAGTTAGTTTCAGAGCCACCGAATCTCGTTGTGTGACGAAGTGTTACCCAATTCGAGCCGATACCCAGTCAAAATTTGAGAAAATGAGCTTTGTCTGACTCAGACCCAATGATCACCTGCCATCCTCTGCTACATTGATTGCTATCCAAGCAGCTAAGCCATTCCAACATAAAAAACAAAAACTTTATCAAGGAAACAATAAGGAATCACACTGGGCACATTTATCGGCAATGCAGGAACTCAAATGTTTCAGCTAATGTGCCTCAGGGCATTGTGTGGCTCTAATTTGCTTCCCCTGCGCATATCCTGTTGTCATCCTTACTAAAGTAATAACAACAAATTAAGCAGAAGCAGCAGGACAGCGAGGAGCAGGACACATATGTTGAAGTAGGCAAGCAAAGCGAAGGTAACAACTACAGACAGCAGACTTTATAAACATTCTTGAATGTAAAACGTAAGTCTCTTTTTTTTTTTTGCTGATGAAGGTCAGCATTGTTTCCAGCGTAGGTAAGGGAATTACCTTGGCGAGCCTGAGTGTTTCTTTGAGTTCATTTATTTTAAGTCGGCCCCATCACATTATACAGGTCCTGGCAAAATAGTACTGTGGAAATGAGCTGGCTGTACGATTCTACTGGGACCTCAGGAGAAAAAGAAAACAAATCAGTCCTCAGAGGCCTTGGTGAACAGGCTGGAGCCTTCCTTCCTCTAAACGAAACATGATTTTGTGTGATAGCTGAATTGTGACTTTCTGCCGAGAGTGAGTGAGCGATGACTGGGGGAGGTGTGTGTCTTGAGAAGGTGGGGAGGAAGGGGTTAACTTTGTGAGTGTGTGTGTGTGTGTGTGGGGGGGGGGGGGTTGATAGTCTCCAGATGTGTCTGTGAGATAAACTGAAGGAAGGGGAGTGTTTGGATTGTGAGCTCGGCTCAGTCTTGACACGGGGTTAGTGCAACTGCAGGCGCACTTATGTACACACTTGCACACACGCACACTATCTCTCTCACAAGTGAGAAAGAGACCGTTCTCTTCAGCTCCAGACTCTCTTTCTCCTTCCTTCTCCCCTCCTTTCTCTGTTGCTTTTTGCTCCTCTGTTCCTTTGTCACTCTCTATCCCTCGCTCTCATTCCCTTGTTCTGTCTCATGGTTTCCTTTTGCCTGTTCTCTCTCTTAATCCCTCTCCCCACCCCCATTCTCCTCTCTCTCTCTGCACACTTTGCCCATATGTTGGTAAAACGCAATTTCTATTTCTTCCATTTCTACTTCGGGACCCAGTCGCTGATACGTGACAGAACAAATGCTAATGACCCCAAATGTTTTTTTTGTTCTGCTTCCTTGCACTTCTTAAGTACAAGTTGTAGAAAATTGTACAGCTTCAAAGTCGGGATTTGTACTGAACGTTTGGTTGTCTGTGTAGAGAAAGGTGTTGAATATTTGGAGAGCATAGCACTTGATCTGTTTCGCCTGATCCCTTTAAAATCGACCTCTGAAAGATTACGCACAAACACACAAATAAAACACAATCAGGAATGCTGCGTTTTGGCTCTTTGAGAAAACTCAGAAACGGACTATAATTAGCTGGAAAAGCAATGGCCTCTGGTATTTCCTTCTGCTCAGAGAAAAGCTCGGAGCTTTTCAAATCGCTCGTGTGCATCCTGCCTCCCTTGCTGCTGCTGTTGCACTTGGACGGCTCAACCTCCAGCGTGTCTCGGAGCAGCCACTTCCCCCGAATTGCGTGTGTCGATATGTCTTGCGTGTTGCACGACCCTCGCATAGCTCTGAAGCAGTATTTACTGGCTGTAATAGAACACATTTTCGGAACACACGTTTTGGATGTTTTGACTGGTGCTGCGCTTTTTTCTTCATTTCCATATATGTGCCCCAAAAGCAAAACAAACAAAAAAGATGTTTGCTTTAAAATTGACTGGTCTGTGCGTATTTGGGGGAAAGAGATCAGTGTGTATATTTTTATAACTATGCATAGCATTGGCTGAGACCTGCCTATGAAAGCAAACAATTATCCCTTATTCTGAGTAGGTTCAGCAACGTGCTGACTCATGGAATGTTTACACAAGATGGGTATCAGTATACTGTAGCTACACGCGGCTATGCCCCAAATTAAGAACGGTTAGTCAGTCTGTCGCCAGCAGGCTGTGGGTCAGGCACTGCCAGCCTGTTGCAATCAAACCTGGCGTCGCCCAGATGTGCCAGCAGTGCCATGTTGGCAGTGTGTGCCAGCAGGAGCCCCAGAGTTAGGCCATGGCAATCAGGAACCAACTAAATAAACGACAGAAACGTTCAGAGGAGAATTAGTCCAGCCTGCGTGTCAACCGCATTTAACTGTTGTGAAATGTTGTTTTTTGAATAAGAATTAACTGCTGCTGGTGTGCTGATCAGAACATACTGGGACCACTGGTCTAATGGCAGATCACTTTGCATGGCATTCTGTGTTTTTAATCATGCCAGTATTTGAAATGGCACCACTGCATTTGCGTATAAAACAGCATAAGTGGTGTTTGACTATAGGCATCTTAGTACAGTAGTAGTGGTATCCTAGGGCACCTGTGAGAGTATATCTTGGCCTGTGCCACATTGGAGAGGTATCTTTAAGCTAACTGAGCCACTTCTGTCTCACAGAGAAGAGGTCAGGTTAAAAAGTCAAGTACGGCACTTGCACTGACGGTACACATTGAGAAAGTCACAAGTTATCAGTGAGAAAAAAGACTCAATAATTCAATCAGATATTATGTCAAGGACTGAAGAAAAGAGGTTCTGTTGTACCCAGAGCCATGGCTATCTGAGCTAAACTGCCTGGATTAATTCTTGAAGCTAATTCCCTGGAACATTTGAGCACTTTACTGAGCACACTTTAAAGTGTGAAATATGCCAAACAGTCCTTCTCTCATTCTTAAACTTTCTGAGGCACGGCTCGCACACTGATGTTCTGTTAAGTGTACAGTCCTGCTGGACATACACAGACTCTTGGTTGCAGAAGGGAGATACAGTTTGGATTAGGGAATTAATCTGAGGGGACAAAAAACAAAATAATCTATGTTGGGGCAGGAAAGCAGGAAATGGGTAGAAAAACAAGTGAGAATCAGATCCTGGTTTCCTGTTTGGGGGGGAAGAAGGGGGAGAAGCTGTACAGAGCCCCCTTTGTGAGCGAGTGCTGGTGGGAAGGGGTAATTATACAGAACTGATTTTGCTCGCAGCACAACCCTCCCCCTACCAGAACTGAAAAAATAAAAGAGAGGAAACCATAAAAATAAACGAGCGAGAGAAAGGGGGCCCTACACCGGTGCTGCCAATGAGACAGGAAATGACATGCAGCACCAAAATGGGGCTCCACCAGGCTCCACTGGAACAGAGGTGCCAACTCCTCCAAGCCTCCGCAATCATCCCCAAATCACCCTCCCAAAATATCTCCCCTCTCATATTCAGAGTGTGTGAGGGTCCATACGGTGAGGCAGCTCAGGAGAAAATTTGCAAACGGCATGCCCCTTTATGGTTTTAAAAGACCCTTTTAATGGAGTGAAACAGGAAATTCTCGGTTCCCAGTCTTGCGATAATGAGCACTGGCTCAGTATTCTCATGCAGAGCTTCAGCTTCCATCAGACTCCTGCTCTTGGGCTTTAGTGAGGATAAGAGCGCACCCCAGTCACAGCTCTTAATAATGTTTTCAGCCCGTGAAAACAAGTAAACCCCCCCTTGTATATCAGTTTGATCCATCGCTGGTTTTACAAGGTCTGATGGAAGTCACAATTTGCAGCAAGAATATTTCCACAGATCTGTGAACCTAAAATAATAGGAAATACTGGACTTTTCCCCTTCGGCTCATCATGAATGAACTACTTTACATCTAAGCGCTTCGGGACAGCAATCCTACCAGATCTGTCTCTCTGTCCCAGATCATTGCATTGTAATGATGGGGAACGTCTGAAACACTGGTAGCAAATAGTCTTGGTCTGATTCTCAACCTCTCTCCTTCATTCTCTGTTGACTCTTCTCCCCTCCACATTCCCCAGGGGAGTGATAAGAGAGTGGATCTGTGTGCACGGCTGTTAATATTAATTAAGTTAAGCACACAGTGCTCAGATCCTCACAGTTCATGACTTTGTCTGTCAGGAACCCTGTGTGGACAGATGTCATAATGTTATCAACATCTAAACACTTGTGAAGGAACAAGTAAAGGTTTATTCCGTGCTGAAAAGAGAAGAAAAGAAACACAATGTTTCGGCTGTGGAGCATTCTTCGGGTGTGGAAACACTTGTGTTCAGGAAGTAACATCTAAGAGAACGTTTGCTTTCCTTTCACTCAAATTATGTCTATGTCTAGTTTTCCTGCTATGGGCCCACCTGACTCAGGACAAACACTATATATAAAAACACTGGTAGCATACAAGTAACAGTTAGATCTTGTTATTGCATGGGGGAATGGAGCTGGCCTCCCCTCCCCATTGAAGTTTAAAGCATTTACTTTGTGTAAGCAGGGTTGCAATGCACAACTCTGAGAGAAAGTAAAAAGAGCCTCAGATGAGACAACGTCAGGTATTTTTGTAACAGTTGTACCTCATTTCTTCTTCAGCCAGTGCCTGGCAGGACTAACGATAGACGGCACAGTATATGGTACACCCTCCTTTCCTGTGAAAACGGAATGGAAACGTTAAGCATAGATGCCTGCTGATAGATGGGCATGGCTAACAGCAACATCTGCACTTTCTGGATTGGATGTGTCCTCAGGGTACAGTCTATTCTGCCCTCTGGGTGGAGACTGTTAATGCAGCCAAGGTGGGAAATCAGAGTCCAGGTTTTTTTTGAAACGTTGGCCTTCATGCATTATTTCGCTTTTGCTTCTTCATGGCACTTTTAATATTGCAGTGATGCTCTTGATGATCAGTTAGTCATTGAATCTACTGCAATACTCTTGTGTCCTGAAGCATATGTCAGTGGAATCTATCCCATATTGTCCTTATTCTCCATATGTCCTTGTCCCTGTGCACTTCAGGCTATTGTACTCTCTTCTGGGCGAAGTCACTAGACAGCTATGTAGATCTCGGCTCTAGGCACACTTCCAGTCCAGCAGCAGTTAGTCTCCCTGATCCACTGAGATACTGGCTGTGTGCCGAAAGGTATCTATATTTAGAAGAAGTACAATCTCCACTCACTCATCAGTGGGGGATATCCCTGCTATTAGGAGGGTATTTTAAGATGAACAGGCTGAGACACTCCACCAGGTTAGAAGATCACAGAGAGGCCCATGCTGAAGTGTGTGTTCGTCTTTCCTGATCAGAGCAGTTGAAGCCGACAGTGAGTATCTGTCCCTGTGAGGCATGCCTGTTGAGCAACTGTGATTCTGTGGGACTCGGCCAGTGGTCACTCATCAGCGGGAGGAAGCCATAGGCAGGGCGCTGCCTTTCATCACTGTACTAATGAGCCCTGGGACTGTCCAGACAGGAAGTGACTATGTTCCCCCCGTTGCCCTAGCCTACAGACTCTCTGACAAACACCACTCAGTCCTCAAAAGCAGCTTGTGTTGTCTGCAGAGCAGCACGCTGGCACACTGGCACATTTTCTGCAGGTTTGCAAATCTCTTCCTGAGGGCCAAGGCCAGCTCCAGTTCTAAGGGGAATTCACAGCCTGTCTGCGTTTTCATACCTTGTCATCGCATTGTAAAACCTTGATTACTTGACGTTACACTAAAAATACTTGTCCCATTCTTGGATCCAAATCGGAGAAGCACGTTTTACATTGTGCACCATAATTTCACAGGAACTTGAGAACAAAACATCAAGAATTTAGGAAATGTAAAAGTAAGTTAAAAGTGGGACGCATTATTGATGTTCCAGGCAAAAACTAGTCTTGCACACACCTGCATGGTGGCTTCATGCTTTTGCTGTGCTCTTCAGTGCGTGGAAAACATCCCACAGGAAATAAACTGTTTAGATGTGTAATTCATGGCATTAATCTGAATATTTCCATGTCCCTGGCAATATATTTCTTAACCTTTTGATATTCTCTGCCTGTTCCCTGCATTCTAATTCACCTTAAAGGAAACTGTTCCCACAAGCAAGTAGGATTTAAAGATGGGTTTCCAATCTTAAAACAGAAATGAGTGGTAGAAATTGTGGTAACTATCCCTCTTATTTTTCAGGCACATTTTCTTCTCTTGCCACTATGTTAGAGGGACAAATTCTATACCATTGGGAAGCAACCAAGAGACCCCTACCCATTGCTGTGTGTGTTTTCTGACAGGTCCTACAGTGAAGGTAGCAATTTTGATGTAGACAATTTTTTCTGAAGAAGGGATCTCACAGCATATTTTCGGTGTAGTAAGCAGACGTCAGTGCCATTTTACAATTTTACAACTGTAGATACAACTGTAGATAATGAAGGACATTTAAAAAGTTTAAAGAGATCAGTAGATCCGAGTGAAATGATGTAAAGTGGTAGCATACCATTAAGGATGGAGACATGGATAAGGATTAGATTAAAATGGCGATCAGCGTGTGAAATGCAGGTTTGAATCCACTCAAGCCACACCTCAAGCCAATCAAAAGTTTTCCTGTGGGTGTCATTTCCTATAAAGACCTTATCAAGCAGCTTCAATATGCAACCTTCTCCCACCTTCTACGTAGAAATCAACTTTGAGAGACTCATTTATAAAGAGCAGTGAGATAAACACAACCAAAGGAAGATGCAAAAGAAAGTAACTCAAATATTGTTATAAAGTTGGAGTAAACTTTGTTTGAACTGTTCACAAAAATCTACCATGATTCACTGTTTAAGATCTGTGGCGTGCAATAGCTCTTAACTGCAGGGTATCAGATCGGATTCCTGTTGCTTGGCAGTACAGATCATTTACATTTGTCTGTTGACCTTCCCCATTCTTGCTATTCCCACCTGGTCTATAAAATCGTTCCTGGCATTCCAGGGGTTAATTGTCAGGCAGGTGGGAAGGGAGCAGCTGAGCAGTTTAACACATGGGTGTTTCTGTAGAAATCGAGAGGGGTGGACACGGAAGGAAAAGAGGGGGTTAGGGTGCAAATCTGAAATCAGATCTTCAAAGGCTGCTGAATAAATTCATATTCAAGGCTGGGTTGTCTTAAATCAAACTTTTCATTGGTAGAGTTGTCTAAAAAAGACTGTAATAGAGTTCAGCCTTGCAGTCTGTGTTTACTTCCTTCTTCTTTAGATGTGGGCATCCAAGCCTGTCTGTCCTGTTGGCACCTGGGATAACTTTCCAACTTTAACAGCCAGGTCAAGCCCAGCCCAGGTCACAAGTGAACTGATTTTTGCTTTGTCTTGTTCCTGCTTCCTACTGGCTTCCATTTCTTCTCTGGGCTGTGTTGTCCACTTGGGAGTGGACATGAGATCAGAGAGCACCAGCAGGCAAACCGCTGCTGTTCAGTAGTGACATTTCTAAATGTTCTGAAAGTTGCTAAAACTGTGTGCGTGCCTTCTCTTCACATCATTTTAAACTGTTCTGGAATGCAAACTTTTACAAAAGCAACACGTGAAATGAAGAACTTTAAGGTGATATAATACAGGAATAATGCTCAATATTCTTTTATCAGGAATTCAACAATTTTATAACTTATAACTTTAACTTATTATGCCTCTCATGTGTGGTCATGCTCATGATGTAAATTGATTATTTGTTGTCTGTTTGCAGGGATCTGAAGAACAATCTGATCAGCACTATCTTGCCTGGAGCATTTCATGGCCTGACTGAGCTCCGAAAGCTGTGAGTATCAGACGTCTGGTTGCAAAAATAGATATGTAGACCCAGATACAGCTCATACAAATGCTCAGGTGTGTTACATACACTCATACACAATTTACACACACTTTCATGATTCACACTTCATGTGAAAGTAGTCACATTTTTTCTGCTGACTTGAGGATAGCTAAAAGACAAGTTTGAAAATGTTATGGGCTGGTAGTAATGTGCATTAACATTAAGATGTGACTGCCAGTGTTTTTTTGTTATTTTTAATTAATTAAATTAATCTTGAGGTCAATTTTAAACACATTTACCGAACACAAATAAATGCCGAACATTTCAATGAAATGCAATAGATTATACAGTAAGCAAAACAAAAGAGAAATTCTGAAGAATTCAAATGAAATGACAATAGAAAGTCTTTCCTATGTTTTAGGGATCTCTCAAATAATCGGATCGGCTGTCTGGCCCCAGAGATGTTCCAAGGACTCTCCATCCTCACCAAACTGTAAGATATCCTGCAGTACTTTGATTCACCCTAGCTATGGCACAGTGGGGTTTTCCCAATGGGAGATAAGGAACAGAATGAAGGCAGGGTAGGACACTTATGTAGCATCAATCTCTTGGACCTATAATCGACAGCAAGGGCTTGTTGCTTCAGCTGAAGAATCACCAAACTTCATCAACAACTCTGTAAATGGTGAACACAACACCCAGAATCTAAACATCATTATCAGTAACTCAGCCTCAGAGAAGACTTCAGCATCAATCCAAAAATTAATAGAGAACGTAGGTTCTCCAAAACTCAGTAGAGATATACTGTAGATGAACACGCATAGCATGATGAATTTAATGAATTAAAAGCATAGGAAAGCATACAAATGCATAGTAAAATGCAATTTATTGTAGGTAACCTTTAAATGCACTCTAAAGTATTCACAGAACACATGATGACATTAAGCGGGCCCATACTTTGGTTGGAGATGCATTTCTGCTTTGTTTTGTTGTTGACTGTGGCACATTTCTCGGTGTGCATTGGAGAAATACACTGAGTCTCAGAAGACAACAGACACAAACATGCAGTGCATAGGAGCATGTAAAAAACAGCAAGGAGAAGTAATGGGACACCCTAGGGAATGACAGAGTTGCTATTGATAAGTATGACAAATACACAAATTAGCCATGGTAAAGTACAGGTGGAGAAGTGCTAATGATGTTTTGTAGATCGGGTAGAGAACAAGTACTGTAGATTTACACAATAAAACAGTAAAGACAGTAAAGAGAAACAGCAGAAGTGTAAAATGGATTATAATGGGAATAAAGCTTGGAATTGCTAAGAGAGGCAAGGGTGTTAAAGCTCAGGGAAAATCATGCTGGAGTGTCACCAAGAATGGTCATCAGTAAAGAATGACACCAGAAAGTGATGTCTGCCCCTCGGTTTCTAAAAAGAACCTGCAGCTATGTACATGCTATGTTATGGTGAGTGATAAACAATGGTCTTTATAATAGGAGATGCTCAATTCAGTGCGTGTGCATGCTGTGTGTCTCACAGGAATCTGTCAGGCAACATCTTCTCTACTCTGGAGCAGAAGATCTTCCAGGAGCTGCCTTCACTCAAGCTGGTGTAAGTACCTGAAACCCGGTCGTCTGTGTCCAGCACTGTCAACACCAGCACAGGGATTTTATCTGTCTCATTTTCGTTCAGTAATAATTTGATCAGTATGTTTTTTATTACTTTTCAGCTCCTTGTGAACATCTGTGGCTATGTGGTCATACTGTACATGTATTGATTTTCGCTTTGCCGTGTTCCACTACAGTGAACAAATTCAATGCATGTCCTTACAAATAATGCCAATATATCTATGTGTGACTTTTGCTCGCTGTTTTCTTTAAGAAACCTACAGCTAAGAAAATAGTTGATCTCATTTTGCTGCCTTGGAGATATCAGTGATCGTAATTAGAAAACAAGAAACAATGCTAAAAACAGCTTTAAGTCAAGTACAAAGAATAGGAAGATGCTGTCCTTACTGCGCCTAAAAGGCTTGAAGATGTTTTTGCCACCTTTCAGGAGCTTTGACACTGACTTCCTGTTCTGTGACTGCAATCTGCGCTGGGTGCCAGGGTACTTTCGGTCCAGTTCAGCCCGTCTGTCAGAGGAGACGCTCTGCTCCTATCCCAGCAGCCTCCGGGGCAAGCCACTGCGCGGCCTTCGAGAAAATCAGCTCACCTGCGGTGAGTCCGATGGACCTAAATTGGAGAGCAAAAGAGTGGTTTATTATTACTGCTTTCTTGAATGATCCTTGAGAAAATAATGCAAAGGCCTCATGTAATTCACTTCTGGGTTCCCTGTTTCTCTTCGTCTTTCTCACTTTCATCTCTCCCTGTCCCCTGCTTTCTGTCTCCCAACGGTCCTTTTCTCCCACATTTTCACTCTTTACTTCAATTTCTAATCTCATGAATTCAATGTTCACATTGGTCTCCTGACCAGATAAACCTAACTTTGCCAAAAACAAATTTAGCAAATATTAGGCCAAGTAAGGAAACTCACAAAGAAGATAAACAGCTCTTTCTTGGCCCTCAGTTTCCTCTTGTCCCCTGTCCCTTGTAAGATCGTAAGAACAAATACAAACGAGAGGAGGCCATTTGGCCCATCTAGCCTGTTTTGTAGTAAGCAGTTAATTAATTCAAGAGTGTTATCCAGCTTTTTCTTAAAAGACGTTTCACTGTTTATTTTGAAGATATCCACTGCTTTGACTTTATCGATGCTTTTTGGGATTTTGAACACTTGTATTTCGACCCCTCTTCTTCTCTGTTCAAGACTAAAAAGGTTCAGTTCTTTCAGTCTGTCAATATAGGACCTCCTATTAAGCCCTAGAATATATGATAATAATAATTGCTTAAACTTATATAGCGCTTTTCTGGACACTCCACTCAAAGCGCTTTACAGGTAATGAGGACTCCCCTCCACCACCACCAATGTGCAGCATCCACCTGGATGATGCGACGGCAGCCATAGTGCACCACTATGCTCACCACACACCAGCTTTCAGTGGGGAGGAGAGCAGAGTAATGAAGCCAATTCACAGATGGGGATTATTAGGAGGCCATGATTGATAAAGGCCAATGGGAAATTTGCCCAGGACAGTTACACCCCTACTCTTTTCGAGAAACGCCCTGGGATTTTTAATGACCACAGAGAGTCAGGACCTTGGGTTTTACGTCTTACCGGAAGGACGGCACCTTTCAACAGTATGGTGTCCCAGTCAATGTAATGGGGCATGAGGACCCACACTGACCGCAGGGTGAGCGCCCCCTGCTGGCTGCACTAAGACCTCTTCCAGCAGCAACCTTAGTTTTTCCCAGGAGGTCTCCCATCCAGGTACTGACCAGGCTCACACCTGCTGGGCCTCAGTGGGCTGCCAGTTGTGAGTTGCAGAGTGATATGGCTGCTGGCTGGATATCTAGTTGCTCTTCTCTGGTTTGATTCCAGAGCAGCCATATCTTGTTTGTAAACTGTGAGCATAACTGTACATCATATTTAACCTGACTTTGATGTATGATTTAAATTCTACACTTTACGTCAGCCTTTTTATTGCTTACCTTCAGAAGATGTCGATGATGTATCAACATAAACACTCAGGCTTTTTCATAAGTAGCCTCTTCTAGATCAGTGTTTTTCAAAAAATGTCCTCCTTAACTTCAATACAGATGAAATTCCTCTGAACTCCAAAATGCTTTAGAAACATCTGCTTCAAAAACAACTACTTAACAGAGAACAAAACATTAGGGACAGAAGATCAAATGGAAAATCACATATATGTATATTTCTGACTGGATAGCGAAGGCATGTTCTGTAAGCAATGACAATTTAAAACCCAGTTTCCTTTGCCTGACATGAAAGCTGACTACAGCTGGATCCATGTTCTTGGATCAGTGAGTTAACAACCATCAAAACGGGCTGTGTTGCCTCCTCTTGTTAATGACCTTTACCATGTTTTCTCTCTTTCAGGTGGTCCCCTGGAGTTACACACCCTCTCTCTCCTGCCCTCCCTGCGTCAGGTGGTATTCAAGGGGGACAGACTGCCCTTTCAGTGTACCGCCGCCCTGCTGGACAGAACCACCTCCCTGCACTGGCGCCACAACGGCCAGCCTGTGACCTCCACCCCTGAGGAAGGCATCCAGCTGGAGGACAGCATACTGCATGACTGCACCCTCATCACCAGGTATTCGCGGTCCACCCCTACACCCTGAGCCCAGAGCTCATCTTGCCTTCATCTTTTTCATCTCTTTCTTGGGGCATTCCAATTGTTTTTCAATTTGGGGTCTTAATATGGTGCCTGGGGGTGTCTTTGGCGATATTTCTGTTTAAAATAGGGCCGACATAATCCAATCCTTGGGGAACTGTAATTTTTTATTTTAAAAAAACATTTTTTTTTCCCTAAACACTGCCCTACACCGATCTGGAATGGCCAATTATTAAGCATGCCAGCTTAGTAAGACTTAGTAATACCTGCACAGGAGAAGAATCTTTTTTTCTGAAATGCACCCTTATTTAGCCGCCCACCTTTTTCAGACTTCAAAACCCACATCCCCTGCATGAGAGTGAGTACCGAGAGAAAGAGCAATGCTGCTCTCCCTGCAGAGAGGAACACTGCAAGTGCACAGATTCCCAGATTCCCGACAAGCTACAGGACATCACTGCCACACAGCAGCTGAGCGCACCCTGGCCAGCTCAGGCTGTCTGTGCTTTGTCAGTACTGCATTCTAAACAGACCACTCGGGGATCTTCAAAGGAATTAATCCTGACCTTTAAAGAACAGAAGCATTTTTGTTTTCATGGATTACAATATAATAATAATAATTGCTTACACTTATATAGCGCTTTTCTGGACACTCATTTTCTGGACACTCCTTACATTACCTGTAAAGCGCTTTACAGGTAATGGGGATCCCCTCCACCACCACCAAAGTGCAGCATCCACCTGGATGATGCGACGGCAGCCATAGTGCGCCAGAACGCTCACCACACATCAGCTATCAGTGGGGAGGAGAGCAGAGTAATGACGCCAATTCATAGAGGGGGATTGTTAGGAGGCCATGATTGATAAAGGCCAATGGGAAATTTGACCAGGATGCCAGGGTTACACCCCTACTCTTTTCGAGAAACGCCCTGGGATTTTTAATGACCACAGAGAGTCAGGACCTCGGTTTTACGTCTCATCCGAAGGACGGCACCTGTTTACAGTATAGTGTCCCCGTCACTATACTGGGGCATTAGGACCCACATGGACCGCAGGGTGAGCGCCCCCTTCTGGCTGCACTAAGACCTCTTCCAGCAGCAACCTTAGTTTTTCCCAGGAGGTCTCCCATCCAGGTACTGACCAGGCTCACACCTGCTTAGCTTCAGTGGGTTACTAGTTGTGAGTTGCAGGGTGATATGGCTGCTGGCAATATGTATTCGGGGAAGTGATTGATTGAATACGTTTGTGAATTTCCTTTTTTGGGAAAGCTTCCATGCCTATAATTATTCTCAAGATTACTAAAGTAACCAATGAGATTGGGCCATAAACACGATGTTAACATGATGTTTATCAATGATAATAAATAATGCGACTATGGTCTGTGTTGATGATAGTTTCCTCATTACAGCGACTAATGGCGTTCGCTACAATTAAAAATCAAAAGAGGGTGTGTTGGGATACAGTGTCATTATGGCTACACAGGAAATGACTTCAGCATTACGTAATGAAAATGTTCTGAGCTACCTTGGCATTAGTCAGTGAAAAACTCTCGAAAGTCTAATTGCTGCTGTGATGACTGAGGGAGGTGTTTGGACTGCCCGGCAGCGAGCTGATCCTGTGGAACATACATGTGGAAGCCAGCGGAGAGTGGGAGTGCGTGGTGTCCACGGGCCGCGGCGACGCCTCTCGCAGCGTGGAGATCGTGGTGCTGGAGAACGGCGCCTCCTTCTGCCCGGAGGAGAAAGTCACCAACAATCGGGGAGAATTCAAGTAAGACAGACAACTCAAGAGCACAGAGGGCATTTCAGGAGGCCGGAGCAGGAAACTGCGGGCCAGTTGCGTATGATCGATAATTCCACACTGGAAAGACAGAGCGTAACGCACAGTCTGTCAGCTGTCAGGGAATCCACACACAAACAATAGTCATCACAAGAGCCAAGCGCCTGAAGAAGGTTCCCCTTCTGAAACTGTGTGTTGTGTGTTTTACTCTTTCCTACTACTTTACTATGTGGAATTATTCCCTACTTGGTCCTTTGCAGTGTATTTCTCTAATTATTGATATTGTTCTTATCATTAGTAGCATTGTGTATTCTTCTGAGTAGTGCATTCCTTTAAGGGTATGATCATCAATGTATGCGAGCAGAAAATTGAAAGTCACAGGAAATCTGTAAGTTAATACGATACAAATGCATGGGCTTACATACTGTAGTGCAAAATACATCAGGCAGTGCAATAGAAAATGACAGAGTATTAATGTAATAGGATATTAATTGTGAATAAGCAACCACGATATTATGGTTATTAGGAGAATACCTGATGTATATTATATTGTATATACTGTATTAATTTCCCAGATGGCCAAAGACACTTGCTGGCATCACATCCTATCAATACTGCCTGCAGTACCCCTACCCAGCCATCACCATCAATGGGGGCGTTGAGCAGAAGAGGGCCTCACGGCACTGCAACCGACTGGGGCGCTGGGAAGAAGGCGACTACTCGCAGTGCCTGTACAAAAACGACATTACCCGGGTCCTCCATACCTTTGTCCTGGTCAGTACCTGAAGAAACAGAAACCCAGGCGTTGTGGTAACACTCAAGTTCAGACATCCATCACAGGCAAACAGCAATCGGCATGTTATTAGCTAAGCTATTAATAATCATAGAGTGTTTTTTTGTAAAGTTGTTTGTCTTTGCGTTGTCAGAATTATAGACCCCCTCTGCTTTCCAGGTTAAATAGCAATGTCAGAGTGTGTAAATGTCTAGGCCTGAACAAAACGGAGGAGTGCTGTTGAGTCTGTGCCCTGTGTTAGGGGATGGGAGTATTTGGAGTGGTCTGGAGGCTATTGTGAGAGAGTTGGTGAAGTACTTTTTCTGAGAGGAATTAGTTTGGAGAGCCAGTGTATTTCTTAAGCCTTGTGCTGAATGTTTCAGGTGACAGGTCAAGTGAATATATTGTAGTTTGTTGTGGTTTCGCTTTGATTTGCACCGTCTCTGCACTGTGACTCTATTCTCCATTTCACTGTTTGTTTGCAGTTCTGCTTTTGTTTTGGGAATTTGTGGATGAAATTTGGGTCTTTTTGTGAGTTTTCCTTGCAAACAAACTGCCCTTTTTGTTTCAACCTTGTTTTTGGGACTCGTGGTGCCAAAAAAATACACAGAAGATATGAATGTTATCTTTCACGTTTTTTTTTACTATAATATAAAAATGATAAATCAGTATGTGTTACACCCTTGCTTGTTATCTGTAATGCCACATAGATTGCTTATACACTGCTGTAACTAGTGTGCATTTTCAGTGGTTTTAGTCGATGTATAAAACTGTTTTTGATTGTCCTATTAACCACCGCTCTTTGTTGTGCGTATGATGTAAATGAAAGATAACCTCTCCTATACCTCTGGTCTCCAGATGCCCATCAATGCCTCTAATGCCCTGACACTGGCACACCAGCTGCGTACATACACTGCGGAGGCCTCTGGTTTCACTGACACAGTGGATGTGCTGTACGTGGCCCAGATGATGGAGAAATTCATGGAGTACGTCGGGCAGATCAGAGAGGTGAGAGAGCCTAGGGGCTTCAGAGACTGCACTGTCCTGAGCAGTAGGCATGGGGCCGTGATCTTTTCCTGCAAAGAGACGTGATCTAAAACAAGAGATCCCACGAGAATGTAAGAACATGTACAGATGATAGGAGGTTGCTTCTTATGCTGTATTTTTATACCCCTCACCCTCTGTGGCTGAGAGCACCCCTGGGTCTGATTTTGCCTCTGTGTCGTTGTGTCAGCTGTCAGAGGTCCTGGTGGAGATGGGAAGCAATCTGATGCAGGTGGACGAGCAGATCCTGGCCAGGGCTCAGCGGGAAGAGAGCGCCTGCAGCTCCATCGTCCAGTCACTGGAGAGCATCGCCAGGTGGCAACTGCATGGCAACGCCCAGGACCTCTCCATGGTAAGGCCCAGCTGTCAGCTTGGTACCCCAGCACCACCCAGCTCCCTGCCTTATCACTCCCGGAAAACAAAACAAACACAGGAGTCCTGTGTGCTTTCCCTCCCTCTGATTTGTCTTCTCTTTGTTTCTCAAGAGCTCCCGGAACATTGCCATGGAGGCCTACCTGATCAAACCTTCCCACTACACGGGCCTGAGCTGCACGGCCTACCAGCGGAGCGAGGGGGCAGGGGCAGGGGCAGGGGGCAGCCATGTGGGGCAGGAAGGAGCAGAGCCTTCCCATGAGCAGCAGCTGCGTTTCCGCTGTACCGCCGGGACCCACAATGCATCACTGCACTCCTTCCCTCTCAAGGTAATCAGACAGTCTTTGGGTGTATTGCCCTTGTGTGTTATCATACTCCTCCTGCATGAAGGTAACCTGAGATCGGTTCTCTCCTTCCATGGTTATTAGATAACTGTCATTATTATTTGACTGTTATTATTTTATTTATTTAACTCTATTCCTTTGCAGATTTTGGCTATCCAAACCTCTCCTCCTGTTCTCTTACCTGCTGCGTGCCCATTTCCTCCAGGTCCCTGCCCCTTCTCTCCTACTCTGTCTTCTGTTCCCCTAACGCTTTATTTATCTGCTACTTTCCCTCTCTCCCTCACACCTGAAGAAGGCTCCACACCCAAGACATCGTGTCTCTTTTCATTTCCCTTCAGCAGGGACCTGTTCCTTTGCAGGAACGCAAGCTGACGCAGCTCCCTACTCGACTGTCTTCGATTCTTTGGCTGCGCCTTGGTTGTAGTTCAGCAATGGTGGTGCAGTGCAGTGATCAGACATTAGACGTGAAAGTGAAAGAACTCCGATCTTCGGATCACCCTCTCAGTCCTCCTGTCCCTCTGTCTCTGGTTCCAGAACAGCGTGGCCCTGGCGTCAGTGTCTCTCCCTCCCTCTCTCTTCCCACCGGCCGCCCCCCCGGACTGTAAGCTGCAGTTTCTGGCTTTCCGAACCGGACGTTTCTTCCCTGTCACTGGCAACTCCAGTGCCCTGGCAGACCAGACCTGGCGCCGCAGTGTCAACACCCCTGTCATCTTTGCTGGTTTGGGTATGAGCTGTTTGGATCTGTACAAAGTCCTGACATATTAAAACGAGCAGCCTTAGCACAGAGATAGTAATTGTGCACCACAATACCTAGAGCAGAACATGCTGACTCGTCACCATGTGACATACAGTAGGTTGGCCTGGTGCATCAGGTTTGGTGAAACTTTAACAGCTAAATGATTTGTATCTCGCGTTTCTCATGCAAGAATGTCATGGAGGGATGTATGTGAAAAATTAAAAAATCAATTGCAACATGACACATCTCTGTACTTCATACGAACCAAAGAGAGATCTCACAGGCGCTGCTCATGATGTATTTTGGCACAAGAAAAACAACTTTTGGAATGGGACGCAGCACAGCATGCACTGGGCAGGAGCATTTCAGCTTCTTGATGGCAGCCTCCATTTGTCTGTCCCTGTCTGTCAGATGGGTGTCAGATGTGGAACGAGTCGGAGCCCGTTGCTGTCTCCCTGCGCCACTCGTTCCTGGGCTCAGCCCCTGTAGCCGCCCACTGGAGCTTCAGTGCTGGGGACAGGCAGGGCGGCTGGAGCCAGGAAGGATGTCAGCTGGTGGCCAGCGACTCCACTGTGTCCACCCTGCGCTGTGCACACTTCAGCAACTACGCTGTCTTACAGGTAGGTAGTGTGTCCTTTCTCCCTCCCTTCTGGTCTTTCAAAACAAGGAAGTCCGTGGCAAATGAATGTATATCAGGGGCCAAAGATAGGATCAGTTAGATCTCATTCAGACTTCTGCAAGAAGTGCTTTAACAGCAGAGCTAGGCTTTTCAGAAATCGCCCTTCTCTTGGAACACTGAGCATCCTCTTCTGAAAGCTGCTAGGCCATTTGTCAAAGAATAATTTAAACTGTCCTGCTTATTTTGCTTAATCCGAAAATGGCCAATTCCTGCAGAAGGACTTTAAGAGAGGTATGTCCATTCTTTTGCTATGTATTTCATTCATTTCAGAAGACATATTTCTGCATCTCCCTGATACTGGTTTCAGAAATGCAGTGAGTATCCCAAAAGCATAGTGTACAAGCCAGGGCTGCTACATTCTGGATAAGACAGCAGGCCACTGCTGGTTACACTCGCACTTGGACAGTTAAGAGAGACCAGCTGACCTAGCCAGTGTATTGCTGGAGGATGGAGGAAAATCAGAGCATCCAGAGAAAAACCTAATTGTGAAAAGAACAAGTAAACTCCATAAAGAAGGCACCCTAGTCTGCAATTGAACCCAGGACATCACAAGTTTAAGATATCAGCACCAACTGCCATGCCACCCCACTGTATATTCATGTAGAACATTGTAAAGGTATAGTACTTTTATTAGTTAAGTGGAAAATAAGTACTGAGCTTAACATTGTGCTGTATAGGATCTGTAGCTAAATTGCAATATTGGAAGTGCAGAAATTCATGCACTGTAAATGTAAACAATCGTATTCTATTTGAAGCTTTATGATTCGAGGCAGGCTGTTGTCCAAACAACATTTGAAGCAGGCTCTTGTACAAACGGTACACCAAATATTTAACTTTTCTTCAACTTTGCACATGAATCTTTGTAAACCTACAGAAAAATAAGACGACAAGCTCCACATGTTCAGCAGCCAGTGCTGGCTTCTCTGCAGCTGCAGAGCGAGGTACCCCAGTCTCTTGTTCGTGCGCCCTGCGGCCCTGTTTCCTGGGCATGACGCTGGCCTGTTTCTCTCCAGGATCTGCCCGAGTTCCCCAGCCTCGCTGCAGTGCCGGTGGAAGTCCTGCACCCTGTGGTCTACACGTGCACGGCCCTGCTGCTGCTGTGTCTCTTCACGGTGATAATCACATACATCCTCCACCACAGGTACCCCTCTCACGCCTCGATGGGCCCGAATGTGCAGATGTAGACTCCAGAGCACACCCCTGCACTTGAGTGGTGAATTCATGTACTCCTCTCCTGGCATCCACCAGTATGGTTTATTGTGGTAAACGTGCAGGGTATTTGCAGTTTTCCCATGCTACCTTAAACCATGATTTTTTTCTTTAATTTTCATCTAATGTTTTTAAGGACATCAGGAACTTTAGAACTCCATGGTGGCATTTTTGTAGCAGCAAAAATAGCACTAGCATTAAAGAAAAACTGTATTTTACAACTTCACAATGGGACACACTTTTGCACATTGTCTAATCCCCACCCCACCAAAACAAATTAAATGCAATTACTTGTGCTTCAGCTTGGGGGACATGTTTCCACTAAGAAAGGTAGACTGTGCAGTATAAAGGTATTATCTACAGTATGTAATGATAACATGAAGCACTGTCTAACACGCCCTTTACACTCCTCTGTCATTCCCTTCAGCTCCATCCGCATCTCCAGGAAGAGCTGGCATGCTCTGCTCAACATGTGCTTCCACATCGCCATGACGACAGCTGTGTTTGCCGGTGGCATCACCCTCACTAGTTACCCAGTAGTGTGCCAGGCAGTAAGTCTGACCAAGTGATTTACAGCATGTCGTGGGAATGTTAGAGGGAAAAGACTTGTAAGCCGAAGGAGAGGTTCGCCAATAAATTCATGGAAGACAGTCAGAACACTATGACCAATATCTCTGAGTAAAAAGTGAGAGTATCTTTTCCTCATAGGGAATAAATAGTACAGAACTGTTCTTGGTTCTCCAGGGATTTAAGGATTAATGATTTATTCCTCTTTTAGGCATATAGAAGATTAATATATTTTGGCGTATAGGAGTTAAACTGCTTTGGCATTCTCCAAAGAGCTGAAGAGTGGGCAAGTCTGTTCGACCTGGAAGGAATCTTGATTTCATTCACTAAGTGAAATCTGTCAAAGCTTTCTGGAGAAACCCCTAGTCGGACTGCCAGAACCCCTCGTGTGTTCATGTAGTAAGGTCCTGCACTGATGGTCACTTTCCTGTCACTCTTTTCACTGGGGGAGCTTTGATCATGGCCGACGTTCTGGATCTGATCAAGGACTGTGTAAAACGCCCCCGCCTCTCTCCTCCTCTCAGGTGGGGATCGCTTTGCACTACTCCTCCCTGTCCACGCTGCTCTGGATCGGGATCAGCGCCCGGGTCATTTACAAGGAGGCGGTGTGGCAGTCACCACGGCAACCGGAGGACGAGCTGCCTGTCCCCCCCACGCAGCGCCCCATGCTCAGGTCAGTGATGTCATCAGGCACCCATCAGGACCCATGGGCAGCGTGGGCAAGTGATATAGCTGCACGTGACCGAGTGTGGCAGGAGGCAGCACGGCCCCAGGACAAGAAATAAAAACGCTTACAAAGCATCGTGCTGCAAAATTCAAAAATCCTCCGTAAAGCAAAAGCATAGAGAAACACCATGTGGACATTCAAAAGCATAATATGCCTAGGGGTGGCAGTGGGAGGCATGTCTCTTTGAGGAGAGGAATGTACAACGAATGGATTAGCTGAGGCAACGAGATGAGGATCATAAATCTTGGCTGGGTGCCTTTGCTGTCACCCATTCCGCACTTCTGTTTGTGACCTCCTGCTGTGGAGCTGACCTTTCACCTTTCCCAACTCTCCTCTTGCACCCCACTCGATTTCAGGGTCACATTTCTAATGTCACTGGCCTGGGGGGGGGATTATAACCCCCCGCTAAGATATCCTACCATTCTGTAACTTGACAAAAACGGTTCTGCAAGAATACAGTGACAGTGGAGGCCATTGTGACACGCTACAAAGGTAAAAGTGGAAACCTGAGAACTAGCATGTGTTAGTCACAGGGCTGCCCATGGTTATTAGAACACAACAGCTGTAGACCACTGAAAGGAAGCTATTGGCAGTTAGAATGCTTTGGAGTTCTCCAAAGAGCTGAAGAATGGGCACGACTGTTCCAGCGGGAACCCTGATTTCACCAAGTGAAATCTGTCCAAGCTTTTCTAGAGAAACCCCTGGTCTGACTGCCAGCACCCCTACTGTGTTCATATGAAAAGGTGATAAGCTACTTCTTCTGCTCAGCTATGAATTAAATAGAATTCCAGTGCAGTAGTGCCTTACTGTAATAGCTAATCTTGGTAAGTCACAGTACCTTAACAAAAGCATAAGCAACACTTCTCCTTTCCTCCTTTTTACTACGTTAACAATACATACTGTATAATAGTGATAACTGAAGGAGGGCAGAGTTTTCTCCAGTAGAGATAAGAAGTTGTAAGAACTGAGGTAAGTAACATTAATACTGCTCTGCTTTCCTCCTCTGTGTTCTTCTCCTCACCCTCTTGTCATTATGCCCTTCCTCTTCGCTGCCAATCTCTGCCATTTCTCCACCTCTCCTCTGTCCCCCTATCAGGTTCTACTTAATCGCAGGAGGAGTGCCTCTGATCATCTGTGGAATCACCGCAGCTGTCAACATCAACAACTACGGTGACGGCAGCCCATAGTGAGTCACTTTTACACACTGATACTCAGGCACCTAGCAACAGTGTGTTTAGAATTAGTGCCTACTGAGATTTAGTTCCAGCTAGGAAGAACATAAACCCAATCAAATCAAGTGTTTTAATTCATGCATTAAGTTAGCAGCTCTGAATTTACAGCAACAATTTCCGGAAAGGTTCAATTCTTAGCCTCCTATAAGCCTAAAAAAGGGAAAAAAATCACTCATCCTTAAAACTCAAGAGAATTATGAACCATTTATTCCCTATGAGGAGAAGATAATTTCACTTTTCACTTAGATACTGTATATTGGTTATAGTGTTGTGAGTGTCTTCCGTGAATTTCTTCTTCAGCTTACAAGTCTAACGTTTTTTGTTTCTGCTTTTCCCCTAACAGCTGTTGGTTGGTGTGGCGACCGAGCCTGGGTGCCTTTTTTGTCCCAGCAGGCTTTGCAGTTCTGGTGAGCTGGGCCTACTTCCTTTGCACTATCTCCTGCCTGCACGGTCCGAGGCATCAGAGTCACAAAGATCTCCCTGGGTCATCGTCTTCCAACTCCTCACCCCTTCCTGAGAGTAAGCCGGCACTGGGAGGCAGCGCCAGTCTGCTCTCTACAGACTCTGTTGTTGGTGCTATGCATACCGGGATGGCCTTGGAGGACCAGTATTCTTTGAAGGCACAGTTCTTGGCAGTGGTGACCACACATGTTCTGTATGTGGCACTGTGGAGCTGTGGGGCACTAGCAGTGTGGCAGGGAGGGAAAAGCCAGCTGTTGTTCAGTTGTATGTATGGAGTGGCTACCACAGTACTTGGCATCTTCCTGCTGGTGCACCATTGCCTACGCAGGCTTGACGTCCAGACCACCTGGTTGAGATGCTGCCCAGGTTACCACCGCTCCCAGCCTATACCAGCCTATCTGCATCCTTGTACTGCTGGCACAGGAGCACAGACCAACACTTCAGAGCGTGGATCTCAGATCTTTGTTGGCTGTCTTCCTCCGGGGGAGCCCCACAACTCTTCTTCAGCAAGATCTTCCTCCACCCCAAGTGGAATCAGTAGTCTGTCTGGTCCAGGACCCTGCAAGCTCACTAACCTGCTACAGGTGGCACAAGACAACACCAACAATGCCACCCGTACCCCCAGTGCCACCAACACCAACACCAGTACCAGCACAGAGAATAACGTCAAACATGCTAACAACAATCTGCTGTCAACAGCAGGTTCTGTAGCCCCTGGTCAACAGCAGAGAAGAAAGGTGGGCAACAGGACTAAGCAAGGGGCATCTGGTCTGTATCACCATCGAGGGGAGGGCAGGGGACATTACCGTCTAAAAGCTCTGCGTGGTGGAGGAGGAGGGGGCAGCTTGGGTGCCTTGGCGCCTCTGGGTGTGGAACAACTCACCACTCCCCAGCTAGGCCACAAACATGCTTCCAGTGAGAACGGGAGCATCCACAACAGCCAATCAGAAAGCCACACCAGTCCACTGGCCAACGGGTGGCGGGTGGGAGAGGCGGCCGCTACCAGCTTCTCTGAGGGCAGTGACGGGGGCAGCAGCGGCAGCCGACAGAAGCCCTTTCCGCTGCTGCCCTCTGTAGCCAGCAGGGTGGCAACGCAGGGAGCTCAGAGACGCAGCGCCAGCCGGGATAACCTCAAGCTGGCGGCGGCCGCTGAGAAGGAGGCCAAACGCTGTTCCTTCCCACTCAACAGTGGCAACGGGAACTTCTCCCCCGGGACCAGTCAGAATGGGACACTGAAAGGTTCAGGGCTGGAGCTGGACACAAGTGGGACAGAACATTCACAGGTGTCAGTGGGCATGAAGAGTGGCATCTGGAAGAGTGAGACCACTGTCTGAATGACAGTCATCTCAGAGCAAGACTCTTGGACGTTTTAAATAAATCGGGCTGTTTCAGCCCACACTGTTCACCTATATTGTGGTCACGGTCATGAACCACAACCAGTCAAGGGAAAAGGAACTACAGAATCCCTTTCAATCCACCAGCACTGGACAATTTTGTAGAAACAGATTGATATCTATATAATCAGTTAAGGAAAGATGTCTGTGAATCTGATATGAAACCATTGCATTTAGCTCTGTGCAGACTTGCCTTTCCACTGTTTCTGTGAAGAATTGCCCCTATATCCGTCCTGAAGTCATCACCAAGATGTACCTTCAGATTTTGGTCTGTGTGACCACATTTTGATCCTGGATTCAGGATTTTGAGGACATGGTTCAACGGTATATTCTGAAGGTTATATCTTTGCTCCAAGTTAAAAAGATTCACTGGTTGGTCCTCGTTGCTCTAGCTGAGAAAGCACCTGACTTTGAATAACAAATGATTGGAACGGTCAGTCCTCTAGACTCAATCTGCCCTCCATCCATTTGTTTTAGCTTGTCTGTGTAAACTCTTTAGAGTCTCTGACACATACAGGGAGGTGCTGAGGAGGGAACTTATTGAAATGGAATGAAAACTAAATCCAAACATTTTGCGGAAAAGAATGATGGCTGAAAAAACGAAAGCTGAAGTTCCTAGTTTGTGTTCCCAGATTCGAGAATAGCTGATCCATGAACTTCCTTCTAAAATTCTTTACTTCTTTACACATTTTCAAGAACTTCCATACATCTGGGATAGCAAGTGTTAATATCAATATGACATTTCATTTTAAAACAGAAAGGAGATCTCAGAAGGCCTCCTTTCTTGTGTATTAAGGCACGTCAGATGAAAGGGAAACTAAGCGTCTGTTTTGCAAATATTGTATACACATTTGGGGTCCCTAAGTGGTTGGTGGAGTCTGAGCATTGCTGTAGATAGATATGAACAAACAAGAGAGAACTTCAATTAGATTCTAAGTGGACTGACAAAGAGAAACTACACCTCCTGACCCTTCTATATCTCTGCCCATTCCCTTGCCTAGGTAACAAACAATGCTATAAGTAATAAGAGCGATTTCAACTTTGAGGGTGTGCATTCATACATTAGAATTAATTGGTTTACTGACTGTAGCTACAAAAGAATCTAATACAGTTAGTGGGAAGAATAATGGTAACAATTCCAAATACCTGACAACTAATATTATACAATGATTTGCCTAGAAAAGGGAAATAGTTTATTCAGAAAGGGATAATGGCAATTAGAGCATTGCACAGGATACTGTATGTATCACAATCCAATGTCTCTCAACAGGGCATTTCTAATGGCAAAACATTTTTGGAACTTTGGATAAATAGCAATGTAACAACCCCTCCTGCCAAGAAGCTGACAATCAGAGCTACTTTGCTAGTTACAGTACTGCTCAGGTCGACTCACTGTGTTTGCGGTGTGAGAGCAGCCTATAGGAACGCTACAAATAATCAGGAAACATACTGTACCTGGTCTTCTGATGCTTGGCTTTACTCAGCGAAGGAGGTCGTAATGGGCTGTCACTGCTCTAATGAGGCAATGTCTTCATCCGTCTCTGTTGTGCATTATTATAGAGATGGTGGTTTTCTATAAGGGAATGAAGAAATATTAGTAATCCATGGATTTTTAACTCCTGATTTGCATAATTGGACAAGTTAAAGCTTTTCCTTGATCTTAAGAAGATGGTTAGTTAGATACACCTATCAAATCTGCTGGATGCGCCCGTTGTCAAGTATGTATATACACTTTTATTAAGTAAAATGGATTGGGAGACTCCCGGAAGGATTCGAACAGGGCATTGGGAAACTGAGCATTGTTTCTACAATTCGAACAGAAGCCCTTGCAAGGGGCAGAAGGCAGAGAGATAAGATTGAGTGAGCTTCCCTGCATTGGGGTGAAGCAACCTTGTCAAGATATCAGCTTTTATTTAGGAATCAGTTGGCTGCTCTCCTTATCTCCTACAGATGTGCTCTTTCTGTTATACAAGGAGCCTCCAATTCTGGTTCTGGAGGGCCAGAGTGTCTACGTTTTTTCAGTCAAGCTGGACACTTAACAATCTCAATCAAATTATTGACATGACTGGACCAGTTTTACCAACTGCTCTCAGGTCTTATTAGGTGTATGACATACCAGTCCTCTAGGGTCATGACTGGGGACTCCTGCCTTATACATATGGAACCAAGCTCCTGCTGTTTGGAACTGAAGGAACCATACCGCCCCCTGCTGGAAGCAATGGTGCAGTTGTCCTTGCAGTGGCAACTGAAAGGATATGGAATTAAAATCAATGGACATTTTCTACAGTTGAACTCCCCCCCCCCGATCTGAAAAGGTTTTCCAGATCTCTTTAAAGCAACAACACAATTAATCTAATAACCAGTTGGTTTAGCTAATTAAGTACTGGATATGAATAAAAACCTGCAGGCACAGCAGTCCTCTAAGACAAAAATTGGATAGCCCTGCCTTAAACATTTATTTTTTGTGTACCATGATTGTTCTTTACAGAAAGATAACTCCTCCCAACAGCTATTAAATCCAGCAACTGACAAAGCTATGTCATTTCTGAACTTCCAACATGTCATTGCAGGCACTGCCTTATTTCAGCCATGTCATACTCCACTCCTACAGGGCTGATGGGTTGTCAGACATTGCCCTCATCTCCGAACACTCTTTACTGGAGTGTTTTTTTTACTGTTTTGTTTTCTTATTGTACATCTTGAGTCCCATGGTGGTCTTGTACAGTCGATCCCTGAACGATTTGAAATGTAGAGCCCATAGAAAACAGCCTTTCTTGCAGCTTTAAATTAAAGTTAAAACATGTCCAATCTGTCTAGTAAATGGGTTTCATCAAATGATCTGAAAAATCAGAAGTTCTTGTATTCCTTATGGAATGGTGTTTGACACTCCTGTCTCATAGAATGTTGCTGCCATTGATGTTTACATAATAAGCATGCATTAATATGCAATTTGTATACACTCCTATAAAGCTGTAGCGTTAAAACTCTTAGTAGGCAAAATAGGGCACTTGCGGTATTCTGTATTGCTGCAGAACACTATTCTGTCACCTGTAATTATATAGCTGATCCTTGCTTAGGTTAGTCAAGCAGTGTTTTATGAAGCCAGTCTGTTCAGGGAAATTATCGTGCCAAAGATTTTTGTTTTTATTATTGTTTGTTTTGAAGATGCTAAATAGCTTGATTCATTTGCAAAGCAAAAACAAAATGTAAATATATTTTTTAATTCATTTCTTTTTTATTGGCCATGTCAGCCTTGGAATCTCCCTTTAAAACTCCGGTCTCTGGTAGGGCTGCAGAAGAAAGGAAAAAGTCATTTAAACAACCTACATTATTACAAGCTGTTAAACTCTTCACCCTGGCATGGAAACCATTTGGTATAGAAACATGCTGCAGCTTTGACCCTCTTTACTTGCAAACTACTGTTTCATTGAACATGTTAACTTAGAGAGTATTTTTCTTTGATAGGTACCACTGTGTCTTCACTACATGCTCTGAAAGTGTAGTTTGGCTTAGAAACAATATCCATCCTGACTTTGACAGGCATTCGGAGAGGGCCAGAGAGATTTTTATTCCTGCTTCAAGGGTCTGGATTAAATCGAAATTTCAACTTAATCACAAATTCTAGGTGCCAATTGATGGGTGCTTTCTGTTAGGCAGTCTCCTGCCTGCATCTACTCAATGGACAACCTCCAGAAAGTTTCAGGATTTAAATTTGACACTGGCAGATGTCTCCAAGATTGTACAGAATATTGGCCAAGGTCTCAGTTACATCATTGATCCAGCAACAAATATTTAAAGTTCTACCAAGATGTTTTACATTGGATGATATATAATACAGCCTTGATCCAGTTTTTCAGTATCTGCAGCCCCCTGGCTCTGAGTTTCAAACCCTCGATTTAAAGTATTTAAAAATTAACAACTATAGAAGGAAGAGTACACGTCATTATAATGGAGGATTCAGGTTTCATTTAATTTGTTTTACTTCAGCTCTCATTTCATTAAAGCCACAGAGTTATGTTATTGAACTGCTTTATGAGCTCTTAACTGAAAACTCAACAAAAAAAAAGGAAAATTTAACCGACCATAAAATTGAAAAATCTATGGTTTTGTAGTTCTCATTTCTGGGTGAACAGGGGGAGATTTCAAGATTAAAGTGCGTATTTATATTTTTTACCTGAAGACAATTCATTATGTATATTAATAATAAAGCATTTTTATATAATATATTTCTTCTAGAATCCGGACAGTGCCTTATAAAAGATTTGCTTTGTCGGTTGTTTATTTCAAAATAAAGATTTTTTTAAGCTATGTATGCATTGTGTCACTGAGAAACTTCCTCCCTCCCATCTTTTGTTTATTCTGAATGTTTTTTAAAAAGCAATACTTGAAACTGAGCACAGATTCTTGAATTCCACAACATAAGGCGGGCTAGAATGTTAGGTTGTATGTTTTGAACAATTCGCTCTTTCCCCGCTATCAGTGGGAACCTCCCCCTGCTGTAAACAGACGAAACAGCTCCTAATAAGGACCTGCTCTTAGCAGCAGCAGCGCTTAAAGCCTCTACCGTCTGTCCGTGGCACCACAGATCCTAGACGTTTAATGTTCCATATAAATTAAATCAAGATAAGCCCGTAATGTCAGGACAGCTAGTGTGAGGGTCCCAGCGTAGCGCCAACATCTGTTGAGCTATAGGGAAGACCAACCCCACAGACCCCCTTCTGTTACAGACAGAAGTCAAGACCACAATTATCATTTAGTAAGACAAAAGACCAAATTAATAAGGAGCCTCCTTATTTTAAGAACACCGGACAAACCAGAAAATAAAACGTCAAAACTCATCCACATCCGGGCACGTCCAGAACAGAATACAAAACGGGCCCACGGCGCCCCCTAGGAAAGCATCCCATTGAAATTGTAAAGTGTTTGCTGCGCTATGAAGGAAATGTACTTTTCGATGTATCGATACAATGCAATTAATCGTGTATGTACTGATTTCCTCATTTAGAGAAGGGCGCAATTAGTAATTTGATTCTTGACAAGACCGTATCAATTAAAGATGAACGACACTGCAATTAAAACCGAAATACCGTTTTAATCAAAGTTTAGAACCCCCCCCATCGGAATTAAAAACTCACTGAACGTTAATTTTGTATTAAAAGCTAAGCATAGCCTGGAAGGGCGTAGATGTACGTATGTGAGTGCTGGGGAATAATACTACGGCGAAAGTTTCACCTTTAGGGATTTTGTGCAGTGCTTGTAGATCCGGCTAGATTTTTAATTGAAAGGTCAGTCACAATTGTATAACCACTTACATCCTGAAACACATATTTTCTTTTTACCCTGGCCTCATTGAGTTGCATAAAAGCGTGAAAAAAGGCACATAATTTGTCAATTGTATTTGCCTTTCGCGGTAACGACCACTTTTTCACCATTTAAGGCCGTATTTAGAATCTGACACGGAGGACAGAAGATGGCGCTGGTGTCTCAAAATTGCGGGCAGTCGGTTCCCTTCATGATGTGTGGTTCACCGTGACTAAAAAAATCTGAAATCTTATTTTAGTGGTTTTATTTGCTGTGCTTTTTTGTTGTAGACAAAAAAAAAAGGCAATAGTAAAAAAAAGTTAAGAAAGCGTGTTATTTTTAGCAAGATCATGCGGCTTCGTCTGGGGGTGATGGCGTTTCTTGAATTTACGATGGTAACGTATTGACCAAGCGACTTTATGTGAATGGAGAGCAGTTATTCCCTGACTCGATCTTTCTGCTGGCCGGGTCACAAAAAAAAAGAATAAGCTCACGACTCATTATGTTCGTCCTAAATAAAAACTACAGTATTTCACAGTCACAGGACAGTGTGTCTTTCCACCTTAATAGGAGCCTCTCGACTGTCCAGTGAGAGCGCTTGTCTTTCAGAAATGATAAATTGTAATTTAATCTCTTACTACTTTTTAAATGCTTGTCGTTTTATTTATTTAACCACGTAAATCGAATGAGAGCAAGCAATAATAACTTGGACAGCATCCATGGTTTCAGCAGAAAAGTTACCGGGACAAATTGAGTGCGCTAATGGTCAAGGTGTGCCGACAGCTCTGTGCTCCCGTATCTTGAACCCAGGATACTCCATAAGGATAGCCTTCATCCATCCCTGTACCTTGAACAGTCACTCACAGACTCTCTCACTCCCTTTGGAAATTTCAGTGGAATGTATAGTACACAATACCTAGGACTAAATCTGAGACTTTTGGTGCCTATGTCTTTTCCGTCGCTGTTCCTTTGTTATTTAATATTTCCTCTAACTCCTGCAGAGACAAATTCTTTGACTGTCTTCAAATCTAAACTCAAAACTCACGTTTTTACTAGGACATATGTCTGATTGCCCTACATTCTATTATATCCTGTATTTAATTCTATTATTATAGATATTATACGAAACCAAAATTAACTAATAATAAATCAGGTGGGCAGCTGCGTCAGCATGCGTAGGCTGCAAAGGGACAATAGGTTTATTCCATGCTGAAAAGAGAAGAAAGAAAACGCAATGTTTCGGCCGTGGAGTCTTCTTCAGGTGTGAGAGAGACAAGGCAGTAGGCAAAGGTAGTGTAGTGGGAGAACAAAGGCTGGGAGGGAGGAGGGGTGAGAGGCGGGAGCAGGGGACAGAAATCAAGAGGTGTGAAGTCAGGATAGGTGTCGAGAGGTGTGAAATGAAACTTCCAATGAATGGAGAAAATGTAGTAGAATAGTAGTCTGTCGTTAAGAGAAGGGGGAAGGTGTGGTCCTAGCTGCAGGATAAGTTTGGCTTCGGTGGTCTTTCTGATGTATGAGTTCGGAAAACCGTCTTTGAGAACACAGACGGAGAGATTAGAGTGGTCGTGGCCATCAGAGGTGAAATGAGAAACAATGGGCTTGGAGTAGATCTTTAATCTTCACAGCCCTGACGTGTTCTCTGAAGCGGTCTCCGAGTCTCCTTCCTGTTTCTCCAATGTAGATGGCTGGACATCTACTGCAAGAGATACAGTAAAAAAGGTTGCTGGAGGTACAAGATGCCATCTGGGTGATCCGGAATTGTCCTGAGGGGCCTTGAATGAGTGTGGTGTTGGATGTGTACTTGCAGGTGATACAGCGAGCTCTGTTCACCTGAACTACTATACTGGAATGTTAGGGCCCACACAGACCGCAGGTTGAGCGCCCCCTACTGCCCCCACTAACACCTCTTTCAGTAGCAACCTTAGTTTTTCCACCTTTAGTTTTTTGCTGCTTGAATACAGCGATGAAATCGACAATACGCCAACTCATTTTACAAACAAGCCTGTTTCCTAAGCAGATACGCGTCGAAATGAATGGTTGACATATTTCTCTATATTTTCCTAACAGTATTTATGATTATATAATTTCAGTGCAGATTATAATTATAGACTTACATCCACGCTTTACCTGTACCGTAATGCTTGTCATCGTGTTTAATCTCTTTAACAATTATGTTTGTGCAAACTTATCACTTTAGTTTTTTTACGCTCAGTTGCATTTCTTTAAACCCGAATGGAACTTCGCTTTTAAACACGCAGGTCATTGTGTTACAATGACGTAATGCCTGTTGCCGAGCAATTTGATCCCTGATCTTTACCTGCTCCGGACAATAGCAACCTGTTGTAGAGCATTTCCACCAATCACAGAAGGAAAAGGTTTGATTGATCGGTAATTGGCCAATAAGCAACTTCGTATTGGGCAGATGGACGGGAGAAGGTCGAGGTGGTGCGTGATGAAGGAGGAAGTTTAGTATTGACTGTGAGTTAATAAAACAAGAGGTAGCACTCGAATTACTGAGACTAAGGCGAAATGCGATAACTGAAAGGAGCCGGTATTCTAAAAATGTCAATATATTTTTTTTAAAGCCGGAATGAAAAGACCTGCTTTCTAATGAAATGTTGTGGGCAGCGAATGGTAACTATCGATGAAACGACTCTCGTTGAATAAGCTGTACACATGGTAACTTTAGCAGCTGTGGACTGATGACCTGAGTTTGCTTAAGGTAGCAGTTTCGGTAAAAAAAAACCCGTTTAATTAATAAATCCTATTTACAAGAACGAACGTGGATGCGAAGCGGGTTACAGGCAGCAGTTGCGGAGGCTGGACATATATCGTGTAGCAACTGTTATTACCACGAATGTGTTTATGACGAGTATAGACTTTCCCAGGAAAAGAACAAGACGACCCCGGATAATTTCCTTCGAAGGTAATGCTGTTTGTTAGGAAAAAAAGTTGACAAAAAGAAATTTCGGGCTTTGAAATTCGCTTATAGCAACGCGCTAGTGAAAAGTACTTTGGGGCTTTACACGACAAAACGCAGAAAATAGACGAGTCGGTCGGTGCGGTACTGAACAAGTGCGCGGTGTAGCGTACGTTAAAAATATTCAAAGGTGCGAGGGCGACAAAATATTCAACATATTTTTAGATAGTGACTTTTACGTAAACTGCTCCAAGGAGGAGTGTTTTATGATAAGGTCACGTCATTGGTGTCGCTGAGGAATTTCAAGATTAAGCATTCCAGTTCGTGGTGTTTTCAAAACACTACAGCTAACGTTATCGCATTTTTTTAAGGAGTGGCAAAGGGTTGTGAAACATCCCAAGCCGTGCCAACTACAGACTTCGTTTGCGACTCGAGACAGAGAGAGGACCAGCTCGCCTTGGCACGGACACGGCGATACCTAGAAACTCGGGACAGTTCCCTTTGAAGTGCCCTCCGTTCAGCCTCTTCTAGCGACAGGTTTCGTTCGCCCGACCCCCGGACACGGGCCATGTCTCTGGCGGAGCAGAGCCAGCAGTGGTACCCCACCACCGTGCAGGTGACGGTGCTGCAGGCCAGGAACCTCAAAGCCAAGGGCAAGAATGGCACCAACGACGCCTACGCCATTATCCAGCTGGCCAAGGAGAAGTACTCCACCTCGGTGGTGGAGAAATCGCCGATGCCGGTGTGGAAGGAGGAAGCCACCTTCGACTTGCCCATGTTCCACCAGGGCAACGAGCAGCGATGCACCCTGTACATCGTCGTCATGCACCGGGCACTGGTGGGGCTGGACCAGTTCCTGGGGCAGGCGGTCATCAACCTCGTGGAGCTGCAGGAGAACAAAAACCGCAACAGGACTGAGTAAGTCTCCAGACTGTTTCGGTTCAGGTGTTCCTGCTGATCTAGCCAGCCTAAAGAAGCGTCTCCAGAGTTCTTGGATCAAATCTGAAACTCTTGCCCTCTTCTCCATGCCGACAAGTGCATCTTGCTGGGGAGTTGAACTCTGTGCTTTCAGAACATGTAAAACAGCCTGATTTTTTTCTCCCTCTCCTTTCTGTTGTCTGCCAAGCCCGTGCAAAAAGTTGCAATCTGTCCGGTATAGAAAACCTTTTGACCTTTGTTCTCACAACTGGTCTCTCTTCACATTTCTAAGAACTTTAACTGCTGTAGGTTTTTTTTTTTTTGCTGGTTACTTGCCTTAAGTCCTGAAGTGTCCCTCCTCACTTTCTGGGAAATAGAAATGTGTAAAGTGAAGAAGAGATGTCTGTTCCCCTACGGAGAAAGAACTTTCTTTTGTATCCCAAAAGAAAAGCAAGTTGTACTTATTTTGAGAACTCATGAGTAAAAGGAATTTGTTAGCCCTTTTCGGAATACATAAGTAAAAGATTTATTTAATTGATTTAAAGACTGTAAGTTGAGGAATTGGCTTGATTTCAGTTTTCCAACTGAAAGTAGTATGTACCTGTTAAATTGAAACTGGCTGTCCACAAGTATGTTATTTATATAAAGGAACTTAAACCTTTTCATTTACTAGTTGTTCGTGAAGGTAAATTGTATAATGCAAAAATAGAGTTCTTTAAGAATTTGTTTTTATGCCGCAATACGTGAGAGGATATATATTATGTTAGCGTTCATAATCCTTGCTGTTTTGCTTGTCTTTTCTTAAACTGTCTCAATTGTAGTATGCACAGTACTGTGGTGTGCCTCTGGAATCCATGAAGCGTTTGAGCAGTTCTAAGAAATGTTCCTTGCATATTCCTAAACTGTGCCATCAGACATTAGCCTTCCTTCCAAGAAAGGTCATCTTCAGTGGGGGTGGGTGGAAGAGCTATGAATATTTGAAAAGGCAAATATAAACAGAGGGGAGGTCCATTTTTATTGTGATAATTACCAGTAATTGGAAAAGGGCCCCCACCTCTTTTAATCTGATTATAGTTTCGACAGTACTCGGCGGCATGACAGTGACTTGACAAGCTACAGAAGCTAGAGTCGTCCCCTAGTGTGAAAACTTCCTTATCGCTCACTGTTGTTTGATTGTTTTCTACACCCATTACTCCTGCTTTATTTGCATTGTAAAGTTTTTAAACCTTTTTCCGCCCAGTCCTGCTTTGGGGGATGAACCCATGACAATGCCGAAGAAACGACTTGGGGACTAGCATTAAATGTTAAAGCGTTTTGCTTTTGGTGCTAGTGATTAGCTACTCCCACGAAGATATTGTGAGAGAATGGCAGCAGCTAGCCAGCCATGTTGTTGAAGCCAATACCCTGATATCAACCTTATTTTTCACTAAATGGCTGGCTGAGATCCTGTGATCAATTAATTGCTTTGTACCAAAATGGCTAGATGTTCTAAGTGGCCTCCTTTCATTCTCATGTTTTTAAGCTCGGATGTGGACTTTGCTTCAAAACATCAGAATTGCTGGAGAAAATGGTGTTTGTCTCTGCAGATGGTGGGGAGTGGTGTGACCTCAAGCCCCAGTCTAGCTGGGGGAATATTTTGTTGTTTTAATGTAGTATCACGTTTCCATTCAAAGTCTAAGATAGACCTGCTGTTATAAATATGGATTCTAAATATTTCTCCTTCATTTTTATCAGCAATTATTGTTCCCTCAGTTAATGCAGTTGGCTTTACTCTACATATGGAGATATCTCCTCTTATTCAGGCTATTACATTTTTTTACCTTCAAAGCATTTCTTTATATTAATGGTGTGTATTTCTCCTCCTTAAACTCGTTCCTAGACTGTGAGTCTAATGGAAAAATGCAAGTTGTAAAAATATCTTCCTCAGTGGGTGTGATTTGAGTGTATTGCCAAACCTCAGTATTACTCATTATGTCAGTATCGATGGAAAAGCAGACTCGTTGTTCTTATTTTAACATGAGTTGCTGGGTCATTCACTGTCACAAGGTTTGGTTTTGTGAACAAATTGGTTCTTGGTATAACAGGAATTTGGAGCAGTTTGAATTTGAAACCGACATCGTCGGTCTTCTCCAGAACTCCTCAAGCTCGATAATGAAGGCAGTGAGGAGTGGACGTTTTCTGTTGCTCCTGGTTGGCACCTTGTTACGTACTGTAACAATGTTTCTTGCTCAGTTGCTCCATCAGTCAGTAGGAGAAGGCTCATTAAGCTCCAAGGCTGACTGCTTACTTGCAAATGGCTTCTTTTAAAGCAGAACAAACTGCTACCAAGGAATTCCTGGAATTTGCCTGTACTGTACGTCACCTTTTATCTTGGATACTGGTTTCTGTATTTATGCACAAATGTATACAATAATGTCTGCCCACTCCCTTATTCTGCACTTTTTGGCCTATTGCCTGGATTTCTGACTCTTTCTGTGACAGTGTCATCCTTGCTTTAGATTATCTGCCAAATGAGAGTAAAAGGCAAAACTGAACAAACACATGCGTGATAAATGCCTCCCCCCTCTGATATATGTAATAGCTGTCCATGACTTTTGACGTGGTTAGTGGCTATGTCTTACCCCCAAAAGGAGATTTTTTTAAAAAAAAGTTTCTCAAAGCAGATCCAA
Source organism: Lepisosteus platostomus (assembly GCF_059453375.1). Classification (NCBI taxonomy): domain Eukaryota; kingdom Metazoa; phylum Chordata; class Actinopteri; order Semionotiformes; family Lepisosteidae; genus Lepisosteus; species Lepisosteus platostomus. The sequence continues at coordinate 5,952,673 of NC_142613.1, forward strand.
ATATTACTGAGGGATGAAGGAATATTTGTTGTATCTGGGGTTACTGAAGTATCCAGAAAACTCAAGGAAACGGTGTTGCTCTATGTGCGTGAGGCTTCACAGAAATGTAATGATAGAATAGAATATGGTGCTTAATAAGCCAGGCAGTGCAATCCAGAGTGCAGAGCACACACATGTCCAAAACAGTCAGGTATCGGAAGAAGGCAGGGAGGAAGATACCTGATTGTTTTGGACATGTGTGTGCTCTGCACTCTGTATTGCAGGGTCTGATGAAACAGCAGGGAGTGTAGTCCCGCCCTGCTGTACCATGGCTCCTGGGTAAGGACGATGCCAAATGCACAGCCTGACAAAACAGTGATATTCGAATTCCTCTTCTGCTGTGCCAGTCCCGCGATATTCATTTCCTGTCTCCTCCCGTCTCTGGTGTCTGGCACAGACCCTGCTGTCAACAACAAAAAGGAGCCCCTGCATTCAGGGTTTTTCCATCTGTTCATTGAAATAAGGTGAACACCTCATCTGGTCATTTGTTGTCCCTGGCACAGAGAAGGGCATTCAAATGACATTTTCACTGTGTCAGCTCACTAACAACGTGCCCACAAGCTTCCTCTTGTCAGATTAAACCCATGCTGAGTGACGAGGGCATTGTATGTCATTCACGAAATAACCTAGCAACAACAACAATGTAATAGCTGGGGCTACTTCCATTATTGTTAGAGTTGAATCCTTTTTAACATGTACATCAACAGGTTGGTTATTTCTGTAATGACTGGTCTGCAGATCTGCTAATGGGTTTTTGCTCTGTGCTCAAAGCTGCCTTTGATGCTACCTGCGTGTGTAAGGTGCCAGGATGGCCTGAGCCCTCAAGGCACTGTCACTGTGGGCAGGGTAGGCCAACGCCTGGGAGAGGCTCTTTGCTTTTAAAAACGCAGCTAGGTTGAGATTTAACTTTCCTCACGTCTGAATGCCTCTCTGCGTCATGTGGGATATTTTTGCAATCATGTGCCGTACATAACGTGTGACTTTTGAAAAAGCAATTTTTGCATCACGCAGCAGTGTAATGGTTATTTCAGCCCTGCAGGTCTTTTGTTACCATGAAGGAATACAGCTCCCTTGATTTGACCTTCATTCTTCAAGCTGAGAATTTTGACATCATCCGCAATGTAAACAAAGCAGACCCAATGACTTCTTTTTCTGGAGGACTGCCAATTTGGGCAGGTGAGGTGAATCAAAGGAGATGTAGTCTGACTTTTGAGCTGACGTAGATAATACAAACTGCAGTATAGCAATAATGCAGTCATGGGCTCACCTGATTGTACTGACACTGCTGTGCTTAGTTTTAAGCGGAGGATACTTGCACAAAAAGGAAATGCAGGAACAATAAATTGTTCTGGAATGTGTAATTACTGTAATTGCTCACCACCACCTGTTCCTTCCTCCCTTCACGTGTCGTAGTGAAATCATCTGCTGCTGTGAGGGTCCAGTTTCTGATGCTGAAATACAGAGGAAACGTTGACAAGTAATTTAAAAGTCACAAGGCATGTTTCAGGGTTTAATCTTGAATCATAAGGAGTGTTATCTCTGCTGTCAGTCCCCCCCATAAATACAAAACGGAAGCCTATTTTAATTCATAGACTCAAGTGTTTTGAATGCTATAGTAATTATTTTAATTTCTGTGGTTTATAATGTGGTCCCAGCCAGGGTTGATGTCATATTAATATGACCTTGCTCAATGCAGTGTTTTTTTTTCTAATTAGGATGGAGAGGTCTGTTGCAGTCATGCTTGCCCATTGTGTGTGGAAAATTAGTGTATAGTTAGTTACAGAGAGAGAAACAGCACCGTCTCACATTTCAGTGTTTTAAAATGTCCTTTATTCCTTAGTTAGGTTGTATGTAAACATGCAGTACTTGCTGCTGGGGTGAAGGGGGGCAACCATTGCATTCCAGTGTGTTTAACACTGAAGTTGCTGTAGTAACTATTCCACAGCGTCATCCATTAGGCAAACTGTCACATCAAGAAGTGAAAGCCATTAATATATTTAATTCACAAGTTCAATTAAACAACATGGTAGGCTTACAAAAATGTTTGAAGGGTCATTAGAAAATGAACAGGAAAAGTGCCTCCTTAGAATGTGTCCAGATTTCATCAGGACATGATCAAGGACATTTCTGAATTGAGGTTCTAATCTTTGCTTTGGTTTCTTTTTATACCTAGTTTGAATGATCGTGATGTTGTCTTATGAATAATGTATACAAAATTGTTATGCTGTCCCCTGATAGAATCCTTGACAGGAAATAGAACTAGTTTTTCGTATTTAAATGAAAAATGTTCTTTATCCCCCAGAGGTCAAATCTGAACATTTAAGTTGCTTTTGTCAGATTGAAGTCGACAAAATTAGTGTCAAGCTTTGTGAGGTAATAGATTTTCTCGGAAGCCCAGTGTTTTGTAATTCTGTGCTCTCTGAATGTTTTGTTTGCTTTTTTGACATAGGTGTCACTCCATTTAATTTGACTTGGTAAACCTGCTGCACCTGTCCGGTCAGCTGCTTGACGTGAAAGCCTTTTTGCTGTAGCCTGATCAGGTGTCGAGGAAGTGAGAGTTCCTGGTGGAAGGTGCCATTAAGATGTTAAGAGATTGATACATCAAGCACTGTTTTAAGTACATGCCCTCTCTGAAAGCCAGATCTCAGTTCTTCACAGCCAAATATGTCTCATTCTTTGCCAGAACATGTCACCTCCCTGCTGAGAATGTGACCTTTGCTAAAATAGTGTTAATGCTGTAGATTTAAAGGAACATAATGTAGAGTATTTCACTTGTATTTCCTTGTGAATTGTTTCCAATCTTCTGTTATGACTTAAGAACCTGCCAAAGGTCATCTGTTTATAACTTTGCTATAAAATATCCTTGATGCCATCCAACAAGGAAGAAACTCCTAAATGCAGTAAACATTCCCTGCAAATATATATATTTTTTAGTTTACGGTAGAAGGCATTCTAACCTCACAGTGTGTGTTCTGTTGAAATATGGAGTCTAGGGTTTCCAGACAGATGTGATAGGCAAAGAATGTTTGCTATGTTTGGTGTTGATCATGGAATTGAGCCATATCTGAATCTGTTAGGACTGTGACCTTTTAGCTGTTCCTCTTTCCCAGTTGCTATTGAAAAATTTGTGGGAAGTACCTCAACAGTAAATAGGTTTGTGCTAAAGCAGTCTTTTATTAAAGAGAGCAGAACATAACATACCTTGGTGAAAAATGCTCTTGAGGATTTTTTTTTTTCAAATGCGTGTTTAAATAAACTAGGTTGTTTCTGCTAGACTGTGCACTCAGTATTTGACAAATACAATGTGATCTTCAGTGTGAAACAAGCTGATCTACTAATCACGTGTCATATTCCTGTTATCTGTAGCCTAGTACAGAATACAGCTCCCTCATGCAATAATGCAAATGCCAAAGTTTTTGTATCTGAAAGTACTCCCAGCAAAATAAGCAGACATGAAATAATGAATCTCATAAACAACAGAATACTCCTGCCTTTCACATATTTTGAAAGTGCCATTTGTACTTGTTTCCTTGTGGTTTCACACAATAGCAGTAATTGTATGGCTGTGTTATCTCCGAAGTAGCATTAAATTACCAACAGGCTTTGGAATGAACTAATCATTCATTACTGTTAAGTGGATTCCAGGCTTAGTGTGATGTTTTTTGGAGCACAGGCTTAAAGGTGTAGTGTAACTAGTAATCTGCATGAGACATGAAAAAGCCAAGATCAGTCTGCAAGAAAGTCATACCTGTAAAAGCCTGATCTATAAGCTGTTGAGATATTTAATCCTTCTGCACACCTATTCCAGTTATTATTTAAGATGTTATGCATGAGGTCCACTTGTACTGAAAATCTTCGTTAAAATATCAATGTCAATATATAACGTTATAAGGTTTTAATTTGCATTAGCTGTGTACTGATAGCTATTGACCGATAAAAGGAAGATATTTTAATACAATAAAATATTTCATTAAGGTTATTTACACAACAATAATTTTCTTAGAATGTAAGATGGCATAAAAAGCTTAAATGATTAAGGGCTTTACAACATGTTACAGAGCATTCCTACAGCTCACCTGTTTCACCCATTTTAGTTTCCCCTGACATTTGCTGTAAAGTTGTGCCCACTTTTTTGTATCACTGGTTTGTGACTTTGCAATAGAGGTTTGTAGAAAAAGATGATGCTTCTAAAAACTATTTACACTCCTGTTCAGAAAAGAGAGCTTGAAAACCAGTCGTGGAAAGCCACAGCCTCTTAATTTGATCTCTGTAACTCTCAATCAATCAATCCAGTAACTTAATCTGTGGGGAAAAAAGTAGTGTTTTTTTTTTCTTCAACTTGAAAAGGTTTGTGATCTTTTGTCTACAAATATTTATCAGGGCCTGTGCGGTATATATTTGTGCTGTCCATTTCTATTTAATTTTTTGAATTCCTATTCAAGAGTTTTTGGTCCTTACCAGAGATTAGTCATTACCTTTTCTTTATCCTTATTTTTTATTGAAAAAACTAGCATGCCCCTTTTTCTTTTTCTCAAAAGCATCATGCATTGACTCTTTTTAAGCCATGCAGTCCCTACTTCTGTTTAGTCTGTCTTGATTTAATTACCGTGTGCTTTATTTAGTACTGAGTTTATTGCTGTTGGTTGTTGCCTTGGTGCCAGAAAATAGCTTTATTTAAAAAAGTTCTTAAATACAGAAAGCCTTGGGAGGGTGTGATAATAGTTTTGTAGTAATTATCAGAAAAGGGAATTTTAGCAGAACTTTCATTGTTTCAAAATTCGTTGTTGTATAACTTGTTACTTTACAAAATTGCAATTATTGGTTGTTTGGTAACACTACTGATGGGGATCTTTTTATGTATGTATGTGTTGGTAGTACTTGTGTTTCCAATATTTAGCTTATTTACTGTTTGCTGAGGTATTCATGTGGGTTCTGATCAGTAATTGTACAGCACTATGGGATCTTTGAAAAAGGAAACAATGATTGTTTTATTAGTTTTGAAATTTTGAGAAGGTGGTCACACAGCCTTTTTAACCACTAAGCTTGCTCCGTTTCTCTTATGCAGCCTGTGCCTCTGTCCTTCCACAGGTGGTTCAAACTGCAGTCAAAAGAGGGCAAGAAGGAGAAGGAGCGTGGGGAGGTGGAGGTGGACATCCAGTTCAAGAGGAACAACATGACAGCCAGCATGTTTGACCTGTCTGCGAAAGACAAGCCCCGGTCTCGCATTGGCAAACTCAAGGACAAGATCCGTGGCAAGAAGAAGGATGGCTTCTCTGACTCGGCCTCCGCCATCGTGCCCTCTGTCACTCAGGTGCTCACGGACAGCGAGGGTGAGGGCTCAGCCGATTCCCCCGGCACCAAGAAGAAGTCCAAGCTGAAGTCACTCTTCACCTCGAAGTCCAACCTGCAGCGTAACGTCTCCCAGTCCATGTCCACACTGGAGTCTCTCCCCGAGAAGAACTCTTCGGTCACCAGCAGCCGTTCCTCTGGCCTCAACATCGACTCTCCTGAAGGTATGACTCTTCTTCCCAGCAAGGACGGCCAAGAGTGCTGTACCTATTTCAATGAGAAACCAACTTGCGTGACGACTGTGTTCAGAGCTAGGACCAGTTTTCCCATTCACAAAATTCCATTCCTTTTTCTTTCCCTTTTACTCTTTCGAAACTCTTGCTTTTTCCGAAACAAAGACCCAAAGTAAGCCTTTCCCAGCAGTGTTTTGTGGGTGGTTGTCAGGTAAACTTGCCGCTTGCTCCAATTGTTTTGATAGAGGAATGGGAGGTTAACATTTAATAGCAGCATGAGAGTTCTTTCGTTGAGTTCTTGGACCTTTCTCTTTTTTGTTCTTGCAGTAAAGAAAAAATTCAAGTTCCTTGCCCACAAGCGCACTGGCAGCAACGACTCGAAATCCCGAGACCCGCTCTCCCTGCTGGGCGAGCGCTCCAAACGGAACAGCGCGGAACAGAGCAACCTGTGCATCAATGGCAGGCATGTGTACACCGAAGAGCCCGAGGGTCCTAAGGCATCCCTGACAGGATCCAATCAGAGCCTGAACAGCTCCGGGCAGGGTTCCGTTGAGGACCTGCGCAGGGTGACGGAGAGGCAGGACTCCGGCTCTTCTGCGGACTCCCTCAAGGGCTTTGGCATCCCTTCATACCGGGTCGAATCCCGGGAGAGAGCCCCGCAAGAGCAGCAACGGAGACAAGAGGAGGAAAACCGGTTAGCTGAGGAGAAACGGAAGGCAGAGGCCAGGAGACTCAGCGAAGAACGGAGTCGGCAAGAGGAGCTGGAGAGGAAGAAGCAAGAGGAGGCCAGGAAGGCCGAGGAGCTGAAACAACAGGAGGAGGCCAAGAAGGGTGAAAAGTCCTCCTCCCTGCTGAACATGGTGAAGTGGAAGAAGGACAACGGAAAGAAGGAAGACCCCGAGAGTCCTCCCGCTTCACTCCGGGAGGGTGATAAGCCTAAACCCACTCCCAGGAAGACCTCAAATGAGTTTGTGGAGGTGCCCCTGCCTGAGTCTCCCCACAAGCCGTTCAACAATACCCCACTATCTGAGAGGTCATCCTCCAATCTTTCAGAAGAGAGCCCCCTGAAGCTAGAGGCTTCCAACCCCTTTGAGGAGACGACTGAATTCCAACATGGGGTGAGGAGTCCCAGCTCTGCCAACACGGCCTTCCCTGGCCGTTCTGCCAAGGTGTCTGCGGTCAAGCCCAGGTCAGTGACCCCTAAAAAGCTCCAGATAAGTCAGCGTTTATTCTGCGAAACGGCTCTGATAGGCATGTAAAAGAGAATGTAAATTTTCTGATGTAAGGTAAAGTCGAACATTTAATCTGCTGCAGTCACAGTGCTTTTTGAATGTTCTGCACTGTCTGAGAGAGTGGTTAATGAAGGCACTGGAGTACATAAAGAGGTTTATAGTGAGAGGTTTATTAACCAATGATGATTAATATACTGTAGATGATTACTAACACTTTCCATTTTCTTACCAAAGATTTCTCTGTAGGGTGCTAGATGGTGCAAAATATCTTAATTTCCAATCTTGCCTAAAAGGCATGGCACAAATAAGAGGTAGAGGGGGGTATTTTGCATTAAATTACCATCCAGTGTGGTGTTTTTGACAAGGCAGCCACAAGTTCTTATGAGCAACAGAAATTGATCTTCTTTAGATATGCATAAAGTAGTGGCACATTGGACCACTGTTACACCTGTCATATAACCCAATTGCCCTCTTTCTGATATTCAAACCATCTAGCACCCATCTTGACAAATGCACAACTAAATAATAAAAACCGTTAACTGTACTGGTTTGCTGACAATGGGGGGGTGAGATGACATGAGCCTCTTCCTTTCTTCTCTTACTCTCTGTGATGTGAACTAACCGGCGATCTGCTTGTTGGAATATGCTTTTGCAGGTGGAAGGAGGTTGATCAGCTACTGGCATTACCCTTAAAAACACAGGACTGGCACCTAAAACACCTATGCTTCTTACCACTAGCACATATCTGTGTTGTCCCTTGAAACTCTATGATATTGCAGGGTTTTTGCATTTTACTACTATTTTATTGCAGGCTGAATCTGTAGTACACATCTTTTTCACAGAATCATAGTGTACAAATGTCAAATTTCTTGTTGATCTGTGATTTGACTGCATCCCTAAAATATTAGTATTTTCCTTCCTTGAGATGGAACATGCAGAAGAGCCAGCCCATAAAGGAATGGGAATTCCATTTACATGGGATCACTTTTAGGATTTGCAAGAGTCTAATAGATCAAGGACAACTGCTCTGGACTCCTGACTCTATTCTTCTTCAGTTAGTTTAAAAGTGACTAAAGTGTGTCTGACTTCAGATTGTCACTGTGAGGTTAGAGTGCACTACTGCTAATTTTATTCTAGTTACATTACACTTAAGAGCAGGCACTGAAGAATGAAATTGACTCATTGGCTAGGACATGAAAGGCCCTATTGCACCTGAAAGTTAACCCAAGTGACTTCTATCTACTATACATCATGACAAATGCAGTATTAAATTAAGAGTTTGTCAGAATATTTTGTTAAGGCATTGGAAAATGGCCTGTGCCTCTTCTCGGCCTAATTTGGTCAATCAGATCTGGCTTCACCTAGTGCATGGTGGGTGAACATCGCTGGATCACGTTCATGTTGTGCCATGAGTCTTAAAGAGTGTTAATTTAGGAGTCCTTGGTGGCTCTTTCAGCATTGATTTTGTTACATGGGGACTTTTCCCTGTTTTTCTGTTACTTGTGATGAATTTTGGTTGAAAATACTGTACTTTAAAAATGTAGTCAATAACATACAGTAGATTCACCTGATATGATTATTCTGCCCTCTGCGATCTTGGGGTATAATGGATTATTTGTCTTTCTTTGGTTTCTCAGCCAGGTTCTTATCTTTCATATAGCAGAGTTTGTTGAGGACTGCCCTTGTCACTGTGTGCAAGAGATATTATGGTTTCCTGCCACAAGTTACAGATCCACCACCCACTGGCTTCATCCCAAGACCTTGGCATTGCGTTCAGAGCTGTTATTTTGTTTCTGCTAAATTAAGCTCTTCTTGCATCATCCAAGAACAAAAAATGAACTCCATGTTTAGTGGTCTGCAGGAAAAGCATTGCGAATATCTAACCTGGCAATTATACCTTTGAGGTCTCCCATATTGCTGCGGCTAGTGGTGTTGGTAAATCAACAGGTGGCACTCTTCCCTGTGGTTCCCATTTTAAAATCCAATATCTCCATCTGGTCCATGGGGACACTGTGCAGGAGGTGAAACATCGTGGTCCAGGGGTAGATGTCTTGATTACTGCTCTTCCACTTCACTCATACTGATGCAGGCCATTAAAGAACCTTTAATGTGTGAACCGAAGTAATGGTGGTATTGGGGCGGGGGGGGGGGATATCTTCTCTTTCTTATAGAAAAGTAATTTAAAAGCATTGCTCAGCCATCCTACTTTTTTATGGTCTTTGCCCTCCTATGAGCTTCTGTAGCTCTCCCTGTTGACCTCTGGGTGGTGCTAAATGGGCAGTGGTTTGGGATTCAGCTCTTTAAAACAGAAGGTGTGGGTGCTTTCTGGGTTTGGTTTTTGCTTTATGGTTTCTTACCAGTGCTGTATTCTAACATTGAAGGAGACTTGCAGCTGTAAAGGTAGTATTTCATTGTTTGTACGAAATTGACAATGGCAGTTACACATTTTTGGTGTATGCAAGGTGTTCGTACAAGCGTGTATTTGATATGTTCTCCAGTTAATGGTGTAGTGGGATGACACGTTACCATGATTAGGAAAAAGAAAGCCTGAGAAGTGTAAATGTGTTTTACTACAGACAGGCTCTTCTAACAGTCTCTATCATAGTTTCTGTCCTCGCTGTTGCCTTTATTGCTGGATCAACACAATCCTTGTGTGTGCAGTAATTACTTTCAATGCAAGGCATCCAAGCCTGTGTCTTGGGGCAACGGAAAGAAATGCAGAGTCCTGCTGGAAATCTAATCCTGGAAAAAATGCAATTACATTTCATAAGAGACCATGAAATACAAAATCTGATTGGTGAAACATTGAGCACACTTTTTTTTCTAAATTGGTGAAACAAGAATAGCTACTCTGCTATACAATCATAAATTTGATAGATGCTCAATATATGAACTTAAACATGAATTACTAATTTTAAAGTGACCATTACTTGGAAACCATGACATTGTTTCCTCTGCAGGAACAGTAATACAGGAAGCACACTGGGATATAATTGTAAATTTTCCCCAACAAAAAACAAGCCAGTCTGTGGCTTCCTCACAAATGTGAGTAAATTACTCTGCATGACCCGTTGCAATGAGAATTGTTTCACATTAGTGTAGGAAACAGAAAAGATGATAGAGCATTGTTGTGGCTGACAATACACAGTTTACCAAGTAGCTTTATTATCAGTCTACTGTCTGAACCATGTTTTTTTTTATTATTTTACTTAGTGATGTAGGGTAAATGCAGTGGTTCTTACAGTGTGAAAAACACTGATCAAATTAATTTGTGGGTGACATTTCATATGTATATATATTAACAATAATTGATGGGGTACTGGTCCTCTTCCTCCTGCAGCTTTCTAGTTGAACAGGTTATTATTGGCTGGGGTAGCACATTTTAATTTCACCTGCAACATAGTTGGAACAAACAGGCTTATGTTTCTCACTAATGCTCCACAAAGAGTTGCAAAGATTTTATTTGTTAATCAATCACAAAGATGGAATTAATGTCCCTGGTGTGTTATTGGCTATGGTATCATTTTCTTAAATCTTCCTTCAGCAGAGAATCTTATTATAGCAATTAAACTTGGGGGAATTTCCACTACAATTTCAGAATGCAGAAGAATGTCAGAAATTGGCTATAAGTTCAGGGACTGTTTGCAACTATTCAGAATTAAGGCTTTCTTCAATTTCCCACGCATGTTTTTTTTTATTTGCATATCTGACTGCCTGTCAGTGTAATAACTTGTAAAGTGACAAATGCAGGCATGCACAGTCATCAGTGGATTTCAATAAACCTGTCTCTACCTCTTGAGCTGGCAGATGAAATTCTTTATCTTCTGCTTCAGTTCCTCCAGGGAGTGACTTGAAACTCTCTGAAATCTCATCAGCCATCACTTAGTGCTTTGAGATTGTGCTTAGCATGAAAAAGTGCTTTATATATTAAAAATTGATTGATAGATTGAATTTGTCGATCTCTCCACAACCACAGCAGTTTAACCCCTTTAGAAGATCTTGTGTTACAGATTTACCTGCCATTCTGTGCTTTTTTTGATACCCATGTGCCAACTGTAAAGCAGCAAAATAACAGGGTATGGCTACAGTTGTTTTATTAACATTTTCAAAATTCCACACCTTTTCTGTCTAAATATGATAACTGCTTTTGCCTTTTGCATTTGTGGCATCAGGTTGAACTCACCATACAGATCCATTCATAAGTATAGCCTTGCTGTGGCTGTGTTGGCCTGGGTGTTTTATCATTCGTAGGGACCACTGCATACCCTCTGCAAATCCAGTTAGCTGCATTTTATCAACACGGGGGATCTGAGTACTAGTGGGAGTCAGGCCTAAAGGGGGCTCAGAGAGAGCACTGTATAAGGGCACTGACCTGTAGGCCTCTTCTTTTTTTTTTCCCCCTCCCTTTGCTTCTTTGCAGATTGGTCGTGTCTCCGAAGGCTGAAACCAATAAAGGCAGGCTACCCTCTCCTCCTGCCTATGCTGACCACCACACTAAATCCCCTGCCAAACCTCCCCCTCCCTACCCCCCCAGCTCTCCTATTGATAACCTACCATCTGAATCACCTGACATTTTTGCCAGCCTGCACACCTCCTTCGCCCCATCCCGAGCCAGAAAGGGCTCCAGGGACTCCTCCAGTGGCAGTACCGAGAATCTTGTTGAAGTTGGCTCATCTGATGAGAAGAGCCCTGCACCAGGGTACACAGCTTCACCTAAGAATGAGGACCTACGGCCCAAATCCATATCCCCCTCACCTACTCCCATGCCTACCAAGCCTGGAACTGACAGTCCAGAGTCCATCAAGCCGAAACCCGCTCCCAGGTCTCTCACCCTTAAAACTGCTACCAAAAGTGGGTTTTTACTTCCTATCTCCGAGGTGGAGATGACAAACGAGCCCCTCAAACCACCTGCCCGCTCCCCTCCAGACTATGACTCTCTGTTCACGAAGAAAAAACATGGCGTTAAGGGCCAAATCCAGTGGGACAAAATTGTGGCCGAGATGGACTCTCGAAATCTGGACCTTCCTCCTGTGCTTGGGAAAGAGGAGATGAGCGTGGATAGCCCTGAGACTAGTGTGGACAATCCTCAGTTGCCAGCACACCAGGATGAGCCAGAAGCTGTGGATAAAAAGGTGGAAGACGGACCAAATGAGTATAACCCTGAGTTGATGGCATCCGTCACCTGGAGAAGATTGGGAGTGAGCAACAATCCATCTTCCTCTTCCAAAACTAGCAGTACAGCTCCCCCGAGAAATGCATGTGATGCAAGTGGAAAAGTTAATGAGGGACGTCCTGATCAAGACACGTTGAACAAATTTGCCAGCAAAGTATTAGGAGAAAAGATCAAGGGAGGAAAAAACACGGTGTTTTCAGCTTCACCAGATGACAGGTCAAAGGAAAAGCCAGTATATTTGTCTTACAGTTCTAAGCAGGAACCATCTGACAGGAAGCTTAAAGAGGCTCCTCCTGTTAAACCCAAGCCAAATGTCAGTGACAGGGGGTCAAGGGATGGGCTCGCAGAAGGGAGCACAGATGCAGTATTTTCAAGAAATACTATATATGAAGGAAAAGATACCAAAGTATTAACACCAGCGCTTGCTGATATACATCCGAAGAATGTTGCCATGTTGAAAGATGACCATGTTGAGGAGAATTATGGAAGAACACCTCCATTAGAGGAAAAGATTGACAGCATTCCATCTGTAACTGAGCGGGATTGCAGCAGAACAAGCATGTTTAATGCTGAACACAAGAGATGTTCCCGAGAATTAGGACTGACGCTTGAGGAAAATGATAAACTGTGGGAACCAAAAACGAAGAAGGAGTCATCTGAAAGCCTGACCTTTAAAAAACACACAAGTGAGACCTTCCCCTATCCCAGAGAGCAGCCAGTTTCAGGGAAAGCCACAAGTGACACTCTCCCAAATAATTTAGAAGAGAGAGTGCTTAAAAATGAGCACAAAGCATCCCCTGAAGAGGAGAAACAGGTGGAAAAAAGTCCAAATGATACTAGTCCCATTTCGGGTGCTGTTTCACCCAAGAAAAAACAGGCGCCGCCGCCTCCACCTACAAAAGGAGGCTTCCTGAAAACTGAAAAAAAGCCTGCACAAAATCCTCAGCAACAGTTGGCTCAAAAGGACCAGGACCTTGAGCTCAGCTCAACGGGGACAAAAAGGCAAAAGAAACAGGAGAGTTTGATTAGTACAGGGAAGGCCGCGTCACAGAGTAAGGAGCATGAGTTAGAGGAAGACTCCTTTTCCACCAACTGCCCCCAGCCCCCCAGCAGCTCCCTCTCCATTTCGCCCCCTTCTCCCCTTCCCCAGAAGATGGAGATCTCCGAGAGCTCCCCACAGCCTGTTGGCGCTGGAGGGAAGATGCTGCTGCGTGCCTGGGTTTCGCCCTCGGAGGCACAGCCAATCGCAGCACAGAGCAGCAGTGCAGTAGGGGGCGGGACAGCCTCAACGCAGCGCAGGTGAGCCCTGATCTTTCTCTCGCAGGAGGTAAACACGCTCACAGACGCTCAGCTCACTGCTGGAAGGAGTGCTGAGGAACCACGTGGTGGACCTGTGGTCAAGCATGGTGTTTTGCACTGGGGTATTGTGGCCACGTTTTGGGGGGAGACTGTAAAGCTGGCATTTTAGGTAGGGGTGTCGGCTGTCGGATAAAATATTAGATCATATCTGGTTCTTCTCAGACGCACTCTTCTTGCTGTCTGTTTCCCTGATGTGCACATTATGATTATCTCCTGCAGCCCATACAGAACAAAATGTTCTCGAGTTCAGGGTTAGTAGACTGTTGACGTCAAATAAAATGTTAGTACCTTTTTCCTGCTACTCTTCTTGCATACTTTTCTTGAATGAATCTTTGTATTACTTCTGTGTTCAGTAATTTTTTATTTTAAGACAGTCTGGTAGATACAGTTTCTCCAAGCTGGTGGCTGGGAAGAATATGGAAGGAATTTAGTATGGCATCTGCTGGGGAAATCCCCTGCAGGATTGTCATACGTAATGCATCTATGTAGCTCCAGCTGCAAATCTCAAAAAGTGAAACAATATAAAAGGTGTATAGAAGTAAGAAATTTAAAGGACTGCAAAATTGTAGAATTTATGAATCGGTAACCTGCCTAAAAAAATCTACTTCTTGTGTATTTTGGCACCTAGATGTACTACAGCATTCAATAGCTTGTGCAGTTGGTATCTGTAAGTGGTTTATCTAAGAAAAAAGGGTGATGAAGTTCTCAGATGCACACATTTTGGTGACATACTCTTGCTTTCTAATTCCCCCGATTCGCCCACTATAACTAGCCACTACTGCCCATATAGGACAAACTGTTCATGTTCATGAACAGCCTTTAATATCTGCTGATTTAATTGGATTTGACAACAGACAAAGAATCACCGCTGTATTGAAAATATGGTATGCAGACAGCAGTCACTAAAATGGCTCTTGCATTAGTGGTGTAGTAAAAGCTGCAGTCAAGAATGGACAGTTGGGGCTAGGTTATATAGTCCAGTGCTGTGTGAGTCTCAAGGCAGGTTTATGTGAATGAGATCCTCAAGTCTTTCATTTCTTTAGGAAGCTACTTGAGATTTCCAGGTAAAGGTGATACATATTCCACTTTAGCTATCAAGTGACATTGAGCAAAAAAAAAAATGCCCTGAAACCTTTGACTGGATCTGGACACCTTTACTTTAGAGGGTATTGAGTGAAATATAGCGGTCGTCAGTTTTTGGATTAGATGGCCGTTTTTCTCCAGTACTTGCCCTTGGCTAATACTGTATTACTGTGTCCACAAGTTGCTGTTCTATTCCTTTATTTCCTTTTAAGATATTGCTTTAGCTGATGTATTGATCATGACAGCAGTGTGATTACCTTTTTAACTTCCAATGACCACAGCTCTGTGTACTTTAAAGCAGTCAATACTCGCCTCTTAAATGTACCTCTGTGAAATGTAATATTCTCCACAAATTCTTGTTTTCAGAAACCATAAATACTTCAGTTTTTTTCCTATAAAGTTAATAAATCTTAATAGTGACATTAGCAGTAATCTGAGTCAACAGCTCAGTGTTAGCTCATATTCTTTTTGCTACAATGAGCGCTCTTGCTGACCTTGCTCTCTTGTATTAAAGCATGATCTCCCTGTGCTGTTAAGCCCTACAAAATATCTAGAACAATCAGTAGTAATCAAACACCATGCATACGTGGCTAAATGAGTAATTCAATGAGGAAAGTAATGAATAAATAATGGGTCAATTTAATCATTTATACCTTCAGTGCTCACGTCCCCTGTTTTCAGGCACATCACACTATCAGTCTGTTGATTGAGGTTTTCTGTTAATAACTTCTATCTAAAGTAATCACGTGTACGGTTGTGAGGTAGATGTTACCCATGGATGAAGATCCTGATGAAAGATCATTTGTTATTTAGATTTTCTATTTTTGAAATAACTTTTTTGGCTGTGTTATTCATTGTGATTGAGTTTGATTAGGTGGAATTGAGGTGAACGGCTTTAGAAAAAAAAAAGCAATCACAAACTCGGCAGGGAATCCCTGATGAGCTAGTGGTTGTTCCTAAAACTTGTGAATCAAAATAATTCACAATTTAGGGCAATTTACATTGTAACTGAAAAAAACACTGCTAAAAATAAAGTAAAATTGGCATTTTGAAAAGTTAGCATAAAACTTCACTTGGTTAATGGGTAGGATCACCCATCTGGCATCAGTTTATCCCATTTTAACTGCAAATTATGGAGAAGTATAACACCTGAGATGTGAAGACCTGCACCTAATATTTAGTTTTCAATGTTACTTTTCATTATATGATCAAATTAATACTATTCTGTAACCACAAAGTTTATACATACAGGTATAATGATTTATTGCTTGAAATGGAATAATCATGTTTTCTGGGTTATGTAGAATAGTGCATTTCTCTTTGCACAGGACAAAGCTCTGCTGAGATAAAATTTCCTTTCACTGTACTCATAAATGGAGTTCCCTGTATACTTCCTGTGGCTTCATACAGTTTATACATGCCACTGTCTTTTTCACAGGCCTCACCCAGTGAAGCCCATGAACTCACAGGACACCCAGCAGCTCTCTTCTGCTCCCTTGGAACGAGACCTGAAGCTTCTGGGAGGTCGGGAAATGGCAAAGACAAAGGTACGTTTATTATTTCAGGTTGCATATCTAAGTAGGAAGTGCATTTTGGTTTACCCAGAGGCATAAACAGGATAATAATAATAATAATAATAATTGCTTACACTTATATAGTGCTTTTCTGGACATTCCACTCAAAGCGCTTTACAGGTAATGGGGACTCCCCTCCACCACCACCAGTGTGCAGCATCCACCTGGATGATGCGACGGCAGCCATAGTGCACCAGAACGCTCACCACACATCAGCTATCAGTGGGGAGGAGAGCAGAGTGATGTAGCCAATTCATAGAGGGGGATTATTAGGAGGCCATGATTGGTAAGGGCCAATGGGAAATTTTGGCCAGGACGCCGGGGTTACACCCCTACTCTTTTCGAGAAACGCCCTGGGATTTTTAATGACCACAGAGTCAGGACCTTGGTTTTACGTCTCATCCGAAGGACGGCGCCTGTTTTACAGTATAGTGTCCCTGTCACTATACTGGGGCATTAGGACCCACATGGACCGCAGGGTAAGCGCCCCCTGCTGGCCCCACTAACACCTCTTCCAGCAGCAACCTTAGTTTTTCCCAGGAGGTCTCCCATCCAGGTACTGACCAGGCTCACACAGTTGTGAGTTGCAGGGTGATATGGCTGCTGGCTATACATCAGATTCTTCACTCTTTATGACTTTATTGTACAGAATGGCCTCTTTCCTATAGTAACCTTAATGTAGCTTATCAACATTTTGTTCCTCCCTCACTCCCTACTTATTTATTGGGGGAGTTCCATTTTGATAAAGGTGTTACATGTATGAAGACAAACTTAACTAAAAAATACTATTCCTCCTTTAAAATAGGCTCCTCCACCAGACTGCTTAGTTTTTTAAGGGATGTGGATTGCAGGGTCACGGACTTACTGTCAACTAGACATTCAGCACATTCCAAACACACAACACACAAACTCCTACTCTTTCCTGGATCAAAGCTTGATTTGCAGCTTTCCAAGATTCTGAACTCTGGGCAAAACAGTCTTGGCATTAAGCAGGTGAAAGAAGACTAGGTGTAATGCAAGGCTAGTTCTAAAAGACTAGAAGCTCACATATGGCAGTGGTTAAACCTAAGGTGGTAGTCTGTTTATAAGACTATAATTTAGAAGGTGAAACAGACAGGCCACCGAATGGCTCATTTAATTGAAGCCTCTTTCCGGGGTTAAGTTTACAGGATCATATCAAGGATGATACATCAATTATGTCCAAAAATACAGTGAAGTTTGTCTTGGTATTTTGGGGGCCTACCATTTCTATTGTGAGAGCCACTATAGTAGCTAAATCAGGTGTAGACTTCTGTGTTAAATTTGAAATATAAATTTGACCTAATTTCAGTCACAATTGCCATGCAGCTCCTTGGGTGTGGAGCAGATCAGAGTTTGATGTTCTTCTCTCTTCCTTCTAGTTAATAGAGCGTTCTGGCAGTGGTCCCTATTCCCAGCTAACCCAGGAGGAACTGATCACACTGGTAGTGAAGCAACAGGAAGAGATGTCCAAGAAGGATTCCAAGATCCTGGAGCTGGAGGAGTACATTGATCAGCTGCTGGTGCGCGTCATAGAGGAGAAGCCCAGCATCCTCCTGGCCATGAATTCATCCAAGAAGGCCTTGTAATAGACTTGGGAAAATAGGCGGGCGTTGCATAAATATCAGGGTCATACTGTATTGTTCCTGATATCTATTATCTATGAAGAACTCTGAAAATGGGGTGTTTTTCCAGCCCCTAGACCTGTGTAGCTTTCTAGCATGGGACTTCTTAGATGTATGTAGCTGTTGTTAATGGGAGAATTTTCAAATTAAAAAGCAAATGGTTCACACTACAAAGTACATGAATATTGGAGATTAAGATTTTATCAGTTACATTAATTACAAACCAAATCGAGTACAAGAAAAAAACAAGGAATCGGGTTTACTAGAGGGTACAATTTTGCAACCTAACAAATCTTCAGTTGATATCTGCTTAAATACAAGGAATATTTCAGTAGCACATTTAAAATCTTGCAGTCTTTCATATTGTACTGTTAATTGTTGCGTATAGAGATGGGATTTATCTTTTGAAACTTGAACATGTTTTTCTTAATTTTGTACTTTTTTTGCCCTTTAGGTATTTTTTAGAGGTGTGGTCATATAGCATTGTATATGTAAACTTTAAACACTGTTGCTGAATAACACTAGGAACATGAAGTAAACAGGAACATTTTAATATTTTTTTTGCGAGTAATACTTAATTTTTGTGATGAGGTTAGTAAATTTGCCTTGTTTTTGTCTTGTCACAGCCGGCCAGACTGAGGCAAAAGATTGTCTTGTAATTATCCAAAAAATAACATGCAATACTGCAATATTCTACTTGGGTCTACATCACAGTGAGGGAAAAGCTCTCTAACAGCTGGAATCCCCTAATCCTCACCATCTCAGTGCCTTACTTTGCTCACAATGGACACATCTTTACTTGGCTTAACATCTGAGTTTTGCATGTTTATTCAAGAAGCTGGCTAGATGTTTCGTCAGTCACTACTATTAAAATCATTTGGGTATCGCACAGAACAGAGACTTCTGATTTTCTGCTTACTATAAGCTGCTACTTGAAGTTTATAATTCTTCGTATATGGCCTTCTATATGATATTGAGCTATACAGTATATCAAAAATCCAGATTTAGTTGAAAAATGATTTGAAGGTGTGGTTAAGCCTACTTTAAAAGCACTACACTGTACTGCTGCCCAGTTATCCAACTAGTTCAACACCATCAGGGGGTGAGGTGGCCTGTTGTTCACTATATCATATCTGTTGGATTCATTGATGAAAGCTTGAGTATCTCCTGTAATTAAGGGTTAAAGCTTGAAAGTGTTCAGAGAAGTACTATTGTGTCAAAGAGGAAGTGCAGAGTACATCCAGTTAAAAGGCTTTTAACAACAAAGTCTCTTAAATTCGCAGAAGGGTTTGATTTTTATTTGTTTACTGAAGTTTTAATATGCTGTTTTTTTCAGGTCAGAGTAATTTTTCAGTTATAGTAATTACTGTCCTATGGTGTGCCTCCTGTACTTTATGGCCTAAATAAAACATGGAAGGCTCAGTATGACTTACACTAACAGTCTTATATGATATTTTTCTCACCAGGTCTCCCTGGTTTTGAACTCTGTGCAAGAATTCATTGAACCTGCCTCTCCAGGGGTCTTGGTTTTCCAATTAGTAGACATTTATTAAATATTATTTAGGAAGTATGCATTAATTCCTCCTTTAACAGAGTGCCATGTGATCTGATCTACTTTGCTTGGGTAATGTGGCCCAGTGTTTGATTGCCTGTGTGTTTGCTGTAAGGATATTCGAGGCATTACCCCCAAGAAACATGTCTGAAAATGTGGGTGAAGCATAAGATGGTTATAATGTGGGTTTCATGTTGAGCAGTTCGTACGCTGCTGCAAAACTGTTTTTTGGAATATCACTGTTGTGTGTGTATGTAGAAAGTAATTTGATTCCTGTGTGCACTTATATCATGTAGGATGCACGTGGGTTACAGATACAGGGCCTTTGAAGTATTAAAAAGCATTTCGGACCTCAACAGAAACCTAAGAGATATGGCAGTAGAGAGACGCATAATATCTAAATTATGGAAATGCCCATTGCTCACATTCAAATCCTGTGCCTTGAAGTACAATCATGCTTTTTCCTGTTCTGTCCTGTATGCTCATGTGATTCAGCTGGTTTATGTTGTTTAGGTTGCAAAATAACTCACTATTCTTCTGAAAAGGTTTCTTGCTCCCAGTTCCAGGGTTTGTCAGAGAGCACATCAAGGTCACACTGTGGTGGAAAACCCACTGATAAAGCACTGAACATGACATTCACATGCTCCCCACCTCTGACGCCTTTCCAGTGTGTTTTGAGACAGCCTTTTTATAGGAATAGTTTGACAGCATGGAAAAGCACATTTGTTTTCATACTTTAGTATGTGTAGCCTACCATAAATTAATATTTGCTGGGAATGTTCATCCTGTGACAGCCTGAAATTAGTACAGATGTCTTTTTTTTTAATTTATCAAATGTATGTCTGCACAAGTAGCAGTGATAATGTGCATATTGTCACGAGCAAAAACACATTAGAGAGTTAATCAAAGATATTCCAACTACAGCTGGATTACTGTTTCTGAGGCCCCACAGGGGGGTTCTGTCTTATTCAGCTGATTTTAAAACAATAGTAAAATGCTTAGTGGAGGAAGAATGTTCACTTGTCACTTGTCCAAGTCTGGCTTCACCCCAAATGGACAACTTCGTAATTATTCTGATTTAAATACAGGTTTGTAGTGACAAGAAGGAATAGAGGGATAACAGCAGGCAGTAACAAGGCTGGATTTTAAAAAACCTCAGGAGCTGATTTTTCCTTAATGTGCCTGTGCATGTTTACTTCCAGGTTCTGAACCAAATCTGAGTCTGAAACTACCTGAATTGTAGAGCCTGTTTCTGCTTATGAAGAGTGTGCTGTTTAACCAATAATTTATAAGACCTTGAAAATGTGTACTGGGTTATTTGATCTGGGTCAACAGTTTATTTTTCATTCTAGTGATGAGTGATGAAACGCATTAGAAAGAAGAAGTCTGTTTTAGTTTCTGAAATGTTTAATAGATCTTCCATGTATATTCATTCCTCTATTGAGAATTGGTGTTTATAAAGAATATCAGGGTATTAACTGAATTTCTAATATATTATGACTATTTTCTATTTTTCCTTTTAAATCTAAATAAAACTTTATATTCTGAACTGTTTTGTGGAGCTTCTTTTTCTGGTCTCAAAAAGCTTAATGTGAGTGGTAAAGTTTAGTTCATTTTTAAAAATTGGACTCTATCCTACATGGTGGTGGGTGTTAACTAAGCAAATATTCTTTCAGGAAGGGTCGTGTTGGGGGTTACAGTGAGGCCAGTAGGATAACCGAAGAACTTCTACGTGGGCAGTCTGACGTTGGAGGTTGAGTGTTCAGCAAGAAAAACACCCACACATTCCTGCAAATGCTAGTATTATTTGCAATCTTCAGTAAAACTTCAATACAGCGTCTGGGGAAAAAAAGATGGCAACCTTTTCGGTTTATAGAGACCCAACAACCTAAAGAGATCAAGGAAAACTTACATTCAAAGCAACCAGCATTAACTCATGAAAATGTTGAGAGAAGAAAACTTCCACAGTAGCCTTCATCTTCAGAACCATGTGCAATTTAATGTTAAAGTTAATTAACTTTCCCTGTTCGCACAGTGAAAATGGCGTGAGTCGACTTTTCGAAGAAACATTACCTATTGGTGACAACAAATCGGTGTCAACAGAAAAACAAATGCTGTTGTAGCATTAATACATTATTGAACACACATGATGGATAACGTTATGCTGATTAACATTTGTCAGGCCTGACAGGTCACAAGGTAGTGTGCAACCGATGTTGGAAGCCCCATGAACTCATCTGTGAAGCGTGCTTTGCACTAGGTTACAGATGCCGTCTTGTGGGATTCTGTCCCAATCCCAATGAAGAGTGCTGACAGGCAGGGTCTGGCTTCCACACAGTTTTCCCTTACAGATGTTCACTTTAGCTCAAATCCAGCGAATAAAGTATCCATGGCATAATCCAGGCAAACACTCTGCAGATGTGCAATTGCGGTGAGGTGGTGTGATTTGTGATCTACCTGTCTGATCATGGCCTGGCTGTGTTTGGCTCTAGCATCTTGTTAGGTTAGAAATGACACAAAAGCAGTAAATGCAGTTTTGGTCTATTGGTTTTAACTGAACTCCAGCTCTATAAAACGTTAAATAGCAAGTTGTAAGTATTTTTTATAAAACAAAACAGAACCAGTAGCGTTTGCCTTTTTTGTTTCGCATTGTAAATCTATAAATGTTGCTATAACACAGGGCTTGAACAGTACAGTGTAAATACTTCATTGATACATTAAAAATTAAAATATGGACCCCGATAATGGGAATTTGTTGTATGGAACATTCTGGGACTAACTCCTTTATTACATTAATAATTAAAATATATTTAATTATTTTTCTGTTTTATTTCGTCGCCCTCTGGTGGCAAATAAGAAAAGCAAATTGGATTAGTAAAATCTGTACTAACACAAGTCTAAATATTTTCAAGGTCTTGACATTTGGCCTATAAATAAAATGCCTTTCTTTTTGGTAAAGAAATACTTAAATACTATATTTATTTAAATGATTTCTTGTTTTCCCCGAATTTCACGAGGGGAAAAAAGGCAAAAACAAAAGCCCGGAACCATAGTTTGGGAACTAAATTTAAAGACCGATGGACGCAGGGGACGATTTATGAGGATACGCGCTGGCGTTTCAAACTGTTTTGAAAGGTGTGTTGTTTAGTGGCTTTAAGATTTCAGTTTATCTGATTGTGTGTTTAGCATTGTCTCTTGAGCTTAGGTTTGGTTTTGGCAGTGTGGTTTAAATATTCTTCCTGTAAACGCCTTGGAATCCTTAACAACCGTGAGAGAATTAAACATAAAATCTTGTTTCAGCTGCTGTTAGATATATTTGACATGGTTGGTAGTATTATGAAGTGCGACATTTCAGCGTAGGGGTGCCGCGGTATCTGTCTGTGACTTCAATACATCACTTCTTGTGGTGTAATTAAGCTGATCAATATCTTGACTAGACCTAAGGAACATTTTTTTTCGAAGATCTTAGGCCTATGATGATTTAAAGGCAACTAGTAAATCCTGTGGGTTCTTGTCGTGCAGGAAGGTGTTGTAAACCTGTGTTCTTAACTGAACTGTTAATGTTGACGATTTGAAACTGAGCGACCCGGACCTCCTGTTAGCGGGCGGGACTCAAATCTGAGTTTTTTTTTTGGTTGTCCAGACTCCGCCTAAAACCCAGGCGTCAGAAACACCGGACTGTCAGTGAGTACTCGAGTTGTGCATCCATTTAGAGCCAAAGTGAGGGCTGCTGATGGATTAGCTGAATACTTCAAATGAGAACTAAACCGTGAATTTCCTATATACTGCATATATGGTTATTTTTGTATTGTATCATGTCTGGAAGAATGCTTACAAGTTTTTCCTCTAAATTTAGTACATCTCTGGTTTCATTGCTCATAGGTAAAAGACGGAGCTTTAGAAATGGATGAGTTGAGACTCTCCAGGATTGGAGTTGGTGAGCGCTGCCCTGAAGTAACTAACCTCAGACGGGTTGCTTGTCTTTATAGAAAGTGCAGAGGGGATGGCGTCGGGCGGATCTTGCCCAGACTGCGGATCGTCTAACGTGGTGGATGACGCTCTGTACTCCCAGAGCCAGCTGGTGTGTGCCGACTGTGGCTCAGTGCTGTCCGAAGGCCTGCTTACCACCACACGCAGCGAGGAGCAGTACAGCACAGGTATACCTTTGCTTTGATTTACTCGAAATTGGGTGGCAGTCGTCTGCCCTGAGAGCCTTTCGTCCAGGTGTTGGGCAGGCCTGGGGATTCTCCCTGTCCTCATTGGGGAGGGAAGCGCAAGTTCTGGTGGCTATGATAGATGTGGTAGATGTGTTATTACCTGGTGTGCATTTCTTAAATATTCTTGATCTGGTGACCCTAGAACACCTGTTCAGGTAGTTGCACTAGCTTGACAGCACTGTGGAGCACATCACACACAAGCGCTGAAATCAGTCCTGCTTCTCAAGGTTCCCCCATGTAGATGAACACGCGTGACTCATGCGCAGTGCACAGTCAGCTCTGAAGTTACTCTGGTGAGGTGTGCAGCATCTGCAGCTGAGCCCCGACGCTTGGTAATATTTGGTTATATGGCTTCTGTATTTCAATTTGGGATTGCCACCGAATAGCTGTTTAGTACAGCATCTTTGCTTTCTTTTCTGCTGGTTGGCTGATGCCTTTGTTCTGCACACAGAGGTGAGATACTCGGAGAGCACGGCGGTAGAAAAGCAGCCGAGCCGCAACCAGATAAAAGGTAAGACACTGCTATACAGCCTTATCACACACAGAAACTCCTCAGATTTCTGCAGGATGGATAGCCTTGCACAAACACAATTTTGAATGTTCTCTGAGCAGCAGCTTTTCTTGAGAAAAGTCAAGGCCTTCTAAAGGCTTCTGAACTGTACAGTCCAGAGCTGGAATAATATAAACAGCACTGCTGCCTCTCGGTGGTGATGCTGTTCGGTGTGTAATCCTCTCGTGTGTCTATAAGTCAATCAATGTTACACCCCAAAGCACAATGCCTTCCAAACGTTGCATGGGAACAGGGATGAGGAATTGGAGATTGGAGTCAGCGTGTGTGTATGTTTGTTGGAGGTAGCAATAAGAGCTTTAAGACACTCTTAAAATGCTTTTATGTAATATTGCTGCTGTTTTGTTTTTTGCATTTTTATTATGATAACAATGGATATATCAGTGTGATTTCAGTTATTCATTAGAATTGAATGACCTAGGCTTCATTTAATTATAAACTTCAGCAAGACACTGTGATCATGTATCATCTTTAGCTGAAATGTTTGGTGTTTTTTAATACCCTGTATTCAAAAAAGCTTCATTTCTGGCAGGACTGCAGCGAGTGCGCACACTGTGTCGCGTTCTCAGCCTTCCCCCTAGAGTGGAGGATTTTGCACAGGCCCTTTTCAAGCAGGCCTACACACACCCCGCTTTCCTGCATGTCAGCTTGGAGAAGAAGGAGCTGCTGGCAGGCTGCTGTGTCCTGGTGAGCTGCAGGCAGCAGGACTGGCCTGTCACCATGGGAACTATCAGCTCTCTTTTGCAGGCTGACCCAACTCTCATGGGAAAGGTTTACATGGAGATGATGAATGTTCTCAATCTGCAGACTCCATCTGTCAGCCTCACTGACCTGGTGCAAGGTCACTGCAACAGGTCAGTCTGCAGGGATTATTCTAAAGGCTGTGTCATTGGCTCTTATGTTTCAAAGGGTGAACTATAGTTCTATACATATCACCATATAATAGTGAAACAGCTGTGCTCACTATACCTTTGGTAACTGAAAATTGGGGAAAAAAAAACATTTACACGGAAAAGACAAAAAATATGACCACGTTTTAATGATTCAAAAGCTGGTTCTCAAAAACCCTGCTTGCTCTCATTGCTTGCAGGAAAAGCCTCTGGCTCTGCTGCAGCCCTAAATTGGAAGAAGTGTTTAGAAAACAGGGGGAAGGATAGTTCTCAAGAAGTCAGGAACTGTCAGTCACTGAAGCGTAGAATGCTCAATATGAGCATCGGAAGAATCTTCAGACAGCAAATTTAGTTATGAAAGAATTACATATTTTTGTGTAGCAGGGGTACTGTCACTTTATTGAGCAGTTTATTAAATGTAAATTATGCTGATTAACATGTTTGATAAATGTGGAATCTACTGCGGATGTTCTCGTAAGTTGCTATTACTCCAGCGACATGAGGATGAGCTGTTGGGATGTTGTCACATCAGGATGCGGGAGAGAAGGAGAGCAAGTGAGGTCCCAGGACTTGATGAGTTTAGTGTGCTACACTGTAATACTGTCAGGCTGTCTTTAATCACTGCAATTGGAGTTCTGTAGCAACTAGACACTCTACCCAGACTATCACACTTGGCAGATCAATCACTCTGTAGTACACAGCATTTAGCAAATCGTTTTGCACATCTGCACCTCACATCTGACCTTCTCCAGGACAGTCTGCAGATAACCTTGAGTTGTTGCTAAAGATCTGACTAAACAGCAAGTGACAGTCTGTCGACTCCAACATAGTGATGGCGTGAAGCCGTTGTTATCTTGATAAGCAGGATATATTGGTTCCTTTTCTGTGTTTTTCATTCTTGATTTTCATCAGGCCTGATATTCAGCAGGTTAAATTATGTCATCTTCTGTTCCTGACACTTCCTGTCATAAGGTTACTTAAGGGCCAGTGCAAGTTACTCAAGTGTGGCATGTGGCAGTCACGAAAGATCAATTAGCCAAAATGACAGTGTACGGATGATTAATGTGATTATGTTCTTCCCCCTAGTTTCCAGCTCTCCTCTCATGCCATCCCAGAGCAGCTGCGCGAGAGTGCCACCCAGCTGTCCGACTGGGCGGTCAAGCTGGTAGAACTGGCCGGCGAGGCCTGGCTGTCGACTGGCCGCCGACCCGTGCCTATCCTCACTGCTGCCACCTATCTGGCCTGGCTCTCTCTGCGTCCCTGCCCGGCTCGCCATCGCATCTCCCTCAGCAAATTCTGCAAGCTGGCGGGAGTGCCTCTTCCTCCCCCAGCTGTCAAGAGAGTTTCAGAGCTCCGGGACACCCTCTGCAGGCTGGGAAAAGAGCTGCCCTGGCTGAAGGGCTCCCAGTTAGACTCCAGAACGGTGGTTAACCACGGCAAGGATATCCTGAAGTATAGACAAATTCTGCTGAGGAAAGCCATGCAGAGTCATGATGCTGAACAGCAACCAGGAGCAGTGCCAGGTACTACAGCCATTGAAAACAGGCCTGCTGGTGGTAACTCTCTGGAGACTGGAGAGACCACAACCACATTGGATCTGGGACAAGATCCAGGCGCCCCAGTTTGTGTGCCTGTGCAATTGGAGGCCGCCAGGGCAGTTGATCCTAGACAGCAGCACGAAGGAGCATCTCAGCCAGATGCTGGCAAGTGTTCACAAGGGCAGCCAAATCTTATAATGGGCACTGTGACTCAGCGAGACTCTGAAGGAGCAAAGGGAACAGGGACAAGTGGTGTTGGCACATTAGGAGCTGAGAAAAGGCACACCCCAGTGTTTTTACCTCCTTGCCTGATGAACCCCAAGAAAAGGAGGAGGACAGAGGGAGAAGTGGCAGGTGCAGGCCAGCAGGTGACAGGGTATGAAGAGATTTTGGACAGTGAGATCGAGGAGTACATCCGCACCCCTGAGGAGGTACTGGCTTTTGCAGAAGCTCAGGCTCGACTTGGATAGCTCGGAGCTTCAAGTGCTCAACAGAAGGACACATCTGGCGTAGTACATGTTTTTATGTCTGTAGACTGAATGGCTATCGTGACATCCAGACAGGAGTTGTCATTACAGTGTTGAGCTCATCTGGAATGAGCTACTGCAGAGTTTCTCTAGAATTGGACTGAGCAAACTAATCATTTTTATAGGATTGCACTTTGTTCTTCATTTGTGCCAGGATGTGGCCACACTGGAAAGCACGCCACTGAGATGGTTTTGTGTTGCTGGAAAATATTCTGTTGAAAAGCAGATAGCATTTGGAATTTAAAAGACCTTCAGAAATGTTGTCTCTGAAACTCATGTTTAAGTAAAAAAATCTTTATTTTATAATAAAAAGTTAAGAATTTACCAATCAAACAATTTTGTAATGTTTTTGATAACTTTCAGGAGAATGCTATCTCTTTACTCTGAAAATGCAACTGCAGTTTTGGTCATGTAAGGTTGCTATACAATAGATTTCTGTGAGCATAATATATACATAATATTTTAGTTGTTCAATCAAATTCATATGAACACAACGAGACGGATGAAGGAATAGCATACTTAATATTTTAAGGTGTGGTGTTAACTCGCCTGGTTGAGGACATGACAACGCTGAATGTTCAAGGGTAACAAAACTCCACTCACTTGCAAGGAATGAATCAAGGAGACAGCTGCAAAGGGTGAAGATGGAGTGGAGGGAGGGGTGTGAGGAACGATGTACACAAAGCTCAGCAAACAATATTTATGTGTAAGATGTGAAGTGTGAGATTACAATTTAACTTCTGTTTAACAACACCGTTTCAGTAGTTTGGTCAAATTCTAATTCATGTGCATATAAGATGCTGATCAGGGAATGCAAGTCAGCAAACAGGTGGCAGTAGAGTCAAGAAGGACTGGATGAATGGAGACTGGAATTCTGTGGAGGGTGGCAGAAAACACTGAGCCAGCCAGGAAAGTGTAAAGTGAGGACATCGGCACTAAAACAGAAGTAGAATAGGAAGGAGTAGGGAGTACTGATGTTTGTTGCAGCTGAATGGATGAGGAAGGATCCCACATGGACCTCCAGAGAAGAATAGATGAAGCGATGGTCCTGAGGACAAACAGGACCAGTGTACTTCAGAGACTGTTGGTGGAAGCTTGTGGTGGTGGGGGAATAGTCGAAGGTCGACACCACACCAGTCGGGCACTGGCAAGGATTGAGAACAAGGAGACTGCACAGTGCAAACTGATGTGTATTCTGTTGGAAAGCAAAAATATAATATTACTTTCTTTCCAGAAAGTCTGGATTGTTCTCAAAGTTGACATTTTTGTCTTCAAGCAATACCACTGAACATCAAAGCTACCCACGCACAGAGCAAAGAACCAGGCAGTGTTCATGGCAAGAAATACTTTTTCTTTTTACTTTTCTCTTTAGGTTATTTTCATTTTCCCCTCACACTGAAAGTTTCTGTTTGATATCTTATAGCTGCCAGGAAACTGCCAGGAGTTGCATCATTAAAGCTAACATTATTGACAGTAATCGCTGAGTTTACAGTTTCCCAAAGATGCCTGGTAATTGCACGCTGTTTGAGATGAAATTGCCAGTAATAATTTTATCCTTCTTTTCAAGACGCGCTCTGATGCTTGGGCTCAAGTGCCAAGGCAATTATCAGAGGAAGCTGTTGAATGTTGTTCTTACCTTTTTGACCTGGAAATGTAGTGATGTATTTTCAGTTCAACCGTGGGCTTAAAATGCATTTTTATTAGTTTCATCATTCATCTTAATTCAGAAGCCCATGCTAACCACCCCCCCTTTTAAAATGGAAACTATCAATTTGGATTTTGTTTCTTATCCCCAGTTAGACCACCTTAACCTGTCACTTCTGTAGGTTAGCTCAGATACAGTAGATCACCTGGCCAGTCTAATGTATTAAGGGGGGTGGGGGGGTCAAATGCCAAGGTGTTAAAAGTTAAATTTGATTATCTGATTATCTGCCCATAACCGTCCCTTTTGAGGATGGTCTTAGATTTCCAAAAGAAATTTAGAATTTTAAACTTCAAGTTAGACATTCTCTTGGCAATCTAAAAAAACACACTGGCTTCCTCTTAAGGGACAGTGTTGGCAGAAAATCCTTCTTTAAATTTTCTTCTTTTGGTAAATTTCAGAATATCTTCTGTGGTTTTTCATTGCAGCACTTAGATGAGAGTTAAGTGCTTTTTATGTATGTTTTTACACTAAGGGTACAAAATCATACAATGAAACACACAAATGTTCATCGACTATATTCAGGCTCCCCTTCAAGTCTTTATTAAGGATTTTACCAGCTTCTTCCTCTGATTCACAGTTCTCACTCTCCTTGTCTTCAGTACTGCAGCCCATTAAGTGTGCACGAGCCTCTCTGCAGCTAGTGAAACAGATCGCATATCACCCAGCTGTGTGGGTCTCAGAAAAACTGAGCTCTCTGGATCAGCCAACTGGCTGATCAGCGCTGGGAGCAGGGTCAGGAGGGGTAACAGTGGTACAGTGAAAAGTCACCATTGCTTTCAGCCATAGGAAAGCTGAAGTTCATATGTGACCTCCAAATCAGCAGCTTATCAATGTACATCTTTTCCTTCATTCCATCATGAGCTGGTTAAGAAAGGTAAGCCTCTTGCTGTTTTTATCTCATGGTGACATGTCTGATTTATAGCCTCCAGTCAATTATTCATTCTGTATAAAGCTTTGCACTCCCAGTTTGTCTCCTCTTTCTGACATTTACTTATATTATTATTGATGATCTTATTCAACACTTTGAATAAAGGGAACAGAATAAAGTGGTTCTTCTGGTAGTCTTGGATTTTGCCTCTATTGATAATGTTAACGTTTTCCCACAATTTGATCCTTCCTTTCTGTTCAGTCTCACTACTGCGACCACAGACAGTGTCTCACATGAGCTAGATTTTTCACCCTGCCTGATTTTTCAATAAAAGGGAACTTAAGGAGATCAGAGCTTGTGTGGTTTGAAGACAGGACAAGCTTCTTGCTTCCTGCAAGTATCCAGTATTTTGCAACCATAGATGCAGACTCTCACGTGAGCTATTTGTTAAGGTCGGGAGTTTAGAGGTCATACAGGACTGTCTCCAGCTGAGAGTAAACATTCCTCCCTGACTTTCTTTGAGCTATGTCAGGAGGCCTGTACTTTTGTTTGTTTATATTTGCACAGAAAATGTACCACTTTCCTGTAATTTCCACTGGGGTTGTTTTTTTATATATTCATAATTATATTTTCTGCATCTCTGCTTTTGGTTTCCTGCTTCTGCTCAGAATACTTTCCACTTAACTAAATAAATTCCACAAGGAGCTACATCAAAAATGATTCCATCTCTCCTGAACATCCACATGTATAAATACATTCACCTCTGGTCTTAAACGTGTACATCGTCTGCCTTGTCAGTATAAAATAAATGGTTTGTCTTTTGGCCACTTTGCTTAGAGATGCTGGTATTAAGATTGAGAATGGGTCGTCATGCCCTTTACTGTACAGAGTTTTCAACACAGTGCACCTTTACAGAGTCATTCAACGACGGTTTGCCTAATTCCTACATCCCATGTTATGGTGTTCCACCTGGCTGATTTGCTGTTACTGGACTAACTGTCACCTCATGCTTTTGCTGTTTTGACCCCGATTGAGTATACAACTCTCTGGAGTCTCTCCAACCTTCACATGTAGCCTCTGGTCCTCAGAGTGTCTTCTCTCAGCTACTCTTCAGCCTCACTCCAGGGACTGTACCAGGCTTTCTGTGGTGCCAAGTCAGTGAACAATTGCGCTCCGAGTCCCGGTGAGCGCCAGACTCCCCTGGAGGCTAGAGCACCACGCTGGCAGTGGCACAGTTGTTGGTGGGAATCCCGATGCGGCGGCGACAGGTGAACATCTTGCGCAGCTCGGCACGGAAGCGGTCATGCAGCCAGGCGTACAGGAAGGGGTTGCAGCAGGCAGAGCTCATGGCACACCAGTGGCACAGCAGCTGGATCAGCAGGAAGTAGTGCTTGTCGATCAGATTGATGTCGATGTCGCGCAGCACGTTGAAGACGTGGATGGGAAGCCAGCAGATGCCGAAGGCGGCCACCACCAGGGTCACCAAACGGAAGATCTTGCGCTTGCGGGCACGCTGGGCCTCTGCCTGGCTCTGCGTGGGGTGACCAGGCACGACGCAGTTGCGCAGCTTGACGGAGATACAGAGGTAGGAGATGCAGAGGGCAGACAGGGGCAGGATGTAGGTCATGATGAGGGTGCTGTAAGCGTAGGCCAGGCGCTCTTGTTCCTGGCCCATCCAGAATTCCTCGCAGATGGTGAAGCCCTCCTCCTGGAACTCCACGTGGTAAGTGTGAGCGATGGCAGGCGCCACCAGACCGCAGGACAGCAGCCAGATACCAGCTAGGACGTAGGTACAAGCTGGCACTGAGATTCGCTTCTTCAGAGGGTGCACTGTGGCGTAGTACCTACAGGCAAGACAGAGACAAGTGACAAATCACTGCTACTGGAGTATCCTGGCACCCAGGCCTTCAGATGTATCTGATGCATCACATCAGAGATCGCTTTTCATAGTAAATGTCCTCAGATGAAATTGGGATTTCTCTTTATTCAGTGAAACCTTGGTAGCATCGTAGAGTGGTTTTCACTGATTGTCTGTTGGGGAATTCTGTTACCATTGTCACTGGGAAATTCATGTGTTTAGATTGAATATTGGTGCACAGATGACAAGGACCACTGTTCTTCCTAATGCATATCAGTCATCTAGAGTCTGGTACAGCTAGCAAACCGGTCATATTTGCAGACCAAAAAAAGGAGAATTGGCAAACACTGCTGAGGCTGTGTAGAAAGTAACAGCCGACTTTGTATTTGCAGACATGGTTGTTGCATTTCATTGAGTGTGGGGGTTGTTAATGATTTTGGAGACATGAGCACAAAGGGGTGGATTTGTGTTGTTTTAAACCAAAGCTAAATATTTAAAAAATGTAAAAAGTTACTGGTAATAATTAATAATCAAGACTCACTTTCCAAGCTTTTAAAGCACAGCTGTGAGTCTCAGATCAGTGTCTGGCTGTGGTGTTTTCTAATTGGAAACAGATGTCTTTGAAGAAAATTAAAAGAAATTGCTTTTAATTATAATGGCACAGATGTACTCTTGTCACAGCAGCCGTCTTAACGTGACATCCTTGTTTTTAACTCGCCACCTTCCAGACTGGTTGTCACGGTGGCATTCCTGCCTCTCCATGACTGTGCATCTTCTCCCTGTGTTCCTCCGGGTCCTCCGGTTTCCCTCATAGCCCCAAAACATACTGGTAGGTAAAACAACCATATACCTCTGGAACTCACACCTGGCAGCCCGCTGAAGCCCACAGGTGAGCCTGGTCAGTACCTGAATGGGAGACCTCCTGGGAAAAACTAAGGTTGCTGCTGGAAGAGGTGTAAGTGGGGCCAGCAGGGGGCGCTCATCCTCTAGTCTGTGTGGGTCTTAGTCCCCAGTATAGTGACGAGACTATACAGTAAAAGAGCACCGTCCTTCGGATGAAACTGAAAACCTAGGTCCTGACTCTCTGTGGTCTTTACAAATCCCAGGGCGTTTCTCAAAAGGAGTAGGGGTGTTAACCCGGCATCCTGGCCAAATTTCCCATTGGCCTTTACCATTCATGGCCTCCTAAAAATCCCCATTTCTGAACTGGCTTCATCACTCTGTTCTCTTCCGCACTGATGACTGGTGTGTGGTGAGCGTACTGGTGCACTATGGCTGCTTTTGCATCATCCGGGGGGGCTACCTATTGGTGGTGGTGGAAGGGAGTTCCCATTACCTTTAAAGTGCTTTGAGAGAAGTGTCCAGAAAACCACTATACAAGTGTAAGCAATTCTTATTATTAATGTTTTTTTTTCTGGGACAATTGGCCTTAGGAGTGAGCGTGCGCATGTTTGTGTCAGAGCGTTTGCCCTGCTGTGGAATGGTGTCATGGCGAATGTATACTCTGCCTTTCGCTCATTTCTTGCTGGCTGGGCTGTAGCTCCCCTGCAGCCCTGTACTTGACAAAGCAGTTCGAAGATGGAAGGATGGAACCTATCTTAGAATTCACCAGGCAGACGCTTCACAGTTCATTTTGTGTTTTCACAAGATGCAATTTTTTGGGGGGGTGTCACTGCCAAATGTGGAGTGCCACTTCACCTTCTAGAGCACCAACACACCAGGGGAATCTGTAGTGAACTTGCTGCATTAAATCTGTGTCCATGCAAATTGAATATGTGGATGTCTCTGAATAGACACGCTTCCCTTTTCAAGTTATGCAAATGCTTTTAATGAGCAATCTTGTCTGATTAACGTAAATGCCAAAATATGGTGTATTTAAAAAAAAAAGACATGCTAGCAATTATTATATTGATGTCAACATTAATTGCCCACGTGTCAAAAACCTCATTCAGTGTTCCAGTGCTTGCTCTGGTATGCTTTTGGCAGATTGTAAAGAGGAACTGGCTATCTGTTTAATGGGTATTCGCAAACCTTGGATTAGAGTGAAAAATAATTAACTATATTTCCTTGACTGCCATTTTCTCTTACCATTTGTTGCCACACATTTGGTCCATTATCTCTCTCTCTATATATACAGTGCAGGCATTTCTTAAAATGTAATGTTATCAATGTGAAGTGAATGTCTTGACAGGTGGTAGGGACGAAATAGTACATCTCTGTTCTTGTCTTGTATTTGTTTTTAAATATTTGGGTCCTCAAATCCTTACAAATTTCAGCCTCCTGTAGTTCATTACTATGTAGATTTTAAAGAAGGCTGCAAGATGTAAAACTACCAAATAGCATGCAGGTTACTCACAGCATGCACTACACCAGCCATTCACAAGACCTGGTCTTCCATGCCTGCACTCACATAACTGGAATCTTCCAATTACTTGCTTAATATGGCCCTTTTAAGAAACGGTGGGCTGTGAAAAGTTGCAGATTTCCTACTAGCCTAAAACCCTTTCAATAGAGCAGAACTGCTGCTTTTCAACACCTACAGCCGGCCTGGTTAAAAATGTCTTGAGTACATTCATTCAGCTGTGCTGCTCCAAACACTGTTGCAGTATATAGGATTGGTGCACTGTCACAGAACATCACAGGGGTCCGGTTGTGTGTTGCTCACCTGTCCACAGCTATGGCGGTTAGAGTGAACACAGACACGTAAACCGTCACGGGCTGGATGAGGAACACCAGGTAACACATGAAGCGTCCGAAAACCCAGCCCCGCGGGTTGAAGGCGTAGGCGAGAGTGAAGGGCACGCAGGTGGCGCACATCAGCATATCGGAGAAGGCCAGGTTGCCAATGAAGAAGTTGGTGACGTTGTGCATCTTGCGCGTGCGGCAGATGACGTAGAGGAGCAGGTAGTTGCCAAAGATCCCCACCAGCACCACTAGCGCATAGCAGGGGATGATAAGGGGCTTGAAGGACTGCAGCAGCTTCACCCCTGCGAACTGGGAGCTGCTGTTGGAGGAGGTGTTCCGCACTGGCACCTCGAAGACACTGCTGCTGCTGTTCTCCCCTGCGCCACCAGGTGGCACCACGTCAGTCCCCCAGGCACAGCCACTGCCTTCCATCCTAGCAAGAAGAGGGGTCTGTAACGCTGCAAAAAGTGGGAATCAAAAAAGAAATGAGGGTTAATCTCAATTATTATTTATTGCAGAGTTAAATCGGACTATAGGACCAGAGCAAAGTATTCCCACAATGTTTGTGAAACAAGATTCTTCGCACATTTATGAAGAGTAGTTTTGCTTGTAAAATCACGCTGGTACTTTGCCAGACAGATCACTCATTCATCTCAGCACGTGGTAGTTCACTGTGAAAAGTGATGATTAAGAAATGAGGAGAGTCTTAATCTGTCAAACTGTACATGTGGAAATTCGGGAATAAAGATCTTTACTTGGGCTTATGGTGCACTTATGGTAACCACAGCTTTTTATACCAAATGTAAGACACATGCTGCATATTTCCAAGCACTGTGCCATTGCATAAAAATAAAGACAAGCTCATTTAGTGGTTTATAAGCACCACAAAGACCAAGACAGAATTATGAAGGTGATTCTGATTATTTCTCACTTTAATCGAGTTTCAGCTTTAAATAACCCCCACTTTAAACCCTAAAGTGGCGATCTGTAAAAAAGACATTAAGTGCAAAAAAAACTCTGGTGGGTTTAATTTCATCCTTTGCAGTCTACGAGGTCTTGTGGTCAATCACACATTAATGGCTGGAAAAAGCCATTCTGGTGATCTGTGATATAGAACCTCTCCGAGCATTTCCACTATAGCATTTCCTGACTATAGATCATGTTGCTGTTTAACTGGAAAGGTTTTAAACTAATATTTGAAGGGATTGGGATTAAATGGGTCCATGCTAAATGCTTAGAACAAGACAGATTTCTTATAGACGTCTAGTATTCTACATCCTGACCACTTGAAATTCAAGTGAAATTCAAATTCAAATACTGAGCAGTAGTTTAATTCAAGTAGGTCTGTATTATTATTATTTAGGTTGGATGTGTTGTGTAATTGCACATAGCCATGAGTGTTGCGCCACAGCTGTATGAAATTGATCTCTTATGATAAAATACCCAGGCAAATGGCCCACGCTGTTTCAATCCCATTGTAACATTGTTACATGTAATTTGTGCCCAGTTATGACAGTTAGGTCATGGCTCTAGTTTCCTCCCCATAAAAAAATTGATTAATCAGTATGGAGGATTAGTTAGAATTCTGGACTCATAACTGGAATTAATTCGAGCAAAAGATACTTCACACAGATTGCTTCAGGGAAATGCCCAGCTGTTGTAGAGACATCCAGATCATGAAGCTAGGCATGCATTTGGAAAAGAGGACATGTTGCATTGTCTACAGAGTGGTGCTAGTTTAAAGATCAGCTAAGACTGGTTCTGTGTCAAGTTGTTCTGAGGGAGATTCAATTTTGGAAGAGAGTCGGTGAGCATTCAGTGTACTGCAATGTAGCACAAGCAGAGAAGTTGTAAAGGCAAATTAGGAACTTAATCTATGATGCTTTCATAAGAGATATTAAATGTGTTTCTTTAACTTCTAAAGTTAATTTTTACAGACTAAAATTGTAGGCTTCTCTGGAACAAATCCTGAAAGACATTGGTCCAGCTCTGCTCAGTTTCAGCCTCACGATCAGCAGCGACAGAAAGACCAGGGGACACAAGTGGAAATGTAAGACACAAGACCCTTCTTTACATAGAGGACTGTGGGAGTTGGGAGCTAGCTGCCAAGCCATGTGATTGAAGCTAACTCAGTGGGATCTTCTTAGGCCTGGAATGATGGAATTCTTAGAGCACTAAGATACAAGTAAGATTGGAGGAATAGTCCCCTAATTTGCTGTGTTCTAGTTGACTGTGCGGGTAGGTTTTTCTCTTTCTTCATTAAGAGCTTAAGGGGTGAAAGAAACAAATGGGGCAGAAAATTGTATTATGGGTGCTGATGCACTGCAAAATGGCTTCATGAAGCTCTCAGCTTAGTACATGAGAGGGACCTAATTATATTGGCTCAGATGACATTTTCAGAGATAGGGACTATTTTTCTCCCTGCGGTTCTCCATTTCTGTTATTCTTGTTCTAGTGCTCCATCCCACTGACTGACATATAAATGAAAACATTTTGTATTGTTGCTGCTCATCTCTGTTTCCTGTATGAACCACCACACAAAAAAATAGGTTAATGAATCTGTTGTGCCTCAGAGCAAAAAATAATCTATTTTTTTAAATAAATGTTTTATAGAATAAACAAGAAAGATATGACTCATAGCTCAGTTATAAACCTAGCAATAATCGAGGGGCAGCTAATTGCAAAGCCTAAGGCTTTTTCTTTTGTACTTGTGCTTTTCACATTTAGCATGGAAATCTTTCATCCTGCCAAGTGTTGGTACTCTGTACTTTAATACTTTAATGTAGCTGGTTTTGCATAGGTAAATGACAGCTGGCACTTGAAGCCATTGTTAAAAATTAGGGCAGCTTGGATTAACTTCATGAACTTTCCTGCACTTTAGGAAGATATATTTCCAGCAGGAAACGACAGAGAAACACTGGAATACTCAAAGGAACAGGAGGATGCATTGGTATTGGGCTGAATTCGGTGTCAGAAGCCATGACAGATTGCTCCTGGTCAGTTTTCTTTTTATTAAAAGAATGACGGCTCTGTTCATTGCACTGGAAACCTGAGGCAAAACAATAATAACTTCTCTGCTCTTCATAACCCAGCTGTAAATCTTCACAAATAGAATTCAAAGTACATAGCGCATCTGAAGTGCTTCAGATGAAAGTCTCAAGAGTATGAGGACAAATCCCTCTATATCTCCCCACATTAGGTTTAGATACCAGCCATTGGCAATTGGCAGTTATATTTGCGATTTGGTCATGAGTACAGCAGCAAGTCCTTTTCCTTTCTGGCCTGGTTAGTAGTAGATTGAAACAGCATGACAGCTCACCTTTTAACTTGGTGTACTAATCAGCCATAATTGCTATAGGCAATTCTTAATAGGTTTTAATTTATGTTAATTCATTAGTATGCCTGATCACCCTTTTCAGCTGATGTTTGGGAAACAAAGTGCTTTTCAGAAAAGTGTTTCTGCATGGCAAGAACAGAGCAAGCGGCAGACCATGCCATTGCAAATGTCTCACGCTATCAGTGCGTACGTGTTGACAAATTACTGAAAATACGGGCTCCGCTTTGCTTATTAATTTATAATTTGCAGCCACACTCTTTCGTTACAGAAAGATAATTAATATTATCAAACTCACATTGAATTCAACAACATGACCCATGAAAGGCAGATGCAGCACATTACAAATCATCTTAGAAATTAAAGGAGTGCTTTTTAACAAATACTGCACTGTGTTATTGGCATCTAATTACTTCTAATTGCATTTTGATATCTGTCTTTTTATTTTTCTTTAAGGCTTGATGGACAGAAGACTATTTGGTGACCGACTTTTAGAATGTTATGAAAATTACTACAGGGCAGCCTAGATATTTTTGCTCAGGGTAAGCTGTGCTTGCATCTTCTGAAAAAAAGACTAATTTTCAGTCATCAGACATTTAAAGCGTGCTAAAGAGTGAGTTCGGTCTAAATCATGAACTGAAGTCAGATTTCCTCCTGTTGAAATCCAAAGTTCTTGGTAGTGTCTACTTGGCAACAAAACAAGGATAGAAAATGTGTAAAATAATGTGGAAATTAATATTTCCAGTTTATTATAGTTTGAATTACAAAACCTGGAGCAAATCTCTCAACGAATGTGTTTTTTTAGAGCTCTGTGAATTGAAATCGGATGAAACACTGCCTTCTATCCTGCTCAAGTGTTTAAATACGACGAGGGTGGCAGGTTAGTTTTGACCATGCAGTTGTGATAATGCAAGCTGATCTCATTCAGGTGAATGCCTCCCTGCCTTTTGAGTCACTTGTAAGTTAAGTGTGCATCGATGGTTGACCCTTTATGACCTCTGAAGAGCCTCCACGTCTTTATCGGTACTGGGTGTACGTTTTACAAATAGACCTGCTTGTAGTAAAATACATCTTTCAAATAGTGATTATTTCGTTTTAATCTGTACAATCAACGGGTCCACACGTTCTTCTGTGGATTACGGTGGCTTCAATTCGCCCCTTCACTATTCTTTAATCATAGTCATTGGAAAGAAAGACTCATAACGAATTGGAAGAGAGGTCTGGGCACAAAGTCCATCTGCTGCTGGGGGTTATTTCTTCTTTAGCAAATTGACAACGTAATATTGTCTCAATTATTTCAACACCTGCAGAATACTAATAAAATCGGTTTATTTTGATCAAAATCAACGATTTACGATTTACTTCCGATATGAATTAATCCAATGACAATAGAATTGCCATGCAGAACTAAAATGATGATTATTATTTATTTCACTGTTACTTGTGCACGTTTTATTTGTTTATACGCAGAGCACGATATGTGTTGTAATAGCACTACAGCACTGTACATTGAATACACAAAATACTGCTAAATACAGTATATGTCAAGGTACTCAAAGTGTTTCGTTATCCCTAAAGTAAGTCAAATCCAGAATGAGTACTAAAAACCACCAGGTTAATAATTCTAACTATGTTCTGGTATTGAAAATATGCGTCTATATGAAATAATGTATTCCATTACGTACTGTATACGATATTTCATGCCTAATCGCATTTGACGGCTACAGTACCTACGTGTTTCACCATTAGAAGGTATTTAATGTGCGCTACCGATTTTAACTGCAAACAAATTAAAGCGATTAAAGTTTTATGATTTCCCCAAAACCGTCTAGATTTTGGTACTGATTTTGAAAAATTCCAGCCAGACTAATAACAACATAACTAATATATGTAACAATTGGAATTACCTTAGAAAAGACAGACTCCTAAGTGTGAAGTAAGATAACAGATCAGAAGCACTGACGAAAATAACTGCAGCTCACAGTTTCAGAAGCA
Source organism: Lepisosteus platostomus (assembly GCF_059453375.1). Taxonomy (NCBI): domain Eukaryota; kingdom Metazoa; phylum Chordata; class Actinopteri; order Semionotiformes; family Lepisosteidae; genus Lepisosteus; species Lepisosteus platostomus. Next base: position 5,992,035 of record NC_142613.1, read on the forward strand.
TTTTGCATATTTGTTTGGTTCACGGGGATAAGATGTTACTGTATCTGGTACAAACAAATTGCGGTACAGACGCGTTGATAGAAACTCAAGCAAGTTCGGTCGTCTCACCTTGGCACCAAGAAGCAGTCCCTGCTCGTCCTAAAGCAGGGGTCTGTGCGTTGGTCACCGCAATTCAGCGCAGACAGCTCCAGGTCCCGCTATCCTCCGCAGTGAGAGCATCGCATCTCTCCCACAAAACTTATTTGTCCCGATAGATCAGGGCGAGACGGGGGGAGAGAGGGAGGGAAGAGGACAGAAATGTTGATAGGTGGAAAAAGGTGAGCCCTCCCTCTGGCGGCCAGTATTTGATGCTGCAGCAGCTGCTGATGCTGATATTCAACAGTTCGCGTTTTGACTTGTAACTCAGACAACGATGACCGATGCGGTCCGTTCTTCCTCCACCAGGGACGACACAACCTATTATGTTAAAATCAACGAACAATAAAAACCTTTTTTGTCTGACGCTAAACCGGAGTCCCCTAACGAGAAACTCTAATTAATTGAACTCGTCAGTCAGTGTCGTGCTTGAATTGATATTGCAGATCCCTACATCCGATATCGGAAGATCCCCGATATCGGAATAGTAGGGGTATTATCCCCGGTACCCTAGCTAAATTCCTCTCAGAGTCTAGACTATCTAATCCCTCTTACTTCGACTGTGAAGCAGCTTCTCACTCCTGGCGTGACGTGTGTCATTTTGTTTTATTTTGTTTAAATGAATTCATGAACCGATTCTGATATAAAAAGATCTGTTGAGTTCTTTAATGTAATTACAAAGTGTATTGACCAGGGCAATAAGCAGAGTTGCAAATCTGTCATGGTCACAAATGTTTTAAGGTACTTATGATATCAGTATAAACATACAGTACTCCTTACAGAATAACATTTCATTCGCCACCAAGTACATTGTAGCTACGGAAAATATCAAATCGTCTATATAAGCTATCACAACCTGATATTAGGTAAGCTATTATCCCTTGCTGGCATAATAAATCTTAAATTAAGAAGCAAACCGCCATTGTGCTGCTACTCTTTTTCAGTGAGAAAAGGCATGATAGCTGAAAGTAGTAACAACACACGCACACACCGCACATGGTACGCCTACACTAGTTAATGGTGTTTGAAAATATAGCGCACAAAACCTAGGCTACATCAATACAGAGCACAGCTCTCTAGTCTTCACGCAGAGATCAATCCCGAGCTCATCATCTCCATAATTGCTTAAAGAACCTGGCTGTGCAGATTGTCCCCAGGAAATACTGTACTACTGCATAGACATTAAGAACCTAAGCACAAACTATATCTTGCCCGCAACAACTGTGGGACAGAATTAGCAGAAATACCACTTAGTGTATTTCCTCATCTCAAGGCGATTCAAAAAATTAAATATCGCCGTTAAAAGAAAACAGAAGACTAAAAATATATACATCTTTCGGACTTTTCCCAAATTCTGACTTGAGGAGGAATACAGTATATAGCCTTATTCCGCCTGCGTCTCATTTTGCACTGGGTTAATAATTTTCCTCTACCCTGTCACTCTCTTCCTCACTGTTAGAGAACAAAGATAGACTATATTCATCAAGGTATGTACAGTCTTTCTCGAGAAACTGAGCTTCTACATAACCTAGTTGTTATTTATACGCGATTTAAACTTTAGGTATTCTCATCAGCGATATGAATTCAGTGTTCTTCATATTCTGAAAAGTATGAAATATCATGAATTACATTTGTAATTTACATTACAATTATAGTGGAATTACAAATCTTACTCTTCTGCAACAAACGTGTGTATCTAAACGCTTACTGCTAATGTAATTTGTATATACGATGTGAGGGTTTGCAAGGAGTATGCAATACAGAATGTGAATGAATGCAATACAGTACTAAAGTAAAGCAACTCCATTGAGTAAAACTCGCCCCTTACCAGCACACACTTGCCTGTTGTTTGAGCTACACCACAATAAAAAAGTATCTATATTCGTATTCGGTTTGTATCCCATGTCCATAATGGGCAGCTCATGGTGGCTATAGGCGGGAAGAGGCTCGTGAACAGCAACGAAGCACACAAATATTCACCTTGGCCACTTCGCTATGCACACTGAAAATATAACTGAACTAAATGGGTGTGTGGTTCCCCCTTGTTAAAACGGCATTCCGATAACCGTTCTAGTTTGTTAAAGATCACAAACTTCACAAGATTTGAACACTCTGTACAACAATTTAGCAAGTTAGAAGTCCCTTTAATTTTAACGTTAATCAGGCCTGAAATCCTAATATTTCGTTAGCCAAAACTCAACGTCTGCGGCTTATATTTATGAAAACAAACATACGTAGTTCTTCCTTTCACCACCTGTGATATTAGGTGCAGGCGTTTTCAGGCTTACTATTTCTTAGGAATATTTTGTTGCCTTTAAACCAACGCCGAAAATCAAACGTTTTAATACATTTTACCATTATTTGCACACGAGCCTAACATTTGTTGTGGAAAATATAAATACAGTAGCAGATGACACGAGGTCGGGTCTTCTCTGAGGTGGTAATGCCCCTGGTGCTGAAATCCGTGAAGTGAAAACGGGTTATTGTCCAGTTGAGGTGCTGTCTGTTAGGTCTTACAGAGAGTGACCTGTCTTTGTCCTGTTCCAAGTCAAGCAGAAGAAATAAGGTTCATATTTGTAGTCAAGTTTATGAGTTGTTTAAAAACATTCCCTAACGTGGTATTAAATGGAGTTTACTTCATAATTTCGGGAAGAAGTTGAGATCCTTATTGTCGTTGATTAATAATGGGATATGTTGGTACTGTTCTGTGAAATGGTGTTTACCCGGACGTTATATTGTTTTTTTTTACTGGCTGGAGAGGGTTTGGCATTTTAGAGATTGTATGTATAGTGTTTCCCGAAGTTTAATACGAGACTAAATTATGCTTCGTTCTTTGCCTTTAAGCGAAGATACTACACTTATCTTGCACACTTCCCGCTTGCCTACGTAGTATAAGTCTCGCACACACGTCTTCCAAACGCGTATCTCTCTCACCTCCCAGTCGTCACCCCTCTCAGTAGTGAGTGAGGATTAGTGAGGATAGGCTGCTATTCCCTCACACCAGGTAATTTGTATATTTCGTCTCTCCAACACATTCATTTCGATGTAAAAAAATTAAAAAAAATATTTCAAACTCGAAGACGACACATAGTTCTCAAGTGAAAATTGAGAAGCGGTGCAGTTAGGTCTCAGAATTTATTCATACGAAGAGTTGTCATGGAAAAGTCGTGTTTTAAAAGCTGTTCTCTTTGATAGTCCACAAGAAATGGAGGAGAAATCAAGTGCCCAAGCAGAGGCAAATTTGTTTGTAAGCTTTCTGGTGTCGCTGTATCCCTTTATTGTAACATCTACTGCTTTGTGTACCTCATAACCAGGTATGAACCTGCTATGGTTCAGCTAAATACCATTTGAAAATTCCATCTCTGATGTTAAAGGGGGAATATTGATTTTCACTTCCACAAAATAAATACAAATATCCACAGTTCAATCCTATTGATAGTGTTTCAAAGCAGACAGAGCTAGTGGCTTCACAGTTTGTTTATTTTCTTTCCACTCTGAACTCATGGGTATTGAGTCGAGTAAATGATTTTCTCACTTGGCTGAAAGTGTGATTGAGCCCAGGTAAATAACCATTGATTATCTGAATAGACAATGAAGCCCGCAGGACTGAAAGCTCCCCCTCTCCAGTCAACATCTGGTGAGCTCCGTCCTTTTGAAATTTACAAAGGACCTACTGTCCTGGCACCCAAAATTGCTAAGTCCACTCTGAGCCACTACTTTGTGATGCCCCCAAATTGGAGTGATTTAGCAGTTAACAGTTAAGGAATTGAGATGAAATTGGATGTACTGTGATTCAGCTATACCTCAGCAGAGTTAGGGTTGGGTTCAGCCATCCAAGAGCCTGCAGTGTAGCTCCTCCTGCTGATTGGGCTGTCTGACCAATAATGCACTCTGACCAGACAGCAATACTGAAGGACAAATCACTACCTTCAGCCCCTTTACTTGTGTGTCAGTTAAATTAGTGTGGCCCCCTAACTGAACCCTGTGGAACCCCTTACTTGAAGAGGAAAAGAAATTTGAGTTTGACAGAATTGACAGAACATGGCTGTGTGGAAAGAGTGAGGGATGAATATCCAGGCATGACTCCTGCTCTCACAATATAGTTACTCATCTGCTTATGTTTCAGAAGCTTTATATTTTTTTCCTTCAGAAGCAATTTGTCGGCCTGGAAGATTATATTATAACTGAAAACCGAAGCTCAAATGGGAGTCTATACTTAGTAACAACATGTGCCGCTATAATCAGAAAATGGAGTGAAGAAATGCAGAAAACACCAACTGACCCCATTTAAGTAACAGTCAGCTATTTAGACATTATTGTGTATTCTCAATACGTGTGATCTGCATTGCTATCTAGAAAATGGCAGCATATATTTATGTGTGCATGTACACAATATACTCTTATATTGCTATCCTTATTAAAGAGTTATATCCAAAATTGCAGAAGCAATGTCAGTAAGAGTGCTTATTTGCTGACACCCGACTCCCAGTAAATGAAAGGTTTCTCTATTTGTACTAGATAGATTTTTCCTGCCTGGCTCTAATCGAATCCGTCAGGATTTTAAGAGGAATTTACAGAGAGAAGTAGCTGGATGCCAGAATTCATTTTGTGCTTGCTTCTCTTCAAATACTCCAGCCCCCAGTTTCTTCAGTACCAGAATCCAGTGAATTACCACCTCTTTGGCACTCCAGCTCATTTCTCTCCATAACGTTATCTGTTGTGCCCGAGTCCTCGGTCAGATCTACTTTTTTAGACTATAAATTACACTTTTAAAAATAGAATTAATGCATCAGCCTCAGTTGCAGCCTCAGCCTCTCACCGACAAAACATTCACAGAGTTCTTTATCCATCAGAGAGAGAGACTCTGTGCTGCCCTTTACAAAGGAAAAAGGATAAAGCAGGGAAAAATTCAGACAGACAGAGACAGGGAAATGAGTTATGAGGAGATCTTGGCTGTTAGGTCTCCATTGACCGCAAACAAATAGCATCTATGTTCTGTTTCAATATATGATATCCATTCAGACAGGGCTCTTGTTTTATCTAGTTGGCACCTAAATAGCGCGGTCTCTTATTGTGTGTCAGAGATTTTAAACAGTCATTAAAGTAATACTTGAAATGTGGGGGCTTAGGTCAAAAGTATTTTAGGTTGTTATCACTGCACTTCATTTTTAGTGGTAGGTTCTTATAGTTACTAAGAACCTTTATATTTCCTTACTGATGTATCAGCTACCTCCTGTAAAGGTAAGGTGATTTGCTCCCTATGTATATTCTCATTCTGTTCCTCGGTTAATGGTGCTTTTTAAATATTTATATTATTTAATATTTGTATAAATATATAATATCTGAGTATTATACATTATTTGCATATTATACATATGCAAAATCACTCCTCAACCGCTGCAATTTAGTCTTGCTGGCTGCAAATGCTCTTTGGAATATGGGGAATCTGGGCTACAGTAGGGGGTCAAAATACTAATACACTTTTCAACAAAATAATGGCTTGTTCAATTTTGTGTTGGTGCACCACTCTAATGGAAGGGAAGACTGTTTTGTTGACAGTGCAATAATGATCCCCCTCACTGCTGGGGTTCAGCGTGAAAGAGGAAGGAACATGCAGAAACAGTTCTGTAGGGGCGTGAGTGGTCAATGACCTGCTACAGCAGTGTGGAGGAGCGGTTAAGACCCTGGATCTGTAACTAGAATGCTCTGGGTTCGCATCCCGAGTGGATCACTCACTTTGAATGAGAAATGAAAAACACACAAAAGTAATTAGGGAGAATTACATAATAGATGCTTTCAAATATTAATATCCAATGTGAGTGATGTGCTGTTATGTATAATTAAAACACTTCCATTCGTTTTTTGATGAATGGGGCATCAGCATAACATTAAATAACAAATGGCAAAATATTTTTTAAACCATTTAAAATGCCATTTCATTAACATTCTCTGCTAAGCCTTCTGAGATACAAAGCTCAATGTTTTGGATATTTCTGTAAACCATGGGGCACTAACAGGAATCATAAACAAGGCATCACAGGCTGCTTGTGGCTTATTTTTATAGCTGTGTTTTGTTTTACTTTTCTATGATGAATAAGCAAAAAACCTCAATAAGGACGAAGAAGCCGCGAAACTACCTACGCTCAGCAGAAAAAGGCATTGTGGACTGTTTGATTACTAAATGCATCTTCGGTGTTGGGACTGCATAGCAGAGACATCAGAGTTTATATTGGTAATTAGATACAAGAGTTTTCAATCATCGAGTTTTTCCATTTGTATCCATGGCGACAGGAAAAGAGCTGGGAGAGGATTTTTAATTACTGTAGAGATTTTTATTGTTATCTGCTGTAGGCAATCCTGGCAGTTCTAGAAACAAGCAGGGGCATTGCTGGCACAAAGGAAAAAGCACAATTCCCTGAATTATGAGACTTCCCTTATAGAGAGAAAGCCCCTTCAGGTACTGGCAAAATTGCCACAACACTTCCCTCTCTTCTCTTTCCCATTCATTCTAATTTTAGTAATGTGTTCCTTTGTGTAGAAACAATCTTTCAGTTTCTTTTTTGTGTCTTTCTCCTCGGAAAACAGGAACCGTACATCATCCAGTTCAAGCTGAGTGCAGCACTTTACAGACCCCGAGTCCCTAATGTCTCATTTCTTCCTAAATCTCTCCATCTATTTGCCGATTTCTGGCAATTTTGCACTTGTATTGGTTCACTTTTTTTACCCCCTTTCTCACCTCGCAAACCCCTTCTCACATTCTGAACCCAAACCTGTTGCCTCCTGCTCTCTCTCACACACCTGAAGGGGCTCCACAGCCGAAATGTTGCTCCTCCAAGTGGCACTGTTCCTCACGCACTGGTGCTGCTCCCTACTCGATCCTCTTGGTTGAAGCAGTTCAGCTGCAGTGCAGCCATCCAGTTTCGGAACTGCTTTATCGAATACAGGGTCTCAGGGGGGAGTCGGAGCACCCCCGGAAGGGAAACAAGTCAATCACAGGTCACACACAGACACCAACACACACTCACACCAGGAAACCGGAGCACCCACAGGAAACTCACACAATCACAGAGAGAAACTGAAAACTCCACACAGATAGATAGGTACAGAATCGAAACCAGGGCCCCAGAGCTATGAGACAGCAATGCTAATCACGTGCTGCCCAGCTGTAGCAGTATATTCCAAATTTCATTTGTGTAGTACAAATGCTACGTTCACTTCCATGAATGCTGTGCTCTCCTGCTCTGATGCAATAAAGAAGCTCTATTGTTCATCTGCATTCATGGGGGGAAGACTTTTTAAACATGCCTACAGATCTGTGGTACATTAATATTCAATGAGAATATCCTTCACCCACCACAAGCTCTATGTGTCCAGTCCGGTTACCTCAAGCCACGATCCGTGCAAAATAGATTTGAGGTAAAGGCCATGTAAGTCTGTGCCATTTGTCAGTGTGAGCCTTGAGAAATGAGGGCTCCCTGTCAATTGTAATCTGCTTTGGCCCCTCCAGCCAAACCCTGGTGTGAGTAATCTAAGCACAGTCTCTGCTAACAGGCTGGGTCAGGCTGACAGCACACCTCTCAATGAATAATAACTGTGCGTCTGTGGGTGCTTATGCACAGCATATTTCTCTCACACGTCTGTTTGAATTTAGTTAAGTGCATCTTTCTGTGTATGTTTGAATGTACTTTTGTTTGAGAATGTGTACACATCTGTGTGTTTACACTCAAGTGGTGGATTGTGAATTTATGGATGACAGTGGGAGTTCATTTTTGAACATATTGTGTAACCTCTGGGGGATTTGTTGCTATTATCCTTTTTAATATTTCTGAAATTGGTAAACAATTGTGGCTGGAGGGAGAAATGACATTTTTAGAGGGTTCATCAATTTTCATGGTTCAAAGCAGAAATATGCAGTACATTTGATACCATAATAAATTCAGTTCTGTGAAAGATGTAAAACTGTATACTTCCATTACCAGCATGCTGCTTTTTCCTGTTAAGGGATTGTCGCAGCAAGAAGCCTGTTCTGAAAGTATTAGGAGGGACTAAACACTGGACATGATGCTAGACGCCAGTCTATCACACACAAACAGCTCATCTAGCCACCTTTCTTTGGAAAATGGGAGAAAACCACACTGAATATGATTATATATTCTGCTTTGGGAACTTTAGGAGCAAATGCAGTCTAACTCAACCAAATGAAGATTGCTTTTGATATAAGAATGTTTTCTGGAGATTCTAGAGATGTTCATTTGCATACAAAGTGAAGTGGATCTTATAAGAATAAGGGCCGAATTAAAAATGGCATGTATGCATGCAAGACTTTAGTTTCCTCAGATGATCTGCACAACTGGAGGAAATATGTAGTAATAAATATGAGTTGCACTTCCTTAAATTAGCTAGAGGAACAAAGCCGAAAGTAAATTGGATGGCTCAGGAGGTCAGGTTTAAAAAAACAGTACAAATACCTGCTTTCCCGCAACAGCCCACCTCCTTCAATCACAACATTGCGCCTAAGGCAGCTTCATGGAAGCTCAGATCCTGGTGGTCACAATGAGGCCGGACAAGGAGCCCTCATTTATTGTGACGACTGAGCTTTCAGACAGGCTTCTCCTGATTGCCGTAGTCTCTATTACCTGGCTTACGTGAGCACTTTCATCTGCTGCTGTATGATCAGATCAAAGCGCCAGTGTTTATGAGTCAAGAGCTGCAGATTGTTGCTTTTAACTTCCCTGAGGAAGGCTCCTCTTTTGCTTTAAGTTTGATTGAACAGTTTGTGCACTGTGAAGAGATGAGGGTGATGTAATGGGGCTCATGCCTTGCTTGTTTATAAAAGCCCTTCTGCTTTATAGTAAAGGGGATTCAGCCTGAACTGGTATTATGCTAGTTTGCTTTCAAAGCCCTTAATCATTTTAGAAGGCCAGGCTTTGCTGTACATCATGTTCATCCAACATAACTGCTCTGGTATCCTAATAGAGATGGGTCCTTTCAAGTCAGGTTTTGCAAGCTACAGTCTGTTGTGCAAATTGTGCTTTGGCTTGAAGCTGGGAAGAGAATTCATTTCAATATCATTTTAACTTCACACATCTGTCGCTGTAGGCTTCATCAGAATAAGGTAACAAGCTTGACATGGCCAACATCTAGTTTTAACTTCAACAAGGGCCTGGAGCTTGTAACACATGGAACGGCTTAATCATGCTGTGCATGGGAGTCTTATCTGTGTCCCTGGCATGATTAATGTTACACTCTTTGAATATCTTTGGAAAGGAATTGAACAGTGCATTCATCATTCCAGTCCTCTCTGCTCTGATTGGTGGAAGCCCAGATGAGTGTACTCTTGCTGCCTACAGTAAAAAGCATAGATAAGGCAGCAGAGCTGAGGAAATTCATCCACACAACCTATTGAGAATCACTATTATACCTTTGTTAATGTTACAAAGTTGATGTGAAGCCAGCACCTTAGAATGATCTGTGTTCAAGGCAGGGTTGTGCACTGATGTAATGGGGTTCTACTGTTTTATAGTACAGGGTATTCAGTCTGGATTTTTTATTACTTATGCCAGTGAAGTTAAGAGCAGCAGTTGCAGACCATTACAAATTGCAAGGGGCATGCTTGAACATCCACGTTGATCTTCTGAAGTAAAAACAATGAGAAAAGGTTTGTGGAATTATAAGAATACTATTCTATGTATTTTAAATCTATTGTGATTTAAAGTATCTCTCTGTGTTCCCATTGTGCAAATGTACTTAAATGCTATGTAGGATGAAAACAGAATTTGTGTTTTGGCTTTTTTTCTTCAGTTTTTAGACTTCAGGGCTACAATCTTAATAGAGGATAATCTAAAGATCAAATCTAAAGCAGACCATCTGTTAATCCATTATCAGAAAGCCATTTAGACATGACAACCCAGAGAATCTGCCAGAAGCTTAGGGCACAACATGGAACTGACTGCACTCTGGACAAAATATCCATCAGTAATCTGTCACAGGACACACAGACACAAAAACACAGAGACAATTTAGAGACACCTATTAACCTAGCCAGCATTTTTTGGAAGATGAGAGGAAACCACAGCACCCAGCAGAAACCCACATCAAATTGGGGAAAACATACAAACTCCACACCAAAAGCATCCTAGTCCACAATCACAATAGGTTCGCTATACTTCATTGTTTTTATACAGCATTTATACCTTCATTTGCTGTCCACATCTCCTGGTCAGGGTCATGGCTAACTGTTCTCAAAGCCACATTCACAAACATTTTCAGTATTTTAGTATTTTATTTGTGAATTTTTGTCATATACCATAGACAATCCAGGGGGCTACAGTAGTTACAGTAGTAGAAAGTTCAAAATGTGTGAATTGCAGATTAGTTATTTGAGAGAGAGGTAATAATTCATCATATAAAACCAAGATGAGATTCAGCACCTATTTCCCATTGTTGGTCCATTAATTTTAAAAAGCTGTGTTCAACTTTGAGTCTAAACTGCTACCAGTAATTGGTGTTACCCATTCCAGCTGAGGAGCCAAAAAAGCTCAGGTTTTCATTTGTTAGGTTTAAATGACTTTATTCATTACTGGGGTGCTGGTGCCATATCGGTGAATGAGTCAGTTCTCTGTGTGTTGCCACTACCATTTGTTGAGTATTGCTGTGACATGCTACTGCAGTGATGCTAAAAGGACGATAAGGGAACCCACAGACCAAGTCAAGGAGTGCACAGAACTGAAACTGTGCAGGGCAGCATGGTGGCACAGTGTTAACATTACTTCCTCACAGTGCTGGGACCCTGGGGTCCATTCCTAGTACACAGTACACGGTGCTACCTGTGTGCGGTTTGTATGTTCACCCAGTGTTCGTGCGGGTTTCCTCCGGGTGCTCTGATTTCCTTCCACAGTCCAAAGACTTACTGGTAGGTTAACTGGCTTCTGAGACAATTAGCCCTGGTGTGAGTGTGTGTGTCTGTGGGTGTCCTGTGATGCACTGGAGTTCCATCCAGGGTATGTCCTGAGCCCGTTGCTTGCCAAGATAAGACTCCAACTTCCCTGCAACCCTCTGTTGGATAAGATGGTTTAGAATATGGATTCATGGCTGAAACTCTCATTATGATTTCTCTTCTATATATGCACTACAAATCTAACTAAAAAAGATGTGTAATACATTCCAGATCCACCACACACACAACCTTTGTCTTTACAGCAGTATACAGGGAGAAGCTTGGATATTTGCATTTTGTTTTCTGATAGAGCACAGCACGTTGTCAAAGCTGTCTGCATTTACATTTGTGATTTTTCATCTTTAATGCAAAATTCCTTTGGTTTAGTTAAATAAATTTGCCACTGAGGTCTTGAACTATATTCTGAAAATTATAACCCACCCAAGAAAAAGTAAATTTCAAACCCACTATGTGACTTCACATTTTATAGATACTTTTTTAAACGTTTTGCCACTGGGAAGAAAACATGGAAAACTCTTCGCAGCCTCATTCAGGTGAGCAGTACACTCAGCTTTAAATGTATCAGGCCAAGCAAACAACTGTTTTTTAAAGCCTATTCATTTATGCACGAGTGACTTTGAAGATGATTTCCCATTGGGCTCCTGCGGTAGGCTGACTAACTCATCCAATTCAAACACTACAACCCAGAACAGAAATGACATTACTATGAACAAAATAGTCTGAAAGGAAGCAGAATCCCAGAAACGACGTCCAACCACGCACAAGGGAAATATGATATCTGTCTATGGTTGTGCATGGAAGATCTACAGTATATCCATCCAACAATATAAAACCTGCTTAGCATGATGAGAGTTACAGACAGGTATATACCCTGTATATATGTTCATTTTTACGTTTTTAAGAATTCATTAATGTCTCGATACAGAGCTTCGGTGCAACTTTTCTTTAATACAACCTATTGCAAGTTCTAGTGCAGGCTCTTTCTGATATTTTCCAACATCTGAGCCAGCACTGTAGATTTCAGTCCTAGTGTGACTGCTTTATCAATTGTCCGAACTCCACCAGCTGCTAATTAGCTATTTTGTAATCATTTATTGCCTGTTGTGGCCATAATGAGAAGCTGGCACACACGTGGTGTGGACTGAGAGCCATGATGGTTTGGATTCATCAGTCTCAATTAGATACAGATTGGTGCTTGATCTCACAGATGGCATGAAGACACTATATTTAGATACCATGTATTCTGCTCATTTTCAACAGCTACAAATTTCTGCTTGTTTCTATCAGTTTTATGTGTGGTTTAGTGAATAGTATTTGAATTGCCATTTTTCAAAAGCTTTTTGCTTTGATTGATTATTTTTCATTGTGTATTTTAACATGCAGCCACTTATCAGCAGGTGTTCACCCAAACACTATTTTTTATTATTGCTTCTCCTTATTTTATTGCACAAAGTTTCAAAATAATGTGGCTAACAGGTGCAGCACCCATAGTTGTAATAGCAAAAGAATCTGCGAAGAAAAAATAAAAAGTAAGACGAGTTAATACTGAACTTAACTGGGAGGGATTGAAGCTCACCCAGAACAGGCAGTTGCCACGGTTGCAGACCTGGGTAAGGGCACTGTGGCCCACATGCCACCAGCCGAGTCAGGTTCACGCACTGTGGCTCCGGTTGTCCAGGGTCTTCTCGATTTTCAGCAAAACATCTGACTTGTGGGGTGCCTGCAGTCTTGCAGTGACATCAACATAAGGCACACTGTTTCTCCAGATGTCACAGAGCAGCATGCAGCTCGTCAGAAGGTTCACTTGGGTGGGTGTGTCCAGGGGGCGTGCCTGCAGGCCCTCATTCTCCCCCTGCAGCTCGTCAGAAGGTGAATGGTTCACTTGGGTGGGCGTGTCCAAGGGGCGTGTCTGCAGGCCCTGATTCTCCCCCTGCAGCTCGTCAGAAGGTGAATGGTTCACTTGGGTGGGTGTGTCCAGGGGGCGTGCCTGCAGGCCCTCATTCTCCCCCTGCAGCTCGTCAGAAGGTGAATGGTTCACTTGGGTGGGCGTGTCCAAGGGGCGTGTCTGCAGGCCCTGATTCTCCCCCTGCAGCTCGTCAGAAGGCGAATGGTTCACTTGGGTGGGCGTGTCTACAGGCCCTCATTCCTCCCATTCTGCGTAGAGGCTGTGTCTATGCACAAAGTCTCAGAACAATTAGCAATTCCACATTGGGTGTATGCGCAATTAAAAGAGTAATTGGCAACTCCAGATTGAAATAAAAAAGAGGGGATGGGCAAGTTTAAAAAAAAATAAGTACAAAATTATTTACACAATCCTTCATTCCAGACCAGTCTTGGTTTCTTCAGAGCTTGGAGCCTTTGAAACCTTTCGCTTCAAAGAAAATGAACAGTGCTGTAAAAGATAGGATGGAAAACTAAACTGTCCACTAACTATGAATTCCAAAAGGCATTATATAAATGGAAAAAAGGGGAAAGGATATAAATTGTCATTTTCATAACCATTGCCTTTCTCCTCTCTATTCTGTAGTTATGGATGCAAACAGATGCCAAGGATTCTGCATCTGATCTATTTCAGGTCATGTTCCACTGGGCAGTGAGAAGGAAATCCATGAAACAAACATAATGGTGTATGGGCTAGTGCATGAGTACTGCACAATGATTTACACTGTGATGCTCAGATTGCACTCCTAGTTAACAAATGGCATAAAGCAAAGGTTATGTTATGCTGTTATGCTTTGATTTGGCCTGTCACTGGGATTCCCGTACTCCTGTTCATTAGCTATTTAATTTTGAACATTTTCGCATTAGCCTTTAAAGACTAAGACTGAACAACAGAGCTTCTAAATATGCTGAGATCTGACAGATCACATTGCCATGTGTCTTTCTCTGCTTTCTCCTTCAAGTATGGTGAGAGTGCTTCGCAGTCTCACAATCTGGTATTAATGGGCATTCATATCATGTTCTTAAGGAAAGAGAAGGCACATAATAGCACAAATAGGTCTTCTATTGCAGGTGGTGGGAACTAGGAGTCATAATTAGTCTTCTGTCTCTCCACATTTTCACTCACTTTCTCCATCCAAGCAAGAGTCTGCCACGAATGCGGTGTGCTGTGGTAAATCAGTAGATCTGTGTTCCTTCAGCGTCATCGACTGAGTTTCAGGACATCATTGTCTCAGTCTCCGGTGGGGATGTCCGCTGGGACACAACACTATATTTCTACGGGAGATACGAATGTCTTTCCCATGTGATGCTATCATGGAAAACTTTACCATCTGATATTTATGTGGATTACATTTATAATATAGAGTTACTGTATAGAGAGCATTAAACTATGTATGCAGCAACAGTGATGGATTAATATTCTTTTAATCCCCCAAAATAGATAAAAAACTGGTATTACAGGCTTGAAAAATGGGAATAATTTCTGTTAAGGAATGGTTTCCCATCTCTTTAATTGTTTTTTTTTTTTGGTATCTTGTTCTTTTAAGAGCATTATATAAAGAAAACATAGATATCATGGATCTGCATAATTTCTTCAAAATATGGCAGTAAGACTTGAAATATACAGTCTTCACTCAGACACTACCATTAGCTCATCAGTGCTAGAGAAGCATCTTAGTAATAGCTAAATTACTGTTGTGCTTATATTTCCACATATAATTGATGTAAAGCTACACATAGTTCTTGGTTTTGATTTTTCATTGCTGTGAAGCCTGTATCTCAGGCAGCCATGTGTTGACAGCTCATTCTCTCAGCTTGCCTGCTGTCATCTTCCCCTGCCTCTGTGTGGTATACGATCCTTCTCCATTCCACAAACACCCTTATTTCCCCCTCAACCGCTACACATCATATACATTTATCGGGTTTTCCCAGGTCCCTTATTTCAGCTATCACAGAACCTGAGATTGATTGTGACAATCAATTTCCACTCCAGAGCCACACAGAGATGACCTGTCACAATGCCAGAGGATTCTACGCCTTGTCGACACTTGGAAAAAAGTGTCCAGTTTTCCGCACAACACGTTACTGTTCAAATGTTAAAATGCCTTTTTAGAGAAGGTAAGAGGAAGTGAATATAGTCATAGAATTTTGTTAGCAAGAATCAAAGTCAATTGGTGCTATAACAATGAAATTCCTATTATCATAAGGGTAAAGCAGAAAAAAAGAATTTAGTTCTATATTTCTCAGTTTAATATTTCCTAATTGCAACAAATTATTCTGCCAATATACAATAACAGTTAGATCTTGACATCAGTTTACATGTCCCCTCTACTATAATGTTTGGTTTTGGTTTTAAGTGGCGTCTTAACTGGTCAAATAAGCTTTTTTTTTATTGACTTGAAAGCATTGATCAGGCAGAGAAATGCTGGTAAATGGCATTAAGGCCACTGACAGCATACTGAATGAAGCTCAAAACACTTTCCAGTTAGTTTCTGTCAGTGCCTTGCATACATTTCAAAGCATTAAATCACAACCAGGTTCGTCATCCATTTTTATTGATCTTTAACCCATAATGCAGAGGTACTTAATATGTGGCCCTCAGGGCAAGAAATAATAGCCCACTGACAAAACCGTTGTAAAAATGGGTATTCATGTTGTAAGGTATTGTGTGGAAAGGATTTGTTGATGTGATTAACAAATTTTACAGGTCCAGGCTGTATCCTCTGCCAGTTAGCTGCCTACAAAGTCAAGTCACAGCCATAAGAAAGGGAAGGGTGAGCAGGCAGGGTCAGGGTGTGTGGCTCTTGACTTGCGTGGACCACATCAAAACAGCTGTAGGGTTTCTGAGCCCTGAGAATTTCAGATGAAATGATAGATTGTTTAATTTTTACGGTGATAGAATTCTCATACCTTCTCCTCAAACTCTCAGCTGTGTTGATATTACAACAAACAGCTCTTAATGATTTTCTGGCTGCTAAAGACGTATAAATGTAAACAAAATGATTCTAATAATACTATTATTATTATATTAATTTAAATTATTATATTATTTATACATTTTATTTCTCATGTATGTTATAATTAGGCAGCTTCTCAAATAGTTGCATGGTGTAAACTATAGCTTTCTTTGAGAATTATGCATTTACCTTCAGTCGATAAAACATTTTACACACGTACACTACAAATGCACTTGCATAGCAGATGCCTAGAAGCATGAATAATCACACATTTAGGTATAACATCCAGCTCAATCTATATCAGTTACATTGATTTCAATTCATTACAATAGTTCATCCATCAATCCATATTCAAGAACCATCCAGCTCAGTGCAGTGCTGCAGTGGAGTGGATAGAGCATGATGTAATATAAATACACATATTGTACCGTCACAGGTTCACTCTGTTGGGGATGCATTCCCAGGTGTGGTCAGATGACAGTGTTGTGTCTTGACTGCCTGACCGCTTCAACAGTGCTTGGAGATCTATAATTTATAAGGAAGTATCCATTGTGCAATCCATCCATCCATACAAATACTCCTCTGAAGGGGGGGTTAGAACAAGGGCAGATGATGTAAAGTGTGGTGCTGTTCTCCTCCTTTACTACTGTTAAGAGTACAAATCAGTGTATCTTGCTGTCCCCTCCTTACCTGTACTGTAGCAGTCACCCGCCTCACCCTGTCCCATAGAAAACCTAAAACAAAAGCTTTTCCCTTAGCTGCCTGGCCTGTTTCTCTTCCCTTGTGTGGTATGTGTTGATATGGGAGGCTAGCTCGTGGAGCATGCTGGGAGAATGTGTACTATGATGACAGCGCTAGCCTGATTACTGCCCCAGTGTGGGATCAAACACACATGATGCACCTGTGGAAAACAAAACAACTAAATAGAAATATTCAGCTGCATGTTAAATTCACATTTTAGATCTGGCTGGTCCTACACAGCAGGACTTGAATGTTCTGAGAGCACACCCTGCATACACATGTACTGCACATACTATAGATATGAGGTGAATTGATTGACACCATATATTCTTAAAGTATTCAAGCTCGTAATGTATGGAGTTATTATTTAGCGTACATTTGATCCAATAATATGGCATTCACAACTTTTCTTCAGCTAGGTGTAGTAACATACTGTACGTCAGCCATTCTAGTCTATCTCAGACAAACACCTCCAGCTTCAGCAGTCTATTGTCACAGTTCACACAGAGTGTACCTAAAGGTGACCGCAGAGTTATCAGAAAACCAGGCTTCCCACACTCAGCTAAGCTGGGCTTGTCAATGAAAGAGGGAAATGCATTATGCCTTTTAATTAGACTCTTTTATTCCCACTCCCAAAGAAAAGGCACCCTTTCAATATTCTGCTAGGCAAGCTGAATCCTAAACTACAGGTGATGTTAGAGATGTCTAGTTCTAGTTCAATGACTCTAAATGAATAGCTCACGCCAGCTTATTATTTTTTTTGCTTCCAGGCTGTTCATCTTATTTAGTCCATGTGTGTATTCTGCTTGCCTATATTCTCCATTGTATGTTTGAACAGAATTAATTAATTGCAGTAGATTAAAAGGGCGTCGTTGTGGGATTCAAACTAACTGCTGTAATTTGTGGCACAAAAACATACTGTATCAAGTGTATAAAGAATGAACGTGAAGGATGATATTCTATGCATTGCTGATAAAAGTAAGAAAGCATTTTCTAACAGTGGGTATCAGAGTAATTGAATAACAGGCAGTAAATTAATGGATAGGGATTCTCACAGGTATGTTGTATATCAATATTCAGCACATATTTGTTCACTTTGTAGAGTCCCAGAAGGCAAAAGGACTAAGCCATGCTTTCATTTTGCTTGCAGGCACTGAACTCCCAAGGTGGCATCTGTATTAGATTCTGTTTTGAAAAACAAAAAGGACATTGAAATCCTGGAAAGATTTCAAAGACAAGAACCCAGAACAATGTCTGAAAGGGCTGAACGGTATGTCATACTAAACGGTATGTTAAAGTAAACAAAAGATTTAACAAATTTAGCATAAGCAACTGTTTCGAACTCCATAAGTCAACTAAGCCTCAGGGACACAAATGTGAGTGTGGAATAAGGCTGAAAATTGGAAGCATATTTTCACTCAAAAACAAGTTTATTGCACTTCTGTTCAGCCATTAAAACAAGTAAATAGGTTTAACTGACACAATACATTTTATAATTAATGAGTAACAAACGAGGATGCATAGTGGTGCCTTTAGACACAATATCTCAGTGTACTATGAAAATGAAAACAACAAATTTCCCAGAGGAAACTTAGATGTAAGGACACAAAATTAAATTAAAGAGCAAGTGTGCTGAAGGCTGTCAAGATGTGAGAACTCTTCACACAAACCTGGGGTGCTTCCAAAGAACTGTGATCAAATGAGCAAGATGAACCACTAGGCCCCATTTTCACCAGCTGTGAAATAAGTGACAGGGCACAAGTGGAAAAGAGAGGGGAAGCGCTTTTAAAACAGGAGACGTTTCTTTACGCAAAGGGTTGTGGGAGTCTGGAGCCTGGTCATGCTGTCAAAAGCTGGCTTCTTTCAAGAAACAGCTGTTTGAGGTCCTCGGACCAATTACCTCCTAGCAAACCAAGCAGGTTAAACGGATGGAACAATCTCCTCTTCTTCATAGCCTTTCTTGTTTCTTAGTGCACAGGAACATGCCATTCAGCATCATGCAGTTTACTGACCTTTCTCTAGCATTTCCTGCACTGCAGTAATGCTCTTCTTTCTGGTCGCTGTGTTTTGTGCTTTGATTGCTCCAGGTAGCAATTGTTTTACAGTCCAAGGGGGGATTCACAAGTGTCAAGTTGCACTCAATCTCTTGTTCTTTTTCCGTATTTCCTCCCTCTTGCTCAGTCGCAAAAAATGGTGCAGCTCCAATAATAGCACTAATTATTGATAATAGCGGGGCAAATAATTGGGACAGCTGACATTCCCTTTGTGTTTGATTGCAGAGTCTGGCGCGGCTTTGCTTTCGCGGTGATGGAGTGGGGCAGGGAGGGTGGGGGCTCGTGTGATTGGCTAGAGAAATTTGAAAGGAGGACGTGATTTGAAAGGAAGACGAGCACGGGAAGAAATCAATGAGAAGTTATAAATATGTAAATGGTTGATGCATCATCTCCCAGCAATAAAAGGAAAAATAAAACAAAAATGAGAATGGACTTCCCGAGTTAAGGAACAGGCAGGTCTTGTTGAAGTGTCGTGATGGGGTTCTAGTTTATTCTGTGCCTTAGTGATGAGCACTTGTCCATTCCAGGAGTCTGAGTCTTCACTGTTGCTGTATTGATAGTTCATTTGCTGTAATGGCCATCGGGATCGAATAGTCTTATAATAAGCCATCTTTCAGTGGCATTATAAAAATATCATCATGTTCTAGTAAAAATAATCTGTTGATGCAGAACTGGAGATGGCAACAAATATCTGTTATACCTAATGTTTTATGTGTTTAAATGAAGGCTGCAATTTAGACTATACATCCAGTCCCCTCAAGCAATGTGCAGAGCAGGTGATGTTTGTAATAAATCACCCACACTAGGGATTTAGGACTGACATACAGTATCATCATTTCACCTGTTTCAGTATGGCACTCACATAAAACACTGGAGATCATATGGGAAATCCTGGCAGCTTGTTTCAAACATCATTTGTTGCTTTTAAGGCTGATTCTGCAGTTATCATTTCTTTTGATTCTGAAAATTCTATTTCCTATTTCATTTCTAAAGAGATCTTTCTGGAATAGCTGACACCCTGTAGTTTTCTGTGCTGCCTGTAAAAATGTTTATCATCATATGGATTCAAAGCTGCTATCTAAGCTGCAGTTTTATGGTTATAAAGTTAATGAAAAAACATCACTATTGAGATATACACAGTACATTAAAATGCAGATCAAGAAACACCCATTGGCAATAATATTGTTTTTGTTACATTGTATTTTACAGTATCAACCTATCAATTATCAAGCTATTGTTAAATTCAGAAAACAGACAGTTGTTCCTTTCTGTTTATTCACCAGACATTGCTGTCTCCAGCACAGACGAAGTGGTCTGTTTCTATCATAGTGTCGCCCGTACAGGTGTGCTTCACAAGTATGTAAAGTGGTCTGTTTTAAAAGCTTTTTGAATTGCATTCTGTTGTTTACCTAAAAAAAAAAAACAAAGAAATGAGATGAATAATTAAATTAACAAAAACTGCATCAACAGTCAGCTTGCATATTGCCGCATATGAGTACGTATGAAACCAAAAGTTTAGTAATGTGTTTTAGAACAAAGAGCTCCCCTGAGTGTGTGACGAGGGTTATTTGACTCTTGTTTGAAAACGGTCACTACAGCGCTGTCTGTGAAGTCTTCCGAACCGTGTCAGAGTGCTTCATGACTTCAGGCAAGTCTGTGAAGTCTGTTCGATTGATCCTGATAACTAAACAGGCTGAAAAACAGGATTGTCAGGAAATGAATTTAGAAAAAATCCCAGGGAAAAAAAAAAACAAAGAACGGGCAGTGGGTTTTCTGCACGTTTTCGAGAGAAAAAAAAGTTTTGATTCCCATTCGATTCCCTGATGCCTTTAATGAGCACATAAATCCTGTTCTGTGTCTCCAAGCCTCTGCTCCACTGCTTCTCTTGAGAAGGCAGCTCTGAGTACTCATGGTCCTTGTCTGGTTCCTGCCAAAGTATGAATGACTTGTACATGGGGAAGCTGAGCTTAATTATGCTCTTGTATCCTTCAGGGTGCATAAGGCTGTATTTGTTCATAGAAACATGACTACCAAAGCTACTGACACAAGCCCACACCTTTTAGCCTTATTCTCATCACTTCATGACAGCTCAGGCTTGCCTGGTTATCAGTGGACATTATGAGCTTGATCCCAAATGTTTCCTGGCTCTGTTTAACAAGCATGATTCAACACAATTGGCACATACTGTACAAGTACACCGATAACCATGACTTCATTTGAAAGGCTGTCCTCCTGCTAGCACTGCAAAAATATCATTTAGCAGTCTCTAAATTTCCGCTTTGACACTCAGAGCTGTAAAATGCAAGTCAGAGCCTGAGTGGCATTTCTGAAGAGTTTATGTTATTTAAATCCGACTTGACTTGCTGCCAAGAGCATAGTTTGGAAACGGATTTGTAATTTTGCATTCCAGAAAGTGAATAAACGCCAAAAAATGGAAACAAAATGGAACCGTGAAAACAAATGTATGTCCCATTAAAAAAAACTCTGGTGCAGCATAAGGTTGTGGAGGTAAATGCTTGTGGGGGTCCTTAGAAATAGATTTTCAAATCACTGTAGCTTTCCTGGACTTGAAATTAATTCTCTACGTTAGTCAGCTCAAAACATTTGTGTTAGGATAAAGATCCTGAGTGGGCTGTAGCCCAGGGGAGACGGAAAAACTGGAAGATTCTCCA
Source organism: Lepisosteus platostomus (assembly GCF_059453375.1). NCBI lineage: Eukaryota > Metazoa > Chordata > Actinopteri > Semionotiformes > Lepisosteidae > Lepisosteus > Lepisosteus platostomus. The sequence goes on from NC_142613.1 coordinate 6,013,492, forward strand.
TCCCTAGACTTAAGTTCACTTGCTATTGCGTTGATGCAGCATTTAAACTGTCAGAATGCCCACTGGCGATTCCTCCAATCTCATCAGGAAGAGCACCCGAGAGTGGGTGGGGGTTGACACATTGTACATCTTCTACTTATAGATGATCCCAGAGACACATGACGGTCTGTAGCATGTGTGTGTCCTGCAGGGGACACAGTAGTATCCCCAGCTCACTAGTGATCCTGAGAGACAGGCCTAAGCAGGACTTCTTCCCCCCACTCTCCCTAGTAATTGGTGTGAAGTGGAGGTGCTGTCACATTCTTCACTCACCGGCACTTCACTGATTAGAAACTACACTAGGTGCTGTCATTCATCCTGCGTGGGGTACACAAAGCTCATTTCACTCCCGGCTTATTAAAAGCCTTTCAAGCTTTTGTGAGCGAAGAAGCAATTACAAGCACACCCCTGAAAGAGAGCTGGAAATCTGTGCTCCCTTGAAGCGTTTTCTGCAAAATAGGATGGACTGGTTATCCGGAAGAGCGAGTCTGGAACTACTGTAGGCAGACAGAGGGCCTTCATTTTCACCTTATTGTGCAGCATACTCTATATTTACAGTATTTACAGTCAGCATCCATGCTGTGGAAAAGCAGACCGAAAGAGAAGTGATACTTATGGTTTCTGTGAGTGAGCCTAGGCATCGCAGTTTACAGGTGACACCTTTAAATAGGGGTCTTTTTAAATATTTTTTATGCTGACACATCATGCATGATAGAGGAAGAAATGGATGTTGCTTCTGCGGCCAGCCAGTTCTGTTTGCTTTTCCTGCAATGCTGTTCAACAGGCTCGAGGAATTTGGAGGCTGACTCTAATTGCTTTTCAGAAACTGTCCCTGATCTCTCGTCCCTCCATTAAGAGCAGTTTATTGTGTGGAGCAGTCACACAGCTCTTAACATGCACTCAAAGGTGACAGAGGTGCTTTCATTCATTATGGGGTTTTATGAAAAGAGAAGCACATGAAAAAGCTCTTTGCGGACTGTTAATGTCTCTCTGTGTGCGTAGGTGATAATTACAGACATCACTCATCTTGGGCCCATGGTTTGGAAAAGAGGTGAGTAGGCAGTGAAATTGTACAGCCTCTCCTAGATTAGGGTCAAAGCCCCTCTGGAAAAGTGTACTTTATGGTGCAGGTTTGTGTGCTTCCTATACAACTCTAGAAAAACCGAGTAATATCAGATGGAAAAACTCCAGGAAACAGGTCTTAGAAAATTCTGACAGGCTTGTCTTTAAAACAGGGGGCAGGGTAAACACAATGATCTGATGAGATTTGATACTTCCTTATCCCCCACAACTTAGTACTGGGGAACGCAACAAATTTCTGTACACAGCAAGTTCACCCTCGTTTGATTAAGAGGGTGAAAAAAACTGTAGATCTGCATGGGTTAATAAAGTTGTGTGCCAGATGTTGGCTTCTGTGGATAGGGTAGAGGGATGAGGTCAGCCTGAGGTTTTAAAAAATGCATATGAGATAAAGTTCCGCACCCTCATTTCATAGTAGTTCTGTGAAGAGTTCTTCATTAGAGCTATAGCTTTGATTGGTTTCTGTAGCTTAAAAAGACCAAGATTCCATGAGCACGGTTCACTATCCTATTAACTTCCTTGCTAGTGCTGGAAACCACTAATGCAGGCAGAGTTTACTGGGATAAAGTACTTTGCTGCAGCAGTGTGTTCTCTGGGGCCTTGAACCCACAACCTTTTGGATTACAGGACACTAAAGGCTACGCGTATCAGGGCTCATCTCATCGCCTTACCGTGACTGACCCGACAGGAGGGGCGTGAAATGAAATGATGAGGACTTGTCACTTCGGGATTTAATTACATCTTGGTTGTTGTGTGGTAATCAAGACCCTCGGAAACTCAGAGTGCTTTTGTTTATTCCTGGAGGCAAAGGTAAAGGCACCTCCATCAGGCCTCAGCGCATACTACACTTTCTCTTGGCTTTTTAACTAGCTTGTGGCCCTCTTCTGCACGCCCTCAGCTGCTAAGTGAATATAATGAAGAAGACCCCCGACTCGGCCCATGTGTCTGGAAGCTTGCCTGTCACTCCTTGCTGTTGTGATGAAAGCTGAGCCCTTTAGCATTGCCCTCGCTGACTCCCTTGTCTGCTGCAATCCTATTTTCCATCCGCAGAGAAAGAGAGAGAAAACGAGACAGAGAGCTCACAATTAGGCAGAGCCCACAGCCTTCAGTAATAGAGTAACATCAGTGACCAAATGGATTAAGGCCCATTTTCTTGGCAGGGATGTCTGTTAAGAGCTTCATTAGAAAGCTGTCTAGTTTATCACCTTTCCTAACAGCGTAGTTACCTCTTAATATAGGGAGCTTAATATGAGCTATGTCTTGCTTACAGACCTGAAGGGCTAGGTCATGAGCACAATAGATAACTTTAATTTGAATTAGTCCATCAATCCAATTTCTGCTGAAAATTCCATTTGCATAGAAATTAAAGCTGTCCAAAATTTTGTTTCTGTCGTCAAAGACCACACTGTCAATCCACTATCGGTTATAACACTAAACACAGATAATGCGCACTGTGCATGGCTTGGTGAATGAGTTTGATCTAACTACTTTTGTGATTCTCAGTCACTTTTGAATGAGTTGTAACATGGCCCTTAAAGTACTCTACGACAGTGGATCCTGGTTACATTCATATCCTAATAATATCCATGAGCAGTAAACTGTTCATCAAAAATTAATGATGCAATGTCTTTCCTGAAGAAAAACGATAGTGAGAGTGTCAGATTCAAAGTGAATAACGAAAATCTGGCATGAACCCACAGCACCACTGGTGTTTTTTGGTAACACATTCGTTTGTATTGCCATTATAACAGCCTATATAAAATTAAAATGTTACTACTTATGTTATAAACAGTTCTAAAACCTTATTTAATAATTCTAACCCTAGGATTAAACTCCTTACAGTTTATATATGAATTCCATCAGTATAAACATTTTTGTAGTAAATTTGTTTAGAAATGGCACTTGCATCCCCTAATCCAGGGTATTGTTTTTTTTCAAGGTTTCGTCTCATCAACACTGCCAATGGGTTGAGAAAATAAATGCTTAAGTATTAAAGTGCGATGATGTCGATCTTCAGGTGCAACATCCTTGGAACTTGAACAGCCAAAGCATCAGTTTTACAGGGTGAGTCCTCTCTGACTCAGGCTTGGTTGTGTTCACTTATAGAAATTGCTCTTATGGTAGGCGGTAGAAGTGAATTTCATTTTGCAAGAGCGTGTGCTATGTCAGCCTAGACAGCTGCATTTTTCAATCAGCCCCTTCTACTACTTTCTCACTAATTAATTTGGTCGGCACTTGCTTTCCTTTGCATCCATTTTATACGATGGGAATTTCAAGTGAAACACCTTGCTCAAGGGTACAACCACAGTGTCTGTCCTGGAGTTGGAGCCCTCAGCTTTCCATTTACTAATCCAGAATCCTATCACTGCTTTACACTGCTGCCCTCAGTTTTGTGTTTTTAATTTGGCTTTTATGTTGTTGTATCATCCTGCAGTTAAGTTTTAAGAAAAACAAATACAAACTTAAAAAGTCCCTCAGAGAAAAGGGGACTAACTCATGTGAGCAAAGCTCATCTAGATCTGAACCCAGTGTCATAGGTACTGGAAAGGTTGTAACAGCAAAGAGATGAAGGTTCTTTTTGCTGGCTGTGTTCTGATATGTTGGATTTTATTTAGTTAACAGTGTGGTTTCCTCTTTCACTCAATAATATTTTCTGCTCTGTAAGCAGCTCTTTGAAATGGACACACGAAGGGGTGTTTTGTCAGAATGATTGACAGGGGCTCATCAATACTGGCCTGCCAGCAGGAAATGTCTTGTTCAGCCCATAATGAGGAGCAGCCCCCCCCCACCACCACCATCTCCAAACTCCTACGCACACAGATCCCTGTGTCAGGCAATCAGGCTCAGGCAGGGCAACTGTCTCTGTCTCTGTCTCACTGGAGGCCTAATTAAAACAGAGGGGACCTCAGAGGTGCTATTTCATGGCCAATCCAAATTCTAAACAAAGTTGTTTTTTTTAATTATCTGTGTTTAGTAGGATATGCTGCAGACAAGTTTCCCTATTGTGCCTTTAAGTAGTGTTCCACGATTCTGGCTGAAAACATTAAGTCTGATGTAAAATAACAATACATATATTCATAGTCTCACTGCAGGAACTAGGAATGAGCTCCGAGTCAGAATTTTGTTTCACTCACAATTCCAAACCATCTCTTTCCAACAATGGGATTGTCATTCCTCTTAAAATATAACATTTAAGAAATTATGGGTACCAGTTTTCGTATGTCTGTTATTTGAATTTGCAGTCTATTTTTTGGTAGCACATGACAGCATTTGAAAGGAGTACATTCTGCTCATCAACCCCACATAGCAGTTAGTCGTTCTGAAGATCTCATCCGGTTGTTTCTCGAAAGAAGCCAGGTTTTCAGTTTCAGCAACATGGCTCCCACAATCCTTTGTGTGAAGAAGTGCTTGATGTTCTTGGTTTAGGTGCACATTCCTCTGGAGTCCAGTTTGGGTTTCATGGCTGAGTCTGAAGCAGGCCTTTCGTTTGATTTGGTCGGTCTCTTTGAGGCTTGTGACTTCTTTATTTACCCCTGCAGTCTTCTCTGTCTGAGACTAAAATGTGTTGTGCCCATCTTGGCAATGTGTGGAGTGACAATGCAGTTTGTGATTTCACACAGGTTTGTAGCTTTTATGAACTGTCTGCTGGATTCCTTCCCCAAATCTCCTTAGGAGTTGATGACCCGCATTACACCTTATTCTGGAAGCAGAGCTGTTGGTAATAGGTTTACCCCTTCTTTATGTAAGAACCTTTCATCTAACATAACCTTCACCGTATTGCAGTGGCATCAGTTTTGACTGCATAGTTCATCCTTCAACAAATTACAATAGAACAGATTTTGCGAGTTGCACTGCAATGCGCTTTCATTAAAAAAGGAGAACGAGGTGGAGGGAGAGAAGGAGATGGAAGGATTCTGTGTCACTCCAAAACTTGGCAAGGCAATGTTTAAAGTTCAGGGCTCAATGGGTTTGCTGTGTACACAAGACACTGCTTTTGTGTAAGGCTTAATTGTTCTTCTTCAATACTGTAGGAGTAATTGCTCCAGCAGTGACACCGTCTTCTTTGTGTCAGGTAGCTCAGATGTAATATTCTGTGCCGTTTACAGAGAGAGATTAAAGAGTGCATCTCTGGGCTGTCATTTCTTCACACCCACACAAAGCTTAATGCTGGCACTTAAAGTGTTATTGTTTCTCACAGGTCTTCCTGTGCATGAATTCCCATTAAAAAAAATAAACTCCAAACACATGAATCCATTGCAAAATGTGTGCGATACACCATTTTCTAAAAAATCAATCCCATAAGGACTTTTTTTTGTTATGCACAGTACAAGGGATTTTCAGTTATATTGACAATTTGGCTCCACAATTATCTGTGCAGATTCTGTGAGCCTATTACTTAGTTCACCTGTGCATTTTATTAGAATAGAGGCCAACCAAATGGCAAAAAGGAGCAAAGTTTGAATTTATGCAGTCCTTTACAGGCTATTGTGTGAGGTAGGAATGTCATGAAGTACAATGCACACAACTGAGTGGCTCAACCTGTTGGACACCTCCAGTCTGCCACTCATCAGGAACACCAGTCATCTATTCAGCACCTTGGCGTCTGCAGAGCTGTCAGTGGAAACTGCTGCACTTCTTCAGCTAGTGTTATCTTTGCTGTAGACACTGTTAGACTTAAAGTAGCAAGAACGTATTCTTGTCAGAACACTGACAAGACGTATTCTGAGGGAAATCTTGCAAACACCTGATGTGCTTAACAACAGGAAGGTCCAGTCTGAGGGTATAAACAGAAAATTAATTGATTATATATCTCCTAATTGGCACCTTGAACTGCCCCAGCCTATTCCTCCAGAAACTAAGATACCCTATTGTCCAATTCTAGGGATTTTCACACTTAGCTATAGCTTTGTTTTGCCCAAATAATTCAAAGATAGATTTGTGATTTGACAAAATATTGGAAATTAAATAGCACTGTGGTTGAGACAAAAGCTATGGTACCCTTTAATAATAAGATCATTTCAGTGGCCCTCTGAGATGGGATATGGCACCAGTTCTGGGCTAAAACAATGACTCATGGAAGAGGGTTAACATCATCGCAATCTGTTAGTCATGAGAAAACATTATGTCTTTAGAGTGCAATTATTTTATACAGATAAAATTGGGTCCTAGTTTTTCCTTTTGCATGGAATACAGTGTTATTCTGGAAGGGTCCAGAAGCCTGAGAGTGATATTTGGTGCAGTAGATCATTTAAAAAAAACACAGAACTTCAGCTTTCAAGTTAAATTGATGGCCTCTAAAAAAACATAGCTCTCTAGTCTTAATTTAACTTCTCAGTCATCTACATAGAGTCATAATCTTGGTATCTTCTGTCTAGATCACTTCACTGTTGCAGTATGTTTGAAGAATTCAGAAGAGAGACACAAATTTTAAACTCCTGCCCACTAATGAGCAGATTGGTATTTGAGGAATAATAAACCATGACATTTTTGTCTGTTTGACCTTATTTAGAGTAAGCTGTCAGAGGCAGTAAGGTACTTCTTGAATGTCACTTTGCTCCTCAGGTAGTTGAACTGCTTGAAATGTTGGTAACACTTTTTAACTAATTTTATGTTTTGTGTTTTGGATTTTAATTTGCACATTTGTGTCATTGAAGCAATTTTTCAACTTATACAATTGTTTTTGATTTTAACATATTGCAATATTCATATTGTTACAACTGTTGTGACTTTTGAAGTGTTTTTTTTTTAAGAATCTTGATGCAACCAGTAACACCTGGCTAGTGTCAACATTTCCAGTTATCAGGAGCAAGGAGATATTTGTTGAGAAGCAGGGGTACAAGATTCAGTGATGATGATGTCAATCAATCTCAGATGAATTTTAATACCTTGTTTTACCTTAGATAATAAAGTTCTTGGTAAATGATGAAGTATCAATCAACGGTCCAGGAACAGAGCATAAAACAGGCAGACAGAAGGAAGAACAAGACAAGAAACAGACAGGAGGGACATCAAGGCACAGAAAGACAGAAGGCAAGAGCTCTTTGTCCAGATTATCCATAAAGTCCAGACTGAAGTTAGGTATTTGAATTTGCTATTCAGTTGTTGTTAGGAACTTTCATTTACTATGTAAAGAATCCTTTAACTAAAAATAGCCTCTCCCGGTCACTGTGTGCATTTTTAGAATAGAGAGATGGGTACCTATTCATTTTGGAGCATCCAGGTCTACAAAGAAAGAGATGTAACTGTAGGTTGTATTCTGTTTAGTTTAAAAGAGGCCTTCTCTTCTGCTGGCCTGTGTAGGTTTTATAGATGAGTTGAAATACTTAGTAGCAGTCTGGTGTTTTTCCTGTGTAGTTAGGGTGTAGGACTCTGAAATACCCTGTTAGTAAATTTGGACATACTGTAATTTGTGGGTGTTATATTTATGTTGTGTGTTTAGTGTGTGTGTTATTATTGTTGATAAATATTTGTGTAACCCATTGTGCCTGAATTATTACTCTTTTCACCAAAGCTCTGCCAGAGAACAAAGAAGCCAGGTACCTCAAATTATACCAGTTGTCCAGGTCTTCTGTATACAAGTTGGAGTCTATGATCATTTAATTTACCTATGGATAAATCCACTCAGCTATTTCTTATACTCACAATTTTTGTAACCCCTTATTTGGAACAATATACACTGTTAAGAAACTGTGACGAAACATCCATTTGTTTTTTTTTTGTAATTAGTTTCTCATATTTTCATTCTTTAAAAATAGAAACAAATCAGATTGCTTGATTCCTGGGTCTCTTGAATACGGTTGTGCAGCCACACAGATCAAAATCCCTATGACTGAAAACAAGTCAGTTTGTGACATCATGAAAACTACAGACGTTGAGAATTGCCATGAATCGTTTCCAGGCTAGACACCCAGATGTCTTCCGTAGTGATAATATGAAAACAATTTAAAATGTTTAACCATTTATCCATGCTGGATACCCAGCATAGACAAGTTCCGTGGGGGCAGTTTTTATGGCACTTGTTAGCATCGTCACTTAACTGCTGTGCTCTTGTACTTGCAGGAATGTGGGACTGTGATGTGATTTCAAAAAGCAGCACATTACAGCCATTGAGGCAGGTAGGAAAAAAAAGGCCTGAAGAAAGTGGATGTGCCATTGAGTTGTTTTTCAAGTGGTAAAACTCTGAACTTTCAATGTTTAATATTAAGCAAAAAAGCTTGTTTAAATTATAGCTGCATTAAACCTCCTTATCAAAGCTTTGTATATGCAATTCCTATGTGTGGAGTGGTCACATAGGATTGCCATCTTCAAAACAGCCCTGTGAAGCCAAATTACTTTAAAATTTGTGCACTAATTGGGTTGTTGCCTTATTATTGGAGTTTTTTTCAAAGCCACTATGCACAGGGTTGGCTGCATAGGGTGTCATTCTTCTCCTTACATTAACACGCACTGGTATCATTATCAGGGCCACCAGGCTTGTACAGCCCCTGGAGGGCTCATTTGCCCTATACATTAAATTCAGAAGGTAAGCTGAATCAATATTAGAATTGCTCTTAACTAACATACACACCCAGAGCCATTTGTGGATGTTGGTCAGCTGCCAGCACAGCTTTACCGATCTCTCCAAGTTAAGTTTTTGAAATTGGTTCTTATTCATCCATATAATTGAAGGCAAAGCTCCAGCATGCTTGGGGCTTTAAGAGACTTGGTAAAGAGTAGTCATCAGTTAGTGTAGTGACGCAAATGGACTTACAATTGCTGTAAGGGCCTAGTCCCAGTCTTGATTATTCTTAATTCTGTTATTCAATTCTTATCTGTGGTTGCATTAGGTAATCCTTGATTTACTCAGGAAGGCCCCCAGAGGAAAGACACTGTTGGGCTATCAGTATATCTGTTTTCCAACCTGAAGACTAAGTGTCCCACTAAGTATCCTCGTCTTAACCAAGGTGACTTTAAAAGTAACACTCGTCAAAATCCGGTGCATGACATACATACAGTAAGAAGAGCATGCTCAATCACAGTTATGCATTATGTGATGCAGAACAACAACAATGAAAACAGTTGTACAGCTAACAGCACAATCCGCAGATTACACAGTGCAGGATTTAATATATAAAATGAAGAATCAACCACAAATTTGGGGTTGAGGATTAGCTATTTTTATATAACAAGAGAATAAGTAAAGCCTTAGATCTAGAACAAACTGCATGGCATGTGATAAGGCCATGAAAAAGGCCTGAATAGGTGAGGAGCCCATTCTCTCCCATGATGGATCTTGCGCTCAGGAGTAGCCAAATATGTAAAGGGGTGTTAGTATAAGATTTTGCAAATTGACTGGAAAAAACATAGATGGTAATTAAATGTCACAGACTAAATAAGGGGGATTTGTTCCTGTGGATTATTCCAAGAGGCATGTATATGTAGAACATTCTGTTTTTTACAAGAACAAGCGAGTAGTTTCATACTCTTTTCAAAACATTTTCCTCGGACACGAAAGCATTTTGAAGTGATCCCCGCACTGCTGTGACAGCCCTGTGCTCTGAAATTGCTTTTCACACTAACACAGACGGCCAGTTATGTCCAGTAAACAGCAGCCCAGCATGTAAGGAACTCAATCAGTACAAAGGGCTGTAGCCACAGGCAATCCTGTATATGCAATGCTTGCACTCAACAAAGGTTTCACTCTCTGCAGAGGGGTTATTTAATCTTTAATAGAAAGAACTGGAGTTGAAAATCCACTTGCATCTCATGCCTGCTCCCTGTCCTTCCACCCCTGGGATCTAACAATACCATTGCATTTTTAATAATGTTATTGCAAGCACTGCTCTGGCTCCAAGCATCAATCACAGACTGGCTGCCTTCGCCTAGCGGAGCCTCTGCTCAGAACATGTACTGTATGCACACCCACACCTCTGAGTTGTATCAAGGCTGCAAAGCTGGTGACACTGAAGATCTCCAACCGGCTTGTCCAAAGAGAATTCCAAAATCTTTTTTTTAATGTCTCACTTTCCTAGTTTGTTTTCCGAATCTGAACTTTTAAAGAACAGACAAATGCCCTTGGCCTCAGTTCAAGCTTACCTTGCAGCGAACCTGCTGAAGGAGAATCATTTGCCTGTTTTCACATAATTTAGAATTTAGCATCAGAATGTTAAACAATGGAGGGGAGCACAGTTTCTCACAACAGGTGAACAAACTGAATAATTAGCAGTTATATGCTAGGATTGTTCTCAGTTAATACATTTCATACAAGATAATAAAATAAAAAAAATAACCACAGGTTTGCAGTATAATTTCTTAATATACAGTCAGGCATTCTCTTGTGTAATTGTTCTGTGTTCTTTATCTGCTGACATTTCAATTACTGTGCAACCTATTCAAGCAAAAAAAAAAAAACTGTTTCTTAAAAAGCCTTTATAGAGTAACAAGAAAACAAAATACAGTGTCCCAAAGCATCCCATACAAATCCATTTCCAGTTTCACAAGACATATAATGTATTTCTGATAAAGGATGAAGGTTACAGTATATACAGTATACGGTATAATTTTCAATTCATGATTTTGTCTTTGTTTTGAACAATGACTAATCCGTCCATCCATTTTCTAAACACCCTATCCAATACAGGGTCGGAGGGCCCTAGAGTGTATTCAGGCAAGCAACGGGCAGAAGGTGGGATACACTCTGGATGGGACACCAGACTATCACACAGCACAGACAGTCACAACCACACTCACAACAGGGCCAGTTTTCCCAGAAGCAAATTAACGTACAGTCTTTGGACTGTGGGAGGACACTGGAGTACCTAGAGGAAATCCACAAACTCCATGCAGATAGCACCACAGATGCAGAATTGAGCTCAGGGCTCCAGCACTGCAAGTCAGCAATGTGAACAAATTGCACCACCGTCCTGCATGCTGACTAATTCTTTGTGCTGAAATGCATCAAATTGTTATGCAATGGTAGTCTTCCCCATCGCTCCCCAAGCTTAGAACAGCCACTGTAAAATGGATGCAAGGGTGGTATTAGCAGAATCAGTGATTCTATTTGTATCAACACAAATTATTTTTCAAGATATATTGATCCGCCCAATATTTTTACCGCCTTTATCGGTTTATTTTGTCCTGAGTAGCAGGTCCTATTAAACAGGGATACGAGATATTGGAAGAAGAGTACCCTCTAGAAACTGAATTTAAACCATTATTGACCTTCAGTGGTAATATTCTGTAAAGTGCACAAGATACACCTTTTTTTTGTTTTTGAGACACTTTAATCAATCAAGAGAAAGCACAGTAAACACTTGCGATAGGTCAAAAAATCGTTTAAATACCTAAGGGCTACATTTCCTGAGCACTAGCACCGCCTTGTGGACACTCATTATACAACGGTAAAGGAAGGAGAATAGTGTTAAGGGGTACTGTATATACATACAGTATAGTAATGTACATAAAACTACATTTTTACTTGCTTACTTTACAACATAATGCTTGTCAAACACCCCAAAGGATTTAACATGATTTTCTTCATTTTTGTGGGAGCAATGTGTTTTGTCTTCAAAATGATAGGTGCTTTGAGTTTTTAAATGTAGAAATTCTTTACTTGCACTCTGGAAAGCAAATGTTTAAAAAATTGACTTTACTTTATTTAACTTCCCATTCATACATGACCTGCACTAACAAATCTATCAGAAGGCAATTTGCATCACATTTTCCTGCAAGGATATTACTATTACTGTTATTATTACAAAAGCCAATCAAGCTCCTCTATACAGTGGTACATTTAGGGGATACCTTTTGTGTGCAATTACCATACCATTTGATTTCCTTTTTGTAAGTAATGGTAATCACCTTTCACACCCCCAAGGTTGTGTGGAACCGACACAGTTTATTTTGTCTTGTGGTGATTGTCAGATCTCCATCTTACTGGCTGTGATGAATTCAGCAACTACCATTATCTTACCGCTCTCTCTCCCTGGTCCCCCACCAATTTAATCACTTCGCCTCACCACTGCTGCATACAAAAGCAGCCTGATCCGTTATTCATCTGCTGAATGTAATCAGCTGACTGTACTGAGCCAAAGTGAGTGTGGTTCGTTAGTCCAGGGTAGGTCACTTAGCCTCATCTGGTGTCCACACTGTTATTGAGTAAATCACTGGGGAATCCACCCCTGGCTAGAACTATAGCTATTCTGCTGCCAATAGCCTGTGCTCTGTAATCTACTTCTCCTGATTGCTCCCCAAGCTTAGATCACCCACTGTAAAATCGATGCAAGAAATGTATTAGCAGAATCAATTATTACATTTTCTATATTTTGCACCAGTGGGTGCTGTCCTCCTGCGTACATTATGAAGTCCAGGGATTTAAACCACAACATATTTTCTTTTAACTCTGTGAAATACATTTTCCAATTTTGTTTTTTTTTAACCTGAGACAATCTGTTCACTTAACAGGAGGCAAAGGACAAAAAAGGCAGTCCCTTAGTAAGTAACTCCAGCTGCTGTTGAAACACAAGCAACATCAACCAGAAACTATGGCTAATTCATCCTTTTGAAGAGTGTAGTGTTTTTTCTTCTAAGCATTAGACCTCCTTAATCATTTATATTACTTGACTGTTCCTGAGGTCAGAGGTTACAAGTCACGGCCTGGTGTATTGATTCAGCTACATAGTCCAGATTTCGACTGTTGAGGGCACTAATGTTCAGGCAGCCATCAGCTGGAAGGTAGACATGCTTTTTCTTTGCCAAGAAGTCTACCTGTTTACCTGCGGAAAAGAAATAAAGCCCATCAGGTAAATGGAAAAATGTACATACTGTATATGTACTAACAGTTTAGGATAATACAACACAAAAATATAAAACCACATGTTTCAGAATGTTAATACAGTGTAGTAGTTGCTATAATGAAAACATTTAATGCACTCTTCATTACACCTGGAATCCTTTGAAAGGAGAACAATGCAATCAGAAGATTTTGTATTTTTAAAGCAGTTATATATCAATCTTTTGAGATACTACTACATTTGTGCTCAATAATCTACTCATTGAAACAAGTAAATCATTCCAACTCACTTGTTATCTACAAATTCATGTGCCAAGACAATGTTTCCTTCACATTTTCATGTCCAAAGGGTCAAATACAATTACAGTCTCATGTGTTGAGTATGGCTTTGGCTTGTGCTACTGACTGCAAAACACAGTGTTTTCTTGGTATTTTAATATAAACCATTCCTTTCCTGATAAATATGAAGTCATTCCATATCTATGATGCATTTATGAATTCTGATATGACTACTGATAGTCTGTATACTGCAATGTGTGCAACTACTGGAACATTGATTTGCTGTCACTAACTATCCTGGGGCAAAAATAATTTATTTTAATCACATCTCCTTATACTCTATGTAATAATTTAACAGAAAGTGCTATTTTAAGAAGATATCACTGAAACCATTAATTTTCCATCCTGCTGCCAAGGAGAACTGCAAGACTGTGTAATGACTTTCTTAACACGTACAGTAGCAGCAGACGCTGAATGAAAACTGATAGAAGCTGAAGGCAGACAAAAAAAAAGAGGCACAGCAGGATCAAACAGAACCCACAAAGTGACATGGTCAAGCACGGAAGGAAATGGAACGAGGCAGACAGCAAAAACTTTAAAGAGACCCAGGTAACCACTCACACAGAATGATAAACAGAGACAGACACAGTCATATGGGATAAACAAAAGTCAGATACGCAGTGCCTGCAATAATTTTTCAGAAAGTAACAGTTCATTTCATGTAGTATTAAATCTCTCCCCAGCCACAGAGCTACATTAATCATTCAAGAGATAAGTAAAGGTAATGTGTTTTACTAAAGGAATGTCAATTTACATCCCACATCGAGGGATTTTTTGTGAAATAAAGCACAAAAGTAGATGGACATATCCCCCAAATGAGCAGAGCACAGCAAATGTATTGCAAAGTAATCCCTACTGGTAAGAGGTAAAAAGCCTTCAAACAGCGGGTCTAATTACGTTTTCAATCTATCTGGCATGAGCTTTTATAAAATACCTATCTGGTACTTCATAAAAATAATTGCAGCTAGATATAGTATAATGGTAGAATTTAGCAGGGTTTGTGCTGCTGTTTTTAGTTTATTTTTAAAAACTTTTTCTAAATGTGTGGATGCACTGAAATAGACATGTTAATAGGAACAGAGAATTGGAATAATTTGATGAAACAAATTGTCACCTCCACAGGCAATATGAGATCAATTCACAAAGATGGGTATATTCACGGGTATATTCAATGATAGACAGAAGTTGCTTGATGTTCTCTGGAGCATTTTAGAGACTAATAGAGCTTGCTATGTGGTAGCACAGAGACAAAAACAGACATTTCACAGTGCACTTGTGTATAATGGACTACAGAGACATATGAACAGGTAAAGGTTTATTTCATGCTGTTCTTTTGTAGCCTATGCATGCTGACGCAGCTACCTACTTGAACACCTATAGACACATATGCAGAAATATATAGTATTTCATCAGATCTGCACAAAACAGAGGACAGACTTATATGCCACAGAAGGTCAGAAGCCAGAAGAACTGACGGACAGCTCACCAGTCAGCCCAGTGTAACAGTACATCCCAGCCTGCTGTGTCAGGTGATCCCAGCACCCTGGACTTCCCAGCACCCTCAGTTTCTCTCGCAGCCTCTCCCTAACCAGCATACCTTGCTCCACGATTCTTTTTAAGCCCTCCTGCCTACATACGCACAAGATACAATATTAATTACAAACAAAAAACATATTTTATATTGCCTTTCATAAAACATACCACAAAGCACTTTATAATAAACTCTAAATATATATTCATAATAAATACTGTGTACCACCACACATTAAAAACATATATTGGGGAAATAAACAGCATTTACAAATAAGCTTTTATACTTAATTTCAAATACAAGCAGTCTCTGAATATACATAAGTCTCTTGGAGTAAAACCGGAAAAGTCCTGATCAGCCACACAGGAAAGATTTCAAGACAGAAGGGGGTTCTCACACACTGGCTGTCACATTTTAACCCCAAGGAAGGAAATCTTGGTCTTGCTTGGCTGTTCAGGGCTTTATTCCTAGGAGTTCTGTATTCTATTTATAGGACCAATTAAGGATGCCATGGGAACTGCCACGTGTGTATGTAATCTAGTGTTTTTCCACCTGCACCCTTAACAACATGTAATATTGTGTGTCCTTATTCAAGACCCTGATCATAAAATAAAAAAGGAATCTTACCTGTAATTGTGAGCAAACTGCTAATGTAATGGGTTTACTGTAGTGAAAAAAAGCTTACAGATCAGTAGGAGCACTTGCTCATGCTCTGCTCACCATTCTGCCAGATGGGCGGGGTTATTGAGTACTGTGGTGACCACACGAGCTCCTATTCCAGGTGGGTGGGACCACAGTGTGCGAACCATGTTCTCTGCCTGTGATTGGACAGCCAACAAAGTGGTACTTTCCTTCAGGACGAACAGGAGGCACCCAGTTCGCTCTCCTGAGATCACAGCAGAAAAACAAAGAGCGTGAAATGACAGTGGAAGATAATGCCCACTGAGACTCACCTACTTGCTGTTTTCTTGATGGTTCCAGGTTTTATTCCATGAGACTTCTCACATATATATTACAGTGATTCACAATACCTTGGCACAATGCTCACAGTGGTTACAGTTTACTAGGGACCCTAAGGAAGCACAACTATCGCTCTAATACTTTTTCTGTCCAATTCAAAATCTGACCAATGATAAACATAACCCAAAGGTTCATGCTTGACAGCACATCAAACATACAACCTCTGATACCTGGGGAGACCTCTGCCTTAACCCTACAATCTACCCTCAACAGTGGAACCCCTTTCTTTTTTTCTTTCTTGCTTGCTTTCTTGCTTTCTTCCATCCATCCAGTGATCCATCAATACAATCCAAAACATTCAATATACTGATTGGTACATGTGCGGGACACATCACAGAGCAGTGCTGTCCTGTCTTACCATAGAGCCCAAAGTTGTGAGAGAAGGACTGGGCACAGAACAGTTCCTGTCCAAGGGAGACAAAATGACGCAGGGGCCAAGAGTCCTGGGCAGGATCCCCGCTGCACAGCCCCTGAGCTGGCAGTAGAAAGAAGGGGAAGAGCCTGCGCTTCTGTTAGGGCAATCAGAGATGAACAAGACTGTAAGTCAAGGAGTCATATTCTAGAGCTGGAAGAGCTCACTAGAGTTACTACATACTACATCAACACCACACTCACAAAGCTCTTCCTAAACAAACCCTATTTCTCTTCCTCTATGAAACAGGAAGAGAGTCTACTCTGGCTTGTTCCCATGAAATAAAAGAGAGCTTATAATCTTAAACAAACTAAAAATATAAATAATTTACTGCAGTGGAAAAAAGTCTATAGTGTTTTTGATATCTAGCAGGAACAGATGTCTAGAAATACAATGTTCTCAAACACTCTACAATAAAAAATACCCACATAATGGGTTGTGTTATCAAAATGATCCAATCTCTTACTTGTTGAATGTTTAATACTGGATAATAATTACTATTAAAGCTGATGCTTCATCAGACAGCCAGCCACCAGGGGCTCATCTCACCATCATCACTTGAGCAATCAGCTTCCACTGGTCCTGGGAGGGGTCTGTTCCAGTGGGGCAGTGTGCCGAGGCAGAGAGGACAATGATCGCCAGCTCTGGAGCCTCTTCTAGATCTTCCAGGAGCTTCTCCACTGCCAAGTTCTGCTTCTCTGGATCCCAGTAATGGTAATGACGCACATCTGTGATCCCTGCTGCACGGAAGGTGTTAGCCAGGGAATCTGACGACAGACAATCAAGAAGGGACCAGTGACTCGACTGGAGCATACGGGAGAAAATTGTCACAAAAGTAATCCTGTTCTACTGCGTTCACGATAACATAGCATATTAAGGCTTCTGGTTTTTGATGTGTATGCTTGATATGCAGTGCATTCCACATGTATTGGGAGAATAGGCAGACAGGTGTTTGCTGTTGGTCAAGTGTTTGTTTTTGGATAAATAGGCTCATACAAAAGCATCCCATTAGCTACCTGGCTTTCGTCAGGCCTCTGGGATGACTGTAAATTTGTGTAACTTGTGTATTTTATTTTTATGTTATGTGTAGTTTGGTGTGTGGATTGTCACTGTTAATAAAAACTTGTTTTACCAAGTGTACCTGAATTATTACTCTTTTCACACAAAGCTGTGGCGGAGAACTAAGAATTCATGTGCCTCTAGCTATAACAACCACTTGGTTGGCAATATTTTCGTAACTCCCCATTTGTAATAGCATACATGGAATTACGGCACTTTAAAAAATGATAGTACTCTTAGTCATTGACAATTTGTACAGTGTGAACATTAATTAATGTAGGTTAGAG
Source organism: Lepisosteus platostomus (assembly GCF_059453375.1). NCBI lineage: Eukaryota > Metazoa > Chordata > Actinopteri > Semionotiformes > Lepisosteidae > Lepisosteus > Lepisosteus platostomus. The sequence continues at coordinate 6,031,029 of NC_142613.1, forward strand.
GGGTGCTGCCTAAAATCAATTACCAGTTACTTTGTTTTCAAGATATTTAACCTATTAAGTCCTTTAAGTCATCTACATTTCAGTAAAATATTTAGTTTAATCAAATATGGATATATCAGAGGTGTGAAAGTACATAAAATACATGTAGAGTTAAATGAAGATGTAGAATTGTAATATCCATGCGTTATGGAATGAAATAAAATATTCAAATCTCAGATACAGATTGTTTTTAACACTTTCTTATGGAGTATACTAAGAGACATTATTATTAGTCCAAGAACTTATAATGCAAGAGGCTATACAGACATACAGACCAGGATTTGAACAGTACAGCAGTTCCAGGTTTTGAACTCTACACCAATTATACAAAGCATTTATAAAATGATTATATAAAGTTTACAAATACTTCAGATACTAGAAACATGGCACCTATTGGGATTCTTAAGGCACATTAACCAGACTTTCCTACTGTATCTATTTGGTTCAACTACCCTGCCTAATTGAAAGGCCTCTGCTGACCTTCACAGGGAGAGGAGAGGTAGACTGGCCCACACCAGGCCATGTTCACATTGTACCACTGACGTAGGAGCTCCGCCCCCAGACGAACTGCCCCACTTCTGCCCACTGTCTGTATTGCTCCTGCCTGTAATAGCAACACCATCAGAGAAAATAAAGTTATTAATGCCACACAGAACAACTGAAAATGTACGATTGACAGTAGATGTTTTTAAGGTGCATCTAATTGTACTTCAGCTCTTCCAGTCCACTTCACGAAGGAACTGTGCACAATACATCTATAAAAACATTTCTATTATAATTATAATTTCTTGCATTCGTATAGCATTTATCATCATAAAGTGATATTAACATGTGGTGACATGTGGCAGCCATTGTGCGCATGTAGCTTCACTACACAGCAGCTAAGAAGAAGAGAGAAATTACTCCAGCAACTGAAACAAGGACTTATTCTAATGAAGGTAGGCTGGACTGTGTGAGACCAGCATGCAATTTAACTGTAGCCCTAGGAACAATACTCACTATTGTGTAAATTACTACTTGGAAACACTACCAACAAATCTATAACTTAGGAGTCTGGTTCAGTATTTAATTCAAAGAAGTTTACCAACTGCCTCCTCTTCTTTAATGTAAAACATATCAAAATGCTCCAATAAAACTCATAAGGCAAAGATGGGCACCGGATCTGAATGGAGTTGAAAGAAGAGAGCAAAGTAATTAAATGAACTGCTAGATACTATCCATCATGGAAGAAGCTTAAAGTCTGACACGGGATGTGTCTCGTCAGTTCATGGTCTCCATAGCCCAAACTACACCACCAGACTTCTACTGAAGAAGCACTTTACCCTTCATATGCAAAGCTGGTAAACAAGTCAGTGTGGCTTTCTCCATGGGTCAGAATTCGTAATCAGTATAGCCAAGAAGAAGCGTGTTCATGATTATAAGGCAGAAGCAATCAGACCACGCAGTCTCACCAAAGTGAAGTTCATCAGGTATTACCCTGTTTTCAATGATGGCTGGACTGTCTTGTCCTAGTGCCAGCTCTGTCGCACTTCTAGTGAATTCTGGGAAACCTGAGATGGGCAGATATCTGGAGGTCAGCGTGGGGTCATCTGCCATCCGCAGCTTGATCTTCCAAATAAAAGGAAACATATAGCACCGTCCATCCTCTGTAAGGTACTCTGAGTTGGAGAATGAGACAGAGGTAGAAGAGATTACATAACAATAGTGATACTTCAACAGTCTTCAAGGAAACCTTTACAACTGGACAATGTGTGGCCATTCCTTACAACTGCTTACCATCTGAATTTGTACACGTTGTCAAACCTTCACATGGTTTCACTCTGATTTTACTGTACTGCTTTATTGTACTGGACCATGAGTAAACAATGGTGTTCTATGGTAAAGGTTCTACAGAAATACCTATTGAGATGAGTTAGAGTATCCCCAAGGTGCTGGGCACCCAAGGTAGGAAGAGACCATGCTGAATATGAATAAACACATAAAGTGATTAGAGTATACAGTACCTCCATTGTTTTGCCAGTAGAGTGTGTTTGTGTGCATTTGTAGGTATACAGCATGTACAGTATATGTAATGAAGTCTATCCATCAATTTCCAACAACCGCTTACTCCAATACAGCATTGTTGCAAGCCAGGGGGCTAACCCAGGAGAGGATACAACCTAGAAGAGGGACCAGTCCATTGAAGGGGGTCTTATTCATGAGTAGACAAATCTACAAATTCTTAATAACAAATATAAAATAAGACTACAAACTAAAATTATTTAATATATATGCTCTCTATACTGTATATACACGCAAACATCTTTACTTGTACATATACATCTTTAAATACATTACAGTTGAACGCGTGAAGAGCTTTCTAAGCAGTAATAACGGAGAATAATTGGATTTAGCTATTCCAATGTTTATTAGGATTGTTATGAAAAACTCGTTCAATGTCACTTTTTTATTTGGAAAGCTTTGGGTTGAATATTAAAAAAAAAAACGAAACTACGGCATATCTGCCCCCAACAACGCCGTTACAATTTAAAAGTCATTTGTGCTCACAGTTGTAAATCCATTAAAAACCGAGAAGGAAAAGACGTCTACTCCGAAACTCGATGAAGATTTCAAACTTGTAGTCAGCAGATAACAAAAGCAGAGACATTACACAGTCGATGTAATATATCATCGGCGAATGCTAGAAGTGTCAGTACCTGTATTACTTTTTGGATAGTAAAAGACACTGAAACAATATATTTATCGGTTAATGACTATTTTGCTTGCTTTACTAAAACCTAAATTGACAAATTGAATACTCATAGCATGAGGAGCTTAAAAATAAATATTACATGCAACCACAACCACGTCAAAGGAGTTATCTTGTGTTGGGTCACTCACCTTTCGCACCGAGGTACACCTTATTAAAGTTCTTATTTGTTGTGTACGCCGCCAATAATGTTGTTTTCGGGCTCAGCGGGACAGTGGGGGTTTCTATAAATACGGAAAGAGTCGACATTTCGCCTTTTGTTTCTAAAGTTTATGATTGAACAGTCTCCAAGTGTCCTACTCAGCCGCCACAAGTACAGCACGCCTTCATCTTTATTTCCGGGCTCTCCGCTGTTTCGCCCGGTGCTCCTCAAACACCTGCTTTGTTTACTAGGGGTTGCCAAGATACAGCTACAGCTACAGCTTCAGACTGGAGTTGCGCTGATGGGGAATATTTTGAAACGTCCTGTTGTTCTGGGACTTATCACACTGCAAAAGTGTAACATTGTGCTCCTGTCTTTCGAACAGCAAAGATTTCGGCTTTTATTGGACCACGCTAGAATGTCTTTTAAAAAAAACTATGCCATTTTCTTGTGTCGCAAGTGGCATAGTCCATGAAAGTTCATTAAAAACGCAGTTACCTAAGATCTTACGCACCTAATACGACGAAACACTGTGCTAAATTTTTAATAAATGAAAAATCATTTGCAACATTTACAAATTTTTGGTTTAAGCATTTTGAGGTCAGTCTTCAGGTTTTAGTTTTGTTCAGTTTCCTGTGCTCATTTCTCACAGTCCTGTACTAAAGTCAACATACAGCAGAACATTTCTTTGCTTCCATTCAGAACCTCACCACTGCCATGGCCTCAGAAATAGCTTGGACATGGGTTTGTTGTGTAGGATGACATAAATGTTGCATATTTTCTTACATTAAACATTGTTATAGTACAAGTTGAGCCCCAGTGGTTAAAAATCTCAGCTCATTGCTTTGCCCTTTGTGACAGGAAGGGAGGAATACAGGGGTTGCTGTCCATGTCTTCCTCATCTTGCACTGTTGAGCCATCTGCTTCTCTCACCCTCTGTTCCTCACAACACCTCCAGGAGGACTGAAGCAGCTCTCACTGTTAGCACCCCAAGTTTCCTTGCACTCCACATGGGTCATGGCTGAGGACGTAAGATGTAAGACACCCCTGCAGCCCCATACGGTCAGTGTATCCCACCACTTTGGAAATGCAGCCTGTACTCAGTTGCTGGAAGAGCCTCTGACTGGAAACACAGATGGCTGGATTATAGGCTTCAACCACTTTCAAAAACAAACACATTTACTGGTTGGGCCATATGAGTGTTCAAAAATATTTATAATTTCTGGGGTGACTGAACATTAAGTTTGAAGCCCTTCCTCCAGGGACATAAACTCATCTGGTGGGTTGAGCAACAAACCCACCCAGCCTTTATAAAGAAACACAGGCAAAGAGATTCCCTTACCACTGACTGTTTCCTAATTGCAGTTGCTCTTTCTGGTGCCCATTCCTCTCTCCATATTAACCTGCTGGACACCTGAGTCTTGCTGCAGTCATTTGTATTCTCTAACAGCCAAGTTACAGACATTTCCAATTTCTCTACATTTTTTGTAGAGAAACAGATACTGTAACTCTCACAAATAGGCCACACTTTTCCTATCTCTGAATAGTCTACTGTGTTCTCTATATTCAATCATTTAAAAGAAAGTAAATCAAGTTGTCGTAAATCAAGAAAGAAATTTTGGTTTATTAATGTAAGGCACTTTAGTATTTTGATTTCAGTGTAAGAAATGTAAGAATTCTCTTCATATTCTTTTTAACATTTTGAGGTAACCAGGGTTTTGGCACACTCCTTATACCCTATATAGGATTGTTGACATTACTTCTCATGGAGAAATACTTCTTTTCTTAAGGAATACAAACAACTTTCAAAGTCATAAATTTAACACTAACAAATTAAATGGCCACTATATTGCCCATGGTTTCCATCAGTTTTATTTCTTCAATCATTAAAGAACTATTCTCATGATAAATTGAAGGGAGCCTTTTTATAACCTGCCTTTCTTTCACTCCTTCTTTGGCAGCTCCTGAGATTTACTAGGAAACAGATATGGCAGGACAGTCCTAGCAGGGCCCTGGAGTTTATAAAGCAGGTTTCCTGCTCTCTGAATACTGGTTAAGCTTTAAACCCTCAAGACCGGGGCTTAAAAAGACAGGAGTTTGAAGGGTTCTTGGCACCACTCCTATTTACTGTAGCACATTTAATTTTACCAGCACTAATCTTAAGTTCTATCCCTTGCCCTAAACCTAACCACTCATTTATATACAAGTACAGAAAAGTGCACACTTGTGCTTCCTGTGTGGATGAGAACTCGAGAACACTTGGTAAGCCATGCTGAGAAAACAAGCATCATTCTTTCTCACTTACATAATTTAACTCAGTGCATCAGTGAGTGGTTTTCTTGCTCCAAAATCTTTTTGTAAGTAAGTATTATCTACAAGAACAGAGGTGAAAAAGACTCTTCAAAGCTGAACAGGAGGGAATGAAAAAGAAGGTATGCTCAGTACTCAGCGTTTTAACGCGAGTGTTCTTTGTTCCTACTTTTATATCAATAAGACAGACAGTTCTTGAAACACAGATCTGGTTTTGCCATCTTTGATACATACTGACAGCTTTCCACGGTTTCCATGGGGTTATCATTCAGAGGTGATGCTCTTTCTTTTTTGAGCATTGGAGATTTCACCGATCTGCTCCAATACCCCAGCAGAGATCTTATTACTTCAGACAGGCAGTGTGGATTTGTACTCAGCAGCCCAACAGTGTGGATACAAAGCACAACAGAGACAACAAATGCAAATAAAAAAAAATTGCTTGTTATTATTATGTAAAAACAACCGAATAATCATATTATTAAGTCTTTTAAGAGTCACCAGGAAAGGGTTGAAGAACAAATTATAATTCTTTTATTTGGGGAGACCTGTGAAGAGAAGACAAACTTTAATGGGCATACGCATATCCTAGTTTCTGGATAAAAAAAACACTAGAACTGTTGAAGCCGAGGTCACATACAGTATCTGTACACAGCTTCCACATGTAAATCAAGGGAGTTTTTTTAAACTGGTGGGTATTGAAAGTAAAAGCAACTCTGGATTTCCTAAATTTATTTATTAACACAGCCCTAAACTCACCGAGTCATAAGCACAGCTAAGATGGAGACTCTGAAGCCTCTGTCATCCACAAAAAGACATGGTCAGACAAAATTCTTCTGCAGGTCTCAAGCTCCCTCCGTCATTGAAATGGAAGTCCCTGCAAAGTCTAAACTTGTTTCCAAGTCCTGACTCTTGATCTCTTTTTTTTTTAATTGGTAATTTTTACAAATATCCTCAGTGTCAGCAGACTGAAGTCACTAAATCAATCTGGATTGAATTGTGAGCATTCTTTTTGTTACTCACTTTCCTCACCTTAGCAACTACTGGAACGCAAGTAGTAGAATTTCTCTTCCTCTTCTAAATCCACTGTAAAAGACAAACACGAGAAACAAAAAAAGTAACCATTTTTTGCATTCATAGAAGGACAGGTTAAGGATAATTAACATAAATGTAACCTGTTTTGGTACAAAACACAATGGATTCAGAATTTAAAATTGTACATAAATAGCTCTTACTGAAATAAGTCTAGCAAGAATAATTTTCATGGCCTAATTTCTTGACATTGTTCACGTGTTGCTTTTGTATCACAAGTTTTCAATCTCTCAACCATCTTCAGATACTCACACATGAAGTGCTGACCAGAAATATAGACAGGCCCCTGCCCTGAGCGCAGGTTAAAGGTCACCGGCGGCATTAACTCAAAGCAATAGAAGCTCACCTGCAACAGAGCAGCTTTCGTTCAGACGTGTTATTGGGAGGAGTGAGCGAGGGTGTGGGATGAACAATAGGAACCGGTCCTGCCTAAGGACTCTTCTTGCTTTGCCACGCACTTTTCAAAGGACTAACCCATGCCATTTATGTTTTACACTAATTAGTTTTGGCCTTTCGGCGACACTGCCCATAAATCAACAACCGCCTCCCTCACTGTCCCAGGAGCAGACGCCGGTCTGTGGCTGACCATGGGCTGGACCGAGGCCCGCAGGGTGGCGATTGGGATGGGGCGGACATCCTGCATGATCCTGGCCTCCACTTCAATAACGTGCAGATCGTCACTGGCGTCCTCACTCAGGCAGATCTAGAATCCAATCAGGAAGACAAGTAACAACACTTGAAATAAATGAAGCCTTTGTTTTACTAGGTGGAACCGTTATTTTTCTCTTTTTATGCCCCTGGGTGGGTTGGCTAATTGTTGATCAATCTTGTTCCACACCATAGCTGAGCCTGTCTGATCTTTGACTAAATGCAGATAAAAAAATACCTTTAAGTTTAAAGTTCCTTGTTCCATGGGCGAAGAGTGATTAGTTTTCTAACAAAGACTCGTTTGTAACCTGTATTCATTGCTCAGTTTACCGTGGTGAGCCCTCATAGCCGGACCCCAGTGGTGGACCCTTAGCTCCAGACATACTGTACACTGAAAAGGAACAGTGATGCGGATGATGTGTAAGAAGTGGTCACATTTAATTGGAAGAACATGAAAAGCCATTGCATTCTCACTGAATGAATTGGCATGTGCATGTAGTGGCACCGTCAGACAGATTTAATAGTATTAGTTCAACACTCTGGAACTGACTTGACCAGTATTGGCCAGGCTCATTTGCCCAGTGTGGAATTCAAACTCCCCACAGCATCCTGCTCCAGAGTAAAATAAGACCGGTAATAAACATGCATCGCTACACACTATGGACATTGTTTTAATTTTACAACTTTTACAACTCGAGTAGTGAAACCAATTGAAACATGAGAGGAGGCTAATGCTGTTTCTTTGCATTCCTCCCTTCAAACACCTTTTAAACCATCAGGAACCACTTAATTCTGAAGAAACCCACAAGAAATGGCAGGAATTGTTTATTGCGATAATAAATAGTTCTAGTTCATTCAGGTTTCCCCTTCACCACTTTGCACAGATTACTGATGTATTTTTCCCCAGTATCAATTAGAAGTTTCCCAATTGCTTATTGATTTATTTGTAGTACAGGCTGAAATTCAAGTTAAACGCTTATAATAACAGCAATGAAATATTAAATACATATTTTTGTGACTGCCCACTGTATATGCTTAATCTTGTCAATAATCTGAAAGCACAGATCAATTTGCTCAAAACCAGCATATGCGATCTCTAAATGAAATGTATTACTTATAAGGCTGATCCACCTTCAGTCCTTTCAGATACTTAAAAGACGGATCTCTCCGTTTTGTGACCGTTACAAGCCAAGCATTTTCTACAGTTAAGTGTTAAAACACATTGTGCTTGCATTAAGTGATGGTCTGTAATGTGTTCAAAGGAGTGAATATTCAAAAATCTCAATAAAACAGCATTAGGCTCAACTCACAAGCTGCTACTGGAAGAAATCAAGTTTCCGGTTAAGGACTCCTGCCCCAGTGCTGAACAGGTGCAATCACAGCAGATTCTAGGGGGAATAAACAATACATAATGCTACAGATTAATTCATGCTGTGGGATTCAGAATCAAACCCATTTCCCCAAATGTTAATTAAGGCTTTATTATAGTGTTGTGCCTGCCATTCAAACTGACCGTCTTGATAAAGAGCTGGTTCTCCAGAAGGTCGTCTTCCACTTCAAAATTAAACTTCCTCTGGCTGCCATTCAGCTCACAGCCTGTCCAGAGCATAGAAAGAGGCAGAGGGTGGGTGTAAGAGTGTATATAAAATACCTACGAGTACATTTGGAATATATTTATAACTGTGAAAGTCCCGTAATGGAAAGACACCAGAAAGCTGAAAAAATACTACTAAAGCATGTTGTATTTAGCAGAGAGGCTTTGCTTTTCTAAAATTCACATCAGCAGTAATAGGTTGTGAGTCATCTTCCTACACCTCCTGACATGACGTGCCAGCCCAGAGAGTTATAGAAAAAGGTTGTTTAACAGAGAACAATTTAATTATATACTGTAAGTGACCACGCCAGTAAGCCATTGGCTGTTCCTTTTTCAATAATAATGATCATATTGCTGGCAATCGTAGGACAATGTCTTAGGCTTTCTAGTACAAGGGCAACTAAAAAACTTTACTGGACATCAACTTAAATCTTCAGTGCGGTATTTTCTAAAAATGTTTATTAAAGTAGAAGTCACTATAACCTAATCTGGTCAGAAGCTGTTAATACAACAGGACAAAAACAGCCAATATCAGAATTATTCCTGGCCCATCCATTTATCCAAAGATCAAAATATTTATGTAGCAGAAAGCCCAAAACACATGCTTTCTCAACATACTGTTTCCAATGTGTGCATTGCACCAGTCAATTAAACAACATTTTAGCCAGTAAAGGCATTGCAATTATTTTTATGTTTAAAGTTTATATGCAAGTACTTTAATTTAAACAATTACGAGCAGAGATTCAATAAAAATCAGGAAACCTTATGAACGGAAATGAGGAACAGGACTAATGAATGCTACAAAGTCACTGTAAAAACAGCATCTCACAGATCATAGAAATCCGACACTTAAAACAAGAATCATTAATTCCAGATGATGCAAGCCAATTCTTAAAAAACAAAAAAAGGTTTCAGTACGAACTTCAAAACATTTTGCTCATGTACAAAATATTCTCCAGTTTTTTTATTCTCTAAACTTTCCCAGCGCTGGACTTTGATTAATTTTCTTCAGCTAAAATCTACATGAGGAAACAGGATACTTGTTTTATTTCAGTACTGACAGTGCCTTCTACTGGATTTTCACCTGTAACATGAAACTGTAGCAAACTGCAAGTTTCAACAAAAAACTTTATAATCTACTCATCATTTTAGCCAACTGAGACTGAAATGCAGAGCTGGGGTTCCCCTGAGTAAATCAATGATAGCCAACAAGTTTCACAGTAGAGTAGGCTTTTCATATTTTTTTTAACAGCTTAATTGTTAAAGACATTAGTTGAAAAACAGACAGCCGATTACAAGAATGTCTCTGAACCCGTCTGTCACTAGCTTAACACACAAGGATGCTCGGAATTCCAAATTGGCTCATTCTCACAAGCCCTACAGTGTTTCCTGCTTTTGGCTCAGATTTTCAGTTTCTTAATTGGAAAATAAAATCTTTGGTCTGCAATACTGCATATACCATCTTTCAAAGGAACTTCATGGAAGAGTTCAAGAAAGAAAGTTACGAACAGTTGTAGACCTGAAAGTAGGGTTAATCTGATCCAAATAACTCATCTTTTACTGGTCATCAGCTGTCGTTTTCAAGAAATAGAAACCCCCCTTATCCATGACCCTTGAAGACCACAGCTGTCACCACCTACTACATTGAACTGTAGCTCTAGAACATTCTAATCCACATACAGCACCCACAAGGAGAAACATCAGGATTTGTGCAATGGCATTTTCTTACCCCACAGCACACAGACTGGTTTACTAAGGGATGAGATGGAAGAGACATCCACAGGATCCATTAGGATTGATGCTGCAGCCTCTTTGCACCACTAAGTGGCCACCAGTTCCGAGCTGAGAATAAGAAGACTGAAACAGCCTGACAAAGTTTAGTAGAGCAGGGAGTCAGCCCACTGTAGTTGCACAGTACCACATTAAAAACCTCTTCAGTACAAGCTTCTCAGAAATGCATGGGAGAAGAACTTTTGTGGTGTTAAGGCTGAAAAGAGAAACTCAGATTTGAATGAGACAAAGAGATGGGGAAAAAAATAATTTGAATTTAATGATGGCTTTACTTGCCTGCAGGAGATATTTTGCTTTTTTGTTATCTGGACCACGTACGGTCCTTCATCTTCGCAATAGTCTGAGAAATCTTCACAGAGACATAATGTACTGGGATAGTTTGCACAGCAAATCATCATCTGTATATCGACAAACCACAAAGATGTACATCTCAAGGCTCTATTCTGGAGTTTAACATTTTAATTCCAAAATAGCTCCGATCAGAACCGCTGTTGATCCTACATGGAGAAGGAACAGTAGCAGGCCTTCCTTGCAACCACACGTCCGACAAAATGTTTTTGATTAACGCTTTTTTCATTTAACTTCGCTGTACTAGAAAAGTTTCCCCTTGAGAGAGACACAGGGGCTCGGTTTGGAAAACTGCAGGAAGAACAGGGTTTTGGCAGTGGGTCAGAAGGCTCTGTGGCATCCAAGTGCTTTTTGGGAGAAAACTAGGGGGCATTGTTCCCACAGCTAATCCAATTACAACCTCCCTCCAGGGTGTGATTGGGAAAGGGAAGTGGTGCATGGAGCCGTTCTTTATTTGCACTGACACTCCATGTGGTTTGAGACTTCATGTAACAATTCATCATCTACAGTGGTCAATAAACTGGCAGTGCCCCCACAACCCCCCTCCAGAATAACACTGGCACACAGACACTGAAAAGGGGCACACATCACTTTCCCATGTATGCTGAAAATCCACTTCTCGGCCACATGCCTAAAAAGATCAATTCTAGGTTAGAATGGCTTTGTATTCATTTGTAAAACAGGGGAACATAAGGCTTAGTTATATTTTTAAGTTTCTTCCCTTGGAAAGACCCCGTGAAGGAACACAAAGGTGTTCAACAGGATCCAAGACAGGTTCAGTGAAAAACAGGGACTCTACATGCAAACTCTGGCCAAATGACTAAAAGTAGTTTTGCAGCCCAAAGTGCAGATCACAGGTCCAATGCCCATGTATTTTAAACCTTCAAGAGCTAAAGTAAAACAGATTCTTAGAAAAAGGCTGTACGACATTATCATCATGCGTGTCACAAAAAGCAGAATGGGGGCTCGTCCCACATGTTCTCTGGTGCTTAATAGGTCAGGATAAATCCAAAGAAAACAGGTGCAGTGGATTTTCATGCCGGTGTTCTGCTACTTTCTCATGCTGTGAACACACAGCAGGTGACCCAGCAGTCTTATCTATTACTCTATTCAACCAGAGGCATATAAATCATATACATTAATAATCCTATGAATTTTCAATATAGCATTCAATCAAAATTAACCCATAAAGAATTATTTACATGAGTAAATTTATTTACAAGAGTTCCCCTTAATCCTTTCCTATACTCCCATTTTTGCTGCACAAAAACTGCACACAAAAGATCAGCCTTTTCATCTGAGAATGCTAGTTTGCATAATGTTTAACTTTTCGAAGACGCAATTTGAAAGCCTTACTTTTACCACTAATCCAGAAGTACAAAAACAAACAAGCTAAGTAATCCACAATTTAAAAGATAAAGCCCTCCATCCTCTGGTCAGAGTAAGCAATTAGTAGACGTCAAAGCTGGCTTACATAATACAATTAACTCTTAAAGGTGTTTTTATTATTTTATATACAGTATAACAATAACAAATGCCAATGTACAAAGCCTATATCCAATTGCATTATTTCTGTCAATATATTTCTATGCAATAGTGTGGAGTTGGGAATTACTAAAAGGCCAGTTAACTTTTATTGATATTTACAAACTAAGTAATGGTTCCATCATAATATTTAATGTGATATTGAAGCAACAGCAATTTGATTACGGACCTCAAATATTTTAAGATTGAGCCTCTTCTTGTAATGGGATCATGGCCATAGGCTCCAGGTCATACAGTAGGTCACACAAACAGGTTCTCTTCTATACCATCAATAGGGAATATGCAATGAATAAAACAACATTTAAGCTCATTCACCTGTTAGGTGTAATTAAATTTGTACATTGGGAGTCTTAGTATTAAACTACAGTATGTTCAGTGTCACCCAGCTTCAGCGTTTCTGCTTCATCGTAGGTGCACTTACTCGTGCAGGAATAAAACACAGGACAAAGTGTGTGCAGACCAAAAAGGACGAAGGGTTTTTGATGTAATAACTAAAAATAATTTGAGAGTGGCCAGGGTGATTTCACTACACAGCTCGTTCGGCATTTGCAACTAAGTCTGCAGCTCCGAGCTACTCGAAAATGACAACAGCAACCTTAAAAAATAATACAAAAAAAAGTTTTCCTCAAACGGTAAAAAAAAAAAGACAACAAACAAAAAACACTACCCGTAACCGGGCAATGCATTTGAACTTTAGGGTTTGATGTAAAACTCGTGATGCAGACACTTTTACCGTTCATCGAAATGGTTCCCTACCCACTCTTGGTATTAATGTCATTTGGGATTATGGCTACATGCTTCCCAATGACACAAAAAAGAAAAAAATTAAAAAAAACAGAAGTCGTAATTGTTGTTGGACACCACGAAGAAAAAAAAACTCACACGTGACGTCTGCGCTGCAACCTGGAATCGCGAACTAACAAGCAAATCGAATCCAACTTACCTACAAAGTGCGGCGAGAACAGGGTTGACTACACATGCTAGTGTTATACTGAGAGTGGCCATTAATTAGTAATTGCCAAGCTAGTGTTATACAGAGAGTGGCCATTAATTACGTGATTCATCAGGTGAGCTGACGAGGAGGTTTCGTTGCGCGTGGTTTCCCCTCCACTCAGATGTTTTGGTGAATGGAGTCTGTCCCCATGATCCGTTGTTAACATGTCTTAGACCAGTCGTCGTTTAATTTTAACACAGAAGATACCCCTACAGTATGTTTTCAGAATTGATAACAAATGTTTCTTCCAGTTATTTAACTAAATTAATTGGTAAAATCATATTGGACATTTTAAAGACGTTGACCTTTTCTCCACACAAGATGGCAGTACAATCCATCTCTTTTGCTTTTCGTTTTCTTCTATTTTTTTAGTCAGACGATTACTTCTCTTAATTCTTATTTTTGTATTATTGTCCTGATTTGCATATTCTGTTAAAATTTTAAGAATGAATAAATCATGTTTAATCCGATTCATTGGGCCAAACATTGAAAGATCGTTATTTTTTCCCTGCATAATGGGCATACAGCATAACATTTTTAATTTCTTGCCAATATTGAGTACTGCTTCCCCTGTTCTCTAGCATTTTGACTTTATAATTGAAACCAAAAAACATCCAGGCCATCTGTTTTTTCTCATGCTCTGTCATGATTCTTCATGGGAAAAAAAATCCTAACATTTGTATTTTTGGTGGTTTCCCCTGACACTGAACTTCAAAAACGCATATCTACATCTACAGATTTATCTCCTATAATATAATATTTTGTGGTATAGAAATGAATTAGAGACCAACAAGGTGCTGAAGACCACTTGAAGGGGCCTTGTTCGTGTTATTGACATTGTAAAAACCTACTTTTAGTACACACTTTATTATGAGGAGTGTTGAGTTTGTTCTACACATGAGAATATAAAATAACATAACATAAGACAAAACCGGGGAAAAAAACAAGCTTTCTTGTGCATTAATTCCAGTTGTTTCCCAAAGAATCCAAAGTTGGCTTAGAAGAGGAAGTTGGCTTAGAAGGGGATCCTAATTTCAGTCTTAAATATTCTTAGTTTGTAATAACATTATTGTCATTGCTGCTTTTTACATACTGTAGTACTTGGGTTGACTTTGTACCTTCAGGGAGTTTTGAATATTTGGCATCGATTTCTTTGAACCAGGAATAATTCTGGTAACTATTCTATGAACTGCTTTGTGGTGACCAAAACTCAACATTTGCGTTACGGTGTTGTAAAGTAGGTGTTAGCCTTACATTTTACAGCCTTAATAATCACTTTAACCTCTAAGTAATTGCTATACTCAAACAAAATCTGTTAGTCTTCTTTGAACATCATTCATAATACTCCTTTAAGTCTGTTTTAACCAGGGCTGTGCGGTGGCTCTGTGGCAAAGGATCTGTGGCTGAAAGCTTGCTGGTTCGTATCCTGCGGTCAAAAGAGGAATCCTACTCTGTTGGGCCCCTGAGCAAGGCCCTTAACCCCGACTGCTCCAGGGGTGCCGTATAAATGGCTGACCCTGCGCTCTGACCCCCAGCTTCTCTCCCGTCTGTGTGTCTCGTGGAGAGCAAGTTGGGGTCTGTGAAAAGACAAATTCCTAATGCAAGGAATTGTATATGGCCAATAAAGTGATCTGTAAAATGTCCTTTCACCTCCTATTTCTTCACACCCAGTCTTGGAGAATTTGTTTTTCAGATGCAGTTTTTCTGGCATGGTTATCTTCTGTGGGAAAGAGCTCAGAGCAGAGGCAACAATTGCGAATTGCTATTAACCCTCACAGTAGGATATAGCATGGCTGGGAGTTGTAACAAGAAGAGATGCCTTTTGATATTAATGGCTCCTTTACTGGTGAGCTAGAAAATATTCTGGCTTTTTTCTGCTGTCTGGCACCGTTATCTCACTGATGGGTGCTCGTATGCTTGCTATGCCCGGCACTACACCTAGAGAAAGACACAATCTGACCTCTGAAATATCAAGTCCGGTTTTGCTTAGGGCTGTAATGTGTGTCTTTTCACACCTCACCTGTCTTCAGTCCTGCTGAGTGGTTGCGAATACTTACTGTAAGTAGAACACACAGTGCAGTCATCCAGATATCATGACAGGGGTAGTATCATGGCCAGCCTTCTGCATTCCTGAGGGACAGAAACTTGTCCCTTATCAATGTGCTCGATGGTGTTTTTGTTTCTCTGTCTCAAGAAGCAGCCAGGTTAGGAGAGTGTAACGGCACGACTTTGAAGGGGACGACCCAGACTGAGTCATTTTACTGAGCTCTTTCATAGGCCGTGCCATGGCTGGGGTTTGTCTCTGCCTGTCCCTTTGCAGTAGCAGTCTGTATGTGTTGTGTGTTTGATTGTTTAAAATGGCCACAGTTCGGGTTTGCTTTAAAAGCAAAGATCCTCAGAATTAAGGTAAGGTGATTGTAGAGGGGACAAATAGCCTCTCTGACTGCCTAGAAATTGATTATCAGGAGTTTGCACCACAAGGGCTCCTGTGGAATTCGTCAGATGAACACTTATCTCAAGTGTTATCTCAAAGTTCTGGCCAAATTTCCCATTGGCCTAAACCAATCATGGCCTCCTAATAATCCCCATCTCTGAACTGGCTTCAATTTTGAGCAGCACTGATTAAAATTAATAAGCAACTCTTATTATCAGTGGGCACAGTCTTCTGTGCAGTCCTGATTTGTCTGAGTGATCACATGGACAAAACACCACAACTGGGTTTAAAATTGTCCAGAAGAATATAGGAGATGACTGACTACTTTGGTACCATTCTAACATGTGGGACAGTAATGGATATATACATTATACCTTAGATTTTAGGACTACATTCTAAATATCTCTTTTCTATCTACAGAGCGAATACGAGACACTGGCCTACAAATCTGCATCCACAGATGTACAGAAGGGTCTGCTTGTATCAAAGAAGAGATGAGTGGTAGGTCAATCACTCAATTTATGTTGAGACTAATTGGAGATATAATTGTGTAGGTAAAAGTATATGTGTAGCACACACTCATTGCTGGGCTCTTAGCTTCCTGCAGTCAGGTAAAACACACATTTCCATAATGAGGACTATGAACACTGTAACAGGGGTTGCAAATGATATTCTGAATATTTCAAACACTTGCTGTGAAGCTGTAAAAACTGCAACAATGTGAAACTTTGCAGTGAGTTGTCTGATTCACACACAAGATGGCACTATTGAAGAGTCAAAAAATGAAACAATTTAAAATGCCTTGAAATCATTACACCATAATTAACTGTGTCCTTTTTCTGTCCATAGGTACCGAATTGTTAACATTAACACATTAGGGTTTTGTCTGTTTCACAAAGAGCAGAACAGCCTTCTGTACAATACATAAAAAGAAATTCATTTTGCAATCAGAACAGTAGAATTTCCGTTCTTCTGAATGGTGTAAACTGGTATGATACTATAAAGTCTTTTAAGCATACCATCAGAAAAATAATTTCTGAGCTGTTGCATTCAGAATCATAGTTTGTTTTTAGACAGTGTTAGTATCTCCAGAATGTCATATTATTAGCAACTTGTGATGGTTTCAGACCGGGTAAATCTGCTGTCAAATACAGTCCTATAAGATAAGGGTAAATATATCAGTGAATATTTAAAAATGTGTTCAATGTCTACTGTGTATGTTCAAAGTAATATTTGTGCTGTAGTGTCTTACCCAGCGTGCACTTGTTTTCGACAGATTTGTTTTTGTTTTGTCCGATAATGATACTCTTCCATTTTTTCAGGTTTTAGTTTATTCATGCAGCAAATACTGAACCGAATTTACATTCAGTTTTGATTAAATCTGACTTTCAGTAGGCTTGTGTCATAGGTATGAATAAAGTTGAAGCCGGCAGCAGGTACTGATAAGTTATTCCAAGCTTATGAGCTGGAAACAGTGATGAATCTGTCTCATTGAGGAAATAATTACTTCAATTACATTACCAAGTGTTAAGGTAGGAAAAAAACACTAAAAACACTGCACTGGATTTATACACCCCAGGACCAAGCTAACAGTGTTTCTCTATTTAAACAAGAACTTTATGTGCTGGTCTTGGAGAACTCGGGGGGGGGGGGGGGGTTCTTATTTTCCATTTAGTACAAACTGCCCATTCCAAGTACTGGAAATTAAGTCAATTGGCCCTTTGCCCACAAGAAAAAGTCAGACCCAGTGTGTTTCGATGATTTGTCTACAGTTAAATCTAAACTAATGTCTCTGAGGCGGTTCAGAATCTTGTTCTTTTATTGTCGCAACTGAGCATTCAGTACATTCTTGTTGAGTAACATATGTGCTTCCCCCCAAAAAAGGTTCTCTAGTGTACTCTGAATGTTGTGATGCATAATAATAGAATAATGAGATTTCCACCCTTCCTTCCGATTTCTAACAAAACCACCCTCAAAGGAATGGATATAGATGAATCTGCATGAAACCAGAGACTCTGTTGAGCTTGACTCACTCTTTTGGAGCCCAGGCTGAGCCCTATTGTCCAGGCATTGCTGCTTCAAGTTTGGACTTTGACATGAGTTGGCTGTAATGTGTATTTCCAGGTGACCAGTCACTGTTAAGGCTCAAATTGGATTGAGCCATCCAAGGGTGTTTTGGGCTTGCTGTCTGACACTGATCCCTGTGGTCGTGCACTGCTGTGTTTGAAGGCTGCATCACTTTATACAGAGCATGTTGTTCTGGAGGTACCATAGGATGCACAGTGCGATAACAAAGGCAATTGTCCAAGAGTGCTGCTTTCAGAGGCTGGTTACACATCAGGATCAGCTCTGTCAAGCTTGAATGAGTTTGACAGAAAAAAACCCACAGATCTGGTATCTTTTAAATACCACCAACTCTTCTACCAGCATGAAACTTTGTGAAGGACAGAGCAGATGGCTACAGGTGGACGTGGAAAAAGAGGTGAGGTGACAGAAAGCATTCATTACATAGAAACAATTCTATAGTCATTGTGATCCTAATTACAGGTGCACAAAGATAATTTAACGGCTCTAAATAGCGATCTATTATGGATAAAAAACGCGATCAGAGAGCATGAGGCAATGAGTTGAAATGGCTTCTGCAGTATTGGTTACCCAGCCATTCTTTGAGGAAGTTGCATTGTATTCTGAATTCAATATCTCTTTGATTACTATCCAGCTTTCGTTAATTCGGGCAGTCACAGAGCCCATGCAGCAGGGAACAGAATGAGTTTTTCCCTCATTTGATCGAGCTTCAGTCAGATATCCATGGCTTTATACATCCCCGAGTTCATAAAAAATCACTATAGTGTCAACTTTGTCTTTCAGCAGCTACCCTTTCCTCTCTCTGTGTGCCGTTCTGCAATTTGACATCTAGTCAGGTTGCCTCTGTTCCGCCTGCGTGTTTTCTATGGGTTAGAGCTTTGCTCCTACCCCTGTGTCAGATGGCAGACCTGGCCATCGAGCTGTTGGCAGCCTGCAGTGGCGGAGTTACAGTATTTGTGAAAGCAAGCGCCCCAGCCCCAGTCTCCACCACACCTTCCACGCAAACCTGCCGGGACACGTAAGTAAGTCGTAATGGTCCATGTAATAGTTGATATGACAAGTATTATATTCACTTTCAATATAGAAAAAACAGGGCATGCATTCAGCATCCTCAAATGACTTTAAGAAAGAAGGATTTCCACTTATTTCAGGACACACCTAATGGGGGTGAGGGGGGTGCCCCAGCCACTCAGACTTGGTTAGCCTCCCTCCATCATAGCCTTATGGATGGAAGTACAAATCTGAACCATAGTGCAGTGTGTATCCATTCACCTTTACTCCTCAGAGCTCATGGTCATGGTCAAGGAATGCTATGACTCCCATGTCAGCCTTTTCTTTATATTGCAACTGACATGTAATAGGAATTTGAGCAGTCTGGTACGTGTTTTCGATTGTTTTGAGCAATTACTAGTTGTTTTTGCCCAAACCTAGCCCCTTTAAGGGCAATGTTCAATGTTATTAAGTTTACTGATTCACGCACACATTGCCTTACAAAGACAACATATATGGAAGATTACGAATCACCACATTAAAAAATACTTGAGAATTAACTTCAGAGGCAGGTTTTGGAAGAGCTGGTTACATTTTGCAGTTCTTTCCTAAATTACCACCTATTTAGAGAGATTTATATAACCATTTTAAATTGTGCTGTTCTTTTCTGTCTGTCAGACTCACCTTTGTCTTGCAAGTCTGGAGGAAAAGGTTGCACATGCCCTTATAATAAGAATAGTTAGAGCTGATGAACTCGGCATTATTTCATTATTTTTGACCTGTTGTGCTTGGTGTCCTCTTGAAATAGCTATGGGTAATTTTCAGCAATTTTTTCTGAAGGTATTTTCAAGTCCATCCTGCCTGGTTTCCCAGTTTTCAAGGAACCTTTGTAAAGGCTTCATCAATCTTTTTAAAAAGAAAGATGAATGTTTCTTTTGTGCATGGTGAAAATTCATACTGTGCATTTTTACCTTTGTGATTCATTTGGATCAACTTCACTAGACCAAGAGACATGATATTTATTATCTCACAGTTTGTTGTTTTCTTAAGGCGTTTATATTTATTTAAATTAAGATTCAAACTTGTAAATTTGGTTTTATGCCCTATGGATCACAGTGTGACATCCACCTGACAAAACATTTATCAGATGCATGTAGGAGTTAATAATTATTTAGTGTGCTTTCACTCAAGTGTATGGTCATCATTACCTTTTGCTAGATTTCCAATTGGTCTTTTAGATCATAGTTCACTTTCAATACCCAGAACTCTTAATAGTTTCATGAGTTCTTCTGATTTACAAGTGGCTAAAAGGGTTTTTTATCTGCCTTTTTGTTAATACGTGCAATTGATTAAGCACCACTGTACAGAATAATCGCTAATGTTTGTACAATATAATCGTTACCGTATAACTACTTGTCTCTGGTCAGTGTCCCGAGTGGCGCAGACCTACAGCTGCACTGTCCTGTTCTTACACATTACAAGACAAAACTAGAGTTGGTATTCTTTTCCTGAAGTGGGCCTTGCAAAGTTTTATACAGCCTCAGTCATACTGAGAAAAATGTTGAATAAGAACAGAATTCATACATCCTCATCCAGCAAAGGGTGGTTTTGCACTTTACAATTATTGCTAGTAATACTTGCTATCAAACATGCCAATATACAGTACAGTATGTGAGCAGCTTATTTCTGTGAGGCCATATTGTTTGTGATTTCTAAGGGCTATTTAAATAGGGAAAGAGGAAGGCTTTTTGCAGGCTTTTGACATTGATTCAAGTAGAATCATAGATGAGGGTTATACTGGTTCCAGTAAGTACATCATGAGTATTAGAGATCCCTGAACCCTCTCCGTAATACCACAACACTATCTTACAATAGGCAGTTAGCGTCCCAGTAGTTATCTCTCGCAGTCATTCAGTCCCCGGTAACCCCCTCCCATCAGATACTCAACATCTGGGTATACAAAAAGATGGTGAAAAAGAAAATAGTATTTTTTCAGTGTTTATTATGTTTCTTTGTATATTTATATATTTTATACTCCATTTTAAATAAACTTTTTTTCCACTTATATACAAGATGAGGCATTTACAAAACACTATGTACACTGTTTAAGAGAGAGATCTCTGGCTCGGCTGGGATCTGTTGTCAATTATGGATTTGGAAAGGGATGTGTATTGGGAATGCCTGCAAACTATGCAGAACTATCAGGGGAGGGCTTGGCATTTGTACACATTTGTACGGCTAATTATCTTTCCACAGCTTTGGTTTCCATTTCTGTGCTTCTTGTATGCATGTGCTTTACTTTTTGTGTGGTTCAGAGCACTTTCTGTCTGGTCTTTCAGTGAACTCGTGTTAATAATGTTATCACAGATCTTTTCCACTTGGGGCTGCGTTCCGAACAGCACTGTGATGTGTGATTTGCATGTTCTGCTTAAAAAACAGCCATAGCAGGTTACACTTCACAGCCATCTCTACCTCTTTTTCTGTTAGTTAAGAGGGTGTGCAGAAAGTCAGACCCAAACTAGTCTGTTGGAAGAACATTTCCACTTCTGTCCTCTTCCGTGTTCTTCGACATCATGACAGAATGTTTTCGTGTACCTTTCCTGTTTCCTGTCAGTTGTCTCTTATTTTCATGCTGCTTAATCGTTGAACGTCTGTGAAGGTGAAACATTCGTTTTACACAACTCAGGCAAAGACACTGGAGGAGCGGTTTGTCCATCCAGATGAAAGCTTTTTACTGCCATCAAATCAACGGTAGGCTTCCTAGGGAGAGTTTGTGGGGGGGGACTGTGTGTCCCACTGATGCCTGGGAATTGTGTGTGTTGTGATGTGAAAAAGCTGTGGAAAACAGTCAGATCAGAGTTCTGTTAAAGCACTCTGACTGGACTGAACTCCATAAGATAAAGCCTCTTTCTTCCAGGAGACTCCAGGAAGGAAGAGGTACTGTACGTACAATACAAGCTGGAACATTTCTGTTCTGTTTGAGCAGTCCCACCAGCAGGACTGGTTGAAGGGAGGAGTGGGACCCAGGCCTCTCTGCTCATGGACAAGTAATGAGAGGGTGAGCCCATCTAGCCAGTCAAACCTTACTCGCACGAGTACAAGAGGTTGGAGGAAGCCAGAGCACCTGGTGAAAGCCCACCTGAATCTGTGGAAATCCTACAGATGTGTAACAGACAGGTCCCGAAGGACAGAAACAGACCCAAGAGCTGTGATGTTCGGTGCTAACCACTACACCTTCCACAATACCCATTTTACATGACCCAGTGACCCTCTGTGCTTGATTTAAACATGTGGTCGTGAGAAGTTCTTAAGGGGTCCCTAGAAGGATTTTGTTTCCGAGACCACTGACTTTGTTTTATTTTCTCGAGTGTACCAGTATTGTCTTCGTTTTGATGACATGTAACAAACTGGAAAAGTCGAGTGTAAGAGGGTGTATAGCTACTGTTTCTGAGGGCATGGCACAGCTGCCTTGAGGAATTTGGATGAATGGCTAACTGCATTTACACTATGTTCTTCAGAACAGAGAAACCAGACAGAATACTGAGTCAGAACAGAAATAGGAACCAAGTGCAATAGAGAGCATGACTTCTAAACCTAAGATAGTCTCTTGCGTGTTTGATAGCAAATAAATTGATAGTTGGTCATATCAATGTAAATTCCCTCAAAGTTTCAGTTTTAAACACCAGGGATCTTTCGTACAGTTTTTTGTTTTTTTATATTACATACAAAATGCTGTATCACTCTCCCTACACATCAGTTAACATTGTATAAAAATAAACATTTATATATCATTATGACACATCGGCATACAATATAGTATCAATAATAATAAAACAAGTGACATAACTGAAATAAATTAGGCATCATCTAAGAAAAGACAATGGTGAATGAAAGAAAATTCACAACCCAAAGATAGTGTCATCTGTGTGCCCGTGTGCGAAACAGCTGCTGCTCAACACTGCCACCTGTTGGCAGGCTGCAGCCTTTGTGGTGCAATCTAATTAAAACTTGTGCGCTAGTAACTTGTGATTTTTTTCTTTCACAGTTTATTCTTTTCTGAAGTGTTTAGCATTTGAAGCATTATGGGTGTCTTCTGAAGATCAAGCGCTCCTGAATAATATTTTCCACAATTCTGAATGCATGACTGTATTATTATATTCGTGTTCCATTTGTTTGATAAGAAAGCTCTTTCTGGAAACTGTTTCCCCACATTTCCTTACAGATGGTAATCACATTGCCAACAAAACTGAAACGCTCTTTACCTACAGCTTCAGAATGGGCTGTTTTTGCCAGGCAACAGATAAGACTTCCATTACACAGAAGTTTGATCTATTTCAGATCTTGGGAGGCTAATGCTATTTATATCATCTGACACGAGATGATGTATGTTTCAAACCTGCTACCTTACTGTGAGTAGATTTGCACAGGCAGACATGTGAAGGTAAAACAATATAAAATATTAAGCTTTTCCCTTCCATCATTATCATTTGTGAAAGAGTCTGCACTTTGCAATATCCAAAACAGATCCACCTGCTATGAAACAGGAATTTTGTGTGTTTCTCTGGGCTGTGTGGCAAAGCGTGGATCCATGTTTGTCATCAGACTTGGCTGAAATCCTTAAGAGAGACCAACTGGATTCAAACCTGCTATCTCTGGGCTCTCTTCGGCTGTGTGCCCTGGTCAGTTTTATACAAGATGTACAGTACCACTCTGGAACATGTAGGTACTGCTGTAGTCTGAAGTACAGTGGCATGCATTATGTGGAAAAACAAAGTTGAACAATTAAAGAACAATAGAATAAGGCTGATGAAAGCAAAGCTTTTGCAGTGATCATTGGTTTGTGCCAATGTAAAATTGCAAATCTTGTTCAGAATTATTTTAAATAGCTGCTTAATGCACCTATCTCAAGTGCGTCATAACTTACGACTCGAGTGATAACGCACAGAGCTCTTCCACATCTCCTTTCCTCCGACTTGCTTTTCTGTTTTGAAAAAAAGGCTCAGAACTGCCTTATAGTTCAGTGCCTTTGAGTGAGAAGCTGCCACATGCTTACAATTTATGTGCCGATGTGAGACGAAGATGCATAACGATATTTTAAGTCCATTTTGTGTAGCTTGGTAAACCAGTTATGAAGATACGTGGAGGATTCCTTAAGGTACTGCCCAGTAGTAATGGTTTCTGCTTGTAATACAGTTAGATTTAGATGCTATCTTAGAGGAAGGTGGTTTGGCTGTAAGAGGTAGCAAAAACTCAATAAATCTGTGAAAGCTGGCACATTCTTGCTGCAGTTGCTGTCTGTTTTTTTCTAACGCTCAGGATAGCTGCAAACAAATTCACATCTGCAGATTTTCAAGTCCCATGCACTGATGATCAGGTTGCTACACCATCACTCAGTCACCACTTTACTTTGTGTGGTTGGAGGGGAATTCCTCTGTGACTTCTGTAATAAAATCGGGTTCTAAAGAGGGAAACCGAGCGTAGAACAAGACTGCAAGCTGAATTAATGCCGTGAGGCATAGAGAGGATGGGTGAACCGAATGTGAAGTTCAAAAATTAAATGGGAAAATCAACAAAATCAAATGGCATTCTGAATGCAGTATTTGACTGTATGTCTAACAGAAACTAGAATTGTGCCTGAATGCTGAAATGCTGTTTTTTTTTCACATTACACGACAACTGTGTGTCCTTCGATAGGACAAAAGTGTAAAGAGTTTATATTACATTTTATATGCTTGTAAATGTACATGGTGCTGGAGATTAGGTGCAGTGCTGGGTGTGTGTCACAGGTTGTTAGATCAAGTTCAAGTCTGTGCACTTGGTAGATGTGGACAGCATACCATAGCTGTAAGCAAAGTCCTATTCATTCAGTGGAGCCTCCTACCGAACATCTTAAGAGCTAGGGCATTCACAGAGTGCTTTCGAATGCTTCAAGCTCCTCTCTGTCTCCAGCTGCAAAAGGGCACAGTCATGGCCAAGTACATTAGCAGGAGAGAGCTTTCCTTCTTACTGTCGCACAATAAACTGGGCTGGTTGTCCAGTTTCACCCACAAAAAACTGGGGGCAACTTCTTTTCTTCAGATATGGCCATGACAGTCTCTCCACCATCTGATCAGTCCATAGCGTTGTTTGTAGTGATGGTATAGGTAGCCCGGCCAGCCAGTCACAGCAAAGCCCATTCCTCATTTTCTGGAGATCTGTCAGTTCTTTCTCAGCTGTCTTTTTCCTGTAAGAAGAAGCTGAAAACACAGGAATGCAGTTAGGAGCTTGCATCTGGGACAGTCACTCATTACTCATTTAGTCAGATTTAGTATGAAGAGAAACTTCACTTTTACTGTAGTTTCCACTTGTGAATCTACAGTATGTCACTGACACACTGAACAGCTGCTCTAAAGTCACTTTTGTACAGTTATAAAATGGGCATTTTGTACAGTATTTACTGTTGAGTCCCATGCTGAAATACTCTGGGGTCATGAGAAATTTATCCTCATAACAAACTGCAACCTGTGGTGAACAAAATGTATTGTGACACCATGTATTGAAAATGAGGAAGTGAGCACAAATCCAAGAGATAACTAAATTCAATGAATCAAGATAAAAATGTTGTTCTGAAGATTACACGAGGATTATCTGAGTGAGATGTTTTCGTCACCATGCTCCCCATTGATACCTTAATGACAATGCTGTAAATGAAGTCTGTTTCAGTAAGGGTCTGACAGAGTTTGGAAGTGAAAGGTGTCAAGTATACAGTTGAAAGACATTACAACATGTTTGTATGGGTGTTTCCATAATATCGGAAATTCTTCCACTCAAATCCACAGCCACATGCACGTAGCTAGGAAGGCTATCATTCAGCCCACTATCCTTAAAAGGAGAGAACATGTATTTTCCTGTTATTTTGTTTTGTTTTGATCTAGCAGCCTGTCAATTAAACGTGTCCTGTGTTCTCCGCTGTTGCTTTGTTTGCTTTAAATGTGATTTGTGATTTGTGAGATAACTATTCCAGCAAAAACAATTTCTCAAAGTTAATGGTGGGAGGTATTTACAGGAGAACAATTGGTGTTGTATTGTGCTTGGTGGTCCATTCTTACAGCACTGTGGTGCAATCCTGATATAATCACCGAGAAGCAATTTCTGGAAGCAGATTCAGAGAGAGAAGACAAGTATACTCTTAGAAGTAGACTTCAGAAGCAGCTATTAACTCATTCTTCTGAGTAGCAGAGGAAACAAAAAGGTGTCTAGTTAAGGTTGAAGCAGTCATTGTGCCTGATTTCATCAAAGCCATTCACACAATTCAGTCTGGGACACATGCATAGCATACCATGCAGAGTAACAACCATTGTACAAGACAGAACCAATTCAAATGTCACATAGTTTAGGGTGAAGGTGAAGCTTCTAACCTAAGAGGCTAAAAAAGCCTCTCTCCCACTCTACCTCTCCCTCTTTCTCTTCAAATGCCTTGGATACCGATGGTATCTCTGATACTGTTCAAGTCTCCACAGGAAAAGGTAAACAACATGGACGGTTTATTCGCTCTCAGAAAAAAGGAAAAAACAAAATGTACAGTGCAGAGATCCGCTGCCTAAGCCTTTTTAGGAACTGCTTTCAATTCCTAATGGGGTGCTGATTAGTGCATCAGAGAACACTGCACAGAAGAAATGGGTTCGGGGTTGCAGTTCTTATTCATAATCTACAGGGAGGTCAATAAGAACATTAATTGATTGAAAATGAAGCATTTGAATTTTGTTTGCTGATGTAGTTGCCCACAAAGCTTTGAAAAATGCTTTAAGTTTGAAAACGTAAAAAGGTTTTGGAACTATAAGAGTGTGTGTAAAATGTATTGTACTTTCACATGCAGCTCTGGGTATTCTATGTAAAGTCATATTCATGCAGGGCAGATGTGTAAGATCTTTTGATCCCTTTTAAGAACACTTTCTTATCAGATCTCCCAGTGCCAGAATGAACTAATGTCTGTAAACAATCTCCTGGGTGCCACTGTGTGTTTTTCATTTGATCCTGTAATATTTTTCTTCTTCCTCTTCGAACCTCTAAAATATTTACCAAAGAGAGAAGTGGAACAGATAATGCTGGGATGAATACTGGGTCATTTTGTAAGTAAAGATTAACTCAGACACAGTAGACTTCTGGGAAAAAGGCCATCTTTAGGTTAGTTGGTCTTACAATGGCTTAAGGTACTACAGTATATACTGTATGAGCAGGAGAGCTGTAGAACAACTACAAATTATTATCTTGCTTATTTTTCTATATACAGTACCATGTGGTTTACAGGAATCTGAGTTTTTATCACCAGTCTTCCAATTTTTGTTTAGTGGAGCTACTGTACCTGGCTATGGAGAATTGGCTGAAAAAAAGATGGGTATTGACACCAAGACAATATGTTTAGTATTTCTGGTAGCTGTGAGAGCTTTTCAGACACATAACAATTCTATGGAGAATTTCAGTAAGATTAGAAAGTCTCTGCACAGTAATTGAGTGTTTGTAATATTCTAGATTTTACGATGGGGTTAAGTTTGCTTGTGCAATGTTTTCCAAAGTGTGACATAAATATCTTTTGAACCTTTCCAGTATACCTCAGAGGGGTTCCACAGTTACAAAGAGAAACAGAACAGATGCAAGAACAGAGAAGAATGCAAAACATAAGAGAACCAGGAATAAAGAGTTATTTTGGATAAACTTTTTCACACATGGTAGTACAAGCATATGGAATAGGTTATAAGAGAGGGCCAAACCATCAAAACAATGCCTTGTGACAGTTTGCAAGAGACCTGGACGTGTTTCCAGAACATGCAGGGGCTGAGGAAAACTGAGGAGCTGGAAAGTTTTATTCTTTTAGCCTCAGTTCTGGAGAGCAAGATGTGAACACTGCACTGTGGACAGAACTGACCCGACACACATTGCAAAAGACAAATCTTTAGTCATGTCCTGGATTCTCTTGCCTCTGTACAGTATTCCTTGGCAAAAGATGAAGTGTTTTAAACTATGATTGCAGTATGATCACCAAGCACGTTTTGGCCCTTTTTGATGTACTTCCATGTTTGGATCATAACTTTTTTGGCACTACTACCAGAGTATGTTTGAGTGAGAAAGAACGTACCATTATTACATAACCTGAAAGACTGATTATGAATTGACTGTGAAAACTTCAATGTAATCTGATCCAAACTTGGACTGAGGTTTATGAACAGAATTAAAATAAAGTGGTAAAAAAAAACTTGATTTAAGTCTTTTCACATGCATAATAAGGAGAAAAATGTGCTCAGTTTCTCGGTTCACAGAAAATTTCGATATACCTTGAAATGCTTTAGACTCTATGCAGTCCATATTTGCATTTAAGACAAAATTCCATGTTTTTAATTAGTGGAGGTAATTTTTAATTATATAGAGACCTTATACTGTACAACTATAGGTCAGCTCCATGAATAAAGCTATTTTGCTCTCTGTGGTATGAAATTAATACTTAAAACCTGACAATTTATTCTTTCTAGAACTTTCTAGAGCCACCACTACAACTTGTTAAGTTGTTGGCATTATTTAATTTACAGTACATGTCACACAGCATGAGGAATTACAGGACAACACATTAAAACAGTATAGAATTTATGCTAAACTGCTTCACACCAAAGCTAAGCATTCTTAATAGATCACAGTTATACAAAGTCAGGCAACCCTGTTTAGTCAAGATAAGACTAACTCCTGGGTTCATTGGTACTGTACATCATTTTCATGCAGATGAGAATCATGTTTGCAGTTTATTTAACTCTTTACAGCATGTGAAAATGTAGGGTAGACATAGCCATGGTTTCAGAATAGCAGATAACCTCTTTTAACAGAAACATTCTCCACAGGGGTACAATAAAGGCAAACATTCCCTTCCCATGCTAGTGAAGAATTTTTCTTGCAAGGTCATTATAATGCCTAGTTATTTTGTTGACCTAAGTCTTAGTTCAGTGGATAAGTCTCCATTTCCATTGGTTTTAAATTCTTTTAGAATTTGCATAGTGGAAAAGGAATTCAAAGGTCGATGCTTGTCTAAAATGCATTTTAGTTTTAAAATGATAAAAACAATAAACAGACATACTTATGAGCAGCCCGATCATGCATATAAAACTATAAACTACTGATGAAAGATACCATGCTAAAAACCATTCTGAAGAGTTAGTGTTGATTCATCTACATTGTGACTTTACTGCTAAAATGCTTTGGAGCACTGGACACAGGGGTTCTGTAATCACCCATTCAGCAGATTATAGAAGTGTGGCTCACCTAACATTTTGGAGCTAAATCAGTACAGACCAGAAACACTATAACTGAGATTTTTCTAAAGAGAAAGAGGAAAAAATAAAATTATTTAAGGATTACAGAGGAATCAAATCTAGGGATATCTAATCAGTCCATGTTAGCAGTTGAATGCAGACCCATTACAGAGACAGAGGGATTATGCTAAGGTAACAGTTTGCTGTGCAAATCATGCTGACATACACAAATATTGTATTTTTTATTGTTAGATCTTAAATGTAGCAAAGTGTATTTTCAGGTAATCCACTCATTGTGTCT
The DNA here is from genome assembly GCF_059453375.1 of Lepisosteus platostomus. NCBI lineage: Eukaryota > Metazoa > Chordata > Actinopteri > Semionotiformes > Lepisosteidae > Lepisosteus > Lepisosteus platostomus. Next base: position 6,060,359 of record NC_142613.1, read on the forward strand.
CCAGTGATGATACTGCGAGACTGTCAGCAGCCCTATTACCCTGCAACTCCCAACTGGTAACCCACTGAAGCTAAGCAGTCTGGTCAGTTCCTGGATGGGAGATCTCCTGGGAAAAACTAAGGTTGCTGCTGGAAGAGGTGTTAGTGGGGCCAGCTGGAGGCGGTCACCCTGCTGTCTATGAGGGTCCTAATGCCCCCAATATAGTCACAGGGACACTATACTGTAAAAAGGCACCGTCCTTTGGATCAGAAGTAAAACCAAGGTCCTGACTCTCTGTGGTCCCCAGGGTGGCTTTTGAAAAGAGTAGGGGGTGTTACCCCGGCGTCCTGGCCAAATTTCCCTTACCGATCATGGCCTCCTAATAATCCCCATCTATGAATTGGCTTCATAACTCTGTTCCCCTCCCCACTGTCTAATGAAGACAGTGATAACCTTGTCATTAGTTGACTTCATCTACATCTTAAACTTTGTTATTCTAGAAATGGCAAACATGTTTGATGTATACCTTACAAAAAATAGCAGTGAGTAGTTAGAACTAGTATTTTTTTCTTTTCAGTGCTGTGTTTACATTCACATTTCTAAATGCTGCATCGAAAGACATTGTTTCTTATTACATCTCATGCTGAATAATCTCTGGTTCATGCTATGTGTATAAACAGAAATACTGACAAACTTATGAAAGTATGCCACTATGATAACACAATCCTGCGATTTAATGCATGAGTACTACTCATGTCTTGTGTCTCTGGGAGTAACAGGGGGTTGTCACGTCAAGCCTTAGGGGAAAGGGTTCCCCCGTTCAAATTGCAGGTCATTGAAGGAAGTGAAAACGTTTCACCCAGTGACACTGAGGTCTGACACCCACTGAAGGCTGAGGAGGTGGCAGTCCTAATAAGGTCCTGTGGATTCTGACTTGTTGAAAAACAAGCTATTTTTAAAAATGTGAATGTCTAAAGTTGGCGTCAAAGACTTCTTTAGAAGACTCTACCCCTAATAATTCTTTGAGAGTGCCACCCTGAAGCAAGTGAGTGTCCCCTTCAGATTGTCTAACACAAATTCATACTTGCTGTAATTCCTTGGTTTTGAATTTCCTTCAGAGAACATTAAATTGATTTAGGCTGATCTTTGTATTTCCTCCAGCAAATTCAGCTCTACATATTGAAAGAATATTCAAACCTCTGGCAGTGCACAGGAGACCCATAACTGTGTTGTAACATGTCTCTGTGCTCCCCTGGAGAACAAATGATATTCATGGATGTGATTCAGGAGAAGTGGTGGGCTACAGTCCCTAAAAATGCAAACAAGCAATGCGACTCCATTCTCTGCTCCCATATTTGTAAAAAAAGCATCTTAACTTGGCTATTTCATAATCTCAGTAAATCATTTTCTGTTTGTGTGTGCTAACATATCCAACAATGGGCCCTTCTTTCTGCACAAAATTTCACAATGCGTGGCTCTGGAGACTAGTTGGGGTTCCTAGTTTTGCTTTTGCTCTTAAAGTGAGCTGATACCAATTTTTAGAGAACATGCGTGCTCATCTGGTGATAGTTTTAAACAGGCTTCAGTTTAAACAGGAAACATTACACAGCAGGAGTACAGTCCAAAGTTATTACAAGGATTTTGTGAAATACAGCCTTTAATATTGCATTAAGCCCAGAGTTTTCTTTAAAAGCAGTCTTGGAAGTGTGACTGGTGAGGGCAGACCATGCATACTGTTAATTTGTACTCATAATCTTTGCTAATATTTTGTGTGACCTGAGACTATTATACAGTATGTGTGGTTGTTAAGCAGGTCATATAGAAAAAACGACTGTAGTTATCCACATAAATACAGTAAGCTTTTGTGTGGGTCAAACCCGACTTCAGTTCATATCATGTTGTTATGGGTTTGTCAGTAACACTTATTATTACTATTTTATTACAATTGCTTCTATAAAACATCGGGAAGTTCTTTAGGATAATTTTTAATGAGTGAAATGCGATTTCTTTATCAGTAGTGCATAAAGTCATTAGAAACATAGTAAATATCTGGAATTGACTTGTTTAACTACCCAAAGACTGAAAGTAGAAGTACATTATTTAGAGGGAAAAGTGATGCTCCTTAAAATAGTCCCAATTGTTCAGTTTAATGTTGAAAAAATGGAATGAAACTAGTGTTTTTCTCATGTTGGAATGAGCAAAAAGAAGAGGAGGGTCTTAGGTTAGGTGACATAGGTGATTACAAGCTGTCAGGACCCACTCCCTTCAACAGGAAGGTAATTCAGATGTTTTATGTGAAATGAAGGGCAGTAACTACTGTACATAAAAATAAATGGCTGTCTGCTGGTTGGGCAGCCTAGGGATAGGTCACAAAAATGGGTTATAAAAGTGGTCAGAGAGACACTGTAAAATAGTCTTAAAACTGGACTGAATGTCTGTGATAATGGCTTAAAGTGAGCAGTGGGAGAGGTGTTTTTTTTTAGCATTTCTGCTATCTCTAAACATGTGGCAGCTTCCTAGCAATTAGATGTGGAGATTCTCCCGAATCTAATTTTACCGCAGACAGTTATCATGGCCACTAACCACTAAATAAAGACAAACAAAGACAAAATAGGTCTGGAGTTGTGACAAATAAAGAAACACACATACAGTAAAACAGAAAACACAGATAATGTGTTGAATCCCACTGGCACTGTACATGGCAATGATTGTATTATTGTGTAGTCTTTGATTTAGAAAGCATTAGGACACGCCTGGAAAGTCTCTGGTTCAATTTGAAGACTATTTCAGCATCGTAGCATCTTGTGTTTTATTTAGAATGTCTATTCTGGCTTTACTATAAGCTCTTTGTTTTTGTAATTTCTTACATTTCAGAGACTAAAATAACTTGATAACATCAGCTGCCCAATTCTAATCTGTTAGGTCTTCACACAGAGTTTCGTCTGGCACAGTACAATCAAGGATTTATTGCACAGCAACTGTGAAAAAGGAATGTGAATTAATAGCACATTCATATTCATATTTTGTGATGAACGTTTTAATTTAGGGCAGCATGGTGACTTGAAAGTCAGTGCTGCTATGTTACAGCTGTCGGGTCCTGAAACTGATTGTGGACACTGTGTCTTCTGTATGGAGTTTGCATGGTGGCCTCCTTGTATGTGTGCAGTTTCACCAGGTGATTTACTTTTCAAACTCATGATAACAAGGTTCATTAAATTAAAGTTATCCCTTTGTGCTTGTGTGTGGGGGCTCTACAGTGGACTGGTGTCTTGTTCAGGATGAGATCCTGTCTTGCTCTCTGTGTCTGCCAGGATAGACTCTGGGTGACTGTGACCTTTTCTGATGAGCGGTGGATATTACCAATAACCAATAACCATTCTACAATCATGATGAAGTTTCTAATCGTAATCTTTGGTGTAGCTTTGTACTGAAAATAAAAAATGCACTATAAAAACAGCGAGGGAAAGCATTTCTACAGCGACAGCCAACCTCCTGCTCTCATCTTCTGAAGTGGACTACTGTACCTTGTGTTGTATTACATGACTAGCTATAAAAGATGCCTAAGGAATAAGAAGCCTGGGACAGCTATTTCTGTCCTTCTGGGAGAATGGCAAAGTTTTTGTTTCATGTCAATTACAGTGAAGTATTTTTCTTGAGGAAAAAAGTACAGGCCGCTCAGAAAAGAACAAAGAGCCAGCCAGGCAAGAACTGCTCTACTCTCCAAAATAAACCAGCAACTCACTGGGAGACTCAATACAACCCCATTAATTGAATCTGCCAGACTCTCTATCTGTCTTGTTCCTGACAACTCCTAATTTTTCACAAAAAGCACTTTTGATGTCACTCTTTGATCTTCCTGATTGATAGGCTTTTCAGTGGATTTTTCCCAGACAGAGCTCAAAATTTTTCTTATTATTCATTAAAAATGTCTTATATTTTTACTTCCACTTTCCTCTCTGCTTCACAATGCCACCCCAAAGTTCACCTTTGCAACCCGCACGAGATTGCAGGAGATTGAGGGAGGACAAACATGCTTTGAACTTAAAATTTCCTTTCCACCCACGGGGCCTAATCAATGGATGTTGGATTAATTTGCTCCTTTGCCATGTGTGTGCTCAGAACTGTTTGTGGAGAGTCAGCTACAGGTGGGTTTCATATGAAACCAGGCTGTACCACTGCCAAACTGCTTGAAGATTTATTATCTTCATTTTATTCAGTTCACAGTTTACATCCACAACTATCACACATAGTCCCGAACACAGTCAACTTTCTAGAACTCTTATACACATATTCCAGCTAAATAAAAAAATACTCAAATGAGAGCTGGAAGAAAGATCATGTCAGAAAATGTCAGGCGTAGCAGGGCTTCAGAACTGTGATTTTAGCCATTTATTTCCCCTGCTGACCTCCAGCTACTGATCAGCTCTGAGAGGTGATTTCAGAGCAAAAATTAGTGTTGAACATTTTACACATGGAAAAAGTCTTTGGGGGCCATGTGAGACTTCGAAATGAAAATACAGGATCGAGCTACTGTAGGAAATATTTCTTTTATGGAATACTTGCAAGAGCTGCACAGGGATACCTGTAGAATTAAATAGATTTAAAACCTCAAGTGCCTGGTGGATGGTATTCAATGTTAGCAAGTGCAATGTTCCATGTTGGTAGTAACAGCAAACTATGAATATATAGTGGGAAACACTGAGCTAGAAGAAGCACCATCTTAATCTTCTAGACAAAGTAGGGAAATAGGATACGTAGTTAAAAGTATAGAATGTAATTTAATTTAATCAGGGTGAACAATTTTAACATTACAATGCATTAGCAAGATTAATACATTGTGTATGACTTGGTCACCAGGTTTCAAAAATGATATTGCTTCTCTGGATCTAAGCCGGAGAAGAACCTTGAATGGAGAAGATTACAAGGATACCTTATTCAAGTCTTCACAATTCTCTAACGCATTCACAAAGTCCGCCCAGCAGAGTTCTTCAGATTGAATGGTGAAAGAGACACCAGAGGACACTAGAAGTGGAAACTACAGGGAAGTGCATTTCAAAAACCTGAGAACAGGAGGCAACTTCTTACCCACAAGGGTGTGGAAGTATGGAACAACTTACTTAGTTATTTTGTTAATGCTGATAACCCAATTATTTTCAAGCAACTGATGAGATTCTTAGATCAGTTAACTACTAAGTACCAAACAAGTGAGAGAAGATTCAAATAGCCACCTCTCACTTGTAGCCTTTCTTATGTTATTTTGTATTATTTTCTTATTACAAGTGCTTAGTACAGACTTCACAGAGAAATGTTTATCCTGAGTGACATTTTGTACACCATTGTAAGCTACTGTCACCTTTTGCACGCACGCCAACTACAAAACAACGTTTCCATCTGTAGAAGAATTGGAACTGTATTGTACTATCACATGCACACTAAGACAAGTACAGCAGGTATTATCTGTCATTTCCTATTGTTTATAATCACATTGTTGCATCTGTGCTCTGCCCAGGAGGTCTGTTTTTTTTGTGTGGCTTGTGCAAAAGGAGCAGCTTATAATATACTACACAATGCACAACAGTGCTGTGATGCAATCGAGGTCTCTAGAATTTAATGGGAGTGTTTTTTTATTCATGCTGCCTGATTACAGCCAAAATAAGTACAACGAATGTCAAACACATTAAAGTGTATTGATGGTGTGATTACAGATGTGAAACTTCCCAGCAGTGTTAGTTCCACTTGAATCTTCTTGTGTGTTAACCTATCTAATTGTATTCATTTTTTTTCTGAAGTGTTTCATTGTTTTACCTCATATCTTCTGGCGGCACATGAGTTTCATTAGTTCAACAACCCTGCGACCATGAAGTCATCTGTGCTGCAGGATTTCTCCAGGCATGATTGACACGCCTGTTTCTGAGCCATGAGGAGAAAACGCTGGGGCCTGGTTTTCTACCGATTTTCTAAATGGAAGAAAGAACAGATATTTAGGAGGCTCAAATTCAGCAAATTCAGAAGCTGTCGGATTGATTCTATAGCATTGTAATTAAAAAAAAAAGAGCTTTTGTCCATGGTGATGATTACAATTTCCTCTCTTCCAGACCTGTTTTAGTACCTGTTTATACAACTGGAGCAACCTGAATAAGGTATCTCACTTGAGTCATCACAGCAGTGTGGACAACTACAGAACTCTACATAGCTACCCCTTATAACACAACGGCCCTGACAGACAGGCGTTTGAAACATGATGGAAAACACTGTCTGACGTGACCCGCGGCTGTCATTTTTCCTCATGGCTGTTACTCACAAATCTGGCAGCCACAGGAGTTCCAAGGCACTTGTCGAGGCCAATTGTGAGAAGGTGTGACAGGGGGAAAAAAAAGTTGGGAACTCAGTGAGAAGGTATGCTGAGTGCAAGAGGGCCAGCATGTATTGTATTTCTTGACTGTGGGAGCCGTTGAAGTTTGGAGTCGTGCGCGCATTAGGAATCGAAGCACTGCACTGCATTGCTCCTTCATAAACCAATCCCGGTATTTTGAAATGAGTTTTTAAAAGCAGGATTAGCCCTGGATTGAGGCAACCCCCAGTGTGGAGAACATCATTGATCAGAAATAGTGCACTGCTCAGTGGTGGTCTCCCCCTTCTCACTGTGCCTGAATGTCCATTCGCTGTGTGGTTACAGCGTCCACTGACCCCGCTGTCTCTTCCATTCCCTCCTCGCGTCTTTCCAGTTAAACCAGTTAAATCATGATAAGGCTCATAACTCGAGGAGAGGAGACACTCCATTGCACGGCGAATCGTACTTGCAGGCACAAAATGACCAAAGTCATGGAAAGCACAGGGATCCTTCCAGACAATGTTTAATCACTGAGACCCTCCAATTCGCAGGGCAATCAGAATAGTTTCTTCCAAAGCTATTTTGGAAGAAGCTCCAAAATAGCTTCTTCCCCAGAGCTGTCAAGTTGGTGGCGCCCCCACTCCCTCCCACCATATTATGATCTCTCCTAACGTCTTCCTGTACCCACAACGACTGTACTCCTACACCACCACACACACGTAAGCCGAAATTGTACTGTCCCCTCGATAGCCCAGTAAAACTGTACCGGTCGTAATAATATTTAATATTTATTAATTAACCATACTATTTTTAACCATATTATTTTTGCACTGTTCCAAGAATTACTTTGCACTGTTTTTGTCCTGTTATATTTTCTCTGTTTGCGGAATTTTGCACAGTTTTGATTACTTGATGACATGTTATTTATGTTATGTTATTACATGTTACTGTTATTGCTATTGTGTTATTGTCTATTGTCTTATCTTCTGTCCTATTTATATACTGCACCTGAGTGACTAATGAGAAACACTTTTCATTATACTATGCACCTGTGTAAGTTTAATGACAATAAAGTTGAATTGAATTGAATAGCTTGAGAGGCAGAATTGCGTCTTTCAATTTTATAACGTTTGTATCTAGCCATGTCAGAAAAAAGTATTCATAAACAGAATTCTGGTAGGGAGGATTATTAAACTTAAGACTATTTTATTGCTCTACTTGTCAGCATGACGTGATGTTGTTCCATTTATTTTATGCAGTACCTTGTAAATGTCTCTGACAAAACTTTAGATTACTTTTGTTTTACTATGCACATGGGGACATACTGTAGTAATTAAACTAAAATCAACAAGCAATTCTTCCTGTCTGGCGTGCCATATACTTGTATTGCACTTTATGGGACAAAATGAAATAAACTGATTAATCTGCCTAGGGAGCAAAGCCACCCTCTTATTAGCAATTTTTGTGTTTCCTATCAAGAGCAAAGCAGTTCCTTCCATACTGCTTTCACCCTGGATAGAATGTGGGTCTCTGTTGCGATTCAGTTAATTTGTAGAATCTGAATGACCGGACATCTAATTCACAGGCAAATCAGTGCATGAACTGTTCTCCAACTCAATGGTTTCTAAGTCATCCTTGTAAAGCCTTGTTTTAATCTGATATTGGAAAACAATAGTTTCCTTCACCTGTGCTGCTAGCACATACAGTATAGTAACAAAGTGCAGGCAAAAAAATTCACAAAAAAACAGATTTCTTATCCACCAAATTTTAAATTAGTTTCTTTGGGTTAAGTCTGGGGAGCCAGGCATGTGTGCTTGTTTTTTATTCCATCAAGCAGCTGTAGAATTAGTTCTTTTAATAATGTCTTTGATCGATTTTTAAATCAGTGAATACAACAGTTAAAAAACAAGACAAAACAAAATGCAACTTATACAAGTCGTGCACTTCAATAACATCTTTGACTGACTAATTTGCTCTTAAGATTTACAGTTATTTTGGAAATTAATTTTAAGTCTGTATGATACTGTATTTAAATAGGAAAGCCCATTCAATTTTAAATATCCCAGGGTTCACCAAGTTTTCAAATGTTTGATTATATCATCGATAGATGCAGATAACACGTATTTCACCGCTATTTTTCAATGATCCATTGAAGAATGCTTTACCCTCATAGTCCCCCTGGTTCGATGCATCGGTGTGTAAAAATATTATTTCTTCTTGTTATTGTGTAACATATGACATTTTCTAAACACTGTTAACATCAATTGATTGTCGCAACCATTCTACTGGTACCATTGTTCTAGAAAGTACTGTAGCTCGAAGCTCTTTTGTATTAACATTGTAAACAGTAGCTTGCAGTACCATGGGACCAGCCCCACAGGGGAACAAGGGAGAAAATATTTTTGTCCAGGAATTGACAGACAAGAATTTAGTGAGAATTCAGACAGGCGAGTTTTTATGAACCTGAACTAGATGTGATTCAGTGGTGATGTATTACAAATGAGCCAAGGAGCATGAGTGCAGCACAATATGAAGTAGTTTACTGAGACTGGACTGAAACATTCTGCCATTTTCCTAAAAGCATTGCAAATTACCCAATAAATCAAAGCTATCCTCAGCCCCTGTGTCCTTAAGTTATATCCCCTGTGCCTCCAGTGGTACGTGATGTTTCTTGAAGGGAAAAGAGCAGAGATAATCTGTAAATAAAAAGGGATTATATTCATTTTTGGAATTTATTGACCTTTCACAGTCAAGAACAATTGTTCATAAAAATTGAGGCTACAAATGCAGGACTATGACATTGCAAAGGGGAAATTGTTTCATGTGGAATTCTAAAATAATGTAGACTTGCATAACAATCCCTGTGATGAGTTGGAAACTACATTTTTCTTACAGAAAAAAGGTCAAGGCCGATGTACATGTGTGATTATAAGCTGTTATCTTGATCCCTCAAGATTAAGACAGTCTTTCATCATGGGTTTATACGTTCGTAAGCAATGCAGTGAAACTGCTGATTTTTTAAAAAGCTTTGTATCTTTTGCGTTAAGGAATGAGGATAAAATAAAACTGATAGCATAAAATTGAATAAAAGTCATTTTTAAAAATTTTAAAAATTGCTAAAACATCTCGGTGTATTTTAAGAAATGAATTACTTGAAGCAGGAGGTTCACTGAGTTAACATACTTCTACAATGTTTTGTAGGTAATAAAATTATGAACCATAAGGTCCTTATTATTATATTAGTCTAATTTAAATATCATGTATTTGTTGTTCCCAAAAATACAAACATTGTTTAATAATACATCTGAAAATAATCCTCTAAACTAAGATGTTATTTGAGTTCTTTAAAGAAGTAAAACACTGAAAAATACCTGCCTGCTTCCTTTACCTATCCCCAGAAGTTGCAGTAGTTGCAAATTTCAACACAAACTGATAATCCAGATCTGAAATGCTTGGCAAAACCTTTGTACTCTGACCTTATACAGTGAGGGACCATAGATATGTTAGACATGTCTTACTGCTTTTCATAGCCAGTTTTCCTGAAAAAATTAAATTTAAAAATAGGTATTGATTTTTATTCATATGTATACACATTGTGCATCTTTTCCTGTTTGTATTTTTTGCATTATTCTTGAATGCTAGCTACTCCAACAAAACTACCCTCTTAAAGCACAACTAAGTGACCTCAAACTGCAGTCCAAAATTGCACATCAAAGTACAGTAATGTACAGTAATGTTCTGGTGCCAAAGGGTTTTAATGTGAGCCCAGAAACTCCAGATTCCTTTAACAACACAATAGGATACAAGGCAATTAAAAGTGAAATAACAGGAAAAAGCAAAATTATACAAACTGGCTATTAAGATAACAGAAATACAGTTTGGTAAAATGCCCTAGAAACCGCTCCCTGGAATCGTATCTTGGTAAGCAGGATGAATATTTCTGTCATCGCTATTCATTACTGTTGCCAGCTACTCACAGGCGTTTTTTTTTACGGGTAATTATTAATGATTTTCCAAGTAGTTGTCTTTGAAAGGCTTAAGTAATTTAAGCCAAAACCTCTTCGGTTTCTTCATGGTTACGTTATCAGCCACGATGGCCCTGGTATTTCAACAGATCAAGGTGAACAAATACTAGAATAATTCCCATTTGCAAAACTGTGGTGAACTACTGTATGTGAAATCAAAAGCAGTCTATGGTATATCATAGTTTACTTTGCAGTCACGTAAATATGGTCCGAACATACTGTTTCAGCTGGTTCACTACTTTCAGGCTACAGCTTTACTCCAAACCATATGGAGAAAAGAACAATTGGAACTTCATTTTGGCAACTTTAAATCAAGAAACTTAGCTTCTTTTGTCATGGGTTCTCCTACAGCAGCAGCGGAGACGTCTTTGCTGTCAGGTGGGGAGTCATTTCTGCAAGACTGTCTATTTTTCTTGGAAAGGCAAATACATCTGTGCTGTAACTTGAGTTTTATTTCATCTTTGCGAAGCAGCGTGGCCTGGCAGTGGCGTGTACCATTAATTGCTTGCGGTCTCCGTCACATTTGAGAAGGTCTTCCTTTTCAGAAAGTATTTTGGCTGGAACAGAATGCTCATCAAATTAAAAATCTAAGCAGGGGCACCCTCCAAAAATCACAGAAAAGCACGAAAAACACCCAGAATGCTGAAAAAAGAAGTTTCCTCGTTCTGTTCCAAAATGATTTATGGTATTTGAAAAAACGGCATCTAGTTCATGCACTACATACAGTAGGTTTCTAACTTTTTATTACATTTGTTTCCACTCTTGCAAAATATGGACTTTGCTCTTTCTCTCATTGCACTACATTCAATTCTGAAAAAGTGAATGCTCAAAGTTTCATAGTACTAGTCTTCAAAATACATTACTTTGGTAAAGTTATGTCCTTTAGAATTGACTACTGAATAAATAAAGGTGAAGAATAACTTAAATAATGAATAATCATTAAGTTCATTTGCAGAAAAATGGAAGAAATGATCAATCTCCTCTTGTTATGTTTTTGTGTTCCAATTACATATTAACTAAGTTTCCTGTTTTATTGCCGTTGGTATGAAGCAATACGTAGAGCTCATTGAAACCTTTACTGATATGTGTGTTATGTAACAGAGTGAATGAGAATGGAATAAGAATACTGTATATTAATCAACACTGTAGATAATACTGTTATTGATCCCTTTGAGTCATAAGATATGTATTTAAAAGGAATACAGTTTATTGCATATTGGTTTTTAAACGCATTTAACTGATGTATCGAAACATTTTGTTGCAGAGCAAAGTATCTTTGTTCTTTAGTGATTTTTTCAGGGATTTATCCCTTCCACATACTGTACAATAAAAACTCTCAACATTTCACATATTTGTACCCCATTTGTGTATTTTTAGAAACAGTGAATAGAATTGAAACGAATAAGTATATCCCCTTAAAAAGTTACAAAAATAATTTACTTTGATTTAAATTAGTACACTTTTAGTGCACTTCACTGTGATTGTATCTCATCCTAATGAGATTCAGTGAGACAGATCAGGAGATCACATTTTCAAATCTAATTTCACGAAATTTGCCAGATGTTGACATTTTATTACTCCTTCAATACGTTAATTTATCTGTAACATAATCTATAATAATATATAACATAGATATTTATGACATTTCCTGAAAATTGTGTTTTTCAATCATATTGATGCTATTATCAACCAACATTTAGTGTTAATTTCATCCAACTAACACGTTCGTACAGTTAAGATTACGGTTTTATTATAATGGCTTTGCGACTCGCCCTCATAGTGAAACGTTAAGCATAGTTTTGTAGAGCTCTCGGGTTCACGTGGGTATGCGCCCTCTCCACTGCTGCCTCAGGTCGGCCCTCCACCGCTGGGGACTCGAACCCGGACCTCCGACATCACTCAACAGGGAACCAGCCAGCTGAGCCAAAGGGAAATCTCCCCTCAGCCCGGCGGCTGAGGTCCCTGCTATTCACAGGGAAGGGCAGTGATGTCACCGTGCTGGTAAGCCGACTCGCACAACCAGTAATGTCGGTCGTATTCATTACAGTATTATTAAGATGACCTGTCATATACCGTATGAAGTTAATGCAATGATATACAGTAGATGGAGAGAACTCCTGTTCTGCTGCGAATCGCTTAGAGAGAGATCCAAGCCTATACTCCCTGTGGCTCTCTGGTTGTAAACAGCTGGTAAACAGCTTGTACCATGGCAGCTAACGGAAGACTGGTCCCACAATGATAAATTTTATCAGCTCGCAGAATGCGATGGGCGGCCTGCAGAGGGGCCCTCACAGAGAGAGACAAAACGACAAGACCCACATGCACACCGAAAAACTAGCAGTCCAAATGAATTCAATATAGTATGCATGACAATTCCAGCAAAACTACAGAGAAAAGCAAATACATACAGTACTAGATCTCCTTCAGTTTAGTGAATGAATGTTTTTTTACGTTGATTTGCCCTGTTTATGGATTAATTGCAATTAAAACTAAAATTCACTTAGTTAAAATAATTTTAATCATACGTCTTATTGTGACAGAGATCTTAAATTATATATAATTACATGTATTTTAACAAATACTACTGGATATAATAGTTTTAATTTTAATACATCAATGACACAGCAGAATTCAAAACCTTTCCATGAAATTTGCAGTTCATACCGTAAATTATATTATGGGTTTGTTACTCTGTTTTTGTTCTATATATATATTTATTCAGTTTTCAGCTGTTGTGACTTTATATCCCTCTTAATAGAATTAAGATATGTAAGATTTAACTCCAAAAGAAATAACACACCACAATGTACTCCTCAGAGCTGGCATAGATCAAAATGTTGGAATGTATTAAAATGTTTTGCTCACTGACTGTTAAAAACATCTGTTGCTGATATGTGAAAATGTGGTATGTTATTAAGTACAGGCCCTGCAACAGAATGGTGTTAAAATATTTATATAAAGACTTAATATAAAGTAAACACAATATAGCTGTTAAATAATTAGGGTAATTTATCTAAAACCTAGGAGCTCTATATTTAAAACACTTAAGCACTTAATTTCCCATTGTGTCCTATGGGGAAATAAGTACAGCACATAAGTATTTTAAATATTGGTCCTAATGTGTAAAGTATACGCTGTCTGAATATCTGTCAGTAGAACTATATCTGATTTAATTCAGCGAGCAGATGGGATAAAGTTTTTAAAATATTTTCAAAGGAAGAACAGAATAAATATATTGTGCATGGTAGCACATCAAAACAGTTCTTTATAATATACAAGGCTGTAATGTAATTTAAACTCCAATTAGCATTTATTAAAATTGCTTTGATTATGTTGGAGATGTGAAGTTTCTAAATATAAGATGTAAAACATTATTTTGAGTGACAAAAAAAACTTAAAAAACAAACCTCAAAATAAGATGCAGTATGATGTTTTGCTTATACATAATGACACGACCCTGTCAGGTACTTATTTTCATATGTAAGGTACTAGAACCTTGTACTTTTTCCCTTATTTATTAAGTGTTGTAAATATTGTTATTATAATATACTTAGTATAATTCCATGTCCAGTTCAGTCCAACACATAGTATGGTGTTCTAGTGATTTCAACAATTTTTGATACATGGTGCCAGTAATCCACAGATGCCTGGGCAATTGTAGAAATACTGTAAGAAGATCTTTGTATCAAATACTAAGCGCTAATACTTACACAGCTGTATTTTTTCCACTTAACATACCATATGGAAATGTGTGAATTTTCTGCAGATGCACACAGATCTTTCCCACATAAATGTGGGCCATGGGGGACTGTGTGTTCCTTCCACTTTCCAAACACTACAGCCTGTAAGAATCTTTTTCCATTTGGACTTTTTCTCTTTTTTCTTTTACTTAAAAATCACATATTAATAATTTGTCAGGCGGCTATGTTTTACAACTTTTTAAGAAACTTTCTCAAACTCCAAGGAGGGCTAGTTTCTCAAAGTACAAAATTCTTCACTATGGAACTGCTGAGAAATGAACCATTGAACTCGTCCAAAAGATTATAAATACAATTTAGTATTTATATACACCCAGTTACACAATTTTCATTAAACCTGCGTACATATAAAATGTTATCTGAAATAATTAAATTATAAACTGAAATCCAGTTTGTAATCCACTGAAGAAGACATTTAAATTCGAAGTAATGTTGTTTACTGTTCACTTTAAAACATGCATGAGTTACCATTCTTATATTTTATATCTTGTGATACTTTTCTAAAGTCATTTTTTTATTTTCTTTCAGATTTGGTCAGTTGGTTATACAAACTAAAATCTGTATTTACAAGATGATACAATAAGGTGTAATTCAGTGTCCTAGAACTGGGATACCAGTACATAGTAATGGTCAAAATTGGAATACATGTGAAGATCATTAATGATAATATTTTTAAAATGTATTAACCCCCCCCCCAAAAAAAAGGCTTGTTACCATTATTCTTGTCTTTGCATATTCTGTGGTTGACTACATTTAAGTAATTGTAAGGATTTGCATACAGTATGAAATATATAAATGTATGTTCAATGTTAATGAAGTGGTTTTCTGATGTCTTATGTGTCCATGACAAAGATGAAAAAAACAAGCATGTTTTTATTTGGTAAAATAGGAAAATGAAAAGTTTAGTGATTGTAATAATAGATTTGAATTGACTGAACAAGAACTGACCAGCCTCATTTTCAAAACAACTGGATCTACATTTCCAAACACCTGTTTCTTGAGTTGTATGTGTCCAGTTGTCATTAGTGAGCTTTCAAAAATGAAAGGATCACAGCATTTGTGCTGGGAAGTGGTCCTACAGTCAGTACAGTACATCTTGTACTCAGCTCAGTGCGGTCTCCTGTTCTATCTATGCCATTTCACACTTCATCTGCACAACAGCAAACCTGTACTGTACTCTGAAAAGCTTTTATGCTACAAAAATCAAAAAAAGAACAAACATGGAATCATGCTATCAAAACATCCTAATACTAAACAGCGAGAGGAAAATTCTCTGTGATTTTTATTGTTTTTTTTTTTTTTGTGGTTTTGGTTCCTGAAATGTATTGTTTAATGTATAACTGTGTAAATAATGTTTCTTCTTGTTAAAATGACACAGTCATTTCTTTAAAATAGATATACAATGTTACTGAATGGCAGTAAAAAGCTTATGACAAATACAGTTTTATCATTTACATTTAATGTTCTTAGAATTTTCTGCGCCAATAACAGTTGACTTCTCCAAGTGTAAAACAGGAAAACAGCTCTGTAATGTTTTGGAAAGTTTTGAGGACTTGTACAGATAGTAAGGATATTCTAATATGATTCAGGGTAAAAGTCAAATGAAAACAACATCAAACAATGTATGTAAAAGTCAAATTATATTATTCAGTAGCTCTGAATAGAACAAGAATTTCTCTGCAATTGATGTGTAAACGTCTCTATATATGTGCATACACTATATATACATATACCCAAGAGCCCTTGTCCACACACTCACATACAGTACACACATATGGATGCCTCTGTGTGAGAGGCAGCGGTGTGTAGCATATAAATTGTTGAGATTAACCATTACATTCCTGATAATTTCAGCATTCAAAATATATTGACTGTAGCCCCATCTGAAAAAAACAACCCACTTACAATAAAAATCAATGTCCTTGGATTCAATCTCTTTTCAAGGCTGCCAATAAGATTATTAAATTGCTATATTGATTTAACCTCAATGCTAAGTGGAGAACATGACAGGTATTGTAAATATAGTATATGCCTACTACTGAAAGAATGCACGGAAAATTCAGAAAGCACAGGATATAGACACATGATAAAGAATGTGGTTGTACAGGCATGAGAACAAAATGCCAGCTGTTCTAAATGTCAAAGATCTTAGCAGCTATAGGGCATTGAAAATGCAGGGTGCACCTTCTAAACTGTGACCACAATGTTCAGAACTTAAGTATGACAACAGAAGTTGGTTGTGTTTCATTGTTTGAGCAGACATGATAAGACTCCCGCTGCATTGCATCAACATTGTTTGTTTTCACTGTTTGGTCTTTCTCAGGACCATTTTACTGCTGAGTTTCAAATCAGCAGGAAGCTAGAGACGTCAGATCAGGAGATAGAACTATACCACTGTTCTATTTCAATCAAACCACACAGACCACATTCGAAGACTGTACTAACTAGATGCAGTTCGTGTTGTGATACCACTTTCCCACAGTAGTTTTAAAGATACAGACATTTACGCCAGAAGTAGTCTGATTTTGGAGTGCAGTGCTTGTATAGAGTTGTTTTTTGTTTGAAAACTGCCAGCTTAATCTTTGCTTGTGCCAACGTACAGTAATTCTGATTCCTGAGCGTGTTTCGAGTGTGCATTTGTTTTTATCGAATCGTTCATGGAGATTTCTGCTCCCCCAGTTGTGAGTGCAATGTTGCATCAAAGGTCAGAAACCATACAGTGATTGGTGCAAACGCAAACACAAACTGCAAGGGCAAATTCAAGATAGAAGCCACACTTACATCTCTGTCTCAGGCTCCGAGAGGTCACTGAAGTGAGTGCTGCCGTTGGAAAACGGGGGTCCCGGGGAGGGCTCCTCACTCCTGCAGCTGCTCTGGCTACTGGTCAGGCTCTCGCCCCCCCGTGTCCCCTCGGTTTTCTCTGGGGGCCTTTTCTGGAAGGAGTCGCCCAGGCTCACTTCTGGTGCCCCCGACAAACAGGGACAGTGAGTCCGGAACTCCTTGTAGAAGACGTTCAAGCGGGGTGCAGCGACCCACGGGCAGCCCAGCAAGTTCTTGAAGGCGGTACGGAACTCGGGACTGCGGCAGTAGATAATGGGGTTGAGGCCGGAGTTGATGTAACCTAGCCAGTTGAGCAGGAGAAAGATCAGGCGATCAGGAGTGTTCCTGTAGAAAACTTTGATGATGTTGGCCACAAAGAAGGGCAGCCAGCACAGGGTAAAGGTGCCCATGATGATGCCCAGGGTCTTGAGCGCTTTGTGCTCTTTGACAACCGTTAGCCGCGAGGGCCTGCGCTTGGAGTTCTTCCTGCGGGTCGCCGTGGCACCAGAGGCCGGCAGGTTGTTGTTGCCGTGAGGCTGCTGCTGCAGCTGCTGCGACTGCGGTGGCACCAGGGCCCCTTCGCTCTGGAAACGCAGGCGGTTCTTGTCGATCAGCTGCACTTGCCCGGTGGCAATGATGAAGACGCGGGCGTAGACGAAGATCATGATGATCAGGGGGATGTAGAAGGAGACCACGGAGGACGCGATGGCGTAGGGCATGTTGGTGATGAAGTCGCAGCAGGTGGACTTATTGTAACACTCCTGCGCCTCGGTGTTGTTCATGTCCCGCCAGTCGTGGTTCATGATGGGTGGGAAGGAGATAAGCGCGGAGACGGCCCACACCACACACACGATGAGCCGGGCACGCCGCTTGCTCAGCAAAACCTTGTATCGGAGGGGTCTGGTGATAGCGATGTAGCGGTCCACTGCAATCACGCACAGTGTCTCGATGCTGGCGGTCACACACAGGACGTCCACCGAGGTCCACAGCTCACAAGAAGTGGTGCTCAGCAGCCATTCACCTGATATAATGATGGTTGCCCCCAGAGGTACCACGAGGACACCCATGATAAGGTCTGCACAGGCCAGAGACATGATGAAGATGTTGGTTGTGGTCTGCAGCTGGGAGGTGCGCGTGATGGCTATAATGACCAGCAGGTTCCCAAACACAATAATTAGGATGATGATGGCCATCAGGGGACTCAAGAGCCAACCCCCAGTGGCAGCTTCTATAGTATTATTTGAGGATGTGTCCATCTTTGATTTGACCTGTCTGTTGATTATAGTGCAAATCAGGATGCTTCCAGATACCAGCTTCCACAATAAATGTATTTAGGTTTCTCCTGTGGTTTTTGCATGATTCAAAAAAGAATCCACAAAAGATAAAGGCAACATTCTTTATATGCCTCATCAACTGATTGATCGGAGATCAGGATGATTAGTTACAGAGGGAATTCAAGTGCTTCAGATGGAAAAACAGGTGGTTGAGTCCCTTTCAGCTTCTCTTCAAATGTCACCACTAGGTCAAGTTTACAGATAAAAGAAGTAAAAAGGCAGTATGATCAAGCAATCACCATTCGATTACCGAGCAGGCTAAATTTTCCTGGCTCGGTCCCTCTTGGGTTTCTTTTGTGATTTTGCCTTTCCATGCAACCCAGTGTCAAACACAGAAGAACAGAAGCAATCCTCTTTTGGTTTCTGGAAATCAGTCATCTTTCTGTTGCTTCAAACACTTATAGAAATACAAAGCCAAATGCATTCAGTTCATTTTTTCTTTCTCCGTCTTTTTTGGGAAAAAAAAAAGTTTTGAGAAATTCAAAAGGTATGTATTAAAAGTTTATTTAAAAGCCTTAAAGTGCCCCTCTGTTTCAGAAAAATCCATTCTGCAGTTGTCTGTTTCTTTTGAGCCAGTGTCACCTGGACAGACTTTATGTGAGCTTCCTTTCATTGTTAGACTCTACTGCTGCCGGTATGAGTGAAGGAGAGTTAGCCCTCAAAGATCCAGGAGTGCACTGTGCTGCTTCTCTGCCTGCCTCTCTGTCGCTGTGTGCAGGGCTGGAGCCCAGAGTGCAGGTCTTGAACAGACTGTGCTGTCTTTAATTGCTCCCAGCCCAAGGGGAGGAGCTGTGAAGTGTGGCCGATCAGACAGGCTCTGGAGTTAAAGAGACACCCCGCAAAAAAAAAAAAAGGATGATCTTGAAAGGAGACTATATCTGGTTTTACTTTAAATAAAAATAACTTGCAGTCTTGCCAGTTTTATTATTGAGCCCCGATGGCAGATTGTTGGATTTGATTTCAAAACTTTTATACACAGAATTTTGCGATACTTCATTTATTATATTTTTGAAAGAGGGTTAAACACATCCCAATTTCCCATTCTGTACATCTTTTTTTAAACAAATAAACGAAATGCAAAATTGTTCACTAAATCCAACCACGGACATTTATGTCTCATGGAAAATATTATAATCTTCTTGGTCTGAGAGCTTTTATGGTAGTCTTTTTAGATGCCCATGACCATTTGTCTGGTATTTAGTGTTTCTTCATTTGGGAAACCATTAATGAAATACAAATTTTTATAAACTACCTTAAATATTGTTCGCGTGTTGATAATGACAAAAACACAGTTACTATGGAATGAGTTATAACAAATGCAACCTCAAAATAAAATATTTTGCACATTTGGTCTTACAGTAACTGAAAATCCCATTTGTTAGGACAACATTTCAGTTTATCCACAATTCATAGAGTAAGTGTTAGTAATATCAATGTAAAACATACTTTTCCACTGAAAAGAATGAGGGTTGTACAAAGTTTTATCCTTGCCTGTATCGCCTATGGCCACCTCCATTCCCTGGCCTCAATCACTCTGAAAATCATTCAGAAGAATTTGAATGATTTGCTCTTCATTTCCTGGCCAGATAGTCATCTCCCCTATGTGATATTCCTTTGAAATGCTGTAAAAGTTTTTTTTTTTAGTAAACAACCTCTCCTGCCAGCACGGAAAGAATCTATAAATAATACGTTACAAAGCAGAATTAAAGTGTAGGCTAACAAAAACAGTTTTGTAAAACAATCGAGACAGTATCACAACACTCAACATAGATTTAGGATAGAAAATAGCTTTTTGTGGAGTGTTAAGGGACCATCCTGTTACTGTGCACAAATGTATGTGTTCGAGCACTGTTAATGTGGGGACAAAACCTGAAGACATTTATTCAAAAAGAATCCTAACAAATAATGTGAGGACATACTTTATGAGCCATTTTTTACAGATCTAACAGCCTTTTTAAAATCTGAAAATGGTTTTGAGTCTATTTGCACCCACATAGTTTCATGGTAGAATTAATGGTAGACCTGAACAGTTTTAGGAATACAAACGACTTATGTGTGTATTAATGTTGGGGACATTTACTTTTTAAAGTAATCTGTTGCAATAACATAGATTGTAAACCTCTAATTTAAGATAAATGAAAAATTTCTACCGACGTAATACCTCACCCAGTTACATTTTTGTTTAAATAACTTGTAACTGTGATTGTTTTAAAAATACCATCCCTAAAACACGTGTATAACCACATGTATGTGATTATTTAAAAAACAATACTTTTATGGGATTAGAACTTGATAAAGTCCTTATGATAACATAATATATGTAATAATGTAAGCACCTTCTCCATTTTGGTTGTAGAGAAAATTACCGCTTTTTTTAATGTAGCAAAAGGCAACATTTAGGAAGTTCAAAGAAAGTGCACATGGGCTCTTTCTATGAAACAGAAACACCTGACCGCTTCCCCAGCTCAACTTTTAATCACCTCCCTCTCTTCAACAGACAGGACAAGAGGACTAAAAATAATTGATCGCTATCTCGCAGCGTCTCCACAACGAGGAAGTTTCAAAGAACAATCAAAACAAATGCTTCGCATGCTTGTCGGAAAGGCTTCAGGTTTCACTGGTCGCCGCGGGGGTTGAGTCAGCGCAACATTCATTTCTGCCCGGTTTTGAAACGGCGGCTCACTGACGTTACCTGTCACCGCAGTCCAGTCCGGGTCTCCTACTGCGCGACGAATGACACCGAGACCGGTCATTCCCGCCTCCTTTCCTTTCCACCCCAAGACATCGCATCTCAAAGCGTTTCCCACAGACTTGTGCGCGTCTCATCCGTCCAGAACCTATTTTTGTCAGATTTATTTTTCGAAAAGGGAGGAAAAACAAGATCAGAAAAGCGCGTACAAAAAAAAAAACGAGAGCTTGCAGACCACCCTGTTTCAGTTTTACATTACCAAATGGAACCTGGATATACAGTACTTTCTTCCATGAGAACAGTTCTACAGAAGAATGCGGACCCATGCAGTAGATTTGAGGAGTACTGTATCTCAGTTTCCACTCAACTTCAGATGACAGACTTTTTTTTTTACCACCGCATTCACTTTCAATAACCACTTATCCAGTTTAGGGTCACAGCGGCCCATAGCTTATCCTGGGTAGAACTGGGTGCAAGGCAGGGTACATCCTGGATGGGACTCCAGTCCATCACAGGACACAAATATACACAATCACGCACACACATCAGGGCCAGTTTTCACAGAAGCCATTTAACCTACTGTACCAGCATGAGTTTGGAGTGTGTGAGGAACCTACAGCAGCCGGAAAAAAAGAACATAAAAGCTCCACACAGATAGTACCCCATGAATTGAACCCAGGGCCCCAGCACTGCTAACCCGAGGCAGCAATATTAACCAGTTTGCAACCATGCTCCCCCAACTCATTTTATCTAGAATCTAAATGATCATGTATTTCAAAACCTTGTAATTGATTGTCTTAAAATGTAGTGTTTATGTATGCAATTATTATTTAAATAGCTGAGTTTAAAAGGAGCGAAATGGACAGGCCTGGGTCAAAATGGAAAGGCAGCAGGATGCTCAGAAAAGATCTGACAGACTGCCCTAAGACATTCCTTCTCAACTTTTCCTTTTCTTGTCATAACGATTCATTTATTTTGTGTTAGACTACCAGTCGGCTAAATAGATAAACTGCAACCCAGAGTGGCCAATTCTTAGCTTAAAAAGGTAGTCTTCTCACACCCAGTCTAATTGGTAATTGAGACCCATGTTTCCATGGACACCACAAACATGAAGAGAGAAATCATGGCCTCCTGCCACATGCTTGGGCTGTCTGAGCGCCAAGAAAAGAGTGTTAACAGACCATAAAAATCCAGGGGAAGTTTACTCAGAAACTGTGGTATAGCAATTGAAAAGATTCACTTACTGTACCTAGGCACCACATCTTAAAATTAGTTGAAGGTGTTAAGGATACTATAGAGTCACCTCAAGTACCTCAGGTGTTATTGGTGCTTTGATTTTATTTTGATTTTACATTCTGAGGAAGATATTGTGGAACTGTATAAATATGGTGGTTCACGTATAGTTCAAGAAGTAGTCAAGGAAATTACAACCAGACTGTCTCCGTTTCTGTGAGTTTCTAATATTTTTTAGCAAAATGAAAAGGTATTTCTTTTCCACTGCAGGATTCCCAAACCTTGAAGGAGCTGTTGGTGTATCTTGCCTACACCTGACTTGGTGAACATCGCATTTTATATCGGAAAGGAGACAACATCTCTCTTCTTTTTTTCAGCATGGAATAAACCTATTACTTGTTCCTTTATATTATATATTTATACCTATATATAATGAAAAACGCGTATACTGGGGAAAAGCTCTCCTATAATATAATGTATCCATATCATTGGTATATGCAATACACTGTGCAAATCAATATGAATATACTGTACCAAATAACAAAAGAAAATGACAGAAAATATAGCACAGCAGTTCGCAGATGAGGCAAAAGGGGTGTATTGCACAAAGGCCTGGTTCTACGGTGCAGACAGGTTCCACAATCGTAAAGTTTTCTACTTTATGCTGTACAGTATGAAACGTTTCAAAGATAAGCAATACAAGTCTGCCTGGAGTCAATGGGAATCAAGTGGCTCACACAGCAGTGGAGGAAAATATTGAGAGGTACAGTACATTGGTGGACTGAGAAGACTTGGAGAGCAGGATAATACTAGACTATGAATATAACATCTGTGCTGCAACAGCCCTGCACAACATTACAAGGCAAGAATTACGAGCAGGTGCTATACTGTATGTTAAACGGCTTGAAACAAAGTGTAAGTGAAAGTATTTTCTTCTTACTTTTGGTGGAATTATGACAGATTCTAAGTACTGATTTATAACTTTAAAGTGATTAAAGTATGAGTAAAAAATAATCAAGAAGATATAGCTTTTAATTGCACAGGTGCATTGTTCAGCTTAAAGTTCAGGGCCACTTGCTTCTATGAGTGTACATATTTTGTTCATCTTGTCTGTTTTGTACTAAAATAGGTTTAGCTAGAATTTGACGTTCTGTAGGATGAAACATGTATCAGGTCAATAAACATGCAATCAATTTTGTTACCTTTATATTGATGCAATATTTGCTCATATAGTGAAATATAGCTAATTGTATTACAATTTTGGTGTTATTTTAAAACTAAAAGTAATTTTTATTTTATTATTATTTATTTTATATTGTGTTTGCTTTTAATAATTAGACACACTCAAACAATATTAAAACAGATTTTTATGACTGGTAAACTTCTGCGTTGTTTTAACCTTCGTTTGATATTTAAGAGTCTTTTCTGATTTTAGTTTTGTTTTCTTTCAGGAGAGATTTACTGCAAGTTCCTGAAAACCACTGCAAAGTTTCTCTTTCTCTTTCCCTGTGCTACTCATGGGCTGCCCCTGTACCAGCTGTGGAAATGTCCTTCTTGTGCTGTTAAATACTGAAGTACTGTTGGTAAGGTGCAACTGGAGTACATATCAGTTTCAACAGGTGTGCATGCTGGGTGCAGTGGTTCCCATTTTACAATTAATTTTAGTGCATTTTAGTAAAAGATTTTTACATTCTGTAGAAGATATCAATGAACCTTTATAACCACATCATAAATAATCATTAAATCATTATAAGAGTCATAAAATGGTCAAGAATTTTCTTCCTGCATTCTGTTTTTTGTATTAATGTTTAGAAGCTGTAAATGTAAGCACACACTGCATTTGTGAACGTAGTTGAACTGATATGACTCCAGTTTGCTCTGAAAATGACTGACGGTCATTATACCAGAACAATATACCTAGATTAGTCATTTAAAACTACAATCAAACCTGTTACTTCTTTGCAGTAAGTCTCCATGTATTATAACCATACAGTTAATTTCTGTCCCTCCTAATAAAAGACTGAGTGTATTGTTTGACAACATACAGAGCCTTGTAAAAGTATTCATACCAGTGTGCAGTTTTCAGTATTTGTAACTTTAAAGCTTGCACTCAAAACACTTTGAAATAGTAGTTAACACATTCAAAGCAAACAAAAATAGATAAGTAACCTTTTGTTGTGCTACATGTAAACGTAAATTAAATTATGTGCACAAAATTACCTTAATGAGCCACTCACAGAGCACTTTCTGTAAGTATACAGTATTTCATGTTAAAAGAGTAAAATAGGAAGACTAAAGAGCTTTCAAAGAACGTCATGAAAACACACAGGTAAGGGTAAGAGATGGAAGAAAATGTGCATCAGTCCACGATCTCCAGACCACTTCACAGAACTAGCCTGTATGGTAGGGTGGCACGAAAGGATTCATTACTAAAAACAAAACATTTGAAATTAAAACAAATTAAACAAGCCTGCGTGGAGTTTGCAACAAAGCACCTGAGTGATCCTGCTGAAATATGGCAAAAGGTGCTGGGGTGAGATAAGACCAAATTGGACCTTTTTGGTTTAAATGCCAAGTGTTACGTTTGGAACAGATCCAGCAAGTTCTCCTCCCTGTCGACACTATTGCTGCAGTCGAGCATGGTGATGGCAGCATCTTGCTATAGGGATGCTGCTTCTCAGCAGGGACTAGAAACCTACTGTAGGACTGAAGGAAGAATGTAATGAGACGAATACAAGCAGATACTGGAGGAAAACCTATTTCAGTCTGCTGAAAATTAATCTTTCAGCTGGACAGTGATCCACAGCACCAGGCCAAACCTACACTAGACTGGCTGAAGAATGAGAAAGTGAATGTCTTTGAGTGGCCCAGTCAAGTGACTTGAATCCTATTGAATCAGTGAAAAGTTTTGTAAACTGCTGCCCAAGCAATCTGAGAGAGCCTGAGTAAATAGACCAAGACAAAAGGGCAGAAAGTGCACCAACCCAGCGTGCACAGGTGATAGAAGCCTATCGGATCTGAATACTTAGCAGTTTTCCTCTTTTCTTTTTGCTGCAATTTACTGTGACTTCTTTTACCCTGAGAAGTCTTCAGTGTGAGCGACTAAGTTTAAAACTACATGCAAGTTTAAAAATGTGCATGCATCACAGTGATATGAAAGATCACAGTGATTAATTCCTTTTTTTTCCCTCGCAGGTGTCACAATTCTGAAGTATTCTAAAAGATGTTCTCACCGCCAAAATGGGGAGAAGAAAGACTGTCACATGTGAGACAGACATACAGTATGTAAGTCAGGGTATTCCTCTGTTTTTCTCTGGTATTTTTCTGTTTGGTACTTTTCCAACTATGAATTATGCACAATAACACATGAAGGCTTGTTTTCTAATATGAGCATTTCATATCTTCAGTTGTAGATACTTGAATCCTGACCTTTTGTCAGAAGATTAAGACTTGCTCATCCTGGGGACTTCCTTTGAATAATAAAATTAGGAAAACACTGTGTACAAGATGCTACAAATGAGAAGTATTTCATTTCATTTCTCTTGTTGAATAAGAAGTATTTCATTTCATTTCTCTTGCTGAATGAGAAGTATTTCATTTCATTTCTCTTGT
Source organism: Lepisosteus platostomus (assembly GCF_059453375.1). Classification (NCBI taxonomy): domain Eukaryota; kingdom Metazoa; phylum Chordata; class Actinopteri; order Semionotiformes; family Lepisosteidae; genus Lepisosteus; species Lepisosteus platostomus. Next base: position 6,086,140 of record NC_142613.1, read on the forward strand.
AAACTCAATGTAATGTGACCAGTGTTGGTAAGTGCCTTAATGCCAGTACTGAACCAATGTGCCGGTTACAGTATATAAACAACTTGCTGGATTGGTGGCATCAGTTCCCTTTCATCGAATATCCTCCAAAATAATAGAGATTCCATCCTACCGATGTCCACTACAATTTTAATGGTTGAGTTTTGCTGGAGGTTCCTGTTTGTGGGTCTGTTTTAACAATTTGTCTTTTCTCGCATCCTGACCCATATTTTCCTGTCTTTTTTGTAGGTCTTTCACAGACCATACATGCCACGGGTTAACACTGTTTACTTTTCCCATTATTTTTTCCCATGCTTTGTGTTTACTGATGCTAAAGCACTTTTCAGAGACTGTTTCTAAATGGATGCCCTTTTCTGCATTACTCGCTTGTAAAAGGCAGAAATGTTTGGCTCATGTAAACTGTATACATCGCTCTTCCCGTCACGCGTCACCTGTTTGTTTTTCCTAGTGCCTCAAATCTCCCAGAATGCTCTGTCAAATCGATGAGGGAAGATCAGTCTCAGAAAAGACCACTCTTATCCGTCTCCAGTCTGAGTTTCAGCCACATTCACTTGTTCAACTGTCTGTTTTTGCTACCTTATCAGAATGTCCAGCTGTCTAAATGGTTATAAATTTAAGTTTTATAATTGATTAATTTTATCCTTTTTTTTTTCATTTTAGTGGCTCAAAGATTCTGTTCAGTTTTCACATTTCCAAAGAACACTCCCTGTGAGATAAAATGGCAATATGGAGGTGTTACGGTGAGATTTTCAGATGTGAATCATAACATTGTCCCCATTGTTAAACCAATTTGTCTCCATGTGCAGTATTCATCCCTGTTTGACACTGCACTACACTACATATTGGATGAAGGGTAGGATACATACAGATTATGTGTACATCATTAGGTACACTATGAATTAAATCAGTATAATTAAAGTAAATACAATAAAACTAAAGTACTGTATTTGATGTGTGTATCTTATGATCAGGGTATCCTTCTCAGGCAGTGGCACAGCAGGTACATCAGCAGATGACATGTGGCTCTCATGTTCGTAATGTGGGGCGCATGTCAGAAAGAATGGGGTGTGTAAATCAGGATTTGGGTGCGCATTGCATGAGTACAGAAGGACGATGCTTGCTGACACAGTGTCCATCAGGTCCTTTTTTGTCCTAACTGTGCATTACTTTTTAATTTCATATAATTTGTGTATTTATTCCTGTTTGACTTGAGTTTAAAGGAGAATGCGATCTCTGAAAGCTTTATAGTCTGCAGACTGAAGTGAAACATCTGTGCCTTTCAGAAAGCTTCAAAAAACAAAAATAAAGCTGTCTGGGAAACAAGTATGCTGGAGACTGCTATTGCATTAAAATAAATTATATGAGATCCATAAATTACAGTTGTATTTTGGGGGAAAAATATTAAAGCAATGAAAAGTATTCAAAACTAATTTGGGCATTACTGTAATAAAATCAAACATTAGGCACAACTTTAGAAAGTTTTTCTAGGTGGTCTTTGATTCTGGAAATTCTCTTAATGTGGCTCATGAATTTCTGTATCATTTGTCAGGTTATTCAAAGTTTCTACACTCCTGTTTACTAAAATACAGGACTTGCTTGACATCTCGGAGACTCCCTAGTATTTTAATTTTAAATGAATTTCTCAGTCTTGGCTTCACAAGTTATGGTGTGTGCTAAATGAATTTTTCACTGCTGTATAAGATATGGGCTCACCAAGTTCAGACACAAGATTGAATCTTCTGTCACTTGTAGCATCCAGGACAAATCCAAAAGATTTTCTTTCTTAATCTGTCTGCAGCTTGTTTCCAGGTATAAAATTAAATTTAAAATTTAAATATACAGTGTTCTCGTGTCAATAGTAAGAAATGGTTACCTGAAATCTTAATGCTTGTTAAGGTGGTTTCATGAGACTGTTCTTCAAAGATTATATATGAAGTGTATATAAGATACACTTCTATTTGTACTTTTCCCAATGCAACTCCATCTCATCCAAATACAGATACAGCAGCACTAGTGCCAGCTGTAAAATAGAGCATTTTCAAAGTCTTCTTCGTTTTGTAAAAAACCTGATTATTTCCAGAAATCCTGTCCTCCTTCTGAACAATAAGGTTTTTCTCAAGATCTTCTTGAGTCACTAACTCACTTAAATTTGATTTCCCACTTAGAATTTCTTCTCAAAGATCCCATTGTGAGCTTTCCTTCTGCCAGTGGAGGGATTTTAAATTCCGAGTGAACAATGCCTTTTATTTGTGTATGGATAGGTCTGTGTCTGTCTGCGTAGGTGTATGTACTGTACTGTATACAGTCTGTGTCACACTAATGCTATTATTTCAAAACAAATATTTAATATCTCCTGTTGCAAGCCTGTAATATGTCTCTGGAAAACACAAGAATTTCTATTTTGTATGGTTTTGTTTTTCAGTACAAATCTCTTAAATACAGCATTTAGTGATGCTGAACTCATACTGAGTCATTTTTCTGACAGTGGGAAAGGTGCTCAGCCAATGACTGAGCTGGCTTATGTGTTAAAATTTCAAAGGGAGAGCGTAGTTCACCCCATCCTGTCCTAGCTTTGCAGCACTTAATGATTTTCACCAGTTTGGCTGAGTCAGTGAAGGACACAGCCTGCACTCAGTCTAGTAACTTGCAGGAAGAAGGGAATATTATTGGATGAGCCACCTGGGAGCCATTTTAAAAAGTGTTCTGACCTTTGACCTTTGTCTGATGATCAACAGCTCCCCATCGTTGCCCAATGTAAAATACACTAGATGAGGTTCCGCAGCATCTCTGCATTTTAAACAAAAGCATTGACCAATACCCATGATCATTGTCTTCAGTAAAGATTTCTCAGCGGCCATTATGTACATCAACTGAAAGCGGTTATTGTCTTCTTATTGTCTTTCTGAACATAAGCCCAAAATTAGAAGGTCATATCCTTAGGGAGACCAATCCAGGATCAGCTAATGAACAATACAGAATGACTTTGCATCACAAAGGACAATCATAAATGGAAATATTATTTTCCATTAAACATGAATAATAAGGAAATAGTAAAAGTCAGAAAAGGTCTACTTTACATAGATTACTTTACATCTACTTTACATTATTATTGACAATAAGAATAAGACTACTGTAGCTTTATTAATAATAAGCTTTACTTTTATGCATCACTTTTCTGGATAATTTATAGGTGCTTCACAGGTAATAGGGACTCCCCTTCACCACCACCAATATGTAGCCTCCACCTGGATGATGCAACAGGGTGTTTAATGACCACACAGAGTCAGGGCCAATATTTTATGTAAAAAAGGGACAGCACCTTTTTTACACTAACACTATACTGGGGAATTAGGACACAGACAGACTAGAGGGTGAGCAGTCCTTATTGGTCCCTCTAACACCTCTACCAGCAGCAACCTTAGCTTTCCCAGAAAGTCTCCCAACCATGTGCTGGCCAGGATCACACCTGCTTTGCCTCAGTGGGGTGCCAGTTGTGAGTCGCAGGGTGACATAGATCCTGGGAATGTATCCTGACTTAACTGTTGTGAACATAATAGAAAGAAAAGCAATTTGATTTAACGTCATGGGTGCAGTTCAGTGTTTGGGCTGTGGAATGATATTGTGTGCAGTGACTCTGCATCCAAAATAGTGCAGCCCTACCAAGCATTAAATGTTCTGTCAATACATTCTCTGGCAACCGGTGTTCTCCTGTATCATAGTAAATGCATGAGAGAATCAAAAAGGACTGGTATTCATATTGGACCATGGCAAAAGAATAGGTCAAGGAATCAACTTAAAAATCAACACGAGCAATGATCTCCAAACAGACAGATTAGCAGGAATGAGGTAAAAACAGAAAACCAAGGGCTTGTCCTGGTGAAATCAGCACATTCAGTGGTGTGTGTTTGTGCACAAGACCAGTGCAGGATGCGCTCCGACCTGTTCCTGCACCGTGTGCTTGATTACTTTCTGAAAAAGGGGGCAAAGAGGCGAAAGAGCGGACATCTGCTGAGACCGAGAAACAATGGTATCATTTAGGGCCGCCACCATCTAAAACAACAAGCTGCACACCACGTTTTCTCCTGTGTTTTATGTCAACAGCCCATGAAAGGTGACTGCGGTTCAGGGTGGTGGCAGTCAAACAAAGTGCAGTAAATCGTGAAGGAAGCACGTCGGCCTGGGTTTGGTGAAGCAGAGGGCTTTTGTGTTTCAGAGCTGCAGGCTTTGAAGAAGTATCCCACTCTTGCTCTTGTTTGTGACGTTGCCCGGGTTGTTGTTCAGCAAGCAACACTTTTGAAAGGTGGTGAGGCCTCCCCTTCATACAGTAGGAAGGCACTTCTGTACTCACGTGAAGCATTTTAGTAGAGATTTAAGACTAGACTTTTTATTCAGCAGGCTTTTCAGAACTGGGAGGGTCTGTAATAAATGAATTGGAAACTGAACAGTAATTCAATATACTGTAGGTCGGTGTTGAGATGGTAACCAGAAGGATAATGAATGTACTGTAAGTGTGTTAGCACACAGTGTTCAGTTAATAGATATTCAGAGTTCTTCTAACACATGCCCTTCCACAGGAATGCAGTACTGAATACACAACATTACAAAGTGGTTTGTGGGCTTTTGTGGCATTGTTTTCTTCTTTTATCTTTAGTTATAAATTTAGAGAGGAAAAATATTAGTGTTTTTGTTGTCTATTTTTGGCTTGGTGGCACAGGGGTGACCTTTGCTGCCTCGTAGCACTGGGACCCTGGGTTCAGTTCCTGGGGTGTTGTCTGCATGGGATTTGTAAGTTCTCCTCATGTTCATGTGGGATTTCTCCAGGTGCTCTGGTTTCTCCCACAGACCAAAGATATACTGGTAGGTTAATTGGTTTCTGGGAAAATTGGCCCTGGTATGAGTGTGTGCATGTCTGTGTCTGAGTCTGCCCTGTGATTGACTGGCATCCTGTCCAGACTGTACCCAGCCTTGCACCTGCTGCTTGCTGGGATAGGCTCCTACTCCCCCACAACCCTGAATTGTATGACGAAGTTAGAAAATGGATATACAGTTAAAAAATGGTCCTTTTCTGGGTTTTAAAATTGTGTATTTGAACAGCTTCTCAGTTCTCCTGTCGAGGACTATGTTGCAACTTTAATTGATTGAGGTGTCCCAGGGACTGAATATTAGGAATCCTCCAGTTGCTTAATTATCCCAACCTCTGTGTCTTTAATTAAATTGGTATTTTCAAAGTGATAAAACAAGCTCACATATTTATATTGCATTTCTGATTACAGTTGTCTTGCTGATTAGACCTGAAACACTATATCTACTGTTTCTTAAAGGGCTACAGAGCACAATAATGTAAATAATTATTTACGTCTACTGGAATATTAGTATATATACACACCTGAAGAAGGGTCCATGGGTGAAACGTTGTGTTCTCTTTCTACTTTTTTTCAGCATCGAATAAACCTATTACTTGTTCCTTTGCAGCCTACGCATGCTGACGCAGCTACCCACCTGAACTACTATTAGTATATATGTTACTATCTCCTTATTTTTAATAACCTATGCTGTTTGTTAGCTTTATCCTCTTTTGGAGTTTTTTTTTCCATTTGTAATGATTAAGCCTTGAGAGGCTGTATTCAAGAAGGTCATGCCCTTATCTTGAGTGTCACCACTCTCAGGATGTTGTGCACAGTGTTTTCACTCCTCCTCAGGAATGGTCTCTCTCTCCTAATAATATTAATGGTGTCACCTGTACGAGAACTTTGTGGCCAGCTTAATCAGTCAGAGATGACACTAGTAGGAATGAATTATTTTTGTTCCTTGTATTAGATTTACAAATTGCATTGTATTGCTAGTCCTTTGTCGCAATTTGGTCACAGGGACGCAACTGGATGAATATGTTAGCCAACCAATTCATGCATTTGGTTTCATCATTAGAATTAATAACATAAGCAGACAAAAATGGAGAAAACCTGTACACCCTGATAGGAATTGATAATATCATATACAGAAAATGGAAATCAGATAATAGAAGGTATTCTAGTTTTCTTTCAGTATGTAGAAACTAACTTTTCTGATACTGAAGGTTTCCAATCATTTGGCCAGTAAATACATTTGATTTAAATAAGTTTTTAAGTTATTGATTATTACCTAATGAAGTAGATAAAATAAAAAACAGTGTTCCTCTTGACTCAGTCTGTTTTTTTTTATGGAGAAAGACAAGTACTTGCTGTTGGTCAGGCTTTTGCAGTAAAAAGCCAATTAATATTCTTTGCTTTCTGTTGGGAAAAGGTATTTTTTTAGTGGGTTACAGAGCCTTTCATTGTTCAGTCTTGATTGATTGGAGGCTTCTTGTACAAACCAAGCACAGTTTATTTTAGTTAAATTCTGCTGTGTGTCCGCTGGCAGGGACATTTACAGACAGAAAGGTTTGGCATGGAACATAAATCCCTTTTTGCAATATTGTTTCCTCTGCTGAATGGTACTTTTCCAAGCTCTTTTCCTGCAGCCTGGTGTCCTAGCTGTCAAAGCCTTCTCCAACAGCTCGAGCTGGGCTCCCTGTGGGGCCCACGTCTAAACCCAGAAGCTGTGCTCATAGCCTGTCCCATGACATTAGAGGTTAGCTCGTCCCATGAGGACTTTCTTTAAGCTTCACAATTGAGCCTGTCTCTTGTGGTGCGAGACGGTTTTCTGAAAAAAAATTCTATATAACCCTGCCCATCTCTGAAGTGTGCATTAGCCAGCACACTGGGCTCTTTCCCCATGGTAGTCTTTCTCAACTCCAGTCCTGCAGAGAATGCCCAGTCCATGCTTTTGATCCAGCCAGCACCTCATCATTCATGTTTAAATTTGTGATGCTTTATGTTGCCTTTTGAACACTCTCATGATCAGGGATTTAAATTATTGTGGGAATCTTCATTGAGCCCCACCAGTCACCAGAAAGAAGAAACCCAAAATATTGGTTCTCTGGAACGAAAGCTGGGAAACTCACTTATGGTATAAACGATTTATTTAAGTTATCATGTGCTGCTGAGCCTTACAAAGGGTGTTTGATGATGATGATAATAATAATAATGACTTCTGTAAGTTAACGGATATGGATGTTCTTGTCCCTTATATACAGTAGTGAGTGTCTGTTCTCCCATGGAACTTATACAGCCTCCCAAACCCTGCGCCCTTCTCTGAAGGTTAATGGCCAGAGATTAACCTATTTCTTGTGGTACTGAAGATGCTTTTTGTCCTATAAGAAATCTCTGCAAATTGTTTCAGCTAATAATTACTGTGATCAGACAGGCTCATCAGTACATCTGTATATTAATGTTTAAAACTATATCTTAGGACAAGCTTCCTGATGCAATTTGTTTAATAATGGAAACGCACATTATTTCTTTAGAGCGGTTTCTAAGTATATTTGAAGTCCAGATTTAATCTGATTTAATACAGTTAAAAACAACAGCCACACAATACGTGTGGTACTCTTTTATTTCTCTGAACTTTCATTCACTTAGTGAAATCTGAAAATGCAGCTACCCTGCGATGAAAGTGTGCTTGCCTAGTCCCAGTATAGCTGCAGCCCTCTCCAAAGGAAATAGTTTGCCGAAGAGTGAGAGATACTCTCAGAAGTGGACATCCGTTTCAGCGGATTATTGAAAGAGCCGTGCTGGGTCGCAGCGGAAGACAAGGGGCCCTGCGAGATCGCTGTCAGACTGTCCGAGGGCTGGCAGAGTTTGTCAGTTTATGTGCTTTGCGTGAGAAGACAACATGAGCTGTATGGGAATGTTTGCGAAGCAGGCGCTGGGCCTGGCACACAGAGCTGCTGATGATTGCGAGTGGGACTGAGGTGGGATCGGACTTTTCAGGGCTGTTGACAGGGATTTTTTTGAGGGCTCTGTGATGCCGGCTTCATCCTGCTGGAGCCTCTTTTATTTCCCGTGCTCCAGCCTCAATTCCGAATCTCACCAATTCTTCTTCTAATTGGCCAACCACCATAATGTAATGTCCACCAGGGCTTCAACCCGTGTTACCATACCTGGAGAAATCCAAACCAGGTATTAATAGGAATCCAGTAAAGTTACCATTTATATTTCAATGGGATCTCTGGACTGTGACTTCCAGCCTGCACTCTGAACATTGGCTATAACCAGTTCTGTCACTAGGCTTAATTAGCCATACACTAGATAGCGTCATTTCAGTGCAGTCTGTGGAGGATTATGGATGTTAAGATCTACAGTTTAAATCCTGCTGGATACCTGTAATTTATCATAACACACTGTGGTTTTGCACCATGCTTGAATGAGCTCAGGGCTTTTTTTTCAGCAGACTGAAAAGCGAGTGATAGTTACACATTCATTTCCCTTCAGTTGATTTTTCTGAACATTAATGTCTGCAGTTCTTGAAGGGAAAATGAATTATTGTGGCTATTCTTCTGGCTTCGGGGGGGCGCCTCCTAACCCCAACTTTTGGGAGATCTTGCTCCGCGCTTGGTGAATATCCAAGTTTGCATTCTTTGTCCGTGATGTTGTTTCCGAAGAGAGGTCTCGCAACTCCCACTGCCAGGCCCCGCGATTCCTAAAAGAAAAGTCTTCAAGATGATCTTTGGGAAGAGTTGGAAGGAAGATGCTACGAAGCCGTGAAGCATGCAGATAAAGTGATATACATCCTAATGTGATTTCCAGACATTCAAATCTTGAATTATTTTTCAATTCAAATTGCTCCCCTTTATCCCCAATCAATACTTACAAGCAACAAAAAACAATAAATGTGCAAGCGTGGCAGGTTGAGGTAAAGAATCTATTAATTTATATAAATCGCATGTTGCATGCCACTCCACCCTGTTTGACCTTAATCACATGAATGTTTTTACTGTCACTTGAAAGGCTTTTGAAAACCAGCCCACAGGCTTTAAAGCCAATTGTATTCTCAGAGCAGGAAACCAGTTTATAAACTCCAGAGCCCTTCTAGGTCTGCCCAGTCATATCTCTTAAGTGGTAAATCATGAGGGCTGCCACAGAAGGGGAGACCAAGCCTGTTTATAACCCACCTTCCTCCAATTTGTCATGCGAATATTTCTTTAACTACTGAAAGAATAACACCTATGAAACCTTATGGACTTGTGCAGTTAACTTGTTTCTAAAACTAAACTTTCTAGCTGCGGGTATTTACACTGCCTGAGGTGGGCATGCCACAGGCGAAAATGAATCCAACCTAAAACCAGGTACGTATACAGTACAATGCCGAACACTGTGCCATTTGATTACATCACACTTCAGGCATGATATCAAAGGACGGTTTAATTTTTGAATCAAGAGAAATCTTTGGTGCTTTAAAAAATGTTAATTACATAATTCTCCATAAATCATTAGTGTCTATTATTTTTTAAAGGTTTTACCATTTAACTGCATCTAGGTTCCAGGTAATGAACACAATAATCTGATTGAGAATTAGTATTAGGTGAAGAACAACATATCGGCTCTTAGGCAATATAAAATATCCTTTGCCCCATTAATGTGTGCTGTTGAGCTCAACAGACAGAACCTGAACAATAATGTTTCACCTGAAGGGAAACATTTCACTGTGAAAACCCAAGGAGCGTCTCCGTTACTTGGCTAGGATATGGAAAGAGCTCTTTTTGGACACATTTTTCCAATGTAATAACTGAAAACACAGTTTTCAGTTATTACTTTATCGCTCTTTCAATAGCTGCAATAAAAAAGCCTTTATCTTTAAGATGTCTTGTGGAAGTAGGGGTCTTTATCAGGCATCTTGCCTTTTCATTAAGGTTTTTACTATCTTTTCCTCCCCCCTTCCTTTGCCCTGAGGCTGTGTTAGTGGAATTTGCTTGGCCTGCAGCATATTTTGAAAAAAAGCTGACAGATGAGAGACTCTTTTTTTGAAAACGTAAGATGGTAGAAAATCATTATTGTGCTCATCTCTCTAAACACAGGACAACAAATCCCAGCAAAGTAAGCCCTTTTTTCCCCCAAAGCTTGTGATGTAGATTAATATGTGGAGTCTCACTGCTTACAGCACATCAGTTGGATAGAGAACAGTGTTAGGGATCTGTTCATTAAACTCCAAACGCAAATTCCAGCATTAACCCTACATGGTCTTTAATCTGCTTGCTTTTAAAATTCGGGGACTCCAGTGAATATAATCTGTTCATCTGTTCATCTGAGCCTACCTGGGGTTTCTGTACATTCTGTACAGTGTCTGGTGGTGATTGCGATAGGTCAGTGTTCACTACAATACTGTATTGTACTGTACTGTATTGTATACATACTGTATACTGTAACTTAGCCAGCATAAAATCCCATTGTAATGGCTCAGCAAGGGATACAGCAGGTTTGCTTGTAGATGATTTTACAAATTCCTTTCATAATTCGCTTGTGCAAATTAGATGCGTTTCTTGGTGAAACAGGGCCAAGGGGAAAGGGTGTCGACAGGGTTTTAAAACTCAGAAAAAGCAGCTGGATACACCAGAAACCACAATCATTATCTTCACTTCTTTTTCTAAAGGTTTGGGCAGCAGACAGAATATGCAGAAAGGAGTCCGAACCCCCGCGCCCAGCTCGTGTAGTCGGGATGCATTTCAGAGTGACTCTTACAGCTTGTCGTGACTTTGCAGCTTATCTCCACAGAGAGGTTGATTAAGTTTGTTTAAAATATTTTTATTTTGCTTCTTTTTTTTACACAGGAAGTTCTACATTAGCTGGAAGGACTAATTGAGAGAACAGGGGGGTGGGAGGAAGAAGAGGAAACTAGCAAGTGCAAAACACTCACATTCCCACCCCACTTCACTTAAGACTTTTAAGCTCCTCCAAGCACAGGCTTACTACAGTATATTACTGCATTACCTCCATTATATACAATACATGCAACAGCTCTTTAGCCCGTTCACCTACTGTATAGCAGATCTTCCCAAGCTTTTCGAGTGTGCAGACCGCTTTTCAATTCCAGATCTTGCTGCGCACACTTTAAACTGCGTGACATTCCTATTCACCACCTCGACAGTTGGATCTGCAAAACACAGCCGTGCCTGTGCATGAACAGTTGTGTGCTGAGTAAATTGCTTCCATGAGACAGTCAGTGCCTCGTCGCTGACTTCAAAGACGGGATGTCGTGATAATTTTAGCCTTAAACCTGATTGCTCATCACTTTCTTCTTTTCCATGGAGCCCCTGTAGTAGCTTCGTGAGCCACCATGGGTCCCCAGACCACAGATTGGAAATCACTGTCCTTTCCAAAGGAGACGTCGCTGCAACTTCACTGAGGTGAAGTTCTTGGTCTTGCCAGTCCATGCTACATTCTTCAGTCTTCAAAGAGACCCAGAGGAGAGGGCATAGCTGTCCTTCAGCTTCTTGCATTGGTCGAATGACCTAGCCAGAAGCTTAACCTTTAGCCCTAAAAATGTCACGGTTTTTACCACGCAGACAGAATGCCTCACAAATAAGCAGGTATTAATTTGAAAGCCATGGTCATTATCAAAACAGGACGAAAGGCAACAGCAGGGCTGCAGGAAAATGCACTGTAGATGTGCATTGTTCTTTATCTTGTCTTCCTTATCTTTATTAATGTGTTCCAAACATGAACATTTCCCCCACACCACAAGACCCCTTCACTCATCCCTCCATTGTCCTCAGCGTCGCACCAGTTTCTATCTAAGGACCCCTAAAAGATGGCCAAATAGCTACAGTGGAACCCCCACTGTAGGGCAGAGCAAGGGTTTGGCTACATCAGCAGTGGCACTACACACCTAACCCCATCTCTCCACACGCGCCACATATCCCAGCAGTCAAAGCTCCATATGAACCATATCAAGATGGGGAGGGTTCCAGTGGTGCCCCATATAATGCCAACACCCTTTACATGCAAGCAGACCATCCAGCAAGAGTCTCATGTGAGAACAGGACATGTCCCTATTAAGAATAATGGACCAACAAGAAGAGACCTGTTTGGCATACTTCTGTTGTAAAGTTTTCAGTATTATTTTCTGGAGATTTTTAACCCAATTGTGAAACCCAGCTTGCCTTTGCTTCCACTTTCAGAGGTGTACCTTTCAAAGGTGTACCTTTTTCGCAGTGAGAAGTGAAACTTTATTGCTTTAATAAATCCGTGAGATGCCTGATATGAGGCCCTCTGTTATTCACTGCAGTTCCTGAATCATGTGCTGTGGGCAGGGGAAAGATGATAATGGAGAATGAAACAGACTCTTTGTCTTTCCTCTCAGCTCTTTAGCCTGATTTTGACATCCAGCTTTAGGAGAAGAATATGTGCTGGATTATCGACACCTTCCTTTTCAGCATGTTGTCAATCATGTTTTCCTCTTTTTTTATCTTGGGATTAGCTTGACCTGACGTCATTGTTTTTCTGGAGTAGCAAGCTCACGTCTGTCAGAGACCCAGCATCATCTGGTTTGCATTCCATTTTCTTCACTGGTGACTGGCCGAACTTATAGCATGTTTTCATTGATGATTTAAAGCAATTTAGAAGTCTCCCAGCACTGCACAGTACTTACCACCACTTGCAGAAATACAACACTTCAATTTTAAAATGATCAGAATTTTTGCATTATGGTGATTTTGTAAAAAAATGGATTTTGTCAGCTTCCATGGTCTTTGTTGAGCATGCTGTGATACTCATGTTCTTTTCTGCAGAGATGTGAGTTTACACTGTATTTCTTAGAAAGGCAGCTCTGAGTTCTAGATTAATAAAAAAAAAACTTTAAATTGCAATTCACTTCTCACTTAGTGAAATACTTTAGCATAGTATGGCTGACATTAAGAGTATGAATTCTTTCTGATGCTGATAAACTATGTACAAAATAAGACTGTCTTCTAACCTCACATTCAAATTCACCTTGTAACATGTGTAACCATTTATGTTGCCTTGTAGGGTAGTAAAACAATCAGAAATTAACAGCAGGAGACTTCAATTGAACTGGATGAAATTACCCCTCTGGAAAAGCCCCCTCATACCCTACTACCCTCCACAGCTATGGAACTGAGGCTCTAGAGAAGTAGTGAAGCCTGTTGCTCACACTGTAGTAATCACACAGGACATGTTCCAGGGAAATAACCTTTATTACACTGTAATTGTAAGCAGATGCTGACTTCTTTCATGAGCCATAATGGGGTAATAGGATTACAGAGTGTTGCCCTCAGACGAATAACCATATGCAATTCACTACTGGGCCTTTATTTTACGATCCATCCTTAACCTGGGCTCAGGCTGCCACTTGCCTTAATAACCACAACTTTGACTTGCTAAAACAGTCTTTGACTTTGACTTTGACTTGCTAAATCAGCACCTGGGAAGTTCATTGTTTTATTTGTTTAATTTACTCCCTATTGCCGAAGATTGAAATGGTTAATGAGACAAAGATGTCAAAGATGCTCCAAGGGATGTTTTGGTGGTCATTGAAAATGCCTTACAGGCTTACACCCCTGTCGGGATCTTCGCCTTAACATGGGACAAAATGGTTCAAGTCAGCCATGGGATTCAGAGTGGGTTCATCAGCTATTTCTACAATAGTTACTCCTATGAAAAGTTACTATAAGGGGATACAGAGAGAAAAGGGGGAACTAAAAGCACACCATCTCAAACCTAGTGTGCAAACCTAAAGACAATATAAGTTGTCTCTAATAATATAAGCCAGTGGAGATTAATGTCAAATCACAGGTCTATTACTAGTTCTCACTAGTGAGTTCATTTATGGTGGGCATTCTCATTAAAGCATAGGTACAGCAACACAACCCTATTTTACAACATTGCTGTGGCATTTTGAATAAGAGAGCATTAACCTTGATCCTCACAAAGGTTAATACAACCTAATTTGCACAAAGGGGATATTTTTAACACCCTTTTCCTAATAAATCTGCCACTTAAAGGACACGCACAGTTGTAGCTTGTTTTAATTTATTTTGAACATCAATGTAATCTTTGGGCTAGTTTAATGAATGTTTGCCTGCTTAGATTGTGCCATAAAACTACACCACAAGACACAGAAAGTAAAAACGCCAGTGATTTTTTCCAGAGCAGTTCAATATCTCTCTGCAACAGTCCCTAAGGGTACTAATTACTTAGTCTTGACACAAAGGTTTCTTGTTTTACTATAAATAATTAAACAACTAGAACATCACCAAGTTTTAAACAATTTATTCAGAAATGTTCTAAATTACTCCAAAACCAAGGAAACAAGAAACAGTATTCCTCATTCATTACTGTGTGTACAAGGGGTACATGGTAAAAAAAGCCCTGCAAGGACAAGGTTTAGCAATGATTTCACTGGAAGCCTTTCGAATGGGCTTTGCTATCTTTATTGATTCAGTAGAAGGTATATGGCTGTCATTCTGAATCTGCTTTCACTTCGTTTTGCTTTAAGCAGAAGTCTGTGGCTTCGGCTGAGTTAATTTCAATTGCAGTCTGTTGTTCTGCTGATGAACTTTTTCAGCCACAGTTCGAAACTTAAATCATTCTTGGTTTCCAAAACTAATTGCCAATGCAGAGCTTTTTTCAGTTTGTTGAGACATGAAACACAGGCTTCTCTGCTTTACATCTTATCACTTAAATGCATAATTCGAATATTTGCATATAATACGGCACTTAAAATCGAATCCACAGACTGTGAGAACAGCCTGAGAACCTGTGATGAAAGTCAATAAGTTCAAAATGCATATTTCTTCTTAATTGCTTCAAATTTTTCATTAACAATTGCTTGTGAAATCCCACTTAGTAACAGAACTGCTTTATAGATATGAAAGTTCAATGAACAATTTTTATACGACTTCTTAAATTAAGTTCCCTCTTAGTTTTTCACTCAATTGCAACTTGAGTTGAAGCAAGCTTCTCTGTCTGTACCCCTGGCAAGGTAGATAGGACAGTAGGTAGTATCATAGAGTCAAAACCTACTGTATTAAAAACTGCCATTTATTTAAACCTAAGGTGTTTAGCACACATATCCTCTGAATTCTCTAAAGGGCATCTTAAAGCCATCGTAAAGCCAAATGGAAATGTGAATGTGAGTTTTTAGGACAACAGATTATTGAATACATCAATGATTAATGTCTCAGCCTAGGCCAATACTGCAGTGGAGGTAAATTCATAATCTCCAGCTGACCAATGGAAGAAGTTGACACTCAAATCCAATTTTAAGTTTGCATCCATTTGGAAACTGTCGTACCGAAGACTGGTTAAGGATCCAACAATATGTTTTGCTATTGTAGTAAATATTAGTTATTAGCTGGTGTGTCTAATATTTGTCTCAGAAGTTATACGATTACAGTGTTTATCTTTTTTACAGACACAATATGGTGCCCACTTACACTGCTCAGGAGTCCGGAGCTATAACTGTTACTCCATAAAAATACATAAAAGCACAGCTCAGCTCAACATTTTCACTGTCCATTTTAGATTTTAGTGGAACAAAAACTATCTACAGCTTGCAGTTGCAACAACAGGCAACTTTAGCAGGCTGGGAAGGGGTTGAGGGAGGGGTCACAGACTGTTAACAACACTGAGTGCTGTTTTATACAAGCGTAATGGAAAATGTTGAAAAATGCAACTTTATTTTAACACATACTGTACATCCTACATATTAATGTGCACTGATCTGTACAGCAGATGTAGCATACGAGTATAGCAGAATCTGATTTATATTGTGCTGTTTGTCCAGTAATTGATAGGACAAATTGACTTTTGCAAGTCTGCCCTTGATGTCAAGCTAATTGTTGGTTCGACGATTCCTCTCTTGCAGTAGATTTTTTTAAACAGATTAAACAAAAATCCCTTTTACTTTTGCCAGCTTTCAATTTTCATATCTCAGTTTCAGTAGTAAATCACAGTGTTGTTTGACATTGGTTACATCTCGTAAACATACATGAAAAAGACACAAGTGAAAGAATAAGGTAAGAGGCGAATGAATGCATAGAGGAAAAAATATAAATTATAGACAAGGACTGCAAGGAGACTCCAGATTAATCCTGATAAATTATCTTTGCTTCGTGAAAAGTGATCAAAATGGTATTTGGCAAGAATCACGTGAATGTGACAATTCTTTAATTCCTTTCCAGAAAGCTAACTTCTTAAATATATACATGACACAAAATCCTCTCTCTTCACATAATCAATGGAGACAAAATTGCCTTATTCTTAAAAACTATGCTAGGTCTGCATTCAATTGCTCAAAATACAGTTAAACGATTTGTATTTAATTTTCCAAATAAATTCCAAATATTGTAAGTTCAAGTGACAGCACAGCTACAGTACAGGAGTAAATTTCTGTTCCAGATTTTTTCAATTGTAATACACAGGAGTAATGAAGAAGTCAATCACATTTAAGGTTTTGGTCTTTTTCAGATAACTTCCCCTTATTGATGATGACCCACATTTCTGTTTAAGAGATATTGTCTAGTAGAAATTGTCAAAGCAGAAATTTGAAAAAAAAAGTGTGCCTGGGGTATGGTACGCCTTTTTTTCACTGCTGAACTTTTATTTTTCAGCTTTTTTAAAATCAAGCTACTGTAGATCATACCCTATGAATTAAATTCTTATGGAATAATTTCTGATTCAGATAAACAGGACAGATAGTTAATATCTTACCCCAAAAATAAAAATATGGTGTTTTAACCTAATGTTATGGGAATGAATTAAAAAACTAGGGTTCTCTAACTTGTCAAGTATAACATCAGTATCAGTTTTCATGAAACTCGTCAAAATATTTTTTTTTAGAAATTTTTTTTTGCTAAATACAGTATTGTCCCAATCTATTTTGAAGCAGATAAGATGACTTTGTTCAAATACAAATGTACCTCCAAAAAACAAGAACGAAAAACTAAAAGGAATGGATGATAATGCTGAGAATGAAATAAAAGCAACACTTCAAGACATCAGAGCCCCCCTTCCTTACCAAAGGTCTGACAACGCTTTGTGTAACGGGACAAGTGGTAGTCAGGGTCAGGCAGCAGTGTCTTTGCAGTCAGCACAGAGCAGGACAGAATTTTACCTTCCCAAAGCATTCAGGAAACTCTGTCCTGAGTCACTAGAACAGCGCAGCTGTTGTCATAACAGAAAAAGTACATTCTCCCTCAAAAACACAAATTTTGCAGGTTCATACTGAACATAAATGTACTGTACTGATCACAGTGAGAAACCTTCAAGAAGTCACAGCAAACATCTTCACATTGTTAGCTAATGGACCCTTTAAAGGACTATGTTCTATCTGTTTGAGATGAGCTAATGAGCTGATGGACAGATGAGACAGGACAAATTAGCTGTTTGTCCACCTGCTGAAGTCAAAGGACTCCATTCCTTTATAAAGCAGATGTTTAAAGTACATCTTTGTTTTCACTCCTGTCCAGGAACTCACTAAATCACAGTATTTATTACTTTTTTTATGTGTTGCCATTAAAAGTCATATAGGGTTCAAACACATGGCAGTCAACAACCACACATTGTGAAAGGGGTTAGAAAAACAAACAAAATTGATATAACAGGATGTCCCCATAGTTGGGGGATTAGCAACTGTCACTATTTTTTTTTTAGCTTACTGTAGCTAAGAGAACCCAGAGGTATGGACCACATCTGTGGGTTTTCTGTGCTTTACAAACTCCGTTAAATCTGCAAGGCTGAGATTAGCTATTTCTTATCTTGAGAGTGTAATTCCAGAGGGAAAGGTGAAGATTGTCTCCCCCCATCCGCCTTTAGCACAGTGACAGTAGAGTGCCCGCGATTGCAAACCAGCCAGCGCAGAGCTTAACCGACAGATTTAATTAACCAAATAACGCCACCCACCAGCCTGCTTCCTAACATCTAATTACTTTTTTAATACTCTGTTGCTGGAGCTGGGTTGGACAAATATTTGGATTTGCTGGCAGAACACCTTGATCCAGCGTGAACTCGGTCAAGGGGACACACAGCTACCCAGATACGGCGGAGAGGGAGATAGTGCAGTAGCACAGGATGGAGCTGGAGAGAGAGAGAAAAAAATCTTAGCCACTTGCTCACCTTTAGAGTTGCACAAGATGGGTATTCAATCATTTGGATTGTGTTGGGTTTTTTTTTGCGAGGGGTGGGGAATGATACTGACTGAGAAGATGAACATTTATAATTGAGGAATAGCTGCGCACATTTGTCTTCATTACTCAGCACTCTGTGGGTGAGAAATAAAGAAACTCCCTGCAAGAGAGGAGAGGAATTCTCCATGCAAGCTCATGATTTCAAGCCTGGTTCGCTGGTCTTGGTCAAATTGATAGCAAGATGGAGATGGCATTTATTAACAGTGATAGTCTCTTGGTGGATCCCAGTCTCAGGTTATCTCTCTGCTAAATGATGCCACACTGCTGGTTGACACCTCTCCTGCGGTTTCACACTGAAATAAGAACACAGCCCGTCCTGGGTCTGTCATTCCTACAGTGGGAAAATGGGAGGGAAATCATTCTCTCACACCAGATCTGAGGATTGAGCAGAAGCCAAGAATGGTTAAGGGGTGTCTTGTCACAGAAGTTTGTCCTAAGCCCTCATACCACCCTCTATTTGGCGAATAAACACTATTCCCTCGATAAAACGTTAATGCCCTTGATCACCACTTCTGTGTGGGGCCTGTGTTTTGATTTCTCTAATCCGTGATGAATATTTACCTCAGAGCAACTGCAGAAAACTGCTCTATGGGCCTGTGTATGCTCTTGGAGATTAGATAGTGCAGGTTTAACTGTGCTGCCAAACATTTTGGTGGGATATTCAAATTTGAGTCTATGTTGTTATTCAGGACTTTTGTTGTTGTTCAGAACTTGTTTTATCAATGATCTAGCAAAACATGCAAAAGACAGATGACACTTTTCGTTATTTGTTTAGGAGATGCATTTGTCCAGGGTTGTCACAGGTTTTGCCTAAATGATTATTATTTAATTTTTTTTTTCATTTATCCGCTTCATAAAACAAATACATTTGCTATAAAGAGCCAATCCAACCATCTATTTGCCATGTTGAAAAACTGGCTTTAAATGTAGATTTGAACAAATTTAAAAACAGAAATATGCACCACTATATGACAGGGAATTATAGCTTTAAAATAGGGTAGACTTGTAATGACACAAAAATGTTTTACCAATAACATAATGTGCTCACTAGCCAAAATCTTAATAATTCAAGCCTAATAATCTGCTGGGAATCTGTTTGTATGAGCAGAGCCTGACATGCATGTAATAATGTAATAATAATAATAATAATAATAATAATAATAATAATAATCGGCATAATTGATTAAAATTATTGGGAGGCCATGATTGGTAAAGGCCAAGTTTGACCATGGGCACAATAGAGTACAACCTGGACAGGAAACCGGTCCATCACAGGCACATCACAGGGCAGACAGACACAAACACAGTCACAGACATGCATACAGTAATACCAGGGCCAGTTTTACCTGAAGCCAGTTAATCAACCAGCAACAGCTAGACTGGGGTTGGGGGAAACTGGAACGTCCGCAGCAAACCCACATTAACATATGGAGCCCAAACACCATGCACCCCAGGGTCAAGTTGAACCCAGGGCCCAAGTGCAAGGCAGCAATACGAACTGAGCCACCGTGCTGTCCTGTTATTAATATTGTAAATAAAACTTACTTCAGTGTTTACTCTGAGATTGTCTCTCAAGGTGAATAAGCACCTTGTCCTGGCAGAACAGGAGGGCAGCAGATCAAAGCTCTTGCTCAGCCTTTCTCAGTAGTTCTTGTCATTTTGTTTGTCACGTCCGTCAAACGTGAAGAACTCAACTCACACCACAGATGTCTGGCCTCTGTCTTGTGTGCAGACACAGAACGCGCACCACAACACTTTGGTTACTTCACAAAACCGATACATCAACAATATTTCCTGTAAATGATTCCATCTTGGTTTTTCTCACTTCCGTGGTTGCAGTCTGACGGCCCAGCGCTGTTTCCGTTGCTCTCTGGCCGAGAAACGCAATACACGATGTTCAGAATGTGTTCCACTTTAAACTAGATGTGCTTGTTAAAATCAGTGGCTTTGTATGGACTTTCATGCCCAGCAGAGAGCTGAACCGTACTGCTTATCAGAGCGGAGGCTTCGCTCGGGGTCCCCAGTTTCCCAGGAAGCTCCCAGTCTGTCATTGGGCCTGTTTGTGTGACACTTAGACCTTTTGCAATGCCAAATGGGCATCTCTGTTCCTAGGGATTAGAGATAAATGGCTGTGGTTAGGAACATCAAAGAGCCCAGATGAGCCTTAATGTACCCTCAACTTGCTTTTTTATTTATTGATGTATCATTGTCAGGAAAACTAACATGTTCTTGCATAGGCTTTGTGGCTTCAGCTCTATCCATGTCAAGTTCTGCTTTTAGCATTCTCTGCATTCTTCTGCAGTGTTCTTTGTATGACATTATTATTTTTTTCCAGAGTGTCATATTTTGGAGGAAGCTGTTTTCTGCTCAGTTTTTCGGGTGCGGGTCTGCTCTCCCCTTCCTGCCATGGATCAGATGGGCACAGCTGCAGAAGTGAAGTGCGGGGCTGTGGACAGGATAAATGCAACACAAATGGAGGTCTAAAATCACTGATTATTTGTCATGAAAGTCCAACTGTCTTTCCAAGGAAGGTTAATATCTCACAAGGATTAGAAGTAGGCCTTATTGTGGATTTGGACTTATTGACTTATCATCCTCCATTTCCTCGATCTGTAATTACTAGACTGCTTCTTCCAAAAGACCCTGGCTTGCAATCAGTTGGACATGGATGCTGTAGAGGACATTAAGAGCCAATGTTGAAGAATGAGTAGAAGAACCCCACCCCATCCCATAGTTAAGGGTTCTCTGCTTACCATGTTTTTAAATCTCTAAAGTAACTTTACACTACAGTATTATATACTGCATTCACAACATGGCAGCAAAAAGAGAAAATTCTTATAAATTCTCTAATAAGACATTATTACCGATAATGCCACATATAAAATGTTTCTGCATTGTTTATAACTAGCCCATTAGTGCAAGGGTAGAAATGACCCTTCATTTTTTCCAAATGACAGATAATGAAATCGCAAAGTTATCTATATAATTTGACAATTATGTTGAGCATTACTCAAATAAAACACATGTGTGCCAATGTCAGTGACTGAGACTATGGATAGGAGAACTGCACGTCTTTGACAGACATTCCTATTAAATAGTGAGGGAAAAGCGAGGGGCCATATTTTGGGGAACTGTACTGCACCAGTCAGGCAGTCTACACAGTTTTGGTATGGAGTCCATGCGGACCTCTAGCCATCTATGAAAACAGTGAGTTTAGTCCACTTCAGCTTGGAAAGAAAGTCCCCTCAATCCCCATTACAAAGGCTGCAGTCTCCTGACCGTGGCAAGCCTGATTAAAATGAAAATCCGACAAGACCAAAAATACCAGCCTCTGCACCCTTCCTGATCTAATCGCACTGTAGACATTACTGTGCTATTCCCAGGCCTGCAGGCTCCCACTGTCCTCACATGCTCTCAGATGAAAAGTTACAAAAGAGCTCCCACTTTCCAGCCATGTGTCAGGACCTCAGCCATCAAGCCCGTACCTGCACCTGACACGAATGATGCAAACCGAATTGCTAATGCACTTCCACAAACACTGAGGCACAGAGAGTCCGTTTCTCGTCTCATATGGAAATTGCCACTGATTCAGACACTACCCCCCCGTACACCCACAACTGCGCCGTGTTCAATGGCCCACTGAACTCCTCTGACCTCTAAACAAATTAAGATGCTGTATGCTCAAAGATAAATGTGTTTAGGAAAAGCAGTGTATCGATAAACAACAGAAAGTCCCTTAATCCAACCCATAAAGCCTTCTTTGACTGCCAGATCCCACGTGGCATTGCTCTCAAACCCAGTGGCTAAATGTTTCCACTCATTGGGCTTGTTTGGTGCTTGTTTGGAGCTCAGTGTACAGACGCCACTTCGCCAGTAAGAAGTAATGTCTTTGGGTAATTGAAGAGCTCATTGTAGAGATGCAGGGGAGTGGCAGCACTGCCTCTGTTTAGACTAGCTCGCTCTCAAGGTGCAGCCTTGCAATCATAGACAATTTTGCACTGAACAAGATGTTTTCTTTCCGATGAAGTGGCGCATTAATTTTTCTGCAGCACAAGGCTCCTCTGTGATTCTTAGTTTCAGTGTTCATACTGACACATTTGACTTGTCAGAGGAAGAATAAATGTTCTTCCAACAGAATGTACCAGATACACTACCTGAGAATTTCTTTAAGATGTGTCTCTCTTAAGAGCAATTACAAAGGAGAGAAAGGATTTGGGCCCTTCTGACACCTTGATCCTAAAGGATATACGTTTGCAGCAGGTGAAGTACTTTGCTCAGGGGTACAACAGCAGTATCTCACCTGGAATTTGAACACACAACCTTCCAGGTGCACATCCAGAGCCCTGACCACTGCTCCACATTGCTGCTTCCAGCTCGCTGTGTGTCTCTTAATAAATTGGGCTCCATCCTGCAGCAGAAAGTGATGTAACGTAATTTCTAAACCACAGTCAATGCTGATTTAGATGGTGAAGTTACCACCCTAACAATTAATTGGATTAATTGTGGGGTGATCATATTTTCCTCTGCTGAAAACAGGACAATTGGCCTTTTCATTTAACAGAAAATAACACAAAGGCCCATTTTTAATATTATTCTAAAAGGCAGGATGCCCAGGACAGGACTGTTGTGGAAAAAAGTAGGCTGTGTAGTCAGAATATTTAAATGTGTACAGCCCTGTTGGCTTGGTTGATTTCATCTTAATTGTCATTTTCTACTTGTGTCCCAGTCTAGTGCTTATGTTCTCTTTTATGCCTTCCTTGTGCCTTGTATTTCTGTGATGGTCATTGGTTTGCCGTGACCTTTTCCAGCAAAAAGCTGCTTTTTTTAGGAAGAACAGATAGGACACAGACCTGGAGAAACTGAATCAAAGAAAAATTATGTCCATACATTTAAAATGAGGTCCATTGACAGCATTAATTTGATAATTGCACAAGACAAGAACTGCAGATCATGGGTTATCAGCAAGCATGCCAGATTATATCAATTGCTGCTTTAAATGTTACACTGACAACGCAGAATTTTCTAAAAATGTAGGGTGCCTATGTAATATCTAAATGTTAAAACTTATTCCAAACAAATGCTGTCACATGTTTATGTTATGGTGTATTAGGTAATTTGGCCCAATTTCTGAATGCTGTCCATTCACTGCAAAGACATGCAATTACTTCTATGTGTCTGACTGACAGCGATCATGGTCTCCCCAGTATTTTTTAATTCATTTAAGAAACGTGATATAACCCACATGATATCTGAAACCCAGAACAGGTTAACTTCAAAGAGGGCTCACAATGTATACTGTGTGTAGAGATGGGAGTAGACTGCACATACCTGATTGTAACCAGTATAACTGTCCTCTACCTTTCACCATTGCTCTGCATACCTGACTCATGCACTCATCTCTCACCCCATATCAGCACTTAATCCTGAAGCCCTGCGCTAACCTGCCCAGTCATTGCCCTTTACCTTTCATTCCCAAGAGATTTACCAACACAGCGTGTCAGAATCTCCTCACTGTCCTTCATCATTCATCGGCTTTCAATGAGCAGAGAGCATATGTACAAGTACCTGGCTACGGTAGTAAGAATCCATTGTCATCTTTCAGAATGAAATAAAATAAGTAAACCATTCCAGAATAGATACCAGTGGCCTGACCGGCACTCCCTTCCTGATTGAAGATGCCTCCCTGCTCCACAGGGACCTGTAACCCTGTCATTTCCAGTCTCTTCAAAGTCACGCCATGTTCTCTCAAAACCCAGGGCCTCATTGGGCCAGCAGAGTCCTCAGAAGACCTTTTCCCACCCACCTGTCTCTATCTCTTCCTCTGTCTCCACACCAGTCTTTCCTGAATGCCTTGTCTCTGCCAGGACTCTCTCCTCGCTGTTCATACCTTTCCAGGGCTGGGTAATCTAGCTCTTGAAGTGTTTTTCACAAGGTACAAAAATAAAAATAAAGATATCAATCACTTTGAGTAAAGCAATTCACACAATCATAGGGGCAACACAGAATTGTTTCAAATCTGAAACCCTGCCAGTCCACCTAGAGCAACAAATACATTACATTTCAGGCATTTTCAAAGCCGCACAGTTTCTCTTTGTTTTGCTTTTTATTGCAATAATGAAGCACAGAGCCCAATGCGTCAGGTTTTTGTAAACCCACAATGGCTGAGTAGATTTCGCATTGTTTTAAAGATGCACGTTTCATGCAGTGGAAAGTGGAAGGAAAAGTCTATCAAAAATTGTGGATGAATTTGGTTTAAAAACCTGAAGCTCTGCCCCTCAGCACACCAGCATAATAACCATCATAATACTGTATATGAACATACTGTTACTGTACATCAGCATTTGGATACTGTACAGTATGTATGCACTGAAGTAGGATTATGATTTTTTAATTGTCATCAAATGCATTTCATTTTTTTTACAGGGATTTGAATTAGCCTATTGAGATCTCTTGACCCTAATTAGGCTCTATTGCATAATCTGCAAACTGCAATAGCAAGTTGCCTAGTAAAATGCAATTTTACAGCATGATGTCCTTGCTCTGAACCACACTCAGTGCCCACTACAGAAATGTACTGTGCTAAATTAGCGAGGTATGCAGGCATTGTCGAAGTGCCATTGTCTCTTGATACAGACAATCGGGGAAATTATCATGTTAAAACAGCAGATCTTTTTTCTTGGAAAGCTTCATTTGAAGAGGACTGGCAATGTTTTTTGGGAGGTTTGAGTTTAATTAATAATTCATAGGTTAAACATTTTTTTCATGTGCATGTTGGCTGTCTAATCATGAAAATGAGGGTGACAACACTAATCAGAGGACCAGGGTGGATTCATTATTTTTTTAGATAGTTTTTTTTCCACATTTTTAATTGGTCTTTACATATTTATATTTTCCAGGATAATAGGAGGAGAAGTTATTGATGTCAACATTATCATTAGCTATGCAGTTGAGCACTGTTTAAATCTCAGATCTGACAGAAATCCAAGTGTTTGTTGCCAATTTGTGGCTCCTAATGGAAGCCTAAAAGCTGTAAGGAGAAGCTGAAATATTTTTTATCTGCCCTGGATATGTTGGTGGTCTCCTTGCTAACCTGCTCTTTGCCTGATTCTTTGACTGGTTTCCCTGATTTGCTTGCAAAATGCCCTTTTAAGGCCCGTATTTACACAGCTTTAATTTTCTCTGCCCCTGCCCTATCACAGGCCATCAAAACAACATCAGCTCCCATCTAATTGTGCAGCAATTTCCCCGAGCAGAACACTACATCAGTGGTCTGCAACATGGTGAAGACCCCAGCCTTTGAAATCCAACCACCATGATATACAGTATGAAAATGCTTATCTTTTTTACATTAACATTTAACATTGCCATCCTAACTTGGCTACACTGAGCATTGAATGCCTACAATCTGGCTGCTTTCTTTCAACCTGTCCTTCAATTAAGTTGGGAGACAAGACCATCACAAATTCAGGCAACGGGCATACCTTCATGTCCAGATATAAACAACATGTACTGTAATTAGGCCTCACTTCCCAGCATTCTTCTTTCTCGTACCTCTCTCTATCTAACCCATCAATTCACAGTTAGAGTGCTCTACAGTTACTCTGAAAAGGTTTCTATCTTCTTTGACTAATGGTCAAGCTCTCCCACAAATACCTGTTATTATGTTCCATATACAGTATGTCAAAAACACTTACGTGAAGTGTATCATGTTAATCTGTGTCCCCTGAACATTGACTTAGGTCCTGTACACATCAGTCTTAAGGCATCCCATTTGTCATTCCCTTTGCATGAGATTCATACTGAATAGAAGACCATGCTTTGTATAACCAATTCAAATGCTGAGTTGAACATGGTAATCTGTTTTGGTGTCCTTTTATCTTGGAGCAGCTTGTCAACTCCAGAGATCTCGATTGAAATCCTGCTGAACTTTGAGTACCTGTACCATGTCGATGACTTGAAATGTTACAAGATTTCTTTATTTCCTCGGATCGAAAAGACTTGCCCAGCTGTAAAAGTTTCTCTAAAGCCTTTGTTACCAGTGTTGAAATCATGGACATCTGACAATGATAAGCTCTGATATTTATAATTAGTTACTCTCCATTCCAGTCACTATGCTATACACCGCTTGCATCATAATAAATCATAGACCGTTATTTATGATATAAATTGCAATCAGATGACTGAGAGCACCAGACCTGTAAGTGCAATGAGAACACAAAAATATAAATATTACAAAAGACAGGAGGCCAATTGGACCATTTAAATTGTTTGGTTGGCTAGCTGCTAATTTACTGTGTTTAAAGATCTTCCTCAGGCATTTCTTGAAAGAAGACTGGGTATTAGCTTCAAACACTTGGCTGTGCAGCTTGTTTTAGACTCCTACAACCTTTTGTCTAAAGAAATGCCTCCTGTTTTCAGTTCTAAACACACTTGCCTGTCGTTTCCATCGTGCTCTCGTTCAACAAGTTTCACTGTTGGTTTTGGAGATGTCTATTGGGTTGATTTTGTCAATACTTTGGGGGATTTTGTGTACTTGAAACAGATCCCCTCGTGTGCTTCTCTGTTCAAGACTAAAACAGTTTGTTCTTTTAGACTAGGGCATACCTTTAAGCCTGGGACGTGTGTGGTCTAAAGCAATATCTTTTTTGCGGTGTGGTGACAAACATTCTAAATGGTCCATTGTATTATAGTATACTAGTGCATTGTACTAGTTTAACACAGCTCAATCTCTTGATTGAAATTGTACACTTTCAATTACAAAGTCTAACATTCATTTGCCTTTTTATTGCTTTCGATGTTGTTTAAAAGATGCAAATGATGTTTCAACATAAATACCCGTGAATGTGGCTTCCTCAAGCCCAGTGCTTCTTATCTTATATTTATGATTTATGTTTTTGCTGCCTGCGTGTAACTCTCTGCACTTGTCTGCATTAAATGTTATCTGCCAGGTGTTTACCCTGTCTTGAAATGTGTCTAATCTTTGTGACTAATTTACTGACTATAGCAGAATCTAGATCACTGATTTAAAATAGGAAAAGCATTAGCAATTTTCCAGTCAGCGGGTCATACCTATGTTAGTTTGGTTAATAGTCTATAAATAGCATCTTTTTTTTCCTGAAGTACCTTTGGTAGAGTACCAGCAAGTGACTCTAGTACATGTACCACATCTGCCATGTCTCTGTTAATATCAATCTAGAATTCTACTCTTTTCGTAGCCTAAGGCATGTTGTCAGGTCCTTCTGAAAATGAGATAATGCTCATTAAATCTCATGTGCCCAGCTTCTTTCCGTGTTTCAATCACCTTATTCACAGCCCTGCCTCGCACATTTAGTACTTTCTATGAACTCTCAGGGGAAGTATCAAAAATGGGAATTTGCTCAAAAAATGTAACTACAGTATGTTATGAAAATCAGGTAAAGTAGCAAGGAGGGTGAGAAGCAGCTTAAGGAAATAACATCAACTGGTTTCCCTACAAAGCTTTCGAAAAGTCCTTCAGCGAGAAACAGGATTCCCTTTTCTCTTTGGAAAGGCTAATGCTAAGTGCTTTGTTTTTGTTTCTTTGTTTTCATTTTTGGCCATTAAAATGGTAGAGCTGCTCTGTGAGTTTCCTGAGCTTGCATTTTTGTTGGCTGGACACGTCATCTGGCGCTGTGTCTTTCCTCACCTTGCGGCGCATTCCACTGAGAGCCCCCGTGGTAGCCGAGACAGGCCGTAAAAAGGGAGCCATCTTGAATGCTGCTTCTTGACAGATCCCATGAAGGCCGCAGCTGCACACATCACCACTCTCCGGAGATGTGTGGGGAATGCACAGACAGCAGCCATGTGAAGGGGGGGAGTATTGTGTGTGTTACTCCTTACTGGGGTGTTGGAGCTTGAAAACCTGACTCCTTCATAAGAACATAAGAAAGGTTACATACAGGAAGGCCTGTCGGCCCAACTTGGTAGTTGTTGATTCCAGGATCTCATCCCAGCTGTTTCTTGAAGGAAGCCAATGTCTTGGCTTCAACCCCATGGCCGGAGAGCTTATTCTAGACGCCCACAACACTTCTAGATTCTTGGTTTTAAATGCACTTCGGTGTACTATCCACTATACCTCACTGTGCAGAAGGGGTCCTAAAATCTATTTATAAAAGAAGTTAGGTATTTTTAACAGCTGTTGGTAACTTTGAATACACATTTTTGCGATCAATAATAACATATTCAGCACAAGCTATGCCTGTAGTATAACAGGCAATCTTTTAATGGTTTCCAAAGTTTCGAATTTCCGTGTGGTGAAAAGCCCAGACAGAAATGTGATGCTATAGCTCATTTTCTCTTGAATTTGACAAGAGATCCATGCATAGGGCTGTTAGATTATGTTCTGAGGTCATACCCAGTGGGATGTTTTCTTTGTATTCCTGTTGCGACGACTCCAACCCTTTCTGTACTGTACGGTATATACTGTATGATGTCTACTGACTTGCTTCTATAGTGCTGTTTTGGCGCCAGTGCTGCCATGCTTTAATAACGTTGTGCTGAGCTGATAGCTGATAAGACAGAGAGCCAAGGGAGGAGGTGGGCCTCGTTCTATGTGTGTGCTGTAAGTGAAAAAGTTGAATTTTTCAGCTCATTTTCACGCTACAGATTGCTGAAGTTGAGGTTCCCAGAAAAATAATGGACAGGCAGATAGACGTCCAGATACAATCTACTACAAGTTTGGTGATGTCAATGGGTCACAGGCTTGATGCAGGTATAGCGTGCAAAGGATTTGCAACCAAATACTAAGTTTTATACTATTTTAATTTACTCTAAGTTAATTTGTACCAATACTTCTGCTCACCTAAAATTGGGAATTTAACACAAAATGTTGTATTATTGTAGAATATATATCTATATTATAGAAATATCCAGAGATAAAAGGTGACATTCTGTACAGTATTTTGCCTCATGTTCATCTTTTCATCTCAAATCTGAATTGCTTGAGTATACAGCAAAAATAGCAATTTTGACTTCACTGTTCTAATACTTACAGTATGGAGGGCACTGTAGGACCATCTGTTTATTTGAATATTTAGTCACTATGCATGCATGCATGTGTAGATGAGTGAGAGCAGAGCTGAGAACTGGCACTAGATTTTTGATTTGAAAAATACCCCTTACCACATAACAGCCTTTTTCCATCTAATCAGAAATATGTGTCTGGTGTGCAATAGAATTTCAGTCTTATTCTAATTTTTTAATATGGTGTTGGTCTTAATGTGGTGTCACTGTCGTAGCTCAATAAGAATTTCTGAAAACTTTTGAGTTTTGACCCACGTTTGACCCAGCCACAAAAAGAAAAATTCAGAGGAATGATGCATCTGATCAGCCCATTCATCACATTCCTACATCGGATGTGTGAAGACAGCTGGTGAAAAGACCAGACAGAGGTTAGGAGAGAAGAGGGCAGAGTTTCTGATGGAAAAAGGTGTCTTCCATTAACTTCCTCTGCTTCTGCAAAACCTGGACCAGTCTTGTTGAAATTACAGCCCTGTTTGGACCACAATCCTCTTGTGAGGTACAAAGCAGAATGGAGAGAGACAGAAAAAGAGAGAGGGAGTGAGAGATTATTTTTTTGAATGTCCTGTGAGTGGTGTATGCCTGTGAACAGCTCGTTGAGGTGAGGATGAGAAAGAGAAAGACAGTAACAGTTAGGACAAGAAAAGAAGACCGTGACCATGAGAGAGCAGGGTAGGAGAGAGAAACTGGATAAAATGGAGAGAGAGGGAACAATGGTGATTGGAGGGAGCTAGATAGCATCTCTGTAGCCCGCTCCCCTCCACTGGCACATAGCTGAAATTTCTCATGGTAGATGTAGGCAGGCAGCGAGCTCAGACCTGTTCCCTGACTGAGCAAATAGCACTGCAGGGCGAGCGAGCCAAGGCAGAAAACTCACAATCCAAACAAGCCACTCTCCCTGTGTGCGACACACCCTGCACAGGGCCCTGCTGGGCTCAACAGGGCAGCCTTGAGCCAACGATTATGCAACAGTGACAGAACACCAACAGCAAAACAGAGCAGCCACAAAAACACCTCTATTTTGGGTAGCCTCCCTACAGGGACCGCACTGGGCATACCTACTTAACATGCCAAATTGAAGTCTTTATCAGAAATGACAAGTGGCAATTCACACTGTGAGATAAACAGATGCCAAATGAAATAATGCACGAGGCAAACCACACAAGATAGATGCTTCTCCTTTTTCACTGCACGAGGTGGCAATGGGATGTATGCTTTGAAGTTATGGCACAATAATGATGCAGCAGAAAACTATCCAAGGGTCATCCCCCATAGTGCTGTCAGTCTGTCTGGTATATTACAGACTCTGATAGTGTCATTCAGGGTAACAGACATAAGGCCAAGATGAGTGATACTAGGCTATAGATGCTATGGGTTAATGCACTAGTAAATCTGAGAGCATGTTTCACATTTCATACCAGGCTGATAACTGTCAGATCATTCTTTATTTTTACCGCAAGCCTTCAACACAGAACTCTTAAACAAATGAGAAAATAATTAGTCCTGTACGTCTGTAGACCAGGTTCAGACGATCACAAAGAGTGATATCGTCTGCATTATTTGTGAGCAAACCGTCCTGGGATTTGAATGAGCTTCATGCTGGGAACTAGGATTACTTATTTTTAATTAAGGCAAGGTAGTCCTAGATAGCTGTTAATGCAATTGTGTGAAACCAAATCGTTGTTATCTCATCATTGCTATATCAGCAGAGTAGCAATGATGTTACAAGGTGGTTATTATTGACTTGCTATAATAAGGTGTATCTCAGCAATGGCTGAGTGTGATGGGATGAAATGTACTCAGCAGAATGACTTTCCAGCAGAACATGAAGAAATGGGAAAAAAAGCCTTTCCCCTCACACCCTGTCTTGCCTGTGAATATCATGAAAGAGTAGGGGACACTTTTTTTAAAACAGGGATGAAGTCAAGACTCAGGTTGTTACTGGAGTCTTTGTTATTTGCAGGTGTAATCATAATTCTTTATAGTCGTACCTTATTCAAATCAGACATCTGTAGAAGCATTTCGACTGGTTGTCTGATGCACAGTTTGAGGATGCACGTTTGGAGATAGATGGTGTTTCCGTTTTATTTGGAACAGACAGAATTCCCTAAATCCCACACTTTCATTCTCATTGGTCTTGTACAGCTTGTCATTTTCTCTTGTAAATTCCCGAAATGCAGGATTGCTCTCCAAAGGCGTTGAGATTTTTTGGTTCATCATCAGCAAAGATGTATTTTTTTATACTGTATATCTGCAAATGTTGACCCCCCCTTTTTCCAACCTAAACCTGATCCTAAAATCTCTGATTAAACATGTGAGCATGCTCTACAGTCTCAAATAGGGAAAAAAGAGAGAAAGAAACTGGCAGTTCTAAATAAATTAATTAATCAATCAATTCAGTCATTCTTTTCTAAGGTGTACACTGTGGTGCTGCTCCCGGAGTTCAGCCAATCAGATTGGAGGAGGTGGGTGTCTCCTTTCATGAAGTGCACACCATTCAGTGTGACATCACACGTCAACTTCTGTCCAGCTGCCTGCTTTAGAGCACAGTGATACCCAAATACACTGCTATCATTCCCGTATTTTTCTCATTTCCTGCATCACAGAGATGATCTAGTGTTACACATTAATGGCTTTGCAGAGCAATGTGATACAGTGTATCTTGTGTTTGATGCCACTGACAGTGAAAGATGCGTTTCAGATTGTTTTGGAAAAGCTTCAAAATAACCTGCAATATCCCTATAGACCACACTGAGAACAACAGGGAAATGGAACAGCTTTCCAAAGGAACTAGAGCTCCATCTGCCCACTTTATCAGGCCTCTCTTGCCTATTTGATTTGGCTTTGCTTTGAAAATACATGTGCTTAGGAGCTTAAGGCACTGAGGCATAAGGTGGGTGTCTGGAAGGGAAAGATTAAGCACTTTGTAATTGTCAGTGTGGCTTGTTATCACTCTTTGAATGCACTTTGCCCCAACTATGCCTTACATGCTATTAAGTATTTCTTTGCCTCCATTCTCCACAGCTAGACTCGTCGTGTCCAGATGATATGTTTGCCCATTTCGGTGCTGCTTGGGGCCTGTAATGAAATTTACTGCCACTTTTCTCTTACGTATTAAAACATGTCATGAGGCTGCTCTTTTCCTCTTTAGTTTTGAACAGTTGTTTTTGTGTTCTTCTAGGTGATCCATTTCACACAGAGATCATTGGACAGCTAGTCTTTGTTCCTTCAGTAATTAAAAACAGGTTTCAGGACTCCCAGAACAAGCTGTTCCTGTTGTTTGTTGCCATTCGTCTTTGCTTTGTGACTCTCATGCTGCTTTTGTTGTTTCGATTATTTGGCTGAAAACACAACAGCGCCACTTTTGAAAAGACACCTCAAAGCCTGCTGGGGAATAAACCTGCATCACTTGGTGATCTTAAGTGCTCTGAAGAAGCATTAGTGGAGTAAATTTCTTTGTCTTTTTCACTCATTCCTCTTTGTGAAATCTATTTGGTATTGTAACTAGGTCAACCTCTTAACACGCCAACAGTTTTATTCTAAATATTTAAAAACACCAGTTACCTGAACTCTACTCCTACCCAATTTGGAATCGCCTGTTATTTCTCAGATTGGGTACTTGTCCCAGCTGGCCCAATAGAGGAGAATAGAGGAGAATGGGCTTTGCATAGTGTTGCCATTGTTTTTCCACACCATCTGCCAGGCTCATTAGTCACTTGACACTCTGTGAGCTCCATAGTGTCTTATAAGAGAGACAGCTTGACATGTCTCCTGCTGACATCACTGCAGGCTGTAAGCATGTGCTTAAAAGGTTCTAGAAGTCACTATTGTGTGTGGAAAGTCAAGGAAATCCCAGGCATCTCTAGCAGACCCAACAAGACAGCTTTTGGCTAATCGTGACATCATCACTAGATGAGTATCCTCTTCACAGCTGACCAATGACATTGCTCCAAATCAAAACAAATCTCTCCTATATAGTGTAAGTCATCCTAGAAAAGGTACTGTTTGAGCCACCTGAGAGTCTTGCCAATAGCAATCTTAACTGAAGAAATGACTGAAGGTTGAGTTGAACAGGAAGTGTATAATGAGGAATTGTTGTCTAAAATTGCCTTGGGCCAGAGCCTTAAGATTTGCCCTCCCCATTTATGGATCTTCATTATGGAAATCCATTCAAAACATAAAAGATGACAAAACCTAAGTCTTGCTAACCTATATTTTGAAATGTGATTTTTGGTTAGTATTTAATTACATTTGCCACAGCCCATTATTTCAAAGTAGATCTGTAGTTCTGTCGTCCTATCTATTGCCCACATGTGCAAGCTGAGGGGGCGTGGAAGCTGAGTGATGCGTGTGTGTTTAGCCATGGAGACTGGCATCTTTACTGTGCTGGCTGTTGGAATAGGTGTAGGAGACCACATCCAGTGAGATCACAAAGTGAGGGCAAATATTTGTCTGTCAGCTGTCTCCCGTGTCAAGCAGTTTTTCAGCAGCAGAGCCCTAGAAAGAAGAGAATTTGAGATGGCTGTGACCGTGTGTGTGTGTGTGTGTGTGTGTGTGTGTTGTGTGAGGCCGCCTTCTCTGCTAATCTCTCAATTGAATGGGAGCAGAGGCTCGTCTCTGACTGAGGATTAAAGAAACAGAGGTGCAAATAAGGACCAGCAGCTGCCTCATCTTGCTTCTGGTGGAAGCCGCTGACCTTTAATGTGATAATGCCATCTCAACAGGCTCCTAAAGGCCTTTTTTTAAAATAAATTATTATAATAATATTTTTTTATTATTGATTATAACAACTCCTCTTTTTGAAAAAAAAAGCCCTCTTTGCTTTGTGTTAGCTGAAAAATGCTTTGAGCTGAGTCATGTGTCTACGGTGTATTAGCGTCATGCAGTTTATTTCAGAAATGAGTCAGATACTTATTTAGACTTTCAGTCTGCTTCCCATATACAGTAATATACCTTCACTAGTGGCCTGACTTTGCTTTCGATTGTGACTGGTGCAGAACTAAGTTGTCCATATCTATTGATTGTAGTCAGCAGTCACAGAGGACAAAAGTGTATGTTCGTATACTCTATTGTGTTGCAATACAATGAAAATCTATCAGGTTTTATAAAATATTGATCTTCATCACTGAGAGCTTTGCAGGCTGTTTTCTTCCCAATTGTGCTTGAGCAAGGCAGTTTGTTGCACTAAAATTAAAGGCACTGTGCTTTTTCTTCTTGATTGACCTGTACAACACTTTCAGTTTGCTAATGGCTGGCAATAGTGGGCAACTGACTGTTTATTAGCTGTTTAATAAGTTGTTTAATAAGCTTCTAACCATTGTCTATCCACTGTTACAAAATGTCCTGCTAGTTCATTGTATCACAAGCTGAGTTGCAGATATTTGAACATCCATGATCAGTAAAAGTAGGCCAGTGTCACTTTAGGAACACAGAGCCAGTGCAGTTATTCAGTCTAGTAGGTAAAGCACGATTTCAACAGTGCACTAATACAGTTAATTAGGGATGCATCTGTCGCTCTTCATCAGACATGCTAGTACTTTAAGTTTTCAAAATCTCAAGAACAAATAGTCCTTAGAAAGCAGTGCAAAACTGGAAATATCACTTGGGAGTAACGAGAAAATAAGGTTAAGGGGCAGTGGAGATCAATGATTTTTATTAAAATTGTTAGAATTCTGGAACATTCATGACAAACATGACTAAATGATGATGCAAGCTCTGAAGTTGTTGACCTGTCCTTCGAGCCAAAAAAAGTGCAGGATAAAACAAACCACCACTTTTTTCCATCCAACCTCCTTAACTCCATGAGCACTTAAAAACGATTTGATAATTAAGTGCTGAAATCATTGGGAAAGACTGAGTTTCTTGCCCAAAATATTTCAGCTTCTGCACATTGTTTCTGGCAGTCAGAAGCCGCCAAGAACTACTGTACCGTACTTTTAAAAAAGACCATACTTGAAATGGTTGACTATAGCAAGTAAGTGAAAATCCAGTCATGACATCTCATTAGTTTTTGTAAGAACCTTCTGGCAGACTTGAACCAACTTCTTCTATCTTTATACTGTTTTGTACACTTCAATTTTTTTCCTTTTAAAAATTCAGTAATCCATACAGTTATAATGTCTTTCTAGGTAAAATTATCAGGTGTCGCTAACTCCAAATTACATTTGCATGCTCTTGAGTCACTGCTCATTGTGATCCAATACTCATCAGAATGTATAATTCTATTTCTTGTTTTTAAACGAAGTTATTCAAAGTTGGTTCCTTCAAAAATAAAATCTGAGTATAAACAAACAAACAAAAACAAGTAAGGATTTTAACAGCAGTTTTTAGAGTTGATCATGCAGGTTTTTCCCATGTCCGTAGACCATATAATAAGATGTTTGCCTTCAAATACTGAATTACTGTACGTGTCACTGGTAGATATTATTCTAATAACTTGTCAAAATCGTGAAATAGTTTTCTATAATATCTTCTGCTTCCAGTTCTGACCCACACTTTCAGAGAAAAACAGATTCTACCTTATAAATAAAGAAATACTGGGATAGGAAGCAGAATAATTCAGTTGTCTTCAGTGCTGATGAGCTAGTTTGAAAGGGTGGACTGAGGTCTTGGAAGTCGTATTAAACTGAAACACATTACACAATTACACAGTTGTGATTTTTTTGTTCATTTTATCATTTTTGCATTAAGAACTGGGAATTGATAACAGTATACAATAAATGAGAATCAGATTTTTATCATGGTTACAGGGCATAGTTTCCATAATTCCATAATTTGTTTTGTTACATTCCACAGTTTCAGGTGCCAAAATTGGGCAAGAATCACTTTTTAAATAGCTCTTGAGTGAGATCTTGTTGCGAGCTGAATTCATTTTATCTAGCTAGAGGTACATAAAATGCTTGTGTAGCCATTCTCCTCTAAAAAAAACGATGACTAACTTCAGAAGCAATTTTTGGCTTTAGAGCCCCCTGCTCTAATGTACAGATAAATGTTTACTGCTGGTTTTTCTTGGATGCCCTGTTGTTTTCCTTTTTTTTCCCCATCTCAAATCATCGTGTTCTGCCTGTTATTTTGGTGCTGCACTGTGCTGTTTGTGTTATCATTCTGTGGTTCCCTTGTGAGTGTCCTTTAATTGGCTTCCCTATCACCATTTGAATCTGAGTGTGGATTCCTCTATTATCTTAAAACAGCATCAGGCTTCCTTCTCATGACACACACCGCTCTCGCTTGGGAATCTCAGGGCACGGCTTCCCTTGTCTCTTAAAGGCACAGCCAGGAGGTTTGTGATTCCCTCTTAACCCGCCTAATGGCGTTATGGCTCAGCTTGGTCTAACTGTGAGGCATGGCAGTTACAACAACTTTACAGCAGGTGGCACTGTTTGCAGTAGGGCCGGCCGGCCAGGAGGTTGATCTACTGTAAAGGTTTTCCAAATGTCATTGAAACGTATTCCATCCCCATCTTTCATTTTAATTCAGTGCCGTGGTGGTGGAAATTAAAAGTTGCTAAATTATCATTACTTTCAAATGTGATAATGTCTTTTGAGGGTGACACTGTTATTTAAGTTTGGATGAGAACAAATTCATCTCTTTTCAAAAGAAACTAAGGATCACCCCACGTACCATTTTAAAAACACCCATCTTTGCAAGATAATAGTGTCCTATTTGAAAGTTTTATTAGAAAAAGTGAATCTATAGACAAATTAGTGACAAAAATTAGTAAGTTTTTAATGCAAATGTTGTTTAATGTTTAATGCAATGCATGTTTTTTCTATAAAAAAAACTTTCAAGGATAGATTAGGAAAATTGTAGTCAAGTATTGTGCACATCCCTGTGCTGATAAATGCAGTATATGCTGATAAAATTGCAATAATTATGTCAGGAGTCTTAACCTCATGTCTGTGAGAGCTACGGGCAGTGCCTTTTTGACCCCAGTTACTGATCTAATCTCTCGGTCTATTAGACATATTTAACATTTTATGCACGTTTTAGGCAGCTGATGATTTTAAGATATCCTAGATAGCATTGCATTTCTGAAACAATCTGACATCAGTTAAGAAGTCTTCAAAAGACTTGAATTAATGCTCATTTAGTAAAACATTTTTTGCTGTGCAGCCTAGAGTTAACAGGTATCAAGGATGTTATATGTCCTTTATGAATCTAAAGGGAATGAATTATAAATGAATGTCACAGATATTTGAATTACGCATATAAATACTATGCATTTAGTTACTGTCCATCCAACCCTTCTCAATCTTATTGTTCGAGGTCTTTAAACCTAGCTAGGTCATCATCTTTAACATTATTAATCTTTTCTGTTGAAAAATTAGCACATATAAGAGTTTATGAATTTATTAGCAATTACAGGAATTATGTGCTTTGTAGCCCTCTCTGAAAAAACAGAAGTGGATTGTAGGTCATGACAACTTTTTCTGCATAATGAATTTATTTAAACAATATGTACAAATTCCTGATATTACATGATAATAAAACAGGTCATGTTTTGTGAACGTGTTTTATTGTGTGATAACATGCCTATAAACATAGTACAACAAAAGCATCTAAGTATAATGCAATGTTTGGAAAACCCCAGAGCCCAATCTCCATCCCTCACACCCATACTCAAAAAGTACTTCTGCAAAAGTCAGCCTAAAAATAACAGTATAAAAGAAAACAAACAAAAGAAATAAAGAAAACTAAGATTTCAGCAGCAGTCTAACTTTGACTCCCAGAAGCAAGCAGTCCAGTTTTTCTCCAGCTGAACGTCTCTGGATACTTGAGTATTTTTAATAAATTCCACCTATATCCAGAACAAAATTGAAGATAGGAAATGAAGAGTCATTCAACCTAAAGTGTCCTAAAATATAGCCATAAGATCAGGAAAAAATATTAAAATACCCAAGTCGCTGATCCAGAGGCATGGGGCTGGAGAAGAACTGGACTGCTTGCTTCCGGGATTTGAAATTAGACTTCTGCTGAAGTCTTCTTAGTTTTCTTTCTTTCTCTTGTTTGTTTTCTTCTGCTGTGGGAAAGCTAACCTGAGCCGGACACATTTACTGTATATAGAGGAACAGATCAGCCTGTGCAGTTTCAATGGGTCCCTGGGTGTCAACCAGTCATGCCTTCACTACTCCTGAGGCTGTCGCACGGAATTCTGGGACACAGGTCAGCAGCTCTCCTGTGGTGTTTGGGTAAGGTGGCATTGCTCATGGCTGGCACTGGGCAGCCTGGCTGTGTACATGGCCATAACTCCAGCACAGATGGCTGTCTCGCAGTTGACTAGGCTTTGACCTCCTGTGTGTCAGCTGCTGGGTGGAACGAGTTGGTGACCGTAATTAAAAGGTGTTTGCGCAAAACCCATTGGAGCGGCTGCCTGCGCAGGATGCAGGTACAGACCTCCGAGCACGGCTCCCCGCTCGGGGTGGGGGCTGTGAAAAAAGCCGGAAACCAGACACCTCTCATGAGCCCTAGGCAAACAGCCTGAACACTCAGCAGAGCCTCCTCACAGGACCCCGCTGAAAGAGCTGGAATCATGTGTCCCCTCTCCCCCGTCAGCACCCCGCCGTGTCCCTGACCGCCCAGCAGACACGTGAACTCTTCATACCTGCATTAAAAAAGCCGAGTGATCTCCTACGTGTTATTGGGAAGCCAGTGTACAGTCCCTGTTTGAGGATGTCGACGTTTCTCAACACGCATATGAAAGGGTACTGCAGAAGTCGGCATGATACCCATTGCACGGCAGAATGACCACATGGCACAAGCATGGGACAGCCAGACAAGAGCGGTCAGGTCCATCATGATTCCTGAACTTTCTTCCGGATACGTTCGGACAAAGGTCAGGCGACTGAAGCATTCAATATCTCCTGTAGCAGTAAAGTGAATTTGCAGTGCAGTGTGGGAATGATTAACATACTTAAGTGTTTAGAAATTGGCCCACACAGAGGTTTTTTTTTCTCACAATCATTTGAAGTTACAAATCCTATTAATTAGAACTATTTTCCTCATTTACTTTGGTTTTTGAGTCATACATACATCCCCTTCACTGGGCTACCTTTCCCACACTCTGTTAGAACTTCGTACTGAATGTGTCGGAGATTATACAGCTGTTTGGTTTCATTTATCACGAATACAGGAGATTAGCCAGCCCTGGAATGGAAACACAATGGGACCATCTGCTTCCTGAGAGCAGACAGATTTGCATATGAAAAAATAATAATAAATAACAAATATAAACAAGCCGATTCCAAATAGCCACATTTCTCTTCTTTATTCATCTTTTGTTACATGCTGAAACAGATCAAGGATGTTCACTGGCCACCGCACGGAAGGAAATATTCATAAAGAACTGTTTTATTCCTTTCGAGGAGTGGAGTAAGTGCTCTCCAATCAAAAACAATTATTGAAACTGCTCTCCCTAGAAAATCAAAACCAAAATCACAGGTGTATACCAAGCATGGTGGTACAGCTTTAATTAATATGACCTTTCACCTACTCATATCAGCCATTGGCATGCAGTATTCCAGTTCTAGTCAAAAGATCGCACAAGCTAATTAAGCTTTTTTGGTCAGCTTAATTTGTTCAATACTAGAAAGCTGTTGATCTAACCCCTTATCCTTGTTAGCAAATATATTCTAACTGAAGTTGGAAAAATGTCTGATGCACAACGGCATGGAGATGTGCAACTTAGATATGTCCTTTCCCAGATGAGGTCCCCCCAAACTAGCCCACCAAAACACCTGCAGTATCTCACACCTTGTGTGCTATTGTCCTGCTCATGAGCATGGCGTAGTGCACATAGACCATATATCTGGAACATCAATATCTCAGAACACTTAGAATGCATAAGACTTCAGTCCAATTCCTGGATCAACACCGTGTGTTTTTTAACTAGCAAATGTAAAGACCCACACAAAAATTTAAAATAAATTAGACTCAAGAGAAAATACAAAACCTTATGATAATTCCTGGCCTAGGATCTGTTGGAATGTCCTGCTGAGAAACCAGAAATGTGCCCAGCTAACTGCAACATGTCTTGGAACAGCACAGTCAATAAATCTCTTTAATTTACTTTATATTATAATTACTATTGTGATTGAAGTTCAACCATAGTGCAATTTAAATGTACCATCTTGCCTTGTGATAGAAGGAATTAATTGATTATTGGAACAAGTAATAGATTAATTCCATGCTGAAAAAAAAGAAGAAAGAAAACACACCGTTTCGGCCGTGGAGCCTTCTTCAGGTGTCAATTGATTATTATTAATTGATTACTGTTCAAGTGCATTCCATTTGTCATTCAGAATTTCATAAATTGCAAATGACATCTTCCTGGTTGCATAACTGGATCATTTGACAAATGAAATTACAGCATTAGAGTTTCACTTTTTGCATTTAAAGTATCTGGTGTTGTATTGGTTATGTTCAAGGTGAATGAACATGGAACTAGGATTAGCAGTTAACAGTTCTCCTGCAATAGTAAATTTGGTGATAGTCATGACTAAACTCAAGCCTGAACTGTCTCTAACCGGAAGAGTTATATTTTTTTGGAGTGTGCAGCTGGTTTGTTAGCACATTTCCAGGGTATGCACACTTTGTTCCACGGCTGTTTGATGGTCTATTTAAAAGTTACTGACTGCATGTCCCTGTGAGATTCAAAGACTCCCTAGTCTCTGCTAGCTGTGTCATGGTACAGTATGTCTGCAGCTTACAGTAATTCTCAAGGGCTGGCACCATGTGATGAAATCTTGGGGGTCTTCACTGTGAGTTTGTCTTACTGTCCTGGAACTTGTTTGAGTGTGTTCTTGAAAACAGCTGAAAAAACAAGTTGAATTTCCTTTTGCACACACAATAAATATCTGTTTCATTATATGCACACAAAGCAATGCAATATATTTGTATTGCACTGCTTTACAGAAGGAAAATTGGCATTCATAATGCATGTGTGGAACATATGGACTTAGAGGCCTGTCATTCTAGAAAGTGAAAATAGGCACATATTGTCGATTAACATGTGATGCTCTGGTACACTTCACACAGAGTGGGTCTATATTAACTTAGTTTTATTTTACCCATTGCATTGCAAATCTGAAACACCACACAATTAGGTCTTAACATCTGGTTTTAAGGAGCAGGGCAGTGTCAAACAGGACATGATGTGACAAAACTGCAGTGGTTCCCAACTCTTAACCCCAGTGCCAATGAGATCTGAATGGGGGCTTTTCTGGTGAAGTCATTTCACAAAAGATAAACAAACAATCCCCAGTTATTCTTACAGGATTATCAGCAGTGCAAGAGAGTATTATCAGTGGCTATTTGTACTGGAGTGGACAATGGAGGGGGTGGATGGGGGGGGGGGTATGTGAACTGGGAGAAGTCTGAGTCTCGTTATGCCAACATAATTAATCTCAGAATCCCACCCTGACATGGCAGTAGCCAGTGGCCACTGTGGGAAACTGGCCTCAGCCAATCAGGGGCCATGATACTGCTGGGTTGCTCAAATCCAGAGGCTGGAGCCTAGGGATTAGAGGTATGTTTTTTTTTTTTACACAAGGAAATTGAAACTGTTTTTTGCCTTAATTTTCCATTTAAAGATCCGCAGTTGAGCTGTACAGCTGTAAGATGCTTCTGAATTTTTATTGTTGCATTCCAGTGCCTTTCTCAGGCTCTGGTTGGTTCGACGGTATTCTCCCCTGGGCCTGTTTCTGCCATAGAAAACTATCTAGACCAACTCCAGACTCAGATTTCACAATTACTTGAATAACACAAGTACCAGTCCATTTGCTAGTATGTGAGAACAATGAATAATTGAATGTGTCAGAATTGCACCTCCCACACAAACACACCATATTATAAATAACAAATAACATTGTGTGGCAGCACAACAAAGAGAGGCAGAATGCTGTTGTTTGCTGTACTTTTCCATGACACCAACACAAAAGGTTTGCAAGAAGTAGCTCTCTCAGTAGGCATGATGTCATGGGTGACATAATTCTTTTTCATATCAGTAAAGCTCGTAGTTCAGTAAGGTTAGAACAGTACAATATCCAGTTTTATATCACAGGTAATTAAGCTAAAAGGGCATGTTGGGATTTAACCGTTTTGAATGTTCTGCGTAGTATTGAAAAACAAAAGTTAAAGGTGCTATCTGTGTCGTCTCCATTTTCTTTCTATTGAGTTAGTTTGTTTTCGTCTGTCCAATTAAGAGCTCCCTGACTGATTCCCTGTCATCATTATTTGTCCAGCTGTAATTAAAACTGCCATAAACAAAATGAGAAAAGGCTTCAGTAGAAACTCCATAAAGCAGAATGAGAGGAAATGACTAGAGGAGTTAAATGGGTGATGCACAGCTGTGCCTCACTAAAAGACTAGAGATTTGTGCAATGCTAATTTGCATCCATCCTTAACAGTTCTGAACAGCTGTCTTGGCAAACTGTATGTGCAAATGGACCCATGAGTTTGCCATCAGAGCTAGTCAGCGGATTGCCAGTTGTTGCAGTACATTTGATTTGGACCAACTTCTGTTTATGGTCATTGTGGAAGGACCAGTCTTTCATATTGACAACTGAGAAATACAA
Source organism: Lepisosteus platostomus (assembly GCF_059453375.1). Lineage (NCBI taxonomy): Eukaryota > Metazoa > Chordata > Actinopteri > Semionotiformes > Lepisosteidae > Lepisosteus > Lepisosteus platostomus. The sequence goes on from NC_142613.1 coordinate 6,128,845, forward strand.
TTAACTTTATTTTGAATGATTATGCATGATTTCCCAGTTGGGTGGAAAAAGACAAGACTTTGGCCCTTTTTTAAGATATTATGGGGCTTAGTAATGAGTAAGAAAATAAGTCGAGCAAACCTATAAATTATCCCCTATATATACTGTATATATTTCACAATCAGGGAAGACTTTGCCACTTACCACCTCGCAGTGTCGTGCAAATCTAACACTGATGCACAAGTGTGTCAGGTACACAATGATGATGTTTGCTCCATGAGTGACTCCTGTATTGCTGCTTGGACCTTTTCACTATCACCAAAGCTCAGGCTTCTTGGAACTTCTTCCATCAGGTTGTGTGGATCATCTCCAACATCTGAAATGTTCAAGTCACATCCAAGAATCAGAAAACTGGCGATGTCAATCTACTTGGGGTTGAAAGGATGATGAAACCTCCATGTGCTCCTTATATGTACAAGACAACTAAGGGTATCACAGGGCATTCACCCCAAGCTCATTCTGCTGCATGAATGCATGGCCACATTAGTCAGAGCTACAGGTACAGTGCAGTACATTAAGGAGCTTGGTTGTGAGTTATTAGCCCATCCACCATTGCCACTGTTAGTCCAGTTTTCACACTGCAGGATGTCCGTTTATTTGCCCTAATGTAGGACCTCCTCTGAGGTTTGCAACTTCAGTGACAACAATGTAGTTCAAGTGGCAGTGCAGGAATGATTCAAAAGATCAGCTAACATCTTCAGATTATCACGGCATTTGTAATCCTATGAAGAATCGTTTGGTTAAGTGTGAATATGTACATACAGTTGGGGCATTAAGATTAAAACCAAAATGATCTGTCCCATCCTATGCACTTGATGGAAAATCCACAAATTTACTTTACACAAATTGACTTACCCTAACACATGCCACATTCTGATGAACCAGACAAAGCCAATCCCCTAATTTTAGTAATCGACAGCTATGTAAGATTTCCTGTGTTTCCTGATTTTAATGATATTCACAGAATAATACAGTGTTGATAGAGTTTGTTTTTACCAGAGTGCATACTTTTTTTGTTTTTATTAATACTAAGCAAGGCATTTTTATTTTTAGAACTAAAACTGACATTCACATACTGTGGTTATGCTGACATACTTTCCTGTTCAGCAATCAATTGAGCTGTAGAGCTAAAAATCTTTTCCCACTCATTTTAAATTATATGCACAAAAACAATGACTGAGGGAAAATACCGCAAAAAGAATTGCAGAATTAATGTGATCTGTGGAGGTTCCATAGATCCATCTGGTATATCTGGTGTTTTTCAGTACATAAGAACGTAAGAAAGTTTATAAATGAGAAGAGGCCATCTAGTCTGTTAGGAGTTAAAAGATCCAAGGATCACAATCTGTCCATTCTTGCCAGGAAGTCCCACAATCCATTAGTTAAGGATTTGCCTGTTGAGTGTGGATTTAACTGTGCTTTCCACTTGTGTGTCTGCTGGATTGTGTTTTACTGTTCATTCTGAAGAAATCCACTGGGTTGCCTTTATCATTACTCTATAGGATTTTGAATTCTTGTGACAGAAAAAGGTTCAGTTCCTTTAGCCTGTAATAAGATCATTCCTTTAAGGTCTGAAATGCACAGTATGTGGTTGCTCATCTGTGGACTAACTCCAGAGCAGCAATATCTTTCCTAAAACATGGGCTATCAAAATGGTACACCACATTCTAAGGAAGGCCTTACATTCTAAGGAAGTGCCTTACTTACTAGAATTTTAACATAACAACTCTTGATTTAAATGCTATTAAATTGAATTGAATAATTGTATTTATTACATACCCTAGCATATTGCTTTCTTATATTCTTTGGAAGGTATAAAACTGTGTCAGTATAAGCTCCTAAATGTTTTTAGGTAAAAACATTATCATAAATAGCTCAGAATTTCCCATTTTGTATTTACATTTATACTCTACATTTTTAATACCTGAATCTACAACTCTGCACTAGTTTATATTATTCATTTGCCAGGTTCTTTGCCCATTTTTGATCAAATTCAAGATTTTTCTCATTTTAATCTGCTGCTTCTAGAGTGTTTGCTGACGCTCTTAGTTTGGTATCATCTATAAACTCAACTAGCTTACTAACTACACCAGAGTCTAGATCATTGATATAAATTAGGAATAACAGTGGTCCTAATACAGATCCTTGTGGTACTTATTTTGAAAATACTATAGAGAAATCATGCCTTCAGAGTGACTCAAGCAGCAAAGATTGTAACTCATAGTGTCGTTGAGTTCCATGGTCCTAACATCACCTGTCTGAGTCTGGGTCAAATCAGCAGCTGACAGTGACTGGTGATTTCTATACCTGCAGCCCACAGTGGGCTGAACAAAACCAGAGCAAGTTTGTGATTAGACTTACGGGACTCTCCTGCTCTTCCAGCAACAGTGACTCCTGTAATGTATAGACTTACCGTGACTTCAGGGATGATATGTTTCTCCTCCAGTTGCTGCTTCATGCTTTGTAAATCACCGTGCAGCTTGCAGTCAACTGATGAACGTCTCAGCTGATCAGTGTAGGAGTAGTCATAAATAAGTTTCGATTCGTTGGTATTTGGGTATAAAAATAAAAATAATTATGGATTTCATTAATTAAAAAGAAAAAAACTATAGTAATTCCCCTCTAACCAGAATCTACATAGATAGACACTCAGTAAAATCTGTTATTTAATAAAAATATGAGTTTTTTATTCTTCAGTCCGAATATATAAACTCTCAGGAAGTGACGGGAAGTTCACACACTCCATGTGAGCAGTTTGAGAAAGAGAAGTTTAAAGGTCCTTTAGTGGTCATTACTCAGCCCATTTTTTAAACATCCTGCCCAGACAGAATCATTTTAAGAAATTGAAATTGTGCCGTCACAGCTTGATCTCCGTTTGTCCAAATAGAGCACAGTAATGCACATATAGCCTTAGGAATCCCTCAAACCTCAGTGCGGCCCACGCATCAAATGTGTGCTCTCAAAGATTTCTCAGTTATCACAGATCTCAGTAAAATTCATTGGTGTCATATATACTGTATTATAGGAAAAAGGAATAGGTTTATTCCATGTTGAAAGGAGTAGAAAGAAAACACAACGTTTTGGCTGTGGAGCCTTCTTCAGGTGTGAGCCTGTATACTGTATAATGTATGTGATCCCCAAAACCAGGCTCTTCAAAGTTAGTTTTTCAACTTAAATAATTTACCTTTAAAAAAATCTTTAAAAGAGAACTTTAAAGAAACCTTACCTTGTATGGAGTCACCAATTATTTTGATTGTTTGTGGTGAAGCAAGCTGAGGCTTAGTCAGAGCCTTTTCCCTCACTGGAGGCTTGATTGACTGATTAGACTCCTGTGGAACGGAATTCCACAGGCAGAGAAGTGTCCATCTGATTGGCCCTGTGCTTAATTGGACATTCCTCAGAAGTAGCACCAGTCAGGTGCAAAGGATAGGGTACTGTGTCTGAGCTCCTGCAGGTTAGGGAGGGAAAGTGTTAGTGGCCTTAGTTGTAAAGCATTTTAATGGCATAGGGGTTAAGTCCTGTGCTTTAACATCAGCAGTCCTATGTTTAGTTCAGGTCAGGTTTTTGGTGCTGGAAAGAGATGAAGACTTCCAAGGATTTTTTTTTTGTTATAGATTAGATGGATTTACAGTAGAATAGATAAATGGGTCTGGAGGGAATTTTGCATGTGTTCTCTAGTGCAAACTGTATTCCTGGATTGATTTGAATTCTCCAGAGTCTATATGGTGTGGTAGACACCATAACAAGTGTCTTCCAGTGCAGGGAAGGATGAGCCCAGTTAGTGTACCAGTGGTCATAGAGATGGGACAGCTTTTTTTTTTTTTTTTCCTCCCCCTGGTAAATGGGAGATGCCACATGGATGGGAGAGCCTGGTTGACCATTCCAAGGAATGAAAGGAAAGTCCTTTTGTAAGGAAGAGAAATGGAGAGGGAGGTGCACATTGTGGATATCCGTGCCTGCTCTCTGTGAAATAGAGGACTGAAAAGTTATTCCATGTGAGACGATGTACTAAAGATCATTTTGGGGAGTACAACCTCTGTGAAGGCTTTTTTTGGGGTGGGGGGGACAGAGCAGGCATCTCTGAAAGGGGGCTGGTAGTACACCGAAGGAGTCTTGAGGGCTTTTGCAAGCCAGCAGTAATGGATCACTCTAACCTGCACTCCCAAAGTGGATGATATGCTGGTTTAGGGCTACAGTCTGTGGCTCTGGGAAGTTGACATTAATCACATTATCTGGAAATGGGATTTGCCAGTTATCTGATGGTGGATTCATGACTGACTCCTGAACTACATAGGGGGGAGAAGAAGGACCTGCAGTTCTGCCCTCCTGAGACGTCCACCTGTCTGCTGGTCAACATTTGACACTACAAAATCTGCTCATGGTTTGCTAGGTGTACTCTGTCGCTTGAGCAGTCCCAGTCTGGATACTGGGGTCCCTAACAAGCTACCAGTGATGGTGAAGATGATACCCTGGCCTCTTTCAAGAAACAGATGGTTGAGATCATGTGATCAATTATCTACTAACTACCTAATGAACTAGATGGGTCAAATTGCTTCCTCTTGTTTGTGACCTTCCTTACGTTCTGACTTCAATGAGACTCATGCTGAAAACATGTAGACCACAGGACCTTCCCTGTGCTCTAAGCAGGTGCCTTTACTGCTACCCTACATGGAAACTTGCAGTCTAGCAAAGAACATTTTCTGGGATTACAAATAACCTATAATCTGGTTTAGGGTTGGGTGTAGATCTATGCTATTGATAGCATAGTTGCTAAACAACGTGTTACTTTACATTAAAAGTTTGACGGGACATTTCCCGTTACCTTTTTGCTACAAGCAAAATTAGAATATGGGAAAGGGGAAAAAGGGTGTGGGAGAGCACGGTAATTTTATAATTGTAAAAAAATAAATCAAAAGGGATGTAAAAAAGCTCATCACAAACCCTTGGTGTATATTGATTGTTCTGGAGGGCCATGCTCTCTGTAGTTTACAAGGTGTTTTTAAAGCAGCAGCACCTGAAGAGCTAGGAGATGCTGTTAAATTGGGCCGTTAACCAGCTGGTTTCTCTGGAGAGGTGAGCTGGAAAAGCCTTAGATGCACCAGCCCACTGGACGTTCCTGGTTTATATCATTTCATACTATCTATTATGGACTAGGATTTCCTGCTAAGATCAGTGTAATGCTGGCCTTACTCAATATGTCTGTATTGTTTTATAAATAAAGAAACTATGACTTCTAGGTTTCAGTAAGCATAAGGCCTTCCTGCCAGAACTTGTTTTAAACAGTTCGGTAGAAGTATATCTTTACCATTATTGGAACATGATCTGACAGATGATTTAATCTCTTGCATGTAAACCAAGAAATCCCTCCTCCTACAGATACCTTGGCTAAGTAAGCAGTCTTAAAATTGTGCCTGTGTGTGTGTAAAGCCTGTGATGTCTTGTATATAATGTTCTTGTGCCCTATGTGACCTAGAGGGGTCCTTGATGACTCTGTATCTCTTCTGGAATATCGGTCTGCCTAATGATGGATGGATAGTCTTTCATGATTATTGTACCAAATCAAATCAAAGTTTATTTATCAAATGCACAACAATACAGCGCGCAACAGAAGTTGCTGGCAATGAAATGTCTTTTCTGTGAGCTCACAAGAATCACAAAATTAAGATTACAAAAATAAGGTTATATGATAATAGATAATGTAATAAAAATTGAATAAAACTCAATATGAATAGAACTGCTATGTGTCCAGGGTGTATACAATATATTATGCAAAGGAACAAGTAATAGGTTTATTCTATGCTGAATAAAAGAAGAAAGAGAACACAACGTTTCGGCCGTGGAGCCTTCTTCACACCTGAAGAAGGTGAGCTCACACCTGAAGAAGGCTCCACGGCCGAAACGTTGTGTTCTCTTTCTTCTTTTTTTCAGCATGGAATAAACCTATTACTTGTTCCTTTGCAGCCTACGCATGCTGACGCAGCTACCCACCTGAACTACAATATATTATGTCCAAGTAGTGCAGTATGCCGAATACAATGAAAACTTTGTGTCCATGTTGCTAGTACGTGTGACTTGCTAAAGGAGCTGCAGGTTGGCTATTTAGCAGTCTTATTGCCTGGAGGTAGAAGCTGTTCTGTAATCTGTTGTACTTTGACCGAAAGCTTCGGTACCGTTTACCAGATAGTAGGAGAGAAAACAGTTTGTGACTGGGATGACTGGGGTCCTTGAGAATGGACCTGGCCTTCCCAAGACATCTAGCTGGGTAGATCTCCTGAATGTTTGGTAGCTCACAGCCAGTAATGAGCTCCACTGACTTCCCCACCCTCTGCAGTACTTTGCGATCCCAGGCGGAGCAGCTCCCATACCAGGCAGTGATGTACTTTATCCTGTGATGATCTGCTTAGTTCTCAAAGCTGATACAAACCAGGCAAACATGCACCTTCCTGCACACCTGCTCTACCCACTGACTTGCACATTCAGCCACTTCCACACGCTGTTGTTTTCTAAGGCCAATTTCTCCAGAGGCTAAAGCCTTCCAGTATGTTTTTGGACCTAATGAGGAAGTCCCCATGAGCATGGGGGAAAACATACAAACTTCACACAGATAATTATGTCCCTTCAACATTATTTGTGTGTCCATCCTCTCACGTGGTAGTGAAGATGTTCATATGGGTTATGAAATGCTCTCAGGCTCCACTTGGGACATTCTGTCAGCAAAATAACTTGGAACCATAGACTGCCCTGTTCCTGGGCATTCAGTCCCATTGCCTGAGGCGAATCATTTCCCCCTCACATTAACCAATGTAATTACCAGCCAATTAGATGTTCAGTACAGGGTACAGGGAAATGGATGTTGGTAATTTGCGGCATCTCAGAAATGCGCCTTGGTGTCATTAAGATGCTACAGCTATCATGGTGCCCCGTTATTAAACACACAGCCCAGCTGGACAGAACACTCTGCCATAGTGTTCATGTATGTATACACTGCAAATGTGTTAAAAAAAGCTCAGGAGCTTCAATTTATGTATGATGATTAACTGTATACTCTAGTCTACTATGAGTGTCTGCTACTGCTTTGACTTTTATTAATACAGCTCAGTCTGGGTGAAAAGAGCCACATCTTTAAATTTAGCAATCTTTAACTCAGTCTCTGAACAGCCTCCTATTAATCAGGTTCTTCAAATGCTTGATCACAGCATTAAGCTAAACTATGCGAGAGCAGCCAATGTTAGGTGCTCTAGCTAATTCATGACGTGCATCTGTTAAATTTGCTTGGCTTATTGACAGGGTGCTACATGTCATTAACGTCATTTGTGTCTCTCTGCAGATTCTGAAAGCTAAAGGGATACTTTTTTGGTCTATAAAATTCACATACATCCAGATTGACAATACAGAATGTTCCAATTTCAATGGAAAATCACTATAGAATTGTGTTGCTGCAAAAAGGAGGAAAAACACTGAATTAAAAGAACAATACAAAGTGTTTGCTGCTCAGCAATATTAATAGTGCAATGTCTTATACTGTATATCAGATATGCAGCTGAAAGATCAAATCACTTTCAATTACCATGTTTCCAACTCAGGCGCAAGGCGGGATGTACACTGGGCAGGACACCAGTCCATCACCGGGCACACACTCACTCCAGGCCTAGGATTTACAAAAGCCCCGGACTGCGAGAGGAAACCACAGCACCCAGAGGATACCCATGCAAACATGGGAAGAACATAATGTACAAGCTCCACACTGAAAGCACTCCAGGAATTAAACTTAGGGCCCCAGCAATGCTAATCACTGTGTTACCATGCTCCTCATATATTTTATTTTAAATCTATGATCTATTAAATTAGACATATACTGAAAGATACTACAAAAATAGCCCCTTTTAAATTAATAAGTACGATAAATGTACTCTCTCAGGTTGGAGAAAATTATATTCGTTTTAGAACTGCAGTTATTCAAAGTAGACTACATCACATCAAATTGAAGATGTATATGAAAAAACACAACCTGACTTATTATTGTTAAGGGAGCAAAGTTAGGATTGTACTATTTGTTTTCGGCCTTTGGCTTAATAATGCTAATACTGTATCCAGCATGCATTGTCATGTCATTTCCTCTCAGCACGCTGAATTCTTTTTATCAATTCTTTGCTCCTGGAGATGCTTAGCCAACATTCCTCAGAACATCCTTCGCAGGAGGAAAGGATCCCTCCAAGGAGACAAAGCAAGCGTTCCAGTAAAAAGAGGATATGTGCATCAAATTCAAAGGCAGTTAGCTGGGCTGATCCAGCCGAAGCGCTCCTCCAGTTGAGGCTAGCCCTCTTGTCAGGTGTGGTGAAGCTCAGTGGCAGGAGCTTCTCTGCCCTTCCTCAGTCCACCGCTGTCCATTGCACTGGTGTACACATTGTACAGGAGTTACTGCTGAGTGTCAGGGCCAAAAGAAACATGAATCTATCTATGTGTTAGATAAGAAATTAACAATCCTCAAAATGTTGGGAGTTGGATAAACCAGACTGTAACAGATCCCCCTTGAGGCTTGAGGGTAGCTGAGCATTGGGGAGATCTGCTACTTTGAACCTGTGTAACCAGCATTAGGCAACTGAACTGATTTTTGTTGTACTTGAACCATTTTAATGGTCACACAGCCCTTTAACTTCTCCCCTTTGCTTAATCTTGACGAACGTTAGGGTTGAGTAGTAGTGGAAAACCCTTTCCCAGATGATTCCGTTTGGCTGACCTTGCTTCTGTCCCATTGTCTCCGTACAGGCAGATTAATATGGAAACAACCCAGACTGCTATTCTTGTGAGCTCCCGTCTCTCAGTAGAGTATACTCAGTACAGCACATGTCCAGGAGTCTTCCATCTCCCAGACAACCCACTCCCAACCTGGGGAGCTTTCAGGCTACCACTTCTAACCATAAGTCTCAGATGTCTCACTACAAGATGGAGCTTCCCCTGTCTCTCTCCTGAAAGCACGTGGTCAGACATCTGTCTTTCTCTCCGGCACCTCTGTTTGCTCCCTAGAACAGGCTGTCTGCTGTACTGGGTATCGATCAATCCCCTCTAGGGTTGTGCATGGATCCTGCCCCTTCTGAGGTTAGATGGAACCACAGTGCAGAGTCTGGTCCGTCACTGTCCCCTGAACAGTGTGGGTCTAGCTAACCATGAGCTGACCATTTGAGTCTCCCCGTGAGCTCTGATTCCTGCTGACACTCCTGACAGTGAGGGACTGACTACACTGAGTTGACCATCAGAGTCTCCCTGTGAGCTCTGATACTCACTGACACCCCTGACAGCGAGGGACTGACTACACTGAGCTGACCATCAGAGTCTCCCTGTGAGCTCTGATACTCACTGACACCCCTGAAAGCGAGGGACTGACTACACTGAGCTGACCATCAGAGTCTCCCTGTGAGCTCTGATACTCACTAACACTCCTGACAGCGAGGGACTGACTACACTGAGCTGACCATCAGGGTCTCCCTGTGAGCTCTGGTACTCACTGACATCCCTGACAGCGAGGGACTGACTACACTGAGCCGACCTGGACAGCTAACTCACTAAATCTTAAAGAGGTCAGGCTTCACACAAGTGATGCCAGCTCCCAGATAACCTCATGCTACTGCATGTTGTTTATTAATGCATGCCAGCTTGTATCTGGACTGCCTCTAACCTTCTTCTGGTATTTTAACCCCTTAGATGACACTCCAGATCTCACTGCCCTATACAGCAAGAGGAGCAGGGACTGTGTTGGTTGACTGTGTACTTCAGTAAAGATAACCATATGTCAGTGTATGGATGGATGTTGGTTCAGATGTTACTGGAAACTCATCTGGATTCCTTGCTCATATGGTGTACAAATTGATGTAAGAGTTTAACCTCATTGGTCCACACAAATCCAGTATGGCCTTTTCCTGAAAATGTACTGTAATAAATTTGGTCAGGTCTCTAGCTGCAAGGCACTGGAGCTGAATCTGGTACCCTGTTCACTCCTTCCCAGGCTGACATTTAAGAGATGATGGATTGGGGAGGTAATTTTAAATTGTAGTACTTTTACGAAGAGATTTCGGAGGTGGATAGTGATTAATAAGCCACTGGAACTTAGGAAAAACACATATAATTGCTTCCATGTGGCAGAGTTTAGAGAACTTTGTTGACTTTTCGGGGCACAAGGACCAACTACCCCATAACAAAACAACCCCCCTCCAACACCTCAAGCCATTAAATATAAAAAATTGCATTATTGTTAATAAGGTTTTATTATTTTTGTGGTAATGATAAATTGTATGCCTGTTTCTCTGCATTACAATAGCAGGACCTTATCATTTGTAAAGTGCTAAACCACAGGTTGACGTATATTGGAAGCACAGTTCATTTATTTTTGGTATTTATTTGTTTTGTGTTTTTCTCTGTACTCTTGAGTTACAAGGTCCGTGCAGTAAGTGCATCACAAACCTGCTGCAATGGCCTCACTCCCCTGACTCTCACAGGGGACCCATGAGGTTGTGGTTTTGACTCAGCCGTTTGGTTCTGGGGGTCAAAGCAGGCACCATTTTCTATGTTGTTTTAACCCAAAATTTTGTTCTTCAGCAGGACATTATGGTCCATTTGGGTTCTGTGAAGGAAAAGCCCTTTTAATGAACTGTAATTAAGACACAGAATTTTCTGTCTGTTTATAAACATTACTTCATCATATTGGTTTTAACCCGCTTAATGCCATACAGGCTTTTAAACAGAATCAGTGGATCTATAAAGAAATGGAATTAATACAACCTGTTTACGCGATTTCCTCCATGGAGAAAAGCCGACAGAGTAAAGACGGACGGAGCACCCCTGTATGAAGAGCATAATTGTATTGTTTCATTCCTAGAGACTGAAACTCTTACAGTGCATGGACAATCACTATGCTTTTGGAAGCCTCAATGACTCAGAGAGTTGTGAGTCGCTGAAGCTTTGGGATTAAATGGCAGGTAAATTAACTGGCGTCTTCTCAGTCCACTTAGCTGTACTTTGGCATGGTGCTTATCGTTTGAAGGCTGTTTTCCAAACTCGGGATTTAAACTATCTCCCCTATTCGAAACTTGCATTGTTGACTTTTTTCGGGCTAGGGGGTGTTGTATGTTTTCACGGGGTTGGCTTGCACTTTTGTTCTGGAAGGTGTTCTGGAAGCTGTAGGAGGGAGTGAGCAAGACCAGTACACAAACGACTAGTGTGACCTGCGCATAGCAGGAATGAGAGGAAAGAGAATCCAACCTGTTTCTTATCTTGATCAGTAAAATAATCTAAACCCATGCCTTAGAATTCACTACAAGCTGAATGTTCCACACAGTGCCTGGAAAAGTTGACTCCCAGAGCTCTTGGACTCTTATGTGCCGGATGGGCATCCCAGCTTGGAAGGCATGCTGGCTCGAGGGACAGTGCCACTGACGCATGCTTGTGAGACATTCGCTGGTGAGGCCTGCAACCTCCTGGCCTATCCAGCCTGTTATGTACGGAATGCTGTGCTAACCGCCGGCCTGGCCCTCCACACAGAGCCTGATGACAGCCTACATCATCGCCCTGCCACCTGCCTGTCACCAGGGGTGTGTTATGCTACATTTACCTTCTGGCCCGGGGAAGGTTAGAATGAGCACAGTAATCACATATGTATTGCACACATACTAATTCATGGAGATACAGTGTAGACACACACATCCACATTCGGACTGAAGTTGAGAGCTACAGTGCACAGGCATTCAGATGCACAAAGATATAGTTCATAAGTGTGCAAGCATGTGCTCTCACAGTGATGCACAGTGATGCAATGAGATGTGCACAGAGATGTGGGACAGTTGCATGAGTTCACAATGGACACACTGTGCTGTATGTCCTCATGAAATCACATCTTATGCTGTGACTGGGTCATGTACAGTATCTTACCTCGTCGAGGGAAAATTCTAACTGCCTTGCAGCCCCTAAGTGAAATGCTCCAAGCACTGGAAAGTTATAGCATTCCAAACGGGGTAATTATAATATGTCCTTTTTGCCCTGCCAGAGGCAATACGTGGTGTCTTTTCCCCAACAGCAGAGGCCAGTTTCAGTAATTTGAAGATGGTCAATTACAGCAATTTGTAAAGGCACGTGTGTTTCATATTGTTCTGCTATGAATGGTTTCCAGATTTTTTCATGTGTAGCTTAAACCAATTGACTTTGTAGACCGTGATAGAAAAGATTTAGATAGAAGAGCTTTTTAGAAAAAAACTCAGTATACAAAACTATGCTTAGAAGTAAAACTTTTCTGAAAGCATTCTCTTGGGCAGAAAGCATTGAACCCACTCATTTCAGCCTGTCAGGGAAAATTGCTTCTCAAGATTCTGCACCAGGAAGTGTGCTAAGGGAAACCAAATACCGTTGCACGGTCCACTGAGGGTCACTGATGAAGTGTAGTTGACTAAGATCTGTACCGTGACATATTTCTTCTATGATTCTCCTCTCTAAAGCAAAACATTTAGAGGTTTAGAGCGTGCTGTGATCCACAATGTGTCTTCCCAGTAGAAGAAAACTGTGCAGTATCGAACACAGAAGATGCAGCCAGTCTTATAGAATTCTGTTTATTCTTTTATCGCTGAGGGCAGTGTCAGGGGTATTTTGTTCACAATCCCTGTATGTTAACAGAGGGCTGGCGAGTTCTTGTTTAAGAGGATTCCTGACTTCACACCTAAGGGGGTCTGTAGTAACCATGCGCTGGGTATGAACAGCAACTGCTGAATTCAAAGTGGCATGACTTTTAAATTAATTTCTTCAAACAACCACCTCTTTAACAACATTTATTCTGAATTCAACATACCGGGCATTTTATTTTTATTAAATTCACCTTCCTGCCAGATAAATGGCCGAAGTGAAAGGGAGTATACGTTTTTCTGATGTAATAAAAAAAAAGATGGCATGTTATTCTAACTCTGAAGTGATATCATAGCACATGCCTCTTTCTGTTTTTCTTTCCTCCTCAGGAAGGCATAGTTATTGCTGTAATAGCACTGACTGGTTTGAAAAGAATCTTGACTGCCCCTCGCATCTCCTTTCATAATGTGGTCGTTTGTCTCTATTTGTCATCAAACAGCTATCCCAGTGTAGGCGAGTCCGCCACAGTTGCAAAATGCAGATTGAATTACTCCACACTCTGACACCAGTGTTTGCATCATGTACACTTGTAGCCTTATTTCAGAATTAATTACTACAGAAGGTCTGGATACCCAAGTGGAAATTAACTCCTTTTAGACTCTATCCAATGATTTATCAGTAACAGCTGGCCTTGATTTCTTTTTGTCATCAAGCTCAGGCCTGATGTGCCCTGTAGTGCCTGTTCTCTTTCTATTAGGTCCCTATGAGATGAGCAGCTGTTAAAGATCATCTCATTTAGGGTTTGCAGATTTTTAAGCAGCCACGCAGAAAAGCTAAAGGAGTTTTCCCTCAGTTATACAAGATCTTGTTAATGAATCCATCGGGTCATAAGACTGATTGTCCCAGTTGCTCAAGCACCACACACCAATCTTCACAACAACAGATGGCCGATAAAGAAATGACCAGTGGAATATCTGAAAAGGGTCATCACGAAGACCAGTCAGGTGTTCAAGATCAGGCCTACAGCTGGTTGGGTAACTCAGTGGTTGGGTCTAGGAGTTGTAGGGCTGCTGGAAGTCACAGCTCAGCTCAGAGAAGTTTTGAAATTGTTTGAATCAGAAGGCCAGGGAGCAAAACAGGGATACAAAAATGGAAAAAAAAATATCCCGCTATGTTCTAAAGATTATCCTTTTCAAACACCCTTTTATAGTCCGTGTACAGTCCCAGTCAACTTCTTACATTGCCATATGTGTCAAGACACAGACTAAACATCTATTTCACCACAGAATGTAAAAAGGCATACATATATACTGTACACAGTATGGCACCAGTCACTGAATGACATTCTAGTGTCCAGCTGCCCAGGAATCACCATGTCGGCTGAACAGCTAATAAAGGTTACAGCCAAAGTCAAGCAACAGGTCCCTCTACCTGCATTCCACTGAGCAAAAAGATCACTGCTCTGAACTGAGTGAGCCACAGGCTGAAGATATAATAATAATAATAATAATTATAATTGCTTACACTTATATAGCGCTTTTCTGGACACTCCACTCAAAGCGCTTTACAGGTAATGGGGACTCCCCTCCACCACCACTAATGTGCAGCATCCACCTGGATGATGCGACGGCAGCCATAGTGCGCCAGAACGCTCACCACACATCAGTTATCAGTGGGGACGAGAGCAGAGTGATGAAGCCAATTCATAGATGGGGGGATTATTAGGAGGCCATGATTGGTAAGGGCCAATTGGAAATTTGGCCAGGACACCGGGGTTACACCCCTACTCTTTTCGAGAAGCACCCTGGGATTTTTAATGACCACAGAGAGTCAGAACCTCGGTTTTACGTCTCATCCGAAGGACGGCGCCTGTTTACAGTATAGTGTCCCCGTCACTATACTGGGGCATTAGGACCCACATGGACCGCAGGGTGAGTGCCCCCTGCTGGCCCCCACTAACACCTCTTCCAGCAGCAACCTTAGTTTTTCCCAGGAGGTCTCCCATCCAGGTACTGACCAGGCTCACACGTACTTAGCTTCAGTGGGTTGCCAGTTGTGAGTTGCAGGGTGATATACTTGGCAGGGCAGGATAGTTTTTTATCAGACTGGATAATACAGCAAACCACAGGGTTCCATGGTCAGTTCCCACCCTCCTAGGGCCAGAGTCTGATTTTGACTTCCCATTCAGATCTTTCAGAAGGGGTCAGAGTCTACAACTGTTGAACTTCTGAGTTATGTGAGGCTAGTAGGAAGCTTTCAAGGAAGGTTATGCTCAGGAGATACACAACTTTGAAGCTATTCTTTACATCTTACAAGCAGAAGATTGTAAGTAGACTCTCCCCACTGAGAGCTGGTGTGTGGTGAGCTTACTGGTGCATTTTGGCTGCTGTCACATCATCCAGCTGGGACCTACACACTGGTAATGGTGGAAAGCAGATATCTTTGAGTGGAGTGTTCAGAAAGTGTAAGAAATTATTATTATTATTTTATAGTGCATTTCTGGACACTCCAAGAGCTTCACAGGTAATGGGGACTCCCCTCCACCACCTCCAATTTGCAGCACCACCTGGACGATTGTCCTGCTTTTATCAGTTTTAATATCCTGTGTTGCTTAAAGCAGTTGTTAGTTTTATTTCTTTGCTCCCAATAGGATGTTTATTGCAGATTTCCTTTGTTGTCTCTGCACTGATCAGCATTGTATGATAATTCACCATTCAAAGTGTACTCTGGCCCCATGAGGTCCTTGCTATATCTGTGCACTACAGGACTGCAGCCCAGACTCAAAGTGGTGGAGTTATGTCACTGGCATGAGGGAGTAAACTGTTCTATTTCTGCGAGCTGAAATTCTTAGTATGCTGGAGACACTGTGACTGAAAATAGATGGAAATTTCCTCCACTGAAGCTCTTATTTCCTTTATTTTAACTGAACATACAGTTTACACAGTTGTATCCTGACACAATCTATTTTACCAGACAACAGACATTAATAGCAAACAACCAAAGGCACACATGAATATATTTCAGGCACCTGCTTTGATTCACCGATACAATAGGTACAACATTAAATTGATGTGTTTTAATTTGAAACGATGACTTTTTAAACAATCAGTGAAAACATAAAGCCGGTCACCATTACAGTGGGCTACCTGAATAATCTCACAGCCTAGCTTTTAGAGATTAATGTAGCCATTATCAAATAAAGACTTGTTCCTCACTAAAGTGAAAAAAGATACATTACTGTCTGTCTGGAAGAGATCATATAGGCATATAGTTTCATCATAGCCATGCCTTACAGCCTGGAACCCAATGGAATATGTACACTATGAATAATGAGCCATGCCGTGCTAATGTGACTGCTCTGAAATAAAACTAACCCAGAGTTATGGCAAAAATGTAGACTGGGGTGTAGTTCAAAAAGTCTTTAATTCCATGCTTAATCATGTTAAAGGTTTTGTGGTTGTCTAATAAATTGGGTGCCTTCACTTGAGTTTCTATTACATTTTGTATTCCATGTTATTTCTTCATTCTGCACAAAGCAGTACAGCATGAAATTATGAATGTGCAGATATGACTGTGAAGCTATCACCTCTCTACTGGCTTGCATACCTCTGTGGCTCCACACAAAGGGGTATAATAAATGTACTGTATATGCTAATACAAAAGCACACACATAGTCCAGGCTATACACATACATTACAGTTTATATCAGCATAAAACAACAAGAAGCAGGCACATACCACTATCCCTAATTTATTCACTACACTTCTTAAAACACTTTTCCCACTCACTCACACGCACACTCAGTCCTCAGGGAGAGAGGTGGTGCTTCAGTCAGCTGCTCCAGCCGATTCCTGACTTCATTCCATTATTCGCTGTGTGTATGTGGAGTTTGGGGGGGGGGGGGTGATGATAAGATTTACTTGGAAGAGGTGGCCAGGAATTAGGGCTGGGACCAGGAGGGTTAGTGGAGATCAAGTGTTCTTTTAAAGAGGGATGCAAACTGAATCTGAAATCTCTGACCCTCGGAATAACAAAGCTGCAGTTTGTATTCGTACCCATTCACGCTAAACACAATGGTGAGAATTGCTGTCGTTTCAGGATGTTTCACAGATACTATTTCTCTATAAACTCTTAACTACTGAATGCACACTCAATGCTTGATAAGCATGAATATTCTTGGTTTTGCAAATCTCACACAGACATCCAGCAATCTTGTCCCAGTGTCCTGAGCTGTGTGTTAATGGCAGAAATAATGGGGGAGGGTTGTATTGAGACAGTGTAGCATCAAGGCAGATAAAACAGGTCCCACTTGAGCAGAGTTAGCAGAACTTTCAAGACAAGAGGTCTAACTACCTATTAAGAGGTCTGAAGTAGAAAGGGGGGCTCACTACTATAAGAAACTATACTATACCAACTACTATTCCATCTATACTATATTACTATACCAACAACAGGAAGATGGCATTAGAATATTCAGTGTTTTGATAAAATATCATGTTAATGTGGAGTTGAGTACAGCATATCATGTCTGTGAATGGGAATAGGTCACTCTCTAAAATGTCCTCTCCAAAGGAAACAGGATTACTAATAAGATCCTGTGATAATGGGACGTTTCAGACAATTACTTGTTCATGAATCAGGATTGAGCTGTTTATGTTCAAGATGCAAAGAGCCGCGAGTCATCTCCTTATCCCGTAGTTAATTGCTTAATTGCTGGTGCTTTGTGATAAAATTAAAGACATCCTGCTAAAAATAGAAACATTTGATTTCTGGACAGACTAGATGGTTGATTCCACTAAGCAGTTGTTTAAATACCTATATTTAACATTCACACTGTCTCCTAATGAAATGAACCATGTTAATCTGCAAGGCGGAGTTACTGATGGATGAATGGAAGAAAAGCTCACAGGTGTGCAGGTTTTGATAAAACAGATTACTTTGTGTAAGCAGCAAGAACTAAAATAAAACCAGCTGGTGATAAGAGGGGGACTTTTAAAACCATTACTACCCCATTCATCTTGTACTTACTGTTTGGGCTATTTGCATTGCCTTTCAAGCAAGTGATCTGAATGCAGTTTTGTTGTGGTCAAAAACTGAAAGCTGTAAGATCCAACTATAATTTTCAGCAGGTTCATAGGGAATCTGTTTACAGACATGAGTACACTTAAAGCACATTTGACTAGATGTCCGTCTTTACATTACAGATACTGATATCAACTATAAAAGTGAATATAATTCTTCAGAGCAAAGCTTTGGTTCAGTGGTATAGTGCTCACCTGTTACCAAGAAGGACCCAGTTATGATTCCCAGTCAATACACAAGTCATATGTTTCACAAAATACTTTCCTCTTATAATAAAATCAATAATTAATAACTATCGGGAGTAAGACTGCAAGGTTGGGTAAGAGTGACATCCCCAGAACACATTTGGTTACAATCCTTTTCAGAAGTTGTCTGTATGAAAAGTAGGGCAGTTAAGGATACATTTTCCTAGTGCAAAAACCATAACAATGTGGACAGACATCTCTTCTTCAAAGCTTGTTAATTTTGCCTCCAGTTCCGTTTTTGTGAGCTTCCTTTTTATTGTTTTTTCTATGTCATTGTTTATGTGGTTTTTCAGTTTTGAGTAAATAACATGATTAAGTGCAAACCCCAAATTACAGAAGCAGCAGCAGGTGTAGAAGTATTTATTGCAGCCACCACAGTGAAGACTAGGAGAAGAACTGTCAGATTCGTTTCATACAGGGCTGCTCTATTGTCGGCACACAGTTCTGTTACCGTACCTCACCTTTGTAATTATTTGCTTAACTGGGCAAATGTATCCATGCTTTCGAGTGTCAGAATGCTGTAACAAAGTAGTCTGGGTTAAATCAAACCCATAGCCCAACTGAAAGCAGCATATCCCCCAAATGTATCACTTTATGATTTACTTCTATTATTGTGAGTTTTCTGTTGTGAAACCAGTAGAAATACATCATCAAGAACAGAATTGTGTCTGAAATTCTCAATTGGCATAGGGGTTGAAATTGTGATTTAACCTAGACCTAACCTTAACCTTGAAGCAAAAGCATTAGCAATAAGATATAAGGTATTTAATGTGTTCATATATTCTATTTATTATACAAATATATGTGTAAGTCTTTAAGTCTGAAGTATGTTTAAATAATGGAATAAGTAAATGGTTTATTTCAGGCTGAAAAGAGAAGGAAGAAAGGAAACTCAAAGTTTCGGCTCTGGAACCTTCTTCAGGTGTGAGAGGCTCTTTTGGCTCCACAGCTGAAACATTGTGTTTCCTTTCTTTTCTTTTCAGCATGGAATAAATCTTTACTTGTTCCTTTGCAGCCTACGCATGCTGTCGCAGCTCCCTACTTGAACTGTTTAAATAATGATTGAATTCCACAAAACAAAAAAAAGCATATCATAATAATCCACTTGTTACATAAGAAAATGTTTCATTTTTCAAGAAAAGTCAACACTTTTTTCTTCTAACCTGTAAATAAGGTTCTAGTTTATCTATATAATTATGTTATGTTATGTTAATGGTTTACATTAACATGAAAGGTGACTTTCTTTTTAAAAAGTGTCCTAAATAAACATCTGTTTTCATTTTCTCTTAATGAATTCATATCTCTAGTATGTTTTCCCCCATGTCTCGCAAGTTAATGTTAAGCCAATTTTTTTTTCAATACACTAAGACCAATTCCCTAGTTCCTATCAGGCATAATTACTGAGATGGAGCAATAAGGCATCAGTTGGCCTGTGTTCCACCAAACAGATGTGATGAAATCACTGCCGTGGAATTTGACAAAAAGCAACCCTCTTGTTGGTCCGATATATGACCAGAACTTTGAATACCCCTAGAATTCTGGAAAAGGTACAAGTTAAATGTTTGAATTGGAGTTCCTTTTATACTGGTGTTTTTTATCCCCAGACTTTTTAAAGACCTCTTGCCCTCTTTATAAGAGTGAGCGTACATTTAGGCAGGAATTCCAATCAAGGCCCTCAGAACTTTAGAGTGTTCTGATTTTCACACCAGTGAAAATCAGTTGCCTGAAATCAGTTACCTAATTGAATTCCCCCTTGAGCTCATATACAGTATAACTTGATGGGACATTTAACTTTTTTCCAGCTCCAGTGTGACTGGTGTTAAACAATGTTACACTTCAACTCTCTTACATATAAATCCTCACCTGCTCTTCACTACTCTGCTCTCATCTTTGCCCTAGCGTGTGGCATTTCAGAATTATCAGAGACAGATATCTTTCAAACTTTGGCATTTCTGGGCTTCGATTCTTCCAAGCCAGCACGAGAGTTGTTTCTTTAACTTCAACATCTCCATGGAAAAATGTACTCCCCGCGCCTGCCAGGATGATCGCCCTTTTCTTCCAGTTCTCAGGTTGCCATCAACCCTCCCTGAGGCTCCGAAACATCTGCAGCCGCCCCCCTCCACCTCTCTTCCAACAGTCCTGTTCCTTCCACTCTCTTCCCCTGCCCCCCTTTCTCTCCATTTCTGGTCTAGCGTTCAACCCAAAACCCACTATACCTATGGCCCCAGTATATCTTCGTTGTTTCATCTCTGCCCTTTCCCCATTCCTCCTTTGCTCTGTCCCTGTAAGAGCCCCCCTAGTCGCTAATGTCTACTTTCCCCCCACGAGTGCAAACCCAGAGACAGCGCACACTGGGTCAGGGCTCCTTGTTTGCAGCGCTCACTGCCCCTGGAGCCTGCACCACCATTGCCTCCCAGGCAACAATTAGTTCCTTCCTC
This sequence comes from Lepisosteus platostomus, assembly GCF_059453375.1. NCBI lineage: Eukaryota > Metazoa > Chordata > Actinopteri > Semionotiformes > Lepisosteidae > Lepisosteus > Lepisosteus platostomus. The sequence goes on from NC_142613.1 coordinate 6,149,249, forward strand.
TTTTAACCCCCACTTTCTGCTGGCGTCCAGCTGGTACAGTGTCAGCCATCGATTCTCCCCCCCACTACCTTCCCAATCTCTCAACTGCAAACATAGCTTAGATTTCTTCTTCCTCTGGTGGTGCAATATGGACTTCATCCTCATCCACTCAGTTCTAACAAACTTCAGAGAGTAATAACTCACTATTAGCTCCAGGCTCCTTCCCCATTAGAACAGTTCACCTCAGGCTACTCTTTCCAGATCACCACAACGTCTTCTGCAGCCCACTCCAGAGCTCCAATCTCAGTTGAGCTGGAGTGCACCATTGCCTGCATCGTTCCCGTCCCTCTGAAAACATTGCATATCCAAAACTACTCAAACAAAGACCTCACGGCCAGGGCTGTCATATCCTCTGTCAGATGAGTTGGCACCAAACAGTGCTGTTAACATGAGTTCAAGATTTTAAAACTCTAATCTCATTCTTCTGCTTCCTAAATACTTGCTGGCTGTACACAGCTCTGCGTGTGGCCCCCCTTCCTCTACTCCAACTGGTCCTTGCAACTCTCTCCCTGGTTTATTCCACCTAAGCAAGCGGGAGTTTCTCACCTTTGACCTGATTCCCAAGGCCATCATGTTCTCAGCCAGGTGGGAAAATGCCAAACACTACATTGTTAAGTACACTATCCATCAACGTATTTGTCATAACTCGAATTTGACCAAACTCCTGAAAGTCTTGTTTGTAATTTGCAATCAGTAAATGTCTTGTAGGACCTGAAAATATTTCAAGCTGAATTGCCTCTGTGAAGAGTTCAATTAAGAAGCTGTGAGCTCAGGGAATCAGACTTTGTCTTCTAAGAATTAAGACTGGTAAAATCCTGGCTTGAAAAGAAATTCAAGATTGAGCTCGATTAATAAAAGGGCGTTGAGGTGCCAATAGAAAATGCATAATTGTTGTTTAAGCAAAGATAAAAGCATTACCCTAGATATGCTGTATCAATGGATAAAAAGACACAAACTAGCTTAAATATACATTTTATAATCAACTGATCATAAAGCCTTCATCGGTTAAAAGTGGGGACAGACATTCCCGGATTTGGGAATGAACCCCAGACACTGATCCGATATTATCATGAATAATTGTATGCATTATCGCCTTCTGGTCACCTATAACAACTGCATTGCGTTGTGTCAAGACAATGATAAGAGCATTAGATTATCTCCACCAGCAGTGGGTAGAGTGTTTCAAGATGGTATTATGACTTTCCCAGCAGGAGACAATTCTTGAGCTCTTCTTCAGGGAAAATGATGATTTCCCTTGCATGACCTGTTATTTCCTGTTTACCAATGGCTTTTTACAGATAATTTGTGAAAGGAATTTTGCACACCCCACCCCACCTACACACACTCGGCCTCCTCTAGTTTTACAAGGATCTCCAAGGTAAATGTTTTTCATGGCCTTTTTCCCTTGACTATTTTTTGGGAGCGGCACAGAATCACAGTAGAAGATTGCAACCTAGCAGTGCAGGGGCTCAGGGTTCAATTCCTGGGGTGCTATCTGCGGAGTGGAGTTTGTATGTTCTCCCCATGTTTGTGTGAGTCTCCTCCCACGGTCTGGTTTCCTCACACAGTCCAAAGACATACTGGTAGGTTAATTAGCTTCTGGGAAAATCAGCCCTGGTGTGAGTATGTCTCTGTCTGTCTGCACTGCAATGGACTAGCATCCTGTCCAGAGTGTATCCTGCCTTGCTCCTGTTGCAACTCCCCTGTGACCCTGTATTGGACAAAGCAATTAGAGAATGGATGGATAGACTACATTTGGACTGTTAGGATCTTTGATTTGTTCGGGAAAGTCTAACATTGCACTGTGAAAGCCTATGGCATTGAGTCTGGTACTACTATCTGATACATGACTTTGAACATCTGCTGTTGTAACAGATTTAGTCCTCTCTACCCTAGTGTGATGCTCGTAGCTAGTATGAACAGCCTGCTCATCACCTCATTCATCAGCCCTGGCAAATCTTCTGAGGCGTTTTTTTGATGGAATACTCATTAGCCCAGAAAATAACTACCAACTACTGAGAAAACAGCAGAGAATCATTGATGACTCTCATGCATCTGCACTCACGCAGTGAGATGTGAAATGGAGAAAGCCAGTCAAATAAAACATGAACTTGTATTTTTAAAGCAGAAAAAGAATGTATAGAAATAGCAAACAGAGGTGAGCAACTCACTGAACAGAGTATTTCTGAAAAGTTAACCTATACCATTACATTTTAAAATGTGAATTGGAAAGGTAATTAGACCAATGCAAGAGAGAGGATTCGTGACTTTCTTTATAGAGCACAGCTTGACTTCTTTTTTTTCAGGAGGTTATGTCGTGGATAATGAAAAGAACAGTTAAGTGAAATCCTTTCATCTCGTCAACAATGAAGGACTGAATTTCTTTCTCCTCTTCCTGATAACAAGCTGTTATGAGCTATTTTAAGGGGGCCAAAATGCAGCAATTAACTAACTGACAAATCTCCTTTGAAGTGGGAGAGTATTTAAATGGTTTAAAATGACACCGTGTTTGAAATTTAAGGTTTACAATACAAGTACCACGAAATTGAAGGTGACCTAGGGTCAGGATTACACAATGCAACGGTGAAGTAAATTGATGCAAAACTTTGGAAATAAACTGTCAGATTCTGAAGCCAAACCTTTTTCTTTTCATTGTCAACTCTGTAAGTGTACTTTCAATCAAATTCTTTTTGTTTGTTTTTCTTGCTCTATGAGGTAATGCCTCAAGAAGCAATGTGAAAGATTGGAACCTTAGCACCAACAGTTGTGTTAAAAGGTCAGTTCAAAGCCATTTATCAAAGATTTTAATCACAATATATTTAATTGATAAGATGTAGGAAAGCTTTCTGGGAAAAAGGAAAATATTTAGGATAGTGCCCTGAGCATTATGATGTTGCTCCTCTGTCAGGAGCTCCATGTATTCTGAGCTAAGGGCTGCTGGTTTTTCCTTTTCATCTTAGTTTACCTTTCCAAATTGATCTAATAATATTCTGCAATCTGACATTTTTTTCCAGGACTAATGAGGTTAAAGGTCTCTGTGGTGTAGTGCATGCTGGCACAATGTGAGTTAATATCACCATTATCCTCACTACCTCTATAGCCTGTTGCTTAACCATTATCCAATGGTTCCTAAAAAAAGAAATAACCTTATTTTTAATGCCAATGACAATAGAAGCCATCAGACCAACTAATATGCTACTCTTATCTACCTTCATGTGTATGGAATGATTCAGAGGGGTTTCCTTCTTTTTCTGTGATTTTTTTTTTTACCGAACTTGGGCATTTTCCACAGCAGTCATAATAGCAGGCTGTTTGAGATCAGTAACCAGATCTGTTAAAGAAATGAAAGTCAGAACATTGGCCCTGGATAAGTAGGTTTCTTATCGGTATTGTGATTGCTACTTAACCTGCGATATTGCTTTTTTTGTTGGGGCCAAAGTTAATAACAGTCTTAAGGGTAGAAAGCCGTGCTTGTGCAGGAGAGATGTCAGGCTGACAAAAAGCAGCTGAGTATGTATTTTTCAAGCAATAAAGATCATTTTCATTATTCAGCACAGTACTTAAGATAATCAGGACTAGCCCTGTAGCCGTATGATACAGGTGACTTCAGGCTCTCGCTATGTGAGTTCACTGATGCCCTAGCTTGTGATAGGCCTTGGTCTCTGAGGAATTTCTGTAAATTGGCAACCATTTAAGGTGGGCAGGCAGCATTTGTATTCCATTATTATTGTGTCCACATTCACTCTGGTATTCATTTATAAATTGTACATCATGAAAATCTGAGGTGTTTCAAGACCAGATAGATAATTTGTTTAAGTCAAATGTGTTCTCCTGTTTTCACTGCTTCCTGTAACACCGAAGGTCACAGTGCTGCAGTGAATCATGGGACTGCATGCGTATTAATCCCACGTCGCAAGAGACTCCATCTGTGTACTGGTAGTGAGTTTACACTACCTTAAGTCTCGATCCTAAAAAAGGGAAAAAAATGATTTTAAAAAGTCTTGAAAGCGACAAGTGAAACGCACTCAGCGATGTCTCACGATTGTTTGTGAGGGCTTGGGAAAAAGACACAGGGGAATGATGGCTCTTGGCGTTCGGAGGGGTTAACATGGTGCAGATTAAACCTCCAGAGGACAACACATTCCACAGGAAGTTTACTCTCCTCTCTTCCTGTTCACTTCCTGCCCTCTCTGATTTGGGCTGATTGAGGCTGGCTGAGTGGGCAGATAAGATTCTGTCAGTCGAAGAACCAGTGACAGGACCAGCAGCCTCCCCCCACACGCACACCCCTCCTCTAATTGAACTAACTCCTATAAGATTAAGGCGGACCTTGGCACGCACGTCTCCACAGTGTGCTTCCCTGAACAGGTGACCTGACCTGCTCGTCCCCCGCCTCTCTGTAGAGAAGTCAAACCAAGCTCTTGCTGTCAGAGTTCCTCCAGAAGCCCTTGCCGAGGCATAGTACACCCCTCCAGTCTCTGCTGGCTGCTTCAGATGAAAGCAACTGCCAGTGTTCTAATTATTGTTATTGTCACTCCCTCTGTCTGCAGCACCTGACAAGTGTGCCTGAGTGCCCAAACCCTGTGTACGTGCAATTTTGCGCCTGAGATAGCATCAGCTCTCCTGTCACCTCTGCTTCTCACCTGCCCGGCACCATGAGGGATATATCACCACCTCAGCCTTTCCACTCATAGGGCTGCTGAGGTTTCCACTCCACAGGGAACATGATGTCGGCACAGTGAGGCATGCTGTGGAGAATGTCCATCAGGCCCCGGAAATACCTGCTTCCTTGTGATCCTTATCACAAGTTCCTTCCTGCGGTGATCAGCCCATAAAGACAGAAATTCACATGGTGGCTTCCCAAAACTAATGCTGTGGAAAGCCTCTTAATGCCTTAATTGGGTCAGCCATTGACTAAATGGAGTCAGTGGAGACAGTGTTGATTTGAAACAGTCTTTAGCCCTTATGCAAATTAAGAAGATGCTAGTCTACTCTCTGCTTGGCTGCTGATTAAGTGTTTATAACCAGTGATGTGCTGTTCATCTGCTCAGCATCAATCTCTGTAGGACTGCGTGCTTGCTGTTCATGTTTATCATATATTAATCCTGTTCCTTATTTGCTGTGATTGTCACTAAAATGTCTTGTGCTGAGGTTTGGGTTTGTTTTGTGCTGCACTGCTCAATGTAGTGTATTCAGTAATTGATTAAAATGTGTTATATTACCAGACACAACATTCTATAGTGTCACAGCTAGAGTGCTCAAACACCTAGCTAACGTCAACATTTGCAGTTCTCAGGGTTCCAAAGCAAGAAAGGAACTGAGGTGTTTGCTGAGTTATACTGGGTCTGAGACACATTGATCAAAGGGATCCTCTGGTAAACCTTAGTTAATTAAGATATTGGTAAACCATTAAGAGTCAATATCAGTCCAGGAACACTGGATAAAAAGACAAGGGAGAAAAATACGGAGAAAGACACAAGAAAAGAGAAGAGACAGTGCCAGCCAGGAGGTGTTTGTCTGATCAGCCTTGAGGACCATATTGAAGAATCTGAACCTTGTGAAGAGAGCTGGCCATTCTGTTGTTTTTAGGATACTCTGATTTCCTGTATAGCAAATCCCTATGGATGCATTTTAGAACAGGGAGATAAGATCACTTTATTGGCCATATACAATTTCTTGCATTAGGAATTTGTCTTTTTGCATACCCCAGCTTGCTCTCCTTGAGACACACAGAGAGGGAGAGAGAAGCTTGGGGACAGAACGCTGGGTCAGCCATTTAAACAGCACACCTGGAGCAGTTGGGGTTAAGGGCCTTGCTCAGGGGCCCAACGGAGTAGGATTCCTCTGGCAGCTGCGGGATTTGAACCGGCAACCTTCCAGCAACAGTGCCACTGCTCTGTCCGAGATAGGTTTCCCTTTGACTTTGTAGCAGCTGGGGTTCTACAGAGAGAGATTTAGCTCTTGTATTCTGTTTAGTTTAGGAGGCAGGTGTATCTCTCTTGTTGTCCTGTGTGGGAATTACATAGGATCTTTGAATACTTGGTAGCCGCAGTCTGAGATTTTTCTGGTAGGTTGGGATATATGCCTCTTAAACGTCTTGTCTGCAAAAAGAGTCATTTGTATGTTGTTGGTTCATGTGTCATTGTCTTTATTTATAAATGTTCTTTTGCCAAAGCTGTGTTGGACAGATGTCTCTAATTACACCAAGCTCTCGGGTATGTACCTGTCATAATCTTTACAATTTGGGGGTTATTGATTATTTATTTTACTTATTGATTAACCCGCTCGGTCTGTTTGTAGTAAATTTATTTTTTTTAGCCCCCATTTGTAACAATTGAATGTTGTATACTTAACTGTACGTTGTCTTGGATAAATGAATTTTCCATATATATACATAAAAATATTATCATTGATACATTCCACACTTTTTAAGTCACCATAGTATTTATCATGAATTTATTTGTTAATAGTAATAAACGTTTCCTATAAAAAGCGTGCCAAGGTTTATGACATATCCTACATAGTTAGGACAAATCTATCTTAATATACCCTCATGCAATAAAAATTAAATCGACGGAGGGATAAAATGTTCTGAGCTGTTATTTGCAGATCTTTAAAAAACCTGTAATTGTAGGAAATTGATCTCCTGAGCAGTTTAAACCAGCCATGCTTTTCTTGCGCGCACAATACAATATTGACTCTGTGAAGGCACCGCATTGATCAAAGTGTTCAGGTCTTTGAGTAGAGCTTTCATTTCTGATTGACTTGCTCAGAGAAATTAACACTGGCCATAGAAAGAGGTAAGATTAGGTAATATTACCAGAAACTATAAATGATTGATAAACCAAATTTGTGAAAATCCTTTGAACATTTTAGTACTAAAATACAAAATGACAGTTATTTTGTTGTTATTAAAAAGTGATCAATTTACTGTAGGAGTTCAGAGAGAAATGCGGAGTGACCAGGAGTCGCAGTTTGTAATATGTCCACACGAGGGCAGCAGGACGAGGTCTGAATTCAATTTTCTGCTCGCCTGCGCGTTGATTCGGTCTGTTCAAATTATAGTCTATTATTAATCGATACAGAGGGAGAAATCGTAAATAGTTTGAGGATGTGGAAGTACTCACTTTCTCTGCACTAGTCTTTGAAATGCACATTTTCTACGTCCGATAATTGCTTCAGGGTGTTCCTGTGAGGATGATTAGAGAAAAAAAAACCTCAATATACTGTATATGACGTGACAAAATAGGTGTGTCTGCATACTAACTCTGGTTTTAAGAACCTGCTGTATTAATTATTATCTTAATTGTACCAATCAACAACATCTCCTACCTTCAAGTATTGGTGCTCTGAAGAGACCTAGAGATCCTGCCTCCACCAGCCTGCCAGGACCAGGATACAAAATATTTAGTTGACAGCAAACCGTTGTGCAGCCTCATATTATAATCCTGGGATTCATTTCTTTTAGTTGGTAATCCATGTTGTTACTGTCAGTCAGACCTGTGAGTGTGTGAGACAGAGTGAAAAAAGACCATATAAATTCACAGAGAAATATTTCTGAAAACACTGCAACTGTGTAAAAGTTCAAGTTCAAAGTTTATTTATCAAATGCGCATCAATACTGTGTGCAGCAGTAATTGTGGGTAATTAAATGTGTTTTCTGCAAGCTCACCAGAGGAAGTAGAATAAAAATTACATTAGTTAAAAGTTACAATAGAAAATTACATAATAAATAACACAATAAGGATTGAATAAAATAAAACTCAATATGAATAGAACTGCTATGTGTTCAAGGTGTATACAATGTATTATGTCCAAAAAGTGCAATATACAATACACTAAATACAATGAAAATACTACATGTCCATGTGACCCTGACCACTTATCAGTGACCGTTCGGGTGATCTGCTGATAGTGACTGCAGCTTGGCTGTTTAGCAGTCTAATTGCCTGGAAGTAAAAGACAGGTCATTTCAGTATCTCTATTTGTACTGTACAGTATGTATATTTCAGTCTTGCTTTATTTCTGCAATCTGTTTACACTAATTAACACTTAAAAACCGTTTGTTGAAAGAAAATCTCAGAGTCGAATGGAAAGTCATTTTAGGTTGTGCCTGTGGAAATCATTCATATTGCAACAGATGGCTCTGGTAATTAAACTGATGTGCTTCTGCAGAGGAAACCCAAGTCAAGGGCTGTAGTTCAGGTATTTTGCTCCTCAGTCTGTACAGATGTGAGGGGATGATATCCAGATGTAGAGGGCTTCTCTGCCTGGACGTTCTGGCTCCCAGATGCAGCAGTCTGATCAGGCCCAGGGTGTGTGTACTCGTCCATCATGCTCAAGAGGGAAAAAAACTGTATTAAAAACGGGACAGTTTAAATCCCGGCTGTCTTCAAAATCATCATTTTTCCAGTTGCAGGCTGGGAATCATCCTGGAAAATCGACTCGACTATGACAGTCTCAGTCTCCCCTTTTTTTCATGTTTTGCCTTTTTTGGGAGGGGGGCTCAGAAGTTTCTGAAATGGATGGCGAGCTCCCTGACAGCACCAGGCAGACCCGCGGGCGGCGCCACTTCTGAGTGCGAGTGGGAAGCAGTGGCTCTAGGATGAGACTGGAGGGATGGGCGAGCCAGAGCCGACGCCCTGTGTGTCTCAGACCTCCTGTAGGTCAGGGGGGCGCTGTGTCGGCCCTTCTGCTGGCTTTTAAGGTTTGTTCCACAGTGTGAAAAGGGGCGTCTCCCAGCTGGCTGCACCGGGTGATGAGTGGCTGTTGAGCCCTGCAGTGCAGGTGAACCTGGAGTGTGTCAGTGGCCAGCGCTTTCCCTAGTGGGCTTTTTTTGGTGGTCTGGGGCTTGCAGTGTTGTTGGTGGGAGCTGTGTCATTCCTCCAGTCAATACCAGTTCTGCTGTACACACTGTGGGACTCGTACAGGAAGATAAAGGTGTCTGCAAGTACTGGGACACAACACACCCTCTCTTTATCGCCACCATGAGGACAGGGTGTGAATATTCCGTAGAACAGAGACTGCAGTGAGTGACATTTATTAGCAATTAATTCCAAAGTCCATAATATAAAGGTTTAAACCAAAAAAGGACCAAAGATGCAATCTATATAGACTGCATCGTAGGAATAAGGTTAGGCTTAGGACTCATACACATGGCCTGCGTACATCTGGAACAAGCTACCCAACAATGTTGTCAGAGCTCATACTCTGGTTTCTTTCAAGAGATTCTTAGATCCCTTAGCTGCTATAACACCGCCAGTTGTAGATGGGTTGAATGCTCTTGTCTCACTTGTAATCTTACTTATGTAATCTGTCTTAATACAAGACCTCAGAGGAGCTGCATCAGATATCCACATGCCATTCCTGTGGAATGCAGCCTAAATTAATTAGTTTGATTAATGTGGAGGTATGGCAGTGGATCAGGTTGGACATTTTTATGCATGAATTACTGGAAATTGCTGATGAATTCTGGATCCTCACCAATATGTCATTCTTTAAAACTGTGCTTTCCTCCATTATTTTTGGATGTGAATAATAGCACTAGTGAGGTCTGCCATGCAAAACAGATAGTGGTTGGAATACTCAATGAATGGCTGTTCCTATAAGGTTTGTACTTCTCAAGATATGGTCAGTATTACCAAATGAGGCACATGGATGTAGTGGTGTCTTAGAATTTCTTTTTTATTCATTTATTCTTTTATTTATTAAGTCAGAATGCTAGAAAGGGTAAAGAACTGGGAGGGGTGAAAAGTTAAAGGCTTACCACTTTCAAAATCGGATTTTATTCTGCTGTGATCTATAAAGGCTCATTCTTCAGCTGACATTTGTGCAGCGGTTGACAGCTCATTCATCACGCTCGCCAGTGGAGGTGTGTGTTTCATGGGTCGTGCACTTCGATTTTCTGGGTTCTGTAGCCGTATAATCTATACACTGATACAATCGTCTGTCTGTGCACTGGCAGCGGTCTGAGTGTACGGGCGACACTAATGAAAAACACTGTTATATGATATTTAAACATTGGCCTCGTTGTTTTACAAGGCATAAAAATAAGCGATGCTTTAATGTAAGTGTCAGGGAGGGCATTGTCCAAACAGTTTACGTACAAAAGTCCATGATTAAAAAAAAAGTTTAAAAATGGCTTTAACAGGCCTAGAGCCTAATTAAGGAGCACTAATTCCTTTAAACACAGAGAAAATTTGACGTTAATTTCCTCAGTTGCTTTAGGCTGTGCTTAAGTACTCCCAGATAAGATCTCTAGAGGGATGAGTTGTTGAGACAATTCTTACTAAGAAAGAATCTTTAATCCCTAAAACATGGTGAAATGGGCAGAAATATTTTAGAATTTAGAATTTTAGAATTTTTGCCAAATTGTAGATCCTCCAGGGCATGATTTTTAAATTCTCATCATAACCCACAGGAAATGTGGTGTGATTCAATCTACAGGCACTGATCTGGGCCTCCGGAAGAGTCTTCTGTCTTCTCTCCCTTTGGTATTCAAACTGATTGCTCTAACCTGCCACTCCGATATCTTTTTAATATTTCAGCATTAGAACGTTTTTTTCCATTTACAAATACAGGGATACTTGAGACCTGTGACCTGTACATTTTACAAGTGAAAGGGCACATCTGGACAGCAAACAGGAGTAAGATGACAAGGCTGTCTCTGCACTGAGTGTGAAGGGAAGGTGTCCCTCTGAGCAGGCCACATACTGTAGATACTAAGGCAGGCTGTTCAAACATGTCTGTTTCTCAGACCAGTGAAGTGTGTGTGTGTGTGTCCGTCCTTCCACTTCAGTGTTGAAGAGGTTCCAAAATCTGCAATCAGAGCAGCGTCTAGAAACGATGATTACTAGCAAATCAAATCAGATACTTAAGTATGAATGTTGGCGTTGGTTCTTGGAAAAAAAGGAAAAGAGAGGCCAACCTTCTGAGAAGGGTGCAGTGTGCAGCACTGGCCCCATCTTGTGGTCACACAGACTAATAGCAGCAGTATATGCAGCACAGCTTTTATTCTGACACTTCAGAAAGAGAACAGGGACAATGCAGTCAAGATTGTCTCCAAGAAGAATCTATCGGTACATATTCCCCGTCTCGAAAATCACAGTTCACGTAGATGGATTCATGGAAGTGTGTGCGAGATGAAAAATAAAATCGCCACTTAGTATAGTTGAGAGGTGTTTTATTCATTATCTTCACTATTATTCTAACAAATTCATTAAGATGTTGTAATTATCATTTCCTGCATGGTAATCAAGCAAATGCAGTAAATTTGACAACTTAACACAGCTGCAGTATTTAATACCGGTTCTGTATTGAAAGGAACCTTTGAAATTCCAAAACGGTCTCAAAGGGTCAAGGGGCCATACTAAAATTATGTGCGTGCTGTCTGTGTTCATGACTTTATTAGAGAAAAAAATAAAAAATGCAAATATGCGTGCTCACACACTTACTGTGTGAATGAACTATCAATATAATGTATTGATATTCTTCACAGGCAACAAGAATGATTATTACATTACCGCCAAGTTTCTTTGTTAAATGTATTAAATTGGTTAAGATGGCTGCTTCACAGAAGATGCAAAATAGCACCCATCTGTATCCCGAAGTATGGAACATGTCACCGTGGTAAACAGGCACTTAAATACAGTGCATGCCTCAGACACGTCCTGCTCATGTTTGGGTTTTGGAAACAATTAGCTACTACAGCATTTACGTCTCTACTTTTCCATTTTTCTCCTCCAGGAAGGATAGGTTTACCTGGGATTACTGATGCCACAGAGCCACTGAGCCAGAGATAGCTTCCCTCACGCCTTCCTTGGTGCTATTGGATGTTTTCTCCAATATCTTGAGCAAAACTTCTCTGCCACCTCTCTACAAACTCACCTCAGAACAGAGCAGGAGGGGAGGTGACCCGGTATCATTTTTTATCCCAGTCAAACCCGACGATTAATGAGGTTAAATTACCAATAGATCAGAATCAAAACCGAACCGTTCACAGAAAAAGACTGCATATTAACAGCTCTCTTCTCTCTTCCAATGGGCGTGTTCCATATCCTTTAAAATGCTTTAGTATGTTCGTCAATATCATTCCAAGAAAGCGGATTACTCTTCTGAGACAGCCAAGAGTCTGAGCATTGCTGTACTGTCTGCAAAACCAGAACTCAAGAGACACGTGAAATAGTACATATCATTCTGCTTCGGCCATCTATGTTTGAGCTTGTAAAACAAAGACCCTATTAAAATGTTGTACAGAAAGTGGCCAGGCAACCTCACTTTAATCTAAAGAGCTAGCAATTCTTTTTTCAGTGTTCCCTAAAAATGCACCAGAAATGTAAAAACACTATGTGCATCAAGAAACGTAAAGCAAAATCACAGACAGATTTTCTGTAAGATTTATTGCAAAATGTGCATGTAGCAAAACATGTTTTTCCTTCCAGTTATTTTTAATAATACAAGCAAGACGCAAGATGCAGTACAGCCTCGCACCACTGGAGGGCACTGTGGCTAAACAGCCAGTGCCGGTGTGGAATGCTGGGGTATGCGTGAGCGGATCGCAGCTCCTCTTGGCTTGGTCCCTTAGTTGTCCCCACCACAAAGCTCCAGTAAGATTTTACGGTAATCTCCTGAGGCGTCGCCCTGAAGCAAATGAAACAGATGTTAGAATCCAGCTTGAACCTTTAAAAAAACACACTTAAAATGAGCTACAAATTTTTGCCGTGCATTAGAGCTGCAGTCCAGACCACTTGTGCTGCGATTCCGAATTCAATTTTCCTCTGATCACAGACCACTCCCATATTTCCCAAGCAGCTCTTTCTGTGAATACAGTCCAGTCCCTTAGGTCCCTAGTATTATTATATGAATTGCATCATATTATCCTGGTATTGGATTACAGAATTGAATATTGAGCAGTAGTACGTTTTCTAAGTGCTTATTAGCTCATTTGTCTATCCCATGCTTTCACTCGGCAGGCAAGCCTCTGGTTCTCACCTTGATGAAGGAGTAGAGAGTCTTGCCATACATCTTGCGGAACTCGGACTTGATGTCCAGCATGTCGATCTCGGCACGGGACACCATCACTCGGATCAGGATGCTATCCGTGGTGCCCAGACCCTAAGAAGAGAGCCCAGTGCAGGGAGTCAGACTGTACTGAACCAACACACACTCAGCACACAAAGTGCAGTCCATTCACGCAGCACCTACTGGAATTTATTTGGTTTTGTAACCAGCTTGTTATTACTAACAGCTGGAGTCCAGCTGGAATGTATGGGGGGTAACTACAGCAATGTACAGAAGAAAGCAAAGATGGCTACAAAATACAAAATACTGGGCACACCAGTGAAGTCAGTGTACTCTGCTCTGAGCTATTCCTGTTAATGGGAGTGTAGTCTTTTTAAACTCAAAGGTACACAAATGGTGGTTTTCACGGCTGCAATCTAAACAAACCCTACCCCAGTTGTTTGCACCTAAATTTATAAGTAGAGTTTAGTATAATTCAACAAAAAAAGTTTGACTGTGACGCGTGACTTTGCAGAAGCCGATTTTGGGCTGTAGCTGTGACTAATGCTGCTGCTCATCCACAAACACCAAACGGATACGAACACTGACGCTGCAGGAACAACACTGGTTACCTTCATGGATTTGTACAGACGCTCGGCGAAGAAAGCTGGCTTGTTCCTGATGCATTTCACTACAAAACACAATGCAGTCATTCACACACCGTTATAAAATACAGCAGTTTTATTAAATACAGCCAATCAGTATAAGAGGCTAGTTCACACATAGCTCGAATTATATACTCCATGCCTTCATTTGTAAATTGTGTGGACTTGAGAGAAACAGGATTAAAGATTTATTTTCTTTGTCTCCTTTGACTGGCCGTTTCCCAGGATATAAGGTACAGTATAAACACTTTGCAGTGCCAGAAACTACATCTCTGACACGTCGTCAATGAAGAGAACAGGATGACATATGTTTTATTTAACATAAACCCTCTAAGATGTTTATACTCATTTGCTATCCCTTCAGAAGGCACTATTTTTATTCTAATGAAGAAAAAAAACTACATGGAAACATTACTAGGGGCAAGAGTTTAATTAAGCACTGTGTGTTTTGTAATGCTCGGATTCAAATTTGTTTTGACTGGCTTATAATATGTTTGAAAACAGACTCCCTCAAGTATATTTAGAACTAATTAAACAGCCTGCTTTCAGAGGCAAGACTGGCATTTTAGTGGGTTGTAATCCCGCTTGGGGGCAAACAGTTAATTAGGAGAAAATGCGAGTGAGTGTATTAACAGATGCCCAGCAACCTGTTAGCAAAGCTGTGCTAGAGTCACTCATAGAACACAAGCCCTGACATACCACAGCTCCCTTTCTCTGTGCTACAGGGGTTCACACAGGGATGAATGATGAACATCACTTACTTGGGTACAGGCAAATTAATACCTATGCTGTCCTACAGCCGGTACCCAGAACAAATTGTCCTTGAACCAAAAAGGTTCATATTTTCATGACCAGAAACCCAGAACTCTATGATGGGAGCCAATATCCCTCATTCAGACCAGCACCATGGCACAATGAGCTGTGCCACACACGGACCTGGACTGGCACTTACTTAAGCTTATCTAAATGGCATACAGTACATCTGACTACATGAGTTTGATCCCCCTGCTCGTGTCGAGCATGTGATTAACGCCAAAAAACCCAGGCAGACATCAAATAAAGTGTAAACAAGTTGATATCTCAAGTCAAAGGGTAAGAGCTATTCTGCTAGGTCAGCACTTGGGCATGACCCCATTCACTACATCCAAGGAGCACCTTTTACAACTTCAGTCTGAATGTCACCAGTTTTGGCCACTTGAGATCTTTAGAAAAGCTGCCAGACTGTTCAAAATATACGATAGTATTTAGGACACCCAAATGTCATCTTTCTAGACATACAGTTTGGACTACTGTACCTCTTCACACTATTCAATGGAGTTGTTTAAAGTGAATTGTTATCATTTAATAGTCTGTCAAAGCATTCCCTACTTTTGACATTTATCCTTGGCCAAATTACTTGCTTTTATGCAGGGAAATTTCAGGGTATTTAAAGGTATTTAGGGTTATTGTTGTTTTGCAGTAGTCAATATGTGAAATTTTGCCACTAGAAAAATATTAATCTGAGTTATCTGAAAATTTTGTGTTCCATTTTTCCAGTATCTTTTTGCTGGCTGTTAGAAAACACGACAGAATGATATAAGAATTGGACCCAACACAGCATGCTCTCCTAAGACACTCTGTTAATACCTCTTGCTAAACAAAATACGCAATATTGCAGTGTGAAACTTGTCATAAAAAGTGTGTTTTTAGGGAAGGATGTCAGGAGTTGCACACACAGCTACCTGAACTATATAAAAGGCTGGATGAGCTAGTTAGCATCACTCTTACATTGTATTCTTACCTATAGCCAAGAAGACTTCCTCAAGACAGCCAGACATCTCCCTCTTAATGCTCTCCTCAATGTCTTTGCCCGAGATCTTCTGATATTCCTGAAACACTGTAAAACAGAGCGGATCTCCCTCACTGCAATGGCACTATCCCTCACCCCAAGGTATGCTGTACAAATGCTCTCTGCAGGATGTGACCTCTGTTCTTATCATTTTATAATTTAATAGGTTGGGGATATATGAGAGGCCAGCAAGTGTGACTCCCCACAGTATCCCCCCCATCTCCTGTGTGTCCCCAGTTGGGGTGCTCATAAAAACGCATGGGAACATTATGCCTAATCTGCAAAGTCAGCTTTGTCCAGTCAGAACTGCTTTAAGCATTATTGTTACAACAGACTTCTTATTCTAAGATTTACAAAGGGGAAGCATTCATTGCTAAAAGCGAAGTGACATTGCTGGCAGCCCAATTTACACTTCAACATGCCCCTGACAGAGAGGGGGTTTTCAAAGGCCTCCTAGAAGCTGTTTTTGTGGACACAGCTATTTCAATTGGAATTTATCGATCTCAGCAGAAACTAAAAAGCGAGCAAAACCAAATAAGAGGAAATGCAAAAAAGGAGCAATGAGTAAGACCTGCACATGATATACAATAGCATTTTAATCTTTGCATTCGGTGCTTTTGTGACCTTGCTCTGAAAAATAATAAAAATTTTCCATTATTACTTTGACCTTTTCCCCCTTCAGTTTCATATCCTTAATGCTAACTGCTGGTTCACACGTGCCTGGATGAGAAGCTAACTTCTGTGGGATACAACCACAGCTGCTGGCACAGAAACGCCCAAAGAACTTCAATTTAAACAGTAACCATACGATGGGTCCTATTGTAGTTCTAAACAGGTCAAATTGGGAAAATGGTTATCTAAGGATACAGCTGTGGTTAGCTTATGAAAGGAAATCAAAGTGGAGTCATTATGAACTCATTGTAAATGCTTTAATTAAATAAAGATGAAGATGAATGTCTTAATAACAAAGGAATCTGTCACTGATCCAACCTAGTGTAATTAGATTATTTGTGTAATCAGACTGTCAGTACTTGGGTCCCTGATAAAATGAATGTTGTGACATCACTTATAAAAATGGGCAACAGAGACTATTTTTTTTTAAATCAGCTATTTCAAGGTAGACATGACCAATTTAACACTTTTTCTACACATCATTTATAGAAAGGGTCTAAACGTACAGTACTGTCTCACTTGCTGGTTTTGCAACATCAATACCTTTAATTGTACTGTAATAGGCTGGGAAAATGAGTGAAAATAAGTAGAGAAATCGTTGGGGCAAATTCAGTCAACTTAAATTTCTTCTACAAGCAAAAGGTTGGAAAGAAGGCCAAGAGCATTATGGAATGTGTGTCTCAACCCCTCCATTGTGAATTTACACTACACCTATCTGGGAGGCCTCTCTGTGTCCCCAGGTATAAAAGTAACAGATTCAGAAAATCTTTCATCCCTGCGGCGACATCCGTCTCAAACAATGTCAAGTTACTTTCTTACAGTATCTCCTGCTTAAAGACTTCCTGATAAAAAGAGACCATTGTACCAACATCTCTTCTAGAGAATCCCCCCAGAAAGGTGTGAGAATGTACAATTTTCAAACACTGAGGCAGGGAGCTATACCTTGCAGCAGGTGAGGCTTGTTCCGGACACACAGCACTGTCAGGAACTTCACTTCGTCAGTTCCCCAGCGCGCTTCCCCTGCCTCGTAGATGTCCTGTCGGAGATGATCACGTCAAGCGACTGACAGAAACTGTAACCCGATGGACTCATACACTCAACTTCAAGCTGTTTTGATCAGGTGATCAGAAGAGACAAACGGTACATCTTGGCAATTGGGAAAGAAGAAACAAACATTTTGGCTCTTGAGCTTAATTGAGAGGCGGGTCACTCACATCCAAAGCAGGTTCAACAGCTTAAACAATGTTCCTCTTCTTTCTACTTTTCAATGTGGAATTAACCTCTACTTGCTCCTTTGCCGCCAACACACATTGACCCAGCTCCCCACTCAAACCTCATCAGTCTTTCTTGGTAATCTGCTTGGTTTAAAAGATTGATCTGCAAACCACCTTAAACTTTCTATAAGGAACAGACTCACAGTCCGACAGATTGTTCAGTGCGCCCACAACTCATGGTATCGAGACACACTTCCTGTTCTCACTATAACACGATTCCAATCCATACCTTTCTCTTCCCACTTCTGTCAGGACTGAATCTCTTAGTCCTTCCCAAAATTGATTTGTCCCATGATAAATGATTCGTTTGTTTTGTATTTGTCTGTTCTCCAATGTGAATTCCCATTGATCGGTCTGCACTCTGAAGCAGTGCATGGTTTTAATTCAGATTGGTTCCTGTGACAGTGCATTTACATCATGATCACGACATTGGAATTAAAGGCACAGTTTTTCTTCCAGGAAGATGATTATGTAAATTGCCTACTTTAATCAATAAAAACCACTGCATCCTTTCCTACAGCATGAATACTCGATTCTTCTTGCCAGCTTCCTCCCTTTAGCTGACTGATTAAATGGCTGATGCCAAACACTCTTGAGGCTCAGACTGCACCACCCATCTTAGTCTATTGTATGCCATTTTTATTTTATTTTAATGGAATGGTTTAGTTAATCATTTACATTTATTGAACAATATTAATTAAAAAAAAAACTGACAGTCTCACCTTGGCATCCTGCACAGCCTGTGCCATGTCCACGTTACTGCTCTCATCACGTCCAGCCTGCCAGAGAGAAGAGAAAGGTCATGACGAGGTTCATAGAAAACAATTAAGATGTAGAGTGCAGTCCGTAAGTATTTGGACAGTAACACAATTTGTGTTGTTTTGGCTCTGTACTCCAGAAAGTTGGATTGGAGAATGTAAGCTTTAATTCGAGGGTATTTATGTCTATATTGGGTAAACCATATAGAAATAACAGCCCTTTTTATACACAGTCCTCCCATTTTAGTCCAAATACTTATGGACTGCACTGTATGAGTTTCAGCAAGGCAGTCCTCCATTGTCCAAGAGGCTGCATGTCATTGAGTTAAAAACCATAGCATTGGAATTTAGAAAATTAGAAGTGGTAAAACTGTCCATGCCCTATACTTAACTTCATATTTTCCACCTGTTCTAGCAATTAAATGCCTGTTAAATGACCTCTGGGACTTTTCTGACTTACTTCTCTCAGATATAAAATCGCAGTAGAAATGGCATTGTCATGCCTGAAACGGAAGTTTCCACCGAGCTATTTCCAAGGGCTTGCTGATGCAGCAGACGTTTTTCTGGTTGTTGTAAATTGATGGATAATGTGGATTTCCTTTACTATCAACTGACGTTTCAGATGCAGACCCTCAAGGCACATGATCCCAATGGTGGAAGAGCATTCTCACCGTGAGCAGAGACACCAGGACCCTCTTGAACATTCCAGACGTGTCGGAGCAGACAGCGTCTTCCAGAGTCTCCCCGTACTCTGCACAACACAATCTCATTAATCTCTGGTCACTCGGTCACACCAGCAGCAACAGTCGGACAACATGCATCAATAAAAACCCCGCTCTCACACAGCATGTCCTGTGCCCAGCACGGGTCTTATGACTTCATTTTCATACAAGCACAGGTCTGCTTGTTAATGTCGTGTTCCATTAGAATTGTACTGAACTGAAAACACTAAGAATCAGAAGGCTGTTTCTTTGGTTCCCTTTTCTCTACGTCATAACCATTACTGGTTAACGGTTTCCCCCTCTCCCCAGGTAAGAAATCCCCTTGAATGTCCTCCAGCATCCCAAAGGCATACAGATGATCTTTGATTGGCTATTATAAATGGTGGTAAAACAGTCCATGCCCTATACTTAACTTCACATCTTCCACCTGTGAAAGCGGTGAAATACCTGTTAAAGTGGGGCCTTAAAAGATAACCTTTTTAACAGCCAATCAATTCTTTTGGACTGTCGGCGAAAATTAGTACATGGTGAGAAATCCATACAAACATGTGGCCAACATAGGGTATGTGGTGTGCTAACCATCACAGCACCACGACTCTCCTGACAATAATGGGATGCTGCAAATGAAGGCTGAGTTGTGTGAAGGGGATACTACCTTGGATAGCATGACATACCAGCATTATCCTGTTCCAGTTCATACTGGTTACATCTCCTGACAAAAAATTCTTTGTGCTTTTGGTTGGCTTTGGTAGAGGTTGGCATCTTTTTTTTTTTCCTGCCACCACTATACCTCCGTTTGTACCCCCTCTATGTTCATAAGGGACATGTACCTTTTTTGAAAACTGCTGCGATCTCCTTGATTTCCGAGTTGCTTCGAGATGCCAGGATTTCAATGAGACAGCCTTCATCTGTACCTGCACCCTGAGAGAGAGAGAGAAAGATAATGTAATAATAATAATAATGTTTCTTTATTAGCCCTATACAATTTCTTGCATTAGGAATTCGTCTTTTCACATACCCCAGCTTTTCTCCATGGAGACACAGACACACAGAAAGGGAGAGAAGCTTGGGGTCAGAGCACAGGGTCTGCCATTGTACGGCGCCCCTGGAGCAGTTAGGGTTAAGGGCCTTGCTCAGGGGCCCAACGGAGTAGGATTCCTCTGCCGGCCGCAGGATTTGAACCGGCAACCTTCCAGTCACAGGCGCAGATCCTTAGCCACAGAGCCACCGCTCCGCCCATGGGTGCCAATAACAAACACAAACAGCAGGGAACTCCTTCCAGTAGGGATGCAATCTTATCCTAGTGTGATTTTCTGTTCCGCACTCAAGCAAGAGTAAGATTTGAATGGACAGGTGATTCCGTGATAACTCATGTATCATTCCTGACTGTTTCCCAGGTCAGTGTTCCAGTGGTCTGACCTTCATGGCGTTTTTGAGCTCGTAGGCATCGTACATAGGCGCCGTCATCAGGAGCCCAACCACCACCTTTTCGAAGTTCCCAGTCAGCTCCGATTTGATCTCATCAGGCATGTCCTGACGGAGAGAGAGAGAGAGATGTCCACCAGTCAAACTGTACTCAGACTTTATTCCATTGAAGGGGAGATGAACAATCAATTTTGCTCAACTGGACTGTAGCACTATTATATTTAGTGACCCCTTTTTCCACATTCATGGGTCGAATTTGTCTCTTCACAGTCTGTGTGGAAGGAGAATAAACACAGATGCTCTCTTCCACAGCATTTTCATCTCGCAGTTCTACCTCACCCGACCTGCAGTGGTCTCTGTAGTAAAGACTTAGTTCGTTTGAGAAAGAGTTGACATGTTTATGTAGCAGTGCATCACAGGTTTTGATGTAGTTACTCAATTTCAGGAAAGCGTTGGATATAGGCTGTGTGTAGATCTGTTATCTGAGTAAGGCCGGCATGCGTGTGTTGCGCTGCAACATAAAAGAAACATTAAATTAAAAAAAAAGGTCTGTGGTCCCCTATATTATCACAAAAGGGGGCCATTTTCTTTTATTTACAATACTAAAAGTTTTAAAGATGCATTGGACCACTCTGTCCAAATGCATGACCATCATTACATAGTGAAGCATATTTTTAGAATACTTTTCTACTACTTTAGTGGTATTTAAACGAACTAAACTTTTTTACAACTTATGTTTAAATCGGGCAAAACAATGCCGTAAATTCCTCTAATTGTGGTTCAAGTGCGTCAACATTAATTTGTAGTTTTTCCGATATTTCTATTAACTATTTGGGCTGAAGGTTGGCAGAGTATGAATCAAGCCTTTGCTCCACCTCATCTAATGAGTTAAGTGATCTTTGGTTGTGGCATCAATCAGTTATGGATTCTTTAAGAAAATGGAGTACTGGATCTATAGAACGGTGGATCTGTCTACACCTAGCTTAGAATTTAATGATTATAACAGTAGTTAATAGTGTCATCTATCATTCCCCTTGGTTCACACAATGATTAAGCTCGGCCTCACATCTTTTGGGCCATTTTCTTTACCATTTCTGCATTTCGGCCAATGGATACAATCAGTATATCATCACACTCCGAGTGCACGCCAGCTGTTATCAGAAAAAGTTCAACAACCTAAGCCCCCTGTCGGTGTGTGGGACAAGGAACCTTTTATTGAGTAATAATTCCAGCCATACCGCAGAGTTTCAGTTCTCCTTTTCATATTTAACCGTTGACTTTCGCTGGTCAAACTGAGGGACAATGACCCACCCTCACCCCACACAGAGAGCATTGCACCCACGCACAGACATGCTGATGTTGCCCTTCTGCCACCTGCTAGAGATAACAGACATTACCACACTGCTAGCGTTAACGATTGTTTACCTGGTCAATACATTGGTACAAGCCTGTGCCTGTCTCTGTCCCCACAATACCTCAATTCCACTTAATGTTTAACTTCCAGTTCTATCAGGATACAAGAAAGGTGTTTCTCACACTGACAATCCAGTACCCTTTAGCTGCAGGAAGTCACATTGTGATATAATACACCTACTGTCTACCTACCTCTATAATAATAATAATAATAAACTTTATTTTATATAGCGCCTTTAAAGGTGGCTTCTCAAAGCGCTTTACAGGATGACAATAACAATAAATAAGAAGACTACAACAATAAATAAGAAAATTTCACAAGACAGGACACAATTATAATTACAACAATACAATAATAACAATAGAGGAGACCGTGGAAGATGGTATTAAGAAGAGCAGAGGGGTGAAGAATGGAACCAGTTAAGTAAAGGCTTTTCTGAAAAGGAGGGTTTTGAGTCTGGATTTGAAGGAGTTTAGAGAAGGTGACTCTCTAATATCCTTGGGCAAGGAGTTCCAGAGCTTGGGGGCATAGCAGGAGAAGGCCCTGTCGCCCATACAATGTAGACGGGCTTGGGGGACAGTAAGGAGGGCAGAATTTGAAGAGCGGAGGTTGCGAGGTGGGGAGTAGGGCGATAAAAGTTCAGACAGGTATTGAGGTGCCAAGCCATGTAAAGCCTTGTAGGTGAGCATGAGGATTTTAAAGTCTACGCGGAATTTGACCGGAAGCCAGTGCAAGGACTCCAGGATAGGAGTAATGTGAACACTTGCACTAGATCTGGTCAGGATTCTGGCTGCTGAATTTTGGACATACCGCAGCTTGTTCAGAGTAGATTTAGATACCCCAGGGAGCAGAGCATTGCAGTAGTCAATTCGAGAGAATACAAATATGTTGATCAGCTTTTCAGCCACAGTTAATGATAGCATAGGGCGTAGTCTTGCGATACTTCTAAGGTGAAAAAAAGATGTTTTGACAGTATGCTGTACATGTGGGTCGAATGTTAAGCCAGAATCGAATATAACCCCAAGGTTTTTCAATTTTGATTGGAGCTCAAGTACAGAGCCATCTACAGACAGGGTTACAGGACTGGCTTTACGAAGTTGATGGGGGGTACCAATAAGCATGACTTCAGTCTTGTCACAGTTAAGATGAAGGAAGTTTTGAGTCATCCAAATTTTTATGTCAGAGATGCAATTAGATAGAATAGAGACAGCCACATCAGTGTCGGGTTTGGTATGGATGTATATTTGAGTATCGTCAGCGTAAAAATGAAAGCTGAGGCCATGTGATCTTAAAAGCTGACCAAGTGGGAACATGTAAATGCTGAAGAGCAAGGGGCCCAGTATTGAGCCCTGAGGGACACCAGACTTGACAAGACCAATTTCAGACCTGTACCCATTGAGAGAGACAAAGTGACAGCGATCAGTGAGGTAAGACTTAAACCATTTGAGGGCAGTGTCAGAGACTCCAAACACAGTCTCGAGACGAGAAAGCAAGATGTTATGGTCAACAGTGTCAAAGGCAGCACTGAGATCAAGAAGGATGAGTATGGAAAGAGAACCAGAATCAGAAGCTATTAGGAGATCGTTGGTGACTTTGACTAGGGCGGTTTCTGTGCTGTGAAGTTGACGGAAGCCAGATTGGAGGGGTTCGAAAAGGTTGTTTGTCATGAGGTGGTTATGTAACTGAAGTGTGACAGCACGTTCTAGAATTTTAGAGAGAAAGGGTAAGTTGGAGATGGGGCGAAAGTTGTTAAGATTGTCGAGAGCCATGTTAGGCTTCTTTGGCACTGGGGTAATAGCAGCAGTTTTGAGGACCGTTGGTACAATGCCGGTGCTCAAGGATTCATGTATTATATTGAGGACAATGGGACAGAGAGAAGAGAAACAGGACTGGAATAAAGTGGTGGGAATGGGATCTAAAATAGATGTGGTGGGTTTCATGCGCGTAACTAGTTTGTTTAGGGATGCTGAATCAAGAAGAGAGAAGCTGGAGAGACGGGAACCAGAGAAGTTGGATGAGGAGGGAGGAGGTGTGGAAATTATATCCGTAGTGGAGAGAATGTGATGCCGGATGTTGTCAATCTTAGAACTAAAGAAATCTAAGAATGTGTTGCAAAGTTGTGATGAGGCAGGTAATGTGGTGGGGCAGTTTGGCTTGAGCAGTCTGTTGATGGTGGAGAAAAGATGTCTGGGATTGTTTTGGTTATTTTCAATGATGTGAGAGAAGTAGGTGGATCTAGCAGACTCTATAGTAACCTTATAATCAGATAAGTAATCTCTCCAGGCCTGATAATGTACATTTAGGCCGGAAAGACGCCACCTACGCTCAAGTTTGCGAGAGGCTGCCTTCATGAAACGCAGATGGTCATTGTACCAGGGGGCAGGGCGAGAGAAGGAGATGGTTCGAGTTTTTAAAGGAGCAAAGGTGTCGAGGGTAGATAAAAGAGCATTGTCAAGTAACTGTAAGTTACCTCTATCAGCAACTTTCATTTATAGAAGCAGAGAGAGCCACAGCACTACTGACACCTCAGATTCTTCTCAATTAAACTGGCAATGAGGCTTTTTATGGATGTGAGCATTTCCTCGATTAAATTTTGCGATTTGAGTTTTGCTCGATTCATAAATAAATTAATAAATTGTGACTTCCTGTTAATTTGTAATCCAGGCGTAAAGGTGTTAGCAAATACTTCAAATCAATCATTCTTTTTCAAAAAGTACTGGTGCTTGTGTGGTTGAATGCTACTAGTAAGCTGTTCTCTAAATTGAATTACTATTTAACATATAACATAAAAATCGACAACTTGATTGTCTAGAATTAGCAGGGCTTAAAAACTGCAAGACACTAGAACTCTTTTCACAAAGAGAGGGGTCCGATAACTGTATTTATGTAACAGAATGTTTAATTCAAATCTGTTTAAAATAGTTTTAAGAAGCAATTAACATGGTAAAATACAGCACACTGATTTATAAGGTTGTTACTACAAAGCGTGTGTGGCCTTTCACATGGGGTACGGATCACTCTGCATAATTAAGGATAGTTAAATTGGTTCACAGAACTTCAAAAGCCCAATTAGGTGACTAAAGCCTCAGGTGGAGTTTTACAGGGATATTATAAACACTCAAGAGTTTTACATTTAATAGTACAATCTCCAACTTTCTCTTGGTTGAAAACTCCAGAGTGGAGACTCCAAGGAATTAGGAGAATTCGCTGATACAAAAATGTTTTGCTGGTTCTTTATTCAGAGGAATATGAATTCATTTATTTAGAGGAATAGGTCTGCCCCTTCCATTAGAATTAGAAGAAATGAAAGGAAAAGCGCAAAATGAGATTAATACCAGCATTAACCTCCTACTAACAGGTTGCAAGTAGTGGTTATTTCATTTGAGCAGGTGCAGAGTAATTTACAAACTCAAATAACATGAAGATGTGTGCCACCACAGCAGTGAAGTCATTTATACCAAGCAGTGAAGGAGGGGAAAAGGAGTTCTGGCTGGGGAACTGTTCTGATCTGGTGAGAAACTGAATCCATGATTGGGCTGTGCCTGTCAGAGGGGGAGTCTGGAGTACAAGATCTTTACCTTTCCCACTGATGCCTTGAATGCCTGCTTGATGAGCTGCCTCTGGGCGATTGTTCGTTTGGCCAGAACTTTGATGATGGCTTCTTCATCAGTACCTGAGGACAACAAACCAATTTACAGCAACACAACTCGGACGACATCAGCTGCTTTTAGTGCTCCCGTACTGAACCTTATGTCATCCAGCCACTGAAACAATATCCGCAGATTCAAGTCTGAGCTATACATACAAATAATGGGATGCCTACGCCAGCACAGGGTGAGTACAGGGCATGTGACTCTTCACACTCTCCATGAGGGAGCCATTGTCCAACAACACAGACAATGTGAACCCATCTTCTAGCACAGAGCCTCCCAGTTTCAATGTGTTGTCTGTTGCAAATACTACTCTTACTAAAATCAGGGTGGGGCAAATAGTCTTCATTTACTTGCATTAACTTCATCTGCACTCCAAAACATCCTCCAAGGAAGTTCATATTTGCCCTGATACATTTTTACTTTTAATAGCAAATCAGTGTAAACAGATAGCAAGACAGTCAAAAATAAACACTGGCACAATTAGATTTACTTCTTATCTTTTTTCCCCTCGTTCATTACTATTGCGTGCCTTCTGTCGAATCTTTAATAAACTGCAGTATGGTCAACCCTATTTTTTTGGCTATCTGTGCAATCCAGGTGGTGACAGGAGGTCACACTGCAAATCTGGACCAGCGATTCTGTTGACCAGGGCAGTGCCCCCCAGTAGCCCTCCAACCAAGGCACAGGGCAAAAGAGCAGGGCACAGGAGTAGTTCGCACACGCTGATCACTGCTCAGCAGTCTCATTGCCTTCCCACAACCTCCTGGCTCTCACTGGTCAGTCCCCCACAGCTCCCCCTCTTCCCCGGTCACTCACCTGCGCCCTTCATGGCGGCTCTCAGGTTCTGGGCATCCTGCTCTGCGTTGAACCCCGACGCCTCGGTCACTGTACCCCGTGAGCCGATCTGGAAGGTGTAGGGTTGAATAAGGTCACAGCGCCAGTATAGTGAAGGTTGTTTTAAATGAGTTTTAATTGGTTATGGAAAAGACCATCTTTCTCAGTGACCATAAATGTCAGGTTAGAGAAGCCTTTTTTAGCATAGATTTAGGACGAACATTTAGGTTCAACATAAAGATATACAATATACAGCTCCCAGCTGGATGATGTGACAGCAGCCAAAGCGCACCAGTACGCTCACCACACACCAGCTCTCAGTGAGGAAGAGAACAGAGTGATGAAGTCAGTTCAGAGATGGGAATTATTAGAAGGCCAGGACTGGGAAAGACCAATGGAAAAGTTTGGCCAGGGCACCAGGCTAACGCCACTTCTCTTTTCAAGAAACGCCCTTGGATTTTTAATGACACCAGGGCTAACAACTATTCCATATAGCAGGTGTTTGAAATAAACATTTCTTATCACTGATGAAGCCCACTGTGATGGACTGGCGCCCTGTCCAGGGTGTACCCAGCCTTGCGCTCGTTGCTTGCCGGGTAGGCTCCGGCTTCTCGCGACACTGTATGGTGTCAGAATTTGTGTCAGAATTTTTTAAACAAGCAACTAATGAAGTTTATAGTGTTATGCACTGAACTGGCAGTAAGCCGTTTCCTTGGCTATATTATCGGGTAAATATGTAACTCATCTCCTTGCAACAATTCTAGGCAATACCTGGTTGAGACTAAAGAAGAAACATAACAGTTCTTCTATCTGTCGTCTGATAGTGTGGTGATGTTTGGGTACAATGGTTAAAATGAGTCCATTCCCTTTGGATTCCACCTCTGCTTTAGGAAGACCAATGTCAGTCAGCTGGTGACACGGCCCAGGCATGGACCAGTGACCTCAGGGCTACAGGGCTCTCGGCTCAAATGGTACAGGCTCAGCTCATCAAGACCGTAGAACTCCAAACTCGTGAATAGCTGGTTGAACTGTGAGATGAATTTAATCTTCACTCCATTCTGTATTCTGAATAAGGCACATTAATTTTGTATAAATAAGAACAGAACATGGTAGTACAATTATACATTGCCTAAATTACAGAGCAATAAAAGACTTAGGCAACTATGATTATCCTGTAACAATCTATAATTATATGTTGGTGGAAAATGGTTGTCTGGGAGAAGAGGAAGGAATTCTGGGTACTAGACTGAATTTTATTAGGAGCCTATGTATTCTGTCACAGGTATAGTCTGTGGGCATAAAATTGAACTTAAATATCATTCAGCACACAAGATTCCTTTGTGCTACATTAAAAATGTAGGACAATACTGACAGGCTTGTTCCAAGGCAGTATCTGTAGGAAAATCTTAGAATGTTCTACAGCAGAGTACAGAGCAATGAAAAAGTCTGTAAAGGCAAAACTAAACGAAATTTCATTTTACATTTCAAATTGCGCATGCTGCTGAGGTTTCCAGAACTTTCCATGTATTGTAACTGTCCAAACAAAGTTTCAGTTTTTGTAGACTCATCAAAGGTTTCTATTTTCTTTCCTGTTGTAGTGTTTGTTGTTGAAATCGATACAAAAAAATCACTAAGCAAATTACTTAATTAGAGGTCATGGCTTCAGGAAAAAACCTTATTGGTACTGTGAATGTAGCCATAAAAGTAAGGTGTTTCGAAAGCAAGTGTACTGTATATTTTGACAGTTCATGCATATTTTATGGTATTAGTTCAGGTGGGTAGCTGCGTCAGCATGCGTAGGCTGCAAAGGAACAAGTAATAGGTTTATTCCATGCTGAAAAAAAGAAGAAAGAGAACACAACGTTTCGGCCGTGGAGCCTTCTTCAGAAGGCTCCACGGCCGAAACGTTGTGTTCTCTTTCTTCTTTTTTTCAGCATGGAATAAACCTATTACTTGTTATTTTATGGTATGCCTGTTTGTATGAATGCCAGTTAAAGACTTTACTAAAGAGTGACTAACATTTCATAAAAAATTCTGTATCTTCACTGCCTAGGTTTTTCATTTTTAATGAACTGGATTTCATTTTCCAGTATTCAATTAAAAATAAGGGGTAGGAAGAAACACGTCTCTTTATCTCAACTTCTCATTTGATGCTGCACAAATAAAAATTCTCTCCAGCACTTTCTAAAAAAAAAATAGTAGAAATAGCAAGCCTTTTTCAGAATTCAGAGAACGTTTGGTCAAAACACCCCTCCTTTAAAATGACTGCCGTTAAATGAAAGTCTTCCGAAAGCAAGGATTTTGTAGGACAGTGTCAGTCTCTTTGCACAGACACAGACATGGACTTTGGACTTACTGCTGCCATGGTAACAGGAGAGAGTCTGCCTCAGAGGTGGAGGAGATGGAGGAGATACCTGGGTGAGCAAACAAAACAGTCATTATAAAACTGAGTGTCTGGACAATGCAGCCCTGTCTGTGATGCACCCAAGGGCCAGGGGCAAAGGTCATTCACCGTGTACGGTCATTCTACACTCCACACCAGTCTACAACAGTCACACCATGGCACGCTAAGGATCAACCCTGTCCAGCCACACACTAAACCCGTAAAACTGCAGCTGCTTTAGATACCAAGAGAGCCGAGATGTTCTACAAGACAGCCTCTTTCCCCTCCTCATTCACACTTACAAAGTGGTGCTCTAGTTACTGAAAAACTAGGCAACATTTACCCAATCAAAGCACCATAGGAGTTTAGTTAAGCCAGTTATAATCCAAGTGAGCACTGTCCAGTGGTAACAATACGTCCAGAGACTCTGCCATTTGCTTTTCACTTACTGTAAATATGGATACAAAAAAAAATAAGACTCCCGCACAGACTTATTGCAAAGTTGTTGGAACTGAGGTGGTCTTTTGTGTCTGGACTGCAGGTGAAAACCGGTGTCGGATTGTGAGAGCCGTGGTCAGTGATCCCTTGGGTGATTTCAGGCAGGAGACGGCTATTCTCGTCAGTCTGGTTTAATGTTTTCACGGTAGTAAAGGGTTGAAGGGCACTATTATTTGCCTCAATGTACGCACATCTACTCTCTACCCAATATAAAAATTCTCTGCTCATCCTTGAAACAGCTTCACTCACTCTGTGTGGTCTTTATCCTCAATGTTGCAAAGCACATGCTTTGGAATCAGAAGCTTTTCAACTTCTCTCTCCTTAAATGAACCGTGGGGTTATGCTGGTTATACTGAGGGTCATCAAATGAGAAGCACAATGTGTTTCATCAGAGCAGACAAGACAGTACCAGCATGAATTTAACCATTTCCTTGGACATGTCTAATTTACTGACCTCACCCCCAACCCCAAGATGGCGATCAGAGCTATGCCAAAGTTGTATTGGTACGGGTCACAGAGGGACCGAAGTTATAGTAGAGCAACAGTTTAGGAGGATACGATTACTTGGGTATTACATACAATAGCCACTGTGTTTGATAAGGTATGGTGTCACTTTTTCTTCTCTTTCTCTTTTGTGCATACTTCCCTTTCCTTTTCAGCTACTCCTTCCACCTTTGTGCAAACTATACAGCAGACAGTGATCCTGTTGAGAGTGAGTGACACTCTTTGACTAGATGCCCATACATTACCACACAATAAGGGGTGACATGGGTGAAGGTGCCAGGCTGGTGTGGACTGGAGCTGGGGTAGAGGGACAGAATGAAGCAAAGGAGAGAGGAATGAAAGACACAGGTCTGTGCCACCCGACAACCTGCAATACACACACAGTCCTCAAGCAGCCCTGCTTGTTTACTCCTGGACATTCCTGCCACCGATTCAGAGAACGGTAAGCTCCTGAAAATGGGGCTGGTAGGCCAAAAAGTGTTTAAAAAGCCTGTTGTGGGCAAGGCACAGGCACTTTTTTCTTCACCCCAGGTTCCCAGGGCAAGGGAAGCCCTCTCTGTGTCACTACAGCAGAATGGAACACTTGATTCAGAAGCAACAGGCCAAAGGAAGGCAGCAGCAACACAACTGAGGTACTGCGCCTGGACTGGTTTTCCACCCTTTTTCCTGGCGCCTCAGATGGGACAGAGGCAGCGGAAACTGACTAATAAAGCACACAGCCATCTGCTTGGGTTGGGAGGAATCCGAGTTTCTTCTGGCCCTGAAATGGTTGAGGAACTGTTTGTAAGAAAGTGTTTTTTTTTTCCCCCCAGCTGTGCTGGGTTTACATTTCTTCTTCTTGGACAGGAAAAGAAATCCCTCTTTAGGAACACAAACATTTCTGGTGTAGGTCCTATCAGCAATTAAAGGAAAGCTGGCTACACTCTATTCATTGAAGAGACCGAACTGTGCAGTTCTTTTTTCCCCTTCTTCCCAACATTAAGCATTGGTTTGAACTGGGGCTTGAGCTGGAAAAGCTCTTATGTGCTGTCTTTTTTTTCCTGTTTAAGTGGTCCACGCTACCCTCTTGAAGATTACAATCTCCAGTATTGAATCTACCCATCGTGTGCTGGTGTGTGGATGCACTGGTGGCCTTCGGGTGTTCAACTACTTGTATGAGAGAAGGGTCCTAGCACCTTTAAAATCCTTAACAGCTAACTGTGGTGCCTGAGACTCAATGCACGTCTGCACTGTGCACTTTTTGCATGGTCTACCTTGTTCTTTTTTCCCTACTACATATTTATTATTTTCCACAACATATTTATAGTTCTGGTTGTATGGTTTCTAATGGACTGTCTACATTGTGTGGTGTTGTCTGTTGTACTGTGTTGTCTGCTGTACAGTTATGTCCCGAGTGATCAGCGCAAATAAGAATTCCAATGTACATATGGCAATAAACTCCTCTACTCTGCTTAAAATTGCTAGGTGGTGTAGTCGGCTACATTTCCTGCACGTTGCCACTATTGTGATACTCGGTCTAGCACTTGATTAATTCATACAGTGCAATTATAAATGACCAGAGAGAATACGTAAAAAAGCAAATCATTTCAGATGACACATACTACATGCGAGATTTCTGGAATTCTGTGCCTTTTGTTTCTCTTTGCTGAAAGGAACTGCTACCCTTTCAAGAGACCCGATTAAACAACAGTCTATTAAAATGATCACCTAGCGGACACCATCACCCAAATCATGGTTAAAATGGATTCACGGGACCCAGCTGAAGACCGTCAGTGGCATTTTGGTCTCCCCCTTTAAAAACAACTCACATCACCCATTTAAGACACTAGAGACTCATTGGTCTCAATGACAATTATAGGCTGAAGGTCAGCATAATGCAGTTTTGCTCCGCTTACTGCATCTTACTGTAAGATCAGCTTACATTTTCACTTCCAATTAATTAAGCAGTGAGTCTCCCAGTTTGTGATGACACTGGCACAGAGATCCACTGTGATCAAGAGATACACAGGCCACATTGTAGTTTAGGGCATGGCATCTGTAAATAACCACACTGTCCAAGATTACCTGGGTCTGTCAATGACTGGGTTCTACATTTAAATGGGACTTAACCAGACACCACATTGTGAAATGCATCTCACTTGCTTTGCTGGAACTAGAGACAAGAATGTTGACTCGGATACACATTTCTACAAGGGGTAGACAATTACTGAAGGTCCACAGAGGCCATGTACAATCAAAAACAACAGGAGCTAAAATCCCACAAATCCATGAATTATACAGTGAAAATGCAATGACAAAATAAAACATTGCCAAGGCTCCAAAATGAGGTGCCAGCAGTACAGATAAGTCT
Organism: Lepisosteus platostomus; assembly: GCF_059453375.1. Classification (NCBI taxonomy): domain Eukaryota; kingdom Metazoa; phylum Chordata; class Actinopteri; order Semionotiformes; family Lepisosteidae; genus Lepisosteus; species Lepisosteus platostomus. The sequence continues at coordinate 6,181,267 of NC_142613.1, forward strand.
ATCAGTTTATCCACTTATTAGACACCAGTAACAGGCTTAATCTTTGCAAGTTAAATTTTCACTGTCTCTTTAATTACTCAAACAAGCATATGGTCAGGTCTAGTCAGTCCTTTCTCTTTTCATTCACTGTGCATTATGTAGTAATGGGTATCACATGTACGAATAATAAAAGAGCAGGTTTTCAACAAAAAGGAGATTGTATTCTGTGGTTTAGTTCTAAGCTGTGGCAGTTAAGGAATAGAAGTGTTTGCATTAATTAATTTAATTTAACTATCAAAGCAATTTCTCTCTTCTTCAATGAATATGCTGTGTAGTGGGGCCGTTTGAGCATACATAGAGAACACAAACATCCTTTGGTATGATAAGTGCACCATAATCAATTGTATTTATCTCATTTCCTTCCTTTCAGTTTTTAAAGAGGTTTACAACAGGCAATTCTGCTGAAGCTAACTTGTGAATGCCAAGCCAAAGTAATAGTAGTTATTAAAAATGCTAAAAATATGATGAATAGCAAATACTAAAAAAAAAGGGAAAGAGAAAAAGTGATGTCAATCACGCTTCTCTATCGCAGAAAAATATAACAAGGGAGTCTTTTAATTGTCATTTTAAATGAGATTCAGGAAATAAAACTGGTCAAAACGGATCGGTGAGTGGGGGCAAAGTCACATGCTACACGTATAGGATACTAAGGCCGTGTCTAAATACGCACACTTGCTGTCTTGCGTCCTTCGTATGTCTGTTTTCGCTCAAGTCTGGAAGGGCTCAGGGTGTCTCATTTCTAAAGGTGATGTTTCACAGGGGTGCTCACGACCGTCCCCAATGCGCCCTTCTCTGAAGCCCGCATCAGAACGGGCTCCGCTGCGAGGAACTACCCACAAGTCTTTGCGGAATCGTGACGTTTCATGTCGTAGCCTATCAAAGCGGAGAGAAGTTGCCATGGAGAATAAGATATTCACGTATAAGTAAAATTGAGCTTTTTACAGTTTTAAAATGTATTAGGTCACTGTAGATTCATAATGTATATATTCTAGCAACGACGTTTTGACATAAAGCTTTTAGTTTAACACCCAATTTGAAGTGATGAAGATTCGTTTAACTGCGGTGTAATTTGTACACGGAATATTTAATAATGTCAAGTTTACCTTATTTAGTTTATTTTTGAACGAACGTGGATGAGCGCGTTACGTTTCTCGTACTGTCATTTTTGTACTGGGACAGACAATTGTGCCACGTTCTCCTTAGTTTACTTCGACCGTTTTGAGAAGTGCCCTGCTCAACATGAATGAACCCACGGGTCACTACGTCTGTGCTGGGGTAGGTCAAGCTGCGAGCCGAGAATTTAACATTCTTTTTTTGAAATTATCTGCCGACCTGCACTTAGCCACTGGAAAAGCAGCATCAACAACAGAAGATTTTGATTCTGCACTCTGTAACCAGCAAGCGACCCCAAACGGGGGGTCTCCCATTACAATTTTTATAAATACTCACGCATATGAAGTCCACAGGTCACAGAAGTGTGGACTTGGAGGAAGGGCTTAGGACGCAGTGCGAAATTTGGGACACGGCCATTGTAATGTAATGTTTCTTTATTAGCCCTATACAATTTCTTGCATTAGGAATGCGTCTTTTCGCATACCCCAGCTTTTTTTTTCTCCAGGGAGACACAGACACAGAGACAGGGAGAGAACCTTGGGGTCAGAGCGCAGGGTCTGCCATTGTACGGCGGAGCAGTTGGGGTTAAGGGCCTTGCTCAGGGGCCCAACGGAGTAGGATTCCTCTGCCGGCCGCGGGATTTGAACCGGCAACCTTCCGGTCATAGGCGCAGATCCTTAGCCACAGAGCCACCGCTCCGCCACCGTTGTCTAGTTGTGTCTAGACAACTTTTCAAAATCTTTTCAAAAACTTTTCAAAATCAACCCAGCATTTTCTTTTCTAACTTTACCATAAAAAACAAGTATACAGGTAAGAAAGGGGACGTTGAAAGCTACAAAATGAGAACCGATTTCAACATGACATCGTAGGAACTAGTTCGGAAACACTGCAGTGCTCACTCTCTCTACCCTTTACTTTCTGTGGTCGTTTTTAACAGTGGAAAACTAATTAGTGTACTGTAAGAGTTCAAATAAAGGTTGCAGAAATATGGCACAAGCCATCCAGCAATGGGTAATTTCCATAATTACCCATGAATTAATACCTAACTAACCACCTAATCCATGTTGAAAGTATTCATTCCACTCCTGTGCTTAACTTCTTCATAAGAGAAACAGTACAAAGACACCCCAGACATGCAGGATTGTTGAGGCTTGGAGCTCTGCAGAAACTGGACACTTTAGATTTAGTGCTCAGTTTACTCATTTCTGACTTTCAGTTTCATAGCAACTTCACAATGAATTCCATTATTAACAAACTGCTTTCTTGGCGAATTTTACATCCCATCCACAGGTCTAGAGCAAGTGAATGAACAAGCAAAAAACAAAAATCTGGATTTGGAATTAATTAAGTAGAATGCTCCACCTTTTCAAAATTTGGTTTATAACCCCTTCAGATCTCCTTGCTTAGTTTCCAATATCTGTAACAATAGAGACTTCTCCCACATGAAATGCAAATGATGGTGGATTTCACAGCATGGCACAAAGGAGAGTCTTTCATTCAAATTTGCGCTGCATCCAATCCTTGGAAATTTTAAAATCTGGGACTTGAATTGTTGGTATGGATGTCATGAGTGCAGTTTGCTCACAATCTGCAGTACTTAAATCACTAGTATCTGACAAGCTGAGAAAAGTGTTAAATGTATTGGTCCAATTAAAGCAATAGTTAGGTTTTAAAGAAGTAAACTACAGTGCTTCCCCATTCCTGGTGCTTGTGACCCATTCCTGCTTGAATTTCCAACCCATCTACAGCCAGAGACAGTAAGAGATGAACCTGGTGCTTGCAGTTATAGTAAGAAAGGAGGTTAATATTAAGCAAGTAAAATGTAGGTTTTTCTTTACTTACCACTACTGTCCCAGAAGGATTTAAAAATAAGCCTGTTTGATTTTACTTAAACAGCCATGTCTCATTTCTATTGTCCTTTTAAAATAAACAGCTCCCCTATAATACAAACATATACTGTAGGGAAGTCCGATAGTGTTAACCAAGTGAACAAAAAAATGACTATGTGCCAACAAGATTGTGCACTACTTGTAGGTGTAATAGAGCAAATGTTTTCACCAAAAGGGATGTTTTAATACACATTCCTTGTTTTTAAGTTATCAGCTGTGTCAAAGAATGAAAGCATTTGTTACAGCTCGCTATCAGTTTTAGTCTTGATTTACTAGTGACATCAAGATCAGATCAGTTCCAGACTGAAAAAAAAATGATCTGCTAGGAAACACAACACCAGTGTGTCATTCCAGCTCAGCTTTCTATTGAAATGAAGTCTGATTAATTATGATAATCATTTTCCTCTATAGAAGTCCTGTTAAATTATACGTTATGTTTTAGTGAAATCTCTAGCACTGAAAAAGTCCAAACAATGTAATCATTCCAATTGAATTAGCAGCTTAACAAAGGGCTCAGTTAAGTGAAGAGCTGGATCAAAAACCAGGAGAAATTGTCACCAAAGGCCAGATCTGGAATATCCCTCTTTACCATAGCAGCTTTAACTTCAGATCTCTAATTACACCAAGCAAAACCCATGATCAATAACTTATGATTCTGCATCCATACTAGCTATCAGTGTTAAAATGAAGAGGACTTTGCAGAGAACAGCTCCGAGTTACAAAACTGGACATTTTAATCACCATAAGTGAATTGCATGCAGGGTTTTTCTTTATATGTGGTAGAATCATAATCCTCACAACTTATCTGACTGTATAAGATAACTCATGCTCACAAACTATCTTAGAAGTTATCTTTGCATAAATCTAGTTTCAGGACAGGGCTTTTTTTTCCCCGAATGAAGAGGTCTGAGTGGGGGATGGACTGAGGGAGATATCAGGTAGGGTGATCCATAAGTAATAAATAATGCACGATCGCAGCACACTGCATCAGTGGTTCTAAATTCTGCCCTGAGGTACCCCCGTGTCTGCTGGTGTTTTTTCCCCCCAACAAAGCTCTCCCTCACAGATACTAATTGACACCCATTAAAAAAAAAGGACTTATTTCTTAATGAGACATAATTCAAATTATTGTACCTAGAAACAAGTGTAAACCGTTGCCATAACTTGTATCGGTTACAATTCTGAAACTATTCGCCATCGGACTGAATCGGACTGATACACGCGCTTTCATTCACTCGCCATAATTCACTGCAACAGGCGACGGTTACTTTCGCCCTGCGTCGCTCTAACTTTAAAAACTACACCAGGCCTGCGTGACTACACACCCTCCGCGATCTGTATGTTACTTAGTAGCAGCGGAGAGTTTCGTCAAAGCATCTAAAGCCCCTAATGGAATGGCCAGAAATAAAAATAAAGGGCAACTTTTTTGATCTTCACCGGCAAATTGAATTAAAAAGAAATCAAAATGGCACACCGCGGTGGTTCTTAGACTTTAAAAAGCAAACAACATGTCACAATACAATGATGATAACGAAGTATAACAAAACTGGGATTATTTGGTAATAACGTTTTCTGGAGGACAAGGTCCTTAAGATAAGAAACCGTGCGACCACAAACTTCGAATTCGTGGCCAAGCGCATTTGTCTTTTTTTCTCCTTCTCTGGAGAACTAAACAAACCCGCCCTTCTTGACAGCCTTCAGCGACCAATACACACAACTTACTCGTACTGCGAGTTTGAGTTGAAACCCGAAAGTGAAAACAACAGACGTCGCCGTTGATTAAGCGCAGGTGTTGCATTGATCCGAATTGTTATCCGTGTATAAACATACGTAAAAGTGACCGTTCGTATCCTGTTTCCTCTACTTTCGATTTATTCCGCCCCTTGATAGGTTACTCGATGATGTTCTTCCTTTCGGGTGCACGGTCTCTATTTGAATCCTGTTTTTTTATTTTGTTAGCTCTTAAACATACACAGCTGCCATCTCGTAAGCACTCACCTGTCAGTCTTGGGTCGCTTACGACAGTGTCAAGAGGCTGCAATCTTGGAGCTCCCAAATTTGAAGGATAGGAGTGTGTTCAGGGTTTTATGGGCGAGGACAGAAATCTGGGCGGTCCGCAAATTTGAGTCTCGTGTTTCGGCTGTTGAGTAAAACGGAAGTACTGTACATCCCAACCACATTTCAGAAACCTCAGAAACTACATCGGTAGTTGTACCTCCCTACCGGAGCCTGTGCGTTCTCGGGATAGGCCCCAACCTCTCCACGACTCTGAATCGGATAAAGCGGTCAGAAATCGGGTGGCTGGATGTGGCTTGTTGTGGAAGAGCCTGTTACAGTATATATACATACCCATAACTCATACTCTTATTCATAAAGCATTTTGTCAGGCCGACTTTAATGTAAAGCTGCTGTTTAGGGAACAATGTTCACCACTTTAATGTTAACGTCCCCGGAGCCTTGTGAACACCACAATAATAAACCTAAGCAAACCGGTTGGATGGAGCCACTTTCGTCAAGCACTTTTTTTTAAGACCACGGTAATGGAAAAGCAGAGTTGCGAGCATTTTGATAGCAGCTGTTTTATACCAGTGAATATATTTGTGAAGATCACTGTAATAGTTAATATGCGCCAATGGTAATCTAGTAGATTGAGCAGTTTTGACGTTTGTCAGCCGATGAAGAAAATGGTTTCACACTTTCGAAATATCCTGTTGTTTTTCCTCTCACGTAGGTGGATTAAGGTACATAATTCTGAAAAACCGCCGCGTTATCCTCAATTACCGTATACACCCACACTAAACATGTCACGGACGTGCGCGCTCTCCTCCATCCAGGTTTTTGGAGTATTATATGTCGGTTTTCATGTTACTAAAAGAAGGAGCTCATTTCTTTCTGTGTCTGTGTGCGTTGTACTGTGACTAGTGAGGCACAGCTGGCTCCACGTTGTGCTCATCACATCAGGCTTGGCAGCCGCGCCGAACCCTAAATGACACGGCCCTCCCTCCATCGCACAGTTCCAAACTAAGTTTCGGGATGGTGACGTCACCCCCCCCCGTAATCATTCTTGCCCTCTGGAAAATATACGTTTGTATGACTGGCAATGTATACCCTACACTAAAAATAGTACAAAGATTTCTCTAGAATGTCACACCAGTTTTGGGAGCTTTGGGATATTCCGATAGCAACCTTTAAGTTACTTTCATAAATATAGGTTTCTACAAGATGAACGATTTTAGGATAGATTTATTTACTGTATATAGGGATGCTATGTAACACCCCGAAGTACTTAATGGCAGAAAAAAAACAATAGCAAGATCAAATAAAAGCTGAAAGTTACAAAAAAAGGTTAATTGCACGAATTACACATTTTTTATTATGCATTGTAATGCTATTTCATTTTTAGTTTTTTTCTACATGTGTTCCATGATTATTTTTAATTATTTGACTCTGATGTGTTGATAGCATTGTGGTTAACACTGCTGATTCACAGCTCTTGGGTCCTGGGTTTGGGTCATGACTGGGGTGCCTTCGGTGTGGAGTTCGCATGCTCTGCCTGGGTCCGTGTGGGTTTTCTCTGCGTTTTCCGTACACATTCCAAAGACAAGCTGGCATGAGCAGGTGATGTCACTCCAGACGGTATATAAGTCTCCTGGGGCAGGAGTCCTGGCCTTTGGGCGCAGTAGAATGTGGAGTAGGGAGTGGAGCAGTGTAGTTGTGACAGAAATGCCTGTAAAGGACTGTGTTTGAATCCTTGCTTGCTTTGACAGTGTCTCTGAACTGTCCCTGTGTGAGAGTGCATGTGTATGAGCCCTGCAGTGGAATGGTGTCCAGTCCAGGGGGGAGTCCTGCCTTGCTGCCTGTGCATTTGGAATACCTGAGACCCCTACAAGGAGTGAGTGGGATTCTGCTGTTGGATAGATGGACTTAAAGGCAGGACTTGAAATATATGCATTCACAAGTGCTTTATTATTATTGTTTCTATTTGCTCAGCAGGCAATTCACAATATACACAATAATACATCATACATTGTAAAATCATCCAAATTCAGTAGAATAAATAAGTAAAAATAGAAATGACAAAGAAAACAGCGAGGTAGGCACCACTTAGAATTGCAATGCCTGTGCTGCACAGAAGACAATGAAGGCAATGTCCGTGAAGAAGGGAGCAGTGTGTAGGCGAGGGATCACTGACTACAGTGAGGAAGGAAGGCCACTGAGCAGAGAGTTTCATCAGTCAGTGGTAAACATCTCCAGCAGGGCGACAGAGATCCTACAGGTAATGTCTGCACAGGTGAGACACAGAACGGAGGTCAGGGGCTGAGCACTCCTGATTTGAATGGGTGGTTCTCTCCTTCCCTGCCGAGCCGGGGGTGAGAATGCAGGGGCCCTGGAGGTGCAGGAGGGGAGAGGCGGAACAGTCTAGAGAAAAGGGCAGAGAGAACAACACGTACACTGCATAATGGTTTGGTTGGTCGCCCTATAAAAGCAAATGTGTAAATGTCCCCCAGTGTCTCTGAGAATGATTTATTAATAGAAAACTATTTCGGTCTGATGAGGATGCAAATCCCTTACACAAGGGTGTCCTTTTTGCATACTAACACAGTGACATTAAGGAAATGTAGTGAAATGAATGGATGTGTTTTTTGCAATGTACATTAGATGCACTTTAGCAGCTCCCCACCTGACAGTAGGGTGTCCCTTTATACAGTATATCTGTGATTCTATAACTGTGTATACAATGTATCAGACTTCTCAATAGTTTTCTTAAAGGTTATTCTAGATGCACAATACAGAAAGCATTATTTGCTGTAATGTTTGGGTACTTTATTGAAATTCTCCTTCTTGTATAGCACCATACCCACAATAACACGTAGAGTTGTTGACCTGGTTAATTCTGCACTTTTAAGGGAGTTTCCTTCACAGACAGGGTAAAGGAATCAAATCTCTTTTGCCTCAGAAACTATTACCGATGGACCTGCGACAAGCTTTCAGGATCCTGAAAAGTATTCCCAAAACCAGACAAGTGGATTTGAGGATCCACGAAATGCAGACCAGAGAACACAAGTGCAAAGTAAATGAGGCATTAAAGATCCAGAACAAGAGTTTTGCAAAAATGTTGAGGGAGTCTGAAACAAGCCATTTGCTGAATCTGATGCCATGAATAAAACTCTTAAAATGGCATTAAAAATTAATTAAATGGGCCAAATAGCCATCTCTGCTATGCAACTTTTCTTTTGTTCTTATAAACAGGTAAATGCTTTTTCTTCATGCAGAGTGCAACAAGCAGCTTACAAAAGTAGCCCTAGGGTTTGAATATGCAAAACAAAGCAAGAAACTACCCTTAAACAAATACTGTAATAATCAGTTTCCCTGTCCCATCATGCCTAGGCTGGACACGTGCTACACTTACAGGTAGTTGATATCATTCTGTTAATAGTGATATTACTTGTGCTGTGTCAATACAGAGCTTTTTATGCAGACAATATCAATGTTTTAGCATAACTATGTTCAATGTTGGAATCACTTGAAGATACAACATGACAGTCTAAGAATAAAGATTAAATGAATGGCTGAATACATACAGTATTTAAGTCATAAATAGTCCACTTTTATAGACTCCCCTGTGTCCCTGAATTGGATTAAGTGATTAGACAGATGAGTAGATAGTGGATAGCCAACTTTAAGCAGCATTAAAGTACTTCTTAAAATAATGAATTACAGTTCCATGACTGATATTTTAGTTTTGTTTCACATTTCAGACCATATATCATATACTGCAAGTAAAAAATGTTTAATCTGTCTAATCTGTTAACTTACTGCATTGTCTTGTAATTGTAATTGCCACATAGATCAATATAAAAGTATTTATTTAACACTGTTTTTCTGAGCTTTATTTTTATCATATTTGTCAATGATCTATCCCTCATACTTCAAGTGTGTTGTAGACTTTCTTCACAGAGAAAAAAGAGAAAGCAAGAGAGTTCCTTTAAACATGCTGGAGCTCGAAGGCCTGTTACAAATCACCAAAACGAAGAGAGGCTCGGGCTAGGCAGCTTGTCGGACAGGTGTTGCAGTCCAGCTGTATTATAAGAGCTGTTAGTCAGGAGTCTTATCAGAAGATGGTCAAGCTGAAGAAAATTATCTCAATAGGAAAGAGGGTTATAGAGAAGAAGGTCTATTCCAGGTAAATAAGCATAACCACCAAACATCACAGGCTCTTGGAGTCTTAAAATGTCAGATCACAGAAGGTAAATATGTCTGGGTGTGGTCAGTACCATGATGGTAGATCTTTAAGGAAAACCAGATGACTCCTGTAAGCGGTGTAACCGGTCTGCATAAGAACAATTATACAGGTACTGCAATTACACAGGTACTACCAGTAGAGGCCGCCAAAGGTACTCCAATTTGTGTGACACGACTCCAGCTGTTGACTATTAATAATAATTAATAATAATAATTGCTTACACTTATATAGCGCTTTTCTGGACACTCCACTCAAAGCGCTTTACAGGTAATGGGGACTCCCCTCCACCACCACCAATGTGCAGCATCCACCTGGATGATGCAACGGCAGCCATAGTGCACCAGAACGCTCACCACACATCAGCTATCAGTGGGGAGGAGAGCAGAGTAATGTAGCCAATTCATAGAAGGGGATTATTAGGAGGCCATGATTGGTAAGGGCCAATTGGAAATTTGGCCAGGACACTGGGGTTACACCCCTACTCTTTTCGAGAAGCGCCCTGGGATTTTTAATGACCACAGAGAGTCAGGACCTCGGTTTTTACGTCTCATCCGAAGGACAGCGCCTGTTTACAGCATAGTGTCCCCATCACTATACTGGGGTATTAGGACCCACATGGACCACAGGGTGAGTGCCCCCTGCTGGCCCCACTAACACCTCTTCCAGCAGCAACCTTAGTTTTTCCCAGGAGGTCTCCCATCCAGGTACTGACCAGGCTCACACCTGCTTAGCTTCAGTGGGTTGCCAGTTGTGAGTTGCAGGGTGATATGGCTGCTGATAATTGCTGATAATTAGATTGTGGTGAAGGAGATGGAGAAATACACTTTCTCGCTGGCCTTTTCTTGTATGTTCCCATCCAGGGAGACCACGGTATTTGAGGGTAGGCTCTACGGATGGTGATGTTGGCAGCACTGTTCCCCTCTTTTTTAAACCACAGTTTCTAAAAGCCAATGCCCCATTACAGTGACCTGGGACACTGTGTTGTGGGAAGTTGAGATAAGACGTTATTCTGTTCTGGATTTGTCAGACAACCTGGCCTGCTTGATGTTCCCTCTTAATTAAATTGATTAAGCAATCTGCTTACTTATCTTCCAGTTCTGTTGAGTAGAGGGGCTGCTGATACTGTACATAAAGATTATCATGCATCATTTTAAGGATCACCCTAACTCACTCACAAGGTGCAAGGCACTAATCAGATTCTTTTTTTCATGGACCTCTTTCCCTGGTACCAGTTAGAACAATGTTATTTATATTATTATCCAGACTTTTAATTTTGCCGGATAACACAAATAAAAATGTCACATAACTACGTGCATTAAAACTACTTTGAAATATTGCGTGTAATACAGTACATAGAAGATTAAAAACGCATCCAGCTACCTGGGACTGCTGACTACAGTCCCCAGTCGTATGATATAAATAAATTAAAGCTCATTATTTATAATTAGATTAATGACGTAACTGAGACTTCATATGAGATGGGCAAAAACTAGAAAACCCTATACAAGTCACAGACTGGAGCCTGAGTCCCCATTGTTAATGTATGTGATCCATGTAGGAAATACACTTTTGTATTGTACTGAATGGAACTGCACACTGTGACTGCATGAGATGCTTTTTGAAAAAAAAAACACACACACCACAGAAAGAACAAAGACACAGGCTCCACCTGGTCTGGAATGAATACCTCAATATACCTTTGAGATATCCCCCCCCAGAATTAATATTTCATATTTTCCCAGTCTGTTTTGAATAGGCTTGACACACTGAGAAGCATGGGTCTTGTGTTGCTTTTAATCAAGTCAGAGTCGTAGAAGTAAAGAATTCTAGCTGGTGGGATTAAGAGGAGTTGCTTATTGCTGACTGTTTTTCAGTAAAGAAATAAGATTTCAGTGACTGTTAATGCAGTACAACACAATGTTTAGGTTACAGTTTACTTTATACATGACTAAGTGAATGACTACATTGTTCTACTTCAATGTTATATTGAATATATATATATATTTAGGAATATATTAGGTATATGGCTATTTAACATTCCAAATATTGGAATATTAATAACTACTGATGATCTTCATACTGCTAATAATAATTCAGAAAGAATAAAAGTATAGTGTACTATTTCTAAATTCAAAGGCCATTTCCTTTACTCAACACAGAACATAAGCAGTGATGTGATGGCTCCCTCTTAAGGACGTTTTACGCTGTTACCTAGCAGTTATTTTTATATAGATACTTTAATGATCCCGTTAGGAAAATTACATGTTTATAAGAACACAGGAAGGGTTACTAACAAGAAGAGGTCATTCAGCCCAACTAGTCTGTTTGTTCATTAGTAGTTAATTGATTTGGGGATCTCAGATGCTGTTTCTTGAATGAATCCAGGGTATTGGCTTCACCAACTCAACCAGATAGCTTGTTCCACTCTTCCACCACCCTTTGGGTAAATAAAACAGTCTTCTGTTCTCTGGTTCATGTTTTGCTCTTCATTCTGAAGACGTCCACTGGGCGAGACTTTGTAAAATCCCTTGAAGATTCTGAAAATTTGTATCACATTCCGTTTTAGTCTTCTGTGTTCAAAACTATAAACGTTCAGTTCTTTTATCATGTCAGTGTGGAACATTTTGCTCATGAAGGAGATGTGAAAAATAATATTTATTTCTAATTATACCCTTTTCAGGTCAGTTGCAATAGTAGCACCAACAATAGCATCATTTAAGTAATTCTTATCCTGATTATTGTAATCGGTCATGAGACAGAGTGACTGTCATAATAACGTGCTCTAGTGTACGGTACCATCTGAATATAAAAAGGGATATAGAGAGAACGTGATGCACTTCTTGGTTGAAATGAATCTAGTCCTATATGTGCAGAACTTCTTTTGGGGTAGAAAAGGCTATACAGATAAAATTATATTTAAAATTAATACTTAAAAGTATCCTAATATTGTTTTCATTGAACTGAGAAATTTAAACCATAAAACATCCATTACTTTTTTTGTTTTATATCGTGGTATATTATGTGACTATTAATGCGTTATTTTAGTGCAATATTTATTTTCTACTATCGATGTTTTGTGTATGCCCGTGCATCTGTGTGGTTATATACAGATACATATATACATAAGGAATTATGACTTTAAAATATATGCAGTATATAGATTATGCGCAGTCATTTAATGATGTACTGCATCGTGAAAGCTAGAAGGCAAAATGGCTCAAAATGTTTGCATTTTTGTGAATTAATTCTGACCGCCCAAGGTCATGGGCGAAGATCAGACAGAAAGGAAAAAAGAGATAGTCTCGGGTTCGTTCATTCATAGTATTCATTCCAAGATGTGGCCTTTCTGTTAAAACTGCAACATCTACACCAAAAACGACAATACCCAGTTGGTTATATATACACATATTATGAATTGAGGACTACACTACAACCTATTCATGTCGCTTCAGAAAGTTTCTAAGGATAGTCGATACCAAACGATATCCAGAGTTTTTCTGGTGAGCAAAAAAACACTACGAGTACCACAATGCTTTGAGAGAAAGGGGCTGATTTCTGTCAACATCGTATTTCAAACTACTTTTGAAATGTAATGCCTTGTACGAGGCCGACACACACATACTGCTCTGTACAATGTTTTGGTTTATTTTTAAAATTGTATTAGGAAAATGTTTAATCGACTCTAATTGCTGATGGGAGTTGTAGTTCTTGAGTTGTCACTTTGCGCTCCTCCTTTCCTCACCCCGTGGGTGTAAACCAGCCGGGACTACAACTACCATCCTTCGCCGCGGAGTGACAGTAATTCAGATTATCGTCTTTATTTTTATTTTCAGATTTTAGGAAAGACGATATCGCGTATCTGCAGTGAATCTCAGTGCACCGAGGGCTAAAAATGCGAAAGAGTGGAGAAGTTGTTTTTTCCATTTCCTGTTTTGTTGTATTTCCTGGTATGGGGACGAGCCGCTCAGCTGTTTTTTAAGAGCAAACCTAGACGTTGAAATAAACCAGAGGGGGTTTGGGAAAAAAAAGGGCTCTGGTTAATTAGGAATTCGTACATAAAATAAACCCCACAGAAGAGGCCGAAAAGGCTTTGAAGAAATCGTGAAAGACAAGATAAATATACCATACTGATGGCAGGGCTGGAAGGAGAGATTTTCGAATAGAAACAAGCATCCGAACTGGGGCAGGATTTTTTTTTTAAGCTACACAATCATTGCACCAGTTCGCTCGCATCCCTGGCTGGCGTGATGAAATGAGTCTCTACCCATGCCTTATTTACCAAGACTCCGGGGAAGCAATGGAGAAGACGCTGTTTTAAGCTGAGAAGGGAAGAAAAGGAAAAAAAAAGATCGCTTAGCTTTGCTATTGCAATAATTGTATTTAACGTCTGAGCATCTTAGCGACATCGTCGGAAGGGGGTAGCTTTTTAATTTTCTTTATTTTTTTTTATTTATTCGTCATGGATTCGGCCACTTGCTTCTGGGGCGCCTAACCAGTTTAACCTTGGGCTTTTCTTACGTGGAAGATAGGAAAGTGACAGCCGTATTGCAAGGGGCTGTTTCGCCAAAGCATAAGCAGACAGGATCCCTTTGGCACGTTTTCAGGTTCAGCTGAATAGCTGTCATAGCCGGGACACTCGCCGGATTTGGCACTTTTGGCGCTGCCAGTGTTATACCGCCTTCACACCGGAGCTCGAACCTGGCTGGGGCGGACCGGGACGTTTCCTTGGGATTGCTTTCTCTTTTCGCACATTGAACTTCTTTCCTCCTCCTCCTCCTCCCCCCGTCCCGTCGTCCGACTGCCGGGGAAGATGAAGAAGTTTTTCGACTCTCGTCGGGAGCAGGTCGGCTCCGGCCCGGGCTCCGGCGCCGGCGGAGGCGGCGGGAGCGGGTCCGGCGGCGGCGGCAGTTACATTGGAAGGGTGTTCAGCGTCGGACGGCACCAGGTCACGGTGGAGGAGACGCTGGCGGAAGGTGAGAAACGGCCCGGGCACCCTCAATAGCTGCTGCTTTGTCAGTGTGGTTTATGTTCACACGCTAGCAAGTCACCCCCCACCGCTCACCGCTTTTCTGCAATGGGATGTTTAGCCCGTTTTCCACCTGAGAGGCTGTTTGGTGAACTCTACCCTGTGGGCGCCACTGTGGACGTTGTCTAGGACTGGGTTCCGTCATACTGCAGTGCATGCTGTGTATGTGAGCCTTAAAATATAGATCAGGCTTTAAAACCACTAACGGGTCCATACATGCCACACAGGTGTAGAGCACTGTAGCACTTGCACCCCCACTATAATAATCTTAGACAAGATTTGATTGTAAAGCGTGGACTCAGATGGATGTTGCTCCCTCAGTCGAGAGACCACACAGACCAGATCCTTCCTGTTCTTGTTTGGCCAAGCATTTGTGCTCTTTATGTGTGGGAGCTTATGAGGTGCTCCCCAATAGGAAACGGGGATTCTCAGAAGCACCCCCTAATTCTGCAAGTGTGGGAGGGGAAAAGTGTGAACCCCTTCACCTGATAATTCCCTGAGATTTTGGGCCCATGTGTGATGAATGAACACGGAGGAGGTGGGCAGGTCCATGTTGTTGTCTTCCTCTTTCCTGTCGCTCCATTCCTTAGTCATCATGACATTATCTTGGTGAGTGGTTTTCTTGTTGCTGATACTTTGCGGTTTGCTCTACGTGTTGCTAATGAGCAACACCCTCTATACGGCACCCCTCCCCACACCAGAAAAAAACCCAACAGATTGTCAAAATAACTTCTGCAGGAACATACCAAGAACTGTGCATGCAGCAGTCTTATGAAAACACACTCACACATGCAAGTGGAGATATATCACACAAAGAAAAAGGTACTACTGTAGGTGTTTCCTCTAGAGAATCTATAAAGTTTGTTGAGGGTTAGCGTTAGTATTTGGATTGTGAATGAAGGAAAAGGTAAATGTATTGAACATATGCCCTGGAATCATCGGAGAGATTCTTGTAAAACTTAAACACATCCATATACTCAAAAAAAGGCTTCTCAGGAGACTGACACTGAGATTTTCTGAGACCGAGATATAAATAACACTCCCCATGTTAAAGCATTTCCAACCATTCCAGGGTTGAATGCTCCTCTGTATGACTCAACACGAGCTGCTGGAGGTTTCGTGCTGCTTACCTTTTTTGGGATAAGATGTGGAGTGCAAATATGAAGGAAAGTTCTTTGCCTGGTTAATTAACCGAGTTGCAGAAGCAAATCCGCACTAAGTTCAAAAGGCGAATTCATACGTTCTGTATGACATGGAGCAAACCAAAAAAAAAAAAATGAAACCGTGCTCCTTCAGTCACAATCGGTTCCATGAACCTTGTTTTGTGTTATTTGTATTCTACACACCTGTGCCTGCTTATATGCTTACCAGAAACGTCCCAAGCAGCTGTTCCCTCTGGCTTTGATTTTTAGAATTAGTTTAGCGTGTGGTCGCTGGTATATTGATCTGTACAAAGCTTTTGAAGTGTCCAGGATAACAAAGATGTTTTGACATAAGATGCATGGTGGAATTAAACGGGCAGCGCTCACCTGAGAATATTTGAGGTGGGTGGAGAGGAACAGCTGGATCTGTGCCACTGGGCTTGCAAGCCAGGATGTCTCCAAAACATTGTGGGCTTCATTCGAATGGCAATTGCAAGGACAGCATGTTCCCTGGTTTCTGCAATATAGCCGAACAGCTACGCCTTAAAAGCAAAATCCAGCAAGTACTGCAGTCAGCAGAGAAGGCCGTGAGCATTCACAGCTTAGGTTCTTGTGTAAACAGCTGCGTGCTGAAAAGGGAAAAGAAATTATTCTAAAATAGCTGCGTCTGTGGCAGATTCATTCAAAAATCAATTGCATCAAGTGCTTCAAAAGCAGTGAAAATGGTGCACATACTGTACCTATCCCACAGTAGAGTTAATCTTTAAGCAGAGTGTGTAGTGGAACCCTATGGCCAGGGGTAATAATGTTAATGTAATAATAATGTTTCTTTATTAGCCCTGTACAGTTTCTTGCATTAGGAATTCGTCTTTTCGCATACCCCAGCTTTTCTCCATGGAGACACAGACACACAGACAGGGAGAAGCTTGGGGTCAGAGCGCAGGGTCTGCCATTGTACAGCGCCCCTGGAGCAGTTAGGTTTAAGGGCCTTGCTCAGGGGCCCAACGGAGTAGGATTCCTCTGCCGGCCACAGGATTTGAACCGGCAACCTTCCAGTCACAGGCGTAGATCCTTAGCCACAGAGCCACCGCTCCGCCCTCAGACTCCAGAGGTAAGACACTCCAGACTCGGGTCTGGAGTGTCTTACCTCTGGAGATCAATGGTTCATGTTCGGGCTGTGAATCTCATTGATTGTGCCTGGCAGTCTGCAGAGAGGGCAGCCAGGAGCTCAGCCCTGGACTGAGCCCAGTAGGACCCGTCCAGTTCTCGGTTCTCTGGACAGGGAGAAGTTGTCGATGCACTCCCAGCGTGTCCTGTTCTGGATGAGCTGCGCATGTTTTTAGTTGCTATTTGTTGGATCTGTCTGCCATCTCATTTGCAAATCCCAAGGTGCTTCAACCCTGTCAATCCGGTCAGCAGTAAACACAGGTCCTGTGTATCATGGCAGCTGCTATAGAAAACGAACCGTACTCACACTGTTTAGTCCCCCTCCGTAAGAAACAATTGAAATAAAGCTGGAATGAGAGAGTAGATGTGCCTGTGATGGCCTCTTAAAGGAGCACTTCAAGCTTCGCTTCTGGCACTCCTGCTGTGTGTCCTGCTGTGCGATGTGCGATGTTCTGTTTTATGGTTGTTTCAGTTTTCAGTGTTGATTGATCGAAACTCTGGTGGCAAACAGATTTCTTTTCATATTCTTTCTAAAGACACCACCATCCTTAATTGAAATTGACATTAAAGCAAACTTAATTACAGTTATGTTTATGCTACCAGGGCTCTCAAATTTGTTCAACACATCAGATAAACCTGTCAGTGATTGAGAGTATGTATTACATTTTGCTTTTCTTATTGCCAGACTTGTATGGGTTCCCTAGTCTGTCTCTAAGGGCCCCTTGGAAACTTGCACCCTAGAAAATGTACCGTTAAACTGGCTGTTCAAGAAGAGACGTCTTGGACTTAGTCATCTGGAATTAAAAAAAAGGCAGAAAAAGGCCAATTTTGAAGCACTGTGTTTTACACTGAAATCTGACCCTGTCTCATATCCTGTCTAATGTAGTGTGGAAATTTCTTCTGTGCAGGTAGTATTCGCTAACGTGGTCTGTTACAAATGACAAAAGGAAAAAAACTGTTTGCAGATGAATAAGCAACGGTAAAGGAATTAAAGGGAAACTGTGAAATAGAGGGCAAACGGCTCCATTAAAGTGGGCAACATTTTGATCCGCTGGCACATTTCAAAGAGAGCAGTGACGTATTTGTGGAGCAAAACTCCTAAGTCGTCTCCCGTGTACAAGCCAGTCGCAGCGCCACTGTCCATTTGAAGTCAATTACATCACATTAAAAAGCTCTGATTGAATTGTATCTGAGCGTAATGAGCTTTCATAAGTGAGGCTCGACTGCTGCAGCGTGTTCCATCCATGCAGCTGCTGGGACCATGAATCTGGCGTTGCCGGTCATTCCTGTTTTCTCCTGGCCTGTGGAAGAAGGGTGTATCATTAAGTCTCCATCCCCAGGAAGGACATGAATTATCGTTAACTTACGGCTCCGTTTCTTTGCTTGTTTTCAGATCTTTGGGGGCTTTATTTTTTTTTTAAGCCGTTTAAAAACAAAACTTTGTTGAAATATGACTAAAATGCAAATCTGACTAGGGGGACCACCAACTGAGCAGACGTTTCAAGTTGTGGGTCATTTTAAATGTGCCGATGCTGAAGTGCTTATTCCCATCTTTGGTGTGTCTGTCTGGGTGGATAAGATTTTCCATTGCCATTGATTTCATGACCCTGGCTGTTCCAACACAGATCATTTTCTTCTGTGCTGCCTGACATGCTGTAGCCTTTCTAAACGTGTGAGAGTCGAATCTCCTGACAAACCTGACATCTCATTTCAAAGGTGGAAATTTGAATCGAATGTCTAGATTTATTTAACCGTCAGCTTTATAGTGTACAGTAGTGCGCAAATTAAATCGAATAAATACCATTTGCTGGACTTTACGTTCCACAAAAATTGTGTTGTTTAGATACAAACTAAACAAATAGAGTAAAAAACAGCATTTGACAGGTTTTATTTTACTGGTTATTTTACTGAGTGTGACATTTTTAAACAATCAGCGTCTTTCCAGATTTACCCCAGAATGAACTAAAAATCGGTGACTCTCCGGCTGATCCGTTACCCCATCTAGAATTTCCTTATCAAAATGGAATGAACAGGAACACTCCTGAAATATTCCGAGTATTTTACCTTGGGATATGTGAACGTTTTCTTTTTTGGTTTAAAATAATGGATTTAGTGGGTAATTAGTCACCTCTAGGTTTGCACTGAAATGTGTAAGAATTGAAAGAGGATTACTAGTTCAGGAGGTGTTTTACTTGTCAGGTCCTTTTCAACATTGATCATCATGCATTTGCTGCTGCTGTTGTTTCTGCTGACATTATTCACCTCCTTAACTCTCAGTGAGAAGATACCCCTTGCCTTAAGTCCCCTGGTAGGAAGAGTGTGTTATGTTGCACTATTTCAATCAATCAATCAATCAACGTTTATCAAATGCACAACAATACAGCGTGCAGCAGTAGTTGCTGGCAATGAAATGTCTTTTCTGTGAGCTCACCGGGTGGGGGGGGGGATAAAAGTCACAAAATTAGTTACAAAATAAAGTTACATAATGATAGATAATAGTGCAATAGAAATTGAATAGAATAAACTCAGACAAAACTCAATATAAATAGAACTGCTATGTGTCCAGGGTGTATGCAATATATTATGTCCAAGTAGTGCAGGATGCCGAATACGATGAAAACTGTATGTCCATGTAGCCATTACGGGTGATTTGCTGAAGGGACTGCAGGTCTTATTGCCTGGAGGTAGAAGCTGTTCTGTATTCTGTTGGACTTTGACTGAATGCTTCGGTACCATTTACCGGACAGTAGGAGAGAAAACAGTTTGTGACTGGGATGACTGGGGTCCTTGAGAATGGACCTGGCCTTCCTAAGACATCTAGCTGGGTAGATCTCCTGGATGTTTGGTAGCTCACAGCCAGTAATGAGCTGCGCTGACTTCACCACCCTCTGCAGTACTTTGTGATGCCAGGCGGAGCAGGTCCCATTCCAGGCAGTGATGCAGCCAGTCAGGATACTCTCAATAGTGCACCTGTAGAAGCTATTTGTGGTGTACGCTTGACCTCCATGTTTCGTCATGCTTTGAGTAAGTTCTTCGTGTGCTCCTGACAGAGTCAACCCAATGGGCTTCTACAGAATCAACAATAAAACATAACTCAGAAGACAGAAGTGGAAATGATAGAAAAGAGCACTTAAGACTGCAGACATGAGGCACTTAATTACACACAGGGCTGTGGGAGTCTGGATCATGCTACACAGTCATGTTCTTGATGACGAAGATTTCCATGGCTTCCTTCAGGAAAGTGCTGGACAAGACCATTGGATTAAACACTTAGTAGAGGCCAGAGGAGCTTAAGTGGCTGGACCTAATTTTTGCTGGAACAGTTAGAACAGCAAAGGACCTACACTGAAACTACAACCCTTCATTTAATTTGATCCTTTTTAAAGAGAATATTGCATTATTCACGCTTAATGCAAGACCAGCGGGGAATGTTTTCACACTGTAGTTCTGCTGACAGCTTGGGTTGAAATACGTTGTGAGTGATAATACCTATAACACAAGGAAATCAGCTGTAGTCATTTGTTCAGGAAAGGCATTGTTAAGCGCTCCTAAGTGTTATTGTATAGCGATCTGTAGTGTGGCTTTCTGTGTGGCTGTTAGCAGGAGAAGCTAATGCGCAGAGCTCTCCCGGGTTCAGAACACTGGACTCCAGCCTCAGAGCTGCTCGTCTGTGAGGTAATGGGCATGCCGCAGGCCCGCAGGCCCGGGCTGTCTGTGGACCTGGAGCAAGTGGCGATTCAGTAAGTGGTGGAGAAGACACACTGCCTTCAGCAAACAGAGGCTGCCGAAAGAGGTCAGAAAGGTGGTGTCTCTGGAAGATCGACTAATCTCTAAATCTAGAGAAAGGGAAATCAATGAAAGCATTCTTCAGAGTGCTTCCTTGTGTGTATTAAAAAAAAAAAGGGTTTAGTAAGATGAGATGCAGTTTTCCATACTGCCAGCGCTTACACATTTTAAAACCCACTCTGCTTTACATTATATACATAACATTCACTTAATGCCCTGAATTTGAACATCTCGGTAACTGGGAATTTCATAAGCAGTGGAAAGCGTCTGGTGTTCACTGTAATTGGTAAAATATGGGACTAATCTGGAGGTTTGATGACCGAAGACTGGTAAATCCAGAAAGGATGTAATGTAAAGTAGAGGTCTGACATCAGCAGGTCTTGGAAAATTACAAAAGATTTGGAAATAAAAAGCAATAGATGTAAAAGAAAAGATGTGTGATGCCTTGGCCTTTGCTGTACTGGTATACAATTTGTGCAGGACTGCTGGTGTCGATAAAGAAAGATGAAAAGTTATTGACAGTGGCAAGGAGTGGATTTAGGAGACTGGTAAAAGTAACAAAAAGAGAGATGACCAGAAATGTAGTGATCAGCGATAAGGTAGGACAGAGAGAAGTCGTATTGGACAGGATATGGAAAAAGAGGACGTTTACGGTTTGGACATCTAATGAGAATGAACAACAAAGGATCACAAGCCAGACCTCTGTACAGCTAGATAATACGAAGAAGAAGCAGAGGAAGACCTTCAAAGAAATGGGTTGTAAGATGGCCATGAGGAAAGCAATAGACATGACAAAAGATGGAAACTACTGCTATAATTTTGTTGGGACCTGGAGACAGCTGTCAGATGAGAGAGAGGTTTAGGAATTCAGTAAGCTAGGAATAGCATATTTCAAACTCTCTGATCTGATCTGTGGGAGGTACTAAAACCTACTGTTGATGTAATAGGCCTTGCTTGGTATTCAACTATATTAAGTGCTCATTAAGAGCATACAATCTGTGTCAGTTATAAGTGTAGCCATGTGCATAGGTTGTGCTCTGTGATCTAAATCTTGTACATTGGAGCTGCTTTTGGGAATACTAGACAGGTGACCACTTTCTATAGGAAGATGGAGGTGATTTCTGCTGGAGGCCAATAGGGTTTTAACTGGTGTGTGCGGACTATCAATATATCTTGTATTTATGTAACATTCCCTTTCTTTTGTCTTTAAAACCCAAGTGATGCTTGGTCTTATTTGTAGTTAAAACAAAGTACTGGCACACTCAAAATGCACAAACTTTGACTTTCACAAATTTCACAAAAACCTTTTGATTCTTAAGCCACTCCAGTGTAGATCTGGATTGTTGTGTAGCTCAAAGGTGAAGTTTTGTCTCAGTTTAAGGTCTAAAGCAGCCTTTCCTCTACAGTTTGCCAGTACTTTTCTCCATCTATGCTTCCATGAGTCTTGACAAGTTCCCACTCCCTCTGATGAGAAGCTGAACTATAACGCAGTGCTGCCACCAGAACTTTACTTTAGACAACACCATAACTTCCAGTCTTAATGCTTTGTATTTAGATCAAAGAGTTTTGATTTTGTTTGGTCTTCCCATAAAATGTTTGCAACATCTCTTAGGTGCTTTATTTTAAACTGTGCGTAGGATTGGATCTGTTTTTTTCAGTTCTGTGTAAACCCCCATTTTTTCCATCTAGCTTTGTAATATCAGTGTTACCTGTGCTTGCAGCTTATTATGCTCCTTTTCTTTAACTGGATTTGTTTTTTCCTCACTTTCTAAAATTCATTCTTTTGCCTGTTTTCCTTAATTGACTTATTAAATCATTTGAGTCATACATTTTTAACCTTTGGTTTTCTTATGCTCGGGAAAAATGAGTTCTGTATTTTCTGTAGAATCATTTTACTGTACTCGACTGATTAAATGTCAACCAAGTAATATTGATAGGTATTGATTCTATATTTATCCTGACCTGTATTACTTCTCTTCAGCTCTGTCTCATTCTTTCATAGTTTGTTTTCCCTAATTGGTAGGCATTTGTTTTGGAATGCCTTTGCCTGTCCAGTTTTAAAATCTACCTCAAAGCATACCATATTGTAATCATTGTTCCTTAATGGTTATATCTAATAGCCCTAATGGAGATATTTGATCACACGTTAGATGGCTGCTCGGAATTATTGTAATGATTTACATTCAGTATAGCTCAGTTTAGGTAGAGAACATCACGGCATCTTTGCCTCACATTAGTTGCAAAAATTGCGAGCTGATGTTCATTTGCAGTGAAATGAAATGGCAGTGGGACACTGTAAACTGGAAGCACATCCATGTAATGTTTCCTCAGAAACTGGTAGAAACGTTGCATTTTAAGATGTTATACAGTTTGCACTGATCCTTGACAGCCTGCGTTGTGAAGTCTTGACCCTTGGTGGAGCTCGATCCAGTGATCTCTGCGGTGCTCCGTTGACGCCCCCGTTCCTTCAGTGTGACTGACTCCCAGGATACCCCAAGCAGGGGTTTCGGCCCTCGATACGGCTGCGATTTCATATCCTGATCCTCTGGAGGCAACAGCTGCATTTCTTTTAAAAAACAAAATGCTCTCATTTGTAGAATCATACCATCTGATTTAGGAGGCCACCTTGACCAGTGACGTTCCATTAGCAGTTAGTCTGCAATCCAGTCAGTGGCTCATGGACATGAAATCCAGCTTGAAGGCATTCAATGCCTGCTTGCTTCAGTGCAGTGATCCTGTGCATCATTTTAGACTGATTTCAGAATTTCTTTTGCAACGTTTTCAATGTGTTAGTCTTCAGTTGCTTTTGTCCAGTTTAGAAAATGCAAATCCGTCTCCCTCTCCCCACTGTACTCTTCCAGAATGCCATCTCTTCATCCTCAGAGGTAGAGTGTAATGTTCAATATGGGAGACCTAGAGCAGGTGTCAACCGTGCATGGATATCACTCATGAAACTGGAGGGGTCAGTGTGATGTGGCAGCCCAGGAACCCTTTCCTAGGCATTTTTAAAAGTAGTCAAACACATAAGGTTGAACTGAAAAATCATAGGTCCTCCACTTATTCAGTCAAGGTATTTGAGGCTTGTAATTGAAACACTGATTTGATTTAACTCTGGGAGTAGTCCCTCTCCCCAGCTGTGGGCACAGAAACCTTCTCATGTTACTGTATATTGGAGCTCATGTTCTCAGCGTCCTGGTTTTCTTGGTTTGGCACTATCAAGCATCTTGGACTTGGAATGTGTTTGTTTAGAACTGAGCAATAAGAGCTGGAAGGGACACTACATCCCCTCCATCACCCATATCAATTGTGAAACAGCACTCCAAAGGTGAAAGCGTCCTCTTCAAGCACGCAGCATTGACAGTGTTTTCATGTTTGAAAGCTTGGCAGGACAGTCTTGCTGACTTGTGTAATTAGTTATCAACAGCAGCTCGTGCAGCCAATTACTACTTTTAGAAGTCTGCACCCTAGAACACTCACTGACTCTTAATGGCAGTGGCACCGGCACTGTTGAACAAAGGTTTAATTTGGTAGATTAAGAGAAATCCCTTCTATCAATTCTACAATTGATTTTATCGTTTTAATGCGCCGATGTAAGGTCTAGAATTCAGAGTTTTATAGTGTGTTTCGAGGGATCCATCACACACCCACATCCCTATCATTCCCCCCTCCATGAGTCAGATCTCGATAAGTATAAAGTATTGTGGACAGTGCAGGTCCTCTGAATGTACATTAAGCTTCATTAATGATGTAGAGACCGTACATGTAAAGCAGTAGAGTATATTTAATTTTTCTTTAGTAATTTAGTAGCTCCAATTGTCTTTGCTTTCTCCCATATTTCATTATAAAAATACATTTTATAATTGCAGTTCCTGCTGTTTTCTAGCTATTCCTTCTCATTCTTTTCTGAACTAGTTATCCCAGAAGTGGGATGTTGTCTCTAGGGCTGATCGCAGAGCTGGAGTGATGCTTTCACACATGATAGAGAGTTTGTGACATGGACTCTTGGAGATCGGTACCTTATGACTCTATAGCACTTCATCTATCACCATGCCACTGTACGTCAGGGACAAACAAGATAATATCAAAAGCCATGGTTTATATCAGTGTCAATTTCCTGTTTATTGCCTGGTAAATGAGTTCTGCTCTTTCTCAGAAGACCTTGGCTGATGGAAGGGAGTGCACTTTGATCTTTGCAACTTTGATCTGCTTCTCTTCTTCATAAGCAAGGACCTCGAGGAGCCTTTTGCGAAGAGATTCTACTCTGGAGCAGCTGATGCGAGCAATAGTATCCCATTGCAGTGAATCCCTAAGAAAACATCATAGTACATAGCGAGGAAATTAATTGTGGGTGGGCAATAAGCAATTTAGAAAATATAATGAGAAAGAAAACACTTCTTAAAATGAAAATAATAAACAATTCAAAATAATATCATCCCATTAAAACAGTGTAAAAATGGGATGGAAATATCTAGAGAGAAGCAGTAAAGAATAATGTAATGGGGGCTGAAATATGTTTTTCAGTATTATGACCACAGAAGAGCAGTGGGGTGAAGCGAAGTGTCTTGTTATCTCATGTCTTGGCCAGCCCCTGCTCTGCGTTAGCTTATCGCCCTGTCTGGAGCGCACAGCACAGTGCCGGCGTTAGCCGAGAAGGCCATCTCCTGAATAATGGATAAGGCAAGTGATTTATTTATCACTGGTGCGGATGGGCATTTCACCATCTGTATTCGCAGGGTTTGCCAACCTGTGGCAGCAAGTAATTCTGTTTCAATGCCTTGCTGGTGTTTTACTGTTTGCAGGTTCGACTGCGTTCACTCTTAGCAGTGAGTAACAGCACATTGGTACACTTACAATAAAGTTCAACAATAAACCCTTTATAGATCATGAATGCAGTATATTAACTAATAGACTTGTTGTAAACATTGTTCGTGTCTACTTATGTAGACTTGTTAGGCTATCTTCTCATTTATCTGATACATTAACACTGTCAAATTCAACATCACACTCTCAAGTTTGTTTTTTGATCTCTGTAACACCTCGTCTCAGACTGTATTGCCGGAAAAAAACATTTCACTTGTTGTTTTGCTTTTACTTCCAGCAGCATTTATTGTGTATTGATTTGTAAGTTTCCTATTGATAGTTTAGACTATTATTCTTTCTCTGTGAAGTGTTTGTGAAGGCCTAATTAACATTATTGAACCTTATTATAAAGTGTTACTCATTTTGTCATTTATAATTATTATTACTAATATGATTTAACTCTTTAGAATTTATTTTTTCTCCCTCAGGTGTCCCCCATTTTACAAAACCTCTTATGTTATGAGCTGAAGCAAATCAGGAATCACATGTTGACGAAGGTGACTGAGCTCCTTCAAGAACCAGCTGAGATTGTGAGGTCAATTTAGGGACTAGCATGATGGGGCAGGTGGCCTTCTCTGGTTTGCAGTCTTATTGTTCAGTCTCCTCAGATCGCTGTGTGTGTGTGGGGAGCTGATTTCCAAATCTTTTCTTTCTTTTTGTGTACAAGAGAACAAAAATATTAACTAAAGTTAGAGACATCAAGTGCAAAATGTGCTTTTACTTCTTTTTCAAGCCTTTTTGCCAGTACGAATCAGTGATTACAGAAAAATAACTTTCTTAATTGGGTCATTAAAGTTCTGAATAATCTTTCTGCTCAGACACTGACAGTGTAGGTTGTGTTTCTGCAGTGTGGCTTGTGATAGCGGTTACCTCTTGTGTGGAGCAGCAGATGCTCATTAATAACTGTTCCTCACATAAGTACTCATGAAGACTTTATTCTCACACTTGTACAGGTCTTTTCCATTTAAAGTGCTTTCCATTTAAAGTTGGAGGGGGGGGGGACCAACTTCATTCACAAATCTGGGAGATCTGTGACAGCTGTGATGGCCAGCAGACCCACTGCACAGTAACTCAGGTGGAGGAGCAGGAATTAGCAGTTGAATTAAAGGGGAACTTAAAATGGGCCAGATTGTTACAAACCCAAGGCAGAATTTAGCCAGGTCACAGAGATTTACAATCCAACCTTGTCAGCAGTAGCAGCACTGAAAGCAGTGATACTTGTACTTGATCCTGGAGGGCTACAGTCCTATAGGCTTTCCAGGGTAGCAAATTCATCCCAGAAAACTAATTAATTCTATCAGGAAGTAATCATGTAGAATGAGAACCAACAGTTAATATTATAAGTTTAAAGCTTGTGTTGCATTGTGTGATGAGTTGAAATTAGTGGAAAAAGACATTCAACCCAGTGACCAGTGAACTGCAGAAAGACTTCTTCATTTCTTTGCAGTTAAACATATAATTTCATTGTCAGATTAACTAATATTAGGCTTAATCTGAAGGGTTTTTTAAAAATTGAATGTTAAATGAAATCATTTGAAGTTTTGATTCTGTTGCATCTCAAGCAGAGAGCTGATTAACATTGTGATTAGTCTAGGGATTGATAAAGTGAAACTGTTGGTATGAAAACCAGAAGACAGTAGGACGGACATTTGCTCTGTGATTCAGACAGAATGGTTTTATTTCAACACAAGATTGATCGTGAGTGCATGTTTTATACTTTCAACAAATTGAGACATTTTTGTGACTGTTCCTCTGTCAGCTAACAGTGACCAACCCATCAAATTAAAGCTTTGCAAATCATATTTTGAATGCATGATGTTTCCTTTCCTGAATGCTCTTTCCAGCCCCTTCTGGCGTTTCTGTAAACAATGAAAGCTCTTCTATACCACAAGTCTGACATAACAATGCTCTCATTTCTGAGCATGTAGGCATTACACTGGCTGTAATTACTTGCTAACATTGATAGCTCATATTTAAAATAAATGTTATATTAGATTTCAGAAATGTGTTGGAGTATTTTAATAATATTTTGGATAAATGTTGCTTTGTCTGATGCTTTCATCTGATACACTAGACCTGCACGCAGTCTAGTTTTACACCCATGTGAATGCAGGAATCATGAGTTTAACAAATAAAAATACATTGTTTTCCACTATTGATAGCACTGATATTGTGTGCGTTCAGTGCACACACTCAGAATAAGGCAGTCTTGAACTGTTACTTTCACATGTTGTGTCTTCTCTGATGTTAATCTTCATTAATTGAAAACGCACCAGAGGATGTTTCACTGCATAGAGGAAACTGCATCATTTCCGTTGTGATCAGACTGCGTTAGGACATGACAGGTGCTTCACAGACACTGATCCTAGCAAGGCATCCTGGGCTGGACTCTCTTGGTGCCTACAATACAGAGATGAACTGCTTCTTCCTAAGAACATATACAGAACTGTGCTTTATTGACATGAAGACCCCCCGGAGCAGCCATAGGTGAATTGTGCCATTTTGTACATGTGTGCCCTGTGGAATATCAGCTTTGTCTGAAGGCCTATGTGTCATACAAGGAACAGCTGCAAACCAGGTACCCCTGTGTTTATACCTTCTCCCTGTTGTGCATTGTGTTATGTTGCACAAAAGGGGTGTTCGTTTCAATCCTGTGGTGCTTTTGTTTGCGTCTCTGCACAGACCTGTTAATTGCCATCTTCCATGATAGTGTTTGGAATGGTCCGACTCTTGGGCACTGCACAAAATGACAACTAAGTGGGTGGTGAACCCCAAAGGCCTGTTGACTGAGTATTTTGCAGCTTTAAAACTGGGAAAGCAAGAACAGCCAGTCAGTCCCCAGGGGCTTACTGGAAGATCAGCCTGCCCCACTTCTGTCTTTGCTCAAAAGCAGGCCTTTCCTCCCTTCTCTCAATACTCCCCTAACTAACTGAGGAGAGGACAGCAGCACAATAGCACTGCAGTGCAAGCCTGTCACTCACTTCAGACAGCTCTGTTTCAGAAA
Source organism: Lepisosteus platostomus (assembly GCF_059453375.1). Taxonomy (NCBI): domain Eukaryota; kingdom Metazoa; phylum Chordata; class Actinopteri; order Semionotiformes; family Lepisosteidae; genus Lepisosteus; species Lepisosteus platostomus. The sequence goes on from NC_142613.1 coordinate 6,209,537, forward strand.
CATGCTTGTCATGCAGTATAATACTGTTCCCTGCTGAAGCAGTATCTAACCTACCCGGATTTGGTGTTTAATACAGTAAGAGAGAGCATATTTATTGGTATTCACCTAACATGTGCATTTCCAATTCCCCATGCATGGTCATTTCTGTTGGTGTCGGAAATAATGTTTCAGTTGCCTAAACATAAGTACGTTTGGATTTTTTAGAACTGTAGTGTTATGCGTCCCTTCTTGTTAAACCTGCCAGTAATTTGTCTTGTGCTTGCTAACTCTTTTAACCTCTCTTTAACCATTGTGAGTTTCAAGTATGCTGCTGTCAATTTCAAACTGATAACCTCTGTAGAACTTATGGTACATGACAAAGCCCTTAGACACTGTGTTGATATCTAGGGGAAGCCGTTATGCTATTGTTGCATGTCCATTATTGCATCATTTGTGTCTTTAGCACCAGTGACTCATTGTGTTGCATTGAGCAAGCTGCTGAAACTCTTTGTAAGGGACTCTCGCAGAATATGATGAAATGCAGTCTCTAATTTCCTTTAGATAGAATGCGACCTTTCTAAGTGTTGTATACATTCATGTTAACACTTCATTACCCGATTGCCTCAGATCTCAGAAGCTAAGAAGGGGTGGGCCTTGTTGCTATTAAGATGGTGCTTTAGACCAGTTAATGGATCAGTAGGTGGCTCGCAGCTCCTCTTATCACTTACTCTTTTAAAGAAAGTCTCCATTGAAGTGAACTTGTTGGCTCTTCCTATGAGGAAACGGGTTGGTAATTGGAAGACACGTTTGTTAACATTTGTCAGTTCAAAAAGAAATCGAGCGGGTTCTGAACAAAGCAGGATCTGCTGATTTTTTTTTTGGAAAAATAACAAAAGCAGTTAAAGTTAATGGCGTTTTGAAAGTCGCCTCTCTTTTAATCTAATTGTGCCAAGGTAAGACCCATCAAGATGTAAGAATATTTGGTTGACAGTTCATAGTCCAGAAGAGTGCTAAATAAGTGTAAGGAATTATTATGGTTATTTTTATTATGATCATAGTTGAGTATCATGCTCACCTCTGTTAAATATAACAGTGGAATATGTATGATAATGTTTTTCTTTTACAAAAAAGAACTAATTCGTGCTTGAAGTGCTGTAACCAGGTTCATCTGAATGTTGCTGTCCAATGGTAGACTAATTCCAGAGCGTGTTTTTCACTTGGGTTTTCTGGGCTGGTCAGGTGGTGAGAAGCTCATTCCTGAAAAGCAGTTAACAGGCGTGGCCACTAAGCTGTTGTGCCCAGCCCAGCCCTGCTGCTTTTGTGTTACTTAGCCGATCAGGAGCCTGCTCTCCTGGTTCTGCCACCCTGTGCTGTGAGCTGAATAGGAGTAAAACTGCTGTGTTGCGTCACACGTGTCACGTGAGCAGCGTTCTCCTGCTGTTTTCTTATTACTTGCCACTTGCACAGTAATATGTGCTGTGACTCATTCCCTGTTATCTTATAAATGCCGATTTGGCACTGCGGCTAGCTACCGTGGACAAAAATAGCTCGAGAAAAGTCTTTTTCTGAAGAGATTGCCAGGCGTGGTGCAGGGGAAGTAAATTAAGGTTGTGCTAAGCCAGAAGCAATGTATGCATCTTCTGAGTAATTCCTCATTTCATGTTTCCACCTTCATGTCTATAAAGCCTGTGCACAAGGCTTTCTGCTTGAATATCTACAGTAGGTATCTATCAGGCACTATCGGGTTCAATAAACTTAGAAAGGTAAAAGAAGACACACAACGCAAGCTAGTCCTAAATGAACTTACTAAAATGACAGATATACCTGTAATGCAATGTTTTCCAGGCCTGATCTTGCATTTAATCGCTGTTTTCTGAACCTTTATTTAACCAGTTCTTTGCTTTGATCAGTTTCTGCGCCTAAGTCTTAGTTTTAACAGTAATCTCTGTTTTGTGTATTTCCGAGAAAAGTAAAAAAACAGATCTCTGTTTCCACTTATTTTGAAACAGTTGGTTTCTCATAGTTTTCTAAACTATGAGTACAGAAAATGATGGGAACAATGGTGTGTCAAACTCTATGTTAATTAGCATTCTTAGTGATGTGTAGGCTCATTAATTAAATTCCATCTGGGCATTTAAGCAAGAATCCTAAATGAAAGGTGTTCTGAAACCGGCATCTGGCACAGGGTTCAGACAAATTGTTGTTCATGACTCCCTGCTGTTTGAGGGGTGAAACTGTTTTTTGAAAGCTTAATTAGGATTAATGAAGAGAAAGAGCTGAGGTGGAATGAAAAACAGAAGAGACAGTATTAGGAAACATTGGAGTAAAACCTCCTAGATTTCCAGTCTTGAATGTAATTTGTCCATAGTTATTATCTCTGCTAGAATACACAACGTTCTACATTCAACACCCAACAGGTAGCAAGTCTGATTAATAGCTGTGACCTAACTAGCATACTAAAAATGTGTCAATTGATGGATTCCAATAAAATTATCGGACTGCTCTTCTCAAGGCTAGTGAATTTTTGTATTTTTAAATACTGTATTTGTAGCTTAATATAATATTTTTAAAATGTTTTTTTTAAATGTAAAAACTGCTTCCCAGAAGCGGTGTCAAAAGCTGTAATCAATGTTTTTATGCTGGGAATGTTTCAGTGGCTGTGGAACCTCACCTTATGTCGTATATTGTCCCAGGTGGGAAATTTGCTTTGCAGGCAGATTAAAAGAAGTACTGTACACAATGCATAATACACTTAACACAGCCTGAATCAGTTAACAAATAAAAGACATTCATGCATAGGATTAAAAATCAAGCCAGAATCTTTAAATGCTCTCGCAGTCTAAAAATAAATAAAAACGGGATTGTCAGTGACTGAAACAGATACTTAAAATACACAATGAAAACAAAATCTAACTATAAATTACTTGTGCAAAGTGAGCAGGTTAATAGCTGTGGAATACAAGATACCTTTATTCTATACTGCTTGAATCTTGGTAGTCTAGGTTGATGCATTAATGGATGGAGCTCAATGGGATGATCATGACATTAACACTTGTCACTTGGTCCCTTGTGTTTTTCTACAGGAGGCTTTGCGATCGTGTTTCTCGTGCGAACGCACCAGGGTGTGCGCTGCGCCCTCAAGAGGATGTATGTCAACAACGAGCATGACCTGCAGGTGTGCAAGAGGGAGATCCAGATCATGGTGAGGCTATGGCTAAAATTACTCCCAGAATCTTAACTACGTACATTGAATCCCATCTCAATGCTTTTTCTCCTGAAAGGGAACTGCAATGCAATTTTCATATTTCAGGGTTAGAAAGAATCAGCATTGATGAGTGGATTTCAGACCACTTTAAAATGAACACAGCAATGTGTTAAAACTCCAATGTACACCACAAAATAGACAATTTCCAGGTATGCGCAGTGCCATGTCCTGTGATTCAGAATGAGGCAACAAGCCTTCCGGTGACATGTGTGGCCTTATTACATCGCAAATAAGAGGCTTGTGAATGCCTCTCTTTTAATCCAATAGAAGTATTGCTCTTGATTTCCAGATGGTTTTGCCAACAAATACTACTTGTTAACTCTGCATGCAGATCACGTTGGAACATTTCTGTGGTGAAATGTCTGCTGCACAACCTGTATTTATTTGCTTGTACGTCACATTACACTAGTCCTGGCAGTGACTTGTGAGACGCATCGCATCGTAATTCGTGGGAACTTGAATGAGAGCTTGGGACAACATACGTACTTTCACAAAGTTCACGATATGGTGCTTAATTCGAAATGTGTAATTTTTTAATATAACATCAATTAATTGATTTAATTACCGGTCTGAGAAACTGGGGATGATAGTTCCCCTTTAAAACTGAAATCAAATTAATGTCTCCCTAATAACTTCTTTACAATTTGCTCATTTACACACTTATAAAAAATGACTCTGAAATTCTGTTGAAGTGAAATTTGTCATGAATTATTCTTGGGTGTGGGGGCACATGTGTAAAATCTGTACCTGTCATTTATACTCCTCTGTGGTTTTTCACAGAGTTTTGGGTCAGTGTGTTTGTACTGTGTCTTTGGTTCTTGATTGGTTTATCAAACTGGGAGACTGCGGGACTTGGAGTACTGAATTCCCAAGCCCTGCTTGATAATCATCCTGTGTTTATGTTCAGAGAGATCTGGTTGGGCACAAGAATATTGTGGGCTTCTTGGACTCCAGCATCACAGCAGTGGGCTCAGGGGATGTTTGGGAAGTTCTCATTCTGATGGACTACTGTCGTGGTGAGTCCCTCGTCCTCTGCACCAGTCTGGGCCTGCTTTGTTGACCCCGTTTTCTCTGTCCCCCTATATATGTGTATTACCCATCCATCAATCTCTCTGTTCCTGTGTCTAGCTTGTCGGATTGTCCTGCCAAAACTCAGTCTGGCTCTTGAGTTTGTCTCTTGTCTTCCTTTCTAACCCTTGGTATAGACCTTGATTCAATGGGATTCTTTAAAAATCAATGAGGTTCTCATTAATCATAATTAGTCTGCACATTTATGCTCTAGATTTTAATTGCTTAGGTTGTATATTTCTGTGCCTTTTGTTTGATTTATTGTGAAATGAGACGACGTGAAATAAGAGCCACTATAGAAAATAAAGATTATTAAATTATGTGGATGTGCTAAATATTTTTTACATTTATGCAACAGATTTTTGTGTTTCTGCTTTTCATATCTCAACCCCTGTATGCTTGTCTGACTCTTAAGTCGGCCGGTCTACAGTCTGTGTGCAGTGTCTCTCTCTCTCTCTGCCTCTCCTTATCCTTCTGTGATTGTGACTCTGTGTCTCCTCTGTCTGCCTAGGCTGAAAAAGCCACTGTGGAGCATACAGTACATCTCCAGCCCAAGTCAGGGATAGAAGATTAAAATTAAACATTTTAAATAATATATGGCATGCAATATAACAATGACACACTTTTGCTTGTTTGCTAAATAATGGATGAAAATCTTTATAAAAGAGTAACAGCAGCAGTCCGCAGGCTGTGTTTTCATACACGGCTTTTACTTTTTGTGGTTCTTCAACAACAGGTAGCATCTGCAAACACTCATCAAGGCATCAAAGTGTGCGGTAATAGTTAGGAGAAAGGCATCTATGATAAAGTACACACAACAGAAAGTCTATTCTCTATAAAATAGTCTATTTATATAAAAACTGCTCTATGGAAACTACTAAAACAGAGTCACATCTGCCTTTGTTTTTCTAAAGGCAAAAGATCACACCCCTGTTTTATTTCAAAAGAATTCATATTGTGTTTTTGAAGATTACATATAGAAAATTGCCGATCAAAAGAGATTTTTTAACTGTCTTGGCTGTCTGCTAGCTGGTCACTTAGCGACCTCAGTTCTTCACTTGATTTGCATGCTGTGTGGTGCCTTTGCTCTAGAATGGGCTCTGCATTTATTCAAAGGGGTTGTTGACCTGTTTGCCCGTGTGTCCCGTAGGAGGTCAGGTGGTCAATCTAATGAACCAGCGTCTGCAAACGGGCTTCACCGAGACGGAGGTGCTGCAGATCTTTTGCGACACCTGCGAGGCAGTCGCTCGGCTACACCAGTGCAAGACTCCCATCATCCACAGGGACCTCAAGGTGAGTGTCACAATCGCTCAACACCACCCTGGACTCCCTGCTCACCAGTAATGTACTGGAGGAAGTGAGGGATGTGTGTTGATTCCACTTATACTTGAATTCCACCCATATTGTCCCAGTACATTTATACCTGTTTTCAATCTTCCCCGAGAAGAAAAGAGCACATTGAAGGTTTTAGAGCAGAAATGCTCCTTTAAAAGGCCCAGAACTTGGCTAAAGCTTTTCCTTTTGGTTTTATAGGGATATAGGATTGGTTTCACACATTCCAGTTAGCGCTAGTCCTGGACTTGAATTGATGACTGAAGCTCCCACCTCCCTTTTCTCTACAGGTGGAGAACATCCTGCTCCATGACCGAGGCCATTATGTCCTGTGTGATTTTGGCAGCGCCACAAACAGGTTCCAGAACCCTCAGAGCGAGGGGGTGACCGTTGTGGAGGATGAGATAAAGAAGTGAGTTTGATCTTTGAGCCCAGACCAGCTTCACCTAGGAGAGGAGATGGGAGGGGGGGTGTTAAGTCCCGAATGGCAGGAGGCTGAAGACAGAATGGGCTGTACTGTAAGTAGTTTCGACCAGGGCATCTCTGAATCAAATAGTTGCGTTTTTTTATCATATCAAATTAAAAAAGTATTGTAATTACAGTATAGTAGTTGTAAAGAGGATGTAACACAAAGAAGTTCAAGAAGGTAACTGTGTCAGCATGCGCAGGCTGCAAAGGAACAAGTAAAGGTTTATTCCGTGCTGAAAAGAGAATTAACGTATACTTTTCTGTTGTTTATTAAACTTGGCCAAGAAGACCAATTGAGTTTAAATCCACTTTCAAGAGACACCAGGAGTGTATGGCTGGGGCAGGAAGCTGGTTTCAACCTCTTTTAGAAAGGAGTTTTTATCTATATCTAATAGATGTTGTGAAAGGTTTTCTGATAATTTGTCCTTAATCACCTGAGTTAATGCAGAAAGTTCTCTGAGATCTGTCAGGTCCTCAATGTCGACATGTTTAACATGTCATTTAGAATGAATAAATTGTCTTCACTGTCTCTCAGGTACACTACCCTGTCATACCGGGCACCCGAAATGGTCAACTTGTACAGTGGGAAGGTCATCACTGCTAAAGCAGACATCTGGGTGAGTGTCCAGGCTCCACTGACCCAGATCCAATGGAAGTGACCTCTTTTGCCACAACAATATCCTTCAGTGTGCTGTGAAACTCATTCAATTACTCCATGATCTTTGAAAGGTTCTGGACGAAATACTCAAACAAGCTAACAAGTGCTGTTTGTCAGCTTAGTACTTGGTGTTGTGCTGCATGTTTAGCCCGCTCAGGTACTGTAAGTATGTCAGGCCTCAGTATAGAAAGTGAAATATTTCCTTTGATGTTTGCTGCTGAACTAGGTACGCTTTGCCTTGAGAAAGCATTTAGGAGTGAAGCTGGTTAGTTGACTATAAAAAGTGAGTGAAAGGCATGTTTTTCAGATGTTGTGTTTCTGTGGTTGTAAAACGAAGTCTGTTTTCCCATACTGTGGCTATCGGTGCTTTTAATTAAAATCAGTGCATCACGGAGGGGGAACAAGACTTCTCTTGCTTTGTACTTTGAGCCATTTTAGTCTTTCTGAGCAGCGGGCTGCTGAAAGTAATACATTGGCTTTCCAGCTCCATTAACAAAATCTGCCCAGGAGCCTTCCGCCTGTGAAATAGATTTACGTTCAGTGTTAATTGGGAGTCTATTTCCTGTATGTGCTCTTGTAATTCCTGTGCTTTGTGTGTATGTGCATGTGTTCCAGGCTATGGGCTGCCTGCTCTATAAGCTGTGTTACTTCACTCTGCCCTTTGGAGAGAGCCAGGTGGCCATCTGCGACGGCAGCTTCACCATCCCTGACAACTCGCGCTACTCCCACGACATGCACTGCCTGATCCGTGAGTGCCCGTACTGTCTCTCTCTTCCAGCCTGTCGTTGTCACGTACGCTCTCTCTGACCCATGTCCCAGACAGCTTGTGCTGCACCCTCTCTGATGCATGCTGCCTTAATTGTCAGTGTTGTCATCTGTCTCTTATTGTGTCTCCTGTCCCATACACACTGCAGTACTACCGCCATGTGCACAGCCTGACCAATGAACATCTTTCTCTTTTTCTTGAGTGTTTTTCTCTCATCCTTTCTTTGCTGTAACTGAGGCCCCTGTGGAATTCACAGGTTCAGAGCCTGAAAACTCAATGTCAGTCATCCCTTTCCGGCAACCATTAACCAATAAACTCACCATCCAATGACTAATTCTGTAAGTTTCCCATTACAATGTGTGACAACGCCTTCTTCACGAATTCCCCATACCGCTATGTTTGTCTTTGTGATATTTATCCTTCTCTCCCTGGTTTGTAGGACATGCTCCGTTTCACTGAGGGTATCGCTGTCTGTTCTTCTCTGATGGTTATCTGCCCTCTCAGTTTGTCTGTGTGTAACTTCCCAGACTACTTGATGGCTGAATTTCTGACAGGGCAATATATTTTTTTGCAGTTCTTCTTTTAGTTATAAAGTTCTTATGTGGGGTCCTGATAAAATATTATATTCCCCGTTCCCAGTTTATACTTTTATTTTTAATACACCAACTTGTTCTGGTGGACAGTTTTGTGCCGTCTGTGTTATAACTGAGAAATGCCTGTTTGGCTCTAAAAGTCACGTATTCTCTGACTTGTGAGATCAAGAGCATTGAACACTGTTCCTGTGACAAATACTTGTAGAAGAAATTTAACGTTGTGCTCCAGGGTTTACAGAAGTTACATGCAGTAGAAAAACAGGAAAACTTTAATGTGATGACTATATTCATTACCGTTGCCTTTTAGCTTTTTCTAAATCCTTTCCCGTACTGTTCTTCTACAGGTTACATGCTGGAGCCAGACCCTGACAAGCGCCCTGATATCTACCAGGTGGCCTATTTTGCTTTCAGACTGGCCCGCCGTGACTGTCCTGTCCAGAACGTACAGGTACCCCTGCTTTATCGTCTCTGCCTGGGAAAATACAGTGCCAGACAAACCAACTGCAAAAAGCTTTTTTTGTTAGAAAATATTTGGACTTAAGCCTTCAGAGTCCTGTTCTATATAGTCATATGTTCTTAGTGAAATAATCCAGACGATTTGCATTAAATGTTTGCTGTTAGCATATGTCCTTTCATTTTCTACCGATTTACCAATTTTCTTAAACAGTTGCATAGAGCCCTGTTAAACCAAACGTCACCAAGCTAGTGCCACTTATTCCCATTTTTAAACAATCTGGGTAACCCTCTAATGAAATTTGTCATCATGTCTTTATAATCTCCACATGCCTGTGCTCTGTCTTCTGCCAAAGCAGGAAAAAGGGTGATTAACAGGAGAAATTAGGTACTCATTAAACATTAAACATGCTTTTATATTCAGGGCTTTGGACAAAACCCCAATATTCATAGCTTTACTCAGTGACACATATTTTCTGCAAATTGGTAAGCATCTGTTTCCTTGTAGAGTGAAAGAATATGTGAAGGAATATACATAGGCATGTCACATAGGAAACATAAGAAGATTTGTGAACATAATTAAAAGGTCACATTCAAATAGTTTACCGGATAAAAATAAACAGGAAACAAATTTTAAAAGTTAGTGAACATAAACATTATTAAGATTGTTCCACAGGATGGTTTTTAGTTCACTCTAGTGTTTCACAGTGTGAAATGGTCGAGCGCTCCTCACAATCCGAATTCCCATATTTCGGAAATCCGTCAATTGACCTTTTGCACCTAATTATGAATCCAGTGCCCCTGTGCTGGAATGACAGCAGATTATTGATATGGCTGGTACTGTCACTGTTGGAAATGCACTGCTATACCTGTACATTCATCTGGGAAAAACCGAGGAAGCTGTGCAGCAGCCCTTTTATCCAATAGTCCTCTCTTTCCTATTTTTCCAGAACTCTCCGATTCCAGCTAAACTCCCTGAGCCAATCAGAGCCAGTGAAGCTGCGGCCAAGAAGAGCCAGATCAAAGCCAGGTGAGCTCGAAGGAAGGGATTAGGGCATAAGCACTGGAGGGAGTCTTCTGTATCGGAAGTTGATGGATTGTCATTGGCGCCAAGAGTTCCATCCTGCACAAGTCACATGCTTGTGTGCAGTCAAATGGTTGCGCCTTGCTTTGTCAAGACAAGAATAACTTGATTAAAATGATAACTTTAATCCAACCAGTTTCCTCCTACTTCTTGTCATTTCCTGGGTTGACCAGTTTATTTACTGATCTTTTTTAGTACACTGGCAAGGCAGACTTGACAGTACAGAAGGATGACTTAATTGACTAAGCCTGTTGTCTGTGTTCATCAAGACAGGGTTTTTAACTGCCAGATGATGGCACAGCCTGCCACACTTGTATCCACCTTTTGCTAGCAGAATTTGCACATGTAATTAGGCAGTACACTCTTCTTTTTTAGCCAAGTGCCACAAGACATTAATATTTTTAACAAGCACATTACTTTTTTACTGTTACTGAAAGCAGTATCAGGATTATGTCTGAACACATTTGTATAATCTTGTAACCCATGCTGGAAGCTAAAGATGAACTATTTTCCGCACCACAAAGAAACTGGCTTGCGTGCACATGGTGTGAGCTCTGCTAATTTCAGGAGAGCAGAATAATTAACAGTATCCTGTAAACCATGAAAGGGTGCTTAAATGTATAGGTGTACCAGAGACTGGACACGAACCCCTAAAGAACATGGAGGGCCAGTGTGTCTGCAGGTTCTTATTCCAGTTCAGCTCTTAATGAGCTGAATCATATCATTATTGATTTAATTTGGCCAATTTAACAACTTTTGCCAGTTCTTGAGGTGTAGCTGCATTGATGAGACCTAGTAATCCTGCAGAAACAGAAGTCCTGAGGGAGCAGAACTGGACACCCCTATATAGAATGTATAAGTGCTTTGCAACTGTTGGAAACTGTCCCTCAAATATTTACATCCCACTGATATAAACACAAAAATAGAAAGACTAACAAAGCTTGGACAAATGTGGCTAGGGGTTAGGGTATAATTTGTTAATTGGGTTAAAGCAATTTTACTGGGTTAATCATGAACGCCTGTATCGTACTGCCCATACCCCTCGTGCAGTGTGTGAGTATTTATTCTCGAGCTGCTCCGTGAACACTGTGGATCTAAGCAAAGTGCTGCTTGTCTTTTTAGTAGTTTGTGATGCAGCATAATGTCTTCCCATCTCTCACCGCGTGTCCCTCTCTGCCTAGGCTGACGGACCCCATCCCGACTCTGGAGACCTCCATCGCCCCTCGCCAGCGTCCCAAGGCGGGGCAGCCGCAGCCCAATGCTGGCATCCTGCCCATCCAGCCCGCCCTCACCCCTCGGAAAAGGGCCAACGTGGCAGCGGGAGCAGTGCAGCAGCCAGGTACTGCCGGCACGTCGCCCCACGTGGCTCTTTCCAAGACCACTCTTTCTTTTTCCACTTCTGCATCTGTGGGCTTCACACAGTCAAGGTCTTCGATGTGCGTTTCGCTCAGCACAAGTCGAAATCCAGCTCCCCCGAGCTTTTATCTGCAGCTGGGCCCCCTCGCCGTCTGTGCTACGGGCCCCTGCAGGGCCTTCAAGCCTCCTGGCTAAGGTCTCACACCAATCCACTACTATATCCAGTCTGATTGTCTGGTTAAATGGATGAATGTTAAGAACATAAGAAAGGTTTCAAAAACAAGAGGAGGTAATTCGGCCCATCTAGCCTATTTGGTAGTTAGTTGCGAATTGATCAGAGACTATTCTTTCCAGTCCCGAAACATGAAGCAAATCCATTGTTAGTCCTCAGGCTTGCAGCATATTGAAATTTTATTATACCTATGCATGCTAATCCTTGATTAGGGGGGCCTTGAGTTGTGCACAGCCTCATTTGTAACCGGTACTGGTGTCCCTGTAGCTACTCCACATTCTTTAATCTTAAGAAGCTATTAGGATATCAGCACGGAGGCTGTAAATAAGAAGAGAATGAAAAAGTAATACTGTGATATAGAAATATTGTGGTAGAAGTATTTGCAATTTATAAAAAAAAAAAATCAAAAACTTTTTGAGAAATGCTCTGAAATACTCTTGAATCAAGGATATTAGTAACACAGGGATGACTGATTAAATAAATGTCAGTAGCCCTGTACTCTGCTCTGTTTAATCAGTATTCTAATATGCATGATTTTGGATTAATAGCTATAATAGAGATTATTAAAGTAATGCAATAAGCGGATCATAAATAATTGTATAATTAGTGACTTAATGTGGAGGTTATATTGAAATTTTGATTCCAAAACCAGGTTGTGCAAAACACAGGTCCCTACCTATATATAGAAAATGTAATTCATTCAAGTAAAGATAAGTGTCTGCAGTCCTCCTGGCGCTGGATTTGAGATACCTGATCTTAACACTGCTGCAGTGAGTTTTAGTTTTGGACAAAGTGTATCTCTTACTAAAAATAGATTCCAGCAGTGCATATGGTGTCTTCTTCAGCACAGAAACCACTGATGTGTGTTGGGCTCATGCAGTGCCACTCTGCAGTCAGTGGGAGAAATAGGGAAGGAATACTTAAGTGAGCTCAAATTACTTTGATAGGTGATAGTGATGCCAACAGCGATCTCTTGAGCACTGACATCTCCATGTGTCTGTGTCAAGGCATTTCTGTCTATCAAAGGCTCTAAACTGTGATTTTAATGCAATTTAGATGTGGTGTTTCTGACATAAAGATACTGGGAGAGCATTAGAACTCTGGTTTGAGGATGGTACCCCAAAAATTGAGTTCTGTACAGTAAGTATTTTATGTTCATCGCTTAAACATGGCAGATAGCTAAAAAAAGCAAACATTTTATGCTTTTATGCTTGCTTTTAATAGATGATTCAAGTTATAAATAAATAAAAAAATTGAATATTTTTTATACTTGATCTTGAAAATATATCTCCAATTAAGACGGCATACTTTATCTTAAGCATTTGTGTTTTTTTGTATGCTCTTTGATTTCCATGTATACTCACCTGTTTGCTCATTACTGTTTTAGGCTTATTTCCCGTTTCCTATCTAAACCTATGGGTGTTTGTCCTAATGCATGTAAACAAAGGATGTAACGGAATGAAACTAAGCACAGAAAAGGCCTTGCAATTCTATACAGTTCAGCACAGTGTGGTATAATTTGTATTTTAAGTTTTATTCTTTCTGTTTTCATTTTGTTAACTCCAGTCTTTATCCTGAACAATGTTTTCTGCTAATGGTAATACCAGTCCTGGATTGGGCTCAGTATAAAGAATACACTTTATCCCTTGTATCTGTTTAAACTGCTCTTTCTCTTTCTCTCTCTGTGAATGTAAAATAAAAAGAAATCCTCATTGGTGTATTCCTGATTTATCTTGTCCTGAAAAGAATGGGAAATCAATCAACTGCGAAAAATGACTTGCTGTGCACGCTGCCGTGCATCACTGAAATCTGGTTTGACAGGGAGTTGAATCGCTCTATGCCACTGGGACTGAAATGTGCATTTTTTGGACTGAGCCCAGTGGAGGGCCTGGGGAATTTGGAAATGTGGATCATTGCCAGGCAGGTTCAGCATTGGAGAGTAGGATAAGAGAAAGAAGGAGAAAGGACAAAAGAGCTTTACTCGTATCTCATCCTGCTTTGGTGTGATGTTCCAGTTGTCCAGTAAAAAAAAAAATGCATTGAGCGATCTTGACTTTTAGCCTGCGGCATGGCCCTGCTGTTTGCGATGCTTAATGAACTTCTTGTTAGAATTCAGTCATCTCTGTATAGACCTCTTTTAAAAGAATGGACAAGACAAACAAGGCAAGGCCTTGAGATGTTTTGTGTCAGAATATTAGTTGCTATACAGAATTGTGTATTCTGTAAATTAACAAATTAGATCAACCAGGATTATTTTAGGATTTCTAAATGAGATAGCCATGTGGAGTTCAGTCTGTGTGTTCACTAACTTTCCAACACGTATGGCATTTGCTCATGCAATTTCTGATTTGTGCAAAGTAGTTTTTTATTACTGTTCAAAACTTTACAGTTTCAGCTTCCCAGCTGTGCTACCTCTATGTGAACAAAGGATTCCGGGAGCTGAGAGGAGGGAACTCATATAGTTCCTATCACTGGCAATGATAAAATGATCTAAAATTCCATGTATTCAGGGTAAACCAGCTTGTATTCCTTTTGCAATATTTTTGCAGCCAGTTCCTTTAGAGTTTACTTTTGTGGGTGACCATTTCAACATTTTCATCCTTTCGAAACAACTGATTATTGCGTAGTTGAACATGCCTTACTGTTGTGAACATAGTGAAAACCTACACCTACATTCCTACTCATTGTTTTACAGTTGTGACCCTGGGGGCAGCCCAGCCAGCCGCGATCATCCAATCCCAGAAAGCTCAAGCTTCCCAGCCTATTTCTGCACAGCAGCAAGCTCCACCCTCCCAGCCACAGACCACACCTGCTCAAGTGCAGGCCACTCCCCCTCAGGCTCCTCCCCCGCCCCACCCCCAGGCCACACCTCAGCATCAGCAGCTCTTTCTGAAGCAGCAACAGGCTGCCTTCTTCAGCCCTCAGCAGCAGCAGCAGCAACAGCAGCAAGCACTCCAGGCTCAGCAGGTGGGATGTTACAGTGGTCTCTTGCACAGGAAATCCCAAATTCTTTTCATTATGAGACCTTTCTTCCAAGTTGAGACATACAGGAGTGATTCTCCATAATTTAATCTGATATATTAGCGGGTGGCCCATTAATTAGTAGGCCAATGAAGTGGCAGCTCCCACTTTTTTCTTCCTTCAGTATTATGTCGTTTTTTTCTCATTACTCTTGGATCTGTTTTATTGCTGCAATGTGTCTGTACTGTGGCTCTATATACTCTGTTGTCTTGATTGTTCACTGAGATCTGTGGGTGCTGTCTGGAATTCAGCTGACTGACCGTCTCTGCTGAAATGACCACAGAGAAAACAAAAACCCAAAGAATGAGCTCCATAGACTACGGGTCCGAGTTGAATTATAAGTTAAAGCGCAGCACAAATCCATTTAAAGAACCTCTCCCCTGTTTCAATCCAAATCATTTCTATAATAGTATCTGCTTTGCCATTTCCCAGCGTTGCAGGTCTGCTTACTCCTCTCTGTCTTTAATTGGCAGTACCAGGCCATGCAACAGGCAGCGCAGCAGCAACTGATACAGCAGCAGATGATGCAGAATTTCTACCTACAGCAGCAGCAGCCTCAGCCCCAGCAGGCATCGCAGCAGAGGCAGCCAGTGCAGATCCTGGCCCCACAAGCGGCCGTGCAGCCGAAAGCCAAGCTGAAACAGCAGCAGCCCGTTACTCCAGGGGTGCCCCAACAGCAGCTGGCTGCGCCTACCCCCCAGAAACCGCTGCAGGCTCCCACCCAGCCACAGCAGCCGGCCGCCGCCCAGCAGCCCCCGACTGCCCCACCACAAAAGCAGCCCTCGCCCCCGCAGCCTGCTGCCCAGCCTGAGCCGACGGTAATACAGTCACTTCTCGCTGGTGGACGTGCACCAGTTTACCTTTGCAAGCAGTCCAATGGGGGAAAAGCAGGGAGTTAGGAGGTGGTTTATTGTGTTGTACCATTTTGCTGCAAACCATTTGCTACAGATTTCCTGACTGCCAGTCTTAAACTAGGCAAAGACATGGTTTTACTATGGCGATCACCAGTGGTTGCAAGCTGGGATATTCTTGATCAGTAACGCGTTCGGTCACCACGTGATTTCACTGTCTCCTCTTCCTTGTCTTGGATTTGTCTGCCTGCTGCGTTTTCTGCCTTCCTTCTTGACCCTCTATATTTGTCCTTACTGTGTGTGTTCACCCAGCCTCCCCAGTGTTTTTGTGTGTTGGGACAGCAGAATCTTTAGCCCCCCTACCTAAATGAAAGCACTGGAATGTTGTGATCTGCAGTGCCTGTCCGACCTTTTTGGTAGCTTGTCAAACTGTAGCAGTTTATTCACCGTCTCTTCCTCCTGCCAGCCTATTCCTCCAGCCCGGGCATCTGGAATGCATAAGGTTGGCTCTCTCACGCCCCCCTCCTCCCCGAAGGCAGCGCGGGGGGGGCACCGGAGGATCCTGAGTGATGTGACCCACAGCGCAGTGTTCGGGGTGCCCATCAGCAAATCCACCCAGCTGCTGCAGGCTGCTGCAGCCGAAGCCTGCCTCAACAAGTCAAAGTGAGCACGACAGACCTAGGGGCTTATCTGGATTGCTCATTGGAGTGTAGAGTGGTGTGCGGAAGCTATTCCTGAGTTTCCTGTCAGGCACTTAAAACTTGCGTCCCCCCCCCCGCCCTTTCAGTCCAAAATTTTTGCATTCATAATAGGCAGCATGGGTCAGTCTGAACCGAGTGTGAAACTACTCCTGAGCACCTTTTGGTTTCAGATATGCTACAAACTGTTGCATGTCTGTGATGAACTGATGAAGTGTCCGAATTTGAACTAGTGATGAAAATGTGAAACCCCAGAATTCCTTTCATTTAGTAGCCTTGTTATATAATTTAAGGTTTCCATGTCATCTGATAAGGCCAGGTTTAGTTTATTTTTGGGTACCATGCAACATGACATCTACTCATGAAAATGCAAGAGAGGACACTCTTCTACAGCAGTAAAAAGGCAATAGCAGCAACGCAGAGCAGTGCAACAGTCTGCTGGTGTGAAGCAGAGGGTTCCGTTGTGGGATCTGGAACTGCAGCAAGTTCAGTGAAGGCTGGATTTTGCATGGTAAAAGCTGGTGCCTCCTGACACACTTTAGTGGCCTTTGGTGTGTGCTGTTATGCCCACTCTATTGCTTTCCTAACCTGTCTATCTGCTCCCCAGATCTGCAACCACCACCCCCTCGGGGTCTCCGCGCTCCTCCCAGCAAAGTGTTTACCAGCCCGCCGAGCCCCCCGCCGCCCCAGCCCTGCGCAGCCCCACTGAGGTGTCCACCTGGAACCCCTTCGGCAACGACAACTTCTCCAAGCTGACCGCCGAGGAGCTGCTGAACAAGGACTTTGCCAAACTCGCTGATGGTAAGACATCACTCTGCTGGGCAGGAGCTTTCTGCCATGTGACCCTATGATATATAAATAGAGTGTATATGCTATACTACTTACCTCAGTATGTGTGCAGTATATTAATAATACATTAATGTATTATAAACATAGTCATCTGGTAGTATACATTATTTACAGAGAGGCATTTTGCCCACATTGATAAGTTGAAAACTTTTAAAAGAATCAAGCAAAGTATTCATAGTGGATCTGAGTTCACTAGAGTTTTTTGGAATTCTATGAAGTTTCTCTTTAGTTGAATCATTTGTTTGAACCGATTTGGTACGATTATAATATTATTTGATATTAAGTTGAGTGCACGTATTTCAGATTTTTTTAGAAAGAAAAAGTAGCATCTCCTAATAGAATTAGGGCAGCAGTTTTAGGTTTGTAGAACACTCAAGATATGTCTTTAGTTTAGTCATTCTGATGTGAAGACAAAGAATATATATCAATTTAAAAATGAATATTTTGTTAAACTATTACTAAAATGTTGATTTTCAAAAAAGGGTTTGTTTGAAGAATTCTTACTAAGGATTATGGGTCAGATTTTCTAATCAATGTATCGGTCTCATAGTTTGTTGATTTCCTGTATAAAGGGAATTAAAAGTCAGTAATATTTTCAGCACTTGGCACAACAATCCAGTTTGTAAAAGAAGGTGAGGTAGCTGATCCTATTATTCCAGGATTAATGAATTTAAGAGAACCCCTTTGTCACAAAGTTACATTGTAAGTGAATCTTTTTCTCTTTTTATAAAACCTTTTTTCTCTGGAGTGTGAAGTCATTCCTTCTCAGTTCAGTTGAAAACCACTGGTCAAGGAACAATGTATGAAAATGTGGAAGAATCAGCAGCACACCTCAGCTTTCACCTTGAGTTGACAATATAAGGTGAGACACCCTGGAATGACCTAGTTGCCTGTGTCATTGCTCGTCCTCTCTCCCCCTCTGGGCTGACAGGGAAGCCAGCAGAGAGAGTCAGCACTTCCACGGAGAACCTCATCCCTGGACTGCAGCCTGCTCCCACGCCCCCTGCCACTGCCTTCCCTGTTAAGCCGTTTCCTGCCGGCACAGGTAAGACATTCTGTCACTGTCTGTGTGCCTGTCTGCCTCTGTCCTTCCATGCTGCTCC
The DNA here is from genome assembly GCF_059453375.1 of Lepisosteus platostomus. Taxonomy (NCBI): domain Eukaryota; kingdom Metazoa; phylum Chordata; class Actinopteri; order Semionotiformes; family Lepisosteidae; genus Lepisosteus; species Lepisosteus platostomus. The sequence goes on from NC_142613.1 coordinate 6,227,313, forward strand.
TCACCCTGCCTCCCACAGAACAAGCACTCCGGACCAGACACAGGTAAGACCTCTCTGTATGCCCTTGCCCTCCATGTTGTCTACAACCCTTTAATAGGCACTTATCTATCTGTTTATATCCTCTTACTCCTCCCTGTATGTTCTTCCTTCTCAAAGTGTCTTGTCTTATGTAAGGTGCATCTGTTCAGTCATTGAGCTAGGAACAGTTCTCAGTGGCAGCTGTCGATGTACTGTGAAAAAATCTGTCTGTGGTGGGACACCTCAGTGTTTGGAGTTCTCCTCTTCATGATCGACGGAGGCATAGTGCGCAGTGTACTGAAGGGGAAATACTCTGGCACAAGGGCAGGAACAGCTTCCTCCCTTGAGGTTCTTATTGACACGAGAGGCTGTATACTTTCCACAAAGGAAGGTTTCAAACTGCACACTTTCAGTCCACCTCTGTAACTTGCACTGCTCTTCCTTCAATTAAAAAGTGGGTGCATTTCAATTATTTACAGCATGGTTGGTTTAACTTTCTAATATCTCACTGACTTTCCTCTCCTCTATGGGTTGCTTTGCAGTTCATGCAGATTTCTGTCCCTTTCTTCTGCATTTTTAACCAGGCATCCGGCTGCAGCCCTGTTCAAGCACTCTCATAAGAAACACTGCATTGTCACCCAAACACAAACTACAATAACAACTCTTTAAACTTAACTAGCGCTTTTCGCCCCAAAGGATCCCAACAAAGAGAAGAGATCCCACTTAATCCATCTCTGAGTGGCAGATTCAGGCACTGGTCAGCCCCAGTACACATCAGATGAGGAGGGGGAATAAGACGTTGCTTTACGAGTTGAGTTAGGAGGGACCTTTCAGAAGACCAGACTGTACAAGCTCAGAGCGCAACTTCGCGAGGAGACCAGGGTGAACTCTCTAACTAAAAGTGCCCTGGGATTTTTAATGACCATGTAGTCAGGATGTCATTTTAACATCTCATCCAAAAGACAGCAGATCCTGCTGAACACTGCCATATTCTCTGGCTTCTGTTCACTCTGAGCACCTTCTTATTGTCTCAGTAGCTGCAGAGGCTTGTTTTGTATAATACAGCAACCATTTTCTGTTAGAAATAATTTTCAGACAGAAGACAGAAGGCTCCTTTCTTGAAAAATTCCTTTTGTGCAAGTCCTTATTTTAACCTTTTTTAATTTATTTTAAGGAATTACCGGATTTTCAGTCTTGATGAACCATAGAATTGCTGTTTTGGGAGCTCAGTTTTTTGTTTTATTAATTTGCTATTTACAAAATTAAGCAGTTGCCACAGAAACAACGAAGATCTGGCCAGCCTTTGTCTCCCTTACATGTGGGATATGCACATTATCTAATAAAGAGAATGGATGGATTACTACTGTTAATTTAAAATTTTGGCAATAGAATCAGGCCATCCACCAATCAGCCCCTTTTGCTTGAAAGTAGAAATTTGATTTCAGTGTTTCTTGATTTGAAAGGTTTTGAGATGACTAATGATACATACAGTTGTCAACAAAAGTGGTGATAATGCATCTTATGGGGAACCAGAGCTTTATTGTGAAGATTCAGCCACTTCTGGCTTTATACCTTTTGTCAGTGTTGACAATGTAAGATGGGTTACATCAGTTACCCACATTAGTAAAGTGGGATCTAATATTATTAATATGTTGCTTGGTAGACTTGTGTGATGAATTCTTTCTATTGTGTGTCTTTCTGCACTGCTTTTTTAAAATGCTAGGTGCATTATTATAGCTGGCTTCACCTTTCCGTCCTCTCTCTCTTTCCTTCTTTCTCTGTCTCTTTGTGTGTATCGTGCTTAGCAGAAAGGCCTGCTGATATTCTCAGCCTGGACTCTGGTGGTGGACTGTTAAGCGTACCGGATCCCTTCATCCCCCTGCCCCTATCAGATACCCCAGGTAACAACCCCTCCCCCTCAATACACACTCGGGGCTGTGCCACTGAGAACACCAGAGCATCCAGACCTACAGGTGTAACTGATTGTGATCCTGTCTTGCTGGCCACTTCATCAGTACAAGTTTGTACTTTAAAGAGCGCATTGCAAATTGCATTCTATTCTAGCCATGATTTCATAATCGTTTCTAAAATCTCAGTCTCTTAATACCTGGAAACAATCAAGTAAAGCACTGATTTAAAAGGATTTAGCGGGATTGAAAATCATTTAACTATATTCCCCTCCAGGACCAACATTTGCCATCTGTGTTTTCTGTGATTTTGTCTGATGTCTGGCTGTGTTATTAGAATTTCTGAGTCCAGTTTGACTGATTAATATTACCTGTCTCTACATTACTGACATTCCTGTTTTATTTGGGTGGTGTTTCTTTGAAAGGGTTCATTCATTAGCCTGACTGGCCACGTTTTGTAGGAATATACTCTGGTACTGGTCTCTTTACTACGCTGGTGACTTTGAATTCTGTGTTTGAGCATAGCCTGGTGCAAGGCTCATTGCTCATTGGCATACCCTGTGCTCTTATGAAAGTGATAATGAAAAGGTTTTTCTGTATGGTTTCAAAGGGTGATTGAAATGCATGAACCCCCAAACACATATGAGGCACATTGTAGATGTTTATGAGGTCAGGGCCAGGCTAAGCAATTGTGAAGTGCTTTTTTTCTGGTGGTAATGTAGAACTTTCTTTAGGGTGCAGCTTTGGCAAAGTCTCTTTATTTTCCTAATGTACCTCCAGTCATAGAAAGCAGTCTGGATCCTCCTGTGGAATAGATAATGGATAAGTATGGTGTGTGCAAGCTCCTTCTGTCCTTGAAACAAATACTTGTGGTAAAGGCATCTGTTAAAATTTTTATCTGTAGAGGATACAGATTGAAGCTATGAACTTTTCTAAAGCATACAGATAATTCTAAAAATTTTAAAATTCTAAAGTATACGAATAGTTGAGGTCAGATAAACCTACATGTCCCTTTTAAGGTCAAACCCAAGTAAATATACGATTTGTAAAAATTGCAGAAATGTGCACTTGGTGCAGGTTAGAATTAAGTGGGAGAATTGTACAGACAAGCTGTGAGCTGAAGATATTACAGTCTTAACATCCTAGTTCCCTGTGCACCCAGAGCTGTGGTTTATAGGTGTTGTAAATCTCATTGACTTTCACCTTGTAGTCCTATTATTCAGTGCTATTGAGCAGTTCTGTGTCTTGACTTTCCTTAGCAGTATGAAAAGGCTGTAGGTAGCAGGCTTCAACTGTAAATGGTGGTTTCAGAGGCAAAGTATCCAATAAACACAGTTGGTACTCAGGTGTGGGGGTGCAGCCATGTTTGAGTGAAACAAAAATAAAAAGACGCTTAGATCATCAGCTTTTTTCAAAAGGGAAAGAGTAGGCTGTGGCTCAGTTACAGTCTAGCTTCCCACATTGAAATTTGAATGGTTTCTAGCTACTGTACATCTGAAGAGTCTTATGTAGTTTTTTTTTCTTGATTTTGTTAAAGACAGTGTTGATGTAGCTTATTGTTCTGTCAGGCTGTCCAGGAATTGGAGATTTTAGCAGACAATTCAATATAACAAAGTAACGTTCTGTACTGCTTCATGTACACTCTATCGGAGTTCAGAAGCCTTGTGTGTGGTAATTCCATGCAGTAGGGGGCAGCACTGATGGCTGAAGGTATTCCCTGTTACAGCTCTCAGCAGTGATCTCTGACCTCTTTCCCCAGTGAAAGGGGCTGGGGGAAATCTGTGCTGCGCCCTGTTTTGAGAGCCCCACCCTCTTGTCCCAGTACCCCAATCAGCTCTGAGGATTGTAAGTATAGGAGAAGTTGTTTGGGGATCACATGCACTGATTGACGTTTGAATTTGGTGACACTAATGCTGTGTCATTAATATTATTCACATGGGTGAGACGTCTGCCTTATTACATCTGCTTTTACCAGACATTTCATTTTGTTTGCAGTTTGTATTTTTGTTTTCTTCCTTTGTTGCTGTCGTTTTCTTCCTGGACTCTCATCTGCCAGGCTTAGAAACTGGCAACCACATCGATTCCACAAGGCAAGATAATAATAAGTGAGGTGGGGAGAAATATCAGTATTTCACAGGCATTTGTGCACAGTGCTACAGCAGTGCTCTTCAGAGCATTGTGCACTACTAGCATATAATCCTCCCATCTCACTTCCATGTGATCAGTCCTTGAGGACTCTTTCTTGAGCAATGTTTTGTTTGAACAGCAAATTTCCAGCAACCTGGCAATAGCAGCCTCAGCAGAAGCAGCAGAGGGGAGTGACATCAGGAAATGAATTAAGTAGAAAGCAAAATAACAGGGTAAAAGCAGATGGGGAGAGTTCTTTCTTGAAATGCAGCTGAACAGTAAAAACCTCAAGCATGCCTACCTGTTTATATGTACCATGCCTGGCCTGTCAATGACAGATTTATGATGTGCCAATGTTTGGAAAAACTAATCTCCAGTGTACTGGTCACATTTTTGCATGTGTAGGACTGACTGGGATCAATCCTGGAGCTCACTAACTTTTGTCTCATGTTAGTCTACCGTAGACTTGTGTAATCAGCATGGTGCCAAGAAGAACTCTTAGAGTCAGCGGTGATCATTGAGGACACGTGTTAACTAATTCCCTTTGAACATTTTGCCCATTTGGAATGAGTTTTCCCTTGTGTGTTTTGTTGATCGTGGATATGTGCATGTTTATAGGAAGTTTAAACAGAGGGCAGTCTGAAAAGTTAACCACGTGGTTATTTCAACTGAAACAAGCAGCATCTGGAAGTGCTATGTACAGAGTGACTCAGTACTCCCTTTGCATGATAGTTTGACAGCAATAGACAGCTAACAGGGAGAATTGACTTTCATTTTTAGTTGGACTGACTAATGTCACTGCAGTTTATGGTGTTATTTTTTAATATAAATAGACCACATTATCACATTTAGTTTTAATTATATGAACAAGCTAGGTGGTTCAGTGGTTAAGATAAGGGTTTTGTTAGTAGACAGATGCTGCTTTAGGTGATTCTGGGTGGCTGAATCATGAGTCGCCCTCGGGTAATGACACCGTTCCTTGTACTCCAGCCTTTGAATGAAACATAAAGCTGCAGTCCTGCTTGTAGCAGCTGTACAGTGACAATTGTGGATGCATTGTTCACCAGCTAGTTCCTGTATATTCCAACTTGGATGAAAGCATTGCCTAAATAAATCATAATTAAATAATCCAAAATAAAGCCTAAATAATTACCTAGATAATTCAGGTGCTGTTGCCCCTAATTCAGCGTCAGCCCATGTTAGAAACAGCTGCTTTGTTCCATAATAGAATCATCTACTGAACAAGACAAAAAATTAGGTTTCTTCACACTCAACTGGCCTTAGAAAAGTATTACCTAGTGTAGCCATTCAGAACTGTGATCATAGCAGATTGGCATTACCTCATCATATGAAACAACTCTTCTGGTTTAGCAGGTAGAATCCAAGCTGCTTTTGTCCTTGAAGTCAGTCTCTCTATCCAAATTAGGTCAGACTTTGAAATTAACATAGGTCTCTTGAAACATCCAGTCATGTCAGCACTGCAATCCTGACTGCTATGAATAGGCATGGCGTTACTGAACTTTGCGTTTTTCTTGTTACAGAATTCACTCCTGCAGTTCTGGATTATATCCAGCAGGGGCAGCTGCTGTACGTATGGACGTACCTGTGAATTACTTCCACCTGCTGGATTTAATTTTTACAACTGCTAGCAAAAATAACATAACAGTATTGCCTTTTTGCAATCAGATTGTACAATAAAATTAACAGATTTAACCTCAGAGCTGGCTGTTCTCATACCATTCTAGACAAAAATATTAATTTCTCTGCACTTTTAGTTTTGAGCATATTCCTGGTTATAAGTTTGTTTTACTTGCTGTTTACCCTGTTGGAAATTAGAAATATATACTATAATATGCAAAGGAGTTAATACTGCTAACAGGAGGCCTATAGTTGACAAGTTTTACAAGCTTTAGACACGTGTCTAGTGTGAACATATTAATTCCTTAATAAATTCATATACAGATGTGCAGCAAAAAATGCTATTAAATATTATTTTTTTAATTTATCATGATTTGTACTTGAGCCTGCAGCTTGTAAAACCTGAAATGGGTTATAATATTTTTGACATTTGATTTATAAAAAGAATTACATGTATTAGATCTGGACCTGATGTGCAGGTGTATGTAGGCATAGCAGGTACGTGATCAATGTGTTGTCTATGGCCATAGTTGGCTGTGTTTCACCAACACCTAATATTAGATGGCGTGTGGCTTAGCAGAAAAAGGGAAGACGTCAACATTTTCAAAAAGTCTATTGTTTTGATTAAATGGAAAAAAAATGTGAACATGATGCACACCTCATATTTTTTAGATATTCCCAACCTGAGTTCAGGTTTCTGAAAGAACACCACATTAAGTTCACAGGATTTAATATGAACCTGCGATGTTCTATAGAATGTGCCTGGAAGAAAAGATACAGAATGAAGACCAGGCTGTACGTTCCCATTAGAGTTCGAAGTCTGCGGCTTTCAAAGCAAGGCCACCTGAATCTCCATGAGCCTGTCTGAGTGGAGTGAACAGGGCAAGATGGATAAGGAATGGGGACTAGATTATTCTCCTGTTCCCTGAATATACAATTCCACCATTCTGCTACAAGCTTATCCTGATAACTCCGCTTCTTTTTTTTTTCTTGCTGGCTTCGCTCTGTATATATGATTATTATTCTTTCTGCAACCTCCATCTTGGTCTCCGTTTCTAACGCTTCACTTTGTTCTCTTTTCCTTAATCCCTCCTATCCTTGTTCTGCTTCCTCACTCTTTCTCCCCTCCCTTCTGTAATTCTGTTGCTCTCAACCCTCCTTCCTCTGTTTATCTGTGTTCATTTCTCCCTTCACTCTTCTCCCCGAATTCTCCTAATCTCTCCTGCCCTCCTCCGTGTCTCTCCTGTTCCTTCTTCCTCCTCTCCGACCTCCCTGTGCACCTTTCCCTCTGTCTCCTCTCTCCACGCGTTGAAACTCTGTCTATCTGGGTGACTCACAGAGAAGCTGATCGAGGGGCTGAAGTCCCCCGAGACCTCTCTGCTGCTTCCTGACCTTTTACCCCTGGCCGACCCCTTCGGCAGCTCAGCAGAGAGCTCCAACAACGGTAACTGCTCTGTCGCCTGCCTTGCTGGCCACCTGTCTGTCCGAATCCCATTGGCTGCTGGTGCTCCATGTTGCTGTGGGAGACATTGGCGTGGCTCAGCCTGCTTCTTTGTGGTGTCTGTGTGCAGTTTAAAACTCAAGCTGCCGGGTGATGCACATGTTGCTAATGTGGTGCAATGTGATAACCGTGTTTGCATTATCAATCTGGTGGAGTACTAACTGCATGGAAACATGAACCCTGAAAATCTGTCGTCGAATGCCTACACCCTACCCCCGCATCACTGCGAGCCCAAGAACTTCCTCTCTCCGGTTCCAATGCTTCGTCTCTGCTGCTTCTAACGTGGTTAAGCCATCTGTCTCTCACACGTCTTCTTTCTCACACAGGTAAGGTGGAGGTGTGTGTGGATTCGCTGATCCCAGGACTGGAGCCCCCCCAGCCTCAGCGGCTCCCATCCCAGAACGAGTCGATCTCCAGCTTACCAGGTCAGCTGACGCTCTGTGTAGAGTGTTAGGGGTGCTCACACGTCCTGGCTGTGGACTGGTTCATACTTTGAAGACCTGACATACAGATCATGTCTTAATCCAGGTTTTACTTATCACACATGCTGCGGGTGCTCCCAATATGACTTCATCATACGACTTCTCATACAGTCGGCTAGCTCAGCTGACACTCACGAGGAGAAAAACACATCCTATCCAATCCTGTTTTCCAAGGCTGATCTTAAGAGATCCTTAACATGAAAACGTGAACCTACCTTGGTAATTCCTTTTGATTTGTTTCTCAAGCTCTTCATTTGCTGTTCTGACAGCTTTTTATGAGACAAGCTTCGACTAGTTTGCCACAAGCTTTTTTTTTAATGGTGAGCTTTGCACAGACATACTCGGCCGATCTGGTGAAAGCTATCCCACACTGGTAGCAAAACTACTGTTAATAATTTACAAGATGAGTGAAAGCATAACCTGCTTTCCTGCACAAACCTGGTACACTTTGGTTATTTAACCAAACGTAAGCTTGAATTCTTGTAAAAAGAAATGGCAGGGTAATCAGTATTTAATCAGTATGTTTTTCTCCTGTCTGTGTAATTGAGTGAAATTGCAAATCAAGGGCCCCAGCTATGTCATGGTAGAGTGCTGTGTGTATTTTAGGCTGTACTGGATGGGGATGTGTTTGTATGTGTGCTTCCATATGACCTGTCCTGTAAAAGTGGACTGATATACAGTAGGCAGGTGGTTTCCTTACAGGTCTTCCTTCCACAGGCAGATCTGTACGTCCTCACAGGGAGTTACAATAAAGCAGTCAATGAGAATCACTAATATATCATGGTAAACAGGGCTGTTGCACTGTGCGGGAGGTCGACTTTCGGGATGAGGATTTCGTCAGATGCGCCTGTGTTCTTTTAGACTGTGTGTTTCTTGGCAAGTTGTCAAGGGAATCCGAGCATTTGAAATTCTAAAAGAGGATTATAATAGAATTTTGTTTCTTAAATTTCAGTTACTAGATATCTGCAGGGATTTGTGACTTTGAAGACTTTTTCAGTGCCCTTTGAGCTGAGGAAACTTTCTTTTTCTGGAATAGATTTCCTTTCTCTGATGCAGAGTCCACACAGAGAAGGGAATCAATATGGTCAGCATTCTGTACTTATTGTACTTTAAACAGCACCATGGATTTTAGCTGTCCACTTAATCCTCCTGGCTTCATTTTGTGTTTTAAGTTGATTTAATGAGTTTGTGTTGGCAGATTGTCTTCCGGAAACATTTTACAGCTACCCCTGTTACTGTTTATTCAATAAAGGCATTTTGCTTCAGGAACGAGTTAGAATAGAATTGCAGGCTCATTCCCCATTTCAACTGCATCAGATGCAAAGAAAGCTAAACAAGATCATTTAAAAAGTCCTGTGCAGTGTGGTATGTTGTTTGCAAGACATAAGTTTGCTAAGGTGATTAGTAATGTAAGCTCTGGTCAAATAAACGCAGCCTTCGATCAAATGCAGGTGTCAAAATGTCAGTTACACCTTTCATATTTATGTATTTGTGTACTGAAATAATTCAGGGTTGGGAGTGAACTCCCACATGATAAAATGTAGCACTGTGACACTGCTTGGCCCTCAGTCCTGCGTCCTGCTGATACCACCTGGACGAATGAGGCATTGTCTGGCTTTGGGCTCAGCTCTGAAGGGGAGGATATTTGCTGATTCCCTCTGAGTTTCGGTTCAAAACCCCGTTTTCAACAGCTTAAGTGTAGTGGTGGAGCAAAATCTTACCAAACCTTTCAAACTAAATGGCTGAAACTTTTGTGAATTTTAATATGAGCTACTTGTATTTAATTTAACAGTGTATACTACAACTCTTCTCTCTGTACTCAGTTTTTCCTTTATTACCTTATTACTTTATCTATGCAAACCTTTATTAGGAATACTGTTGTCGAATGCTATTGTTTTTACTTTTAGAAATTTTGGTTTCTTACATTCCTGGTTGTTTTGTCTTAGGGGTCTTAGTTAAATTAAAAAACTGTGGGTGTTGGGAAGACTATTCCACAACAGTTCCTTTGAAATGGACAAACTCCGATTTCAAAGATTTTCGCTGGCGGTTAAAAGACTTTGAAGATCATTTGACAATGTTCAAAATCCTACATGGTTTGAATGCGCGAAGCCTGGGGCACTTTTGGTGCGGTACTCGGTGATGTTGTGATAAAAAAGGCTGGAATGGATAATCTGGGGAGCTGGATTTGTTTTCGGGGGCCCATGGGAGGGACGGCCCTGTGCTGTAGCTTGTTAGGCCTCACGACGGAAAAAGGAGGGCTGCATGGAAGGGTACTAACTCTAACAGGCTTCTTCTTCTGCTTGAGCTAACATCTTGTTTTACTTTTCTTTTGTCCATCTCTGATCCTGCCTTAATAACCCCCCCTACCCCACCCCACCCCCTCCCCCAGACTCTCTGACTGGGGAGGACTCGCTGCTGGGCTGCTCTCTCCTGCCTCACCCTGCTCCTTCCTCCTCCTCCTCCTCCTCCTCGGGCGCTGGACCCTCCGCCTCCTCGCCTTCCTCCTCCTCTGCCTGTGCCGCCGCCCCTGCCGGTTCTGCTGCCTGTCTGGATGAGTTTGCCCCAGTTTCTCTCGCCTCCGCCCATCTGCAGTCGGGTAAGACTCACACGGAACCCCGCAGGGGGGGAAATAGATCTGCAGCCACGCATCGTGAACTTTAAGAAGTAAAGTCGTTTCCACAGTGGGGACGTCTCTGCATTGTCCATCCAGAGTTACCTTTGTGTACATACCTTTTAGCATGTTCTCTTTTTTCCACTTGGCCAATAGTAATTCAAGCAAAAGCTGAAAGAAAGCTTTTAAAATAATTACAGTATCATTATTAGCAATTGCCTTACTATTGCTTCACTATTGTAAGAACTCCTCTTTGTTTTGTTACACAAATCAGTTCTGTAGCCGTTTGCTTGCTAGCAATAACCGCTGGAAATGACCCTGTGTAAATCTGTCCACAATAAAAGTTTTACCTCTTTTTTATGTGGCCCAAACAACTGGTTTATTAGACACCACTTGAAAAGAGAAAAGGATATTCAGTCCAAGCACAAAAACCACTATATACTTACAGTAGACTCCCCATCATGAATATAAAATGGGTTCGCATTTTTTGCTTCAGTTGAGGATTGTAAAACTTAGGGCGAGTGATGCCTATGGTTAAAGCACTTACGTTTTTAGGCTAGAGTGTGGACTGTATACAGTAATGCATACTGCTCATCAGGGATCTGAAACTAAATTTGAAGAGGAATAATCCCCAACACCTGACATTCAGTCCAATGACTCAGCATTAGTTAGAACTTGAATGATATGCTAGCAGGGTAACGGCCTCCCTGCACAGCAGTATCATGGAGTGCTTCTCTTATACAGGGCAATCGCTCATAGTCTGACTGCCTGTGCTTCTCAGTGTGGCTGCTCTGCACTGGCAGTGCTGCCTCCTTGGCCCTGTCCCCAACACTAACACCTCCCCTCCTCCACCTCTCTGTCCCTCCTCCTGCTACAGACTCCACTTACCTCATCTCGGGCTTTGATCTGCCCGAGAACTCGGAGAAAGGCACTGAGGACGAGTTCGACCCCATCCCCGTGCTCATCTCCAAAAACTCCTCCCAAGGTAAGGCTCGGATTCCCACTACCTCCCTGCCCCGGAAGGGAGGGGATCCGGCCCCAGCCCCCTCCATGCACACACGATTTCCAGCAGGGGAAATTCCTCTTTGAGAAAATGTACTTCCACACCGCCCATAGAGAGCGAGTGGGTTAAACACCCCCATTGTGTGCCCTCTACAGGCTAGCTGTCTAGTCAGGGGCCTAAATCTGTTTAATCAGTATGCTGTCAGACTAATTGGCGGCGCGTATTCTCTAGTCTATCCCAGATCAAGCAACAGGCAGGTGCTTGGCCAGTTGTTTGTCATGCCCTCCATGCTCCTAACCAAAGACAGTGATCACTGTGGGCAAGATTCACACCTGTCTTGAAAGGCACACCCTGCTTTGGAGTTCAGAAGAGCTCTTTTTATTCATACCAGTTTGTAATTAAAAACATTCCACTTTCCACATATTCCACATGTTCATTTTTAGAGGTTTTCCAACTGCATAAGGCTCTTAGTTTATTTTTTGAGATCATGTCCTGTAGACATTCTGCTTACAAGATGAATAGATGTTTTCACTGGCCTTCAGCTTCTAATGCAGAATGTCAAAATCGTAAAGGGTGACTATCCCCACATTGCATATGTTTTGTCAAATACTAGGGGTCATATTTTACTCATGTTAAAAAAAAATCATATTGTTTCCTTGGGAAGTCTCTAGGCCTATTGTATCCTGCTGATAAGGTGCTATCCCCACAAATTCCAATACAAATTTCAATACAGTACCAATTGGCACACAGTGATAATTAAATATCATTACTGGCGGCTCTATTTTCTTTGTTCAATATTATATTGTGGACATTTTTCTGGTGGAGCATGTCTTTTAAAAGAGGGAGGGCAAGTCTTTTTCTTGGTGTCACTTCCCCACTCAGGACAGTGGGAGCAAAGTGTGAAATTCTAACTTCTCCCTTCTTCCAGTGTAAGTTTAGAGAGAGACTCTGTGGCCAATTAGTAAGTCATTCTAACTTGCCGCAGGCCACAGTCAACGTTTATGAGCAAAGTAGGATACATGATATACATGGATTCACAAAGGAAGTGTGACACTCGTGTAAATTAATTTCATTGCATATTTCAGACATACCGGTACTTTTCATAGACCTGACCAACCCTCTGGATAGACTGCCGCAAGTTGTTCCACCTGTGCAGTTGCAGCCAGCTGACGAGTGTTGGTCAGACATTGTTGTCTCCACTAGTGAGGTGGTCCTACAGATACGTATTGTGCGCGGGCCGGTGAGATCTATAAAAAGACCTCGCCATGGTTTTATTGAAGTTGTGATGTAATCCTAAGTGAATCAAACACTCCACCACTGGCAGAAGACGGACGTGTAATCTCTGAGCCGTTGACATATTACCCCAGAATGGACATCATTGTCATGGAGAGCATTGAGCATCCTGAGGTGCAGTCATTCTGCTAAATTATGGTTTCTTATTGGAGTTTCTTGTGCTGTAGCCTCTGAACTCTGAAAACCATTGTGCAGATTGGTCAGAAGATATTATTAACCTGTGAAATGGCATTCTGCTTTCCAGGCAGTGGCCTTTTCCTCACAAAGGTGATTTCCTGGTTTCTTAGAACTAGTCTACTGATTGTTGAACAAATAACCTCTCTCGCTAGGCAACTTCAGTCAAACAAGCCAACTTCGGTTGTGCCGATAATCAGTTAAATTTTCTTGACTAACTTTGCAGCTACCTGATCGTTTTGCCAAATGTCACTCAACTCAAAGCAAGTGTATTTTTATGAAATCACACGAAGAGCTCATATTGCAAGGAATACATTTCTGCTCAATCAGCAAATCTCATGATTTAATGTCTGTAATGACTGTGTGCCAAATGGTCTGTTGATGTAAAAATTAGACTTGGAGTTTGCATTGAGATTGTGCATCAGTGTCTGAACAAATGTGGAAACTGACATGCAAGTAATGTAATATAAACTCTATAAGAGGAAACCATAAGACCTTTAAGTAGAATAGGTCTCAGTTCAGTACCATGAAAGGGAGTGTTCATGCTTTCTCTTTGGCAGGGCCAAGGGACAGCCCTGCTTACCGTATCTCTCTTTTTTTTCTTCTCTCTTTTCTTCTCACTCCTTGCTGCTGTCTCTCTCTCTCACACATATAGGTGGTCACTCTCGCAACAACAGCGGCAGCTCAGAATCCAGCATCCCTAACCTGGCTCGATCTCTGCTGCTTGTTGACCAGCTCATCGACCTGTAGGGGAAGGGGGCGATGCACTGGGGCGGGCAGTTCGAGGGAAGGGGCATCATATAGCTTAGGCCACTTTACTTGGGTCCTCACTTGCAGATTCCCCTTGGCAAAACCTTCTCCCACCTCCAGACAAACCATTTTCTCATGCACAGAAACCCTTATTTTTTTTCTGTCTCGTTAATGGTCTTCTGCTCAGCCCGTATACCGTTCCCTCCAAGTTCTCCTTCACCATCTGTATCCCTGTCTTGGTTTCTCCGTATTTTCCAAGTGTCCTAGAGCCAGCTTCAAGTCACCAGTGTGTCAGGCTTTCAGATCGGCTCATCTCCCAGCTTGTTTGTGTCATATGTAGTAAGGGTTTGCTGTAGTCAGGCATTCATTTTTCACTTTGTCTGGGCTGTCTGAGATCTGCTACCCAGTGTTTTATGTTTTCGCATAGCAACAGCGCTTTCGAACCCTTCGGAGCACTTTGATATTAAACATGTATTAGTGTTTTTTGGAAAGTTGTTAGGTGGGTTTCTGCAAAACCCCTTCTGCTGTGAAGCTTCTTAGTTCTGTCCACTTTGTCATGTCCTTAGTCTATCCAAAGCATTATCTTTACTTGGATTCCCTGACAGCTTATCTGTACAGATGTTTTGCTACACTTGTCTATTTTAACACTGTTCAGGGTTGATCACACATTGCTTAGCCTCACTGCAGTGTCACAGAAAAGCATCTGCTAGCAGTGGATGATAGCTGAACAGACTAGTTGGAGAACATTTTGACATTTATATAATGTAAAATAATAACCCCTTTGTGCGCCTACTTGAACCCTGCCTGTCCAATGACTACAAATCCCACAATTCCCCGCTTACCCATTTCTTCATTACCTGCATAATCCATGACCCTCTGCTCCCTTTGCCTACAACATCCATAGTGCTTTGCTTCATTCCAGTGTTGTCCCTATACTGTCTGTCCTTGTACCAAAGGCTCTTGCATGGAAATTGTGCATATTCAAACACATGTACCAGTTACAGCTTTTAGTAATATGGGTATTTTATTTTCATATGTTATTTTGTGTTTTCTTTTTCCTAAGTGGGCTGGCACACTTATGTTGAGATTCTCACAAATTCTCAATTTTAAATTTGGGAGACCCTGCCAAATTAAGAAACCTACCTGTCTGTATGTTAATATGGGTGTGGCAGATATGCTCTAAACATGCACCTAACATGCTGCAGCTTACAATGGGTGTGTTCAGGATCAGCATCCAGCTGCACTTTGGATTAAGTAAGACTGCAACTTCGATTGCTTGATAAATGCATCAAGCCACAGATGTCAAAAGATGTGTCAGAAAGGCATCAAGTCTCTGACTTGGTTGAATCCGGGTAGTGAATTAACATGTACTGTATACATTCTCAGCATTAAATGGTACAATCCTGAGATGGTTATCAAATTGTACCACAAAGCATACTGGTCAGACCATGAAATGCTGAACTATTCTAAGACATCTAGTGATCATAAAAGTGTAGAGTAATTTGTGCATGCCTAAACCTTCAATTAGGTTTTTGCAGTACCTTTAGGAATTTGCTTAGTCATGTGCAGATATGTGGTGAGCCACAGGGCTAGTGGGTAGCGTGTGCCAGTCCCTCTCATTGGTGTTCATGTATCTTTCCTACTTTTGGATCAATAGTGGACACTTGTTACTATATCTAGGTCTATGAAGGTTGTATGATCACAAGGAGCTGGTTGCTGGTCTTGAACACATCCCCAGACTAAATCAGGTTTTCATCAGATACGTGTCTAATGTAAGCTAGATGCAGGAAAAGGTAACAGTTTGATCAAATTCACTCAAGTCCTGCATATTAAGACAATATGTTTTCTTTTGCAAACGAGCCATTGCATTTCAAGTAGTTTCTTACCCTAGAGATGCTTCTTTCCCGAAAAACAAACAAAACTAATTTTCTCATCACCTTTGGTATATGACCAGAGTTTGCTCCCTGGAGAATTCCACAGACAGATTTGTCAGAGGAATTGCTTGTCTCCTGCAGAATCAGTTACATACTCCATATTATTGTTCTGTGGCTGTTTTGAATTCAAAATTATTTTTCCTCAGATATTTTAACCCATTCTGCAGAAGACAAGAGTCTGTTGAAAATTCCATGTTTGTTGAATTCTCCCAGGAGAGAGATTTAAAACCTCCAACAATACTAACAGTGACAATCAGAAACTGTTAATTATTTTGAGTGTGAAGCACATGCTTAAGGACTTGAGTAATTTTGAATGGGTGTAATTGGTGTAATTAGTATGTCTACATATAGTATTGAATGCTTGTGTCCTGGACACCGCTATGTTGTGCTGCCCAGCACATGATTCAAAGGCAGAAAAATGTGGAACAGCATTAGTGAGTCTTAAAGCTGATCAGCTGTGGGTATTACAACTCCAGTAAGATAACTTGAAAGGGGTAATTTGACGGTTTAGGGGTCACTGGTTTGGGATGCACTGTTGGACACCGAGAAAAGCTGCCTCACTGTCAAAAGAACTTTGGATAACACTGCATCGGTGGGCGGACTCTGTCCCGATAATAGGATGCTACAGACTGAAAGGGAACCAGGACTGTTGTGCTCTTAAGAGAGTACTCACCTCTGAATCCCCGGGGTGTTTAGCAAAAGATAACCAGGAGGGCGTTAATACTGACTTTTGCGGATCACCTGGACGCTGAACAATTTTTCCATTAAATTTGGTTTTATGTGGAGAGTGGCCAGTATTCCGGACGTTGTGTGCCCAAGCCACAGATGTCACCTTTGTGCCGTTTTCAGTCCTGCTGTGCTGGCACTCACCACCCTGCCCCCTCCCCCAGTGATGGCCATCTCGCTCCCTTGACATTCCTGAAGTTCTTTTTGCTGATATTGTCCATATTTGATGTTCTTTGGTTTTCTTGCAAAATGATGTATATTGTTAAACTGCAAACCTACTGTAAAGTGTCTTTGCCCCTCCAGCACATCCTCTTTCCCTGGTGTATAAAGTCACTGTTAGAAATGTCCTTTTCTTTTTTCCCTTTTTAAACAGATAGTATAAGTACAATACATATAAAGTGTTTAAAAGTAAATACAGATATTTCAAATATCACAGTAAGCATAAATGTGAATATAGATAGAGTGCTATAGAATGAATGTATGGAGTATCAATATATAAATATATTATTCTTATGATTACAATGATATATTATAGTTTTAAGAGGAATTCTTTATTTCTGTCTTCTTTATGACACTGTTCTCAAGAGTGTAAAGATAGTGTCCCTATATCTATCCTGTTGCAAGTGTCTTTCGTCTTTTCTTTCTGTGTTTGAGAAGGCGGCCAGCTGTTTATTTCTTCACTGCTTATCAAGCAGAGATGAGAGCAGGAAGAAGCTTCTGAGCTCTCTCCTCTCGGCTTGTCTCCCTCTGTGTCCAGTTTGGTCTGGCTTTCAGCTGGGAGTACTGCGTCACTCCCAGTTGGAAACACTGAAAGGAACTTATCATTCTTGGCTGCTTTCTGTAACCCTGGCCATATGATGACAGGAAGTGTTTATAAGCTAGAACAGGAAGTAGTAAGACAAGAATCATTTTAACCATGTACACCTGAGTGGTTAGGGGGCTAAATTAAAGAAAGTGTGGGATGTGTTCTTCACTCAAATGGTAACATTAAACATATTTATATGTTTGTTTATAAGCCCTCCTGTGTTCAGTATGGCTGTTATATTTGTGGAGTTGGGAAACAGCCTTTAAGCTCTAAATTGCAAGGCTTTCATATTGACTTAGTTTTTTTTTTTATTTATGATTTTGGGAGAGGCAAAACTCCATGCAAAGGAAACTGTAACCTTTATGTTAAATTTTATATTTTTCATGTAAGCACTTATAGTACCTAGCTAAATATTTTATACATTTCGTGTAAACACTAACCTAGGTGAAAGGTAACTGGAATGAGTCTCAGTGCTTTATGTGAAGTTAAAGGTCTAATATAATATATAATATATAATTTTCACATCAGTAATAGACGCAAAAGTGAATTTTTAAGTAATTAAAAATTAAAAATTAGATCAAAGATTTACACTTACATTTTTAGGAGTTGGGGAGCTGTAAGACCTTTAAGGATTTTTTGATAGTGTATTTTAAAGGGTCTCTGTTGATCTCCGAAGAGCTGTTTTTGTTGGGAACCTCTGTGTCACATTTAAACTCTCACATTTAAAACTGGTTTGTATAGAATTGTATGGAAGGGTGCACAATTCCATGTTTTATGTGAGCTATCCTGATTTGCCCCACTGGGGATATCAGTTTAATTGTCGCATCTGTACTTTTGCTTGGCAGGTCGTAACAAACACCCAGCTGTTAAGTAGGCTGCTAAGATTGAACAGGGAAATCATAGCATGCATGTATTGTCCAAAAACAATGCAATGCAAAAACGTCTGTATTTAAACCAACACGCATGGTCAGGATTTTATTCTAAAAGAAGGGAAGAATAAGAAGGGATGAGGATTTTTGTGCAGTCGGTTCAGTTGGAGGTGGATTTATATCAAGTTATCTTTGGGGGAGACTAGTCAAAATACCAGAGATGAAAGCGCACTGGAAAACTATTGTTTGTCATCCTAGTGCGTTTTTTCCTGAAAATCCCAGCCAAGCTCTGCGTTCTCTGGCACCATCTGACATTATTAATCTCTGCCTCGAGCAGGTACGTTTTCAAGACACTGCTGCTACTGTGCCGTAGTTAAAAGCCAATTGGCTCCGAACGTAAGTTATACAAATAAGACTTGATACCTGATGGTTGAGTAGGAAACCGTCCTTTATATGTGCAATTTCTTCTTAATCTTCAATTGTAGTCTCCTTATTTTTTTTTTGAGGGTTGACAGTATGAGTTGCATTCAGAGTCTGAACTCTTGACATTCATCTTCCTGCAGGGCTGCAGTCTCATAAAGCTGCTAATTAACAGTTAGAATTATAGATCGGTATCAAATAATTGTAGACTCAAATACAAAAAGCCCCTCGCAGTCAGGACAATTAAAGGACAGCTGCAATGTTTTTCAGTTCTTGTCACGTTTGCTCTCTTGCCCATGCTTCCTGGTTCCTGATGGCTAAATGCCAAACAAGCTGTTTGACTGGTCTGCAACGACCAAGAGAAAGTTATGAATGGGCATACTGATGTGTCTGGGGTGTTCACAGAGAGTATTCGAACCCTGGTGGCTGGCTCCAAAGCCAAGTACATGACATAATCGTTTCTGGTTCTTTACCCTTTGGACAGTCCAGTTTCAGTTTCACTCCTAACATTTTAGTAACCTAAAGCACCTTTTTAATGAACTTAAAGAAATTAGCAGCAGTCTCAGTAAAGCAAAGGTTTAGTTCTAATGAATGCTAAGTTAAATGATGTGAGACAGGTCAGGGCAAAAGAGGAAAGCACTGAGGTTCCAAAGCCCAGGGTTTTAAAAAAGCCCTGTTATTGGAGGTTTTCCACATGAAATGGGACATTTTTATACAAGTGAAAGATAGGTTTTTTTTTTCTTGCACCCAAGTGCATTTTCTCCAGTGGTTTCGGGTTCCTCCTACTTCTCTTGTTTCTTGTAATTGGAGTTATGTGAGGCTGTGCTCTGTGATGAGTCAAATTTATTTGAGCTGTACAGATAGACATGGAAGCCAATGGGATCCACAAGAAGAGATACTGTTGCCAATTCATCTCTCTTATCCTTGTATTATGTAATATTCAGCAAATCTGGCTGTGATAAAGTTAACAATTCAATCTGTCTGCTTGTCTAACTCCTTCTTTTGACCAGTACCTATTGTTGGTGGCAGCTTGCTTGTATTAATATGAACAGTACTGACTACACTTACTACAGGGCCAGAATGCACTATGACCAATCAAAGCAAGCACTCTTTACTTTTCTGTATATATAAAACGCTCATATTTGCTGATTTTTAAACTTGAGTGGAATCTTTCTACTGTCTTTATTGTGACTTTGAATTGTTTTCACGTGCATCCTGAATGTATGTGAAGACGAAGCCTAATTGTCTTCAGCCGTCACCGTGCATTGTACCTTAACCGCTATGTAAATGAAATGATACCACTGCTGGGAAAGAGCTGTTTTAATGACTTTGAACAGGAGGAAATTCAGCTCTTCACCTGAGTGTTTGAATTTGTACTAACTGCTGTATGTTCCTGCTAATTCTTGTGTGTTAGTAATAAAGGTGAGGCCTTTGAGTGAGTGTTACTGCTGGAGGGTTATTTTACTTGTAGGACCATTGTAGATGTGCTATTTTACTTACAGTCTCGCTAAGTTTTATAGCACATTACACTGTTGGGAGTTGGGGATGCTTTGGAGATTTCTTCTGTGAACAACAGCAAAATTATTCCACTTTGCCTCACCTTTAATGTCTGTCCATACCAGTTGAATACTGGGATATGGGATATGGACTTACTGTATTTTCCTTATTGGTTAGCAATTGGCGAGTGTGAAGAAACAGCAGCATGTGCTATCCTGAGAGGCCGATAATAACTGGGTTTTTGCTCTGCTGTCCTTGGCAATGGAAGCCTAAGCTTATAGTTTGTTACCCAATTTCCTTCTTTGTTCCCTTTGAGGGTTTTGTCATCAGCCAACTCCTCAAAGGAGGACTGAAACCAGGGATCCGGCTTCTCATTAAGCAAAGGAAATCAGAACATAAGATGGTTCACATTTTGTCTACTACAAATTAAATTTCCCATTGGAGAGTTTACCAGTTAAAATTTGCTTCAGTACATCTGATAGAGTTTTCATGTCCCATTTTATACTGATTCTCCTTTCTATAAACCAGGGGTGTCCAATCTTGGTACTGGAGGGCCAATGTAACTTCAGATTTGTGTTTGAATTCCGCCCATGATGACCTGAATCAGCTTGTTCCTGGCTTTATTTGGCCCTGCTATTCCAAGTGCTGGTACTTTGGAGAGACATAAAAAACCTGTAGGCACACTGTCTCTCAGGGACCAGGATTAGAAACCTCTGGCATGAGCTATTCCTTTCTGTTCTACTATGTTGAACTGTAGACTGTGGTGATTGTTACTGCCCTAATTAGATGTGAAAAATAATTCCTATAATCATAGTCTAGTGTATAGAAGCATAGTGAGAACAGGGTCACGTCAAATGAATACCTTAAACACCCACTTTGTACATACAGTACATACACATTAACTGCATAATCAACAAAACTTAGGACAGCACATTGAAGGAATGGAAAATACAAGGTGAAGGTTAAACATTATTTTGCAAATTTGCTGTGATAAGGGGTTTGGAAGTAGATGCGTGTTGAGAGTTTTCCATCAATGAAACTGTATGTGTGTGGTGGTATCAGTGAGTCCAGTGATGGCTTTGTTATAGACTCGTATGGCATGCACAGCGTCAGGCACTGGCATGCTTTAGGCCAAAGGAAAACAGAAAAGACAAAGGGGTGCGTGGCCCTTTTTTTAATTGAGCCGGTGAAGAAATGCATCCTTTAACATATCCATCTCCAGTATAGTCTCAGCTGCTCCCTCTGTTCGGTCTTTGGACCATGCCTATATTGTGTGGCGATTCTCTTCTATGTTTGTTTTTTGTGTACCTTTAAAAGATATTGAGCCATTGAGATGCATTAATTTCAAGGATGCTAATAAAGTTAAGGAGTTATTGAGTCCATCACTGGGGTTGGACGAGGTTTGGTTAATCCCTGTTCTTGAGATCTGTGGGAATTGTCGGGGTGCTTTTGTTATGATGGCAGTTCCATTGTCAGCACCCTGGTCTCAAAGGCTTGTTTCCTGTGGTACATCTGGGTGAGATCCCCCTTCTTGGCAACCCCTCTTTTTAAATAGGAAGCAGGGCTGATGAAGGAAGATTCTTCCTGATGTCTCTGTCTTCTCGATGGGCTACTGTCTCCTTTTCTTCTCAGAGGACTGATCTTTGATTTCTTCTTTCTCCCCCTCTTCCCGTCCTTCTGATCCAACTCGTTCCTCCAAGCCCTTCTGAGACCCATTCCCTGTTTGTAGGGAGCATTATTGTTTTGTGTTTCTAAATTGGTGCAGCAATTTTAGATTTCCTTGGAACTGAAGATTAAATATTTGTCTACCTGTAGATTCTCTTCCCCTGCTGTTGTATTTGCGGCGAGTTCGTTTGCCAGGCTTTGGAAGGTCTCGGCCACATGTTTCTACTTCAGTCTTCAGCACCTGCTTGCACTGCAAAACTCAAGGATTCGAGGGGAGTTGTTGATCTGAATGTTCCCATTTTTGCAGCAGCTGAGCTTGCCTTTGTAGAGTACTCTCATTTAAATAATACAGGGTAAAGCTTAAAATAATTCACTTGCTTTCCTATTCATTCTCAAAAGAGATGGTGATTTCAAAGATTCTGAAATGCTGTTGCATTCTTTAGCTCTTACAGCATGTCTTTGGTATGAAAGCAGAACATTACAGAGCCTACTAATTGGTGTTTGTATTTTGACCAAGAAGTCAGTGATCTGCTCAGGGATCTGAAACTAATGTTTTATCTACCCCAAAAAATCCATTTAAGGATCCAGAGAAAACCTCAGTCAATCAAACCTGAATATTTAGTGTCTGAAAACAGAGGCTCACAGGTTACTTGAGTAATTTGAGTTTTGCGCTAAGGCAAAAGGATACCGTTCCTTCCTTTTTAAAAGTCAGGGTTAATTGCACTTTGGCTTTTTTGGTGTCGTCACCCCCGTGCTTTGGCTAATTAAAGCAGCACAGGAATACTCGCACATTGAACCCTGCTCATCAGACTTGCAGCATGTGGGTCACTCTAGTATAGTTCTTGCGTAAGCTCTTTAAAAACAAATTAGTAGTGTAAATGAGTGTGTCTTGATGAATGTTGTAAATTGCCTTCACCCCCACGTTGACTCTCTCTCTGTCCTGTTATCTCTCTACTCTCTCCACTGTACAGCTGAGTCTCTTGCAGATTTCTGTGTGGCTAACCTATGCAA
Source organism: Lepisosteus platostomus (assembly GCF_059453375.1). NCBI lineage: Eukaryota > Metazoa > Chordata > Actinopteri > Semionotiformes > Lepisosteidae > Lepisosteus > Lepisosteus platostomus. Next base: position 6,249,744 of record NC_142613.1, read on the forward strand.
TCCCAGTGCTTAACCTTATTCTTAGACACCAGAGTGCTGTATTTCAGTAGAGGTCTAGCCTTGCCAGTAGAAATTTACTTCTGTGTTGCTGTGAAAAACAAAAACAAATTGTACCCTCTGTGTTTGGAAAAAAATAATTATATAAAAACGCCCAGTTCTGTGTTGGAGCAACAATGTATAATTCAATGTGTATCTTCTATTTTTATGAAATGACAAAACAAGTGTTAAATAAACATGTAAATGTGAATGTAACATGGGTTTGTGTGAGAATTCCTTGGCAATACAAAGGGTTGCACAATCTCTGAACTCACTGGTGTTTACTGCTGTGCTGAGTGTCGCATACAGAAAGAATGCTTTTGTTTTGGTTTATAATAAGTGCTTTTTATCAGCCATTATATATCTTGGTTAAGATGCAGGAAAAGAACTGTTGTCAAGGGCAATTTCCTTCTTCTCTCCAACTTAAATGTTCCTTATGGTTATACAAACCATATAAAGCCATCCAATTAAAGTTGTTACAAGTTAATTATCTGTGGCAAACAAAACTATTAGTGCAAATACTTAAGCGTCTTTCACTGTGAATGGATGTACATGCCTTCATTAAGAAAAGAGATGCAGATAGCTTTGTTTTAGTTCATTGTAGCTTTAAGGATAAGAAGACCAGCAACATAGCAAGAGAGATAATTAGGGCCCTTTATTTGTACTGTTATACAAATCCAATATGGCCTGCCTGTGTTGTTTGATGTAGTTTACAAAGCTCCCTGAGCACATCACTATAGCTTCATTCATCAGTTAGGCTGATAGGGTCTTTCAGTAATGCAGCAATATGACACTGATACAGCTCTTGTTGCTATCTGCAAGAGAAACCAATTATACATCACACTCCGGGGTTTGAGGAAACGAGAAAAACAGAACTTCAGCTCCACCTGAGGGTAACAGTGAGGTATTATAGAGTAGAGATGATGGTGGTTTGAATGCAAATAACACAAATACTTCTTTAAAATTCAAATAGCTTACTGTTTGTGGCTGGTGAGAGGTAGGATATGCACTTCACAGTATTTGTACTTGTACTTTTGGATCCACCTAATTTGTCCAAATCCTTTTCCATGCAGCCTTGTTCCTTTGCACAGGCTCTTTACGATATTAAGCATTCTAAAACATCTGGAGAAATTCTGATTGTTGGTGGGGGATACAGCAGCCATTTTCTTCCCTTCTCAACTTCCACACAGGCTAGCAAATAAGGCTCGATACTCCAACCACCCACAGTGGGAAAGGTTGGGTGCAGGGTTTTTTCCCAGAAAATATTTTACAACACAAAAAAGTCACCCAAGCAAGATATGCAACAAAGAAAAAGAGCTGAAAATGTCAACCTTTTTCTGTAAAGAGAAAGAGCAAAACTTCAGGCCTCTTTCTTAACCAGCTCATTCACTAAAAATGCCTCCTGTAGGCAGGCTCAGGTGCTTGTATACAGTATGTTCCTTATTCCATTGTTCATTTTCATGTACTGTTGCCTAGCTCAAGTATATGAGCTGCTAGTTGATGCCTGGATTCCACCAGTCTGGTGTACTTCGGGTTGACTTCAATATTAAATAAGAGGTAAACCGAAGTCCCTACTTTTTCAGGCCAGTTACGGTTGTCTCTGTCTCACTTGGAAATGCAAAACCCTGTCCCTTAAAAAAGTGCACTGAGGCAACAGCACATACTCACAGTTGTCTCCGTGAAACATTCCAGTTATCACTCTCAAAGAAGTAATAGTAGAAAGAAAAGACGTAATTGCAAAGAAATAAGTGGTGCCCTCTTTCTGAGGACTTTGGCTAGATCCTTTTTTCTAAGTCCTAGAAAATACACGTTGGACAGTGAGTGAGGACGTCCCTGTACTCCGATTGCTTTCAGGAACGGCCAGGCTGTCTCTCTCGCTCAGTGTTCGCACGCACACATGCTTGCTTTTTCGCAATCGGACGCGCCCTCGCCTGCGCTGCTCCCACAGGCTGTCGCTAACCCCTTCCTGTTCCAGGCGTCTGGCTCGCCTGCTTCCCTGTGCTGCCCAGGTAAGACTGCTGCCTGTCTGCTCACCCTGGCACCCCCGTAGGGACCTGCGTTCTTCCTCTCAGGCCTGGGCTGTTGTGCACTTTCCTGTGTTAATCCCAATGTTTCTCTGGGTGTTTTTTTTTATGTTTTTACCCTGGAGAAACTGGGGTACAATAATGAGCATTTATGGATCAGAGGTGTTACTGTGAGACTGAGAATGTGATTCCAACTGCAAAGCAAATTGCAGTATAATGGTGCACAAATCACAGGCACAAACTTTCAGGAAATCAATCCTTTCCAAGTAAAAGGACCTCAATAATTGTAAACTACTATACCTACAGTAAAATAGGAATGTCTTATTCTTTAGTACAAATCCCTGTTTTCGAATGCAGGAGAATTTGGAAACACGCTTGCTTTTTTATACAGTAGGTAAAGAAAGTCTGTCAGCAAGGGAGCCTTGCAGTGGTCACGTCACAGTCTGTAGGACTCCATTTGTAGAAACAAGCTTATCTGTCTGTTGTAGCTATCTTTGTGCTGCTCGGTGTTGAAGTGTTGTTAATGTGTACATAGTGATTAGAAAATTATATATTGTGCTAGCGAGCATCACAATTCGACTTTGGGATTAAGCTGTCTTTCTTTTCTGGAATGCAGAATCCACAGACCTAAATCTATTGTGACAGGCCTTTTGGTTTTGATTGCATTGTTAAAAGTAAAATAATTACAAGTACCTTGACTTAAACAACTCACTGGTGTCAATAAATTAGGCCCACAATGGAGGTGCAGTGAGAGGTAATTAATTGTCACTGATTACTGTATGATTGTTATACTTCATGAAATAACTCAAGTACGGAGCTGCGTCAGCATGTGTAGGCTGCAAAGGAACAAGTAAAGGTTTATTCCATGCTGGAAAGAGAAGAAAGGAAACAACGTTTCGGCTATGGAGCCTTCTTCAGGTGTGAGCAAATAACTTTATGAAAAAACTGTTGCTTCTTTGCATTATCTGCTGTGGTGTAATGATTAGAAAACAAATTAAAATAAGGGAGTTAATAGTCACAACATGTATAGGGGTTTTAAAAAAAAGATAAAGATACCTCTTTGCAGAACCCACTCTGCATACTGAATTCTTGCATCTTTAAGTTCATTCTGCCATTTCTTTATTGGCAGATGTGCAGAGGGAGCCCAATGGCTATGGACTGCTGTGTGAAGGGAGCAGCCCAAACAGAAGGGTCGTCCTGGAGTTTGACAGCACTGGTCTGTCCCAGCCCTTCAGCTCGGGGTCGCTGCACTCCAGTGAGGAGGAAGAGGGAAGGGAGAGTGACGGAGAGGAAGATCACCATGACTGCAGTGGCTCCAGACCCCTCTTGATGGATTCTGATGAGGAGGTGGAGCAGCAGCAGCAGCAGCAGCAGCAGCAACCACAATGCCAGGGGGCCAGACAGGAGTCTGTTGAGCTGCCCCCAGCCTCTCATCTTCCCCAGCCCACCAGGGAGACCATGCTGGCTCCTGACATCTTCTCGAAAACAGTCTTCCAAGCAGAGCAAGAAGAAGGCAGTGATGTTTTCAGCAATGCTCCTTTCCTCAGTCGCCCCCCTGTCCCTGCAGATCAGCCTGATGTCTTCCTCCAGGCTCCATTCGGGAAGAAGAAGGAAGCTGGCAACTCATTTCCATCCCCCCAGCCTAGAGTGCAGCACCCTTTCCAACCTTACCCCAGCCACGGGACCCCAGAGCAGGCTGTCCTAGGCCAGACAGCTCCAAGGTCATTCCGCCCCCAGTCCCTGGCCAAGTATTCCCGGCACTATGACGCCCCTGTAGCCCAGCAGCCTGTAGCTGCCCATCGTGTAGTTTCCAATGTGGGCCGGCAGGCTGGGGTAGGCTCAGTACCTGTGGCTCCAAGGCACTCCTGGACTTCAGAAGTGACCGCTGCTGATCCGTTCGTTTCAGCCCCTTTCCACCTTAAAGCTCCTAAGGAGAAGCCCTGAAGATGTAGCAGGTAGCCAGGCTCCTTCACGTGAACCCTTCTCCCTGGATCTTAGCCAACCAGAATACTGGGGAGCTGTACATTCATACTGAAATTCAGTCCAGTTGTACTAGTGTATAATTCCTCACAAAAGCTCATCTTTTCTTTATGAACAGGGTGTTAAGCTCATCATTATCATGAGGATAGCAGGGACTATTAAAGACTCAAGGACGTGAAGGCGTCAACCCATCATCTACTTAGTGTTACATTGCTACAGGTTACAGATGAATTTTAAGAAGTGACTTGGAGTCAAAGCAAAAACCAGATGACCTTGCAGATTGGACAACTGTAACTTAAGCTTGGAACTAATGCTCTTAAAGCCAGGGTCCTGAACTCCTGACCTTGACAGAAATGGGCAATGTCTTCAAGTTTTCATTCCTCACCTACCTCAGCTCTCCCTTTTCCTCAATGATCAAATTATTCACTTAACCTGCTGTGCTTTTCTCCAGGTTTCAAGCCAGCAAAGACCTTAATTTTGGAGTTTTTGGTTCCCGTTCATTGATTAGAGTCTATCCTACAAAATGCTGCAATACGTACAAATAAGCAAGTACTAAAAACTGGGACCACTTGAGGAATTGTGGTAACTTGAGACATTAGGTGGGATTTATCTCATGTTACATTAATGTCCCAGATAGCGCCAGTTAATTTTTCTTGTGTAGTTCAGTTGAGTGATATGCAGTTTTACCTAAAACCAAAATCATTTTGTGTCCCCTCCCCTTTTGGAATGGAGTTTAACATCCCTGTATTTTCTCGCCCAGGAGAAGGTGTTAATTAAATACACACAGTACCTCCCTTTTCCAGATCAATCCCGATAGCCCTCTGGGCACATTATTGAAGTGAAGACTGGTAGGTGGTAGCAACTTCTGTATTCTTCAACACTTATAGGTGTTGGTTGCAGTCATTCTTGTTTTTCTAGCAGTCTAATAATCCTTCCCTACCTTGTTTTTGGGCTTCCAGTTTGTCTTGGGAATATTCTAGGATTCTTTTCCAAAAATGATTCTTGAACGCATTACTGATAGTCTCACGTCTTAACTTATTAGCTAAGTTTAGAGGCATTTGAGCAATGTATGTTTAACATAAGTGTGAATTCTCAGTACTCCGTGCATAAATCTCAAGACCCTGTTCACATGGAGTCAGGTTAACACCAAGAGGAGCTGCTAGTCCATTGTCACTATGAATCGCTGAGTAATTACTAGACGTCTCTTGTATTTTACCACTTATGTGAGATATGAATTGCTTTTCTTTTGTTGTTGTAGTTTTTTTGTTCTGAGGGGTGTTGTTTTTTTCACTACGTGATCAGCTACAGTCTCCGTCTAAATGGATACGAAGTGTGGGGAGGGGGTGGGGCCAGCACTAGAACACACGTCCCCATGTCATAGAATGGAAGGCTCTGTTTTTAGACGTTTGCTCTGTGCTACAGATACACTTGAATTCCTGGTTTACATTTGGGGTACGGTCGCCCTCCTAACTCCAACTTATGACTTGATTTTGTTTTTGTTTTTAGCTGTGCGCATTGAAAGAAAAATCAACAATCCAAAATGCTGGCCTTATCATAATTCAGTGTACCTTTTGCAGAGGAATCTCCTTTTTATCATCCGTGCGATTATTGTACAACAAAGTGCTGAAACTGAATGCTGCTGACAGGGTTGCAGGGGACATGCAGTTACAATTCTGAATATGCAAGCAATTGGGACCTGAAGCTAAGCTGGTGTGTTCTTGACCTGTAGGACTCTGAACACTTTAGAAGAGCTCCGTAACTCAACACTAGAATGTAAGCATGGCTACAAATGAGAGGAGGCCATTTGGACCACAGTACACGTTTGGTTCTTAATATCTTATTGTTTTGAGAATCTCATTTGTTGAAAGAAACCAGGTTTAGTTCCAGATACCAGAGAATATTGGTGTAAAGAAGTGCCTCATGTTTTCAGTCTTGAATGCAGTTCCTCGGAATTTACACTGGTATTTATTGAACTTAAAGCAGTCTGTTGCTTTGACTTGGCCATGTGGCTTTGAGGATCTGAGTTTGTATTAGGTTTTCTCAAGTTCTACAACCTTCATTACTAGAGAGATTCAATTATTTCAAATCGTACACTGTTCCTTTTAGGACGGGTAGTATTCTGCTTACTCCTCAATGCATTGTGACCAATAGATTCAGTTCCCAATGGTCACTATATCTCTGAGTATCTTCTTTTTGTGTTAATTGAATACCTTAATCTTGAAAAGAGAGCAGCAGATTCACAGAAGCTGGTATTTCTGTTGCACTACTTTCAAAGTATTTGTGACTTCAGTGAAAGCATTACAGTGACATCCTAAAAAGACATTGTACACTGGTTAAGAAGACTAGTTGACTTTTTTGGAGTAACCAAAAAAGCATTTCTGCTTCTATTTAACATGTACATGTACACTTTAAATGGTGTGGATTCATAGATCAGCTATTCATTGTATCAGTAATTTTTATATTACAAAATTCACTTAGGAGTCGAACTGGAAACTGTTCTTTGGTTGGAAATGCATCTAACATTGACCCTGGGTTTTGGTGAATGATTTTGTGGATGTACTTTATCTTTCATCACATCCCTGGAATCCCACGAATGAAACTGTTTGAAGTAAAAACCTAAAATTAGATAAGGTAGACAAAAAAAAACTCCAGAAACTTAATCCCAAATTACAACCTTTTGAATTTCTCATTTAAAGCCTTATGGCTTTTTGTGATTTAGTTTTTCATAATTTAGGAAAACGTGTATAAAGTACATGCCTATGAATTCTCTTAGCTCATCCATACAGAGACAGAACTGTGTTGAAGACCGGAAACGCAACTAGTAGGTAATACAGATTTCAACTTGTCTTCTCCAGAAGAGTAAGTTCAGTGTATGTTGCAAAGACTTTCTTAGTAATTTTTTACAGTCTAAACCTACACCCTTCCCACTCCCTTAGTCAAAATTGTGAACAGTGATGTGTGAGCTAGACTGTTACATGTTACCTAATGTGCTACATCTCACAAAGGGCAGAACTCATGCCACAAGTCAGAAGTTTGCACTACTTCTTTCTCAACAATAAAACCCTGCAATTGAAACTCATTTTTAGTGTTTAGGGAAATGTGGATATATACAGTATGTACACTATATCCATATTCTCAAGACCTTTATTTTGCAACTGTGCTAATAACTATTGTTTAAACTGTCTGCATGTAAAATTATGAAGAGAAAAAGAGTGAAAAGAACACTCCTTTGCCTTCCTGCCTTTGTTTAAAGTAATTTTTTATATAGTTGAGATTAAGCTAGTTTATTACACTTCTTTTTGGTAATATTAACATTAATGGAAGCTTTTTGTATTGGCAAATACACCTGATGTGCAAACTTGCCCACAGTGGTATGTGGTGGATTGTTAATCGGTGAGTTAACAACGTGTTAAATGTATTCCTCGATCCAATGTGCCTTTTCTTGTCTTACTTTCTCTTTCGCTCTTTGTGCAGGGGGCCTGTCCCCCCATCTGCGTGGCCAGGCTCTGGTCAGGGGCTTGTGGGGTCTGCGGAGGACTATCCCATTCCCCTGTTCTAATTGTGAAGGCACTCTGTGGAGATACTTGATTGACCCAAAGCACTTGGCTGTTATCGAATGCTGTCATGACAAGCTATGTACAATTAAAGAAATAAAACATGAAATGAAAGGCAGTTATTGAACTTGGTACATCATTGTGTGTGTGTGTTTAGGGGAGGAGGGCATTACTATATCTGTGAAGAACTGTGAGTTCAATCTCTTACTGCAATGTTTATAAACAAAAGCAAATGCATGATCTTTAAACCTTGCCAAAACTATTTTGTTTTACGCCTGTTCTTACCCCATGCCCAGTTTCATCTCAGTGGTGTGTACAGTACAGTAGTGAATTGTAACAGTAAGTCTTAAAGAAATGGACGTCAATGGGAGGTCTTCACAATGAACAATAAGAAATGAAACGAAGTGAAATGAAAGTCTGTCAGTCCTTTATACTTGGGTTTGTTCAACCGTTTGGAATACACATTTCAAACCTACAAATTCACTCAGGAGAGTTACTCCAAGTCACTTTTTGTGTGCAATAATGCTCTTTAAAGCCTTTTAGGTAACTTTTATGTTTAATTATCTTAGTATAAAGAAGCTGGATCAAATCAAGACTTCATGTGGCAAATTTAAAATGTATGAGATTACATTAGCTCTGCAGATTATAGATGGGCCTGCAGTTATCTCAAATGAGCGATTTGTAGTGCTGAAACGTTTGTAAATAACCTATATAGAGCTACATTTTAATGTCAAATGTATATTTTGTGTAATATGATTTTTAAGTAACATCTTTTATTTCCATGTATATTTCTACGGCTTGTGAGGAAAAAAAAAAAAGGTAAACCCGATTCACTTCCAGAACACCCACCAGAGCGACTTCCGCCCTTCAAGGTGAAAGGTACTGTGGGTAACAGTGCCACTCACAAAAATGGCGGCCTGCAGGTTTGTGGGACGAGTTCTGAAGTTGTCAGCGTTTAAACAGTTGCAGTAAGTTTTTTTTACCGTCTCTTGATTTTAAATTGCTAAACGTGCTTAACCTGACTTTTGTTATTTTATTGTCAAGGCAGAAGATTGAAATGTAGCTAGTGCTGGTAGGCTTTTCAAGTCGTTAGTCCAGAGATCTGCGTGTTTTCCCATGATAAACAAGTTGGCACGATTTTATCTTATTTTGCACTACTGTTCTGCAACTGCAGATTGTAACTTGCTGTGTGGCATTTTGATGCGGTTTACAAAAATAATTCGATTTTGTGCAACTAGTAAGATTAAACATTGTGAATCTCTGGGAAATGTAGGGTTCGCTGACCTTGCTCTCTCAGCAGGTTTACAATTTCTGACTGTTTCCTCACTTAACACCTGAAAGAACTGCCGCGGAGTTAAGTGCCAGAAGACACATCAACGCGGAGACTTGTTATAAATGTAGATATTGTTATACAAGGGAATTAATGTCGATGGTGTTATTAAAAAAAAAACTTTCGCAAATTAAGAATGAATTAGCTTTTTTAAATCACCCCAGAGTCTATAATCCGCACGAATAAAATTCCTATACGTTTAATGAAATGCTTTCCCAAGTAAGAAGATATCGTCTTGACTTGACCAGTTTGATAATGACCTGAGAAGATGACTTCCGTATTCCGTGTACTTTGCCAGTTTTACGTTCGGAACTGCGAACATAAAGGGTGTTATATTAGTGCTGTCTTAATTGAAATAACCAGTGTAGGAAACTGTTTCTTTTTTCAATACATTACATATAATAAGTGTCCAGTTACTCCATACTCCAGGGCGGCACGGTGGCTCTGTGGCTAAGGATCTGTGCCTGTGACTGGAAGGTTGCTGGTTCAAATCCCGCGGCTGGCAGAGGAATCCTACTCCGTTGGGCCCCTGAGCAAGGCCCTTAACCCTAACTGCTCCAGGGGCGCTGTACAATGGCTGACCCTGCGCTCTGACCCCAAGCTTCTCTCCCTGTCTGTGTCTCCATGGAGAAAAGCTGGGGTATGCGAAAAGATGAATTCCTAATGCAAGAAATTGTATAGGGCTAATAAAGAAACATTAAACATTATTAGAAAGCTTGGGATTCGTTCAGTTTTGTGACACTAGGGGGGCAATTGTGAGCTGGTACAAAAGAATAAGATGGGTATATTGCACCGTTAATTAACAAAGTGAAAGTACTTTGAATGTGTGGAAACTCGCGTTAAAAGTAAGTCGTTTTGTGCCACGTGTTACCAGGCTGCTGGAGCACCCAGGGAAAAGCCATGCAAACATGGGGAGAACATGTGAACTCTGTACAGAAGGTGCCCCCTGCCAGAATTAAATACAGGATCCAAGAGCTTTAGGCAGTGGCATTAACCTACGTCCCACCTAATTGGAATGTTGCGATTTCCATGAGTAGATTTTTGTCCTCTCTCCCTAGCCTTGCAGAAGCCTCTGTGAGGGTCTGCCGGTACTCAGGGCTGTGCTGTGCCATACAGAGCACACACACCCGGAGAAGGTGGACACAGCTGTCGGCTTCACACATTCCAGGTATGAGTGCCCCGGGAGACACCGTTTTCACTGGATTCATCATTGGCAGATGTTGCTGGAAGTCAGGATTGTTAGAGCAATTGTTAACAAGTGTGCAAGATTGGCTTGCAAATGTGCCACAGGAGTATGAATGGCTTTTGAAGGTATTTTCGTTTTTTAGTTACATGTTGTAACCAATAATCCATTATGGAAAAGGTGAAACTGGCTTAGTTTGCCCTAACAAATATGAAATTCCCATCAGAAGGTGTTATTGCAGATAAACATATATGAACATTAAAACTCATACTGTATACAATTTAAAACAGTGCACAAATTTGAGATCTTTAATGTTGTTTGCTACCTTGAGTCTAATCATCGATGAATGTGATACACTCTAGTGACTTTAAATGCTGCATAATCACTAAACTGCATCATTAATAAGAATAAATTGGGCTCAGGTGATGTGGTGATTCACGATAATTGTCAATCCTGCTGAAAAGAAACACAGGAAGGAAGGATGTCTCATTTTGTGTGCTCCACTATGGTTTATACAAACACGTGTTTTATAGATTTAGGTTGTTGTTAATATCCAGATGCATTCATATATTGACTTTACCTGCAGTCTTGATGGACAATGATTTTTGTCAAGAGAGGTAAGAAATGTTTTGTTGTTTTTTAGTAAGAAACATGTTCATTCAGACCCAGGACACACCCAACCCAAACAGCCTGAAGTTCCTGCCAGGCCGAATGGTCCTGGAGTCAGGGACCATGGACTTTGCAGGATACAAGCACGCCTACTGTTCCCCACTGGCCAGGTAATGAAATGTCCATGTTCATTAAGACCCATACATATCTCAATTGCAATAATAGATGTTATTTTAAAATAAATGATCATCCAAAATATTTTTTGCAGTTGATCTCAGATGAACCAATTCTGCCTTAAAAATGCAGTTCATAATTTTGTAAAACGTGTAATTAGGTTATCATCTCTGGAAAATATCCTGTTATTGATAGATGCTTCCATGCATTTTGTAGAAATGACCACAACCTTCTAAAATATTTCTGAATGTCATGTGTGGCTGTTTTTCTCTTAAATTTGTACATTCATTGGTTCTATTATTTTGATCCTTTTCCAGGGACTCCAGTTGTAGGGGTTTGATTTCAAGTCAGCTTAAAAAAAAGCTGTTCTAATAAATGTACTGTCTGTGGTCTCATTCATTCCCTGCAATTTCTTCCTCTTTTTCAGGCAGCTCTTCAGAATCGAAGGTGTTAAGAGTGTCTTTCTGGGGCCGGACTTCATCACAATCACCAAGGTAAAACAGTGACACCTAGAGGAAAGTTGAAGAAACTGTAAGCTCTAACTAACAGTATTAGGTGCATTCAGGTGACGGCAATTACTAAAGCTATGTCAGCTAGAACTGATACTATACTGTGGAGTAAAACATTTCCTGCCTTGTAAGCAAGAGCTCTCCAAGGCATGGATCTTAGTGGTGTGACAAGATCTAGAACTGTTTTCTTTGCACTCAGCCTACTTTATGGGTGGTTTTTGAGGATTTTCTTTCGCTTCTTCTTTGTCTATAGACAGACAGGTCCTGCTCCCCTTACCTGTACCGTAACAGCTTCGTACTTTAATAGTTAATCAGAGAGAGCGATTTTTTTTTTCCATCCCTGTACTGACACCCAGGAAGACGCTGATCTGGAGTGGAAGGTGATGAAGCCTGACATCTATGCAGCCATCATGGATTTCTTCAGCTCAGGGCTGCCAGTGGTCAATGAGGACACCCCTCGTGCAGATACAGGTACCTGTCCCCTTGGAGAAGGTACTTCTGGTATTAAAAAGACCAGCAGGCAATAAATGCTGTTTCCCAGCAATACTCCCTAATAACCTGACCTGATATCAAACTAATATACTGCCATGTTGCTCACACTAGTTACCCAGATGTACCCTCGGATTTTCTACTACTTTTGCCAAACAGAAATTCTAATATCCAGAATAAGTCCACACTGTGAGATCTGTAACTATCGAACATCCTCTTTCTTTGCTTTTGTAATTAACGGCATGAAGGGTTATGGCTATTTCACTGACATTTCTGGTTGTGCCTGGTTAGTTTTGCTCCCCGCCTGCACCTGTATCCCTCATTAAAGGGAGACAAAAGGTGGGTTTTTGATGAGAAAATCACCAGTGTTTAGGCTGATGCCCTTTCTAGTAGAGCTGCTACAGGGCCCCACATAAAATTCAGATTTCAAATGTGTAAATTGCACAAGAGAACAATCAATCTCATGAATCTAATATTGTTTTAATGCCTGTTTTTTTTCTCTCGGTGATTCTCGTCTCTGCAGCACCCTCAGAAGAGGATGATGAAGTTGTCTCCATGATCAAAGAGCTTTTGGACACCCGCATCAGGTTCTGCCTAATTAACAGTACTGTTTTGGTGGTTGTTAATAAACTACAATGTGTATAGGAACAAGAAAAGTTTTATTCCATGCCAAAAAGGGAAGAAAGGAACCACAGCGTTTCAGCTGTGGAGCCTTCTTCGGTTGTGTCACCATGCTCTTTTCAGCATGGAATAAACCTTGACTTGTTCGTTTGCAGCCCATGCATACTGTCACAGATACCTACTTGAAATCCAATGTGTATATTCAAACTTCAATTCATTCTGCCTTCCTTGGACGGTTTGTGCCTTTGTTTTAATTGTGCCTCCATTTCACAGCCTTTCACAGTTGATTAATCGTCTTGTGTACTTGAATCCACAGAATCAGTCAGAAACAACGCGAGACTCTGTAAACTCTGCTGTACGTTGAAGTGGCTCTTGCCGTTTCTGATTCTGTTCTTTTTTTCTCTTCTTTTCCTCCATTCCCAGGCCTACAGTTCAGGAAGACGGCGGCGATGTTCTTTACCGGGGCTTTGAGGACGGGATCGTGAAGCTCAAACTGCAGGGCTCCTGCACCAGCTGCCCCAGCTCGGTCATCACTCTTCGTAGTGGTATCCAGAACATGCTGCAGTTCTACATCCCAGAGGTGGAGGGAGTGGAGCAGGTAGGCACCGGGACAAACACAGGCACTGAAAGTAACATGATGCACCCCCAATGTTCATGTTTAGGCACAGACACTGAAATGGAAACATGCACATACACATGATTAATGATACAGATGTATGTTTTGTGGTCAAAAATAAAAAAAACAAACAATTGAAAGTCTTTTATTAAGGTGTTGGGCATCATGCACCAGTATGGCCTTTATGTGCCATGGCATAGAATCTACCAGTGTCTAGAGTTCTATAAGACGGATGCAGCACTGTTCTTCCATGAGAAAGTCAGTCAAGTCATACCTGGTTAATAGAAGAAGAAAATTTTCTCTCAAGCACCATTGCAGAATAAATGCTTGATTGGCTTCAGATCTGGTGAACTGAGAAGGCCATGACATCGAGATAGTAGTGTCATGCTCGACTGTAGAGTTCTTCAGCTTGGCCCCAGGTGTGCCATCATTCGTTGTTCAAGAACATAATAAAGGATGATTCATCTGTCCATATCGCATTTCTCCTGCTACTCTGTAGACCATTGCCTGTGCTATTTGCACAACTGGACTTTCAAACTTGCATTGCAATGAGTGGTTTGTGTACTGCAAGCCGTATAAATGGCTGACCCTGCGCTCTGACCCCAAGCTTCTCTCCTGTCTGTGTGTCTCATGGAGAGCAAGCTGGGGTATGCGAAAATACAAATTCCTAATACAAGAAATTGTATATGGCCAATAAAGTGATCTTAAACCATTTCTTCACTAGCAACCAGTGAATAACAAAGGCAGTGTCAGGCAATGACTGTAATTCATCTTTTTTTTTGTTGCAGGTAAAAGATGAAGAGGAAGAAATGGAACAGGGGACCAAGACCTGAGAATGAGTGTATCAGGCCCTGGCTAAGATGTGTGCATTGCTACTTTCCCCCTCAACCCTTTCTGTTGAATCAAGCAGGTTCAGGAACTAGTCCACCATCCCAGTGTTTTAATGTAGCTAATTTAAGACAGAGTCTGTAGTTCTGGGAAGTGCGTATGTATAGCCAGAATCACACTAAGTTTTAAGGAAAAAAAAATCCATACTCCAACATGGAGACGTTAGGTCACTGAGTGACAGACAGTGTGTGCTAGAAAGAGCTATAGCTTACCTACAGCCCCCAACTCTGTGCTGCATTATTTTTGTGTCCGAAGAACCAGGCTTTTGAAAGTTTTTTTTTAATCTTTAGGTTGAAAGTGTTCATTAGATCTCCTTGCATGCTTTATAAATTGAGACTTGATATTTATTATGGAAATGATTGCAAGGAAAGCAGGCCTAAATTGTGCAATATTGCCTCTCTCTCATTTGATTTGAAAAACAAACATCTGAAACCAGTTCTGTGTGCCATTGTCTTGGCTGCAGTGAGTCACATGCCAGGACTCCTGCCCAAAATGCTTTTAAATGGCTTATTCTGATATTTTCCAATTTTTTTCAAATTAAGTTAAAATAAGTAAAAATATAATAATATGTATTTAAAATATACTGTTTCTTCATTTATATCAAATGGTCTTGGTATGTTATTGGGAAACAGATGTGTAAATACTATTTCTGTTAAAGATAAGAATTTGCTGATTAGATACTTGAAAATGTCACTTTTATTAACTTCTATTCTCAGAATGTGGAGTTATTTTGTATATGTGAAATGCTTCGTTTCATGACCAGTACCAGTTATTTCACATCAGAACAGAGAAGAAATGTGTCCGATAAAAGTTTTTAATGAGAATTGTTACCTGTGAATTCAGACTAAAAGTCTATGGGATTGTTAATATGGTTTTAAACTGATTTGCCCCTTTATGCAAGACTGTTTTGTGTAAGATGTTGTGTAAGAAACACTGAAATTGTAGGGATATTTCTTGAATTGGAAGTGTAACAAGAAAGAAAAGTGGCATTTGGGATCTCATTGTCTCATTTTTCTACAGAGAAATGTATTTGCGTTTCCTCAACAAGATCGCCTATATTTAGCAATACAAATGCATGCGTGTTTTAGTGTTACACGTGATACCTCAAGTAAAAAGCACATCACTGAAAGAAAACTCCAAAAGAACATTAAGTGTGAACAAATGTTAGATCATTTCTTACCACCTAGTTTCTGTAAAATGTTTGCCTTTATTTTCATTACATTTTCATTTGCCAGTCCATGTTTTTAGAGGAAGGTAGAATGGTGACACTGGATGTTGGAACATGAGGTTACAAACAAGGAGACTGCACTGCTGAGATGGGTGTTTCCATACATGAGAATCCTCGGAGAACAGGTCTCTCACTGGAGAAATATTTGAACAAGTAACAGGTTGATTCCATGCTGGAAAGAGAAAAAAGGAAACAATGTTTCGGCTGTGGAGCTTTCTCTGGGTTTAAGAAAGATAAGGCAGTCAGCAAAGATAATATAGCCTGGGAAAACAAAAGCCAGGAGAGAGGAGGAGGCAGGAGCAGGGGAGAGGCAGAGTGGCCGATCATTTGGTGCGAGGGCGAGAGAGGGGTGAGACGAAACCCCTTACACCCAGAGAAGGCTCCACAGCCGAAATGTTGTTTTCTTCTCTTTTCAGCATGGAATAAACCTATTACTTGTTCCTTCGCAGCCTACGCCTGCTGACGCAGCTACCCACCTGGATAAATATTTGTACGCACAGACGAATCCTTTGACTAATCCTTTTTTTTTCACTTTATAATCCAAGCAGTTTGAAATTGCCTGACATGACTCCATGCCACACCGCAGGCCTGTGCTGAAATCTCCCACGTCTCTTTTGTGAACCACAATTTCAGATTTTGCATATATGGTAGATTCCAAATGAATAGGGATTATGAACTAAAAACAACTAATTGTAAAGTGAAAAAAATAAAGAATTAAGATGCCTCGGAACCGTTCGTGAAATCGTATGATATAAAGGAACAAGTAAAGGTTTATTCCATGCTGAAAAGAGAAGAAATGTTTCGGCTGTGGATCCTTTTTCGGGTGTGATACAAAGGCAATGCCACAGAAGTAAGAGAACACATTTATACAGCTGCACTCGTAAAACACGCATATAACTGGAAACATGACTGACGTATTTAAAAAATCAACCCAGAGAACTACTTTAGGACCAGCAATGAAACTAAGCCACAGGAGCACACGCAGAAAAAGTACATTTAGGATTAAAATCAGGGATCACTTTTCACAATTCGGCGCTTGATCGGAGTGGAGTCTGGGATAAACTGCCCAGCCATGTTGTAATAGGTTACGCATGTGTCTGAGAAAAGGCTTTTAGCACGTACACGTCTGTTTTTGATGTGACGACATCCTGCAGTCCAGGGCATCTCTGCTATAACGAGAGACCTGAAATTGACATCTTGCCTAGTGGGTGCTCCTTGTCTCTCCTGTGAGCTTGTAGGACCTTCATTCGCCGACCTCCCTTTCTCTCCTTCGTAGAGGCGGATCTGCGCATCCTGCTGCCACGTCTAAACTGCTGTCGTCGCCAGGTAACGGGAGTGACAGCATTTGAACGAATCGGACAGGGCCATGTAGGTGGTTACCTGGATGGTGACCAATGGGATTAGAGATGAGGCGGGGCTTGTACAACAAGGCTTCTGAGGAGGAACTAGAATCGCCTTGGCAGCCAAGACGTAGACATGTGTGGTGAGTGAAATCTGCCTACTATTAGCGGTATATCTTTATTACTTTTATATTGAATTTTTAAATAATATTCTAGGCAGACGAGATTCAACGTGCGAAGGATTACGTGTTCTGCTTCGATAGGAGTATGAAGTTACCTCTGCGGTCTTTGTACTGTATTGTCCCATAGGCATATTAAAATATCACCCTGCTTCACCCGAACAGTGTGGTTTAGATTATTGTGATCGATCACATCATTTGCGCGTCAAGTCGGATATGTTCCTGCCTTTGCTTGACGGATATAGGCTATAAAGAAATATATTGTTAGGAAAACATGGCCTGAGTACAACATCCCTACCCTCAAATGATTAATACCTGTAACAATTCCGGAGCGGCACAGGTAGTAGGATTAGAATTATGCATCATATTACTACACGGGAAAACCCGTAAGTATTTACACTTATAGTTTCTTTTACGACACTTTTTTTAACTAAATACCCACTGTTTGTGGGTGTAGTCGATAGACACTTGGCTACTACCTTGTAGTACAAGTTGGAGTATCAGTCGCTGCTGTTTCATTTTCCAGCACGTAAATCTTTCGTTTTAATGTTCCTTTTCTGCAAACATGCTCTCGGTCAGCATGTGCAGAAGGCTGGTTAACTATCTGGGCGGAACTGGGCTGTGAGGGCCTTAAGGGAAAATCTTCTCTTTTAGAGAAGTGTTTATCTGACAGACTGTAGCAGAGCGCACGATTTTTGTTTCCAAAGGATGAGTGAGATTGTGCAGGGAGACGTACTGTAGGAACTGCTGGCGGTGGTGGGTCACATAGCATTTTAGCCTTTACACAGCAACAAAATGTGATTTTAAAACGCTGGATTCTATCGCCTTAATTTTCATTTTTCTTGCTTTTGGATACCATTGCCAGAGATGCAAATAAGATTAACAATCCATAGCAGTCTGGCTCATTGTTGTTCATATTAATTACTGGCATGTTTACTGCTTTTTCTGATGATGAAGAAAAACATCTGGATAACTGTTGTCCGTCTTAATATAAACTCAATGCTTTTGGAAGTTAATTGTCTAGACTCCACATTACATTAAAGCTGAAATGGCTATGGTATAATATGAGTCTTATGTCTCTGTTGACATTAACACCTTGACATTGTTACCATTACTTAGAAATAATCTGCCATTCATAGTGATATTTCTTCTCATCAATGTCCATTTTGAATTGGGTTGGGAAGGTGGAAGGTATTTCACTTTTGAGACTATTAAGCACACTATTAATTAACTGAGAATTATTTCAGAAGCTTCAACATTCTGTACTTTTTTGCACAATACAAGCATTTTAGAAATGTAAAAGCACACCTGAAATTACAGTCCTGCTGTAACTGAAAGCAGTCATTTAACACTATCAGACATTTTCTCAGTTGCGATCTGGATGTTTTACACAACTGGCTGATTGCAGATATATTTGTCTTCTTTAAGGTGGTGTGTTTTAGAATTCTTCAGGACAGTTACACAGCAGGTCTGAACTCAGGTGTTAGATGACACTCATTGCCCTTGTGAATCCAGTAGAGTCCTGGGCAGAGTCCTGCTTGTCTAGGATTGAGCAAAACCTACTGCTTGGTTTATTTGTCTGTGTGCTGTGGTGAGAAATAGGTTCTGCAGTGGCAACCCCTACCACCATTCTTTCTCTGATGAGTGATTACATCCAGTGCTAAACCAAGCTGGATATCCATTGTGGGCAATGAAGCAGAAAATAGAGCTGAAATAAAGTTATGTGTTATTGTTTTATACTTATATACTTTTTGTTCTTGATCTTAAAACGCCTAACATGAAAAACTGAAGCCGTGTAATATAGTACTTCATTCTTTGAATTTTGTCTAGCTTAAAGGCAACCAAAAACTGAAATAACAATCCTCATGCTAGAGAAACAGACAGCAGTTTTAAACATGCCTAGTTTAGTAGAATCAGTGGTAGGATAATTTCCTCTCATACTTTGAGAAACTAGTTTATTACTGCAGTAGCTGGTTTTTAGGATTAGCAGTATATTGTCATAACAGAAACAGGAAATGAACCTCTTCGTTCTATTCAATAACCTACTCCTTAAGGATAACGACAAAGCCCTCAGGCAGTTTCTTGACTTCATCCCACTGTGTTACTAGTTTCGTGTACCTGTGGGACGAGTAGTGCTATATCCAAAACACTCGTTTCTTGTTGTTTAGATTAAAGATCCCAAGAATGATAATTCTCTACTGGGTCTTGCTAAAAAAACACAGTTACTTTAGAATGTACCAAGACAAGCCAGCTCCACCTTGTATCGAAACAGTCCACTATCACATATAGCTGATGATTTGATCGGGTTCCTGGGTGATTTTGTAAAGCTCCTCTTTTCTCATAACGTGGCTTATTGTACTTTTGCAAACTGAACCCGTTTGCCAGCAAAGAAATCAGTCAATGTTGCATAGGTTATAAACAAGAAGGAGGGTGACGGTTATTCATGAAAGCAGAAGCAGAGAAAGCACATGACCTGCTGTGTATAATCATAAGGAGTTTTATAAATGGACAAAAACAACTTGATGGAGGCATCCGTGCATGGGAATGGGGTGCTTGTGTTTTTTGGGATGCTCAGGAAGACCTTTGGACATATTCATCACTTTATCACAAATTTTGTAAGGCACTTCTGCTTTTCCAGTCATCACAATTGATATCTTATAATGCAGGTAGAAACACTTAATCCTTAGGGCATGTACTGTACAGTTACTCTCTTACAAGTGATGTGTTCTGAGTATTAGTATCCTGATAGAAAATCAGGTGTTATTTTGAGCTAGAGAATGTCCCTCTCATTTGCTCTCTCCCACTCTTCATCCCCCTCCTTTAAAGTTTCTCACTACAAAGGATAGCCTTGTTTTTAGAAACCTCACCCTCAGCCAGACCATCATAGCCCTATAGTCCAGGAGTCTCAGTGCCCAGCTGTTCTCAATGGAGGCCTTGTGCTTTGGTTTACTCAAAGGGAATGTGCCTGAATCCAATTTTAACCCCCACCACCCCACCGCATGTGAATAATACTAGTGCAGATCAACGAGTTTCCCCTGAGTCATTGATTTGCTGAAATGCATGTTATTCAGAATTGAAAGGGGCCCTGTTAAAGATTTTTTCAACAACACTAGAAACAACAGTCACACAGTCCTGCTTTTTTATTTGGGAAGGAGGAGACAGGGAGGTGTTCCAGCATCTTTAAAAAAAAAAAACTTGATCAGAACATATGCCAGCACATTTGCATCTTACTAGATTCTCTCTGAACTCAGGATTTTTTATACAGAAACTTGGGATCCCTGTCCAGACAGGTTCACATCATACTCCCATTGTAAAAGCATTGGTCTGTGTCTGTGTTGATACAGATGGTTAGAGAGAAGCTGGTGGAATGCGTTTTGCAGTACTGTCCTCAGTTGTGGAATCGGACAGAAACAAAAGTACAGCATCTTGTGAAAGTATTCAGACTCTTGCACAGTTTTCACATCTTGTTTTTTGAATGCTTGAAGTTCTGACACTTTGATTTAGCAGTTAAGATATGTTATGTACACAACCTGCACCATGCATTCAAAGCTCAAAACAAAAGCAAAGCGGTAAATACTGTAGGTAATATGAAGGATAAATGGAAATGTCATGATTGCATAGGTATTTAAGCCATTCGCTAAGGTAAAAATGAATTAATTTAGGTGCACAAAATGACTTTAAAGAGGGGGTGAGAACTTATCACCGTGCTTTAGTTTTTGCTGCCATTTACTGTAGCTTAAATTGTCTTTAGAAGTCTTCAGTTTGAGCATTCAGGATCTGAATGAAATATAATGTTTTTAAAAGTTGTTTATTTATCATTTTGTAATCCCCATAATAAGGGTCTGAATACGTTTGCAAGTCACTGTAATTATCAACGCAGTCCTGAACTGGGAGCCTGCAAACAACGGAGAGATGGTCCAAATCCCATCTTAAATTGAACGTAGAAACATTTCACTTTTTTTCACCAAACGTTAGCACCTCTAGTAAGTATCAGCTTTCTGCATGAATGTATTTTCCTGGTCTTGCATGGTGCACTATACGAAGGTACCACAAGGTCTCCTGGTTGTGTCTTTGTTGCACATCATCCCTGTCAAGAGTGCTTATTTTAATACTGCAGGGCTGTTTCTGTATATACTTAGCTAGGGTATCTTATCTTTTTCTGATTAGCCAGAGGTGTGACAAATGGCTTGCAGTGTTCATATCTGTTGCGCTTTCTAAACATCAGCATTCTTCTTTCACAGCCCCAAGCTGAAATCTGCGTGCTTCAGTACGTCACCACTCCTGCTGTGTTTGCCATTTTTATTTCTGACTCCACCTGCTTCGAAACCTGCGTTTGACATCATTAAATCTTCCCACTTTCATCCGATGGCGTGTAATGACATCAGCAGATCGTTAGTTCTGTTAGTCACTTTCCTTTAGTGCTTCTGATTGCTATATAGCGTTTCCCTCGGTATAAAGAGGCTGTAGTTATAAATTATAACTTGTTTGCATCATGAAACTGAATGATAGATTGAGTGGTTAGGTGCTCCCGTGTTTAAGGAGAAATAAACCTTTTTCTAGCAGGTTCCAGGTTCAGGTTCAGTGAAAAGAAACTGTGGCCACTCTGCTGCACTGAGATGTGGGTGTGTTATTTACCCCAACTATAAATTGTTTATCCCTGGTTCCTGGCCTGGCAAGTAAGAATAACCTTTTTAAATGTTAAGAACAAGATTTTGGCCTCCAGAGTTCCTGTACGAAGTCCCGCACCTCTCAGTACCATTTGTAATAGTGAAACTTACAGCTCAAACAGACCTTTCTGTTTCCCTGGGTTCATATTTACAGTGCCTTGCGAAAGTATTCGGCCCCCTTGAACTTTTCAACCTTTTGCCACATTTCAGGCTTCAAACATAAAGATATACATTTTTTATTTTATGTGAAGAATCACCAACAAGTGGGACACAATTGTGAAGTGGAACGAAATCTATTGGATTTTTGAAACTTTTTTAACTAATAAAAAAATGAAAAGTGGGGCGTGCAAAATTATTCGGCCCCTTTACTTTCAGTGCAGCAAACTCACTCCAGAAGTTCAGCGAGGATCTCTGAATGATCCAATGTTGTCCTAAATGACTGATGGTGATAAATAGAATCCACCTGTGTGTAATCAAGTCTCTGTATAAATGCACCTGCTCTGTGATAGTCTCAAGGTTCTGTTGAAAGCGCAGAGAGCATCATGAAGACCAAGGAACACACCAGGCAGGTCCGTAATACTGTTGTGGAGAAGTTTAAAGCCGAATTTGGATACAAAAAGATTTCCCAAGCTTCAAACATCCCAAGGAGCACTGTGCAAGCGATCATCTTGAAATGGAAGGAGTATCGGACCACTGCAAATCTACCAAGACCTGGCCGTCCCTCTAAACTTTCAGCTCAGACAAGGAGAAGACTGATCAGAGATGCAGCCAAGAGGCCCATGATCACTCTGGATGAACTGCAGAGAACTACAGCTGAGGTGGGAGAGTCTGTCCATAGGACAACAATCAGTCTTACACTGCACAAATCTGGCCTTTATGGAAGAGTGGCAAGAAGAAAGCCATTTCTCAAAGATATCCATAAAAAGTCTCGTCTAAAGTTTGCCACAAGCCACCTGGGAGACACCCCAAACATGTGGAAGAAGGTGCTCTGGTCAGATGAAACCAAAATTGAACTTTTTGGCCACAATGCAAAACGATATGTTTGGCGTAAAAGCAACACAGCTCATCACCCTCAACACACCATCCCCACTGTCAAACATGGTGGTGGCAGCATCATGGTTTGGGCCTGCTTTTCTTCAGCAGGGACAGGGAAGATGGTTAAAATTGAGGGGAAGATGGATGCAGCCAAATACAGGACCATTCTGGATGAAAACCTGTTGGAGTCTGCAAAAGACCTGAAACTGGGACGGAGATTTATCTTCCAACAAGACAATGATCCCAAACATACAGCAAAATCTACAAAGGAATGGTTCACAAATAAACGTATCCAGGTGTTTGAATGGCCAAGTCAAAGTCCAGACCTGAATCCAATCGAGAATCTGTGGAAAGAGCTGAAAACTGCTGTTCACAAACGCTCTCCATCCAACCTCACTGAGCTCGAACTGTTTTGCAAGGAAGAATGGGCAAGAATTTCAGTCTCTCGATGTGCAAAACTGATAGAGACATACCCCAAGCGACTTGCAGCTGTAATCGCAGCAAAAGGTGGCTCTACAAAGTATTAACGCAAGGGGGCCGAATAATTTTGCACGCCCCACTTTTCATTTTTTTATTAGTTAAAAAAGTTTCAAAAATCCAATAGATTTCGTTCCACTTCACAATTGTGTCCCACTTGTTGGTGATTCTTCACATAAAATAAAAAATTTATATCTTTATGTTTGAAGCCTGAAATGTGGCAAAAGGTTGAAAAGTTCAAGGGGGCCGAATACTTTCGCAAGGCACTGTAGTCCTGCATTTAGCTTCCATTACCTCTCAATGACTTCCCCTTTGCTGAACTGGACAAGCTGAACATTGCTTCCAGTTCTAATCGGCTGAGATGTTAACGTTCTGCCAGCGGTAAGGGGCTGTGGCCCTGGAGAACTGAGTTTGGAGGCTCGCTGTATGAACGAGGTCTGTGTCTGTGGCGCCTGGTGTGTGCTGAAACGGATAAATATAGATTTTTGTGCAGTGTGAGTTTTGTACAGTAGGCGTTATTGTGAATAGGAGTCACTCTTGTCTGTCCTGTACAGCCTGTCTTCCCTAAATGCTTCAATGCAAGAATGCAGCTTTACTTTTGGTTTTAGGGTATATTTAACACCAGGATCAATGCTGGTAATGGTACGATGGGACAAAGCCAGAAGCGACTGAGCTATTATCATCAGTGGTTTGAAGAAAGGTGCAAAGCTGAAGTTCCTTAATTTTTCCTGGCATACCCTCTTTAGTTTGTTGTTCAGTGAAGTTCTCAGGCAGCCTGAATGCCCTAAGCGTTTGCATTGTGTTCTATATTCTCCTTGTTTTGGCCCAAATTGACTTTCCCAAGCTGGGTTTCTAAGATAAATCAATAGTTTTAATTTCCTACCTCAATGCCACTACCTTTTCAGTCCTGTAAACTCCTGAGGAAGCATTCATATCTGTGTGAACTGATTGCTTCCTCTTTCTTGTTTCTTGTTATCCTGATAAATAACGTCCATATGTTATCAGCTTGTTTCATACAGAGCTTACATGTTCTATTCAAATCATGTTTGGTTCTATGTAAAATACTTTTGTCTGTGTTCATGGAAACAAACTATCTGAAACCCTGATTTCTCAGAAATGGAGGAAGTGAAGTCAGCTCACTGGGGGAGGGGTGTTAATCTGGCAATGGAGAATATAGATGGATGCTATGTGATTGTGCATAACATCATGCTGGTCTCTTTTTAAGTAAGATGGTCATTTACATGCTATCTAGGAGGCTGTGGAAAAGTTTTAATGTTTTTTTTCTGGTCTTTCACTTTGGGCTGAAAGGCGAAACTTTTACACTTGATGTATTTACTGTTTTGTATTGAGCCAGTGCCTAAGGCATGTGGAGTTCATGTCAACCCAAAAGCAAGTGAGGAGTGAAAATACAGACACACTTTTTTAAAAAAAATACCTATATTGGGATTTCTTGTTAAGATTATTTAAAGGGCTCACGTAGAGCAGAAGTGTCCAACGCTGAGGAATTTAACACAGTTCACAATGTAATGGCTGCTGAAATGAGAACAGAATACAGGTTGTTTCATAATACACATATACAATATACAGTGTTTTACGTAGAAAAATGTAAGAATACTGGAATATCCAGTTATTTGAAGTCTCATCCTAAATGATTTCCACAATGGTTACAATATACAGTGTTTTACGTAGAAAAATGTAAGAATACTGGAATATCCAGTTATTTGAAGTCTCATCCTAAATGATTTCCACAATGGTTGATAAAGTTACACGGTCTCTGTGAATGGATAAAGACAAATGTTTTTCAGTTTTAACAGCGGCTTATTTAAAATCCTTCCTGAATGGAATTTTCTAGAGCTGCCCTGACTCTCCTGAGCATTTTGCAATGTCGATGTCCAACACCAGTCCTGGAGGACACCCGCGGTTTAAAAGAGGCTGCTCCAAATGAACGCTTAATCACTTAAAGGAACAAGTAATTGAAGATTTTGGCCAACTCCCTGGCCAAGCTTGAGATTTAAAGAGACTTTTGTGTAAGACGTCTGGGCAGCCCTCCTCAGTCCTGCTCTGCTCCTCTGTAATCCCCTCTCTCCCTTCCTGTCGGTCAGGAATCTTTGCCTACCTGAACTACCACGTGCCGCGGACCCGCCGCGAGATCCTGGAGATCCTCCTGAAGGGGCTTCGGCGCCTGGAGTACCGAGGCTATGACTCAGCCGGTGAGGGAGCAGCCGAATCTGTTTGTTGTGTGTAGCCGGGAGTCACCATCTGGTTTTGTGTGTGTGTGTGTGTAGATATGAGGTTTTTTTGTGTTGGTTTCTGGTTGTCTCTTGCATTTGTGAGCCAGTGACTATCTACAACGTGTCATTGTGAGTCTGTGTCCTTGCCTCCTGTCCATCAGGTGTGGGGATTGATGGTGGCAACAGCAAGGATTGGGAGACCAATGCCAAGTCCATCCACCTGATCAAGCAGCGTGGGAAGGTGAAGGCTCTGGACGAGGAGATCCACAGTAAGGGCCTCTCGGTCTCTGGCAGATGAAAACAGATGTATTCACAAGCCTGCTTGTCTACAGTGTCACAGGGCCTCAACACATCACCAGCAGTTTTGTTGCCTCATTCGGAATCGCAGGACATGGCGCTGCGCACACTTGGAAATGTTGTCTATTTTGTAACCTAAATTGAAGGTTTTATAAGTTACTCTGTACATTTAATTTTAATTGTGCTTTGAAATGTGCTCATCAATTTCTGATTCTTTCCAACCCCAAAGTATCAAAATAGCAGGGCAGTTCCCCATTAAGTTGACTTTAGCACTGGGGTCAATTAGGTAATTGGATCAAATAATTGAATATAGTGCTGATTGCTTTGCAACAATTTAAAGAAAAGGAAGGGTTGAGCTTACCTACAATTGCTCCAATTCACCTAAAGAATGGACTACTTTTTTGTTATGATGTCAGTTTTCTGCTTGTGGATAAATATAGAGAGGCTAAATATAACCGAATAACAGATTTCAACTCACCTCACTGTAATGGGATTCAGCAATCTATAATTACAAAAATCAGGATTTATTTGGGAAGATTCAGATGTTAAATTGCTCAAACTTTCTCACAAGAAAAACAACAAACAGTTTTCTAATTTTTTAAATAATATATAAAATAATAATAAAATAATAAGGATCTGTTCATTATTATTTTTTTCTCTTGGCTATGACTATCTGATCTTCCAGTTTGGTATGTCCTGTCCTGAATTGAGTAAGGGCTCTCCAGTGTTCGGAAGGCCGTCGGACAGAGCGAAGGTGCTGGCGGTTTCTCGCAGTGTCTGTTTCTCTCTCTGGTCTGCAGAGCAGGAGGATATGGATCTGGATGTGGAGTTTGATGTCCACGTGGGAATCGCGCACACCCGCTGGGCCACTCACGGCGTCCCCAGCCCCGTCAACAGCCACCCCCAGAGATCCGACAAGGACAATGGTGTGTAAACGCTACGTTCACACTCCTGGGCTCGGTGCGAAGCTCATCAAACACGAGAAACATCGGGATCTGTCCTTTTCTTTTCAAAAAAAGTGTGTCAGCTGATCATGATGGGCGATTTGGGAGCTGAACCAATACAAACAATTTTTGGTCAGTGGTAATCATGGAGATCTGATGATTGAGACGTGCACATGACAGCTCCAAAGTACTGCTGCCAGTCACAATGCTAATAGCTCCTGCACAAGTCACAGGAGGTGGGATGACAGGTGGTGGTTACTCCTAAAGGTCCCGTTGATTTGCTTAGTGCAGGCTACGAGTACAGTAAATATTTTTTTTTATTTATTAAAAAATAAGTAAAAGACAGTAATCTGTTCTTGCATTTTTTCATTACCAGAATTTATTGTCATCCACAATGGCATTATCACCAACTACAAAGACCTGAGGAAGTTTTTGGTGAGTCAGAAATGATTGAATTATTATAGCTTCAAATAGCCTGTTGATAAACAGGGTGTTCCTGTATTTCTTTTCCATGATCTCACATTAGCCACCCTACTCCGAAGTCCAGATAAAAATGTTCCATTATTGTAGACTGAATGTCTGCTCTGTGGAGCTGTCCAAGCTACCACTGCAGTACAACAACACAGACCACTTTCCTGTGCTGTAATCTCAAACGGCAGCTGTTGACATGAGCCTCTTTTTCCTACTTGTTATATAACTGAATAGAAATCCTGAGAAAAGGGGCTTCCGGGACAAGTTATGTTAATTTGGAATGATAGCTCTGTCTGAATGTCGTGATCTCCTAGATAAGGAATCCTCCAGCTTCCGGAGAGTTATGTGCCTGAACACACAACACACAGTCCTTTTGATCCATTCAGTTATAGTGCTTCCATGCAGCCCACACCTTAATTCTTACATTCAACCTGCCAAATATGAAATAAATAATTTAGCTGTTTGGGGACATGGATACGAGGAGCTTGTGGGTAAATAGGCCTGGATCCATGGTATTTTTAACGGTGGTGGTGTGGGGTTCCCTGTGCTTTTAATTATGGCAGCATGTTGTCTCACTGGATACCTCCTCATTCGCAGGAGAGTAAGGGCTACGAGTTTGAATCGGAAACGGACACAGAGACCATTGCCAAGCTGGTCAAGTACATGTACGACAACCGGGAGAGCGATGACATCAGTTTCCCCACCCTGGTGGAAAGAGTCACGCAGCAGCTGGTACAGTGCTACAGGGGGAGGGGGTGGGAGCTGGGTGGGAAACTGGGGTATTGCTTCTTTGATGTTTGTATGTTGGCTTTCGTCTTACGGTATCTTATTCACGTTGGCCTGAATTATTTGTTCAGCGAAGTGTAGAGGAATATGATGGCAGTCCGAAGCCCACAAGTCTGAAAATTGATCAGACAAAATATATTTTTTAAATGTTTGATTTGTGAGCCCATTGTGCTCAGAAGTCATAGAGAGTCCACTCAAAATCCTTGAGCGCTCATAAGCTTGTGATCTTCCATTTCAGCATCCCAAAAATATTGCGCAACCTACATTCAGCAGCATAAAACTACAAATATAAGTGTTTTACCGATGTACCTTGTGTTGCTTTCCCTGTTCCAGTGTATTCACAGCAGAGGAAAGAAATGCTGTGAAAGAATGCCCTACATGACACAGAAAAACCACAGGTGTCAAATATACAACAGTGACAAATCACATTATATTGCAGTGATCCGGTCCGGTGGAGCCTCAGTCAGCATTTCATGCAAGAGTTGAGCTTGGGTCTGTGTCTTACAGGAGGGGGCGTTCGCACTGGTCTTCAAGAGTGTCCACTTCCCCGGAGAGGCAGTGGGCACCAGGTACGCACATTGGCATCTCTCTTACCCTTACAGCACAGTTTAATCCACCACCAAATTCACTTCCTGATTTTTTTTAGACAATCATCTGTTATTTTTCTGTTTCTCTACCCTAATCTGCAATTTCTAATGCCTTTTCAATCTGACTCACCGCTGCAGTTCTGGATGGCTGAAGATGTTTCGGGTTAATCGCTTGTTTTGCAAAGGTCATGTCGGCGGTATTATTGACTTTCACAAGTTTCAACACTTTGATCTGTCGCCTTTGCCGATTAAAGGGGACCATTGTAGATGACGGCTGAATCTGCAGAATGTGAATGGGATAACACAGTGTTGGTGTCTGGTGCTGGAGCTGAGAGTCAGTGGTGCTTTTTGCACAAACGCTAAGCGACTCTGTCCTTTCTGTGCAGGAGAGGGGGTCCCCTGCTGATCGGTGTCCGCAGTGACCACAAGCTGTCCACTGACCACATCCCTATCCTCTACCGCTCAGGTAAACCCAGGCACGGGGAAAGGAGCATCTCCTGCTTTTCCGCACAACATTCACGCTAAGATCCGTAGCCTCTCCGGCTCTCCGCCGCGTTCCGAGCAGTCGGGCTCGCCGTGTTAGGCTCGGCAGCTGGCTGCCGAGTGTCGACCTGCGATTATAAGAGTGACGCTGGTGCTGATCAGCAGTTTGCGCTTTCTCTCCAGCGGGAAAAGATAAGAAAGGCTGCAGCACCCTGCCGCGCATAGACAGAGACACCTGCCTCTTCCCCGTGGACGAGAAGGCAGTGGAATATTACTTTGCTTCGGATGCCAGGTCAGTCTGTCCGTCTACCGGCCCCTCTCATCGCTTTGGAAGTCCCAGGGGAAAGTCTTCATCAGGAGGTCTCCCTCTCTGATGAGGCATTTTTTTTACAACAGCATGACTGTGTGGCGTAATAATTCACTTTCCAGTTTTTTCTCCCGTGCCGCCCTGAATGAACCTTGGCATTTAGGAAAAGGGAATGTGCTGTGTTCCCTGTCATGCCTGTTTGGTGCTTCTCGTACCGCTGTGCATTCATGTAAAGTCCTATCAGTCCGATTGAACAAGTGTGGCTTGGTGCCAGAGGGCAGGTCTATGTGAAAAGTCTGTATGGTTTTGATGGCGGGGGGGGGATTCTCTGGTTGTTCTCGGCAGCGCGGTGATCGAGCACACCAACCGGGTCATCTTCCTGGAGGACGACGACGTGGCGGCAGTGACGGACGGGCGGCTCTCCATCCACCGCATCAAGCGCACGGCCGGGGACCACCCTGCCCGCGCCATCCAGACCCTGCAGATGGAGCTGCAGCAGATCATGAAGGGTAGGGGTCGGTGCGGAGGAGGAGGCAGTCTCGCCGCTTCTGTGACTGGAGTCATGACGTTTATCTTGTATAGCGCCTTTTAAAAGTAGCTTTTCAAAGCGCTCCACGAGAGAAGCAAAAAACCAAAGTTAACACGGAGAGGAGGTCACAAAATTAGCACCATGAGCGCAAGGGATTGGAAATGCAGCAGAAGAGAAGGAGCAGAGACAGACCCCAATTAAATAAAAGGTTTTGAGTCTGTGCTCTGATCTCCTTGGGGATAGGATTCCAGAGCTCTGGGGGGTAGCAGGAGAGAAGGCCCTGTCACCCACGGAATGTAAACGAGCTTGGGGGACCAACGGGAGACCAGAATCAGACGAACAAAGGTTGCGAGGTGGGGACCAGGAAGACAAGGCAGATAGGTACTGAGGTGCCAAACCACGTGGAGCCTTGTAGGTGAACATGAGGACTTTGAATTCGATGAGGGAGTTCCCTCAATCAGAAAACACTTTGTTCTGAGATGTCGGTGAACTCCTGGTCACTGATGGTCGTTAACAATCCTGTTTTTCCTGTTTGGAAGGGCAGCATTTAAAAAGAGAAGGGGTTGGGGCATTATCCCTAGTCTAGCAGCTAAATTCCAGCCCTGGGATTGACAACCTGTCTTTTCAGTTCCTCCCTTTGAAATCTTGTGTATAGGGCTGCTCGGATGCTGCTGTTCCATACTCCAGAGAGAGCTGCATCCTCATATTTTTCTATGAGGTGGCACGTCATATTTTTAAAGCTACTGGGGAACCTTCAAGACGAAAGCTGTATCTGCAGGGCTTAAGTTACATTTTCTGACATGTTTACCATGAGAATGTAGAGAGACCAAACTGCCTTAACCTCCATTAAGGTACTCACGTGGGAAGTGTTTATATGATATACATGTTCATGAGCACTGATATTAAACATGGACTGGCCTTCCAGCCTCTAGTTTAAATACTCCAACTTTTCTAGTTCACAGTTGCGAGCTGGATTTCGAAATGACCAAGTCCTGCCTCTGTGAATACAGAGTGTCGATATCATTAGGTCCCACTGAGTTTTCAATTGCAATGCTGGATCTACATTTAGTTAGCGTTGAGTTTTGAAAGTCTCGCCTCTTCGCGTCATCATCAGGCATGCTGTCAGTCCCTGCCCAGCAGTTCCTTTCTTTCCACGCACAGCGTGAGATCACACTAGCAGAGGTCACTTGACCACACAAACACACATGCCGCTTCTCAGGGTTTGAGCGCTGGCGCGTTGCCTGTCCGTTGTGTGTCAGGAATGCCCAGACTGCGTTCCTCTGTCAGACCGGAGGGAGACAAGCTTGTTCACAAAACCACTGTGGGCAAGAAAGCCATATCGCGCTGGCTTTGCTCACTAATTCTGAAGCTGTGGTGTATAATCAGCAGGACACAAATGGGTGAGTGCCACACCACAATCGTTACTACTTATGACGTACCCATCTGGAGAGACTGCAGTATTAAATATTAATGACTTGTAGGTAGTGCCTGTTAAAACTGGAGCTGAATGAAAATTCCACTTGTTTAAAGACTAGTGATAAGCCTTAAATCTCACCCTGTGTAACAGTGGAATTGTCTGAGAAAAATCCTACGTTGATTAAAAGGTGTTGGTTTGGTCTTGCTTTTGAAGACATAAGTTTAATTTCAGATCATGGGTGGAAATTAAGTGCCCATTCAGCATCATAGTCATCTCTTCTATTGTGGGACAGCATCTTTGTATCTGGAGGAATTTTAAGTTTATCTAGCAAAAGCGTCTTCCTTGAATCCAGGTGTAGACTTGGTGGGGTCACAATTGGTAAGAGTTAATTTTCTCTCTGGCCACCGGAGGTCACTATTGTGCTGTGTTTCCAACAGCCACTCTAATGTATTATTTTTAATATTACTCAAGTACTTTCTTTTTGTAGTCAACTTTAGGGGGTGGAGACATGACCCTGTAGCCAGCTGCCACACAAATAATAGTTTTAAGCATTAGATTTATCAATAGTACCGAATGTCTTGCTTGTGAAATGGCAATTAAACACCTACAGAACAGATCATATTTTGATCATATATGTAAAAGGCTACACCTGAAATTCATTGGTGATTTCTGTTCGCACTCAGATGGTATAATTCAGGTTTTACACACAAACACTTTGACATTGTCAGGTGAGCAAGAGTCCTTTATAAATGCAAGATGCTTTTTTTCTCCCTGTTTTCCCTGCAGGAAACTTCAGCTCCTTCATGCAGAAGGAGATCTTTGAGCAGCCCGAGTCTGTGGTTAACACCATGAGAGGGCGAGTCAACTTTGATGACAACACAGGTAAGATCTTTGAAGCTGTAAGTGCAATGGAAATATTTTATGATTCGGTATCTAATATTGCATTGTTAGTACAGTTAGTCAGTCACAAGTTTGCATAATTCCGTTTACATGCTATTTAAAAGCATCATTGTCTTTTGCCGTTTTAAATCATGGAAGATTAGCTGTAACTTTTTCTGTGGCTTCCTGTTAGAAACCTATAAGAGTTATCCAATAAGTCTCAACATCTGAAGTTAATTATTCATCCTGTTGTGGCCGACAATCGTTTACTTCCCCTCATGTCTTTGCCTTTTCAACGGTGAAAATCTGTTTTTGCTAGAAGATCTTTTTAGCGCAAGAAAGAACCTGGTCGGACAAAAATAAAATAAGATGCATAATGTCACGCAGGCTCACAGTCGTAAACCCTCTTCTGTTAAAATAAGCTTACCATTACACTCTTGGAAGGGTTAAAGCAAAGTGCTAACACTTGATTTGAAAAGCATGTCTTTTGAATGACATGTGTTGTGTGGCAGGCAGCACAGTGGGGCAGTGATTTGCATTGCTACATCGCAGGACTGGGGCGCTTGGTGTGAGTGCATCTGTACAAAGATCCGTAATTTGCCCTGTAATGGGCTGGTGCCCCTCGAGGGTGTACCCTGCCTTGCGGCTGTTGCTTGCTGGGATAGGCTCTGGCCCCACCACTACCCTGTACTGGATAAAGTGGTTAGAAAATGGATAGATGCGTGGAGCACTGAGTCTGACACTGAGTCTGACACTGAGTCTGACACTGAGTCTGACGGTGCGTGGTTTTGGCAGTGATACTGGGTGGCCTGAAAGATCACATCAAAGAGATCCAGAGGTGCCGCCGGCTCATTCTCATCGCCTGTGGGACCAGCTATCATGCGGGAGTGGCAGTGAGTAGTTCTTCTTTAACCAGACCGGGCATGATTAATACTGTATGATTAAATACCAACTTTGGATTTAATTTGGTACATGACACCAACAAGTACTTAAAAATAACACTGCTTATGACAACAATGACGATCCCAAAAGTTCATCTTGTGCAGACTGACAGCTCAAATTCCTCAGATTATGAGGATCTTTTAAGTTAGTCATTGAGGATCATTTTAATCCACTTCAGACCTAATACCCAAGGCTAACTGCAGAGTTTACATACGTAGGTACAGTATATATATGAACTCCTGTGGGAGCGAAAACCAGAATTTGCATTTGTTATTGAGGTTTCCAGCTGCATTCAATCACAAAAACAAAGTACCAGAAGTTTGGGGTGAGAATCAAAACTGAGATTTGTAGCAGTGGCAAAGTTCCCTCATTGCTGGTGCTGCAGAACTGACAGTGAGGTGCAGGTGTGACCAAGCAGAGTCTGTGATCTCTGTCAACTTCAGACTCGCCAGGTGTTGGAGGAGCTGACGGAGCTGCCCGTCATGGTGGAGCTGGCCAGTGACTTCCTGGACAGGAACACCCCCGTCTTCCGGGACGATGTCTGCTTCTTCATCAGCCAATCAGGTGAGAGACGCCTTCATCCACCGACTCCCAACACACCCCCAGCCATCGCATTAGCCAATCAGTCATAAGCTGTCCTCGCCATATTCTCAAAAGCAAGCCATCCAGGTACCTAAATATCAAGTTATTTTTATTATTATTTTTTTTAAATCTCTCTTCTTGCCCATAAGACATGCTATTTCCTTTCTCTTTCCTTGGGACCTCTTTAACACTTAATGGCAGATTGTTTGGCAATAGATAAGCCTGTTTGACATGGCATAACATCTCTTGAAAAAACAGAACTTGTGCAAACCTTAAGACGTATTTAAACATGCTCATTTTGTCCAGTTCTTTGTCTGATAGTTAATTTCATCAGAAAAATGTGTTGGTTACATATTATATACCACGTGTTCATGCCAGCAAAGAGAGTGCTGGACACTTATAGACCTTCCCATCCACAAAAGTGTCAACCTATGCTAAGTGGAGGTTTTCTGTTCTTTTCTTTCTTCTACACTGTGTTTTGTGTGCAGCTGTCTCTCATTGTTTCTGATTTAGTATGTTTATACTGTGAAAACGCTTTTCAGAGCTAAAGGAGAGGATCTAAGTGTTCTGCTGGCTCAGAGTGTCGGCACTGAAGCTTGTGCAACACTTATTTGGTTATCGTTTGCCATTCCTGGCAATCCGGTTTGAGGAATCTGGACCAGTAACAATCAATGAGCAGGAAAACAACTTGAGAGGATTACAAAAAAATGCACAATAAGTCCGATATGAAATGTGGCCGATATGACCTGCCTCTTGGAATAGAGTGGCCCATGACTCCCTGATTAAAGTAGTCTGGCAGGGGAACAGGCTTTGCTAGAAAGATCTTGATGGCATGTACAGAACCGTTTCCATCAGTGACCTACAATGAAGAATCATTAGTCCTTTCTAACTCTCTTCTCCTCCCTGGTGGACGAGGGCCAGTTCCGAAGTGGCTCACGTTCAGCAGTTCTGTGAAAAGCTGCTTTCCTTGTTTTGTTTGGAAAGCTTGCCCAGTATGTGTCCCAATATATATGAGCAGCTATCCTGGCTATGTGCCGTCAGGCTGTGCCAGTGGTCTAATTACTGACAGGCCACTGAGAGTTTCTGCCGATACTTGGAGCACTGCAGCCAACAAATGCTCTATTGCCACTGCCCCCAGCTATACCTGCATTCAGCTATAGTTTGCCGTGTTGAAGACACAGGCAGCTTGTACCATGTGGAAAGCGTTGCTTAATCTAAACACTGTCTTCATGTTTCTGGCTGAAATCTGAGAGATGCATACCTTTTCAGCACACACAGACATTACCCTGTAGGCGTCTTTTAATTACTAGTGTTATACCTTTTCTGTGCCATTTTCTACGTTTTTTTTTTGTCCCAGAGCACATATTTGGCCTCCAGATCCTGAAAGAAGTTGAAAAAATTTCAGTAGCCACAGAAAAAGAAATGTTTTTTGGAGAAAGTTCAGCAAATTAAAATTTTGAAACTTGTTTGGAATGGGGAGAAGTGGAGCCAATTTTTCCACTCAAGGAGAAGCTCTTTCTGAATGCCTGTTGCACTCATCCATCCTCCTGTGGACTTGCTGTCCACACAAATCGAAGTAAATTGGCCGCTGAGCATTGTTGTGGTGCCCAAACCCATCCCAGAAAGCCAATTAACCTTTTCAAAGGACTTTGAAAGGATCTGAGATCTGCTGCATGTGTTGTTATTTCCTACATGTGTGAATCTCTCTGTGAGGCAGTCCGTCAGGCATGCTTTCTCTAGGTCTGAGTAACAGTGTGTGTTGTCTTCCAGGAGAGACGGCGGATAGCCTGATGGCCCTGCGCTACTGCAAAGAGCGGAGTGCCCTGACAGTGGGCATCACCAACACTGTGGGCAGCTCCATCTCGCGGGAGACCGACTGCGGGGTGCACATCAATGCAGGGCCAGAGATAGGGGTGGCCAGCACCAAGGTGAGTGACAAAAGGCGAGAGAGTGGAGGGGAGTCTGGATGCAAGGGCATGGTCACTACACCTCAAAGTCTTATTTGGAGATTGAGACATAGGGGCCATATGAAAAACTGCCAAGCTTTTTCCAGCATGCTAGCCTCTTGCACTTTTTTATTGGAAGTACCTGCTATGTACAAAATGCAGTGATCTGCTGCATTTTTAATAAAAGCCCTGAATGAAAGAGTGCATGGGTATTGGAGTAAGGAATAGAGCAGGAGATGGAGTGGATGAGTGAGAGGAGAAATGATTGTGAGGTGTACGTCAGCCTTGGTCTGGATACAGAGGTCAGAAATCCTATGATCAGAGGGAGAGGTACAGTGAGTCAAGATGGAGAAAGAGACTGAATGAAGAAGGGAAGAGCAGCTGTTTACATGATATGATGCTGATTGGATTCATTCAAAATGGATGAAAGGGAATTTTCATTCAGGTTTAACAGACGTAGTTGTGTCATGTGGTATTTCACACCAGCACATTCTGAAGCTTTTTATTCATTTTGTGGATGGAACCCAAGGTCTGGAAAACAAAAAGTTTCATCATGGGAAAAGTGCTTTTTATATGGCACGCCAAGGCACACTAGTTCTGAAGTTAAATATATTCCACTCTCTTAACCTATATAACATCTGCAAGTAAGAAAGTTCAGAAATAAAAACCTAGAGAGAAACGTCTACACGGAATACATACGATAGCCAGACCTCCTGCATGTTTTTGGAGCAGTGAGGCACTCTGGAGTCAGCCTCTGAGCTGCTCATTCCCCTGTGGCAGCTATTGATACCAATGGTTCTGAGGGCCAGGATGGCTGTAACCTGTAATGAGATTCCTGGGAGAAGGTGGGAAATGGACTTGGACTCATTAAAGTGGTGGTGGCTTAGAGCTCATGACTGTCAAAACCTTCAACCCCCTGCTGAAACATTAGACATGGCCTCTTTTCTCCAATTTAAACATTGGTTTGGGAATATTGGAGAGGACCAGCTGGCAAGGTGGAGAGGCAGCTGTGCTAATGTGATTATTGAGGAGCATTTTCATTGTGTG
Source organism: Lepisosteus platostomus (assembly GCF_059453375.1). Lineage (NCBI taxonomy): Eukaryota > Metazoa > Chordata > Actinopteri > Semionotiformes > Lepisosteidae > Lepisosteus > Lepisosteus platostomus. The sequence continues at coordinate 6,286,131 of NC_142613.1, forward strand.
TAGCTACACACCATCAGCTTTCTCTCTTTAATAGAATCTACCCTTTCAATTAAAATATAGATTTCATATCGGTTCTTCTCTGAAGCTGAGGGTATATACATCATAACCTTTGTTATTTCCATTGCTTAGGTCTTATAACCTTAAACGTAGATTAATTCATCAAGATGAAGCAAGTGAATAAAGTAATGTTGCCAAGCTTTCACAGGGAGTCGCACTTGGACTGCTCCATATTTGCCATATGTTTGGAGATTAATAAGCAAGTGAATGCATGATATAACTTTACAGCCACCCTGTGCTTCATTACATATTTCCCAGAACAATTTTACATAATATTGTAAGAAAGATTGCAAACAAGAGGAGGCTGTCTGGCTCAGCTAGCCCGTTTGGTATTTAGTAATTAATTGATCCAAGGATAGTGTTGGTCCATCGCCGGCCCTCCTCCCTCCTCACCCCAACTTTAGTCATAAAATAAAATAAATAAATGCCTTTTCTCTTTAAACAAATTCTGAGAAAGAAAAATGGCAAAGGAGCTCCAACTGCCACAAAAACATACTTTGATTTTCACAAAAATGGCTATTGTCCTAAACTGCTGCCATAAAAAGTGTCTATGGTACTCTCAGACTTGAATTTTTCAATTAGGAAATCCAACTAGGCTGCAGGGGTTTTGTGAAGTATCTGCAGCTCTTCTGTCAGTACACCCGGTACTCCGTCAGCTTGGGGACTTGATGGGTTGTGGAGCAATGAAAAGAATGCTTGTGCATTGCAGAACACAACAGCTCAACCCCGTGCTACTCGCTTCAAGTCCAAGGACATAATCCTGGAGATTTCAGAAGGTATTCTGTTTATCGTCATCAGCCTGGCATATTCTTGTCTGCTGCTGTGCATGAGGTCTACTACTGTCTACTACTGTTGTGCGGACTCTTTGATAGAGCAAGCTAACTGTTCCATCAAAATAAACTTCAGACACAACATTTCCAGAAGGATTGTTTGGAATTGTAAGGAGAAAACGGTCAAGTTAAAATTTCATGAATTGTTTAGGCAATTGACTTCAGGTTTTTTTTTAGAGAGCGCAGACTGTACAAGCCCAGAGTGAAATGCTTAGAGATCTTTAACAACCACGTAGTCAGTTGAAGGTCTTCTATTTTTGGGATGTTTCTCATCCCTGATGAGTCCAGGTTATAAGGTAGCATTAGGACAACAAGCACTTCTTTGAAATGTTTGCTAAATGATAAAAAGACTACTCAGTAATTATTTCAGTTTGTGACCCTAACTTCCATCATCAGCCTCTTTAATGTTAATTCTCAGGATTTCAGCTTTTGATGCTGTGGAATGTTTTTACAAAGATCCTGACTTTATATGGCCTTATATGCAAAAGTCATAAGCTTACAAATGGTCATTGCTGCTTTCAAATTCTTTAAGGAGACTGCCAGAAAGATTAATAACTCAATATAGATGAAGAGCCTCATTTTTGGAGAGCAGTCACGTAATGTATTCTGTTGTTTTCTGAGAGACACTTATTTAGTGTTTCATGTTTTTGATGTTTTACTTTTTCAGCACTTAATAGTAGCGCAGGGATTAGTTTACTTTAAAGGGGCTAGAATGTTGAAAAAAGAATATCCTGTCGTAAACGAATTGACCGTGCTGACTGCTGTTATTTTTCTGTGGTGTGCTGTTTACAACAACCAGAGCGCTGCTTGATTTAAAAATTCTGAGACACGGCAGTGTCTTGACTTTTTCCCAGCTAAAAACACGGATATTTATGGAACAAGACCCGAACGGCTTTACACTTCACATCAAAGCCACAGTGTTCCTCACCTTGTAAGCAGTGCCTTGCGAGAGTATTCAGACCCTTCCTATGGTTTCCCATTTTGTGAAATTACACACATGTCCCAATGTTGCCAGTACTTTGTTCCATCTATCCTCCCAGCAGTCTTGCCAGTCCCTTCTAATGAGAAGCAGATCTATAACGTAACACTGTAGCACTTTGCAATTTGCTGCCACCACAATGCTTAAAAGTAGGGATGGTGTTGACTGATTGATAAGATGCAATGTTTTGAGTTTGCATCAGATGTAACACTTTGCAATTTGACCAGAAATGATCATTTTGTCTTGTCTGACCACAAAACATTTTGCCACATGTTCGCAATAACACAAAAAGTGCTTTGTTGCAATTCCATGCAATATTTTCAGATGGATTTTTCGCTTTGCCATAGAGGCTAGCTTTGTGGAGTGACGGGGATATTGCTGACTTATGTGCATTTTCTACGATCTCAGCCCTTGAACTCTGTCGCTGTTTGTCTCACAGTTGGATCCCTAACCATTTTCCTTCTTGCCCATCTGCTCAGTTTGGAGGGATCAATTTCACCAAGTTCAAAGGATATTCAGTGTGTTTGTTAAACCCTTCTCCTAAACTTTGCTTTTCTGCAACTTTATCTCAGAGTTGTTTTGGAAGCTCTCTGGTCTTCATAGTTGAATACTCTCTAAAAATTTGCTACCCAACCAAGGGACCTTACAAAGACAGGTATATTTAGAATTCATGTGAACTACTACTCACACAGAGTACACTCAACTAATTATTGGGCTCATTAAATTTTGTGCACCTATATTAATTTAGGTTTGCCACAGCAAAGAGTTTGATTACTTATGCATGACTTTTCCACTTTTCTTTAATATTAATTGTCTAGTTACAACACTGGAATTTGAAACATGGCTGTACAGTTGCTCAGCAGTGTCAGCTGGTTTTTGTCCACTGCTGTGGGTGGCACCCCCTGCTGGTGCATAACTGAGTCTGGGAACAATTGTCTTATTTTTCTCTCCCAGCTTGCATGAGCAGTTTGAAGTAACTCCCCCCCTTCCCATTTCTGAGTTCTGATCACACTGCACCTCTATCCAGATGCTGCACATGTGGATGAATATTAAACCAAGCCAGGAGAGATTATACAGAGTTTTAACCCAAGTCCCCACCCAAAATGATATTAACTGTTATCCAAGTGATGAATGATCTGTTGGAAGGCATGCTGGATTAGCACGATAATGGCAGGACTGTCTGCGTGTAGAGAGCTGCAAGTTTAGTGCATTGTCTCTATCATCAGTGTTTACATTTTTTTAATTATGTTTCATTTCTGCCAGGTATTTGTGTCTCTTGGTTATATCGTGAAGGGCTTGAGGTTGGTTTTGATGGGAGGTGCTCTGTGGAGTTTGTGTCTGTACAGTGAAATACAGCTAGTTGAGGTCTGTGCAGTGGCACACAGGCACGCAGTAGTAACACAATCACAGCCAGCCTTTCTCTATAATAGCTTTAGTCCTGTCCCTGACAGATGCAGAGCAAAAATTGAAAGCTTCCACTTTCTCTTTCTGAAGGTTACACTGCAGAAACAGTTTAAGCATCAGCAGAAAGATGCTAAGCAGTAGAAGCAATGATGAAGTCAAGCAAAGCACACGCAGAATGGACATGTGGAGAGAGAATTGAGGCAAATTATTTATTGTTTCTCCAAATGACCCACTGGCTCAATTATTGAAACAATTGTGGCAACACTTCTGTTTTATTTTTTCACGTGTTCTTCATCTTCAGATCCCAAAACAGTAAATCACATAACATTCATGGGTTTCTGGCAGAGCAGATTTAAGACCGTCTGTTGCCTTTCTTGAGATGGGGAAGATAAATTGTCTTGCTGTCTTGGTCCTAAGACTGAATATGTTTAAAACTGTACATTACAGGAATGGACTGTATGTACTATATGAGAGGACCGAAAAAAATCTATCTGACAATTCTTGAAATGAAAGTGATGTCTATCTAATGAGTCAGGGATGCCTGCCAAGTCTACAGAAGAGGGTGTAGTCAGTTTTAATGTTTTTTTTCTAGATATTATTCATGATGTCACAGTGATGGGTTTAATTGCACAGGTGGTGATTAGATATGACTTTGGGGAATAGAGAAAACTCCCATTACACTGCACTTTGATCCATTCGATCCATACTCATTTTATGAGCTGTACTTTAGGTTCTTGTGTCTCGGCCAACACCAGCTGCACAATATTTAAAGCTTTTTGAGTAAAACCATTGTCCAAACTGTGAAGTTAAAATATTGTTACTAAATGAAGGAGCGCTGGATGCTTGATTAGTTAAGCTCAGGTGCCAATTGTCGTAATTAGGACAGTAAGCAAATTAAATAAGGTCAGATTTAAAGTTGAAAATCAGGTCCTGACACCAGCTTGGCTTGTCTAGAAGATAAATTCATAAAACACCCCACATGTTAGGCAATGTTATGTTTGGTCATGTGGGTTCTTTCTTCCTGCTACAGTGTAGTTTTCCAGTAAAAGAATGGGCAACAATTTAAACTATATAAACATCTATTTACACAAACTAATGGGCAGAATCTCCTTTTGGCAAAATTCCACAATTTACATAGAAAGAAAAGATCTGGCAAACACAATAGCAACTAATTGGTAGGATAATTGGCAAGTCAGGATGGACCAGATAATATGGTTGTTTTTGGATGAAAGAATCATCACTTCTGTGTCGTATGAGCATGGGTCTCGTGTGTTTGGGCTATTTTGTATCCTTTGGTACCGCAGCTCTTGTTAGAATAGTAAAACCGATAGATCCCAGAGTATGTGGGGAGATTTTTGTTTTCAAGAAACCCCCTTCCCTCTGCTCTGACCTTCAGTTAGGTCACAAATGGACATTCCAGCAAGATAACGACCCGCGCGTGCTCCAGATCTGCTGTCACATGTTTAAGGAAGCATAAAATCGAGTCTTGGTTGGGCATCACACTCTTCAGGTCTAAATCTGATGCGCCGTTTGTGCCATGAAGTGGTTCACAAGCGCAAATTTGAATAAGCTGGGGAAGCTCTGCCTGGTCGGATGGTGAAAAATTCTTACTGAGAAGCACTTGAGCCTTTTAAAAGGCTACAGGACTCACCTTCTCTGTTGTCAAAACCAAAGTAGGACAGATAAAATACTGGTTGCAGGAGGGCGAATAATATTCAGATGATCTTGGACATATGTGTTTTGTGGCAGCACAGTGGTGCAGTAGTTTGAATTGCAGCCATGCAGCCCTGGGGCCCTGTGTCCGGTTCCTGGGGTGTTCTCTGCATGGGGTTTGTGTGTTCACATGGGTCTCCTCCAGGTGCTCCGATTTCCTCCAAAGACTGCTACTTTAATTGGCTTCTGGGAAAATTGGCCCTGGTGTGAATGAGCGCATGTTTGTATTTGTAGGTGCCCTGTAATAGTCAGGCATCCTGTCCAGGGTGTGTCACAACTTGCACCCAGCATTTCCTTGAATTGGATAAGCAGTTATTGAAAGTGATGCGACAATGAGGTGATATTTGTTTTGTAATATTGAGTACCGATAGCCTCACATTTTACATTTGAATTTATTTATTTAACGAATGACGTGTATTTGTATTTGTCTGTTGCACTGTATCAGGAGTACCAATAGGAATCCAACTGTGCTGTGAGGCTCTGATGCCAGTTTGTGGTAGAGTTCATTTATTTTTATGATTGTTTTCGGTCGAGAGGGAGGTGTTGGAGACGGGATCTAAAGAGCTTTGCGTGAATGGCTGTCAGTGTTTTCTTAATTATATACAGAGCTGAGATCATCCTAGTTTTTTTTTTAGAAGTTGGTTAATTTGATTGCCAAACTTGGAATGTCTAAGACCAATTCAGTCCAAGAGAGGTTGAAGTTATTGCATCATGAATCGTGCAGAGAGCAGAATTCTGTTTATTTAAAAATGCAGGTGTTTGAGAATTTTGCAGTAAAAATAGCCCCAAATATCAAGTTGATACATTTGTTTTTCCTTGGTCTGGGGGTGCAGTTCAGCAGTTTTACTGTCTTCCTCTAATTCATGCATTTCAATACTCAGAAGCTGCAACTTGTTCTACGTGCAGATAATGGCTAACACATGACAATAGAAATAGTCTCCCTGGAGAATACAGATGAATCTCACTTCAAGGACCATGGAATGTCAGAGAAAATAAAATAAATGTTTTGCTTCTTGTTCTGCAATACAGTGTGCAAGCTGGGGATATTGTAGTTGCAAATGAAATGTTGAACAAAATTAAAAAAGGGTTTGGTGATGAAGTATTGCATAAAATTTCCTTCCAGAAATATGTGTAGGATTTTCCTGGAGCAGCTGACTGTTTTCTTAACGTCTAGTCCGGGATGGAGCTGTTTGTGTGTCTCTCTGCCAGACTGAGCTCCTGGTGCCAGTACTATGTCCTTCTTTTGTATGTTACGCCTTGGAAAAGAGGCCCATCTGACACAGAATAACATATAGCTCCCAAAACTGGAACCTGTCTTTCAGTCAGCCTTTTTTATGTTATTGACAGAGAAGGCTTTCCCAAAGGGCACTAGAAAAAGTGAGTACTAGGTGGTCTCCTTGATGAGTACAGTGGTTTATTAGGCATGTCCTTGAGAGCCTTGCTTTGCCACTAAGTGCTGCAATGAGCAAGTTATTTATCCCTCCTTGCTGAGTCCTGTTACACTTAGCTCTAAGGCACAGTCTGTTAATCCACTGCTCACCTTGTAATCTCAGTCACTTTTGATAACAGCGTCTGCTAAATTACTAATAGCTCATTGCTCCTATACCTTCACTGCCGGGCAGTCACAACACAAGACTCGTGGGAGCTGCACTCTAATAACAGATAACACAAGGCTCTTGGAATGAAAGGCCCTATATCCATGCAAGTTGTAATATTGCCAATTAATATTCTAAAATAAAATTGAATTCCACTTTTGGAACCTGCATGCGTTTGTGTTTTTCTTGGACCATGTTGGCACTGGTATTTTGGCATCTTGACCATTTTTCCATGGTGTTTGTCAGCTGTGCTTTGTGGGTAGTCCATTAAATCCTGTAGCTGCCTCTTTGCCCTTGGCAATCACTGGGTAAATCTGCAGAATGTGTTAGTTTGCATCTAACAGTTTAGGATCCGGGAGTGTCATAATGTCAATTCTGTATGTGTATGAATAACAGAAACAGCAGATCTGCATGTACACCAGCCCTTTGCAAATACTGTGAGTCTTTGTCTGCTGAAATGTCTTATGTTTACACAACTAGCCACAGGTTTTACTAGGTTCCTGGTGACAGGATCTAAAGCCATATTGGGGTTATTAATTATTATTAATAATAATAATAATAATAATTGCTTACACTTATATAGCGCTTTTTCTGGACACTCCACTCAAAGCGATTTACAGGTAATGGGGACTCCCCTCCACCACCACCAATGTGCAGCCCCACCTGGATGATTAGGTGGTGGTATTAGGCCTCTTGCTCCCCTCTCACCACATTGTTTTGTGTGTGTGTTTCAGGCCTACACCAGTCAGTTTGTGGCTCTCATCATGTTCGCCCTGCTGATGTGTGATGACCGCATCTCCATGCAGCCCCGCCGCAGAGAGATCATCCAGGGCCTCCGAGTGCTGCCAGGTAAAAAACTACCTTTGGCTGATTTTTAGCCGAGATGTTAAGCCCAGAGGTTTGACAGCCTGTTTTGATTAAAGATTTCATGGCGCTATTGGGGATACCCAAGAGTGGGGGTATTAAAAGCCATTTCAGCCTCTCTAAGATTGACTTATATCTTATCCCTGTAATAACAATAATTATACTTCTGCTCCTTAAATTGTTCATATTATTATATAATTAAATGCACTCATTCAGGCTGAGCTCTATAGTCCAAACAGGTTTGACTCTAGGCTTACAGGTACTGGGTCAGTACCGTCAGAGGTAACAATCCCATAACAGTCTTTTATCTAATTGAATTACTAACAGAGGTATAAAATTGATGCTTGAGCATAATAAATGATACCTCTCTGACTTAAGACTTTTGCACCTCAAATATATGGGCTCCAGGCGTTTTATCTGTCTAGATAAATGTGGGCTCTCCAGCTCTTGCTGTTAATGTGATTTTTTTAATGTAATCCTTTGCACTTTTTGGCTTGCTAATGGAATGTGCCTTATGAATGATGGGAACAGAAGCAATTAGAGAGGATCTGTTTAGATTACCCATTCATTTTTTAGAAAGGCTGTCAACACGCGTTAAAAACCAGCAAGGACTGGAAACGGCACAGATGTTTTGACGTCCAGCTTCAGTAAAAGCAGTTAATAGGCTTTTTGGCAATGAGCTGCACAGCAAGACAACAGAATGACTATTTCTGTCCAGCCATTTCTCGGTGTGCTTGGTTCAAGTTAACTTGTTTCAAGCAAGTGCTGGTCTTGGGTGTTAGGAAAGGAAGGCTCTGCTTCCAGGAACGTTCTTTCTAGAGACTGGGTTTGTAAGGGGAAACCTGGATGATGGATCTTTTATAAATGCATAGGAAATGTTCTTGATCTAGTGAGCTGGGCTGATTCAACATGGTGCCTTTGACTTCAGTTGTATTACGCTGGAACCCATGTATGCCAGAAGTTCTTGTCATCAGTTTTGCTTTTTCCTTGCTGTTCCTAGCCAAAGCGCAGGGTTGTTCATTCTTTCCCCCGGTGTGTTTTAGATCTGATCAAAGAGGTCCTGAGCCTGGACGAGGAGATCCATAAGCTGGCCACGGAGCTGTACCAGCAGAAGAGTGTCCTCATCATGGGCCGAGGGTACCACTACGCCACCTGTCTGGAGGGAGCTCTGGTCAGTGCCTTCAGGCTTTCATGCTTTGGATTTCTTTTGTTTCTGGATGATAATCCAACAAGCAGAGGTGCGCTTCCTCCTGATGCTATTAGACAGCGGGATTGGAGTGCTACGATGGTCCTAGTCCTTCTGAGGTGCCTCTCTGCCTTCCAACAGAGCTGGTTTCCTGGTCTTTCTTACTGCCTGTCTGATTGCTAAAGCAGAGCTGCTCATTCTCCGGGCTTCTTTTCTCACAGGCGGACCAAGCAGTTTCCATTAGTCGGTGGGGTGTGTACATACAGTGTCTTTTGCTGTTCGTGCATCAGTTGAAACCATGTCTTTTTGGATAGCTTTTTATATAGATTTGTACTGAACACATTTAGGCAATTTTAATTCACCTCCTTCAAAGCAAACACAGAGTACCTGGGATTTTATGAAATTACATTGTTATCCTAAGGAACTGCCAGTCAACACACCTATGTGCTCCCTATTGACCCATTGAGCCATTGACTTAACAGTTACAGTTTAATTTACATTGTGCTTCAGTACACATTCCTCACCCCTTTCTATCCGGAGTCCTGTTTCCCTTGTAGGAAGTGCCTGAAACTAATAAAAAAGCTACAGAAAACATGTTCTCTGTTATGTAAGAGAATCAATAAGATGATTGCTGTGGTGCAAATGATTGTGAATATTATGTATTTAGAAAAAACTGTTTGGAAAGATTTGTTTTTGTGATATCCTGTATTGAAAATCTTACATTTTTCCTATTGTTTTATTTATTATAAATTCAGGCCTGAATGTATAGTTTATTTCTGGGTAGAAACCAAATATCAGTTTCTCAAGGGCACAAATAAATTTGGCACAAACTGCATGTCATGAAAGAAACCTAGGATCCAACTTGAAATCATAAATTTAGAGTTGAGTCTGATTATTCCAGATTACAATGCAACACATTACCAAGTGTACAAGACAACTATATTTTCAGTTCTGCTCTGAACTTGGATTTTATTCCAAGTTAAAACAAAAAAAGAAATTGGCATGTTTTGTTAAATTTGTATGAATTGATTTGATCCTAGAGCCAGGACTATCCAGGAGGGTCTAGAACATTTCCTGTTGTTGTGCTTCTTCCCAGTGTGCAACACACTGGCACCTTTTTAATTTTTTGTACATTCGTGCCACAGCAACTTACTTCAGTACTTCAGTGGGCATTGTTTTCTGGAGCCATGTGTGTGAAATGCCTTGCTCAGGGCTGGTACCACACAAGCTTAGAACCAGCTGCCTTGCAGTTTACAAGTCCAGAGCTCCAACCACTATCTCACTGATGCCTTTGTCTGCATGTCTGGGAAGATTTGACAAAACTACACCTTGTTAGCAAATCATTTTGGTATTTTTTTTTCCCAAAATGTCTGAAAATCTTCCATGTGTGGTTTTAATCAGAGCTCTGAATTACAAACAGGAAATAATTAAGGCAACACTCAAGTGTCTATTATTTTTAATACTTTTTTTTACGTAAATAATTCTGCTTCGTAGACGTCCACTTGATGCAAAAGTAATGAACTCCTGCTGTGTTGTTTTTACATGGAAATGTTTCATCGCCCCAGACCATCCCATTTCACCCTTCCAGGAACCTCTTCTAAACCCCTCAGGAGGTGCCAGTGCTTGGAAATCAGTAGGGGATATTGAATCTGACACTGCGCAAACAGATACAGAGCCCTCCAGAATTATTCATATAGCCCACAAAATAGAAATTAAAAGCATCTTGTAACGAAATGAGTAACAGATAGTATAATGTGCACTGGATAAAAAAAATCTAAAAGTTTTATGGTTTCATCACAATAGCATTGCACAGAATAAAACCATAATTGAATTCCAGAAAACACGAAGGTCACATTTATTCACCCCAAAGTATTCCATTAAATAAAATCCAATAATAACATTCTGCCCTATGGGAGTGCATATCCGGAATTATAGTTTATATATATATAGTTTCCCATTTCCCTGGGGCATAAAAAGAGGTAACACAATATTTCTGTAGCAGCGTGTATTTTCACAGTGGTCAGAGAGCTCTGTGACTGTACACAAATGGTCATTTATCAAATCACTTTAATAGCCCTATACAATTTCTTGTATTAGGAATTTGTGTTTTCACATACCCCAGCTTGCTCCCCATGAGATGCACAGAAATGTTGTGAAAGTATTTGCTCCCACAATGAAATATTGTTGGGTGTGTGTTATGTTTTGGGATGATTTTGCATCTATGGATACTGGAGACCTTATAAAGACACGTGAGATATTGAAATCCAACACATACAAGTACATTTTGACCAAACATCTGCTACAATGATTCCAATTGACAAAGAAATGGTTAAAAGCACACAAAATAAGTGTTCTCGATTGGCCATCTCAAACTCCAGGCCTTGAGGAGTGGTCAAGAATCCCACCTCAGAAGTGCCAGAATCTCCTGGAATACTACCAGGAGGCTGCTTGTCAGTTTACTCCCTGTCACAAGAGGATCTACTAAATACTAACTCTTAGGGAATTGAATAAATATTAACCTTGTGTTTCATGGTCTTAAATATTGACAATGTGACCTGTTGCTCTTCTGCTTATCTTGCTTGTTTGGACCTTAATCTAGAAGCTAAATCAACCAAGAATCTTACCGAGCCTTTCTTGAATGTTCCTAGGGAGTTCGTTTTAACAAAACAGTGGAAGGCGTTTGCTCCAAGCATGCCTGATGAGGTTTGACCGAAGTATGCCCCTTTTTCAGCGCTTAACGAGCTTGAAAGGTACTTCCTCTTCTCCCACATGTAGAAAATAAAAGAGATCACGTACATGCACTCGGAGGGGATTCTGGCTGGGGAGCTGAAGCATGGGCCCCTGGCGCTGGTGGACAAGCTGATGCCCGTCATCATGATAATCATGAGAGACCACACCTACACCAAGTGTCAGAACGCACTGCAGCAAGTGGTGGCCAGACAGGTGAGAGGGACTGCTTTTCATTTAAGCAAACTGTTTTCAGAAGTTGTTTTTTTTACCCCATTCGTATCTGTAGTTATGATGAACAATAATCTCAGTTCCTGAAATTTCTTAAGGTCATCTCCTTATCTTTCCGGTATGGATTCATTGCCAGACAGGATGCTGAGAATTTTTTCGAAAGTTTTAGGAGGTGATAATTCAGAGATGCTCTTGACTTTGAACTGCAGTAGCTATACAACGTTTCCCAGAAAATGTGCAAGATATTTACCTTGCTCTCACAATACTTCAGTCTGCTTTTCGGTACTGTGCCAACCAGAATCGAGTAAACCTGGAATACATTTCTGTGATTTTCTTATACACCATATTTAAAAACCATGGCATTTCTACAAGCTATTGGAATGGCTGCAACCCCGTTTGTGATTGTTGTTATAGGGCCGACCCATTGTAATCTGTGACAAGGACGATTATGAGACCATCAAGAACTCCAGCCGGACCATCAAGGTGCCACACTGCGTGGACTGCCTCCAGGGTGTCCTCAGCGTCATTCCCCTGCAGCTGCTGTCCTTCCACCTGGCTGTGCTACGGGGCTATGATGTGAGTGATACAGGCCTCCTCCTCCCTGCCTTGACTGTCCCCTCCACTTGTAGCCCAAGTTCCGTTTCCTAAGATGTGGTGCTTAGATCATTTTCAAGAACATGGCACACTGGAACCATGTATCTGAGGTGTTTTTGCAGATATCCAGCAAAATGTAGAAATCGTATCCCAGAATAAAGCCAGTCAGCAGACATTTTACCCTGCAACTCACAATTGGCAACCCACTGAAGCTAAGCAGGTTTGAGCCTGGTCAGTACCTTGATGGGAGACCTCCTGGGAAAGGCTAAGGTTGCTGTTGGAAGAGGTGTTAATGGGGCCAGCAGGTGGTGCTCACCCTGCAGTCTATGTAGGTCCTAATTCCCCAGTATAGTGACGGGGACATGAAACTGTAAAAAGGCGCTGTCCATCTGATCAGATGTAAAACCGAGGTCCTGACTCTCTGTGGTCATTAAAAATCCCAGGGCGTTTCTTGAAAAGAGTGGGGGTGGCCAAATTTACCATTGGCCCTTACCAATCATGGCCTCCTAATAACTCCCATCTCTGAATTGCACATTGGTGGTGATGGAGGGGAGTCCCTATTACCAGTAAAGTGCTTTGAGTAGAGTGTCCAGAAAGCGGTATATAAGTGTAAGCAATTATTAATTATTATTCATTAGAAATGCCAAGAAAATTCCCTAATCTGTAATAATGCTCTTTCTGAAAAGCAGATTCTGAAAATATCTTGTTTGTGTCAGGAGGCTGTACTGAGGAGGTCGATTCTTATTTAATTTTTGTTTTTGGACAGAAAGTTCCCTTTAAAATGAACAATAAAAAGCCATGTTTTTTCAGTTGATTTGGAACCTCATCATTAATTAGATTTCCACTCTTAAAACATCTCCTGCCAAAGAAAACTCATAGATTAATTTGATTTTCAAACTGTAAGAAAATACTTAACCACTCTTTTAAGATACATTTTCTATGAAAAATAAACATTTTGTTTTGTTCTGACATCGGACAATATTTTTTACAAAGCTGCTAGGTAAAAAAAAAAACAGTTATCTTAAGAAATCTTAACATAACATAAGAAATATAAACTTACTTAGGTTGCATGTGTTACAGAACTACTGTATTATTAACAGGTTTAAATGAAAAAAGCACTCACCAGAGACCTCACACGAGAGTGTAAAGTGAAGTTTGAGCCCTGCTCTCCACAGTGAGATGTTCTCAGTCTCTGCTGTGAAGTGTGGTGTCAAAGAAAGCCCACAAGGTGATCTGCATTCTGGGCCCGTGGCTTCCAGTGCAGAAAGCACAGAGATAACCAAACTGAAGCCAAGATGTACTATACACTCTGAGCCTATGGGTGTTATTAGTGATAACTGCGTTCCTGTTCAGGGTGGCCATAAAGCATTTCAGAATGCCACAATTAAAAAGCTAGCCACAGCTATCTCAATGTCCCAGGACAGTGCCAGCCTGGAGTTACTAGTTGTATTGAGTAATAATTGGCTACACCAAATCTCGGCCATTGATTAGTATATGATTTCCATGTGGGTGGCATATGTCATTAAAGCAACATATGCAGAAACCTCAAGACTGGGCAAAATGCCCATTAAAAATAAATATTCAATCAACCATGTAATGTCTGTGCTCTGTGGATTACATTGAGTTCAGATACAGTACAGTGAAGGTGCTGGGAGAAGATTGATACACTTACTGCTTTTTTGAGGTTAGTGACCATTTTTCCAAGAAGAAAATGTGTTCTAATTCTTTATAAACATCAGGACTAGTTTGTTGCAAGCTTCTCTCAACAAATGATTCAATTTCTAAAAACACTAAGCAGTGATCCAAAACTAGTTGCGTAATTTTGGACTTTTCGGTTTGCTCTGTGGCTCCTGTGGATTGTACCCTTCAATGCAGTACATCAGAGCTCACTGCTTTAGAAATGTCAATCTGTTGACACCAAAGGCTCCACATGTTGCAAAACCCAGTGCAAATGATACCAGGATCACCTCTGAAAGAAGATCAGTGTAACTTCAAATTAAATCAACAAAAAATCCTGACAAGGATCACCAATTACTGAAACGTTGAGAGAAAGGAATCCTTCCCATTTGGCTTGAATAAATATGGTGAAAACATTGGAACTTTGGAACAAGGTTATAGAAGGGTCAGTAAGTACATCTGCTTGAAATGTAGATAAGAGGGTTCCTTTTACTGGGCAGCTGTTTCAGTGACTGCGCACACAGACGTACACACTCAAACAGACATGCATGAACTCTCAGTGGGCACTGGTTCACAGGAGTGTCATCTAACACCTAAAACTGAGGTGCGAGTTAGTCTGATCATGCAGTACGGTATGTAAAGCTGAGAGAGGCCAGTGTGAGGGGTCAAAGCGATTGGGTTAAACAAAGCTTATTCCTAAGATGCTGGTGCTTACATCTTTTGAGCTGCTCTTGGGTACATCTGCAGTCCTTGAAACAAGCTGATCCTGTCTTGTGGAATGACGTATGATACAATGATCAGCGCACACAGAATTATTCCCACCATAGGATTATTATTTCCAATGTCCCTTAAGAAGCAGAGCTACTGTGTCATGGTGTTAATGGAATTGCTAGACAGGGTGAGGATATGATATTGGGGAGTTGTTGTTTTTTACAGCTCAAGGTTAACTGCTTAGATAAGCATCTATCCCCTTAAGTTATAAAAAGCAGACTCCCAACATGTTGAGGCACTGAGAGCACTGGAAGAGTTGAAATGAAACTTTTCATCTGGTCAAATAAGGGTTCAGTGGTATAACTGAGAGTCCAGCTGGAACCAAGACCAGGAGGTGTGAGGGACCGAGAATCCCATTAGACCGTGGTGATGAAGAGTTCATAAATGTAGTTTAACACCTCCATTTGTATGATAGGGTACAGTGATAAACTTCTGGAAACTCATCCTAAAGTGTAGCAAAGCACAGGAAAGCATAATAAAACAATAAATCTGTGGTATAATCATTGCAAACTGTGTAAAGACAACACAAATTCAAGCTCCTTAAATGTTCATATTGATTTAAATCTACTTCTTTGCTCATGTGGTAGAATGAAAAGTGTTTTGCAATGCAATCAGGTGGCTGTTTCTAAGTAATTTCTGTCGATGTTTCAGCCAGTGTGGCTAGATGGTACCGTTGTTTGAGCTGGAGGGCACACAGAGGGGGCGAGTGACTCTTTGCTCCTGGGTATGTGTAGTGGGTGCAGCCCGTTGCTCACCATGTGGTCTTCTTCTCCCTGCAGGTGGACTGCCCCAGAAACCTGGCCAAGTCTGTGACTGTGGAATGAAGCCCTCGGCCTGGAGGGACACGGCTCTACTGACACATCATTCACTCAATAGCAGCTGTAAAAAAGAGAGAAAATTCAATCAAACAAAAACACATTATTTTAGATGAGGTTTCAGATTTTCTATGCGTGTTGTACAGTACCACATCCATTTCTGTGTAGTGTAGTGCTCCCCCAGGTAGTATATGCATTGAATCTTTCCTCTTTCTTCTGCATTGTTCTGTAAAACTGGAGAACCTTTCTGAATCGTGAGCATAGAATTTAATATTTTTTTATTTTATGTCTTTATCAGGTTTGTTGTTGTTCAGACTGGCAAGGTGTGGGACAATTTTGTTACAGACACTTTTAGACCTGTGAAGCAGTTTGCTTTCGGTTACACTACTCATTTGGAGATTGCGTTTCGTAGTTAAATGTGTTTCTGCCTCCACTCTGTACATGAAACATGAAGGAATGGGTGGGTGTTGAGCAAATGTGAAGGAATGTACTATGAATCAATGTATGTAGGCATCTACCCTGGCCTGTTTTAAAACAGAGTACCCCAGTCTGAGCCAAGGGGAGTCCTGAAGCAAGCGTTTCCTGGGGTGGGCTGGGCTCTGAGGCTGTCAGGGCTATAGGCTTTCAATTGGTAAAGGCGTCTTCGCCCTGAAAGCAGACCTAGGATTCAGATTTTAGTGTGTTCTGGGTAGGAGCCATTAGCATAAGAATTTAATCAAAGTTATGGAGCTGTTAGGACCTTCACAGTGTATTGATCCAAGCACTTCATGCCAATTCCCAATGGCTCCTAATGATCTCCTGCCCAGTTACAGTTTTGTCACTTATTCCACTACTCTGTGTAAAGAAGTGCCTCCTGTCTTCAATTTCAAATCCACTTCCATAAATTACTGTAGTTCTTGCTGAAGGTTGTCTTTGCCAGCCCTCTAAGAAGAGCTTGACTCGCATGTCACAGGCTCCTTTTCTCCGCAAGAGTGAACTGTTATCTTGTTTGTACCTTTCAAAAACGTGAACAATCGGGTCCGTTCTCCATCCACATGAAGAAATCTGTAAACCCATGCATCATGCGGGTTGTTATTTTGTATACCAAAGGGGGAAATAATCATCCTTAATTATCTTTCCTATTAAACCTCCCAAAGCTGACTATATGATAAAACCCAGAACACAGCTAGGAGAGAGGGAACAAACTCTTTCCTTTGGACACAAACCGCGAATATTTTTTCCTCCCTCGTGTCTGCATGTTGGTGTTCACGTTTAACGATCCAGATGTAAATGAAAACATGCAATGAATATGTGGGTGTATAAAAGCTAAAGTTAATACTTTTGTTTTCCTTTGGATGTTACTTATGAAGATTTGGGGTTTATTTGGAATTGCAAAAAGCTAATTTTGCACCAGAGCCAAAACATTTTGCAAGTCAAATCATTCCCTTCAGTGCACTCTGTGTGGCATTTGTATGTTCTCCCAGTATTTCTGTGGGTTTCCTCCAGGTGATCTGGTTTCCTCCCACAGTCCAAAGATATGCTGGTAGGTTCTGGAAGAAATTGGCCCTGGTTTCAATATGTGCATGTTTGGTAAATTGCTCGCCTGTCAGGCATGGGTTAAGATTTTATTTAATTTGCTGTGACCCAGCTTAGTTAGCTGAGTAAGAAGCATACTTATACCAGCATCGTCAGAAGGCTAGAATAGGAAACTCAAGGGCAAAGTCCCGGTAGGTCTTACTTACTGGTTTCTGTAGCGTCCTTCAGGCTGCATGTAGGAGCTCAGGAGCTCAGGGCCTGGTAATGATTCTGATCAGGATGCACTGGGAGCAGTTGCTGTGAGTGATCTGCCAAGATTATTTTGCACTGATATTTAGTACAGACTTGAGTATAACAACAAGACCACCCCCTTTCTGAGATGTCACAGTCTTGACACTGTTTTTCCACCTTGACACTCAGAAGGCTTCCTCATCAGAGTCTCTGGTTTTCTCTGGAAGTAGAAATGAAGGAAGAGAGGCTGTCACAAAGCCAGCCCACACCTTGCCGCCCTGTGTGAGATTTTAATGTAGTTGTTGGACCAAATCCCTGTCGCAGAGTTCCTTGTCTTTGTGACACCCCTCCCCCATCGCCCAACTTTCACCCTCCCTCTCAGTGACTCGAATCGTTTGCTGGTTAGGTTCGCATGCAGGAGCGCTTGGAGTGGGGGTACACATTTTAACAGTCTCCTTAACTCACGGGATCTTAAAGACAATTTAAATTAGGCGCTGGGGGAGAAAAAAGGTTTTGCTAATGCAATTGCTAAAGAGGCATGTTCTCTTTGTTACTTTATGTGAATGTTACCTAGTTCTGTAGACACAAGCAGGGTTCTACACGGGCTAGTCAGCCAATTCAGGTGCAGCACAATGAAAACCTGTATTAGGATCATCAGAACGTGGCTCATGCAGATTCATTTTGTGGGTGGTTACTACAGAGCATGGACGTTTGTGTCCCGTGTAAAACAAAATAATGAAACGATATGCACTATCAATTTGTATTTATTGCTTACTTACTTGCCTTTTAAGCAGCAGTCAGCCATCATGAGGCAGCCTGTTTTATTTCTCTCATTTAGTGATGCCGGTGGGTAGCAAAAGGAGTTGGAATGAAACTGGAGAATCAGTTCATATTAACGCACTTGCTCATGCAACGTGTGCAATTGAACTCAACTTTAATATTCTTTTTTCCATTATGGTCTCATTAAGAAAATGCCTCCACTTCAATTCTGTCCAAAGGCAAGCAGATCAGCAGACAATCAAAACTGGAAATAAAGGGGTCTTAGAGATCTGACTGTGCTATTTCTCTCAGTTGAACTTTGACTGCACATCCTACCTGAATTGCATGTGTTGGACCAGTGTAGAAGTCTGCATGCTGCTCTGAAGCTGGCACTGGGGGGGTTTGGCTAGATCTTAAATGCTGTATAGAGGACACTAATTATGCGTAGAACTGGACATAACAAAGGAGTTTTCTCAACCAAAGCTTTTGAATGCTGGTCTGTATCTTACGAAATGGACACGAAAGCCTTGTAGTACATCGAGATGGATGCAGCCTGTTTTGTTTTCACTGGCTGTTTTTAAATAGATCATAATTCCATGTTTAGAAATGTGTTTTCTCCTTTCCAAACTTATGTATGTATGCTGTCCTGACAAATACAGTTCCTTGTAACTGCTAATAGTGGCTTGGGTTGTGTCTTGTGGTTCACCCCTCAGAGAAGAATGTCTATTCAATTGTGACAAGGGAAGTGGTGTTATTTATGGTGAGGGTCGAATTCAATAAAACTGTTGAATTTCTTTCTGTTTTGCCTTTGAGTGATGGGTCCGTCTGTGTGGACAAGTGCAAGCGCATCTCTCTAGCCAACCTGCATCTCTTCCTTGCTTGGTTTTTTAGAAGAGAAAAAAAAATTCTAATACTGCAGATAATATATCTAATAAACTAATATAATCGAAAAGAAACATTCAAGAGCCACATAAGGACTCTTAAACTTGCATCCTGAGGATTTATTTGTTACTTTTCGTACAGTATCGTGGTTTTATCAGCAGGAAAATGGGTTATATAGACATCATTAAAAGCTTGTGACCAAGGAATTTTTTCCCCTCCTTTCCAGAGGCATATCAAATAAAAGGTTGATATTTTGCTGTAGAGCAATATATTTTGAAAATGCCTAAGGTAGTGTGGTAATGCAAGCTTTTAACAATGCTTGGAGAGGGTGGTGTTACAGACAAGGGAGTGTAGGGACAGCAGCCACTTGAGTAGTATGGTTTGAGCCTAAAACTGGGCTGGATAAGACCACTCCAGTTCAAGCATCTCCATGCTTCTGTCTCCCGTGTGCCACAGCTCTCTGTCTCCTTGTTGCCATGCCATACAGTGATTCTTCAACCATGCAAGTCCTTTTTCGCCCCAGGTGTGACCACAGAGTGTTTTGCTCTCGCTGTCATCTAGTCCCCTATTGTCTGAAAAGGACTTTGCACCTCTCCTGTGTTTTATGGTCTTTTTGGTGATGAAGAGGGCATCATCACACAAACTAATAGGCATCATTTCAAAACTCCATTGTGACGAAGTTAATAACGGCAAAAGATGAAATCATGGAATTTGCAGAAGCTCGAAAATTAAAATTGCTAGCGACTCTTGACTAAAACATTAAATTGTGTTAATGCTGTGATTTAAATTGGGTTAAGCTGAATGTTGTAAATGTCATATTGGACAGAGCCACAGTGTTCATCTGTTACACCCTCCACGCCTCTGCAGTGCTGATTCTAAGAAACATCAGTTAATGTTAAATACAGATACATTTCAGATTTTTAAAAAAATGTACAGCATCTAAACATTTTTCAACTCTAACGTTATTTGACGTAAGTGAATTGTCTCATGCTCCCAGAGGTTTTGTGATTTTTTCATTCATTTCTGTGGGATATTTTGGAATGGAAGGCTGCGTTTTTAGACCGGATTCGGCTACATTTCATTTCAAGCCTTTTGAACGAGGCTGGTGAGCTGACGCTTCCTTGCTCCGTCTTGATGATGCAGCACGGTGGTTATTTTTTATTTTCTCGGCTTGGCATGGCATTCAGTCGTCTTTCTCCGCTGGCACCTACTTGTCTTTCAGTTCTGCAGTCTGCCACATCTGGATTTACGGCGGACTGGCTGGTGCACGCACAGCTGCCCAGATGTTCCCCCCCCGATAGGCAGGGCACATGACCCTGAAGTCCAGGGATGGGAGCAAGTTGTGGAATGAAGCAGTAACTGGGAGGAATCCCAGGGAGGCTGTAGGCAGAGATGAATTACAAATGAAGATAGCACAGGGGCTGAATTATTCCTCCTCCCCTGCAGACTTTCAATTTGAGAGAGGAAGTTGAGCATTTTTTCCCCTTTGTGTCGGGGAAAGTCTATTAATAATACAACTGGCAGCTTTATGTAAGTATGCCAGTAAAGAGAAGTAGCAAAACTCTGCCTTTCTAAATCAAAACTAAACCATTGTTATAGGACATACAAAAGGTCTGGTACTAGTAGAAATGTGGATAATGTTATTTAACTACACATTTGTCACAGATCTCACCCAAAACAAAATAATGCTTAATTATATTTATTGTTAATGTATCTTGATTTTCTGCAACTAATTTTCTAATTAACAAGAAAATGTGGTCAATACTGTATAACGGTTTCCATATGCTTGAATCACAGAATCCTTTACAGCTACAAATATGTGAAATCAAGTCATCACAAGCTCATGAGCACACACAGGTCTTCAAAATACTGTATGGCTGAAGGAAAAAAAAAATCTATGAAGAATTAAAAATGTTACCCTTCTGACCACAGCTTAATGATACTCGAATCTCTTCAGAAACCTAACATAGCTTGGTAATTTAATTTTGAGATTTTTTTACAATGTAAACACAGAAATGCAGTTCTTCGTAACATAAAAGGTCATTTTTCTTTTTTTTTTCTTAATGCATAAAACATGTTTTTTTTTTTCTGATTCAAAGAGAGACAGACTTTTAACACTTGACTGGGTTCGTTTCTGGGGCCGTGTGAGGTGAGGATGAGATCGCTGTAGCCGAGCCCTGGACTGCTTGGTGTTCACAACTCGGTGAAATGTGCTGCTCAGCAGGTTCAGCTCTGACAGTAGTGGAGGAAGCCCCTGCAACTACAGTCCTCCTAAATAAATTCCAGTCAATTCAAAAATACTTTTCTTACAGTTGAACATTTAGTGTCCACTTCTGTTCATAGGATTAGAATGGGATTTTTAGAATAAGCTTTTAAGAAACTAAAACATGGATTTGTTATAAAAAAAACAACACAGAAGCAAGGAAGCAGTTGTACGGTATCTTGTTCACGTTCCTCCTGTTCATAGGAAAATGTAATGTGATACGGAGCCACCATTGTGTCCTCCTTTTACTAAGCAATCTGTGTGGGTTGCCTGATACAGACAGATGTACTATTGTCTTGCCCAAGTTAATTAAAATATGTGATTATCCCTTTAAGTGCTGTACATTGCAGTGAAAATGGACACATTAGTATCTGGTACTGTGTTTTATTATTTTTAAGGGAATAGTACCTCTTCTGTTTCAGATAAGGAATACAATCTGGGCATTTGGAAATTAATGTCTTGTCTAGAGTTGACCCTGTCTGTTGGATTCTGGGGTGATCACGTATGTATACTGTAGTTCAGGTGGGTAGCTGCGTCAGCATGCGTAGGCTGCAAAGGAACAAGTAATAGGTTTATTCCATGCTGAAAAAAAGAAGAAGGGAAGAAAGAAGGAAAGAAGAAGAAAGAGAACACTCTTTCTTCTTTTTTTCAGCATGGAATAAACCTATTACTTGTTCCTATGTATACTGTAGCAAGCCAATAACCTGTTTCTCTTTGACAAGGAATGTTCCGGTTGTTGATCACCTATCTATTAATTTCGGTTTGCTTGTGCTGGAGAGAAAAGGAGAAAGTCTGTTTTCTTGCTGATCGCCAGCATTTCTGCAAGCAGGGTGTTGTTCATAAGAGCAGCCATCCCAGAGGTCTGGATCATGAAGCTTTATTGCGGTTGAAGTCCAAGTATCTGTTACTGTCCAACAATGACAGCACTGAAAGCTGTGTGCGAGAATGACTTCTCTCTGAAGGATGTTCAAACTCTTATTTAAAAAAAAATAGCAATTGCAGATGTTCACACATGGAGAAAGGAGATTTCATTTTATTTTACTTACAGAAACATTATTAGTTTGTTTTTTCTGTTGTTGTGTTTCAATTGAAGGTGGTGTGTTGTTTCATCCAGTTATTTATAAAAATCCCTCCCTCCTTGTGTCCTTGCTGACAGTGCTGTGGCTGGTGTGATGCAAGGCCAGAGTGATCTGATTGCTGTTATTTTAATTCACTCAAATTTAATTTAATAAAAGTCACTAGAATTCGCTAAATTCTGAAAAGCATTCTCCAAGCTCTCTGAAAGGAAGTTCAAGGTGGCTGCAAGTCAGATGGTGTCTGTTTTTTTTCTTTTGATTTGAAGCTTGCCAGGGCAGCACTGGTGGGGTGTATGCTGCCCCCTGCTTGAGCTGTGTTCATAGTGAAGGAGTGGAAATGAAATCAGCAGTAAGTATGGCACATGTGTGAAGATTGTCTGCAGTTTCATGAGCAATAATGGCCTGTTTTAGATTTCCTTTTTCATACCTGCTCAACGTACAGTCCCCAGTCTGTGATTTACCCCTCATGCCACAAGTGGTTTGGGAATATATCCCTTGTTTTCCGAGGGACACCACCAGGATGATGTGGACTGGGATATGGGCACCATCCCAGCTGTCACAATGTTAAAGTTATC
Organism: Lepisosteus platostomus; assembly: GCF_059453375.1. Taxonomy (NCBI): domain Eukaryota; kingdom Metazoa; phylum Chordata; class Actinopteri; order Semionotiformes; family Lepisosteidae; genus Lepisosteus; species Lepisosteus platostomus. The sequence goes on from NC_142613.1 coordinate 6,308,875, forward strand.
ATGAAATCTTTTTTTGCAGCATACAGTATATGTACATTGGGCAAAGGCACCTCCTCTATTTGGAGAGGTTTTAAAGGCCTGTAACAAGTAGACCTTGGAGATCTATAAAAGTCCACATTCTTCAAGAGCAGCAATAAAGACAGGAATTTCTGAGCAGTCACTACCTGTAAACACACACATTACTCTTTACTGTACTGTGAACTCCAAGGCATGATCCTGCAGCAAAGAGGAGGCCCCCACTGTTCCATTGAATTCCATGTTTCAGGTTTAACCAATTAAAGATATTGCCTGCCATGTTATTGCCATCTGGGTGATGCAGTTGATAGTATTTTTTTTAGCATCCAAAAAACATCACTTAGACCAACTCATTTACCAAGTACTTAGGAAAGTGATGCATGCCAGTTTAATTTGTACGATGCCTCAGGACAAACTATTCAAAAATGTGGAAAATGTCAAGCCTGCCTGTGGAAATATGAGTCTAGCGGGGTTCCTGGAGGTTTTTCTGAAGACCAGCAGCCAAGTGTCTGAAATAATGGCTTTGACTATGAAGTGGCTGAGCGCCAGCTTCCCTCACCAAGTCTGTGGATCCTTCATGTGGCTCTCTGTGCTGCGTACTCTGTGCTGCGTTTGTCTCTGCATTTCCCTTTTCTTCTACCAATCCATAGAACATGCAGCAGGGGGCTCCACTGGGGACACCTCAGAGCTCCGAGCTCCTGTTCAGGAGAATCCAATAACCGATTATCGGCTAGTTCAAAGTCCTTGTTGGTTTAGTTTTCGCACAGCTCATAACTTTGAAGTGCAGTCGCAGTGTTCGACTCTGGGCTCCTTTGACAGCAAGAGAAGAAAAGTCTTTAAGGCAAGTGTTCAGAGTGAGACAGGAATCAAGTGTGATTCTCAGTGTCGTTCTTTAATAGGCACACAGTTTGCATAATTATAAAGCATGCAACGGACAAAGCAAAATGTCTCAAATGCAACATGATAGGTGAAGGTGAAAATTAAGTCAAGAGTGTCTAACTTTGTGTTAGTAAATGGTCCCAATTCTGTTAAAGGCAAACGAGGTTTCTGAAACAGCAGTAGTAAACCTCAGGACTAGCAGTCCACACCATCGCAAAACTTATAGGACTTTGAATCTCATAATAATTTATGAATTGATCCTGATTGGTTACTTAATCCTGGGTCTGAATTTCCCTTTTGAGTTTGCTCACCTTTGACTAGGTTGACTAGTTTTGACTCTTTTGCTCCCGACAAGTCAAATAGCAGTTAGGACTTTGACATTACTTTTGCCCTGACTGGGCATGTCCACTTATGTTTTGTTAATGATAGCCACTTAGGAATTAATGCAGATGTCCTTGACAATTCCTGGGCCTGCTTGTCATTAACATCAGCCTCGGTGATTGCTGTGCTGTGGCAGTGTCCCTTGTCTACAAATGACATCACAGCCATCTGCTGCACCTTCTAGCATTTAAACACAAAATCAACACACTGTCCTTCTACTGTTCACACCATGTGCACACATTTGACATCCAGCCCCTGCAGGTGTGCTGCCATTTCAGGCTTATTCGCTGAGGAGATGCTTTAACTGAAAGCAACTAATGATGATCGGAGGGGATGAAGGAGCACCGATTATGCTATTGCAGGGTTGGTGACAAATCGTTTTGCATCTCATCCAAAAGGATCTAATGTAACGAGAACTAACTAAATGCTGCTCAGTATAACACGTTGAGAGCTGGACTAAGCTGGGAAACCATGTGCCTTACCAATTCTCCACCACCTGTATTGGAATTTACCATTATATGCCTTTTATTACTGTGTTAAAGGCTTCTGGCATAAAGTTTCTATTTTTAATGTAACTGGAGGCAAGTAGAGAAGATGGAAGCAGGTATTGAAATATGTTGCATCCTTTGTTTCCTGTGATTTGTTTCTTATGCTTTAATTCCCATGATCCTGCTTTCCAGGAAAATGGGAATTCATAGTTTGATTGCTCATTTTGCAATACATATTAGCAGGGACAGTGCAGGGGGGAAATAAATCAGCAACCTTTGTATGTTTGGAAAGTCATTTTTGCTGGAAAATCTGGCTAGCAAATCCAAAATGTCAACAGGGGACTGTCAAAATGTGCATGTATTGAATGAGAAATTAAATAAAGAAAAACAAACAATAGGATCATATCAAGTTTCCTGTGGAAAATAACCCAGCTATGTCTTTAAATTAGTAGCAAGCTGCAAGGATTTTACTGTTGTGTTTTGGCTGTATGCGTTATGTGTGATGGTCTGCTAAAAACATTTCAGTTTCTTTCTTTGTCCGAGGATTGCATTTGTTACGGAATACTTTTTAGTTTTCTTAGCTATAATAAATTCAGTCTCGGCTCAGATTTGAAAGAGAAAATATTTTTTTGCAAAGGAAATGCTTTTGGTTTCCCGACTCTTATAGGACAATTGTATGAACAAGCCTTTTCTTCTTTAAACTGAATTTTTAAAGCATAGAACCTGCAGTATTTTCTCCTCTTGAACTCTGATTTGGAACGGTCGGAAGCTGATTAGTGTGCTGTGTTTTTGTCCTAGATATGCACAACCTCTGGCACAGAGACATTCTGCAATATTAGATTTCAAAATCAAATTTACACTTAATTTCATTAAGCCTTCCAGTTAGCATTACACTTGACACAAACACTTATTCTTATTGACTGTGACCCAGAGAGATCCTATAAGATTTACTGCTGAAGTGACTTCTTGGATGAGGTCAGTCACTGGGACTGATTGGACCCTGTTGTCTCTGGGCTATAGTACTCATTCTGCACTCTGGGGCAAAGGCTTCTTCAAGGTTTTAAAATATGGATTCTTTTTCAGAGTAGTTCTATGCACTTTAATATGCACTGAGGGATAGGGATCACTATTTTCTTTAATTATTACATGCTCTTTTTTGTACTGACCTTCCTGATGTTTCACCTGTGTAAGGTGAACAGTGTATAACTAGGGGGCAAGAAAGTGAGAGGGCCCAGCTGGGAGTAACTCATACAGTAAATCAACAAAACAAAACTAATCTGCCTAAAATTCTCTGCCTAGACCTCATTTTGTGTGCACATGTATCACTGTTGGAACTTTAATTTGTCTGGGTTCCGTATGCTTGTGTCCATACAGTATTTGGATTTTTATTACAAGTGCAAAAACGTTACTGCCGAGAGAGGGGCTATTGCACAAATTCTTATGCACACCATGATTCCATGCCGTGGGTCTCCAACCCCAAGCCTCGTTAGTTTCATACTGTAGGTCACCTGTTTTTGAAGATTGGCAACACCTGTAAGAAACAGTATTGATTAATCGAGCAAATAATTTGTGCTATTAAGAAAACTGGTTCTTGAGGGCAGAAGAGTACTTAAATGTTTTTCCAAATTCCTTAAATACTTGTTTAATCGATCACAATCACATTGTTCCTTGTAATTAGAAAATGGTTATTTAACGATGACCTACAAAACCCGCATTAGGGCATTCCAGCTCAAATACCATCACTCACTTAAAGGTGAATGAAACTGGTCATCATTATCATTATATCAAATTGAAAGGTCATTGGCCTGTGACACATGATGCTAAAAGTCTGTTTTTTCAACTCACAGAACCTAAGTTTTACATGTCATCTGAAGAATAACATATCAACGAGGGCTACCTGTGATTGGAACAGACTGAATACTTGGTATCTAAGCAGCTGCTTAGCACTGTTTGAGAGATTAAGGCATTCCTGTCTTGGTGACAGGATAGGAAAAAGGCATCAAATCTGCCAGCTCATATCTTACTTTTTCTCTTTTGGACTCTCTAGGCTGATGCTGTTTTTTCACTCTTAGAGGTAGTGGGCTGTGCAGCTGCACTTTCAGACCTCAGAAATGTAGGCTGGATCCCTGTAAGAGTAGCTTTATTGATATTTATTTTCACCGTGCGCAAATATCCCTCTGCATTTCTCTTCACAATATCCATATCCCACGCAGACTCCACTGCCCAATGTGAGATTATTCTGCCCTGCAGATACCCCCCAAAATAACACAATTGTGCCCAGAAATGTCATAACATTTACAGAAGCAAGAACAGCCCTATGTGTGTGGAGTTTACAGATAGGAACAGGAGAGAGAGATTGCTATGTGCTTCTGCAACTTTTTTGGTTTAGTTTTTGTAACTGTCATTGGTACTCCTACCTGTAGGACTCTGGACTGGAATTCTGGGATTCCTGCAGAAGTGAAGGACTGTACAAGAAAAGCATCAGGCGAGGGAAACAGTATATTAAGGGATCTGGAAGCATGGTCAATGCATGCACTGCTTTGATGGCTGTGATGTCTTAACCTGTGCTTTGCTGTGAATTCTCCCCTGCTGCAGTCATGCACCGCAATCGGGAGAGATGCTTGCTTGGAGCACATGTTGGGTCTGTTAAACCCAGGCGTCGCTGGCTCAAGCCAACTTGTGTCACTGGGGCGATTTATAACAGGGATTTCCCAAGAAGTGGTGCACAATTGAGCGAGCGTCACGAGAGGGGTGTCCTTAGAGGGGTCAGCCCAGCTTTCTATGTACTTGTTGCACAACAGTAACTCTCGGGACGCGCTTGGCACCTGCTCTTCCAGTCAGTACTTACTCTATTCCAAGGCACTGTGCAACCACAAGTGTGACAAACAATGGCTCTAACAAGTCTTTGTTAGTTTTGCCTTGTCCAACCCAGGTCTTTCCCCTCTGTCCTTCATGGTCTTCCAAGATTCTGCGATTTCCAAATTTGTACTTCAAAAACATGTGAGAGGTGTTGTAACCCTTCCTCCCCGGACTCTCTCACACACATAGTGGCCCTATTATAATAAGCACACTTTAATAGAATAATATCTAACATATAACATTTAACACACCCGAAGAAGGCTCCACAGCTAAAACGTTGTTTCTTTTCTTTTCAGCATGGAATAAACCTTTACCTGTTCCTAATATCTAACATTGCTGTTATTAGAACTAAGATAATGGAAGTAATTCTCTTTATTAAGCAGCCTTCACCTAAGCGTAGCAATGATGTATCTTTCTGGTTTTCACTTCTTATGTTGTAGTAGGACACTAAAGACATATTTACAACTCATTTTTAAGCCTATGTAAAGCCATGTTGAACACTGTCTGGATCAATTTCATGCATCAGACTATATATTCCTCACACTAAGTAAATATTGCTCTACGAAGGTGTCATATCCTGGTATGCTAAATATGAGCAGCACAAATGGGGATCAGTTTTTTCATGTCTTTTTCCTGCTTCTGAAAGATCTGCATTCACTTTTTATTTGCATATTTAAAAAGGGTCACTTTTGATGCTTCAGCTGCATCTTGACCTGTAGGGAACTCGTCACAGAGCTGATTCGTATTTAGGATTTCCTACATTTATAGATTCTGTCATGTTTTAAAGGCTGGAGAAACAGGTCTCTCTTTCTCAGGAAGGCCAGTGGGTTCCAGCTTTACATTATCAGGAAAGGAATGGAACCACAAGACACCTCAATATGCAGAAGTACAGGAAAGTCATACTGCACTTTGGTTTGGTAGTAAATTGTTTAGTTTGGAAGTCAAAAAAAGCATAAGAATGTAAGAATGCTTACAAATGTTAGATGGCCATTTGGCCCACCCAGCCTGTTGTTTTTTTGCCTCTAATGGATTTCATCCTGCTGTTTCTTGAAAAAAGTCTATTCTAGCCCCATGCCTGGTAGAGAATTCACATTGGCAAAAACGTCAGATCACTTTACATAAACCTCCACTGGCCAGTTTTGCATTATTAAACTTTTCTTCCACTGGCTTCTACAGCTATTTTTCTACAGCAGGAAAGTACAAATAGTATTATTATGATTATGATTATTATTATTTTATTATTAGATTTAGCAGACACTTTTATACAACACTTTCTTTCTGTTGACCTTCAGCCCGACATCCAGCAGGTCCTGAATTGCTGGCAGAATTGCAAATTAATTCTTTGCACGGTTCAAGATTTGTTTTTTAAATGCCAACAGAAATGGGCTTGTGGATTGAGATAAGAGCCCTAAAAATGATCGCAGAATTTTCAGAAAAATCAGCAACAGTGTCTGCGGCTCTTTCCACAGTATTGCAAGCAATCGTGCTCAATGTGCAACATTAGATGGTTATTTTTTAACCTTAAACCTGTGCTGAGTAGTTTAAAGAGTGTAATAGAAGATGGAAAGTGGAATATTCTATGGTTGAGGTCATAATATTTTGGCTTCTGACCGACTTTAACCCTGGACCTTTTACGAAACGGCCCATTCCAAAGAGCGTAAGCCTTCGAAGAGAAACATTAGCTGCGAGCCGTCCTTGAAACATTCGTTGCCCCACTTTTACAGTCCACCAGCAATTAACTGAAAGCCTCAGATTATGTCATATACAATTAATACTGGCGCATGGTCATGACTGCCAGCCCAGATTTCCTGAGGATTAGAAGATCACTAATATTTTCCATGATACCTCACTCCACTTGTATTTGACATAATTCAATGTATAGCCATCTGGAGGCACTTATTGTGAGCCACACTGGCTTGGAGAGAGCATGCAAATTGTGAATTATCCGGCTTTTTTCTGCACAAGTCGATGTTCTCCAGCAGTCTTTACTATATGCTCCTTTTTGTCACTCCCTTGAGCTTGGCTATAAAACTGTCCCTTCATACAAAATAAAAGGGTTAGTTTCTAGTACTCGTAGTTGCTTTTAACATTATTTCTTACTTGTCTTATAATAGTCATTATAATAATTTTATAGCCCCGCCTTGAATGCATTGCTTGCCAGGATAGTCTCCATCTCCTCTGCAACCCAAAATTGGATCAAGCAGTTAGAAAATGGATGGATTATTTCACGAAAGCTGAAACAGTTGCTCCAAGATCAATGCCACTCTGTGAGAAATGGACACATCTCAGTATTGCACTCCTCAAGTATTTCAAGGGGCACATTTCGGCGTGTGGCGACACCAATTTCTGTCCCAGTCTGACTCCCCTATAATAAAGAGAGAATGTGCACTGACACATTTCTAAAATCTTTCTGGAAAATAGCAAAGGTTAGCAAAATGAGGAGCACCTGTATTGAAGAGTGCAATATATTTCAATCCTTGCAGGGATTGAAATTGAAAATGGAAACGTTTTGAAAAAATGAACAATGAAACATTTTTTTTTCAAAACTACCTCTTCAAAGATTAAGTGATTTGAAAATAAGCTTAAGAACAGTTTTTCGGTATCTTGGCTATTTGACTATTGCCCATATGCTCTTTCCTTCCCATTAGTTCCCATTTACAAGCCACTACTGAACTATAAAGTTCTTGGCAAAGGGTTCTTCGCCTTGTTGTAGTATGTAACATTTCAAAGAAAAAATGCCTGTCGTCTGACCTGCATTATATTTTTAGTTTCTTTGCGAAATGACACATCCTGCATTTGCTGTCTGTTTTAGTGGAGTTGTCTCTGATTAGCCCTGAATGACATCTCCAGCAAACATACCTTCTAAAAAGACGTCTTGAAGCAGGTTGTTAGGAGCCTGTCAATCACAATAAGGAGAGTAATTTTGTGCCGATAACATATGGGATTGTTCTCAGTTGTGTGATGCCTTGATCCATCTAAGTAACAGTTATTTTCACTTGCTTTTCATATATCTTCAGATATAGTATTTAATAATCCATCTGCAAAGTAGGTAAACACCACAAAAAACACCTTCACTCATTATACTACCAACAAACTGTGGGTGTATCTGATACAGGGCCATTCCCACTGTGAGTGGGCCTGATTCAGAGTCATTTGCACTATGGGCATGTCTGGTACAGAACCATGCCTCATGTGGGCGTGTCTGAAATAGGGTCATTCCCACAGTGGGTGGGTCTGTTACAGTGTCTTCCCCACTGTGGGAGTGTCCAGTACAGGGTCTTCCCCACTGAGGGCGTGTCCAGTACAGGGTCATTCTCATTATGGGCATGTCTGGTACAGGGTCATTCCCAATACAGAGTCATTCCCACCTGTGTCAGTCTTCAGCTGATAATAATAATAATTGCTTACACTTATATAGCGCTTTTCTGGACACTCCACTCAAAGGATGGGGACTCCCCTCCACCACCACCAATGTGTAGCATCCACCTGGATGATGCGACGGCAGCCATAGTGCGCCAGAACGCTCACCACACATCAGCTATCAGCGGGGAGGAGAGCAGAGTAATGTAGCCAATTCGTAGAGGGGGAGTATTAGGAGGCCATGATTGGTAAGGGCCAATTGGAAATTTGGCCAGGACACCGGGGTTACACCCCTACTCTTTTCGAGAAACACCCTGGGATTTTTAATGACCACAGAGAGTCAGGACCTCGGTTTTACATCTCATCCAAAGGACGGCGCCTGTTTACAGTATAGTGTCCCCATCACTATACTGGGGCATTAGGACCCACATGGACCACAGGGTGAGCGCCCCCTGCTGGCCCCACTAACACCTCTTCCAGCAGCAACCTTAGTTTTTCCCAGGAGGTCTCCCATCCAGGTACTGACCAGGCTCACACCTGCTTAGCTTCAGTGGGTTGCCAGTTGTGAGTTGCAGGGTGATATGGCTGCTGATACGCTAGTAATAGCTGTTTAGTCTGAAATAATTGCATCTTGAGGAGAGGCTACATACTATTCTGTATACAAGTGATCCTTGAATTAGAGCATGTCTGACATACAGGAATAAAAGAAAGAAAATTAAATAAAAGTCTAAACAAACAAGCAGGTTAATTAAATCATCAGTCAGCACTGGAAAATTAGAGATCAGCTGGTATGAAAAATAAAAGATACGGTGTTACTTCAGGACCAGAGTAGAGAACTCCTGGTCTTGAAAAACCTTTTCTATTTCAGACCTAGGTGGAGTAGAGGGCTGCTCATTATTTTCTAGTGGTTGTAGAAGCATTGTCGAATGAAAATTACACAGGTGGTGTTCATAATAAAATTAACATTTAATTGTATTGTATTTTTTTAACAATTAATTATTTGATAAATTATTAATAAAATTAAAATAAAATAAAGCTTTAATAATAATAATATTATGCCAACTGCGTAGTTTTATTATTAAGGGTTCATTGTAAAAAGGAGGGCATTGGCTGATACCCAAGGGCAATATCACTGAGAACTGTGTCCACATGATTCAGGGTTCAGGATTCAACGAGGAGCAACCAGCAATAAAAGAACAGAAGAAAAGAACCCAACAGGAGTTGGTTCAGGCGAACGCTGTGCACCAGACTCTCAGCTCACAGCTGTTAATCTTGCGCCAGGTTTATCCTGCGAAATCTGCTGACTGTCTGGTCTCTCTGCAAGCCTCTTCTTTTCTTTCTCTTTGCTATCTTTTTCTGTCTCAGAAACTGGTCTCCATTTGTCTGCTTTCATTAATCTCTCCCTGGAATTTTTAAATCCCACGTTAAAGCTTAGCTATTCTAATACACGAAGAAAACTGTAATCCTTCTGTATGAAGGCATCTGGTTGAAAGAGAAATATTATCAATAGAACTACAACAGATCTGCTATACTGTATGTAGCCACATTTTTACTGTTCATATACTGTAGATTTTACACTACAGTTTAATGCTCTTACACAAAGTGCTGTCTTTACATCACAAACGACTTAACAGTATGCACAGTTTTATATACATTATATGTTTCAAGAGAGTATTTATGACTGCAAAGGAACAGATAAAGGTTTATTCCATGCTGAAAGCCAAAGAATAGAGACACAACGTTTTGGCTGTGGAGCCTTCTTCAACCTGAAGACAACTCGACACACCTGAGGAAGGCTCCAAGCCAATTCAGGGTCACAGAAGAGACAGGCAAAGGGTGATGGGCGCAAGGCAGGGTACACCCTGGACGTGACGCCAGTCCATTACAGGGAGCGCACAGTCTCGTACACACTCGCACCATGACCAATTTTTCCCAGGAGCCAATTAACCTACCAGTATAACTTTGGACTGTGGGAGGAATCTGGAGCACCCAGAGGAAACCCACATAAACACGATTTCCTCCCACAATCCCAAAACATACTGGTAAGTTCTTATCGTGTAATTTATCTGCCAGCTGTGTAGTTTTGTATTGCAAGATGGAGCAATTTATCAATAAGATTTTGTACAATATTTTCTGCAGTGCATTATCTTACAGATCTGAGTGTTCCTTTTATTTTGAAGCTGTGCAATACAAATTCTCTTTTTAAAACATTTTGTTTTCCTGGGCAGCCTTACTGTACTGTACATCGGAGAATCTGAAAGTTTCCTGAGAAGAAGACCTAAACCTCTATAAAGTGAATGGCATAGTACATACAGCCTTACAGGTAACTGGAGTTGAAGAAACAATTTTGGGGGTTGAATTTTTGGGTTGTTCTTTTCTTTCCCCTCCTGTCCCATGGCCTGGGGGTGGGAAGCAGAGCTACACCTGATTCACAGGTTTTGAGAGTTGAGATTTTAACCATGTGAAACAATTCTTACCTATTTGGTAGCTTTGAGCTTTTCTGCAGCTGCTGTCAAGGAGCCAGAGACCACAATATGGTTTTGGATTTTTCCTGGTGATTTGTTTTTAATATTTTGAGAAGAATCCTGTTAGGACCTTGTAACAATCAGCCTATTAAAAAATTGCTAGAGGCGATACCTGATACAGAGAAAACTTTTGATTCTGAATTGACAAAAGATACTGCAAAACATTTAGAACAAGTTCCTTTCATCTGCAGAACTGCCCTTCTGCTTGAAACTTGCAGAGGATTACTGGAGAATCTATCCTCTAGTGCTGGTCTTAACGTCACACTTTGGGCTGACTTCCTTAGGCTCATTCATGATTTTGTATCAGCTCATTAAATTTCCTCGAATGTGTTTGTTCTTTGTTATGCTTTGTGACAGGCTGAAAAGATTTAGTACCGTTATCTTGATTGGATGTCTGATAAGGACATGAAATACTTACACTGACTAGACCCTTTTTTATAGCATTACTCTGTCAGATGGTTTTCCCACACTCTGGAAATGATACATTGTTTTTCATCAGGAAAAAGTAGAATATATAAATTCATACAACCCCCTTCTGATCCTTCAAAATACACACATACAGTGAAAAAGAGAATTCGCAAGGATCAGTAAACAGGTTCAGGGTTTACTTATAGAATCTTTAATATAAAGCAATGGTTACATAGGAAGTGAGGGGGTACTATACATCGTGATATAGTACAGAAAGAGGTTCAGCTTGGTTTACACAGCTCTTTCTGGGCCCCAGCAGTCTGAAACAGTACTTTTTTTAATTTTTTCAAAAACATACTTCAACACCGAAATGGGAAACAAAACCGTTTGGGAGCAATACAACGAATTGATTAAATTAACTCAAACCTTCAGTACTTGATATAGATTTAAATAATTTGAAGAAAAAAAAACTAATTACTTTTATGTTGTTCTTTCCAGGCCTTTTCCATAATACAGAGCAACACTCAGTGGCAAGATACACTGGATTGATTAGTGTTGTCTCTTTAAGAGTTACCGTATACATTTTGAAGTTCTGGAAAGTGTATACTGTATCTTACTCCTGTTCTTGTTGTGCTACACTTGCTTCCAGTGAATTACCAACATTTACAATATTTTAACTGTAAGGCAAAGAAGGAAATTCAAGGCAGTGTTTCAAATAACATCCATCCTTCCTGATGTCCTACCACAGTTCTCAAGATGATCAAGATATATAACAACAGGAAAGAATGCATTCAGCATTGTTTCTACAGGTCATATACAGTAGTTACTTGTAATTTCAAAGTATTAAAATATAGGACATCTGTCTTAATTATAATTGGAGTACTTTTTAGCATTTACAAAATTTGAAAATATTTATTTTGTTATATAGTTTTTGAGTCTTTCATTTGAAATATTTAAGGACTGGGAAGGCTCTATGGTTACGCTGTTCTTTTCTCCTGGAAATATGACGACTCATATGTGCTGTAGTTGCTAGAGGTAAAGATGCTTATTGTGAAAGGTTTTTAAAATTTGGAACTTTTATACAGAAAGCAGGGTGAATGTTACATTCAGGCAAAAGTTACAGAGCAAACTTTAAAACTTAGAATATTAGAATAAACCGATTCATGCCTCCTAATTTTGTAAATACTTTGGGATTTTCCAGTAAAGAGAAAAAGTGAAAGTGCTTTTGATACTGAAAGAGACAGGGTGATATAGGAACAAAATGTGAAAATGAAGATATCTAGTCTGTCACTGTACAGTGACACTAATTTAGCACATATTTACTGTTGACAGCTATTGTCAAGTTCAGACAGCAGAATATGGCATAAGCTGTGACTTACCAGCACAGGTGTAAACAGCCATGCAGTAAGGAGTTCGCAATAGACTATGATTTTTTGTTGTTTTTTTTAAAAAGCATTTTTGCACAACTTTTTTGTGGTATCCCACTTCCCTTTTAAAGGGGGGGGACAACAAGCCTTTCTGGTTTGAATTAAGCTTCATCTTGAGACATTAAAATCTAGCTGTCCCAGCAGGGTGAAATGAGAAAGATGTCATTTGGAAATGATCAAAGTCAAGACTGCCGAACGACACAGGCGGAAATGTGAGTGTATGTGTGTAGCCATGAGAGGAAACGCTGGTTAGTCCTGCTGCTTGATATACAATTAAATGCTGCTTTATAATGGCTGCTTTAGGGATAGGAATGCCCAGGGGTTAGGTATGATTAAATACAAAACAAAATCAAAGAACTGTATTTTTTCCCCCTTAATTTTCTCGGGGCGATTTCTGTGTGATTTTAACTTTTATAGTGCTGTGGGAGACTCTGTGATTATCCCAACGCTGTTTGACTCCCTTGTTTGACAAACCTCTAACCCACGCTGACTGCTCAGCACATTGCTGTCAGGGCTGATACAGAAAATGCCTGCTATCCAGAAAGGGGCAAGAGACACAAACATCCCAGTACCAGCACATCGGGTTTGGACTCGGAACGAAGATCTGTTTCTGCAATGACTTCTGGTCACTTGGAGGGATCTTGCCACTCAGCCCAAAGCTATTCCAGCCTACTCCATTGCAGTATTTTAGAGCAACCAGCTCATCTTTGATAATTAGCAGGATCAATAGATCAATTAAGATGTTGGTGGTGTAAAAGTTCTGTAATGGAGTAGATGGGCTCCCGGTTTTATAGCACCGCTAGGAGTATAGAGGAGGCTCACTAGTTCACGGCAAGCATTTTCTAAAGTGTTGTTTGTTGCACATATCTTATTTTAGTGATTTATTACAAGACAAGTTATTTAACTAATGCAGCCAAAGTAGATTTGCACACACAATACAAAGCACCACTGACAGCAAAGAGAGAAATGTAAGATAGAAATAAACATGCACCAAGAAGAGAGGAAAGGAAAATGGATATTTGTATAAAATGCCTTTTAATCCTTCCCTTTTTTTAACATTCCTAACTGGTTTCTCTTTATGATTCTGCAGATTAGTTTCTTGCTTGTTTTTTTAAACAAGCTACCATATCCACAGTATAAAACATCTGCATGATTGGAGAAGTCAAGTTTTTTTAACCCCTCAAAGGTTCTGTCTTTTGCAGTATAATGACAAGTACCTCTTTGGCATCTAACGAGGTTTAACACCACCAGGTTTCAGTCACCCTGCAGAAATGCCGAAATTCTAGGTGCTGGTTTTCTTAAGGTTTCGTTCATATAACATCATGGGGTATGTAAGCTGTGTAAACCAAACTTTCGTCACCACCAACTCCCAGATAGTTGTACCGTACGTGTTTTAAAAAAAACTGACTAAAGAAAGTAACCAAAACAACAATAACAATAACAACAACAAAAGACGTGTTTTAAACAAGCACAGCTTGATACAACAATAAAAATTGCCATGTGATACCATTGGCTTTACAATAATTTATAACATTGAAGACAATCAAGATGACAGACCCCAGCCCTACTGAACCTGGCAGAGTGGATCGATTCTGTGGTTAGCATGTGGTAAAATATATACAGCTATACACCCTTCACAACAGATCACTCAAACTCCTGGCTGTTACCATTTATTGCAATCAATCTTTAAATACGGAGCGAGTTGAAACAAACGCTCTTGGGAGTTTGTGATTGGAACACAAATAAGGGTGACCCCCTGCTTTGATCATGATTAACACTAATCAACAAAGTGATTAGTTATTTAAAGGAAAAAGTCGAGGAATGATAAGGTACAGTATATATAATATATAAAAGGGTTCATTAAATGCTATAACTTGAACACACACAAAGAAGAGAAATACCACATACATACATAAAAAAACACATTCTGATTCTGCACATGCTCAACCTTCTGAAAAACGTTTGGCTTTTTCTCTGATCTTCATTTTCATCACTGTCCCCTCCCTTTTACCAGAACAATTCCATCACGGATGCAAACAGCCCTTCCTTCTACACTTCGGCGGTTTCTATTAAAGAAATTTTGGCAACTCAAAGGCGTGGCTGGGATCAGCAGCGCATTTCCAGTTCATGCGACGTGTGTCTTATCCCTATGTCTTGCACAGGAAATTGTGTCCCTGCTCTGACTGCGCTTTTATCCATGCCCTCTAGAATGTGTTCTAGATCCAGACCATCATAATAAAAAAAAAACTTAAGAAAAGAATTCTTAAAGCTGGGAGTGTGATAAAGGATGTGTAAAAAGATTTCACAACTCAACAATTTTCAAGTTAGTTCCTTTACAGCTGTGCTGTGTTTTGACAGCTCAAGACTTGAAGGCTTGCATATGCATTTATTTGCTTGACCATGCATCTCAATCCCAGTTCATGTCTACTGCCTCTCCCTTTTCTTTCATTAGTGCATTTTTAAACGGACTGCTATTGTACCCAAACCTTTGCATTGAATAAGACACCTTTCCAGCAAAACATCAGCTCTCGCATCACCATAAGAATCTGCACTTCTACTCTCCCGGGTTAGGAACCAAGAGTCCTGCACTTTTCCTGTTGCATGCCCTCTTGTAACTATACTTCAGCATTCTGTGTTGAAGTTTGTGCCAAAGCGCTTTGCCATGTTAGGCAACTTGAAGTCAAACAAGTGCTGAATGGTTGAAAGGGGAAACAACTCAGTGTTGCTCATGTCTGTTGGATTCTTCACTGTGGCTTTGCGCAATGCTAATTTGCTTCCTGGCTTTCAACACAGAACCATGGAGAAGTAAAAAAAAAAATTGGGTAGGCAACAGGTAGGAAGTTAAAGAGGAATTTTGAACAGGGAAATTCAAATTCCGCACATATCTTAGAATCAGGATTACCTGAAGTGGCACAGATCCGGGTGCCAATCTGAAGAGTGAATTAAAGAACAATTATACAACATAAGAATCTCATTTTGAGGCATTTCCTCAATGAGTTACACATTCAAAAAGTACCATCTAAAACACCACAACCTTAAGCACCTTCTTTAAAGATTCCTCTGTCTCCTTTTTCAGAACTAAATTATAATGCCCTTACAACCTTTTCAGGCACATACTGTACTCTAATTATCCTGTCTAGCAATCCAGTTGCCATAGAATATTTCATTTTCTGATAAGTATAAGTTACATTTATGATGCACCAAATCTTTAAAGACAGAAGACCATTGATAATCGGTAAACCATAATTAGATTAAGAGGGGCTCTTATTTTCATCACAGTGAAATCCTTCTCCAGCATGGTTGTTGGTAGCCATTTTCATTTTGCAGAGCAGACCCAGAATCTGGTAGAATTTGGTATTCCACAGCTTGGCTACAGCAAGGCAAAGAGGTATAAGATGACTACAGTTTACTTGTTTCGTAGGGGCCAACACAGCAGCAGTGCTCCCTGCTGGTGAAAGGTAGGTTGTGCAAGGACTGTGCCACTGGTAGCTGGTGGTGTGTACATCCTTGGTGTTGTTTTGGAGAAGAGGCTTCTGGGAGACATCAGAGCTGTCATCATTTCACACCTCTTCCGTGCAAAACTGGGGGGCTTTGGCCACTGGTTGATATTTTGTTCCAGGGAGTATTGAAATAAAAATGAAATACATTGATATAAGCTGGAAAACAATCAAAAAAAGGTGGAAGTGCCTCAGCTGTAATGTGATAGTGTCTAAAGAGCAGGTAGCGAGCAGTCTCGCTTATAGTGGTTTGACAGGAAAGGTGAAGAAAGCAGTCTGGGAAAATGGGCTTCCTGTTGCAACTGTGTTGTTTCCACTTGACAGTTCTGGGGAAGCAGAGTTCCTTCACCTCTTGCTGAAAGTGTGGCTCTGGAGCCTAGAGAGAGGGGCGTGGTGGTGGGCGGGCAGGGGGAGGAGCCCGGCACGGGGGAGGGGCTTGAGGGGGAGGGGGCAGGGCACCAGTAGGTGAATGGGGAGTGGAGGGTGTGGAGGTGGGCAGGTCCGGGGAAGATGGTAGATGCAAGGAGGTTGGAGGCAGGGCTCGGGTTGGGGGAGGAGTGTAGGGAGGAGGGGGAGGTGTTTGGGAGGTGAGGGGCAAGGGAGGGAGAGTAGAGGTAGGGGAAGGTGTAGGGGAGGCTGGAGGGCTGTGTGGAGGGGGAGGCAGCATACCCTGGGGCGGAGGAGGGGTGCTGCCTCTTGGAGGGGTGTAAATAGGGGAGGAGTGGTTGTTGTAGATGGGGTAACGGGGAATAGAGCTGGATTTCACTCGGGTGAAGTTGATGCATCGACCCTGCAATGACAAAAGAGGCAGAAATGTGTGTAGACAATGTATCAGCTTTATTTCTTACCATCAAGTTTAAAAAAATCCTTAAATATCAGTAAATGGAACTGCAGGAACTGAACCAGATACCGTTTTGCCAAGTATTTTGTTTTTAATTGTCTATGAGGACCCTGATAAAGAAGTATGACAAAAATATAGCAACAATTATTAATGCACTCTACCAAAAAGTATAGCTGATTAATTGACTGTAAAAAAATATCTTCTCAAATTGCTGATCCACCCAAAGACACAGATATAATTCCTCCAGGCAAGGACAATTCAAAAGAGCCCTGAGCATTTAGAAATTACATGCTGTGATATGTTTATAATTCCAGCTCCAGATTGAAGCCTGGCGTAGCTGTACAGAAAGTCCACATAGACTGGGCTGAACTGGGGCAGTGAGTTCATGAAAACAGAGGATAAGAGACAAGATGCCAAAAAATCCGTGCTGAGGCTCTGTAGTTTATCTTCACAAACAGTATTTCAGATTCCATGATTACAGCTCTGAAACACATCTCTCTTCCTGATACATAAGTAGCTGCAGATAAGAACTTGAACAATCTGAGGTCTTTTTTTGCAATATGGTTACCAAAACAAAGCATAAACAGAAACAAATAATTTTCCTGGACAGTACAACGATTCTAGCAAAATGCTGACAGTGTAAACATTTTTTTTAGTTTAAGATGTATACTTCAGATTTCTAAACCATTCAGTACATTGTCATTGCTCACACCTCGCCTGCATGTAGATGCAGAGTCAGATAAAATCTATTGTATGTATTGCACATTCTAAGATTTGGGATTAATTTGTTGCAATTCAAGACGTTTGGGCAGATCCTGACCTTTGTTTTTGATACTCAGAAGCAAGGGTCACCCACTCCTTACTGATCTCATTTTACAAGGTGGAAATACTGTAGGAGCACAAAGTTTTGCAGAAGGACTGGGACTTGCTGGAGCCATGACAGTCTCTGCTAAACCCAGTGAGATTGCAGCTGTCTGTTGTTCTCAGCACTAACCCTGCCAGAAAGGGAATGTGTCGGGGTGATATGGGGACACCAGCTTGAAGACAGCCCAGCCTGGCTGTGAGAAGCTGCGTGGTTTTTTTACAATGTGACAGTGATGTCTTTCTGTGTGCTGTAATATGTGGAGCTCTCAAAGCGTGCAGTGGCTGACAGAAGCATACAGTAAGGAAGAACCAGCCTAGACCCCTCTGCAGAGAGAGTCTTGGTCTTCCTCCAGGACTGATGTCTAGCTGATACCTTCCCTGAGAGCAAGAATGCATGAAACAAACTGCTACCTACTCCTTCTGTTCAACTGAATCTGAGGATCCTTTTTTGGAGATGGTAGAGGTTGGTGGGGGATTTATACTTAAAGCGCAGCTTTTTTTTAACACTGTCAGCTGGACTTGACTCCTGAAAGTTAGCCAGATGGTTGAAACAATCAGTTTCCTGCCTGTCAGGGAGAACTTATTACACGTTATAGCTTTGCCAGATGTCCTTATAAAATCTTTTGAGCAGCATTTAAGGTACTTAAAGTGGCAGCAGTGCATATTGCCTGTATTTTCTTCTTATTTATACAGTATAGAGATTTTATATAATGTCTAATCAGTGGATAGGGAATTTTCAGGGTGGCATGCATATGTTGGCCCTTGTAAACTTTCTTGAAGTTTTTTTTTGCTGGAATAGATAATTAGTACTGTAATGAAAAAAATAACTAGAGAAAAAGTATAGAGACTCAAACATAGCAAATACTGCAGTAAACACAGCATGGGAATAAAGTAAATGACCTATTTAATATTGTCGGCTAGACTAATGAAAATTAAGTGGACGTAACAAACTGTTTCCTCTCCCTTAGACAAATCGTATCTGTTGGCTTAAGTCTGGGCAAGATGAATCTTACACATCTTTCATTTTAGTTTGATAGTACTGCTTTTATAACAGTGTGAATTTAAGTGAGCTTCTGCCTCTTTTGTCCATTAATTTTGCTTTTTTTCCCTTGGTACCCAGATGCAAGATCATCAGAACATCTCCACAGGAAATATTTTTCTTTAATTTATTATTTGCTTATATGGTATGTTTAAACTGTTCCAGACACAGATAAGAGCAGTGATCTGGTTTTAGTATGCCGTTCACTGGAGTAGTGAAGAACATGCTGCACAGTACTTTTCTAAATTCCAGAACAGAATCTGCATACAACCTCCATATGTATGCTTCATTAAAAATGCAAAATAAAAGTGTTTTTTTTTAGCAAAAGAGGTTGCATACAGTAACTAAATAAATAAGTATGTAAAGTCAGTGCAATTGTGATAAACACATTGAAACAGTGAGTAAATTTTACAAAAGAACTACTTCTGCTACATTGTTAACCTTTGTGTATTATCAGTTTATAGCAGAGCCTTGGGGAATTGTTTTGAGGTTTATTTAAGCAACATTAATTACAATCACTCTCCTTCATTGCTCCTTGTAGATCCTGAAGAGAAACAGGAAAAATTTCATTTGGGAAATATAAAGCTGTCTGGTGTTTTGGGTACGTTTTATAAGAACTCCAGTGAGTGATGTTCCTTTGCTACCAATGCACAGCAACGTTTCCAGCAGTTCATAGGAATTGCACTTCAACTGTCATCATCCCAAAAGTCTGTCCATGAAGCTCAACAAAGAAATGTGCAAAACAAATCACTAAAATAATAATAGTAGTCTTGGAAACCAGTACCAGGGTAACAAACTGCAGAGCTGTGAAAGAATGGAAGAAATTTGAACTTATTACATAGCACACATGCATGTGCTGTCAGACAGGCACTTGCAAAGATGATTGCACTCTTTCCACACTGATCAGAATCGGTATCAACAGAGCTTCGGTGTCAGAGGAACGATCAATAGGTCTGTCTTCATGAATTTTGCATACTTAGGTTGGTGCCTGCTTTGTCTAAAAGGTTGTAGCAGGACAAAAAAGTAGAGATCCTCCTATTGATCTCCATCCAGCTAAGCCCCCACCACTCACAGAATCTCATCCACAGTCTGGGAAAGCACCCCACAAGCGATTTGATGCCTTTGGAGATGATCCTACTCTCTGAGGCGTTTATCTGATAAAGCACAGGGCCCACAGGAGTGGAGTGGGGGAAGTCTTATCTGAGAACTAACTGGTGTAACAGGAATGTACATAGGCAATTACACTTGGTCAAAACACTGCATTCTAATGCATTGTCTGGCGCAATGAAATGGTTTACTGGAATTATTTGCCTTCACCACCTAAAAGATACTACCAAGAAGATAAACATATGGATTTTTGTAAGTGTTTAATGAGTGGATTCTGTCGAAAAATGACTTACTTCAGAAACATTTGAAACACACTATAACCACACTGTACTGTAGGTTTTTAATGACTTTCTTAAGTTGAGAAAAAGCTGTTTACGCAATTTTGCACTAAGCCTGTTGTAATGTACTGAGACTGAGACTGTTCATGACTTTCTGCCAGTGCAGGAGTGTCGACAGAATACCATGTGCTGGGATGTGCCGACAATACACTTCCCTGACAGTGAGCCGCTCAAATTTATCTTAATGGTGAGGTGCTCATACACAGTGCCCTGCTGCTGATGGTAATTAATGTACACTCAATGGGCACAATGTTAGGATTTCCTGATGAAAAGCCATCTCTTTCCAAGGCATGAACTCTCCCCAAGTGCTTTTGGAAACTGGTGAAACTGGCAGAATGTGCAGTTAATTTCCCCAAAACACTCATCGCTACCTCCCGTGAGAAGACGGGGATAACACTGAGCAACAAAGGTACAGTCTGGTGGGATACATGCCACACTGTTTAATCCATGCTTGCTTCTCACAGAGCCCAGGCTTCGAACGATTCTTTATTAATGTAGAACAGTGCTATGCACACTGTCATTTATGTATGAGAGCAATCAAACCTTTTGTTCATATTCCTGCAATTGATTTAATAATAAGTACAGTACAGTATGTTTCTTTCAAATTTCAAAAATCTCATTTGAATTTGAAACCCCTAAACTAAAGCATTACTATTTTCTGTACTTAAATCTGTCTAGGACATTTTTGCTGTAGCTGCACGTGATTCTATAAGCTTTGTGTAAAAGTGAGAAACCTTGAAAGTCTGCTGTACTGTATATGTCTGAAACTTACGGCTGGGACTGTTTTTTTTTCAGTCGTTTTATGATCAAGCAAAAATGAAATGGCTGCTTTTCCGACTGTTGTAAAACAACAGTTATATAAATGAATATGTTGCTCCCCAAAGACTTTTCCCCAAAGACATTTACTGTATGAGAAGAGCGCTGATAAAGTCAGCTTGTTCTTAAGATTAGCTTCCACTCCAAATAAGCATCTATCCAGGATGGCCTGCAGAGACACTCATGAAACAAGATGTAGTGTAGCACATACGATAATTGAAATAACAGGAAAAAAGAGCTTCCATGATAAACTTCCTGTTACAGCTGACCTGCAGAATGGAGGGTTTAGTATCATGATGGAACCAGGGGCTCCGTGATGTGATCAAGGTAAATGATTGTGTTTCAGCAGAGGAATTACAGAAGTTCTGCCAGTAAAAGCCCAATCTACTGCTGGTTAACATCTCACTCCATAGACGAGGAATAATATGGGAAACTTGCCCATAGTTCATCCTGAGAGGAAAATCAGCCCCCAAAATGAATGTTACCTCAAAGCTCCGTCTGAAAGGGATTTAGAGGCATGGCTTGGGAGCCATTACTAATACTAAGTAGTGGTAGCTTTGTAAAATATGGTCTCTATTTTTGCAGCTGTGTTACAAGACAATGTAATTTCATACCCAAACCATGTACAGCAAGCTTACATTTGTCTCTGCAGGACCTGCACTCTTGCAGTCTCCAGTGGCCCGTCTGTATGAAAGACAGGCTTTCCAGTATGGTGCTGTGCCAACAGAAATAAACCACATGTCCCGGTGATGGACACAAGACACAAAAGTGGTCTGAGGGGGAAATGAGGAGGGCTTGAAAGTGAATACTTTCCAAAAGAAGTTCACAAGATAAAACGACATCCAGGAATCAAATGCTTTATGGATGCTTATTGAGAATTTAAGCATAATAAGTTTTGGCTTAGCTCACTTTGTTAAGGAACAGCCTCCTGGCCATAGCACAGTGAGCTGGAAAGGTGGAGGTGGGGTGGAGGAGGGTTGCACGAGACAAAATGCAAAAATGAGATGTTAGTGTGTCATATATAAAGCTAACATCAGGAATGATTACAGTTCACTGGGTGAGATTGGCTTGTTTGTTATTATCCCTCGTGAACTTCCAATGGGTCAGCTAATGCCTGTCCAGCATTCATGCCCTATTTGTCAATAGGCACTTCAGAAACTGCAGGTACTGTAGGATAGATGTGATAAGCACATCACTTGTCTAACCAATTTTAGTTATTAGCTAACAGTTTTATCTTAATTCAATTCAACGTTAGTGGAAGAGAATGGGATGATGCAATCTCAATAAGTCATAGATTAATTCTTGAGCTTGGCTGATGTATTCATTTATTTTTATATTGTGGCATCAACAACATCTCTCTCACTAACATCTGAAGAAAACTCAACACCACAAACATTGTCTGTGCATTCTACTTTTCAGCATGGAATGAACCTTTACTTCTTCCATTGCAGCCAACACGCACTGACACAGCTCGCCACACAAATCTGCATTAAATAATATTGCCTTAGAAAAAGCAGAAGTGTTACAAGTACAATAAGCGTTTAAGATAAGCAAAACTCCAGGACCAGAAGGTATGCTACCAGTTGTACAGAAACGTTCTTAACATAACTCTTCCAACTGTCACTCAAGAGAACAGCATCCATTTATAAAAAAAACGCAGTGTAGATTATGTGTCATGTAGAGAAGTACAGAGTATTACATAAACCATAAATATAATGGATAACACCAAATCTAAATAAAAAGACTCAGGTGTTTATATTGACACCCTTTACAGTACTGTATATCTTCATGTCTATGTTGGGAAACAAAAGTAGGACAATTTTAGAACGTGTAGTTAAAAGTTGCAATTCAAATTAAGGGATATTACATTACAATTCTACCATGCACTAGTAAGACCTAATTTAAAATATGGTGCATAATTTACAAAAAAAACAAAGTACAAAAAGTATCATAACTCTGGGAGTATCACAACTCTGTCCAAAGAAGAGTGACTAGGTATATTGTCAGGTCTAAATGTACTGTACTGTATGTCCTACAAGAAAAAACAGATGCTTTCATGGGCAGAGAAGACTATGAGTGGACTAAATCAAGGATTCATCATCTTTGGTATTGAAAAAGTGACTCTAGTGGAGTTCCTCAGAATCAACAATGAAATGGAACCAAAGGTCTAAAGTAGTAACTACAAAGAAGTACCGTAAAGACAGAATAAAATTAATAATTTACTCAAGGTGATCATGGGTATCTGACAGCCATGTTGTTAAAGTTGATATCTTGGCTTTTAAAAAAAATTAACTAGAAGAGATCAGATAATGTCGCTACCAGCCATGAAACAAGCTAGATAAACCAAAAACAATCCTCACAAAATCCTCACATTACATTATTACAGTCCTTATGTCATTATATCCTCATGAAGAGCTTGCCAAATAATGTACAAGGAAAAGAACAAGCAAGATAGTTTAAGAAATCAGTGTGTTTTGTATGCTCTTCTGATCAATCCATGACTTCATATCCTGTAAAGACACTTAAAAGCCATATTTTTAGAAAACAACCATTCACTATTTTCTTGAGATCTAAAGAAGGCAAACTCTGAAACCTTCGGAAACAGATTGGTCATTATCTGGCTGAGAAGAAAAGAGATTTTTTTCTGAAAGTTAGATAGTACAGCTGTGCCAAAGACCTGTAAAGAAATATGCTTCAAAAAATCAAAACAGCATGGTAAACCCACCAATGTCCATGTCACATCAGTGAGGTTAAGTGTTTGCATTTGTTTTTGATTCTAGATCTTGTGCGTTGCATCAGGGTTTAAAAGGTTGGAAGTCTATTGTGCAATAACAAAGTTTTGCCAAGTTTTTCAGCAAGCCTAATCTGAGATCCAGACACTAAAGCATGTATCAAACTCTGTTATGGCCTGTCTACCTTGTGTATGTTGGCATCACTACAAACTGTCATGCTTGCTTTGTGACTTCATTTTCATTCCCTGAAAGTGTGACATTGTACAGGCCTTCTCTGTTTTCTGGTCTCACTGTTCTCTGTTTATTATGAGTTATCGCATTATCTTCTGTATCACAAACAGGCACCATTCACATCAAAGCAACGCATGGTAAAAGGTAAGCTCAGGACAGACAGTATTGTGATAGTCAACCTTCACAAGTACAGAACTGTAGGGTTTTTTTTAAGGTCATGGAATGCGTTCAGTCACCAGATTGTCCCTGTTTCTGAATTTCTTCATAGAAAATTCTGAGATTCAGCCCAGTCTTGGTTAATTGCAGTAAAATGTGCAGCTAGTCGACATGCAGAAGGGAAAGACCATTGAGCTTCACACATTTCTGCATAATTAAAGGATTTCGTTCTTCTGATTCTCAGCAGAAGCAAATCTGCCCATTTTGAACATTTATCACAACTAAGCTGTGAAGTATTGTTGCAGTATTCCCATGTATTGACCTTGCTTTGCCATGGTCTCCCATGTGACCATACAGTACCTCTCAATCCTCAAATCTACAATATCTTACCCTTCCATTACCATTCATCCATTTTCTAACTGCATTATCCATTACAGGCTCATAGGAGAGCCTATCCCAGCGAGTGAGTGCTCATTCTCTCTTTATGGAGCTCTCAGCTCCAGGAAATACCTGTTTTACAGCTGAGAATCTCATGGGGTGAGTGCCAGGGGCACTGGAGATGGGGGGGGTTCCATTTAACATCCTGAAAACAGATGCTGCAAAGCAAATGGAAAGACCCCAGTCAGAGGGCTGCATCTTTCCTTTGGCCAGACGTGCTTTGCAGTCCCACACTGGGGTTTAAAACAACATAGGCTCAGCAAACTCTGCTTACACATTCAAATTGCTTCCTCCTCTGTTCATATTAAGGATGCTGTGTCTTTCCAGACTTGCCTGAATGAAATTTCATGAGTCAGGCTTGTTGATACTGCCCAGATTTTTGTTTTCCGTGCTAATGGACCATTCTGGAGATCCATATCAGGGCTGCAGCAATGGGTGTAGAAGATATACAGTAAGTAGCACTTTCTTTCCCCTCCACACAAACACACACAAGATACCCAATTACTCCACTGAATTGTTATTTTTCAGTGGAATAGGACTTTAATGAAAAAACTTAAAGGCAATTAAGATTACAAGTTCATGCACTACACAACAGAGTAAAGAACAAGAAATTAATTGAATGGAAAATAAAGAATTCCTTGGTTTTTACCTCCAGCCACAACAGACAGCAAATAAAGCAAATGACAGGGTGAGGCACACTGATTGCAGTTGCAGCACAACTCTGCTAGGCTGCCCGATCTCAGAACACTTACACTAAGTTGACAAAAGCATGGCGAGTCAAGGTTCAGGGCTGCTTAGGAATCACGGCGGTTTTGAGACTCTGCTGTAGACTTTGCCAGTGAAAGACTAATGAATGACTACATGGCCTCTGATCCCCCCTGCCATCTAAAGACACTTTGTTTAAAGGCTCCTTTCTTGTGGTATTGAAGCTGGCTCTTGGTCTTGTTCATGATGACAAATTTTCTCCTGTTTCTTTTTCCTATCTTGATGTCTCCTTCTCTCCATTCCCACTCTCTCCTTATTCCTTTCTTCTCCCATCGACAGACCTTTCATTTTTTCATTTCCTTTGCTGTTTCCATCTCCTATTTACCTTCCTCCTTGTTTTCTTATTGTCCCTTTCCTCACTCCTCCCATGTCTCCCTGCCCACTTTCATTGTGTCTCCATCTCTCAGACCCCTTTCTTCTCTCTCTCACATCTCTTTCACTCCCCCATTTCCCTCTCCTGCTGCCATGGATTTTCTCCCCCACCCTCTCCGTATTCTGCCTCTCTTCCTCTCTCTGCCACGTTTATGGTCTCTGTGCTACAGAGCCCACATTAAAGACATTCCCCAATCAGATACACAACATGTGAACCTCAGGCACCAAAGAACATAGCACAGCTTCATTAACTCAGACCTTATTAACCCAGGACATCCTTTCATGTGACCAACACCCTGTTACCTGCTGCTTAGAAGGAGACTCCCTGGCTACTTATAATTTCCCCTTCGACTAACGAAAGGTATTGAGACACATTAGACTGGATTGCTAAGGCATGGTGGAACACATGGACCTTCAGCTCTCAATGAGCTCAGCATGAACCTTTATTTAGGCTAGGGATGTGCTGTAACGTGTCTAGCTTCAATGGAGGTGGTGGCCAGTCCTGTTTGTTAATACAAGTTTAAAAGTGAAAAGAACATATGGACAATCTGAGATTTACCAAAACCAATCTTGTATACATCTGAAAAAGAGCACAAGGGGCAGCCCCCCACCAAGAGCTGTCAACAGGATCCCTGCCACAACCCCATGATATTCCCCCAGTGTGGTTGTGAAGCCCTTGCACTGTGTAGTAGCTGGAATAGGGAAAGAACCTAACTGAGTGCTGCTAATGACTTAAACAGACTGAGCAAATTCCTGGAGTCAGGCGCAATGCGAGCAGACCTACAGCTCAACAGTGAGGTTTGAATGCCAGCTCATAACTTCCCATCAGCCTCTTCTCTGCATGCACGTTATTGCAAACAGCTGTGCTCAAGGTTTTAAGTAGATCCAACCTCCCATCCCATTCTTTTTCTAACATCTGAGCTCCTGTTTAACGTCAGAGAGTTTGGGATGGGTGCTACCATTATCAAGAAAAAAGGGGAAGCTGAAATTTTAATATTGCGTTTTATTTACAGTATTCATTAATGCCAGGCCTTGCCCTCTCTTCACTCATACGCAGAAGCCAAAGCCCCAAGCTCACTCTCTGGACCAAAAGCTTGTGGTTGCACTTCTTTTTTTAGTTAAATTGCCTACAAAATCTGGGGAGGTTAGAAAATGAAAGCTTTACTGTTGACAGAATCCTTTTTGTTGTTGTTGTTTTTTTTCAAATAAACCTAAAGTCTTTGTTGTATCTTGAGGATGGCCTCATTCTTTAATTTGAAAAACATTTGTCTCTGATGTTTGAGAGGCTACATGATGGTGCCTGTACTGCCATGTCACATCAGGCAAGGCCTGGAATTCTGCATACCCCTGAAACTGCTGCTGGTTTTCACACATTTTAGTACTCAACAGTTTGGCTTTGGCAGTTCTCTTTCTTTTTTTAACAGCATGTATTTTGAAACCTAGACTTAAAATCTGAACAATTATCCTTCACCAGAGGATCATACGCGTTTCCAAAGTTTTATCCCACTGAAAATCTATTAATCTGAACAGGTTTCTCACATGAAGAGCTGTGGACAGGCTGTAAAAAGGGCAGACACTAGGTAACAGTTTCATGCACTCTCAGCTAGTACCGGGCTATTACTACTTAGCCAAAACATGCTGGGAACTTTCAAAATGCAGCTTGATGATGTGACGGAATCACAAAAATCCCCTCAGTCCCAGCTGTCAGTTACTTCACTGAATTTATTTGCTGTCTTTAGACTGTGGTGATCTTTAGCCACTGATTGAAACCAACTATGAAACTTAATGACTGGAGGTCTGCAAGGCTGGAGACAGGAAAATGACAGGACCTAGTGGGGTGAAAGGCCTTGTCTGTGTTCATTAAGTTCAGTGCCTCTGATATACACAACCGCACATCCTTTCTTTTTGTTTTGCACTGAGAAGAGTTTTGGAATAGAAGGAAAAGAAACGGCAGAGATTCTTGCAGAAATCATGCTTGATTAAACTATGCCACCAGAGAGCAATGCCAGAGCACGAAATGTCTAATGATCTAAGATGCTCCGTTAGGCTGTGGAAAGCATGACACAGCCCAGAAAAGCAGTTTGTTGCCATAAAGCAGGCTCTGCGCAATTCAAGACAATCTCACTGCTTGAGCTGCACACACCGGTTCCCTCTTCTTCAATCCCGGGGTGCTTCCAGAGGAGTCTTTCACAGTGTTTCTTTAAGAGGCACCCCAATACTTCACTCCATCTGAACGGTAACCCCAATACTATTGCACAACACCATACAAACATACAAACAGGGCTTTTGAAATCCTAAATCTGTTGCCAACTAGGGACTTTGCCTGAATATTGAACTTCTGAAAAAGTAGAGGAGGTTGCATGTGACATGGTTCCACAAGTCCAAGGGGAAGAATATTTAGTGGAAGGAGGTTCAGGATAAACGCATCCATCTTGCGTCTTGGCAGAGGCAACATCGACAGTGACCTGTTTCTGGACTAAACGCATCTACACATCTACTGCTACATCTGTTCTCTTTCTTTTTCTTTTTCTTTTTCCCGTTTACAACCATTTTTTGTGCAATATATGCCAGGGACCTGTGCAATACATTTATATTTATATCTATATTTTCATCTATATTTATATTCATATGTGTGATACGATTTTTCTGTGTACTGTTCTGTTCTAGTTTGTTCTTGTGTGTCCAGACTGTGAGTAACTCTTGTATTGTATGTATTATACTATTATTATATAATTCGTTACACTGTGGCTGTGTTGTGTGTGTTAAGCTGCTGTTGCACTGCAATTTTCCTCACGGGATCAATAAAGTATCTATCTACTGTATGTGTCAGGAATGATGCTGTGCACACAGATGTGCATGCATCATATGGCAACAGGCCTGCTTACACCTGCGCATACATACAGTAGGTTACAAATAAGAGATAATCAAGAAACAGAGAACAGTTATCTTTTCAACTGATGTGAAACTCAATAGACACACAGATGTATTAACGAGCAAGCCCTCCAAAAGGATGACCTAACACAAAATCATTTCCTTTCTGCTTGTATTTGCTAAGCAGTGCTGCAGAAGTTGGTTTCTGTCCTACACATTGTCATCTTTGAGAAGTGGTGTGGTGTTGCACAGATCAAAACCCTGGTTCCTGAAACAAGGCTCGCTTAAGATCTCAGAAGCAATGGACAGTACTAGTAGGGAAGTGTGATGTGTGCATCTCTCCTCTGCTCCTGCTGAGATTCAATCCTGGCTGATTGTGGTCTCCAACAGAGAGACATTCTCTGCCATGTCAGATTTCTACACTTTTTAGATTTGAGAGATGGGTGACACTGTAAAGGAGTCCTGATACAAGGAGGAGAAATGACATTTGCTGCAAGGAGATCACAGAGATGAAGGCTAATTGATGACTTTTTGAAGGCGCTCGCTCACTGGATGCAGGGATGAAAAATCGAGGCTTGCACTCTTACCTTGTCACCAGGCTGGGGTCTCATCACTGACACACGGTCATAGCCTTTCCTGAGCAGAACCCACAGAGCATCCAGCTTGCCCTGCAGCAGACAACACAGTGACCTCCATTAGTACCGAAGCTCCACAAGAGAGATCTTCCTGGTTACTGTGCTGTTCAGTTACCTATCAAACACCTTTTTTGTTCTCAAGAAAAAGGTACAGTAGTTTTTAAAGATTAAAATATTATTCTGATTTGCCGATATACAATTAATAGAATAAACAGACCAATGAACTTGAAATTGTTTTTGATTGAATTTTAATTTTAGCCTATAGGATAGGAAGTGTTGCAGCCCAGTGTATGATTGTTTTTATGTTTTGTTGATTTCTAAACTTGTTTTCTGACTCCTGAATGTACTTGGCAAATTTGGCTTTGAATTGTAAGTTCACCTTGGTTTAAGGGATCAGCTAATGAAAAAGATTAATAGAGACATAAAAGCAAGCTCTGGTGGGACTGAGGTGAGGTCTGTGGGTCCTCACTCTTATCCAGTCAGTCACATGCTTTGATATTAGAGGAATCTGTTTGAATGTGTTTTCTTACTTGTGCTTTTCATGATGCTGACCTGACTGCACTTGCTGTTTGTTAAACTCTTTGACTATAGCCCCTGCTCTGCTTTATTCTCAAAAATCTGCATGAAAAAGTTTCATTTTTCAATCCTCTTCTGCTCATTCAGAATTCCGAGGTTCCAGTCACTGCTAGCTAAAAGAAAAAGGCAGTAAAAAGAGAGAATGGAATCTGTTTTTCTGCTGAAAACCGCCAGCTCTGCAGCTTCAGTTTTCTGAGGTCATTTCAGTTCATGTCTGGTTCCCATTACTGATCCCCTAGCAGATCTTTATTTATGAAACAATAGATTAACTCGCTCTTCTCCCGGACTGAGCTAGGCTCTTTAGAGCAAGTTTTCCACACAGGAACAGTGTTCATGACCAGTCTCGTGATCACCTTTGGCAGACAGGGCATGCTGTGGGTGTACAGCCAATTGAAAGTCGTCTTGTGCTGCAATAACATGGGATTACATCCACGCCGATTAACTTTGTGCAGTTCATTAAATCACTAATTATGATTCCCTGTCTGCATTTCCAAGGCATTGCCACACAAGCACACAAACAAGCTCATAAATCATCTTCAGAAAGCTTGAACCATTAGACTTTTGGTGCACAGAAAATTACATTGTAATTAAGAAATCAGCTTTTTAAAATAATTTTGAAATGAAGGGGAGCACAGCTACTGTTTTTGAATAATGTTATGTTGAATGTCCTTGGAAATTGGAATAAACTATCCTGCATACACTGCAGGGATAACCATAAAAACAAGGTGTCAGACATGGTTTGCCGGCCAGCCCGCTGAATTTTAACAGCACTCAGATTCCAGCGACTGTATTTCAGAATTTCAAGAACCCGTGCTGTAAGTGAAATGTCTGTTCACGTTTCTCTGAGAAACACAGTGAATTTGTTACCCAGCTGTTGCTTTGTATCTGCCTTGCTATCTATGTTTTAAATTTAGTTTAGGACCATTCATATCCAACCTGACAGCCATGGACAGAAGACAGTGAGTTTTTAGCAGGGAAATGAATGGGAGTAGCCCTGGTAACAAACCAGCTTTATTTATTGCTCTGGGTATCAGACATTACCACTCAAAATATTGTTGCAATCTCAAAATGAGATCTGTTTTCTTTGTTTTTTTAATTTTTTGCAATAATGCAAGCCACGAGACAATTACAACAAGATAGACTGTCCTTGCAGATATGGGAGCAGCAACTTGGATTGGACTGATCTCATTTTCCCTTTTATTAACAGCATAAATTCAGCTCTTAAGGTGAAGAAAGGGATCAGTAATTTAGTTGTACTTTTAGTTTTTCTTATCAAGAAGCCAAGAAATTTAGGAAAGATTATAGATCTCTGTTGGTAGATGAAGAGACAGAGCACAGTTTAATAAAATCATAGGAACAGAAGAGTACCTAAAACAATGCCACATCTACAGTATACTGATGGGAAGGTACTGTTTATGTATTCACCAGAGTGTACTGTAAACAGAACAGCTGCATAAATGTAATTGCTAGAAAATGGAAGGATACATCCTTTATCCTTACATGTACAGTATTTGGATTGAAGGAGTGAAATCAGGATTGGTGTTAAAGTTATAAATATGCACAGCCTTAATATTTTCACTGTGTAAACTCTCAGTGTCTTAGTACTGAGTCCGGAGCTATCCCTTTATGGCTTTCCCTTTGTGACTCACTCAAAGTTTTTTTAAACTTCTTAAGCAGGAAACAATCTTAGATGGGCCTGGAGAAAACCGGTAAAAAAGCAGGAAAAGAGAAAACACTGCACACAATTCGGTGCATTTCTGGACAGATTTTCTGATCAATATTTCTGAACTTGAAGTCCTCTGGGCTGGTGGTGGAGTGGAGATCATAGTATTTTTAACAGGCGTAACATGTGCACTACGTACAGTAAGTCCCTCTGCCCTTTAGAACTTTAGTCTACAACTGCGTCGGGACTCACAATGGGTCAGTACGAGGTATTATCAAAAGCAAAACAGTAGCCCTCCCTGAACAATATTATTACAACACGGGAGTGCTTGTTCTTGATGGCAGTGATAGAACTGCCGCTTACTGGTCCACAAACACTACATCACTCACTGTCTGCCTGCACTCGGGTGACCTAGGGATCATCAGATAAAACTCCACAGTGAGCAAGGCACTTGGGTAGAGCTGAAGCTGAGTACCCAATGATGAAATGTTAAGGTTTTAGCTGAAAATGTCAGTGGGAACAAAGCTGCTGTTCCCGTTCCGCTGGCTCAGTTCCTCAGGGCTGGTTTGCACCCCTTTTTCTGCGTCCCAGCCACATACTGCAAATTATGGTTTAGTCTCGATCCCGCCTCGGTAGCCATTCCAGCAGTGCCACAGACCTCAAGGCAGCGTCCAGACACACTCCAACCAGCCAGCACCGATCAGGGTTAGATCTTCTCAGATAGGACAGGCCCTCAGCGGGGGCACAGAGAAGGGTGGGATGAGCCTCAGTCTCTATTCGGCATTTATTTATGGAAGAGCCAGTCTTTTTCTTTTTGGTGTCTGCATCCGTTCTCAATTTGGAATCGCCATTTTCGTTAGTGAATTTGGCCACCCTCTCTGAATCACTATGAGGAGCGTGAGATCTTGTGCATGAACGCTTCCAGCATGCCCACTGTCCTAGCCTCCCCCTGGGGGAAGGAAACAGCCCAAATTATTACTGTCCTGTCCACCAAAGGTTCATACTGGACTGATTCAGACAACCAATCCGCAAGACTTCTTGTGCACTTTTGTTCCCTTTTCTTGCTTTGTCTTTATCACGTAGATCAACACGTGAATCCTTAAGGTATGGAATCCAGTTGGTCTGTTTGAATCTTCAACAGTCTAAGGCTGTGATGGTAGGGATAAGCTGGTCCAGTTAAATCTTTCGCTTTCACTCTGGATTGGAGAGTAATCGCTTCCTGGATCAGTGGAACAGCTTTCCTGGGTGACAAGCTGTTTACCACTTTAGGAAAGATAGAAAAGCTGCTGGATTTCATATTCTATGAACTGAATTAGAAACCCCTCGTGTGAACCATAATGGAAGCATATTTAAAAAAAAACTCCCAAATCTGTAGTATGTTGACAATAGCAAACACTGTAATCAGAAGTTTGGGTTTTTCTTGAGTTTACTCATCATGGACTACAAGGGGCAGGAAAAGCAGTGTTTTTATAATCCCATTTATCTAACCATTTCACACCACCCTTGGCCCACTTTGAGAGATCAGTACCTTAACTCACCTGGCTGGATTACATATTGCAAATTGCTGCGGCCAAAGATTCACTTGTTTATGAATATTTCTCATGTCTGGTACCTAGCCACCACTGTAGCTGTACTTTAGAGGTAGACTGGGGACGGAATTGGTGACAGGAAGCTCTAGGTGAATCTGGTAAAGTGGTTCACTGTTGGTGTTGTTTAGGGTGTAAGTTAATGGTGGTAGGCAGTTCTACACTTGAACAATTTAGACAGAATTCAGGAATGGTGTTTAGACAGTGTTTCAGATCTGATGGCACCAGCAGGAGGATAGTGTATTTTAAAGGCATTCATTGTGCTCGTACCTTGATGGGGGAGTACCACTTTCTGGGCCCCGGCGGCTTGCGCATGCCATTGTTTAGTGTGCGGGTAGGAGGCAACTCGAACTCCTGCTCCGGCATCTTCACCCGAGCGTTCTTGGCCTTCTCCAGCTTGGCACCTTCCTCTGTGGAGCCCTTTTCTCCCCAGCGCACCTGCAACATCAGCACCATATCAGTTAGGCAGCCCCCTCCATCTCACGAATCTGCCAGTGGTATGAAATGAGTTAGGTGTACCGTCCAAGTGAAGACATGGAAATCTGCTATAGAGATCTGCCATCAGACCACTCATCAAAATACCGGATCAAAGCTGGAGTGACACGTTTCCCAGCAAACCGATGGTTAGGGGTTCAACTCCCTGGGGCACTGCTGTTCTACTCTTGAGCAAGAAATGTTACTCAGACTGCTCCAGTGAAATGACCAGCTGGACAAATGAGTACAAACGCAAATAAATGATTAATAATGTGCTCATTTCATGGCCTGCCTCTTTCCTCCTCAGCTCTCCCTAAGTAACTCACCTCCATTCTTTTGATGCCTCCAACTCCTCTGCCCCCGTAATAGGAAGCGTCTACGGTTGGCCACTTCTTCTTGGGCGCCCCGTCATCCTCTTCGTCCTGGAATGAGACATACAGGGCAGGTGGTGATACAGCACTAGAGAGGAGCAATGCACTGTCCTTTCCACACGCTGTCTGCTCTCATATTTACCAATCATATTCGTACAACAGCGTGACTGGGACTTGCACCAGTTTCAGTGGAACATTACATATAACGCAGAACAGCCTCGTATTTTACCCATCCTGCGTGCCAAATTGTAAACCCCTAGTTTTCTTTTTCTTTTAACACATTGCGAGATGCCAAATCTGGGCATGACTTCATTTTTCCATCTTAATATCTTAATGCAAAGCAAATGACCTACCACCCTCCACCCCCCCTCCACACCTCCTCATTCCACTCTTTCCCTGGACTGTTTGCGTCAGATCTCAGGAAATGACAGAAGCCAGCGCTGCCCTTCCAAATCCACCATCAGCCCGCTCATCAAATTTCACCATTTAATTGTGCAGTGTTGCTTTCCTGGAGCTATCTAATAGACTCTGGCCCAGCAGAGGCGGGGGCGTTCACTTAGGAGGCTGATGCAATTCCCCCTTTTCTATGAACCTGAAAAGGGCTGCAGAGATTTGAGTCTCTTCGTTTTTATTTGCTACTCAAACTCACTCATAAACATGTTTTGAAATCCCAGCATGGAAATGGAATTTATTGTGATGCAGCAACACTCAATATATTTCATGGGTGAAATACAGACCTAGACACTGTTAAGCTACACTGTGCTGTATTTTCACAGTGTTGCACAACTGGCAGAGACACTTTTGTTCAGGAAAAACAGTATGTTGCAGATGAATAGGTTTATTCCATGCTGAAAAGAGAAGAAAGGAAACAGAGCGTTTCGGCTGTGGAGCCTTCTTTGGGTGTGAGCAGATGAGACAGCCAGCGGTATGAGCCATTTATTTTGAAACTCGAAACTGTAGAAATCACATACTCAATTGGCTATCCACCTTAAATAGGGAAGAAAGGTGGAAAACCTGGGATTGTTCTACTGAGTTAACCCCTAGCAGTAGCCAGGTAGGGACTGTTAGGGTTGATCTCAGTCCTTTAGGGCCTCGTATCTTAGCAACTGCTATTGATTGTGTTCAGTGTGTCAAAAAGAACATGACTAGATGACAAAATCTGAGGACACCATTCTGCTTGATTGGTGCTTGACACCACGCTTTGCAAGATTTCAGTGACACTGGTTGGGTATAAAAAACAGGTGTGGTGTGAGGGTGGATCTTTCACAATCAGAATTAATTTCAAGTTAGTTCTCAAAACAAGTGAAAATTAAATTGTTAATCTGATAATTGTCTAAAATAGTGCTAGAGAACATTTTCACTTGTTTTGTACTGTAGATAGGCCTTATGTAACATAGTTGAGAGAAATTTGTGAGAACAAATATTTGAAGGTCAAGAACATAATCCTGGCTGTGAAATTTGGAGAGTTTTTTTGGGGGGTGAACCAGTCACGCAAAACATCATACATTATGAGTCCTCAATTAAAAAGTCAGAAGGAATTGATAATGAGGCAACTTCATTTTAGAGCAAAATGAGAAAGCAGGAGGGAAATCGGGCAATCAAGGAAATGAGTCTAAATTTCAAGAAAAGATCAGTGACAATCATGAGGGTTCTCTTCAAAACAGGCAGCTAATTCTTTTTTTTAAAGAAATGTGCACTCTGACAGTCTCTTAATAAAAATAATCATAGCAAAGGCATAGAATTGTGCTGAAGTGTGGTGCTATCAAAATATAGAATCATAACAATCTTGCAACCTACTGTATGTTATCAAATGAACAAGTAATAGGTTCTTTGGGTGCACACGTTGTTTCAGCAGGGAATAAACCTGACACAGCTACCTGCTTGAACTGCTTATGTTATCGAATGTCAGAAGCAAAGCAAGCTTAACCTGATCAGTAGCTGGGTTGAGGGACCTCCAAGGAAAACCAGGATGCAAGTGGACGGAGCATTGGCAGACCCATAGGGGGCACTCTTACCTCTGGACCAGAATTGTAAACCAATTCCCCTGTATTGTTAATTAAAGTCCTGATCCATGTAATCATGAATGGTCGCAAGGCATTGTTCATGGTGAGGCTTATCCCAGCACCCTGCATATACTCGACTCTTGGCTTGTACAATCTGGCCTCCCTGAGTTTTCTTAAATTCTTTGAGTTAGCTGAAGCTGTTGTTGTTGATATTAATATCAGCATTATCATCTAGCATTCCTCATTGTGAGTCATGAGCACTTCTGCTAATCCTCTTCTCCT
This sequence comes from Lepisosteus platostomus, assembly GCF_059453375.1. NCBI lineage: Eukaryota > Metazoa > Chordata > Actinopteri > Semionotiformes > Lepisosteidae > Lepisosteus > Lepisosteus platostomus. The sequence goes on from NC_142613.1 coordinate 6,344,874, forward strand.
GTTGGATTGACTATTGTGTTGCAGTGGTGTAATGTATTTTGAAAGGGACTTGGATTGCACCCAGAAACAGATGGTTTTGCAAGTGGTCTTAATTAGAAACACTTTAGCGCAAATTAAAAACTCTTCTTCAGCCCTGGTATATTTTATCAATGCTATGTATTGGTGTTGGAATAGATCATTTATTTTTGTCATGTTTAGTCCTTAAAAACATGAGAGGAACTTGGCTCTTAATTTGTTTTTTTTTTTAGCTAATCTCTGATTATTTAATCAAAGACAGATTGATCCCATTGCATATCTTATAGGACTTGCTATAGTTATAGGACTCTGCTTGTCATTTGAACAGTTTCGTTCCTTTATGATCAGCTCCTCAAGATTTGAAGTTTTGGAGTCTGGCCAGTGCATTCTCCAAACCATCCTGATGCTATTTAATGTCTCCAAAGCTAGCCAACAAACAATATCGGGACCGCTCCTGAGACCCATTTCTGAGAGTGTACGGTCAATCCGGTACTTTGCTTTGAAAAGGCCGACTGTACAAGAGGAGGACGTTTAGCCGCAGACGGGACTGATTTTCATCAACTTTGATTACGCAATTTGATTCTGTGTTTCTCGCATTCAGAATGCCACTTCCTCCAGTCTGACCCCAGCAGCCCCATCTACCAGCCCGTGATCCTAATGACAGGCTTAACAGATTAGTGCCTACTTCCCCACATCCCTAGCTAGAGGCATTGTTGTGCATCCCAGTTCCCCCTCACATCAGCAGACTGCACCCTACTCAGCATGAAAGACACGTCTCAATTTAGGGCCACCACTGGCCGAGTTATTTTAAGGTAGGTTCGGTCTTTGGCGGACATCCGCATCCCTATAGATCGTCACAACAGGCTCCTCCAGCAGAAGTTTTGTATTAAATTAAGTTGAGAAGGTGGGTGTCAATTTGAAGGAGTTTATGAAAGGGCTTGTATATACTGCACACCAGTAAGGGCTATTCAACATGCTCAACCTTATAGTTGTCATATATTCGAAAGCCAATCAAACACAAACCCCCTCAGCCCTGTACATTAATAATAATAATAATAATAATAATAATAATAATAATAATAATAATAATTGCTTACACTTATATAGCGCCTTTTCTGGACACTCCACTCAAAGCGCTTTACAGGTAATGGGGTCTCCCCTCCACCACCACCAATGTGCAGCATCCACCTGCATCCACATTAACCCTGCTCTTCCTGGAACAATCTTTCGTCTGCGTTATTATAGTATTGACTGATCTTTCTGTCCTGATACTCTGACCCTCTGGGTGAGTTTTGTTGTAACTTGTTGCCAGAAGCAAGCGGCAGCGGGGCTTTTAAGCTCTCTTGCCGAGTGTGAAATGGCATGGTCTAAATGGGGCAGTGAAATGTAGTTGAATTCCACATTCAATGTACCAATAAATACGTTCATAACTGCCAGCACCAGGCCGCTGAAGCAATCAGTGTTACTTTTTGTTAGTTTGTCAGGCAGCCAAAAGTCAAAGATCAGCCCCTTCTGTGAAGCACATGAGTATGAGTGTAAACACCCTGCAAGGAAGAATTTGTGTGGGGCAGGGGGGGGGTTGTTTGTGTGCAGGCACAACTATTCAATCTCAAAGCTCAGCCTGTGTATTTCTAGGCCGATTTCGACTGTCAAGGACTGGGGATCTTGTGAGACATTCCTTAAGTCCTGGCATTTCCTGTTTTCAGGATCAGGCTACAGGAGAAGCAGAACAAAGAGAGGGAAGGAGACTGAGAAAGGCAAAGCAGAGAGAGGTTTGCATAAGACAAGAAGAGGCTTCAGGCAACATTTCGCAAAGCCCTGTTTATTTAGGGGCTTTGTGAGCACAAGACTTTTGTTTTTGGTTTTCTGGAAAAAATATTTTTAACATTTAGTCTTAGATTAAGGAAATGACATTTGATTAATGAGCTATTTTTGTTTTTCTGTTGTTACAGAGCAGCTGTCTGATTTCCCTTTTTTCACACTCACATTTCAGATTATTTCACATTCAAGTCCTCTATGTCTGGTTTTGTTTAATTCGACTTGGTTCTTTAAATTATTTAACAACTATGCAAAAATATCCTGATGATTAAGTGGAACACTGTTAAAAAATGTAATAAATGCCAAAAAACTGGAGAAGGTCCTGTACTTTGATTCTTGCATTCTCTTTGTAGAAGACAAAAATAGGCTACAGAGAAGAAAGAAATGTGCAGTAGCTGATTTTGTTACAGAGACACTGTAACAAATTCAAAATCGGCTGTGCAGGCATTTTTTTTTCAGTGATGTGCCAAGTTACTCTATTATGGTTAGCACACTAATCACTCACTGGGAGCAGGTGTGTAAAATCTGGAGTGGCACAGGCAGGGAAGACCTTAAATTTAAGATGAATGTGATAGGAGTGAGACAGAGACCAAAAGAAATAATGTGTGGGTAAATCAAAGCAAGAGGAAACAGACGAGGCACAAGAGAAGGTCTGGGACTGTTTCCATATGTTCCTGCCCCTGGTTTAAGACTCCGAATTCTTGGGGGTGAACCATAATGGTTCAGATGGATGATGCAGAACTAAAGGACTAGCTCCCGAGTGACTCATTCTTTCAAAGACTCATTTTAAATGAAGGTACAGTAGGTTGCTCCTATCAGAGTTGGGGTGCTTCGGCTATAAAGCTTGCCCAAGACTTGGGGATCTTATTGCTACCTTCTATAACACTACATTACTGAACAATATACAGAAACTATACTGTTAAATAGAAAAGTATCCATGTTATAGAAAAGATATTCATCCAGAGATTAGCAACATTCCAGGGCTTAAGGGAAAGTCTTACACAGATAGGATGAAGGAACTGAACGTGTTTAGAAGACTACAGGGGATCTGATACAAGTATTCAAAATCCTCAAGGGCATTGACAATGCCAACACAAGGGATTTCTTCAGCTTAAACAGCGAAACACAAACCAGAGGGCACAAGAGGAAGTGCATTTATAATTGAGAACAGGAGGCACTTATTTTTCCAAAGCCTTGTGGGAAAATGAAACAAAATACCCAACCATGCTGTTGAAGCTGATATAATGGCTTTTTTCAAGAAACAGTTGGATGAGAGTCTTGTATCAACAAGTGACAAGTACATTAGATAACACGGAAGCATGTGACATGATTTATTTACATTTCCGGAAAGCTTCTGGTAAAAGTCCCTCACAAAAGAATGATTTTAAACTCAAAAGCCACAGGAGTTCACAGTATTGACTGTATACAATGTTGAAGCTGACGGCTTCTTTCAAGGAACAGCTGGATGAGATCCTTGAATCAGCTAGCTACTAACTACCAAACGAGATAGAAGGGTCAAGTGGCCCCCTCATGTTTTTTCAAGAAATGACTAGATTCCTGGATCAAGACGTTCCCAGGAACCCAATGGATATCATGGGCCAAATGGCCTCCAGTCGTTTGTTGTTTTTTCTAGTTTTTGAACTGGCTTGATAGTGTCACTAAAGCCTGCAGGCAGCTGGCCTGGAAGACAAGTGCTGCTGTTGGACAGCAAACTGAGAATATCAGCCCATTCCCAGTGATGCTAAGAGACTCCCAGCCACGGACGAAATGGAAATATGGCCCCGTCTTCAAGCTTAGCCATCTGGGAGCCTGGCCTGTATAGATTGGTTAAAAACGCATCGAGTAACAACACACGAACGACTGCAATGGGTCTTACCTCACTGTCTTCTGGGACAGGGGGTGGTGGCTCTCGAATAATCTGTGAGAGGAAAAGAAAAAAGAAAAAGAACGATAAAAACATAAAAACACATGCTCCCATCAGCCCAGGAATTTGACCTACATTGCTTTGATTAGTGCACTACAGCTGGAATAATTTGTTTAATGTGTTCCAAGAAGCTGGGCTGCATGAAAACACATGACTAAAAACGTTGTTTTTTTATGTTATTTACAAGGAAACTGTTATGGCCCGACAATATGCAAGCCATGTGTGCCTTTCGTAAGACATAGTGGGAGAAAGCAAGGGGTCTCTGCTGCCACTCTGTTTTTTAAAGAGAGCTGGATCTTATGAGTTTAGCTCTGGTTCATCTCTTTCTTCTTTGACAACCTGTCATGAAACCTGATTAACTGGGGTGTCTGTGTAGTAGGTGAATTGGGAGTAGGTGAGTTGTAAACCACAAAACATTAAGACCAGAAAAGAGGCAAAAACTCTGGTTATTTCTGCAATGTAAGAATGAATATGTTTCAATCTGATTGAATTTATTTGCTGTTTGATAAATGATAATAGTTTAAAATATTTAAATAGCTAAAAATAGTCTTTGTGTTTGAACCTAGAATACTCCAGTGAACAGTGGCAAACATGGTCCAGTATTAGTTGGGGTTTTGATTGTTTGCATTGGTTCTCAATCAGCTAAAATTTGGTCAAATTAAATTTGGATATGAGAGACCCACGCCTTCATGCAAAACCATTACAGTATGTTCAAACATGTTTCTTACTTTTCCAGAGAACACTGGAACTTGTGAAAACTAATGGAAAGAAAATGTCACAGCATGACTTTGAGATTCCCTTTTATTGTTAATTAACTGATACTATTCGCCAGGTGAACCTACAGTATAATAACTAGCAATGTGGATATTGGCCACCATACGTCAATAAAATTAACTATGGCACCTCTGAAATGACACAGAAATTAAGTTCCATTCCACATTTCTATACTGAAGATCAGCTGGATCATTTTCGGTCTATGAGCAGATGTTGCTGAAGCACGGTTATGGAAATTGACTTTTTCCTGTGCTATCCTTGAGGTGTTTTCCATTAAAACAAGGTTGTCCCATTTCCTATGGTAACATGGGATACTTTTCCGAAACAACACCACTTAAGGTGTCCCTTGGAAATAAACACAATAATAAAAGATTTTGGACCTGAAAATGTGTCAGTGGAAAACCAAAGCTAAGATTTAGAAATGAACCCAATTTTCCTGATGTTGCCCTAGATATTCTTGGCTTACCAGTTTTAAAAGACACAAAATGATACTCCACTATTTGCAATATGCCATAGGAATGAATACTCTCTAGGGCTGCTAACAGCAGTTTGGCTGGGTTCAGCAAAGATTACATATTCTTCAAATAAATGCATTTTAATTAGGGCTACAGGCTACTAGTCAAAACTCTTGGCCATTGTAACAGAAGAAAACATCTCGTCAGTGTTGATAATGGCAATGGTATTTGAGCTCAGCCCTCCTGCTGTACCGTTTCAGGCAGTGACCCCTCTGTCTCCCGTATTTTCTCTCTAAAGACACTGATCTCACTGCTGTTCCACTGGGAGGAGCAGCGCAGGCCTGACACACAGACACTGACAGCAGACACGCGGGCTTGCAGAACCTGCCCACGGCTCACTCGGGATACACCCCTGGGGTAAAACGTTGCCCCCCACCCCCACCCCCACCTCATTCCTCTCTTCCAAGAGCTTTTCCAGCTCTGAATCCAGATTGTTCTCCAGCATTTCCAGCGTTTTCTGTTCCAAGATGAGAGAGAGTTGGGAAAGAGGGAACAGTGCCTGGATTTATGTTTTAATTGTGTTATGAGAACGATTTTCCCTTTTGTTTATAAACCGGTTTTGGATTTTTCGGTTGCTGCGCAACACTTCATCCTGCTAGAATTCCACACAATCCCATGAACTACCAGTGCACTCCTTCCCTGAACGCAATATCTAGTAACGTCTGTGACTGTGCTACCTCAACTTCTAAGAATGGGCTCCATTTCTCCCACAACATAAAGTTTCATTTGCACATTTGCTAATCCTCAAAATTCTCAAACACATCAAAATTGTAGGTTTTTTTCTGGAGCCTTTTCGAGAAGTGGATTTGGTGAAATTATGGATTTTTTGGGAAACCTTTGAATCCTTTGTCCGCTAATTGGACACCAGTAGGCCAGCTTTAAAAACCTCTGTGATGAATGTTAATGAAATGAACTCAATGTGCTGCATAGGTCTCTGCAGCTGAAGCCAATGATTGTGATACAAAGACAAAAAGCAAACTGTGCTAAAATCCCACTGTGGCTTACTTTTTTTAAAGGGTTTAGGCCAGTTTGATTATGTTGATCTATTGCTATGCTTTCTCTGTATATCTATTTTGCCAGTGTCAGTGCTGTGGAAATTAAGTCAAAGTCAATGTCAATCGTATCATTGTTTAACAAACTAGTTTGGAGAAATGTACTTTTAAGCATTTGATACATGACTAAAGGACATTTTTCTGGCTTTTTGTATAAATAACATCCTGTAAAAGTAAAACTTTCCTCCAGAGATCCCTTGAGCATTAAACAGAAATAGAAATTTTAGAGGCGGTGGGGTTCCTGGGGCGGAATTGCGTTAAGGGCTTCAGATCAGTTGCAAGCGCTTTAACACATCAATCAAGCTGCTTCTGTGCATCACTGTATAGCTGTGGATGGAACATAATATGCTTAAGGTGAGTTCAGCTGAGATACTGGATCACCTGAACACTGAAAGAACCAGATAATAAAGTGGATGGTTTGTAAAGGCAACTGTGACGGTCCTGGTGGAGATCGTGGGAATGTGGGAGGGAACTTGGCACCAGACTGCACACTCACCACAGTGCAGCAGAGTGGCCAGAACCACCACAGCAGGACCAGGGCCAGGAGAAGGAGGAGGATCAGCAGAGCGATGGCCAGGATCGTACCGTCGGACTGCAATACGCAGGAACAGAGACGTCCGAATTTGAGAGAAAGTACTGCTGGGAAGATATTCTCAGGCCTGGCTGATTGTATCTATTAATTACAGTCAATGTCAAAATATCCCTACAAAGACAGTATTTCCTTACACAATGACGATATATGGTACATATACTGAACTCAAACGCCTCTCTTTGCATTCTTTACAAGCATGCCTCCTCCATAGCATCTCCACCTTGGCTTACTCAGTCTGAATGGGCTTCAAGCCTCCTCGTCCTGTGGCCAGGAGGTATCCCATTTATCAAGCGGGTTAAGCCAAACTTTTCTCACAAAGCACTTACTGTACAAAGCATTCCATTCTTGGATGTTTTTGTTCCTAGTGAACTTTTTCATCATAGTAAGTAAAAATAGAATGAAAGTCAATGCAAAGTGCTCTGAAATTAGGTGGTAGGTGTTGCCTTCACTTTGATCTCTTCATAGAAGTTTCTGTCTCTGGCAGAAAGGTCACCAGACAATCTGGAACTAAAAAACTGTCTGATGTGGCAAATGGAACTTTCTGATGTGGTATTTTTTATGTAAAAGACTGTTGACAAAACAAGAAAAAGAGTCCTGTGAAAGGTTTGATGTTATTTCCCCAACATTTGTCTTTTTAGTTCATCATCACAGATGTGCATGGTTCCTCTCTGTTTTCAGTAGGAACTATCTGGACTACTGTAGGGGTGTTTTTATCCAGGTTTTCTTTTGGGAGGTGTGGAAGTTTCAGAATTCATTTTATCCAAGAGAAGCAAAAAAAAAAAATTAAGGTAGCAGAGGTGACATGCAGTACTTTACTCACACAGCTCACAGTGGTGATGGTGACCGAGCTGGAGATGAAACTCAAGCCTTCATTCATACTGACGTGAAGGGAGGCTTGCCTGTGACAGAGAGCAATGTGATAGGACACATTCAACCCCCAAAAAACTTAGGCTACAGAGTCTAGAAGAAACATTTATGCAGGAACTCTCAAATAAGCCTCATAAATATTTTCATTATGCAGCTTCATTGTATTGTCTTCTCAAACAGAGAAAGAAGTCTACTTGACACGATAGTAAATGTTCCAGGAACTTGGTCCCAGGAAGGAGAGAGAAGCAGACAGAGCAGAGACACAAGGGGAGAGTCAGAGACTGACGGAGGAGCAGAGAGGCAGAAGGAGGAAAGACAAGCAGGTATTTTACAAAAAAAACCTTGTTAAATTCAGAACTACAGGTTTTGAGAAGCAATGTAAATTCGGAATATATTTTTTTTTTCATTCACTGCCCCGATGTGAAAGTCAAATCAGATTACTATGAATTGCTTGGAATTATGCAAAGACCAATTGGCCTATGAAGTGTCACTCCATAGCTGTATAGACTCCGCCAGTGACAGCCAATCATGCCATCATGCTGAGGAGTACAAGAGTTCAGGAGGCAAGGGTCTTGACTTACGTTCCCACTTCCTGTAGGACTGGAGCGGGACAGAGCAGGTACGTGTCCTCCACCACCAGGGGCTTTTCCACTAGAGGGAGACAAGGAGAGAGGGGGTAAAGGGGTGGTAAACACTCCGGCATAGCTAGCTGTCTGTAGAACTTTGTGAATTCCTCCTAGGGAGCTTACCTCCAGTTTGTAAGAGCCTACAAAACATAGGCCGGGCAGCTGGTGTTACCATTCTGTTCCAATACTTAGATTCAACCAGTATTTTATTCTGCAATTTAAAAAAATCTAGAAATTGGGATAAGAAAAGACTTGGAATAGAAAGGCCCAGGATTGCTAAGACTACGGTCTTGTGGATTGTATTCAAATGTGTTGCACGTGCTGCGCGTTTGGTTATTTCCTGACCTGCTAGCAAAGAATACCACTAATCTGCACTCTTTTCATCTGTCACTTCAGCACTGACCTGCTTTCTGTCTCCTGAAATCTTTCAAAGTGACCCACTGCCCTCTTGGGGTCAGAGCTTACATAAATGGATGTGTAAACTGTTTATGTCTTGCAAATTAGGGTGCATTAGAAGATGACTAGTATGTAAGGAGAGCCCCATTGATTTTTAAGCACCGAGACACCCTTGTTTTTATGGCCAATGTAAGAGACATCTTCAGAGGAAGGCTGTGATTGAGCATTGTTTGGTCACTTTGCTCCTGAACTCTTCATTTCACTGCATTGTCTTTCAATACAGCTCAATCCATAAGGCGGAGATGAATTTTCTTCATTCTTGAGAGGGATCCGCTGCTCCATTCCTCATGGGGAATAAGAATTAATTTAATTAATTAAGTAGTCCAATCTATCCTGTCCTGCATGCCTGCATGCCAGGTGGAAGGAACCAGAGGACTTGGAGAAAACTGCTGCCTGCCAGGGGAGAACATGCAAACTCCACACATACAGGCACCTGAGACTGGAATCAGACCTATGACCCTGGAGCTGTGGCACAGAATCACTCAACGCCACATCAACGTTCACACCCTTCATTACACGGCTGCATTAAAATGGATCCCAACACACAGGATTGATGTGTAGATCACACAACAATTGTCCAAGTCATATTTGACATTCAGTGATTGGAGACAGTATACTGCAGCTGTCACACCCCCTCAAAAAGCAGAAAATATTTGTGTATATACTGTAAATGCACAAACTAATTTCTTGGTTGTCGCTGCCCAAAAGTCCTGCTTTCTTTTGCTGCATGGCAGTGAGGAATGCAAATTCCTTCTGTGTCTCACAGCGGAAAACAGAACAGCCTAAAGTCTTCTCCCTGCACCCTGTTTATTCTGGCTGACTCTGGACATTGTTGCTCCAACTGATATTTCTTAAGTAAAAAACCGCGGGGGGACGCTGAGCCTGCACTGAGAGATCAGCGAGGTGCCAGGACTGTTTAAAGACACTGCCAAGACAAACCCAGTCCTCTTTCCTATCGAGAGTTCATGCCCAGCTCCAGACGCGTTTGCAGAATAGCAAGCAAGAGCTGGTTGCAGGCTGGAGAGACAGACAGAGATTTGTGGATTGACATAATTCTTTGTGGGGGATCTACATTGTATCCCCATTGAAAATCAGACAAGTTCTGTGACATCGAGCCTCTGATTGTGAACACAAAGATTTGTCCCAGGAAAGACACCCACCATTCCCTTTGTTTTGAGGTCTCTTATTAGATAAATTATGTGAATTATGTACCTGTGAATCCATGCTGCATATACATCTTTCTGTATAGAACTGTAGCTTTGTGTAATGTATCTTTCTGAAATGTATCTTTCTGTATAGAACTTTTATAAATGTGCGAATGCCTACACCTGTATTGTATAAGGGGATCAAAAAACTATGTATTCATACACTGTACACAGAAGCCACTATAAATAGGACCTAAATCTCACTGTATAATACTGGAGTCACTGTACAGTGATGATACTTCAGTTTACTGTTATCAGTGAAGCACTGAAAGATCTAGATTTTCTTTTATCATGTAAGAAACCTATTTAAGGTGTTTAAGGAGTAGGTTGGGTTTTGCTGTCTGAATCAAACCAAAGAATGCTATTGTTTGAGATTGTAGGCACGCACACTCGCGCGCACAACAAGTAAATAACTGTGCGTTATTTAGAAAAGGTCCAGGCTGTGTTTAAAAGGAAGAACTGTTTAGAAACAAACATGTCGTGGAGCCTGCGCTGACACAGCACTGCTGTGTGGTTTGGAATGAGCTTAGGGGGAGTTGGGGGTGGGATATTTAGTTATTTCCTTTCCAAATTGGTTCCATGCCTCTCAGAATTGTTTAATCATTCTGCTCTTTGACCCCTGGGTGCACAAATGACAAATACTACCTAAAGATTTCCTTTTCATACAGTGTGAGCTGTCCAGCCATCCCAGTATTATTGCTTTCTCTCTCAATTATGAATTGCTACCTCTAGTTATTCCTTGGCACTGTGGGACTAAAGTGAGCACAGCAGGTAGAAAGCAGATGGCCTTTCATCTCACCCCCCCCCCCCCCCCAAAAGCTAGATCCTCTTTATAACTGTACAAAAGACCCAATGAAGTAAAAAAGTCCATACTTAAAATAACTCCAACATGCTTAAGTTCAAGCTACCAAAAGTCACAGAGAGAAGGGAATCAGTATTTGTTGACATGCTCATTTTTCAGCTTCATGCCCCTTTCAAGAGAAACCAAACACTGCATTTGTCTATATTAGAAGGGAAGGTGATGCACTGACGTGTAACTGTTTTGAAAGCAGAAATATAACAAATGTAGTTGCCTCCCCCAAATTAACAGATTAGTCAGTGTTTAACCCTCTACTTTCCCATTCCAACTTAAAATGTGCAAACACAGAAGCATCTTCTAATTTATTCGGTCAAAACCCACCATAATAAAATCAGCTAAAAAGTGGATTGAGAAACAATGGCTGCTGTATCTCATTCACAAACCTAGCTGTCCATATTCCCTTTTGCACTTAAGAACTGCCTCAACCCTCTTTTTGCAAGCCTGCTGAAGTGATCCCGTAAGTCTTACAATATTGCTAAATATTCTCTTTGCCTTGTGGCACAAGGCCTTGTGGAACAAAATCTCTGTTGTCTCAAGTCGTTGTTGTATAAAATTAGTGCAACTATCTGTTGGCGTGCATCTGGTCAGGAGATTCTTAAAAGCCCATCAGAAGTTTGTAAAAACATGGGAATGTTTGAGGGATTTGTCACTGTCTCCTGCATGAGAGCATTGGCTTTCAGTCTGTGTTACATCTGTGGAGTTCTCCACCAACTCATTTTCAGACAACACAGATTTAGGCAGGCAGGACTGAGGTGATAACCTGCAATTCATTTAGAAGCCAGTTCAAATGTGCCTAACCACAAGCACAAGCACGCATGTAAAACAGTCTTAGAATTAGAGCTTACCTGACTCCTTTCATCAGCCTGTTTGTAAAACAACATCTAAAGAGTTTCTGTAGGATGCTGGTGGGATAGGTATGGCTCACTTGAGCTCAGCCATTCATCTATTGTATATAATAGTAACACGTTTATATAAGGACTGAGAATTGAATTAATTAACATTTAAATTGCAAAATCTTCTCACTTTATCTAAGCTCTCTAATCAGCTGATTAATACATTTGGTAGTTGTATTTCTTAAAGTTGGATCTTATCAGTAAAAACACATCTCTTGCATTATTTAAGACTGCAGCACTTACTCAGAGTGACGGTGTCATTGATCCTGAAGCTGCAGAGCACCTTCTCAACATTGCGGGCATGAAGGAAGCCATTGCCCTTGACCACCACCTGGAAGGTTTCTGAGAGAGAGATAAGACGAGGAATAAGAACAGGGTGATGAGACAGCAGCAGGGGGAGGAAGTAGTTAAAGATTGTGAAATTGCATGTATTGACTGTTGTGGAGCAGGAGTGTCCCATGTTTTTAGAAATGCTTTATGCTTTGAAAGGTATGCTTTGATTAAAAAAAAACATTCTGCAAGGCTGAACACGAGGAAAAGAGCTGGATTTCCATTGCTACTGGGCATCAGTGTTAAATGCATCGAAATTAGCATCAAGGCTAATTTTGTTTCCCCAGATGCACTGTCTTTCAGATACCTGAATGTGTTGTTTAGTGTTGTAAATGTGAACAGTATCTTCTGAGCAGCTGCCACAAAGGGGAACCCACACAGTAGTTGTACCACGAATAAGAAGTGATGGAGATAATAAACTTTGGTTTCAGCAGCTCAGCCTTCGCGCTGCTTTAGTGCCAGTTTGGGTTTCTTTTTGAGAATACTCAACTCCCATCCTCTTGCCAGACTGTCTCAAAGCTTTAAGAGAGTGAGACATCTCCATGCCCCGGCTCTGACAGAAACCATCTTGATTCACGTACTGTATTGTGCTGCTGCAGTTACTGCCAAGCATTTATTCCATCATCCAAAACATACAATACAGAGATCGCTGGAGACAAAGCCAGATGTGTAACATAAACATCCGGGCCGCAGTGGGAAGCTTCTGAGATTGAAAGCCATTGATAGAAGCTTTATCCAGTGATCTCCAAGCTTCCCAAACTGCCAGTCATCGTTTAGCTGACACAGCTGAATTTGGGTGAGGCAATGTGGTTTGACTTTACATTGTAGAATGTCTTACGGTAGCAAACTTACACACACATAAGAACACAAAACGGTAACAAACGAGAACTGGCCATTCAGCCCTTCGGCCCCTTTGGTCGTTAGTAATTAATCCAAGGGTCTCATCCAGCTATTTCCTGAAAGAAGCTGAGGTTCAGCAACATAGCTTCTTCAACCCTTTGAGTAAAGATGTGCCTCCCGTTCTTCTTTTTAAATGTACGCCCATGTAGTGTTTCACTTGTGTCCTCTAGTTCATATTTCTCTGTTCAATCTGAAGAAACCTGCTGGGTTGACTTAGCCTTTCAGGATTATGAATACTTGTATCAGGGCTCTCCTAATACAAGACTAAAATGTCCTTCAGTTCCTTGTGCTGTGGAGCTGTGAAACAGAAAACTCTGCCTTTTGCTGCTGTGCTAGTTTTATTGGAGTGCACACAACTCTCTGCTAACCCTAATAATCAGGGAAAATCTTAACTCAACTAACTGATATGATCAATATATGATCAATTGATATTGAATTAACTGATGTAAGAACTAATCTAACAGATATTATCAACTTATTTATCGGCTTTCAAGAGAGTTGTGTGTCAATAAGAAACAAAATGGAAACAATCAGTGGTATTATTGACCACTTGCATCAACGCGGTTGATTATGGTGCTGCTGTAGTATCTGGTCGGTCTGAACCTGCTGTTACCCCCAGATTCCGATACTCTTTCTAATGTTGCTTGTTCTACTGAGTATTTATTTCTGAATAAATTTTTATTGACACACGCAATTATTGAAAAAAATGCTCTTTGAAATGGTCACATGTACAAGCAAGAAAATAAAACAGAGAGAACGATGAGGATCTAATGAATCAAGACTGCGGTCATTGCAGTGAAGGAGTCACTGAGGCAGCAGCTTCACATACCTCCTGCACAGATGCTAGAGGGCTCTGCAGCCAGGATCTCTATACAGGACTTCTTCAGGATCTGAAGGGAGGAAGAGGGGAAAATCAGTCAGACTGGCAGGCCTCACCAAAGGTTTTCTGTTACATAGAAATCATCTCCAGCAAAAATCAATAATCTGATCAATTTATTTAATGAGCAAACTGAAACTGAACTAAAGACTGTTTAACTCCCTTTGAGAATTACAGTAGCTGGCACTGTGTGAGTATCAGTCTGTTGCACTGTTCTGTAAATATTATGGTGAGATGATCCAATCACACTTTTTTAAAAAGTTACACTTCATTTTCTACAGTTTTGAACACCTTTTTCTGCAGGTTGATTTACCTCTGTGTATGAGAAATACACAGCCTTATTTTGTTGTCACATGCAGTTTGTTTTCTCTGTCACTGTTTGATCTTTGACACAGTTTTGATTTTTGGCTCAGTTAGGATGTGCAGTTAAGATGTTCTTTCTTGTTCTCTAATTCTTCTTTCATTCAACTACCTGTTTGTTTAACAGTGAACTGATCTGGAGGACAGATATAGAGACATAGAGCATCGCCACCTTGTTGATTGATCTCATTAGATCACAGGTGCTAAGCAAGCCTGGCCCTGGTCAGTACTGGGATAGAAGACCTCTAAGGAAAACCAGGTTGCTGCTGTAAGTGCTGTTTGTGTCCCAGTCGGTGAAAGAGAATTTCTAGACTCTGTATAGAAACCAGGGACACTGTGCTATATTAGTTCCTGTCCTTCAAACGAGATGTCAAATTGAGGTCCTGACAGCTTAGTAATGAAAGATTCCATGGCATTGTTCGTATGTGTAGGTGTTAAAATAGCGAAACCCCACTTGGTCATTTGCCTGTCAGCTTTTACTCCCAGGTTTGTTATATCCTTACTGTTGACATGAGGAGAGAGAGGTGGGCAGAATGGGCTTTAAGTAATAAAGACATTTTAAACACTCTCCATCCATGAAGGGTGATATTGGATTATCCTACAGTTTCGGAACCATGTCTAAAAGAAACTGTCCTGGAAGAAAGACATGCCTTGAAATTGATTTCTGTGAACTCAGAATGTGCTCTTACAAATTATCACTTTCATGAGATGAGCTTTCTCCCTGTCTCCTTCTTTCACTCTCTCTCTCTACCATACAGTATGTATTGCCTCTGACTATTCAGAGACTCTTTAAAAGGCCTCTGCTATGGTACCAGTAAACCATACACAGTGTGATGATATCCAAGACATTTAATGCTTCTCAGCTTCCTTGCTGCTCTGGAGCCAAAAGCTTTCAGTTCTGGTGTAATGGATACCAGATGGTCTCACTTCAAGATAGCTAAAGGAACCTTAGTGCAGTAAATAAATGCCTTTTTGATGGAAGTTTTGGTTCATTTTGCTTGAGTTTGGGGTTACTGTAAATCAGCACCTTCACTGACTGTTTAAGTAAATGAAATTATTGAAATGTGTACCATCCATTCTGGAATCAGCTTAAAATTGGCTGTCTGGATCCAAAGACAAAACTGTTAAAGTGCAGTTCCCATGGGCTTTGTTGTAAAAGTTTGCTCAATTGCGCAATGGAACCTATTATTTCTAATTGTCATCATTACCTACTTGGACATTTTGGGGTATTCCACGTTGTCTGTATTTTCCCGGTATAAAAAAATATTTTTTTGCGTTTTGCCTATACAGTGCTGTTATGAATCATGCGCTATTTCATCATTCTTCTGCTTAAATTTCCTGTTTGGCTTTTGAGCTACTGTACACATCCAGGGAAAAATATATATTCTTTAAAGACTTGAAGACTGGGTGTCATTAGATTTGCTTTGAGACATCTTGTCTGAAGCTGTTTTTGCTGGAAAAGTCAGTGAGTATGGCAGCCTGGCTAACTGACTTAGGTGCTGTGCTCACTTACTGGCAACAAAGAATGAGATAGAGGAGTAAAGGATATACACATAGTAAGCAATGAAATAGCATGAAAGAGCTGGCAACAAACAAACTCTCTTTCTCATTCATATTGACCTCTAAGGCAGTGATCTTCAGTTGCAGTCTTGGAGAACTTTGGAGAACCGAATCCTTTAAACTTGATAGATGTCTGCAATTAGTGCCTAAAGGCCATATTAATCTTAACTGGCTAACCCAGTGGCTAGTTCAGTTAAATAATTTAATCCCCAGTTATAATGAAAACAAGCGTATCCTGTAGCTCTCTGGATGTAGATTTAGAGACTCTAGTTCGGAAATATAAATTGATATTTATATGAAATATAAATTCGAACAGTATGAGATGATGTTAAATGTACGTGTCACACACAAGTCCGCACACAGTTCTCACCGAGTTGATGACTCCTTGCAGGGCTTCAAAGCCATCGTTGACCGGGAAGACGTGGTCCTTGCTGTCTGCGATCTTAGCCAGCTGAGAGACATAAGACAGCAATTTGAGGAGCTATTCCCTTCAATTTTGACAAGGACATGAATCTGGGATGAAGTCATTGTAAAGCATGAGGACCTGAACCTAGTTTTATGTGTGAGGTTTTATGTGTCAGTCCAGGGGGACAGGGGCTCCTGGGTGATCCCACAGGTGCTGGGTCAGAATGAAGGCTGAACCCCAAAATTCAGAAATCACCAGCTGATGTCTGAGTTCTGTCATTAGGGTTTCCTTCTCACTCTGTTGTGGACACAGTGACATTGACAGTGAGTGTCTTGGTGTATGTGTGCTTTGTCCAAATTCCTCCTGGTCTGGTAGATGGGTCACATTCCTGAATTCTTTATAATAAAAACTAAACTTATTGGGGATGGCAAAAGAGAAACAAAACACCCATTCTTTACTTTTTGAAAAGGACCTCGCATCTACACTTTAATGTGTGTATATAAAAGTGTTTTCTAACTTCAGTGCATCTCAAAAGGGTTAAAGCAAGAAAGTCATTTCACCAGCTGAGTTTTTACTGAGCAGACAACTGAGCTACATGCCACATTGTATCAAGGGCAATGTTAGGGATGGAAAATCCACTCAGATCTCCAAATACCAGTGGTTACAGTGGAATCTTAGAAAAACCTAACATACTGCAGGGAAATGCTGACTTTTCTTTAAAGTCTCTTAAAAAAATTTCTTTAGCTTCCCTTAGACATAGTAGATGTCTTCCGCACTGAGTGTCTTAATGCTAGCAAAACTTCTGATTTCTTGCATGAAAAACTTTCCGTTGTTTAGACTTACTTGTGTTTCATTGAAGTCCTTCACACCCACGCAGTACACCGAGGCACCCAGGCTCCGTGAGCGATTTGCCTGTCAGATATTCAAAAGCAAACACAAAATAGGGCATACTTCAGCACATGAAATTAATTATGATGAAGCTACTTTTAACGCACAATCTGCATAATTTAAAGCACATGTTCTATATTGAAGAGTACCGTAATCATCTTGATAGGCTTTGTATAACTATTCGAGAAATATAACAAAGAATTGTTCATGTATAGTTTATTTTCAGTTTAATCTAATGAGTAAATTAACACAGGATTTATTAATGAAAAATGTATTTTCTTCACAATCTATTCAGTTCCTACTTTGCTGTTACTTTACATTTTAATGCTGTGCCACTGATCAGAGGAAGTGCCAACTGGAGCTATTGTATATCAGTGACAATTTGCTTCCCTACTGCACTTCTTCAAAATCAACCTATAGAGTTTTATTTGGAAAAAAAGTGTGTGAAGTAACAAATATTTTCATATTCCAGAGATTTCGTATCTTTAATAAGTTATTAAGAGATATTGTCACGATCGTCATCCCTCCTCTTAAGAGCGCTCCGACCCTTTCATATTTTAGTTCATTACGTGCACCTGTCCCCTGTTTGTCCGTCATTATGTAAGGCGAGCGCGCCCGCTATACCTCGCTTAGCATTGGAAGATGGACGCCCGGAAGCCCGCCTGCCAAGTCCGGGAGACACCTGACCATCTGAGTCCGGGGCTCGGAGCGCCTGGCCTCGTTACCCTGGTTTTATTCCCTGTCCCTGTTCCAGATCCCATTCCGGATTTCAACCTTGTTTGTCTAGTCTCGGATGGATCTCCCGGTTCCTGTGCCCTGGACTGCGCCCCAGATTCCCCCTAGGACTGTTTGGACTCGTTTGCCTTCGTCATGCCCGCCTGTCTGTCAACCCATCCTAATCCTATTGTACCTTTTCCTGATGTCCTTCTCCACTTACTTCCAGATTATACCGTCTGCATAGGGTCCTGAACTACGCTTCACAGGAGCCTGGACCGGCTCCCGTTACAGATATACTGTATGATGACAACCAGCCTCTCCTGCAGAGATTTGTGTTCATTGCTTATCCTGACCACAGCCTAAACCACAATAAAATAGAACTTCATAGTCATGTCCTGTAATTTGGCAAACCACCTTATACCATACAGTGTCACGGGAAGCTGGAGCCTACCTGGCAAGCAACGAGCACAATGCAGGGTACACCCTGGACAGGGCGCCAGTCTATCACAGGGCAAGGGCAAGCCAATCATACATGGGGACAATTTGGAGGCCACAGTAAAGGCAGAGAGGGGTTAATTTGGCCTGGACACCGGGATAACTCTCTACTTTTAACGAGAAATGCCCGGGGATCTTTAATGACTACTGAGTTTCAGGACCTCAGTTTAAGGTCTCATCCGAAAGATGGACATTTTATAGTTGTTTATATAGTTAATAATCACCTCAAGTTAATTTTACCAAAACTAGCACATTACTGAGAAAGTTACCTTGAGGATATTTGATTGGTAGTGAAGAGGAGACAACTGTGTATAGCTAAAACTAAATCAAGCTTTGAAAGATGTTTCATTTGTGTGAGGAAGTGCTGAATCTGCTTTTACAAAGTATCCACACATGTCCCCAATAATGAAAAACAGAGAACAAGTGATAATGAATAATAAAATATTACGTGCAAGAGAAAATATCTTGATCATAAATTATCCCCTTTAAGGTTAGGACCGAGCGTGGTACTTTCAGCACTACTTTAAAACACCTTTTCAAACTTACTAATCCATATCAAAGAGAAATTCACCTCATACAGTAAGTGGCTGAGTTTCAATTGCTTTCAATGTCAGTTAGAAAACATAAGCAGGAGCTAACAACAAACAGGATGCCTGTTATTCTGAGTTTCAAAATGTTAAGTGATTGTTTGCCAATCACTCCACTGATCATAACACAAAATTGGCTCCTTTTTCCCTGATCCATTTCTCATCTGTGTGTGTGTGTGGGGGGGGGGGGGGTCTGATTTGTATTCCTCAATGTAGTGCAGATGTTTCTATGTACTCAGACAATTTTTCGGGGGAATAAATTATGGCTTTTCCTGGGGAGCAAATAGCTGACTTGTTTTTTTTGGCACAGCTGGGATCCATCAGTTCAGCGATTCATTGATGCTTTCCTTTTGACAGATCACAGTTAAGGAGAGGGTGATCAAAGTGTTGGTAGTAGAATATATTGTTTAGGCTGTAACACGTTGGAGCCTGATCTTCTCAGAGTTCATAGACCAACCAGGATTATGTCTGATTTGTTATTTCTGGAAGGCGAGGCATCATGGTATTGGGTACAACCGCTGGTCTACAACCCCTAGATTGATAAAACTCCATTTAATCCCAAACTTGGCATGATGCTAAAACCGGCATATACAGGATGGCACTGTACTGTAGAGAGAGGCAGAGAATGATCTCTTCAGAACTGGGATAAAAGTTCATTTTCTGGTCTACCCTTTTGTGTGATGCGGTATACAAGCACAAAACGCCTTCTGTTCTGCTGCACCCCAGACATAACCACTGTCGCAGTTGTGTTTACAATTAGTGGTTAAGTGTAATATGATTATTGCATTTAGATTTTTACTTGAGAAAGTTTAACGATATGTATCTGCCCATTCCCCCCCGCAAATTCTGATACCCATCTATACAGTTGGGTTTGTGAGAGAAAGGGGTAATGTAGCTGTCGAAAGGTATACAAGTGCATTATCTGTAACTAGGAATTAAAACTGTGATCCAGGCTAGAGCTTCAACCCATATCCTAAGTGGTCTCAATACTTGTCCAACCGGTTACCTGTAATTATAGGAGCTGTTTGTCAAAGTCAGTCCAAAGGAAAGTGCTCTTGGGAATCCCTGGGCTTACCTCTCTCTCGGCGTAGAAGAAGAGGTTCTCATGCAGCTCTCCATCCGTGAGTGCGATGATCACACTGGCTGTGCGATACCCTGTCCCCAGAAACAGAGCCGTGAGACCCAGACGGGAGATAGATATGGAAAACTTGGTTCTTCAAGTACAGAATGTTTTTTGCCTCAGCCTAGAGCTCCATGACTGCATTCATTAATTACATTTACATTTATTTTCATCCCAGAGGATGCCAAACTGCTTTATATTTCACCTACTAGTGTGACAAAGTGCAGTCTCCACCTGGGTGACCAGCAGCCCCACAATACAGCAGGTCGGGTAAAAAGGTAAGACATTTCACCAGCTGAGTTAAGGGGAAACAGTACACAGGTCAGAATGTAGAAGCCCAGAGGGGAATTTAGCCAGGACACTATATTGTGACAAACAGAGCCATGGGATTTGTAAGGACCAAGTAGTCAAGACCCTGTTTGTGGACCTGAAGAAGGCCCCACAGCTGAAACGTTGTGTTTCCTTTCTTCTCTTTCCAGCATGGAATGAACCTCTACTTGTTCCTTTGCTGCCTACACATGCTGATACAGCATACCTGCTTGAAATATTTTCATGTGGAGGCCTTTCTTGCCAGGGCACATTTTTTAACAAAACCACCAGAGAATCCTACAAAAACCTCTATAAACAGTGTGAAAAACATATAAAGAAAACAAAACAGCCAGAGAAACTGCAGTGATATTTCTCTACCATCACCTTACCTTCTGTATTCCCATAGTAGATCTGCTCACTGGCCTGCAGGAGAAGAAAGAGGTTTAAGGGACAACAGGGAATTTCAACCAGGAAGTCAAACAAAGTAAGACTGTGTTAGCTAATTTTGAATTATTGGGTAAAATTCAAGCACCATGGTCAGTAAATACAAGTCCTTAAGTTCAAAAGGGATAATGACAGACAAGCCAGTCTCATCAGGGTGTTTTATATCTCAATAATTGCCAACTTCCGTTACACATATAACTCTTGCCTACATCTCGTCTTGCATTCATTTGCATTCATCACACCTGCACACTTTCTCCACGTTGCAGCTACCCCCTTGGTTAACTCCTCCCTCTGAAAAGGGGGTCTAACTCTTAACCAAGCGGTTTAGGTCAAAATTGATCATATTTGTATACTCCAACATCCACAAAATATCTGATTCTTGGATGTCGTTATTCCTCGTGAAAGCACTTGTCTCATAATTCAGAGAATAAACAGAGTATAGAGTTCTGTTATATCAACGTGGGACTCTCAGTCCACCACTCTACCTAATAATATCAAGGAATGACCCTGTCAACTTGTTTGATACCCCTCACCTGAAGCTCACTCACTCACTTACCCTTTGAAAGCCCTCATGCATGTATGTGTCTCCTCCTGGGAGCACTTTCTGCAGCTCCTCCAGCCCCTCCCGGATCTGATCCCTGGATAGACAGAGACAAGGAGAAATGTCCTATTTGCATTCTCTTTTCCCAGAAATAACTGATGTTATGGACCAGGTGTAGCTGGAGGCCATTTCCACTGTGACTCAGCTGGGCCTGAGCTATACCTCTGACAGTCCAGGGTTGTGGTGAACTTGTTTAGATGTTGTGGCCCAACTGCGTCGAATGGCTTGAGGTAGACTTGTTTAGATGGAAAATGCCTTTCTCTTTTATCACAATTTGAAACAAGAGGAGTTTTGAAAAGGGGAATAAGGTTTTTCAAAGAGTGCTACACTTTTTATACTGTTGTAAAGGATTATCTGTAGCTTTAGATGAGGAATTATAAAAAATTATAAAAATAATAACAGAAGATGTTCCAAAGGACTGAATGTTCTGTTTTCACACCCAATACTTGATGATGCCAGATGTGTCATGCACATATTCAAAGAAATGGAAGTGCCCGAGATTTTAATTAGTACAATGAAACCTCTTAGCAATAGCACTGCACCAGATATAGTGGAGAATTCATGTTTCAGACAAACAAGTTTGTGATTTATTATTATTATTATTCCAAAGCTGCACATGGAGACTAGAATAGATGCTATCTTGATCTTTGTTTCAGCAAGTACTGTACGTGGTTGACTTGGTAATTCTACCGTTTGATAATGTCTTTCATGCTAGAAAGTTGATTACCATCGCTTTCATCAATGCCAAAGTACCTGTATATCTCATCTTGTTTTATCATCCAGCTGGATGTTTTGACATTTTACAAACTCTCAACTGGCGTTTTTAGCTCTAAATGATAGTGCAAATGATAGTGTACTTACTGTAAGAAGTCCAAAGTCCATTTTGACATATTCAGTGTTCTAAAATACTGTATTCAGAGCCTGATGTAGACTATCTGTGAGCCAGTTTTGTCAGAAAAACTTGAGATCAGCCAAAGAAAATGGCTGATGTAGTAATCTTTATCTTTTGCAAAGCCTATCTTGACTTTAGCTTGTTTAGCATGTTGGTAGTATTAATGATAAATAAATGGTATGTTTAGCATGGTGATTGATATTATTGATAAGTAAAAAAATAAAGGGAGACATGGCATCTCCTTGGAATACTCATTTGACGGCAAATATTTCACAGTCTTCCATTCTTTCAATGATGGCTCTACAAACCAAACTAAAGTTGGTCTAATTTGGTAGATGTTCTTAACTTTCAGTATTCATGTATGAGGGGTGCTATCTAAAGCTTATTATTACTAATTTTAATGATTATTTTTATGCAATGGAGCACCAGGAAGAACTAGACACTTCCAGTATATATGTGAGTTTTAGTATTTCAGCACTTTGGATGATACATGCTAAGCAAAAACAGGGAAATGAACTGTACAATGAGTGAGGAGAAATCTATGTGTAAGTGCTGGTCATAACTACATTTCTAGGACTAACTCTGACTTGTCATAAATTAGGCATAAACAGGGCATGTGGTCCAATATTGTTGGTTGTTTGTGGGTCTGGTTCTCTTTCCTAAATGTACCCTGGGTGTTGAGTTACAATTTTTTGATTACCTGAAGGGGAATGGATGGAGAGTCAGGTCCTGCCATCCTGTCTGTTAAAAAAACCCTGACAAAATTGCTCACTCTGGATGCATCTAAGATCTTCATCCTGTGGGTTTTCCCCATTTTTCACTACAGCAAATGCAGCAAGCTGTGACGTCTGGATTGAAGATTAGCCTGCTGATGAAGAAGTCACTCACCTGTCTTCAGTCAGCCGCATCAGGATCCGGCCTTCAGTGGAGAACACGATGAAAGACATCCGCAGCTGGGGGCTGAAAGAGAAGATCGGATCTTCAGGTCAGTTTCGGATCAGTGCGACCTGCTCACAGCAAGTCTGCTGCAGTAGAAACTACACAACACACCCGTACCCTGCTTCTCAACATCTGTCAGAATGTGTGAGCCACAGGAGACTGGCTGGCACCAGAGTCTGAGATGACAGATTGCCAGGGGTAATTGTTGAAGAGTACAAACAAACTGCATTTAACTGACCACATGATTGGATGCACTCCTAAGCGAGAAAAATGTAGCACAAAGAGATTAATTTAACATCCATAGAGGGGAACTTAAATATTCCTAAATTAAAAACAACAGCAAACTGAGGCTCACTTTTTCAGCTCTTTTGGATAAGGGTGATGTTTTCTTTGTTATATATTACAATTTAAATGCACCTTCAATTTGCAGTGCTCTATACATGCCTCTCCACTATGTCCGTTATAAAAATGGCACAATATGCAGTCAGCATTGATTGCAAGTAGATGTTGGCCAAAAGAAGTAGGAGTGGAAGAGACTGGGATGGGGGTTGGCAATTTTCATATCCCAGAGCCCACTGGCAAATTGTTCTAGGATTGTGTTCTAGGGTTAGATTTCTGCACCTTACAGTTTCTAATTTAGGGTGGAGAAAGTGTTCAGTATAGTATAACACATGCTTGGAATTAAAAAAAAGACGAAAGTAACAAAACAACAGAAAATGCTCCTGTCTTATCTTGCGTCATTTTCATGTCAGAGTTCGGCAGTGGCAGGATTTACCTTATAAATTTGTGAGCCAGATGTTCGACAAAGAAATAGATTTCGTTCCAGTGGTGCTGCACACTTCCAGATCTGAAAAGACAATTTGTACAGTCAGAGACTTTATTTTTAGAGGACGCAGAGAGGTGGTAGACATAAAAAAAGAGGTGAAGATCTGTTGAGGACCTGAGGGTCTTTAGACCCTCCCAGAAGAAGAAAACTAAAGCTGCTTTTCAAAAGAAGTAAATTCATATTGCACAATGCTCTTACTATGGCAAAAGCTTTATTTTATATATCGCCTTTTAAAGTAACTTCTCAAAGCATTTTACAGAAACAGAAAAAACTTAACAAGGAGAAGGGGTAACGGAATTAGCATGATTAAAAAACAAGGGTTTAGAATGCAGAAGAAGATGCGAGGAGCAGATAGAGAGCCAATCAAGTGAAAGCCCTTCTGAAGAAGAATGTTTTGAGTCTGGATTTGAAAGCGCTTAGCGAATGTGACTCTCTGCTATCCTGGAATTGGGGAATAGAATTTCAGAGCTCTAGGACATCCCAAGAAAAGTTACCCTTAGAGTGCACACTTCTTATTTAATGACTGTCTTTCCAGGCTAGACCCTACTACCAGCCTTATCTCCTACATTGGCGGCCAATGCACAGCTAGACATTTAAAAAACACAGACCTTGCGTTTACAGAGAGCTTGTTTGGTGCTGTTACTAGTCAGTATGATCTTTTTATTTGCACTGTCCTTCACTTGGAAGGAGCAGTTTGTAAAGTGATAACTGCTGAGTAGTTCCTAAAGTAACGTCATGTTAGCCCAGTTCGGTTTATCAGATCCCTTTAATACCCAAAAGAGGAGCTTTCACGTTTTCCATGTAAACCAGGTTAAACTCTGGACTGTGGTTTGAATAGGGAACCTACCTATTTTCATCTATACTTAAGAACTAGAGGGTCAACCCGAACATAGTCAAAAGACATTTTGGCAGCCTAAGACTGTGATGCAGACTTCATTTCTGATTCACCTGGGAACGTCACAGTGGATAGATTTCAATGTGGTCTGAAATCTGTGTGCCTCGGTGGACTCCTCCTCATATACTGTAAAAGAACTAATTAAAAGCAGCTTGGCGATTTCAGCCTTCCTTTGTGCTTTTTGAGTGTGTGTCTGTGTGAGTTAAGAGTGGCCAGATGGAGGCCTTGCAAAGCACAGACAAGCACATGTCAGGAAATTTGAAGCACATTGAGGTACAGTATTGAAGTATTTTGGAAACCGTTTTAGATTAGGTTTTATCAGCACCACCGACAAATGTGAGAATCATGCAGGGCTTTTATAGCAAACAGTTATATTTCCCTTTTTGCAGCATGCTTTCAGTTTCATATTTATTTGAAAAAGATAAACATTTAGGGAGATCTCCCTGGAGTCATTCCAGACCTCTATAGCTGTAGAAATAACTAGAACGAGTTTCTCCTCAGTCAGATGGATATTAATGAAATGTAGGAATGCCTTCGTCTCCTATGACTGTTTACATTTCCAGTGTCATTTCTTTGTTTCCCACAGTATGTTTTGTTCCGGTGAGTCACGTCTGAAAAATCAGTGTCAGCAACATGTGAAGCTATTTCTGATCTTATATGTTTTGACAAACCAGCTGCTGCAACACTGGATCTTTTTTCACTGACTAGGCCCCTGTAGAGTGACATTTCTGAGCTGCTGGATGTCAGAATTTCCCTTCTGTTAAAATGTATGCATATGTTCGTATCAAGTATGTCCTTTCACATTCTTGTTAGTGTTTCAATATATTTACATACTGATTGCTTCCTAACACAACACTTATGGTATAAGAGGTTGTTTGTGATGGTCTCTGGGGTATAAAAAGCACCTAGACATACCTGGGCTTTAGAGCTGAGGAATGAGAGAGCCATAGGGTCTCTCTGCAAGGCCTCTCCTAATAAACCTATTTCAAATCTACACTGTACTGAGCTGTGACTTCTTTAATTCATAAAACTGCATTTGCAGACTTCTGAAACAATCTGTACAGACATGGATCACAATAAGGGTTTCTGATCTGTTCTTCTGAAGAAACAGTCAGAACATTTCTGTCAGGGCACTGCAGAAATTACCTCCCTCCGTATGGTTTCTCATGCAGTGAATTTGTTTTTTTTTACAAGATTTATCACATGGGGAGCTGTGTGGGGCTGCAGAGACTCAGCTGTCTCTATGGATTTTGTTTTAGAATTTCACTGAAAGTGTCAATTTCCACAGCTCCCTCTACGATCTGTCAGGAATGTTTTTTTTATTATTATTCCTATTTCACCAGGCATGCTTTTCTTCTGTTTTACTTCTGTTTTACTTGCATTTTTATTTTAAAACACATATCTGAAAATTTGTCTGTGTAAAACCGAAGGGCTGATGGAAATGAATCTGCAACAACAATTCTTGCTGCTGTAGTCTAACCCTAGCCATCTCTTAAATAACAAATCATGGGTACTTTTGTCGCTGTGATCTCAAGGGTGTTTAACAGAACAATATCTTTTAAAAAATCCCAACGAATAAAGACTGGAACAGCAGCTTGCTGCCAACCATCCAAAGTTTAACAAACTCCGATCTGTGGATTTGCTGTCCACAAGAAGTCAAAGAGTGAAATTCTGACATACTGGATGTGTAACAGGGATCAGTTCATTGAACAAGTTACAGAAATTACATCATCTCCTTAAAACCTAGACACTGTGGACCTCTGACCCAGTCTTCTGGCTTGGCAGTTCTCTGTTGTCTAGGGAGCAGTGCTGTGCATGCACAGAGTCCACCATCACCAGTGATCGAATCCCAGTGAGTGAACAGCAGATCTCTCAGACACCTTTAACTGCCCATAGGGATTTCATACAGTAAAGCTACTGGCTCTACAAGTCTAAAGGCATACTGTGCTACATTGCAGTAAAAGCACAGCAAAATGGAATAAAGGCCAGCTAAATCATCAGTAAACCCCAGAGAGTGACGCTAAACATTGTGATAAATCTACTCTGCTGTTTCTCTGTGGCAGAGAGGAATCTCAGAGATTCTCAGCTGGAGGTCTACAATGCAGGGAGATTTCCTCTGACAAGGAAAGAACATTTAAAGCAAGGACGTTCGCTGAAAATGCAACACGCAGACAAAACTTAATCCTTCGCAGCCTGTGCAGCCTGACCTTGCAACACTGATTTAATAATCCTCATTGCTAATCATTTATTTACTCTGTTTTGTTGTTTGCCTTCCTTGATCTTCTGTGTGACTAATAATAATATGCTGTCCAAGTGGAATATAATCATTGGTCCACAGTCATAGTTGACAGGATGTTGTTTTCTGTTGTTATTGTACAGTATAGTAGTATTGGTCTTTTCTGTGTGTGCAGAGCAGAATGTTTTTTTTTCTTTTCCATGTGACTTTATGTTACTATTTACAGACTTCCCTTTAGTTTTCAATATGAGTTAATAGAAACTATCTTTAGTACATGTGTGTTATTATGCCCTAACTTACTATTCACTATCACTGTGAATTAAAGAATAGAATCAGTCTATACTTGTGACTGTATTGACAACCAAATTGCCTCTGGGTCTTCGTCATAACTCACCAGGTCCAGCTCGTCTGAGCACACCCTACTGTACAGTACGTGAGAGATCAGGACTAAAGGGTGATGGGTGTTCTAGAGAGAACCTTTTCCCCCAGCTGTTGAGCCCCGGAGAACTTTTATTGTTAGGGATGGCTATATTGCATCAAACTAAGATGATTTTTCATGCTTTTCTTTCCTTGAGCTGCTTAGATCCCAGTACAAAATCCCAGTACAAAGTGCTAAGCTACAACAGGCAGTGTGTAGCAACAGCTGCTTCTATATGTACAGCCAGCATTTGACAGGAACCTAACTCTGATACATTCGCAAGATTTGTAAAATAGTTTGCATGTAATGGATACAAATTTATTAGAAAGAAAACTTTTACTCTACAGCATCAGTCAACCATCTTAAATGAGTCACTTTTCACAAAAGGGATGACATTACCACTCTCTTTATACTACTCTCTATCTGTAGTTCATTCACAGTGTACAGATGGATGTGGATTGGCAAGGAGAGATATGATTTTTTGGCTAAGGATATGTTTTTTTTTATTTTTGTTCCTCTGTTTCAATTTTTTTTTTCACATACTTAGCAGAGATGTTTGGAATTTGATGTGACTTCACAAAACAATCCTAATTGTTAACACGCATTGTGTTAACAAATCCTGCAGCTCAGGGCCCTCATGGGGAAAAAGGTTGGACGAAGAAGGAGAGAGAGAGGAGCAGAGAAGCAAAGAAAAACAGTTGCAGGGAAAAGAAATCCGGGATGAGTAGGAGAGGAAGGAGAATCAAACAAGGAACCCAGGAAAGAGAGGGGAAATTAAAGAGTGGACAAATGACCGAGGGGCAAGAGAGACAGGAGGACAAGGCAGCATACTGCTTGTGGTGGATGAGGAGAAGAACAATGGAGCTGTGACTTCGGCAGGCTCCTGTTTACTGTAGTAGCCTGGTTTGGCAACCTGACTCCATGCAATAAAACCAGCAATGTCATGGGTGCACAACACCTACAGCTGGCAGACATCTATACCAAACAAGTAGTGCTCAAGGTCAATATAGCCATGACAGCCATGACCACCCCATTGCACTTGATTTAGACCACCTATATTCAAAAGCAACAGAACTAAGTTTTTGTTTATTCCCGCAGTGATTAACCTGCTTAATCAGGACAACTGAGTGTTAAATGTTACTTTATTTTTCTCATCATGCACATATTTTATAATTCTCTAAACCCAACTTCTTTGTCTTTCTAAATTGTGAAATGACCTCTAACGTGCTAATAGCATCTACTGTATCTTGTTTTTCTCATCTTATGCATGTACGTTTCTTATTTGTTAATGGGTCCATGTTGTGTTAAATGTAGTGTATTGTATTATGTCTTTTACATAGGGACAATAAAGCGAGTAAATTGCTCCTGTGTTTCAGTCGACTGTTACTTTATATTAGGTACAAGTACTGACACAGAACAGCTCCCAAACAACTGTCATGTGTGCCCCAAAAGGCTCCTTATATATCTATATTACTATGGATATAATTCAGGAAGACCCCTTTCCAAAATAAATCAGTGCTTCACTTTTATGGTGTTACATATTCTTTCACATCATCCCTGGAAAGCTGCAGCCGAATACAGTGCTTCATATACATCCTACACTGCTCTGTGAGGCTCATTCTCACTACCTCACTAATCTTACCAACAGGCTTTAGGAGAGACCCCTAGCCAACATTTTAATGGTAATTGCTTTTGCAGGTATGGCATTATTAAATCTAGATATTTCCAAAAACACGTTAGCCAGAACGAAAGAGATGAGCTTGAGAAAAAAAATCCTTTAGCAGCCTGGCCATGCAATATACAGGGAGCACATTAAAGTTGGATGGGTTACAGTACAAGCACTTGTGCCACAGAAAGGTGCAGTGTAACATTCACATTCACAACATTCATGTGGGACAGTACACATACAAATGGGATCAGCAGGTGGTGGACACCAGAGGGCGCTATAGTGACTCAGTGTGACTACAATTTGTGTCCATGTCACATGCAGCCTGTGCTGGACACTGGTACTGCCCTCTGGTGCATACTGTTAATAACACTGCAAATGAATTCTTCACAGTGCACAGCCTTCATAATATAGTTAGACCTTCTAACTCCACTATCACCCCATATTTGAAAATGCCTTGCAGATACATTGAGCTACTATTTAGACAACATCCAGTGCACTGAAATACTGCAGCAGTCAGGTAGGGCAACTACGTGCCTTCCCTCCATGCAGGAGAGAAAATATAATAACTACAACAGGATACAATTCAAAACTACTGTTTTA
The DNA here is from genome assembly GCF_059453375.1 of Lepisosteus platostomus. NCBI lineage: Eukaryota > Metazoa > Chordata > Actinopteri > Semionotiformes > Lepisosteidae > Lepisosteus > Lepisosteus platostomus. Next base: position 6,374,539 of record NC_142613.1, read on the forward strand.
CATAGTAGCTCAAAAGCTTCATGGAAGTGCATTTAAAACCAAGAACTGAAGATACTTCTTTACTCAAAGTGTTGTAGGAGTATGGAACAAGCTACCGGCCTTGTTGTTAAAGCCAATACCTTCTTTCAAGCATTAGCTAGATCAAATCCTTGGATTAATTAATTACTAACTAACACAATGGCTAGACGGGCCAAATGTTTTACTGCCAGTGGGCCCAAACTGTTATCTTCCAGTGACTGTGCTGTGGTTTTTGTGTGCGATATTTCGTAAAAACACAGCTCACTTGCTAATCAGCATTACATTGTTTAGAATACTGTCAGGATTGTGTTCTTCAGCTATCTGCCTTTCTTGAAAGTTTTTTTCTTCTTTTGCCAAAAGCTTTTAATGTTATGTGATTGGCGAAGGAGAAGTGTCACGAAAGATGTTAACACTCTGATGGGATTTCTGCATAGAAACTGGGAGTGGGTTTCTCTGTTATTGATTTGGGTTCCTGGTTAAATGTTTGCCCTGAAGAATGCATGCTAAGTTCTGCTATTTTATCTTTGATTTAGTGTTTAAAAAGAAGGGACGTCCCATTTGTAGGAATGTTGATGTAACCGAGACGACTCAAGAGGGACAAGATCATTACTCTTTTTTTATTGTAAAAATAAGTAAGGCTTTAAATGAAGTCCTTTTTTTTAATGCCTTGCACATACTCCTGTGCTTGAGATCAGTGCTTTTCAATGAAGAGGCTGAGGTCTACTGGGAGTCTTCAAAGTATCCAGGGGTACCCCAAAACAAAGGAAAACACAGTCTAGCAGTGTGTAAAATCTGCAGTTTCAAACTGTGCTGAACTGTGTCCTGCTTTTAATATTTAACAATTAATAGTAGCATTATGTGCATTCGTAATAAATAATTTGTCTTCTGTTTAAATTAGGGGCCCCTAATGCGAGTAATGTTTTGGAAAGGGGCACCTCCAGCCAAAAAATATAAAAACCCCTGCTCCAAGTGACAATTCCCTGTTTCTGTGCCAGAACAAGCTGCACTACTCAGTTACTATTCCACCAAAAACTATTCCTGCAAAACTGGAGCCACAGTTGTGGTTTTTAAGAACAGCGGCAGCACAATCCAAGCAGAAAGAGCGCACACAAGTATGAGGTCTGACACGAAACCAAAGGAGGAGAGAACCAGGTGGAACACAGGAATCCTTTCCTTTCAGGGGTTAAGCAAGGAATGACCACTGACATAACAAAAGCTGTGTTTTTTTTGTCTGCCAGTTTGAAGGGTATTTTTTTTTCGCATCCTTTGCATCTGGATCTCGAATCTCTGGTTTAATTTCCACTTTGTTGCATGATGAGCTGCCGCAGAAATGTCTGTTTGGAACGCTCGCGAAGAGGCTTGGTGACTGGAAAAACCATTTCAATCTTTGCATAACATACTTCAAAAACAGAGGGGGGGGGGGGGGTGGTACGAGCTTGCGTTCGTTAAGCTGCCACAATGTCAAGCCGAAATTCAACACTGCACATTCCCAGAAAATTAATTCAGTTGTTGATAGTATTTTTGGTGTTATTTTTCAATTGCGTCACATTCCTGTAACTAAGCCAAATCAGACTTCAGCAAGAGTGCACTGTTTAGCAACTTCCAGCCACGCACTCCATGCAGAAGATACCATCTGGTGTTGCAGAACAATTCATCAGTGCACCTTGTGATTTGCCTGAACTGGTTGAGCTTCACTTATCATGCAACTTTCATACAGGTCCTTTGTCTCCCTTCAACACCAACACATGCTCGGAGCTCCGTTCTCTAATGCATAAACAGTCAATTTGATGTCTTAACAAAAGTTTGCGAGTCTCTGGGAGTTGGTCCAAACTGTAAATGACATTATTTTTAAAAAACAAACTGCTGAAAAATGTAGATTTTTTGCACCATTTCTTAACTTCTGAAAGGGGAGTACAGTGTACAGATATCAGATAAGCGATTGCACATCTGGTGGACAAGTAGCTGTTGGAGCCGTTTTGTCTGTTCGCTCAGTTCTGCTTCTTGATTTAGCCTTTTAAAGCAATTGAAAATAAACAACATCATGTCTCTGGTGGTGGGTTGCCTGGCTCTGTAAATGCTTCGTGTTCACCGTATAAATAACAGTGCATTTAATGTTAGATTTTCTGTTAGTTTTTCTATGTTGTTCAAAATACAACAAAGGCAGCAGTATGAAACAGCTGTTAGGGCTCTGGACTCGCAACTAGAAGGTTCTGGGTTGGAATCCCATGTGTAAAACTGCTGCTGAGCCCCTGAGCAAATACAGTACTTCTCCTGAATTGCTCCAGTAAAATACCCAGCTATATCAATGAGTGCTCGTGTAAGTTGCTTTGCATAAATTCATCAGCCCAGCAAATAGTCATTGCAACACAGTAGCTCCCTGTCTTCTGTCTTTAGAGAATGCCCAGAAGCAACCTACTGTCTTGGTGATTTAAAAGAGTTTCTAATACAAACTGGAATCTTTTATCCACTAAATTAACTTGATTCCCCTGTAGCTTTTTTTTTCAATAAGATCAGATTTCATTTCTCTTCCTTTGCATCCCTCCAGTTCCCATTTCTAAGACTAGTTTCCCCTTACTCGTAGGACCTACAGTGAGTACGACTGAAGGCAAAGTGGATGATTTCTCTGCCCAGCCAAATCTCCTTCTTCATCTGAAGGATCGAATTGATTGTTGAGCAGTTAAGTGCCGCTTGACAGAGGTCGTCCCAGGTGATCTCTGCTTCAGATCACAAAATAAATAAAGAACATTAGACACAGTCAACAAGCCTATCCCCCTTTCAGAATAGACAACTCTCCAGCCTGCATCAAACATTATTCAATAAGCCACTCTAGATTGCAGCACACATCCCCTGCTAGTCTTAGATAACTCAGTGCAATGCAGAGTGCAGAAAATAGCCAGAGATGACACTTCATCTCAATCATCTGCTGATGAGCAAACTCAAGTTTGAAATCTTCAGGGTAAAAGATAACTAATATTCTGTGCACAGAAAGAACTAAACTCATTCAAACCTCCTGTGAAAAAAATCCCCTAGCAACTGTGAGTTCAATATTTCACCAACAGCCTAATTAATAATAATCAAGCCCATCTTTTAGGATGTCAAAATAGCACTCAAGTTACTACAGAAAAACATACCAAGCTGTATTATTGGTGTATTATGAGTTATGCATTCAGTGACCTCATACGTAAAGCAATTAACCAGTAAACAATGGCCATAATGGCTTTCAATGTATTAGCATTGATGAAGACAGATGTTGTCGTGTGGGTTTCAGAATACGTTCATCTCTTGAATATATGTTGAGAGTGGCTCTGAAAATTAATAAAACCAACCATCTCACTCTTTCGTTGACTTGTGCCAGTGGTGTAGTGATCTACTCTGAAAATGCACCTACAGCCTGTTCACAGCTAGTGTGGATGTGGAATTGGAACGGTGGAGTGGAGGTGAGGGGGGACACTCACTTGTCCAGGACGAAGTAAAGATCGAAGCCCCCATAACAGGATTGTCCAGCCTCCCCATTCTCGCTCTGCCCTGCGTAGCCCAGAGTACAGACCATCAGCACAAGGCTCTTCACAACAAAGGGAAACTCCTTTCTTCTCCAAATAGACATTATTCCAATTGAGGCACACAAAAAAACAGTAGAAAAAGCAGAATCTCCAGTAAATGACAAGACTTCAAGACTTCTTCTCCTCCTCTTCGTCTTTGTAAATGCTCTTCTCCTTGCTTCACTGTCTTCTCAGCCCCCAGTCCGGGCCATCCAGAGTCACAAAAGAAATGCTATCCTTAGACGTCCTGGGATTTTCAGCAGTGGTCCAAAGGGAACAGCAGAGATGCTGTGTGCGCAGGCTGTCTGGAATAGCTAGGAACCCCCAGATCAAAGTACAATTGCTCACAGGCTCACACAAAGGAACAGACACGCTTGCTTTCTCTTTTTGGGGAGAGATTGCAATGCAGTGAGACGGCAGGGCTAGCTTTCACCCAGTCGACGCCACGGCGAGCGATGTCATTGTGTCTACGAGCTTGAAACAGATTCCTGAACTTTTTCGCTCTCTTTCAAGAAGAGATCTGAGGAAAGGCAGAGTGCCCCCTCAATAATAAAAAGCTGACAGGCTGTGTTTTTTTGTGTCACTGCACCGCCACCTTGTGGTGATAAATCTCTGCAGGGCTACAAATCCAGTCTAATCTCAAAAGCATAGCTTCCACTTGTGCCCTGTGTAGGTATCTTACAGTAGACTAAAATAGACTGCAGTAGTTCAGGTGGGTAGCTACGTCAGCATGCGTAGGCTGCAAAGGAACAAGTAATATGTTTATTCCATGCTGAAAAAAAGAAGAAATTAAACACAATGTTTCAGCCATGGAGCCTTCTTGAGGTATGAAATATACTGTAAAATGTAAAAGTATACTGTAAATGTATACTGTAAAATAAAAAGGTGTAAAATATACTGTATAGAGTAATTAAACTGAGTATCTTGAGGTTGAACTCTAAATGAAAATTCAAACAGTTCATTGCAATCCTTTCAGTTCCTTCACGTCTGCCTGTTTGTCTGGACTGCTGGGACTCCGATATTGAATAATGCTTTCTTCATTATCAGTGAGACCCTAAGGCTGTTGACCCCTGAGAGACAGAGTAGACAGGCGAGTTTTCACCTTCCAGCATGGCAAATCAGTTTCCTGCAAACGATCTCCTCCTCCTTTCACCTGCCATGGACAGGGCCTGCTGAACTAAAGCTGTCAGAGTATCTTTTAAAATTTTGATTTTGGTTTCCTTGCTTTTCTAGTTGTTATCAGTCCAAACTGGAGTGAGGTAATTGAAAGACTGGCAGTCTGTATCCACCTTTCTCATCAGAACAAGGCAGATAGATAATTAAATCAGTAGTATAGAACCAGAACTTTCTCAGTGACTAATGGTTGTAATTCTTCACTTGGACTCTGTAGTGGTCTAATATCATTATTTGTATAAAGGTTAAATATTTCTGAGGTACTGTAATTGTGCATTACCACAATTTTGTGCATTGTTAAAGAGAGATGTAAACAAGACCATCCTTTACCCTAAATGTATCTCTTTTCTTTTTCATTGTCAGGATAAATTATCTCATGCAACTCTACCTGTGGTGGTTTTCAGGAACTGATCGATAAACAAAGCCAACCAACAGCGCAAGCATTCACAACACCTAACACACTCTTTACATCTGGCTAATAGAGAGCAGTTACATTGTGTCTGAAAGCTAAAGGCATAGTTTCCAACAGATCAGAATAATTCACTGAATAATGAACTAACTAGAGAGATGGGCTGCCGTTGAACCAGCACAGAATCCTTTCATACAACTGCTAAATCCATGACAGCACACACACATGAGAGACACTTTAGACACAGCTGCCATCATGTACAGCAGGTCTTTGGACCGCGGGAGGAAATTGGAGTGTCTGGAGAAAAGCCAGGTGAATATGGGGTGAGCAAGCAAATTCCATACACACAGAGATACAATCAAACCCAGGACCTCGGAGCTGTGAAGCCACACCTCTACCCACTGTGCCATTGTGGTGCAAATAATAAAAGAAAGAAAAGCATAGTTTGTAATGTCATGCTGCCACCCTGTGGTGATGGTCTTGTAGTGGCAGTTGAAGTACTCACCCAGTTGCCAGTACCTGTAAACATCGTCTTCATACTTTGTAGACACACAGTTTTAAAAGTAGATGTAAATGTATACATCGCAGATGTAGATGTAGTCACTTATGCTGGATACAACAATTAGTTACAACTAATGCACATCTTTAAAAAACTTTAAGGATTTCAGCATGTGGTAGTTTCTCCATTCACAAAACACTCTCTTTAAGAACCCTGAACTATGTGGATCTTATTTTAGAATTTGTGCACTAAAAACATACAAGACTGAAAAATTCAAGTTGAAAATGAGCAAAAACTATTTTATTTGGGGTAATCTTTTATTGCCCTGGTTTATGTTGTGTAGCCATTGACCCAAATTCTCAAAGGAGCCTCACTTCCCAGTTGCACCAAAGATAGGGCAAGGCTGGGTATGGTCGTTCTTCTTAAACACCTTGTATTCACAGTTCTCCCAGTCAAACTCCTTCATGCAGTCATCAGGGAACCTGACCGGTGTGGAGTACCTGCAATCACAATTGCAGCCTGGAGTCAAAGTGCATTTTGTTTCAACCAATCGCGTGAGGTTATATGATAATGAGGAACCTGAGACCATGAACAGAGTACAACGTACATTTTGCATGCTAGAGGCAAGTAGTTATTTGTTGGATAGGCACATGCCTACAGCACTTACGCATCACAACATCTGCCACACGTGCAGTCTTGGCACTTGGAGTTCCTCCAGCGTGAGCCCATCTCGTGGAGAGTCTTATCCACAGGGTCCTCACAATGAGTCAGCAGCTTGGGATTCATGCCTAGACAGAAACACAAGGTGTGGTGTTCCCTTTTAGGGAGATACAGGAGGAGCCCACATGTCTTTCTCTGTTACCCCTGTATATCAGGGAACTTGACTTCAACTAAACATACCAAACACTGGAAAAGAAAAAACAAATTCACTACATCATAGTTCACGGAGAATATTCCCAGTTTACTTTGAGCTGCTAGACCTGCAATGTCTTTTTGTTTAGATAAGAAATAGTAAAAAGGTGTGCAGGTCATTTAGCCTCTCATATTCATTAGGCTACTAGCAGGCAATCTATTCAAGGATCTCATCCTGCTGTTTCTTGAAGAAAGCTGGTGCATTAGCTCCAACAATGTGGCTGAGTGGCGTTTTGCAGACTCCCACAACACTCAGTGTAAACAGGTGCATCCTGCTGTTTTTAAATGCATTTACCCTTCGTTTCCACTTGTGTTTTCGAATATGCATTTCAGCCCCTTTAACCTATCTGTGTAAGGCAATCTTTTATGTACAGGACTCACCTCATTGCCCTTCATTGGAATAAAATGCACGACAATTGTGCCTTGGTCTAAAAGATTTTTTGCTAATACTTTGTACATGTAAACGTTATTTCCCTTGACTTGAATTCTACACTTGTCACAATGTAGCTCAGAATTCTGTTGGCCTTTTAACAGCTTCATAAAATGTTTGGTGGAGGACAAGTACCACAAAAACAACTTTTCTTTTCTTTACATGTTCTTTTCTACTTGCATGTAATACTTTAGGTTTGCATACATTAACTTGAATTTGCTTGGTAATACTTCTTGTGTATATACCAAGCCAATCCTTCCAACTCTCCATTCAAAATGACGGACTTCTGCCCTTTCTGTCTTAATTCTTTCTTTTGCCCTGCAGCAGGAATGGGATGAATGCTTTCTATAAGTAGGGTCACCTACTTCTATTCAGCGTCCTCGTCTCTCCATCTTGACCTTGTATATAAGGAAGCTCATTTTAAAACCCCTGTACTGTACATGCAACATGCTTTTCAGGATGTTTTTTATCTTTGCCAGAAATAAACCCGGTATTGCACCAAAAGTCATCGATTAAGCAAATTGTGTTGTCTCTTCACCCACAGCCTCTGAAAATTCCTTACTGCATAAGTTTCTAATCACCTCCCAAGATGAGGAAAAACAAGAAAATATGCTTGTTTTAAACTCTAATGCCTTGAATACAAGGAAACTCCAACAGCAAGGAAGCTGCTGGTTTGAAGTCAGAGCGGGTGGCACAAAGTTAATATACTATTATTGGATTTGGGTGGGAGACTCACAGCTTAGCTGTTCAACACTACCTCATCACCCCCACACCCCAAAATACCATGTGTAGCTTGGTGTCTGTAAGACTGGGTACTTCGCAGTCTGTTTCTGACCTCCAGCTGGCTTTGCTATTTTCTGTTTTGCTGGGTACAATGAAGAGCCCCAAGACTGGGCAGAGAACATGTTTCAGAGATTCAAAGGTAATATCTCCCGCTACATTACTTTTGCTTATTGCCTTCTCTTTCTCACACCTGAAGAAGGCTACACGGCCGAAACGTCGTGTTTTCTTTCTTCTTTTTTTCAGCATGGAATACACCTATTACTTGTTCCTTTGCAGCCTATGCATGCTGACACATCTACCCACCTGATGTTTCAGAGAGCTGCCTTTTGCTTACGTTACACAAAGCAATTGATGAACACACAGGAGATTTTCTCCACAGTCTCTGGGTGTGTACACATCACTTCCACCCTCTGAATTTATGCTAGCTTCAATCCAGTGGATATCCTGCAGCTGAAATTTGACATAACATGAATCTGAATGCTGCTTGCTTGGCACAATATGTTCCAGCTGATATCTGGAAAAACAATTAGAATATTTATAAATCATTCATAACAGGGCTTACTAACCTAGGAGTACACTGAGTGAAAATATTTTTTTAAATATAGGCAGCTGGAAGGTTTTAAGTATAGGGTAAATACTCTGCAATATCTAGGGCTGGGAAGGAGTCTCATACCTGGTTTCATTGTCAGTTCCACGTGGTAGCAGCCAGGCTGGCTAAGGTGAAGCACAGCGCAAAGTAGCAGGGCAACAGCCAAGGACTTCTGCAGAAAGGATCAGCATCAGATACAGAAGGCACATATCAGGAACTTCTCCAGAACCACTCAGCACTCAGAGAGAGAAAGCATGCAGATACACAGCACAAATACCAGGCGTAGTTTATAATACAACACAGCAAACAGGCAGATCAAGTACAAATGCACAGAGACAGCAATCAGATCAGGGACTTCTGCAACCAGAAGACACACCTGATTGAGGGAGAAGAATAGATTGAATGTCGTTCCAGTGCTCAAGTTTTCATTCACTCTAAACATATTGATAAGACAGGATGTGTTCTCAGTGTATAATTTGAAAACACTTCTCAGCACCTGTAGTTTTCAGTAACATGAAAAAGTATTGTATAGCATCTGTGATTATTAAGCCACATAAAATACACAAATAAGCTTTAAAACACAACAATTTGTATTGAACAAGTATTTGACTTCTTTATCTGTTTACAATTAAATATCAATATATACAAAGAGGTATTTATATAAATTATGTGCAGTGTGTAATCTTCACCATAAAATTACAGAGGTTACTACCTGAAAGGAATAATTTTAATTAAGTATGACTGAGAGCTATAAAGCTTCTGTAAATTGTTTACATCTCCTGGCAATAATAACATAATTATAGCAGAGTGAAATTGTTGGAAAACAGAAAAGTGCCTAGAGTTTTGTGTCTGGTAAGAGGCAAAATTCTGAGAAAAGGTTTTTACATGTACAGTACATAGCCTTAAAACAGAACTGAAATTCAAATGGCTTTACTTAACACACTTAAAAAAGGCTACAGAATCTAAAAATCTAAAATCTGTGTAATTTTTCAACCTTAAAAATTAATGTTTAATTACAATAATTAAACACCATCGAGACAATGTTATAGTACAGGCATCCTGCTGGTTTTAAAGACTAATATAACTTCCACTTCAAAATATTTTTTGGACCTATTTTTTATGAATAAAAGAACGTAAAGCAGAGTCTTACCATTGTCTCAGTTCCTTCGGGTCTGAGCTGTATGTCTGGTCTGTTGAAATGACAACTGAATTTATACTGGCTATCACAAAGACCACAGGGCTCTTAACCCCAAAAGTAAATATTAGTTTTAAGTTTAAAGAGAGGGGAATACTGTTTTTTAGGGAATGTGTTTCCAGTTAAGAACCTCTCCCTATCCTTATGGATGTTTACCTTTATCTGGTGAGCACTGGGATCATGTTATCCTGAAGCCTGATTATTTGTTTTGTGTGGGGAGGGGGGGAGAAGGAGAGGTTTGATGGCATAGGCTTCACAACGGGCTTGGAGCGCCTGGCCCCGTTACACCCTTTTATTCCCCCGACCCTTCGCCGGCTCCCGCTCCAGCTTTTAACTTTGTCATGCCTGTCATGGATGGACCACCCGGCTCTGGACATTTGCATTCCCTGGATTTTCCTACGGACTCCCTTTGGACTTGTTTGCCTTGGACCATATTGAGAGGAACCTCTTGACTGTCTGAGAAGATGAGAAACAGGTATTTCCAACGCCATCCACGGCACTGTGAAAATTAGTACTTTTCACGTTTTTAGCAGGTTTTCAGTTAGCAGGTTTTCAGTTTTTTTCACGTTTTTGCTCTGTCTTTACATTTGGATTTTCAATATTGGGGTGAAGCAGCAAAAAAACACACCCTGAGGAGAGTCATTGTAACCCAATCAACTGTTTATTCACCCAAATAAAAGTTCAGCTAATAAACCACTAGTCAGTCAAAACCAGATGACTAAGTTCATACCCTTTAAATAAACAAAAAAAAAAGTTTCCTTTGAACTGTTAGTGTAATTTGTGTTGACATCTAGTCTTACAGTTTTGATAACAGTGCAAACAGTAGTGTTATATATTAACTTTTCTCCTTGCTTGTGCTCTTTGGTAAACTGCAGGGAGGTTCCTTAGCAAAAATAACACAGATTTGCACCACACTGATGTGAAACAACTCATGGAACTTCCTCTGTGCAGCACCACTTCCTAAATATTGCAATCGTACAATGACAATTGATTTGTTCCTAAGATCAGGTACCATTAAACCATTAAAACCAAGAGTTTTGGCAGGACTGAGACAACATTGTGCAGCTGCAACTTTCAACACTGATATCTGAATAATAAAACAATGTGGCTACTTCACCAACCTCAAAAACAGAGACATTATATTTTTTTTACACTAGCAGGCTTTCTTAAAATGAATCTCCACTCTGAGAATGAGGAGCACTCAAAAAAAGTCTTCAATTTGGTGAACATTTACAGATACAGTATAAGACTCCTGGAGGGGCTAGTGTCTTCTGCTGATTTTTCTACCAAAGCTTCCAGCCACATAATTGTCTTAAGTATTCAATTTAGCACTAATAGAAATGCAACACAGAAAAGAAAATATATATATATAGGGAGAATAAAATTCTGTATATGGAGACGCAAACACTGTATAGGGATAATTAAAATGCATAGCACAAGGAGAACAAAACAATGTACAGAAAGGGAAGATACACAGTGCCTATAGAAAGTCTATACCCCTCTTGGACTTTTTCATATTTTATTGTGTTACAGCATGGAACCATGATGTATTTAACTGAGAATTTTTGCCACTCATCAACACAAAGTACTCTATAATGTCAAAGTAAAAACATTAACATTAAAAGTCCTGACATTTTACTAAATTAATTCAACAGAAAAAACAGAAAATAATTAAATGCATAAGTATTCACCCTGTGCTTTGACACACCTAAATTACCTCTGAAGTAACCAACTCTCTTCTCCAAGTCACATAATTACTTGTCTGGAGCCCACCTGTGTGCAGTTGAGGTGGTTCATATGATTTCAGAATAAATTCACCTGTGTCTGGGAGCTTCCCCACTTTTTCCATGGAAACACTACACTATGAAGACCAAGGAACATTCCAAGCAGATCCGAGACAAGGTTCTTGAAAAATACCAGCCAGGGCAAGGAGATAAGAACATTTCCTAAGGCATTGAATATACCTTGAAGTAATTAATTAATTAATTGCTTACACTTATATAGCGCTTTTTCTGGACACTCCACTCAAAGCGCTTTACAGGTAATGGGGACTCCCCTCCACCACCACCAATGTGCAGCATCCACCTGGATGATGCGACGGCAGCCATAGTGCGCCAGAACGCTCACCACACATCAGCTATCAGTGGGGAGGAGAGCAGAGTAATGAAGCCAATTCACAGAGGGGGATTGTTAGGAGGCCATGATTGATAACAGCCGATGGGGAAATTTGGCCAGGATGCCGGGGTTACACCCCTACTCTTTTCGAGAAACACCCTGGGATTTTTAATGACCACAGAGAGTCAGGACCTCGGTTTTACATCTCATCCGAAGGACGGCGCCTGTTTACAGTATAGTGTCCCCATCACTACACTGGGGCATTAGGACCCACATGAGCCGCAGGGTGAGCGCCCCCTGCTGGCCCCACTAACACCTCTTCCAGCAGCAACCTTAGTTTTTCCCAGGAGGTCTCCCATCCAGGTACTGACCAGGCTCACACCTGCTTAGCTTCTGTGGGTTGCCAGTTGTGAGTTGCAGGGTGATATGGCTGCTGGCGTACAGTGAAGTGCATCATTAAAAAGGTGAGAAAATATGGAACAATTGTGAATCTGCCCGGAACTGGCCGTCCTCCAAAACTGAGTGTCCGGGCAAGAAGAGCCGTAGTAAGGGAGACCACCAAGAGGCCTACGGCAACTCTAAAGGAGTTAGTCTTCCATGATGGAGATGGGAGAAACTGCATGAGACAGCAATAGCTTGTACACTTCATAAATCTGGCTGGTAGGGAAGAGTGGAAACACACCCCAATTAGAAAACTGAAATTTGCCTGCAACGCTGTGGGTAAGGAGATGACAGTGTTCCCTCTGGAGCAGGATTGGAAACTGCAAGTCTAGACCATCCACCCATTATTAGAAAGCCACTTACTTACACCTGGGAGCGTTTGTGATCGTCTTAGAAGCATAGAGAACTAAAGAGAAGTACATCCTGGAGGATGCACACTCCACAGGGAAGGTACATCAGTCCAGAAATGAACCTAGGACCCAAATGCTGTGAGGCAGCAGTATTAAATGACCCATCACTGTCCCACTTCCAGCCGTGGCCGGTAGCATTTAACCCTACATACACTGCACTACTGTCCTAGGACCCAAAAGAGTGTGGCCACCAAATATAAGAAAAAAATGATTTTGCAAGAGATTTGTTCACCAAAACAAAATAATAAAATATACTTGTTTGTATTTTCTGGTTAATTCTATTAATACATTCTGGTACCCTGAGGGCATTGGTTCTTCTATTTCAGGGTCCGCCGCGTTGTCCGTACCAACACCCATCAGCTTACTCTGACATACTGTATGGGCGCTGTTTCGGTGCGTTCAACGGGTAGTCATCAGGGGATGACATCATAGTCTTCCCTGCAACCAACCTCGAACAGTTCTTGCCCGCCTTCTTCGCTCTCCGATTGGCTCTGCGACACATCCGGTTTGCCCTTGTGCCGGTCCGTTGTTGTGCACTGCTTCCTCATCGATTGGCCAATGGCCTTGTCTGTCAAAGCGCGTTGTTCCGCCCTCTCCTTTCTACCCGAGGTGTAGCCGGTTAGGTTGAGGCTTAGCGAACTGCTGTGTGAGAGGAAAGTGACAGGGCTTTTTTATATGTATTTAATTTTGAGAAAAAGAGAACAGATACATTACAGCGATTAACAGTAAAACAGCTCGTCATGGAGTCTTATGACATAATAGCTAACCAGCCTGTGGTGATTGATAATGTAAGTACAGGTTTTACGTGGAACTACCCACACCCTAAACATTCGCTAGACAGAGATGGGTTTATTGTTTTTATGGCTCAGCTGCAACTGTTTGTGTTTTCAAATTGCTTCATTCGTAAACTTTAGGAATACTGCTGCGCTTTAAACCCCCCTTCATTAAAATCGCTGGGGATACAGATCGACACAGCCAGTTTTAATATAACGCTTAGCGATTAGAGATCTTGGTGTGTCATCAGAGAGCTTCAGCTATTGTCATTATTTTTTCACATCATATAAGCTTAGCACTGCCGCTGTTATGCGAAGGGAATTCAAAATCAACAGCGCTGTGTGTACAGTATGTATTGCCATTTTGCTATCGTGATGTACTGAAGCCAAGTCACTGTGGAGGTACCACGACTCCGCCTATCATAACGTCTGCAAGGCTTCATGAATCAGAAACCAGCAGTGATGGAGACATTACAGTAGCCGATGGCAGACATTGCCGGTGCCACTTCTAGCGCCCTGTGTTTTTGTGAACTTATGTTGTCCTTCGCTTCGACGTCTCCACCCGGAATGGAAATCTGGTCATGTGCGCGGATGTTGTGTAGCTCTGGTGCTGCACAGAAGACAACCCGGCGTCAGATCCTGCTGTTCACTGCAATAGCACGCGTTTAAAATTAAAAATGATAATTTCTGTCATGTACAAGGCAGTGGGGGTAGAAACGGTTGTAAGAATATTATAATATTATTCTACCGGAGGCCAAAATAGTGCGCACTTAATCTCAGTCATTCTGTTTAAGTGGTTTGCCGTAAATTCTTGGATTGCAACGGTACGATTGTCATTTTAAAAGGCAGAGCAGTACACGTATTTCCATTGTAAAACCTGGACTAAGCTCATTGTATGCTGTGTAACAAGCGCACGTCCACTCTTGGATTCAGAAATCAGGCATTCCACATTTCAGACTTTCAAACGTACAAACTGGCTAAAAAAGTGTCAGATTAGAATGAATTATCAAAGTTCTTTAATGTGCAGGTGAGCCGCACAAAAGCATCCTGTGCTACTGCATAGCTATCTTGCTAGAGGACTCTGTAAGCATGAGTCTGTGATGAATCCGCAGGCAGTCAGTCTGGGTCCAGAATTCTTGGATGTTATTTTCATTACAGAGCATTATCACCATCATCTTTTGGAATAATGGCACCTGTGATAGTCTTCATCCTGTTTCAGCCAACGTTTGACAGTCTTATTATGATCCTGAAAAAAAAAGAAATAATGCTTTCATATCTGATACCATGAATAAGAATATTTTTTCTGTCTTTGTTCCTTGATGAAACATCAGTGTTTTTGAAAGTGGAACACACAACATAGGATTGTTTTGTCCTCAAGGCTTTCCAAATATTTCAAAGGTGCTGATGTGCCTTTCTGGTAGGTTTTCACAGTGGGATGCCCTTATATACAGAAATCCTCTTAAAAACATTCTGGATCTAACAGTAATTATGAAACCAGTTCCTCAGGGACATGGTCCTCTGCCATCTGAAGGCTCTTGTGTTGGATGTTCTTTACCAGTTGCTCTAAATTTTAGTGCTCCCTTTGAACACATTGCGAAGCTAGTAGAAACTGCAGTTACCTTATTGTAATTGAGGTCCGATAGGACAGTTATCAAAATGGGAGGCACTTTTATTTTAATTTAATGTTTTTGTTTCTTGAATTTTTTCAAAACTGATTCTCAGGTATATCTAGTCTCTTCCTGTTTTGCAGTTGCATCTGGAATGGGCAGTGTTTTGATCAGTAATGCTTTGCTTGGACTGAAAGCACTTGTTCAGTTTGTGGGACAGGAGCAGAGAATTAGTGACTTAAATAGGTCTCTGTATTAAGATGTGTTGAACTGCAGCAAGGGCTATTACTAATTGATCTTAGTATCACAAACATCCATTAGTCACAATGTGATTGCCTGAGGTAAAACCAAAAAAAAATAACAATATGAAAAAAACAAGCTAATAAAGCCTGTTTGTTGTGTTAAAGATCCTGATACGGGCTTCTTTGTTCAAGCTCTTTTGAAATGCTAGAATGTCAAATACCCATAACAATCGGCGGTATTTATTTTTGAAATTTTAGAGTTCAAAAGCATATCCATTTCCCATTTATTTGACCATTTTTATGTTGAAAATTCTCTTTTGAATTTCATTATCATTCTTCCAAAAATAGTGACACCAGCAGCACCACAACAATACAATATTCCTATCGTAAGCATCATTTTTAAGATCAGCTGACTTGATGTAAGAATCCCAGACAATCTGGGTATTTTTGGAAGTTGTTTTTTTTTCTTCAAATGTGGGCTTTTGATTCGAAGTATACTGAATGTTTTCTGATCGGCAGCCACTGAGTTGAGTTAAAATTGCTCTGATGTTTACCTTATTAAAATGAAAATGTTGTTTTTCCAGTTCCTTAAACAGTTTTAGCAAAGCCAGTCCAGGAGGCAATAAGTGAAATAACTGTGATAACCGCGTCTTAAGATGGAGAGCACTAAGATTGTGCTTGTTTTATGTATAATGTTTTGGAAGAGTTATTGCACCCATGGCAGATCTTTGTGTTCCTTAATGACCCATACAGTATAGATGAATTAGTTGAAGTTTGGTCTACTTCAGTGAAATGGCTACAGAGGCTTTGACATGCTGTGTGTCTATGAAGGGAAACAATGATGTCTGAAAGAGAGATCAGTCTATACCTGTGGCGGTAGGAGAATACCAAAATACATTATACAAATACAAAGTACCAGATACATTTCCAGGCTTAAGGGAATGGCCTACACTGCCAGTCTGAAGGAACTGATGATTTTTATTATTGAACTGAGAAGATTGCACGGGGACCTGACACAAGTATTCAGAATCCTCAAAGGCATCGACAAAGTCAATACAGTGGACGTCTTCAGAATGTGCATTTAAAACCAAGAGCAGGAGGCTCTTCTTTACCCAAAGGGTTGTGGGGGTCTGGAACAGGTACCTAGCCATGTTGTTGATGCTGGTACCCTGGCTTTTTTAAGGTCATGGCTGGGTGGGATCCTTGAATCAATTCATTTATAACTGCCAAACAGGTTAGATGAGCTGAACTGCCTCTTCTCATTTGTAATCTTTCTCACCTACTTTCTTTATATGTTCAAAAGCAACCATTTTCACTCTTGTCGTCTTCAAAGTTGTTATGAGAGCTTTGCACCGAGGCAGGTTGGAAAATATCCTCAGATTTTTGGGCTGGAGTTGTGGGTGACATTTTTATTAAGATTTCTGTCCGTACTTTATTCTGTTTTATAGCATCATAGTTTCATAGTATCACTAAGGTTTGCATCTTCTTCATTGAAAACAAAGGTTTGTATAATCCAGACTTGATTCAAAACAAGAGAGAACCAGCTGAGGCTTGTGGAAAGCTATCCTTGTTGGAAATGACAAAAATTAATTAAAATGTTCATGTTACTTGTTTAACTTTCAGGAATAATTTATTTCCAAAAGCAGACTCTATTAGTTTGTATAAATCCAGTAGTTTTTGTTTGTCAGTAAAACTTGATTCTTTTTCAGAAGTGATAATTATTTACACTCTTATCTTTATTTCTCTTTTTTTAGGGATCAGGTGCTGTTAAAGCTGGCTTTGCTGGAGATCAGATTCCCAAATACTGTTTTCCCAACTAGTAAGTCATTTTTTGGTTTTGATGTAAAAATAGATATTTCTTTAGACATTGTATTCATGAAAAACTTTCCTGTTTTTGAAGTTCCCCAGGTTACTCTATCTCAGATTTTCAAGCACAGTGATGACTGTGTATATCTCTTCATAAGCAGTAGTTTACAGTGCATGAATAGACATACATGTGTAATAGATATCGAGCAACATGATTGTTTCCATGACTGTTTATTCTGTTTACTAAAATTCAAAAATATAAAATGATAAAAAAGCAGAAGTATGACAATCAGGTTCCACTAACAGAATTCCTATCTTCCATACAGGTTAGTTTTGGTTTTCTGTAACATCAGTATCTTTGCTTTGATCTTCCATTCTCCCATTTGAAATAAAAAAACTTTACAACTGTTTATGACATGCTTTATCGTCCCTTCCCCAGTTCCATTATCTAAGCAGTAAGTTTAAACAGTAAAGATCTGGAAAAGGCTCCACAGCCGAAATTATTTTCTTCATTTTACTTTTCACTGTGGAATTAATCTCTGCTTGTTGCCGTGTAGGTCAGTGCTTTAGGATGTTGTATAGAGGTATTTCCCTCCAAAATAACACAGATGAAGAACGGGAAGTGACTAAAAACCAGTCCTTTTGGTTCAAGTTTGACGCGCATGCTTTCCTTTTGTCTGCTGTTTCACGGTTTTTCTATTTTAAGAGATGAAAATAACACTCTCGTTGTGGAGCAGGTTACTCTTTTTCAGATTTTACAAGGTGGAAGGATGTGGACAAATTATGGCACGGGAAGCATATTAAGTTCACATTATGCGCTTTCATAAAAAAATAAATCGACACAGTTGGAATATTAGGGACGTTAAAAAGTAGGAAGCCTCCTTGTATGTGTGTTAGATTAACCGGAGTAACTGGAGGGAATATTGCCTGTAAGTATCCATGCTGCTTTGACGTGCCAGGGTTTGGCTTACACATGACCTGTGTCTCAATTCCAGTGTGGGACGTCCCAAGCACGTGCGGGTGATGGCAGGTGCCCTGGAAGGGGATCTCTTCATTGGCCCTAAAGCAGAGGTAACTCTATTTTCTGTGCCCCGATATCATCATTTTAATCAGGATGGCTTAGCAACCTCAAGTAAACCACAAAAGTAGTCACACACTGACTTTTACTCGTTGGCACAAAATGAACAACAAAAGACAACATTTTGTTGAAACTTGCCTTTTTCAAGGATGATTGTATTACAAAAAAGAATCACACATTTGTTATTCACACCTGACCAATAGTGAACCTTTCAAATTATCCTTAAATTGGAATTCAAATCACAGTCTTTTCAGGGTGTTTTAAAAAAATGTATCACATGTAAGTGGACTGCTTTTCTAAACTGGTAAATAATGCACATCTTAATATAGTGCTATATTATCAACATGTGGGGGCTTAACATTGCTACAGATGGACAGAGATCCGACTCCTTTTAAGATCTGTTTTATAAAAGGTAATTTTTGAAATTGTCACAGTCCTTTTATTAATTAATGTTTGAACTTCACTCTGCAGTGCTGTTCTTTCAAGATGAACTGGCAGTGTACAGAAACCCTGTTCCTCTTAATCATATGTGTTTCCTGCAGAAGCAAATGAATTATATCCGAATTATCGATCTGATCATCTCTGTGACCTGCTGAGAAGAGAAATCCATTCTCTCTCGTGTTCCCTCTTTGCCTGTACTATGCAGGAGCACCGGGGACTTCTGTCAGTGCGGTATCCCATGGAGCACGGGATCGTGAAAGACTGGAATGACATGGAGCGCATTTGGCAGTATGTCTACTCCAAAGACCAACTGCAGACTTTCTCTGAAGAGGTAGGCAGAAGAACATTAGAAACAATGCAAACTTTTTGGCTCATCTATCCCATTCTGTGGAGCTAACTGATTCCAGGATCTCATCCAGCCCTTCCTTGAAGGAAACCAGGGTGTCGGCTTCAGAGACATGGCTGGGCAAAATGTTCCACCCTCCCGCAACCCTCAATTTTAAAAGCACTTCTGCATAGTTTCCACTTGTGTCGTCTGGTTTGTGTTACCCTGTTTTTTCCAAAGAAGTTCACTGCGTTGACTTAGTCAGTGCCGTTGAGAATTTTGAATACAGTAATTCTTCCCAGAACACCATTGTTGTGTTACTGATGCATTTTATATGAAAATGTTTAATCGGGGGGAGATTTTCCAGTTACAAATAATGGAATTAACCACATTTTATTATTTTGTTATTAACAGCATGTCTACAGATATGTTTTAGTATACTTGTATGTATGTGTTAGTATATTATGAGCAGGAATGTACACATTAATTTGACATTTTGTGGTCATCACAGACATTCGTCCTACTTCCACTGGTGATTTTCCTGCATTTCCCCACTTTTTTGCCTCCCCAGCATCCTGTGCTGCTGACTGAGGCACCACTGAACCCCAGCAAGAACCGCGAGCGAGCAGCCGAAGTGTTCTTCGAGACCTTCAACGTGCCTGCCCTCTTCATCTCCATGCAAGCTGTCCTTAGCCTGTGAGCTCCTTCTTCACTGTAGACTCTTGAATCACTGCTCACACACTCCTTCACTGGAGCACAGCATTTTCCTTTATACTGCTGCCGTCACGAAAACTGTACTGAAAACTCTCCTTTCACACTGACTTCATACTGCTAACTTATCGTGGGATTAGTTAGATCAGTTTTCTTTTGATTCATGTCAACAACTGAGTTGTGAATACTTGAGACAATGTAGGGTTACAGCCAGGCTGAATGATGGTTTTGATCATCTGAAATTAAAGCAGGGATATTTGCTTATCACTGGTAAATTTGTGATCATGATCATATGCAAATCCTGAGATTTCTGAGGTGCCAGCCAATTTAGGTCCTTGTGTCTGTGAGAATTAATTTTAATGTCAGAGGTGCTGAGTTTTGTATTAAGTTTTGTATTAAGTTTGATTAAGTGGAGGCTGTTGGCTGATCAGATCGGTTGTTCCCCAATCCAGATCTGGAGGAAACGGGAGTGTTTCACACGGAAAGGAAACCAATAAATAATCTAAAACAAAAGATTGCCGGTGGGTTCAGACCCGCCCATTCTGCGTGGAGTGCGTGCGGTCAGGGCTGAACCTGTTCTTGGCCGGACAGGTACGCCACAGGGAGGACAACCGGTGTGGTCCTGGACGCGGGGGACGGGGTGACCCACGCCGTGCCCATCTACGAGGGATTCGCCATGCCGCACTCCATCATGCGGGTCGACATCGCCGGGCGGGACGTGTCTCGCTACCTCCGCCTGTTGCTGCGCAAGGAAGGCTACGACTTCCACACGTCCGCTGAGTTCGAGGTGGTGCGCACCATCAAGGAGGTAAGGCAGGCTCCAGGGCGGGAGTCACTCTCTGGGGTTCGGAGCTGGGAGCTCTGGCTTCATGTAGTGACGATGGCATTGCACAGCATCCTCATCTGGGGTGTTTTTAGACTGATCAGAGGAAAACAAGAATGCTGTTTCCAATTTCGTTTTTTGAGTTTGAGTTTTTTGAGGTATAAACCTCAATGTTATTAATTTTTTTATCAAATCCCTTATGCCCTCTTATAAACAATTTCTAAGACAAGCATTTGACTTTTTAGGCAATAATAATTGCTGTAAAACTGGGCAGTTTCAGCACAGAATCATGCACTGTGTTCCCTCTTAATCATTATAGGGATTAAAACCGTATAACAGAGAGGTTGTGTATGAACCTTGTGTTCCTCGTCTCCCTACAGAGAGCATGCTACCTGTCCTTGAACCCTCAGAAGGATGAGACCCTGGAGACAGAGAAAGCCCAGTACACACTACCTGATGGCAGCACTCTGGATGTAAGAATCCCCTTTCACAACTTTTCATGAGCTTTTTTTCTTCCAAGTGGGGCCTGTCAGCTGAATTGGCCACCACTGTTGTTACTCTGCATCTGCCTGATGGGTTGTACTGTGTGTGTTACGCAGCTGTAGTGTGGTGATCTTTTCATGTGTGAAAAGGGTTTTACTAAGGCTGTGTTAGTCCATATATTATTTCAGAGAAGGAAAAAATGTTTTGTCTCATTTTTGGGCTCCTGTAAATGGCTTACCCATCTCAATCAACAACTTCTGTTTTAGTATGGTCTTAACATAGCAAAGCTGCCATAAAAAGGGTTTGACTGCACTGCATACTTTTCTCAGCACAGGTTCAAGTAAGAAAAACACCAAATCTAAAGGTTATAGTTCAATATTCCCCTCTAGCCCTAGTTACTGCATTGGAATTTTAAGTACTTCTGTAGTCCATAGAAATTTACATTTAAAGAATAGCTTCAACTGTGCTGAATATTTATACTACAAAAGAATTCTTCCTTTCTTTCTTTCTTACCAAAAACCCAAACACACATTGAAAATCTACCTCTACCATACATGTCAAAAGCTCACTCCCCATAATTTCTATCCCTTTATTTTATTCTGTTGATGCATATTTTTGCACATAACCTGTTACTTTTTTTGTTGTTTTTTGCACATTGCCTGTTGTTTTTTTTGCACATTGCCTGTTGTTTTTTTTGCACATCGTCTGTTGTTGTTTTTTGCACACTGCCTGTTGTCTCTGTCTTTCTTTTGCTACACAATTGTATTGTTGTTGTTGTTGTTGTGTTTTTTTTTCTCTCTTTGTACTACTTATGTCCGAGAGCTAGCTAAATAGCATTTCGTTATACCATATACCATGTATATGAGTGTAATGACAATAAACTTGAACTTGAACTTGAATACCTTTAATACTGTTCAGCACTGTCCCGATATTTCCCTGTCCTTGTTTCCACATGAGAGTTTGAATGTTTTTTTAAAGATTGCTGTTGATTGATAAGCTTGGTCTGTTTTTTTGCCGCTCTTTTTTGCTTTGACCTTGACTCTGCTTCCTTCAGATCGGGCCGGCCCGGTTCCGGGCCCCTGAGCTGCTGTTCCGGCCGGACTTGATTGGAGACGAGAGTGAGGGCATTCATGAGGTGCTGGCCTTCGCCATCCAGAAGTCAGACATGGACCTGCGACGCACGCTCTTCTCAAACATTGTACTGTCAGGAGGATCCACGCTGTTTAAAGGTGACCGCCCTCTTTCCTCTCTCTCGGTCTCCTCCTGTTCTCTACCACTTTGTGAGACTTTATCCTTCACCACTTCTCTCTCTCAGTACGTCTTTCTTGCTCAGTCTGTCTGTTCCCTTTTTTAACCAGACAGGAGAATCCCTTTTTATCTCTCAAATTCCAGCCCACTTTTATTTGGATCAACACAGATGTTACAGAGTCTTTATTCACTGCAAACAAGTTTGTGATCTCAGTGATGATGGGTGTAGGGGTGCCGTTTTCTGCCAT
The DNA here is from genome assembly GCF_059453375.1 of Lepisosteus platostomus. Lineage (NCBI taxonomy): Eukaryota > Metazoa > Chordata > Actinopteri > Semionotiformes > Lepisosteidae > Lepisosteus > Lepisosteus platostomus. The sequence goes on from NC_142613.1 coordinate 6,396,837, forward strand.
TTTGATGTAAAATAACTTTTCTGATACAAGCATAACTGACATGAGGGGAACCAGAGAAAACTATTCGAGACTCTAATTTAACAAAAAAAATCGATCAATCGCTTACCTTATTGCTTAAGAATGTTTTTTGTTCCATCCTTAACTATAATCATCCCTTGCCCTTGTGAGTTCCCTCTTCTGTGATGGAACCTCAAATGTGTTGTTCTGAGTAAGTGGGAGAAGTTTGCCTTGCTACTGCAGAAATGCACTTCTTACATGTTTGCTCTCTCTGTGTCTTTGCCAGGTTTTGGGGACCGGTTGTTAAGTGAAGTGAAGAAGTTGGCACCCAAAGATGTTAAAATAAAGGTACATTCCCTAAAGTGTGGAGATGTTTTCTGCAGAGCCGGTGCTCTCAAAGAAATCCTTACAGCACAGTCCTTCATTGATGGTGGCAGAGTGCGAAGGGATTTTACACACTGCGTTTTTAATGAGTGTAGCCTTCTCTTGCCAACCACAGAACCCACTCACTCATGATTGCCATGCTGTGTACCTGTCTTTCCAGTCGCAGGCTTGCTCCTACATGGTTAAAACCTTAAAAAAGATTAAAAAAAGGTTAAAACCTTGCTCCTACATGGTTAAATATTTGATAAGTGCAAATATTCTCCACAGACTCGTGACTCTTGTCAACTTGTCTCTCTCGTGCATCTCCCTTGCACACAACACGTCTCCGTGCTCAGTGCGTGTTTTTCACATTATTGTGCACACATGATTTCTGTAATATGTACGGGGAGCAGTCTGCGGCAGTGATGAGTGTAACATGGACTGTGGGACCCTAATCCTCTCTTCCGCCACTGTTCTCAGTATTTACCAACCGCAGTTTTGTCAGCACTTGAACTTGAACTTTATTGCCATATGTAACTGGGACATGTACTGGTAAAATGGAATTCTTACTGACAGGAAGATAAATAAATAAGGATAAATAAAAAATCACGATGAGGTAGATGGTGTAGGTGTGGTCCGAGGGACATGGCCAAATGTGTTCGCCAGTCGCACTGCTTGTGGACAGAAGCAAGAATGTCACCCCTGCAGTTGGCGGAGGAAGGCTATAGTTACTTCTAAGACAGATTGTCAAAGATACAGTATGTTCTCTGTGAAGTGCATGAAAAACCTATAAATGATATAACATCCATGTCTTTTTTCAGCAGTGATGCAGTATTACAGTGTAGCACTAATTTATTTCCCAAGAACATTTGCAGTGATTATTACTATTTTATATGCTCTATAAGAAGGCATCCCTGAAGCAGCTGGAAATACTACCAAATGCACAGAAATGTCTTTCTTCTGAACAGGGTGAATGTGATCTGAGTGGGTCTTTTCCAATCATTCAATAAAAAAAACTGATGTGTTTCTCCCTTGTCTCTCCTCTGTAGATCTCTGCACCCCAGGAGAGATTGTACTCCACGTGGATTGGGTAAGAACTCACTGCAAAATCCTTTTTGTGATTTCCAGTTTTAGACTAAGAGATAGAGTAGAAATCTGGTGAGAAAACTGGTATAAGGCTGTGGCAATATTTTGACCATTAATAGTCAGGATTGTGCAGGAGGAGTTCTCCTCACAATTGATGGTTTAGCAGATCGCAGAGGCGTCCCGGACCAATGCACAAGCAGCATTGCTTTGTGTGTCAGAACAATGGCATCAAACAAGACAGAGATGCAAAATCTACAAGTTGCATCAGCTGGAGACTGTTGAACTTAACAATGCCCGCAATCCACCATGGAAAACACAGCTGACAATTTTTAATTATTAAATAATTGTTTCACAGTGTAATATGTACAATTTAACATGTCTAATTTGTAAAGTTGTCCCATACAAATTAGCATGCTGGTATTAATCATCTTCATAGGTTACTATATACAGTGGCTATATGTTCTTTTTTCTTTCACATTTTTCTGTTTCTTTTTTTTACATTACATTGAGTGTGTTACTACTGTGTTTATGGGCAACAGTGTGTCAATAATACATAAACAGTCATCACCCCAGCCTCAACTCTGAAGCCTAGCAGTGCTAGCCAGGGAGCAGGCAATCAGCAAAGGATTTTGGTGGGTTAGTAGGTGGCGCTTGGTCGTTTTGTATCTCCAGTTCACTGGCATGGTGATAATATGGGGGAACTGTGCTGCAGTAAGGGCAGTCTTAGGATAGACATCTCTGACATTTGGACTTAAAAATAAAACCTTTCTGCAGTGAGTGCAGTGTTGCTCACGTTACTGACAATATCAAACCCAGTCCAGGTGCATGCAGTATGATTATCTGTTATGATTATTCTGCCACAACCCCAGCCACTTCTAAGCAGTTCCTGCAGCCTGTCACATGCCCGTATTCTCTCTCATTCTGTGCAGGGGGTCAATCCTGGCTTCTCTAGACACCTTTAAGAAGATGTGGGTCTCCAAGAAGGAATATGAAGAGGATGGAGCTCGCGCCATCCATAGGAAGACCTTCTAATAAAAGACAGGCCCCCCCCAGCCCCGATCGTTCTGGTTCAAATCCAGCCCCTCCACCTTCCCAAGGCCCCTTTCCCACATTTTACAGGGAGAAGCCAGGATCCTTGAGCCCGGCATGCCAGCTGATGCCCCTCTACACACACACTCGTGGGGCATATCAGCCAGGACTGGCAGAAGGTTCGGGCAGACAGTCTTGGTCAATTTCCCATCCACCCGCCCCAGATCTGTCAAACACAGCAGGCTTTCAGACACAGCTCCCTCTGTAGTGGACTCTTATATTTGTACATTTGGGCGAAACTGATGGCTGCATTCCTAAACGAAAGCATGAAGTATTTATAAAGATGTTAATCTAAGCCCATGTGATATCATTGCTCTTTCTAATGAGTTGTTTTTGCCATTAATGGAAGTTAATGTTCTTGTTAACTGGATAAATTCAGTTCTACTTTGATCACGTTCTTGTTTTCTTTTCCATGTTCCAGTCTTTACAGTTCTGCAGCGTTGGTGAATGTTGAAAGAAATGGGTTGCTAGCCCATTTTTTTAAAAAAAATCTTCATTTTTAATAGTTGTTTGTCAGTTTGACTATGTTGATAAATAATACACAGAAGAGCACTGTACAGCTACACTAATCAGGACCAGTCTATGTGTGGTAATGGTAATGGAGTCATGCAGCTGGGTAGGAACCTCCCATACAGTTTTAATACAGTAGAGTACTGTAGAGTCCAAGCACAAAACATTAAACACATGTTTTTCAGTAGATAGCATTGGAGCTCCAATACTGCCCTGCTACATAAGCAGCAATTCAAAGCAACATCCACTGAAGGATTTCCTCGAGAACCCAGGTTCAGTGCTGTCAGCATCTCTGAAAACGTCATAGATTCTCATGGGATTTTGTTACCTCATAAAGCATGCAGATGTAGCTTGTGGTGTATAGTGCAGCTTTTGCTTTTTTTTAGTAAGCTTTTCAAGATGTGGTTTAGTTTTGACTTATTTCCTTGCTTACATTCCACGTTTTACACGCTTTGATTTGCTTTTCCCATTTTATACAGTTAGAGGAAAAAGTGAGCTAAGGAAATAGTGTTTGGCTAACGTGTTCATCAGCAGTTGTGCAATGCTCTGCTATAATTGCAAAACGATCTTATTAATAACTTATTATAGCTTATTACCCCTTTGACCATGATACTGTTTGAAGTTCTCCGTTTGTATCTTTGTGTCTGTGTAAACAATTTAAAACTTGTATTTGTGGCCAGGCTATAATTTGAGATTTGTATGTCAGTTTAATTATCCATGAATATTCATTTCCAGCCATTAGTAGATGTGTCGGAGAATGCAATCTACTTCTCTCCAATTCTCATTATTGGATGTGGAAATGATCAACAATCAGTATGATCATTATTACCTCTTACAGGTATAAAATCAATTGAAAAACATGTCTCCTGTATTAGACGTGATAGAGATATTAGCATAATATTAAAATATAAACATTCCCCTTGAATCTTGACACCTGAAGACAAGTTCACCTAGCTGTTGTTGTCTTTATGGCTTTCTGAAACTTGTACACTTTCCATAGGATGCTGAGAATGAGTGGTCCTTTTCATTGTGAGTTAATTCTCAACTGCCTGTGCGTGCATCTGTTGCTGTGATTAATGCTTTAGGTGTTTCATTATTAGGGCACAGATAATGGCAAGTTAGCAAGGCATGTTCTGTTTTGAGCTATATCCAATCCCTAACCGTACATTACTTTTGTGGTATAGAGAGCTATATCAGAAATCACAATTCTGTCCTTCAGATTGTCTGGTTAAACTCAAATAATTAAAGAATATGTAGATTAAAGTAGGGAATCAAATATGTGGATTGAAATTGTATTGGGATTAAGCAGTTAAATTGAATTATTCATTGACTGCTTCCTTCCAGATAATGAAGTCCAGGAGCAAGATCATGTGAATGGGTTTCAGAAATTCTTGACTATCTTTCAAGCAGCATTAAAAAATGTCCAACAGCAGTTTGAAAGAGGCTAAAAACTCACAATAAATGGAAAATGTCTGAAAATCTTACATGTTTTATATTGTGGGAGATATTTGCAGTATTTTTAATACTGCAGCCTGTTACTACTCTACCATTTAATGCAAAGATTTAAATGATATATTCAGTGTCTGAAGAAGTGTGGGCTGTTTATCATGGTAAGATGTGAATGGCCATTCCAAAACAGATGAACTTGTCTTGCAAAAATATTTTCAGCTGTCAGTTTAAATCTGCAGGTTACCTTGGACTTTGAAGTCCTTCAATCAGCTCCAAAGCAGTCACTGTGGGTGGTCACCTATTGCACTTGTAAATATTCACCATCAACACTGTTTTCCTTCAAATATTTGTGCTAAATCCTCATATCTTTATAAACGTCAAAGTGGAGTACAGATAGTGGAATTGTAGGTGTGCTGTAAACCTTTTGTCCAGGAGGCACACTGTATAGCTCAACAACCAAATGGACTTATGCTTCTGATCTTGAATAACAGAGTCCAAGCCCAGTGATCCTTTAGATTTAGGGGGAAGGTCTGTCTCTAGAGACAATGCCCTCCATTACACATAAATGATGAGTTCTGACACTGAGGTTCTGAACAAATTCATTTTTATGCTGCCTTAAATGTTTGAGTTGTTTCTCCTGTCTCCTTAAAGTCACAACAAGAATATTTTTTCCCTCTTTTGAATTAAATTGTCCATCAGTTAATGGGAGGAAATAACGGTTAGGAAAGTAAAATTAAATCATGACTCAGCTGTCACGACTCTTAAATGATCCCTTAGTTATTTAAACTGGAATTAAATTTTCTGTACTTGCATTCCAAGCACCGTGCTTGTTTATTGTTTGTTTAATTTGCAGTAGAGAACTTGCAGTCCTATTGAAATCGTTTGAAAATGTGGCTGTCAATTATTGTAAAATTGGAAAGGTTGATTTAAAACCTTAAGCAATGAACACATCCAACCAAACACAGCAATCTATGCAGTGAGGTGATGAATCCCAAGCAGAACAGAAACACGGAGAACTTGCAGCCCTGGATGACGAACGGAATTGGCTTAATCTTTGAAGCGTTTTGCTTGGTGCAGCGTTTGTTATGTCCGAGTCCGTCCTCCGCGATCCCAGCCACGTCCCCTCCTGCCTTCTCGGCCCAAAAGCCTCTGCGTCTGTATTGGGGAAGCTAATTTGCTCTGATGTTTTAAAGCAGGTGAATTCATCAGCCTTGTATACAGCGGATAGTATTGTAAAATAAACACATGCCCAGAAACCGAAAACTGAAATGTAAAATATATTGGAAGTGTTGCTTTTAATTTTGTAAATCTAAATAATAAATTAATGGTTGCTGATTCCGTCTTTTTGATTATCTTTTTTATTTTGTAGGCCGCGGAATTAATCATTTCACCCCTCATGCTGATAATTTCTACTATAATAATTTTCGGTGTGTTGAGAAGTTGGATATGCTTTAAGTTGTTCAAACTGGACCGCTTAACGGTGCTGTCCTCAGCATCCAAGAAAATGTGGAGAAAAAATACGTCGTTTCCTTTTCTACAAAACATCAGAGATTTTCAGATTTGAACATAATTGTAGAGCATTAAGCATGACAATTTATGAGGCTCAACGCATAAATATCACCTCCGATGTACAGTAATACGGTACGTGCACACATTTCATATTAACTGGAAAATGTTTTAATACTTCTCAACTAAAACTTAAGCGTGAATGAACTTGGCTTTTTTGAGGCAGGCTAGTAATTATGGTAACTAATTTTAATCTCATTCAGTGAAGTGCAGTTTCCGTGACGTTGACAGAATGATTTTAACTTTAAAATACGTGAGTCATAAACTTCAGGGCAACCGAACTTAATGCTTTCTGTGGTTTTTCTTATTGGTTTCATTGTGTTCCTGGTTTTCATTTTCTTGTATTTGGTTGGTCGCGACAGTTCACCAGGTGTATCTCCGTTTCGTGATTGGGCGATGGCGGAGTGATGAGTTTCAAGCATGGTAGTCTGTCTTCTGTGAAAATTTCCACTTCTTTCATATGCAGTTTTTTATAAAGTTGTGTTTTGTGTAAATATTTATTATAGTTTTGTAACTAATATCTTAAGCTACATACAAAGAATGAGGAGAGTGACTCTCTTTGTAAATGGAACTTCCAAAAACGGCAAGGTAAGAAATATGAACTATTATAGCTGTTATAGCTTGCTTATAAGATCTAATTTATTAAATCATGAAATGAAAAGTCACCTCACTGGTACCGAGCATTAATTAGCATAGGTTTGTAACAGTTATTGTTTGTACTTACCAACGTGTCGTGCTACTCAGTCCCTTAACTTTTGCAAAATCGACAGTTTTAATGAGCTAAAACAGCTAAAACAATCTTAACTGTATGGGTAAAAGATTTTAGTTATCTGCTCGTAACCATTCAAGCAATAGTTTAGTTTAGTTACTTGAGTGGAATTAATATTAAATACTTTTGAACATTGCTGGTGGAACGTGAATTTTTGTCCAAGTTTTAGGGCTTTAACAGAGTGAAGATTTTCTCTTGAGATTTGCCTGTACTTTGCTCCATCCATTTTCTCCTCTATCTTATATATTTGCTTTATATATATATATTGCATTTGCTTATATATTGCAGTTGTTGTATATGACAGTTTGGTGCAATGAATAATAATTCAAATATCATTCCAAAGGTTTTTTATGTATATGTGTTGTGTGTTTCTACTGTTTTGTTGAAAGAAGCATCAGTATTATCAATGAAATAGCGTGGCAGCTGATAAAGTACACCTAGACCTGACACTTTTCATTATTGGAAGAGACACTTCAGTCAGAGTCGTACTACATATGTGAAGGATGAATAGAGATCCATTTGTTAGCCTGCTCAATATAATCTGAAGATTAAAATGGGTGGGTTCTTCTGTAAACAATATTGACATCCCTAATACAGTTAAAGTCCTAGTTTCCTTAGAGATATAAAAGGTCTTTCCCTGCATGTGTCTCAGGTAGTAGCAGTGTATGGAACTTTGGCAGACCTGCTGTCTGTGGCGAGCAACAAGCTGGGAATCAAGGCTTCTTGTCTCTACAATGGGAAAGGGGGGCTCATTGATGACATTGCTCTCATCAGGTAAGGAGGAGGTAGATATACAGAATCTGAAGAATTCATTCAAGGCCAATATGTATGGTGACTTTTTAAATGAACTTTTCCAATGTTGAAGACCTGAATGTTTAAACGGTATTCCGTATTTTGACTTCATGTGGGTTTTAATGCTCCCTTTGGGTTTTCAGATATTCAGATAAGACGGGGTTGCTAAGCCCATTTGGCGATAATGACACATGCTTGTTATTTGATAGTTGTATGCTGTGACCTTTCTGTTAGGCAGTGCTGTTGTTATATTGCAGTGTGATTGAGTTATTTTTGTTCATCCTGCAGGGACGATGATGTGTTGTATGTTTCTGAAGGAGACTCTTTTGTAGGTGAGTCCTGCAGTTTTTAGTGTGCCTTTCACCCTAAAAGAGATATAGGTTCATTAAGTGTCATCATCTACTAAGGAATTGTAGGACTCAACTGGGTGCTAAAGCTGTTATAGGTCAGAAGCTTCACTGCACTGCAGTCTGTGGAAATACTTGAAAACTGCTGTCCTAGGTGGAGAAGAATGAATTTGCTTTACCTATTGAATTAAAGGGAAACTTTTGGTAGGCCAGATTGAATATACCCTTTAGGCAGGATGCTTGAGTTTACACTCCTGCTCTACTGAATGGAGCTGAGGGATCTTTTAATAGCTAGGTATCCAGGAGCTTGGCTTAACTTCTCATTTGAAAGATGGGCCCGTGCCACGCAGTGCCCCTGGTCACCATGCTGGGGCATTAGAATCCTGCACATTCTGGTCCACAGGAAAAAGCGCCCCCTACAGGTCCACGAGCACTGCTTATAGCAGCAATCTGGTTTTCAGTACTAGGCTGGAAGAACGCCACTGACCACTTTCGTCCTTGTGTGAGATTTCACGAGATCAGGCGGTGATGTGGTAATGAAGCCAAGTGGGTTTGTCACTTAGTCTGGCACCAGACTTCTCTCTTCGGCAGCGGTATATTTTAAGTCTGTGTTTTTGTTGTTGTTCATGTATTGTGCGGTGGTCTAATTTCAGACCCCCAGAATGAAGAGAGAAGTTCAGATGAGCTCTCAGGTGCCCACACCGACTGGTTAACGCTAAACATTGGGGGACGGTGTTTCACAACTACACGGTAATGTGCCTTTTAAGAACGTTGCAGCACTGATCTCTCCACACTTCTGAAAGGGAAAAGAAAAGATATTGAAAATAAAGGAAAAATATGAATGTGGAGTAAATGGAGTTTTGTTTTTGCAGCACTTGATGTTTCTGCAGACCTTTAAGGAGTCTTTTCTGAAATATTATTTTTACAAATATAACTATGAAATACATAATTAACAACAGCAATTAGGAAATCTCTCAATCAGTAATCTGTGTGGGTATAAGCTGTGCAAGCTGTTTATTGTGTAATCCCCACTTGTATTAGGCCCTTTGGCTAAGATGAAAAGGCAGGTATGTTCGCATTGCTATTTTCAACTCTGGGCAGAGGTCAAAAACCCAGGTCTCACCCCTGCAGGCTTGCACACAAAAGGGATACTCCTGCCCCAGGCAGGAAACATGCATTACATTTGACCACAAAAAAAACTAAGGGAAAAAATCCTTCTTTGAGACTAAATATATTTTCAAATTAAATTGCACAGTAGCAACTAAGAGCAACAAAAAGAAATTCAGCAGTTATTCTCTCACTTGTTCTCATGTCTTCATTGCTCTGTTGAAACGATCATCGTTTCATTGCCCACAGTGATCACTTTTGTTTGTATGAAACATAGATCACCTTTTCTATAGCCATCATACCAAATGTCATGCGTTCGTACCAAGTAACCTCAAACAGTTACATATAATGTGAAACACGTTGCTGCTCCTTGTCTTGGACAAGACAGCCTTTCCTTCTCAAGAAAAGCATACAGTAAGTGCACACAACGAAACATACAGATTTAATGACATGCTGCACAACCCTGTTGGATATTGGTACCCTGTCCTGTTTGTTCTGCCACTGTTTCCAGTTCTGTTCAAAGTGTGGTTTAAGTAGTAGTTTGAACTCATGGTATTTGAAACTGGGACAAATCTCAAGCTGCTTTTTGTAGAACGATGCGATTCTGAAGTGGTTGAGTGCAGTGCTGAGTCTTTGCGGTACTGATGCAGGGTGATTTGACCTGGGATTTGAAAGACAAGTTTGAAATGGCCTTCTCTGTTTCTCAGGAGCACCCTGGTTAGCAAGGAGCCTGAGAGCATGCTGGCACACATGTTCAAAGACAAGGGTGAGTCTCTGGGTCAGTCACGCCAAGGTTGATAATTGCACTAGCTGGAGTGGGGGTTCCATATTTTTGCTGTTGTGCAAAGTGGTTATCCACTTTGAACTTTAAAACAAATGCTTTTGGCCATTTATGTTTGTGACTGAATTAAGCATGAATTGGCAGATGTCCACCAAAAAGCAGAATGACTCAGAAAAAATTGATATTTGTGCATAAATCTCGATAAGGCTTTGAATTAACCGTTGAACTAGCTGATCTGCTAATTAGCTATATTTTTTCTTTAAATGTGGCTAAACGGTTCCTACTTCAAACGTTTTCACTTTCGTATTTCATGATTTCTGTCTCTTTTTCCCAGACGTGTGGGGTAATAAACAGGACGAGAGGGGGGCATACCTGATAGACCGCAGCCCGGAATACTTTGAGCCCATCCTCAATTACCTGCGGCACGGCCAGCTCATCGTCAATGAGGGCATCAACCTGCTGGGTGAGCAGGGCTGTCGGCACAGCTGACCACTTACCTCACAGTCTCCTGGACGCTGTAGCCCAGGGCGGGGGGACACCTTTTGTCCTGTAAAGTCAATACCCTCCAGGACTCAAGGGCAGCAAACATTGAACGTCTGAAACAAATCCTGATTTGCATTTAAAAGCCACAGGGCCGGCTTTGAGCACCCCTGCTGCAGCACGGGAGAGGGATAATGACACAGCTCAGGCGTAGCGCACTGGTATAGAAAGATCTGCTTAAACCGCTTGTTTACATTTTGCAATACAAATTTCTCAGACAGTGAGGAAGAAAGAAAAAAAACTCAGAAAAAAGAGGGAAAGGTGAGAGAGCAGAGGGTGCCTTTTATGCTTCATATTTATTCCCCAAAAATTGCACATCTTATCATGAGAAATACACCCCCTTTCTCAAAAGGTATACAAAATGGTTGTGGGATTCTCAGATATGACACTTGATATTTTGACACATAATTTTCTGGCACTTTCAGTTGAGATTCCTCTGTATTGTGGAGAGTGTAGCTGTAGCCTGGTTCTGTACGATTTCCCTTTAGGTGTGCTGGAAGAGGCCCGGTTCTTTGGAATTGAACAGCTTGCTGAGCAGCTGGAGGTAGTCATAAAGGTAGGAGAACCGGTTCATTTAGTCTGCTGCCGAGACTGAGTGGAACAACTTTGTTTTTTTTATCTTGACATGTGCTGCCTTTAACTCTTAGCTGTTGGCTAGGTGTCAGTTTATCCATCTGCTATTAGAAGCTATGTAAAACAAATTCTGGTTATTTTCCAGTGTTTGACGTGTGCCGTTTAGTAGAGATTATTATTCATCCCATCCTTCTCTATACCAGCCTGAGAGACATGCCATGAAGATATGGTTTTTCCTCATTTCAGTGTAAAGTGAGAGGGGAAGTAATAACCTGCAGCTCTGTTATAATCTGCAGGTGCAGTGCACTTATCACAGGGTTCCTTTCCCTGCATGATTGTTTAACTGCAGTGGTGTCCAACCATGGGTCTCAGGGGTTCATTATACCTAGGCTCCTGTTTACCTAATTATACTTATTTGTAGCTTAATATTTAATCAATTAAACTGTTGAAATGTCCGAATCTTTCAATATGACAAGCCCTAATGGATTTTTGCCCTCAAGGACTGGATTTTTGTAATACTGTTTTTGATACCTTGTGAATCTGACTGACTTTGGCTTGTCCCAGAATTCCCAGCCGCCAGAAGATCACTCTCCCATCTCGCGCAAGGAGTTTGTACGCTTCCTGCTGGCCACGCCCACCAAGTCAGAGCTGCGCTGCCAGGTAAAGAGCCAGATCAGGGTGTTCCTATTCTGAATTCAGTGCGTCTGTAATTTGGTACTGTCTGGATGCCACTGATATGAAATAAAGGGACAGAATTATTTGTGTGAGAGAGATGCACACATTTATTCATATTTTGATCAATCTGATTTGATGTGTAAAATTGCACAAAGCGAAATTACACCTATGCAGTGCACCAGATATCCTTTGCAAATCAAATGCTTGCATTGAGTTGACATGTAAATAAATTTGCTTTGAATACCTGACATGATCATAAGTGAGAAATATCAAACAGAAACCGGATCTGCACAGACATTGAGGTGAGGGAGTCACTGGTATCTTTTCTTTGTCCCAGAAATGTCACACCTCCCATAACTGTGGCTCTTGTTGTGCCTTCCAGGGTTTAAACTTCAGTGGAGCTGACTTTTCCCGTCTTGACTTGCGTTACATCAATTTCAAGATGGCTAACTTGAGTCGCTGCAACCTCACTCACGCCAACCTGTGCTGCGCCAACCTGGAGAGAGCGGACCTGTCTGGAGCTAACCTGGATGTGAGTGCAGGGGCATGTCTCCCTCCCAGGGTACACAGACTGTTTCCATATCAGATGCTTGTGTCACTGTTGACGTGGGCGCTTTACCTTTTTCACACCATCTTTGCAGCCTCCTTCTCTCATACTCTTTGTGTTGAGGTGGATCCCCTGCCCTGCCGCTCTCTGCATCTAAAATGTGCTGACCTCTGGGCTTTCTGTGTGTTTACTACCTGCAAGTCCTTTCAAGAGCTGCTACATTATGGCTCTTTGATCAAAGTAGCAGACAATAGGCAGACATTGCCCCCGGCTCAGTGAATCAAGTTCTCTGCTACTCTAGTTGAGCTGCCAGCAGTCTGGTGGTGCTCCTGCTGTTGAAAAAAAGATTAAGGTAACCTTGTTTTATAGACATTGTCTTGCAGTGGCTTTGTGATTTTTCCTTTATCAAAGCTCTTATGCACTTCGCCTGTTCATCTGTCTCTTCAGGGCGCAAACCTTCAGGGTGTGAAGATGCTGTGCTCCAATGCTGAAGGGGCGTCTCTCAAGGGCTGCAATTTTGAAGACCCCTCAGGCTTGAAGGCTAATCTGGAAGGTGAGTGCTTTATGAATTATTGATCTCATCTGCCTTAATGAATCCGATTTTCAAAAGTGGGATTCAGTGGCATAAAAAGTTAGTTTATTCAGTAGGCTAGCAATACCCATAGAACCCAGCACTGCTCAGCTGTCCATTTGTGCTGTCAGGCGCCAATCTGAAAGGGGTGGACATGGAGGGCAGTCAGATGACGGGTATCAACCTGCGAGTCGCCACGCTGAAGAATGCCAAGCTCAAGAACTGCAACCTGCGCGGTGCCACACTGGCAGGCACGGATCTGGAGGTGAGGGAGAGAGGGTGGCGAATCCTTCAGTGCACTACTTGATACATGCAAGAGATAAGCTTGCACCAGAAGTAAACTACCTTTGTTCATTCTTTACAAGCTGTGTCATCCTTTTTAGCATAGATGTAGATAAAGCTGTTGTAGTGACTACTGGTATTGGACCTGAATCAAGTAGCCAAGACTTTATTATCACACCACACTGGTTTCTTTAACGGTTGCAATTAAGTGTATTTCCCAGAATGTTCATCTTCATCTTTTTGTGTGCTTTTCCTCCTCCAGAACTGTGACCTGTCTGGCTGTGACCTTCAAGAAGCCAACTTGAGAGGGTCCAATGTGAAGGGTGCTATCTTTGAGGAGATGTTAACTCCATTGCATATGTCGCAAAGTGTCAGATAACCTCTCTTGCACTTGCAGATTCCATAAGGGCAAGCTGGCCGAAGGGAGAGTCTCTTCTGACATGCCTCAATGCTAGACAACCAATCTTGGCCCCCCTTCTCACATGCCTCTCCTATCAATAAGGCAGTCAGTCCTAATGTCCCTTCCAACGTACACCCTAGACACGTACTCAGTCGACTTTATATGCAGCTTTGGCAGTTCAGCCAATGTATTAGCTTTACGTCCTCACCCTAGGACATGTAATCAGATCCAGTGCACTCTTCACTCTTTCACATCAGTGTTTAAGAGCTTTGATAGGTGGTGCTGTTATTCTTATTTAAAAACCACAGTGCCCTATATATAGTGCTGTAGATGCTTGGGGTATTAAATGCAGAAGTCTTTTCAGGCTGTTTGTAGTCTTTAGTTGATAGATCTGGGATCATACTAGTTTGGTGCATATTCTAATATTCCTGCACATCAAGAACATCTGGACCGAACTTAGCTGTCGGTCCCACAGCTCTAAATATTACATTTTAGACTACAGTTAAAACACCATATTAAACGCAAGCATGATGTGGCAGTGTAATTATGTAGACAGCTCGTTTATAATTTCTTGAAGGCATAGATGCATCTTAGGACACAGCTGTTAATTGCACTAAAATGTACATTAATGTGCCAGGTCTTTCTTTTAAGCCACCATAAAACTCTTTAAGAGTTCATCAATGAAATGCAACAGCCACTTTTTGATACCTTCTATAGACTGAAGACAAACAAGAAATAATCTTATTTAATAAAATAAGGATTGCCGGTTTAATTACAAATGCAGGGGTTTCGAATGCATAAGCACCAAAAGTTTTGAAAGCTGTTTTCTCTGCAGTCTTTGAGATTGGATAGTTTGCAGGTCTGCAATGAAGTTGTGTTTCATGTGTTAAAGAGGTGTAGGCTACGTAGAGCATTCAGGGGACCTTGGGACATAGGCCACACTAAGGAAATGGTAACTTCAGTGCCTAGCGTGGGAGTTTCATTCACCTTTTGTTGGACCTCAGTGCTCTATTCTCTTGTTACGTTGTGCGTAATAAAGAGGTACTTCATATGAATAACGTAGGTTTGGAGTTTCAGGTGTTCATTTCAGGGTGGTCTTTTTTGCATGGTCTTATTATCAGACTGTGTGGTGTCGAGTTATGATTGTTTTTCCGTGGTCTGTATTAGTTCCTGATCATCTGAATGCCACTGCTCCCAATCAAAAGTGAGCAACTGTTAGGGAAGAAACATGGAAGTTGGTTCAAAAGGATGGAAGCGGGGTTGGCGTTTCTATGTCCAGTTCATCCTTTTTGTTTGTGCAACTGAATTATACCCAGCAGAAAAAAAAAGGTGACATGGAATTCAAAAATGAGGGTGAGAATGGCAAATGACATGCATTGGGAGTACTGGAGATACAGGTGTGATAACTAGTAAAACCTGGAGACATACTGTAAGTGGTACAGAAAAAAAGGGAACCAAATATTCTGACTGTTAATATAATAAGTATGTTCTTAACCAAATTCAAGGTGGATAATTGTGAAAACAGTACTCCCTGGAACAGTAGAAAAATTAGTTTCTTGGTTAGACTTTTTTTGCAAAGTTGTCACTAAGATGTGATTTTCATCTTTTATTTATAATTGAAGGTAAATCTAAACCATTATTTTCTCATAATGTTATCCTGTAACATTAACCCATTTTAAAATGTAAGCTGGGAGCTCCTTATTTCTTATGGTGCATATCCGTCTTTGTGTTGTGTTCAGATCAAGTGCTTCCCAAATAGTGCGGGCTGTTCTTGAGCAGTCTCCTGGTGCTGTCATTCACTGCTGCTCCGTTTCGCACCCAGTGCCCAGCGATGTCCTGTACAGCAAATGCTCTGACAGAGACTAGCAAAAACTTGTTTTGCAGTTTTTAGAACTTCAGATTTAAAAGTAGCCCAGTACAATGTTACCCAATCCATGATCTGAATCGTTAAAGGAAAATTGAGTTCATATTTTTGAGGGTAGTGTATATTTTATAAGAATGCAATAGTAGTCATTTCTAACATAAAATATCAAAAACAGTTATTTCCTTTGTTCACTCAAATAGAATGAAAACATCTCAGTCAGTGTGGGTTCAAAATTTCCTTTGCTGCCCATTTCTCTTCTTCTTTAAAAACAGCGCATATTCAAAACCCTCTCATTGATTAAAATAGTTTAATTAAAGAGACTGGGAATTTTCTTTTTCTTGCAAAACAAGGTCATGTTTCAGACTCAGTAGCTGACTATATACTTTTTAGGGCAGAGTCAGTCATTTCCCAAGGTTCCTGGGTTTGTAATGAAGGCAGTCATAATAGATTTTAGAGCATTATTTTTAGAGGAAAGGTCTGTATTGTCAGCATATCAAAGCCCTGCGAATAAAGGGTGAAGGTTATTTATTTTAATATATCGAACTATATATTTAAGTATTACAGGGTGGATGGAAATTGCTTTTTATGAAGTCTGGGTGACTAGATACCTCCACGGTGTCTCGCCCAGTTCTGTCACCTTTGCACTCAGCCACAGAATTGTATTATCTTGAATGGACTGTTTCATAAAGTTATATAAATGGAAATAAGATGTTGTTATGTGTCTTTATTTCACTCTAGATAATAATGCTTTACTTTTGTTTTAATTATGTTTATACAATAGATAACAACTTTGTCATACAAACACTTGACATACAATAAAATGTGTTTTATTGTATTATTTGCACCTCTGAATACTTCACAGACCTAAGGCTTGGAATTACTTTTAAGTGTAGTGCAAATTATTAATAATATACTCATTTGACTGTTATATTTCTTCAGTTATCTTAGCAAGTTGGATTTAATATTTCTAACGTATTTACTCACAGAGACATCCAGCAAATGCTTTTTTTCCCGCAGCTTAGTAGACTTCTGTATTCCATATTGGGAAGCATTCTGGCAGATGAAATTGCCCAAATACTGGGGCAGATTTACACAGTTTTCAGGAATATGACATTTCTTTGCAGCAGGTGCACTGATGTTGTGTGGACTGACAAGACAAATATTTGTCCTCTAAACTGCCCATATCTCCATGAAGACACAGAGCACCTCTATTTTAATATGCATCAGCATTGTCTTCAGTCCAATCTGATACTAATGTAATAAAAGTACTTTGTATTAAGATTGGAGATTTGGAAAGATTATATACAAGATTTAAATTTTTCAAGTTCCGATTATGGTATCACATATTATTGCTGTTTATAGCAACCTGGGCCAACCAGGGTTTTCAAGGTAACTCAATGTGAAGTGAAAGATGACTTGACTTGTCGCAGATTTGCTTCCAAGTCTCTGCTGGATTGGATTAGGGTAGCTCTTCTATGCTTGTATAGTTTCCCCTGCTATTCTGGCTAATCTCCTTAAGTGCCTTTCAAATAGATAAATGAATGTCATCACCGGTTTTCTATCACAAAACGATTCGTCTGGAGCTCTGTAAGTAAATGTGATGACAAGCTATGTCTATTTAAATAATATGTACGTTTATTTAAAAAAGGGTATTGCTGTCCTCAGAAAAGCTTTGTGAACTGAATGCTTCTACTGTATACGTTAATGGTAACATAAAATGTATTGGGTTTTACTTATTGAAAACTGGGTCTTAAGCTGTAATGTAATCTTGTTTTTTGAGATTTATTTTGTATTGCTCTGTTCATTTATCTGCATGAAACAGTAAAGAAAGCTGGCATTAACAGTGTTTTAAGTTAGTTCAATGGCAATGTGAATTATTCTCTTAAAAATGTAAATGGTATTTATACATTGTCAGTCTCTTCCAAGGTGTAGACACTGATCAGGGCCTGTGGTGGATTATTTTGTTGAAGGGTGTACCAACTCCTTTCTTCAGCTTAATGTGTCAAAAATCAAGGACATGATCACTGATTAAAGAAAGCAACCACCACTTGCCAAACCAGCTGAAAAGTCGCTCAGGAGCAAGACATTGAAATTGTCCAGTCATAGGTATCTTGGCTCTAGATCACAAGCTGACCTTGGGGAAAAGCACAGATGCCATACCTGTATGTAAGAAGAGCCAACAGCAACTGTTGTTCCTGAGAAAACTCCACTCTTATTAATGTGTGTACTAAAGCATGACTTAATTCTGCAGAACCTTCATTGAACCTGTCTTGACATTCATGCAGTCACCTGTTTGGTAATCTTAATACACACAATAAAAACAGACTGAGCAGGATAGTGAAGGCAGCCAGTAAAATTTTTGATGAGCAACAGCTATAGCTGTCAGATCTCAAACTAATAGTGTGGAAGGTCAATATAATTACTGTCATGACCACCCTTCGCACAGTGAATTGGAGCTCCTTCCATCGGGCCATGGATTTTCACTAGCTAGATTCAAATGCAGTAGAACTAAGGTATTTTTTATTCCTACAGCTATTTTAACCTGCTTAATCTGGACAATTGATTGTGTATGTTACATTATATCTATTTTTGTCATCATACAAATATTCGTCTCTTATGTGCTAATGGGTTTGTGTTGTGTTAAATGAATTGTATTGTTTCTTTCACCTGCCGGCAGGTAAAAGAAGTTTCCCATCTGGGACTATAAAAGGAAGAAATTAAATTCAAAGGGCTTTATTTCCCCCTTTCTAAAATCCTGAAAAGCTCAGACATGTTTGGTCTTGGAATGATAGAGACGTAGCTGCAGTGAAGGACGCTTTGCTTAGAAGTTTCCTCTGGAAGATGGCCATTTCTGCACCTACTTCCCTAGCATTGAAGCCAAGCGAAGATAGTGAAGGTTGCTAATTGTCATGAAATGGTGGATTGGCATTGCCGTGTGTGTTGTTTAGTACTGTTTAATTCTTCAGAGCTTTTAACACTTAATCGGAGAGGATTTAGTGGTAAGCTCTTAAAAAGCTCTGTGGGGGCACCTAATTGCTTCGGCTGAGTGCTCTGTGAGTCTGAATGCTGTGCAGGTGTCCAGGTTAGCACATAATCCCTAGACTGGACCCCCACAGTGAGCACTGGACTCCCGCATGGAGGGGCAAGCATACATACAGGGTATAAAAGGTGGAGAAGCTGCAAGCACACAGCACCTACGAGAGCACAGAACACCATACGTATCCCAGCAAGGTAAGATGAAATCATCGTAATCATGTTTTATATTATACTACATTTAAGGAAGTTCAGGTTCATAGCTATTGTTCAAGCCTTCTAAGCTCTCGTTTACTGTTTAATTATTTGGGTGGGTATTAGGCCCTGACTTGCTGGTCACCTCTTTGCAACAATTAATACCCTAATATGATACGTAGATACAGTTTGCTTGAAAGAGTTTCAGAAAACCTGGCACACAACAAGCATTGAGAGGTGGAGTTGTACACTTTTGATTGTATCGTGTACCGTTATATTCTAGTGTGTGGCAGATGACTCCAGAAATGCCATCTAGCACTGTAAAAGTATTGTGAAGTTTACCTGTAAGGACTGCCATTGCTGTGATTAACACAGATATCCATCCCTACGTTTCAGAAAAAATGCTAGTGACTGATATGTGAGAAGTAAAAGGGAGTGTTTTATTTTAAAAAAAGGAATCAGAAACTTTTTTGATGGCAAATATCTGACATTTTCTTAAATTAGTTTATGCCTCACTTTAAAACGGTTCCAAACTGACAAGTCTAGTACCAGAAGTAAAGTAGTAAGAAATGTTTACTTCCTAAATGATCAGATAATTACACTGGTGAAGGTATCCTCCGAGTTTGTCTCAGGGTCGTCCGAGTAGTGTATATTCGATGTCTGTTAGGAAGTCTTTCTCGTAAAAGCGACACCCAGCGCTGTTTGCCGTTTCAGAATGAAAGCGCAAAAGAGCTCCCTCTTCTGGCTAGTCGTGGCCATGACATTGGTGACGCAGGCGTGCAGTCAGCACTGGTCATACGGCTTGAGACCTGGTGGAAAGCGGGAGGTGGAGAGCCTGCAGGACACGCTGCAAGACGTAAGCGCTCCTCTCTGATCCTGAATCACCGTCCTCATGTGAGATCACACTCCGTCACGCGAATTACTGAATTGCAGAGGCCTTTGTCCTTTTTCCCTGGGATTTTTAATAAACACAGAGAGTCAGGACCTCGGTTTTACATCTCATTCAAAGGGTGGTGCCTTTTTACAGGATAGTGTTCCTGTCACTATACTGGGGCTTTAGGACGCACACATACCATGGAGTGAGCGTCCCCTACTGGCCCCACTAACACCTCTTCCAACAGCAACCTTGGCCTTTCTCTTATGACATGTAAAAACATTTTCTTAATTATCTCAAACTCTTCTTTCATATTTGTGTGCAGATTGCGGAGGAGGTGAGGAAACTGGATGCGATCCGCCAGCCTGGCTGTGCTGATGTCTCTCCACAGAGCAGGCTCTCCAGCCTGAGAGAGTTGCTGGTAGGAGAGCAGTTGAACCGCATGCTGTTCGTCGTCTCAGAACTGTCACAGTGGTAGACCTTGGTCAATGGTCTTCCTTTCCAAAGTGGTCCGGTCAAATGGAGAAATGGTGTCAAATAAATAAAAATGGACATCAATCATTTGATTTTTACTGCTACTGAGGAACGTTAAACTAATAATAATAAAGGGATTATTAGAAGGCCATGATTGGTAAAGGCCAGCAGAAATTTGACCAGGACACCAGGGTTAACACCCCTACCCTTTTTGAGATATACATATTGGGAATCCTTTGGAACTGAGTTGTATAAAGTGAAATAAGTAGGATTATTTTAGGATGAGGGCTTAAACGGCAGTTATATCTGCAAACAAGGAGGCTCTGTTACAGGAACCGTGTCAAAAGACAAACGTGCTTATAGATGAAACTTATTTACACAAAAGTGCTCTGTGAGCAGACCTGTTGTTTCTATTGATAAAGGGGCTTGAGAGCATAGAGTTTAACTCGGCTCCTGGTGGCCCACGAGTCTCCTGGTTGGTGGTAGTCAATTAAACAATTAACCTAATTATTTTCTTAGTTACACACGGATAGTATTTTTCTTAAGGTCTTTTTTTTCAGCTGACTAGTCAAAAAGTTTCATTTAGAGGAGACTTACCTATAACCCCCCCTTGGAGCCTGGTTATCACTACACACCAGAAGATGCAGGCTCTCCAGGAACAGTCCCTGCTTTAAAAGAGAGTGCTCACGCTGTGGTTGTGTGGAATAATTGGGCTCTTTGCTCTGGAGTTGCACATCTTGACTACCCCGTGTAGACACTGCTGTATTCTTGCATCAGTTTCCCACCCAGGGGAGGCCTTGTGTTCACAATTGCCTTAAGCACTACAGACTCGCCAAACTTGTGAAGCATACATTAGAACATCATGGACATGTCGTTACAGAATGAAGTTGCAAACAGGAAAAGTCGCACCTGCCTTCATACTGTATGTGACCCCCCATAAGTTAGCAAATGTTTCTGTTTCTGATTTGAAATTGGAATTCGAGAAAAGAGGTCATTATTTTTAATCTATTTGCAAATATATTATTTTGTCCACTCACAGAACGTTCTGTTTTCTCTTTTATTGTAGGCGAGCCTGGCTGAAGAAGAAAGAGGACGTAAAAATATATAGGCATTGAAGCTGTGCACCTCCAATAAAACATGGCATTGATATCAGCTGTGCTTCGTGCTTATTTACTGGTCCTTTAACAACTGGCCCTCAGCTGCACACAGACACTAGGAAGCATGCGCTTCATTAGTCAGATAGGCAGAGTAAGGAGAGTGTATATCTCTGCACTGAAAACAAAAAAGAAAAATCGATGTTTCGGCTGTTAACGCAGTCGAAATGGTGTTTTTTTTTTCATTTCATTTTTTCAGCGTGAAATTACTCTCATCTTCTTCCTAATCATTCCTTTGGCTAATATCCCAAATTGTTTATACTAGGAATAAAAATGTGACCGTTACGAAACTTTTAGCCCTGATCAATAGCTTAAATTCAGAACAACATTGAACAAAAATGCATATATTTACGAAATAAGTAATAGTTACCACTATTGCATAGAGCATTACATATGGTTTTATTGCTCTACATAAAAAAGAGGGGGAAAAATATTTTATTTAGAAAATGTTAATGGTCAACAGACACCTACTGTAGGTATTTTATCTGGAAAACTGCAGAAAGAAAGAGAACCTTAAAGTACCAGTATCTAAAATGCAATGAAACTCGTTTAAAAATTAAATTTTCTCGTGGATATTTCCTGTGCACAGATTCATTATTATGTCGTTGTTTTGTAGTTTGTTAACTGACTGCTTTGTAATCGAGGGAGTGTGAGGCACACTGAAGATAAAGGAAGGAAGGGGTGTTTAATTATTCGTCTGTCGCCGGATTTAAGTGAATTTACCAAGTTTTAAAAGAGTTATGTAACACCGTTTTAATAATAATAATAATTATTATTATTATTATTATAATAATAATAATAATTATTAAGATTTTAGTCACATGACAAGTTACTGACAATTTAACACGCGGGATTTTAATATTCCATAAAGCGTCTTAATAGATAAGGGCGTCTCGTTTTCAGATATAATTATTACTGTAAAGAAGGGAATTCCCGCATCCTTTCCAACACTTCAACAGCAGGATACCGACGCGTCTGCAAGGTCACAGAAGCCGCTCCGCGCCTCTGATTGGTCGAACAACGTCCATCAGCTGGAACCGGAGAGGGCGCGCTATCACGTGACCTCTACGCAAAGGAAGGAGTGTGCGAGTTTGTCTTCCGCAGTACAGTGCAGAGTTGGTCTGGATTAGAGTATGTACAATTAATGTTAAGGAATGTTCGCTTTTATTTTAATCTGTGTTGATTAGCATCATATTAAGTAACAAAATAGTTTGCGAAAATGATGTAAGCTCGTTTTTTTTCCTCTCTCTTCTAAGGTCTTAGAATAGTTCAGTCACTATCATTGCTGTCATGGTGGTATTCAAAGTGTAGCGTATTCTTGGCTGTGGATGGAGTTACCCCATGATATTAACTAAACAGATTTGTCAGTGACGGTGTGGAGCACGACGCAAAATTATATTGTTGAATTAGGGTTTTTGCACAAAAAAAAGATGGCTCGTGTCGTAGTTTCGGTCGTTGAGATTTACATAAATATACAGATTCTCTGTTGACAAGTGATGTAGACAAAATATAATACTGTTTTAGCTCCACGGTATTGTCAGTACATACTAACTTCGAATAAATCGCTCACATTGAAATATCCAACATCATTGCCGTCATCTAAAGCCATCACTTTGTGATGAATTTTAAATCCATTGGAAAGGTTAAAGTCTTTTCTATAAACGGATTCCTGCATCAGTTCTTTGTAGATATAGCCTGGAGATACAGCAGGGCTTTCTTTCAGGAATATGAAACGAATCCATTTTGCTTCCTGGCTTGTTGATAGGTCTCCTTCACTGAAGAAGCAGGCATCTCTGTCCATCTGGTCGCACAAGCATGGCATCAGTGGGCGAGGCACACTGTGCCAGCTGCGCACACACCAGCCTGGCATCTCCCAGTGCCCACCAGACTCTGGATGAGATGGATTTTGAAAGAGGTCGGTTTGGACTTTCATGGACTTTGAAAGAGGTCGAGAGAAAAGAGACAGAATGTTTTGGCTGAAACGCCTAAAAAAGGCTCCACAGCCGAAACGCTGTGTCTCTTTTCTTTTCCTTTCAGTGTGGAATAAACCTTCACCTGTTCCTTTGCAGCCTACGCATGCTGAAGGCAGCTACCTACTTAAACATGTTTTTGAGTATATTTGTACAGATCATGTCAGGCCATTTGCCAAACCGCTTTATACCATACGGTATTTGTACAGGTGTGTTACTAAAATAATATCTTGTAAACATTTACTTTTCTGTTCCTTTAATAGAATGTAGACTAGTGGCCGCCTCTCGCAATGCCTGAAACAGGCCTCTCTACACTATGGAAAGTGTGACTTCCATCGCAGTATTTTCTCTTTGGTGTTGTGGTTATGCTGGATGTGTGCGTCCATTCAGGTATCTGGTGTGCAGCTCTTTCGGGGGACGCGGAGAGGGTCCAGGCCTTGCTGCACAAGGGGACAGATCCCAATGTGAGGGACCAGGCTGGTTACACTGCGCTGGTGAGGGACTAACAGCACACTTCTTGTAACACCCTGGCACCATCGGTCCATGAACAGTACTTCAATATAACCTTTAAGATCAATGATTTCATTGTTTAAAAAAAAAAACATTTGTAGAGTTAAAGAAAAGTTTGTGGAGCTCGGAAGCCTTGGTATTGTTCCTGTTTTCGTTTTGCCCTAATTTCCTACATTTATATTAGCAGTCCCAGTTGACTTATACAGTATATAGACAGTAAATGCACCTTGACGGTACTGTGCAACTGATCTCATGCCTACAGGCAATGCAGCATTGAGAAATGCTACTCGAGTTATGTGTAGTTTGATTTTGCCCAGTCGTATTAGTTGAGGGCAGGATGCATTGGCTATCCGGTAACGAAGGGTACATTGTGTTTACAGCACTATGCCAGTCGCAGCGGGTGCTTGTCCGTGTGCTCCCTCCTGCTGGACCGTGGAGCGTGCACCAGTCCTCAGACCAGGGGCGGGGCCACCCCTCTGCACCGCGCCGCCTACTGCGGCCACGTGGGCGTGGTCAGCCTGCTGCTGGCCCGGGGGGCGGACCCTCTGCTCTGTGACGACGAAGGCTCCTCCCCCTTGCACAAGGTAGGAAAGAGCTCTGGATCATGTGACACTCTGTTAAAGTACAGGCTAAATGGGAACCCCCCAGAGATCACAACTTAATTGCTTTGTGTGGATATTTTTGCAGCAGATCATATTTAAAAGATTTGTTGAGTTTTAACAAAACAGTTAAGGATCTACCTTCTCCCTATTTTCTTAACGAAATGAGGGTGAATTAAACAAGGTGTGGTTTGTTGGAGCTTCATTTTTGTTCTCCTTGATTGTACTGAGGCTAATGACAGTGACTGGGCATCTGGCCATGTCTGCATTTTGGATGGCTTTGCCAATGTTAACCCTGGCCCAGACAGAGACTAGGCCCGATACTGGCCGAATACCTGAGTGCGTTGGGGATGGTTGTGACCCTGTGCTTGATGCTGGCCTGACCCTGTGTTGTG
This sequence comes from Lepisosteus platostomus, assembly GCF_059453375.1. Taxonomy (NCBI): domain Eukaryota; kingdom Metazoa; phylum Chordata; class Actinopteri; order Semionotiformes; family Lepisosteidae; genus Lepisosteus; species Lepisosteus platostomus. The sequence continues at coordinate 6,421,349 of NC_142613.1, forward strand.
TGCAGGCCGCAGAGCAGGGCCGTGAGGAGGTGTGTGAACTGCTGCTCCAGCGCTGTCCTTCGCTCAAGACCCTGGCAGATAAGAGGTCCCGCACAGCCTACCACCTGGCCCAAGAGGGGAGCAGTCTGAAGCAGCTCTTGAGACCCCCTGAGAGCGTTCACTGACACCCACCAGCCTCTGCAGGGGCTGAGAACAGCACGCATCACAGTCAGGTTCTTACAGGGGTGTGCTGGGACCTGCTGTGCACAGTACTGGCATGGACAGAGAAACAAACAGCCCAGTTATGTTGACCAGAGCTGTAATGTAGAGACGAGGCTGTAGTTGATACACTTGTACTTCATGTACAGGGACAGTCCAAGGTTTTCTTGGCTGAATGGCATGTTCTTACCATGTGTTCTTAAGTTCTTATGAGTTGAAGAACCCAAGGCCAAGCTACGACATGCTGTATATCTTTTGACACTGCATAGACTGTGGCCCCCTTCCCTGTGGGATTTAGCCCTTGGAATCAGAGTCCGATAAATGAAGTATGAGTATGAGACGAGAGACGACCAGCTGCACTCAGGCACAACTTCATCACAGGCTTGACCAGAGCAGTGTTCCAGGTTCAAATTTGCGTTCACGGGGTCCGGGTTTAACAAAAAATCAAGATGCAAACAGGACTGTAACTGCAGCGTTCACTCTGTTTGATTCATTTTTTTGGACTTCTCAATCCAGGATTGGAAAAGGGCTCAGCTTTGCTCATTCTCTCAGAAGTGGAGTTTGATAAGCTGTGCGGGTACTGTTTTCCAGTATACTAATCATATCACTCTTATGCATAAATGTATATTACTATCTAGTTTTTGGGTTGTCTGTTTTTTCAAGGTTTCGACTTCCTGACTTGAAGTTTTGAAAGATCAACAGGGTAGAACCAAGCCTCTGTGTATTTTTGTTTACCTGTTTGAATCAATCAGCAATAAAAAAGTCACAGTCACGTCCTTGTCTGTTCCCTTTATAATGTTACACACCAACCATAAGTAAATACCAAGTTTTTTTAAGGTATCACATGCTACACAGGAGTGCACTTTCCAAATGTGGATTAAAATACTTCAGTGTCCTTGCCCTTAAAGCAAACAACCTGTCTCAGAGACACATACAGTACATAAGTATTCAGCTGCAACACAGCACTAATCACTGACAGAAAAAAACACATCCCATACCTATTAGTGCAGCTTTGTGTCTTGTACAGGGCTGTAGTTGAACAGTCACCTGCTTGGCTCACAGATGTACCAGGGACAGGGACACACTGTGAGACACTGGGAAGGCTAATGGTAAAACTGATTTCAATATTAAATGAAGAAAGAAATCCATGAATTCTGAAAGCAAAAGCAGTTTTAATACACCAATAGTTGCTATGTTTAATGAGTGAGAAACTGTATGATTGTCTTTTGCTTTTATTTTAAGCTAAAAATATAGAGCAAGAGGAGAACAATGATTTTTATCTTTGTGGAAATGTCATTTTTTTTTCTCACTGCAGTGCCAACATCTAAAAGGGCTTTGTAGTAGTTTTCACAGCTGGATCAGCGCCTGACGTTTCTCAGAGGGTTCCCAGAGACACTGTGGGCCAAATCCTGTTTCTTATTGTGTAGTCACACGGATGGACAGGTGCAGAGCCTTTACACAGGTCACGACGCTGGGAAAACACAAGGGGGCAGCAGAGCTGTGCTGAATGCAGTTACTGTCCCAGCAGAGAGGGGTAGATTTCTCCATACTGCATGAAGCTCAGTTTGTAGCTTCGCTTCAGAGAACAACATAACAATTTAGCAGGTTGTTTTTATGGATACAATAACAGTGCAGCGGGACAGCATAATTTACAGGTTGTTCAGTCCTGCTTTGAATAACTGTTGTTCCTGCCAGCATGCTCTTCTGAGAAATCCTTTGCTGCTCAGTTGGTTTTTAACAGAGTTAATTCCACTGCATTTTTCCCCCTGATTTGTTCTGTGCATTTAAGCAGGCAATTTCACTTGTAACTTGTAACTGTACTTACACCCTTTGCTGTAATCCTGTTGCTTCCTTCTTGTGCTCTTGCTGTCTTGTGAGCTCTCTTCTGCAGAGGAGCACAGTTTTTCATGTGACTGACACTGCCTGGCACAGGCTGCCTTTGTGAGTAGATGCATCTGATGGCAGTGGTGCAAGTTTTGTATTTGCTAAAGTAAAGGACTTGCAGAATTCTGGCTGGCTGTCCTAATGGTCCTCAGAGGAGGGTTACAGTCAGCAGTGCCATCTTCACTCTGAAGTGTGGAAATAAGGCAGTGTGATGTTCAAGCCAGACTTGAAGGATTCTACCTCTCAGCAGTCATTACTTGGTATACTTGATAGGAAGCAAAATGCAACAAAACATGTAGGATGTTGCCTATTGGAAAACATCTTGAGTACGATTTCATGCTGCATTTGCAAAAGAGTCAGAAAGAACTGGTGTTTACTGCAAACACACTGTAGCTACTAGTTATTTTCTCTGTTTTCATTTGAATAGCTGAAGGCCATGTGAGAAAATGTGCAATCTTGCTGCTTGCTACACTAGTCAAAGGTTTTTGAATCTCCATGAAGTGTTTTTTGCTTGTTATCAGATTCCAGCACTTCGGTGGCCAGGGCAGACCAGGAAAGTGGTTTAAGTGCCCTATACCCAGTCTGTACTGGCTTGTTTTCAGCAGGGCATTGTTTGGAGTGTTCACTCTCCTTGTTCCTTCGGCCTGTGGCACTAGCTGGGCCTCATGCCAGGCTGCTTACATAAAACTGCGTGGTTGTGTTATGATTAACTACTGTCCCTCAGGGCAGCTGTGTTCATGCGACCAATGTAATTCACTTACCCACAATGACGACCCCAGGCACTGAGACGTGAGAGGAACAGGGCCGATATTGATTCAGATGGCTGAGGGGGATCTACAGTGGTACATATAGGGCCACCACGTGCTTTGTTAGTAGGAACATCTTGGGCTGTGGTAAATTTGCAGAGGGAGATTGTGTCCGGCAGAGATGAAGTGTTGCGGTCACTCTCACGGGACAATAGCCCTGTGGTTTCGGTGCACTCAGTCACTTCTTGGGCTGACTTTTTGTTTACTTTTTCTCACATGAGCAAGATGCGCTGGAGCTTGGAACCACAAATCCTGAGTCTGAGTGTGCATTAGTGTCCTTGAAGCTGATCAGGTCTATTGACTTGGCATTCGGCACTCACCCTGTGGTCTGTGTGGGTCCTAATGCTCCAGTGTAGTGATGGGGACACTATATTGTAAAAATGCACTGTCCTTCGGATGAGATGTAAAACCAAGGTCCTAACTCTCTGTGGTCATTACAAATTGAGGGCATTTCTCAAAAGAAATTAAGGTTGTTAACCCCAGTGTCCTGGCCATATTTCCCACTGACCTTTACCAATCATGGCCTCCTAATAATCCCATCTATGACTTCATTACTCTGCTCTCTTCCCCACTGATAACTGGTGTGTGGGGAGCTTGCTGGTGCACTTTGGCTGCCATTGCATCATGCGGGTGGGGGCTACACACTGGTGGTGGTCGAGGGGAGCCCCCACTACCTGTACAGCGCTTTGAGTGGAGCGTCCAGAAAAGCACTTTAAAATTGAAAGGATAATTATTATTTGAGAAGCACAGATGATCTTTAATACCTCATGGTGTACTGGGTCTAGCCTGCCCCCTGTTCAAATGTCCAGCTCATCAAGCTGGCACGATGGACTGGGTGCACACAGAGTAACAGCTAAGTCTGATTCCTGGCAAGTGCTGAAGCAGAGATCTTTCTGACTAATTGTAATTCAGATTTCTTGTCTTAGTAGGATGCTACAATTAGAATGGTCAATAAGCAACCAATTAAGATCAGAATGTTTTTTTTCACATTCTGTATACTTAAGTGACTTAATAATGCGTACTTATCCGTTTCTTTATGGATGTTCCATTACTTTAATCCACAGGGGGTAACTATGGCCGAGTTTATGTGCAGGGAACTATAAAGTACTGTTGTATGGCTTCAATTCCTACAGCATTTATATAATGCACTTTGAAATTATTACTCCATAAAGGAACTTTTTAACCTCCTTCCTGCCCTCTTGTACATCACCAGTATGAAGCTGAAGGTCTTGTCTTCAGAAGGTTATTGTAGTTCACATATACCTGCCCTCCTGTCAAAACTCCAGATGGAACTTTAGATTTCATCTGGGGGAAGTGTTGTTCTCCAAATTGAGGGTAAGCAAATTGTGACATGGAAACAAAACAAAGCAACAATAAGTTGCTGTACGTGCTTAAGTAGGCACAGTTTCCATTACATATCATACTTGAGGGAAACATCACAGCCTGTCAACTGTTTTATGACATCTCGAAAATCACCAGAAACGTGGTGCCTGGAAATAACAGCAGAGAGCCAAAGGCTTTCAGAAGACTGACGTGAAAGTGGTTTTTTATTTTAAAAAATGTGCCTAAAAATTAAAAGAGGGCTGAGCGATACTTTCTCGAGGATCTGCCTATAAGAGAGAAAAACATGATCTTTTCATAAAATAAAAAAATGACCTTCATAAAAAAAGAGCATCACAGTTTATTATAACAACGAATCTTGCTGGGAGACCCAGCCATGTACGAAGGATTGTACTGTGTGTCTCATACCAGGCGATGCCTCCTGAGACCAGTTAGAAAGCCAGGTCAGTGGCAGCCTGCTGGAAGAGGTTTCTTTGTTAGCCTGTGCTGTCAGCAGGCCCTCAGATGAGCCCCAGCGCTCAGCGCTGTCAGGCTGTGTCAGTGGGGCTCTCTGCAGGCTGTGTTAGCAGCACCCCGTGTGAAGTGTGTACAGTACCTCTGCCCAACCCCTTTCAATCCCTCAGTTGTCTCAGGTGGCTGCAGCCTTCCTGCTCTCTGAAGTGGGGAACAGTTTCCACCTCTGTCCATCTCTGTTATTCTAGTTTCTCTGCACTGCTCAGAATTCCACCCTCACAACCCTCAGTGTCCACCTCTACCTGACATCTCCTGCTCTGGCTTTTTACACCCAGACCCTGGAGCGCCCAGCTGCTGAAGATAACAAGAGGCACTGAGCTGTGCCATCCAGCTGTGCCAGGAGCCATATGTTGACCCCAAAGATTGACCACAGAATCCCCAATAGCAATTACATTAAATTTTATGCTTTTCTACGCCAGTATTTGTTTCCACCTTCATCATTTGCTGGACATTTAACAGGCTTGAAGTAATAAAGCCATTTGCTGGGATTTGCAAACAAACCAAAATGACAGAAACAGATGGCTGTTTTGTGCAGATTTGTTCCCTGCTGTGGAATACAAGATCACAGCAGCACCTGGATGTCATATTCACGCTTGTGGATGCTGAGCTCTGCTCTGAGCAGTTACTGCTGTCAGACAGATCCGTGTCTGTCATTCCCACAGTGTGACTGACGGCGCTGTTGTTGGCAAGCCAGAGGTCTGAAGGGTGAAGCACCGGGAAGCTGGGAGCTGATGCAATGCCTTCAGTCCCAAGTGCATTGTGTGTTTGACTGATGTTGAACATCCTCTGTTTAGTCAGCAATCTGTCAGAGCTCCCTCACCCTTTACCCCTGTTGAAAGACATGGCACACCCATTAAAGATCTTTTTCTTGCTCTTTCACCTCTCCTTCCTTCTTTTGTTCACTCTCTCTGTCTTTCTTCCCAATGTCTGGGTCTCATCGCCCTCCTCCCTCTCTTTGCGCCCTCATAGCTCTTTTTCTCTGCCCTTTATCCTGTTCTCCACCTTTTTTTGACTGCAACTCCAGCCTCTGTCTCTGTTTCTTCTCAAATCTGCCTTTTCTCTTTGCATGTTCTCCAGCTCTGTCTGTCTCCTCTCTCTCCATCCCTGCCTCGTGCTCTCTTTCTGCCCTCCCCTCCCCTCTTCCTCCTCTCTCTCTCTCTCTCTCTGATTATGACAGAAACCACACACAGGAGTCTGGGGAACTTTCATTGGGCCCATCTGGTGGGTGGTGTTTCCATTGCAGCACTAAACCACATCCAGTACAGCACTGGAGGGGGGCCAGGCCACATCTGGAGCTCATTGCAGCCTGACTCCATAGAGGGCAAGGGGGAGGTGTGCAGCCTTCAGTGCGTTAACACAGCAGGTACTGTAGTCACCCACCTTTTAACTCTTGATGATAGGAGCCCAGTGACTACGTATAGATCATACATAGATTAGATGTCCATGCCAATGAAGAATAGACTACTTAAAACAAGCTGTGCTGTGCCCAGTTAACTCTAGTGCATTATATCAATGCCTTTTTTTTTGGGAGAATGCATTTTGGACAACATGCTATAAAAGAGACACCGTCCTTCGGATGAGTCGTAACACCGGGGCCCTGACTCTGTGTGGGCTTTAAAAATCTTGGGGTGTTTCTTGAAAAGAGTAAAGGTGTTACCCCAGTGTCCTGGCCAAAGTTTACCAATCATGGCCTCCTGATAATCCCCATCTATGAATTCATCACTCTGTTCTCCTCCCCACTGAAGGCTGGTGTGTGGGGAGTATACTGGCACACTTTGAGTGGAGTGTCCAGATTTAGGATAGGATTTATTAGTAGTATTTTTGTGTGTTTGGTAGAGCTCTGAAGCATATGCCACACATTAGTTGCTCAGAGCTTTTCAGGTGCCATTTCAATTCCTCTAGTGGATTCACTGGGAAGTCTTCCCCTTCAAAACCTCTGAACCATCATCTTCACGTTTTCAATAGTAAAAGACTAGGTGTCATGAAAATGTTTTTTATGCATACCCTTTAAAATCAAGAAAGCAATACCCTGATCTGTGCTGAAGAACACGGGAAATTTGTGAACATCTGTAGTCTTCTGAATGATTTGAGGAGTTGTGTTTGAGGTGGAATTTCTCTCTCAAACCATAATGAAGAATATCTGCTGAGGTCATATGGGGTAGTTGGATCTGGGGCTCACTCGAGTGTCCGTCCTGCCTGATAAAGCACGTCACATACTGCGGAGCGAGTGCCAAAACGTGCCACCACCAGCAGAGCCAAGGGAATAATACCCAGCTGATGACATAGATCATTCACCCTCCTCCCCTCCTTACAAAGCAAACCGCAGGAACCTGAGCCTGTTTAAGAAAGCCGATTGCGGTGCTGGTGGAGGGATGTGTTTATCCACAAGTGCTGTAGTGTTTGTTTCCCTGCAGCCCCCTCACAGACCAGACAGTTCCTCCAATGATAAACATAGCTGATTGAGGGTGCTCCCCATCTGCTTCCAGGTGCCTGCTGGTCTGCCTTGTTGCCCCATTGAGCGCCACGCCCACTGGTTTGACAGCTGCAGAACAGGAATTTCTTAACTCCAACCAGTCAGCCCCCCTGCAGCTCCTACAGATGCAGACACATGATCCAGGTTTTGCATGCAACCAGAAATGCAATCACTTGAATGCTGGGTGTTGCATGTATGTGGCTGGACTGATGGACTGGTGTCCCGTCCAGGGTGTGTCCTTCCTTGTGCCCATTGCTTTCTGGGATAGTCTCCGGCTCCTCCATGACCCTGAATTGGATGAAGCGGTTTGAAACGATGGATGCTCCATGCCTGGAAGGCTAGATTTAGAAATATAAGATTAGGTACAAATCAAAATTCTACACCGCTAAAAGGGAGTCCCCCAAGGCGTGGAGTGAGAAAACCCCCCTATTTTTTATTATTTAGTCATGTTTAAATCAGCTACAGTTTCATCTGTAGCTATAGTCAAGCTGAAGACAACTGTTAAAAAAAAACATTTAAAGCCCTTGTCTGTTTAAGTGGCTTTTCTTAATTCCTTTTGAAAGATGGTCCATGTTTTTTTTTGCCTGTCTTCGAGTAGAAACGATCCATAATTGGAGCCCTGCGTGTATTTGATGCGGATGTGTACTGTTCTGAAGTTAATGTTTACGTTGGTGAGACCGCAGAACCCCTTGTGAAGCGTGCCTCTTGGGCATGGGGTTCAAGGAGTTCGTCCGGCCTCACTTCCTCCCCCAAGCGCCTGCCAGTCCAAGTAAGAGGGGGTAAAGCTCTCTGCACACATTTCCTTTTCCACATGCATTTAACGTCCTCCAGAATGACTAAAGTGGTAACCCTTGATTTCTTCCCTACTTTGTCTTTAACCTACTGAAATTGCCATCCATCAGGTTCAGTGGGTCAGTTGTTAAAATGATTTATTGTAAAAATCTTGAAACTTTGGAATGCACTTTTGAGCTCACTTTTTCCATTTTGGAGGAATGTCTTTAATGAGCATCAGTTATGAAGCATCCATCCAATAGCACAAAGCTGATTATTCCTGGGAAGGGCTGGAGCCTGTCCTGGAAGCACAGGGCTGAAGATATAAACTGTGGACTGGACACCTCTTTATCACCAGAACATAGTGTACACATGCACCGGGACATAATTCAGAGATGCTAATGAAGATAACGAGCTCATCCCAAAACGTGCAAACTCCACATAGAAGGCACCATAGTTTGGAATTGACCCCAGGGCCTGTGAACTATGACACAACAGCACTGACCACCTTATCTCTGTATCACCCAGTTATGAAGCACCTATAAGTTAATTTCATTTAAAAATCGCTTGTGAAAACTAATGGCCAAGAAGGGCACAGGAGAATCTAATTGATACCAAAAAAGTCCAGCAGTGAAACATTAAGCACTGGACACTGAACTGCACACACTTGTCATTTCCTTTTATCATGACCCGAATGCTTTTTAGGCACATACTGAAAGCCTGACTCGGCAAATACTGAGCCACATATCCAGGAATTCCTTGCCACTCCTAGAATAAAGCACGGTACAAGTCAGAATTGAAAGAGGAGAAAAACAGAGCCACTCATTTAGCATCAGTGACCCAGCTGAATGTCATGCAGTTAAATCAAGCCAAATGTATCACTCTAACCTCAGCTCCATCCCATAATATGTAGATGTTTTTCAGATCAGAACGAAATAAAAAACACTCCCAGTTTTAAGAATGTCTTTCACCCATTTACTGTCACCCATAAAAACTGAGAACAGAAAAACAGAGCAATTATATTTTTGTGGTTTGCAATGCTACACAGAAGAAAGTTTTGCCAAACAAAAAATATTGATGTTTTTTACAAATACAAATTATAATTACATCTCTGAACAAGCTGCATGATACAGCTCCATTGTCAAAAACTCATTTTGCTTTTTTTTTGTCTTCTGGAGCGCAGATCGCACCCTATGTGTGAATAAAAAGTGTATTTGTGTTCCTGGTTTAGGGTGCTTTCCAGTCGGCACTGGAAGTAAGCTTTTTAGCCTAGCTAATAGGGCCCAGGTTTTTCCTGCTCCATTTGAAAAAACTGTCCTGGGATGTTCAGGGAAGATGGTTCTGGGGGTCAAGGTGAACCTCCTGCCCTGGGTTCCTCACCCACGTTAGTGCCACAGATTGCTGGATGTCAGCTTTCTGCTGAAGGTGAACATTGGTAAGTCCAGGCTTCCACCAGATTTTAGCTCTGTGCTTCTTATTTTTAGAATGTGACATTTAGCTGAACATGCTTTTAGGTTACAGCCGAGTAAAATATGCCAAACTACTGACTGGAAGCTGTAGTTTCAATCAATATTGAACTTGTCCCTCCATCCATCTTGTAACTGCTTTATCCAGTACAGGGTCGCAGGAGTGCTGGAATCTATCCTGGCAAGCCAAGGGCACCAGGCAGGATACGTCCTAGATGGGACGCCAGTGCATGGAAGAAATTAAACTTGTGAGGTTTAGAAGTATAATTTGGAAGGACATGAATTAAGCACTTTTGTTGCATCAAAATGTAAGTATTGTGCAGTGTCCCGTGATAACGTGGCATCTGAATAATAATCATCGGGAAGGCCAATGAATTCCCTGATCAAAGACATTAAGTGCTTTGTCAGTGCAAAATAAAAAAGAATGAGAAAGTGTTAATAACATAGACAGAGTGCAGCTTGTGGCTGTTCAGAGAGAGACAGGTGTCTCTTATCACTGGGACTGAGCCTTCAGATATTGGGTCATAAATCACCCTGAGCCACTGACTTTACAGTGCAGGCGCCTTGGCTCACGTTACTGAGCTTGAGACAGCATTGCCTGGACAGGCCGTGTAGAGTTTCACAAGACAGATCTGGAGAGGAAACTTGTTTACCAGGAGAGCATCAGGGAGATTTATGGGCCGAGCATGGCGGTCTCTGAAGCAGCAGGCGTTATGAAAATGGAAGCTGTCTGTGAGCTTCTCTGGGAGGTGTTGAAATGCTGTCATTAGAGCTGGGCCAGGGTGAGCCAGTGTATTGGAAGGAGCGCTCAAAGACGTAGGGGTGTCAGTCATCGAAAGCAGTTGTGGCAGATCAACAAATTAAAGTGCTCTTCCAGCTGGAGGCGTTTTAATCCTGCTGAAATTCTGTGCATTCTTTGCAAACTAGCTCCAGACAGCGCCGGACATGGTCTTCGAAGATGCCTTCGAATCAGTAAGAAACGGGCAGTAATAATAAGGGAGCGAGACTAATATCTTTCATCAATTGCCTCAGCTTAGAGAGCAAATAGTGCAGTTCCAAAATGTTCCCTTTTATTGCCTTCCTCTAACTACTTATTTTCTCTCCTAGGGTCACTTTTGCCGTTCCTTTTAATTCAGTCGTGGTCCTTTAATACCAACCTGCTGCTAGATCTGTCAGTTGTTTCGTTTTTCATTTTGTGTACATTATACGGTAGAAAAACCCCTGTAAATAACAGTTATGCTCCTTTTCAGTAAAAATGAGGTTTTCTTTCACGCATTTTGTAGTTGTTCAGTTACAAGCTATGGTTATTTTGGGAGGAAAGTGTTCCCTGTGATCTATTATTATTAGTTTTAGTCCAGGTTTAGGGATGACTTCAACCACCATGTTTGTCCTGGCCAGGTTGGAAAAACACTGTAGAATTCCAGCAGGAGTAGTTGGAAGGAACAGAAACATAGAATTGTCTGTTGACAACAGTCCTTTCAGTCTGGTTGTCTATAAATATGCGCTACAAGAACGTTAGCCTCTACAGTGTGCAATGTGTAACAGAGCTGATGGTGTACAGAAGGAGCAATAAAGGACAGCCTTGGACAACTAGCTGTATCACCATCCTGCAGAAAATGCAAATATTCCATAACTAGGAAAACCATTTAGTCCTGCATTTGAGAATGTCAGCAAAACTAAAAAATGTACAGTATCAAATTTAAGTTATTCAATGTTATGAGTTTCATCTTTGAGCTCCATGGTATTCCCCACCATTTTTATGGTTGCACATGTGGAAAAACCAGGCCCGAGGTGTGTCAGCAGAATAACTGTTTCCACTGAGATTCAGCTGAGGCAGACAAGACTTATATTTAACTTTCTATATTTGAGTTGCCCATACAGAAACACTGCTGTACTCTAATGGCTTGATGTGGTCAAAGTACCAGACTTTTAGTGCCCTGGAAATCAAAGCAGATGTTAAATTAATTTGTTGTTGCCAGCCTGTTTTCCTGGCATAAAAAAAATGATCCATTCATGGCAATCCAATTGGTATTTGACAGACGCATTAGAATGCAAACTCTTTAGAATTCCTGCTGGTTCAGGCTTGAAAATAATGCATATTTGTTTGGCACAGAATTAGACATAAAGGGTTGCAAACTCACCTGAAACTAACTCAAAACGTAAAACACATCTCCAGGAAAAGGTTATCTTTTTTGTGATATAAAAATTCTACCCAAGTAACGCCTTTCTAAATGGTGTTGTGAACTGGGTTAAATACTATAGTACTAATTCTGCAGAATGTACAACAGCCCAAGAGTAAAATCAGTCAGCTTCCTGATTTAGGATATACGGTATGTATATATGGTGTGGTCCTTCCTAGGGGAAAGAAAAAGAGACTGCAGTCCTCTGAAAGTCACACCACCACACCAGGAATTTGACTGCTGCTTCTGAGGTTTATTTGGACAGAACGAAAGTTCCTCGTCCCAGAAACCCACTTCCTCAATAATGAAGCCTGGCTACACCAGAGCGGGATGTTTTGTTTTCTTCAAAAATAGATGGTGGTTTTTGGGAGCACTAGGTTTGGAAGACTGAGGACAGGCTGTAGCTGCTACTTCAACAGAATGCTGACCTCCATTGGCAGGATAAGGGCAGGCTTGGTACGGTACATCTGTTTAATATACTGCAGAGTGACAGTCTGTAAGAATACCCCAGTGCTTCTGTCATTTTGACCTCCTGGATATACAAAAATCAAACAACAGTAAATACAACTTGGTAAATGCTTTACAAAAATTATATTTGTGCAAACACAACTCCAAGCACAAAGTGGAGCAGACACAAACCAGACTGCTTCCAGTAGCGCGGCCTTGTGCGTGCTTGTGGTGTAGGGCCTGACTCAGAAGCTCCTGACCTAGAAGAAGAGCTGTGGGATAACTGTGTGTTTAATGCGCCACAGCTCTGCACTATCCTGATAGAAGACTGTCACTCAGTAGGTGGCTTGTGGTCGTGCAGGCTTAGACGAAAAAGAATCAGAGTTTTAAATCCAGCCTGGCAGCACCAATCAGAAACCTTGTGCTTTTAAGAATTTCACAGCAACCAGACCCCCCTCTCTAGTTAACTCGCACATCAGGACCTGGGCCCCTTTGAGGCTGAAGTAATCAGGTAAGTGGGTGGCAGATGGGAGTACACTTCAAAGGGAATCAGCACAGCCAGCAAGAAGTGCACCGCCCCACATTATCTAATGGGCCACACTGGACCACTGAGAGAGGTAATCTAATCAGGGGATGCAGCACCGGGGAGACTGGACAGTGGAGGCTTTAATTCAATAACGTGCTGTGTGGTTCCAAGCTGGCATGATGTCTGCTGATGACTGAAGCAATGTCAAGCTTCATTGGCCTGAATGGAAACGGAAAATGACCCTTGCAGTCTGCTAGGGGGAGGGATTCTTTGCAGTTTTAAAGGCGACAGCATGTAGGATGTACAGTATGGATTTTACACAGTACATGTCAAAATCTCACATGTCCCATCCATTTTCGTACCGCTTCTTCTAATTCGGGGTCGCAGGGGGAGCCGGAGCCTATCCCAGCAAGCAATGGGCACAAGGCAGGGTACCCCTGGGAGGGACACCAGTGCACACACTCACACCAGAGCCACATTTTCCAGAAGCCAGTTAACTACCAGTATGTCTTTGGACTGTGAAGGAAACCAGAGCATCCAGAGGAAACCCACATGAATACAGGGAGAACGTAGGAACTCCACATACTGTAGACACCACCCCAGGTCCAGAATTGAACCCAGGGCCCACGGACAGCAAGGCAGAAACACTGCCCAGTGCACCACCACATCCCTTTTTATTTAACATTAAGAAGTTGGACTAATGGCAAAAAAACAGAATGCACATAATATCAATTAAACAACATTTGTAGACAAAATAAAGAATATAGTTATTTGTAGCTGGGTATCACTGATAATGTTTTCATTATTTATCTACCAAATGTGGTTTCATTAATTGCTTCTGCCATATTGCATTTTTCAACAAAACGTCTCGTACTGCAGGTGGAGAATGAGGCTGGACAGGCATGCCCCCCCTTTAAAGACGTTCATCTGTTGACATGCTCTAAGCTCTATACTGTAGCTCCTCCTAGGAGAGTCCCAGCCAATCAGAGCAGCCTTGATTTGCCACAGTATTTTACTTACATTCCAGCCGTGTAAAACTCAACAAAAGAACGACCAAGTGAGACGAACACACCAGTGGCAGAACTTGACGATCGTGGGCCCTCGTGCAGATATTTTTTGGGGGCCCCTCCTTCTCATCCCCTGATAATAATAATAATAATAATAATAATAATAATAATAATAATAATAATTGCTTACACTTATATAGCGCTTTTCTGGACACTCCACTCAAAGCGCTTTACAGGTGATGGGGACTCCCCTCCACCACCACCATTGTGCAGCCCCACCTGGATGATGCGACGGCAGCCATAGTGCACCAGTACACTCACACCACATCAGCTATCAGTGGGGAGGAGAGCAGAGAGTAATGAAGCCAATTCATAGAGGGGGATTATTAGGAGGCCATGATTGGTTAGGGCCAATGGGAAATTTGGCCAGGACGCCGGGGTTACACCCCTGATGTCACAAACTAGCAGCACCCTAATAAACAGTTCTTAGGATAATTCTATTTCAAGAGAAACTTTCAAGCAAATAACAAGAGAAAATAATATATGAGTCCCTTGATAGAGACAGATACTCCATATTAGTGTTATACACAAGTGGATATTGATCGGTTTCTAAAGCCTACATTGTTTAACTCACTTTGTGTCATGCCATTTAAATCAAATAGTTATTTTTCCTCTTTTGCATCACTTGAATATATTTTAACTAATGGACAGGTAAATTAATTTACATTTTCTCCCCATCTTTAACTTCTCCTAGGAAACCAATTGAATACTATAGCCGTTCTATGCTGCTCTGCACAAGCTGTTAAAATTAGAACTAGAATAAAGCTGGAATTAGAAACTTATTCCTATTCCTACTTTGTTCTCTGTCCTGGTCACATGTGTTCCCTGCTTGTCCATTTCCTTCTATTCTCATTACTCATACCAAGATTTGATTTCTCGCTGCAATACAAACAATTGTCTTTAATAGAATTGTTTTAAATGATTTAATCCCTAGAGGACAGCTATAAAATACAATTTTGTTGTCATCTGCTGCACTTATTTCTCAATGTACCTTAGGCTTTGGGAATCAAACAGTCAGCCGCAATGCTGTATAGCTTTTTTAACTTTGATATATAGCCAATAACACAGTTACCTAATCTGTGAGTAAGCATGCAGGAGTATTATAAAGCTTAATAGGAAGGTGAAACTAGGTTCGCTTATTTGTCATTCTAGTGTATTAGCTATATTTAGGTTTATACATTTGAATATACTTCATAATCTCTCAAACAGTTCCAGATATTGTCCCCATTTTTATCTTTTGAGTCCAATTTCTTAAAATATTTCCCCTAATATATTTCAAGCAATGCATTTTTTACAATAACCAAAGACCCTGCAGACCAGTATTCTTCAACTTTTTTCATTTGCTGAGTGTTTGACATTAATGGATAGACTAGCAATTAGTCATCTGGAAGGTGCTTTTATGCAAAGAGACTTAGACTAAGGTAGTGGACAATATGAATTTACAGCTGCTGCTGTCACAGTATGATCTAAACAACAAGGTTTAACAATGAGGGCAATCTAACACACAGTGAATTAATAGCAGAGCCAGGCTTTATCTAGGCACCTTTTGGTAACAAGTCATTTTTTATATTTCTGGACCACCTGAGTGATTAGCAGGATATTTGAAATTTCAGGACATATTGTTAGACAGTTGTTGGTATTTTAGCTGGTATTTCAAAGTCTTCTCTGTTCATGAACCACTGTCCTCAGCCAGTCTTCCTCAGAAATAATTACAAAATGCACTGACTTTGTGCTAGACATTTTTTCCATAGGGGTATATAGAGGTAAACCAAACATCTCTCTTTAGTGTCTGAGTCCAGGGTTTCACAGCTATTTTTATAATCATGCTGTATATACAGCAAGCAGCTCAGATTTGTTTTGATCTGCAATCAGGGCTGAGTAGCTGGAGCAGAGGTGGACAACTGAGCCCAACCCTGGAGGGCCACAATCCAGCAGAGTTTGGAGGTCATGATTTAATCATCAGTTTTTGAACAACTGGAACATTGATGACTCAAGCTGCTCATCTGTTCAATTATGTAGTTTCCAAAACACGTTTTAAAAACCAACACCCTCATGGACTGCAGTAGGCCACTACGCGTTTACTCAACCAATTACTATTACTAATTAGATCAAAATGTGCATGGTCCAAGTTTTAAAAAATTGATCATTTAAGGCCCCCACCAAGCCAGAGTCTCCACAATCCTCATAAACCCTGCCTTGTACCCTCACATGTTGTGGATGTTGGTTTGGCTAAACTCCAAGCAGAATAATGCAGGTTGCAACAACTCAGTGGATGAATTGTTTTGTCCCAGTGGAATTTACTTCAACACAATCATTAAAATTGTTTGAAGCAACATCACCTTAAACACTGTGGACTTCAGATGCACTGTATACCAGTGTTACAGCATTATCTAGGTTAGGTACATGAAGTTTGAACGAGCACTGACCCATATCTGTTTGTTTCAAACTACAATGCCTACAACTACAACCACAATGCCTTGCTCCATCCCACCCCCCCACCGTTTGAATATGGAGCTAAGCATCCTTTCCCTTGAAAAGGGCAAGACTCAAGACTTGCTTTCCAGTTCTGGATCACCACACTGTGGGTTTATTTGACTGTCAGAGGAGGTTAAGCTCCACACAGTAATTGGCTTGAGGAACAGCAGAGCCATTCTGGGCTCACTGCAGGGCTCCTGGTAATGAGGGAACATGCAGAATCGATGGTAAACTGAAAACACTGAGACAATCCCCCATAGTGTTTATTGTTTTTCCAGTTTGGACATCCGTTATTACATGATTATATTCCATGTAGTCTGTTCTGGGCCAGATCCAGTTATTAACCAGAGGCACATCCAGGATATAAGACAAGAAATTGATTATTTATAGGCAGAAATAGTAAGAGATAATGGAGTGAAATAATGAATTTCAATCTCCATTCAGTCTCACCTAATGGATATTCTGAATACAATATTTGAGAATAGTTAACAGGAAGAGCTGCACAGACTGCCAATGCAGTGCACCAGAGATTTATTTTGCCAAGACATGAAGCAATCAGGACACACAGTGGGATGCAGCAAAGCAGCTGAGGAAACGAAACCCCCAGTTTTTCCGGCATGGCTGTCCTTGTGTCCTCTTGAATCCCTGAAGTGCTACATCAGGGTGATGGTTTGAAGTTGTATTAAAAAATACTTCCAGATCTTGAGCGTGTTAAACTCCTTTCATATAGAGATGTTTAGATTTGATTGTTTTCTTGTTCTCCACGACTGATACACATGAGCAGTTGACATATTGACACTGATTCACAACAGAATCGTGCAGGTGTGAGGCTGGTGCTCTGGTACCTCTGACCAGGGGTGAGGTTCCTCCAGGTTGTTGTCTCAGAGTCTGTATAGAAAAGTGGCTACAGGCTTTGTTGTGGTCGGAACAGATTTGCAAGCCCAGCTGAGATTTGCCAAGCTGCCTGGGCTTTGCCAGGGATTGAGTGCCTCCTTCCTTCATGAACCAGACAGCCCCAGCTTGTCTCAATTACTCGCCTGCAAACACTAGCAGGGTGAGGGAGGGTGGGGTGATGGTGAGGTAAGCGAATGGAGTCTGTAGAGATGGAAATCTCTAAAGACTTTCCGTGACCTATTCCACAAGATCGGGTCCCATTGCCAAGACACTGCCGTGATTATTACTTCTACTTCTGCTTCCACTACTACTAGAGTAAGAGTAAGAGTAAGAGTTGCACTTTTGTGTTTTGCAGGCCACCAATGTGCAGCACCCACGTGGAGCACGTGACGGCCGCCATAGTGCGCCAGTACGCTCATCACACGTGAGCTATCAGTGGGGAGGAGAACAGAGTGATGAAGCCAATTGATAGATGGGGATTATTAGGAGGCCATGATTGGTAAAGGCCAATTGGAAATTTGGCCATGACACTACTCTTCTCAAAAGTTTTCTTTTTGTCACAACCTCGGTTTAAGGTCTCATCTGAACGATGGTGCCTTTTTTACAGTGTAGTGTCCCCACCACTATACTGGGGAATTAGGACCCACACAGACCGCAGGGTGAGTTTCCCCCGTACTGGTCCCACTAACACCTCTTCCAACAGCAACCCTAGCTTTCCCAGGAGTCTCCCATCAGGTACTGGCCAGGCTCACACCTGTCCTGTACTGACTGTCAATGAGGAAGGAAAGAGAAATATAGTATAACATGTAGCATTTCATACATATGGCATTACACAGAAACAGCTTTCTGAAACTCTCAAGCGTTTCACACCTGCGTAATGAGGATTAACTTGAGAAAACACAGGGAAGCAGAGTGCTGTGTTGGAAGATCTGTATGTCATGGACAGCACTTAAAAATCCAAGAACATTTGTAATTATTTATCATTTTAATTGTTAATTGCATCCTCTGTCTCTCCACCTTAGTTTGATTTAGAATCACCAGTTCTTTTCATTATACTGTACATCCTCACCTGCTGTGTAGCTACAAGTCATGTCACAGGGGCATGCATTTTACTGTCTGTGAGCCTACAGACTCCTAGGATGTCACATTGACAGCCGAGAGAGCTTCATTCTTCAGCTCTTCATTTGGGAGCTTATTGTATTTTCTCTAGTTTCTAAAAGTCACATTCGGTTAGTTATGTTTTTTGTTTAAAAAACAATAACACCCGAGGAAGGCTTCACAGCCGAAACGTCCTTTCTCTTTTCAGCATGGAATAAACCTTTACTTGTTCCTTTTTTATTGTTTTTTTACAAATATACAAAGGTAATCAAAAAAAAAGTTGCCAGTCATCTTAAAACCTCAAGTATTAAAAATGTAATTGAGTATAAAGTCTGTTATTTATAATTCTTTTGCATTTTTACAGTGGGTACAGTGTGGAAGAGAAAGGAGGGTGAAGAAAAACAAAACTTCCAAAAACATCAAATCATTATCTTTGGGTTATATAAAGAATCCACCTCTCCCAATATCTCTCAAAAACCTCCTTCTGGAGTCTTAAATGAAAGGGTAATTTTTGCATTTCATCAATCGCTGAAACTAAAAGTGCACATTTGCAAAGAAATTCTACTGAGCTTGTAAGAAAATGTGGATTATGGTGTACAAAAAGTGGATTTGTGGAGATTTGTTTGGAGAATGTAAGCACTAAACTAATAAATAAAAACATGCAAACAACGTAATCTTTTTAAAATACAATGTTCTTATCAACTGTGCACTAGCATGGAAAGGACTAAGACTCTGCTCCATTGTAGTGTAGTGTTGGGGTGCTTAAACACATTGGTGGTTCTGTCAATTTGATTAAAACAACAGCCACCCTGTTTCTTGGCTAGGTCCCCCCTATTTTCAAATAATTGCACCTGTGGCATTTTAAACTCATGAATAAAATGAGACAAATCTGCAATTTTCCTGTTTTGACAGTTTTGCTATTTTATTTTTTAATTTCCAGTGGTTTGCGTTCCTACGCTCAGTAAATGCCAAACCCCAAAGCAATGAGATGCTCTAGCAAATGTGTGCAGTACTAAAAGCCATGCACAGTGGAGGGAGATGCAAAAGTACTGGCTGACTGGTCTAGCAGAGTGATTAGCACCATGTAGAGCTGTCATTCATTCACAGAAAGCTTATTCTTGGCTGTTACTTGGCTATACAGTATGTTAACTTGGTGATGCTGTAATCCCATCAAGACAAACCACTGAAGATCCCACTGCATCAGCCTCTGGAAGCTGCTATAGTGTAGTTTACCAGACACACAGTCCCTGCTCTATTAAGAAATACTTTCTACCTAAAGGAGAAACACAGCTTAACTCTGATAACAGATGGAACTGTTCCTTTAACTGCCTGCTTGTTCCCTGCTTCTCTCTTTGGATCACTCTAAACACAGACTGCTTTCACTCTTGTAAAGGCAGTCATCCATAAAAGTGTAGAAATACTGGAGAGTTTGAAAGGGAGGGGTTCATAAATACTCTGACCAATGCGTGATGCACAGAAACAATGTCGCTTATTCTGCAAAAGATAAATGAAGCGTCATCGATTATGGAAATGTAATCTATAGAAAAGCACATGGAGACGATGCGCGGGTTTGTGAGTAAGCGCTGAAAATAAAAAGAAAAAAATGAGCCTCAGTCAGATTTTCTTGTTAAAAGGGGCACACTCAAAATAATTTTTTATTCCTTTTACTTTTATAAGCCTGTTACCATCAGGAATTGGCTTTTCATTTGTTTTCATACACCCTCTTCTTCTAGATGTCTGAGTTTTGTTTTTGTTTGGAAATGAGCTGGGTGCTTGTGGGCCATCAGTACAATTGCATGTGACAGTAATTTCTCTCGTGGTTTGCTGTATGACTGCACCTGATTCTCAGCCTGTAATATGTATATGGATTCGGCTTGATTTGGCATGGTTGGGAAATTCCCAGAGGGCTCCATAACGTTCCTCAATACGTGCATAAACGACCTTCCCTTCCAGTTCCTTAGCTAAAACCACTATTCCACTCGGCCCCCACGCCCTCTGTTCCAGCATTGTTGCCCACGCCAAACCACTCTCCCTCTGTCCCAGTTTAAACCAGTATCACACCCTCCCTCTTCCAGTTCAGACACTGAGCTCTGTCAGACAGACTTTACATTTCTCCCCCAGAACACTGGCTCTGACTGCTGTCTCAAACAGCCTCTCTCCAACTGCTTGCCCTCTTTTTCTCCTTCCACCGTCAGATTTCTATTCAATCCCATTTTCCTTCACACACGTATGTAATGTAACTATTGGCCTTTGAAAGTAAAATATAGCAACTCAACAGCTCAAATATTTCTGACATGACTGAAGAAAACCACAGTAGAAGAGCACATGTGCAAACAAGATGTTCTTTTTTGACTGCTTGCAGTTCCCTAGTCACAGAACCATATTGTTCTGTAATACCCAGCACAGACCCTCCCAAGTAGATCTGTATGATGGCTTTCATTTGACTGCAGTCTCTCTTCAACTTTTAATTCTACTTATATTGTCTTTTTGTCCTTTTGAGCTTCACACATCAATAGCTACCAGATGAAGAATGGCATGCTGGGAAGGGGATTTGTTTGTGGGGGCACAGTTACCATATGAAGAATGGCATGCTGGGAAGGGGGGGAATTCAACTTGTCTGTTATTTATTGTGTGTTTTATTTAGCTGGGCAGTCCTGAGATGACAGCACCATGAGCCATTTTAGGACAATTCCAGACCTGGGAATTTACAGAAAGCATTGTGCCCGAATTAACTCACTACATGTCTAATACTGGTGTGTTTTATCTCACCAGACTGTGGGAACATGTAGCTGTTCAGGAATGAAGTTCCACACTTAAGTGTTAGTTTTCATCTTCTAAGATGAAAGCAGTATGCACATTCCTCATTTTAGAGCTTGCTGGCAGACAAACACATTCATGATTTGATGAAATATGAGAAAAAAACATAAAATTCATTTTCTAAACTTTTAAAACTTTAAATGCTTTATAAATTGTTCTTATAGAAACAAAAACCTGATTTCATTTAGTATCAGAACCTTACCCTTTAGATTTGTGCAGTGAAGACCTCTTCAACATTACTGAGGTTATAAACAGGTAACTGTTTATAAGCTACTTGTCAACTAAGCTTAATAGTACATTCAAGATTGAGAAAGGATGGGCCTTCCTTGCAGAAGGCGTTGTGGACGTTTAGGAAAAAAATAAAGAAATGTAAAGCTATAATAAGCTGTTCTACAATACGTTGATGTTAGCCAAGGCATTATACAAACACATCAGTTTTGAAGAAAACAGAAAGGTTTTTAGGTTGATCATTTCCTTACTGAGCTTACTGAGGCTTGAGTTCATTGTGTATCTATTTTAAATAACAAATAGTGACTTCCTGTGTAGGCAAACCATTTAAGGGTTAATATTAATTATAAATATAGCTTTAATGATTAATATAGCATTATACATTTGCACATTTTTAAGGGCATTATTCTGCAATAAAAATGTCAAAGCACTGCCAGTAGGTGTTGACATTGTTGAGGTGTCCAATGCAAAAATGTCTTTAATAGTAAGCCAATTGCTACAGAACAGCTTGATGCAACATTTGAGCAACATAATTAGAGCTAAGGGAACTGCTGATAAAAGTTCTGCCACTGCACAAAATACAGCTCTGTACCAGAATAAACGCAACATCACGAAGTCATACGCAAGTACTCGTCTGCCGGCCAAGAAACACTTTAAGCTGAGAAAGAAGGTGCCTGATTCTGTTTCTCATCAGCCTGGAGTATAATCTCTTTATTTGTGTCTAGAAGTTTTGGATTTGCTACCTGCAGCAAAGTTGGTCACAGCTGTGTGAGTAACTAGTGTTTCTGAAAACCAAAGGCCTCAAGTTTTGTCAAAACCAAAGTTTGATCAAAGAGTTAGTCACAGTCAAAGAGTTTAAAACTGAGCTCCATTTTTTTTTATATTTTCTGCAAAATGATCTATAACTAAAACAATTATACTCTGGTTAAAGAAGAAACCTGTACTGTTGGAAGCCATTCTAAGGATACTGTCCTATAATGTGGGACAATCACACTTGCTCATGAAAAGTGTTGTCATTGTTTTTCTGTGGTTAGGCTGCTAGGTTTTAATGTACTGTATATTACTACCCGAACTACTTGTCTCTGGACCTATAGATGGAGATCTAAGGTTGCCTAAGCAATTGAAGACACTATGGCACTATGTTCTCATAAATTAGTTAATACACTTGGACATCCAACTGTACTCCAATTAATGAGTAGTCAGTAAAACTAGTGGAAGTAACTTTGACAAATAAGTATACATTAAGAGAAGAAGTAGAAATGTCCTGTTCTTTCTTTCTACCTTTCAGCATGAAATGAACTTATTACATTACAGATAATGAAGACTCTCCACCACCACCACCAATGTGTAGCCCCCACCTGGATGATACAATGGCAACCAAATTGCACCAGTACACTCACCACACATCAGCTCTCAGTGGGGAGGAGAATAGAGTAATGAAGCCAATTCATAGATGGGAATTATTACATATGTGGACATGTATATACTATATACTATATACTATATACTATATACTATATACTATATATACATGGAGCCAGTATTCCAATTCACATTCAAAGAAGTTTTATATTACTGATGAATTACAGGATTGCCAAAGCAAATACAATTAACACAACATTTAACAGTATGTAGCTGTAGAGTGAAATATCCAGACAGAGAGATGCACACACATATAAACACACGCACTCCCTGTCAACAAGCACCTACACACTCAATTCCATTCATTGAAAGAATTTTCTGTCTCTTTTCTTTTATTCAGCTGTGGGCTTGGTCAGGGCACACAGGAGCTGGAGTTGAGACAAAGGGCCTCGAGTTGTCTTCCAGCTGTCCCCCGCGCCGAGCAAGACAGAAGGATGAAAAGATTGTACAGGCACAGCGGTGTGTGGAGAGAGGGCTGGGGGTGGAGAGTAGTCTGTGTTAGGGGTGTCATTGATGGGCGCAGTGCTGAGTGATGGGAGAGGGGGAGCTTTGTGCTGTGCTTGTAAAAGGATGTTTGTAATTGCTCAGCAGTGTTGGGGGGACAGCAAACAGAGAGCTAGGCGGTTTAACGTCAGGGGACTTCTGGAGTGGAGTGTGAGAGGTCAGTATGAAAATTGCCATGCAAACCAACCTGGGCTACCTATTGTTCTTGTTCAGAAAAGCTTCTCCCCCATCTTTGCCCTGTGTGTGCCCTTATGCTGATGTGTGGTTTTTCCTTTCTTTGCTTTTTTTAAAAAACATCCTGCTTACAACAATATCCGAAGCACTTTTAGATCAATGAAAGACACAGACACATTTAACCATGCAGTGGAATTTTCTTTTCATTTGCATGCTTTCTGTTCAGAAAGAAGTACAAACAACCACAAAAATTGTCGTCAAAGAGGGGTTTTCAGTAGAGATTTTAATTTGAAGTGGAATACAAACAGCTGGAATGAATGTGGAACAATTCAGCCAGCTGTAAGATTGTAAAAGCACATCAAAGTGAATAGATTTTTGCCTTTTTGCAATTGTGTTTGATAAGGATTAATATAATAATAATTCCTTACACTTATATAGCACATTTTTGGACACTCCTCAAAAAGTGCTTCACAGGTAATGAGGACTCCCCTCCGCCACAACCAACGTGTAGCCCCCAAATGCGATTATCCCATTTGCGATTACCCCAAATGGATGATGCGACAGTAACCATAGTGCGCCAGTACCCTCACCAGCTATCAGTGGGGAGGAGAACAGAGTGATGAAGCCATTTCAGAGATGGGGGAGTATTAGGAGGCCATGCTTAGTAAAGGCCAGGGCGAAATTTGGCCAGGGGTAACACCCCTACTCTTTTCGAGGAACCCCCTGGGAATTCTAATAACCATGAAGAGTCAGGAACTCGGTTTTACATCTCATCTGAAGGATGGCACCTTTTCACAGTATAGTGTCCCCACCACTATACAGGAGGCTAAAACCCACACAGACCGCAGGGTGAGCTCTCCTTACTGGTCCCTGTAACACCTCTTCCAGCAACAACCTTAGTTTTTCCCAGGAGGTCTCCCATCCAGGTACTGGCCAGGCTCACATCTGCTTAGCTTCAGTGGGCTGCCTGTTGTAAGTTAAGATAGTCTTTCATCAAGCAGACCTGGTATAATTAAAACAGTTAGAGTTACCCAAGCTAGCAGAGAAAAGCAAGGAAACATGATAGATCACTATTGTACTCTGCTGTTTGTAACACCAGTGTCCTGTTTTCCCATCTCCCTGAACAAGAGAAGACAGAAATTGACCAGTTCTGTATCTCTTTTCCAATCTTCACTGCTTGAAAATACCAAACACAGAAATAACGAAACAAGATAGATGTCTCTCATATGGCAAAATTAGTCTTAAGAGTCTTGCACTCAGTGCTAATATAAAGAAACAATACAGAATATTGAATGGTACTAGCAAAGTTTTGAGGTCTGACCTGATCTAGTTACTAGTGTTAAGTAGAACTCTCTGGCCTTAGGAATAACTCCTTTTCAAATGGATGTGCAATCCTGGATTTGTGTCTCACCACTATTTTTAAAACCTTGTGTTTTTTTCTGTTGGCTTGGATAGTCTTGATGACATTAGACTGAAGATAGACTTCTTTCCATAGTGAGAGTTTGTTCACAGACTAAGGAGACGTTAAGAAGTGACGGAGGTGTAATTGTGCCACAAGCAGTTCAGACTTACCTCTCAGACAGAGTTCTGAGCACCTAGGTGGCAAAGCTTGCATAAGCAACTAGTTTACTCCGCAGCTGAAAGCCCAAAGGGTGCATTACATCTAAGGGAATAGTGCCACCTACTGGTCCACCAGCACAACGTGCAGCAGCAACCTGAGTTTCCTTGGAAGTGTTGACCAGGCCTTGCTGAGCTCTGATGAGGTCAGCCCACAAGGTAGCAATGCTACTTCTGTACAACTGTTTCTCTTTAAATGGGCATTACAAAGTCATTAGACATCTGGAGTAAAATCAAGTTTCTTTACAGCCCCCTCCAACCAAAAACAATTTTGTTAGAAGGTGTTTTGTCTCTTGCCTTGAATTGCTGCTGAGCAACCGAGCAAATCAAACAACAGCAAATCAAAGCATTTGTAATAGGTATGAAAATTACAATTAATGGGTAGTACGGGTTGTATCCAGCTCATGTTCCTTTAAAGCAGTCCAGTTTACATGCAGTGCCAAACTTAATTTCTAGTTTATGGATTTCAATACGAAAGTCCACTCTCCAGCCATTACCAAACATCCATCTGCTGGAAACTGGAAGCACACAAAATTATTGAATCCAGACGAAAATGGGATATGGAACACGGCCACTTCAGAATGAGTCATGTCTACAATTGGCCCTCCCCTGACTGTAAGAAATCAAAAGGGCAAAAATAAAAAAAGTGCTTGACGTGACGTTGAAGTTGCTCGCTTTGAAAATGCCAGAATCTACACAATCTGACACCAACTGATCAAAGCAAGCATTATAGAGTGAAGTTTTCTGAAGGATATAGATTGGTTAGGGCAGCACAGTAGGGCAGTGGTTAGCATTGCTGACTTTGCTGGCCCTGGGATTCATTCTGCGTGGAGTTTGCATGTTCTCCCCATGGGTGCTCCAGTTTCCTCCCGCAGTCCAAAAACATACTGGTGGATTATTTTGCATATGGAAAAACTGGCCCTGGTCTGAGCGTGTGCATGACTGTGTATACAGTATGTGTGTCCTGTGATGGACTGGCATCCCGTCCAGAGTGTATCCTGTCTTGTGCCCGTTGCTTTTTGGGATAGGCTCCTTCTCCCCCCTGTGATACTGTATTGAATAATGTGGTTCAAAAAATGAGGGATGGATCAACCTGCTAACTTTGTTTAACGGCTGCATGCATCTGTATGCATCTAACATTGAACCTTTTGCAGCTTGTGTAGGCCATTTTGTACACTTTCCTGACGTTTGAATCTGCGCTGTGTTCCATTCTCATAAACAGCCCTGATCACTTCCACCAACACACCCCCAAACGGCATCACAATCTCCTCTGAGAAGTACAGGTGACTGTGTTTGGTTTGGGATTTGGGGAAACCCTTTCCTAATGCCTGCAGTAACAAGGAAATGGCCATCGATACTGCTGATTCGAGAGCTGAAAGGCTGCATTTTGTTTGAGAGTGGATTCCACATGGCTAGTCTCGACCTCAAAATGAAATGCTTGGCAAATAAGTGGACATGAGTTCATCTACACCAATGTATGAACACAGACCAGCTCGGCTGTAATACAGTCGAAAATAATGCATTTTTGTGGTGAGCTGTACAATGAGTCATTTAAAATAGTGAGCAGTAAAAGTGCAGTTGAGGATTTGCAGGTTATGTACTAGATTAGGGTCTTAGGATCTAGATGGCACGATGCGTGAATCACATGTGCCAGCTACAAGGAGACACCCTTTGAAGTGAAAGTGTATTAAGGCTGGCGTGGAAGGGGTTAGTTTTGCAGGGGAAGACAGACTAAGAGGCCCAGACACTGTGTGGCACAGTTGCGATTACCTGTCTCCATTAATGCCTACTTTGCCTAGGCTAAATGCAGGGTAACCAGCTGTGCCACAGAGTCAGACTGTAATTAGCAGGGCAGACCTGCTAGGAGGTGCAAATCTTTGGGCCTAAAGAGAGTGACTGAGGTCATGTGCCACTCTCACTGGACCTGGTATTACCTGACCTGCCCACCAGGCCTGCATGGACTATTTTCACACAAGGTACTGTTTAGGAAATGTTGTCATCTGAGCTAAGATAGGGCCCAGCCATCCCACCACCATAACCCTAAAATGCACCTCATCAGTGTAATTGGTAGGTAGTGTTCTATTTTAGGCTGAAAATTATTTTATTGTTGTTGATTACTATTATTGTTCTCCATGAAAAAAGCATTACAAATATTTTCCTTTCATAAATGGATTGAAAGAAATTAGAATCCCCTGTAATTCATTTAAATACATTCTGAGTTAAGGCTGAAAGTACTAAATGGCATAAAAATTCCTAAGATGCTTGTAGCCTTAAACAGTTCCAAGAACACTGGCTCTTTGACTTGGGATTTAATTGCAATTATGTCTTCAGGGTGTTGTATGTATCCAAAATAAGGACTCCTTAGGGGCTGGAGACCTTCAACGTTGTCTCTACCCGTTCAGCTCCTCAAACATCACTTTACCGTACAGGAAATATTGTATATGGGCATGTTGTCCGACTGGCAGATACTGACTCTGACACTCTGATACCCATTCAAAGACACTATTGCCTCATATCAATTCAAGACTTGGCACTTTAAAATATATACATTATTTTTGTATTTTTTATTAGTGTAAACTGTGCTCTTGTGAAACCAAATTTCTTTCTCCCATCAACAGTGAGCACACACAGACATCCCTGGGTTGTGTTAGCAGTGAAGCAGGCTAGTACTTATTGAATTTCGAAGTGATCTGTTTCCTTATGCCTAAAACTGCTGAGTTTTGATGGGTGTTGCATATTGTTATGGAAATGACAGGAATGACCTGCTTGATTTAAACTAACATTTCTTTGTGGCAATCTTTATTTGACATTATTTCGTTAAACCCAAAACAAAACAACAAGCAGGGGGGATGCCGAGTATGCTAACAGCAAGACATAAATACAACAAAAATACATATAGACCAAAAACAAAACACTGGAATAATGGATAAACAAGTACAGTACCTCATCACAAAACAGGCAGTCTTTATTGTAACTGAATTTCCCACAAAATAGAATCTGCTTCTCCCACCTCTTCCCAAGTGCAGAAGACTGAACCCCACCCACTCTGCCAGGAGAAAGCCAGGCTGTAACTGCTGCATATCTACCATTCGAATGCCCTATGCTATCTGCAGGGCCAGTTTGCTGCAATTAAAGTCTTTTAAGCAATCACAAATACCACCACTGAAAACAAATGCAAGGTTGTCAGAAAGGCAAAATATTGGGTAGCATTCGTATAAGGCAAATAACACACAACACGACAGGAATGATATCTATTAACATAACACAACAGGAATTATTTACAGCCATTTGTGCAAATAATAATCCAGGCAGGCGATTACTTGGAATGGTTCATAACGACAGCCAAAACATGAGAGCAGAACTGCAGAACTTGCTCACAAAGACGTGCTGCAGATGTACCTCTTCTTTATACATATTCCTCTATTATATTGTGTAGCATGTATGATGGAATTATAACAGTAGCCTCATGTAAGTGTTACCAATTATTGATCACCTTATTTTGATTGATTACAGTACTTTGACATACAACACACTGTTATATTTGAAAGCCTGGGGAAAGTGACATGCAGTCTCCAGTAAGAAAGGTGTGGGTCACTTTAGAACTTTGACATTGGTCATGTACCAGTTGATCATGTTTTTCCTTCTGAGAAGAAGGCAGTTAGCCAGAATTGAATAACGTAAGAAGAATCTGTCGCAGTAACAGGTTTCACTGTTTTAAACTTAAGACAAATTGCCATTTAATTCATTTTAATGTGGCACATTTACTCACAATGAATAGAACCAGAGGACTCACACCCAATTGTACAAATTCCCAAAGTGTGTTATTAATTCTGAATTATTTTCACCAGTGTTCAGTTTTCACTTCAAAAGACTGAAATGTTTTCGAATCCTTTCATTGGGATGTCAAACTCACTCCCAGTTTGTTCATTTTTTCAGTGACTACCAAAAGAACACTAAATTTAACCAAAAACTGCTTTTGGGAGGTGTCAATGTGAACAGGGGTTTGTGTGCGAGTTGGGTTTCATTTATAAATGCTGTTCTTCAAACTCGTTGCCCTTTAGTCCCTAGACCTTGCACTCAGAGCAGTCAGGTGCTAACAGGGCACCCAGAATGCTCAGCTCTGGCACCTCTGAACTCGTTAATGACCCAGGTGATCTCAGAGTGGCGAGGAGGGCTGACATCATCGACAGTCCGGGGCAGTGTCCGGTACTCTGCCGGTGTGTCTGTTCCGGTTCTTTGGCACCTTTCCCTGTTCAAAACTGCTCCCCAGCTTGACTCCCTCTCAGCCTGTGTTTTTTTTATGTTGTCACATCCTGTCTAGACCAGGCATAAATCAAAGCTGACTTGACTATTTTTGGAGAGTGTTCTTCCTCTC
The DNA here is from genome assembly GCF_059453375.1 of Lepisosteus platostomus. Lineage (NCBI taxonomy): Eukaryota > Metazoa > Chordata > Actinopteri > Semionotiformes > Lepisosteidae > Lepisosteus > Lepisosteus platostomus. Next base: position 6,450,625 of record NC_142613.1, read on the forward strand.
CCCAGACCACAGGGACAGAGAGAGCCAGAACCCAGAACCCAGAGAGTGTGGATCTCCGGAATCATTCGTTTGGGAAGTTTCAGTAAATAACCTCCAGTGAGAATCTGTGCCGAGGTCCAGTGGCTGTGTGTGTCTGTGTCATGAAAACCAAGGAATGAGCTGCGCTGAGGCTCATGAGATAAACACTAGGGCTTTGCACACAGGAGCCTGGCGATTCTGGCATTCAGTTTGCCAACTCATCTAATGGCAGATGCTGGAAGTCCCCATGAAAGCATTGCTGGTATTCAATTAAGCATGATGTTCCAATATATATACGCTGTTGCTTCTTTTCAACATTTCAGTTCTGTGAGCTACTCAACTTCCAGATTCTCCAATCCAATCCACTGCAGTCCTTTGATGACAGCAGGCTGTTAGCAGGCAGGTGCAATTTAAAAATATGGTCTATGTTTTTTTTTAAAACCAATACCACAGCTGCAGTGTATTAAGACGTGCTGATTAAATATTTCCAGAAAATGCAAGAGAAAGATTCCCAATTGCACAATTCTTTTTTTTCGAAAGGCAAAAAAGACACATCATTCCCATCATCACTACGTTAACTTGATTATTCTGTCAAAAATGATTTTAATATAAATACAGAAAATAAAGAGCTAATTAATCAACAGTTATTACTGGAAATAAGAAAGTTCTCCGGTCTCTGGTCAGAATGAGAATTCAGTCAGTGTGTACAGTAGCAGAGTCAGGTTAAATAAAATAATTTGTTTTAAAAAGTCTAAATTATTCTTGTTTTTTGTGTGCAGCAAAAATGTCGTCATTAAAAAGCAGTTGTATGTCATATGCATCAAATATATCGAGTTACAGATACTTTTAAGAAAGCTGAACTCTAGCTTTTAGGATTTACTTTCACTCTAGGTTACAGTTCTCATGCTGTTCAGTATGGTGTTCACTACATGGAAGTGCATTTAAAGGTGAGAACAGCAATCGCTTCTTTATCCAAAGGGTTGTGGGTGTGTGGAGCAAGCCAGTCATGTAGTTCCAGCTGACAACCTGGCTTCTGTCAAGAAAGAGCTAAAGATGCTTGGATCAATTCACTACAAACTACCCAATGGGCTAGGTGAGACAATTTCCCTCCTCTCGTTTGTTCTTATCTTCTTATTTATACACTGTGCATACACTGTTCACTAGCTTCTCTTACAGATTTATTATCTTGCACTGCTCTGTACTACAGCAAACAAATTACTGTACTATGGTTCACTGAAGCATGGCTGTGGCAAATCATGGGAAAGAATTATCATGGTGCTCAGACTGCTTTCAGCTTTAAGAACCAGCAGTCTAAAAGAATTACCAGAACCTAAAAGAATACAAGTCTTGCTGACAAGAGAAAAAAAGTTGAAAAGGTGTTCTGTGTGCTTTTAAACTGATTGTCTAGATATGAATGTCCATTAATAACAGCCATATAATGTGCACAAGTTGCATTTAACATGAACAATTAGTTGTCACTGTCAGTAAAGCTTGGCTTTGCTCTACATTCTCATCTGAGCAATATGAATGTGTGCTAATAAATGGCTTGTCTTTGTGTTTCTTAGGTGTGCACAGAGCTTGTAATGGACCTTGGGAACATGTCCAGAATAAACAGTGACATTTTGTGTGGTAGTCGTTCACACACAATGAACTGAAATTGACTTCAACAATGATATTTAAAATGAAAGACTGGCTCCTACATCCTGACGTGTTCTCACCATTGTGTGGCTCTGTCCTGCTTCTGGAGTTGCTAAACCCTAGCCTCTTCTCTCCAATACTTAAAAAAAATAAAGTTAGGAACATTTTAATGCTTACGAAAAAGGGAATGTCATTCAGATCATTTGTTCATCAGTTTGCTACTTGCTTATCCTCTCTGTAAACAAATTAATTTGATTTTCAGTCATAAATATACATACACTTAGGACCTAATATTCTTGTTTGTTTCGCTGACATTCACGTACTTTAGTCCTCCTGGGCTAACTTTCTGAATTTTGAATCATAGAAATGAATACTTGATCAATTTGTCATTCTTAAGACTAAAGATATCCAGTCCCTACAACCTGTTTCAGTGTGATTTACCTTTCAGACTTGAAAATTCTAGTCATTCTTCCTTAAAGGGAAGTTCAACTGTGAAAGATAAGTGAATGTCACCTGCAATTGTCAGGGGTTCTGGACTTGTAGCCAAGAGGTTGTGAGCTCACATCCCAAGTAAAACACTGATGTTGTACCCTTACTCTGGAGCAATTCAGATTATAACCCTTCTTATAACCTGAAATGCTGCAGTAAAATGCCCAGCTGTATAAACACAAACACAAACACAAACATGTGTCAGCCAAATAATAATAATATGAAAAGGAAAAACCAGCCATTAGTTAAAGAATCCAGAGAGCTGACCCCAAAGTCTGGACCTCATTGCAGGTCTTTGTTGACTCTTTTAAAGTTTTTTTCAGGACAAATGGTGGAATAGAAATGTAATCCTTTTAGGAGGTTTATTCCAATGGTCTTTGAAATTGCATACTATTTAGGATTGTTGTAATATTTCCATAGAATGATTACTGCATTTATTATGTGGTAATAAAAATAATTATTTTAAGTATTATAAGAACATAATAACAAAATTATCTGAGGTACAACCAAAACTGATTAGAATGATTAATTAATGACACAGAGCAAAATAAAACATTACTTGTGTTACTTTGTCCTTGTTGGTATCTGGGCCAGTGGCTGTGCTTTGTCTTGCTGTAGAGCATCTGCATTTGGCCCAGTAGCCTCACCTGACAGAACTGTTCCTCAGATTCCACTATCAGGTGACCGTTGTGCACGTTAATGTCAGAGAATCAAAGTGAACCCTCTTCATACATTTCCCACCTCAAATTCCCACAATTAATATTCTGGACAGACAGTTCTTAAAACACAAAACTCTCTGATTGAGCCTAGCAGTCATTTGCATGCTGATACTGTTAACCTGTGGGCACACTGGGTTACACATGCATTTTCATAGAGCACCCTCTATTTTTCTAGTCTGAAAAGTTGATCTACAGAGAGCAACTGGCGAACTCTGGACTCCACTTGCTAAACAGCTGAAAGAAGTCAGCCATCACTGCTCAGACGTAGTGGAAAAAATCCATCTGCATGAATATTTTCAAACATAAAGTGCTCCTGTTAAGGTTCCTACATCAGCAGGAAACCTAGTTACCAGGTTTCCTGCTGATGTAGTTGAACTACAGGGCTTATCCAGAATAGGTTAATGTTGTATGTATAGTGCATTTTGAAAACTTTGTTTTTAGGTTCAATATGGAATAATTTATACATCATTTTTCATTTTTTATCACCATGATGTTTCATCAGAAATGAGAACATTAGGCTTTGCTTACAATCCACTGATTATCTATACACAAATCACAGCCTCCGACATAAAAATAAACAGGAAGGGTTTTCTCTGCCAAGCTTTGAAAATCGATGCTCTTATCAACAGCAAATATTTTGTTGCACTTATTTAAACCCTCATGTCCAGTAAACTGCTTCCTGTGTACACTAGGGGCTCAGAAATCAAAAGCTTCCTGTGGAAATAGAACTTACTTTATACAACCATGTTGTTTCCAATGACAGGAAGAGTGACGTTTTAAATCTCCTGGCGTACGACAAGCTGTGTGACAGAAGAAGAAGGAATACCTTGTGGGCTGAAGTAGGCAATGCGTTTATCAGTTAATGGCCCCGTTTCAAATATGGAAGCTCGTTTTTTACGTGTGCTACCATTGCAGTACTCACTTCTTATTAACTTTTTCTTTTTAGAAAGATGCTGCTTGGGGATGTTGAGATGCTGCCGGGACAGCTAACTTATCCTTTCCTCTTTCTCCTGAGCCTGAACAGTGTTGCTCTGGCAAGTGTGCACAACTTAATGACCACCGAAGGAAACATTAAAACAGGAGGGCACACATGTGGCTACATCACTAAAGGACTTAGAGCAATACTGTGCTGTAGAGTTAAGAGAACACTGGTTCAAACTGTATGCCATTAGCGAGCTGGAACCATATCCCCATGTGCTGGGGTCAAGTTAATCAGGAATTCATAGGCAGACTATGGTTTCCTGTACAAGACATATGGCCTCCTAAAGAACAGGAAAAACTGAGTTTCCAGTCTCCCTTTAAGTATGCAGTATTATTAGAGAGAGCTGCATCCAAACTTTACTGTCTGTGAGAGCTTCCAACATGTTCGATGCCCCCTGGCCCCCAGGCCAGCCAGTCCCCTCCCCAGTCTTTTAGTAGTACCCCATGCCCCTCTAAGTTCCCCTGTACTGTGTTAACAAATCAAGCAGTTCCAGCATCTAGCCAGGTAAAAACACTTGCTCAGGGGGTTCACAACAGGCAATAACTCCATTAGAGCTTCATTGACGCACTGGCGAATAAAAAGATGTCATTAAACACTCAGGGCACCAGGCAGGGGTGTGCCATCTGCAACATTCTTCTGTTACCTCCGGACCGTATACAGAGGAAAGTCTGGATGACCATCACCCCCAGTGCCTTCCCCACCTCTCTCTCTCATGCTGCTCATTAGCCAGCCTTGGGCTGTTTCACACCTCATTGCTACCTCTATTTGCTGCAGTATTTGCTGATAAGCCCTCTTTAGTAAGTCAATGGGACCCATTCAGAAACATTCTGTCTGCTTTCCAGGGCAACAGGGCAGATGGCAATGGACAATTAAAGAAATTTATTTAAGCTTTTTTGGCTTTCGGAAAATGGCTGTAAGCAAATACTTCTATTCTTTGAAGGAAATGTATATGTGGCTAGAAATAATTTCTTCTTCAGATGAGAAGCTTGTAACATGTTCATGTTTTTCAAGATGGTTTACTGGTCCCTGTTGATTTATTTTTGCAGACCTACAAGCTACTCATAGTTCTCTGGGCTCTGAACAGCTGCCCCCACACCAGAGGAAACTAAATGCAATTTGTGTGTAAATGAAGTGTTAAACGTGCCTTAGAAATGTATTCCATTAGTACTTTATGTGTTATAAATTTTCTTTGGAAAGAGTGTTTTCTGGTGTTTTTTAACGATTTTCAATTAATATTTGGATTTTCTGCCTTAAATTACAAAGCAGTGCATGTAGAACTATGAACCAGTCAAAGAGGGCTTTATTACGTATGTTTTTATATTAGTAATATTTATAATGTAACTGTGGTAGATTGCAGAAATGTGTGCTGACATTTGTAAACAGCATTTTCTTTCTTTGCACAGTGACTGGTCCCTGAAGATTCCATATTCTTTTTTTACTTAACTTTTTAAATTGCTAGTTATTTTTTATTATTATATTTATCAATTTTAGAATCTCCAGTTGTGTGTTTTTCACGTCTGGACTCATGACTACGACCTCTGACACTGCCCGCTGGTAAGAATGAGGGGGCGCAGTCAGACTCCTCCACACAGCTCGCCGTTGAGTCCCCTGTCTTTACCACGTCACAGGCATCCAAAGGTCACTGCTGGTTGGAGGACAACTGCATCCCTCGCTGGCAGCGCCCGCTAACCTGTCCGTCGTTATGTTTGCCAAGAGCCGGGGGAGCCCAGACTAATTAATCCCACCCTATCCTGAACTGCGCACAGCCCTCACGTATCTCTTGTCTGGGTGACGTCAAGCTCTGGTTGACATCAAATTCCCTGAAGCTAAATAGTGACAAAACAGAACTTTTACTGGGGGGCAGTAAATGCCTCCTGGAGAGCTTCACAGTTATCACGGACAGCTTATCCGTTCAGGCATCAGCCTTACTCTGGAAACTGGGAGTCGCACTTGGGCCTCTCCTGACTTTGGATCCGCACGTGAAAAATTAGACTAATATTTTCACCTAAGCAATATTGCCTGCATTAGATCATTTCTATCAGTGTCCGATTGCTGAGGGCCCGATTCATGCATTTATACCATCGAGGCTTGATTTCTGCCACTGTTTACTCTATGGGCTCCCTAACACTCTTCTCAGTGAGCTCCAATAAGCCCAAAACTCTGCAGCTAGACCTCTAAGTTACACCAGATCTCTGCAGCATATCACTCCTACACTTAAATCTCTACATTGGTCGCCTTTAAAATGATGTATTAAATATGAGATCTTCTAACTTTGAAGGCTTTAAACAATCTGGCACCATCTTACATCTCTGAGCTCCTCCATGTTTACACTCCTGTAGGCTTTGGTCTGTTGAGGCTGGTCCTTTGCTCACTGTACCCAGGACTAAATCTCTCACTATTGGTGACCGTGCCTTTTCTGTTGCAGCTCCATCTATATCTATATCTATATCTATATCTATATCTATATCTATATCTATATCTATATCTATATCTATATCTGATTGCACTACAGTCAGATTATTGTGTATGTTCTTGTTTCAATGTCTTGAAAGGCAAGTTATAAATAAAAGGAAGAATAATGGATGGTTTAAATGCCTTCTTCTTCTTAGGTGAGCAGGATAGTTTATAAGGAAGAAGTAGAGGTTCATACATGCTGAAAAGAGAAGAAAAGAAAGACAACCTTTTGGCTGTGGACTCTATTTTAGGTGTGAACTAATTGAACTACTTAAGGCCAGGATAGTTTATAGCTCAGGATAGTTTCCAACTTCTAATAAGCAAAAAAAAAAAGAATTTGCTGTCCTTTCTTATGCAACCTCTTTCCCCTTCACATGTACAGTATTTCATCCTGCAGTTTGGTGACATTCCTCTCCTTGACACTCTTTTGTTGATTATTTTATTTAGTATATTTTATGCACAGTATAATACACTTAATGAGAAATAATTTTACCATGCGTAATAAAACTGTAATTTTCCTATTATATAGGTGTGACTTTAAAATATGCTATATATAACATGTCATAAAATATTTAAATTATAGAATTACACACATAATATATCCTTCAATATAAAAGATATGTTTAAATATATAAGTGCTCTTGAAGGATAAAATAACTTGGCTACATCTGGCTGTGATGAAGGTCTGTAAAACGAGTCCTGTCTAGTATCAGTCACTCTAATAAAACATCTGGCAGAGGCGCACATACATCAAAACGTATTGAGAGCACAGGAAGACTGCATTTGGGGTTATTATCTGGATTTAGTCATATTTTAAAAGGCATGTGGTAGTGTCTGGAGTTTCACGTTTCAATTTATAATAAATACTTTAAAGCATGCGGACAATGCGTGCCACTACCTGTTCCGAAACGGAGAAGAAATTCACGTCAAATACAACGTATACCACAGAGGTATGGTGCTTCATAATAGCAATGCTAGTACGATCGAAGGGAACGGGTTAAAAAACTTAATCCACAGATTAAGGTTCTTATCTAAATGTAAACCTCAGTTTACCTCAGTTTAGGCTTTTTTTATCTGTACTTTAGACTTGGTCTGAATTTTCAAAGTGAAAATTGTACTTATACATAGGCCTGGTATCGCTAAGTCACTGTATATTAAATTGAATTGAATTGTACGTGTGCATCATCTCATCTTGATGTACGACTGTTGCAGTCGACCTCTTATTAACTGTGCAAAACAGCCTTGTACCGTTTAAAAATAATGAACTCGATGAGGCAAGTAATTAATTTTACAGAGCCACTGACACAAACTATTACGGAGCCGTTTAGCGTGGTTAATAACTGAAAAAAGGTTTACCTCTGTTAATACAATTATTAAACATCGCCGGGTGGTATTATAATTATTAAACATCGTCAGGTGGTATAAATATAGCATACTTGATATGTTTATCTTTGTGGTTCATCAAAGATTAGGCACCCGAGATGCCTGACATAATTGTAAGATTCGAATAATACGAAATGAATGTGTTCATTCAACCTTGTTTCATATAATGCTAATTTTATCTGAGTAGCCTGGGTTACTGAACGGAACTGGCTTCCTGTAACGGTTTTTGTTTAATCAAGTTATCAAGTAAATTAAGTTTCGATCAACAAATTCGTTGAACCTGTCGCCCTCGGCCTCAGCTGTGTTGTTTGCAAAACCGACCGATGCTCAGCTGCTTTTTTAAGACGTTTCTGGTTTTAACACAAAAGTATCTTCCGCGCGCGTGAATGGAGTTTTATTCTGTTCTATTATTCTGTTGTTTGCGCCGAAGTAGTTTTTAGTGACAGAACATACCGTATTCAGTGAGAAAGTACATACAATTTTTAGTAAGAATATATACAGTTCCTTACCCTCTGTATATTTAACACGGTGGCGTTGCCATCCCGTATTTGACCCTTATGTTGCTTTAACTACATTTTTAACTACATTCATACACATTTTTGAAAAGGGTGGAGCTTCAGCAATGCCAAATAGAACAACATTTTCAGAGAGATGTTGATAAAAAATGGTCAATCTTTTATAGAACGTCTTTTTATACAATACTTAAAATGCAGTCTAATTCCTTTGATGTCAAGATGCACGAGATTATGCTGTCTGTATCAGCATTACAGTACTGTATTTCACGAAGAGCAGTTTCATACAACCACATCCGATAAGTTAGTTTCTATAATATTTAAGATTATTAATGACATTTCAAACAAACTCCACGGTGGCGCAGTGGGTTAGCATGGCTGCATTTCCCCGCTGGGGCCCTGGGTTCATTTCCAGACGTGCGGTATTGTCTGTGTGGGGTTTGCGTATTTTCCCCGTGTTCATACATCTAGTTGGACATGTGATAAGAAGAAAAATCAAGAAGATAACTTCAATCTAAATTACAGAGGTCTGTGAGAACACAGGTAACAAAACTCACTATAATTAAGATGTAAACAACATTTGTGAGCCTACTTCTTCATATTATGGACGTGAGAAAAGTATTATGGAAAACGAAAAACGTGGATACTTCGCAGTTCGTCGCTGAACGAATCACCATGCGCAGGGTTTGGGTCATATACTGAGTATATATGCCGAATAGTTCGGCAGTATTGACATGTTGGTTTACTTTTCCGCTAAAAACTACATATCCCAGAATGCCAAGCAGAGGGGGCTGAGTCTCACTTGGGCATGGAGGTGTTGGAGGATGGCTCGGAGGCAGGTTAGCTCAGTCGATGTGATTATGTATTCTCCGTATGATGGTAGGGGGCAGGTTTCCATTAGTTCGGCTCTTGTTGTTTCTGGAGCGTTTGAACAGTAGGGGGGAGGTCGCAGACAATCTGCGATGTGAATGAGTTCGGAGGAGCGAACGAAATAAGGAGATACAGCGTATTTAGACACGGGGCTGAATCATCAAGCTTTTATGTATCAAAATTCATTTGACTTTCAGCCTGAGTAGGTCAGGAGCTGATAGGAGCCTATCTCAGACGCTGTCTTAAAAAGTTATCTGGAAGACGGTTATCTTTGTGGGAATCTGGCTTCTTTCAAACAATAAAGAAGTGGAGCGCAGTTTTTTTTTCTCATTCACGTTATCACCACAAAAAAAGGTGCACGGCGTTTCATGAGCTTCTGCGAAGATTACTTTTCCCTCTCCAAACTTTGCGTATTTACCAGCTGATTTATAGGGGGGAAATACGATATTTTCTCCTGTTAACAGAAACTCGTAGTTTGGCTGTTCCGCGGCTTTGCTGTGATCTAATCTCAAGAAGTTTTTTTTTTAACCTATGATCTGAGCTCTGATTTTCAGGAGAAGAAAGCTATTTGTCGATTCGTCTGGTTCTCCTTCCCCGGTATTTGCTAATTAACTTTGCGGAAGGCATTTGCTTTTTTTGGTACATACCAAGTCAGTTGTTTGGTACTGGATCTACAATAATGCAAACTTTCTAACGTCTTATAAGGATTCAGTTTCTTCTCCGTGAGAATCCCGGCGGCGCATCGTCTTGGAACTACTTGGCAAAAAAGGTAACAATTATTTTTGGAACTATAACTGAGTGAGAAAATATCTAATTCTAATTCTGATGTCAAGAATTTGACAAAATCCGTAAGTTTTCATAATTTTATGAGCAATTTTTAAACACAAACTCAAAATACAAAGGATATTTCTGCCCCGGTCCAATATATGATTTCGATGTAATTCTGCAATTTCACACGTTTTAAGAAATAGTGCGAATATAATGTGTCGTAAATATTCCCGTAAAATGCACGGAATTTTTTGAGTCTCAGTGGTTTTCGTATGCTTTGTAGCCTGAAGCTAATATTCTTGGAAAAAAAAATGAGTTCTTGTGTTTTGGCTAATGTCCATCAATGCCAGATGTAGAACGCGTAATGAAACAGAACGTGCACTGCTTATTTAAGTGGTATAAATGGTTTTAGAAAGAAATTCTGGACTCCACAGTACCTATTTAGTTAAACCCGTAAAAGAAATGTAGTCATGACATCCAGCCTAAGAATTAATCTTGGTTAACACAGGAAAAGTGTTAGCGGGTGATCGGACTGTTGGTATTCCCTGAGGTGAGAGATACTTAACACGTTAAATTCGAAAAACGAATGCCCGTCAATAGCCTTGTTTAAAGTAAATGCAATTTAAAAACCAAACGCTGTTACCTTCTAGTGATATATCGCGATTTGTTGGTACGGAAGACAAAATACTGGGAATTGGAACTCATTTGGTTCAAAACGAGTGTCGACTAAGCGCGTTTGGACAACCCGTTTAATTTTTATTGCGAGCAGGGGGTTCATTGTGCCGTGTTTAACTTTCGTTGAAATGATCTGGCATATCGAGGTATCGCCGGCAACGAATGAGTTTTTTAAAGGCCAATTTAACGGGAAAGTCTTTTTTGGGGGAGGGAGGGGGATGCCTAAGACGTTTCAGAGCCAGAAAGAATCATGGAAAATAGCAGTCAGGTTTTTGGCTCGCGGGACGGTTAACTAAAGAAGGGATTGAATTGGAAACTTTTTTTTTTCCCCTAGCTTGATCTCAGAACTGCGTTTCTCTCGATATCCCCCGTGACGCTGAGTGAAGCGCCTGGCCTTTTGGCTTTTGTATCCATTTGTTCCAGGCGGATCACAGGCATTTCACACGTTGCCTTGTGGACCAGCGTGGTGTCAGTCGCTCGCCTGAGGAGTCCCAACACTTGTTGCGTTTGGTCACTTGAAGGCACAGGGCTCTAGCAGAAGTGGGGGGTGGGGGTTATGAAGGCAGTACTGGGCTAGTAAGTCATTTAATTTAATTTTTGTTAGTATGTTAATTCTAACAGCGCCTCAGCCCTCACGAATGACTATTACAGCGGGCCGTTTCCCTCCACATTTAACGAGTAGTAGAAGATGGATTTTACAGAAGCGCGTCAGCACTGTAACGCTTCTACTGTTAAAACTGAAAACTATCGCCGGAGGGTCTGTTTACCTACTAATGTTTTATCTCTTAGTTTTTTTTTCTTTCTATAAGGATTAAACGGGGAGGAAATGTTGTAAAAAGAGCTTACTAACGTAACTCTACGGGGGCAATGACCAAAACGTGCCCTGAAGAAAACAGTGAAAAGACGCTTTGACCCGAGTGAGCTAAATATGAGTGACCAACGCCGACAGGGCCTGTATTACAAACAGATGACCAAAACACTCTTGATGTACCCTTGTTGTGTAAACACTGCATATCAATTTATGATATGTTGAAATCGCAAGCAAAGCCTGGTCCATTACACGGATTTCGATCCCTTTTAAGTGTAAGAGCAGTATCAAGGTGTAATTCTTAAGCGTTTACTGTTAAGATATTGAAATCCCTAATACTGTCAATGATGACCTTATCTGTTTTGTTTTGTACGGTATTATATCAACGCGTCGTGAGTCTGACGTGACAAGTAGCGCGTCTTTTACCAGGTTTCTGACGAACTTTCTGGTGGTTTTCAGTAGATTTCGTGGGGGAGGGGACCGGGGTTTGAAACTGAATGACGCACCGGAATGACACCTTTATTATTTTTAAAACTAGACGTTTACAGTGTTGATGATCTGAGCACGGATGTACCTGATACCTTACCAGAAGAGAGCCTATGTTATATTTTAACTTCAAGTCTTTTCCATTTGTGTTCATATGTCCATTGGAATCACTAACTGTATCAGTTTTCAAAATGTTTTCCATGTCTTAGTGAGACACAGCATTCACACACAACTTAAATTGAATAATCTGTTGTCATGCTCACAACCAATGATGTAAAGCTTTAAAGGAAACCTTCAAGAAAAGTTACCGCGAAGAGTTTTATAAAAGTCTTCACATGCAGTTTTTTTTCCGTTTCCTTTTTTAACTGAAGTCTTTTTGAAGAAGAATCATTTCTGTGCCTATCAGTTCCTTTTTGCGGTACTGTTCTGTGCAGGAGAGATCTGCCTGGAAAAGTCCTTTGGCTTGGCGGCACTTAATGACCTGGACAGGTTTCTGAGGATTTTTTTACCATCATGTTTCTCAGTTTTCCAGTAAGCACAGGACAAGGACTTGTTTTAATGACAGTCGACATAGGTTTTAGCTTGAGATAGAGGCATTTTAACAACTGTACTGCCTCACGTTACTTTTATTTGTAAGGGCACGTCCGCACACGCAGCAACTCGCCTAAAGCTAGGCTTTTAGGGGAAAAGGTTTATGCAGAGATGACAGATTTTGGTGTTTTAAAACTAAAGAGTCCAAGTTATTGTTCCTCCTTTTATAGATATTGTAGCTGAGCGTTTCTTTTTGGAATGCAGGATACAATTTGACGGTAATAACCTCACAAAATTACTTATAAGTAACAACCACGTGCTTTTGTCTAAGCTGAATTTCAGGTGAAGAGGGCGACGTTTGTAATTATTTCAAAGTGAGCAACCTAATGACTAGATAGCCACGGCTGAGTTACATTTTGAAGTATTTTGCCGTGTTTGTCGGGTGAAATTTATTTTTAACAAGCGCACTTGACTGAAGTGCACAATGTGTGTGACGTTCTTCGATCCCGTCTCCGGGTAATAGAGCTGTGGAAGGGAATGTGTAACGCGTTTTTCTTTCCTCTTCGGACATCTTTTAGCTCTTTGGATTATTGCGTCCGTTCAGTTTGTTTGGCGAGCGACTTTGTCGTCAACGCGCCCGGCCGATCTGTGAGGCAGATAGCGCAAGACCTTGCACGCTGCACACGGTTTACAAATAATTCTGAGAAGAACTTACTAGACAGCAAATACCTGTTGACGACAGACATTTTTTTTATGTATGAACAGAATTCAGAATCGCTTCTAAGCGATTTGTTGCGTTGCGAAAGGTTCTTGAAAACCAGCTGCAGGGCGTTTGTTTTGAATTTCCAGGCATCAAAGAAGCCGATTCACCTGGCCAGAGGGGAAAGAGACTCTTCACACTTAACCTTGCTTGTTTTCTAAGCACGTAAAAACACGATTTCTAGTAAGCCAAAGTTTTTTTTTGTCTGCTTTAGTCTTATAGGTAAAATAGATCTATAGATTGTCTCAAAGTTGAAACTTTTCACAAAAATATTCAACGGTATTCTGGCAAAAGTACGATGGTTTCAAAACTGAATCATAATTTTCACATTTCTTTTCTCGCATAGGGCTATTGAAATGTAATTTGTTGTTGCCAGTATTTACCTTAGATTGCAGTGATAAGTCTTCAGAAGTTTTTTTTCCTATGATTTTACAAGACATAACATATAATGTGTATAATGCACATTATATCTTTGTGTATATCAAAATCTCCATCACTCAGTCCTGCTGCCATAAATGAGCACTGATGAAGTGCTATGTTCCTGGAATGCTTTATGTATGATTATTCTGCAGCTGGCTTTTGACAGTTGGTCTTGACTTTTTCCAGGGGAATAAGTCCCCCCCCAACTGCCCAGTTGCTCTGTCTTGGCTTTGTGTGAATAGGCCATCCAGGAATTAACAGTAATTTGGCTGCCTCTGTTATCCAAAGTGATTTACATTTGGACCCATTTATACAGTAGGGCATTTTACTGGGGCAATCTGAGTGAAGCACCTTCCTCAAGGGCACAGCAGCAGCAGCAGCAGTGTTCCAACTGGGATTTGAACCCACAACCTGCTACTCCACACTGCTGCTTGTAGCAAGACTTTTCTGTTACTGCAGGTGAGAGTGGTGGTTTGGTTTTGCAGAGTACTTGTGTTTTGTGTATACCTAGGCCTGTTGCAACCTATTGCAAGTTTTAACACCTGGTAGTTGGCCTTGTGCTTGTAAAACCACAATCCTGAAGCCTTCCTTGGTATCATCCTTGAGGGCCGCAAGATCTTGATTTTAGTCCTGTGGAATCCTCACTCAGGTGATTCAAGAAATGAGTCACTTACCTGGCCCAAATTGTTTTCCTAGGTCTAAAAAATTTTGAAGCCATTAGAAAGCAAGCCAGGGCTGGAGAGCCTTTAGATTTAAGTTTAGATCATTAGCTTTGCTAACAGTTTGACCTGGTGAAGTTACTGGGAAGGTTTTATTTCCCCAAGTGTAGCCAGGAGAAAGTCTGGAGAGGAGAGCAAGTGTTGTTGTGCAATGACAGTTTTGGTGGCACAATACAAGCTGGACCCTGTGCAGTGATGTTGTTGGTCCCCACAGGATCGTCTGTTTATATGCTTGTTTGATAAATCAGAAAAGTTGCTGGAAAAAAATGTGAAAGCTGTAGGTAGTTGATAAAAAAAAAATGCAAACACCTATTTAAAAGTCTTTTCAATAGATATTGGGTGGGAAAGTAGGTAGGTCAGTCCCTTTTCGGGCCATAAAGGCTCATGGGGGAATGGGGGGGCAAGGGCCACCATTTTCCTTGACCGTCCGACACGGGAGGGGGAGGTGATGTGGTCAGCATCACACTCTGGCCGGCCTATTACCCCCGGAGGCATTAACCCCTGGTACTCATTTGGAAAGCAGGCTGAGTGAACCTGGGAGCCGTCGGGAAGGAATTAGAGCAAGATCCATCGCTTGCCCCTACCTGGGATTGAACCTGGGACCTTCCGGTCAGGAGCTAGACGCCCTTGCCATCTGAGCTACATGGCTCTGGGTGGGATGCAAAGCCCACATACGTGCTCTACCAGCTTCTGCAGTTCGTGGGATGCCGCACTGTCCTTACATGGGGGTAGTCAATTATCTTAGGCCCGGTTTGGTGAGGCGGGAAACACTATCTCAGGTGTCCAGGATATCCCAGAAAAGCACGATTCGGTTCAGATCTGGTGACTGAGAAGGCCATGGCATATGGAAAACATCAGTCATGCTTATCTGACCACTGGGGGGCCACATGTACCTATAAAGGGGGTGGACAAAATAATGGAAACACCTAAAATATATTAATATCAATAATCTAATTATGAGTAGGGCCACCCTTTGCCTTCAGAACAGCTTCAGTACTTCTTGGAATACTGTCATACAAGTCCTGAACTGTGTATAGTGTGATATTGTGCCATTCTTCAAGAAGGAAAGCCTCCAGTTCTCTGAGGGATGAAGGAGATGGAAATCTACTTCACACTCTGCACTCCAGAACTCCCCATAAAGGTTCAATGATGTTTAGATCTGGTGATTGGGGAGGCCATGGAAGGCTTTTGACTTCATCCTGGTGTTCATGAAACCACTCTTGAATTTGTCTAGCAGTGTGTATGGGGGCATCATCATTCTGGAATATGGGAACATCACGAGGGAACAGTGTTTGCACCATAGGGTGCACTTGGTCCTGTAAAATGGCCTCATATACCTTGGCTGTCATCGGACCTAATGACTCCCACAAGATGGCTACTCATACCATTACGGATTGTTTAGCAATTGGCAACAGACATTGTGGGTTGAAGGCATCCTTTGGGCTTTCTCCAAACATAAACCTGTCCAGATGTAGGAAATAGGGTGCGTTGGCCTTGGATACAAGCAGTTTCCAAATGGCAGCCCTGCCATGAATTCCAGCTTTGTGAAGCTCAGGACAGTTTTTGTTGAGGCTGAGTCACAGAGGTGCTGATTCAATTCTGTGGTCATTTTTGAGGCTGTACTTTTGTGGCATTTAGCAACTATCCTGTGAAGTGTCCGTCTATCCCCGTCGGTGAGCTTCGACTTGAGACCACTGTTGCTCTTTGCCGATGCAGTTTGTCCATGTTTGGCATACGCCGTCATTATTTTTGAGACTGTTCCCCTTGACGCATTAAATCATTTTGCACTTTTTGTGACCGATGCACCTGCAATTCGGGCACCAACTATTCGGCCTCTTTGGAACTCTGTTAGTTGCCTCATGTTGGCTGACAGATACTGTTAAATGGCAATCAAAGTAATATGACTTGCCTTTGCAGCTGCATTTGTAATGGTGATTTAGTTACTTCGAAGTTAAACTCCTTTTTCACGTGGTGTTTCCATTATGTTGTCCACCCCCTGTACGTGGATGAGATGCTGTAAGGTCAGGTGAAGATGGTCACGGGTCATTATCTTGGACCTTGCCTTCTAAGGGAATGGGAGCACCCCACAACATCATGGAAGCTGCAGAACCCTACACTGCTGGAACCGAGCACTCAGGGCTACAGAGTTCGTTAGGATAGGGTGCCACGTGTGCACTTGTCCCTTGGTTGAGAAAATGGTGGAGGGTGATTCACTTGACCCTGTTGCATTTCTCCACTTCAGTGGAATCACTTATCATTAGTACTGTACAATGTGTGTTTTGCTATTTCATGTTATAAACACTTCATACCTTACAGTTCCTATTGTATGAAAAATCATTCCTTCATATTCTACTTAAATACATAGTCTCTTATTCTACTTAAATGTTTAAAAATGGTAACAATAACCAATACCTTTTACAGCATAAAAAAGGCAATAGAAAGACAACCAGGAACAGTTTGAGAACCGTGAGTTTTACAAACAATTATAAACAATCTATGACCATCCTAATGCACAGTGCTCAAGAATCTCTATCTTATTTGAATTTTATTTTTATTAATGTAATACTTTATTAATCAATTAATCATACTTTGCTTATCTTTGTGTAAAAAGTCCAAAGTACAGTGTGCAGAAACGGTTTTATAACTGTTTGCTCAAATATTTTCTTTGTTAAAGTCTCTAAGGTCTATCTTTCCAGCAGCCCCAGAGCCTAGTTACAAGTATTATCGCTATGCAGTTAATTACAGTTGTATAACTGACAGCTTGGGTGGAACAAAAGGGAGAAGGCCTCAAAACCTCCTACATACCTTCCACCCCAACATTATGAAAGTCAACTAATAATTTGAATAGGTTGTAAATTCCCCTAATTTACGGTAGGTTTTTACCTATTTACCTAGGTAGGTCATAATCAGTTTCTAATTGAAAGATGCAACCAAAGCATCCAAGACTGTCCTTGATGGTTGCAGTAGTCCATATCTGCTCTTAGAATGGCAGTCAGACTCAGGTGTCATGTGATGGTGCCAGTGCCATTTTCACATTTTCTCCAATATTCCTAGGGATGCTCTTTCTCCTGTCCCAAAAATTATTTTGCCACTATTAGATCAAGACTTCTGCTGGAGAACGTCTTCTGAAAATGTTATACTCCGCCAGCTTTTGTTCTCTATTTGAAAATGTCAGGAGCCCCAAGGACAATAGAGTTTCATGAAAATATTCTAATGAGTGGGATTTGAAATCGTGGGGAGTCCTCACTGGATCTGACACTGTTAGCACTATTTCCTTGTCTGATGTTGAAATACTCATGCAGATCCCTGACTTGGCATCCGTCCTAAACGTTAGGGGATTCAGAATGATGTGTGAGGTCTGCAGGATGTTGGTGATGTTGAACCCTCTCTGGGACCTGTTCCATCGCAGCCTGTTTTACAGGCAGTAGCTGGGGTTAGGAATGTCTTTCAGTGACTCAGCAAGTTTACACTTGACTGCAGTACTTGGATCAAATAGTTCTATAATGAGTGTCTTCGTGGGTCAGTTATAGCAAAAGGGAAAATTCCCCATATCCCCAAAGGAGGGGTGGGCAATGTACAGTAGAGCTGGTGAGGGAAGGGTCCGTTTTCTGTAAGTGGGAGCCAGTCCTCAATGACTAATATATTCCCAAAGGGATTGACTGTTCTACTATTTTTGCACCTGATTGTGGCTAGACTGAATCACAGCACTTCTAAAAATGTATCTCATGTCTACAAATTTTAATTAGCTTGATTGATGACCTAATACAAGTCCACACACAAAGGTGAAAGTTGCCTTTATTTATGTGGCAGATTGCTGAAATGGCCCCCTCAGTCACTTTATTCCAACAGCAAATTACTTGGAATCATTGGAGGGGAACTTAGAGGTGCAAGTCTGAGACGAAATGTCCTGTAACTGTTTAAATTGCTTTTAGTGTATTGCTTATCAGTCGTGCATTACCATTTCTAACTTTGGCACAAAACAGCAACAGTAAACTAGACGTCAGGCATTAGGCAAAACTAGGCTAAGATGAATTAGTTATTGGCTGTTCCAGTTTTCACATTTTCACAATGAAGCATCAGGGACTGGGACATTCCTGAAATAATCGTTGGATTAAGCCTGAAATATAAAGGTGTGGAACGTTTTGTAAACATTGAAATCTTGTTTAGGGGCAGCAGGAGTCCTTCTTTGCTTTAAACGTCTAGGATGTGTATTTTCTTGAGCCTAAAGCTTAAGTAAAAAAAAAAGGTGCAGACTGGAACTGAGGAGTCATCTGGGATTCTAGTCCTGGTGAGTTGGAGCCACTGCTGATGTAGCAGACGACTCTGTGGAGCTGAGCAATGAGTTTAGGCAGGTTCCCCGTCTCAGGAACAAACAGAGCTGAGGAATTTTATGCATGGGTGCAGGCGAACAGTAATTAGGGGCCAGGCTGGGCTGGAAAGGGTCTTTATGTCTGAGTGCAGGGGAAAAAATAACAAAATGCAACCTTTAATTACAATTCAGAACTTTTCATATCCTGGGCTGTTGATAATAGGTAGCTGCCAGTTCATGGTTGCTTGGAAAAGGAGATTGAATTTTTTTCTGTTTCCATAAATCCATAACCCATTCTGTTGAGAATGTCACGAGACCACTAGGAACTCAAAACAGCTTCATTATGGTAATTGCTCTTAATCTTTATTTTTTTCTTTACTGCTGTTTTTCTTTATATCATTATCAGCAATTTAGACCAATTTTTTTCCCCAAGCAAATTTGATTGTTTCCAGAAGCTGGAGTCTAGTTCTTTGTTTTGTTTGTATGCACACAGTTTAACTCAACAGTGAACTTCTTTGTGTGTCAAGCATGTCGAAATGTGTATATTTGTAACATTTTGAATGCATGTTGCCTTTGATAGGTTCTTCTTAGCACTTAGATTTTCATTCAAGTTCCCTGAAGCTCTGACAGTACTGTACACAAACTTGTTGTCCTGTAGTGACCTTTAGAACATAAATGCTCTGTTTATTATCAATTCAGACTCTTTCAATCACCTCGCTATTTAATTACTGGTATTCTTGTGTGTCGCACTCCTGTATGATTACAATTTGTCACATTCATTTGTAAGGTTAAACAATCAGTCAAAATCTGTGCAAATCTTGCTGTTACAGGCACATGTTAGCTTCTGTCTCCAGAACACTGACGTATGTTACTGATTCACAACCTGTTTCTCTTGAGTTTTCTACACACATTTGGCAGGACTTTAGGAACAGAACGAATTAAGGCCACTGACAAGTAGCAGCTTCTGGTAAACACCTTTATTAGTTGGTTTTTATATTGGGCTTCCCACAGTATTGTTGTTCTCCTTTTGCAATACCAGCAGCTTTCTGTGCAAACACGTGGCAGTCAGGGTTGTGTGGTCCTTTTCAGGTACATTTTGCCAAAACTAACAAGACTCAAAGCTAGTAGGTCATCTCTTCGAAACATTAGTTCAATGCTGTATCATTCTTCATTCCCTGCTGTTTTAAGTGCATTGCCAGACCTGTGCATGTGTAAGGAATGGGTGAATAATGCTTTATTTTGCTTGTTTTAGAATAAACATGGAACATAGAGGAGGAAATGATTAAGTTCAAGGAAACAGCGACTCTTATTAAGTATTAACCATTGCGACTTTCAGTCAAGTGAAGCTGTTTTTTTTTAATGAAGGATTTGTTTTCCAGTATGCTTGCGTGTCTAGAAAAGTCAGTGTTTATTTTATGAAAGGATTTTATAGATCCGATGCACAATTATGTGGTTTACGTTTTTTTTTACAAAGTCCTATAGGTCATTTTCTTTGAAGCATTCAGTCCTTCAGCCTGACAGTGTAGAACATTCCCTTAAAGTTAAACCCATTACTGCACCAGGTATCTCTTTTCTGGCCTTAATCCAAAAAGGCAATATCTTTTCTATAACATGATGACCAAAATTGTACACAATATTGTAAATGAGGCCTTATGAGTGCACTATACAGTGCACTAAATGTGAAATGCATAGAATTTTCAATGCATAAAATGCACAGCACATTCCTAACTTTACTTTCTTAATTGCTTTCACCATTGTCCAGATGTGTAATAAATGATGTGTCATAAACACCTTAGTTTTTACCGTTTTGTATTGTCTGTTCTTGATACCAGTATGGAAAACCCTGCACTTGTCTACATTTGGGCAGGTCAGGCAAAACATAGTACAAGAGCACTGAATTATCATTTTTTTAATGTTCTGTAGCAGATGGCAATTTGGCCTGTTAAAGCTATCAAGCAGACTATAATAATGTTCAGATATTGAAACCCAGAAGTACTATGTTGCCATTCAGATGTGCTGATAAACTGAAACGAGGGGTGTTTTCTTTTTCAGTTCAAGGCATTCCAAAAACTTAACGTGCTTAACAGCAGTATCATATGTACGGCATGCTCTGTGGTTATACATTACCGTATGCTTAGGAAGCGGTACTTTTCTTTGCCAAGGGAAGAGATGGGGAGAGAGAGGAAAGGAGTTTCTATCTTTCTATAATAAGAGGCCCATTTTGGGTAGAAGGGATTAGTTCCGTCTTTAGAGCAAGAATCCATCTCCCTCTCTATTGCCCCTGCCTGTAATCTTTCAGATGTGAACGAAGACAGCCCTACCTCTTTACTTTCTTCTTGCTGTTACGAAGAGTGGCTGTTAATTACTTGTCCCGGACGCACTAATGAAAGGCAGCAAGCTCCCCTCAACTGCAGGTTTAATTGCTTTTTGCTGTCTGGCTCCACTGCTCCACAGAAGCCAAGAAAAAAACAGACCTTATTCTTAAGGGGGGAAGAAAAAGGGAAAACTGAAAACCAGCAACTACAGTTTGATCACGTTTGAAGGCACAGTGATAAGTTGCCTGTGCACAGAAGCCAATTTTCTTTTTTATTCCCTTTTTGCAAAAGCATCAATCCACAATAAAAACGAAAAATATCTGATCTGCAATTGAATGGAACATGTAAGCAGAGTGATTGAATCTTTGGATTATGCTTGAATAAACTTTGCTTGTTGTTTACAGTGGGGGGAGGCCTGTGGCACTGCTGTCTTTGTGACCACCGCTCAGGAAATGGGATTGTCTGTTTTCTTCCGAAAGGCACCAGGGGTTAAACAGGGGTCACTGCCGAATTATCTTGGGTGGATAATAAGTGAGTGCTCATAGCATGTTGACTGACGAACTCCATAAAAGGCAGAGATGTGTGAGGTGGAAAGAAGATGTCTACTCCCAGTTCCTTAGTTGGCTGTGCTTTGCTCAGACAGCCTAGTCATGTCATTTTCGGTTCGGAACAGGGGAAGGCGGTCTCAGTCCTGCATGGCTGCTGTGTCTCTCGGTTTAAAAGGTCTCTTAAAAGCAGTGGCAGCACCCCAAGAGCTTGGAGAAGCTGTTAATTGTCCCAGTTAAGCCAGTAACCAGAGTTGATTTGAAATGCACACCCACACACAAGACCAGCCCTCCAGGGCCAGGATTATACCCCCCAGCTCTAGAATGTGCAGTTTTCTTCCTTCAGTACTCGAGATTGCTGTTTCGCTGGCCAAGGGTCAGCTCTCAGTCCTGACCCTGGGGGAACCCAAGTCTGTCTGTCTGCTGTCTTTTGTTCCAAACTGTGATCTAGATTACCCCACATACTTGAAAATAGGTTTAGTTCCACACAGAATGTCCCTTTGCAATTACCTCACGATATCGTAACAGTCAAAGGTCATTCTGTTAGAGGTCCGGATTAAGTGATTCAAAGCAATGATGGATCAAAAAGCCACTGTGGTTTCCAAAGCAGTGGAATCATATTGCAGCTGGGATTTTGAGAAAGCACATAGTTGAGCTGGTCAATTGCTGCCAAATGGTTACAGATGCTGAAGGAGATCAAACTATTCCACTTGCAGTAAAAGCTGTTGGATTCAGGAACATTGAATCGATCCAAGATGAGTTCACAAAATATAACTGATCACTGCAGTCACACAGTCGGTGTGCATCGTACTTCTACTAAACTGAAACCCTGCACCCTGCTTGCAGAAAAGCAGTCCAAGTCGTGTCTAATGCTGTTCTTGTTACAGTCTTATTGAAGTTTTTGAGGTGCTCTGTTGGCGACGGATTTGGTTTTTAGTCATTCTCAGCCCACCACGCCTGTCTACTGGTCTTCTTTGCTAATATATTGAGGTCAGACAAAGACACAGGCACCCGCAGTATATAAAATGTTTAGCAAGAACTAATCTATAAATCTTTGAAGTATGTTGGGGGGGCGGGGGCTTTGCTCAGCCCTTTATTTACGAGATTTAAAATTTTATCACTCTGAATTACGATGGCCATTACGGATGTAAATGAACTGCATTCATGAGCTCTTAATAAACCTACCACGTGCTAGTGCTTAATGCTGTTATTTGTGGTCACAAGAAACTTCAGCATCTCTACTTTGTAGTTGCATGAAGGGGAAAAAATGGAACAGCCTAAAGAACAGTGTTTGAATTAGGTGGATCACTGTCCTTGACCAGAACCTGAAATTCATTAGTGTTCTATAGAGCTGTATTGCATGGCTATAGACACCACTTCCTTGATGACAGTGCTTTCAGTGAAAGTGATTTGGTGCATTATATTAGTGCAATGCCTGTATACTTCAGTACACTATAAACCAAGACCAATAAAGTGTCGCTTTATCTTTCTAAATTTCGAACTGTGTAGCACTATTGGATTTTGAAAATAGGTTGGTTCATCCAACCTTATTGAATCTTGTTTGAGAGCTGAGCTTTCGCATCTTCCGGTCCAACTCGAAGACCAAACCTGGGTGGCAGATTTGTTTTTTTTGGAAGACCAAAGTGCAGGGGTTGGATCATGGTTGCTCACGGGTTCAATATGCTCCCGCCATACTGCTCCCTGGACACCTGCATTCTCTACTGTGCCAGAAGATCAGGTCTTCTTCCTCTGGAGTATTCAACACCATCTGGGTTTCAAGGGGGTGATGTCACGTCTGTAACATGCTTGGTGCACTGAGCCCTGTTACACCTGCTACCGCAGTTTTTGGACAGCATTTTTGTGAGGGTCGAGTTGGGTATCTTAGTTATGCATGACCTGAAGATTAGCCTCAGTCCCTGGTGGAGTGGGTTTATGTTTTTTGGATGTGGACTCACATTCTAAGAGCCTGACTCATTGTTATGACTCATCCCTCACATCGCTGTGGACTGCCAGCTGTGATGTGCTGGTGACCTGGCCCTCTGTTGGGGTTGACTCATCATCCGAGCACGAGATGATGCCCAGGAAGGGAAACGTGACAAATTCGGATTAAGCATCTGTTTCGAAAGGGAATATGCAGCTGCACAGATGCTGCTCTGTGCCTGTGCAACATGGGTTATGCAGGTATCCCATGATGTGTGTTGGTACAGATCCCCAGTCTTCTGAATTGATTTCCAGAAGGGGAGGGCTGTTGCTAAGATCTCTGGAGGCTGAGGGAGTGATATTGGTGTGGTCATTGTCCACAACGCTGTGCCATTGTGAAATTCTCTCCCCAGTCCACCACCTCCTGTTGCTCTTAAAGAGAATTCAGAGCAGAGGTTAATCTGTTTACTGGTAAAAGTCAAGCAGAAGAAGCAGCAGAAAAAGCTGGAGCTTTAAGGGTACATTGCAAGCCAATAGTAAGGTGGAGGTATGGCTGCAGTTAAGGGCTGGGAGGGCTTCAAAGACCCTTAAAGCCATTGGTCAGGTTTCTTTCACATGGATTCCAGGGGGGGAAGTGTTAATCCCTTAGCCAGGTGCTGTGGGTAATGGGATTTGCAGATGTGGAGGTGGAGCTCCGGGTAGCACAACAGGAATGTAAATCAGTGCTCCCGAGAAGTGCTCTGATATGTGGGCCATTTCAAACAAACCTGTCCGTGGGGATATCTTATTCCTGTTCTTTGTAGTTTTAACTTGGTGTTTTTCCTTTCTCTTCCCTGCCTAGCTCTGTGGCTCTGCTGGAAGAGCGGGCAAGATGTCTTACTAGAAGTTCTATCTCAGTCGCCCAGGGCGATGGCCACTGTTGAGTGTTGCTTCAGTGGGGATGTGTTGCACACGTGTTTTTAAAAACAGCAGTCTATGCTGTCTGCTTGTGCTTCATATTGTGCAGTTGTCTGTAGTGAGCTTGTTTCATGTTTACTGCTTTTTTGAGCACAATAAGCATTTTCCAGCTCTTTTTGAATAAAAAATTAAATGTTTATTTTAATTTGTTCAACGTTTCACATTAGTTTTGCACTGTTTGGCTACTATGTAGCCCAGTTTTTGAAGCAATGTGTGTTGATGTGCCCCTTTATTTTCTCATAAACCCAGACAGCCTATTCAGAAACTGTTTTTGCATGATTCCTTGTCTGTAAGACAAGAAACTTAGTGATGTCCTTGCCAAGATGTTAGCATTAGTGTTAGAAAAGTACTACATTTTTTAAAATGCTTTGGGAACCTTCAACAATTTTGAAAGAACCTATAAACTTTTTTAATTGCTAGTTATTGTTTAAAGCATTCATTGTTAGTTTTATAGCTGTGTCAAATTCCTTTGCTTGGGGCAGCCCTCTGTAACAGTATCTTGTGAAAACACCCTGACATACACGCCACCATTCAGCAATTTCAGGAATGGATCAAATATCTGCTTGGCAAAAATCTCTTTTGGCCTTTGATTAGAATACAAATGGGAAAAATTAACTGTAACAATCCTCCAATTGCTATATGCAGTTACCTCACATTAGTGAATTTACTATCGCTTATTTAAAGAATGACAAGTTCTTGACAAGTTCAACATTTTCCGATAGTGAAACTGTTGATGAATCGTGAATAGAAGTTTCGTATTTATTGTTGCACCATTCTTGCAAAGTATTTTTTTATAGATGACAGGAACAATATCCTAAACAGATTATATATGTTTATGCTGGACAGCATTACCTTTTAAACATGAAGCAGGTGTAAGTTTTAAAAATGATACCTGCAGAGGGTGTCATTCTTAAAACAAAAATGAATGGTGTGAGAATTGGTCCAGTGTGCACCTTCCATTTCACAGACAGACTTTGAGTGCAGTGTGCACCACTGGTTTTCTCCAGCACCTAATCCCTAACTCTTCACTCTACACTTGAAGTAATTTTAGAAGTAGTTTTATTTTTGGAGTGTTTAGTAAGTAGAAACAGCTTCGGTCAGAAGTGGCCGTGTATGCCACCCATTCAAGAGCAATTTGAACCATTTCATGTTTCTGAGCTGCAAGGTTGTAACAGCCCACTGTGGCTGTTGAATGCCACCATTTTTATTTTGCACATGGACAGATGTTGAAATGTGTTGGTGTACGCTGAAAATATGTCAGTCTTAAGTGTTGCATTAGAATCTCATTGGGAATATAATGTTACTCCCATTTTAAACAGTGAGCAGGCACATTCACTGATTGCTGCAGTGGTGTTGTTCCTTTGAATTACGACATACTGAGCTCAGAAATGTGGGATGCTCAGTTCTTTATGAGTTCAAATGTGTTGATTACGAATTGGTGTAACTGCAGTTTAAACAATTTTAATTAACGCAAGAAACGTGTTGCCCTACAAAACCACCAGGTTGGTGTTACTGGTGATTCAATGCAGCAGCTGATTTGTGGGGGAAGGTGCTTGAAGAAGGAGGTTTAGTTTTAACAATTGGCAGATTAATGCGGAGGAGCCAAGAAGCTAGCAGTGTGAAGCACAGGCCATGTCCTGCCAGACAGAGGGTCACCATGCTGGCCCAGAACTGTCAGATCTGTTTGACCTGTGTAATCATTTTCAGCCAGCTACAGTGCAACAGACAGCGAAATTTGTATGCGTGGCGCCTGCTCAGGGCCAGTGCTGAATGCTGAGTGATGAAATCACTGTCATCTGAAATGGCAGCATGGTGGGTGGAGGAGAATTGTATTCATTGGTGAATGTCCCTTTCCTTGACTAACCTTAGGAAGACGCTGTGTGTAGATATTTCTGGGACAATTGCATTGCTCACGCTAACTTTTGAGGTGCTGGGAGTGTGTTGGCAGGGAGAAGAATCTCTTTTTAACGTAAGCATGCCTTTGGCACCGGCTGAAGGCAACGTTGCTCCTTAGCAATACATTGAAGTTCTTGATCCCAACACCTTTTCTGTTCCTGGAAGCCAGTCAGGAAGTGCTACTCTTCCAGTAGGACAATGCAAGACCACACAATGCTGGGGTTACCATGGCATGACTTGGTTAATAATATTGAGGCCTTGCTATGGCCAGCGTTGTCTCCTGATCTTAGTCCACTAAAACATCTGTGGACACCAACTTGCCAATTTCATTGTGGGGAAACTTGCAGTTTCATAGGACAAGCTGCAGCAGTCTGTCAGGTACTTGATTATGTCTGTGTATCACTGTTGCCAGGATTGTGATAGTTTCTCACCTTACAAGCTGAAGGACTATTATCCTTTCAGCATTCTGAACTTCTTGTAACTTTGTTTTATAAGGGAATTAAGAAGTATAAAAGACTTGATTAGGTTCATTCCACATGAGTGTGCCTCAGCTGGCTGTGCCCATCCTGATGTGTTTGACATGTAGGCTCATGATGAGATTCTGCAACAAGAAGCAAGAAAATATAATCACTGCAGATTTCAGATGAGTTAATATTCAATCATGGATTGAATATTGTCAGTGAAAAATTCACTTGCTTGGGCCTGATGTCGGCCTACACATTTTATGCATAAAACCATCCTCCAGCCACAGAACAGTAGTCCTTGCAAGTGGTGTCTGTACCTGAACCATGGAAATGGCAATAAAATGGAGCCATAAAACCTGCCCCCTCAGGCTCACTTGGCTGGCACCATTTGAGAGAGAGCTAGGAAGTTACTTGAAAGAAGTCCCCTTTCCCAATTTCTCCATCTCTTGCTTCTATAGGTATTAGACAATTTTGAAAATCAAAGCAAAATCTTTTTTTCTGCTGTGTAACCTGCTCACCCCATGTCTGCTGTGTATCCTGAAGAGAAATGTTGATTTTTTTTTTTAGACCGTTGAAAGTGACCCTAACTATTAGGATCTAGTCAGGCAGATAATGATCAACCCAGGCTCTGTGCTGAGCCAAACGGGGTGATTCTATTCTTGAGAAAGGATAATGTTTGCCTACAACCTCGGCCTTAACACCTTAATTGATCTACAGTTGGAAATGGGTTGTGTCTACAGCTGCTTGTAGAAACAAAGTGATTAACTTACACATTGGCAACTGCTGCTGTTGTAGATTTCATTAGTGTTGCGTTTCCAAAGGACAGTGCACAGTGAGGAATGATGAGGCACACCGTACCACTCGGCCACATGGATAAAACGCATGGCAAGCCCATCCAGTATACCTTTCTACAATATTTTAGAAAACAAGTGGACCTGATGGGGGGGGGTGGTGGGATTGAAATCATTAATGAGGTCCTTCTGATCAAATGCCTGGGAGCTCCTTCCAGATGGAAGTTTATGACCGTATGTATGGGTTTAGCAAATGAGATCAGAAAGCCTCTGTCCTTTATGAGCTTTTATGAGTCTGCTGTGGTGGGCTCTCTGTGCTCAGTAATGAGTCAAGGTGTGCCAGGACGCTCTGAGCTGTGCGCTGCTGGGGTTTTGACAGAGGAAATTGTGGGTTTTTCCCCTCCAGATGATACTGGCACAAAAAAATGGCAAATAGGCGTTCTGACAATTGCTGGCTTTCAGAAGCACCCTGTGTGACTTGGGTCTTTGGCTTCTGGAAATATTCTTGGTTAGGTTCTTAAACACACAGGGCCTCTTTTGATGGCTGTTTGAAGTGGAGAGGTCAGAAAAGTGAGGACACTTCAGAATGGGACTCCTCAAGTTTGGTCCTTGATGCTTACAGTCCAGTAGGTGTTGTTTGTCTCCTTACAAACAATATCTTGGGAACAATGATAAATTAGCTCCCATAAGGCTTAAATGGACTGATTTGACCCTGCTGTAGAAATGTAAAGTTGCTGATGATGTAAGGAGATGTGTGACATGTACTGGACTGGCCCACAAGGCCCTGGTGATCCCTGCTCTACAGCACAGTTTCTCAGCCGCTTGCTCTGTGATACAGCTTTGCGTCCTCAGGCATTAACAGGTGGAAATTTGTAGAAGTCACTAATGAGAAATCAAAACTGAATGATTTATATACACGTGAGACAGAGGCCACGCTTCTACGACTGTTCAAGTGGAAATTGCCTGTGCCGTGGAGTTGAGTTTTTCCTCATTTGACGGATATGAAACAAGACACAAAAACTACTGCCGCTGAGCAAGAGCTTCTTGTTTCACTGTCATCATGTTCTGCCAGGATGAGGTGATTATGCACTATGACCTTTCAGACTGAAATGTTTAGTTTATTATATTGTAATGGTGTGCGTAGGCCAGTGACGTCTGTGTGCCACCACACGTTTCTGTAAATGTGCTTCAGTAGGCAAAAGGTGTAGAAAGGCTGATCTAGAGCAGTTACAACTGGTAAAATCGCTTGTACTCCTTGCATCTTTCTATTTGTGATGATTCTTTTCGGGATATTTAGTGTGTGAGGGGGGGAACAATAGAAGGACAATAAATCAAAGTTGCTCTGCTTTTCCCCCTGAAAAAACAGCTGGAAATATGATTTTTCGTTATGTTTGCAATTCTGCATTGACTTCCACGCAGCAGTCTGGCAATGATTTTATGGTTTGAAAAACATTTGTCTTCTGATAGCTTTGCCTGTCCATAAAGCTGTAGTTAGAGCATGGAAATATGTCCTCCTTGATGCAGCAGTCTGAACCCCTTCATGGCTTTATAAGATGTATGCTCTTGAATGTAATATTGGGTGCAGGATTTTATGCTGCTTTGATTTTGAGTACAGTGTTAAACTTTGTGTAGCAGCTCCTAAAATGCAAAATGGCTCAAGACTGTGCTGCAGAAATTAAGTCTTTGGTCCACCTGTGAGCTACCGTCTTCAATGTGTTTCCATTTTTCATTGAAAGCTAGCGCGCATGATGCACAGTGCTCAAACTTGAGTGGATTTTAGATGAAGGTCCTGAACTCTTTCTCTCTGTCTGCCAGGCTGGCGATCTCACGTTGGCAGAGTAGACGGCCCAGCGCTGATGACCTGTGGTTGCCATGCTGTGCGCTCCTGACCAGTCGTAGAGGTCTCAGGAGGATGTTGCCCTGGACCCTGGTGTTTCTGTGGGCTGTACTTGCCCAGGTCTCTTTCTCCGAGGGCCGCACCACCATCACTGACCAAGGTAATACATCCATCTGCTTAGTCAGGCCAGTTCAAGTGTCTTCATGCATAAGGCTGCCAGCTTTCAGCGTTTATTCCTTCCAAAATTCGACCATACTCATCTCTTGTGCCCACAAAGCAAACCAATTCACTGTCAAGCTGCCATCTTGGGAAAACCGCAGTGAGATTTATGTGTCGCTATAAAATAAGCTTACACCACTGAGCAACCGAAATTTAATTAAGAAATAGAGACGGTTCAAGAGTTTTCACTGCATCTTTAAAGACTGATGTGGAGGAGAGGAGTAAACTGTGAATGCTGGCTGTCTTTGTCGCCTGGGGGAGTGAGGCTGGAGATATTGGAGTGTACTGTGCAGGCTTTGTGCCTCAGTCTAACTTGAATTGTTAATTAATTAAGAATTGTTTTGCTCAGAAATTGGCAAACTTTAGAAATCCGTTTTGCTGTCTATTTTTGGGCTTTTCTCAGTGTAAGGATTGTGTCTGGGCAGAGTGATGTGATTCAATTTAAAGGAAAGCTCCTTACTTACTCTCCACGTCGCTGAGGGAACACACCAGAGCCAAGACTACGAATCACTCGTGCATCTCTGGCCTCACTCCTCAGTATCGCTCCCCCTGCTCTTCTTGGTGTAAAACCTATCCTTTACTAACCCACTTCTTTGCTGGAAGGGGTGTAAAGTGGTGAAATGTTATAATATGAAGGAGGTTTTTTGCAAAGTGAACACTTTGAACTGTGTAACAAAAGGTGGCGGGTGTTTGGCTCAAAGCCATTTAGCAGGATACAGACACAGATGTAATTTTAGTTCCAGACAAGGTATAGTGAACCTAACAAAACATCTTTAGCTTTAAATACAGTAAAACTACATTTTCAAAGTTATTTTGAAACGGATTTGAAAGTGGGTTAATGTCCAGACAATATTTTTGCATGCAACTGTAGCTTCAGTGAGCATCCTCTCCCTTCTATCGTGTATGAGAAGGGTGTGAAATAGTGGCACTTGTTCAAATTTGGGTTTTAACATTCACTTGTACTTTGCATTTGTTCAGGTTTTTCCTCCCCCAAAGGTGTTGTGCATATGAAAAGGGCCATGTTTCATCTACCACTGAAGTGCAGCCCCCACATGGGTGACGTGTAGCAGCCATTATGTACCAGCATCCCCCTGCACAGCAGATCAGGGGATGAAATGGGCAGTGGCTTTATTGGTTGACATGAAACACTGAGGCAGGCTAGGTTGTGCAGGCCCAGAGTGGAAATAGGCCAGTAATACAGTGCAGGTGAGCTCTGGTCGTTGGAATTTAGGCTCATCAAAAACAAACTCCGATCTTCAGAAGTCCTGCATATGTTGAAGGCCACCTCAGTGCAGGTTTTGGGCATGCGGTTGACAAACAGAACAGCTCTGAAGCATTTTAAATGGGTTGTGTTGGCCAGGTTGCCTTTCTTAAGTACAAAAGGGCATTCAAACATGATCTAACTAATCCTTTAATATGAGCCTTGTGATGCTCTAAGCAGAGGTAACATTCAAATGGATCCATACATAAGAAATTCCCTCCCTATTTCCATTAATGCTTGCTACTGTATCCTTTAGATGGCCTTTTTTCACTTTCACAGTGTGTTGGAGTCTGTTCTCGAGGTACTATGCAGAAGACTGTATAAAAGTAAGGTCTGCACTAATTCTGTAAACATAATCTGCTCATACATAACCAGAGCAGCCCCATCCAACAGCCCCCATATGTATGCACATTCTCCACTGTACCTCTCTTCCCTGTAATGAGAGTTTAATAAGCTTGTGCTGGAACTCATTAAGGCTCTTGCACTGATACTCCAGTGCGCATGAAAAAAAGACCTAGGCTCACATTCTCATAATGTTCAGATTATCCCGTGGTGGAATCTGATGCAGTTAAGACCCTCTCATCCCTTGCAAATCCCCTTCCCCAAAAACCCACTTGTACTGTGAAGCTCGTTTTGAAAAGGAAGATGTGTGAACACTTGACTGACTGCCATCTGCCTGAGTCTTTCCAACTTGATACTGTCAACAGATCAGGTTGGATTCCATTTAAACTGTCAGAGGAATTTAAATTTAGTTTTTCATTTAAAATCGTCGGTTTCCTTGTACGTTCAAGGGTTCTGTTTCTTCCTTATTGTGTTTGAGCTGTTTTTTGTATTGTGTGTGCATTATATCCATTTTAATGGCAATACACTGGAGGTTTAGTGTTTCATTAATTTAATACTTAGAAATAACTTAGTTTAACTTTGTGCCTGGCCAGACTGCAAGTTTCTCTTGGATCTGTGGTATGTGAGCAGTGTTTTGCATTCTTAGCTTACAAAATGTCAAATCTCTATTTTCTGAAACACAAAAAAAAAAAAAACCCACAATTGTTAAGGTAATGATTCCCATTTTCTTATCATTCTTGAACTGAGAAGCTGTCTTTCTTCACTGAGAACATTCCCACACCTTAGCCATTCCACACAAAGGAGCTTCTATCTCACACGGGAAGACAATGGTTTAAGACTAGTGAGGACCATTGTTAAATGATGAGAGCATCAGTGTGGATTGTTCTAGCTGCTGGGTTTTTATTTGATTTTGTGAGGTTAAAAGCAAGATGTGTGCAGTCAGTTTCTGGGATTCAGAAGTCACTTTTGCTTTGTCAGAGATCTGTCCTCCACATCTTATAGTACCATTAATACTGTTATTAGGTACTGTTATACTGAAGAGGGACAGTATGAAAGTTATATTTTGGGTTTTATAATGCTGTTCAAATAATTAATTTGAGCTATAAAACAAAACAAAAAAAACAGAGAATGAAGTGGCCATGTTCTGAATAAAATCTACTGGATGAACAAAATGTATATTAGTAACAAATATGTAATCTGTTTTTAAAGGGTGTTTTCAGTCTTTTTCACACCTAAAATATTTTAATTTAGAAACAACTCTCCTGACAATGCAGGCAAATGTATTTATGAAATTCTAGGTTTAGTGAAAGTTATAGAGTTTTTCTTTTTTTTAATTAAGATTTTTTTTCTCTTAATACAACCCAATTATGGTGCACATTAAATTAACTTTTTACTGTTAAAAGGGATCACTCAGAAGAGTGGAACAGCAGTCATTTTCTCTAAAAAGAGAAACTCAAATAAAATTGGAACCGAATACCCAAAAATGTACCCATTGGGTGTGCCAAATGTTTATCTCTAGCCACCTCGGCCTACTGCCTACTGTGAGCCTGTAGGAGCATCAGTTTAAAATGTTTACATTCTTGAATCGGAAGTGCAGTGTGAGAGCATCGTAAAGCACAGCATTATAATTAGGCTAATTACCACAGAGGGGTCTCCCTTATCAATAAGGCCTATAAATAAACTAGGCAGAGCTTTGTTTATCTGAGGAGCAGGGGGGGAGATGGACAAAATGGATTCCATCTGCAGCCCCAGGCAGCCTGAATACCCAGCAGCCCCTGCTCCTGCCTACATTTCTTTGTAATGAAAAGGTATTTGGTGTCACTAGGGAAGAGTTAACGGCTGGGGAAGCTATAAATTAGGTGCTTTGAAAAACTGCTAGAACTCCACCCTCGGGCTACGTTACACTTTGGAGATCGGGTTTCTGGGAACGGCTTTGGGTTTTTTTTACAGAAAAAGAGGTGGGTGAGGGTTGATTTTATATTTTCCCTGCCCTCCTCATCCACCAAATGGTTATTTACAGTATGGGATCTCCCCCACACGAGCTCCGGTCGTAAATTGTCAGAACATCAATTTTTCTGTTGTCTTTCCATTATAGTGACTGCCAGTTTATATTGTTTGGTGAGGCAGGTCCAAGCTAGAATATAGACTCATTGGGCACAACGGAATGGAAAAGAAATGGCTACCTTTTTTCTGGCAACATTGAGGAAAACCGGAGTTAATTCCTTTGCAAACAAAAATAGTCACTGCTTTAAACTCTTTACACCTTCTTCAGAGCCTGCACATGCTCATTAAAATTCATTGTAATAAACATGAATTTATTATGTTAAAAGTAGCACTATGGGACTAAAGAGATCCTCGATTGGCTTCCTGGATAGCCACTGTAGAACTACAAGTAGAACTGAGATGCCTCATTTGTAAAGTATTGTGATGTGTATGATGAATATCCCCTTGAAATCCCCTTGATCCCATTTCTGTTTGACATGGTTGTAAATGAGTAAGTGTGTGCAGAGGAATTAGAAACTTGGGTGCCTGGTATGCTAAGTCATAGTATCCAACCAATTTTTCATGATATTCGTAGGTCAGGACTGTATGTTTTGAAGACAGTCCCATGGAGCAAATGTTTTACTAAACATAGGTCTTAATTTTGCTTATTGGGCTATTACTGCATACTGTATTTAAAAACCTATAACCTGTAGAGAGAGGGGTCTTATAGTTTGAGGTCTCCACACTGGTCTATCCAAGTGAATGAGCTGCAGGCAGGCAGACTGGCCTCTCGACGGCATTGGGGAAAGAGGGTAAGGACAGGAGGGTAGGCGGCACTTTGGGGAAAATGTCTTCCCAGTAGCTTCCTTTGACTCAAGTGTGCACTTCCTGTCTGTAGCCCTAGGGTGCTGCCACTCAACACAGATGTGTCTGTGGGCACGGGGGAAAAAACAGCGCTGTCAGGTCAGGGGAGGAGGGGCTGAAAGAAAGAGGCAGTGAGACAGGTTGGGAGGCTGAGGGGGTGAGAGGAGAGCATGTCACAGCTGGGATTTACTGTGCTGGGTCAGTCCTGGAGTCATCCTTCAGGCTTTCTGCTACCTTCTCATGAAATGGCACCTCCATCAGGAATGTAGGTGATGGCGGCACTATACTATGAAATGGCGCCATCCTTCAGATGAGATGCAGGTCCAAGGTCCTGTCTCTCTGTGCTCATTATAAATCCCAGGGTTCTTCTCTGAAATGAGTAGGGATGTTACCCTGGTGTCCGGCTAAATTTCCCCCTGGCCTTAAGCAGCCATGGCCAACTAATAATCCTCCTGTATGAATTGGCTTCATTACTCTTCTCCCCGCCACTGAGAGATGATGTGTGGGGAGCCTACTGGTGCAGTTTGGCTGCATTCGCATCATCCAGGTGGGGCTACACACTGGTGGTGGTGGAGGGGATCCCCACTACCTGTAAAGCGCTTTGAGTGGAGTGTCCAGTAAAACGCTATATAAGTGTATGGAATTATTATCATCAGAATCTCCTCAGCTGGTTTAAATGCTTGTTTTCTTAAAGTAACAGCTGTTTTTTTT
The DNA here is from genome assembly GCF_059453375.1 of Lepisosteus platostomus. Lineage (NCBI taxonomy): Eukaryota > Metazoa > Chordata > Actinopteri > Semionotiformes > Lepisosteidae > Lepisosteus > Lepisosteus platostomus. The sequence goes on from NC_142613.1 coordinate 6,485,271, forward strand.
TTAAACAAAACACAAGTGTTACTGTGGTGTCTGTGGTTTGGAAACTTTTCTAAAAGATGGTTGTGCTCTTTTTTTCTGCTGCTGTTATTCCATGAAGTCGTGCTGTAAGCTGACTCACTAGTTAAATGCTTGAGATGAGTATTGCAATGAAGCAGCACTCTGAAAAATAATTGCTATTTTTAGGACCCAATTAGTTTTTTTTTAAGCTGAGGGACTGGCCATCCTTAGTCAACAGTGAATTCCTAGTAGTTGGATGGATATTTTACTAAGGGAAAATTTAGTGGAAATGTATCTGGCATTCCCAGGTTAGTCACACTGCATTATTGAGTAATTAGTTGAAGCAGTCAAAGTCTGTCAGGGCCTAGAAATTTCTGTTGCTTCTTGATTCATTGCTATCTGAGATGGACTACAGGTAGTAAGGGCCTCTGCCCTCCTCTGTTCCTGATTAATGAAGATGCTGTGAGGAAGGGAATAAATTCCTTTGGTTTTCATCTAGACCCGGATTAGTTTATTTCATTACTGGGATTGAAGGTTTTTTGGAGGGGGAGGGGCTCGGGTGATGGTGAAGGGTGCCAATTAATTGTGTCTCCTAGCACTGAGCAGTAGCAGGAAAAGTGTATCGCTTAATGTGTGCACATATAATGTGAGGCCATGTCAGTTCCTCACTGACATTACCGTGCTGTGGCGAGCTTGGCCCGATGAGGTTGAAGTGGGAGTCTTGTGTGGATCACTTCATTACTTTTTTGCTGCCAGCTTTGGCTTCACATGTCCTTTCTATGGTATGGAGGAGAGACCCTCAACGAATGAGGGAGTTATTTAATCAAAATTATGGTGGGCAATTCTTATTATGCTCAGTGGTAGAAGCATAATCCATGTATATGTACATAGTACTGTGTGAGTGTATAATTTGTTTTTATGGGGCTGTGCTGGAGCAAGACCCAGTCAACTCTGTTGACATTGTTGAGAGTCTTGAATCTAGTACTGGAAGCAGTCGGAGATGGCAGAGTTAATTTGAGACATAAGATTCTGTGTTGGACAGTTCAGTGGTCACTTTTCAGTGGCTTGAGATGAGACTTGACGTAGTCAGAGTGTCAGAGCAGTTGGGAGTGGTTGTCATCTATGAAAGGATAGCACAAGCTAGAGCTGATGATATGTCAACCCCCCCCCATGCTGTTGCCTCTTTCCCTGGTTCATCTCGGGTTTCAGGGGCTCTGAATTCCTCCTTGGAGGTTGTTGAAAGGTCTCCAGCAGTCTTGGCACTTCCTGGCATTCCTGTCCCTCATCACAGCCTCTTCCTCTGCCGGCCCAAGCCTTCCAGGGGGCTGAGCACTCTGAACAGGGAAAGATCCGTCCCCGCACGCTGTTAGACGCCGGGGTTTGTCCTCTGCAATCGCTCCAGGAAATCCCAGCAGCAATCAAGCCAGCCTATTGCTTCCTATGTTGAACCCCAGCCAGGTGAAAGTCTGGTGTGAGAATCTGAAGTTTGCATAGAGAAACATAGAGTGGTTTGTGACGCCCTGTTTGGCTAAAGCTTTATCAGTAGCTACTATTAGACGGGCAACTCAAAACCTTTCTGAGTTCTATCATTCTACTCCCCACCTCGAAACCTTCATTTGTCTAATTCTGGTCTCCTGAATGTTCCCCAAACCTGTCTACACTGCCTTCTCCTGCTATGGCCCAAACTCTGGAATTCTATCCCTAAGGGTATGAGAGAGTCACCTATCCTGAGCTCTTTCAGATCAAGACTCAAAACCTTCTTCTTTAGAACGGCTTTGATTTAGCGGGTCCTGTGTTTGCCTTTTTGCTTGTAATTGGCATGCACACAGGTGGGTGATGGGAGAGGAGATCTGAATCAAGGCTATGTACAACCTGAACATTTTGCATTGGTGGGTGTGAAAGCCAATATCGGTGATTTAAAAAAAATTAAAACTACATGTAGCATCGTGTCTTTTTCATCCTGTGGGCCAGTGTGTTTTGCAGCCACCTTGGCGTGATGACCGTTATTTAAAGGGCTTTCATCCTTTGAGACAAACCCATGCCTTTCACAGAGCACATTCAGGGCTCCCTTTCAAAACATATTACAATTTGAGTGAGTATAAAAAAAGCTATGGAAAAGGTGATGTAATATTTGCCTGCAAAATTAGTGCAACATTTGGGTTACCAAGACTGACTGTAAAATGGCCTGCAAGTTGAAGCAACGATGATAATGTGCCACCTGTGTTAATTGACATCAGAATCTTTCATGTCATTAATTTTGGAGTCCCATAAAGAATTATGAAGTGCCGCTTGGGGAAAATGTAAAGAACAGGTCAGATTGTGGCTTTTGGAAACTTGAAATGTTCATGTCCTTATTCAATCAAAATGCAGAGGCTTGATACCTTTGGGTTGAAGGGTTCAGCAAAAACCAGGCTGTGCTTGATTCCAAGACCAAAATCTGTTTCCCATTTTACATAAGTTTGAGCCATTTATTTTTGTTTTAAGAAGCGGAGCGACTCCTTTTCCCCTTAGTGTGGATCTGCAGTTTCAAAGCAATGCATAATGGTCTGTTTTCAACTGGTTCTAATTTAGCAGAGGGGAAGGTTTGGATTATCCTTCCCATACAGCATCCTCATACTTAAATATCCAGCCTTGCAACCATGTCATTATGGTTCTTATAAAGAGACTGTATTTGCGACTACCCAGGAAAATGAGGACAGCATGACTGCATATAGGTCTAATTATGGTCTTTTGGTTTTTTTCCTCAATGTTTTTAGCGAATGAGAGCGTGTGGTGGCGATTACAATTTAAATTGTGACTAGAGAATATTTGAAAAACGTGGTAAAACATTTCAGTTTATATGTGGTAAAGTTGGGACTCATATCCTAGTATAACTCGGCTCAGCTTGAAAATGTAGTTTTAGATTGGCTCTTCATTACAGGTTCAGATATGATGTCACCATGTATATAAAAGGCACTTCCTTCATACAGGATGGTACTGCAGTGCATGAAGGTAATAGGTTTGGCACCAAGTAGGATGGTCAGTTTAATTATTTAACTTTCACCTCCATTTTTATGGACACCTGGATTCATGGTTAATAATTGTAGAAATGAAAGGTAGAACAGTAGGAACCATGAAATAGAAGGGGAGTTTTCAGTAGTAAATATTTCTATTAATTGGATTACATTAAGGCCTTTCTCTATTTCACTTGGTAAGTAGGCTTACTAAGTAAGCTGAAGTGTCTGGTTTGACATGTATCATTGAAAAGAAACTCCTACAAAATAGTTTTTCAGGTTTTGGTTTTTTTTTATCTGTTATATTAAACCACTTGCTGATGCAGCATTATTATTTTTAAAAATCTAAACATTTATATGGGCTTCAAAGTAATTTTAAATAAGAGTGCAGCTGTCTGAGTTTGATAAAATTTCAACAAAAGATTAAATGGAGAAAAACCCATTACTGTTGAGAATTATTTCGGAAGGGAAACCAAGGTCTGGGACATAGACATTGAGACCATGGTTTACTTGACATCAAAGCGACAAGTACTTTTTACAGCTTTTATGGCTTTTTTATGGTGTGTTTGTGCTCTGATTAATAGCTGGAATGTTGACTGAAGCTTATCAGCAATAAAGAGTAACACAAAACAAAACTAGACCTCATACGGGATGCATTAGACTTTACAAAAAAAATCACAGCCCAAATTAAAACATGTAGGAGACAGGGACACCCCCCATATCCCCCACTCTCTCTGCCTCTTTTTCATTTTTTTTTTGAGGAGAAAGTTGATCCTACCCCCTTGGCCCCCTTTCCTGCTGGGATTAGGAGGCCTGTCAGGCATATGTGATCCAGGAAATACCTTTACTAGGCCTAAATGCAGTCACCATGACAACCGGCAGTGGAACCTGCTGCTACAGGCCTCACTCTCCCCTCTCCCCCCATTCATTGTTGTTGTGAGCCCTTTGTTGGGATAGTTGTACAGCGCAAATTGAAAAAGAAACAGAGCAACAGATAGGGAAGAAGTCCGGGCTGAGTGTGTGCAGGTCTACAAATTTTGATCTAAAGGGTGTGTGTATGTGTGTTGGGTGGGGGGTGTAGGCGGTAGTTGGTGTTGTTGTTTGGCATGGGGCCATGTTTTGTGTGATTTGTAAAGGGAGGGAAGTTAAAAGGGTCATGCTGCCAGGAACCAGCAGTGAATGGCAGGGTCTTAAGGTTAATCTTTAAACCATTCCTCCTTTCTCTGTGGACCCCACCACCACATTGTCCCTCCATTTTTTATTTTAATTGCATCGTTCTTGTTTTCTGCCTAAATCCTTGCCTTTTATTCATTCTTTTTCTGAAAACCTGTTGGCGTTCCTTCCATTTCAACAGTTTGGATCCCCAGCAGTCCTGAAACTGTGTGCACATTCTGAGGGCTGTAAAATTGTTCCAACATTTTGTTTTGAAGAATTTGCTTAAATGTGTTGATCCATCAAAAACTCTGCTACTCAGCAGAGACCAGAGTCCCAGAATCCACTTGATTTTGGAAATTGACTTATTCTACAAACTTTATATCAATAACATTTTTCACCACATTAGTGTTTAAACTTTTTGCACAAAGTGAGATTGTGCATACATTAGACTGTTCTTTCTGGCCAGGGCTTCAAAAGGCAAAAAACTACTCAATTACACACATCTGTCATCTGCGTGATGGGTCATCTTTAGAATATCTGATTAGATTGCATCACACAGTTTTATTTCACCTTCTTTTGTGCAACATATATTACTGTGTTGTCAGGTACAGAAATAAATAGAATAGCTGTAGCTGACGTGAAATCCATGACCACAGCACTTACAAATATTAATAAAAAGTACAAGGGCAGTTTCATTTTTGTTTTCCAAATGGATGTTTTGGTGCTATCAATTACCCTCTATTTTTGCTTATATACAAGAAGTTTCCAGAGCTTACATATTTTTTCACTCAAGTTTAATTTTAGATGGTAAAATTGATGCTTTTAAAATACTTTGAAAGTGGTCCTGTCAGTGGTACTATTTTTTCTTAAAATAGTCCGAGAAAGCTGTTGTGGACCTGTGACAGTGTAATTGGGCACTTTGGAAATTTACACAAATCTGCTCAAGGAGCCAGGAAGTCAGAAGGCCGAAATATACTGATCTTCTAATTCCTCCGGTGCCCTACTGCCACCTCACATGAGGTGAAGCTCATCATCATCAAAGGCAGATTGGCAGAAAGCCTTCAGTTTCTATAGAGGGTTAGAAAAAGATGGGATAGACAATCCAAGCTTTTCGCTTAGTTGGAAAGTATTGGATCTTGAAGGCCTTAAGTCTCACTAGGAGACAAAGCTGTGTGTGTAGGAGGGAATTTATTCAAGTTGCACAAGGCGAGCACTGTACCTCATTTCTTTTCTTCCGCAGTCTTTCTGGGCTTTCGGTGTCTTACAAACAACCGCGTTTATTGATTAAATTGTGTTTCTCCGTTTTTTAAAGTACTTTCTTTAAGTACTTTAAAAATACCAGTGCTGTTTTCTGGTCTACTTTGTTGAAATGCTAGAAGACTGATATCTCATGTGATTACTGAAAGGAGTACACAAGGTTTTGGTCTGTGTTCAAGGGGGTGTCGTTTAATAATGAAATCTTCATACCTTGTTCAGGTGGGTACTAGCTTGGGTTTCAATTCCATGCAAAGCAGGGTGGTTTCCATTACCTCTCACACCCTGTTTAGTCAGTGATCTGACAGACAGCGTATTGAGTGGCATCTTAACCCCAGTACATTGTCTCATCATATTACCAGCAACCTCATCCTCGGGTAGAAGTGTAGCACATCCAGGAGTTTCCGTAGGTTTCATGGAATTAAGAAAGTGTAGCTGTGATACAAGAGAAACAGGGCATCCTCAGTCATTGAAGATGTTAAAGATAGGCGATTTGAAAATGCCACTGAACAAATGAGTGTGAGCTTCTTAAAGTACAGGCAGTTCCAAACTCTCACATTGATAACTCTGGCAGTCTCAACTGCGGACTGCTTTCTTGTCTCTGGAAAGATTAATCAAGGGAATAGCTCAAAACAGAATTGATGAAGGGGAAATGCTTTGCATCTGTTTTCATCACCATCCCAGTTAATTGGGAGGTTCATAGTATCCAAAAGTGTTTGACCTGGTGGTGAAGTGGCAGATGGAGGTTTGAGAGGGATGGACCTTTTCTTTGATTTCTGTTTCAAAACCGTACCAGGTCTGAAATGTCTGACAACAAGGTGATTTAGTGGAACACTAGGTGATGGATGTAACCAAAACAAATGACTCCTTAGAAGGGCTGAATGAGTCCCAAGGGAAGAAGGCAGAAGCTTGCTGTGCTGAGCAGAAGAGCACCAGTGCTATGATTGATGAGGTGTCAGGGTAATTGGGTTTCCCAGCCCCTCCCCCCTCTGACTAGGGTTATGGAAGACCAGGGGACTTGGGTGTCTTAGCTGAAAGGCCTCTTTCCCCTGTAAATCCGATTTGTTTTGCCACACACAGAATTGCCATTATTGCAGCCCAGACTGACAAACAGACCATGACTAAGTTGTAGCAGCAATTTAATTTCCAGAAGACTGGAGAGAAAAGGAAACGATGGCTTTATTGGGCCTGGTAAACAAGGCTGGGATCTTATGAGCCCCAAAAACAAAATGGCTGAAAGGAATGGGGTGAGGCGAGTCTAGTTTGTAAACATCGTCCAGTCTTTCCAGGCCCTATCAGCTCCAGACTTCCAATCCCATACAAAGTGCAGGCTTTTAGTCAGGCTGGTTTCTGTAGCTTGAAGCGTTTATGACCTCCTACCTCACAACATTGCAGGATTTCTATGGTAATCTGATTTATTCGATTCACGTCGACCAGGATCAAAACACTGACATTGTCCAACTTTAGCAAGAACATAGAGAATGACAGCAGCTGTGTATCAACCAATCCTGCCCCATAAAAAACAAGGAGGACATTTGGAACATATAAATTTTTTGCTAGCAGTAAAATTGAAGCTCTCTTCTTCAATGATAAATATATTCTTGCAACAGTCTGCAAATTAGAAGCAAGTGACTGTAGAAATGTAGTGTACCAGAGATGTTTTAGGGACATGAAGTCACTAATGTATAAAGCTCATTTTGGTGGTGGTGCAATCTTGTGTGGCCATTGCTTTTTGTCCTTTTCAATATTCTTCATTTGCTGGCAGCTGTTCTTTGGTGTTGGTGTTGGTTCTGGAGGCTTTTTCCCCTCTTTGGGTGATGGATTCACTTTTTTGTTGCGTCTTTTTTATTGAGCCTAAGAGAAAAAAGCAGACCCCCTCCACGCATTGTGTGGCCTTTTTTTTTTTGTTTTGTTTTGTGCACCCATAGTCCCTCCCGAAACGCAAGCGGAGCCGTATACGTTATACCCCGGGGAGCGCTTAGAGCTGCGCTGCGGAGCCAAGGAGGAGGGCCAGGCACTCGTCTGGACCAAGGACCATGTGACTCTGCAAGACGGGGAGCACACACGCCTGCGAGAGGCCTTGCTCGAGATTGAGGGCGTGGAGACGGCCGATTCGGGCCTCTATGCCTGTGTGAGCCAAGGTCCTTTCAGCAACCACAGCATCTATTTCTCCGTGAACGTCACAGGTACGTAGGGACCCTCCGAGGATCAGGACCTCCCCAAGATCGGTCAAGAACTACCCCACCCGCTCTCAGGCTTCTCGGGCAATACGCTGATCACGGTCTTCTCAAGGTGACCCTGTCCCTGTCCTGGCTTTCCAACACGGATATCATTTCTCCTCACCATGGCTGGGGAGAAACCGGGCTTGGACTCCATCCTGCAGTCTCAAAGCTACAGGGCTTATCCTAGGTCTTTTAATTGTAAGGACATCAATGTTTATGAAAATGAGAAGGTCATGTGTCTCGCCTGTGCTTGCTTCTTTGCTAGTAAGTTGTTGATACAAGACTCATCTCATCTTTATTTTGAAGGATCGAAGGAACTTTGCTTCAACAGCACATCTGAGATGTTGACTCCATTCAACTTTCTGATTGAAGAAGTGTCCCCTGTTCTCTGACTTAAGTGTACAAGCACTTAATTTCTTGTGTCCAAGCCCACACCCAGCTTGTGTCACTGGGTGCACCTGTGATGTCTTGAACATGGAGCTTGCATTTGTTGTTGGATTTTTGATACTTCATCAGTGCCTTTCAGGATTTTCCATATCTTAATTAAATCCTTGCCTAGTGTCTTCTGTTCAAGACTAAAGATCAACGTTTTCTTCAAACCGAGTGTGCAACGTACCATTCAGAGACTGAATTATTCTCAATGAGCCACTCACGTCAAACATAGATTGATGTATTTGCATTGGTTTCATGTCATTGGGTTAGTGGTGAACAAAGTACCATTTTTATGATTCTTCATTACATGACTGCACTGTGATGTGGTTCCTTTTCCTTGATTAGTTTACTGCTGTGACTAACAGCCCTTTCCTGACTGCCTGCTCTGATGTACTAAGAATATCTGCAGTAGACAAGCTATGGAGCCATTAGTCCATTCGTTTGAGCAAATGTTGTGGGTGAAATTGGTTTTGAGATGTTTGATTTACTGTGAAGAGGATGCCTTGTTTATTTCTCAATTTGCGATACACTAAGCAGCTTGTAAACCATTATGTGGATCTGCTTTGGCTTGGAGTTTTGTAACTTGTGGACTAGATATTTCATATTACTTTTTCTTTTGCCTTGTCCTCTTCAGATGTGATATACAGATCCGAAAGAATCTTTAGTATTTTCTGATTTGTTTTTAACTTATTTTTCTTGCGTGGTTTTTGAAAAGTATTTGCTGTGCTCACTATTTCCCGAGGTATGACTTCTTAAATAGTGACTGTGAGTACGTGTGATGAGAAATTTACATTGCAGAGCTCTCTGAACCCAGCTATTTGAATGGAAATCACAGTAACAATACCTCCACAGCACCCCCCTGTAAAGAAGACTTTCCAAAGGCAATTTGTTATGTGTGAATTTTTAGATGTATGTTTTTTTTATATATATGGTTTCTTAATTTATTAGGTAGATTCTTTTATCCAGAGATTTAAAGTTGTTCCCATTTATACCCTACGTTATTCTACTGGAGCTGTCTAAGTGAAGTACCTTGCTCGAGGGTACAACAACAGTGTCTCACCCAGGATTTGAATCCACAACCTTCTAGTTGCCAGTCCAGAACTCTAAGCAAGCAATCTTCTAAACCGAGACAATAGAGACTCATGTGTAGAGCACAAGAATAAGGTAGGCAGTGAAATGAAAAGTGTTAAGTCTTGTGCAGTTTTTAGAATTAAAGTATTGAACAAATACTACTTCAGCTTTGTTTTTGACTATTAAAGCAGACAATTACCTTTTAATGTCTTTATACTCGCAAACTCTGTCATCTGTAACAGTCATCTCCAGGCTCATGTCCAGCTTGAGCAAACCACACCTTTATCTAGTATTTGAGGTTTCCATATTGAAAAGCTGTGCCTTCTTTTTTCGCGGGAACAGGACACATTTCAAGAGTTTGCAACCAGCAATTGCGTCCAAGTTCTGTAGATCTGTCTTTCATTCTCATGAAAGTCTTGTTGGAAACTCTGTAATGTTGCCTAGTGCTGGTTCCTTGGGTCACAGGTATTGAGGGGCTGACTATTTGTTTTCCAGCTGATACCCTGGCATCCTCTGAAGATGAAGATGATGACGAGTCTTCCTCGGAGGAGACCAAGCTGTCCAGCAGTCAGAAACTCCTGCGTAAGTTGAGACTGTAGTAACCACTCTGGAGGCAATTTGGAGTGAGGACTGGAGCAAAGAGTTCAATTCTCGTGTCCTCATTCCCCCCAGAGCTCCTGTGAGCTGATTTTTATTTATAACTTAGAACTTGATTCTCCATATTTCTCCAAGCAGGATCAGTTGGTGCTTTCTCTGATACCATTTCAAAGCAGTAAACCCGTTTGTTACAGAATGTGTATATGATTACTGGTTTCTTCATTTGTCTTCTGCTCTAATGGGAGCCACAGGTCTAGAATCATTCTTTTTTTATTCTTAGTAAGGAAATGCATTGTTTTAATTCTTTTCTGAGGAATTTGAATATATTTATCACCCCATGTGAAAGAGACATGGATGTTTTCTTCATGTAGATTTAACAGTACATGGAGAGTTGTGTGAGATACAAGATTATATATTTTTGTTTAAAGACCTTGATTTTCTTTATTTTTAAGCCTCATTTGATATTCCTGTCTGGCAAGGGGTGTGGGGCAGGGTTGTTATCACTATGACTGTTACTACTCAAAATGGAAATAGAAGAAGCTAAGTGCTGGGTGTCTAAGTAAGACAGAATTAGGCTTATGTGCTAGGTGAAATATTAAGAAAACGGCACATTGATATTTCCTTAAGATAGGAGTAGGAGGGGGTAGGGGATCAGCCACCTTTACACTTCAGTGGCTGAGCAAGGCAGTTCCTGACAGACCTACCCCAGGCCGGTGTGATTTGCTGTCTTGGGAACAACTTCTGCACACTGTCACGAGGAGGGAGATATTAATCAGAGCGTTAAGATTTTTTTTTTTAAGTAGTCATTCAGAATTCCAACATGGCTCTTATTAGTTTTTCAGCCTGCAGGGCATCCTGAAACCATCCAGGTGTGGAGATGTGCTTGGTCAGCCTGTTCCACGTGCTGATATCTTGTGGTTTTCTGGGCAGGGGAGCATAGCGGGCATTCCTCAACCCTGACGGGCACCCACAACAAACCAGAGGCCTGCCCTGCTCTCACACACTACACTCTTTTCTCAGTTTTACAATTTGTTTTTCAAAGATTCCCAAATATGGTTCTCCTACAATTCCTATGCATTTTAACCAAAAAAAGGTCTGAGATTGTAAAGGCCAAACCATGACACAACAGTGCCTGTGAGTACTACGGATGGCGTGCAAGTTTTTTTAATTGACGCCCAGTGTTTTGTGAGAAAGGTTGCAATTGTAAAGCTCATCTCTGCTTGAAGAAGAGTTCCTTGTTTTTTTTCCCTTTATGCTAGAGCTTATTTGGAAACTCCCAGCTCCCACCGTACCCCGGTGAAGGACCCATCCATGCAGGGATGCCAACAAGAATCCCACCATGTGGAAATCTGAGGGAATATTTTAGGATTTTTAAGGGTTCCCTCCCTATCCCGGTGGGAGAGGGGTAGCTTGTTTTCCCTGTTTGTGTCACTACGGTGGCAGCTCATCTAGCTCTTGTGGACAGTCCATGTATGCACATGACCTCACCCTCTCCTTCCCCCACAGCCATGGCTCCACAGTGGGCTCAGCCGGAGAAGATGGAGAAGAAGCTCCATGCCGTGCCGGCCAGCAAGACTGTCAAGTTCCGCTGCCAGGCCAGTGGCAACCCTGTCCCCACGCTGAAGTGGTACAAAAACGGCAAGGAGTTCAAGAGGGAGCAACGCATCGGGGGCTTCAAGGTATCTGCCTCAGTCCCGATCCCCCCTCACAGCTGTCACATCTGCTCAATCCCAGCACCCCCAGCACCAGTCTCAGACCAATACATGGGCTCTACTGCACATGTGCTGTCCATACACTCCAGTATCTAATTAATCCCAAACCATTATTCGTTTAGCTAATTGACATTTGCAGTGGCAACCTAGCCAGGAGGCACATGGCACTCGGCATAAGATCTAGAACAGAATCAAGGAAATCTTCCATCAAACCTGTTGTAACAACATGTTTGTCATGTGGAGTGGTCCTTAGGACCTCTGAGCTCTAAGCTGCAAAGTTGTGGGTTATAAAATACAGTAGTTACACTGTGAGGACATCAGTTGTGTTCCTATTAAGTCAGGCACTTTTAATACCATTAAATATATTTCATGAATCTGTCAACTTTAAACTGTAGAAAAAAATATCTTTAAGACTAGTGGTTTTGGGAATTAGAGCTGGAAGGTTGGTCAGTTTACTCATAAACACGTGTCTGAATGAAAATCACCAGACAAACAACAAATGTTTTATTAAGAGTAGTAAAAACAGAAAAATAAGAGGAAAAGAGAGATAATGCTGCAAATCCAAGCCTAATAGGAGAGGGGGAGTGTATAAGGAGTGCAGGTGTCTTCCCCCTGGCCTCACTGCCTAACTCCTGCGTACCTGAGAGAGCAGCACGTGAAAAAGTTGGACAGAGCGAGTGAGTGAGTAAGGAAAACGAATAGAACTGGCACCCCAGCGTGTGATCTCCGGTCACAGCCCGAGCAGCAGAGTGAGCCTCTCAAATACCTTTTCTATAAATGTCAGTAAATGTTTTTTTGCTAATTGAATTGCAGTGCTGCCAAAGCAGTAGCATCAGCCGAGCCAGTAAAGCTGTTTGTATGTGAACTGGAGAAGAGGGACAAGAAGGGAGTGTGAGAGAGTAAGTGCTTGGCAGCACCAGAGTCCGAGTTGGGCCTGGGAGCAGCCCTGTTTTCACACCTGAGCTGGGAGAGCTGTACGTCACTGTAGGTGAAAGAATGCGAGGTGAAACCTGATCCTTCAAAGAGCTGATTATGTAGTCCCACAATAGGAGAGCCTGCAGCAGAGCCACTGCATCCCTCAACTCTTAACACTGGCTTCACGGGCCTCTCGTGGGGGGGAGGTGGGGGCTGTTGTCATTTGAGATTTCACCTGCATGTGAAGGATGAGGAAACTGTCCCTTCTGCAACAGTGCTTTCCAGCTGCTTTGCTGAGAATCTCTTTAAAAATGCCCAGGGTTACAAATCCAGCCTACAGGTTACTTTACAAATAAAAGGCTTCCTTTTCAAATAAGGCCAGGAGTCAGCAAAATTCCGAGCAAGATAGAATATTTTTTTAAGGCTACTTATAGACAAAGAATTCCATAGGGGTATCTTCCCTCCAGACCATTTTCACTTTCTGGCGATGGGCGAATGAGATTCCTTCAGGTGTAAACTGCTGCAGCTGACTGAAAATCAGCTGTTGTCCAATGTTTGTTTGCTCCTGGGAACCAGCAGTTCCACAGAAAATAGTTTCCCTTATTCAGAGGTTTCTTTCACCCTGGACATCGATCATTCCTGCCCCAGAAAGGCTTCTGACCCCTGAACAAGGCTTTTGTGTAGACATTGTAGAGAAGCAGATTTAACACAAAAAAACAACACTTTTTTGCATGCCGTTATGATTGGACACTAGGACTTGGAACTGGTTAGCAAAGGGCTTCAGTTTCAGTTGTCATCTCTGCCAGCATGACTCTCTCCACTTCGTGATGCTCTGTCCTCCTCTTGAATACTCTAGAGGTTCGATTTGGCCATTTCTTAACCAGTGATGTATGAGTCAGGGATGCTCTTAGGTTTTGACCTTCTCTGGCCCTGGCTGACTGCAGGCAGGTGCTGGACTGGGGGGAGACACCTTGGCCTTCTCTCCAGAAGGCTCACAGGCTTGCACTTGTCCCATTGATGGATGAGGTCCTGGTGCGCACTCGTTCATCATGAATCAGGCTAGTCTGGCCACTGCGGTTTGGGATGGCGGCCAGGATCTCATCTGCAGCAGAGCACAAAACTGCCGCTCCAGCAGAAAGCCCCCGGGGGGGGGGCCTGGCTCGACGTGACCGCGAGGAACTGCTGGGCAGCCCGTCCCAGACAGCATTCCCCGCAGCCCTGACACTTTCCAAAAGTGGGGAGATGAAAGGGAAAACCGGCTGCAGAAAAGACGGGCTTGATGTTTGTGCTGCGACGTTAAGAGACAACCAGCCATGGCAAACACACTTGGGAAGAAACTCGTGTTTTTTCCCCCCCCAATTTTAAAATTAAAATTGCAAAATGTGTGCTTTGGCTTCAAAAAAGGAGGCGAAGCTGCTTTGATTTGGGTATTTTTAACTTTGTTACTTTGTGCAATTCCCCCAAATCGCCATATGTGTACCACATACATCAGTCAGCAGTTCCTGTCATGCATGTGGCGTTGTGTGTGCATTGCGAGGACTTTTAATGAGGCAGGGCACACTGGTAAAGACAAGGTGCCACTGTAGATTGACGAGCAATAGTAGTCTGTGAGCCAGATGCAGGGTATTGAGGTGGTGGGTTCACTCTGCATGGCAAAAGCCATGCCTCACACAAAAACCACTTGAGCAAACACACGGAACAAGCTGGCGTCTGTTTTTCCTATCGAGGCCTGTCTGCTGTAAGCGGTCCAGCTGGGAGACATTAAGACGTTTCCTCTCTACTGGCAGAATCTCTCTGTGTAGTGTGCTTTACCATCTGGACCTATTCTTTACAGTCAAGGTGGACATGTCGGCAGTGGTGGCTAGGGAGTGCTGTGAAGGGAGTTTTTTCATCAGGGTCGCCGATCGGCTGCTTGTGTTTTCCTAACAAGCGAAAAAAGCAAAATTGGGATGTATACAATTTACAAAAATCTCAAAGCCTGCTTCCTTTACTGCAGCACAGTATTATCTGTTATTGAACATCTTTCCCTTTCGTTACTTTGGAAAAGAACGCGAGACTTTTAAAAATGTGTGGTTCAGTCTTGAGGAAACAGAACTGTTCAGATGTCTGCTGTATTATCCAATCACGATCACTTTGTGGGAATTTTAGTTTGTGTATGTGTTGATTTGCTGTCTGATTCTGTTCCAAACTCTTACGCTTGGTCAGCTGAACCTTTGAATTAGTTAAAGGTAAGCCCAATCTCCTCTTACCTTCCACTTGCTTCTGCCAGGACCTGTGTGAGTGAAAATGTTTTAATGCCGTTTTCTATATATATGGTGCTCTTTTCCCCCCTCTGTGAGAAGTAGAACACCGTTTGCAGCTGGCTTGAGATTTTTCTGGAGTTCTCTGTTTCAACATGTTTTTGCATTAGTATAACAGGCTGTCTGGCATTTAGATACAGGGGCCACTGAACAGAATGAAATATAGTGGGATGAGCAGCTCTGCCAGATAGCCATGTTAAATGGTGCAGTGAAAAGAGAAGGAAATGTTTTACCAGACTTGAAGACGGTTTTATGTTCTGTACACGAGTTTCGGCACAGAACAAAGAAGAGTATCTTGACGGGGGAAAATCCATGAGACGGCAACAGGCAGCAGCTTGAGGGAGAGTTGGCCTTCATGATCTGTGGGCGACTTAGCATTTGCTTATATTACGTTGTTTTTAAAAGGATGTCCTCTAAGGAATCGCAGTTTAACCTGTGTGTAGCAATGTTAGTCCATTAACTCAGTTCAGATATTGAAGAAGATATCCCTGAGATATTTCCGTAGCAGTTTTATCTTTTTGTAGGTGTTAATGAACTATAGGCTCTTCTATACATTGTTTATATTTGGCCATTTTGAAATAGCTTTGTAACCCTCACCTGCTTGTTCAGGTGAAGCTGGTGGAAGCTGGCAGTAACCATGATGTTGGATGTGTCCTATCGTGTGGTGTGTCAAGTGTGTGCTGTGCCAAGCTGACCTACGCCCCCTCTCTGCCAGGTCCGGGAGCACATGTGGACCATCATCATGGAATCGGTGGTGCCCTCAGACAAGGGCAATTACACCTGTGTGGTGGAAAACAAATACGGCAGCATCAACCACACTTACCAGCTCGATGTCGTTGGTGAGTTTGTCTCCTTCCACTGATACTCACTCCTAGTTCAGGGTGCAGTTCAACAGTTTTTTTAGGTCATTAATACTTGTCGCTGAGTGAAGACCTGGAACCGGTGGTAATAAAGAGCAATTAAATTAAATCAAGTCATCAGGAGTCCAGGATGGAGGGAAAACCACAGGAAATGGCGATCCTCTCAAACCAGGACTGAATGTCATTGGGTTAGCCTCTTGTTGTTTTTCCAACTGCTTTCCATTTGTTTTTTCAGCCGAGCCTCTTCCTACAAAAGAATTGCGGGATCTAAAGTTATTGGCGAGCTTTCTGAGGATTCCTTCTGGCTGGCCCTGGAAATACTTTTACCAAATCTCCAAAAATGAATCTCTCTTTTGCATGAGACATGTTTTATTCCCCGATCTAAAATGAAATAGGTGTGGCTCTGGTCCTTAACAATGGACGAGAGACTCTCATAAGGTGACTCTGAGGCAGTGTGGCCCTAATGTTTCTCGATACTCGAAATGAGATGTTCACTGAATCTGAGGGGCCAGCACAAAAAAGTTGAGGTCAGCAAGGAATGGGGACTAGAACAGGAAACTCAGCATAAAGTAATGGGGACACAGTACCCCCCTTTCTGTACTTTCTTCCAGTCACATCTCTGACCTGGCTCATACTCTGGGGGTTTGCATGGGCAATGTGGTTTAGAATTGCTCAAGCCTGGGAATGACTTCATCCCCAAACCATTATTGGCCTTCTTAATGAGGTCATTCTTGATTTGAAGCCCAGTTTGACAAGTGTGCACAGAAGCTTGGGGATTCTCTGGATTCATCAACTGATCTGAACAGATGGTTTGAACTTATTAGAGCCTCTAATAGCACAAAACAAGGCTAAATGCAGTTATTCTTGCAAAATCAGAATGTCAAAAGATTGGCTGATCATAATGAGACTTTTTGCAACCCTACACCACATTGTTGTACATTTATACAATCCCAAGCACTCTGAATTATATTTTAAACGTTTTTCTTAATTGAGAAAGTTGAGATCCAGTCTTTTAACAAAATTCTCTGCCACTGCTCCATGTTGTAGATGATGTTCTAGTAGGGAACAAACAGGTTGCTATTGTTCCATGTGTTGGTAGTGTCAGTTCTCTTGAAGCCTCAAAGATTTTATCACCAGCAGTAAGAGTATTCTGTGCTGTCTGCCACAAGCTTGTTTTCTAGTAGGTTAGACAACAGAGCAGCAATTAGGGAGACTGCATAGCTCCTCTGGAAAATAGCTATTACCCTGCCTGATTACGCCCTTTCTGTGTGCCCAGACTGAGACCAGGAGTGAAATGAACCAGGCTCAGCAAGACTACAGGCCATGATCTCATCCAGGCATGCACAAAGGCCCAGCCCCCATTTTCATTCCCTCACCACCTCTCCCAGCTACCTCCACCTCCTCATCCCTCCTTCACTCTCCTCTGCTCTTTCCTTCTGGACTTTTTTCCACTCACGTCTTTTCCCATTTTCTTCCTGACTCTCGCTTTTCTTTACCCTCGTCCTCTCCCTCTGGTTTTTGCATCTTCAAGAGGAATGCTAATCTACTGTAGTAGTGTTCTGCCTCCAGCTGCGCAGGCTGTGTTTTTCATGTTAATGTAGACGGCTGCAGAACAGCTTCCCTAAATAATTTCCTACCACCAAATAAGAGAAGATCATGTTATTGGCCATATACAATTTCTTGTATTAGGAATTTCTTTTTTCGCATACCCCAACTTGCTCTCCATGAGATACACGGAGAGAAGCTTGGGGTCAGGGCGCAAGGTCTGCCATTTATACGGCACCCCGGAGCAGTTTTCAGGTTTAAATTTTGCACTCAAGTTTAGTGTGCACAAGTTTCTGTCACAAGGGGGGGAAAAAAATTGCACAACTTGAAATTGTTGCGCACACGGGCCACTAAAAATCAGAGGGAACATTGGACCCTGAGCTTCCTCTCACAGTCTCCTTCTCTCTCTGTCCGGGGTCCAGAGCGCTCCCCCCACAGGCCCATCCTGCAGGCGGGGCTCCCGGCCAATCGCACGGTGGTGGTGGGCAGCGACGTGGAGTTCGTCTGCAAGGTGTTCAGCGATCCCCAGCCCCACATCCAGTGGCTGAAGCACATCGAGGTGAACGGCAGCCGCGTGGGGCCGGATGGCCTGCCCTACGTGAGAGTGCTCAAGGTAACGACCGGGCCACGGCCCACGCCCAGCTGATTTTCTTTCACGGGGGCCCATGGCCAAAGCAACACGTATGCACCTCAGGATTTTAATTTGCCTTACGCAAGCCTGCAAATCCAGCCCGGCGTTTCCGGCAAGTGTGTTTGGAGTCTGTTACTTTCACAGAGTAAAGTTGTATTGTAGCAGCATGGGCTGTGATACTGTAGTGTTACCAATTATACAAGCCCCCTTGTATTTAATTTAAAGATGCCAATCAAACCCAAGATTCCACAGCTGTAATACAGCAGGATCAATTGCTAAACCAGCTAATTTTATTATGAACAAATTATTCCTTAGATACACTGTAAATTGTCTCTTCATTTATGTATGCATATGGTTACCTGCCATCCATGCAACAAGCTGATCTGAAGCATTATAATAATAATGTAATAAACTTTATTTTGTATAGCGCCTTTAAAGGTGGCTTCTCAAAGCGCTTTACAGGATGACAACAATAAATAAGAATACACAAGATAAAACACAATTACAATATATAGAGGAGACAGTGGATGGTGGTACTAAGAAAAGCATCCTAACCAACATTATAATTGTTAGGATTAAAAATGTCCCAGGTCAGCAGTTTACGGGCTACTCAATTTGGCATTTGACTAACCTTGTTTAATGTTGATATCCAAATTGCTTAATTTTCCATGGCTGTACCAAACAGGAATTTTTTTGTATAGACCTCTTTAGAAATGTACAGGAAGTCCTTTCTTTTTAATACCTGTAGATGTCTAATTCCTCCTGAATCCTGTTATATAAAATAGACCCTTGGAACTGCCAAGTGAAATCTGAAAGCATAGATTACATTCAGGTTGAGGCTAAAGAACTGTTTCCCATCAGTCTGGAACCCTCAAATTATCAAGAGATTGTGATGCCAATGTATCGTTAAACATTTCGTAATCTATTAGAAGGAATTCTTAGTTATTCAAATTTAGTAAATTTGATATGGAAGAGAGTTTTGTTTAATACTGAATGATGCATTACAATTCAAAGAATGCAACAAAATCACATGTCATAGAATGAGGCGAAGTACACAACACCATTGACTTATTCAGGATTTAAAGTTTGGTGTTTGGCAAATGTGGCCAAAACTGGAATGCCTGCATTAAGCTGGTATTCTAAATTAAGATAGTGTTGCCTTTATTTGTGATGATAATATCAAATGCAGGTTTTCCTTAGTTATTTTAATCCACCCGTATCGTTTATTCCAGTCTTAAAAGGAGAGGTTATATCATCTTCACCTTTGGTATCTTTTGGGTCTTTTGACATACTGAGGTGGACGTGTGCAGGCATAAAATACTGTATCACCCTACCAGGGACACGTTAACATATAGACATGGAATGACCAGATGGGAACAAAGTCATGCTGATGAGTGACTGCTCATCCACTTTGCATAGTGCTGTACCTTTGGGTAGTAAGGTTCCCAAGGATGGGTGCCAATGTTGCCTGTCTGTGTATCTAGAAGCTGTATGTAAATAAGGCAGCCATATTGCCTAGGCAGTATAAGTGCAACAAAATGTAATTCCCTTCTGGTCCTTGCTTGTCTGTGATGTTCACAAATCAAAAGTGGTCCCTCAAAGATATACTTCCACAAGTTTGTCCTCTTCCTTTGCCACTTTTTTTACAATTAGACATCATTACCGCTTTGGCATGAAAAAATGTAGCTATCTTTAGGGGGAAGCAACAAGAAAATCACTAAGGAATATTAATGGATTAAAATAGCAGTAGGCGATAGCTAAAATAACACGACCAATCAAATCAAACTGCTCCTTTAAACAGGTCATATAGTGCTGGCAGCCTGTTTCACATTTGTTTCTCTCCTTGGTTTTTTTTGTTATTGTTGTTTCCAGTCCTCGGGGGTCAATAGCTCGGACACTCAGGTGCTGACTCTCTACAATGTGACGGAGGAGGAGAGCGGAGAGTATGTTTGTAAAGTGTCCAATTATATAGGAGAGGCCAGTCAGTCGGCCTGGCTGACAGTCATCAGACATGAGGCACAAGGTAACACCCCAGGAAGCATCTTGGCCCAGTCCTCCCCATATCACAGGCTTAAATAGTCAGGCAGGCAGGCAGAGACAGCCCGGACAGCCAGGCTGAAACAATCCAGAAACAGCCTGTGTGTTTCTCTCCTCCCTCATTCCCTTCTGCCTTGGTGTTTCTTGCTATACCATGGAAAATCCCCTGCAGAACAACAAACGCACATGTGGGTTTGAAGCCTTTAATTCCTGCTGTTTTTTTTGCCTTCTCTTTCTAGAAGGGCTTTGTCCTTTTCTCCTTTGTACTTCATCTCTCTCGCTCACAAACCTGTTTTATTTTTCTGGTGAAAACTTCTATTGATTTATGTTGCACAGGTCTCTTTCTTTGTCATTTGGGTTCAATTTTCTGATCCGGAATTCCACCAGAGGTCTCCAAGGCTAGAATTTGCATTGAAGGGGACTTAAAACATCCAGTGACTTCTAATGAGCTTTACTGGTATTTTGAAAATGTTTAGCTAAACTTCTGCTCTTGTCCCATAGGCTCAGTACCCTTAAACATTAGCTGTCAGTGGCATCTCTCTCCTAGAGAAGTGTCTGTAGTCCCTTGGTGGTCTTGTCACTTCAGATTCTTGCAGTCTTTTAATTGTTTAGACTTTGTAGATGTTTTAATTATTCCTTTCTTTAGACAGAAATGTAAATTGAGACCAAATTTTAACCGGGAATTTTGTGACCCAAGATTTGAACCCTCACTGTTGCAGTTTCAAGTCCATAGCCCCAACATGTTCATCATTTGTGTAATCTACCATAGTTTTTCACCTTGAATGACCAGCTGCATACTATTGTCAGCATAATGTCTATACCTATACCATGTAGAGCAAACCTATGAATGTGTGTAGCCCCAGTGATTACTTTTTTTTTTGTTTAGGAGTATAATCTGTGTTCCATTTGTCTTAGATTTCTTGGCAATGGATTTTGTAAGCCCATCCAAATATATAAAGACAAAACACGGCATGACCAGAGTGCATGTGTAAGACATCAAAATGATAAACACACAAAATACCTGTGATCTTTGAAGTTGCCAAGACCTCGTGCCTCTAAATTCATCTAACAGTGTTCCCAGTCCTGCCTTGAAAACCACTTATGTTAAGACCATGATGGATGAGCATATTCTTTCAGAGGTGTAGCCAGTGGCGTCCCCCATGCCTTTAACTTTTCTTTCTTACTGCCTTCACTCTGTCCTCAAACCCTGGTTTTCCGTGCGGGCCTGTGTACCTTCTGCGGGTGGATTTTCCATGTAGCCCATCTTGTGCATGTCAAGATGGGACTGGGACCGGGGGCGAGTGGTCCCTTCAGTGGTGACGGGTGTCAGCGTAGGGCAAACTGTCCGTTCTCCTCCTCCTGATCCTCTGTCCCGCTCCTCTTCTGGCAGGGTGCGGAAGGGTGCTACTGGAGGTCCCATCTCCGGGGTGGGAGTGGGGGGGGGAATACTGCCCCCTCCCCCCAGCCAGGAAACCTCTGAACTTTCAGCGCCTGCTCTTGTGGTGTTTTTTTTTTTTGTCGGTCTGCTGCCATTGTTTTCTTTGTAGACGGCTGGCCTTAACACAACGGACAAGGAAATGGAAGTCCTCCAACTGAAAAATGTCTCTTTTGATGACGCTGGGGAGTATACCTGCTTGGCGGGCAATTCTATCGGGTTCTCTCATCATACTGCATGGTTGACCGTTCTTAAAGGTATAAATGGTTCTTTTCCCTGTGCCCCCTTCTACTCTACAGCTTTTCCCTCTTTCCTGGTCTCTTCCACTTTGCTTCCTTCTGCAGAGGAGTGGGCTGCCCATTGCTTTAAGACTGTGAAGATATGGGAGGTTGAGTTAATTAAAAGATATTACATCATTCTAAATTAACTGTTATTTTCAATTCAACTTCATAGACATCCATTGACTTTAAGACAAGCTTCATTGCCTCTCTGCATTACAAAGAGCAGCAGTTGTATGCTACAGCAAATCCATAGACGGCATACTAGGATGTACCTTTCACTGCTCTCTAACAAGCAGGTAGATTGTTGAGGAACTCAGTTGCAATTCTCAGCATTGCAAGGCTGAGTGTAGAAAAAGGGGAAACATTTTTTAAGCATTAAGAAAACAGTGAATATAAGTCATTTTTGGAACCTGATCTCCTCCATGTTCAGTAGTGATGGGCAAGGAAGGCAGACCAGATTAGCTGGCATTAACCGGCCTTCCCCTCTCCCTCTGCTTTCCTGCCATGCTGTTCCCAGCCCATCTGTCCTGGATGGGTCTCCGTGGATGGGAACCATGCAGAGACAAGGCTCTTTTTCCCTCTGGGTATGATTTAATGAAAACACTGCAAAATCAAACACTCATCCTGCAGTAGTGCTTGAATCTGGAGGATGCTACGGGCTACCGGCAAGATTTGCATCTTTTAAGAGAAAGATTTCCCAATTCCAGCCCTTTGGATCCCACATGCCTGCTGCTTTTCGTTTAAGCTAAGGTCTCGTGGACTTAATTGACTCTAACTGAAAGTATAAGTGGCTTAATTGGAACAATATCCAGGCTTTTAGCTGCCAGAAAGTTGGGAGATTTCAAGTTGCACCACTAAAATGTTATGTTAAAAGGAAACCTCTCGGCACATTTAAGAGTTTAAAATAACTCAACAATTCAAATGAATCATATTAGTTCAGATAATCTTTCACTTTCCACTTGTTGATGTGGAGCAAAGCCCAGCAGGTGTGGGCATAGCAGGGAGCAGAATGGGGAATAACTGCCTAAGAACAGTTTACTATTATCGTTTTGTAGGAATTTACCTTCAGTTACGAGAACTGAAATCTCCAATGAAATTTGTTACAAACCTGGAAATGGATCGTTGTTTCCAGAAGGAGAACTGCACACCAGAGACGTTATCTTTTACAACTGAGTGTTTGATATTTTATGTGCTGGTTTCATTAAAAATGAAACATTTCTTCAAAGTGTTGATCTGGTTTTAAAAAGTTCATTTGGGTGGCTATTTTTGACAAACCCTGAAGAACCCATACAGTCTCTTTCTTTCCTGCTCTTCCTGTATGCTGGCATCTCTGCCCAGCTGATGCCACTTCACTATTTTGAAGAGGCACTCAGTTACTCTTCAGGTTTGGTGCTGATAATTTGCAGTCAGGAAATGAACTCTAACTTCTTGGTGGGAAATACCATTTCCTCATTTCCTAAATTATCAGCTGCTTGTCATTGAGCCTCCAGACACAAGAGGGTGCTATCTTGTGTTAATGGGTGTTATTGAGGGTCTCTTCTGGTTCTCTCTGCAAAGGAGGAAGGCTGAAATTGGACATTTTTGGTTAATTGCTACTCCTCATTTGGGAATGATGTCCAGTTATTTACATGTGAAAACCAACATTAAAAGTTCATGTTTAATGGCTTATTTGTTGGTTATGATACAATTTATGAGAGTTCTGCTTAAAGATCTCTTTACCATGATCAGTACTAACATTGCTGCAGAATCTAAGGGCATTTTCAGTACTCTGGGAGCTCTCTTGAAATGTAGCTAGAAAATGGTTTGACAGGAAATAACTGGATACAGTGTTCCATTTTTCGGAGAGCTGGGAGATCATGGGAAGGAAGTGGAAGGGTGTGGTTTAGGAAGTGGGGTTACTGTCAGTATTTGGAGTTTAGTCATATATAAACTGACACACAATTTGACACGTGGTTTATTTTTAATCCACAATCCAGATCTAATGATCACTAAGGTAAAAGGGTTTCTCTTCAACTAAAAATAAAATCTTGGGCAGTCTAGAATAAGATATTTAAGTGAATGTCTGTGAGCTTATCAACTTTAAAAACTTTAAAATACTTCAAGAAAGTTGTGTAGGCAAATTATGTGTAGATTAAGAAACTGTTTAATTGTGAATAAAATGACTTTTAGAAGTGCATATTCCAAGTCAAAATAGTCTTATCTTTGTGTGTGTGTGTGCGCATGAGGTCTTTCTTTTGTCTGATTTGCCACGTCTTCCCTTCAGTACACCTAAGTTTGTGGATGAGTTAATTGTGTGCTTGTCTCTGTGAGAGGCTGACAGTGTGAATTTCAGTGTGAATCTACAGTCCTGGCTCCTCATGTAAAATCATCTTTAGAGTTAGTAGTTGAATTGATTTAACTTGGAAATATGGAAAGGATGCCTGTGTTTTCGTTCACTCGTGTAATGATCCCAAGCATCTGAAATACAGTTTGCAAGGGCTTCTCCACTGCATTTGTCAGAATGGCCAGGCGTGTTGGAGTGTGTGATTGAGAACTTGTAGTTCAGCCGAGCGCTCATGAGTGCGCTCCTCATGTGCCATCGCTGTGATCACTGACCCTTGCCCCTGTGCCCAGCCATGCCCCCCTCTCCGGTGCCCAGCCAGACCTACCTGGAGGTGCTCATCTACTGCGTGGGTTTCTTCCTCATCTGCATCATGGTGGTCATCGCCATCATCTTCAAGATGAAGAGCACAGCCAAGAAGAGTGACTTCAATAGCCAGCTGGCTGTGCACAAGCTGGCTAAGAGCATCCCACTGCGCAGACAGGTAACAGAAAGTAGATAGGGGGTTTGGCACAATTACATCTCTCCCCTCATACCTTTCCTCTCTCCCCTCAGTGCCTCCCTGCCTTCTGCCACCTGGCTCTTCTCCAATACACAGTATACTGCAACTCACCAAAATGATGTGCTACTACTCTCTTCTGCATTCAAATTGGTTTCCCTTTCATAAGTGATGGGAATTCATTGCTGGTTTCCCTCAAAGCACAAACCAAAAGCAAGCAGGGATTGCCTAACTAGGTAGATCAAATGTTCCTGGCATTTAGACCTATTGATATCTAAACTTAAATTTCCAATTAATCGGAAGTGAACACCTCACAAAAAGGTGCAGCTTGTGCTTTATGTATAGGTGGTGAACAAAATAATGTACAAAAAAATGTCAGTGAAAAGTTGCAGTAGCCAATAGAGTCCGTAGGCACTGTGGCGTCGAGTCGACCAGTGTCTAAAACGCCAAAGGAGAGATGCAGCACCATTCTTCATGAGGAAGTCAGTTAATTTATTCCTAGTTGATAGAGTGCAACATGCTGTCTCTGGCATTGTTTCAGAATGTCCTGTTAGTACTCAGCCAGCACTTGATCTGGTGACTGAGAAGGCCATGACATATGGATAACAGTGTCATGTTCTTCATACCTTTGGGTAACCCCATGTGTTCTGTGTGGGGACGTAGTCATCTTGAAGACACCCATCTCAGCAGGAAAGTAATGCTGCTACATTGGTTGAAAATGATCACTTAGTACCTTTAAGTA
Source organism: Lepisosteus platostomus (assembly GCF_059453375.1). Lineage (NCBI taxonomy): Eukaryota > Metazoa > Chordata > Actinopteri > Semionotiformes > Lepisosteidae > Lepisosteus > Lepisosteus platostomus. The sequence goes on from NC_142613.1 coordinate 6,510,269, forward strand.
GCAATTAACATTGACTTTCCCTTGTAAGGGAGTTAGTGCACCTATTTAATACCTGGAAAATCAGCCCCACATTATTTCAGATCCACCAGACCCCTTCACTGTTGCAACCAAGCATTCAGTGCTGTTGAGTTCTTTAGGTTGGTGCCACTTGTCAAGAACATGGTATTGGATGATTTATCTGAAATATCACGTTTCTACTATGCTCTTTGGACCACTTGGTTCACAAATGTGCATTGCCAAAAGTAATGAGCAGTTGGTGTACTGTAGCTTGACTATGGTATCCCACTCTGTGGCGTTATCAACTGAAGATAAAAATGGATGTTTAAACCTCAGATTGAAATTTGCTGTTGTCTTTTTTGCACTTAAAATCAATGCAGTGATGCCCTGATCCTGGCAGATGGACTCTTGCTCTTAGCGGATAATGTCAGTCAGGCAGGGTATCCCTTTCTCTGTGCATCTCAGTCAAGATCGCTAATGTATCCCAGTGTCCCAACGGTCGCTTATCCCTCATTGATATTCCCCATGCGTTTCATGGGTGTGACCTAAACTGTACACTGACCTCCACTAAACCCGTCCCATTGAGGTAAATTGGAGGTGCCACGAACCTAAACCCTCAGTAACCGAAAGTCTTCAAACCATGACTGAAATATAATACAGAGTTATGCTCCCTTTTTGTTGTGGTGAAAGAGCCGTCTGTAATCAAAAGGTACCTACTCATCCCTCAGTTGGTCCTTTTCCTCTCCTTCCTAGTAAGAAGAACAGAAGATGGCTGTTTCATCTATCAGATTTACTTTGTTCTGTCTTTCACTTCCAGTCCTTTTGTCACCCGTTCTCTCGCTCTCGTCCCCCTCTGTCAGACAGTAACCGTGCTCTCTCTCTGCAGGTGTCAGTGGACTCCAGCTCCTCCTTCCACTCAGGGGTGATGTTGGTGCGCCCCTCTCGCTTGTCCTCGAGTGGGACGCCCATGCTGTCGGGGGTTTCGGAGTATGAACTGCCCCAGGACCCTCGCTGGGAGCTGTCCCGTGACAGGTACTCCCGACCAACCTGGGTTTGCGCACCACAGCTGCGCACTTAGAAGTGTCTTAGGAGTGACATACAAAGAGGCAGAGTGAATGGTGGCACGTGGACATGTAGATATGGAGATTGATAAAACACTCAAATGTTCTGCAGTGCGAAGTGACCACATCAATACTAATAAGAATGCACGGACATGCTTCCAGTACAAGGAATGTACAGGAATCCTCTTTTTTTAATGTGAAATATGCTAGATGGTTGGATGCAGACTCCCAGCTGCTTGCAGCCAAACTGCTTGCAAGCAAAAAGCATTAGGCTCTGTGAAAGAATGACTCTCTCATGCTACGTCTCCAACTTCTGGTGATTTCTGTTCACACTTTCTGACCTTTCTGTCCTGCAGGCTGGTCCTGGGCAAGCCCTTAGGCGAGGGCTGTTTTGGCCAGGTGGTGATGGGTGAGGCACTGGGCTTGGACAAGGAGAAGCCCAACAGAGTGACCAAAGTGGCTGTGAAGATGTTAAAGTGTGAGTGAGGGGAGGGGCTGGGACTGGGGGGTGTGTCCTTCTCTTAAGTATATGAACTCAGACCTATGCTTTTGAGGATTGTGAATTACAGTGATTTCTATCCAGTTGGCTTGACATTTTCATCATCATTTCAATACATTGAAAATGGTCAATTGCAAAAGTAAAGCCATGGGGATTAAAATGCATTGCATTTTTTGAAAGATTGTTGGCATTGGTCTTTACAGAACTCATCGATTGTATTGGCATATGAAACTGCAGTATTTCATATGAGATATGTACTGCATATGAGAAGTTGATGGGGTAAAGTTTCCAATCTCTAGGGGAAAAAGTATCCGAAACACTTTCTTCCAAGAAATTCTAAGTTTAGAATAGCCTTCTAGGAATGCATCTAATTTTGCATAATATAGCCCCATCTACTCCGATGTATCTGAATACTTGAATCAGATCCCATCCCAGGCATTGACAAGGTCAACCCTATGGACTTCTTTAGAATGAACAGTAAAATGTGAGTTAATGGACACACGTCAAGGGGAAATGCATTTAAACCTGACAACAAAAGGCTTCTGGATGAGATCCTTGGATAAATTAGCTACTAAAAACAAAATTGACTAGATATGCTGAAGTGGCCCCTCTGATTAATAACCTTTCTTCTTCTAACACTGAAAATATAATTTCTGTAATAAAGGCCTTTTGTCTGCATTGTATTTTCATTCAAAGTCCCAGAAATGGTAGCTCACATTGGCCGTCTCTTTCCTTCTAGCCGATGCAACTGAGAAGGATCTGTCAGACCTGATCTCAGAGATGGAGATGATGAAGATAATTGGCAAGCACAAGAACATCATCAACCTGCTGGGTGCCTGCACACAAGATGGTGAGAGGGTGTGGGAGGGAAATAGAAATGGAAAAATAGACCAGCTTTCAGGGAGTGCAATGATATGATCAGTTCCTGATCTTTTGCTTTTTATTCTAAAACAAGTTACATATCTGTGCCAGCTATTTAACTGGGATCTCAGGTGGAAAAATAGTCAGCCCTCCTGGAATCGTGTTCCAGATTCCTGCTATAGAGGGATGAAACCATATCTAAGAGAGCGACTGCAAAATTGAGACGCATGAGCAGAAATGGGCTAGAGGTACAGGTAGGAGAGAAGACAGGAGGAGGAAATGGAAAGAGGGATGTGACAGAAACCAAAGAGTTGGGAAGAAAAATGAAGATAGAGAGGATAAAGCAGACGTTCAAGGAGGTAGCTGCGTTAGCATGTGTAGGTTGCAAAGGAACAAGTAAAGATTTATTCCATGCTGAAAAGAAAAGATACAATGCATAGGCTGTGGAGACTACCTGAAGGCTCCATAGCTAAAACATTCATTTTCTTTTCAGCATGGAATAAACCTTTACCTGTTCCTTTAAAGCAGAAGAAGCAGAGCTTGAGCTGTATATAGCTGACAAGCAGATTGGAAGCGGTGTGTGGAGAAGTTATTGTGGGGGTTAGGGGGGTTCCCCTGTGAAGGAACAGCAAGGCTTTTGGACAGCACCTCTAGATGTTATTTGCCAGTCTAAGTGTCACTCTCATTCTCTTTAGTGTAATTTTTTAATTGGGAACAATAGCTTGCTAGACATTTGAAAACGGGAACATCAGTTTTCAGCAAACCCTCTCAGTTCCATACAAAGACACCAAGAAGAAGTGACAGGAGACAGAAAAGGGGCACCATGAAAGATAAAGTGGTCTAGAACAGGAGTTGAAAACAAGCAAATGGAACTTTAGAAAACAGTGAAATATTTTATCTGAATTGGTGTGCTAATATGGGTCTTGGAACTCGTAGTCTGAGATGGCTGCAGCTGTTACAAAAGTTGCACTATCTTTCAAACGTTCATTGACAGTCATTGGCAGTGCTGTATGTCTTGTAAAAACATTAGCTTCTGGCAGTGCCGCTCTCCCTTGGTTGTGTGTATTAGATCTGCTGAAAGACGTGAAAGCTGGGTTATTGCTTCAGCTGTTTCCTAATGGTTATGCACCTTACTGCCTGTTGAACTCATCGAGTTCCTCAGAAAGGGCCCTTTTCTTTTAAACATTTAATTTAAAGCACTGGTTTCTCTAGTCTGAACCTGCTGATCGCACTTCTGCCTGGTACAAGGCTTCTGTAATTGGATTTAACGATTGACTGCCTCAAAAGGTGAAATAAGAAATCGCCCTGGGGTACTGTTGGAGGGAGGGGGAGGTGTTTTTGTCCTCAGCGCAAAGTTAAAACATTTCCTGTTAACTTTTATGTTAACTGTGTCACCTGCTTTTAGAATAACAAATTCCTATTCATTTATTACTGGTGCTGCAATTGCCACTAATCTAGCAGAGCCGAGGATCAACAAAAGCACCGTGTCCCTTTGAGACCGATTTTCATAAAGCTGGGCCCTTTTTCTCCTCTGTAAACCGTTCACCTCCATGCTGTCTGTGGTTGATGTTATACAATCCTTTTACAGTCTTTAACTTAAGAGGCTGGTGTTCCTCTTGTAAAGAACTGTAGAATGATAAAAGTGCAGGAGAATGCAACCCTGAGAATTGAAATGGCAGTGGAAAACCAACGTAAAGCTATCTTTTACCACGTTGTAACGTTGGTACTCTGCATCTCTTTCCGCCCTCCTGTCCAGGTCCTCTGTATGTCATCGTGGAGTACGCCTCCAAGGGCAATCTGCGCGAGTACCTGCGGGCACGACGCCCCCCTGGCATGGAGTATTGCTATAACCCAGACCAGGTACCTGTGGAGCACATGTCCATCAAGGATCTGGTCTCATGTGCCTACCAGGTGGCCCGGGGCATGGAGTACCTTTCTTCCAAGAAGGTGAGACATTTTAACCCCACCCACGCTCCTGCTTGTGTTACAACTGGTTTTCCCCTCTTGTATATCTTATCAGCAAAGGATGATCCTAAAGTCATGGAGCGCCTGAACCTCTAATTTTGTCCTTAAGCTGTGTTGCGTACCACATCTACTGTTCATGGTGGGTCAACACATTCAGTTCAACATCTAGTGTCCAGGTTCATCTTTATGTTTCAGGGGTTTAAAACATACAGGGTTTCATGCAAACAGGCCCTGGAGACCAGCACAGGGCATTCTTAAACGTGTGCTTCTTAAAGGGGTAAGAAGTGTCACAGAGTGGCTCCCTACTAAGATCATGACTCAGCTTAAACTTCCTAGAGTTAAGAGTGGCAGAGAACTTAGAAAATATAGTAAATATTATTAGTAATAATATTATAGTATTATATTAAAAAAAGTGTTTGAGTCCTGTTAGAGTGACTTAACAGAAATGTGAAGTGACCTTGCAGATCATGTAAATGTACTGTAGTACACTGCAGGCATGCCCTGTGCGAGCAGTAGAGCTGATCCAAGTGGTGTCTTCCAGTGTATTCACAGGGACCTGGCAGCCCGAAACGTCCTGGTCACAGAAGACAACGTAATGAAGATTGCGGACTTTGGCCTGGCACGAGATATCCACCACATTGACTACTACAAGAAGACCACTAATGTGAGTACTGCTAGACCATGCCAATTGCTTTGAAAGCTTCTGTTAAAGAAAGGAATCCTCCACATCATAACTCCTTGGCTCTGGATTTCAAGGGTAACTAGGTCAATGGAGTTATCTTGTGTTCTTTGCAAATTAGCTCTTTATTATATGATTGGCATCCTTTAACAACTTAATTGAAACACCTAAGCCCTTTATTTTCCCAGGTTCTATGGTATTAAACATTTAAAAATTCTTATTAATTATGCTGGGTCATGTCCTTCAAGGGCAAGACTTCATTCTCCTGTTACCCCTTTGCTCAGTTGTCCTGTATAAGACATCTGTCAAACTCATCCCATTGTTGATAAAGGTCTAATCAAACGGTTATTTTGAGAAGCGTTAGTGTGACCCAAGCTAACCCGTGCGTTGGATGGGTGTGATTTCAAAGCAGGCTTTCTCCATCTTCACATCCTGGCAGACAGAATGCTTAACTGTTAGCTGGATAAGAGCACATCAGACGCAGAGGACAGGAGATGACAAACCCTGTTCGAATGTAAAACACTTTTTAAAATATAAAACAATAGATTTGGCTGCTTCACTGAGTAATGGACGAGCTCTCTTTCCCTGTAGGGTCGCTTGCCAGTGAAGTGGATGGCTCCAGAAGCCTTATTTGACAGGATATACACACACCAGAGTGACGTGTGAGTATGGTACCAACGGTCTTTGTTTCATTTCTCGTTCACAATTTAGCAGCTCCCCTCACCACCAACACCCCCCCCTCTGCAGTAAAAGGGGGTTGTTCACCTCTCTGAGAAGTTGACTTGAGATTTGGGCTGGTTGTGGACAATGTAACTGTGCAGCTGTGCATACAGGTTAATGATCTGGGTAATTAAAAGGAATCGTGTACCAGATTGCAGATGGTGTGGCTTAGTCCAATAGTAAGAGTGGGTCTATTTTGCAGGTGGTCCTTTGGCGTACTTCTCTGGGAGATCTTCACCTTGGGAGGCTCACCGTACCCTGGGGTTCCAGTGGAGGAGCTCTTTAAGCTGTTAAAGGAGGGGCACCGCATGGATAAACCCTCCACCTGTACCCATGAATTGTAAGCCCTGGCTAGGCGACTGTTTATTACAATTATCTTCCCCTCTAAAAATGAGAAGGATAGTATTATGTAGCTGACAAACTTTTCTGCATTATGATCATAATCAGACAGTGAAAGTATTACTGCACGTAGATCTGGTATAAAAATGGATAAGAGCCCTGCCTGTCAATGCTGTGTGCACAGGTACATGATGATGAGGGACTGCTGGCATGCTGTGCCCTCCCAGAGGCCCACCTTCAAACAGCTGGTTGAGGACCTGGATCGCACCCTAGCCATGACTTCCAACCAGGTGAGTGAAGACCTTGCCCCAGCCACCAACCATGTGCCAGAACACAGCTCCCCATGCACAGAAGGCTGGTGCACAATAATGAGATGTTGGATAACAAGGAGCAAACTAGTCAGAAATTGTTCATTTAGCAATAATAAGGAAGATTAGCTGAAAGGTCTCCACTGGATTGTAATTAAATTCTAAAAGTGACAACACATAGTACCATACTGTACAAGCCTGTAACAAAACAATCTACACTAGGGGCTGTCAACTCCTGGTTCTGCAGGGCCTATAGCTTATGTCTTACCTGTCCAGTTCCACTGATTTAAATTAATGGATCCCTTTAACAGATTTCCCCAGTTTTGGTTGTGTGGTTGGCTTGCTGTGTAGCACAATTGAATACCACCGGCCCGTGTTTTTACATGAACCCATTGCAAACCAATCTCATGTTTTAGCACAGTGCTGTAATTTGTGCAATGTAAAGACATGTGGGATTTAAAGATGGAGATGCACTGTCTCACCTGTCTGCCCCTTCTCTCTGACAGGAGTACCTGGATCTCTCGGTGCCTCTGGACCAGTACTCCCCCAGCTACCCAGACACCCGCAGCTCCACCTGCTCCTCCGGTGAGGATTCAGTCTTCTCCCACGAGGGTGGGGCTGAGGAGCCCTGCCTGCCCAAATTCCCCCCCCACCCCAATGGAGTGGCCTTCAAGAAACGCTGACCTTCCTACAATCTCCCTCTCCTTCCCATCTCCTGTCCGGCTGTGCTGTCTGACAGACTGAGAGACAAAAAGAGCTCAGCTTTTATCTCGCCCTGTCCTGGGCTTCCTCTTGTAGGTACTGAAGTGGGAGGGACATGATTTTTGGATTTTAACGTTTTACATGTTTGAACACAGAGGTACAGGATCGTGAACCGTTTCAAAATCTGCAGTTGGGGTCAGCGCGTCTCTGGGGCTTGGTGCGGACTGTTCAGAGCTGAAGGACTGCCCTGGTGGATTTGAAAGGCTCATTCACACCGCTGTCCCTCAGCTGTGCGCTTTCTTTTTCTGGGAGATTTGAGGGAGAAGGGGGGAGCACCTTTTGGACTGAAAATAAAATGCAAGATACTTGCGGATCTCAGCAAGGTGCGGAGAAAAGATTGATTTTTTTTTCCAATGCTGTGTTTTTCTAATAAAGAGATAAGTTTGGCTTTGCAAACCAAATCTGTAATGTAATCTATCTGCAAGGAAATGGCCAAACTTTTTTTTTTTGCTTTTGCAGATGATCAGTGCATTCCAGAGACATGCCATTTTGTAAATATAGTTAGAAATGTATAAATATGAATATATATTTACACTGTACCCTGTTTATTATTCATTTTGTACAAGGTTGGTAATGCTTTTAACCTGTTTTGGAATATTGTCTGGGTGGGAGAGGGGAGCTGGGAGGAATGGTGACTGAGTTGTCATGTGATAAAACTGCTAATCTTATATTGATGAATTATAATGATGAACTGGCCAGTTGTTTGGGGCTCTGCTTTTGCCCTGCACGAACCACAGCTCAAATACAAATGTCTTTAATTTCTTTTTGCCTCTCTTTGTTTGCTGACTGGTAACCAAAGGACATTTTGTACTGTTGTTTGCATTAGGTTTCCTGGGGTCATGTCTTCTCACATAGTGCACAGAACAGTCCACTGGAGACTAAATGGAGGTAGTTTTCAGCCCATTGTATTGTGGCTGGCTGGGATCCAGGCAAGTGGTTATTCTCTGGTTAAGGTGAAAAGATTTCTCAGCTGGTAGAATTGAAGTTTTGAAGCTCAATACTGCTGTGGACTTCGAGGGAATCCCCCCCACATACATATACAAGGTGCAAGGAGGAACAGCAGGAAAACCCATGATCTAATAAATAGGCGTTTTATTCTGCTCTTCTTTTGTCACAATAAAATATTTAAAGGCAGGTTGGGTGGCTGCAAGGGTCAGCTGAAATGGGAATAGTAATGAGACCATTGATATGGGACTGTGTGTAGTTCCTTTAAACCAGGGGTGTGCATTCCTGGGCCTGGAGAGCGATTGTGTCTTCTTTAGGTTTTCACTCCTGCTTAAAACTGGCTTACTGTGACCATCTTCACTTCTCCCAGATCTTCATGTGCTCTGAAGGGATCTCCTAAACCTGCGGTTGCACCAGCTCTCCAGGACCAGGATTGGACAGGCCTGCTTTGAAACTTGAAACGTTGTGATCAGGAGAACTTAAAAAGAAAACGCTTTTCAATGTAGAAATAACCAGCTGTAGCAGCCACTTCCTAGACCCCCAGAGTATATAATTACCCCCCCACCCCCCACCCCCTCCTTCCTACTGGAATTGGGTGTTGCCTTTGCCATGGAAGACCATGTGAAGGAAGGTGTGAGCTCAACAAGAAGAAACTGTTAAATGGGGACCAAGCTTACTGTTATTTGTTCATTTCAAATTAAAACTGAAAAATGTTGGAGAAGCATCGATTTTAAGTGTGTCTATATATACAAAATCTCAATGGCCAGGTTTATTTTTAACCACATGTCTGGAGGTCTTAAACTTTTAGGTTAATGTCAAAATTAATTTATATCCTAGCATAAATGCAAATGACCAAAGACAGTTTGTCATCAAGATATACCTTTTACTCACACAACCTATATGCACACACCTGGCATCTTTACGGATTACAATAAATAACGTTTTATTTAATAAAACAAAAGCCTGCACTATGTAAGCACTTAATAAACAGGGCCATCAATTCTTGCCTTGCCACTTGTTTGCAGTGTAAATCATGGTTTACAGAGAACAACTGGTGGCAGTTTCAATCCCTTCTCCATTTAGCGCAGGTTACAGGGGGCGATTAAATATGATAATGTAGGGCTGACATCAGAAGAAATATCTGTGCCTGCAAACAGGCAGGTAATTTATAGTTGGGGGGTGTGGCTTTGCACTGGCATCAGCCAATCAATCTGCTCCCCATACCTGATTGCCTTCCTGCTGTCAAGTGCTTCATCACTCGGAATATAGGACAACATTCCTTAGGAATACAGAAGAACAGGTACTATGGTTGACAGTGCTTGGATAAAGCTTTACCCGAGATGAGTTTTTGTATGCATATCTGTAAATCCATAAGAGAAAAGCAACCACAAATGGTTTAGTGCAGTGGTTCTCTTAAGTTCTATGGTCCGCGGACCACTTACACCAAGTCACAGATGTGGTGGGCCGCCTATGCCTACGTCCACTTCTTACCCTGTAAAAAGCATCACCTGTTAATGTAATAATATTAATATTGAATTCAATTTTTTATGAAAGTACTGATATTTTTACAAACACAATTGCATATTTTGCAAATGTTTTTATTACTTAAAAAGTTAATGTGAAGAATGGAGCTGCTTAGACTTGCTTTAAGAAAGTTGACTAGGTCAGCCCCCTGACCACCTGGCGCATGCTTGCGGACCACCAGTGGTCCACGGACCACACTTTGAGAACCACTGGTTTAGTGTATTTGTTTTCCCCTTCATCGAGTAGATGAAAACTGTGATCAATCTGACAGTTTCAAGATTTCAGTATATTGCATTTGGACAGACATTCACAGAACAGAATTTATTATTCCAAAATCATGATGGTGCTCCAGAAAACAAAATTATGGACTGTTTGTTTTGCTGTAGTTTCGTTAAGGCAATTTGTTACTAATGTCATGTAAACTAAAGTTTGTATACACTAACGGATTAGTTTTCATCAGCTCCTAAGCATTAAGTGTTGCTTCTGTTATTGAACGTCTGTTGTTTTAGTTAGACCAGAAAATGAACAGAAGACGTTTCCATGATTTCACAAAGACAGAAGTTGGAAAAAGTGAAGGTTCATACACAAAAAGGAAACAAGCTAAGTAAACTGGTTAACATTTATGTTAATGTAAAATAGCATTTGATCATCCAGGCAACATGACCTAGTCTTCCATAAGAAGACTTTCTGCAAAGGAATACAACCAAGTACAACCTAGGGGAATCTCTGTAATATAGGGCATTGTGAATAAAGGGCCTAATGTTAGATGCAGAAAGACAGTCAAAGGGTTTACAGAGAGAAAATACACCCTCCCCCCAAAAAAATGACAAAAATGTCAAAAGGTGTTTTATAGAGAAGCACTTGAACAAAAAGTACAATACTTAGGATATCAATCAATGAACTGGAAAGTGGGAGTTTAATCAATGACTTGTTTTGGGCCATTTCGATGAGCATGTTCTGCTTCTGTTTTTTTTTACAGTAAAATGTTATTTATACGACAAACAAATTGATAGATGTGACATCTGCCTGATTCCCCCTGCCATTAATGGGCCCATATAAACAATCAATGAACCAGAGAGACCCTATTTTATTACCAGTTAATGGTGTGTGTTGTGAACTGGGTGGCACAATTAAGCAGTCCGTATTATTACCCTCGACAGATGGCCAGGCTGGGATTGCGAGAGGCAGGGGGCTTTGGATAGCGGTCTGTGCTAAAAGAAATATGCTTGTATATTTAGTGACCAGGCAGAGGGTTCCAACTATAAGATGAAATTGAGATTCACTGGGTCTTAGTTTTGTAAGGACTGAATTGCTAAAAAACAAAGGTTGTGGAAGCAGGAGCCTTTTTAGCTTGTCTTGCTCACTTGGTTACTTAAGCAGCACCTAACTTATCCAAGGATCTGTTTTTTGAGAGATCAAATAGCTATATATTTGTTAGTATTGCTGGTCAATGTACCTTTCATTAAGCAGTGCTTTGACTTTTTTACCTTGGTTTTAACATCCGAAGCCTGAGGTCATGATGTGGGGATTTCCACATGCTTTTGGGTGATGAGTGAGTGAAGTCTGGGGTTCCCACACCTTCTAGAGAGCAACACAGCTGATGGTTTGTGTTGCAGCTGGGCTCTCAAGTTCTACAATTGAAACCGTAATTGGCTTCAGTTAGGTAATCTGGAATGAAAACCAGCAACTGTGTGCTCCTCCAGGATTAGACAACCCTTAGGAACCCTTGAATTAGAGCACATGCCTTACCTGCATTTTAATACTATTGCTCAAGACGCCTCCATTGAGCCAATTGAATCCTCAGGCCCGATGGAGATGTGTACAGTACCCTCAGTCCCGATATCCCCAATCACTCTTCTTCAAATCAGGCTTCTATCCAGGGGTACAATTTCCTGATAAGCATTAGATTGCCCGGATGTTTCAAAGAGTGGAAATCTGTATCAGCAATTAATATTCTGGAAGCAAACAAACATCTTGCAGGCTAAGTGGTAGATAGAGAGCAATTTCCTACAAGGAACAAGCAAACATTAATTCCACACTGAAAGGTAAAGAAAGTAGGTTTCAGCTGTGGAGCCTTCTCCAGGTGTGACTGAAGAAGACAATACAGCTGAAATGTACTGTTTCTTTGCTTTGCCTTTTGCCTTGGCATGGCCTGAACCCTTACTTGTTCATTGGATGCTTAATCATCCTGCTGCAGCTCCCTACTCCAACATCTTCAGAAAAGTTTCTACATTTATTCCAGCGCCTTCAAGGACAACTTACTTGTTTTCCGTTGGGTTTCTTGGCTTCACCGTGAGACAACAAAACAGGGACCTGAGAGCTACAAACAAAAACAGTTGCTCAAATTTTATTACAATTGTATCTGGGCGGTTGCATGGAAAATAATTCCCAACATATTTGACGGTGTGTGACCATATTCTTAAGCACTTTTCAAGTCAGTCATTTTGCATCTCTTCATTTAACTAGACAATACTAGATTATACATACCTAGAGCCTAAAATCTACAGTTTATATTGGGACTTATTAGTCACTAGAATGTGAATTTAATAAGTTTATAAAATATTTGCAGTAAATACATTTTACAGTTATCTCCATCAAAACTACTGATCCTCGATCAGATGCCTTCCTTTCTTTTAAAGCCCTTACATCTGTCCCCACTAAAATTCGATGCTGGTTTGGTCTCTACAAACCTATGCCATTACGTCCTTCGGTAGCTGGTTCTTTTCGTTGTCAATTGGGCATTTTGCTTGTCAAGTTTGGTGATGTCTGTGGCAAACCAGACCTTTATTTTGAAAAAAGAAACACAATTGCTGGGAACAAAGACTTGTATTAATTCACCTTTAAACAAAACAGCCTTTTGAGTTTCTGACAGTAGGATCTTCACTGTGCCTTGCTGTTTTAAGCGAAAATGATTAAATAAATCTCTAGACTTTCTTTAAGAGAGTGTGGTCACCTTTCATGGAGTGAGTTGTAAGCTACTCCAACATGAAGGACAGAAAGTGGCTTCCGCCGTCTCGGTGAGCTCTCGCACACCACGCTGTATTTTGGCTGTCGTCAGCGCTGACAGATGACCTGCCCTTCACATGGCTTCTTACTTTGGAAAAAGGTGACGCATTGTCACTCCGATATTCCTGAATTATTATTCTACACCAGGGAAAGGGGGGACGCCTGCTGATTAAAGCGGACGAAGAAAAGAGCAGTGACATCAGCCTGTTTGTTGTGCGTCCTGTCTGTCATTTAGCAATTGAATAGGTTATTTATGGGAATGAATGAGGGAACAGTGCCCCAGCCTTGAGTATGAAAAAGGCTGCCAAGGCACTCAGGGAGTACATGGGAACAAAGAAGCAGGAGGATGAATGAACTCATGAATAACAATCAATTGAGTTCCCATCTGGTGGGGAACTGCCTAGTCTTAAAAGCTTAAAATTTGCCACAACCTTTATAGCAGGAATGGTCGGGCTTTCTAGTCGGCCACTTGCTTTAAATTAGTTTTTTGCCCTTCCTGTCTTCTGCTATAGTATTCAGGTGTAACCAGCACCTTAATTGTTACATCAATCCTGTTGGTTATCAATTAAAGAAATAGGGAGCTGGCTGATGCAAAACGTTGCAATGGAGTGTATTGGAAAGGCCGTAGTTTGAGTGTCTCTGCCCCATGAGTAGAATCGGTGTGAGATGGTTGTGTTGAACACTTTAAATTAGGTTAAATGCATCAATTTAAGGAGAACAATTATGGATGAATTCACACTACAGGAAATAATGGAGCAAAAACATATTTAAACTCTCCTGGCGTGAATAGGAAAAAAGTCTCCAACTCATGCGTTCAGGTTTTATTATTTCATTATCATTCTGATTAAAACAGGATTTTGTTTTTATTTTTGGTTTTATTACTAAAACTACATCTTTCCCTGTGATGAAAAAAGACAAATCATCTAGACATGAGATTAAAATGTACAAGAAGCAGTTAAAATAGAGAGTATGGCAAGATTACCTGTCCTTTTAATTGTATTTTTACAGTGTTCAAATGTATCTTGGCAACATAACAGCTTGGCTACTGGCGATGCCTCACAGCCACTGGGTTTCGTTCTGATCCTCTGAGCCAGCCCGTTTGGAGTTTTCACGCTGTCCTTACGGTTGTATAGGATTCTGCCATGTGCTCTAGTTTCCTCCTACCTTTTAAAGACTTGGAAAGCAAGATTGGTTGGCTACTTTAAATTGTCCATCCATGATCTGATCCCAGGTTCTCATCCTTACCCTACCCTATAAACCATGTCTCTGATGTCTCTCTCCCCTATTTTCAGGATTGAGTGGAGGTGAATATACAGTATATTTTAATACCTGTGCAGTTATTTTGCTGATCTTTTGCTTGTTCTTATGCTTTCTCCAGCAACAATGAAAAAGAATGCTCTTGAAATGGTTCCCCCATTGTGTCTGTGAGGAAGGATGTCAGTGTTACTCAGGAAAAGCATTGAGCCTTTGAGCTGAAGCATCAGCTGTGCATTCACACAGACTACAATTCTGGTGATCACCTTGGAAAGTTACATTTCTTAAATGATTTAACAAAGTAATCTACTGATACAAAAAAATGAAAGATTTAGCAGTACTGTTGTTAGACAGCCCTCAACAGCTGACTTGCTAAAACAACATATGTTGCCCCTTTAAATTTGATTGAAATCTTATTGAAATCAACCCTTCTTCTCCCAGGTGCCCATGTCTAAGATATGGAAGCCATGCAGACACGCAGCTCTGACAGATGCCCACATTGGGAATGTGCTCAGTGAGGTGTGACTGACAGGGGGTGTCATTGTGGGGTGTCAGTGTGGGGCGGGGGCCATCAGTCACAGTCCTGTCACAGGTTCCAAAATGTTGTAAATACAGTACTGTAGAAAACTACAGAACAATCAGATCCTTGGCTTCAGTATACCATTCAATCACGTATTGAAATTTCTGCTAGGTAAAAAATGTATACTTCATTCATGTAAAAGAGAAACTTCTGTACATTACATCTGTGTATAATAGACAGTAGGCCAAGACCCCCCTAAGTGTTAACACAGTCCTCAAAAATATATTGGAAGCACATTAGAGGATAAAAAAAATAGCTAACAGTAAAGACACCCTCTTCTTTTAATTTTTCTCATTTGGCTTTTTTGAGTATAAATTTAAATGCGATAGAGATTTTAAAGCCATCACAAATTACCTCTTTCACCTCATGTGCTTTGAATTGTGCTAATGCTGCACTATTGTAGTTATCCTACGGGCACAGTAGCTCGTATACCATAAATCAAGGTTTCATAAAGACAAACTGAATCAGATACACGATAATGCAATAATCTGGCCAGGAGGGCTCATAAAAAAGATTTTTTGTTTGTCTTTTATAGGCCATCAATAAATGAAAGCAGTAATTGATTAGAAAGCAGAGAGGGGGATATCGTAGGTGGCTCTGATTTATAAAAGGCAAAGGGAAAACTGCACAGTAAATACTGTACTTACTTACATTCATAGAACAGCTTTCTTCTGGCTTTTCATTTAGTTAACTCATTCTCTTCTTCATTCGTGTCTTTTCATGTCTTTAGCTTCACATCTTTAAATCGCAAAAGATTAACTGAGGGGCTTGATCTTAGTTTCTCTCTGTCGAATGAGTTTCTTGCCTGTGGTAGGTCAAGTCTGCGTAGAAATGTTGTAATTAACAGTTTGGAAAGAGTTTTTTCATGTCTAGCCTGTGATTTGTCTGAGGGTATACTTTTTTTTAAAGAAATATCTGCTTTATGAATTGTACCGAAGGTTTGATTTAAAAAAATGTTTGCGATAAATGTGTAACTATTGAAAAATCACCCGACACAAACTGCAACCTCATTCTTTAGATATTTCTAAAGAAGTGTACATAAAGAAATTAAAACAAGCTGCGTTCTATTTTATTTTCAAAGCAGGTTTTTTTTCTTTTTAGAGTAATTCTATGCATTTATAAAAGGGAACACAGCTTCCCTTCCCTTCCCTTCCCACAGTCCTTCATACAGCGTGTCTTGTACGTACCATGTTTCCTGGTGTTTTGTACTAGTGTATTAATGTATAACATCGTATTTTATTTGCTAATCAAGCTGATAAGATAAGATCTAAGAGCTTTAATATGGGTTTTGTGTATGGCTTGTCTACGTTACTGTTATGCTGTTACAAGGGTTGTCATGGGAAGCCAAACTGCTTCAAAATTGGCCATTCCAGACCTAAGAAACAAGTCTGAAACTGTGTTGGGCTTGTCTGGAATGACAGTATTATTTGGTTGTATCTCACACCTTGTCATGACACATTGCCTGCAGATTCCTCACATGAGCTCCTCAGTGGATACTGTGTGTGAGTGACTCTTATAATGCTTCCCTGCTTTTAATTGGGCTTTTAAAAGGTGCCATGATTAGAAAAAAAAAGGTATCTTGTTTTGTGACGTTTGTAGAATTGATCATTTTTGACTGATTGAATGAGAGAATGATTGGTTTGTGTGGATTGGACTTCCAATACTACACTTTTATGTACCAAACTCCCAATTAAAATATCAAAGATTTTTCTTCTTTTTCAAAACCACTCCAGAGCTCCAGTACCAGGACAGCCCTCGGAATGAACTCTCAGCTATAAATCACAGCAGATCTGCTGCGCTGATGGTGACCAACACGATGACTTCTCTCTGCCTTCTGCAGGTGTTTCATTCCCCCGTGAGAATAATCATCAATCAGATGGAACCATCAGGAAACCCCTAGGCATCAGAGTCTGGGCTAGGCCCTGTCTGTTTGTTAAGACACAAGGCTCATTAGCAGAGTGAGGAGTGTCTGTGATATTTGTGTATGTGGGGGAAATTCTACAGAGCTATCTTTCAAGAGTTCAGAAGAAAGGTTTTAGTGCACTAACATCTAGCCTGCTGTTGTGCATTAAGGTTGCAATCAATAAACAAGATAAGCATATACCATTAGATACCCACCACTGAGTACATTAGTATACCTAATGGATTGAGTCAGCTGGGGCCTTAATGTTGGTCAGATTACAGCAGCTGCATGACAGATTACAGGAACGAAATTTGTACACATTTGACAAGCCTAATTAACTATCTGACAAGAAATTAGCCACAGACAAATTAAGACAGCTAGTTCCATCTCTCTGTTTTACAAACAGTGTAAATAATTGACGCAGGTCTCAACCTAATAGAACATGTTCAGCAGTCCAGCATCACACTCCATGATGTCAACAGGGAAAATAAAATCACAGATTTTGATTTCCTTTTTGTTGTGTATGTCAGCATAATAAGTTTGAAACTAACCTTTTAATCATGAATATGGTGATATTTTAAACAGTTTTCAGCATTAATGTAAAAGGAAACAAATGAATGGTGTTTTCACCTCCTTGCAACCTGTGTTGAGCATACCGAAGCAGTTAAATCCCAATTCTCCAGATTGCTCTTTAGTTTTTGTAGGCCTCATTGTGCACCAAAAATTAACAAATAAAACCAAACATAAATTTAAACTTTGAATAGAAATTGTGATTTCGAAGGGCATTGTCAACATGCTTTCATTTTCCTTCAGTTCAGTTTTCTCCAATTCAGCATAAAAAATCACGTGAGGACATAAGTGCTTTCATGTACAAGATTGTTAGATACAGCCTACCAGTTGGAGATATCATGATAAGAAGACAAGTCTAACATGTATGAAGGTTTCTGGGTTTTATTACAGATACTTGCAGAACTGCATTTTGGCATTTTCTTAGATTATTAGGATTGAAGTGGATTTGGGAATGGGGTAGCTCTGCAGATGAAGAACAGTTGTCATGAGATTGTACTCTCTAGCCTGCATGGAACTCCTCCATAATTCTGTCTTTTGCAAATTAACTGATATGAAAGGAAAAAGTATATTTTATTTTTTCTATAACAATGAGAATTTATCTTGTTTCATGGGGAAAGTTACCTTAAACTTGATCAAGAGACCAATAGCATTTGGAAATAGTCTCAAAATGCTTTTTTGAAAAAATATTTGTGGGTTTCAAGGCAGGTAAGCAGGCTTATTTCTTTTTTCCAGAAGGTAATACAAACACAAACATCTGTTCTACATTTTTTCAGATGTAGAACTTCTGTCTCATAACTACACTGACTCATCCCTACAGTCCTAATCCAAACCATTGAACCATGGAGCTATGTAGCTCTGTTTTTTGTCATTGTTTGAGACTTTACGATTTAGCCTATAAAATGATATATTGTTGCCCAAGATCAGTCACTCATAGTTTTTCTGACATTTTTATATATTTCTTCCTTTATTCAGTAGCAGAGTATAACCTTGCTAAAATTCAATTCAAAATGTATTTAATCTTGATTTATTTTATTATTGGAATCTAATATGCTTGGTGATCCATCTGTCTATTTTCGAACCGCTTTGTCTACTACAGAGTTGCAGGGGACATTGGAATTGCAGCAAGCAATGGGTGCAAGGTGGAATACACACCTTTGCTAAATGGGATCCCAGTCCATTACAGGGCACACAGAAAGACAAACCAGCATCACATCCGGGCCAATTTTTCCCAGAAACCGATTAACCTACCAGTATGTTTTTGGACTGTAAGGGGAAACCCACACAAACATCACCCATATAACACCCCAGGAATTGAACCCAAGACCCCAGTGCTGGGAGTCAGCAGTGGTAACCGCTGTGCTGCCCTCTACTGTACATGCTGATATCGAGAATGTATCTTAAATCTCACTTTTCTCTCGGTTTGTGCAGTTAAAGAATGCATAGCTTAGATTTTATCTCCTATTTGTCTGGAAATCCTCAGCCCTGTTAATGCCTCATTAATGACATTACACAGATGCTAATATGATGCCCAAAAAAAGCATTTTCATGCCCTTTAATTGGTGTTGCACTTTTATGAAAGTTCGTTGCTGCTTTCATGACAGCAAGAGAATCTCGGATGAATCATACCCTGCTAGTCAAATGTTAAATCCCAGTATTGTGTTCTGTGATGACACGCCAGATTCTGTTGCAGATCCCTCCTTGAAAAGGGCTGTCCAGTCCTGGTTCCAGGGTACCGGTGTATCAGTTGGTTTTTGTTACAATTTAGCTCTGAATATAAATCAGCTCGTTGGTGGACCTTCAGGTGCCTTAAATAGGCCTAGAAACTCTACAGACACCCCCACCCTCCAGGACCATGGCAGAATACCACTATCCTTGACCTTGGAGCGGCCACTGGTTGAAATATTGTTTGCATTAAATGATATTTAGAGTTGGCTCTTATCAGAAGACTATTCCAAAGTACCATTAAAATTAAGTGATTCTTAGCTGTTCCAGCTGCACATAATGGGTCCCCAAAAGTCACAGGGAGCTCTTAATTTATTGATTGAATTTTTCACTCCACCCCATTAGTCCAATTTAATTTCATTTCTGGATCTTAAGATGTTGGGATCCCTATATTAAAATATAGACTGTTGTCATTAAAAAAACACGTCTGCTGTGTCCTGCCTTGTCTGCTTGTGAATGGCTGAGAAGAGATGACATTTCTAAAGCACTTGGAGGCAACCTGGGTGTGACCGAGTGGTGATGCTTTTCATAATATGAATCTTACGGTAGATGCAACTGCAAAACTTAGAAATCAGGTAACACATACCTCCACAATTTTGGAAGAGTAATGTCAGATGTAATCAGCACAAAACTTGGAAACGGGCAAAAGCAACAAATATAATTGTATTTTTTGTGGTTAGGTGACTGGCCCTTTTAAGTGTCTGTAGGATTCCGGTGACAGGGCTGCATTACAAGATCACTTTACTCGCCATATACAATTTCTTGTTTTACGAGGTTTGTCTTTTCACATACCCCAACTTGCTCTCCATGAGAGACACAGACAGGGAGAGAAGCTTGGGGTCAGAGCGCAGGGTCAGCCATTTATACAGCACCCCTAGAGCAGTTGGGGTGAAGGGCCTTATTCAGAGGTCCAATGGAGTAGGATTCCTCTGCCGGCCGCGGGATACAAACCAGCAACCTTTCAGCCACAGGCACAGATCCTTAGCCACAGAGCCACCGCACTGCCCTAAATTGTATTCCCTGACCAGGAATCGAACCCGAGCTACAGCAGTGAGAGTACTGAATCCTAACCACTAGACCACCAGGGAAGAGCGATGACAGGTAACTGCTCTACAATGGAAAATCCTATCAACCAACCAACAGTTTTAAGAGACGTCTAATCACAGACAGCAGATGGATTTGAACCTGACTGTCCCATTTCTCCTGGGGGCACTGTGGATGCCCCTTGCCTTTCATATTCTTTGCCCCAGTAAGAGAAAGCTGAGCGCACTCCTATACCTGTGGACAGCCTCAACGCATTACATTACTGTGTATCTTCACAAGGTGGTTCAAAGGTAACGAAATATGCTCAGTATGTCAGAAAAGGAGCTAATTAAAGGTGGAGGAGTAATGTATACCTTTAAAGGGAAGGTCAAAATTAAGTGTGTGGAAGTGAAGAGGGAAGAGTTTTTGTTCTGGGTGTAAAGTGATAGTGAAGCAGCAGTTTCCTGTAATGTCTGAGGGCTGTGATTCCACAATGCAGCCAGCCCCTGTGGGCAACCCACCTCCCTTTTCCCTCTCGGATCCCCTTTCTGCTGCAGGTGGATCAGACACAGACACGTCTCTAGTCCCTTGCCAGGCAGGGCCACCTAATCCAGGCTGTAAGCCCTTTCATCACACAGCGCTCACAGCCCAGCCAGGCCTGGCTTTCACCCCTGCGGGGCGTGAGGAAATGAAAAAGAGATCCTCCGCTTTCATATTTCAAGAAAGTACATTCACTTCCTTTTGGAGTCCTTTTTTTGTTGTGCTGTTTTGCTGGAGGGGAACCTTTTTGCTTTTTTCTAGAAAAAAAAACATCTGGGGTTTTAGTGGCAGAGAAAGCCTTAACTTAAAGGTGTCTTTGTTCAAAATAAAAAAAAACTGCATGCCCATAAAATGACTATACATGCTAAACGAATATAGGCATCTACACTGACTGACAGAGGAGCAGAAGATAGATTTATGAGTGTTTTATGAGAAGCTATTGTGCTCAAGGGAGAGAGAAAATATTGATATAAAGCCATATCTGTGTGTATGTTCTTTTTAACATAGACTATTTTTTAAAGAACCATGTCTTTCAAAGTATATGCTGTGGTGCTCAGGGATCATAGACTGGCAGATTTTATATTTTTCAGATCAATTTCAGGTTCTTTGGAATTCTGTTGATAATAAGATCATTATTCCAGTCGAGCTGCATGCTGGTGTTGATGCCCATGTTCTTCATATGTTGAGTAGCCCTGTGTAATAAGGTGTTTGTTTTTTACAAAGTAAGCTGATTAGAAGAATTAATTGTGATTGTTTTTCTCCATTGTCTGTTTTTTTCACTTGTTTAGCATTGAATTTAATTTGATGAATTTACAATGGAAACTTTCAGAGCATTCAGAGCAAAGCTCTTGCTGTTGATTGGTAAAAGCAAGACCATCGCCAAAAAGATCTTGTAAATGTGTCCCTTTGAAGCTGTGTCATGGTAGACCTACAGTATCAGAGGAATTCCCTTTATGCAGCATACTGGATATTACAGATTTTATTTTTATACAGAATCTGTCTGAAAAGTTGTTGTTTTTGTTTGGAAAGGAAAATCTGTAAAGTTAAGAACCAGTTCAGTTTTCAATTTGAAACAATTTTGAGCATTTATTATAAAAATCTTTTGATTTATCACTTTATGGACATAGAAAGACCATTTGATAAAATACAGAAATGCACTCAGTACAGTATCATTTTACAATGCAAAGTCTCTTAATCTCTCCTCTCAAGAGTACTTGGTATATGATAGCATACAAAGCCTCAGGCTGTTTGTAAAGAGACAGCGCTGTATTCTCAAGAGGGGGTTTAAGAAGCCCATCTCTGGATTGACATGCTGTTCCTACTCAGAGTCTAATTACTATAATCACTGTAATGCAAATGAAAAGATCTGAGCCATTTTTTTCAATATACACGTTCATATGGGGAGTTATCGATCACACGTAGTTTGTGTGCTCAATAGTAATGGAATCTCTGTGGTTCCCCAAGGCCAGTGCAGGCATCCCAGCGAGCTGGTTCATTCATTTCCCTGAAAGCCACTGTAAACAAGCAGCCCTGTCCTTCAGCAGGCTGAGCTGGAGGTGCGAAGCAAGCCAGGGAACAGAGAGGTGACAATATAGAAACTGCGCTTGAGGCTGTGTACAGAAGAGCCAAATTAGTCTGTGTGTGAGCAATGCTTATGACTCAGAAAATCTTTGTCAATCGCTCTAAAACCCACTGTTTTCACTTTTACTCCCTTAGGGCTTCACTCCAATAATTGAACAACTTAGTTAAGGTTATGACTTTCGCTGATCAAACAGTCTTACACTTCTCTGAACAGCCCTATTTAATGGGCTGTATCTGTGTATACAGTTTGACCCAAGTCAAGATTTTTATGGAGGTCTTTGGTCTTTTCATCAAATTCTCCCCCAATCTTGAACTCAAGCCCAGAGCCAGGCCTGTACTGTCTAGACTTTCCAGGACAAGCTACGTAAGGGCACATCTGTCCCAGAGCTAAATGGTCTCTGGAGGGCTGGGGCATTACAAATCACCTGAATTTAACAAAATGCTCATCCTCAATTTATATAATAATTACCGACACTGATTTAGTGGTTCAGAAAAACAATACATGAAATTATTCAAATGGTCAGGCATTATGGTGGCGAAGCTGGAGAACGCAGATTTGCAGCCATTCTCTGCCATCTCAGTATTGTTTGCCAGAGCTTAATGTTGCTTTTGGCATGGCAGCTCTACTCTGTTTTTCTTATCTTCATCTTAGATCCCCCATAAGTGTCTATAACTGTTCCTAAGCCCCTGATCAAAACTTTGTTTGCTAAAGACTTCTAGTCTTTCCTTTTCTCACCAAACAAAGAAACCCTTGACTGTAGCGGGCGTGCGTTTTTACTGGAAGACTGATGTACTTGACCTCCCACACCCTTAGTAGGTACAACCGGGACCATTTACACCACCACCATGAAAGCTGACATTGAGCCTGGTCGCTGCCCGGTGGGAGGGGGCCAAGTTTCGAACACCCACATGGGGAAAAGAAATCCAGTTCTGGTCTGGAAAAAGAAACAGCCAGCTGTGCCCATGTGGTGACCTGCATCCGTCTCTGCACGACTGAGCACAGTGTTCCTGTTTATCCCCAGGTTTGTTTTGGAAGAAACATCATTTGGGAAAACTCGTGACTCAGAACATTTAATTCTACCCCAAACGCCTCATGTGATGACTGCAGGAGCCAAGTGGGCACGCAGGGGTGAAGTGGTTTCGGGGCAGGCCAGCTTGGCTCATGCTACCTTCACGCTAGCTCGAGCTGGCCTGTACTATTACTCGTTTTACGACTGGAGCTCCAGTGCTCTGCTTTTCAGACGGTAGAAGATGGTTTTCGATCAACTCATCCACAGGGCTGCTGATGCGTCAACTCCTCTGATGTGCCCACAGTTCAGGGATCTTAAGATCTTTTCACATTTCTTCATATTTAATTTTGAACTTCTTGGTTTCGCCAAACCACAAGGATGACTCTGGATAAAAGAAATGTGATGTATTAGGGGATGTTGTATTAGTCATATAAAAGATTTGGATCGAATTCAAGACTGGGCAAACACCTGTAGACAAGTGCTCTCTAATAGAAAATGGAAAACAGTGGTCTGACAGAAGACACCTATGTACCAGACTGAGTCATGTATGTTGACACAATTCTCCTCCTCTTGGCAATGTCTGCAAGCAAGAATAATAGCAAATGAGAATGTTAAAATAGTCGGGTTTAGTACTAAAGTATAGAAAAGTATCGAATTTAAATCAAGGTATGTCATGTTAAAGTTGTATGATGTACTAATAAGACCTCATTTAGAATATTGTGTACAATGTTGGTCATCAGGTGATGAAAGAAAATGCTGCTCTGGAATCAGTTCAAAGAAGAGCAAGCTGGTACATTCCCAGACCTACAGGAATGTCTTACACTGACAGGCTTTTAAAGAAAGCAATCTTTTTAACCCTGAACACAAGACCTGATTGAAAATCCACATAGACATTGACAATGTCAATCCAAATAACGTCTTCTGGTAAAAGAATCCTGAAACAGAGAATACAAGTAGAAACTACACAGAAGTGTTAAGCAGCGTAGGACAGAACAGTAGGGACTTTTTTTACACAAATTGTTATGGGAGTCTGGAACAAGCTACCTAGCCTTGTTGTTGAGGCTGATTCCCTGACTTCTTTCAGGAAATTGGTGGGTGAGATCCTTAGATTAATTAGCTACAAGGAACTTAAGAAGGTAGATGAGCAGAAATGTCTCTTCTCATTTGTAAACTTTCTTATGTGGCCTTAGCTTGAGGGAAAGTGTCAGACATCGACAAGGATGAAAAGTTATCATAGGTCTCCTCCTGGTGGTGCACTTGTGCATTACAGACTGAAAGTCCAGGCCTTGAAATCCTTCCAGAAGAAACAGTCTTGTGTTCACAGTGGGTGTGGATCCTCGCCTGCATTTTCTGAACAGATCTGCTTACAACAGCGAGGCGCAAAAATGACACATCTTTAATGACTTTCTTACAAAAGTGCGGTAAATGATTCTACCTGTTCTGTGTTTGCTTATTGTTTACTAAATGTACCATCTTGTAGTGCTTAAAGTGTCAGCACACACACCAAAGTGAGTAAGATGATGCATGAAAAGGCTGAGAATACAGAGACCATGAAACTGTAGCCTTTTTTTTAGTTGAGCTGTCAGTGTGTCGGGCAGTGAGTGCCCGTGGAGAATCAACAGTGCGCTTGTACAGGGCAGCTGTCTGTGCCTGGCACCGCGGTGCCCACTCAGCCAGCCACACAGGTAGCCTGAACTGGGCAAGACTACAAATGGGCATAAGTTTCCCTTTTACCATCTGCCATGGGACTGGAAACGAATGAAGATATTTATTTAAAATAACAGAAGATCTGTTGTTGTTTTACATACACAAAACATTGATTCACCCACAAAAGAAATGGGTTATTTTGTGAGAACTCAACAACTTCACACTAATTCTAGATGAATATACGGTCAGAGGTTTTGTATAAGTGTGTTTCAGGATATTATTGCATTAGAAGAGGGAGCTCTGCTCACTTTCTTGTCCACAAGCCATAAGGTGATTACTTTAAGGAAAAAGCCCAGAAGGGCTGGAACAGGAAGATCAATCAGTTTCTTCATTTATAATGCCCTTTATAGCAGGTTAGAGGGGGTTCTATATCTTAGGTGCTTGAACTGGTAACACAATGTCCTCTGCAGTTCATTGAGATAACAGCCTCAATGAGCTGGCCAGTTGCCTGTTTATTGCTTTATGTAAAATTTAAAAATAATTGTAGGTTATTACTTGCATAATATAACATGTGTGGGCTCACTGTCTCATGTAGTGCTTGTCTTGGCTCAGTCATTGTGCTGGGATCAGATAATGATTGAAAATCTCTGTTGTAGTTCCTTTTACAATCTTTAGGTCACTACATAAATGACTAAGGTTTCTAAAAACTAAACAGTACCTTACAAACCTTTTCAGAGGATAAGGCTGATTTGTTAGCAATGTCAATGCATGCAGGGGGTTTCTCTTAGGTCACACACGGGCCTGTGTGCCTTGTTCTGTGCATTTCCAGTGTTCCTTATGTGTTTTTTTTTAAATACCCTAAATCTGAGAGACTATATCCAACCTAGTTTAAACTTCAAACTCATTAAAGTATCCACGACTTCATCTACACCCTTGTGCTATACATTATGATATAGATACTAGTATACTGTAGTTCATGCAAAGAGCATTCAACACCTATTCAAGGAACCTAACCAGAAATAATTTTCAAGCCTAAATCCTGGATTTCAAAGGAAAATGTGTCAATGCCTGGATGATATCATGTGATCATTTAATTACTAACTACCAAATGGGTCTAGGTGAGCTTAATTTCTTCCTGTCGTTTGCAATATTTCTTCTTTTCCTTCACGTAAAGAGAACCGAAAGAACAGGACAAATGTTCACATATCTTTCAATTGTGAGCATTTTGCCTAATGTTATTATTGAGCGGTTTACTAGGAGCAATTGAGATACTGAATTGACTTTAACCTATGTGGACAAGGCCGAACATACCATACAAGGACAAGACCATTGGAAACTCCAACTAGGAGGAGTGAATCAAGACGATGCAGCAAGAGTGCAGAATGGGTAGAAGTGGGGGTGCTGGGAAGGAGGTGATTGTTACCTGTATTTAAGCTTAGCTGAGCATGGTGGAGAGTTTCTATTTACCCAAATTTACAGTATGAACGATAAGAAGATAGTCATTTATTAATGTGAGGATACAAAGAAAGATTTGTCTGTCTTCAGGATGGCTTTCAATGCTTGTTTGTTCCAAAGCTGAATTTGCTTCCACTTCCATTTTTTTAAAGGACTTGTAAAACTTTAAAGGTGCCAAACCTGTCAAGAGAACACGAAACATGGAAGAAAATAAACTATTTTTCAACAAATTAGAGCTTGGAGTTTTTAGCTGAATTTGTGAAGAAATAAATAGAAGGAGCACAGTTTTGCATCAGAACAAATCTGTGCTGCTGGCAGGCAGAGCTCACTAGAGACGCCTTGCGAGTATCCCTGCTTAGATATTTTCTTCAAACCTAATTTCAGGTCATAATGTCCAGCAGTTTCAGTGTCTGCGATGCGGCAGGATCAGGCATCCCTGTGCATTGCATTGTGAATGCAGAGAGCACAGCCAAGCTGGAGCTCTGCCAATATCACCCGTGTTTCCCCCAGGCTTCCCCTCTGCAGATTTCTCTTCCCAGCAGAGCTGTGATTACCTGGGGACCCTGAGAAAATAGGTCTGGGAGATTTCAGAGTAACGTCCACCAACACACACACACTGCAACCCCACTACCTCCTCCCTCTAGCAGCATCGCGGTTCAGCTGAGCTGTCTCTGCAAAGCTTCTCCAAGAGGTGATTAATAATTCAGTGTCAGTAGCGTTGCATAAAATCTCCTTGTTGAGCGCAGAGTGCAGTCGCACTGTGCTCTGACAGCTGCACTGTTACTGGGAGCTCGCGAGGCTGCATACTAAACACTGTACAGGCCACCTGGGACTGCCCTCCCTCTCTCTCTCTCACTGTCTCTTTATCTGTCTCCGTCTTACTCTCATCCCTTGCTCAGGAGCACAGCAGCAACACGCAAGTAGTCCTTTCCAGGGAAGAACTGGGATCTCTTTCTCCTCGCAGGAAGCGCGAAACAGCAGGATCAAGCTCTTCGGTCTCTCTCTGCGAGCGCCTCCGCACTCCACCCCCCCCTCCTCCCCCAGTCCCTCGGCGGCCAGAATGTCAAGAGCTGAGTCGCGGCTGCCCCTCTGGGCCACCTTACTTTGCCTGCTCTACCTGACGGGCTGCAGCGGAGCCAGAAGAGCCCCCAAAGTCCCCCGCTGTCCCGCAACCTGCTCTTGCACCAAAGACAGCGCCTTCTGCGTGGACACAAAGGCTATTCCCAAGAGCTTCCCTCCGGGCATCATCTCCTTGTAAGTACCCCGACGCGCAACCTCCCTCTGTCAGCAGACTGGCTCAAGCCCTGCACACTCCTCTTAATGCTGTGGATAAACTTTGCACTTGTTTGTTTTTCTTACTATATTTTCCCCTCGTTTTAAGAAAAGCACTTTTAATTAAACCAATTTGCTTTCGTTTTGAAAAAGGTTCCATTTCTGTCTGTTGCAGGAGGATGGGTTCAATCTTTTTTTTTTGGAATAATGATTTTCAGACTAGAGGGCAGTGCAGTCTGGGAACTGAAATGTGAAATGTGTGTGCTCTTTTTTGGTGATAGAGTGCAATCCAGCTCCACAGACTATGTTTGGAAAGATTCCTTCACAGCAGAATTAATTTAAGGATTTATGTATTTGATCTGTTCATTTCAGAACTTAAACATTCAGTGCAGAATAAAGCATCTCTGCTCACACTGTCTTAAGAAAATAATAATACAGAAAAACCTTACCTCTCTGATTACAGGATAAATTAGTTCAGTGCTGCAGGGGCAAAACAATCCGTTTATGGATATGCTGAGATATTCTATTTCCGTCTCAAAGAAAGCAGCATTCTGTTTCAGGTGACACTGATCGGTGAGTTCTGAGCTGCCAAAGATAATGATTAATAACAGTGGAAGAGAACAGCAGAGGTTCAGATTAGTTGGACTGTGGAGGTGGAGGAAGTAATTGATTTTCGTGTTGCAGTGTGGTGGGGGTTTAATCCCCATATTTCACTGACTGAATCAAAAGACCTCAGTGGCCTGTTATGGTACCACAGACGTACTTCAAACCTGTGTGTTTGTAAGAGATTGTACGAATCTGCATTGACAACACATGCAGTACATGTATATGAGTATGTTCAAGTACAAAGATTTCCTAATATTGACAAGTGATCAATATCATTTGTGAAGGCTAGATGTGTTTTGAAACGGAAAAGAAAGTTAAAAAAGAAAGTTAAAACAGGCTTCGGTTGCTTAGCTCTGTACTGCAGCCTCCCCAGACTATGAATTGAATTCTGCAAGGCAGTGATGCCATGACGGAGATGAAAGAAGAGCCCTGGGACTCTGTGGTCAAGTAGTTTATGGAGTTGAGGCCCGGGCGACAGTGAGGTCGAGTGATCAGAGCTAAGGGACTTGGCCTCCATGCTTAATGTTTAGAGACTTGTGGTGAAATTGCTTCCCGTGGTTAGAGCTTGATAATAAAGGCACGAGTGGAGCTGTGGAGGTGGGAGGAGGCTAAGGGCTGGGCTGGCTGGCCTAGTTTTACTGCTGAAAAACTGGAGAAATTGTCCTAGTGAATAATAATAACCCAGGAACTTAATATGAGGGGAACGATCATAGGAAACTAGCATATTGGTCTTTCAAGTTCTGTTTTAGATTGCTCACAGTCACAGTCACAAAGTAGCCCATGTTGTTCATTGTGCCCGAAGTTCTGATATCCTCTGTGCTTCTCCCTGTGCAGGACAATAGTGAACGCGGCCTTCACGGAGATTCCTGAGGGTGCATTCTCCCATCTCCACCTGCTGCAGTTCCTGTGAGTACGCCCCCCGCAGTCTTCCTCACCCCCTCCTCCACCTGCACAGCTTCCTGGCCTGGCCTGCTGGAGGGCACAGGCTTCACTGGTCCCACATTCAGAAGGGTGGAGTACAGAACATCACCCACGCTCGCCCTGTTTCTTACTAGACACGTTTGAAACACTGTCTGTGTGAGGACAGTAATGGAAGATCTGATTCCGTTAACTGGAATCAGTCTACAAACATGCAATTCATTGTATGTTTCTGTATATTATAAAAACATAGCAGGGTTACAAATGGCAGGAAGACATCTGGACTATCTAGCCCGTTTGATATTTAGCTACGAAAGTCTCCTCAATGAAGCCAAGGAATTGGCTTCAACAGCATGTTTTGGGCAGCTTGCTCAGATCTCTCACAACTCGTTGGGTAAAGATGTTCCTTCTGTTCTCAGTTATAAATACATGTTCATATACAGTAGCTTCTGCTTGTGTTCTCTGGCTCATTGATTCTGTTCAATCTGAAGAAATCCATTGGGTCTTTCTCATTGCCCTTGATGTGTTTGAATACTTGTATCAAGCCTCTCATCATTTTCTTTAAGATTAAAAAGGTTCAGTTCCTTCAGTCTGCCAGGACATTCCATTAAGTGCTGGAATGAATAACATGGTGAAAAAATTTGACCTAATATTCCAAATTAGGCTTAACTTAAACCAATTTGCTTTCGTTTTGAAAAAGGTTCCATTTCTGTCTGTTGCAGGAGGATGGGTTCAATCTTTTTTTTTAAATTTAAATTTTGCTCTTTTAATTACATACTGTATATATCCCAATATTTATTTTGCCAACAAAATGCTAGCAATTTAATTTATTAATTGATATAAACCTTGTACCAGTTTCTGAGTTTCAGAACTCCCAGGTTTGTGCAATATTAACACAAGATTGCTTTGTTATAATGATGCAAAGGAACAAGTAATAGGTTTATTCCATGATGAAAAGAGAAGAAAGGAAACAATGTTTCAGCTGTGGAGCCTTCTTCTGGTGTCAAGAAGAAGACTCCACATCTGAAAGGTTGTGTTTCCTTTCTTCTCAGCCGCTGCTGGAAATTCTGGATGTTGACATTGATAGAAACAGCACTCCTGAAGTGGTGTATTTTGGAAACTCAGGACTGAATCCAGAAACATTTTCAACAAAACGAGCGGAACAATTAAAGTAATCGATTAGAACTAGAGATGTAGAGGTCAGCTGGAACAGAAACCACAGACTCAGTGTTCCTCCTGGACTGGAAAACCACTGGTTTAGAAGCACACTGTGCATATTTTTGATCAGGAAGTTGAGAGTGTTTGGGGTGAGTCAAAATATTTTAGACAAGGTTTAAAGAATGTTAGTAGAAAGCATCCTTATTTTTGGTATCACAGTGTGGTATGGTAGCCTGTGTATTAAGAGTAAAGGGAAATTGCTAACAAAAAATTGTGGTAAATAATTGGTTGCCCACAGAAACAGCTTAAAGAGTTGTAGTTCAAAGGAAAGCTCATCTTATCGTTGATGACCCCTTCCACCTTCTTCATTCCCATTTTCAACCGCTACCTTCAGGGGGGAGTTTTAGAATGCATGTGGCAAAGAAAAATGAACACAAGAATTCATTTGTTCCCTCTGCAACCAGTATGTTAAATGCAGCTTAGTGACTGTTTCCCGTGTGAAGCTATCAGATTAACTTAATGATAGTGTGGGCAGGGTGAGATGTGTGTATGTGCATATGTATGGTTGCGTGGTTCGTACTATTGTTTCTTTTCGAAGTGTATTTATTTTACATTGAGGGTGTCATGTAAATGTTGCAGAAGAGAAAAAGGGATAGGTGCTTTATTGCTTTAGTGCTTTAATAATGATGGAGGGACACAGACTGGCTGACATTAACTATGCAGTATGAAACAAGGACTGATCGATGGATTAGACTAGTGAGTATCTGATCAAGGGGCAACCATGGCAAGCCAGCCATTAAAGCATTTGTGTTTTTTCGATTCAATGCACAGATACTCCCTTTAATGAACCTGCTGTGCTGTGCTTAGGAGCAGAATTGTCACGTCTGTGTGAAGATAAAATATTACATTCCTGCGCATGCTTTTAATGAGAGCCAACCACGTCTTTTGTCTCTGATTTCCAGCTGAATTACTGTCTGTCTCAGCACAAAGCATGGCATTTAAAGAGGATGTCTTAGTTCATGCTGATTTAAGGGCTTGTTTTCATGCTGTGTGTGTTTTCATGACACAATACCTCCATGTGACTTTTCTTTAACTGGTTCTGTACTTGTATTGTATTGTGAGTGGCTGTTTTGGGACAAAAGGACATCTTAGAGCAGAATGAGGGTGAAATGGCTAGCAGGGGCCGATCTTGTGTGACTGTGTTAACAGTGTGCCACAAGGTGGGGTATGATGCTCAATCATTATTCTTACCATGCCCTTCCTGTCAGTTAGGTCAGAGACGTCTTTTTGCCCCTACTGTTGCTGGAATAGTTTTAAACTGGTAAAACAAAAACATAAGCAAAAAAATATATACTAGGCATTCACGCAGAGGGAATATTGTGTAAGACGTTATGCCTCTGATCACAAATGAAATGTCACGCAAATAGAAATATTAGCTACTCCGTGTCCTATGTCTTTAGGTATCTTTCCTTCCTCAAGTACATGTTTAGTTTTTAGCCCCCTTCTATGATTTACCATTTCCATGAGTCGGGAGTGGGATTCAGGGTTTAGTTCAACTAAAACATTGCGTTCGCTCTGGGAAATGCACTGGCTAATGTAGCGTTTCCTTCCAATAAACACTGATCGTCCTCTCATGGACAGCCTTTGATATCTTCCATTCCTTGGTGTGACTTCCGTCTAGCAGCAACACTCCGTCTGAGTGAAGAGGGACAGCTGTGCACTCAGTACCCCAGATGTGTGCGTTTTCCAATATATTTTGCATGGCCACAACTTATTATTCTCAGCATGTCTGCTTTATCTGATTATCTATGCAGTGCACAGCTTGTGGTCTCTACAAGCTTCTGTATGCTAGAAGAATATCTAACAAATGAATGAACTGACAGGCCTCCTCTGTTGCATATTGCATATTACTCAGCGTCCTTAGAAGGTCAGGTTACAAGACGTACCTCACAGCTTCACATTGGACATGACCTTCAGATGTGCTATAGCTGAAAAATAAAAAGAAATTAATTAAAGGCAAAAAATATTCAGAATCACAACATTCAAAG
This sequence comes from Lepisosteus platostomus, assembly GCF_059453375.1. Taxonomy (NCBI): domain Eukaryota; kingdom Metazoa; phylum Chordata; class Actinopteri; order Semionotiformes; family Lepisosteidae; genus Lepisosteus; species Lepisosteus platostomus. Next base: position 6,542,222 of record NC_142613.1, read on the forward strand.
GTATCTACACATTATACACAGGCTACAGCTTTGATCGCCCAGAAAACCATCCAATATTGTTTCTCAAAGGGTTTGTCTTTGTCCTGTGTTTTCTGCTTTCTTGTCTTACCATGGTCTGATGCTCTTATTCTGAAATGGATTTATCAGCTCATGAAAGTGCCTCATATTGTCAGACATCCCTGGAGGCTTTGAAAAGAAAAGTCTAAAGGCTGCCTGACCCACAGGGAGCATGAAGAAAAATCTAATTATAACAGAGAGGTCTTGATTCCTGTCTGAAAATAAAGCACACAATATAGTAGATGTGTATCCATGAAAAATAGTTTTTGACATTGAATGAGTTTTAAACTCATTCTGAGTGGCCTGTGTGAAAAATGATCTGAAGAATCTAAATGGTACATCTTATGAGACCACAAAAATAGCTTTAACTATTTATGTGCCGTGTATTGCGCAGTGCACAAGCAGAATAGAATGAGCACCTATGTCTTTTGGTCATATTTGGGCTGCTGGTGCTAGTGTGATTCGGCTCACTCATTAATCTCATTAATCTCTCATGAGTGTGGTGGAGGAAAACTGGTAATTAAAAACATATACATCTACCTTGCACTTCGACCATTCTCTATTATTCTTATTGGCATGACTTGCTCACTAAATTCTGCACACGATCACTGCCTTCAACAAACCCATGTGACTTATGTAATGAGCATGCCATACTGTACCAACACTGCAGCAACAGCCCAGATGGGTGACCAATGTCATTAAGATGCCATGGGTGCTAACAGCATTCTGCCAGGTCAGCCTGGCTCTCCTGAATAACGCAGTCCTCAGTGAACATTTCTAAATTATTACCTATTTTTATACCCCACTTTGCAGATTCTCTCAATTCAACCTGGCCTCTGCAAATCTAAACCTGCAAAACATCTCTACAGGGAGATAAGTAAGGGTCCTTCAGATAGCAGCTGAACCATTTAATGTCTCATGCAGATAAATATGGGGAGTTCCATAGTATTTTAATGTAGTTCCTCTTGGTGATAGCAAAACACACCATTATTGAAGCCAACAGTACTGAAAATGAGAGAGACAGCTGTCGTCTTATTAGTTTTGTTATTTCCTAGTTCACCTGTCAGACAAAATGTTTTTTTTACAACAGAATAGATGAAAAAAGTAACCCATTTTATGGCAGAAAAAGCTGGAAACTTTTCTCAGACACAAGAAGGGTATATAACACACACATGGTATTCTCCTGAATTGTTTGTGTGTCTGTTCCTCCCTGCAGGCTACTCAACTCCAACACTTTCTCCATCATTGCTGATGATGCCTTTGCTGGTCTTTCTCATCTCCAGTACCTGTGAGTGTCACCGCCAGAACCGCCCAGACTAATCCAATCCCTGTCATGGCTCATGCAGTTGAAGATGCAATACTGCCACATGTTCCTGTCACTCAAGACAGGACGTATAAGTTTCCCTGAACAGAAAGAATGGAATTGCTAAATGAATTTTAAATGTTGGTTAAACTGATCTTGTTTCTGAAAGGCAGCATGACAACAGTTTTACTTCGGTTCAAGAATAACATTTTTTTTTGAGGTGGCCATAAATTGTGAAATTCAAAATAGGTAATTGTGCCAACAAGCAACTATATCAGTTTAGCAGAGTGCTCTTTAGTTGGATTACAGATAAGTAGTCAAGGTGGTGTGTTCAGCACAGACAGGATTCAGCCCAGTGATGTTGAGCCAGTGACTCAACCACAAGACAAGCAACAAACTCATGTCCTGAATTAAAAAATACTCTTTCTGTGCTATGGTCTTTTTTATTTCTTCATTACACCAGTATAAAACTTCTAATGGAATAAGTTCTCAAAGGTGAGACAAGAAGCATATTTCATTCTACTGCCCAGCAAAGCTGACCAGGCCTTTTTGCTAATTAATGGATGTGTAGAAATATGAAATCGCCAGTGACCTCCTTTTTATAAGCCAGTGAAGAAGACGAGTACACAGAAGCAATGCTTTTACTTGCATTAAGTGATTGGGTAATGCTGTCCTGAGCTCAGCTCCAGTCCTCAACAGCGGCTAGGCTGTCTCTGCTGTGAATTTTAATTAATGCAGAGCAAATGTATAGTCCTACACCTTCCACTGCAGTCTAGCTTTACATTGTCAAATACAATTAACATTTCAAATGTAAAATTTTGCTGATGATGTTTTTATTCAAATTTTTCATTGACTTTTTAGCTAATTCTGTCACTCTTTATTTTGAGGGAGCAGAGTTTTTGTTGTTGGTGTTGTCGTGTTAATTCCAATTTAAATTGACTAGAAGAGTCCAACACCCTCTTTTTGTGTCTATTACTCTTGTGTTCCCCTCTGGCTGAAATTCGTCTTGGTTCATGTCTTTCACAGGTTCATTGAAAACAATGACATCCAGGCCCTGTCCAAGAACACGTTCCGGGGGCTGAAGGCACTGACTCATCTGTAGGTCTCAGCACACTACCCACACTCCTGTTGTACAGAAGCAATTTTTAGCAACATTTTAGGCCAAGCCATAAGAGCTTGCTGACTTAGAAATCTTAATGCATTTATATCAGACTGGAATTCTTCCCATTCTCTAGTTGTCTGCTGAGGCAGATGAACCATATTCCATTGCCATGGAAACAAGACTTCCGAGATCAATTTGATCACTGTTTAATGCGGTCATTTGTTAAAGTCAGGAACATGAATTGTTCATTTGAATGCTTCCAATTTCTTTCCTATTGCTTGCTCTGTCATGCAATTCTCTGCTGTTGTTTTTGCACAAACATCTCGCTGACAGTTGGTTTCACGGCAGTTCTTGAATGTCAAAAATGCATTTTTGAGGATTATTGAGCGGTCATCGTGTAAGCATGCCTGAGAATTCTCACCTTGGTCTGCTCTCTTCACAGATCCTTTGATTAATAAATGGGAATCGTATAGGCATGCCTTAGAAACCTAACTGGTCTGGTCTGCTCACTTCACAGTTCTCTGGCTAACAACAACCTGCAGGTCCTTCCTCGAGACCTCTTCCGCCATCTTGACATACTGACTGACCTGTAAGTTCAGGCTCCTTCCCCTTTGTGTCACTGAAGGGCTCTTTCTGGATTTAAGACTCTAGGAAGAGCTCAGAAGAAAGTTATGATTAAATATTCACAGTCACAATCAATATTTCCATACTGTTTAGGATGAAAGGCAAACTCTTCATCACAAGAAGCCTGTAGTAACCACTTTTCTATTATTTTCTTAGTCGCTATGATTTCTCACAGGAATAGCAAAATCAGTGAATTACCTAGCATGGGTTTGAATGGTTTCTGCTGCAGATCATAATTGTTTTTTGAGCTGAAGGGATTGAATTGTGGAAACACAATCATCTACGGATAACATGATTTTAACAAGTATTAAATAAAACAGCAGGAGCTGTTTTCCTGGAACCATGAAGGTCAAAAATGTTTAGAAGATTTGCTCAGTCAGGAGTGGAGTTAAATTAATGTTACATACAGCAGATTGATTTGGGACTTCAGCTCCACAATTTGTAGGGGAATCTGCGGCTTGTGGAACATGGTTCAATGCGTTTTCTGTCTCCTGGTCAGTGACCTGAGAGGGAACTCGTTCCGGTGTGACTGCAAGATCAAGTGGCTGGTGGACTGGCTGGAGAAGACGAACACCACGGTGCCAGCGATCTACTGCGCCAGCCCTATAGAGTTCCAGGGCCGCAGGATCTCTGACCTCACCCCCCGGGACTTCAACTGCATCACCGCAGGTCTGTGGGCAACAAGTGGTGGGAGCTGCTGGTGAACGGATTTAAAAAATCCAATCTTTAAGAACAGGCATCTGGAATTCTAGTGTTGACAATTTAAAGGGCTTACTCGTTTTCGAGCTCTAAATGGCTCAGAAGGATATGTCATTTACTTATTTTTGCAGGAACTTCTCATTTACTATTCAAAGCTCCTTTGACACATGCAAAACTGCATATTGGTGGTTAAGGTTCTGGTCTCCTAACATGGAAGGGTGTGGGTTCCAATCCCAACTGAGACCCTTCTGTGGTACCCTTGAGTAAAGTGCTTTAATTGTTCGAGTGGAATCCCCATGTATATAAATGGGTGCAAATGTAAGGTACTTCTAATAAAAGTATCAGCCAAATGAATTATAATAGAATGAAAGTAGTTCAATAGTGAGCAGTTGATTTATACGTTTTTTGAAATGCAGTCTTCCAACAATAGTTTCTTATCATCCTCCAGACTTTGCCGTGTATGAGACCTTTCCATTCCAGTCCGTATCGGTGGAGTCCTTTGAGTATGCTGGAGACCTCTATGTGGTTTTTGCACAGCCTGACACTGGGAACTGCACCTTGTACGAGTGGGACCATGTGGAGATGGTCTTCAGGAAATTCTACAATATCACCTGTAAGGGTTTACTTTCAGAGTGGGGAGACTTAGTCAACAAGCAAAAGCATAAAGAAAAGCCAGATCTTTTAGTTAAAATGATCTTCCCCTTAGGTGTCACAGTCTTGTCTGCTTTAACAAACACCTGTCACCACCTATCACGACATCTGCTGTAACAAATAACAGAAAAAATACACTGCCTCCATTTCTCCTGATTCCTCATGGCTCTAACCACATCCTTTCTGCTGCTCTCTGTCTTTTCAGCAACCCAGTTCTGATCATTAGCCTTTAATGACTCCATCTTGACTCTTTAGTTATGTCAGCAGAACTGCATGGCCAGCCTCTCTGGTGATAACTTCTAATTTAAATAATGAAATCACAATTAAATCGTACCCCCTGAATTTCTGATGTACAACAACCATGCTGTATCCCTTACTCCTTATCTCTAGCCACACACTAGTCCTCTGATATCGCCCTCTTAACTGTCCCCTCATGAAGACTACAAACAAGCAGATGATAGCACCTTCTCCTGCTTTGCCCCTAGACTGTATAACTCTCTGGCCGGTGAATTCAGGAATTCTGTTTCTTTTCATTTGCCTTGAAACTGGCATTTCTATTGATTAAGTCTGAGTGGGGAGCTGGGAGGGCGTGCATTGGTTACAAAGGACAAAATAAAGTGTGTTTCTAAAGGCAGAGATGCAAAACACTACATTTCAGCCACCGAACTTTTTCATGCATTACTTTCCAGCTTCAAATTAACCTTGACCTATTTCTATAGATTATTTGATGGACATAGTTTATTATATAATGATGTAATTTGTATTGCTTCTTTTGCTTATAATTTCTATCTTCTCCCTCTGATCTTATTGTACAGGTTATGAAAGGTGTTTCATAAAATAGTAATTATTGTTATAAGCTGCTTCCATTCTGCTTACTTTCCTTAAAGTTTTCAAATTTTACTCATAATGAAAGCAAAAGCCTCCCCAACACCTTCCTCCCCTCATCCACTCGTGCAGGTAAAAGCACCAGCGAGCACTCTCTTCCTGAACTGGTGTAGCTGCTTTCAGGATAATGGACTGTGAGTGGTACTCGAAGGGTAGGCTGTGTTTTCAGACTGGGTCTTGGTAGGCTGTGTGGCAGACAGATGGAAGAGCCCTGTGGATTTAAGAGCCCTTCTGTAGCGTTGATTACACTGCTTAGGCAGCCTTTTAGCCTACTGAAGCATGAGCATTAACCTCTGAGAGGAAAACAAATCTCTGATCCTAAAGATGCACATAACAGAGACATGAATTCCATAGGCATTTCATAGAAATATCTGCAGTTGTTGTTACCAGTATTTCAAAATATAAAAACTCACTAGGACAGTATATACATGCATATTATTTAAATATCTACAGTGTGCTTAAAATTATACCTTATTTTTAAGGAATTGGGCTAAACTCCAAATGATTTGGTTGTAAATCCTTTAGAGTCACGTGAAAGAATGGATCCAGCGTAGGAATTTACAATTACAGTAGAGGTGCTCAGCTTTCACAGCCCTACACTGACTTGTTTTTATGTGATTCCTTTTTTTTGATTGCTCCAGAGAGTTCTCCCTGATCTCTGTGTCTGTGTGTGTCTCTCTCCCAGCTCGCTCGGCAGTGTACTGCAAGCCTGTGGTGATTGAAAACACTCTGTACATGGTGGTGGCACAGCTGTTTGGTGGCTCACACATCTTCAAGTGAGTGTGAAAATATTGCCTTGATCTTGTAAAGAGTTCTGTGAACCTCCCGAAGTGACTTGCTGGTTTTAGACAAAGAGTCTATTAATTAAAAGCCTTGAATTAGTGCTACAGCAGTACTGCAATCCAGAATCTTCTTCTTTGCACTTAGTGCTTCCCAGCAGTTTGCAAAACAATCTCTCTTATGTTCTGGCCCTCAGAGAATCTTCTGAGCTAATGAAATTCCCTTGGCTATAAATAAGATGTTTTGCAAGACATTTGTAATCCGATGATTAATCAGAAGAACTTGATTAAAGACACAGTTTCAGGAGCAGTGAGGGTTGATCTGGGGTCCAGCAAGTAATGTCTCTGTTGATTGGGGATTGGGGGTGGAATGTGAAATTACTGCTGGGGGGGGGGGACGCAAGATTTTAAATTCAGCACTTCTTCAAAGGACAAATGCTTTTTGTAAATGGCAATAGTATTTTTATTTATTTATTTTTTGTAGAAGATTTAAAAAGGGAAAACGTCCGTTTGTAAAATGGGCTACTTTTCTTATGAAAGGGAAAGGTGTTCCCAGCCATTGGTCCTTAGATTGAGCCCTGGTCAAGGTAGTATACTAGGTCCTCAAGAGCAAAGTGGCACAGCTTTGTCTGGTTTAATGAAAAAGGTTGGTTAAAAGAATCAGAGTGTGCTTTAAATGCAAACCAGAGCGTATTTGGAATTGGTTGCTCTCCTAGGGATTGAGATTGATCGTGAACTTGTTCCAGACAGTTTTATAGAGCTGTACCCCCACATCTTTGAGAACAGAACTCCCTGATCCTCCTCCCATTCCATTACCTGGCAGGTGGGAGAAAGATCCTCTGAGGTTTGTGAAGATCCAGGATATTGACACCACGCGCGTCCGCAAACCCAACTCTGTAGAAGCTTTCCTCCTGGAGGGAGACTGGTTTTTCGCTGTGGCCGACAGCTCTAAGGCGGGTTCCACCAGTCTGTACCGCTGGAACAGTAATGGGTTTTATTCCCACCAGTCCCTCCACCCCTGGCACCGGGACACCCACGTCGAGTACCTGGAGATAGACGGCAAACCCCACCTCATCCTGTCCAGCAGCTCCCAGCCGCCCGCGGTGTACAAGTGGAATCGGGGGCAGCGCCAGTTCGCCTTCCACTCCCAGATACCCAACGCTGTGGACGTGCAGATGGTCAAGCACTTCCGGGTGCTCAAAGACCTTTACCTCTGCCTCACCCGCTTCATCGGGGACTCCAAGATCCTGCGCTGGGAGGGCCAGCGCTTCGTGGAGATCCAGTCCCTGCCTTCTCGGGGTTCGATGGTGGCCTACCCTTTCGCGGTGGGCCCCCGCCAGTACATGGTCCTGGGCAGCGACTTCTCCTTCTCCCACGTCTACCTGTGGGATGCTCTGACCCAGCGTTTCCAGCCCTTCCAGGAGCTCAATGTGCGGGCCCCCCGATCCTTCAGCTTGGTCTCCATTGACAACAAGAACATCCTCCTGGCTGCCAGCTTCAAGGGCAACACCTTGGCCTACGAGCACCTGCTGGTGGATCTGAGCGCTAAGTAGAAGGTGCCAGGGAGGAATAATCCCACTTCTACAGGTTGGGGGCTTGAACGATATGGGTCAAGTCTGGAGTGCAGGGGGGTCTTATTCGCCATCCAAACAATCCCCAAATCAACCCCATGCGTTAATTAGTTATACCGTTCTGCTCCAATGCATGTTTACAGGTTACAGGGCGGCCTTTATTTATTTAAGTGTTTTTGATCCAGAGCAAAAGCTTCACTCCTCATGATGTGAATGCCAGAAGGAAAAATGCTACACACTATTAAATGATGCACTGTATCAGAAGGTAAAATGTTATTGACTCATTGCACTGAGAGTTAATTTTACAAAACACTAACAGAGGCCTTTGCCCACTGGATACCACAGGATTTCTCTTGATGAAATGCTTTGAGAGTTTTGCCAGTATCAGAATGAAATACTAAGGAAACGGGCAGTTTTAAGCTCATAGTCCCTTTCCGATCCACACTTTTTTCATCTTACATACAGTATTGATGGAATTACCATTTAAAAATTGCCTTTACAAATTAAACACAACCTATTTGTTTGTACTAAACAACCAAACTAATGCTGCATGCAATCTACTGAATTGCACAACGTGCAAAGCTCATTAAAATGATATTTTGTTGCAGAAGAAACCCACCGAAGAGAGAAATTGTGTAGAAAGGTACTGTTACACCATACAGAAACCTTACAATGTGCCAAATTAACTTTATGACAAGGTACACAATTGTCAGGAAAGAAAGAAGGTGTAGTGTATAGCTGTTTCTAAGCATTATCTCCTTTGCTTTTTGTGATACCTTACTTTGAATGTGTTTGTATGCCTTTCATTGAGTATAGAGCAAGATGCCGGAGATTCACATGAAGGAAAAATCCTATGTCACATGTAGCTGCATCTCAAATATAACCCTGTTATATCATTGCTTTGAAAAGGATGTTTCTGTGGTAATATACTGTATATTTAAGGCCTTTAACTATTTTATTAAAAGCTGTTGGTGTTTGTTTAAATTACTGACATCTTTCTAAAATGCACAGAATGATGGTTACTTTGTAATACAATATTTATTGTAATTGTAGTGTTTATTGGAAGGCCATTCTTCAAAATGTCTTGCATGAAGACATTAGATTCAAGTTAAATGGCATTTCTTTCATAAATTGACTTGAACATGTATCTGTTAGTTTTTAAACCACCAATTTACAGTAGGTGTTAAGGAAGAGGTGGGGCTAATTTAAAACACTAACCTTTTTAAAGATATTTTAGTTTCATTTTTGGAAAAGAATGCCAGAACACTAAAGAAGCTAATGATAAGAAAAAATATGTCACTGTGAAGAATAACTTTAAAACACTTTTTAGATTTGTGCAAAAACAATATTGCCAAGGTCAGCATTCATTTATAATTGTTATTTATTGACTGTTATAAGCAGGAGTATCAGGAACACCTTATCATTTGCATAGACAAAGAGTGAAAAAATCAATTATTTTAATTAGTTATGCTCGGTATACACTCTATATACATTGTGAAATGTGATTGGTTATCATCCCTGTGACACATCCTTATTTGAGAAAAAAATGTATATGTGATGGAAAGTGTATTTGAATGGGAAAGCAATTTATTACATCAACAAAGAATACTTTAGCACTCATGAGATTTAAACATCTAATTGGTTAAAGCACCTCTATGAACAAAACAGAAATTAAAATATTGCATCTTAAGTGATGTGATCATGACATTCTGTAGTAGTTCAGGTGGGCAGCTGCCTCAGAATGCATAGGCTGCAAAGGAACAAGTAATAGGTTTATTCTATGCTGAATAGAGAAGAAAGAAAACACAACGTTTCGACTGTGGAGCCTTCTTTGGGTGTAAGAAAGATAGGACTGCCCTATCTTTCTTACACCCGAAGAAGGCTCCACAGCCGAAATGTTGTGTTTTCTTTCTTCTCTTTTCAGCACGGAATAAACCTATTACTTGTTCCATGATATTCTGTATCTGAGATTACTTCCCAGCTAACCTAACTAAAACCACAAGTGACAGTTTTCACTTTTTCAATTTGTGAAATGTGGTTTAACAGCAGTGCTCTCCAGTTCACATGTAACTTACATTGTTTTTCCCCCAGGCTCTTAAACTGTTCACCAGCAACCTACAGTCTCACAGTTAAGGAAAACTCTGCCTCAGTCATTCTCTCACTCACTGCCAATTATTATATGTGTAACCAAATAAGTGCAATAAATTATCATAATAATACTAAACTAAGAGGCTTCTGCTGAGCCCTAATGAATAACAATGAATTTTCTTAATCGCGTTACATTTCTTTGTATTTGTTGAATAGCAATATGTATTAGTTTTACATTACTGTCAGGAATATTAACTGTTAGTTGTTTGCAAACCTTGCAAAATATGAAATACTGTAAATATAAGCTAATCGCACTAAAGAAAAACTCTAAACATGAAAATGTGCTCTAAATGTACAAGTCCTGAGGTTAACTTTAGTATCATGCTGCCATGTTTATGATTTCTAAGCCTCTACAGTATATAATTTTTCTAATAATGTGACTTATTGTATGTAACCTTGCAGTAGATGACAGGTGGTGATTGTATGAAGATGTGTTCTGAACCATAAAGGGTTTCAAATGGGGGTAGAGAAGGTATTTTGACCAGAATTACACATTTGTCGCAGTTTGCAATTATTCAGTGCCAACGTGTAAGGCTGACCTTTACCCTTGTTCCATGTGTGAGAAGATACTGATTTCCAAGTGTTAACTGTGAAAAGTAAAAAGTTACTGGCCCTTTTAAAACTGCTTACAAATCCACCAAGCTGTGATGCGGTGTTCGTAATTCTTTAAAAGGGCTGTACAGTGAATGTTCCCTACTGAATGTACTGTTCCACAGAGGTGAAGAAGGAATGAAATGGAACATGTGTGTTATAAATGTTTGTGCCAAAGCAGCCTGTTGCCACAGCTCTTGCTTCCTGTTATGTAATATGTGGTATGGAAATGTACCTGTATATTCCCATGGTAAGTGATTAATAAACGTAGGCCCTAACTAAGCTGCTGGCTGTTGGTGTTGAATTTTACCCGGAGAGGTCCTTTACTGTAGACGGGCAGGGGAACATCAGTGGGCACCTTCTTACTTCTGGCTTTTCCTCCTGCCTTAGTAGACAAGGCTGAGAATGTAGACTGAGGAGACACGATCCACAGGGCTCAGCGCTGAGGCATCAACCTCTGACTGGGTTCAGTATGGGAAAGAGGCACTGGGCAGTGACATTGAGACGTGTTTGTTTCCTGTTCCCTCTCTTACACAACAGGACTATAGATTTGACACTCCAAACCTTATGTCTTCATAAGCATTACAGCTCTTAATGACCACTTGCTAAGATTAATGTTTAATAAACTTAGAATCCGTACCTTTATCAAATATGAATATTTTTACCATCTTTATTGCTCTTAACAAAATGTCATTTAAATGTCAAGGGAGTACAAGGGAGTTTCTTAGTCATATCAACACACACAGGCCCACAGTAAGGGGTCTGATCCAGGAAACCTTTGCCTGACGGTACTCGGTTGTGTTAACTCCGAAATCCAGCATTCTAAGTGGGCGCGAAGTCACATTTTTTCAATAAATAACTCGAGTTAAATAGATATCTCAGGTCTTTTCGCTTTGTAGCTCGTCTGAACCGTCTGCCCCGAGTGCGTTTGCGCAGCAGCCACTGTTGAAACGAACTGTAACCTCGGTGGGCCGCAAACCATTGCGCTACACCTGAAGACACGCAATGCGTTACTTGCCTATGAGGGCTTCTCCGCAGTTCATTAGCCTGCTGTCAGAATTGTCACATGACAATAACAAGTCCACGCGAGGCACAGGCCGCAGTGGGAGCGCGTGAGAAAAGTCCCCCTCCTCTCAGCGCGTTTTAATTGGCTGTGAGCTGTAAACTCGCGAGGGCCCCTAAGGGAGCACTTTGCCGCTATTGGTTGAGAGTCCTGTCAGATAAACAGAGGGGCGTAATCCGTTTACTTTTCACAACCGGGTTGCTGTAGGTTATCCGCTTGGAGCAGCCTCCTGAACTCAAAATGCAGTGACTAATTTTTAAATATTTCCATTCTGGTTTGAAAGAAGGCCAATTAAAGACGCAGAGGAGGAAAATGAAGAGCACGTTTACGTTGTAAGCCTTGATTTCAAAATGCGTGACTAAACGTATCCACGGAAATAACATTGTAAGGTAAGAGCGTGGGGGTTGGTTGGATCTGTCGATTTTAACAATGTTGCATATTTTCGCAAAGCTCGCTGTGGTGATTTCAGCTGTCAGACAACGAAAAAGGAGACTGTGCCCTGCTTGTTAAATAATCTTAACCTAGAAGGACACTCATTTCATTTTCTTCAGTCTGTTTCATTACGACTGATATGCCGTCTAGTTTACAGCTGATGACTGGGCGCTTTTTGATATTTACTTCCTAACTTTGTACCCACCTTACAGTGTGCTATTTTTAAGTCACTAGCTCCATTAGAACCTTACGCACTTCACTGAATAGTTTTAGAAAATACGGAATGCGTGGTTCTGTGTTACCAGCAACATTTGGAGGACATACTTTCGAAACAGCGAACCTTGATATTTCGTTATCTAAAACTGAGATGCTTTATTGGTTTAAACCAGCTATGTGCAATACTTCACTTACAGACTATTTTTTCTTTGTTTTCATGCCGTCGTCGTGATTAGGAGGCGACATGTCGGTCCCCCAGCTACAGGATCACAGCGATGTGTCCTCCGAGTTCCCCCCGGAGTGGGCGGACGACGAACGCATGGCCTTCTTGTTTTCAGCGTTCAAGCAAAACCGGGAGGTGAATTGCACGGACTGGGACAGTAAGATGGACTTCTGGGCGCCGCTGATCATTAGCACCTGCCGGCGACGAGGCGCGGTGTGTGTCACCTTGCAGGAGCTCCATCAGGTCTTCCGGAGGAAGGGTAGTGTGCCCCTGGGCCTGGGCATGGTCATCCAGAACATGGTCAGGTACGCACCTCTCTGCACTCCCTGCTACCTCCGTCCGTGTGGCTCTGTGTCCCAGGACCTGTCTAACTGAGACATACAGTTAGTAGGGATATACTTAAAACTATTTCCATCGCTATACAGAATCTAAAAGATAAAGGTAACCTCAGTTGTCATCTCAAGGCAAAAACATTTAATTCATGTAGCCCAACTGATGTTGTCAGGTGATTTTTTTTATTCCTAAAGTTTGTTACAGAAATAATTGAGCATTGGCAGTAGAGTTATTGCTATGCCAATGCTGTGTGTCTCTTATGAAAATAAGGACGTAAGAATGGAGGAGGCCATTTGCCTTGTTTAGCATGTTGATGAATTAATCCAAGGCTCTTATCCCGCCATTTCTAGACAGAATTTGCAGTGTCTGTTTTAATATCATGCATGGGTGGCCTGTTTCACTTCTCTGGGTGAAAAAGTGCCACCTGTTCTTGCTTTTACCTTCGCACTGTTTCCACTTGAGGCCTCTGGGTCATGCAGAATGAGCACTGAAAAGCAAAACAGACACTGATATAGGCGGCACGCGTGTGAGCTGTGTGGATCCCTGACCTCCTGTGTTCATCGATGTTGTGACTCTCCCTGTAGGCGTGGCAGGCTGCAGAAGGAGTCGGAGTTTGCCGCAAATGTGGACTCTGGTTGGCTGTCCTGGGGGGTGGGGCTGCTTCTGGTCCGGCCCCTCAAATGGACGCTCTCCACACTGCTGGGCACAAACCGTGTGCCCCTGGAGGAATCCTACGTTGTGATTGAGCTTGTAAAGGTTTGTCATCGGCTCCGACAGTATCAATTTCTCAAGCCTGTGCTTTTCAGCATTCGTAAGCTGTTACAACTCATCACCACAAAATGAAGGACTACACGGGCACCATAATCAAAGAGAAGAAATAAAATGGCCATTTTAAAAAAAACAGCTCAACTTACTAAGAATAACCGTGACTATATTTGTAACCATCGTTAGGTCACATTGATAGCAAGGCATTTGCATGGTGTAGGAAATATAATGTGCTTGTTGTTTAAAAATAAACATCAGTAAGTTATGTCTTGGTCAGCTGCATTTCATCTTGGATGAATAGTAAGAGGCAACAAAATAATATTTGTACAATGGAAAAATAACAAAGACTCATACTTTTATAAAGTAAGACTAATACTTTTTTAAAACTTGTTTTAAAATGTAAGTTCTCAACAAGGGGTAGTTGTAGGATGTTGCAATATATTTCTAGGAGCAACACACAAGATCACGAATACCACATCAGTGACATTGATAGTACTGAAAAAGTTCCTGTTAATATAATAAACTAGTCCATTTCTGGATTTTTAACTGAGAAGCATTAAAATGTTTAATTCTCAATCTTGCTATGTACTCTAAATGTTTTGTTAATTTTGGCTTGTAATAAGTGAATGGGTTAGGTTTCACTAGGTGTTGTAATTTGTCTGAAAAAAGTATAATAATAATAATAATAATAATAATTGCTTACACTTATATAGCGCTTTTCTGGACACTCCACTCAAAGCGCTTTACAGGTAATGGGGACTCCCCTCCACCACCACCACCAATGTGCAGCATCCACCTGGATAAAGAGCTACTTAATGTTAAACCTCTTGGCAATGGTGGTACGTTTTGCAGCATGTATATCCTAAATCTCTGTGTGTCTTTCAGGAAAAAGCTGCAGAGCTACTGCGGGTGTACCGGAACTCCCCATTGGCCGATCACGCTCTGCTGTCCTTCCAGGATATGCGGACGCTGGCGGCTCATGTCTGCCCTGATGAAACCACCCTGTGCTTGGCACTCCTGCAGCTCCAGAGGGAGAAGCAGGTGACAGTGTCACTGCATGAAGGAGACAAGGTTATGATGCTAATTATCATTAGTCATTTAGCAGACAGCTTTGTCTTGAGTGATTTATTGATATGCAGGTGAATTCTGCACTTGACAGAGCTTTCCTTAAAGAAGGTCAGAAAAGAAGGAAGTTCAAGAATGAATCTGGACAGCACACAATGCGAGGCAGGGCTGGCAGAGCTCAAGCCATAAACCTTAACTACTCAACCACATAGATTCACAGGATATAGTGGGGGCAAAGATTGCTAAAACCATTTTACTTGTTCTATGGATGTACAGCGTTTTTTCCCCAATCTTACCCATGCCCTGGCCAAATATGGTACAATAAGTAAGTTCCTAACTAAGATCCCTGTTTAGGGGGTATGTGGATCAGCTGGTGAAGCATACCTTTGGCTGGTTCAGTCAGATGACTTGCTGTGCCCGTGCTGTGTTTGTGTCCAGATTGTGAAGTTCTCTCAGCCTGGGCAGGGGCGGGTGTCTCCGGTCAGCGATGTGGACCTTGGCATTTACCAGCTGCAGCGGAGCGAGAGGCTGCTGGGCGAGAGAGTGGAAGCTCTGGGGCAGGAGGCGGAGAGGTGAGGTCGCGCAGCTGGCAGCTGCCACCTTGCAGGAGCTTTTCATCCAGAGTCCTCCCTTCTGTTACTTTGACCCCCTTTTCCTACAAGAACCTTATTTCCTTAACATCAAAAGAAAAGTTAGAAACGAGAAACCCATCTTGTCTGTTGAGTTACAAGTAGTTTAACTAAGGGAAAGCACTTCAAAGAGGTGATGTTATTTTAAAGATTAGCTATGCATGCACTATATAGATCACTTTAACTAATGAGTCTTTCAAACTATCTCACCCCCAGATTGACTTTTAAAAAGTAAGCCTTTTTAAAAAATAAGTTACTTTTTACAAGTAGCTCTAATGGATGACTGTTTCCCAAGTACAGACTGTAATGTTGCCCAGGAGTGTAAACGATCCAGTGCTTTAATCCTGATGTGAGTGTGTCTGTGCAGGTGCAGAGAGGAAGCTAGGACACTGCTGCGTGAGGGGAAGAAGACACAGGTACAGGGAGCATTTCAAACTACGGCATCCCTGAATCACTCCGACTGTTTTAACTGAAATCTGTATTTGTAAATGATGGGGTCGTTTTACTGTTTTTTTTTTAATCAAAATGTTTCCTATGGGGTGTCAAAATTGGTATAAAGACTTCTTTTTAGATGAAAAAAGGGAGCAGAAAAATTTGTCCGGATATACTTCCTAACATATGTTGAGGTTTGTGTTAACCCGTTTACTATCATGAAATATGTACATTGTCAAAGAAAGGGAAAAGGGTGTGAAGATCACTTTTTGGGGGAAGATTCAAGACAGTGTAGCACAGTGTCACCTAAAACTGCTCAAATGTCAATGAAAATACTTATACCGATCTGTAAATTACTGCCAAAATGTTCAGCCTTACTGAGGTTGAATAAAGAGCACAAGTGGCAACTTGCATTTGTGAGCTTAAGGAGATCCATTAAAAAGCCCAGCTGAATCTGTGGCGTCGCGTCTCGATCGCAGGCCCTGCGGTGTCTGAGGGGGCGAAAGCGAGTGGAGAATCGAGCAGACCGGCTGCATGCCCAGCTGGATACGGTGAAGGCCATCCTGGACAGGATCGCACACTCCAGCACTGACCGCTTGGTGAGTTATGGACCTGTACCCGCCATTGAAATGCACAGTATTTCCCACTGTATGTATTAAAAGAGGAAGTGGTGTTTGTGTGCAGGTGATGCAGGCGTACCAGGCTGGGGTGGCAGCTCTCAGACTGTCCCTGAAGGATGTGACAGTGGAGAGGGCAGAGAGTCTGGTGGACCAGATTCAGGAGGTGAGGCTCTTCTCTTCCTGATGAGAACCACACACTGAAAATACAGCTGAATCTTGACTAGGGGGAAAAAACGAGAAAATCACAGACAAGTAACGAAGGTTTTCATGAGCGCAGTAGGCTGAAATCTGAAAATAGCTTTCAGCTTAAACATCAATCACGTTAAGATAACAATTCCTCTATTCTTTTATGATATGGTATTGTTGCTGTTGCACTCTAGAGTAAGGCATTTCACGTAGTCTTGCTGTAAATAACCCACTTTGTTCTCAGTTGACTTGAAGTGCTAAATAAAGGATTAAATTAATTAACACCAATGAATCATTTCAAAGCATTCTGAAATAGAATGAATTTTCTTTACTTTTACAATAGCAGATACACTTGAATGATGCATTGCATGAAACATCCATTAGTATGAATTTATTTTGCTGATTCCTTTATCCAAAGCTGCTTACAGAGGTTAGTTAACGTTCTTTACATACAGATTTTGATTGATACAGCTGGGTTTGCTAGAGTCATATTGATGAAGTGTCTTGCTTAAGTAACTGAGATCTGAACCCATTTCCCTTCAGCTAGGAAGTCCAAGCCCTGCAGTTGGTCCACATTGGTGCTTGCTGCCTGTCTGTGTAACATTCTAAGTGATTCACCTGTTTCTGTATACGCTGCTCAGCTGTTCCAGCAAACTATTCTGACATGATGTCTGAGCCAAATGGAGGAAGGAGTAGTGGGGTGCTTCCCCGTTGTGGCACAGAACTGAATTTTGAAGCCTGGGAGGTGAATTAATCATCCATGAGTAGTAAATGTGTCTGCAAGGCTTACATATTTTTGCATTATCTAATGTTTTTCATCTTGTCTGTTTCAGCTCTGTGACACTCAGGATGAAGTTAACCAGGCTTTGTCAGGAGCAGCACTTGATGGCACAAGTATGTTTCGTTATGTCCTTGTTTTTATTAAAAAGGCATCTCTTATTTAAAGCCCCATGAGTTTTTATATCTATTCTTACTTTTGGAAATGTTTAATACCAGTCTGGACATCAAGCTGGTTATTTGTGGTGTTCTTCAAATAATAAACGAGCCCTCCTTTTTGTCATTCTCCTGCCAGCAGATGAGGAAACAGAAGAGCTTGAGAAGGAACTGAAGTCTCTGTTAGAGGACAGTGCTCCATGCGTTCCTCCTACTCTTCCTGAGGTTCCGAATAAACCCCTTAGCTCAGGTGGGGCTCCAGGTTTTGCTGAAGACAGCTTCCTGGCCTCCCTGCCGGATGTGCCAGATTCCCGGCTGAGCATTACTGACGAGGAGCTGGACAGAGAGCTGAGTAGGCTTACCCTCACAGACACAGGTTCACCCCTTTCCTAATCCCTCTGCCCACCTTTTTCTCTTAAATCCTTTTAAACTGATTCACTTTCTCTCTCTTCCATTATTGGTTATAAAATGTCTTGGTGAATCAGCTAATTTCAGAAAGGTGTCCCATAGGTAGTATTCAGTTCATTTTGAACTTGGTTGATTCTCTTAAAACTGATTGCAGCGATCTCTGGAGGAACTCTGTGATAGATGATCCCTACCCCTTGCAGAGCAGAATATATAGATTGAGTGGCTTCATTACGTATAAACAGTACATATGCTTAATTCTAAAAGAATAAACAAGTTATGTGTCATTTTGGAATAGAATATGTTTCCACTCAGGCTTAAAAACAATGGGAACTTATAATTAAATATATCATGTACAGGCCTCAGTTAGAACATGAAATAAAAAAAAATACATTAATTATTAATTGCTTTGAGTCCCATTCATTGTTACAGTACAGTAGCTTATGCATTAGTAATTCTGTTCCCGTTATCTAGTGTTAACGTTTGCTTGTGGTCTTTCACAGCTGTGGCTAAGGAACACCATATCTCTCCTTTGAAAAGGCTGGAGCCAGCCCAGTGAAGAACTGAAGCACAATATTCATCCCAGCACTGTTGGCGCTGCACAGAGAGTCTCTGAATGGTGTTGGCGGGGATGTCAAAGGGTCCTCAGAAAAGCAATCAATACAAACTCTGTCTTTTGTAACAGTTTCTGTTTGTAATGATTAATGTCCTTTTTTTTTCAATTTTTAAAAGTCCTTAATCGTGATGTTTTGACTGTAATGATCTTATATATACTGTATAAATATCATTATTATGTGACAGAACAGATTCGTCTGCTTCAGATTCTGAGTGCAGATTGCTGCGTAACCCTGTTGGTTTGTTTTCTGTGTTTATTTGCTGTAATTGTGAGTCTCGACTGGTTCTACAACACAGATGGGCACATAGTCTACATGAAAAAAAACATGATCAACTCTGTCACTTATTAGACAAGGCTTTCGTAGAGTTAAAAGAAAAACAAATTAGACAGCAGACTTTATACCTTATCACCTGTAAAACACGTTTCATACTTTCTGAAATGCAAGAAAAACAAATACATTTTATATTTTAATAAATGTATTAAATGAGAATTAAATTACCTTTAGTGGGTTTTTTCCTATAGTCAGATGTTCCAAGGTGAGAAAATTCACTTACTGGAATTACTAAGAATCTGTAGAGTTGACCTTCTACCTGAACATGGACTTCCAGGCTTTAAGACGTACCATGCTTATTCTTCACTGTTGAATACTGTCAGGATATAAAACAGTTTTTAATGTTTGTTTAATGTTTAATATGTAAAGCATTGAACACCCCATCCCCAGAAGCTAGTTTACTTATTGTAGATAATAAGAAGTCTGAATTGGACATAAGTTAATGACAATTTTTTCCCATGGTTTTTGAACCTAACTTCCATTTTTATTCTTTTTATTTGTAATATTGGATTATTCTGATGTCCCTTTTTCATTCATGACTGATGATTAATTTCTAAAACTGTGAGCCAAATTTGGATGCTGCCTGAAATGTACCAGAGAAAGTTTGCAAAGAAAAGGACATTCAGCCCACATATTTTGTGTGGTTTCTAGCAGCCAAGTAATTGGATGACTTTATATAGCCTTTTGTAGAAAGAAATCACAGTATCAGCATTGATGAGATGAATGGATAGCTTGTTCCAGACACAATTCAGTGCTTGATAAATCCCCTCCTGTCCTCATGTTTAAATGCAGTTTGCACTTGTGTTCTATCGTTCATTTTCTCCTGTTGATGGTGAAAAGGGGGGGGAAAGTTGTTAGCAATGCTGCCTTGCAGCACTGTGACCCTGGGTTCAGTGCTAGGCTGGGGGTGCTATCTGTGTGGAGTCTATATGTTCTCTCCCTGTTCAGATGGGTTTTGCCAGGTGCTCTGGTTTCCTCTCACAGTCCAAAGACTGGCAGGTTAATTGGCTTTTGGGAAAATGGTCCCTGATGTGAGTTTGTGTCCTGCACATCCAGCTTGGTCCCCATTGCTTGCCGAATGGTGTCCAGCTCTCCCATGATCCTGTATTCCATGTTAGTTTATTTGAAGTACTG
Organism: Lepisosteus platostomus; assembly: GCF_059453375.1. Taxonomy (NCBI): domain Eukaryota; kingdom Metazoa; phylum Chordata; class Actinopteri; order Semionotiformes; family Lepisosteidae; genus Lepisosteus; species Lepisosteus platostomus. The sequence continues at coordinate 6,562,015 of NC_142613.1, forward strand.
TGTAGGTGACATGGCTACCTCTGAAGCTATTTTATCATTTCCTGAATGAACATACAGCACAGTTAGTACATATAACCTAGTACTAAACCCTCTCAAACCATCCTAGATTTCCTTTTGATAAATAAGTCTAAGTTATACAGTTTGGCGAATGGGAGAACTGCCACGTAAGCACGTCTACCAGAGATTGTCTTCCGTGCATCTACCTTCCCAATCGGCAGAAGCGTGTGTATTAGTATAGGCGAAAGCATACCAATAAAGTTTTTCAATATATAAGACGCATGCGTAGAGCATTATGTTGTAGTATTCGTATGATACGTTGATGGATTTTCTGAAAACGAGTTGAAAAGATTACCTTGGTTTATTTTAAAGGTTATGTTTTGAGTCTTCGTTGTTTTCAGCGTACACCAACAGGTAAACGTCAGTTACGTATAAAATTTGATTTGGTTAAGGTTACAACATTTTTAGTTAATGCACGAATAATATGCGGATATTATGTAACTCACTATTTAGTTTTTTGTATTTTAATTTGAAATCAGATAATGCTTTTTTTCATTTTAGTTTTTTATCTGTTCTTGAACATTGGCAATGAATGTCACCGGTATCATCCAGCATTTATAGCGACTAACTAGGAAACGACCATCTGTGTTCTTCATGTTGGCTCTGAAAGGCTCAATGTACAGTACTTAATGCCGGGTTGTTTCTTGAGCCAAAATGGTGGCAGTTTCTTAAAGTATGAGACAACTTTGCGTAGATCCGTAGAAACATTTGAGACGTCTCAAAGTGCATTGCGTAAGAGGAAGTTTGACATCAATGAGTGGAACTGCACCTGAGACGTAGCAGATGGGAAGTCGTACCTGGCAGTCCGACACATCAGCAGCGTCCAGAAAATAAAACCAGGTAAGAAAACAGTATAGTGAATTTGTAAAGAAGTTCTCCTTGATACAGTTTTTTTAAATGAGGCAGTAAACGCAATTGTAGTATATAAAGGTCCAGGCTATCGAGACATGGAAAAATGTATTAACTACAGCCGAAACACACACAAAAAAAGTGTTGCAATATATAGTTTAGCGCTTAGTGACGTAATAAGAGCTATACAGGTGTACGCAGATTAGCTGCCTGTATTTCGGGTGTGCTCAAGTGTGCGGTAAGAGCATATCAGAGACTAACCGACAATCTGGTTGTGTTCGTTGAGGAGTTTAGGGTACATAGCGGATGAAGGTGATCTTCGCTATCTTCACCTCCCTGTGTGGGCCTCAGTTGTTTTGTATTCTCTTTTTGAAATTAAATATGGGAAAGCAATTAAAAACAATTGTCATCAGCTCTTTGTGAATGATTTTATTATGGCAATAGGATCCTCATAGTTCGAAAACTTGATCTAAAGCTTGTTAAAACCGCTTGGTTTCAGCACAAATCGCACTGTAGGTTACTTTTCGCTGACGGAATAAAGGTTTGATGGTCAAAAATGAAAGGCAGGTGACGATTCTAAGTTTTATATTGTGTTTTTTCCTTTCCCAGTTTGAGAGCGGTGTCCTTCAGGTGGCAGTGTGTTCAACGTTCAAGTTATAAGAATGCTCCGAGATATTTTCTCTACCCAAGCCTTTGGATTGTGGGTAACTTGGAACTAAGGAGACTCCCAAACATGGGGAGGTAAGTGTTATACACCTGGAGTCTATGCATAACCAGCCTACAGTACATTTAGTGTATATATAATTTTACTTGTCTTATCCAGGATAAGATCTAAAAATACATTAAATGTAAGTACTTAAAAACAGGGTATAGTAATGGAAAAATAACAATTTATAAGCAGCTCTTGTGGCTACCTTTGGTTCAGGATCAGTGTTAGATCTAGGGTTTTGACAGCATGGACAAAATTATTGTTTCCAAAGGCAAGTTATCAAGCTCTTCGCTAAAAATCAAATGCAGAAATCATTCTGCGTTCCGAATTCAGAAGCGGAAACAGACTTGTAATTTGTCGCTGTAGTCAAATTCATTCTTCAAGTGAGGGCACTAGTGAAATAAAAAGTGGATCTACCATGGATGTTGAGAGTGCTCGGGTTGTACGCCTGATGGGTGCCAAGCACAGGAAGTTATGTCCTGCCCTAAATGCACATGTGTGAGTGGTGTGCACTCTCTCTCTTTTCCAGGATCAGTTTCTCCTGTCTCTTCCCTGCTTCCTGGCACTTCAGCCTTTCCCCTGTGGGCCTGCCTCGCCTGCCCTGCCTCTCTCTCAGGCAGTTCCTGTTCTTGGTGCTGCTGGTGGGCACACTGTGTGTGCTGTATCTGCTGCTGGTCCTGGGCAAGGGCAAGCACAGCTGGCTGCACAGGGACAAGCAGTTCCACAGGTGGGTGCCTTACAGCTGGCAGAGGGGAAGGGGGACTCAGTGGCCCCCGGGGGTAGCAATGGACTCCCAGTGAAAAGCTGTATGAGACATTTCAAGTCCTTGAATAAACGGCATGCTCTTGTATACAGCCCAGTCCCAGGAATTGGATATTTCTGTTTTGAGTAAGTTTCTAGTTTTAAATGATCTTGAGGGAGAAAACTAATTTTAAGCCCAACTTGAAGTAAAACAGGAGAAGTGAGAGTTAAAAGTGGTGTGGATTTAGATACCTGCAACCTCAGCTTTAAAATATTTCCTACTGCTCTCCTGAGTAGGAATACAAAGAGCGCACTGTTACACAGGACACTGATAGTGCTGCGTTGCCTAGCAGGTGAGCTTTGTATAACAGGAAGAAATTTCAGAAACGGGACCAAGTAACTTAATTCTATTGTAGTGCTTTTGTTTCACCTGTTATTGACCTTTTTTTTTTTTAAAGGGGGACTGCAGTTTAAATTTTTCAGACTGGATTTTAAATCTCGGGTAGCTTCGTTGATGTTAAAGAAATGTGTAATTTCTTTTCTAATTAATAAATCGTGGACTTTGAAATTACTGTAGGTCGCCAGGTTGTTGCAAACTCGCATTCGAGTGACCAAGAATAGCGACATGATACGGTCCTTCCTGCTTACTAGTCTCAGTAATGACTAATGTAATATGATGGATGAGTGAATAAAAACAGGTTGTGCAACAGGCTTTTCACTGCAGAAATGTTCCAACGTGATCTGCATGCAGAGTTAACAAGGACTATATGCGGGCAAAATCAAGGGCATTATTTCTATAGGATTAAAAGAGATGTATTCACCACCCTGCTTGTTTACAGTGTCATAGGGCCACTCACATCACCCAAAGTTTTGTTGCCTCGTTCTGAATCGCAGAACATGGTTCTGCACATATCTAGGATTTTTTTCTATTTTGTGGTATAAATTGGACATCTTACAAGTTACTGTGCACATTTGACTTTTATTGTTGTTTGAAATGTACTTATCAATGCTGGTTCTTTCTAGCCCCAAAATAAGACAATAGCATTGCCTCTCCCCTTGAAGTAATCTAATCTTTTTCACAAAAAGTTGTCTTTGCTAGGCGGTCTTGTCACCTTCATTCCATTACCCATTGCAGTAAAATGAAATGTATGTTTTGAATGACTTGCAGTGCAGTCAGAAGGCGGGCGATGCTATGGTTTTTTGCAACAAGGTCTTCCCCCTTCCAGCACCCCTGATCTCTGGCTGTGTGTGTCCATCTCAGGTATCTGGCCCGAGTGACCGATGTGGAGGCCACAGATACTGGGAACCCGAACCTCAATTACGGCATCGTGGTGGACTGTGGCAGCAGTGGCTCCCGCGTGTTTGTGTACTGCTGGCCCCGGCACAACGGCAACCCTCACGACCTGCTGGACATCCGCCAGATGAGAGACCAGAACAGGAAGCCCGTCGTGATGAAGATCAAGCCAGGTGGGACTGACCTCCCCTGACCCTCCTGTGCCCTGTGAGGGGGAGAAAAAAGAATAGTCAGTCTCCAAAAGTGGAATTCAGAGCATTCAAGAGGGGCAACATTCATATAAACATTATTTAAATACTGTAGGATTAATACTTGTTTTGGAACTTTTTCTTACAACTTTTTCCCCTGCTTAAAGAAAAGCGCACATCTTTAAGAGACTTCCAGGTCAAGCTGATTTTGAGCCTCTTCACTGTTTAATGGCCAGTTGAATAGGGATTATAGTAATTAATCAGGGACACTCCCAACCGCAGTGGATCAACTGAAACAAAAATAAGTTAAGTTTTTCTCCAGGTCTGTGAAGGTTATATGATTACCAGACCTGGAATGAAGTGCTTTAGAAACAAGTTTCATCATGCAAGTGACCAATTAAAAAAACAACAACAAAAAAACAGGAAAAAAGCAGTAATGTGATATGTCCTTCTTTGGGCTCTTTTGACTTTCTCCTCTACAACCTGAGCCTTTGGTTAGCATTGTACCTTCTTAACTACTTTTGGTCTTAGTGGTATTTCAATAATGTGGTCTCTTTTTGTGTTTGTTTGCAGGCATCTCTGAATTAGCCACAGCTCCAGAAAAAGCCAGTGATTATATTTACCCCTTGCTGAGCTTTGCTGCACAGCACATTCCCAAGAGCAAGCACCAGGAAACCCCTCTTTATATCCTCTGTACTGCAGGAATGAGAGTCCTGCCTGAGAGGTACTGCAAAAAACTAACTGGTGTTGTAGCTGTCAGATGTCAAACACCTTTGTTAATCTTCTGCTTTAGCTGCTTGATTTCACATTGTCATACTTGCACCTTTCTGTCTCTTAATGAGCCTCTTTTGAGAACTACTGTATATTTTAAGTCTCAAAATGACTTATCTGTCATTTTTTCTCTCTGGAATGGTGCTGCTGTCCTGTATTGCCTTGAATCCAAGAGTAGAAATGATGTTTTCAGCATCAGGCTGGTGTCTCTGCCAGTTTGCAAAGCTTACTGAGTGAGTGATTCTTGTGTCGCCTGATAACCAGTCACATGATTATCAGGATAAGTGTTCAGCCAGATTCACTGTAAAGTATAAAGCTGTCTCCACATCATTTAAATCCAACTGTTTCTTTGGTCTAGTGGTTAAATGATCATTTTTAATGTATTTGATTAACAGACATAGTACTAAGAAGACTTCTCATGTAGGAAATTCACTAAATGTTATTTTTCCTAAGAAGCATTTTGCTCCGTGGTTCTATTCATAAGTTGCCAAGAATGGAGATCTGGACACTGATACTGTGTCATGATTTGCAGTCAACAGGAAGCCCTGCTCGAAGATCTGCGGACTGATATTCCCGTGCATTTCAACTTCCTGTTCTCGGATTCCCATGTGGAAGTGATATCGGGGAAACAAGAGGGTGAGTGTGATGTCTGGTAGTGTTGCAGGTATTGCCTAGAATATTGTGGTAGGAACTGAGTAAATGGTTATTAGTACACTGGTACAGAATAAGAGAGTGCACTCTATAGCTGTGCTTTTTCTCTTAACAATATCAATGTAAAGAATATAATCAGGACCCCTGTACAAGATAATGGTGGTGGACTGGAAGGATCACATAATGAGCAGCCCACCACAAGTGTATTTTTTTTAATAATGCATGCATATTTCAATCCATCCTGAGAAGAATAAAATATGGAATTCAAAATGTTTTCAGACAAAAGCTAGAAATGGAACACGTATATCAAATATTATTTTAGCATGTTTAATATTTAATATGGAATGAAGCATCAGGGAAAAGAAATACTTTACCTTCCAAAAAAAAGAGTAAGTCCTAAAATGTCGTTAATCCATCTGTCTTTAAAAGGTGTCTATGCGTGGATTGGCATCAACTTTGTTCTTGGAAGATTTGATCACATAGAAGATGGTAAGTATCAGGAATATTTTTATTTACATTTTTTATTTAATTTTTTTTTAGAGCTGTTTATACAGAAATAAGCTGAGGAGAGACTACATAAACTGTGGAGCTAAATATTGACTTATTAATGTTCTGATCCTTAAAGTTGAGTATTTTCAATTCTAGTTTCAGATGCAGAAAAAGGTAAGCAAAAGTCTGAGAAAGCAGGCAGATGAATTCAAGGCATCAGTCAGCATGAGTAATTACTAGTTCAGCTAGTTGAACCAAAGAACCAGTAGACACTGGGGTTCCACAGGACTGTGACTGCGTACCACTGAGCTGTAGTCAAGAGTTGGCCATTCTTGGTACAGATGGTTCTATTTTATTTAAACTCTATTGACACAAATGCTTTTTTTTTTACTAAAAACATTCTACATGCTAACAAATCTTTAACGTTCCACCCCCTTTTGACCCCCTTCCCTCTTTCTGTCTCTACTGCAGAAGAGGAGGCTCTAGTGGAGGTGCAGGTCCCTGGCAGTGACCACCAGGAGGCCCTAGTCCGCAAGAGGACAGCAGGTGTGCTGGACATGGGAGGTGTCTCCACGCAGATCGCGTACGAAGTGCCCCAAACTGTAAGCTTTGCCTCTTCACAGCAGGTTATTATCCACACCACTTTTCCTTCTTTTGTGTTTTTTTATGTTTGGCTTACTCCATTTTATCCTACCCCACCCTTGTCCCAGCCCGTTCCTGAATCTCTCCCCCCCTCCCTCCCTCGCTCTGGAGTGTAGCACCATCTTCCCCTGACAGTGGTGACAAGGGAAGGGCTAACCGCAGCCTGCAGTGTCCGCTAAGCAGAGTGCATGACTGGGCTTGCAGTTTGGCCACTGATGAACACAAAAGGCTGTCACGGTTAATCTGATTCTGTTTGAAAATGAGGTGTTGTATGAAACCATGCTCAAAGTGGATTTACTTTAACATAGAAGCATGATTACCTTATGACTAAAGACCTTGCCTATACAGAACCTTTCTGTCATTCTAAAATGACACTGCAGTTTCACAAAACAAAAGAAGAAAATGCACAGCTGAGGCTCTGCATCCTAAAGAATTTGTGATGATATTAGTGTTCTCTTTTCATCATAGGTAAATTATTAACGCAAATGGTGGCATGGATTTTGTAAAATGGCATCATATTACACCTTATACTTCTCAGGTTAAGATTGATGATGTCAAGAGAATTTGTTCTCTGAATTTGCAGCATTAGCTAAGGTTGCCACCATCTCAAGCAGAATACCGGAAAGTATCATCGGAAGTCCCCACTTGCATATTGGCCTGTGTTTCCTGAGATTGCATTAACCCAATAGAGGGATGTGATGGAATCTACACTCTTTTTAGATTGCTTGCAGTGAGGAGTGTTTCACCCGTTATGATTTATTTTTTTAAGTTGATTTGAATCAAAAATTTCTCTGTCAACTTAACAGTAGGCTAACTTTTATTTTAAACCCAGCAGCATGAGAAAAGCCACCTGGTTAAATCAACTTTGTATTGACATGTTGCTACAGAAGTATTGTCCTATTGGAACAGTCTAATAGTGAACTCATCATAGCCCAACAAATTCGGAAAAAAGATGCATAGTTATACACTAGAACACAACTAACTGGCTTAAAATCTGTATTAATTAATGCTGACTCCTCTATCCAGGCACAAGCCAGCATCTTGATCCTGTGTACCATGAGATCTTTTTGACTTCTTGAAAATAGTTTTCTCTATATGTATCTTGTAAATAATGGATAATTGAAGAGGATGCTTACCTACTAATACGTGGTTAATAGTCGTTTTTGGGTTTGATTGAAGGCACCCACGTTAATGGGAGGTTGGGCAAGGGGGAGGGGATTCATGCGCTGATATTGAACCTCTTGCAGGAGGAAGTGGCCAAGAACCTGCTGGCAGAGTTTAACCTGGGCTGCGACGCCCACCGCACAGAGCATGTGTACCGTGTGTACGTCTCCACCTTCCTGGGGTTTGGGGGTAACGCAGCCAGGCAGAGATATGAGGAGAGCATCGTGAGCAAGACCTTAATGGAGAACAGGTAAGCACAGATCATTAGTGCTTTCTACCAGGGGCTGGCAGACTTGGCACTAACTGCTCCATTTCCTGTCCTGAAGGAGTTCAATCCCAAGAGTATTTTATTCTCTGAATTTGCTACAAAAACTTGCCAAGTTTGAAGTGCATTATGCTGGTAAATAACGTCTTACTTTACTTGCTGCAGTTATTTCAGTTTCCTAGCTGAATGTTTAACCTAATTCTTGAGATGGTGAAGTTCTTTGACCTCCTGTGAACAGTGCCCAGCTTCCTTGAACAGAGATGTCACCTCCTGGAGTTTTAGGAGTGTCCAGTCTTTAACATCGTGTTCTGGGTGTCCTCCTTCTCCTCCTCCGTCAGGCTGCTGGGGAGGCACGTGGGCGAGTCGTCGGAGACTCCTTTCTTGGACCCGTGCCTGCCGCTGGATCTGGAGGACAAGATCGAGCAGGGAGGGCAGAGCCTGTTCCTGCGGGGCACCGGCGACTTCGACCGCTGCCAGCTGGTCCTGCAGCCCTTCATGAACAAGACCAATGAGACCCAGACCTCTCTCAACGGTGTCTACCAGCCACCCATTGACTACCAAAATAGCCAGTTCTACGGGTTCTCTGAGTTTTACTACTGCACTGAGGATGTGCTGCGCATGGGCGGCGATTATAACGCCACCAAGTACTCTCGTGCTGCCAAGGTACAGCTCCTGGTCATAGTCCCATAGTGACTTCTGAGAAAGGGTTCAGTCCTAAAGCTGTGGACAGCAACCCTAGTCCTGCACTGCAGTGAGTCACAGGATCAAGGAGTAGAGACCCAGAAGATGTATTAATTCAGTTATTTCACATTGATATGAGTATTAAGTGCTTAGTGCTTTTTTTGTTGCTAGTTTGAATTTACAAGGAATTCAGAAGAACATATCCTCCCAGCATCACTGAAAGGGTATAGTTATTCAGCTTGAATAGCTTGTCTGTTCAGGAATGAATTGGAAAAAGAGTGTAAAAATGTAAACTCAAATGTAGATCTGGCCATCACACAAAGAAAGTAGCAAGGCAGTGTAGTATTAAACGAATGTAATAAGAGACAAAAGCTAAAAGTACTGTTTGTACATGAGCACATTCTGATTAAGACTTCAGAGTACATTGAGTTACGTTTAATTTAATCCCAATAAGTGGAGTCAAGCTGTTGATATTTTTCAGCCTGCAATGTTTTACTTGACATTCTCTTTTTTTCCCCCGTAGAGTTACTGTACCACCAAGTGGAAAACCCTGAGGGAGAGGTTTGATCGGGGTCTGTACGCCTCTCATGCAGACCTGCACAGACTTAAGTAGGTCTTCCAGTGGCTGTTAATCTTTTTACAAACATCATGTTCAAGTAAAACCAGTTGCCCCCCCCAAAGTGAAGGTTTTGAAACGAAGACAATACTCTATAACACAGGTGTTGTTCGACTTTCTATGGTTAATTAATTCTTTTCAGTAGGGACCCCTGTTCTTAATGAGCATTTTTTAAAAAGATAATAAGGCTATGATTAAAAGCCACCCTTTAGCACAACAGTTTCACAATAAACTCGTTTAGGCACTTTCTTTAGGAAAGGTAATAACGAAATTAAATTCATTCATTCTGAGATTTGAGTTTTGTTTCGTCGTTTTAATTGCATTACCTGTAAAAATCCTTTAGGATTTTAAAGATCCCCACTGACATAGCTCTTAGAAGCATTTCTTAGGTTATGCAGCACCACGCGTCCTTCAGGAAGGTAGTCCTTTCAAAATGATTGTTTAAGACATCCCTTTCCTTCTTCAGGTACCAGTGTTTTAAGTCAGCTTGGATGTACGCAGTGTTTCACTTGGGGTTTTCCTTCCCAACGGAATACAGAAACATGAAGACAGCCCTGCTGGTCTATGACAAGGAGGTGCAGTGGACCCTGGGTGCCATCCTCTACAGAACACGGTTCCTTCCCTTGAGGTAAAGGGCACTGCTCAGTTAAGGTTTTATGGCTAAATGCAATCTCTCTCTTGCCCACATTTTAGAACAAAAAGCTAATATTTTTTCTTGCAAGTGGGTTTCTTCAGTATGCCCTGAGGCTGTGTTTTGAAGCACCATCTTGAATGATTTACTGATGTGCAGTGCTCTACTGCCATCTGTTGGAACATGCCATTCCAACACATTGTCCTTTGTGGACTGAATATGGAGGTCCCACTTATAGACCCCTTCCAAATCTCCGGCATGATAGAATGTTCTTTCCCTAAATGTTAAGGAAAAAAGAAAGCTATGAATTAAGCACACAGTGTCCAGTCCTGCTCCTGGAAGGCAGGTGTGATACAGATATTCCCTAAACACCTATATTAAACCTACATTTATTCCCTAAATACCTCTTAATGAACTGAACCAGCTATTTACTGGCTTAACTGCAATTTAAAAGCTTCTCCCACCTCTTCAGTTGGTGCTGTTCTAAATACCCCTTGAAAAGCTACAAGTCCTCCTTTACCAGGATTATACAGCGCTGCATTAAGCACAGCAGGTTGGCAATTAAACTTGTGCATTAATGTTTATGTTTAACAAGCTTCCACTTCTGCTTCCTTCTTGTCTGACTGTATCTAGAATTCACAAGTGGACTCATTACTTTTTCCCTTATTGGGTTTAAGAACTGTAGAGTCGCTCAGACACCAAAGGCCACATTTGCTGTGTTGCATTTGCCATAGTGTGTCTGTATTATGGTCTTTCGCAGGGACATCCAGCAGGAGATCCTGAAGGGGGCGCACTCTCACTGGAGAGGAAGCTTCACCTTCGTCATCAATCACTATCTCTTCCTGGCATGTTTCCTAGTAGTGCTGCTGTCCATCCTCCTCTACCTGCTCCGCCTGCGGCGAATCCATCGTCGCATGCTGCGCAACGGGCTCTCCTCCTCTTCCTCATCTTCCACGCTGTGGCTAGAAGAAGGGCGGGGTGCTTCCGCGATCCCCGTCACTCTCTAAGACCCCCGCTCAGGTACAGGGGTTCAGCCAGCGTGGCCTTGAGAGATCCAAGCCTTCGCAAGAAGAAAAGAACAGCTGCTTTTCAAAGTATTGACCCCCAACACCGGAGATCTCACGAGGGTCCGTTTCCCTGGAGCAGACCACCAGTTAATGTGATAACACTGCCCTGGGCTCATGGAATGCTGAAGACTGCATAAATAACAAGCTCTACACTGCTGGGATGGAACAGGACTACTACTAAGTGTTGTGTTTCATTCTTTCGATAAAGTAAGCAATGTGAATTTTTTTAAATGTATTTATATATTGTGAAGATTAAGTCAGTCTTTTGTTTCTTTTCCATCAATACATAAGCAAAGCAAACAACACTCCAGCAGTCGACTGTCTGCCACCCTGCACGCACTCCCCACCCCCCATCCAAAAGATAAAGAGGGTGCTGACAGGCTGTGTGCCCATGTGAGAGCACGCAGTGCAGTGACTTGGGAGGATTGGTAAACGAGCAGAATAAGCCTTGAGTTGGCTTCAGTTGTGTAATTTTCACGAGATAGTTGCAAAGCAGTAGTGTCCGTCCTTAACTAAATACAGGTTTTGAATGCTAACAAAAAGCGCTGTGCGAGTATTAAACCTGATGTTAAAATCTTTGCTGCTAAGCCAAGCTTTTGCGAATGGCTAACCAATTACCAGTAAGAGTGGACTGCTGCACTTTATCCTTGTTCCCATTATGACTGCCAGAAATAAAAAGTCCAGATCTGTGCAGCAAGATTGCTGCAAGACTATCATTTTTATTTGGTCATTTGCACCTTAATATTTGACGTTCATAGCCCATTTTAAATAGCGTTTTTGTGTGGGATAATGTGATCCACCTGTAGCATTCAGAGTTGGCTAATGGAGGGAACATCAGAGCACATGGGGTTAAATTCTGGAAGATCAGCCTTTAAAAAGAGATTGAAACCCACAACTCAAAAAATGAAACTAAAAATGAGAAGATTTCATCCTTTAAGGGTAAATTGAAATTAATCTTTAAAAAAATCACACACAGTATAGGATTTCTGATGGCCTGGGACAGATTTGAGTTGACAGTTTGTATTGTGCAATAATTTCTTTTTTTAGGTGGATACAAGGAAAACCAACTCACTTTCTTGATACTTGAAAATAAGAGAGACTAATAAAAGACAGCAAACATTGTGCAGGTCATCAGTGTTAATCAGGTGAAAGCAGATGTATGCTACTTATGTATATACTGTCACAGCCAGTTCAGGACATTTTTTACCTACCTTCTTAAATTTTCAGTTTCTCTCATTGCAAATATGTTTGTGTTACAGGAAGGCAGTTAATGCACCCATCATCATTTAAAAATGCACTGCTTATAATTATATTTTTAGATATAAATATGAGACATACACCTGTATTTAAAAAGTAGGAATTTAGACCGCTGAAATAGCTACATCAGGCAATACCTGATGTAAATGTTGAGTATTTTCTCTTTATGCTGCATCTATGTAATTACATGCTGCTTCATGCATGTAATTACACATTTCAGGATTGGATGTATTTGACCTTGATTTTAAAACACTGAACAATATAATACACTGTCACATTTGAAACTTGACTTTTACGTTATTTTTAAGGTCAAATATTTCTGACAACGTTTACTTCAACTTTATTTTAAGAATAAGGTACACCAGATTGGTTTAGCCTTCCTGAGAACATTTTTAAAAGACCGCAATGATGATTATTTAAAGTTTGGAGGCATTCATGATTTATTTTAATCATACTTTTTCTTGATTTTGGGTTTCAGTGTGTAATTTGAAAAAAAAAGATTTTAAAGAGATGTTTAACTGTTAAAATCTGTAAATAAGAGGATTGAACCTTAATTGCCATCAGGCTTATCTCCTCACAAAAATCCTCTTCCGTTCACTAGTTTTAGCTAAGTGCTTAATTGAATACAAAGGTATGTTGAAAAGTGAAATAGATTCCTCATTTTTAAAATGACTAGCGGCACATGGTTTTCATGTATTTGCCTGGAGCCGACAACTTGTGATCTGTACTTCAGTTGAGACTTTCTTGAAACATAAGCTTTCTTGAAAATGTTCCATCTGTCACCTTATGGTTTTGAAATGCGGATTCTTTTATTCCTTAGTTCAAGATTTTGCAGTGGCCTTTCAACCGATAAAAATTCAAGATGCTTGTCACGGTTTCAGAAGCGTAGAATGTAGCTTACAAAGCATACAGGCGTTGCAATTGGGGCAGAGTTGAAGAACTACAAATCGCCCTGGGGTAATGATGTAGCCAAAGACTTGAAACCTTACTGTAAATAAAGGTGATAAGGATCTCCATGGGAGAGAGGTGTTACATGACCGCTTCTCTGCTGCAAAATACAGGAGTTTGCTCCATCACAGTATGACAGTGGTTTTTAAAATGGTGCGATATGATACTAGGTTTAAAAAAATTGAGGGGAATTTCGGGATGGCCTGCAGTTTGTTCAGATTAGTTTGTTTTTTTTTCCATAATGCAAGCATGCTAACTGGTGCCCTTGTGAAAAGTGTTGCTTTTGTGTTTTGTGGAACTAGGCTCTTGTTAGCCATTTAACTGGAAACACAAAGAAAATGAGAGGAGACCGTTTGGTCTGTCTAGGTAATTGGTCTCTACCTGTGAAGCCATGTGAGAAAATGATCATCTGTAGTCTGACTTCAGATCACTTTGACTAACTCTGTGTCGCATGTCATTCTTAATTTTAAGTTGGCATGCTGTCAACTCAAATCCAGTTTTTCTACTATTAATTTGTCATTGATGTATTTTTCCACTTTGATAAATACTGGTGAAATAATATAACTTTCAACTTTTCACTGTCTTTTTTCATGAAAATCAGAAGTGCCAGGATTGCTCTGTCTTCATTTTGTACCAACAAGAATGGTTGAAAGCAGCTGGTGTGTCACAGTCACTCGGATCTGAGGTCCATTAGAACTGGTTAGCAGCAAATGTAGCTGAGATGACAATTAAGTCCTGCTGCAGTAATCTGAGATGTTGTAAAACTTTATATAAATTCTTATAGAGCGGTAAGAGTAGTGTATTCTCATGTGGTAGAGCTGTTCTGATTTGAGTTGGTCATTTTTATCAAATGATAAAAAACAACGAACACTGTCTCCTTATGGGTCAAAATAGTCTGACAGCCATGATGCCTTATCCTTGCAGCAGGGCAATAAGGGGAGAGAGAAGGAGCAGAGGTGAATGTGAGTGGGTCACGGGGAGTCAGCTGTGATCCTGCAGGTCTTCAGAGACTTTCTGGACTCGTTTCATCAGGGCTCTGTCACTTAACCAGTTTGCTAAGTTGATCTGTAGCCATTGGCAATCTAAAAATACCAGCATACCTGCAGGCTTATGTTCCTCAAAGGCTTCGGGATTTAACCTTTCGTTTAGAAGATAAAACAATGGCTCTTCATGGGTTTTTGTGCACTTCTGGTTATCTGAGATGTATCACACAAGCAGTCTTTTTCTCCATATGTGGTATAAGCACCCCATAATTCAGTATCTTTTGACATATGCTGCTTTCTTTGAGGTCAGGCCTGAGGTGTAGTGGTGTAGTGCAGTGATAGCAGTCTTTGTTTATCTGGGAATGTACTGCCAATGACCTGCCCTTTTCTAGTGCTTATTTCTAGTGAAGCTGTAACTGTTTGTTTTTTGTAAGCTGGTTCTCTCTGATGAAATAGCAAATCAAGTTGCTAATTCATCACCTAAGCCTGAACTCATTATCAACCCCTGATTTGGTTTAATGCCTTCTGTGTATTCTAATGCAGATGTAAGATAAGTCTGGTCTTTTTTTCTTTTTTTTTTAAACTGGACTTGGCTTCGTTTTCTGAAGCTCCGGTGTACTTTTTATGATGCACATATTTCTTTTTTTAAATAGATGCCATATTTATAAGAAATTGTACATCTTAATTTAAAATAGTTTTCACAAAGAACAGTGATGCCATTGTTCAGACTGAGCATTTGTGTTGCTGTAAAAAAATAAAGTGAATCTGTCTGTGTACCATGTGTTTCTTTTCACATCTGGAAATCTCCCTCATGTAGCAGAGTGGAACAACCACATTTATTGCATTCCATAAAACAGTGGAATCTATAACTGGTTCAGCAACAAAGCTGGTAAATAGTCCAAATTCTTAATTGCCCTAGGCTCTAATATTTCATATGACGTGGACAAAAAATTAGGTATACATATGATTTTCTACGGCTACCAACCAGCTGTAAGGTGGTTGGCAAAACTGAGAGGCTCAACATCTAAAAGTGTTTACTTCTAGTGTGGATGGAGCTTTGCAGCCCAGAAGAGCAGATTGAATTCTCAGATATTCCACAATCCAGCAGGGCAGCAGAAACACACCACATTCAGTGCGCCACTATTGTAGGGTGAAAGCTCTTCAGCTGAGGGCAGGCTCTTCTCTCAGTGACTCCTCTGTTCTTCACTGCAAGGCACCTGCAAGCGTTCGGGGATGGGTGTGAGTCGATTCGCAGGTAGAGGCAACCCCAGCAGTCAAGCAGCATGGCGCTTGTGGCGTGCTGAGATGGTTGGTAGGGGGCCTGTCAGCCCTTCCTTCTCCTCCCTGTGCAGTGCAGGAATCGCTGCTGTAACCAATGTAGGAGCCTTTTCATATTTCCAAACTGGGAAGATACAAAAGGCAAAAATAAAACTACAGTGAACTTCTCGATCTTATGCAGAATTGTACAGTAAGTGGTGAAAGAGGCCAGTTAGATGTGTTTAAAATAGGATGCAACATCTTTAAGAATGGTTTGTCTTTTTGTTTTTGCCTGTTTTAGGTTTCTTGCAAAGATACTCAAGACAGGAATGTAGAAAAAAATGGCTTTGCCCATCTTTATTTCATTACCAGCCTGGTAGGGTTGATTTTTGGTTAAGCGAGTCAGGCTGTGATCGAGAACAAGAAATCATTAAGGTTTGGCCAGTTTTCAGACTGGAAAATCCTGTTTTATGAAGTAGTGTTAACAAGCAAATGCCTGGGGCTTTTATGTACTGTATTTATAAGTTTGCAGATCGTAGGAGTTAAAATCAAAGGATTCATATTTAGCCTATTTAAAAAATATATATATTTGCAGTGGAAGGGAAACCTGCTATCTCGCCGCCTTTCTGCAGGCAGAGAGAGAGAAGCTGGAAGCTGAAGGTGGGCTTAAAAAGCAATCTCTTTCACAGGAGCCCTCAGCTGGTTTGGGCCCAAAAGTATACATTACCTGCTTCAATAGATGGCAGTTGATGACTATTTTTTTGTTGTTGAGTTAAAGCGCTCCCAAATTCCCAAGCTTTCACCTGTGGGCTTTCTTTCAAAGCCCCGACTTGTCTGTTTGTGGTGGTTTTGCATGTTTCCGGTAGGGCCTCTTACTCAGGTCGACACTAAACCCACAGGACGTGCAGACAGGGGTGGGGTAACGACAGCAGTTGGGGGCTTTGACCTCTCTGTAGCTGTGCAGTGAACAGTGGGTTACAGCCACTTTCCTCTGTCACTCAGCAGCATGTTTTCACTTTGTGTTGTAGCTGTTAACAAGTAGGTTTCTTGAATCCGTTTGGCAAGAAACTGCTCAAACAAGCCAAGGCTGTATTGCAGCTTCAGAGCTGTGTGCATGATGGACCCACAGACAATGCCTTTTTACTGTCGCCTTATGATTATAAAAAAGAGTGTAATTACCAATGGATGTGAACTCACCTAAAAGTGGAGCAGCAGACTTTGAGTGGAAAATGATTTCAGTGTGCTTTGGCTACAAAGGAACAAGTAGAGATCAATTCCAGGCTGAAAGGCAGAAGAAACAGCGTTTGAATAGCCGTCATGCGTTGTGGAAAAGTGCTCACTTATAAATTAATCACATTGTAGCCAATTCAGGTTATGGAAACCCATCATAGCAGAATCACTGTAATTAACTCTCCTCCACCACCAATGTGTAGCCCCCACCTGGGTGATGCGACGGCAGCCATAGTGCACACAGTACGCTCACCGCCCACCAGCTATCAGTGGGGAGGAGAACAGAGTGATGAAGCCATTTCATAGACAGGGATTATTAGGAGGCCATGATGGGTAAATGCCAGGGGGAAATTTGGCAAAGACACTAGAGGAACAGCCCTACTGTTTTCGAGAAATGCCCTGTGATTTTTAATGACCATGTAGAGTCAGGACCTTGTTTTTATGTCTCATCTGAAGGACGGTGCCTTTTTACAGTATAGTTTCCCCACCACTATACTGGGGCACTAGGACCCACACAGACAACAGGGTAAGTGGCCACTACTGGTCCCATAACACCTTTTCCAGTAGCAACCTTAGCTTTGCCAGGAGGTCACCCATTCAGGTACTGGCCAGGCTCACACCTGCTGAGCTTCAGTGCATTGCCAGTTGTGAGTTTCACAACTGTACTTTATTACTATACTGGGAGCTCAATATTCAATGTTCACCTGAGAGACGATAATGAGAATAATGTTAGGTGAAAGATGTTTCTAGGCATTTTTTTATCTCAATGTTTTGAGATGGCACAAATTAGTTTTTGGTGCAAATTAAGATGCTCGTGTTCACCAGGCTGAATGTACCATTGGCAGGTCAGTGGTTGGGAGAGAAATCTTACAGAAATATTTGTTGGCTTTCAGCTGTGACACTGACACATTGAAATTAGATACCAAAAACTCACACCAAGAGTTGCAAGGTTTGCAGCGTTAAATATGGAATTTGCATATCCCACGGTGCCCGTTGTAGGACCAAGGGTCTCTGACTTAGTTGCAAAAGGTTAAAGGTTGCTTGAATCCAGTTTGCTCATTTATATCCCCCCCTGTACTGAGGTAACACAAAAACCATCTGTCCCCCTGACTCTTTCACACTGTTCTCATTGGCCAGTTCAGGATTTCAGCACAGCTTTACTGCTGTTTCCATTCTGTTACAGATGTTTTACTTTTCCCAGCTACTCCACTGTTAAAGGGTGACATTCAGTGGTTGAATGTATGAATCCGTGGTCGGACTAAAGTCCTACAATAGAATAGAATGGAAGCTGCAAGTTTGCCTGCTCTCAGCTCTTGCGGTTAGGTCAGAAGATACTTGGCAACTTCAGTCAGACGTCAAGGAAGAAACAAAAAAACACATTTTTCACTTTCACCACTTCCTGAATTCACATAGACAATCCATTTCACAGGGCTGTGTTCTTCTGGGTCCATTGAAGTTTTAAATCAACAGACATATTTATTTTAAATCAACAGACATATTTTTAGCTGTGCACTAATAGTACAAGCCCTTCCGGCCTGGCAGTTAATGAGTCCCAGTCAGAGCGCTGTGGAAGGAAGCAATCGGGAATACTTCATCGCAGACGGACACAATGCCCACCTCACCCTCAGCACAAGTAGCTGGCCGTTTGTCTTCATCAGTCACGCCATTAAAAGGGTTCTCCACAGTAGTAAAAAAGGCTTTGTTTTGGTAGCCGGGCCTGTCTCAGTTGATGGGTGGCCTCGTTCCCCATCATCTCTGGGTGTTTTGTTTGCAGTCTTGCTGCCCGACCCCTTGTCTCAAATTCCACCACAGCGGTGATGAGCCTGATGAGTGATGGTCTCAACAGGAATGAGCCCAGCCCCTCCCAGACCCCGTCGCCAAGGCAACGATCAGGGCCCTGATTGCAATGGGTGTGGGGAACACAATGACAGGCCACTTTCTCCACAGCTATGTGCTCTAGTCTTCACAAGCGTTTCTCAGGTCACTTGGTGAAATTGTGTTTTTCATCCGGAGTGAGCTTTCTTGTTCTTTTTTTTTTCTTCTTGGGTATAGTGCTTTGCTTTACCATTGTTTAGAATTTACACACACCTTAACCTGGTGGATTTGTGTATGTTTCTGTTATGTTGATCTGAAGGATTTTTTTTCCCCATTTTATTTTGATTTTATAAGTTGTTGTATTAACCAACACGAAGAGAGAGGCTGTGGCAAACATCAAGGAACTTACCAGATATGATTGCTTTGTTGTTAACCTTCCTCTGCCTTTTCTATGTATATACTGTATACTGTAAAATACAGCTTATTTTTTTATCTTTATCTTTACAGATCATTAAAAAGTAGATATGAATTTCATTTAATTGTACATATCTGTGTTGGGGTAGCACAGTGGTACAGTGGTGAGCATTGCTGCCTCATAGCGCTGGGGTCCTGGGTTCACTTCCAGACCTGGGGTGCTGTCTGTGAGGAGTCTGTATGGTTCTCCCTGTGCTTATGTGGGTTTCCTACTGGTGCTCCGGTTTCCTCCCACAGACCAAAGACAAGCTTGTAGTTAATTGGCTTCTGGGAAAAATGGCTCTGGCGTGAGTTTTTGTGTCTGTATGTGTTTGTGTGCCCTGCGATAGCCAGGCATCCCATCCAGGTGTGTCCTGGGTAAGCAGGTTAGAAAAAGGACGGATATCTATGTCGTTTCTTTCAAGATACGTAGTCTTAAACTATACAATTGGTCCTAGAAAATGGTGGAGCAAAGTTTCTAGGCCAAGAAAGCCTTCGAACTCAGTCTGTAGGTCGGATGAAGTAGACAGATTGAAGGCTGGGGCTTTGTCACGCTTCCCAGTGCTAATCATGTTTAAAATAAACAACAGCAATTAGTTCAACAGGCCGACTGCCAAGCAGACAGGCAGAGCCAGGGCCTCAGTGGAGGTCATTAATCGAGCACGTTGAGGGACTGGAGACGAGGGGCTGTCAGAGGCGGGCCTGCCAGCCCCTGACCTCCCTGAACACACCTGGCCTGAGATCAGCCAGTGTTCAGTCACAGTCCTTCAGTTCATCATAAGGCTCCTACTTACGCAGGGATAACAGTACTAGCAGTCTGCTTTTCCTTGTATCCATTAATTGTTTTTATTTTTTTCTTTCTTTTGTAGACTGAAATGGCACAATTAAACAATTCCCTTCAAAGATCTGATCTGGATCCCGGAATATTTATTGCAGGTACCAGCTACCACTAAAATTCTCTGGACTGGTCAAGAGTGTCCCAGAAAGCAGGCACTAGTGACTGTGTAACCCCAGCAATGACGTCTCTGTGCCAGGGAGAGCCCCGCACAATAAGGTCCGTTTACATGACGAGATCTCTAGTTACTGTATTTCATTAGGGACAATGTGTTCCAAACCGATTTCTAATCTTTTCATTGTCGCGTCACGTTAAGGCACATTTTAAGATGAATGTATGCTGTTACAGAGAAAAACGTTGTCAACAATTAAAATATACTGAGGGTATTTCAAAAACTCTTGATAAATACTGCTAACCTCGTTGTTTGACAATCGCATTGTTCAGCCAGTATTGACAACTGAAGCGCTAGCTGGCGGCATTTCCCATTTTCCCCTTTAGAGAGCGCTATGGTATAACTCTAGGCTACCAGGAAAATACTGACACCTCCGTGTCCAACATTTTCTGACCTGAAATTGTTCAAACGTTTATTCATTCTTAAGCGTTTTTATCATTCTTTATACAAAGTGACGTCAACGGATGAAGACAAGAAACCGAATATTATTTTCTTTCTGATAATTAGTGATTAACCTGATATCCCAAAATTCATACTAGCATGCTTAGTCAAATTCCTGGGAGTGCAGTCTGTCATACAAGCGTTTTTGTGGGAATGTATATAAAGGCCCATCAATTATTATTCTCAGTGTGAGGGATAAAATACAAGAGTTTGTCCTCACGGAATTCCAGGCAAATGTTACGAACATTTTTGTTTCCTTAAATAAAATGGCATGCTATTCCAAATACATACATGCTTAATACAGTATGTTTACGGTCTATTTTGCGCCACATGGAGTTTTCTTTCTATGGAATAAGGGCAAGTACATGCAAACAGAAAGGGAGACAATAAGTCGTCGGCGATGCGGGGATACAAGCGTGTGCGCCTGTGCCCTAGGTCTTTTGCCGACTGTCGGCGCGTCTCTCCGGGGGGCTCTCTGGTTCCATTAGCTTGCGAAGAGCGTGTAATAGCCGTGTTAGCACAGCTGCTGGCTACATCCAGTAGCCAGTAGCTCACTGTCAGCGTGAGGGGGAGACGAGGTAGCCCGCCACCTACTGCAGGCTGACGTTTCAATGTACAGTAAGAACAAGTCACTCATTGGGTTTTGAGCACACGTGTAAAACACCTACTCGAACTTTGTAAAACAGTTCAACCTTTCTTGGAAGAGCACAGAAGTACAGTATGTCGGAGAGACTTTTACATTCCTGTTTTGTACTCATGCTACAGGCATAGTGTTTTAATTCTTATTTTTGTTTTGCTAAGTTAAAAAATGTGCGTTGCAATTCCAGCTCGTGATAGCCTTATTGTCATTAATTTTTAATGTGTTCGTTGAGAAATGATTGTTTTCTTTTTCTATAACTACGTCGCCCTCGATATAAGCATCTGCTCAGCAAACGAATAGCAATGCTAATTTAATTTAGGTCTGAAATATGATCTATAATATTGTCGTAGCGCTTCTTCCAATGTATAAGGGTAATATGCTGTTAGTAAGTTATAACTCCATCTGTTTAGAAAAATGCCCCAAACAAAATGTCATTTGAGCAATTCCATGCACTGTGCTGTTTGTGACAACATTTTCTTTTCTATTACTGGGTTTTTAATGAACTGCTTGTGTGCCTAAAGTCATAAATAGACGAAGTGCCACATAACCCTTTCAGGGTAGTGATTTAGGTGCCCCTGTGGGCCTGTTTTCCTGTCCTGGAGTATCACTGTGCCTTCTGTGTTTTTTTTTCCTTCTAGCTGAGCTCTTGATTAATTAAGCTTATGCAACAGTTAATTGAACTATTTGCTTTTTTAAAATCAGTTTCACCTCTTGAATGGTTAAAGAAGGTCAGAAATAACATTTAGCCTGAAACTGAAACCCTGAGGCTGGGTTTCAGAATTCCTGACATTTAGGTTGTTTGCTTAAAGTGTAAACAATTGGCCTATAGCTCACCAAGAATGCTTATAATTTGCATTTGACACAGAGCCACCTGTGTATGAAGATTATTAATTTATATTGACTGTTTGAAAGTTATAGCAGACCAGCAATCAATTTTAGATCAAAGTGGAACTGGGTTTAGCCACAACATTTCTTGGAAATAATGCACATAAGGTAGATTATGTGTGAAACCAAGATCCTAAGTGAAGAAAGGAGCTCAGGAACAGTTGGTTAAATTAGCTTAATTAAGATCTCTGTTACAACACAAAACAGACAACTGTGTTACACCAGAACCAGGTCTGGGTAACAGAGCTTTAGGTAGTTTATTACAATTAGTATTTTAATAACAGGCATGCCCCCAATTCCAGCCAGCTGTCCCAGTAGTTTTGTTTATTTTTAGGGTGCTTCTACTGTCTGTTACAGTAACTCAACTGCTGGAGGCTGCGTTGAACTGTGTCCTTGTAGGCATCTGAGTATCTCATCCTGGTTGGCCCTTGATAATGCTTGTGGTCAACAGAAAGATAGTTGCGCTGCCCGCTGCATAAAAAACAGCAGGAGGGAATCCATGTTGGTATGTTGTGAACTCTGGGCTGTAGTCAAGGAACACCTTTGTTGTAGCTCTCTGAAAAAGTGCAGCCAGCTGTGATAGTGGGCTTGAGTTTCAGCAGAGCACACGCAGTGTGATAGGACATGTGGAAGTGAGGGTGTGTGGGAATGTATACCAAGACATGTGGCCTGCTGGAACTAAGTCATTCCCTAACTGAAGGAATCTGGAAAGGCAGAATTGCTCAAATGCATATAAAGTGAGGAGCACCCATAGGGGCAGATAAAACCTGAATAAATTAATGACACAGGCAAACGCTGTGCAACATGGGGAGT
This sequence comes from Lepisosteus platostomus, assembly GCF_059453375.1. NCBI lineage: Eukaryota > Metazoa > Chordata > Actinopteri > Semionotiformes > Lepisosteidae > Lepisosteus > Lepisosteus platostomus. Next base: position 6,584,559 of record NC_142613.1, read on the forward strand.
TTTTGGAGAGATTTAGACAGTCGAACAAATGTACTTGTACTTGTACCAATATCTTCTAATCGCTCTCAGCAGCAGCTCTGCCACACTGCAGGGAAGTCTGTAATATTTTTTCCATTCATGGGCTTGAACGAAGCCCAATTAAGAACAGCTGAGTCTTGTCAGAAATAATAGAAATATCCATCCCCCTTGTGTCCCCTTGCCCTGGTTGTGGTGATATAAATAAAATTCTTATATATGTTTTTAAAAAAGCATTGTGCTGAAACTCCATATTACTGAAAGAAACCATATTCATTTTATTGCCAAGTCCTGCATAAGTCTTAGTCAGTCATCAGGAGTTTCATGAGTAAGATGCAGGAGACTGGTGGGGAGAAGCACTTTTACAAAAATCACAGTGTGGGACGAATGACTGACCAATCATATGCTGTGGGTACTGATGATTTGTCCCAGGGTCTTGGAAAAAACAGGTGTAAAGCAGTAGTGAGGTTCTAGAATCTGTGAATCCCTCTCGTTTGGGCACTGTTTTTCTGAACATTAATAGTGTGGTGTCTGGTGTTTTGTGTCTGGACTGTCCTTACATTTTGACAGCATCCAGTCAGTGCTGGTGCTAAAGTATTCTGAAGTGAGGGGAAAATGCTGGCACTGGGGGTGGCGATATAATTCAACCTTCTGGGCTCCAATGAGAGCCCATGACAGCCACAAGTGGGTCAGTGGGTGAATTATTCAGAGGGTATGTACAATGAATGTAAAAAATGCCCATCAGATCCATTTTCATGTTTTGACTCTGGCCTCAGTCATTTCATTTTAGTTTTTATTTTTGAACGGCAAAGACATTGGAGGATATCTGAGTCAAGGATTCACAATCCTCAAGGGGACTGAGAGTCAACCTGGAGGACCTGTATGAGAATCAGCAGAGGTCACAAGTGGAAACTACAGGGAAATGCAGCTGAAAACAGGAGGTGCTTCTTTACACAAACAGTCGCATGAGCTTGGAATCGTGGAACCTTGGAACCAAGCCATGTTGTTGAAGTCGCTGTTCTGGCCAGATGAAGTCCTGCTGTCAATCAGCAACCAGAAACCACTTGAGCTACAGTAAGGACAGATATGTTCCATTTCATTTGTAACTTAACACATGTCTGTATCCAGCAGCTAGATCACCCAGCAACTCACAACTGGCAACCCACTGAAGCTCAGCAGGTGTGAGCCTGGTTAGTACTTGGATGGGAGACCTCCTGGGAAAGTTAAGGTTGCTGCTGGAAGAGGTGTTAGTGGGGCCAGCAGGGGACACTCACCCTGTGGTCTGTGTGGGGGTCCTAATGGGGAATCTATACTGTAAATGAGGTGCCATTTTTAGGATGAGACATTAAACTGAGGTATTGACTCTCTGTGGTCATTAAAAATCCCTCCTAATAATCCCCATCTATGAACTGGCTTCATCACTCTGTTCTCCTCCCCACTGATAGCTGGTGTATGGCAGAGTGTTGTGGTGCACTTTGGCTGCTGTCTAGGTGGGGGCTACACACTGGTGGTGGTGGAGGGGAGTCCCCTTTACCTGTAAAGCGCTTTGAGTGGAGTGTCCAGAAAAGCGCTATATAAGTGTAAGGAATTATTATCCATTTCCTATCCGTTCCTCAAATTCAGATCTGGGGCAGCAGGAGCCTATCCCTGCAAGCAATGGGCATAAGGCAGGGTAGAGTCTGAATGGGATGCTAGTATACATTTATATTTATATCTATATCTATATTTACATCTATATTTATATTCATATGTGTGATACGATTTTTCTGTGTACTGTTCTGTTCTAGTTTGTTCTTTGTGTGTCCAAACTGTGAGTAACTCTTGTATGGTATTGTACTATTATTATATAATTCTGTGTTAAGCTGCTGTTGCACTGCAATTTCCCTCACGGGATCAATAAAGTATCTATCTATCTAGTCCACTGCAGAGCACACAAACACTGTAAGTGTAGGAGGAAACCAGAGCACTTGTTCGTGTGTCCTGTTTAAATGTTCAGCTCACTTTGGTGTTTCCAGGAGCATTTCTTTTGATGAAATTGTATCCTTCAAACTTTGTGGTTGTAGTTTTTATTGTTATCTGACTTTTAGTCGGACGTACATAGGTTTTACACTATTTCTTGATTAAAATGTAAGAGAAGGACATTACTTCAGTATTTTCTAATTGAGCGTCCTGGGAAAAACCTGTGGTAAACCTGTGAAAATGTCGAATTTAGGTCTTAATAAGGCATCTGTTCATGTTTTAGACAAAGACATTTTAATGTATTATTTATTTTTATTATAGTAAGACATGGGGGAGTTTCTGTGCAGTGTGTTTTTATTTTATGAAAACGTGTTCTACGCAATGACAAAAACAGATCCTGCTAAAGCTGCATCTTTAGGAACAGCTCAGATGCCTTGACAGACAACATTCTGTTAGGAATGGCTAATGCCGGTTGATTATCACTTTAAAAGAAGGTAAACTGTCATGAAATTAAAAAATAGTCATAAAAAGTCTTCATCCTTTAGAGCTTTATCCATGTCATTCCCATGTCCACAGCTGTACAGAGTAGCACAGTTAAGAGGCTTTGCTGTTCCCAGTGTAGTTACTGAAAGACCCTCTGTATACTGCTAAGAGCCCATATCCCCCTCAGGCCTCTCCATATGACTGTGTTTCACATGACTTGTGTTGAACGATTGTGTCCAGTGTGGAAGACTATGATCCTGGCTTTTAAGTTAAAGTAATCCAGCTCCCGGAATGTACTTCACAATCTGTTTCCTCTGAGTCCCACTGTTGCATCAGGAGGCATGTGAGACCGAAGGGATTTTTCTGATTTTAGGGATTTTAAGGAAATAAGACTTTTGTACAGCAACAGGGAGAGTCTGTCTTGACGAAAAAGTTTGATCAGGGTGTTTCATGGGTTTTGTCTTTGAGCATTCAGAGCAAAAAGCCAATTTTGTATTGTTCAAAATGCACTAAGGGATAATTCCTTTATTTTGTTCCTCACCCTTATTTTAGTGATCACATTTAATACTTGGATATCCAGTTTGCTAAAATCATTGCAAGGTGTTTAGAATACTATGCCACTGTACGTTTAGAGCCCCCTCTTCTTCCAAGTAGACATGCTGTGAATGCATAAATTGGCTGCTGTGCACCTGCCACACAGTTAGCTAGCACTTCCTGCAATGTATGTGGCAGTTGTCTCGAATTTCAGTGGCTCAGGGAGCATGCGTGTGCTCCAAACCTGCCCAGCAAGAATGCTGCCTGGCATTCAGCATGGTGAGGAAGATATCCACTGAGAACAGGAAATCAGCTACCTGGGCACCTTCACAGCCTTCCAACAGGGCACAATGAGCTTGGGTACAAACCGCATCAGCAATGAGATCACTCTTCAGTAGCTGAAACGTGCTTAGGATGCTTTCAGCTCAGGCTTCCAACTTGTTTAAACAACTTCTCCTAATTTTAGTTCTTTTCAGACATCTATACAATGTTTTACAACTGTTCCTCACCACAGGGTGTCAGACAGCGAGAACAGAGCCTGGCACCAGATTTGTTTGCGAGATAGGGGAGCCACACACTTTCGTGTTTTTTTTATCTTTATAGCTATTCCAGATATTGGAACCTGATCTGTCTGAATGTTTACCGGTATTCATCTGAGAGATTTTGAAAACCAGCAAGCAAATAAAAAAAAAACAATCTCGAGAATGAACCTTAGAGGGGTCTGGTTTTGGCAGAGCCGGTCGTGTCTGAACAGCACATTTGGATTAGTCAGTCCCCCAGCTGGTTTCGGTCTTGCTGCCTTGAGCCCTGGGGTGCTCCAGGGGTTGAAGGGGTGTTACTGGGGAGACGGGGGATGAGTCTGCAGATTGTCTGTCCATTATCTGTGTACTCTTGCCTCTTTCTCAGCGCTCTTTCCCATCCCTTCTTCAGCAGATGTCCCATGATAGGAAGGGCCACAGCCCTGCTAATCTTCGAGATCCACCCAAAGTGCTGGTCCAGCACCCCACCCACCTGGTTAGGGCCTTACTCAATGGAGCAAAGCAACAGCCTCAGTATGTTCAACCTCCATGGAATTGTTTAAATGTTGGTGAGCTGATAAAGGAATTGAAGTGTGCTGTATAATACAAAATCGTGTTTTAGATTGTTATGTGACTTGTAAAGTGCCTTTAGGCATACAAAACTGAATGTTCTACCAGCTGGGTGTTCTGCTGTCATGCCCAAAACCTTATTAGGATAAATTCGTTTTGTATGCCACTTGAGAGATGTAGGAGTCCGAAACAATTCCTGTACGACAACAGGATCAAATCATTGTGGATGTTAAATGTTGTATTTTTCTGTTTCCCAGTCACATCATGTCTGTAGAAACCTTTTAGGGCACACGTCTCGCTAACAGCAGACAGCATGTCTTTGGATGACTGGAGGACACTGGAACACATAGCAAAAAACCCATGCAACCACAAGGAGCACATGCAAACTCCACACACAATGCATCCCAGGCCAGAATCAAATCTGAGACCCAAAACCTAAGACAGCAACAGTCTCCGGACGTCTCTCTGCAACACCATGAATCGACAAGACAGAAAGCTCTTTATAGTTAATACCACAAAAGGCCAAGCCACAGGGAATGCAGAGGTTACTAAAGAAAGCACCAGCAGAATTTTAGGCACAGTAAGGCCAGCCAGCTAGATCTGTTTCTGCTTCTGTGAAAGAACAAGACTGAAGTCATCACTGAACAAGAGCGATGGTTGACAGCAACCTATCTCCACAAAATTGGACCATACTAATCAGAACAAAATAAATTACACACAGGGGAACAGATTCAGGCTTTTCCCCCCTTAAGGCTCTGATTTTCATATTATAGTATTGTAATTTCTCACAGAAAATCTGCACCTGGGTCTTCAGATTTTGCTCTTTGACCTTAATTGGTTTAATGAATTGTCACTTTTCTTTTCAAGATAAAATGAATTTTGTTGAAGGAAAATCAATAAAATTAAAAAGCAATAATGGCCTAGGTGAGGCGTTTCTACAGTAAACAACCATTTAGCACATGGCAGTATTAACATTACACTTTTAAATGTACAACTGATCTAATCTTGTTGATTCTTGAGAGCATTCTTGTTTTGATATTGTGTCCATTCTAGATAAACGTAATTTTTACATATATGTTAAACTGCAAATACCTTAGATAATCCAAATAGTCAAATCAAAACCTAGAGCAAAGGTGTTTTAAGCTAAAATGAGAATTCTGTGGTTGGTAATCAAATGCCAAAAATGCTGTAGGCGTTCATCAGGAATGCAACTTGAAATCACAAGCCCTGTCACGGAGACAATCCAAAACATCCTTTTCAGACATTATAGATGGAATGTCATTCTCAGATAAATGTAGAACTTCAATTTAAAACAAAATTAAAATCCAACCTTATATCCTTCAAACCATTTTACAAAGAGGACATTTAACAAAAAGGGGTCATTAAAAAACGGGTATTTTTCCACATTAATTTTTATATTACCGATGAGGATATATCTTAGAAGTTTTTTTTAAGTGACTGTAAGCCCACGAATTACACTCAACAATGTTTTATTAGAACATAAGAGTGTTTTATTGCTCAGAGTCACGCCCATCTGTCCGAGGGCGGTAGATGCCTGAAGTTAGCTGCGACAGCTGATTTTAGAACCTTAAGAGCATTACTTATTCCAGTTTAAAAAAACAAAAAACTCAAACTTTTGGAAATGTCTTTTTCAGATTGCGTTCGAAGGAAATGGTATTCTGGAAGGCAAAGGAGACTCTCTGGGGTTTTTTACCGAAAAAACGTGAATGTAATCTTAATAGTGGAGGGTTTTCGGGTTCCCATGGGTATGAGACCTCGCCGCTCCCACCTCCGGTCGGCCCTCCACCCGAACCCGGGTCTCCGGCGTCGCTCAGCAGGTAACCAGCTAGCTGAGCTACAAGTTGATCTCTCCTCTGCCGGGCCGCAGAGGTCCCTGCTATTCACAGGGAAGGGCAGTGACGTCACCGCGCTGCAAGTTGGCTCGCACAACCTGTATGCGTTACAATAGTTTGATGACATCCAAGTTAATTAAATGAATTTATGCAATTTCGGAAGATTTGGTTCCGGCGTGCCTGTCCTGTGGACATCTGTTTGGTGATTTCCCGAGTACACCAATGGGTAGAGTTTCGTTTTTTAGTAAATAACGGTTTAAAGACACTTGAATTGATACTTAGTCTCATGCCTTCACAATGTGACAGGTGAATCCAAGACCCCTATTTCAGCTGTACGGAGTGTAAACCAGCAGAAACGCACCCCAGTATCGATCAGCTAGTTAATATCCAATATTATTTCTTAGTAATTAACTTTCCATTTACAGGTTCTAAAACATCGATTTATGAAATGACAAAAGTACAGAACAAAAGCATTACATAAACTGTTGAAAGCAAATCTAATTATAGCATAATACATGGAAATATTTACATGTTTGGGTAAGATTTAACGGATACAAATTTGATTTTGTTCCCTAAAATAATCATGGTAAATGCAACAAGAAGCCGATGTTCATAAGGTGCTGGACTGATATAAAACAGGGCATGTAGTTAAAATCTTTTTTTAACTTATTTTATTTTGGAAAAGCAACACAGAAATACCTGATGAGTGCTTTCTTTTGCGTCTGCTGTGTTTAGTCTACCGCGTTAAATGCAAAATAAGAAGCCGATACTACATTTTAAAATCCGAAAAGCTAATCTCGCGAAGCACAAAGTAGTGTTTTAACAAGTGTGTTGTCTTTATTTTTATTTATTTATTTTGAAATGAAGGATATTTTCCACATTTTTAATTTGCGTATTTCAAAACTGACTTGAAGTGTTGCATAGAATGAAGGAAATTAATGAATCACATTCCTGAAACCATTTAATTGACTTCACCGCACTGTCGCCGCTCAGAGCTAAACTCTTAGCCTACCTTCCTGCTCTTGGTTTCGTTCACATGCAACTCTGCACCAAAAAAAAATCGCTCTTGTGTTTTTTGATGTGATTTAATCTGTCAGAAACCGCATATCAGAGAAACGTCAGAATTCACACAAGCACCAACCTGAAAACTGGTTCTGCATAAGTATTTTTATTTTTTTAGATAAATCAACGGCAGTATAATAACAGCAACGTTTTGCAGGTCACGGCCGAATTTGTTTCAACTTTATATTTTTAGGAACAAATGTCAAAAAACAGTCAATGGACTTTAAGCGAAGGTGTAGTGGCTATTTAGAGCGGTTTTGCTATATCTGACATTTTCTTGGACCACAATGTAGACTTAGAAAGGCGAAACTAAGGGTTTGTCAGAGCATATACGTTCGTTGACATTCGTTTTAACCTCAGATATTGTACGTTTGTTAAACATATAACATTTCTGAAAAATACTCGAGCATTTTTTCCGGAACCGTATAGACTGGATTGTAAATTAATATATGAAGCTGTCTGGATTTCAGCTTAGTTTAAACGCGGAAATTTTTACTTTTTTTCCAAACTCTGTTCCTATTTGGTGATTAGTTCGGGTCAACGTATTAAATACAAGCAGAATGACATTCATCTCAGACTGCAAATGACGAAAAAGGTGACTTTTCCATGGCAATAAATGCTCGTTTTGAATGCACAGCTACACGTGAATTGCGTTACACGTCTCTTGAAAACATCCTTCAAGTCACCCAGAGTCTTAGGCTCCAAACTAGCCGCCTAGTGGTCTGTCCGAAGTTTCGGACTTTGCCATTGGTTCGGAGTTCAGTTAATCAAAAGTATTCCCGTACCGCTGCTATAGCACGGCGGCCTCTCTGATTGCGCGTTGTTTCAATTGGCTACTTCCCGGGCCAGCCCCGCCCCTTTCCGAAAAGCGTCCCGCCTTAGCTTGCGTTGTCTTCGCTTTCATTGGTCCACTCGAGGCACCCTGTCACGGAGTGGAATGACGTCAAGGAGGCGCTGGAAAGTGGCGATGGGTTGGCTGTGTCTGCCGCCGTTCCGCTAGTGTTTACTACCGTGTGCCTGCTTCTCTCACGCATGGAGTGGCGCAGCGACCCGGTGGCCGCAGCCTTGGAGATGTCGGAGAGCAGCGAGGGCAGGGACGGGGAGCCCTCGGAAGCCGACGGCTACGAGAGCCTTCCGCCCACCGCCTCCTTGGCGACGCACATGACAGCGGGAGCTGTGGCAGGGATACTGGAGCACAGCGTGATGTACCCCGTGGACTCTGTCAAGGTGAGGAAGTGTGCGTTATGCTTGCATGCTCACTAGCTGTCTAGTTGCCGTGTACCTCAGCCCACCGCCCCTCCCACCTCACAAGCACAAAATCGAATATTAAGCGCAAGTTGTACGCGACAGTGTTAAACGATTTTCCTGATTTCTTTTCCGCTTTAATAAATTGCCAAGCTAAAGTGCGACTTGAAGCCACTATACTTAAATTTTTTTTAAAGTTTTTTTTTAACAGAACAGCGTGGTAGAATTAAACATCTGCTCTCCTCTAAAAGTGCTTTACCTTTGCCCTCTCTGTAAACCTGATGCTTAATTGGCTGCCGCGACAGGTGAGGCACCAGACTTCGCTTAGTCATGACGGGTTGCAACTCTAGTGCCGGTAAAAGACCAAACGGGGAAGCCAGACTTGTTCTCAAAGTATCCAGGGATTATACAATCCACACATGCACGCTGCAGGCGTTCAGATCATATCCCTGCGACGGCCACCCGCAAACGGAGATCATTATTTTAAAAATGAGTAGTCCAGGCTAAGCTGACATTAGCGTGCAAGGTGATTCCTGCTTGTGTCTGGGGCAGCACAGCACACTGCCGATGAACGCTGAAGAAATAATACACTCTGAATCCAGAGTGAACGATCATGTGGCAGGCGACAGTGATGTTTTCCAAAAACAAAGGTAATTAAAATAAAAGATGGGATAACCTACTTGATCTTTTAAGAATTTCAGAGCTTTTCTTGGTGTTAAACCCATTAATGGTTTATTCATGACTCCTTCTTCTGTAGAACAGGTTTGGCACCTGGAGCCAGTGAGGTGTCCGAACTGCAATGTAGTCGATCTGAGTAATAAACCCTTTCAGTTGTTCCAGTTCTACTCTCTGGATATTCGTTTGTCTTTACTTGTGGCTTCCTCCATACTGACATTACTACTAACGCCCATCTAACAGTCTTAACAGACTTGACACATTTCCTCAAGTGGGGATGATTACAAAACGTTATTTATTTTGCTTTCCTGAAAGCTGTTTTGCTCCAATTATGTAAGGAGGCTCTCTTGAAAGTGCTAAACTCATGGCTGCTCTGTGCAGCTCTTACAGAAACAATATTTGCAGATCAGAGCTCTGCATGACACTGAAGGAAAGCCCTAATGATGAAAATCTGAATCTTTGTTCAGAGGGGAAAGAGGGGGAAAAATTCACGCTTTTCCATGATAATAAACAATTTGTCAGGAATACGGTGCACCTGTTCACACTTACAGAGAAAACATGCCTCTGGCCATTCACTGCAGCAACAACTTTCCTGTGTAGTTATATCAGGTCCATAGCTTCAGTGTTCAGACTGCAGTTGACAGGATGCTGTACTGTACATTGGCAATGAAGAATTAGTACATCATAAAACAAAGTAATCTAGGGTTGTAGGAATTTAATTTAGGTTAAAATCTCCTAGTTAGCAATTAAAACAATCGTCATAATGCAAGAACAGGGTTGGTTTTTGACTCAGTGGGATTCTTTCAGACATTGACTTAGCCTTTTCCATACTTAACGTCTGGGTTTACCAGTTCAGCGCTCTGCTGGCTGAAGTTATCAGATGCTCTGTTAGTGGATGGTTGGATGAGGTTTTTTGCAAGAGGGTAATCATTGGTGACAGTTACTAGTATAAACCTGCAAGAAAAACACTAGGAGTCTCTTGAAATATAAGCAGCAGTGCAGTGCATTAAATAAACTGCAAATCTTTGCTAAATGACTTTGCAAAAGTTAACCTTATGCAAGTCATGGGAGAGGGAGCGGAGGGACCAGAGCAGGACCAGACGATGAAACTGAAATACAAATGCAGTACGATCAGGCCTTAGTCTCTCTGCCAGTATGCAGAGAAGCAGAACATCTGGGATAAGCAGTTTTGCCATTAATAGTTATCAGGCTTGGCATTTTCTGATAATTGCATCTATAAATTAAATGATTGGGCATGGCTAGTGACCCAGACTGAATTTTGCTTATGGGGGTGGTATTCCCTTCATTTATTCACCTTCTTTCTTTCCAGAAGAAGATGAGAGAGGTTGATAACTAAAGGTGGCTGTTTGGGTCATTCTGTGCATTACACATCTTTTATCTTCTTGATCTGACCATGTCTGCAAAGCCGTTCTTGAAAGATTACAGTGAATCTCCTGCCACAGCATAAGAGGTAGTTCATCCAGACACCCACAGCTGCCTGTGTAAAGACTGGTGCTGCCTCCCATTATTTTATTGTAACCTGGTGGTTATTGTAGACGTGTTTTTATAGAATTCCATATACCTAATATATGTCTGTTGAAGGGTACTTTTTCCTTTTTCCAGTCTTCTACTACAAAAAGAAACCTTCCTGCACAGTTAAAACATTTACATTTTATATCCCCATGCAGCAAAAGGTACTGCATTAACAAGGGTTTGCATTTCATTTTCATGCATGATCTAAAATAATACCCCTCAGTCAGCCTCCACAATTGTTAGTCTTTATTTTTTTGCTGTGGTTTGTGCTTTGCAATGTGATTTACAAATACAGGGTGGTTGAAAGGATTCGTCATGTTCTAACTCTGAGACTGAGAGTGATGAGCATTGGTTTTCATCTTTTGTGTTTTAATGCCAATTCAAAAGGATAAAAAGGGCCAAAACTCTCACTGGCTGGAGAACTTAAAATATTAAAAATCAAGACTGTTTCCTTGAATAATGCTGTTGCCATTAGGAGAAGAAGTCTAGTAATGTTGTGAGTGTGGACCTACAGGAGCAGACTAAGTGACTGTGAATGCACGAATTAGGTTTTATTAGGTTTGGCAAGACAACAGTGATCTTGGATAGCTATGTCTTTATAGCCTTGTTGCGTTGAGCAGTATAGTATTCATGCCACCTGTTCTTTTAGGGTTCAGCGCCATATCGGGTCAGTCAGTCTGCTTGCTGGTTGTGCCTTCTGCTGTTTCAGCATTCCCTCATCTCCAAGTCCTCAGAAGTAGAAATGTTTACAGTGTAGCACAGAACTCGTTTGTCTTGATCAGTTCTTAAACATGCACAACACAAAGAGGAACCCAAGGTCATGTACTGAAGAAAGGTAAAAGGAAGTTGGCATTGTCTGGAAATTAAAGTTTTATGGACTTCTTAGTTTCCTTCACTGGGATGGAAACTACAGGTGACATTTTTTTCCTGCTTAAGGTTCTGTTTTGTTTTGTCTAGTTATTTTACTGTAATACTAATTACATGCCAGGAAATGTGGAGATGAAGTATCACTGATGCATCAGCCTTAAAAACAACAACAACAACAATGTTGTTTTAATGAATCAGTTAGTATGGGGAATAATCTTCAGACAGTGTCCAGCTCTGCTTAGGAAAGCTCACATCATCATCTGGTTACATAAGTGAAATTGTTGTTAGCTTAGGACCATTGCTCAAAAACTAGATGTGTGCAAAAACAGCAGCACACAGCCAGGTAGTAGTAGTAGGATGTATAATACCTAAAATCAAATTCAGCTTCTTTTTGCAATGCTTTTCAAGCTTTCCAATCAGCTGAGATCCAATCACATGCTCTCCAGAAGCACATTGAGACTGTTGCATGATTGTAGTTTGAAAGGCATTCTGGAGAAGGCCGGTGCCTAGAGATTCAGTGGGTATAGAGACTTATTCCTAAAAATCTAGCTGTGGATGTGATGCTGTGAAGTCAGGGATGAGTGTCATTTACAGGGATGCTTAAGTTTGTACTAAAAATAAAACCAATTTAACCACACTTTAAGTGTCAGGGAGATGGAAAGCAGACCTTGCCAGTCTGGTTCCCGTGACTTTAGTATTGGCCAATTGTCTGTATGAGCTCCCAGCAGCATAATTCAGCAACTTATTTGCCCAGTTGAACCTTTTTGAATTCTGCTATGAACTGTTGGGGATTTTGTATAGTTAACTTTAATTTGTCAGTATTGTAAGAAATGAAAATAACAAAAAAGTGAAAAGAGTTACAAGTTATTAGTTTGTTTAAAAGCTGAATGAAATAAAAGCATAGCTCGAACAGGAAAGCAAAACATAAGACATGGATGTAATGGCTTGTTTATTCTTACTGTAATATGACTTATATTCAGGTAAAATACTGTATGGATTAGAATATATACTGCATATACAGTATATACTGTAGTCAGAGTGAACAACACAAAAACTAGATTACAATCCCTGGAGGACTTCACTGATGGAAAAGATTTTGCAGTTATGTTTTGTACTGGAAATTCTGTGTTACAGGAAGCATTATGATAAGGAAGTAGAAGATTTAAATTTATCTGCCGTGTCTTATTTGCCTGGCACTCCTCTATTGCAAGATTATGGTTCTCATCACAGATAGACCTTTAAATGCGGAAAGCACAGACGTTTACAACGCGACATCGTCACCGAACGGGATATTCTTCAGTGGCGTATTTCTTTTCCGGGACAAATGTTATGGAATGCTCTCCAGATGATGACCACACAGCTAAGACTGAGGAATGTGACACACAATAGAGGTTTGTTATTAATGGCACATTCATCCACATCCTCTGAGCTTTTTATTCCAAGTTTTTATAGCACCTCTTGTAATGGGAATGGGAGCACAGTACAGTCAAGAAAGCTATAATTGTTTTTCTGTTTTAAAAAATAAAAGTAAAATGTAAAAGGGAATTGAAAAATTGAAATAAAGTGCTCTGATTTGAGCCCTCAATGCAGTCTACACAATGTTTTGATAGTGTACAGATATTGTATATGATTAAAGCTTGATTGCGTAGTGGAACTCTGAAGGAGTGGTTTACTGAATGTTGTATTTTCCCCTCCCAGGTCATAATGTGTATTTTCCAAGCTTAAAGTGGGGAAAAGAAAGCAGAATTCTCTTAAAAGAAAGCACAATGAATCAAGGGCTATTGCATAATTATGGAAAAGCCAGAATGAGGCAACAGGATAGGATTTCAGCAAACAGTTTTCTTTCAGACAGGAGTGGCATTGGCATTTGTCTTATGATACTGATGATATTCAAAAGACTTAAACAGTCCTGAACCTTAAAAGAAGAGAAGGATGATATGGAGGAGGAGGTTATGATGCAGATTAATGGCTTTGACAGCTAAAACGGAAGGACTGCTCCAATTATTCAGTCAGCACTTAGTGAAAAGCAAGCACCAGGTGTATTCCTGGGCAGAAGGGGACAGGAATTTGTCACACCTGTTTCTGTGTTTCATAATTTGTCCCTTGATTGCATAACTGGGTAAACATTATTGAAAATAAAGAGAAGGTTCTCCGTATAAGCTCTAATCATTTAGAGGTTTTTAGTCCTTCTGGTAAAACGAACCAGAACAAAGGCAGAAACCTTTAACAGAGCTGTATTTAAAGAGTGTTTGTGATGACGTCCCAAATTCCTGTTGCCTGATACAGTGGATGTCACTGCAGTTCAACAGATGAATGTGAAGTATGACCATCTTAAGCTTCTTTATAGCAATGAATTAACCATGGCTTGCTAGAGTCTTCTTTCTTTGATGTGAGAAATTGACAGCCAGACAAAATAATTGCATTCTGTCCTACCATTTCCTTGTCAAGTACTTATTTGGGGGGCTTAGGTCATTTTAGAATAGTCTGAGTTTCTCTTAATAGAACCATTATGTTTTAGCAAGGTTTGACTTACTGCACTGGAGATCCCTGTGGTTTGCCAATTAAAAGACATCAGTCACTCCAGAAATAAATTAAATATTGTATAAAGTTTCTGAATAACTGAGTATCTATTGCCTTTTTTGTCAGTGCTTGTGGTATATACATAAGAAAAGGTTATAAAATCATTTATTTCAATCTCTCTTAAGTTTTATAGGCTAGTAATATGATTTCAAAATGAATGGCAGATGTTAAGAAGTCATTATGTTTACATATTCATGCACTCTCTCTGTATTTGCATTTTTGCATATGCTAAGACTTGTAAGCTTCAGTAATATTGTCAGTTGTTCCTGCTTTTCATAGTTTGTAGTTTCCACCTCTAAATCAGAATCATCCATGTTGCACACAAATACATTTTACATTGAAACTTGATTTTCACTTCTGGCTTATGGATAGTGACCCATACTTTTAAAGCTGCCAAGTTTTTTCATATGCATTTAAAATGTGTATTCTGTATATCTTTGCTTACTCCTCGGTTAAATGCTTCGATTCATTGCATTGTGAGACAAAATGGTAACATCACGAGGACAGGACACTGTTTCTTTCTGATGTAACAATATGACAGTAAATCAGCTGTGGATGTCACAGCATATCTGCAGGTAGACCTGGATCTCAAATTAAGACTGCCACTACAGAGATCTTTTGCACTGAAGGCCCAATCTAGTGGTATCATGTGTTACTTTCAGGTACAGACATTGCAACCAGACTTGGTTATGAGTATGCATTTCTTTGTTTCTTCGTTAAGTTAACTTCCTCTGTGTTTCCCGCCTTGTTCTTTGGTATGTAGTTAGGAACGCTGTACACATGTATTGTGGGCTCACTGTCTCACTGCATCAGAGCTGATTAGCAAAATCTCAAAGGCAGCAACCAGCTACACATTAGGCCACTGCCATCTCTATGCCCAAGGCAGGCAGCCTTAGCTCTTGTTGGTGTCCATAAAGACTTTATAGCTTTATGAATATAAGGCCCTAAATTGCATGAAACATGATAAGGTAATTCAGAGTAGGTGAATGGGTTTGTTTAATAGTCTTGCATAAGTCCAGTGTCTTTTTTTTGGTCTGTCGGGCCAGTTCATTGCCTTTTGGGTTGGCTTTTTGAAGGCGTGGACTCTGACAGTTAGCTGTGTTTATTGGCCTGTCCCAATATTATACAGTAAATCGCTCCTTGAAGTATAATAATATAAACCCTATGAATTATCAAGAGCTAAAATGAGCATAGCTCAGACATGTACCACTGTTTATGTGGCTGTGCCAAGAACAAAGTTTCTCTGCTATGCTCTGAATGGAAGAGCCAGGACTGACTGCTGTCAGCTGTCACGTTGCTTGTTGGATTTGGACAGACAATCCCTATTCCAGACTCCTACTTTCATTCCTGCTTTTTCTACCAACCCTGATGAACAATTTTTCACTCCACTGCAAAACAGGCTTTTTGTTTCATGCTTGAAAAGGAGCTATGTGTTATGAAAAGTGAAATTTTCTCTCATCTCTTTGTAGTTAGAGAACAAGTGAAAACATAGTCATTCAACAATATATACTGTATGAGCGAGGAGCTGAAAAATCACAAGTTAAATTAATACATATTGTATTTGTCTTGCTAGTGTGACAGTTTAGGTGTAGTACAGTTACTATACTGAGGTCTCTGTTTTTATTTGAGGCTTGTTGGAGCTTGACTGTGCAATTGAGTTTATTTACAATAGGAACTGATGCATTAATAAGGAGCAAATTTTGAAATTAAAAATGTATTTTTAATCACAAGTAAAATGTATTCTTGATTTAACTCTACTTTTAAGTAAAATAAAAAATCACTACCCGCAATAAATGTTCAACTTGCCTGAGATTAGATTTATGTGTTTATTTTCATATTTTTATGATCTAATTTTGTGTCCCACAGCACCACACATTTTCAAGAATGCAAATTTTTGGTTGCTAAATGTAACTGAAATCTTGAACCTGTTGCACCACTACATTATTGGGTTTTGCAACAACAACTAAGCTGCTATAATGTTAATATGCTTTATTAGGAAGAATGGACTATGTGTTGGCAACCCTGATTCTCAAATGTAGGGTTTCTGCAGGGTTTAGTGGCATCTTGAATCAGCCCCTGAATGAAACCTAGAAAATACACTGATCTTGATATTGACCATTTAACTGGTTCAATTAAGTCACTAAAGTCACTGAAAACCTCAAGCACTGGCGGTTTGGAACTTGGTGTGAAGGTGGCCAGCACTACCAGTGGTAGTGAATATTCATGTATTCGTGATGACAGCCATAGATGCAGCACATGACCCAAAGCAGTTTTGGATTCCATGACCTTCAGAATGCCATTGTTTGTTTAGTAGAAATTTACCAATCTTTGCCATACTTAAATATGTTAGACTATAATGTGGCTAACAGCACGCATATTTTGTTCATATTTAAACAGCAGGGATTCATTTTAATTTCACTCTTTGAATAGTTCACAGCTGCACAAATCCTGGGCAAATACTGATGAGAAGAGTTTTTTGTGGAATTGTTCAGAAAGCACTCTGTTGCATTTTCTTTTAAATGATAATTATTAATATTTATAGCTTAACATTATTGTTTGTATCATAATTGTGTTTAAGTATAGTGTTGTTCATGAGCTCCATCACTTTGACTGTGAATTAATATGCTTCTTAATGTGCACATGCAAAAGGTTTTATAACTTTTATTAACTAGTGCAACTTGCGTCATAAGCCCGTCAAGAATGCATTTCCTGGAAATGATCTAAACTGTAGACAAAATGTTCTTTGTGCATGACTCAGCAAAATACATTTTCACTTTTACACAAAGTTGGGTGGAATTCGATTTTAAACAATCGGTGTTTGTAAATACAGATTTTTCACAAACGTCACCTTTAAACGTCTGATAAAAAACATTCTTAGTAGATCGTTCTAGTTGTCTTATATACTCAGGAACACCAGACCAATTTTGATTCTGGTGTTAGTACTCTGAGTTACAGTTTCTTTCATTTTCTTGCAGTAACAGTATAGGACAGACAGCACCTACGGATTTGGTTTCACCCTAAGCAGACCTTAGCGAGAGACATTCTGTACCCTGCCAAGTGGAACTACTCTTGGCTGGTTGTTCCTTTTGGTTTTTAAAATGACATAGGTCTGATTTTCACTGCCCTCTGACTTTTTATTAAATGAAGGATGCTTTACAACAATCAAGAAAATATCTTTGTTGTATACTAGAATAAAGATACTATAGTCTTAATATTATAGCCATGTTTTATGGAAAATATACTGAGCATCAATTATCACATAAAACCGCAAAATAATAATTCAATTTAGTATAAAATTACTTTTTGTAGCAGGTGCATTGCCTTATTATTGAACATGCCATAAATAAATTAATTTTGTTCAATAACATTTGCTGTCTAGTGAAAGTTTCTTGATAGTAGCTTTTGTAGGCACCATTGGAATTAATACCAGCTGTACATCTTTCACATACTGTATGCTTTGCATCAGGATGAAAATACTGTCTTGTGGATTTCTGTCCCTGTCCTCTCGTAGAGTTTGGATAAGCATATGCCTGTTGACTTGTTTTTAAGCCCTAGTTGCTAAATTTGTCCCTGAATCTCCCACAGATGATAGGGCTCAGGTGTGACAAGTAGGGCTTCCACAGCATAATTGCCACTTTTCATCTTGCTAGAAAGTCGCTGTTGTACAAGCAGCATCATGAAATGAGTTGATCTACTAGACTGTTGTCTTGTGAGTATGAGATGCAGGAAGAGTTGCAGGTAAGGTCCTGGAACTTGATTAGTAGAGCTCCAGACAGGTAGGTTAACATTAATCATTGCACGTAAGTTTTGTTGAGATTGCCCAGACCCTCAAGTGTATACCTCCCCATCAGTTGTGCACAATAGTTAGAATATGTTTGTACATATGTGTTGCTGAACTCCATCAACAATACAGTGATGTAGTACTGACAGAAAAAAGTATTTTCTGATTTTTATGCAGTTGTTTTTACATCTTTTCAGTGTAAAATATTTGGAGTATTGGCAAAGAAGCATAAGGAAACTTTGCTTCCTCTTTTGTTGCCACATTTAGCTCACAGCTGTTTGGGTTCAATCTTTAAAAAAAAATCTAGATTATCGTCAAAACAATGACACTCAAAATTATATCTTGTTAGTCACTTCAGGAGCTCTGGAGGTAAAACTCCTGATGCAGATTTTCTAGGCAGTTTAGTTAGAAAACAACTGGAAAAGTTACTCATCAGCTATGCAGAGGATTCAGTAAAAGTTTATTCTTCCATTTTGCTAACATCTGATATAAAAGCATCATGGTACAATATGTTCCACTGGTTCTCTCTGCTTACTTGGATGTATTGTTATACTTGGCATTTCACCCTGAGTTATACACTAGTTTAATTAGCTAATATTTTCCCCATTAGAGTCTGCCTATACCTCATGTCTCACACTGGCAAGGTTTGCTCTGTGACCATAATGTTAAGCTTTGTTCAAAAGTGTGGCGGGGCTTTTTACTCTTCTCAATTTGTGAAATCCCTGTCTTTTTATTTTAGTCACACAACTTTTAAGTTGATTAATCATTTTCTAAATTATGCCTTTAAACTGATTTTCATTTCTAAATCGTTTTGTGGTCATGGAGGTTCACAGAAATGTGTTCCCTGTACAAGAAAAGGATAGAAAAACTGAAGAAGACATGTAAACGCTTTTAGTCTTGGTGGCCGATTACCTTTAATACTTTCTCTGCACAGCTGTCAGGAGGGTTTCATGTGATGTTGCCTAAAAACAAGGGCTGTTTAAATGCATCCGCCTAGCCTTTGGAAGCCCTTAGTTTGTATTTGTAAAGCTGTAAACCTAGGACAGCTTCGACGTTGGCCATTGGCAGCTACAGTATTTACAGTAATAGATTTTTTCTTTCTAGAGCAAAGCTTTGAGTACTACACACATGGCCTTCTTCCAGGGTGCACAGCAGTATCATATCTAGTTCATCTGGGAACTGAGGATATGGATGGGCTTTCAGTCCTGTTGCGAAGTTTCAGCCACACAGTTGAGAATGGAGAGGAACTCGTTTCTAAGATTCATTCAAGAATTGCTTAACCATATGACTGAATGGAAAAGGTGATGCAACACTGCTAGTCAGAGTCTGTGCCAGTGTATTGGAACAGCCCTTTGCCTTTGTACTTTATCACTGTGCATTTGTAACGAATCCTTTGCTACGTAAAAACCTGGGAAATGGTCAAAACAGACAAATCAAAAAATACTAGATCTTAATAATCCTTTACATGATGTTGATTTACATTAGGAATCAAAATGAAGCACAAATAGCCATTTTATCTGGGGCTATTTAATTGTTGTATAAATCCTAACAAAAATGTGTTTTGCTAAAGGAGCCCATGTCATGTACTGACAAACTATAGGTACGAATATCTTTAATTTATTTGAGCACTTGGAATTATCTTCCTGCTATTATTCTTTTATTCATTATATTCTTATTGTTTCATCATTACTCTTCATTAATAACTAATTTTGAAATTATTTATTTTCTGTAGTTTGTTATGAAATTACAGTTATGGAGTTATATGGATTAATTTGCAAACAACTGTTTACTTTATCACAAACTGTACCTCAGCCATTGCTGAAAGGGTGTGATAAGGACAAGAAAGGCTTTAACCCAGCCCTTGGTAAACTGTCATGTGTTCTTGTTACTGATTAGCCCGGTATCTGCTAACACCAAGCGTTTCTGACTTGCGCAGGACTAGTATCTAAAATATCCAGGTTCCACTGGTGAACGATAGCAGCATCCTTCTTGTTCTTTAAAGTACGTTGAGGTCAAGTGTTATAATTTTGCAATTTAAACTGTCATGCAGTGTGTCTGTAGTATTTAGTATTTATTCATATCCTAATTTGAAAAGTCAGTTTTGTGATTACTACTTTTTCTTACATTTATTAATGCATGATGTCTTCTACACATTACTACCCAAGAAATAAGATGAGATAATGAGGTGTATTAAGCCTCCACAGTTACCAAACGCCAAGAACTTTCTTTTGCTACTCTCTGTAATATTTCAGTCAAAGCCTATTTACAGTACATTGGTGCCAGCCCTGAGCTACAGCAAACTAATTAGCAACTAATGTTTTTTTATTTAATTTTTTAATCTTCGAAAACATTTACCCCTCGCCTGTCCCTCTCTCCCCGCTCATACTCTTCTCTGCCACCCTCCCCTGTTCTCTCTCTCTCTTTCCTCCCATCCCTCCATCTTCGTGCAGACACGGATGCAGAGTCTGCAGCCAGACCCAAAGGCCCAGTACCGCAGCGTGCTCGAGGCCCTGCGCAGGATGATGCACGCGGAGGGACTCCTGAGGCCCCTAAGAGGCCTCAATGTCACCATGCTGGGTGCCGGCCCGGCCCACGCCCTCTACTTTGCCTGCTACGAGAGAGTGAAATGCTCGCTGAGTACCATCATCCAGAATGGCGGCAACAGCCATGTGGCTAACGGTATGTCCTTCGCAGAGTGTGCACTCTGGATATTTGACTTTTGTCACACGGTCTTCTACTATAGCTCCAATAAATGTTGAATGCTGTGTTATCTCTCTGTAGTGCGGTCAATGATATGATACATGGCAGGAAAGCCTTCTGACCCATGGTGAAAGTTAGAGGCAATTTTGTGCCTTGTGCTTAAGGTATAGGAGAGACAAATTTGCCTGTGATTCACTATGCATTTCCTCCCTGCCCTCTTGTCAAGAGTGCAAGAGTCACAGGCCTGCAGGACCTTGAAATGGTGGTTATTTAGACTACTTATGTCAATTATATTAGAACATTTAACACCTGCTATTTCTAAAAATGCAAGTGCTGTAGAATAGTGCAAATGCAAGTAAAAGGAAAAAAAGAGTCGAGCCAATCTAAACAGTAGTACCTACACAATCATGAAAACAGAGGTTCCCTCCTTAACAGAAAGATCGGTTTGCTAGCTGCTGGTGTTGAGAATATCAAAAGTAATTTACTTGGTTTCTTGGACTGTAATGGTACTATTGTGGTCACCGTTAGGTCAAAAGGAGTCCGTCACCAACTGCCCTGACTCCTTTTGATCGAAACATCTTATACACTTCACTCCAAAACGTATTTCCCTCAGGATAGTCAGTGATATCTGTGTAAAGACGTGAAGTGGTCAGCCAGGTCTCAGTCACAGCTGACTCTGTATTGTCTATGAGATGGTCGTTCAGAATGCAATCACACTGTTATATCACTATTCATCTGCTCCCACAAGCAAGCAGCTTGAGCCGCTCTTGAGATCACAAAGCAGTTTTCATGAAATTCTTTGTCTCCCTATACCTGCTCAGAGAACTAAGAAAACATCTTCTGATGATGTCTTTATTAGAAAGACTGACAATGCCAATATTTAGAGATTCTAACATTTTGTAAGAAAAAATTGCTATGCTGTAGTTTAAAGTACTGTAGAATCAATCCTACATAATTTATATCCTTTTCAGAATTTGCAAGTTCAGATTATTTTTATTTATTTGTTTGGATCAGTTACTGTTTTCTAGATGTAGGTTTGTATTTTTCAGTGCTGATCCACCAGTAAGAGTCTCGCTAATCTTCTGGTTGTCATTTCACTTGAGCTATTAATTAGCTCATATCTGGTCCAGGTTAAGATTTGTTCTGGACTCGCCAAGTGTCAAGTGTCTTGAGGAGTGAATCTGAAGGACAGTGCAGGAAATGCTCTAGCGTGTGCCTGGTCCACCTGGTTATTGTTGTTTCTTGTGTTCCTGGCAGGAATTGCTGGTAGTGTCGCCACAGTGCTCCACGATGCAGTGATGAACCCAGCAGAAGGTATTGTAAAGAAAGGTTCATTACAGTACTTCCAGGCTGGTCTCCTTCAGCTCTGCAGTTAGCGCTGTTGCTTTGTGTTGTAGTGGAAGTTGAATGGAGCAGACAGAGGTTCGTCTTTGTGCCTTGAATTGAATTGTTCTGAGCTCCACATCCATTGAGGAGCTTTTTAAAGCAATGATGGGCAAGAACAGTTTTCACATGGGTCAGGTTTTACGTGTGTTTTTCAATGATGGAGAGAACATACTGTAAAAAGTTTAGTGTCCAGACAATCAGATCAATTACATAATTAAGATGAGAGGTGGAATAAAGCCCAGAGGGTCCACGACCTTTGGGAATTAGAATTTCCCAAGCCTCATTTAATCGTAAGAGGCCCCGACTAGCTCTGTTGGTAGAGCATGAGACTCATAATCCCAGGGTAGTGGGTTCATGCCCAACCTCCAACATGGAGGACCTGGCACCTGAGATCCCGTACAAAAACTAATGTTACAGAACGGCAACAGGATGTTGCTACTGTACCCCTATATTCTGGAAGGCATAATGGGAAAACATCCATCCATCCATCCATCCATCCATCCATCCATTTAATCATAAAATTAAGCCTGCATGATTTTAGGAGCTAAAAACAGCAAAAAAGTTACACAACTTTAGTTTTTATAACTGAAACTTTCAAAGTTCCAACTTCAGTTTGCATTTACCTTTATTGAAAATTCAGTGTGGCAAAGTGACAGAAGACAATCTGTTCCGTGGATGTGAAATAAAATAGCTTTGATGTGGATTAAAATAACTTCGTATTCTGTACCCGCACTGTATCCGCAGAGAAACCTTCTCAGAATGGTTTCCTACTGCCACCTACTGACCTGAATAGCTTGTGTATGTACTTATGTACAGTATGTCTGCCTTAGCCATAATTCTTGCATGAACAGTACAGATTGACACTGCCTGTTGCATGACGTACTGGAGTAAGCGTGCATGTCCTAGGTCTAAAAATAATATAAATAGGAAATTTTAAGCTTAAATAAGTGATAAAGCTAAACCTAGTCTGAAAAATTAAAGTGGCACCCTAATGGCACTTAAACATAGTACAGTACATTATTGTATTACATTACCTATTTAGATGTACTTAGGAAGTACAAAACATGTTTTACTAACATGATTATTTATTATTTGTAAATAGTCACATGTAAATAATATTATTTGTAAATAGTTACTTGTGAATAATATTTGAGTCACATAATACCCAAACTGGATGGACAAAAGGAAATGATGGGATCTGACACTGTAAAGGATGATAATATTTTCCAGAACTGGAGGTACTTGAAAGTTTTTTTTTTCTTGTTGCTTTGTTCTGAATGTGATGCCTGGCATGATCTCAACTGCTCACTCCCCCCGGTCATTGCAGTGGTGAAGCAGCGGATGCAGATGTACAACTCTCCCTACCGAGGGCTGTGGCACTGTGTGACCACAGTACACCGGACCGAAGGCCTGGCTGCCTTCTACCGCAGCTACAGCACGCAGCTCACCATGAACATCCCCTTCCAGGCCATTCATTTCATCACCTACGAGTTCATGCAGGAGCGCCTCAACCCGCAGAGACAGTACCAGCCGCAGACCCACATCGTTTCCGGCGCCTTGGCCGGGGCCGTGTCTGCAGCCGCCACCACCCCCCTGGACGTCTGCAAGACCCTGCTGAACACGCAGGAGAACGTGGCGCTGAGTTCGCTGAACATCAGCGGGCACCTCACGGGCATAGCCAATGCCTTCAGAACGGTGTACCAACTGGGCGGCGTGCCCGCTTTCTTCAAGGGCGTGCAGGCCCGCATCATCTACCAGATGCCCTCCACCGCCATTGCCTGGTCGGTCTACGAGTTCTTCAAATACTTCCTCACCAAGCACCAGCAGGAGAGGGGCAGCGCGGGACCAGCGCCCACCTGATGCGGGCTCAGGCCCATCGGCGGCACCCACCTTGCCCACACTGGGTCCTGTTGTGAGGAAGGTTAGCAGGTGGCTTCAAGTTTGTCGTTTTTGTTGTTGATTTGTGTTCCGTCTGTGTTGCTGTTGCGTGTGTGGGCAAAAAGATGGAGTTACAAAGTGTTGGGAAGCCACTTGGGAGTGAAAGCAAGGAGAGGGCTTTTTGATGGGAAAGGCAGGCCTAGCTGGGCGATCATTTCTTTGTGTTCAAGGCAGAACCCTTCAGCAGAACACTCCTGTTCCCTCCCATTTAATTCTTCTTGTCAGAAGGTGTGCTATTACAAAGCGCTGAAAAACACAGCAATGTAACAAAACTCTTAGGATTTCATATGTGAAAAAATGTAAGAAAATGGCTTTAAACCTTTCACAGTAAAGGCTGGTTTTACACGGGCACACATGCCTGCATACTCCCATCGTTACTCCCTACCCCTCTTCCAAACGGAGTTGCAATGTCACATAGTTATTTATGTAAATATAGAGGTTTGTTGATTATTTTATTGGATTTAAAATGTGGGAAGAAATATATTTTTCTTTGGGCCAAATGTTTCAACTTCTACAATCAGACACTGGCCTATTTGTACATTTTTGAATGGCCATTTATTTAATGTCCGTTGAATTTCATACATTCCTTAGCCTTGCACCATAATCTGTCTTCAATCAAGTGCCTACAATTCCACTTGCAGCTTTCTTTGACTTCAGAAAGGATGCTTCTATCCATATTTTCACAATCTTTACTGTGGCCCATCAGTGCACTACTTATTCTGTAATATTTTATTGGATAAGATGTAGGTTGTATATACAATATAAAACACTGCCAAACAACACGGCAAAACTGAACAAATGTCAAATTTGACTATATTTATTTAATTTTAAAAGTTGAATTATTGTTCTGTTTTAACGGGATATGAAGGCTACTTCAGACAGGGTTTTGTATACATTTCTTATTAGTGTAGCAGAGCAGAATGTGAATGATGTGGTGGTTTAACAGACCCACACATTTTCCTGGTGGTTTTGTTGATGTTTTGGCTTCCTTGTAAGCAGTTAAGTGAAGTGGTTACTTTTTGTTTTGTCTTATCTGAAGATGCCATCTTTGAACATGCATGTTGTAAAGCTATCAAAATATGAATCAAACTTAAAATCACAATATGCTTTGTCCAGCACTGAAACATTCAGTTGACACTGACACTGTTTTGTTTTATAGATCACTAATCCTGGCAGGAATTCTTCCTTTCTCTTTACCTTCCCAAGACCAAGTGTCCTAACCTTTTGCAGTGTGTCAGTGCAGTTCCCACGTTGCATTCCTGTTATGCCTGCACACATCCGGAAACCATTTCATTGTCTTTCGAGAAGTGCACTTCTTTCTTGTTTAATCAGCCATGTTTTTGCAGAAACGTCCTACATAACATTTGGATAGATGATTAGACAAGGACTCTTTGTTTCTTTGACGTTTGTTTAAATGTATTGGAATCATGCACAGGACCTTCTTGTCTAAATCATGTGTACAAGAAGTATAGCACAGAGGTGTAGCTCAGTAACTTCAATTTTTATAGAACTAACCATGTTGCAATGCAGGTCCCAGCTGGGCCGTGTGTTATTAATTGTTTATTTTCACGATAGCAGCACGCAGCAAGCGCACATCAATCCCAAAGGCAGAAGTGGAGTTTGACAGCAAGAGAATAGCACAGCTTTCCGATTTGCTGCTCTCAAAGGCTGAAGTATCATACCAAGTGTTACCGTGCCTTGAATCTCGGCCTCTTGCCATTCTTGAACTTTGTTGCTTTTGTGTGCACATATTCACAATTTGCAAGGAGATCAGGTTGTAAACCACTGCCTTATGACGGGACTGTGAATACCAGGTGGTAGAGAACTGAGGCAGAATGGTTGGCAGAACTGTTTTGTTTTTTCTTTCTTCCCATATGCTCTGCTTCACTCAGGTTCCCCTAGCTCTTCTCTCCAGATCACTCTCAGGTCTCCAGAGAGACATTTAGACTTTGTACTGTGCCTAGTGCCACAGGAGTAATTGACTTCATGCTTGATTTTTTAAAATGGTCATTTTATTCATTTCTAACATTCTTGAAGGTATTGTTCTACTAAAATACTAAAATATATAGCTATATATTTTGAGTATTTGAGTAGCTGCATTGATTTTTTCTGTGCAGCCAGCAGTATCCAAGTCATGCACAACTGCTTTAGAATATTGCTGTCACCTCACCCTTCATAGTCATATGTAAAGCACAAAGAAGCAACCTCAAGGAAACCCCATTCGCTGATGTAAATGTTTTTATTATAAAATGGTTTCTGGACAGTGCTTAAGTGGCGGTGGCTCGGTGTTACAGTAAATCAAGATTCGGGTCCGATCCGACAGACCCTTCTAGTTTCTTCTGAAGCGTAGCAAAAAAAATTGATCAATTAACTTTGTATGAAGATATTTAGTTTCAAAAGGCTTTCGCTTTCTGTGACTCCATGTTCTGAAAGTCACAGAAGCGTAAGCCAAAGAAAGCTAGCATTTCTTGTGCTTTGCACAAAAATCAGGCTTTTCATTTAGTAAGGAGATTAGAAGTTTTTTCATAGAAGATTGTAATGTTTTCTAATATTCTGGCTTCTTAATACCCAATAATGTTGTTGATTTTTGTTTCAAATCCCCAAGTTAACATGAACTGTTGTATAATGCTTTAAGATGTAGTACTGTAGAGTGAAATGTCTTGGTCATTGTCTGTCACAGCATTTGAATCATGATCTCATCTTCTCTTTTCTTTTTTTTTCTGTTAATTTGTATCTTTGATGTACATTGTTTTACAGTGCTATGCTTATGATTTTATTTGAATTCTGCATACAGTATGCTTACAGTAGACAAGGACAGATTTTTTTCTGTGAACAAAATAGATTAAAAATAGGTTCACCAGGCTCTGCAAACAGAGCTTGCTTACGTCAATCTGCTTTTATTTTGCTTCTTACATGCTTTATTACCTTGTATAGTATGAAAGTAATACACATTTGTTTTTGTTTTTTTATTAAGAATATTTTTTAATAAACAGAATCCTTTCTTGATTTTCTTATTAGATTTTCACCTTTCAAAAAGGGTTCTTTCAAAAAGGAAGAAATTAAACATTTTATCTTATTTAAAACTGTCACAGTATATGACAGTTACAATTTCTAAAAAACATTAAGAAATGAGCAATTCCCTCCATATTCTGGTACATGGAATTTTAATAACGAGATGCGGTGTGTGTCTCTATACTTGTCTATAGGTTGTGTAGATGTTCCCCAGTGACTTATTTTTGCTCTTTGTTTTTAAAGGGATGCTTAGGACAGACGATGTGACTTGCATAAAACATACAAATCCTTTATAACATATACATAAATACACCGATACAAATACTATATTGTTCATCCCGTAAAATACCAATGCTCTTAAAAAGCTCAATGACCTTAGCGCTGTGTTTTTAACAAGAAGAGGTGGATGCCAGTGGCTGTTCAAGTTACAAACCCTAGAATGTTGCTTGCCGCTGTTGTTTACAAGCCAGAGTTTGAATCTGATTTGTGCTTCTTTCCTGGCAGTTGAGACAGACATTTCTTTTCAGATGGACTTGAAATTTGTATATACTCATGGCATTGCTCAGATGCATTTGAGCCAGCTCTGTGGTAAATTTCCTTTTATAAATCAGTTCTCCAGGCTGAGCATTTTTCTTTCTCGCTGCCTAACAGTAATGGTGTTCACTTATCTCTGACTCATTTTGCAGTATATAAGAAAGCTGTTTCAGTATTTTGCCTACATGCAAAAGAACATTAAATGTGACAGTAGGGAAGCTGTGGATAATGGGCACAAAAGCTTATAATGTGCACAACAATTACTGAGCATGCATCTGTTCTTTAATGTTTTTAACCTCTCCAGGTGTGAGGGAGAGAGAGGGAGATAGAAAAGATATAAAGCACAGGAGAACACAGGACAGAGCAGGTGAAAAAGGGTCCAATGAAGGCAGATCTGGAGGGGAGGTGTGAACAGCTGAAATTTGTAATTGATTGGAGAGGTTCTCAAAAGCAGTCACTGAGAGAAGGGAAAATTGTGATCCATGTTTAGGATAATGTTGGCTTCTGCCGTTTTTTTGGGAGTGAGAGCCCTGAAATCCCCATAAAAGTATATAGACTGATCTGTGAAATTATGGCTGGGAGAAATGAAATAGGTGATTGACTTGTACGGATCTCATTTATACTGATAAACATTTATATTGATCATTTTCAATATTTTGAAGTAATATAAATATTTAGATCTATTACCAAGTTAAAGAGATTGGACAGCTGCCTTGAGGTGAATAATGGCGACTTAATTATGAAAAGAAAATAGTGTTTAATGAAGACATTTCAAAATACTAGCTAAACCTTTCAAAAAATGAAAAAAATTAAAGTGACTAGCATAAATTTCACTTACAGAATGAACAAATTCTAAAAGATTGTCATTTTAGTCTAAGTACAGTATTTGTATTTATTAACTTATTCATCTTCAGAAGTCTCTCCACAGAGTACGACTTGAGCAGGATAGCAGTCTATGTCAAAGCATTGGACAAGATGACAGTGTAGAACTGCTGATCAAACCTAGCCAGTATACCTCTGAGAGGTGAGAGAACAAGCAGCTGAACTCAGAGGGAGCACTCCAGCTCCAGTCCAAGACACATCTGGACTCAGGAGCTTTGAGGCACCAGTGCTAACTGCTGTGCCCCCATGCCACCGTCTAACTGTAGTTAGTTTTACCTCTGAAATTGTAGTTTTGTCTTTAAGCTTTCCAAATCAAATAACCTTTAACTCTGTTGGGCTGTTCCCCATACAAAATGAGAACATGCTGATTTAGAAAGGAACTGGAATTGCACCAATACTTGGTTTATCGAATCAATCTGAAGATGTATAGCACTCCAATTAGTTCTGGTAACATTTTTTACCCATTTGAAATCATTTACAAAGCAAGTTTTTCAAATGATTCTTCCTATGCCCTGTTAAACCATTTCTGTTTTCCTTTATTAAATATTTTTTCCTGTCTTTTATTTCAGTTCAAAAGTGTACTTATAGCAGCATAGTGGAACAGAGAATTCAAAGGCTAATGATTTGTTCCAAGAAGCTTAGCTAAGCAGCACGTGCTTCTGTAAAATTGTAAAACTCTTTAAAAGCTTTATGTTTGTGCTTGTGTTTGGGATCTACATTAGACAAAATGTCGTTCTGTTTTTGTTCTTTTTCAGAAGCCCTGTGATCATGTGGTCGTCTAGGCACTAGTTAAGAAATCACTAGGCAGACATCATCTTCTAAATTGATATTGTCTATGTGGAAATTTAGTATTGTTACTTTCTATCACATTTGTAACATTTTTGAGTGACAAAAATACACTAATGGGCAATACACTTTGTGAAATAAAGGTATAACATCCCATTTTCATCCTGAAATATTATCCTCTTGGATATTTGACATTGTCAAAGACCTTGCATTCTTTTTACCTGTGTTTAAACACGGTAATATAAAGGGTGGAGCTTTTTATATGTGTGTGTGTTATATGTGCCTTCATTCTTAATGTTAAGCTGCCTCTTGACAGCATTTTCTATCCAAGTATCAAATAACACATCAAGCCTTCCTTCTAACTTGAAATTTTAATGCATTTCATTTTTATGCATGTGGATGGGAAACCGTGTTTTACAGGTTGAAATTGTTCTATTTTTCTTAAACAGGCATCTGGACTGAACATTTAAGATTCATCATGTACAGGGAGATATTTAAATATATATATAATATTTGGTTCTATTTTGATCTCATGTTTTTCGCTGCTTTCTGAAACGCACACGAAGGAGGGGGGAAATAGTGTTTTTTTTAATAATGCCGTCTAGATTCTGAAAAAGATTGTATTCAGAATCTAGGTGAAGAAAAACTAAATAAGGATACAGATATTTAATGATTGTGTAATGCTGCTACAAATGTAACACTGGAGCTTTACAAAAAAATAAGATGAGGAATCTCATGAATCTCTCGTGTCTTTATTTCATTTTTGAGATTACGTTTGGGCAAGGGTCTGAAATGCATCAGAAATGCTGTATAATTCCACATTAATTCCACCATGATCTAAAAACCCTTAGTCATGCTTAATGTGAAGCCAGTGGCATCCTGTCCTCCCACGATGGACAGGTGTTTTGACAGTTCAGCAGGGGTACAGTATGTACTTTAGGACTGGGCTTATGAACATTTTGGGAACTCTAATCACTCTAATCCAATCAAGTACCTCTTGATGTCACTGTAGAACAACTACACTTTAGAGTTAAAAATGTTTGAGATGGAAAGTGATGATTAGCAATCATAGAAAGTAGAGTAATACACACTTTCCTGTATTTTAGATGCAAAACTGTACAAGTCATTATATAGTTAGTTAATTAATTTTATCATTTGTTATGAGCACTGCTTACAGATTAATAACCACGATTAACATATATGTAAACTTAAGGTGTCACTGAACACTGAGATGTGTGCTGTAGCAGTTGTGTGCGTTTTTCACACTCCAAGCCCAGACCTACATTAGTTATCCATGTGCTGTGCAAAGAACTCTTCTTGTACCAGTACATCACTTATTTTTACATTCACTTCATGCTTATTATTATTCGCTCAACATTGTGGGATTTTGTGATTCTAATAAAAGTTTTGCTTCTGTCAGAATACTATCAAACTACAGTATATTACTTGAAAACCATAAAGGGCCGGATGGAATTTGTCAATAAGGACCCAAAGATATGGATTTTGTTTAAAGGTATTTGTACATATAGACACTGCTATGCAGAATTCTTAGATATTTTGCATTTGTTACTCTTTTTTTGTGCAAAAGTAGTTCCTTGGTGGTAGTTGGCTGAAATTTTAGCCATTTTCTGTGAGGATAACATTTAATACTGAAGATCTGTAGTGTATTAAAAGTAGCCTTTTTGACTCTATGGATATGTTAAGTGAAGTAAATGATGTTAATAACAAGGAACTCAGGACAGTGTATCTACAGTATTAACCTTGATTGGTCAATGTGATGGATTAACTACCACACTTCATATCAGCTGTCCCTTTAATAAGTTTATCTTGAGCTGTTTGAAGACATTCTTGAAAATTCTGTTGAAAATGAATTCGAGATTGCTAAATGGTAAGCATGGTCTCTTGTAGCTTCTGATGGTTGTGTATGAAATTGTCTAAGACTTTTGCACAGCAGTCAGTGCAGGATATAATGTCTAATGTAGTGATATTTACCACCAAGTAGATGGTGCTGTTGTAACAAAGATGGAATTAATTTTAATTTTAATTTAACTGTAATCACAAGCCATTTGTGACGGGCTGACATCCCACTGCTCTATCCTTTGGGTCAGATTTAAATGTTTGTTTAACAAAATAGAAAATATATCAGGTTACATCATAATAATAATCATCATCATAACTTTTATTTATAAAGTGCCTTTCCAAACTCAGGGACGCTGTATGTAGTGAATAAAGAAAAAGACAGAGTACAATTAAAAGTAAAAGAAGAAAAAAATAAACAAGACCGTACAAGTCTATAGGTCAATCGGACTTCGACCTTGGTAAAAAAAAAAAGAAGAAAGTTTTCAGTTTGGATGTGAGGAGAGTCAAAGAAGTTTTCTCTTGTCGAGTCTGAAGGTCATTCAACAACACAAGCACCGCCAGAGAAGGCACAGTCACCATAAGTCAGTGATTCTCCTGGGTACAGTGAGTGGAGAACCAGCCTCAACTGAACAGAGCTTACAGGAGGGAGTGCAAACCTGGAGGAGTTCAGAGGTGTACGATGGAGCCAGATTGTTTAGAGACTTGCAGGTCAGCAACAAGACCTTATATTGATTACAGTACATGACTTTACAGGCAGCCAATGTAGAGCCTTAAATGTGTCTCTACTCATAAATAAAAAGTGTTCATTTCAAGTGCCTTGAAAAAAGAAACACACTTTCTCATAAGCTTATAGGTAAAACAAATATGCTATGTATATACGTAAGCTTAAGGTTTGATGCATGCTTATTATTTTAAAATAAGCACTTTGACCTTCTTCTTCATTTAAAAGTGCTACATTGATCTTTTAAATATGTATTGAACTCAGTGTGTCATGTATTTTAGGGTCCATATACTGTATGTATCTTTTGCGTATGAATAAGTTAACAACTATAATGATGTTTTCTGCACAACATATTCCAATTTCATACAGTATATCTGGGATTTGAGGTGTCCTGGAGAACCTGAACAATTACACTTGTGATCATTAAGAGATGACACACACAGTGCACATCTATTACTGCGCAATATCGATGTTCACTCGTCCTGCCACCGACTGACATACCTTTTTTGTAATGTACTGTAATTGATTACATTGAAGTAGTTAGCCCTCAGCTTGCAGTACTGTAATTGTGATGTGAACACAGCAGAGGTAGGTAATGGACAAGTGTGTCCTTTATTAATATGTGGCAGTAAGGATTCCATTAAGTTTCATCTAGTTTGAAAGGAAGGTAAGTCACGCACCTCTTTCTTAAGATAAGTATTTTCTTGAAGTGTCTGGCCCTCATTGCTGTTGTGGTAAGCTTTGGTTTTTCCAAAGTTAATTCAGTATTCTGTGGAATCCAGGACCCAGAGCTGCTTCAACGAGAGCAGCTCAGAAGTTAAGGTTTTGTAAAGGCTTGATTCCTGGCTTGTCCCTCAGCTTTTACATCAATATGTAAATCTGAGGAAATCCCAGTTTGTGCTACACCCTTTGAATGAGGTCCTATGGTATCTGGTAGAAAGTCAGATTGGCTTCCTACTTGAAAACCACACATCCTATCATGTTTATTAAAAAAAAGTCTGCTTTATTGAGTTCAAAAAAGCATTCGATTCTGTTTGACATGAAGGACTGCTTGACAAACTTCTCCAAAGTTGTATAGGGCTTAATGCACTTGGAGAACAAATGTGTAGTAAAAACTGGAAACAAAAGAACAAAATTCTGCACTCAGGGTCGCGGCCTGAGACAGGGCTGCAAGCTGAGTCCAACACTGTTCAGTATCAATATCAATGAGTTAGCAGAAAAGCTGGAACATTCTGCAGCCCCTGGCCTCACACTGCACAACACAGACATCGAGTTCCTGCTCTGCGCTGATGACTTGGCCCTGCTGTTGCCCACAGAGCACCTGGAGCAGTACTGTCAGATTTGGGCACTGACAGTCAATCTGAACAAGAGAGGAGCCATGATTTTCCAAAAGACAGCCATATCTCAGGGAAATGGACACCACTTCATACTAAACAACAGCACACTCTAACACTCGTCCAGCTATGCATACCTTGGTCTGACTATCAGCTCGTCGGGCAGTTTTGACCTGGCGGTGAGGGCACTGATGGCTTTCTACACAATAAGAAGGAGGCTTTTCAACATCAATCCTCCCACAAGAATCTGGCTGCAAATATTTGAAAGTGTGATCCAACCCATTGCCTTATATGGCAGTGAAGTGTGGGGTCTGCTTACAGGCCAGGGTTACATAAAATGGGATAAACACCCCATAGAAACTCTGTATATGACATTCTGTTAAAAAAACTCTAAACCACACATGCAGAGTAGAATTTGGCCAATATCCACTGTTAAACAACATACAGAAAAGAGCAATCAAGTATTGGTTACATCTAAAAAGCAATGACCAAAACTCAAAGTGCTGAGCCCAAAGGAGAGCTCTGTGAGTGAGCTGTTCCTGAAAGTCACTGGCCTGAGCCACAACGACCCAGCCAGCCACAGGACAGCACTGCAAGACCAGTCCAATTCAGTGTCAACCACCGATCAACCAGCAATGTCTCACACACTGGGACACACACACAACATAACCTGGAATGCTATTGGGCTCTAAAATGACACTGAATACTGGCTGAGTACCTGACCAGGGTACGACACAGCGAAACAGACCCTGACAAAGTACAGGCTCAGTGACCACAGCTTAGCCATAGAAACTGGGTGACACAGGAAGACCTGCCTGCCCAGAGAGGACAGGCTGTGCTCCCACTGCCAGTGGGGAGAAACAGAGACAGAGATGCACTGTGCCCCAGAAATACTCTGGAATTAGACATTCTTCCCTAAAATAACAAATCTAATCCCAGACTTCCCACACCTGCCAGAAGGACTAGCTACCAAATCTACTGGGAGAAGGGGAAGGTATCTTCCTCTGAGCTGGCAGCCCAGTAAGTGATCTGCTGTTCACGCCTGAGGGACAGCGACTGATCCCCTCAAATAATGTTTCATGTGGTGTCTGTAGAAGTTTACCTACTGTATATGTTCTTGCTCTAAATGTCTATGAATATCTTGTTACGTGTTACCACTTCGGCAACACTGTACTTCATCTGTCATGCCAAAAAATCTATATGCATACCGAATAGTGAATTCAGTAAGTGACTCTACAGCGGCAGCTTGTAAATGTGCAGTTATCTCTGTTGCCTGAAATGAAGAAAATCTTTGCACAACTGCTCATGGCAGTGCAGTCTTTACTTCGTTGGCACGTGTCTTTGCACATGGACTAGTTTGTTATGTGTTTATGCTTCTGTTTTTTTTTTAAATGCAGTGGCTGTTCATCAGGAACAGAGGAAGAAAGCTCCTTTGCAAACTGTCTCTAGTTATCATGATCCTTTTGTAATCAGCTTATCTATAATAAACTTTGTACCAATTTCTATGGCTTTTTTCAAGATAAGACCATCATTAGAGAGCTTTTGACAGAATTTAACAGTGCAGAGCCTGTGTGCTTAGCTGAGCCAAAACACTCTGGAAATGGTGCACTGGCTGTAATGGATATCTAGCATCAGTCGGATGCAAAACTATATCAGCTGATAGGAAAAGAATGGAGCTCTGCTGGCCCTGCTACATCAGGGATTGTCTTTCATCGGCTGACCTGGGAGTTTATGAATCTTCCCTTCTTCTGTGCAGAGCGGGCTGTTTAAAATAGCCTTATCAGTAATGATGAACTTTGTCAGCCAGTCATGGCATATTGGAACGGTAACAAAGCCTCCCTTTGAGGATAAGCTCATTTTTTATTTTATTTTAAAATCTGTTTGTTTGTTTTTTATGGCAGGATTTTATGACAGCACTGTCTGGAGAATCTTAGGGGGTAAACAGATACGGAGGTGGTTTTGAGAGACAAAGTAGAGGCTTGTCCAGATGCAACTTTTTTGTGCAGATGATTAGGTATGAATACGGGTATTGACAGTATACAGGACTGATACTAAATAAATTTGGTTAACCTATATAATAACCACATTCAGGGCCAATTGCATCAAGCACAGGACAGCAGAGTAGTGCAGTGGTTAGCATCGCTGCCTTGCAGCACCAGGGCCCTGGGTTCAATTCCTGGGGTGCTATTTATGTGGAGTTTGTATGTTCTCCCTGTGTTCACATGGGTTTCCTCCTGCTGCTCTGGTTTCCTCCTGTAGTCCAAAGACATTCTGTATTGGTAGGTTAATTGGCTTCTGTAAAGTTGGCCTTGGTGTAAGTGTGTGCATGTCTGTCGTTGGTGTATCCTGTGCCTGTTGCTTGCTGAGCTAGACGCCAGCTTTCTTGTACTGGAGAAGGAAGGTTAGCAAATATATGGATGGATGCATCAGCCACATAAAAATACTGAATATAGCAAAGTCAAGAGCTCTAGGGCATGTCTTCTAGTAGTCGTTTTCAGACCTTTTGTGTTTGTTTAGATTTATCACTAAACATACTTTTTAACAGCGAGCTGTGCCTGAGGCCCTGGTAAGCCCCAAGAACTGATTCTTCCCTTTTTATTTGAAAAACCGTTTGTCTCCTGTACTAACTGCCACAGCAGTTGGGGTCAACTATTTACCTCTAAAGGCAGCGTTGTCTCATGTCAATCACTATAGACATGCTCGCAGCAGAGAGCAGACTGGAATTCCCATAGGTTTCTCACGGAAACATGTTTTAGAACAAAACACGAGAGGCATATTTATAGGTGTTTTGCTGGTCTGCCAACTGTTTAATTATTGTTTCATTTTGGACTCCATGCTTGCTGATGTAGCTGCACTTAACTGAATGTCAGGTTTACCTCAATGTTTTTCTTGGACTCCCTGAGTGTGTGAAATGAGTGGTAATTGATAGGGATTAGCAGAGGTGTGAGCTCGAATTGGAGATGTCCCAGCTGGCTCCAAACCCACTCCTTGCTGCTCTGCAACTGCATTATTGGACACTGTTAAAGTCACATTTTTGCTGTTTATAGAGTCCTGCACCTGCAGGAAAATCATATGTGGTAGAAATTATGATTTATTAACTTATAGCTTATTTATTTTAACATTGAGTGTTTCCTCGAAATTGCTAAATAACTAGCAGCATGTGATTTGACATTACTTGGAAGGCTGTTAGAGGCCGTGATCTGCCCTCCAGGTTTCTGGAAGAACCAGCTGGAAGAACATAATGGACTAAGGTGCTATAGAAATTATCTTATGATTTCATCTGTTTTGTCAAGATGAACAACATCAAAGTCTGATGCAGTCCTACATGTAAGACGTCTCATGTACTGTATATTGCAATTTGGCTAGGTTTCCCATTCGTCTTTCTGCCTTATGTTTGCTAAGATGTTTCAGAATAAAGCTAATTCTATTGTCACGTTAAAAATGAGCTGGTAGGGTGGTTTAAAAGCTCTTTGCAATTGACAATCAATGTACCGTGTCCCCTGTAGGTTCTAACAGTGCACGCACCCCAGTGGCAGTACTGTTAATAATCCTCAGCAAAGCCTGTCCGCCCACAATTTATCTGATGGTCGCATTCTTTCGCCTTGTTGTCTGGGACACATGTAGCGATAGTGTAAAAGTCACAGATCAGCCATAACCATTCCTTATCTCTGCCCTCTTTAGATCTAATTGTGCTTTTGTATGTGCTATGACGTATCCCAGTGGTAAATAGAAAATGATGTATGGAAATTTACAAAAGTTCTGTAAATGGAAGTGGAGTATGAGTGCATTACGTCTATAGATTCTTAAACAGCCTTCTGCTGAAATCTACAGGGCCAGGTTGACCCTGAATGAGCAGAATTAGTGAGTCTCTTTTTCCACTCCTATTGAAGCTGCATGTGGATGTTTGTTTTTTCATTCATGGGAAGAGTCTTTACCTTGCATTGTCTTCCTCCTGTATTCTGATCCCTCAGTGGATGGTACTGCTGCCAGTAAAAGCTACCGCAGAGATATTGGTGCAGTTCAGCCTCTGTCTCTGCTTCTAGCTGTGTCACCTCTGACAGCTCACACCTCAGTCCTGGGCCTCCATCAATAAGAACCCGTTGAAGAACTCCAGAGTGAACGATCTGTAGCTCTGCCCATTCTATTAAGAACTTAAGAATTTTAATTCTATAATGTGCATTTTAAACACTGTAAGGACCAACTTCAAGCACCATATACAGTAATGTTGAACAGTATGTGAGGGTTACAGAAAATGCTGATTATTGTATTTTTTAACCTTTTTAAAACTTAACTTTGACCTGTTGCTTTTCAGCCAATGCATCCCTTCTCAAAACGACTTTTAATATAATAAGTTGGTAAAACCTGGTTGAAGCTGAAGAATTTCGAAAATGATCGTCTAGGTTTTCATTCTTGGTAATTGTTGTATTAAATAAGATTACATCTACCAAGTGTTGTGAGCACACCAAGGTTAAAAGTACATTTGTGTTATTCCTGACTTTCTGCCCTTGACAGCAATCGATTTCTTTAGGACGAACCATGCCCGTAAAGCACATGGTTTTCTCATTTACCACTCTCTTCCTGAAACTGCTGCTGTCAGGTGGGATCCCAATAAGTACAGTTACAGCAGATATCATAATGATTTTGAATGGGGCTAAAGATCTGCTCTTTAATGTGCGTTTTTAAAAGGTTACAGCATGGCTAAAATGATCTGCATTTAATTTTGAAACTTTCAGGGTGTCAAAAACACCTACACTTTTAAAACTGCTCACCCTGAAGCATTGAAAGAGTACATGTACACACAAGAGCTTAGGGAACACATTCCCATGGGCATTAGTAATATTCACCACAGGGTGTTACAGTGATAATCACATTGGTCATTTGCTGTCCAAGGAATGCACAGTAGATTGTCAGGTGGAAAGTAGTGATGTTAGTGTGTTCTGGTATGAGTTAACATTATCCATAGAAATGTTTTTCGCATGGCTCCATTTGTTTATCTACAACATTTCAATCCACTGTGGAGCAAAAATGGCAAACACACCAATAGACAGTTTAAGAGGCCCATATTTTGATAAATATTAACTTCATCACGCCTGTTAGGAGCTATTTGATGATCCCTGCCAACATCAATCCCTGCCATTTGTTTTCAGGGGTGCAAGGGTGGGCTGAGACAAGACACAAACATTTTTTTTCAATTGTCTGTTGAATGCCTATATTATCCCAAACTTTGTGTCTTCCAGTATCAATTGCTGTGGTGATGTTGTGCAGTAGCTTAACTGTTTACTGTTATCTCATCGTTCTGTTGAAATGGTTAGAAGGGAACTGTTTTACTGCCTGTGTTAAGGAGTTGAAATCTGAACTTCTTGTCAAGCAAAGAGACAAGTTGCCTGTGCACGCATCTACTGTATTAAACAGAGACTGTCAGAGGACGGCCTCTTATCTGAGCTCTCTCGTAGGCTGAGAATTCCTGTTGATCCCTATCATGACTTGCATAGCAGATTGCATGTTGAAATCATCAGTTAAGCACTAAGCTGTCTCTCTGAAAATGCAGTTTTGTAGTGGTGTGGGCAGCGCTTTATTTTGTGTTGTGGTATAGTTAAAACAACTTAAAAGTAGAAAAACATTAAGCACAAGGAGAAGCATGCACAAACGTTTGTGTCTGAAAGTTTGTACATCATGCTGAGTATTGGAGAATATACAGTATATAGTATAAACTTATGTTTATATGGCTGTGTTTTGTAACTAATTTTACTACATTTGTTAATAAACGCATGTGGTCCTACAATTAAAATAACACCTGTAACGCAGTGTTTCTTCTGGCTGTAGACTTCACTCACTATTTCTACATTGTGAGGACATTTAAAGCTGCTAACTTCTTTTTCATCTCATGTAAGTTTCTTAATTGTTAATGGATTCATGTAGTGTTAAATGTATTACAGTATGTATTGCATTTTGTCTTTTGCCTGCCTGCAAAGCAAATCTCCCATTTGGAATAAAGTAGTAAGTATTATTTTTTAACAAAATATGCTCACTCTGAAATTTTGAAAACAGCATATGTTCTAGATAATAGTTTGTTAACTGTGCATATCTGAAGCAAATACAGTGCAGCAAAAAAGCGT
This sequence comes from Lepisosteus platostomus, assembly GCF_059453375.1. Lineage (NCBI taxonomy): Eukaryota > Metazoa > Chordata > Actinopteri > Semionotiformes > Lepisosteidae > Lepisosteus > Lepisosteus platostomus. The sequence continues at coordinate 6,623,503 of NC_142613.1, forward strand.
AAAGACGTTTTGTGTGTGGAATGTTGACTGATGCAGAAAGGCCAACAGTCAAACCTGTGCAGAAATCACAATAGGCATTAACTGACACTAGCCGCACCTTCTTGCTCAAAATACATTTGAGTGACAAACAAGGAAACAGATCGTTGTTTTGACTTTTGCAATAATCTAGAGGTGTACTTAAGTGAATAGTTGCGATCAGTAAGCACACATCATTGCTTTCAAATTGCAGCCCTGATGAGGTTTGTGTTTGGTTCAGTGCAAGTCAATGTGAAGCATGTAGGAGGCCCACGTGATATAGAACTACCATGAGCCAGTGTTTTGCTTAATAGTTCTATGAAACATGCCCAGAAAACGTGGAAGCTTGGTTTTCCTGAGGCCAGAAGCTGTCAGTCGAAAAAGGAGGGTCTGATATTAGCAGAATTGTGCTCCTGTTCACATTGGAACTAAATACTATAAACTGTGCCAGTTTAAGATGTACAGCCCTGGACCTCCATAATCTAATCAGAATCCTTTAAGAATATGGCCACTCTTATTTCTCTACTGATTCAGACACTGGGATCAATTCCTGTTAAATTGCTTGAATATCAGTCAGCAGTGATATGCAAGATGATATAACTCCAGGTGATCACATGGTTAAATCCACAGCACAGGCAATCCAGACCCTCTCATCCTTTTGGGATATAAAGAGTAGGACATGGCTACAGATCTTCAAGTTTTCCTAGATTCTGATTTCAGCTGCTGAATCTGTCTGGCAGTATATGAAATTACTATGCACATTTACAGGTTAATGAGCCCATGAGTGAGGCAATGATGACAATGTCTGCCTGGCCTTCCCCATTGCCTACGATCTCAGAATTTCTACTCTCCTCACAATTGCTGTCATGCCAATTCTTCTGGAAACACGATCAATTGTGAATGTTTTTGTCCTCCATTTTCTCATCAGCTTCGCCGAGATACCACATGTTTTTTTTTTAATAAATTACAATCAATAATCAACTTCAAATAGATTATTATTGTACATTGTTGTACATTTACAAGACTCAATGATGTATGATTGCTGATTGTTTTCTTTGCCATTTGCCATTCCACTCTGTTCTTTCGATCCTGCGTGTGTAATCACTCACCCTTGGAACGTTTGAATAATGTTCAGGTGAGCCTCTGTATTGGAAAGTGAGTACAGTAATATTATTTACGTCCTAGCAATCAATCAGTGAATCAATCAACCAGTCAAGCAATCTCGGTGATTTTCAGTGAATCCTCTATTCAAGCAGATTTGGCTTTGACAGAAAGCCATTTACCGACCACTTCCTTCAAAAGCAATAGGTCAAGTCAACCTTTTTTTCTGCAAACTGCTTTCTTTATCTTGAGGGACAGAGTAGCCAAGCCCTGTTTTGTCTTTGAAATGGATAGTGTGTAAATCTGAACAAAAAAAAGCTCCAGAAAAAGAAGCAGCTAAATCCTTTTTCTTATCACCCGCTATCTTCAGAAGTAGGGCCCTTTGTTCAAAGTACTGAGCTTAAGCCACTTAGCTGACAAATTGCTCTTTTGCCAATCAATGATAACCCGTGTTTGCCTTCTTGCCAGACCCTGCTTTTCACTGGTCACTTGTGTTACAATGTCATCATCTCTTAAAGTGTGGAGGCAGGAGAAATTAACAATGGGATCCATCCCAACTCAGTAGTAGTATTGGACACTGGTTCATTTGACTGTGTTTTAAACTTTAAATAAGAGCCTCACTCCATCCATCTCATCTCCCAGTTGCAAGTTATGAACTCATTTCTTAAAGATGGATTGCAGATGGATAAACGGAAAAGGCCTCTAACACACAGAAATCATCCATCAAGTCCTGCGATTGTTGTCCACAGTTGTTGAAGGTTTTAACTTAATCAGAGCCTGATAAAGTTAAGGTGTTCAATGCATTTCCAGTCTATTGTTGTCTTTTCCTTGTTCTGCCTTAGCAGAACATTGGCCAGTTAAGCCTGTGGCTTTAACCAGACAATCTGACACATTTTCAGCTGGCTTGGCCCTTCACTGAAAGCGCTTGTGGTTTTTTTTTTCTTTGGTTTTTATTTAAACAGGTTGCAAGAAGTGGGAAATATCAGTGCAAAATAAGAGCCTGACCCCTCCTCCAACCAGTACAATGGTTTTGAGGTCTATGAAAAGTCACAGCCCATCAGCTTTCCTTCGCTCTCTGCTTGCCTTTCCTGAAGGCCCATGCTCCATTAGGAGAGAGAGAGCAGAGGGAGAGAGAGGTTTCACTGCCAGTGATGCTGAACTCCTTATCTGCAAGTTTAAGTGGTTAAAACATCTGTTTCAAAACAGTTCTGATTCAGCTGTGGGAAGTGGTACTGACATGCTTCCCTTAAAACGTCAATGAGTTTGAATAGCTTTTGGGTTCTTTCTGTGAGACCAGTGCAGTTATCCATGAATGCTAGAGCTATTGGTTCCCGGTTTTTTCTCTGCCTTTCCATTCTTCTTTAAGAATTCAGATTGTATCGGCTGGAGAGCTTAGAGCTTCTCAATTACCACTGAGAAACGCGTGGAAAGTGTTTAGGGAAACAAAAAACATTTATTTTGCATTGTAGCAGCTCCGATCAACCAAGCCAGCATCATGCTCATGAATACAAAAAGAAAGAATCTAAAAAAACTAAAATCTAAAAAATTACTGTGGCATAATCAATCCTTGCAAGCCAACAAGTGGTCTCGTAACCTGGACTAATCTTTCATGTGGCCTAAACGGATTTTCATGTGGAACCTGAGATTAGTGAAAGAAAGGAATGAGAGGCTTCTCAGGGCAGTCAGATTTCAGGATGGCTGCAGCACAGTCTCTAAACTGATTGGTAGTGCTTTGAGTGATAAACTGTAGTAAGTCCTTCTGATTTACAAGTGGTAATGCCCTAGATAGAAAATCTGTTTCTCCTCATTGGTGGGAAGACACTTGAATGGATTTTTATAAGATTGACCTCTAAGAAAACTTACAACGGTACCTCTGTATGGTGACATCACATGGTTATCAAGACTTTTTTGTCTACACTTAACTGTAACTGTACTTTCTGGTTGCTTTCACAGATTCAATACTGAGAAAAAATAGCAAAGCGTATTATAGCTCTATCATGAAAAAAGAGTGACATCGCCATACAGTTCTACAGTTGTTAAAACCTTCATAAGAAAATAGCTATCTCCTGTTAGTTAATGCAAGTGTTGCCAACTGTTGTTCACAACCTCCAACTAAAAGGATGTTTAAAGGGAGAAAAAGAGTTAATTTTAGCTATTCAAAAAATAACCTCTTGTCCATTGATGAACTTAGAAGTTGAAGCACTGAAGAAGATACGTTTGTTCTCTCCAGTGGATCATACGACTGAGACACTGTTCCTATAGATGGGATTTCACTGTAAAGTTCCGATCCACGATATCATATTTCACATTGTTTTCCTTCTCTTAGAAAAACTCAAACCAGGATTCAGTGCTGCATTTATGTTTGACTATCTTTTACTAGAACTAAAAAAATTGGTGACTGAACTATTACAGTGTTTTCACAGTTATTTCACATAAATTTCAAGTACTTTTAGAAACTATTCTACAATCCTTTGCACATGTACTTAGACCCTTCCTATGGTGTTCCATTTTGTGAAATCACAAAATGATGCATACACTTTTTAAATTTAATATTTTATTGTTCAATGTGGCATTAAAGGATAAATTAATTAAACGTCAATAAAAAAACAGACATATGTCGATTGCAAAAGTATTTGGACATGTATACTCAATATTTGGGGAAGCAACTTCGACAACAATTCTAGCCACTAGTGTTTTTGTGTCTCTACCAGGTTTATACACTCTCTGGGACCAGCTATGGACCATTATTCTTGGCAAATTTGCACAAGCTTGCTCAATTTATTTGGCAACTGTAAGACTTTCCATTCAGACCAGAAAGTTCCGATTTTCTCTTGTCTGACCACAGAACCTTTTGCCACATGTTTGCAGTATCACTCAGGTGCTTTGTTGCAATTCCATGCAGGATCTGAGAGGGTGTTTCTTCTGTTCCACACTATGTCTGTTCCTTTGTGAGGTGTCCGGGGTGTCGTAGACGCACAGACATTTTCTGCCCTCTCAGCCACTAAACTCTGTAAATCTTTGAAAGTCACCATTTGGGAGTTTGGAAGGACAGACTGATCTGGGCAGTGTCTGGGTGTCCTCCACTTCTTAATGATTACATTCACCATGCTTAACAAAAGATCAAGGCACTTTGAAGTGCTTTATTCTCTTTTTCTGATCTGTGCCTTTATGTAATGCTACCACCATTGCATTGTTTTGAGAAATATGTGGCTTAGATTGTGTGTATGACAAATATTAATTCCATTCAACATCAAAGTGTCATGACTGTGAGCTTTAAAGCAAAAAAAAATGTGACAACTGTGCAGTGGTCTGAATACCTTTGCAAGGTACTGTGTGGAGTTTTAATTACATTTCACTTTGAGAACAGTGTTACTGTCATCTGCACCCTTCGCATCTTGGACCAGGTGTAATTGTGAGTGGCTTTTGATAAAAATATCGACACTGATGGAAACGTTCGAGTGTTGAACTGTATGTTGTTCTCTTTAAAATTAATTCTATAACAAGAAGCATGATGGTCTACGTGTTTTATATGACAAAACTGAGATATATACAAATACTGGAGCTGCAATAAAGAATGGGACATAGGGAAATGTTCAGAAACATGTAAGAAAAAAATTATAAAAGATTTCCATATGAAAGATGTACAGCGATCATACAGTGATTTCAATTAACATCATACAATATAATGGAAAGATGCACAATCTATACAAGAAACAATTAAGTTTCATGACAAATGTTGAAAGGGAGATGTGTGGTTTCTTTAAAGCATTTTAAAGAAGCGGAGTGGTGGTTTTGTGGCTAAGGATCTGTGCCTGTGGCTGGAAGGTTGCTGGTTCAAATCCCACAGCCAGCAGAGGAATCCTACTCCATTAGGCCCCTGAGTAAGGCCCTTAACCCCAACTGCTCTAGGGGCACTGTACAACAGCTGACCCTGTGCTCTGACCCCAGGCTTCTCTGTCTATGTGTCTCATCAAGCTGGGGTATGCGAAAAGATGAATTCCTAATGCAAGAAATTGTATAGGGCTAATAAAGTTATGTTATTTCATGAATTATCCAAAAGCTGTCAATAGCACTTTGCGTCTCTGTGCTTTGAAACACCGCAGGATGGCCTATCCCTATTTAAAGGGGATCCTTAGGTCAAGCACTGCTTCAGGACTGACTGAAACAAGTCAGATAGCTCTCCTGGTCGCATGTCTGTACATCTGAGATGGGAGGCAGACATGATAATCCGTTACCTCTGTTTAGAAACCGACCAAGTCCTAATTAGGTGTGCAATGTTCAGTGACCTCAGCTACTGAATGAAACAAATTCCACAGCTGTTAAAATGTGGAAAGGTAGCATTCCACTATCCAGTCTTCATTCATCACCGGAGTGTATAAAACAAAGCCATTATCTTGCTAGGGATTAGTACTAAGTGGCACGCAGTGTGTTGAAGATGCTGCCCTGCTACTGCGGTTATGTGACCTGCCTTCCAAACTCAGTGCCTGGTGTTATAAGCAGTGTCAGTAACCCCTACATCTTTTATATCTAAATTGACTGCTAAACTACACTGTTTCAAAGTAGGTGTGCTTGTGGCTAAAAACATGTGTTGCTTGTATTGTTACATCTCAAATAATAAATTGCATTTCATAGTACACATGTGTTAGAACCAAACAATGGTGGGTTAGATATTTTGTAAACTGTTTTCCCAACTGCTAGTAGATGGTTGTTCTGAAGACCACAGCAAACTAATTCTTGAAGAGGGCTGGTGAATCATCAATGGCTTACTCTTACTCTTGCTTTTTTAATAAGATCATGTGCCCCTCTCTCAGTCTTCTAAATTGATTCCAATGTGTGTGTTTTAGATTGTGTATCTAAGGTTCTTGTATTCCATGTTTTTGTTGGGTTTCTTGCTTCTTTTAAACAGTTTTTAAGATACATGAGTCCTTTTGATCCATTTTAAAAAAAGTGACTGTTCTGTTATGACAGTTGAAATTAGAAATCTAATTAAACTTTAATCTGATGCAGCCCAAACCAATTGATATGAAAAATGTCATTAATGGAATAGCTCCTTAACCTCTTTTGTTCCGTTGAAAGCCATTCATGATACGGCTTATGAAGTCCAACTACAAATGGATTTGATTGTGGCTTCAATAGCTGTTGTTGAAGCCTAGCACTCATTAAAAGACATAAAGGTAAATTGCAAGTATATGAAAATATTTTAAGAGTCAACATTAGAGTTTCACTTTGTATAACTTCCATAAATGTAGGGCAGGGAATGTTTAATACTGTACAAGCATCTACTCGAAATACAATTTGTCAACCTGATAATCTGGATTGGTGAAAGACACTGAATTGGCCATGTCAAATTGATTAATGAGAATTGACAGCTACCCTTGCTTCACTTCACTGCATGTTTAGTTTAAGATGATATACAGAGCAAATTCTGGACACACATGAAGACGTTACTATAAAACAGGTGATGAAAGCTGGGGATTTATTTCAGGTTGAGAATCACTGTGAAGTAATTATAAAGAGTTGCTTTGCCATCAATTTCATGCTAAAGTACATCATATTGACTTTTCCTCCCACATGATGAATTGAAAACAGCACAATATCCCCTCTTTTAGAATTAATCTAAAAATATCAATAGCAAACATCAACAACCCCTGAAAATGAGAAATGCTCAGATCTGTGATGGTCAGAGATACTTAATTAAATACAACCTTCATGACTGTATGTATATTTAATAATTCGTTTTGAAATATGTACTTGCTTTTCCTCACAAAATATGAAAGTGTATGAGTAGTTCAACAAATTAATGGAAGAAGGTACTGTATTTGACCTCATCATAGAAATGTGGCTCATGGCCTCATGGCACACTTGAAAATGTCTCACTTCACACTCAAAGGAGAAAAGGTCTTGTTTGTCTTTTAGGCCAAAGGACAGCGCTTCATATGAAGTTACTCCCCCTTAAAGCATCAGATTTCGGCAAATCTGGTCATCCTGGCAAATCTGATCAGCTCCCATCAGGTGCTTAGTGACGAAAGGTGGTGGACCTACTCAGAAGTATAATGAACACTGCTTATGTATGAAACCCCTAAACACACAATGAAGACATCAGTCAGCTTGGTTCAAGCATGGACGTGAGTTTCTTGAAGATGATCCAAGACTCAGACTCCCTGCTGATGTTACCACAGGTGACAGGATTGCCCAGGCTAAGACAGATAATTGCACTAGAGATGGATGAGACAACAGCATTATGATAGCCTCTTACCTAGAAATGTTTTGAGGATCATTTACAAGCTCTTTTAAAATTGTTGACAGAATCTCTGTGGTCACTATTGTCATGAATGGAAGCAATGAAACCATGATCTCCTGGAAATCTTCAGTGAGGATCCAGCCAGCCTCCAAGTCTGAGGCTTGGATTCATCACTGGGACCATGAGAACAAACATTCGAGCACTAGAAGTGCAAGGGGTCTCCATCACCCGGGAGGATCTTCGTTCCTCGAACCATTATCAGGCAAGACTGAACTAAACTTCCACAGGGAGTCCTGGCAACTCACAGACTACTATTACAGGGGAGGATCATACCAACTTGATTAAAGTCCTGAAGTGGAAGGCAGTAGAGTTCTGTGTTCACAGGTTTAGATGATTTGATGTCAAGATTAATTACATTGAAAGTGATACCACACCTTGTGGTTAGAACCATTTTAAGTGCCCCTTTGTATTAACGTATTGAACCAAACTTGTACGTTTGTCCATAAATATTCTGTTGCCCATGTGGAGGTTAAAAGAACCAACCAAACATAAAATCAGCCAGTACATAAAAAATAGATATTGATGAATAATCACCTAAAAGGGCAAACTTGAATGTTTCTTTTTCTGTAACGTGAGAAGGGTCTGTTTTCAGGCTTTGCATTCCTGGGCTGTGTCCAAGCCTTTCTCTTATCTCGTTTCTTACTGCTCCTGTTGAGTGTGCTCTCCATCACTCATTGTTACAGCATGTGCTTTGAGATTGTTTCCTTGAGCCTCACAGTGCAAGTGGCCTTCGGAAAGCCTCTCAAAGCGCAGTGAAGGGATGTGATGTGGGGAAGTGTTTCTGTGTTGCATCGATCAGGGTTTGTGTCACTAAAATGATGCTCTACTACAGACAGTAGTATGGAAATTGCCATTTTCTATTAAATTCATGGTGGTGGTAACAGAAGCAAGGGAGTTATGTGATTTTTGTGGATGCTCTTTGCAGACTTTGGGAGAACTTTGTACACCCCTGTGCTCTTCAGGTGCCTTTTTAATAACCCTTTTAATCACAATATGAATTAATAAAAGGTGTCATAGTTGATTGGGGTAACAATAGTGCTAAGCTACAGTAGCTTGCTTCTACCAACACCCTACTTTTATTGAGGTAGTTTTGTGCCTCAGCAGTTAGAATGGCAAACAAGAATTCCACTGGATAGCAACAGTAATATATGGTGTGATATTCAATGAACCAGTTCAAACCTGCTAGTTTTATTGTGCACTACTTTCCAAACAACTCAAGTGCTCAAAAGCATCAGTTTCCTAGAGATCCCAGAATTGTCCAGAAAAGCACAAAATGAAGAGGCAACACCAGCATTTGAGGAAAGTTTAAAATCACATCACTAATGAAATTGGATGCAAAGTACATAAATGTGTTCATCTAAGCACCTTGTTCTGGCTATAATATTCAGCGAGAAACTAGATCATGTAAAATACGAGTCGTATAAACTTTCCTCTTCGTCTTCTTTCTATCTATATGCACAAAATTTAACATACAGTACATACTGAATGAAACATCCTGCCCCTGACAGCCTGAACAGGTTGCAATAGTTTCTTGTGGATTGGTTTGTTCTGATATTTTCAAGCTATCGACAAAATGATAATACTATGATGTATGTAGGGGTTCTTGAGATACAAGGCACCACCACCTCACCCAGAGTAAATGATAAACCTGCAATACAGGTACCTTGATCTTTATCTTAATAACTCAAACTACAGGATTTGAAAAGGCCCCCATGTTTTTACTTGACTCCCTGTCTGTATCCAGTGTACTGGTGCCAGTTTGTGCATTTCAGCAGAATTTGAATACAGTTGCGATCATTGTTAGCCCACGAACTGAAGAGCTTGTTTCTATTGCCACAATCTCAGATTTAATCCAGCAGGAGTCTCCATCATGAGAGACACATTGAAATGTGTTGCAGGATTTCTCCACATGAAAAGCCTGACCCACATAAGTCACACAGAAAACAGCTACTGTTGGAAAGATTTTATTTGATTTAAATGTTATGTACTGAATAAATAAAAATTAATACAATTACACATCGATGTAGAATAGTTACATACTGTCTTCAGAATGAAAGGATTGACGTCAGAAGATTTAAATTAATGCAATACGACTTATATGAATGTCACTATATAATATATATTGAGCAATATTCTCAACACATATCAGAGTTGATGTGTGTTTACAGCAGTAAAACATACAAGAATCATATTGCTATACTGCATATGTACAGTAGCGTGAAGTTTAATTATGCATTTTTCTAATTATGGTTTTCTTAATAGTGCATTATGATCGTTGGTGTTGTGTACATATTAGGCATATGTGAATGTTATTACTCATTTAATTTACTGGTATTAAGCATAAAGGCTAAAGGAAAATGTGTAATTGTCATTTAAATAGAACAAAATGCAAACAGAAGTGTGCTTGGATTTAACAGAATACGTGTTAGGAGGAAAGGAGTGCTAAATTTAGTATTTCAGGGCAGAATTTGAATACTTAATTTATATGAGATTTACTTTAACGACTTCATAACCAACCTCGCCCCCCCCAAGTCCAAAAAGAGAAAAGCTATAAGCAATGAACCAATAGGTGAAAAAAGGTTTATTATAAAAAAGAAATAATATGTACATGTTTTTATTTTGTATCACATATATAATATAGAAAACAGCATAACTGAAAAAATATAAATTATTGAGGGCCCGTTTCGGGGTTTCACCACACAGCAGAGTTCCATACGTTTAGCCCATAAAGGCAGGGCTGTTGATCGTGGTAAGTCTTGTACATGGTCGCGAACAGTGACGCTCTTATCAAGTCCTCCTCCGTGCCCACGCAAGGCAGTCCAGTGGCTCTTTTAAAGGGGTCTTTGCCATATTCGGTAGCCAGCTGTTTCCGTTTGGTTTTGTATCTCCTGTTTTGAAACCAGATTTTGACCTGTGTCTCCGTGAGCCGCAGGCTGTGGGCCAGGTGCGCCCTCTCCGGGGCCGACAGGTACTTCTGGTGGCTGAATTTCTTTTCCAGCTCCAGCACCTGCAAGTGCGTGAACGCCGCCCGGGAGCGCTTCTGCTTACCGCCTGAGCTCCGACTGTCCGCGGACCGGCCGCGGCCACACTCCGGGGAACTGCCACAAGGCGGTCTTTCGTTGCGGTCTGCGGGGACAAAATCATTTGTTCAGCTGTTTTTCGGTTACAACAAATCATGCCAACAATGTTCGATTTCCTATAAGAAAGGCAACACAGATTACAGACTTTATTTTTATGAAAGGCTATATCATCCCAAGGCCATTTAAGGTTATAACTTAAGGGTAATGATAATGCATTGTTTTTTTGTTTTCATTTAGGTTATTACAACATACAGTGAAATTAATGGGATAATGACAGTCCTTAAATTGTTATTTTTTAAAAATGTCTGTCATTGATCAGGACTGACTAGATTTAACAGATGTTTCCTGTCGTTTACTAGCTACATTGTAAGAGCGCAGATTTCAGGTAGCCCAACGGACCGATATTCTAGTTTATCGATTATTTTACACCCTGGCATTCACAACAACTTTTACAATAAAAACGTCAAATTGCGCCTTTAGAAATGTAATGCAAACTGTCTAGAATGGTTCTGCGCAAATCCTTCTCCCATCACCCGAGATTTAAAACTTATTTCCCCTTCCTTCCCCACGAAGATGAATTTGTAACCCGTTTAGATCTTCCGTTCGGAAGTTTGCAGAAGACTGTGGAGTTTCCTCACCGTTTCCCACAGCCTTCAAGTCCGTCGAGGTGTTTGTGTCGTGTGAGCCAGTCTCACGAGCATGGCTGAAAGACTCCTGAATGTCTTCGTTTGTGGAATCTGCACACGCAAAAGCCCTTTCGCCAGTGGCGCACCGTGTGTCCCGACCTGCCGAGATGCTGTCGGGGCTTTTATCGCGTTCCCTCGGTTCTTTGGCACAGGCGTACCTTGGGGTGCTCAAGCGTGACTCTTCCTTAAAGGCCAAAATGTCTTGAATAAGAAACGACGTTAACGGTTTAACAGAAGCAGACATTCTGTCAGCCACGCAGCAGCTTGGTCCCACAGCAATAAACAGATTTTGTTCTATGATCAATAGGATCTTAAAACCGTTCTGCAGCTCTTTCCTTTGCGCCTCCTCGATTTATACAGGACTAATCGCAGACGTTGTCGTTCCTTCTCATTGGAAGGTGACTCATAGGGAGAATATCATTGGCTGGGCCGGAGCTAATGACAGAAACAGATCTGCTCAGTTCACACTTTTTTTTTTTACCTGATAAATCACTACGGTGTTTTTATTTCGGATAGTCTATCCTTGCGCAGTGATGACATCTACAGTACTTTTCAATTTCATATGTTAATTGAGTTTCATATGTAGAAAATATGCATTGAACCTTTATTATTATTTATAGACAATTGCTATAAAGTTTTTTAAAAGATTTTCACGGATGTTAGGTCTGTATGTAAAATATGCATAGGATATTTATGATTGTAGGCAATCGTTACGTTTTTAAAATGTTTGAACGAATTTTAGTTTTATAGTAAAAAATACACATAGGACTTTTATGATTGTTTGTGGGCAATCGTTACGTTTTTAAATATTTTAACGGATTTCAGTGTTTTATCGTGATCTTTACGCTTTTTCACTCACCGCATTTAAAAAAACGAACTGGGCATCCTCGCAGAAATTAAACCATATTAAGCTGCACTTCGCAAATAATAAAAAGAGAAATTTGCACTGATTAACAGTGAATGCGCGTAGCCGTAGCAAATGTTAGGATACGTGAAACATGAAATATTTCAAAATGACAGCATTTTTTAAAAAATTATGTAGTGAAACTGTAACATATTGTATGCACTAGACATGTTCTGCCTCACAATCAGTCGTTAAACGACTTAACGACTAATAATTCTTGCACCTGTACAGTTTGTTCATGAACAATTAAACGACACGAAGACAATTTCCCCATGTGTAATATTATTATTTCTAAATCAGGTTTCCATTGGCGCTGGCAGGTAGGCTTGGGGAAAATAAAAGTATTGTGAATACGCCTGTTAATATATGCGTTTGAAATGTTCAGATTTGACAAAAATCACCGTTTACATTAACGGGAATTTCATGCACAGGACGGATTAAATGCAGCAGAAAAGTAAAGCAATACGAAACTTTTGCTTATCAATGGCAATTAGTATTATTTGGAAAAATAATTTTATGTGAGGACTACAGTACAATACTACATTACTTGAAAAGCATCAATTTGCTTTGGTGGGAAAACTTTTTTCTTTCACTCTGTCTACAGAAATGCAATTGGTATTACCTTTGGTGCCTTGTGTTGGAGCATTTTATTCAAAATATTTCTAAACTAAAATTATGGCTTTCTACAGCTTCACTGCATAATGACAAAGGATTGAGTAGATCAGACCATGTGCCATATTTGTTCTTATTACTTCTAAAATATAATGCTATATACTGTATATAACTTGTTACAAGTCATAAGGAAATGTTAGGCTATTAAATACCTACACACAGGTACACAGATTGAAGAGTCTGTAGGACTGCAGGACCAGTGTTGGATTTATGCTTAACCACACGTTAATTGATTTCAGCTTTCTATTTTGAAAATATTTGTAAGTTTTTTAAACCGACTGAATTGGCAAATCAATTATTATCAATCCAGTTCTGACTTCCGTTTTCAGAACCACCCTCGTTTGAGCACGGTGCCTGAAATGTAAGATATTAGCCCTCTGGAGGAGGCAGAAATCGTGGGTGTGTCTGCTACTGTGTCATTCCCACCTGCGGCTGTTCTTCCTCCGCTGATCAGGAGGCAGGAGCGGTTTTCATGAGAAGCAATGGCCGATGTGGTGACGGAGTGGATGAGGAACGTTTGTGCACTGACATATTTAGAAACCGAAATCCACGAAGTAGGTTATTTTTGACATTCAGTACTGACCAAGGCAATAAGTTGAAAAAAAGTATAAACAAGCCCAATTAACCTGAACAGCCCAATTAAATCACCAATTAGCGCTGGAGATATAGAGCTCAGCTGGAATGGAATTCAGAAGACAGTGTTTCTCCAGGACTGGAGCTGGGAAGCCGTTCTGTAGACAATGGACTGTAGGCTTACTCTGTTACATTTGAAATATCATTTAATACCAAATAACAGATTGTCTCCAGTTTACATGTTGACCATAGGTTGTGTATAATTGGATGTTAATGACTGATACACCACAACCAATTTAATTTAATAAGAACAAAGACATTTTTAACAAGAGCAAAGCAGTGAACTGCAGGAAGGTGGGTAAGTCTGTTGTGTGTTTTGTCTTTGAGCATTAATTAACCTACACTTAGATGTAACTAGTAAAATAACAGTAGTTTCTGAGGTTATAAACATGAGATAAGATAACGCCTCAAGGTCCTGGTGAGGGTTTAATTCATTGTGCATCCCAGTAAACAGATTACTGAAAAACACTGGTTCCTATGGCTGATACAACATCGTTCTTTCTCGTTAGTGCCATTTTTTTTATTTATTTTTTTTAGCTGTAGTGCTCATTTCAAGTTGCATCACGATGAGCAGTTCCAGAGTTGTGATGCATTTCTGTAGCCTTAGTTTTCACTTCAAGTGGAGCTGAGGATGCTGTTATTAAAGAGTATTGATGCTCATAAAAAAACAAAATGTGCTGAAATAATTTTTGGTATGGTGCCGACTGGCAACATTCAAGTGCAAGCTTCTGTGCGGAGCAGCATATAAGGGCTATTTGATTCTGAATACTGCTACACTGTATTTGGGTCCAGTCCAGAGTCATTTCAGAACCATCCATCTATTTCATTATTTTACAAAATGCTGAAAAATGCTTTACCAAAAGATTTCCAGCATTACTATTTCAAATATATACAAACATAACCTAAAAACATATATCATTAATGTTGAGCTAGAATTACTTTCCGCAGTTATTTCTAGTACATCTTTCATAAAAGTTTATCCTCTTTTAATTTACATTGTGTGGTCTCTGGTGCAGAGTCCCCCAGTTGCTCTGAGGTCAGTGGTGTATGGTACATATATTGGGGAAGCACACAGTTTTTTTTTTCTGGTTTTGCATTCTGATATGTTTTTACAGTGTTGGTTCTGTCCTCATACACCAGATTACCCAGCTACAGCGGGAGAAGTTTCTCCAAAATTCAAAAAATGTCAAGAGACATTTCAGTAAGGGTTTCATATGGTTTTGCAGATCATTCAAGAATTTCACTTTGTGGGGGGGAAAAAAGGCAATGGAACAACAATAATAATATAGAAACATAGGCATGGATGTTTTTTGGAGGGTGAGCCAGTGGACTCCAGACCAGAGGGTTGTGAGTTCAAATCCAGCTGATGCTATGCCTCCTAGCAAGGTATTTAAAGCAAACCCACCTGGTTTAATCTGAACCATCATTTGAGAAAATATGGTGATTGTAACCTCTTCCAGCTGCTTTGCTTAAAGGCATCAGATATATTAATTCATAAAGATCTTTACCACTTAATGATGTGACCTACAGCTTTGTGTCGTCGACAGAAGGCCTCTGAAAACAGTTGAAACTGGCTCGGAGAAGGAAACTGTGGAGTGTTAATGTCACCCCATCTGTTATACATCCCTCATAAATAGCTCAGCTATCATCATCATCACAAAGTAAAAATGTACAACTCAGTCAAAGTAAGACTCAGAATGTGTCAGATTGGGATTTCTTGTTTTTACTAGCCTGATATTGTATCTGTGGCATTATTTGTGTAGCATAGTTGTTGTTTTCTTTTACAGGGCGGAGAATGAAGAATTTTTCTGGGTCAGGGTTAAAGTGAGTAGTTTATTTGTTTTTCAAGATGTTTCTAAATATTTCCAAACTACTAACAATGTCTGGTTCGAACCTGAACCAGTTTAATTATCATCATCATCATCATCATCATCATAATCTTATGGCATTGCTATTTCATTTTTTATCTGTTTGGGTATTTCTTGATGATGTATTAACCACAAGTCCTGTCTATGTATCTGGTTATGGTACCTTAATAAATACAGAGTCATACCCTTTAGGTCACCCAGGAAGTTTTGTTTCACAGAACAGTCCTATGTGTCATGCAATTATTTTTTTTTTAATCAAGTGATTTGCTGTTTTCTGTACAAGATACCACCCAACACCAACATTGAATATTAACAAAATCAGTGTAGATGCTTCTTAGTGCAGTGTGTATCGCTCTAAAAATTAACTTATTCTGAATGCCATGTAAGTAAAAAGAACTGATATTTTTGGATGAAGAAAAAGGAATTATGCAACCCTCCTCCCTCCTACCCTGTGTGTTCAGTAGGAATGAATGAAATGTATTCAATGCTGGCTTGTACAGGACAGTTGTAAGATAAGACTATCTCCCAGATAACAACTCAACACAGCTCTGGATACAGCTCCTGGGACTCTTATCTGCTTGGCTGGTAAACAGCTGTGAAAGATTTATTGTGCAACGGGATAGCTGTAGTATTTTCAGATGTGCCCTGAGTGTCAGAGCACCCTCACCCTGGGTTCTGGGGAGTGAATTAAGTTCCTGTTGAGCAGGGCCCAGAGAGTCTTGCAGTGGTGGAGCTGTCTGGGTGGCCCAGTGGGAGTTTCTTCAGCAATGTGGCCAAATCATTAGCTGTGGTACTTCACCTGACGCGCACATTCTGCTCCATTTGTTTGTTTGCTGGCCCGCTGTACTGGACTGACCTCTTTAGGTTTAGGTAGGGAAAGGTCTGGAGCTTCCTCGTCTCCAGTCCCCCTTTACAATAACAGAAGCCCCCAGAAGTTTAAACAGGCAGCACAGACAAAAAGTCTGACCGCTTGGGCTGTGCTTCACTCTTCCTGAACTGCTGCCTCTCTTGTCACTGCTGACCTGGCCCAGTGATGTCTGGGATGTCTGTTTTTTTTTTGCTTTGCTTTTTCTGTTGATTTCTTGCAATTTTAAGAAATTAACAGCTGCAAAAAAAAAAGACCATACACAGGCGCTGAGATGCCTAATTAAATCCAAGCACATGTATCTTCCCAGGTCGTTAGAATAAAATGGCACTTCATCATATGGAGGGTCAGAAGGTCGTGAGAGCAGTTATCATGATCAATATGGAAATTCTTTACCTGCTGTTGCTATACAGGACAGGTGGAGAGCAAGCTACTGTCTAATGTTTGCTTCTGATTTTTATACTTCAAATTAAGTATCTGCACTGCTCGGACTTTCCTATCACAGCCAGCCAGCCAGCCACATGGTCCTGGGGCCTTTGTAAATGCTCCTACACACTTTATAGTATGTGCGAGTGTGCTGCTTCATTTAATTGGGTGTTGTGTCAGGTTGTTATTTTGCTTCCTCATTGGATAGACAATTAACAAAATGAAAGACTCTTGACCAATCTAAAAATGTTAGAAACCATAATCCATTTCTTGCATATCAGTGTCATGTTGATAATAGCATATATGCGAGTGTGTTCTTAAATGTGTACTTCCTATGTAAAGTCTCTTGCTGATGTCAGTCTTAACTAATGCGCAGTGGTACAGTATTGATTTGGAAGTTCAACCAGCTATGTCATCCTGAGGCCTTGTTAACGTAACACAAGGAACGTGATGGGAAGAACACTGGTTGTGTCACACAAGTCTTGTGTCCCTGTGGAATATGTATTTGGCCTTTTTTTTGTTATTGTAGCTAACGCAGTTGCCCTGATATCCAGTGACCTAGCCTAATCCACCACCAGATGTGGGACAGTGAGGTTTCTGACCTCTTAGTCCAGGAAACCATATGTCTTGAACTGGCTTGCTCTGTGTTTTACTAACTGTGTAGTGCCAGTCCAATGGAGACCCCTCAATCGATCATTTCTGGGGTTCCATTTCGATCTCAATTGCTGCTGCAGTGCTCTTTCTCAGGCCTGTAATGAGAGGTGTATATATTTACAGGAGTTTTTAGTGGTTAGAATTCTTTTAAACATTTACTTTAAAACCAGAGTGAAAATTACAATGGTTTTACTTAAGTAAAAGGCAAAGCTATGAATTCAGAGAAAGGTGATTGAATATTGTTGGACCTGTTTTTCATGGACATCTGGTGATTTTCCTAACAGATTCCAATTTTCAACATCTGTTTGGATTCTTGACACTAAGGGTTTTATACTTCTTTTTCTGAAGTCACTTGTATTGTTCTTTGGTGATGCAGTGCACAGCATGATAAAAATCTGTAGTGTGTAGGATGAGCTTTATTTAGTATTTCAGTTATGCTCTATTTATGTTAATAGACACAACTTGATGAAAGTCAAAGGACTGAAATGTCGGGTAAAGAACAATTTTGGGATCAGGAGATGACTGATCTGAAATGGGCACAGGGCATACTCCGCATGTCTGACAAAGTTAACAATTAAAATGAACACATACACGCAACTGGGAGAAATACCTCAATGCAAATCAAATGCAGGATTGTTCGTCTTCCACCAAAGGATAACATTTTGTCTTGTCTGCAGAATTGCGACGGTGCGTTCATTTAAGAGTCTCCAAGTAAAACTTTTCATTTCCTTGAACTTGCCTTGTACAGGCGTGTGTTAACATGGGACTGACATCACGTTAAAGGAAGGAATGGCGTTGGATAGTCACGATGGTGCAATACCGCCCTCTTGTGGCTCAGACACTGCAGACCAATGTTTCTCGAAAAGCTTTTGCGTTGGTCGAATATTGGGAACATTACGATTCTGTAAGTGTTCGTGAACACTTTGTTCAACCTGTTCTCGTCATATGTATTTACATATTTTTCTTGTTTTGCACTGTGAATTGTTTGCTTATTTAATTATTTGTCCTTAGTTATCCTTACTGCTATTTAAAATCCAAGGCGATTGAAGCACCATCTAGTGAAGGTTGGTGCTTTTGCGGTCAAGTCAAAATGGCCATTTGCAGTACCAATTCATATTAGGTATGCGATTCTCACGAACACATAAAACATAACATAACTTAGCATCGAAGGAGCTATTAATTAAAAATTTCTGAATGACAAATATCTTTTTAATGAAGTGCACACAATCACTAAATGTTTTCTTCATCTGTTACGGTTTGCATGAGCTGCGTACCGAGGGGTGGCTCTTGTTCTGTACAATATTATGTGTATCCACCAGAGGGCGACAAACACGTTTTCCTTTTTTGTTGCGAATAACGTGATCTTTAAAGCCTTCGTCGTACATTGCTGGGTATGGTACAAAAGGAACTCCTCTCATTTCTTCCAGGTGTTACTCAAGTTCGAGGCTCCAAGAGTTTCAGTATCAATATCAACGTTTGCCTTTTCTTACATTTTCTTTGAATAAGTTTGTGAAAACAGAAACAGAGAGGGCGTCATAGATTAGTCTTCAATATTTATTGAACCGATCAGGATAATCAAGGTGTATTTCTGATATTTAGTATTTTTAAGAAAACTCGGGTATTATGTTACATTTTCTAAAGTAAACATAAGTCGGTCAAGGAATATGCGTTAAACCAATCAGAATCAACTGAAACGCTGAAACGTCCTGTATAAGTGGTATATTGAATGTCAAGTAGTCTCGCAGATCTTGTATCATGTAAAGTCTTTGATGGTGTTCTTAAAAATCACGGAAGTGCAATAAATCTCTTGTAACCTGATCATAGAAAATTCTCACTGGTCCTCTAACATCTGTGCTTGAATGGTGGTATCTACAGCTATTGTATTTGTATTTAAAACTCGTGGGAGTCGGTTTAACTCCATCTTCACTTTTCCTGAAAAGGTGCATTAAGACCAAGGGAAAGGGGTGTAGAGATCAGAATTTGTGAGGTTCAAGAAGTCTTGAGAAGCTGTGTGGTGGAAACCTTGAGTGCTGAAAAGATGAATGACACCTTAGGGAGTGTATTTCCTCTTCTAATTTATACAATTTATTAAAATAATCCGTATCTATTTATCTGACTCTTCATATTCCTTTCTCAACCTCTTAATTATGACCTGCTGTAAGATAAGAAATATGTTCCTAAACAGTGTCACCTACACGTTTTTTAGTCATAAACAATTCTTTCACACACTCATTGATTATTGAGTGAACATACAATGAGTATCTTGCTGTTAAATAATGCAAAGACATAGGAGTAGTACTTTATGTCATAGAACAACATAGAACAACCACACTTTGAAGGTCTACTCCTCATTCACTGGTCCTGAAGGTTTCAAATGAAAGGTTTATCACTCTGTCTTGGAAGAGGGGATTTTTTTGGCTTTTTTTTAAACAAAGTGGTTTCAGAAATGAATTTTGCTGTTTGCTTAATGTTGTTGCTATATCTTAAAATATACCCATAAGTACCCTTTCTGAGGGCTGAAGGAAGGAAAATGTGTTCATTTCAGTTTTGTTTGCCGAGCTATATTTTATGTTGAATAACTGTATAATAAACCTTTCATAAACACACACAAAGTCATGTGAAGAAAAGTTCAACAGCATAAAAACGACTATGCAGTGTTTAAGTTACAGAAAAATGCTGTTTTCCCAGAATGCCACTGAGCTATAATTCATTCTTGCCGAAAGGACAAGGGCTTGTTTATAGACGGCAGACAGAGTGCTCAACCATCTCCCAGCTGAGTGATGCTCTTTAACTGCAGACAGATGTGAACGTCTTAAAATGGTGTGACCGGCATAAAGGCTCTTGATTTTGATCTGTATGAATATCCTACTAAATCTGTGTAAAAAACATATAAGAGGACCTTTCTTAAGTGAGCCTGCAGCAGTCTGAGGGGGCTTTAAAGAGACGAAGTGAGAAATAAACTCAAAGTATATAATCCAGTATCAGTCAGGTTGTCGTCTGTCTTTCATCTGTCTTTTAACCCCGGCATATTTATGCATAAAACTGTACATCAAGATAAGAGAACATGCATTGACTATAATTTTTGCAGATCTCTGTCAACTTCTTCTCTCATGAGTTCAATTGATATCACTTTTGTTTTAGTGCATGAGGTGTAAAATGTCTTCTTTTGCTTATTGTATCTCAGACATCATTTAAATGATCCCTTTTCTGGAGAAAATTTGATTTTTCAGCAGGTACAGGACATGTGAAAGGCAGTACATGACCTAAACAAATACAAAAGGTCAGAAATCCAGAGCTTTAATTCACTTTTTTATTTTGATTTTGATTTAATGTAGGAGAAAAGCGTAAAATGTTGTATAGTCTCTCTTTCCTGACACGCACAGCTTACCGCTAAAGGTCTTTGAATGAACCAAAGCTCCTGAATCAAAAGAAATGATCTTTAATTTGAAAAGATGAGTCTACAAAATATTGAGTAAAAAAGCTGCTCTCGTGTGTAAATCCACAACCCTCGCCGTTATACAAATGAAAATACAGCATTGATATCTCACAGATAACTACTTCTTAGGAGCATTTTCAGTAAATTGGGCTATTCGGAAGGTTGATCTGACCAGATATGTTTTGGAACCAACTTGCAATATTTTCACAATAAATAATCAAAAAAGAGAGAAGGTATTTTCAATAGACTTTCCTCAGAAAACATGTTCCAATGAATATTGAAGTGACATTCACAAATGAAAATGACATTTTCAATACTGTGGAGCTGAGAGTTAATTTGTACAAAAAAACAGGTCATTTCACATGCCAGGCTCTACTACAGTTACCACAATTAATATCTAATAAAATATCCGAAGTGTCAAGTGTCAGTTTAGTGAGAACATGAAAAAATGTTACGGTTTGGGAATCGTTACATTATGGTCAAAGAATGTCCCATCCATACATACAGTATAGTTGATATGACACCGGTGTATGGGTGGGAAAAAAGGCAGGTTATGAGGGTATATAGTTTTTGGAACAGTGGATTGGCAAAAAGATCATTGATAGCTAAATCCACTGTGTAAAAATACGTATAGTTCAAAAGGTCTGCTCTTAATTCAGTATGAATACACATCACACTGTTGCTCAGAATAACTGATTTTTTTTTTCCATTTCTGAAAGTGTCCCAAAGCCTAGTTTTACCTCTCGGAAGAACTAGAATTGCTTTAGTGTTTACAGAAACATCATTGAAAAATACCCTCGAGATTTTAAATGACTTAACTTATTGTCTTACAAAGAAAACATAAACTCTGACTTAATTCCCAGGTGAAAGATTCAGGCGGTAAAGATGAATAGCTGATAATCTTCCAAATGTCAAACACAGAATTATATAAGATGTCATCTCACAAGTCAGAGAATGTCTTTCTAGGCAAAACTCCTTGCTGTTGGTTGAACACAAAGAGAGCGCTTTTACACAGTACTGAAACAGACTCCAAAGCTATAGCTTTAGGGAACTTCTGACAGGTTTCTGAGCACGAATGAACGACAGGTCATGGTACATCTGATGTTTCCCTGTTTCGCGTACTTGTTTTGGCAGAAGTGAAGGATCATTGCAGATCTTTTTCTTTAAAGAGAATTGTCAGAGTATGTTTTTCACAGAAAAGTTGGGTATCTATATAATTTAAGGCGAGATTTCATAGTGCAGGTGAGTCTTTTAAGAGCTCTGCCACTGTCATCAGTATTATGGGAAAATATATGGATTGCATTTTACTATTATATATTTTTGTGATGTATATTTGAAATAAAAAGTAGTAATGTGTAGATTTAGATAAAGCTAGCAATCTGAATGGTATAAACAATCCTATTCAATAGTTTATTGGAAGCATTCAATATTTACAGCCAATCCGCTTTATATTGAGTTTGAATTTATATTGAATGAACTAGATATTCACTTTAATGTAACTGCTATAATTGCATCTATAACTATACTTTAGCAGAATAATGTTTAGAATGTATTCAAATATGATGGCATTCCTAAAATGTTTGCTGTTTGCTGTTTGCTGTTTGCTGAATTAACACCCGGTTTCTCCTTATAAAAAAGCAATACGTCAACATTTAAATGTTTTAACTTATTTTCTAACCTTATGTGTCTGTATTTTCGTCTGGGGAACAAATCTGCGAGAACATTCATGCAAAGTCTACGTTTTTAAATATAAAGCCCAGAGTGTTACATTAGCTGTGTGGAAGTAAAGTAAGATAGTGTCTTTATAATCAAGCTGGAGCTACAGCTGTGGTCCTGGATGCCAACAGTCCTGCAGGTTTCTCTATGTAGCCTGAAATAGTTAATAATACAGAGTTATGGAAATTAATTCCTCCCAATTAAGCAGTCACTTGGTCCAATTAAGTCTTTCAGGGCTCAGTTGAAACAGAAACCAGAAAAGACTTACTTTACAGGAATGATTGAAGGAACCATAAGACCTACTGTAAGAGTTTGGTGTTAGGTCTGTGTGCCAACCATCTGATAACAGCAAATACTGTACTCTTGTTCTTTTCCCAGAAATTAAAAGTAGATCGTGTTTACCATCAGTAGTCATTGTTTATTCCAAACTTATATTTAAGGTTAATCATTGTTTTTCTAAACCGTCATATATTGATAGGACACTGGGAATTATTAAACTTTTTTTTTTTATTTGTAACTGATCCTCTGTAAAATATTTTGGATTACTTTTATCATACCTCTTTGTGCCTTCTGAAGCTCATGTGCATTTAATTAATCATTATGATATGGGTTTTATCTTTCGTATTTTCTCTACCAAACTCTCATTGTGTCTAGACTACACCATATACAGTGTGTGTATATATATATATTGGATGATGCCAGTGTGGGCCGTCTTTCCACGCTTCTGTAACAGCAGTTGGCGTCTGTTGGTAATTGCTAGTGTAACAGTTCTTTGAGTTTCTGCCCTTGCCTCTCCTGCCCTGCCAGTTCGTCCCTCACTACCTGAGTGCGAACCCGGGTCTCCGGCCTCACGCAACAGGGAACTTAACGGCTGAGCTAAAGGAGACCTCCCTCACCCCGGGCGGCTGAGATCCCTGTTGTACGCAGGGGCGTATTCGTTATACAATACACACCCATTGAGAGGCTTGGAAAAGCCCTCACAAAGCTGGTTCCTTTCAGGGTTCACCTCAGTCTTGTATTACAGTAGTTTGTGCCAGTGTGACTCAGTGTGTTGCACAGCGGTGACATGGCATGTTACAGCGATCTTGCGCGAGAGAGCTTGCCAGCCTGATGGCTTTATCTGATCTCCTCAAGTGGCTGGGTCTCCACTGTGTCTGCTCCTAGAGCTGCTCGGAGAAATGCCATCCCCTTATCTCCTGATCCTGTTGTGGTTCCCCCTGTGGACATCTCTGCTGGTCACAGGCTTTGTCCTGGCTTACATCAGAAGAAGGCAACAGCAACTGGTGAGCCCATTTTTCACCAGCAGAAAGTGAGAGACACACCTAAGTAGCTGACCTCCTGCACCCATATTACCTATATAATGAGTGTGTTTGATGTGTTCAAATAAGTTTCTCCAATAATTGTACACATCTTTATTTATCATGTATAAACATGGACAGTACATCTATTTTTAATTGTCCACACATTTTGTTTTCTGTAAGTATTTAATAATGTGACTGGATTTCTAGGTTTAACTGGTCAATAGGATCATTAATGTTGTTAATTAAAAAATAATTAAGTAATTCCATCTGGACCAGTGTCCATTCATATTTTACCCTTAGTAGTGTCAACTCCATAATGGTGAAACAGTGCTTCCAGCTCCTGCAAGTCTTTAATTAGGGCTTAAGCCTAATGTTTTAATCACTCTCAAAGCCTAAAAACTCTTTCTATAAGTGGCAGACGGTTTGAGTAGAAAGTTCTCTGTACTTAATAATAAAGGAAATGTGCATGGAGCACTTAATGTTCATCCCTAATATACACACCTTTTAAATCTTTAATTCCTTAAGGGCCGAAGGAGTGTGTTATCGCTACACATTGGCTAAGGAAACCAGATTTCTTCTTACATAACTGAAATTAAGTTTTTACTTCATTTCACCGTTATTGTGGTGGATTAATTAATTATTTAAAAATTAAGAATGGATTTATATGAAATCAATTCAAATGCTTTTTCAAAGTACGTCAAAGTTATATATTAGACTGATCGATGTGCTCCAGTTCGATTTAATAAAATGTAAACGTGTTTTTGATTCCCTTTAACGTAAAATCTTAGAGACCCCTTCAAAGACTTACGCTGTTCAGTAAAACTACCACTTACCGACCATCAAAGGAACACTATCTGGTTTCTCTTTTACATATTTTGCCAAATAACGTTTAATTCCCTTAAGAATTTGCCGATCTACAATTTTTTTTAATACTGAAATATCGAAAACGGTTATCTTACAACCATTTGCCTATTTTAAATCGGTGCATTTCGCGTGAAAGGCTTCAGAAAGTGTTAACGTGAGGTATGAGCATCGCCATATTGAAAATATCGTTCCGATTTAATTTGTTTTAAAATAAAAAAGTTAAATAAAGCGATTGCTTCACGATACAGTAAATTTAGAAGTATTTTTTTTATAAAAAACATTTGTAAAGGGAAATAAGACGCTGGAATGTAATCATTGATTTCAGTTTTAGTAAAAACATAAAAAAATAGATTTTCTTAAATATAAATTGGAATGTTACATCCAGGCTACCGGTGTTTAAATGAAATCGGCAAGGTTTGATTTTTATTTTAACCCTGAATAAATTGATCACTGCAGGTTTTTTATTTTCAAGTAACATCCCTCGTAATAAACGTGTGATTATGCGTGTATAAAGACGCTGGTCATGCAGTCTCAAAGGGTTTGTTGTAAATGAAACAATAGGTCTGGTTGCAGGGTTCAGAGTAGTGTTTTTTGCGACTGTTCTTCATTTGCTATTTGCCAAGGCTGAACTTTTTTTTTTTAAATACGGTACAGTATCCCTTTTTGTAACAAACTCTAAAATTTGCCCTACAAATTCGTATTGAGCAAAAACCGTTCGTTTACATCGGTGATCTTTTCTGGCCTTTTTGAGCGACCGAGCCTGAAGTCTGTCGATAGAGAGGAGATGGACGGAGCTGGAGTTTCCTGGCTTGACCGAGAGGGACAAGACGGAGCCGAGCCAGGTAGTCGCCAGCGATGTTTATCTCCACGCACAGGTTCTTGGTGTGAGAGGACACTCCGGGCTAATGCTGTTCTGAGTGACAGTGGGCTCCCGTTAATAACACTGAATAAATCCCAGTGGCGGGATGGCCAATGCTTTAATAGTAATTAAAAAAAAACATGAAACACCCTAATCTACGTGAATATCAAGTGGATGTTTTCAAAATTGATCCTTCTAAAAATGTATCCAAAAACGACCGCCTTCCAATTAGTTTGGTCATTACAAACAAAAGGTAGATTACGAATTTAGACTATAACAATGGGACTAACATAATTAAGATAAATCCAGTAGTTTTTTTTAACTGGCGATTATCATTCTCAAATATTTCAGTCTTCGTAGCCTATTTTGTAATTAATGTTTAATATACGCATAAGCCTATTCATAAGTCCCCCCCCCCCCCATTCGATTTTAAATACAAAAATAACTGATATAACATACGCCCAGTTTATAAAAGAATGGACCAGCAAAATAATTTGTGATTTTACGAAAACACGGGGAAGCAACGAAGACTGATTAAACAAATAATTTTAAAAAGTATAAAAGATGATAAAACAATACTGATTTGTTTAAAACACCCGTTCTGTAGGTAATTCGTGAGTGTGTTGCTTAATATTTGAATCTCCTTTGTGGTCAGAGGTTCTTTGATTTCAGGTATTACTTTCTGTGACATGAACTGTAAAACGACCGCTTGAGCACCCAGAAAAATAACTTTTGTGTAGATATATTTGTAATTTAGAAACAAATATTTGATCATTAGAATAAACCAATTCGATTAAATGCATGTGGTTGTAGTTTATTCTTTTGTAATATCCTTTAGGTTACAGTCACACTGAAGCTCTTTCTACCACAAGCACGATTCTTCGATTAGAACCTAAAATCTCTGAAGAACCAGGCAGATTTTTACACCTGTTCGTTTTGTTTTACATCACTCTTTTAATAATAATAATTATTAATAATACTAATTGCTTACACTTATATGCGCTTTGAGTGGAGTGTCCAGAAAAGCGCTTTTACAGGTAATGGCGACTCCCCTCCACCACCACCAATGTGCAGCCCCACCTGGATGATGCGACGGCAGCCATAGTGCGCCAGAACGCTCACCACACATCAGCTATCAGTGGGGAGGAGAGCAGAGTAATGAAGCCAATTCATAGAGGGGAAATTGGCCAGGACGCGGGGGTTACACCCCTACTCTTTACGAGAAACGCCCTGGGATTTTTAATGACCACAGGGAGTCAGGACCTCGGTTTTACGTCTCATCCGAAGGTCGGATGAGATTTTTTTAGAGATTCAAATGGATTTATGTCAGTATGAAATTTACGGGATTTATGATAATCTCCTCCCTTATTATTAAAATGCTCTGACGTTTTGTAAGCGTAACATTTGCTTATAACACATACGATACATCCAATGATACACTACATGTTATCTTATATTGCATATTACTGTTGTGGCTTCATGACTTCCATTAACTTCTCTGATTACTGCGATGCTAATGTGTGGTACAGTTGTGCGCACAGTGTGAGGTCTTGAGAATCCTGGGTGAGATTCGGGTGAATTACTGTATTTTACCCGCCTAGCGCGTCAACACTGCCCAGGTGTAGTGGCTTGGCTCTGTCAACCAATAGTACCCGTCTGAGCAATGATGGACACACAAATTAATACAATTAAAGGTGTTCGTATTTTCTGCTCACAAAATTATCTTAAAGTCATTACCGATGTCTTCATAGTAGGCCTGCCAAATAATGCTTGCTCATTCATTAAATATTACATTTAATATTTAATGCTATAAAAGTTGGTTTAAGAAAATTATCAAGAAATGTTTTTTTTTATTCTGGGTGTCATCGCGAATTCATTGTAAGAGAGAAATTCATCGCATCCGAAAAAGCGATAAACTCCTCAATGAGAAAAGAAAACCAATTTTGCGTTCAGCTCTTCATTCAGGAGTATCGCTGGCAGAACCATAAATTCATTCTCCTTTTTTTTCTGTTGACCTGTTTGTCATTTATTAATTTAAATCGATGAATCCGATTATTATAAAGCTTTTTCGTTTACGTTTTTCATTGAGAAGAATATTGCGATATGTCCTTCAGTTTAAACGAACAGATTCCAACGGCCTGCGTTCTATCATTCCCAACTGATGTAACCAAAATGGTGGAATTAACACTAATTTGCTTGCATTTACTATATATACTCAGATTATCGCATAGTGTATAATCTCTTAAATTAAATTTACGTATTTATGTGAGTGAAAACGATCATATTGAAATTGTTTTCACTTTTTGTAAAGACTTTACAGCGAGAACGACGTGTTGTTGTTTGCGATTATTGTTATGTGTATCTTAATTAAGGAGGATTTAAAATTCTGTCCCATCTAAATTATTTACAGGTGCTGTAACGGCGATGGCGAGTGGACCTTCATAGTGTGCTCAGAATTAACCAATCAATTTTCAATCAATATATGACAACCACAGGTATTAAAGATTTGAAAACCTAAATATGACTTTTCGATATTTATGTTGAACCTATACTTTATTATATTCTGTATTATTTTCTTATGACCGGTGATTTCTCTTCAGCGTATGTCTTTGTTCTGTCTTGACAGAAGATTATTTTAATCTAAGCCATTTAAACGAAGTTCGCATCTGCACTGTTTAGTTCAAGTTAAATTCAGTTTTGACATGAATCTGAAAGGACCGAAAACTCCACGAAAAACCCACGGGGCAGACAAAAAAATCTAGATACGTCCCGTTTATCTTTCAAAATCTGTAAATACTGTAATTGTCGTCTCCTTTTAAGAATTTAAACGAAGCACTTTCTTTTCTGACCCATCATCATTTTATTTCACCGCTTTCATTTCTGAAGGAATGGTCGAGATACTATTACAGCACACACATGTGAAGCCAAAACAAAGCAACATCAGTACCTTTTACAAAATTATATGTTCGAATAAATGGGTGTAAAAATCTTCTCCGTGAACATTTTCAGATTGTGAACGCACCGTTTCACAGTGGTAGGAAGGCGTTTACATGTTCACGTTTTTTTTTTCTCCAAATCACATCTGCTGTTTCTCTCCGTTAAGAGTCCATTTTACATATGAAATAAGGCGATTATTTACAGTAACATGGAGTGTTTGCTCGTCTCACCAGGCCCGGATTCCTTGGAGCTTGGCCTGCAGGGGGCCCTGTTGATTCAAGGCGCTCGGCTGTACCGCACTGCCCATGCTGAAATTCATGTTCACAATCTGACTTGGAGGCTGGTTTACGCTTGGCATCGAGGGCATCCCCGTGTAACTGCAACTGTACGGGCTGCTGCTGTAGCCGCCGTAATACGTGTTGTAGTGATAAGGGCTAACAGTTACGTTATACGGGGCCGTGTAGGTCTGGGATTCTCCAAGACATGGCTTGCCGTCTCGAACCAGTACCGGTACCGCTACCCTTCGCGGCGGCGGCGGGTGGCCGGCTAACTCCAGCGATTTGTCCTGCCTCTGTCGCTTGCACTTGTACCTCCGATTCTGAAACCAGATTTTCACCTGGGTGGAGGTGAGCTTCAGCATGCTGGCCAGGTGCTCGCGTTCTGGCGCTGACAGGTAGCGCTGCTGTTTGAACCGCCTCTCCAGTTCGAACACCTGCGCCTGAGAGAACAGGACCCGCGGCTTTCTCCTCTGCCTCTGCTTCGGTCTCTCGGGGTAAAAATCTTCCTTTTTTCCATTACCGCCCGGGGAATCTTCGGCACCACAGCTGCCTAGAATGTGAAGACGAAAACCTCTTAATTAGACGTACGCAATCGAGGAAGCTTTGGAGCTGAACCGACGTTCGTTTGCATGTGGGATACTCTGCTCTTATTGCACAACTTGGAAAAAATAGGGAACATTGAACATTTTCAACATAATTCCACATAACAGATTATTTTTTTTAAAAGGAATACAAATATAATGTAAATAAATGTAGAAAACACTTTCTTTTAAGGTACTATAAAAACACACCAGTGTTGATGGGGGTTATTTTGCTTTGAAATATTAAGCGCACAGTAGTCACTTTCTATTGTTTCTGCTTGCAAAGATTTGCAAGTGCAGTTCGTCTATTTAATTGACGAAATGCAGATCTTAAAATGATTTATTAATGCAGTAGGACGTTTATTATTATTTCGTTTATGCTGTCAATAATCCCAACAATTAGATAGGCTAGGCTATAAAGCTGATTTAGTTGGTCAGATTAAATGGGAGGTACAGTACGATTTGGTTTTAATTCATTCCGACGGTACATTACAATGCAACTTGTGACGATCATTATTGCACTTATTTGCAACCTCAATCATGGCTACAACACGGTGTCGGTTATTCGCGTTATCTTATGAATTGTGGAGGAGATTCCATATAGGCTTTCTGACTTCTTTAAAAAGTTTTTGTTGGTGGGGAAAATCAGACGGCACGTCTCCGCAAAGTATATGCGGTACCTGACGATTACTCTTACTGTCATTACTTCTTAGTATAATAAATAAAAATAGCTGTGAGGACGGATCTCTCTATGTTTGTTGTTGTTCGTTATTGGCAATTTGTCACGACGCTGTGGTTATGAATGAGACTGGCTGTCAATAAGCATGAAGAGATTCGCCTTGATCTGTTAATCGGGTCCAGCTCCAAGCTCACCTGACTCTTCGATGGCGTCCATTTCCTCCTCTGTGTGAGAGCCGCAGCAGCCCCTCAGCATGTCAAAGTCCCCCGAGCTCAGGTGAGACTTCAGTGGCCCTTCCCCGGCGCAGAACGGCTTCTCCGCGCTGTACAACACTTCGGAGCTCTTCAGGACGGCGTGCAGGTACTGTGGCGACGGCGTGGAAGACACGTCCGGTTCTGGCATTACAAAGCCTTGCTGATGGAAAACGCCGGGGATGTGCTGCTGCTGCTCCAGTTTAAGGATGTCCTTGACAGAGAAAGGGGTCGAGGTCACGGGACTCGAAAGCATTGTCGCTGGAAACTGAAAACGCGACACAGAAGAGAAAACGCAGTCGGGGACTTGGGTGGGTGTGTGTCGACGAGCAAAACGCGGACGCCACAGAGATTTCAAATCCCCCTGTACTCGACTGCATGTGCCAAGTGCCCTGCTGGAGTGCTTGTTCCCTCTAATAGACAAAAGATGGGGGTGCCGAAAGAGCCCCTGATGCCTGACTACACCATTGGATAACCTGTCTATAATGGCTCCTTAATGGCATCGCGGAGTTCCCTTTCAGCGCTCTGGAATCGCTTCCTCCAGCGGTCATTAGCTAAGAACTGTACACCCACACAAAACCTCCTCTCGTGGCCACACCCACTGAAATCTGTGACTTTCTGCTGTGTCGCGTCCAAGATCAGATCTGTGTGATCGCTCTTGTCCAAATATGAAATTCAATAGCAGCATGTCCCTTTGCGTGTACATCCCTCACAAAAGGGTTTCTGAATTTACCGGGGTGGTTCAATGCATCTGCAAATTATTAGGCATATGCACGTTTTCAATATTTCCTGCACATTAATCTGTTTCCTTAATGTAAACTACAAGAAAGGATACAACACAGAAGTATTAATAAAGTTAAATTTGCCTAAACTATTTTTTTCTCACACATTTTTAGTAGGCTGTATTTTCGTTTGTTTTGTTACACAAAATGTTGTCCAAACCCTTCTGTTCTTGTCAAGTTGGCTTCCCCCCACCCAAACCTCTGGATATTATCCAAAGCGCTTCAAACAATTACCTTGGAGCGCTACTTCCGACGGCCATCTCCTTAGGCAGTATTAGCCTCTACAGAGTTTCTTCAGGCCTCGTTTGATCAATGTTTGTTTTGCTTATCGATGGCTCTTATATCTGACAGCACCGTCAGATAGGGAAGGAGCCAGACTGTTTTTGGTCGAGCACAACAACAGAGCAGAAACAGACAGATTTGGAGAAAGAAACCACGTCTCATCAACTCGGTGATGTAACCTCCATTATTATCACATTAATGTCCATACTTGGTCTTATTGATAAGGCTGATAAGTCCCAGAGCTGAGAGGATTTAGACCACCCCATAAGTCCAAGTGGAAGCCAAGTGCCTTCACCTAATTGCGTCTTTTAACATCTAGCCCATAATGCATGAATTTATCCAGACCCACAACCATGGGCGTCAGAATACAGCATTTTGAGATAATTAATTTAAATGTCATATTTCGATTCACGCCCTACCATTAAACTAATTAGAAGCTGTATTATCCGTTTTGTTTTCGTCTTGCTCTGTCTTTCTGGGGTTGTAATTCCAGTCGACTATATGTGTAAAAATACCGCGTTATATTATCTGCGAGTTAAAGGCTGACTTTACTAAGGCAAGTCTCTGTAAAATACATTACGAAGGTGCACAGCCCATGTTTTAAAAGTACAACTCTTTTGAAATTGGTTGTTCAAAAAAGAGAGGCTGCCGCAATTAAGCGCTGGAACTGTATCCGTCCTTTTTTTTTTCCTGAGGCGTCCATAAAGTAAAAATTCCGCGATGAAGTCGAGTAATCGGGATCAGGTACTAACCAAACCCTTACTGAGAGGTGACGTGACCCGCAGGGACACCGATTACCGAATTGGCGCTTTTAAACATAATAATATATTAATTTATTGTTAAGTGGTTTATTACCATATAACTGTATTAGCTATGCATTTATAATAAGCCAATGTGGCATGGATTTAAATGACCCAATTTAAATGTAATAATGTTAATAGTTTAAAAGATGCATTGAGGGATACTTCATCAACTGCCCGTCAAAAGGTGTAAACAATTATTAGTTGAGATTAGGTGCAATGTCTGATAAGATCATTTCCTACAAGGAAATGCCACTTCACATAAGGAAAGAAATGTCCTAGCCAACTAATAGTAATTCTTACAGGCCTATAAGCCTGAGTTCCCTTTTGCTTTTAACGTTAGAAAGCAAGCTACAGAATGTCGTGTCACTGTGGAGTTTTTTTTCCCTAAAAAGGTTCAAATTAACTTTGACATCTAATATTGTTGATGCTCTCATTGACCAGTAATTTCACGATTGTGAAATTGTAATTTTATATTCATTCTGCTCTTATACATTGCTGTGTAGAAATATTATTTTAATTTAATAGAATTAACTTGAATTTGTCCTTAATGTAATGTTCTGTTACTAAATCCAATCGTTATTTAATTGGTTGTATATTCCTTGTTATACATCTATTAACAGGAATTGTAAATTACATCTCACTTTTATTATCGTCACTTAGGATGGAAACTTTGTCCCTTAGCAGTATAAAACAACTGTTTGCTGTGAGTTTATTTTTGTCATTATGGTAAGAATACAAGACAGAAATGTACTTAAAGAACAATAAGGCAAGGTTCTGTAGTAATAATATTAGTGATATTATTATATTATTAATAACATTATTAAATGAACAAGTAATAGGTTTATTCCATGCTGAAAAAAAAGAAGAAAGAGAACACAACGTTTCGGCCGTGGAGCCTTCTTCAGGTGTGAGTGAGACAGGGCAGTAGGCAAAGGTAAAGTAGCGGGAGAACAAAGGTTGGGAGGGAGGAGGAGTGAGAGGCGGGAGCAGGGGACAGAAAGAGAGGCCAATCAAGAGGTGTGAAGTCAGAATGGGTGCAGAGAGGTGTGAAATGAAACTTCCAATAAATGGAGAAAATTTAAAAGAACAGTAGTCTGTCGTTAAGGGAAGGGAGAATGTGTGATCCTAGCTGCAGAATAATTTTAGTTTCGGTGGTCTTTCTGATGTATAAATTCGGAAAACCGTCTTTGAGAACACAGACGGAGAGATTAGAGTGGTTGTGGCCGTCAGAGGTGAAATGAGAAACAATGGGCTTGGAGAGATCTTTAATCTTCACAGCCCTGACGTGTTCTCTGAAGCGGTCTCCGAGTCTCCTTCCTGTTTCCCCAATGTAGATGGCTGGACATTTACTGCAAGAGATACAGTAAATAAGGTTGCTGGAGGTACAAGATGCTGTCTGGGTGATCCGGAATTGTCCTGAGGGGCCTTGAATGAGTGTGGTGGTGGCTGTGTACTTGCAGGTGATACAGTGAGCTCTGTTGCAAGGGAAAGTGCCTGGTGTGGATCATCCCTTGCAGCCTATGCATGCTGACGCAGCTACCCACCTGAACTACATTATTAAATGGACAGCACAGTGGTTAGCAACTGATGCTTTGTATTGGTGGTGTTCTGCTCTTAGGGTGTTACCTGTGTGGAGTTTGTATGTTCTTCCCAGGTTTGAGTGGGTTTCCTCTGGGTGCTCCTGTTTCCTCCCACAGTCCAAAGACATACTGGTGGGTAATCAGCTTCTGGGAAAACTGGCCCGGGTGTGTCTGTGTGTGTGTGCCTGCCCAGCGATGGACTGGCGTTCTGCCTTGGGCCCATTGCTTGCTGGGATAGGCTCCGGTTCCACCGTGACATCGTATTGGTCACAAAATGGATGGCTATTAGTAACAAAAACAAAGATCAATTCATGTAAGCAATTCACAATTGCAATGTATATAAACTATTGTAAAAACAGGGGTTCTTATTATTAGCATTCAAAGATAAATTGGGAACAAGGACAGCGCCAATGGAGCCATCATATTCCCAATTAACTGGTGCTTTAAGCACCGAAGGCTCTGCCTGATGTTACCTTTGTTCACCGTTCACTGCAATCTCTTTTGATAATAATCATTCAGGGAATCTGTTCGGATGCAGAAAGAACTGAGGATGAGACGAAGATTAGACAAGACCCTTCCTGCTGTAGAGCTACACCAGTATCACTCCACAACAGTTGTACGTGGCAGAACCAAAACAAGGCTGGAGAACAGGGCTGGCCAGTCTGACATTTGCAATTGGACATTTAGAATGGGCTGTAGACCCATACAGATTTAAATGTTGCAGAGGTGACACGAATGAGAACTCGAATGTTAAATACAATTGCAGACAGGTTGTTTCATGGAAGATGATATTTGAAGGGTACTGTACCTATTCAGTTTCAGAAATCCAGAATTTTTACATTTAAAATCTCACACTTTTCCCCTTTTGAAAAATGTAAGCGAGCACGAGTGTGGCATACCACTGCTATTGTATTGTCTCCATTTTTTATTAGATCTCTTTCTGAACCAGAGATTTCTTACTGCAGGTGACGTCTTCAAGGTAAGCAGATTAAGATATAGGACTTCTGAGGGCTTACCTCCCTCTGAAATTGCCCCTGGGGGGGGTCTTTGTGAAGTCTTTCCAGTCTGCGTGGTAGTAAGCGATTTTTTGTGAAACTTGTCCTAACCGTGGTTATTAAAAATATGTGGTCAGGATTTTGTAGGATTAAAAATATTCTGTAGGCAACCAGGGAATGGCATTGTTTGACTCGCAGAATGATGGCCAAATGCCATTGTGGTCCTCCAGTATTTGTGCTGGCAACCTGCTGAACTGTATAGGAGGGAAGTCATTGGTCGTCCAACCTTATGGATAATATTCCTTTTTTGAAGCAGTATGAAAGAAATACTGCTTATAGAAGCATTTTATATGGGATATCTTGTATCAAATTGTCTTGGATTCATGTATCCTTTGCAATCTGTTTAGCAGATGAAGGACCAAAATCTGACTGGAACTTAGCCGTGCAGAAAGAAAAAAAGGCCAGGCTGCATGCCTGCAGTGATCAAAAGTTTAAAG
Source organism: Lepisosteus platostomus (assembly GCF_059453375.1). NCBI lineage: Eukaryota > Metazoa > Chordata > Actinopteri > Semionotiformes > Lepisosteidae > Lepisosteus > Lepisosteus platostomus. The sequence continues at coordinate 6,658,549 of NC_142613.1, forward strand.
ATAATAAATGAGATGACAATGGGAAAACAGAGGGCCTAGAACCAATGAACCACAAGATTTAACATAAAACAAGGTTACGTAATTGAAATATAGTTGCAGGCTGCTCTCCCTTGTTTGTTTGGATTGTATGCTCATTTAGAATGTGTGTGCGTGAGTGTACTGTGTGTAATATACCTGTGGTTGGCTAACCCCGAGACGCAAGGTGTGTGTTGCGCAGGTTAAGGCTGATGCTGATTTCAATGGACTATTAGTGTACACACTGACAACAAACAGTAACATTACACCCGACGCTGTGGAAGTCAAGAGGCAGCGGCGCCAGGCCGCAATGCTTGGCTGAGGCCGAGACGAGCAGGAAGAGTCTTTATCTTCTCCTAATGAGCTCTATCTCGGCAGGATTAGAAAGGCTCCTCTGGGGTGGACAAACCTGCTGTCCCTTTAGCTGCGGCCAGATCAGCTGGCCCAGGGCTCCCCTGTGTCTTTGGGGGGGGGGGGTGGAGAGGGCAGAGGAGTACTTTGGCGGTGAGAGCTCTTGTCCCTTCACATCTCCTGTAAGGGGAATCTTAAACTCAAAAGCTTAAAACTGCACTCCAACAAACGAAACGGGTGTTCTTCCAGGTAAAGGAAGGAAATCAAACAGAGGGTGCTGAAGCCGGAAAAATTTGAAAGCGAGATCAAATATGTTGGTGGATTTTTAATTTTTAATACAGGAGTGATTGGACTCCTGACTAAATGTACGGTAAGAGTGTGGAAACAGGGTGGGACTGGTCAAATTAAAACCGTGTTTCTACTGTATATGTTACCTAGAGATTTTCTCTCTAGAGCCTCTGCGTACTACATTGATGTGATCTGTGAATCGTACTAGAATGTAATCTTGTGCACGGGTCATTCTTTCTTATGTACATGTACTTGCAATGTATTTTTACATATTAAAAATGAGTCAGTATCAGCCAACTGGGAATTTTCTTGGATTCTTGTATCAGATTGTCAGAATTATAACAATTGTAAGTGTTTTTTCTCATATTTGGTAGATTACAATAATATAGATTATTCATGATAGCTCTGTCTGTGTGATACCTGCCATTTTTGATTAATGCGAATAGAGTTTTAAAGCACTCATAGTAATTAGAAGTATTGTTAGAAATACATATAATAATAAATGTAACTGATGGCAGTATTTAATGTGGCTTGAATCAGAATTATTACTTTTAACTGTTAAAGTGATCATAGTGCAATAGTACTATGCTAAAACTGGTGAAACAAAGAGCTAGATATCAACAAGATTACATATTACCAATTAATAATGTGATAAATTGCTACAGAAATCTATAAAGCCCTTCGTGGCACACTGATGCAAAACCATTAGGCCATTATTTGGATAAGATACAGCAATTTTAAGGAAAATAATTCATACAATCTGTAGACTGAACAGGTGGATCCCAAGGAAATACTGAAAGGCAGGCAGAGATGGAGTAGAGTCCTAAATGAAAACTTTGGCTACATTGTTTTCTGCATATATATTAAGCTTTATGATAACTCATTTAATATTCCTTTTTTTGTTGGTGATATTGTTTTATGCTTATCCGAGTAGAACAGACCCATAGTTAAGAATAATTTATTACACCAATGATCACACACCAAATTAAACATTTTTATTTGCAACATATCTACAAAAAATACAAATAAAACAGTACTATTGCATTTTCTTTTATATACAGTGTAGACCCAATTCTATCATGATCGGGAATGGTCAATACCAGATTTTCAATACTGGCTCACAGCAGTGGAGTCTCATTTGATATGAATTCACAGCTCGGTGGTTACCTTATCACATGCTTTAATGATGTGGACTGAAGTGTGCGATAAACTGAGAGCACTGCTCCCCTTCTGTTCACCTCCTGCCTGAGGTTCCAATACAGTTTTCCTACTATAAAGGTCTGTGAAGCCTGAAGATTTTAGGCCGTGTGACCAGCTGGACCGGAACAAATATTCATGGTACGACGGATTTTGCTTAAATAAAACTCTTGCTATAAACGTCTCTTAGAAGAAAAAAATGTTCCAGTTTGAACTAAAAAAAAAAGGTGCCCGGTGTAATGCATAAAATACAAGCTGTACTTCTAGATATGAGCTTATAGTACAAGCAACTGTCGAGACGTCGAGGGTTTCTTGTTATAACCCACAGGAAGAAAATCGTTTTATCCTAACCACTGCCGACAATCCGCTGAAGCTTAATTATTAGTAGTTAAAATGCCTAAATTAATGTAATTGGCATACTTGCACGAATGAATCATCCACAAATGGAGAACCGCGCCCAGACGATTTCTGTTTTTCGTTTTTTTTTTTAGGAGTTCTTCGTTAAACGCGTTGTTTCCAGCACGCTATAGACACGGCTGTAACACCGGAGCTTTAACTCACTGATGGTCTGAGGTTTTTAATACAGTCCTTAATGCTGGTCTTCTGAGGCTTTCAGATTTCCTCCTGAACTACGGCGTATGAAGTAAGTCGGATCTACGAAAGGCCTAAGTGAGGTTTGGGCTTGCAGTGCAATAACGCTTTTCGGTCCTGAATTTATAAATAAAAAAACGTACGGTTTTTCTTAAAATTGAATTGTTCACATATTTTCTGATGGTGGCCAATGACTTGCATTTTCATTAGTAAAACAAACCGAAAATCTACTTCAATATAAAATATCATCTATTAACACATTTTGTTTATACGTAAACCTGGAGAATCTTTTATTTACGTCAATACAAACAGTGAAGTATATTTTAAAAAATACATTTGAATGACATCTCAACACAAATGATACACCCGCGCATTCGTTCATGTCTTCAAGTTCGTGGCGTTGCACATTAATAATAGGGAATCTCAGGCTAAGTGCAGGGCACAGAAAGATATTCGAAATTATTGAAACATCATAGCTTTAACTGGAGACATCTGCAAATGTAATTTGCAATTTAAACAAGAACTTCTCAAAACAGATTGAATAATACCGAAGAGCTACTATAAAAGAGTAAACCAACAAACCACCTTATGTTCAATATGGGAATATGCGTTAACAAACAAATACTTTGTAAGTATCATACTACGAAAATTAATAATGTATGAAATATAATTACGGGGAATAAAAATAAATACGAGCATCTTATAGTGAATAATGTCAATATTTACTTTTTGAGTGTGAAATTCCTCAAAAATCAGACGAACTTAAATCAGTTTATCGGTCCTGCATTGTTATAGGTTTAATTTATTTGAAGAAATCAGTGGTGAGTTTTGTTTTTAATTTTCCATATGTAATTATAAGTAAAGGTTACCGTTGTAGTCCTTGGTTATATTATTTATTTTAAAAATATTATCTTACAGTTATGCAACTATTTATTTAAGTATGGTTTGCTTACTGATATAATAATTTGTATCTGATCTGGCTAAACTTAATAATATGATAACCAGCCATAAGGGGCGAACTTCCAATGTGTTATATATAAAATATTTAATATATTAAATAGCCGTCTGATAATGCAGTGCGTATGTATAGTAAGACGTCTGTTGTTCATTATAGGTTCCAAATGACTGCGTATTATTTAAATATTCAGAGTTCCAAGACGATCCTATTCATTACAGTTTTGTCTATATGTCTTATACGTAATGTACCACAACGAATTCGCTTTTTAATTAAAAAAAATATTGTCCAGCTGCGCTTGTTTTAAATATAAGGCGAATTGTTTACTCGGTTTGTCGGTTATAAAGTCGGATTAGTCTAAACGACCCTATCACCTTGGATTTATTTGTACAATTAGCCTTGGTTTTTATAGAAGGCACTAGTAAACCTGTCAACGTTAATTTTGTACGTTAAAAATAGACGTTAATGTTAAATAAACGTTTACAATAAACGTAAAAACGTATATTATCATTCTTGTGAGCACTTTGCCCTTCCCGCTTCGGCTTTTATGGTGTCAGTATACAGTAGTCTCAAGATTAGGCTCGGCTAAAAGATCTATTGAAGGACATCAGTGAAAAACCCAGTCTTCATAGATCTTTGTCGTGTTTTTTTCTTATTTCAGTTTTGATCTACTTCACATCTTTTCCAGTTTCGCACAGTTTTTCCGTTTTACCTGCTAGCTACAGTATCCTTTAGGCACGTCCTAGAATTTAGAAAAGCTTATGAAGAACCATGTCATGTTGGCTACCGTGCAATAATCACTCACATATGACATTCAGGACCGGCTCGATAGTAAGGCTTGATTTACTAAATCTCTTTTCACTTATTAATGTGAAACACAAGCTAATAATTCTGCCTATTAAACCACAGTTTATGTAGCAGTTTCCAAAATCTCTGCACCAAACGACTTTTCAAATCTGTTTAAAGAAAAGACTTTACGAAGGAAACATTTTTAAAATTCTGTTTTTTTTTCTTTCCTTAAAAATAGCGAAAAGTACAAATGCCATTTTCCCCAGTAGGTGGTGAAGGGCAGTGACAATGTCCTGAGGAGTGAACATTAATTGCTTCTCAACAACGATCTGTCGCAGTTAAAATCCAATCCATAATAGTGTCCTTTTCTCATCGGTAACAAAAGTGACACTCTCAGCTCACGGATAATGCCAGCCAGTACAGAGGTATGGTCTGTCATTCAGAGCAACAGTTATAAGAAATCCAAAGCTAAATATTTGCTTCTTCTGGACATTTTCTGAAGGAGTTGCCAATAGTTGTTTAGTTTGATATAAACGTGTACAAATGGTTTCTATAAACAGGCTTTCCTGAATTGTTGCTCATAGGCCCTCTTGTTCTATAAAGAGAGAAATACAACTGGTCTATTCCAGGTACTGTACAGCACAGTGCAAATGACACAGGGGTGTCACAGTGCAAGACTCTGCCCATCATTCACCTACCCCTATATTCTACATAATTACTTGCTTAATTGTATATTTAAGGCACATAAAAACAACAAGATGGTAATATTGTGATGTATAAAACTACATGTGCACAAAGATACAGAAATTAAACACATGATCAGTTTCATCCATACTACATTTGGAAAGCAGGGTTTATCATGTGAATTTTCCTTTTGTTAGTTGCTGCATTTCGTTTTCTTATTATATTAAATGAGCCATTTGTGTTTTTCTTCATGTATGTCCTGATAAGTGTTTCCAAAAAAAGACTGATTTCTGTTGATCATCAGGCAGTGTAAAAAAGTTAAACTACTGTGATACAGCATAAGAAATATTATACATTTGTACTGCCTCCCTACATCTCCTGGAAGAGGACAATCACTTTAACATCACAAATCAGTTATTACTTGCTTCATCTAGTTCAGTATATCTGATCTGATACTTTTACATCTTGCGTATAGTATACTGCCCATTTATTTTCTGCATTGCATATAGTCTTCAGTACTGTGAAAGTTTTTTATTTCCTTCACTTATTTTGTCATCTACAAACCAAAAATCACTGTAATAAAGTAGGAACACCTGGTTGGCTAAAATGATCTCAGCTGTACTCCATCACTTAAATTATTGTATTTGGAAATGTTTCCTCTTAGCAATACTGTTTCTGTTGTATTAACAAATTCTGAATGTACTTATATACAGTAAATGGTCTTCAGATGCATTCTACAAATATAAATATACAATACCACATCATAATCTCGGCTTGGCTTCATCACTGCTGATACTTGCTCAATGTAGTGTAACAAGTTACAGTACTTCAATAAGACCAACCCACATTTACTACCCCTAGTGAGATTATTAGTACATATAAATTGTGCCAATTTCAATGTATTTAACCCCTTCAGAGTGTAACATACAACAGAGGACTTCCTGCTCTGTAGTTGCCTGGCTAAGCTTTGTCGACGTTTTACAGATTCAGATATTTATTCTCAAATCAGTGTGCCTGTTCCGAATGACCCCTGAAAGATCTGTACTGGTAGGTTCTAAATAACATCCTTCATTTCTTTGAAAACAATTGGAAAAATACCATCTGGCCCTGGTGATTTATTTAAGTGCCGTTAATCCCTGTAACACTTCAACCTCTGTTATTGTGATGTTGCTTCATACTGAGTACATTCCTATTTCAACTTGAGACTTGTTATCGGTATCTTCTTTTGTGAACACCTGTGTGAAATAACTTTTCAAAATATTTGCCATTTTCTTGTCATCGTCTACAAGTATTCTATTATCTGTTCAAGTCTACCTCCTCCTTCAGTGTCTTTTTGCTTTTGTAATCTTGGAAGATCTGTTTCCAAACTTTGACTTTCATTGCAATATTTCTCTAGCCTTTCTGATGTCTGTTATGACTTGAATATGCAACTAAATGTACTCCTTTTTTGTTTTATCTATCTTGCTTTTAAACACTCCTTGGAGTCCCTTCTTTCTCCTCACGTTTTTGTCGTAATTGAAATTTTAAACATTTTAACGTACTGTCTACTAGACTTTGAAATACTGACTTTGCATAACTTTTTGTGCTTGCTCTGAGCCTCGAGCAGTACAGTTTAGAAATGTCACCACCTCAACTGCTTCCATGTCTATATTATCTAATTCAACTTCTCTTACACTCTGTCTCATTCCTTCATAATTGACTTTTCTAAAATGATAAATTGTTAGTTTTAATTGTATAAGTGGGGCTTCAAAGTTTATTCTAAACAAATAGTGATATAACACAAACTATATTACAAATGACAAAAAGTAATATTTTAAATAAAGTAATTAATTAGAATGTTCATAAGCTGTTGTCGTGTTAATGTTTCCCTGCCTTTGTTTCTTGGAAAGTCTGTTTATGAAAAAAAAAACAAATCATTTGGGACATTTATTCTGAAATACTTAGTATTGCAAAAAGTCTAGGGAGAGAAACGCAAAAATCAACAGCACGTACATGCACACACTCAAAGAAACACACACAAAGGAATAACAACGAGAGCAGATTAAATGTTTCAAGAGTTCAAGGCCAAGACATGCAGTTACACAGCACAATATGGAGCTCTTGGCTTTGTTAACTGGGGCTTTTGAATGACTTGGAAGCAGACAGGAGAAACCTGAGGGATTTCAGCATGTCTGTTTCTAGTTTGATGGCTTAATTACTTAATTACGACACTTCGCTGTACTGTAGGAGCACAGGATAGCCACAGCACACCTGAGGGCTTTTAGTGCATTGCTGCTCTAAAATGCAAGACATCTTTTTTTAATCCCAGCATTTGCTCTGTCCCAGTAATACAAGAAGGAGGTTAAGTAATGTTTGTCACAAAATACCCTAATTAATCATACAGCAAAATAGATGGTTGATGGGTGCTGAAACAGGAGATGGGCCAGACTCTCCTCAGCGATGTCAAAAGCCCTTTCTGTTGACCAATTTGTCACAAGAGACCTTCATCAAAAGGCTATTTGAGATTCCCTCTTTGTAGAAAAGGAGCGTCTTCAACTGGGAGGCTTTGCTTTCAAACGTAATGCCATACAGACCCCTGAATGCAGAGCGGTTTAAAAGTAGATCATGCAGCCGAGATCCCTTTTTAAACTGATTTTTAAATTTTGTCCTTAACAGTGCAAGATGAGTGATGTCGAGTGTGTGGCGTGATTGAGGGGAACAGACTGCTCGTCGCTGTGTTCCAGCTCGGAGGCAGGCACTGAGGTTTGGTGAATGGCAACTGTTTTTTCTAAGCCTAGTTTCTGAAGCAATAGACGACCCTGAATACCTGGGTGTGGTTTTAAATGAAAGATTCATTACTTCACTCACCCATTGTTCATGCAGGTAAATATCATGACAGCGGAGAGGAATTTAGACGGCTTCCAAAGTAGGTTCAGATCAGAAAGTGGCATGTCGGAGAGCCTGAGGCAGCTTGCCCAGCTGAAAGAGAGAAGTATCGGGAGTGGTTTGTCATCACTGCCCAGCCGGTGTTGTTGGGTGGCATGTTTTGCTCATTTATCAAGGTACAAAAAAGCATGGGCTAACACAATCAATAAGTTCTATTGCCAATCTGCATTCTCACTCTGACTCGGCAACACCTCGAAACAGTCTTGCCACCTGGCGGACTGTATTTGTCAGATCTCAGAAGCTAAGTAAAGCTGGGTCTGGTCAGTACTGGAATGGAAGACCTCTAAGGAAAGCAAAGCTGTTGCTGAAGTGGCGTTGATGGACCGGGTTGGCGGCATTCTCCTCTCTGGACCACAATTTCCAAACCAGTTCCTCAGTATGGTGGACAGGGATAGTGTACTGCAGGAAGACCTTGTCTGTGCTTTCTGCTGTGCCAACTGTGGTGCTAACCACTCGGTCAATAACGATCCCATGACAATGCTTGGAAATGTAAGGGTGTTAACCCCTTTTGTGCAGACCGAATGTCATTTTGGGTTGCCACAAGATGGCTTCTCTCAATTCAGCTGATGTAGGTTCTCACCTCTCTTCTTGATCCCCTGAGAAGTGGGGCTGTGCTGATGCATAATTGTTTCCGCTGTCCAGCCCAGGTGGAATGCTGTTGTGTTTCTTCAGACTGAATATAAACACTGTTAAAGGAGGCCGTGGCACCACCAAAAGAGCTTTTCCTTTGTGTGGTGACCGAAGCTCAGTTGTGTGGTACGATACAAGGGCCGGCCTTAGCAGTGCGAGTTTTGAATGGAGTCATGTCCAGAGGAGCTATGGGGACTTTTGCAGGAGCTGCCTGGGGGAAAGTGTGAGATTTAAACCACTATAAATGCAACTCTTTTCACTGTCACTGAACTACTCATTCATCTCATGACAAATGAATAGGAACAGGAAAGTCACTAATCCGGGAAGTTTGCAAACGGGTTTAGAAAGCTCAGTGCAAGCAGATTAACTCGGAGACAAGTGAGTAAAGTGCCTGCTTATGAATGGCACTTACTCTTATCACTGTAACATTTGCTTTGGCCTTGTCTACCCTTCCTCCCTCTGTGGCAGTTCAATTAATGTTGGAGCAACTATTCTAATTGAATCAGTCTGGATGCACTGCGAATAGTGTAATAAAGACAGCTTTCAGTACACATCAAGTGTACATTGTGGAAATGTCATGCCCTTTTGAGAACGAGAAACAATCCATTTTTAGGATCACAGTATTATCTGTTGCACTGCTGATTCCCAATTACCTAGGGGTGTCCTGAGCCTTCACAAAAATGGAATCGGGAGTAAATGCCCTCAGTCGAGGTTTTCCTGATCTAACTGGGATGTTCTTTTTCAGGCATAGAAAAAAAAACTTGATGTTTTAAAATGTGCATATTTTCTTTATTTTGTTGTAATTTGCTTTTCTTCTATACAAAATAGATGCCTTTCTGAGCTTTATTCATGGGAGATCACAAATCACGGCTGAAACCTGAAGCTGTGAAACTACAACGACATTTGATGTAGTTAAAAATGGAAACGCAAGTTTCTGAAATCTAATTGTGACTGGTACACCTCAATGGGCTGTAAGCTGAACTTTCAGACTGGAGGATTGTGTCGTTACAGTGAGTGTCCCCAAGTGGAATTGGGTGTAGAATTCCCGCCTCGGTTCTCTCTCGTCTCTTCCCAGACTGACAGTAATCACTTCCTGGTCTGCAGAGTTCTGAGGAAACAGGAAGCCGTTAAGGAGGGCAGAGAGGACAGGAGTCGCACAGCTTATAGCGCTACCCCAGGGAGAAGACAATGCAGTAGAATCAGCACTGAGTGATGGTGCCAAGGTGTGGGAGTCGACCAGAAGGGAGATTTAGAGAATGGGGAAGAAGGAGGCCACTTTGGCTCCTCCAGTCAGACATCACGCTGCATGTCTTTATTTTCCAACTAATCCTTAGGTATTAAGGTGATACACAGCACCTTGGTCAAAGCAATGAGACAGGTACTAGATGGAGTGAAATCCAGCAAGGGCATGGGGTGTTAGTGCTAGGACAGAACCAGAAACGCACATCCTTGGCTCAAATCATTAAATTCCTTATAGAAGTGGAGGCAAAATGAAAACCTAAAGACCTTGTGCTCCTTGAAGGTTGCCTCTGCAGGTTCAGTTTGCAGGCCACTGTCCTGCTGTCTCTCAAAGTTCAATAGATTTGACACGAGAAGTAAAAAAATTCCTTGTAGTATTGTGTTTTTCCCCCATCAGTTAAACCTCACAGTGCAGTGATTCCTAAGCAGAATAAACTGTATCTAGATGTTGTGTATATAAAGTGTTCTCAAGCATTCTTTCACATGTGTAGGATGCTTTTAACATGTGACCAAGAAAAGCGTGAAAATGGAGATCTACATCTTACCTGTGTAAATATTAATTTAATTCTTTACCTTATTTTCTCATAAGAAAGTAAGGAAAGTGACAAGAGGGAACCTTCTGGCTCATCTAGTTCTCATACATTTTGGGAGCAAAATTAATTTGCATTGTCAAAATTAAATTATCTCTCCGAAAAACTATACCTAGACTTGCTTTTAGCCATTTAAGCAAAGCTGAGCACAGCAGTGTCAGCCCCCAGTCCAAGGTACACTTTACCACCTTATAAAGGAATTGTAGTTCCAATTTTTCAGATGGTTTATTAAATCTCGATAACAAAATACATCTGTTGATGTTATAGAAAAATGTTACAAAAAGCACAAAATCGTTAACTTTGTGAAAGTCGCAAACACCTGGTCTCACCACCGGTGAGAGAGAGAGAGAGCTCCCAAGAATTGTGACACGGTCCGGCCCTTCCTGCTCACTAGTCACTGCCATGACTAATGTAATGTGATCTACAAGCGAATAAGTGCAGGTTGTTCAGCAGACATTTCACCTTGAAAATGTTCCAACGTAATCTGCATGCAGAGTTAACAAGTAAGTAGTATTTGCCGGCAAAATCGTGTCAGAATGTTCCTGTTGAATTAAAAGAAATATATTCACAAGCCTGCCCGTTTACAATGTAATAAGGCTGCATCACATTACCGGACATCTTGTTGCCTTGTTCTGAATCCCAGGATGTGGTGCTGCACATGAAATGTAATCTATTTTGTGATGTAAATTGGAGGTTTTACAAGCTACTGTGTGCATTTTAGTCTTATTGTGGTTTGAATTGCACTCATCAATGCTGATTGTTTTGAACCCTGAAATAGAAAAAAGCGTTGTAGTTCCCCTTTATTTTCTGTTATTCTTTCTAGAGAAGCCTGACCATCGACACCATCAGCAGCGATAACACTGCAATGAAGGTTTAACAAGTAAAAACAGAGGACAAAAAACAGTTCAAGATAGAAGCAGCACGCAAGCCGAGTGTATTTTGAGGATTCTGGAACTGGAAAGAGCAATAGAGCAACAGGGGTGGATTGTTTTTCACAGTAACTCCCATGCCGTATGTCCTGTGAGGGTCAGGGTAGCAGTGCCCTGTGTTCTGGTAGAGGCCTTGACTGGAGGAGGCTGACAGTTCTGCATTTCGTCACGGAAACAGCTCTTCATTGGCGATGCTGACACGGTGTTCTGTGACCAAACATTTAAGCGCAAGAGAGTCAGCTCCCAATCCAGTGCTGTCAGTAACCCAGGCTCCTCTTCCCTCATAAAACCCCCGCCATAAAGTAAACACTTCTCTCTCATCCCTTCTGCGTAATATCTGCCAGTAACTGCCTCACTACAATGCACCATGGCTGAGGATTGTCTGGTTAAGTACTTTTGATGGATTAATTACAATCATTTATCTCCTTTCATTCAGCTGCATGTGTGAAATGTTTTTTTTTGTATGCTCTTAATATACATCACTGGAGTTCTATAGCTCAGTGCACGCAAGAGACTAGGGGAGATATATAGGCCTTGTCTTGACTATAAAATAGAAATTGGGTACAGTGCTATTTATTTGAGCTTGATCTGGCTGGTACAGTGGAGTAGTGGTTAGCATTGCTGCCTTGCTCTGCTCGAGCCCTGGGTTCAATTTTTGGGCTGCAATTCACCTGAAGTTTGTACAGTATGTCCACCCCGTGTTAGTGTGGGTGTCCTCCCCCAGCAAATAATGTGCACAAGGCAGGATATGCCCTGCCAGTCCGCTGCATAGACCTGCACACACTCACAACTAAGGTCAGTTTCCCAGAAGCCAGTTAACCTCCCAGCATGTTTGTGGGCTGTACGAGGAACTGGAGCACTTGGAGGAAACCCACATGAACACACGGAGAACATACAAACTCCACACAGATAGTAATACAGGTCTGGAACTGATCCCTAGGAACCGAGGCAGCAATCCTTAATCCTTAAAGAAGATTGTGAGCACTGAAAATTAGTATCTCCCTCGAAGAGCTGTCCTCCCGTCTGTTTCTCACGAGGTATTGTCTTTTTTATTTTATTGTGTGGATTAGCAACATGACTACTCTTTTCTCTGTTCAATGATTCCACACTCAGTTGAACCTAGCTATAGCTTAACATTTTCTTTCAGATCATTTGTGCTGATCGCTATCAGGTTTTCACTGGGAGAAAGCCAGTCCAAAGTCCAACAAAAGCTTATCTCAACGGGTAATATGATAAAATAAAAAATATATATTTTTATTTCCACTAGGTGTCACTGTCACCTCACTGACTTTCTTGTTTCAGTTAATGTTTCCCCACTTGCTGTGATCTTCTGCGCATATTAGCCTAAACTACGGTTCCCTCTCTAAAAAGAAGACTAGATTTTCCATTAATGTTGTAACAATTTCACACTGAGTTTAAAATGGGGGCAGAGTGCATCTTCCTGAGTTTAGGATAAATGTCGTCCAAGTTTCAGCCAGTTTTAATCAGCTTTAATACATTTTAGTCGCTTTCAATTTCAATCTATTGTACCGTTCCAAAAAAAGCAATTTCTGTATAAGCACAAATTCATATTGTATTATGCATAAACTGACATGGAAATGATACATCTTCAGTTTACTTCAATTAGCAGGTAAAACAACAAAAATGAATTACAAATCAAATAATGTAACATAAGTCATATTCAGACAGTTCATATATTGATAAAGTGAACATCACAATAACTCCATGGGAAATTACAGTATGTATTGTAATTACAATATGTAATTCAATTTAAATACAATCTGAAATCAATATCGGATCAAAGTTTTAAATGCAGGTATTAAATCGAAGACGTAGCTGTTTCTCCTCAGTATATTCCCTGTTCCACAGACTGAGAAATCGAACAGATTTTCTGTCTCCTTGGGTTACAAACAGCATTGTAAATTTGAGACAGTTAAGTTTTATCCGTTCCCCACAACCTTAATCTCGTGAAGATTTAAAGAGACGAAAAAAAAAAACAAGATTCTGGGAATTGCGATCTACAGTACTTATAATTATGCTGCGTAACGTTATAGCAAGAAAACCTATTACTGTTAACAGTAATGTAACGGTTCGTTTTTTTCCCCCAAATTAATATTATGACTCCCTCTAGTGGCAATCACAAAAAGTAATATTATTTTGTCTTCTTTTGAATTGCTTTAAAGACACAAAAGAGTGCCGTGTCTTAGGAAAGTGTTATATTCATCTTATATTCAGGTACTGTATATAGCACTGCTATTGTAAGAGCACTAACACGTAGAGAGAACAGATTTCTATGAAAAACGTCTGGTGAAACAGTAAAATAAACTCATTTTTAATCAGACAAAATTGCTCCTACAGTATACTACATTGGCTGGAAAGTCTGTATGATCCATTTAAAAATGTGAGAGAGTTGCGTTCAAAAACCCAAAGATTAGAGATTTTGAAACTTTGGTTTCATACATGACAGAAACTTCTAGACACCAGTTTTCCGCAAACGACACTGCTTAGTGATACCATGACAAATAATCAGATTTGCGCCTGATATAATCGCTTCTGCCTGAATCTTTCCTGTGTCCAACTGTATTTTACATTTTACATGTGCATGTTCAATAATTGTTCAGGAGAGGTGTATAAAAAAACAAGATAAATGATTCCTGTATCTACGTCCCGAGTCTTTTCTTTTTTCTTTAATTGATAGATGTATAATAGTCAGGGAGGGACAGGTGGTCATTGAAGTTCACACCAATGCGATGTGTTGATATGGACCATGACTTTCCCTTAACCAGCGGCCTTAAATTCGATACATGTACAGTAGGTGCTTAAATCCCTATAGGCAATAATATGGGTTCTAGTGCCTAGATCAGGGAGGGGTCCTCACCCTGGTTTTGGAGAGCCCCAATCTAGTTTGTCTTATCACCCTGAATTACACTGTTTTTAAAGATTAGAACCACTTACGTTATTGGTCCACTAAGCATTAATCATTTAGAAAGTACTCTGTTCAAGATGTATGGTTCACAAAAGCTGTAAATTCAAAACAATCACTTTCTTCATCGCAGTGAAATTATCTTGAACCTTTAGGAATTGACGATTTAATGCAAATACTTTATTCTTAGTAAGAATATTGATTGTAAGATCATAAACGACTTCATGCTTCTAATTTCTAACTATCAAACCTGCTGGATAGGGTCTGTACAGGACAGAGCTTTGGGAATCTAAGCTAAGATGTTATGAATGCAGGATGCACGTTATGTATGAAGCCTCTAGTGGCTGATTACAGACATTGCATGTAAAACCAAACGACTTTTTCAATACGATGCAGTCCGATGTTAAGTTTTGTATATTACTTCTTTAAAATACAGACACTAATCTGCACAGCAGATGTTTTTATGTAGAAGAAAGACATCATTGCAGCGAATATTTTCAGAATATTTCCAGGGTGCATAACCAAATGAAAAAAAAAAGGTCATTTGACATCAAGGAATTATTATTTTACAAAACAACAAATCACTGCTTCCTGGATCTTGTGTTTTCATTTGGTCTCTTTGGTTTCTATTTCTAATGGGCACTGTCATGCTCTAAACCAACAAAAATAAGTATAAATCAAATGAAGGATCAGAAGAGTTATGATTCCAGTTCCTGCCACTTGGATTTGCATGTTTCCAAAAAAAAAGTAATTTTCGCTCACAGTCCAAAGTAAAGAACAGGATGCAGTATAAACTGGGTTAGTCATTGTATTGGCTGAGCACTCTTTTAATGTGGTGAAATCCTAACAAAAAGAAAAAAAGTAGTTCAATTAATTTATGCAGTGGTGTAATCTGGCTCTGTATTTGAAGTGCTAAAAAATCCCAAGTCATTAACAGGAGGACAGTAGATGAAGTGGAGGCTGAGGACCTATATCAATTGTTCTTCTACAATTTATAGGTTCTGCTTTTGCTGCAGTTTTCAGTTCACAGCTGCTTTGTAAGGGGAGACTGCTGTGTAATTCAGAAAAACGTAGTTGTGTACAATTTGCAAACAAGTTTGGTCACCTCGTTGCAGAAAAGATATCGCTGCTCTGTAGTCAGTCCAAAAAACAGCGATTGGACACATTCTGGGGCTTAAGGGAATGTCCTGTGCTGACAAGCTGAAAGAACTGAACTTTATTAGTTTTGAACAGAGAAGATTCTGAAGGGGCTTAATACAAAATTCTCAAAGGCAATGACAATGTCAATACAGGGGGCTTCTTCAGAATGCAGAGTGAAACACGAACCAGATGACACAAGTGGAAACTACCGGTGAAGTGCATTTAAAATGGTAAATTGGAGGTACTTCTGAGAAAGGGCTCCCAGAGGATAGTTGGGGCATGAAACAAGCTATCCTGCCATGTCATTAAAGCCAATATCCTGGCTTCTTTCAACACAGGGCTGGATGTGATCCTGGGTTCAATTAGCTCCAAACTACTTAACAGGCTAGATGGGCTGAATGGCGTTCTCTTGACTGTAACTGTTTGTATGTATGCATTTCTTGTAGAGTGGAGTAGCGTAGTTTATTGGAATATGTACACGTACATTGGAATTCTTAATCGTGCCGATCTCTTGGGACATACACAGTACAACAGACAACATCCACACAATGTAGACAGCAGGAACAATAAATATTTTGTGCTAAAATAAATATGTAGTAGTGAGACCAAACAAAAACATTTTAGACCTTGCAAAAAGTGTGTAAAGCAGATGTGTATTTAGGCACTGCAGTCAGCACTTGAGGATGTGTACTGCAGTGGGATAGAAGCTGTTCTTGAGTCTAGTGATCCTCACTTTAATAGTGCGGTACTGCTTGCCAGACCACAGGGGGGAGAACAGTTTATAGCCAGGATGGTTGGGATCCTGAATGATGGATTGGGCTTTATTGCAACAGCTGATGGTGTGGATCTCACCAATTGATGGTTTCTACTGGAAACAGATGAGCAAAATGATAGTGACACACATCACCTGGGACCATTCTAAGTATTGCAGTAACAGCAGTACAGCAATAGTCAGCAGTCATCCTTAGACCCTTTTTTGTCTCCTGGAACATATTAGCAAAACTATTTTCTTTTTTGTTTACTGTACTCTACTTCTCAGTTGTAACCAGGAAAAAAGACAATAGCCAAATAGTTACATAGATCGACGATGATGATGTTAATACATCACAATGACGTTACAAGCACAATGTCGAAAACTGCATGCAAACAATATTTTAACAATTTGATAAGTGACTAATGCAAGGATAATGAAAAAAGGCTGAGGGCTGGACACACCTCACTGCAGTCACTGTGTGTAATTGTAGTCACACATTAAAGAAATACTTTGGCAAGGAGTGCCACAAACTTAACTTCTGACTCTCAGAATAATATTTGAGAGGATAAAATTTTTCAAAGAAATGGATGGGTGTGAACAAAAAGCACTAATAGTTGTAATTGCATTTCTATTTTTTTTAATGAAATGCAGATTATCGAGTCAAAAGCAGAAATAAAAAAAAAGGAAAACACCGTTATGTGACCTTTTCGTCATCCTTCACACTTTTTCTGCCAACGAAATTAATTTATTCCATGTATGATTTGCTTCATCGCATTTGACATTCTTAACAATCTGGAAAAAAAACCCAATTAGTTCTCAGAGGAGTGGCTTGCTCCTAGACATTTTGTATTTTTGTGTTTGCTATCTTATGTTTTTTTTGGATGTGTTTTTTTTTTAAGTTAAATACCTCTAGTATTTAATCAACATACATATTGTGCTAATTTTTCTAGAGATATGATTGGAGAATTAAGCGTAACTGTCTCTTTAAAAGAAAACAGTGGGAAATAAGTATTAACCAACTGTATCACCTAGCCCTTATGACTCAATGTATCAGATCAGAAAGGCCCACAGCACTCTTCAAAATTGGCATGAAATTATATATCTCTTTTACAGAGATAGCAGAAACTCTGCCTTTTGTGTTGACTTTTACCCCAGGGCTGAGAAATGAAATACTCACTTTGCAATTTCAGCTCGTTTGCACTTGAAGTTTAATAAAGTTCATTCCACATATGGATGTACTCTTTCCTTCCTTGTTAATAGTTAACTTGTCTTAGGAAATTAGACACACACAGCCTGTAGTTTTAAAAGTTAAATTACCACTGATTGGCAAGTCCCCAGAGAGTAGCCTGCTACCTCTTGAATCAGACAGCTTTAGACTTGTAAACTGCAGTCGGACTATTAAGGCTGCAGAAAAGCAGATGAAATATGTTCACTTGCATGAAAATGGATTAATTTTCTTTAGTAACACCAACAACACTGCTTTTCTCGTTGGACAGCAGGGTTTTGTGCAAGGTTAAACTGTTTTAGCTTTTGGAATATTGTGTTATTGCTTTGTCTTAGTTATTGAGACACTTTTAGTAAGTACACGTCCATTTTATTGTCCCGGTTTATTAATGACTTTAAAATGTCACAGATGCAAATAATTCAGAATAGTAAAAGACAAGAATTCTTAGCTACACACAATAAAATACACAATGTTTTTAAAGGCGTTTCATGATGGTTATCTTTTCAAAACAGGTAGATGCAGATGGGTTTTTGAGTTCATCTTGTGGTTTCAGCATGAATCTGGCAGAGTACCGAGTCAAGAAATATCAACCTTTTTTTTTTTTAGTTGAACATTTCTTAAAAACAAGCTTTTGTAAAATAATTGCCTGTCTGTGCGCAAGTCGGTGGATTTCAGCTTTCTTTCCTGATTTATTCGTGGACGTATTTTAGGTACTGTACAAGTACCAATTAAATTCTAAAAACAACTTGAAAATGTAACTTGTTGATAATGAACAGAAGTCTAATACAGCCATTTTAAGCTCTTCCTGTGACAGCAGCAACTTTCTTCAAGTGAAAATATTTACATCCTAGACAATGAAAAGACAATTAACAGAAAACAAACTAAATTGATTAGTGGTGTTTGTTAAAAAAGGGATTTACCTACCTTCAGTATGATCAGGGAAGGAAAATGAGGTATAATTGCAGTCTGGGATTACTGCACTAGTGTAGACATTTGGATATTTGAAAGATAGAGTATCACTAGTGTTCTGTAAATAAGTAACATCACAGCATCAATGGTTAGATAGGGCTGTGAATGACATTGCTTTGGCAGTAGAATCCGTCATGAAAACAAGGGGTTTGGCACAGTACTGAAAATGTATTTCACAGGGCAGGAGTTCGGTCTTAACACAGGTCTTGTTTGTGGTGGTATTTTCTTAGCTGTGAAACATTGTGAGACAGTGTCTGGATTTAAAAACTCCAAACTTCTTCATTTTTAGATAATGTTATGGGGATAACATATTTGTTTTGAGCTTTTTCCAGAACACTTCTACGTCATGCAGCAGCTATAGTGTAGACATGATACTGTATATCCTGTTAATTGTCTAATCAGACGTGACAGGTTTTCTTTGATGTGTTTTTAGAATCATCATCGTTTTCGGGAGTACTCAGTTTCTTGTAAATGAACAAGGACAAGGTTTTAGGAGGCGTTGGCAACATAAATTCTGCCTGTGCACCACATAGTTTTAGATGGTATTAAAATTGGAACCAATTAAGGCTGGTTTTGTAAAAGGCAGTTATAAACAAACTGCCAGTAGTCTGGGGCGATGTTATTAAGATGATAGTAAGCAGAGTAGCATCTTCTTTATAGTAAGTATTTATGCTAATAATAAGTAATAAGTATTTATGCTTTGCAAGTTTCAGAATTTGTACTCTTGTTGCTGGCCTTATTTTTTTGTTCTGTGTTAAATCATCAGCCATACTGTCACTATCACCCTGGTGTAACAGTTTTGTGAAGTATTCCAAGATTGTGCTCAGCAGTAAGAGTATTTTATATAATAACAGTTGCTGGGTAAGTGTGTTTATCACCCTTTACAAACCTTTGGTTTCCATTGGCAGAACAACAGCTTTGTGTTTATCACTGCCCCTATATAATAACTATATAATAGCACTATTTAACAACACTGCGCACTATATAATAACAGTGGCTTGATAAGTTGCTGGGTAAGTGTGTTTATCACCCTTTACAAACCTTTGGTTTCCATTGGCAGAACAACAGCTTTGTGTTTATCACTGCCCCAGCTGTTATCACAGAATGAGATTTAACCTAAGTCACTAAAAGAACCAGACAACACCAACTGAATTCAATGACATATGCCAGATAAGATCATTCTTTATTCCTTTAATCAGCCAAACAAAACATAGTCGATGTATTTGTCTTTCTCAGTTTTAAATACATAGCTGCAAATGAATGGCACGAAGAAGAAATAAAAAAAAAAACATTTTAAAGTGCAAATAAATCACAATGTTCAATCATGCGTACATAGTGTACTTCAACAAAAATCTCCAGAAACTGATCACCCGTTGATTGTCTGATTCAACTGATTGGCAAATATAAGTGTTTGGATTACAAAGCATGTGGAAAGAATATGAATAAAATGTCAACTGGCATAATATAGCCCCTAAGTGGAAAATGTGATTCATTTCAAGTCTTGATAGGAAAGAAAGGAGTACCGTAATTTCATTACTCTTACATACAGGTAGGAGTGCCCAAACCTCAGCTAAGGCACCTGTTTGCCCTTTGAGTTCTCAGAACTCTGGACAAGAGAAACATTTCCAAGTTAGCTTCCTACTGAAATAACTGCCATTTTTTCCACCTCCAAGTGCAAAACTGCTTCTGCCATGGCAAAACCCCGACAGTGTGGTCAGAACTTTGTTTCCACTGACTGAACTAGAGGTGATGAAATGACTAACAGATAGAGCAGTCTGCTCCACTGGAGAGTCTTCATGGGTGGGGCCTATACTTGGCATCAGAGAATATTGAGAGGTGTGTTTTATTTTCAATTCAGTCTGGCCCTGTTAAATATAGCTCCTCTGCATATTTATCATATCTTCTCCTCTCATTGATTCGGATAGTTGAGAAGTATTAGTCTTTAAAGCAAGTGTTAACAACTCTCCAAAACCCCTCTTCCACCAGAGATTCATACCACTGCATTTAGAGTTGGAGATCTAGGTTTCGTAGTTGTTAACATTATACCTTTACGGACTAGATACACTAGTCTACATTTTACATTTTGTGAATTTATCAACTTTTAAGAAACTTAGGCACCCACTCTCCAACATTTGACTGACACAAACCTGATGTGCATTCTCTAAGGTTTACTAAGCCTTTCAGCTCTTTGAGTCATACGCAGAGGAAGAAGAGCATTAGAAAATCCTATTCAAAGTATCAGTTTCAGTATTTCTCCAGAAGATGGCAATGTGTGTTAAGCAGGGATCCCAACAACAATCAAGCAAAAAGGGTGAAACTCTTTTGCCCCTTAAGAGCTATTCTTATGCCACATAAATACAGACAGAAATCCTTAACAAAATCAAAGTAATTTACTCCTTAATCAAATTAAAATTTCTGTGTAGAAATCAGAATATTCACACAGGAAAGCTAATTCTTTTCTTTCCCAAGCTTACACTGGAATTTATAGCTCTGAAAAAGGTGAACATTTTTATAATTTGACCTCTGCATAAACTTGCAAGGAGTTTAGGAACCAAATTAGATTTTGTTAGATTTATTGTGCAAAGTAAACAGGAGTTACTCCATATCACACAGCTGCAAATTTGTCTTTGTATAGCAGCACATATAGTGCTGTGTGATGGTACTGGTGTTTCAGAAATACAGGAAACATTTAAACCCATAGGACTGTGTCTAGAAGCACAAGCCTATTAAATGTACTGATGTTTTACCTTAAGCATAATCTTTAGAAAAATGACTGAGTAATGGCAAGTGCTGAA
Organism: Lepisosteus platostomus; assembly: GCF_059453375.1. Lineage (NCBI taxonomy): Eukaryota > Metazoa > Chordata > Actinopteri > Semionotiformes > Lepisosteidae > Lepisosteus > Lepisosteus platostomus. The sequence goes on from NC_142613.1 coordinate 6,679,538, forward strand.
TGCTTAAATGCCCTTGTATAGTGGTCATAAGAGAACAAAGTGCATGTTAAAGGGAAACCGTTTCTGGATACACACTGCATGTGTTGCATGTACAGTTTCTGTGTTGGTTTTTCTACTTCTTAATTTTTTCTTTATATCTAATATATTCATTGCTCAGCTAACTAAATAAGGATCTGTACCCCATAAAGCAACTAAAACAGAAAATATCAAAATTTTCTTTTGAAGAAACAAAAATTGGAATTTATGCAGAATTTATTTAGCTTTTCTGATCCACAGATCAGAAGTGTGGAGATGGGAGTTCTTTTTGACTCTTCCCACAAAGATGGGAACCAGTACATTCACATTGCCTGGCATCGAGTTCATATATGAACAAGAGAGGCCCGGAAATGTTTTTTGGCCTGTGCTGCTATGGCAACACTACAGTATGTCTTCTCACCTGAAGCATGACTGTGTACTGAGATGCTTCAGACCTTGTGCTTTTCAGCACATAAGCTTTTTGTAAGGAAAATACCAGCTGAGAAATCCCTAGCAAACAAAAGTTAAGCTCTCTGCAGCTTATTCCCCTATTGCAAGAATTTGATCAAATTCAAATTTTGTTTTGCTGCGGTGTTTTATTTTCTTGTAATCTTTACAGAGGAGTGATTAAACCTTTTTACCAATATACTGCATAGTGTAACAAAACTGGAAAAGTGACACCTTACAATTTCTTACATAGCGTGTAACCGAGTCTTATTAATTTTATTACAAAGAAATCTCAACAGCACACTTTCTTTAAATCTACTTGGTTAATTCTGCCTAATTTAGTTCCTTTGGGATTTTAATAAATGCAACAACAATTTCAAAGGTCCTGCAGTGTATCTAATCTTATAGATTCTGATAAGACAGGAGTTACAAGCTTAAAAGTAGTGTCGTTTCAGATATGGTCCCTTATCACACTACCTAAGACGTTTCTGACTAGAATGGTATACATGTTCGTCTATGGCCAGCACAGAGTCATAACATGTATCCTATTCAGCCAATTAAAAGACACCTTGGAGAATGTCATCTCATTAAGATTCAGCATGTCCCATTTTAATGGGAGCGAAAACAGAACCATATTTTAATATTTAAAGTTCTAACCTAATTCTAGCATACAAAAGTAATATCAACTGCAATTTCATCAAATAACATGAATATATTAAATAAAATAGAATTAGCAAGTAGGAAAATAAATATCAATAATATAACAAACTGCTTTTAAATAGTCATTTCATATTCCTTACAATCTACACAGATGCCCAGTTACATAGGAATTCACCTCTGCTCTTTATTATGAGTACAGAGAAGCTATTAATATCTGTCCTTGGAAATCATTTGGTCCATTGGGTACTCTACAATTACACATTGCACACTTAAGTTAATATGGGTTCTTTCTGGCAAAATCTGGTAACATCTTTTGTAGTTATATTGATGTAATTCAAAGTAATACAGTTTCCTGTGTCAAACTTCAATATAGAATACTTTACAGGAACTATAGTACCAAACATTCAGCTTGTATGTTATTAAAACATGAATACCTCCAGATATGCGTTTGGAATATTTCTTCATGCCAAGGAAACAACTCACTTTGATTTTTATTTTAATATTATGTGCGTGGGATATAGTGAACCCATGACACCAAAGATTGTTGCTTCTGGCTCCAGTGGGATGCTATTTACTGTGACACAGGAGGGCAAGAGACAGGAAACTGCATTAACCAAGGCTGGAGGAGAGAGTTTTTCATTGAAGTAAATTTGAACAAACAGGGAGCGACTACAATGGCTGATTGATCAGTGACTTAGGAGAACGGTGGTATGCAAATGAGATGTCCCTGATATTTCTCTGTTTAAACAAAGTGTTACCAAGTACTCTTGTGAAATCTAGCTCACTTTTTAAATGTAATCATAATTTATAAAATAGGATCTCTGCTGGTCCTTTAGTCAAAATCACATGCAGTCCAATTTCACGTTTCTTTAAATTTGTTTTCTTTTACTTTGAGTAATGATTCAAACAGAAAGCAACTAATCACAATGGTTTTTCCAAGGTTATAGATTGCTGGGCTTCAGAGATAAAAATAATGCTTTGGATCTGATATGGGAAATTCTGTAAATTAATAATTTCAGGTTTTTTTAAGCATCATAAGTTGGCATCATTACCCTGTAAAGCATGAACTCCATATGCATGTAAGCCTTTACTATGAGTTAGCACATTTTCATACTGATAACGTCTGATATGAACTTTATGATAACTGCATGTGATTTTTACTTAAGTGAGATCGGATATCATTTTTTACTTTGGTAAAAGTTCAGAATCTTACACACCCCATGGAAGAGCAGGTGTTGCAGTGCATGTGTGACCATTACGAGCTGTCATCTGCAGAACGCTTCTTAGAAAAGAGAGTGGAGGGCTCCCTGCGCAGGTTGGGCTGCATCTTGAACACATGGGGCCCAATGGGCCAGCGCCAGTTGCCGCGGCCTTCGGCCCCAGCAGGAGAGGACAAGGAGGAGGAAGAGGGGCAGGGCTTGCTCTGCAGCAGCTGAAACAGCATGGCCATCTCGGGACCTAGCCTCGAAACCAGGCTGCTCCTGACCAGGCTGACCGTTTCATCGTCGCACTCCATCAGGCTCTGCAGGAGCTTGCTGTAGTATCTGCCGGGACAGGTGTTGGAATTGTTAGAACCGAGAAAGCTACAGATCAACAGGCAGGACCTCAGGCTAGAGTCCTTCCTGCGAGAGTGTTGCATGTGAATCGATACAACAGAAGCAGTTTCAGGGAACAGAATAGTAATGCCTTGTTTAGAATATTGTGTATAACTGTGGTCACCATGTTATAGAAATGATAATGCTGCTCCAGAATCCGTTCTGAAAAGAGCAACCAGATACATTCCCTGCACTATCAGGACAGAGGATGAAGAATCTAAACCTGTTTTTGTCTTGATGGGAGACAATGTCAAGGGGACCTGATGCAAGTATTCAAAAATCCTCAAAGGCAGTGACAAAGTCAACCCAGAAGACCTCTTCAAAATGAACAGTTCTATTTAAAAAGGGGTTATGGGACTATGGAACAAGCTACCATCCATGTTGGAGCTGCTGCTTTGGCATCATTCAAGAAACAGCTGGATGTGATCATGGGTTCAGTTAAATACTGCCTAATGCACTAGATGGGTGGAATGGCCTCCTCTCGTTCGTAACCCTTCTTATGTTTTCATGTTCAGAGCTCACTTCCTAATGCACTGCTCTCCCAGCATGCCTCAGACAATGTGAGCTAGAACTAAGGTCTCCACAACACACTAGAGGATCAAGGCACCGAAAAGTAAGCAATACACCAAGGCACCATCACATAAGCTCAGTCTAGTCTGGTTCTGGTAATTGTGCAATGATGCACTTAAACTACAATCAGGAAGCCAGATGTACCTGTTGGGAAAGTGGCTGGGCAGTTGGGCCACCTCACTGATGGCATCGGGGTTCAGCTTGGCCACCCCACAAATGTCCAGCTTGCTGTAGCATTCCTCCTGCACCTCGGAGATCATTCTCTGGAAGGTGGAGCAGCGCCGGATGGTGAGGAAGACCTTGGAGGTGATGCCATTGGCAATGCACTTCAGGCTCTCCTTCACGAAGACCTTGCCCTGTCGGACAGCAGACCTCGGTTACAGCAAGGCTACTTGGCCCAGTTCACCCAACAACCACCATTCCCATCGCCCAACCTCTCACTGATGAAGGCGCATTCAATCACCTGTTAGCAAGCAAATTGGCTGCCCAGTTTAACATTTCAGCACAAACTGAGTGACCACTAGTACTTCACATACAAGCACATGTCTAGTGTTTTAGCCGCATGTGAAAATATTCCACAGTTTTATACCATGCATTATGCAGATCTTAAGTAATTCAGATCTTGTAGTTCAAAAGTGACTAGGATTGGAAACAAAGTCTGGAAATTTGAGCTCGTTCTGCATCTACTCAAATCCTCATGGAAAAAAAGACTTGAAAGCTGCTTTGTCTCACAATGGCCGATTTGTCTATTGTTTTGTTTGATTGGAAACGGGATAAGTACAATTTATTCTTGCAGAGGTTCAGCTACTGTAGATTGAGCAGAAAAGCTGCCAGTTTAGCTGGTTACAGTGTGGAAGAGTTTTAGTGCATCTTTACCTGAGTGTCAAATTTAGCAGCACTGTATAGAAAGGACTTGCAGATGTCATGCATGCCATCTGTATCGCAGGTGGAGTTCTCCAGGCAGGCAAAGGCCCCACAGCCCACCTGCAGGGCGCTGTTCAGACACCGGGCCACATCCGCTGCACAGAGACACAGGGACATGTCACAAGGATGAAAGAGCTCTATGATACGACAACATCTATGAGACTGTACTGAAACATGAATACAATTCTGAAACTTGGACCTTTGCATCTCGTATTGCTTTCCCATGGTAAAAATAAATCCTAAAATTGGAACTCATCTAGATTTTATGTAGAACTGAAGATTGTGTTCCTTACAGATATGCTCGCACAGTCCTTAGCAGGAGAAAAGACCCTGCAGGATCATTTTTCTGCTGGCATTTAGTTTTGGCCAAGAATTGTTGTTTCAATTACATTCACGTGTGACAAGACAATAACCTACTACTTGCCAGGCAGTTTTCAGAATTCATTATTACAGTTAGTAAATGGCACCGTTGGATGTCATAGTCCTCTCACTGTTATTTCTTGGCAAACTGTGGTGTTTTAGCAATCTTTTGCTTAGTATGCATACTTTATTAAGCAATTTTCCACAAACGTTGTTACAACAGGAACGTATCATAAGTAGAGCATAATCAGAGCAAGAGCAAATTAAGAACCTGAATGTCTCTAGTGTAATGCCTGAGTATCAGTGTGGTTATGGAAGTCTTCCATTCATCTCCAGGTCTGGTCCCTTAAGACATGCAGTAGTAGTGAGAACAGACATTTCACCACAAGTCAGAATGTAAGAGTGCAGTCAATTTCAGGACATTATCTGATGAATTAAATGGACCACAGTGGTTATGAGCTTAACTTAATCTTGGTCCTTTATCAGTGGTCTATAAGCCTGCAAAACAGCCTGTTCATTCTTGTGTAGTGTATTCTACTGAAGGATATCCATTAGCAAGTACACCAAGTTTCATCCACCTAGCTGAGGTCCTTGTGCAGTATTCTGGCGCAGGTTGATATGCTGGCTGCTCTATCAACTGTCTAATGTAGCTCAGTGACATCATCAGAGATTTAATACTGCCCCCCCCCCCTTCACCTAACCTTGCTGCATTATCATTATAGTTTAAAAAGGCATGAAAATAAAGCCTTTTTACAATAGTACAAGTCTTTCTTGGATTAAAAAACACAATCCTTGGCAGGGTCTTGAAAGAGAAGGTTGTTCAAGGTATAGACCTCTATTGTGCGACACTGGAAAGCACGTCTGTGGTATAAAGACACATTATGCTCAATGAAACATAAATAAAACCTGGCTGACTAACCCCAATAATGGATGCTAATGACTTGATGTGTGCTGACTAGCCCAGCAGGTTTGGGTTCAGGACAGACATAAGCTTCCAGTGGAATCAATAGACAATGACGCTTATTGTTTCACTGTTGGTTTGCAGCCATTGAAATGGCTGTGCAGTGCAATTCATGCCATCAGCATTTATGGTCTTGGTTTTAAGCTACTGTGCACGTCGTTCATTTATCCTACACATCTTGATGTTGATCATTCTAATAGGAAAGGAAAGGCAGGAAACGTTATGAACAAGGAGGAGGGATTTCCTCCTATCAAACCCATTTAAGACCTCCAGAGCTCCAGTGTTTTCACACCAATTATGTTTATGTTGCCTTAGCAACATTGAACACTGTGCAGTTAAGACAGGTAATTGTGAATTAATCATGGATCGACCTTCCATCACATAATTGTCCTGTTGCTAAAGATGAATTAAATAATATTAGCAAATGACTTGAACTGAAGCATTAAGGCCACCTGTCTCTGCTACACACAATGTAGCTTGATGCATTTACATCCAATCTGCACCTATGGATTCCAAGCAATACATATGGAGCCTTTGTCTATTAGAAACACATGCATTAAGGTTGTAAAAGGATGAAAAGAAGTAGTCAATTGTATCTGTTCACATGGCCTTAACACGGGGTTGGTGTGCCATTTGTGTTAATATTGAGGGTGAGACAAACATTGGTGCATTGGTTGTGCATTCCCCTTGCCAGTCAACAGAAAACCAATCCACACACTGCTACACTCATGCATGGCAACCTTTGTGATCTGGGCCTAGATTAAATCAATGTACCTTGCATAAAGTGCTAAACTCACAGCTGAATGCCAGTTTTTTATTTGATGGGTGCATCAAGGTACCAGTAGAACCTAGCAGAGCAGAAAGCCAATGACACGCATATGAAAATAGGGACTTGAGGGTGGGATGGAACTTTGATTTTTTAATTTGGACTCTTCTGTACTGATAGTCTCTGCTAATTTAAGACCCATGTCTGTGATGTACTGTAGTTTGAGGTCAATGAGGACTCGAATTGCATAAACAAGGGCTAGATGTTAATCAACCTGCCTTTCTGTATGGGAAATATCCACTTTACAAAACCCCTGTCTGTAATTCTAAAATACCGACTTTCACTTTTTGTTGGGTAACAGTTCAGATGAGAGGTTGTTAATTATATATGAAAACCATTTATGACCTTTTGTATATTAGCAGAACTTCAGTGTAATGGTAACATGGTAGGACTGTAATGTTTGATTAAATAGCTAGATTGTCATATTTAAGGCTTGTTAACTATTTCATCTGCCACCTGTAAATCATACTTTTAAAAATGCTCAGCATTATTAGTGGGGTCTATAGTTGTGCCCCCTTCACTTTTAAATCTGCTGCCATGTTTCATCATTTATATTGCCATGTGCTGTTCTTCATAACTGTATACATGGGTACGAAACAGACCACAATACCAACGGTCTGTCAACAGTTCAAGCAGTTCCTGGCATTCAAGCACCTACCCTCACAGCTGTAGCTGAAGAGCCAGAAAATAAATCGTATAAATGTATTAAACATGGCAGAGCGACCGTATTGTGAAATCCAGATGTGATAAATGCACGTCTAGTGCAGGCTCCTGATGTCTCAGTATTGATTGAGCTGTAGGGTTTGCCATTTGGAAGTGATTAGAGCAGTGCGTGAGCCGGGTTGGACTTTTTTCTCGTTTCCAGGATTTACAGGAATGGAGCTTTCCCATTGCGATAGGCAGGCTGAAGCATGGAACCGGGACATGTTCTCAGAGCAGCGACGTACTGTAAGACAGGAAGTTCTGCAAATACTGTGTGGGGTTTCACGGCTGGTTAAAGAAACGACATGCCAAACACCGCCAATCTGGCTGCATCCCAAATGTTGCGTATCGTCGCCTTTTGGAATTGAGCTTGTAAAGCATAAACACTTTCTTTTGGTTATCAAGCTTTTTTCAATGAAATCTTTAAGAGGGCATCAGAGTGAAAATGAGACCTGAAGCAGACACTCATACAAGACGGGTAGAATTTCCACTTTTATAAAGTTTATTTGTTAAATATATGGGCTTGAGATATAGTAGGAGTCACGTTGCGTGACCGTATTGCTTTGAGCAGCTGTTGACGGGATTTTCAGTTCATTAAGCTACGGTAGCAACCTTAAAGTTGTATATGCTCTCCTACAGTTAGTAACCTGCGATCAATAATGCTGTTACCTTATTGGCTAAAATATCGTTATCTCTGTTTGCCGATCTGCTATGTACTGTATATTGTCATATGGACTTCGCATTTAAAAGCCACGTCAAAAGGCATCTTTAAATGTGCATCTTAAGTTTTACCAATCAGTTCCGTTTAATAATCAAACAACATTTTGTTGGGTACTCGATGAATACAAAAAAATCCTTGCGCTTGTTTAGAAACGGTTGTACCCACAAAAACAGTTTGAATTTATTGTCTGCAGCTGGTCTTCCATCCAGTTTCATATTTAGTGAATTGGCAGCCCTCTGTCGACGCTCGCTGGCTCTGGGCGCGCTCTTCCCGAGACCGGCGGCAGCACCAGAACACTGGCAAGCCGCAGTGTGTTCTGCTACACGAGCACAAAGGAGGGAAGATGGGCACACGTCCCCTTCAATTCATCGGTTAATCAGACTATGGGGTCGAGAAAGGACACGAACTAGCATAAAATAAGTCTTGGATAATAAGGCGGTTGGATAATCTAGTTGCATTAAAAAAAAGTTTCTTGCAATAAGATTGCTTAAGTAGAAGTGTTTTAATCGTCCTAACCCATCACTGCTTCGGCAAGCGTTGCATCATTTTTCTAACCATCTACATTTTGTAAACTCTTCATTCTTAAAAATTGGTAGATGATTATAACTGTATAACCAGACTTCGAACTTTCCGTAAACGACTTTTAATATATATATATACACAACATTAATGGCATATACTGTTTTTTTGTAATAGCAGTGAACAAAGACCACTATTGTTGGATAATAAACATTGAAGTAATGAGGGCATCTTCGGCTCCTCTTACTCCCTGGATCAGGTTGTCCCTCATGAGCACAGCTGCACCTACGGTAGGTGCTTAATGGAGCCCATCAACGTTACTGCTGGCTCTTCATCTATTAGTAGGGTGGAGTTTAAAAGCACTTGTCTCAAGATGCCAGCTAAGGTTTTGCAGACTTATCCTCTAATCAGCAGGCAACCGATTGACACAATCGTCTTCCAGCTTCTCTGCTATTCCGAGCTGAAGCATCAGTTTCGTGTATACTGTAGATATTGGAGAAACTGTGGCCCCAGACTGTCCAAATCAACAATGCAGCTGCTGGCGCTGTCGGGGAAGTTTGAAAACTCTCAGTAACTCACTACATAAAAATCTTAAAAGCCCGCGGTTTAACCTAGTAAAACCCTCCGTATTAATTTCTCACAGACGATATTTGTATTAGGGCTATGGACCTCCTCCAGTTTTGCGAGTACTTATTCACTTTGAAGGCGCACGCTAGCACCAACACAGCGAACTTTCATATTTTGCAGACAACACTTGAAAATTACATCGATGTAATTTAAATTTAAAATAACACACAGGAAAGTGCAGCGACTTACATGGACTATGAGTGGAAACCCGCGTTCTCCGTGGTGAGAATGACTCGTTCTGGTCCAGTTCATAAGCAGAGGTAAGGAGCACAAGAAGTAGCAGAATTCCCGTCTTGCGAAGCATTGTTTCTGAAGTGCGTGAAACTATGTTTAGAAGAGTAGTCTTGTTCAAAATGACAAAGATTTCTTCTTCTCCTTGTAACTCTGTCGGGTTGCTCTGTCTGTCGCTTTCTTTAACACACAGCAACCTTGTTCCTTCTGCGTGCTGGAATAAACCACAAGCTGCAGTTTATATAGGCATTCTCCTTCAGCGATAATGTCCTGCACATCACGAGTACCTCAGGTCGGTCCAATCAGCTCACAGCATTTCACAACCCTCTCCATTCACAAACTCCCGTGACGGCTTTTACTGGCTTCGATATTTTCCACTAAATTAAACTGCCTTTGAGGAACTTACAAAAATCTTTTGTAAAGAAAATTATTCTTTTGGAAATCCAATATAACTTGTCAATAGCAAGTTCATTTAATATCCTCTTAGGAATACTGTATGTCCCTTGTGCGCATTTCAGCGGCATAGTTCTAAAATATTAGAAATAATGTTTAGTTTCACTCTCTGTACTGTAACTTGCGTTTTTTTATCATCAACTCTCTTTTGGTCGCCAGAAAATGAAGGAAATGATTTATTGATGGAATACTGCATAGTTTCATTAACACGCGAGAAAGTGCAGGTTTCTGAACAATGTGTTTTAATTGCACTGCGCCTGAATGTGAATCCATATTGATTTATCCATAACCCAGTTCCAACATGAATTACGATTAAGCAGCCTATATCTAAAAGGTAGCTCGGTATGTTGGCGACATATTAAATAGCTTTTTTGAAATGACTGGTTACACGTCTTTTATTTTTTCTCTCTGTTATTATTTTCAGTAAACGTTACTAGACCATGCAGTTGCGCATCTAGGCTGAGGTGCTCCAATAATACCACACAAACTACCATTGAAAGAAGTTATGAAAATAACTACAGTATATTGAATATAACATGATGAGAGAACAGAGCATGCGGCAGGCTGAACTGTGAACAAGTTATTCTTCATTGCAATTTAGGTTTACATCAATTATTGCATTATTGTTTACCACCCTAAAGACTGTTCTCTTGTTTGTGAAATGTTATATATTTAAATACTCAAATACCACGAAAACTGCGATTTTTTTAATACCAAGTTCAATTTGACTTTCCCACTTTGAAAGTTTTGCTGCTACGTGCAGTCTTTTCCTCTAAAAGAGCGAAACACATGATGAACATAAAGTTGGCGAACCCGGATTAGACATAAAAAATCTTTTCAGTTTTACCTCATATGGAACTAATAAGTTGTATTTTCCTTTAACATTTTTTCACTAAACTGAAACCATAATATCATAATATACCATAATATATCGACTGAATCTGCATTGCAGTTGAATCCTTCAAGCATTTAATTTGGGGGGTATCGATTATCTATTCCTAAAAACAACCGCTTTCGTTAAACTTTCAGGTGAGTAGAAATTAGGAAAAATGTGCGGGGAGGGGGAGAGTTAAAATTGCTTAGGTTTACTAATGTATCCAAAAGAGTACGATTAATTTCAGATTTCACCTTACACTCTGATGAACTTCTACCGTTGTTATTTAACTAGCAAGCAGCGGTGTGATGTAGTGACACTGACTGACATTTTTTCTGCTACCTCTTTAATCCGAGCAGTCGTTAGCCTGGGCTCGATAAACCGCCCCACTGCGCGACCGAGAACGTTTGCTAACTAACCGAACCTGATGACTTTACTTTCGTTTTATCGATCTCGGCAGGCGGCACGGGTGTGCTGTTTCCTCATTATTGGTGTTTAAATTCCACAAGGGTCTACGTGTAGTCCTTAAACTTTTAAAAACGTGAAAGCTTACAGAGTTCATATTCAAATATTTAGCGATCTGTGTTATTTTGAAAATGTCTTGGACGGATAATGACACAAATTATTCAAATCTCCTTCTGGGTTTTATCTCTTTGGCATTTACATCACATACAAATATTCATGAGACCTTTTGTTGTCACGAGAGAGGATTTGTTTCACTCCGAGATAAACCGGACGATTATTGACTTAAATGATGTATAGGAAACCCCATAGTTGATTTTTCTTCTTAATGCCAACAAGATACGAGCAAACCATACGCACACTCTGCGGAGTGGTCATGAAGTGGCTACGCAAATATGTTTTAAATTTTTACGTTTAATGACTCGGGTATCAGTTCCGCCTATCTAATAAAAACAGTTTCTGCTTTCTGTCTAGGCAAATTCAGCTAAACGTGTATAAAGGTATTTCGATTAGTCTGCGGAAAAATAAACGTTAATGACTGGCATAATAAGGGAACGTAAAAGCACTAGTGGATCTACAAATCTACAAGATATGCTAACAGAACTGTTACTGTTGAAGAACTACCACCTATTGTCAAAGAATGGGCTTGGTAATACCTTCATCATTACGTTTTAACGCTAGGTTTGAGTCTGCTTTTAATCGAAGAGTGGTTAACCCTGTGGACAGGCAATATGTAAACGAATCTCATAGTGGTTGATTGTGTTTCAGGTGATTTACCGATTAGGACTGGAAAAAGCTGTCATTTTCTTTCAAGGCAGCGTTGAGATTTTAGACCCCCAAGAACGCGCTTTTGCACTTGCAGTATTCCGCAGGCACCATCCGCAAAGCACGTGCTTCGCGGGTCTGTGCGCGGTCTGCAGGCACGTCGCTGCTGCTCGATCAAGACGCGCTCTGGTATGAATAAGGTGACCCCTGAAGTCCAGCGCGTAGGCGAACTGCAGTAGGGGCAGCGGTCAATACCGGAGCGCAGGTTTTCCCACAACGGTGACAAAGGAAAGGACGGCTATAAAAAGCAGATCGACACATAGATGTATACGAAAGATCTGAATATTAAATATTATCGACCCTGTAGCTTCCCTATCAGCCTTGTCTGACAGAACGACCTGCAGCAATTGATCGTTAAGGGCAGCTGCAGCAATAAATCATTACCGTGTCTCACCCCTTTCCCAGGAATCATTGCTGATGGATTACAACGGATTCGAAGAGTAAGGAAATGCAGGAGGCGTTTCGCGCTTTGTAGTTAACTGCAGCTACCACTACCAGCTTGTTCCACAGCTTTTACTCGTCGCCGTAATTACAATATTCCTTTACTTCGTGTTTACAGTGTCCAGAGGCAGACCAACAGGACATGCCAATAACCTGAGACCTGGAAGACACCAGGGCAGCTACCTTGACAATCTTTAATGTAGCCTCAGCAGTTGACTTATAGCTATGGGGGAGTGTGAAGAGGTGAGGTAGGCAGGAGGAGCGAAGGGGCGAAATTCTTATGAACATGTGCTGCAATCAGTGCGCACTTTGCAAAATAAGATCCTTATGGCCTGGTTAATGCTTCACACCTCCGTATTGCACATATGGGCAGATCTGCCAAGTGAGTGTGGAAAGGTGGGCCCCTTCTGCACAGGGGTTACTTATGGGGTCCCGTTCTTGAAAGAGCTGCTCATGAGACACAAATTGAACCAATTTTTACGTAATCCCCATGTTTGTGTATCACCTATGATTTGGATATTCTTACTTCAGAAGCAACACAGCCTTGCACAATAGCACTAAATTAACAACCACCTGGCCTCCCCACTAGATGAATTAAATATTTTGCTAACTTCATTATGGAATCAACCCGACGTAGTGTACATATTCTGCTTTAGTGAAGCAGAAATTGAGTGCTCTTTTGAAAGTTGTGAACAAGGTTCTTATTTGGTCTACCATGAAACCTGTGTCGACCGTGGTCTGACCAAGACCGTTTGAGGTGATCCATTTATCCCGTTTTGATTCTGTTGGTAACATGATGCCTACTCATTGGACTCCACGAGTCTGGTATGTTCAGAAAATTATTTACTTAGGAAATCATTTCTTAAATGAGAAGGTAAAAAAGCCCTTTCCAGTTTAAAGAGGAAACAATAGAAACCACAGCGCAGTCCGTTTTCAGTGAAATATGCTATCACCATAAAGAAATGTAAACTTGCTGTGTTGTCACTGTAAGACTGCTTTGTCTTGTAGTGCTGCGATTTATATCCTCCACCTCCATAATTAACATGATAAATTTCACAAGGCCTGTTCTTTCCTTGCTTCTCGTCACATTGGTACTGCATATCCATCGGTATCTTTCTGTTCAGGTTCAAAGTTGTACTACTTGTCAGTACCTGTCTTACTGGTTTCATGCTTGTGGGGAGCAGTAGTTAGGTATCTAGACTTCTTACTGGCAAGTTCAAATCCATGAACAGATCCTACTGTACTTTTATGCTTTAAACAAGGTACTCTTGAATGAGGTATCCAAGTTGTTCCAGGAAAATACCCAGCTGTGTACATACTATAGCTGTAAATATAAATCATTGTGGATAAATATGTCAGGTAGATAAAATAGTAATGTTAGTTGTTATCAGACTGGTACATTGACATTAAAGGCAGGTATGTAAAGGATTGTGAGCACAAACTGGACATTACATTGAGTTTTTCATTTATGTGGCGTAAAACAAATTGTAGAGCCATGCGATAAAACTTCAATGAGACATAAATTGGTGTGCAAATGTTCAGTGTACTGATCAGGTCAAGACACATCCTGCATGGTACTGTACAAAGAGCTGGAAGCAGAGCTCAGTTACTTAAAAACACTGGAAGAGAGGAAAAGGGATGGATCATCATCCTAAAATATGACTTCTTTCATCTTTATGATGATGGGCATGAGAGAGCGCTTTTGGCTGTTTCGAGTTGATATACAACCTGATTGCCAGGCAAAAAGCAGGGTAAAAACAAATGCCACCAGCATCTTGTTCTGTTTAACAATGCAAAACAGTGAAACAACTTAATAGCTTGGTTTTTATGCTTTGTTTTTTATTTAGCCACTGTTTAGTGGAAAATTCTTCCAGGGCATGCCCCCCTCCCAAACACACACAAACACATTCACACACTGTCTCCCTCACCCAGGAATATTTTTCCATTCTAATGGTGCTGTTTTATATTTCGTATTCGACATAAGTGCTCTGTTATCTTGATGAGGTTTCATTCTGGTGTAAACCGCTGCAGTGTGAATTACAGCACCTCAAAGTCTGGTAGTTAAGACGATTTGCATGCAGATATGGCCTATATTTCTATATTACAAAAAATCTTTTTTAAGTTTCTTTGCAAATTTGTCCTATACAAAACTAATATTAAAAACAAACCGCAACATTTCTTGGAAGTCTGTTCTGGGTCGTTATCTCCTTGGACAAAGTCAAATTGTGCCCAAGCAGCTTTTGACCAGATGGGAAAGCATGAAGGGTGAAAATGCAGCAGTACTTACACTCATCCAGAATTCCATATGTCTTGTGAAGAAGAACCAGCACCAGACTTGATAGATCCCGTATATGTTACCATTTGTGGCTATGTGTCCCAACCCTCTTAATACTTAAAATAAGCACATGTGTGCAATGCTAAAGCCCTAAAAGTAGGCCATAAATATCTCAGCTTTTATCCGTGGTTTGACTTCACGTCCACAAAAAATCAGAAATGCCCTAATCTATCACCATCTCAAAGCACAGCCCGATTGGTGAGATCTATCTGTTTATATGGACTGCCTGGTTTTCATTTTAACTTTCACTCTGTATGATGTTGTCTGTCTCATAATGGGGAAATGGTGATTATCTCTCCACTTCGAATGAGGCAGACGCAAGGCATATTTCTGGTTCTGTTTGAAGTGCCTGAGGTAGTAGGGAATGGGACACCTGCTTGTTAGTCATGTTCATCTAATTTCCATGACCTCAGAGATAGCTTTATAAATTGCTGATATCACACAAAGCCTTGCAGAAATATTCCCCCTTGACAGAAATATATATATGAAATGATATATATAATTGACCTATATAATTGTTTTCAAATGAACATTTGTATTAAAAACTGTAATGATTAAAATGAACGGTTTTGTATACAGGCCACTTGTCAATGTGGCTTAGGCCTTGTGCTTCATGTCACTGTCCAGATGAAGTAAAAAAATCTACATTTCAGTTGTTTTGACAAAAAAGTTTGAGTCTTGTATACTCTAAAACCCTGTGTTTCATGATTGCAACTCATCGCATTTAAGACATAAGATGAGTCCAATACCTGTAGGTCTCTTTTTTACCACTCAACCATTTAGGCTAGGGACCATGATGTAGTTGATGTATGAATAAAAACCTTCCATTTCAGACAAAGAACTTTGCAAATCTTTCAAACTCACTGTTGTGCTGTATACTATATATACCTTACCAGTTACCTGCTTTCCCAGAGTCAAAATCATATGCAACTGCTAAGTTTATTTTTTTAATCACATTTATTTACATACTAACATAATTTTTTAGGTTTATTGGTGTGGAATTGATTGCATGCATTCATGTCATGATTACAGTCTCAGACAGCAAAAAAAAATTGGAAACTTTTAAAGGGATAGAATACTTTTGCAAGGCACTGTGCTTGGGTATAACATTGTATGTTTTATCAGAACGTTGTTCTCATTATTGCTAATCAGTTTTCATGATGCGCTACTTAAATTATTTGATTTGCTCAGTTATGCAACAGTTTGCAATTCTTTTTTATGGAACATTAATGAGTAGTATTAGTGATTATAATTGTATAATGGTATCTACTGTATATAGCATCGCTGTTGAAATGAGCATGGGCAAAATCATTTGTGCTTATTAAAATAATAGTTGCATTACCTAATTCTCTAAAAAGGTGCAACGTTTTGACTCCTCCCCACATTAAGCAAAGTTTTCTGACCATGAATAGAACTATTTTTACTGTTAGATTTTTGCACTTATCTAATATAACTTAAATAATACTGGTTGTGATGCCCACATGTTGGAATGCATGTAAGATTTCCAAGCATGCACATTTTTTTGCCCATACCTAATCAAATTGTACTGTACTAACATTCCAGACTTGAGAACAGTATAGTGCATTGGTCAAATTTATTCAGCAAACCTTCTGTGCCATTTCCACACTTTAAATCACATTATCTTCATATAAGGGCAATGGAGCAAAGTGTCAACAGCAATATGATTCATCTGATTTCTCCGAGTTTAAATGTCAGTTTATGATGGAATTCCACCTTTGCTATGGCAAGATTAGAAAGTCTGTTTCTTTTAATACAGCCAAAGATTAATTTGAAGCCTTAGCTTAACCATAAGAATAATTTGCTTTTAGCTCGGGTAAAGATCTGTTATCCAGGATCATGAATCTGAGTCTGGGCCATGTTACTAGCCAACCTGTGACTGGAATTTGAGTCTGGACCATGTTACTAGCAAACTGTGACTGGATTTTGAGCCTGGGTCACGTCACTAACCAACTGTGACTGGGACCCGAGTTACAGTCACTAGCCAACTGTAACTGGTATTTGAGTCTAAGTCATGTCACTAACCAAATGTAACTGGGATTTGAGTCTGATTTATGTCACTGGACAACTGTGACTGGTATTTGAGTCTGGGTGAGCTGGGGTTAGTCGATATATGTTCTCTTACCTCCCAGTGAAACAGCAGCCCCTGTGACTTTTCAGGGTCCTTCCAGAACTGTAATTCACTCCTAGTACAGGGGGAGCAGTGCTCTGCTATTGTCATTCTACCCTGGGTTCTTTAATAACTTGATCATTTAGTTTGAATCAAATGTTTACTTGATCTATAGTAGCCTTCCAGGAGGAGGAGTGAACATCACTTGCCTATAGGGTCTCAGTAATATCAAACGTACAACACCTATTAAATAGGTGTTCATTTTATACATGTTGTGGTGCTATAATGCCTAAAGATTGTATCCTTGAATGCATCAGGAAAAAACCTTCCAATCTCCACTTGGCAGTTAATCCCATCTAGGAACAACATGTCAGTGTCAGTTACAATTCCTACAAATATTCCTCCTAAGCAGATCAGTAAAACCGTTCTGGGCAACTAAATTGTTTTGTAAAAAAGGTATGCTGACATAAACTTTCCTGCTTTAAAAGATTATATCTAGACATTGAGGTTTCCTTCTTGCAGTTTGTGAGAACGATGTAAACTAATTGAAGTACTCAGTAACTTGCCTCCAAATCTTGAGACATGAATTTGAATCCATCTTGGCAGTTGCATCGAACACACCAGCAGGAATGAACCCGTGTTCCATTATGGGAATTGTCGTCATTCCACACACATGGGGAGCAACCATAATTCCCAGTATAAGCCTACCACAGTAACAATTTTCTTTTAGCAAGTGCTCTCCTTGTCAAATGTTCTAGATTGAACTTAAATTTAAAAAAGAACACAGTGCGGTAGTATTCAACTGTGACAGAGAGCAATTTATTTGACATAATTATCTAATTTCAGAGAAAAATGAAGTTTTGTTCATTTTGGAACTTGGGAAATTGTGTTACCATCAGTGAGTGTCTCTTTTCATCCACAGTCGTAGTGTAAATTGAATATCGGAATAAGCTCACTTTCTTTAACACCCATTTCTAATGGAATCCCGTTGTGCTTATACTGTATGTGTTTGCATGTAAATATGGACACACTGCAAGAATTTCTAGTTAACATGACATGCTCTGTTGAACACTGTATTATTACATGCTGAATTTGAAGGGCTCATAGTGTCTCAGCCAACATGATACATTCAGGTAGAAAAATCACTCTTTATTTTGCTGAGTGTGGTATAATTAAGATGAGTCTCACAATTTGTTGGAAATTATCAACAAAGCATATTATAGGAATATTTCTGGAGTCAGGATATTAAAGTTGGTTTTGTTATAATAGGAGTACATATTTTTCAGTGAAGGTTTTAGAGTTTACTTATGCAGCTCTTCCAAAATTCATTTTTGACTTGATTTTATCTTAGTTATATCAAACATCAAACTTAGTTATATTAGATGGTGGCACATGGTGGCTGATCATGCCACAGTTTAGGGTTTTTTTAGATGAGCACATGGTTACCTGAATTTTTTCTCCTTCAGGACTCCAAGCAGGGCTGCAGACTGTCAGATTGGGGACATATGGGATCATATGCATTTTTTAGCTATACGAGTTAACAGCTGTGCAGAGTTTGCATGTTCTTCCCTAGTTTGCATAGGTTTCCATGTGTTCCAATTTCCTCCTACAGTCCAAAGACATACTAGTAGGTTAAGTGGTTTCTGAGAACATTGACCCGTGTGTGCGTGTCTGCATGTCTGCGCGTTTGTGCCTGTGCTTGGCATTCCGTCCAGAGTGTATCCTGACTTGCACCCGTTGCTTGCTGGGATAGGCTCCGTCTCCCTGACCCTGTATCCGATGAAGTGGTGAGAAAAGGGATGGATAAGCTGACAATATAGAGCTGAAGCAGTTCAAGTAGGAGCTGCGTCAGCATATGTAGGCTGCAAAGGAACAAGTAAAGGTTTATTCCATGCTGAAAAGAGAAGAAAAGAAACACAACTGTGTCTAGAAGGTTACACAGCTGAAATATTGTGTTTCTTTTTAGCATGGAATAAATGTTTACCTGTTCCTTTGCATCATATAGAGGTTCTTTATATGCCATAAGTAGGATTTTAATTGAGCAGAACGTCTATTGAGGTGTGGCAATACAGGAGTGGTACATTCACATTTATTCATCCTTGTTAAAATTCTTGCAGTGCATGTTGATATTCTCCTTTCTTGCTTGAGGGGACACAAACTGGCTCGGCGTTGACTTCATGGTGCATAATGGGCACAAGAGAGCAAGGATTCTACAGATCTGCCTTTAACATGGGTGCCGCTGTTAAGCTTGTAATCAGTATTTGTACACTCACAGGTGATAATAAACACTTCTAAAAAAAAACAGAGGTGAAGGAATCTCATCAGATCAAAACTGGTGAGAGGAATGAGTTGTAATGTTGGTATAAGGCCACTAGAGGGACACACATCCTACTGTGTCCTGTGAAGGATGTACAGTACAGTATGAATCACAGGTGCTGGAAGGAACTGCTGATGGAGCTGAGATAACAACAGAAGAGATGATGAGCTCTGGTGTTATTATTTCTCATGAAGACATCTAGGCAATATTGTGGTTAAAGCCAAGATTTATTATAAAGTTGTCAGTTCCATTAAGTGTGATTAATAGTAGTAGCAGTGTTACATCCACCCATAGAGGATAATAATAATTGCTTACACTTACAGTACTGTATATAGTGCTTTTCTGGACACTCCACCTAAAATGCTTTACAGGTGATGGGGACTCCCCTCCACCACCACCAATGTGCAGCCCCACCTGGATAATGCGACAGCAGCCATAGTGCACCAGTATGCTCACCATACATCAGCTACAGTTATCAGTGAGGAGGAGAACAGAGTAATGAAACTAGTTCATAGATGGGGATTATTAGGAGTCCAAGACTGGTAAAGGCCAGGGGGAAATTTGGCCAGGATGCGTGGGTAACATCCCTACTCTTTTTGAGAAATGACCACTTCGGTTTTACGTCTCATCCAAAGGATAGCGCATTTTTACAGTATAGTGTCCCCATCACTATATAGTGTCATTAGGTCCCATACAGACCACAGGGTGAGCACCTTCTACTGGCCCCACTAACACCGCTACCAGCAACATCCTTAATTTTTCCCAGGAGGTCTCTCATCCAGGTCCTGGCCAGGCTCACACCTGCTAAGCTTCAGTGGGTTGCCAGATGTCATTACATCTACTTCAGGATGTACAGCTGGTTTGATGTAATAATGACTGGGCACCGATAGGTCAGTTCTTGTGATCTCCATGATGTTTTTACTATTTGTTGGAGAGGGTGAACCATGCTTTGTCTTTCATTTTCCAAGGAAGGGCAGTTCCACTTGCACTCTTCTGTCTTTTGTGTTTGCTTTGGGGAAAAAAGAGCCAGGTAATAACTCTTAATATTTGTATTATTTTCATTATTATTTAAAGTACGAGCCGCAGTAATTGTTTGAGTAATACTAGGAGAATTACAGTAAGAGTACTAGGCTGAGCACCACAGTAGATGATTTTGGATTGATTGACAGAATTATTTGCATTATTTTCACCTGATCTCCTCAGATGTCAAAAGCTAACCAAGGAAAGATTTGGTTAGTAAGGGGATGGAAGACCTCTGAGGAAAACCAGGCTGCTGCTTTAAGTGGTACTGGTGGACCAGAGGGGGCACTCATCTCTCTGAAGCAGAACCAATGCCCCAGTAAAACGGTAGAGAACACTGTGCTACAGGAGGCACTGCCCTTCAGATGAGGCCTTAAACTAAGGTCCTAACTCCTTGGTCATTAAAGAGCCCATAGCCCTTTGTGTAAGTGGATATCTACTGGATAAATTCCACTGTGAGCCTGCACAATCATGTCTTTAATTCAGCTGGTAATTGAGAAGTTATTCCTCACATCTGTACCTGATCTAACACTGTTGTGCCTCACCCAGGTGGAGGCTGCTCTTTTACAGTGATGCAGTGGGTCTCCTCCCGGTATATGTACTTGTGCTTTGGGGCATTTTGGATGGAATACAATAAATTATTATATCAAACATTTTGTGTAAGAACAGTGAAAAGATGTGTTTCAGTCAATGACATTCATCTCTTAAGCAAATCATCCATGACCTGACGTTTTAAATTGAACGCAAAAGTACAGGTTGTGCTAAAAGCCAGAGGAATCTTGACCTAGTGGGAGTGTTTTAGTCTGCTAATGAGCTCCGTTGGGTAATTAAAACATCAGAATGGAACAGAAATCAGAAGACCACATGGACCTGAAGTAAGGATTCTTGTTATATGACATATTGCTCCTGACAAGCGGAGGTAACATAACACATACGTTAGTGTGTATTTTTGGCAAACAAAGGCTCATTCAAGGTCCTGGCCGTGTGTTAAGAACGTCATATCAGAGGCTGCGCGGTGTCACTTACTGCCGCCAGTCCAGTTTTTCTCAGCAGCTGCCCTAACATACCCTGACACCACACCAGAGGAGTGACGCACACTCTGACACCAGACAGGGGCACAGGCTGGATGTGATGCTGAGCAGCCCAGGATGCCAGGTTCCCTGCTCCTTCCTGAGGTTCCACCAGGGCACTTTCCAGCACTTTGCTCTGAAATCCCAGTATCATCCAGTTTTCTGAATCCTGGCATATTTTGGCCTACTGTAGATACACATTAGCAAGGTGTTGTATTTTAATAAAAAAATAGAACAGGAGTTTTTATAAACACCTCTGTTTGCAGGTAATTGAGTCCAGCCATAAGGATCCAGGTTTAATTTGAGCTAAATTATTTGCTTAGGTATAAATATTAAAATATGGGATAGTAGACCCTACAGGTACTGTATGTTAAACACATTTTGATTTATACCCCTCCACATCATCCACCCATGATCGAAGATGTGTTTAAAAAAATGACCCATTTTGCACCCTGGGGGATTATGAAGTAACGCTCAACAAGGCACTATATGCCTAATGATGTCTTTTGCTAAATTATACTGATGATGAGAAGAGAGTAACAGTTTATGCTCTTGAGAAAAAGTCAGACTGTTCCCAAGTCACAGCCAGCAATAGGTCCAGTAGATTCATTCTCTTCTCATTCTGTTTACATAATAAAGAACCCCCCGGTTTCCTGTCTGGGCACTTTTCAAACCAATGTCCGATACAACACAATAATCACATAGTCTAATTAACACATTTGAAGTGCAAACTAAATATACTGAATCTGAGCTGTTTGCAATTTAATTCAGTTGACTAATTAGGAAGTTCATAATATTCTCAATGCATAGCAGCTTATTTTATTTCAGTTTCACAAAATGCAGGTTCTAAAGCAAAATTGGATTAAAGAAGCATCAAGGCAGGGTGCTCATTTGACTTTGCCAATCTGCCAATATGACGTTAACCATCATATTGCAGCTTCTAATTTAACAGCTTCTTCTAATTCAGAGTCGTGGGGAAGCCACAGTCTATCCTGGCAAACAACGGACACAATGCAGGGTACACCCAGGACGGAACACCACTCCATAAGTAGGCAGACAGACACGCACACCTTCACACCAACACCAACTTTCCCAGAAGCCAATTACAAGTATGTTTTTGCACGGTGGGAGAAAACCAGAGCACCTGGAAGAAAACCACCCAAACACAGGGAAAACATACAAACTCCGATGACGATGAACAATTTGTAATGCCCAACAAATGGTGCTAAATAACTCTACCCTGGCAGAAGATATAGGCATCTGGTATTTGAAGTCTGTTCCCCTATCTGGGTTAAAAGTGCATTGTAGAGAGTGCAATGTTAACTCGAAAAATGTAGTTTTTTTTCTGTGTCAGCAGTAGAATTTGTAGAAGAGCCTAGAGACTGTAAAATATGAAATGGGTCAAACTGCTGTGCAATGGGAGTCTTATCTGTTTTCCAGCCAGTCGTGGTGTTAGTAAATGTGCTTCCAGCCGGAGAGAGAGAGAGAAAGATGAATGTATTCAGTCTTCCGGCTAGGAAGCCCATACAGTAGTTCCATATCACAGGGCTTCGATTTGAGGATGATAGCTCTCCCATACGTTTGAACCCTTGAACGACTGTTACTTAAAAATTATTTATCTTTTAATGATTAAATGGGCTGTCGTGCAGCCAGCTTCTGCAAATGTGGCACCTTTTTCCACGAGGAAGATAAAGGAACCGTAGTAGCAGGCAGTCTGGTGCTAGGAGTACTCTGTGTGTGGAACTAGCTCCTGCACACTGTTCTCCAAGTCTGATCAGATAAACACCACAGGACTTTTATTAATGCTGAAATGATTGAACAGCCTTTTAAGTACTGATATGGGGAGTCAAAAGATAATAGCATAGCCATTCAGCACTGTCTTGGCTAGTGTGAATTTATTTTTTTCCTAGAGGGATAGAAACTTTCAGCTGCTTAGTTAAACTTTTCTGATCAGTAGTAGTTCTATGCAAAAAAAAAAAAAACATTTTGCAAGCCAGCACTTTCATATACCTTTGCCTGGACAGAAGTCACTTTCCTTCTTTGTGAATTTCGTTTTTGTCACATTGCAACTAGCATTTTCTATTCACCCTGACTTGCTGAAGGGCTGACTTGAGGGTGGTCCTTCTCTCAGCTTCTAAAATGCCGAGAGCTGTCAGGACCAGGTCTCTCCTTTCTGAGATTCAAAAGCAGAAAGTCTTAACTTTAAGACCTGATATGAGGCAAACAATCTCCTGCTTGTAACTGGCCAGCTGCTTCTAGGTTGAGTTTACAATTTGGGTAGTTTATCATTTCAGAATTGCTCTTTAATAGAATCTGACATTCTAGTGTCTGTCAAATGTATAGGCAAGGAATAGCTTAGCATAATAGGTTAATATCTAGATGCCCATAAAGTTATTTTGGAATTTGTCAGTAAGAGAAAGGGAGCAGTGATGAAAGCATGGCAAAGCACATATTGATAAACTCTATGTACAGTACAAGTAATCCCCTTCAGTATCCTTTTAAAAGATTAATAAATGAGAAGAAATATACATTTAAAAGTAAGAAACATAGAAAAGAGACCCTACTGTGTTTGCTCTTCTCCAGATATTATTTAGTATGGCCTTATGCTCAATATCCCAGGATGCCTGGCACACTAACACCCTAAAAAGATCTGGCACTGTTTTAAAAAAAATAAACAAGTCATGATGAAAAATGTGCTAAAATCATAGTAAAAATCAAGATTTATATATTTTTTCCTTTTCCATAACGTTTTAGCTTTGAGATCACAAATCAAGACCACCATTTAAAATTTAACTCCGAGCTAAGAACTTGTCTACAAAGATGGACGCCTGTTGCCAGTTCTTCCTAAGCAGTCTCAGCTGGAGTTAGTTCTTTATTAGCTGGCCTTTTCACTTTTTAAGTTTCCACGTCTTGTCATGCAGAGGTCGATCAAACGACCAGACAACCAAGCGAGTCCATTTATTTTCTGTTCTTCAAAAATGTTGAAAGCATTTTTACATGCAGAACGTTTTAGAGTATAATTATGCTGTCACTTTTGGACTGGGTTCAGTCTGCTGCACTGTGTGTGGGGCTCAGGCAGAAGGCAACGGGGGTGAGGAAGATGTAGTCGGTAGGAAGAGACCCAGATAGCTGCTGGGTAAACAGCAGTGACACTTTTAAAAGTAAAACATCACTGGTTGATGGAGAGGCAAAATGATCAGTTTGCGCTGCCCTTGCACATTACATCATCAGCCACCATAGAAGACACATGAAGGCAATGAAAGTCAGTCCGGTCTCCACCTCTGATCAGTGCGCTGTGTGGTCCTGGAGCTGATGAGCTCACTGGCCCAGAGTCCCTGTGTTTGCCTGTCTTGGGTTGTTTGACAGACACACAGCTGGCAGTGGTTGATCTTGTCATGTCATCCACGTCTTTTAGCTGGCTCCTCCATGTGGTTCACATTAACCATTCGCATACTGTATGTTTCTGTATGTTCAGCATTTATTGCTCACTCAGGGCTTTAATGGACCTTTTGGCAAAATCTAAGTTTCATACGGTTTTCTCGTAATGCTCCAAACATTGCCATGCAAGAGTCTTGGCACTATGCGGTTGGTGATTTGGCTAAGGTGGCATACTCCAGTCTCTGGCTTCCAGTAAGAGTGTGGTGAAGGAGAGAGAGAGAGAGTGTGAGACAGACACAGAGCCAGCCGAGAGAGTTGTTCTAGTGCATTTCATGTCTCAATCTGTGCAGTACTGCCCTGTTTCTGTGCAGGGGATGTATTTAATCATTATGCATTAAATCTATGTACGTTCTTTGACACCCTGATGCCAAAGTTTTTTTGCAAAAGGCTTAATCAGTACCAATTCCCCAGTGGGCAAAAGATGTCGAATATACGTCTATTAAACGCATACCTTAGACATACTGTATAAATGTGGTCCATAATACGTCTAAAATGCAATTCTTATATACGTATATTATACGTCAATTATGCATCTATGTTTATATGTCTGTTCTACACAAATTGTTGGAGTTCTATTATACAAATAACTATTATACATATATGGTTAGAGGTCTATTATCAATCAAAGATAGGTCTTATAGGTGTAGAAGCTAGTAAATTAAGCCAATGATTTAATTTAGACATTTATTCTGAAAATATACAATCATTCACACCTGAAAAATATGTAGTTCAAATTATACATTGTATACAATATTGTAATCCACATATGGCCAAGCATCATCCTCATAAAAAACACAACTAGTCTTGAACTTCAGCTGCAAATTCTAGTAACATGGCAAAATATTTATATATAGTAATGACAAACACAAACTAATTACATGAATACTCTAATATCTAACTCAAAACCACACTTCGATTTGAATCTAAGTTTTAAAATGTACAACTTCTATATTTCCAAGAAAATATTATTACAATGTGAAGTTAAGAAGCCCTGTCTAATTATCCTAACGGTTAGAACCAGCAACCTATTATTTTCAGTGTCCTTGTTTAAAATATGCAATTGCTTGTACTTGGATAAAAGCAATCTTCATACTGGCAAGATGTCAAAATCACTGCAAGCGTACACTCTTTTTCAGATGCTCTGTAAATCTTTTTCCTTATTAAGCCAGTACCAGGTTTTTAAAACATGGTTATAAATGACAAAACGCATAAGACTGCTCTGATAATCTAACCTTCATTAATGTGTTTTTATGGACATCTCAGCAGCATTTAACACAGGGGTGGAAATGTTAAGCAGTTAGGGAGCAGTTACAAGAAAAAGAAACCAGATGTTTGCCTGAGACTAAAAAGATATTTACAGGTCCTGTGTTTTCTTAGTCTTTCTGGATCATCCTGCCTGCCAGCAATCTTCATTTACGGTAAATGTCTTACCATTTTAAGGGGACTGAGGGAAGTGAGTACAAACCTTTTGGATTTCTAAGTGTAACAATATTTGAAACTCAAAATCTAGGGGATGTAGGTCTTTTCATAGCAGAGGCATCTGTAATATAATCAACATTAAGCAAAGGTTAGAAACATTGGATCTGGTGCACATTCGTATCAAGCATAAACATGAAGGAATGGACTTTGCAAAAGGGGTTGATTGGATACAAGTGGAAGCTTGCTCCGTGGAAAGGAAACATCAATTTTCTTTTCTATTATTGGACGGTCTCCATTCTGTTCTTCCAAGCCTGTAATGTCACCTGATGCAAGCAAAATTGTCATTTGAAAACACCATCTTGTCCCCTGGACACCTTCACAAATGACCTCTTGTTGGGTGTTAATACAACACCAGAAAACATAATGTCCTACATGTGTGTGTAACGTTTCATATTAATCAAACTTTGTGTGAACTTCATGGCCACAAGCAGAATGTTTTTATGTTTAATATAATTGCATGATAGTTGGTATTATATTTAATAGAAATATATATAATAATAATTGCTTACACTTATATACTGTAGCACTTTTCTGGACATTCCACTCAAAGCGCTTTACAGGTAATGGGGATCCCCTCCACCACCACCAATGTGCAGCATCCACCTGGATGATGCAACGGCAGCCATAGTGCGCCAGAGGGGGATTACTAGGAGGCCATGATTGGTAAGGGCCAATGGGAAATTTGGCCAGGATGCCGGGGTTACCCCCCTACTCTTTTCGAGAAAAGCCCTGGGATTTTTAATGACCACAGAGAGTCAGGACCTCGGTTTTACGTCTCATCCGAAGGACGACGCCTGTTTACAGTATAGTGTCCCTGTCACTATACTGGGGCGTTAGGACCCACACAGACCGCAGGGTGAGCGCCCCCTGCTGGCCGCACTAACACCTCTTCCAGCAGCAACCTTTTTTTTCCAGGAGTCTCCAATCCAGGTACTGACCAGGCTCACACCTGCTGAGCTTCAGTGGGCTGCCAGATGTGAGTTGCTTTAAAAAACATGAGGCGAGAATTAAATTTTTGAACGTCATTTTTAAAATTTTCAGTGCTTTCCCAGTTTAGTTTGTACATCAAGTGAAGTGTCAGTAAAGGCCGAATGTTTCATTTGTGTTGATTAACCTTCCCGCTTCTTACAGCAACCTTAACAACTCCCTTCACAGACGCTTAACCACTGAACACTGGAAATGAGGTACACTTCTTGACAGTTTGTAAAGTTTAATTCTCCCCAACCTGTACACAATAATCCCCAGGAATGGCCCTTCCATTCATTTAGCATTATTCATTTTATGTTATGTAATCCCTTTTTTCTATGTCAGCTTGTATGGTGTCTCAGGAAAGTTAGGAAAATGCCTTAGATTCCAACTCCATAGCATTTTCACCTGTACCAGGTTTAAGGAGTTGCAGGTTTATACTGTATGTAAGCAAACTATAGATTCTGGGTTTCCAATTTGATTGCTTATTTTTCATATATGTGCGTAGACATGCAGTTTTAATTTAACCTAAATGTGGTACTTTATTTTCTGTTTCATCATTAGTATAATTTGAACAACAGCCTAAATGAAAACAGAAATCAAATGGCTACTGTATTTCATGGAGGTATTAGCTTTGCCCCCTCTTTGTCTGCAGGGTCCCTTTTCTGTTGAAAAGCACTATGACATCTTCTCCCGTTTTATACTAAACTAGAATACTAAAATCTTTTATACTAAAGCTAGAACAATCAGATATATCATCTGCCATTTTCTGGGAAAATCACATGGTTAAATGTTATAACTTTTTCCATCTTTTGCAAATTTGACAAGTAGATATTATATTCTATGACTAATACATATCACTATACTTTAGACATTAGCATGTATTTTGTCTGGAGAGAACAAAAAGCACACACTTAACTATGTACTGTGGCTGACATCGTGCTGTAAACAACACAGAGATCTGCTCAAGATTGGCCTGTACTAGTACTGGTAAAGTTCCAGTTTCAAGTTTGAGTTGGCACTATCACTCGGATATACATACTGTACATCCATATGTACTTGTAACCATAATAGATGCTATACATCACACTCCAAACCCTCATCAAACTTGTGGTGCTAGAAGAACCCAAATTGGATGCTTGATTGTTGTTAATTTATGTTTTATCCCCTCAAGATCTATAAGACATAAAAGACAAAGAATTTGGAAGGCAAAGCATAAACAAGGAACAGACCCTTCTAGGATGTTGTGATTTGGCAACTCGAATGTCCTCCGTAGAGAGTAATTCCTGCAGCGATGGGTTATTATGATTCCTTCTGTTTTTGTTCCTTAGCATTCAAATCCTAAATTCTTTCCTAATAAAGGCTTAAAATCATTAATAAATGAAGATCAACAGTTAAATCCCTCACCAGGTATTGAGTTATCAGAAGCCCTGGAAGGGAATGACATACTGTAGTTAACCTCAACAGCTGTTCAGTACACAACAAGGAAATCCACACATGAACACAGGTTAGGCCAAAGTATATTAAGATTAGAAGAAGAAGGGAGCACTCTACCTACAGGCCTGTGTTGTAAAAATCAGAAGAAAAATAACATGTGGAGGATGCTGAATGACTGGTTCCCTTCCAAAGCCAAGGCTTTGGTTAATTAATAATTAAGTGAATTATTTTGGGCACTGGATAAGTTACTTAGATGAGATTTGTTTCTTTTTTTCTCAATTGTTCATTTTTGAGAAATAAAGTTTGTTAAACCAATGACGATTTTCTGTTCTTTCACTGTTCTTTCTCTGTGCTTTCACTGCTCTATTTCTGCGTCATACTTGTGAGGCCTACCTATAACAGACATCCAAAATACACACGTGTCGCTTGGCATGTTATATATGGCAATCATGGTCTTGCATACGCTGAGCAGCATGTATAAAGAGAGGAATGGCCTCTTTGTGGAACAGCTGGTACAAGCAAGTCATCCAAAACCATCAAAAGGCACCGGAGGCTGTACAACTCAGGCGAAACAAGCTGGCAGGAACTGTGGGAAGAGGTGAGTCTCGTCAAACTCCATCACCAGCACCTGTAATACTGGTTAGTTTATACAGAAGAGGGAGATGATGTTGAAGCATATCTCCACATTTCCGAGCACAGACCTCAAACCGAGCGATGGCCAGCAGCCAAGTGTACAGACCTTCCAGCTCCTTTCGTAGGCCAGCGACGCTCAAAAGGCGTACTGTGACCGAAGCAGCAGATGCAAGTGATTAGCAGGAGGTGAAAAAAGGAGTTTTTCCCAAGACTGGGAGTAAACACAGTGTACAGGCCATGCCCAGTGTTTCTATGCTTGGAATTTTTGGAACAACTCCGAAATATATATCGTTCCCCACCTGGTTATAATCTGGCTGAATCTAGATGTATCTTCCATGGCTGGTATCATGGAAAGAGTGACCTTGGATCAATTCATGGGGCGTTTACCACGCAAGATGAAGCCAACTGTGAGGCAAGAGGCAAGGCAATGCCAGTGCTGCAGATGTGTTGGTAGATCGGAAGTGGACACCAGGAGAATTTACAAATACTCCACTGCTCTGGATGACTGGATGTGAGTCGTGCTGGAGACCTTCTGAGATACAATAAATATAGCTCTCCCCCAAATCCCATTTCCCTGAAAGAGGAGTCTAGGAAGGGACCCTTGTCAAGATCAGGAATACAGGGCTTGAAGAGCGAGTTGCCTGACCAGCAAAATATTCTAGATGGATATTAATCTGAGGTCCTACTACTGCTTCAGGTTATGAGCATGCCCAAACTCCCCCACCTCTTCCTTACTGAACACGACTGTGTGTCTTGCTTGCTCTCGTGAAGGGCTGAGACATGCCCCGGAGGCTGGAAATTAATCAAGAAAAAACAGGCTCTGACAAGAACACAATGGATGTGTTTCCGTTCCAACATCTGGATAAAAATCCAAGGATTCAGGAAGGATCCTACAGCACCTTCAAGAAGAAAGACTGCATGTGGTGTCATCCAATGATGTTGGGGTCTTCCTTGGGAAAGATGATGGCTCTGCCACCTGGAAAAATGAGGAAGATGGATGAGATAAAGATCTAGGACAAGGACACTGGGAGGCTAAAGATTATAGTGAGAAAATGTTAGAGAGAGCAGTGATGACCTCACCTGAAGAATATGGAATTATATTGTGTTCATTAATATAATTTACTTGTAAGACACATGCTTATGATAAAAAATTATAATTTAGGTGCAATTAAGGTACTTATATCATAAAGTGTTTCATGTTTTGTTTTTCTCTTTTAGCAGTTTAGGAAAATTGCCTATCAAATCAATTTTTGATAGGCTTGGTATTTCACCTAAGCAGAAAAGAGAAAGAGAAATCAACATTTAACATTGAAAATGCTTTTAATAATATTGTGGATTTCAAAGAGAAAAGAATCAGTGCTTTCACCTTCTCTTTGTCCCTTCCTCTACCATCTGGTTCCAGATCCGGACCATCTGGATTTTTCTCCAGTGCAGGAATGTCAGGATTACATTTGGAGTCAAGCCCACATCCGTTCACACAGGCAGGTGTTTTCAATTACTCGACTTCACATTTCTCCAAAGAACTCAGTAGCCCAGAGCTGTGGTTTCAGGGATCAGCACTATTCATATTCCAGACTCAACTACGTGATTAGCGTCATGCCGATATCCTGAACCTCTTGCATGAAATATGGATTTTATCTGTGTTGACCGAAAATGGAGCACCAGCTCTGTCTCAGCACTAAGCCCTAGCTGTGCGCAAGAGCAGGTCAGCCATGAGTGGGTTACTGCCAGGCCCTCTAGTGGCTGACTGCAGTAAGGCTGTTGTCAGAATTCTAACAAGACAGAAGAGACTGTATTCAGAAACATATTTAACCTGTTTGACGTTAGAAAAGGCTAGCACAGTGATAATCATGTAGTGTACTCCAATGATAAATTAGATGCCAGTCCTACTAATTTGATGAACTTGTCTTCATCAGGCAGAATGTATCGTATGTTTAGTTGTACAGTATGTGTGTTTATTGAGGTAATTCATTACAGCTGAATGCTCACAATAGCATTCTGGTTACTCAAAAAGGTTTTATCATCATTTTACAGCTCTATTTTAGAATGTTGGTTTATTGTCTAAAAATGTGATTAAATATATATATATAAACCACCATTCAGAGATGGTAATTAGTTTTATTTTAATATATTATTAGGTTTACAAATGGCAGAATAGTTTTGTGGTCTCACGGTTCATAATGGTGGGGTTTGCAGTGTTACTATCATTAATGTTCTTTAGTCCAGAGTGAATGAGCTCTTTTCATTCTTGCAACACAGGAGCTGTGCACATTTCCTTCCTTTGTAAAACAAATGCAGAGCTAATTATTTCTTCCTCAGTGCAGTTGTATCTAATGCAGGTTTTCAACTGAATGTTACGGCTTTGCCATGGAACTAAACACCGAAGGTCACAATAGCACAGGAAAACTCAATAGTTCAAGGTCTGCCGAGAAGACATACAGAAAACAGGAACTTTCACAAAAACCTTATTAAAGCCAAGGTTATCTCTAGACAAGGGCACATCTTTGTCAGATTTAATGATAACACAAGCCTGATTTTTTCCATTCTTTAAATAGTAGCTTAAATGCATGGACTGAAGAGAGGGAGGCACGTTAATATTAACATATATTAACATAAATGTAGTCATCCCTTCTGATGGAGGTGACAAGTAGCTGTTGGCTATTTCCATCTTTTTAATGTAGTAAAACTGATTCTATTACTGCTGTGACTAAATTCTGTTGGAAATCAGGTGTGTTTTCATGAAGAAAAGATGTGTATTCAAGATAGCACTTTGCTCATTCTGTGTCCAGATGTTTGGTGACCATGCTTTTTCTGTTGCTGTTCCATTATTACGGAATGGCCTGCCTCCAACTTTTCGAGACACAAACTCTTTGACTCTTTTCAAATCGCAGTATAAAACTCACCTTTTTATTGGGGTCTGTGTCCGGCTGGCTTACAGTTTATCTGTATGTTCTTGTTTCATTTTATTTATTTTTTCACTACTGTTTATACAGCAGTCCTTGGGGCTGGAAAAGCACTTTATAAACAACTATTATTATAGTTATGGACCAATTGTTAGACTTAGACTAGGCTGTTTTCTGAAAACTCAGTTGTTTAGGATCAATTTCAGTGCTGAGCTTTAAAGCGGGTGGCTTTATAAAGAATCATAGCCAGCACTGGTTTATTAATATCCGAAAGAGTGAGAGAAAACGTACCAGAATCAGAAGTGTAAGTTTGATAATTAGCCTTGTGGAGGGTGATTTTTACCCTTGAAAATGGCAAGCAGGTCAGGTTTCATATCCATCAGCCTTAGAACCCAGTGAAAGCCCTTCCTTGGCTGTAGGAGACAACTAGCTAATATTCACATTTGTCTTCTCCCATGTTGACTACTGTAAGGCTCTACTCGCTGAGGTTTCTAAATCCACATTGAACAAACTTCAGAATGTCCAAATTTCTGCAGCCAGAATCCTGACCAGGTCTAGTGCAAGTGATTACGTTACTCCTATCCTGAAGTCCTTGTATTGGTTTCATCTCATGTTTCATGTTGACTTCAAAATCCTCATGCTCACCTACTTTATAAGGCTCTGCATGGCTTAGTACCTCAGTACCTGTCCGAGCTACTATTGTCGTACTCCCCACTTCGCAACCTTTGCTCTTCTAATTCTGGTCTCCTACTTGCCCCCCAAACCCGTCTACACTCTATGGGTGAGAGGGACTTCTCCTGTTATGCCCCAAAGCTCCTGAACTCTCTTTCCAAGGATATCGGAGAGTCACCTTATCTAAACTCCTTCAAATCTAGACTCAAAACCTTTTTCTTTAGAATAGCCTTTACTTAACTGGTTCTGTTCTTTACCCCTCTGCTCCAACTGTATTCTGTCTACTGTCTCCTCCCGTTGTGTATTCTCATTGTGCATACTGTATGTTGTATTTTTTTTCATTGTTGTTGTTATTCTGTAAAGCGCATTGAGAAGCCACCTTTAAAAGCACTATATAAAATATTGGTTATTATTATAATGTAATTTCTAGTATTTTGTTGATGGACCTGATAAAGATTTCAGAATACAAATGAATCAATGCTTGGACAATTATTTTGTGAGGCAGGACTACTCACTGGAAGGGAGCAGTAGTCCCTGGCTTCAATTCCCAACTTTGGGTGCCAGCTGTGTGGAGTTTGTATCTTCTCCTCATGTGTTTCCTCTGGGTGCTCCTGTTTCTCTCACAGTCCAAACAACATTCTGATAGGTTCATTGACTTCTGGGAAAACTGGCCCTGGTGTGAGTGTGTGTTTTTCCTGTAATGGGTTGGCATCCCATCCAGGGTGTACCCTACCCTGAGCTGTTGCTTGCTAGGTCCATCCAGGAAGGATGTTGTCCAATGGACGGCCAGCCTGAGCATGGTTAGCAAGCTAAAGGGAGACATTTTCAAGAGTAAAACTGAAATTGTTCAGCTGTAGACAGGAACAAATTATTACTAATGAAAGCTATTGCTTTTCTTACTGTCTCTGTATCTACATGTCAGCAATAATTACATATTTCCACATTTCCAGGGGTACTCATTTTAGGTCAGGAAGTAATTTCACAAAATTTGGTGGAAGAAACATTGGATCTGGAAATTGTTATGGAATGTGACTTGAAAATGATCTGCTTTGTTTTTCTTGTGCAATCTCCTTCAGCTTTTTATATTAACAGTGACTTCTGACCAGGGCCTATGTTCAGATACTATATATTGGTTAAAATTCTGGCAGTTTGCAGTAGCAGATAAAATCTGTACCTTGTTCAACAGCTGGTGCTTGAAATGAATGTGTGACTTCAGAAGTTCGGTTCCATCTGCGAAAAGAGCTGGCAGTGACACTTTGAGAGTCTGACACTGATTGACTGATTGGCCAGTATGAGAGCAGATGTTCCTGTGTCCTGTTTGCCTTCTTAGCCAATCAGTCAATCAGCCAATGCACGGACTTATCACTTGCCTTTACAGCCTGTTGGGTCTCTCTGAGAGCTCTAATGTAGGGAGAAGTAGGACCAACAGTATAAGGATACCCTTATCAGTGGTCTGCCCAGAACACTGCAACCAGGACTAAACAGGTTCAGATTGCATTGTCTACATTTGACCCTTATCTGAGAAACAGGCGCTGCATCTCCAAAACATGCTATAGCTAGATTATTGCACAAGGAAGCAACTTTCTGTTAACAGGAAACAATTCTCTAGCCATAACATTTATTACCTGAATCAATTGGAAGAAATCTGGCCGGATATACCACATCCCAGTGAGTTCCAAGAAAACACAACTACGAGTTAAGCCGATCAGGCCCAGTGGGCTTATACTTCATTGGTAACTGCCTGTATCAGTCAGCATGTTGATAAGGGATATTACTCACACACGGAAGTAGTCGGTTAATCCCAAAGAAACACTGCCCGCATCTTTCCAATTTGCATGCTAATTGAGTTCCTGATTTTCGATGACAGGGACAAGAGGACTTATAACCTCAAGGTAAAGAAGCCCAGGAGCTTTTGAAAACTAGGTTTCATTTTAATAGTTATTTCCTTGTTATGGACATTGTTTTTTAAAGATATAAACATAACATAGAGCTCAAAAATAGTTTCATATACTGTAAGTTTTAAGTACACGCATTAAAGAACTCTCATCAGTAACATTTTGCAGCAATTGTATGCTCAATTTAAGGATTTTTTTGAGGTTAAACATTATTTTTTCATTTAAAAATAATACTGTAAGTGTGGCAATAATTTATCATATACACTGTGTATACATATGAAGTGTTTGTAAGTTTCCCGTCTCAGTGCAGTCTCAAGTGCTGTCAGTGAAGCTTTACAGTGTGTTTAGTATATAGGGCCTCTGTATGGAGACAGGACCATACTGCAGTAAAGTCTCTGTGGTTGAATTGGCATCAGATCACATCACAAATGGCTGAGATGAGTTATGGTCTGTTAGACCCCGTTGATTTCATTCAAGACAGCCTGCTGAAATCCTTTCAAGTGAACGTTTGAGTGTTTCGTCTCTTTTTCACTAGGTCTCTCAAACCTCTTTACTTGTTGAGAAGATAAATAGGGAGCTGCTCAAAATCACTTATGCTCTGGTTTGCATGGCGGTCAGCTCTGAGAGAGACAGATTTGATCTGTAATTTTAAAATCTATGTAAAAACCTGCTATGTACTGTGGAAGGACAGAAAATCTAGTATTAGAATATTCCAGAGGAAGTATAAAAAAAGGCAGTAAGTAATGTGCTCTTTCATATCCTCTCCTGTTAATGTTTTTTAAACATTTTTTGCAATCAGTTTTTGCTGCTTAATTGTGTTTTTTTCTCAAGGGGTAATGCAGGATTTCATATCCACCCTGTACGGTGAGCAAATTAATACAGTATAACTGCACAGAGGTCAGAGGTCACCCACCTAACTTGAGCCTCTGGGCTTGTCACTAAAAGGCTGTGGATCCAACATCCTAGGACTGAACAGCTATTGTACTGTTGAGCAAAGGTACTTTACTCAAATCGCTCCAGTAAAGTCCCCTATATTGATCAATGCAAATGTAATTATTTTTCCCAATTGATCTATCTGGTTCTATAAAGGTTTCATTAAAAAACATAAATAGAATTTAGGGTGTGCCTGTAAAGAGAGATGACAACACTTTATAATAACAGCACTTTG
Organism: Lepisosteus platostomus; assembly: GCF_059453375.1. Classification (NCBI taxonomy): domain Eukaryota; kingdom Metazoa; phylum Chordata; class Actinopteri; order Semionotiformes; family Lepisosteidae; genus Lepisosteus; species Lepisosteus platostomus. The sequence continues at coordinate 6,715,212 of NC_142613.1, forward strand.
CAAATGCCTTTATTGAGATCACTATAAAAAGAACAAACACACATTTCATGAAAATCCAGAAAAATCCAAAACCTGTATAAAAGTATAATTGAAAGTTATATTGTTGCTTGCAAATGAGAAACAGAGAATGCAGTCAGTGTTTTCAGTATGTGTTGATCCACTTGGTCTATAGTACTTAGTGATGTCATTCTGTACTGTACATTATACTGAAGTTACAAGAGTTGCATCAGAGTTGAGAATTGAGCTATTTTTGCAACACTGAACACTACTTTAAGGTAAAACCACTGTATCTGTGCTTGTAAAACATCCTCGTTGTCATTTCAGGCACTTTCCAGTATAGGGACACATTTGCTAGTAGATTTATTTTTGGCTTAACATTTGCAAGTTAAGTATGAGGTTAACATGATTATGGGAAAAATGCATGCGCTTTGTAAATGTGCCATTTCAAACTTTTTCCATCATGGGAGGCATATGCAAGCCATGCTTCATGGATATCCATGGATCGTGTTTATTTTCTCATAAACCATGATCAGAACGTGTTTGGTAAACATGTTTCAGTTGTGGTTTGCAAATGACAGTTCAAACCCAGACAATGAGCATTATAAAAGGGACAACTTGCAAATTAATATGCTCATTTAAATCACTTAGGAGACAGGTTTTGTTGTTTTTTTGGAGTCCTATTCAAATGTGTTGTACAGTATGCAACAGTGCTAACTTCATGCAAATCAAATATTCACCTATTAAACTGTGCAGAAACACTTCCCCCTAAATTATCCTCATCTTCAAAGTAACGCCATTCTTTTCCAAGCAACCATCTGTAAGCATAATCAATCAAGTAATGTGTACATGAAAATGCAGATGGACCTACAGTAAATGTCCAACTCGTGTATAACATGATGTTCTTGTTTAAAATAATCCATACAATATGAAAACACATTTGCAGAACCTTTCTGTAATACCAAGCACTAAGAGAAGAGTCAACTGTACTCTTTGTTTTTAAATAACTAGTTGGTTAAACATTGTCTACGGGCGAGTTTCCTATAACCCCAAAAAAGGCGAGATTGGATCAAATAGGTTTTAAGTTCATGAATATTCATTGAGGAACCAATTAAGATCAATTCATTCTCAGTTGACCTGCATGTACTGAATTTAACTTCTGTTAATTGCATGGGAATGTGCAAAATTCTGGAGAACTCCAAAGCCTACAGAGCTGCAATCCAGCTAGACTTTTAGTCTCCTCAGCACCTATAGAACTGGGTTTTCCAGCCACCTACCCTATATTCAGTGTGTGAGGGAGAGAGTCTCTGAGGCCACTCTGTACAGGAGATAATGATGTGAGACGAGCTCTCTTCCTCAAGAGGGAAAATCTCAAATCGTACCTAAAGACTTCTGGAATAAGAAAGAAATCAAAGCATCCAGCTAAATCCCATGGGAACATAGGGAGCAACATCCAAACTCCACACACTGCAGCCTCTGGCTGAAATCCAGTGCAGAAGACCCCGTAGCTGTGAGGTATCAGTGCTAATCAAAAAAGAGGTAAAAGGTAAAAGAGTTGGTCTGGATAAATTGGCCAATAATTAGCTCAATTAGGGACATAAGAGCTTAGATGGCATGAGACTGCTCTGCATAACCCACACACTCAAACACTCCATCAGGAAGTCTTAACCAACCATTGTTGGTTAAAGAATGTCAGTGTGGCAGCAGACCTTGAACTTGTCTCTAAAGTAGAATTTATCCCAGATGTTGAATGTTTACCAGGAGGCTGCTCCCTGCAAAACACAACACCCTCCTCTTTCCAAGGGAATTTTTTTCCATCCTTTTTTCATCATTACTTTAGTAAGTAATGTAACAGCCCAATGTACTGCCCTGCTTAACAAGAGACCTGCTGACACAGGTGTGTGTGGTCTCATACACAGGGTTACACTAATTGACTGATTGCTCAGAATATGAGTAAAGACACATTCCTGTGTCCTCTTTGGCTTCCTGGCCAATCCAGGAAGCTATCTCCTGCCTCTACAGCCTGTTCTGTCTGACAGAGCTCTAAATTTGGGAGAAGACTAACTCATATGCTAAAGATTACATTTGTTGTTTTATGTATAGTTTTGTTTTCAGATTTAAGGGGCCAAACCCTATTATTTTGTTGAGATTGTAGCTTAAACACAGAGCATAAATGAGTGCCTGCAGATACAGTGGGGAGAATCTGCAGTATTTTATGTGATGAGGGGGGGGGGGTTACCCAGTATTTTTTATACCGTTCTATAAAATTGGTGTTAAAAGAACACCAGTTGTTTTTATTCAAAGGTTTTGTTTAGGTGGAGTGATACATCATTACTACACACTTCTGTGCTTTTTGAAAATATAAATGGATATGGAGTTCTATCAAAATCATGCTTTCTATTTGTGAATCTTATCTGGTAAATAGATTAGGAATTCCATGAGTCCTGATATTCCCGAACAGCAGACCATTAAACGTTTCTAAGACCAGTACATGAAAATTTCCCCTCGTTATGTTTTTTAACTAATCCTATACAATGAAGAAGGCAGTCTGTCTGGGGTCAGAAACTGAGAGAGGTCAAATTTGAGATGTGGTTGTATGATGACTACACGACAAAAGAGTGTTTTCCCCATCTTCTCCTAAGTAATTAGGTTTGGTATGCCCTTGTTGATACTTCCCTAAGGTAATTAATTGATCTTTTATATTCACTAATGTTTTTTACTTATTCACCCAACGTGTGAAGGTCACTTCAATAAATGGTTTGGTATTGCACTTCAGTATACAGGTACAAACACCTGTGTTAATGCAAGAACAGAACATGTTTAGTCTTTAGTACAGAGAAGTCGATGAGGGGATCTGATCCAAGTATTCAAGATCCTCAAATGTATTGACAAAGCCAACCCGTTCTTCAGAATGCGATACACGACCCAGAAGACACAAGTTGAAACTACATGGAAGTGCTCTCGAAACTCAGAACAGGAGATACCTCTTTCCCCAGAGGGTTGGGGGAGTTTGGAACAAACCACCCTGCCATGCTGTTGAAGTTGATGGTTTGGCTTCCTTCAAGAAATGGGTGGATAAGGTCCTGGAACTAATGAGCTACAAGCAGGCCATAAGGGCCAAATGGCCCCCTAGTTTGCAACCATCCTCATGTTCATAAGTGTCAAAGTTGCCCACCTCTGCAGTTTATCATGATATACTGTACATCTATGGCTGATCTGTCACAGTTTCACTAAACTGTGCAAGGTCTTTAGATGATGGGGAGGGGAGCTGTAAAGGACTAATGAATACACAAAGGAAATTAAAGAGCAATTACTTATAATCAATTAACTAAATTTATTAAATTTAATGTTTTATTTAATTAATTCAAGATACACTGAGTGGGAGAGGTTAATATAATATGTTTAATATACTTATATGTTAATATAATATGAGCACTGCCATCAGTAATTTCCTCTGAGGATTTATTTTTCTGAATGGTCCTTTCTAGTGCTCAATGAAATGCACTACCCCGGGTTTTTTATGAATGTCTTCCAAAATCTACAGTCCAAATCTACAAGGACATTACTATGTGGATGGAGTTATTCCAACTACATGGTTATTGATTGATTTGTGAAAAATATTTTTAAAGGCATTCAGGGCTATCTGCTCTGGGTGGGGCTCACTTATTTCCTGTATACCTTTAACAATGACGACAGTGATCCTGATGTCATCCTGTTTGCTTTGGCCCCAATTATTTCCAGCATTGTGCTGTTGCAGGTTCAATGGGTCAGTCCAGCATAGGATGAGTTGCCATGGTCACAGATGGGGTACAGATGAAGGTTTGGGCCATTGGAACATTTCTCCCTGTGCTGTCAAGTTGAAGCTCATCTCTTGTCACAGAGTCTAAACACACATCTCAGCCAGTGTCAGGTGTCCAGATATTTGATGTGTGTGAGTCTGAACAAGGAGGCCAAATTCGTCCTCAGTGGAAAATGCAGTTTCCCCCTCCCTTTGCCTGAACAGAGCTGCAGGCTCGCACTAAGCCACACTGAACTGCCTGAGTGCATTGATTCTGACAGTCTCTCACAACCTCACACTGCTCTGCTCACTGGAGTGTCACAGGGTGGCTTCTGGGCCAGCAGAGGTGTGTGTGACCAGGCCTGGTGTTTTGACATCAGTTTCACCTCTGCACTTCACCTCACATGTCCTTTTGCAAATGTGGGGACATTATCAGCCAGGAGAGAGTAAATATCTCATTTACATACTGTACATGATGTAATACAGGTCTAGAGTGACAAACACCATTGTTCTGTCGCATTCTAAACTCGTTCATGAAGTCTGCCAGACTCTGAAAATGTGCAAAGACTGACCGGTATCGTTAAACAAGTCAAGACTTTTAAAAGACATATTCCTTAGTGACTTTAAGGCGTTCAGCCTTCAAGAAGACCTGGATACCCTATGTTAACGGAACAAGATTCTGGTGCTGAGAGAAACTGGAACATTCATTAGATAAAACTGCAAAAAACACAGAACTGTCTGTACCAGGGAGTTTCACACCCAATAAAAACAAGGCTGCAGGAGAAACAACAGAGATGCACAAAATAAGCATTCAATTATTCTAATTCAGTATACTAGGAGTTCAAAATAACTGACTGGAGTATTTGCTATTTTAATTTAAAATAGTTTTGCACTAGATCAATAAATGCAACCTGAAAAATAGTTTATGTAAAGAATGTTTCCTCCCTGACTAGGTAAATGTTTCATTTTTCCATTCTTCCCACTCTGTTCTGATGAAACAATACATATTCTTGCAGCTTTTTATAGCAGTCAGTCACTGGAAACCCCTCTATGGAAACCATCTGTGTAATCATTCTGTGGTTCTATTAATTTTTTCTGTTCCTAGTTTATTTCTTTGTCAAGCTAGGCCTGTGACAAAAATAATTTCCGTGGATTTGTTTTAGAATAGACATCCGCACCCGAAATTACTAATCGTGAAAACGTTCTGTACTTGCTGTAAGTGTTCCCAAAAGAGTGCACAGGACTCCTCCTAGACAATCTCATATGAAGCATGTCTGTGCTCCGTTGTTTACACTTTGTCCATATCAAGACACATTTCACATTCTTTGAATGTCCAGATGTGGTTAACATTTAGAGACTCTTCCTCATCCATCATTATCTATTGATATCCCATGCTTACACTGGGTACTTACAGTAGGTGGAAGAACAATTCCAGTCCCAGTCTTTCACAGCAGCAGAAAAGTATTTGACTAACTGGCCTCACTGTGGCTAAAATGTTGTTGGAAACCATCACAGTTCCTCCTCCTCTGTCAAAATTAAATATGGCCTTTTCTATATATTTCTACTATAGAGATTTTTATTAATTTGGGTTGGAATGGTGGAGGCATGGAATGTTACTGCTGATTCAGTCTGGTCTTTATTACACTACAGTGCTACAAATTATGGATTATTTCACTTCTGGAGCCTTTGGGTGGGTAGCTTGGATAGAGCTACAGTACCACCGATGGTGTTGTGGGGTTGAGGAAATACTTTTTGGTTTTGTACTGTACTAGATTTATTTGAACAAAATGATCAGAAAACAAAAGAACAGGCGCTTGATCTGTAACCCAAGTAAAAGCCAGCGCAAAAAGAACTAACTAAAGAACTAGAATCCTCTAATTTACGGCCATCCTTATATTCCTGTATAATAAGCTTAAAATGTTGTTTCAGCTCTATTAGAAAAGTAATGTAACTCTAATGTTTTATAGTGACTCTTTAAGAGAGATTAATTAGCTATCTATTATGGTTTTAAAGGCAAGTAGATTGGTAGACAATAAAGAGAATAATTCATCAATTTATGAGAAGAAAGGATCTTTTAAGGTAAGGAAAACTGTGCATTAGACACTCTTTTTGATCTATTCATTTTAGTGTTTTCTTAATTATCTCTTGCTTCATATATCGTGTGTTTTTGTTTATTGTTTGTCTTCCCTGTTGTGCATTTTTATTTCTCATTTTTCCATAAGCTTGTGCCAAGACAGCCTCACACTCCATCATTTCGTATGTCTGGAGACTGTCACCTCTGTTGGTGGTGAAATGTGCCACAGACATGAGGGTAAAAATTGCTAACAAAAAGGCTACTTTGTTAAGTTCCCAGTCAATTGTATTCCTAGACGTAAAAGTTTCTTCAGCATTTTTAGATTGCACAGTATCACATTCTAAAAGCGATTAGTGGTCATTTCCTTTAAAAACTCACCCCACAGAAGACACACTCAAAAGAAGTGACACCTCCATGGCACCCTTTGTGTTTTATTTTGAAAGAAAAAAAATACATGTAGTGAAGAAGTCAGCACTTCACTATACAAATAACAGAAAGATTTAAAAAAAAGATAAAAAACTGAAGTGAATAAAACTTATTTTCATTGTCCAAGACAGTTAAAATGAATATTAGGTCAGATGTTAGTGTGAATGATTTATTACATTGTTTTAACCCAGGATATAATGTATCAAAACATAGATCTTTGTTCTAAAATGCTCACACTTGATCTTTTGAAGGATTGTTTAAAGGTGCTTTAGAGCTGAAAGTATATGATGCTCTTTTGAATTAAAATGCACTTCACTTAAGCAGGATTGTTCTGTAATCTCTTAAACTGCTTAATGTTTTTAAGTAACAGATAGTGAAAGGTGGAAATGTTTCCCTGGGACCACAGTAAAAGGTGTTGTATGTGGAAAATAATTGTTCCAACACCAGCTTCGAGTCATTGGCTTTGAAGGTTGATGGTAGTCCGGCAATAGACAGTTAATGTACCACCAGTGTTGCATTTTGTCAAAACAGTAGGTGTATGCATGCAGCCCAGGAACATAACAGTTTTCTGAAGCATAATGATCGCATGCAGTGATCCATGCATGCGTTTTGTTTAATGTTTATAGACAAGTGTGCAAACTATAAATGTGATGAAGTGCTAAGCTACTAAAGTACAGGTGCTTCAGCAGATCAAACAGCTACTAACAGTGCATTGTTCAATGGATAGGGTTGCACCTGAAACTAATTTGCAAATTGCTTGGTGTAACATAGTAAGCAAGACTGCTTGCTGTTTTGCAGATGTAGTTGGAGGGACTATTTATACTTTTTAATTTTTTTATACTGTAAACATGTGCAGTCCTCAATCTCTGTTTTCAATTGAATCACTGAAGGTCGAGTGGAAAAATCGTAAGACTTCTTTTTTACCATTTAAAAAAAATCTTGAAATGCCAAGCAAATGCCAGCATTATGTGTAGTAAAACAGTGAAATTCCAGCCATTTATTTGCTAGTAGATATTTATAAAAGCTGTTACAAAGGTGTGCACTTGTGTAGTGTATAATACAATTTTAAAAACAACATTCCTGTAGTTCTACAGTTTATTTCTGTGCAGTTTTTTGTCTTGTCCAGTTGGATTTCCACCAGAGAGCTACCTTGGCCTTACTGTAGCGTGTGTGTACCATCCCCTTGTGTGTAGAATGGAAACTCTGCAAGCCTGAGGCCTGTGCTCATGAGTATCATCCTTGTGTGCTGATATCCTATGAGTCTGACTGGCAGAGCATCCATTTCTTTTCATAATTTTCTCGGGGGGGGGGGGGGGGTATCTCTCCATGCATTTTTCATTCTGGAACAGAAAAGGTAATGCTAGATTAAAAAAAAACATGTTTCAGCATCTTTTACAGTATATCAGGAACTAGCATATGCATAAGAATTTGGTTACAGGACTGCATGCATGTTCTCTGTTCATAATTCTTGCCACAGACAGTCATGGCCACATACCTACAGATTGCTCACCTACAGTGATGTCTCTTAGTAATGGCATTAAGGCTCCATGCTGACTAGAAGAGACTGGGGTCTCAGCATAGTGCTTATGATCCTTGATCCTTATGATCCTATGATCACTAGGTACCTGTTGCTGGACAGTAGATGAACAAGATACAGTATAGCAAGTTTCTGTTTGAAAAAAACAAAAAATCTCTTTCTGATGTTGATCCAAGACCTTTCAGTAGCAACTAAGGATTATACAAAAAGCCTCTGCAGTGAGTTAAAGCCAACCCTTCTTGTTTTCTCCAGCATCAGCGATGATCAGGCAGACGGCACCATGCGGGCAACAGTGCCTTCTTTACCTCGTGAGCTCCTTGATTCTTGCCGGGATTGCAGAATTCTTTGCGTGAGTGCAGAACATGTGGCATTAACGTGTCTTTCACAGGCTTCCCTGTGGCTGATGAATTTGCAATCGCATGCACACAGCTTTAAAGTTAGGAGCACATTAGCAGCACCAACCTGTTCTTCAGGTTCAGCACAGAGACCAGAAACACATGGCGACTGGGGCCCGAAGACAGAAGGTAGACATACAGTGTACACTTCATCACCAACTGCAATGCATTGATTTTCTCTTATAAAACAGCTCTTTTCTTATGAGCTTATGAGCTCTTACAACATGAACTGAAAACAGATAAGTTGATCTCAATGACCTGAAAACACTCTCTGGGATTTCATTGACTCTTGTCCCTGAAGATTAGCATTGTTCCCCTCTTGCACTCTTCCCTTTACAGCTACGTCTCTTACCAGCCACAGTCAAACAATGGCTCCTCTTAGAAGATTTCCTTCTAAAATTAAACAAATACACTGCTTATCTGTTTGCCTCTAGGTATCATTAGTAACTAGACTGATCCAACTAGGGTAAGGAGTGACTGAGGTTCTCAGGGGCTGTGGTACTTCAGTATTGCTTGTAGCGCTCTGCAGGGCCTTATTCTATTCATACATTACATTATTTTTTAACCAGAAGCCCCTTCACTGAACGAATCTGTTAATCAACACGTAGTTAACACTGTGCATGTGTTTTTAAAATTACACTTTACAAGGCAGAATATACAACTGGTAAATGTGGAATAGACAGAAAAAGACGAGGCAGCACAAGAACTAATGGAAGCAAGCAGAAAAGATTAAAGTTAAATGGTATGTGTGGTTTGTCTTATAAACCTGAATTAGGTTAAAAAAACCAAATTCCATTAACTTTGCCAGAATGATGAGACCAAACGTGCAAACACAGAGATAGAGATACTACTGTTCTGTATCATCTCATACAGGTTGCATTTCAGCTCCTCTTTATTACTGAATTTAGGTTTTAATGTGTCAAGTCAAAAAGGTCGAATGCGAAACAAAGTCATCACCAAGTGTTCCAAGATGTATCACCAGAAATGAAAAGCACACGCCAATTTCTTAAGAATCCTTTCATTTTAATTTTTTTCACAGCTGCAGAATTCTAATCAGTGTCATCTGTCATGTTAAAATTCCGCTTGTCCCATTAATCTGCTTCCAACATCTGGGAAGGAAAAGCATTAAAAAAATGCAAAGTCTTAATATAACAATAACAATGAAGAAGCCTAGTTCAGAGCACAGTGACAGCAACAGCTAGCCAAGAGACTGAAGAGGAAGAGATGTTGAACTGCTTCTAATCATGGCTGCTGCCAACAAGCACATGAACCTGATGAGAAATCGTGTGGGCTGAAGTGTTGACGTTTGCCACCTTTTGTGTTCCTGTATACTATCTTTCATTTATATTAAAAACAAAATAATTCAAATCTGATATTTTGATGGGGAAAAAAAGGATATATCGAATAAGACCAAGGTCTGGATTAATCTGGATTTCAAGCCACTAGATCCTTGTAAATAAAGAACCCCGTACAGTATATGCTGCAGGGTTTTTCTTTGCTGTATTTTCTTTGCTTTTGATCAATTTGAAATCCAGTGTCCAGGGCGTGACGTTTTTTTTTTATCTGAGAGCAACTGATGGTTTCACACCTCTGGGGTATCTTTAAACAAAGTCTTAAGAAGGTGCTGCTGGTGTTTGCAGTGATTTGAAAAAAAAAAAGCATTGAAAGGCTAATATAGTTTATCCTTATATCCTCCTCAAGGCCCTGCTCAGTATGGATCTGTAGGCAGGGCGAGGGGTCTGAGCTCAGGGCGATGAGGTCTGAGTGGAATATGAAGGGAGGCAGCATTGCCAGTCTGCATCAGCTGCAGTGTGCAAAGCTCTGCCACTACTCTGAAAACAAACAAGTTTCCAGTCAGTCTGATGGACTCTCATGTGAGGATGGCACCAGGAAGAAAATCTAGCATCTGACAAGCCAAGCGGCTCTCTTCATTCGAGTTTGATTTTTTGTAGCCCAGGAGATAGTTCCACTGAGACACAGGATTTGGTCTTAAACCAATCTCCAAAATTTAGGTCAGTCAGCTCTTTACCCACATCCATGGCAGTGTCCAAAGTAGTCATGCTGATGCCTACTTGACTTTTGACTGTCCATTGAAATATTGTATTTGATCCCTCTTCACTTCACATTTTCTGGTTGCTATTCACTTGCGTTTCATCTACATAAGAAAAGACTGTGGCTACTTTATAAGAAGATCCCATTCATAGGCTAATGTTCCAGGAATTGCAATAATAATTGCTCATTTTGATGACATCTATTGTGCACAGCCCAGACTGTATCAATAAACATGGGTGCAACCTGGTTGCTGGTTCTGGTCCCCCAAAACCTGGATGTCATAATCCTGTGTGTCTTTCCCTGTTTGGAAGAGAATAAAATCTGGCTTGTCCCTGAAGGGGTTAAGTGAAAGGCTGGCCTCTGACTTTCTCAAGCGCCCTGCCTTGTGTGTTGCAGGACGTGAGCTTGGAGTCTTTTGCACTTCAACGCCCGTCACCCCAGGCATGGTGTTTCACTATGCAGTGTGCCAGTACAATACATATCCAAGGGAAGATGGATTAAAATGTCAGCCCATGTCGGCGGTCGTTGCCTTTCCTGGGGTAACACAGTAGAAGTTCCTGTTAAGAACACGTCAAGAGCAATTCTTCAACTCTGCCTCTTTGAAAGGGCTTGGTGGCGAGACCTGCCGAAAATCCTTGCACAATGGGTTTGTCCACCCTGATTTGCCCTGATGAGAAGTGTGTTCATTCATTCATTCATCCCTCCACATGACAAGTATGAATCAGAGTGATGGTGCCTGCAGCAAAGAAACAGGTTGGAAGTGTCCAAACCTGATGCTGGGTATTAATTCTTTTCCACAGTTTAATATTGTCCATATCAGGTGGCAACCTATCAAGAAATATGGTGATACAGCTGTAAGTAATGTCTTTAATTTAATTGTAGGTAATGTGATTTATTTGTAGTGCCTTAGAAGTACAAGTCTGTTTCTACCCAATTCCCCCTCATAATCGATTTCAATGTGGTTCTAACCAGTCACCTGAGGGACATAGCACAGGTTTGGTTTAGTTTAAGTAGATTTAGTTTACTTGATTTCTTATTTTTTAATCTTCTGATTTTCTTATTTTTCCCTCTAAGAAGGATCTTTACTTAAGTTGTTGACTTATTGATTGCATTTAGCAGAAGTGCAGAAACTAGCACCCTCTTCTTACAATTTGCAGTTTTCAAATTGAAAAGATCTTCAAGCAACAGTAAGTTGTGGTCAAGAACGGTATCTATTAAGGTACAGTATGCGGGAGTTAATACCATGTCAGTCCTGACTATACAATTATATGTAGAAAATAAATGACTGCATTTGTACTATAAACTTTTTTATTCATTCCAAACTGTTTTAGAACTAGCATGCGATTTTCTGCTTTTAGGTTGAGTAATAACTTATAATCATAATAAAAACATGATTTTATGGCTTTTTAAAAAAAAAGCTTTTTTAAAGGCTCTGTGAATTATGGGTTTGATTAATTATTGTAGCTCATGCCATTTCACATTGCTTGGAAAATTGATTTATCTTCCAGGGTTAGAGCGAATCAGTATTTTACTACAGTTGTGCATATTTTTAATGATGGTGCATATAATCAGTAACATTTTATTTACTATTTTATAACCTCCTCTGCTTTTCTAGCTGCATATCATTTCAGGATTCGTATTCACAAAAGGCATGAAACAGAAAAGTACTCTGGAAAGCTCATTGTTTCAGTAATCAGGGTGCCCATTCTGGTGTTTGTGCACCATACAAGCTGCATAAGAATACAACAATACAAGCTAAATTTTATGAGCAGGGAGAGTTTAAAAAAAACTAAAGATTAATGTTATGTTGTTTGTGATAAATACAGTAGGTGTGAATTAGTAGATATCACATGTTGGTGGAATCACTGACATTATTATTAGGCTTATACTTTGTAATTGCTCTTTCTTTAGTGTGCCTCCCCTGTACAGACTGAAAATTGCTTTATGATTGTTAAGCTTTCAGATAATGGTGTATTCCTTCAAGTTAAGCATGCCTTTGGTGGTTAAATTACAGAAATTAAAAACAATTAAAGAAAATTCAGAGCTGCTGGAATTCATTTATTCTGATGTGCAATAAAACATTCAGCTGCACTGCAAGGTTCTTTATTTGGAACTCTACATACTGTATCTAAGAGCAGCTCATCTGTAGCATTATATTATCAAACAATATATTGCACCTACAATTGTTGCACCTACTGTACTCTCCTAAATGTGGCATGGCAGTCATGTCTTTGATCCTGACTTTTAAAGAGAAAAGCTGTTTCCCATTAGCAGTTTCACCGAGACGACATGGCTCCAAGGATATAGGCCTAACAATACTACAGTATGTGTTACTCACACATTGTAAGGGAACAGAGCCTCTTCAGAAGGAGGTCATGTATGTACAATAACGCCATTCTAACCTCCCCTGTCTCTCGTTGCCTCCACACTGACTCATCTCATATCCTCTTGTACAGATGACGGTGAAAGGTCCGAGTAATTGCAGCTTTGAGGTTTTTGTCTATTCTGATATCTATTGTGGGCCCCATAGATCGTAAAAGAGGTCATAAGCCTTACAACATGCTACACAATGTCGCCTTTTATGTACAAATTCCTGTTATATGTTGATGAAATCCACATCGAAAAAGCTATTAGTGATCTTATGGTTAGATCTCCAGCTTTAAAGATAAACTTTTGTATGAGCCAGAAGGGCATACAGAGCATCTTGTCTTCTTGTGGTCATAGGCCATGTTACATTCACTGAATCATCAGCTTTGCAAGCTGCACCAGAACAGCTGTCCATCCATATTTACTGTGCTTTAACCTTAGAAGACTGCAGTGTAAACCAGAACAGTTTCTTATTGCTTAAGGCAGTATTGCAAATTTCCTGCACTGGGTTTGCTGTTTTGTTTTTTTGTTATTTTATGATTTTATTTTATGACACACAGTACTGTTCTTCATGAGCAGGACTTTGGAATGCAGTTTGTAAATCTGTCAGATTGTAAGGTTACACTAAACAGACTCCCATGTCTGTTGTTTATCACATCAATATTAAACGTTTTACGCTGTCTGGAACAGATTTACTGAGCTGTTTGGTTTATTTTTCATTAGGGTATTAGTAATTGCTGTTCTTCAAAACCTGGGGAAGAATTAGAAATGTAATTCTGAAGATCCTTCATTTGCATGATTGTTATTTTAGACTTTCGGGAACTCGTTTTTCTTCAGAAACAAACTTGTGTTAACTTTTGTAGCAAAAAGCCTTGTTAATTTCATGGATCACTTAATGTTAATGTATAATATATAAATAGATTAGGAAACTGCAAGCTTTTGTATAATCAAAATGCATACTGTAAGTATGAATATGAGATATTTTTGTTTTCTGCTTTAGTTGGTACAAGAACCTGAAACCTGGAAAAACTGAAATACAGATTGTTTAATAGGTGACATTATCACAATTAATTTAAATTTGTATTCATATTAAAAACTAGCCATGCTTAATTCATGCTAAATATGTGACATGATTAGGTGACTGCCTTCTATTCCAAAAAGCTATTTTTTCTTCATGCAATGCAGGGGAAACTGTATTTTCCACACACAATGTGTTTCTTTTCAAAGGAGATGGAGTGTGTTAAGCCTTCTCACTTGAATGGCTATTAATGATCCTAGAGCCTCATCAGATATATTTATTTAAAGATACTGATTTCAGTTTCAGCTTATAATGTCAAGTTGCAGCTTTTTACCCTGGCCTCTGAGCTTGAGAGTGTAATAATCACACACTGAAGAGGTTATCTTTCTTATCATTTGTGGCAATCTTTTGAGTTTCTAATTAAGAATGGAAACCATCTTTATTTGATCAGACATGAAAAAGGCAGGTATGTTACCTTATTTTTCTTTCTAGCTGTTACTTCACAAGACAGGAAGCATGGCAGTGGCCATGCCATTGTCAGTGGCGTGAGTGATGACTGTATTGTTTAAGGCAGCAAAAGGGAGAATTCCACAAGACCATTTTGTATACTCTCCCCAGCCTTGACAGCAGGGCCATTTACAATGCCCAATTACAGAGGTGGCCACAGCTTTAAACCTAACAAGCAAGAGCGTTTGCTTTCAGTACTTTCCACATATCCATCAAGGACGTTTAAAAAAAAAAATCAAGAAAGAACTACAGCGACATTTCTCACTGGAAAAAAAGACAGCATCTTTCTCTTTGTTCCCGGGTTGTTTAGTCCAGATATTATATGTTGAGACTGGGTGCATGCAAAAAAGATTACATGAAAAAACTAGACATGAGGGAAGACAAACGTTTTTGGTGAACGATCAGAAATGTTATTTTTTCCATATCTTTCATCGCCAAATAATGAGCGTGCGATTTGTGGTTGGGGAGTGATGTCAGATTTTCCATTGGACAAAAGAAAACGCTAAGTTACTGCCGGTGAGAACTGGCATGCCATCGACCAAAGGCAGTGCCTTGTCTGTGCAAGTGCAAGACAGTCTGACATGGCTCCTTTTGAAAGTATTACAGCACATCAAGATAGGATGTTATTACTGTTCCTTGGTGTGTTTGGAACCTTGGCAAATGGACTTGTAGAATTTTAACCATGGACTGGGGTCCGTTGCTGGAAAACAAAGGTCCTGCAGGCATTACAAGGATCTTTAATCAATCAATAAGGAGAAGCCAGTTGACTTTTACTAGCTAGGCAGTTCATTAACAAGATGATACAGTGGTGCAAGCATCAAGGACACCTGATCTCTAGATGTTTGATTAAGTCCTGCACATGTTTCAGTGGAAGACAGCTCCTGGTTCCTGTAGCGTTAAGATTTCTGAGACTGCAAGTCTCACCCTCAATGGAAGGCAGGTTTATTCCTTTTAAATGCTAAAAAATATTTTTACAGTGGAGTGACATACCTTATTCAAGCATATATTAGTCTGAACTGGGGAATTGAACCCAGGACTTTTCGGTTAGGATGCAAGGACCCTAATCACAATCCTGTGCCGTCCCTTCCAGATAGCCCTCAGAGAGTTGTTTTAGCTTGTACAATATACTTATAAGCACAGTGGTTAGCATTGCTGCCTCGCACTGCTGGGGCCCTGGGTTCAATTCCTGGGGTGCTTTCTGTGTGGAGTTTGTATGTTCTCCCCGTGTAAGTGTGGGTTTCCTCTGGATGCTCCAGTTTCCTCTCACAGTCCAAGACATACTGGTAGGTTAATTGGCTTCTGGGAAAATTGGCCCTGGTGTGAGTTAGGGTGTCTGTGTTTTTGTGCCCTGTCCATGATGTGCCCGGTGCTCTCCAAAATAGTTTCTGTGCCACCATAACCCTTATTAAGCACTTATTAAAAGTGATAATGATGACGATGATGATTAGCTCAGCTCTCTTGTGAACACATTGCTCTTTGTAGTAACTCATAGAAAGAAGCCTTCATTGCTGTTACCACCTCATGAACCAAGATTTTGCCTGTTCCACTGCAAAAATATATTTTTTAGATGCTGAGAAGAACTGCACTGGAACTATTGTTTATGTTGCTCTGATCATGTCTCACTGTCACAGGTACATTCTTTTCAATTTCAATTTCATTTGTATCATAAAATTCTCGGATCCTGTGAAAATAGTTTTACTGCTTAGATATGTTTGGATTGGTTATTGCATTTTTTTCTGTCATACGAATAGGGACTGGGGTTAGAATGTGTGGCTGAAAGGACACCCTGTAATTAAAACAGCAAACTGCCAGGCACTTCAGCTTTTCATTTTTTCAAGATAGGTGAAAACCATCTTCTGATTCAGTCTTCCTCTCTCAAGCTCTTTAACCTCTTTTTTTTTGTTACGTTCCAGTTTTCTGGTGTGTTTATTGCTATGGCACCATTAGTGGTTGGTTCAGGTGGGGAGATATTAAGAAGCTTTATGAGGCCATGATTTTGGTTGAAAGCACAGTGTACTCTAACTAAGACACAAAATATACAGAAATTAAACCACCTCACCAAACACAAGTTACAAACCCAGTACAAGCACTGGATAGATGGAAGAAACATCCCTCAAATGAGATACTGCCATCATCTGCTTGCTGTCTGATTTGTGATTGATGGATATCTTAAAGGTTTAATTTAAACTGGGCTTATGTTTTGTTAAAAAAATATGATACTTTAGCTTATTCATGTGCTGCGCAGAAGGCCAGCAAATGAAATTCTCCCAAACGGCCAATATGTGACTACAGTCATCAGATTTGATGGGTTTTTTTGTTGTTGTTTTGCTCTTATTTTAAGCCAACATCAATGCTTTACATGTTATGAAGATGGAAAGAAAAAATACAAGCATCTGACTTTAATAATACACTGGGAGTTGTGTGATTAAGTGTTGTGGGACAGCATCTAACAGAAAACAAACTTTAAGTTACACGTCAATTTGAAAAACCACGATAAGAGTAAGAATTAGTAAACATTTGTTCTCTTGTTCTCTGTTTTATTTTCAGTTCCATTACTTTATTTCTGATAACACATTGCTTGACAGAAGGATTTGTCATATATCCTATATATGACTTTATATATATCCTTCAGAATGGGGACTTTTGGTTTGGTTTACACAGAAGTCTGGGCGGAATGTTTTTAAATCATTTGGCAAAATTAGAGTTTACATCAGTGATAAGCAGTCCTTCCAAATCTGTCTTTGAGATCTACAGCTTCCATAGCAATCCCTGATTATTGCATTTACTGTAACTGGTTAAAGAAATGATGTGATATTTACACAGCCTCAGATTTGCAATAGTACCAGACTTGATTACCAAATTATGATGAGCTCGTCAGGGATTAGAAGAGTGATTCAGGTCTATGAGATCACTGGAACAAATTTAATAAAGAAACTGAGAACACAGATCACTTCCTCATAGTTTTTAACTGATACAACCGCTGTGACTTCAAGGTAATTTTGGAAATTCCTTAGTCTATCACAGAATTCAACACTGGTCCATTGGCCTTTGACTCGCGTGAAAATCTATCTGTACAAAAATTCTTAAAACCTAAAAAGAGCGCAGTAGCCTCTTTCAATCACTGCACAGCTGGGCCAGTGGAAACAGAAATTCTTTAAAGTTCTCCTTTGGCTAGTGGAATTCTTGTCCTTCATCCTGACAAGAGAGTTGAGGGAGCCTGTGTCAATTAGAGCTTACTCTTCAATTTGCAGCAATGAGCCCATAATTCAGAACAGCTGATCTGGCTCGAAACCATGGTTTATGGAAAAAAAGGGATTCAAGCATCACATTGTATGAATGACAGGAAGAAAAGTTTGCTTCTGAAAAACAATTTGTTGGCATGTGTACTTGCGGCACCAGCCCAGACCGACAGTGATGGAATGGGAGCAGCCTAAAATTAAACCTGCTTTATTTTTTAATGAGTATTGTTATGGAAGTCCCGATCTCCTTCAGCTCCGTTTTAGAGAGGACGACAAGAGCACGCTTATGCTATCTCCCCAGAATTCCACGTTTTATTTGGAAAAACCAGTAGTTATCTGCTGCCCCAAAGCTTAAGTAGCAATAACCTAAGAGGAAAAGCAGATCGACTTCCGCTATGACCTCCATTAACCTATTAAGGGGTTTAGCTTGGAAAGGTCAGCTTTCCACCTGCTTTTCCACTCAAGCAGAATGAAGGCAGCACTGTGATGGGAAAAGCTGCTATTTGTGTTTTCATTTACATTCTTATGGTCTTGTTTTTCAGTGACACTTTGCAGGAGATTTCTATTTTGCCCCTGCATTGCAGCTGTTTAGTTTGTTTGAAATAAGAACCATCCCTGTTGTACTGTACCTTGTTTGATTTCCAAATGCAATTAGACAAAAATGTTCTTAAGGTACAGTATATAAGAAGTGGTATTAAGAAGAGGATATACATACTGTAGGTGGTATACAGTATATGCACAATAGAGAGATTGAAGGGAATAGAGAGGATATACTGTATGGTATTGTATATAACAAGCATGTAAATATACAAACTGTTCTACCAAAATATTAGAAAAATGGTCCAATATGTTCCATAGGAGCAAAGAAAACTTTGCTCATGGTTCTTGAACTCGCAAGAACCATGACAGTTACTGAGTGTGCTTTTGGTGCTTTACTGCAGGCAACAGCAAACCCAGTTAATGTGTCAACTCTGACGGTTTCAATACTTTACAAGCCATTGTTCTCAAAAACAGTAAACACAAACGTGCAGAAGAATTCAAGCAACAAGATGTAGAGAATTTCGAATGGAATAGATGTATTACCTCTGTAATCAAGACTGGAGGTGGACCAATGTACGATTAGGTAATATCTGTAATATTCAGGCAGAGCAGTAAATAACTGCAAATATATTTATGTATGTATTTATATATGTTTTTGTGGGTGATATTTGAAATTTTGCTGTTGGACAAATATTTGTCAGGTCAAACATTTTTGTCTGTTTTTTGCAGTCAACTGCTGTTGCTACTTAAGCTTTGCACTGGATGCGAGTGACAAATCTTTTATGATCAACTGAGATCTGTGGAGACATATTTAAAACAGCCCAAACCACGAATGACTGCTTTGCTATTCCTGTCCCTGTGCCTGCCTAGACAGAGGGGAGAAAAAAAACCTATTTGATCGCTATGACTCAATGCTCAGTCACTGAGCCGCTGTGCACTTTATAGAGTATATTTCAAGAAATTAACAGGGGGTCTGTAAAGATCGCTTCAAATGAGTTTTATGATGCCAAGAGGTTTGAGTCACAAAAAAAGTGCTTATTCAACTTGGGTCTCACTTACTTTCTTTTTTTATTTGTACCAAATGCATGTTTCACCAGCTCTATTGCTTTGTGCTGCTGCTCGACTTTGCTGTTAACCCTGCTTAGAAAAGCAGTCCAGTTTGTTCATGAGCTTTCACGCTTGAAGTCTGTATTTTTGTGTTATTTCGGAGATTAATTTCCAGGTTTTGGTGATGTGTCCCAAGTGCTGAATAATCTTTTTTGTTTGAGAAAATAAATTAATTAGCATGTAGTAGTGGTATATTGGTAGTGCAGAATTTTGTAAATATTCCACTTAGTTTCTTAACCAGTGGTGGGCTAACATCCATTTTCCTCTTTTGTGGTTTGCCTAGGTTCTAATTGTCCCAAAAGAGGTTATTGTGTGTGAAAACCTGGAATTAATTCATTGGACAAGATTTCAGTGGCTGACCTCAAAAGTGTATATATTATAACTTCACATCACAAAAAATGTATTTTCAATAGTTTTATAAAACCTACAGCGTAATTGTTTATAAAATGTGGTTATGCACATTTGTAACCTAAAAATGTATTAATTTTGTGTGCTTATTGCAATAACACATTTATACTTAAGATCATTTATTAGAAATGTTTTTGAAAACAATAGCAAAAATGATTACCCTAACTGTGCCTAATGTGATTGAACTATAAGAAATATTTGAGAGTTCTATGGTTCTCTTAACTGAGCATACGTCTGGGAGGCACGTTATCCCACTTCTTTTTCCATTTGCAATGAAGCATAGTGTATTTGGGCACTCTGTTACATTTTGAATTGGAAAGTGCCTTGCAAGTTAATAGTCAGAAGTTTGCTTGTGTCTGAATTCATGAAATAAAACTGTTTAATGGGACACTGAACGGAAACCAGAAAGAACTGCTAGTACTTGGAACTCAGGAGAAATGTCTCATCTTTAGACGTTTGTATTTTTAGACTGATCTGGCTGGTACTATTGATTCTAAAGGCTCCAGATCATTGCATGGTCCGTTGTGTCCTGGATTAAGTGAGCCAATTTCCAGCTCACTCTAAGAATTTTCTTCCGATTAATGGACAAGCTTCCATCTCCCAGTAATGACGGTAAACCAGACATATACCAGGGTTCCACTGTCAGGCAATGGAGGTTCAGTGCTGACAGAAAATAAAACCAGTATCAGAACAATGTAGCTGATCAAAGGCTGACTGGCTGTCTTTGACTTTATATGCTTACACAAAACTAAGGAATGAGATCTAGTCAAACACTTCTATCTCCTTTAGCATTAGGATTGGGTAAAGTTATAATTAATATTCATACCCATAATCCACCCATAATTCATCTGATGGTCTTAACTCCTTCCTTAACCTGGAAGGGTGTTCAATCTAATATCTATCTACAATGTATATAAAAAAAACATTGTTTATATGTTTGGATAGTTTTTTGTTTCCTTTCTCTTTTCTTTTGAAAAATTGCTGGCTGATTTTGTTGGCATAGATTGCAGATCTCTGTAATTCTTTTATATTTAATTTATATCTAAATAATAAACTTTAACCTTTTAGGAGCAGAAATGTGTCATCTTGTTATAGCACATTCTTATTTCACTTTGCTTTCTTAAATTTTACAGTTTATATCATGGTACTGTATCACAACAGTTTTAGAAATTTTAGATGGGTGTTATTATAATGTAAAATGTCCTTATAGTACATCTACTGCAATCAACTGCATTTTGTAACATATAATCTTACTGAGCACTAACGAGCAACAACATGTTTCCGTTGAGACCTGACCCTGACTTAATTCCAAATCTTTTACAATGACAAGGTAACGGGCTCTTTTCCATTTTGAATTTCTCTTTTTCTTAAATAATGTGTTCTAATATTTCAAATCTGCCTCCAAGAAAGGTACTAGGCTTTTTCGTCATGTTTTTTTTTTAACTTTCCATGACTAATCAAGGTCACCGAAAGTAAAGCAACTAAACATCATCTTGATTTAAATCAGATTTGCATGATTTAAAATTTACAGTCCTGTAATGAATTCCTTTCATTTGTACACAACGATACCAACCACTTAAGCTGTGCTAACAATGTTAAATTAGGCATCGCTGGAAACCTTTCACCACCATAACAGACTTCACTTTTCTGGCTTTGTTTTACTGTAACCATGATCCCTGGATAGGAACAGAAAGCCTTTTGAGTTATTTTACAAGGCATTTTGGATTTTCACAAAACCGCTCTGAGACATGACTTGAAAGGCACAGCAAAGCTCTGTGTTAACCATGTTTTTCTGTAGTTGAGAGGCTTTACAAGGTTCTTTAAGGTCACAACAAACAAAACATGTGTCTTCTCTTAAATCATTAAAGGTGCTGAAACATTGCGTGCATCAACAAATACTCTAGGATTGTTATGGCATTGAATGAAATGCCCAGAGTATTGCCTCAGATGATGAGCAAATTGATGCCATTGTCCTCAATGAAATGATTCTTTTGGACAATTTTCCATTTCTTATTCGGTCTGTCTGTTGAAGGATGAAAGAAATCACACCAATAAATGGCTATTTTTTGTCTTCATGTTACGACCAATAAACATTTGCTATTCTTTTTATTCTTAAATAAGGGTCAATTTTTAAAAATTTTCTCAGATGAGGTGACATGAAGCTGGACGTGATCACTGACAAACCCATCAATTATGCTTGTAGAATGTAGAATGTTGCATTAGGGATCTTGAATGTCAAAATGCACTTGATGTTACCAATTTGCCAGAACTAAACGTCTGTCCCAGGAGGTTTGATGGACCACTGTAGATAAAAACAAATTGAAAAAGAAAATGGAATTTGCCTTTTTTTTTCTTGTCAGAGCCTCATGACTGCAAGAAGTGACTCAGCATAATTTGTAAAATTTTAAATTTGTGATTTACATGTTACAACAAATTCTATAAATCGTTAAAAAGGAATAAGTCAGTGCTTTCAGATTTTCATTTTTAAAATAATAAACCTATTTCATGAATTACCCTGCAGCAGAAAATGGCTGTAATTATCCCTCTCTTGAAAAAGTCTTGCCTTAATCAATAAGGATTTTTCCAAATTTACTCCAATTTCAAAGCTACAGTACCATTTTTAGTAAAACTACTGGAACGCGTATGGTACCATCCTAGTTGGTTACTCCCTTACAGTCTCCTTGTTTGAAACCTTTCAATCCAATTATAGTGCTGCAAATACTACTGGAACCACCTTGGTAAAGGTGTTAAAAATCATATCTCAGATGCTATTATCTTGTACTACTAGACCTTTTGGCAGCCTACTGTAAATCTTGACGTTTTGATCAGTCAATCGGAGCTTTATACAGGTCAAAGTGGCAATGTACTGCTGTGGTTTAAATCTTACCTTTCCTACTGACGCCAATTGTCAGCCTTGGATTTAAATGGGATCCTGCTCCTGTCCTCTCTGGAGTCCCTCAGGGCTCAGTGCTCGGCCCCTACCTTTTCAATATTCATATGTTGCCATTAGAACACGTTATGAGAAAATAGTCGACTTCCACTCTTATGCTGATACCCAGATCTACCCGCATACATCACCAAATCCCCCAGTTCCTTGTGCAACACTAATCAAATGTCTTGAAGACATACAGCTGAGGATGTCTCAAATATATCTCCAATTAAAGAAGAATAAGAGCGAGAAGGTTTTAATTGCTTCTCCCCATCAAGTCTCAAAGTTAGACTGTCTGAAACTCACTTTTGGTGCTACAGAATTTGTTCCCTCAAATTCTGTTTAAACCTTAGGGGCGATTTTTGACTCTTCATTGTCTTTAGTGACAAATTGAATGTCCAAAAAGTCTGTTGCAGATCCTTCTTCCATTTATGAAACATATCTCATTTAAGACCAATTATTTCTCTTGCTCAGGAGTGAGCTCACATGTTCATCTCCTCAGGACTATACTATTGCGATGCCTTGCCAGCTGGATCATTCAAGAAATTACTTCAGAAATTACAGTTTGTCCAGAACTGTGCTGCTTGAGTACTGACCAAGTCTAAAAAAATCCAAACATATTTCTCTTGTCCTAAAAAAAACTGCACTTGCTATTCATCTCTCAAAGCACAGACTTTAAAATTGTCTTGTTACCAGGTCTACCCTGTCCATCGCCTGTATACATTCAAGACCTACTATCCCCATACATTCCACACTCTGCTCCAGGCTCCTCAGTGTTCATACTGTACGTTAGGGGACAGAGCATTGTCAGTGGCAGCACCTCATCTCTTCCAGACCATAACCCTCGCCTTAAAACGTGCTGGATTACAGTGGCTTGCAATTCTTTGAATTTCATATTTATTTCTCTTTTTTATATTTCATTATTCCATTTTTCTGCTTACTGTACATTTTATTCATACTGTATGTATCATTTGTATGAAAAGCGCTTTGAGAAAGATCTTTATTGAAAGGTACTACATTAGAATAAAATTAGTGGATTGAATGAAAATACATGTTGCATTAATATTCCCCTGGAATTAACAATACTTAATATGGTTCATTACTGCAAATGTTCTGACTGGATAGGGTCAGTAGCACTCGAGACTTGTTCTTAACGCAAACTATATATTTTCATGTTGAGATATGACGATATCCCTGAAGATATTTTATAATGTTCCTATAGACATTTAAGCATCATTTACAAGACAGCTTGTGAATAAAGTCCAAATTAAAAAGACAACACTGTTTTGGTGTTTAAGGTTTGGTATATTGCTGCCAGTAAATAAATACATTATAGCTAGAATTTAGCAACGGATGGTACAGTAATTGTGCTGAGGTGCACCGGGCCCCAGAAATGCTTTGACACTTTAGTGGACTAATTGACTAAAGTACAACAGGAAAATGGAAAACTTCTTGTTTGTTTGACCTCATTTCCTGGTTTCATTACTGTGTATTTTTAACTTGTTGTTGCATTTATTTATCTTTTGTTCACACGCACATTTTGTTTTTGCTCAAAGCCTTACTTCTGTTTTAGTTAACTTCTAATTGTATTGCTCTTTGAAATGCTTTTATTAACTCATCTCATTTAACTGGGTTTTCCCCTTACTTGACTTAATTGAATCTTGTATGGTTTGAAAGGTGGCTCAATCTTCACTTGTTCATATAAGGACAGTATTTACTGAAACATGAGAGGCTTTTTCCATCTTCCTCAGGGGACTCATTGCTTTCTTCAATCTCTCAGCATCTGTTTGTCACTGGAAACACTCACTTTCTAATGATAACACTCTAAATATAGTTCTCTACCTTTGTGATGAAAAACTGCACTATCAGTCCTGAGAGTGTTCTTAATTCCACCAATCAAAATGCTGACATGTTCCATAATGACAGATTTACAAATTGAAGTGGGGTGCTAGGATTCCCCAAATCCTAGAGGAGGTAGGAAGTAAATTAAATCTTTCTAAGTACTCCCCAAATAATTACTTAAAACTCAAATGAAGAGTACAGATCATCTATAAACGGTCTTGCAAGAAGCTTACGTGAATATCAATGTGCACTAAGTGTCAGGTACAGTAATAGCTCTTTGGTTGTGAGAACTGTGTTTGTGGAAGGCATTTTATTGCTGTATAATTCCCTCTCCCTGTTCAGGGGCAAATGAGCAGAAATATGTAACAGATTGCCCCATTTTTGTAACATACAGTATACTTTTTGAGAATTACAAGAATATAAGAGACTAAAGAAGGTAGCAAAAAGAAGTGTAGCAAGAGCAAAGGAAAGAGCCTGGAAAGAATGGTATGAGAAACTTGAAACAAAGGAAGGAGAGGACCAAATCTACAAGATTGCTAAACATAGAGCGAGACAGAAAAAAGATATTATCCGGGTGGCGGTACTCAAGGATGGAGAAGGCAGAGTCTTGATTAAACAAGAACAGATCAAGCAAAGATGGCTGGAGTACTTCAAAAATCTGTTAAATGTAGAAAATGAGAGGGAGAACCTAGTGGAGGCAGACGTAGTGTGTGGACCAATCCAAGAAATTTCAGTAAAGGAAGTGACAGAAGCTATCAAAGAGATGAAAGTGGGCAAAGCAACTGGACCATCAGGAATAGCAGCAGAACACTTTAAGAACCTCGATGAAGAGGGGATTCAGTGGCTGACGAGATTGCTAAACAATATTGCAAAGGAAGAGAGAATTCCAGAAGAATGGACAAAAAGCAGTATGGTTACCATCTACAAGGAGAAAGGAGACCCAATGGAGTGTAAAAACTATAGAGGAATAAAACTTCTGGAACATGGATTGAAAATCCTGGAAAAAATTCTGGACAAGAGACTCAGGAAGATAATCAGGATCCACAACTCACAATTTGGATTCTCAGCGGGGAAAAGCACAACAGATGCCATTTTTGTGATGAGACAGTTACAGGAGAAGACACTAGAGAAAGGGAAAAAGCTGTATGTGGCCTTTCTGGACTTGGAGAAGGCATATGACCGTGTGCCCAGAGAGGTGGTGTATTGGTGCTTGAGGAAGAAAGGAGTACCAGAAAGCATGGTGAAGTTAGTTCAAGCAACCTATAGAGATACAACTACAAAGATGATAACACAACAGGGAGAGACAAAAGAGTTTGAAATCACAGTTGGAGTACACCAAGGATCAGCACTAAGTCCTTTCCTTTTCATAAACATTATTGACACACTGACAGAGGAGGTAAGAACAGAAGTGCCTTGGGAACTCATCTTTGCTGATGATGTGGCACTGATGGCAGACTCAGAAGTAGAACTACAGGAGAAAGTGTTCAAATGGCAGAGGAGTCTGGAAAAGGGTGGACTGAAAATGAATGCAGAAAAATCTGAAATAATGGTAATGGGAGAAGAGGAGATACTATGACCAATGTTGAGGAGACAAATGGAGGAAAACTGAAACAAGTTGATGACTTTAAATACCTTGGATCAAAACTGGTAAAGGGAGGAGAAACACTGGAGGCAGTAAAACAAAGAGTGAAAGCTGGATGGAACAAGTGGAGAGAAATAACTGGAATAATCTGTGACAGGAAAATTCCCAGAAAGTTAAAGTGCAAAATGTACAAGACTGTGATTAGACCTGTATTACTATATGGAGCTGAATGCTTGGCAGTTGGAAAGAGGGAAGAGAACTTGATGAGAAGAACTGAAATGAGGATGTTGAGATGGATTCTGCAGATTTCAATGAAGGATAAGATCAGAAATGAAGAAATCCGTAGACGATGTAGGGTGGTGGATGTGGTTGAGAAGATGCGAGAAGCGAGGTTACGGTGGTATGGACATATCATGAGGAGGGACGTTGAGGAAGTAACAAAGAGGGTAATGGAATTTGAGGTGGAAGGTAACAGAGGAAGAGGCAGGCCTAGAAAGAGATGGATAGATTGTGTGAGAAAAGATATGGAGGTATGTGAAGTGAGTGAGGAAGATGTGCTCGACAGAGACAAATGGAGAAGAGCAACCAAAGCAGCTGACCCCAGGACAGTCTGGGACTAAGGCTGTGAAAAAGAAGAAGAAGAAGAAGAAGACAGTATACTTTTTGAATGATCAGGAGTGCAGGAGTTAGGGGGATAGATCCAGTGGAAATAGTGGTTGTGAAATACACCCCATGTCCTCAGAGGCACCCCCAGCTAATATCACAAAAATTGGATGGGGGGCTGTTGTCCTAAAAGGCCATTGTGCGTGCACAGGTTTTCATTTCAATTCAGTTAGAAACACCTCAAATCCGCTCAATGTTGGATTAACTGGACAAAATTAAAACAGTTAACAGGTCTTTATGCAGAGTCACCAGGACCAGAAAAGGATACTCTTGATTTAACAGAACAGCAAGGGCCTAAACGTTTAGCAAGAACAGAGCTGAACTCCAGGTGTGTAGAAGATACTAGGAACTTCTGTCTTGGAAATTTCTGGTCAGGACTCATAGCAGGACTCGTACTGTAGCTCATTGCAGGATTCCAAGGAAATGGGGGTAAAAGTTTTGTGATTAGTGATTTTTTACATATATATATCAGAGGGAAAACTTCCCTTTTCAGGAAATATTATATATTTCTATAAAAGAACGGAACAATTTATTTTTTCGGTACTTGTCATTTATGTTTGAGAGTGACTTTTGTCGCAAGCATTAATAAAGCATAAAATTATCACTGCTACAGAAGCACCAGGGAATTCTTAGAAAAGTTTCTGATCAGGATGTGTGTGAGGAACTGAGGTACTGCACATGAGAAATCAAAACAACTCTTTGGATATCATCTTTTTTTCCACTTTTTGTCACGCGCCTTTTGTATTACATCCCCGTGAAAGAGAATACTGCATAAGCAATGAGTAAATGAATGAGTCAAAGACTAAGACAATAAAGAAGTTGTTGGTGGAGCCCGAGTGGGCGTGCTGTGCCCTCAAGCATTCACACCAATTCCTGGGCCTTGCAGTGAGCAGATACAATCACTTTTGTCGCTGCTCCATGCCATTTCCGAGGTCATGCAACACCCGCTGCTAAAAACAGGTTGCAAGGTGAGAGACTGGAATGCAGAGTAGCTGGTGAACTTCCACACAGGTTAGCAATTGAGGACGTTAATGTTAATGTGGAACAACGGAATGCCGACCTGCCGTTTAACCGAGCGAATAAATGCGGATCCGCAGAGGTCTTGCCAAATTGAATGTGAATTTTCACACGTTACTTTGTTTTGCGCTTGGATCGGGGTCAAGAATTCACGTACGGAGTTCTTTTAATTAGCCTTGTCAGACCTAGGCCTAAATATAGCTCGCAGCAAACAAACTGGGCACTTACAATTGTTCTGTTACATTAGCCCTTTGTCCTCGAGTGAATCACAGTAAGAAACAACATTGTTTTCTTTAAGGGAAAATCCAGAGTGTGATTTGAATTTTCTGTAAATTATCCCGTTGAGTTGGCACAGGCAACATACTGTAAATTCTGAAAGGTGATTCACCAGTACATTATCTTTTCACAAGGATGAACAAATATTAAACAAAGCTCAGACAAGAGATTGTTATTAAGCACAATTTATTAACTTTATCATATTGTTGCTTAAATTAGTAAGCTTTTTTCATATCCTACATACCTACTTTAAGTAGTGATGCTTAATTAGACAAAGTCAACTGGTGTTTGGTGACTTGGGGCTATAAAGATGATAGTGTTTTCTTTCCATTGACTGCCTGTAAATGCTTCCATTAAAGTTTCCCCCACTTTTGGTTAGAGTACAAAAGATGAAGTCCTTCACGAGCCTACTGGCTCAAAAAAAACAAACAAGTTGTGCCCTGTTTTCTGGAGTGTTAATTAAAATTAAGCTTCTGCTTGGATAAAATAGTCCATCACAGGTAACCCCTCCAGCAATACTGTTACCCATCTAAACAACTAGGTGGACTGGAGCAATGTGGGAAATGTACCATGCCCAAGCATAGAACTGCAGTGTTTATCAGGGACTTGAACCCAGAGGCGTCTGGTGATGAGGACCATGTCTTCTCTAACAGGCAAAAAAATGAATCTGTGAGTGACAAGATCCAAGGAACTGGGGCCAAATTATCTTTACATGCAAATGAACAGAAGGACATTCTCTTGCATGCCTGTAGCAATTGTTTTAGTTAGTCACAGGAGGCAGGAAGGGAAAAATCACATTGTTTTATTTTCTCTTAGGCTTTCGTACTACACTTTGTCATGTGAGGAATGTGCATCTTGGAGTGTATTTTATATTTGTACAAGATATTTTTAGAGCCTCAGATTTATTCAAATTATTCCTTTCAGCGAGCCAGATTCTGAAGTACCTGATTTCTGTTTTGCCATCAGCTATGTTAATTAATGCCACATTGTGGGAAAATTCACTTAATTTAACCAGCCTGTGCATCGTAGACAGTCATTTCCATAAGTTTTGAAATACACAGTCGCTGCACAGCAGATATTTCCACAGGAAAAAACCCTCTGGGTTTCTTAATTGTTTTGATTTTTACCTTTGTCTTCATCTTTCGTGAAGGGTATAAGTTTACATCAGTGCGTGCTGTGTTTCTCACAACGTAAGAGCTATTTTGGGTTATGCTTATACAGTATCACTGTTTGACTGTCCCATTTCTACATTGAAACAGACCTCTGAGAGATGGATAAAGAATCGTTATTTAAATGGGGGCGTATTGTTAAGGTTTCTGAAAATGACGTGTTTACCAAGAGATTTAAAACAAATCCGGTAAAACAAAGCAAACAAATACATACTCCATTGACTTGAAAGCCATGAAGGAAACATCTCTCAACAGCAACCTGCTGATCATTCATGGTCTTTTGCGGATTCTATGAGTAAATCACACTGGAGTCACATGTCACACAATCAAAAAATAGAGTGCAGGACAGGACGCTGATGCATCAGTTTCTGGTTATTCGGGAATATGTTGAATCCTTCTTACATAGTGTAAGATTAATACATTAAAGGTAAATGTCCAGTGTAATCAAGTGCAGGGTTTTGTATGCAGGTAGTAAACATACTTTATTCCAAAACTAGATGGTGTGGGGAAGCAATTAAAAAGGCAAAAAAATGTTTGGATATGTACAGTAGGTAAAAGCATAATTTGGTTTTGGTGGTATGTAAAAACTGTATAACAAACCAGTAAGGCCTCATGTTGAATATTGTGTACACTTTTGGTCACCACATTCTAAAATAGATATTCTTGCTCTAGAATGGAGACTGTGAGCAGAACCGACATATGTATCCTAAATCCTTGACATCTTCAGAATGAACACTGAAACAGACCCGAGGGTCCAAATGGAAAATACCCAAAGAATTGTGGGAGTAGAACTAGCATCCAAACTATGTTGCTGAAGCTGATACCCGACTTCTTTCAAGAAATGGCCGGATAAGATCCCTCAATCAATTACATGGTAACTACTAAGCAGGTTAGATGGGCCAGATGGCCTCCTCTTTTTGCAAAGTATTCTTTACTGTTTCTTAAACATTAATCTTCATGAGCTGATTTTAGTAGAATCTAATATTTGATAGAGGTTTGTTTATCGAGATGCTACAAGATTACTATTAAACCATGTAAAGGACATTCCCTCTGTGTGAACTATAGTTCCTGTGGTGCAATGCGGAAATGCTGTGTCATCTCCATGTGCTCAGTTTGTGAGGGCACAGAACAGGGAAGGAGATGAAGTCCTGTACTGCCATGCCTCCCACACTGTAAATCAAAAACTCTTTGTTTGAAGGCAGTGAACTTTTGTTCAGTCTCCAATGATGCACAAGTCTACGTGCATTTCTACATTTCTGTGCTGCTGGTAATAAGCACCAAATAACACCCCCAATTTCCATATTTCAAAATGTGTTTGTAGCCTGATGCTCTTCCATGGTACAAAGATTGTAGTGATTTAATCAAAAGGTACCAATTTGTTAGATACAGACTTCTGTGACCAGTTTTGGGGCAATGTCAAAGTCAGGTCATTTTTTAGAAATTTGAAGTGTCTTGCTACAGTACTTGTTTTGTTTTTTTCTTTTTTAATTTGGTATCACAGGTTAAATGTCTTCCCCCTGCTTCCACTCCAAAAATACCATTCGCTAGACCCTTCCATACCTGCAAGGGGTGGAATGAGGTCTTTGCACACTGTTCGTGCCCCATAGAGCATCCTTGGAACGAGCTTGAAATTCTGTTTTCTGTTCGGATTTCAGTACAATTAGCAACTGTGAGAGTCACAGCAAACTAGTGCACCCACCGGGCTGGTGATAACGGATGTACTGTTGCATCAGTTCAATGGAAAACTATACCGATTCTTATATTTGCTGTCTTGTATTGACAAAATGTGTAGCACTGTGGTATAGGTAAAGTGATTAATGTGCTTGTGGCCTACTGTACATGTATAGAATAGTTTGAGTTAAGAAAAAGTGCTTTTCTCAAGTTGTTTAACTTGTTGTTTCCCAGACCCAAAGAAACAACCCTAGGTCTGGAAGAGACTTTGTGTGATCAGGGGATTACAATTTTTATGACAGTGTGTGCCATTCAGGTGTGGTTCCACAAGGCCAGCGTGGGTACAGGGCTGTGATACAAGAGTGATTATACAGTAATAAGAGAGAAGAATGCATTTTTAGTCAATAACATAAAAACACAAGAAATGTTACAAATGAGAAAACGCCACTCAGGCTGGTGTGCCTGGTTTCTAGGAGCTTATTGATCCAAGATTTTATACACCCATTTATTGAAGGAAGCCAGGGAATTTGCTTCAACAACATAGCTGGGCAGGGTGTTCCAGACACCCACAGCTCTGTAAAGAAATGTCCACTTATGTGCTCAGACATTGGCGCTTTGAAAGAGAAAAATTTGGTGTGGAAAATATGGTTTTCATGCTCAACTAAGATGCAGAGATGGCTTGGAAGAGCAAATTCTGAATATCACTTGTTTTGAAAATAAATAAATGACAGAACTTGAGAAATATTTTCGACACGGTCTAAAGTAGGTTTTCCACTAGAAATGTGTGAGAACCCCACCCTGTGCTTCCAAATGTAGGTCACATTATATTTTATTAAAAAATGCACCAGAGACAATTCTGCAAGGCACAATTCTGCTGTATTTAGTAACATTGCATAAGAAAACCAACAAATTATGTTTTCCTTGAATTGAATGAATTGAACTTCAACAGACTGGTTGCGAAATGTTTTTATGCTAACAAAAAATATGACAAAACACACATCTGTAATGTTTTTACAAATGTTTAAAATATATATAGCAGTTTGGATAGCTTTCACTTACTGCCAGGTACTGTACCACTTATCCTTACACTGATGCTAGCAAGACTGGATCATTTTCCTATATGACATGACATGCAGTTTCTCTAAAGGTACATCGACTCCTATTTCAGTGACAAAATGTCCTTTATAGGGCTCAGCTACATGCAGTATAATGCACAAGAGAGAAATAAATGAATTAAGGGAAAAGGGCTTGTCTACCAGCTTCATGAGGCACATTTAAAGGAGCAGTACATAAATCCACACAACAATTAATGGAATAGGGCCTTCACCTTGCTACAATAAGAAGGTGAGAAACCTGTCTTCTTCTCTGCTATATCACTTATCATTCTCAACTATAATACCATTATTCACTGTTTGATGTTTGCCTTTGGCCATCATCTAATAGCTGGTGACCTTCTATACATGATCTGGCTCTTTTGCAGTCATATTGTGGATTTGCTTTTGATATCCCACTAAGTCTGTCAGGTGTCTGTCCAGGTGATGTCCCAATATGGTTGATTATGTCTGCCAGAAAGAGTTATGGTTGTTTGAAAGAAGCTGTGCAACCACAGTTTGCAAGATATTTCTCTGAAAGACTTCTTGGTGACATATTTGAATTTCTAAGATGTTAGCCCCCTTCCAGTCCTGGTTTTTCTGGGTATTTTGACATTTTTATGATGGAGCATCTGATTCACTGGTTGCTGGGTCTCTGCTTCATAGGAGCAATGATGATTTGGACAGCGAAGAGGGAAGAGCGTGTGTTTAGTCCTTGTATCTTAACACAGCCTGCCCCTGGACTGAGAAAGTAGGGACTGTAGTGTGCAAAAAGAAGAAGTTCATCCCTGAAACAAAGCAAGTCTTTTCCTCTCTCCATAAAAGCATGCGGTTGACCCACAACTGTCCTAATTATATTTTTTTAAACTTTTTTTTCTTTTATTAAAAGCATATTTTGTTTTTTCACAAGGCCTTGAAGTAAAAAATGTAATGTAATGAAGTAAAAGTAATGAAATGTTTCAAAAAGTAAAGGAAAGATCCCAGTCCTCCTGGGAGAGGGTGTTTTTGAAAAGGAATGAACACAGTCCCCCCAATGATGAGACAATCCCTCCAAGGATGTTATTGGTAGATGCACTCCTGTACTACATCAACTAAAAGATCTCAGCCAACATATATTGAAAGAATACTGTACAGTATGTATGACCAAGACATTGTTTTCTGAAGATATACAGACAGAACCCATACTCCTATCTGATACATCATATTTAAGACACTTTCTGAAAGGAGTTAAATATGTCTGTTCTTGGAGAACTAATTAGCTAAGAGGAAGCATAGTTAAAAAACATGTTAAATTGTTTTTTTTACATAAAATTAAATCTAAAATATTCAGCCCCAACAGGGCTACAGTGTGGATGGAAGTGTGAAAAGATGGATAACCTACAATTATAATATACTAGCTGCATACATATTTAAATATGAACTCTCCATTACAATATTGGAGCTTTAAAAAGAACTTACCTTAAATCTCCATATACTGTACTGTAAATCTTCTGTATTGTTGAGTAATTATACTTCAGTGTACTAATGTAAAGACAGCACTGTTGAAAGAGAGGAGGCTAAAAAAATTGCTCACAGTATATAAAGTATTAAAACTACAAGTATGCTATAATTACTTCAAGGCTTGCAGCACTGACAATAAATGCATAGCACATGGAGTAAAAAAAAGCCTTCAATGTTATCCTTGAATTATCTTCAAAGTCAGCAATGAATTTCTTCAGAATGAACAGTGAAACGTGAACTGGAGAACACAAGTGGAAACTACATTGATGTGTGTTTAAAACAGAGACCAGAAAGCACTTCTTCACACTAAAGGTTGTAAGAGTCTGAAAACAAGCAACCAGCTATGTTCTTGAAACTGGCTTATTTCAAGAAAATGAAATTTCTTGTCTGTCTGAGGTCATTAGATCCCTTATATACAGTACAGTACTAATTACCAAAGGCCTAACCTAACCTTATGTTCTTATATTTACATTTTTTTTTAATATTTAAAGGTTTTTTTTCCAGTGTTCTACCAAACACATTAGTTGTACATAACTGACTCTCATCCCCAACAAGATGAGTCGTTGATAAGGTGCGGCTAAGCAGAGAAGCACTGTACTTAAATGCACTCAGAGGGCCCCTCTAAAGATCCTGCAGTGACCTCGGTCCCATCACAGGAATGCTCAGGTTGCCAGTTAGATGAATTAGCAGGATTGGCAGTTCATCGGCATCAGTGATCTGGCTTTGATAAAGATCGACATGGGACAAAATATCAGCATTTTTCTGCCTTCTGTGTCTCATAAGAGTATTACCAGCTCAAGGAAAAAAATTTGAATGTCTATGGTGATGTCTATGGACAGTGCAATTAGTTAACCCTACCCCATATTCACTGTGCGACGTATCCTCACTGCCCTACAGTATTACTCCTCACATGGCTTAGCTGGGATTGTTATAGAACATAGTGCTGCTATTTGGCAATGGTTATGCCTGGTAGTGTTTATCACCTTCTGAATGTGAGATTAGGTATTTTTAAGGCAACCATCCATCCCTGCGTGGAAATGTACCTGAATGTAACAAAGATCAATAAAATCCCATCTGTCTTGCATGTTATTGCATACTTGGCCTGCACTTGAAGTACAGGCCTTGTTTCAATAAATGGACCTTTAACTTGAGTGCCTTTAACAAAGTTTATAAACTCTTTTTTTTTTACACACTGATAAACCTTTTTAAAGAATTTTCCATTCTGGTTAACGAGAGGAGATATCACAAACTAAATATTTTAAATACAGTGTGCGTTGCGTTTGCAGGGATTTAAAGAAGCAGCCGACTCTTGGATTTATTATTCAACAAAAAATTACGAAGTTCCACACATGCCGCAGGATGCTGGGGAGATACAAGAATCCGTTCAGGGTAATTACCTTTTATAGACCTTTTTCCTTGAAGACTGTAGTTGGAAACTTAATTTTGAAGCCTCAAAATTAAAGAGAAGAGGAATTAGCACAGTGAGAGAGAGGGAAAAAAACGATTTGCCAACATGGTTGCTATTTGGCTGCTAATTTTGCCATAAAACAGAGCCTGCAGGGAATGACTGTGTTAGGTCTGGCGAGACAGCATGTCTTAATGTTGCTGGAAAGCAGAGAATTATTTTGACGATTATTTTTGGCAACTAACGCTTTCTGGGGATGAGCAACGTGTGATCCATAACAAAGAGGGTAGTGCTGTAACATTATAATGCCAAAAACTCAGGATGATGAAGCTGGAAATGGATGTGGCATGTAGAGTATGGGTTTTAATACAGTGTTTCCTCTAAACAAGGATTTTAGCAGAATATACAACACCGCTACTTGACATCTCATCATCACCTTGAGACATGTTGCCTAGAACCAGCTTAACATTAAGTAAACTCACACTAATGGGTTTGTTTCTTGAGATAACATAATCCATCCATTCATTTTCTAACTGCCTTATCCAAAACTGGGTCATGGGGGAGCCAGAGACTACAGTGTCCCGACAAGCAGAAAAAAAAATCAGCTTTATTTTCTAAAGCGTCCTTCTGAAGAAACATGTCCCAAAGCTCCACAGCCTCCGCAGCCTTCTACATACAGTAGAAGGAGAAGACTATCGCCTACAGCTCAGTCTTGTGTAGAAACACAAAAGAGACATTGCAGGCCTGGAGAATGTGGCTCAGGGTATAATTTATCAGGTCAGAAGTAAAAGAAAAAAAGAGTTTCCTTTCATAGCCTTTAAAGGAGAAATCTTGGAGTCTTTGCAAAACACAACAGATAACCAGTGCTTGAATTTCAAGACAGAGGTTGTGTGTTTGCCAAAATGTCACCTAGTTGGAATTATAGCTGCTGAGTTCTGAATATAATGGAGTTTTCCTAAGGTGTGTGTTTTATGACAACTTAGCAAGAACACTAGGATATTATAGTTGTCAAGTCAGGACAAAAGAGTGTACCAGGTTCTATACAACAGGCACTGACAGAACTGAGTGACAGAACAGGAGCCCATTTGTTCACACAATGGTTTGAGGTTAAGAGTCATCCACAAAGCATTAGACAGTTATTTCCACTGTGTACAAAGATATTACTGGGAAATTGTGAGATTGTGTTTACTAATGGCAGAGAAATCACATTGACAGGGTATTATTCCTGTTATTGTTATTAGTATTAGTAATGGTATTAGTATTACTTAGTGACTCACATTGAAAATAACTACTGACATGTAATTATTTGCTATAGAAGCTGCATACTGTTGAGAGGTGTAACAATAGTTGTAACAAAATGCAATGTATTTGAGTAGCACAAAGCAAAAAAATATGAATACTCTATTAAATGAAAGGCCTCATAAATAGTGTTAATCTGTTTTTCCATTTAAATTCTTGAGAGTGTAATACATTTAGAATTTAGGGTTGTAGATTTAGTCATGCATTCATGATTTTCCAATAAAATTAAGTGCTTTTTATTTGTAGCTCTAATGAATGTTAATAGTCAATTATTAAAAGCTGTACTTGCATTTGTTATTTCTGTTTTTTGCTGTTTCTTTTTTTTCACTTCTATGACTGCTGTACTCTAAAATGAAATCATAGCAAATGCTCTAAGTCAATCCATTTTTTCTGCATTTCTGCACCGACTGTAGATTGCCTTTCCCTGGCTTATCACTCATCAGTTTTGGGATTAATAGTTTAAGCTGTACAAGACAGCATTGCATAATGTTTAAAAGCAGATTAATTATTATCTCAGTGTACAGTATTGTTTTTATAACTTTGGTGAACTGAGTAAATAGAAAATGTTTTTGTATCAATTTCAGCAAACTCTGGGAAACTCTTGCTCAGCCTGGATTGGGTAGTGTTTATATATTTAAGACCAAAACATGAACCTGATCCAGAACATTAAAATGATATGGCTTTGGCAGAAATCAGGCTGGATCGAAGCCTACAGCAGCATTCACACCAAAAACAAAAATAGTGTTTTGTCTAAAAGATGTTTCTTATAATGTCTAAACACTCCTTTTCATGAAAAAAACAATGACTTGCAGGACATTTGAATGGAACTAAGGCGGACATGTTGATCCAAAGCCATTCTCCAATTTAATTAAACAATGAGCAGCAGTTTTTCCTGTAAAATACCCTTCACCTCTTGCAGGCCCTTTATTAATGGGCTGTATTGAGGGTGCCCAAGTCTCTAACTAGTCTCTCTGTCTTTGAGTTATTTTCACGGCACCCTCTACAAAATCTCACACCTACCCTCGCAATCTGTAAAAGACTGAAGGATATTAACAGGCTGACTACCATTCACAAGCATTCTATGTGGATAAATTAGGGTAGTGACTACAACAGTATACCTACTGTATGTGGGTGCTGTACATACATTTTGATCTAAAACATTATTGTTATTATTGTTATTCTTATTGTATGTTTAATTTCTAATCAGTGAGGTGGTTTTGACATGTGTGAGAGACTACTACTAATTACTGTACTATTACCCTTCATCCCATGTGGGACATAAGGCTACAATGAGTTTCTTCCACCTACAGTACTTTATCTGTATTCTTTTCCTTGGCAACATGTTGTGCCTCATTCCAAGAGAGATCGATCTTGGCCAGCTGATCTTGTACCCTCCTTCTCCAGGTGGTTTTTGGCCTTCCGGGTTTTCTTTCGTCATTTGATGTGATTTGATGATTTGATGATCTCAGCGCATATTTTGGTATCTGTTCAGGTTTTGGAGGATGGGTTGCGTGCCTGAAAGACCCTGAGATACTGGCAGGGGTTTTAGCTCCTGGCAGGTTTAACCATTCCAGGCGAGGGGCCAGACAAAGTACCGCATGCTGGTATTCCAGGTTCCTGGTTGGGCGTGGCACCAACAATGCCACAGTGGGGAAAAAACGACCTGTTACGGAAACCAAATGTGTGAGAGAACAGTTTGAGACTGGAAAAGGGATTTTCTGAGGCACCATTTTGTTTTACTGGAGGCACCAACTTTTGCGCCCCTCTCTCACAGCTGGTACTATTGTCACTTGATTGCAGGAAGAACACTTAAGAGGAAAGAAGTGCGAAGGAATGTTTTAATTTAATCAAGGTGGGAACATTTTGTCACCAGTAGCACTATGAAGCTTCTTAATGTTGGACGATAGTAGAAAGCTCCAATGCAAATTAATACAATTATTTATTTTATTAAGCAGGAGCAGGAGCGCAGACCCAATCTGTTTGTGATTAGACCATGGAGTGGGCTGGTTGGTACCTGCTGCACATGGGATGACAGCGAATGGGCCAGGTGGTACATGCTGGCTTATACCAATCAATTCAATCACCTGGGAGGAGCAGCAGGTACAGTACCACCTTCACCAATCGTCCAACCTCACCCTGATAAAGGCACATTCAGTGGTCTGATTGCAACCTCCTCCTGGCAGGAAACGAATGGAGGTCAGTGTGCCCATTCACAACCTGTACCCCATACTCTTCATCTCTGAGCCAGCCCTTATATGTTACCATTTAAATGGATGGTATGTTGCTCTCTCCAGGCTGGAAAGTGCACATAGTCTTGCCCTTCCTGTGAGGAACACTACAAAAAAAGAGCAGATTTGTCTCCCAGGAGCAAGGGATGCTGTTAGGAGCCATGTGGGATGTTTTCAGAGGGAAGGCAGGGATTAGAAGACTCTGTAGGGGTTCACAGAGGAAAGATCCCAGTCAGCAGCACTCCCTTTTTCTCAATTAAATTATTCATTCCTATTTATTCATATGGATTCACTCAGCTTTTGTCTTACATAGCCAACTGTATATCTTTCCGTACATCTAATGCGCCATCTGTGGATTTAACATTTAATTATGGAAATGTGTGTTTGTTTATGAGACTTACTCCTAGCCCAAGTAAGGCTTTTTCTCTTAGGTACTGGCTATTAGTCTGCCTTTCTATAAACCTTTCATCAATCATCAGAAACCCACCGATATTTTTAAATTTGTTTAATTGAGAAAGTCTATCAGTAGCGAAAGCTGTTAAAGTCTTTTTACAAACTGGGTTTCACTCTTGGGTAGCTCCTGTTTGACACAGCAAACAAAATAGTTGTGGAATTGGCCATCCAGCCATTTCATTTTCACAAAACCCACTTTTTGCTGTTACAGTCAAAGATTGTAGCAACCTTCACTGACAGGCTGAAAGAACTAAATATTTTTAATCCTATACAGAGAAGAGCATGAGCAGACCTGGTGCGCATATTCAAAGTCCTCAAAGGCATTTACAAAGTCAAGCCAGCAGATTTAATCAGAATGAACACTGAAACATGAACCAGAGATTACGAGCGGATGCTATGTGGAAGTGCTTTTAAAACCAGGAACAGGAGGCATTTCTTTACCCCAAATATTGTGGGAGTATGGGACTAGCTCCTTGGCCAAGTTGTTGATGTCAATACAGTACCTTGCTTGGGTCAAGAAAAGACTGGATGAGATGTTGGGATCAATTAGCTACTAATAACCAAATGGGCTAGATGGGCCAGATAACCTCTTCTTAATTGTAACCTTTTTATGTACAGTACTTAACCCAGAGCCATCCTGGACAGGATAACAAGCCAAGTGTGGGTGGAAGGCAAGCATATCCACACGTGAGTACACAAGCAGAATTGAGGGAACACCAGTTAACCAATCCCGCACGCCTTCGAAATATCAGGAAAGTGGAGCAGCTGGGGAGAACACACACAGACTTGGGGACAGGCATCCCCCCTGCAGAGACCACCCCAGTCCAGAGCTGATCACACATGGACCATAAGGAACATGCAGTGCAATTCTGTGCTAAATCAATCAAAATGAATAAAAACTTGGATTGTAAAATGTAGGCATTTACCATGTACCACTAATACCAAAATAATTAATTCTTCCAAATTACAGAATGAAAAGAGTTGTACTAGCCTACTCTTAATAGTCATCTCTATATTTATTAAGCAACCACATTTGACTTGGAATGCGTTAAAAGATTAAAAATAAATAAATTAAAAGAATGTGCCAATTTATTTGTCCAGTGTGACTCTAAAATTACCTATGTATGGAATGCAGAAACCTTTGACTTAAATAAAGAGATCAATTTGGGAGATGTTGATTTAATCAGGATTGATAAAAAAACGTTTTATGAAACCTCTCCGTTTCCTTTTTAGTTAACAGAACAAATGAGGATGCACGACTCCTGAGAAGGACCTGCAGTATATACACTCATGTTTGTAAAACATTTAGAACTCAACTTTATCGGTGAAAGTGTTAAATTTGTATTGCAGGCTTGCCAATGAACTGTATTTTGACATTTTTACTTTGAAGAGCCTCACATCATAAAGGAGGAGGAACCATCTGGAATTGTTCATTTCAGCTGTAAAAATAGATGTTCTTAGAAGAACGATCCAAGACTGACCCCATGTAGAACAGTTCCGCTGTGGTCGCCACACTAATAAGGGAACAGAAAGAAGCCCATAGAAGAGGAAATAGAAGCATCCAGAGTAGTTTGTGTGTGTCCTACAGGGGCAGATTTTGCAAACATGATGGCTTTTCTCTATTGAAAAAGTTGTTTGTATGGAACAAATGACCAAGCCACGCTGATTCAGCAGGTGCCTCTCATGCAACGCCTTAGTGACGTTCTAGGATTAGTAGCCGGAAGAGTATGATGGGCCAAATGACCCCTCATGTTCATAACCTTTCTCATGGTCTCGTGTTCTCCCAGTCTTTCCCAACTCCAAGCCTGGGGACCCATTAGCATTCCAGGTGTTTGTTTTCCCACGTCCTGAAAAACCAAATCATTTTATAAATAAATATACTGTATGTGTGTGCACAATGGTCAATTTCTTTATTGAGATCAGGTCCCATTTGAATATGGCAAATTCAGTGAAACACATCTGAAGATTTTTCAATACATGATTAAGGTGCTGGCCTGAGGCAAAAACTAAATCATTCGTGGCGATCAAAGGAATTGAAATGTGCGCGAGTGTGTTAAGAGACATCGATTTGGTTTTTTACTTTGGTTACTCGTGGCAAGTTGAGGCGGTTGATGTAGCTAAGGAAAAGCCACAATGGTGGATCTCTCGGGTCGTGTAGATGGGGTTACTGCTCTGAAAATAGGCATCCTTGATCACCATGTACTGTAGCAGGAAAGACATTGCTGCTCGGGAGTCAGTTCAGAGAAGAGCAGCCAGGTGCATGCTGGGACTCAGAGGAATGTCAAGAGTGAGAAGGCTGATAGAACTGAACCTTTTTAGTCTTGAACAGAGAAGATTACAAGGGTACCTGGAACAAGGCAAGATCCTCAAAGATGCTGACAAATTCATCCCACTGAATTCCAATAGAGTGAACAGTGAAGTGCAAATCAGAGGACACAAGTGGAAACTAAAGAAACAGCTGGATGTGATCGTTGGATCAGTTAACTACTTACAACCAAACGAGATGTAAAAAATGCCCTCCTCCCGTTTGTAACCTCTCTTATATTCTTGGTTGCTGAGTGCCAGAACAACTGCTAGCGAATGGCAGAACAGACAGACATCAAGGTACAGTAGGTCACTTCAATTGTTGTAGTTTAATGGGGATCATATTGACTTTTCCTATTTCCTATTTTTCTACTAATGGCCTTGTGATAGATGTAAGACCTTGTGAAATTGAGTATCTGTTAAAGTAACACTTGAGTGAGAAGTCAGAGGGATGGGTACATAAAACAAGCAGCAAGAATGGTCAACCCAGTTTCTAGAGTGCCATAATCCTGCAGGTCCTGGTCCTGCTGTTGTCCAGGACTAGGGGATGGGGATCTTTGGAATATAGAACCCTGTGACAAACCATGTGCTGTGGGAATGCTATCTGTGCTTTTGTGCTAAGTGCTAGAGAAAACAACGGGAACTTCCTGCAACTCTGCCTTCAGGAGGATGGGAAACTCCTGATAGTAGGTAATGATGTGCCTGCAGGGCCTGTGACGTTCAGGCAACCTTTATAATCAAGAGGAAGTTTTTAAATTGAAAAAAAAGATCCATGTGTCTACTGCAGGGCTCACACAAACACTAACACGCACACCAATTCCTTCCAGAAGTCAGTTAGCCTGCCAGTATGTTTTTTGGACTGTGGGAGGAATTCGGAGCACCCAGAGGAGATCCACACCAACACAGAGAGAATATAACAACTCCACACAGACAACCTTTATTTTTAAAATGGGAAAAGCCTTCATCATTTTGTGAACCCACAGCACCACAGTGTTTGTTTATACTCATGAGCAGAAAGATGGGCTAATGTCTGTAGCTTCACCCACTCTCCAGTGCAGAGGAAATCAAAGACATGAGAGACATGAAGAAAGGTGAAGAACAAAATGTTACATCATCTTATTTATAGTATCAACTTAATTCTCTCAGAGGCCTTGAGGTTTTTCGATTTTATGAAAAGAAAGTTGTGTAGAAGGCAACTTTAAGAACTTGGTGCCACACTCTCCCTTTTAATTAAATCAACTAAGTTTTTTATGTTGTATTTAATAACGTTTAGGACCAAAAATACTAAAGTACTAAAAAAGCTTCAACAACGTAGCTTGGTAGCCATGATTTCTGCATTACTTTGTGTTAAAAAGTTCCAACAGTTCTCAATATTAAATACATTTGTTATTTTGCCTTGTGTGATGAAGGTTACAGAAAAGAGAAGGCCATTTGGTTCATTCAGCCTGTTTGGTAAACAGTATTTTCTTGAAAAAAAGTTATAGGCTTCATAGTTTAGGTTTCACTGTTCTGTTCAGGTCCATTGGATTGCCTTTAACAGCATCTTTGAGGATGTTGAATGCTTGTACCCCTGTAGTCTTCTGCGTTGAAGACAAAAAAGAAGTGGTTTCTTCAGTCTATCAGTATTCCTCTGAGCATTGGAATACACCTGGTCTCTCTTCTCTGGGCTGCAGCATCTTTTTTGTAATGTGACCAAAACATGACCATACTGTATATCCTAAAATTATATTAGATTATATATTAATTACCCTAGATGTAACTGATGTGTTAATGTAAACGTTTGTCTTTTTTAACTAAGTTCATCAAGTTCAATGTTCCCAACATTTTTGCTGGTTTTTATTTGATTATATCACTATTTCTGCATGTTTGATATACAGTATACTGTATTAGGAAGAGCAGTGAGTC
The DNA here is from genome assembly GCF_059453375.1 of Lepisosteus platostomus. Taxonomy (NCBI): domain Eukaryota; kingdom Metazoa; phylum Chordata; class Actinopteri; order Semionotiformes; family Lepisosteidae; genus Lepisosteus; species Lepisosteus platostomus. The sequence goes on from NC_142613.1 coordinate 6,757,991, forward strand.
TAATACGGATCTCTGCTGTTCTCCAATAATTACATCAGCACAGTTTGAGCATTCACTCTTTATCTGTACTCTCTGTTTACCATCCTTTAAACAATTCTCAGTCCAAATATAGACTTCACCCTGAAAGGCAAGCACCTGCAGATTAAGAATTTACCTTTATTAGGAGATTTAGCAAACGCCTTCTGCTGATCTAAATATACAGCAGTAAATGTTGTTTTTGTATTCTGTACTGCCTTTGCATGTTCAAAGAAAAGCTACCAGGAGCAAATTAAACAAGACCTACCTTATTCAAATCCATATTGATTTTGAATCCTCTTGTATGTACTGCCATACAGATGATCCTCTAGTTGTATTTGTTGTCTCAGTAACTTTACATGTAATAGAAGTGATATCTCTTAGTCTATAATATCTTGACTCTTTTTGGATGGGTGCTACATGAGCTATTTTCCAATCCACAGACATGAACTCTGTCTTGAGTGAATGCCAGAAGAGTGATCTGTAGATAACATCTCATTTCCTTAAGTAGACCTGGTAGAATACAATCAGTACCTGTCACTCTCTGGCCTCTTCTGTCTTAATATTGGTTAATAGAACTTCCCTGGCCTAAAACATGTGGTGATTTCTTTCTTGGTAAATAACTGAATAAATGAAATTCTTTACTGTCCTTTTGCTAATGTAATACTAGAAAAAAACATCAAGCAGCATTTATTCTTACTTAAACCCTTAGTAGAGGAAACCTACAGATCCATACAGAAACATAAATTATGACAAATCTGTATGAAATATTGGGATTTTTATAAGTATTATAAGTATTTATAAGTTTATAAGTACTAATCTTCAAGTCTTTTTATATTAATTTGGCATAAGGGACTACTAAAGGCAAAAACACAAGTTATCTCTAAAAAAACTTGAATGGTTACTTACCAATGTGTAAACCAATCTCATGAATACCACTGATAGAACCTCTGTCATCTTTTTTTCTTAAATTCTTTACAATAAAAGACATAGAAGAGTGCCTTTGAGTTATTAATAGCTATTTATATACAAGCTGCTTGCTGGAATGTGACATGTCATGGAAAAGTAATTAAAGTTCTAATTTTACCTTCTGCTTAACAAAAATGAAAAGGTTTCTTTCCAGAACCCCAGTTTATCCACAGTTATTTGAATAATTGTAAATAATAATTATCAATATTGGAAGCTAAAGCAGCTGTACTGGCTGTTGTGAATCTGAATGTAGAAGAAGAGTTATTTTTTTGAGAGCTGAAATAATCTGGTTGTTACAGCAGTGGTGTAAATCTTAGTTCACCACATAATGGACTCACAGAGACTGATTGTGTGCCTGCAGTAGTGCCGTCTTCACGACTGCCTATATACAGCCTGTCCTAATGCACAAGGTTCATTAGGACAGGCTGTTCTGTGCTGTCAGTGTTCTGCATTAACAACACAGAGGACCTGAGCTCCATTCACTGACATGGGCTGGGTTTCTTCTTCACTCCATGCTACATCAATCAACAACTGACTCTCCAGCCTCTTTCTGCTGCACTTCGCACACCTCATGGTCATGCAACTGGATTACCATTCTTGCTAAAACGTACAAACCCATCATTTGCTACGTTTTTTCCGTTGTTCACTGGTGTTTCTGTTGATTGAGAAACACTCAGGAATACGGGCAACCTCGTCCTACGCGAGAAAAGATCTTTGCAGACCTATACAAACAAGTCAGCCATCTTGGTATAAAACTAAGTCGAGACAGGCAAGGCCTCCGTCAATCTTGCCATTCCAATGGGAAAGTCATGGAGTGCCCAGTTCTGATGAATCACAAACATATTCCTTTACAAAAGGAACCCCGTTGCCAAAGAAACTAAACCAGTGACAGCTTGTCCTGAAATAAGGCCCATTAAATGGATTGTAGTGGGTTGGTGTGGAAAATACCAGAGCAGCAGTTCAGGGTGTAGCAGGATATGTCTTCATTACACTGAAACCTGACTGAATGGCAGGGTTAAAGCCATCCTCTATCATCTGACCTCTCACACCTTAGAAATGGGCCCGACCCTGTGAGACACTGAAACACAGTGAGCACATCCCTGGAAACAGCAGCTGTTTACTTCAAGGTTGTCACGGACTCCACTCAAATGTTGAGGTAATAAGGAATGTGATTATTTGGTTTGGCTCAATAAAAAATTTCTAATCAGATATGAGTCAGTCCTCTGTTTATATCTGACACCCCCCCTCTCCCATTTCCTCACATGAGAATTTTGTGTCTTGTGAAAGACAGGTGCACTGGGAGGGTTACTGGTAATTCTTGGTGAATATTGAAGTTACTTCTCTTTTTTACGGTTCAGGAAATTATTTGCCGAGAAAATCACCTAGCTTGTGCAGCATATACTTTGAATAGCTCCTTTACCTTTTGTGAAAGCGTTAAGGGTAAAGGCTTCAAACAAAACCAAACAGTCGTTTTTATAGCTTAGGGTGCTTTTCTGTGCCCACCATGAAATTCAATTTATTTTTCTGAGGATCTTTGTTTTGAACTGTCTGCCTCATTCATTATGCTGTCTACTTTTTTGTTTCTTTTTGTTTCAAAGTATAGCACCTTGTATTAAAGTGGCAAGTCAGGAACTGGTTCAGACTGTGGGATATTATTTTCATGGTGGAGCTCCACACAGCACCACATACAGTACGTATCTGATCTGGATTGCAGTTGTACAACATTGTAACTGGGTGGCCTCCACAGGAAAAGTCACTGAAGGGATGAGAAACGTGCTCTTTGTTGTAGATCTGTTTGTTTTTGTGTGTTTTTGATGTTTTGCTCCACCAGGAAATACAGTTGCACGTTTGGGGATGTACACTCACCGCAGCTCTGATGTGGTCTTCAGGAAGTTAGAAAGAATTACAGGCTAGTTGTCCTTTTCAAGGCCATGGCATTTGTTTGTATTGTAAGATAACTTTTTCATTCAGTGAAATAACTGCCGTGCCCAGCCTCAACAGAAATGCCCCCCACAGACTTCTTGGGAATGTGTCTCAGCTGCAGCTCTCTCAAGATATACAGTAATAGAAGCCAGTGAGAGAGAGGGTAACTGATAAATCCTGCCTGTCTGCCAGGGAAATTCCAAAGCGCGTCAGTTTTCAGAAATGGGGTTGTCCTCCATTAAAACAGGATAATGAAGCTCCTGTTATTCGTACTTGTGGATTTCACCCTGCGCTTTCACACCGTTTGAGGGAAAAAAAGCTCATGGTAAAAGCCAACACTGTTTTATACCTGGGTCCTAACTATTTAATGGATTCTAATCATGTATTCATATCTCCGATATTCACAATTATGAAGTGCAAAGAAGAAGTTCAGGGCTTGTGTTGGAGCTATTTTAAGACTAATGTCTGCTTTATCCCATGGATAACAAAAACTAGATTTTAATCACAGAAAGGCACTAGTAGTAAGAACTTTGTTAAAGTAGGACGCTGCGTCAGCTTGGAAAGAATGCAAAGGAACAGGAAAAGGTTTATTCCATCCTGAAAGAAAGAGAAACAGAGACACGGCGTTTCTCAACGTTCAGCTGAGGAGCCGCCTTCGGGTGTGTCAGGTTGTCTTCAGGTTGAAGAAGGCTCCACAGTCGAAACGTTGTGTCTCTTTTCTTTTCCCTTCCATGTGGAATGAACCTTTCCCCGTTCCTTTGCAGAACTTTGTTTAGCCTAATCGACTTGTATCTATAGCCAGTGTAACGGTTCAGTTTACCATGAGTCTGTGGCAGTGATGTCACTCACCTGGCACCACTGAAGCCACTCGATAGTGTACCAACCCCCATGTGCTGAGGGGCTTTTGACATTAGTTTGGGTTGTTTCGCTTTTTGTGGGCTTAGGACTGTGCCTGAGACAACACTTGGCATTTGAGGGTGGTAGGCAACATTTGCTACACTAGCAGCTGATTAAATCAAGAAAACCATCCAAAACCATTGTATTTGAACCACAGGCCCAGGTTTCAGCATTTCAGGAACTCTTGGGTGTGGGAGTGGCGTTTTCTAAAAAGCCTCATGAAGCGCATACTATCCTGGGGATTTCAATATCAGTTCCAGGGGCCTGGACATCCTGCATCTTTCCAATTAAACTTACATTCTCAGATAACTTGCTCAACTATTGGCTCAGTTAGGCAAAATCTTCTAAGGTAATGTGCTGTACATTCTTGATACGGGGCACTGTATGAGTTACAGCATTGTCTCAGGAGTGACAGTAATGTTATTATATTTTTCCCATGTAATCAAATAATTAAGCCATTTAAGAAAGTGAGGACTTTGGTGTAATAAAAGCCAGAAGGCCCTGCGGCCCTCCTGGAATACAGATTGACATTTTTGATCCATTCCATTCTCAGAATGGCAGAGATCCATTCTCTGCCGTTATGCCATGCCGTACAATGTGGTGTGCTTTTGTGTCCTCTAGTGGCCCAAAGAGGAATTACATCTCAGTATTACGCGCTTGCAATAGACGTGAGTGATTTAGTATTACATTCACATCATTTTAATGGGAACAGCTGAAAAGGTTTAGAATATTGGAGTGAATCTTCTCAGGTTAGATTAAAGTTCGAGGAGGAGTTTTGAAAAGAACCACCTGTACTTTTTTCCCTTCTAAAAACAATGTTGACGTTAAAGTTGTTTCACATGATTTTCTTTTTCAAACCTTATTTATATTTAAAAAAAGAGGTAATTACAAATGAGCGTAAAATGACTCAAAGTGAGGGGGGGGTGACGAAAATGTTGCACCCACTAAGTTTCTTCCCCCCCATACCTTAAGATGATAACAAACGTCCTTTTCCGAATTCCAGACCCACACCGCATTGGTGTTCGTACTAGAGAGTGGCAGGGGGGATGGAGACCTCTTTGGTCCTGTCTCGGACACTCTTCAGGAATTTCATGATGCCGGAGCCCCCGGTGCCCCTCTCTTCCAGGGCGACGGGTGCTCGGCTCAGGGCTTCGGCAGGACCTTCACTCCGGTTCTTTAGCTGCCTGGCCCGAGCCGCGGGAATGGTGATAAAGCGGCTGACGATGTTGATGTGGTAGCTGCGCAGAGAGAGCAGCTGGGACACACAGGTGCTGAAGGCCTGCGTCAGCTGTGGGTCAGCGGCATCCAGGACATACTGCCTCAGGGAGGGGCCAGACGAGATGTCCTGGACCAGTTGTTTATGCATGGGGGGCATGTAATCCCTCATCCTGGTGAGAAATGCACCTACAGGGAGAAAATCATGTTATTTCTTCAGGGCTGATACTATTTTTTTTTCATTTTCCCCTCATTTAGATATCCTTCTCCCCTAGTCTGTGATACCCATTAATTTCTAACTTCCTTGAAGTTTTGGTTTATCAGCTTTTGGAAGATAAAGCAAGGCTTGGCTGGATAAGGGAACCAAGGTTACTTCTGTGCTCACTTAGCCAAATCCAAAATACAGTTTATAAACATTACTTCTATACAGCCCTGTTCTCCTCCCCTTCCGTCTGAAATGAGGTGAAATTCTTGTTCTTGCTCTCTTTCCAAGCTTGAAAAAGATCTTGATTTCAACCTCGGTTTTACCTCTGATCTAAGGGAAGGTGCCTTTTTACAGTATAATGTCCCCGTCATCTTTTTGGGGGATTAGGACCCACATAGACCACAGCGGTGAGTGCCCCCTACTGGCTCCTATTGACCTGGTTCACACCTGCTGAGCTGCAGTGGGCTGCCAGTTGTGACTTGCAGGGCCATATCAAGTCACACAGCTTAGCACCGGATATAAAGTGTTGCACAGCTGGCTAAATGTGATTTTTTATCCAGGTTCTCAATGCGTGTGCTTTCCAGAAGAAACATGCAGCTCATCCTCACCGCTCTCGGGTTCGTGCTGGACTCCCAGCAGTTCGTCGAAGCAGTGCAGCAAGCTGCTCTGGGCCGCGCTGCCCCCCGAATACTGCAGTGGCTCTGTGCGCACCCCTTCATACACCAGCCCTTCTGCCATGAGGGGGTTGTCTTTCCACCTAAACACACACGAGAAGGAAGGCCCCACTTTTTACTTTGCACAGAAAGTAGGACAGGTGGCAGCTTAGAGATATTCTTAACAATCACTTTGTTGCATCAATCTGATTGGTGCATTGCAGTGAGGGTGTATTTAAATGAACATGATTAATAAATAATCAGATTTTGTTTGTGACCCTAAAGATCGGAATGGATTCTGGAGTCGGTTCCACAACATGGCCGACATTGAAGAAATAAAATGTTTAAGCTGTTGAGTGTTATATACAGTATGGGACACCTCAAGGAGCTCAACAGCCCAAAACATTGCATTATTTCTATTTTTTGCACACTAACGCAACTCCTCACTCAAACTTCAGTCAAGTGTTTGTTGGTTTCAGATGAGCAATTACATCTGTGGAGTGCAGCAGAAACTTAACAGTCTGGTCATTTGGACAGTCAAAATGTTAGAATAAACAAAAAAAAAAGCTAAGTTTCTGTATAAAGAAAGCAGGCTACAGTTGGCAACAAAGCCCAGATGTTAAATATAAGATTTCTTAATGTATTCAGTGTTATAAGAGTCAAATTCAATCTCTGGTTCTCCAGGAAATCATTTTCAGTCAATTTCAAAACAAATCTTTTTGCTGGTTCTACCATTTAGTTACCTCATGTGTCCACAAGATTTTCTCTTTAAAGTGTTTTGTTAGCACAACAAATACATTTGCCTTAGGTATCATCTCACACCATGAAAGCTTACAGTGAAGTGAAGAGAGTGTAGCATTAGGGCTTGGCATGTTCCAGGGTAGAGGTATTTATATGATTAAGGTAGTAATTAAAAACGCCTTAATAATTGCAAAGAGGACACCTACCCAGAGAGATAAAGACGCATGATCCCATAAAACACAGCTGGGTCAACATGAGCTGGAATCAGACAGGAAAGAAGAGATTTGAGATAAATCCTATAGATGTTTTGTTCAAAATATTGAGATAATGCCAGGCTCCTTGTGTAAGTATCTTTTATTGAATAAGGAACTGTTGTTATCCTGTGGAAATTTTAGTGGGTGCAAATATATATTTTTCCTCTCTGTGATGTTTAAATCATGAATAAACAAGGATGCTAAATGTATTATACACTCTGTATTTCACTCTGAAACATATAGATTTTCTAGAGACATATTTAAAAGTTTCCCAGCTAACAGGCAGTTGTGTGTAGAGTGGACAGAGGCCTGTAGGCTCTTTATTTTACCATGCATAAGTCTGATAGCATCAGTCATGTTCTTCAGGGCCTGAGTGATGTCGTTAAGCCCAGCCTGCACAGTCTGCTTGTCTTGCTGTAGCATGCTGTTAATCACCCTGGGGATCGCCTGCAACACAGCACAACAGCTTCACTGGCCTGAGCAAAACACACACATTCCACATGCCGCACAAGCATGTTCTTACTATGCTTTTACCAGACTTTCACATTATTGTCTTACATCCATCTATATTCTATCTGCTTCAATCAATTCAGCAGAGCTTCTCAGCTCTGATCCTGGGTAATCCTTGTGTTTTTTGCTGAGATCTTAATCACAGGCTAATAAGATAAGATCATTTTAATGGCCATATTCAATTTCTTCTATTAGGAATTATGTCTTTTCACATACCCCAACTTGCTCTCCATGTGACACACAGACACGGAGAGAAGCTTGGGGTCAGAGCGCAGGGTCAGCCATTTACAGTATACAGCACACCTGGAGCAGTTGGGGTTAAGAGCCTTGCTCAGGGGCCCAATGGAGTAGGATTCCTCTGCCGGCCACAGGATACAAACCGGCAACTTTCCAGCCACAGACACAGATCCTTAGCCACAAAGCCACCATCTGTCAGTCTGTGACATATTTCAGCTCTTAAAAGGTGAAAAGGGATTTGTAAATGGTATCAACACTGTACCAGTTTCTGAAATGCTACCAACTGAACTGCTCAAAAGTAAATAGAAGTTTATTGTGCAAGTGTTTATAGATTGTCATTTCACCTGTAAATATTTAGCATAAATTGAACAGCTACTAAGAGCTGTTTGGTCAGAAATTCTGATATTGATGGAAAATAGAAGCAGAGTCTATTTGACACTCAGGACTGAGCGAGGAAACGAGTTAACTAAAATTATTACTAAAAGTTTTAAATAAGAAGGGAGATCAATTCAATTATCATCATTAAGCACTGGGGATTTAGAGATCAGCTGGAATGAAATTATTGTGACAGGTTATTGCTTAATACAACTGCACTCCTCAATGAGAAACTTAACCCTGACTGTGATGCCTGTCCTTCACAGGATACACAAAAAAGAATGCCCAGAACGATTCTGAGACACCAATTAATCTGATCGGCATGTGATTGGAAGTTGGGAGGAAACTTACCTTTACACCTGGGACAGCAGCCAGTTCGACAAGCAGGGTCACCAGGAAAAATCCTCTGACACTGTCCCCTCCTGGAAGAGTCAAAATCAGCTCCAGGTTCCTGAAAAGATTCCAGCCAGCACACAACCCCATCAACTAAGATTCACAACTTAGCATCTAAACTAATTCTCAGATACCCCTGGCAGTACAGTCACCTCAGCCTGTATAACATCTTTTGATGTACAGCTGATGTCTATGACTAATGGTTATCATGTCAATTTCAGTTTTCTTAATGCAATGTCAAATTATAACTAAGAAAAGTGCATCAAACTTTTTATAGTTTCCACATCTCAAGATAAGTTGCACCAATGCAGACCTCAAGTAACATGCAAAACAACTTGAGGTTTAGAATAAGACTAATAACTTTAGAATAAGTTAAAAAGAAATTTAAGAAGGTAGCTACAAGTACATCACCGTGCGTAGACTACAAAGAAGAAAAGGTGTCAAGAAGGCTCCAAAGCCAAAACGTTGTTTCTTTTCTTCTCTTTTCAGCATGGAATAAACCTTTATTTGTTCCTAAGTTTAAAAGACGTTTATCCTGGGACGGGATAAATATGGACTAAGTAGAGAATGGATGGCAGCATTTTAATGATATTCTGCTTGAAGTTCAGAATAGCTTTGTCCTAGCAATGAGCAAATCAAGGCTAGAAAGCAGTGGCTCAAATGTTTTAATGCATCAATTTAATATAAATCTGAGGAGAAAGGAAGCACTTTACAAAATTATAAAAAAAAACATTCAATTAAAGAAAATGAGTTAAATAAATATCTAGAACAAGAAGAAAATATGAACAGTATAGATGGAAAGGAATATTACAATAGCAGCTAAAATAATAATAAAAAGTTTTTTTCAACAACAAAAGTATAGCAAAGGATGAAGCAACGAGTCTCAGAAACAACAATGGGAAAGTCTGAGGGAATCAAAGTGGAACAGTTGATGTATTAATTTCACTCAAGTGGTTACTATGGAAATAATTCACAACATGCCTTAGGCTTAGGATAGAGTTCTATATTAAATAGTATTATCCTAGGATGCAGAAGTGTTACAGGTAGTTAGAGAACTTAAGATAAAAGAGCCTCCGGGGTCTGATGGTACTGTGTTTAATCAGTTACGCCTAAAAATGCTTTTTATATTTTATTCTTATTTTTAACAATACACTGCCAAAACTCACTCTCACTCAAGACAGGGTCACTGGAAAAGTATTACCAATTAACTACTGACCAACGAGTGTTACTCAATTAGGTTATAGAAATGCTAACCAACTATAGAATCATTTTTATGTCAATAGGGATATTTTATGACATAGCCAACATGGATCTATAAAGGTAGACCTTGCTTAGTTACCTTTTTAGAGTTTTTTGGACAAGCAGCAGAAGTTGTGGGTAAAAATAAAGCATATAAATTGGTATACTGTAATTAGATTTCCAGAAAGCTTTTAATAAAGATCCTCATAAGAGATTAATTATTAAATTACAGGTGAATGACATTCACGTTCATGCATGTACATGGCTTTTCAGCTGGTTAATAGAAAAGAGAGAGTACAGAGTGGAGTAAGGTCTATGTGCTAGTGGTAAATGCTCATTCTGGAGAGATGTACTGTAATTAGTGGTAATAAGTGGAGCACCGCAGGTATACGTATAATAAATGAAGACATTTGGGGAGATGATTTTGAGATTGCTAGTGTAGGCTTTTTGTATACATTTTGAAATCCACATTTAATGGGGAAATAGGAAATACTTACTCCATCTCAAAAGGGCTTATAAGTGGTTCCAGGAGAGAAATAGAAAAAATAAGGAAAAATATCATTAGCATTTGTATCTTTTCAAAATGTAAAGCATGATGTAATTTACTGTAAATTCACTGATTATTTCTTCCATCTTCACAGTGTTTACAGTCAAGCACAAGCACAAAGGAAAGATGTATACCTCTGAGAATGAAATAGAATTTTTTATCTAATTTGAATCGACAGTAGTATCTTTCCTCTATTGTATGTTTTGCCTGTGCTCTTATTTGTTTTCATAAAGCTTTTTTAAGGATGCCATCCATCCATAGTGTCTACATTCCTCTAAAAATAACATTTAATTTGCTTTTAGCTATGTACCATTGATTGATTAACATGTGCTTTTCTGTTAAAAAAGCTGGGATATAAGTCTGACCTTTATTAAAATCGACTGGTGTTTCTTCTTTAAATGCACTCCTGAAACGTGTCAGATGTAGGGTTCTGCATGCAGAATGTGGGATACTGCAAATAAGTGCTGCACTATACATTCAATTTTGTGCAGCCAACAATCATGTGTATTGTATTTTCTGTTTCAAGGGTGAGAGTCTTTCCAAACTGATGGTCTAAGCACTGCAGGTTCTTACAGGCATTGACAGCCAAACCAGTATCAGCCCTGATTTTGAACTTGATACTGAACTTCTACAGTTTTAGCAGAGAAACACAAAACAGCTGTCACAAGTGGAAACTATTTGAAAGTGTTATTAAATCTGAAAACAGGACACAAAAGATTGTAGGGGTACCTAGCTGTCTAGCTTTTGTTGAAGCCAAAACCCTGCCTTCTTTCAAGAAACAGCTGGATGAGCTTCTCAGATCAATTAGTTACTAACTACCAAATGGACTAGCTGGGCCGTTCAGTTTTGATCTTTCTTAACTTTTTCTGGAACACCAGATTAGCATTGAAAATAGTGTTCTGAACACCAAAAAATCTTACCTCATCCGTGAAATATAACAAGCAGTAATATCAGGATGTAAAAACAGGAAAATGGAAGTAATATGAACTACTCTTTTAACAAGCTGTCACCTGCCTGAAATAAGACAGAAAGCCTACAACTATGATGCATTTCACTGCATGACTCAGTTAATCACAGACATGTTCAGGAAAGCCATCTAGCAAATAAAACAATGATATACTGTACAGTACTGTACAGAAAAATATATTTCTTATTACTTACAGTAGTTATTTAAAAGTATATAATTCTACTAGAAAGAGCAAATTGATCAATTTGATCTAAACTACAGCAGGAAGACTGTACTGTAGCATTTAACAATCTGTCTTTTTCATTCAGTTAACATATTACGCTGTTTTATGTATTTTATAGCAGTCTAAAAAGCAGTAAAGCAATTTTGTGTTAAAAACTGAGAAGGCAGGATTGTTCTATCAGTGCCATGATATCACATTCACTGTGATATCTTGAATCGGTTGAATCTTTGTTTCCTGTATTCACTTGGAAAATTCAACCACTAATACCACAGACTACATAGTCTGACTGGTGAAGATACAGTTTATTGTGTGTGGTTCTGCAAACACGATGGCTTGTCTTAGAAATAATTTCCATTCTCTGCTCAAAGACATCCCTGTGGTTTGAGGAGAGCTGCGAGTGCCAAGTTTAAGTGATGGGGGAAGAGACAGAATAAGTCAGCTAATTTGCTTGTTGCTTTATACTGTATAATGACTGATGAGTATCTATTGTGTCAATGAAAAGATGAGGGACAACTCAGCTCTCATTTGTGATAAAAGTATACTTATTCCAGCCTATACTTTTGGCACATTTTCAGCAGTTAACTCATAGTATTGGATACTGCATTCATTAGGAGCTACTGTAATATACGTGGAGAAAGCATTTCAATTATTTTTGTGATCCTTTAAAAGAATATTGCCTCAAATTAAAATGATGTCACCTGCGTTTTCCTGTTACTGAAGTTGCGGATTCTGGGAATATGTTGGTCATGATCTTGTGTAAACACACACTTCACCCCAGCAGCACAAAGGGAGTGTGACAGCCCGAGAGTTATAAGTAGCAGCGTGCATGAGTCACCTTAACTGTTCCCCTGTATGTACTAGAAAACGTAGCTGGTGACAATTTATAATGAGTTCCCAGAACTCACCCCTCAGGATTGGTCTTCCTCCAGTTGGCCAGGACCCCGTCTGCGTGCGTCAGGATAGGAGGGAGCCCCAGGCGCTGGGAAACCTCCCAGTATGGGACAGCCAGGTTTTGGGGTAATACCTGATGAAAGACAAGGCTGAGTTGAGCATATGGATTGTACGTGGCAGAACTGTCCTTGATAATCTGTGCCTGAGTGTTATGCTTAGTGTACAGTATGTGACATGATCACTTGCTCCAAGTAACAGGAAAAAGGAGTGAGATTTGTGTTTCGGTCGTAGTTCAAGAAGGTAGCTGTGTCACCATGCGTAGGCTGCAAAGGAACAAGTAAAGGTTTATTCCATGCTGAAAAGAGAAGAACAGAAACGCAACGACACCCAAAGAAGGCTCCACAGCTGAAACATTGTGTTTCTTTCTTCTCTTTTCAGTATGGAATAAACCTTGACTTGTTCCTGTCTTTCTATATGGGTTTTTTTTTTGTAATGACGCGGGCAGGGGAAAAAAGCGAGGTGGGGAACACCGCAACAAAAGGTTAAAGGGGAACCAAAAAAAAAAAGAGAAAGACACAAAAGTTACCCAACACTCAAGGCTTCAGAGAGGCAGTTGCAAAGGCCATAGAAACCCCTGGATATAATTAAGGATGCGCAAAACCGTAGAGGGGAAAGGAGAAACTTGGCGAAAGGAAGCTTCAAGGTAGCAATCGCGCTGCAGTTCAGCTAATGACAGAGCCCTGAGTGAAGGGCGAGAGAAGTATGTGACGACAATTGCAACTAATAATTAAATAATAGATTAATTAGCCGTGAGCGTGTTTTAACAGCGCCGGGAGGTGTGCAGTCCCGCCTGTGTATGCGGGACCGATCACCGGCGCTTGCGCGGGCATTACATTTTCTAGATATAAAAGGACAGAGAGGTGTATAATAATTACGGTTCCTTACACTTACACATAGCGCTTTTCTGGACACTCCACTCAAAGCGCTTTACGGGTAATGGGGACTCCCCTCCACCACCACCACTGTGTAGTCAGCTATCAAGGGGGAGGAGAACTGAGTGATGAAGCCAGTTCACAGATGGAGATTATTAGGAGGGGTAAAGGTAAAGGGCAATGGGGAAATTTAACCAGAATGTCGGGGTAAGACCCTTATTCTTTTCGAGAAACGCCGTGGGAGTTTATAAAACCTCAGCGCCTTTTTATAGTACAGTTCTCCTGTCACTATACTGGGGCATTAGGACCCACATAGACTGCAGGGTTAGCGCCCCCTACTGGCCCCACTAACACTTCCAGCAGGACTCCATCCAGATACTGACCAGGCTCACACTTGCTTAGCTTCAGTCATTAGGAGTTGCAGGGTGATATAGCTGCTGGCACTAAGGTAACAACTTCCTGTTCAGAGGATCCTGTTAACAGGATAACAGGTTTATGTTCAACAGCTGAGATTAGCTAATATCTTTGCTGCAGTACTTTTTAATACATTTATGATTATTTTATTTATTATAAAACCAAAAACCCCTGAGAAATACATTTGCTATCAAAAAATCTAAAGTTGCAGAGTGTCATAAAGGCATTGATCAGCTTCACTTGTGCTGTGCATTGGGAGCTAAGTTAAAATCCACTGTCAGATCTTATAAGGGCTCTGAGCATCGGTTCCTCACAGGCAGTCACTCTGATCACCCAGCACTGAGCTGAAGTGACGTGGAAGATCACCACTGATGTCACAGGGTGGATGCTTCAGTGTTTAGTGTGCACATTTCTGATTTATCCAGATTTGTGTGGCACCACTCTGCTCTTTAAAGAAAGGACAGGGGAATATGGAATGAAGTGGAGAAGACTGGACTGTGAGTAATGACATACAGTCTATTTCACACTCACATTCGGAAGGAATTGACTGTAGATCGCCACGCTATTTTAAACAAATATGTGTGACTTTGTACCAGCAATATCCTTTCGTGAGTATGAGTGATGTCAGGAGCTTTGTCTGCAGTAAAGTCCTCTGTGGACTACAGTATTCTGCCCTCTTGGTGTTTGTGAAACAGAAAATGACTGTGGGCAGCAGAAGGCTGGTGGCTGAGAGCTGAAACGTGCCCTGTACCTTCACTGTGCCCTCCTCCCCCTCCTGCCACACGTAGCCCATTGTCAGAAGGCTGAGTGCCAGATGTGCCAGTCTCAGCTCCCTGTGTGTTTGTAGGTAGCAGGTATCCAGCTGAGGCATCTGGGAGAACAAAGAGTGGAGGGAGACTGCTGGAGGTGAAGCCCTTTAAAGATTCTAAGCAGACAGCACATACAATGGAAAATCACACAAGTGTCATGCTTGTGAAGCATAGTGAATATTCAGACAGTGAAAAAAAAAATTGTACAGTATATTGAACCACTGAGGAAGCAACGTAAATGAGTGCTGAGAATACAGGGAACAAGAGAAAACTACTACTACAAGTGATAAGAAGAATATAAATATAAAATACATTGATTAAACATGTTATACCTACACTGTACAGACAGTCCTCGAGTTTATGATGTTTGAAGAAAGGTACATACACAATTTACAACCACGTTTCAACTTTATGACAATTGGTCTGCAGCCACAACATGTCAGCGAGCAAAGTTAAAGTTTATAAGTGTGCTTCTGTATACTACATGGCCTATTTCTTTGAATTACTTTGTTCTTCTTGTTTCCTGTTTCGACTTTGGAATTCTTGTTTGTGTATTGTTTTGTCCATTGTAATGGTGGGGAAGGGTGAAAACGGGACAGGTTATCCTAAGAAAAGAAAAACGATTATTATGGAAACAAACGTGGGAATAACTGAGATCCAAAAAAGGAGATACACCAAGTCAAATCAGTTAAGCTTTGGATATCTCCCGAGCCACCATCAAAACTATCCTGAAGAACAAGTAAAGAATTCAATAATGTGTTCAGAGCTTGGCCCCCTATGTAATTAACTGTGATAACTCAGGAGTGTACTGGACAGGCTGATTAACTGTTAAAGAGCCTTTATTATGATCAAAGGAGCAACGGGGGGAGAGTTCGAATACTAGTAAGACTTTTTACTTCTACTTAAAACTTTTTTTTTAAGTTTTCATGAACTAATTATGTCATATGTCTGAGGACCAGCTGGCTTATTACAAATATGGGCTTTTGCTGGTTTCTATGTCAAGGTCAAGAGCATGCCATAAAAAATGATATGGCATTTGTGTGCAGACCCTGCAGTGCACTGTTGTATCTTCCACGATTTAGGTCCACCCTACTCCCTGTGCTTCTAGAATAGGCTCGTGGTTGTTGTTATCTTTACAAGGAAAATTTCCGACAATGAACAGACGGATAAAAGAATGAAAACAATTTCAGTTTGAATCTAAAAACCTGTTGTAGTCTTAGAAGCGTTTTTATCGTTCCAAAATTTAGACCAATTGTGAAGACACACTTGGCACACTAGATGGCGCTACAGCATAACATACTAAAGTCAATCTCGACGTTCATCTTTTCTGCATTTTTTTATAAAATACACCGATGTATATAAAAACAATTTAAATTTAAGTGATGTCAAGGAGTCTGCGAAGCTACATTATTCTGATCCTAGTTTTAATCAGTGAATCCAAGTTTTATTCAAATCAAAATTTTTTGCGTTTTTAAGCAGTATTTCTCCCTGAAGTGACTAAGACGGTCAGTGCAGATATGAATTGCCCAATCATTTAAGCAAAAGACAAAGTTGTATTAAGAATCAACCAACAGCTGCAGTTTCCCTAGAGCTCAGGTCATTACAGCTAAACTGGGGAGGACCCATCTATGTTGTGCATCTATCTGTTAACAATTGGATCAGATCTTTACTCCTCTGCTCCTCCAGGACCTTACCTTGTGGACTTCTGAGCGCAGTGAGTGGCTGTCAATGAGTTCAGTCAGCTGCCTGGCAATCTGCATCCAGGGCTGGTAATACTGAGGGAGGTCTGTCTTGAGGAAGTGAGAGGGCAGTTTTACTCCTCCGGTTTGGCTGTTTCAACTCCAGACACTTAAGCTCTGCTAGCTGCTACTTAAGGTCAAAGCATCACTACATGGACTGGCCAAATTATTGGGAACCAGCCCTTAATAATGTTTCCAGGGCATTGTGTATGTTGATAAGGATTATTAGCACCGCATCTGTGCTTGACACCCAATGCTGAACTGTGGCTCAACTATTCCTTTACACATGATGAGGTTCATTTGCTTCTGTCCTACAATAGTCGCTTCAACTTTCACTCTCTCCTGTTGACAGACAGTGTTTGAAGCTCGGCTTTCTCCTGGCAAGACGCAGTACTCTTCACCTTTTCTTATAGTTCTGTGGTCTTTACTATTGATTCATTTCCCAGTCAGGCCACCTTTCAAAGTCTCTCAGATCACTGGTCTTTCATATCCTGTTAACATTCTGTCCTGATTTGGTGTGTCACCCTATAGCCATGATGTGGTCATGTGACCTCTCATGCTTGGATTGCCTCCTGACAAGGCTGGGAGTATTTTGTAGCCAGGCTGTGTGTAAGTGCATGGTTAATAAGGGCTGTGGATGGAGATAGGGAAAGGAGTACAGTTGGTATTAGTGCTGGAATATTTAAACACATTTTAATATACACTAACTTCACACGTTTTACTTAAGTGACACAATTATGTCCTTCTTTCGAAAATTATCCCTTTAATTTTTAATTAAACATGGAAAGAAGAGTTAAATGTGTCAAATTTAATCCTTTAATTAGCCCATTAAATTAAAAAAAGAGCTTAATCAAAAAGTCAGGAGAGACCACAGACCTCTAGGCACCCAGTTTTACAGCCCTGCTGCAGTCTGTTGGCATATAAAGGCACTTCTACCATAGACTAAAAGAATTGGACCTGAATGTTAAAACTGTGTATACATGAAACAGGATCAAAACACTCTGTGGTCCCTTGTGTTTAGTAGCTGCCTGATTTGCATGTGTGTTCCTTTGGGATTTTCAAGAGCCATTGAGTTCTTTTCAAATATAACAAACATTTAAAACACTTTCCCCACAATTTCAAAGTAGCATACAGAAATGTTTTCAAATATTTTGCCTTTTAAACTTCGTCTCAAAAAAAGAACCAATGCTCAATTTAACAGATTGCATGTCCCCATTGCAAGAGCAGCTTTGACCTACAGTATAGTGCTTTAATGCACAGGTCCTGATGTTTTACAACACACAACAGGGAACTAAAGCATGGCTAAAGAAGCCTTTACCTAAAAAAGAGGAGCAGTTTACTGCTTGACTTTTTGAAACCTACATTTTGCTTCCAAAAGACAGACAATCAATACACAGATAAGACTTTTCCTATGGTGATTACAGGCAGGAGACTGCTTTTGATGACTGTTGGCATTGCATTCTTGAAATATTTCCGTGTGATTTCTAGTTACCGTTTGAAGTGTTTCTAAATCTGAAGGATCTTTTGCAATACCTGAGAATTTTAGCTGTAACATAGGTTTGTCATAATTTCTCTACCATGTAGTTCAATGAGCAAGTCTAGAGAAAGTGGTGCAAAACCAAGTGGATCAGTTAGAATTGCAAACACACAACAATAACAACAAAAACAAAAACAACTACAACATTGTTTTAAAAATGGAAACTGCAACGAAAATACTGTGCTAAGAAGAAAGGCCATGGAATATTTTAACCTACCAGTGGTGCAGGAAGGACAAAGCCATACTCCTCAGACACATGATACTTATTTAAAGAGAAAGGGCCTGGGTGGTGCTGGTCTCTGGGACTGCTTGCCATGGTTGGTTTAAGGTGAGCCCGGCCTCTGTGGAGCACACTGCATAAGTCCAGATCCCTGTCCCCTCTGTCTGAGCACAGGCTCTGCTAGCATGCAAGTCAACCAACCCCTAATAGTTCATTAATTTTAAACTTTACCCATAGGCGTTGCATAACTGCTGTCCTGTACTAGAAAGTCTGGACATCTGGTGGCCTTCTGGACTGTTATACAGAAGTTGCACAACAGTCTCTGCTCTGATTAGAGTGCACTCACCTGAGCTATTTATCTGCTCATTGACAATCATGCACGTACTCCCCCGCAAGAGACAAAGGGACAGACTGGTAAAGACCTAGGAGAAAGAGAGGCTTGTTACAGCTCTTTGCTTAAGAGTTCCAAGATAGTGCTATTTTTTACATTTTAGCGTCCATGTTTGGGGTCTACATACAAAGAAGGCTAAAATGATGGAAGAGACTAGACTAGATTCCTAAGAGGTTGCAGCATTGATGGCCTCTGGTGATCACTTCTACTTCATGGTCAGAATTTTAACAAACCATCCAGTTCTCTGTGCGTGCTGCCCTTAACCACTCGCTACCACCAGCCCCCCACACTCCCACTTTCAACCTTCTGTTTTAAAGTCATGCACACCACTGTGTACAACAGTTTATCTTACTATTCCCCTTCGTGCTGGCACATTCATTAGCTTTCATTCACCGGGGTATAAAGAGACGCGCAATTTATTCATTCATCCATTTATTTTCTTTTCGATTTGCACGTGGCTCCCCTGGCAGCAGTTTTAATTTATGTAAAGCTCAGAGAGTTGCAGTGTCATATTGATTTTGCCGGTAATGTATGACGCTTGTAATGATGACGATGCATCACCAGGCTGTCAGCTCTTAAATGGTTAAAGTGCCCATTGAGCTTCGACACAAGAGACATATTTGACTAAAGTACATTATAAAGGATGTAGCTGTGGTGGGGTGGATATTGTGAGGGCAGAATAGCAATGAGAGAGCATTGACCAGAACAGCACCAGTGGACTGAAGGGAACAGAGAGTCCTGAAGTATCAGGACGACTGCTGAACTTGAACTGAACACCCCAGCTGTTACTCTAACAGGTCTCACCTTAACATTGCACCTAGGGGGGTGACTTTCTATGCCCTCTTGTGTATAAAACATATTCATGCATAAATTGGTTTAGAGGAAGTTTCCTGAATCTCTGCTTTAGTGATCCCTTACCGGAGTTCGTAATTCAATACACTTTAATTATTATTTCATATGTATATTGATATGATGTTAATTTCCAGTCATCTTCTTTAGGATGTAATACACTGCACACCGATGCAATTAAGTGGTGAATTAAAGAGGATTATAAAATTTACAGGATTGGTCCTTGCAAGACCAGATTTGAATAACCCGTGCTGTTTTTTTCAGCTAATAAAAATCGAATAAGATATACTGTAACTGTATTTTAATAAATGTTGTTATTCACTGTTAATAGGAAATTCTTCATTAACTACTCTTCTGCCTTGTGACATGGTGATTCAGAGCTGTGTTGAAACAGCAACGGTGTGTGGGTCAGGAAGTTACTATGAGCTGGAGTCCAGGACCTAAATGTGAAATTAAATGAAACTCAGAACATAATTTGATTATTATAACCCCAATCTGCAATATGTTCTCTTGGGTAGATGTAGAATACTAAAAGTGGGCTTCAATGTCCTGCTTTATGGGCGTAATATGGTGATACCAGTTGCAGTAAGCAGCTTTGTACAATGCTTTTGAATTCAAGAAGAGAATATGGAAAGAAAATGTCAGAATTTAATATTTAATGTGTTACAGTCCTACTGACTGCAGTTGGCATAGATTATCAAGGCATATTTAAGGCAGAAATCTGAACCCTGTGCAATGCAAACTATTGTGAATGGAGTGGGTTTAATGGCACTCATCCAGCAATTGAAGACAAACAAATTGTTCCATGTACAGTATTTAGTTTTCGATGATCCAATGGTTACCTAGATATGGGCTCGCCAGCAGAGGGAGGTAGTTCTAGACGGGAAGGTAAAATCAATTTTTGAGATGCAGGATGGCAGTACTCAATCTGTCTGAACAATTAATTATATCAATAAAATATTATTAACTAGAATTATTTTCTGTCGTGGACAAAACCTGACCATCTTTTTTTTTTGCCATTAACAAGGAGAAAGATTTTAATACATTTGTACCAAAAGTATTGTAATTTAACTTCGATTTTGATTTAAATATTGACTGCATTAGGAGTACAAACGATGAAATGCTGCACATTCATTAAGTTTAGCTTTAAAAAAATCCAATACAGTTACCACACTCAATAGGTAATCCATAGTATTTTATTATACAATTTATTTATATAGTCTCGAGTACATTGAGAATTTAGAAACTGCACAGTTAAAAACACATGCACTGAAGAGTGTCCCACAGGTAGAGACATAAGATACTGTTTTACCCAGCAAACAGTCTCACAGCCCGGTAGTTCTTCAGACAATCTGTTTTACAATATATTATAGTGCTTAGGTCTCTGTAATGGAGTCTAAACTGTAAATGGAACAGCCACAGGTTTAATGGTTACATGTTCTGCTGGATTGCTCCTTGTAGCGTGTTCCAGACATTGGCAATAGAGTCACCACAGTCAGATTTCAGGCTCTTGCTGCTGTCTCAGGTATGCCATACCCACAGAGCACCATCAGCAAATATCAAATACACTGGCCAACAACTCTGGCCCCATGGATTGGCTGAGTTTTTGTTTTTGCTCCAATTAACAGACTTATTAACTGCTTCCATACCTTGGTATACATTTCTAGGACCCCATTCATAAAACTTTTGCTTGCCTTCTAAAGATCGCTCTCCTTCTCTGTCGTGTAATTTTCAAATACTCTAACTAAATAAGATAGAACCAAAGGTACCACTAATTCAGGAGTTCAAAAACTAGGATGACACTCCACAAATTCTGTTTTTAAATTTCCTATTAGGTAAAGTGATGGTGTAACAGGTGTTCCAGGAATATAGTCCCCAGTATTTTTCTACTTAACTACAGAATAAATATTGGGGACATTTTTTTACAAAAAGTCTTCTTCTGAAAAGAGATCTTAGAATAGACAGATTCTTCTTCTGATTCTTCTTCTAAGGTCAGGATTTGGTGGTGAAAAGGTGCATCACATCAGGGTTAATCGTACCCTTAGAAGATAGCATTCAGTCGCTACATACAATATATAGTCAGTCTTCTAACAGTCAATGGCTATTGGTTTATTATGGAATGGCAGAGGTTGCATAAGTAAGTAAAGTAACGCAGAGGTTTGCTACAGAAAATTGACAATCACCAAGTATTGTAAGTTTGCGACACTATTAAAGTCAATGAGTTAGATGTGAAACTTTCAAAGTGGCCACAATTCCTACAGCTGGCAACTCCCAGTGCTGACAATATTGCCCGGCAAAATCAAGGTCCTGATCATTAGTAACTATACTGCTTTCTAAGGTGAGTTATGCCACTTAAGACTCATGCGGTGTCACACTCACTTCGGGGCGGAACAGCGCAAATGAGATTACAGGAAAAGTGTTGGCAAGCCACAGTGTTTTATTTTGGCAAACGCCCCCTGTGCTTTTGGAGGTTTGTTTCGGATATTCTGTCTGGAGGCTGAAGTCCCCGTGTGTGCATGTGTGCTTGCCTGAGCTCAGCATGTCTTAATGTCAGTCAGGTGAGGAGCGGAAGATGGTCTCTGCTTGTGTGCTCGGCGTGTCAGTCAAACGCAGTGTGCTGCACGCGCACCCACGCGAGTGGAGACATGGCGTGGGTGTCAGACGTGGTGCGGGCCCAGCCGCAGCACGGAGAAAGCCCTGCGATGTTTGCGCAGCAGCAGGCGGATCTTCTCGTCGTCCGAGTCGGGGTCCAGAGGCTTGTTGTACTCCTCATCCTCCACCTCGTTCTCGGATGTGCCCGTCTCTGGCCCGACCGGCTGTGTGGAGCTCGGCTCTGAGGCGCTCTTCTTACGCCATTTGGTTCGCCGGTTCTGAAACCACACCTGCAGGAAGATCACAGCAACACCTGACATCTGTACACAAAAGACGTCTACAGTACAATGTTCAATACCTGTGCGTTAAAGATGTCTACAGCATGAGACTGAACTTTTGCGCATGAACCCCATCATCTGCGCAGCAATGGTGTCTACAACAAGAGCTCTGACATCTGCGCAGCAATGGTGTCTACAACAAGAGCTCTGACATCTGCGCAGCAATGGTGTCTACAACAAGAGCTCTGACATCTGCGCAGCAATGGTGTCTACAACAAGAGCTCTGACATCTGCGCAGCAATGGTGTCTACAACAAGAGCTCTGACTTCTACGCAGCAATGGTGTCTACAACAAGAGCTCTGACTTCTACGCAGCAATGGTGTCTACAACAAGAGCTCTGACATCTACACAGCAATGGTGTCTACAACAAGAGCTCTGAAATCTACGCAGCAATGGTGTCTACAACAAGAGCTCTGACATCTGCGCATCAGGGGTGTCTACATCAAGAGCTCTGACAACTGTGCAACAATGGTGTCTACAACAAGAGCTCTGACATCTGTGCACCAATGGTGTCTACAACAAGAGCTCTGACATCTGTGCATCAGGGGTGTCTACAACAAAGAGATCTGACATCTGTGCATCAGGGGTGTCTACAACAGAGTTATCTGACGTCTGCACAACAAGGGTGTCCACTGCAGAGTTGTGTGCTTTTGTACTGGGAAGCTGCCTGGATTTTAATCCAGTCATCAATAAATCCTTTACTCTAAATCTACACTGTTTTATAGCAGTGTTGAAGTTGCACACAGTGTGCAAACATTCTAAGCTTTAAAATAAATTTAAATTGTATCTTTTTAATGTATTATAAACTCTTAGAATTTTAAAGTGATTACAGATTAGCTATCTCAGAAAGGACTGAAGAACGGAATTTAGACTTTACAATCCTGAATAAACAACCAATTGTCTTACACTTCAGTATAAGTGAGAAAAAATCATAACTTCAATATACCACAATTTTAAGAGAATGTTTCCTGAATCCTTGAAAGGGCGTTGGATCACCTTTCAATCGAAATTTCAAAATGAAAAGTAAATTATTTGATTTTTATGTCTGATATGCTTTAATAGATTTAAAATGGGAAACGAACTGTTCTGTAAGATGAAATACCCTGCCCTATTCTTTATGTTCTCAGCCTGTGGATATGTAAAAAAGCTGCGTGTACTGATTGTAGAAGGACTACTTTTGTAGGTTTACCTTCACCTGCGACTCGGTCATGCCCAGGGAATATGCCAGTCTGGCTCGCTCAGGGCCTGCCAGGTACTTGGTCTGCTCAAAGGTCTTCTCCAGAGCGAAGATCTGGTGCCCACTGAAGGTTGGGCGTGTGTGCTTCTTCCTGCCCATTGACTCGCCCAGGTGCCCACTGTCTGAGAAAAAAAGCACATCAACGCAGCTACAGAGCAAGCCTTAGCGCTTGTTGAAGACAAAGTTCAGATCTTACACTAATCAAGCCCTGATTTTTTACATCGCCGTGAAAGATCCAATACCCACACTCATCACTCATAATACAGCGTACTGTACATTTGATATTAACTTGTATTTTGTCCAAATATTAAAAACAAAACTGTAAATTATCCAAATGAGTCACCAAGTTGCAGAACTGCTTTTACAAGAGCTGTACAGTTATCATTCTCTTTATTTTAGTTTTCTTCTGTTCGTGTTTAATTGGTAGAAATACAATGTAGGGTATTATTTATAGGAGAATAAAGTGGATTTAATTCCAAAATACAGTAACTAGTATTGGAAATACTGGTTACAGTATAAAGGAAGGGAAAACTATGATCTTGAGTTTCCTTCAGTCATAAAATTAATGCACAATATGAATTACTGGATTGTGTTTGTATTAGAGTTAAGACAGGGCTAGAGCACAGTTGAGTTAATAGCTCTGAAATTAGGGTCAAAGATTTCAATAGGCTGAAGTTTTGAAAAGACTAAAATGCACATTTATCAGCTGACAAATTCTTTTAGAAATTAAATAGAGGAGTTATATTCATTGGAGTACAGCATATGCACAACCCACTACATTCTCAGACTCCTAGGCTTGTACCTCACAATTTACCTGTTTGTTCTGTTTATAATTCTGATCTGTTGTATGATCTCTGCGATGAAGTTTCAAACTGTTCTATTACCTGTTTTGAATGACTCAACTCAGAGACACGATAACATTTAGGGTTCTTCACATTAGGCTCTTTCTGTCCACTTCCAAAAAGACTTTTCACTGTAACTCTTTGTTGAGGCTTTTACGCTGCTATAACTGAGAGTAACAGATTAATCAAAATCTCTGGTTGATTTACTAAAAAATATAAAATTTTCTACTGAGAAAGAAGCTGCATGCAGATAATGACAACAGGAAAGCTCTATACGTCCTATTGGAGATCTTTCCCTCATTCCTGTTTCCATATTATTAGGATTATGTTTTTCAGAAACAAGGTTTTTTTAATTGCTCCATACCGAAATTTCCTGTTTTCCTATACATATCTATAAAATGCTGAACAGTAAAAAAAAGAGTACAACTCTTAATTATGTTGTTCTATATTCCAAATGATCTCGTTTATTTTTCAAAAGACAACACACTGATCCAGTCCTCCACGCTAACATATTTCTAAAAGTCATGTTAGATCTGCACTAGTAACAGCAATGCAAAGTGGAATTTAAAGGATATTTTTTTATATTTGCCTGAATATATTTGAAAAATAACAAGTGTTTTAGGATTCAGAGCAGTTTTTTTGCAGTGGAGCAGGACCCAGCCCACTGACATTTCTGCAGTTAGTGATAGTCAGTGTTGAATATACATCTCATCGCGCCCCTCACTACCTCACTGTCTTTTTACCATAAAATGCTAAAATAAATAGATAGTTAAGTAGGGCATTTTCTATCACTCCACAGCATTTTGTCTTGGTTCAGTACTTTCTAAAAAGAAAGTGATAGCCTTCCGTTTTGTTGCAGAATGCGTCTCCTCAGTTTACCAATACAACTTCTTCTCCGCTTCTCATTCTGCAGAATGTTGGTTATAGACGATTATTAATAATGCCTGCCCATTACAGTTTGGAAACGATTAAGGCTGCTCTTTTAAAGAGAATGGGAATTTACCAGAAATGTATCTCCTAAAAGATACAAATGGCTGCTATAATAAGCACAGACACTTGAATTTCAACGCTTTAATTGAGACGCCTTTTTTCCTTTAACTGCTCTCCATGGAACTCACTGATGCCCGACCGGTTACCTGAGGATGAAGGGTGAATAGAATAAGACAGGGCTGTGCAGGGAGGGGGGATTCGCTGCCAGTCGGAAAACTCACTGTTACTGCAGTGCTGCCTGCCTCCTCTCCACTCGTAGCCTCCATCGCCCCAGCAGTTCCCATTCCTGCCCTTGACCGGGCACTCCGATCCCGGTTTGGAAAAGCCCCCCAGCGCAGGGCCGTAGTCCCGGTTATAGTAGACCCCTGGGGTGGCAACTGTACCGAACCCCCCCACGTGAGAGTAGCCAGAGAGGATAGTGGTGTTGGGGCCCCCCACCACCGGCCTGCTTAGAATGTCGCTGATTCCATGAGGGGTGCCCGCCTGCAGCTGGGTGTTGATGCCCGAGTTGAACTTGTAGAATGAGTTTTGCACGGAGTATTGGCACATTGGAGCTTTGATGTCCGAGGAAAACTGGTTCAGACCGTTGTTAAACAGGAAAGATCCTGCTATGTTGTGATCCATCTGAAAACGTTGAGCTCCAGGTTTGTGTTCTTCTGTTTCTTCTTCGAAATAAAACGGGGAAAGACTTGGTTACTGCACAAAGTTCGCTTTCTTCTGAAAAAGATGAATTAAGTTCAAATGATCCTGAAGATTCCTCCTTCTTGTTCCAGGTTTCACTCTCTTTATTTATTTGGTTAACAATGTCCAAATGCCCAGCAATTCCCTTCCTTGCAAGACAGCTAGCTCCAAATCTTAAACCGGTTCAGTGCCTTAACTGGGGTGTACGTTCAGCAGACAGCACACAGAGAAATGTGAGTAGCTCTTTTTTCTTACCTGTTTCTTGCCATTGTGTTTTAATTCCAAGGTAAACATCAGGAGCTAGCTAAAGCAGCTCAAGGAGAAGGGTACAGCAGTTCCTTAGACAAATATCTTTCCTGGCACTTAACTCTGAGGCAATAAATAAGAAGTACCTTAAAGAGAGGTGACACTTTCTTGATAAAGATGGGCAACATTAGAATGCAGGACAGGGATTGGTTATGGCTCACACTAGCACACATTTTTATTGGCTACCCAATGAAGGGCAAGCCTTTTATTGGATGTCTGTGGATTAATAGGTTTTTAAAAGGCAGAGAGGGAATAAGTTGCTTTTTGATGACTTGTTGTTATGTAGGCCTGAGATGAAGGATGCAGAGAAAATGCTGTGAGGCTCTGCGACAAGATGATGTTTCTTAAAGGATTGCCCGCTTCGTGATACTGTTCTCCATCTAAGACCTTTCAATCCGTCTGCTTAAGTATCTGTTGTGCTTTGTGTTTAAGACTGCTGCATTGAATCACGGACTGTCAATTTGTTTTTCAGGCTGAACGGCACCTGTCTGCGATCATCTCTGTCTTTTGCATGTTGCTGTCTGCCTTTCGGATTCTGACTGTCTATTTGGATCCTAATGTTCTAGAATAACTTCTGTTTCTCCTTTGTCTTATTTGTCTGCACATCTGCCTTTTGTTTGCTTACCTGCTTTAACACACATCATTTTCCTTCTCAATGTGTCATTCAGTAGTAGGCAACACAGCCCCTAACAGTGTCACTCCTGCATTGCTCGGTCACCTTTTCTGAATTCTTGTTTTGCTTCAACGTGTAAAAAAAAAAAAAGCAGCTGAGAGAGGAGGGGTTTTTCCAGCAGGAAATCAAACAAGACTCCCCCTTGTGGAGTGACTGCATCCACTTCGGGTTTTGTGGGAGGCAGGCTCTTGTGCAAACAGAAGTGACGATCAGATAGGAAAGTTTATTTTACATTACTCCGGCTTTGCAAATGTAGTCAGAATAAGGTAACGAGCATGGAAGGGTGGAGCACAGATTTGTTTGCTTATAATCATGAGCCTTGTCAGCTTCTAAAGCTGGAATCTGCTGTGAAATGGGAGTCTTGTGTGCCCTTGGGGGGTGTGACATTCAAGGGTTGTGACTATTTAGCCACACAAACGTAATCTAAATATTCCTGAAACGAACAGGATTCTTTGTTAAGACGAGTGCACAGTGGGATATGTCTTAGTGTTGGCGAGAAAAGCTCAAGATCCAATGTGAACTCTTTTACAGTGAATGAGAAGCCGTACCTTCGAAAAAAAAATATTGCAATAAGCATTGGATTATCTCATAGGATTTTTAACTGTAATAATTTTAAAAAGTGGGTTGATGACCTCTGTTACATACTGTAGCTAGAGGACATCAGTTGAAGGATGCTGTATTAGAATCCTGCAGTACAGCATCTCAGTGACAGCCTTACTGCATAGAGTGAGTGTGGTTAGTTTTTCAGAAGAGCAGAAAAAATCAGAATAACTCCAACATCAATGTCATTTTCTAGTTACAAAATAATACTATAATACTAAAATTCCATCAATATAGAAATGGGAAAAAAATTCCATTAACAACAATGATTCCATCTATAGTGTGCAAGTCTATTAAACTGATTTATTCAGATTTTTGCAACACACACAAAATCATTAAACAAGACTATTTGTCCTAAAAAATTAAATTTAAATATAGAAAACATGTCGTCATCCAAATTAAGTACTGATTTGATTTCATGTGACATCATGTCATCACACAATAACATCAAATACTGGTGTCATCGTGTTCTTAATGTATGGCAGTTTTTGTATTAATCCGTGAATTCAGTAAAGGTTCTGGAAGTCTGGAACAGGCTACCAAGCCATATCGCTGAATCTGATACCCTGGCTTTTTTCGAACATTGGCTGGATGAGTTTCTCCGATCAATTACCTACTGGCAATTAAACAAGCTATATGGGCCAAATGACCTTCTCTCATTTGTAACTTTCAAGTTCATGTGTTTCAAGAAGGTGACCAATATCAAACTCCTCAATTGTTCGTATTGCATTTAATCTTCTTCTGTCTGGCGCTTATTCCCTTCCAGTAATGTGAACAATTTTATTTCTGAAAGACTTATGAAAGTGCCTATGAGCTCCCTGGGACAGCTGTAAATGACAAAAAAAAATCATCTGGACAAAAGGGCTCATTTTGGTCTGGTTGTTCCATAAACAGTACTGGCTGTAACTGCAAACAGACCACTTTAAAACAGCCCATCCTGCCATCAGTTTAGAGCAACCAATCACATGTAACCTGCATTTCTTCAGGGAAGCCAAAAGAGGTTTCAGTACCTGGTAAAAAAAAAAAGAGAGAACACAACTGCAAACCCCCTGTCCAAACCCTTGCTTTGTTTCTCAGGCTGAGCTCTTGCCACTCCTCTGTCACTCAGGAACAGATGGGAATGACCAGTTGTCTGTGTGGGCCTATTGATCTCAACAGTGATCAGTTATGAAGAACCACTCATACATCACAGCCACGCTGAATGGGAGCTGTTGATTAAATGGCAGCACTGACCCATTAGGATTGAACCATTAGCTGGAAAGAAAAAGGGAATGCTGTAGAACAGGTAATAAACTTGACTCTGCACTGGTAGAGGTGAGAGGTTTCTAATCCCTAATGTTAAATCAATTGGCCATCGCGCTTGTATAGGATACCAGTTCAGGTCATCAGAACAGCTGGTGTTATTAACCACACTGACAGCCAAGAGCCGCTTAGGGCTCTCAAATCCCAAAGGACTGATGGAAGTGTTAAGGGCTACATCCGAATTTCAGTATTTAAAAAATGCATGTTGTGCTTTTGCATGTTGTGCAAAAATGTATTTGCAGTTTAAAACTTTTCAAGTTTTGATTTTGACTTGTACTGTATATGGAGTGGTTTTGGTAATGTGTCGACTACCACAGCGTAAATGTGGTATGGGGAGGGAAATCTGAGATTTACAACTCTAGAAGGTCATTAACTAGTACTTTCAGGCTCCTTGGTAAAGGTGTGCTATTTCTTAGACCTATTTGACACTGCTGTGTAATGTAAAGCTTTTTAGTAATATGAAATGTATTGATAAAGTACTGTATTGCAGGGT
This sequence comes from Lepisosteus platostomus, assembly GCF_059453375.1. Lineage (NCBI taxonomy): Eukaryota > Metazoa > Chordata > Actinopteri > Semionotiformes > Lepisosteidae > Lepisosteus > Lepisosteus platostomus. Next base: position 6,787,190 of record NC_142613.1, read on the forward strand.
TACTGATACTCTGACTAAATATTATGGATCTCAAGTTAATATACATAGTTCATAACCCTTAAACTAACATGTTGCTTCTCAAGTAAAGCTTTGTGAATGTATAGAAATAGAAAATAACAGTAGATCTACAGTACATGGAACAATCAAGATGAAGATGATCATTAACCAAGATGCCTACCAGGTTTCATAAAGACACAAAAAAACAGAAACATCCAGCATCAATACAGTATTTAATGAACACAGTCTTACGACAAATTACAGTACAAATATATACAAGAAGAAAGTTAAATCCCACTCCTACAAGTCAAAATGTAAAAGGATTTGATCTGTTTAAATGCTGGGTAATTGCAAGTTACTGTATTTCCAACTCAATGTAAAGTGGATTTTCCTGAAATAAAAACATAAAAGATTTCGACATAAGAATAAATGCACACAGGCTGACTGCTTTCCTTTCATGATGCGGAAGCTCTCGAGCTGAAAAAACACACCTGTGCTCTCCTGAACACTTGCAGTTAGGCAGAGGAAAGCAGTAACTTGCCCAAGACACTAAAAAATTCACTTTGTGTACACACCGTGTATCTGCACTTTATGCAGATAAGGCTGATGACTTGCACCAGCCAAATCAGACAACTATTCATCTTTTCAAATTTTATAGCCATAGGGCTCCGATTCTGAAACATGCATATTTCAGCTTTTTTCTTAACACTATCGATCTAAATGACTAGCCCAGCGTCAACAGCCAAAAAAAACCCCCATCACATTTACCACTTGCTTGTGGTAGCAAGTTTAATACCTCATTTATTTTATTCCTACTCCATCGACAAAGTCTAACTTTGCTGTGCAAAACACTATGATCTACAGGATGCTTTCTTCTGGAATACCAGCTGTCTCCATTGTAAGGACGGAGAAGTGATTTCTAAATGTTTTTTAAAATATTATAACAGACACATTTACCGACAATTCAAAGCTTAAAATATATGTCATCACAGTATTGGGGACAGCAATTGTAGGAATGACATGTCAGAAAAGGTTTAGAACCGTTCCCAATTGTTGATGACCTATTTTCAAAAAATGTTTCAAATGAGAACTTCTAAAAGGCAAGATTAAGATTTCAAAAAGAGACTTCTGATATTCTTCTTTGAGCCGTTAAGTGCCATATTGCAATATTTAAATGTATGTTTGGCAGGTCTGTATTCTTAGATTTATAGAAGCCTTCATTGTAAGAGGTACTCTTCTAAATTCTGATTTGCTGTTACTTTACTTGGTAATCATGCAGGTTGTGCAATGGAGTTGAAAAACAGTAAAGGATAAATGGTCTTATCTATGGAATGCAGCTAATCTAGGCTTTGTTCTTTTTAAAAGGACTTGGAAAAGTCAAGATAGTCTTCAAAAAACAATTTAAAATATTTCAACAATCCCTGTAAACAGACAAATACAAATTTCCAAACACAGCACATATTATAACAGATTAAATAGTATAAATGTAGTGTTTTTAGTAAGAGATTGACTATTGCTTCCCATCTTGTGAAATTGTTGACTTCAATGTCACTGACCACTAGTCCAGCCACTAAAACAATGTTGAGAGGCCACAACAGTCCCTCACTATTAGCTCCCCAGCACTATTGTCCAGGTCATCAGAACTACTGCATAACTGGGCTCCTGACTTGCATATCAACACTTACAATTGTAAGAATCATAAAAGGTCCTAGAATGAGCCAAAAACAAATATCTCAGCAAACCAAACCACTCAATTTCCAGATACACTCATCATCCTTCACTAAGGTACATGCACTGATGCAATCCACTACAGAATAACAAGAAAGCAACTATGTTGCAACTTTTTTCATAAGAAACTAAAACATTAATCTCAAGAATGCTGCACATATCCTGCAGAGGTTAAAACCCAATTAAATGTCAGAAATGACACTAAATGAAATGAGAACAATGCACCTTTCAGTCTAATAGAGTAAACCCAAGATGTAAATTCTTTACCAGATTACACAACACATACTGTACAGGATCATAAAACAGGCTAAATGGCATTAAACCAGCGTCCAGTGTAAAAAAAAAAAAAAGACAACTCTCATACTTCCTCTGATTGCAAAAGAAGTGATTTCAAACTGCTGGAGATGCAAAGATTTAAAAAAACAGCATATGTTGAGTGCAGGAACTAAAAAAGTGTCCTTTATATTTTCCCTTTAGCACATTAATCTTTTCTGTTGCTCATCTACATCGACAGCTCTCATCGGAAATGCTGCTATTTTTTACTGGAATAATTTACTATAATACATCACATGAATTCCCAATCATGCGTCTTCCAAGACCAAAAAATATCCACCGTTGCAATTAAGCATGACAGAAATGGGAGGGAAATTTTAAGTGGCCTGGGGCTCAAGAGCAATTGTAAAAATGTCAATATATCACATTAAACTCCACATTACATTAAACCAGAATGGTATAGTGTAAGTCCTAAGAAACACAATTAAAATCACCCAAACTTTAACATACATTGTATATACAGTATAGTATGAAAATAAAGATTAAAATAGCTAACTTCCTGGTAGAAAAACTGATAAAAATGAAAGATCTCTAAGAAATCTTTTTGAGTTTAAATATTTTGGCTCCATGTACAGTAGCTTAGAGACATGCAGTGTGTGTATTTGCAGATGCTATTCAACATCATTGTTAATGCAGTCTAGATAATACCAGTGAAATAAGTGTAATGAAACAGCTAATAATGGTGGTGCTCCATGTAAACTTAGCTTTGAGTGCAGCTGTACTCCACTCTAATCCACTGCAGAAGGAACTTGGAACTAAAAACAATTCTGCACATAGTTCTGGCTTTCAATCTCCTGAAAATATAGCAATATACAGCAAGCCTTTCATATTATACACATGCAAATTGCTCATGTCATCACTTAACAGTCCTTTTTTGCACACGCTTTATAATTATAGCTCAGGTCCCAAAGTAATCAGCCCGCTAATTCCTCTCCTGGGACACAGTCAGAACCTCTAGCACTAACCAGGAATTGGGAGGGTGGGGGGAACTTAGTCTTTTAAAATTAAAGCTTCTACAAATAAGAACATCTCCATTTTCTCATTTACAAGTTTTGTGCAACAGTCATTAAGATGCAACTAGAGCAGGGAGTTCTTTCAGAAAGCAATTCTCAACTGTATGGGCAGAAGGTCATTCCATGCTAAAAAGTGGAAAAAGAGTAAAACACTCCACCTGTGGAGTCTTTCTCAGCTGTGAAGAGAACGGGAATACATGGCAGACAAGAGGAGCAGGGAAAGTGAAAGAAATAAAAGATGAGAATGGCACCTTCCTTGTTTCTGGTTTACTTTCCAACACACCAAAGAATTAACGTCTGCACGTTCCATCAAGGTGTCATGATATATGCAGCAGTTTTCAAGTCCTGGCTGTTTATCCAAATTAATGGTGACAACCGTCTGAGTGTTGATAGAGTATCGGTCACTGAAATGTCTGCCTTGCACCAAATTCTGGCTCAGTGGTCAACCATGAAACAGTGGAAAGTTACTGGTTCAATGAAAGGTCCATATTTCTGAAAGCCAGGATTTTATATTTGTTAGATCTTCATGTCAAATTGTAATGCTCTTTGACTATAGAATTACTGCATGCCCTAATATAGTGAATACATAAATGATTATTTGAATTTCCCTCTGTGACATTTGTTGTTAATAGTATACACCTTTAGTCAGATAATGATACACTGTATTACACCAAAAGCAGTAAGTGTAGCTGCACAGACAGGACAGGCTAGACAATCAGTGCTTCTTGACTTCTCAGTCTTAGCAGCTTCTTACTGGTGTGTTTCATTTTTCTTGCAATTTTCCTTCTCCTGACAATTTAAAAAGTCATAAAAAAACAACAGATCAAAAAACATCACCAAAAAGCCGACCAACTTGTTTCATTCATGTCAGGATAACGGTAAAACTTGCTGGAGTGTGTGTGCTTCTGCAGAAAGAAAGAAAACCTGAGAAATGTCCATGGGATCCCAGCCAACGTGTTTTCTTGGTGATGCTGTGGAGGCAGGAGTCACTTGTGAAACACTTTCCCTGTGGTGTAGCTGTTCCCTGTGTCTTCCCCTCTCCTGGTGCGTCTCTCTTTGACAGCTCTTGCTGGCACTGGATATGAAGACACAGGTCTTACAAGCGATAAACTGGTAACCAACAACAGATAATAGCGGAGTATAAACGGCACTGGCAGTTGTTTTGCCCTCCAGGAAATGAAGGGTATGCAGATGTTTCTGCAGGATTCATTTTTAAATTACAGCATAAAAATGTTAGAACTGAAATCATTCTAGCATTTGATCTGTAACCTAATCATTTTCAGAACCTTCTCAGGCTGAACAGACAAAGAATTGTCTGCTCACGAGGTTGACCTTTTCTCTTGAAAATGTAGAAAAACTTTTTTCTTTGCAGTTGCATTCACCAGCAATGCCTTGCTCAGTTTGAACAAAAACTGCAACCTGAATTTTTTTTTCCCCCCCAACAGGGACATTAGCCCTGGCTGATCTTTTAGCCCAATCATCAACATAATCATGGGGTTTCATGCATGGGGTTAAATAATATTCATCATTTTGGGCTAGGGTTTAGATTCAAAATCACCTTTGTCATTATGCACTAAATATATTCAGAACTTCATATAGATACTGTGTCGTAAAGGATTGCATCAAACTGTTACAGTATGTCACCTATCTTGCTAGATTCCTGACTGAGCTATTTCTTATCAACTACGGTCATTAAGCTTTGCTTTTACAGCAGTACCTCTATTTGGTATGTAGTCTTATGCTGAACATACTGTACACAACATGAGAGTCTGAACCTAGATAGTGCAGAAGACTAAGGTATCTGACACTGCTTGTTTGTGTCTGTTGCTGTTTGTGCTTGTAGCCATTACTCTTATTCAATTAAACAGTCCCCTTCAGAGAAATTGCTCTTCAGAAAGCACTGTACATTAAAGACAATTCAGATCCAAAAGAAATACATAATATTGTATGTAATCATTTGTAATTTAATATAATATTGTTATTAATAATTTGGCTGTTGGTTTTAGTCTGAGCAACAAAGATTTTGTTAACTATGTCTTACTGTACATACACATACATAGCACTAATTTATACTAAGATAAATAATTATACTAATTTATGGCTGGAGCTGTATCCCCATGTGAGTCAGGTGGCCACAGCCTTAAAAAACAACCCTGCTGCACTATCCAGATAAATGTAAATGTAGCCGTTTTATAAATTTTTTTTTGACTATTATTGAGTAAACCTCCCATGTCACTCGTTCCACTATTGAAGACGCACTCTTCTTGACCTAAACAGAATCCTGAATAACTCATAACTGTGAAGAGTGTAGCAAGTGTCTGCATTATGAATACAATACAAAATTGCATTTACAGTCTTATGAAACTGGTATTAAGCTCCTACAATATTTTAGAAGAGCTCTGGACTTTTATTCCATTAAATTTCTTAAATACTACAGCACCTTAATTTTGATAAATTAGGGTGCCTAAATGCAAAACTGTAAACCAAAGTAAACCAAACACTGCATTAGTAATAGATATGCCAATACATTATACCACATAATGAATTTTCTATCACCTGTAAAGCTGCACTTAATTAATGGACAGTCCCAGAGTGCATTCCAATGACACTGCATTTGATCCAGCTGCAGTTCTCTGCAGGGGCAGAGGGAATTCAATCCATACATTTCAGGAAATTGCTGATGGCCCTATTACATTATGCACCAGGGCAGTAGCATCCAGACACCACTAATTTATTTTTTCATTTGGACATTTTTTGGATTGCCAGCGTACTTGCACAGACACACAGGTTGTAAAAATAAGCCAGGCTTGGTGATAATCTATTCTGGCACTCTTCCTTGTATCTTACCTATCAAGAGAGTTGAGCTTCATTTCAGTATCCATCTGTTTTTAATGTGAAAAATAAGAAAACGGGCTGAAAAAAGAGAAATTGAAAGCGTCAGAATCTGCTGCCTGGACTGACACAGCAAACAGTGCAGGATCTTCAGTCTTTGGAGAAACAGTGTGAGAACTGCAGAGCTTCTGTACAGTACCAACAGGAAGATGGAAACACCTGACAACCACAGTGCTATGCCCTATACTTTCTTACCCTATATCAAAAACGTTTCCAAAAGACATTTTTCCCCACTGTATGTAAAATCAGGAATACTTGCAAAACAATTAGTAGATATTACTAAGAAAAATGTTGTAAGCAAAAGTATGGCACAAAATATTTTTATCAAACATTAGCAGTGCAGTAACAACCATGATTCAATTTATTTTTTCCGTTTTAAGATAAGCCACATAACAATTAGGTCATTTTCAACTCCAACAAATGTGTGGTGTTAGCACACCATACCACAAACTGATACTTGCTGCGTTATATCCTGAAAGCTTAAATCAGTTTTACATCATGAAATCGCTTATGATTTAAGCGCTCCGCCTACCATTACCTTGTGGTCCCCCATGCAGACATTAGGCCCCAGGGTGTTGTAGACCACACTGCTGTCCCCATCCTGAACCTGAGCAGAAGCACAGAAATGGCAAACTCATGTAGATGTGACTTTCAGAAGAAAGTAAGACAGACAACAAATGAGAGGCCATTCAGTCCATGTGGTCCGCTTGGTACTAAGTAGCTCATAGATCCAAGGACCTCAATCCAGCCATTTCTTGAAGGAAGCCAAAATACCAACTCTGATCACGTGGTTGGGTAGCTTCTTAAACATTCACACCTCTTTAGAACAAGAAGTGCATCCCATTCTCACCATAAAAAGCACTTCCACATTGTTTCCACTTGTGTCCTCTAGTTTGTGTTTCATTGTTCATTTTGAAGAAGTCCACTGCCTTTGGGGATTCTATCGGGTCCCTTGACCTTATTTCTACTACAGTACACATTGTATTTTTTGTTTTCTAAAACAAAAAAAAACTACGCGCCAGATTATTCCAACAAAATCTTAACATTTAGACAGGCTCTTTGAAAGAGTCCATCCAGATGACAGGGTAGCCATGATGCAGCCCTGCTCTACTTAAACACTAGGTTGCCTCTCCAATGCCTCAATGTAAGACCTAGAGGATAGACCTTGTAAATGGCGAGATGTGACGCAATGAGAGCTCTCTCGGTTAGTGCAAAAAATTCTCAGTTGCACAGTTCCAGTTCTCAAGGACAGAGTGAAGGGTCTACACTTTTCAAAATCCATTCAGCTAAGTGCTGGAACTTGGATTGCGCGACTTACGATATAATCTTTCATTTATGCCATTAACAACTGACGGCTTGCAAATTCCACTCCTTTTAAACTAGTTAGAAGTTTCGACCTCCATGTTTCAGCTAGCCCTGTAGTCTTTCATAGGCTCACAGTAACAGATCACCCAGAACCACTACACAGAAGCTCACAGGTCTCATAAAGCTGTATGAAATTTGCCACTCACCCTATGTATGATGTCACTGGCTGAATGAGACATGAGGATCCGGTCGCACCAGGAGGGGCATCTTGTGTTCATATACTGTGTGGGTTTAGTGTAGTCTTCGCTGTAGGGGTAGCTGCAAAGCCAAAAGAAAGTTGTTTCGTTGGGGTTGTGAACAACTCCATGTAAACACTTTTTTTAAGGAGCTTGGGCAGGGTTCTAATCCTTCATCCACTTTCAAAATGATTGATTAACAACACAACAGATCAGGTGGAGAAGTGAGAAAGTAAAATCGCCAATTGAATCAATGTCTCACTTGAAACACAGCACTTCTTACAGCCCAGTATCCCTGGTCATCATAATGGAGAATTGTTTTGGAAATTCTGTTTCAGAGGGATGAGCGCCACCTACTGGTCCACCAACACCACAACACGTAGGTTGTTCTCATACCAGTACTGACCAGGCCATGCTTATCTTCTGAGATCTGAAAATCTCAGCTACAATGTTTACAGTGGCAATGTTTCTGAACCCAAGCAAATGGCCAAATCAGATTTTGTAGATATTTGCATATTTAAGAAAAAAGTGTTTTAATGAAGGCCATCAAAAGCTTTGCAGAATGGTTCTTTGGGCATCTTATAGCACAATGCTTAAAAACTGTCCTTAAAGTTGTAGATAAGGTCTGGCTCACTGAAGCCTCCCAAGGCTTCTGTTGTGTCAATGGAATGAAGCCATCTCCCACACAGAGCATAACAGCGCTTACCTTGGAGGAAACAAAATGTCTTCCTCTGTGATGACGTCATGAAAGGCACTGATCTCCTTATCAAACTTTAAAAGCTGAAACATTGGGGGAAAATAAATCACGAAAATTAGCTTAGGAAGTCGGATCTACAGAGTCTGTACAAATGTGACACCAATGCAATCTACAAATCAGAAATAAATAAATAATTTAATAAGAATTAAAAGGTTATAATAGTGGTAAATTAATCCAATAGAATATATCCTATTTGAATAGCCGACATTGTGTAGGTTGCTCTTTTAGTCTAGAAGTGTGACCTTTGTAATGATGGAGTGATAACAGTGTTCAGTTCTCAATTTAAAAACAAAGCCTAATGACAATGACAGTAGTTTATAAGAAACAGCTCAGTCAGGAATCTAGCAAGATAGGTGACATACTGTAACAGTCTGATGCCAGGTGCTTGATTATGATTTGACTGGGAGAATCAGTGAAATCCACATGGTCACTTCTGTCTTGATGATTCTCTGACAGCACCAGATCATTTACTTCTCATGGGGATTGACTGAGTAGACTGACTGTCAGAACTGCTGTGTGGGTTTGTGTTGGATCAAGGCTGTAAATCAGCATTAAGGTCTTTAGTGAGCCACTCACTCCTCTGCCATTGTCCTCTCTAAAGACAGCCTGGTGCAAGTACTCAAACAGCTTTGTCTCAATGTGCAGAAGAACCTGCAGCAGAAAGAAAAGTAGAACATGGGAATTATTGTTGCAATATTGATGCTAAATTAAAGATTTTCTCTTTATCTTAGCCGTCTTAGTGTAATTCTTGCATACTGTACATACTTTAGCATAACTTCAATTGCAAGTCTAAGGCAACTGCAAAAGTACAAATCAAGAATGAAATGAGATTTGAGTTATACAGTAAGCATATATAGTACCTTTGTCAGTGTAGGTCTATACCACTCATTCAGAGCCAAGTTAAATAGCAAAGTAACCAATTTAATGAGTGCCGAAAAACCTTTTTAAATGAATTTAAATGAACAGAAAGACAGGAAAGCTTCCTTTGCAGAGGCTCAGAAACTTCTACCTTATGGTCATTGTCCTTCTCTTCACAGATGATCTTCTCCACCTCGTTGCTGCTATCCTTCTTCACTGTCTGAATATCAGCAGACCTGGACAGAGTCTGAAAAGAGCCAAGGTCATTAGCCTCAGCCTAACCAGAGCCTAGACCTCAAAGACTCAGCATAATCTTCTTTCAAAACAGTGTATGCACATCTCATAAACCTTAAACCTCTAGACAGAAGACCTTTAATAACATTTCTTTAATGAAGAATATTGTCTAATATTAAGATATGAAAGATATTCATGCCTTTCATTGTGGGGAAAAATACACTATAGAATGGACAATTTTTCTCACATACACTACTGTATATATAAGGGTGATTCATTTTAGAGACCAGTGTCTTATCCCTCAATTATTTAACAGGGAAATCCCTACCGTAATCCACAAATACAGTACAGTTTTCTTTTGCACTGGATAAACTGAATTCATACTGTTACAGGTTTCTAAGGTTCATTTTAAGAAGGAAGCTGACACCAGGCCTCGCTTTCTTTCCCTCTGCATCAATTTTGGTTGCCAGGGTAGCATGTGAGGTTCCAGGATCCTCGTGTTTCCTCACGGCATCAAACGGTCACTCCAAAACGTGCCTGAAGGAGTGGTTCAAATGCACAGAACACTTTCTTCCAAATACCTGTCTGAGCTAATCTCTTTACTTAGGATGTGGCAACACTGCCACATGATATATGCAGAAATAAAGAATTTTACTGATGCGGCTTTAGACCACGCCCAATTTATTCATACTAAACTATGCAGTTTTATTCATAAAACAGCACCTGCACCAGGCTGAGTGTATCCAGTCTGAAATTGAAATCTCCAAACAAGAAGAATGGGAGAGGAGTATAGCTGCTGTCTGATACCCTGAAACAAAAAAAAATTGTCTGAAGTTGTGGTTGAAGAATTAGCATTGCAACAGTTGACATGGGTAATATACTTGTGCCTCTCACCAGAGATTGTGTGCAACCAAGCCAGTCAGGGTGCATTTTTAAAATGGCATAAACGACATGGAACATCTATGATCTGAATTATAATATGCCTGTTTGCAAATGTATTTAATTAATAAAAAAGATTTAGCTTAAAGAACAAACGAAAGATTTTACACAGATGTGTTCCTTACGGTGATAATTTACTTATGTTGACCTGCTTCCGGAAGAAAATATTTGTTCCCAAGCAGCCATCAGATTGCAACTCGTCTGGACTGCAAGCAACAGTGGTTACCTGTTGATGACATATCTCAGTGCCTTCTCCCTGTTGGCAGAGTAGACTGAAGGGCTTGAGTTACAGGCGATGAGGTTGGAGGCATCATGGAACAAGTGGACATTCACCAGCTCAAAGCCCCTTTAGAAGCAAACAATCTGCATTAGGTCTGACATGACGCACTGAATAATAATAGTTTCTTTATTAGCCCTATACAATTTCTTGCATTAGGAATTAGTCTTTTTGCATACCTCAGCTTTTTCTCCAAGGAGACACAGACACACAGACAGGGAGAGAAGCTTGGGGTTAGAGTGCAGGGTCTGCCATTGTACGGCGCCCCTGGAGCAGTTGGGGTTAAGGGCCTTGCTCAGGGGCCCAACGGAGTAGGATTCCTCTGCCGGCCGCGGGATTTGAACCGGCAACCTTCCAGTCACAGGCGCAGATCCTTAGCCACAGAGCCACCGCTCCAAGAGGGTATGAATACAAAAGAACCTAAAAGGCCATATTGCCAAAACATTCTATGAACTCTTCAAGACTCTATGAGCTCTTGTTTTAATACACAGACTATCAAGTTATACTGTAGCTGCAATTAATTCACATTTATAAAGCAAATGACAATTTTTGCTGCAGGTGCACAACATGCTGTTTAACATTTGTCATCAACAGGGTTGATCAAAGGTTGTGTACTGCAAATGTCACAAGCTAATAGCTTGAGGCCACTGCTGGAAAGAACATAGGCTGTAGATCTGTGATGCATGTGTCTGTTCATTGGTTGTTGAGTTTTGGGTGTTCGACCCTTTATCCAAAGTCATCCTATTAATGTTCAGGGGCTCAGGCTGGCCATCCATGGCTTATTAACCGTCACATAATCATTGCAAGAGCAGCATGTTGTCCTGTTGGAATGTTGTCATGTAAGGATAGAGATAAGGGCAGCAAGCAAGCTCCCAGGACTTGATCCACATGGGGCCATGTGGTCAGCTCTTTAGTAACTAGACACTCCTGCCTACACTCTCACCATGCTTGAACCTCACCACTGATTGGTCTGTTGGACAAAATAATCAGCAAATTATTCTAAAAAATGTGCACCACGCTTGCCTGCTTCCTGTACTTGTGTAATGCACTAGGCTGGATTAAGAGGTTAAATCCTCTTCATCCCTTGTGGCCAATCAGCTCTCTTACTAAATGAGGTGATTTAATGCTAATGCAACAGACGAGGGGCCGATAAGTATGTCATGTTTGGTCATGAATGATCAATTAATCAAAATGACACTCAAAACATTTAATCAACATCCAAAATCCATATGCTTTATTTTTCTCAAAATATGCTGTAGATTGCTATTGTATGTTTCTTTTGGCGCTCAGTACTATTCCAATTACGTGCTTGGTCCAATTGCATCTATTCAACCATATTTGTTTTTAAATGTACTTTTCTGTACATTGTCTTCTTACACATACGCATTCTAAAAAGGACAGAAGTTAAAAACGAAGTGAAGGAAATCAAAAAATTTCCCCCGGACCCAAAACCCACATACAGTATTTATGGATGTTTTGCTTTTGAATGTTTTTTTTCTTTTATTGGTTTTCATTTTTCAAAACATCAGATATAAAGCAGGACACGGAAAACAATTTCCTACAGATGAATGCCACTGAAGGGGCCTCTCGGGCTCTAGCAAGCCTCGTACGCTTTTACTGCAGTTCCACTGGCCCAGCGAAACCTGTCAGGCCTGCTGATTGATAGGAACTTGTCTGTGAAAAGAAGCGTCCGTGGCCTCGGTGAGGGAAATGTCACTCACAGAAGGAAATATTAATGTGCATTTGCGCGCTGACATACTGTACAGTAGATACAGAGGCGAGTTAATAAAGCCCAAGTGAATCTCTGTAGATCACCGAGTTCACAGTTCTGGGTTGACCTTTCTCGGTGCCAATCACCCAGTTGGGATACGATGGCTTACTGGAAAGCTGAGTGGTGTCAGAGTGCAAAGCAGGTAATATCACACAAATACCATTTATCACTCTGGACAGGCATTCACTCTTTTACCTGCCACAGGGCACACAATTAATGTTCAACAAACAAGCCACCTCTATTTACCCAGTGAGTGCCCCCAGCACACTCCTGGGAATAAGCTATTTTCTTCCTGGTGCAAATGACCGGAGAAGAGCAAATAGTTACTATTATAGAGAGAAAACAGAGTGTGTTTGCTGACACATGTTCTCACTGGGTAGAGCAGAGATAACACATTGATTAAAAGAGATACCCATCTGTGTTGTGTTCATACTGTAGCTACAGCAAACCCAGCGCAGTGCTGTGCCAATAGCAGCCTGGGTTCGCCTTCGGGCACGCATGTAAAAGCCATTGACTGCGCTCCCAGCTGTGATTGCTTAATACCATTTAAATAACCTGGAGAAAGAATTTCATCACCCTATACTAAACATATTGTTAGCATTAATAACTTACTGATTGTGAATAATCCAGCGAGTTCTCATGTAGCCTTTCCTGGACCACTTGAACTGAAACGCAATAAAAAGAAAAACTAAATTCTTAATGTTACTCAAGAAATAAGTAAATTCTCATACTCCCTGTATTGGAAACCACCTAATTTGTTGTTAATATTTTTGTTTTTTTTGAGTAATTCAAAGTTAAGATCTTTTCTTAAGCATTAGCAGATGAGCTAGATTTCCACACTGATCGTGGTCTGTGATTCATGGTTGTGACTAAGGAGTTACAGTATTTGCTGTTAAATATAGCTGTTTGAGTTTTTTTGCCTTCTTTTGATGGCAACTGCAATGACAATGGCACAATTACAGTATTTCATTGTGTGAAAGCAGGCGATGCAGCGAGGCAGTATAATTACCGACTCTGCACAGATGTGATTTTGTACAATAACACCTCACCGAGCTTGGTAAAACATGAGGCACTGATCCCACAGCCTAGGCAGATTTCAGGTCCCTCGTGCTGCTAATGCACCTTTACAAAAGACCTACGCCTCGGCGTTGTCATGCCCCAATTTCTTCACAGTGAAACTGGTACCTTGCTGTGACTATTGTTTTTACAAGTTCAAAAATGGAACCGTGGATAAGCAATTTGTTCAGAAAATCAAGAGGACTTCAGGAACCCCATGCCATCATGTCAATAATGCCTTATGAGCATCTGCCATGTACTGTACCAGAGGGAAGATTGATACGTGGTTGGGCCTCTGAATAATGACCTTAACTGTACTTCCGTCATTAATGCCCTGATAAGTCGGAGCAACCTGTGTCTGGTAAGCCTCTCCACTAAACAGGAGCCTAGAAGCAACGGCCAAGATCACTATCAACTTCCTGCTTGCTGTGCACACTCACGTCAGGCCAGAAATTCTTTGGAAATTTTTCTTTTTCCACCGTGGTTACCCCATCCAGAGAGCTGAGATATTTGTTCTGTCCAGAGATGGCTTTAAAATCTTTCACTGGAGGAAGGGAAAAAAAAAAAAAAAGAGTACAAAAAGCAAAATCAATAGACTCATCTCCACAGCACATGTGATAAGATCCATAATACAGCAATTAGACAATGTTGGTTTTCTCTGTACGTCCTGTTGTACACGAAACCCCGACAGGGACTGTAATGTTTATGGTTCTTCCATTTTGTCCTCCATCAGGAACAAAGGAGAACTTGTTTTTTTTTTTCTGCACACAGTCATATAAAACATCCCCAATCTACTCTACAAATGTACCTACATTTCACTGCACTGAAGGGACTCTGCAGGTCAGTCAACCAGTTCATCAGTCCTTGACATTACCTCTGGACTGTACCTTAGACACAGAGCAGCATTACTCCCATCTGTCCCCAGGTCAGCCTTACACCTGAGGCTGAGTTGTTCTTATGAGGTCATTATGAAGCCTTTAATGCATTAATGCTTGATGAAACAAAAACTAAATTGGTCTTGAATATTTTTAATTTAAACTTTAGATCTCTTTGTTTTCTGTTGCAAATATCCACTTAAGAATGAGCATTGGCCTAAATCCCACAGACTAATAACGACCAGCTGTTCGTATTTTCTGATTAGCAGGAGCCAACAAAAAGATGGTTCGATAAAACAATTTAGTTGCATTCAGTCTAATTTAATGGCAATGTATCAAACCCACTCTTCCTCAGAGTGATCAGTTGATCTGGAGTGCTAGCAAACTTGCAATGGTAACCTGATGCTCTGAGCAAAACATAAAAAAATATGTTGATAACAGAGTTCAGCTATCCCCCTCAATATTTTTAGTGGTCTACAGGGTTGATATACGCAGTGATGTATAGTAGTTTAAGTTGCTTTTTAAAAGCAAGGTTCTTTTTAAGCCAGGTCTATATACAGTAGGTGAAAGTAGAAAGTCTCCTGATTATACATGCTATGCCACAGAGTTGCCTATTCAGAGCAAAGTTCAAAGTTCTTTGCATCTGATTTACAATGCACAAGGCACTCCTGTTTTTTTGTAGTACCTGAAGCAGGACTGTAAAGGACTTCAGATACAGAATAATGCCATAATTCCAACAATCTGTCGATTTGCATCAGTGACTTCCCTTACTTGGAAAATAGACAAAACCACATTTAGTTAAACGTGGGATGCTAATTATACAGTAGTACTAACGAAGTCACAAAAAGAAATCTCATATTCAATGATGTTTTAAAAATGTCTATCAACAACAGATTCTTATAAAGTGGTAACGTGCACTTTTTGATTGTTGCCTTAAATGTTTTTTTAAAAATTTAGATTAGAAACTACATTTAAGAATGTATTTAAAAAACTTACCATTAAAATCATACTGGTAGATGTTCTTTAAGGATTTGTGGATGAAGTACATGCTACCCAGAGCCTAAACACCATAAAAAACTATGTCAGTATGACTTCATTGATAACTGAAGGATTTGTTAAAGGCAAGACAGTTAAGGACAACAAACATAATATGGTTCAATACAATTCACAGTACAGAAATACAGCCCTTCAAATTAATCAAGAACCACCATGTATCAGTGCCACAGGTGAACCAACCCACATTTAAATTAATATAGAAATCAATGTGAGGAGCTATACTAGACAAAACATTCAAATATCTAAATTTTTCAGTTTTCTTATTTGTATCATAAACCTTTAATTCTAAATGTTTGCAACACATCAGTTTTTTTAAGTACAGCATAGTTTTTAAATTAATCCTACTAGCAGCTGTTGGGAAGCAACTACAGTACGTGCTATTACAGTGATATTGTCATGAATTATAAATTGACTTCTTACTATTTTATATAACAGTTCTCCAGCTCACCTCCAACTCATACACAGATGAATGCAAACAGATTGCATACAACGAAAACATAAATTAATTCTATGATGGACCAGTGAATAGAGCCTGACAAAAACAAAGCAATAATACCGTTTAATAGAATGCACAAACCCAAACAGTATGTATTTAGAGAGACCAACACTGTGCCATTTTTCCATTCCACATTGCCCTAGTTTATGGTGCCAAGCTTCCTCCTAGAATTAATCAATAAGACACAATACTAATCGCTAATGAAGAGCTAGGTTTTGGGAGATCAAATAATACCATAAACAAGCCTACTTTTTATGCTTCATCAGCACAGTTAGCACAGTGAAAAGGCCCTGAAATGGATTGCAATGCTACACAATCGCACTCTGGTCTGTTTCCCTGCTTGACCTTTCAGATGAACAGCAGCTTACTGGAAAAAGAACATTACATTTAAGCAATATAAAAGCGAGTGAAATGGATCACAGTCATTTCATTTTTATTTTTGCTTCTGTGCTTTAAGACATTTTTGGATGCTGTAGAAGATATCCTCTGAACACTCCCACATGCTTCTTGAAAAAACAAAACCCAGATGTGTTTGATACACAAAACGCCAAAAACACCATTCACAAAAATTTCACAGAACTAACAGTTCTTAAATGACTTAAATGAGTTACCTCACTAGCACTCTCAAATTCCACTTGCTAGGATGAATGAGCAAATGTCACTGTTTGTCACTAAAGCACAGTTTAACAAAACCAGGGTCTACAGCGACTGCAGTGGGAATCTGTCCACCTGGTACCTGAACACACAATCCACACAAAGCTGGCCTGAACCTCCTGATCTTTTGCTCAGGACCCTCTCGCAGTACTGCTTCCCCCTGTCCTCCCCCCCTCGTCATCGGTGACAAGCCCTGACAATTTTTAATGTACTAACTGCCTGCTTCACTGATCTGATTAATCGGGCCCTCGGAGATCAATAACAACAGAAAATTAAAACAATTTAAAAGGGATTAAGCAGTTGAGCAGCTGTCTCCTGCCTGGGCCAGAGGCAGAAGAAAAATCAGCCAAGTGTCGAGGGGGTCTCAGGCGTGACGCAGCGCTGCCCCCCGTTATGAAATATCTTCCCCTAAAGAGCCGATTAATCTTCCCGGCAAAGTGATCCTCATTTAATGGGACAGACCTGTCCCTTTGACCAGCCCAGGGAGGGCCGCTATTAGAGAGGGGCTTATGCACGCTGTGAGGCCTGTCCACCGTCAGCTCAGCCCTGCAGTGAGATGTTGCTGTGCTTAAAGTAAAGGGCTTATCAGCAGGTTGCAGGCTCAAACCCTGATGCTTCAGCTGAAAAAAAACACATTTCAAACTCTCTCAACTGAGAGAGATACTTTGTTGAAATAAGACAATTTTGAATGGCTGCATCTGTACTTATTTCAACCCCATGTCTCTATATCTCAAGAAAAAAAGTATTTTAAAGGACTGATTACATTAGAGTGTTGTGTATTATAATTAGATTGTAAGTACTGTAATCTTATTCATTTAGAATAAGATGGTAAATCCAGAAAAGAACCTGTTAATAACTGAGGATACTTGCCTGCCCACCTCCTTCATAAAGCATTTTTCAATACCTTTTTTACAGCAATGAGAAACATTTTTGACACTACTAAGTGTCACAGTTTGAAGAAATATAAAGAATCTCCTTTATAAGAGCGTATAGCTTGATCAACCTTTGCCCGTACTGTTGATAGAAAAACAAACAAGAGAACGAGACCGAAAGTAAACACAAGAAAAACCAAAATGCTACAAGACGGGTATAATAACAAATTAAAAATGAAGGTATTCTAAAATAAGTACATAAAAAGGAAATATCATGATAATAAAGCAAGAGGAATGTTTACATTGGACTCTGAACAAACCCTTCTTGTTCAGCTCTTTCAGAGAGCAGACCCAGAAGAAGGGTTTCAGTTCTGAATCCAAACCAAAAGAGCTCCCAGCAACTATCTTCTCCCCCGTGACCTATATCATTTACATTAGATTTAGTTCACCTACAGTAGCACCCTCAACACTACTCACTGTGATGAATCAGTGTTCCATACACTTTGAGAACAAACAATTGTTAACCACAGTATAAACAATGCATGTTAAAATAAAAATGTATTGCATGATCTTGTTTCAAGTAAAAAGTGCCCATGTTTATATTTAAAAATGTATATTGATCAGACACCCATAAACAAAAAAGGACACATAGGCACCAGTAGGTCTACTGGTATGACTCTTTATAGCACAGCTGCAGAGGGACTGCAAGGCTGTAGGGACTGCTCTGATCAGGAAGTGTGTACAGAATGCATACTGTTCGAAGATCTGGGAGAACTAAGCCTGTTAGCTGTTGTACATCATTTAAGATGACAACCACCAGGCCTTTCATGCTACAGAATATTTAAAAAAACTGTGCACCCTCATTGTTGCTTCCCAGTGCATTCCAGTTTGATGGTACTGTTGTTTTTTCTCTCTTTTTCAAAACACATGTGTGCATTCCTCTATTCCATCAGCTCTCATGCATTTGTATTTCTATACTCAATCTACATGAAACAACACCAAGAGTGAATGGACAGCCATAAATGGTTGGGGCTCCATTAGATCAAAAAGAAGATGTCGTTTTATTTGGAATAAATTGACATTAGGGGACATGCCTACATTGACTCTATAAAGATAGCAGTTCTTGACATTTTCTCAGATTTTATCGTCACAGTGATACCACTACACACACACACACAGACCCTTAACTTAAACACACACTTGCCCGCTCACCGATCTTAATCCATCACCCGGTGCACAGTTTAATAAAAATTTATTGACTTACAAGTGATTTTTTATCAAAACACCATTTGTACCGGGGAGCCGAGACCCCCTCCCCCGCGCGCTCGGAGCCCTGGCTCAGAGCAGTGAGCCGCGGATCTGCAGCCGAAGGGAAACGGATTGAAAATCAATGCTGGCGGCACGGGCAAAATGAAAATGAGAGGGAGAGCCAGGGCCGATGCCTTTGGGCCCCCGGCCTGGAAGTGGCCAAGCACTGTCCTAGCTGTCCACTACTCTTCTCTCACTTTATTTATTGTTTACGAATGAAGAAAATCAATACTTTTAATCTAGAGTTAAATTTATTAACTTTACCCCTCCCCCCCCCCCCATCACAGCACCCCATCCTAGCCCTACACACCCCATACTGTCCTCAAGAGACGCATCGACTCCCAGTCCAGAATCAGCACCGAGATTAATGGGATCACTTAACCTTTGCTATGGGAAAGCAGCTTCAGCGTGGTGCCAGTCAGAGCCTCAAGGACAGCACAACCAACCACAGGGGCTGAGGCAAACTGGTCTGACAGCTCCTGCAAGCATCTCTCCTCTCAACGCCACTAAACCTCAACCTCTACATCCTCTGGTGCAACCCTCATTAAAACAGGATGTTATATTGTCCCTCTTAGAAATGATACATTGTTGAAGTAAAACTGAAAATTACTGGGCAATATTAAATTATTTTTTAAGGAAATGTATTATAAGTTTATGGCATTATACTGTATTACACAGTAAGCACTGGCAGCTCCTACAGTATTGAAGGCCAGAGAAGAACTCGAGGCAACACGAGCCTGATGGAGATACTGTCCATGATTCAAACTGATCCTTACAGTGCCAAACAATCCCCTAACTAGAGGAGAAGGAAATGAGAGTCAACAACAGCGGGAAGAACAGACAGTGCCTCAATTTTTGGACTTCAGAAAGTTGTCCCTCTCCTCAAAGTGTATACAGCTTGCTGATCACAGCAACTGATGCTGCAGCTGAAACTGTGTGCCTTTGACCTCAGTCCCTGAACTTGACAAAGATCCACTCAACAATTCGGGGTCTTAAGGTCAGTGAGGGGCAGTTGATAATTCAACTATAAGAGACAGTGGTGACCGAGGAAGAGGAGGACAGCACATCCAGACACATTCAGAAGGGGTAAAAAAAATCCCTCGACAACAAACTAAAATCACATGCGTGAAACATTTCAATTGCTACTACAGGAAAATCGTGTTGGAATCAAACATGTTGCCATGCAGCAAATTTGTTTCTTGTGAATACATTCCTTTACCTTGTTTTTCAACATACTTGAGAAACTTTGCACCCCTAGTAGTGAATGATGACCATCATTTTCATTAATTCAACCAGTGAAAAGTGAAGAAAATTTGGTTTTAAAGATTAAATGTGTATAATTTGTTAACAGTGCTGCAGATAGTGTTTACAGCATTTAGAACACTTTCACTAATGTATTTCTTCACCTTCAGTAATGCACAGAATTTTGAAATAAAGAAAAATAATGTGGTAAGTGACTAAGTGATAATTAAATCCACTGTACCAGTTTGGATATTCAATATGTTGTTTTTGGGACATGCACTTGGGAGGAAGATTGTTTAAAAGCCTTGCATTAATTTTAATGTTGAATGTAAACAAGGGAACAGTGTTCAATGAAACAGCTCTCAAGTACAAGCACGCGCCCTGATGAAAGATGAGACCCAGGATGCTTGGCTCAATGACTGGGTGTAAAACTTCTTAGACAATCCCAGTGCCACTCAATTTTCAAGATGACTTGCGCTGATTTGCCCGTGGAGGGCAAAAGCATGTGATCTTTTCTTCGTACGTACAGAGCCACCATCCCAGAAGACAAATCGTTTTGATACAAATGCTGCAGAGAGACGTGCCATACTGGAATAGGTCAGAGGTGCGTGTGAGAGTGGACACACCTGTGCAGAGCTATTTCACAGAGCCGCACATACCCTCACTACACTTTCTTATGCTTTTTTTTTTTAGACAAACTCTGTCTATGGATTTTCTTGAGGGGCAGAGACTGCCACATGTTGCCATCTTTCATTAGCCATAAGCAATTAAAGTACTGTATGATTTTGGTCATATTAGCAACTCATTTTAGAACTACCAATTAACCTATAGTAGCCAGCATATCTTAAGAAGCAGGAGTAGGGGAGGAAACCAGGGTATGACTATTATAGAACATGCAAACTCCAAACACAATGTGCTTCAGTCTAGATCTGAACACAGGACCCTAGAGCTGTGAGACAGCTAGCTAACTGCCACATCACTATGGAGCTCAAAAACATAATTCAATTATTCAAAATCCTTAAAAGCACTGACAAAGCAAACGCGATGAGCCAACGGACTCAGAATGAAAAGCAAAACATGAGTCAGAGTACACAGATGGAGACCTAGGGAAAGTTCAAATACAGCTGAGAGCTTTTTACAAAATAATTAAAGGAATCTGTAACAAGTTACTCAAAAGGCCAAGTTGTCTACGTCAGTACCCGGGTTTCGTTCAAGAAACTGCTAGCTGAGATCTTGAGATTTATTAACAGCTAATGAGCTGCACAGCTACATGAGCTAGATAGCTTGGATTGCATCTTCGTGTTTGCAACTTCTCCTATATTCTATGACAGCTGCAGATACTGTAAATACTCTTTATATACACCTGTTTTTTTAGTTTAGGAAACATCAATCCTTAAATTATCTACTGCAGTTGAACGTTTAAGACATTACAAAAAAAAACTAAATTCTATGTCTGGAACCACATAGAAATATGAAGACCATCACCTAACGGCCAGATTAAGAAACAGAACCCAACCTCCCCCAGCAGGCAGAGTGGACTCATGAGCTAGCAGAAGACTCCACCTGGTGTTGAAGAGCAGGCATAACAACTCAAGCGTTTCGATCTGTAAGGAACTACGGCAGCACACCTGTGTGTTAAAATTAACCACGCTTTCAAACGACGGACAGCACAAAGAGAAATCAGAATTGACCAATAAAATACTTGACTAAAAAAAATAAATGCAAATTTCAGGACTTCCCAGTCTTCGCAATGTTAGTGCTTCATTTTCAGTCTAAACTGGAGGACTCACCGTGAAGCGGTCAATGGCCTTGAAGTTGGTGTCCACATAGATACAGACCCTGTCAAAATCTCTCATCTCTTCGCTCGACTCAATGTCCCTAAGAAGGAAAGGAATGTCATGTATTGGCAGTAGTCAGAGCAATCATGAGACTTCAGTGTGGGGACATTAGAGCCAAGGAATTCTTAAACTCCCCCCTCCTCCTGCATGTCCTCGTTTGGCATGCCCTGTTGTTAGTCACACAGCACCCAATGCCTCCTGCCAGCCAAAGACACTGCTTCAGCAACCCAAGCCATCACTCAAACATGTAAAGAGCTCAAAGCCCAAGATCAAAATTTATTAAAAAAAAGTGTATGTGAGATCTGTTTTTAACATTGCAATGTAGGTTTGATAAGACAGTTTTTAATCCACAAATCAGGACCCCGCTCTCAGCAATCCCAATTTACAGTCTGGGAGGGCTACAGTGTGGCCATAATTGACTAAAAGGAGCTCATTATTAGCTTAATTGGACCAATGTGTAGCGATTCAAAGATCTCCCCAGTTATTGCAGGATCTAGCAAACTAGAAACTAGATTCTGGGACTTGAAGACTGGAGTTGTACACGTATGCTGTACAGATCTTGCAGATATGTGCAGTTTTCAATTGACCTCAAAGGGTGTCCAGTGAACAGAAAGGCATGTGATGTGAAAAAAATGGTATCTGATACGGACTCCTGACTACATCCTTTACTGCAGCTGATGACATACACTTTGTCAGCAACTGTAATACTCTGCAACTCATAAGTGGCAACCCACTGAAGATCTTCAGGTGTGAGCCTGGCCAGTACCTGCACAGGAACCCTATTGGGACAGTTAAGGTTGCTGCTGGAAGAGGTGTTAGTGGGGCCAGTAGGGGGCGCTCACCCTGCAGTCTGTGTGATCCTTATGCCCCAGTATATGGACACTATAGTGTAAAAAGGGCACTGTGCATGGGCATTCCTGGGTGTTTCTCAAAAACAGTAGGGGTGCAACCCCGGTGTTCTGGCCAGATTTCCTCCTGGCCTTTTCCATTCATGATCTCCTAATAATCCCCATCTATTAAGTGGCTTCATCAATCTGTTCTCCTCCCCACTGATAGCTGGTATGCGGGGAGCGTTCTGGCACACTTTGGCTGTTGTTGCATCATCCAGGTGGATGCTGCACACTGGTAGTGGTGAAGGGGAGTGTCCAGAAAAGAGCTATACAAGTATAAGGAATTATTACTTGTTATTAAATTGAAAGTCCAGTCAGAACGCCCTTTAACAACAGTGAAGGAGGAAGCTGTGGACAATCTTCCTGTTTTCTGGGATGACTAGTCCTAGCTCTGTTTCCCATGTGAAGAGTGTAGACAAATCCCTTCACTTCCTGTGTCCCACAAATGGACGATGATTATAAATATCATGTCATCTTCAAGGCAGAAAAAGGAGGAAATCCTGAAGGGGAATTATTTAAATGTACAAAAGAAGATGGCGATACACTGGACGCGATTTCCATGCAGACCCTACCAGAAGAAGTTTTCAACATGGCCCATGTTGAGCATGTAATCCTTCCCTCCCACTTCCTGGAAATGCAGGGCGACGAACCGAGGCTTGTAGGTGTGGACGGTCTGACACGAGACAAGAAAGAGAGAAAGTTACATCTTCACGTTCCTGCTCTACTGCCACCTGCACAGGCTATGCAACCCCTTTCATCAGGGAAGAAGGAAACCAAAGAAAAATTTCTGAAACCCCAAGACTGTGCTGAAGAGGAACAACAGACCGTGCAGGGTCACTGAGCAAAAACACACAGCAAACTACCCAAAAGGAAACTTAAAAGAATCAAATCATTCCACAGAAGACGCCAGGGGTGAGGCATTAGAAGGGTTTCTACCTTTGACTAGGGCGGCTGCCAACACTCAATCTGCAGACACCAATTCTTCTTAGGAGAAACGCATGCAGTCTACTGACAAGAGCTGGGAAGTGGAGTGGAAAAGGGCAGCTTGGGTCTATGCTATTAACAATCCAAGTGTACTCAAATTGTTTATGGGCAAATGCAGTCAGCAGACTGTCTGCAAAAGTGAAGGGTAATGTTGAATTATATGGGCTTAGTGTAATTAGCGGCAGAGTAAATTTACAACGTTCAGGTGTATCTGTACAGGACATTCCTGTACAAGTGGTGTAAAATAAATATGTATTGGTAGACACCTGTTATGTAATGTTATATTTATTTCTGATGCAACCTTTACTAGTACTGTTGGTGCGTTTCGTAAGTTTCAGAGTAAAACAAGGCTGCTTTGATGCAAAACTAATTTCTGAGAAACTTAATAGACAATAATAGTATTAATGTTTGGCAAACCCAAGATCACAATAGTCTGCATGCCTTTCTTTTCAGTTGGACATGGGTGTAAACAGCCCACAATGGATGCTGAATACTAACAAATTCCCTCGCACCTAGCTTGAATCACTGCTGAAATAATAATAATGCAAAAACAAATGTGGAGGTTTACTCAATAAGGACTGCAAATAGCTGTGGCAGAAAACCTGGCTAGGGTTCTCCAACAGCTTTTGAATCCTGCTGTCAAATAAACACTTGTTTCTGAATGTGAAAAATTAAACATCCTTGGGAATTTTATAAGAGTCTGCATTTAAAATTGTTACTTGTGCAGAAATGTGATGGAGCACCTCTAATAAAAACTTTTAAATCTAATGCTTTTAATCTGCAGTGTCTCTTTTTTAATACATGACATAAATGAGTATTTTCAGTCTTTTAAATCCTGAAATTCTCCCACAATTAACTAGAAAGAAATGTAGTTAAGAACATTAATCAAATTTACAGCGTTTCTAATTTAAAAGTAACAGACAATCATAGACTGTGTGAATTTTAATTAGGCAATATATGCTGCCCTCATGTGGACATAATATGCACTTATTCCTGGAGCACAGCTCCTGTAAATATAAAGGTGAAGGAATATGTTTTGCAAAATGTTTCTACACATTAATATGCAGAACATGTGCTGCTGTATAGTCATTTTTATCTAAAACAAATATAAAATTCTAATGAAAACACTGTGAAATAATGGCTTTTTAAAAAGATTAAACATACTTAAAAACAGTTAACTGCTAACCACACTCCTGGGTTTAAACATTTAAAATTAAATCCACCAAAAAGTGGAAAACGTCAGACCTTTTACTTGAAGGTGGAACCCAACGTGGAGAATGTGAAAAAAAAACCTTTTCAGAAAGCCACCATTGGCTACAGAAGCAATCAGTGAACAGTGCATGGGTCTGTAATCAACATCTATCCAGCAGTAGATTAACATGAGAATCAGGATAAGTCAACACAATTGAACAGATCAGGATAAGAGTCGAGGCTGTAGACTTCAAAGTACTCAGTTGCTTTTCTTTACATGTATAGTTTTAAGGCTTTGGCTGGAATAAAAGCACCTGGATTACACAAGGCAGTACTACTGCTGTCAACCACCACAAAAACTAAAGTGGCACAATAAAAACATGGGTTTGTTTCAAACTGCAGCATTACAGAGAACACCGATGCCAGAGCCAGCAAAACAGCAAACAGTATCCTCCTATAATCTTTACCCCCACTGGAATTAAAACACTGCAACAAAAATAGCTTCTTTTTTTTAAAAAAAAGGGTCAATGAAATCCTTGGATCAATGAGAACAAGATACCCAAGAAATAGCTGAATAGGTTATTTGAATCACTGGGCTAGATGGAACTAACTGCCTACTGGGCTTGGTGAGGCAAACAGCTTCCTCTCGTTTTTAACATTCTTTTGTTCTAGAAGAACAGAGCACATCGACAAGGGATGTTCCACCTTGTACTTCCGAGAACCCACCTTAAAAAACTCCCGGAGCCAGTCACTCTGGATCTCTCCGAGCTGGGGAGAAGAAAAAAAAGACAAGAGCTGCATTCAATACCGTCAAGGAAACACCAGGAAAAGCAGAAGAAGGCAGCAGCTTTCTGTTTTTGTAACTCATCCTTGTCACTCACCGAGCAGGATAGGGGACACTTAAAGCCAGACTTAATGGTGCAGCTACAAATATTAAAACACATTTTAATATTTATCAATCATTTCATTCCACGCTTCAGGAAGTGATATTTGACAATGGTGTCAAGGGATATGAAAGGAAATGGGGAAACTGAGATACAGTTGTTAAATTAGAACACCTTAGATTTTTGTTTTAATTTTCTGGAAAAAGATACAGGGAATTGTTTTTTAGCAAGTGCTTTTGTGGATAAATATGTGACGACAAATAGCTTTACACAGTGTTGTTTTTTGTTTGTTTCTGGCGTGGTACAGTATGTAAACGTTTGGTATAGGGCCTGGTGCACAAACAAAAGGAAAATCTAAAAACAAAACCTATTTTTGGGGTCGAATAAATGCCTTAACCATTAATTTTTAGAAGAAGGTCAGAGAACTTAAACAGATCTTCAATGCAGAGTAGAGAAACAAAACAAAAACTCCATAAAGCTCTGGAAATGATCCACTCCACAGTTTTAGAAATCTGTCATTTCCAAAAAAATTGACTGCTGGTTTTTTTTGCACATTGTCACAAAATGGTCAAAATGCCATCCCCACATACTGTACATATATTTTTTCCACATTATACCCAGATTTCCAATTAATTTTACACCAGTGTGAAGGAAAATGCATTGGGAGAGCACAAGAGGGCGCTACGAAATCGGGCAGGTAGTTGTCCCATTACTGCTTCCTTATATTTCAGGATCAAATGTTTTTGTACTATAGTGAGCAAGTTAGCTCTGATACAAGCACTCAATTAAAAGTCCATTTTTCCCTTCCTTCTTTGGGACCACTGCTTTTGGAAACAGGAAAGTATATTCGTTTAGTAGATATTTAGAATGATACATGTTTGCATAGGACTGCTTAAGCGTAGTATTTCAAGGCCACGGGAAAGCCCTTAACACAGGTAGTACAAGTTACACCCTGGACAGGACTTCAGGCAATACGCATGGCACACAGATATGCACACACTCACACCAAGGGCCAGTTTGTCATCAGAAGCCTACCAACCTTTCTCTTAACCATTACCTACCAACATGTCTTTGGACATTTGGAGGAATCTGGAGCACACAAACACAAAGAAAACTCCACACAAACAGCACCCCAGGTCCAGAACTGAACCCAGGTTAGCAGTGCTTTGAGGCAGCAATGCTAACTACTGTGACACTGTGTCGCTTGTTTGTTCTTCAATAAACATTTAATAAATCCTTAAAATGTTTTACATTTCAAGAATTTTTCTTTCTCCTCTTACTGCTTTTCATGTATTACATGCAATTTAAAATAAATAAATATATATAACAATATACAATCTTTATCTATGTACATTAAATAAAAACTTACTTTTGATATCAATATTAATAAAAGAATAACAAAAAGCAGTGACAAATGTAAGGGATGCAAGAAAGTCACCCTCTTACATTCTGTTCAATTGTAAATATGGTAATTGTTTATATAATATTAGTGCATAATGAAAATCAATTCAGCATAAAGCAAACGAACAAGCACAAATAAATGACATGTATATTAGCTATAAGCGTATACTATGGTCTACCACTAACCATTAAATCATGTTTGTCAAGACCTGGAACACACTTTTGATCCACTTAGTAAATTAAATTGATTCGTGTACTGTAAGTCAGGACCAGCACCACTGCAGGCCTCGGGAGCTATAGGGTGTTATTTTCATTTCAAATAACCCCTAAGTACTCAAAAGCAAAGCATTTACAAATTGAGGACTTAAGGCTGAGTTGTAAAACCCACTTGATTTTGGGTCCCCGGGACCAGAACTGTCATATAAATCAACCTGTGTGTCATACCACATTTTTCTATAGTGAGAATCAGGCATTTTATTTTTAAATAATTTCTAAGAAGTGATGGATAATACGCATCAGCAAAATGCTTTTGTTCGCAAAGAAAGCAGCTTTCCTTTTTTCCCCAAACCACTCTGCAATTAAAAACAGCATATCCCTCATACAATCCCAGTTCAGATCTCCACTTTTAGGTCTTTTAAGGACTTTCACTGCAACGGTGACATACATTCCTAAAAACATTACCATGACCACAAATGTTGAAATACCCATAAATGGAGCAAATATAAAACTGTAGTATTTCATCTTTGGTAACTAAAGCAAAATGGAAATATTAAATAAGGCCCTTGTTATTTTAAAGAGTAATTAGATCTAATTACACAGAATATATAGTATAATTATAAGGAAGAGGGGAGCAGACCTGCAGAGGCAGATAAATACAGCCACTGTCACAGCAAGTTATGCAAACAGTCGGAGTGGAACTTTCTTTTCCATAACACTATCATGACCGAGCAGCCAAACTGTAGCTCTGCCCCCACCAAAAAAAACAAGGAAGCACTCGAGATACAAATGCGACACACAATTCAGAATTCCCAGCAACTCCTGTGCCGATGTGAAATTCTGTCCTTGTGAAGGGACTGGGTTACTGTTTTGCAGAAGCTGTGTGTGAGGTTATTATATTCCATTGATAAGAACAAATTACTGCTTACAACATTATTAATATTTTCTTCATTTTTTCTTAAATGTTAATAGGCTTTAAAAACTAAAAGTGCTAACAGTTATATTTATGGAAGTAGTGTGCTCAGAGTGAAAATATTCTTTCTATATAATGTCAATTACAATATAAAAGATTAAACTTCATATTCCTCAAAAACTACATGACGCCATGTACAGTACTGTGCATCTCTCCAAAAAATAATTAAAAGGTAGCTCTCCGTACCACTTTTTTTACTTTAACAGTCCTCTGCAGGTTCTGCTCTCTATAGATCTTCGAGAAGCAGAACCAGCTTTTAATTGACAGAGGTTTCACCTTCTCCCTCTCCAGACTGCTCTTCTGCACTTCCTACACACTACAGCCAAGGTGGTCAAGTCCAGATCTAGACTCCGACGGGGTTCTTGAAAGGCTCAAATCAGGAAGCACACTCCATTACACTAACAAGTGAAGAACGAAGGTGAACTAGAAAGCCTCAAGTTAAAATGGGCAGCTGTGTCCGCATGTGGAGGCTGCAAACCCGAAGAAGGCTCCACAGCACAAAATGTCTTTTCTTTTCAGCATGGAATTTTTACTTTACTTGTTCCTTTGCAGTGTCAAGTTAAATTACACTCCACAAATAAAATGCAATCCCGTGCAAAACTTGTGATCTAATCTAGTATTCAATCAGTTTGCTGTCAAAAGCTGCCTGCTACCTGCCTCTTTTCTAGGGATTAGCAGGAGATACTGTTTAAAGAGTAGGAAGCAGAAAAACACTCTGATTTTTCTTTCCCAGCGAAAGAAACCCGCTGTGCTTTCGAAAGTTCGGTGCAGCTGGGGTGTGTCAGCCTGATGTCGTCTGCAGCTGCTGGAGACGTGCCACGGACCTGTGCTTCCAGTGCACCCGGGTATAAAGACACTTTGCCAGCAGCTGCGAGCGATAGCACGCGGACTGCAGCCGCGACAACATGACCCTGCCGCTTTGAATGGAAGCCAGCATCTGGGGGGGGCAAGTGCACGCAGATCGCTTTGAAGTATAAAAACCCGTCAAGCTAAGAGCAACAAAGAAAAGTGGCTAAGTTGTTGCACAACTGCAGTGACACAAGGTGACGTACATCACATTTATCAGAACCATGACACTTACAGTTTAACAGCCCAGAATAAAGACAAGGACACCCTTCAACTAGAGGCATAAAAAGCTGTTTGATGTGGGCTCCTGTTCTGCCTGGGCAGTTAGCTCATCTCGAATCTTGCATGTGGCTGCTAGCCGAATGGAAATCGTGCCATGTTTGTGCATGGTACAGTCCGTTTCAGGAGGAAGGAGGACCTCTGGGGACTGGACACCTTATCTCCGATTGACTGAGCAGTTCCTCTAAGAGCTCTATGTTGCTGTCCCAGTGACACAACAGCCCTCCTCTTTAAGATCTAGGGATTGCAGCACAAACAAAAGCAGAAGTACGCACAGGAGTTGTCTATGTCACTCCTAGGTCAAACTCAAAATCTTAAGACCACAGAAACATGAACGAGAGCAAAAGGGGCTGATGACAGGCTCAACCGCTCGGTGAAATGAGGCTACTATCTGGCATTCCAGGAACAAAATTCTAAACCAACAAGCCTCTTCAGTGACTTAGGTCTTTAAAAGCTGACATTGTATTCCAGATAAGAAAAATACCAAATAGGGGGGCCTTTTCTGTTTATATTTTCCCTTTATAAAAAGACATACTCTGGCCCTATACAACATACTGCAGGGTTAAAATGCATGATGCAATTTTGCATAAGAGATTTGCATGAATTCAGCACTGAAGGCTAGTCTGCCAAGCTAAAATACGCCATTCTGCTGGGCTTCAGCAAATTCAGATGGAAAATCATCTTGCGTGGTATTTAGTGGAACATAACGTCCCAAAAATTCCACCGATACCTCACAATAATAGCAAAACTGAAGACTACAAACCATTACATCACTGCGTGGCATCAATACTTGTTCATACTACCACTTCTTGTTCAAGTGTTTAAATTTACTGTAGACCCAGAGTGGCACAGAGGTTTGCCTTGCTGCCTCACAGCAGTGGGGCTCCGGACCTGGGGTAGGTCTGGGGTGCCATCTACATGGAGTTTGTATGTTCTTTCCAGGTTCAAGTGGGTTCCCTCCGGGTACTCCGGTTTCCTCTCACATTAGAAAAATGTACTGGTTGGTCAAATTACTTCTGAGAAAATTAGCCCCGGCATGCATATGTTTCCTGTAATGGACTGCCATCCCATGCAGGGTGTATCCTGCTTGTGCCCGTTGCTTGCTGGGATAGGTGAGCACCCGTGACCCTGTAGTTGAGTAAAGCAGTTAGAAAATGGGTGGGTGGATGTTGGACTAAATTCGACTCCAGCTAAAGCCTGTGCATGTTGGATAAGGACTATACCTAAAAGCATTGTGTACTGTAGCATTGTGTACTGTAGCATACAAATACTGTAGCATTTACACCTTGACATTTTTCTAAAATGACCCATACCAACCCTCTCATTTCTGATTGAGTGTCCCTTTCCTCTTACTATTTTAAGACATTCGCACATTAAAGTCATTGATACAAACAGCCAATTGTTAATGTACTGACATGGACAGGTTTTCCAGTTACAGAGACTTCATTTCATAGGCACAAGAAATACCACTACTTCTGCAATTGTATTCAGAAATGTACACACTGTCATTACTGCTGTTTAACTACCCCTGAGATAAAAGGGAAAAGCACTGAACTCAAGGCTAGGAGTAGCTAGTTTACAGACACCCAGCCCCTCACAGAGTAATGATGCCAATTCACTTTAAAACGTAAAACACCAGAAGAATGACAAATGCATTAAGATTTGTTGTTGAGGGCACTCTCAACAAACTTGACAAACCTATACACATACTTTTGAAAAAGCTTCTCGGGACTGAAGAACAGCAGCCTTGCCTTTCACATTTATATATCAAAGATAAGCAAGTGTGTGTGGTTTAGAGGGTAAAAGAAGACAGAGTCCTTCAGCACATGATGTCGTACCATCACATGCAGAGTGCAGAGGTCAGGGCAGGTTCTTGGACAGTGGATGTGTCTGCACAAGAGGTTATTAGCCAGGCAGCCCCAGTTACAGCAATGCTGATGGGACTGCTGCTGTCACTAGTAGATGACTTTAAGCCACGTCCAAATGAGAGAACTGTCAGCCCAACAACCCAGATGCATTTTAGATCTGATAAGTCGCATTCCTTCGGCTTTCAAGCACATCAACAATAATGCATGAAGAAGAGAGCCTTGCAGTGAATAATTACATACAGTAGAAAGAAA
Organism: Lepisosteus platostomus; assembly: GCF_059453375.1. Taxonomy (NCBI): domain Eukaryota; kingdom Metazoa; phylum Chordata; class Actinopteri; order Semionotiformes; family Lepisosteidae; genus Lepisosteus; species Lepisosteus platostomus. Next base: position 6,818,711 of record NC_142613.1, read on the forward strand.
CAAAATGCTCACTTTCCAAGATCAGCAAGTTACACAACTTTTTCCTTCCAGGTTATCAGGTTACCACACAACAAAATGAATTGACTTCATATGATACCAATGAGTCACCATCACAAAAATCCCACATTTTAACACTCCGTCACCACAAATGAAAGTAGTAACTCCTGCAAGAAGCAACATGTTAGAGAAAATTTTCATGATACAGAAAATATTCTGCTTTTGTTCCCAAGTGCTTTGGTGTCCAATGAGCAGATGCGTACTCTGGTTAGGTTTAATGTTTAGACCACACTCAATGGGTGTTCGAAGCGTATGCTATATACTGTATGTAACACTGAAGCTCAGGTATAATTCCATTACCCTGAGCACTTTTCCTGAAAGCTCCAAGATGTATTTTTTTCCTAGATTTTAGGGTTATTTTTTTGTAAAAGTACCATACAGTAATTCTCCTCATTAAGCTCACAGAAGAAAAAACACATTTCTACCACATAGTAAAGAATTGTAAATCTTTGACTTTTAATTAATAGAAAAGATTCATAAGAGATTACAGTCTACAGAATCTCCTTTGCAGGCCGAAGTTGGAGTTAAGAACCATTAAAGTTCAAGTCTATTTTTTTCGGGGGAGGGGGGATGCACACTACTCACAGGCACAGCTAGCGTGCCCTCAGCTACACCAAGGTGCAATTCAGGAGGAACAGAACTTAAATTGTTCCACAAACCAATAAAAACTAGAAAGGAATGTGTCTAGAACCTTCTGACTTAGAGATGGACTGCACCACTTATTTCCACACAAGGATCTAATGGGTTATTAATAAAGCTGTATATGGAAACAAGACAGTGTGGCCCTCTGCCAACTTTCCATACACATCTCTTCTCCCTTCTCACAAGGGAAATGGAGTTGAGGCCTAAGCCAAGTGCTGCCCAGAAATACTGGAGTATGTTTTGAGACAAACAGTGCTCTAAACTCACACAGAGAAAATCGGGGTTGTTGCAGTCTTGTGATGAGGGTAATTAATAAATTTATTTTACCATGGAAAGCTATTTGATATTTATGGATAAAAAATAAACAAGGAAAAACGAGAGAGGATCTCAGATTAATGTGCGTTTCCAGAGAAGCACAGAGCTACTGTACTTTGTAAAAAAAAAATGAAAACAGTAGAGGCCCAATCTAATTTCTGCAGCTTCTTCAACAAATACTTGACTAACCACTGGATCCTCTAGGATGTGAATCAAACAGGCCTTTTTTAGCCATTCAAAAAATGCCTTAGGGCTGTTTTCCTAATATTGTTTTCAGAGTAGAGTGTTTTTTTTCTTTCAATTACAAAATTGAATCAATGATCCCATACCCCAATTCAAAACAAACTTCAGCTAAATTTTCAAAACCTAGCCTACGTCAAAAAAAAAAAAATCAACGACATTCTGTTGGCCTAATCCAGGGAGGCCTCACTTAGGTAGATTAACTGTACAAAACTCCTGAGGCTTAATTGTTTAGTGTTCTTTGGCTGATGGCAGGCACTATTTTACAAGAATACAAGTATAAGCTCCATTGTCACAATGTGACCTAAAAGCTGAACTTGAAATGCAGTTATTGCTTAACCTGTTGTAGGAAAATAAAATGTTACGTGCAGTTGCAGTCAGATTGCTTTCAAGTTAAAAACATCTTCGCCCTCCAGGCCTAAGTGCGAATGCACCCATCAGTTCATGATCTCAATGATGCAATACTGACTCCCAGTGCCAAACTGAACAATTTAACCCCTTAACACAATTTCTCCCCCTCCAAAATTACACAGCAACACAAATAATACGTCCCCTTCCAACATAGCCTTCATCCTCGGAGCTGAAGTTCCCATTTTGAAATAGCGGAAAACTATACTTGGGCTCAACAAGTGTCAGGGTTACACAATATTTGGCAATTGATACCCAGCTCATCTTTAAAAAAAAAAGAACAACTTTTTCCTCACCACTTACTCTAACATCTGTTGTTAGCCCTCATCTATACCCACACACAGTGCTTCTGAATTTCAGCAGTGTCGGATCTGCAGGTGGTGTCATCTCCATCCTGTTCAACTTCCAGATTATCAAGTGGAACAACTCTTTCATCTGTCTTTTCTGCCTGCTAGACCCAATTACCTTGAATTAACTGACCTGATCCTTCTTTTATACTGTAGATTGTAAAGCAGACCGTCTCTGGTTCATATCCTTGTATTTCCGAAATCAGCATCAAATTCCTTCCTTACACTGAAAATGCTCCGTTTTTTTAATCAAATGTCACTAGCTGGTTTGTACAGTACTAACTGCTCATATTAGAATGACGTTTAACTTTGAAAAAGCTTTATTGCAACTTTCCTGTCTTTGGTCACTTTCCCACTTATCACAACATAGCATCCGAATCACTTGCTTTTTTTAATGGGGGCCTTCTAAACCACAAAATAAGGTACAATAAACAAAATGCTTCCTAATCCCAATTGATAATCTGTAGGATACTAACCTGTTCACTCCTTTCAGTCGTTGTAAAAGTCTAAAAGGTAACACTTCAATCGTTTAACAGGCGATAATAAAAGTTGTAAGTCACTGCATTCATCTAATTGGTGTAGATCAAGAACTGTTCATTGAAGTTAATTATAAAATGAGAAATTTTCTGCAACTGGTCACCGGAATTACTTCAGAAAGGACTATAAACTGCACATAATTCAGTTCACAGTTTCTATAATTCATATTCATTCGTTGAACTTCTCACCTGTAGAAAACGCAGCAGGTCAAAATGCTGACGGTTTCTGCCTGTCTGTACATCTTCGGAGGTTAAGGGTTTGTTATTTTACACCACTGCACGATTTAAAAAAAAAAACGTGCATCACAAAAACGGTTCGTGGATTCAACAGACGGCGTGGAGACTAATAGATGCCAATCTCAAGGACTGTTGTTGGATCCAGCGTGTTTGTTTTCGAGAACAAAACCTGAAAAGGGCCGATTCTTTCTTTTTTTAAAAAAACATTGGCACCTCTCGCGGAATGACCCGCTTTAGGTCGAACGGGTTTCCTGTTTTATTTAAACAGATACAAAGTAGCAGCTCCGTTTCGATAGGCAGTTGGTATCTCACCGGATTTGAAGCGTAGCCCCACGTAACTCACCTCCCTCATCCTGCCCTAACTGCTCACGTTGGAAGGGGGCAAAGACTACTTTAGACTCAGGGCTCCGCCGTTGGGAAAGGGCCTCTGCAGCACTAGAAATATGTTGCTAAACCACGTTTCCATGCTAAGAATACATTGCAGGATCTGCAACTGTCCATACTTTGGTGCAAAAATATTGAATCCCAAAGAGCTACCTATAAATGCACTAGAAAAAAACACGTTGCGGAAAATAAACAGGTATAGTCTCCTAACTGTATACTGTAGTCTCGTACGGTTTCATAGTTCTGGGAAACTGTTCTCATGTTTCTAAGTTCAACAACACCGTAGGCATGATTGTGATTATTTCGAAAGGTTTCGCTTTTACTAAAGTATGTACAAATGCGACGTTTTTTGCCTTTTAAACTACCTTTCCCGTTTTTTTTTGTCTTACAGGATCATCCGTCTTTCGTGGGTATGTCATACCATTCTTCCTCATTAGCTCTCTAAGCAATTTCAATGTTAAAAACATAAAATTAGAGAAGTCCCTTTTAAAGAACATATACTTACATTATCAAACAGCGATCCAACATTAGCAGTTACCAGTAAGACGTCTGTGCACGTCCCCATGATAGAGCTCGGATTACACAATAAACTGTCTAAATTATTTACAGGTGCGCTGTGCACCTCAGGAGAAGACACGGAGAATCACGGAGAATCACCACAGTTGCTTTAAAGATACATTGGATTCTTTCGTCCCGAAAGCGTGTCTCTGTCTTTTGTGATCATTTTCTCTTCAGCGGTCTAAAAGTTGAAACGTTCCTAACTTCGGCGGCACTGCGGTATTTCTGCCGACTGGATCCTTCGAACTCAAAGCCGACTCCTCCAGGAGCCCTTTTGCAGGCTCGGTATTAGCAACGCAACGAAATCTTCTTTCCAGTGCATGATAAGCAGCCTAAGGCTTAAACAGAATTAGTTGATACAATGTAAGTACTGAGAGAGTCGTTTAGTTCCTGCCCTGCCTAGCTGCAGTAGTTGCTACTGTAATGTTTTTATGAACTCGATTAAGCTCCGCCTAGTTGACAGTACAGCACTTAATCGCATTTAAACGGCGCCTTTTCCGTAGGACCGCCTGGGAGATGGGTTGCGCGCAGCTCTTGTAAAATAAAACAAAGCCATCGTGGTGATAAACGACTGGATCAGATAGGTACTTCTGTCATGAAGACGTTTCCAGAAAGCCTGACAAAGTACCTCTCCGGGGGTCCAGGAATCCTCTATTTCAAAAGTCTGAAGAAAAGCCTCGACGCCCATATAGAACTGTAATTTTGTTGAATTAGAACAGTTTACAGTACGTACACACTCATGCAAAATTAATTTAGAAACATGAAATCGATGACTATGGCCTTTTCCTCGAGATCTGCTTGGGTTTTACGAGAGGGGGCAACTACCCGCTGTATTTCGAAGCTCTCGACGATCTCGACGCAGGGTAAAAAGTCAACCGCGGTATAGTAAACCTGTTAATGCACAATATAAATGATCGAGATTACAAGTGGGGAATCAGCGGTTTACGTGTATGTAAGAGAGCAGTCCTTTTGAAACGTGAAGCACGAAGGAGGTCCAGTCCAGTAGGGATGTTTTTCAAAGTGTAAAATAGAGGGGGGAGGAATCATGCAACTGTACATAAGTAAGATTTCAGGTGGGCTGACAGGTTGAGGAGCTCTACCGTTTCTCCCTCCTGCTGCATTTGGGTTAATGTGAAAATGTTGCTGCCAGTGTACACGATACTGTAGTAGCAACTTTAAAATCACCGGAGAAGACCGAACACATGCTTTTGAATCTTGGTTCTGTTGGAGCTTGACTGCAGAATCTAGCATGAGATTTTCAGCAGATTGTTGAATCATTGACCAGCACTTTGAGTCTGTTTAAAAAAAAAAACAACTGTTTTAAAATCAAATCAACCCAATCAGGTTATGTGAAATTGGCATTTGAAAAAAACTGTCACCTCAGGCTTTTTGAAGAAAATTCATTCAATCCCTACCACACATGCGTGGTGTTCCCTCAAAGTGGGAGAGGGTGTGGCAGTTGTGGTCAAGCTGGCCTGGAACATGAAGCAACAGCCACCGACTCCGTTCTCTTGAGTGCTATAATGAAATCTCGGCTGGATATCAAGAGGATCTGGACCACGGAGAGCAAACTAAATCCTTAATGCAGCAGCTTTTCTGGATTTATTTAGTACATCAGTTAAAGAGGGATTAAAGAGTTAGAAAAGCAGAAGGACCACAGATCCCCAGAACTGGACATGGTTCCTCCCTACCCTCCTAACCCGATTGAACTATTAAACTGAAAAAGATTGTTCTCACAACTGGGGTTTAGATGCACCATGAAGACCCATCTAGCTGTAAATATTGCATTGCACAAGGCCCATTATAAAACTAATGTGGGCCAAGTTAGAATCCACCCAGTCAGGTGTCCTGAAGTGAGCATACTGTAGGTTGTTCAACAACCCGATCCCGAAAGGAATGATTTTAAAGCCCAGAGAAGAGAATTCTCAAGTAAGGAGCAGTCAGCTCTCTGGAGCTCGATCATTTTTAAAAGGTGAAAAGTAAATGTCACCATTCAAAAATCTTGGCCCACACACAATGCAACTATACATTCATTAAAGCCGCCTTTGAAAGCTGGATTTACTCAGGGGGCCAGAGAACTTCCAGTAAGTAGAGCAAACATTGGCAGTGGGAAGATAAGAAGCAGCATGGTTTACACAAAGCTCTTTCGCCACTATTCGCCCTGTTGTGCGTCTCCACAGGGCTTACCAAGGAGCTCATTCTAAATACTCTTGCTAGGAAAGTGCCAATACGCACTCGTGTAGAAATGAATGCAAAACAGCATACTTCCAGATATCCATTCTTTCCTGTTCTGATGACCAAATTTGAAGCAATTAATCTCATCAGAAGAACTTAGAAAACTAAGAGGGCATTCTCAGACCTCTGTGTAGTATTGTCAATACTGTGCTGAGAATGGGCCTTGTTTATTGTATCCTAAAAAGGATCTGCAGCACCTAAACACATCCAGTTTTAGAAGCCTGGATGAGCAACAGTTTTGTTAGGTACTTTTCAACTAGTGCAGAAACAACAACACGGTTTTCAAAATTCAAAGATGGAATTGAAACCCAAAGACCCCGCAACTCTGATCTACTTGAGATGGCCATCAGTGTTCTAAATTGCTTAAGGAGCCGAGACCTACAGAACATTTTAGCTTGGACTATTAATAAATTCATTTTGTCTCAATAATTCAACCCTACAGCTCTCTGGGGAAAAGTCACTTGATCACAATTGATAAGCACCCACAGTGTAAAGAGATACAAAGGAAACTTCCTGGTAGGAAGGAAACTGATCACACAAAAGCGGCCCAAGATTTCTGGTTCTCAAAGAGCAAATACCATTTTATGTAAAGTTCTTCGCAGGGTAAGTGAATGGTCATCTAGTCAAGTGTAGCACTATACCAAGTACTTTACAATGTAGTGAGAGAAAGGTTTTATTTAGGTACTGAAAATGTAAAAGGTTTGTGGTGCATGCACTTTTAAAACCTCCTTTTCCATCTTCAATCCCTCTAAACAAGAAAGAACAATGATACAAAGAGAAGAGTAGAGATGGGAATCCCTTTCCCTCTGCTTGGGAATGCTCAAAAGTGCATTTTACAAGTATCTGGTGAACATCATTTTACGACATTAATGCAGGTTTGCAATGTCAAAATTTGCCAGTGAAGTACATACCTTTACCACCCACCTGATCAATAGATATGATGCTACTTTTCTTCAAGCTTTGTGCCTAAGCTGATGTTTAAGTAAATAATGCTTATTAAAGGATGTTCACAATTGAGTAATTGTAATTAAGTAACTGAATTTTATTCTGAAAGCCATTTGGAGTGTGCTTACATTGCACTTTATCTGGGAATGAAGTCAATCGCTTTTGGTCTGCAAGGATTCTGTAGTCCCAACCCTCCAAATTATTTTGACTTGGCATGTTTAAAGTCAGCATTTCTTTAAAATGCTATGTTCAATATACTTCTCTAATTATCCTAGTTAAGAACTAATGAATTTTCAAAGGAAAAGGGCTTTGAAAATGCTCTTTGTAATCCTGGATCTGCGTTATTGCAAAACATCCAAGTCTGACAAAGCCACAGCCTGATGGATCTCGCATGACTCCAACCCAGAATAAAGCCAGTGTACAGCATACTGTACGTGCTGTCAATTTGACATTTCTCAAATCATTTAAAACTACCACCTTTTCAGAAACCACCCATCATGCTTTTTAGTGTATATTTATAAAGGCTGTAAAAAACAGTACAAGTTACACTATAAAACAGGTTAATTGTAACAGGTAAATTGTTCACCTTTTTGGAAAAGGAATAGCTTGTAATGTTTTGAAACTAGTCTTTGGCATTTCAGAAATTCCCTTTGTCATTTTCACTATATCCTTACAGGAGAAGACTGAAAGACCAGTAACACATACCAGGACAAGACTGAAACACATCAGAACAGTTACAAAAGAGAAGTGGAGGCCATCTGGTCTATTTAACCTGTTCAGTAGACAGGAACTTACTGATCCTAGAATGTCATCCAGCCGGAGTGTCTGTATCAAAACGTGGCTCATTAGCTTGCATAAGACTTCCACAATCTTTTGTATTAAGTGCCTCCTGCTCTCCATGTTAAATGTACTTCGACATCACCACTGCTCACATTATATTGATCAAGTAACCAAGTGGTTTTAAAACCAGAATGAGCAGAGATGGCATTATGCCAGCTTGCAAACCTGGATGTCAAAGTCATAACCTTCTTAAAGCATTCTCTCAGCCAACTTCAAAATGCACACTATCCACAAATGTAAGCAGATCACATAAAAAGTAAATAACCATCACAAAAGGCTATGCACATTTAGATGTTGGATACTGGTCATCACAGATGAAAAGCAGGGCAAGGCTATAGCATTTCAGTTTATCAGCTGTTCCTTCGGAGATGAAGCTATAAATTTCCAAAATAAATCCTTGCATCTCAACTCACCCAAGAAATACAGGATTGTTTTTGTTATGGATTACTTTAATCTGAGTCTGAAGAAAAAAACAGCTTCTGAAGTACACAAATACATTTGAACATGAGTGCCATTTAAAATGCATTGGGCTTGGTTGTGACCGCAATGTTTCCACAGGACTCCACACCAGATTCCAGGCCTCTGCAGCACAATCGGTCTTCATTACCTACCCAGATCTGCAGTACTAATCCTCATCATTTCTGCTGCACTTCACATTGCAGGAGCAAAATAACAGTTCCTTGTGTTACGGCAGCTAAAATCAAATGGCTTATTTCACAGGGAATACGGCAACATTTTCTGCTACAGATCACTTGCCTTCACCTACAACCACAAATTTAAGAGCTGCTTCAGATCTGGGGCTCCTTGGGTTGTGGTCGGTTAACCGCACCAGGAACGCGGCAGATGCACATAATGGAAACACACATACTGACCCCCCAAAAAAAGTTATAGCTTGCTGTGAATACTAATCAAAAATGTCACACCAACTTGAAGAGGAGGAACTGCTCAGTGCAGCTGGACGCAAAGCAGAGGAATGGTGTTTCAGCAGATCACCGAGGTAGGATCAGTTGTGGTGGAGATCCAAAGACTAAAAGTGGCAGAAACCCCAGAGTTGGTACAGAAACATGAAAGAGTCTGACCACCACAACCACAAATGGTTACAAATGAAACGGGCGTGCAAACGTCAAACCACGACCATTGCACAAGTTTCTTTCGAAAGAGCAAACATGTAGAATGTTGGTTTTCATCCTTCATATTAACACTGTATTGCAAACTTCGAGAGCGACAACAGAAAGATTTATAGAACGGATCCTGGAATACAAAAAATCCTAAACCCTATACCAGCTGGTATAGATATGTAAAAGCCAAGTGTGAAGGGAAAAGGGGACCTGTAAAGAGAAACATACTTGCTAATAACCAAAGGTTAACATACCACTAGAAACCAGCAAAAAGACAACATTGTGGATGTCAAATAAAAAACACCTTCTTTACTCCAGAGTAGCTCCTGTATTTTCATTCCTGTGCGTACAATGCTTAAAACAATGGGTGGTTATAAAAAAATTAAAATGGTAAGAAAACTTAGAAACAAACCAAAAAACAGGACTACATGCAAAAACTTGGTGCCGTGACCAACTCATGCAGTTATTACCAATGCATCTACTGCCACCTGTTTAACTAGACAGGATGTCTCCTTTAATTTTCCCCAAGTATCAGTAATGACAAGTATAATAGTAGAATAATAAGCATAATCGAGTGAACAAAAACAAAAGTCTTCATGATGTTCAAGAAAAAAAAATGTACGTAACAGTCTCACTCCCCAAGACCGGATCAATTTTGCATCTAAAAAAAACCAACAGCATTCTTCTGTGCAGATGTATGTCATAACCCTGCAGAAAAGTTTACCCTCTCTACTTCTACCCCTTTTCTCTAAAGCAAACCATGGAAGGCAATCAGAGGTGTGTCCGTGTTCCTCAGTCTTCTCTAACAAAAGGCTCTCGCTTGGTGTTTAAACAAGCAGTCTTCATGGTACTTTTGCAGAAGTAGGCTCCCAAGCCATTCAGGATATGGCCGGGGCTGTAGCCAGTGTTCCAATGAGAGACAGGGCAACATTCCTGTGTTCCAGCAATCTGGAATGCGCTGCAGTATTCCCAGATCCCTCTCTGCCATGTGATCCCATCCCAATCTGCCACACTCTCATGAACGGCTGCGATCCTCCTGGTTCCCAACAAGCATTTTGCTGTACAGCTTCTGTTGTTCCTCCTTGAAAGTCTCTTTAACCTTCCCCCGCTTCAGTCCTCCATCCCTGCAGCAGGAGAGACACAGGCACACATCAGAGCACTGTCACGGCCCCTCAGTCTCACTTCAAACACCGACCGATGTGATCTAAACCCCAGCAGAATACCTCTCGTCTTGACTCATGTAGACATCTCTGGCTTCAAGTAGAAAGTGTTTCACATGCAAGAATATTTGCTTTTAGTTTTTCAAATTGCAAAAAATATTTGGAGTCCTACTGTACATTCAAAACAGTTGAGCGGTTCAATACCCACAATGCATCATAGTATTTTAAAATTGGATCTTTAGTTTAATCAGCCTTGGAGTGATGAAATTAGCATGCAAGCAGTGGGAGAAAATCAGTAAGCCGGAGTGAGAGACTGGGAGGGACAAGGTGAAAGACTGAATAGGGAGTGATTGTGTTGGCCAAAGTGGATGAAGGTATGAGGTGGATTAGGAAAGGAAGAGTTTGTGAGGAGAGGCTTACAAGATAGGGAATGGGGAAGAGAAAGAGTGAGTAAAAATGATCATGCGTTAGTTTCTCTTGCACACGGACGCTTGTGCATGAGTGTTCTCACCACAGCAGGTCCACTAGCCCCCCCTTCCTGGCGATAGCTGCCTTCACTCGGTTCGCGAACTGCACCGCATCTTCTCCTTCCTGTGCAACAGAGGAACACACTACTATCACCAAGAGGCAGGAGCTCAGACGGCCACCATTAAACACATGTAGCACCACTGACTTCTAGCACTCCTCAAAAGGGCAGTTTCGCTACAAACACGGTGGCGTAGGGCAGGTCTCTTCATAAGACCCATCAAAACCTCTTTGTTCCCCTGCTCTTCAGCATCAGTCCTGCTTTCTCTCCCTCACACATCTGATCTCTCTTTCTGCTGAAAACACTGTACTCCACTGGATCTCAACTTTTTTTTTGCTAACACAATGTAAAGTTTAAATAAAACATAAGCAATCATCCCACTTCTTTTTCCCCTCCCAATCTGGACTGGAGATTCCTAAATCCGACTCGGAGCAGTATCCCATCTCGGAGAGCCCACTCTGCATGCACTCGCATACACAACTGCCGGAAATGAGAGAACGAGCCTGTGCCTGCCATCCTACAAACTCTTCACAGCAGTATATGCACATGGCTACCACCTGCGGTCTGATTCCATTAGAAGAAAAGGTTTAAATATTCAATATTAAGAGAATGTTGAAGTCACAAATATAAGAATGCATACATGTGCCCAGCTTTGACATGTCATTTGGAAAACAAAAAGTAAGGTGAATGTGAAGAGACAAGCAAAGGCAACTGTTGTCACAAAATACCCTGAGGTACTGTGTAAAGAGTCTTGCATAATACTAATATAACTCCCCACATTTCCCTGCCTTGCTGTGCATTTCTAACACTGGTTGCTTATCTAATATCCCATGACACATTAAGCAAAAACATGAGCTAGCAGCATGCATATAAGGACTGTACTGAGGTAAGAAAGACTTCAAGAGAAAAAAATGGATTAGGGAGATAGCATTGAGTGAGACTTTACTAAATATGGGATAATTATATCCCTCACTTTGATCTCTCATAAAACAAATATCCTGGCAGCTGTCACCACTGCTAGACTTAGGTCATCAGTTTCATTTTCACAGGCTGTTATGGAAACATACTGTATCAAAGGGCAAATGCTCCTCTTACAACTAGTACAGGCATGATCACATTGCCCCTCCAGTGTTTTGACATTTCAGGAAGAATGTAAATCTGTTTTCCACATTAAAAGGGCTACACATGGTTGCCGCAAAAAGCTTGCCAAATCTGTGAGTAAGTTGTTTCGGAGCCCTTGAGTCAGTCACTATCGTTTTGTTTACCAGGCTCACAGGCTCTTCGGTTATAGAATATCACAATATACCACAGCAGTACTGAAAAGACCATGTGCTTGTAAGCAATTAGGTCTTTTAAAGCCTGAACTACACATCTGGAACTTATCATCGTTATGTAATTTTAACCTTAGAGGACTGAGGCTCTGAGCTCTTTGCCTGCTGGTTCATCCTCTTTGTCACAATCAGACTTCACTACAGCTGCACATATACAGTACTGAGCTATTCATGCCAAGGCTTATGGGCATTACGCACCTAGAAGTCCAAAATCGTTATCCGAGTAGTTCCAAATGTTAAAGTGGATTTAGTTAAAATAATCCTAAAAATATTTCCATCCACCTTATTATACCTTATGCTAGTATTTATGTAAGGCTGTGTATTAAATAACTAAACTATACAACTCGCGCATCTGTATTTCAGTGATGTTGCCTACATAAACACCTTAACTGAAGTTTTACAAAAGTTGAAAACAACAAAAAAAAAACTACTGCAGTACACAATACGAGGAAATACCAAATGTGCCATAAGAGATGTCAAAAGTTCTTTCTCTCTTCAACCAGTGCAATAAAGCCCCACCCATAAGCACTGGGGCACAAAAACTGCTTGGAACTCATACAGTACATGCTCCTCTGCACAGAGATGTGTACGATATGAAGAAAAGGCAGAATATAAGAGATCGAAAACTACAAAGCACAACAAAATCGTGCTCTAAGCACACTGCCCGCTGACAGTGTATAACGAATGTTACAGTATGTGTCAGGAGGGCCACCAGGCAAGGTTGTAAAGGGCTAGATCTTGATCTCTATATTGAGCTCTAAACACCAGAAAACAAGGACATTTATAAAACATGAGGAGGCTATTTTAACTCACCCCATGATTCATTGCTTAAGATCCTAGTCTCCCCCTGTGACCTTCACAATGGAAAGAACTGATTTGGAAATGTGCAGGATACCATTTGCATCACCCATACTAACCAACAGGAAAAACAAACCATTTGCATTCAAATGCAAATCCTCAATCCCACCAAGCTGATTTCCATGAGAGATGCACCTCACAGACCATTTCAGGTGGCTCATGCCCCCCCCCCCACAAGCCTTTAATCCTCGTGTACATTTCAAATGAGACACTGGATGAACAAGTATAATGGAAACAAAATCCGTGTTGTAATGGGAAGATACTATTAATCTGCTCAGTCAAGTGGGGATTAAATAAAGCATGTCAATCTGTTGATGAGAAACAGTAGAGATTTTTTAATTTAAGTGTTATGGACACTTTTCCATCACTTTTATGGAGTACGAGGGGGCAAGCATTTACCTAAACGAACAATTTTCAAATACCTCTTTTAAATAAACCTCTAACAAATAAATACCATCTGCAGCAGATGTGCCCTCAGTTAAGCAGAGACAAACGCTGCTTCCAGCAGGGCTGTAGTACCTGGATGTTTACAGATCATAGTAAAGAACTGCCTTGCTTATGATGACAATTTAGCACTTTAGTAGGTCTTAAGCAGCATTCAAGGGAACTGGCCTTGGAGAATTTCTGCTGAGCTGACATGAATGACAAAACAGACCAAATATTTACATAATGAATTCGAGTAGATGACTTTTCCACATCTGAGCTCATTAAATGTTCCCTATAAAAATCATAGGAGTGCTACTCATGTTGGCCATCTCGATCTAAAACCCAAAACGATTGCAGACTTTTAGTCCAGCAGGCACAGTATTGAGGAAAAATATGGTAAACCCCACATTTAATGTACAATTATGGGAATAATTTCATACTGTGATGACCAGATTTTAATAACCAAAAGGGTATTCAATGTTTTTATGAGATGGAATAGTATATGAAGTAGAAAAAATAAGAATCAGGGATAAGTAGACCCCTAGATTCCATAGCTCAGTTAAGGATAATTTGAATCAGGCTCCAATGAAATGATAGGGTAAGTAACCAAGGACTGTAGTTGGCAGCCATGTCCTATTTAATAGTCAGGAACTTTGTGGTTTTAGTTTTCCCCATACAGGTTAGGTGAAACATGTCATGCAACGATCAAAGATATTTCAGACTTAGAAAAAGTAACTGATGCTCATCTGTAAAGAGAAGGCAACCAAACCATTTCTAAACATTTGAAGCTCCATCAATCCACTGTTAGACAAGTGGAAAAGAAATGGAAAATAGACAGGAAGCCTGGAAGAAACCACTGCTCTCTTAACAGAACACTGCCACATGTCTCAAATACTGCAAAGAACACCTGGAGGATCCACAGGAATAATGGAAGAATGTTTTCTGGACAGACAAGTTGAGCTTTGAAAGTGAACTTGAAAAACAAAACACTTTCCATTAGAAGAACCACATCAACCACATCCTGACCAAGCATTGTGGTGGTGGTTTAGGGCTGCTTTACTGCGTCAGAACCCAGAAGGCTTGCCATCACTGAAGGACCCATGAATTTGACTTTGCATCAGCAAAATCTGGAGGAGACTGGTGCTGCTTCAGCTCAAACATAGCCTGACAAACATGCAGCAAGGCAATGATTCTAAACATATAAGCAGATCCACAACATAGTGACTGAAGAGAAGTTTTGAATTCTGGATTGGATCCAAACTGCATTGAAATGTTAAGGCAGGACCTACAGTTTTTCATGCAAGGAACGCTTCAAATATCACTGACTTCTTAGCTCCAGAGAGAGGTTATTCAGGGCCCAGGTTTGCACCAGATAGTGACCCAGCTGGACAGCCATCCTCACCTCTCTCATCATTGGTGGCAGGTACCAGACACTGCAGACAATGGCCCAGCTGCTCATCATCCTCAGGAGGTAGTTGACCATCCCATACTTGCTGCTGTTCCAGAAAGCATCTCCAAAGCGAGGGTCATACTGAAACATAGGGACAAGTCTGCCATGAGGATGGAGCAAAACAAAATCCTATGCTCAGGGCACAGAGGAGTTCCAAACTCCCTCCCCCTTATAAACCACTGAGGATGTGCCCTTAACTGTTGACAGTAGTGACTGCCATCACAATGCCACTTGACATGCACAAGTGCTGCCTTCTAGCTTCAGCTGGGCATTTAATTAGTTTTGTCTGGAAACTGGTCCATACCTGGGAGGCTTTTGGCCTTCCTATTGAAATGACCAGCTCTGAGTTTACCTTTTTTGTTCTGAGTGCACATTTTTGTTCTGCTGAAGACTAGTAAAAGATCACATTTCCACCAAAGGGATTTTAAGAAAATTAACAGAATATTAATGCAAAGGAAAAATTGTGACGCAGTTAATCAACTGTCTGATTTTTAATAGAACAGGTAATGGACAACTAACAGCTCTCCAGTTTAATTACCTAGAAGCTATATCTGTTAAAGCCCTTATCTGCATCTTCTGCTTAAAGGTGGCAAAAAGGAAACCTTGTTTTACCTTGTTACAAAACTTGAAATGCCATTAAATGTAGCCAAAACAGTGGGAAATTGAAAAATGATATATATATAATATATTCTGCTGGTGGTTAATTACCTGCCATTACAAAGGGCAAGTATGACAAGAAATTCATGTCCAGTGTAAAACAACCCCAAGGAGAAGCAGATGGGGTGTCTATTTCAGGAGGAAAAACTACTGATCTTTTTCATGCTGTCTTATTTTTAAAATGGAACAAATGCTGAAGAAACTGCCTACCTTTATGGCCACTGGGTACACTGTTGTGCCAATCTCAAAACTACCTTTTTTAAACATCATCACAGAGGTGTTGTTTATGCAAGTGCCTAGGCAAAAAAACAGAGGTTTCAAAAAAAAAAAACACATGGCAGATAAACTTTTCAGAACGGCCAAACTGGCTTATTTGTTTCATATTTTATCATATAGTTTGACTATCATGCATTGATTTGACTCACCTTCTGGGAATATCAGAATGGGCAGTTTACTTTTATCCTCCACGTGATCACTGAGCCTGTGGGACAGGGATTGCAACACTGAATCAAGAAAGACTGGGCACCTTTCCGACTAGTGGCATGATGAAGAATACCAGCCCTAGCCAAAAAGATCCATCTGGGATAATGGCATCCTCACTATTAAATATATCATTAATACTATTTTTACAGATCAAAGCTACATCTCACAAGAGTTAAAGGTGGCAGTCATTATACAAGTTAAACAGTTATCTCCATATCTCAGTCTTTGCAATAAGGGATAAAAGAAATCAACTATGAAATATATGGTTGTTACCCAATCCCCTGAAATTTTAAAGTAGTAGTACAAAGGTCATTTGAATTTATATTTTGTCATTTATAAAAAAAACTGAAGAATCATTTTCTCAACTGAAAACTTGCAAAGCATCAAGACCATGAAAACACCTTTAACAGGTACAGTATATTGTAAGACCTGCAGAAGGTAAACACGCTGCTAGGTTAATAGTTTTAACTAATCAGTACTACCGTAGAACTCCAAGAGATTCTCTAAAATAAGATGTACCTTTTAGCCACAAGGTGGCGATCTTTGACTTCTGACCGCTCAAACCAGATATGTGGGCAGGCCTTCACCATGGACCTCTGAATTATTCCCATGAGCCCTCCATGGACCTGCCCAACCTGCAACAACACAGACTGACCTTCCAGCACTGGGCAAAAGTAACAGACACTTGCCACAGTCAATTATACGGGAAGCGGACATTGAAATTCGTTACCCTAACAGTTCTAGGAAATCACAAAACCTCAGTGCTCTGCGGCTGAAGCCGCTTATAACTGATAAATATATTCCCGGTGATATCATCCAAGGCAATTAGTGCTCTTTTTGACAATATCTAATAGCTCTGGTGGGTTTTTCCATTCAAATGTCCATTAGCATATCAAAATGCAGAGTGGAAACACAAATAGAAACTTTTAATGCTAGTAGGACCAATTTCAAAGCCTTTTGCTGAAATGGAGAAAAAAAACATTCTGCAAGCTTTCCAAAAGTTTCTATTTCAATAAAGAAAACTGAATTTCCCTTTACTGTACTTGTAATCACACTTTCTCCATCTTTTAATATTTTTGAACAGAGAATCCAGAAATAACAATGGGGAAAGTTTTAAAGTGGTGAGCAAACTAGCCTTAGTTTTTTTTTTATTTTTTTGTATGTCACATAAATGACATTATTAAATAAGTTTTATTGTAACAATCCTGTTATATTTCAAAGGTTTTAGGGGTTTTGAGGGAGCTGGAGATCCAAGGAATAATATTTAACCAAAACCCACAATCTTGAAGGTCATTCAATCTGAAAAGCTCTTTCGGCATTTAATGAAAACAGCTGAATGGATTTGTTTTTATTTCTAAATCCTTCATTTGTGATTTTTAGGGTCTCATGTTTAGATGATTCTTTTCTTCCCTGATCATGGGTGTCGCAATCCACCCTGAGCAAGTGTCTTACCATGGCATAGCAGCCGTCGCTGGCCAGAATGATGACATCAATGGGGGAGGTGTGGTTCGCCACACAAATGCCTCCGTTCTTTGGCTTGTTCTCACTGCAATGCAAGAAGGAAGAAAAAAGTTAGTAACGCAGCAGTTGGCCGCCTCTTCAAAGCAGCTCTTGTATATCCTTAACGGCTCAATCCATCACTCCATTCTCATTCCTAACGGTGCACTGATTAGCTCTAAGAACCTTCCTGAATGAGAGCATTCCATTGGTTCTGCAATAATCGAGACAGCACAAAAGCCAATTTAAAGACATTCTAAAAAAAAAAAAAAAGAGTGGTGTTCAGTACTGCTTCACAGCACTGCGGCCCTGGGTTCAGTTCCTGGGGTGCTCTTTGCATGGAGTTTGTATGTTCTCCCCACAGTCGTGTGTTTCCTCTGAGTGCTCCAATTTCCTCCCAGTCCAAAGATATCCTGGAACGTTAAATGGCTTCTGTAAAAACTGGACCTTGCGTGTGCACATATGCCTCGAGATGGACTGGCGTCCCATCCACAGTGTGTCCTGCCATGTGCCTGCTGCTTGCTGGGATAGGCTCTAGCTCCCCCACAGCCATGGACTAGATTAAGCATTTGGAAAAAGGAGGACCGATAAAACTCCCAAGAACAGCAAGACTCAACACTTGTTAGCATAAACTGCTGATTTAAATGTTTCTACCCATCAGCACTTGGAGTAAATCTACAGAGCATCTACTCAGCATCAGTTCTGTGCATGTTTTTTTTTACTAAATTGTGCCCATTAGGTGGCACTCAAAACTGCACCAACAACGACACCTGAAACATAGATCCCCAGCAGAAGTCAGGCAATGAAAACACAGGCTTTAAATGTCATTTAGCAAAAAACGAGAAACTACAACAAGATTGAACAACTCAGCCTAAAACTTGTAAAGGAGTTAAAAATTGACGCCTTTTACTATTGCACAGAGGTCCAGATTTATGAGACAAGGTTAAACTGTACCTTGTGACATGCTACTTGTCCCTCATTGAAGGAAAATGCATGTTGCGCAGTTGACCAACTTGCATTTTCACTATTTACGATAGGAGAAGCTCTCCTGAGACATTTGTCCTGAAGTCCAACAGGCCACTGAAACTCATGGCTCGATTGGCAGAGAAAGGCCCTGGATTGTATTACACCCTACTGACTGATGGCTTAATTTCACAATGCCAAGCTGCTGTACACAGTGATTGATATCCCTATTACACAAGTGATTTTAAAATCAATTTGAAATGCAGAAAAAGTACGTTTCGAGCACATAGCAGCTGCACTGTGTATCACATCCAGCAATAAAATTACAGCATAAAATGGACATGAACTGGCTAATAAAAAAAAACATCCTTGTGTAATAACTCTAAAAGAGATCCTTCTGTAGCCATTAACCAAACCCTTAAGGATTAGAAGCACTAGTTCAAGTCCCCCTGTTGTTTCTGAACCTTTTAACTGTTTTATACAACTTTTAAGTATTGTTTGTTTTTGCTTGGTATCTGTTTTTTATTACTACACATTCTGATCGAGCTCAGACAGCAAGGGCGTCTAGCTCCTGACCGGAAGGTCCAGGGTTCAATCCCAGGTAGGGGCAAGTGATGGATCTTGCTCCAATTCCTTCCTAACTACTCCCAGGTTCACTCAGCCTGCTTTCCAAATGAGTACCAGGGGTTAATCCCTCCAGGGGTAATAGGCCGGCCAGAGCATGATGCTGACCACATCACCTCCCCCTCCCATGTCGGACGGTCAAGGAAAATGGTGGCCCTTGCCCCCCCATGAGCCTTTATGGCCTGAAAAGGGGACCTTACCTTCCTACACATTCTGATCCCTGCAATGACATTTCAAGAACAACGCAACAAAAAACAATAACGTAGGCACAAAATCTTTTAACTCCATCTTGGACTTAAAAGGAGAGGACAGTGACATTCCTTTCTGAATAAGGACTGAAACACCCAAAAGTAAAAGGTAATTACATGAATTTAACCCTGATACCCTTAAACCAAATCAATTAGACCTTTACAGAACAGCCCATGCGAAATCACCTGACGCTAGCTCTGAGCTACTGTTGGCAGGCGTCTCCATTCCACCCTGAACATTGTGATCCTGATCTTGGATATTAATACAGTGCTGACAGGCCTCCATGGTCACTGGAGGCCCTCTGAACATCACACTTCCCTTTTTATATCAGTGCACTGGGATCAGATCTCCAGAGATGTACCATACACCCACACAGTGCAAACAAACACTCTTCTTGTTCCTGGTGCACTCTGCATAACATGGCAGATCAATGCCAATTCAAGCTTACTGCAATTGTTTTTTTTTTCCTGGAAAAAAAAGATATCTTGCCAAGACCTTGCTATCCAGGCATTATTTCCTATTTTCCTTCTTTTTATTAAAAAAACAACACTTTCAATCATTCAGCCGTCAGTGTCAAAAGTTCAGAAAATTCCCCTAGCATCAAAAGAAAATCACTTATAACAGCAGCACACTTGCAAAATAATTGGGGACAAATGATTTTGTAGAAAACGGTCTAACAATTTAACACAAACGAATTAATTATAGTTGTTGCTAGAGGCAATACAGGCCTTACATCCGTGATGCATCCTTAGCACTAGGTTGGGCTTACTGTCTTGTGGAATTATTTCCTACTTCTGTGCGCTGGTTTCTGAGTCCTAGATGCCAATACTAATAATTTACTATATATTATATATTAAGTTACAGATGTCCAGCACAAGACAGCCATGCTGGGAATATGGACACTGGTTCACTAGAAAGGTTTTCAGAGGTTTAGTGTTTCCCTGCTAAGAACAACACCCCCAGAGAAACACCAAAATCCCAAATTTGGTCATTTGGATATTAAGTGCATAACACCTGCACTGGAAGCTGCAGAGCCATGTAGGGCTTCAGCCAACACAAGTGCGCATGCAAACAGAATGGAATGTATGAATATTGCTAAGAAAATCGAACGTTCATGTCCAAATGAACAAACACCTGCTACACCTATACTGCATTATGAACCAGTTTGACAGGTTACACTGGGAGACTGCACCGAGGGCAGGGGGGTTAGGAGTGCCAGCTGAACTCTGAGCAACATGCTCTGTACACAGCAGGCTGAGAACCACATGACAGGCTTCAAATAACTGTGGAAATAAAACCACACTGCTCATCCAAACACAGAGCACATGGCCTACTCTGGGTAGCTGCCAGGACAAATGATTAACGGCTTTAACAAAGTAGACCGCAAAACCAGGAAAGCAAACAATGCTAAGGAACGGGCAAGGTCAATATCTGGAAACAAGATGGAGAGATCCAACAGGAGCTCAGATCAGCGCTCTGCTGTTACTCTACATCTTAAGGCAGTACTGCGAAGGTGGTAGAACACACCACCTTCGTTTCATGACATAAAAAAATGTTTGCAAAATCATTTTGCGTGAAAACACCCAAACTATAACAGTTCAGCACTTCTCAGATTTGGCTTCATCACGCGGATAAAATTCAGCTGATGACCAACACTTTAAAGCATTTTGCGATAGCTTCTGTAGTTGCAATGTGTGCACCTTGCAATAAATCTGCACACAACCTTAGCTGTGCGCTCTACTGTGTTAGCTCCTTTTGGGATCTTTTCAGTAGTACTCTTTGTAGGAGAAGCAAAACGGTAACTTTCACAATATGAAAAAGCAGCAGTTCTGCAGTTTTCAGTTATTAAGCAGAACAAGTCATCCAAATACTAGATTATAACTCAGAAGACAGAATAAGAAAAATGTGAAACATTAAAATGTATAAAAGGAATATAAAAATGACACCTTAAAAGCATAACCATGCCAATTAAGTTGACACAAAGTGTACAATACTCTTTTTTACCTGTCGTGGTAGGTGATTATCGCCGTCAGGGCTCGCACACAGATCCGATAGCACATCAGATGCACTTTTTGACTAAGGAAGTTTTTCATCCTGATAAGGAAAAGGTGAACAAAACAGCTTAATACTAAAGACCTCAAAACTCTCATAGGAAGTAAATTTTTCAATAGAATCTAGACATTTTCCTGCCTAAATAACTATAATCAACGTAAGCAGTTCTCCATCAAAACTGTATTTTCATGGTGCTTTAGAGAAGATTTAGTAGAAAAGAGAACATGTCAGTGAGTGAACTACTGAATCAAACAATGTCGCTTATAGCAATAAACTCATTTAGATGGAGCTAGAAAGCTGGCTTGTCTATGCTGGGAAATGGAGCTGTCTTTGCAGGAGTAGAGCAAGAAATTTCAATTCCTTGGTTGACTGACGTACCTTCTGTTGGGTAAAAAGCCTACCATGGTCGTCCCAACCACCAAGAGACCCACTCCAGTGAAAGCAAGAGTTACTCTGTAAAACAAAAAATCAAGACGACTCAAATGCAGATTTTGCTGCTTGACCACAGAACCAGTTCTCTGTGAATTAGGGGAGCCCACCTAGTATTTTAGTTTTCAAAAACTTTTAGAAATTGCTTGCATGCCTATAACATGGATCAACTACCTGCGACACTTGGCCTGGTTGTTGATCTGTCTTTATCATCTTACTGAGTCACTTGAATTTCTAGACCGAGCACCTCATGTCTGTGGATGTCAGTTCAATGTAATTGTATGACATGCCTTTAAAACAAGAATAAAAGATTCAACCACAGACACTTACAGACCATGGCTGGAAATCCTGAGAGAGGACACAAAAACTTCAGACTGGGATTGGTTAGATTATATTGTGCATCCACAACACCCTCCCTACCCCAACTACCTGCAGGGCACAGCAGGGTTGATGTTCATGTGAGCAACACCACCTACTGTGTCTTGTAATATGACAATAACAGACCAATTTAAAGGTATCCAAAACAGAGCAAGAAGCAGCTCTGAAGGTTTAGTCTAATACAGGATTCTCCAACCCTAAACCTTAAAAACACAATCAAGTCATATACCCTGGTGGTTCCCAAACTTGGTTCTGACAGGCTGCTGTCTCTTCTGGTTTTCATTCCCACTATGCATATACCCTTGCCAATGATCAAGTTGATCATTTCCAACAATGTCTGAACTGAGAACATGTGCCATCTCTTGAACTTGCCAATTAAGTTACTTAAAATTACTCCCTTATTCCTGGCAAGAGATCCCTTAGCAGGCAATCGGTTCATATATTGCTGGTAAAGAGGGAAATTTCAAAGAATCAGAAACTCCCACAAGGAGTTATCACTGCAGAATTTTGACCAACTCCTTCAGCATTTATATACAAATTAACAGGAGCAAAATAATTAATGTGCTTGATGTTTTAAAAATAAGTGGACTGGAAGGGCAGCCAGGCAAATAGCCCTGCTTTAGAAAATCTTTTGTTAAAACTTTGAGAAAGGGTTAAACTGGTTTAAAGAATTCAACCGATAATGGAGAGGGAAGGAGGGAATGCAAGTCATGTGTCCTTCAATCACCAGAGCTGACAATCCCCACAGTTGCTTCCCTCCAAGCAAAACACTAATCCTGCCCCTCAGCCGGGAATGTGATCGTTCCTCCCAGCTGAAGAGACACCGAGCCAGAACTCAACACCCTGCTATTTTGAGCTTCACCAACGGGTTCAGTGAGGGCAAAGGCCCTGTTAAGAACATCTAGCAAAAAAAAGCAGGAGAATCACCAAGCAGATATTTGGTTCTTGTCATTAGTATGTAACAGTGAAGGCAAACTACAACTTTACTTTGGTTTATTTCACCTGTTTGTGGAACAATAAGTTTATTTAAAATGCCAATTATTTTTATTTTACTCCTGATTTTGTTGGAAACACTAGTTATAAATGACCTCCTCTTTACCACTACAGTCTCTCTTCCTGAAGGGGAAGCTGAGGATCTATGCATTCGCTCCACTGACAACCCTACCCAACCAATTCATTTATCATTTAACATACTGCAAGCTCCACAGCAGGCAGACTTACCAATGACATCACTGCAAGCTCACACTATTCTACTGAGTCCCCAGAGCCTCTGCTGCATATTAACCCAGGAAAACCATATCAGGTAGTTTGTGGCAAAATGACAGCCAAGGTTCAAACCAGTGACAAACAGACTACAGGACACAACCTAATCCAAGCAAGTGCCTTTGTTGGCTGAGCAATACGGAAAACCATCTCTTCTTACTGTATTTCTAAATGAAAGCTTATAAGCATCTAAAATTCAGTGGACAATACACGGTTTACAATACATTCAGTTAAGGGGTTAATGGGGCCACTGGATAGTTTATAGTAATAGCAATTAAAAAATACAAACTGCATCAGAGTTAGAATAGAAATGTGGGATATTCTTATATTTTTGGAGTACGGGAAACTGCTTTTACTTCATGGAAACGGGTGTTAAGCTAAAATATGCTATACATCCGAATATGACAGATGTTAAACGACGCACAACCTTTTGATAGAAAGGGGAACATGCTGGACACTGTAGTACAAGCAGTCCCTGACACATCAGGTGACGTATAACAAAACTACAAACTCTCCTCCATTTCCCCATAAGAACAATGTACATATGCAGAGTTTGTCAGCATAAGAGCATAAACTCTGCCCATGTTACTTAAAGCTTAAGCTTTTCCCCATAAGAATTAACAGGGCAGGGATAGGGACCATAAGGTAGATGGAGTGTTTGTTTTACTTGAAGCTACAAATAATAGGACCCACTGATCTGTGTTAATTCCAAGGAATGTTACTAAATAATGAAACTTAGTGAGATGACTTAGAAAAGGGAATATTTATAAGGAAAAATGTAATTGTTTGGTAGGATGGTGACTTAACTGTGTGGTGCCAAGAACTCAACTTTAATATTGAGGCACAATGATTCACAATCTAAGACACAAGCAATAGAAATGTCTACAAGAGGAACTGTGTATGCTAGATTTTGCTCTTTACACATTTTTCTTCATTTTCAGAACAAAATAATCCATGAAATACCTACCTTGCTGGCTTTTGAAGCCATGCAAAACAAAGTAGGTGCAAGGTCCTTTTACACAGAGTTCCTCAACTCATCAATGACATAAGTGCAAAAGAACATACTGCAGCAGGGCAACTTATAACAGGGACTGCCTGTATACATACTGATCATTACGAAAATTACACACAGGGAAAATGTTTTAAACTCATCCAGCCCTGCCAGGCTATGTGTGCTAACCCTCCAGATCTGTCCTGGCTAAACATTAATGTTTTGGTGGGCCAGGCGCCAGCTGGTCCCTCTGCCACAGCTTGGTTATCTAGCAAGGTTATCAATAACTTCCCCAAAACATAGCACTAGCGCTCCAGTGCAAACATACTCTAGCGCAATCTCAGCAGCAATTACAGTTTCGACAATTAGACGTTTTTAACAATTCTTTGTATGTGGGCGAATCGATTTGGTGCAGCAACACCAAGATGCCCCATGCGGTCATCAGAAGGCTATCTGACCAGTGCAGCACAAGTTCATTCCCATCTGAAATCAAATAACTGATTAATGTGATTACAAGGAACCAAAACCAAAAAGCAACAAGTACAATTCATAGCTTTTCAAAGCAAAACTGCTTAAGCACGGCTGCAGTGAAAGGACATTTAATCTGAAGATTACTGACGGGTCATCTGACAAGTATACATGAACTCCTGTTTGATGTTACTTTGGTGACTTCCATACAGTAGGCTCTACTCCGTGTAGCTCAGTCCGAACGGTTCTGCGCTGTCTATCGCGACCTTGACGCAGGAGCTGCAGCTCGGCGAAACAGCTGGACTCACCGGAGCGGCAGCAGGAAGCCGTATCGGATCAGGACGCCCAGCCCCCAGAGCACCGTGAGCCGCAGGCTGATGTGCTGGAAGTTGTAGTTGCTGCGGGTCAGCAGGTTCCAGGACTCCAGCTCCTCTGCGGAGAAGCGCTTGGTCACCTCATCGTCCATGATGGTCTCCACTCCCTTGCGGCAGAAGTAGAAGATGTCGGACATCTCGAACTCGGGCGTTCCCAGGTCCTTGTTGCTTCCGCTGCGGCGGATCTCCTTGATCTCTTCCTCCAGGGAGGTGGGCTCCTTGGCAATGATGCCTGGCAACAACCAGAAGAGATCAAGGATCCAATTAGCTGGGAAGATCCTTCGTTAACTTCATTTTTAAATGCAACTACCTACTGTTTTGCTGCCACAAAAAAAAAAGTCTTGTTTTTACAGATTCCATTATGTAACTTCACAAAAGCGATCAACACGTGAACAGATCAATGTAATAAAGTCAATATTATGAAACAGCAGTTCAAGCAATCAACTCCAATAGACATCATAAATTTTACTCAAACTCTCAATAGATGCAATGGCAAAGCTCATTGCTCAAAACAATTTGGCATGTTTTAAACCTTTATAGAGGGGAAAAAAAAAGCACTACACTTGTTCCGACTATCGACAGTGGTCAAATGATACAATATATTGATAATGCCTCACCTCCTAGATATCTGCTCACCGGGCAGTTTCTTCTTACAACTGAAACAACTACTTCTCTGCCTCCCTGATACCAACTAGCTGAATTTGATGGCTTAGATTCAGCAAGGATACAATTAGATCTCGGATGACAGCTATGAAGAAACTGGAAGGTAAAGGTCTCGGCCACTCCTTGTATAGCTCACAGCTACATCTCAGCACCAAAGAGAGCTATGGTCACCTAGTCACCATGGGTCAAACCCACACAGGCTTGCCCATCTTAACCATCCACACACATCCTACATTCGACCCAGGCTTACCATTTGTATAAGGCTTGTACAGATGGTGATTCTTCTCTTTAGCGCCTCTTTCTATTCTCAGCGTGGCCCACTGGAAAGAAGCAAGCACATGTTATGCAAAGGGGAAAAAAAAAGGATTTGAGATATCAAATATTTGAAAGCAACAAACTGTAGGCTACATTCAGACATTATTGCTTTTTCCTTTGTGCCATATTGTTGTGTTCATTATTTCTTTAATGTTCTTCCGATTTTTCTTGGCACAAACTGTGATGAAACAATGCATTTTGTATTTTTGTAAATTGTGCTGTAACTGCTAAATCTTGATGCTGGACACACTTGTTTATGCTTGAATAAAGATAAAGATTGGGCATATAGATAATGCCCAATGCAGAGCAGTCCCATCCATCTCAGATTGCACAAGTCATAAGCTCTTGTGTAAAACTATAGTGATGGAGGAACTCTTACACGTTACACTCATCTCAATACAAACTTACTAAAAAGTTAAGCAGAAGCACTTTATATTAATCATCTTGTAAGAGCTATGAATTCTTAAAACCTGCAATATAATATAGAATCCATCATTTCCTCAGGACTGCATTGCAAGAAAGCTCCACTCCTAAAAAAGGAGTAAAAGCACTTCTGAATGTCACAATCTACAAAGCAGACCTCCACGCAATCTCTTTATCAACAATGGCAGGAAGGAGTTCCTACCTCCTCTACCATGCATTATCACGAAAGACACTGATGACATTTGCTTTTTCTTTAAGGAACAGAAAGAATTGGAATAATCAGAATATAATTAATCTCCCCCCCACACACAATATGATCTAGAGCTCATTTCATCTGCAAGACCACTGGCACTTCTAAAGAAAATAGTTCTGCTGTAGTGTTCTACTAGTTTAGGCAACATCTGTGCCTCAACGTTTTTAGCTGGGTGTTAACAAAAGGGATGCTGCATTTGTAGACCTCTACATGTAGAATAGAGGATCCTTAGAACTTCACTTTGTTGACAGGAGGTCCCGTAGAAGAAAAAGCTATTTGGCAGACACCCCTCTACAACACTGATTAAAGCTGCATAGAGCGACACACACCGATCAGAAAAATTCAACATTGGTTTTGAATGTTAATCATTCAGGGCAAGGCGTGCGACAAGACCAGTTTAGACAGCACATAACCACAGAGGTTTCTTTCAGGCAGACACAAGCAGAACTTTTTTTTTCCCCTTTGCCACATGGCAACATCCCAATTTGCTCTGGTGATCCTGTAGCTGGCTTCACATGGGCGGCCGCCGATCCCAGCAGTGATCTCACCAAGATACTTGTTTTGCGCACCAGTGGGAAAAACAAGGAGGCGGAATAACAAAACAGCAGAACTAAATTGCTAACAGCAGTAAACAAGGAGGCAGATTTGCAAGGCTGAAAAAAAGTGTCTTGTATTACTCCACTTTGCAGTACGCACAAATTATAGCAATATACTATGCATTTCATTTTCATTTACAATGTCACCTGTTGTGCACAAACTCCTGCAGCATGTAAACAAAATCCACTATTTTATTATGCGATGAAGCCCACCACTGACTTCATTACATTACCCAATATAATATGATAGCTAAATCCCACTGGAAAAGGGCCTTCATAACAGGACTACATCTCTACTACACCACAGATCTCAATCTCCTCTCTCCAAACTTTACCATCCAGCTGAGAATCTAGAGGAATGGTGTCCCTCTACCAGAGCCCCCCCAGGACGAGAAGTTTCACAAGTCAGTAATAGAAGTACTACTCCCACAGGAAACCACAACTTGTTTCTCCATTTTACGAACACAACAAGTACACCAATTAGATCCAGGATTTGGCAGGATCCAACACTACTTGAGTTCGGCCACTAAACCGATAGACTAAGGAGAGAATTCAGCTTTTGTTCAGTTTCACCAATTCCTCACAAAAACTAATGTAAAGTTAACCAGGAGGACTTTCAGAGAGCTGGCTTTTTCACCTGGCATCAGAAAATGTTTTAACTAAACCAACTACATATGGTGGTGGTTCTTTTCTTTTACCTTTTCAGACAGACTTGAAAATCAAAGTTCATTTGCCTATTTAGAAGCTTGATCAGGGTTATTGATTCCAATGGTCTGGTCTCAAATGCACCAAGCATTACTATGCAAGTAAAGGGTCCAATCCTGTCCTCCTCTCATTTCATAATATCCAACTTGGATGTTAAAAAAAATCTCTATTTTAGCTGGGCTGGAGAGCTAAAAAGTACACAGAACAGGATATAAACCACTTCATAGAACAAAGCCGACCTGATTGGAGAGCTAAAATCATTAGAGTCATATCATTAGCGTTAAAAGTGTAAATGACAAATGCAGGTCCTATTTTCCTTGTTTGCTTTCACATTTTAATGTTGCATTTACAAAAATTTTCCTGTCATTTAATTTTGCAACCATTCCCAGATGCAGAGAAGTACTGGCACAGTTTATCACAAATTGGTCGCACAACAAACACTAACAGGTAGCAGCTGTTGGGAAGAGCAAATATTCAGCAAATTTTGAAGTGCATTTTAATATAATTGGATACTTAAACATGGGTGTGTAATACTTCTGTTTGCACCTGTACACATGCAAACACAGATGCGTCTATAGAGCAACAGTCAAGGGAAGACAACAGCAGCATATTTTAGGATCACTTTCACACAGATACTACAGGGCTTTATTTTTATTATTTGCAGTAAACAGTCCAGACAACTGCTCAATAAGCAACAACATTTATTTTAACAAAACAGTCCTGCAGAATCTTTATTTATAATTTGTTTTAGAAGAGCCCCATCAGAGAATGCAGGGTCTCCGCACACACACCTGCTGAAATGCTGACTCTGGATAGACTGAATAATGCATTATCTTAACAACCCAATTAGCAGCCCACACCTGACTCCAATGTGAAAAGGCTATCCCAGCCAATTTCTGTATAAATGCATTGCTGCGTTGTTCATTTTGGCAGGGACATGAACACATTTTTCCTTACTTATTGACATCTTTTCTACAGTCGTCTTTAAGTGTCTTTATCGCAGAATGAATGGGGCTGTTAGTTTCTCCGAGCTTATCAGGTGGATAAGAAAGCCCTATCTTCAGCAGCACACTTTCAAAGCAACTGAAAGATAAATTGTACCAGTGCACTGCTCAAGACAGGTTACAAAGTTCCGTTTTACTGTGAACGCTGAGGGACAGCATAATAAGACAAACCATTCTTCCATATGTTTTACAAAACCCTCACAGCATGTGGTCGTAGCTCAAAAGGTTTTAAAACTCAGGTTGGTACAAGCAATCACAGAACACCAGAAGGGCTCTAAACACCTTCCGAGGAGGAAGAGCATCTTACCTCAAAGACCTTCAGCAGGGTCTTCATGTAGAGCCTGCGGATGCCAAAGGAGACTCCGAAGATGGCGGGCACGATGATGAAAACCAGCAGCAGCGTGAACCACACAGTGAAAGAGATGCCAAGCAGCATGCACACCAGGTTGTCGAAGGGGAAGTAGAACCAGCCCATGTTGGCGTTGCTTGGGAGGAAGAGGAGGGATCTCGCCTCCCCACAGAAAATGGGGGAGAAAAAAAAAAAAGACTTCTTGCTTCGAGAGGTGAGCCCAGCCCTAGTGTTGCTCAAACCCTCTACCTCTTCAGTCTCCTCAGCCTGCACTGCAACAAGAGCTTCATCAAGAAGTCTGAAGAACTTATCTGCTTGTTCAAAAGTACAGCAGCCAGTCCCCCATTTAGACCTGCCCACCCAGCCACCCTCCCACGAATACCAGACAAGAAATACAGTGGCAGCCTCAAGGCAGTCCTTACTTTAAGAGAAAAACCTTCCCAAGGACACTGTCATGACTTTGTCTTCCTACCACAATAGACCAAATGAGCCGGGTTAGCTGTTCAGCATTGCTTCACTCTGAACAGCACATGTAGCTGCTTATGAAACACGACCTCAAATAACATCTGTTTTGGAGCAAATCCATAAGAGCTTAGCAAAGAGAAACTGCACAGAACAAGAGCAGCAGGACAAGAAACAGGTAGAAAAATGGTCTGGATAGAGGTCTACAGGACTTCAGAGGTAAGATGTTTGCTTTGAATGCCAAGAAAGCGAACGCTTATTAAAAGAACTTGATTTCAATCTAACAAGGTGGTTTCTCGAGTTCTTCTTAAGATTATCGAGAAGTCTGCTCCATCCGTGACTGCAGAGACAGTTTATTTCAGTCTTTCCGCAGGGGAAGATGAAAGCAGTTTCATCCTCACAAATTGCATCAACTCCAGACAGAACCAGCAAAGCCTGAAGAAGCAAGAGAACAAAAGGCAAAATTAGTCACAGGCAAAACAGAATCCCCTTACTCACACACAACACAAGTACAAGAAATATCCAAGTAATAAAAAGGGAGCCCAAGTACTCAATCACTCCCCTTCAGGCATTTTCAAGGGGACATCCTGCAGGGGGTTTCCCATTTCTTACTAATTGATGCTTTTATCCAAAGCAACTTAACATTTGCACCCATTTACATAGCTGGTTATTTACATTGGAACAATTCAGTTGCAGTACCTTCCTCAAGGGTACAACAGCAGTGTCTCACCTAGGATCTGAACTCACAACCTTCCATTTACAAGACCGGAAACCTAGCCACTACTCCAAAATGGTGCCTTATAAAGGGCGCTTCAAATATCCCAAGTGCCCTTGCCAGAACTCCACTATAAATTATTCTTTAGGGCACAAACACCACACACTTCCCAGCTTCGGCTTAGTGTGCAAGCATGCTGTGGTGCTTCTGGGAAGTGATGGAAATTGATACCACAATATGGGATCAGAAATATCTGTAAACTGATCAGGAGGAGGAACACAGCCCAGCCGCACTCCATGTGAAGAAGCACATAGCAAACAGGACTCAAACTGTAGAACAGCCTTTTGCATTGTTCATGGTGTGCTTAGTGAAGGCACAGTTTTATCAAAGTTCTTTCTAACAAGTTTGTTTGCTCTGTCAATAGTTCTTGTGACTGAATACTTCTGTGACCACTTTACAAAAAAAAAAGTCAATAGTATTGAACAGAAGTCCCTGCAACACATGATGTCAAATCCAGGTAAACACTCACCCAGAATGCTCTTTACAAACTATGGCAACTACAGTATAAAGCCGCATAAAATCATATAGAATAAATTGCATGTTTGCAAAACTTAGGATCAAAGCAAATGGTTCTCACCACTGAGGGTGTTAGCCAAGCAAAGTGCTGTTTTATCTAGTCTAAAACCAAGAATTAAATGGTACTCCATATGGAACACATTGCTCATGCTGTCAATCTAACATTTGCTAAACGTACAAGTTGTACAAAAAGACTATCAATTGAGTTGAATCACTATCACTTTTCGCCGATTACTGGGCCCTGTGCAGCACTTGTACGGATGTGCTCACAGAAACGATCCTGTTCACTGCAGCTGTGAATGAATGCCTACACCCTCAAAGGAAAAAAAAGAGTTCTAAACACTGCAGCAGATCATAAGGATGGTAAAAGATACTTCAACCAAAACATAACCTCCAGGACAACCTCTTACAATATCTTATTTTTACAGGGACAGACCACAGAATGTCTGCAGTCCTAGAGGACTCCAGAGTTCCTTATTACCTAGTCAAACTAATTATTTGCTGTATTGGACCAATTTAACCTCTCAGAGGGATCAGGCTATTGAAATGGCCGGCACAAGCTGCTGGAAATTAACTTATGAAAGACACTTTGGTGCATTCCTTGCTCAAAATAACACTCAGTAGGAACCTCGCTCTTTTTCAAGCAAATCACGCAAAAAGAAAACAAACCAAACTGCTTTTAACCACACTTCACGCCACGGAAAAACTTGATCTTAAAACGCACAAAGTTAAATAGCAACTAGACTATTATAACCAACTTGTACAACATGGAGTATCTGGGGACAGAGGCAAGCACACTAAGTACCGATCAACTCCAGACAATAAACTACTTTGTACTGCTTGATTCAACAACAATCCATGGGTCTGGGACTTTATCATTCACACAGGTCTGTAGTCACAGCCATTAGCCGATTAGGATGTTTTGGTCAAGTGGTGAGATCTCTCCACTACTGTCAGTTTCTCTCGACTCTCGGGTACCATTAAATAATAAACATGTTGAAGAGATCAAAGAGAGACAAGAAAATGGAAGTTCAGCTTTTTGAGGAAGAGTTGATAACTAAGTAGTTCCTTGCTCAATTCAAATGTAATGCTTGTTGTATTGCCGGTAGTTTAATGGCAATTCAGTGTGTTTTTAAGCATTCCAGTAGATCGGAGAGTGAAAGCACTGATGACTGTGAAGAATCGTTCGAATAATTTGCCAAAGTAATGTCAATTAAAACGCATTCTTAGTATGGGACAAAACCTGTTACATGGCAAAGGATTCTAGCCTTGTATTTACATTTATGTAATTAATTTCAGCGACAGGGAAAACAAAAAAAATGGTAAGTTATCAAAAATGATGATTTTTAAAGAATGGCTGTCTGGGATTACTCCCACAAAAAAATGCGAAGAATCTCTCGATTTTCAAAATGCGACGTTCATACCAAACGGGTCCCTGCAACCGCTAATCTGGACAGCTGTAATGCATTTTTGTATTTATCCGGATATTACAAACGACAACAGTTTGGCAGCTGGTATATCACTGCGTGTTTTTCAAGAAAATGAGCGTTACTCACAGTTCACATCTCGGTTCACGCATTTACGACCGGGTAAGTGGCCCAGGAATCCCGCACGCTGACACAATAAACATGAAATTGCCCACTGTTCTGACTTGATTGTTGTCGGGACGTAAACAATTAAGATTTAAACCGTGAGCTTTAACTCTCAGACGCGGTTGTTTCTCCTGCAGTATATCATGTGTCCACCTGAATCGTGATTTTACACGAATGACACATCATGCTTGAGCCACAATAAGATGCCTGAACACTCCGGCTACACGCTGTTTAATACACTTTCTCACACTAAAAGGCAGAAACAGCTCAGGTAAAACATCTCAATATTCCTGTTGAGGAAGCAAAAAACAACCCGATACCATATGATGACAGGTTTCCGCTTATTTCTGTTGGTATTTTTAGACACTGATAAATACCATACTATTTAGGTGCCCGTCCGATTAGGACACCGTCGCATACTGGAAATAAAATAACTGCTCGGTTGATTGTAACGGTATTTTCCAACAACTTACCCATTTTTCTGCGTTGTTAGTGTTTTTTTTTTACCCCCGTCGGCAGCGTGCCCTCCTTTTGTGCTTGATGACAAGGCCTCCCTCGCGCTACAGTGTAATCCCACAGCCCCGGCCCATGAGCGCGCTGCGGGTGCGCAAGAAATAACGAGGCGGGCCCCCGTCAGAGCGAAAGGGGCGTTTCCGTAGGACGCCACTCCTGCGTGCGCGCGTCTGAAGACGATCCCCGCCATTTTAGTTCTTCAGCGGAATTGCAGTGACCTCTAGCGGATATTTCTTCTACTGCAAGAAGACGCCTTTGCGGCTTGGGTTCTGGGTCTGGCAGTGTTGCGGCGAGCTTGGGGGGTCATTTGTGCTTTAGATGTTCTTTTCGAAGGAATTTTTTTTTCTAAAAAAAGGCGGCTGAAAATAGCTATTGAAACATTTCTTCCAACCTTTGTGACGCCAAATACGCGAAATCAATTTAACTGAAACAGAAAATGATTTAAACAACGCGCAGGGGTGTTAGTAGTTTTGACAGTTGCGAAGTAATAGTATTCGCATTGTAATATATTCGTATAAATGAATATCAAAGAAATAGTAAGTTTCGAGTAACGGAATTATTTGTAGTCATATTGCATACTACAAACCTGCATCACTGCAATGTTTCCCCAATGGGAGCTGTTAAATAACGACTTTCATATCACGCAGATATGTGTGATTAGACCACAGTTGGCATGGATACTACTATTTTGTCTGTATCAATTTTCTTACTATTATTATTTGAGGATGTGAGAACAATCAAGGTCTTTTTTTTAAATTCCTAAATGCAAATATTCCTGGTCTGCAAAAACGAAGAATTTCTGAAAGTTCCCAGCAAGAATCTATAAAGATCGATCCTGAAAATGTCTTCATGTTTTCAACATGTAACCTGCGATTTATATATGTGAATCGTGCGGTGCCTTTTGTACAGTATGTAAGGAAACGAGAGAGGTAACAGGCGAGACAGATTTGAACTCATCACGCCTTCCCCTTTAACAGCAGGAAGGAAACCGGAAGCAGGACCGAAGTTTGCGATTTGGCCGACAGATTGTGTGAAATCAACATCAGTTGCAGAGTCATTAAAAATTAAAAGAATCCGGTTGCAGAGAAAAACGATATATTAAAAGATCTGAGTTTTTGGAGACTGGATGATTCTCAACGGGGTAAGGTCAAAAGGTATAAGGATTATTAGTCATTTCTGTCTTGTTATTTGCGTATAACGTGCTCCTTGAGTGGGGGATTGTAACTACTAACAATCTTTAACCTACTGTAAACTTTATTTGGCAAACTCGAATCTTTCATAATGCCTATCCCTGAGTTACATCCGTTAACATTTTCACTGTTGTGTAAGAGTTACAGACGTATATGCTAGTTTTGAAGGAAGCTGTAGTGAATGTCTGACCTACTCCTAGTGTAGCAAGCATGTCTTAACCAGAAATAATGTCGATTCTCCGTAGGAAAACTAGACAATATTGAAATCTAAAAATTGGCAACAGATAGAATTGAAATCTAATTTATGGGAGTGAAATATTCAGTTTTTCACGTTCGGTAGGGCTTATTTGGTCGGTGGTAAAATTGGACTTCACTTTTATTTAAACACGAAGAAGTGTAGTTTCACTTAAATGCGTTATTAATTTAGCTCCACCTTTTCCCAGTCAGGTCATATTTTTGGCACGTACAAACTAACCACACGCACATACGGCCGCTAAACTATTTAACCACTGATTCTTTAAATAACGAGACCTGAACTAAAAGTAATTGAAATTGTGTCATTATTTATCAACTCTTCGAATTTGAGTGTTCGTTTAAAACAAGTACAGGTTGGTTTCCAAAACGTAGCGAGATTACATAAGAGAAACAGAATTGTCGTTTGCTATGTGTTGTTGTATTTTTACTTAAGTCAGAGTTTAATTAAATTTCCTTTGAAAATTAAAAGCTTTGCTTTTACTGAACTAGGAGAAGCCTCGAACCTTTGGAAAATCTCACATACTCCACTCTACGTTACTTTATCATGGGGTGTGCTCAAACTATATAATTTAACAAATAAAAACGGAAAATGTGCTTTGGGCTGTGTTGTTGTAAAAATGGTTTGTAAGTGGAGTGTAATAACAGCTAAGGGTCCTTTGCTTTTGATACGTAAGAGTGCTGTGGATATTATACTGTATGAAGAAATGGACAAATTAATCTCTTTGCGTGCTGTATGTTTGTTGTTTTTGGTATTACGGCACTGTGGTGACATGGCTTGTGATTAACCGGTCTTTGCTTGCAGTGGGTGTAGCAGTGTTGAAGCCCCAAGCCGAGTGACTCATGGTATCCCAGAAGACTGGAGGCTACACAACCTGACAGATCATGGCTGCCACAGAGGAACCCCCAGAGAAGTAAGACAATAAGCCCTCCTATTACTATTACCCATCAGGGGCTTGACTTTCCCACGTGGACGTGTGAGGAGTAAAGTCAAATCTGGTTACCTGGATCATGAGGTAGCAGAGTTTTTGATTCATGTAACGTAACTTGTGTGTAGCCATTCTTTTAAAGGTTGTTCTGAAAACAAATTCCTGTGACGCCCTGTAGATGCACACAAAAGAACCACAAGCCTATAGTAAAGAGCAGACGTCTCTGGGATCATTCGCAACAGTGGTTTTGCCTCTGAAAAACTGCAGAATATGTTTGTGCAGTAATAGACAATAGGGTTCTGACTGGTTGTCTGCAAAAGGCACATAGTATTCAGCCCCGTTTATACTGAAATGGCTGGGGGATGCTGTTTTAGAGCTGGCTGAAATTGAAGCTCTTTTCAAACAGAGGTGTGAACCTGCAACATACTGTATAAGTGTTAAATTGAATCAAAAGCACAAGCTAGGCGCTGTCTACGGGCAGTTTGTATGTTCTCCCAGTGTTCGCGTGGGTTTCCTCCAGGTGCTCCGGTTTCCTCCCACAGCCCAAAGACATACTGCTAGGTTAATTGGATTATGTAAAAAAAACTGGTACGAGTGTGTACTGTGTCTGGGTGGAGCGGTGGCTCTGTGGCTAAAGGATCTGCGCCTGTGGCTGGAAGGTTGCCGATTCGTATCCCGCAGCCGGCAGAGGAATCCTACTCCATTGGGCCCCTGAGCAAGGGTCTTAACCCCAACTGCTCCGGGGGCGCCGTATATGGCTGACCTTGTGCTCTGACCCCCACCTTCTTTCCCTGTCTGTGTGTCAAGTGCAAGTGCAAGAAATGATATATGGCCAGTAAAGTGATCTGATCTTGTATCTGCCCCGCAATGGGCTGGCGTCCCATCCTGCTTGTTGGGATAGGCTCCGACTCCCCCGCGACCCTGAATTGGATGAGCAAATTGTTAAGGATGATGGCAGCCACTCCGACAAGAAGCACAGTGTGTCGAAGAGCTGAAAGTACCCGCTATGAGGTTTGTGTTTTCGTTTAGGCTTAGCAGCAGGTGTTGTGAGTGACCGTGTGTCTGTTTCCGCCCGCGTGCCCGCGCGCCTGCAGGCACTGCTGGGTGTGCTTCGCCACGGAGCGCGAGGACCGCGCAGCCGAGTGGGTGAGCCCCTGCCGCTGCAAGGGCTGCACCAAGTGGATCCACCAGGCGTGTCTGCAGCGCTGGCTGGACGAGAAGCAGAAGGGCAACGGAGCTGGCAGCGTCAGCTGCCCGCAGTGCAGCACCGAGTACAAGATCGTCTTCCCCAAGCTGGGTATGGCCTCCTCTGCGGCGCTGCGCTAATCAACCAGGGGCTTCAGTTTAGATCTCTTTCAGAGGAGTGGGATAACGGGTACAGCCCTTTAATGTAAATTTTTACTGATGCATTCATGTTGTAGTGGGGTTTAGTTAAATAAACCAATACTCAAAATGTTCATATTATCTGGTTAGGTGTCCATTACATTTTCAGTGTTTTTAAGTGTATATTTCCTATTGCCAGTTCCCTTATTTCCATTCTTATACTGCAAATATAAACAGTAGATTTCTAGTGGGTTGAGTCTTCTTATGAAGCACCCCCTAGGAGCTAGCCACTGACTTTCTCCTCTGTCTGGCCCAGGCCCGCTGGTGTACTTCCTGCAGCAGGTGGACAGAGTCCTGTCCAGGGTCAGCCCTTTCGCTGCTGCTGGAGTGGTGGTGGGCACTGTGTATTGGTCAGCTGTCACCTACGGAGCGGTCACTGTCATGCAGGTACGCAGAGAAGTGGTAGGAGCTGTGGGTCGTGATTCCTGTGAATTAAGCTTTATGTAGTCTTCTGAGAGGCTGCTACATAAGGTGTTCTTATAACATTACCTGTGGGGCTATTGTTACAAAAGACATAAGGTACATTAGTATTCATATGTCAAATTATAGTACGTGTTGGGTTTAGAACAATGGTGAGTATTGTTGTTAGAGTTAAAAGTGGAGTAGAGCTAAGGTTAGGATTAGGGTTTGAGGTATTAGGAATATATATGTACAGTTGCAAGAAAAAGTTTGTGAACCCTTTGGAATTTTGCATTAATTACTCATAAAAATGTGGTCTGATCTTCAACTAAGTCACAATAATAGACGAACACAATCTGCTTAAATGAGTAACACACAAACAATTGTACCTCTTCTTGTCAATATTGAACACATCGTTTAAACATTCACAGTCCAGGCTGAAAAAAGTATGTGAACCCTTGTATTTAGTAGCGGGTAGAGCCTCCTTTAGCAGCAGTAACCTCCACCAAATGTTTCGTGTAGCTGCTGTTGAGATTTGCACAACGGTTAGGAGGAATTTTAGATCATTCCTCCTTACAAAACTGTTTCAGTTCATTGATATTTCTGGGATTGCATGTGTGAACAGGTCATGCTACAGCATTTCAATTGGGTTGAGGTCTGGACTCTGACTTGGCTATTCCAGAACATTAATTTTCTTCTGTTTAAAGCCATTCTGTTGTTGATTTACTCCCATGTTTCTGGTCATTGTCTTTCTGCATCACCCAACTTCTATTACGCTTGAGGTGACAGACCACTACCCTGACATTCTCCTGTAAAATTTCTTGATACAATTTTGAATTCATTGTTCCCTCTATGGTAGCAAGCTGTCCAGGTCCTGAGGCAGCAAAGCAGCCCCAAACCATGATCCTCCATACACCTTGCTTCACGGTTGGGATGAGGTTTTGGTGTTGGAGTGCCGTACTTTTTTTCCCTCCAAACATAGCATGCGCATTTCTGCCAAAGAGTTCAACTTTTGTCTCATCTGTCCACAGAACATTGTCCCAGAAGCGTTGTGGAACATCCAGGTGGTCTTTTGCAAACTTGAGACGTGCAGAAGTGTTTTTTTGGAGACCAGTGGTTTCCTCTGTGGTGTCGTTCCATTAACACCATTCTTGTTCAGTGTTTTTCTTATAGTGGACACATGACAGAGACTTTGGCAAGGTCAAGAGATTTCTGCAGGTCCTTTGCTGTTACACTGGGGTTCTTTTTCACCTCCTCCAGCATTGCACGCTGCAATCTTGCCGTGATCTTTGCAGGACACCCACGCCTAGGGAGAGTAGCAACAGTACTGAATTCCCTCCATTTGTACACAATTTGTCTTACTGTGGATTGATGAACACCCAGGCCTTTAGAAATGCTTTTGTAGCCTTTTCCAGCTTTATGCCTCTCTGTCTCTATCAGGTCCTCTGATAGTTCTTTTGATCAGGGCATGGTTCACATGAGCAGCTCTTTCTTGAGAAGAGCAGACTCTGTCAGTAACCAACCTGCGTGTGCCTTTTTTATAGAGTAGGGGATCTCCAACCCACACCTCCAATCT
The DNA here is from genome assembly GCF_059453375.1 of Lepisosteus platostomus. Taxonomy (NCBI): domain Eukaryota; kingdom Metazoa; phylum Chordata; class Actinopteri; order Semionotiformes; family Lepisosteidae; genus Lepisosteus; species Lepisosteus platostomus. Next base: position 6,857,647 of record NC_142613.1, read on the forward strand.
CATCTCATCTCATTGATTGGAACACCTGACTCCAATTAGCTTTTGGAGAAGTCATTAGCCTAGAGCTTCATGAACTTTTTCCAACCTAGGCTGTGAATGTTTAAACAATGTGTTCAGAACTGACGAGAAGAAGTACATTTGTTTGTTACCTATTTAAGCATATTGTGTTTGTCTATTATTGTGACTTACTGTAGTTGAAGATCAGATTAGTTGAAGATTTCTAGCAACTATATGTGTTTTGTCTTTTGGAAAAAAGGTGAAAACTGTTTAAGATGTTATGTTAACTTTAAGAAAACCTTTATACAACCTGCAGCATACGATTTAAACAACATTAAGCAGTTTTATCAAACTATTTCATACTGAAAAGCACACATAGTAATAGAAGTAATAGATAAGAGATCCTTACAGTATCTTCCCTGACTTCTCAAAAGTCACAGTTTGGGCCACTACTGTGTATACTTCTTACTAGTAAAAATCAGAATTAGTGGTGATGAGTCCCAAATACAGTTTTTTACATTTGGAGCCCGGTAGCATAAAAGCATGTGAGAGAGGAAGCACAAGAGTGAGGATGCTATTTTATTACAGCCAAGGGTATAGAGTGGCTGGTTAAGATAGCTCCTGGCTCTCGTGACGGCTGTCCAGGTGACTTCACTGACCCGATGGGAACTGTCCTGTCTTCTCTATGCCCGTCTGCCAGGTGGTGGGGCACAAGAAGGGCCTGGATGTCATGGAGAGGGCAGACCCGCTGTTCCTGCTCATGGGTCTGCCCACCATCCCAGTCATGCTGGTTCTGGGAAAGATGATCCGCTGGGAAGACTACGTGCTGCGGCTCTGGCAGAAACACTCCATCAAGCTTCAGCTGCTCAGCGGCATCATGCCAGGTGAGGTGCTGGAGAAGAGGAATGATTGCGACTTAAATGGAGTTTCATTTAGATGGCCCGTACAGTAGCGGTAGTGGGATTCATGTTCAAGTTCAGATCGGGAGCTTATAGTTCAACAGGATTTGAGCCCTGGGGCATCCTGACTGTACATTTCTGATGTGTGCCTGATTTATTTTGCCTGTCCAGGCATTGGGCGCCCAGCGCCCCGTGTACCCTTTGATGGAGGCTATCCAGGCGACCACCTCTCTGTGTCGCGCACCCTGTGTGGTGCCCTGGTCTTCCCTACCATTGCCAACCTGGCAGGCAGACTCATGTTCCGCAGGGTGCCCTCCAGTCTGCAGCGCACCATCCTGGTGAGTCGACACAAAAAGAGACAAGAAGCATTAAATTGGTTTGCATCCCTCTTCATCTCATTTTGATTTGTGCTTTTGTGCCGAGTAATTGATGTATTTACGCTGCCTACCCAGTTTCTCACAGCAAATAGGTGGTGATTGCGTTTTTCTCTGTGTCTATACAGTACATGACAATGATCTGAAGGTTTTTTTTTAACATGCACATAAAACCACAGAATTCTGACGTTCAGAATAAACTGAAGTGAAGTCTGTGCATCATTTTGATGACCATCCATGCGTCAACTTAATGACCACCTTTTTTTTAAACGGAACACAGTTTGAAACCAAAAAACATGTTGCACCTTCCAGAATAAAGCCCTTCGTATCATATTAATTTCTTTAGACCATAAAATACCAAGGAGAGTAAATGTGAGATCATCCTCATTATCAGGTAAATTGTTTCATGGACCAACAGGATATACTTCTTTTGCTCCTCTCAAAAGCATGCGTGCTTGGATGCATCTTTGTCTCCACTGTATGAATGTTGTACTGGTGAGATTTTCCCATATTAAGTAAGGCTTGTAAATAGCTAGACCATTGCTGGCCAGGTCTTGGTTATAATGCAGTAATAGCTTAAGAGCTGGACGCATTGACTACAAATTAAGGAAACGACTAGATAAAATCTGAAATTAGGTCCTAGTATGGGATGGACAGCAGAATCTGGGGAGATGCTTAAATTTTTACCTTTCAAGTGGCCAGATGGCTGATAGGATTCTTTTTTGATTGCATAGATACTTCCCTGCTGCGTTTGCACGTGGCCTGTAATCGTGATCGTTCCTCACCTTTGTTCCACGGTGTCCCGGCAGTTACTGTCTCTTGGCACTTTCAGGGTGGCATCGCCTTCGTCGTGATCAAGGGAGTCCTGAAGGTGTACTTCAAGCAACAGCAGTACCTCATGCAGGCCAACCGCCACATCCTGAACTACCCGGAGCGAGAGGATGGGGACGAGGCACATGAGGAGGAGGACAATGAGGACAGTGGAAACGAGTAGAGAGAACAGTCTCGACCCTCCAAACCCCACTCTCCTCTCCCCCTGCCTCCCCAGCGGTCCCCCTGCAGTCTGAGAACACAGTCCTGTAGAATACCAGTATTTATTATTAAACCACTCGACCGATTCCCTGCTGGATTGCTTTGATGTTTAAAGATGAAGATTGCTTGTGCAATCCCATATTTAAAATTAATTTTGAATGAAAGAGTGTCTGATAAAAGGATGACCCCGAAAAAGGTCGTTTTCCTTCCCAGGGCTCCTATCGCAACACATTTTTTGTTTAAAAATCAAATTACTCATCAGAAGAAAAAAAATTGTTGACCAGGGTTGTGGTCAAAACCATTTTCTTTTATCATGTAATTCTGTTGTGTTTACTGCATTAAACTTCACTTTTAAAATTTCTGAGAGCTTTCAGGTCATGTGCATTCATGGAGCAGGGTTTGCCTACTCCCCAATACTTTCAATGCAAAATGATTTCACATGTGCTGGGATTAAAAATAAGAGTTTGCATGTATTTTTAATGAAAAAAGTTGCTATCTACCTGTAATTGTTTGTTACCAAGTCAAGTTGTGTGTTTTTCTTAAGTATTAATATGTACATTAATTAGTACGGGTCTCAAACTGCTTTCCTTCGAGCAGCATCTTCTGGGTTTTGCTCCACCTAAGCTCAGTTACTTAATTAGTTTGTTTCATTACTTGGATATCTGTAATACTTTTATCCCAGCTCACAATGTTTAAAACAGAGATCGGCAGCCCTGGTCCTGGAGATCCTCTCTGTCCTCTGGTTTGTATCAGACTTTTAATGGAGTCAGTCAGCTGCTTAATTTGTAGGCGTTATTAAATGCACCGGCTCTCCAGGATCAACCTTGCAGATCTCTGCTTTTAAAGGAATTGTGCCTGGAGTGAATCTTGTACTATTATCTATTGGCTCAGAGAAAGAAAACACCTTTGTATTTGCCTGTCCAAGAAAATAAACTGAGATCCAACAAGCAAATAGCCAAAGAAAGAGAAAAAAAATGTTCTCAGACCTGGAAGAATTACAATAGAAAGCAATTCTGTTTTCTACGTGCTGGTGCACAGTGAAGCAAAGGTTATTGGGATTGTCTTCCCTGCAGGCTACACCTTAATATCCAAGTCTGACCACATTTTTGCACTGATTTGTGAAACACGAGCAGGGAGACGTGTTTGTATCATCTCCAAAGGTAGAGGAAAGCTCCTTGTTTTCTCTCAATGACGGCATAAGTTTGAGAGACAGCATTCATGTGTCATAATAATGGGTATCAAGGCACCTTATTGTACCTACATATAGAGCTGAGTAGCCCTTTAAAATGAAATGTAGAATAAAGGGGAGATAAGATATTCACCTCCAGGTGAATCCAGGTCTGGAATTGAACCCAGGCTCCTAGCCCTGCAAGGCAGCAATAGTGTGCCACTGCGGTAGAACCTTTAGTTCTCTAATCAATACAAACAATAAGCTGAAGACTTTAAACTTCAAAATGAAGCAGGAGACTTGGCTGAAGGCCAGCAAACAGAAATGAATACGAGAATCCAGGGGCAGGTCTCTGCCTTAGCTGCAAAAGCAACACCTGTCGGCACTGAGCTGTTGAAATAATGGTGGCTTTAATGTGAATAGCTCACAGTGGAGCTTTGTGGATCCTACAGTAAGAAAAGTACACGGGGGAATTAAAATCCCTTTACGTTCAATAGAATAAAAGCTTTTCTCATTACACTGTATAATCAAATCTGTCAATAATGAATTTAGCATTAAAAAATTGCTTTGCCATGATACAGTTTTAGACCAGGGGAAAAGACACACTTATGTGGGAGCTCTTGTTCAAACTGAGAATCCGAGTCGTGAACGGGGAGCTGACAGGCGTAAACCAGGAAACAAGATGATCAAAATTGCAGTGTGACATCAATACCTGCTAACCTGTTTCAAAGATGATCTGTCACAAGGCAGTGAATTCTGTCTTCATCTCTGTCAGTCCAAGCTGTGTGTTTTGGGACACTCTGGATCATAAATTATACAGAGAGTTCTTTTCAGAAGGCTGGTGTTTAAAAATCACAAACTTTGACATGGTGGTATAGTGGGTATTGCTGTCTCATAATGCTGGGGCCTTAGGTTCAGTTCCTGGTGTGCTACCTGTGTAGAGTTGGTATATCCTCCCCCCTGCTGACAGGAGTGTGTGCCTTGTGTTGGACTGTTCCATCCAGGGCGTATCCTGCCTTTTGCTCACTGCTTGCCAGGATGGGCTCCAGCTCCCCCCACACCCCTGTATTGGATAAAGACGGTTAGAAAATGGAGGGCTGTAAACTTTGAAGTAGAGCTTGCAATGAGACATTTAGAGTGTTGAATGTGTCAGTGATTTACTGGTGAATCTAAACTACCACAAGTCTTCCGCCTACACACTCTTTACAAAGAGGACGGCTGATTTAGACAGGAGCAAATACAAACATAATCTGGAACGTGAGATTATCGATAAAAACGTTCAATAAATCCGAGGAGACGTGCATCATTCCATGCTGGAATGGAATAAACCTTTACCTATTCCTTTGCAGCCTGCACATGTTGTTACAGCTACTGGACTTAAACTATTTGCCAAAGAAGTTGAAAAATATATATATTTTAAATTGATACAAGTAAATCGATCAAAGTATAGGAAGGCCCTTCCAGAACAATCCTTTTGAATTAGCTTGTACGAGACTTTCCTGAATGGACGCCTGCATTTGAAAAAAACACTTGCAAATAAATGTACTTAATATGGAAGAACAGACGTATTTGTTCAGGGGTGCAGTACTTCTACTTACCTGCAGAGGGCTCTCCTCGACAGGATTTGATCTAAGGGAGGAAGACAAAAGATGGACCACGTCTGCGACTGTTGACAAAAAGACATTCTAACTGGACCAAAAACGTGGCAACACATTTATAAAGAAATGAAAAGAACAACAACATGATACAGTTAATATTTGAAAAATTAAGAAAAGTACTTTTCAGTGCCTTGTTTTTCACTAACTCACGTTTAATCGCCTGAAATCAACCCATGCATAAAAACGAATTCTTCTAATATTATACTAGGATAATGTTATACAAGGATAAGTTATATAGTTATTAGTTTAGATAATATTATACAGGGATAAGTTAAATATTTATTCGTTTACATACACTGCTTTTTTAAAGCCTTCATTAATTGGAAATTCCAACCATCCATGGACAGCAGTCCAACACAGGGCAGACACAAAGTCTTAGAGAGTCAGTTTGACCAAAAACCCTTTCACCTACAGTACCAGTATGTTTTTGTACTGTGGGAGGAAACCCACACCAGTTAAGGGGGAACATGTAAACTCAAGAAAGACAGCACCCCAGGTCAGGAACTGAACCCAGGATTCCAGTACTGCAAGGCAGCAAATGTTAACCACCACGCCAACTTGATGTTCACCAGGAATTACAAGTAATTAATGTATTCATGAGCTTCAGCAATTTATTCCAACCCTACAATAATGTGTTCTACTATTGCATGACTTTGTTATTAATACAGCTAAGTGGTGCAACCAAGCTTGTCATTTATCAATCTTTAATTCACACTAATCAGAATAGTTAAAAACCTGTTCAAAACAACTGAAGGCCAACACAACAGCAATATAAAGAGCTATCTATCACGTTTACCAATCAAACTCACTCGTTGTTACATTCACATTGAGTGTTAACAAATACTTGATTTATTATTGCTGTCCTTAACACTGTTCAGAAATGCTTCCCTTGTGTGGGGTTCAAAAACAAATTACCAGAAGAAATCAGATAGTTAATCACAGACAGATTGGTTGAGGAACTGAATCTCTTCTGTCTTGAACAGAGATCTCAAGAGACTTGACACAATTATCAAAACCCTGAAACACTACAAGATAACTTCCTGCTCAGCAATCAAACAAAAGCCCTAGACCATAAAAGGAGTCATGAAAAAGTGGATATAGTACTGAAAATAGAAAGCATGCCCTTACCCAGAGAGTAGTGGGAGTGTTGAACAAACTCCCCAGCCCTGTTTTTAAATAATATTTTCATCAAGGCCAGATTTCCACTACAGCTACAAATAGAAATATGTCAATTGTATCAAAGCTAACACAGCATAACCAGTATATCATACCATCTGGCTTCTTTTGTTGTTGTTCAATTTCTTGCTGGCTGTGCATGTAAGAAGATATATTTTTGTTCAATTTGCTGCGCTAAGTGAGCTATTGTATCAAATCTCTGATATGAAAATTTGATCAACCCCCCCAGCCCCCACCTATTCACTAGCAGATTAATTGCACACCTCTCTGAGAAGTCCCCTAATGAAATTTTGATAATAATTCTTTTCAGAAGCTGTTTCTGTGTGGGCTGTTTGTTAACATGGCAAATAACAACCTCTGCAGGAGGAACTCACTGAACGTGAACAAAGGGATACGGAACGCAGGCATATTTGCTTTCACTTTGGCAAATTCCAAAGATAACAAACAACATAAAGGCTTAATCCAGCTTTTTGGGCAAATAACATATTTCAAAGAGAAAAAAAAGCATCAAGATATTTACAGTTCAGGATCAGTGAGGCCAGCCTGCTTGCTACTTTTTTGCTCTATTGAACAGAGTCAGGCTGCTCTGTCCACACTACACAAGCATGCAAATAAGTTCATCTTTGTTTTAGATTTCTGATATCAAAGGTGACTTATCTCCCATCTCTATGTACTCAAGTTATAATGGACAGTGTCTGAGCTACAAGTTGGTAGTACGGTCATCATACCGTATGTATCATAACAGTCTAATGTCTCTCTGTAAACGCTGATCTGGTTAAACATGAAAACTGCACAAACAATTCAGTTTCACCCTGTTTTCCAAAACAGGAGCACTTTAACAAAATTTGTGTGTTTTGTTACATAGCCTGTTTGGATTCGATTGTCATTATTGTTTATGCATACTGTATATCTTTGATAAGATAACTTTATTGGTCATACACAATTTCTGGTATTGTCTTCTCACATACCCCAACTTGCTCTCCATGAGACACACAGACAGGGAGAGAAGCTGGGGGTCAGAGTGCAGGGTCAGCCATTTATACGGCGCCCCTGGAGCAGTTGGGGTTAGGTGCCTTGCTCAGGGGCCCAGCAGAGTAAGATTCCTCTGCTGGCCGCAGGATACAAACCGGCAACCTTCCAGCCACAGGCGCAGATTCTTAGCCACAGAGCCACCCACAGCCCTTTGTTTGCTGTTGTGGTTGTCTGGCATTAACAGCAGTCGTTTCTCAAAGCTGCAAATAGAGAAAATGCAATGAGGAAGGATTTGAGGGTTTCCAGTAAGGGTATAGCTAATTTGTATGTATTTCCTGTGCTCCTTTAGATAAGAAGAGAGGTTTGCAGGTCTGAGTAGGTTTGTAGGACGTTATACAGTATTTGTGGGAATAAGCTTCATGAAAAATATCCTGACCAAAAAAACAACAGTGACTTGTACAGGAGACATGCAATAATGCAGTAAATGAAGCAAAAAAATGAATAAAATAGGTAAAAACATATGACACAAACTGTTACTTTAAAATCAAAATGTTCATCCACACCAAAGAAATTTCTAAATCTAATCCATCTTGTAGTAGCAAAACAAGCACTTCTATTCAGCAATACCGTTTTCTCTATTCCAGAAAACAAGTGGAAACACTTAATCTGGTATAAAGGGATCTGAGAAAAAAACTTTCATAAAATAAATCGATATTAAAACATGTTTCCAAGAAAACACATTCAAAATTTGGAAATTTAGACATTGACAATATAACAGATTTAAACAAAAAAAACAACAGCATTCAGCTGCTGAATTCTAATGCCTAGATTGGGAGGCTATATAGACAGTATTTGTCTTATTATTTGGAAGGAAAAAACACCACTTTTCAATAGCTTTGCCTTTTTGGATTTCTGTTTCCTCCTGAAGTTAAAAGTGACATCAACAGAAGCAAAATATTGGACATCTTCACAAGACAGAAAGAGGTCAGCTCTCTGAGCAGTGACAGTATATAATACAAAAATGTGCAAAAAGAACAAAAATGACATTTTTAAAAAGGCAGTGGGCTCTGGTAGAGCAGTTTTAATTGGTCTCCCAGAGACCAGCTACACTCAGGAAGTGAGTCTCTCTTCTCACAGTGAATGGTGGAGACTGGGTACTGGATACTGGACAGAAATGGGCTAACAAACAACACAACTGGCCTATTGACCACCCGGTAAGCCAATAATAGTCAGTTCTGGCACTGGAATCACATTAATATTGCATTGCCTCACACCGAAGCAACGAAGCACATGACTGGGTTGTGAAAACATGAAAAAACTGGAGAAATGTATTTTTTAAAGAGAAGATTCCACCCCTTTTTCTGCCCAGTTAAACCACTGATCTGTGATCCAGGGGAGTGTTGAGGCCTGAGGGAAGATTGTGATAGCATCAAAAAGCTTGCAATGTAATGCTGGGATAATCCATGCATAAGACAGTACTCCATGCAAACCAGAGAAATTCCCTGCTGGAGACAACCAGTCAAAGCCAATGCTGCATCGATTTCAGGAGTATTCAGGATCTGTACTCGTAGGTTGGTTTGTAGAGAAATCTCTTCCTTTCACCACCACCCTTAGTCCTATATATATATAGTCCTATATATATGAGATTGCATAACAGTCTGACTGATTCAACAAATACAAACAAGTGTTACAATTCTAACAAGGTTTCCGAGTGGCTCCTGTGCTACAACCTAGAGATAGCAGGTTCCGGTCATTGACTGGGACCTGAACTCCCCCAGTGAATGAGATTAACTGGTTTAATTAATGCCGAGACTGGATTTTTGTTAAAGATGATTTTTTACTTTAGGAGATGGAAACCCTTCAGGCTTTGCTTATATGCCCCAGCAGGGGCATGAAACACTCCAAGTTTGCACCTCCTGGATACAACATTGATGTGACTTGTTCTGTATAACTGCTTCTGGACAAGACCAAACCACACAGATGTCTGGTCTTTACACCACGGTAACTCAGGGATCAGGAACAGTCTTGTCTTGTGGAGTGCATGAATTCATGGCAAACTCAAAGATCTTCCAGATAAAAAATAGAAATCTTAAACCTACCTGCCAGACTGCATCCCCATCCATTCAGATGTTTATTTTTACTGATTCCAGATTCAGAACATCTCAGTGGAAGGATATTCTGTGGCACCACACTACTTTTTCCAACTCTAAAGGTTCCTTTATGTATATTCTGTAGTGGCCTGGACAGGTGGGTTTGTATTTACCTAATACTTCTTTGAAATTCTTAGATCGTAATTTGCTTTTGTGATCCATCGGTTAAAAAACTGTATTTGAAAAAATGTGGGAAATGTTAACAGGGTTCTTTATGTAGGGTTTCTTAATGAACGTGTCCTTTTGGACATTTTTTCTGCCACCATTTTTCTGTGTCATTGCCACCAGGAGTGAAAGGTCTCCCATTTTCATTCTTCTTATGTAATTTTAAAAGTTAATGTCAGGCCTGAGCTCAAATCAAGGCCAGGAGGGTGTTATGTACTGACCTTGAGAAGGAGTATGTACAGTGTCTTTATGCTGTGCTCACCATTCTGCGTGCTGTGACCAGATGTACAGTATATGGGATTTCGAAATGCTTTGAGAAAGAGAAAGCAGGCATTTTAATGTTACTAATGCAATATATTGACACGGTGTGGATTTCTTTAAATGTTAATATACTCATTTCTAAGCATTTTTGGGATAACAAAATTTATAAGCTCTCAAAAACTGATCAATTAAAACTGGAGAATTCATTCATTTTATGCCTCAGTCAGGCATATAAAAAAGAAAATCTGAAGAACATTTGGTCCATCAATAATTCCTACCTCTAATTCGTACGTGTGAAAAAAATATTAATGGTCTATGTGTCCCTTAAATTAATATATTTTCTGGAATTTCATTAATATTTTTCTACTTAGTATTCAAATACCCAGTGAATTACTATGAAATGAATAATAATATGTGTGAATCATAATGCACGTGAATTAACTACTAAACCATCTGAAGTAAAGGGTTAAATTTTAATCACATTGCATCAAAGCTTAAGTTACTTACTGCATTATTCCTTGTTTAAATGAATCTATGTTTACAATTTTCAAAATCCAAAATCAATATACTGTACACAGAACACTCCAAATGTATTTGGGACAGCAAATTCAAAGCTCTTATTTGTACTTTTCTGTCTGCTTTCGTAGCAGACAGTGCTTCCATACCTGCTGAGAGGTGCTTGTGCTTCTTATGTTTTTTGGGCAAAAATATACAGTCAATGCAAATTAGGAGCTTATCAATGGAAAAAGTGGAAAATCTTAGAGGAACCAAATCAATCTCCCAATATAAACTCAATTGAATAGCAGTTTACATGCTGTTCAATTTACAATCAAAACACCGCACGAATAAGCAACAGCTAAACGTGACTTCAACAAAGCATCTGAAAAAGCATAGGTTGACAATAATACAGCGCACATCCAGAGCACTGTACGATGTACAGTATGCAAATGTGACTGTTGGGAGAGGTGTGCCTCTGGCTATGCAGTACTCTGTGTGTTCTTAAACCCCACTTTTGCACATGGAAACAGCTAGCTTTAGGAGATATTGTACAGTACATTCCTTCTTTCTCAGTTTTGAGGACTTGAGTGCAGATTTTCAGGACCTGGAAAAGTAAAAGAAATTATTGAGGAAATGCCAAAAACATGAATGGTAGAAGATCCACATCTATAGCCAAATTAAATTTTTACTTGCTCAAATTAGTATACAAAACCCTAGACTAATAGTTACTAGTATGTAACTTGTTTATTCGCAAGAGTGAAATGACAGTAGATATGTCCTCACAGCTGTACTGTCAAAGATTATATAGATCTTGATTAATTCACCTGAGCTTTCTCTTTCTTCTCTCCTAGCTTATAAAATGGGGCAGAATGTTGTAATCAAAGATCATTTTAAAAATGAGCCTGTACTTTTTTTAAGATCCATTTTTTTCCAGGCTTTGAAGTTCAACAATAGCATTACAGTCACAGTGGTAAAAAAATGAAAGGCTTCAGAATCACACTAAATGGTTTGAGAAAAAAGAGACATTACATTGTCAGAGAAATAATGGAAGCTTTAATGGAAGGTTATTCTTGGATTATCAGGCCTATGTCCTATTTTTATCACTTTTATATGCAGTGAATTAAGATTTGGAGCATATCGATGGCAGGGCTCATAGTCCCTGACAATATCTTGCTTTTTTATCCTTTTTTATTTCTTTTAGAAACAACCTGAACCTCTGAAGGCCTAGTGTTGAACTGAGAGTAGGCAAACAGGTCAAATTTTCTGAGGCCTACTTGCCTTTGTAACCTTGACCACTATGTTCAACCCTCAGGAAGTCAAGTATGGCTCTGGCACCTTTACACATAAAAACACTGCTTCAGCATAGGTGTGACAAAGGTCCAGACTTTATTCACACTTTCTTCACAACAGCAAACAATGTTAAGAAACAAAAGCCTGTGCTCTTCTTCGAGCTTCTAACTGGATACCTGCACTACACTCTGTATAGCACAACCAGACAGCTTAACTGCTTACCAGCTCCATAACATGTAAATCTGTATCGTAAAATCTTCTAAAAATGCACACAGTTCCCAGTTCTGTCACTGAGTCACTTGCTCAGTCTCTCAGTCAGTTAGTCTCTTCCATCCCTCTCAACAGCTGGTGCAGTTCATATGACGGATGATATGCCCTCTGTCTTCAGCAGATGTTGATGCTACAGTTTTCAAAATGCGACTCCACCAATTGTCTTCTTCCAATTGATCAGGTGACTGAAGATGGCAGGTCATTCCCCACAGCTTTTTGGGAAATGTAGTTCAGACAAGAGTTGGCATCTTCTCTGAGCCTACCTCTCACACCAAGGCCTGGTGTCATTGCTTGTTGAACGGAGGAGAAATGAACCTGTACAGGGAAGTGAATGACAATGAATGAAATATCACATAGCAGGTTTTAGATTCATAGGAACACTTACTGTATGAAAGTCCACTCCATTTCTGCCTGTTTGCTAAAAAGCTTGGCCATGAAAGAGTATATTCTTTTCTTCGTAGGCTGCAATATTTGGAGTTCATAACAAACAATTTTCCTCAGCTGTCTGTAATTTGTAATTAAGCATGATGTCATTTTCTCACTTAAACATCATATATACTGTACATTATCTTCTTCTCTCCCTCTCATTCATCTGCTGCACCCCTCCTCCACCAGAGCTCTATCTCTGCAGCTGCCCCTTGGTCACTCCTCACTCTGCATGGTGGTCCCAGTCTCTTGTAGCCCGTTTTGTAGCCAGAAGGTTAACCCTCAGCCAAGCAAGTTAAGCCAAATTATTGTAACTTTAAATACTCAGTTAACTTTTTAATACACTTCATTGTGCTTTGGGCTGTTTGCTGTTCCTCGAACAGGAGTCATACAGCACATTGTGTACCTTAGGTAAAGCAAAGTAATAATAATTTAAAAATGGAGAAGAATTCAACATTTAAATTGACTTTCTGATGTTTCTACTGTTGTTACTATCACTACTGTTGCTAGTGTGCTGGTGATGTTCCCAACATTTAATACCACTTCAAAATGAAAACATATTGCTGTACAGAAAGTTTGTACTGTATGTCAGGTGTCTCAGGAATTTAACAAGCATACAGCATGGATTCGAATTTAGGATGAGCAGTTTGCATTAAAGGGTTTCTTTATGCCAGGAGACCATTAATGGAATAAAGATCCTGTGCATTTTAATTTCATTCATTTGCAGTTTCATTCGCACTTTAATTACAGAACCCACTAAGCAGCCCAGGCTAAGCTCCTCTCAGAACTCATTCTTATGTCATCTGCAACCAACACTGCACACACTCAAGAGTGGCTCTGCAACGATTCCAACAGCCCTTTGAAAGAACTTGAAACATCGCTTAAAGGAAACGCCATATTAATAAATGATCAGAACGGCGGGGCTCTGATCTTTTTTTTAGGAACTCTTTGAAAAACAAGGATAAATAATGCATAGCTTTCTCTGTGAATGGCAAACTGTGTGAGCAAATTCTTCATTGCTGACTGGGCAGAGATAGAGGGGTCATACCTCTGTGGAGTCACTTCCATATACATGAAGTTGATCTATCACCTATTTTTATAACATTAATCTCCATAGGATGCATTTCTTCACACAAACTATTGTACATTCTGAATGAAATACTATACTGTACCTCACAGTTCCAGAAAGGCTCATTCTCTGATGACTATTCAAGAAATATGCTGAGGAGGTTCTTTGGATCATAGAACTATGTGCAACTGAAAAGGGTGGACAAAAGTATTTATCTTCCACTGCTTTCTAACCTATTGTATATGTTAATTCTCTCTTAAATCCTGAAAATGAATTAAGTTAACTGCATTCCACTCACAAATTCTATACTTCTCCTTTTCTACAGCAGTTTCTCCACTGGCATGTTACACTCTGTATTTTTTTCTCTTTTTTCTCTTTTCTGCCAGGTCTAAGACTGGTGTAACTTTCATAGATCCCCTGCCATGTGTACACAAACAAATCCTCAGAGTCCAGGCTTGATTAGTTCCAGTCAGAGGAGGGTAAGACTTGAAGTCAAAGCCTACGATCTCCAGATATCTAGTTCTAATGACCCAATCTTCTGCCAGGAGCAGATCTTTTAAAGAAACATTAGTTATCATAAATACCTCCTCTGTCTCCTAATGCTCCTGATGAGGCATATGTTTATGTCCTCAGTACTAAAACCAATAAATACTGAATGTAGAAAGTAACATAATGGATCAAGATGAATAAACTCCAATGTGAAAAGTTCAGCCCTAGGGAGAATATTCTGTAAATATGGACTTGCTTGACTAAGAAGAAATATCAAGAGGTGAAAAACGTGGAAATGGTAACAAAGACATCACATTTACTGCATTATATATAAAAAAGAAACGCCTTCTCTGGTAAGCATGGGGCATTTTACTTACCTCTCCTTTCAGCTGCAGGTGAGGCGCGGCAGTAGTTTTCTTTGGTATGACGACTCAGTAAAAAAATGGACAAACGAGACACAATGGGGTGATAGAAAAAAAGCAGAAATGTTTTCAAATGTATGCAGGTCATTGCACTTTCCATTCTTGATCGCTATTTCTATATTAACTCTAAAACGTTCTTACTGATGTCTGTCAGCCTGCATCTAAAGGTTTTAGCAAAGCCCTGCCCACATCACCAACATAGCCTAAGGCCACAACAAGCAACATGCTTAGATAAGATAAGATCACTTTATTAGCCATATACTGTACAACTTCTTGCATTAGGAATTCATCTTTTCACACACCCCAGCTTGCTCTCCATGAGACACACAGACAGGGAGAGAAGCTTGGGGTCAGAGCACAGGGTCAGCCATTGTACAGCACCCCTAGAGCAGTTGGGGTTAAGGGCCTTGCTCAGGGGCCCAACGGAGTAGGATTCCTCTGCCAGCTGCGGGACTAGAACCGGCAACCTTCCAGCCATGGGTGAAGATCCTTAGCCACAGATCCACTGCTCTGCCCCTTACTTAGAAAGTAAAAAATGAACTTTCATTCATTGGATGCCTGTGTCGCCAGTGGCTCATTTCCCTTAATACAAGGCTGCTGTGAGTCCTTCCCAATGTGAAGGGTCTTTCACTAGGCCAAAAACAGTATTCATTCCATCTTCAACGTGATCTTCTGGGCCTCAGTCAGCCACAGCTTGTTCTCATATTATGAGCAAGACATAGAAGACATCTAGAACCAAGCAGCATGAGGCGGATCACACAGTGTAAAACATAAAGTACAGCAGGCACGCAATACCAGGGAGGCTCAAAAGCTAATATTGACAGAACAGTGGTGTCCACTTAACCCCTGTTCCCTCTACAAAGGCTTTTCTAAATAACAGTCTTGTCTCCCTGAATGTCTAATTCAAGAAGGGTCTAGCAGAAAGTTCTTTTTTTCTCCAGCAGCCACAAGAGGCAGAATCAATTTCAGGGCTGGGGGGATGAGATTAAGCTTTATTGTGCCAAAGAGCTGTATTTGAAATAGCATCAAATAGAGGCATTCGTGTGAGCTGGCCGGCTAAAATAGAGCTCTTTAGTTTCATTGACTCCATTCATAAGGTTCAGACCACAGTGTTTTTTATACAGTAATTTTAAATCCAGGTTGAATTTGCTTAGAACGTTAGAATCAATCAGAGATTAAAGGTTCTTTGTCCTGCTGGTATTTGTCTCATAGTAGCACATTGCCCAGGGGTAGGCTGTAATTGTTTTCTGGATGACCACACTGTTTTAGTTCTTTGTGTAATAGTGCTCTATAGTGTATTACACTACAAGTGTAATACAAAACTGATGTTCTTTGCACCAAATTACATTTGGTAGACTATAGTCTACTTGTTACCCATCACTGCTCTAGACTGAAGCCCTAAATTCTATGCAAGTTAGCCGGTCAGGTTACAGACAGGCAGATTCACACCTGCGTCTATTCATTTAATGAAAGGTATATGAAAGATTTATGATCTTGGCACTTGCCAAGTCATGAATACAAAAACAGACTAAACAAGCAAGGAGATCAGTTACTGGCAGCAATTATCACTGGTGATTAGGGCAGCTTTTATTCTGTGCAGCTTTCACACAGAATAAAATAGTCTTGGAACATTCACCAACAGACATAGGGGCACTCCAGCACGAGAATGAATACAACTGCAGTAAGGTATAATGCATGTTAATTACCTGTTGAAAGCTAAGCTGGGCAACAGTATTACTGGCTGCTGTCAGCCTTGTAAAGTGCCTTTGAATTTAATGTTCAGCCAAACTGAGTTGCAATTGGTCAAGGGTCACAGACATAGGTGGTTTAGCTTCCCTGAGGGATTACCTGGAAAAGCTCAGCTAACAAACTTACCTCAGTCCCCTTCAGAAAATGGTTCTATAATATTGGTGGCTGTCATTGAGGTGATTGAATTAATCTGCCTGTATTTTTTATTTTAGGATGAAATTCATATCTAAAGTATCACAGAAGCCTTTCAGTTCAGTTGTAAAACATAAACCCTATACAAATAGAATCTCAAATATCAGTATACAGTACAATAGTTCAGCTCAAATTCGAGAAATACAATTTCACAAATGCCCAGTTCTGTGATCTAAATATATTCTGAAATCTCCTTTAGCCAGTAAAAAGAGTATTGTGTATTTTGTTGTTAGAGCCCATAATTTCAGTTCAGCATTTCCATGCCCATAAGGCGTTTGATGGATAGTACAACAAAACAATTTGTATGGTCCAGGTAACTCTCTGGTCATTGTTCATGCAGCCCATGTTGAATAACTCAAGGGAACTGCCACCAACGTCCTTCATACTCTCGTCCAGGAAAAATAATAAAAACAGTCATTGTGCTGCATTAGCAGGGGGTAGACAAAGCCCCACATGTCACACAAAATGACCTTTTGGAAGGTCCTAGTATAAAAAAAATGGATGATGATCTCTCACCCAGGAGATCTTGGGTTCAAATCTGGACTTTCTCACACATCTGCCAGTTGAGGCAGAGATGATTTCTCAGAACAGAATGCCTGCATGTTCAAGCAAAAAATTTTAAGATATTCAGTTGTTTATGATAAAGGATTTTTTTTTGCCTTTCTTGAGGTTTTTGAAAACGTCTGGTCTTCAGGGACCTCATATTGCACTGGTAATGTAAGGATAGCAGAACTATACTGGATGGCTTTAAAATTCTGCTTCATCCTTGCTTCTCACTGACTCATCTGCAGCTTTCACACAGAATAAAATAGTATTTGTGCCTCACTGGAACACTCATTCCGGACACGCAGTTTCCACATTATTCAGCAAAGGCGACGTGATCTGGAATGGGGAGTGTGAGAGATACACTTCTGACACTGATGCTAGCATGAGGATGTGCCTCAGTGTTTGGGTCGTTTTCCTTGGGTCTAGTCTCTTGTTTGGTACCTAGAGTTGTTATGCAACTCGTCCTGAATTATTAACTGCAATTCCTCAGTTATCTTTTTTAATAACGCAAGAGTTAAACCAGTATTTGCTTCTGAGATTTAAACAATGACACCTCAAGGGAATTTTCAGTTATCGGTATTTTTCATTTTTTTCATTTCTTCTTATAGTTATTTATGCCAGCTGTGACCAAGACTGAGGATGGAGTATTCCACAGCTCAGTTAATAGCAAAGCTGAGTGCGGGCTACATAGAGTATGGTTCTCTTCCAAGCCATTTGTCTCCATAGAAATTTAGTTTCCAAACTATTTGTGCCCAAATTCACCTCATCCCTCTGACTCAGGAAATGTCAATACTTGATCTGTCCTAGTTCTTCCTGGAGTATGAACTAAATCCTTAAGGATCTGTACCAAGATGGAAATTCACTCAGAACAAATTATTGAATTGTGGTATACCAGAAGGATACTATTCTCCCCAGTATCTCAGAACTGTGAACCAGTGTAAATACCCCCTCTTACAATCTTGCGGATAAATAACTAATTACACCTCGCGTCAGCTTGGTGTCAAATATGCAGAAGACCCTGACCACATCCATATCCATTTTTTGGTTTTATGCTTCTCCCATTGCTCCCTCTCAAGTTGAATACAGTGATATATTACACTTAATATTTTCCATTTAAACATCGTGATGTCAGTTTCATATGATCTAATTGAGACAATCTTTCATGTTCTCTGCATGTGCCTCTAACGGAGATCTCACATCACCTGCCTTTTCGTTTTATTAGGATACTCTGCTGAGTCTTAGTGGCTCCCTGTTTCTGTGGCTGCTTAAATTTTCATCATCCACTTCACCTGTAGGTTTTTCTTGCTTAAAAAAATCTAAATGCTGATAGAAAGGTAATGATTTTTGGAAGTACTCAGATTGATAGGCTTTGGAGCACTAGCACAAAAAAATTTTCTCCCTGGCAGTCTTCAAGATAAGCAACGTTCCAAAGTTTTTTTAACTTCAAAAGTTAATCCTGTGGAAATAGCTTACATGGTCAAATATCTAAGGTGGAAATGGAAATCAGAAACTTGCACATGCAAATGATATAAAGGACTACAGAGTGAATAATAAATCATGATAATAAATGGGTATTTCTGTAAGTGTGGTATCTTCAGGGAACAATATACAAATCACTTAAATGTTTTTTTCTTTTGTGGCAAATTGTTGTCAAAGCTTAAACATAGAGGTTAAAGAATTAAATTTTGTCTTATCATGAAAAAGTTGTTTACCAGTAACATAATTAATTAGGCAAACAGGACTGAAGAGGTCAAATGCAAAACTGCAGGTCTCATTAAATAAAACTACCACATTACAATTTTATAAGTGTGGTATGACTTGCTATTCAATTATACCAACAGTACAATATCAATAAGAGAGAGTCAAAGAAGCACATATAATATTTATGAGTATTAGCAACTCTAGAGATAAAATGATCTTGACTAAAAAAAGCACAATTCAAAAACCTCTGACTGTCACACCCCTCAAAAAAACTCAAAAAGAAATCCCTGTGAAAATTCAACTCAGAAGGATAAAGGATTTGGCTGGGAAGGGAAATTTAAGCTGGTTTGGCCCAGATGGGTTTAACTTCAAACATTGAAATAGCAAGAGATGTTTACAGTATCTAGACACTGAATATATTAATGTAATATATTAATGTGACACACCTGAAGAAGGCTCCACAGCCGAAATGTTGTGTTTCTTTTTTCTCTTTTCAGCATGGAATAAACCTTTACTTATTCCTCATTTTAACAGGCCAGATCTACCTACACATTTTAAAAAAGAAAAACATCCATACTATAACAAACATTATTAGACTAAAACCGTTAACAAAACACAACGAACACAATGTTTTTAAGTGGACTACATATATATTTAAGTGCAACATTTATAGAAATAAACAACGCAATCGTACAAGTCGAAGCATTTGACAATACAAAACAAAACTTCTTTTCAAAACAGTAAGAACATTATCAAACAATTATTGTCTTTAGAGAGTCTATATCCCAGTTTTAATGGAATTTGTTTGTATGGGTAGTTTTTCTTCAGGGAAAATTAAATGCTGAATCCACTGGGCTTTTTTCTAGGCAATGCAAAAAAGTGAAAATGCACTTTGAAGGAATTCACAGAAAGACGAACATATAATCTAACGTGACAATGCTGTGTTCATCACAAACAAAAATGGACTAGACTTTGCTGCATTTATTTTCTGAAAATGAATGACACCCTCTGATAATGCCAGAAACTATGTGTAAATAGTACAAACGGTATAGGAGGAACAACATAGGCTTTCAAACAAGCTAACCATAAGCACATGCCTGAATAATTACACGTCTTGACAAATACAGGCCTTATACAGTATATAGGCCTGGTTACCCATCAATAATATGAAGAACTTGGAATATTAACGCTGTGCAAAGCTTAGACGTGTACACGTCACTGAAGTGGGTGTTTGAAGCACACTACAATGGCAAAAGTGTAGGTCAATGCAGCTACTGGCAATAGGTAACTAAAACTGCTCGTGCCCCTTCTACATATTGCAACAGTTGTACAGTCCATTTGTTTCCATACAAGAACAACAAACAACAGACACATCCTGTTCCCTGCTTTAAACATTTAGCAATAGGGACAGACTTGCAGATAGTTTATACCTTTAGCTTTGCCATTGATTCTAACAATCCAAATCACTTTTTAGAGAGATTAAATCAATGTGTCAGCTCATAGACCTGTTCTCTCTTTAATCCAATGGCACAATCTACCTGGTGGATTCTGAAACAAGGCTATAAGAATAAAGTTCTTCTGAGGCTATTTGAAAAGCATGCAGGAGTTTCACTGAGTTGAATGTTAATGCCCTGGGTTTTGTATCTCCGGCAGAAATGTGTTAAGAACACAAAACACATTTTCTCTTCTTGGTTAAAATCGCAGCAAAAAACGCAATATAGGCATCTTTGAAAGTATGTTTTGATATGAAGAACAGGACTTGAAATTTTGCTGAAATTCTTTTCAGTACCTCTCCTTCAGGAGGCTTAAAGTGCTGGCAATGGCACGCAGCTACCGCTTTGGTTCATGAGTAATTTTTCAAAATATTCAAATTTCTTTGAGAGATATTCTCTGTAAAATCATTCTATATCCAGAGATCTAATCTATGCTATCATCAGAAGAGCTGTAAATGAGCGTTTGGATTAATGGAGTTTTCTATTTATTTAAATACAACACCACCTTTGCGTAGCGGACTGTCATTATTTTAAGTTTTAATTCTTTATCCACTAATCTAATGGATACCACTACTTAACACCCTAATGCTTGGAATGTGTATGAAAACGAAAGACCCTGTTCTGCAAAATAAATGTTTCACTCCATAAAGGACATTTCAGAGAAATCCAAAGAGAAAGCTATATTTACCAGAAAATACATCATAATAAATAAAACTGAAACAGAGGTGGGTTTGATCCCAAAATTCAAAGACAAGGATTAAGCTACATAATAGATTTTTTTATCTACTCAGCTGCTGGACTAACAAGGACTAACTTCACTACTTTTACAGAGTTATAATCAGTTCAGTTAAAGATAACACAAAGTCCTGCATTGGGAAAAACTAGGATGTCCACTTGTTGAGAAGGTTTATGAATGGGGTGCAATATTCCAGTCCTCCAGAGCTACTGGATCTCCTTCTTTGCATTCCTCCTCAGTTCTGAAGAACAAACAACTTAGTTTAAGTGATGTACAGTATCTATTTTAGGTCTTAAGCCATGGCTGAATTCATAATCCCATTAAAAAAACTTCAGCACTTTGGGGTCCACAGTTTAGCACCACTGACTTGACCATAGTCCTGAATGACAGCCAATCTGCTGACACGGGCCCTCTGTAACCCCCGGCAACCTCTTTCTGTCTGAGCTGCTCTCTCCTTGTACCAAAGGGCACTGCTAGGTGGTGATGCTGAGAGAGCCGTTGCGAAGGGAGGACATCTTGGTAGCATCAGTGCTGACAGTGGAGAGTGGGAAGCTCTCATAGCTCTCCGGCGCACCACCACAGCGGCAGCGGTACAGCGAGGCCTTCAGCTCCTTCTGGAAGTTGCTGTTCAGGAAGCCATAGATGATGGGATTGACACAAGTCGATGCCATGGCTATGAGGTGGCAGGCAGAGAAGATGGCGTTGTGGCAGGCAGGGATGGCATCGTGGTTCCAGTCGAACAGCGTGTTGAAGACGTAGAGAGGCAGCCAGCAGAGGGCGAAAGCGGCCACGATGGCGGCCAGCATCCCATTGACCCTCTGGATGTTTTTATCCTTCTTGCGCCTGGCCTCCCGCGTGCGCTCCACCATCTCCCTCCTCCGCCGGAGCCGCAGGAAAATGCGCAGGTAGCAGATGAGGATCAGGAAGAGGGGGAGGCAGTACTGAAAGAGAAGGAGGGAGGTAGTGTAGGCCAGGCGCTGGCTCTCTGTGGGCCAGCGCTCCATACAGACAACTTGGTCAGCAAAGGGGTTGAAGGGCAGGCTGAGGTTTTGGAAGGGATGGTTGGTGAGGACACTGAAGGCTAGGAAGGGCAGGGAGATGAAGCAGGCCACCATCCAGGTGACAGCCACCGCTAGATAGGAGTGCCCCACCACCGGTTTCCAGCCTGTGGGGTGAATGATGAGCTGATGCCGCTCCAGTGCGATCAGGACCAGAGAGAGGATAGAGACAGTGACTGACATGCACTGGATAAAAGGTGTGACCTTGCACAGGGCCTCCCCGAAGATCCAGTGGTCCATCAGGGTGTAGATAGCCGTGACAGGCAGGCACACGATGCACACTAGTATGTCGGAGCAGGAGAGGTTAGCAATGAAAATGTTGGTGACGTTCCTCATCTCCTTCTGTCGTGAGATGACGAACACCAGGCAGGTGTTGCCAATCAGCCCTACGGCAATGACCGTGCTGTAGGCCACAATGAGGAAGGTGGTTCCCCCCACTGAGTTGCTGCATGGCCTGGATTCATTCCACAACAGGTCCCTCCACCAAGCCTTGCTACCATTTAGATAGGTCAGGTCCTGGCCCTCCTCCATGCCTCTGCAGGAAGCTGGGATGTCTTGTAGATGCACAAGCGGATGTCTGTGGGTGAAGGATCCAGAGGTGGGTAGGTGGTCTATCTTTTTATTTTCTTCTTGATTCCAACTCTTTGCACATGATCTCATGGATTAGTATGTCTGTAAGAGAAACAGCACGAAATGTTTAGATGAGGTGCACAGGGATTAAATCGGATGCTCATTTTCTTTCTTTCCCCAGATCCAATGTCTTTTTGTGTGTTATAGTTTGTGCTGTAATACAGGCAATCTTAGCTAGAACTAAGATTTATTGCAGCAGTACGTTTGTTTTAGCATCTGCAGCACACTTTAGTCTCTGAGGCGATGCATCATGGTTGTTAAAAGTACAAGATGAGTCATATTGTGCAAGATTCTTAATCTAATAACACTTCCTCCAGATGCAAGTGGTGACAGTTACACATAAAACACTAAAAAAATCAAGGGTGCATTCTCAGTTGTCCTGAATAAATCTATAACAATTTCCTCTTTAAATCAACTGCAATTTTTGTTACATCCACTTTGGAGTCACCGATAAATTGTGTGTTCTGCGACTCACAAACAGGCAGTGTGAGCCAGATGAGAAGCAATGTTCAGAGTTTGTTTGAAGGTAGACTGGCGTGATGGTGCTCAGAATGGGATGAAAGCAGGAACTTCTGTATATTTATTAAAATTATGGTCGATTACACTCAAGGGTGTAAAATAAAGCAAATGCGATATAGAATGTGAAAATAATCATGCAAGGAAATGTTAGAGATATAGATAACGATAATTAATGTTTAGTTATAAGATAGACCTTCAATTAGCAGCCAAACGAAAGATCTAGCTTTCATTAACAAAACTGTGCCCACAGGGAACCAGGATGTGTAACCGCAAACTGTGATAAAACCACCATCTCTGATCTACTTTATCCAAAAAGACATCAAACAAAATGGAATACAGTTCTGAGATGATGATGATACCCATCGGGGAGAGAATCTGAGGATCAATAGGTAGATTCATAGGAAAAATAAATAAACTGTGATAATCAATCTCTGATTCCTCGATCACGTGTTTCAAAATTATTCAGAGTGGAGACTGATGAATCTAATGCTACCACCTTTGTGAACTTGCTATATCCAGGAGTATCCTGGACCTCAACAGTCCTTACTGCGGGCTATAGGGATCATTACTCTCTCTCTCCTGCCATCGATATTTACTGAATCAGCTACTCCGGCTCCCACAGGTTGGGATTTCATTCCGTTTCCCTGCTCTCTTTTCTCTACCGCATGCAAAGCAACACGGAGAACCAGGAGAAGCTCCTTGACCTCCATACCGACTTTCTACAGATTCAGCCTGCAAAGCGAACAGGGCAAAATGCGATTTCCAAATAGGAAAAAGAGTGGAAAAACGAGCAGGCGAATTTTATACACAGCGCCGGAAAATACAATAATCCGAAGGTTTGTAAAGAGAGCTTTTTATCCACATCTGACAGTCTTCCTCTCCCTCGCCTAAAAATGACTAAGTGGCTAGAAATTACTTCTCATTAAAATGCGGTGCAGAAGAAAGGCTGTCAGTTTGAAGATGAGACTGATTGTCTGGGCTCAATAGAGCTCCATCCCGAAGAACGCCGAGAGCTCTCAGAGGATTTTTTCCTGTGATTTGTTTGACGTTTGATGGGGTTTACAAGGATTTCTGTCTGCGTGACTTTCATGGTAACATTCTTTTGAAGGTCTTCAAGATACTTTTGCCAGTGTTTTACAAACACATCCTTTAAATGCTTATCACTACACTGCCTTTTCCATAATCAGTGTTTTGCATCTGTATGTTTAATTAGCCATCTGCATTATTTTTCACACATGACAGCACCAGACAGAATTTATAATCCTCTCCATATCCATTTATTTTACCAGAGAGGAATCTGATCAAAATGACGGCCACTGCCACTGTTTAAAATAATAATTGTGATCGTCTCTCTGGAATTACTGAATAATAGACAGTGTCCTTGAAATCCCAGATAAGCGATGATTAGTGGTCGCATGTTGAGCAGTTATTAAGATACTGTCCGTCTCTCTCTGAGCAGGTGAGCTGCAATACTGTCACTCATTATTACTGAAGTTAATTTGCTTTTGTGTCAGCATTGGGACTGGTATGTAAAAGAGTAATTCAACAGTGCTGAGGGGCCCAAGACAATAACTGGTTCTGATAACAGGAAGAAAAGAGTTCATCAGTATCCATTCTTTTGAAACACAAAATCGAGAAATAGTTAACACGGTTTATTTTTTTGCCTATAAATTCACCTTCCAAATTGATTCTAAATCTCTCTCCCCAATGGGTATCTTCATCACCACAGAACTGAATTCCATTTTTTTTATTAAAGTAAGAAAAGAAAAGACTCACTTTGTTCATTCTTCCCCAATATGCAACACATCTGAAGCAAACTGTGTATAAAGCAAAACACATTCAATGTCTTGGTGGTAATGTGGACAGATTTTAGCATATAATGACCAAAAATAAGTGGCCATCAGTATAGTAGTCTGACACACATACAGTTTGTCTTCATTAGCATTCAGTCTCCATAGTGCTTTTTGTCCTGGCTATTATTTTAATTATTCTAAATAATGGAGAAATTCTGGTCCATGTAGACCACTCTTCTAAAATCCTATAACAATACAGATGATCATGTAGTTTAGTTATAATTACTGTCTCTATAACTTTACATGTACTAGCATAGGGCTTATAAATCTGTAATTAGTTGTTTCAGTTCTTCCACCCTTTGGGAATAAGGGTGCCACAAAAGCAATCTTCCAGTTAATGGGTATCATCCCCTGTCTTCAGTGACATTAAAAGTGTTTTCTTAATGGTCTATTAATAAAATCCCTAATTTTTCTAAGTACAATTAGTAAATACCTTGAGGCCCTATAGACTTGTTTATCTTAATTGTTTCTAAAACCTGTAAGACTTCTGCCTCTTTGGCACTAATGCTATTTAATATAGAAGTAATACTTTCCGGAGGCATGTGGCCATTTTGATGCTTATTTAACAACTGAGTAAAATATTGATTCAGTTCTTATTGATTCAATTTTTATCGTTTTAGCATCTATTGCAACATTCTTTTTTGTTTTTCTTGGACTACTTTCAGGCTCCTCCTTAACCTCATCTGTCCCCTAGCTCTGTCTGCATCTCTGGAGACAAGCAGAGTCCCACCCCAGAGCTCTGTTTATGCTTGGAATCTTAATTATGTTCTGTCAGTCTGAGCAAACACACACAAACGGCATCAACAGTGCAGTAAACACATGAGACCGGTAAAGGTCACATGTTCGAACGCTGGTCATTGGCCTCACTTACAGGGGAACAAAATACCAGTTCACATTACAAAGCACGTTGCACAAGAATACATGGAAGACTCTGAAGAAGGCTTCATTTCTTGTGATCTCCCAAAACCAAGCTCATTGAGGTCTGACCTCACTGTTGCACTTTGTCTCTCTGAAAAGTTCAAAAACAGGGAGTTGATGTTTCCACAACCAGCATTTCAATTATACTCTCAAGGCAGGATGCTTGCATGGAGACATATGTCAAAATCAGAACCATAAGCTTGAGAAATATCCTTGAAGAGTCTTGTTTTGAGCCAGCTGGTTGCAATTATGAATGGTCCTCTGTTCCCAGTAAGGCTTTTTCTGCCTCTGCAAAAGCAGTCTGCTATAAGTATTATTGGATGAAGCTCTAGGTGTTCCAAGTCATTTCCTTCAGTAATAGTTTTCCCATGAGGCCTATACACTCGGTTAGCTGAATTAATTTACACTGTTTCTCATCAGCTTACACAGTTCACAACAATGCTCAATCCACAACAACACATTTACAAAGTCCTAGAAACATTTTTTGATGTGGATATAAGGCAACTCTTTGCCATCACCTGCAAAACAACACTCCCATTAATCCATGGGAAAAGTACCAAGCGAATTCATGCTGACTCTGACTGGCCTTTGCCACATGTTCCCAGGAGACACTTTTATGGGCTATAAATTAACTGACCAAAATTTCAGTGGAAAATAATAATCATACATGATTATGCATGAGGGGAAACTGAGATAAAGCTTCCCTTTAAATGGCCATAGTCAGATGGCTTTTTCATGACTGTAGTCTGAAGCAATAACAACTTTGGTCAAAAAATTCTTTGAATAGAAAAGCTTTTGTTTTGTTGTTTGTTTAATTGGACTTCTTTTTAAAAACAATTCTCAAGCAGCATTTGATATTCTGTGTTTTACTTTAACTTGTTGTCATTGCTCTTTTCTCTGCTATGATTTGACAACACAAGCTGTATTTTAATCAAGCAGTGTTTTGTTTGAAGATGGAGCACTCACTCTAATCAAATACAAAGGGCAGCCTCATTCATTTTATGTCATCAACATGCTTCCTATGATACTACAATGTGCAAACTAGACTTTCAGAAGCCCAGCCTGTGGATCACATAGTACAGTATCTGCTTCATATACAAGTTCTCTTCAGAATGTGGAAAAGGTGCAGAAGAGCATAGGGTATTACATCTAGTGAATACCAATCATAACACTTGCTGCAAATTTTGTTTTTTTAATTCCTTTACAGATACCGATGCAATATGTTAGCCTTCAATGTTTTGTTATGGTGCTGTTTGGTTGCTATTGTTTGTCCTAAACATTTAATAAAACTTCTAAGCAAAAACCAAGTAGTGCAGACACAAATCACTTTAATAAATACTAAAACACGCCTTTACATGGATGCAGACTGAGACTCAGGTGGAGATGTCACAACAAAAACACTAGATTATAGACGTCATCATTACAACAGTTCCCTGAAAAAAAAGCTGTCATTACTACGCTACAGATGTGTCTTTGTTACCACCACTGTGCTGAGTACGTAGAGCCAAGTTATCCAATCGGACTCTGCCATGTCAGCCAGCTCCACCCCTTCTTCTCTTTCAAGGCTTGGCTGATGTACAGTATCAGCTTATCACAGTCATTACCCTTCAAGGCTGCTTCACTATTTTCTGCCAGCTGTGAAGCAGCCCAGAAGGGTAACAAGTATACAGTATATATTTTCATGGAAACAGGGTTATGATAATAACCCAGCATTCCCTGTGTGGTCAAATGGAGTTGTTACCTCTTGAGAAACAGGTGTACCCAAGCCATATCACAACAGAAGAGTGAGCAGCTTTGAACAACAATAGCAATGGACGGTCACGAAAGAACATGGAGGCAGATACTACGGCCCATGAATTCTACAGGGGTTGCAAACTGTTCCACGGTGACAATGGCAATGGCCTGACAATATATTGCAGTGTTTACTGCTTCCCAACAGTGTGTGTGTGTAGAGGCCGAAAGTGATATATGTTGACACATCATTTAAAACTCTTTGACAAACATTAGGATATACTGTACAGTCAAAACTGTAGAAATCAAATCAAGGGATATTATGGTAAAATTGTGTCATGTGCAGAACATTCTAAATTAGGTGTTAGTAGTAGCACGTTCGGACCCAGACATCAGAAAGGATTTGGTGCTCTGGAAGCAGACCAGAGGAGAATAATCTGATGAATTTCAGGAGTTGAAGGGATGTCCTACACTGACAGGCTGGAAGAACTGAACCTTAGTCTTGAACCGAGACGACGATGAGGGGACCTGATCCAAGTACTCAAACAGTGGACTTCATCAGACAAAAAACAGTGAAACACAAACCGGAGCACACAAGTGGAAACTGCCTGAAAGTGCATTTAAAAACTGAGAACAGGAGAAAACGCCTTCACCCAAAGGACTGTGGGAGTCTGATCCAAACTATCCAGTAATGTTGTTGAACCAGATGGCCTCTTCTTGTTTGTAACCGTGTTCTAGTATTCTGCCTGTAGATATGGATAAATATGAAAGGAGAAGTCCATACCAAACGAACAGATTGTAGGAGTCCCATGGTGTAGACAGAGGCACTGTATAGCACAGTGGCTCCACTAGGCTAACTAAGAGTGGAAGGCTCACACCTGGACAGCCTCCACAATTCAGCAGATGCAGAGTGCTGAAACGGGGTTCTGTCCCCTCGAAGACATGATGAAAACACTGCCTGCACTTCCTGAAGGACGAGATCTACAGTATATTGCCAGCAGCTATATCACCCTGCAACTCACAACTGGCAACTCACTGAAGCTCAGCAGGTGTGAGCCTGGTCAGTACCTGGATTGGAGACCTCCTGGGAAACACTAAAGTTGCTGCTGGAAGAGGTCTTAGAGGGGTCATAAGGGGGCACTCACCTTGAGGTCCGTGTGGGTCCTAACGCCCCAGTATAGTGACAGAGACCCTACACTGTAAAAAGACGTAAAACCGAGGTCCTAACTGTCTGTGGTCATTAAAAATCCCAGGGTGCTGCCTGAAAAGTGTAGGGGTATTACCCTGGCGTCCTGGCCAAATTCCCCCTTGGCCTTTACTAATCATGGCCTCCTAATAATCCCCATCTCTGAATTGGCTTTATCACTCTCTTCTCCTCCCCACTGATCGCAGGTGTGTGCACTATGGCTCCCATCGCATCATCCAGGTGGATGCTGCACATTGGTGGTGGTGGAGGGTATCCCCATTACCTTGAAAGTGCTTGGAGTGGGGTGTTCAGAAAAGCACTATACTGTATAAGTGTAAGGAATTATTATTATCATCTAGAGCACAGAAATATCAAGTAGCAGATGGATAAGTCGTTGAACACTGGCACAAATGGGGGGAGTTAGAAAGCCAGCAGCATCACCAGGTGACTAATGTTTTATTAAACAGAACCAAAATGAATTAAAAATGTGTTTGAAAACATATGCTTTATGAATTCATATGTGATAAATTGCTTTTAGATGTTACACAAAATGTACCTTTGGAAATCAAAACTCCGTTATAAATGGCTACAAATGTTAGTTATTTTGGATAAAAGTGTCATTCAAATAAATACTATTTTTGTGAATAATTAAATAAATATTCAATAAATTGCCAGGCGATTCAAAGGCTACTTTATCGCACAGTGTGACAAATTGTTGCCTTTGCTTTCATCAATACCCTTCTGTTCTCATATTAATTCTTATTTTTTCTGTGCTAGATTTTTAAGGGACCACATAAAATTGAGATTTCACGGAGACTGATGCTGTAGAAACATAGAGATTAGATGATGCACTTTCATCACAGCCAGTCAACTGATTTTTTACAATGGAGTGCTGGAAACCGCAGTTGATTCCTTGTAACTATAATCGCCGTTAATAAAAGAAAACAATTAGGATCCATCCTCCAATTAATTTCTTAGAGCCTTGCAGTATAAGTCTTCCCCCAATATAAGTCTGCATGATTCTACTGCCTTATTAACTTGAGCTTGAAGAATCTGCGCTGTGCTGCCCTGAGGCTGATGCTATTGGCACAGGCTCCCTGCTGTTCTGCCGTGAGTATACATTAAATTCTCCCCAGGAATCCGGAAGATGAATATGTTCTGACTCTGTCGCTGTCATTCTATCCCAGTCAGGCAATATGGAGCCTTCAAAACCATTTCATGCAGCCCTGTTCGCAATTACAGCAATCTGTTCGGTGACTTCCAGACACACACACACATGCCACCTTCAACAGTGTATTCCTTCGTTAGCAAGTACCATTTACCAGTACCAAAGCCTTTTATCCTTCACGTTTACCCCAATCTCTACTGTAAAAGCTGCAGTTCACATACAAATGAAGTGCCTTTGGCCTTCCCATACAACCCAAATCTTCCCTTCATCTTTATTTAGGGGATTTTGTTGAGTTGTGCCATTCGGCAGAATGGTGTTCATTTCCAACCACCTCTGCTTGTCTTGCAGAGCAAAAGGTGCTCCAGAGCAAATAGTTGTCAGCCTAGTTAGATTTTTTTTTTACCCTGGAGCAGAACCTCTTAGCTTGAGACAGACCTACAAATGTAAAGAATCAAGATGGAGCCCAGAGAGTTGTAGGTTCAAATTCGGGGTGTGACACTGCTGTTGAACCCTTGAGCAAGGTACTTCTCTCAATGAGCTCCAGGAAAATGCTCTGCTGTATAAATATGTACCCTCCAGGTTCTCAATGGGCTTTTCTTATTAAATAAAGGGCTAAAAAATTAACAATACCTTATCAGTGGGCTTCGTGACACCACTTGACAATTGCTTTTTTCTAACCACAACTCTGCACAATTGGCATGGAGAAACCTCAAGAGAATCCAAATAACAAGAGCAACAAAAATTGCACTTCAGTGCCCTAAATTTATTGGTAACTTCTTAAGCCAAATACCTGAATCATAACGGCCTTTTCTTTTTAATTTTTTTTAGCAACAAAGCTTTTGATGTTTTTTCATCCAGCGTGGCTTTGTAATTAAAAAATGAAAGAAAGCCTTTAATCACAATCAAATCTAGTTCCACTGTGCTTAATCCATGGCTTAAGTGAGCCTTTTTAGTGATGATGCATTAGTAAAAAAGATTATAATAAGGATTCCAGTATAAACAAGGTAATTGTACCTGGTTTAATTAAAAATAAGTACAATTGATTAGGCATTACAGGTCCTTCAATTGGCAGGTTTTTTGTTCCTTAGTTTTTGATTTGTCTAAAAAACATGTTGTCAAACAGGTAGTGATTATAATAGGAAAAAGTATGGACATTGCTTAGTAGTGGTCAAAACAGATTTACAGATCTATAATTTAAATTAAAATAAACTTTCCTTCAAGTCCATGGTGTTTTTGCTTTTTTTTTAAAAGCACTGCCTATAGTGAACCCACAAATCTTAGCACACACATCCACACTGACAAGCCCACACACAAATCTGAATGAGATCTTAATATCTCCATATTTCAGAAGCTAGCAGGAAGATGCACTGAACGCTAAAAACAATGATATGTTTCCCTGTTTGGATGACTTGACATAAAATGGGCCATTGTGTTCAATTTCTCCTGTGCGTGGGTCTGTGAGCGCTATCCACTATACTAACTTCATCACTTCTGAAGATTCAATTGACTCTCAATGGCTTTTTCCATAATGAGGATATGAAATGGGCCAGCTTTATTGCGTGTAATATACCATTTCCCAGGATATTAGCTCAGATATTGCTCTTCTATGGCCGTAATTCTGTCATAGAAGCTTATGATTATTTTTTGCTCATTCGTTTCCTGCAAAGCAGCACAGAAACTAGAAATAAAATCTCACACCTTGCTTGGCAGAGCAGTGGTGAGATTGGCAGGAGGCATTTTCAAAGATGCCTTCTCAAACACTTGAATGAATTTCTCCTGGGTGGGTGTGTGAAGGTTTATTGTAAGTGAAAAGCTGGGTGGCAGATTTAAATATGAAGTAACTTTGTGCTAAAAAATACACTCATCCATGTATTTTTCCAGCTGTTAAAGTTATACACTTCTAATACTTTTTTCCATAGGTATCAGCCTGGCAGCCGTTTCTATAGTAAACAGCCACAGACTGTATGTATCTGCTTTAAGGATGCAGATTTTTGGCACAGGGTTATTTCCTTTTGTCTTTAACTTTGATTCCTTCCCAGTAGTTTTAAATAAGTTTAACCTTTCTTTCCTTAATCTTATTATATTTCCAATATAATTATGCTTTCCCTATATATAATTTTGTTTCCTATTACAGTGGCTGGCAATTGCTTTGCTACAACATTAGATACTAAAATCAATATAGTATAGGTATAGGCAATAATATTGAAACAAACATTCAGATATTTCTTCATGAGGAAGTCAGAAGGAAACTTTACAGGTACGTCACCTAATCTTAACTTAAACTTTATCAGCTAAGAACTTAAACTATTTTTCAGTGCCTGAAATTCTTGCTCTTTAAGACATCGAAATACCAAATTAACCTCATTATGAGATAATGACTTCCTAATATGGTATCCCACAGAGCAAAGAATAACACACAGTACAAGTGGGTAACAGACGAGATATGTGGGAAAAGGATACAATCTGACAAACAAGGATCATTTAATGCTGACAGCAGCCATGAATTATATTGAAAAATGTCTGTAGGACTAGAAAAAGCTTAATTCTAAAACTACTCTCTTAAAGAAATCAGAAACAGCCCTCAAATGCCCCATGCCCTTTTGTTCATTTAGTATTTTAGCTCTTCAAAGAGTGTTTTCTCTCTTTTTAGTGCACATACAATGTTACCTCCTGAATCCTTGCCTTGCTACTGCTCTTCACACTGTAGTGGAGACAGGGAGATATGTCAAAGCTTGTCACAAGGCTTAAAGGTATGTCAGGCAGGTTTTGTAACTTTTACTTCTCCATTTAGAGAATTCCCTTAAGTCCTAATAGTATTTCTGAAAGAAATATGCTCACGAAGGTTCCATGGGTA
Organism: Lepisosteus platostomus; assembly: GCF_059453375.1. NCBI lineage: Eukaryota > Metazoa > Chordata > Actinopteri > Semionotiformes > Lepisosteidae > Lepisosteus > Lepisosteus platostomus. The sequence goes on from NC_142613.1 coordinate 6,890,297, forward strand.
CTGTAGATTCACCATTACTGTATTATCCATGAGTGTCTCATGTTTCAAAGTTACTACTGGTCAAGCTGGACAGTTTTCCATGATAATAAAAAACATTTTGGATTTTATTTTAAAATCCATGACATTAAAACATTTTGAACAGAAAAGACAGCTAATGCCCCAACACACTTAATAATTTAGTCAACTGTTAAGTTTATATTGAGAGGTTTTAAAATGCAACAAATTCTATTGGATCAAATTTTATATGTTTGTAATGCCTCTCAATACATGATGGTTTCTTTAACTGTCTCCTCTTGAATGTATTCTGCATGCCTATTTGTCATTTCTGTTTACTTGCCAGCTACTGTAGGCAGACACTTGAACTACTCCTGAACAGCATTGCAATTGTGTCTTATATTAGTGTTGCAACACATGCGGGTTTTTTAGAACAGTTCATTATCATTGCAAATCCAAGAAGAAAGGGACTCATGCAGAATACATAACAGGACATGCAAAATGTATGTAGAGTACAACAAAAAAAACACTACACAATCTATACAGTTCTAATATAGGATGTACAGAGCTCATACTGTGTTAGTCTCTTCTATTAAGAGTGGTCACAAGCTGCTATATACAGATCCACAGATAAAATTACAGATATTCTAAATACACACTAAAATACATTAATATTAAGACCTCTACTATCAGTATGCTTGGGAGGCAAAAAAAGAATAATCCCTAGGAGAGAAAAAACTAACCTACTATTCATTTCTATGATGATGATGTTTATGATAATTATTACTACAAACACAGCAACTATAAAGTTAATTCATCCTTATACAGTAAAGTCCAAACTGCAAAACATGATTTAGTAGATCGGCCAATTATATTTACGAGGAAAGATAAAGATGACGGATATAATGGGATAATGTACTTAATAGAGTGCTGGACCAAAGGTCAGACATGTCACAACATTCAAAAAGGATCCCCAAAACACTGATACAAATTTCCTAAAATAGGCATAAAACTGCTACAATACTTGTGCAACATTCAACAGAACAACAGAGCTACTGGAACATGAAGAAAAAGTTGGTTCAGAAGCAAAGTTTTGCAGGAGCCAATCAGAGAATGTGCCCTGTAGGGCAGACTGAATCAATAGCATATGTGATGCATGATTGAGCTTCGTTTGACTAAGAGATTTGGAAATAAGGTGTTTTGGATAAACAACTGATGAAGATTGAAGTGAATGAGTTGTATGATGCAGGTGATGGAATGCAATTCAGTAAACAAGTGGCAGTACAGCAACCAAACCCCAGGTCATTTGAGATTGGAACATTGTGGAGGGAGGCAGAAGCCACTGCGGTGACCCAGAAAAAAATGATTCCAAGAACAACCCCCAAAAGAAGCAAAAATATCAGTCGCGTTCAAGGTGGGAGCCTGGGATGGATAGGGAAAAGAGTCAAGGGTCAACACTGCACCCGTTGGACGCCAGCAAAGGGAGGTTAAAAGCAAAGGAAACCCTTTACTATGGCAGGCTGGGGTGCAACCAGGGCATGGACACCAGGTACAGCGAACAAGGAGCCCTGGCCAAGTGTGGACTGTTGGTGTGTGTTTACACCCTTAGAATGGAGTATACATCAGAGACTACGGGGGCTCAAACCAGAACAAGCAAAAGGAGTACTGGAGAAAGAGCAGAGATGAGGAAAGAAATGGACGCTGGAGCTGTAGTTGCAGCTCCAGGTTTGGAAGCTTGACCAGAAACTCCGAGAAGAAAATGAGGAGGGAGAGCAGATTGAGAGAGGAAGAGGAAGAAAAAAGAGAGGAAAAGGATACAAAGTAGCAGGAGTTGTATAGTTGTTCCTGGGAGGGTTAATGAAATCAAGAGAACAGGAAAAAGGTTTACACCATTGTAGGTGCATGGGGACAGCTGTTTTCCATGGAGAGAGTGAAGTTGAACAGGTTCTTGCTTTAAAAGAGGCAAAAAGCACCGTGCTTGGAAGAAGCAAACCTATCAAATGCAAGGTCTAACAATGCCAAGAGTCAGAGATGTTTGAAAAGACCAACATACCAAGTGTTAGAAAACAGGTATTGTTTTGACAACAGGCCAGAATTTATACACAAGAGAGCAGAAGTGCTCTCTTTGAAAGATTACAATTTGACCTTCTCCCAGACATACTTAACAACATAACATAAGGGATATAGAAATGTGGCCAAGATATTTGATCAATAATTGTTTATATAATAGTTTTCCTATGAGATTTTGTCACTGGAGAACATGAGGAATCCCCTTTGATTTTTTTTTGGTTGAAAATGCACAACACAGGGGCCAGCCTTCATGCACCTACATGCTTCATAGAAAGCGTTTTGCAGCCAATGTGTAGGCACCCAGAAAATATAATGCACTCTGCAATACACAAGAACTTGCACTAAATAAACAAATAATTGATGCAACTCAGTCATCCAAAGCTATGTTCCTATGAACACTCTGGGACACTGTGGTTCTTGTGCCCTTTGCACAGTACTTGCAGCATTTTTCTCTTCCATCAAATGAATTGGTGACCCCTATTGGCACAATCATCCTACTCATCTGTGATGACCTTGTGCATATGTACACTCTACTCCACATAACATATAAGCACTGGGATACAAGATTTAAGTTACAATTACAATGTGATTACCACTGTGACAGTTGAGGAGGTACACTTAACTTAATATTTCACTAATTCTATCAAATAACGATAATTAGTGTATACTGTATGTTGACAAGCCAATTCAACAGCCAAAGGCAGAGGCTTCAACTTTTGGAAAATACCCTTTCTTATCACCTCACACCACGTAATAGCATTCAATTAACTTTTTCTGTTGTCATCAAGGACTGAGACATTTTATAAGAAAACACGTCTTGGAAATTGAACAAAAGAATGAACTACTGTATGATGAAAGAGAGATGAGAAAACAGAATTATTGTAACACTGCTTCTGCAGGCGATGTGTAAAACATCAGCATTTGAAGCCATTCTGACAAATGGTCCGTGACACAGTGTAGCAAGCCCATACATCACACACCAGTCACTTCAGATCTCCCTACTGAGACCTTCATAAATGAAAACTTGTCTAGTGCATGGCTGCATTTTTATCTTTGGGCCTGCACTGATAAATGTATACTCTGTCTTTTATCCTGCCTCTCTGCTGATTAACAGCTTACTACCTTGTTTTGTGTATCTCCCTTTTCTATAAGTGATCCTCTTATAACACCTTTTGCTGCCAAAAGGCATCCCTATTCCCACCACGTCTATAAATCTGTAATTAAACAATCCATCAAAACTTTTATCTCGTCTGATAAATTGTAGAACAGAGTCGCGTTAAAGATGGTAGTATAGATAAGCGGCCTGAGCTGTTGCCTTTTACACAAAAGAAAGATCACTCTGTATCCCATTATAAAATCATAAGAGACTTGCAAATTCAGCAATTAAATAACAGTGGAAAAATGTGTTACTGTAAAGGCTAACCAAGGGAAATATTGGGTTGGCTTTTGTTAGAAAGCAATAGCAGCAATATTATTACTTGTCAATTCACATGTGAAGGACTACTGTATAATGTGTCATGCTCTCATGCCTCCAATCAATTGTGCCACTACAGAGAGATCTTCACAGAACACCTTCCTATGCTCACTGAAAGCACATCCCCAGACAGACACAAACTCACTCTAAAACAGGATATACTGAGGCTCAGGATTAGAACACAGATGTGGGAATGAGTTTTACCCATGAGTCACTTCACTTTTGATGCTTCTTAAAGCCGAATCATTTATCAGAGGCTGAAATATGTTTATTTCAAGGACATACCAAGAGACCCTCATACATTGGGTACACTGTAACTGTTATGAGCACAGCCGGCATCAACTAATCCTCATTATTCAATCTCCTCTTCCTTCACTATTTAAACCCTCCATTCACTCCTAGTCCTCGCTCGGTATAAGGAATCTACTGTATCTGCCTCCTGAGCTTGCATCATCCTCAAACCTCTGACTACCAACAGGTAGACCCATCTAGCTTTGGACCTCTCGACTGCCTTTTCGATTCTCCCCCTTTTGGTTTTGTTTGCCTCGCTGATCTCGCAACCTGAATTCGACCTCACCTGGAACTACTGACCTCCCTGCTGCCTCGCCCTTCTCGGACTCATAAGCCATCGGACTCTCTTAGAGACCTGCACAGGGTTCATAACAACTCGTCCGTAAAGGTAGCAAAAGCACTGGCTCCTAATACACCCCCACGTACTGTACAGACAAGGAGAGAATCAAAAACGTGGAGATAACACATTGTTCCTCTGGCCTGATTACTGTACATAACTATGTAGCAAACAAAAAACAAAAGGAAATTTGATAATATGTCTGCTGAACAGGGATTCTCCAGCCTACAAGAACTTAGAGTCCATGACCTTGAATCATTGCATTTTGCAAAAAGTGCTTTTCAAGGCTGATGTCAAACGCTGTATGTTGTGTCTTCCAGCCATGCAAATTATGTAATTCCTTAAATATTTAATGGCATATTATACAATGTGCCCGGTGGGATTCTTCACTTCCTTGTTCTGTCTAATTTGCCTTTTCAACACAAATCTCTTCTGAAACAATTTTCTGATGCCCAGAATCCCAAAGCAGAAGAAAATTAGCATTCCACATCACCACTGATAAATGTTCCTATATCGCTTCATCTAGCTCAGCTTGGACACCTCCATTGAGAACAGATCATTTAGCAAGAAGAGTTTAGCAGAATGTAAAATTGGAATTCATAAAAAGTAAAAGCAGCAAAATCACACAGAGCTCATTTAAGAAAAATGAGGAAATTTGATCATATTAACTTTCCTGATAAAATTTTGCAGATTGCTTGCAAAATCAACTCCATCGACCATTATGAGAGATGTCTCCGTCTTCTTCCCTCCTAATGGTTAGAGATTACCAGTGTGTGCCTGAAAGTGCATAGACCACCTCCCCTAACAGATGGCTCATACTTAGTCGTATCTTGAGCTGCACAGAGCAAGTCAAAACGTTTCTGTATTTCTGGGGCAGGGGAAGAAGGGTAACTGTCTGGCCTGTGAAGAGATCAGAGGACACTGCTAACTTACAATTCTAGTGTAACAAAACGCACAAAGGATTTCATTTAATAGGGTCCCCAACATGCGCTATTTGTCAAGATGTTGGGTATTTGTTTTCCTTGTGCATTTTGTGCATTCATGCCACATACTCCAGTCGTGTACAGTCAATACTGTGAAGAATCAACCGTTTGTCTACCTGCTCAAACCCCACCAAAATTCGTTACTAAACCCAACCGCACTGCAGTTCGTCCTAATTACGCACGCGTTATTTTCCTACACTACCGCTAGCAACGGGTTTATTTTAACATTGCCTCTAAACAAAGATAAACCCCTTACATTCTGGCGTTTCACCCCAAGAAAAGATCGGGGTTTAAAATGGAGTCAAAAGCGCCATTAAACAGCAGGGAGCGTGACAACAGCTCAAGCACTTTTCAGAACAGGACTGCGCGGGATGCAAGCGTGCTTCGATTGGTAGGCAACTGCAATTTCATCTCATCGTACGAGCGCGTTGGCTATAAACGCTGACAGAATGCACTCTGAAATTGCTTCTACGTCATTCAAGTAAGATACAAGTAGACAGAAAGGCCACTAATCTTTTACGATTTTTTATTTAAGAATAATAAGTCGGAAGAAAAGAGCGCCAAAGGCACTAAAGATTTTATGCAGTACTCCAAGAAGGAACGAATCGAAATGAACCTAAGCCAGCAATTTGATTGGCGAGGTGTCCAAAAAACGGCACTACTTAACAAAACCTCCGCAAAAGCTTGTAAGAAATCCTTAGCTATTTGGAAGAGTATTGTTAAACAGAAACGTATTGTGCGTATCTGACGAGCTTTACATATAAATTAGGAACATGCAAGACAATAAATAGGCGATATTAAAAGACAAAGAAAATGACCAAAAGGTTCCAATACACACGATTATCTTTAAAAGCACCGACAAAATATGTATAACTGTAACTGATCTTATTTAATATTTATAAAATACAATCAGTACAGTATACATATGTAAATAAATATTTCTGAACTCCCGACTTTCCTATTGTATTTCACTTAACAGCACATCTGTGTATTAACATCAAGGAAAAACCCGCTCCATTCCAATACTTTTCCGAAGCTTCTCTGCAGTCCAAGTTTTATTGTTGTTCCGTGAAACAAACAGTATCCGCTTTAAACTAAAAACGGAATCATGTATCTTTAACATAACATGTAACAAAAATTAATTTAAAAAAATCACATTCTGCAAAGAAGGAATCGCGGTATTCTATCAGCGCATTGCAGACCACCTGTGACAAGGAATGCCATTAAATGTAATGCACCCCAACAAAGACATGGGAAAATAAGTCGAAATCCAGCGAAGCAACAATGGACAAGAGGAGAAAAAGCAGCACATGACTATCGTACCCCAGACTCTAATATCTATCCGAGCGCTTTTGCTTACGCCGTGAGTGTCAAGAGCTTTCCTGCTGCAGACTCCAGTCTCTGGCAGTCTGGGTGTTCCGAGCGCTGACCCTCCAAATGCGTCTTGTGGAGCAGCTTGGAGACGCAGGTAGTTTTAAAGGAAGCTGGAAGCCGTCAAACAAACGATAGGGGAATCTCTTAAAGAGACACAAGGCATTCCACCCATGGAGAGGGTTTCCCCCTCACTTTGCGGTCATTGTTTTTTACATTGGAAATAATTTAGGACGTCAAAAGCAAATTCAGTTTGGATAAACTGCAATCGAGTCATTCTTTAATCATCGTGCGTACCCATTTCATGAAATATGTCGTTTCTCCGTTGGGGTGTACTCATGCATTTTGCACCTGTCTCTTCCTGTAAAAAGATCAAACCATCGACATTCAACATTTAAGTTTTATTGGCAAAATATTTTAATCTGATGAGGCATACGTGAACAGAACAACTGACACCATGCTGGGGATATTTTAACACTGCAAATGGGGGATTTGGGGTGCCAGTTCCGGGATGAGAAAATGAGAGGTTCTCTGTGGGAGTCAGCACATGGCCCCCTTACACAATTACGTTACCTTCAAACAGGCAGCACTGGGGTCTCCCCCTTATCCTCCTGTAGTTAATATCACTGGATTTGGGGTGAATAAAGTGAAAGTGTGACATAGATATTGCTATGATGCATGGAGTTTGTGAGTTCCTCCAATGTTCGTGTGGGTTCCCTCTGGGTGCTCCGGCTTCCTCCCACAGTCCAAAGACATACTGGTTGGTTAATTGGTTTCTGTGAAAATTGGCCCTGGTGCGAGTGTGTATCTGTGTTTGTGTCTCCCCTGCGATGGACTGATGTCTCATCCAGTGTGTGCTCTGCCTTGTGTGCTCTGCACCTGTTGAATTACAGTGATACAGTAGGCTCCACCTACCCCGTGGAAGGTGGTTAGAAAATGGATGGATGAATTATCAGACATTGGAGAGCTTTGAACACCTTCCAACATGGAAGATGGAGAGCAGGGTTTTTATATTATCCACAATAATATATACTTTATATTTTAGAGCATTCCAATGCCTCCTTAAAGCAAAACTTCGGCAGAACAATGCTCTCCACTGCAATACCATTTGCCTCCACCATATAAAGAGGTCTTTTCTGCTCAGATTCAAGTTGCCTGATCTGATTACTGAAATTGCGTTTTCTACAAAGGGGGTGAAAATGACACTGACTGGGCTCATTAACACTTAATTGTGAAAAACATCACTTGGAATCTTCATTGATTAATTGACGCTCCAAGGGGACACAATTAAAGTATCTGATTTACTTGTCAAGAGAGGAAAGGAATTCTTAATTTAACACAAGCTCTGGGTCACGGTCTTAATCAAAGGCAAAACAGTTTTCTGAAACCCACCCTGTGCCTGTGTACACTTGAGATGAGTGCCAGCAAAGAAGAGTCACTGTCGATCAACATTTACTTTATCATTAATCTCCCCCAAGGGCTTGAGTTAATTACAAGCCATTACAGTCATGAATGATATATGAGCACAGATTCACCACCTTCAGGTGTTGTCTTACAACTGCATTACAGTATATGCTTTGGATATACTATTTATATATATATATTTCTTTGAGGTACAGGCAGCAGTTGTCTTCATTAGGAGTGGTACAGTAAGTACAAGAGATAACATACTTTATCTACATCATCATCATCTGGTGGAAATGGATGACTTTGATATCAGACGGACAATTACACATCTGATAAAAATATACTAAATAAATGCTCAAAGACAACATATCATTATTTGTGTAAAATAAAAAGCTGTGCACAGCAAATGAAGAGAAAGGAGGAATGTTTCATCCCAGAATTAACAACTTGAGAATAGTATATTGTTCAGAAAACAACAGCAAATAATTATTATCATGCATTATTTTAATATCTAACTATACCTTACATTTAATTAGCACCTTTCAATCCCATGTGATCTCAGAGTGGTTTACAAAGGGTGTTCCATTTTCAGTGTGTCTGACACATTGATTTTTATAATAAAACAAAGTTAAAAGAAAACCACAAATTTTTAAAATTACCTTGAAGTATAAACATAAGAGTTTTATCTTACTATACACTTTTACAACTTCCTATGAATGGCATTTTTAAATGAAATCCATTACAATGGATGCTGATTACAATCTGTCATTAACAATTGCAGTATTACTGTATATAAGAATATATATAAATATTATGAATAACAGTTATGAAGAATAAAACCACAGAACTTTGAATGCTTTTCAAAATGTGCATTTTCAAGTTGCTGAACTTGCTTTGATGTGTTAAATCTGAATGTGAAATATAAATATGTCCAATGTAAATGGGAGACCCTGTAGAACGAGACCCACTTCATCCACTAGTGAAATGTATCAGCCACCTGGGTGATGAGTGGCAGCCATTGTTCACCAATAGCCCCACTGCATAGCAGTTCAGATAGAAAAACAAGAAATCCATTAAAATCCATGAATCCATCAAGAATTAAAAGGAATTGTAGGATTTCTAAATGAAATTTAGCCAAGACATCAGGGTTAATACCCCTGTATTTTCAACAGGTGTTAAGGGCTCTTTAATGACCAAGGAGTCGGCACTTTGATTTAACATTTCACCTGGAAGACAGCTCTTTGTGCTTTTCAACATACTGGGAGACTGGGTTTGGAGACTCCACCATCTGATCCACCAACATCACTTGTAGTACATCCCAGTACTGACCAGGCTAAACCTTGCCTAGGATCAAGATACAAGCTAGGTTAACACAGCTGCCTAAAACTCTAACTAGCAACAGTATGTGATCTAGTGGCTATCCCAGCAGCAAAGTTCAAAGATAACAGCAAGCTATGCAGAAGCAGTGCCCTGTTTCTGTTGTATTCTGAAGTGTTCAGTGTTAATTAGATAGCTAATTGACATAGTGGATACCAATATCTGCAGAAACAACAAGTGTAAATGTAAAAATAATGACTCTAGGGCGGGAAATTGGTAACAAAATTAAGATAGGAGGAAAAGATTTAAAATAGAACCTGCTATTTCAGAAAAGGTCGCATGTAGGATATACAGACTCAAAGTTCACATCTCTTATCTAGTTAATATCACATGTAACGTTGTACATTGCACTTTTTGACCTGATTGTTAGTTTTGACAAAAGCTCCTTTGTAGTATAGAGATGGTCTGTGCCCCATGGGTCACAGGAGGGACTTTATTTTCACAGGCACACACCTCCTACACAAGTCACTCCATACTCTGAAAAGAAATCATTAGTTTCTCCGTTTGTTTTGTTGATCATGCAAAAAGAGAAAAACAATATCAGTCCCCTGTAGACTGTTAGAAATGACTGTTTAAATATAGTACTTAATATAAACAGGGTGAGTACTGTGCAGAAAACAAAACCAAATACCAGTTATACATTTATTTCAAACCCTTCGAGTTTCTGCTGAAAAAGAACACAAGTACTATGATTGGAAATTAATGTTAGCTAAGTTTAAAATGAGACACGGGTTTGGTCTAATTTACTTTCCTTCCTAAATATTCCATAATATTTTATTTAGGACCCAGTCATATTTATATACAGACTGTTGGTTAATAGTCTGTCTAAAAGCAGTTACTTGTTCTGAAATGAAACATTTAAAATGCCCTGAGAATAGAGCAACAACAAGTATTATGGCTACAAGACTGTCAGGCGTGCTTACCACAGCAAGAGACTAATTATAACATCTACCCTAATTATTTGTACAACAATCCCACAAGTTATTCACATGTACTGTAAATGATTAGCCAAAAGCTCCTCAAAAAGCTACTTTTTGCTGACTCAGACTGTATAAATGAATTATTGGTTAATACTCAGTTGGTTTTTCAAGGTTTTTAATCATGTGGAATTTTCAGTTATCTATGGTACATGGTAAGTGGACAGTGTTTATAGTCCAGTCCTAGTCCAGGGGTATCACAGTGGAGTGAAAGTACAGCAGAAGAAGAGGATCTCAGTATCAGGTCTTGTGATCCACAGGGATGAGGGGTTGTGACAGGGAGGAGCCCTGTATTTGGGAACAGCAAGATCATTTGGAATCCAGGCAGAAAGAAGAAAGTGTGCTGATAAGATAAGATGCCTTGGGGTTCAGTTTCACAGAAGCAATTCTGAGACTTATCAGCCTCTCTAAAAAGCCTTGGAGGCTCCAATTAAGTACTGCCTCCAGAAGTCATTTCTAAGATGATTAGAAGTGCAATGTTAACACTGTAATATTAAATTGGTTTTGCACTTCTCATTTTTTAATTTTGTTTTTAATTTAAAATCTGGCTGAGATATGAGTGTGATATGCTAATTATGAGGACAAGGAATGCTGGGATTAGCAAGGCAGCACCGTTACATGCACACATTTGCATCAAGCAGTGGGAATTGTACAGAAGACTACAGACAGACACAGAGCAGGGGCTCGATCATATAGGGATAAAGACGCAGAGACAGAGAGATAAGCAGGGAGAAAAAGAGAAAAATGAGGCTCTTGTGGAGGGATATACACTGCACCCCAATATTTGAAAAGAGTTATAAATTACAAAAATCTTACACACATTCAAAATCAGAAGAACACTGTAGCTAAATCAAGAAAAACTACTAATAGAAGACATTAGCCCCCAATACCATTAATGATAAGGTTATCTATTACTGATATTAAATATTCCATTTTCCTTCATAAAGAATGGACAGAAATTAATTACTTCTCATCTCTCATATATATAGTCATTCTTTTCTCAGGAAGAAAAATTCCATTACCCAAATTGACTTTGGAAGGAGGGTATATTACTAGCTGCATTTTTCTAGCCGGTTTCATTTTAAATATTTTGTTTGCTACACTAACTGATCTGGTACATCTTTCACATGCTGAGAGACTCAATCATTGGCTCAGATGGAACAATATTGTTCTGCTCTGTGTGATCGTTAATTGACATGAAAAAGGTCTCTATGTAAGACTGCATTTCTTTTGTAGCAGTGTACTCCATATAAACAAGACTCTCTCCAAAAACACTTAATCTTCTTTTTAAAAACTATCCTTTCATTTCTCAGATTTTCAATTTAACAAAATGGCTTCAGTGAGGGATAAAAACTCAAAATGCAGAAAAAATATTGCTGCATTTTGAAGTGCCAAACATTGCTTGGTAAAATTCAATTATTTTTAATCTCATGTAAAGCTATAGTGAAATGCTCTATTTGAACATTTTCACTTTGCTCATTTAAAACTTTTACTTTAAAATAAAACATTGTTCCTAATGACACTTTGTTTCTTTTGTGGCCTTCTTTATAATAATAATAATAAAAAAAAAACCTTTATTTTATATAGCGCCTTTAAAGGTGGCTTCTCAAAGTGCTTTACAGGATGACAATAACAATAAATAAGAAGACTACAACAATAAATAAGAAGATTTCACAAGATAAGACACAATTACAATTACAACAATAACAATAGAGGAGACCGTGGAAGGTGGTACTAAGAAGAGCAGAGGGGTGAAGAATGGAACCAGTTAAGTAAAGGCTTTTCTGAAGAAGAAGGTTTGAGTCTGGATTTGAAGGAGTTTAGAGAAGGTGACTCTCGGATATCCTTGGGCAAAGAGTTCCAGAGCTTGGGGGCATAGCAGGAGAAGGCCCTGTCGCCCATACAATGTAGACGGGCTTGGGGGACAGTAAGGAGGGCAGAATTTGAAGAGCGGAGGTTGCGAGGTGGGGAGTAGGGCGATAAAAGTTCAGACAGGTATTGAGGTGCCAAGCCATGTAGAGCCTTATAGGTGAGCATGAGGATTTTAAAGTCTACGTGGAATTTGACTGGAAGCCAGTGCAAGGACTCCAGGATAGGAGTAATGTGAACACTTGTGCTAGACCTGGCCAGGATTCTGGCTGCTGAATTTTGGACATACTGCAATTTGTTCAGAGTAGATTTAGATACCAATCAAAATGTTGTGACTAAAAAAGTTGTAACATTTATGTTTATGTTGTACCATAAAAGTTGTGACTTTTATGATGCCAAAAGTCACAACTTTAAAAAACATGGTCACACATAACGAACACAGGCTTAAATTTGCAAACCGCTCCTTTGTGCAAACCTATTTACACCTATTTGTGATGACAGAAATTAAGAATAAAATACTTGATCTGACATCATAAGAGCTGTTTCATAAATCTGACCAGGTTTGACTTAAGATACTTGAGACACATTGAGAAATTTAGCTTTGAGAAATGAAAACTGTAAATTCAGTGAAAAATAATACAGGAATGAAGGAAGTATCAATGGTTTTTTGAAAAATGATGATCATGTTCGATTGGTGTGAATGTAATCTTACTTAGGAAACAGATTAATGAGGCATTTGGATCATCTGAACAGCTAGAGATACCCAATAATTCTGCAGTGTCATGTTTTCTCATTCATTTTCATTTTAAATCTTCTGTTCACAACTCAGCTCAGCAAATCCAACACCAAAGACGAAAGCAACATCTGGTAACGTAAGAAGAAACATAGAAATAGATTCTAAACATGTCAGTTTTCCCTGTGATATCAGCTTCAGTGAAGACTTGCAGTAAAATGATTACATACTGTACAGTGGAAAAAAGCTGATTGAGTTGGCTGAACTTTTTCTTGCTGCTGTCTCTCAGTGGGGAGACTATGGAAATTAATGTTCAGTGAAAACACTGGGACGTGCATTCTTTCGGGCTGAGGGGGAGGGTTGTCGCTCTGTTGTTTCGGATTAAGTGCAGCTACTGTCACCTCTGCACACAGCTGACAGACACAAGAACAAATCGCACTTCATGCAACATTCTTTTTTTTCGTGATTCTTTTATACAACAGGATTTGATTTTAATACAATAAATTTGATTTGTTCTTGGCAATTCTGTTTGCAGTGGGTTTTAGCTGAGTGCTACTGTAACAGTCCAACCATCCATCCATTTCCTAATCACTTTATCCAGTACAGAGTCATGGAGGGAGCTGAAGCCTATCCCAGCAAGCAACAGGCACGGGGCAGGAAACACCCTGGATGGAACGCCATTCCATTGCAGGGAATCAACAGACACAAACACGAACACTCACTCCAGGGATAATGTTCTCAGAAGTCAATAAACTTGCACTACCAGTATGACTTTGATCTGTGAGAGGAAACTGGAGCTCCTGGAGGAAACTCACAATAACAATCATTCCAAGAGAACAAGAAAACTTCCAAATAGAAGACTTATTTTCAATGAGTTACTGAATGGATGGAAAGTTGGGATTCAGGTATCAGGGACTGGTTCTCAAGTGATTGCAACTGAGCAGCTCTGTCTCTAAGGAAATACTGATTTCACTGTGGGAAACCAAGTCAGGACTAAAGATAGAGGTTCCGCAGAATATGGACTATTCTGCTGGGGTCTCTGGGGTGTGCTTGTGAAGGCCTCACAAAAGAATGTTGGTGGCCATGTGTGTTAAAAAGCAGGCATTAATAAAAACAGCCTCCGTTCCAGTAGAGAAACAGAACTGGGTGGCTCACTTCGCACTTCAGTGAGTGGCTGATAAAAGCAGCTTCAGGAGTGGGCACCTGGACTGTGGCAGAACACTTGTGGGCAGGTTAATGAGAGCGTGCCTTTTATTCTGTGGAGTGGGTAAAATCACCATCAATGTAACGACAGGCTGCAGAGGCCTGACACAACAAGAGCACTCAAGCTCTATAGAGATCAGTCCCAATGGATGTAACACTGCTTTTCAGGCACTATTTTTATCCTGGTTTATGGATTCAGTGCCTGTGAAGAGAAGAGGGGGATACAATCTAGAGGTGCAGCTCTTGGGGTGGGTGGAGCGGAGTACTGTTCAATTATTGAGCAGCTGTTTTTATATAACGTCTATATTCTTTGACAGATGTAATCAAATGGAACTTAAGATGTTAACGATGGTTTTACAAAATCATATGCTGTATCTACAGTATAGAAAGACACATATTGGTGCAAGCTTCTGATGATGATGAGTGATGATGATGTGAGTCTTTGTTTCTTCCTGTTCTTGCTTTTTTTTCCGGAAGTCTGTTTTTTCTGTATTTGTGCTGTGTTCCATTCATATGGAGACAAGCTTATTGACCTCACTAGGAATGCTCAGATCACTGTTGAATATTTATGTTACACGAACACATCAATTAACCATAAAAGAAGCATGTTAAGTTTTATTCAGGAAAGAAAAACGGAGCAATAGCAGACAATTTAATCTGTTGCAGGCTTAAATGTCAGTTCTTCTCTCCAGGGAAGTGAATTATGCAGTTTTCAAATAGCAAAATTCCCTGATCGTGACCAATGTTGACACTGTGTTCATTCTCAGAGAAATACAGAGACCAGGGTTCAAGAGTGCCCTAGTAAGACACTGGAGGCGTGTTAATCAAATGGCTCCCTAGACTGAACATAGTTTAGCAACTGTGATTTGACCAGATTATACATCCAGGGGACATGGCAGTACTGTAGGTCAAAGAACAGTGAAAGTACAAGAGAGTCTTTAGAAATATATACATCACTTAAAACAAACTCTGAGATCCTGAGAGAATATGTATGTTTGGGGGAGAGAAAGGAAGCAAATCTGTCATTCACATTCTGTCTGAGAGATGCACAAGAACTTTTTCCCATTTCTGCTTTCAGAAATTCATTTGCAGTCCCACTAGTTCACTGTTGCTCCAGGCTATATTTGTTCTTTAATCCACCCACATATAAGTCATACTTCAAACCTGTCTGAAAAAAAGCTTTTAAAGTAATTAACAGCTAATCAGCTGTGAAGGTTAATACTAGCTTTACAATATCTGAAATTTAGTTTAATGCAAAGGCTGTATATGAACAGAGTTTAGCTTTAAAAACTTGAAGAAACGTCTTTTAATCTGTATGGGTGCAGTTTATACTATAAAGATACCAAGCTACAGGATGCATAACTGTTTGTCTTTCATCCTTGACTTTTATACCAGCCCACAAATTTTAAAAATGTAAAAAGAAAGTCAAACAGAAAGTTAACTAGAGTGTGCCAAAAAACAATCAGAATTAACACTTAATTACAGCAGATGTTGTCTCTTCAGGATTGTATGGTTGATTTATGGCTTAAATTAGCTGAAGTTTAAATGCTAAATAACCATTTCCAAGCAGATCTCAGGCAGCTGAAAAGATTCGACAGCAAGTTGAGTGTTCGGAAGCATTGCAAGTGGAAGATGCTCATCACAATTGCAAGTGGCACTGTGTGGTCAATCTTCCTGAATTTTATCACTAACCCATGTGAAGGCTATGTGTTCTAGTGGTTCTTGGATCAAGACAGGTTATTTTACTCACTCCTTACTACGGGCCATGTGGCCTTGCTAAAAGTGGCTATGCAGTAGTACCTGATTCAGTGATCACCTATAGAATAAAGCATCTGCCATACAACTAATTTCTGTTGTTATTGAGAACAATACCATATTTTAGGAAATGGGAAACCATTAACAACACTGGCATCTTTGCTTTGTGGTGAATGAAAATCTTGGCAACAAACATTAAAGACTTCTACTTTGGAGGAGATTGTGGAGCCTGTTGTGGACTTTATGTATAACACCTCGTGTCATGGATGTCAGAAGGGACGAACCGTGGAGAGGCAGGAGAGCAGAAAAAGACCCATATGCGTAGCGGCGGAATGGGGGATTAGCCCAGGCTCAGAAGTTCAGGAGTTGTATAGAAACCAAAGCCCTCAGGCAGCAGACCTGGATGCTAGGCGAGTCTCAGGACATCCGAACGCCAATGCTGAGCGAAGGTGAATGAGTGACCTGGAAATATATAGCCCCAGAGAGAGAGACACCGGAAGGACAGCAAAGCACAGGAAACTAGGGACAGGACAGGGTAGGAGCGCCCTCTGGCCGCAGAGGGCGTGACACCTTGCCTTCAGTGTGTTCTTGTTTCCTGGTTAATTCAGCACAGCTGATATCCATACATATCTATACACAGAGCACATGCTGAATCTAAAAGTATAGTACAGGTCATTGTCAAAAGAACTGTCAACATGCTAGCAAAAGTCAGAGATCAGTTCTTCAAGGAAAAATCAGGGGCTGTAAGAGACAGTGGTGCCACATTATATGTTGGCTTACCAAGTAGAATCAGAGTGAGTGCCAGCTGGTTGGTACCTTAGCTGTGGATGATTATAATAAGGTCCTAAGAAAAGCTTATAGCTCAATGTAATTTCAGTGTCCAACTGCTTTTGAAATAGCCCAGTGCCCTTGACTGATTGAATGGGCAATTATTAAAAATCATACTGCATGTTCCAGAAAAGCTGCAAATATAAAGCAAAAAATAACCCAACTCACACCTCACTCACAAGAAGCCATTACTCATAATATGGCTGAAATCCCCACACCACAAATGGCTGATTCTTTCATTTATCTCATTTTTAATAATGAAACTATTGCTTTGTGTGTGAGAGCTCTTTCTGTTCAGTAAGTGTCCTGAAAACGTATAAAACCTATATAAAGAAAGTATTTTATTCTATCCTCTGTACCAGCCAATTTCCAGGCTCAGATTTGAGCTCAGTATGATAGACATTGGTGCCCAAGACATGCAAGCAAGTGAGAGCCTGACCAGTACTTGGATGGGAGACCTCCTGGGAAAGCTAAGGTTTCTCCTGGAAGAGGTGTTAGTGGGACCAATAGGGAGCGGTCATCCTGCAGTCTGTGTGGATCTTAATGCCCCAGTATAGAGACAGGGACCCTATAATGCAAAGAGGTGCCATCCTTCGGTCCTTACACCAAGATCCTCACTCCATAGTCATCAGAAATAACACAGCGTGTCTTGAAAAGAGTAGTTGTGTTAACCTGGTGTGGTGGCCAAATTTCCCATTGGCCTTTACCTGTCATGGTCTCCTAATAATCCCCATCTACAGTATGAGCCGGTTTCATTATCCCGTTCTCCTCCATACAGTTTGGCTGCACATCATCCAGGTGTAGGGCTACACATTGCTGGTGGTGGAGGGGAGTCTCCATTACCTGTAAAGTTGAGTGTCCAGAAAAGCGCTATATAAATGCAAGGAATTATTATTATTATTATTATTATTATTATTATTATTATTATTATTATTATTATTGCTGATAACTCACTAAACAAATCTTCAGCAAAAGAATGTATTGATGACAGACACCAGAGAATTCCCAGACTAGTGGGCCAGTAAAACACTTTTTCATACTTAAAAATTATTCAGTACAGGAAAAGAGGATGGCTGAGCTAAATCATTTCAACAACAGGGAGACTGCCAGTTTAGTCTGCATTCCAGTGTTAGGGTTCTCCTAATCTTCCAAGCAATGATTCCTGTGCTCCCTCTGTGTAGCAGAGGCCCTGGACCTGGGTGTCAGGTAGATAGACACTACCTATATTGGTCAACAAATCTTGCAAATACTGTACATTTCTAAAGCCGTATAAGTTAATGGCAGTGTTGTTTTTCAGGAGTTTTTTCCTCAGTGGGTATTTGATTGAATAGAACAAGGGCACAGCTCTGACAAACTCAGTAGGAATGGATTCCTCTTTTATAGAACCCCCCCCAAAAAATAACACTGAGCACCCCCCCCCTTCCTACTGAGGTCAGATGATTGCATTGAGTTTCTCAAGCTCAATATGTTAGCAGTATGTACTAATTAGCTTTGCTGGGAGAAAAAGACCTGACTAGGGTGTGAGAACAGAAGACACCCCCTGCTTTCAGGCTCCTCAGGTAATCAACAGATACACATCGAATGAGCAACAAATTGATTTTTCGATACTTGTCTCTCACAATATAATATATGCATTTCAGGATACACTAGTCTGTAGTATATAGACTATTGTGAACATTGGAGTGAATTACATCCCAAATGGCACTTCCTATATGGGTCACAGCTTGTTGCATACAGTTCCTACAACAAAAGACAAAGACAGTATGTGTCAGTGCTGCTTATTATTGTCAGGAATTGTGGAGGGCTGGACTCCCTTGGGAGCAGACAGAACTGCACTCTGCAACAGAGCTTTATTAGACTTTAATTACATTACCAGCGAGTGTGATAGCTGGGATCAATCTGCCTCACATTAGGGCTGCTATTCTCCACCCGTAATCTAGATTCATTTTGTGCATCTTCTTCCTGCCATTTGCCTTTTGCAACCATTTTAATAATCTGAGCGTTCATCACGTCTTTCAATTAATTGCAAAAGCTTGATTTACATCTTACAGGATGTGTATATACGAGGAGGTGTATGTATGCCAGCAGCACGAGCTCCTCACAGCACCTTCAGCTGTACATACAGTAAACTCCACCTCCACAAAACTGATGGAGACGCAATTGGCAGGTTCTCACCAGCCCTTGATTATCTGTCAGAGATCAAAGAGCTGGAAAATTGTTTTAAGGCCAGGGAAGAATTGTTATTGTTCCTGCTGAATCTGAGATCCAACTGAGTCTTCTTGAGAGCACTCTGGAAGTGTAGTATATACTGCTGTGTAATTATGCGGGGGTGTGCTCATTGTGAAGGCAGAGCCCTGGTACAAGGGCGACGCCTCGCCTTTGTAGTCCCAACTTTGGCTTCAAGATGATGAGCCACAGCGGCCCCCCCGAAGAGACAAGTTGAAGCTTCCCCGGAAGGGGGAGTTGTACACTGACAGTCCCGGAGGGGATTGCACCCGCGTAAGTCGTTCTTTTTCTTGTCGTTTTCATTTTTCGCCCGACCCGCTGTGCAGTACCACCGGGGTAGGCTGTTTTTTTCACACACACGAAGTTCTTGTTTTGTCTTTGCCTTACGCGCCCTGCTCTACCAGACTGGACCCCGCTAATCAGGCTCAGTCCAGTCTGGTAGCGGCTCTTTTTTTCCCCAGGCTGGACCCCGTTAAATAGGGTAAACCCAGCCTGGAGATCACGAGGCACAGCGGTACACCTTCCTTTTTTATTTTTTTTTTATGTTATCACCTCTTATTGTATTATTTTTGGTCCCCGCTAGCCTCACAGAAGCACAGTGCTTCCGTCCCCTCAGACGCGGCGCCTCCCCCACCGCGCTGTCGCACCGTGAATGTAGAAAGTAATGTTTATCGATATACTCAGCAAGAGGGTAAGTTAGATTTCAACGGTCAGAGCCGAGTGCACACAGGGGAAAGCTAACGGACCCTTTACTCTTTGTGTCAACTCTGCTATGTTGTCAGCTTGACTGTGGGCAGTGCTTCCAGTATCGAACAGCAAGCAACACAATCTACACGCCTGTCTCTCCCTGCAGGGTGCAATTATCACTTCGATGGTAGAGTTTTTTTTAAATATTATAATCAGAAAATAAAGAATCGTTTAACAATGACATGAAATGATTAGCGGTAGATCAAGTGGCTCAATTGCTAAGAGCTCCGTCCCGTGTGCTGGTCATGTCACTAACCAACTGCGATCAGGATTCCCCTTGAGGTGGTTCCCTAGAGTAGAGGTGGGTCCCCGACCTTTAAAGATGAGTGGCTCAAAAGTACGAGGTTGGAGGAGTCTGTCTGCTCCTCTTTGTAGCATGATTTATTATGGACCTATTCCTACCAGATGTTAACTACATCTTTTAAGGATTGTTGTTCAGTCACAGCAAAATGAATGACTGCGGATTTCAACCAGATGCAGTCAACACAAAAGTCAAGTAAGAGATTTGGTGGTTAACTGATTACAAAACCAAGCCCTTAAAATGAAACACAGAATCCTGCTTTCATTGAAATGATGTACGTGGTAATTCAATGTGAAAAAAAACTCTGCAGATGTAAAAATTTAAGAAGGAGAGAAGTGCAGAGGATCTCAACAGCATTTTATCTTGTTTATTAACTTGGAATTTAAATAGCTTTAAAAAGCTTCACTTAGATCTGCTGTACAGCTGCAGTGGACAACTCATGAAGCTCCTAAAATTTCTGCTTGTCCACACGTTTTTTTACATGCTACTTTAGTGCTACTTTAGATGCATGAGTTTTATGACGTCCCTCTTATTCTTGGAGTCTGCTCTACTATGGCTGCAAACAGAAGCTGAATTCTTTGTCCTAACAAGGGAGCAAATAATCCCAAATAATATTCAAGCACATCTTCAATGTTTAAACAAAGATAGCATTTTGATCAATGACAGTACTGAATGACTGCTGACGAATACGAACTGGTTATCAGAAGCAGAGAGATCCGAAACTAGAGAGAAAATGGGCAATGAACAGAACAGGGAACATATATTCTCAAGCAAAGAGAGTTAAAGAAATATGGCAGCAGTCATTGTAAAAAGATGAGGGAGGAGACACGTCAAATTCTCATCAGAACAGCGAAGGAAGTGACCTTAATTTAGCCCTTTGTGCCCCATTGGGGAATGCTTGTGGTTAAAGTGTTGAGGAGCTAAACTAATGTAGAACCGGAAAGCTGACTGCAGGGTACACAGAGCTACAGTTGACAGAGCACTATTTTCCAGCAATCAATAAGGAGCATCCACTGGGGACCCCATTATTATTTGTAATTCACATGGCAAATAAATAAGCTTTCGAAGTCTCAAGCCGGAGCTGCCATCCGAGAAGAGTTTTGCTAGCAATCGCTAACCCCTAAAACATCTAACGTGTGGAAACGGGCACAGTCCTCGGTATGTTTGGACCACAGCATTGAGGACAGAGTGCGTGCCACGCCTGATGATTGCAATTGCACATTGGATGAAAATAAGAAACAACGGTAATTGCGCTTAACATCTTGAGCCAAGGTGCAGTTTTAATAAAAATGGATTAAAGCCTTGATCTAATTGGCTGGACAAGAACAGATGATAGAAGAGGGGAGGTTAGGAGAGTGAGTTAGCATTGATCTCTGCAGCCTTTTCCTATTATAGAGCACTGCGCCTGAGACTCAGCAGATGTGTGCAGCTCCGTGACGTCCCCTGGTACTGTGCTTTAATGACTAAATTAAATGCTTATTTATTTTGCAGCACTGGCATTAAAATATTGACTCACTCTTCAGTTTCTCTCTTGAACAAAGCAGAGCTCTGGTCTGAGAAGTGTAAAAATAAAGGATTTAAGCTGCAGCATTTAAGCCATAATGCACAGCAATCGTCAAAGGATCGTAATAGCAGGTGTGTAATTATTTGCTGGAATAACTGATACCGTATTAGTCTTGTATAGAAGACCAGAAATGGCAAGTGTGCAAATGATTTTGCAATTTGTACATGGATATATGACATTTTAATTGTGTTCTTTATTTATGGCACAGATGAGCATTTTTACATGTATAGTACAGTACATGTATTTACTGGCGCCACTGTAGAATGTTGTCCTGCTTCCTAGTACTGTTTGATTAAGAAATTTTGGGTGATGTCCATCTGAAGAAACAGTCTTAAGCAATCGACGATGTTGGATCACTAATACCAGTGAATACCCCAGCATTGACTCCAGCTGTAGCTCTCAAGTTTGACAGTGCTGGGCTGATACTGGCAGGGCAGTCTGGGTACCTGTATCTTTGTTTATGAAGAATCTTGACATTCCACTCCACCTGTAACCACATATTAAAAGTCCCCTCAGCCTTGCAGAGCTGCTGGTAGAATGACGCAGATACACTAGTATCACACCACAGCATTTTCGAAATGCTCAAAAATGATTGTGCAACCGTCGTCTGCTCTCCCTGGCGATTAACTCTGTTTTTCCAAAAGATAATTTTGCTGGTACAAGTATATCAAGATGCAAGGTGGTCATGTGTAAGTTCATTACCAAGAGTAAGTACGTGTAGTCTGTATCTCAAATAAGTTAATATTCTCTAAAATCTCTTAGCTAGCATTTGCACACTGTATAGCTATTCAATAAACAGAAATATTGCTATAGTTAATTTGTGAAGAACTCTTTTCTGGATAAATGAGCATGCATGGATTCTATCAGGAGATTCTGGGACCTCAATGCTTTGATATAAAGTTACAAAAAGTGAAGCACATCCTAAAAGAGGAGTAGCCACAATCACCCCCATCACACACACAAACACAATTATTGCAAGGCTTTCAATCCATGCGCCTTGTCAGTGGCAGCCACTCTGCCATTCATGAAATACATTTCTTTTTAAGGAGTGACACACGGGGGAGGGAGGTGTTCATTTTCCAGGCACACATGGGGTCCCTGTTGATGAAATGCACCTCATCATGCAAGTGATTCAACAGCAGCTCCTCCAACAGCTGTGATCCCTCCACACAGAGTGCGGCTCTGCGCGAGGCATCATCCAAGCTGGCTGTTTCTGAGCAGGAGCTGGAGGTATCATAGGAACAAGAGGTAAGAAGGTCATGGGCAGTGCATTGTATACCCCAGTCACAGAGCATCAGACCAAAATGTAGAGGATGCCGCCTTCAGGGTGGCACTAAAAATGGTCACAGGTGAAGGCCGGTCTCCTTAGTGATCATCAATGGGAGACCAGCTGTCGAACTGCAAAACGATTCACTCAGTAGGCGGGGAAGAAAATCTGATCACCAGCTGCTCATGTCCCCCTTTGTTGTAAGAGAAAGGAGTGTTAATTGCTCATTTAGGGCCATTGTATCTGAAGAGGGGTCCCTGTGTATTCCATAAATCAGCATAAAAGCAAATGGCTACTGTAAATATTAAAGGTTAAGTAACTCGACAATTAAAAAGGAATTTTAAAAAGAAGCAGAACAAACGCTCAACAAATGCTTTCCAAAATTATGATATCAATAAAAAATTGACTTCTTGCTATGGCTAATTTTTTTCACCTTTCAAATTAGTCAATTTTCCTTTTGAGTGTGCTGTCATGGCAAATATTTGTATACATCATAAAAAGAAATTGATAAATAAACAGAATTAGAAAACGTCTTTGTCTCTTACTAGAACAATAAATTATGAAAAGTCAGTGGATTTCACTGGTCAGAGAAAGGGTGTCCAATGATGTTTGATGTGTTCAGATCACAAAAGAAAAATGATTACATTCATAAACCTTCATTTTAACCTAGTTCGCAATTTATAATTAATTGGATTGTTTTCATCGATTCTAACCAAATGCTAAACCTTTTTGAAACAATATATTTTTGTACTGTATATCTTATTTCATATTTATTTTTATGTGCTCATACTGTATATTCAGGATAGTCTGAAAACACCACATGCTGGAAATTGTGGTGGTACACAAAAGTGGTACACAAATTGTGCAGCTGGACTGCAATTGATATGATCAGATATCCAAAATCAATTTATCCTGTGGTGTCTCACACCAAATGGCAATACTTACACAGCACCAATGCAACAATTAATGTTTGGAACCAAGCACTGTGGCATTTTGAGAGGCTGTACTTGATCAGCAGATCTATAATACAGACAATTATAACCCTGGAGCCCCCTGCAGAGGAATATTGATTGACAAGCAGAGAAACGGGGAGAAAGAGAGGGAGACTGAGTAGTCTATGACACAGGGGTCCTGATCAAAAAAGTTACATCGGGGCTCTATTTCCTTTGGTCTGGACTTTTGCGTCCGAGACACATGAGTTTTTCTCTCTTTTACAGACGGGCACAGACTGACAGACTCTTGTGTACCAGGCAGATCTGTTGGCATGGAAACCGGCTTTTCATGGCTCGAAGAGAGCAGGTTGTGTGTGCAGTAAGGGCCCACCTGCTCTGTGTTAATTATCCAGTATTGTCTGCCAGTGCACCAGCTCTGACAAAATGGCAATGGCGTGCTGGCCCACTTGACATACAGAGCATCAGTCCGCACTGCTCTCTCACAGTGGACTTCACACCCAATTAGTACTGTTTCACACATCAACAAGATGCAAGACTCCTGTATGGGACCAGATCTGCATCGGTTTCACTTCTGCAGCCACGCAGTAGGTAACAGAGTTACAGTAAGCAGGAGGCGTGAAACATGTTATTCTGATAAAACATGTCAAAATGTGTTTAAGGTTGACATCACAGAGCTTAGAGGGCACAGAAATATAAAAAAACCTCTAAAAACTCAAGAACTGATCCTGAACTTTTTCATTTCATCAGTGATAGGAGGTTGAGGCACTGTAGAGGAAGACTGATGTTTAACGCCACCAGTATATATAGCATGTTATCACCCAGTCTGGCCAGGCTTGTCTTTTGTTCGTTCAATCCAAACTCAGATGTATTGTCCTATGCTTTTACTCTTTTCTTTTCCTTTTTGGCTGAGCAGCAATTGATCGCTTCATTATTTTTTCTCTCTCACGCTCTCTGTCACTGTTTCTGTATTTCCCTTCATCGGTAGGTTTGTGTTCCTATAATTTCCCCCAGAAGAGCCTGCATGGGACCAGTGCCATGAATGACAATTACAGATAGTACTTACACCCCTGAGACAGACCTGGAGGGAAGCAATCATCTTTAAGCCACAATACTTAAAAAGAGGAGGCAAGGAATATAAGAAAAATAAAGCCTGTCAGGTCATTTAACTGTGAAAAGGTTTTAGAAGCATAACAACCAAGAATCTGCTAACATGAGATACACTATTTGCACCACAGGAAATACACATGGATTTATTGCAAATGAACATAACAGTTTCATATTGACCTTTTGACTTGATATATTGAACTTTTATATCGTTTTATATTGTTTTATATTGTTTAAGCACTGCACTGTTAATACTCAGGGATGAGTTTCAAGCACAAGACAATGACCTATGTGGGCATCACAAATAAGGTTTGCAAAACATTTAATGGGGACAACAATATCCCAAAATTGAATGTTTTGTGAATGCTTGGAATACTGGGGGAGAAAGGTTTGGCTAAACCCACTTGGTTAATTGGCAGCCTCCTGGCCACAGGATGAGGAGGATCAAACCCCATTCAGAGAGGAGGAAACCAAGGGTAGCTGCTAGCTGGAGATGGGGCAGAAATTTGCTTGAGACAAATGCAAGGGGAGACCTACCGTTCATTATATGTAGCTTATTACACAATTATGGTGATTATGTAGAGCTTAATGTGATTGATTTGTTGTTGTTATCCCTCGCACACTTCAGTTAATAACTTACATTCGGAATACATTGCAAATAATCAGTGTAAAACACACTTCAGCTCATTTCACTTGAGATAAGATGGGCACTGAAACTAAGCAGCCTGTGGCATCAGAAACAGAGGGGGAAAAAAGCAGAGCATCTTAAACAATATGAAGATTGATGTATCCTGCCTTGAGCCTGTTGCTTGCTGGGATAGGCTCCAGCTCCCCCACAACCCTGTATGGGATATAGCAGTTAGAAAATGGATGGATTAAACCTTAGTACTTAAGCAGAAGTTCCCAGACCCTGTTTAAAATTGCTGGACAGATTCAAAACAACAGCACACCATGTATCATTAGCACAGTCAAAACTAAGAAATCACATGGGCTCACTCTCAAACCCTGCGCCAGTCATGTAAATGCTCTCAAAGACTTTGCTTCAGGGGAACTGCAACAGGATGACACAATGTGGGCTGAGCCCCTTCGATTCTAGGCTAACTGTTGCCTTCAAGACTCTGTACACAGACTCTGGACGCTTGAAACAGAAATCCTTCAAGAGGGAGGTAAGAGAGGACACACAGAGACAGACAGCACCCTCCTACACCTGGTTTTTTGAACCTAGGTTAAGGAGTTTTACCTTGCATATTATTTTGCCTACATGGTATCTTGGTATGTGTCAAGTAATGCTGCATAAATTCCAGTACTTAGGATAATAAAACCAATGTTTTTATTTTGTTAATTAAGTAGCATAGAACACCAGAAATATGTTTGGAGACTGATATGAGTCCACATACTGTAACAAGGTAATAAAGAATGTAAAAAGTTGTTTTTCTCCTGGTAGTTATTATTCATTTGCACCATTTGATACATTTTGTTATCTCAGAAACAAAATTGTCTCTTCCTATGTTCAGTAGTCCATTTCATATGTGTAGTAACCTCAAATATACTCCATTTTGGAAGACTTGCGCCGCATGGAACCATGCAGAGGGCGATGTTAGCTTTTCAAAGTTCAATCTTTGTGTCCCGACTGGTCTCTTTGCCAGCTGAGACACGAGAATCTGTTGTTGTGCAGTATGCGATGCCCGGGTCACAAAGACATGCACAGAATAATTCAATGAACTGCTGGTCTCTGCTCTCATTTACATTTTAAGGAGATGAGCAGCTATTCTCATCAAACTCATCAGAGCACCTTCTGTGCTCCCTTTGTTCAACAGGTGCAGCACATTTAAAGCGCAGTGGCAGGCATCTGGGCAGCTGGCACAGCTAAAAGGGGGGCTTATTAAAGATATCTCATGTGGTTTGTAATAAATGCCAAAAAATGCATCAATTATTTTTGGCAAGGGGAACACTTTTCAAACCCCTGACAAAACGATTGTAGCTGATTCATTAAAATGTTATCTTCAGGCTACAAAGCAAAAAAAAAAAGTATTAATCCATGCTTCAAGAGACAAATGTATTCCCTTGCTTTTTTTGGAGGGCAAAAGGCAGAAATCCAGTTTTATCTGTGTCATTTTAACTAAGATACTAGTCTAAGATTTCAAGGCTTGTCAGTGGGATGTCACATTTCATGTGCCTCATTATTGCACTAAATGTTAATGACAGTTGATAAAATGAAGTATAATCTCCCGGGAAGACTTGACACACTACAAAACTGAGACATATTGTCTGACCACATTGTCATCTTGGTTCCTGAAGATCCCTGGACATTTCGCTGTCACTATAGCTGATCATAGTGCTTCCTTTATTTACCGTGAGGCAGTCTTCAACAGAGCCAAATAATGTCTTGAGCACAACTGCGTTGCACTGCAAATAAAACACAAACATGAAGTCTGTTCATCTACAGAACAACGAGCTTATTTATTTTGCATTCAGCACACAGTAGCAGTGAGGTACTATAAGACTTCAAAAGCAGCTAATAACCAACAATTTCCAAATATTACCAGATATTTGCATTTCCTTCCTTTTAATTAGCTCCCTCTCTCTCAGAATGTATACAGTATATTGTATGTACTGTATGCATACTGTATACAGTACGTAAATAATTCATATATGCAGACTCATTAATATATTTGTTTATGCCACGTACGGCGCAAGGATGATAAAACACTACTAGATTTAAAAATCCCTGTCATTATTTTTTACTTGAAAACAGCATTTCTGAAATACAGCTCACTGCAGACACATTAAATTGAGTTTGGGAAATCGAAGCAAATTATACAAGCAGGAGCGGATACTTACATTCTGGTTGCAATTCCCTTATTTACAATCCAAACAGGACTCCAAATTAAGCAACAGGATGACTGCACACATTTTTACCACCAAAGCACTAACTCTGACTAATGTTTCCCAATGCTGATTTCTTCATTTGCTGTACAGAGAACAGACACCTGATCTTATTTTTACATTTCTACCACTACTGCAGGGGAGGCGTAACATTTTGTGTCCTAGTGTACACATGCTGTGCTAGTATAGTATACTGATGCTCTGCAGTGACTTTTATGTAAAAATATGAGATAAACACACTGCATTTAAAGATCTGTCTGGAATATCATCTTTAACATTTAAAATCCAGATGTGCACTTTAAGCCGTTTGCAAGCTATTGCTGGTGGAATAATAGGTACAGCAGACTGAAAGGGATATTCAATTGATTGGATAGTGTGTTTTGAACAATTGTAAGAACTACACTGACTGGGGTAATCACAGAACAATTGGATTACCTTATCCCAATACACTGTAATTGCAAACTGCAAACCCAGTGTTAAGTGGCAGGTTTGCATTGCATAGCAATAAGATGTTTTGAGCAAATTGTGTACAAAAACACTGTTGTGTACTAAGTATTAGCAGGTAAAGTGAAGTTCTGATTTAATTTAGGCCGAGGATTTGTAACAGGCTAGAAATGAAATAAAAGGACAACGCAGGTTATATATGGTATATGGAGCAGACATGGACATGAAGGGTAAAGATCTTGAAAGTGGGGTTATATTTAGCGCTTTGATAAAGATTAATGTTTGGCCGCAAAACAGAGACAGATGCACTCAAAAGGGGCTCTTTTCAAAAACGGCTCATTGATGTGATACAAGTCTGCTAAGTGTCAATTAATAACTAGATATGACACATTCAATGCAAGATTGTTCTGAGAAGAAGGAATGAGGTTGCAAACTAATGCAATACAGCACTAAAATGTGGCCTCTATTACAGAGCAGAATAAAGAAAGAGATGAAACACAGAACCACGCAATACTGAAAAAATTAGGATAAGAGCCACCCAGGAATAAACAATATTGTCTCTTCGCATGGTTTACCAACACACAACGCCAACCGGTCACAATTTGCAAACCTCAACATTTCAAAATGAATTACAACTAATTTTCCAAAAGCTTGGTTTAAATGATTTGGCAAGTCTTTTCTGTCAAATACCTCTGACAGTCAGTCAAACTGATTACACATTTTATATGTGATTGCAACATTAGAACACTTCATGTTTATTGCATTGAAGATAATTTTCCATTTCACATTTTACACCATTCTTTACTGCAATCTGATACTGATTTCTTAGTTTCTGTGTGTTTTATCAGGTCCCCAAATGCAGTGTAATTTCCCTCCTCTTACAATCTTTACAATTAGAAATGTTCTTTAAAATACATAGAATACACAATAAAGAGACTTAAAAATACAGATGATGCACACTATCCTTTAAAGTGGACACTGCAGCTTTAAATGGAGAATAAACAGTTTTCCATTCTCTTTGTCCAACATTGTTGTGGCTTCAGGAGGTTGTTTATTTTGGACCTGCATCGAGGGTGTAAAAAATCTGTGGCATTAATTATGGATGGCATGAGTCCCAGACACGCTATTCTGAACTCTGACCTGGGATAAATACGGGAAGAATGAGGAAAATTACAGAGCTTTAGAGAGCAGGGAACCACATTTAACTTTGCCAAGTTTTCCCTCCATAGCCTCTGGGACTGTAAAGACCTCATTAAATCTAATTCTATAATTATAATAGTATTAATTTTAACTAGAAGTAGTTAACATGTTCCATTGAATGAATCATTTTAGAAACAGGATGCCAATATTTATGTTTGTGGAGGTTATTTTTGTTTGCTGTGTGAAATTTAACATCTTTATATGCACTGAGGGGGTAAGAGGGCACACAATGACACTACAGACGAGAGAGGCAATCAGGCTAATTGACACTGGAGAGATCAGTTAGTTTCTTAAACGTACTGGCAGACGATGAACTAAAGAAATGGTTTAGCTGCTCTCTCATGTCCTCAGTGGAATAAATGTGAACACCTACATGACAGACAGTGGGATCAAAGGGCACTAATTGACTCTCAATCCTCCAATTCACTGTTCTTTGAAGAGGTGAAGAAAATTAGAAAGCCAGAGAAAAGAGAAAAAGACAAAGAGTAATACAGAAACACCGCTTACAAAAGCCAAGGGGATGTCCCATCTCCTAGCTGAGTTGCACCAAATCATTTGGCAACTGCTAAACCTAACAAGATGTTATTGTACAGCATGTGCAATACAGCTGATCAGCACCATGCACACATTTCATGGAGCTCAGGCCCATGAAAGATTTATACTTTTAGAAAAAGACCTGAGCTAAATCCAGCTAAAGAAAGTGCATACTTGGGAGGCTGCAGTTAGAAATTCTGCAGGTTGTGCCAAGAACATCTTCCCCAAATCTCACATTACCTTCTCTTACATAATTCCCATGTGAAACCACTCTCAATTTCCTGTCTTCAGTTGTTCTTTTAAAGGCTTGTAAATTATAAAACACACAACAGATGAGGAATTCTAAACAAACCCTTGGAACATATTTTGGGTTTCATTCTCAATGTTTTGTAACCTGTGTGTCCTTGTTACACTTCTTGCTTGTGTGTGTTCTTCCTAATGATTCTCTGTTGCTGTATCTGCGTTGAACTGCTACTGGCCCATGTTGTATTAAAGTGAGCAAGCTTGAAACACAGCTACTTTATATGCAGCATAAAGAAATAAACACAAGCAAGATATATTTGGCTTTCAGTATCATCTGATGCTGATGCAGACATTCACACAGAGGATCTGGTATTCATACCACACTATTTATATGAGGAATGGAAAATACCACTGTGCTATGGGGTATTTAAAATGTAAGAGCCTGGAAGGTTGTGGGTTCAGATCCCAGGTGAGATACTGCTGTTATACCCTTGAGCAAGACACTGGGAAAATATACATCTGTATAAACAGATTTTAATGCAGGCTGCTTTGCATAAAAGTGAAAGCCAAATAAATCCATAAATAGTGATTTCGCAAGTCTAGCACATTTTACAGAGCAACTCTCATAGAAGGTTTAAGGGGAACTGCACTGCACATTGGTGGTGGTGGAAGGGAGTACCAATTACCTGTAAAGCACTTTGAGTGAAGTGTCCAGAAAAGAGCTATATAAGTGTAAGGATATTATTTAATTCAATAGAAATATTGGTCTTGACTTTGAAACTGATTTGCTGACAAATAAAATTTACTTGTCAAATTTGCAAGGCAGATCACATTACACCATTTCTGTGGTGAAATGTCTGCTGCACAGCCTGTACGTATTCACTCATACGTCGCATTACATTAGTCATTGCAGGGACTAGTGAGCAGGAAGGGCTGCTTCACGCCCCAAATCGCTCAAACTCTTACTCTCACCCATGGAAAGACCAGCGGTTTGCAACGATATGGTGACTATACATTGCTTTCACAAAGTTCTTTCACAAATTTTGTGCTTAATTTAGAATTCATAAAAACGTTCAATACCATCAATTAATTAATTTTGTTACCAACATTTAATGACGGGTCTGAGAAATTGGGACTGCAGTTCTCCTTTAACTGGGCAACAAAGGCACAGCTGAGCCTCGAAAGACGAACCTTCTGTTAACAATTCCTTCACTCTTGTCACTTGGACATAAAGTAAATGGATGTACGTCCCATGCTAGGAATTTGTCCCAAATAATTGTAGTTCTTAAGAGTACATGACGCAATTGGTGTATAAGAGCTCAGTGTTTTTCCAAATGTATTCCGCACCTTGTGCGAGACTTATCTGTTGTCTGTTGTTGAAATCATAAAACAAATCATGTCTCAATACAAGTCAATATTTATGATCAGTCTCTTTATGTCACGACTCTAGATCTATTAAAATGTACGTTACAGTACTTTGCTGTTTGCTTTGTCAAGTGTGAAACAGTAAGGTTTCTTAAATAGCACCACACCGCCCTCTAGTGAGAAAATTACGTTAATACATCTAAATCTGAAACGAATTTCTCTGGATAGTTTTTCACATAAAACAACAAGTATGGCTCAGCTGTCACGACAATCTTCCTCCTTAGAATCATGGAAAAAATCCTCCTCCTTTCTGCATTAGTCTGAGCTGACAATTAAAAATAACCCACAACAGAACTGAGAGGTTTTGGAAAAGAATTGTGTTTATGCTAACATGCCACTTATATATTGTAGACAGTGTTCGAAAGCAATTAAAAAGGCAAACAAAATACTAGAATATAAAGTTACATTGTAGAATGTAAATCAGGAAATGTTTTGTTAAAATTGTATAATACACAAGTGAAGTCTCATTTAGAATACTGAGTACAATTTTGGTCACCGTGTTACTCAAAAGATATTGCTGTTCTCAGAGAAGAGCAACCAGGTATATGAGCTTAAGGGAGAGTCCTACACTGTCAGGCTGAAGGAACTGACATTTTTGTTCTTGAACAGAGAGGACAGCAGGGGAAACAGACAGACGTCTTCAAAATCCTCAAAGTTTGGGTGTCCTCTATCTATGTCCTCTATCCTCAAAGTGAGGTCGATAGAGTCAACCCAGAGGTCTTCTTCAAAATGAACAGTGAAACTCAAAGCAGAGGATACAAATGGAAATCATGTGGAAGTTAATTTAAAACTGAGAGCAGGCGGTACGTCTTTACCCAAAGGGTTGTGGGAGTATGGAACGAGTTGCCCAGCCATGCTTTTGAAGCTGCTGCCCTGGTTTCTTTCAAGAAATGGCTGGATGAGAGCTTTGGATCAGTGAACCGCTAACTAGCCAATGGGCTAAACAGGCCAAGTGGCCCCCTCTCGCCTGTAATCTGTCTTACCTTCTGAAATACACATTCATGAAGCAGGCCAATTTGTACACAATCAAGTACAAAAGCATACTCTCTGCTGTTTTCAACATAGTGGGCCTTTTGCTGCTGTTGGTGGTAGAGGATCACACTTGCAGATTAAGGTGTGCTGGATTTATTGTAGCCGATTCCCAGGGAAATCAAAGAAGAATAGTGGGAATAATGAAATAAGGGTTTGAGAGAGAATCCACGGCTGGAATACTTTTTTGTCCTGCTGTGTTAATGTCATTCTGCCCTGGACACCATACTGCATATCTATCCATCCATTCTCTAACTACTTTATCCAACTGAGGCTTGAGGGAGCCAGAGACTATCCCAGCAACAAAAGACACAAGGCAGGATAAACTCAGAACAGCATGCCAGTGTACTGCAGAGTGCACACAGACACGAATACACACACACTCACATCAGGACCAACAGGCCAATGAAACTACCAGCATGGAAACCAGAGCACCTGGAGGAAACCCAGGCAAAACCAGGAACAACACACAGACTCCCCACAGTTAGCATCCCAGGGATAGAACCCAGGGTTCCAGCACTGTGAGGCTGCAATGTTAGCCCCTGCAACACCCTGTCTGATCATTCATTTTTACCCTATATAGCAATAATGTCAGCAAATGACCCCTTGTATGTTACCAAAGTTATCAGTTCTTACTACCTTTCTTGATGTTGTTTAATATAAGCTGCCAGCTGTTATTTAAATTTCATTAAGAAATTAGACAATTCCCTGTTGCGTCGTACGCACCAACCTGTAAGGAAAATAGAGCCCTTACAAACTTTCTTTATAGTCGGTTCTTTCTACTCTTTATTTCTCACCGCACTTCAACTCATCTCTTTGGATAATGAACCTACTTTCTAACCCCCCCAATAACACAATACTGTCACTTGAATGTAAGGCTGTTTCTCACAGACAGTACACAGTATTAACACTTTACTATATGTGTAAGTGATTTTCATTTTAACACTTATTTTAGCTCCCTTTTTCTTTTGTAAAATCAAACAGGGAATTAGGAGACTGAATACATTTCAGAGTAGTTCCTGGTAGTTAATACCTATACTTCAACAAAGTGCAATTAAAATAATGTCTAAAGTAGGCCACCATCACAGCACAGTACGTTTATTTGTATGAAATCTAACTGATACTACATAATTATTGCACTTTGAAAACAAGAGTTATGTTTTCTATTATATAAACTTAATTTTCTTGATAGTCTTGTTAGATGACCAGTGCCCTTGATTAAGGTCCTCTTTCTGACTCTGAAGCACAATAACGTTGTATTACTTTTTGTCTATGAAACTCTACCGTTTGATATTAAAAAACTACAGTGATATAGGAAAGGCGCGTAAAAACGACATCCCTGAAACAGGTTTTTTTGCTCTACTCTTTAAATGTAATACTCTCATAAACATCTCGTCCAACAATCATCCAGCTCATTAAAAAAGAGGCATTTTCAGCCAGCATCACGTGACTAGCACACGCACTTTAACGTCATATCTCCGCGACAGTCGACACAGGCGCACTGTCAGTGTCTTTCCTGTGTTCTCTCATCTGAGGTGGAGAAGAGAGGATGGCTGCAAGGTTATTGCTGAGATCGGCCGTTCGTGGGGCTTCTTGTTGTCGGGCGGCCCCTGCCTCGGTACTCACCCGCGGCATGGCAGCAGGAGGTGAGAGAGATGGCGAGGCAGACGGGTTGATCGCCGAGGCAAAGACGTGGGGGCTGACTTCAGTTAAACTGTTTTTCTGCCAAGGGCAGGCAAAGGCAATCGTAGTAACAGGCCTCAATGAGTTCGGGGGTTGTTAGAGAGCAAAGTGCTATTTTGATAAATCTAAATGGGATACCTTTTTCTGTAGAGATCAATTTAATGTGAACAAGCGGAGTTTGGACAATAGTATTTTAATAACTGAATTGTATGATTTCCTGTAGTTTTTAAATGCTTGTGAAACGCGGAAATGGATTACAGGTTATTTAACTACACTAAACAAAACGCGCAGTTTACTACAAATTAATCATATTACATATCTCTGCTCCGCAAAACTGGTAGCGTTGTAGTGTGTTTATTAGTTTTTTTTCCCCCAAAACTGCGCAATTATTTATCTACAGGCGTTCCGACCAACGAAGAACAGGCTACCGGTTTGGAGAAAGAAATTATCAACGCATCGAAAACAGGAGCGGTGAGCAGCTGAAATTGTATAGTTATTGTCATCTGGATTTCCACACTAATAAAATCAGTTGGATAGGCGCATAGTCATAAGACAGAGATTCATGGCAAGATGGGGCACAAGGTCATACGGATTAAATATAAAGTTTGATTATTCATGTATTTAAATACGTTTCACTATTAATAGCTTATTTGTTGTACGTTTCTAAAGTGTCATTTATTACTCCTAAACCAAGATTTGTATTAAAAGCCATGATTGTTTCACTTTCACTTTTACAAGAATCACTGGCCCCCATAAGTTCAGGGTCGCGTTTTCTAAAAAAAAGTGCAATACAATTTTAAACTCTTTTCATGTACTTTGTCATTGTCTGGACATCGGTTAATGGAGATCACAGGGCACATATAGCTAGAATCAATTAATTAAAGGTACTCTATATCCTGCTTAACTGTGAGGACGGTTTCCTGAAAAGCTTGATGTGCCGACGATGTAAATCAAAGTAATCACCACAATAATAATGTCATGGTAGGCTGCCATATACATATGTAAAAAAACTGGTATTAACAAAAACACATCTGAGTTCTATATGTTTAATATAAACTTAAAGAACACAGTGTATGAATGCTGTGAATATATTTTCAATACAGAACATTTTTACAGCCTAATGTGTACTATATGTAATAGTATTAAAATATATTATATTATATAGTAAGAAGTGGTAGTCTTTTAAGAGTATGTCCAGCCAGGTGGTGGCTGCTTAAGAATGTTGTTAGTAATGTAAAAAGATATAGACATTGAGTTCATGTATAGCAGGATATATCGGTAGTTTTGTTTGTTCGTATGGCTAGATTGATTCGAAATGTGTTTCAGCTTGCCAGTTGTGTGCCTAAGAAATCCAGAACGAACCGATTCAGCTCTTTCTTCTTTCTTAGTTTATCCTTTTTAATGTAGTTCAAAAAAATGAAAGAAAAGAAATTAATGAGCATTTGATGGTTAAACTAAAGAAAGTTAAAGAAACTTTTTGTTTCAGGACCCTTACAACATCTTCAAGCCCAAGGCGTACACTGGGTCCAAGCAGGATCCCCACCTCGTGCCCTCCATTAACAAGAAGAGAATCGTGGGCTGTATCTGTAAGTCCAGATTTCTCTGTCTTACTCCTCTCTGTATTCTACAGCCGCTCTGGAGCAGGCATCGCCTTGAACTGGAAATAGCTCAAGACTGGTGATAGTTGGACATTTCTCATTTGTTTTTCAAATCTTTTCCAAACTTTTTCCTTTACATGAAAGAAAGTGGGGAAGGCAGGGAAAATATTAGTCCTGCCAGTATGTCCTACTGAGTTTAGCTGTATATATGATCTCTCTGGTTTATGATGTCTCTTTCCTACAGTATGTTTGCTTTCATAACTGTAATTGATCACAAACAACTGACAGTGAAATAAGTCAGCAAGTTTACTAGCTATATGTTCCTTAAGGTTGTTTTGTCTGCTTTCGCTTAAAGGAGGACATTATCAAACTACATTGCCTGTTTCTAAACTTTTTGTAAACTAAAAAAAACTTTCATTAGAAGCAGACTTCCCCGACTCTCTCTTGTGGAAATTTAGGGGTTTTCCCATGTTCGCTTAGATAGAAGTGAAACATCTGGGAAAAGTAGAGGCAGTGGTGTTTGTGTCTTTGTGAACGATATGTGGTGCAGACAGTACTCGGTGAGGAAGATTATCTGCAATTAAAATGTTGAGGCCTTTCCACCTCCCGAGAGAATTCTGTAACATTATTATATGCAGATCCAGCAGACTACGGAAGCTCCCGTGTTTATTTTGGGATTTAAATCACTGTAAACTGGAGATGGCATTGCCTGGGTTTGAACAGCATATCAAATGTGGGACAAGAGGGAACAGAGTTGTTGACAAATGCTACAGTAATATAAAACAAGCCTATACCGCCAAAGTCAAACCGCCTGTCTAACTCTGATCACAATACTGTTCACCTCATCCCCATCACCTCGAGAGCATTATCAGATATGGTATAACAGTGTGGTTTGGTAATTTTATCAGTTCAGTTAATATCGCAAATTACCAGTCTCATCCAAACAGCTTTGAAGGTCATGGGAGTGAAACAGCACCCCTCCCTGCAGACAATCTTTGAAAAAGCCAAAATCAAGCAGGCAGAAAAAATTATATCAGATACTTCCCACATCCTCAATTCTGAATACCAACTTCTTCCTTCTGGCAAACGTTTTAGGGTTTCTGAATGAAAGTCAATCAGATACAAATATTCCTTTGTTCCACTATCCTTTAAATCTGTCAATGCAAATGGCAAGGATAAGCACAATTTTTTACCTTTACAGTCTACTTGTGTGCAATGTGTTATGAATGTTATGTGTTATACATGTGCAATAGAGTGATGTGCAATGTTTGTTTTGTTCTGGGGTGTGTGCATTATATTTAAATGTACAGAAGTGCTGTGTGTCCCCCAAAAAAATTCCCCCAGGGGACAATAAATCTTACCTTATTTGGTTTAGGATACTTCACATGCAAAATTAGAGAAATTGTTAGCATTTTCCTTTCCTTTAAATGACTGCTGTTCAAATTATGTGTGGCTGTTGCTGAGCAATAAACTAGTTTATCAGGGTTTTTTTTATAAAAGGGACTTTGTTAAATTTGAAGTATTTCAAGTAGGAATCTGAGTCAGCATGCGTAGGCTGCAAAGGAACAAGTAAAGGTTTATTCCATACTGAAAAGAGAAGAAAGGAAACGCAACTTTTCAGCTGTGGCACCTGAAGAAGACTCCACAGCTGAAACATTGTTTCCTTTCTTCTTTTCAGCATGGAATAAAGCTTTACTTGTTCCTTTGTTAAATTGATCCAATTAGGTAAATGTATGTATTTTGCCCGCCTTCAGTCAGGGATGATGTAACAGTGTCTATAGATAAAAGGTGCCTTGGTTCCACAGAGGCTTCAGCTTTGCATTTGGGCTGAACTTATTTAAATGAACTCATTTGCTAAACTTAAGTAAATGAATCATTGCATATATATATACACAGAGATGGTAATTTAAAGCTATGTGCATGGCATATATACAGTGGTGCTAGAAAGTTTGTGAATCCTTTAGAATTTTCTGAATTTCTGCATAAGTTTGACCTAAAATGTGATCAGATCTTCATATAAGTCATAACAATAAAGAGGACACAATAAAACAAATAACACACAAAAGGATGTACTTTTTCATTCATTTATTGATCAAAATGATCCAACATTAAATGTCTTTGTCAGAAAAAGTATGTGAACCTATGCTTTCAGTAACTGGTGTGACCCCCTTGAGCAGCAATGACTTCAAACGTTTACGGTAACTGTTGATCAGTCCCACACATCGGCTTGGAGGAATGTTGGCCCATTTCCCCGTTTCAGGTCCCGCCACAGCATTTCTATTGGATTAAGGTCTGGAGTTTGACTTGGCCATTCCAAAACGTGAAATTTCTTCTGCTTCAACCATTCTTTGGTAGACTGACTTCTGTGTTTAGGGTCGTTGTCTTGCTGCAAGACCTATTATTGTTCAGTGTTTGCCTGCTGGTGGACTCATGAACACTGACATTAGCCAGGGCAAGAGAGGCCTGCAGATCCTTGGATGTTACCCTGGGGTTCTTCGTGATATCCCGGAATATTATACACCTTGCTCTTGGAGTGATTTTATTTGGACGACCACTCCTGGGGAGAATAACGATGGTTTTGAATTTTCTCCATTTGTACCCTATCTGCCTGACAGTGGATTGGTGAAGCCCAAAGTCTTTAGAAATCATTTTGTAACCTTTTCCAGCCTGATGAGCATCGACAACTCTTTTTCTGAGGTCCTCAGAAGTCTCCTTTGACCGAGCCATGGCATGCATTCACAAATCTGTGTGGTGGAGACCAGCCTTTGGTAGTAGAGACTCGGGTTTCTGTTTTTTAAATAGGGCAGGGCCACCCAAACTCACACCTGATTGTCATCCCATTGATTGACACTCCTGACTCTAATTATCCCCTTAACTGAACTGATAATCCTAGAGGTTCACATACTTCTTCTGACAAAGACATTTAATGGTGGATCATTTTGATCAATTAATGAATGAAAAAGTACATCCTTTTTGTGTGTTATTTGTTTTATTGTGTCCTCTTTATTGTTATGGCTTAGATGAAGATCTGATCACATTTTAGGTCAAACTTATACAGAACTTCAGAAAATTCTAAAGGGCTCGCAAACTTTCTAGCACCACTGTATAATATTGTGGCCCTTCAGGACTACACTGGCTTACTGCTAATCTAGCCATGCTTGAGCTTGTTCTGTTTGTCTCCCAGGTGAGGAAGACAACACCGCTATAGTGTGGTTCTGGCTCCACGAGGGGGAGGCACAGCGCTGTCCGTCCTGCGGCGCACATTACAAGCTGGTCCCTCATGAGCTGTCCCACTGAGCCTGGAGGATCAGCTTTCCAGAAGGAATCCCTTTAATAGTGTTTGCTTAAATTGAGAAGAAATAATGCATCGCTAAGCGTCGCAATCTTTATAAACCCAGTTCTGACACTTCACTACGTTCTGATGTAGTGCATGTTACATTTGGTCCAAATCCTCTTAATAAAGTCGGTGGCGTTATGAAGCTTTTTGAAGTGTCTTGGGTTTTGTTCTTTAGCACGTGGCCAAAGTCATTTTAAGGTCACATGGGTACAATCTGTTTTGTAATAGCATTTCATTTTCGGTTTCTATGCAATAGAAATTTTTATACACTGCAATGCCTCTAAAAAACGGTTATAAACAATACACACTAGCAAAGGGTTATACAGACCTGTTACACAACTCCTGGATTATACTAATTACTCATAAACAGCCTTAATTTGTTTTTTTTTTTCAAGTAATGAACAATGGATGTCTTTAGTAAAACAAAATGTTTTTATACTTGTTTTGTTTTAAAAATACAATGAATCAAAGCAAAAAAAAAAATCTGTAACATATTGTTCTATTTCATTTGACGACAGAGGATTGCATGGTATATTGAACATGCTGCCACTGATCAATACCCTAGCCATAAAACTGTTTGGGGCTTAAAAGGATAAGAGGCTTTGCTATATTTAATGGAGAGACTGGAAACAGAAACCCATTAATTCAATTTGAGCAATATACGTTATATCGATATCCTTTCAACGTCAAAAATACAAAATCTGTAAAGTATCCCGTCAAACTAATTTAGAAAAAACTTCATTATTGTCATACTGACAACCTAATTTAGAAAAAAACATCATTATTGTATTTCTTGTCTACAAGAAACCGAAATAACACACTTCTGAAAGACAGCACATGTACCTCATTACACTCTGAAGCAGAGGCAGCAAAGTGATAAAATTAAAGTTACCATTAGAAGAAAAACAAGGATAAACATAATTTTCTAATTTTATTGTACAAAAATACATTCTGAAATATGTTTTTCTTTTCACACTAGAGCCAGACGAGCTGCTTTTTATCCAAAAGCGTCTAAAAAATAACTAGAGCTAAACTTATTCCATGGAATCATGTACAAAAGGTTAGATATTATATACAGTTTGCCATAGCAAAAATATGTATTGTGACCAGTAAGGAAACCACATACTGTACGCTTAAAACACAAATAACGGAAGCAGAAGCTCACCTAGACCCGAATCATTATTTTCTGTGTATTTTTAGAAGTTTTAGAATCCAGGACTGTAACACGTCTATGAAAGATAGAGAACTTTACAGTGAAATATTAACATCTGCTCAATAGATGTACACTATCAAATTTCTCATGATCAAGTCGAAGGATAGCAATAATCTTTAAAAATCCAAATTTGTGAGCTGAACTCTACGGCGTGACCGATTGGGAACAGCACAGCACATTCCATGTTTATGAACCCGTCACACTAGATAAAAACCATGAACAATTAAATGTCATATTTCAAGTGTCCACAAGGGGGAACACTTGTATTGAGTGATAATTTCACATTCCAGTTTCAAAGTACAGAGTGCCGTGCGTTGCTCAAAATTTCCATTCACAACATTTGTCAAAATAAATGTCCCAAGATTACGCGACAACAACAGCATCTATCTTCAAAGGTTTCGGCGCACAAAAAACACAAAAGTTTTCACATAAACAGCAGTCGGTGTCAGCACAAATCTCAAGTCGTGTATAGAAATGTGTTCATTCGCTATACAGTACACACAGTGCATTTCCACAAATCAACAGATTCTTCTGAACAAATGTCGGGCATTTGGCTGATGGTCCTGTGGAGTTTTTACAGAAGATATGAAGCATGTTGTACTATTCCAGATCCTTGAGTGAAACCGTTCTGAAAAGACCTCCTTTGTCTACAATCATTTTGCATATAGGATACCATATTTAAAAAAATAATAATTTGGATGCTTAGCCGGACGCGCTTGATGTGGTTTCAGTCTTGTTATCCTTTGAGCAACGAAGGGAAAAGTTAGCGTTAGTACAGAAACTCACGACTGCTCCAACTGTCCATTGATAAACTGGAAAAGGTGCAGTAATAGAGATCACCTGGAATTCAGAAATTCATTCTGACTCGCTGTCACAATGCGAAAGCGATACTTTCATCTCTCCCACTGGCTGAGGATCGTTTTAATCCTTCATATCTCTGCACTGTTTATGGTTTGGTAGAGTCTCTAATATTTGAAATATTACGTTTCGTGCCTCGATTTTGATTGATTCAAAATACTCTATCACATCATCACACAGAGCCCGAGCTTCCACGTGGTCAGAAGAGAAGTGGCACATTAATTTGAACCACTTGTGGAGAGAAAAAGCAACTAAGCAGATCCTTGGGTCTGATCTGCAAGTTGCAGAGAGACTTAAGAGGCTCACAAGAATACAATGTGATTTGACTAATGTCAGCTCAAAATTCTTGCACACAACATTAAGGGCACCTAAAATTAAGAATTTTCT
Organism: Lepisosteus platostomus; assembly: GCF_059453375.1. Taxonomy (NCBI): domain Eukaryota; kingdom Metazoa; phylum Chordata; class Actinopteri; order Semionotiformes; family Lepisosteidae; genus Lepisosteus; species Lepisosteus platostomus. The sequence goes on from NC_142613.1 coordinate 6,931,965, forward strand.
ATGGGCCTTTTCATAACACATTTAAAAACATCAGCTGAGTGAAGACTCAATTGGCTGGCAGTATGTACAGTGTTTATCATATGTAAGGCAACATCAAACTTTTACAGTATGCATTACACTACCCAAAATGAGTTCCAAAACACAAGAGTATTGTAGTGTAACAGAGGAGAGTCTATAGGGAGCGGACGATTCATGAGAAACGACAACTATTCAAAAGCTTGTACCGTCTCTTAACTGCATTGAACCTCCAGATAATTAGATACAGACATGTAGCGTGCATCAGGTCACAAGTTAGAGCCAGTGTGTGCAAGACACTCAACAGCAGTGTATGAAGTGTAAGTGAGTCTGCAAGTCGTACTGCTGGGTGATGAGTCATCTTTTGCAGTGGACATGTTTTCAGAAGTTTTTCAAATGAAAAAAGGATCCGATGCCAGGATTATCGTGTTAAAGCAAATCCAAATGTATTTGCTATAGAAAGTCATGGAAACGTTTGGAACATCCATAAAGAAATTTAATTTGACTTCATTTTTTTCATCTCCTTATACGCATAAATTCTGTTTTGTAGAGTACGTAGTTGGTATTTAATATTTTAAATAGAGAATGGCAGGGGTTGCAGTCAGCTGGAGTGTTTTGCGCTTTGACACCAGAACATGACATGACAACAGTCCAGTAGCCGAGACACAGAAGGTGGAGTCCCTGATTCTGTAAATACTGTGAAGAAAACAAATGAGGTATTTGGTTTAGATTTGCTCTGCTCTCCAAAGGTAACCAGAGAACATTTTTTTTCCCAGAACATGTGCCCTGTAGAAAGTTCACTGAGTTCCCTCGAAACCTCACAGATGTAACCGAGACTTTCTGTCCCCAATTATCCATTTTCTTTTACCGGTAACGGCACAAGTGTCCATATAGTGCACTCACGGAAATCATTTCCATCCATGTGTTTGTTAAACAAGTCTTTTTTTTTAGCTACGAAGATGATCACTTGTTAAAATGAAAAATGAGGTTGAGTCGACTGCTGTAACTGCAGGGCCAGAGTCAGCGCATGGTTGGAAAGGGGGGTTGGAGAAAATGACCCTGCTTCCTATTGTAGCACCACTGGTTCCAGAATCGGGGTGTGACGTGCTGAAGGAGCACAGGGTGTCACAGTTTAGTGCCAGGGTACAGGGGGTGCAATCCTGCAATGGCGTACCCAGCCTGGGGATGCCAGAGCGGGAAAGGGTAGTGCCGCGGCCGGGGTGAGGATTCATACGGGACAGGGTAGGCGCCTGGAGAGAGATGGCGGTACATGGAGTCAGCCTGGGCGTGAGAGCCGGGTAGCGCCAATTGGGCTGGCAGGGAGTGGAGAAAGAATGGGTGTAAAGACAGGCCTTTGAGCTGGTGGGCAGAGGGTGGTCTAGTCCTGTCGTAGGCTGGGAGGAGGTAGGAGAGAGAAAGGCTGGCTTGCGGGTGAACCAGTGAGTGGGTAGGTAGGGGCTTGGGCAGCCCAGGTTTGTTTTTGTCCTTGGGCTCTCCCTGAGGGATTGGGGGAACCATCTGCAGTTTCTTCCCGTAGGCAGTCTCCTCTGGAGCTGGCCTCTTCAGCGCCTGCGGGAGCTTGTAGGTTGGATGGAAGGATTTGGGCTGGACCTTGGTGAAACTTGACATTGGAGGCACCCAGCAGGCTTTGGGACCTGCGGCAATGGAAGTGGAAGAGGACAGGTGCTGTGTTTTGACCGAGGGGTGTCCGTTCTCCTCTTTGCGGCCTGGATTCCATGGCAGCTCCGCCCGCTGGCCTTTGGACCCAGCACTCTCGGTCTGGAGAGGGCTGACTTGGAGGTGCTCTCTGGGGGGCCAGGGATAGCCAGCAGAGTCCTTCATACTAGGATAGCAGCTCAGGGGCTTGCAGACACCATTCACAAAAGGGGTGGAGGCAAATTTTCCAATGTAAGCTGGGGGTGCTTGTCTCTCGGGCTCTGGGGGGGTTCCACAGTCCTCTGGCTGGGACAGACAGTCTTCTGAAGTGGCGGAGCAGGCCGATGGGCTGGTGGAGGAGGACGGGGGCTCAGGTGAACCCTCAGAGGAATCCCTGGTTCGGCTGGGAGGCTGGAGTCCCGGGACCTGGGCACAGTGGATGACAGACGGCCGTCCTGTGCTGTCCTCTTCCGGGCTGGAACAGGAGCCAGCGGGGGCAGCTGCCACTCTGGAGGTAAAGTTCAGGTTCCCAGACTCGGTGGCCTGAGCCATCAGCTTCTTCTTCACCAGAGGTGAAATCACCCCGTGGCCTGTGGAATGGAGATTGGAGAGCAGGCTCTTGAAAGGCTGGGACACCAAGCATGGAGCAGCAGGTTGGTCCTTCTGAAGGCACGGCTCCCTGTCTTGCTTTGCACCATCCTGGCTGGGGTGGTCCGGCTTGGGGTTGTCTGATGGTGTGGGCCTGTGTGGAGCATGAAAACAGGTCCCGGCTTCACAATGGCTGCCGTCTTCCCGCTTTTCTTGTAGCTGTGAGAGAAGCCAGACAGTGGGCATTAGTACCTGTACAGCTTGTACTGCTTTCAACAGTGGTTACACAAGCTACTAACCTGTAACTTTCACAGTAGACCTCCTGTGGTTGATCAACATTTTGATTATATAAACTAAGTCATGCCTGTTCAATTAACATACCTGCTACAAAAGAGATATCTATGCATTTGTTGCATTATTAAGCAATTTAGCAAGTTAAGCAAGTTAACCTCGAGTACAAAAGCACACCAGAGAAAATCAACATTTTGGTCTCTGGATATTTTAACCAGCCCAAGGGAAATTCAAGAATTAAAACATTTTGAAAAAGCAGTATTGCGGTCACCAGCTTTACCGGGAGCAGTATCAGACGGAAAATCCATACCTCGGCGCCACTACCCATCTCTCCCACTTTGTTGGGATTCTTCTTCTTGCTCTTGGCATCCTTGGTTGTTTTATACTGTTTCCGCGGCTTGGCGGGGGGCAGAGGTTTGTCCTCCTCTCCTCTAAGATGCCTCTCGAAAGGCAGCACCAGCCTGTGAGAAAACAGCAAATTGTTTACCCATTTAACCAAAAGTGCTTCGGTAACATTCTTGAGAATGGCAAAAGAGGAGGGAAGGAGGAAAATGAGAGCAGAAAACCAGGGCCGGATTTCGGTGTTCGTGGGCCCTGGGCACTTTCACTCCAAAATTAGCAAAAAGAGGAGTAAATGCCAACTGAATGACGTTGATTGACATTATGCATTTTAAACTACTGTAATGCTAAACCACGTGATTGATGGAGCGAGTCGAGGGGCCGTCACTTCGATACTTCTAGTTTCTAGAACAGCCGCTAGATAGCTATAGATAGATAGATATGATTATTGATTTGGAGCACCCAGAGTCGATCGCAAGCATGTTGTTTGAGCTCATTTTTCGTTAGTCACTAGTGTTTCCCTCCTTCGTAGCCCCTAAACATTTTGTAGGCCCTAGAATCTGTGCCTACAGTGCCTATTGGGAAATCCACCCCTGCAGAAAACAGCAAGGAAGAAAACGTAATGGTATAATTTGACAGGAATCAAAGTTGGCAATTGACATCTATACATCAATGGTCAGGCAGTAAGGTTGGTGGAGATGTTTTAATTCCTGGGCACCACCATCTCCAACACTAGAAAATGGGGGGTTCAACAAATCAGTCAAGAAAGCTCACCAGAGGCTGGTCTTCCAGACAGTTAAAGAACTTTAGAGCAACCAATGACCCCCTTCTATAGAGCTGTCGTGAGAGTGTTTTGACCTTCTCCATCACTGGGTGGTGTGGCAACGCGTCTGCCCCGAACAGGAAGCAGCTAGAGAGGGTCGTGTAGATCGCCTCCAAAACTGAAGGACGCCATCTTTCCCCTGTGGACTCACTCTAATACCCTTGACTGAAGCGCAAAGCTCTCGGCATCCTCGCTGGCCCATCTTGTTCCCTTCCTCCCCACTGGTAGGTCGCTTAGGTCCAGCAATACAAGGACCACTAGGTTCCATAACAGCACCTGCCCAGAAGCTGCGAGGCGTATAAACTCTGCACTTTCATTTTGATATTTTCGCTCGGCCCTCATTATTATTTATTTTATTACTGGTGTGTGTGTAGTATGATATGTGATGATGTGTTGGGCGTATGATGTCTATTATTAACTCTATGATGTATATTTGCACTGTATGCCTTTTAATTGTACAAGCTCACCAAACCAAACTCCGTGCAACTAGTTGTTATGGCAATAAACTATTGAACTTCAATTTAGCCAGGTAAGTAAGCAAGCTTGGTGTGCCAGCTGGCCTAGAAGTACTGTATGTAGGATGAGTTGCTGGGAAGCTCACCTCTCATAGTGGCGGCGGGTACAAGTGGCAGCACTGGTGCTGCCTGGGCTACCTCCCAGCTCATCGTACACGTTCTTCCACAGCCGCCGGGCCGTCACCTGGGGGTAAGAAAGCACCCAGGTCAAAATTAACATTGTGAAGGACACTGCACCATCTCAAACATCCGCTGCCCAGAGTCTGGGTAGGCACGTTTACTTCACTACCGGACAGTGACCCAACCAGCACAGACCCTGCTGCAAAAGATCACTACAAAGAAAATAAGGTTTTGGAGAAAATGAGGCCTATAATCATGCAGACGTGAAGCAGCAGAGTTACCTACTCCTGTCCAAAGTCATACCCCTAAATTGTATTAGATGTTGTAATTTTATCTTTTATGTCCTTGCAATATTCTGCAGTAGTTGTTTGCACAGCGAACAGCAGGTGAGCTTTCCCTTAAGAGAGTTTTAACCTTATAAACAGGATCCTCAGAATAAAGTACTAGTCTTGCCCAGCCCCCTCTCACCCTCTCCCCCAGTCAGCTGGCCAAGCAGAGCCCAGGCCTCCAGGGGCCTGAGAGGAGACAGAGATGAACATCCAGCACCCCACATTTCTGTACTGTCAGCACTTCCTCCAGTCGCACTACAGCTACAATTATTTTTTTCCGCAGAGTCAGGTAACCCAGACACCTGCTATCTGTGTCTTTGCCAGTCTTATTCGAAACTGGAAAGGAACAAGCAAAGGTTCATTCTATGCTGAAAGGTAAAAAAAAGAACCACTCTATTTTGGCTGTGGAGCTTTCTTCAGAAACAGTGTTCATTTTCTTTGCCTTTCTGCATGGAATGAACCCTTACCTGTTCCTTTGCAGCCAAATCATACTGGTGAAGCTCCCTACTTGAACGTCTCCAATCAAAATTGGGCCTGTGAGTCTGTCTGTGGCAAAGCATGAGAGACAGTTCCACCCATGTATTCCTTGCCGTTAAAACGACAGCTTAACGTCACTGAGATAGTATTTAGACTACATTTACTACAGCTTCCACAGACTGCAGCTCCAAATATTTTCCACAAACTCTATCCAAAAAGAAGTTAGCATCCAGTCATACCAAAATACCCAGTACTTCTTTGGCTTTTCAGATTTACAAATTAAGAATAGGTTTGCTTGATGCCCATTTATTACTGAATTTGGTATAACAGTCCCCAGGAAATAACCAGTAATAACTATGTAGTAAAGGGCAATGTGTTTTTTTTTTCATTTACCATACCTTTAATATTTTAATTCAGTCAGAATATGCATGGAGGCCTCCCTTTTAAATCAGGACCACAACATATGCAGTGGCTATTAAAAGTACTCCCACTTAGAGCTCAAACCTCAAACCAATCAAGAATCTTTGGCAGAAGTTGAAAAATGGTTTTCACCAAAGTTCCCCATCCAACTTAAGGGAGTCTGAGCAATTGTTCAAAGGAGAATGAGCAAACAATTGCAGTGTCCAGATCTGCAAAGCTGTGGTAGAGACTTATCCAAGAAGACTTCTGGAACTTCTGCCAAAGTTTCCTCGACCAAATAATGACTCAAGGGGGGGTGTGAATACTTTTGCAATCAGTTTTTTTCTGTTTTATAATCAATTTAGGAGAATCTGTAGATTTTTGGTTTCACCTTGACATCGACAGAGTGTTTTGAGTCAATTATAAAACGTGACAAAGTCCAAGAGGGGTAAATACTTTTGATAGCCACTGTATTTCTCAGTGTTTCACATGCAGGGTGATGGCAAGCTGGGTAAGAAGCAATGGAGATGATGAATATTCACAGGTGAAGGAGTTAGAAATAAAAGAAAAAACTCCAGCATACCGTGTTTAGCAAATTTCACAGATGATTGCTTAAAAAAACTGTTTTGGTCACAAGATCTACTGTACAGCAGACGATTCTGTTTACCTACAGATTTTTTTTTGTGTACACCTGCTACAAGTCTGAGTAAGTGTGCAGATGTTCTAAATGTTTTTTTAGTGAAAATGTTAGCAATAACCTTTTTTTATCCCTTTAAAAAATCAGGCAATGACACTTATGGAGTAGAAATTTGCCTTTACGATCTCCAGCAGAGTTGTACTGAAGTTTAGTTTCCTATGTATTCTGGTCCACAGAAACTCTTAATATGCATAACATTTCTGACAGAGCCCACCTGAATGATGACATTGTTGACCTAATAAGACCTCTGCTACCAACACTGAGGATTCCTAAGGCAGTTTAGGTCCTACAACTAAACCTAAACTGAATTTAAGTGTGTTAGGGTGAGAGGTTGCTTATGGAATTGGGCTCACTGATACTGATTTGTTACATCATCACCCTTGGAAAGTGGGCCATGCTGAATTCTCCCACAGAGGGAGATCCACTCTTGGTGCAGTGGAATTCTCCCCTGTCTAAGGACTGGCATGGACATCAAGCTGCCCATGAGTGGCTGTGAGGGTATCCTCAGCAGGGCCCACATTAGGGCCATGACTTAGATTACAGAAACTGGTGTCAACCAGTCCCTGAGGCAGCTGCAGAGGAGATGGAGGAGTTTGGACTGGGAGAAGTAAACAAGGAACAGTGGCACTGAGTCTGCAGCAGAAGGTGATGCCAGGAACCACTGGTTTCTCCTTAGTGGGAGGACTGCCAATCATTTGGCATGATGGAATTCTCCACTGACAGGGAGTCAATGCCAGGGAACTGTTACACAGAGACAAAGGCTATAAGGCAAATCAAGGAATGAGCAGGAGTGCCACATGCATGGATCATTTTGCGTATGGCTTCCAGGCACTCCGAATAAAGCACAAAACTTACACTGGCCTCACTGTTCTATTAACTCTTGTTGATTTAGTATCGCACTTCTCAATTCCGATGGCCAACATAAAGCAGAACCCTGGGCCCCACCCCACACCTTAACATGCTGTGAGTAATTGCACACACCCAATCGAAAACCACTGCGCCCACATACAGCACCTGTAAAAAGGCGCATAGAGAAGCACAGGCGGGCTCTATAATGGAAACTTCCTAAAGACACGAGCAAGGCTGAGAAGCAGAACAAAGTCAGCCTTGGCCAGCTTGATCTTCTCTTTCACATCATAACAGGTGTCGGCCTGCTCTGCTGTATTCTTAACCCAACGGTCATTGTTCAATAAACCTCAGCCGTGTGCGCACTGCAGATGTACAGAGACAAACCCCTTTCACGATTCTTTCCACTGAGATAAAAGGAAACGAAGAAACGGCGCCCTTGAGTGTCACATCTCTGACGCCATTTCCATCGGTCAGAAATGTCTCTGTGTGCAACTGTTTGGATTCTTACTGAAGTGGATGCATGTCACCTTTGTCACATGGGCAGGTCAGCTTGCCTGTGTACCACATAGTATTGCATGACCTGCTTTAGCTGAATACTTCAAGCATCAACGTTCTGCACAGCAATGTGAGAACAGGAAAGAAATGTGTTATTTGAATACTGCTATGTAACGGACAGGAGATTTAAGTAAACCTGTTGATAGAACCTGTCGACTCCCATCCACATTTGCATGCTCTTCTGCAAATTTCACTAATGCTTTTCTACCTTTTCAAGTGATTTCAACTGCCACCCTAAAGGTAATGTTGAAAAGACCCCGTTGAAAGACCTTACAGATATGACATTTATGCATCAAATTCTCGTGTGAACCTGTAACATTATCTCAATTTTACTTCAAAATCGTAAAACACTTCAAATAAGACCACTGCATCGATTCTAGCCTTGAAATCACATATTCCATCAATATGCACGCTTTTAAGAAAGTTTACACCCAGATTAATCTGATCTGCATAAGTATCTGGTGTGGGAGTAATGGAGAGGTCGTGATTTTACTGAAGTCTTTGAAAGGGATGTATGTGGTGATTTGGGTTGTTCAACAACTACAAAAAAAATCATTAAAACGTTAAAGCTGTGGGGAAGGTAAACATGTGACCTTTTTTAACTTCCTGAAAAGAAGTATTAAACATAGAGTGAGGGAAAAAGAACGATGTTCAAATTGAAATTTAAAATGTTCTATGAAGCTATTTATGAACATGATAAAACTAATCTACATACACATTAGCGTTCTAATTATACTATATCTATATCAGATGCTAACGATCTCCCACATGCTTGCACATAATTACTGCAAACGACAGCAGAATCCTTGAGTGTAGGCGGAGGGTAATGTTGTGGATTGTTTCAGGAGCGCTGCATACACACATATAGAAACTAGAAACCCTGAAGTGCAGTTTCTCAACAATGAATATTTTAAGTAAACTGGAAACATCGCTGCTTGGAGCAAGCCTCTTCAAAATAATATACACAAACACATCTTCAAAGGTAATTTTAGGTTAAGATAAACACCATTTAAAATAACATTATAAATCCTGTGGGTTCTGCTTAGACTGTAGCACTCATAAACACGCTATTCCCTTCTTGGTTTTTCTGGCCCTCTTGTCATTTATAATCATTCATGTTTGAGCTAATTTCTGAAGGTGGTCCTATGAACTTGAACTATTATTTCACCCATTACTTGTGGAATATGCAGATACAGTATGACAGAAAAGTTACAGAGAGTAATTGGATCTGAAATCTGTAGACTTTCCGTTAATCGACTCACTCTCCAGCCGTGTGCAAGGTTTCTATTTCATACTTCGACGATAGTAGGTTCATGTCCTACTGTACGCACTACGTAGCTCACATTGTGTAATTTTATGAATACGCTGTATTCTGCAGTAAAACAAAAACATTCGCATCGCAGAAATAAAAATCCTCATGGATTAAACACCCAGAATTATTTCACGAAACGCTACTTAAGGAAGAGTTTCGCAGCCGTAAATAGTTCTCCCTTAAAATACTCAAGGACTAAATAGCGTGAATTATTTCAGGAAACTACATAAGGAAGAGTTTCATGGCCGTAAATAGTTCCCACTCACGTACGCGTAAAGAATCCACGAATCCTGTTTTTCTTTTAAGTCACTCGATTGTTAAATTATGTAACAGCGGCCTTTATGGTTTTGCCGATTATTCTTAACACTGTTTCAAATCAGAAACAAAAACAATGTGAAGTCAAATGAAACAGGTTGAAAAAAAGTTGAAGAAAAGTAATTAATATTTGGAGGAATAAGATATTTAAGTTTAAAAAATAAAGCAAAGTATGAATTACTTAAATTCTAACAGTAAATTTGACTATGTGGATTACAATACACGTTTTACTTACAGAATCATATCCCCCCAGCTTATTCACAGCCTTGTAGATTTTCCAGAGATTTACTGCGGAAAAGAAGAACACAGATAATTGTAAATTACCACGTTGAAATTACAGCTATAAGGAGACAGTACGGAATGCACCAACAGAAGTTATCATGAATCTTAATAGAGCCTTATGGTCCAAGAGTATGTTATACACAGCCTTGTAACTAAGGTGCTGAAACTTACATTACCAGTTAAAAGGCAACCATAATGCACTCCAAAATGTTTTCTCAGAGCATTCTGTTAGTATTGGAAAATATTATCTTATTTGGTCACCACTCTATAGAAATGATTGCCGATCTGGACTCAATCCAGAGGAAAGAAATCAGGTGCATTCTAGGGCTTGTAGGAATGTTCTGCACTGACACACTAAAGGAAATTAACATTGTTGGACTTGAACATAGAAGACTGATCAAAGTATTCAAAATCCTCCAGGGCATCAGCAAAGTCAAAATAGTGGACTTCTTCAGAATGTACGCTGAAACACGAACCAGAGGACGCAAGTGGAAATATATAGGAAAGTGCGAACACAACGCAGTCCTTTACCCAAAGGGTTGTAGGATTCTGGAACGGGGACTCAGTCATTTTGCTGGAGCTGATGCCCTTCCATCCTTCAAGAAACAGCTGGATGGGATCCTTGGATCAATTAGCTATCAATACCAAACAAGCTAGATGGGTCATATAGCCTCCTCTCAATAAGCTTTCTGATGTTCTTAAAAAGAGGAGACTGTAAATGTTTCATAACCACCTCTGATCTCATCGGGAGAGAAGTGGTTACAGAAAACAGAATTGAATAAATCATTTAGAGATGATAACATTGTGCAGAAGGTCAGTTTACATGGAAAAGAGGAACTGAAACTGTTTTTGTATTTTCAAAGCATGTTGTTGTATCTTGCCTTGATTCCACCAGCAGCCTGCTGTAATTCTGTATTCATCCCAGCCCACAGACTGTCAGTGCTCTATCTCTGCTGAGGGAGCACGTGAGATCAGAGGACTCCAACACTTTGCTTTTTTGTTCAAATTATAGCTGATAAACAGCTAACAAAACAACATCTGGAATAGCAGTCCTTAAGAAACAGCACAGCTGGAGAAAAGCACAGTGGGTAACATACAGTATGCTGAGCTCTCTCAAATGCATTCTCCCTGAATTGTGCTTGACAGATGCTCTTATCTGGTGTTGAAGCTGGGATCTGAGGGTAACAGACACTCTCCTCCTTACTCTGGACTTACTCTGCTTGAAGCCCAAGTGTGGTATCCTTTCGATGGGCGTGCTCCTATCCTTCATGAACCTGTACAGATTGCTCAGAAAGTTCTTCTCTTCCACCTCAGATTGGCTAGCTCTGATCCGGTCGTCTCCGCTTTCTGTGGAATCGGAAATTTCCATCTCACTGGTGTTCTGGAGCAGATGGAAGAAGACAGAGTCTTATTTATTTTTTCTGTCAAAGGTGCATTCTTGACTTCACATTTCAGCGTTTGCTGGGATTGGAATATTGGAATTGGATCCTCCAATGCAGAAGAAACACTCTGAACATTTTTTGTCCTTTGTCTTCCCACTGTTCACACTGCACACATTCACACTCTTTTGGCCAAGGAAACTCATTCAGACCTTTCATGTCCACCAAACAGGCTATTTGATTATTTTTAAAAAATAGTCTTACTTCAGAGTTCAGAAAATTAAATTGCAATTCACAGTGCTTTTCAGAAATTATCAATGCAACACTGTTCCTAAGGTGGTTTACTCATATCTGTAATGAAACTCTGACTTGATCTGACTGTAAAGTACTGAATTAATCTGAATTGTCTAATAATGCAAGATTCTCAGTCAACAGATCTGTATCAGCTTGCCTAAACTGGTAAGAACAGTAAGAACTGGTTTTCTTCACAGTTTCAATCTTCAATATTTGAGTGTCCTTATCAAGTCATTACCGCCTTGGGAATAACCCTGGGGTATTATTTTTTTCAATGTGCCCTCTATGGAGGGGTATTGATACTGGCACACTGTCATGTACCAGAAACTGGAAAAGATCACAACCTAAAGCTTGTGCCAGGATCCTCCATGCCAAAAACTATTTGGGAAATAACACTGAGTCCTCCACCATTGACTGTAACTGTTTAAGAAACAATGAGGGTGAATTCCAATACAAGCAGGAAATTATACAGTTTCCTCCAATATTATCAGTAGAAAGAATAATAAGACAACTGTGATCGCTCCTGAAATTTGTCATCGAAACCTTTGAAGAAAGTTTCACATCCGAGAAAAATCGGAAAAAAACCTCCTACAGTTCACACAAGCTACTGTTCTCAACCCTTAACACCACTCCCACCCCCAGCCTCTCTCTGTTCATAGCGATTTCACTTGTTTATTTCGAAATGTTATTTGCATCACTGTAAAAGACATCACCTGAACAGATAAAGAGAAGCAGTGATTGAGTTTCACCATTTAGGTCACCAGATATCTAAATTACACTGAGTTTTCCAGACATTTGTCTTCTTACTTATCAACAGTCCTCCTACATGTGTTATGCGTGATTCTCTGCCAAGACTGTTATTTGTAATGCTGTGCCACTGTTTTCACATAATTGAGGTTCTATAGGAGATTCTTCAACACTCAATGAAGGCAAGAACTTCAACGGCTCACAGTCCTCTACCAATGGACAGCTATTTCCCCTTCCCTGTCCCCAACAACATGCAGTTAGTGGTTGCTGCAGAACAGTTTTTTTAAGTACATTTAATAATAAGGAAAATTAAGGAAAAAATAAACTTTTCAGAATGCACAATAAATGGTAAAGAGAAAGAACACCAAACAATTGAGATATTAAAGTCAAACGTTTTTACCAACAGTCGGTTTGATTCAATATCTCTGTTTGACTTCCTGTAAATAAATACATTATAATATGCTGCAAACCATACATGAGGACTGCAGACTAGCAGACGGTCTCCATATCTTAGTAGTCTTACACTAAGATGTTTTTTACTTTTACCACACTAATGTGTCATTCCTTTACAATGAACCTCCCTTTATTCCCTTGGGTGTTACATTTTAAAAACAACCAAATCCAGTAAAGAACTTTAATTGAATAAATGTCTTACATGGTAGATTAATCACTTTTATTATGAGACACATCTGCCATATGATGTCAGAGGGATACACTTGACTTGAAACTGATTATAAGTAACATGAAGGCAGATTCTAGATGACTGTAGATCTTCATCTGACATTCAATGTATTAGAATGAACTCAGAATTTCTTAAAAGGGGTCTAATAATAGAATGTGAGAGGCAGAATCTGTGCCTTTTTTATACAATGTGCTTTCAATGTAACCGCCTACTACATAAAAAGAATTCAAGACATTGAATTAAATAAATATCTTTTTATCAAGTAGCCCAGACTTCACATCAAACACAAACTAACTGTATTTTCCAACCCAGAAGATGCCTCGCCCGCCAAATTAAGTTCCATCCTGAACCTGATTATTGAACATCAAAATGCTAATGAATCCAGTGACCACATGCAGGAGTCAAAAGGCCTGTGGGTTTATTTTATGTATTGGAAAACTGTTCTCATTAAGAGAAAGAATCAATACCTCAGTGCAGTTCTATTCACCTGTAGTAATAATGCCATAAGACATCCAACTGAATGGATAAATAAATAAGCCTCCAATATAAAAGACCAACTCCCTTGCTCTCAAGTGGCATATAGATATCTCTCCATGTCAAGTTTGCATTGCCTTTATGAGTTATTTCATTCCATAACCTACTCATATAATTCCATGTCTCCTTAATGATCCTTGTGTTGATGCTTCTGATGAGTCTGCTATTTGCTGTGTACAACCTCCTATCAGTTTTCAGGAGTTTCTGCTGAACTTGTAAGTTTGGATGGGAAAATAGCAATCTTAGCAGAACAACAGGGAGAGAGAACTGCACAGGTCCACACAGAAAATTAAATCTTTCAGAAATAAAAAAATAAGAGGATCTGCATATCACCTGCTTCATTAAATGACTTGACTATAAAGAAAACTCTGTAGATTTTTGGATTCCTATGGAATACTTATTCGTCTGCTTCCACAAGGTGAGTCAGATTTATGGTGCAATATTTAAAGATTCTTACCACAGGAAACTCTTGTAATACATCAGAAAGTAGAAAAAAATCCATAATTCTAGCAGGGAGTCATCTTTCAGTCTTCATAAAAGTCACATTTTTGTCTTTTACAATGAATCCTAGTCAAATTAATAAATTTTTGTGTCTTCCTATTGTGTTTCTCTGTAACTACTAATACAGTATGTTAATGAGATACAGTACCTGAACACTTAAATTACTGGTTCAATACTATTACAGATATATACAATAAAACAAGGTAATTAATATATAGTGATAATACAGTATATACTGTACATGGCTGATCCAATCCTTGCTTCAATATCCATTTTTTCTCAGTGATTGACACTATATTTGGAAACAAGTTACTGGACTTCTCTTTACAAGCTTTTCTCACGTTCTTGTATGTTCTTAGAAATACAAATTTAGAAGCTACAGAAAAAGAAACAGATTTGTCCTGTTATCTCTTCTCTACTCAACACACACCCTAATCACACCAAATGGTTTTTTTTTCATAATCCCTAATTTCACCCAATTTAATACCTACAGTACAGTATTTTCACCCAATTTCACATCACATCATGAGGAAGTATTGTCAACCTTCTATTTTAACCGAGAGGTCTGTTTGTCCTGGACAATCTTTTAGTTTTCTCTCGTGCTGTGGCGTGAATGGCGGAATTGGACAAGTCATTCACCTGTTTCTCTAGTGAAAGCAACAAACACTCCAGGACCAGGGTGGCAGAACCCAAGGATGAAGATTAAACTGATCTTCTTTTGCTAGGAAGGACTTTTATTGCATCTCCAGGCAACAGGCAGCACAGCCTCAAAAATAACTCTCTGCGTTTTAAGCCTCTGTTGCATCAGTGAAGACAGAACAAACTGAATTCCCACAGCTGGTCTCCCGTGCTCAGGGTTAGCAGACAGGCTGCAGTGAGAAGGTTTCACAGTGAATCGAGTTCCTTTCCTCAGCAACAGTTACGAGAAGCCTGGCCCCTGGTGAATCATAGTGAAGCTCTCAGCTCGGGCTCGGGATAGCCCTAACTGAGTCACCACGATGCACAGCTGCTCCGCTTCTCTCCTATCTCACCCTCCAACAATCATCTCACACGCTTTTCATTCTCCTCAAACTGATTTTCATCTTGACCACAAACTGCAGTGTGCAGAATTGTCTGCCATTTCCTGCAAACCCATAATAGCCTCTCTCTCTCTCTTACATGTGCTGGAACATTTTTTTCTCCTTTCTGACATGATTATTGAAAGTGTGAATACCTCAAATGATGGTGTGATCCTCCGTTTAGCCTATATAAGAGCAACGAGTAGCAGATTATCGCAAGACCACAGAAAGATGGGTGATTCAGACCTAATCTGCATCCCAAACCTTGCAGTGTTTTAAGGGGTGTCTCGTTAGATTCAGTTTGCAGTTTACTCACAGCTCAAAGGCGCCGGGAGCCGTGGGAAGTTGAAGAGGTCAAATCGGATTCGTGAAACGGAATCAACAAAAGAATGCTGGGATGCTTAGCTATCCGGGCGGCTCATTTATACTTTTTCGTCCACCCTTGCGTTTTCTCACTGCTTCTTCCAATGCGTGGTCGCGGGGGAGCCACAGCCTATCCCAGCAAGCAATGAGGCGCAAGGCTGGACACACTAGACGGGACGCCAGTCCATCGCAGGGCACATACAAACACACACTCTATCCCACCAGGGCCAGTTTTCCCAGAAGCCAATTAACCTACCAGTATGGTTTTGGACTGTGAGAGGAAACCCATACAAACACAGGAAGAAGATACAAACTCCATGCAGACAGCACCTCAGGTCTGGAATTGGACCAGGGCCAAGGCAGCAATGCTACCAACAGCACCATCATGCTGCCCTAGTTTTACTTTATGTTTTAAAGAACAGTTTTTTCAATAAACGTTTAATGACATCACCAATAGATGATTGGTCATGAGAAAGTACAATTCATTACACAATACACATCACTGAATGGGCATGATCACTGCGAATAATTTGTTCAAGGGATTTTGAGAAAGGTTTTGACCAATTTACTGTAATACTTTATGATGTAACCCAATACTGCATCAATGATGCACATTCATACCCAGCTATCACCTTACATGGTACTAAATCAAATAAGATGCAAGAGAAGATAAAAATTCTAAGTTTCTTTCTGTCAGCCTAAGATACAGTACATGTTATTTTTTTACTCTGAAAGTGTTAAAAAAACCATTTGGTCTGAGCAAAAAGTTTGTGAACCTATACCCTAGAGTCCTGGGATGCATCTTCACACTTGCTGTTTTGCCTAGAAGCGAATTCTACTTTTCTTGACTTAAATTGAAACACTAACATCTCTCTCCACTCTGACCTTTTAGACAAATATTATCAAAATGTGGGGTGGGGGGCTGTGGACAAGGGGCTTATCAGTGTGGCAGATTCTGAGAATTAAGAATCAGAAAGCAGGAAATGAGCCACGTCGCTGGATGGAACTTGTGCTGACCAAAAATAAACTCTGACTAACCATACAGTCTCATTTCTACAGAGGTCTTAACTTAAGAG
The DNA here is from genome assembly GCF_059453375.1 of Lepisosteus platostomus. Taxonomy (NCBI): domain Eukaryota; kingdom Metazoa; phylum Chordata; class Actinopteri; order Semionotiformes; family Lepisosteidae; genus Lepisosteus; species Lepisosteus platostomus. The sequence continues at coordinate 6,948,161 of NC_142613.1, forward strand.
GTTCCATCAGTGGAAATAAAAGGTAGCAAACTGCCACTGCAGCACAGACACTGACCTTCCAGATCAAACGCACTCAAACAGCAATTCACACAGTATTTCTGTTTTAGACCTGTGACATTTTTACTTCATGCAAGAGGGCCACGTCAAATAAAGGCAGTATGCATTATTTTCCAAAGATAAGCCAACACTGTGCACTAAGGAACTTTTCCCATCCACAGTACATGCGTCAAAATAAAAAATTCCCTGCAATTTTCTTTCTTTTGTGACAATTCTAAAGTTTGCATTTTTTTGCTATTGACTTGATATTGCCTATTGTCAGTCAACATTAGTCAACTCAGCTTACTTCTCCAACGCACTTACTAAAAGTAAAGAGGAAGACTGCAGGCATACATCCTCTCAAATTTGCATTATCAGGTCATCTGCTTATTCATACCAAGATTCAAATTGCTATCTGGAGAGCTAGGGCATCAGATGGAGATTGTTAAGCAATAACCTTACATGCACACAGAAAAATGGTAAGGCAGAGGAATTGATGTTGCAATGTAACTTGAGTTTATACTAACCAACTAAAATCTCTGTGGTAGCTGACCAATGAATAATGTATACTGTATTTCTATTGCAGGTAACTTGGAAATTAGCATTACTGTCTCAGATCTCTTAGGTCCTGGGTTCTATTCCAGACTGGGGTACCTTTTTTGTAGCGTTTACAAGTTCTCCCCATGCCTCCGGATACACTGGTTTCCTTCCATCTCTCAAAAACATACTGGTTAGGTTAACTGGTGCTCTCAAGTGTGTATCTGTGTACTGTGTTAGTATCTGGTATTCATTCCAGTATGTAGCCCTGCCCTGCACCCTGTGCTTCCAGTGATAGGCTCTGGGTCTCCAGCATCTTTTAGAAATAAGGGGCTTCCTAATATTTCTTTGCAGATCTCCACATGCCAAATAGTGTGCCACCATAATGACTGGCTCTTAAAAGATGCTGACAGCTCAAAGGAGGGATCTGTGCCTTTCGGGCTACCTCAACCTTGGGAATTCAATGAAAACATTAAAAAATCATTGCGTAATTCTTCATACCTAAACAAAATCCGTAAATAAAGGTCTCACTGAGCCCACACTTAGAATATCTGACAATTCCCGTCTTGGACAGGACGTGATGCTACAATTTGTAGCATCACTTCCTCTGATGCCCAAATTATTCTTTTTAAGTCAGGCTTTTATACTGTATGTGTGTTACTCCATCGTTTGAAAAAAAAAAAAAAGAATTGTGTTGTGAAACACAACCGGTAAACATCCTATTCTAAATTTCCACGGCAATCGAATTTCGGAAAAGTGTGTGGGAGCTGTTGATGTCAATGGGCTGATAAAGCCTTGGTGCTATGATTGCTTCGCGGCACACTGGGTTTCGATGTTATCACCCGGCCAGCTTTAACCACACAAACCACCACGTTTTCATCTCACAACCTGGTCCTGGAAATTTGATGCTTTGCTATTTTGCTCTTCTTTTTTTTTTCTTAGCTTCAATTACCAGAAGCCTCTGAAGCCTGGAACTCCAACTGTTTCTTTTTCTTGTGTTTGTGTGTGTCATTCTGCAGACATCTGCACATTCTCACAGGCTTCTGGTCACACAAAGGACCCTGACAACTGGCAGGGAAATGGCCAAGAGAAACTGGCTTTGTTGAGGTTGGGCTGGTGATGCTTACACTATGTTTCGGTACTTTTCTAAAATTGTGGATTGTTTTCCCAGGAAAAGAAAAAAAATCCAGAGTTCTATGGGTTCCCTGGAATCTAACCCCACAGAAAAAAGGGTCCCAACTGCTGTGGACCCCAAACAATTCCAGTGTTTGCGCTAATTAATGTTCCATGCAGATGATACGATAAGGACATTACACAAGTTTAAAAAGGGACCCACAGTTAAAAGACCACCAAGCTTCTAGTATCCAAACAAGAAAAATAGGAAAAGTGTCATCCTCAAAGGCTTTGGACATGTATGATTTAAATCTGAATGTAGGAGCAAACCATACACAAAAAAATGACATTCACTATAAGCTGGAAAGACTTTACTCCCTAGATCCTTTTGTACTTCATCAAATAATATTGTTCTAACACACCAAACTCAGGAGGACAGTCCTTAGTGCAGTCTCAATATGTATTTGTCAGAGGGAACTGCTATAGTAAAACCAAAGCACCAAATTTAGGAAATGCTGTCAAATGCCAGTAATTGCACTTGATTGCAATCAGATTGGTCTACAAATGAGAAATTAGTTCACTAGAAAACATTAAATGAGAACTTTGTGTTCCCTTGAACACAGCCAGAGGATGCTGCCCTTGTCCCATTCATTTCCTGTTCATAATGCTGTAGTTGCAGAATCTATGCCAAATCAGAATAAATCTGAAGTTTCACCTTTGGTCTTTCCAAAGAATCTGACTCTTGGCTCCTGTACATTTCAAAATTAAACCATACCAAACTGATGTTTGAATGCTGAAACTGTAGGTACGGTATACCTGCCCATTTGCATTTTTAGAATTAAAAATTGAGCTCTGGATTATAAAACCATGTACACGTCACACAGGATCAAGGTCAAGGAAAGACTCCAGAAGAATGGTGTGGGATAAAGGCCATGTTCCTTACCTGGCTCAGGTTCCTGTCACTTTCCTCAGAACTGTCTGCCTCACTGGAGTCCCTTGGGTCTGGCTTCTTTCTGGGCCGACCTTTGGGCTGTGACACTGCCGCGTAAACACAAGAGCACAAAGCGCACACAAGTGAACAGGAGCAGCCACGATAGTCCGCCATTCAGGCCCAGCAGAGGGCGCTCACCCTGAAGGGCGCTGCAGTCTGTGTTGGTCCTTATGCCCCAGTACAGCGATGGAGACACTGCACTGTAAAAAAAACGCCGTCCTTCAGACAACACAAAACCTAGGTCCTGACTCTTTGTGGTCATTAATATCCCAGGGTGTTTCTCGAAAAGAGTAGGGGTGTGAACTCCTAAATTTGTCACTGGCCTTTACCAATTATGACCTACTAATGATCCCTGTTTACAAATTGGCTTCATTATCCTGTTCTTATCCCCACTGATAGCTGATGTGTGTTGAGCGTACTGGTGCACACATTGGTGGTGGTCCCTATTACCTGTAAAACACCATATAAGTGTATCATCATCATCATCATCATCTCAGCTTTCAATGTCTTCTCTTACTAAGCTACATTTAAATGTATTTTGCTCTGGCAAAAAATAAATAAACAGGTTAACAATAAGATCGACCTCAAAACTTTCACTTTACACTTTCACTTTCCTGTACAGGGGCGAAAAAACACTTTATGGACTAACAAGTTCAAATATAGTAGGTTAAGTCCTCTGCATCACCAGATCACAATTGCAAACAAGAACCCGTTTAATCACAAAGCTAAGATTTGAGACTACTCATTCTGATTGGAGTTCTTATTCACTTAATTAATTCAATTAAGTCAGCAGGAGGAATAAAAAACAAAAACAAGCACAGCACTGAAGCACCAGGATTGCTTACCACCGGGAATAAAGCAGCCCACTGAACTAAGGATCTCATGAAGTCAGTTCTTCATGGATTATAGCCAACTGGCATCAACAACATGTCAAGATTTCTTAAAAAAATATCAGAAGCAGAGTTTGCATTTTCACTGCATGCCAGCCCCCATGTCCCCAAGTACTTTGGTCTGCAATACAGAAATAGCACAATCATCCTGGCAAAACTGTGTTCTCAGGGGGCTTTTATAAATCTCTCTCTACACTTTCAAAAATATGGGGGAATAACACAGATGCCGAAATGAAATTAGAAATGACCTAAGTGGTGACCACTTGTCTGATAAGGTGTGTAGGACACAAGAGCTGGTAAATGTCTAGGTTCTTAAAAAGAAGCATTTAAGTCACCTTCTCCTTGGTGGAGATCCCCTCCATGCATCATCGCTGAGCAGTCACTGAGTGACGACAACAAATATTCTACAGTTGTCAATTCCAGTTGATTGACAAACCTGTGAGAAATTTATGGAGAGGTCGAGGGGTAATTTCTTCGCCCTTTTGGTTTTATTTTTAGGAAACAGATGCAGTCACACTCATTATGACCTCCTCAGGTAGCGTGAGAACAGGCACTAAACAGGCAGTTTGAACAAGCCGTTCATTCTGATTAAACCCAAGAGCTGAACAAGTTTCTAAGAAATCAGACCCTCCCCACCCCCACCACATTTACGTCTCTTCCCCCCCCCCCCCAAAACAGGAAGCCCTAGATATAAAAACCACACAGTTACAACACGACCACTTCCTGACTGCGAGCTGAACCACAATAAACGCTGCCCTTTTCTGATATTAACAACGAAAGAGGTACAGTAAATGTGGAATTGAGTGCTGAAAACAGAGACTTAAAAATAAGAATTTTGCTTGTTTACATATACCGATCTGACATAAATATGAAATTAGTACTGGGGGGTGGTTAATGAATGAAAATGAAGAGACCTATCCAGTTCTACAGCACAATCTTACAGTCTCCTAATTGACTCAAAATTTCTTCTTAAAAACAAAGAAACTGCAAGTTTTATTACATATGGTACACATGACAATACTGGAGTTTTACAGATAGTCTTATCCTATCTTTAAGTTGATGCAGATCCGAGATTGACATGTACTGTACCACACAGGAGATAAAAGTAAAACTTGATAAAAATACTGTATAACCTGAAGATCTGGACATGATCTAATACTCGAATACGCCCCCTGAAAATATCAAGAACAGACGAGCAATTGTTATCGTCTCATCTTTACCGATACTGACTCCACATTACAGTTATCGCTGCACCTCTTTCTTCACTATCGACAACGGCATCTATCTGCCAGTTAGTTTTGGTTATTTGTTTATCAATTGGCTTGTTTACAAACCTCTCACCTCAGAAACCGCATCTGCCCTGTGACAGTCTTTCCTCCCCCACACTCTGCTGTGTGCACCCCGCTCTCGATATCGCCTAATCAACAACAATGAATTCACTTGACAGAATTGCTTCTCTTTCGAGATCACACATTTCCTGTGCAGTGGAAGATTGCTGCTTTCTATATGACTTCTCTTTAGAAGTTATATTTATATTTTAAACTTCCACTGTAGTTCCCTCTCACCCACCAAGAACATCCTGCCAATAAGCATGACCCCTGGCATGAATATGGGACAGTGGAAGAGGACCTATTACAAATAAACAGGGAAGTTAATAAACCAGGGGAAATCCACTGATCCTGAGCCAGCTACTTTTTCAATTAATTACATTTATACAGCGTTTTTCATCCCAAAGTACTTCAAACACAGAAGGGCGCAAAACACTACTTGTTTGACAACTACCAACTGTAATGTAATGATCACATAGTCAGGACCTCTGTTTAAAATATCATCCGAAGGATGGGACCTCCCTCCAGCACAGTGCATCCGGATAGGAAATTCAGGGAAAGAGATGGAAAGGGGATGAGCGCCACCTGTCGGTCCACTGAAGCGCTTACAGTTGCAGTCTGGGTCTTCTTAGAAGCCTCCCACCTCAGTACTGACCAGGCCCAGCCTTGCTCAGCTGCTGAGATCTAAGGAGACCAGGCTTTAAGGCAACAATGCTGATATCAGGGCTATTTCTGCCCAATATAGGTAACCAGTTAACAACACCTACATTTATTACAGTTTTAGTTCACGTTTCTCATGCTGCGTACTCGGTTCTCCCTCTTCAACGTGATTTTGTTTTGCTGCATTTATTAACGTTCATCTCACAAGCCAGCTGTATAAAAACAGCAGAAAAAAATGACTACTTGACACCGAAGAGAGGAAAACGCGCGGGGAGGAATGTCAAGGTTGCGCTGGAATCGTGCTGATTACTGATGGGTGGGACTTTTTTTTAAAGACTTGTTGGTTGACCTGTCTTTTGACAGAATGAGAACCGACACCGTTCCATAAACAAAACATAAGAAAAGGACACCAGCCACCTTCTATTTCCTCTATGCAGTTTAATTACCCTTTCCAGTGAGGATAATTATTTTTACACAATGGCATTCAGTTCTAATGTGGTGGTTCTAACAAGGTGGATCTGCTATTTTGCACACAATCATTAATTCTGCCAGACAAACTTTTTAGCCCTATACAGAAAATACAGCTGAGAAGCTGATGTCTAGCAAGGGAGATGAGTTTCATATCGTCCTGGATAACACAAAGTTCCAGTGACCTCTAGAAACAAGCACACATTCTCCGAGAGACCCACATACAGGATTCTTCGAGTTTTTTGTTTTTCAAATTAACCTAGGGCGACACTATGCCCTGATGCCCAGGTCCAAACATCACTTAAACAACCGTTTCCCATCTGTCCGTAGATGCTGATGGTTCCTTTCCACGTGTCAACTCCAAACAAGGAGTCTGTGTTAAGAGTCTCATTACATCTGCGAGAATCTGGAATTCGCCGAGGTGTATTTACGACAAACGCTCATATAGGAAAATCACGGGGCTCAACGTCACAGAGAGCTCATGCATTAAGAACATAGGGAAATAACTGTCTTAGTCTGAGGGCTAAGGAGTTATTTTAAACATATTAAATATTTTTAATACACAAAAGAGCAAGCCACTAGCATTTTTTTAAAAAGTTCCTCCTTAATCCGATTATGCAATATAGTCGCTTGATCATGGCAACAAACATTTCTAAAGCTCTGTTCTAAAAAAAACAAACAAGGATTGGTTCTTCAGGTACAAGCTGCAGCGATTTAGGGAAGAAATAATAGTCTTTTTTATTATTATTATTATTATTATTATTATTATTATTATTATTATTATTATTATTATTATTAGAAAATGTTATTATTGTAATTTAGAATTACAGTAACATTATTTACAATAATAATACTTCTTATATTTGTGTTATGAATGTAACTGCTTATAATTCTGTTATCAATACAAAACAAATCAACCGACATTCGAAACGATTCAGTGATTTAAAATAATTGTGATTTGATGATTGCGTCGTGTTTCTGGCGCAATGCAATTTTAACTAAAGTTATATTCTCAGCCCTTGACGGAAAAAAAAAAACTTGATCATCAAATTTTTGCTTTTTTACTAGGTCTGTAAACGACTCACCCTTTAAAAGTTCACATGTAACTATGACTAGACAGTTAAAATAAAACTGCTGCAATTCCCCCTGTCAAGCGCAATTTCCTGACGCGAAATCCTTATCTGTTACCTGAGCGTCTCTCTTACCTGAACCCAGTACCATTAAAACTCAACAGCAGTTCAGCAAAGCGAAGAAAGTTTCCTCCTCTTAATGAGTCCGACAGAACATAAAGCGCCTGTGGTGCTTTAGTTTGACCACTTCCTCTCTTGTACAAACATCAGTTCCACGGTAATTCAATTTCTGATAAATGGGTCTAACTGCTGCTGTAATCTGTGCCTTATTTAGCAAGCAACTACAGTATTTCGTCAGTCACAATACATTCGCACCTGCCGAACACACAAACACTTATTTCACAACGCAGAAATGAAACTTTAGCTGAAATTCTGCTGCCGTCATACAGTACTTCTAACAAAGTTGGAACGCATGCATTCAAGTGTTACTGGGAATGTCACTGTCGTCAACAAACGTAGCCGCAATTGACAACTCCGAAAGATTTAAACAAAACTAAAATACTTGTCATCGTAGAACAATATACTGACGTGTTCATCGACAATAAAAGTAGTTGTTGCTGTGTGTGTGTTTGTAATCTCTATAGAGGGATGTATTCCGCAAGGTCATTGCCTACTGATGCCTAATCAGACATCAACCCTAAAATCTCTGAAACGCACAGAAACGCTGATGTTGGAAATTCAAGCATCTTTCGATGAGCTTGGATCCTATCAATCAATCTCCTCACTGGGTCTACGGCGAACTGTTTTTCAAGCGTCGCACTTTAAGTCACAGAAACAACAGGACAACAGTTTAAAAAAAGAGTAACAAATCAAGGAAATCGCTAATCAGTGAAGATGCGGCAACACGTAGCAATAAAAAATAGCAACGAGAACACTGTGGCATGACTCACTGTCGGTGTTTTACAACCAGAGCACTAAAACAACTATAACAGTACAGTTCTAAAATACTTCCTTCATACAAATTATTCACAGGACAGAACGTACGTACCCATTTCAAGCAAAAGTTTCTATAAAGGTTTAATTAATTCTGTCGCCAGTTTGTTTTATCATCTATTCTCTTCCATAGCGTCCAGTCCCCCGGTTACTCCACACAAGCGCTTTACGACTAATGCACATACACGAACTGTCCATTTCCAAATACACAGTGCAATTTCATAGACTAGAGGCTGGTGCGCATTATGCTTCAGATATCCCCTGCCCCTTTTGTTCGCAAGGTGTACTGGGAGTTGTAGTTTTAAAAAGGGCAGTCACTTTTCCGAACGTTCCCCGGTATTGCTGATCAGATCAAATGGATTTTAAAAACGGGTTCTCGTATTCCACATCTGAAGCATCATCTTTCTAAAGCAACTTTGTCAATGTAACACAATACGCTTTGTGCTTGCCCTGCGTTATTCAAAAGCTGAAATAAGCTGTTTTTATTAAAGGAAGGAAACGGCTAATCACCAAAATCTCCTTCCCCCCCCAATCCCACCTATGTGAAGTCTACACTATTTTTGCAGGAGGTTCACATTTAAGAAAGTTTTTCTACATTTATGAATAAAAGATCAAAGTGCCATCCGCGCAGTTAAATAAAGTAATACACTCTATAAACACGAGTACGAGTGTTCCTTAATGATTTCATTCATATACTATGTAAATATTTCTCTTAAAATTGAAAAGCAGAAAAAAACGTTAAACGTAATAATCACATATCAGCCATACAATGTATCTGTTAAAATAATCTCAATATTATCTTCATTATAATACTAAGCAGAACATAAGGAATGAAAGTGGGTTAAAAATATAGCTGCGGTGTATTAAAACAATACATTAGGAATGAAAGATCTCTGTTCATACCCAAATCTATGTCTTGTTGAAGCAAAATAAGTAGATGGAAAAAATATGACTTACCAAACAGTGAAAACAATTCCAGGAATTGCTCTGAAAGTTACATTTTATTTATAATGCGCTATTTGCTTTACAGATATTGTAATTGTAGAGTTAAAATTGGAAATAAATGCTTTTTGAGCACTGAGCACGGTAGTAATGTTGGAACAAAGGAGAAACACCCGCGCTAAATGTCAGGGTTTAAGCAAACGCTGGGCTAAGTGCATTTTTTCTGGAAATTCCCCACACTGTAAGGGTATTACAGTGAATCTATTTCACTGCTGGGAGGGCAATGCAGAATTTATTTTGATCGAGAATAACACAGTGTGGTACTGTAGGTGCTGGGGGAGGGATAAATGAAAAGTTGTGTTGTGCATTTTGGCTTCTCTTGCTGTTGTGATGCACCCATGCAGACACCTCCCAGACTCTGAATGTTAAAATAATTTGTGTGTTTAAAGGTGAAACAGTGCTGCCTTCTTTTATTTACTGTTTAATTAATGTGAAGTATACATGTTACAGTAAGAATGGAAACCAATAATTTCACAAAATCCTTCTATATTTAACCATATATGTAATGTATTTCCTGAAACATTACGGGATGCTGCTATCTTCCTCTGACATGCACATTGCTAACAGTTGTGAATCTCCTATAAACTGAAAAAGTAGTTAGACACAGCCATTGTGAATTTTGTACCCTACAGTATGTAATCTCTTGCACTAAGTTTGCAGAATTGAAAAAAAGCTGAAAAATGTAAGCAAAACATCCGAATATGAGGATGGCTTACATGAAATGAGATGGGTAATTTGTATAAAAATGCTGTGAGAACAATTCTTGAATTGGTAACTAGAAAGGGAAAAGGTTGGGTTAAAGCTGAAAGGAAAAATGAGTGTTGACTTTAGAGGTGAAAAGAGGCAGGAAGGAGCTTTTCCAACTCTACAGTAAATGCAAGTGAGTTTCAGAATGAGTCTGGGTGACAGCTAAGCACAGCATGCTTGCAACTGTGTGCTACTGGCTTAGATTAATGTGTGAACAGACCTGGTGAGGTTAGGGATGGAAATAGGTGGGAAAATGTATGAACATTGTTGCTTCATGTTGTGTTGGTTTGGAGAATTGAGTTCCTTAGTTGTACTTCTCATTAGTGTGGAGTGGTGCTGTATTAATTCCCATTCGCATTAATTCGCATTCACAAGGTGTTGCCCTAGAAACGCCCTGACCAGACTTGCCCATACTGGGATGGGCTGAAGATATTCACAAAGTTCAGTAGATAACTGCAGAAAACAACTAGATCTAAAAGAAAAACGAAGGGATAGAAGGAGTCCCTTGAGCCCACACGTCTTCTTTTTCCCAGTCGCAGTTAATCCAAGGATGACGTTCAACCATTTCTCAGAGCAATTCAGGGTCAACAACAGGGCTGGATAACTTGCTCCGTCCCTCCAGGCTGCGTCTGAATGTTGCTGAAGCCGAACTGTGGATGTTGAGCCACTGGGGATTTTTTCAAATTTAGAGCACATGGCAAAGCAAAATCCACTGCAGTTCTTCTATGTGAAGTTGTCTAACAAATTGATCCATTGGGTCAGACTTGAGATTCCAAAAGATCCACAACGACAATTTATTGAGCTCACTATCACAATCTGCTGTGGGATTTCTTAGGAGAGTTCCTATTGTAAAGCATCGCATATTGTTATTTACTGGAGACCCAGAGCTTATTTTTAATCTCATAATTCACATATTTTAATATCATTTTAAAAATACTTCAATATCTCAATACAAGCACTGCACTTTTTTTTCCAAAAGGAGGGTTTCAAGATTTAGGGGTTCCTCATCTTTCAACTGTTTCAAAAACGTCGCATTTTCCTCTTTAAAGGAAAACGACAGATGAACAAAAGAGTGCTGTATTACTTCCAGGAGTGCTTGAGAAGGCTCATATTTGAATGTTTTGGAAAGCAAGCAAGAAGCTTTATAACCTTAGTCACTTATGAATATTAGCTGTTGATGAACAGGACCCAAGAGATGGAGGAAACAGTGCTGTCACGTTACCATCCATAGATGCATGACAGTTAATCTTAACTTGTGATCCCGTTGTATCACTCGCTTAGTGCATCACGTATTTCACAGCAGTAGCCCACAGGAGTGCCCCCTACGGATATTTTTATAGTTTCAGTATTTTGCTTCGGTACTGTGACTCACTCAATAAAGTTAAACAAACAAAAATAAAAAACAACTCAGAACATATGAAAATAACACAGAATACCTCGGTTGTTTTACTTCATATGTTCACCTGTTGATGAACACAAAGGGACTGGCTACTACCACAGAATTATGGCTTTTGTCATAATATGTGTTCCAAAGGGCTAATCGCTCTTTAGTGCTTAATTATTGTGTTTTTCCAATCATGTGTTTTGCCTTTTTTTTTGTATTCTGAGCTCTTCTTTTTTTAAATTATTTTCACAGCAAATTAAATACTACAACAACAAGATGTGTTCGCAATAATTATTTACATTGATCCTTAGTAACGGAACACAAACTTGAGGTGTACAAAGCTACAGAAATCTCCTAAATATTTTCAACAGACGCTATCTTGATATGCTTATGCTGTTATCGAATAGGAAATTATCCTATGCAAAATACAAGACAAGAAAAATAACTGGAAAAAAATGGTATGAATTGATAAGACAATTTAAATTAAATAAAACTCCAAAATGAAGAGGGAAAACTGGTGTTTTACTTTGTCAGTGCAGATAAGTAGATCACTCCAGAAATGTTTAAATGTGAAACAGTCAAACTTCATTAATTCCATATATACCCTATGAAGTTCTACATAATTTTGCTTAATTGCCAATTTAAGGGAAAAAAATGAGGCCCACAGAAAGACAAAGATTAGTAAACCAGCTTTCCAGAAATTAAGTTTCAAAGACATCAAAGCATATGACTCATGGTTCTTAAATTAAGTACTAGAAATGATTTGATTATCCACGCCTTTAATGAGTAAAGACTGGAAATGCTAAAGAGACCGATGAGATTTGCGTATCTGTTTGTAGACTATAGAAACAAAAAAAAAACCTGATGAAATGATATTGCAGAACTTTAAATCTGAGAAATCAAGGGAAGCAATATTCTGATATAGGTACAGAGGACATAAGATAACATGTGCTAGAATCCAGGTGTGGTGCTGTCTGAGTGTGACAGGGAGATTCCAGAGGCTGGGTAAAAGCGTCTGGACAACACCAGGGCTTTGAGTGGAGGGGGGTTGGGCAGGTGGGTGGTGCATGTCACTAGTGGATTCTGTGAAAAGTCTCCAGTCAACAGCACACATCAGTTACACAAAGGCAGTGTAAAAAATTCCACTGTTGGATGTCTCAGACAACATGTGTGTCTTCATAGCCACTCACCAAAGGTAATGGCTCTTACTGGCAGTTAATAGCAGCTTGGTGATTCCATCCCACAGGGCTGTGTGACATCCAATGCACTGTTAGAACGCCTGTTCCAGAAGCACAGGGCACCAGTTGGCACCCTGGTCAGGACACACATTCATCCTAGGGAACACAAGCACCAAGACACAATTTGGTGACACCAATTAACCCAGCCAGCCTAACTTTGGGAGGGGGTTAAAAATCTATATGGATAGGAGGAAGACTAGCATACTCCATACACAAAGCTGCAAGAATTGAACCCAGGACCCAAGAGATGGAGGAAACAGTGCTGTCACGTTACCATCCATAGATGCATGACAGTTAATCCTAACTTGTGATGAATGGATAGATGGATAGATGGATAGATTAGTGATCCCCTGAGGGAAATTGCAGTGCAACAGCAGCTTAACATAGTCAACACAGCACAGTGTAACGAAATGACACAATAATACAACACTACAATACATACAACACAATCAGCACAGTTAGTGAGAAGTGCACTAAGAACAGTTACTCACAGTCCAGAATATACAAAGAACAAACCAGAACAGTACACAAAAAGTTGTATTGCACAATATAAACATAAATGTATTGCACAAGTCCCTGGCATATATTGCACAAAAACAGTTGTAAATGGGAAAAGACAGATGTAGCAGAGAGTTTACTGTTTAGTCCAAAAACAGGTCAATGTCAATGTTTCCCCTGCACGGACACAAAGTGGGTGCGTTGTACAGTCTTATGGCAGAAGGCAAGAATGACCTCCTGTAGCGCCCCCTGTCGCGCCGTGGATGAAATAGGCACTGTGAGTGCTCAGAAAGCTTAATTATCAATATTTATAGTTTGTATTTTTTCGGCAAGTTTTTTTTTAGGGGAAAGAATTCGTAGCTAACTGCATTGGAGTGAAGTAGGAAGCTGACAGAACACTGGAATGTGCTTCTTCCATTCATTGCATTCAGCCTGGGGAGAGCTTTCTTTAGAAACAGCTAACAAGTGTGTCGGATAATCTAAGCAGACATAGAACAAATTTAAAAACACAAGCATCTCAAGTAAAAAAAGACAAAGAGTCAATTATCCTTCATCTACCTGGTCTGCCCAAAAACAAAGTATAAAGACTCTATTTCCCAGAATGCCATCCTCACGTGGACAGGGTAGGAACAGTCCCGCCTCCTCCTGATTGGCTACAGAGCGTCATATCTGGGAAGGGCGGAGGAACAGTGCCAAGGGTATTACTGAACATGAGTAATCCCGTTGTATCACTCGCTTAGTGCATCACGTATTTAACAGCAGTAGCCCACAGGAGTGCCCCCTACGGATATTTTTATAGTTTCAGTATTTTGCTTCGGTACTGACTCACTCAATAAAGTTAAACAAACAAAAATAAAAAACAACTCAGAACATATGAAAATAACACAGAATACCTCGGTTGTTTTACTTCATATGTTCACCTGTTTTCGAGTATATCAACACAGGAATACGCTCAACGTATGGTGTTTTTAGCCCATGTCTCTTCTTCTCAGGCAATGATATGTGTAAAACAGTCATAAGAAAACGTATACACGAGAATATACACATAACACGAGAATAAAACTCTTCTAAAAAAGAACTGCACTTAAGTTAAAAAAATATTGTAGTTAATTTATTGTTCATAACTACAAAATTACCCTTTGATTGGATTTTGAGAGCAATTTAACCTAAAATGTTGTGTATTCAGGTTGCTGTCAGTGCAATATTAATTAAAAGAACTCATAACTATGATAAATTGCTTATGCATTGTAACAGCTAATTACAGCTTTAGAAAATTATAAAATAATACGAAAATTTACTAAAGCCAAAAACAGTGGTGTATTTCGCAGAATGTATCAAAACAGTTTTATACTGACCTACAGTAACACACTACAGCTGTCAGCCATCAGAGATTTTTTTTTTTTTTTTTTTTTTTTTAGCCATCAGAGATCAGTGCTGACCTGTTGGCAGCGCGGCGCATACAGGGTACCCAGAAGACAACACTACTTTCACATTCCTAACTGTACTCTCCACCTTAAATGTATGCAAAAAGCATCAAGCCTTAACGCAAATGTTAAAACGTTAAGCTGGTTTGAGTAGAGTAGCGGAGTGGAAGAGTTTATTGCCATATGTTCACGTACATTGGAATTCTTAATCGCACTGATCTCTTGGACACAGTACATGCAATGAAAAGTTGATTTAATAATCTCCGATTATCATAAATGGACTAAATGCTTCCCTGCAAGTAAACAGACACATAATTACCCTTTTTATTACCTAAACTGACATTTTTTCTTTATTTTAGGGTGCGAGTACCAGTTGTCCTTGTTCTCAGTTTTTAAATGGCAACCCTCACGCTACCTGCGGAGAAAGCTTGAGCAGTGAGCGTGCACTCGTCCCGCTGTCACGTACTAACAGGTCGCCCACTTTGTTTCACACTTCCATTCAGAGACAGATACAGTAGATGTCGACTCTGACACACTTTGACCTGGCAGTGAAGGCAGCGAGGGAGAAGGCACGCAGGGCTTTCCATGCCATATGAAGGAGGCTCTACAATATCAACCTTCCCATGAAAATCAGGTTGCAAATATTTTAAACAGTAATCCAGCCCATGACCCTATATGGCGGTGAAGTGTGGGGTCAAAATAACAGACCATGATTACAGTAAATGAGATAAGCATCCCATAGAAGCCCTGGACACACAGTTCTATAAGAATGTTTTCCATTTGCAGAAAAAAGGAAAACAGTAATTGCAGGCCTGATTTGGGCCAAATACCCCTCTAACTGATGCGCATAAGAGAACAATGAAATATTGGTTACACCTAAAAAGCAGTGACCGGAACTCCTATTACCAGAAGGCCCTGCTGAGCTAAGAACTGAGCCAACTTCGGCACAGCACAACTGAAACAGCACAAATTAAAGTCAAGCAAATCACAGCACAAGCCAAACTTCACAGCCCTATCTAATGGGATACACGTGCGAACAAAACACCAACTGGAATGCTACAGGACCCTAAAAAGACAAATCCATTTCAATATCAACACAATGACCACAGCCTGGGCATAGTAACTGTATGAAGCAGAAAGACCGGGCTGCCTAGAGAGGACAGGCTGTGCTCCCACTGCCAGAATGGAGAAGCAGAGACAGGGATTAGAGAAACCCTCTTCCTATAATAAATCAAATCCCCAGGTTCGCACACCTGGGAGACTCAGAACAGCTGCAGATCCTGCTGGGGGAGGGGGAGAGAACTCAGAGCTACTGTAGCAGTCCAGTATGTCATCTCCTGTCACAGTCTGAGGAACAGAGTGAACAGAGAGCAAGCCTTCCTCACAATAATTGTATGTAATAAATGTGTAATATGGTATATTAATACATTATTATTCTATTACATTATTATTGTATAATTATATTGTGTAAATGTACAATGATATGCTTTTACTGTGAATGCTGGGATAATTGTGCTTTGGCAGCTCTGTTATTCATTATTCATCGGTCATGCCAATTTGTTTTGACAGATAAAGGTCCAACATCCACAGGAGCACAGACAACCATTCCGCAGTTTTCCAGAGATTATCTGCATTTTCTCTCGATTGTGCTGTAGTTTACCCTACTTTCACTTTTTGTCATACTTTTGCCCAATATTCCTTTGCTTGAATCTTGCTCAAGCAAACTGTATACAATAAACAATGACAATACCCGTATAACTTTTTACTGCACAGTCCACATAAACACATTCTTGTTAATAGGTTGCCTAATCCAGGGCTATCTGCAAGGTTTCCAAAATGCAATGCATAGAAGTTGTCACGACTATAGTCCCCCCTCCTTAAGGGTGCTCCAGCCCTTTCACTAAAGACTTCATTCTCTGCACCTGTTTCCCATTCCCTGCCCACCTTAAAAGCCAGGCGCTGACGCTCTTCCGGGCTCTGCATCTGATTTCCGTATCATGCGAGTCCGGGACCTGGAAGCGCCTGGTCCCGTTAAGGTTTTAACCCCCGTTCCCGTTCCCGTTCCCGTTCCTGTTCCCCGTCCGCCGGTTCCGACCCGGCCTTCGTGGTTTTAATTCCGAGTTCTGATGGATCTCCTGGTTTTGGATTTACCTTCGTGTTTTGGATACTCTATGGATTATTCTTTGGGATTGTTCGCCTCGGCCACACCTCCCCCGTGCACCAGCGCACCTTGGACACGCCCCCCTGTCTTCAGCCCTGTTTTCCTGCATGACGTTTCCCCAGTGTTCCCCCACTTCGTCGGACTGTGTCGTCCGCATAGGGTCCGGAAAGAACTGTTCGTTACAGAAGTGTCACAATAATAGTGTAATTTAAAAACACACTAAAAAGTACAAAATGTACCTATCCCTACATTAAATTAGACCGATATTCCGAAGTACACCATAAAGTGGCTGAGTTACAAATGTTCAGTTACAGAACATGGCTTTTCCTATCTATTCGCTATGACAATTACTAGGATGTTCTTTTTTAAAAAAAAAGTTTAATATGATTCTAGGATCTAACAACTATTTGTGAAGGAAGGAAGTCTTCCTCTGCTTCATAACCATCTCTTACACTACTGTGGGTGAAGATTAAGTTACAGTCTGATTTTCCAAACAAAACCCCCTCTTCACTGTAGATGAAGTGATTCTGAACCGTGGGCTAGACTTTTGGGAAGAAAACAAGCCTTTTTTTATGAAGTGTTCTGCGTCACAAGCCTGTACCTTAGGTAAACAAAGGCCTAGAATGATAGTGCAGCGCTTAATTGCAGTGAATCACACATGAATCATTTCATCTAAGTGCTCAGTGCTTTCAGGAAATGCAGGTTTTAGACTTCATTATGAGACTGTCAGCGGTCCCAATTTGGCTTCTCATCCGTCAGGCAGCAAAACCACAAAGAAAATATGCAGAGGAGCGCGTGTACAGTAAATTCACACAGCTACAACAGGGTCATTTCCACTGATGCAAGGGCTGACTATCAGCAGATTCATTGCAGCTCTTCTGAAAGCAGTTCCTACACGCTTTTAATTAGTGTGCACCATCAAAAGCACTTCCATGAATTCGGGAAGTGGAAGATCTGCACAACGCGTACAAAAACTGCAAAGCATTTGCACTTTCCAATTTGGTCCGATCCTCCTGAAATCAGGCTTCTTTAGGTTAATTCTTCATAAGAACGTCTTTGTGATTCAAATCGTGCAAGTAAAAGACATCTTTGGAGGACCTAGAGTCACTTTTTATGTATTTTCATACTTTTGCAGATATAGCCTTGTTGAGTCAGGATGTGTGCAAGAATGAATTTGGCAGAACCATAAGCGTAAACATGAGAATCGACCACAAAAAGCCTGGTGCTTGGAAAGCAGGTCACAGGCACTTTTGATGCAATTTTTTTACCATATAATTACTGTCTTTTCTTTTGCTTCTTTACTATGATATTAAGACACACAACAGTAACTATGTCTTTCTTTCCCCATATAATAGCAACAACATAAAAAACATACTTAAGTGTGTGTGTGGGGGGTGTTTATGCCAGCTCTGCAAAATCTGCAATGTATCCATCTGCAAAATCTCTCTTGCATCTAGATTGCAGAAGGAGGAAGCTACAGTACATATCTTCTTTAACAAATTTGTGCTGTCAATCTCCATTTCTTTAAGTAAATTCCTCCCTTTTCTGTAGCTCATTCATTGAGATCTTCCAAAGTTGAACACTTGATCAACTCAGCCTCAATCAGTTTCTAGTTGTTGTGCTGTCCCCTCTTCACACAGTATTCAGTCATGGACACAGAAAACGCAACAATAAGAAAATTGTCACATTCAGCACAGCGCACAAACCATCCAATCTGTTACACCACATGACTAAGGGTACGAACTCCGAGAGGCTACAAGATCTTAATCTCTGTCATTTAGTCATACAGCCACCAGATGTCGGTTAAGCAAAAAGTTGTGCCTTTTTTTCCAAAAGACACATTGAGAATCCCGATTATCAAAAAACAACAATCACATGGTGGCTCTCAACTATGAACCTTGCACCCTTGTAAACTTAATTTTGACAAAATACAGACGTCTTTTTCAAATTCAAATGTGTTATATGAATCCAGCTCCTGAATTTGAAATACCTAAGTAAACATTGACAGTTCTTACACTTTCCTAAGGGCAGTATTTTTTAATTATGGAGGTTAATGAGCTCCAGCTTTGAATGTTCTAGAATCCACTTTTAATCTGAATTTAATCTGCATAGCTTCATCTCCCTTCATCTATTTTCTATCAGAAACTTCAGCACTTGGATGAAGCATAACTGCAGTGCAAATGGGGGTTGACTGAACTTCCTTACCCTGACAGAATGGGAATCTGTAAATGAAGATTCTCTCAACAGTATCTCAATACTCCCATTTGTACCCTCGGTTTCTTTAAGAGGATTTGTTCAAATGTCTGCAAAGTACTTCTTACAGGTTACAGCATTTTACCTCATTTGTGAAGCCACACCATGCTTCACAGATTATTTGGAGTTCTTTGAAAGGTGTGAGGGTGGCACAGGGCTCAGTGAATAACATTGCTGCCTCACAGTGCTGGGGCCCTGGGTTCAGTTCTGGGCCTGGGGGTCTGCAGTATCTGCATGGAGTTTGCATGTTCTCCCCTTACCTGGGTGGGTTTCCTCCAGGCGGTTCAGTTTCTTCCCACAATCCAAAAAAACATACCAATAGGTCAAACTGCCAAATTGACAGGAAAACTAGTCCTTGGTGTGAGTGC
Source organism: Lepisosteus platostomus (assembly GCF_059453375.1). NCBI lineage: Eukaryota > Metazoa > Chordata > Actinopteri > Semionotiformes > Lepisosteidae > Lepisosteus > Lepisosteus platostomus. The sequence goes on from NC_142613.1 coordinate 6,967,322, forward strand.
GTGTGTCTGTGTTCTGTCCCATCCAGGGTGTACCCTGCCTTGTGCCTGTTGCTTGCTGTATAATTGTGGAATTATACAGGTAAACTAAATCATATTGTCCCACACATTTTCCCTTCTCATCTAAAGGATCACTGTGGAACTCATCAGCATGAGTCAATTTACTGTTTGCAGCTTTGCAAGTTTTTTTCAGAATGTGTTTTTGCTTGCACTCATTCACTATGCTCAAAAACTTACCACACACCTAATATACAGCACAAGAAAGTCAATCAAAGGAACATGCAGGCAGAGGTGATATCTTAGACTTTCTGTGTATTTCTGCTTGAGTGCTCAGTGATTGGTGCAGGGAGCACGGCTGTGTTGCTGAACTGTACTGTTCAAAGCAGAAAAAAAACCCTGGTGATATTTTCTTGTTGTTTATCAGATTGTCTTTGAAGGGGGATTTCCCTGACACTCAGAGTGAGAGCTCTCATATTGAGAAATCTGGAGTGAAAGTTGTGCTTAGCCCTGGGTTCATTTTCCTGTTCTCTGGCCACAAGCCCACATATTACGGTCACTAACGCACACTTTCCAATCTTTTCGGAAACTCAGAGGGTTGACAGCTGGCTAGAAATGCAAAACACCATGTTTCTTTTATTTATTTGTTTTTTAAAAATGAAATCTTTCGAGGTTGGATTTACCACTAGGGATATGAGAACGTGGTTCTCCTTTGGAAATATTTTGAGCGTGTATTTGAAATGTAACATATGTAAGCCTGGGCTACCCTACTACTTACATTTCAAACGTTTACAGGGGGACTGATGACACCGGAGAAACAACCCTTTTCACACACATCACACAGCAGCTTGTGTCAAGACAAGAGCCCTGTCACAGGGTCCAATCAGGCAATGTGTGTTATGGCCCTCACACTAGTTAAGATGGCCACTTTGCCACTCTTTAGAGATCAGACTAGACATACCAGCATGGAATGATTTCTATTAGAATTTGGTGAGGAAAATGTAAAGCAAATAGGAACTAGAATGTGATAAGAAATGTTATTAAAAATGCATTTCTATGAAGAACACAAAAAAGTGAATCTAATAAGCAGTTTTTTTGTGAATTTTTGTATATGAATACTGTTGTATTATAATAGCTTTGGCCATGTTATGCCAGAATTTAATCATTTGTCGCATCTTTTATTAAAGCAGAACTTGTTTTGTTTTTGGCTCTTTCTCCCAGTACTTTGCTCACTACAGGATGTTAAGTACACTGCTGGTCTAAGTTCTCAATTAGGAATCTGGAGAGTCCTGGGATCCTCAGAGATTGTACAGGGGGGGCCCCAAAAACAACATGGAAACTTTACACCCCCATACCAAGTGTGTAAAATCCATACTAATGCAGCAAATCATTTCAGACAGCAGATGAGATCACTCTCTGTTGGTGGACATTACTGCTTTAAATATCTTTTGGCCTTGATGTGGTTATAAGATAAGATAAGATCACTTTATTAGCCATATACAATTTCTTGTATTAGGAATTTGTCTTTTTCGCATACCCCAACTTGCTCTCTATGAGACACACAGACAGAGAGAAGCTGAGGGTCAGAGTGCAGGGTCAGCCATTGCACAGTGCCCCTGGAGCAGTTGGGGTTAAGGGTCTTGCTCAGGGGCCCAACAGAGTAGGATTCCTCTGCCGGCTGCAGGATTTGAACCAGCAACCTTCCAGCACAGGCACAGATCCTTAGCTACAGAGCCACTGCAAATTTAATTTTGATAGTGTGTTTAAGGAATAGTTTCCTTTTAGCTGTAAATTTGCTATCTGTTACAGTTAGTGAGCATGACAATTTCTTTTGAAGTAGTATTGCATCTTTTTCTGCAGAAATAATCAAACACAGAAAGATCTGTATGTTGGTTTCCTAATAAAGGCATTTGCAAATTTCCAATATATATTTTCTTGTACTGAAGAATAAAAAAAAACATGCACATACAGGGAGCAAAAAGAGAAACATACAAATTAAACAAGAATTTTAGGAATTCTAGTTATACAGTATAAAATGCTCTTGTATCTTTCAAACACAAACCACTCATGCAGGGAAAAGTATTGTATCTGAAACAAAGTTATTCAGAAAACTGAGTGTAAAAGCTACTGTTTTTAAACAATAATGTCTCTTCCAGTAGTTATTAAAACCGTTCTTGTGAATTAATCATTGTGCACTTGTGCCAAAGATTAACATTTTGTTCCATACATAATTAGTTCTCCTTGTAATTTCTTCATTAAATGCCAAAGAGAAAACATACCGTGGATGAATCCTTGGTACTGATTGCAGACCACACTTTTCCCCATTACAAAATGCTTTGATTTACTCACTTTGACTTAATATTATATTATTACACTCTTAGCAAAAACTGAAATGTCCACAACATATGAATGATTTTATTTAATACATAATATATTAAATGCTTATTAAAATAAATTTCATTTCAACTAAGAAAGCAAAATATTTCATTTTAAAGTAATTATTTTCTTCCATTTTCTTCAAAATTGTGTTTTACAATACTAAAATATTAAGCCTACTAAGGAAATGTATTGAGTATTTAGTTTTTCACCTTTTGACCTAATTGCCTTTTCTTTAACTTCAAGAGTAATAATTTTTAAAACTAGATCGTGGCGTAAGTGAAATTCAGGTTTTCTGTTTGAGGTTTTGAAGTTCAAGACAAAGTCGTATCTGAGATATTTTGTTCTTTGTGACTTATCACGTATCATTAACCATTGTTGCTTGAAATTATTACCACAGATTCATTATAATAACAGTGCAAATCACAAAAACAAAAGGAATTCACCTGTAATGAAAATTTCCGATGTGTCAGAAGAGTCCACAAATGCCTGCGGAGAGATCTTTCTATGACAAAATCAACATAGCCGGCTGGAAACCGCAAGGAATTCAATACAGAGTTCCTAACACAAAGACAGAAATCAAACACACAAACACAAGGAAACATAGAACGATGGTACTTTCTCTTATCAAGGGAAGTATTCATTTTAATTTCACATTATCGGAATTCAGCTTTAGTAATAGTGGGCAGACGTTAAGCTTACAGTCATAACTATGAAGCAAGCAAGAATTCATCTGGGTTTCACTCTGACTAATTTTTGTATTTGGCAATGGCAAGCAGAGCTAACGTTTAAATATTACAGCACTGTGGGGGTTCATGGTGTTTTGACAGTGGGATAGGTGCAAAAAAGCTCCTTACAATGAGCCAATGATTAAGACCATATTTATTTTAACGCCCCTTTCATCTTTAGGTCTTTAAGCTTTTGTTATCGCTGCAAAGAAAAAATGTTTAATTCTGCCTGTCTGGGCAAACATGAAAAAACAACCCAAAAAGATTTTTTCAAATATTCTGAAACAATAGAAATAAAAAAAAAAAGATTTTTACTCCTAATTAATTGTGCCACAATGCTAACTGTTCAAGGAAGACACTATGAGAGGTTGTGGCATAATTGCAGAAAAGTTCTTTTTTGAACATGCTTCATTACTGCTAGCAGGATAAGAAACCCACGCGTGTGAATTTGCGTGTGAAAGGGTGATGCTTAAATGCGTATAAGCATGTACTGCATGTCCATTTAAATCCCTTGGCTCAGTGAAAGAGATCGAGAGCTCTGTGAAATGTAGCTGGAAGAAACACTGCAATTTAAAGCCATTAATGTTCCGTCATCAATCACTCCATGAGCACTACTAGCATGGAGCAGCCATGATTAACCAAGACCCTGTTGACTACATAGAACACCTTGGAAGAGGGATCACCCGAGCAAATCACTTCAGCACAGCAACAACAACGATTGCACAGCTACTGCTACTGTTAGCTGCAGTACAGAGTACATCGGTACACAGATGGTTACGGTGTGCGACTCAAATAAGGGTCCCCTGCAATAATAACATCATAACCGAATATCAGGCCACAAGTGACAAGACCACACACTGACATGAATGACAGCCTTCTGAATCTTGGCAAAAATGTGTTGCTCTTATTTGGAGATGTCAGAGCAGAGGAAATCTAAAATAAGTGTTGCAGTCCATTGAAATTCTGAAGACGTCTCTAATGCAGAGTCCTTCTCAACCAATACTTTTTCCTCATCCACTAAGAAAAATGTATTGCTCAAAACTTTGTTCTGTATTTTATTTAGTTTTAAGAAATACGCATAATTATATATTTATGTTAGGAAATGTATAAACATTTGACAATTGCATGTGTAGTTTAAAGGCTTGTGAATTTCAAGTCCATTTGCTTAAAGTACAAGAAAACACATACAAATGATATTCTAAAAATAGAGTATCACCAAAAAAATTAAATATTTTGTAATTCTATTTGTTTAGAAATTTCTAATTACTTCTTAATTACTTCCCTGTTTTGAAATTGTAGATATTTGTAAGGTTTTTTGTGCAAACAAAAAACTTGCAGTTGTAATAAACACTTTCAGTAAAACAAACTGATAAGGTGCAAAAATCTGTGGTGATTTTATCTTGTAAAGGACATCTGTTAATCAGTGTGAATTTACAGTAGTTTTAAGAACTGCTTTCAGATGCTTGAGAACAGAGAACTATGATCTCAATTCTCGTAATCAAATTCCCTGCATTTCCTTAGATGTACCATAAGCCGGATTTTGTAGCTTTAATTCATTCTGCAACCTCTTAAAAATCAATTTCAAATATGATACTCTCCCATCTTCCATCAACAGTGCTGAACAAGTAAATTCCAGAAAGAAGCCTGGACATTTGAAAGGGAAATGGTATTGTCTGTTTGTCTATTGCTATTGTCACAGCTCATAGGCATAATTAAATGTTCAGATTAAAAACAAACCAAAGATAACCTTATCTTCAGCTAGAGGATTTACCAATGGAAGAAATAACCCATCAATCCATTTTCTTAACCACTTTTGTATAATTATATCACATGCAGTAATGCCTTGATATACCCTCACAAACAATATCTGGACAATCAAAAAACTGAGAAAAGGAGAGCAAATTCTACAAATTGCAGGTGTGTTATTGAAAAATACAAAATGAAGATTTAGCTTTATAACAAAGAAATAATCATCATATATCATGTATAACAAAACATAACATGGACAAATGTTATACTTTAATTACCATATTTGATCATCCTTACTTTAGGATTTTAATTTTAGCTTTCATTTATTGGAGCATTTAAAATGATCACAGTCAACTTGTTTTTTTTTTCTTTTAAGTGCACTTCTGTCAGAAGATGTAGAGAACACAGCATTCCACAATGCACAATATTCAATGTGGAAACAGCATTCACAAAATAAAAGAAAAACATTTCCAACTGCAAAACAGGATCTTACTGTTCTATAGGAACTGACTTGTAACAACCCAGATTCTGCAAGCTTTATTGTCATTTATCATTGTGACTGGTGGAAGAATTATCAGTATTCCCGATAAGGCCAATACAGTTTATGCAAAACCCTTGAAGACAATGGGATTATTCAAAATTCACATTTAATTCAAAACGTAAGACTTGAAGCCCACAAAATTGAGATGGTCTTAAGCTGCCATTCATGTGTCAATGTAATTCAAATGGAAAACGGAAATGATGCACTACCAAATCATAGTTTGGAGGTCAAGATGTTTTTCTTAGCACTACTTGTAACACTCAAGAAACCTTCTGAAACACTTGAATGTTTAAGGCAAGTTGCACTTTTCACAACAATAGGTTGTGTAATGATGATGAAGAAAAATCCTTACATTTATATAGCACTTTTCTGGACACTCCACTCAAAGTGCTTTTTACTGGGAATGGGGACTCCCCTCCACCACCACCAATGTGCAGCCCCCACCTGGATGATGCATCAGCAGCCAAAGTGCACCAGAACACTCACCACACACGAGCTATCACTGGGGAGGAGAACACAGTGATGAAGCCAATTCATAGATGGGGATTATTAGGTGCCCATGATTGGTAAAAGCCAAGAAGAAATCTGGCCAAGACACCAATATAACACCCCTACTCTTTTTGAGAAACACCCTGGGATTTTTAATGACAACAGAGAGTCAGGACCTCTGTTTTATATCTCATCAGAATGACGGCAATTGTTTTACAGTAGTGTCCACACCACTATACTGGGGCATTAACACCCACACAGACTGCAGGGTTTGCACCCCCTACTAGTCCCACTAACACCTCTTCCAACAGCAACCTTAGCTTTCCCAGGAGGTCTCCCATCCAGGTACTGACCAGACTCATACCTGCTGAGCTTCAGCAAGCTGCCAGCTGTGAGCTGCGGAGAGATATACTGTAGCTGCTGGCTACAGGCAACTGATTCCCCGAACTGACCTTGTGCTCATTGCTTGCCAAGATGGGCTATGGCTTGCAATTCTGAATTAAAGTGGTTAGAAAACGAATGGATGGATGGATTCCCCAAATTGATTGGCCAGTGAAAGGTGTTGTGGAACCTGAATTACTTTCTGTTGATGGTAAACATCTTCTTCCATGGTTATGGTTCGTTAGGTCTGAAGAAGACTCTGTGCCACAGACTAATGTAAGCACAGAAGGAAAAGGTCAAGACTTACTGTATGATCTCAGTGGAAGAGCCACCCTGCTGACTAGCATACTACTGTTGGGCTGGGCAAAGATGGGGCAGTTTAACTCTGTTGGGTTGACTCTTCAGTAGGACTTGTTTAACTCTGTCAGAGAGACCCGACCTTGTAAAACACACCAGGAATGGCTTTGGAGTTCTCAAGTTCGACTGACATCATGAGTGCAACATATTGAATCATTGGTTTAGCCCCAGATGTATTTAAATAGAGAAACATCATTTTCCTGTGACCAAAAAGCGTGCCTTCGAGGAACAGTTCCATACTTAAACCTCCAGCTAGTTCCAATAGCCAATTAAAGAAAATCTTGTAAGAAAAAGGAGCTTCTTTGCGAATATAATGTGACTCTAATAAGCGAAAACAAGAAAGAAAAATATGAGTAAAATTTAAACAAGACGATATTGAGGCTTCAACTAAATTAGAATTTTTCATTTTTAACCCTTTGGAGGAAAGGAGCCTCAATTACTCACAAGCTTATAATTTTGTGCCCAGGGGATCAATTTGGATTTTGTCTTAATAAAACTAATTTGAAGTAAAAAATCATATATATTGAAAACTTTTTTAAAAAACTGTAACCAAAATGCATTGGGTAAACACTGTTGAGGTTAAAATATACAGCTAAAATGTCTCACCAGTGACAAATGTGACTGCTTTTTCGATTGCTAAATCATTTTCTTTTAAAGATTATTAAGAAAAACAATATTTTCTCCTCCATTTTAGTTCTATTTTAAAAGCCTCGGTCCGTCCATTCCCCGTGTAGACCACAGAAAGGAAGTAACCGCTGGAACTCACGTGATCTTGTGCACCAATTTCCTGTATCCATTCCAGCTTGGATAACTATTTTATATGTAACTGTGTGTTAAATCAAATGAGAATTCAGTTTTTAATCACATTTTATTTCATAGCTGTGTGATTAAAAATGATGAGTAAGATTCCTGGGCATAAGACGCATCAGAAAATTTAGAAGATACAGAGTTAACTTTTTTTCCTAAACAATGTTTTTGAATAAGACTCGCTTGATTAAGTATACAGTGACAAAAGATTAAGATACATTGGACAATTTTATCATCTTCCAGGTCGTTGTGTATTTAATAATCGTCTGAAAGCCTGGAACGAATGTGTACTCATTGAAGACCTTATTATTGTTGTTAATAATCTTAATGTTTTTGTTCAAGACCTGTTGTCTATTTAACACTGTAAAATCCACATTAAAAATAATTCTGAAATGAAATGTCAGAAAATCCCCTTTCATTATTTTTCATCTAACTGTCACTTCCGACAAAATCTGGCAACAGGAGCTGTTTCAGGTAAAAAAACGGTGTGAATGTATTTTTTTCGGGCATATCGTATACCAGAGCTTTAAAAGTCAGTTTCGGATCACTGTAATTAAGAGAGGCCCTCTTTGCCATAAACTCACTGTGACTGACATTTAGGCAGTTAACCTTTAAATGTCAAAATAACCCGCCTAGCCTTACAAAAGGTACTTTTTAAGTCAATTTTTAAATAAAACATCGCTTCCCTTTGTCAATTACAGGTTGCGTCTGTGAGCAATTCAAACTAGCAACTTTGTGTTAATTTTTGCAATACACAAATTTAAGCTTTGATAAAGTGGTGACCTTTTTCTGCTTAACGGGATAAACCCACCCAATTTTTTTGTGTGACCATGAAAGAGATCGGAAAATGTGTTGAAAATTAAATTCGCCAAGCATCATTAAAATATTAAATTGCTCTATTTCACAAGGATTTCGCAAGGATTTCCAATAGCTGGCAAGTTTGGTAAGGTTTATTATAAAGTTTTTGATCTCTTCGTTAGTTTCCAATTCTCTCCTTTTACTGGCTAAGTAATCTATAACAGAAAACACTGTGAATGAAGATGTCAAAAATAGTTTATCAGTCTCTGTGGCTTTACTCTTAAATTCATTCTAAAACCCGTTTCATCTTGCTTGAAAACTTAATTTTAGAAACTTTTTTGGAATTGTTTCATCTTGTCTGCTCGGCTTTCTTGTACAGCTTTGTGTATTGTGGTATGTGTTTTTATACATTGCTTTTCAATGTGTTAATTATACTAAATATTACAATTCAGATATGAAATAAATAAGAAATTAAAAGATAAATTAAGGTAGATTCAATTAAATGAAGAAAATAACCTCCTCAGAAGAAAACTTGGTCAACACCAGAGCTTAACTGAGTAAAAATAAAATAAAAGTCTATGTCTACGTCTTAAAATTTTCGAATGCTTTTTTGCAGCCTCTGCCGCGGACTCCGGAGCTTCTAAATACGGTCACTGAAGATTGAAGCTTTACTTGCCAAACCCTGGTTTACCTTGCATTTTCAAGATACATGTACTGTAGGACCCAGTGTTATCACGGCAGAAATATCTCGCCCTAAACCCTGCACACCATCAGTATGACTCAATGTGTGCCTCTGTGGTTAGTCAAAATATTCCACACACCACAGCTATACTGCAATATCGCATAGACACATAGGGCCTGGTGATGCAGCCTTGTGTAAAATGTAACAGATTAAAGTAGGGAAAAAGCGCTTATCAAGAGAAATGATTGCTGATGTACACCTAATTTAGGTCGCTAGTTTGATTATATATTTACATAAACCTTACAAGAAACTATGACAACTACAGGGCACCCAGAACAGTATGCGTATGCGCGTGCGTAATTAAAATGTCCAAATCTGCACCACACACATCGTCATTCACCCCTAGGGGTGTGTAACTGCTCAATTGCGCGCTTTTGTTTTTCTGTGGTTGTAACGGAGGTTATTCTAAGTGGGTTTATGACTTACTATCCTATCACATACCTTGAGTTGAGGTGGTACAGCATTAACACCTCGATTTCATACGCTACAGCCGTTCTGGGAGAGCAATGCAACATAATTATTTTAGACACAAAGAAAACTTTCAAAAAAAATATTTTTAAAAATGAAAGATTCACGCTTTTTGGTCGGCGGGGAAAATACTTCCACAAAGATCGTCGTTTTTCCCCCCAATGCACACAAAAGCTGTAAGGCTGTTGAAATAATTGAACCATTTTGATTAATGATGCCTTGAATACAATATGAAAAAACACTGAAGATGATCGGTTGAGGACAAGTTAAAATCCGTATAAGTTTATTTTATTTATTCCGCGACTTATTTGAAGAAAGCCATTCATTAGTTGCCAAACCTAACAAGTTAAGCTTTCAGTTCTGAATTTCACTTACCTTACTTCATCTTGTTTTTGGTTTTCTTCTTATTCCATGGAACATTTAAAGATATTGCCTTCGGTATCTGTTTTTTTTTTTGGATGTCACTGTGTAGGCAGAAGAAAAACTTCAGTATTAAGATTACTTTTTCAGTGTCGAACACAGTATGCAGCTGCTGGTTTGACATTCAGCTTCCAGTCTTTATAGTTTATTTAAAAATCCTTATCGTTTTAACATTAATACGTCTGTTTATGTGTGATTATATGTAAACTTAGTTGACAGTATGCAAAGGAGAGTGCCGAATGATGACATTTTGGTGCATATACACATTTAAATACAGATTAAACCACGTCAGGCCTAGATAGAGACTCCAATATGTCCTAATATTGTAGTTGTTTAAATATATCTTTTTAATGTTAGGTGACATTTTCAATCATTCAATTTATAGTATCTTCACATTTAAAACACACAAGACAACCACATTTGAAAAGAAGAAAAACTTGTTCAATCTAGGTAGTCCCATACAGGATTGAAAAATGTGCACACAGGTAATATGTTGATCCCTTACCAATTTAAGACTAAGAATTGGGCTAAATATGTAAGAAAATGTTCAAAAAGCCATACGTGTGTCGCATGACTCACTGCACTTGGGAAATGCTCGCTGATGGGTTGTGGTAAAACGGGTAAGATGTTTTAAAAGAAGGCTTTGAAGAGGGTAACAAAATGAAAAAAAAGATAGAGAAGGAAAGGGGTTAAAAAATTCCCGGCTATTCATTTCAGGCTTGATCTGAAGGGGGCGGGGAGCACACTTCTGTTCAGACGTGAAAGAGTTAACCAAAAACCCATGCTCGGTACTCATTTTAGAAAACGGTTTCTTCCAGATTTGAGTCACGAGCCTGGGAGAACATCCACTTACTACAAACACTTGGCACCTGTGTTTAATGGGTGGCTCATGTCGACCCGCTTCTGCCTCTATCCCGCGATGATGCCCTGTTGAGGCACTAATGGCAGTTTGTTATTTTCAGTTTCTGCTTTTGATGAAAACCAAGGGTGATGTCAAAACGGAGGGGAAAAGAAGAAAAAAAGACGTCAGACAGGGACAGTAGTAGGTGTTTCAGAGGAATGTGCAACGTGCATTTCTTCCCCTTTTCAAATGTCTCACTGTTGTCACGGTTGCACACCAGAAAGGTATTGTTCATTTTGCGTGTGCGTGTATTTGTCCACACGTGTCTTATTTGCCCATCACAGATCATTTCATTGGCAGAACTAGTTACCTAAACAAAAACATAAATCATACAGCAGACGCAGAATAATGCCCCAGGCGGAAAGTGATTAAAAGGGTAACGCTGATTACATAAGGCACTTCTTTCATCTCTCAAATAACTGTGGTGTATTCTCTGCAAAACATATTGCTAACCAATAAGAACTGACTCGCCCCCCAGTGACGTTCTAGCACGCCAACAAAGTGATATCAAAACCAAAGAATGACCAAGCGCAGAAACTGCGAAAGGGACATTCTGAATAATCAGATGTCGACGTTTATAAATTTGGCCTTTCGCAGAATGAATTCGCGATACTGCGAAATAAACGTCTTCACGAAAAGGAAAACAAAAGCTTAACTTTGATTTGGCGTTCTGTGCTGGCAGGGACTTTGCTTGCTAGTTTCACGTCACGCAACAGTTAATTAAAATCAGCCTGTTTCTAGATTTCCCACATTCGACTTTTTATGAACTGTGCAGCAGTTAAAAGGCGCAAAACAACCGGCCTGCATCATGCCGGGTGGGCGCCGGCTCTTCAAGGTTAGACCCAGTCACTCCATTCCTACCTCCTCATTTCGCTGGGATCTTACCGGATTTCAGATTAAGTTTATTGCATATAAATGTTAAATGATGTAGAATCCCTCCTCGTGGTAACCACCATTGCCAAGAGCTTTGCGTAGAGTTGGGTTGATGTGCAACCCAATCATAGTCTGGAAGTACACCAGAGTAATATCAAATTAAAATACATAGATGCACAATATCCATATCTAATTGCCTGAACTTTTTTAATATTAGAAACTATAGAACTTTATAAATAGCTCAAAAATCAAAACGGAAGTCATGGTTTTAAACCCAGCAAAAGCGTCCAGTAAAGTAATAAACTCTACAATGAAAAATACCAGCTGTTGGAAAGGATTTACTCACCCGTACATTTTAATGCCGTTTGATATTCTCTCTACAATGTCAAAAATAAAGAACTGAAATTAAACTAGAATGAACAGTTCCATTATCGTGGTGGGATTAATGTCATGCATATTGTTCTTGATCTAATTTTTACAGTTCCCCTGAGAAAACTTAAAAGCAAACCATAAAACAGAAGACATTTAATTGTATACGATGCAGTACATTCACATTTCTCAGAGTTTCCCACATAATGATATTTTATATTTGCAATGTAAAGGAGCCCCGAGAATGGGGAAAACACGTTGTATTTCAAATACTTTTGTATTACGTAATTGTATTTGTAGTCATACTTCTTCAAAGGATCACATTTAAACATACTGCATTGTTAAACTAGTCTGTGTTATTTCATATTTAATATTAATGTTTCCAAGTCTGTGGTCAAGATTTTAGTTTGACTGTATGATTGACGGCAAATGTGAAAATACATTTATCGGTTTCTGGTTTAGTAACGTGGTCACCATTTGTAATTTTTATTCACACTGAATTTAAAACCTTTAACATGTGAACTGAAACGCTCTAGAAGTGCACGAAACTGCAACCCCGATTTCCAACGAACGAATTTTTTTATAGATTACTTTCAGTACAGCCCGAGGTTGCATTTCTCATTTTCAAATTTTAAAACGCCATACGTGATTAATATGGGGGAAAAACATTCAAAATCTGGTATAGCTCCGATGTTAAAAACACGAAAGATACCAGTACAGAGGCAATAATTCCAAACCATTAAATCAAATGTACAAGGCCCAATTCACAATGTAATTGGATTGGAAATTGTGTTTTTAACTGCGTGGAACATCTTTACTTTTCAAAACATTAAAGTACTGCTGATGAACATTTGTCTTTAACATTAAGAAAGCTGTCAGTTTTTAAAACCAGATTCTTTCCAAAGTCTAAACAAATTAGTTCCGTCATTCAACTATCAGGCCACCAGAGAAGAGGTCATAACCTACACTGTACAGCATGAACCAGGCTGAAAACTATCCCTGGGGACAATGTAGGTCTGTGGTAGTGAAGCTATGTGTGGCAATAAATGCATCATCTGTAGCACTGCCATAACTGTCCCTAATTATTTGGGATTTTTTACAGTATAATTTGAATACACTGATGGGCTGTTCTTTATACTCAGCATGAATGATATTCAAAGGCAGCAACTCACGTGATCATTAGCACTTCCGGCACTTAAACACTATGATTTGAGACAAATAAGGTTCAGTGTTTTTTTCCTTTGAAGTGTTGTTTCTGCTTCGTGCTTCCTGACCACAGCACATAGTACCTCCACATTTTTAAATTATACATTTTTACTAGCCAGAGATTCAAGCCTCAGTTGTCTTATTCTTTAAATCAGCTTCACTGGAAGTGGCTACTTGAGGTTTTTCCAAGTGAAATTCAGGTTAGGCAGGTCATTCGTGTTGTCTTATTCTTTAAATCAGCTTCACTGGAATTGGCTACTTGAGGTTTTTCCAAGTGAAATTCAGGTTAGGCAGGTCATTCGTGTTGTTTATCCCAGCAACATAATTGTTCAGAGTCCAGAAAAGGACCCAGATGTAACTAGGTCACATTTGATAAAATGTCTGTAAAACACTTCAAGAACCACAAGAGTAACAATCTTTATGAGCAGTAGTTTTTACCAGAGAGCTAATGAAATTAAGTTCTGATGTTGAAATGAAGGAGACTCAGATCTGGGCTATGGATGTCTTTGCTTTCATTCTTGTGCATTCCTCAAACAATTAACGAAGGAGAGACAAAGAGGAGAGATTTGAGCTCAATCAAGAGATTAACTCTTCACTGCAGAGATGAAACCAGCAGTTTTTCTTCTTTATTCTTGTTGTGAGTCATCAGTGACAATATGCAGAAGTTTCCACAAGTAGGGGGGAATAACCTGAAAAAATACAGATGCCCCCACCCCACCCCTCAAAAATTCTCTTTGCCAAATCCCCTCTCCTCCTTCCATGGCAGTGTCACACACACACGGGGACACCTAACAGTTTTACATGTGCATCATGTGTTGTACATTACACATAGCAACACTGCTCGACAGTCAAATTCCATCATGCACACACAAATGCAGCCTTTGATCCAGAAAGCTGATATTTATATGAGGTGCAAAACTAGCACTGGGGGTGGGGGGGGGGAGGGGACAAAATTGCTCATTTTAATAAGGCAGAGCTCATACTCTTGACTTCTTTTGGTTCATCATGTAGGCCTGTATTGCTGGGTACAGTACATACTGATCTTTAGAAAACAAAGGGATGTAACACTTGGATGATAGCATCTAACAGAATTTTGGTTCCTTCTCAAAACTGACGAGCTTTGTTTTTTTTTTTTTTTTGAAGGCTGGTGTTTTCCTGTTAAACAACATTCTTGTTCATCTGCAAAGCAGCTTTATTGCATCACTGAAAGCTGTACTTTGGAGACAAAGAAAAGTTTCCACAGGGATTCAGTCACAAGATAAGCGATGGCATCTGTTGTACTTCCTGGGCTAGTTGTTTCTGTTCCAGTTCTTAAGGGTGGAAAGAAGTTCAGATGTTTATTTCTACCTTAAATAAAACACAATGGGGTCTAATAGTCTAATAGAAAATAAGCAAGCTGCATGTTGAGCTGGCTGTTTGTCTACAAGAAAAATAAGGTCTTTTTTCAGGTGTTAAACCCAGAAATGGCTCTCCAGTCAAAACAGTTTTCTTATTTCTACCTTTGCTTCCTATAGCGTGCAAGCTGCAACACAGCACTCCATTAGAACCCGTTGCCTTTTACCTTTTCTTTTTTCCAAACTCTTGCTATCCTCATGGCCTGACATTTTATACAGCGTACACTTGGGTATGCTAACCCGAGATCTTTAAAAAAAAAAGCAGGACAGGGCAGAGTAGTTCTTATCCTTAAGATACAAGCAGTGTCAATGGAATAAAAGATGAACCAGCGCAATTTAATAACTGTGTCCCTAATAGATATACACATCCCTGCTATGCCTCCAAATCAAGAGATCTACAGAGTTTATAGACAGGGTGACTGCACCCCGTGACACTGATATTTCAATTTGAGATCTCATTTTTCCAAAAGTTCTCTTTTAAAGAAATAATAGAATTTGCTTTTTGTCACATCCCAAAAACAGCAGAATCCAGAGGTAGATCTGCATTTCTTGCAAGACACACGTACCAGTCAAGTTTGCACCCAGGACTCAGCCATTCCCTGCCCTGGTGCACAGGACCTGTATACCTCTGTATACCTTATCTATAGCTCTGCACAGCTGCATAATTTACCTCTTAATTGATCTAATAATATAATAAACTCTGAAATTATTAATTGCTTTCAGTTCCTCAACATGTTTGAGGTTGCCTTTTAACTATTACCTTTTATAGCTTAAGGTTTAGCTTTAGAATAGAACAAAAATAACTTGCAATGCAAGCTTCTAATCTATCCACCTGTTAGTTCAATTAAGAGTTTGATTAAACAAACCCAAAGAACTTAAAGGCACGTTAAAGAAAACATTGTTACTGCCATTGGGAGTTTCGGCACATTATTACAATAAGTGCGCCACGTTCCAAGAACTTGATATACAGTTGTGTCCTTGTTGACGCCATTAAGACAGATGCCCGTAAAACAAGCTTCTGTATGAGACCTACAGCGTGTTTGAAACGTTTGGTGTCAGAAATCTGCTTAATGGACAAAAAAACGTGACACTTTTTAGCTGGGCTTCTGTTGAAATGAGGGGAAAAATAAAATCACCTCCGTCTTTTCTTTTAAACTGAAACTAAGGTGAACAAAACAATAAAAATCCCCAGCCGTTGTTATCGTATTGTCATTTAATTCCAGGAAACAGAACCGGGTACGCAGTGTACTTGGAGTATGAAGTTTAATTAACACTTAGTTTAAGACTAAAACTGATACTCACTCCACTTCATTACTGTAATCTTGGTTTCAAACCGTCTTTTTTCTTAAAGTCCCCGAAATTTACTAAGTATTTTTAATCACTTCGAAATAACAGACGTATAGGAATATTAGTGACATAACATGTAAATCAAGCGTTTCCAACTGCAGAAATAATTTTGTAAACTACTGTAATTAACTTTAACTTTACTCATAGCGTAACATCCAGTCTAAATGTGTAACTATGGAAATATTAATGCGACAGAGTAAAAGGCGGCTTTATTGAAATAGCAGACTGGATAAGGGACAAAAAATATATTCGTTTAAAACGCAAAATTCCCTCGTGCATTGCCTCACTAAATCACTACCCTTCGAAATCCATCTCTTTAACGGGGTCCAAATTTAAGGTTAACTCCACAAAAATATAAAGAACGAAACATCCTGCAAATGTATTCGAATGACTCAACAAGTGGTTTGTGCGACATCTGCGAACAGACCAGCGTGTATCGAGAGGGCTAGGTGTTACCAAATGTTTCATATTAGAATTAAAATTGACCCCAACGCACTCCTACACACACTGTACACTGCTGCTACAAGGCAAACCTCAATTAATGAATGCAGTCATATTTCCTGAGCACTTCCGCTGCTCGGATAACTTCCACCTCTAATTAGCTAGCAATTTATGTTACTTTCACTTGTTCTTATTATAAGGAATAACTCGCCGATTTGAATACTATACTATTCTATTAGTGCATGTTTTAATAAACTATGCTACATGAAAACTTTACACAACTCATAAACGTTGCTTTGGAATAATTAGACACCTCCAATAATTATAAAATGTTTATAATAATTATAAACAGTAAAGGGGGCACACTTGGTCTCTACTCCAGTCTCTTAATCGTCTGCACAATACCGTTCAGAATATTACATTCAAACGACTACTGTACTACCCAACAAACTCAGATTTCTATGCACAAAAAAGTTTAATTTCAACGGAGTTAAGCAAACGAACAACCTGACTTATGGACTTTTATCACCCACCAACACGCGTCTAGAAAATAAGTAAAATTCCATAAATCAGTTGAAAATGATCATTGATCGTTATGTTAAATAGTATTTGAAAGCTGTGCGCTTTGTAATAGGTAAAGATCTCCCCCTTGTGGATCATTTAATTAATACTCGTGCCTTTGGGATTCCATCAAACTGACCAAATATTTCAAAGGTTTATTTTGGTGAAGACCAAAATAATTAAATCAATCAAGAATTAAATCCAACTAAACAGAGAAATTGTGTGCGACGTTGAAAATAATAAAAAAACATTTACATAAAATATTCCTCATGGATAAAAATGACATTATTTCCAATCCATTTTGGAGAGTCCCGTGCAAGCTGTAGTAATGAGTACATAGTTCAAGTAGGTAGCTGCGTCAGCATGCGTAGGCTGCAAAGGAACAACTAAAGGTTTATTCCATGCTGAAAAGAGAAGAACAGAAACAACGACACCCAAAGAAGGCTCCACAGCTGAAATGTTTTTTTCTTTTCTGTTCAACATGGAATAAACCTTTATATGTTCTGTAATAAGTACATAACTGAAAGAAAAAAAATAAGCGCCAGTTCTACTGTTGCGTAAAGTAGCGGTTTGCGTATCTTTCTGTAAAACCGACATTCTTATAGGTTAGAAATACAATTTCGATAGCTGAGCTTGCTGTCACGAAACGGTAGATTCCCTAGGTATTTGAAATCACCGTTTTCCTGAAATAGTTTGCCAAAAAAAAATGTTTCATTTTATCACCTAGCAGCAAACACAGGAGACGCGAGCAGGATATTTCAACTCATGAACAAAACTGGATGTGAAGTCAGGCGGAACTACGAGCTGTTCAGGACGGTTCTGCACACCAGAAACCAGAAGCCATCCTTCAGACGAGGTCCCCCCAACACTTCCAACGGGATGTGCTTAAAAGGACACAAGTCGAAATAAACAAAGAAACGTGTCCTTCGGTTTTAAATTCCTTTATTTCCAATCAAGGTGACAGCTTCTCTGAGACTAATCATTCTTTCAAAACTGCTTGATTTGAACTTTAAAAGCAGAAGGTGATTCAGGCAACGGTAACCAGTTTCAATACTGCGGTTATTGTCAAGAGAAGAGAGATAAGGAGTTGAGAGCACTCTAGGATTTAATGGTTCAGAGTTAGCCTTCCTGTAGCACATTAAAAACTGCTAGAAGTCAAATGATTTGCACTGTGACCATCGCATAGTTGTACAGTACTCCCCCACTAATTCCACACAGTATCCCCTAGTGAAGCTTGATAGGAGCACTCAATGGCTGGGATACTACACTCACAGAGATCCCTTCCACAAGACCCAGAGCCCTAATGGGGAGAGGAAAAACTGAAAACCCAGGATCAAGACCCCTAAACAGAACACCGCAACACATCACCGTGATCTTCAGCAAAAATAGACAATTCTACATTTCCAAAGCGCATCATTCCAAATGAACAAAAAATACAGAAAATAGAAAAAAAAACAGAAATTTAGAATTTTGTAGCAGGGCAGATTTTCTGTGCAAGATTTGGAAGCAAGCATTGATTACACTTTCATTCTTGGTGCTGGTCTTATCGGAAGAACGAAAAGACATGAGGTCTCAATTCAAATAACAGGCAGGGAAAGGATTTTGGGGTCTCAGACAACTACCGATCATCATTCACCCGCTGTCACTACAGATACCAAGTAAAATAACGTTAAACCCAGATTCCACTCATAACTGCACGGCATAGGTATAACACAAATCTTTGGATGTTAGTGGGTTAGGGGGGTGTTGATGGCAGAAACGAGTCAGCCATGGTTACTGGTTTCTCCCACTAATGATAAAAATCAGTATCAATGAGAACAAGTGAAACTTCAGAGAAATGTGTTGATCCTTATTCCACTAACGTCAAAAGGTTGAGATCTTTCAATATTTATGAAAAGGCAAAACTGGAGCCTGCATTATGCCTGCTGTTTTTAATGGTGAACAAGGTTGCTCTCATTAACACAATTGCTGCTGTTCACAATGCAGCGTTGCCAAGTCAGATGCTTTCAAAAGCAAACTGGGAACTCGGGAATCCACACAGAATATCTGTCCTCTCCAGTTATTGCCAAAGGACCTGCCTTTCCATAAAACAGACTCGGAGAAAACAGATACCAACACCCTATCATCCTCCCGATCACAGTGACCTCTGCATATCAGATGACAGAGATTTGTTAAAATCATAAGAATTTGTGACGCTAAACCCCCAAAAAGTCCATCCCTTCAGAATTAAAGGCAGAATGAGCCCAGAATCCCAGCTTTAGCGCAAAGGACATATTCATAGCTAAATAAGCACCTCAGCGCTGTTTGGTCCGTACACAACTGTTACTTTACATTAGATTCGAAAACATTCTGCACGCTGTGTCCTGTTCTTTTTTTCAGAGGGATACTTGTTTAAGAAGGTACACCAAAGTAGCCAAAGATAAAGCGGAAGAAGGTGAGTTTGGAATTACTTTAAGAATAAGTGTAACTTGCCAAATGATTTTAAACTCAAAATTTGCACACAAATTTAAAACTTGTTGAATATAGTGTCCTTACATTTTACTTGTCTGACACTACAGGTGTAACATGCCTAGTCTTAATTTTAAAATAACTGTGTATAAGCAGTGGTACAACATACTTTTTAAAAAAAGTTCTAAAATCCAAATAGACTATATTCTGTAATGTTATTGTTTAAAGTTCTGCAATCCCACAACTAATATTCAATTGATTTGGTCCTTATTCTGTAGTATTGGACCCTTTGAAATGGCACAACAATAGTCATGATAAGGCCTTAAAGTACTAGTGGCTCCCCAGATCTTTTACTGTAGTCCTGGTAGGCAGGGTTAATCTGATGGGGATGGTCCCTTCTGACATTAGTTTCCAGCGAGTAGGCGGGGCAAGGCTTAGACCAGCTCCACGTAATTGGCTGGGAACATTCCAAACCGCCCATCAGGCCCATAGCCCCGCCACCAGCCCTCGTCAATCATCTCGATCCCGGTGATGATGTCATCAGGGTCGAAAGAAATCTCGGTATCATCAGCTGTGGAAGAAATGAGAGTCTTGAACACAACTCGCTGTAATTTCATAATTCTCACTCCAGATCAGGGGTTCCCAACCTTTTTTGTCAGCTGAACCCCTTCAACCTAAATTATTTGTCTCAAGTACCCCCGTGAGACTTTAACTAAACCAAACCTTTCAATAAATGTAGATAAATGCTAGTTACCCTCTTAACATGCTTCTTTTTACTTTGTAAAACACTAATATTACTTCTGTTGTTTTTCTTATTCTTATTATTACATTGTTATTTATTAACAGGAGTATTTAATTTGACTGACGTTCCCATCACAGTCTCACGAACCCCCAGTTGGGAACCCCTGCTCTAGGTAAAAGTCACTATTGGGTAATGTCAAATCAATAAGATGAACCACAGCTTTGTTTTCAATGGGCTCCTGTAAAATGAGACTTTTCACTGGTTGTATGTAGCACTTCCTATTAAATGCCCAATCACATTTTACGCTTTCACATCAGGCCTAGCGTTACAGATTAAATAAACTTCTTCAGGGAATGTATTGTCTTAAATGTTTTAGCTTGTACAGGAAACGCATTGGGTCTTATGGCTTGGTCTTCTCTCTGACCTTATGAACAGCCTGATATAACTTTGAAATGGGCATGAATTGAAAATTACTCTAAATGGGATACTCTAATACTGCAGTATACATTTAAACACTTACAAACAAATACTCAGTCTCTTGCACAAATTGTTCTGATGGGATAGGATTATAAATGTCATAAAACAGACAGTATGGACAAAAGCCACAGTGATCGCACTCACCAGCCTGGTAGTCATAGAGGGCTCGTGCACAGGTACCCCTGTCTGCACTGCCCTCAGCAGAGTAGTCATAAGTATTCTGTTCCTCGACCTGGGGGAAACAAGAGACGTCGATCACCGCTCTGTGGGACAACCGTGGATCTTGACTGGGTGGAAACGGTTTTGAAGATGAGAGCTGAAGGTTTCTTTTTCTCGGTTAGCACTTTCTCGCCTGATCCAATCTGAAGACAAGCAAGGCTGGGCCTGGTCAGTATTGGGACAGAAACCCCCAAAATCTCAGATTTCTGTTGTAAGTGGTGTCGTTGGACCTGTATGGGTCACTCTTCCCACTGGCCCACTGGATCAGAAGTTCCAAACCAATGCCCCAGTATAGTGACTGGGGACACTGTGGTCTAGAAGGTGCCATGTCCAATATGAGAGATTACATTGATCTCCCGATGTGGTCATCATATATGGCACCGTTCATAAGAGTAGAAGTGTTACCTCTGCGTCTCGCCTAAAAATAATTGTAAATCAATCTGCAATAAACCTGCTCATCCAAGTGATTCAAAAACCTTTTTAAAACCACCCACCTACGTAGGGAATCTACTGACAACATTCGGCACCTCTTAGAAGATGAGATCCCAGACCCCAGGAGTGTTGGGATTTAATGATCCTTGAATCACTAAAGGAGTGAATTGATGTCAAGATCTCCAACACACATTACATCCCTACTACAGAATTCTCTTCAAGATGAGCTGAAAACAGATCCCTAGTTGCATAGAAGGCTAAACTTTCAAGCACACTGCTGCATCACAAAAAGACTTCATTTTACCCTCGACGCAAAAATTCCTTTGTTATATATCACTGTTTTGAGTATGTTTTCAGAACGTCATGCACAGAAAGATACTGTCTAGTACCAAGTTTAAATAACATCAAATGGATTTATGAGGAAAACAGGTGAAGACTGTTGCCCTTATGTAAGAATAAATGGCACCCAGGATCTCGACTTGTCCATTCTGCCCTACTGAAGGATCATGCTCATACCTTGGGAGGCTCTTCATACAGGTCAGGCTCTGGGGGGACTTCATAGAGATCATCCACTGGAGGGCTGGTCTGTTGCGAGTTCACATTGGAACTGTCATCAGCTGCAGGCTGCTCTTCTGTGAGGGGAGATTTAATCACGGGATTTGTCTCCAGTCATAATATGGTCATCAGCCTAGGCCTGTTCTTCAGTAAACTATTCTAGCCCAGCATCTGTCTACTGTGAAAATAAAGGAATTTGTACACAGACCTTTACAGTCATTGAATCTAGGAATCCAAAGCAGGCAATTTTGCCACATATCAATACATTACCTACAATACAAACTGATAAAAAGGTAGATATTTCCTTCAAGGGACACCTGCAGCAAATCGGAGGCAAACGGGGCCTAACCAGAATTCACCATTTCTTCTCCGTGGAATGAAACCCACCTTGCCACTGCTCCTCACTGGGTGTCTCTGGCTCCTCGTAATGGGACCGGGCCTGTTCCAGGACACTGGGCACTGACAGGAGGAAAAGACACCTGCTCTTACACACCCTGTACACTACAGCTTGATTCCTTGCCAATAAGTGAACAAGTGTGTTAAAAGTAGACCTAGCTTCACTGCTTCTCACTTGTGCGGATCTCTTACTGCCTTTGTATTACAGAAAGGATCAGCAAAAGAATCATTTTTTTGTTCTTTCACTTGTTGTTCTTTTAATTTAATTCATGTTGCATACTGTCTTCATGCAATAGCCGGTCGGTCAGGCCTCCACAACTCCACTCGGATGTATTTATCCGTCCTTCGGATGAGACGTAAAACCGAGGTCCTGACTCTCTGTGGTCATTAAAAATCCCAGGGCGTTTCTCGAAAAGAGTAGGGGTGTAACCCCGGCGTCCTGGCCAAATTTCCCATTGACCCTTACCAATCATGGCCTCCTAATAATCCCCCTCTATGAATTGGCTACATTACTCTGCTCTCCTCCCCACCGATAGCTGGTGTGTGGTGAGCGTTCTGGATCACTATGACTGCCGTCGCATCATCCAGGTGGATGCTGCACAGTGGTGGTGGTGGAGGGAAGTCCCCATTACCTGTAAAGCGCTTTGAGTGGAGTGTCCAGAAAAAGCGCTATATAAGTGTAAGCAATTATTATTATTATTTACTGCATTTACAGTGTTTCCATTAGGATGTATTTTGTGCCCGTGTGTCTGGGTGGCAGTCAGACCTGTGGCATGGGCAGGAGAGGCGGGCGAGGCAGGCACAGGCGACGCTTGGCGCAGGGGAGAGCGAGGAGGCTCCGGCTCGCCGGGCTGCTTTGACAGAAAGGGGCTGTGTAACCGCCCTGAGACAGAGGGGCAGGAAGAGCACACAGGGGCACCACGTTACAAAGCCAGAGAGAGCGAGAGAGAGAGAGAGAAACGAAGGCGTGAGACAAGACTGGAATGAGACTGCAGACTCCGAAAAGGCTGATGAACACCTCCGTTTTAAGCCCCAACAGCACACACAGCAGGATGAAGCACCGCATTAGCAACGATCAGCACCAAACAAGGCAGGATCTACATGAAAGAATGGGCTTGTTTTCCGAGATCTAGCAAGAGAAAGACTTCACTACTGTCACGAAACCACTAGGACTGGAAGCGTCATCACATTCTGTATACCTCCATGTATCAGAACACTCTTAAGGTCTTCTTAGGCTTCAATTCTTCAATTCGGACACGTAGAGTTTAAAATCTCCTCATTAAACTCAAGTGATGTAAATCTTTGCTAGATGAAGGACTTACTGAAAGAGATACTAACATAGCCATGCTCAAAACTTCAATTGACAGTGATTTTTATTATTTATTTTTAATTTCCTAACTGCTCAAAGCAACCAACTCATCTGATTCAAATTTGAAGCACCCACCCCCTCTTTACTAAAGTCCATGTCCTTAACTCTTACCTGGCTGTGAGCTCACAGAGGTATCCCTGTTGTCCGCAGCCATTCCTCTCTCTCTTTGCTTGAACATCTCCCTGGGATTCCCAGAGCGCTGGGAGATCAAAGCAGCAGCCTCCTGCGCGAGAGAGTACACAATGAGCGCGAGGCTATAATCCGACAAGCCACCTTCATGAGCAGACAGATCGACAAGGAGGACGTTAAATGAATAAGTGGTGAAAGACACTTTCAATATAGAAAGGCCTACTAAAACCAAAACTGCGCTTTAGCACCTTCCAACAGTTTTTTTTCCTTAATATTTCAGCAAAGCAAAAAATTGCATCAGTGACAAACTAATCTATACATTCAGCCTACGTAAGATCCTGCATCACCGATCGCAAACTACAGAGTGAGAAAAGCTATTCTCAGCCTTCAGAGTGCAGGTTCAAACCAAACACGAATCTGGTCGGAGGGCAGCCACTGCTATTTTAACTGTGGTCACAGTGCTACCATAGCCTTCCCAAAAATAAACTTGCGAAAGTGAGACAGACATGAGGTTTCCGTAGTATACATGATGTAAATATGGTGAGAAGAACAACTCACATTAGCTTTCTCCACAGACCCACTGCGCTTGAAGCCTTTTTTCTGAGCAGCCTGGAGCTCCCTCTCTTGGGCCTCCTGGGAATTGCAACAGTTTTCACCAGCAGAAATTGCATCTCTGTACTTAAAGCAATCATTAATATTTCAAATTTCCCGCACACCATAGAACACAGATAAAGTACTTCTGTCCTGAACTACAACTTAAATCTGACTGGAATATCGGCCAGGAGAAGTGTAACATCAGTCACAGCTGTGATAAGGCTTTTGAGGATAAATGGCAGAGTTACTGCTGATTCACTCACCCATTTTTGTTTCTCTTGATCTGTACTTTGAGCTTCTTGCTGTTGCTGATACTTCCTGTCGAGCACACAAAGTTAGCGGTTTGCGGTGTAAAGCTTTGTTAATGTTCAATCCAGATGTGTCCGTAAAGCAAGGACACAAAACTGATCTCGGTTAAGTCCTCTGCAGCTTTGATCAAATTAACATCACTTGACATTTTCTGTTATTTCGTGTCTGTCTTCATCAAGGTCTTATTGCATCCACTCCAAATGCTTCTCACATCTGTCCTCTTCAACACTAACCCCTCAACCCCCCCTACAAAATTATCATGCCGCGAAAAAGAGCTTCAATTCAAGGACCTTTGTGACACCCCCCCATCCCCCAAATGGTAACAGGACATACTAATATCACTGTATGTTTAATTTCACAGGGACTGTGGTTTCAACAAAATGTTCGGGGAGCACAACTCTGAATGCTTTCTAAACGTGGAACTACATCCAACTGCAGAACTGCACATTGCTTACAAGAAACCTCAATGGTGCTCTTACATTTCACTTCTCTGGTCTGCCAAGTCAGAGTAAATGATAGAGCAGATGTGACTCTTAGAACACTACCAATGCCTCCCACCTACATTGCTGCCTAACATGAAGTTTTCAAGATGAGCAAGCTATAGAATCCCTTTAGCCAGCATGCTGGACCTATGATGGGGTTTCCATGGATCAAGTGATGGGATTTCCATGGAAACCTGGAGACCTGGTGATGCTGGACCTGTGAAGGGGTTTCCATGGATAAAGTGATGGGATTTCCATGGCGACCCGTGATGTGGTCTCCATGGAGAAAGCCTCTCCTTCACTCACTTCTGCTGCTCAATCTGGCTGGCCCTCTCCCGGTCTCGCCTCTCCCTCTCCTGCGCCTCCTGCAGCTCTCGCGCCTTGCGCTCGTGGTCCAGCCGATGCCTCTCCTCCTCGGCCTTCTGCCGCTCCTCCTGCCGCCTCTTCTCCTCGTCTTTCTGAGCGAGCGGACAAGCGAGAGGGACGCGAAGAGGCGCGGTCAGGGCCGGCCCCAGCGAGAGGGCCCAGGACGCAGCCGAGCTCTGCGGACGGACCTTTCCGCGAATACCCACCAGGACCCAGAGAGCTACATCCATTTGCAGGACCCAGAAATACGTCTCATGGAGAACAGAACCTGAGCTTCAGCCTTTCACTTCTGTGGTTGACTGAAGCAGATTCAACAGGTTTCAGCTAAGATTACTCTGCATTTTAAGCCCGGGGCACATTATTAAGAAGGACACGAACACCAGCAGCAGTTATCTCATTTGTGCTTCCTGAAAATTCAGAATTGCCGATTTGTTTCCTACTTCCACATCTCCAATCATTAACACGTCTACTGCTACAGCCCCACAAAACCAGAAAAGGGACAGGCGTGCCAACACAGCCCCTCCAACACAGTCCCCTGCCAACAGCGCGGGCTGGAAGAAAGGCAGCTCTAGCTCTCTCCTACCCCACTGTAACAGTCCTGCTCCTGCCCAGCTACACTCGGAACAACAGGGATCAATATCCTGGGACTACCCAGAACTTGTTAACTTGCTCCACTCACTTGTTATTCACTTCACCTTCCCTTTGTATTGCAAAGGCAGACTTTCTATCCCATCTGTTGGAAGATCAGCCGATTTAGAAAGAGAAGTTCTGTGGATTAGTTCATTTTTTAAACAGTAATGTTTGGACACTGCAGTTATCCATTCGTTTTTTTAATAGGAAAGACTCCGGTGACAAATGCGTGTCATTTTCCCCAACAAAAACAGGCACACAAGCCTGACATGTCAGGAGATGTCTCTTAGGTTAGAAAGTAAAAGGAGGCACAGACCCCAAAAAAAAGATTTTACTCCCTGGAATCAAACTCTTACCTCCGCCTGGGCCCAAAAATTGTCCTTGTTGGTCCTTTTAATTTCAGACATGGCGTTGGTCTTCTGATACACTGACCCCTGCAGAAACAATGATTTTTTACAGCATTACACGTTAATTCTACACTTCTCCATCTGTTACAACACGTACAAAGACACAAAGGCATTTCAAGACCATCAACTTAAGAGTTTTGTTCTCTGCATGAACTAAAGAAGCAAAATGTCTGCCACTCTTCACATTTGACAAGCATTTTGGGGGGTTTTGTATTGACCAGTGCTCAAGAAGAAAACGAGTCACACACTAGGGATGCTGGCAGTTCACACTAAAAGCACCGTTTTGCCACTCTTTCAATGTCTACACACATGAAGATGCAACCAATGTTACTTATGGAAAAATAAATATGCAGCATCTTGTATTTTCAGTGTACATTTTAGAACAACTTGTCTGTTTAAAAAGAAATTTACAGTTTGTTCTTATGTCATTTTAAAAATTGCAGTTGTAATTGTACATTATGCCCCCTTTGTTTTAAAAAGAACAGTCAGGATGTCTAGCTCAATACCTAATCACAGACATCTGTAATCTGTGAGAGGTGTGGCACTGATAAGACAAAACCCACAGGCAGCAGAGACGTTCTGGCACATCGTGTTTCAAATTTGCAGATTTAAAATGAATTTCTTCACTGGGAATCGCATTTTTTTGTCATGTGATATCCCTCTATTTATTGAAATTGCACAACACTAACAACATGGTATTAGAAAAACCCAGCTAAGCAATTTTCAAATGCCACGCTCAACACACACAAAAAAAGTTATTTTAATACTACAAACAATCTGCTAGGTCATGAAATCAGTATTGCATTAAATAAGATGAACTAGAGACCAGACATAAACAGACTCATCAACAGTCACATTTTCCAAACACTGACACAGCATCTGGCCACATTGTTCTCTGTAAACAGGCCTGAGCCCAGTCCGGCCACTAGCAATGCTGACACAGCTTTCACAAACCCCACATCTATTACAGAACAGCACAAAAAAGCCACAAGATTATTTAAAATAAAACTGAGTTAAAGCCCATGGGAACTGTTGGCTTGGATCACAGGAGGGCAAAAAGGGGAAAAAAAACTAAGAGATTTTTAACTCCTGCACCGTTAGCAATGATTACAGCGAGAGCTGTTTTACAAGCAGCACGACTGTTAAAGTAACTCCTGGTTTAAATAAGATCTAACAGCAGATTCCTTCCTTCGAACTTTCTGCAGACAACAGCCAAAGGTTAAAGAGATCGTAGCATCAAAACTCTGCTGCAGCACTGCATAGCGTGGCAATTGCGAGCTGTATCGGAGAGCAGCCCTTTCCCCTTTCAACCAGCAAAATCCAAACTAGCACTCACAGTGCGGCCTCGTGCTGTAGGAGCTGCTAAACCAAAGATCTATAGACACTGCAAAGACTCAACATCGCAGGGTTCAACGAAAAGCGCAAACACTCACCACTCTAAAAGATAAATCTGAATAAGATAAAGCGAGTTATAAAAATCCAGCATCCAAATCTAGCTGAATTTGAGCTTTAGATCAGTTCCACTGAGCCCTTCTCAGTTAAACATCCTTTCTAAAGAAGGCTGGGATGCGTTGAGCTCGGTGGTAAGCAGGGAGAAAGGCTTTCTACCCATCAATTGACTTCTCCGTTCTGGACCTTGCAAAGAGTCCGACGCTCCGACGGGCCCTCACCACTGGTCCCTGAGGTCCGGAGTCCCGGAAACGGTTCGATTCCTTGTGGAAGCTGTAGTTGGCCCCCGATGCCTTGGCCACCTTCTGCATGACGACCTCGGGCTCCACGTCCTCGTCTGCTCGGGCGTTAATGGTCACGTGGGCCCCCTGGAACAACACCGCGTCCGTCACTCCTCCAGGCCGAGCGCACTCCATGCTCGCGAAAGCTGGGACCCTCCCCCATCTATCCCACCTAAGCTTGTGCTCCACAGCCCATCGGTGCCAGTTTGATTCCGTGTGGCCCCTTAAAACCATAAAAATATCCCCCTCTTCCTCCCATTTTCCAGCCACTTTTTCCAATTCACGGTCGAAGGGGAACAAGAGCCTATTCCCACAAGCAAGACACCCTGGATGGGACACCAGTCTATCTCGGGGTACACACAGATGGCACACTTTACACCAGGGCCAATATTCCCAGAAGCCAATTAAGCCACCGGTCTGTTGCTTGAACTGCGGGAGGAAAGGGCAGCACCTGGAGGAAACCCATGTTAACATGGGAAGAACATAAAAAGTCCCTCCGGTAACACCCAGGAAACTGAACCCAGGGCCCCAGCACTGCGAGGCAGCAACGGTCACCACTGCACCGCCATGCCGCCACAAAAACATTCCTCAGGTTCAAAATCATTGAAAACTTTTTTTTATAGGCAACGTGTTAGGTACTTCTGGGTGAAGAGAAAGGTTTATACAACAAGTCTGGCTGGTTAATCATTGGCTAGATTCCCAGTGGGAGTGGAGGAGACAGCACTGGGGACAGATTAATGGTGGTAATTGATATTAGACTGTATCGTGCAGATCAAAGTTTTTCATCCACATGTGCGAAGAACTGGCTCGCACAGAAGGACAAAGCAACTGTTGCCATGTGGTTTCCACAATAATTAGAATTAGAAATATACAGTGACTATGCATCAGTAGCTACTGCTGAAGAGCTTCGTCGATCAACACATGGAGCAGGTGGATTTGGTATATGAAAGAGGTAACACACAGTGAGCCCTTGACGGATCCGCACACCCCAAACAAACCCTTTTCCTTAAAGCACGGATTGCTTAGCCTCCCGTCTCCTGCGCATGCTTTGTCTTTTACCCAACATTGGAACCAAGGGCATTCATTATCTGCATTTCGAAAAGTGCACCTTCTGAAATATAGATTTCAAATTTCGATTAAAAAACAACAACAAACTTTTATAAAGGATGAGATCCTGTTTCAGCTGCACCTTCCTTCAGCTTTTACTTTAACAAATTGACCTATATAACCCCGTTTGCTACTGCGGTACCACCTGGAGCCTCAAAGCACTTTCACTGAACTTTTGCTACAGCGAGATGCATGTTAACAGTTTCCTCTTTCGCTGCTCTTTCTACTGTCTACCTGCAGTAACATCTAGATGTACAAACCCTGTTGCATGCTTTCTCAGATTCGTTTTCAGTTCTCCTTAGTCTGTCAATATTCACTCCTGGTCCTGGAGGATTGCCGTTTCCCCGTGTCAAAACAAGCGGGACTCACCTTTAAGAAATTGGCCATGGTACTGACGTGATTGGCACACAGCCCCTTCCTGGCATCTTTCACGCCTTCTCCCGTCTGAAATGCACAGATATACTGGACGTCATTCCCTGGCACTTGAACTGAAGAGTGAATAGCAAAAGAGCAGCAGCCTGGCACAGACAGTACATTCTCAAAGCACTTCAGTACTTTAAATAACATGGAACAGTAAGGATGAGCCGAGGAAGACAACAGCGTCTTGAGTTTTCCTACACCTATATGCAGTACAGGGCCAGTCCTGGACAGCCACAAGCCAGTATGTCTTACAGGTCAATTTTCAGAGTTTCACTTGATAGCTTGGTGAGATATTAGCTCAATTAACCAATTAATTACTGGTTCAGGACCTGACTGCACATTCACTGTGACTGTGCTGTAGTCTTGGCCTTTTCTTTTCAGAGGACTTCTAAACTACTTTATTGAATAAATCTCCTGCTTAAGTTTTTTTTTCTGGAAGCTGGGGCTGAAGACCAGACAGCTAAAAACGACCCTTCTTTCTCTTATTAGTTTTTAATACTGGTCTTTTATTTTGGCTGACATTCAATGTCAGTTTTGAGTATTGGTACGCAATTGGGATGTGGGATCTTCTGCTGTCTCAGTGTTAGATGTTCCCATTGTTTAGCACTCATGGGAGTAACATAATAAAGAAATTAATGATTTGAGAGTGACCTGCAAAACCTACTGGACTGAGGCTGTCCCGGATGAGGACTGTCCACCATTAACGTAAACATTTCTGTGGTTAAGGAAGAAAACTCAACTTGATTTCTATGGAGACAACCAGGATAAAGAAAACACATACAGGCAGACACTCGACTAAAGATGGCAATTAAGAAGGAAACATTGAACTGCAACTTTTAATGTAGCATAGGGAACATTTTTGGTTTTCAAATCTTCTGGCAAAACTAGTTTTCAATTTTTTTTTGAAGTTTAGATTAAAATACCAAGCCTTTAGTCATTACGTATTTTGCATCAGTTAAAGAATGAGTCATGTATTATAATAAATGAATAACAATTCAGTTCTTCTGGAATAACATTGCTTGCTGAATCCACCGCCTTAATCTCTCCAATCCAATCTTGCACCGACCTTCGTCTTTTATCCTTAAGTGATGTTTTATATTTGTTCATTTCCTTATGTACATAACTATCTGCAAAAAAAAATGTGCTCCTTCTGTTTCTTGAAGTTGCATATGGTTGAGATGTTCATATTCTTTACTGCAGTTTTCTTTCCAGGTTGGTAATAATTTGACTTTCTTTACAATACGTGCTTCCTCTAACCCCTTTACTCACAGAGGGTAAAATCTCAGTGCAGTAATATATGGTGAAAAGCGTTATTGAATACATCCAAATCTGGATTACAGTTTCCATTTCTCAAACCAAACATTTCCAATCTCGTCAGACGTTTGGACAGTTCTGAAGATTAGACAGCTGGAATTGAGATCCAGGATCTGTAATTGGTTAATTGATTGTTGACAAAGCAGACTAAGAATTGTAATAAGGAACATTACCGTCGTCACCTATTCACATGACATACTGCGACATTAGTTTTCAGACGGCAGGATGTAGGAAGCTTTAAAGAGCAGAGAAGGGGCAAGGCTCTCACCCAGTTGATGAGGACGTATTTGGGAAGGCCAGAGTTGGGGTCCTGGACTCGACAGAAGGCGTACATCACCTTCCCACTGTTGAGCTCTTCCACCAGCTCTTCCAGCCCCCCGTCTGAAACACACAGCCCACACCGGCAGGGAAGATGTCAGCGCACAACCACTGCCTGTACAGAGCATGATACAACTGGGCAGCGCACAACCACTGCCTGTACAGAGCATGATACAACTGGGCAGCGCACAACCACTGCCTGTACAGAGCATGATACAACTGGGCAGCGCACAACCAATGCCTGTACAGAGCATGATACAACTGGGCAGCGCACAACCACTGCCTGTACAGAGCATGATACAACTGGGCAGCGCACAACAGCACACAAACACTTACTACAAACAACACAACCTCAACATCACATGGCATCCCAGTGCAGATAAAAATGAATGTGTTGGCAGCTGTGTGAACAATTTTTTTTTTTTTAAAAGCATATTACATCCATTCCATTTGTTGGGTTCCGTTTATTGTTGTTTTGTCTTCCAAATTGGAACTTCCTGCAGGATCTCAGTCGAAGCAATTAAAACACAACTTGGCTCCCCTGGGGCCAATTCTATCCCCTGGAAGCTTGAAAAAAGGGTATGTGCATCTGCGTGTGTCCACGCACACACTAGGTTTATTTAAATCTTTCTTTACTGCTTAGAAAATTCAGTGTGGACAACAGAATGGAGCAAAATAAATCAGCTAGAGTGCCACACAGGAGCCTGCAGGGTGGGAGTGTAATGTAATATTACATCTGGTATTCCTGAGGTGCTCTAAACATATACCTGCAGAAGAACTAAGCAATGCCTCATACCAGACATTTTCTCTCAGAAGATATTGACGGTATCCCATAAAACAGGGAAAAACTAATTCCATTTATTTTGTTTAACATTTAGCTAAAAGTAGACATCATAGAATGCAAACTCGATTAAAGTCATGAATGAACTGCTTACTGCTGTATACCCATTTTTAAGCCCCTTCCAGAAATAACACCCATCTCCTTTTCTTCAGAACAGACAATGACTCCTCTGATGCTCAGAAACAGAGGAGGCTGCTCTTTTACAATTTACATTTTTTCCACAGTGCAAGTTCCTTCAAATTCTGTGTGAGTCAGTTCACACCTTCATTTTCACTCAGTGGCCCAAATAATGTTGTGACTCAACCGTGACCCTTCTGTTTTACTTCTCTTCCAGTTGCTACCATTATTTTATTTCAAAAGCAAACTTATACTTTATTCAATTATTAATGAGTATGCTTTATTCAACCACATTTTAAATTAATGGCTGGCACTTCAAGGTGGCCTTGAACTTAAGTAACCAGAATAATCAAAATGATTATCTGAAGAAAACCAATAAGAATCAGATTTCAGAGAGCAGTATTTCATGCTTTCTTTCAAAATGTATTTCAGAATTTGTTGCTGGTGTGGCCCACCAACCTCCTCCAACTAGACATGTGATTCCAAGCCACACCCACCTCCCTTGTCAGCCAATCGGATGTCATTGCTGTTCCCCTCATAGGTAAACAGAGCCCTGCAAAGAGAAGAAAAACACGCATAATGTATAATTCAGCACCTGTACAAAAGCAACAATTCTTCCTTCAGGCACACAACCATTCCCAAGACAGTGATATAGTATACTATTCTTTTCTATCAAATTTGACAGAGGTGCATGCTAGGCCTAGACTCCCTACTTATATGAGTTAATCAATCAATCAAAGTTTATTTATCAAATGCAAAACAATACAATATGCACCAGTAGTTGCTGGCAATGAAATGTATTTTCTGCGAGCTAAATACCATTACAGTGATTAACTGAAGGAACTGCAGCTTCTCTGTTTAGCAGTCTTATTGCTGAT
Organism: Lepisosteus platostomus; assembly: GCF_059453375.1. NCBI lineage: Eukaryota > Metazoa > Chordata > Actinopteri > Semionotiformes > Lepisosteidae > Lepisosteus > Lepisosteus platostomus. The sequence continues at coordinate 7,000,544 of NC_142613.1, forward strand.
AGCTGAACTTTAATTGACAAAAACTATTAGACATAACTCACTTAAAGGCAGTGTAAAGAAAATTATGAATAGCTAGAGCTGAACCACCCCTTACCTAAGGCACGTCTCTTCTCATGGCCGGTGGAAGCACTATTTAGTGATGTAATAAAATGGTTGTATTAAAATGATCAAATGCACTAGTAACACTTTCTTTTTAATGCAGTGTACACCACAGGCCAAAAAGATTTCTGCTCAGATGACAATGATCAGATAAATCCAGGGCTGAAAGGAATGTGGCACACTGACGAGCTGTGTGAACTGAACCTTTTTTAGTCTCAAACAGAGAACACAGCAAGAATTCAAAACAATGCACAAAGGCATCTTCAAAGTCAACCTAATAGACCTGAAAACAGACCAGGGGTGACAGTCTGTAAACAAAAGGTTGTGAGAGTCCATTGCACACTGGAACTCTCATGTCCCTGAATTGGTGGCCAATCTGGCAGTCATTCACAATGCATATGACCTTTATAAACACGCCCCAGTACAAACATGATCAATCAGTTATATCTTCTCTTCAGTATGGTTAAGGCTTTTTTGAACACACACACACACAATGAACTTGTTCTGATAAAGACGCCCTCACAAACACAGACAGAAATTAAGACAGCTACTTCCTCTTCCCAGCCCTCATCTGCTCTGCCGCAGAATGCAGTCATCTCAACTGGCCACTACCGACGCCTGGCTGAATTTAGCACATCAAACCACAGGTAGTCTTTTTGTTCACAGAGACTTTCATGAGCAGCATCTATAACTGGCGATAGAGCAGCAAGCAATCTCAGTCCACAAGTGCAGTAAAAGTGACGGCAGTGACCTTATAAACCTTTATGCAATGCGGCAAATACTGCGCGTGTAAAAAAAAAGATTCTGGTTAATAAGAGGCTTATTTCGTGGCTGAAGAGATTTCAACACAATACATCACAGTTTCTCAAGTGTATTGAACTACTTTTCTCATTTCTTACGCATTCGCCTCTATCAAGTATTGAAATCGTGTGTTGCTTTCTATCTTAATTCCATTTAATGACATCAAAGTACGCATACCTAGTGCAAGCAAAAATAAATCTAATCCAGGAAATGGTATTTATAAGCAGGGGATTTGAGAAACCATCTTAGTTTTGTCTTTCAAAGCTTTACGATTCCAAAAACAATAAATCTCCCAACAGCCTAGATTACATGTATAAAGAAAGGTTCTTGCTGTAATGACGATTTGTATCCTCTCTGAAAATGGGCACTACCAGTTATTTAGCATTTAATAATGTATAATGTAATAATGTTTCTTTATTAGCCCTATACAATTTCTTGCATTAGGAATGCATCTTTTCGCATACCCCAGCTTTTCTCCATGGAGACACAGACACAGAGACAGGGAGAGAAGCTTGGGGTCAGAGCGCAGGGTCTGCCATTGTACGGCGCCCCTGGAGCAGTTAGGGTTAAGGGCCTTGCTCAGGGGCCCAACGGAGTAGGATTCCTCTGCCGGCCGCGGGATTTGAACTGGCAACCTTCCAGTCACAGGCGCAGATCCTTAGCCACAGAGCCACCGCTCCGCCCCATTTATTCTACTGAAGAAAAACTTGGAATAAAAAATACTGCTATTCCTTTGGAACACTTCTGAGAAGTCAGATTTTTGAAGACCTCAAACACACATAGGAACTTTCAGTGTATCCCCGATATCTCATAACATGACACCATCAACAATATGAAAAAACACACCTCCCTGCTCCAGCAGACACATCTCGCAGTTAGCAAAGCCCTGGCTGCAAGTCGTAATAAGCTGTAACGTTCAGTATGCTAAAATCAGACGTGAAAAGTCTCACATCTCTAAACCGAACTGTCAAGGCTGAGAAGACATGCACCGCTTTGGCCTAGTCACCACTGCAGAGGAGTGACTAAGGAAGTGGCAGCCAGCAATTGCTCAAGTTTTGCAAGCAGAACACGGCAGAGACGCAGAATATACACGACACTTCACAACTACATAAAAGGCTAAGGCATGACGCCATACAAGAAACTTAAGAATATAGGTGGGTCTTAATTTGATACGCTGCACTCCTCCAGTCCCTAGTATTCTAAATTACCTACTGTATATACAGGACTGACTGAAAACCAGCATGCATGGTGACGTGAAAAATACTACATCTGAGCTAGAAAAGCAAACTGGGACACAAAAAAAAAGTCATTTACTGGAAGAAAAAATGCTGGACAGAACAGGCGGGACACTCAGCAGTGACTGAAAAAGCCCAAGTTATACAGTGTCAAAGCCAGCTTCAGGGATAGTTTTCAAGAACTCCCAGCACTAGAACACAAAACCCAGGTGAGTGCACAACAGCGTCAATCAGACAAGGATCAGAGCCCCTGGTACAGCTCTCTCTCTCTAAACAAAGCTGCTAGTGATTTCAGAACAGGAGCTCTTAAGATGTCCCTTCTGCAGCACAGGAGTAGCTGAGAACAGTTTTAAAACAGGAAGTGCAAGCAATGTATACCGAAGCTGGTTCATCGTGAAATGCAGAAAATGAAGGAAGAGGAAGGGCTTTGTCTAGATCTTACCATTAAAGGAAATCACAATAATTCCAAATATCGCACTGTCGAGGCTTATTTTAGTGTAGTGAAAATGCCACCAGCAGCAAAAAGCAGAACTATTTATCAGCTAATTTCAATTGAAAAAAGCCTAAAAAATAAAATCCTTACCTCACATTTAACACTGCCATATGGTGTTACAAGCACATGATACAACTTGTTTTAAGAAATGTATGCACTGATCATTGTATTGAATACAACAATATTTACATGCAGGAAAAATACAATATTTTACTTTTTACAACTTCTATCAAGAGTGCAAACTGCAGATGAGGAAACAAACAAGCAACCAACTGAACAGCCCCTTAGCCAATGCCTTATGAACTTACTTTTTCCCTGTCTTTTTTTAATCCAACACTGTAGGTTTTCTTGCGCGACAAGAACTGTTTGAAAATAACTCTATACAAATGAATGTTCTGTAGAGCCAGGACCTTGCACAAGGATAGTGTAACCAGTGTCATTCACTTTGCTGTAATTATTGTGCACTATCACATCTGCAAAGCTGTAATGAACCATAAAGTCACTTTGTGTGTCGAGTGGGTCAGGAACACTCTAGTGAACTCTGGCAGTGTGAAGCAATACCCCTGATGCTAAGCTGAGGTTAATTAAAAAGGGACGCTGTTAAGCACTCCAGTCAACAGGTTTAATAAGAAGATTAAATTACAACTTCGTGTTGCTCTGGGAACTTGACTTTTCTACATTTTCCAATGGACGTAATATTTTATTTGCAATGCAATTTTCTTAGTAAGCAGCAAGGTTATCAATACAGGAAGCAAAAACTTATCCTACCCACCATGAAATTATCACTGTTACTTAAACATGTCTAACAAGCACACATCCATCACAGTCCTATTAACAGTGATGCTCCCCCGACATCAAAATGACAAGTCTGTGAAGTGCTGGGTTTTCACAAAAGCAGCAACACCTCTCTCCCATCTGAGAACTGTCATTTTAAAAACAGCCACTGCTTACTGCTGCAGAATGCAAACACATCAAATAATCAGGCCTTCAATATACCACCTCTTTTATCCCTCCCTCTTTCCAGAGACAGAACTAAGCACCCGGCTCTCTCGCCCATCAGCCACCACCTTGCGTGAGGTGACTCAGCTCTTCCAGCGTAGCGACTGTGTGTCTCTCTCAGTGCTCGCTGCAGGATTAAAACTCTCAAGCTGTACTGTGGAAATGAATAGCAATCTGCAGGCAGAGCTCATTCAGGGTCTGTATGACAGAACACAGTTTCACATGTGCAGAGCCCTGAACATCCCTAGCACTGTGTGACGGTACATGCCCACCAATCCAATATTCTGTAAACCCTAGTATAAGTAAATGTTCTCCACTAGCATGCGTGGTTGTATAGACCGGACCTGCCTGTGTTGGAGCCCACTCCATTTTATGCTAGATGTTGTCAGGCATGTACTTTCAGTATTAGTGGGGAAATGCTTTGGTTATTTAAATCCAAGTGCTGACACTTCTGGGTGCGAATCATTGTTCTTGCTTTTGTGTCTAGGCAGCTCCTACGATAATCTACCCACTTCCTCCAATAAGAGACATCTGCAAAAGTGGTAAAAAGGTGGCTTTCTAAAACATAACCCCCTTTTGACGCTTCCTACTTTGAAACCTCTGCGATTGCTACTCCATAAACAGGCAGTAAGACTCAGATCCAGGCATGGCCAGAACAGTACTGTTTTTTTTCCGTTCTGCTGCTGACACACATGAGTAAAAACGATTCCCTCTCCACGGTTTTTGTGGGAGGACTGTAGGCGGTTTAGTTTTAGACATTTCAATTCCAACTCCTCCAAAATAATTAGCACACTGACCCCTGTAGAGCGTTTCGGTTGGGTTAGGGCTGCTGGGACACATCAAGAGTCCATGGAACCTGGCAAAACTATTTATCTTGAATGTCTGGGCTGATGTGGGGGCGTCACTGAAGATTTGTAACTGGCGATTTTAAAAGTGGCCTGGCCTTTATTATAGGTATTCATATACAGAGAGACACACAGGTCGGACAAAAGCTACATCCCAAGAAGTAAATCGGTCAAACGAAATGAATTATACTGTAATTCGACCGTGTACTTGATAACTGTATTTTGTAGCTTTACCGTTCCAGCCAGTGCGAAGAGTTTACCTCCTCACTAACCGGAAAGCGACCACCTCTCAGGGCATTGAGAGGTTAAGAGTGATTCATTCGTGATCACTCACGTCCCCAGACTGTCAGACACTCAGTCCAGCGACTCAGCAAACGTCATTTGCAGCAGATACGCCAAATGCTTGTATTTTATAGCCAGGACGGCCGAAATACAAAAACAGGTTGCAGGTACGTGCGAGGTACGCTTTCACAACGCAGACGACCTGACCTCGAGTGAAAAGTCACCAGAAAAAAAATTCTCGTGAAATACCGACACAGGAGGTTTCAGGTTACACAGTTTTTGCTGTAACAAAACTTCACGTCTGAATCGGGAGTTCCTCTTTGACCAACTGCATGTTCGTATAACAATATCGCTGTAAACCGTATTTGTCAATTAAGAGCACGTAATGTTAAAAGGCAAGGTTATGGAACAAGTCTGCTGTAAAAGGTGAATTTGGGAAGTAGATGATTTATTTCCAAATATATCGATACGGACGCACTGTTAATAAATCATTCGAGTCTCACAATCGTTCTCGTTTATTCGAGACAGCGCCACTAATGAGCGCGCCTCCAAACACGCACACATTGACATGCGAAGCAGTAAATGAATGCTGACTGGCAAGAACAAATACACAAATCCCGTGTTATTTTCGGAAAGCAGGAAATCAGTGCGGAGCGCCAGCCGCCGGCATGAGGAGACGGTTGGGGGAAATAGCTGCCCTCAGTCTGAATGTAGGACGAAAGCTAAACACGCCCGGGGTGCGTTGCATCACTCCTTACAGTTTTCTTACCAGTTCGTTTTGGATTTCTCGTCCACTACCTCTTTATAAGCCGCAGTGATGGCCGGGCCGTTTTTGCTCAGGTTGACAGACATGATCCCGTCACCGTGTTCCTCCTGGAGACCCTGTGCAACTCAAATTGGTTGCAGCCCGACTTTGACCGTCTGAGCCACCGCGGATGGTTATCGCAGTCCTGCTTTAAACACAGGAAGCGACGAGCCTCGCCAAAACACGTAAGCTCCAAACCGAAACGCAAGCGAGCGCCGCATGCAGCTTACGACTGCCCCCTACTGCTTGGAGGTGAAATTTCCGAAAGTTTTGAAAGGGTTTTTGTGCTGAAGCCCCGCCAGTTTTTGGGTGCGCTTTGTCCTGCAGTGTTCATGGACTGTGCAGTACCGGTACAGTCTGTATGTCCATTGCATTATTACATTTTTATTTTTATACCGATGAAGCAGTATTCAAAATTGTAGCCTAATCTCTCAGACCTTATAAAGTAGCTGGTCTACTTAGTACTAGTATATTATTATTATTATTATTATTATTATTATTATTATTATTATTATTCCTTACAATTATATAGCACTTTTCAGGACACACGGGACACCAGAGTAACACCCCTATTCTTTTCAAGAAATGCCCTGGACATTTTAATGCCCACAGAGAGTCAGGACCTCAGTTTTATGTCACTATAGTGGGGCATTAGGACCCACACAGACTGCAGGGTGAGCACCCCCCTACTGATCCCAATAACACCTCTTCCAGAAGCAACCTTATCTTTCCCAGGAGTCTTCCATCCAGGTACTGACCACACTCCCACCTGCTGAACATCAGGAGATTGTCACTGGGAGTTGGAGGATGATATGGCTGCTGGCACAAGGAAGGGAGACTTCTAAGCAAATCTAGAAGTGTTGTTGGTCCAGTAGGTAACAGCTTCTCCCCTGGAGTAGAATTTCCAAACCAATACCCAATACTGTAAACAGAATTTCGGCATTGTAGGAGGTGCTGTACTTCGGATGAGAAGTTAAACCGAGGTTAGACCTCTAAACTACTTTGTCATTAAAAAACACAACTTCATAAAAGTAATGGAAATAGTTAGTGACCTCTAAATGCAGGATGATTTTAGCCTTTATAGCCGACTATGCCATCTATCAATTATAAAAGGTGCTAGGATATTTTTCCCTCCTCAACGGGTTCTTTCTATCTCTCCCAGAACCACCAGTGTCCCCACGGACCGGACAAGACATACATCCTTACATCATTTCCCTTTTCTATTTCCTTGTGATTACAGTTGTCTATTACGGCCTAGCCAAACAGAATACATCACATAAAAGGCATCTCCGAGGGACACAAGAACCCCACGGACCCCAGTTACCAAACTCCAGTGTGCCAGAGGAACAGTCCAGCAGTGCTGTTCTCTAAAAAACAGCTCCAGTCGATGCCCTGCTGTGCCTCCTTTTCACCACAGAGCATGAACTCCACAGGTGTAGTCTCAGGTGCCCTCCTCAGTCCAGGCCGTCCTGAGCAATGGATGCCGGGGCCTTTCTCCACTGCTTTCTGTAGAGTCCCTGGTGTCCGAGTCTGCTCCTGGGTGCTGTGGTGCAAACTGCGTTTCTTCTAGAGTCTTCTGTCTGTCTGCTCCTGACTGGTGTTTTCCAAGCCCCCTGAACCAGGGCTCACGACAACAGAACAGAACAAACTCAAGGGCAAGGGCAGCCTGTTACTACCTCTGCTATCACTTCTAATAAAAAAGCAAAACACTCAACCAGGAATTCATATTATGAAAGCAAAATGGGTGCCAGGAGTAATCCTTAGACTTCCAGCCATGGGTTTTACTCCTTAAACTCATCCAAGAAACAAACACAAAATCAGAGGGTTCATTTAAAAGTCGTTGGGCAAGTAATGAGCGTACCTATGAATAGATGAATGTCAAGATTTATGTACACTCCAGCAAGCCGATTAATATATGAGATAGGAAAATGTGCTGCCCCAGTACAATAACACTTGAAGAATAAACTCTACCAAAAGCTCCTTATTATTGGACGATGTGAAATGTGTTTTTTTTTGTGAATATGCCACTGTTATAACTACAGCAGTACGTGACAAAAAGCTTTCAGTATTTTCAGTTCTAATGAAGGCAAACATTTATTTATAAACCGGGTATGAGCATGTTTGTTTGTACAAAAAAAGTTATTTCCTGCAATGTAATTAAATCTAAATAATGACACATCCGTTTTTTCCAAAGCTAAAAGCTACCTCTTCCGCTGAAATCAAAGCAATGGAGTCTAGAATGCCGTTTTATGAAATAGCCCCAGAGGGCGGCATTGTACTGAGATATCTTTCTACACCCAACATAAATAGAACATATTTGATTTCTTCAAAACATTAAGGCCATGGTTTAAGAGGCAACATATTAATACAGGTTTTGGAGGATTTTAATATTTCAATGCTTTGTCATTAAGCTTGGATGGTGTTTTATACTTTACCAAAAAACTCTAGACTGCTGTACAATGTTAGTACTATATTATTATTAGACTTTGGTTAGAGGACAGTGTAATAATTTAATTTATGAATCGTGATAAGAATACAGCAATTTCATGGATACATTTTTGAATGCAAACCCGAAAAAGCACTTTAACTTTGCCCTTTATTCAAACAGATTTGATCATGCCACAGTTTGATAAGTTTCTACCATCCAGCTGAAGAGCTTCCATTTTACTCCCACAATTCAGATTGCTTTTGCAACAGAATCCACCCCTTCTGCTTAACAACCTTGTTGCTGAATCTGTGGAACACACCAGGGAAATAAAATTCAAACCACTTATAAAACAAAAGGAGCTTTATTAATTTAGTGTTGGTACATCTGAATTTCTCTGTGCCAAATGGTATCTGAACATACTGGGAAGGAAGTGTTGGGGCGAAGGGGGTGGGGTGAGGGCTGGCCGTGCATTCAGAATCATTCACGATCGAAGTGAAAATAAGGTGATGCCTGTACACTTAAAACAGGGGCATCCAGGATTTCAAATGAGCAAAACACTGAGTAAAAAAGTTTGCATTAAGATTCACTTTTTATTAGGCTCATGCTGAAATGAAACCAAGGATTCCCCTGCCTTGTAAAAAATTCTAAAGCCCTGATTGTGTTTTTACAGTATTTATATACAGGATACGATTATAGTTAAGGCTAAGATTTTGACAAAGGTGCCAGATAGACTATGAATAGTAATAAAATCCCTGAAATCTTGCAAATGGCTTTTCAAAACACTTTCTTCGTCAGCCCATTGTACAGAGCAAGCCACAAAACTGTTCTCCAGATGTAAAGACAATCTCTGAAAAAACAATCGGCAAGATATTGTTTCAGTGTTTGACCAAGAATCGCATCAAAAGCACACAGAGGAAAAGGTCATGACTGGAGACCACTATCAACTCACCCTACACTTGGAATATAATAAATAATGAATAAATTAATTAAATACAAAAAGCACAGATGTGCTAGGTATGCTCTCCAACCATGTCACTGCACAGCAACAATAATAAACAATTCTGCTCTGTGGTAACAAATTGAACACTACCTTCACGTAAATGCATTACATTCAAAAGTATTCCAGTAGAAATTGTAGCTGTAAAATATCCTGTGTTCTGCTTCCTTGTGATCAAAGATTATCGATTTAGTTCCCTGCAAAGTTGCAGGGACATGTGAACTGGTAATAGACTTAAAAACAGTTTGGTGCCAAAATCGTAGCCTTAATTACACTAGAAACAGCTATGTGTGTTCTTGAGAAACAGAAAAGAAACAAAAGGCAGCCCTTTTTCAGAGTCTGAAAAGAACAGAAGCTGTTTGATATCTAGTTCTGGGTCAAGTGTGAACTGAGGCTAGTCTTGCTGTGAATGGCCCAGTCCAACCCCTGTTGCTGGCCTAAAAGTCCCAAACAGGTAAATACATGACACTGCGGAGATGCTGCTAAAACAGTTACTTCATTAGCAGCTTTAACTAATCACTAGACCTATGCGTTTGGCAAACATTTGCCTGCCTTTACTCCGTTTCCTTAACCACATCTTTGTTAATCTCTTGATTGCTTTATAATTGTGGAAATTATGACAGTTTTCTAAACTATACAAAGATTCCTTTTTGACAGATGGACCAGTGCATAACTACAGTTAAGTCAATGGATTATATGATTGTAGCATTCAATCTGCAATGAAGAGACTGTTCTAGAAACTCATGCAGAGGAGAAAGGCTTTTAACATTTCACCTTGCTAACACCTCCAACCATTCACTTCAACCTCAGTGTATAGCCACTGAAGCAGAAGGTTCCCAACTGATTAAAAAGAGAGGAGTTGGGAACAGGCGTTTATATTATTGTTTCAAGCATTACTTTTTGAGCTGTAAACCCAAAAATATGCATGCCTGAAAGCAATTCTTCTAAAATTTTGTTGCTACCAAAGATGAACTTTCAAAAATGTGTTTGCTTAATGTTGTATACTATTAGGGCATTAGAATTTACATCTGGCTCTTAATACAATGAAACACTGATCGAAATGTGTTAACTTGAATCAGAACCAGTGATATAATGCAAGCAATGAATAAATAATGTGAATATAAGGTTTATGATTCAAATGGACATCTTCACTTTCACTTTTTAATTGATTGGGATATATATCCCTATAAGCTACTCTGTATCACTGCGTAAACTAGATAAGCAATAATAAAATATAATTATTTTCATAACAACAAATGTATGCCCTTTAAGTCACAGCTATGGTTCTGAATGCCTTTTTTGCACTGAATTTCACTCAAGTAGGGTGAATTCCACCTGTACTGATCACCTTTGTGTTTAGCCTGTCAGCAGTATTGACCTGTAGAACCTAGATGACAATCTTCATGTAAAACAAGAATACAGTTAAAAACAGCTCCATGTCTGTTGCACCATTTCTGATTCTCATGAATGCGGCATGAGAAGATGTTCTGCAAGATGAAAGAAAGATGGAGGTACACGTAGTGAAATATCAGGTCTGGCTTATATCTAAATCAAGTTAACTGCATTTAATACACTTACAGGGAGTTCAAGAATTAAGTTGAAAGAAACTTGATTTTTCACAAAATCCTGTACATATAAATCTATGCTGCAGTTACGGTACTTTTGAACTGAACTAACAACACAGTGCATGATACCAAATATCATGTTTTCTTTTTAGCATGAATCTGTTTAAAACAAGTTCAATGTATGCATCCTAAAACACATTATTTAATGTAAACTAACAACTTATATTCAGAAACTTTGAAAATATGTAGTGTGCACACTTGAAGAAATAGTTTAAGGTTTAGTGATGGGCCACAGCTACATATCATAACCAGATTGAGATTCAAATAATATTGCAAACAGCGTTTCAATAGTATTAAGACTGCATCAAAATGACCCTGTTTAACAAGGTGTATCCTGCTGATAATGCCTCTACCAAATACCATCCATTCAACTCGGTAAGACTGGCTAGTTCATGATCTGTCCTCTCTAACTTTGAAGGTGACAGCCTCAAAGTGGTCGAGAAAGCGAGCAAGCTCAGCAATCAGCAAGCAAGTTTGTCCAAGTTGAATAGATGGTAGAGGTGTAATTAGTACGTCTCAACTCGATCAACAGGGCAAATATGCGATCTTAGAACTACCCAAACAGTGTTTGCCAATGCATTTGTACACGTCAAGAGCCAGTCATGGCTTTTCACGGATAAACAGTGAGTAGAGAACAGAGAATACCACTAAGAGTGGTTCATATCCCCACTACAGTCTAGCTCCCTAATTCACAATGACCAAAAACTAAGGCAAGCAGAGTCTGATTGTTCCTCAGATAAAAGGACACTTGCCTGCACATACAACACAAATTCACAACAGTGCATCTCTATGTATGTATATGCACACACACGAGACCCTCTCTCCCAAACCCTTACTCTTTGAGTTTCAAGATCATGTTTTTTGTTCTAGAAAATTTGTTCCTGTACAAATCCTGACATTACAAGGCCATTTCTGCAAACTAATCCTCAACATGGCTCCAATTAGAGTTTTCTTTCAGGGCCCATTAGTAATATTAAACATATCGTTACTGAGAATAACACCAAAGAGCCTGCTTTTAGGAAAGCAAGTCACAAATGTACACATATACATTACATAGCACCCTGTATAGCTTCTGAGGGAAAGCAAGAATAAACTGTATTTCAAGGAGGAGTGTCAGGCAACTGCTGAGGTCCTTCCAAATTCTCATCCAGATACTTCGCATTCAGTATATTAATATTAAGAGTAGTAATAATGATATTAATAAAAAGAAAAGAGACAGTCTTGATTCCAGGTTGGTCATCTGGAGCGATCAGAAACAAGGAGGTTACATCATTCTCTAAAGTGGAGTGTTGTGGCTTCCTCTGCCTCTCCACAGCAGGCGTGCAAAAGTCTTCATGAATGGCACATGGCAGCAGGTCACCAATCTTTAACCAGGTTGCACTGGAGCTTGTGTCTCTCTCTCTTTTTCTCTGTCCAGGGTCTGTCAATTTGTTTTCTCTGCTTGTGTTTATGTAAAATGTTTCGCGCTCTCCCCCCCCATTCTCACATTGCGTATTTTTGTGTCCATTCTCTTGCTAGTCTGTTGTACCTGCAACGCAGACAAAGATGAAATGTTAATTGCTGGTGTTTTGACAACACAGGCCAGGTATGTAAAAATCAGTGCCTCAACTTTGTAAAAATACTTTGTTACACTTCAATGAGTGCAGCTTTTTATTTGATCTTTAACTGAACATTGAGTAAGAGTGAATCTGAAGGTGAATAGGAGAGGTCAGGGAGGCACAATATATAACACCAGGTAAAATGAATGTGGTACCTGTAATCATGAACACAACTGCAAGGCTGAAATGAGGCAGGAGAAGGGCACTTGAGGATACCTACTTTTCCCTGTCAGCTTTGTAGGTGTGAGCGATCTCTGGTACCAGTGGATCATCAGGGTTGGGGTCACAAAGGAGAGAGCAGATGGACAACAGAACTGCACAGCAGAGGGAAATAAATTAAAAATTACAAGCCGCTCTGTAATTCATTTTTATTCCATTTTTCCAATTTTGTTTTCTTGACTTTGCCTTGCAGTCCTCATGCACAAAACAGGATTTCAAGTTATTTTTTAGTAAATACTGGAGGGTTGGGCTTCCTTTCATGCAACCACTCCTGATACGGACATCTGGTTAAAAAATAAGTCAAAATCAATATTTATTACAAATGATAAAACCATTACAAGCAGAACTGAATTGTCAACAGAAGACCCATTACAAACTTTACAGATTCATATCTACTGTAATCAGGAAGCAAACCGGAGCACCAGTGTTGATTTTACAATAAATAGGTTGAATGTTTCTTTTTTGTTTCCTGGGGATCCCTGCACAGTCTTTGAGAACTATAATAATCAGCAAACCAAATTCGTAAACTTATCTGAAAAGAGCAGTTTGTTGGTATACAGTAATGTTATCAATAAATAGCATTTTTACAGTTTTTTTTCAGTTTCCATATTGATATGTTACCATCATCTGCTGTCTCCGTTCCATTAATACTTGAGATAATTTCACAAAAATAAGGAATTAAAAGTTTAGAACATTAAAACAAAGCACTCTACATCAGACCTTGAACGGCAGAATATTACAGGTTCTAATACTGTGTACTAAAGGTTATATAAAATGAAATCTTAAGAAAACAACCAGTACAGTTGAATAACTGCATAGAGGTGGAGATCAGGCAGTCTGGAAAGACTTGAAGTTGCCCAACACAGCCTTAAATACCTCATCTAGGATAAAAGGCATGTGAAGTGTGAATTGAATTACCCCCTATCGTAAAAGCAACGATCAAAGGACACAAAATGGGTAAAAAATAAAACCAGTTTATCTCAGTTTAAAGCTGCTACAAAAGCCCAGGTACTAAAATACAACAGAGCTAATGTGACTAAAAGCGCCTAAAAACGTGGCTGTGTGCTTTTTTCTCCTTGGGAGACATGAAAGGCTCTTGAGACACCTACACAGTGCTCAGGCTTTCATCTCCATTGCCATGACAACGGTTGCTCACTCCGAGCTGTGACTGACCACCTATTTGCTCATCTGCGTGACACACAATGGCTCTGAGACGCACAAGCTTAAGTTCATACGCCCCTCTGAGGAGAACGAGGGGCTCAGCTCAGCTGCTTTTGTCCTCTGCTTTACTGGAGCAAGAAAACATAATGATTACTTACTTGTTTCAGAAATGATAGTAAAAATGTCCTCCAGGCCAAATCTGAACCTAGTATCTAAAACGCTAAGTATTCATTTTGATGAAGTTCCGCTCAGTTTAAAATATTGAAAACGGCTATAAACTATTATATATAAAACAAATTATTTGTAAAAATCCATGCAAAATGTAAAACCAGCTTGGATCTACATGCAAGTTAATAATTGTCTTCCAGATGTCCTCAGGTTCCATGCAAAGGTGGAGGTGAATTTATTTTAACACAATATTCAAACCAAACTTTTACTGATTATCTTGTAATTGTCTGATTAAAAAATAAAAAAATACAAATTGTATCAACATAAATAAACTAAATGTTGTGCATAAGGAAAATGTACAAAAAGAGGACATGCTTGAAAGAATTAATTTCAAAAATCACAAAAATAAATGAACAGTACATTGGTCCAGCAAGATTATTTTGCAATCATTAGATTACCCATAAATTTAGCAGCCATACTTAAGCCTTACCTAAAGAACAACGTGTCCTTTTGGTAGGACAACCTGATTACTTCAGGCTATGCATCTATTAATTATGTCCATTATGCCCACACCATCTTTTTGTGCTCAAGTGCCAATTACCACATGTCACTCAAAACGAGTGGGTCTAATGTGCCTACTGGGAGCTATAATGTGCTTTAAACAAGCCAGGTCTGTGTAAGATGCGAAGATGTGGGAACATGACAGAACTGGCTGGTTAGTATAACAGTATTTACAAAAGGTAAATTTCATCATGCAGTGTTTTTATCTTTAAAAAAACCCATGGGTATTTTTGGACTCTCAGAAGTGTGGCAAGGCCGGGCCTGGTCAGTAACGGGATATGAGATCTCAAGACAAAGCAGGGAGGTGTTGGCAGGTCAGTAGATGGTGCTCTTCCCTATGGATCAAAGTTTCCAAAACCAACACCCCACTGTAGCGTCATGCCATCCTTTGGGTGAGATTTTAAACCAAGGTCCTGACTATATAGTCATTAAAGTTCCCATTGTGCTGTTCCTGCAAGAATGGCTGCTGTGCATCACCCAGGCTGGACTGCGCTTAGGAGGTGGATGAAGTGACCCCTGCTTTATGCAAAACTCTTTAGGATTCCTTAGGGTGAAAAGCACTACATACAGTAAATGCAATAAATTATTAACACTAGGTTATATATTCCCTACTCAAAGTCCACCTACTTTTAAATGTATTTTGAATAACAAGGAGCTGAGCTGCTACATTAAAAGAACATAATCTCTCCGAAAAGGCAAAGTTTTTTTCTTTCTTTTGTACACACATTAATCTGGGTGACAAAGCTAATGCGATATGTATTTTACCTCACGTCTACTGTTTTTCTGATGTTCAAGACTGAAATCCCTCTTTACAGCTTATATTGAAATCAACATTTACAAGCTTGATGTCCTGACAATAGACATACATGAACAGTTCTCCCAAAAACAGATTCTTCAATGTCAATTTACAGTAGCAATTGACTGATCTTATGATCTCTAATGCATACTGTTAAATCGATTACAGACAGAATTTTTTTCTATATTATATTTAAAAATTGTCTTTTTTTATATCAGGATATGTGTAGTAACACATTTTCCAAATTCCCATTCTCAACCGTAAGAATTGCTCATGAAGATCCTGGAAAAAAAGATACCAAACAGGTTTACCAACACCAAGTAAAGTGAAAAATCTAGGATAGGATGGCGAGTTTTCCATTGTAATACCCTATGAATGACTGTCAATGGAAAATATCAGGCAATTCCCTCTGAAGACCATGACATACCTTTTGATACTGTGAGTGCTGGTGACCACTGTGACCGTAAGATATCAAGGCAGATGCTGCCGTTGCTGTTAATATTGGGGTGGTAGATCTTCGTTGTGAAAGCAACCTAGAATGGAGGTGACATTTTAGACACACTAACGCAGATATATAGATCTTTTATAACAGATGTTGTTGCAGATAAAATACAATTTCAGAGAATGAGCAGCCCTTGAATTGAGAGAGTGTTCTACATCTAAATGTCTTTGACAAAAGTTATCTATATTTGATCATATAAAAAAAACTAGATGTTAATGTTAATGTGCATATACTGAAGAATTATTTAAACTTTCCATGGGAGAAAAAGGTCTTATTTCAAAAAGAATCCTTACATATGCATTTAAAAGCCGAGTTCTGAGCAAAAAAAAGATCTAAAAGCAAAGGATTCCCCTGTGTAACTACATGTAAAGTAACAGTAAAATAGGACACATCTAAAACACCACACTGTAAGATTAGAAAATACTATACTTGGGCTCCCAGGTGGCTCAACAAATCAAGGCTCGTAGCTCAAGCACCGTGGCCTTGACATCACTAGTTTGAGCCCGGGTCTTGTTACAAGCAGACTTTGATTACAATTTCCCAAAGAGCATGCTGACGAGCCTTAAAAAACTGGCGATTCCAAACTGGATGGTTAAATAATACAAATAACTGACAGTTTCACATTTATAACAGAAAGAAAATCCTACAGTCTGATAAGGACAAGCTTACCTTTGGTGGTTTGAAAGGATAATCTGTAGGAAAATGTATGGTCAGAAAGAAAACCCCACCTTGGTAAGGACTGTCGTTCTGAAAACGATAAAAAGAGAGGAATAAGAGAATAATCTCTATAGCGAAAACTGAAGGTGCTGCAGAAGAAAATGAAATTTGGAATGGGAAAAAAAACAGCAGCTACGTACCGGTCCCATGATTGTTGCCTGCCAGTGAAACACTGAAACATAAAAAAAGAACATGTCAGTGATCAGAAAACAGAAAACTCTGCCTTGGCACATGCAGTCAAAAACCAAAAACAAGATGGACTGGCTCCTCCAAGTGCTGAACTTTTGTCTGATGCAAGATGCAAGTCTGTAGCAGAAACAATTGGCCTCAAAGAGATTCTTATGCTTGTAGAATACATACAGTTCAAGAAATTAAACATGACAAAAGGAAATTGTTGGACTTCATACCTTTAGCTAAAAAGAACATGGTAGTGATTTAATTGTTAATGTTACTTTTAGAACTTTACTTTTATACGACCTTTTTTTCATAAAGAAAAATAAGATATACAGTATAGCCTCTAGCTAAACAGCATGTGTATGCAGTAGTGTTACCACTTTGTAAACTGAACTAAACAAGGCTCAGACCAGTCACTACATGGATAGGAGGACTCCAGGAACAAATGAGCTGCTGCTGCAAGTGGTATGTTACCGTTTGCTACAGAATTCCCAATGCACCACCTCAGTGTGGTGACCAAACAGACAGCACTGTTGGAGATGCCATCCTTCAGCTGAGATATGTGATAACTACTTGGACATTAAAGGTACAATGGTACTTTTCTCCCAGTCGGGGTTGATATAGCCCGGCCTTCCTTAAGTCCCCCCTTAATTTAACAGCAAAGGAACTGCTCACTTTTCCACCTGATCTGTTGTGAAGTGCCACCTCACCAGCCACCTTGGGTGCATTAGAAAATCTAAATATAGATAATGCCCCCTATGGTAAATGGGGATTGGTTAGCTAAGAGCAACCAACAGAGCAAAAGATAATATCACCATAGATTAGTTTTAGGAATCAATACGAATATTACTTCTCCCAAAGTCCTTTTTAAACTTCAGACACAACACAGACAATAGAACAGCAAACGGTGTGTACACCAAAGCTGACTGCATCCCTTTAAGGAAGGAATTGTAGCATCACATAAGAATTTACTTTTCACTAGGGAAAACAAAACCCAAGAATTAAATGTGTAGAAAGATCCGAATGCTTGAGTCACAAAAAAATCAGCAGTACCCTGTGTGGCTGAGGGTAACCTCCTGGCCAGAGGACGAGGAGGTGAGAACCCCTGCAAGGAGTGAGCAAGGGGCAGCTGCAAAGGTGGAGATGGAGGGGGGCTGGGAGGCAAGGGAGTGAATAGGGATTCTATACAATATTTATAATGTTTAGGTGGGGAAATGGCATCAGTAATGTTTTTTTTGCTTTAATCTTTGACAGGTACAGTATATTCACTTTCAATTCAATATTTTCAATTTATTTATAAAGTTGCAATGTATTAGCTAATACAGTTAATATGCTGAAAGTTTCTAATTTGTTACCAATTAAACTTCAGTAAACAAATATATGGAATAAGATGTAATTTTCAATACCACTTTACACGTTATAATGAGAGCAAATTAAGTCCATGGGCTTCCTGAACCACTTATATTCTGGAAGCAGTATGCTTACCAGATGTTATCTGACACTGTGAACACAGGCATGCCATTAAGAACCTCAGGTTCAATTCTTAACAGTGAGACTCTAGCTCATACTTACAGTCATCTCCCACTGGCCCTGCTGAACACTGTGCAGGAGGGTCTCTTTGTAAATCTGTCAACTCCTGGTAAGGCAAAGAACAAAAAAGGGGTTCAATCCCACATCAGCTGCAGTTACCTTTGTCTCATAAAACAGAGGAAGACTTTTTTACACCACCTTTCTAAATCAGCCTTGATTTAAAATAAATAAATAAGACAAAGTCATGATTAACAGGCACAAAGCAGTGCATGGTTTAAAATCAGAACCTAATAAGTTGATATTTTTGTGTATTCATTTCTTAAGCCATCTGCGCTCTCCACCTACGTTATGCAAAAGAAATAAATAGCACAAATCTGTAAGCATTCATAAACTGGTGACAAGAAGAATGCTTCACTTTATAAAGCTGAAAAGTGCATTTAAGTACATAAATCCCAGTTAGTCACCAAGCCATGCTGCCAGTGTGAACACAGGCCAGGAACATGCCTCAGCACTTGGGCCTTGGGCAAATATATGCAGGGATAGACTATTAAACTCTGTCACTCAGCCTTTGTGCTGCAGTAGGATTAGTCAACACCAGCATACCTGACGATTAAATTAACCTCAAAAGGAACACCTGGGACGCAACTGTGCATGAGATTTTTTAAAAGAGGCCCAGGGATTATTTCTGGAGCTTTAGAGTGTTCTTAGTTTGTTTTATGCTGCTGCATATTTTTGACTTTTTATCTGTGTGAGTGCCTGGCTTGACAGGTGACAAATTGGGTGTCTGGGCTGAGTTGAGAAGAAAGAGATCTCTCCTGAACACAAGGCAGTGCTTCAGGGCTTGGCACACTGGTTGGATCTCTAATTCTGACATTTCAGATGGAGCTTTCTCTTAGGAGGGGGTAGGCATATCGCCTCTGCCAGAGACTTTACCGAGGGAAGAACGAGGACACAAGACATGTTTTAGGAAACCAAGCATATTTGCAAATTGATCATATACTGTAAAAAGAACACACCTCCAATAAAGACATACACACCTGTTTCATCCAAACTTAGCCATTCCCTAGAACTTTAGAGCAATGCTTCACTTTACCCAGTAACCTTCTACAGCACAAGCGTTACCTACTAACATCTCAATGGGGGAGCTATATGTAAATCATATGGAGGAAAATGATTAGGACTCACATTGCAATGCTGTTTGACCTTTTTCCTGTTTCATGAGTTAAGGGCTCATTTTAAGACTAATTTGTAACTCCTACTCCACGTGTGGGTCTAGGTAAATCAACCCAAATTAAGATAGGAATCTAGGTTTTAAGCACCTGGTTCTGACTTAGTTAAAATATCCAAGCTACCTATGAAATTTGAAGCGCAACATGCAGTCTTCCTTTGTTCCCAGATAAGGGACAATTAACTATGTTTAGTTGGGAAACTGCAAAATACCATTGTGAATATCAAATACTACAGCAGTGATGCTTGTGTGCGAACCCTGGTCTTTTGACAGCTCTGTCCTAGACTGCACAGATGTATAACACTATACCCAACAAATATGGTTAGTGGAATGTTACTGTTACTTGATGTCACTGTAAACATCTAGTTATAAAAACAAAAATCTTGACAATGTGATCATTTTATGATAAGGCAGAGAAGTTATTTCAGTTAAATATGAGTGATCCTCATGGAATTCCACTCACAATGCTCCATCCCAGTAAAAAGTTATGATTTGTAAAAATGCTCATGTTTTCTAGCCTGGAATAACCTTTTTTAAAGAGTTCATTGACATACTCTGCACTTCACTTATTTTATTTCTGGCTCAGTGCACAAACGGTCATCTGCATGTAACATACTGATAAAAAAGCTTCTGAAAAAAATGTTCAGAAAGCTAAGTGCTTGAGCTATACAGCATTAACACAGAACACAACTAAGAGGACAGAGTACCGCATGTTTTCACAATATTTTTTCTTCTTGGATGTGAACATAATGGTATAAACAATCCCTTAAAAACAGCAGTGTTTGTTCCACACCAATTCTCTAAGGTACCATCTCCTGTAAACATTACAGGACAAATTTAAAAGGTTTATAACTGAGGAGCTAGAGCTAGCTTTGAAGGATTTTGATAGGGAATGATAAAAGCTTTATTCGCCAAACTACATTTTGAAAATCTTTAAAAACTGTGCCTTTTTTCTTTCACTAATGAACTTTCTGCAGCATAGCTGTTTCGACGACAGATGTTAAGATCATACTCAAGCTAAACTAAATTGAATGAAGAATAAATTAGATTTTAAACGCACAATACAAAAAGCGTCCACCTTTATTGTTAACACATTAAGATTCATTTAAATGTCAAAGCTTAAATACTGTCCCTTTCACTTCTGTGTTTGCTTGGGTTTTGCTGGGTGCTCCAGTTTTCACCTCTCATCCCAAAGACAGTCAGGTTGCCTGTACTGTCCTTCCGAGGTTAGAGAGCCTTCCCACTTCATCCAGAACTGGCTATGGGACTACAGAAAAAGAAACAAATGAGCTTGATGGGCTGAGTAGCCTTGTCTCATCTGTGGCCTTTCTGTAATGCCTCACAGTCTGAGTCACAAAATAATTTTGTATTCTGGCCTTTAAAGGGACCCCTTTGCAAAGGGCTATCCAATGAAACAATATTATACACCCTTAACAGACACAGCACAGTTGATTCTAATGCTTCTGGCTGAACTTCACTTTCTCCCTTCACCAAAGCAAGTTTTGATACCCAAGTATTTCCCCCTACTGTATACATTAATGCTATATGTAGAACAGAAACCAGTGTGTGGCATTAATGGCATCAGCACAAGCCTGCTCTCTCAACCTCCCACTCTCCCTGTCAGCTTCTCTCTTCTTGCTATATATAGCACTGCATGCCTTGCAAAATCCACACAGAAAGAGGGACGAAGTTAATATTGATTAGCATATGTTGCAATGAGGGGCAGGATCTGATTGCTGAGCATCAATCAGTAAGGGTTCCAGTCTCAGGGAAGGATCTACTTCAGTTTCAATTTCTGTCACCAGCAATACCGAGAAGTCAGCTTCCCTCACACTTGACAAACTTTCTCTCCGCTGACAGAAATTAACGAAGCGAATCAATTGTTGGCAAACATGAGTAAAGAGCACTGTAAGTATCCTTATGAAAAAACCCTTGCATGCAACTCCAGAAATGTGCCTGCCTTTTGTTTTTTAAACCACAAAGGTTTGGCTTTAAAGGTCTCCCTGTTTCTGAACTGAAACAATACTGCTGAAAGAGCTGAAGTACAGTAGATGATACTTCTAAAGTCCTCCACCAACAGTTTAGAAATGTTAAAAAAAGCACAGAAAAGAGCAATCAAATGATCTGATGTGACTGTGGGAAAAAAACAGGCCCACTAATGAAATTAAACATTCAAAATATTTTTAAAACTGCAGTAAAAAGCACTGAGAAGATAAAGGCAGGCAGTAGAAATTTTGGCTTGAGAAATTTGCTTTTATTATAAATGACTATTCCCTCTGTCTTCATAATAATCCAGATTAAAGCATGCACTTTCAGTCATTTCTTTTATTACCTGAAAAACTAAATTCTGGTTTGGAAGGAAGTCGAGTAACTGGTTTGAAACCGTAACATAAAACTGAGTTAATATTCCAAATCCTTCTGTAAGAAAAACAACTAAAGTGTTCTATAAATCATACAATTACTTGTTTGATATAGCCTATGACGTGTATATAACTCACATTCTGGTATGGACAGTAAACTGCAGTAGCTTTGAAAGAATGCTACTTTCAAGGATGGTGTCTTATCTATGCTGTGAATTGCAAATATATCTTCATGAATAACGTGTGCAAAAATCAACAAATCTTCATTGTATGGTCGTTCATTTTACATCATTGACGTAGTGATTGTTTACACACCAAAAAGACTAAAATCACTGGTTTTAAGGTACACAATCTTTGTTACAATTATCTATATTCTCAATAACAATGTAACTGTAAACACACTAACACTGCAACACTAATTTATAAACAAGAAAACACATTAACCAGTGGGCCCAACAAGAGAGCCCCAGAAGCTGATGTTTTAGAGATGTATTTAAATTACCACCTAAAACGATCACATTAATCTTGACTAATTAAATTAAAATTAACTCTATAAAAAAAACCTCTCCCTGACCAGGAGTCAGACACTTCAAACACACAGGGGAACAAAACTGTGTTCTGGTAATAATAAACAAGAACTTCATATCATCACCTCTTCTCGCTAGTGCTTTTCACCTATGGCTGCACTGGACTGTGCTAAGCAAGTCTGCTTTTCCACAAAAATCTTCTCAGTCTGTATTCCTCGATCTAACTGCTACTGGAATTCATAGTGACCACAACAAACAAATCAAGCCATAGATAACAGCGTACTACCAAAACAGCATGTAATAAAACATGAATAACATTAAAAATAACCTTATAGAAAAAGGCAAATAGTACGAAGGCTTTACTCCACCATTAACCTGCACATGTATTTGAACACAAACTGGACTCCTCTTCAGGACCTTAATGGAAGGGCAGCTACTGAATTTACAGAAGGTCACAGAAGCCTCAGCCAAAACTACTAGCAGACCTGCAATATGCAGAATAAACTGGATGTGTTTTTGCAGAACTCCAACAAATAGAGAAAGAGAATAAACGATAAATACGATAAATTAGTGCCATTTTTTGATTCATTTAAAAGCATGGCGCAAAATGCAACAACTATCATAAAACAGGAAGTGAAGTGAATATCCTGATTCACTGTTGAAGTATACATTAATCTGGGTTACAGCAGAAATTGGCCCGGTGTCGCGTTTTCCTGTGAATGAAAGACACAGAATTTTGGATTATTTGAACGACTAAATTGTTTTTTTCCACAAAAAAAAAATATTTAAAACATTTAAATTGTACATAATAAAAAAACTACACTAGGTTACACTAGGTTCAACCTACACGACATAATAAAAACCAACAACTAGATAGAAAACATGCAAATTAATGCTCTTTGGTTTCAAAGAACCTGAGATTCAAACCAAACCCTGGGAAAATAAAAATGAAGTCCAATTACACTCTTAGATCAGTTTCAATTCTAACCACTGTTGGAAGAGCACACCGGGTGCCTTTATGGTAAGCAGCACACATTGGAGAGACACAGTCAAATCCAACCCTACCATTTCGGACATACACTGTGCAGGACACCCTGGACTCACTGCGTTACATAGCACTGGCGCAGATCATTTCAAGACACTGCAGGGCTCATACACCGACTCGCGTCAAGACTCTTCAGATCACCAAGTAAAAAGTACTCCGCGTTTTTTTTCCATTGTGGGAGCTGGGCTATACAGAAACCATCTGCCACTTGCTTGAAACTGTGTTGGCATTCACTGGCATAGCTAAGGGGCTAGGTGAAGTGTTAAATTTAGGAGATTTAATCACGTTTGATTTTACATCAAGCCAATGGAAACAGCTGTCAAGGACAGATTATAGCTGCTCCCTTTTGCTTCTGCCTTGTTCATCGTGGTATTCCACACTGCTGTCACCTAGAGCACACAGCACAAAGGCTGCGATTTCCTCGTGTTCCCAAATGGTCTAATCCGGGATCTGAAAGGACTGTGTACACGAACACTTTTTAATTCTGTTAAAAATACCCTCGCCTGCCACAGTGTCCCATTTGCTACTCCATATATGGAAGCATTGACATTGGGGTTCAGTATTTGGCAACCTGCTCCCAGCTGTCACACACTGAGCTTGCGCACTAGCCTCTCTCACTCATTCACAGCCGGCCAGGGGGGGACACGATTTAGCAACACTCCCCCCTCCCCCTCTTATACCACTATGCAATAAGTCAAATATTTAAAACATCAATTCACGCTTTAGTGATGTATGAACTCCCACAGTCAAACATATGCCGTTTTTAAAAGGCTAGGTTAGTCCTTATGAGAGCGACCGTTGGTCATTTTATTTTCTGCTGTACAGATAAAAATAATAATGCAGCGAAACACTAGGGCTTTCACGGCGAGAAGGATCGATTCAATAAATTAAATTGTCAAAAATGACCGAACACTACAGAAAAAAAACACTCACCTTTTGGATTCTTTTCAACGCCATTGCTGACTTGTTTTATTTTTAAAAAATCCCAAATAGGCTCAAATTGAATGAATAATATGTGGGAAGGTTAAATGCGTCTGTTTTAGGGCTCCCGTATTAATGCCTCTTGTTCAATGGTAGCGTTATATCGGATTAAACTGCGGTTTCCACAGCACTCCGGAATCTCTCTCGCTGCTCGCCAACAGCATCCAGACACTAGCACCGCACTACCGCGAGAAACCGGAAACGGATTTACCGGCTGGTTTTCAGGGGTCGACGGGAAATGTAGTTTTCTGAGCACCTAAAGTACTATTGACCCTGGATGACTCAGGTGAAATATAGTTCTTATACCTCAAGGATGTGAGCCCTTTATGGCTACCGAGAAGTCGGGAGCCGAACACACCGCTTTTTTACCTGAGAATGAAAGAAACTCTTCAGACTCCTCTATTCCCCCAGACTGCAAACTATTGGAACTAATTTTGCCTCCCTCTTCCTACCCTGCAACGTCTTAATTTTTTGCCAAAAGAAGGCATGTCAAACAAAACACGATAAGATAACCATTTTCATTTTCTTCTCTCCCCTGGGGTTAGAGTATCTACAGAACATCGATATGAAACAATCCCATTCATTATGAAAAAGCCCCTCTCACGATAAGCCCATCATAATTATTATTGTAACCATGATCATTCTTGGCGGGTATACTGCTTTATAAGGCACAGGTAGGTAGCACTTTACATGTTTCATATAGTTAATTCAATCATAACATAGTTTAGCATTGTAAAACAGTAATTACTATGATAACATGGTAATGTCGTTTTTTGTGGAATCAAAGTTTACCGTCGATTAACACAGAGTATGTCAGTGAACCATGGAATGCAACACTTTGGATTGGCTTATACAGACGTTTTGATTTATGTAAAATTGGGTATTATTCGATTACTAACCAATTTGTTCTTTCACTGTGATTCACAGACTACAAGGTATATATAGCTTTTCTTGTTTCTTCCTGCTCTTACTAGGTTGGGAACAATACTGTTATCTTGAGAATTGCAGGACTGATTATTGCGTTTGTTTATATAAGACTAGACTGCGCACAATGCACTCGAACCTACAGTATGTTCGACGAAATTCTTGCATTTTTGAGCTCACTGTTTCAGAAACAACGTTCGCAAAATCTGTTTCAGTTCATACGCCAAAACATTTTTAGAACTTGTTTTTAATTCAAAATAGTGACTAGTAAATATAGTGAATAGTAATGAATCCCAAAGAGATCTTGCATGTCCTGTATCTTATTAGATATCCATGTATTGTCATCTTCCGGAGGGGGGCAGTCTTCAGCCGTTAAATAAGCAAAGCAACGGGAACGACAAAGGTATTATTATTATTATTATTATTATTATTATTATTGTGGTTGTTGTTGTTGTTTACAGTGTATAAACATTTTGAGCTGCAAAAACGTTTAATTCGAATCTTTCAATCACGTTATCAAAACACTGCAATTACTTTCTTAAAGTTTGACATTTGTGTTGACCTTTCAGTTCAATAACTCGTCACATTTTGTTGTAATTAATGTTCGTTACATACAATACATGATGCAGCATTTGAACTATGAAAAAAGGAAGTTCATCATTAATATGAGATCAAATGGAAAAGTCATTATTGCATAAGCCTTCAAACTTTTCGCATTGATTAACCTAAATTAACTTAAGTTCGCAAAATCACCTAAATGAGCCACAATTTGCCGAGTGTCCTCTGTGTGCAGTTATAGTGGTTCTCGAGATTTCAGAATAAAAAAATGGCCTCAATGAGGTTTCTTAGTGAATTTCAAGCAAAGATTCGCCCATGAAGACTCAGGGGCTTTCAAAGCAAATCGGGTTTACAGTAATTGTGAAACATAAATCAGGAGAAGAGTAAAAAAAAGCCCGTCTCCAAATCTCAACACGGTCTACTCAGTCATCACGAAATTGAAAGTGCATCGTACCAGACACTGCCTAGATCAGCTCGTCCCCCAGACAGAGTCAGGAATATCTCGATGATGTCGAAAACAACTTTGAAAGAGCTACGGATTTCAACGGCAAAAGCTGGAACTTGAATGTGTTATGGCAACGGGTTACTAGTGCCGCAATACCAACACAGATTCCTACAGTCAAGCGCGGGGGGGACAGCATCAAGTTGGAGAACAGCTCCTTGGCAAGGACTGGAAAAAAACTTGCTAGGTTTTAAGGGAAAGCGGATGGAGAAGCAGCTTGACAACTACTAGAGGAAAATCTGCTTCTGTCTGTTAAAGAGCATAATAAACTGAGACATTCCAGATGGAGGCCACACTTATAAAGAGGCTTCCGTGCAGACAATAAAGTAAGCACCTGTTGTCCATCAGTTTGTGAGTCGTGTTTCTCCCTGAAGCGAGAGCTGCACAGCTCCGTTTCTTTCCAGAAGAGGACACTTGCGCCGCTGCTTCACTTGCCTAGGAACTCAAACTTCCTCGCTGCTAACCCTTTCCCCGGAGGGCCTTAACTTCCACATGGGTTTATAAAATGAATGAAAAATGACTGGATCATACAGAGTTTCTGTAACATAAATTAAAAAAAAAATGATTTAGACTCCTTCATGATGTTTCCGTAAAATTTACAAATAGTGCAGGTGTTACTGAATGTGTTAAGAGGATCGAATACTGAGCTTCCTCTGTCAAAAGCTGAAAGCTTTTTTTATCCTCCGTTAACCTAACTTCTAGTCTTTTTCAACTCACACGCCAGGGGTATATTATTATTATAATCGATTATTTTACAACGCCTTGTATTTGTTATGCTAATCGGTAATCGGTTACCTTGTTAATCGGTCTTGTTAATGAAACGCCAACTAATACTTGACAGGACTGATCTAAATTAGCCCAGGAAGTACAGGAAAATATTCTGGATACAGAAACGTTATTGAATATAGTCTACTGTTTATCTTTACAACTTTAGTAAAAGCAATAACATTGGACTGTGAGGGTAATACATTAGATTTTTTTTTTAAAAAGAGTCTTTGTTGAAGTAATTATATACAGCACATATTGAAAAAAGTAATGAGATGTCATTGGATCGTTATGTATCAATCACCCTGCAACTCACAGCTGTCAAGTTCAGTAGGTGTGAACCTGGTCAGTACCTGGATGGGAGACCTCCTGGGAAAGCTAAGGTTGCTGCTGGAAGAGGTGTTAGTTGGTTCATCAGGGGACACTCGCCCTGTAGTCTGTGTGGGCCCTAATGCCCTAGTATAGGACACTATACTGTAAAAAGACGCTGTCCTTTGGATGAGAAGTAAAACCAAGGTCATGACTTTCTGTGCTCTTTAAAAATCCCAGAGCGTCTCTAGAAAAGAGTAAGGGTGTTATTTTGGTGTTCTGCCCAAATTTCTCTTTACCAATCATGGTAATCCTAATAATCCTATCCTAATAATCCCCATCTATGAGTTGACTTTATTAGTCTGTTCTTCTCCCCACTGCTGTTGCATTATCCATTATGGTGGTGGAGAGGAGTCGCCATTACCTGTAAACTGCCTTGAATGGAGTGTCCAGAAAAGTGTAAAGATTATTATCTTGGGTTAAATTTATCTGGATCATCACACTAGGCTAAAAATTGAATGGCACTCTGGACACGCCATCTCCAAAAAAATCCAACTGTGCAGCATGCCTGAGGTGAAGACGAGTTTAGCCACCGAGTTCCAAACACAACATTATCTACCTGCCTCGAGCTGGCCGTCAATTCAACTTGTTAAATACACTGCGAATATTGTGTATACTTCTGCACATCTGATTCAAGTCAGTACGTTAAGGTTATTTCAGATGTGATGTGCAATTCCTAATGTACCTCTTTACTGTACTTCCTGCACAGCACTTTATTTACATAAGTTGTTTTCCAGAGAATAAAAAGGCTATTTCACACCCACATCTAAACAGAAGGGACTTCCACAATGCAGTTAATGGTGGTTTAAAAGCTGAGCTTTTTGCTCAGTGCACAATGCTTTTAAACACATCATAAATAGTCTCTTTCTAGCTTAGTAGTGATCAGTCTGCACAGTTTTAAAGGCAAAAATGAGATAATAAAGGAGAAGTAAAGAGACAAATATAACAGGATGCAAGAAGACTGGAAAAAATATACCGAAGGAAAAGGCAGATCTTATTAACTTGTCAGCCAGTGATTATTCACCCATTTCTGGGGAGAAAATTCAAGCACCGTCTTGTCTTGTTGATTGGCCGTGTTAAGATCAGTTTCAGTCACAGTGTCCCACATACTTCGAGAACAACCAGCATGCTCTAATGAAACAAAAAGAAACGGTTCCTTAAATAATTCATTTGTGGTTAATTAGCTTATGAGAGCTCTGGAATAACTTTAATAAAGCCAGCAAAAATAGAAATGCACATATTTCTTTGTGATTTATTATTTAATCAAAACAGAAGAACTCCAGGCTGTGCGTTATTCTGTAATAACTGCACTTTCTTATTAGCTTTCGGAAAACCACTGAAAATTTTCTTCAAACTAAAGCTCTTGAAAAACCTGTTCTATTTTTCTGCTTAATGGCTTTTCAAACCCTGCATAGCAGTAAGTAGCTTTTAGCTTTTTGCTGTACTGCAGCATTTTGTATATTATTTCAGTTTCTTTGTTCTTTGACGTTTACTCTTATATTCAGTATTTATTAACTATTTGAAAATGACTTTGAAGAAAGTCATTGCAGAATAAGGTGAACTCTGCAGTCGTCCAATAGGGGATATAGCTTGTCAAGTACAGGGGATGTCACTGCTAATTTTCTAGTAACAGAGGGAACAGTCACTAATATCCAGAAGCAGATACACATGCTTCTCTTATCTTAAGACATGACTGAGGAATTAAGGCAGACTTATCTTAGTGAATAACAGCTGTCCTCCATTTTCTAACTGCTTTATCCAATACAGGACCGTGGGGGAGCTGAAGCCTATTCCAGCAAGCAACAGGCTCAAGGCAGGATACACCCTGGATGGGACACCAGTCCATCACAAGGCAGACACAGACACCAACATGCACAGACTCACACTGGCCAATTTTTCCAGAAGTCAATTAACCTGCTTTGGGCTGCCGGAGGAAACCAGAGCACCTGCAGGAAACCCACATGAAGACAGAAAAAATATAAAGAACTTGTAGCAGCCCAGGAATTGGACCGAAGGCCCCACCACTGCACGGCAGCACTGCTAACCACAGTGCCACAACTAAAATCTAAAGTGCCTACTCACTAAAAATCTCTTTAGGATGGTTTGTCATTATTTCATTGTTTCTCAGTTTGCTTCCAAACAGATGTGATTCATTGTTGTGATTCCAGGTATACAGCTGGTGATCCCTCTCACTGGCTGGGCTTGTGGTGCACTGCTGGACAGAGTGAGAGACTCTTCTCCATACATACAGGAAATGAAACACCCAGTGACAGAGTTTCAGTCCTACAGCTGGTACTTAAGCCCCAACTTCCCTGCGGAAAGAATCAGTCTGCCAATAAGCTCAGGTGTACGGGTTGGACCTGAAACGGAATCCGTCATTCAGGATGAACAACAATTAGAGTTGTCAAAATACAGTATGAAATATGTAATTACAAATGCAAATCTCTCTGACATATCTGGACTATCAATAAGGGCTATGTCCTGCAGTCACATTGGATATTGTGGGCAATTTCAGTAAAAACTGTAACAGAATTTCAAACTGTTTTAGTTACCCGAGTTGTAAGCAAAGTTTGTAATTGATGTGCTTTAAACTGTACATATATCACACACATTAAGGCCAGCTTTCAAAGTTTTAAATTATATTAGCAAAGAAAACCTGGTAGTAGCTGAAATGAATATTGAGTATCTACTGTAAGCTAGCTGAAGCAACTGTGTTGTGCTTTCTGAATCCAAAAGGGTTAAATTGGCATGAATAGAAGATCAAAGGAGGACCTGAAAAAGAACCTCAGTGAGCGAGTGGAAGAATTTAATGAGGCTAATTAACATTTATTAAATCTGACCTCTTGCTTTCCAAGCAGATGTCTAAACGAAGAGGCTGAGAGAAAAAAAAGCAGGTGACTGGACAGTTTTTTTACACTTTTTTTCCCCTCTCCCTCTCTTTCTATTATTCCATGATGAGATTCAGCCAAAATGGTAATGAAGTGGTACTTGGAGGATACCAGCCTATGTTGCCCAGAATTTAAGTATGTGAGAAAAGTTACAAATAACAGGCATCCATTTGGCCCATCTAGTCTGTTTGGTTGCTAACAGCTTATCAATCCAAGGATCTCATCCGGTCCGTTCCTGAGAGATGTCAGGGTATCAGCTTCAACATCACAGCTGGGTAGCTTGTTCCAAACTCCCACAACCCTTTGGGTAAAGTACCTTGTGTTCAAACCACTTGTTAAATGCACTTCTAAGCACTGTGTAGCAAGATGTTCATCAAATGTTAGCAGGCATCAGAGAAAGATAGAGAACCTGAGATATTAATATCTGTTGGTTCATCAGTATGGGAGGATGTGTAAATGTGGTTCAAAATGCACCTATCCTGTTAAGTCAGAGTACCTCCTAAGTTTTTACATGTGGATCTCCCCTCGACATTCACCCAATATCTGCAACTTAGCAGAGTGATGGAGTCAAAGACGTAGACTAGACTGGTAAGCAGGGAGAGCTGGAGATCAAAAGCTATTGAAAAGCTACTATTTTTATCTGCTTCCTGTTCTGCTGTATTTGTCAAAGTGTAAGAAACGCAGAGTTCTGAAACTGATCTGCGCTAAAGCTTAACAACCTGTTAAAGGGACACAATTATTTTAATGTGGCAGAATTCATACATGTTCTGACAATGGCTCTTCTGTTCCAACACATTAACAGAGTCAAATCAATTATAATGGAGGCAGTAGTGTGTGTCCTGGTTTCTTAATTCTTAGTAATAGCTTAATAGCTGTCAACATCAGGCTTAGCTTGAAGATGAATAGTTAGAATGTGAAGTGGGACTGTCTGTCCAAAATTAAGGGAGACAATATTAAGGGGAAACTGATTGATATCTAATCGTTATAATTTGTTTTCCTGCTCCAAGTCTTGTTGAGCATGTTATCTGGAATTCTGTTATTTTCTGTATTGCTTGTTGAAGTTCATTTGGGAAAGACCTCCCAAAATAATGGTTTCTTATTTCAAACTGTCCATCCATTTTCTAATCACTTTATCCAATACAGGATTGCAGGGGAACTGGAGCCTGACCCTGGGAGCAACAGGTACAAGGCAGGATACACCCTGGATAGGACACCAGTCCATCTCAGGACACACACATACACAAACATGCACACACTCGCACCAGGGTCAATTTTTCCCAGCAGTCGATTCACCTACTGGTATATCTTTGGACTGCAGGAGGAAATGTGAACACAGGCAGAAAACGCAAACTCTGTGCAGATAATACTTCAGTTCTGGCCTTGAACCCAGGGCCTCAGCTAATCACTGTGCCGCCCTGTTTCTAACCACAGTAGTTACAAATTGAAATAGGCCATTAGGCCTGCCCAGCCAGTTTGGTTGCTAGCAGCACCCAGTGGTGTGTTTTCTTGGGTTATGCTCTGCTGGTTTGCAACAAGTACAAACAGGTAGTGACTACCACGATCCTCTCTTGTGTGGTACGCATTTCATCATTTAGCAATAACATGTATACGACACGTTTCATCTGAAAACAACGAATGACGAATTGCTTAGTTTGGTATATACGATTGTAATAGAATTTTCCTTTCGAAAATAGCCTGCATTATACGTGAACCTCTGGGTTCGTAACGTTGATGATGTAAACTCTGTACGAGTAGTTACATTTAAACTCTGAAATATAACTTTTTTTTTTCTTGTAGAAGTTTTTGTTTAAATACACCCAGAACCCCGGACAGTTAATAATCCATTAGGCTGAAAAGGGGACCGCAGCACAAATGAGATCTTGATGGATCCGGCTCCTCATCATCTATCTGGATTCGGTAAGGAAAGTGCCTGCGAATGTGATATTATAACTCTCATCAGCCTGTTACACGCGGTTGTGTTATCTGTGTCCGCGGAGATTGCTTTAATAAGTAGAAGCATTGCCTTAAGGAACGCGTTCGCGGAGCTGCTTTTTGACAACTCATTACCTTTAATTTTGGTGATGGATTGAGTGCTGGCGAAAGGCGAGGGGGGCGATGGCACCGGAGACCCGTTGCCTAGTCTGAGACAGGGCTTACGATGTGGGCCAGCGGAGCGCAAACCGGCAGATTCTCTTTGTATTTAATGATTATGGCGGGGGAGGAGTAGGGGGGGTGTTCGAGAGAGATTGACAGCGCTCCATCTCACCTCAGGGCAAAAGCCAAACGAGTCCTTCGTGTCCGCCTGTTAGTTTTGCCCGTCTCCATGCCTGAAGTGCAGGTAATAATGAACTCCTGTTCTCCAGAAAAAGAAAATACGCTGTCAGCCGATCCCGGAGCAGCTGAGCATTCGTAAACGGCGCCTATATGGTTAATTGCAGGGCATGAATTTCTGGGGGTTTTGCCTTAGTGTATTCCTATTGGGATTCATTTAGCGTGTTATTATTATTGCCTCTTTTTTTATTCTTAAACATGAGAACGGCTGATACCGTGCTGATAAAGTAGTTGGATAATATTGATCCAATGGCAAGTGTGACCTGAGGAGTTTTTTTGTTGTTGTTATATACTATGAAATGTGGAAAATGTGGAAACAATTCACAGTGAAAATACAATGTCGTTATTTCTGAAATGTTTAAAAAATATTATTTCGGATGGCACTTGTTCTTTTCATTGGCCAGGATCCCTCCGTGGCTGACAGGAACTGTTTGGCATCAAAGGAAGACCTGTAAACAGATTTGACACATGGATGGGGAAAATACATCATGTTATGCCAGAGACCAATGAGAGAGAATCTAGCAAGTAACTCATCTTCCTATACAGGGTGCAGCCTGTGAAAGATCATACCTTCATGTATCTACAGTTAGAGTTAAATATATTACACCAGTTTCTTCTCAGAAACCGAAGAAAGGCAGCACGATATGAGAAAAAAAATTGCAAGGAATCTGAATGTAATGTGTCCTTTACATTTTAAAACAATGAAAGTTGTTTTGTTTTTCTGTCCTGATGCCTCTTTTCTTTTCAAACATATCTTGATGGGCCTGATGACGCTAGCCAGCATGAAATATGGTTTCTATAAAACAAAAATATGGTTTCTATAAAACATTGAACCCTGGCAGGAAGTGGTATACCCGGGGAAGCAAATTACCATCGCACCAGGCTGAAGTATTAACTGGAGAAACATGCTGTGTAACACTTAAGCTTCCCTTCCATAGCACATTTGAGCTCACATAGGCAATAGGAAAATGAAATAAAACAGTGAAACAATGTTAACAGCTCCTTAAGTTTGGTCCTTTGAGCTAATTTCGTGTTTCTCAGTGCCTCACCAAAAATGGGACCCACACGTGGTAAAACTTAAAACATCTCTATTTGCCACCTCTGACTTAATACTTTTCTTATTTTGAATCATTTACAGGGTTCATTTACTGTGTTGTGGTTCTAGACAAATGTTTCCAGGAATAACGACCAGAATCCACAGATAGTCAGCCCTTACTGAACATCAGACTCAATGTGCTAAGTGGTGAGACTAAAAAGACAACTGAGGACTAAACCATTCTCTCTGACCCTTGAAAAGAATCGATTTAATTTTGGAGACCAGATTAGGGTGTGGAGTTGAAAGCATGGAGGTATTACAGATAAATTCTGTTGCTGCTGCTTGAGTCGAATGTGCTCTCTGGATGGATGGACAGGCTGAAAGTGGCACCTTTGTTAACACCTTTTCATTAAAGAAATAAAAAGGAGAACTTTTTCCCTATGGGCTACTGAGTACAACAGAGAGCTTTCCTGTGTGATGCCTGTAGCCTGGCTGACAATTTTTTTTGGCCACTTATTATAAAAATCTATGTTTGCATTCCTCCCCCCCTTCTTAATCGCCCGGGGGCTCCCGGCCGGTCCCTGAAAGAATGTGTGTCTAAATTGGGGGGTGGTATCCCTATCCCAGCCCCCCATCAAGAGGCTAATTGGTACGTCCCTGGCAGCCTTTGCTGTCCCTAAGCCACTGAAAGCCTTAACCTACCTTGTGTGTTTTTCACTAATTGAATTGCCTAATGAGGTCCCAGGGGCTACCTCCCATTACTGCCGAGTTAATTAAAGCTACTGTGGTGTGCCAAGCTGCAAATAAAGACGCAATAAAAACTGGGGGAAGAGGGGAGGGGTGGGGTACAAGATTTCTGACCTGTTTTTTTTTTGTTTTATTTAGGGACTTACCCTTCAAGGATGGACCAGATGTCTGTCTTTTTTGGGGGTCTCACATTTCGATGCCCTAGTGGTGGTGGGTTTTTTTTTTTCTTCAATTCACTTCATTAAAGTTTCAGCCTTAATTATTATTTTTTTTGGTTTGTTTCTGATGAGATCCAGTTCTGCTTTTCCTAAGTGGTCTTGATTCCCCCCCACCCCCCCAATTGTTTGCCTTCCTGTAAAGTAAAGAATGATAAAGTAACCGCACACTAAGAAGTGCCAGTGAGCCAAAATTTCTTGTTTTTCTCCTTCCAGACTTTACAGTTGTCATTCCCATATGCAAGAGCACACATTGCAGACTGCTAGATCCAATGTTTAATTTCAGGATTTATGTCAATAGGATGGGTCTGGAACAGCACTGGACAACAGCCTACCTCTCTCTAGCCCTGTCTTTAGCTTGGCTCTAGTGTGCAGTAGGAAGGATATTCTGAGCACACGCGTTCCTCATGTGCTGTTATCCTATTTTCAAGGAGACAAAGTAAATCAGGTTGAACAGTTTGGCCATATGCTGACAATTGGGTCTCAAGAAGTGTAGGTGCTGATTGAGGACTCTGCTCTCTCGTAGTGTTCTGCAGTGGCAGAAAATGTAGGCCAGGGCAAACATGGTGCTCAGCGTTCTGCAGAAATCTCTCTGTAATGTTGTGCAGATATAGATCTCTAAATGGAAATGTTTGCACTCTCAAAAAAATCTCTAAAAATCATGCTACAATATTTTGTGAATGCATGACAGGATCTGAAAATATATAATAATGGCTGACAATTGAGATATGTTTTCATTTCCTTTACACGGTAGTTTTAAGACCTATAGCATAAGATAAACACTACCTATAGAATATTCTATATGTAAGACCTATAGAATAAGATAAATAATACCTTCCAAAAAATGCATGTTCAGAAAGAGCTTCCTATCCTTTCACTATCCAACAGGCACCACCAACATAATCTTCATGGACCACCTACAATAAGTTCCCCAGGGGAACAGTGTCTGACATTTATAGATTCCCCTTTCACTGTGTTAGGTGCTAGAGAAGGCAAGGCAGGCACAAATGCACAAATGCCTGCAGCAATTCAACAAACACCAACACTAATGTAGCCAAGCCCCTGGCTAGTGAGACAAGTGCCTATATCCTTCTGACAGACTATGGCATGAAAGTGATTTACAATCCTAAATTTGATCCCTCAAGCAAAAGAATCATTCCTCTGTTTTTTTTAAAAAATAAAACAAGGGATCTTGTTTTTGAGCCAGATCCATCTTGCCTTGAACAAAATAGATTAAACATCTTACGTGACCGGAGGTGTGTTTTATAGAATACAGGCATATGCAGTACTGCGCATTAAAATATTGACATTCTCCCGTCTCCAAGGAAACTTTAAAGGCAGAGCACAGCTTTGTCAGTGTACAGCTACTTATACACTTTTCCTTTCATCTCCACGATCTCTGCAATTCGCATTCGACAAATTGTATTTGTAATTCCTCTCAAGCCTCCAGTGGCAGCTCATAAAGTGACGCACACACATATCAGGGGGATTCCCACTACTCTCCACTTTAAATGACCTTTAACACTGCAGATATATAGCACAGAAACTGTTAACCCATGTTCATTGGAAGGTTAAACCCCCTGCCCTTTCCTTTTCCCAGGCTTGTCTTTCAATACCAGTCTGAACTACACAAATTGCCAGCACATTACAAATTTCTTGGCCCATTGCTTTCGTGTTTCTTCCTCAGTAGTGTATGGTGAACAACTATTTACATGTCTGCACTTAGAGATTTAATGCCTACAGCTAAAGAAGACCTGGACAGATTAATCGTTACTGATCAGGATTAGCAAAAACTAGTAACGACAGCTTTTCTTGCATTTAGTTTCTGAAGGCAAGACGGTGCCTCTGCTATAAGCACCTGCTAGAGAAAACGAGACCACAATGATTGTGATTGTAAGGGAGGAAACCTGATCTTGTAATTAAGTCTAGGCCAAGGTCCTCTCCATTTAATTGCTATCTTACAGGTTAAAGCATGTTTAAAGAGCAATCACAACTTCCTTTAAGCTACCCTGTCTATCATCTTAGGAATCACTAGTGCTTCTAACTACAAACCATATCACTACAGGATCGTATCAAGATCCTCCAAATTTGGACATGGGCTAGCAAAGATTTCTGAGCCTACTCCAACAGCAGTTAGCATCAAAACGAAAGAGATGCAGCTCTGACCGACTGCATCAGTGGCCCTCAGGCACCCTGCAAGACAATAGGGTGGTGGGTGGTGACTCCAGGCATTTGAGCTGATTCACAATCTGGTGAATCTTGGTCAACTGACGGCACTTTAATGACTGAACCCAAGCTCCGCACTAGCTGCGTCTAATCTGCATGGGTTAGCCTGCACTTAGAACGAGCACATTTAGTAGGCGAGCCACTCCAGAGCCCTTTAAAATGGGACTTTGTTCTGTAGTATATAAGACAGTTAAGTAAAAGGCTAAAATTAAAAAAAGCCATTTGGATAGAGCAACTTTTTTTTTCTACAGATTCCAATTTTTCATGCTATTACTAAATAAAATGAAAAACAGAGCAGTGACCAGTGCGCGTTGCAGCTCAAGACCCCTTCTACATCAGAGGGTTCTATTCTGCTTCAGGCGATATAGCGGTACAGCAAAACACACCGAGATATCACTGCCTTGGAACAATAAGGTTGTGCTACTGCTGGAATTCTACCTATGGTAATGCTCTCCCATTACAATACAGCTCTTCTAAGCTTGCTAGAGGTCATTAAATTATGATGCAGACACACGTGTAATCCTATAGGCCTGTACAAAAGCAGAAAGAGACATTTGCTTTTAGAAATTATTTAAATGTTTATTTAATGTGTCTCAAGGAAGGTCACACACTGGGGTGGGGTAGGAGGAAAAGTAGGAGGAAAGGGGGAGAGAGTCTGTACTGGAAATAAAACTCCAAACTAACATTAACATTAGGTTAAACTAAAAAAGACAACAGGGTTTTTTTTGTTTTTGTTTTTTTAAAAAGAATTTTTATACATTTTCTTTTATACAAGCACATTGGATAAATGCATTGAAAAAACAAAGAAACCAGTTCCGCGGTACACTTTACAAAAAAATACATTTCCCCTCCCTCCCCCCCCCCCCCCAAAGAGAAGCAAAAAAATGCGGAGGTCAAATATTGACCAATAATAACTTTTTGTTCCTTTTAGTCATTCAAAAAATTGGTCTAAAATCTATTAAAAAGTAAAAAGCAATATACAGCATAAAAAAATTGCTTTTTTTTTTATTTAGTCAGTTGATTTGGTTACCAAGGCCAGGGGCTGGGACTGTAGCAAGGCATGATGGGAATGCAGGGCGGCCTGGTGGAAGGTAGTGGGGCTCAGCATGGAAGGGGGCAGGGAGGTGAAGGGGATGGGCCTGGAGAGAAGGGGTGACGACTGACTGACTGGGGAGCCGAGGGACAGAGAAACACTGGGCTGGGTGGAGGAGGAGGAGGAGGAGGAGGAGGAAGAGGAAGCGGAGCTCGAGGGCTTGCCGGGGATAGGGAAGTGGTGCTGCGGCCGCCCCTCGGGTTTCGTTGTGAGCGACAGGGGCTGGGCCTGCTCCGAGTGAGTTGCGGCGGGGGCTGCCGGGGACGCCAGGGCCGCCGACGGGGTGGCGGGAGAGTCCAGCATGCTGCCGTGAGAGGAGGCTGGGCTGTCGCACATTTTCTCCGGCGGCAGGTACTGCACACACTGCTTCTTGTTTCGCGATGGGAAATTGTCTAGAAGGGAGAGGAAGAACAAGGTCACTCCCTGCTGCATGAGGCCTCGGCCCTGACCGTCCTGGCAGGCCTGTGTTTATGTTACCAGTCATTCACTCTCAGGAACCAAAGCACATTCCCATCCTTTTACCCGTGTTAGATGCTAAAGGAAACAAAAATAGTTGAAATTCAAAGACAGATATGTTCTCCGAGAAATAACTGAGACAGAAATGGTGTGTGTGGGGGTAATACTGTATCCATCTTGTATTTCTGGAGTCAAATCCATAGAAAAGAGAACAGATGAGTGAATGTTCAGGTGAAGGAATGTTGTTAATACATTAAGGAATTAAAGCTCTGAGGACAGTTGTAATCTGGATGCCATTTTTTTTATGAGTACTCTATTCGAACGTGGCTTACAACCAGCTCATATCACCATTCATAATCAGTATGGGCAGCAAGGGCTGTATACACGTTCCTGTGATGAACACACCATCAAGCCTCACAGCTTCCTGAACACTGTAAAATCTGCAGTGCCTTAACAGCCTTAACACTGTCTGAAGGAGAGACACTACTACAATTACACAGATGATTACTGACACTTCCTGTCCACCCTGGCCCAAACTGTCCCCAGTGGGGCAGACGCCCTGGTCCACCTGGGCCCGGCCCGTTCCCAGTGATGGTTGGCCAACTGTGTACCACAGCTTGCTAACAGTTCAAGCTAGAACCACAGATCTCTGGAGTATTTTATTCAGGTCTGAACTACAAGGTTCAATCTATATCCGCAGAAAACACTTTCACTGGTTCAGCCACTCAGAAACCTGGTAAGTACCATTTTAATTTCACATACATATAAGCAATTGCAAAAATACAGAAATATAATTTGCACCCAAAAGATATTTGGCCAGATTTGTTGTATAGTACTCTCACTGACTATTGTTTTCAATCACCATTTACTGCAAAATAAGGCTGGAAAGTGCAGCTATTATATCCAACTGTTATTTGGGCAGTTTTACTACAATAGAGCAGACATACCTGCCACAGCTAGCACTGAACCTCATATGCTGCTTGTGAAAAGAGAGACAGAGTTAGTAAATGTTAGAAAAGAAAGCAAGAAATAGATTTAAAATGTATATCTGCCTGTGGCAGTTGATGGAGCCCTATCAAAAATGGATAGAAGCCCTTTCATTCAACTAAACAGGATATGAAGCAAGGATTAGTTCT
This sequence comes from Lepisosteus platostomus, assembly GCF_059453375.1. NCBI lineage: Eukaryota > Metazoa > Chordata > Actinopteri > Semionotiformes > Lepisosteidae > Lepisosteus > Lepisosteus platostomus. The sequence continues at coordinate 7,039,966 of NC_142613.1, forward strand.
GACATCTGCAGATCCTACACATGCAAAGAGGAGATTAATGTTGAGGTTCTTAGGTAAAAAAGTTAAATGAATAAGTGAATTGGGACCTTATTGCAGCTTTCATCTATTTAAACGTTGCACTTAGAGCGCTAAAAAGCTGTCCACTTCTTTGACCTCAAGATAAACTCAGACTTCCTAAAACTATGTTAATGTGAAAACCCAAAGGTCGGTTGCCTTACGGATTGCATTCCATTAGTTTGCAGCTAAAACATTTCTGACAATGTTTGTCAGTTTCTGACAAAAAGGAGGAAATTCTGTATTCTGCTGAGTGACTACGTTTTAGGTTGGCATGATGATGAAGACAAAGCAATATGGTTTCACTTTCCATGAAGATAGATCTCTAGTAAAATGATGTTCTATTAACTGTTTACAATAATTTTAATCTTTTTTCCTAATAAAAGGTTGGCAATCACAGCCTGAGAGGAGAGGCTAGGATGGATATCCCCAGGTTCAATGAGAAGAGACCCTGCAGGCTCAGTGTTCTGCTACCACCAGGTGAAGGGAAGAAAGCATGCCTACCTTCTGCTGTTGTCTCTTGCTGTTTGGACTCTCTCTTCCTCTTTTTCCGCTTGCCCTGGTGAGAGAAACCACCCTATCAGACGACAAGCTGAAAAGAAATGTTTGCTACGGCTCAAAAGCCACTGTTTTCTCTCAGATGTTCAGGGGGTCAGAGGTTAGAAGTGTAGGACTGTGTTAGTACAACACAAGGAAATACTTCCATGACTATTTAAAGCAATGTTTATACTGCAACAGCTACAGTAAATTCTAGAGCTCTATACATGACTCAGAAAAACTGAGCTAGGTGTTTTCATTTCTCATTAGTGTATCTGACCGTGTTAACAGGAACATCAGGGGCAAAAACAACAGATGATCATATCTCAAACAGAACAAATAAAGCTTTTACACCAACAACTAAAGAATTCTGAAGCAGAAACGCCTTTCTTTATAAGGAAGCCCACAAAGTCATCGGATTAAGTGTAATGCAGCTGCTACCAAAATCTGACAGCTCTGTTGATAAAGGGTATTTGTGAAAACACATATGTTGAAATACCGGATTGTGTGGCATGGAGTGGTTCATAGAAAAAAAAGGAATAGGTTAAGGTTTATTCCATGCTAAAAGGAAAAAAGAGAGACAATGTTCAGGTGTGTGAAGAAGCCTCCACAGTTGAAACATTGCCTCTCTTTTCTTTCCTTTCAGCATGGAATAAAGCTTTACCTGCTCCTCTGCAGCCTATGCATGCTGACGCAGCTCCCCACTCAAATGTCATAGTAAAAAAAGGCTGTACTCACATAATTATCTCGTGCTGACCAACCAGGGTACAACTGTGAGTGGAGTTGTCTCTCTTTCCTTGCCAGTTCGTAGTACTTGGCCTGTTCTTCCCGTGACAGAGAATGCCACTGTAACACAAACACACAACGCTCAGGGTCTCTCTCCCTCTCCCCTGCTACCTATTCCCCAGGAGCCAGGTCCTGCTCCCTTTGGATCAGTGCTTGCTTGGAAATGCCTCTGAAAATCACTGATGTGTAAATCAGCTGAGCTGTGGGTGTCCAGGACTTTGCTGGGGGACTTCACATCTGTTGGGAGGACTAAACAGATCTTGCTATTTTTAAGAAAGGGGAGGTCAAATCAGGTGGACTTAAATCTTTCTTTCTGTGCCACAATGTCTCCTGTGGAACTGGACTTGAACGAGACAAGCCAACAACCACTGGCGATGAACTGTAATTCTCAAAAAGCTTCAATAGCCTGGCACATCTGAAATGACTTGGCAGTTTCACACTCTCGGATGAATAGGCCAGAGAGTGGGATAGTCACCCATTCGAAAACCAGTGTAAATAACTCTCATTTGGCAAATCCAAGGGCTATGAAAAGGTCAGACCTGAACTAGGAAGCTAGTTAAGGAAAGTCACAAAAAATAATGGGGCCCTGACTCCTGTATAACCATGAAGAGTTTTGGAATCAGGACAGATATGGGTGAACTCAAAACGGGCAGCTGTCTGTGTGCCAGGGCTTACCCTCCTGCCCAGGATCTGGTTGATGGCCGCGCTCTCCTTGAGGGTACATTCTGCCACCACCTTGGCCCTCATCTCCTTCATGTAGAGCATGAAGGCGTTCAGCGGTTTCTTGATGTGTGGCTTCTTGTCCTCCTCCTTCTTCACTGGCCCTGGGGACTTCCTGAGGGAGGCAGGGAGGAAGCCGGGTCAGACACAAGAGCCAAACCGAGTCCTTTACAGCATGTCGAACTGGACACCCTCAACACCAAGATTCATCATTTTCACCCCCCTTTTACAAAAACTGCAACTTTCTCCAAATGATGGAACCTATCTCGGAGTAACAAAAAATTAATCAAAACATTTTTTGAGGCAAATAATGCCCACTGTAATGGTAACAAGAGTTTTCACTTATCTAACAACTGTAACAAGACAATATTGTCTGCAGGGAAAAAAAAAAGTCTTACATTCGCTGTCCTTGGAAATAAAATCCATCTTCCAACGACCAGAATTCACTACCCCAAAAAACAAAGCTATTATGAATTTTGGGTAGGAGAAATTTTAAAAGTAGAAATCTAGAATTTGTAAGTTAACATGATAAGGATAAACTTTGATTTGGAAAAAAATCCTTTTTTAAGGTGCTGTTTCTTTTTCTGTACAAGCGGTATAAGGTTTATTTTTTAAATCAAGATGGCTCTGATCACCGCGTTAGCAGATAATTTTGTGTTACAATGTTATAACCATTTTTAACAGCACACATTCATTTTTCCACACTGTTCTTTGAGTAACTGTGTGCGTCTAAGTTCACGCTTGGCGAGAGGGGTCGGCAGCAGTGGCTTGTGGGTAACGGGTACTCACGAGTGCGCAGTGGGGCTGACGGTGCCGTGGTTGGGCTCCTGCTTGATGGCAGGGGAGACGATGGCAGGATGTGGGATGCCAGTCTGGTGCAGGCTGTGGGGGGGGTGGGGCACCATGTGTGGTGAGAAGCGACTGGAGACCAAACTGAGGAAGAGGAGAAGAACAGGGATTAAGAAACAGAAGCCAGTCTACACCTGGCCTTCAACATGAGACACTTGGATCTGCTCTGTAACTGGAACAGTCTTTTACAATTAGTGGCAATAATCTTGTTGGCACAGAATTTTATTGTTTAAGAGAGACACACAACAGCACTTTGGGACAGGGAAGATTGCAGCCTACAAAAACAACATTAACCTTGAAAATTCACTATTATGAACAAATGAAGGCAGATTCATTTTTTTCAGTATGAATGCAATGCCTTGATAGAAAACTGCATTCTCTTTGTGTGAGAATGTTCATACTCTTAAGAACATTAATTGTCAACACTATTGTAAATCTAATGTCTCTGTATGGGGAAAAAACAGAAAGCAAAACCGATCATACCCATCACAGAATACAAATCTGAAACATTACATTCACTTGGATAATGTTAAAAATGATTAAACAATACCTACGGCATGATGTTCTTAAATACATTTAACGTTTCGTCAGTTACAACATCAGTTGAAGTTTTTACACAACATTTGTCAAATACGTTTAGGACAGACTTTAAGAGAAAATTTCAAAAGTACTGTACTTCAGGAGGTACTGTATCCGACAACAGAGTACGAGCTCTCCAGAAATAAAGAACTCCAAAGTCTCTCCCAGTACTCAAAAATAATTTTAGTAAGCAAATCACTGCTACACTACCATCAAGATTCCATGGATTCTAAACCCCTGTCTGCATGGACATTACCTGAACAAATCCTGTGCTGGTCTCATCTTAATAGACAATCACACTTACTACACGCATAAAAATATTGTAAAACAGAACATCAATGCAGTAATATATAAGGTTTTTGTACTTCCTGCTGTTAATTCCTTTTGTGCCATTTATAGTTGTCTACCGTCCATGGGTTTGTCATGGTTGAAAGTTCTTTTAATTACGTAATTAAGGTGGTTTGGGCAGGAGACTAAATCCATTGGGGCTTTAAGATCCACACTGGCACTGCCTGTGATGCAGAATAACAAACCAGTCTGTATCCTTCCATCAGACAAAGTTTGCTGCTGAAAGTTTGTTTAGCTTTACGTTTTAGGATCTGCTTTAGAATCGATTTTAGGATCAAACACTATGCTGTCAGTTCCCGTTCGCACATGTTAATTTAATCCCCATAGCCGTTTTGAAACTTCGAACCCCTGTCTCCGAACACTAAAAAGGTTTCAGACTTTCACGGGGATCGGTCTCATTAAAATTAATTCAGCCACTCCTGAATGCTACCCACGCAGGCGAGGACATGAAAAAGATCGCATTCGCATCAGATTTCAACAGAAAAATGGTGTAATTACCAGTAATTAAGAGACTTTAAATGATTTGTTTTGAAGCAGCAAACAGGCTGACACTGATGCAACTCCACTGGGACTGTGGGATGGCTTTCTGCTGCGTCTGATCCAGTGAGTTTAACTTAGGAAATAGCATAGTGCCTCTACCACCACTCCAGCCTCCAGGCCTTCTTACTTGAAAGCAGTGGAGTTCTCAAAGACGTGTGTACAGTCTGTATGTGAATGCATGTGATTTTTTTTGTGCAAATCCTGACAAAGTAGCTCTAGCAAAGGAGGCCAGAGTCCCTCTCAACAGACTCGAACAGAGCTGGCCTGGTCTAGGACAACAATGCACATCATCTCATGCTTAACCAAAACTCTCATCTCTCACTCTCCTCTGTGCAAAGTGTAATAGGAGATGAACCAAAAATGATGCATACCATTTTGGAGTACTGTGTGTATAAGCGTGTAAGGGTACTTCACTTTTAAATTTTGTTTTATCCCTCGATAAATCAAGTGCATGTCGATTTTCATCTAAGATGTGCTTCCTCAACCTGTTGAGCGAGTGTCTCTTGACATCACATTGGCTGTTCCCTCCCAAAGAACCTCATCTGATTCCACAGCTCTAGAATCCAGCACAGCTCACCCTTGAACCGCAGAGAGGGCCAAGCCTGTTTTATTAGTGCCAACACCAGTTCATAAAGATAATGCTCAAGAATCAGATGCTTGTGGCTATTCATAGAGTATTCTGATATAGTGAGATTTGGCTTAACCCGCTAGACTGAGGGCCAGCCCCCAGGCCATAGGATGAAGAGGCTAGGAGTCTTAACTGCTGTGTAGAGTGAGGAGTTAACCAAGGGACAGCTGCCAAGGGTGAGATGGGTTAGAGGAGAGATGCATGAGATAAAATGTGAAAAGAGGTAATGGCGTATGATATAGCTCTAGAGAAATGACATCAGGAATGATTATGATTTAGAACAGCTGAAGAGAAAGTGGCTTGTTGTCTCATCCTTCCCAAACTCAGTTAAGATCTTCCAATTTCTATGGAACAATCAGCCCTAACATTAAGAATTATGCTGATTATAATACATTTACTAATATATGAGGTTTTGTAGCTCTCGCTGTTAATTCCTTTTGTGCCATTTATTATTCTCTACTGTGCATGGTTTTGTCATGGTTGCAAGTTTTGTTAATGTAATTAAGCAAAGTGTAGTTTGGGTGGTCTTTTAATTGCAAAATGTGGATCGTCCCCCCAAGCTCAATGGGATAACTACTAGGACTGGATTAGAGGAGAGAGAGAAAATCAGTGTAGGTTTTTCCAAGTTTTTATGCTCCTCAATTCCCTAAAATGAAGCCTCAAACAAAACCAAGTCCCTTTTAAAATATGCCTAATTAAATCTCCACAGCTTGGTGTAAGACGCACACTTTTTCTTTTAACTTGGCCTTTTTAACAGCGTAGAAGGCTCAGTTAGAGCGCACGTCTGTTTAGATGAAGTTCGATTCCACAGATCGATGGTGAAGTCTTTCATCTTCATCAAGAGGCACCTTCTCTCACCACTGAAGCCCAGACACCAAGGAAAGTAGTATTTCAAAGAACTCCAATCCAACTTTGTACCACTTATTCAGAGAGGGAATCTTTAAGGTTACTAAGGAACTTCACCATCACTAAAGAATACTGATAGTCTTTCAGCCTCCCTTTGAGACAATAAAACCCTCTTTGCATTCAGACTGAAACTGCATTTTCTTGTTATTGGAAATGTGCATGGCCACATAGTCTGACAGCAGAAAGTCTGCCTCTCATCCACGACTGTAAAAAAAGTATCTGTCCCATATTTACTTACATTTACTTACGTAGGTTGCTGAAAAAAACTGACCAAAGATTTTGCAACTAATTTCAGTACATATTTCGGATTCTCACACTGAAACCTGGAAACCTGGGGTTTATTTAGTAACTTACAAGATTTACAAAGCTTGACTTTTGGTAGCAGTTCAGCAGTCATTAGCATCACCATTACAAACATAAATGTAAAATACAAATAACCTTCCTCTGCAGAACATAGGTTGCATTTCCTTCCATTCATCAAGGTAACACCCACTAATAACACCATCCAGTGCAACTAAAAGTCCCATCTTGTCAAACAGTGACAAATCATACAATTATGTGAACTTTCACAAATGTATTTGACTCCACGTTTGGCTGCACATGTGACAATGGACTATAGGTGATTTAACAGTTACACATGTTTGGTGTGAAAACTGTCAAAGATGTCAAAAACAGGATACAGTGAAACAAATAAATGAGTAGTGCAATCACTACAGACCTACCCTGGACCCTCTCTCGTCCAAGAGACCCCTCATCTGTTTTTGCTTTTCTACCCCCGATTAAATGTATCAAACATCTACGAATTTGTCTTTATCAAAGAAGTAAGGAATTGGCAAAAACCCCTGATCTATTGGATGTAAATGAATGGCAAGGGTATGCAATTGAGCAGGATAGTCATTGGGATAGACGATTTACAAAGCCAAGCGGATGTGACTAGAACTTGGACAAACGAATGGTGTAGTGCTGAAAAGAGCACCAGGCGGTGGTGCAGGACCTAATCGGTACCGAAAGGTCTGGAAAATCATCAAACACGAAGGATCGGAAGGGAATTAGTCGCGACCAAAACCTGGGAGTGAAATAAGCAGGGGCTTGCTGTTGCCGGTTGTGTCCGTTTCAAAAGAATGTAAATAAATCTAAGGGAGGCCACCGCAGGACCGCCACTCCAGACATTCTCAATTCTACCAGACGAGTTTCCCAACGCTAGTCCAAAGATGACACTTCTAGTTCTATAACCTGTTTCACCTTGTCTCCTGTGTTTGGGTGATCACTGCACCTTCTTCCTTTAGCGTCGCATACTTCCACCTCATATGAACATAAAAACAGACAGGACCATTTGGCCTGTCTAGCCTGTTTGGAAGTTAATTGCTAACCGTTCCAACGATCCATCCAGCCATTTGTTGAAAGAAGCCAGGGTATTGGCTCCAACCACATGGCTGGGTAACTAGCTCCATGCTCTCTTAAATGTCTTTACATATTTGGTTCAACACACAAGCCGATATGTTTTAACACATATGTAATAAATCTGGTTCTGCCTTTTCTTGGAACTAATTCAATTAGAAGGGCTGGCAAGAAGGAGATGGTCAAGTGACTCACCTTGACATGGATGCGTTCATGGCCAGTGCAGGATAGGGGTGCCTGAACCCCCCTGGGGGTAAGGAGTACATGGGCTGACCCTGTCTGGCAAAGCATAGAACACAAGAGACATAGTGAGACCTTCGTTACAAACAGGGCAGTTTCTCTTATCCACCTCTTCTCAGCTGCAAGACTGTGTATGTTTAGACCATTAACATGGTACGGCTGTGCTTGGAGAAAATTACCGTTTCAAGCGATTCACATGATGCACATTTTTCTCAAACAGCATTTTTGTTTCCAAGATAAACGTCAAAGATAACTAAATCGATTCACTTTGCTTGGAACTGATTGTTCGCAGTGTAGAAGCAGGGTAAATCAATGAGTTTCTATGGAGAAAAAAAATGTTTCAATGTAGGCCATCAGCTTTTCACTTTTTATAACAAATGCAGAAAGCCAAATCCTTATACATGCCCTCACACAGACGGACACAAAGCCCTGTTTGCAAATTCGGTATTCCTCTGGCCTGATCCCTACCTCCCCTAGGATCCCTCAAGGTGCTGCCTGAAGCAAAAACAGGGCCAACTGTGCCCAGTGACAGGAGCCATCCCTCAGCCTGACCCCAGTCAATCAGGAAAGCACAAGTCAGCTGTTCGTCCTGGCACCCGTTCCTCAGATAAACACTGGCTACTTTACTCTGCTGAGATCCAGCTTCTTGGGACAAAGACCTGCACTTTTATTCCGAGTTCAGTTACTTACCTGGTTAGCTTATTGGCTTAACGTGATCTACCGCCACTGTTTGAACATGCCTGTAATACGCTTAAACTGGGGCTCTCCAGCGTCTGACTTCCATAGCTTAACCGGCAAGTCTATGACTTGACTATGACTTGACTATTATTATTATTATTATTATTATTCTGGACACTCCACTCAAAGCGCTTTACAGGTAATGGGGACTCCCCTCCACCACCACCAATGTGTAGCATCCACCTGGATGATGCGACGGCAGCCATAGTGCGCCAGAACGCTCACCACACATCAGCTATCAGTGGGGAGGAGAGCAGAGAGTAATGTAGCCAATTCATAGAGGGGGAGTATTAGGAGGCCATGATTGGTAAGGGCCAATTGGAAATTTGGCCAGGACACCGGGGTTACACCCCTACTCTTTTCGAGAAGCGCCCTGGGATTTTTAATGACCACAGAGAGTCAGGACCTCGGTTTTACGTCTCATCCGAAGGACGGCGCCTGTTTACAGTATAGTGTCCCCATCACTATACTGGGGCATTAGGACCCACATGGACCACAGGGTGAGCGCCCCCTGCTGGCCCCACTAACACCTCTTCCAGCAGCAACCTTAGTTTTTCCCAGGAGGTCTCCCATCCAGGTACTGACCAGGCTCACACCTGCTTAGCTTCAGTGGGTTGCCAGTTGTGAGTTGCAGGGTGATATGGCTGCTGGCACTATGATATGGCTGCTTGCGACTATGACGCAAGGCCTTCTTTAGGGACAAAAGCAATGGATAATGATTTTAAAGCTATTGACTGCAATAGCTTGATGGCACTCTTATTTGAGCTGCCTAATTAAAAAATAACAATCCGTCAAAATTCAACTCACACCGGCCCAGAAAATGGTCGCCTAGTCTCATAACTCTAGCCTGTACACAGAACTACCTTCGAGCTGAAAAATCTTTCAGTGGTTTTTCTTACAAAGGGAGATGATGCCTGATTAACACTGCACAGCTCTCAGCCCAAATGGAAAATGGCTGTCAATGCTGAAAGAGTTCCAAGAATGAAGAGTGTAACTGCAATGCAATCTCTGAGGGCCATCTGAAACTCTCTTATATTACCACAATATTTGTTTTTTCTATTCCTTTATATTCAGGCCAATCCAAAAACAAGAAATTCAACCCTAGTCCCTGGAGAAAAATGGATTTGACAAAATTAGCTTTTCTTCTCTTTATATCTATGGCCAAAGCAGAGGAGTTTTCTGGCATTAACAATTTTTTTTGTGTCTTATGAACCATTTGGAAATGAGGATGAAGATTCAGCTCTGCGTGTGTTCAGAGCCAACAGCAAATCACCGCAAATTTATATTGGGTTTACTTTTATAGTTGACTATTGTTAAATGACCTTTTATTCAATGCATTTGAAAGTTTATACCTTCCAATTCCATTCTGATATTCGGACATTCCACACTTTGTTTGATCATGCACAACCTGTTGTTTATAAAAGTACTTATTCCACCAAGAAAGTTTCCAAAATGACCGTTCATAATATAAGGACTCTGTGGCATACAGCACTGTTCAATTAATTTTGTTTTGGTCTTGAGAAATGTTTCACTCAGAATTAGAACTCTTACACGCACACAGTGAAAGGCGCCAGTGCAATGATAGAGGAAGAAATGTAAGAAGTCTTATCTAAGTCTTTAACATCAGCTATGCAAAGAATCCAAACAGGACCTACCCCTCTCAATCAACCCCGACCACTTCTGGACAAAACAGAAGATGATATAAGGAGGGTTACAAACAAGAGGAAGACATTCAGCCCAACTAACCCGTGTGGTCTCCAGCTATTTCTTGAATGAACCTTAAGTATCATTTTCAACCAAATGGCTGCGTAGCCTGTTCCATACTCCCACAACCCTTTGGGTAAAGGCATGCCTCCTTCCTATTCTCACTTTTAAATGCACTTCCATGTAGTTTCCACTTGTGCCCTCTGGTTCTACTATCTGCTACTGAGTGTATTAGTTCATGCATATCTGAATACTAGACTCCAAATGATTTGTACCGATCTATAACAAGTGGGCAGATCCCAGGTGGATGTGCGATGAAAAACAGTCAGATCAGCTAGTAAGTGGTGAGTCTGAAACTCAGTAAGCAGTTGGGTACTTGATTACTGCCAACAGGAAGAAGACCCTGTGTCCCGATCCGTCACATCCAAGGTCTCTGTGTGAAACTAATCCCCAGGCGGATCGTACGGATCTGCACAGTGTGTTACACACACCTGGAAAAAAGAACCTCCGTGCCTCCAGTACCCTGGGGACACTGTGAGCCACATGTTCACTGCCTGTACCGATTCCAAGGCAGAAGATCAGATTGTGCAGCAGGAAGTGTGTATAATTTGCTGGGCAGTCTGGCTTTTAAAACAATTCTGGTCAATTACACTAATACTTAAGTATTATACTGAAGAATCTGTTGCTCCAACCAGGGAAGACCACAGAAATGTAGTATGAAGAGAGAGTCTTTTCTCTCTTTATTTTTTGCAAAGTTCTGATCTTGCACTCACAAGCCCAGCATTAACTTCATTTAATTGTACACGCAAACTTGACAATGTGTGTTTCAGGTCTAACCGAATTATATAGGTGGAGAGCCAATTGTACTTTATAGATCAGTTCTACCTTGCCAGGGGTTGTTCATCACAGAACGTCAAATGCACAATAATTAAACATGTGCATTTCTGAGCCTTATTTATTAACAGTGCTCCAAGTTCTGAACCGGACACCAGTTATTCACTTCTCAAAATCCCATTGTTATATGTAGTGTGTCATAACACAAGGTGGAGTGCCCCATGAGTCATAAGGCTCTGGGAGGATCAAACCTCTAGACTGCTAGACACAGAAGATGAGAAACCTGGAACGGAGGTGAACTGACTCTAATAGGGATGTCATGCTGATTCGGTTGAATGTTCTCTGCTGCAGACAGAAGGTGATGAGCGTGTGACAGGCTTACATACGGAGAGCAGGGACTTACTGTGGGACCAGCCAGCCCAGCGGGTGGGGGATCTGTCCAACGGCACCAGGTGACAAAGGGTAGTAGGGTGAGAGTTCTGAGGGGTGGGGCGCTCGGGGGATTCCTAGAGAGAGAGAGAGGGCAAATAGAGCATAGTCCTCTAAACCCCAAAAGACTAGGATGAGTCTCGTGAAAGGGAAAACCACTGTCCACATTGTAACATTGTCTGTCCTGCACATTTTTCCTCTTCATTTGCTTAGCTTAGTGGCCCTTAGGAGTTTTCAAGTGCTAATGCATACTTTTTTACCATCAGGTAGACTTCAGAAGTTATTCTTTCTACATAGAGTATTAAGGACTAGCTCCCTGTGCACTTTTCCAAGAGATAAGATAAGATCACTTTATTGGCCATTTACAATTTCTTGCATAAGGAATTTGTCTTTTCGCATACCCCAGCTTGCTCTCCATGAGACACACAGGCAGGGAGAGAGAAGCTTGGGGTCAGATTGCAGGGTCAGCCATTTATACGGCGCCCCTGGAGCAGCTGGGGTTAAGGGCCTTGCTCAGGGGTCCAATGAAGTAGGATTCCTCTGCCGGCTATAGGATTTAAACCGGCAACCTTCCAGCCACAGATGCAGATCCTTAGCCACAGAGCCACCACTCCGCCCCCTTTTGTTTTTTGAGAGGTGACATTTAAAGAAAACCAGAATAAAGATAAATGTCTCAAATGTTCTTAACCTTTAAATTGTGCAATCCCTGCAGCGTCACACTGTAAATGACGGGAATTACACTGTGCCCCTTGAGTGTCAAATGCAGTTCCAGTAATGGTATGGGATTCGTTTCAATTTGAGCTTTGTTAAGTTTAAGGACTTTCTTTCACTGTGTATGAACTGAAACATTCCTCCCCATGCTCCAAACCCTTGAGTCTTCTCCACTGTCAGCTGCAGAATATCCAGGAAGTAATGAATATGGCAATGGTGGAATTTGAGATGGAAGTGTGGCACTGAGTTGATCAATCAGGGGGAAGACACCCGGAGGTCCCATGCAGTTTTTGACAGACCCACCTGTCTTTGGGTCGAGGATCTCTGGGGAGAGGTGTGAAGGAGGAGTCCCAGGGGAGAAGTGTTCATTGCTGTAGGTGATGAGGGGCGTCAGCGGGTGCACGTGGTGAGGGTGCTGAACCACTGGGACCTTGTTTGACTGCAAGAGGAGAAACAAACAACATGCAGAAAGATTTAAAGCCAGGTTTCAAAAACTAAAGGGTCTTCACCTACTGCAATCGGCTTCCAACCAGTGATTCTCCAGTACTGCGTTAACCCACATACGAACGGCTCTGCAACACAAGCCAAGCTTAGAACGGCACCAGCCGACGAGACACCGAGTCCAGCAGATTTTCCAAACTGCTTTGTCAAGGGCTTCGGAAGAGAAACGGCCAATAGTTCAAAATGGATCAAAATGAGTTCAGGCCTCACTGATTGTGCTGTGGAGGACTGGAGCAAGGAAAGGTTAAATCCAGACTGAAATAAGAAGAAAAATGTTTTAGCTGCTGACCTTCTCTGGGTGTGAGGGAGAGAGAGGGAGGTGGGAGGAAAACAAAGGACAGAGCAGGTGAGAAAGTGTACAATGAAGGGAGATCTGGGGGAGAGGTGTGTACAGCTGACAACTGCAAACCAATGGAGAGGATCTCAAAAGCAGTCACTGAGTGAAGGGGGAAGGTGATCCACGTTTAAGGATAATATAGGCTTCTGAAGTCCTATAGTACAACATCAACCATTAATATCTCAATGACAAGTCCTGAGCTCAGACCTGCATGATTTTATAATGCTGCTGGATTTTGTTATTGCCGTGGGACACAAACACAAAAATGGGAGCGCCAATTTCTGGGAAATGGGGTAGTAGTGGATTCCTTGGAAGCAGAGCGCTTCCGAGCGCTTAGGAGCAGACGTGCGTGAAAGAAAACATCTCTTAAAATCATGGTTCTTTCCATTAAAACAAATCTGGACTGTTGGCAGCAAACCCGTCAACAGTGTGCTGCAGTGTGCGCAGACACGCCCAAACCCTTGGACTGTTAAAGAGATTTTCTATAAAGAGAACCAAACAGGAGGTCCTAGTTATGTTTACCTGCTTCTAAATAAAAGGGGGTGGAGGGGCTTTAGCAAATAAGCTGAAACCGCAATTACTTAACAGTTACTTGTGGTAAACAACATAGACTGGTCTGCCACTTGCGTGTGTGAGGCAATTATGATGCAATCTGGAAAGGAACCAAGGAACACCGAAAGAAAACAGCCACTGCCAAGCCTGTTAATGGGCATGAACCACAGAAAGAACTGCATGTTAAACCCAGCAGAGGAAAACAGGGCCGAGAACTGGGGAGTCACAGAAATCTGACCCCCTCCCCCTTTTCTTTATGCAGCTGTATTTAATCTGTTTACGGGGCCTATTGAAAGCAGGAGATCTTACAATTCCAATCTGCCAAGCTCAAATCCATTTGTTTACAAAATCCCTGATTGAATGCAATCTGTATGACAGCGCCCTCACCTTCTCAGTTAAGCAGCAGTGCTCCTGCAAGGACCAATCTTTGCTTTTGCAAAACGCATAGAAAGTTGCAACACGTTCTAATCTGAAGTCAGTTTAAAAAAAAAGGAAGTAATTTGCCAAGATCAAAAAAGCCACTGCACGGTCTGCCCTACCAACTGCTCAGTGGAGCATTCCAAAGGGGAGGGATCACTCTCTAATATCTCTCATAGCAGCAGTTTACATCAAGAGATCCTGTCCCTTGGATTTAAACAGGCTGAAAGAAACAAGGGCCACAACGGCTCATGATGTCAACTGGACCGATTTCCTCGCTCCCCAGTCCAAACTTTGCCTTCATTCTAGATCTGCTAGTTTTTTTATAATCTTCTCTCAGTTACGTCTGTGCCGAACGTGTTCCTTTTCATAAAGCAATAAATTATTTCATACCGCTGACTGCTGCTTGCCCCAATTTGCAACCATTTTCGGAACACAAAGCCAAACGGGAGCTTGGAAGATAGTCTCCCAGTTCGAGAGCTGTAAGGAGGGCATGATTTACAAACAGGACACTAACAAATCCGGCAAAAGGTCCGACTGGGTAGATCACGTGGAAAGAGCATCTAATTGGGCGGGAGGTGGCGGTATCATTGAATCACGTGCCACGTTCTGTCCGGATTAGCTTGGTTCCTGTTTCATTGCTCAATGGTACGTTCTGCATCCAACTGTTCCTTTACTGTTACCTCTACCTCTACAGGAGCCACTATAGAACAACTGAAGTCTGTATGCACCTTGGAATGCCAGGCACTATTAAGCAAAAACTGAACTAATTGACCGACTAGGTGACACTTGCTCTTCAACCCTGTACCCTCTAGTGGAAAAAAAAAGATGTGAGCTCGACATGTACAAAACCACGAGGGGGGTTAAGCCTCCGAACAGGGGAGTCATTATTTGAGCAATTCTAGTTATTTTAATAGCCGCCGGCAGTGCCAAACGGCTCACGAAAGCCAAGCCCTTGCAGACATGTGCTTGCAGACCTGCGTATGATGATGATGATAATAACCAGCGCCTCTCTCTTCATGAGGCGGTGCTCAGCACTGCTGCGGTTCCCCCTGGCTGGCCTGGACTGCAGCCGCCGTGCTGAATGGGACGCTTGTTGAGTTGGGATGTCACATGGGAGAGGCAGGGGAGAATGGAGTCTTGTTCCTGCAAGCTAACCTTTTTTTAACTACTTCCTCCCTGGCGCTCGGCGTCTCCATTACCCACCGGCCTTTGGAACCAAACAATGTTTTTATTCAGCCAAGGAGAGCCCAACACTCCACGAGGCCTGCTTCGTTGTAAACTGATGCAAAATAGGGGCGACGTTTCAAATAAAGACGCGCAAACAGCTGGGTTCAAAAGAGAGACGAGAGAACAGAGCCTAGACACCGACTTACCCAAAAATGAAAAAAAAATGGAGCGTGCCCCTGAACGCTTGGAGGGTTAAAATAGAAACGCCAGCATACTCTGCTCTTTTGTGCTTCATCGGTGGCTTTGTTAAGGCAAAGAATATTCATCTGTGTCTACCCTATCACTCCAAGGTTTCCACCATCAGACCTGTGTGCCAGCACTTTTTGGGCAACACTTCAGTTAGAATTGGAAATTACACCCATCAATAATTAATTAACTTGGAATACATAATTTGAGTGTAAAAATCAGAGCTGATAAATTTGTAGCAAGCATTTTAAGTATGAAGAGAAGAGTAGGTTTTCAGATGGGTATTCACAGAGAGAACCTCACCGTACCAAAATGAGTGGCTCTGGCCACAAAAATCGAGCATAATAAAGATAAGGCACAGGAATATTTAGTAGCTTGGCCTGACAATTTTGGATGACGAAGTACAGAAAAAAAGATACCCGATTATGACAATAAGCTCAATTATTCTATTTTAAACATCACTATTAGCCCATTCCTACGTCCTATTTTTATTTATCTGATGAAGGGTATCGCATTATTAAACAGGAGCCAAGACTGGAATAAACCTCATTCCGTACAGAAAGGTACGTTATTAACAGACATTTCCATCAGACAAGAGAAAGATGAACGATTGAGGCTCAGTCATAAAGTCAGGCCTATGTCTGCAACCCATTTTGAAAAGGAGAGCTCAAGCAAAAACATGCAAATATTAACATTCTGTAAAATCAAAAACATTCACAAGCAGACGGTGCTTTAAGAAAATGGCGCATACCATCCATGTAGTCATAATTTCAAAATAATAAATAATTGACACTAACAAAGGAGCATGCATCCATCCAGAATGAGTTAAACACAAATATAACGGACACCTTTATGGAAAAAAGGAAAACAATTTTGTATAGAATGTTTTTGTTGGTAATAAAGCTGAACCAATGATAAAAAATGATAAAATTGTGGAATAAATGTTCTTAAATGATAGAGATGCTCGATTATCTATCATGGATGCAATTGCACACATAAAATAAGAACTTAATTTAAACCAGTCTTCATTTCTTATGAATTGAACCTGTAAGGACAGCAATGAGACCAAACCCAATCCACAGCTGAGCAATAACTCACATACAAGCATTTAACTACTTCACATCAAACATCCTTTTGTTGAAAACTTGATTTTGGATTTACAAGATCAGAGCACTCTAGGGAAACCAGGATAACATTAATATTAAAGAGTGACCATTTATTTGAGAGAAAAACTAAAAATCATTAAATGGGTTTTCAAAGCATGAAGGATGTACAATATTTTTTTTTTGTTCTAAGAAAAGTGGGAGTGTGATTATTGAATGAAGTCATAGAATATATCTAAAAATACTCTTTAGCTCAATTTGGGGATAGAAAAGGCATCAGCTTGCAAACTACAAGGTCTCCCACTAGGTGGCAGCACTGAGCTCTGCCTCGACAAAGGGGACTTTGCACTGGGAAAAGGTGCTGCTGTCGTACAGAATGGAATGTCTCAGTCACTCTATGCAGTCTGATTAGGGACCTCCTGCTTTCAAGAGGCCCAAGTGCAGTCCTTGGGATTTGAAAACCTAAACCAAGTTTCTGGAGTCACCCATGTACTGACACAGTAAAACTTGAAGACAAGGAATGTACCAGGGTTATGAACTTTCAGGAATGGCAATCTGGGTGGAATGGTTTTCAAAGAAATATAATGCAGGCCAGGAACGTAATTTCTATAATGCCACATCTGTCTCCCAGAACAGAAATAAAAGCTGAAGAAGCTAAAGGCTCATTTTTATAATAGTATTATTCTTTCTAACAATTTACAGATCAACATGACAGTCTTAGTTTAGTACTTCAGACTTCTCAGTCCAGTACTTTTCCCTTCTTTTTCATATTGCTGGCGTCGTTTAAAGCTGGCAATTTCCAGTGTCAGAAAACATTCAGATCGGTGTATAAAATCGGAGGGGAAAAAAGGGACAAAATAAATCATGAAAACACAGAAATAATGAAGAGGAAAAAGGGAAAGTGAAAGGCTACTTTCTGGTAGTCTCCTCCTTCTTAATTGTTTAAACAGGTGATAATCCCACCTGATCCCAGAGAGCCCCAGTCCATCAGGCTGTTCGGCCCGCACCATGTAACAATGTGGAAACTGAGAATTTAGACACACGAGATGAACAGATGATCGAAATCAAGCTGAGAGTCCAGGGTGGAATAAGGACCAGAAGACACAGCAGGACTCCAGGAGTGGAAACTCCTGGAGCTTTAAAAGAACACTATCTTTGAAAGAAGGCCATGAAGTGCTGAAATTCACAGTCACGAGAGTGCCTAGGTCTTCCTTACTGGTTGACAGCCAAATGCACTGAAACACATCACTGAACCCAAGGCAATGTGTTAGTACTGTGGTAATATGAACCAAGGACATTTAGGTAGGTGGTAGAAACAAAATTGCTTGATTGCCTGATAGGTTTAAACTGTAACACCTGTGACATGAAATGAACCAATGTGCTTTTCCTTAACTTCCTGCATTCAGGATTCAAGATTAAACATGTGCAGTGGCTGCGCTGTGTAACATTCATTGCACCGTATGGATGAGGATTGAGTGGTGGAGAACATCAGCATGAGAGCACACGTCAGCTGCGGACTCAGCCGTCCTGCTGCTGAACTGAGTCCAAGGAGTGCAAGCAGACAAGGAATCAGGGTACCCCGGGACAGAACAGGTTCTGAGCAGTTTCCCAAAAAGCTCATGTAAGGTTCGCGACAGCACTGATGAGACCCACGGGAAAGAAACTGGGAATGATGCGGGGATCTGGCTGGGCATTTGAACTGCTATAAAGGCGATGTGTATACTCCAATTCACATGCCTTCATGCACACTGATGTCGCGCACAGTGCATGTTTAAGGAACGCAAGCCCTGAATACGCCATTCGAGACATACAGCACGTGTCTTTATCAGATGACTCTCAAAATGTAAAGAACTTTCATCCTGAATAAAGGAAGGCATAAAAACTCAAACATGCTGCATTGCCTTAATGAATTGGACAAAATTTGGGCGATCAACCTCCAGGATACAGGAAAACAAATATTTCGAAACCCCTGTGTGACAATTAAGATCGATCGCAGTTCCGATCTCCTTAATTGGCAGATGTTTAATGCAGTAATATCAAAAAGCATGTTCACAGAAGCTGCACTAGCTTTTGTAATGCCTTTTCAGATCCATATAATTGTACATATAATCAAAACAATGAAATAATATATACAACAAAACAGAGAAACTTTGTTTGGAATTTATATGGCTCAGTGAGTCAGTTTATCAAATCTTGCCAATTGCTCCAGTTACTTATCTGATTGCAATGTAAAAAAAAAAGAAAAACTGAGGGACAATAATTGTATTCAGAAGATGGGTTCTTTCTGTCAGTTATAAGAAAAAGGGTAAAAAACAGTCCAAACTCTTTGGCGTTTTAGGTAACAGTGACTGTAGTTAGAGGAAAATAACACTGTGACATACTGCGTAAGTACTGAACTTTTTAAGAAGGTCCAGGCTGAGGTGTTTGCACAATGGCAAGCTGTTAAACTTGGAAGGAAGCCAAAGAAAGCAAGATTTTTTTGGCCAGCACGGGTGGAGAGGTGGATTTCATTCAAGTAAGCATGTTTTTGGATTCTGCACATCTGAGTTGAATTACTATGCAAACAGTTTACGGGCAAAGAATTAATGACAAAATGAACAATCCTTACAGCACTGTTTCTCGTCCGGGGGTGCCCTAGTGCTGGCGGGGAGGGGGACAAGTTAGGATCTGATTGGAGAAAGAACTCAGCATTGCTCAACTCTCCCCCCCTCCCCAGAAAAATGGCATCTGTGGTATGCATGCCGAAGAAAACCGAGCCTTGTTTGTCAATCCCAACAGGAACTGGATTTCGAAGTGATGTGCTTCCTGCAAGCCGGTTAGTTTTTTTCCCCACTCAAGTTTTTACAGGGCAGATTCATCAGCTTCATGTCTGGGACAAGGGCTTCCTGTACTGTAGCAGCACATTCAGTAGGTAATGCCTATGATAACAACCAGACATGTCACATCTAATGCAAGACAGACATTTCCACTAAGTTTTGAGAAGGAATTTAAAATTTCCTTAGGTGTAAACAAAACAGGGCAGCACATGTTTCTTAAATTAATATATGGTGTCTGCAAATAAGTGTTGAGCTATTTACATCATACTTTTTATTCTGTATTTAACAGACTTCATGGCAGTTGTGCTCAAACTGATCTTCCCTTTTTGTGTGTTTCAGATCCAAACCATAGGGGAAGGCTCTTAATTTAAGCCTTGTGAACATTGCATTTCTCAGTGCATTTCTGTTAGTGCCAGCTCTCTGACACCTCACCTGAAAATGTGTTTTCTCTGAAAACTAACACTTCACAGTGAACTGCAGACTGCTCTATGTTAAGATTTTTTCCTCTCAGTTTCCCATTTCAGACAAAAATACATTTAAGCTCATCTAACCAAATGACTATATCTTTTTTTTTTCCACAAAAACAAACCCTTCTCTCTCTTCACTTAACCAGTGAAACACTTCAAATTTACTCGTTGTGTGTGCGCACTGATATCTTCATACCTCAGATTCTGGAGGGAATGTTTCTGCTTCCATTTGGATAATTGCAGGGGGATAGTTTAAAAAAAAGCTTCAAATGATATGCAAAATGTTTTGCAATTTGCCCTAAACTATTGCTTTAAAAGCAACTTCTCCTTTTAGCAAACAATAGAAGACTACAAAATACCATTAAATATAGGATATTTAGCTATCGCCATTTTCTTTGATAAACAAATGTAGCGCTTCCCAAATAATTGATTTAGACTCTACCCATAACAAAGCTCTAAAACCCAGCCATGACCTCACCATGTTCTACAGTCAGAAATTACAATGATCTAACCTAAAGATAATTCATGAACATTTTCCCTCGATAATGAATACATTATCTAATCATTGCTAAAACATTGCTGAGGTTTTTGAGGTCAAATATTCACAACATGACTCAAGTCATAATCAGCAGTGCTCTGCAGTGTTCCTTTTTAATGATTAACACTGAGCAGGGGAAGGTGCTTAGACACCTGCGAGTGCCTTGGGAGGCCTCTGTGCCTTTGCTTGGGATAAATAATCGTTTACAGCAACAGATTAATGCCTTCACAAATCAGAACAGCATGGCGTTTATTTGCATCGGATCTATCATTTCCTTTTTCCTGGCCAGATCATTAAGAGATTTTGATTTACAACAGTTATCTAGGAAAAAAGGCTTGCTGGCTCAGCTACTTGGTCATTCGCAACGCGTGTCATCTGTGTGGTTGCTAAACAAAATCAAGCACCAGGGTTCACAAACCTGCGAGGCAATGTTGTATAAACAAGTGAGCGAGGAGGTTAAATGGCAGGAACATGCATTCATGCAATAAGCGTGTGCGTTCACAGTAACTCATCCAACATGCTGCAGACGAACTAGTGACCATTTCCAAGATATTTAACCAGTTAAGTAACTTGTCTTATTTTTCCTTGCGGTCCTTTATGACCCCTGTCCAAAAACACGCAATTGCACTTTCAAAGGTCACCCTCAGCTCCCCATGAAATAACACCAACCCAAACCGGCTACTGCCCGGTTTCCGGTCACTGTCCACCAACCTCTTATACAGCCACAGAGGGGCTAAGCAAGTCTGAAGACGCAGGACTCTCAGCATGAGCCACTGCAGGTCCTAGGGCTCTGTTTGTGGGAGTCTGGAACAAGCTACCCAGCCATGCTCTTTCAAGTAAAGCTTGGATGAGATTCTCGGATCATTCAGCTACCAAATAACAAAAAGGCTAAATGGTACAAAACAGCCTCCTTGTCTGTAACCGTTATGTCTGTACAGAGTGAAATACACCCTTGTAAGACTTCACTTTTTTCTGGACAATGAGCTGATGCTTAAGCCACAACTAGAGACCCACATCAAAATGCCGCCTGCTTGTGTACTACGGGTCATTTAGAACTCAGACTTTGTTACAGGTGTGTAAAAAAACTAATTTTCGGATGAAGTCGATTCAAAAGTGTTTAGAACAAAATAGTAAATATCAGTATACTGTAGAGTGCTAGACTGATTCCTTTTCATTCCATTTGTGTGTTTATTGAAAATTCAAATACAAAAATAAGGTTGCAGTGCGCTCCCAACGCAACCTAACTGAATCAAAACAACCAAATACATTTTCTGAACGCATCCAAACTGAAAAATCCCAACATGCAAATAACCAAAATTCATTCTTCAAGAAGTACACCGGCCTGAACACAATGTGTGCTTTTAAATCCTTTGATCACTAACTGTAGCAGTAGAGAAAAATGCACTTTCATACAGACTCTCCACTCATGCTTTTAAGAAGTATATCTTATAATTTAAGATATCATATTATTTCTGCTATCACCAAGGAGAACACCGAGATAATTTCTGAATTACCCCTCTATTGTACAGTGTAATTTACAGATAAATTAATCTAGATTTATCTGGGGATCTTTGTACAATCCATCCGTTATATACAACAGATGTGCATAAGAATGAAAGAAACGGAAAGTCATAATGCGTACATAATGCATAAACTTTTCATAATGCGTGAAATAATTAAAGATAAGGTCACAACCCTAAGATGCCCCCGCAACTGTTTTTTTTTAACCACAGCTGCTTGGATGTAGGCATGACAAGACATGACAGCAGCAGATCTGCACATAAAGATGCAAAGGGCCAAAAAATCGAATTAAAAAAAAAAATCAGACTCTGCCCTTTTTCTCACTCGTGCTAAAAATACTCCACGTGATGTCACCCTAAAAAAACTCCCGAGCAGGAGAAAGAAGTGTGGGTTGCCAAGACCACAGTTTATTGGTTGAGGAGAATAACCTGGCAGGCGGCAGTGAAATCCTGTAGTCACGCTCATTTATTCTGGCCGGTTTCCCAAGATGCAATGTCGCACCCCCCAACTCTCACACCCACAGGCCCCTCCTGACTACAGCTGAGACAACTCAGATGGGACCCCTTTTGCTTAATCCGAACGCATCACTGTAGCTGATGTCACTCGGAATACCTATTCTATAGATGAGAGTTCTGTAACTTGGTGAGGAATTCTCCCATCGCACTCTAACTCAATCTGACAGGCAGAACGGTGTGCCTGATCTAGGGTGATCTGTATGGGTCAAGAACCCCGGGAGCCTGCAGAGGAAGTATAAAGGATAAGGCAGATTCTGTTCACATATTTCCTAAGGCACTTCTTTTATTTGGCATGTACAGACGCAGAGTACTTCCTGTCAGTGTGCTGACAACCTCATCGACATGGAGGGTCCTAGCACTGTTTTTCCCCCCCAAATCAAATGCTTCAGCTTCAGGGTGCGAATGTTCTCTAAAGCAATGCTCCAAATTGGGATCAAACCGCCTAGACAGGGATGAATGGACCCTAGAAGACACTGTGACCCTCCAGGACTCAGTTGGCTGCCTGGGGTTAGTGCAGCAGACAGCTCCCAGTTACGAAGCAGGCTAATCAATCAATGCAATGAAAACAAGCATTCTTCAACTCTCCGAGTTGAGTGACAAACAATGTGTAGCTCCCAAACTGAATGGATAAAGATGGGGGTGGCATATTTCCCCATGATACACCTCTCACAGAAAAACAGACTGTAAAAAGGACAGAAAAACGGCTTGAGCATTTGTATTTTTGTTTTCAAAACCTGATTTAGTCAACTGGGTTTGTTAATCAATTAACAAGTACAGCAAACTGATTTTTACAAGTAACTCAATCCACAAGAAGGAACCTGTCCAGTTTACCTTTTTAACATAATGCAGTCTGATCATGCTTACTATGTCTATTGCTTATGAAAGAAAACTCTCTGATTACAGAATCACAAATCGTGCTTGGGCAACCTGAAGAAGCATTGGCTCTAAAATACAAAAACCGGTTAAAATGGTCCCAATTTAGACTGTGGCGCAAATATCACAGAATTGATTTACACAGATCCAAGACACTTTACTAAAAAATGGCCTCCAGCTCTACAAATACTGCATGATTTTTTTAAGTAGCTCCCCTAGAAAAACCTCTCCCAAATCTGCCGGTTCACACGGGAACCGCCACTATTGTGGCCTGCAAAGAAAAAAAAAATTGGTTGATAAAACTCAAAGTCCAAGTGTGCTAACGGGGGTCAAATGATCCAGCCTGAAGTTTGTGTCTGGCCTGTTCTGAGGGTGTTTGGAAAAACACTGCAAAGCTCGAGAAAGACATACAGGACAGATGGTAGCAGCGGACTCTCTGTGAAACTGCACTGCTTACTGATGGACTGACGAGAGAATCCCGCTCGCTCACTCTCCCACAATGCATCACCTGCCCCCACTCTGGCTTTGATGTATTATTCACGGAGCGGCAGCACCTAGGCTGCAGTTTTGAAACGAGGGGGCTGACAGCACCGACCCCCCCAACCCAGTCCTCCAAGCAGTGCCAGCAGAATGCTAAACAAACCTGTCTCCTGAATAATTGAGCAGCTCGGACTGTGCCGGCTTCTACAATTAGCATACAGGCCTTCTGGATCCAATCTGCACAGAGACAGGACAGCCTTTCCTAGACTTTTGACAGCCTGTCCCATTTTCACAAACTACAAATAAAAATAACCTCGAGAACACGGCCACTTCATAAGGGCCACGGACGTCTTGAGTGAGAAGCGATCTGGAAAACACAGCTCCGCTACCTGCCTTTTTCAAATGGCTTGTTTGATAGTCAGGTTAATTCACCTAAGAGCATGCTAAACCCTTATCTACAGAGAATCACTATACTACCAAGAGAAGGTATTTACCAATTCATTTTATACTGCCTTTCCAAAAGCTTTCCACACTAAGCAACCAGCCTAAAAAATAGGTGTTGAATTAAGAATAATGATCTCAATAAAAGATTTGTACAGTTCTGCTAGTGACCCCATGTTTACAATCATTTTAATTAACAGGGGTGGAAAAAGACCCAGGATCAGTCCCTAGTAAAATACAATTTTTATACTGTTTTTCACGGCAAATATTTACTGTAGCTGTGCAATCAGAGCATTAATAGAAGCAACTGAAAAAGTATTATAGTATTACATATTGTGATGTGTAATGAATCCAGATTATTAGAGGGGTATGTAAGAACAGCAGCTGTTCCATTCAGAAGTCCACCTCCCGCAGTTTGAAACATGGGGCACATCCTACCACTGAGCCCCCCCAAAACTGTAATCCATGTGCCACAGTGACTCACTCCCCCCAGTCTCACAGCTCTAATTACTGGAGCAGGGCTGGAAATGGGGGTTGTGTTCAGCCCCTGTATGTGCTCAGCCAGACCAGGCCTCTTGTTTTCTCTATAAATTCCACAGTCTCTGCAGGGAAGCGCCGGGAGGGAGGTGGGTAATTAGAAAATCAGACGGGTGGCAGGCAGGGGAACTTGGCCTGTCCCAGCCATCTCAGATTACTGATCGCACTCTGGCCTGACACAATGCTGCACAGATCAGAACCCCATTCCCAGCCTGGTTACCCTTCTGGGGGTGCATGAGGATTTAAGAGGCTTTCAGTCACTCCTACCTCGACACAATGCCTGCTTTAGCGGTGTGTACCTGCCATGCCCAACACTCTTTCTGTCACATGACAGATTCTTGGGAAATGAGATGGATTTTAGTCTAGCTGAGATGTGATACACTTATAAAGTGCTTTTTAGGTCAAGGGGACTCCTCCCCATCACCACCAATGTGCAGCCCCACCTGGATGATGCATCAGCAGCCAAAGTGCGCCAGTACGCTCATCACACACCAGCTATCAGTGAGGAAGAGAACAGAGTGATAAAGCCAATTTATAGATGGGGATTGTTAAAAGGCAACGAAAGGTCTTCTAATATGGGATTTTTAATGACCATGGAGAGACAGGACCTATTTTACATCTCATCTGAAGGACAGTGCCATTTTTACATTATAGTGTCCTCGTCACTATACTGTGGCATTAGGACCCACACAGACCGCAGGGTGAGCGCCCCCTACTGGCCCCACTAACACCTCTTCCAGCAGCAACCTTAGCTTTCCCAGGAGGTCTCCCAACCAGGTACTGTCCAGGCTCACACCTGCTGAGCTTCAGTGGGTTGAAAATTGTGAGTTGCAGGGTGATAAGCAACCTTGGGTCATCCAGTCTACAGGTAAGAGGACTCTGACTTTTCCCAATACGTTTACTCAATTGAACCTCAATTGCTTTATTCACCTTGGTGCTGTTCAGGTTTTGGTCAGTCCCGGTGAAGAAAAGACTAAAGAAACAAACACTCGAATAGCCAAGGCTGCTTAACTCGGGTCTACCTAGATGTTACATCAAGGAGAAATCTTGTACTCAGGCCTGGTGCCCTGCTGTCTCAATATCGGCCTCAGCCAATTTCATTTCCAACACTCCTCCCCGCCCTTCTCCCAAAACCTCAAGCGAGTCCAGAAATATGTCTCTTTTACCCTTTCCTCATGTGTGTGGACCAGTGATGGAAAACAGCCTCCCCTGTTCTCTTAATAGGAAGGTAAGCGATACGAACAGCGCATCCCCTCAGCGGAGACAAGCCAGGCAAAGGTTAAGCAAATCAAGAAAGTCTTCAATGGCCCATTCATTCCCCCTAATTCAATTGCAGTTACCCAGCTCCTTCCAAATTCGCTGTTCTTCCATATTGCGGGTGCATGTCTTTCATAATGGTGTGTATTAAGAAAATACAATAAAAAACAGCTTGCCAGCCTAATTTCGTAAGAGACTTGAGGACTTGTTTGCAGAGAGAAATGCAGTGTGGAGGGGAGGCGGGTCAGAGAGAGGTCAGCACTTATTGGAAGAAAATGTATTTGAAAGCAGAGGATGGGGTAGCTCATGGAACTGCTTTGGAATCCCAGAGGAAAACATTTTGTGCCACTAAAAACAACATGCTGGTCTAGACTATCCTTTGGCACTCTTTACTTGATCAACAGCGTTAATAAATATACAAATCAGGTCCACTTATATCAACTATGCAAATCATTGTCAAGCACCATTTATCACAACTGTGAGTTGAGTAACAAAAGGTGTGTAAATACCTATACTTGCAACAGACAGTTTTGCAACTGGAAATTGACAGAGTTCCCTCCTCATGGCAGCAAAGTCCAAACTTATTCCTGCTCTGCAGTCAGGAGTGATGAAGTAGTGTGACCATAAGATTAATAAGAACATCTACAACGAACAATTTTTAGGCAATTCCTTGTGTGCATTTGATCATATTTTAACAAAAGCATACTTTTCAGTGCAGTGATTTCAAATGACCCCAAGTAAAGGTACACAAACTTTACATTTCAGTGGTGAAGTTATCTTGGTGAAGACGGTATTTGGTTGCATTTTGCGTTGTGGGAATAACTCAGTGGTGTGCAGACTTCATGCAGTTTACCAGACTCCTTGTGTAATTATTGAGATGCCTTGCCAAGCCACTGCTGCAGCCACTTTGAGTTCTTGCCTATTCTGGGACCATTCCGACTTCAATTTGTTCTACAGCATGTAAACAGCTTGCTCAATTGGATTTAATTCTGGAGATTGGCTTGGCCGGTCTCAAGATTTTCCACTTTGTTTCTCCTGGTGAACTGCCTGGTTGCACTGGCTGTTTGGTGGAGCATGACAAGCATGGAAGCATTTCTTTGCACATAAGCAGACAAATGGTTTCTGGAAACTACAGGATGCTTCTGCTGCCGCCATCATTAGTTACATCACCAACACATCAAGTGAGGCAGCCTCCAAGGCCTGTATACCAGGGCCATGACATGACCCTCACCGGTCATCCCAGAGGTGATAGTGCTCTTTGGAGCATCCACAGTTGTTTTATTTACCACAACTTAACCCTAACATTACAGTGGCAAAGGTTTATCTTGAGATAAGCTGTCCACTATATTTTCTACTAAAACTCTCCTGGCTCATCTTTTTAGTTCTGAGCAACATCTAAATCTGGCTCTTCTGTGCTTGGGGCTAATGAGAGGTTCACCTCTTGCAGTGTAGCTAACTGTGGATTTTGATACCATCATCCTTACACTTGTTGGTCATGTCAGTGACAGTTGGTTTGTGATTTTCCTTGACAGCTCTGATGAATTTGCAAGGGTTTTTCTGGCTGGTAAATATACCTTTGGCTTCTTTCTTCAGAATATTCCATATTAGTTGAGTTCCAAACCTGTTGACCCAATTACTGCACTGTGGTCCTTTCTGTTTTCTTTCATGGAAATGTATTTGGTTTTCCTTCTGATTTTTGACTACAGACTGCAAAAACTGAAGTCAAAACTAGACAGGTTGATGGGATATTCAGAGCTCACTTAAGAGCAATTGTCCATATAATTTTCTCCTTTAAAACAAAATCAGTTTAATACCAGTAATTTGTTTGATTGACCCAGGAGTGGACAGATGATTAAAAATAAAACACTTAGGAGTTAAAATGATCATGTTTTAAGCATTCATAGTAAATTAATAATCCTTAGCCAACTGATCCTTCTCTATCCTTCATGACACTGAACCAATTATTTCCTCTCTGCTTGTAGAATCTTCAAACTGATCCGGCACTTGGACAAACACCTTAACTGGTTAAACTCAGGCTGCACCTATACAGAGATCAGAGACCATCAGAGAGTGCCTGATCTTCTGGAAGATAGAGCTGTGAGCTGAAATTTTGAGTGAGAGGGTTAAGAGACGGGAAAATCAAAATACTGCAGCTGGAATGATGTAAGACAGGACTCCTGATTAATTGAGATGAGTTTGAAGCTTTAATCCATCCCAATCCATCCAGCTGGGGCTACATATTGGTGGTGGTGGCAGGGAGTCCCTGTTACCTGTAAAGCACTTTGAGTGGAGGGTCCAGAAAAGCACTATTTAAGTGTAAGCAATTATTATTATTAAATGACTCAAAAATGATTTTCAGAAAAAAAGAGAGGTTCTGGTTTCAGTGATAATATCAGGGTCCTTAGTAACTTTCATTGTTAATTTTCATATTCACTAATAGGCACTACAGAGCTTCCCTTCATGATACATGAGTTCTGATTTATTGGATTTCTAGATTTTATACATTGCAGAAAATTAGGTTTGCTTGGGAATCTGGATTTACAGTTTTAAAATTGCTGATTGTTAGTTTGCAATTTTTTAATTGAATTTTTCGTCTGAGTTTTGCATTACAGAAAGAAAACATTCAATGAATTATAAAACAAACTGCAACATGCAGAAAGTGGACAAGAAAAGCCACTAATGCTATAAAGGCTTGCCTGTGGTTAGTCTCCTATTCTTTTATGAAAATTAAGTTTTCCGGAATGATTTAATAAAATCAACTAGGCCTGGTTATCACTCCCCCTAACAGACACACTTTAACAGTTAAAACCTTTGAGAATGATTGGGGAGCTTGTCATATTCAATTCAAGTTTTACTGGGTATAGCACCCTTTACCACAGACTGTCATGGAGTACTTTCACCAGTCAAGTCAAAGGACTTCCGTCAGTCCTTTTTGCTGAAAAGGCAAATGAGGCAAAGAAACAGAACAGCAGGAGCCCACAAGAGCAGATGGAGAATGATATACTCACTAAGTGTCCTGGGGTAGGAGATCGGGAGTCTTTAAGGCCCGCTGTGCCCGGAACATCAAGGAGGGGCCATTTCATTTGCAGGTACTGTGGGATGAGGAATGGAATGAACAACTCAAAAAAACAGTGAAAGAAAGCAGCAAAAAGCAAACATAAAACGTGAAAATGACAACTCCAGCATTGTACAGAATGTACTGGCTCGCTGTGAAGCCAGCAGGGGGTTCTCAAAATTCTGCTTCTTACTTTTAAGGCCTTAAGTGATCTTAATCGCCAATTATCTGCAGGATTTACTGCACAAGTACATCCTTGTTCGCAGTTTAAGATCTACTAATGCCAGGCTTCTTACACCAACGAAAACAAGGCCTCGTTCTGCGGGGGACAACTTTCTGCAGTGCTGCCTCATGACGCTGCACACAACCATCAGAGAAGACCGAGATTTTCAAATCTCATTTATAACAACCCCAATAATTTTATCTTTTGGATCTGTGCTAACAGTGTTTATAATTTAACTGCAATACACTGCAATTTCCTTTGTCTTGTACGATGCTTCAACTTAAACAAAAGCGCATTGGAATTTAGCCATTTTAGGCTAAAGAATCCAAATTTAATTTCTGCGTTTGCCGATTCTTCTTCAGCACTGAAGAAAAGAGCAAGATCTAAGCAGAGGCCGATTTCATGCAGCAACACATAGAGCAAAATTAACATTATGACTGCGGAGTCTTCATCAGGTCCGCTCCCCTGCCGACGCAGCTCCCCTCTCAGGTGTTACTTAGCAACTCCTTTAAGGGACAAGTACTCTACTTTGTTTTTCTTTTCAATACAGCATTCTTTTTTGCACTGTAAAGCTCCTTACAAGGCAAAAATCAGAAGTAAATTCTATCTATTAAGAGTCCGATGGCGTGTGTGCAGGTCAGAAGCAAACAGCGACTCCACTAAAGAAATTGCACTGAAAGGAGCTCGCGAAGGTCAGTTTTGATTTCCCACTCCGTTAAAATAACACAACAACTGCCAGGAAATAGGACCAAACAGCACCAACTGAATACAAACTGAATGACAGCCTAATCCACTCAACAGCAGGGAAAACAAAGCATCCTGGGGCAGTACAGCCTGCCCGGCATGCTACGTCAGACTGGGGGTGTCTACTGAACGCAAGCAAACGGCTAGATCTCAAGCCTTTTCTTGACGATGGCTGTTCTGAGCTTGGGACAGGGCAGAGATTACAAGTCACCAAATCAGGTTACATATGCAAAGAAATGAGCCAATGTAAAGTGGTTGATGAATCAGAAATATTCTACAGGAGCGAACTCAACTTGGCAACAGACCAGCATTCTACAGGCTGATCTGAACCAGCACGTTAAGAAACTGAGAGTTTTTCTTCCTATCTTGCTCCTGTCTCCATGCCAGCCAAGCACATCGCTCCAACCGGCCTTGGCTACTTTGCACAGAGTTTGCAGATTCTCACACAGAAGACAGCATCCACATGCAGTGAGCATTTAACCTAAACATGGCGCCTAGCCCAAATATTGATTGAAAACGAACACGGAAGGATTTGTCTTTTAAGAAGCGGATATGATTTTTAACCAAACCACTACCGATTTCAAAGTTGTTGTTTCCCCACATTTTAAAGGTGGTGGTGGGAGGGGGGATATTTGATGCTAACCAACAGTAAGGGTTGTACAGGAAAGGAAAATAAGGGGGGCAGACCAAAAGCCAAGAGGGGGGGAGGGGGAGAGTTCTCAAACCAATATCTCAGCATGCAATACTTCTACAATAAAATTTTATGTCGGGAGGGAAAAAAAAGCAGATACGCAATAGAGAGGCATTTTTGCTATGAACAACTGCTAAAGCTTTGACTTTAAAAACGCCTCCCCAAACAGCCCCAGCCACCTGTAAAGGAATGTTATGGAATCTCTGAGAGGGCCAGGGAATAGCTGTCAGTGAGGAATGAGCCTTTGGGAGAGTGGGAATGGTGTGTGAATTCTCCGGAATAGTGGGGACTGTGAAATCAGGGATTGTCAGGGAATGTGGCAATGGGGGAGCACAGCTGTGTGATCCCATCGCAAAGACGGGGATGAGTGTGTGTGTGTGTTGAGGGGGGAGGAGGTAACAGCTGGAAGGAAGTCTCAACAAGCTCTGGGAGGAAGAGAAGGAGAAGGAGAAGTGGGTGGGGGAGGGCTGCTTAAACCAATGGTACCCTGGTGAATTAGTGTGGCCTTTTGACCTAAAACAAACAAATCTGCTTTCTTCAAAACTTTTTTTTTTAGCATAGAAGCTACTTCCATGGCCATTTCAATGGTGTTTTTTTTTCCCCCAAATTTGTCATTCTCTGGAGTTTTTAACCATTAGGTCATTATTCTTAGCTTCCGCCTGCTCAAAATCACAGAGCAGGGTTCTTGTTGCGCAGTGCTGTTTTTTTTTATCTGTGACACCCATTGCTGGGAGTTGGCCGTCTGCTTGGCATTATCAGCTTAACCTGCCATGTGATAGGTAATCACTGGAAAAACTTGTACAGCACTAAAATGCGGAAAAAAAATATAAAAAAGTTATAAACATATATACAATGCACAATGAAAGA
The DNA here is from genome assembly GCF_059453375.1 of Lepisosteus platostomus. Lineage (NCBI taxonomy): Eukaryota > Metazoa > Chordata > Actinopteri > Semionotiformes > Lepisosteidae > Lepisosteus > Lepisosteus platostomus. The sequence continues at coordinate 7,071,318 of NC_142613.1, forward strand.
ATTCCTTGAATTTTGATTCCAAGAGTTTTCTATCTTAAAGCTTGCAAGGCCATCACATGCTCTTCCAGTCACCTAGAGTATTTTAAATATGCATCAGATATGACCAGAACAAATGATTACATACCTTGAAATTCTATCCTGTATATCAAGAACAGGCAACCTTGATTCTTCAATTGCATACCATTGGGCTTTGTTCTGATCAATCCTTAAGAGTCAAGAGATTAAAAGAAACCCCAGTGAATGGAAGAGCCAAGGTTGCCCAGATACCTAATGGTCAAATTTGCTCAGATGGGATCTTTGCCGAGTTCTGATTATTTTATGGGTTACAAATCAAGAGCTGAAAAGAAAAAACTACACTGTGGAGCAGGAAGACCACATGCTCTGGCTCAGGTGTGCTCATGTTAAGTGCTGGGGTCACCCAGTAATGGCTTCCACCTGCAGACAGCCGCATTGCTGTCTCTCATTAGGCGCACGGGCTACAGAGAGGGAAATTGTCTGTGACATTAGAGGGCCAGTGTACTCGGCTCTTAAATTCCGCTGCCTCGCCCCCTGCTGTTCTGTGGCTGATGTCATTTCCTGCTCCACAGCACTTTCGCTGGTGCTGTGGGGCCAAATCCAAGAGGCCCACAATTCCCCCCCCCACTGGCGTGACATTAAAACCCTGGCAACCTGAATGTAGCTCACCAGCTGATCCATTAGACTTGCTCACTGACTCTAAGCGACACCACATCTCCTAAAGGCACCTATTTACGTGTTTTGGGAATGCCCTGTGATCAAGTGCATTTGGCTGTTTAGAGTTCAGCACCATTTTCCCTGATCAAACTGGAGTGAGCATGCTAATGAGCCTTAAGACTGCTCCTACTTGCTGACTCTGTGCTGTCAATTTCCAAAGACGACGGCTTTTGCTGGCAGGTTTCACTGCAAACAACAAAAAAGTCTATTTTGCGGGGCAGGGTGGAGGCTGAGATACCTCTGAGTCATACTTGGTTGCATTCATTTCCCAAAATTTGCATGTGCAGAAAAGTATAGCTCAACTGCATTGTGCTAGTGTAAAAACTCGCCTGTACGGGGGGATTTCTATTTAAAAAATGTAAATTGAAAATCATTTTAAAATGATTAGAAAGCCCCCTGTTCTTCCTTTTTTTTTTTACCTTTTGCCCCCCTTAAATACTGTTCATACTTTTCAGTCTTTTTTGCTATTAATTACACTGCATAGCCTGTTATTTCTCCTGCACACTTTCATGCACAGTCACATTCTTACAACTACTTGCATTTATACAGACCTTATTATCCCCAAGGATCTCGGAGCACTTAACCTATGGTCACCATCAACATCCATCCATTTTCTTACTACCTCATCCCATTCAGGATCGCGAGGGAGTCGGAACCTCTCCCAGCAAGGCAGGAAACAGCCCAGGACAGGAAGCCAGACAATCGCAGGGCACCCAACAACACGAGCCGGCTATGTAATTTGCACCCAGCACACGTTTGTAAATGTACCGTTAAAGTTCTAGAATGGCCATCCATTAAACTTAAATCATGAACGTCTATTAAAAGCCGTATGCTGTTTATAAAATAAAAATAACATTTCCAAGTCTGAAGAGTTGACGATCCTCATTTCTGCAGCACGTGATCTGCTCTGCAAGAGTAAGATCTATATCTGTTCAATCTTTTACGTTCTAAAAGGCCGATCGAATGATTTGTCGAATGGTAACGTCGTAGAACAGCAAGTCCACAAGGAGCTGCAGGCTCATCTGGCTTTCTGTCCACCTGACTTCTTTTCTGACTCGGAGGAACAGGCTCACCTGCAAACGCCACCATTAGACATGAGGAAAAGGTGCTTGTCTGCTAAAGTAGAGGACTGAACATACGGTCCACCATTCCAAGTCACGTAAAGAATTTGTCCTGAAAAACCTGTATTAAGATTTCAATGTTCGGGTCCAAGAAGAAAATATCAAGAAAATAAGTCAAGCCACAAAACAGGATGGGCAATCTCTATTAACGGTGTACATCAGCCTTTTAATTTACACAAACATGTCAACAAATTTTCATGGACTAAAAACTTAAAAATCTGAAACTCGATAACCAAACTGTTAAAAACGTGCTCTTAAAGTGTTAAAACATTTTTCTTCATGGGGAGAGGGGTTGAGGTGGAGGAGGGGGGTCAAAGCATCATTCATCACTGAGTTTGCTGCGAGGAAGGAAGTTTGGATAAGACTGTGGGTTAAAAATGGAAAAGACATTACAGCAGAAGAGAAAGGAAAAAAAAAAACTCAGGAACGAAACCGTCGGAGCAGAGCGAGCGTATTGTTTCTTGACAGCTGGGACGTAGCACTCCACTAGCACGGGAAAAGCACCCCCTCCACGCTGATTTTAGGGTGTGAATACCAGGGTTGAAGCCTTGCCTTCCAACTGGGGCTACATTATCCTCATTCCCCAGGTTCTAATTACTAGGCCAATTCCATAGGCTTTCAGGCCTTGACTTCAACCATTAAATGCCATCGTCTTTCAGTCTCTCAGCTGCAACCATTAAGTCAAACTAATTCCCCTCTTGGTCCCTCAGCTCAAAATTACTAGGCCAGTCACCCCCCACTCCAAGCCTCCACCCACCAAACTACCACAGCTAAAACCACCAGTCTTCCCTTCCAGCCTCTCCTGTCTAACCCGGCGTCTGTACGCCCCTATGCCCCTGGCACTCAGGGGTTTTAATTGCTACTATGCTACATGAATATCTTGGTAAAAACAATAGAATTGAAAACATCAATTCCACTCCCCCCCCCAGCCTCCTGCTTCTCTTTTTAAACAGAACACATGGTGGGAGAGCCCAGCGACAGAGCCCAGCACGCTCGGCTGCAGGAGACTCAGAAGGATCGCAGCCAAAATAAACAGCCCCAGGGGCTGGAGAAAGGGGTTATGGGGAGGAGGGGGGGGGGGAACTGTTGTATCGTATGTGAAAATCCTAATGCTCGCAGCAGATGCTCGGCAATATGGGGCTCGGCGTTTGGATAAACACACTTATCTCCCATCCCAGGTCACCTCTTATCACCTTTGCCACCTGGAAATTGGGAACGGCTTGTTCCCCACCATAACCGGGTCCACTCACAGACCGGCTTACTTTCAGGGACCCTGCCTCTTAAACAAACCCACAGGAAATTCTTTCGGTTGTCCTCCACTGCAGATGATCAAATAAATACCAAGTGGAGGGCAACAGTTTACATCCTGGGAAAAGCGGCCGTTTTAACTTGTTTGAGCTCTTGGTGGTTGCCATTCCAGATACCAAAGACGTGGAGGTTACTCCATGAAATAAGAGGAGGAGGTTACACTGGCCTTGGACCCTGATAATCCTTCTGAAATTCTCTTAATACTGCCTACGGTTAAAATAATCCAAACAACACGGGGTACGGGAGGTTACATAAGGAAAAGGCGAGCTTAAGACAAAAAAAAAAGATTTAACTGCATTAAAACTAAGGCCGTCCTTCTGTCTAGTCAATCAGAAAGAAGAACTCATTCTTATTCTAATTTTGGTTTCTGGACCAGGCTGAAAAGGACAAATGAAAAACACAAAACATTACCTGGCGGTTATTTTTTTAATGCTGCAGCTGGAGATCAGCTTCTGGGCAGACAAACTGCACAGTAAAACTTGAATGAGATAAGACTACGGTAATTCATTGCAGGCGGGCTCAAAACAATGTAAAAAATATCAAAAACAGGCCTGCATGGGTCACACTGTTCTGAAAAAGAGCTCGCTTCTACTCTCTCATCGCGCTGAGCTACAAGACCAATTATTTGCAACGCTGTGAGGGGAAACTTAAATGCAGAGTTTCAGTCTGGACAACTCTGGAAATGGAGTGTGATTCGTTACCGATCACTTCATCACTCCCTGTCCTCTGGGGCTTCCAACACTTCATACAAACATCTGTAGAGCTCCACGACAAACTGGGGCACAGATGAGACGCAACAGGCAGAGTTTCCCAGAAGTTTTCCAAAAAGGAACGGAGCCATTCTGACAGAAAGAAATAAAGCACTTTGGTTTTAGACCACAGTGAACAAAACATATGTTCTGGAATGATCCGTGCCAGAATTTGGTTATAATTGTTTCATTTCTTTCAGAGGGGAAAAAAATACGGCCAAGCATCTTTGTCATCTTTGCAGAGTAGGCCCAGCAGACTGGCAGTGAACACTGGAGCATCTGAGTGGGACAGATGCTGAGATGTCACTTGTCAAAACTAAGTCAGCAACCAGGCCAAAGTGCTTTAAAACCAGAAAACTTTGAGCTTTTATAAAAATGGCACAGAATAAACTTTTCAGCTGCAAAATGAAAAACTAATGTCCCTCCCACCAATCAAACGATGTGCAGAATTCACTTTTTCTGAATTGGGGGAATGTTATTTTCTTTGTTGTTAAACAACCTGGCCCCCAAACCTCTCCTTTTTATTAATAAATAACATTTAAGACGCTCTTCAACTAAAAGACATCATTTGCTTAAATGCACACAATGACTTGCCCTGTAATTTCATAAGTGATGAAGATACATTAGTCCCATCTTTTATTTAGATACAAATATTGTTTCAGACAAAATTGTGGTTTGGAAAGCCATTACAGTCACTACAGGGTACATTTGCCCATTTGAAGGCTATTTAAAACAGCAGAATTTTGCAAAAGCATTTTGCAAAACTCAGACAAGCTAAAAAACTGAAAAATCAGAATGCTACTGCATCATTACAATACTGTTAAATTCCCTGTAACACAAATATCTCAGTGATGTGATTCTGATATAACCCCTACCAGAACTCCCTTGATGGATGGACAGCTCATTTTTACTGGAATAGTCAAGTAAAGCAACATTCTCAGGAAAGAAAACACCAATGGAAAGCAATTATTTGTCCCTGCCTTTAAGTCCCACTGATTACAATACCTTGCAAAAACAAACTCTTTAGATCATTTAGTCCAAAATTTTAAGCAACGAAATCTGCAACAATTTCAGAGCCCGAAAGCAATTAAAAAGTTCTAATTAACAAGCGGCCAATGAAATTGAGGATTCAGTTAAGGCCTGAGGTAGGACATCTTGCCTTGAGGAATGCTCCCATGAGGTGAGGCCATGAGATAATGCCAATCACGTATCACTGGGGTACCCCCACCTCCTCCATTGTTGTCTTACCACCCCCGTGCTATAACACAGCCCACACAGCTTGTGTAAATGTTGGGGGTAGGGTCCATAATCCTCTCTACATATGAACAGCCACACAGGACAATGGGCTTTGGAACCTTTATAGGACAGGTCCCTGGTAGCCCTTCCATTGTCCTAGTCTTTCATCACCTATTATGCACACAATTAACACCTCCTGTTTGACTTGCAGAGAAACAATTACCAGCTTTTCAGGGCCAAAGCAATTACAATGGCCCCCCCACCCCTGCCTTCTCTCAGTCTTAATTCAAGCCCATTGTTTCCAGAGGACTGTGTACACCAGGGGTAATTGGTGACAATTCTTAGGCAAACGATACTGGTCATTGAGCCAATTAGCAATTAATTGGGATAGGAGGGGGCAGGAGGTGAGTACTCGGTGTTTGCAGACTGCAGACTCTTACATCCCTGCCAAGATAAGAAAAGGCATTTAAAAAAATCCTGTAAACAGCCACTTGCATTGTAAAGAGCGAGAACATAAATAGGAGCTGAAGAAGTTTCAGCGCAGGAACCAGTTATTTAAAAAGTTCATTATTCTCAATCTTAATGTGGTGACATTTTGATGACGACTGATTCTTACTGAAAAAGGTTACATATGCGAGTGACAGCCATGCTACTCTGAACTGACACGACAGTACAAACTTAAATGATTATTCATTCAAGGGCAAACTCAATTGAAAGTCCTCGGGTGTTGAAGAGAATCATTTTGTGAATGTAAAAAAGTCCATGTGTCAAGGGTATCCACATGTTGTGATTTATTTTTTGGTTTAAAAGGACTGGAGAAATGGAACTCTGAGTGAGTTGACTCAATGATTTGCAGTGTAACCCATTCCTGTCAGGAATATAAGGTCTGTACTGCAATTCAGTTCACCTAAACCCAGAACTGCACGTCACTACCAGGACTTACTAATGCAACTGAATGTTTAGTTTTGTGTTTTCATTTGACTTGCCTTTCAAAAGCAACACTCATTCAAGGGCAGGGTTAAATCAGAGTTGTTGTTTATTCAAGGTAAACAAGTATTTCTGCCTTGAAATATACTTTTGATTGCTCTCATTCAGTGGCGTGTAAACAAATCCAAAAACAAAGCCCAAGCTGTATGTCCTTCTCGAACACTTCCAGACGTAGTGGAGATGGTTTAATGTGATTACTATGCCATAACACAATACAATGTGATGCTCAAAACACCACGACTAGGCAGCAATCTCCATTGGTTTTTAAAGGTTTACTGGCATGCCGAAATGAGTTTCCAAATGACGTGCGCTTAAAAACAAAATTCCTGTTGCTGCAATTTAGTCAATGCCTTTAGTTTGGATATTTGTTCCACTCTAAAAGACAGCACAGCATGACAAACAGAATAGCAACTTAGTTCAATAAAAAGATTAACAACATGCAGCAGTTCCAGCTAATTCTGGTGAAATTGGTGCGATCTGCAGTTATCACCAGGTCTCGAAGAAACGCAGGAAGACCTGGATCCTGATCGTTTTAAGTATCTAATAATACTAAGAAAAACAGTTTACACATTGAAGATTATGTCTTTAACTGTTGCCACTTGAACCATGGAATTCTTGCCGTGTACATACTAACATAAGGTCCACTGAAAGGCATAAGGCAATTAAATACTTCATAAATACTTACAACCATTTTCTTCCAATATGTTCCATTTACTACTTTGAATGTGTTTTTGAGGAATACGGGTCACTTTACTCAAGTTACAATCAGAAATAATCAATTACACAGTCCGAAAATGAATTAGGCATCTTTGTAACAGAATGCCTTACAAATTTGTCCATGCACATCTAATGAGCATGACAGCTATATTTATTGAGTGCCAACAGATGAAAACAGCTGTAATTCTGTCCTGAGGCATACCGAACTGCCAGACCAATTGTACCGCGCATCGCACAAACTCATTCAGTCCGTCATGAATTAAGACTGATATATCCACCTTAAGAACAGGAATAGTAGAAAACCTGGATTCAATTTCACTTTTTCTTAGTAGAAAGGGTCAAGCGAGTGGCTTATTTTTTTATACGACGAGACTCTGTAGTAATGGTTTACACATTTTCATTAGTAAATAAACTGATGGAGTTCAGCAACTGAGACAAAATTGCCCCTTGGCTGGCCTGGCTCCATTGTGACCTAGCTGTTTGCCCCGTACTCATATTCAGAGCCTTCAGTAACTAGGTCAAAGGTCAGCTATCCAGTGTGCAGAGGTTTCCACGGAAACGTGGCCTATTTAGGCCAGACACACAGGCCTCTTCACAGGCTCTTGTACACAAAAGAGCTATTAGCGCAGAGAGGGAGAGCGAGTGTATGGCAGGGAGAGGCAGAGTGAGGGAGGTCTGGAAAGGCTGTTTTTGGAAGCACGCTGTTCAAAACCCTTTCTAGGGCTCTCAAACAAAGGTTACGCACTCTGTAATTAACAGTCCATCTAAACCATGTTGTAGGACATAACATTTATTTGAGCTTGCCAACCTCTGGCCATACTGCAGCAGATGTTTTCCAAGATGAACAGAGTTGACCTTAGGCTCGTCTTAGTACTCATTGCAATCAATCGTTTATTAATTTTTTTCAGCCTGACAAATGGTACAATCTGAAACCCAGATACACAGAGGCTCAGAAAGCAATCCTTATTTTTCTCAAACATTTTCTCCACGAGAATCCATAACTTTCTTCAAGGCTCATAAATATTTCAGAAAATGCTAAAAACAGCCTTTGGAGAAACTTATGGGCACTGAAAACTTAAGTACAACTTGACAAGAGAGGCAGAGCAACAAACATCTTATTAAAGCGAACTTTACTTTTCCTCTGCTGGTTCTAGAAACAGCGTGGTAGTCAATGCAGAGGATGAAGAGTAATAAATATCAAGGTGGTTGGATTCACTGAAATAAACCACAAACTACTATGGAAAAGTAAGCTAAAATCCTCTTTCAAAAACACTTTAGACCCGTGGCCTAATAGAAGCTCCCCATTTTCATGCTGATTGCTTTTTTGCATGTGTATTTCAATGGCGGCTTTTTGCTCGTAATTTGAGTAAAAAGTTGTTTTTGTGACAGCAGCTGTTTTTCTATGTTTTTTTTTTTATTTTGTGGGGAGGTAACACTTTGGCACACAAGGATTCAGAAATACGGCTGCTCCTGCAGGCTTTTGGAATCTTCACGTTGCAGACTGGATATGCCTTTTTAACTAAACGCAGTGTTGCTGTAATCCTGTCTCATTTAACTCCTGGGATCCTAAATTTCAATGAACTGTGAGTGAAAAAGAAAAGCACTGTAAAAGCTCGCTGGGACAAACGTTAAGAATAAGTGAGCTATTGTACTATGGAAGACAACAGCAGGTCATATAAAATCGTACGTATAATTAGAACCACAAGAAAATAATCAGGCGTCTGGCAAAGATTCGGCTTTCTCATATGGAGAGAGCAGCCACATTGCTAAACTCAATTATGAGTCAGTTATGTGGTTTCTGTACCTGGAATTGTGTTACAATTCCGATAGTAAAGCACAGGGTAAGGTTTGTAGAGTTTACAATGCTGTCCTAAGTCAACCTCATTTTCTCCCCAAACAAAATTGCTTTTATTTTTTTTTTTAAAAACGAAGGTAGGAGTGGCTTGCTTAATAATAAGTTATGCATCCAGATCTGAGAGTACAGATTTCAGCTTGGATACTTCCCTCCTATTATATTCACAGCCATCAAGCCCAAAACCTCTTTAGTCATTAAAACCCAAAGGAAGTGGTTACTTGTGAAATAGTTTCTCGATGTTTTTTCCACAAAGTTCAAAACAGATATGAAGCAGCACTACAGAACTTCAGTCCTCAGACACGGAGCACTGATATCCAGTTAATTCACGCAACGCACTCAGTCTCAGTTTTAACCTTGGTGAAAATAAATCAGGCCCTATTTGGTGTATGGATGGCATAAAGTGTTTTAAAGCTTAAACCAATTATTTTTATAGGACAAATGTCCTATATACAATTGTATATAGGACAGTGCCCCTTTTAGGATTGAGAGATTCTTGAGGAAATTCTCTTCATGAGAGGATCGAATGGGGAGCTACATCAGTATGAGAGTTACAAAGGAGCAAGAAGAGGCAAATTCCATGCTGAAGCTTCTATCTTCATGTTCAGCTACAACAGAATCTCCTTAAAGCCTGTCCCTGTGATAACTTAACACTAAAGTACAGGGAAACAAAGATGACAATCTGCACTGTGATACTCAACCATTATAGGTGTTTTACGCTAAAGGCTCTTATACAAATTGAACCGATGAGACAAAAGGTAACATTGCTCAGTACAAAGTTTGAAATATCCAGCACATGGTGTTTACTTGTATGAAAGCTTCCAACTTGTTAAAGCTGAAATGGATCCAACTGCTGTACAATGGTATTCTGGTTTTCCCTGAATGGCATTTCACAATTCGAGATCACAAATGAGAGCAGCTAGGCAAAAGAGCAAATAGCATTCTGAGAAAACAGCATAGAATAATACCTTAAAAATTTAAGAGTATAAAATTATGTCATCACAGGACACTGATTCAACCCCGTAAATTAATCCAGGGATCTCATCCAGCTGTTTCTTGGAAAAAAAAGACAGGGTTTTGGCTTCAACCACAAGACTGGTGCTGTTGTTCTATACTCCCACAACCCTTTGTGCAAAGTTATCATTGTGAAGAGCATCGCATGCCTTTGTGGAAATCATATAGTGTTTTCTTTTCTGTTAAAAAACACTTCCCTGTAGTTTTCACTTGTCTCTTCTTGCTCATGCGCCACTGTTGATTCGGTGCATTAACATTACTGCTTGAAATCTTCAACGCCTGAATAAAAATAAATGTGATTTTCAGAATTTTCAGGGGAAAACAGAGCAAAAGATGTACTACAGCCCATCTAGCTTATATGAATGTCACTGTACAGTTGTGGGAGGCATACCGTTTTTAGTCGGGAATCAGGAAAGCAATAAGCAAAATCATCTTGAACTGAAACATTCAAAAGAAAAAGCAAAACAAAGTTTTGCTGCTAATTTGATTATGTTCATCCACCAGCCACTAAAAGGACAGTAACCTGGGGCATTTTGGGCTTTTAGCCCCCCCCAATCCTAAAGTTTTACTTTCCAAGGCTGAGAGAGCAGCAGGAGGTGGGCATGAAATGTCTTTAAGTCAGTTTTTTTTTTAAAAAAAAAGAGGGTGAGGGGGTATTGGGAAAAAAAGGTTTAAATTGAACACATTTGTTTCTGCTCTTGCATACCACGAGTCTTATGAAAACAGAGGGCTGATTGTGTTCTCTCTACCATCAACCCCCCCCCCCCTCCACACAGCTCCCACAACCCCCTTCCTCAACCCCCCCACCCCCTCAGTCCCAGGCACCCCCTCCCCCAAACACAGCTGCCCACAGATTCTGCCTGTGTTTGCACTGAAAACACCAGCAGTCCAGATCTCTTCTCCCTGCCCCTGCCCCTGCCCGGTTTTACAGCCCGATATTCAATCTAGAAGTCGGGCCCCCTGCCTCCTCCTCCTTCCCTCTCTTCCATTTCCTCTGCCACCCACATCCACCCCATTACTCCACAGTGCTTCTAGCCTCAGTAACAGAAAGGTCAAAGGGCAAGGGCAACCAGACTCGTATAAGGTGACCAGACTTGACCATCACAACCTTTTTGGGACAAAAAAAAAACACGGGCACAACTTTTCCAGTGTTGGTCTGAGGGGAGGATGTGAATGAATGGTCAATGTCAATGCTAAAAGAAGTCAGTTTGGAGATTAATCCGATAATACAACAAAGACACTAATTTGTTCAGTGTTCAATAGCAGCTGCCTTCAAACTGTAATAAACAAATTGCTCATTATGGGTTTCCCAAAACTATAAATTGCTGGACATTTATAACAGTATATTGCAACTTAGAACTGAAAAAGAAAAAAAAAATGCTTTATTGAAACTGAGCCAGGAACACTAGGACATTTTGTGCATTTCAACAACGACAATGTGTAACAGACTTCATGATTAGAGCACAAAAGATGTGCATAATTATTGTATAATTGCTGTGGTCATACAGACATTGTTCTTATATTGCATAACAAAGTCAATGGGGGAAGTTTTAAATGTGTCCAAATATAACACATGCAGTGCATAAAGCACCCAGAATCGGAGAATACTGTGTCTCCGCTGGAGTCAGAATGGCTTGCTGGCGGCAGGCAGCTGATGTGTTTTCATCATGCAAACAAGTTCTACAGCTGCTGACAAGATATGTGAAAGAATGGTTGATGAAATACAGCTCAGGATGTCAAAAGCAGGCCAAGAGGGAGAGCATCTTCTGCAAAGGCCTTGGAGACAGTAATGTTCATGCTAACTCTGTTAGCTCTGTGGGACAGAATACCATTAATCTCAGGGGTACAGAACAAACTGGATTTCCTCGAATCCCCCACCCCCAGTTCTGTCCCTGTAGGGACATCTTTTCCCAACCTTGAGTCCTCAGGGGGGGCAGGTTAACGAAAAAAACAGGAAGGACGGGTCAGTGGGTCAGAGATAGAACTGTCCCCCCTCACAGCTTCAGGGTCCACTGAACAACCAGAAAGCAGAACGATGCTGCTCAGTGGACATTTCCCCACTTCTCACTCTCAGAATTAACCCCTCTTGCTCCTCCATATTTCTCACAAACGGGGCCACACTCAGCCCAGTCTGTAAATCTCTTTAACTGAACTACAGGACACCAAAATGTGTTATTTGTCAACCAAACACCTTATCACTGGTGATCCAGATGTAACGGCTGCTGCCCAGAATTCATTGCTGTTGCCCCCGCCAGAGAAATCAGGATGCTTTTCTTGGTTCCTCACACTTTAAATACTTAAAGACATCCAAAAATCTTCCCTTTTTTAGCATTTGATTCTGTTTTCTAAAGTGAATTCCAATTTACCCGGTCAGTTTAATCTATCTCTGACCATAACCCTGTATTTAATGCCCAGGTGAATGCCAAAGCATTAGAAAATGTGGAATGCTTCATTAGACACAATGGTCACTGCAAATTTCCAGGCCATAGAGGGTCAGTGACGGGTGTATAGGAGAGGTCAGCAGTGGTGTCTTTGTCCTGTTTCCACCTGTACTGAATATGCAACCCATTGAAATAAGAGTACAGGTCGTAACTCACTTTAGTCTCACAGGCTTAGGTCTGTTAATCCTTTTAGTCACTGCTCACTGTACTGCCTCGGGTAACATATCACACTGTGTAACATTACTCTCCATATCATGGACACCAACTGAAGCACACCCGTTCAGACTTGCCAGCTTATTGTACAGAATTGCATGATTGAACTAATTGCCAGATCCTGGGGTGCACAAGGGAGTAAATGCACGCCCCCGATCTAGGCCTGGACAATGGACTGGGTATAAAGTGACATATAGCAACAAATCCTCTATGATTCACAACAGAAACACATTCAACATTTATGATTCATTGCAAACTGCACTTCAGTATGAAACACATATAAAAAGCTGCACATACAAGAAATCGGAGACATAAATCATGACATTTACATTAATGGGGGGTGGGGGCAGGGGTGGAGACAGGAAAATGATCTTTAACCTTCCTCATGTTTTTGTTAGCATTTGATCCGAGTAATGAACGAGAAGAGTAAGCCAATCTCAACCCAAAGCTTAAAGCCTTGCATTTAAATTTGTTTTTTTTTCAGTAGCCAGAAGCTGTCATTTTCACACAAAAGTCTTGATTAAGCTTAATTAAGGTTACGGGAGCCCATGGGCACAGAGTAGACAGTCATTGTCTCTTGTGTTTGTGAGAGAGGCAGAAAACAAGGACTGGAAAGTAAAAAGACATGAAGCTGACAGAGGGAAACACACAAACCCTAAATCAACTGAGCTTTCTCCCCACTCGAAAACCAAAAAAAGAGACCACAATCACTACATTTTATTTCACCGCAAAAGGCTGTTACAGGGGGTTTGTACAGCAAATATCAGATTCCCAGGGCTCCATCTTAGCAGAGGCCCCAGCAAATTACACTGCGAATGTGGAGGAATGCAGAAACAGCCCTCAGGAACAGAGACAGCCTACAGCCACAGAACCAATACAAAGCCTTGTAGTGTCTCTATAACCGGACTTTTTTTTTGAAGGGGTGGTGTGGAGTACAGAAAGGGTGGTGAGAAAGTTTGAAGAAGCTGTGTTTGTGAAACTTGGGGGGGGGGGAATCTATGATATTGAAGATCCTACCCCAAAACTAGTCCTATCACCCCTCCTAACTACAAGAGCTCTTCCTCGCTATGCGACTCATTCGCTCCTGCAAACAATTAGAGACGGACTGTGGCTGATGTGTGTGTGTGTGTGTGTGTGTGTGTGGGGGGGGGGGTGCACAATTACAGCAGGGATTTATGGCCTGAGAAACAATTTATAAATCACAGCGCCTGGTTTAATGCGATCCAGATTGTACTCCATGCAGCTGCAACTGAGGCTCCGTGAAACTGCATAATAAACCAGACAGAGGAAAAAAAAATGTTTCTGGTTTTTGGAAGATGTTGAAATTTTAAAAGTGTGTGTGTGTGTGTGTGTGAGGGGGGGGGTTGATGGGTGGGTGTTGGCTGCTAAAGTGCAGAGGTGTTTGGGACAAAAAAACTTTCGCAGGGCTGGATAATTGTGATAAACGTAGGGATCTGGAGCAGAGGATTTATTTTTGTTTGTGGTGAGGATGACCCCTCTTTTCAAATAGCCTTTTGGCCTTCATTTCAGTTTTTTTTATTACCATTTAAAAACCCTCACTAAAACTGCTCTCCTCTGGAACCTCACCCAACTTCTCTAGCTGGTTTTGTGACCCAAAACGTTAAATTTGCTACAAAAGGCTTACTGACAAAGGATTCAAATTCATGAAACAGTTCATAAAACAGGTCTCAACTGACACAAACCTTATAACATATAATTAAAACCTTAACCATAACCAAACAGTTTTTGCAATTAGTCTTCAAAGATACTGTGTTAAGGTATTAGAAACTCTAATCATAGTGTTGGTGACAAATGCTTCAGATGAAGATGGGCCTCAATATGCTTGCCAACTTCTTTTGTTTTTAAATAACTGACAAAAAAGAATCCACACATGCTTGAACACTCTGGTTACAGTGCTTCAGATACACTAACGTGCCTTAGACAATCCGTGTATCATTATATGGGACTGGAAAGCACTGCCAGAGTTTTACATAGTGTCATAGAGCTTAGGATATTGGATTCCACATTGCCCCTTGTTCTTGTATTTGTTATTTCTCTTAAGCAGGGAAAGTTCTGACCAACTGTAACTGTGTCCTGGAATTCAAGGCTATTTCTAACCACCCCCTCAAGTCTAATTAAAAAAAAAAACAGCAAGCTGTTTACATCTCTTACCGGTCTGGATATAGTGCCCTGACGCCAGCTCAGCTTGGTCTGTCAAGCTGGAATCTATATATAGGCGCCAAGAGCCAAGTTTCCTATTGACAGAGCTTGTTCACACAAACAATAAGAACTGGGGGAGCTATGGACCAGCAACAGTTGTGGGATTGTTCAGGTTACGACAGACACAGCACTGCTGGAAAAATGAGTATGAAAGCAAAAAAAAACTACAATACTGGAAGTTTTTGTCAGGGATAGAATTCCATTATTAGACTAGAACAACTGTTTTTAGACAGTCACAGCAATGGAGACAGAAGCAGCACTATCCATCTCCATCTACAGGCCATTTCAACTCAGATGGTGACGTCTATTAGCAATGTCCATTTACTTAGGTTAAATGCCTTCAGTAAGTATAAACGTGCACGTTGTGACTTGAAGGCACAGCACTGTTGAAACAGACTCACCTCTACAGATTTCTTTTTTGCGCGGTGCCTGATGCTGTGGGCCATGGTTGGAATGCGACAGGAAAACCAGGTTTTTGTTGGAATTAAGCGGCCGGCGCTGCCATGGTGCCATCACTCTGGTGTGAATAGGAGACTGGAGAGGTCTCACAGGCCAATGCGCCGAGGAGTGAACTCCAGCCTCCTGGAATCTGAGCTTTAGTGCCCAGTCAACTGTGAGTCATGCCAACTGGCCCTGACCTCTGACCCTTAACCCCAAAGCTCTTAATGCTCTGAGTGATATCTGAAACAGGAGATTCTGAGTGTGGAAAAGGCAATAATTTACCTGTTCTCTCTTAAGATAAGGCTTACAGCTTCCTTGTAGAAATCCCACTGAAGAATAGCATTATTTGGCACTAGGTCTTTGACAATTTCTTTAAATGCAACAGAACCACACTGACAACTGTGAGCACTGCTGTAAACACCAATAGCAAACAAGCTGGCAATGCTCAGTGTATATAATAAAGTGGGGAGTATTTATAATTCAAGTATACATGTTTTTAGATTATTGAAAAATATCAAAACTGAGCAAGGGCACACAAAGCTGTCAAGATACTTCAGCTCCGTGCAAAGCCTACAGAAATATCAGCCCCATATCTAGGCCACAGTTCACACAGCTCCTCATTCCAAAGTGTATTTGAGTCTCGTTGTGCTTCTTTTTTTGCTTCAAGAATCGTGAGCTGGCTTCAACCTCGGCACCACTTTGCTGATTATTTCACCCAAAATTTCCCCAAGAACAGTGCACAACTCACTGGAGGTCCGCACTTGTACAGTACAAGAGTTTTAAGGATTCACTTACCCTAAATACTTGGTTAAGAGAAGAAAAAATGCAATAGAAGCGGCTGTAAAGACTTTTTTTAGAAAAAAAGTTAAACTTAACTAGTTTCAATTAGTTTTCCTCACATATCCACGTACCTTTTCTTGAAACATTCTGTCAATTAGGGCTTTATTTTTTCTGATTAAAGAGGAACACTACAAACAGACAAGGGGGAAACAAAGCGAGCAGAAGACATCTCACTCTCACGTTCCATTTAAGGAAACGTAAGGGAATCGGAAGTTAATTTTACTGGAGGCATGTTTTCCGAAAAGGCCTGGTGATTGCAAGTACAGTGTGCTGGAAAACGCCTGAAAAAGGAGAAAACAGAAGAATGCAAGTGCGCCGTGTCCTGTCAGCCTGGTGAATGCCTGCTGTCTGCAGAATGCAGAAGTACTGGAGTATTTAAATGGGAGACGGAGAGAGGGAGTGGGAGCGCAGGGATGGGCGAAGGTATTCTATGGCTCAGCTGTGTGACTCTAAGCTCCTGCTCTGCGCTCTTTGTCGTGCCTTTCAGCCCAGTCTGAGGCGCTGAAAGGCCCTATTCATCCCGGATGCTCCTCCTGCCAACGCGTCCATACAGCCCCGACGAGCTCAGCTGAGGGCTGCTATAGACTCCTTACGTTTCACACGAGAATCGGCACAGCCCCCTGCCCTGCCCCCCGCCGCCCTGCTTCAGGGATTTCTACCAGCCAGCCCTCCACAGTTTCGCCAGAAAAAAAAAAGGCTTAAACAAAAGACTTCCACTTCTCCATGCAGAAACTCGATCGGATCGATAAGTTCCCTCACTTCTAGGGAACTAGGTGATGGGAGCGGGGGGAGAGTATGAAGAGAAGAAGGATTGGGGCGTACGCTTAGTAAGCACCCCACACGCTGCATATGAACACCCACCAACAGACCTTCTCCCCCATTCAAATGACATCAGTGGGCAGATCTTTAGAACGCGGCGTTTGCCATTTATCGAGCAATTCGGGGGGTTACTTTCGGTGACAACCCAAGTTGCCAAAGGCTTTGCACACAATCGGGACCGAGAGAGCAGATTTAAAACAAACGTCCCGTTAAAGAAATCAAGAATCATCAGGGAGGACAGTTTCAACAGGGGGCTAGTAGAAAGACTCTCTTATTTGTCCCATACCCACCCCCCCCCAGCCATTCGCAAATAAATAAAAGGAGGTAATGATCCTAGACATTACAAGTGCTTGAACAAAACTGTTCAATTTGGGCCAAGAGGACTGTGTGTGACAATTAATGAAAGTAGAACTGGCTTGGAGACTGCAAATGTAAAAACAAAAGCCTGCTGTCCCCCCCCCCACCTTAAGTGACTCCCTGATAAAATACAAAAGGGTTGTGGAGTTTAACAGCAGGACCGTGCTGGAAGAGACGAAATGTTTTCATTCTGAGATCCACAACTGCCTCCTGCACTTCACACGTTTTGTACAGCATGCAAAACGCACAATTAAGCAAAACAGCGGAGTTGTCGGTGAGAATTCAGTACTGCTCCTACATTGGAAACCCTTTAAGGAAATCCACGACATTCCTCATGGCTTACTAAATTCATAACCGCGGCTTAGGAAACTGGCGATCAATCAGTGAGGGCTGGGTAAAGGTTACACTGACTACATTTAAGTAGGCAAAATGAAGAATCCTGCCTTGCTCTTCTAACTCTGTAGGCCACGGTAATCTTTACTTTTTAAAACGTCAAACTGAAATATCTGACGTGTCTATACCGGAGTTTATCATGTGTCCCGGCCGTGGTAATCGAGGAGGTTTTTTATGACTTGGTTAGAAATATCGCTTCACCTGGGAGAAGTGTTAAATTGATCCAATTAAGACTTAACTAGACTGGTTTATCCCTCCATCACAGCCTTAAAGCTGCTGAAGATTTAAAGAGACCTCAGGGTCTGGGATTGGAAACTAATAACCTAATCCTTAAAGTAAATATTATGGACTGGGCAAATACAACATGGTTCAATGCCTCAAAGACATACCCAGCACAGGATGGCACCACATTGTAGTTCCACTATTACTGCAAACCGATTTGAAAATATTAATGGGAAATAAAGGCCTACCATCAAATACCAATGTCTGCCTAACACCAACTCATGTCACACGCCCCCAATGTAGGGAAGACATTAATGAAACTCCACTACTAATCCAACGACCACAAGGACAAATGACCAGATGTTTTCCATCTCTGACTGAATGACACTATCAGACTCTCCCACAGTGAGTCAGTGTTTTCCCTTCTGCTTAAAGTCCAACTGGTTATATTTCTGCCAGTGTACATGCATGAAGGCAGTCCTGAGACTCACGACTAAGCACAGGGTGTATACCTATAACAAATTTCACTCAGGATTTTTAAGAGCTGAAAGCAAATGTAAAATAAGGTCTCAAAAAGAAAACTGAAATGAATTAGTGTGCGGTTAGGAACTCACTGGTGCGAGATCAGAAGAGACAGGGGTTACCCAGGACCAGAAAAAAGGCAATCAGATCAATTGATGGACACAAAAAGCACTGGTGATTCAAGGCCCAGGTCGAACAAAAACCCGTAGACAGGGGTTCCAGATTTGAGAACCACTAGTGGAAAGTTTAAACAGAAAGAAATGTACCCACGAGATAAAGGCACGGACTCCCTTACACAACTGCTTGTCATCGACTCGCACAGGGCGCTGCTGTCCTGTACATCCACACAGCTACAACCCCACACTCCCACTGAACTGCGCACGAGAACTGTAGCTTCCTTTGACCTTCATCAACTCTACTTCACCCATGTCTTCCGCACTGTGTGAACTCCAATATTATGTAAACTGCTACCCCCCACACTTTACAGAAAAACATACTTGAGCTGCTCATCACAATACATATTTACATAAACCTAAAAGGATAGAAGCCTCCTTGCATTAAGGTCTCCAACATTGATTAGAAGGATTGGGGCTCTGGCTAGCTCAGTTCAGCTCTTTTAACACATCCCCATGACACTTCACGGCATTCTTGAGCAACACACCACTGGCTTCCCAGGAGTGCAAGGTTGCAGATCTAGGTTGGGGAGTGTAAAGTGACCTTGTGCATTCACCTGGAGATAGGGGCAGGCAAAACAGACTGAGAAAACCTGGCTTTACTGCTGAGCACGTACCTCAGTTAAACAGGTCAAAGAAAGCCAGGCAGAAAGAGGGAAGTAAAAGGTAAGGATGGGGGACTTTTTTAGGGTTTAGGAGTATAAAATCAGTTTCTCCAGACGACACAATGAGTTCAGCACACAAGCAAAAGTTATCTTCAGTATTCAGGGTTTGTTTGGTTTGATGCCAAAAGTCAAACTTTTAAGGGAACTTTATAAGCTGAGTATAACACACAAAACCTGATCTCTCCTTCTCAGCTTAGATGCCTAATCCTGCTGTGCCCCAGTGCAAAGTTTCCCTGTTATGGACCTGGGCACCCACACATCTGCTGAGCTCTTGACTTAACTGAAACTTAAACGAACTAGCAAGTTATTTTCTGCTCATCAATTTGTTTAAAAGTAAAAAAACAATTCTCTGACCCTGTTAGGGTAATTAAGGGGTCAACTATGTGACAAAGCTTGGGCTAACCAGGAGGTGTACAAGCCTCCAGTACCAGGAGTGGGAACCCCTGACACTGTCAGTGGAATTAAAGATGACTGAGTAGTTCTCATCACAAACAAAGACCTATTTAAGTCAGTGTGGGCAACTGTTTGCTCCAGATCTGAAAAAAAAACCCAAAATTAAAAATAAATTACAAGAACATTAGAGTAAGTGATAATTGAAATAACAGTATACTGGCCAATAAACTCGGTAAGACCATAACTGCAGAAAAGAAACATAACACTGGAGCGCTAAAGCACTCGGAACAAATGCATGCTCATATACTGCCCCAACATCACCCCCAAATGCAGGTGCTGCTAATTCTGTTGTTCTTACTAGTAAACAGAAACTAAGTCCAGTTCCTGTCTCCATTCATCAGGAGAGCCGTTTCTCAGTCGTTTCCATGGTGATGTGGGACAAGGATAATCCAGACAAAACGTCCATCAAATAAAGGCCTGGATGTCTCAACAAAACATTTGGTGCGGGGGGTGGGGTTTGGGGATCTCCGTATGGACTGCAGTCCGGCCGTAAACTCAGTCAACAGAATCCAGCCCAAGTTTAAGTACAACCCAGCCCATAGGACAGACTGTTGCTGGGCCTTACTCAAATTCAGAACTGTGGCTTGTCCACATTTGGCCCATTTTTTACATCAGGACTTGACTGGACAGAAATTGAGTTTGCAAGTAAAGAGGAGCCGCATTATTCCTGCTCTGCAGTGAACGATTTAACCCATTCTCCCACTGACATGAAGTCAGTATCGAAGCCGTAAAAAAAAATCTCCTTCAGGAAAATACTGTGTTAAACACAAAAGTTGGATAATTTAACCTGAATAAACTGATAAAAACAGCACTTTTCTGATTCCTTATTGTACATAGTTTAAGACCAAAGTATGCTATTTGCTCAAGCTGCATGTCAACAGATTCCAAAAAACATATCAAATGCCACCTATGTGATTTTTAAAGTTTCAAAGTTCTTGTTTCAAAGCAAAAGTTGCACATTTCCCAAATACCATTTAAAGGTGCAAATCTAGCAATATATAATGGAGGTTTTGGGCGGAAGAGAAATGAATGGAGCCGGAGCTTTGTGCTTGACTCAAGACTGTAAGAAAAATAGCTGGAGCAAATTCACTGTAGTGAAGTAAAAGCCATAAAAGTCATCCTGGGAATTTTATCTGGGAGTCACGCATGATTCCTGAGATAAGCTCTTCCCAACACCCACGTCAAAGTTTGCGATCTTCCCATGAAACAGTCAAAACTGGAAAATGCGTGGAAAAGCGCAAGCCTGAAATAAAAATTCCAAACAACAACAAAAAATTAAACAACAACAACAACAACACTGAGACCCTACCCTGCCCACTGTCACGCTAAAAATCCATCTCTGGCCCAAACCAAGAGATAAATATATTAGCTTCAGAACATCAAAGGCGTTCATTGATGCCACAGTGCGCAGAGAGCGAAGAGGGTTTATCTTTTTCTCAAAGGATATCGAAATGTTCATGACAGGCGGCTGTACTGTTGAAGCCAGCGAGTGGTATAAACGGAATACCTAATGCCAGGCACAGGGGCCAGGACAGCACACTGAAGCAGAATATCCCCACACCAGCAGAGACCAAAGAAGGGAGAGACATGAAGCTGGTACACAGGCACTCCACCTCAAAAGACTTCACAGAAATCCATCTGAATATGGGGGGGGACACTGCAGGGAGGGTGGGGCCACACCATCAATGCTCACATACCAACCTTTGGATTTCAGCTATGTAGGCCAAGGCAGGAGTATCTTCTCAATACTTCCTTGAACACAGAATGAAAAAGGAGGAAAGCAAAGGATTCTGGCACTTGGACAACAGCCTTTACCTTCAGCATACACTGCTATGCACAGGCCCTTCGAAATCTGCAACCACCCGCGACAAACAGTACAGCTCTCTTAAACATAAAAGCCAAACGCAAGCTTCTGGACTTGTTGGTTTTTCCTGAGAAAATAAAAAATCCACCTGCGATATATTAAACCCAAGAAATGCCAGGCATGTTTGCGAGAGGCCGTTTTATGAAAACACTGGCTCGCCAGCTTTTAGGTTTCCGGCAGCACCTCAGCAAGCAGGACACGTTACTGAAGTGTAAGTCGGAGACAATATGCCTTCTGTAGCAGAGCGCAGTTTTTCACGAACGCCACCACCAACCACCCACCCACCCCCCCCCCCCCACCCGGTCTCCATCTCGCTCTCTCTCCCGACTGCACAGAGTGAGTGCGGAGAAGGTTTTAACTGTCGACAGGACCACTGTTTGTTTATGTAAGGAGAGGCCTTTTTATACCCAGGGACAATTCCACTGTTTACTTTACATTGTCTCCAAGGTCTTAAAATACCAAAACCAGCAGAGAAAAAAAAAAAAAGATGTAGAATAATTGGACGTGTTCAAACAACTTCATTGCGTGATTTCTCCATGCTTCCAACTTTTCCCACTCCCCCCCGACTGCACCACCGACTACCCTGCCACTAGGACCAGGCGGTGTAATTAGTGTTTTGGGTGAGGCCTGGTTGTTTGGGTGCATGTGAAAAGCACTGTTTATAGAGCTTACCGGGGGCTAAAGCACAATAATACGGGGAGTTTCTGCTTTGGTAAAAGGCTTTTTAAATATTAGATTGCTACAGAAAGCCTGATGTAAGCATTTCAGAAACCTTTCTATTACTGCTCCTTGAAACCCCTTATTAAAAGGTCTGAACGCAGATCCATATTTAAGTGATGCTTAGGCCAGTGTTGTTACCCATCCATATTAAACCAGTTCTCTTAACCATAGAGGAGCTCAAACAACACAACCATACACTGTCCCTGAGCTACTTTGCCCAGGACTGCTGGTCACACTGAACTACAAAACCAACTGAAGCCCAGTGATTTAACCACTGGATTACTGAATACCTCTGGCAATACTGAACACACTGATGTGTCGCACTCTAACCACCAAGTTACTCAGCCTCTCAGGTCTTAAAAAAAAAAACAGCCCAGCCTCATCCCTCAACACAGACTGAGGCACGCTAATCTATGGCATCCAAATTGCAAATGATTTCAGCCATCTCTGACAAGTCAGATTTCTTGCCAGTTCTCTTACAGTCGGAGAAAAAGGAAAGCTTAACTGTTTGTCCCATGGACAAAGAACTAACTGAAAGTGCTCACAAAAGCACAGACAGAAATAAAGCTGCTCCTAAACTCTCTGAGGATTACTGAGGAATTTCAACACTGAGGAGCAGGACTTAAAATATGGGAGTTTTTTTTACTCAGACTCATAATTCTTAAATGCATTACAGCTAAGTAATGGTCTAAAGCTAGAAAATGTGTGTGTGTGGGGGGGTTAGCACATATACACAGGGCTCTCATACTTAAGGCTCTGCACTTTTCAGGCCAGTTGTTCTTCTGCAAGGGTATTGGGCGATGCGATGATGCACAGCCATAAATCAAGATTAGTCTCAATCCTCTGTATATATGCAACCACTTCCAGAACATGGGAGAGATCAGATGAGATATAGGGGCACTTTAGCACAACCTACTGATTTGGTTACTTAGGGTCTTTCTAATCTCTAGACCTTGTCGAAGTGCTTCTTGAGGGATCACAAGCCTGCTTCTGCAGCATTTTTAATCTTGAAGCTGTTTGTTCCAAGATGCCACGACTTCGTGTCACACGAGTGCCTACGTTCGGGGTTTTCAATTGCGGAAATCAAAACCCACAGAGTCTTCTGTTTTTTGTGAAGGTCTCTATACCTCCCTTTCTGAATTACTCTGGTTGCACATTAGTCAACCCATTCTACAGCTGTGAAGTCCGTTGTTTAATAGTATCATGCTCAAAACGTGTTTATCAAGTTCATTACCTCTACTGGCTTAATTAGTATAAAAAAATATTCCTTTTAATACTATTTAAGTGTGTTTTTGTCATGAGACAAATGAAGAAAATATACAGAGGAATAGAAAATTAACATTCTTTAAGGTAGGCTAGCAACTAGACACTTGTGGAACAGATGACGTCTATTTTAGACATCAAGCGTTTCGTCACAATTAGTTTCGAGTGCCAATTCTGTGTGTTTTATGCAAGGTACACTCTTCAAGAGGGACGCCAACACAAGAAAACAAAATCCACATCTTGACGTCTGTCTGGGTGCATTAACGTGCCTCAAATACATTTAATCCCACAGCATTAATTGAACTGAATTGCATGAATGGAAAAATTGTAGGTCAAAACATTTGTGAAACTACCATTAGGGTTTGTAACAGGGACTTATGCACTCACAATCCCAGTCATGAGTAATCTTCAACGAGTTAAGCCCTGTTTGAGAGCAGATCCAGCTCATTTTGAGGTATATTTCGTTCTTGTTATTTCAATTTTTTTAAGCCCAGTTTGATGAAAAGCAAAAAGAGGGTGGTACCTACAGCTCTCTCCCAAAGAGCCGGTAAAGGGCACCTTAGGGAGTGAAAAGAATCTTTTTCTCCAACCACGAACCATAAACCAAGGTTAGAGTTACATGCAAAACACAGAAACAGCCTAGAAAGGAAACTGGCGCCTATATACACACACAATGCTGCCTCACAGAAGGCTTTTATAAAAGCTCAAAATCTGCCAATCCGGTGCAGACATTCTTATAAGGCTCGCAAAGTGACAATGTAAAGCTTTTCTGTTACACAGACTGGCCCCTTCCATCCTTCCCTCTTGATTTTTAAATCATATCAATCAAAAGAGGTTTAAAGGAATGATAGAAAATGAACAGACGTATTTGCAGATCTTTACAGCCTTCAATCTTTCGAAAGCGGAACAAAAGACTACTACTATCGGCCGAGGTATTTACTCTTTCCTTTCAGCGTCCTGGAGAGACGGCACGACTCCACATCCGAAACCTTGAGTATGAATGAGAAATATCTCAGCACAAACATGTAAGGCCTGCACATTGCTACACTTAAGATAAAGGCGTCTATGACCAAGTACAGTTCATACAGTACTCTCTGCTGGGTTCACGACTCCACTCAGAACAGAAGGATCAGGCAGACTTGCCAGCAGGCCCCAATAAATACCCAATACCCCTCCAGTTGGCTTGAGCATTTCTCAAGGCCTCTCACTCAAATCATATAGCCAAGCTGTTGAGCAAGCACCACAACTCTTCCAAAGTCAGATCATCCAGAGGCCTAAAGACCTAAATGAAGATCCTAAGATGTTTTGATTTAACCCCAGAGCAAAATTCAAACCCCACCGTTTGCATTCGTAATATATAATATTGATCATTCTAATCAAGGATATTTCTTGAAGACCACGGCTTAGAACTTCAAGTGCTGCATATAATACATATGTTGATTGATAATGACAGGGACTCTTCTCATAGTTTTCACCAGTGATTCAAATGCAGCTATCGGGGAAAGAAACTGCATCCAAGGCAGTACTAGCAAATCTTTTGTGTCACATCGTTTAAATCACTGGTCCTTCCATAAAAATCAGGGCCAACAACCGAGGAAAACCTCGGCAGCCATCTGACTGAGTACCAACATAAATCTAGAAAACATGCAGTAATTAACATTTTTATTTGATTTGCTGTGCAAAAGCTGCAGCTTTAAAGAGCAGTTTTAAAGCCAGTGGAAAACAAAATATACACAAGTATTCAAATAAGCAAATTTTAACTTTTTAATTTGCTCACGGAGATCAGAGTTTCTTCAAAAAGCTTGATGATTTTTTCTGTTTAGAGCAGATCTTAAGGGAGTTTTTAAGAACTTCTTAACTCCAGTGAAGCAACATTTTTCCCTTCCCTCTTCTGCTACAAAGAGACCCTGGAGCTCCAGCCCTACACAGCGAGCTGCTGGCCAGTACGCAATGGTGGCTTAGGCCTCGTTCTGTAAATAACCCGATCAGCCAGCCATTGTCCTCCTATGTTTTCTAACAGGGCGTGCTGATTGACGGGTCTAACTCAAGGAACATCCCCGTTTTCCTATTTTTGTGGTCTGGAAAATGCTAAATGAGCCTGTTTGAGACACTTGAGAGGGATCGAATGTTTTCATCACCCTTCCCTGGACGGCACCGCCATCTGTTTCCATTTTCCATAAAATCTAAGTAGTCAAAGATTTCTCCATTGCTGCTTTTTATTTCCCTTTCCAGAGCTAACAGCAGAGGGGCAGTGGTGGGGTGTCTATGACGTTCCATCATGACAGCGGTCGTTAAACAACACAGTAGGGTCATGCTTTCGGTCACCAGTATTTTGTTCTTCTCCTCCATAAAAGAAAGAAAATAACTACTAAACATGGTATGATGCTTTCCATGTGAAGCTCTGAGATGCAACGGGAGGCTAGGAGGTTAGAGCACAATTTATTCAAAACCGAATGCATGTAAAGACTTTCTAGACGCTGCAGATCAGAGAGCTCTGAAGTAAAGGAGGGCCGAAAAGTAGGGCTGAAAGACTGAGAACTCGTGAAAGCCTGAAACTTATAAAAGGAGTATACAGTCAATCTGCACAAAGACAACCTGTTGAGCTCAGACAACGTGACATGGGTCGGTTTAAGTAAAGGTATGCAAAACTGTTTTCTAGCAAAGCACAAAAATGCTTGCAAGACATAATAAAGATGCAAGAAGTAAACACTGCCAGTATACCGTACATCTCTGTCAAACAGATAGCCCACTGACAAATCATCTTCTCTCTGCCCCCACTGTCTAAGGAAACATTCAATGGCATCCAAAATCTGTACTTCCAATTTAACCTTTCAGCTGAAAGTAAAATCGCATCAATAACTATGATATGCAATGGATTCATATACTTTCTTAGCTGCTTTTGTATACCGGTAGTTTTTTAAAAAGTCAAGATTGCCCAAGGAAACTCTCCTGTTTAGTTCACACCTGAAGAAGCCAAAACGTTGGGTTTTCTTTCTTCCTTTTTTCAGCTTGGAATAAACCTATTACTTGTTCCTTTGCAGCCTACGCATGCCGACGCAGCTACCCACCTGGACTACTATCTCCTGTTTAGTGTCTGGGTGCCTCTATCTTGTAATGGGGAGAACATAAAGGACAAAAGCGCTAAAGACAGCTCAGAATGTTAGGCAAGGAATTCTGCACACAAATGTTCGAAAAGGGCTACTGGCTACCGACACTCTGCTCCTGCGCTAGCACACACAGGTATGCACCTTCTGAATGGGAGCAGCCATTAGGTTAATGAGCGCCAATGGGGACCTCCAATGAAGTCATCAAGAGCCTGCTCAGAATAACAATAGTCAACTAACGCTTTTCTGAGTGAATAGAGGGAGGGATAGTTGATATGGAAAACTGGGAGAGACCAGTTAAAGGGGGGGGGGGGGAGGGGGGGCTATCCAGCACTGGACTCTTTATCACTTGTCTGGTTTTGATCAAATTATTTGTTTTTAGCAGAGGGAAGAGGCCATGATAGGGATGAGGAAGGGCAAAAACCAAATAGGAACATGTTAGCTGGAATTAAAAAGTGACCACCTGTTCCAAACAATAAAAGATTGTTAAATTTAAACAGGCAAATTGCATTAAGGAATTTTACTAAAATATGCAACAATTCGATTTTTTTACCTCAGACCAAGCCTAAAAGTTTTTAGTGCTGTCAAGTTAAAAAAAAAAAACTAAAATACTGTGACTGGCTCGATTCTGCAAGAATCATGCCTTGTAGGCTATAGTACAGTGACTGCAGTGCAAGCTCAGCCATGCTGTGCTGGTATGATTTACTAATGCGTATTTGTCTGAATAAAAATCTAAATCTCATTTCTCTGCCTGCCTCATAGTTTACAAGAACGTCCGCACTCCCTTTTTAACCCAATTCAATTAATCCTGAGGTCTGACGTTAAGTCTAAAAGGGGTGATGACCTCTCCCACTCGCATACCCAGAAACCTGTAACTCAGCCCAGGACTGGCCCACATCACTACGCGTTGCCTGCAAGTTAAATATTGAAGGGATCATTGCAGTGGTTTTGAATGCCCAAGCAGTCAAACCACAACAAATGCACCAGAAATGTTCTTGTGAAGGTTTAAATGCTCCCCAAAATAATTTGTATTAAAGCATACATCACTCTTCATTCAGAAATCTGGGACATTTTGCAACAACCTACTTTATCGCTATGGAAAATGGTTAAAGATGGATAGAAAATGACGGTGTTTGAGGGGAGTTTTTGCTTTGACTAATTTACACTGGAACATTTGTTCTACATTGTTCTCTACCGTCATTCATTATGTAGGCCTATTTAATCACAACGCAATTAAGAAGACTCTTGACCCTTGAGAAATAATATAGCTTCTTATCTATATCTCAAAAGCACTTTATATATATGTAAACTAGCCTACTAACGTCGTTCAATTCAGGAAAAGCTTTTAAAGTTCAACCGCGTATGAGGTTTCTTCATTTTTGAAGCAGCAGACAATCCCTCCAATATGCACATGACTAGTTTTGAAACAAAGTACTGATGGAATTGACGCTTGCAGCAAGACCTATCCAAAAGTAATTTAGTTTTCCGCGATTTAGGGTTAACTACCCTATTCCGATTCATTTCGTACGCGTAGCGAGTAGTTGAATAGTAAGAACTCCAGACAACTGCAGTTGGGCTTCTGACACAGCCACGCTAACAGTTCGCAGTATTGTACTTCTCCCAAGTGCTGCTGTCAAGGAGACATTTGATTGAAACCACAGCACCACTCCGTGTAATAGCTTTTAACTCGCGAGTCTCCAAAACCCC
Source organism: Lepisosteus platostomus (assembly GCF_059453375.1). Classification (NCBI taxonomy): domain Eukaryota; kingdom Metazoa; phylum Chordata; class Actinopteri; order Semionotiformes; family Lepisosteidae; genus Lepisosteus; species Lepisosteus platostomus. Next base: position 7,099,451 of record NC_142613.1, read on the forward strand.
CACCGAAATTAATCGCACTTTAATTAGCTAACAATAACAACCTTGTCTGGGTTTCATGGCGATATAAGCTTACTCATGACTGATAGTTTCCGAAGCTTGGAGAATAAAGCAGTCTATATACCACGTTACGGCACATATGTTATTACACGCGACATACAACGAAATGATCCTTCTCCAACAGGAGAACCTTTGTAACCTCTGTTGCTGCGAACTTTAACATTGTTTTATTTTGTTAATGGAGCTCTCAAAACTGACACTTAAACGACATTTTGGGCAGTTCTGCGCGCGGAATTTCTACCCCTGTTGTTGCGTTTCGTGACAGAATGCAACTTACTACAAAAGGCTAGATAAATCGCCACTGTCTGGGCTTCTTTCCAGCTCAAGTGTCGGGTTAGTGGCCCCGTTGTTATCATAATACGCAATTAATACTGTGTTACAGGAGGAGACTCAAATCTCGGGAGTCCAATATTTATAGCAGGTATCGCAAAAGCCCACAATAAAATGTACGATTAAGCTTACTAATACGCCAGTTGAGATTCCCCTTCCCGACTTACACATTTTGCTGCTTAACTATGACCTTCCCCTCAGTTCCACCGGGACCGGGCAAAATACAAAACAAAGACGACACATTTTGCCTAAGTTAAAAACTCTGCATCTGTCCTCCGTCCCTCGCTACACTTCACAATCTTTTGTGCTTGCGTCCGAAAACTCTTCAACAAAACAGGACTTCCGTCCCGTTCTCAGGAAGGAGGAAAAGTTGCAAAACTTGCAACTGCAAACGTCTCGCCACAAAGTTTCTCTCCCCATCTTAACAATACCCGCAGATGAACCCTTCACCACACCGCATAAACACCAGACGAGAAACCAAGATTAAACACGAGGAAAGTTTGTATATAGGGCCGTTTTGTAACGTATAAGGCCTCTGCGTTTATTGTATTGGCTTTTGAAAGGACATCCCGAAATGAGCAAAGCACTGGTTGCTCCTTAAGAGACCACTCAAAGGGAATATGGCGCTCTGCTCTGGCAAAGAAGGGCAAAGTTTTTTTTTTTTGTAAACGCGTGTCTGGACCGCACTGACAGGGGCTGAAGAACGACTTACTCATTATACTATAGCGTGCAGTAGGTACAGAAATACAATGTAAAAGACTGATGATGGCACTCACCGTTCTCGCACTGGGAGACAGGGACCCGTTGGATAGGTAGGGGTTCGTAAGATCTGGGATCATTAGAAACGGATATCCAGGATAAGAGGGGCTCTTAAAAAAGCCTCCATCTTGCTGTCTTCTTAAGGCTTTTGGGAAAACAGCACCGAAGGCAAAGAGGGAGAGAACGAACAGCATTGTGAGACACAGGCTTAAAAGTTTTTCAGAAAACACTGCATTAAAACGGCAACAACTTGTGTGAATGGTTACCTTCGGTAAAGTAATCTCGGGGTTTCTCGTAACTTTCCGAGTCTTGCCTTGGCTGGGGACGCCTCTCCGCTTGCTAACACAGAAACAAGCAGACAAGAAAAAAAAACATGTAACTAGTTTAAAGTTTCAGAGTATTTTGTTAACTTCAAACGCTGGTTACGGCGAAATAGCACGAAAAATTGTCCCTATATTCATACTTACCTCAGAGTCTGAGGAACTGCTGTTATTTTCCGACTCGTTTACGAGGGACGACTTAACATCGTCCAGATCTCTCTCGGCAGATACATTTTCGGAAATTTTCTCCTCTTGCTCTCCCTCGTCTTTGAAGGAGATCATCTCATCGTTAGCCCCCAAATCATCTCCTCCGCCGCCGTTCAGCTGTGGCATTTTTGTAAGTCACTAAGATTCTCTTAATCCCCTTGAAAATAAAAATATGTTTCAAATGATTTGTAATATCCCCGTCTTCGCGTCGTGGAAACAAGCAGAATCTTGCAGTAGCGCGCTTTCGCTTGTTTCTCATAAACTTTGCCTTTATTCTGTTCCCACGGTTTCAAATCTTCGCGTTAAAATACATTCTGGGAATCGCTCCACTTTCCATCGTTAAAAATCGGAAGATATTTTCATATAATCCACATAAACAGGTTTTAAAGTTCAAAAAGGTAAAAACAAAAAGACACCCAGATTTGCAGTGGCAAGCTCTGCTGTGTTGTTTTTCTACCGCTCCGTCCGAGCGAGGGTTGAACAGTGCGGCTTCGACCCCCTTTACCTGCTGAATTTCAGAGGTAGATACAAAACAAAAACGAACAAAACTGAAGAAAAAAGAAAAAAAAGTACCCCTTAAAAATCATCCCTTAAGATCCATACGTAAATATTAGCCTATTCTCGCTCAGCGAGAGGAAAAAAAAATCAACTTTCGGGAGTCTGTTCCTCAAATGTTTTGCACTGCAGCTACATGAAGAAAACAAAACGCATTTAACTTTGCTAGAAAGTTTCGGCGACAAAGTTTCCTGGGAATTCCTGTCGGACGGGAGATTAAAAAAACATTTTTTTGTAATGCTTATAAATCCCGTCCTGGTTTAGTTGCAGTTCATTGTTGAATACAACGTGTACAATGCAGATACATCGTAACGTATTATCGCTATTGAGAATCCTGCATGGTTTGGGGGGAAAAAAACAGCTCTTGCAATTCTTTCTACATCGAGTGACGAGGAATGTGCAACTATGCTAGTTTGCTCGCTGAACTGGAAGGAAGAGAGGCTTGATTAAAACGCAGAGGAGGAGTTTGCGATGAAAACCGACACTTCATTCACTAGCGCCTGACGGGGAGTATCCTTAAAGGAGCCCGGCTCGAACAGTGGGGAGTGGGGGGAGCAAGTTAAGTATTTAATCGCTAGAGTCGCGTAGTTTGACTCGAGCGCAGCCAAATCGAACGGTACTTTATCGGAGCGAGAGCGGGGAATTGGCCAGGGCCCACATGTGTTCACGGTCAACTTTTGGGAACAGCAAATCTAATCCGGGATGCTGTCATTGGGCACTTGAAAAAAAGAGCTCTTGGTGGACAGAACCCTGTTAACAAATATTCCGTACTCACAGCATCCCACAGTCCGGGAAGTATAGCCAGTGAAGTGAGTTTGAATTGAGGCTCCCGAGGTCTGGCAATAGCAATGTTCACCTCCCAGGAAGGCAACTTTATCGTGATTTGCAAAAGTACGGAGGCATTTCTCCTTACGAAAGTGATCTTAAAGTCTCTATAGAAATGTCCCTAAAGTACTCACTGCATAGAATTGGAGCGTTTCTATATAAACATGTGGGTCAGATTTATATTATTTCTGTAAAGGTTTGTAAAGCCGGGCTACTGTCGTTAAGGACTTGCGCATAGGTGTGCTGCATACAGTATTAGCAGTTAAAAGGATAATGTAAATTACGAACCTCTGTAGATGATTCTACTTTGTTACGCAAAATGTGACAAAAATGAAATAAGTCTGATATTATTAATATTACCGTTTATAGAAGTGTACAACCGTTTGCCAGAGCAGTGGAGATGAAAATGTATAGAACGAAATAGCCTATAGTTACCAATTCTAATTGCCCCAATATCAAAAGCAATTATTAAATTGATAACTAAAATCACGATATTTTAAAATGAAAAACGACTGAAACTTGTTTTCATCTTGATGACTTAACGATGAACAAAAAAAAATGCACACGTGTAATTTTACAATCAAATGTTTGTTAAATGCTCGCAGGAACATCGCTTTGCGTTTCACAGAAATAAAATGGCAATTCATAACATGCTCCCTTTAGAACAAAGACGTCCACATTGTTTTTCTAATTTAAATATTAAAAATGCGATATATAAAAAACGAGGAATGAAGCTCTGTAACTGTATAACTGTGCTTCAGCACGCGAGAGGCGGGAACTTCATTTGTCCCTCTGCGGGGGTCAGTTTTCCCGTCTCTTTCACATAAGGGTGAAATATTTAGCTGACACATTACAACAGCCCCGATGTCTCCAACACAATAGTGGTCTGCTTCCAACTGTTCCAATACGGTGCAGTTGTCAAAATCAAGCTTTAAGGTTCAACTGGTTTTAAATTTGGAATACACGCATTTCATCTCGCAAACTTGTTAGACTTTTTAAAATCTTATCCCATATTGCAGCATATATACACTGCAGACCAACGTGTGTTTAAAAAAATTAAACACTAATCGTGTGTATATATAAAAAAAAGCTTAAGAATTATATACTTTGTACTTTAATGTTTATTTTCCTAGCGCTTTCGTTTTTGGCAGAAGTGCGTGTGCTCTCAACTGAAATAAATATTATAAATGTGTTTATAAATGTGTTTAGAATGTTGTAAATTGCTTAACCGATGCTTAATTCATCAACACTTTCCAGCATAGTGTACCATAAACAGCTTCCTTGTGGGTTTTTGATAGGGAGAGAATTATTTTTATATCTTAACTGATCACTTAACATCACTGGTCACTTGTGATGTCTTGATACTATTAAATAAAGATTAAAACATGTAGCCCAGATGTAGGATTTTCTGAATTGCAGGGAGCCTGCCTGTGATCTTCTTCAGTTTCATGTAGACTTTCAACATAATCTGTTTTGATCATCCACGAAAGTTAAGTTAACTTGTGCGTAATGGAGACATGTGAGGTCATTTCTCTTTTTTTTGTTTTGTTCCATGGTCACGTTGGAACGTCGAATCTTAAAAATATAGATTCCTTCTAGATCGTGGAATGGAAACAAACATGTGACCCAGCTTTTTTTTTCTCCCTTGCACTTCATTAATACACAGCGGAGCGAAGGCAGGATGAGGGCAAGCTGATTGATCAAAGCTAAAATCTGAAAGCAAAGACATCTAGCATACTGTACAGCAGCTGCCGGCAACTCCAGTCTCTGAAGGCTGTGTGGTCTTCTGCATTTCATTCCACCTCAGGTCTCAGGTACTGGATTCAGCTCGTTATTAGCTTAGCTCACCAGATATTTATTTATATAGTTATGTTGCTGAAATAATTCTGCAAAATCTGCAGACCTGTGGCCCACAGTTTCAGACTGCTCACCACAGAGGAGGACCAAAAGTAAATATGTCATTTCAGTACATTTTATGGTTAGGGCACAGGTTAAAAAAGGGTCATTTTTTAAATTTTAGGAAGAACACGAGGGTGGGACAGCATTAAAATGGTTGTGATTTTTTATAGTTTTGAGAGGATATCTCATCCACCTAGAAAGCTGATGTTAAGTCCAATTTAAATCAAAAACTCTTGCCCCACTTGCTCATACCATGCCACTTTGTGATACAAATACTGGCCAGAGGTGTCCAGGTCCTTTTAATGAGAAAACCTCTATCAGTTACTGATATTGGGATTTGTGAAATAAACAGATGGGTTGAAGTTTTCATTTAATCCAGATGTTTGTTTTTATCCACACAGAAGTTTCGGTATCAGACGTGCTCCCCGAACTCCCTTGCACAGCCTATCAGATGGAAAACTGAAAAGACTGATGACTGCCTCTCCCAAAGGGTACTGCGTCCCATTCAGTAACAGTTCACGCAGCTGCGCTGTCACAGTCCCGCCAGGTCTGTATCATTTCATTCCAGGCTCCTATTGGTGGTGGAAACAAGCCCGGCCGATTGGATAGCGTTTCTGCGCCAGACCTGCACTTTCTGTGGGATTAATTAAAAAGGTACAAAGACACCATGTTTTGTTTTTCCTACAGTAAAATGTAACTAATGTGTAATGCTTAGAAGATGCATTGCTTTCTAGCTCCTTGACTTCAAGAACAGCGGCAATGTCTACAGACCCAGTGAAATGAAGGTGCGAGTATGTCCTGTAATTAAAGACATCATTTCAGTTTAGACTTTTAAGAACCACACGACTAAAAGAATTCAAAATCCCAGTGATTTAATCTCGTTGGAATGAGAATACAGTCTCTAAGAGACAGAGACTACAGTCGTGGAATTAAAGTCTCGTGATTGCAGGAGAACAGCGTAGAGCAGTGGGCAGCAGTCCGGATTTCGAACTGGAAGGCTGTGGGTTCAGATCCCAGGTGAGACGCTCCTGTTGTACCCTTGAGCATAGTGTGTCACCCAGGTTGCCCCAGTAAAATCCTCAGCTGTATCAGTGGGAATAATGTAAACTGCTTGGGATAAAAGGGTCAGCTAGATAGATGAGTAATTTGCAGGTTATTTCTCTGTAGTTGGGGAGATCAGTCTGTAGGGCCCTCTTCTCCCTTGTGTATTTTCTACCTGGGACTCCTGGTATTTCAAATCCGATACTGGCCCTCCCCGAGGTTTGCCAGCTGCCAAAAGCTGTGTCATAATGACAGGGTATGAAATGAGTCTTAATTACACACTGCCACGTTAATTGCATGTTAGCGCATCAGAACAATAGGGGATTGGCAGAATAGGAGAGCTGTGTATCAGCATGGATAAGCAGGTTTGTTATTGGGGCTTTAGCCAGGGCTTTGTGACGAAATCCCCTCTCAATAGGTGTGATCTCTGGCCCTCCCACTTAGACAAGGCCTGCTGGCTGCAGAGTGAGACATGCACTGCCTAGAAAAAAACAGGAGGAGGTGGGAAGCACACTTAGCAGACAAGATTTGTAGAAACAAGAAGGTAAGTGTTTGAATTTCCCTTTTTTGATTTCTCTCATTTTCATCATTTGCATGTATACATTCAGATGACGCTTTTATTGGAAGCAACTTATATCTTGCACTCGTTTAGTGTGTTTAGTAGAGAAAAAGTCGGGGAAAGAAGTATGTTCAAGGATACAATGACAGGTTCCCACCTGCAATTTGAGCTCACAGCCTTCCAGATAGAAGTCTGGAACCATACCCTGTGCTTCACACTGCTGACCAGAAGCAAAATGTGCAATTGTCCCCATACTATCGCTTTATGAAATCACCTTGATTATGCTGAGCTGGGAGCACTGAAGACATATACATGCAGGTCTGCTGGGAATCCATACTGCCTGGCAAGCTGCTTTTTTTTTTAACCTGTGTGTCTATGACAGAGGAAAGAGCTTCTGCTGGCACAGTCTAGTTCTGCAAATGCAATCCACAGCACACTGAACCCAGGTCCAGTTAACCATGTGCTGTCACTGAACCTGTCCCTTCAAGACTGTAGGACGCTCTGGTTCACAGCTGTCTCTTTGAAGCCTATTACAAGCAATTTATTGTAGAATTTATAGCACGGCAAGTAATGACGCCTGCACAAATCACAAAGATATGCATTCTTTGGGATATGCAATAGGTAAGTACCAAAATAAATAAAAAAAAAAAACAACCAGGTGCTTTTTTATCAATGATCAATTTGCCCTCATCTGCCAAAGAAGTATATCTAAATATGATGCTATTTTAACCACGTTCTGACCTCAGGTCTGTATGGGTTCATGAGTAAGGAAAAAAGGAGACAAGGTGGCACAGTGGGAATCCCAGTTCGAAGGTAAGCTTTGTCACTGAGTCAGTGTGTCAAGCCAGGTAATGTCTGTGCTGATGACTGACATCAAGAGCGTTTAACACACAGTGTGCTCACTAGTAATTGCATTCGAGCAGTACGTTTCTTTGGCTAGAAACCATCTCTTGACTGGGAAATTCTTTATTATTGCCATAAGAAAGAACTGCTGACATGACAGGAGGCACTGTTCACACAAAGGCAGTTCATGCAGTTTGTAAAGTCTCTCTTCCCCAGCTTCACTTTTATTTTTATCCAAGACAGGTAGTAGGTGTCATAGGTTACATGAAAATTTCCTTGTTTGACTAGTGAAATAATAATAATCACATTGCAATTATTATTCCTTCCAAGACAGAAATGTTCCATGTTTAATGCGCCACGATTTTTGCTGTGTATAATTCAATCCTGTCGCTCTGCAATTGAAATAAATATGAAGGCCAAGGCAGCAGGAGCTGTGCTGAGGGGGATGAATTATTCAGACCCTGATATATTAAATTATATGAAAGATAAATTATTGACATGTTGACTTCTTGCTTTTCCAAAATGGGGGATTTTGCTCCCAATTTCCTCTTCCTACAGCAACTAAACATAACAGCAGATCCCGATCCCGATCTCTTGAAAAAATAACCCCTTAAGCTGGTATTCGTTAACCCTCATCCTCACTAGGGCCAATACAACCTAATTTGTACAAGGACAGGGTCCTCAACACTCACCCCCCCCTTACAGCAGAAATAGAATTTAAGGAAACTTCCACTGTTGTAGAACAGTTATAATTTCATGTATGTTGTGTCGGACATCAATAAAATCTAAATACTAGTTTCACAAAGCTTTCGATACGTATATTGTGACACAGAATAACACCGCAATTTAAATGAATTAAAAATACTTCTGGATCCTTCCCAGAGCCACTTAACACATCCTTATATAATGGTCTGTGTCGGTATTATTTTTTCAGCCTTGACACAAAAGGCACTTGTACTAACCTTTTTACTATAAAGTGAAATATCACATTTTAGTCAGTATTCCTTTACTTCTAGCATTAATCAGCTACATTTTGACTTGTGTTTTTTTTTTCAGAATTACCTTTCAAAATGACTCAGTGACCAGAGACATTTACAATAATATTCATCTGCCATTGCTCTTAGTAGAGCTGGTAGTTCTAAGAAGACTTCCCCTCTTGTGGATGTAGATTAACGCAAGGGCAAGTGATTATAGCTGCTGAGGTCAGCAACTAACACGTTTTTAACCACTTTATTGCATCAGTAGGTGACAATGTGACTCTACAACAATGTCAATGATGTTAATAGAACAGTGGTTTGTTTCCTGTAAATCACCTGATTTCACTCTCCAATGTTTGGAAAGTCTACAGGTGATCACCAATAAAAGGAGGTGATCCTTGGATGCTCAGTGTAAACGAAGTACTGTTGACAGTGATACTTGTTATAGACCTCTGCTGTGTCAATTTTGGTATTTAAAATTTAGGGCAATAGCACAGAGTAGTGGTTAAAAGGGTTGAATTTTGTGTAGGATGCTGCTGTTGTGTCTTCCAGTAAAACCTGATGCAAAAGCAGATACTCTTTAAGAATGACTTTTTTAACCTTTTCTACACCTACAGTAAAGCTCTTTGAGGTGCAGTTTTATGCATATTATTATTATTATTATTATTATTATTATTATTATTATTAACAGATCCAATGCACAGTAGGTAAGTTGGGAAATTACTTCACCTGCTGAATCAAGAGAAAACCATAGTGATTGAGCAGGCTGTTTAGCCACAATGACGCGGTAGCACCTCATACCCTTACAAAATGTGCCTTGGGAATAATATCATTGTTTCTGATTTGTCTTGATTGTCAATTGATTTATAAGAACATAAGAAAGGGTGCAAACAACAGGAGTCTGTTCAGACATTCTATCATGTTTGGCTGATAGTAACTAATAGATCCAATCATCTCATTCAACCTTTTCGTAAAATGAACCAGGTTATCTGCTTCAGCAAGGTGGCTCTCGACCCCTAACCTAAAAGCTTTTGTAAATAAAAAAGTATTTACTGTAAAAATGGACTCCTGTGTTTTCTACTTGAGGCATATTTGGAACTTTTTTTAAATAGAATCTGTACTTTACTTCAACCCTGTGCCCTTTGCAAAGTTGCAGGAATGCCCTGATTCAGGTGTATTACGCAAAATGTAACCAACTGGACTGCAGGAGACAGAAACTCTGAATGTCCGTATGTGTGATACAGTGCCAACCCTACTGTGGGCGTGTCTGATACAGTCACATGCCCACAGTGAGTGTGTCAGATATAGGACCACTCCCAGAGTAGGCATGTCTGATATGGAGCATTCCCACTTTGCGCGTGTCTGATATGGAGTCATTCCCACCTGTGTCTGAAAAGGTATTCAAAAATAAGGTATTTCTCACACTCAGGAGTGACCAAAAAAACAAAACAAATAAAAGTCTAACCAACCAAGCAGATCAATTAAGTCATCAATTAGTACTGGAGATTTAGAGCTTCGCTGGTAAGACAACCATCAGAGTTTCTCCAGGACCAGGATTTGGGACTACTGTTCTAAAATACTTCTCTTGTTAAATAAAGGATGAAAAATCGTGTATTGGTGAATGTGAAATAATAAAATAAGGTCTTAGGAGAGCAGAGGCTATGCATGTACTCTCAGTCTTACTGTGCATGCCACCCAGCCTGGATCTTGGGTTTCTTCTTCTGTACTCTGTGCAGCAGGGGGAAAGGTGGGGTGACAGGCTCAATGGTGTAAGGGGGTCACAGTTATTTTCATCTGAAACCCAGTTTGTCTTTGGCTACACCTGGAGGCAAATACGGACCCAGCAGCTGATTTTAACATAAAGTCAGAAAGCAGAAACCGTGCTGATTTTGTTTAGTCTCCGCAGTTATAAAAATACACATGTTGTGCTTTGTTAAGGGAGAAGCTAGCCTTAATTCATGATGTATGGAGTTGGGGCCTGTTTCAAAGCAATCCGAATCTTTTCCCTTCCCCATCTTTAGCTCAGGGACACGGGCGTTTGGAGGGTAAAATATGTGATCCTCTTCAAAGGGCGCACTCAGTAGGAGCATCCTCAAAAGAGCACCGGCCGCCCCCCCCAATACTCCCCCCTCCCCACACACCTTCTCCCGGCTAGGTTGTGACTCATTGCCATTTGAACGGAGCCAAGGAACAACGGCGCGCGAGGGGTTAATCACGTTCGTCTCTCTGAAGATCAAAGGGAAGCCAGAAGGATAGGGGATGTCTTTCATTAGCTACATCTTTTCTAACACATCACCATAACAACCTGCCACCGATATCAGCCCAATCCTGAGAAGTAAAGAGAAAAAAAGCTGCAGAAGAAAGTCATCGCTCTAATCATTGCTATTAGGAGGATATGTGCCACTGTGGCCATGAATATTGCATCACCTGCCACTTTCAGTTTTTTCTTACCCTACTTTTTCTGCACAAAATTCAGCCCCGAGTTTTACCATGGTATCTTTAAATACAGTATGTATTTAAGTATGTAGTTCTTCTTTAGGCTTATATATAGAGTTGCATTAATATATGTCTATGGGGGATCATCATACTGTGTAGTACACAAATCTAAAAAATTACTCTCTTTTTTGTCGCAAGCTTTTATCACACTCGATAATAATAAACACAAGGAGTTCTGTTATCAGACACCAAGAAATCAGAATCCTGAATCAGTTTTTTTTGCAAAGGTAAACACTCCGCCCCACCCGCCTCCTGCCAAAAAAAGCAAACTCTCTGACAGCTATGAATCATCCTGATGGGTAGTGCTGGCATTTGCAAATAACTCTGAATTTGGGAATACAAATTCTCTTTAATTCATTCTATGAAGGTTTCAGTGGTCTTGATTTCTACCTGTCTTGGAGGATCTAGGCCTCAGAAAGGCTAGTGCAGTTTCTGGTGCTCTGGACCAGCCTCCAGGGATGTGAAATATTTACAGTAGTCAGAAAGCCTGTGCAGGAAATTGACACCTTTTCACTGCTCTGCCTCCTGCCTCCTTGTGACACATGAGCAACTGTTTCTCAAGTCAAATATAGACATTTGCCATAGTGCCAGAACTTCAGACATCCTCCATGCTAGTTCTTCCGATGTCCCTTCATGAGCGTGTTGCAAACACCACAAACACACATGTGATAGGGAAGCTGTTATGAATTTGAAATCAGGAAATTTCCAGCAGAAGCTGTCTAGTTAAAGAAAACCAGATCCAAGCGCATGTCTTTGCTTACTTTAGTAACATTTATGCCAGCCGCATAAATCAACATGGGAAAAAAAGCCAACAAGAACTTCCAAGATTTCATGTATTTGAGAAGTCTGTTCACTTTTTTAAATGAAGGAAGGGTTCTGATATTCTCGAGGTGCACTCTGCAATAATGAAGGAAATACCAGGTTGTTCAGGTATTAAACCAAGCAAAGTGTACTTGGTGGAAAGAACATATTTTATTCTTATATGTATTCACTGAACGTATGACTATTCAGTGCATGACAGTCACACAATCACTCTTTGTAACCATATCCGTTTGTGTCCGATAGTGTATATGCTTGTTTTCCTGTTTTAGAAATGAGCTTGAAGGTGCAGTGAATTAACAAGTGTCAGTGTGAAATTAATCTGTTGAATTATGAAATTCAATGAACCGTGTCCTTAACGCTCAACATTCTGTCCTTGTTTATTGGACAAAAACTTAAATTAATTTTACTCTATACAGAGACCCGCGTCTTATCTTAATCTCTCACTGAATCCTTTTGCTCCTGTTCAGAAATGATATGGAGGTGAAAAGGCAGGTGGGGACTGATGGCTCATAGCTGAAGACGTGAGCACATAAAACTGGTACGGCACAGTCTTCCGCATGGTATTTTTTCTTTTTGTATTTGTCCGCCCTCTCTATCTGTTGTTCGCCCTTTCTCTAATGCTTGCTTTCTATCGCACTCTCCAGTTTGTCTGCCACGCAAGCCCTCAGTATCTCCTGTGCTCCCCTCCCTTCTCCTCGCATGCAGGCTGACAGGCTCTCTTCTGGAAAATCTCTCATTGATGTTGTCGGCTGAATGTCAGGGAGCTCAGGTTTGACTGACAACCCAGTGGGATCTCCAAGGGCCTCATTAAAACCCCACTCCCCCTGGGTGTGTGTGTGTGTGTAAATACATGTGTGGCGTGACTGTTTCAGAATGCATGCATGATTTTTTTAAAACAATAGTGTTCTTCTGGAAAAAAAAAATGTCAGAAGAAGAAGCCAGTATGTGATTCTAAAAACAGATAACTTGCACACATGACAGAGTTTCACTTGAAGGATACTTGAAGTATTTTGGGCTGAATTTTATTGCTGATTTCTGGGAATTTGTGTGCAAGACAAACTAGTTTCTATATAAAACCATCATTGGTATTGCAGATTTGTCAGTTTCTGATTTTCTTTGTTGTACTGGACTGTATCTTCCAAAGTCTCTCCACGGCCCGAAAATCCTTTAATCTTCTTGCTAGGCTGTTTCTTCCTTGGCTCTCAGCCAGTTAACAGCCAAAGACAATGTTGCGTGTATAGCTCTTACAAAAGTTTCAAAAACAAGCAGAACCTAGCAGAGTATTGATGAAGTGAATATCAGGGGGAAGTATCACAAATGATTGAGTAGTATTAAAATAATGGGAGAAACTTTCTGTGTTTAACTGACAACACCTGACAGCATTCACAGACATATCATAGGAAAGCTTTTGGGAAGAAGAGTGCGTTAGCTATGTTGTGCTTGAAAGTGTACTTTCACTGGATTGATGATTCACCAGGTTACTGGTTTGAAGTAAACTAACCAGTTACTCTAGCATATTAAAGTCAGGACTTTAATAACAACAGCACAACCACATCCTTAAGACAACACATAATAAAAAAAATCACATCTAAATCTGAGAACTGTTAAAAGTTCCTTTCTACAAAAGACTGCATATTTTCAACCTCACTTTCCTGCACTTTTTCTCTCTGAAGGGTTCTGACAGTATAGCACTCACGCTTAGCTAAAAGTCTAAAAGTAAAAGAGATCAAGGCTTGTGTCTTGTTGTTCAATAAAACTTTCATCCAGGGGAAACCGGAATATTCATTTTTAAAGATGGGTGTGTAATGCACTGAGAAAGTGGATGCCTGCAGTCCCTGCTGGCATAATTACCTTCACCCTTTTAAGAGTTAGAATGATGAGTGGCAGACCGCGCATGAGAGAGTTTTCTTTTCGTTTCCAACAGAACATAAACATTTACATTTAATTGACACAGGCCCTTTCAATAATGGATCTTGCCAAGGTCCATCTGTTTCTAGATAAAATTTCAAACAATAGTTATATTCTACTGTATAAGAATGCGGGCCTTTCTGGGGGTTTCCATCACCACGCATTGCCTGCATTCCAAATAAAAGCAGAACAAGCTCCAATCTGACAAATGTACAGTGCTGCAAGGCCAATAAGGTCAAATCAGATTCTTCAAGCAAAAAGAAGCAACTATGCAAGATGATGTTGGATAAAGCTTGTATAGTTAATACAGATAATATAAAAGGTACAAAGAAGAGATAATATACACATTTCATAAACTGTTCAGCCTGAAAATATGTGATTCTGTCCCTCTCTCTAATACTTCTCTGGTACATTTCCACTTATTATTTGTTTCCAGCTGTGTCTAACACCTTTTTAGTGCTTGTTAGAATAGGAATACTGGATATTTGTTTTTAATATTCATCCAACTTAAGGTATTGTTTACCTTGGCAGCGAGGTAGTGGGGTTTTCGTCTTACTATGTCTCTACACTAGGCTCCTGGGTTTGATTCTGGGCTAGGGTGCTTTTTGTTTGGAGTTTATATGGATTTTCTACAGGCAGTCTGGTGATGGTCTGCTGCTGGTACAGTAGGTTGACTGGCTAGACTACACTGCCCATTCTATGGGGACTGAGAGTGGGTCACTTTCTTCATGAATCTGTCAGCAACATTTCTACTACAACACTGAACAACAGGTTCAGATGAAGAAGAGAATATATTATTTTGCTCTTGTGATTTCTTCAACAGTCTTTAGTTGCCCATTCTGCTATTTTATTCTTACTTGGAACACAACATTAAAGAAGAGATTTTATGTTTGTTTTTTTTTACCCCACTTCCAATCTTCAGATCTTCACATCACTGTTAGGATTTTTTTCCAGCTCACAGGTTTTACTTGAGTACATTTCCAACATTGACAACATACTGAACATCATGCCATCTCTCCTCAATTTGCTAATTAAGAATTTGTTCCCTTACTTTTGACTAAAATGCTCTTAACAGGTGAAAATATATCAGACAACTCTCAAAGTGACTGTTTTTTCTGATTATATCAAATTGGTCACATTCCAGCTAATACACCAGAATAACAGCAGTTCTGAAACTCACAAATTAGTACAGGATTTATACCAATTCCAAAGCCCTCAGCTTAAGGGTTCCTCAAATTCTGCTTTTTTGAAAGCTGTAAGCAAGCTTTAAAATAGGCCTCAATTATACGATTGATGGGCAAATCCATTTTTCAAGTCTGGCATTCTGTTCCTCTTTCACAGCCTCATTTCAATCATGGTGTTTGCCAATGTCAATTTCCCAGCTTTAGTTAATCAAATCAACTAGGCAAGTGAGAATTTAGGAAGAAGGAATCTAGAAAGTTCTTTGGCCCTGCCTTTTGAAAATACACAGCATTGATCGAACACAGCTTGCTGTTCAAGACTTCTGGTCAGATTATGGTATTCTACAAAGATGACAACTCCATGTTGGGATGTGTTGTAGTAATGTGAAAGGATTATATGCAAGAGAAAGTTCTTTTTATATGGGAGTTTAGTTCGTTCCATGTTCACAGATCTAAAAAGGGCCAGTGATAAACCATCAGTAAACCCAGGCAGTAGCCATCTTTCATTCTTCTCTTTTTTTTCCCTCATGTCTCACCCCCAACCTATCCACCTGCCCCTCTCTTTCTCGTTAGTGCAGGCTTTCTGAAAAAGAATCGACAAGAGGTCAGTCGACCCTGGACAGCTACAATCTTAGCCTGGGGCTGATAAACTGGCGGCCGGCGCTTGAGAAACAAATTTATTCACAGTCAGCCTCCCTGCTCCCGCCTCGCTTTGAAGTTTCTCTCCCAGCACCATCTTCTGATGCGTGACTTTGTGGCTATTACTTAATTACAATGAAGTGTGCGTGTCTGTGTGTGTCCTTGTCTCAGTGAAAGTACTGTAGGTTCAGCCTTCCCTTTCTGTCCTGCCCAGTGCTCAGGGGTATTTTCTGTGTGATTCCACCGGACTGAATTTTCTTTAAAAAACACAGGTTGCGCTTCTAAAATGAGAGTGATTCCTGGTATCCCTTCACCACACTCTATTCAGCCAAACTATAT
Source organism: Lepisosteus platostomus (assembly GCF_059453375.1). Lineage (NCBI taxonomy): Eukaryota > Metazoa > Chordata > Actinopteri > Semionotiformes > Lepisosteidae > Lepisosteus > Lepisosteus platostomus. The sequence goes on from NC_142613.1 coordinate 7,115,208, forward strand.
CTGACTCTCATTAACATTGCAGCTGTTCTAGTCTGACCTCGCTGAAGAGGACACAATCATATTTTTTACATATGCGACTGTACCGATTCTGTCATGTGTTTTTGACTTAACCTCATCACGAAACATTATTATGCTGTTTAGGACTAATGTGACCGAGGCATATTAGATGACCAGTCAGATGGTTTTATAGCTTTTCAAAAGCATGCCACACTAAACGAAACAGGAAGGAATAACAGAAAAAGCCATACTAAGTAATCATTTTATTGAATTTCTGATTGCTTTTTGAACCCTGAGCATTTTTTCCCGAGCCTCTACTGTAATGCGAGTGTTCATTATTCAGCATAAAAGCTATCTACATTCACTTCAATATTTTGATTTTCAGTGATTGTTCTACGGATATCTACGAAAAAGGTCCAGGCTTACAGTATATCTGAGAATGTCAGACTGCTTGTATTATTCTAGTTACAGCCTTCACATTACACTCACACCTGTGTAGAAGGCCATTAAGGAGACACAGTTGTTTTAGTAGGTTGGTTTAAAAGGATACAATCAAATCCATTAAAAAATTCCAGAGCAGACATATATAAACCTACAAAAGGATCAAGATATATTTTGTATTGGGACATCATCCATTATTGATCCGTTTGCTCTACATGTGGCTCCACAAGGGGTCCTGTTTTTTTATTTGCATAAAGATTTCCACTTTCCTAGCCCTTCCCGACACTATAGGTCCTTTTAAGGAGCACTATCTCCAAACTTCAAAGCCTGCCAAATGCATTCCACTTGTGAGTACGCTTCCTCTTGAAATATCCTTGTATTTTACAAATGGACCTACAGAAACGCACTCATCTCTGCATTGTGGAGATGTAAATGGACAAGCTGCTGGGATACATCCTGGGGTTGTTTTTCACATAACCTTGATTGCTTTCTTTCTGAAGTAAGTAATATTAAAACTATAATATTAACCCCTCCTATACCCCTGCACAGCCTGTAACCCCTTTATACGTTCCCATTCCCACAATGAAGGTCCTCCGCATTTGTTCTCTGTTGCTGTCATTGAACTGCAGGAAATACACCCCACTATAGAACACCCATCACTATCCATCACCTTGGAAAGTCAGTCCACAAGCTGTTTCTTGCTGAAACAGTCACCAGAGAAAGTGGTCAGCACCAAGGAATCACCAAGGCCCACAAAGGCTATATTGTACTATATAACAAAATACAGCAATTAAGAAATAAAATTATATATGCACACAGATGGTAGAATCTGCTCCTCTTATAACCTCTTTTGTTCCGCTTCCAGAGGTTCATGTTCTAGCTGTCTGTCCACAGACTTGGTCCCTGCAACCTTTTGAAAGCAAAATGTGCACTAAGCAGCATGTTCCCCACATAAATCTTTCACACCCTGTTACATGGTTTCCCTCTCAGACGTGGGTGATTGCAGTCTCAGAGTCGGTCGGACAAGGAAGGTGAAGAGAGGTGCTCACTTACCACATGTTCATTCTAGGATGTAATGAGAAGAAGGTCATTATATTCAAACAAGACTATGACCACCAAAAGTAAGGCATGAATGTTTATTTCTGCAGGACTGCAGACGTTTTTCTGGTACATCCTTACTATGTTGTGCTGCAGGGAAACTGATTAAACTCTGCAAGGACCTGATAAGCTCAGAACAGACGATGTTACTTCTTCCTGGAAAATGGCTTCATTCTTAAGGGTGCAACCTAGCTCAGCAACCAAGGGATTCTTTCAGATGAAAAGACTTCACCTCACCGCCACATAGCCAGTTTGCTGCGATTGTCATTGTCTTCTGCTGTGATTGCACTGTAAGAATGGTTCGCTGCTGGAGTCACACGCCCAGAGCACGTAGCTAACCTGATTCAGACTAATCGAAATCCATATGTGTTGTAAAAGTTTGTTCAATACAAATCATAAATATAAACAAACAGAGCAGTACGTTTATTTTCAGGAAGACTTTCCTCCTTTTTTACTTTACAATTTTCCTCTTTCGTGTCTTACCTTGTTCCCAAACCAGAGTTTGGGAACAGCCATCCTCAGTCTGCTAGCCTCAGCAAAAAACTGTCAATGTTTGGAAGAGGTAAAAAACAACACAGGTGTTCTATCTCATTAATGATTCAATCCGATTTCAACCCCTGAACCAGAGCTCATTCTGTACTTCTGGTGACATTCTCATTCTGGTGACTTACACAGAGATAAGAACTCTTCTTTTAATGAAGACAGACAACCCTTATTTACACTGATAATTACTTGTTCTATTCCTAACAGTAATACTCACTGCTTTTTTCAGTGTACTTAACATTGTAAACTAAAATTATTTGGCAGCTTTCCATGTTTATTGAGCCCTCATTCATGCCAGCAGGTGTCAATAAAGGAGTAAGGTAAATTAACTAATTTAATACACATTTAAGTCACTTCAAATTAAATTAGATTGTCTTCTATTTATAACCAATCTTATGTTTTCAAATATAAAACCCCAAAGTCTTTGGAGAGATAATTACACCCTTCAATTATTACATTTACTAGAAATCTTAACTAGATAGACAGATACTTTATTGATCTCATGAAGGAAATGACTCATTCCTCTTGCTAATAGGAATGAGTTTTCAATAAACTTAAAAGCAATATCACTGACCAATGAGTAAACAGTATTTTAATTATTTATTAAACTTAACACATTTGCAATATATAATTGTTGGAGATGGAAGATTTTGTCTGGTGATAGTACATCAGTGTATCCCTTTTTGTTGCAACTTGTTACAAAATGTCTTTCTCATTGTTGATCCAAAACTGCTTTGATTATTTTTTAAAAGATTATTTGCAAATTGTATTCTGGAATTACAGAGCCAGGAGGCAAATTTACTCAATATCTGGTAGCCCCCAACCCCTCCCAAAAGTCGTACACACACACACGATAAGCTGATGTGTTTGTCTGTTAAATATTTAAAGCCCTCTTTCAATTTCTCTTTAAAAACTTATTTGAAGCCACTGAGATGCCATTAACCCCAGGTCCTTCAAACGCCCTGGATTTACAGACACTCTGTCAGCCCCTGTTGTGTCTCCAAAATTTACGAGGATCATTAGGGAGAGAGGGGCTGGGGCTACCTGTGAACAATAGCTGATTGATGCAGTTGAAATCCTTTCAGCACCTCTTTAAAAGTTTCCTGTTTTATTATTTATATTTTGTCTCGCCTCCTCACTGCTCGTTCCTCCTCTTAAAGCTCCTCGTTCACACATTGGCCAATCCTGGGACACTCGACATGAGATGTGTCTCTCTACCATGTCAACCCCCTCGGGCAGGCTTGTAAATCCTTCTCTTTTCTTGAAGAAGCAAGCTGGGAAAAGGAAACACACAGCTCATGTGAAATTGCAAAGATAAATGTAGGAGGGAAGGGCTAGCCACGTGCTGATCTGTCTTCGAAGCCCGGAAGGGGGGTGAATGAGGTAGCTGAAGCATGGCATACCCACATAAAAGTAAAAGCTACATCAGGATGTTTAGTAACCAAGAGAGAGGGCACAGGGGCTCAGTAGCGCAGTGGTAAGATTTGCTACCACTCAGTGCTGGGACCTTGGGTTCAGTTCCTGTGGTGCTTTCTGTGTGGAGTTTGTATGTTCTCCCTGTGTCTTATAGCTCTCTTTCCACAGTCCAGAGACATGCTAATGGCTGGGATTGGCTCTAGCACTGGAGCACACCTCAACACTATGGTGCACTGGTTAGCCTTGCTGCCTCACACTTCAAATCCAGACCTGTGTACAGTTCATATGTTCTTCCCAATGTGTAAATAGGTTTGCTCCAGATGCTCTAGTTTACTCCCACAATCCAAAGACATACTGATAAGTTAATTGGCTTCTGAGAAAACTGGCCCTGGTGTGAGTGTATTTGTGTTTGTAGCTGTGTGTGGCCTGTGAGGTGCTGGTGTCCTGTCCAGGGTGCCTGTTGCTTGCAGGGATAGGCTTCATCTCCCCTGCAACCCTATATCGGATAAAGCATATGGACAAAAGGATAATAGCCAAGATGACTTTCTGTTTTTCACTGTGGCACATATGAATGTTCAGTTTCTCACTCAAATCCAGAAGAAATAATTTTTTAATCAAATTTAAACTCTGAATTTGAGAACTACTCTATTACTTATTTTTGAACATAAAATGTGGTGGGTTTACAATAGCAGGGACATGGAATCACTGGGACCTTTCTAGTGACCTTTCAACCAGCAAAGCAAAATGGCTCAAGCCAGCCACTTCTGTCTAGAAATGTTACTGGGCTCTTCTCTTCTTCTCTTCTTTGAGAGATTAACAGACAATATGCTTCACAGGTTGAGGACGACTGTTATATTTCAACATGGTAGCACTGTCTTCTGCACTCTGCAGACATTGGTTCATAAGGTAATGGATGTGTGCAATGTAAAACAATGTGAACATCGATATGACAGGTCTCCTGCATTACCACCGCGGCCTTGTCGTGATCACAGAGTTCCTTCATCAGGCCAAACACATGAAAATCCATGAAACACATGAAAAAGTTGTTCTTTGACAACTTAAAATTACGTTTTGTCTTACTGTGTAGTGTCATGTTAGCTGCCATCTTTAGTTCAGACCCCCTTTAGTAGGATGATAAGGTACACTAGGTTCAAACCTGTTCCTGAATGAGAGTCATGGGTAATTCTCCAACACCAAACTAAAGAGTTTCTTCCATGTTAAATGAGTTACAGCGATTCATGTTCTCCTCCCAGTATTGGATAACCAGTAAAAAGAAGTCCATTTCTGTTATATCTTTAAAACTTTAATTTCAATTACTTTTGTAAAATGAAATTTGAATAATAATTTACTGCATTAGGCTGTCACTGGAGTTTTTCAGCATGCTCAGCTAAGAAAGTATGAAGTTATTCTGTGCATGTACTGTACAGGATTTTGGAGTTTTGGAAGTGTAAGACACTCTGTATTATACATTAAAAACACATTTGCTATTGGCTTCTAGTGCTTGAGACAGCTGGAAGTAACTTGACTCTGCCATGATTTATCCACCTAATATCCCTACAATTTCCCAGAGCCATGTGTCACAAGAGCAAAATTCCTTCTTTGTTTTGCTTTTGTCCTTGGGTTCTATGTGAATTGAGTCTTCCTTGCTTACTCGTAAGGTCGCTGAAAAACATCAGCCATGTTAACACGGCACATTCCTTTCCATGCTTTCATTTTCTCATGGCATATTCAGTAAGGGAGGAGAAACAGGGACTTTATGCAAGAAGTTGCTTTATACTTTTGTAATGCTTTAGTAGTGTGTTTTGTAGCATTGCCAGGATGCATTTCAGTGGCCTGTTTTAAAGATATAGACAGGATCCCCTTGAGGGTCATTTTGGGGTCAAGGGAAGAAGTCACAGGGAGCTGGGGGGGTACAGCATGATGGTCAGGAGGATGTTACAAATCTATTTCCTTTCTCTGCCCTTGGGAAGCTGCACAAATTCCACTTAACAAGAGCAAATACACTTGGAACTTGGGAATCGGATCCTTGTGTTTCTGACATTGTATGTGCTCGCTGTTTTGGGCTGATGTAAATCCACTCATTTTGAAAAGCAGAGCCTGGAACTTATCAGTTTTAATGGTAACAAAGGTGAAGATCATAAAATCACTTCACAACTCACTTTAACAAGTGCAACTTAGGGAATAAGCTGCTTGGTACCTTTTCACTACAGCACACTTGTTTTGATGGTGGAAAAGATTGCCGTACAGTAAAAATGTCTATTTTGAGAAATAGCCTATTTTGAGAGCTTTCCGCAGACCACAGGGTACAGGAATAATATAAAAAACATTCTGTGCAAATCTTTTTTAAGATTATGTTATTTCCAGTACTTTTGGATATGAGAACAAATGCTTTTTAGAAAGATTCCTTAGGAAGTTTTCTAGCAGCAAGGGAGATATGATAGTTTGATGGGTAAGACAGCTCTCACAGCAGAAATAAAAATTAAAACAGCATAGTATTGTTCTAGACGTTCACCAGAAAGAGTTACTTTTGCTGAGACCTGTATGTTTTTCAAAATTTGAATGAATCTATTTAATGATGTCATCTATATAATTCATGTACATCACTTTTAGAGAGAAACAAAGTTTGCATACCTTGTCTCAATTAAATCAGAATTTGCTAGTCTTTCAAATTTCAAGTCTGTCCTTAATTTATCATTTTGTTTATTCTGTTAGGGTGGCGCAGTGCCATAGTGGTTAGCATTGCTGCATTCAGACACCCTGGGTTCTGTCTGCGTGGAGTTTGTATGTTCTCCCCGTGTTTGTGTGGGTTTTCTCCGGGTGCCCCACTTTCCTCCAACAGCCCCAAAAATATACCGGTAGGTTAATTCTAAAACAATTGGCCTTGGTCTGAGTGTGTGCATGTCTGTGTCTCTGTGCCCTACGATGATGGATTGGTGTCCCATCCAGGGTGTACCCTGCCTTGCACCTGTTGCTTCCTGGGATTGGCTCCAACACTGGAGCACACCTCAACACTATGGTGCACTGGTTAGCGCTGCTGCCTCACAGTTCAAATCCAGACCTGTGTACAGTTCATATGTTCTTCCCAATGTGTTAATAGGTTTCCTCCAGATGCTCTAGTGTACTCCCACAGTCCAAAGACATACTGATAAGTTAATTGGCTTATGGAAAAATGGGCCCTGGCGTGCGTGAGTGCGTGCGTTTGTGTCTGTGTGTGCCCCTGTGGTGATGGACTGGTGTCCTGTCCAGGGTGTATCCTGTCTTGTGCCCATTGCTTGCTGGGATATGCTCGAGCTCCCCCACAACCTGAATATGAAGAAGCTGTTAGAATATAGATGGACGGATGATGTTTTGAAAAACTGAGAAAGCCAATGAAAAGCTCAGTCCTAAAGAATCCCATTTTAAGATGACATAAAACATAATAATATTTCCAAATGTTGGAAATGGAAGGTTGTGGTTTGCAGGCTGTTTAAAACTTTACTGGAAGGGGGAATGTTGGCTATGTAAGACATTCAGGCATAAATTTTGCAGCCACATTGCAGACATGCCTGACATTTATGTTATGTGTATGTTTTTAGAAGACTTTATTTAAAGATGTTTTATACTTCTGTGTATGTTATTAAGATGTCAGAATGTAACAAAATCCTATAGCGCCATGGGAATGTTGCAGCCTCTTTGCTAACATTATATGTTGGTTTTAAGAACACTGTAAAAGTTGATTAAGCAATGTTCCCCTGGGTCAATATTTCTTTGCTGAGTTGCAGCTTTGCATGCTGTTGCTGCAGTTGCATTCGGCTTGCTAGAGTATAATTCATGGATTGTTGGCCTTTATTTAAATAAATATGCTACTCATTGTTTAAAACGGTTAATTTTGAAGCAGCTGCCATTTGATTTCACGTTATTTCCCGCTACACTAAATACACTTTGTCTTATCTACGTTTTAAAACAAGGTACAGTTAATTGGTAAAACATAACCTATTAAATTAATGAGAAAACTAAAATTAAGGGAGATATTTGCACCAACTTGTTTTTTTTCTCTTTTTAAATGTGGTAGCATCTGGCGGGAGGGGGTGAAAATATCCTCTTGGATGCCAGGAAGCGGGAAGGGGCCTTCCAGACAAAGAGCAGCTCTATTCTTCATACACACTCGTGCGCCATCTCTCACAGACGTCAGCGCATTTGACAAATTAGACAAGCCCTTTTAAACAGTCCAGCCCACTCAGCCTCAAGGAGGACCAATCATGGGGTGAGCACTGACCACTTCACTTCCACTCTCATCCACACAGCACCTGGTCGCCACACAATTAGGACCCTTGTTTCTGAAAGGAGGGTTCGTTCATCTGGGCTGAGGTCGCTCCACAGGCCTAATTTATTGTCCAGACGCCCGAAAGAAGAGTCAACAGGGTACCTCAGCCACCACGGCCTCATGCCCTCGACTCCCTTCCTCAGTGCTTCGCTCTAAAGGTGAAGACAAAGGACTGACTGACTTGAGTATTTGAGAAAATTGCTAACAGGGCATTCAAGTTCTTTGTTCTGTATGTCAGAACACCTTCATACTCAACCATCTTGGGACCCCATTTGTAAATTGAAAAAATCCCCTCACCTTCGAAAGAGAAAGAGATTCAATAAGATCTATTCAGATGTTTTTTTGTATTTATTATTGCTGAATTTATTATTGCTTTTACTCTCCTATTTCTTTGGCTTCCACTTGTGCAATCTTTTTCTCTTCATCAGCTCTCCATGACAAAACGTTTACCAGTACGGGTGTAACGTGAGGAATTTGCATAATCTCTTCCCATATGTCAACAAACAAATCCATCCATTCATTTTCTGACAGCTTTATCCAGTACAGGGTCATGGAGGAGCCGGTGCCTATCCTGGCAGGCAACAGGCACAAGGCAGGATGCACCCTGGACAGGATACCAGTCTATCGCAGGCCAGGCAGACTCAAACACACACACCAGGGCCGGTTCTCTTAGAGGCCGATAAACCTATTAGGATGTCTTTGGACTATGGGAGGAAACCTGAGCACCTGGAAGAAAGCCACAAGGGTAGAACATGTAAACTTCACACAGATAGCATCCCAAGAATCAAACATAGGGCCCCACTGTGTCACCGTGCCGCCCTGTTACAATTTTTGTTGTATTCTCCCTACCTTATTTGATGATGAACACGTGTGAATGACTGAGAACAATTCCTTCACCTACACATACTGTAGAAGCTCAATTGCCACACCTCATCATCTTGCAAACTCCAGAGAGCCTGACAGGAGAGTTCGAGCAGTTTGGAGGAGTGGTGTCAGTGATGTCAAGGCAAACCTGCTGGTATCCTGCAAAGTTAAGGCTCGGGAGTTAAGGTTTACAGTTACAGGGCCTGTGATTGAGTGTTGTATTGTTATTTTTCATCACTGCCCCAGCAGAGCTTAGAAAGCCCCGTCGCATAAAAGGAGTGCCATAGATCTCAACTTGTGCTCAGAGCAAGATCTGTCTTCTTTAATCCTGGGTTGTGTCAATAACCGCCCACGATTGGAATTTCTCAAGCACCATTGGTTAGGGTGGGGGTAAACACAAGGATGCGTTTTAAAGCCACAGTGCAGACACATGTCGTAAAAGTAAGAGGTTAAGGTGGGCGTCAGCTGGCCCAGAACCTTCTTGGCTGTTGGTGAAATACAGTATTAGCTCCTGCTGTTTGCTTGGCAGCTGCAGGTGTGAAGTGATGTCAATGAGAGAAGCACTATTCCTCCAATAGGTTATAACTCACCTGTGACGTTTGGGGCATTTCAGAAGGTGATTGGCTGTGAAGGTGGGTGTGTCAGAAGAGGATGTCCTCTGGTCCTCGTTCTCCCTCTGTGTGAGCTGGTCTTGTTGTTAGTTGAGCACTTAAGCAATGCGCAATTCAGACTTGTCTGGCAATAATAGATAATGGACAGTTTCTACTTTCAAAATTCAATTTCAAAATGTTTTTATGAAACTTGTGTTTGAGTAAATAGGATAAATACATTAATTCTTGAATGCAGCCATATGAAGACTGTCACGAAGCATTCATTCAGGACCCTATGCAGACAGCACAATCCGGAGAGGAGCGAGAAAACACAGGGGGAAAGGAAAACAGAAGGCGTGTTCTAGGTGCGCTGGTGTTCAGGGGGTGTGTCCGAGGCAAACAGTCCAAAGGGTGTCCACAGGGAAATCCTTGACGAAGCAAATGTCCAGAGCCGAGTGGTCCATCCAAGACAAAGACGAACAGAGTTAAAAGCCGGAGCAGGATCCGGCAAAGGGTCGGGGGAATAAAAAAGGGGGTAACCAGACGCTCCAGTCCCAGACCCAGAAGGTCAGGATGCCGTTGTGAAGCCTGTTCCGTCGAGTCGCTCCTGGACTCGTGGATAGGTGGACTTCCGGGCGTCCATCTTCCAAAGCTGAGCCCAGATTGGCAGGAACGTCTGGCTCTTGTAGGACGGGGGGCAGGAACCGGAGTCAGGTGCAGGAGATGAGTACAAAACTAGGAAGGGCTGGAGCGTCCTTAAGAGGAGGGGGATATGAGCGTGACATAGACAACACAATGCTTCATAGAGTGTACAAATTATAACACCATTCATACTCCTTCATGAATATACTTCTAAAAGACAAAATAGTTGGTCTTAAGTAAATTATAATAATGCATACAATTTGTTAGAGCAGAGACTCACAAAGGTCATAAAGGTTTATTTGTATAGGTCATAAAGGTTAGATTTTTATTTGCAGCCTCCCAGAAGGTTTTGTCCTACCTACATACAACCACATTCAGATGAAGTGTTTCCCCAAGGAAGTGCAATTTTACTGGTTAAGCAAATGGGAGCTTTGCTTACTTCTTGGAAACTGTTGGTATCTGCACAGATTTATAGAAATAGATATAGATTATTCTGGTAGAGGAAATAGACACAAAAGGGTGTTTATACCGGGTACAGAACAATTTCTAACCATCTTACAAATTTGTTGTGGAGTTGCTCTTAGAACTCAGATCTGATTCCTGACTCAACAGATCCATCCAGCACCATGCAATAATTTAAAGGCTCTTCAGTGTTTTAAATATCCTCCACACTAAAATGCTCAATACATCCTGTCTTCAAAATTGAACCTTTCTGTTTTGTACACAGTATTGAATATGTACTCAGAGAAGAGAAAAGAGTTAAATTGTGTGATAAACAGCTACTGCACAATTATCCAGAAACATTGAAGAAAGAGACTGAACACCATCACCCAAACTCATCTCACTGCCTCTCATTTGGAGTAATAGTTTACCAGGTAAGCAGTATAAGGCGCTTAGAGAATCACACAGGATATGTATAGTTAGGGGCTTTGCTCTGAAACTGAGATACAAAACAACTGGAATTACTTTTTTTTGCAGAGATTGACTGTTTCTGTCTCTACCAAAACTAGTACAGGTGAAGTCCCACCAAGCAAGGAGCCTGAGCCTGTAATAATCATATCTGTGGGAAACACGTAACATGCCTGTCCCTAGGAATTCTCCCCGAAGTGAGGCATAATAAAGACGTACAAACTTCTGGCCACCAAAGAAAGCGAGGGAGAAAAAAAGAGTTCTATACAAATGGAAAATTGACTACAGGCAATCAGGAAGTTTATTATGAAATGGTCTGTAGTTCTTTTGTGGCTAAAAACCCCCTTAACCCCCCCAAGACCTTGAATGGAGAGTAGTTGAAGAGCAAAAGAGTGAAAGAAAAGGGGAGAGAAAAAAAGGAGATTTTTTTCTGTGCTGCAGCCTCTTTATCATGACTCTCATCTGACCTCTCACCTCCTTTTTAGTCCCAGAGGAGCATCCTGTGACCTTTGACCCAGGGACAATGGAGGCTTGGCCGTTTCCCAGTGTGTGGAGCCGGAGCAAACAACAGGAGCACGAGGAGTGCTCCTGGGAAACAAACTGTTTATTGTATGGCAGGATGGACAGGCCCTCCTTCTCCTACTTTCCTGTTGGGGGACTCCGGAACAGCATATTTGTGAGGGCTCTGTGTGTGTGTTCTAAACAAAAATGCAAAGCAGAAAGGTGAGGCAGCAGCCTAGTCTGGTTCCTCCGTTCCCATGAATCCTGTGCAAGAGCTCACTCAGCTTGTTTTGTATGGGAAGTGAAAGTCAGGGATCTACACAGGTGACACATACAATTCCCCCTGGTGTTGAGAGCAACAAATCCGGGACTCCACACCTGGCCACCCAGCAGTGTCTAGACTATCTCTTCTTTCCTAGCCGCCCTTCGTCAGCGCTGGCTCCAGTTACTCCTCTGGTTTCTCAGGCACAATTCCTATACAGCAAAAGAATTCCTCCAGTCTGCATCCCATGTGTCTAAGAATGTTTAGGAGAAACACCAACATGGGGCGGCAAGGTGTTGTGGCAGCTAGCATCTGTGCCTCATAGCCCTTGGACCCTAGGTTCAGGTCTGGACTGGAGAGCCTTCTGTAACACAAATACATGTTAACTAAGTTAGCTGGTGTCTCTAAATTGTCTTTGTGTGCTTGTGCATGGGTAACGGACTGGTCAGTCCATAGCGCAGTCTTGCCTTGCCCACTATGTTTCTGACATAGACTCACCAGCAATATGCAGCTTTGTAATGGATGAATGGAAGTGCAACAGCTTTTATTACAGTGTAATCACAAACTATCCTCTGTTTATTTTTATGGAGATGATATCCTTGTAACTTAAGGTTCACCTGCATCTGTTATGTATGAATATTCAGTAACTTTTATCCGAACACATTATTAGTCATTCTGATCTAACTTCTTTCAGCACTGCTTGTTTCTCCTGTGTTTCTTCATTGAAATAATGAATCATCTTTTTTTGTTGTTTGTATTTTAGGTTGAGTTATTAATGATTAGTTACAAACTTATAAGATTTCTATACATACTTGAATTTAGCTTTGCATTAAGTTTTCCTTCCATGATTTGGTCACTTATTTTAAATTCATTTTAAAAACATGTTGATTAAGAGATTGCACTTCCTATATAACTTGTTCAATGGTGGAAATTGACTATCACCTATTGTTTCAGGGATCACTGTAAAGCTCTGAGGAGGTAACTATCACTAAAATAACTATGGACAGACTGGTTAAAATGCCTTTCTGCCACATTCTCCATTGGTAAAATGAGCTTCCTATGCTACAAAAAGCAAGCATCTTGAAAACAGTTGATTGGACTAAAACCAGAGATAATATGTAATGTCATCCACTCCAAGACATAGGAAATGTAGCTCAGATTACCTAATGTTAAGATTTCATTCTGCCACTGAAATGAAGCTGAATTCCCATTCACCTTGACCAAACCCATTATGCATTAGCTTCTGCTGCCAGAGAGTAAAGACTATAGGGATGATAACCATTCATCTTAAAATCTTGTTTTAAAAGTGAGACTCTTTCTATGACGCAAGGGGGAGTATGACATCTGCCCATAGCTAAAATTGTGAATAAGGTTTATTGTGACAACAATCAGTACAGATATTTAGTTTTTTACGTGCATCAAGTTCAACATGACAATTAATCAGTGTCAGTGACACCACTATGTCCTCCCAGAGGCACAAATCAAAGAATGTCTGTAATTCAATATCCAACTATCACAATCTCAATTCAAAGAGCTGTAACCTAGAGCACAAACTGCAGGAACACCCTATAATTATACAGCCATTTACAGGACCTGGGCATGAGTAAATGACTGTCATCTCCCCCCTCTCCCCCATCCTCTCTTCATAATGCTGCAATGCACTATCACACCATGTGGACACGATCAGCATTCACCGGTTGTCAGGACTGAAGTTTGGTGCAGAGTCTGAATAATTGAGTCCACAATGGGGTTCGGGTCGAGTGACTGGTCAGACCATGGACAAGTTGGGACACCCTGACTCTTTTTCATCTGTGAGCTCTACAGGCAGTGTAAGCTCTTGTAAAACTACTGCCCTACTGTATTTCTACAATGTCCCACCAGAATGTCCTTGGCGTCTTTGTGTAACTCACAGCTGAGATTATGCATTTTGATACTGCAAGCCATACCAGAGGCATCCTAACACTGCCACAGCCTGGGGAATCTCTGAACGTGAACTTCACAGAGCTTATGCATTCGATAGGGGAGAGGAATTGATGTCAACTAACAAATTGTAGCAAACAAATTTGTTTTGTGCTTTTTTTTTTTACAACCGGAAGAATAGGTCATTCCTTCAGTGCCGCTGAATCTAAGAGTTAAGAAACCTTTTTCTTTTCTTTTGTTCTTTTTATTAAATAAAAAAGCAGGCTCCAAAAAGCATTACACGGTCCATTCTTGATTTGAAGGACAAAAATCAATAAAAAGGCTTGCTTCTATTGTATAAAAAATGTTCTGCTTCAACCTTGTGGCTTATTTGAATTCAAAACAGTTGCTAACAACCCCCTTGGAACACAAGGAAATGAATTGTCTGTGTCTGTTTGCCCACAGCACAGAAACAAGGTTCCTGCAACAACACCTTGATTTATTTATTTTTTAGACAGTCACAGAAATAAAGGCTTACATGTTGATCATTTTTAAAAATGCAGTCTGTGATTGCATGATATATTCTGTAGTTCTTTCACAACACTTGCACCAAAATTGCCTTAACATATTCTCAGAGTGTTAAGATTACATGCCTGTAGCGATAATGTAGAAAAAAGTTTCTTTGGTATTTTAAAATGCAGATGCCTTTGTAGGGAAACTGATAAGACTCCCATTGCACAATAGTTCGATCATTTTCAGGTTCTACAACCTGCGTGTCTGACAGCTTGTCAAAAGATTTGCAATTCAGATAAAATTAAATGTGTAGCATTTTCTGTGTCATGAGTCCAATTTGTGAAAGAGTGGGCTTGCCAAACCTGAAACAACCCAAATTAGCGTGGAAGTCTCACCCCTTTCACTGCTTTTAAGAAAACAGCCCTGAAAAGACCAGCACACAAAATAATTATTTTAGTAATATAATCTAAAGGACTTTATTTTCATTTGAAAACTATTCTCCATGAGTTACATACTGTAAAACATAATTTAAATAGCAGGTTAATTTTGCTAATGTGCATTTCTGGAAATATTTTAATACAGTGCATGTGTTGTGTGACATGTACATTTTACTGTACATTAATTTTGTGAATTTGTAATAAACATAAAAGCAGTGCAAAGTTTGATATCACAATATTTTCTTTTTTTATAGTAGCAAGAAAGGAGTCACCAAACTAAATGACTCTTCTTTAACCTTGCATGGAGTGCAAACAATCCAATAACTATGGATCTAAAGATATCCACCCCTACCTCTACTGAAGACAAGAAACTTGTAAAAAAATATAAAAAATTAAATTACATATTCCACATGCTGTGGTTAAAAAATTGAATTAGAAATGGTGCTGAAAGACGTTATCAGGAATATGTAGCAATAAAATATTTTCTATCCTGCTGTTAAGCTGTTAAGACATGCTCCTCCAAGGATATTGCCTCAAGGGCTAATTTTGATTGTTAAATAGCAAGACTGAATAGAAAAGCATAAAATGACTATACAAATAAATAAGAAACAGTTATTTTACTAAGAAGGTTAAGCTACCAGTTTAATTGTGAGGCCTGGTCCTGGATTTGTACAATCTGCTACAAAACCTATAGTTTTGTGCTCCTTCTTCAAAATCTTTGTGCATGATTTCAGCTGATCTCAGACCCTGGGCAGTACTGGGAAGGGAGAGTTTTAAGGAAAACCAGGTTGCTGATGCAAGTGATGGTGGAATAGTGGGTGGTGGTCTTTCTGCTGGAAGCCAGAGCACTATGCTGTGGGAGGTGACATGTTTAGATGACATGTTAAATCAAGATCCTACCTTTTTGTTCATTTACAAAGAACTCATAGCACTGCTCATAAGAGTAGTGATGTTAGCCCCAGTATCCTAGTTGATCTTTGCTCTGGATTTGATCTGGCCTACCTAAAGTTCACAATAGAAAAGCTGTTTCTCAGTTCTCTGTGTGCTGCACTACAGTGGCAGAAGACATGGATATTCACTACACCAGAATTCCAGACTTACAGCGTGAAAGGCACTATATAAACGCAAGGAATAATACACTGAAAGGTATTGAAAATGCAGTAAATGTACAGTATGTCGGAGTTAATAGCATTTGTTTATAATCATCCATCCATTTTCTAGCCACTACGTCCAATACAGGGTTGTGAAAGAGCCAAAGCATGTGCCAGCAAGTAGTAGGCACAAGGCAGAATACACCTGGACGGTTTTCCAGTCCAGCACAGGACACTCACAGACAGCCACACACACTCACACCAGGGCCAGTTTACTTCCCGAAGCCAATTAACCTACCAGTATGTCTTTGGACTGTGGGAGGAAACCCATGCAAACATGAGGAGAACATACAAACTCCACACATACAGCACCTCAGGAGTTGAACTCAGGGCCCCAGCACTGTAATGTTTACCACTGCCCTATAATAATAATAATAACAATAATAATAATAATAATAATAATAATGATAATAATCATAATCATAATCATAATCATATCTTTTCATAGTATTAAGAGTTACTTTTTATTAAAACAAAAGACAAAAAAGAACAAAAGGCAGGATTTTAGAAAAGAGGCTGCAGACCTGAACAGAAGTTGGTTACATGTAACCCTCTCCTTGCCACATCAATGTTAGTCTGTGTTGTGCAGAATTATTAAGACATTGCTGGCTGCAGTCTGGGCATGAGGAGCTGAGACCTGAAGCGTCTGCACGGCAGAGAGGGAGGGGGTTGTCTGTCCTGGCCTGGTGTTGGGTTAGCCTCAACACCCCTTGTGTTACACTCAGCACCTTTTACAAACACCACAGCCCATTGACAGAGTGCGCTATGGCTGCTGTGGTGCTCAGACAGTATTGATTTAAAATGCCTTTTTCCCTGCCCCCCTCCCCATTCGCTGCCCATCCTGCCTCTGGCACAGTGTATGGAGAGGGAAGAAGAGGGATTAGCAGGAAGTAGGATCTATAGGTGGTGCCTGGGAGGCTGCCGGGCCTCATGCAGTAGCTGAAATCTGGGAATCTGGAATACACAGGGGGGTTCCGAGTCAATTCCTCAGTCCAACCCGGCAATCCTGCCTGAGGCTTTACAATCTACCTACCTCACTGTCCTTCCGTCTGTCTGTCAGCACTTTCGAATAGCATACATCCTAGATCGGAAATCTGTAAACGTTCACTGGCAGGCAGAATAAAAGTGGAAGCAGTTTTGCACCACGGCAAAAACGTTTTGAATGGCGTCGTCTCAGTATATATCCACAAGATGTAGTAATGCCTAACCTCCTGGAGCTACTGCCAATGAGCCGGGGGACACAGGTGGAAACTACATGGAAGTGCATTTCAAGGAGAAAACAGGAGACCCTTCTTTACCAAAAGGGTTGTTGGAATATGTAGCAAGCTACCCACCCATGTGGTTGAAGTCAATATGTTGGCTTCCTTCAAGAAATGGATGGATGAGATCCTCAGATTAATTAACATCTAATCATCAAAGCCTCCTTTCATTTATAACCATTC
Source organism: Lepisosteus platostomus (assembly GCF_059453375.1). NCBI lineage: Eukaryota > Metazoa > Chordata > Actinopteri > Semionotiformes > Lepisosteidae > Lepisosteus > Lepisosteus platostomus. The sequence goes on from NC_142613.1 coordinate 7,132,216, forward strand.
CTAAATTCTTATGAGCTAGATGGAATAAATTGTCTTCCCTTATTTGTAACTGTTCTTATGTTCTTATGAGTTAGATGGGAACAGAGAAACAGATTAACAGCACGGTTATTGAGTGAAGGACACACATGGCATAAAACAGACTTTTATTATCTGACTTGCATTTGAGATGCAAACTGTATACGCTGTGTATAGCCCTATCCTAGTACACAAATAGTGTCCATGTTATACATTCATTAATTTCCTCAGCTATTCAAAATGGGAAGATGCCAAACAAAATCGGTGCTAATTGAGTAAAAAAAAAAAACTTTTATTTTAAAATATAATTGGAGATTGATCTGTCAAGTTGGAGACTGATTTTTTCGTCAAAAGAAGAAATCTTTACTGCATTCTTTTATCCACTAAAACATATCCTGCCTTTGTATAAGAGTTCAGTTAACTCTCAAATGAGGCACGTTTTTTATATTCACTGAATGTGAAAACCAGGTCTGTTTTAGCACTCCAGGGATTGCTGGACTAACTGGAGAAGGTTGATTGATTCTGTTGTGGGATGGGGACTGGCCAGTCTAATTGCATTGACAATGGGCTCCCTGATGAAACAGCTGATGTAATCCTGTCAGGGACAATAGCCTTCCTTGTTTTGCCAATACTGTGCTAACAGTAGTCTAATGTCACTGTTTGATTTGGCTCCCCCCAAAACCCAAATTCCACCGCTCTTAAGGAGGGGGGGTCAATAAATTGAAGTATTTACATTCGCTGTACATTGTAGCTTCCATTTTCTCAGGACTCCGAAAAATCAATATGAAGAAAACAACAATATAGGCCTGCATAGGCTGGCAGTGTGAAATTAGTCCCAGACTCAGTTTATATCCATAAGCATTTGTTTTAGGTTGAACTTGATCAAAATGGCTTAGGTAACTATTATTATTATTATTATTATTATTATTATTATTATTATTATTATTATTATTATTATTATTATTATTATTAGAAGTAGTAGTAGTAGTCATAGTAGTAGTAACAGACACCCTTATCCAGTGTGACATACTACAGTATATATACACTAATAGTACATGCCGAAAATTCTCATGTAATTACAGTAAAACAATAACAGCATGAAAAAAAACAAACAACAAGAAAATAAAATGTATATTTTAATTCTTTTTTAAGTTATATGTTATTTAACTTCTTGTTGCTGCTGTTCTGTTTTTGTGTTTTTAGTGATTCCTTTAATGTCTTTGCATTGGAGCGTACAGGCAAATAAGCATTTCATTGCAATTGTGCGTATGACAAATAAACTGAACTGAACTAATCAAATCCACATTCTCCACTTTCAGCTCAAAATATGTATTTTAGTATAATAAAAATAATTACAACTTACAACCACAAGCAACTAGTGTGCGGCTGTTCCTTTTGTTATCACAGGTATTTTACAATTAATGACCAACCACTGGAACTAACACTAAATTAATTTATTTCATTTCTTTCTATCTTATCAAATATTTCAAATACTTTTCTACGTCAAAGAAAGAAAAATCCAGTCTTTTAGTGGCAGATATGTTTCATAAAAAATGTGCTCCCATTTTAAAGGAGCTGCCAGTTTGAGATTCATTATCCAAAATGCTTCCATTTTGTTTTTGTGAGTATGACTAGTGCTTTAGGAACACAAAATAAAAATAAAAAAAGGCAATCTAAAGGCCTGGTGTTAAACTGCAGCATGGTGTCAGTGCTCTCTGGTGCTTTCTCCATTAGAGCTTCTTAGCAAGGGAATTGAGATGGACTTATTATGCAAGACCTCCTGCTATGCTTGCATCTTCACCTCACCACTACTCCAATTAAGGCAATTAAACATTGAACAGCTTCGGCTCTGGTAACTGTTAACCCAAACAATGCTATTTAAATGAACACACCCCCATAGTCTCACTGAAGCATCTTCTGCAGCAGTGCTATATAGTCCAGTCAAAGAAAAACTGTCACATTTCGGATGTTTTAAGGTAGCACTTCCAATCTCCAAAACAGCATTAATGCAGCTTGCTCAAAACAATGTTTGAGTAAGGGAGTCTCAGAAGGTAATGATTTAGCTCATCTGTGTTTTACTTTCATTCTGACTTCCTGCATAAACTGTGATGTGTGTCTCAAGAGAGTCTACCATCACTGCTCAAATGTTTTTTTTATTGTCCAGGTGCCTGCTGTAGGATCTGAACAAAGATGTTGAAGAAGGATTCTATTTACTATAACATGTCTTATGTCAACTAAGTAGAAAATGTAATCAGGAGATTGACACAGCACACACACAACAGGATAATCAAGTAATTAAATAACAGGGAAATGCAAGAGATTTCATCTGCCCCACCCCAAACTCGAACAGAAGAGCTTTAAATGAGTGTGAATTTGAACACATGAGCTACACCAAGGAGTGTCAAGGAGCAGATAAAATACAACATGTATCACTTGATTGCAGTTTTCTGTTTACCTAAGCTTTCCTGTTTTTATGTAATAGAGAGCTACTGTCATTACAGTATTGGTTTTAAACCGATTGATGGGGGTGCGAGCTGATGATTTAATCAAGGCTCTGATCACAAATGTGATCTAGTATAATATGATGTAGTGGATCTAGTATGATACCAGAGCTAGTTAAAGTCAATTTGCTTTGACATTTGGGCAAAAACCTTCATTTAATTTTAGATCACTTTAAATCCCACCCTTTTATTTGGAATAATATCATGAAATGAATATATATTTAAATATATATATTCACATGTTCGGTTCTGCAACAGAAACTTAAATAATATAGACAATAAAAAGATTAATTAAAAATAAATTACTTTAAAAAACAGGTCATCTTCTGTATGAAAGGTGTTAAATATTTGTTGGAGACTAGATTCCTTTGTTTTTGTAGATTTGTGAAGTAGGATGGCTGTTTGAAAGCAAGGATCAATATTTGACAAAAATATCAGCCTTTGGAGTTTAGCACTCTCTAGAAGCTTTATCGCAGAACATAAAATCAATTCTCTAAATGTGAAAGCCAGTGAGTTCATTCAGATGAAATGAACAATTTAATAAAACCTCAACAAATTCTAGAACCTTTTAGTTTATCTTCTGACCATCTTACTTCTTTCTTAATCAACAATAAAGCACAGCCTTCAACTCTTACTTTGAGAAAAAAAAAACATTGCACCACAATTGTACAAAATCAGATAGCACTTCAGATATTTTACATAAAGTTTCTAAAAAAATCTAGTTAAAATCTTAGTTCAAACTAAGAATCTCTACGGTAACGCCTTGTAGAAAGCCACATCTGATAAGAAAATCCTCTGAAACCAGCCATTTTTATTAAATGAAAATATTTGTTTCTGCCTTCTGGGGGGTCTTTAAACCCTTAAAATTCATGACTTTCAGGATCCTACTCGCACACCATCTGTTATTCACCTAGAAATTAGGTAAGATTATAGATGAAACTTTAAAACATGTCCGTACTTCCAAGCACAATGGTGTTTGCCCAGTCGTTAATTGAATATTAATTCACGTACTTAATCAAAATGTCTTGAACCATCCGAGTGAGCCATAGTTCTTAATCCGGTTACCTAATTCAATCTGCTCTGCTGCCCTTCTTTCTTAAAAGAAGATGTTCATCAATGTAATTTACACTGGCAACTTTGGTGGTGAAAATGAATGTTCCAGCAGTTTGTTTAAGGGTTTACAAGAAACGGTGTGTGGCAGTAGTGCGGTCATGATTCCTGAACGCCCGTGGCTCTGCCTGTTGCCCTCTCTCTTTCTTCCACATGTGCCTGCAAACAGTGGGGATGGAGCCATACTGCTGTGGGAAGCCGGATTAAGCTTTGCCTGTGAAAAGGACGCATGCATGGATTGACATGCTCATTGTGCGAGGCAGTCAGAGCTCCTGCGCCCACTGAGCAGGACTGGCCTGCCTGGAATAAGGTGTGATCTGGAATTTTAATGGCCCCCCATTAGCTCTTGCTGATAAGGGGAAGGGAGGGATTGTAAATTGGTTAACCCCAGGGGAGTGCTTGTACACAGAAAGCCAGTCTATCGATCTACACACCTGGAGGTGATGGTGATAGAAGGGGGGGGTTCCTAGCTCTGGTAATCACGCACAGACACTGCCTGTTCCTACAATTAACAGCCCAGCAACAGAGAGGGTGTGCGTTTATGTGTGTATATATATACAGTGCATGTGTGGCCGTGCAACTTGCTGGTGAAAACCGTTTAAAAATGAACAAAGAAAGTAAAGCTATAAAACAACCTTAACTCCACATAAAGAAAGATAAAATGCTGTCACACTCTAATGTAGTTACAATATACTATATGGAATCTATTGCAAAGTAAATTGAGGATTTATGAATTTAGGTTTATTTTGATTTTTCTATTTTTTAAGGGAGGGGCTGTTTCCCAATTCCGATTTAACCCGACCACTATGCTGCTTTTCAACTTGGTAATGAAATGCATTTTAAGAAGCCTTTGACACTGCTATCTGTTTAAAATTCTAACTTAAAACATATCAGATTAGCACGAGGCAGTCTGAATAATTCATTCGCAATAAAATCCAATGCAGACTTTCAACAAAAGTGTTGCAGGATTTAAAAAAACAATATTAAGTTTTAATATAGCGTAGCTCTCACAACAGAGAAATGTTTATTATGATCATTACAAAAGTAGGTCTAGTCTGCATGTCAAATAAAATCTTTTGCTTTGTGTGAAGAAACACTGAAGCTGTTTCACAGTAGAAAAAAAATGAACTGCAAGCTAAAAGAAACTCTAAAGAGATAAGGCACTTAAAAATGTTATAAGCAGTCAGGTATCTGATCATGTTGACATGCAGAATTAAATCAGAGCTAAGGAAATGGGCCATGCGATTGTATTTGCACACAAGATAATGTGCCTTGCTATTAACAAGTGAAAAGAAAGCTCTCCATTGTGTTACGATTGCTTTACTACATTGTAAACTCAAGAACTGCCTGCATACTGTAGCAAGACCATAATCAAATTACACGCATTAGGTATAAGTAATACACAAATACGTCCTTGTTGGCACTGACAAGGAGACTTTCAATGTTTAATAGTTTTTATTCATTTTACACAAGATTATAAATCTGTAATGAGAAGGCTCAGTACAGGAGCTTCAGAAGGTTGTTTGTATAATGCATTAGTAAAACTACATTTAGAATACTATGTACAATTGTGGTCACTACATTACAAAAAATACATTGCTGCTTTGGAATCAGTCCAAAAAAAGAGCAACCAAATACATCCTTGGGCTTTAAGGAATGCCCTACACCGACAGTCTAAAAGAACGCAACATTTCTAGTCTTGAATAGAGAAGACTACATGGGGATTTGATTCAGGATTTTGAAACCCTCAAAGACGTTGACGAAGCAACTCTGGGAAAAGCTAGGAGACACCAGTGGAAACTATGGGGGAATCAATTAAGACTGAGAAAAAGAGGCACTTCTTTACGCAAATGGTTGCGGGTGTCCAGAACAAGATACTCAGCCAAGATGTTAACACTTGCACCCTGGTTTCGTTCCAGAAAGTGATGAATATCACATCATTTACTTACCAGCAACCAATGAATTTAGGTAAGCCAGACGGCTCCCTTCATTTTGTAACTTTTCATAAATTCTTATATGTTCCTGACAATGAGTCAGTCTATCCTTATTGTGTTATATGTTTAAATCAGATTACTGATATGAGAACAATAAGGCTTATTGAACATAACATGAAATAGATTTGCATACGGGCCCTTGACATATTGACATGCTATATACATACTTTCTTTCTACAGACATACTGACTTCATATACATGTGCAAATCTGTTATTCAGATCATATGTAGGGATTAAGTAAATCTTTTTCTGGAAGGTTTCAAATAGAGTATTTCAGATCAAATCTATGACCTACTCCTGCAAAATGGTCTAAATAAGTCACATATATCCAGACATAGTTCACGTGGGTAGTTTGCAAAGGAACAAGTAATAGGTTTATTACATGCTGAAAAGAGAGGAGAGAAAACACAACGTTTCAGCTGTGAAGCCTTCTTCAGGCGTGAGAAAGACAAGTATATATCCAGAAATAATGCTTTACCTTCTTTGCAATGCAGAAAAAAAAATTACATTCACTATTTTTCCAAAGTGGGGAAAATTCATTTCATTCATTATTACTGAGGATTAGAGTAATAATGAATTAAAATCGGTTACAGAAGACTGATATCCATAAAAAACACTGGATAGTGTAAATGCTAGTACATTGGTTCAACTAGCAAGACTAGAATTTGCCTCCTCAGCTTGCAAAAGGGGTGGCGATATAGTCTTCAAGTTACAGGTCTGTGCAACACGTCGATTTGTGGATTAGCAAGATGGAAAATGAACCACAGGCGACAGCTACTACTGCATTGTTTTAAACTCCAGCATATTATAGATGTGACACTGAAAACACAGTGATATGCACCCTTCCCAGCCCTTAACTAGGACTGCCCTATGGCCTTGTTCTCCTCTTACAGCAGAACAATTGGTTGTGTACCTTGTGAATCAGGCTAACTCTATATTATATCTTTCAACGGTGCACATAGAACAGTCATACATCACCTTAGCCCCTGAGGGCATGCACATACTTGGGACAGTGAAAGTAAACTCCCTACTGCCAAATGCCAGGCAGACTCAAATACGACAAAAACACACAGGATTATTTCAGCTCAGCATAGAATAAAGCACTGCAATGTAGAATTCATATAATCTTTTGGTCCATAAAGCTGAGCTAGGTCGTGCGTCTCTTTTCTAGCCTCTCCACCACATATGTTGACACTGCGCAGGTTTTTAAAACATTTATGACAACAGACAGTGCCACCAGGTGGTCAGCCCCTGAATTGCCACCTTCACTCAAGAGTGACCTTTAAACGTTCAGGCGAATTGTAATATTTTCTTTAAGTTTATTATATCCTATCATTAATTGCATTTTTTATTATGCACATTCATAACGATGCTGTGGCTTGCAAGTACTTAAATTAAACTTGTAGTTCAACATCAGCACTACCAAGTGGCCAGATCATGTCAGAGCTCAGAAGTTTAGCAAGGCTGGGCCTCGTCACTACTGAGATGGGAGAGCTCTAAATTTGTAGTCAATAAGTGACACGTTTCCTTCTGGACAACAAGTTCCATGTATAAATACAATTAAGTAATTACGCTGTAATAATCATTTTTGTTTGGATGTTTTTATCTTCAGGGTAACTAAGGTTTTTTTTGGGTGAAAGAAAGCCTAATGTTATCCAATTTCACTCCAGTCATGTGAAACCGCAACTAAACAGCATCTCTAATTCATGAAATTGAGAGGGCCTTGATTTAAAAAACAGCAGCTGAGTCACTGAAGAGAGCCTTTTGTGCGGTGAGGATGAGGCTGGAGGAGGGGGAGGTGCTAAGGACATGGCTGCTAGAGGGCTTCTCTGAGCAGGGCAGACTCAGTACCCGAGTCCCCTGCTGCAGGCCTGACCTCCTATCTTCTCCCCCAGCTGAATCCGATTACAGCCAGGCCCTGAGGACAGTGGGTCATTGACAGAGCGGGATGAGCAGACAATAAGATATTATCTGAAGGAATCTCTGGGTTTCCCAAAGAAAGTCCTTCTCAGTGTCAGAGTGATGAGGCGATCCTCAACCTGACATCAAATCGTCCATTTAAGAAGAAAGAACACTGGCACTCATTCATAATTCCCAACAAAAATAATAGGAACCCTTTTTCCCCTAGATTTAAGAAACATAAAGGGAAACTCATAAGGGTTTTAAAGGCTGACTATGAAGAAACTGCAGTACATAACCACCTAATATATAACAAAATCACAATGAAAATGCATCCACATCGCCTATGGTACCTTTGTCTACAGGCTCTTATAGGGAAAACACTGTATCTTAAAGACTTTGATGCCCCTTTAGCCACAGATAAAATGATTACAAAAAACACTAATGTGATTTGGACTGCAGTGATAAAACATGCCAACAAGTTATGAATTTCAATTTTACTCAGGGATTGCACTGCAAAGTTTATCAAATCTAAAAAGGAAACTAAACATGTTTAAAATAAATACCATACATTACATTAAATAAGACAAATATGGAATTAAAGATGATTGGAATGAACCAATTTTAATATGTTGTCCCTCAACACTCAATGTTAGCTTGCTGGGATTATACTAAAACACACGTACATCTTTATTTCCACAGTTAATAGGTTTATTCTATGCTGAAAAAAAGAAGAAAGAAAACACAACGTTTTGGCCGTGGAGCCTTCTTCGGGTGTGTGTTTATTTCCACAGTTGTCTGCCATCCTATATTAAAAAGAGAATCCTTGCAGAAAAAAAGATGGTTTCATCTTTATGCCCTGGGTCTCCTATTTCCCCTCTTCTTACATAGAGAATGTTGCTCCTTTGTGTCTCCTTCAACTCTTGCTTGCGTTTCACGTAACACTTTGTTTTTATTGCATTATAACAAAAGGCAGCTATATGAGCTTGCTCCTCAGATATGGCTATGAGGGGCAGAAAGAGATTAATCAGTTCTCTCCATAATGCCAGTCTCAATGAAATTGTTTTTCTCACTATTTTTAGTTCCCTTAAAAGCCTGCTTGTCATGTGTACATACTCTTATTCTACTGTCAGCCTCGATTTCCATTACTCTATTTTTATTTTAAAAATACGGAGGTAAATAAACGAAGCATTCACTCTTTAAATAAGTTTATTTGGTGACATGTGACTAACAGAAAAATAGTTGTGTACATTTCAGTCACAACGCCACTCATGTTGCCATAAAGTTTCCTGGCAGAGCTCTGTTTCTTACACTCTCTCAACTGGTGTTCCCCATGGCTCAGTCCTGGGTCCCGTGCTGTTCTCTCCACACCCACTCCCTGTGCCCACTCATCTTACTGAGCTGTTTTTATTCCATGTTTATCCTGCCAATGCTCATATCTCTCTCCTCTTTTCCTCTCTCTGATACTCGTCTCCTCCTGTATCTCTGCCTGTCTGTCTCTGAAGTCTTTTCTCCTTCCTCTTCTTCTATGAACTGTTACATCTCTTTTCTTCTTCACCTCCCCCTCTTCCTCTGTCAAGAACTTCTGTGTCATTGATCGCTCAGCTCTCTCCTGCACCAAACATTTCTCCTCTGGCACTTTCCTGACGCTTCTTCTGAAGCATGATTTGTAGACTCCTCCCATTCCTCACCAGCTATTCTACACAGCTTCTAGCCCTGGTCCTGGTATTCTCTGATGTAGATTATTGTAACTCAGCCACCCTGCCTATGCAATTTATCCAATGTGTTTTCTCTTCCTTGCTTTTTGCATGTTACTCTGTAACTCTGGCTCCCTATTGCCGATGCGAAACCCTAGTTCACTCCTACCACCCTCATCCACTCTTGTCATGCCTTCTCTTCAGTCCCTACAGCTCCTCTCACTGTCTCTTTACTCCTCCTCTTCTTGAGCTCATTGACTCTTCTCCTATGCTCCACTGTGTGGAATGAGTTGCTATACGCAGAAAGAGAGGAGTGGCTCACTCTGTCTGTTGAAGACTGTTGCCCTGCTCCAGACTCATAATGTCTACATTATACACCGACTTGTTTAGGATGAGACAGTGGAGTGCGTGATAGTATATTACTTTTTGCACATACAATCATAATGATTGTGGTACCTACTGACTGGTACCTCCTGAGCCATTCTGTCACCTGGGAGGTGCAGCAGGTATCTCCTTTACTTTTCCAACCACCCAACCCCTCACTGATAACGGCCCATTCCATGGTCTGATTGCTAGCACAACAGCTGACATTACTGTAGTCCCCACTAGCAGTATATGCTATGGTTGTGGTTCTGGCTATTTCGTTTTGTTTCCTACAGCATTTGTGTTGCACTTCCTGTACTGTACTGACCTAATTGTGATTTAATTTAATTCATGCTGTTTTATTGTATGTGCTTTCCTTTGTAGTTTATGATGTAATGCAGACGTTGTATTTGTAAGTTGCTCTGGATAAGGGTGGAAATTAAGAAAATATAACAATAGAGAAGTAATGATATTAAAAATACAAATTCACAATTTTGATTCACAAACACTGGCAGTAGGGTAATTCAGGTCCTAAAGGTTAAAGGTATCATAAAAATAGTCAAGAAGTGGATGCCTTCTTCCCTGTCTTGTAATGTTGAATATGTGCACATTGGAAATGTAATGTACAAGAGAAATACAGGAAATAGCTTGTGTTCTTACTGATCCAAGGATCTCACTTGGATAGTAGTGAAGGTATACTAGGCAATGGGCTTTAATAACATGATCTGGTACCTCAATCCATTCAGATTAATGTGTGCACGGACTTTTCTCTGTGCATTGCTTGGATGTACTGTATGCTACAGCACCGATACAAATAATTGATCTTTTCTATAAAACTGCTGGAAAGGTTCGTCAATATCTTTCACTGAGTTTAAGACAGTGACTGTAGATTGAAATCCAGTTCCTCTCTGAGCTATATTACTGTTAGTTTTAGTGACAACAGACCAGTGTGTAAACATTTTAATTGTGCATCATGTGTATTTTCTCTCCAGTACCCATCCAGGATATATTTCCTATAATATAAATGGGAGTTGGAAGTGATGTGGTCTGCAATTTCCTGTTTACTTACTTCATTCTACGTGCTGTCTAGTTCTTTGTGCTCTCCTTCCTCCTCCTAGTCCTGTTATAGATGAAGTGTATTTACCTTTTGCAAATAATTCTTCAGATTTAAACAGTATGTGTTGTCTAAAACAATTTCCATGAAATAATATTTTCGGCGATGAATGAGAGAAAGAAATGTAGAAATATACCAATACGTTCCACTGCCTGAAATGCACATGGCTCTATAAGAGCACTAAAAAAGCTGGGGTTATGGCGCTCCTCCATATTAAATTAACACTACTAAATCTATAACATCGGTTTTCTACATGATAACCAGCATCAAGACCCTGGGTAATATCATGCCAACTAACACGTTTGCTGGTTTGGGTCTGCTCCATTTTGTGCTTGGTGTTCTACTGCAGCAATGTCTACCTTTTAAAGCTGCTCGTTTAATAAGGAAGGGCTTTGCACATCACTCCCTTGGCTCTTTCTCCAGCACTAATTTCTGATAATTTGGTTGAGGAGTTTTTGGTTATCTAGGTATCACAGTAATTGAAATTACAATGTCACAAGAATACACACCATGATTAACAAAACGATAACTGTGCCTTTGGAGTCTAAGAGCTCGATTTTAATTAACTTAATATAATGTATAAAGTTCTATGTTCATGGGTACATTCTCAAGGGTATACACGAGAGCACACATGTCTCGTTAAAACCCTGTATATTGATCTCCAGGAGAGGCAGGTGACATCACTGATTCAGAAGTTCAGCTCTCTGACTCCTTCAATAACACCTGGGAGGTTGTTATGTCAGCAATACAATCTGCCTGCAAAAGTAGGACTGATATCAGTAAAATAGTCTTTCTCATTTCTTAAGCAATTTTTACACATATTTATATATGTGGTCTGTCTAAAACTCAGTTTCAGAATTTGAAAGAATGTTCAGTTTCCAAAAGCAGCTCTGTGTATACTTTTAAGGTTTCCTGTAAGTCCTTTAAATTTCACAAAAATATCCAAACTGATCCCAAGCTAGAGATAAATCCTGGTATCACCTCACCCTGTTATAATGTGTTAAAGCTCTGTGATGATACACTAAAGCAGTGGATTAAAACTGAGATTCAACAGCAGCCGGTCTCTTCCCCTCATACAGAGAGATTAATTGATTAACTCCTTCTCATATAGAGTTTGACAGGACACAGCAGGCACCACTATGGAAACAGGTAATTCTGACCGAGAGCAAAAAAGCACTTTTAATTTATTATTTATACCCATTTGACCTTAAAAAAGGAAATGCAAATGGTGCTAAAAAAAAGATCATTCAGGCTTTTAAATGTCAAATGCCACAATTAAGATTCATTATTATTAGATCTCCGCAGGTTTTCGTTTCCAGCTGAGGGGTAAAAATACCCTAATTAACATTTGGTTAATTAGCCCATGCCCTCATGTCTCTATTCATGGCAGAAACAGAACTTGAGGGTCACTAATGACTAATGATATAAAACTCCAATAAGAAAGAAATGTTCCTTCTGTTCAGGTTTGATGACAGACAGTCGATATTTCAAGAACACTGAATCTCACAAAACCTGTTTGTGCAAAGTTTCTGATCTGTCATTACAGATAATGCCTGACAACTCCCCCTTACCCCCAGTGGACAGATTCCAAGTCAGACTGAAAGCAGATTGTTTCATCTGGGGCTTGACAGTCTCTGCTCGGATAAAAAGAAATTCTCTCAAAGGCTGTGACTTCAGAAATCAAGGATTCATTCACCTTTAGCGAACTTCAGCAGTTGGGAAGCACTCCAGAAAACAGTTTAAAAGGAGCAATATTAACTTGAGGAATTTAAATATGTGGAAGAAAAAAGAATGTGGAATATGTTTTTGCAAAAATGTGTATAAAATCTGAGAAAGTATATAGTTTTAACTAGTATCTTAACACTGTGTCCCAAGTTACATTCAATTAAACACAGTGCAGTCAGTGAACCTCGTAAAGTGTTTGGGCTCTTTGTTCACAATCAGATATTCTCTTGGGTGCATGCTCAAAATAAATATTACAATCCAGGAAGACAGGAACAGATTAATCCACAACCATGCTGAGATTTTGCTGCTGTTGTAATTTTTATCTCTTTTTCATCTGTCCTCACTGGAACCTGCCGTGCGACAGCACTGAAATTTTAATGGTCTGACTCTGTTTGAAGCTGCGATACAGAGATAAAGCACATTTTCTGGCCTTTCCGTGAGGGCTGATTGTGAAGCGGCAGACCCAAAATATTCATTTCTTGTACATGTCAATTTTAAATAGGTTATGTGTAGTGCAGGATTCCTACTCTAAGATACACCAAATGACACAATAACCAGAAAAGATCACAGTTCAGTGTGAGAGGACTGTGATTTGGGCCACTGGGGTCATAGCTTAATGTGGTTAACAGTTAAAGTCGGGAAAAGCAAATCTGATCGATTCAAACAGCCAAACCAATGTTTGCGATAAAATACACATTGTTGTTTTATATCGCCGCCTGCTGGAAAACGTCTGGCAATACAGCAGTTATTTCTTTATGTGTCTAATCTCACTGACAATTGCATCAACAAACTGTATATTTTCCTAGATAATGTATATATAATGTAATCTTAATTATATCTCAAATAATGCATTGAAGGAGCTACACTGTGTTCAACATTTTAGTTTTTTACTAACCTTAATTTACTAACCTTAATTTTTCTTTAGTGAAAATTATTGCCAGTTTTATTGAACTAAAGTACTTTCTGTTGATATGAATTGCTATAAACATTTTTAAATGACAAAATAAAAAAAATCATGATATTTTAATTGGATAACAGATCTGTAGGTCGATTGCCCAGATGGTTTAATAAATGTAATAAGTTTTAGCAGAAAAACATAATCCATACAAATTGTTTAAAAAAGACAGAATCCCATTAAAGAAAGGGAGTGAAATAAATTGCAATGATAGGTAAAAGATACTACATAGGAATTTGATTCGCGTTTTCAAAATCCTAAAAGGCACCACAAAGTCACCCACTGGACGTCTTCACAAGCATTAAAACACATTAACCACTAGAAGCAGCTGCTTCTCATTTGTAACCTTCCTTACGGAGGTATATCCTCATCCCAGATCTGAGCTGAAAATAAAGATCTTTAAAAAAAAAGTTACTTGATGCATCTCTTAACTCAGTTTAACTCTGCACAACGAAGCTGTTGAGAATGAAATAAAACTACATGCTTTACTGACACCTAGTGGTAACATGCTACTACTGCATCGGTGCTGTCATCTGTTCACTTGCACCACTGTCACCGTCTGGATACTTGAGGTTTGGAGATCCCCGATGATGATTGTTAGAGTAGCTTACAACACGTACATACATGCCATACTAGGCTCAAACAACATTTTTATTTTTATTTTATTTTTCTTATTAATGAAACAATTCTATTACGCCTATCGATTACAATCTTCTTTTTCCAATCTATTTCAAGATACAGACAGCCATGTCGGAGACACTAGCTAGGAAGAGATTTGAATTGCAGTGGTTAACGAAACAGCCTTTATAGGTGGCAACCTTCAGAGACCTTCTTAGAGGCCTCAATCAGATATAATAAAAAATACGATTCGAGTTCCTTGCGCTCAGTGGCTGAATAACTAAGCTGTAGGTCTTACTTGATGATCTCCTTTCATCTTGGATGGCCTGACAACAAACTTTCGCAAAGCTCTTTGGTTTCTGCGCTGCGTTCCGGTGACCAAGGGTAACTTTGTTTTCCTCAGCAACATAAATACTGTGATAAATCTGGATGATATTCTTTGTGGAAATAAAATCTGCGTTAGATACTACTATACACATATTTTAGGAGGGACGTCCTTAAGAAAACTCGTCTTGTTCCAAGTGTGTACAGGTCTACGTAAAAGAACCTGGTAACCATTTGTAGAAAACACGACTGTATTAAAATACACCATCTTCGTTAGTTTAGCTGCCACGCATAGGATTAAATCTGAAAGACTGACATGCTCAGCCTGAAGTAAAATTACCACTTAGACCAGAGCACTTCGAAAACGTAGCTGATCAATAATCGAAGCTGAACGATCTATCGAGTAGTCGATTTTTCTCCTTCTGAGAGTAGTTTCCTTGTGTATTTAACTGCTCTTTGATTTACTCAATTCATAATTTATTACGGACACGGTCACGAGCGTTATTCACGGTTAAGGATTTCCGGTTCACTTATTCACCAGGGCTACTGTTCGCTTAATGGAGGACATTTCCTACAAGACAAGAAAAACTAGACAAACCTGGAGTCTACTGGAAAGAGCCAGTAGCACAGAGGAGGTTTGGGTATTTTTTGAGAAATGCAACGTGATATCCAATCGTAGGGCCCCCCTGTCTTTAGGACAAACCACGGCGTTGCTTTTTTGCTTCGCGTCACGTGTGATAAATCCTCTTCTGTAACCCTTTGCGACACAAGGAAGAGAGAGACAGAGGTGACGGAGTCATTTTTGACAGCGTGTACAATTTGACTCGTTTTATTTCGGTCGCTTCTGCATAAAAATGCGCCGTTTAGTCATTATTCTGTCGGTGGTGTGGTTGTTTTTAGCAGCGGGTAAGTAGGAAAACTACTTCAATTACCAGTGTACTCCTGCGTTTTGCTTGTCGCCAGACACTTTCACTTTGTTGTGTGTTGTGTATTGCGGGTGTAATTTTGGCGATTGTAATGTAACGGCCAAGACGTTGAGCTCAGCTGCGTGACCCGACGCTGGCGTTATCGGGGTATATAAAAGAGAGATTTATTGACGACTGATACGTGCCGATTTACTGTTATATCGATGGGATTTAAATCGATGGGATTTTATTTCCGCTCGAAGCTGCGTTTAAGCTGGTGTACAAAACCTGTAAATAGGCGGCCTGTTAAAAAAAAAATTACAATTGAAACAATGAAAGTGTGCAAGCTGAATGCTTGCTTAAGTTCGTCGACAATGGCCCTTGTTCCGTTTTGTCGTCGTTCTTCAAACCCTTGTAAAACGATTCTAAACCGGGTAAATTCTGATGAAATGAAAGGGATGCACCGCAGAATGTCGACTGTAATATATGGATGTTGCATTGTGGCAACGACAATATCACGGTTGTTAAAAATGTGATCCGGCTTCTTAAAGTATTACCTGACGTGAAACAGCTTTCCTGAAGTGCGTAAATATCATAGATTCGTTATGTGCTTACTTACAGTATATATGATTTTAGTATTAGTAGTTCAGGTGGGTGGTTGCGTCAGCATGCGTAGCCTGCGAAGGAACAAGTAATACTGTAGGTTTATTCCATGCTGAAAATAGAAGAAAACACAACGTTTCGGCCGTGGAGCATTCTTTAGATGTGATTTTAGTATTAGAACCTTATATCCCCTATATATGCCGCATTAGCTGAAAACAAGACTACTGTGATGGAGATAGTGTTACATATACTGTAGTATTGAGCTTGGTTCTACCTTTTGTGTAAACTTTCTCAAAGCATTTCGAGAGTGCCCCGTGTCTTTAGGAAAATAAATCTGAAAAAAGATCATTCCTGAAACTCGTTGTACTCCACCATGTAATTTTAGAGTCTGCTGTGTACTTTTTCTATTATATAGTTTATATAAACTTGTGAAAAATCTACGATTTAGCATTGCAGGTCAACATCTCTCAATGCTGGAGTGATCGCTGATCACTTTTAATATTGCACTAATGAGTCTGTGATATGAAAAGTTAAAAGAGGACAGTAAGATGTTTGGATCTGTGGATTACAGTGCACAATTGCTATAGTACATGAATTAGATAATAAACCTGACTACAATACAACAACTTGTACAGATAAGAACTCAAATAACAGATATATCTTCAACTGCAGGGCAGTATCATTGATTCACAGTTACGTATCAGACGTGTGCAGTAGGAGTTTTAAATGACATCTGGAGTTCTTCTCATAACACAGGGATTTAATTGGTTTGGACTAGTCGGTCTTTAATTGTTTTATTTTTGTTTGTTTCCTGAATCCATTGTATCCAGAATGTGTTTTTGGTTCATTTAGCCTGTTACAAAGTGTAAGAAGTTTATGTATGATTCTTTTTCTTCTTAAATGCAGCAAGCACTGGAAACGCAGCAGGTGTAAATTCAAGGAACAACCCCAGTACAACTTCCAAAGGAGAAATTGGAAGTCCAAGCGTAGGTCCAAAAACTAGTAGTACATCTCATCAGGATAAGAGCCAGGCAATCGACCAAAATGCCGCTTCACATGTTGAGTCCTCTACGACTGTTCAGACAGCTGTGGTTGTCAGTGGTCCCAGCACAAGTGCCAACAGGTCCGGTAATCCATCTGTGGCAACAAAGCAAACACAAGATTCTGTGGCAGAAAAACCTAGAACAACGAACATTCAGGAACAAAGCAAGCAGGGTGGAAATAGCCCTGAAGGGGACAAGGACAAAACCACAAACCCAGATTCTGTTCAAGACCCTCCAAACAAAGACCCACAAAGTAAAAGTACTAGTGTGCCTGACAAGCAGACAACCTCTGAACCCATATCAGACACAGAAAAGACCCAGAGCACTGAAGAGAAAAATTCTGGTGCTGCACCTGGAACCAAGATGGTTACCAGTATCGAACAAAGACACCCTGATACAGCAGAGAAGCAACCAGAAATAGTCAGTACCCGACCGCCCACTGCCCCGATGACTGGGGAGTCGCAAGATAATGATCAGGACAAGAAGCCTACAGAGGCCCAAGAGGAAGGAGAAGGAGATGAAGGAGAGGAAGGAGAAGAAGATGAAGGAGAAGTAGAAGAAAAAGGGCAGAAGACCGATGATGTAAGTGTCGATGATTCTGAAGATAACTCTCGGCTCAACAACCAGGATAGCTCTGGCCTGCAGCCCAAAGATGACTCTGAGAGCAGCCACTTCTTCGCCTATCTGGTATCATCTGCTATGTTGGTGGCCCTGCTGTACATCGGCTACCACAACAAACGCAAGGTAAGGCTGATGTCTGCTCCCTCTAACCCCCCTGCCCTTCTTTACCTTGGCCAGATGCAGGTAGTGTGTTGCTAGTCAAGCAGATCAAGCACCAGACAGCCTGCAGATTTCCCTTGCAGTTGGATTTGCCGCAACTGATGTTTAGCTTTTGTGTTGCACTGAGCTGTAGGAAGCCCCAGCGAGCTGCTATGAGTTACACTTAGAATCACAAGCTGCAAGAGCTTCAGCAAGGATTGGTAACAGTCAGCAATTCAAAATCGGGCTCATTTCTAAATGCAATCTGATATTGCACCTTACTTAACATTCCAATAGGCCTATAGTGTCATCAGCACAGATTTGGTAGATCCTGCCTAACTGGTAGTGTGGTGTAGGAGGACCTAGTCACATTAACTACCTGAACTATTAGGAATACTGGAGATGGGACTGTGCCATAGTTTGATAAAATCATTGACCTTCCATAATATGGTCTGTAAGATACTTTTCTTGCCTTATTTTCATTTGTGTCAAAACCTCCTTCCCCAGTAGAGCAAACTGGCTCAAACAGGCATTTCCCCTCACATGTCTCAAAATAACCTTTCTTCACTGCTGAAAAATACCACTGCAGTTAACACATTATGTAGTTAATAAACCCTGAGTCAACTGGCAAGCACTGAACACTGTTGCTCATGTGGGTGGAGACTCTTAATTCTCTTAACCAGTCTCTCAGAAAAAACAATCTTTTGGTCTGATCTTAACAAGAAACTAGATACCTTGTCCAGTTTTCTTACTTAATTACTTTATTGTCCCAGGTGGGAAATATGCTTTGCAGGTAGGTAAGAAATGTAATACAACACATTTAACACAACACAAACCCATTGGCAAATAAGAAACGTACATGCAGAAGATGAGAGAAGCAAGTTAGCAGCTTAAGTAAACACTTAGAAAAAAAACCAAATAAATTGTGTCATCAGTGTGCGAGAGATACATAAGATACATGTATGATGAAAAAATAAAAAGTAAAATATACAGTACAATCAGTTGTCGATTTAAGCAGGTTAATAACATGGGAATAAGGGATACCTTATTTCTATTGCACATAAATCTGGGTAGTCTAAATCAACAATCTGATGGAAGGAGCTCAGAAACACTCAGATTCCCTGTTTATTTCCTAGTTAAAAGCCTACTTGAGACTAGCTGCATTAGTGTTCTGTTTGGCAACCTCTAGCATATCTGGCACTCTGAACCTAGCATGGACAGCTCTAAGACACAGCTGCTCCAGTACACAGGTACTATACAGGAACTCCTTACTTGTCTGCTTATTGACATTTTGAATTTGTTTCTCTCTCTGTCCCAGATCATTGCCTATGTTTTGGAAGGAAGGAGGTCAAGAACGTTACGACGGCCCAAATCAAATGAGTACCAGAGGCTTGAACAGAAGGTAACAATTTTAAAGGACAGTCTGCTTCATCAAGACCCCTCTCAGCACCCCAATCACTGTCTTTCTCACAAAACTACTGATGAATTCAGTGACCAGTTACCAGGTTAAATTTCTAACCCATTTGCTTCTCAGATCATAGTTCTTGTGTGTTAGCAAGGCTGTAGTGACTATAGGTCACTAGACATTTCGGTTTAGACACCTGTTTGTCTTTTGTTACAGAGTTTTTGTTCAGGCTGAAATAAGGCTATATATACAATTTAAAGGCATTCATATAAAACCATTAAACATGATTGTTCATGAAAGTTATGCTTGTAGCTTTCTATATTCAAACATGCAAGTAATCTGCATGTTTCAATCATCTGGACATTTTCTTGACCGTAATAATTTGTGAAGTGTTTTGAAAAAATTAAGGGCAGTAGATACTATCTCTCCTACGTGCTAGACTAAATTAATGTAATAAAAAGTGGTACACGCACTATTGGAAACCTATGCAGTGTGGAACTCGAGCCATAAGTATTTTTTAAAGCAGTTTTGTTTTAAATGTTTTTTTTTTGATCGAACATTAACATCTTAGAGATATCAAGCCAAAGGATCTCTTGATTTACAAAGAATAAACAAATACCTAAACAGAACCAGAGAACATTTAAGTTCCTGTTTTTTATTTAATACTAAGTGATGACTGAGATGACAGCACTTCTAAGGCTGAGGAGTATATAATTGCTGTTTTTAATTTACACTGTGTGGTTAAATAATTAGTCTGTTTTATATCAAAACATTGTGGTTATGCCCCAGTATACACCTGTACTTAAATATATACACGAATCAACATGCATGCCTTCTTCTAAATGTTTTTTTTCTTTAGTGCACTTTAGTGTATTGTTTGTATATCTTGGACAGTACTGTAACTTGGGATTAATATCTACATCACCTCTCGCACTAATCCTCCATAATGTGCCCCTCCTTCCCCCAGCTGTGAAACACCCACTGATGTGAAGACAGAGAAGACCTTTCTGCAGATGATGTGAAGGAAGAAGAGACAGAAACGTTGCAATCTGAACATTTTTTACATTTTATTTAATGCACTTTGAACGATCCGCAATTTTTCAACTTGCTTTGTGCTTCTTGCTTGATTAGGTTATAATTTTTTAAGCAAATCTTAATGAAAAGAAGAACAGCTTTTATGTATTTTGTGGCTGCATTCTCGTTGCATGCCGTGAAGAGGATAAAATTGCCTTATGCCAGGAGCTTGCTAACAAAACTTTCTACTCAGTGCTGGGAAGTAGACACCATGGCAGGACTCCTGGGTGTCTTTCCTGTGATAAGACATCTTATTGGCAGTACAGTGCACGAATGTAGTGTGTATAAGCTGGACAGAGAAAACTCAAACCATGACTTACAAAGCAGATGAAAGTAAATATTACATTATTTAAAGATGCCAGGAACCGAGATCTAACTGAGTTAGCTAGCAGAAAGGCGGTCTGCCTTGATGAGAGTTAGAACAGATGGTTTGTTTCGTCTCGTGGGTTACAGCGTTTGTCTGCTGATGAGAGAGATGTAAGAAGTCTTGTGATTTTTATTTTCCTCAAGAACATAAACAAGGGGCTGTAGACTGCTCACTGGTTTGTGATCTTATCTGTTTGCTATGGGACTAAATTGCACTGACACCTTCAAACTGAAAGGAGAAAAAAGAGAGAGCATGTGATCATTTCTGAGCTGGAAGCCAGTCTTCTAATCTTCTACCACAGATTACTTCATCTGTATTTCCCTCTGTGTAATCTCTTCCTTGTGGCAGTGCCTGCAACTCTTTATGGTACTTTACATCTTGTGTGGATTTCAACCCAAAGTGATATTTCTGCAAGACGTTCACAAGACAGAGTATACTCTGATGTATTTCCCTGTGCACTTGGGTACAGCTAGTCTGCTTTTGAAAAGCTCCTTGTCCTGTTATTCTCTTGCAAGGAACTCGGATGACAGGCATTTTAACCAGTATCTCGGTAATGCATGGGTGAAATACAGATGCTTTAAACTGTTCTGAGATGTGGCTCTCAATGGATTTATTTCATATTTGCTAGAAACCATGGCTTGTTTTTTAACTGTGCTGCTATACAAGATCCCAGACATTTTTTAGAGATAAATGCCTCTCAAGAGCACCTTGTGAAAGGATTGAAACCTAGTAGTGTGTGAATACTTGAAAAAGTCTTGCTTTTTTGTGATTTATCTGACCAACCTTCTACAACCACTATGATACAGAGCCTTTGTCAAAATGAGCACCTTTGCCATAGCATAATTAGCATAAGATGTATGACTGTGACACAATGCTAAGCACAAAGTGCAGCAGACAGACATTTCCATACCCAGCAGTTACTTGGTTCACCTGATCATTCAGAAGACTGCTGCTGGTATAATGAGTGCAGAACGGCTGTGAGGAACACTTGAGAATTCTGTTTTTGTGAGGGCTTATTGGGTAATCTGGCCAAGCCCTTGACAATTCTCATTCAAAAGAAGCTGAGTGAGGAGTTTCTAAGGGAGCTCAACCACTCTCAGATGCAAGAGTAACATGCTGTAGCCTGGGTCCTAGCTGGTGACTATCATTTCTCTGTGGCTGCCAACAGTCAGCTCAGGACCTCCAATGTTGTAGATGGGATGAGTTGGCCAGGGATCTCTTGGTTCTATGACTCTTTCAACCTCCCCAAATGCCCTGAGTAATTTATCTGCCTCTGCTTATTCAGCACTGAACCCGCTGTGTAATAAGAGGGTTTGTGGGTCAGATTAGAATGAGGTGTGTTTTCCCTGATGTAGAGTAGGTACAAGGGGCATCATTAGGAGCTCAAAAATAAAAATACAATAGACAATTTCAAATTGGGTGGGTATTGAATAATTAATTGCTGATTAAAAAAAACAAATTGAATCAAGACTGTGATGCAATAATGATGATGATGATAAAGGATTGTCCCAGAAAGCCTGAATTGTCTTGATAGCAGAGGACTACAGTGATTGTAGAGTGATTGCAGGTCATTTGTGATATCTATGTTCTTTGAAGGCAGCAGCTTTGCTGGGGTTTAGCAACAGACTGCAGTGCTGCAGGTGTATTAGGAAAAAAAGCTTATTAAGTGAATGATGATAGTTTATGTGATTTTGAATGTTTTATCCTGGGAGTGGGTGGGTGTGGAATTTCAATTAAGATCAATTTACAAAGCAGGTCTATGATTGTTTTTTTGCCATGTGAATTTGTTAGAGAAATTACCGAAACAAAAGCACTTGCTTTTACAATGGATGGTTTTGTTAACTTCAGTTCTGAAATGTGTTAATTGTGTTACTGGTTTGTTTGTGTCTCCTATTTATTTAAAGTAGCATCTTGTAATTATGTGTTTTCATATACGTCATTAGTTCTCAGATTGCTAAAGATATCCTTCACTTTATTTAATTGAAATCAGCAATGCGGTACATTTTGAGTTTCTTCAAAAACTGCATTACTAGTGTGCTATGGAGATGACCAGTAAATATTAATATTCCTGTTGTCCAAATAGGTAATTTTCAGGAATCACAATCCATTCTCTGCAAAAGTAATCATGTTTATCCATGCAGAAAATATTTAGCAAATTAAGAGCACTTGCATTTTAAATGAGGAGCTCAAGAGAAGTGGTTTAGATGATGAGGTCCATTCTTTTTGTTATTGTAGTTTTTGCTTAGATTACTTTCTAAAAGTGGGCAACCCTAGTAAATTATTGTAACTTAAAATATTTTACCCACTTAGATTTTGTTTCAGATGTGGTAGAGTGTAGGAGAGTAAGACCAACTCTTACTGTGAAGGAAACTGTTAGGATCCTATAATTTAGTCTAAATGACAAATGAAAACAACTCTTTCATTTCTTACCTGGGACCCTTTTGGACAGAACAAGGACCTGCCTTCTCAGATGTTTCCATAGTCTGTCACTGTGGTGACAAATGCAGCTGGCTGGTGCAAAGATACTGTTTTGTTCTTTATAAATATTTGATTCACTTTTTCTGTCAATGAAAAATAAATTTGAGACCTGATTTAACCTGTTTGAGTACATCCATTTCAGAATTTTTTGCTTCTGCTTTCAGGGGACTTAAAGACCAATAAGATTTTCATTGGACGTCCTGGTATTCTTACCATTACTATAACCAGGATTCTTGCTCCTCCTTCAGCTTCAGAAGAGTTTAGAATATTTGAAGTTGGACAAAAAAAATATACTGGGCACACAAAGCATTTTAGCTTTACTTTAAGCATAATTTTAATTAAATTGGAAGTATAATTAGGGGTTCAAAGCAATTACTGGAATTACTGGTGAAAGTCCCTAATGAGAATTTTAAGGCAGATAAAGTTTTAGGTATTCCATCCTTTTGTTGAAATGAATTATGCATTCCTGGCAGATGACGTTTAATGTAGACATGCACATGCAACCAAGCATAAACTATTAATAAAATGGAAATGCTGAGCTAGAAGAGACTTAGAATATTGTGTACAGTTTTGGTCATTATGTTCCAGAGCAGAGCGATGCATGCTGGGGCTTAAACGTCATATGCTGAAATGCTGAAGAAAATGAACCTTTTCAGACTTGAGCAGATAAGACTATGAGGGAACCTGTTCCAAGTATTGAAAATCCTTGGCATCAAAAGTATTGGTCATCACTTTGCATACTTCTTTGGAATAAACAATGAAATACAAACCAGAGGATGTAATTGGAACATACATGGAAGTGCACTTCAAAATAAGAATGTCTTTCCACAGAGGAGTGGAGTATGGACTAAGCTACCCAACCAAGCTCTTGAAGCTGATACCCTGCCTTCCTTCGGGAAACACCTGGTTGAGATCTTTCGATCGATTAGCTGCTAAAAACAGACTAGATGAGATAAATGGCCTCATGTTTGTAATTGATCCAATGTTCTTAATTCTGCTATACAAACATCACTGCTTACATCACCTAAAGAGCATTAGTCTGGTTACTTGTACAGTTTTACAAGACCTGACGTGAAATCCTATATATGTCTAAGTCTAAGATGGAAATAAAGTGAATCGTTTAATTGATTGCTTAGAACGCCACCAGGAGGGGCCATTGTCACATCTTTTGGATTTCAGCAACGCGTACTACACGTTTTATTTAAAAAGTTGTTTTTCCCCTAAAGATTTTCTTTTTCAAAATTTCACTTGTGGTTATTTCAGTCGTTTTGTGATCTGTCACAGACTAGGACGCTTTCAGAGAAATGTATTATTTTTAGGATAAGTCTAACAAAAGAAAACAAAATTATGAACGAGGATAAGGGAGTTGAACCTTTGATATTCCGTGTTTCCTTATTACCCTTTTATTACCCTTTTCAGAGAGGGCAGTGTTAAGAGGCCAAGGTACAGTTATATCTAAAGCACAGTATTGACATAAAAGAGCCACATGATTTTCTCGTATGTTCAGTAAACCACAACAGGCTTCTTGCTCAGTAAAATGGACTGATAAGATGCAACGTTTTCTATATGTGTAACCTTCATTATCGTAGTTCATTTATAAATTACACGTTCGTGGTTTAAAAACATGTAGCGAGTTTATATAAAATGATGTTCACTTCACGGGACTTCGGTGCGGTTCTCGGTAATATTTTCTGTTCAACAATTTAAATAAAATTTAGGTTCACGTGGGAATTTCATAAAACAGATTTAAATGAGTGTCGTCCCAAAAAAAGAGGCTGCTTCTTAAGAAGTCAGATAAGTTCCGCACTCCTGACGCTCATAGCTGTCAAAGACAGAAAATATTTTTTGTCTTTTGTTTAACGTGAACACAAACTTGGCACGCATAGTTTTACTTCCAGTATTTTCTTTTTTAGTACACAGTAAACGTAACGTAATTCATTCAGGTGTCACAAGTTTGGTGTCCGGGTCATTTCACTAAAGATTAAACAACCGTGTCCGGGTTTCCCTTTCTCTATTTATCTCAAGATGTTAGTAACCTCAGTTTTTGTGAGGCCAGGTGTTCTACCTGAACAGCCAGATCCTTCTAAATGAGTAACACCTGATGGGTGCTGGAGGGCAAATCCGACAGAGGTGATGACAGACGCATTTGTCTATCTATGCTTGATGCATTTCTTGAGAAAACGTGTTAAACTGTCTAGTATGTGACAATACAGAAAGTCCATTCTCTTGGTAGGGACAAATAATGGGGTAGGTGAAAAGTTTCAAAAAGATAAATTTACAGTACAAAGAATATATGCAGAAGGAGGTGAAGTTGTTCTTTTTAATTTAATTCATTTAACCAGGTTAATATCTTAAGAACAAATTTACAATAATAACTTGGTGAAGAAGCCTGCAGCACAACAAAGTGTGCAATTTAAATCAAAGTATTGTTTTTTAAATTAAATCCATACATTTTAAATAATTATTAAATTGTTAGATGGCATATAGTACTGCAATATATTCTGAAGAATTAAATTATTTTCTCAATTAAAGGTCTGTAAATTAATATTCCTCAGGCATGCAGAGAGGGCTGATCAATCAAAGCAGAAATATAACAATCAAAGGAGTTGCATTGTCACATTTGTGGCACAATTTAACTTTCCTTTTTGAATCAATTTCAAAACATTTCATGTATATTATTGTCTTGCAATGCAAAATTAAACTGTATTTATTTAAAACCTATTTTCAATGGCTAAACTTTAATCAAATACTATTTTACTACTATATGACTATTTTTTTAACTATAAAATGGAACATGATGCAAAACAATCACTTAGCTGTTCTTTTAATTGCACCTGTAACTTATAATTCCCTAAATGTCATTCAAAGAAACAAAAGCTCAGTTACTTATGCTCAGTAACTAGGTGGCTAAATGTGTAGAGGGCTGTGGGCTCAAATTCACGTGTGAACCAAAAATCTGCATATAAAGAAACTGGTCATTGTAACAGTAGCGAGTTGTTTTGGATAAATGCATTAGCCAAATAAATTAAGAATCATGAGAACAATCCTAGTAAGCAAGATCCCACAACCAGATGCTGCTGTGTTGATATCTGTTCCACCGTGTGCATTGCATGGCATCACATAGCAGGTATCCTGCTGTCAATCCTGTTCAGTTCCATACTTCAGGGCTCTATATAAGTACAATATGAATGACTTTCACCACTAGTTACAAGATAAAATTAGAGAGCTAGCAGTGTTCTGAAACAGGAATAATTCAAGAAGACACTTCATAAAGCAAAGGAAATAATCATTGTAGAGATCTTATTTTAACATGAAACATATACAGTATACCTACTAAAAATAAAAAAATATAATTTAGGGACCAAAAACCAGGACATTTGGGGAGCACCATATCTGTATACCCTCCAGTGCCACAAACTAGACAAGCAGTGCCCAGTTGTTTAGCCCCATTCACAGGATGTGGAAACTCAAATGCCTCACTAGAAGTGTGTGACTTTAAAGCATACGGGACAAGGGCATAGAGTCAGGAGTCCAGGGTGTTGGGCAACATCTGACATTTGTGACAAAGCCCAGTCCACGGTCAGACTGCACCAACTACATCAGCCCTCAGTAGCTTCACCACGGACCAGTTGCAGGAGCTGGATGGCAACGGGGCCTCGTCAAGCGAGGCTGTGAGAGGGGAGGCTGGGGACAGGTCTTACTGTGGGTGCTGGGCTCTGTCAGCGAACGGGAAGACCTCTCGGGTGAGTCGGGTGACAAAGCAGGGCATGACCTTCTTGCCAGCCAGGTCCCTCCCCCTGGCTTCAAAGTTATAAGCCACACGGTAGTTGAGACGGGTGAGGAGCTGGTTGATCTCCAGGTTCTTCCCACCCTCCTCTTCCAGGAGGTCGCAGAGGGTCTGGATGAACACCGAGCCCAAGGGGTGAAGGAAAGCCGAGTACCCTGCCGACGACAGAACACAGCCGTGTTTAAGACTTCTGGCCCTGTTGATCGGTCACTCTCCCAGTCATTCTAAAAGCCACTATAACGTGCTTTCTTGCCAGTAAAATGAGCTGAATTCTCATTCTTCCATGGCTTCTCTTATTAAATCAAAGGTCCAGCACTTTTATTTGAACATTTTTGGATTCATTACTTGTTGTCCTAAAATGTCTAGAAGGCTAAGACTGCTTACCTTGTGTTCCCTTTGTTAAAGCCAAGAAGGTGTATCGGTCTCCCTGTTCCACCATCTTTCATTCTGGGTGACCCGGTACATTAGCTTCAATAACGCGTTCAGCCTGTTCTTGGTGGCTGACTTTTCAGCGTGACTGGGTCTTACCTGGTGAAGTAGCGAATGTGACGGCGCAGTTGATGGGGATGGCGTGGCAGTGAGAGAAGCTATCTTCTTCCTGGCTGAGCTCTGGCGAGTCTGTCTGGAGTTCCACCCCGCTATCCAGATCGGTCCCACGACAAGCCTGCGAAAAACAGAGAAACACAAGCCAATGCTATGGTTCTATGACTAGCAAAGACCTTTCTTCACAACTGAAGTGTGGCACTCTCAAAAATGTTGAAAGACATGTCCATTTTGTTTGCAAAGTCAATACCCCAGTACAGATAAGCTAGGAGGAGAGTTATTTTCACCCTGACTTAGGTCTTTCCATTAACTCTTCATCTTTAACATTCAAATTCAAGTACTGTACAGAAGACTTTTTGCAGAAAAATGTTAGCTCTTCTGTTTAGTTTACACATGCTTGGCTTTATACAATTAATTTTTTTTGCAACAGGAAATGATAATTTTCAGTCAGGTTCTCGTACATTCCCAAGACACATTGTAAGAATTTCTGGAGCATAGCTTTTGATAAAAAAAACAGAGCAGACTGGTTTTGTCAGAGAATTTCGAAGAGAAGTATCTAAGAATACCTAAGAGTATCTTAGGTTAAATGTTTGATTGAGCATGTTTCCAGCCTAATTCTAACCTGAACAAGTAGTCAAGATGATCTCTGTGGCACTGATTAATATAGATTTTATTTTCGTATCATGAAGGAGTGTCACAAGATTAATAAACTCAGATCTCTTTCACATTTCACAATCCCTAAGGTCTTAAAGAACCTCTCCTGGGAAGAAATGTGGAAAAATCTGCATCTGGAATTATTTTATGGAAGAAATGAAACTCTGTGGCCTGGACAGTTAAAACTGTAAAAGTTAAAATACAGAGAACAGACATGACCTACCTGCACAAAGAAGACCTTAGTCTTCTCAGCCATGACAGGATTTCCAAACCATCCAAAAATATCTGCCAACCTCACTGCAGCCCCATCTGCCCCAAAAATTAGACCTTCCTCTCCGTGACTAGACAAGACCCCCACGAAACACTTGTCGACTGGCTCCGTGCTTGCTGGGGAGGTAAACGGAAGAAAAGGAGAAAGGAAATGGAAGGTTTGCATGACTGGCATTCTTCTGGATATTCCCCATGTTGGTCTCTTGCTCTTTTGTGATTGTTTTCTTTGCAAATGTGTTTCTTGGCTTAGTTAAGGGTATAGTTCAGTGAACGAAGACTAGATAGTGCTAGTAGCCAAAATAAAAGAATTACAAGCTATCCGTCCATCATTTTCTAACCTCTTTATCCGATACAGGCTCGTGGTGGAACCTAAGCCCGTCCCAGGAAGAAATGGGCACAAAGTAGGACCCTGGATGGGACACCACACAATCACAGGACAGACAAAACACAAACTCACATCGGGACCAGTTTTCCCAGAAGCCACTCAACCTGTCCTTGGGCAGTGGGAGGAAACAAGAGCACCCAGAGGAAGCCCACTCAAGCCAGGGGAGAACATACAATCTCCATGCAGATAGCACCCTAGGAATTGAACCCAGGGCCCCAGCACTGTGAGGCAGCAGTGCAAAAGCACCGCATCACCGTGCCACATCTTATTTTTAAAAATAATTTTAATAAAGCAGACTAAACAAAGAACACATAATGGAGGAATTGAGTAGAAAGCACAGAAAAAATACCATCCTTCTTTTTCTTAGTTCTACATAACAAAAACAGAGTTTTACCTGTTTTCATGTTTCATCAAAACTGGGACCAAAGGTTTTTCTCTTTTAAGCAGTAATGTTTTATGGCTTCTATCAGCTGGGGCAGCCTCCTTGTGTAATATACTATGACCTAGTTGAAATCATGTGATTTATGAGAATGTCAATTATCACTGCTTCCTTTAAAATCTGTCTGACTTAAATTGAAGGTCTGGGAATTCTGTCTGCAGGTTTACTAAACAGAGGTGCCAAATTGTCTGCCCATGTGAACAGATGCAGAAATATACATCTGCTGGGAAAAGCCGAGACAGTGCACATTAATATAACTGCAACTGCAGATTTATTTATCACGCCTTCACATTACATCCAGACAAAAGCTGTTGGGTTACTGCATGCTTGGTCACAATATGAAAACTAAAGGGTATATGACGTGTTCTTAACACCTGTCTTCATGATTGTGGGTTCTGCTGAGCTCTTTTTGCAAAGCTCTTATGATTCTTGTTTCCATTCAGTTCAAGCTTTATTGTCACCTAGGGGAAATCTGTTTTACAGCACAGTCAAACAACACAATGACAAATAAACATCACCAAAAGGGAAGAGAATACAGTAGTGTTACAGCAGAAAAGAAACAAGAGACAGGGTAGATACTTTGCATTGTTTAAGAGTGTAAATGCAGTGGGAACGAAAGATTTCCTGGGTCTGTTGGTTTTACACCTGGGAGCACATTATTATCACATTATTTTAATTGATAAACACATTTTATACATTGATTATTTGTTTTGCATGGCTCTAGGCAATAACAATTAAATAAATACATTGCCATTTAACAGTTTAAGAGAGCAGATTTGTGTACTGAAATTCAACCTTGCAGTTTCAATGTGTTTCAGTGTGTGGTGTTAACTCAATAAATCACACCGACAGAACTTGCTGTGTACAAACATATACTGCATTACATACTGTAATGAATATAGTGATGAATGCATATAAATACATGGTAGTAAGCACTGTTTTCACAAGAGCTGGTACATCACTTACATGGAGCACCATAAAGACATGCAAGACATTAAATCACACAGCTTGGGCCTACCTGTTTTAAATACTTGCTGGATCTCATTTGCAGACAGGTCATTGTGAATGTCCACCTGGAATCCCAGTCGAGAAAGGATCTTGTGGAGTCTCTTTGTGTCTCGACGCGCCCCATTTCGTATGCCCAAATCCACTCCGGGATCAAATTTGGTCACCGAAACCAAAACAGCCTTGTTACAGGTTAGGGGCTTCCTTGTCCGTAAGAATGGCATTGAAGAGGAGCTCAGCAACTGGGAGGAATTAAGAACTAAACCTGGATGGCAGTTTATGGGAAATCCACTGATCAGATATCCCGTGATCTTAAAAACGAACAAAAGTACAGACTTTAATGAACTCTCAAGCTAAAGAGACCTCCAAGTACTGGAAGATGCATCTACCAGTTCTAGGAAGAGAAGAGGCTGAGATCTATTAAGCAAGCTTCCCATAAAGAAAGAAAAGGACTCTTTACACTTCTGAATCATATACTTACCTAAGCGCTGTGAAGCATTTTAAATTAGCAACCACTCCCTCCTGCAGGATAGCCTTATAAGGAAATTGCCTTTCTCCCTTATTTCCCCCTTGTGTAAGTTTCTTGATTTGCTTGCACACTTATCCCTGTTCATTCGAGTAAATACACCTGTGTTGAAATTCCAAGAACCTTGTGTTTTCTTCCATTGGAAATTGCCAATTACAAGCACACAGCTGAACATTTTAATTGTAAGAATTGTATCTTTAGTGTTAAACATTTTACAGACTTATGCTGTCAAAACAATTAATAACATTTCATACAGGTTTTCTTGCTATGTTTTGTGCTTTTGTGGGTTTTGTTTTTTTTTGGGGGGCTTTTAATTGCATTACAAGAGAGATTAAAAATGTGAAAACTGAATCAGGAATCACAGGAAAATACAAGAATTGTATTTCAGTTAATTGTGGACTCTACTTAATGTGCATTTTTAAATTTGATGTTTAATGATAAGGGCATCAGGAAATGTCATCCTCCCACAACTAAGTTAAATGTTCATGAATGCATTTTTTTAAAATGTGCTGCTTCATATGACAATTAGGACACGTGGTATTGGACAGAATGACAATATGTCAAGTCCTAGAGATAACATTTATACAATATTGATATCATGTACAAGTTCATACGACTTTTACCCCCTGAAAGACCACTGTGGAATTACCTTATACAAATATGTTCAGTGGTGTCCTGACTAATTTGTACCTGTACATTTCCTTTGGGTGTGTTCAAGATAAATACACATGCATCCCAGTATTGTGAAAGAGTAAAAAGTACCCCAGAGTACAGCAAGTACTGTACATGCTGCGACATATCGTCTGGCTGGCATAATAGTGTTTTGAGCTTTGGCGCCCTCTGACAGGCCACATTCAGTATTGTAAGTAAAACATGAAAACGATACGCAGACCATCAATGGCTTCAATTCTTGGTCGTAAAATCAAGAACCTTCTCTTCCGTAAAGGCGTATTTTCTGTGCTGACCTTATCTTTGTTTACTTTTTAAACATTTTTCTTAAAGTGTATTTGTATTATAATATGAATCCCTGACGATGTTTGTGATATATGTAGTCGTTTTTGTTTCCTTTTCTTGTTCAAATACAAAGTAAAAAAAAAAAACACCCGTGTCTTCCAGATTTTACTTTAGACGAGCTCTTATTTGCGGGTAAAATTATTTTTAACAAGGCACATTCTTAAATTTTACTTTTAGGTATCAGCATTTTAATAGAATTTGTAATCAACTCCAGTTTCTTAATTTCAGAACTCCTCTCGTACAGACGTCATCTCACATAAAATGATGTACGCTGCAGCATGTATTTTGTAATCCAAGAACAATCTGACTTGAAAATTGCCTTCGAATATCACTTCAAGATTTAAAGCCGTAACTTAATATTACATTCCAATTCGTACCGAATATTTCAGCAGAGTACTATTATTTCTACACCGTGACTGTAGCTGGGAAATGGAGTCCTTACATGTTGCTACTGCGCAAGCTCGGCGTTGCTGGGGTGGACGGAAACGGAAGCTCGTTTGGGAACTTGTATTCGTCATCCGCCGGCACGAGGTGAAAGCTTTCAAAATATGCGGTTGTATTAAAAAAAAAAAAGCGATTTAGGGTCGTATGCAGTTTAGAGGTCGTTTATAAGGAAAATGTCTTTGTACGCATTTAATGCCTACAATATTTCAAGATCTTCAGGTTCTTCTGTTTTGTATTTCATAACTAACTGCGGCTTTTCCTTCGCTTCTGGTATGCATACAACTAATGCTTTCTCTCGGTACGCAAATTAAAGCCGGACTACTGAATGGCTTGCACTACACAACAGTTTTTAGTTTCAGTTTAAACAGCAGCAAGGCCTGCCTCAGCCCGCGATTAGCAGTGATTGAAAGCCTGAGGTGGAGATCACAGCAGCAGTCCCGTGCGGCGTGCCAAGGAAGAGGCGCCTTTTTTAATCCATGCAGGCAATATCACAGGAACAAGCCTAACATGGCGAATAAAATCCCGGACAGGTATGTGGAGAGAATCATTAACTATATAGTTCAGCGGTCGTACCGGTGCATCCCTCTTTTATATCTCCAACTCCGAAAGAACTGTCGAAAGGAATTTAATTGGTCTAATTAATCCAATAATTAGATGATTGATGCAGTTAGGAATTTGGGTAGAGACTCGCAGTTACATGTGCTGCATACTTGTATGCCTTTGATGATTTGGCTGGCTAATAAGTAATGCTGGATTAATAAATATGCATTTAATGATTGGTTTTACTCACTGTGTGGTGCATGGTCACGTGATTTACTGCTTTACGATTTTAATTACCACGCTAATTGTCACCCTCATTAATATGGTGACCATCATGGACCTGAAATATATAGGAACCTTTTCAGGGTCAAGAAACTGAGCAAAATGAACTTCATTGCTGTTGACACAGGTCAAATCAGACACGAATAATCAACAGTGTCCATAAAACCCAGGGATATCATAGTGCTTTCATTCTCAGTAGTGGATTAGCCCATGGGGAAGAGTAAAACGTTTCAGGTCAAAGATGGGTGTTTTTACTTTGTTTCAGATGGACATATTACCAGGCTTTGGGGAAGAGAATTCCAGGCACACGGTTCATTGCTTTTAAGGTCCCCCTGAAACGGGTAAGGTTGCAACCTTACTAGTTCCTGTCTCACTTTTGGGGGTTATTAATAAACAGTTATTTGAATTAATTTCAATCGTTCAATAGTGCTTAAGGTATGGTAAGGTTTGTACCATGTTGAACAGTAATATTTGGTTGTCCCCAGTTTGTATGTATGATCAGTTCATCATTATCATTCTTCATCACTGCAGAGGTTCAAGTGGGAAGATGAAGTATCTGTGCACTTTAATGTATAAAATTGTCCTATAGTTATTGATTGACCTTTTTAAATGTATTTCAGGCCTAATTTGTTCACCTTCAATGTAATCAGAGGTGCCCATAATTCTTTTCTGTACACTCATTTTCATCATTTGATGAAGGAAAGCATTACTTGAGAAACCCATTCAGTCATACATCTGTTTGGAAGAGGCTTGCATTTTTTGTCATTGAGCATATTCTTGCACAAACTGAGAAAGTCATTGCCATTTAAATATCTCTGTCATAATGACAGATGTTTAGCCAAATAGACAATGTCATAAAATGCTTAGTAAGTCATGTTTCAATTAGTGGTTATAAATGAGAAGGCTCCTTACTTTAAGCCATCTGATATCTAATTGATCCTGGGATCTCAAGGAAGAAGTTGAGGTATCGGCTTTATCTTGGCTAGGTAGTTTCTTCAAGACTCCCACAAACCTTTGAGGCTCCTGCTGCCAGTTTTAAGTGTACTTCTGTTTCCATTTGTCTCTATTGGTTAGTGTTTCACTGTTGATTTTGTTGGCTTTAAAGATGTCCATTATGGATAGCTTTAAAGATAGCTTTTCAGTGCCTTTGAGGATTTTGAATGTTTGAATTGGGTCACCTCATACTCTTCATGGGGGAAAAAAGAGTTGGTTGTGAGTCTTGATTTCTCCAGACCTATTCAAGAGTAGTGTAATTTTTTTTTTTTGTGACTTGGTGACCAGTTGCATGCACAACATTCTAAATGAGGTCTTACTTGGGAATTGCCTGATTGTAACATAACTTCCCTTCAGTGAAATGTGTAGTCTTTAAAAGTGTGTCCTGTTGTTCTCTGTTGATATTTGCCAGTCTTTTGAGAGTAGGCTGCACCCCTCTCAATACTTTGGCCCATTTGACCTGGTTCAGCAGCTGAAGGAGGAGAATCAGGAGCTGGGCCTCATCATTGACCTCACCTTCACCACACGCTACTACAAGCCACAGGTTAGTGAGCCTGTTTAGAAAGTCCCTGGGACACAAGTTCCATCTGGCGTTGATGTAGAACCTCTTAAAAACACTGCTTGAGAAACTCTTAACACCTTCACATATCCCTTATTTAATCAATGACTCAAAAGCACTAGACAGTTATTCTAGGGCTTAACTCCACTCTGCTGTTTAGGAAAAAGTATCAATTGAGGTCACTAGGCTTCTTCAGTTCTCTGAAAACAATTTGGTGGTCAAACTGTAAATTAGCAATAACTAGCTTTAAATAAATGGCAATAAATTGTATTAGGGGTCCTCTGACTCACAATAATAGGTACTACGAGTCATTCGTTTTTCTTTTATTCCCATTCCAAGGACTTGCCAGAGAGTTTACATTACGTGAAGATCTTCACTGCAGGGCATGAAGTGCCGAGTGACAAAACTATCCTTAGTTTTAAAAGGGCTGTGAATAAATTTCTGCAGGAGAATGAACACAATGGTGAGTCTCTTTACTGAGCTATACCTACCAGTGTGCTGTAAATACTTATGTTACTGTGTGCCAGGGCAACTTAGGGTTAGGAACAGAAGGTCCAACAGTAATTATATCTGATTAATAAGATCTTTTCAGAAATACTAAAAATGCTGATAAAGAAAGTCAACACCAGGGGACTTTTTTAATGTTTTGGAATTGTTTCCACAGTTTTGGTTATAAAAAAACATATTACATACAATGTTAAAAAACAAAGTTAATTTAAAATCAAACAAGTCTTCCTAACTTTTTCCCACTTCAAATAATAATGTGTGCTGGGGTAAGCTTTAGAGTGTCTGTTCATAAACTGTTTTTCTGGCTCTATTTAAATTTAGTGTTAAGTATATTGATGTACAGTGCTCTCCAAATGCAGGGACACAAACAGAATTATTTTTGAAATAGGTACTTATGATAATTGAAGTTGCTCTTTGCAGTGTTATAATGTAATACTGTAGTCATATTTTGAATGAGACACATTATCCAGTCCAGAACTCATTCTGCTGTGTCATCATTTTTATTCTTGCTTCATCTGTGCATGAACAAATCTGAAGAGCTCTGTATCATTCATGTCGATCTCATGATCACAAATACATGTCCTGACCGTAAAGCAAAAATAACAGTTTTGACTTGACAGTCCCAGTACTTTGAGAAGCTGTATCATGTACAGGTTACATTGCAGAATATGTATGTAGTTAACTTTGAGTAGTCCAACTTTGAGCATTTACAGTTGGTATGGTGCTTGGCAAGTTTTTTTTTTCTCCTATTTAGACAAGCTGATTGGAGTGCATTGTACCCATGGATTAAATCGGACAGGTTATCTCGTGTGCAGGTATGTTTAACAAACCTTATAAAGGAATGTGCTCTCCATGGGAGTTTTTCTAAAGTGTGTGGGCCAGAGGTAGTGTGAGACTGACAGTCTAGAGTGTGAGGAGGGAGAGAATGCTTTATTTTATCCAGCAGCCATATCACCCTGCAACTCACACCTGGCAACCCACTGAGGCTAAGCAGGTGTGAGTCTGGTCAGTACCTGGATGAGAGACCTCCTGGGAAACACTAAGGATGCTGTTGGAAGGGGTGTTAGTGGGGCCAGCAGGGGGCGCTCAGTGTGTGTCGTTATGCCCCAGTATAGTGATGGGGACAATATACGGTCAAAAAGGCCCCATCCTTTGGATGAGACGGTCATTAAAAATCCCAGGGTGTTTCTCGAAAAGAGTAACCGGGTTAATGCCGGTAACCCTGGCCAAATTTGCCATTGGCCTTTACCAATCATGGCCTCCTAATAACCCCCATCTATGAATTGGCTTCATTACTCTGTTCTCCTCCCCACTGATATCTGGTGTGTGGTGAGTGGTGTTATGGTGGTGGAGGGGAGTCCGTATTACCTGTAAAGTGCTTTGAGTGGAGTGTGCAGAAAAGCGCTATATAAGTGTAAGGAACTTATTTCCCCCCCTCATTGTGACAGCATGCGAAATTCCCTAGGGCGCTAAACACAAAAGTCCAGGTTAATTGGCTTAATTGGAAAATGGAACCTAGGTGTGAATGTGTGTTTTGTCACGTTTGCTTGGAGACTCTAGCTTCCCTGTAACCCGGAATTGGAAGAAGCAGTTAAGAAATGGTTGAATGCTTTAAGCAACATGCTGTACCACTTGAAAGTGAAGGCCCTTGACACACATTGGCCAGAACGCCTCTCGGCCTTCTGCTGATAAATGTGTTGGAATCAGCACTTCCCCAGAAACATGCTTCAAAATAATTTCTCTAAACTGCATTTGCAAAACAAAGTTTTTGACAAACTTGCTCTGGTTGGAAATTTTCTAAATATTTTATTCTGATAATACCAGTGGCGTGTTTGTCATGTAGTCTTCAGTATGCATTTTACCATATAAGAATAACGGGGCCAGTACAGTTATCTAAGCCAAAGGCAATTCAACTTGATCAACTCTTCTGTTTTCTGTAATTTTCTAAGTTATTAGTCGAGATTAACTTGACCTTTATCCCTTGATCTTTTGGAATTTGGGGCTCTCCAAGGTTGGGGTTAGAGATGATTAATGTCTTTAACCCAGTGTTAATATATAGCAACAATCAAGGCAACAAAACATTCTGGATCAACATTTTTTAACATGTAGTTTTACCTTTTCACATATGTGAAAAGTACTTAAACTTCTGGTCTCATCTGCTGTGTGGTTTTCATTTTCAGTGTTGGGTACTTTGTTGTTCTCTATTGTCTGTATTTATGAAATGTACACACGAGATTTCTAGCCACCAAATCTTTTAAGTCTTTTAATCTTTCATGTTCAGGTACCTCATTGATGTGGATGGGGTAAATCCCAAAAAAGCCATGCAATGTGAGTAGATGGTGTTAAAAATCATGTTTCTTTTTGATTATTCGAGTCTCCTTCTTTTGATATGTTAAGTACTGTACTGTTCTTTCATTGAAGTCCTAAATCTTAAGTTCTTCTAGAAAGGCCCTTCTGAGATACTAGACATGTTTTAACACAGGTGTTGTGTTTAGTGTTCAACAAGTCCCGGGGTCACTCCATAGAAAGAGAGAACTACATCGAAGATCTTCGCCATGGTCCAAAAAGAAGGTGAGATTCCTAGATCAGTGTTGTGCCTTCATGTCACTGTTTCTTCCTGTGCAATAGTTGCTTGAAATGCTTTTAGATTTACTGGGCAACTGAAATGCATTTTCTGATTGGATCATAAAGGTTTAAGGTGCACAAATAGTGGTTTATAAGGAATATTACTACTAATGCTTTCCCACATAAAAATGAAGGATTTTAGGAACACTGATTCATCTACCGAGGAATTTTGTAAGGTTTGAAAATGATTACTGGCATATCAGAGTGGCATCTCTTGTGCAGACATCTCTTTTCTGTGGGGGCATGGGTTTGTTCCTTCAGTGCATACCGAGTGTCTCTCTGTTCCTAAAGCAATGCAGGCATGGAGGTGGCAGAGCAAGAGCCGGTCAGAGGAAGTGCAGGTCAGGTGCAGAGTGTCACACCATTCAGTAGGCCTGCACCCCACTGTGGACGGGAATCTCTCCTGGGGCCCTACAAATCTTGTCGGTATGATAAGTCTTTCTAATGTGGTGCAGTGCTGAATGTGCAGTGCCTTGGGTGGAGTGTCTAGAAAAACGCTATATAAGTGTAAGCAATTATTATTATTATTAATGTGTAGTAGCTTTTTCACAGATGTAATCAGAAAATGTGTGATCTTGTTAAAATAATTGCTTTTTCTATTGCCTACATATGTCAAACTCCTGATCCATCTGGTTTGGAATAGAAAACGTTTAATTGACATCGAGGCTGCCATTTTTAATGTGTACATACTGTACATGGTGGAGTGCTTAGTTTGCCCTCAATTATTTCCCAAATCTCAGCTGTTGTGTTTCAACCTTTTGCATGTGCATCTGGCTGGGGCCCTGCCAAATACACAATGCCAAATGGCAAGATATCACACCTGCCCCATCCATTCTCTCATTTATTTTTGTCCTCTGTTCTCAGGCCACCATACCCCCCCTCTGGTATTCAAAGAGACCAGCCCTACCCACCTTTCCTTCCCCG
Source organism: Lepisosteus platostomus (assembly GCF_059453375.1). Classification (NCBI taxonomy): domain Eukaryota; kingdom Metazoa; phylum Chordata; class Actinopteri; order Semionotiformes; family Lepisosteidae; genus Lepisosteus; species Lepisosteus platostomus. The sequence goes on from NC_142613.1 coordinate 7,170,663, forward strand.
CCCTCCTCCTGCTCGTGGGATGCGACCTCCTGGAGCCCCCCGACAGCCTTTCAGACAGGCCTGGAGAGGGCCTGCAGATTCTTATCGCTCATCTTTGCCTGTTTTCCACCACTGTGCTGGCTCAAGTGGCACCACCGGCCCCAGGCCAGGAACATCCTTGAATGGCCAGCAACCTCCACCCCACACTGGCTCTCTGGAAGAACCCCGCAGAACCAAAGAAAAGGCTTACTGGAAGGCCAAAAAAAAAGAAAGGAGGAACCCGAAATGAAGCTAATCTGTATGATCAAGGTTTCAGTGGAAGAGCACATGCCAGCCAGCTACAGTACAGATGGCAAAACATTAAGAATTTGTAGCTCATGTTATGGTTTGCTCACTCTTTTTCTGGGTGGTGGAAAACCGAAGTAAAATAGCAATTGTGTTCAGCCTAAACATTGGTTGCTTGAAGTCCCGCACCTAGTACTTCTTACTACAAAAGAACTGCTCCTGAACACCCAGATACATTTAAATCTGTAGGGCAAAATTATATATTTATAGCAAAATGGGCTTTCCTGTCAGTAGGTAATGTGGAAAAAGAGTGTCAGATCCTTGAAAAATGTCATCAGAAGGTGGACTATCACCATAGATGAGAGGGTAGTCAATAGGACTTAAAATCTTTTTTTATATCAGGAATTTCTGTAACATGCATCAACTTGAAAACCTATTATAAATTTGACCTTATAAGAACTAAACATTTCACATTTTTGTTGTGAAATATTAAGCTAAGGCTGCAGATGCTCAAGAAACATGACCATTTTTTTTCTAAAAGATCTCCTAGTCTCTAAATTCTTTGCTTTTGTAATGATGGGGAACTAAATCTATTCTGATGGATCGGATCTGTTTGTGGTATGAACAATCTGCAAAGACAGACAGACTTTTGGTTTCATTGTGCCCTAGGTTTGAATGGTCATGGTCTGTGTCCAGTTTAAAAAGTGATATTCTCCTTTTTTGCTTTGCTTCGCATGTTCCTGCTTTGCATCACTTGCGGTTTGATTACAGTCCAGTATTAAAAGTTAAGTGATGCAAGGTGTGCAAATATTTAAGCTGTGTCTAGTCTTTAACCTGTGTGTTTTATAGGTTCTGGGTAAGAGCTACAAAGGGTGAAGTGGTGCCAAATTAACATACTTAGCTCCCATTCTTCAGTGTTAAAAGTTTTAAAATTGTGTGCTAGTTTACAGATGAAGACATCTCTATTGTTAATTGAAACAAGGCAGTGCACTGGGCTCGTTAAATCTTCTAGCCTCTATTCTGTTGGTAGGTTTCTTGTCTGTTTTATAAAAAGACGTAACTAAGCATTGGGGTTAATTTGATCATTGTGAACGTTCATCTGCCTGTGAATAGTAGTACAAATGAAATACTTTAATATTAAATTATTGATGCATCAATCAAAATGAAGAAGGAACATCAAGGTTTAAGATGAAAACATTAGACAATATTTAACTGCAGCTTTGTTAATGGGAATGGCTTTTCACTCTGCTTATTTCTATTTCTTTTTAGAAGAGAAAAAATTGCATTATAAAATTCAGTTTTTTTGTAGTGTCTCCTGAAGGACTTAAAATTGCACCAGTTGGTAGTATAAACTCCAGGAGCACAAACACCAGAACCTATTTGTCTAGACTGTATGATTCAATATCATTTACATTTGACCTTTGGTTTTATATTGTATTTGATTTTAATGGTTTTAACTTAAAATTGTGAGGTGCTCTTTCAGATTCAGTGTATATTCTAACACATTATTCATTAGGGTTTCTGTACTTTGACCAGTTTCCAAAAGTGCCATTTCTATTAATGAACATGATGAATAAAGGGCTTTTGTTGAATAACGTATGTTTCGCCTTAACGTTTGAATGATGACACTGTGCAGTGCTTTGCAAGAGTGCCACAGGGCACTTTTGAACAGTCTAGCAGGCTATTTGGATACAATGGAATTTTAGTATTTTTCTTTGGAAATGTATGCATGTTAAAATAATTCCCTGCATTTATACTGCACTTTTCATCCCACTGGTTCCAAAGTATTGTACATCCTGTATAGGAGGGAACACACTTTATTCACCACAAAAGAGATACGCAAAATGTGTTGCATTTGCAAAGAAATGTACATTCACCTGTGGGGAAAAAAACTGCACTTCCACTTGTAACGCCTACAGGTATCCATCCTTTTCCGAACCTCTTTATCTCCTACAGGGTTGCAGGGGAGTGGTTAACATTGTTGCCTAGCAGTGCTGGGGCCCTGTGTTTCCATCTGCATGGAATTTGTTTGTTATTCCCATGTTTGCATGGGTTCCCCCCCACAGTCCTAAAACACACTAGTTACTGCTGTGTTTGAACTGCAGAGGACTGGTGTCCTATTCAGGGTGTATCCCAGCTTGTGCCCATTGCTCTCTGGGAAAGGCTGCAGCTCCCCTGTGACTATTGGGTAAAGGAGTTAGAAAAGGGAAAGGTGATGTTAAGCCCTTGGGCACCTCAGGTCGCATTCCCAGTCACGATTTGTATGTGTAAAGTCTACACTTCCTCTTGGAGCTTTAGGTGTATGTGGAAATTTCCCGAGATGCAATACCTAAGAAAGTACAGATTGTGTTTTTGTGAGAAACGCGGTTACTACATTCAAGTTTCATATTCTTCAACCGGGGATGATCGGGATTAGTGGTCTGTTTTAAAAAGAACGTAAGCCATCTTCAAAATGTGTTCAAGGGCAGGTTATTTAGAAAATTCAGTGGGATTAATGGAAGACACTTGGTTTCTAAAACATTATTTTCATGACTGGGGGATATATCTTCCTTTCGGCGACGTTCAAAGATTCAGTCAGAGTAGAACTATTGAAACCATTTTCTCTCTGAGTTCGATACTCGGTACTCTTGAGTAGCATTTCAATAACGCGGTCCTGCGGCCGCAACTCGGCGATGATGACCTCATTCCCAGCTGATCGTGAGTGGCTGAGACACGGGCTGCGAAACAGGAACAGGAACTGCTCCCGGCAGCAGGAAGTAGTAATGTGACAGGCGTACGCTTGCTTTTTTCATTGTGAAAGCTGCACAAAAAAAAAATCAAGAGTCTTTATCAGAATATTTATAGTCGAATTTAAGGCACTGGGGATTATATAGATAGGTAAGATGTGGATGGTGATAGAAAGTAATTTTTGGTGGTGGTTGTTTCTCCGTGTAAACCGATTTACCTGTCTGTTTTTATAATGACCGTCGTTATTTTATTATCGTATTATAATTAATATAGACCTAAAAGCTTGTTTGATCTTATTGGATTGCCTTGGTTTTTGTCGGTGTAATCTGAACGTTTTGCTCCTATTACTAATTCTTTCATAGATTTTAATATAAAGAACTGGAATTTTGACGTTTTACTTCATGTGAAATTGAAGTTAAATTGGTAATGTGGGTTTTTTATCCTGGATTGACGTCAGTCAATGAAAACTTATTTATATAACTATATAGGCTGTATCTGTGTTTTTCATTTCGTTTAAACAGGTAGTAGAAATGAAAGATAGTTGCAAGCACTTTTAAAAGGCCTGTCTTTCACCTTGGAATCAGGACTGTGGTTGAAGTACAGTTATCTCCGAGCCCGGTCCGGCAAAAGTTAGTTTTAGAATTTGTGGTGATTTTCGGTTATGATTTGCAAAGCAAAAAATAGTTATTTAATGAAAAAAATGCCACCAGAAGATCAACACAATACTTTCTTTTTGTCATTGCGACGTTAGACGCATTAAATACTAATTAAAATATGTGTAGTAGCACATAAACACTTCATGAATGCTAACGAGTGCATGAAAGCAAAATAGTTTTTTGATTTATGTGACTTAATCCTCATTGCCTCGTTTTATAGCACTCTTTCTCACTTAGATTTCAGCCGAACCGTATCAATTTGTGCGGTGTATTTTTAATACTTTCTAGCTAATTTGAAGTAAGAGACGCCACCAAAAGGGGTTAAAGACAACTTTCATGTGAAATGTATTTCAAGATTTAAGTTCCATTTCCAGAACAGGTCTTAACTTTCGGAAGGCTCTGATTGTACACGCTGCCCAAATCTTCGTTTGGCTTCTGGAGAACTAAAGGCTGGGGACTCCCAGATCTTGCTGTGAAACTCTAGACCCCAGCTAGCCAATCCTTCTGTTTATTTCATTTTATTTGAAGTACATCTTTAAGTGATCAGGTTTTCCTCCAAATTATGATAATACTAAAATAGCAATTAAACCATCACGTTTACCCATTGGTACTGGAGCACCATTGATTGATTGTAATTGGCCAGGATGTGTGTGGACTACATGCATCAATAAGTAATCGAGATTATTCTGACTATCAGTTTAATTGTTTTTTGCTATCAGCATTCTTAATTAAATTAGTCCCCCATGCCTCAAAATGCACAAGAAAGTCAGGAGTTTTCAGCTCTGTTCCTAGTGGACCACAGCTGTATCATGATGTTTGCTTTCAGTTTCGAAATTCTTATTCCGAATGCTGTAAATTCCATAGACAGTGTGGATTATTTAGCAAAATGGACAAATTCAAATTTTGTCCCTAGACTTCCAGAGTGTTTTCTGGATACTCTACCCAGAATAAAGTAGGTTTTGGAAATGGCAAGCTGAAAGATAAAAGATGTACAATCAGGCAAGAGATTAGATGAGCTGAACAAGTGAGGTCTTAGGCTTGAGTGGAAGCAGGGATACCCTGCTGCTCCGGGAGGGCTGGAGTCTTGGGCTCTGGGTGACGCTGGACGGATGACTGGGTGCTGATGGCACCAGGTGTGGTGTGTTGTAGGTGGAGACCTGGGAAAGCTGGCGCCGCCATGCCAGAGCACAGCGATGCACACCTGACGCCCGAGGAGCGCGTGCGCGCCCTCACGAAGATGGGGAGCTCCGTGGACGTGAACGAGGACGTGCCCCCGCGCCGCTACTTCCGGTCGGGCATGGAGATGATCCGCATGGCCTGCGTGTACGGGGAGGAGGGCAACGCGGAGCGCGCTTTCATCCTCTACAACAAGTACATCACGTAAGGGAGTCCCGGGCTGTGTATCCCTCGACTGCATTCTGCACAGTGGCCCAGGCTGTGTGGTTAACCCAGACTCCTAAACACATTAAAGGGGCTTGATCTCTGCTCTCCTGGGGCTGAAGGGGGTGGATTGGGGCTCCCATAGCGTGGAATCATGAACAGTGAGGCCAGCAGGACCATTTCATGCAGCTTTCTGCTGGTCTCTGTATTGAGCTGCATGTGTCAGCTGCATGGATGGTGGCCTACAGGCAATGCACTGAACGGCTTGAGCTGCAAGCCAAGCTTGAATAAGACGTGCAATGCAGTACAAAAATCAGAATAATACCTAAAATATTTTTTTCACATTAACACAGTACTGGTGTTCCGTGTAGCTTAGAAAATGAAAAAGATGGGGGCAATAGTTGCTTACTTTCTCTTTTGTAGTACTTTAAATGGGGTCATGCTTTCGCATTGTAGCCTACATAGTAAGTTAATATGAAATATGCGCGTTATAGCAGTGCTTTTCTTTATTAAATGTTTTTTATAAGCAGTTTTTTTGTTAGTGTTTGAGGCAACACATAAGAGAGTTGATAAATGGAGAGGTATTTGTTTTGCTATGTTTGGGGGTTTAAAAGTTATAATAGTCATCTCTAGCAATATAAACTTGAAAAAGAAACTTGGCTTTTGCGATCCATGCGGCTGTTACGTTGTAGAGTCCACTAATATCCTGAGTTGAGAACGTTCACCTTTTTGTCTCTCCACTGAAGCGTGTTGCATTTCAAGTGCTCTTTATCATCTTTTCTTCCTTAGGCTGTTCATTGAGAAGCTTCCCAGACATCGAGATTACAAGACAGCCAACATTCCAGAAAAGAAGGAAACTATGAAGGTAGAATGATCAACTCTTCTCTGGTCTCTGCAGATCAAAGATTTATTTCTGATGCTTGATTCTTGTGTTGTGAGGTAATGCCAGTAAAGATTTAGACAACTATGTTAAACCTTAGCAACATCTGACTTTTTAAGACTTTCTGACTTTGCAAGCAAGTAAAAAATCTTTGCAAGCGTCTTTTAAATGTTCTTAGGTTTTAAACTGTAGTGCTGTATTATTCTACGTTCAGGATGGAGGTTTTGTTTTGATTTGTTCTAGCCATAACTTTGTTCAATAGGTTCAATAGGCAATTGTAATATAAATGCCTTCTTTTGTGAGACAGAAATTGAAAGAGATTGCTTTTCCTCAAGCTGAAGAGCTGAAGAAAGAACTCCTGAAGAAGTATGAGAAGGAATATGAGGAATATCTGGAGAGAAAAGTATGTAGCTGACACAGAGGGATAATTTAAATGAGTCTGAGAACCAGACTGTCTGATGCAATTGCAAATGTACATTTTTATACATGTAAAGCAATTTATTTCATCTGATCTTTTTCCTGTATTGTTTTCTGTAATATTTTTGTTTGCTGTCAAATATTGCATCATTCTTTTCCATTCTTTCTTTATCGTGTGCTTTTAAGCTTGATAAATCGAAAACTATTCTTTCCATTACTAGATCTTTGAAACAAGATCTCTGTTTAACACTGTTATTAACATTAAAATAAAACATTGCTTTAATTATTTGACAACAATTTTGAAAATATTAAGCAATTTACTGAAATCACCGAAGGTTATCTGCAAGAGGAAGCCATTGTTTTAGTTTGAACATGAACATGAATAGCTCCTCTGGGCTGCTATGCAGTGTTGATGCCCAGGATGTGATCGTAGAGAAGATCGATAAGGTAGCTGACAAGCCCCAGCATCACGAGGAGCTCTTGTCTGGTGCCGTTTCTTGGCTTTAACGGTCTTTTCCTGCCGTCAGAAAGCTGAGGAGGCAACCCTGGCTCGCGAGCTGGCCAAGCAGAAAGAGCTGGAGGCAGAGAGACAGCGCGTCGCGGAGCAGCGACGCAGGCAGCAGGAGCAGGAGCAGTTTAGCGCCTTTGAGCAGATGATCCGCCGCCAGGAGCTGGAGAAGGAAAGGCAGCGGATCCTTCAGGAGTACAGCAGCCCCAGCGCCCCTCCTCCTGACGCTCCCCTTGTCCCAGGCGTCCAAGAACCCCCCCAGCCTGTCGTCATGACTACCCCTACCCCCCCGCAGAGTCCAAAGGGGACCTGCGCTCATGTCTCTCCATCTGCACCAGCCTCAGCTCCCACCTTTGACCGCTCGCTCAAACCTGGGGCACTGGTTGCCCCAGGAAATAGTAAGCAAATTCTGTTCTTGCTTGCCTCTGTTCTTGCTTGCCTGTTTTATGCGTTTCCCAGTCCTTACAGTGTGTATCTCCTAAGAGTACCTATTTTTCCAAAATATTGTATGAAACGTTCTATGTTCCCATCCAACTATTACTTCTAAAATAAATCCTAATGTCAGGTCACGTTTCAGAATTGAGGGGTGAATGTGCAGACAGATCGCAGAATGCTTCATCTCTTTTATTCAGTATATTGTAGGTTGACCATTTTCAAAAGATCTGTTTTAGCCTGATTAGCTATCTGGTAAAGGAAGCAACGAGGTGCCATCGACAAACATACAGAACCAGACATTGCAAGAATTAACTATACACAATAACTTGGACATTCATATGGTATGAATTTCTTAGTAAAATGCCTTGTGTAAGACCTGTGAAGTACCTGACTATTCTGGTTTTCAGGCTGAAACCTTAAAATACAAATCAAGTAACTTCACTTGAAGCAACCTAAAAGAATAGCATGAGTACTCAGCATTGTATCTACTGGAGTTTTGCTGAAAGTTGCCTAATAATTAGGTAGTTATATATCTAACATAAAGCTTTACTACTCTGCTTGTTAGGTGTAAGAGCTCGACCTGTTACACTGGAGGTTGTGGAGAGCTGTGTTGCTGGCAGCACTGGTGACGAGTTTCTCTCTATCCAGGTGTGGCGGTGGACAGACTCCGTCAGGTGGCAGTACCAGCAGAGCTGTGCCACAAGTTCCTGAAGCTCGCAGAGGCCAACACAGCACGAGCTGTGGAGACCTGTGGTATCCTCTGTGGCAAACTGGTATGGGGCCCGTCTGAACAATATGAAAGGCATAATTAATGATTTGGTTGTTAGTGTAGCCAGTAATTTTCTGTCAGCTGTAAAGTGGAGAAGCCTGGATGCAGAAACAAGAGTTTTCTGCTGTATAGTGTATATGTAACTTTATTTAATGAACTGCTTTGTGCTGTGCTAGTTGAAGTAGAGATTTGCCCATGTTGTAATTTTGATACCATTATTTACTAGCTATTTACTGAACCTTGCCTAGTAATTAGTTAGATATCTAATATAAAGCTTAACTACTGAACTTGTTACACTCTTAAGAATTACACTGTGTGCTGGAGTGTATATATATATGTAATACCAGTAATTAAAACATGTAGAAAGACAGACAAGTCCTTTTCAACTTTAAATTGTTTATTGAAATTAACTATTTTAGTATAGATTCCTTTGAAAATCTGCACTTGTAGATTGTTGTATTTAGGATATCAGTACAAGAAGATTAACCAGTTAGTATGGTCAACAATAGACATTTATGCGGTTCATACGGTTACAATATAATCCTACAAGAAAAATGTTTCTTTGGATCAAAAATGAATTTCTAGATGCAATTTAAGAAAGAAGGTTTGATTAAGGTAAATTCAGTAGTTTATTGAGAATCTTGATAGCAGATTTCATCCATATTTAAATATGTGATTTATAGAGATTTATGTCAATGCTTGTATCTCCTGTGGGACTTGCAGTGCTGTAATGTGGACATTTAATGTGTCAAGCAGTCGCTGTCTGTGTGAATTTCACCTGTAGGTATTTGCTTGTGTTTCAGATGCGCAATGCATTCACGGTGACCCATGTCATTGTGCCCAAGCAGTGTGGAGGACCAGATTACTGTGACACAGAGAATGAGGAAGAGCTCTTTCTGGTCCAGGATCAATATGACCTTATTACACTAGGCTGGATCCATGTGAGGCACAGTTGAAACACTTTCAGTCGTAACCAATCCTTCTCTTTCAGTGTCTGAGAAAAATTCACCCTCAAAATATTTCATCAGCAATTCGATATGAGCACAAAATAAGGGTTTTATTTTGCCATGAACACCTCTCATTGTACCTTTCGAAGTTGGTAAAATCTGGAAGTTGATTCTGGAAGTTGATCACTTCCAGAAGGCTGAGTTTCCTGATTCACAGAGGAGACTTTATATAATTAATACATCACCTTCAATCCCAAACCTTCCTTGACTAAACTTCATTTTACACAAGAGCATCTCCATTCATCACATAGGAATGACTTATTGTTCCATACCTTCTCTGATGGAGAATAGTTTGTGACATTGAATTATTCAACAAATTCTAACAAATTAGAGAAAACAAATCCAAGAAAATAGAAATGTGCTTTATAGTTTTGTACCATTAATAGTTTAATATCATTGCCATTATGCTATTCTTGTATCATAAAATGATTTACCTTCTGTCTATCTGCAGACACACCCCACACAAACAGCCTTCTTGTCCAGTGTGGATCTGCACACTCACTGCTCCTACCAGATAATGTTGCCAGAATCCATAGCCATTGTCTGCTCACCCAAGTTCAATGAGTGAGTACAAGAGATGGAAAAAGAAGAGGACAGAAATGTGAGGTGGTTGGTGTTCACTGTAAGAATAAAGTAAATGGGTTGAGTTTCGTTTTTCCCTTGGAGAAATTGATTCTCCCAAAACTGATTTGCAATATAAAACAACCATCTAGCTGCACTGTTAAACTGGACCTCTAACAGTTTAATGCTGGGGTATACACTGTCTTTTAATAAATAAGAAAACCGTAACAGAATATCTTTAGAGGTGAGACAGTCATCTGCTTTATTACCTCCTGATTTTAAAATGACATCCTTTGCAAATCTAGCAGTTGAAAATCAACTTGAAATTAAGACTGTCAGAAAAAAATGGTGCCAATACGGTTATTATTGCAGTTTTGTTATCAAAGTAGTGTAGTTCTAATACATTTAAAGAATTTGAACATTACAAAGAAGAACATTCAGACTTTGTTGTGTGATCTTGCTCCTTTTAAAATTTGTAATTGTCACAGAGCAAGGCTGATTCATTGGAGGGGGGTTAAGAAAGATGTTCTGTTGAAGCTAGCTTGATAAAGGAGGGTACTTCCTTGACACCAAGGTGCAAAAGTGGTTCGGGAGCTTCTCAGGTGCCATTGTGCCAGGCTGAGGGAGTGTCTGTTTTGTAGGACAGGGTACTTCAGACTGACAGACTACGGAATGGATGAGATCTCGTCCTGCAAACAGAAAGGCTTTCACCCCCATCCAAAGGAACCCCCCCTCTTCACTGTGAGTTACACCTCTCTGCCTTTTCACATGAAATTAAATCAAATTCTCATGTATTTGTCGTTTCTGCTTGTGATCCATTTATGAAGTTCTGCATGGTCTGCACCGGACTCTGAAGTTGATCACTTCCAGAAGGTTGTTTATTGTGTTATTTTAAAAAGTAGTTGTAGGAGAACTCCGTGGCCGTGGAGTGTCCAGTTATGGTCATGCCATGTTCAGCAGTTTGCTTGTGCAGATTTAAATATATGCATAGGGCTTCTTTCTGTGGTTGGAGGTATGAGTTTGAGGATCAGTTAAAAGTTTGTGCCACAGCCTTTTATTTTCTCCATACAAGTTATCTGACAAGAATTTGTTGTTTGCAAGATTTTTTGTTGTTGCTCCGGTGCTTTTGCTGGTACACATAATGATCCCTTTACAGCAAGCCCAGGTTTTAAATTCGGATCTGGGCTCAGTGTGTACATTTCCTTGTAGGCAATGTTGGTATTGCTTTGACTATTTTAAAACGAATTTGTGGTCTTGTGCCAAATAGTGCAGATGACTTGTGTCTGAGTGCTGGAACACAATGAATAGCCAGGCCTGGCTCCACATTTTCATGCGTGGGGCACTAGTCTTAATGGGACTGGTGTACGGTATAACTCATTAATCCAGAGGCGGAGCGGTGGCTCTGTGGCTAAGGATCTGCGCCTGTGGCTGGAAGGTTGCCGGTTCAAATCCCGTGGCCGGCCGAGGAATCCTACTCCGTTGGGCCCCTGAGCAAGGCCCTTAACCCCAACTGCTCCAGGGGTGCTGTACAATGGCTGACCCTGCACTCTGACCCCAGGCTCTCTCCCTATCTGTTGTCTGTGTGTCTCATGGAGAGCAAGCTGGGGTATGCGAAAAGACTAATTCCTAATGCAAGAAATTGTATATGGCTAATAAAGTGATCTTATCTTATCTTATGTATCTGTACCTTTCGCATCCAATAAAGTGTTCAACCATAATCAAACTGTTTATCCAGCCAAATATACATCCGTAATGAAGAAGCAGTGGAGTGCTCTTCGATTTTGACAGTTGCTTGTCTCTTTCTTCAGGCATGTGGTCACATAACCATCGCTGATGGGAGTGTGACAGTAATGGATCTGCGGTGATGATGCAGACTTGCATTTTGTCTTCACTTTTCTGCGGCGTTTGGGGTTGGCGTGTACAGCATCTTTTGTTTTTCAAAGAAGCAAACCATCAAAGACGAACTGAAGTATTTCAGCCATACAATTCAGTCACTCCTTCTCCTGACATGTGTGGCAAGAACTGGAACAGATGTACCATGTGCTCATAATATCAATATGAAGTACAATTACAAGTCTTCTACACTAAGCCTTTTTCTTGGATGTCTTTAAGTGCTGCAGAAATATATCCTCAAAATTAACAAGTTCAGATGTCACAAATGGAGATTTTGAAGGCTGGGTGGTTTGTACTTGTATAAACACTAAAACTGTATGTAGAATTTACTATTGGATTTTTTTATTTCCATGTTTTGGTTTTTAACCATACTTTGTGATACAGGATGCTTAGGTACCTTAATCAAAAAGGATCATTTCACCCAGGTGTGACTTCACAGTTAGGCATATTACACCTAAACATATCTATACTATGTTCTCATAACATCACTAAATTATACGTACATCTGTGACTTAAAATTAATCAGAAAGATTAAGTGTAAAAATGCTTTAATCTAACAAAATTGTAAATTACAGATAAGTTTGGGAACTTTTTTCTGAGTTTGGAATAGTATATTGGCACCCTATTTATAATGGTATTAACTATATAAAGAACATTGAGTATTTCTACATGTTATTTCTAGTTAATATGAATAGGAGTTTTAAAAAGTTTTAAATTCATCTTCTTATAGCAGGGTGGTGGCGTAGTGGTTAACGTTGCCACCTGGCAGTTCTGGGTCCCTGAATTCAATGCCTAGGGTGCTGTCTGCATGGAGTTTGTATGCTCTTCCCATGTCTGCATGGCTTTCCTCCTGCAGTCCAGAGACATGCTGGTAGGTTATTTGCCTCTGGGAAAAACTGGCCCTGGTGCGAGTGTGTGCATGTTTGCGTTTGTGTGGCCTGTGATGGATATTCGTCTTGTCCCGAGTGTATCCTGCCTTGTGCCTGTTGCTTGCCGAAAGAAGCTTCAGCTCCCCTGTGATCCTGGATGGATACTATAGCAAAATAATCTTGGCATTAAAACTGAATATCACCAAGGGCTCATCTCACATTTTCAACAGTAAGATGGATGCTAACAAGAATTTAAGCTAATTTTCTTTGTGTAGTTGAAGTAATATAACTCCTACATTCTTCTCTAAATTACATCTCTTATTTGTTTCAAAACCATAATTTTCTAATATACTTTTGTTCACATCATGGTAAAGTATTCGTGTAGTGTTCACCCAGGAATTCAAATGAATCTGGCACCACACTTTTGGACATTTTGTTATATTTTATATTTCCTACTGGAGCATGACAAGCTTAGGGTTTTATTTGCAGCACTAAACTGAAAATACACATTCTGGTATTATATATCACGATGCCACTGGGCCCTTCACGAACAGTGAAGGATGAACGGACTGTATGGACAACCTGTTGAATTTAGGTATTTCTCCTCAGGGGGTGTTGGGTCTTGTTGCCAGATTAAACAGTTGCCATTTCTTCCGTGGTTAAATAGAGTACATCTGTCATGGAGCTTTTTATGTATCTTAATAAAAAGGTACAGTAAATACTGCTTCATGCAAGGGGAGTAGCAGGATCTCTTAAAGCCAAAATCTTCATTCTAAGATGAAAACAATTGTGGAGCTACGATTGTGTTGTTCAGTTTTAATTGGTTGATTGGATGAAAACTATACAGGTAACTTACACATACGGTGTATGGTAGGTTACATTGTAAATGTATTAGTCACTTATAGATATGACTACTTACCAGGTTTTGGGAACTTCATCAAAGTGCACTTAGATAAATTACAGTGTGCAGGAAATATTTTTGTCCTATATACAAGTTCAGAGTGAACTGAAAACTTAATTGCATTATTCTCTTAAATATGATGAATTAGTCCTTCAACAAAGGTTACAGAGCCCCAGAATTAGTACAGTGACCACATTTCTTAAATATTTAATGCAAAGCTTTCAGTTACAATCAACATTATGCCAAATGGAGCTTGCCCCCTCCCATCTATTGGATGTTCTTTATTAAATAGAATGTTGATATAATTGTCTGAGTTTTATTAATACTAGCATTACATTATTTCACTAACTGCAGTCTTTTATATCAACAGCAAGTGGTTTTACCTTTTGATGAAAATGGATTGAATAGGGGTTCTCAAGATGGTAATAAGATGGATCAGTTGACTTATAAAGACCATATCATAGAATTTTTAATAACTCCACAACAACAAATGTCATTAAAAAGCTAAATTACAAGTTGAAGGTCTTCAAACTTTAATTGTCAAACATAACATTTTCTCTCCAAAACCTGCTTATCTGATACAGTGGACATTTCCAAGGGAGCAACAGATACATGTATGCATACTTGGCGATACTTTACATACAACCCAAAGCAATATAGTTAAGAATTACGTTTGTCGGGCTTAATTTACAGTAACAGTACCAGAGTTCTCTACAGCATAAGGTAACTGAAGGCTATCCTATTTTTTCATGTTATTCAGAACATTTAAGGTCTCTAATAACTGACTACTTTGCATATGGAGTACAGTTCTGACATTTTACAGGTTTTAGAAATGGAAAATTGTTGTCCCAAACATTAAATAAGAAAAGAGAGAGAATACTTGAAAAATAACAGTAGTTATATAATTACAAATGTTTGTATGTTTACATAGCATACCTCTGAACCCGGAGGACACTGCAAGAATATTAACAGGACAGGAGTGTAATCAAGCAAGCATCCCACTGAAGGATTGAAGCAATGCCGAACATCTCAGTTGTAGGCTGTGCCACCACCTTCTAAGGTTTGGATACGCATCATAGAAGAAAAAGCCTTAGCTGGTGGGCAGGTCAGACTGAAAAAGTGCAATCACGCAGAACAAGACAAAGCAAACTTTGAAGTATACCATGTGCTGGAAAAAAATGGATGCCTTTTGAATTTTGTTTGGGGTTTTGCTGATCTTGGCAAGAGAAAGTTTCATAGGAAATGTTAAGCGTTTCTAATGGTCCTGTTCACTTCTTTTCTGAGACACCTGTTTGCCCTTTAATTTAATTTATTAAAAAATCGTATAAAATTAAACTCATTTCGAAATCTGCTGCATCTGGGGAACTTGGGTTTACAGTTTCATCTCCTTTGCTCGTAGTGATTAAAAATGAAAAAAGCAAAATAAAACCACCTTTTTCATGGCTTCTTCCAGCAACGGTTCATTCACAATAAAGCGAATACAGAAGCAATCCCAGCTGCCAAAACCCACCCCAAACCCTGACCGTTACTGAGGTCAGGGCCAGCGGGGTGCTGGAAGGGCTGTGCTTTAGACTGAGGTAAACATTAAAACTCAATGTAATACTTCCCAAAACTTTAAATTCATACTTTTCACTAGGGAAAAAGAATAAAGGCAGCACCAGTTCATATGTAAAATGTCAATCATCCATCTTATACTTAAAATCCCTTATTTTTGTAAAGATGGAGCCACACAAGAAAAGCGTCTGACTTGTGGTTTATGTGCCGTCATTTTGCATGTTAGTCATCAAAGAAAAAATGTGCAACAGAATTAAAACTCCAATATATCAGAGCGCTTACAGTCTTCATTTAGGCATTAATACCTATCTGATAAAGTATAAGACACAAAAAGTCAAAAAACTAGTATGAAGAACTTATGTAATACAAGTTGCACCAATTTAAAAATATATATGATGTATAACTTGAAATTCATATTCCCAAATAATGGATATCTCTCACAGTATGTACACAATATAAATATTTCAAAAAGGTATATATATATAAACACATTAGTGATGCTTAGGATAAAACCGAAAGCAGGCCAAGTAACCTTGCTATTTTTAACAGTTCTGTATATCCCCTGTCTTTGAGAATTAAGATGGGACCTTAAATTCAGCAGGGATGATGAAGTACCATTAAAAAAAGCAGCTGTCAGCTGCATCCTAGCAGGATGTGGATGACAAGGTGGAATACTGACTTTCCATGGTGAGAGAAGAGAGAAGAGTTACCAATTACAGTCCTCTTAGGTTCACTAGTGGGAAGGTATTTAGTCACCACCACAGAATGCAGTTTTGTGGCTCACTAATATTTCAAAAACTGCAAACAAATATACAATATTTACACATTTTACACAGAGCAAAGCTGTAGCCAGTAGTAAGGTCATTCTTGACATTTACTGAAGTTAACCAACCTGTCAGAAGTTCAGGGCTTTTTATATAAAAGATATTCATTTAACAAACATGAGTTCCTGTCCTGAAACTGCTACATCACTGTAAATATGGTTTTGATAAAACCAGTGTAAACATTAAGACTCAAGTCTTTACTGGAAAGTGACTGAAAGGCTGCAGTAGCCAAAAAATGTAAATTTGGAACAAAGAATTCTATTTAAAAATAAGTGTAGCTGTATAATCACACCACATGAGAACCTTGGGATGGCATGTTTACCATCCCAAGGTAAACAGAGTTCTTGGAAACATCTTTACCGAGACAGGAGCAGTGTGCTTCAGATGTGAACACAACTGAAAAAGCTCTGCTCCTCAGACAGTATGGCAACTTAAAGAAAATGTAGCAAGACCACGATCCTCCTGGTTTTAACAAGACAGCTCTTTGGAGTGGACGGCGTGAAACCAAATTACCTGTTTCCTCGGAGCTGTGCTCCAATCTTTTCAAAGTAATTTAAGTTAGGTTTTAAATACAACCCATTTTCTCAGGGGTGTTCTTGAATATGTTTTTGGAGTACATAGAAATATGCCATTTCCTTGTTCTTCCCATAGCAGCAAACTGGCGAAGTCCATTCCATCTTCATCTCTCTTTCTGCCCAGATCTAATCCATCTGAATCCCTCTTGGAATCTTCAATCACGTTCCTCAGAGGCTTCCCATCCCATTGGCACTGACTTTCGTTTTCTGCGTTTCCTCGGAACCCTTAGACTGGTCACGGCGAAATGACAAACTATGAGTATTCCACAGATCACTGAAGAGTCAAACTCAAGTACCTTTAAATCTACAAATAAGCTCCGATATCCTCATTTTATATCACGTGGACATCCAAACCATAACTCTCTCCGACGATTGTTAGGAAAACCCAAGAAAAAAGTTTCTGCTCATTAATGACTTAATATTCATGAAGGAAAAAAGGTTTATATTCTGAGACAATGTGGCTTACCCTTCTTCACAACTACACAATAAACTATGTAATACTCATTTTAAGCAATGCACCTTAAATTAAACATCATAGAACTTACTGATGCTACTTGTGCGATTTGGGTACGTGGCTCTGAAATGGCCTTAGCAGGTTTATCCAAGATCTCTTCGCCCTGAAAACACGAGTTAAGACATCTGCTTATACACTGCTGTGGAAATGCACACCTCGTCCAATGCTCATGACCTCTCACATATAATTACTGTGACTTACTGCAGTCTAGGCCTACAACACGCCATTAATAAAACAGAAGCCATCTGTTCGTTTTCAATCACAGAGCATAAAGAAGTGTCTCTTCTATCAGCTTTGCCGAGAAGTAAACTTGCAAAATATTTCTCAACAGAAAGGGAAGTACGCAGACAGAACTCCTGTAGTCACCTATGGGATCTGTGACAACACGAAAAAGGAAACTTTGTCTCTCACTAATTTGTTTTTTAGGGAGCATGTCATGTAGTGCTGAAGTGAGAATACATGCATAGAAATGTACTGTTGTAAACCTAGTAATATACGGATTTCACAGGGACAAATTATATTCCCAAATTAGCAACACGCAATTATACAAAATATACATCATTGCAAAAAACATACTGTAAGCTTGCACTGGCCAAGTCAATCATTACTCGCAGCTCCAGTGATACAAGGTAACTACTGTTTTCTTACCTTTACTCCCTGAATGACAGGAGCTGGGTCGACCAGTACTTCCAAAGAGGGGGCTGCTGGTTTCTCGTTCACTGGGGGTTCAGTGCTCTCAGTGAGGGGAGGGCTTACTGTCTGTAAGAGAATATTTAGTCTTCTGCTTGAAACAAACTTCGCTAAAAAAAAGCATTTACCAGCGTTTCAAGATTTCTCTTGCTTTGTGCATCGTTCACTATTGTGTGCATTCTTAACTTTGCAGTTTGGGCTTTTTCATGGACTCTAAAGGTGTTAAGGAAATAAAAATTGTGAGTGTGTGTCCAATTACTCAAAAAGCAAATGAGGTAGTTACTATACAGTACTATACTTACAGTAGGTATGTTTAATTATGTCTTACTAGGTTAACAGTGGTTTATTAAAACACAAACTGCAGTATGAATGTTAGTTATTACTGTTTCTTTTTTCATTTTTTAGTAAAATTAGGGGTGACTTTTTGGGGTCCGGAATGAATCCAATTTTTTTCCCATAAGAAATAATGGAAATAGGTTTCTTTTTTTACGAATTTTCGCTATACGAAAGGATTTCTGGAACGGATTATGTTCGTAAAAAGAGGTATGGGCGTACTTCCTGAAACATTCCTCCAGCACTCTGGTCACATGATGATAACAGGAGTGTCCATCAGTGCCAATGAGGGGCTGGAAAACTGGTAACCAGGTGGGAGAAAGGCATTCAGTCTCTTGTAACCCTGCTTTCAAGCTTGATATTCTCCCACAGGCTTCAAAGAGCACACATTAAATTGGCGAGGGCTCTCACCTCCAGCTTGGGCACCGGTGGGATGATGGGCGGTTTTGGCATGACGTCGGTCAGGTACATGGCACGAGACAGCAGCAGCAGGGAGGGAGGAACATTCTCCTGAAGGTGCAAGTCCAGCCACTGCATTGGGGACAGAAAACGACTGCAGAAAACCACTTTCCACTGCTGCCCAGGTGTGATGTTGAAGCCAATAGCCTATCTCTTTTCAAATGGCCTGAAAGGCCCTCCTCTCACCTGTTGTAGTCTTTTTACGTAACAATTCAATGACAATGGTGAACCTGACCAAACCTCCATTCTTTGGAAGCATAAATTTCATATCAATATGACACTGTTCCGTGTTGCTTTGTATACTATTTACACCAATGTAGATTAGGAAATAGCTATTTAATATTCAATACCATTTGGCTAATATGGAGGGCATAAAACAACTACAGAGATCTACATTACTCATTCTCCTCACAGCATCCGTTTATAGATTTTTAGTACCAATAGAACGTATCATTTTTACCCGTTTAATGTCCCTTTGTAGGAATCGTCTATAATTATAGAAAAGCGTTCTTCTGATGGGAATGAGATCACAGTAGTTAAGGGAAGGTACTGGTTGAAAATTCAACCTTTAGCCTTTACTGTCTTCCTTTAGTAATCACCTGCTGTCCAAACACCACACGAATAAGGGGAGGACTTGGACCTTAAAACGCAATGACTGGGATTCCTTTGTACAGACACAGGGGTGGCGAAGGAGGTACCTGTTGCAGCTGTTGGCGCAGCTGATCCTCGGTCAGGCCCAGTGACCTCATGCCCCGACTCCGGCAGGCGGCCTGCAGCTCCGACACGCTCATGGCCGCCACGCCCTCTTTCACAATCATCTACACACACGGTGACACACAGGGATTACACAACATTCCTGCTGGCCAGGGCTCACGACTGGCTTTACACAAGACAAAAAAAGGTTGTGGAAAGACCAGACCTCGCACCACCACAAAGGACTGAGAGCTAGGCGTGAGGCTATTTGTGCTTCTGCAAGTACTAGCAGGCACTATCACACAGGTTTTGGGCTTTGTTCTGAAAACGCTTCAGTAAAATCTGTCCGAACAGAAGAAAAAAAAGATATCCCTCCAAATCGGCACATAACGTCAGACAAATTATAATGCAGTATTTAAAACAGGAAAGACAGAGTAAAAAAAATTTTTTTGGCAGTATTATAATTAGAATCTGAAGTATAATTGCTATAATAAACTAAAAAAAAATACCCTAACAGCAACAACCATATTCTCAAAAAATCCCTCCAAAATTAAATAAAGCATCCAATGTTTGGTTTCAAAACTGCAATTAGATTAAAGGTCAGTTATTGCCCAACTCACTGAGAACAGCTTTCATTTGACCAAAAAAAAGATTGAGGAAGGTCGTTTTTGTTCCTTGAATCCTGCCTCTTCAACTGTAGGTAGAAACAGATGAGTTCTGACTAGAGGCAAGAGTAAGGCACCGGTCTGTTTTTTGTTCCCCCTATAGTACAGATGGGGATACACTACAGATACACTCTAGAGACCCCTTGAGGCCGACGTGTTGGCCAGGCCAGCGCGCGCCCTCTTACTTCGTCGTCAGCCTTGACAGAGCGCAGCTTGAGCAGCAGCTGGAAGCGCAGCAGGTTGTTGGTGCCGATGGGCTGCAGCTCCAGCAGTTTGCACAGGGCCACCAGCTGGGGGCGCTCCAGGTGCTCCAGGGTCAGCTCGTCCTCAAACAGCTTCGAAAACCTCACGATGTCTTTGGTGGAGGGCTGCTCCCCTGTGTGACGCACCTGCGCATACACACACAGCCCTGTGAGCCAGGGACAAACGCCTACATAGCTTTTCACCACCACACCTCGGAGACAGAGCTCGCCGAGTCTGGGATTGGTTAGTTATATTTTCACTTGATTTCAGTCGAAATCAGGGCATTTGTATTCTTGTGCCCCACTTAGACCTTAGCTCAGGTTAACATAACTTAAAACAACACACCTCACAATCACAGTCAAGTTCCTCATTGGTAATTGTGGACCCCAGTGTTATTAAACAGCACGACATCACAGTGCTATTTATATCAAAGAAATTGGTATGCACTACACTATTGAGTCGTAAATTATATTTTTCTTGTATTAGATGGCATATCGTTCCTTTTCAATGACCATTACCTCGTTTGGTTGCAAATATCTAATTGATGTAAGGGTCATCACATTCCATAAAAAGTTCCCTTGTAGAGCCATCTGAGTGACTCACATGGGTGCAGACTGAGCCTCGTGTCACAGGTTTGAGCCTGAGCCACGTCACTAGCCAGCTGTGGGATTCCCCAACCAGCGGTGCCCAACTGACTAAGCACTGCTGGGGGCAGGGTGGGCCTGGAGCCCCCTGAGGCCCATGTGCAGGGCTGCATCACCTGTGATGTATTAAGAGGCAGGTGGCTCGAAGGTGGGCAGGTGGAAGAAGTCCGAGTGCACGTCTTCGTCACTCTGGTGTGAGCTGCAGCTGTGGCTGTGCAAACACACACCTGGCCAATTTCAAACAACTGGCAATTCTGCATATTAGCAAAAAATCGTTCCCCTTGAACCGGGCGTCAATACATCTGGAAATCTTTTCAATCACAGATGCGTTGCTTCCCGTTTTGTTAACGTACCTTCTGCACATAGGACGAGAATTTCTCCGTTTCGTCAGCAGTCTGGGCCTTGTTCCTTCTGGCCATCTCTGCAATGGTCTCCTGGAGGAACTTGGCCAACTCCAGCTTGGCAGCCAGTCCCTTCTTCTGTTTCTCCTCCTGAGAAGAGAACAGCGGTCTCTTAAACCTCAGATACACAGGATAGAGCAGGACCTTGTTACAGCAAGACACAGAGCACAATATCATTAAAGCATAAGGTCATTTTAAATGTTATGACAGCAATAACTGGAACCACTGACTTGTTATTTACCATCAGCAGCTTACCTGTTTCTTTCAGAGAATCTGACTTTATCATTTTCATTAAGTAGTTTAGTACATGTATGCTGTATTGAGAGGATACACAACACTGAAATTGCATGCTAAATTCCACGCAATAAACCATGCTTGCTAACAACCACAGAATACATCTATTGTTTTGGAGATCTGGGTCAGCAGTCGAAAGATAGAGGCCTGGGGTACCTATTGAGTGTATTTTATTTCTAATGTTACATGGTCACATGACATGCTTAACTCCCTAAGAATGCAGGCTACAACCTGTTTCATTAGGTTTTGAGATCATATACTGTTACAGGTGACTATGTTTCAAGAATTAGCAACCCAGTTCTCACAACTGTTTTTTTTTCTGCCGTTACCTTATACAAGACAAAAACAACTCCAGGTCTTTCATTGCAGGTGTAAAATTACTTACTGGGATTGTGACATACATCACAAATTAAATACTTAAATCCTTGGCTGTCAAAGCTCCTTAATCTTAACTTAATCTTTTTAGTTGTGTTTATCAGATCAGTTGCAGATTAAACATTTGTCCGAGTACACAAAGCCATATATTCCTGGCCAGGTATATCAAACTCCAGTGTTTTCTGGTTCGTGTTCTACTCGAGCTTTCAGCTACATTGCTGGTCTAATTATTTAATTAGCAGCACCAATGTTAATACTTCTAAGCAGGCTCAAACATGTTTTATAGGTAGCTGTACTTATTGCGGTGCATTTTTTTCCCCAAATTAAGAAAAATCTTATTGTATCCAATTAAGAAAATTCGGTTTGTTGTGTAATATGCAAACTGGACCAAAAACAACAGGACGCAAGGCTATGCAGGAATTTGCTTTCAGTTTTTGAAATGGGACTTTCCCCAACTGTGACTTTTGATTGCTTTTGTTCTCCTTTTTTTAAATTAAAATACCTTCTTGGACTCAGTCTCAAAGGTGGAGGGCAGCATCTCGGGGAAGAGCTTGAGAAACACGGGCAGCAGGAACTCCATGAAGGGCACGATGATGAACACGATGAAGGGCACGAGCCGGAAGAGGTCAGCGCACGTCCTCATCAGCTGAACGCACAGAGGACATTAACAACGTCAGTACAGTGGTCTTGGACAGTCTGACAGTTTCTTTGCATGTCTTGGGTCTTTCTTTAGTTGTATAAATTATATTTTACATGTCTCAATGTCTCATGGTGAAATACCTATTGAAAGTTAAACAGCTTTACTCTATTGTGCACAGGTGGTTTCATCATCATCATATTATTTATATAGCACTTTTTATCCCAAAGTTTTCCCAAAACACTTTTACACATACTCTTTAGGAGGGGAAACACTTCATCCACCACTGAAGTGCACCACCCAGCTCAGTGATGCACAAAACCCTTTATACAACAAAACCACTTTTTATTCTAAGAATGACAAAAAAACAGGTTTTAAAATTCCTGTAACATTCCAGTGCGGGAGTCACCAACATTTGTTTGCAGGGTTCAGAATGTAGCAGGTTCACTGTAAGCTGTAAACAGATTTGCGCCCAGGAGAAGAGTTTAATTGATCCGATTAAGATTTAACTAGACCAATTTATTCCTGCTTCACAGACTTAAGCTGCTGGGGATTCAGAGAGACACTCAATTCAGGACCCTGACGTCTGTCGTTGGCTTCAACTCAACCATCATCAGTAAAGTCTCAAAATTGGGCCTCGGTCTCTCTCTTCAAACACTGTTTTAATTTAAATTTATTCTATCCTGCGACAGTGTGCAGGTATAAGAATAATGGTAACAGGCTAATGGTTCAGGCTGTTTTAGCATTTAATTTTAGCTTTTGTTTTGACAGGGTTTCTAAAAGCTTTGTTTCTTTTAAGGGATAATTGTTCTAAGAACATGTATGGACACACCTGCACTTTACACCTTCAACCACAACCTCAAATAAAGTCAGCAAGGAAAGCCTCTGGAGGACAAAGTAAATGTCACTGATTCAGCAGTGAGGCAGTGAGGCTCGATGGAAGTAGCCTCGCACGTCACTGGCTATCATCTTCCATGAGCCTGAAAGTGACTGACAAGGCCAATGATGGGGATGTGACATTGTCTACTGTGGAGAAACTGTTGTCCACGCTTATCATGACAGAACACAACCTTGACCCAACAGCATGGAGACCGGGACAATTGGGGGTTCCATATTGCGCAACGTCCATCCACCCAATCAGCCATTGAGATATTCTAGGAGGGACACCACCTGCTAAATATCCTGCTGTTGGAGACTTGTTTGGAGTACTAAGACAGGAACAAGAACCCCAGACAACAGGTTTACACCACACCAGAAAATATGGGTAATCAATACTTGAGCACCCATGAGAGAAGTGGTCACTTCCTCCACTGCAGGAAAATCAAATTTGTCACCAAACATGACTGTGCCATGACATTCAAACACCTGACTGCATTGCACACTTCTGCCCCAAGACAGAGAGCTGCTGAACTTCTACCAAACCAAATATTAGGCTAGAACCTGGCTTCAAAAGCTGAACATACTATTTCAAGTTGCAGATGTAATTACATCTATTAGGAAATTCTGAGAATCCCTCACTGTAAAAGCTTAACTATAATAGCTTCTTCAGGACAAAATTCTACAATCTTCTTAGCAGTAACAGCCTGTGAAACTTTGGCCTGAAAGTGCAGCATTAAGGTTCGATTTTTCAGTGGACTTCATTAAAACCCTTTAATTGGCAGGCCCACCACCTACCCACCCAGCCATCTCCTAATGCTTTATCTTATACAGGGTCACAGGGAATTCAGAGCCTATTGCTACAAGCAACATTAGCAAGACAGGATACACCCTGGACTGGACACCAGTCCATCTCAGGGCACACACAGACACAAACACACTCGCCAATTTTCCCAGCAGCCACTTCACCTACCAGTATGTCTTTGGACTGTGGGAGGACGCCAGAGCACCCAGAGGAAACCCCCACTAACACAGGGAGAACACACAACCCCATGCAGACAGCACCCCAGGAATTGAACCCAGCCAGCAATGCTAAAACACTGTGCCACCCTGTCGGCAGGCCAGGCTTTGTTCCATTTTTTAGCACGTAGCCGCCTTACCCTTCTCCTCTCTCTCCTGGTGAGCAGCTGCCCGTGCAGTAGCCTCCACACCATCCTGCCCGCAATCTTCGTGTCAATCCCCAAAAGCCGGAAGCCGTTATAGTAATGTCTGAGCTCGTCCAGCACCCTCTGCCGCAGGGACTTCCTCGCCACCGCTTTCTCTCTGCCGGCAGGGGAGGGCGAGACGGGGCCGGCGGCGGGCTTCGGGTCCTGTGCCACCGGGTCGGCGCCGTCCCCCCCCGGCCCTGCTTGCGTGCCCTGAAGCCAGCGGTGCGAGCCGTGCAGAGAGCGAGAGGGCAAGCAAGCAGACCTCGCGGGAGGCAGAGCCCAGCAAATATACCCCCACTCGACGGGCCTTCTGGACAGGAACGACCTGCTCCCGTGCTCCAGGTGGTAGTGGAGACAGGCTGCGGGAGGCAGGGGATGGCAGCTGGGTCTTTGCGCGAGCAGGTAGGATCCCCTGCAAGCGGAGAGCACAGGTTAATGCCTTGGCATTCATTTCTAAAATCAGTACAGATTACAGAGCCCTGTTCCAATGATTACTTGAGTATCTTGATGACTTGTCTTTCCTCTATAGGGTGCAAATGACCCTGAGCTGAGGTGATCATCGCTTACCACTAATGAAAAGCAACAAGGATTCGCATCAAGCTCTAGTTAATAAAGTATCTATCTCTTCATATTTCTGGCCTTCTCGTGAGCCAAACAAAAACATGTCACTCCTGAACAGCATTCTTCAGCTGTTAAATGTGCCATTCAAGCCTGAGTGCAGCCTACAGCACTCCTGACATCACCTGCCGCGATTCCGTTAGGTAGTATGCAGTAATGTACGCATCCACTGTCACTCATGCCCAACAGTCAGTAATGAAACTTGATGCCATTTTATTTTTACTGCTGCAAGCTGGCTTTCTACATTATTACCTTCTCATTGCATCTGCTTCCAGACACTGTTGCAGAATGGAATTTTGTAAATGTGTAAAGCAATGCGCTTTAATTTTTGTGTAAAAAAACAAAACAAGGATCCCATTAACCTGGGCCTCGAATTGCTGAAAGTGGACGGAAGTCAGACATTTATTGGGCGCTGCAGAACGTCAAGACATTTTTGACTGCTCTTCCAGTGTATTACTAGGCTTTACTGCAATACCAATCAGGCAACACGTTTACGGTCCACATGCATACACAAAGTGGTTCAGCTGTATCCAAGCACTTGCTGACAAAGGCCTTGAACGTCCTGCCTGCTGTCCGCTTTTAGAATAGCGTCCATAATAGTTGCTCTTCTTTGGAGGCTGAAGTTCTGTGATGAGATGTTCTGCCATAATTTTAAAAAATGATGTCAGAAGTGGGTGGGAAGATGGCGCTGTGTTCGTGTGCGTTTCCTCCGGTTGCTACAGTTTCGTCCCACAGTCCAAAGACATACTAGTAGGGTAAGTAGCTTCGGGGAAAACTGTCCCTGGTGTGAGTGCGCAAGTGTCTGTATTTTTGTCTGTCTGCGATTGACTGGTATCCCATCCAGGCTGTGCCCTGCCTTGTGCCTGCTGCTTGCTGGGATAGGCTTCAGCACCCCTGCAACCCTGAACTGGATGAAGCTGTTAGAAAATGGCTGGACATGAAAGTTCAAATGGCCATGCCTGGCCCATGTACTGGAAGTAGCCAACACCTGCAATTATTCAGCTGTTCCAATGTTTGATGTCAGTCCCTGTCACAACATATGTGTAATAATAATAATAATAATAATAATAATAATAATAATAATAATAATAATTGCTTACACTTATATAGCGCTTTTCTGGACATTCCACTCAAAGCGCTTTACAGGTAATGGGGACTCCCCTCCACCACCACCAATGTGCAGCATCCACCTGGATGATGCGACGGCAGCCATAGTGCGCCAGAACGCTCACCACACATCAGCTATCAGTGGGGAGGAGAGCAGAGTAATGTAGCCAATTCATAGATGGGGACATACAACTGTTAGGTACAAAGTAGCTTTTATCCAAATACAACATTATGATTGTCCCATACAGTTTTCACATTCTCCTTTAGTCACGTTACAGAATACCTGTGAACTTGTTGTAAATACATTTTTATTTAGCATTCTGTAGCCTCCGGTAACAACTCACCTTGATCTGGCCACATTGAAAAGAGCCTGGGAGCCATAAGCAGCCATGATTTGTTCAGGGTCCAGATGGCTAAACTAAAAAAAAAAATGACATTACATTACTCTCTCCTCTTCAAAAGACTGTTTTCAAATGCCTTGCGTTTCACAACACTACAGGTTTACTACATACTGTATATGATAGACTTACATGACTCAAAAAGTTCAAAGGAAAACATTATACAAGAGGAATAATTGATATTTCTGAAAGATAAAAAAAAACACAACTTTCACACTATATCCCTGATAGGTAGGGATTAGTTGGATGCTAAACCTGTTTAGTTTACAAAACGAAAAAACATGTATCTAAGAAAAAGATCATGCACAGACGTCTAACATCACTGCTACATTAACTGGCTCCCATGGCTAGCTAGTCTGTGGATTTTCGTTTTGCTTATATAATCGCCCAATTATTTACGTTTTTATCATCACACTTTGCTGCCCAGAATGGGCACAAATTTTGTTACAAAGGTAGATGTTTTGTTACAAAGTTACCGACGTTACTAAGGACTGCAACCCTAGAACTGGACCCCCAGAACAAGAGTTTCGATTTTAATTACAGTAATCCCACGAACTCCTGCTCGGTCACAGCGCAACGGGCGCCTGGTACCTTGCAGGTCTTTCAAAAGCGGTACTTATTTTGTAGCAAGCTGTCATCTTCAGTAACCCTGGCGGCTACACTTTTGCAGTGGGAAAACGAGCCCGAAACTTTTGAGAAAGGAACGCGGCCTGTCTCCATAAATAAGAACTTACCCGTCGTTAGGCACTATTGTTACAAACTGCAGCTCAGTCGACAATTATTTTCCAGCAGCGATATTTTTCACTCGTTAAAGCCGGTAAGTCCAGCTGTAAATCCCCAGTCGAACAGACCAGGCTTGACCGACAGGTTCAAACTACCAGCCAAGCTTTTCCACTTACTTATACAAGGAAAATGTTACTCTGAGCACACAGCGGTTGGTTATATGCGAGGAAACACTCCCAAAACTTTCCACTGCCACGGTGAAGTTATTTTCTTCGGCCGGCACATCGGACTGACGAGTAGGATTTAGGTTAACTCAGACGCCCTGGCACAGCGGCGTCAACTTTCGTCTTTCGGTTTTGTCGGGGGCTTGTGAAGGGGACAGGAACGCGACTCCATTCAAGGGGATCGCTCGGCCGGCAACGACGGAGGAAGAGACGACAAGAGAGGGATGGCAAGAATAATTCCAAACCCATTGACGACCGGTTTCTCAGGACCTAATCCAAACGCTTTCCAGCCGCTAACCGCAGCAGCAGGGCCCAAGCATTTTCGGGAGGTTACTGCAGGTCAAACAAGCCCCACTGACGCTCTGATCAGGCGAGGAGGGAGCGCGTTGAGAAACGCCTCTCTACGCCAATGGCTGCTGCAGAAGCAGGCCGATGCAATCCGTGACACCAAGCCAATGAGCTGTGTTAGGACAAACCCCAGGGTCTTCTCTTATCCTGAAACACCAACAGCCATGCAGTCCCATAAAACCCATAATAAATACAGATCGGCTTCTGCATCAGAACGCAGTATTAAATAGTCATGATGTGAGTCCCTTACTCCAAAGATAATTCTGCTGGACCACCATACCGTTTTTGATTTACAGATATGCGGGTCTTTCGGCAATTTTAGAAGGATAATCCAATAATCGTCTAAGAATTACTCCTATTTTCTTTTACAGTAAAAGCTTGGACCGCTTATATTCGTTTGTGGATAGGCTATACGTTTTTTTTTACTTCAGAGGTGAATTAGGTGTAAGCAAACTCGTAATTATTCTTATTACAACCCTGTACCCAATGAAAAGACTAAATAAGAAGATTTAATATGAGTTTTTCTTATTTGTTTCTTAAACTACAAAGTGAAATTGGCGTCAGCGCTTGAGAGATACACATCTTTAGTCCAGTATCGGTAGCTACTCATAACATTCATTGTTTTCGTTATTTCAATGTCCTTAGCCTTAGAAAAAATGTATTTTTCTATTTTCATATTTCCACATATTCATATTTTCACAGTCTCCACCAGTGCATATACTGTATAGAATAATTAATAGGGGTTAAAGAAAATAAAAATGGAAAAACGACCTTCGACCCTAGTATATGGTGCGCCTATTCACGATCATGTGTTCTGTTTGACGTATTTAGGTGGGGTGTATGAAACAGGAGTTAAAAATGTTAAAAACACGAACGTCAGATTAACCTCAGTACCGAAAATAATTTTGTATTTTACCCTTTTTCCTCTAGAGGGCAGAAAACCCACTACTATAATTCAGAGCCTTAAATATCAAAGCTTTTCGTAAATTATATAATATTCTGTTACAAATTACTTATCACTATAATAAAAGATTATGTACACCAATACCCTTGAAAAGGATTTACAGTGATATTTATAATTATAATTCTGAGTTTTCTTTCTGAACTTGCTTTACATCGTGTCCCTTGTCCAACCCCCTTGTCTTCTTGATAAAACGATCTTTAATAATGCAATACATACACTTTAACATAACACGAACGTATAGAAATAAACGAATCTTTGCAATTAGGTTGAGTTACTGATTCAGATCACATAAGCATTTTTGCTAACTTTCTCAAGTTATAAAACGACATCTGCAATTACTGGCAGTTGACACCTGCATCTCCAGAATGTAATACTGGTTCACGTATTTGAAGCTTTCTCTTCAGTGGAACCAGACTCCCCTTCATACAGTATAAATCGACATTTCCTTCAACGCATAGATTGTAAGTTTCTGTTCTGCTTCAATAAGACAACATTACCCGGCATGCTGTTAGCCCGGCCGAAGCGGCCAATCGCGCGGCGCTGATTTTGGCGCTGAGCAAGGAGACAGGGCCTGAAGCAGGGAGCTTTTGTTACAGCTAGAGGGAGAGAGGGAGACAGTAATATTAAAAATACATAGGAACCAGATTTAGCCAAATTCCGCTCCAACATCCCGCAAAAAAAGCGACCCTCTAACAAGTCTACGGCCACCAATTCAGCCATGGAACCGCGAAGTGACTGAAAATTGCCCCCAATTTTATCAATACATTGAGTTAGCAAGCGAAGAGGCCTGTACTTTAGTATTCTCCAATCTTTTGTTGTATCTGTTTTTTTTTATATTGCACCAGGAAGCTCAAATATTGGGTGTATTTGTTTAGAATGGAACACGCTGAAGGTACTGGCATTTTTCTTCTAATTATCATCCTTCTCTCTCTTTTTTTTTCAGTAGCGCTCTCGCATCTCCGCATTTAAGGCTGCCTTTTTTAAGTGATGGGTTGATTTTTTTTTCTGCTGTAGCGAGTGATGGAGGTGTAATCTGGCCAATTTGATTTAAAGGGGCAACGGCAGCCATATTGGTTTCTGCCTCCGCTGTTTAGTATTTTCTGCCTTCCGCATTTTTGCGTTTCCTTGCTGGGATTTAAACGTTAAGAGGGGGGCATTTGATTTTTTTTTGTTGCCGTGTCCGCGCGTGTGAACGTCGTTGCTGTTTTTGTTAATTAACACCAGTAAAATGTGGGCAGGAGCATGGGTACTGTCCACTGTGTGATAAATGGCACATCAAGTTTGACATGATGCATGTCTGTGTCGAATTTTTTAACCAGCTTTTTTTTTTCCTGTGTGTTTTGATTTTGGTATTTTAACTATGGGTTGGTTTGCGACCTTTAATGTACGGCAGTGTGCTGAAATCTCCTTATCCAGATCGATCTTAAGTTTAGTTCATTACATTGAGTTTTTACTCTATTCCAATGAGATTCATAAGTACAGGTAGAGATAAACGATTCCCCCCTTTTCCCGATTAAAGAATATTCGACGAACTTGACACACTCGTCACTTTACTGGACATCTTTATGGCTAGATTTTATTCAAAAAGTATGGAAAGCACCAAATATATGTTGATCATTTGTGATGGCTGAGGTTTACCTGTGTTTCTAAAGATGAATGGCTCCTTTTGTAATTTAAGCTGTTGGATGAAATGAATACTTCGTACCCACAAAATAACGCATTTAAAAAAAATAATATCAATATCTTATTATTGTGTGGCTGGATTTTCTCTGTTGGCTTTGATCGTATCAGAAACAGCCTGTGCGTGCAGTTTTCATTTGCTCTGCAAGGTCCGATGCTTTCTAACACGTTTAAGGTCGAAGCATTTAATGTATCTCGGGACAGAAACCCAGTGGATTTATCGTGAGGCCTGTAGGAACAGGACGGGAAACATCACCAACAGCGATGCTCTCTTTGTCCTCTAAGTCGTCTAATAATAATAATAAGAAATACATTGCTGATTATTCTAAGCATATCCTGTTCGAACTTTTGTGCCTCAAGTTCTCTGGATTTTGTCGTATCGTCGTTTTCTTTTCCGATACACTTCCCAGCAACCAACTTTTGAGAACTGTTTTCAGAAGTTTTTTTGTTTGTTGGATTTGTGTGGCATACACCGATAGGAAGGAAAAACAAGAAAAAGATGTTTCGAAGCCATAAAATAAGAAATTAAATTGCATAATCTTTATTGCATAAGAAATGTAGATATTAGAGATTGTAAATATTAAAATGGAGACATGCATATCTCATTTTTTTAATATAGATTATGAGAACAAGTATCAATTTACCCTCTTTATCATTATTTAGTGTGTAGTTTTGATTGTACATATAAATTGCTATATCAGATATTTAACAGGATAACAATCCTTAATACCTTCACATACCAGGTGTAATATCTGAACTGAATATGTTATACCACAGTGTGAAGTCAGAAAAAGCAACTTTGTCTATATTTTCTGCATTACTATGATTATTCAGTTATTAGGTACTTAGGAAATAGGGAAACAATCTTCAGTAATGTTTTCCAACACAAGAACGTCCATACTGTGGGACTAAATGTAGTGCACAAAATTAAAATAGGAATTGTAAAGTGATCAGGTCTTTCCTCTATCAGGAAATTGTGATTTTTAGACCTCCCCAAAAATCGTAAAAAGATTTATTTTACCCCTCCCCAACACACACAGTTTTTCTTAGTATTCCAAGTAATGAATGAGTTCCTCAGTTTGGAGATACTCATCAATGGGATTTGGCATTTACCTCAAACTAAACACTACCCCTTTAGATCTCAGCAGTTGGGATTTGACTGAGGGGCTGCTTCGCATCCTAACGAACCTAAATTAATCAAAGCACAGATCTATCTGTCCACCGCCCCCCATTTAGCCCTTCTTAGCAGAATTCTTACATTTGAAAAATTTTAGGTATGCCTGCTATTAGTATAGCAAGTAGTTTCATAGTTCCAGTTCAGTGTTTGATTGTGTGATAAAAGTTTAACAGATCTGCTTATACAGAGGTGCTGTTTTTCTCTGACGTGTTGGAGAAATGTTTTTTTTTGTTTCTTCCGCTTAAACATTTTTTATTCCGATACATGCTTGTGAAATGAAAGCATTAGTGTTGAGTGTGTGAATGTGACTGCCAGACCTCTTTAGCTATAGGGGCAGGGCTGACAGCCTTCTCAGTATTGCATTTTCCCCTTTAGCAGCACAAAGATGTGAAATGATTGTATTAAATTCAGCTGAAGACTGATTACTTTCTTTAAAGAGCCGTTACAGGGTGAACACATGAGTTTCTGTTGTTGAATTCTTGTACAAGTTATTCCCATCGAGCTTAGTGCATACCTCATATGATTGAAAATTTCCACTATTGACATCATTTAAAAAGGAATAATTAAAAAAAGATGCTGAATAATGGCAGGCAGCTGGTAAAACCTGAAATGGATTCAAGTGCCGTGCACTGGGAGTCTTTGTTTTTCTGTTTAACACAGGACATGAACTGTAGTTCATCTTTGTGCAAGTTGTCTTTTTCTGAACATACAGATCATGTCAGTTTTAGGGAGCTGTTTTAGTGTCCAGCTGGTCTAGTGAATAAAATGCCTTTTGAAAGGGAAGCTGCGGAGGAATGGGTGAAGGTTAATTCCATGCCGAAATGCAAATAGAGAGAAAAAGATGCACCGTCTTTCTTCCACACACCTGAGGAAGGCTCCACTGCTATTGTGTCATGTTTTTTCTTCTTTCTCTTTCCTTTTCAGCACATAATTACCTTAGATGATGAGGCACTCGCTGAGATCCTGGCTGGTTGGTTGTTGTCTGAAATCTGTGGGTTTACTGGTTATCAGTTTGACTTCATTACACAGCTACCGTACACGTGAAGTAAAGATTCTGATTTGTCATGGGGAAAAACAGGCCAGATGTACCCTCCTCGTGGATTGTAGAACCTGCATGCTGCCGTAAACACGGCAGAAATCACACATCAAAGCTGTGCCTTTTTACATGGAGGGTTGAATTTGGGAACTGAGATCACATTTTTTCAGGATCTTTTTTTTGTGAAGAACGAGCATAGATCAGTAAGGGTGTGAGTCTCTAAACAAGCACACAAAGAAGATAGGCTGTATAAGGACACCTCTGTCATGCTTTGTCACACAGTGCTTTTATTGAAGCTAATAACAGCAGTGGACCTAGCTGATAAAAAAATAAATAAAGCTGAGATCAAATCAAAGAGTAATTTGGAATTACCGTGCAAGCATTGATCATTTGTTTTTATTTGTTTTTGTTTTTCTTTTGTGTATGTGTCAACAGCTTCTCGGTGAAGAAGTTTTAAAATAAGGCTCTGGTCCATTCCATACGAACTCAACCAACCTGGCACTGTGAGCCTCGCAGTCACAAGTTTTCACCCGACTTAACACCCTGGTTGTCAGTGTCTGCTATTCCTCAACCAGTATGGCACAACTCGGAACCCTCAGGAGAAAGAAAAAGAACAGGGATCTAAACAACAATATATGGAAGAATGGGAAAAGCAGAGGCTACCCTGTCAAAAAAAATTGCCTACGCAGAAATGATAAAATAGTTTTAAAATGATGTCAAAATTACCCTTTATGGTTTATGTGTAATGAGGATACGGATATCTTTGGTAGTGTGAGGGGTCCAAAATGGGTCACCTTTGACTACCCCTGTCTCCCTTATACTAGTCATTCTGATCCAGAAATCACAGTCTAGCCATTTCTCCCGTTGGTAAACATAGAGACATTTATAGAAATGTTCATGAAAATCAAAGGGGTTGAGGTAAACAGGCAGTTGATTGCAGATGGTATGGCTCTCCAGTTATAGAGCAGGCGAATCCATTTCAGGTTTTTCTCACCACTATCTCTTGTACATCTGGTGCTGAAGATTTTGTTCTGGTCCTCTGATGTTGTGTCATTTTGTAGAGAGTTGTGGACTTCAAACAACATAAGACATTTGCGTCTCAGCACCTGAAACCCTTACAGAAGAGCCAGCATCTTGTCAGATCTGAAATGAATCAAATCTCTGTAAAATGTAGAATTCGCTGTGCAGACTACAGAAAAGCCCCCAACCCTATTACTGTTACGTTTGGTAAACTAAACCTTGTGCATTTGTACATTGTAGTGGTGTTCTGTTCATTCAAGCTGGTGATAACATCTCCAGGAAAGTGGCACTTGAAGTACTTCAAAGTTGTGGCTGCCACTGCATCCGTTTTTTGGATAGCAAGCTTGTGCTGATCATGAACCACTGAACTTCTTGCACAAGAAATTCTTCATTTTGTACAAGGCAGCTGTGGTCGTGGGGTTTTTTTCCTTATGTAAGCAATGAAATCAGAAGTGCTTTTCATAGCATTCCTTCTGATATAACATTAGTGTTCTTTGGTTGACCTAATGTATCAATAGGTAAATTAAGTTGTTGGAATTGCAGATGTATTTCATGACATGATTACATTGGTTATTTCAGTGATACAGTACCTTCAAATTTATATGCAATCATTTTGTTACATTACACTGACAAACATAGTTATGTTATGATAAATTCAGCTGGCATTTAAGTAGGTTGAAAAATTACTTTGGGAGAAAAAACAAGTTGAGAGTTTCTCCTTCTCTCTTTCTTTCTGAGGTCGCAGTGACTTCCTTAGAGTTTCAAGCATTTCGTTCTTGTAAGAAACTATATGAGTAAGACTCTTCCCACCACAAAGTACAAAGGTGTTTTTAGTTTTACCCAAGCCTTTCATGTCTGGTCAAATGTCACCATGTGGTATTTTAAAACCTGTTAAGTGCAATTGTTCTTTATCTGCAATGGCAATTTCATACACTAAACACACATGATTTTGCAAGAGATAAGCAACATCAACTGCCGTTATCAGGCATGTATAGCCACGTGAAGCACTTTTTAAACATTATGCCCTTTTAGTCTACTCTTTTGCAAATAACCATCCGGAAAACACTGCTTGAGCTGCTTGAAATTGTTGTAACTGAGCTGTTGGTGTTTTGCAGTAAGTGTTTAATAATCTCATACAGCACAGCTTAGCCCCTCACAACACTACTGTTCATTGGAGGTTTGCGTTTAATTAGTTCAGTGCATTTTGGCCTGTTTTCATAAAGCATTTTCCATCTAATCGTGATGCAAATATACCATCTTACAATGATACAGCAGCAAACAAAAAAAATCACAGTGCCTATGGGCACTCATTTAGACGGTCCTGCTCTGAGTGGTTGACACTTGAAAGTTAATCGTGGTATTGCATTTAAAAAGGGAAAATGGGTGTACACAGTGTGGCAGAAAACATTCGTGGTTAGGGAAGTATGTCTCCTCTCTTGATTCTTGAATCTTGGCAGTGATTCTTTGGAAGAAGTGGTGTTTAATAATAATAATAATAATAATAATAATAATAATAATAATAATAATAATAACTTACACTTATATAGCGCTTTTCTGGACACTCCACTCAAAGCACTTTACAGGTAATGGGGACTCCCTGGATGGTGTGATGGCAGCCATAGTGCACCAGAACACTCACCACACATCAGCTATCAGTGGGGAGGAGAGCAGAGTAATGAAGCCAGTTCATAGAAGGGGACTGTTAGGAAGCCATGATTGGTAAGGGCCAATGGGAAATTAGGCCAGGACGCCGGGGTTACATCCCTACTCTTTTTAAGAAACACCATGGGATTTTTAATGACCACAGAGAGTCAGGACCTTGGTTTTACATCTCATCCAAAGGATCGTCACTATACTGGGGCATTAGGACCCACATGGTCTGCAGGGTGAGCACTCCCCTGCTGGCCCCACTAACACCTCTTCCAGCTGCAGCCTTGGTTTTTCCCAGGAGGTCTCCCATCCAGGTACTGACCAACTGGGTTGCCAGTTGTGAGTTGCAGGGTGATATGGCTACCGGCACACTTTGCTTTTTACTTTAGTGTTTTGAAGGCGAAAACTATTCAAATAAGGCTGATGTTTATGTTTCTTAGTATCAGTACCTGCAGAAATGCCCTTTATATTTAATGTGTTGTGGAGCTAACGACTTGTTCCTGTCTGCAGTTGCAGCTAAATGTGGGGGGGGGGGGAAATGAAAGCATATCAGTACTGTATTTTAAAATCCTCCATGATAGTTTGACAGTTTTCAAATGCAAATGATATAAGATTACAATATGTAGCATATACAAAATTAAGAAAAATAGATATAGGAAATTTAATTTAATAGGACATTTAATTGAGTACTTTAATATTAGTTTCTGCTCAAGTGTAAGTAAGTAAACCAGGAAAGGGCAGTCCTGGTCTTGGGGGGCATGTGTACGTGCTGATTTGCTAGCTCTCAATGCAGCAGCATCTGATGACCTGGGAGATGTATTTAAGTGACCAATTACCAATCATGTAATTACCAGTGATGTAATGTATTGGGCCAATAGATCAATAATGATCTTGTTTATGTCAATAAGAGAGAATGAGTCAAAATGAAAACTGTAGACACACTGGCCTTTCAGGACCAGGACTGCCTGGTCCTGAACAGGAGTAATGTGACCTTAAGTTCATAAAACCTGTCTGGCTAGAGAGTGCTTTACTGTTGTATTTTTCTTTATAAACAAACAAACATATAATGTGTACTACAAAGAGCTATCAGTTGATATCAGTATCACCTTGAAACAAGACATGAATAAATACAGTACTTTGCCATATACTGTAATCGTCTTTGCTATAATTTTTGTCACGTGAAATTATATTGCTTTTATGCATCATTGTTTTTTATATAAAAAGGAAAGGCATTATTTTATTCCTTCCAACCTACTGTGGTTGCTGTTTGTTTTTTCCATTATGAAATGTTATTTTCTTATAAATCCAAATTAAGGCTTGAATTATTAACTCAAACCCACTTTCTGATTGACAAGCACGTTGAAATGTTTCCTTTATTTTTTTTTGTCATCTTCATTTGTGTTTCTTGCAGGCCCTGTAAGAGAAAGGGAAAGTTAAGGATGCTGGAGCAGAACAATGGATTTCTCCTTCTCTTTCATGCAAGGGATCATGGGAAACACAATTCAGCAACCACCTCAACTCATTGACTCGGCTAACATCCGCCAGGAGGACGTGTATGATGCCGGGAGTGACAATGGGGAAGACGGGGGGCCGTCTGCCTACGAAACTGCCCTGGAGTCGGGTTTCTCTTATCCCCCCTCAGCTGCAGAAGACCTGCCTGTTGTCACCAATGGCTACCCGCCCAATGTCAGCCTCTATGAGCCGCAGGCCAAGTACGCCATGTATTCTCAGTTCCCCAATGGCTCTGCAAACGGCTACAGTGCCATTCGCAGCTACAGCGATCATTGCCTGCTGCAAGGAGAGAACACTGTGTTGAGAGCCCCTGTTGTGCAGGAGAAACCCCCCTCCCCTTCTTCCCCTTCCGCTACACATCATCATCACCCTCATCATCAGCCACAGCAGCAGCAGCAGCAGCAACACCACCACCATCACCATCACCCTCACCCTCACCCTCCTCCACCTCACATGAACCCGTCCGTACTGCCCCCTCCTCCACCGCTGCTTCTCCCCTCCTCGCCTCCTCCCTCCTTGGCCACCATCATCACCTCCCCACCCCATCCACAGCCGCCCGCCACGCCCAAGAAAACCAGCTCTCCCGAGATCAAGCTGAAGATCATCAAGACCTACCAGAACGGCAGAGAGCTCTTCGAGTCCTCGCTGTGCGGGGATCTGCTGCACGAGTTCCAGGCCAGCGAAGCGTCCCGCAGGAGGCACGAGAGGAAGAAGGAGAAGAGGAAAAAGAGCAGCAGGCACAGTTTGCACAGGGACCAGGAGGAGCAGCAACAGCAGCACGAGTTGTGTGTTCCGGAGCCAGCTCCTGAGCCAGTTCCAGAGCCGCTTTGTGAGCCATTGGATGTGCACAGGCCCAAGCTCGAGTTTTCACCCAGGAACCGTACATGTCCCGAAGCAGAACCTAAGGAACACAAAGTGAGCGCCGAGCCTTTCTCTGCCTAATCTAAGCTGCTCATTTGATTATTTTCCCTAGAATACAGATGAATGATCTGCACATTAGCAAGGCTCCACCTCAGAATTGATTTTGAATAATAATGGGAAACAATTGCTTCAATGTTAAAATACCCTTTTGTAATATGGCTTGTGTGTGTTTAAAGTTTGCTTGTGTGAATAGGGTAGAACTGAGCAGTAGTATTGTTTACATAAGTGTAATATTTAAGAAATATTTTTTTTGTTTCGTTATTTTTTTTAAAGAAATATATCAAATTAAATGAGACATGCTATCCAAAACAAGACTTTACAAAGTACTTCTTAGTGACAGTCTCTAAAAGGGACCTTCCTAGGAGTAAGTCAAGACATGATCTTGCTCTTAATTACCAATGGAGATATGGTTATGTAAAGTATTTCAATTACATTTCATCACATGAAAAACTTATATACTGGTACATAAATATGGAAAATTAAATTAGACGAGCCTTATGAGAGAATAGGTTGCAAATGTCATTATATAGTTATTAAATTTTTTGGGGGTTGTCATCTTCCATCTCTTATATTTACCTGAATAAATAACTTGCATAGATTATGAACTTGTGAAGCCCCAGAAAATTACAATGTCCTGAATTAGATCATCATGTTCTCCTGCTGCACATCTGGTGTTCTCATTCTGTGTGCAGGTGGATAAATAAAACATTATCATGCTCTAATCTGCTTCACCTTAGATTTAAAAGGAATGCTGTATAATATAATCTACAATCCAGCAACTTGCTTAGATAGGAAATGTGCTTAGAAAGATGTGAAAAAAAAGGATGGAATGAACTTGTCTTTCTTGCAATAAGTCATTTTTCTTCTGAAAAAGTGGTATATCTGTGATTCTCCAGATGTGATTTATGAATATTTTTAATCTCCAGATAGTTTTATGGAGAATGGTGTGCCTGTTCCTGTGGGTTTTTAAAATGCACTGCTGTGTTGGTCTCTTCTCAGGTCCAAAGGTGGTAACAAGAACTGTGTTTAACTTTCTGTTTCTTGGCAGATTCAGAAGCACTTTCCTACAGTTATAACAGGTACTGGTTGTTGTAAGGACCATGAAGTCGGTGATTTGGTCTGGGCAAAGGTTGGGACGTACCCTTGGTGGCCTTGCATGGTATCTTGTGATCCACAGTCAGATGTTCATACCAG
Organism: Lepisosteus platostomus; assembly: GCF_059453375.1. Classification (NCBI taxonomy): domain Eukaryota; kingdom Metazoa; phylum Chordata; class Actinopteri; order Semionotiformes; family Lepisosteidae; genus Lepisosteus; species Lepisosteus platostomus. The sequence continues at coordinate 7,209,487 of NC_142613.1, forward strand.
GATAAACACTAGAGGTAACATACAGAATCCCACAAAGTCTAGATTTTCTAGGTCTTGATCAAATTTTTCAGGCAGCAATAATTTAGCAGATTCAAGATTTATTTCAGACACTCCTGTTCTGCAGTAAAAGTGTGATCACACAGATTTGATATTGTGCTAGAAAGTACTATAAATGTTGAGGGCTGTGCTGAGGCTCAGTTACCTTATTGATTGTAATACAAAATATGAAAATTGCAGTTGTTTCTGTAATTTAAACATTTATATGTTTATTTAATGAAGGGATGTTTTCTTACATGTTACACATCTACATTTCCATCTTAATTAATTTTATTATGGTCTGCTCTTGTCCTGTTCAATTCCGTTGTAACATTAGCATGTTCTGTTTGTAAATGCAGAATAGCTTTCTGGTTCTCTCTGTGAATTACTTTGAAAGTTTACAGGGATAGCTCCTGTTCAACAACAGACTGAGCAAAGCCAGATGTTATGAGATGCAGGTTCTTGTTTATAGGCAGATGCTAGATGTGTAATATTTCATGCTGTTTTATTAGTTTTGCACAGATAATTGTTGGTAAAAATCTTAAAACTTTTAATTTGATTTTCTGTTGCTTGTAAAACCTAAAATGGCACCAGAAAGGGAATCTTATTTATCTCACTGCTATGAAGGGCAGTACATAAAATGATGTTTAATTGCATTGTAGCCTTTCTCCAAATGTGCACTAGCCTACCTTTCTGGTTTGTGCGCAGGTCACAGGGAGTATCATGTGCAGTTTTTTGGGAGTGTTCCTGAAAGGGCGTGGATCCACGAGAAGAGGGTAGTTGTATATCAAGGGCGGCACCAGTTTGAGCAGCTGCAGGCAGACACCCTCCGGCGAGCCTCAAATCCTGCAGAAAGACACAAGGTACTCAAGACGCAGCTTGACATACCAAGGCATTGTTCTCGAAGTATTCTGTATATACTGTAGGTCTTTAGCTTAAATTTTTGTTTGGTGAGTGAAAGGTTGCGGCCTTAATGTGAAAGTGGTCAAATTCACAAAACAGAATTTCATATATTATATCTTGCAAGTTTAAGATATCTTCCTATATATAGATATAAATATATCTATATAAGTGTTATATAATTATAATTCCTTGCACTTTTCTGGACACTCCACTCAAAGTGCTTTTACAGGTAACGGGGATCCCCTCCACCACCACCACCAATGTGTAGCCCCACCTGGGGTTATGTGTACACATAACCTTGTTATGAGGCGACAGCAGCCATAGTGCACCAGAACACTCACCACACATGAGTTATCAGTGGGGAGGAGAACAGAGTGATGAAGCCAATTCAGAGATGGGGATTATTAGGAGGCCATGACTGGTAAAGGCCAATGGGAAAGTTGGCCAGGATGCCAGGTTAACACCCCTTCTCTTTTCAAGAAATTCCCGGGGATTTTTAATGAACATGAAGAGTCAGGACCTCGGTTTTTCATCTCATCCGAAGGACAGCACCTTTTTGAAAGTATAGTGTCCCTGTCACTATACTGGGGCATTGAATTTGTATTGAATGTATACACTGAGTAATCTTTTCCTCTTTTTTTACCTTTTTGTCTGAATTTAGGACACTAGAATTTAGGAGGTACCATAAGGAAGGCAGAATATAAAAAAGCAAAACCTTTTTCTATCGCCCCCAAGCCCCCCATTTCCTCAAGTTACAGACGTGTGACGGGGATACGTTTGTTTCCTCTCCCCAGCTCCTCAAACCGATTCCCCAGAGGGAGCGTGCTCAGTGGGAGGTAGGGATCGGCCACGCGGAGGATGCCTTCCAGATGACCCGGGAGGAGAGGATAGAGAACTACACCTTCATCTACGTGGACAAAGAACCAGAAACGTCTCCGCCCCCCGCAGAAAAACCCGCCTCCAAGCCTGACAACAGGAGAGCCCGGCGAACTCGCAGTGCCGTTTCCAGCCCGCGACCTGACCCCTCGGGGGAGGTGAGCTCTGCCAGGCCCGGCCTCCCGCCACGCCGGCAGCAGCCCAGAAGGCAGTGCAGCATGACGAACTCCGAGGAGCCTCCGCAGCCGGCACAACCGGAGCAAGACGAGCAGCAGCCGCGCTGCCCTGTACCCCAAAACCAGCCGTCGGAGGAGCCCAAAGACCAGGGGGCTCAGCAGCCCCCAGTTAAAACAGCCTGGAAGACAGCCGCTGCCAGAAAGCTCCTCCCGCTCTCCATAACCATGAAGAAGCTGAACGTGGAGATCCAGAAGTGCGACTGGCCTCTGCCAAGGGACAGGACTCCCTCTCCGCAGGAATCTGAAGGAGAGGACAAGCCCAGCGATCAGCCGGTCTGTCCCCCCAGGGTACAAGCTCTTTGTTTCTTTTTGTCAAAATTCAGCAGTTTCTTCTTGAAAGTTTTTCACAATTTAAAATACTGTGCGACATAATCTGGGGCGTGTCATAACAGGATCTTTAAAATGGGCTGCTCTAGGCCAACAGACACCCCAAACACAGAGCTGTAAGGTTGGAAACACCAGTGCCTTTATTCACAGTGCAGCGAAAATAGGAACAGCACAACCATGAACCAAATTGCTTACCAGACATGAAAACAAAATTCTCAGAACAGTCTCTTTCTAAAATCTTTCATAAAGTTTCCTAAAGTTCAGAACTTACTATTCCTTTACCAGATACTTGCAAATCCTTTAGCCCACATCTACAGGTAAGTCCTTATCCCTCTGGTGAGTGGGGTTCTACCCTCAAACCCCTCAGATAGTAGCCATCCACTCACACAAACAGACTAATACTGGAAGCTTCCTCTTCCTGCTTTTTAAACAGTCACCTGGCCAGTTTGCTTTCTGCAGCTAATTGTCGCAGAGGATCCTGGGAAATGTGGTCCTTGCAGGCCGGTACTCCCACAAGCCATTACCTTTGGACGTTCATATGAGTTTAAAATTCATATTACTGGTAATTAGTACATTACACTTACATCAACAAGTAATAGAGTAACTTGTGCACTTGGTTGTCCATCAAGCACGTGTTACAGCAAAAGGCATGAAGGTGCTCAACCAGTAGCAATGGAATCAAGATGTGGCCACCAAATAGGGATCAATTTTGGCTGAAAATAGCTGACCTTCATTGGAGATAAAAGCAGGTGTTCTCTCAGATAGGACCTCAAGGTTACAAACTAGAGGCTGCCATTTGTCTCATATAGCTCTTTTGTTTGCTACTAGCCAATTGATCTAAGGATCTTGTCCTGCCATTTCTTCAATTAATCCAGCGTATAGGCTTCAACAACATTGATGTGTAGCTTGTAGAGGTTAGCTTGATTCCTACAATGACAATACAGTTGAATAAGTACTAATTTATAATCTGTCTAAGCATTTGATTAAGAATAATTGGAATAAGATGCAAGGTTCACATTACCGAATATAAGGTTCTTCTTGAATTTGCCATTTTTTATATCATCTAAGGAAACACTTCAAACTTGTATATATGATTGAGTCAGCCTGGATTGGATATAGAAAAACCTAGTGCTGTATAGACGACCACATGTAATTATTACATGGAATTATCCGTTTGAATAAGTGTAAAGAAGTAGAAACGGCAAGGTTCACTGAAAAAATGTTAAAGATCAACACTCTTATCAATCTTACATTGAAATCCCCAAAGTGTTAATGTTTTTAGATGATAAGTCCAATGTGTTTCTCTTAAGAAAATTCCCTCATCTAAACTGTTTTATCTTTTCAGTTCCAAAATAAAATAGACCTGTAATGTTGTGCCATCTTTGCATCACATTCTGAAGTAAGAGTAGTCCAAACTTTACGTTCTTTGCATTCCTACATTCACAGATTTTAATCATTTGCAGAGACAGTAGATATTATTGCAGGAATTACAATTAATCACCCTTCAAATCGCAATCCTGACCTGGGATAAAAAAGCACTTAAGTTTTCTTGGTATAACAATGTTGATTGCATTTTCTACATTGGTATTTACCAGAAAGCAGTTATGAAAGTGATGGTTTTCTGTGCATTATGTGACAGATCTGTTTTTATCTAATTCTTCATATTCTTAGCTCTACTAAGAAAGTAGTGTAAAAATATGCTATTCTTCGCTAGGTTTATCTTAATCTAGGCCTATTCAATTTAATTATTCAATTCAATTTAGAGTTTCCTTGTAAATTTTGTAAATTCATAATGAACTTTGTATAGAAAGTCTTTATAGTGTGAATCTTGTATGTTTCTCTTGTCTGTTTACCTTTTATTTTTTATGCTTAATTGAATGTGACGATTAATAATTAATTGTCATGTTTGTCATCTGAACTATTGATTGTAGTTAAAGAGTGGAGAAGGCCCCAGCTTTTACTTCTGATGAAGGACGAGTATATTGGAGTAAATGTCAGACTTTGCTTTGGTTTATTGTGATTAAAATAAAGTTTTGAATTTAGAGTGATTGTTGTGAGATGTCTTTTTTTAAGCATGCATGTTATGCCATCTCCTCTGTGACAGAAACGTTGTGTTAAACCAGACAACCTCTCTTTTTGTGTTTCTCTTTCTGCAGGGAGCAAGTAGCAAACCTGAGATGAGCTCCAAGGAGCAGGAGAGGCTTGTGTCACCTGTTGGACGTAGGAGTGACCCAGGAATGGTACAGCACTCTTCCACTGCAGAGGTGTCTTCAGGTACCTCCAAGATGTGACAGCTTTGTGTTATTGATCATCATCTTTTCATTTCATCACATCCTACAAATGTGTAATCCAGTGGAAGTTGGAAATCCATTCTTATTTCTAATAAACTTAACAATGTTTTGAAGGGGTGTTTGTAATTATTTGCTTTTCAGTGCTTGTTTTATAAGGAAGACGTTCCTCCTTTGATTTTCCCTAATACAGGTTTGCCCACAAGATGGAATGAGTTTAGATCTGCCCTGAAATTTTGTTTTGTAAAACCTATCTGCCTTGGAAATGTTTTTCAAAATTTCCTGTGGTTTGTTGTCACATTTTCCTCTGTCTTTGCTGTTTCTGAAGACTTCCATTCCTCTTGACTGGAAATGGCCTGTTTTTCATTAGAGTCCTTTTTCATCATTCACTTATGGGTGAAGCATCCTTGTTCTTTTTATAAAAGCTTTTTTTAGTTATATTGAAAACCACAACATCTGTAGAATGTTGGTACAACTTGGGTTCCCCAAGTGTATAAAACAGATTTCTTAAACGTTTTAGAAACCCATACTACCTTGCATTCCTTCAGTTGTTTTTCTGTTTCAAGCTGCATACATATGTTTTGAGAAGCTGACTAAACATCAGCAGTGTAGTCTTTCCATTCAATATATAGCATTCTCTTTGGGATTTCATAGGAAGGCTGTTAATGTATCATCTCAGCTTCTGAGGAAATGGATGTACCTTAAAATGGGTGTATTTTCTTGTCCAAAGATCCAAAAAGACGGTTACTGTTGTATCAAATCTGATCTAGGCCTGTCTCCCAATGCTCTGTTTAAAGTTCCTGTCGTACGTTTGCTTTAGAGAGCTAAAAGATTTGAATCCTGGAGCCCCCTGAGTGGTTCAGTCAATGAGTGCTTGTTTAGATTGGAGATTGAGCCTCATGGCCTGGAGTTTGCCAGTTGAAATCTAGGATGTACCATTAGCCACTGTGATGGCTTCTATAAGCAGCAGCACACAAATGCGCAAGCTTGCTCGGATTAAGCGGGCTTGAGTTCACCAGGGCGTCATCAGTTTGCTGAACCTTCCTGATCGTCGAGAGCTGTGTTACCAGTTGACACTGACCCTCTTTTGGGACTTGTTGCATGAAAAGTGGCAGACCCCGGTAAATCTGATCTGATTAAAAAGTCCAAAGGGGGAGAGAAAATTAATCAGTGGTTCCATAAACCACAAAGTTCTCTTCAGCCTAGATTGGCTCAAATGATTTTTTTAGTATGCATCCTAAGATGCTTTTGCATGATAAAACACTAAATACCATAAGAGGACATTTTTTTAGTTGTCCTCACTAAAGTGATAATGTACTGAGTTTCCAATGTTGCAAAGGAGAGCATGATGTGCATAATAAATAAAAAAAAACATTAAATGTAGGTTTAATTGCACTGAGAAGGGGAATTCTTGTATTACATCTGATGTTTTTCCCCAGGTTTGTTGGAAAGAAAACAACAGAGGAGGTCTGTACGAAGTCGGTCAGAGTCGGAGAAAGGTACAGACCCGGTGCCAAAGAAAAAGATGAAAAAAGAACAGGTAAAACATTTTTCAGGATTTATCCAAAACTGAAAAAATTATCCAGCATTGCTCTTTTATGCTCTGATTGTTAAGCTGGAAGTCAAAACTAAATATAACCAACATTCAAGCTTTGGAACAGTGCTATCAAGTATTCACCTACGACTACAGAGTACTTGTAAGGGAAATGTGTCACAAATGAATGACTGTCAACAATTTGTTGGAGTGTCTAAGAATTCTGAACCACTAAACTGGCTGATGAAGTTGCACGGGCCTCAGGTCTAGGCTGTTCCAACAATCTTTCGAGTATCAACTGTACCAAATTTTCAGCTACACTGTAGTTACCCTTTCCTAAAGCTGAGATATTTTTTCATTGCAGACAGAAATGGTCCCACAGGCAGCTTTGAAGACAGGATCACAAAAGGGTATTTTTTATTATTTATTATATCATATATTTTTTATTTTAGGACTTCAGAGATAAGATAGAACTTTTAAACCTCATATCTTTAAATTGGCTCTTATGTATGAAATCATACAGAAATGCATGTATGTCTTCTTTTGAAATATTTTCCTTTTTTGAAGCTTATGGACACAATTTTTAACAGCGGTTACTGCACATTTTAAATTGCTCTAGTTAAAAGTGTTTCAAATACTTCTAATAGTCAGTTAATGAAAGATGTCTAAATATAATGCATTAATTCTTTATACTGTCTAGTAATGGATGTAGTTCTCCTGCTCTGGGGAAGTAATGTGCTCCTTTAAATGGAGAACTTTTTATTGGCATCCATCTGATTTCAGTCTGTGAGAAAACTGTTCTCTATCCCATAGTGCTTTTGAAACTGTTGCAAGTTGCTTTATTTCCTTCCGTGTCTTATCTGTGATACAGCTTTAGGTTTCTTACAGGTTGTTTCATTTCTTATAGGTGCTAGTGAGATTTCAGATTCTTGTAAACCTCTGAAGAAACGGAGTCGCGCATCAACTGACGTGGAGATGGCCAGCTACCAGTACCGTGACACATCAGACTCTGATTCTAGGGGTCTGAATGACTCTCAGGTAGGAAAGAGAGAAGATGATTCTCAGCAGTAAGACCTTACTATTTTCATCTGTTACAGTAACTGTTTTGAAAAACATAAATGGAAAAGTTAACATTGGCGACTAGAGGAATTTGCAATGCTGATTAAGCATCCTATTTCAGCCCAGTTTATGAATTGAGGTAAATGAGATTTAATTATGCAAGACACTAGTAGTTTTAGTAGTTGTGACAAAGTTTTTGGATGCAGTTTCATCTGCAGTGGTACAAGCTGTCAGCCTGGTTGAAGATATTTTTTGTTTTGTAGTGTCTCTTCATTTCATGTTCTGTTGATCACATTAAATAATTTTTTTGGCAGAAATGTTTAATCAGAGTGACTTAAATTTGTCCCCATTCATTCAGCTGGGTATTTTACTGGTGTCACACCTTGCTCAAAGGTATATCTTCTTTGTCTCACCTTTGAACCCACAGCCTCCATGTCAGAGTCTGGCACTCTAACTGCCACTTACTATTGTAGGAAAGCAAATACAGTACAAACACAGATCCAGAGTCTGATAAGGTGCATGGTTATGAGGCTCAGAACACGTACAAAATGTAATAAAAACTAAGACCCACTTTAAAACCAAAACTTTTTCCCTCCCACCAAAAATGAATTATAAACCCAATATTTAATGCCAGGTTACCATAGGAAGTAACACATACACTCTGGCAAATAAAATGCAGACATTAAGTTGCCAGGTATGTAACCTATAATCGGTGATTGGCTTTCATTGAAAAGTTGATTTTAATATACACCTTATCCGCTCAGGTCTTAACTTAACCCTATTCCAGGCTGGCATTTCAGGAAACAACAAACTTGAAGGAAAGAATGTTGTGGGACATATCCAAATGAGCGTTAACACATTATATTATTCTGCATTCAGGTTTGTTAGTTTCAGGGACGTGTGCTCCTCTTGTGTTGCGTTAGTGTCAGTGACGTTTGACCTGCAGGTGGGGTTTGGGAAGCGATCAGACAGTCCCACAGCTGCAGACGCTGATGCCTCAGATGCCCAGTCTGTGGACTCCAGTCTGTCACGGCAAGGCACAAGCACCACTAAGAAAGACACCGTTTGTCAGGTGAGTGCAGTGTTACTCTGTTTCTTACAGTGCTTCTCTTGGAAAAGTTGTGATTATCAATAATATTAATAATAGCAATGGTTAGTGTTCAGAGGTAAAACCTACTGGATCGGGTAATTCTAGTACAGTAAAAGCACATGTGAAGAAGGGCTTTTTGGCTTTTTTACCTGAAGTGCGATTAAGCTTATATTAACTGTGTAACTCAGTTAGGAAAAAGGGTTTTCAAGAATTAAATCTGTCTTAAGTGCTGGAAAGAACTGGCAAGGACAATTTTGCTTTTATCCAGCTCTTGAAGGGATGATTTTTAATAAATGAAGCTGGAAAGAGTTCAGTCATTTATGCAGATTACCATTAACATTTCTCCCCCTTATCAGATCTGTGAAAACTTTGGTGACACACTTGTTTCCTGTGAAGGAGACTGCAGCAGACTGTTCCATTTAGAGTGTTTAGGACTGACTTCCTTGTTGGAAGGAAAGTTCACATGCATGGAGTGTAAAAATGGTAAGTCACCTGGCTGGTTCCAACAGCACACACTGCAGGGTACATTCGTTTCTATAGGAAAGGAAATGCTGTAACAGAGAGCACAGTGTTGATGCACGTCTTCATAGCTTCAATAGGAAAGAGTCTAAAATCCCTGACTCTTCCTTTAAGGCTCTTATATATTTCAGTAAATGCTTAGACAGCCATTGGAGAAACATCTGGGCACTGAAAACTAAAGTCAAAACGTTCTCATTTGAACATGATGGCTCCAACACTACTTTGCATTAAGGCCAACATTTTGTTAATAAAATCAGATTTAGGATTAACAGAAGAAGTTTCAAATCTTTTTTAAGTTTTATTCTTTCAGTAGACTTTATGCTTTCTTTCTGTGATTTGCATGCCCTTTGCAGTATTTCATAGTTGTTATATTGAAAGTGCATAATAAGTATTAGTGTAAATTCTGAAAACTGATGTCAAGAAGCATTATCAATTCACATTGTTTGTACTAAAATTGTCCTTCCATCCTCAAGTGACATATCTCTTCTATGGATTTGCTTGGTTTTCATTCACTCTAGCTTTGTCGAGTCACTCATAGAATTGAGAAGTGTCGCTTACCAAATGCTTTCCGCTGGCTCCCACTGATAGATGCAAGTGAATCATTGGAAGCTTTCTGTGAAATCTGACATTTGCTTGTAAAGAAAGACACACTGCTGATATGACCTTTAGGATATGATTCCTGCTAGATCTTGAACAGGCCTTAAAGCCCAGAATTGCGTACCACTTATACAGTTTAATTAAAACATGATTGCCAACAAGCCCACACATTAACTTCAAATGAAAGGTCAGTCCCTAGCAAAATGTTAAAAGTCAAATCTCTAAAGCACCTGCAGAATCTGTTCAAGAATTTCAGATAACCTTAAAATGGGGTTCAACTTTTTTAAACTCCCTTTTTCTTCTTTTCAGTCTTTTTCTTGTTGATCGTGGGCACTTGTTGAGGGCTGGCGCAGGCTGCATGGGTGTACACCGCTTACACGCGCCGGCAGAGCTGGCATTAATTGTCGCAGATCTCGGCGTGCAGGGTGGCCTCAGTCCTGTTCTGTGTTCTTCCAGGTGCTCACTCCTGCTTCTCCTGCAAGGCGTCGGGCAGCGACGTGAAGCGCTGCTCGGTCAGCGGCTGTGGCCGGTTCTACCACGAGTCGTGTGTGCGCAAGCACGCCAATGCCACCTTTGAGTCCAAGGGGTTCCGCTGCCCCCAGCACAGCTGCGCCACCTGTGCTCTCGAGCGAGACATGCACAAGGCATCCAAAGGTACTCCCTGCTGCTTTCTCAATAGCCGTCCCAGGAAGAAAGCCATTTCTTATTTCTAAAGACTTCTCTGTTTGTTATCCACAGAGAGATTTTTTTTAAATCATTTATGCGTTTCTTAAATTTCATGGTGGCCTTAGTGTCGGGTGTACGCATCTTGGCTTATTTATAGAACATCATTGATCAAGTTTGTTTCTAAAATATCTTGACATCTAATGACAGTAGATTTCTTGAAGTGTATTACTAAACCATGTACGCTGAGGCTGGGTGAGTATTGGTGAATTAAGCGGAAGACAAAATGTACTTTAAATGAAGATGAAGAAAGTGAGGTAGGATATTAAGGTTTTACCAGCTGGAGGGCTCAGTTCCTACCAATGCAATTTCCAGCTTTCTGTGCTACTAATTGACTTCCAGCTAGCACAGCTCTAGTGCTGCATTTATTGCAAAACATTACTTTAGAGTGATGATATTCTAAACTAATTTTACAACAGCATTAGGCTGGCTATGGGGAAAAATGGTATGGAGCAAGTAAGAGGTAAAGAAAGTGATGTCATGGTCACACTTAAGTTTCTTTATACTTAATACTTATAAATGGTTAATACTAGTAATGTTCATTGAAGTGCTACGTCTGCATTAAAGAAGATGGAAGGAGAATTGTACGTCGATCTCATTTTCTTGCTGGGAGATCATAAGGAATAAGATAAGAGACCCTTGGAGTCTTTAAGAAGAACTTGGATGCTTCCTTGAGAATTAGCATACTGTAGATATATCCCCTTTCTGAGACTCCCTGAAGGTCACCACTCACCTGCCCAGAAAGAGGCTGACCTGTCCAGCCATTGATTTCAGGAGTTTTCTTTTACTACTTGTTAGAGGTTTTTGGTGGATCACCTGAGTGCTGGCAGACCATGGTTAATCCAAAATCAAACTAGAATAGGTGGTCCAAATTCTGTTGTGCTTTAGATAATATTCTTATTTTCCCTGCTGTGGCACTTTGTGACCTTTGTCTTTTCTTTCAGACAGGGACCTGGGGTACTTACCCAAACTCTCTACTGTTAAACTTCCAGTTTTAGGTGGTTTGAGCTATTAATTTTGTTTTAAATAGTTTTCTTTGGAACTCCTTAAAAACTCCTCAAATATATTTAGATTGAGTCATTTCCCCACTTGGGGTAAAGTTGAGAAGACACGGGGATCCCAAGATTAAGGGTCAGGTGGCCTGACACAGAATCTGGTATTCTTGTTACATGGAATGTCAAAAGCTTTGTACAACTCCTCCACGGTGCCCTGTTCTGCTTCTTACAGGTCGCATGATGAGATGTATCCGGTGCCCCACTGCCTATCACACAGGGGATAGCTGCGTTGCAGCTGGCAGTGTAGTAATCACTCCACATATTATCATATGTAGCAACCATTCAAGTTCCAAAAAGAATGGACACATAACCTCACCTGTAAACGTAGGCTGGTGTTTCGTCTGTGCCCGAGGTAAGCTTGGTCTGACTCCTTTATTGCTTGAAAAGTCACCCTAGTACTGGTCTTAGGATTTCTGTTTTTTAAAGTTAGTCATGCAAACAGGATTTTTCTGGAGATCAAATGTCTCATACAGGACTGAAAACCTAGTTTTAAAATGGTATATTTACACAGTCTCCCATTACTTGTGATCTTGTTTGGTGTATATCCCCTCTACATGTATTTAGTATCTGTTGTTATTTTCTGGATATAGTTAGTTTAATTTACCACCCTTTTCAGGACGTATAGCTCCAGAATAGACTTAAGTTAATCATTTTGAGATGCACCTGGTGACATGAACTTGCTTCCCTAGGTTATGCCCTCTTGTTCACCTTTGAGCAGCCTTTCAGAAGAACTTTTTTTTTGTTTTTTCATAAAGTAACTTGAGCAGTGGTCAAAGACAAAAAAAAAAGCATTTAGACAGTAGGGACTTTTTCCCCAAATAAAACATTAAAAGAAAAGTTCAGATTCTATATTGAAGTGCAGTTTTAATAAAGTTTAGCATACATCATCAGTGGTGTCCGTGTCACTTTGTAAAGGCCAATCAGCAGTTGCTCGTGTCACAACTACCGGCTCATTTGGAGACAGTGTCAAGGAACTGGGGTCTGCCTGCAGTGTGCGTTCTAGTGGTGTGGTGAAACAGCCGAGAGCCAGTTTGTTATGGGGGTCCGTTTGGGTGGTCTATCACTGTTGAGGTTGTGGAACCCTTCTGGGTTCTTATGATGTACAGGCAGTCCCCTTTTGGAGAAGCCTGCTCATTCCAAAAAAAAAAAAAGTTAATCACTCAAAGGTTTTTATAGCAAAGTTAATCCAATTCCTCTCATCACCTGCAGAGCAACCCCTCGATTTTCAATATAGTTGGCAGGAGGGCAGGAACAGGTAACTCCTCTTAGTTCTCCATTTCTCTTCCTTTCAAAGTATATACTCTTCACTTTCTTTTACTGAAACCTCTGGTACACTGGGCTCTCCCTTCCACAGCTAGTCTTCCTTTACTGGAAGACACTTGGTTCCTGTCTCATCAGGAACCTACTGGTGGGCCTCACCCAGTTTAACCTCTGACACCCAGTTTCCAATTATAAACAGCACCTAATCTACTGCACTTCAGTGCCTCTGGAGAATTAAAATTAATCCAGGATTATAGATTTATATAAAATGATAAATTCACTCTGGAAGTATCTTTGTTAGTAAATCTAACCCAGATCAAAATCCTTGCAAGTTTTGTATTAACTAACTTAAGAATTAAAACTGGGTTTAGGGCTGCCGGCTGTCTTCTGAAGCACAGGAGAAAAATCACTTTTTTACAACAATATCTAACTTCCTACAGTTCATATTACTACTAACTCCCTCCCTGAACTGCAGGGGCTTAGACACAGCTTAGCCCCATGCCTCTGCACCTGACTGCACATATACAGTACTCTGACTGCTGCTCTTGAGGAATGTTCTGTTATCCACATGGCCAATCAGATGAACCCTTTACCGCCTGTGTAATTTTGTTCCACAGGAGGCAAATCAGTTAGTCAGGGCATGTGTGTCCAATTTACTCTACCAGGAGGAGGCTAAAACAAAGCCTCCGCTTGCACCATCACTAATGGCTTGTCATGACGTGTCCTCATCGACACCTGCCATTGAGCTACTCCTGCCTGTATGTATGCATATAGCTGCAGTTAGGGGTCTCCGAGATGAAAAATGCAATGCAAAAAGCAAAACAAATGACAAAATAAATTACTTTATCCTTTGCAAACCAGACTTCAGAAATACATCCTTAGTCTTTATTCGTGATCAAGTGTTTAACAAGTTGCTTATGTTTATTTAAGCATACAGTACATGTGGTTTATACATTGAATAGTGTCATGAATGAATGTGTTGTAGGAGTTTTAACTGTCTTTGAACTTCAGAAGTCAACACTAGAATCACTAACATTGTGTTAAATCAACTTGAACTAGAGCATTATAAATAACTGAAAAATGCATGTAGTGCAGAAATGGTGTTTATGTGATGTGCTTTGCACTAATACCGGAGTTTGTAATAGCCCCCAAAAATTTAAAAACCAAACACTTTGCATTCTTCCCTTCTAAAGCATGTTTCATCTGAGGTTTGCCTCAAACCACATACAGTATTTGTATTCCCAGATTCTGCAGTAAAACAGTAGTTCATAAGAACAATCTCAACATAATTGAATTAATTGTGCTGAAATTAAAAGTTCCGCGTAGATCTTGGGTGGTTGACTAGCTGAGAAATGTTTTGCATGATTGCACATCTGCCTTAAACCTGTTCTAAAATAAGAAATGGACAGGAGTATTCAAAGAACTTAGGTATTTTCAGTTTTTTGCAAATGATGTCCTTCGAGTGTTCATAAATATTATTTTACCAAGTGAAATTTAAACGTTAGTCCCTTTTACCGACATCGTTGTTTTCTATGGCTGGTATAGATCCAACAGTAAAGTGTTTCGTGTAAGAAATCCAAAAAGCAGGTTTGACCTCCATATTTTTTTAACAAAAAGTTTCTAGAGCTTCCAAGTTTATTTTCCCTTTTCTAATGAAAACTTTCTAAACAGATTATATGAAAATGTAGTGTTTTTAGACTGATATTGACAAATTGATTAACAGTATTTGTAAACCTTACGAGAAGGTGTGCAGCTGAATCAATCCTTACAGTGTGTGAAAATATCTTGAATAATATATCTTAGTTTCTTCTGTGTCTTCTATAAATAATATGTCTTCGTTTCTAGTACCGTGCTGCAGTAAAAACACACTGTTGGCTTGAGGACATGTTTTAAAATTCTAACGAAATTTTAAAAAATCCTGGGCGATGTAGCACACTGCTTTAAAGACTGATGTGAACATATGTCATACTGGGTTTTAAATGTATTTCGTGTCACCTGATGTGCTTCTTCATCTTTGCATGTTGAAGTTGACATTTTTAGAACTCCATATGTCCTATTTGTATGCAACTAAGGAAATGTATTATTCTTTAAACATGAAATCTATACTGAATTACAGATGAATTTAAATTATAGGTCATTTTATAATATACACAGCACAGATCGAGAGATATTGATTCTAAAATTGTATTTTTTTATACAATTTTCTTCAGTTTATTTGAATAAGACTTTTATATTGCCTTTTTATACTTTATAGCTGTTCAACATAGTTATAGTTACAGAACATATGTTACTGTACTCTATTGGTTTTTAATTGGGAATTGGATTTTTTTAAAGACAAACTCCCTTTCTTTTTAGACAACTGTCAGTTTATTCTTCTGTTTTCTCACATTTACATATGTTTAATAGTTTGTCTTTTTTGTTGTTGTTTTGTTTTCTGGAATCATGGGTAGTTTCATTGCAACTCATCATTTTTCCTGTTTGTTTTATGTATAGGGCTATTAGTGCAGGACAATTCTGACAACATATTCAGTTCATATGCCTATAAGTCGCACTACCTTCTGACTGAGTCAAATCGTGCTGAGTTGATGAAATTACCTATGATTCCTTCCTCTTCGTCAGCTACCAAAAAGAATTGTGGGAAAGGTAACAGAAACTGTTTCTTTGTTTTTTATTTCTGTGTTTGTGTGTCTCTCTCTCTTGGCTATCTTCCTCTACTCTTTAATGCTTTGTGGCTAGCAAACCTGTTGCTTTTGTATAAATACTTTTTTTTAAATCGTGCCTGCTGTTTATGCAAAATGCAAAAACTAAAAACAGGGCTTAAAATAACATCTGATTGGAGGTTCAACAGGGACTTCTGCTGTCTTGTGAAGTGCTGGAAGTAAAGTTGCCACATGATATGAGCTGGCAAACTAGAAAAAGAACATTTTTTTTCTTCTCTGATGTATCCTGCAGCAGTTTGCAAGGGGGGGGGGTCCTGTTCTGTCACGCACAGTGTAAGGTTTTAGGCCCAGTTACTTTGGGTTGAATGGATATATTAAAATGACTCTTGCCCTTGTTGCAGTGTAACTTAAGATCCCCAGTAGATGCAAAAAAGTAAGATGCAATGGTACATTCAGTATTTCTTGCATAAATAAATGAAAACAAGAATAAGCATCAGGACCATCAGTATTGGATACAACTAAGAAATATGTCTAAAATAATGGAAGATTTTTTTAAAATAGTGTTCTTTTTCACACCCCAGCAATCAGTATTTCAACAGTCCTCCCTTGATTTTGACATAGAGAAGATGCATCCTGTACACCTTTAACAGGTTCAAGTGTTCATCCAGATTTTCTCCAGCTCATTCTGCTTCTTATCTACTTTCTTTAGTTCTTATCATGAATGTTCTGTTAGCCTTAGGTCTAGGGATTGTAATATCTAATGGTGCTGTAAATTATTATGTTCCCTTAACCATTTGGTGATAGATTTGGAAATAGCTTCATAGCTTCATAATCAGTTTTGAAAATATATTTTCAGTCAACCTGATTAATTATAAATAAAACTCTTTTTTCAGACCAACTTTGTTTTTTTAAAACTGTGATAATCAGACTGAACCCTGTTATATGTTGTTTTGTTCACTCCTGGCAAAACTGCTCCAGTTCTGACACTGAATCGTTGATGGAATACAATCTTAAGTCTCGTATTCAATTTTATTTTGGACTTAAGTTAGATCTTTTCTTATTAGACCACTTCAGTATGACTCAAGTCTTGTGCTTCATGTCGTTTTCCTGCTAAAAGGTTTTTTTTCAACCCAGTCTTAGATTCTTGGGTGACTCAAGCAGGTTTCCACTCAGTTCCGCCTGTATTTTGCACCATCCATTTTTCCCTCAATTGTGACAAATGTCCCAGTCCCTGCCGTTGAGACGAATCCCCATAACATGTTACAGCCACCATCAAGCTTAAGCCTGAGCTGTCTACATCGGACATAATGCTTAACAGTAAGACTACAAAGCTAAATGTTTGTCTTGTCTGTGTCATGTCCGGGCTTGGAGCTGCTCACAGCCCACGCTTGCCACAAGTAACTGCAACATTCCCAGGAGTGCTCGCATTTCACCTGAGCCAGTGAGGACCAGGTCAGGCCACCTGTCTGTGTGTCAGTCTCCCTTTCAATCAGAGATCCAAACTTCTAATCAATCCTCCATTTAAACGAGGCACCTCATTTAAGTCCCTGAATCAGTACTCTGACATTGAGCCCGCCTTTGCACTACCTGGAGTAGTGCAATTCCCAGCCTGCCTGAGATACCTGCATTTGCAGGATTTCAGAAAAGCCGCTTTCCTTGACTTCCTAATCTCCGCCCACAATCAGCCTGATTCCAGCAATGTGCCTTTTCTGTCAGCTTTGTTTCTCCGAGATTCCTATTGAGCCTCACTGCTCCAGACTTCCCAGTCAGCTTCACTGCTCCAGGCTTCCCAGTGAGCCATACTGCTCCAGCCTTCCCTGTCTGTCTGCATGCATCATCTGGCTCTGTTTTTCACACTCTTCAGACTTCTGTAGCCTCCTGAGTCAACCCAACTCCTGCAGTTAGATTTCTGTCTGTCATTCCAGCACAGTGTTGCACAACAGTGCAACCAGCTATGGTGCAACAGTCTGACCAGTATGTAGTGTATCTTATATAAGATTTATAATGAGTCTTTTCCAGTAAAGACCACTCACCATATAGGCTAGCTTTGTGTAGAGATCAGGACATTATTGATATATCAATGGTGATTCCCACTTCAGACATAGAACTTTACAGATCTTTCAAAGTTGCATCCCTAACACGTTTGCCTGGATATTTGGTTTGGAAAAGTGGCCTGTTCTAGGTAGCTTCTGTGTGAGCTTTCTAATGTTCCTGGTGTGACTTCATAAACTCCATTTGAGTTGTATCCAGCTACAGCATGTGTTCCCATTTGACTTGGGGATTCCATTAGTTGCTGTTTGGCAAGTGAATGCATTTTCTTTCAGTGCTGCCATTTCTAACACGAACCCCAGATTCATGAAGTCAGCCTCCAATTGTAATTCTGTAGACATTGACTCCTGATGATGAAACTCCTTTGTGGAAAATGCACAAAAGACTGTGCTATCTTCACTTCCCGGGGTGTGAGTTAGCTTCCCACTCCACTTTTTGAACTGCAAATGTGGGTAAAACTGTTTTATGTCCTGTTCCTGATGGAGTAGCAATCATCTCATTGCAGTTCTTGGTGACGAATAACACAGCTGAAACAGGAATGTCTTTTGGACTTTGTTATAGCTGTTACTGGAGTAATTGAGATCTGTATGGATTATTGTTTAGTCATCACTTAAGTTGTCGAGGTCAGTAGTCTTTTGCCTTCAATCTTCAGGCCGTGTTTTAACCTCCTCTTTCTGAAGTGATTCTAAGTGTTCGTAGTGTTTTCCCACCCTCAGTACCCAGTGCCAACCAAGATGACTTCCAAAAGCTTTATTTTAAGCCCCCAAAGTGCTTTGTCAAACTAAAAGATGATTAAAAACATCAGATTAGAAATCTATTTTCAAATTATTAACAGGATGTGAAGAAATTTGATCATTAGGTAAATATGCAATTATTTTGACTAATCCAATACTAGTATTAATATTAATATTCATATTTTCATTTATTGATGTAATAAGTAAAGTACTCATGATTTTCCCCCCTGAAAACGACTTGCATTACGCACATTATTAATTAATGTGAATAAATTTGAACACTTTGTATTTATGTAACTATTTAATTATTCTGGTTATTATTTTGATTCATCCAATACTCACAGTCTTACAATTGTTTGTGTTTTCATTTATTGATGGAGTAAGTAATGTACACATGATGTTTTTGCTGAAAACAACTTTGTTACATTGCAACAAGGGTATGAATACATTTTGAACCAGCTCTATAGACACTAGCTTTTTTAGGGTTGGCACTTAAAAATAGATGAGAATCTGGGAAAATATGCCTGAAGTATTCTTAACCTAAATGTAAGAATTGCAGTCTTCAGACTTTGACCACTTTATTTTGCACAAAAATGTATTTGTACTGTGCCCTGACCATCCATGCACACAAACTGTAGATAAATACATTAAAATTTGTTTTAAATAAACAGGCCATTTTCATAAAGCTTTTTGATTCTTAAAATGAAATATATATTCCAAGTATATTTTATAGAACTAGAAACCTAAATAAAACAATGTTATTTTTGCTAGTTTGCTATTATTTGGCCATTTTGTAGTTCTTGACAATTTATACATTCACAAAAGCAACAGAGCTATTGAACAGGTATCGGGATTATGTACTTGGTTATTTTGAGCCCTGAAGGTGCTTGGCTTAAAGCAAAGTGTGCTGCTGCAAAGGACCTTTTCTGCTTAGCTTTCCAGCTCATTTTTGATTTAAGATGGTTTTTTGCTTCCTGCTTATATTTGTTTTTACGCTGATCAATAGAATGGGGCTTTTATTCCTCTGATTAATGTCACACGAAGCATTTGTTGGCATGTTTGGTACGTTTTTAAATCATTGCACGACTGCAAAATGAGCTAATTGTTTATGTATGTTTTGTATTCTGTTGCTAAAGTGTCTTATAGTGTTGTGAATCAAAGTTCTATGATATTTTTTTAAAAGGAAATATGGAAACTTGATTAAAATGTCCATTCCGTCTGCTGACATTTGATTTGATTGACCAGTTCTGTCTAAATATATGATCCTAGTATGTTTCATGATCTAAAAAGCATGCTTTTGCAAACACAGCCCAAAAAGAGTTATTTATTGCCTAATCTTCTCAAAACGTTATCTTTAAAGTTAAGCTAGCCAGATTGCATTTAAAGATGAGAACATTTCTGCACATCTTGAAGTTCAAAAGTAAGACATTTCCTTGAAAAATAGCACCATAAAGGTTTTTGTGATCATTTAGGAGAAAAAAGTGTGACTTTTTGCTGATGTTGAAACAACTGTACTTTTGATACTAAAATGGACACAACCTTTCACTGGGAAAAAGGAAGAGGCGCAACCTACCAAATGCACAACTTGTCACGTTCACAGACAAGAATGTAATGGGATATCATGCATGCGTGTCACTTTGTTGCTTTTTTTCCATGTGCCTGTTTTTGAAATGTAGTGTTCGAGAATTATACAAAACAACTGTCATGCTCCGAATCAAAGTAAAACTTTGATGCATGCAAGCATTCCTGTGTATTGCTTTGTTTTCAAAGTTTTTCCTCAAGTCTTTAATTTACACCCAGTTACTAATATTATTTTCAAGTCTTTCTTGAGATCATTTATTGTAATATTCAGATGTACAGTACCTTAAAATAATCTGAGTACAATCCTATAGCTCTTTGTGACATACTTTAAACCAGGGGTAAATTAAATGCTTTTGCAAAAAGCTTTGAGGAAGGGGCCCCTTGTTTGCTTTAATGAATGCAAGCCTTAAACCGCACCATTTCTCTGTGTGAAGGTGGAAGATTGTTGTGCTGTGAATCCTGCCCTGCCTCTTTCCATCCTGAATGCTTGAACATTGAGATGCCGGATGGGATCTGGTTCTGTAATGAGTGCCGAATAGGGAAGAAGCCTCATTACAAGCAGATAGTCTGGGTCAAGCTGGGAAACTACAGGTGAGATACAGGATCAGATACAAGTGATTGTTCTATCAATCTTTTCCTTCTGACTGAACCCAGGCAAATGGCATACAGTATGTACAATTAAGAAGAGGACTTCCAAATGACAGGGTGTCAATTATTGTGAGGCAGTGTGGTCTTCTGTAATGTACGTTTAAGCAGATCATTTGATGGACACACAAAACATTGACTTTATAAATGCAGAGCATGTTAACTACAAAGCCTCACAATTTATCCCTTTACATTTTTTTCTTCACCATTTTTCTTTCATCGACTCGAACCATTATTTTCTGGGTTATTAGAAAGAGCTGTGCTTTGGTATTTTATCTTGAATACAAGTTTTAACTTATATATATCAGAAGTATTTTGGTATTAGACTTTTCACATTTTGGCAAATAATTTAACCTAATAGTAACCTAACCTAACAATAACCTAGCCTAATAACGTGACTTTACCCTATCCAGAATGTGAAATCTTTTTTGGGGGGTTTTATAAATTGCTGCATTCATTTTCTGTACAGGTGGTGGCCTGCAGAGATCTGCAACCCTAGACTTGTTCCTTTCAACATACAGACTCTGAAGCATGATATTGGAGACTTCCCCGTGTTCTTCTTTGGGTCTCATGATTACTACTGGATCAATCAAGGTAGAGTCTTCCCCTATGTTGAAGGTGACAAGAACTTTGCTGATGGCCAAATTGGAATAAACAAGACCTTTAAAAAAGGTAAGGCAGAAGTTGTGTTGCTTTAATAACTTGATTAAACTGAATCATCTGCTTCTGACAGTGAACATCTATGTGCCATACCTATCCTTCCTCATTGTGACTGAGAATGCTATGTAAATTAAGATTTTTTACAGGCTTAGTTCTTTTATGATACGTTTGTTGTCTGAGGAAATTTAATGCACACTTTCATTCTTTAGTGGTTCAAAGCAACAGCATTTCAGAAGAACTGTACAAAAGGAGCTGGTCATGGTTAAATTTGTGGAAACAGTGTATTTATAAAGATTAGGCCTCACTCAGCCTCTCGTTCAAGGCTAAGGTAAATATTCCATAGCAACAAGGATTCTAATGGTCTCCATGAGTTCTCTAGAATGATAGAAAAACTGCATACTTACAAACTACACAAAGCACTGGGCACTGTATTCTGCATGTATTTCAAGAGACAGATTGACAATAGATCAAGTGATTGTGAATGATGATTTCCTCCGTTCCCAGCACTTGAAGAGGCTGCTAAGAGGTTCCAGGAGCTAAAGGCACAAAGAGAGAGCAAGGAGGCATTGGAGCAGGAGCGCAGCTCACGGAAACCACCCCCATACAAATTTATCAAGGCAAGTGTGCTCTAGAAGCAGAATGTGAAAGCATCAGTCAGTCAGACTGTATGTTAAATAGCGCTTGCAAGGAAAGCATCCTTTGCAAAGGAGTGTGCATGAAAAGTTATTCAAAGTCAATAGATAACATTTACAATAAGATGAAACAATAAGAGCAGATAAATGGCAGTGCAATTAGTACAATTTCACCCCAGCACGTGAACGTTTCAATACGAAGGGTAATGCAAAATTAATAACTGTACAAGCCTACAACACAATCCCAATCCCAGTCTATTAGCCAATCACTAACATGAATGTTCAAATTCATGATTAGGGAAATACAACAGTTTTTGTTTTTTTAATCATTAGTCACACTGGGCCTCTGTGTTTGAGTGGTTGAAGCACATGAATAATGAAGAGTAAGGCTCCTGCAGAAGACACTTTTTGTGTGTTCTCATCACCATCCTGCATTTTCAGCCTGAAAGTCTAACTATTCGTAGTACAGTACAGCTCACTGTAAATTACATATACTGTATGTAGCTATAGCTTTGGGAGGAAGCAGGGAGAAGAAGGTATTATTAAGATCACACTTCTCCCCTGATTTCTGAGTTGGGAGAGGCCAAGGGTGTTGAGCATGTCAAGGTACCGTGAGATTCAGACAGAACAGGAACTTGAGGAATCATTCTTTTCTTTGCGTAGGTGTGAATGCTCCTCTTATTGTACCAGCATAACACCTGTGTGTGTGTTTTTGTCCCCAGTCCAACAAGCCAGTTGGGAAAGTCCAGATCCATGTGGCGGACCTGTCTGAGATCCCTCGCTGTAACTGCAAGCCCACCGATGAGAACCCCTGCAGCCTGGACTCGGAGTGCCTGAACAGGATGCTGCAGTACGAGTGCCACCCTCAGGTGTGCCCGGCTGGGGAAAACTGCCAAAACCAGTGCTTCACCAAACGCCTCTACCCTGAGACAGAGGTCATCAAAACAGAGGGCCGTGGCTGGGGTCTCAAAACAAAGAAGAGCCTGAAAAAGGTAAGCACAGTGCTCTGATACAGGTGTATCTTTGTGTTATAAGCTTAGTTCTGTTGCCTTAGCTGTTGCACTGGAGGTACCTATTTGTATAGTGTTCTGTTAGGTCTTGACAGGGCAGGTTTACCTTGTTTGAGGTGCGCGATTGCTTTAACCCCACAGGGGGAGTTTGTGACTGAGTATGTTGGAGAGCTGATTGACTCAGAAGAATGCAGGCAACGCATCAAACATGCTCACGAGAACCATGTTACCAACTTCTACATGCTGACTCTCACTAAGGTATGGCTCTTCTTTTCTCATTTTTCATCAGATCAGAGACCTTTTTCATGTATGCTGCCCTTTCATTTTTGGTCTGTCGATTGAAACACAAAGTTAGTCCTGACAGCTCAGAGCCGTGGTCTCTAGAACCTGTCCTTCGGAAGTCTTAGTCTTTGTGCTATGACGTTTGACGATGACAGTGACAGAAAACGCAGGTATCTGAACTGCCAAAGCCATTGCAATTGATTCAGTTAATTAACATCACAGTGAGAATAAAAAGCATACAGTTCTTTAGGGCCAGGACTTAACAGATTTCTGGTTTAGCAAGAGAAAATTCAGAGACCTGTTAAAACGGTACTAATAAAGACAAACCATCTTGTTTGATGTTGGCTTGAGTGCAGAGCAGAGGTTGAGTTTTTTTTTTTAAATAAAAAAATGATTATGATCACTATTCAGATATTTTCTTGAATAATAACATACCTGTAAATTCTTCAAATGGAAGTCAAAGTTTTTCTTTTGCAGGATCGGGTCATTGATGCTGGGCCGAAAGGAAACTACTCCCGGTTCATGAACCACAGCTGCAGCCCGAACTGTGAGACCCAGAAGTGGACGGTGAATGGGGATGTCCGAGTTGGCCTGTTTGCTCTCTGCGACATCGAGACTGGTGAGATAGAGGTTACCTTTCTCAATGATTTTAGGTAACATAAACAGCATTTGTAGCCCCCTTGTATTGACTGTAATATATGTCGTAATGTATGCAAGAGCCTGCAGCTAGAAAAACCTGCATTGCTTCAAATATCTGGTCAGCAGTGGGATGGGACCCTCCAAGGAAAGCTGCTTCTGCAAGTGGTGTTGGTGGACCAGAATTACCAGAAACCGATGCCCCAGTGTAGTGTTCGGTGACCATGGCACTGTGTCATACGAATTGTCTTGTATGAAATGTTAAACCGTGGTCTTGACCACTTAATGTTAATGATCCCATGGCAGCTTTGAGAAGCATTGAGGTGTTAATGCCAGTGTTGTGAATAAATTCCAGTCTGGGTTTAAACAATCTGGCCTCCTCGAAGGCTCCGCTTTAAATTATTCAGTGAAGTATTTTTTGAAGAGCCTGAAATACTCTTTTGTGGTGCATAGTAAAAGCTGCACTCCTATTACTTGTGATGAATGATTTGGCCACTGTCCATTTATATACAGCACTTTGGAATCCTTTGGGATGGAAAATAGTACATAAATGCATAAAGAACTACATGGCTACAACAAACTACAAGGCTCTGCATGGCTTGGCACCTCAGTACCTGTCTGAACTACTACAGTCCCACTCCCCACCTCTCAACTTCTGCTCTTCTAATTCTGGTCTCCTATCTGTCCCCCAAACTTAAACTCTATGGGTGACAGGGCCTTCTCCTGTTATGCCCACAGAACTATGGAACTCTGTCCCTAAGGATATCAGAGAGTCACCTTCCCTAAACCACTTCAAATCTATTCTCAAAACCTTCTTTAGAAGGGCCTTTACTTAACTTGTTCTATTATTTACCACTCTGCTCTTACTGTATTCAGTACCCCATTTACTGTCTCCTCTCATTGTGCATATCTATTATATATATCTAGATAGTGTTTTTTTTATTATTGTTGTCGTTCTGTAAAGCGCTTTGAGAAGCCACCTTTAAAGGTGCTATATAAACTAAAGATTATTATTACTGGATAAATTGTTAATCTAATTTAGTCAGTGTGTTAACAATATCAAATGTGCCTGAACCTAAAACGTAGAGAATTAATCTTGAAATCAGTATTGCAGAAGTCAAAATAATGATTCTGTGTCAATTCAGTAGTTCTCTATCTTGTCTCTGGAGGAAAATATGTTGGAAGTATAATCGATCAATATTTCCCCCTGGTGTTTTGTTGTAGAAACTGAGCTGACGTTCAATTATAACCTGGACTGTCTGGGAAATGGAAGGACAACTTGTCACTGTGGAGCTGAAAACTGCAGTGGGTTTCTGGGCGTGCGACCGAAGGTAAGAGAACCCCTATTTTATTTTCCCAGGGAGAAAACTGTTTAGTCTACAAGCCACTCTGAAATGGATTCATATTAAGGTGTTACTGTGGCACTTTATTTCAAAACCACTGCCTTTAACCAGTTTTTTTCGTTTAATTTGAATTTTGAATGTCCTTGGACTCAATGGATTGCATGAACCGTACTTTATTTGTTTTGTTTGCATCTGTTTTTCCTTGCGCAGAGTGCGGTTGTTATAGAAAAAGAGGAGAAGGCGAAGAATGCCAAACTCAAAGCAAAGAAGCGCAAGATCAAGCCCGAGGCGAAGCAGAACCACGAGTATTTCTGCTTCTGCTGCGGTGAAGGGGGGGAGCTGGTGATGTGTGACAAGAAAGACTGCCCAAAAGCATACCACCTCTTATGCCTTAACTTGACGAAGCCACCGTATGGTACGTCTCCCCACTCGTTGAATGCAAAGACTGACCCTTTTTGCACTAGGCTGTCTGGAGGACACATTTGACTTCTTTTGACATCACAGAAAGTGTATGTCTTTCATAATGTGATAATATGTTTTAAAGTAGTGAATCTTTTGATAATTCAAAGTTCTGCAGTTCATAAAAGTAGTTGAGTTTCCCTGAAATCTACTGGTTGAATTTGATCTGGAGATATAATTATATGATTATATCAGTGGTTCATTCTACTATTGCTATTTCCCTGTTACTGTTTCTTTTACTGGACTTATTACTGTAGAGTGTTCAATTTTTAAAAGTTTGATTTCTAAAAACAAAATACCTATGTGGCTTTTATACTTAAATGGACTAACCGACAAACACATGCACACAAGACGAAACCTCAGCTGTGTTTTGGACAGGTTTAGAAAACGGAAGAGGTGTTTCTGACTGCCCTGCTGTCCTGTGTTCTGTGTGCAGGGAGGTGGGAATGCCCCTGGCATCAATGCAGTGTGTGTGGGCGCTCCTCCATATCCTTCTGCGAGTTCTGCCCCAGCTCCTTCTGCAAAGACCACGAGAAGGGGGCTCTGGTGCCCTCTGCCCTCGAGGGCCGCCTCTGCTGTTCCAGCCACAACCCTAAAAACCCACTGACACCCGAGTCTCTCAACAAGGTTAAAGTCAAACTGGAGCCCCTGGACCCTCCTGATGCAATGGGAGAATGAGGCACCCTGAGTGCAGTTTTAAAGGGGGTGTCCAATGAAATGGTAAAAGACTCGAGTTCAGAGCGTAAGTAGAGGAAGTGGGCTTGTTGCTTTTCAGGCAACCATAGTTGATACTCTTATATATCATGCACACATTTAAAGACTGAAAGTGTTGTTCTCATTACAGTCCATTCCAGTTTACAGCAGGTAGGAGCAGCAGGTATTGAGAAGTAGTCCAGATGAGGCTGACTTTTCAGAGAGATTGATGAACTGAACTTTTTTCCAGAGGTGAACCAAATATGACAGTATTGAATAATTGGCACTTTTTAAATGACATAATCTTATCACTGGTGGAGGTCCAATGGTTCTCTGCCCTGCTGTGTTTTTGTTTGTCTTTGAAACTCCTGTGAGATGTGGTTGCCTGGAGGCCTTTAGTTTTTCCAGTTTTGCACCATTTATAACACGTCTTGCTGTCTGTACAGGGACATAAAACAGCAAAACCACATTCTGCCAGCTCGTAGGTCACTCCAAAAATATGAATATTGTTTTTATGTACCTCTTGTAAAACCTCTTTTTTGTGCAATTTTAACAGGAACACACTACTTTTCTGGACATTTACTAATTATGTATGTCTTTTACTAGGGAACTTCATTTTAAATCCTTCTTTTAAAGACAGTGATTAAGGTTTTAAACCCTTCCTTCACCTTGTGTAGTATTTTTGTACTTCTTCCTCAAAATTTACATTCTTGACTTTGAAATAGTTCAGTAAGTGTTTGGATGTCATTCTGTCAGGTTCTCAAAGGAATTCTTTAAGGTTATTGGTGTGACTTATGTCAAAGTGATTTTAATCTATTTTTTGCTGCTTATGAAACTGTTAATGTGTTTAATGTTAAAGAAGCTGCTAGTTCATGTAACCTTTCCACCCTTTTCATCATTGATGGGTAATGTGAATGTCAGAATTGGGCAACGAAAAGGAGCTGAAGGCAATCTGTGAAAGAATGCTTTTGCACTGATCGGTGTCTTGAAACTGCCATTTCTGTACATGCAATCAATTAACTAAATTTCAGTTTCAGACTAAGAGATGTTAAAATTATTTAACTCTTTAGTCACTTTTCTGTTCACCTTCTCTCATGAAGGCTAATGATCTTAATACATTTTCTTAATCGTGTATTTAGCATTGTTAGTAAAATCCACTGTGATCATGTTTTGTTAATGACATTGCAAACAGGCAAAATTCAGGAGAGCAGGAAAGGAAATTTTAGTTCACCATTTTCTCTTTTAATATCCTGCATATGTCTGAGTGCTTATTTGAAATTTCTGAAAAACCTTCGTCATAGTATGTGGTGTAGTGTACTTCAAACTTGTCATCTCCTCATCCCAACGTGTTCTTATACAGGTACTTCAAGTGATGTAGAAGATTTCAAAGTTAAGAAAAACTTGTTTTAACTCAAGAGGGGGCAGTGAGGGAGTAATAAAGCTGTGTATTGACCAAGGTTGGAAGTGGGATTTAAAACATTTAACTCTTTTGTCTTTTAAAACTCCCCTGACTTTTTACTTTGGGGCACAAAGAAAACATGTTTCAGTACAGTGAAGTTCACAGATTCTTTTTCCTATTTTGATGAACTAGGCAAAATTTCATATTTCACAAGTGTCAAAAATGGAAATTAGGAATGCCTTTTAGTTATGTTTTTAGAGACTCCCATCTATTGAGGTGTTTGTTTCCCATTTTTAAGGAACTTAAAGCCATTGCATCCACACTGAGTGCACAGTTATTGTGACTGGGCGTTGCGTGTCTGAAATTTGCACGTAGCTCCATGATAGTATGTGTCATCACATTCAACTCGCGGTCATGAATACTGCACGTTCAAAGAGTTGGTTTGGGAAAAGCCAACTTCTCATGCATACAGACAATTACGTTAATATCCTAATAGTGTTGCACAGCTTGAATTTTGTAGTGAAAGTTTGAAGTTATGGCATTAACAGTTTGCAGGAAGCCCAGCAGGTAATTAAAAAAAACCGTAATGCTTGATCTAAATTATCTTATTTTCACTTCAGTGGTAAATAATAATGTGTATCAGTTTGAAATGGTGCATGTAAGTGCTTTTTTGGTTTTGTTGTTGGGTTTTTTTTTTCTCTAAAGCACTAATCATTATATCACCTACATTGTGAATGACTTGTTTTTTTAATGGTCTCTATTTTCATAGAATAACAATGTTTTGAAGAGATTATATCTGTAAATATTCAAAGAATGTATTCCTTTATTTAAAGTATTAGTAAAAAATAATTTTAAAAATCCATATTGAGAATTTTAAGACTTAAAGGCATATTGCTTTATTTTTTCTTCAAAGGGTGCTTTGAGAGTAGATGTCTTTAAATAACAGAAATAACAGAAAGTCTGGTAACATGCATAGACCATTCTTGAACATATGTGTGGTGGAAATGTGCTTTTACCAGGATTGTTTTACCATGTGTTATTTTAAAATTAAGTCATAAAGTGTTTTAATATTGTTAATCTTTGAAGAAAGGGCATTTTTCTTTATACACTTTGAAAATGTGTGGTTACCAGGAACGAGCGTACTGTATCTCTCAACTGAGTTAATCCAAAAACCTTTTTGAGAGCCTAACTACCTTAAGCACTGTACTGTCCATTATGTTGGAATAATTCTGTCCTTCATACTAGCTAGAGCACTGCCTACCAACTCACATCACTACCATCAGATAAATGCTTGGAATTAATTGCAGTCTTACTACACTTTAGGGTTTTTTGCATTTTGTGATGCTGTCAACCTTCAAAACCAGAGTAGAAATTGTTCTAAAATATGAAATGCTGATCTTTTGTGATGTCTGTTTTTATTCGTATTAATCAGAATTTGAGGAGTTTACATGTAGACATTGCCTCTGTAAAAGGTGTCAGATACATTCAGTATTGGCCATATAATTGTAACTGTATCTTGTCTTTTGTTTTTATTTATTGTTTTTTTTTAATGGTATTTCTGATGTCTTTCTGAACTCTTCCCAGATCCTTCCTGTTATTTCTAATGACATCATTCATTCCTTAGTTTAACTGCAAGCAATTAGCAGTTTTTATTATAGGTACTTTGAAACATCACACAACAAAAACACAAAATATTACAAATGTAATTACATGCATAATTATAGTAACACTATTGGCACCCTTTTTTTACCTGTGTATGTACATAAAACTGAGCAAAACCTTCCAAAACATTTAAAAAATACATTTCATTTTGTTTTTGAAAGAGGAACTGTACAAATACATTTTTGTCTAATTTCACTCACTTCAAACTTCATAATGAAGATCAGAATAGAATTGGAAATGAAAAGAATGGGCCAATGATGCCTGAAATTCTTTTTTCTGGAGTCATGCAATGAAAATGAAAGTCTTGATTAGTGTATACCATCATCTTAATATGAACTTTAGAAAGCTCCTGTAGTTTATGTAATTTATCTCCTCAGTAACTCATTACTGGTTTAATGTTTCACACAAGTTGGGCCTCTGCGGGTTGTGAGGGAAAACAAAGAAATTAATTACCCACAATGGTAACTTTCCCTTCAGTGAAAGCCTCTCAGCTCTGTTAGAACTTTAACACAAATTAGCCACCAAATAATGAAATAGCTGCACCACTGGCACATGAAGAGTCACTTTATTTATATATAAATCTGCCTTTTTTTTCCTAACGTTCCACAGAGTTTACTTGAATGTTTTTTATGTTGCTTCCATTTTATTTATAATTGTTTTATACTAAAATGTAATATTAAGTAGATTAGATGCAGTTTTAATGATTTTATATGGGGGGGGCGATTGTAAATGAGGGCAAAAGAAGCAGAATTTGAGAAGACTTCATTTCCAAGCCACGGTTTTCTATGACGAGTAACAATAGTGTTTACCCCACACCTTTGCCACTTCTAGAGCTCTCACAGGTAGATAGTTGTAAATCACGTTAAATGTAATAAAGGCATGAGTAAAGTCATGACTGCAGGTGTTTACACTCACATACGAATATTTTTTTAAGCTTTGCTACTAACCAACCTTTGTTTATCTCCAAATAACTGCTCAACACTCTTCTGCACTTTTTGTGTTTAAATGGCGAATCATCCTTTTTTTTCCTTAACGTGTGTAAGCACTTGTTAGCCTCAGTCTTGCTTTGTCACTAAATCAGTTCTTCACAGCTCTTTTATGTTTTCCTGAAGCAAGACTAGAGCCCTCACTGGAGAGCCATGTGGCAGAACTTCATTGAAAGGGGGTCCTGTAATTCATTTAGAAGCAAACGGTGTGCAGTCTATGTGATGCTATTCCCCCTAAATCTGCTGGACTGGTGCCTCTTTTGATAGTGTTTACTCTTACTCATGGGGCTAAGACAAAAATTTTAAAAAATATTTTTCTTTATAGAAGTTCTATCTCATATAGCTGCTTGAGGCATTGTCACCAAAGGGCTGCATACGTATAGCTACATGCATGCCTCTTTTAGGGTGCATATCAGGATTTTGTTTATCTTAAAAACTGCTTTACTGTGACTTCTTAACAATTATTCACTATTCTACTGCTTTATTTTTCAGACTCTTGCTGGCAATGAGATTGCACATAGTCAACCTAGCCTAAATTAGACTTGGTTTACACCTCAGGACTAACACATTGTTCTTATTTCAGATTAAGTTTGAAGCCAGAAGTATTACTATACTGATAATGCTTAATATGTGCTTACCCCCCACACACACGCACACAAAGGGTAGAGAGGGTCTCATTGTATAAAATGGTGCATTCTAATTTTTATGTTTGAATTCTGTCATGGCCAGTCAGTATTCCATAAACCACAGATGTATATTCTTGAAAAAGGAAGAAATTAACATATTTATATACATATCATGTACTGCTTATGCTTCAGAGAGTGTATTATGGACTGTCTGTTGCTTATTTTTAAAGAAAGTCTTAAGATGAGTGTAACTCCTGTATAATTTGAGATGTACAACAACATAAACAATTTTTTTAGAAAAAGAAAAACATGTAATTTTAAAGGGATCCTGTTCTCAATCTTGCAAATAGACTCATTTCCACGTGAACTTTACTTTTAAATTTGTTGGTTTTGTGAAATGTTGATTGTAATTGTTGACTATCCATCATGACATAAAATGAAGTATACACTCTGAATATTTGAAAAACTGTTACGGCTTGGCTAGAATGATAATTCATCTTCAAAACACTACAGTAGTGATACCTCCCTAAGATTTCAGCTGGGGGGTTTGTAATTGTATTAATTGATGTTGCTGTTTAGAATTAAAACACCAATTATTTTCATTTTGTTGTTCAGCCTATGTTATTGCATAGTGTAAAAGAATGATGCTTGTCTAATCCTGTATATAGTTAGCAAAAACAATTGTCATTAGTTGTAGTGTATTTAGACTGCCTGTAATATTTAGCTTCTGAATGTGTGTGACTGTAGGAACGTATAATTTTTTGTACATTATATTGACTGAGATGTCCTTTTTTTATTTGAAATATTTTGGAATTCAGATGTGTTTTGCTTCTGCCAGAATTCATTCTGAAAGGTTTTTAATGACATTCCACAGATTTATCAGTTTCAGACTTTGCTTGAGGTTTGACTTCAATAAAACTGTTCTGAATGTTACAGTCTGAGGCATGAGTCTTGTCTTTCAGTTCCAGTGCCTTTGTGGGATCCCTATCTTATATAATATGTAATCTAATATGTAGTTTATTCATTCTCACCACTTAGTTTATTCCAAAGAAGAAAATGACACATTAAAAGTTGTGAAATGTTGCATAATCTTTTGAGTGTCCATACTTTATTTTTTGTATTCTATAACCTTACATTCTACTCTAGCAGAAATGCTTAATGAATTTGTTTTTCAGATCAGTATTATAATTAGATGTATTGCAGTTTTTTTGCAGGTAAGTCTTGTTTTCTGCAAAATCATAAAGAATGATTTAGTATTATTTTGAATATACTGTAATAAGTTATTTGTATAGACTTGTATATTAGATATTGTATGGTATACCTGAATACAGGGTATATGGCAAACCATTTCCAATGCATTCCATTCCTTGAGATGTAAAGAAATTTAGCTTGCATGAGATGATTTATAAAAACGTAACTGAGTGCTCTCTGGCCGTACTATCTTGAATGTGCCCAATATCATCTAGTCCTGGAAGTTAAAATAGGCTTAAGACTGATTACTACTGAGACGGATGACTACCTGGGGATAATAATATCTTACCGATTGTACTCAAGAAAATAAGAGATGTAGAGCAGAAGTCGTTTACACAACTCTTTCAACAGGACTGAAGAATTACTAATGTAGTGTCCATAAAAAGGTTTTGAAAAGTATAGACCAATAAGTCTACTACATATAAGGTAATGGAAACTATTATAAGGTCTACACTAGGGGATCACCTAACTAGAGGGACATCATACCCTAGTGAGTCGGCATGGATTTAGAAAAGGTAGGTCTTGCCTAACAAACTTGTTAAGAGGTTTTCAAACACAGCACTGGGATTGTATACAGAATGGGTATATGATATGGCGCAGTATATTATGATTTTTAGAAGGGTTTTGATAAAGTTCTCAAATTTTCAGAAATAAAAATTCTCAAATTGCAGGCAGTAGGCATTCAGGAAAATTTGAGTGTGTGCTAAGAACTGGTTGTTATAGAAGGCAATGTGTACAAATAAGGGGTGAATCCTGAAACTGGGGTGATGTAATTAGTGGAGCAGGGATCTCTAGTAGGTCCACTGCTCTTATATACAGTATTTTTTTCATTACTTGCACTGTGAAAAAGCACCTTGTCTGATTCACTGATTTTATGGAGAAAGCACAATGCTCAGACAATTAAAAAGAGCTGTCACATATACATTGTAAAGTATATAAGCGATGGCCTTACAAACTGATACGAACAGTCCTTTTGTATTTTGTGTGACAGAAACTATACATATTATAGTTCACTTAACAAAAGAATGCAGAACTCTTGTCAGTTTTGCATGCTAAATTCTACCTCTGTAGCCTGGAGAACTTGGTATTTCAGATTGAAGTAACCAGGTCAATGCTAAGAAGCTTTACTATACTAATAGATTTTTTAAAAATAACATAGTAAGTTATGGTTGGAATAATGATTAGCATTGCTGCCTCAAAGACCTGATGCTTTCTGCGTGGAGTATGTTCTCTCTGTGTTGGGGTGTGTTATCTCCCCCAGTTCAAAGACTTACTACTCTTGATCTTAGCCAGAAGGCTGAGAAGTTCACAGACGTACAGTACAGTACGTGTTGGCTTAATGTCCGTCTGCCCTGTGACGGACGAACAGGATGTACCCTGCCTTGCGCCTGTCGTTTGTTGGGATAGGCTCCAGCTCCTCCGTGACCATGAATTGGAAGAAGAATTTGGTAGAAAACTTATGAATATTAAAATTTTAAATCTTGTAAGTTAGGTTGACGTGGGCTAAGAAAGTGTGAGAATCGCGCCTGTTATAAATTCTGGATAATGCCAGGATTTCTCCACAAAATTCTGTAAAATATGTAAAGAAAATTCTTTTTAGAATTTTGAAATGCTGGAAACTGGAAATGAGAAGAAATATTACCTCATTGGTAAGGAGGAGCATGTTAAGTGATAAAAGATATGACCTGTGCAAAAAAAACATGTAGCAAACAATTTTAATAAATGTCTTTTTTACTGCTTGGCTTAATTAATATACCCGAATGAATATCACACAGTGATAATGTTATCTCTTCAGTGTCCTATAGATGTCGCCGTGCAAAATGATGCACTTTTTTGTCTTCCTGTAAGATCTATTCCGAATACCTCGATTTTTGTTGAACTGCGGTCAGACGTTTCCCATTCAGAGCTTTGCCGCTGAGCAGATGCCACGTCTTGCGCGAGTCATAGGTCAGCGCTTCTTCCGACGGCCGACCGAAACGATTATAGAGGCGAAAACAAAACAGAAGGTATGTGCACAATTTTAATAAAAACGCTGTTTAATCAGAGTCGACTTGTACAAAGCTAAGGACAAGGAGGTTGTGGTCGGGAGCCCGGAAATTACGTTATTTGAGAAATGTTGGTGCATTATGTCTGCTGCTCCAGGACAAGACAGAAAGGGATGCTTCTCGTCTTGTGTTGGTTCTGAGTAACTATCTATCGGTCTGTCCACAGCGTGTTAGGGTGTAGCAGTCGTGCCGTGTTTTAAAAGATTAACTGATAACATCTAGCAGTGAAACGCTGCAGTCGTCATGTAGTTGAAATCGTGAAACAACAACTCAGTTATTGCAGATGTCCCTCCCGGCCGCTGAAGGCGAAGTACTGTAGGGATGGCAAGCTAAAATAGGGCGCACTGTGTCCATCCTGCTTTCCAAACCACAGGTGTGCTGTGCGCTTCGGCTTTCTCAATTAGGTGTTTAGATTATTTTGATGAAACTGAATCGACAGGCCCCAGTGGATGAACATTAACAAACTCCACATTAGAGATATCTGTGTAGTTGTTACATTATTTTTCTTCGCCAGAATGTTAAATGCTCTATCCTAAAACGTTTGTTTAAAATTGTCTATTTTTGTATCCAAATGCATGTTGTATACAGTACTACTGTACACCCTGTAGTAACTAGTTCTTGGTCAACTACGTGATAGTTACAGTATGTTAGGTGCACT
Source organism: Lepisosteus platostomus (assembly GCF_059453375.1). Classification (NCBI taxonomy): domain Eukaryota; kingdom Metazoa; phylum Chordata; class Actinopteri; order Semionotiformes; family Lepisosteidae; genus Lepisosteus; species Lepisosteus platostomus. Next base: position 7,244,001 of record NC_142613.1, read on the forward strand.
TCCGTGTAAGGGAAGAAGAGATTTTGTTGGTGGCTGACAATTTGCGACATGGTGTGTGCTTTTATTAGAGTTGGACGCATCCACTTTATTCTCACCATAAGGGCAAGCGTAGTTGGAATTGTGTGTGTGACTCTGAAAAACTCTGAATCTGTATCCTTGCCTGTATTCAATTAAGTTCAATGACTTGCTTTCTGCATGTGCTATTGTAGTGGTCTACAATCGGCTGAAGACCATACTGAAGGCTGTTGGTGATCAGTGCTGGCAGTGACACTAAACTTACAATGATTTACACTCATCCTAGGCAGACACCTAGTTCAAAGACTGAAACAGAACAAATGTATGACTTAGTGAAAGTGGGCTGGGGAAAGATTCTGCTTGTGTTTCACAATGTCTTTTGTGCAGATTTTGGAATTGTGAAAATGTGCACGGATGTCTTTAAAACCTTAGTATTAGGGTATGCTTTTTTAACACATTTTATGGGTTGTGGGAGCATTTAGTTACACTTAGTGTAGTTATTTTGTCTTTGTCTTTTTCTCTGTATACAGGATACAAATGGATTTGCTTAAATAGATTTTCTGGATGACCCAAAAACCCACTTAAAAGATGAGGAAACAATTTGCACATGGCTTCATCTCTGAAGCTGCCATTCGACTGCTTCTCCTTATAGTTTTTCTGTAAGTACTGATCTTATATTGCATATTCAAACCTAATGCGTGCGTCTTAAATGTGAGGGAGTAGGGTTAGAAATATCTAACGCAATGCCTATGCGGATTTAGAACAGTGTCTAGGAGGGGAAAGGTGTGTATCTCTGTGTGCATGTGTTGAAAGCAACTAACTGAGATTATAAAGCCCTGTCTTTTGAATGATCTCTTTCTTTTAATGGGCTGGCCGTGGGCAGCAGTGTGGAGAAGTGGTAAAGGTTCTGGACTTGTATCAGGAAGGTTGTGTGTTCAGTTCCTGGGGGGGTTATTTTAACCAAATTGCTACATTAAATGGACCGGCTGTATGCAAATTTGGTGCAGTGTCTGTAATGTATGCAAATGGCTGCACATTGGATAAAGCATCAGCCACTGCAAATAGTAATAATAATCCAGAGAGGTTACTGGCCAATGTCTATAGAGGCCTCTTAATTCTCTTGTTAATTTAGCTAATATTCTTACATGAATGTTGGTTGGCAATTGATTACCTGCCATAGTGATTATACATAGCCTGTTCAATCAAAAATACTGCTTGTTGAAACTGAAAGAATAGTGTGCCAAGGAGAGCTTGTTTGTTAAGTAATTAGAAAAAATGGGTTGGAAATACACAACAGTCAAATTGGTGCACAGGTACAGCAAGAAGATTTGATTCTGATAGTTTAGGAGTGAACGGGTTATGTAAATTTGGATTGTAGAGGCATGTAATTGTAAACCAGAAATGAACTTTGGCCTTCGGTTATGCAAATAGCATTACTGAAGGCCACAGTTCATTTATGGTTTACATTCTCAAGCTGAAGTTCACAGTGTGTCCTCAGTTACACGAGTCATTGATTGCCTTGCTGTCTGCATTGTTTGTCTTCAGCATTACAGAGCAACTACCTCCATTCAATAGGGAAATTCAGCCTGAAGAGCTCTGGCTGTATAAGTACCATCATGTGGAGATGGACCATGTTCCCACCTTTCTCATGTTTGTAAGTAGCGCATTCGAAACCCTATGGGTGTGATTACCTTTCAGTGGTTGTCCCCTTGTGTTAATGCAAGTTTCCCTTTTTATACCTTCTTCTGTCTTGCAGACCATTGCCTGTATCACCCCACTGATAGTCATATTATTATTCAGCTGTTCTAAGAAGACCGAAAAGGGAGACATCAGGGAAGCGTCTTTAGGTATCGGTTCTTCTACGTCTCACACTTAGTGTACTTCTACATTACAGCTGTACGTGAGAAGAGACTCCCAAGGGTTGCAATTATTAAAAAACAATGCCTTGTGTGCATGAGGTAAGCCCTGCCATAGCGAATCAGTCACAATTCAGAAGTTTGTTTTACTGCCGAAGCATGGTGATGTGACCACTGAGCCCCAGAACCAATGTCTGTGTGAGTCTCTGGAAATCTGAATCTGTGCTTCCAGAGGTGAAGGAGTTGGGGGATAAACTCCAGGGTCACCCCATGGTACCCGACGATAGGTCGAGAAAGTGTAAATAGATTGTATGCCGTGTTAAGATGATGCGTCGTCAGTAGCTTTTTCTGATTCAGCACTATGCATTGAGTCTACAAGAGTACTGAAATGAGATTTGACCTAAGCCTATTTGCCATTAATACTTTGCCACTGGCTGCACTGCCTCTTGAGAGTACAGATATAATTCCTGCAGGTTGATCTCTGCCCTGTGAAGTTTATGAGCTTGGTAAGACCTGCTCATTTGGAATCAGAGCGGAGCTGGTAGCTGGCTCAGCTACCAGATCTGACAAACTCAAGCAGCATTGATCTTGTGTGATGTTGGAGGTAACTGCAGCTGTTCCTCTTTTCCTTCCTCTATAGCTGTGACCCTGGCTCTAGTGCTGAACGGAGTGTGCACCAACACAGTGAAATTAATTGTGGGAAGGTGAGTGCTTGTGCTGAGGTTTACTCTCTGTGCCCAAACTCTAGATTCTACAGGACAGCTTCCTGTGCAGAAGACACTAGTCTAGATTGTAGTAGTTCAGGTGGGTAGCTGCGTCAGCATGCATAGGCTGCAAAGGAACAAGTAATAGGTTTATTCCATGCTGAAAAAAAGAAGAAAGAGAACGCTTTCTAGTCTAGATTGTTTGTCTGTCTTCATGTATGTTAATAGGGCAGTAATAATGATGGACGACTGTATATAATAGTAATAAACTTTATTTTATATAGCAAGTAAGAGACAGAAAAACAGTAAGAAAAAAACACACTATAAGAGACAACAGAATTGCACAATTATAATAAGTAGTTTAAGTAGCAGGCGTAGGCTGCGAAGGATCAACTAAAGGTTTATTCCATGCTGAAAAGAGAAGAAAAGAGATTGGTGTGTGACTCGCTTGTGTGAAGAAGAAGAAGTCTCCGCAGCCAAAACGTTGTGTCTCTTTTCTTCTCTTTTCAGCATGGAATAAACCTATTACTTGTTCAGTTATAATAAGTGTATATAGTAGGAAAGCAAAGGGGGCAGACACTAATATCTGTAATATTCATTGTTGGAAAGGAGAGTGATTAAATAGAAGTGGGGAGGATACTGGGCATTGTGAAGGAGTGATTATTAAAGCCCAGATGAGTTAGATCAACCCCCTCGCATGTGTGCATATATGCCAGCATTCTGGAAGGTCTATTCTCATGTTTTTGATGAGAAACCTTTTTGTTTTATTCTTGCTTGCCCTTCAGACCGCGGCCGGACTTTTTCTACCGCTGCTTCCCAGACGGACAGATGAACCCAGAGATGCGCTGCAGTGGCGATGCTGAAACTGTGATGGAGGGCAGAAAAAGCTTCCCCAGTGGCCACTCTTCCTGTAAAGTCCCTCTCCCGCCACAGCGAGTAGTGTTGCAGACAGTGCGTCGTAGGGCCTTGCAGAGGAGTTAACTTGGACAAGCAATGGCAGTGCACACACCTGTAGTGTTTTTAATAGCAGGCGGCAGGATTATATTTACTAATAGGTATGCAAAAATGTAATGGCATAGCACACCGTCTTGACATACTCTGAGAAAAGAATAATTAGTATTGGAATAATTTAATTACAACATCTGAGCAGCGGATTGATATTGCAAATAAGATGTAGATCCGAAAATATACAATTCTCTTTTAAATTAGCCAGGAGGGTTAACAAATACTGGTAAACCTGGATAAAATGCATGTCCCCATTAAGACCAGATTCAGAAAGTGAAGTAATATTTCTGTCTAGACTACTTTTTATTTTCCTTTAATTAACAATATGGATTTGACAAAGTAAATATATTTCTTATAATTAGGAATTGAAGACACAATATCAGATATTATGCTAGATCAAAAAGCAATAACTCAATATTTAACTTAATAAGTCAAAAAATATTTATTTACTTGTAGAAGTCTGCCAAAATCATGCAGACTTTCATGGACCTTGAAAACGGTTGTCTTTTTACATGTTTTGATTGTGTTTGTTAATCTCATTGTGTCATCTCTGCAGTCCCAGACCAAATACATATTAAACCAGTTTGTCTTTTTGCCGACCGCTCCAATTCCATGCTCAAAAGTAAAAAAACAAAAACAAAGTGTAGAATTCTGTAGTGTAAAAGTGTAAAATATTCCCTGTCAGTGACTGCCCAGTTCTCTTCTTGTGTCCTCTGCCTCAATAGCAGGAAGCTTTCTACAGGAAGTGCTTTAAATGGGCAAGCATGATGTCCTCTGACTGAGCCTGAATTGGCCAGAGGTGCATGTACTGTATATGTTTCTGCGCTTTCCCACCCTTCTTTACTCACCAGAGGAAGATTCCACAGTCTAAATAACCTCTGCTTGTTCCTTTGCCAACCAAACTCTGGCACCCTCTTCTAACCTGTAAATAAAATATACCTTTGTCCATGGCAGGTGTGGTGGACATGTTCAGCACAGTGCATTTTGAGTGTTAAGTTTAATGTTTTAAATGCATAGGACAGGACATTCAGTTTAACCTGTGTCTGAATTGTTCATCTCACTGTGTTACTGTCAAGTCCTCTTACCCATACTTTCTCTTGCTTTCTAGTTGCCTTTTCTGGCCTGGGTTTCACTGCCTTCTATCTGGCAGGAAAGCTGCACTGTTTCAGCCCAGCAGGCCAGGGGAAAGCCTGGAGGCTGTGTGCCTTCCTGATGCCCCTGTTATTTGCAGTCATGATCGCCCTCTCCAGAACCTGTGACTATAAGCACCACTGGCAAGGTGAGCTTCTTCATTTGCAGCAGGCTGGTCCCAACCGTGTCTGCAAGTACACTTGACAGACTGCAAGCATCATTGTTAGTCTTATCATTACTAGTAAATATTCTCTCTTAGAAGTTCGAGTAGGTAGCTGCTTCAGCATGCGTAGGCTGCAAAGGAGCAAGAAAACGTTTATTCCATGCAGTAAAGAAAAGAAATGGGACACAACGGCTGACACCTGACACCTGAAGAAGGCTCCACAGCTGAAACTTTGTGTCTCATTTGTTTTCTTTTCTGCATGGAATACACTTTTACTTGTTCCTTAGCAATATTGTCTGAGCTTTTCAAAATCTAGCATTGCCAGTTTATCACCAGCAGGGTGAAGTGATTTGACATTAGTTTAGGACTTTTGTCCTTGAAGGACATGTATATTGTTATGCAGTTTGCCATCAGCTGAAAACAGAGATGAGGGCTTTTAATTAATTGTTACAAATTTGCATATTACACATATTAATGTTCTCATCAATTAAAAGAAGTCTCATTTAACATGCTCTTCTAGGTAACTCTGTGCCAATCTGACTTTTAGCACTCAAAAGTGATCATTTCAAGCTTAAATGTACCTTACGTAAGTAGCAAAAGGTCTTCAGCACTCAATTTGTTGCAGTATGAAGGAATCGTAGTGTTCAAGGTGAAGATGAGTTGATAGTTCTGATCTATCTCACAAACCAATCACAATTTATTTTTGTTCTGCTTGAATTCAATATATACATAGTATTAGGTTTCCGGCTTACCTTTTAGCATATCTTCAAAAGGTATTATAATACAATATTCTGTTGCTTTCAAAGATTTATTTGTAGCAAAAAAGCAAAACAAATAGGAATGGTACTTCATCTTACTGTGAAATCCATCATGTGTTCACAGCAGTTGCCATTGGATCAAGCAAGGTACAGTACTTTACCCCAGCTGCTCCAGTCAGCAAAACAGTAGATACCACCTTCAAACAAGGATGCTCTCAGAGAGCACTGCAATCAGTTTACAGGGGTTTCCAACCCTAGTCCTGGAAACCCATGTGTTATATGTCACCATTTTCTAAAGAATGGCAACACCTGTTTAGTTATTGATGACAAGCAATCAGTTCAGTGAAAACAGCTCTGGTCCTTGAAGGTTGAAGAGAGTCGATTGTGGTCGTAAATGATCTCTTAAGTGCTTGCTTAATCTTCATAGTGTACTTTCATTTTAATTATTGCTGCATGAAGGTGGTTCATTTACAGTATCTCCCCTGTTTGAGTCTGCACCTCTTCATACAACTTAAGACTCTGTAAGAAGCATTCATAACCCTATAATGAATTAAAACCCTTTTTTCCCCAGATGTGCTGGTTGGGTCTTTGATAGGCTTGACGTTCTCCTACATGTGCTACAGACAACATTATCCTGCACTGTCAGACATTGAAAGCCACAGGCCCCTGCGGAACAGAGACACTGTATCAGCTGTGCAGGAGAAGAAGCAGACAAGCTCGAGCTTCATTCTGCCTTTATAGGGATCTGAACTGTCCTAAGAGATGCATTTTAAAACCATCCCAAGACCCCTCCATTTCCTTCACACCACATTCTCCTTATACCTCGCTGGATTCTAGTTGTGTAAGGTGGCTGTGTTCTCCAAATGCACACATCCAAGGTGATAGATTTGAAATTCCAGACACTGTGTGCAACAGCTGGAACAGTAATCTGGCATTTCGTTACAGTACCCTTGGTGATTTATTCCTAGATCCTTTATCAACCTGTATTGGCTGTTGAGTATTTTGTCTTCTATAGACCTGAGTAAATATGCATGAATGACAGTCATGGATTACTCTACAAGTGTTTTTGATTATTCTGGTAATGCCGGCAAAAGTGACAACATAAAAAACTGGAGGCATTTCATGTTCTTCTGTACTGTAAAAATACAGTAAGAAAATATCTTTACTCTTTGCATTTTAACAGAGAATGTGGACAATGTCCTCTAAAATGTCTCTCAGATGATGCTGGTAATCATAAAAGCAGGGAGCCTTGACCACAAACTCTGCCTGCAGTTCCTCCAACTTCCTTGTAGCTTTGATATTGTGAGCAAACAGACTTGATTTTTAGACTGTTAAAAGTGACATCTTATTATATAATTTAGAAATCTTATTGGACCATTTATTCTGCTGCTTAAATTGTAGGTTTTAGGTAAATGTAACAGACTTAACTATTGTACACCATGACTACAATACCATGAGTGGTGCCGTGTCTATGATTAGTTATGAACATCAGGAGAGCACAGGAGTGGAATAGGTATAAATGTATTTTTTTGTGCCCAACATGATGGCTAATGTAATGTAAGGCCTTGAATCGCATATCTTACTTTCTGCATAGTGAAAAAAGTTTAGCAAAGACAAAGTGTTCCCATGCTTTATACACATCCTGTAGCTGAAAAGTAGTCAACGGTGTATGCAGTATCTTCTAGCATGTTAATGTTTGTTTATTATCACCAGACAAACCTGACAAACCTGCTTTCATTGTGGTCTTTACAAAGCGCGTGCATAAATGTTGTACATATCGTCTTTGTCTTTAGCTTGTATTTCCAGCTGAGCTTTTTATTTTGTATAATTTTCCCCTTTATTGAACTAATAACGTGATAAATATTAATGGTTTGTCTTAAGGTCTGGGGAATAGTGACATATACTTAAGATACCTCGCTATCCAATCTCTTTTACTACAGCTCACAAGAAAATACTTTTTTATATCTATGCAGTAAATGTTTTGGTATTTTGTATAAATGGATTTTTTAGTGACTACAGGACTCTTTAAGTGGTATTTAGGTTTTGATATTTTCTGGATAATACAGGGTAGCTTACAGTGAAGAGAGACCCGTGTTCTGAAGGGAGTGAACTGTAGCTGTCAGGGACTGAGCTTATCAGTGTCGGGTTCAAGACTCAGTGTGTTTAGAAGGCTGAAGCTTTCTAGGCGGTCTTTCAGTGTTGAGGACTGTTGCTGCATGAATTCTGACTTGTTAATTGGTCTCCTATATTTTACATAAAAACAAAACTTGCGTTCTTGTAGGATTACACAGTCCATCACATGCCTTGAAGCCAAAGAGACCATGAATATCTGTCAAATTGTGCTGTTTTGTCTTGCACTGCATTTTTGTAAAAATGAGGGCAAGATAAAGTAAATAAACAAAAAGGCACCAGTATAATTTTTATGCTTGTCAGGAGTCTGCTTTCCTGCAGCAACCTTCAGAACTGAAACTACCTATTTTTCTGGATGAAAACAGCTTATAAGAATAATACCTTCACTTGTTTTCTTAGGTTGATGCTGAGTTTCTGTGCAATGCTCATGGTCCTATTCATACCTCTTATCTCTTTCTCTAAACCGAATGTGCTTGTCCATTGTAAAATTGGGAGATTGCAATCCATAGCATCTTATATTGGTTTCCTTTGCAAACATTGCTGAGTGATCTTAAAGAGTATTCCCCCAGTTAAGATGCTTAGAAGTGTTCTGCTCTTTGACCAGATCTTCCAGATTTGAGCAAGTTCCAGGGTCTGGTCTATGTATGTGGCTATTGTAATTCAGTGAGTAAGAGATGATGGATTAGAAGTTGTGCAATACTGGGTAATTCCCTTTGCTAATGCACAGCACTGTGTGTGGGTGCAAACTGTTGAGATTGTGAGATAGCTAATTTGGTTGCTTTCACCTCCAGCTTTATCAGACAAGCAGAGATTGTAATCATAGTGGTGGTACAATGAAACTCCTCATTTAGACATTCCATCTCAACATTCCTTCATCAATCATGTTTTTCATTATTGTTGACCTCTGACCTCTTTTGTGTATAGTGGCCACTTCTCCACTTTGGGGTCAACAAGAATCTGACTCTTCCTCACACAACAAACCACAGCCTGACCATTGGGACAGTCTTAAAAGCGACATTAAGTGAGCCCGAGATGCCCAAACACTTATGGCAGATTTTTAAGTTAACTTATGTCTTGGGAAATATTAAATCTTGTGTACTGTACGTTATATGTATCCACTATGAAAGCATGACACATTTATATACCTCATTTGTTTCAATGTCCCGTGCCTAACCAAAAAATGAAAAGGCCTGGAAACCCACACTCATGCAGTCCAAATCATTTGGTTCAGTTAATTCCTAAGACCTCACTGGGATTAGAGCAAAAACCTTGGAGACTGTCAGGAAATGGATGACATCGCTCTTTCAGACCATTTCACTTTGTTTTATGTCTCCATAATAGCCAAAACACAGAGATCATTGCTAGATCTGTTGCCAGCACTGGAAAATGACTCACAAAATGATCTAAATTAATAATCTAAATAAAGATTCACACCATATATCCTTATATGCAAGGACTCCAGTTAATAAGACTCATTTTACTGCACTACAAAAACATTGAAACATGTTGTTGTCTGTTAATTATATAGCATCATTCTGTTTTGTTGGTTTATATATTGGTTGTCTTAAGGTGGAAAGTAATTCCAGAAATTATTTAATTTTTAAAAAATGCTGCCTTCAATGTCCTTTATACAATTTTTTGTCAGTTTTGATGTTTACTGTGATGTGTTTATATTAAATCAAATGATTGGTTTTCCTGCTTGATTGTCTTGTTTCGCTATCTAGACAATGAATTGAGTAATTAATTAACCCTGGCACATTACCGAGGCAGACACTCTTACTGAACTGACCTGCTTGGTGGTGAATTAAAGTGCTGAAATGCGATGTGATGCACTTGTCTTCCCTCAAAATAGTCCAATATGTCTATTTTCCCTCTAGCAGTGATATACTTGCTCAGAGAGCTGCCGTGTCCTCTTGTGTTCACAGCAACCTGACCAGTTAATGACTTTATTTGACTTTATTGAATCAATTGTTCACTTAATTGGCATGTATTTGATTGTACTCATTGAGGGCTTGTAAGTTGCCAATAAAAGCTGGAGGACTGCAGATCTTCAGGACCAGGAGTGAATGTCTGCTCTGTAGCAGTGATTTCCAGCTCCACCCCCAAGGGTTTAGGGTACAACGGGTTTTCTATGTTTCCTTACGTGACATTTCACTAGGGAGAACTGGTAAATGGAATCAGTGTTCAACTTGGCCAATATATCTCATCTCCTCAACCTTCACCTGTTGGAATTGGGAAGCCTGCTCTATAAGATAAAGCATCTAGATTAAGCTGGATAATGAATGGTTGAAATGGAATACAGTATTACTGTCCTTTTTATATATCAGGGCACAGACCATTCCCCACTGTTATGAAAATATTCCATCCAGATAAAGTGTACTGTTTGCTGGACATGAGTTTCATATGAGCCAGTAATAGGTTTATTCCATGCTGAAAAGAGAAGAAAGAAAACGGAACGTTTCGGCTGTGGAGCCTTCTTCAGGTGTGAGTTTCATATGTCCATGTATTAATTCCAAAGTGACTTTTTAGCTTGTGTTGTGAATGTGCTTGTAAAACCTTTTTGTTTTGAGTCTGGGTTCTGGGATTTCAATTTGTTTTTTATGTAAATAAAAGTGAACTGTGCTTAATTCTTTGAAACAGTGTCCTCTTTTGAAGCTCATACTTTGCTTCACACTTTTATTTTGTATTATTAGTGTGGTGTCAAATCCCTGGAACATTGATCCTGTGTTGTACAGTACTGACTCTGATTATGGGAGTGTGCGGGTGTTTTAGAGATTGTGGCTAAAGATGTTATTTCACATCAGTTGTACAGCTCTCGGCCCAGAGGGTCAGTCTTCATTCCATCAATGCCATTTTCACAGTTGTTCATCAGTTTTGATATTTTTTGTGATGCTTTTTTATATTAAGTCAAATGATAGGTTTTTCCTTGGTTTGATTGTCCTGTTTCACCATCTAAGCAATGAAGTGAATGTTTAAGCTCCTAATTATTCAGTTCATTGTCTAGATCTCTGGTGTTTGAACTGAATAATTTGGCTCTTAATGACCGAAATTAGCTGGTTATTGGATAACAGGTTCAAGTTTTGAGACAAGTTCTCAGGTTCTTTAGGTAATACTACTGTAAACAGACTTAGCAAACCTGCAGACATGCTGGCTTTCCAGACAGGGCATATAATATTTGTTCATCCATACAACAGGGATGGGCAGTCCTGTTCCTTAAAGTCCAGTGTTTCTCCGGGTTTTCATTCCAACTCGACTCTCATTGCCTTAATACGACCTGTTTTAACGGCTTCTCCAAGCCTTTCAGGGGCAGGTGCTAGAAATAGACTGGGAAAACCTGCAGATGTTTCACCCTCCTGGGATTAGGATTGCCAACATTTGATGTAAAGTATAGCCTTTTTATTTTTTTGTAATGCTAGTGTGGGACATATTTGAGTTAACATGTTCAGTGTTCTGTGTGTGGTAATTTGTTTGGTGTGAGTGAAGTTTTATTTAATCTGTGTCCCAGGAAAAAGGGTGGTGTGGACGGTTGAGGAGAGAATGCAGGCTCAAGCTGTGTCTGCTCTTCTTTTTCTTCTTTTTGCTTGGTCAGCTAGTTTTGTTTTTATCAGTAAAGTTTGATAATCGGCCAGTGAAAGCCCTGTTTTCCTTCTCATGAATGCCTAAAACCCTAAACCGAACCTAGGATTTTACACTAGTGAAGATATAACAGCTGTTTCTTTCTCTCTACATTTAACATATTTTCCATTGCTGTAATTTTGTATCCACAGCAGAGAGTGTCTCAGTCAATTTGAGTCTTGTGGTTAAACAATCCCTTGCATTTCTATAGTGTTGTCGATAAAAGATTCCAAAGGATCACAAAGCCCTTTTCATACAGACAGGACTCATTTTATCCACAACTTAAGCACATGGCCTACCTAGGTGATATGTGGTAGCTTGAGTGTACAAGCAGCATCACTGCATAGCAGATGATGTAAAGTGGAATAATTGTTTCACCTGTTTGAATTAATGGGGAATTTTACGGGAGCCAGATTGTGCATGTCCAGAATTTAGCCAGGACACTGGGATTGACAACTGTATTCATGGAAATGTTATGGGACCTTTAGTGTCAAGGTAATCTTGGTTTAACTGCTCTGACAGAGGACAGCGCCTCATACAACACAGTAACCCACTGTCACCATACTGGAGCATTCAAATTCTGCTCTAGAGAGAATAGTACTGCTTTATCAGCACCGTTTACAGCTGAAACCTGGTTTTCTTTAGAAGTCTTCCATTCCAGTAAAGGCCAGGCCATGTATCCTCCCTGGACATTCAGCAGAAATTCATACGCAGGAAGCAAAGGACAACGACTTTTTTTGTACATGGAATGAATTACAAAGAAAATCAAAGTACAAAACAGGAAAATCAACCTCAGCAGAAGGGGATTACTGTCCTATATCCAAAAAGTAACGTAGTCTCATAAATAATTAAATATAATTAACATTTTCTTGACAAAAGGGTATTTCAATTCAAAAAGATTTTACTGAATAGGATGTATTTTCAGGTCCTAACATGTTTATCTGTTTTCGCACTCAGCTTTGCTTTTTAGAGTGGAACATGTTGAATCTTTATCTAGCATAATTTAAAACGGGGCCTGCATGTATTGTCTTCAGAAAAGCCTGAAATACCTCTCTTGCATAAAAAAATCAACCTTGTAGAAAACTAGAATTGATAGTAAACACTCCTATTATATTCTCTATCGTCCCTCAATCTAACAATAATCCATACACTTATTCTTGTATTTGTATCGGATTAATCATCGGCGGTGAGCTCATCCTGTTTTCATTTCAGCTTTCATAAAGCTCAGCTGATTACGACGTGTTTATTTTCTCCTTTGGCGACCTTTAATCTCCTCACGGATGACGTCATCTTTCGTTGTCAGGAGCAGTCGCATCCAGCGTCGCCCTGCAATGGAAGAAATACGGGAGCTGAGTTGTGTGAGCATCGTCACAAGACTTTTTGTTACCCCCGAGAAGATATTAAAATGTCCACGGGACCCAGGCTTCCACATTACCTCGAAATAAATTCTAGTCACCCAAATCGTGCGTCCTTTTACGAGCTACACGGAGTCGAAGATAGCAAATCAGACCTGTCAATACCGTCAGGTTAGTTGATATGAGAACTTGGGGGTATCCTCTGTCTTCTTTCGTCAGATATACTGTTTCCCAATAAAGTGTCTGGGGTTGCGTATTTTAGTAGTAGTTTTGGTTAGCTGCAGTATTTTAGTCCTGATTTCTTAAGTATAATATAAGCCGCTGATGAAAGGCCCGGTGTGCATCCAACATTTACTGAATGTTAGAGTAACTGTTTTAGATGTTATGGTACATTTTCATAATCATGTAACCGGGTTTACCAATGCATTTCAATTTTAGTGTTACTGTAAATAAATTAAGTCTGTTGGTGTTCTCTTCGAATTTCTTCCAAGTTGTGAAAGGAACTTGAATGTCTCCCCACGGTAATTCGATCTCTGATCTCTGGTTCAGGGATGATTAATGAATTGGCTCACGTTTGTTACCCAAAGCGCGTTTACGCTCATGGAGTCAGGACAACAGGGTCGTCTTGTGTGAGTCAGAAAAACCTTCTGGGCTTGGAGAGAAATATTTCGGCATGGCGTGACCTGACTGTAGTTTGAGTGCTGGGTTTGTAGCTGGACAGACTCGGCTTGTGTGGAGTCTGTGTGCGAGGGTGTTCTGTGGCAGTTCCGGTTGCCTTTCACCTACCAAAGGCTGGGTTGATCGGTGTCATCAGTCATGACAGGTGGTGACATCATGCGCTGGACTTGCCTGTCTGACACCCTGTGTTTCCAGACTGTCATAATGCTTAGACCCATACCAGGAATAAGTAGCTTTCTGATGATGGGTGAATATGGCACAATGATCTGACCAACCCCAGGGGATACACAAAGCAGATGGAAAGGGTTTTGTTGGAAGACAAACACATTTTGCTTTCTAAATCAGGATGGAGCAACTGCAATGTTGCAGAGTCCACTTGTTTTCATTGCATCAGTGATCCTAGTGACTTCGTTGAAGTAATCATTTGGATAGAAGTCAGATTGCCTTTTTTCTGAGGTCTTAGTGCCTTGTTGAAAACTACCTGTAAAACATTTCGGATTCTAGCCCTGGAATTGTCCAGTGTCTTTAAATGGCAGATGCAAAGCAAAAAAGCTGCTGAGAAGAAAAATAAACTGAAAATGAAGTACCATACAGCCATACTTTGTTGGAAACAATTGATTGATTAATGTCCAATAAATTATAGTTCATTGAAGGTATACTAATAGCTATTCAGTCATCCTGTTCAGTTCTGAAACAGTACTTGTACAGTGAAGAGATATTTCACTTTCTTTATTGTGATGGTAAACTGGCATCATTTAAAGAGAAATGTGATACACTTGTGTGAAATCTAAGCAGATACGGTATTTGGTTTGAATATGAATGAGTGCATCTTACAGTCCTTACAATCAACAATTAACGGTTGCTGAAATCTTGCTGTTTATTTCTCCCCAGGTGAGTCAGCTCTTGGTGTAAGAGCTTGGCACTGAGAGTCCAGCCTGTATTGTTGGACGCAGCCAGAAGTCTCTGCTAGGAGAAGTCACAGCCAAAGGTCGGGGGTGGCCAAGCCCACAATCCGATTACACAATGTTCCAGAGCCCTGAGCCTGCTGACAGGCCTCCCCTGTCTGCAGTCCTGGAGCCATCTCAGAGGATCAGTGTCCTCGCTGAGGAAGGCTCTAATCCCCCCAGGCAGTCTCATCCAACCACACAGAGGCATCGGCCGGATACTTCTTCCAGCACAGGGACCGAGCAGGTGAGCCGTGATTTCAGAATGTGTGGGCCTGTCACTTTAAATCACAGCTTCCAGCATTGAAGCTACACGTTGTCTTAAAGTGAATGTTGTAACACCTTTGAAAACCAACCTTAGGTAATTTAGGACAGATTGCATTTGTTCTTTTTACTTTCTTTAATGGTTTGCAAAAAAACAGGTTCCCATTGTGTTTTTTTAGAAGCAGTGAGTAGCTGGTTATAATCTTGCGACACAATGCCACTTGTTTTATGAGATTTATCTCAATGGACATTTTGTTCCCAAGTTATAAAATTCTCCCACATCCCCGGCTGGAAAGGTAATTTACCTGCTGACTGTGCTGTACATGATGTATAAAGATGTTCATACTGTATAGATGTATATGTGAGTCAGTTGCAGAGGAATTTAAGTTTAAGTTTTTTTATCTAACTCTTGTCACAAGAAAATAAAAATACAATGCACTTTAGTTATATGTGTAATGAAATTGAAAATTGTGTTTTGTCAGTGTTATAATGTGTGCAGTTTTATTTAATGGAATGAAAGTTGGTATTTAGCATTTGAGCCTTAATTTGACCTTGACTCACCAGGATGTCTTTAGGTTTTCATGTAGGGGTAACCCCTGGGTGGTGCTAGCAAGCCAGGAGATTCTTCATTCAGACACACTGCTCCTCAAAACAGTACAGTCTGCATTATAACAGAAGTCAAATTAAAGTTTTCCTGCCTTCCCACTCGAATTATATATAAAATATGTATTAGCACTGTGTTATTTTAATCAAGGGTTGCACCTTGGTTAGTATTGCTGCTTTGAAGCTCTGAGGCCCCCAGTTCAATTCTTAAGGTGCTGTCTGCATTGTGCATTTTTGTGATTGTGTCCGTGTGTCTGCCTTGCGATGGACTGGCACCCTGTTCCAGGGTGTACCCTGCCTTGCGCTGGGATGGGCTCGGTTGTTTGGATACAGTAGTTAGAAAATGGGTGGATAGTTCAATCAAGGGAACAGAAGACACAGATCATCTTTGGCAGCATACAAAGTCATGCTGTTACAATTGTAAACATTTATGGTACAGTACATACAGCACAGATGTTTAGCTATTATCAACGTGTTGTGCAGTGAACTGGAATCATGAAGGATATTTCTTGGTTTGCTTTCTGTGTTTGTCAAGGATTTTAAAACAATGATCAAGACATTCATTGTTTCAAATGTGCTGAGTAAATTGTCAGTGCTGGGCGAATAATGCCTTGCTTTGTAAAGCTATGGTTTTTCTGTTACAAGACGTGCCCCGGGATATTCTCAAGATCATTCTGAACTGCCTCTTCAAACTGCTGCAGTATTGTGTAGCTCAGAAGACTGTGGTGTCTTTTAAATTATTAAAACCTTTGCTGAAACTCTAGATTCAGTTTGTTATCAGATGGGAGCTTGACCGTACCCTGAGTACAAGGTATGTATTTTTCTCTGTGTGTTTTAACGTATGTTTGGGGTATAAGAACAATGTGCCTTTATCCTTTTTAATGCAGTACACAGAGTAAATGCTGATAAAGGTTTTGAAAATAATATTTTTCAGCTGTGCTTTTTTGTTTTAAAACTGACAAAAATCAGTGTAGGTTCTACCTGCCTTGTTGTACAAAGCTCGTTGTGATACATTTTAAATAAATGTGTAAAATTACAAATGTTGTTATTTTGAAAAGTTTATTTGTCTAGCTTTTCTTCCTATTGGCTGACTTCATTAAGAATCTCAAGAAACTGCAACACCAGTATTCATGACGTCAGGAAGTGTTTGACTCTCTATTTGAATATACTAATTACTCATTGTGAATGTACTTCCATATATAAAAAAACAAAATAAGATCCTCTTAAACTGGTTTGTGCACCAAGTTAAGTTTAGTGCGTACACGTGGTGTAAGATTTGCTTTGCCACCTTCAGAGCAAGTTCCTTGCTAAGCTGCACTAAAACATGTTCAGTACTAGACAACCTCTTGTGATTTGAGACGAGCCCAGTCCTCCAGCTATTTAGTTACTAAGTATTTCCTGACATCTCCCCATTGTTGGAAGCTGTTGATTCAAGATGGCTGCTGTGCTCTGGTGTTGGCTGAGGTGAATTGGCTCCTGCCTGCTATGGATTTGAAAAGAAGGAATACCTTCAACAGCAGTGTTTTGGTTGCTCTTCACACAGACCATGGCGGCTGCAGACCAGGCAGAAACCTCCCCGTCTTCTTCCGGTTCATTTGAAATCATTGACATCGATGCTGTGCAGTCACTCTATGAGCCAGTCCAGCCTCACTGGTTTTACTCCAAGCAAAAGGACTCCAAAGACACTTGGCTTCCGTTCAGCAGAGAGGATTCAAAGAAACTAGAAGAAGCGTACAGCCTGGGTAAGCAGCTGTTAGGAGTTTTGAGCAAAGATTTCTGACTGGGAAAGTTAGCATTATTAAGGAAACCAATTACTAACTAAATTATTAACTAAAGTGTGACCACTTGTGATCACCACCCTGAAGCTGTAGTGAGTCAGAATCCTACAGCTGAGCGTCTGCAACATTCAGGGCTTTGACTGTTACACACCGGTGCATGGGCTTTCATGCATTTGTACATTGTGTGATGCTTTACACACAATGCATTTGTGCCAAATGTTGAATATGTTAGTGGAATTTATCACTGTTAGCAAAAATGCTATGTATAAAGAGAAGGAGCAATTGTAGGTGTATGTCAGAGAAAGCAAATCTCATGAAATCTATGGCGCAGGTTCGAAAATACGTCTGTAGTGATGATTTTTTTATATTTGATTACTTTTTTTATTTTTTTCATTTAAAGCATTATTACGTCAAATGTACAAAGCTGCTTTTCCTCTTTTGGAAGGTAAAGTGGTCATTTTTGACACGTAGGCTTTTTGTTTTTAGTCATAAAGTAGGAGACACTGTTTTTAACCACCATTTCTTTTTGAAGTGTTTTTTTTTGGTGAGTGAGGTTTACTTGCTGCGGGGTTCCAAGTGCTGGGATTCCTCAGGAAATGGTTGCAGTTTGTGTGATTTGTGTTTTAACTCGAGTCGGTTCAGCCGGAGCGGCGAGGTTTTTTTCGTCCCCGCGCTTGCTCGCTCGCTTGCTCGCGGGTCTCCAGCTCTGCCGCTGACTCGCTGCCTGCTGTTGGTCCTCGGTCCAGGCGAGAAGACAGGGGACGCGGTGGTGGCCACGGAGGGCGGGCGGTACGACGTGCGCCTGGCCGACAGGATGCGCTTTGCGGTGTTTTGGGAGCAGGCCCCCTCCGAGGTCAGACGCTGCACCTGGTTCTACAAGAGCGACAAGGACAGCTGCTACGTCCCCTACCCTGAGGAATTCAGCGAACGCCTAGAGGTCAGCTCTTTTAAACTGGCCGTTTTTAATGACACTTCCTCTCTTTCAGCACACCAGCTGGATCTTTTTGCCTGTAATTAGTTTTTTTATTTCTCTTTGCCTGCAATGTTTTTTATTATCTTCCCCAATACGTTTGTTAGCCATCTGTAAAGGGAGCCTCCTACGAATCTCTCAGTGCCGGGGGTGGGTGTTGATTAGTGAGAGACGTCGAGGCTGCAGGGTCACGACTATCCTGTGTTTCAACAGGAGACATACATGATCGCCGTGACGCTGGATGAGTGGAAGAGGAGGCTTGAGTTTCCCTCTGGCGAAACTGTCATTTTACACAACCCGAAGGTAGGAAGGCTTCTCAAAGGTGCTGCAAGGTTGTGGGGGAACTCTTGTCTCTTCCAGTCTGAACCTTTCAACCATCAACGCCAGCTGCAGCTCCTTCAAGTGGGAAGAAGAGGGGAACCTTATTTGAAACTAAGAACAGGAGGTGTTTCTTGACACAGAGTGTAGAGGGAGTGTGGAGCCAGCTGCCCAGCCATGTTGTTGAAGCAGATAGCCTGTCTTCTTTCAGGAAACAGCTAAATGACATCGTTGGATAAATTAACTACTAAAAATCCAAATGTGGTAGATGGACCAGATGGTCTCCTCTCATTTATAACCCTTTTTTATGTTCTCATTTGCTTCTTTCCTGTACCACACCACTTCTAGCAGCAAGGTGACTTTCCTTGGATAACTTTTGCCAGTCCTGACCAGGCCTGTATGGCGTTATAGTTACTGGTACAGCTGGCGTTATGCAACAGTAAACTTAACAGGCCTTTGTGATGTATAACACTCAATGATGTGATTAGCTGCTGTGTTTTCCTGCCTCTAGCTGATAATGCAGTACCAGCCTATCATGGCCCAAGATGAATGGGTGTCCTCGCCCTCAGAGCACACACGGCCAAGGACAGTGAAGCGGGGCATCGAGAACATATCGGTCGAAATTCCTGAAGGTCAGTTTCTCCGATTTTCACCAGCTTTGAAGGTTGCTAATGGGTAGCATATGATAAAGGTGTTTTGCTTTCACTATGTGTTAAGCCCAATGTGTGTTGGAAAAAAGCAGAGCCCACTGTGATCACGTCAGCTCTTGTGGTGGAGGTCTGAATGTCACATCAGGCTATAGTCAAATCTGTGTATAGACTCTGCAATAGCAGCAACCCGTTCTGTGTTAAATTTGTCTTTCCTCTCCTACAGGGGAACCCGAACAGGTGGACCATTTAGTTTTCATGGTCCACGGGATTGGGCCTGCTTGTGACCTTCGTTTCAGAAGCATTGTTCAGTGTGGTATGTACTTTCACTGTGTGGCGCCGCACACCTTCGAGTTCATGTCAGGTGTTTTACTGTACTTTTATTGATGATTGATTTTGTTTTGTGGCCTTTTCTCCCTTGCTGTGGAGAATCATATGAAGCTAGGGATATCCTTATGATAAGCTAGTCCTAGGAAATGGAATCTTCTAAAATATATATTGTACTTTATATGGATTGATTTCAGATCAGAAATGTAGCAAATGCTATAGGTTTCAGTTCTCATTTGTTGAATTTTTAATGACTCTCTTTATATATACTAGTTTTTTCATACAAAATGTGCAAACCGTGCACGGCATCCCGTTCATGTTAATATTCCCCTTCCTGATTGACTGCTTCTGGACACTAGGCCACTGTGTACGCCTGTGAGGAACAGACGTCAGCCCTTTTGAATGTCATTGTCATAAACCTTATATGCAAAACAGGAAATGGAAGAGCGGCTACTGTACTTCTGAAAAACACTTTGGTTTATGTTGACACATGTGAGGAAGCTTGCTGGGATATAAAGCAAGGAGAGTATAATTCAAATCAAGGTATATTAAGTTAAACTGGTGTAATGGTGTAGTCAGAGCTCATTACGAATACTGTGTACAGTTCTGGTCACCACAATATACTAAAGATATTGCTGCTCTGGAATCAATCCGTAGAAGAGCAAGCAGTAAGATACTTTCTGGGGTTTCATGGAATGTCCTACACTAACAGACTGAAGGAAATGAACCTTTTCAGTCTTGAACAGAAAAGACCACAAAGGGACCGAATGCAAGTATTCAAAAGTCTCATGGGAATTGACAGAGCCAACCCAGAGGACTTCTTCAAGATGAACAATGAAGTATGAACCAGTGGACTCTAGTGAAAGCTACATGGGAAAATCAAGAAGAAGTGGCCCTTCACTATCCAACAAGCTGTGTTTGAAGCCTTGAAGTACATTAACACACTTTACATTAGCTTTAACTTTCAAGAAATCACCTAATTAAATCCTTAGATCAATAAGATACTAACTCCCAAACGGGCCAGATGGACTGAATGACCCACTCCTCTTGTTTGTGATCTTTTTAAAAAGTATTTTATTGCTGAGGTGTCTGTTTACCTGTGTCCATTTCTGTCTTTCTAGTGAATGATTTTAGGAGTGCGTCACTGAGCTTGCTCCACACCCACTTCAAGAAGGCTCAGGAGGAAAAGAATATTGGTCGGGTAGAGTTCCTTCCTGTCAACTGGCACAGTGCCCTCCACGCAGATGCCACTGGAGTGGATAAGTAAGGAGACAGCCGCTAGCACTGCCCCAACACTGCTTCCATTTCAACATGGCCGATTATCGGGACACCTCATACAGTTCCGGTTTCTCCAGGTTCCTGTGAATTAGGAATGTGTTGAAAAATAATTTAAAACAAATTAAATTATTCCATTTGAGTCAAACTTGTCTTGTGCCAACAGGATTGTTTTCTTCATTTTTTCCTTGTCTTTTAGTGTATTAATCGAGTGTACTGTATATCACCATAAACTTGTAAGCAGGTAGTCGCTTTTAGCAATGAATACTTTGCAATGTTAATTGAAGTAAAATGAGACAGTTTTGGGGGGTTACTAAACCTGATGTGCATCATATGAGGCTTGTCTTGCCTGTGGGCTTTTGTTCCACATCTGGTCTTAACCTGTTTGATACTTTCAGAGGTCTTCAGTTTTCCTGATTTAAAAAATGTTAGAAAACGTGCTGGACTCTGGCCTTCAAGGACTAGAGTTGTGTGTTGTACTTACGTTACGGATCCATATTGACATTGACTTGGGTTTTATTCCTGAGAAACAGCTTGACTGTGTTAAATTTATGTTCCAGGAAAACTTATTCTTAGCTTGCAAAGTTCAGTTTTTATCATTGCAATCCCTTCCAACAATAATACCCCGTACGAGGTATTTGCAGTAAAGACTGCAAAACCCCCTATACAGATGCTGTGCATGTTTTGAATTAAAGCAATGGGTGTGTCTGTGTCTGTGCATGTGCTGCCCCACAGAGATATCCAGAAGATCACGCTGCCCAGTATCAGCAGGCTGCGCCACTTCACCAACGACACCCTGCTGGACCTCTTCTTCTACAACAGCCCCACCTACTGTCAGACCATCGTGGACACGGTGGCCTCCGAGGTCAACCGGCTGTACAGTCTGTTCCTCAAGAGGAACCCCCAGTTCCAAGGAGCCGTCTCCGTGGCCGGACACAGCCTTGGTCAGTCCCAGCTGTCCTGGGTGTCACAGTTTCCCGTGAGATAGAGAGATACTTTATTGATCCCGTGAGGGAAATTGCAATGAGAGTGAGAAACAAAAAACACCTAATGTCACAGAATCCAAGAAAGTATTGCACTAACAGACACAGTGAACATGGCCTGTTTCTTTATCTTTTTTGCTTTTTAAGCTTTTGATCGATGTTTCATCTTTCAGTGTGCTGATTTTTTACTTGTCTGGAATATAATTGCCTGTCGTGTAATTGCACTGAAACACTGAAAAGAAGCCTAAAGGAGCAGATAACTGGCTTATGATGAATATAAATACAGGGTTTGTACTTGGAATGAATAGGATTGAGTATTTGTTGAAAACTATTGTGCCAGTTGTAACCTTCTGAAAGGTGAACCTTGTTTTTTATTTCAATATTGTCATGTCCAGGCTCCCTTATCCTCTTTGATCTGCTGACGAATCAAAAGAGTAACCAAGACAACACTAAGCCAGCAGAGGTACTGTATTTGGAAGATTCCTTTTTTCATTAAAGGAAATCAAACAGAATGTTGCACCAACATGGAGACACCTTAGTTTTGTGCTGCTGTCTACAATTTATGTTTCTAATGACAGTTTTGCGACTCAAATGAGACATAAAACATTTTCCACTGCACGTGACAATTGCTTTGAGAAATATATGTGTAAATGAGTTCTTCGGAACCCGTGAAGAACATTTTAAAATTTGTCATTATGATAGGGCTTCCGAGGAGGAATCAGTTTAATAGATTTGTCATTGTACAGCATGTGACCAAAGAGAAGAAATGGAATCCAGTAAGCCTGAAACTGAATTGCTTTAATTATATAAAATAGCATTGCCAATGTCTCCTCAATGCTAAATGGATTTGTCTAGGATTAGAGCTCCATCTAGTGACAGACAGGTGGTGGAGGTATTTAATTTAAGAGATAATAATAATTGCTTAGACTTATATAGCGCTTTTCTGGACACTCCACTCAAAGCGCTTTTACAGGCAATGGGGACTCCCCTCCACCACCACCAATGTGCAGCCCCACCCGGATGATGCAACGGCAGCCATAGTGCGCCAGAACGCTCATCACACCAGCTATTGGTGGGGGGGAGAGCAGAGTAATGAAGCCAATTATTAGAGGGGGATTATTAGGAAGCCATGATTGGTAAGGGCCAATGGGAAATTTGGCCAGGACGCCGGGGTTACACCTCTACTCTTTTCGAGAAACACCCTGGGATTTTTAATGACCACAGAGAGTCAGGACCTCGGTTTTACGTCTCATCCGAAGGTCAGCGCCTGTTTACTACAGTATAGTGTCCCCATCACTGGGGCATTAGGACCCACATGGACTCGGTGAGCGCCCCCTGCTGGCCCCACTAACACCCCTTCCAGCAGCAATCTTAGTTTTTTCCAGGAGGTCTCCCATCCAGGTACTGACCAGGCTCATACCTGCTTAGCTTCACAACTGGGTTGCCAGTTGTGAGTTGCAGGGTGATATGGCTGCTGATGTGCATTATTGTACTGTAGTTGTCAAGAATGAGAGTGTTAACATTACCATTCGTTTCATTTAATGGAAAAAGTCAGATCTTAAACTGTGAAATATTCAGATAATTTCAAAACCTTTAGGAATTACTTTTTATTTTTCATTTTTCTTGACCCTAAAGTA
The DNA here is from genome assembly GCF_059453375.1 of Lepisosteus platostomus. Classification (NCBI taxonomy): domain Eukaryota; kingdom Metazoa; phylum Chordata; class Actinopteri; order Semionotiformes; family Lepisosteidae; genus Lepisosteus; species Lepisosteus platostomus. The sequence goes on from NC_142613.1 coordinate 7,267,157, forward strand.
ATTCCTTCAATTGTTTTTTGAATTCAGTATTGCTGCCTGGCTTTTAGAACAGTGCCTTTGGAGTTAGTATCTGCAAAGGAAGTGAATAGTATACCTGAGTAATGAGTTGCATTGTTTTTTTATACATGCAGTGGACAATAATGCTCAGTAAAATGAAAAAAGCTTAACAGTAGACTGAGGAATAAATGTGGTTTTAATTTAAAAAAATACCAATAAGTAATCAAGTTCTGAATCTGCACACTATGAATATGCACCCTGTGTTTCAATGGAGCTGAATCCTGTGTCCTCTCTGAGACCAGGCTGTGGTTTGCTGTCCGATAAATCTTAAATAAGTGTTGTTTTGTCTTGTGTTTCAAGTTGTCACAATGCAAAGCAAGAAATGCCTCTGTCAGAGGGGATGTTCAGAGCCTAGAAGAAGCCTTGGAGAAAATGGGGTTGGGAGATTATATCAGTGTGTTTAAAAAAGAAGAGCTTGACGTTGAATCTCTGGTAAGTGTCTGCAGATGTCTTTTTTTGGTTGAGGCCTGACATTTCCACTGGCACTGGTCTTCTTGAGCACTGCATGGCATTTAACTCATCTTTAGGTTAATTAAGCCTTAGCGGATACTTTTTTTTAATTTGCAGATGATGAGTTTTGAAAAGGGCATTCAGATTAGCTCTGATTAAAAGTATAAAAAATGAATTATCATGAGACAATTTACTGTATGTGAGGACTCTCATTTGCTTTAACAAGTTTATAGAAAAAAAAACGCTTCAAGACAAAGGAGGCAATGTGTCAGCTGTCACCCTGCACAAGGCGTGAAAGTAAATAACACTTTTACAACTGAAAATCTGGAAACAACTATATTGTTCCAAACAGAAATTCCAGGCAGTGAAACAAACAGTAGATTGACAGAGGAAGTAAAAAGAGTACTCAACACCTAATTAAAATAATACGTTTACAAAATGCTGCTGGAAATTCAATTTGTTTGCTTAGTATGATTTGTTCTGCTTTCTTTACTTGTGTTGCAGTTCTGCGTAGGGAAGTTCTGTAAGGCTGTTAATGGTTATTAGACGTGGCTGATGAGGACACTGTTTGCGTCTTCCTGTTTCCTTTGGTACTTTAGGCCCTGTGCACAGAGAGGGACTTGATGGAAATGGGAGTCCCTCTTGGACCCAGAAAGAAAATTCTGAGCTTCATGAAGAAGAGAGAGATCCTGCAGGTTTGATAACACAGTCTTCCTGACGCTTATAACATTACTGGACAATAAAAATATAATTCACATACAGCGCGCCGCATCAGTTATGTTGTTGTACTAAACAAATTAGTTCTCTGAACTGTTGTCTTCTAAATTCAGCAGTTGTAGCTGGAAGAGTTTTCATTTGTGTTCTGTTTCTAATTTCACACATCTTATAGAAGTTACAGATTAGGAAAGGATACTACTGCAGTGTCAAATGTGCCCAAAACACTCAGTTCCTTTTGTAGATCTCAGTTTGTTAAAAAAAAGACAGACGTTTGTTAAATATCTATTTAATACTATCCATTTTAATTCTGAAACATGTAGTTAATACTACCCTCACACCATAGAGATAAGGAGTGAATATATATTGTTAAAAAAGGGGGGTTATAAAAAAGGAAAAAATGAGAAAATGACCGAACAGATTAATCAATAAAATAAATCATAACCCACAACTTAAAGATCATAACCCACAAACGTAAAGATTTTGGCCATGAATATACCCAAGCGGTTGTTGTAGTTAGAGGCACACAAATTCTTTATTTTCTGGCAAAGCTTTGGTGAAACTTCGTTAAAATATTTATTAAGAATAATAGTACACACTAAACAGACCAGAAACATAAATGTGCAACCAAAGTTACACTATGTAAAGATTTACAAATGAGGTGTCCCAGAGGTCTAATGTCCTAACTGCCCAGAAAAATCAGAAAAAAAATCAATCTCTTATATAATGCCTACAAAGGCCCAAAGAAGAAATACCTTCTGAACTAACCAGAATACAACCTACAGATGAATCATTCTCTCTGTAAACCTGCATGCCATTAACCATTTTAACGGAGAGATTCTTTACACAGGAAATCAGAGTTCCCTAGGCCTATAGAATAGCAAGCTCTCTTAACAAGGTTCATATACTTAGCTCCAATCTGGTCTTAAAGGGATATATGGAACAAAGAGCTCCCATCTTCTATATCTTCCTTTCTCCCCTTCACTCTGCCTCATCATCCTCATATATAGAATCTATCTGGGCTGTTGATTGACATTTAAACATTTACCAACAACCTATGTAACCAAGGTTAATCAAGGTAAACTTTAAGATTGCTTTGATCACTCTATCTGGACTCCCTGCATGTCAGCCAAATATCCCTTTGCTTTGAAGCTGGAAAAGTTGATACTAGTCAGGTGTTACCCATTGTATCTGGATTCTTCGAGACACTTCCTTAGACACCTATAGCTATAACAATATACTCTATAAAGATGTTGTAACCATATGCCATTTCTCTGCCTCTGCCTGCAGGGATGTAGAGCAGGACCTGCACACCTTGCACATGGTTTTCATGGGTCCAAAGACAACACTGGGCCTTTGGGTTCAGAGCCCCCCGGAGACACAGAAGACCACCTGCTCCTGCGGACCCTGTCCTCCACCAGCGTCAGCCCTGTTGACTATGAGTACTTTGATGTCGGAATCGGGCAGGTAAAACAAAAGCTCTTGAGAATAGCGTAAAAGATGTATTTTCCAAAAAAATCAGTCTGGCAGTTCTTAGGCAATTCTAAAATTTCCAGATTTATCATGGGGCTTCAGAGAACTGTGCTTTCTGTGAATTTAGCTTTCTGCACCACAGAAGAGAAACTTTTCCTTAATAGTGGGATGCAGTAGGCCCCTGCAGATAATTCCACATTCTGTTCATGAGCTCATTTCCGATGTGTAGCTGATGATGCTGTGGACTTTTCCTGGCTTCAGTCAACCTGAGGAGAGTATGACTTTGTCAACTGTGATTTTTTTTTCTTACAAAAAAAAATCTCCAAGGAAATGCATTTTTTGCATTCTTTTTTTGCGTGCTTTTTCATATTTGGCTGAGGTGCCAGGACACTAACAGTCCTCCTGTTTTTGCCCCCTGCCTGCCTGCCTGCCTGGAGAACAGAATCAGGGGATTGGTACAGGCCAGGTTGGTGCAGTGTGTTGCAATGGGCTCTTTTTCTCCTCTGCATCTTTGGCCCCCACCCCTGCCTGCTTTGTATTAAAAGAAAGGCCCCTCATTACCGTTCCTCCTCATGGTGATCAGCCATCTTTATTTGTATTATTCCACTGTGTGTGATTATAGTAAGCGGAATTCATTATTTTATCCACCAACTTGCTTGTGCTGTGCCCACTCTTGGAAAGAGCTGGTCTTTCCTTCGGTCATTCTCTCATCCTAAGAATGTCTGTGGCATTTTGCACTGGAATGTAATCATGGAGCTTTGACTATTGCCTCCATTGTTACCATTGCCTTAAGTGATCGAAACTATTTGTCAAAAAGTAAAATGTCTTGAGAGGTGTAAAAACTGTTTTCTGTAGAGAAAATGCTCTTGTTTCTATGTTATGAACTGAATCTATACTATTTAAACTGTAGGTACTTTACAATGTATACTTTTGCATGGCTGTCAAATTATACATTGTTTCTAAAAATATTTGAGTTCTTATTTACTAATCATGATTTTTTTGTCAGTGAACTGCCAAATTCCAATTGGAATTGCAAATTCTGTGTAATAGCTTTAATAGCGTAATAGCTTTTACATAAAACTGAAAATCAGATTTTGAACATGGGGATGGGAGTTAAAGATGTTTTGAAATGCTAGAATTACTTTTTACTTATTTTGAATTGGAGGTAGAGGGTACTGTTGTTAGCACTATATGTGGTACCTGCTCTTTTTAATAATGTATCACACCAAGATTCTTACCAGAATGAGAACATTATCCTGTATTTGTACAAAATCTAGACTGAAGTTTCTTGCACAGATCACAGCAGTGGTCAGCGAACATTTCACATTGGCGAATTCTGTCAAAGCACCTTTCTGTGTCCTACGTCATGGAGCAATCCCCTGCCTTGGGTGTCATTCGCCATCACAAGGATGTTTTTTACATTTAAGCAATAAATTAAAAAAAAAAGAATTTTCTCAGGAGGTGCCACACAGTTTTATTAGTCAGTGTGATCAAAAGAAGTTGGACCTGTGATAAAGTGACAGGAGTGTGAGTGAAAATGACAAGCTGTTTCATCTGAACTATTGATGTAGTTCCACTTGAAGAGTGTTTTAGTATAATACGGCAACTCAAGAGAATCCCATATGGTGGAGATCTTAAATATTACATCTGACTGCTGACCTTGAACCCCTAGGTATGTATCCGATACCCCCAGCTGACGTTCGAGCCACAGGCTTTCTTTGCCTTCGGGTCCCCCATCGGAATGTTCCTCACCGTTCGGGGTCTGAAGAGAATCGACCCCAACTACAGCTTTCCCACCTGCAAGAGCTTTTACAACATCTACCACCCGGTGAGCTCAGGGGCCATCAAGTCCACGGAGGACAGCCAGCTCAGTCCCGCTGCCGTGATTTTATACATTACATCTGTATTTGTGTAACTAGCTATCAGGCATTTTTTCTGTCCAGTTTGGTAGTGTTTTTAATAATAATATTTCCTTACAATTATATAGCTCTTTTCTGGACACTTCATTTAAAGCACTTTACAGGTAATGGGAACCACCAATGTGCAGCCCCACCTGGATGATGCGATGGCAACCATAGTGCACACAGTACGCTCCCCACACATCAGCCATCAGTGGGGAGGAAAGCAGAGTGATGAAGCCAGTTTAGAGATGGGGATTATTAGGAGACCATGATTGGTAAAGGTCAATTGGAAATTTGTCCAAGGTACTGGGATAACACTCTTTTCGAGAAACGCTCTGGGATTTTTACTGACCACAGAGCGTCAGGACCTCAGTTTTATGTCTCATCCAAAGGACGGCAACCTTTTTACAGTATAGTGTCCCCGTCACTATACTGGGGCATTAGGGCCCACACAGACCACAGGGTGAGTGCCTCCTACTGGCCCCCCATCTAGGTCTCCCATCTAGGTACTGATCAGCCTCACACCTGCAGAGCTTCAGTGGGTTGTCAGGTGTGAGTTTCAGTGTTATATGGCTGCTGGCATGTTTTCAGCATGTGTTGTGCTGTTTCCAGCCCTTGAGTGTGTAAAAGCAAGATAGCTACTTTCGCTTGCTTTCATTTGTCTTTTGCCAAGCCACTTCTCCTGAATAGTCCCCTCTTCCATGGGTTAGAACTGAATTCCACCTTCAGTACAGGAAAGTGTGTTTTGTATTGAGAAAGACAACAGGTGTTTTATGAGAGCAATTATTATGAGTTTCTTCAGATAGGAGATATTCTCCAAACAGAGAAAAGATACAACATTCATCTCCCAGAGGAGCGTCTCTCAGTGTAGACACACAAATCAGCTTGCATGGGAGTCTTTCAGGATGGAAATGTTTGAAATATCTAGAGACGTTCTGTGCCAGGGGTCTCAACCATTACCATTATCATTATCATACCGTTTATTCCCTAGGGTAAAATAAATATTTCAGATATGTACATAAACATTGAGCATATACATTGTGTATGCAACAGCACATTAACAAAATAGGACACCAATAGAGCGCATTTCAGTCCATTTCTCTTGCATAGTGTTTTAAGAATGTTAGCGCAAGTAAGCGATTGTCCTTCCTAAAATTTAGCTCCAAAATATTTGAGTCTGCTTATGATTTCTGTTCTTCCGATCTCCGTGAAGTTCGACCCAGTGGCCTACAGGATAGAGCCCATGATTGTCTCTGACGTGGAGATTGATCCCATGCTGATTCCCCACCACAAAGGCCGGAAGAGGATGCACCTTGGTGAGTCTTGTTAACTGGTCTCTTTCTTGTTAATGAGCTACAACAGTAGCAGGATTTTGCCCTTATCAAAGATGACATGCAAGATTTGGTTCTCAAAATAGAATGTGTTACATATGCAAGCAAGAAGCAGTCAGATGGACAGTCATGAAATCACAGTCAGCTGTACTACGTTGCAGAGTTTAAGATTGGTGTGATACAGGTGTTTGCAGAATGCATGATGCAGGAAAAGTGATTTAATGATATGCCAAAAGACAATACAGTGCATGTGTGCACTGAAATGTTTTTATCCACTGGTGAGTTGATAAGTCTATAAGGCATGGCAGCAAGACTAAGACTTGATTGTTTTTTCATGGTAACCTGAAACCCTGCAACTGTCAACAGAGCTGAAAGAGAGTCTAACTCGGATGAGCACGGACTTGAAGAACAACGTGCTGGGCTCTCTGAGAACAGCCTGGCAATCCTTCTCACGCTTCCCTACCCCTGCTCTGCCCCCGCTGGCTGATGGAGAAACTGCGCCTGGGCCGCCTGCAGTAGAGACAGATGGTGAGCATCATTTTCTCCCTGTTTTTTTTTCAAAAGTCATTTTGTCTTACTGGAAACGTGTTTGCTGCACAGTGCTGCAGAAATCACTGTGCTTTTCCAGACCCTTCCAGGCTTTCCATTTTAATGCATTCCTATAAAATGACTTCCGTGTAACTGCTTTTCATTTACATTCAGGGTACTGTGTGGCTCACACTTCATCTATTCTGCAGACATTGAGTGCTCTTTGAAACCATTTTCGAACAATAAAAAGGCATATAAAAAACAATTAATTTGTGTTCTTTTATTAGCCTCACAGATCCTTATGTAAGGTGTTAACTGGGAATTTCTGCAGAAGAACAACATCCCTCTTCTTTTCATACAGGAACTTTTATGTCCCCAAAGCCCAGGTCTAAAGCTGAAAATTAGTCCACAAGGTCATCTGGAAAATTAGCAGACTACAGTAGGGTCATGGCATTCATGAAAGTTTTGTCCAGAGAACCATCACAAATAACCAGATTCGCATATAATCAAGTCCACCCCTATACCTTTGCATAATGTACTACAGTATATGGTATGTACAGTACCATTAAAAGTCATAAAAGTATGTCACTTATATGGTAATTAAAGTACTAATACATTGGCTACTACTGTACTTTAAAATAAAGGCACCATGTCATCTTTGTATATTATTGAACAAGCCATTCTGGTTATTTTCTGTCTTAACTGACACCATAGTGTTGTCAGATAAATAGGTCTTCCATCATTGTTGGGCTCCCAGGGTTACAAGGTCCTTTGGATAAGCACCAGTGAGCTTTTCTTTTGGATTCACCATGATAATCACAGATTTTCTTTTTTGTGTGCCTGAAACGTTTCTGCTTTCAATTTGAAGGCTTACTTTGTTTTTTTTTTACTTATCCTAAATACTGCTCCTGTAATATAAGGAGAAAGCAGATGAATAGGAGGCCCTGTGTATGACCGTTTCTGACAGTTTCTTTCCTTGCTTATAATCTTTGCATGGAGTTGTCTGTGCAATGTGCTGGACTGATATGGTGATTTTCTTCTGTGATGCAGCTGAAAGGGATAGCAGGAAAAAGTGTAAGCCTGACTTTTGGAAAGGTGTACTGGAATGGCCAAAAATAATCAAATTTAATTACTTCCAAGGTAAGGAAAGTAACCAGTGAGGTAATGTGTGAGACAGTAACAGTGCTGTAATGTTGCTCCTTATCCTCCAGAACATGTGCCCATTCAAAAAAAAACTTTATTTAAGAAAATATGATTTGGTTAGAGAGAAAATCATTTTATCAGGGGATGAGAGTGCTGTTCTTGAGTTTGCTCTCCAAATTTGCAAAAACAAACAAAAACTAATGTATTAGGAATATGTGGTAAAACAAAAAGTTGCCACCATCATACATATTTCTGTCACTTTCGTTAAATGTACGTTTACTGTACATGGGCCTTATAGATAAAACTAAAATGATGAGAAATGACACCATTGTTCTTACAATACAAAATTGTATTGGGTGTACTGTTATTTGAATATTTTTATTAACTTCATATCTGAGTAAATCCCTTGTTTTTTTTTATATCATCCCTTATTAAGCTTTTAAAATCCTTAAATAAAGTGCAATCCCAGCTTTGTGAACTTTATTCTGCTATCATTTATCAGCAGAGACTTCTTTCATCTGGTCATTTTGGCTGCTATTATTTTTTCTTCCTCTTCCTCTTATTTTATTCCTCACACACCATTATTACCACTGCGGCCAGCACTGTTTCATCTTGTTTCCCCACATGGTAGACGTTTGGTTTCTTATATTCGTGTAATATAGGGAAAAATATGCCTGTTTTTTCTAATAGTTCTTCTTTGAGCCAGAACAAAAGCTTTTCAGTTATTTTGGTGAAAAAGACTTGTTTCGCCTTGTTTGTGATCTGCTTTGACACCAGCAGTCTGGCCTCTCCTTACTACCTGTGAGTGTGCTCCATGTTTCCACATTGCAGCTTTGCTTGAAGTGCAGCATGCTAAAGGCTAGTTTCTGTCCTATTCCTTCAGTGACTTGTGCTTTCCCTGGTGTACTCTTCTACATGCAGAATCTTCTGAAGTAGGCAAATGTGAAAACAACTTATTATTGCTCTCCTACTCTCTGTATACTGGTTTCAAATTTATATACTGGTTCCTTTGGCAAGGAACCTCAGTCTGAATCTCCGTCTGTATTTCTCAATGGCAGCAATAACAGTTAGTCCTTTTATTGAGACCATACTTCATTGTTTTCTGAAGGAAATAATCCAATTAATAACATCTGTAGATTTTTAAAGCTTTTCTGAGAGGAATTACTGGCAGTGCTTATTGACTAAAAAGCTTTGCATGTAAAAATAATGACAGAGGTTACTTCTAGTAATAGAATAATGAAAACAAGCAGTACCACAAACTCATAATGAATATTTACCTTCACTGCATCGTGCTATTTATTGTCTCATCTATGTTATAGATGAGTATTTGAAATGTGTAAAGCTTTTTATACCAGTATAAAAATGACTCACTTTGGTGAGTCAGCTTCACATGATTAGCTGAGGAATTGATTAGCCATATTATAATAATAATAATAAACTTTATTTTATATAGCGCCTTTAAAGGTGGCTTCTCAAAGCGCTTTACAGGATGACAATAACAATAAATAAGAAGACTACAACAATAAAGAAGAAAATTTCACAAGACAGGACACAATTATAATTACAGCAATACAACAATAACAATAGAGGAGACCGTGGAAGATGGTATTAAGAAGAGCAGAGGGGTGAAGAATGGAACCAGTTAAGTAAAGGCTTTTCTGAAAAGGAGGGTTTTGAGTCTGGATTTGAAGGAGTTTAGAGAAGGTGACTCTCTAATATCCTTGGGCAAGGAGTTCCAGAGCTTGGGGGCATAGCAGGAGAAGGCCCTGTCGCCCATACAATGTAGACGGGCTTGGGGGACAGTAAGGAGGGCAGAATTTGAAGAGCGGAGGTTGCGAGGTGGGGAGTAGGGCGATAAAAGTTCAGACAGGTATTGAGGTGCCCATATTAAATGGACAGTTGATTGCTACAAAAAATACTGAAACTTTCAAAATGGCTTTCGAGAATAAATAATGGTTTCATCCTGAAAGGTTTTTGTTCACTAGTGTGAGATGAAGTGCTATGGACGCCTGCTAAGAAGGGGCAGAAATTCATTCCCATGGCCCGAGGAACTGACCTGTTGTCTGAATCCATGCAGGGGCCAAACTAGAGGAGGCTGAACCGCAGCCAAAGGAGGTGGACAAAGAGGAGGAAGAGGAGAACGTTAGTATTGGGATGCTGAATGGGGGGCGACGGATTGACTACGTTCTCCAGGAGAAGCCCATCGAGAGCTTCAATGAATATTTATTTGCACTCCAGAGTCACCTTTGCTACTGGTAAGTGTGGGACAGAAACACCAACAGCCTAGTTAAGATGGGCTGCGCTGTGGTCGTGTATGTGGAATATACCTTGAGCAACATCTGTCTGGAAGTTTCTGCTCCATCAGTTAGGTTTAAAGAAGACTTTCCTGGACAGTGATTGGAAATGCTTTAAAAAGTAGCATTCGGAATACTTTAACTTCGGTTGTGTTAGTAACAATGTTTGCCAGTATATTCGAATTCTGATGAAAACGTGAATTTAATTTGGATTGTGTTTGCTGCAAAACAACTTTGAACTTTATGATCCTTTTAAAAATTATACTGGACATATTAGCATAAAGGAACATTTTATTTCTATTTAACTATATTCCCAGTATCTTAAGCATAGCAGAAATCTAACCGCAAGAAAGAAATGAGAAAGCCAAAGTTATTGTGTCTAGATTTTCTTTGTATGAACCGTACTCTAAAAGGACAGAGGCATGATTTTTAAAAAGCTATAAAATCACTGATAACTTCAAATTATTTTCAAATTACATGGAACACTTGAGTCTGTCAAAACATCTTAAAGTGTTTTTTTCCTGTGTGGTGTACTTCGCAAAAAAAATACAGTGGCGCCAAACATATTTCTGTGTTTTGAAATCAGCACTGTATATATTGTGGGGTTTCAGGAGGTCAGGGTTCAGGCCTATAGGCCCCACACATGAAGAGAAGGAACAGCTAACTCTCCATACATCCCATACATTATACTGTACTGTGGTAGAGTATTTTGGTGCAGCTTGTTTCTGTTTGAAATGGGCATATTCCACTGACCTATTTATCAATCGTAACCCTTGCAGTGACCTGAAATACGTCCGCGTGCTTTAATGAAGGTGTCTGTTTAATTAAGTGCACGTACAGTAGCATCACTCACAATCAAGTGAGAAATGTCTCCATCCAATCGTTGATAAGTCTTGTTAATGGAGACTTATTTGTGGGCATGTGGTGGAGTGACTTTTCGCTCAGCCACAAGAACATTTGCAGTAATGCAGGCTGACATCTTGAAAGCAAATGTAGTGGATGTGTTTAAGAACTTACCAGCACATGAGTAATGAAAACAACAAGATTCTGCTACTTACTGTAACTGCCCAGACTAGTCAGACAAAAGGGGACCAGTTCATTTTTGTTGCTTATGTTGCAGTTATCTTGCCAGTGTGTGTAAATATTTTGAGGGCTCTTGCAATAATAAAGGCCCAGAACAGTATCTTAATTTCTTCCCTCATTGTCTTCTAGGGAGTCTGAAGACACAGCTCTACTGGTCCTGAAGGAGATTTATGAGAAACTCGGAATCACCCTAGAACAACCACAACAGTAGACCTTGAAATACTCAATAACAGCCCGTTGCAACAAACATTTTCCTTGTTCATATCCATTTTGGTTTTATTTATAGAACCTTTCTAAATCGTCATTTTGGGGGTTGAGGTGATACCTATTGATTTATATAGAGCATTTGAAGGACTTTGATATTAATGGCTTATGATCATTTCAGTGACTTTGTACATTTGCGTTGCAAAAATGATGCAGACCCCTGACATGCCACGTTTTTTAAACTGCAGGTATGTTTCATTATTGCATGAAAGCTTTGTTATTTTGTTGCATTATGTTGAACTTCACCAAAGGTGAAATTAAGTCCTGTTTTCTCTGTATTGGGGTCCAGTTAAAGAAGATCTTTAAGGCAGAGCATGTCAGTCACATAAACTACCTTTTTTCTCTCTTTCTGCTGAAGTGGACTTGTGCATGCTAGTGATTAGACTGCCAAAAACTACACTACCTGCCATTCCAGCGCACTTCTGATGCTGTATATCTCACTCCTGTGTCCAAGGTTTCAGACTAAAAGAATGGTTAAGATACCTTCTTGGGTTAGATGGTGCTTTCAGACTCGGAAGACTTGCACAGAAATACACATCTGTTCCCTTTTTTTGAATCTGAAAAGTATAAAAGTATAACAGCCATCACACGATTCTTCAGTTTTACTTCTTGCATTTGTATGTAAGTTCATGTTTGTAAGAAGAAAACAGCATCCACCTCACACAGCTTTTTAAACTCAGTTCATCAAAACAAATAGGACATCTTGCAAAGCAGGTTGGTCTCTTTAATGTGCTTTCAAAAAAAGGAGGCAGCATTTAAGGTGGCAAGTTTTCCAAAAGTTTCTAAAAGTCTGCAGGACCTTCTTTGAGTTGAGCTTTTTGGGGGGTCATACTTAATTGTGCAATATATGGATTTTATGAACGCAGGTTCAAGCCATGTCTCATTATAGCAACACTAGAATTCTAATTGGTTCAGCAATTCAGTACTTAAGAAAACATCCAAAAATTGAAAAAACACAGTTGTAGTTTCATGGAGGAAGGCTTTAATTTTTCTCCATTACGATAAAATTGATAATTGATAAAATTATCATTTGATAAAATTGATAACATTTTAGTCTTTCTTCGATGCATTAATGTGTGACACATGACATTTCTCATGACATACTTTTTGCTCCACATATTTATTAATTTAGTAATCCTGCAGAGCTGTAGTCCAGTTGTGGTCACCCAAAATGATTCCCAAAATTGGAAGATTTGTAAAATATCAATCTAAGCAAGTAATTTGTTTAATTGTGGTACTACAGTGTGTTAAGATTTTTATTCTAAAATATCTGTACATTACTTAATTTAACAAACCAGGTTAATTGATTAATTAACCTCAACTAAAATGTTTAGAGTCTTTAGAAATGTATGATTTAATTTTTAACCTGGACCTGGTTTGGAGATGACAGATTTAGAGTGACCTACTGTACATACTGTAACAGCAGGGGATACCATTTTGAGAACTGCATTGCATATTCCCCCTTAAATTTCCTCCCCTAAACTAGAATATCCTGTATTTTCTTCACATCTTCCCTTCAGAACATAAGAAAGGTTAGAAACAAGAGGAGGCCGTCCATCCCATATACTGTAGCCCTTTTGGTAGTTTGGTATTAAGTGATCCAAGCGCATCTTTGGCTTCAGTCTTAGATGGTGATCACTTGAATTCAAAATGAAATTCTTGTTAGAATTTCACCTTTTGCTTTGTTTATCTCTGATCAGTTTTTCCAAGATGGCCTGCTCACTACTTCTTGTGTTCGTCCAGTCTCTGGTTCAGTCTGGCACTATGGAATAAACACCAGTGTCACCTAGGTCCATTGGGAATGTGAACGGAACTTTGTAACCAAAGTGGAAAGGATTAACTGATTTAGGAACGAGTAAAAGCTTATTCCATGCTGAAAAGAGACGCAACGTTTCAGCTGTGGAGCCTTCTTCAGGTTCTTTACTTGTCTCTTTGCAGCTAACGCATACTGACACACCTGCCTACTTGAACCACATATTCAGCTTTTTTCCTTCTTGTATACAAATCAAATGAAGTAGACTTGCCTTGTTCTTTTACCCTATCAAAGTCTTGCCACTTGTTAAAGAACAAGGAAGATGATGGAGGAGTGAAGTTATGTTCAGTTTGCACTTTATTGCATATTGTATTTAAACCAAATGTTTTTTTTCTTTTTTAAAAGCCTATATTATGTTTACGTAAGTTATGTTTGCCATAATAAAACTATTGTTGAATGGATATTCCCTTGTATTGTTTTAATGGTGTTGTGGTCTGTTGAGCTTGTTAATATACTCTACAAGGAGAAAAGTTTTTTTTTTTAAATCTGTGTTTATGACAGGCAGATGAGCCACAAATTAGAGACTGACATGTAAATGTCGTGGGTCTTTTGACAAGGGGTCCCCCACCCTCCTCCCACTCTGGTTCCAGTTGGGCGCTGAAATACTAATGAAATAATTAAAGTTACTTGACTGGTAAGTTTGCATTTGTTTTGTTCAGAAGTTGGAGATCTTCAGTTGCTTATGAAAATGCAATACCAACCTCCAATATATTTAGGAACTTACAACAGCTAATTAATTTAATTTACTTAAAGATTAAAAATCTTTACGAAGGTTTAAAATCTTTTAAATTAATCCTATTAGGGTTTAATAATGTAACTGAGAGCTCAGCTGGAAAACCACCAGATGTGAAGAGTCCCATGATGATGGCTGAGGACCCCTATATTCGCCAACAACAATAAATTCTGCTAATTGCAATGTGCAGCGTTGGGTAAAAAGTGTTGCATTGCAGCGCACTGTAAATTATACAAGTGTGAGTTGATGCCAGCCGTTTGTCCATTGTGTTGCATCTGTAGGGAGAATTGGGTGATTACGATTGAAGTTAGAGATTTACCGCAGACTTTTGTTATATCCATATGAACACTTCTTCATTTAAACAATAGCATACTGTACAGTATATCCACGTGGCATTTGGCAAGTTTGTTCAGGTTCTTTTAAAGCTTTTACTTTACAGTAGTTTATGCGTTGAAGACTAACCAGAACTACTTTGTTAACGGTTTCACCTCTTTCTTCAGTGACCTATCATTTAAATTTGATACACAGTATCTTTAAACTATTTTAAGTATAATGTTAGCGGTATTGTAAGATAAGCAAAGAAGCAATCAGTATTCCTTAAGTGGACAGACTTAAATCAGCTATTTTCCCCCCACAAATACCTGTAACAAAATACTGTCATGATAACTGTACGTAAATTATATAAAGATATAATAAGATGCAGCACCGTTTGATTGCTTTCTATTATAGGGCAGGCCGAGTGAATTGCTTTGGCTCGGTCTTCCAAAGCATTTTGACTGGTGTTTATGCGTAAAGTGTTTATTTTTTTTAATAATGAAGCCGAGCCACATGTTTTCTGTAATTATGTCGATCCATACGCTACTTAAAATAATCATTTAAAAGCGGCTGCTATATTTTCACGCGTAACTCGTAGCTTGCATTGCCCCAGGGGCATTAATTCATTTCCTTTATGCGCTATTGGAAGAAGCCAAATATTACAAAACATCCTTTTCCTCTGCATGGTAGAAGCCAGAAAATCCCTCTCGCAGCCCTCCCTTCCTTTTCCCGACAATTCCAGTCTTGCATAAGGAAGTATGCTTAGTCCAAAGAGGGAAAAGGGGCTAGGTATCTTTCATTCCTCAAGTTTTAGACATTAATATATCTGTTTCATGTCTTTGTATTTTATCGAAAACGTGATTACTTTTGGTGCCAATATTTGATTTCCTAATATTTTCCAAACTTGAGCGTTGTTTTGAAAGGTGTACAGGTGGAATGGAAGGTGGGAACTTGTTAAGAGGTATGTGTTGTTTTGTAAATACTTTTAACGATAAAAGAAAGTTTTACAAACCATTATATTTATTTCTTGAAGGGTGTTCGGTAGTTCATGCTTTGGTTTCCTTTTGACCTTGTTAGTCTGTAGTCCAATTTTAATGTTTCGCTCAGAATCTCTGTAACACCCCCGGAGACATTGCATAACCTTATTCGTGAAATTTGCTCATAAGATATTTCACGTTATTACACTTTCAGTGGGACGAAAACCTGTTTCAGCTAAAATGACTAAATACTTAATTAAATGACTGAACAGCGATAAAAAGAAATGTCGTATTTTCGTAGACATTTTCAATGCTAACATTGAATTTAGAGCTTTTAATTCCCGATTGAATTTTGACAAAGTACACCATAAGACGTAACTTATAGTTTTTATAACCTTTATAGAAATGATATTCCTATATAGCATTTGTAATGACAGTTGTTTTCCAAAGTGTTACGCAATAGTAAACGTCAAGTTTCAATTCACATTTAAACTTTTTAAATCGTGAAAAGTTTTTTAAATGGTGTTTGTGGCTCGTAATCCTTCGTGGGAAGGATAGCAAAGATTTATGGTGATTTTTTTAAAACGAAAACTACGTGTGTTCAGAAATATTTGGGAAATTAGCCCGTGTAATTCTCCTGAACAATGGAAGAGCCAGTTGCTAAGGACAACCGTGATAAACATCATCTGAGGTCTGCACGAGAAAACTGTGGTTTCCTACCAGAAGTGCCAAGTTTAAATACCGCGGCGCTACTGGAAATCTCTCTGAACTGTTGTCTCACATCTGGGCGGCTTTTTGGTGAGTCCTATAATTAAACACCACGTCAGGTTAAGGAATTCCTGGCTTCCAGAGATTCCAAATGTTTACTTCAGAAATACTTGTAGATGTATGATTACAACGTCAGGATGTGGAAGCTTATGCACGTTGTACGGAGGAGATTGAGACCCTTAAGCTATAAAAGTGCAATTAAAGGTGCTGCATTTTGTAGTTTTCTTTTAATTCAACTGAAGGAAAAACCGGGAACCTCTTACTTAGAATTAAGTAGAACTAACAGTGGGAACGGTTACACATACTGTACCTTCCTTTTACTGCTTCCACACATCTTATGAGCAACAATATCACACTAATGTTCATTTAGTATATCTAATTTCCTCTATGATTTGCCTGTACAGAAAACGAGAAAAAAAACTTTTATCTGAAAGCTATTTTTTTAATGATGTGGTTTACAGTACACCATGTCTAATACTTCTATAACAATACAAATTCAAATAGCACAATATTTTCTGGTGTGGAACAGACAGCAAGGGTGTGGGAGAAGGCTGCTGTCAGGAGGGTAGAGCTGATAAGCAATTGTTGTTGTAAGAAGGTTCAGATTATCAGTGTCCCTCAGGGTGTGTGGGGAAAAGCAGTTGCCTTTAAAAACTCATTTGTCACTGCTGTTAGAAGTAGACTGTAATGGAGCATTGCTATACCTGACGTATAGTGCTAATTGGATACCCTCTTAATTTCCATATGGATTTAGCAGCTTAGCAACTGCTGCTTTCCACAAAGGGCTAAGAGCAACTTGCCCAGCCAAGCAGTTGAAACCAATTTAAAAAAAAATACTTCAATGTGTTAAAGAAATCAGGTAAATGCTGAGGGTCAAAGCAAAACAAAATTGGACCAAATGGACCACTCCTTGTTTCTAACCTTTGTCTTGTTATTCAGGTGGGTAGCTGCGTTAGCATGCGTAGGCTGCAAAGTAACAAGTAATAGGTTTATTCCATGCTGAAAAAAAGAAGAAAGAGAACACAGCGTTTCGGCCGTGGAGGCTGAAGAAGGCTTCTTAGTGACCCCAGATCCCTTTTAAAATGGTTTATTGAAGGCTGCTAGTGCACTATCTCAACTGGTTGGTATGGCAGTTTGTGAAGCCAAGAGCATGATGTGTGTAATGTGAGGGAATATGAATCTCCCTGTGATTTTTGGCGTTTTTGTTTTTTTTCTTCATGCTTAAAACGTGGTGCCTACTTAAAACAGCACCAGGCTGAGCGCTCCACATCACAGAAGTATCTGATCGTGGTTTAGTTTAGTGTTTCGAAAAGGGTGGAGGACCAAGGAAAACAGATCTTTTTACATAGCATTCTTTGACACAGCTCATCGGCACAAGGCTTTGAGTCACGGCAAGAGATTTCAGCTCTGACATACACGTAGTTAACGGAGGGTGGTGGACCAGAGTTTATGTGTGTTCGTTCAACCTTGTATGATTTTCCACACAACTGTAATTATAGCTGTCTGGAGCTTGACTGCTAGTCTTCCCCCTATAGAGCGTGAAGTTTGTTAGTTGTGCCTCTTTTATGAGCGATCTTAACTGTAGGAAACAGCTGTTTGGCTTACACAAGATCAGTTCCTTTGATACCCGGTGAGTGACGTTCTTTTTTTTTCTCTTGTACTTACGTTACAGACTTTCTAGGTTTTGCTGTGCTTTCATTTCTCCTAACCTAGTTGATTCAAGAGCTTTTTAGAGAATGTTTTTTTTTTTGTTTCCACTATGGATGTTGTCTGGTCAAACAAAGTAAGGAAACCGTTCCAAAACTGAGCAGGAATGGAAAACTGTTTAACAGAAGAGAGACATTTCAGCTCTGAAGTGTTGATGGGATTGATTTACTTTATAATATACTGTATTCAGTCTGCAAGGATTAATGAAAGGTGATCAAAAACTGTATTTGGACAGTGTTAGCTTTGCCATTCACTTGTTTGAAAAATGTGTTGAAAAGTGCTGAAAAGGTTTGAATTGTTCTAGATTAGTATGGACAGTGCTTGGCAATGGTATTCGGAGCTTCCATATGTAGTAATGTCCCAGTTTGTGAAATTACATAATGATGCACGCACATTTTTTACTTTTAATATATTTTATTCCAGATCTACTGTAAATGCTGAAACACAAGATTTCTAAGAGTAAGATAAATTACAGTAAATGCCCACAAAAACTAAAGACAAAAACTGAAATTTGTTGATTGTTTATGTACTCAGACTCTTGAACTTAAAATTTGGTGGAGGCAGTTTTGGCAGCAGTAGCATCCAAAAATCTTTTTGGGTAGGTCTCTACCAGTTTTGATTTCCACCCTGGTGCAATGTTTGGGTATTTTGCTTGGCAGTTTTGTGCAAGCTCTCTCAAATGATGGGCAGCAGTTTTACATTTTTCCACAGATTCTCAATAGGAGATGGGATTCAAGTCACTGAAGTTTAGATTTCAGTGTAGGTCCTTCTCCTGCTGAATGTTTGTACCAATGTTGCAGTAGGTCTTTAGCAAACTGAAACAGGTTTTCCTCTATGATTTGCCTGTAATTTGCTACATCCATTTACCCCTTAGTCTTGACATGTTTCTCAATTCTCTGATGATGAGAAGCAGCCCCATAACATTATTCTGCCACCACTGTGCATCACTGTAGATATCATGTTGATTGGGTGATGCACTGTTGTTTGCACTAGACATAACGTTTTGCATTTAGACCAAAGTGTTCTCTTTGTCTCATTTGACCACAAAACAAAGTTGTCCACATGTTTGCAGTATCACTTGAATGTTTGGGTGTGGATTCCATGCAGGGTTTTAGATGTTTTCGTTTCATTAATGGCTTCCTTCTTGTCACTTAGGCCAGACTGGATTTGACTTATGGACATTATCTCCCATCACAGACAAACAAAGGCCACTGAACTAACTGATTGGCTCATTATTTTATGTTTGCCACAGCAAAGGGTGTGAATACTTATGCAACCTTCACTTATTTTTTACTTTGAATGTGTGGAGTAGCTTATGTATATACTGTAACTAATATTAATTGATACTTCAAAAGCCCTTGACTGCAACTTGTAAAGCAATGCTCTGTTTACCTTTGCAAATATTACACGTGTTTTTAATCCTAGATGTCAGACAGGACAAGCTCCATGAAATACTTCAAGAAAAGCAAATATGTTCAGATTTACAGACTCAGCTTGAGCACATCACACCTGTACTTTATAAACGTAAGCTGGTCACTGACTAAAATGTTCATACACACTTGGTTTTCTCATTAATTTTGTCGAATATGCCAGATATACATCCTAATATTTATTGAAAATTTAACAAAACCATGAAAAAATTGCACAATTTTGGGGGATTTCCGGAAATACACGTGAAAATAAAAAATATATTAAGTGCAGCTTCATTCGGGAAATTGTGACTGTGTATTCCACAAAATGTGAGAGACTTCAAGCCACAAGGTTTGGAAATCCTGTGTGGGAAATACATAATTCTTAAAAAGCTGGATCATCATAATACTGTTTATGTCAGGTGGTATTAAATCAGGTTCACTTGAAGAGAAAGAAGTATTTTGAGGCTTGAGGGCTTTTTTAGCTGAAAGTTAGGAAGATTAGCAACAACTGAGCTACAATTTAGAGCAACAGAGTCTTTTCAGATCAGTGTCCTGTCTTGAGTCTGGAGTGGCTTATGTAAGCAATTTTACACCTTGAAACAACAAAATTCTTCCAGCTCCCAAGCAGCATTTAGTCACATGTGACTTCCATCTGACTGGATTGAGCTAGGCAGTGGTCCGTAAAATTATCAGATGTCAGACCTCTCTATGAGCCAAAGTGAAGTTGAGCTACAAACTGCAGATGGGTTCTCTTGAGGTATGAGAAAGGGGCCTTTCGAGGTAATTTGTTTGAGCTTCTTCACTTGCTGGATGCCATGCAGACACATTTTAGTGTTTGTATCTACTTGTCTTTCTTGTTAATCCTTTCCGTTGTCTGTCCAGAGGATCATATTATAAAGTTCACGTTTATCCATTAACCAATGTGCATTCGACATTGCCAGATGTGTAAAAGTGTTTATATTAGATATTTAAGAATGTGGTTTATATGGATATTTATGCTTAACATTTAATGTTTATTACAGTTTTGGTTGTTTCTCATGCACAATGTCATAATGCCTTTACTTGGCCTTGACAACGTTTAGAAGAAATAACTGACCTTGAATATATTTTTAGCCTTTGAAGTCCCGGTGTTTATTAAAATAAACTCTTGCACAGCGCTTATTATAAAAGCACCATCTAATAAAATCTGCGCATAAGCTTTATTATTTAAAATACATTTTAAATGTATTTTTATGACCTTTGCTTTCTTAGTCCTGTTGTGTACCAGAATCAAACTACAGTGAGTCTAGTCCTCAGTACTCAGAAGCTGTTGCTGACATTTTATGATCAAAAAGAATAGGTTCAGAATGTTTTTCTGATGGAGATTTATAACCTTTTGTTGTAATTAATTTCAGTATGCTACAATATATTGGCAGTTCCTCGATAAGTAATTCCTAATTTTACTTCCTTGACATTATGTATGGCTTTTGTTTGAGTTTGATTTTTGTTGTGGTTGAAGTTGTAAACTTTTCTACTGCTGTATACTGTACTTACTTCATGGTCTTTCTAGGACCTTAGTTGGTCGCTGTTTGATAAGGGTGAATCCAGAATTCACCAGATAACAGCTTCATGTTTTCAAAGGCAATCTAAAAAATGCAAAGTGGATGAGACACTTGTAAAAGTAGGGGATACATTAGTAGAGAGTAAAGTATCTATACTGAGTACTATTAGAATTAAACAAATTATTTTGGTTCCTAGAGTCAGTTGTCATCTTTCTAACACCTGTTAGTACATACTGTATTATCATATCTAAGATAATGATGGCACTGGAATTCATCTTACAGTTCAGCATATGATGAAAACTTTTTCTCCTTTGCCCTTAGAGCTGAGTGCAGTCTGGGTGCTGTTGGCTCCATTTCTAAATCCAAGCATCAAAATGAGGTTGTGAAGCCATGCGAGGAAATGTATTGTCCAGTTCTATTGGAGGTGTAAAAATAGACTGGAAAGACGGATGCTTGAAATTTGGAAGACAGGCGTAACCTCTATGGGAGCACCACACAGTCATGGCAGCTTCCTGTCTGTCAGTGATGTGTTCAGCACAGCTGAAGCCTTCTTTTAAAGCTTGGTTCTCTGTCTTGTTAATGGCACATGATTATGTACTGAGTCTACATCGGCTATTGACCAGCTCAGACTGTTCTCAGATTCCTTATGGTCTCCTGCTTCCCAAAGCCTAATGGAAACACAACATTAGTCAATGCAACATTGCCCCTGCAACAGAGAGAGCTGTTCATAGTATTATAAAATGATCCTAGTAATTACAGTAGTAGCTGCATTATCAGATGAATCCTGGTGCAGACAGCACAGCGTTGTGATCTCAGCTTTTGACAGTTTACTCTTTAATGAAAACATTAGGATCAGGGACAGCACGGTGAAGCAGTGGTTTGTAATCGAGCCCTGGAGTGCTGTCTGCATGGAATTTGTATGTTGCCCCTGTGTTTGTATGGGATTCCTCTCACAGTCCAGAAACATAACGTTGGGTTAATTGACTTCTGGGAAAACTGGCCCTGGTGTGAGTGTCTGCGTCTGTGTCTGTGTGTGCCCTGGTGTCATGGCCAGGTTGTATCCCACCTTGCGCCTATTGCTTGCTGGGATAGGCTCCAGCTCCCCTGCGACTCTGATTTGGAAAAAGCGGTCAGAAAACAGATGGATGGATATTAGGATCAAGACAAAAATGACTTCATCAATCCAATCTATTGCTAGGCACATACACTCCTGGACAATGTATACAATTTAAAGTAGTCATTCTCTAAGGATTGTCTCTGGCGTAAAATTAATGAAGATGAAAATTTAACTTAGTTTTCACAATTGCTTTGGAATTTAATTAGAAAACTCTCTTCTTATTTCGCGATATGACGTACCCCGACAAAATGCCCCGCCCCCATGTCGCGACTTAAAGCCCGTATATCGCGATATGACATACCCCGACAAAATGCCCCGCTCCCATGTCGCGACATGAAGCCTGTATATCGCGATATGACATACCCCGACAAAATGCCCCACCCCCATGTCGTGACATGGAGTCCATATGTTGCGATAGGAGATACCCTGAAAGGATATGCTGACCCCATGTTGCGATATGAAGATATGTAAGTACATGTACCCTACAAAGGCTTAATTCCCTGGAAGAAAATATTCATTAATAAATTTCACAACGGCTGAGATAACGGAGCAAAAAGCGGCTGTAGGCTGCATTTGAGAAATGTGAGCAATGTGATTTAGAGACCCGATTTATCCTAGTCAGATAGTTTTTTTAAAGTGGAAGGTAACTGGGATAAATCCCACTTGAACACAGGGAGAACATGCAAATATAACGCGTAAAGATCTATAGTCTGGAATTAAACCCTGGACCGAAGAACTAAAGCAAGCACTAATTCCACTGTGCTGCTCTTAACATACGTTTCAAGAAAACGTTCGTCTTTCTTATTGTATGAAAACGTTAACAGTTTTATTCATCTTATTTGGTTTCACCAGATAGGAAAGGATATTGGTTATCAACAAGTTTATTTTTGTTTAACGTCTTCATTTAAAGTGGCAAAATAGAACTAATATGGGGTTCAGTAATGCTTCTTCATCGGTCTCTGTCGTCCTCTAGCGGTGTGATTTTATTATGTCAAAATTATTTGAGATCTTTTATGTTGTCCGCATACCGGCGAAAACATCTGTCAAAAAAAGCCTCTAACTGGGTACAAGTAATTATTTTCAAACTGCTTACAATTTCAGTGTTGAATGCCTACAATGTTCACTAAACAGCAATGGTAAATTGCTACTTTCTTTAATTCTTTGAACTGAATTGATTGAATGAACCTCATAATGCACCTACCGAGGCTGTAGCCCAGATGAAACGTGATAAATCCTTATTTTTCAACAGTACCAAAATGAACATTGATTATTTGATAAACGTATTTGATATAAGTAAGTCTGTTTGGAATGACTTTTCTAATGATATGTACAATAATACTGGTCATATATTCTTAGGTAAAATGTGTTCAAATTAGAATTTTCATCAGGACTAAATACGGTAAATTTACTACCATGAATAGTAGTAGTACTACAAATGAGTTTAACAAGTCAAAAAAAGTGGCCAGTATTCTTTACTAAACCTTACCATTGCATAACAAACCAAGATCAGAAATGTTTAATTGGTATAACATATAAACAATTTAATGCCAACCCTTGCACATATTGTGACCTATTTATACTTTTCTTTCCCCTCTTTACATCTAAAGATATGCGGTATTAACCAGTTGATTGTGTATCATTAAAATGTCACGTTTTAGGAATAAAAGCATGCGCATAATTTTAATCCCTGTCGGATATATGGCCAATTTTAATTTACAGTGTTCCACAGCTCAGCAGCACTACAGGGGATTTGAATCACAGTCTTTGTTGCGTTTGCGCTGATGATACCTACATCATTCACAATGTGATGTAATCGATGGTGATTATTTTTAGAGAAAAAAATCGGCAATTCATTTTCGTTTTCGCTACAATATAAACTGGTTTTAATGCATCATTGATACAATTATTAAGAAAAAATGGAACGGAAAAAAAATCAAACGTTCTATTTTTAATGTAATTACTCAAAGGGTTTAGTCGTGTATTCGGCGGTTTTCCAACTCCAGTCATGAGATCTATCACAAGGCAGCGTATTGAGGGCAAGAGAACGCTCAGGTGTACGGGGGTGTGCCTTTCAATCTCAGTCTTTTAAACGGGTCTTTTCGTACATTTACAAATAGTCGTATTTCATTTGTATATATCTTCAGTTCCTACCTTATACTTTTACGCCATAAGCAAGTCATCTGTGGGTTAGCTTGTGCTTAGCTTGATAATACCTTAACAACTATATTGCACAGTAAACATTGTACTTAAGCAGTCAGTTTTGCTACGGGCTTTTCATATAGTTTTTTTTATTGTTATTTCGATGCTATCACGTTGTCTGCTTATTAGATAAATGTGTATTCCTAAAAGAACTTCAGACTCCACAGATTGGAGTAAAATTTTTCATTTTCTTTTAAAGATACTGTATTTTAGTCATATCCTAGCCACTAGGTGGTGTATTATCTAAAATAAGTAGCAGTGTGTATTAATAACTCTTTGTTAAGACATAGTTATGTGACAGCCTAATGAGGAATGTGTAGTAGCACATCATGTTGTGTCTTATCTGCTGTGCCTTGTGTTATTAACTCATACTAGATAGCTATGGGAATGTTAGATTTGTTTCAGGATATTTAAGTGAAAAGTAAAAATAGAAGATTTTTTTTATCTGATAATAAGAATATATTGTTATGTGATCAATTCATCTTCTCATATATCCAGTTATGAATAGTAGCCTAGATGGGTTTATAGTCTATTGTCTTATCTTCTGTCCTATTTATATACTGCACCTGAGTGACTAATGAGAAAGACTTTTCATTATACTATGCACCTGTGTAAGTTTAATGACAATAAAGTTTAATTGAATTGAATTGAATTGACTATAATGCCTGAATCAGATCATATCTTGTAATTCCATTTCCGAGAGGAAAACGGATGAACTCACAAATTTAATTCACCTCACCTTGCAAAGATTCATGATGTCTCCTGAGTAGCTCTCTGAAATGATCATTATAATTAAACCCACCATGATACTCGAATGTTAATTCCTGCTGTTTTGCTGTGGGCACACTTTGCCAGAAGATAGGGCCTTTTTTCAGCATAGGCTGTCTGTATGGTGCCAAGATGGGTATCAAAGGAAGGAAGGTGATTTGATGCATTTTGCCCATTTGCTTTTGAGTAGTTTATTGTTCATGTATTTCTTGGCAAATCCAAAGTGGAATGCTTCAAAAACATGGTTACCTGGTTAGTTTTGTAAGAGACACCCTCAGCCCTTTTTTAAAGAAGTAGTCTCTGTTCTTAATAATAGCATATTTCAAGTTGTCACAATGCTAAAAAAGTACCTTCCCACCCCTGTCGCCACCAGCACCAGAAATCCATTACTGATGTTGTATTCTGTACGCCTCCTGAGGCATCAGCTTACGGTTTTTCAACGATTCACTTATAGGCAGGTATGTGGTAATGTTTTTTTTTACTTTTGATTGCAGAAGTAAATCTGATCACTTTCACTTGACATTCTGACTCATTTTGAGGCTAATAATAGCGCCAGAGGCTGTTTCTCCCTGTCTACCAGAAGACCACAGAACCGCATGGTCTAAAGTACTGTATGTCTGCTTAGGAAGCAAGTGATTGCTGACCTGAGAAAATTCAATAGCACCTACTGTAGAAACAAAAATACCGGAGGAAGACGGGCAAAGTGCTGCAGTGAGTCGAAAAATGCAGTCAGGCATTAGGCCTCCTTGACTTGGCTCTTTGACCTTTGTTCATCACCCCTGGCATCAGCTGAACAAATTTTCATGCACTGTTTGCATTTCCCATTGTGTGAGTTGAGGCACTTATCTGAATTGCAAATTAGTTATGCAGTTTGTGCCCCATAGTACCCCAAAAGCTTGCTCTTATGTACTACGTGAAGGCAAGTTTTATATAAAAAAGTCAGCAAGGTTGCTAGACACGTTTATGGTTCACTTGGAGAACCTGTTCCTGAACAAACATTTGTAGAACGCCCTGAAGTGAAATGTAAGTAGATCTTGCTTGTTGTGTTGAATGGACAGGTGCAGTGTGTTAGAAGTCAAACATATTGCATCATTTTCCTTTTACTATTATTAAATTAGTCAATTTATAATAAGCAACTAAAACAGCTCACCTCTCATGGCAGTTTAGTAATTTTGAAAATATAGAACTGTGATGGTATTGTGAGCAATGGATGTTGAGCAGTTTTTGAAGGCATTTATAAAGTTAATTAAACTACTGGCCATTATCTTATCAACCTTTTTGATATCTTATCAGCTCAACTGTGACTCTCCTGAACAGAGCTTGCTTTATTCATTTGTGACAGGATATAGCAGTTTTTTATTACACCGTTGATATAAGGAAAAGTATTTCCATAGGTATACATTGGGATTGCAGATTAAATGTCCTCTATTTTAATATTTCTGCTTTCAGTGTGTGTTTTTTTAACTCTTGTTGATGAGTTAGGTGGAGGTTGAAAGTAACTTCTGCTTCATTTTCTCAACAATACTGTTCACATTTACACATCTCATAATATCTTTCTTTGGGGAATTTTGTCTTTTACACAGTTCGTGTTGATATACTAATTAATGCTAGTTATAGTTACATTAGAAAAATGAATGTTTTAAAGTTGGAAACAAAAACTTCTGTATTTCAAATATGGATTCTCATTGTATCTGTGCTGATGAAGGCTCTCTTCGGGCTGACCTGAGAGACTCCTGCTGTTTGAGAGATGATCTTCAAAGCTCATTGATTTAGCATTGTTTTGTTTCATGAGTGACCAAATTCTTCTTAGAAGCCCCTATCTCCATAATGTAGTTCAAGAAGGAATCTCCATGATGTTTCTCATCTGCCAAAATTTGATTGAGATGCTGGGGAGAAAACAAATATCCCCAGCTTCATTTATGTGAATGTCTGTATGTAGATGAGAAAGAGTGAAGGCTTACTTACACCTGTAACCTTTTTTCTATTTGTATTTAATTACTGGGATAATTTAGGTCATAATTTAAGATTTACCAGAGCAGAATTCTGGGTTGATTTTAGAGTTTCCGCAGAAAAGGATACAGAGATTCTGGGCTAGAACAAGTAGATAGATATAGGAGTATTCTAATTAAAAAATAATTCCATAAGGCCCTCCCAGGTCCTGTATCAAGAATGCTGAGAGTAGACTTAAAATCTAATTTTGCATATTGACCCTTTTGCCCTCTGTTATGTTACACACAATGGCTTCTGAATGCCCAGCAGAAAGAGAGGTCTAAGGAAGAGCCCCTGTCACACAATGCCAGCCTGTGTGAAGTGCTTTCTCATGCTAATGTTACTTTTGCTACATGTATGGGAACTCTGACAGGCAGTGCGGACCATTGTGGGAAGGCAGGTAGATGACACACTAAAAAAAACCAAACTACAAATAAAGCACAAAAGGAAAGAGTTAATCCTTTAGACAACAACAACCTTAATCCCGTCTATGTTCCATCTGAGCCTTCCAGGATCTGCTGTGTGGCATTTCAAAGTCTGTCCTTGGGGAGAAAAAGCAGTCCCTCCCTTCCTTGTGCTCTGTAGAACGCTCCGTAGTGTTTTAATTCCTTCCGAGTGACCGTAGCCTGTTTCACCGGAGTGAGCAGTCATGTGTGTGCGCTGCCTTGCAAGGGCTGGCCGGCGTGAGAGGGACCTGTGATTGGCTCAGAAAGTTGGCAGGGGATCAGTAGCACAACCGTGCCTGTGGACCGACAATGCAGTTGCACTGCAGCACTGTGCTCGAGTGCTAGAGGGTTGGGATGGGGATGAGATGAGCCACCTTTGCCTGTGCTCTGGGAAATCTTACAAACCAGCCTGGGACACCGCCAAGCACAACAGAGAGGCAGGGAAGGAGAACACGCACTGTAGAAACCATGGGAGGCTCACTCTCGCAGCATAAGAAGCCAACTGGATCGGCCAGTTTGCCTAGGCAGAAAGAAAGCAGCGTGTAAGTGAGAAACTTTTTGGTTCGTCTTTCCTATATATTTTCAACCATTTTAGCTGCTAGATCTCTGAGCCCTTTTCTTTTTTTCTGTCATGTACTGTAACTTTTGTTAGCTGTCAGAAAATATTCTTGCTGCTTCTCATTATAAAGCTGGTGGCTGGACATTATTCCCCACACAAAGATTATTTGTCACATGAGAAGTCAGATGTGAATGTTTTGCTTTTCCAGTGCTCTTATTATAATTTAACCTGCCATTTTTAAAAGCCCTAATGTCAGTGGTGTCCTGTCAGTACCGGGTGTTGGTGCTGCATGGTGTTTATTATCAATGACCTACTGTATTTCACACGAATGTTTTTACTTCTACTGTATGTGTTTATCAGTTTTATGTGTGCCAACGCTTGTCTAATTGCACACTGTCTGCTTCACATGTTGTGTGAAGTGTTGATTTAGCTGTTTTGCCCTGAGCATGTCTTTCTGAGATGTTGGGTAAACGCAATCTTGCAGAGATCGCCCATGTCGGACCTTTGTTTACTGCTTCATTAACCCTTAACAAGCCTGCTTCTCAACTCATAGGAAATACAGTACAAGCTGTTCCTTTCATAGCATCAGACAGCTTTTAACTAGAGCTCCAAATACTGTATTCTGTGGAACATCTGAGGTCTTAAGGAATTTGTGCACTGTATGTTAGTATCATTTTTTAATTCTGGATTGAGAAAAATCTGTTTTGAATTGCAAAACCTGGTTCTATTTTTACTCAGAAGAGAGATGAGTAGGTGATTTACTTTATTTTATGAGTTTTAATTTGGAAACTAGGAATCTAGTACGCAGTATGCATGACTATATTGCTTACGTACTCACACACACCCACAAAACAAACTCAAATGAAGCACTTACTGTATCACAGCTGTAAACCAAAACTATAATTCAGATATTTGACAACCCAGACTACATGCATTGATGTGTGCTTGTGTCTTCATGTGTCTTAACTGGATTGCCCTGAGAAATACAAGGTGAATAGTTTAAAGTAAACATGATTTATATTGC
This sequence comes from Lepisosteus platostomus, assembly GCF_059453375.1. Classification (NCBI taxonomy): domain Eukaryota; kingdom Metazoa; phylum Chordata; class Actinopteri; order Semionotiformes; family Lepisosteidae; genus Lepisosteus; species Lepisosteus platostomus. The sequence goes on from NC_142613.1 coordinate 7,295,763, forward strand.
AACAAGATTTTAGTGTCAAATGGCAGAAAGGAAAAGTTACAGCTTTTTCTGAGAGTGACTGCTCTTATTTACATTAGCAAGGCTTTTCTTACAATGCTAGGGCACCTTGGAAAGACCGGAAGTGCCTTCACTGCACAGCTTTCCTGCTATAAACATTTGAATCAATTTGGTTTGGCATGGTGCTTTATGGCCAGTTTATGGTGCCTCTGTATGGGTTGCAGTCTCTCTGCAAGGTGGCTGCCAGTGAAAGTCCGCATTTGCTTCTGTTTCTTTTCGCAGACAATAATATAGAGTCCCAGGAGAACACGTCGATTTATGGGTCCCCTTATACAGGGCTGAAAAACCGAATCCTAAATGTTGAATGGAGAGTGTCCAGGGGGGAATTCGGAAAATTCCCATGGACCAGCACAAAAGAGAAGATATTAATGAGCTTAGAGTTAATTGAAGTCAATGTTGTAAACAGCTAGGCAGTGAAAAAGATTATTGCCTCTCCTCTACCCAGAATTTTTAGAACAACACTCATTCTCCTGTCACAGCGTACGTCTCTCTGGTATTCCCAGTTAACTTTTTTGGTCTCAGTTAAACTTAGGTAGGAATGTCAGAGACCACAGTTCGGAGTTCAGGATCTCCCAGAATTAGGACCAAGATGTAATGTTAATTTAGAAAACACTGCTGGCTGGTAACCATTGCAATGCATTTGCCTCTTCAATTCAATACCTATGTTTAGAAGGAATTCAGGAAAGGCATAACTATGTTTCTGATAATGTATAAACAGATGATCTCATGCAAAATGAGGTTCTGTATAGTCTGGTTACATTGGTTTATCCTTAGACAAAGAATTACTTGACTTATAAATTAGCCTAAAAAGAGATAGATACATAGATGCCTGAAATCTAAATTATATCATGTGTTTTTTTTGTTTTACTTTTAAGGTCATATTTTATTTATTCCTGCAGCACACTGAAGCCTTCTAAGAACAGTCTTGTATGAAATGACCTGTGAAAATAACAGTCATCTGGGAGCAGCTTTAGGCTCTTCATTGCTTCTTAAAGGAACACTATTGTGTGTGTTAATTGATCTATAAGCAGCACTTGACTGCAGCGGAGCACTGAGGCCCTTCTGTCTGTGGTCTGTGATGACTCACCAAAATAGAATTCATTCTATCCAATAACTGGCATTATTAAGTGTTACACATTACTATCATGGCTTAAGGAACTCTCTCTATGTTTTGCAAAAAGAAAGGAGCCCTTTGATTGAAGAGGCATTTTCTGTGAAGTTGCACTGGGGAGCTAAGATGTTGAGGAAATTGACATTTTGTTTGGTTCCCCCCAGAAAACAGTCAAGAGATTAATATTTTGTTGTTCTCTTCCTTACCCAGCATAGATAAAATCAGACATAGCAACCAACTGATTTCTGTGTTGTTTCCCCAACTGTTACACTTACTTGCCACTGTTTTTCCACACACTGCCTGTCAACAATTATCTTTCACTTTACAGTGGAAATGGATCATAGAGGAAATATCTGAAAATGAACTACCCTATAAGAGCCCAGCATCACAGAGCAATAACAATAAATTCTTACCTCTTGAAGGTTTACCTTGTGCATTTCTAGAAATATGAGCTACTCACTCCCAATTTGTTTGAAGACAATTTGTTTTCCATCCTTTCATGCCCACAATTCCGGATAACAAGCTGATTATGCTCATCTGTTTTTTGAAAAACGTCCAGGTCTTCATCTCCTTCTGGGCCTTAAATATGTTTTGGTGTAGTGGTATTTTTAGGAGTACTTTCAGTTGCCTCTTTTTTACATGCACTTTGTACTCAATAAAAAATAAATCTGTCAACATAAATAATTTAGAGCACCAAAAGAATTAAGTAGGCTATATCTCTTTATACCTAAGATCCACTAAACTAGAAAACTGAGATCTGTTTGTCTGTTCGCAGAATACAATAATAAAAACCCGACAGGCATTTTTCAGATGTTAAAAATATAATGTGTAACTGCACAGCAGTCTGATTTCTCTGTTATAAGGTGTCATGCATTGAAATGTAAATGAGCATGGACTAACATGTGATGTTCTGTTAAATTCATTAGAGATAAACATTGATTCCAGGCTTTGTGACAGCTGGGTGATGCTTACCTTCAAGATGAGATAATTGTGTTGCAGAAATTGCAATCTGAAGTGTCTCAAGGAATCTAGATTAGAAATAAGAAAGGAAATGTGACTGTCAAGGGTATCTTAGTTTCCTTTTTGCTAAACCACCATATTAATACTTAAGAAATGGAAAAAAAGGCTGCTGAAATTTTGCAGCCAGCGCAGGTGCTTGGTGGGAGTAAATGTTGAGCTCTCTAGTCCACACATTGCTGTTTCGGTCTTTAGTTGATAGTGGTTGGCATTTCCCAGACACTGATCTGCTGTTGGCCAAGTGTCCCCAGCTTTTAGTGGGATTGAGCAGGCCATGATATTCTTGTCTTGTTGTGCAACAGGGGCAACTGTGACTTACAGAGTTTCACATCCGTCTCCCATCAGGAGGACAACTAACCCTAATCTTAACCCTAACCCTACAGGAGGCAGGAGGCTACACAGTTTCCCTAAATGACAAGAGTTCTTGGACCTAAATCTTCCCCAGCTGCTATAAGGGTCATCAGTGTTAGCTGTGTTGTTGAACAATTATTTTATTTTTTTAATAAAAAGTGTCAGTCAGGTGAATTGATTATACCTATATCTGTATCTTTTCTCTGCCTTTACATTGCAGAAGTAGTGGTACAAATGGTCCTTTTATGTATTACCTGTTTAGGAGACAGGTACCTTTGAAGTATTTAGGTGACTGTTTGGAAGGTTTGGAACTGAGTTTTGTGCACCTGTAACAGAAAATATGCAGATGATTCTCCCAATCCTTGTGTCAGGCTGAATGCAGGGAAATTGATTTAATCCAGGCAGAAAGGAGGAACTGAGAACAACAGCAATCAGCTCTTTGTTCCCTACAAATACAGAGCAGGCCTGGGAACTCCCATGGATTGTTATTTCAAGATTATTATCCACTGTAAACAGGCGTAGACCCGGATAAACATCGAGTTCTGGATTATTTCAACTTTGTCGCATTTGTTTGGAGTGTGCATATTATGTTGTGTTTTTATTCACAGCACCCATGTGCTGGTCTTTTTAAATTTGCTCAGTGAACAGTACCTCAATGGGTATTTGCAGAGTGGTGTTGTAAATTTTCAAACAACACAGTGTAGAAATAACCAAATGGAAGTTATTTTATTACTTTAAAATGAGGTCTATAATACAATTACTGTTTCAATGGTAAAGATCAAATACACAGTGTATATCGGTTATGTGCATATTTTTATGGTATCCCCAGTGATTGTTTTCCCATTTATTTGGAAAAACATTAATTGTTTCTGGTATGTGATGATAGCAGACGTAACATTCCTGTTACCAATTTTTCCTAACAGTGGTACCATCTGAAAGATTAAGAAACACTAAAAACCCCAAATCCCGGGTTTTTGAACTAATTGGCATTTATCATTTTTAACTGTCTTTGTTTTACGTTAACATTTCTATATCTCATGGTTTTTATTTTGGCCTTATGATGTAAGTTTCCAGAAATATCTGGGTATTTACATCATAAGAATGCCCATGTTATGGAAACAAACTTTAGGAGTGAGGTAATGTACACTGTCAAGGGTTTCAAAGCAGAAACCTTACATCCCAGGCTGGTGGTAGGGGTAAAAACCTGATCATTTCTGGCCTTTTGATCAGAAGCAGCAATTGTTGTTTTCACACGAATCACAGCATCACAGATTCTCCCTAAATGACATGAGAAGGATTACTCAGTCTTGAGGAGATAAACAGATGAACTGCCAATATCTAGCACCAATAAAGAACGCAAAAAAAGTTTGGATTTTCCTTTCTCGTCTCTGCTCCCCCAAGTGAAAGAGTATTATTGCAGTAGAGAGGTTATCTGATCACCGTCAGTGAAGTAGTTTTCACTGGAAATGCCGGATTTGGTTATCATTAGGTTTTACTGTCATGTACAATACAGGGAAATTAATGAGAGACGTATTAGTTTGGAGTTTGATACATTAGAGGTTTTAAGGGCTGTAGACTCTTTTACAAATTGCACAGATGGCACAGAAAAAAACGAATGTTGTTAGTGTTATTTGAACTCCACATTTGGATATCCAAATGTAATCAAAACAAGGTAAGAAGCTTGAAATGGTGTTTCATGATACTGGCTCACATAAAGATCTTGCTGTTTGTAAAAATTAAAATTGATGCAATTACTATAGGAGTCATATATAAGTGTCTTTACAGAGCAGGATTGAAATTCTGATTTATCTCTACTCCCATGGCAATCTCTTAATGTCAGCTACATCATTAGCATTCAGGCTCAGGGCAGCTCCAGCTTTGCTTTGTTTCCACATAATAATTTCTTCATTGCCCTGCTTTCTTTAGCAGAAATGGGAAAAGGCAAGGTTGCTGGTAGAGTGTAATATATAACGATCAGTATTTAAATGTCACACTCTTCATGACTCTTTTGGTCTTAATAAATAAATGCCCAGATATATTTCATACACAATTCTGAAGTACATTGCTAAGTGCTTTATAAAGTACCGTGGAGTGACAGAGAATGTTAGTAATGCATAAGAGATGTTTTACAGTTGTTTGTCGCATGTACAGGAACACTTGTCAAAGGATTAATGAACTATGTTCAATCAAGAATAATTGCCTAATCACAACATTTTTGTTTACCAAAATGGCTGTGTGAACATTTTCCCTGAAAATATTGATAGTTATCTCTCTTCTAAGCACCCTACTATTCTGGATTGCTCCTTTAAATGGCTGGCATGTTTTCCAATCATCTCATTAGTCCTGTCGTTGAGGAACAGTGTCTTGTTTTGCCACTAGATGGCATCCTCGTTCCCCAAATCAGATGGCTTGTAGGTCACGTTGCAAAAACAAACTGCTTTGGGCTGTAATGTAACAGGAGGGAAGGATAGTGTCTGAAAATAGAAGTCCTTATGTCATCAGAATGTCTCAACCCCCTTCTTTCAGTGTCTTTTAGCCTAAAAGTCACATGGGTTATGCAACCAGTAGGATACATTAATACTGGTCTTGTTTTTGAATATGATCATTTGTGTCTAAGGGTTTCTAATATGCCACTGCACTCACTGTCAGATTTTGTATGCATCTCCTGGCTGATTGCTGTGGGTAAATACCACAGTGTGTCAGGAAAGGTCAAGATCTACAAATAAGTGATTTAGTAAAATGCAACTGAGCTGCAGTAATCATATCTTTGAAGCATTCACTGCAAGACTGTGCCCTGATGATCTCGCTCAACAGTGCCCCCTTCTGGTATGTGTGTGAGCTGGCTGACAAAGTGTATAATATCCTATTACATAAAGTCCAATTATTGTCTGTAAATTATATTGGATAAAGGCACCAATGTAAGTCAGACTAACAGTAGGTAGATCAGATTCCATCAAACTGGCCCAATAAATCTGGTTGTATTTGGTTTCAGTTTAGTTCAGTTCTGTTGCCCTCAAAGAGTATAAAATAGTAAATGTTTGTGATTACAAATAAAAAGTATCACCAACTAACAATTTTATATACATCTTGTAATTTGTTTAATATCTTTGTCTGGTTTATTTTAATATAATCTAGAATACATAATGTAATTAGTGTTCATTAATAGGACTGTTGACTGTCAAAAGGATACTCATCCAGGCTTTTCCACAGGGGATTTGGGCTCAGGGGTCATACACTGCCTGTGAGGTCACTGACAGGTGTGTGGGCACAGGGTGGTGGGGTTACAACCTGGCTGGTGAGGCCCAGTGCAACAGGTGCAGGAAGCTGGACAAGCACACCAGAGTGACAGCTGGAGATGAACCAGCAGAGGAGTCTTTCACTAGGACTTTCACTGATGCCAGCTGGTGCTTTTGTTGATGCCAGCTAGAGGAACTGTTGGCACAAGAGTTTAATGGTGTCTTAGCACTACAATGTGTAAATTAAAGCTTTGCCTGACAGGTTTTTATTTCTTGTTTTTAATGTCTTTCTTCTGTTTTGAAGAGGCACTGTGACATTATATTAACATTTGGTTTATTCTTCGGTAGTATTGAATTTATCAACTCCACTCTCACACACAGACTTTTTTCTTGAAAAGAGAGATTTAGAAGAGCCAACATCGGTGATGTTATTACCTCTGTGGAAATCATTATGTTTATACTTGGAAGAGGGTGTTTGGCATGCACAAGACAAGCAAAATGGCTAGTAGTATTCATTTGAGATAATTTGCAGAGTATTTTGGCATGATTTGTATGGCTTCCCTGGATATGTATTATCTACCAAAATATGCATCTAAAATTCCAAAGTTGAGAATGTCGCTGATTCTAGTTTTAATGTTTTTAATGTTTCTTTATTAGGCCTATACAATTTCTGCTTAGTTTAAATTGATTCTCTTATTGATTCTTCCTCTTGATTGTTTGTTACAACAGTACAGTCAAAGATCTGAAGTGGGAAATTTAGCGTGAAGAGCCCTAGTCCAAATGCAGTACTTTCTAGTACAGATTGAGCCTGCAGAAACAGCACTCAAAAGAGAAAGTACTAACCTAGACTGGCCAGTAGAGGGAGGCTTTCCCTTCAGGCTAGCAGTAGCTTTCTTCTTTTCACTTTTTCTGCAGCTGTGTCTCCGCGTGGCTGCAACACGGAGAAACAAAACTAAACCTCAAAGTGGCATAAAACACTCGTTTACTCTAATGTGGTATTTGAAATATTACTTTCACCGTGTCTTCTAAACAGACTGGAGACCTAGGGTGACATTTAAAAATAACATTTGAATGCACATATTTCCCGAATGAAACAATTTTTCACATACATCTTATAACTTTAATCGTTTGTGGCTCTGTCTCCACATTAAATCTCAAACTTGTTAAAGATATTTATAATAATGGCGGTGGGTGCTGTGATAGTAATGATAGTAAAAAGGTATAAGCAAGAAAGACTAATTGACTAATTGAATGGGTAAAATATTTGGACTGAAAAAGAGCCAGAATAAACTGAAGCGTTCACACTAGATTTTGACATTGCTGGACATGAAGGCTTTAAAATGTTAATATTGAATTCAGGCAAATTTGATTTTAATAAACCCTTTTTGAAGCAATCCTAGAAAAGTTCAACATATATTTTGAATGTTTAACAGGCTGCAGGCTATCCAAATGGAAAACATCTGTCCAGCTTGGATTTTGAGTCTTTTAGAACTGGCGCCTTGGGTCGGATGAGCTGCACAGCAAGCACTTTGTATCCTGGCTTGCCTATTTCTTTCTTTCATTATAAATTTATAATCAGCAATTGATTTTTTTCAAACCTCAGCTCTTAGTTACAAACCCTGCAACCCCATACAGCAGACAATTAGCAAACACAGGCAGAATCCTCCAGCCTGCCCACGCTAGAGCAGTTTGTCTTTAAACATGTCACAGGTAATTGGAGGTTCAACATCATTTGGAGGAGACTGACAGGAGCACGTCTGCAAGCACCTAGGAGGCCGACTGGGATCTGTGTTGCCATGATGAGCCGAGAGAGCCCTGCCTAATGAAACCCACCCAGTTCTCTGTCACACGCAGTCAATGGCCTGCTGCTCCTTGAGGAATCCCAGTCACAGTTGGCGAGTGACATGACCCAGGCTCGAACCCGTGATCATAGAGCTCAGGCTGGGTTCAGGCGAGTGTCCTTACTGATTGAGCTTATTCAGGAGGCTCTGGTGTACTTGTTTCTGGCAGCAGGTGAAGGTGCGCTGTGTAAGACTTCTGTTTCCACTCTCGTCCTGTGTCTGCAGTTAACCCCGTGACAGCAGTACTCCTTTCCAGAAAAGCATGCCAACAGCACTTCCTTGTTCCCTGTTTTCTCTCAGAAGTATGGGTGAAAGCGAGAGTTGGGTTTGGCTGCCCTGAGAAATTTGAGGAGTAATATGATCTGGCGTTTATCGAAGTTAATTATCACTGGTGAGTGGGAACTTGGGGAAGTTATGAGGAGTCCAAATCGCAGTTAACAGTTTTCCTTTCTGCTTTAGTTGAGATGCCTCTCCTAAAAATTATTCACTATGGAAGGTTAATACTATGAAAGTAGTAGTAGTAGTATGTAGTAGATGTTTAGTTTGGAAGTCATGTGCTTTATTGCTGCCTTAAAGAGTACTGTAAGTGCCAATAGATGGAAGTAGAGACTCCAGAAAAGCATGCTTGTGATTTCAAAGGGCTGGGAATCACACCTGTGACCAGTAACCATAGTAAAGTGGGTATCTAATAGTGAAAAGTGTGACAGTTTGACTTGACATTTTAGTCATTTGCCTTTCTTGTAAGACTCCTATTAAGTGGAATTAGCTATTCACTAATTACACTATTCTTTTTGGTAAAATACTACATTTTACGGACTAGAAAAACACAGCAAATATTTGAAAACAAACGGTTCATTTAATTTCTGAGACAGAGTAGAATTTTTAAGGGCTAACACAAGCTGATTTTTTTTTTACATTATATATTTTTTATATAAAAATACATAGCCCAATTCACTTCTAGAAACAACAATACAGATCACCATTAAAGCTTATTTATACCATATTAAAATGTAGTGCACATAACAATCTATCTTGCAACTGCTGCTGTCCTTTTCATTTTTAAAACCTAGCGTTTTGCAGCTCTGTACACTCCATTAAATGAAGCTCACTCATGTGTAGAGAATGAAAGGGCTTGGCCTCTCACTCTCTGTCCTCCTGTTCCTTCCCTTATTATTATTCCATAAATCCGCGAGACACTGATCCATTTTTATGAGATCAGTTAACTTTAATCACAGCTCAAGGACGGGGGCCTCCTGAGAATAAAAAGCTCTGTGTCCCTTGCTTTTGAAAGGTTATCGCTTCCCTCTCACCTAAATATTAATGCCCGTTTTGCCTGAAGCGCTCCTATTGAGACACTTGGAATTCCTGGAATTCCTTATGGTGCAACCTTAGTACAACCTTTTTGCTAGCAAAGAAAAACAAAAAGGCATCTTGCACTATGATAAAGCTTTGTTGACTGGCGTTGGGAATATGTAATTCCTAGGAATATGTGTCTCATTTGAAACACATTCAGAAATGTGGTCGGACACTCTTCTGAAAAAAGTACAGCAGAGTCTGAATAAGTCACATTATTGTTAATCCAAATACTGTAAAACACTGTAAAACACAATAATAATGTTTTAATAATGTAAAGACATTTCAACCACTCTTTTCATTTGAGAATATCAGGTAAATACAATTAAAAAGTTTTTTTTTCTTATTTTGTTTTCATTGTTATTGTTATTAATAATAAAGTTGGTAGATATCTCTTTACTGATTTGGTGGTTCACAGTTTGAGCTTTGAATGTGCAGTTCAAATATCTAACTAATGTATAAAGAACACCAGCCCTAAAAAATAAATTCAATGGTATTAGAAATGGGCTAACAAAGTTGCTTTCATCTGAACGTAATGAAAAGTAAACTAAGGAATTTTTTACTCTTCTTGTTTTTTAATACGGAATGGTGGTTTTAAGCATCCAGTGCTAAACAATCAGGGATCAAAGCAGCCATTTGAAGTTTAATGAGCTGAAAGTAATTTTGCTTTCAGGTGGTGTGTATTTGCTTGTAAATAGCTTGTCTTTGTGTCTGAGCAGCAGATTTAGTCCTGAGAAAGCTTCAGCCAGGTACTATGAGTCATTAAATACTGCTTTGATCACTTGAGAATGCATTTTGAGATGGAGCACTGACTTGAGAAGGTTTCATTGTGCCAAAAAACACAGATGGATGCAAAGTAAATAAAGCTCTCATGATAAAATTCAGAATATGATATTTTGTTTTAGAAAAAAAAAGTGAAAATGTAGGGGAAAATACAGAAACAAAGACATTTAATTGAGTGTCTTTAAAGGTTTTTATAGTATGTTGTTTTTTTTACTAATTTGGTATCTTGCATCGGGGAATTTCTTTCTGGTTGTTTGAAATGTGACACCTCCCCTTGTGTACTTGAACCAACATACTCCACATGTCAAGAGAAGCACACATGTGTGACATTGGTATGCTGGATCTGCACCTTAGGTGGACTTGCCTGTAGGCGAGCCAAGGTATCTTTAAAAACGAGTCAATGTTTTGTGCAGACAAACCTCATGGACACCAGTGACGACAGTGTGCAGAACAATACACTCATTCATGTGTGCAGCAGTGCAATTGAGGTTAAACAGTTTCAGTTCTTACTATTTCAGGTACAGTATTTTTCTTACTTTTTTTGCTTGTTAGCAGAATGTACGGCTTTGGCTATATAAATATGATAATGATTAATACTGTGGGTGACTCCCTTCCCTCTGGACCACAATATCCACACCAATATCCACCCATTACTGTGACAGGGGTGCTGTCAGATGTAAGATGAGATGTTCTTTGGATGAGACATTAAACTGAGGCCTTGACTGTTAGTTTCTTTCTCATAAGAGTAGGGGTGTTATCTCAGTGGCTAATTCCACGCTGAGCTTGTACAATCTGGCCTTCCTAAAATTCTTCTTTTATTCACTCAATGAAGTATTTTTGTACTTTTCCACCGGATCCGATGTGTTGTGGGACTCCCAGTACAGACCAACAAGTCACATCACTCAGATGGGAGCTGCACTTCATTGGTGAAGTACTTTGAGATCATTTGGGATGAAAAGTGCTATACAAGTGCATGCAATTATTAATAATTATTAATATAAGTATTAATTGAAGCAGGTATAATTCCAGCAAAACTAAAAATATCTGTTTTGCCTATTTTCAAATGGGCTGACAAGTTGTACATGAACTGTTGGAGATCAGTATCCATTTTGACTTGGCTTACTAAGATCATGGGAAATAAAACAAGCAGACTTTTTTCTGTAGAAATAATTTGGGCTGCTCCCTTAGTAATGATAATAAACATTTACCATTATATAAGAAAGGTTAGAATACGATTTCTAAAAGATTTATAAAAATCTAGACATTAGACTAGACATCTAGAAGTCTAGACATAAATTAGACAAAAAAACAAAAAATAGACAAAACTCATACAGTATAACGTAATTACAAGCTAAAGTCAGATCTAGACTTAGATTCCTTTTTAAATCAAATTGTGATTTACACATTCTCCTGTGTATACAAGAGTTCAGATAAACTTACTCTCCATCTCGGGCTATGTTGATGTAGTTTAAATAATGGCTTAGTTGTTCTTGGGACACCTTGATGTATTAGCCATTCTGCCATAAGATTTGTCACTGCTGCCCCCTATTGTACTCATCAAGGTGTTAATTACACTTTGATCTGCAGGCCCTCACTACAAAATAGATCAATGCTTAGCTGTTTCAAATTAATGTACTGATCTTTAATTAGAAGAACAACATCATGGTTGAATTATCTGCAATTCTCTATCCCATCTTACAGTTTAAGATTTGATATCAAATTTTATTAATTGAACCTCCCAAGAGAATCTCCTAACTCTGGGTGCAAGTCATTTCAATTTGCCGCTGCATTGGACTGGAACTATCAGTAGAGTGATCTGAAACTATCTACCTTTGTATCCGACATTAGTTATAAATGTTTGCAATGTAAGTGTTTTTTAATTGTTATTGCTCTGACAACATTGTAATTCATTGGTCATGCCGATAAAGCTCATTGAATTTGAATTAGTTAGATCCAGACTCTCATCTGCCTGATGGTGAATTGAAGTGTGAGAGAAATGCACCTTGATGCCACAGCTATAAAGACACTGCAGATCTCATTTCTTAAGTATGTGGTAATCTATTCATTGAATTCAGTGTCCATCAGCAATACATGATTATCCCATATCCTGCAGTAGAAGTGTTTAAATGCAGATTGAGATTGGTTAGCCCAGAGTGATTGACATCTTCCACAGTGGTGTAAAAAGCAAGGCAGTTCAATGGAGTATTTTTTACAGGACTTTAATTACAGGGGATAAGGCATCTGACAACAATGACTGTGATTCCCAGGGATTAGGGAGAAGGGCATTACAGTGTGTGTTTGAAGTTAATTATGACCTTTTGGTAGACATATATTATTACCCCAGTTCTATGTCTCAGCAGCTGATGGGTTGGTACTTGACTTCATTTCCATCACCTGTAGAAAATAGTATTATGTTTATTATTGTGAGTTTGATTATGAGCTACTAAAGTAGTTTTTCAGAGTAGTTGTGCATTGATGTATTATATCAAATCATACTTTGGAGTTTTTCTTGCACTGTATAGGTAACAACATTGGAAATAACAAGTTTAACTATTCAGATGAATTCCTATTCAATCACGACAAAATATTTCTTACAAAACGCCCTTTTTGGAATATTAGAATATTCGTTTTCTCTACTATAGCTATGCAGCTATGTTAGTGACAATATGGAAACTGTATTTCAAATGTGATATACAGTATGTGATACTGTATGTTCTGCTATGTACTATATGAACTCTAGAATGGCTTTTTTCATTGAAACCTTTGTTTTCCATGTGAAATGTAAGGGATGGGTGTGTCTATAACTCAGTTTATTCACGCAGATATGGCTTTTGATGTCATCGCACTGCATTTGTAGATGACTACAAGTACAATGTACATGTTTAAAAGGATGAATTATTTTAGCATTAATGCAGATGAGAATTCTGCCTCACTTGTTGGGACACCTACAGTGCGTGACTCATCCTGTTTTACATATTCTTAATGCCCATGAATGATCTGTATGCAAATAAGTTGTAATACAGACGGTGATTGCGGCTAACAGTAAGCTGTAAAACTAGACTGGATCATGTCAGATAAGTATGATTGTGTGTGCATGTGTTAGGGTGTGTACAGAATGTGATGGCTAACTTTGTGTTCCCTGCCATCCCTACCTTCGTTTGGAGTGGGTCTCTATTACTTGGAAAGCCAGCAGAACCAGGGCTGCCTGGGTTGAGTGGGAAACTCACTGGGTTTCTAATGAAAACATCATGACTTAATCTTGGAGCCTGTGATTCACTGTAAAAGCAGCTCCACTTCAGCAGCATGACAACCCAGCTTGTTTGGCATTCCAGTCAGCAAGTCTCCTGTTTGAAATTGTAAGGTTTGCCGAGCCTCAGCTTCTCTGTTTTTTTAAGAAAAAAAAACTTGCTTCCAGTCTTGGTGAGAGTGACATCACTTCTCTCCTCCTCCAGCGCTGGCTTCAGCCAATCCCCTGCAGAAAGATGCCTGGCTTGTGTGCAGATTACACCGGCTGGCCTTTTGAAAGAAGAAACTTTCCACTCCCCCCTGTTCTTTGACAATAGCACGGCCCTGAAAAAAGAACTGTGGAAGGGGGGGGGGGGGGGGTTGGAGGCGGGCAGTTAGAGGCAGGCAGTCTGTGGGCTGGAGAACGTGTGCACTATCTGGCAGCCAGCTGATCTTTGCTTTGGCATTCAGTGCTCAGAGGTAGAGTGAGAGGGAGTGAGGAGGCTGTGAGCTCTCAGAGAGTGCTTTCAGCTGAGTGAAAGGGGATTACAAAACTGAGGAGAGAGAGAAGGGAAAAAAAAACAAACAGGGGAGGGCTGCTCTAGCCTAGTTAGAGGAAAAGAGAAGCATTGGTGATGAGAGTACAAGCTGCTAGGAATGCCTTTAGAGGAAGTGAAGGCAGAGGCAGTCGTTGAGGGACTTGTGATGTTTTAACCACATCCGTGCTTTAGTCAGAAAGCGAGAGAGAGAAAAAGAACACATTTGCTGTCAGATCCTGTGCGAGTTTGCCCCCCTCCATCTTGCGGAGTTCACAGTAGCAGCACCCAGAGAAGAGGAAGAACAAGGGACGATGTCTTTCAGTCCGTGGCAGATGCTGTCGCCTGTGCAGTGGGCAAAGTGGACCTGGTCTGCAGTTCGAGGAGGGGAGGGAGAAGGGGGGGAGGGGGCCGAGGACGAGCCTGGAGATGATGAAGACTTTTCTCAGGAGGAAGAGAAATCCCAGGGCTGCAGGCGAGTTGTCTTTCCCTCCCCCTGTTCATCTTTTTAGCAGGTTTGGTGTGGCTTGCCTGTGTCCTGCATGGGAATTTGTGTGTGTTTATCTGGTAGGAGGAGAGATGCTTTTCATTCCACCTGTGAGATAGGGCCCAAGGGATTATTGTCATTTTCCTAGATTTGGTATGCTACAGACTCACTGACAGGTGACCTGACAGGTAGACAGGTGTAATTGCAGCTCTGTATGATGGCGGAGAAAGATTTTTCCAGTGAACATGGGCACACTACCCTGTAAATAATTTGTACTGTATATGTCAAACCTGCAGCTTCCTCTGATTTGTGTCTTTTTGTATGCATGTCAGCTTCTGACTTGTGACTGTTAAATGTACATTGTCCTGAAGCCTGTCTGTTAAAATGGGATTAGGAATGTATGTGCTCCTTACTCCATCCCTACATTGTCATTCTTGGTCAATAGTTGGTTTATCTGCCCTTGAAAACTGCAATCAGGGTTACCTCCTTTAGAATGTGTGGGAAGACAGGGGCAGTGAACACATCTGTAGGCATTTCCTAAACAAACTGTAAAGGAGGGAAAAGGCTGAGACAACCATGTTATTTTGCCTCTCCTGTGTATTCTAAGTCTTTAGCTAACACAAATGGGAAGGAAGAAGCTTTTTTTTTAAAGACAGGGTTATTTTTTTAGCATGTCCTAGTTTCCAAGTAGCTATCCAAGACGAAAGACTAAAGCTATCCAACACTGCTTTCCAAAATAGTCGCAAAGCTCTTGCTTGGGCTCATTTATATTCTGTGCTCCTTAAGGATTTACTGACAGACTTACTGACAAGAGATATGTGCAAGAGGTACTGTGTAAGAATGACACCTGAAGTGGGGTTGTCATCTGCTGTTTGTTGCTGGTTGTCTTTTTTTACGGTGATGAAATAAAATGTAAGACATAAATGGTCAGTGTCGGGGGGAGGGGGGGGATCCTGACACATGCATGCTTCCCCTTTTCTAAAAACCCACAGCTAGGAAATTAATTTACAAAAACTAAAGCCAGACCGATTTGGCAGTCCTGCTCTCCCACAGGAACGAGGATGCTATTGGACAGACATGAGGCAGGAACTGGAGAAATATATTTAACCTTGGGCACAGAAAAGTTGAAGGCGACTATTTAACAGATCAGCCCAGAGAAATAAACCATAGTAGTTTAGAAGGGAAGTGGCTGAGGAAAGAAGATTTTCAGGTCTTTTTCCACAAATTGGGACTTTGTGACCCCAAAACTTCTTTTAACTGGAGATGGTGTTCATTTATTTATACAAAAGGGGATGCATTAGAGAGTCCTATTTAAGTGTTTTTTATATTCCACCTCTATATTGTGAATTCTGAATAAATCTGCAATAATCGTAAAATTCAATTATCTTTAATAAGGCTCTTTTCTGGAAGAAATAAATTTTAAAATTAAGATGTAAACAAGGGAAAGATTTAATTAAATTTATTTCTGGTATGCAAATAGTTTTAGGTTGACTTTGGATCCAGAGCAATATCTTCTGATCTTTTAGAAATCATCAATGGCCTGAATTTTAATACTATACTATAATAATTATTGCTTTTCCTTCTAATGTCAAACTTACAGTACCTTTCACATGGGATTCCTATAGCCTTGCCAAAGACAGAGAGTTGTTTTGTAAATCAGCTGCTAATGAAACACATTTCCTTTTCTAATCATATCAAAGTATATGCACTAAAAAGCATGTGCTATAACAAATCTGCCTACTGAAATATGCTCTTGTGTCCAATTTGGGTTTTGAGTTATTAAAATGTTTTTAAAAAAATAACATAATACCACGCCTGCAATTTTTGTGAAATTTCCCAAGACTTGTATATACTTCAGTCAAAAGCAGTACATTATTGCAGGGCTGATGACTCTGTTTATTTGAATTCTCTTACCTTGAACAAACATGGCACCTCTGTGTCCTTTTCTTGACATCCTTTGTTTTGTCATTGGCCTAAAGGCTTCCCTGAAAAGTCTAGTCTGCCAAAGTCTAAATGACAGGTGGCTCACATAACAACAGCAGGAAATTCTTGTAGGGCTAACATTCTTATTTGTCAGATTTCCTGAAGCCAAATCAGTAGCCTCCTTACCCTTCAGGCCTGCATCGGAACATTTAGAGACCTATAATAAAATTAGAGAAAAATTCAGCTGCTGGTTTTTTCTGATGCAAACAGAATAAAGTGCCAAAGTCAGATTTTTCTTCTCCATGTGAAACTTGGCTCACAGATGAGCATCTGTAAATTAAAGGTAACTATTGAGAGCTAAATGAAAATTACATACAAAAGTGTATCTGTGCTTTCATATCTGTATTATTGGTGTTTTCTTCATGCAGAAACACATTTTTTCCCTCTTTCCAACAGTATATGAAAACTGCTCTATTAAATTCAGAAACAACTCTTTTTTGGTGTCCTTCAGATAATTTGGTGACTTTAGTTGTTTGTCCTGTAAGCAGTTCTAAAGATAGAAAAAAGATATACAGTAGGTTTCAAAGAACTACCTCTGCATTTGAATCTGTAGAAATAAATTAAAACATCAAAATCCCCATATTATTGTATTGATATGTATCAACCTTTGGTAAAAGATTCTCCAGTGTCCAATAATGTTGTAAATGCTGTTGTATCTGTGTTTTCTTGTAACATAAACATTGTTCTTCGTTAAGCTTTTTCATTACATGGTGATGAGAAACACAAGAAAACAGACTTCAGGTACAGAAAGTCAACCCAAACATGGATTATTAGGTGAATTGCTTTTGTCCATTTTTTACAGCTCGGACTCTGAGGGAAACTTCGAGACACCTGAAGCTGAGACGCCAGTCCATGGCCCTCTAAGAGACCTGGGAGA
This sequence comes from Lepisosteus platostomus, assembly GCF_059453375.1. Taxonomy (NCBI): domain Eukaryota; kingdom Metazoa; phylum Chordata; class Actinopteri; order Semionotiformes; family Lepisosteidae; genus Lepisosteus; species Lepisosteus platostomus. Next base: position 7,312,620 of record NC_142613.1, read on the forward strand.
GCTGGATAATTCATCTGCTAAAACAACAGGTAAAGCTAAGATCCCTAGTTAGGGCCTGTGTGATGTAACAGCCCATGCTGATGCCCCCCTCTTCATATACACTGTTCTGTAACACTGAATATAGGCTATAGGATAATCAAGGTAACCAAGGTAACAACATAGAAGTGTGGGCTTTGTAGAAGCACTGCATTAAATCAGCTCCCAGCCTACAGCATCATATACTCATGCAGGCAATTAAAGAAAGCATTTGAAAGCTATAACCAGTTCATCCAGTGAATGGCAGATTTTTTTAGAAGTAAAGCTGCTTTTAAAAAAGCAGGAAACTAGTTCACTAAGTGCTCCTGTTTTTGTTCCCCCTGTATGTAAAAAACCTACAAACTGTTGCACTATAAAGATATCTTCTTTAGTTTCAAACAGTGAAAGAGTGACATATCTAATCTATAGTACAGATGATTTACTTGCACATATTGTTCCATGTATTAAATTGCCATAAGTAAGTAATGGAATAGAAGTGAGTGGAATTCATTACACTGGCAGTTTTGAATGTGTGGTGATTAGCCAATATCCATGATGTGCAATTTACATTGCATCTGCCTTTAAAGAGTGTACATTTAGGTTTGTGGAGAACCAATATCCTGCAGAAATGATGTGCTGTAGTGTTCTATTTTTGCAGCTTAAGTCACTGATGGAATTTGACTGCCCTCTTGAAATCTAAATCAGAGGAAACTGTGCTAGAGCTAATGCAAAGTGGCAGTGTGCCATCTCCAGGAAAGTGCAGTGAACATATTTTTTCTAGGTTACTGTCACAAATAAAAATGTATTTTATAACAGATCGTTTGGACAAACTATATATAGTCTTTGATATCTTGGTAGAAATCTTAAAGAACTCTGCTAATATTGCAGAGGCCTATACAGATTTGTGACTCTTATGTAGTCATACAAAACTGTTATTAAACATTAAGTGCATGGTATACATTTAAAACCTTTAAAACATAAAATAAATACATACCTATGTATTCAGCTTTGATTGTATATTCAATGAATACTTGTGTAAGCCACAGAAAGATTTAAAAAATCTTTGGTATTTCATTGAATATACTAAAAGTTCAAAATTTCCTGTAAGAATGCTAAGTTACCTTTTGGAAATAAACTCCCAGTCTGTAAAAGGTATATCAGCTCTACTGTTACATTTTAATGATTAAAAACGTTGCAATTCTCCAAAATCACATCAAAAGAATAATAATGGAGATCACAAAATGTGCCTTATGGACTGTTTACCTACACAGATACCACATAAAATACTACAACACATTTGGTATTCTATTATAAAGATAAACAATGTCCTAAACTGTGTTATTATTCAGCTGCATTTAATATCAGAACAATTTAGTAACTGAAAAACACAGTCCAGACTTTTCAAGGTCTTTGTATCTAAACCTTGGTATTCAGTTAAAAGCTGTATGTAAACACAAGAAGTTCAGCACAACCCAGTCATCTCTTTCTTATTAATTCTTCTTAACTTGGCTGCCAAAGTTGACACCAGATGATAAAATCTGATTTTTTCTCATTTCTCCTCTGGGAGTAGGCGTAGATCACAGACTGTTGTGAAATAAGACCCAAGATTCACAGCTGTAGAAAACATCTTCTGCATAGCAAAAAAAAAGCTGTTATTATAAAAATATATTATAAATATAAAATAATACTTTTTTGTACATTGTGTGATTTATATCTTTGAACACGGGATAGGATGTCCCCTGCTGTTTAATATACTGAATTAACACATACTGTACACTGTTTGATACTTGTGCCCGACTAGGTGATTCTTAAGGTGAAAGGACATGGGTATTATTTATTGGAAAAACAATAATATCCTACATTTTTTATAGAGTATATGTTATGTTTATGCTGCTCATAAAAGTAACATTCCAAATAGTATAACTAAATGCTTTCAATTTATAAGAATTACTAAAGATAAAATTACAAAACGTTGTCAACATAAACCAAATCAGGTGCTGGATATTTAATGTTTGCCATATTAATCCAAATAATTATTTATGTCCAAAGATGTGGAGTTAAAGTTATATTAAACTATGAATGTACAGTACATATCTTTGTCTCCTTAAACAGTACAGTTTGTATTATACTGTAGCTTGCAACTTGTAAAAATCTGAAACTGATAAAAACTGCTATGTGGTGAGAGTCTTATTTCAATCTCTGTTTTACTAAAACGCCAGGAAATGTTTTTTTTCTTAAAAGCGAGTCATCTGATGTTCTCATACATCAGTGGCTAGAGCTTCATTGTTAGAGAATGTGGCAGCAAATTTCCTGTTTGTTCCACAAATATCATTAGGGTGTTTGATTTAGCGGCAGTACACAATGAGAATGTTGATAAGCATGGCATTTCTGCATTCCTGGCAGCAGGTTTCTTAAGATTGTTTGTTGGTGTCCCAGCTTGAAAGAGCTAAAATAATACACACATATATAAAAAAACAACCAGATACTGTACTGTTTTTATTGGTTGTATAAAATGCAAACTAGACTAAATTTCATACACAACTAGCATCCTTCATGTAAAAAACAAACACTGAAAAAAAGAAATAGCTGACACTATTTTGATGGATTATTTTAACTCGAGCCAGGTTTGAGGGGGAAGGAGAAATTTGCACAATATGGAGCTTAGCTGGGAAATCATAAGTTATATTTAAGCATGAGTGAAGTTCTGAGTGTTCTGTGTTCTGTGGCTTTTAATTTCTGGGAATCATGTGGTAGACGACTTGTATAAAAAAGGGATTTAGCACTGTAGAATGTTTTGAATTTAAGAACGGGGAAAAAGAACACATGCATACATCAAAGGGAAAATTGAACAGGCTCTTAGTCCTTATTCTAAGCTCAGTTATGTTTGGAGTGAATACACTCCATGCACTTTTAATTTATATAAATACATGAAAAGGCTGCAGATACTTCCCTCTTGATCAACTTTATTCTGCTTCTGTAGTTTCTGTTAATCTACTTTTCTTAGAATCTATATACAGTTTGTGATTCAGATCCAAAATTAGTCATATTTTAATGGGTGTGATTCCATGAATGTTTTTGTGTAGTTTTACATGTAGAATTAAAAAGCAACAAAGCAGAAGGGAAGTGGTCAACGAAGAATGAATACACAGGACAGGCGAGGTTGCTTTACACATTAACAATGAAACCTCAGGCAGTGCCAGAGGTGGTCCATAAGGCCTACGACACTAATAGATGTAATAGATGAATTGTCTTTATAAATGAGAAACATGTGCAAAAGCTCCCTTTAGAAATGTACATGGGACTAATTTCACATATTTTGTAGGGTGTATCATATTTTTAGTCATTGAAAATGATGTTGATTCTGTGATTTCGGATGTACTGGTGCTACTGACTTTTTGAGACAAAATCACAGAACTATTTCAGTTTCATATATCATAGTTAGTAACTACTATATAAAGAAGGGATGTCAGACATACTGGCCCGCCAAGCCCATTTGTTCAGTCTGTGTGGCAGCTGCGGTCAGAACCATTGGTGGAGATTTAGTCCATGCCTTGTCTGAACCTGCACAGCCCACACACAAAGGAAGCGTTTTTAATGATGTTCCTATAACGATCTCATTGTATTATTGTATTATAAGGGAGTCTCACATTTCTCCCTGTGGATCCCTACCTCCATTGTAAGTATGCAAAAAATCCATTGCATCACTGTACTCCTGTTTAATGTTGTCGCAAATCTATTGTAGTTTGAGTAGGGGCAAGCCTTTGCACAAAAATAGTGGGAAAATAACTGACATCACTATACCTGTATACACACTTCCTTCAAACCTTTCTTGAGTGAAGAAATATAACTTATGTGGTTCAAGAAAAGTGAAGAAATGTATATTTTTTTTAATAGGTGAATGCAAAACTAACATGTTTGACTTGTACAACAGATAGCTGTTGCCAAAGAGCAATAGCAATAGTAGTGGAAGGGAATTCATTGCCGTTTATATATCTCGGATATCTTGCACTGTAGGATCCCACATTTTTGGCATTTAAATTTGTCATACGATGTCCCTCAAGCAGAGGTTACTAATACAGTGGTGAGCATCACTTGAGCAGAGTCTATATTCTGTATAACTTGTGTTTCAAATACACAATATACAGTACAGTACCAGTTGATATACAGTTGATTGATATACGCCCATTCCTTGGTTTGCGATGTCAATTTATACCTCAAAAACTGTTTGTAATCTTGAAAATTCACATAATGAAAATTAAATTCCCTTTTGGTTTACAGGAAAAAGCTTACAGCTCCTTCCTTTTCTGTACTAACTGTAAATGGCTTTATTTCTGTCAACTGAGACCTTGGTTCTACACTGCATAAAGCATATTTGCATTACATATTTGGTGTTTAAATACTTCTTTCTGGCACGGTGGAATTTCCTTTCTGGAAATGTCAGGGACTGGAGGACAGAAGACAGGTTGTGCCTCCCTTTCCATCTCTCTCTTTCTCTGGCCTTCCAGTTGTGTTTCATGTCTCCAAAACAGGCTGCTCAAGCTGGACTTGTACAAAGTTGCGATCCACCCTTCAGTCACTAAATTGTGTGCTTTTTTTGTGCATTGGGATCGGCTATCTTTGGAATTTCCTATAAAGTCTGGACCACCTCTGGTAGCAGCTGGAAGCATGCCATAGCTTCATAAAACAGATCCTTTTCACAGTCTGGGATGAATTAAGGAACTCATCCTTTTCCGTGATGTAGATCTCAGGATTCTGATATAACTCTGCCTTGTGGAATCTTTTATTTTATTTTTCTAAGAAGTTTCCATTTTATTTATATTTACATGTTCCATGCCTGAGTTAAAATAGGAGATGTGTAGAAGGACCTTTGGCAAGGCTTTAGTGCGTGCTGTAAAATAACGTTTTTTTCAAATTGCTAAGCATCTGAATCCCGGCATTGTTTCAGAGCCCTGCCACAGACTACTTCTGTGCATTTCCAGACATTTCTTGTGCTTTTACTTCATTTGCCTTAGTGGGTAAAGAAGGTTAACTGCTTGCTGCACTTATAGGACCTCATTCACCCACCTGAAAGTTTCAAATTAATTGTTTCAATGGATTAGCTATGGATTAACTAATTCTAGATTAGTTAACAATGGATTTTATGGATTAATGTATTATTTCTATGAAAAAATAGCCAAAGAGTAAGGGATGGAAATAATCTCTGCATGTTATTATTATTATTTTAAAGAATTTTAAAACAGAGTGATTGTGCTGAAGTCCTAAGGTTTAAATATATGGGAAGGTGTGGTGGTTAAGTATCCTTGGATAATCCTGTTTTAAGAGACACTCTGAAGACACCCCTATCTTCTCATCAACCCCAATCCTGTTAATCTCTTTAATTGGATTTCCCTTGCCGTTCTTTAGAGCAGAACCAGCTTCAGGAGAAATGGCTGATTACACACCTCTTGAAAAGCAGTAGATTTTGAAACACTGGCTCTGTTAAGAGCTGACATTTTGGTTTAAATATGAAACCTGTAGTACAGTTTGCTGTACTATTATAGATACTTAGAATGTATCTATAATATATCTAATGTATTTAATGTTGCTTGGCATTGTGGACTTGGATTGTAGTGTTTTCAGTGCCCTTAAAGTAATAGATTTGATATTAGTAACAAAGACAAATGCCAACACAACCAGACCAGGAGAAGTAAAAAGAATTTGAAGTGCTTCTCTTTGCTCTTGCATCTGCTAACTTTGTTGTAGCAGGTTATTTCAGTGTCATTTCCTTGATGCATGATGGAGTGTCAGATTTAGATTTCTTGGCTGGAATCTCAAAGTTTGGTAGTCTTTGCAAATCTTGTGGTATCCTACATAAATCAATGCTGGTGATACAAGCCATAATATTAAAGCATTGACATGGATATTTTAAAAACTGCATTAATTAATTAATTAATTTTAAACTGCATTAATTTTTATAATTTATTTAGTGTATTTAGTGTGGTTCAATAATTCGTGATGGTGGGCTGAAGAGAACAGACATGAGCATGTCTGCATGGCTTTCAGGATCCCACTCTTTCAAGCAAGTTTCCACAGAAACTCAAGAATGATAAACTAGTGTTCTTATCTCTTTGAATCCTAGTATTATCCTAAAAGCAGAGGCTTTGATTGAAAGATTTTCTTGCTTATGATAGTGCACGAAACAGTACACTGTTATCCCAGCCTATCAGAAGCAAGAGGCTTCTTCAAACAGTTGCCTTAGTCTGCACTAAGACCTGAAAGCAAAGCTATTTATTTCTATATGTTTGAAGTTTGTGTCAATGCCAGGAATTAATTTTTGTACAGTTGTATCATTTTGTGCAATGTTTTACTGCACACACAGGCAGAATAACATATTTAAAATGAACAAGAGTGATTAATAATATTTCTTCTTGAACTATTGCAGCACATTAAGCCAGCATCACACTACATGACTTGACACGACATCTAGTTGGAGAGCATGTCAAATTTAATGACTGCAGTAGCTGAATCTCGCTGCCTTTTCTGTCCTAGAGGGTGTCAAATTATACGACTAAGAATCGCAGGGGGTGACTAATTACACGATTCCCTCCCAACTTTTCATCATGGTTCCAAATCTTGTGGTGTGCTGCGAAAGTACTGCGAGGTCGCCTCATTTTGGCAGCCAATCACTGTGGAGCACAAGAGGAGCACCGCACGAAAGTAAACAAACAACATGGAGAACAAGCACGTAAACATCTTAAAAATGTAACACAGGCATTGTGTTCCACAAATGAACATCTGCAAAAATATAATTCTTCTTTATATAGACCAAATTTACAAAAATAAAACACCTTTAAAACAAATATTGTAAACAAATTAGTATTGCACTATAAAGTGTGGGCACATTTTCTCACAAGTACACATCTGGCTCACTGCCCACCGCTATGACTTGCGACTTTCTAGGAGAAAATTAAACCAGTTTAAACCAGTATTTTATCGTAGCGAGTCGCATTGAGTCGTGGGGACTGTTAAGAGCGCTTTGACTGAGTCACTGGGGTTGTCACACTACGCAACTGACGGTTAAGGGGCATGCGCTGCGACTCTCTACAACTGCTGTGATTTTATTACGATGATGAAAATGAAGGCTACGACTAAAAATCCTAGGAAAAGTCCCTAAGTGTGACGCCAGCATTAGCCGAATAGGCCAGAAAAGCTTCTATTCTACTCCATGAGAGTAAGGCAGGCCAACTATTCCTTTCATTCGGAACCTTCCTGATGATCCTGCTTGAAAATCTACATTTTGATAAGTGAAAGATATGCAGTGAGACAGGGATCTACACCCGGGGCCAGAAGTACAACAGTGTCTTTGATCTTTATTCATCTGGAGCTCTGCAGGACTGAATTAAACGTTTTTTTTTGGCAGAGTAGTTAACATTTTCCAGGTGCCTGTGTATTGACTGCTGAAAACTACTCACAAAAAGGTGACTTTCCTGAACTAGTTTACAGACCCCTCTGCTAATGAAAAAAACAGTAGTGTTGGCTGCCTTTTTCAGGGGGCTGTCAAGCTATGGGTGGCTGACGTAGCTCAGAAGTGCCACGTGTGTGTTTTGTGCTGGTAAAGAGCGACAATCAGTGGGTCAGGTCCTGCTGTGTGATCTCTCTTGGAACTGTGGCAGATGTATGAGCCACCGCAACAGTAAATGTCTCTTGGCGGGTGTCCTTGTTACCAGAGACCTGCAGGTCAAACCAGCAGAAGCCTTTGAAGTGAGCTGGAGATAAACTGAAAGAAAAGCAGGAGACGGCTCTTCAGGAATGCTGGTCAGCTGCCTCAGAGGTTTAAAGGTCTCTGCAGAGTGTGCTGTAACGTGGGATGGTCTCATTGTGAAGCATTTCAGAGAGAGCTACCTAAGACATGTGAAGACTGTAATCGTACTTCTAACAAATGCGCCACATATACTTGTTTTATAAATCATAGTGCAGTGCAGGGATGTAATTTCCCACTATCCCATGTTAAACACAAGGTAATACCATCTTATTTTATGAGTGCTTTCCAACAGGCTCAAAGAAAACTTTGATTTTTTTTAAAGTGTTAAATACATGCTTGGAAATGCTTTTATATTCCTTTAATAAAACCATTAATATGTGTAAAGTGTCCGAGAACATGGGTTAAGCTGGGGAAAAAATGAAAAATTGGAAGCTGCAATGATCTATAAAATTAATGTATCTGCTCTTTAAACAGTGTTACCATGACAAATAAAACATGAAATCCCAAATGAGCAAACCCTACCAAACATGAGATGGTTTCTTTTCGGACACTATACTGATAGAGGCAAAATAACCTTATATCTGTATGTATCTGTATCTGTATGTTGTATGATAGCTCATTTTGGTCATTATTTGCCAAGAGATGAGCATTTGAACAAGATATCTGAAAGTGATGCTTGAGTTACATTGTTGCTTCTGAAAAAATATTAATAATATTAAAATCTTAGTAAAAATATTATTTAAACCCATAACAGTGACCACAGAGGCCATAGCAGAGGAGTGCAATTGCTGCATCTTTGGTGGTGAGTTTTTTCATGAGCAGCAGAGATACCAAACGCTGTGCTGTTGACTAGTCATACTGTAGATACAGCACAGCCAGTTTCATTCTGTTTCACAGAAATTATTATAAAGAGATGAAAACCAGAGATGCAAGAAAATGTTGTAATGATATGTGTTATCACTTTGTGGGACGAGAAACCTACTGCCTTGTGCAAGTGACTGCATGATTTTGGATTATTAGATATTTCTGATGTAATTATTCCCATTCTCTGGCTCCCAACTAGTTGTACTTGTGTTAGCAGTGAATTTTTTATATTCTATGTAAGAAATGGCTGAATATTTACACATCTTATGTTTCCAAATTACACCACATCTGGAAAGTATAAATATAACAATTCATTGATTTGTTTGTGACTAAGAACTTTTAATTAAGTAGAATGTTAGTTTTAAGTTTCAGAAAGAGGCTTATATTCAAACAGAATAAGAGGAGAACATCAACACTTCTGCTTTCCCATGAACAGATCAAATAAAGCTAGTGTGGTGTTATGTAGCTTTAAATAAAACTGCTAATTTTCTTTTTTAAGAGCAGGGCTCAGACAGCGGTTTCTGGAACATCTCAATACACAGATGTGTCAGTCATCACAGAGCCAGTGTATTATTTTTGTTTCTTTATAAGACATCAGCTACAGTAAATTGGTGCAATGTTTAAAAATAATTTCACTTTTCATCTGAAGCCCTTTGATCATTCCCAGCTGCTGTCATTCCTACACAACATCCAAAACAAAACATTTCTTTCATTGTCTAACTGCAAGTGCAGTGAATCCATTCCATTTTAAGCTCGTTATTGTAAAACAGCGAAAACATGTATTTTAGCTTGGGAACCAATTCTTTCACATTCTTCAGAGTTGCACAGAACAGTACAGAATACAATCTTAATGAGCTATGACATAAATACTTGTGAGAAGTTCTCTTCTTGATTAAGACGTGTCCATATTATTTTTTTCTGACTGATGCCAAGTTTTTACAAATTTCATTTTTGAAGAAATGGATAAAAATCAATTCCTTGTCTGCAACCTAATGGTAAAAATATTCCAAGTTCAGGAGATATGTGGAATTAATAGAGAATTGGGTGCTTTTTAAAATTCACTGGACTGGAGATGGTGTTGTTTACCAGTGTCTTTAAAGAATCCTTGTGTTATTAAAAACAAAAAGATGGATTGTGGCAGCTTCTAGGTGTCTAAGTAGGTACTGTAAAGATATGAATTCAGATCACAGGTTAAGCCCAGACAACACTTTTGTATTAATTCCAGGTACAGTATATCTCATGAGACTGACTGAGGCCAGGCTTTCCCCCAGTGGGCAGCACATTAGTGGCCAAGTCCTGCTGGACTTGAGCTATCCTTTGAACTTGCAGTTTTGTCAGTGAGAGATGCATCAATCTTCCATTTGAGACTAATTCTTCTGTAAAGGCACTGCATACTGTAGCTTAGAACAAGAAGAATGACAGATGACCCTCACAAGAACTGTTTCATCTCCCCCACATCTACAATATGTGGATGATCAGTAAAGGATCATTACGTCATGTGTTGATTATGTTTTAAGTGTTTTTTTGCCAGAAAGTCTTATATTTAAAATGATTTCAAATGGGACAACACTTTCAGTTAAAGGGTTTTGCTTTAATACTGTATTTTGAGTCTTTAAATTTACAGTACATTTACTTAGAAATCTGTTAGTCTTTGTTAAATTAAACAAGGCCATCAAATTAAATGAAGTAAATTACCTTGGGGGTTCACTTTCTTTATTTTCAATGAATGAACCCAATTGTTTATAACCAAATGTGTGGACCTTGCAACCTTTTTTTGTAATGAAATGAAAACAAGCTTTAACATGGCTATTTTGTTGTTATTTGTTAGTTGTCTCCAGTCTGCACATACAAACCAATGAATAGATGTAACATGTAACAAGTTCACTTATCAAGTGTGTAGACTTCGCTCCACTTAGAAACAGCATGTTAGAACCTCGTATCTGTCCTCACCAATGAAAGACATTGACTGCAAGAGGGGGTAATGATTTGACCACGATTTATAGCTTGGATGATTCCAAAACAGATTTGTGTGTTTTAGACTTTTTCTGCTGATGAAAAGATAAAAGACTAAAAGTGATTCTTGTTTTAGTGGAAAGAAAGCAAATGGAAACGTAAAAATGTGTATTTGCATTTCCTTAATGAGGTCTGTAATATCCTCAGGCTTAAGGTCTTATATAATTAAAACCAGCTTTTTAGTGTTCTTTTCTCTGGTACATAAAAATATGGTTTAAAAACATAAAGAATGTACCAAAAAGAGAAAGCAATTTGACCCATATTCATGATTTGGTTTGTCCGTAGTTTAATGACCTAAAGCTCGGACCTAGCTGTTCCATAAAACGTCTCGGAGAATCTGTTTTAACAGCTTGTCTGGGTAGTTTTGGCCAGACCCCCCATCTCTGTGTAAGGAAAGATGTGTCTATTTCCAGTTTTAAATGCACATTATGTTAATTGTCAATAGTCCTGTACACAAAACCAAGATGGGCGATTATAGTCTATATATTGTTAGTCTGATTAAGGTTTATAAAGAGAGGACACTCCAAAACAGGGGTGTGAAACACATTTGCTGTGGCTGGCCAGATTTGCTGCTGTTTAAAATGTGTAACCTGAGTCAATTTACAAATTAAAAAAACTATACAGTATATGGCTGTGTCATTTCAGCATCATCTTCAAACAGACAACAAAAATACAGTACCTGTGAGATGAAGGAGAAGCACTTTGCCTTGCTTCAGAGTTAACAAAGTAAACTATGGAAATTAAAATTAAAACAGGCAAGAGATGTTGCGTGACAAAAAATAAATAAAATATATACCAAGGTCTGATTGTCCTACATCTGTAAAAACCTGTATGCTCTAGTTTTTATTGTCTTTTTCTTTTTTCACAATGTACAGCATCCTTCGGTTTGGAAAGGGATTTAATAAATAAAAGTTATTATAATTTATTTGTAAGAGTTCAGTAATTCAGTAAGTACAACTGTGATGTACTGAAAAAATAGGTTGGTGAGCCTCTACGCTCAAAGAATTAGTAATAATATGAATAATTTATATCAATAAGGCCATAACAAGTATTAAGAAGCTGTAGGTAAACATGGTTTAAACAAGTGCAAAAGGAAAGGTCTTTTCAAATCCTTACTCACGGGGAAAATGACTTAGTAGATCAATACACTTTGTTCATCTGACAGTACTGTGACATAAAACTGTATTTGGAGGTATCTTGATGGTCCCAGGATTGAAATGGTGTTGAGAATGATACTGAAATAAAGCAGTGTGTGACAGGAAATAGTACAAGGCCTAGTACATGTGGAAACTCATTTCCTTCCAAAACAGTTAGACAACAGCTGATGAGCAAGCATTCAAAAAAATAACTTAACAGTCTCTTCCTTTTATCATTAGTGTCCGGGCTTCAGCATACATATTGTTTTTATAGGGAACACATACAGTGCACCAGAACATTTTGAGTGATGTGTTTATATTCTCAGATGCAACAAGGAACACCTGGTGGATTTTACAGCTTTTGTTTGGGATTCTGCTGACAGAATACCCTTGACATTATAAAGAAAAGAACTTGCTACTCTGATGGAAGGGCAAAACCAGTTCTTTTACCAGCAGAAATTCAGTTTGTATTGAGAGAAATATTTTTAAAAATTCACAAAATCTCAAAAACATGTTCCTAAAACAAGCAGCATTTCCATCTAAAAGTAACTACGTAACTGCTGCATGTGGGTTTTATTCAATATGTTTTCAGCAACACAACCATGTTTTTGATCTTTCTTGTCAGCTAAAATCCTGAATCGTAAATCATTTGGTGAGATGATTTATATGTTCACATGTATACAGTGCCTTGCGAAAGTATTCGGCCCCCTTGAACTTTTCAACCTTTTGCCACATTTCAGGCTTCAAACATAAAGATATAATTTTTTTATTTTATGTGAAGAATCACCAACAAGTGGGACACAATTGTGAAGTGGAACGAAATCTATTGGATTTTTGAAACTTTTTTAACTAATAAAAAAATGAAAAGTGGGGCGTGCAAGTCGCTTGGGGTATGTCTCTATCAGTTTTGCACATCGAGAGACTGAAATTCTTGCCCATTCTTCCTTGCAAAACAGCTCGAGCTCAGTGAGGTTGGATGGAGAGCGTTTGTGAACAGCAGTTTTCAGCTCTTTCCACAAATTCTCGATTGGATTCAGGTCTGGACTTTGACTTGGCCATTCAAACACCTGGATACGTTTATTTGTGAACCATTCCTTTGTAGATTTTGCTGTATGTTTGGGATCATTGTCTTGTTGGAAGATAAATCTCCGTCCCAGTTTCAGGTCTTTTGCAGACTCCAACAGGTTTTCATCCAGAATGGTCCTGTATTTGGCTGCATCCATCTTCCCCTCAATTTTAACCATCTTCCCTGTCCCTGCTGAAGAAAAGCAGGCCCAAACCATGATGCTGCCACCACCATGTTTGACAGTGGGGATGGTGTGTTGAGGGTGATGAGCTGTGTTGCTTTTACGCCAAACATATCGTTCTGCATTGTGGCCAAAAAGTTCGATTTTGGTTTCATCTGACCAGAGCACCTTCTTCCACATGTTTGGGGTGTCTCCCAGGTGGCTTGTGGCAAACTTTAGACGAGACTTTTTATTGATATCTTTGAGAAATGGCTTTCTTCTTGCCACTCATAAAGGCCAGATTTGTGCAGTGTAAGACTGATTGTTGTCCTATGGACAGACTCTCCCACCTCAGCTGTAGTTCTCTGCAGTTCATCCAGAGTGATCATGGGCCTCTTGGCTGCATCTCTGATCAGTCTTCTCCTTGTCTGAGCTGAAAGTTTAGAGGGACGGCCAGGTCTTGGTAGATTTGCAGTGGTCTGATACTCCTTCCATTTCAAGATGATCGCTTGCACAGTGCTCCTTGGGATGTTTGAAGCTTGGGAAATCTTTTTGTATCCAAATCCGGCTTTAAACTTCTCCACAACAGTATTACGGACCTGCCTGGTGTGTTCCTTGGTCTTCATGATGCTCTCTGCGCTTTCAACAGAACCTTGAGACTATCACAGAGCAGGTGCATTTATACAGAGACTTGATTACACACAGGTGGATTCTATTTATCACCATCAGTCATTTAGGACAACATTGGATCATTCAGAGATCCTCGCTGAACTTCTGGAGTGAGTTTGCTGCACTGAAAGTAAAGGGGCCGAATAATTTTGCACGCCCCACTTTTCATTTTTTTATTAGTTAAAAAAGTTTCAAAAATCCAATAGATTTCGTTCCACTTCACAATTGTGTCCCACTTGTTGGTGATTCTTCACATAAAATAAAAAATTTATATCTTTATGTTTGAAGCCTGAAATGTGGCAAAAGGTTGAAAAGTTCAAGGGGGCCGAATACTTTCGCAAGGCACTGTACATGTGCATATAGATAAAACATAAACCTTCAATCAAACATTGTACATAACATAAAATAATAAATAATAAATAAATAATAGTAAAATAAATGAGTTCATCAAAAGTTCAGACCTAGTATACAGACTAGGGAGGGTGGTAGATTATAATCAAGACACAACAGCTTCCTGGGCCAGAGTTTATCCTATGCTGATTCCTATGGCATTAAGCAATCAGAATGCACACCAATTCATTACAACAACCACCTCTAACAAATGCTGGTCCCAAGAACTGTACATATAGCTTTTGTGGATGGCAGTAATTGTGGTTCAGCATATCACTTAAAGTACAATAGCAGTGTCTGTAGTAGGGACTTGAACCCAAAACCCAATAATTATGAGTCAAGAGACTAACTCACTACACTATGCCCTCCTTTGCTATGCAGGCTATAAATAAATAAGCAAAATTGCAGTTCCTAGCCCAAAGAACAAATTGAGAGTTCCTATATTGCTTTTATTTTTTACTTAATCATGTAGCATTGTTGTGAGTTTTTTCATAGAGTCAGATCAAACATAACATTAGCCTTTTTCTTTCCAGTAATGAAATAACTTATGAAAGAGTGTAATAGAAAACATGTGGGCTATATCAGATATCTATTATGAAAACCAACTAAAAACCAACTAAAATTCCTTCACCATCCTATCGAGAAACTGCACAGAAATTGGTACTTAATTGATCTTTATTTAAATAAATATCAATAGTTCTAGCTTAAATGACAACAAAATTGGAAATTGCTACATTTTCTATAATTGATCAAGTTTATAATTTTCTTGCAAATATTGACTGAGGCTATTTTCAACTTATGGCTTGTATATCAATTGCTTGTGCAGTTCATCTACATGTGCTTTGGAGAGGTATATTAATATATGTTGCAAAGATATAGAGTCAGGTCAAACATAATTTAGCCTTTAACTTACCAAAAAGTGTGGTAGAAGATCGGTTGGCTGTATCATATACTGTATCTGTTATTAAAATCAACTAAAAATTCCTTCAGCATCTCACTTTGGCTAAAGTGAAGTGAATCCTGCAATTTTCTCTGAACTAGCTGTTTCAATACTATTTAAAAATTTGAAATAGTTTTATTAATATAAATATATATCAAATAATAAATTAAAAATAACATTGTTTTGTCATTTCTGCAGGGCTGCAGGAAAATGATGAACAGCTGATCTCTAAATCAAGTGGGAATCAGAATACTTATCTGGATAAAAATTCAAACCAGCATGAGATCACCCTGGTTCCCAAGATCTCCAGTGCTGAGGAGTTAACTTCAGCTGAAAAGCAAAATGTAGACGCACTTAATAACATATCTGATGTGACTCAGAATCTAGCAAATCTCACTGTCACTGGGGACATAGGTTTGAGAAAGCCTGTGAGTCAGCACAAGCTCAAAGTTGACTCTGAGCCAGCTCAGGCAATTGAGACTGCAGCTGCTAGCTTGGATATGTCAGCTGAAACAATGGTGGTCAGCACAGAGGAAGCAGGTCATGAATCTGGTGATGACACCACTTTGGATCAGATCAAAACGAAGAAGGTCAGGCCCCCACCCCTGAGCATAAAGGGAGTACAGGGTGTCACCAACCAAGCTGAAGTAGAAGATGAGATCCCTGTTCCTAAGGCAACATACTGCTTCAATCCAGATGATTATGATGATAGTGCCAACCCTTTTGCCAGTGGTGGTTCCAAGCTGCAGAACTCTCCACCTTCTTCTTCAGGCAATTATCAGATGGAATATGTCACAAATGTTCCCAAGGGTGCTCCAGATGAGGCTAAACCTGTCAAGATGGAATTTGGGTTAATGGACGATGGTGAGAATGGGGAGGTTAAGAAGCCACCACCAAGAAGACTGGGAAAAAAGCCTGGCAGCAGACTTACCCCCAAAAGACAAAAGTCTAAACCAGCAGAGCCGAACACTGATGCTGCTCCCACCATCCAGAATTTAGAGGAAGTCCCCATCCCTAAGGCATCCTACAACTTTGATCCCAGCCAGTGGGATGATCCTAATTTCAATCCCTTTGGTGGGACCTCTAATTTGGGCAGCTCACCCGTCCTTCCCAAAGGATCTTATACTTTTAACCCTGACAACTTTGATGACTCCATAGACCCCTTTAAACCATCTAAGAGCTTTCCTGAGTTACCACAGGACTCTTCTACAAATGCCAATCTTGAAGAGGATACAGAGAAACTTGATCTCCCCTTGGACTCTGAAGGGAAAGGGAGACAGTCACCAAAGAAGACCAAGTCCAGATTAATTACGTGAGTTCTAAAATACTCTTGGTTCCTAAAGTAGTCTAAGATGACTTAAGAATTTAAGAAAGGTTGCAAACAAGAGGAGGAAATTCTGCTTGTTTAGGTATCAGTAGCTTAATGAACTTCCAATCCCATCAAAATGTTTCTTTAAAAATCCCAGTCATATTCAATTCAATGAATGGGCTGGGTTAGTGTCAGATGGGTTATTTGAGACACTGGAGTCTTTGTGTAAAGATGTGTTTCCTATTTTTTAAAATACACTGTACTTGTTCATTGTAAGTTCATTTAGTCTTTACCTCAATAAATCACCATTTTGATCGTGCAAGAAAACTGCATGAAAAAAGCATGAGACTCAAAACAAGAAAATTAAAAGTATTGTTTTTCTTCAAGTCTGTACCGTAAACAAATCTGCAGTACTCCTTTTTTCTTTTTCTTTTGCTTTATTTTATAACTTTTCAGACTCTCACATTACTGGAGGCTTTGTACGCTGCTCAACTTAAAATAAGAAGTATTTAATTTGCATTATAAATCCCAACAACAAGAAAAAATAAAAAATGAATATGAAAATCTATCATCCTATTTTGCATCTGACCATTTTTAAAGAGCGTCATAAATGTATAAGGAGAGGCATAAACTCATATTATATTGATGCAGTTCGGCCTAGTGAATCTGAATAGGAACATTTATATCATTGTATCATTACTAATGGATAGACTATTATTTTATTAATAGTGTTATGAAATCATAGAGCTTTACAGAAAACAAGCATATGAGCCCTTTTGTTGTTTTTGGTAACTTTTAATTTAAAATTTTCTACTTTTCTAGTATTTTTTCCATTCAAAAGTAACTGTTTTGTAAATATACTGCCTCCTTAAAAATAATAATATAAATGAATATAATTATATTTATAATGTTTTATATTATGCATTTTCTGGAGGTGAATGTGTCAATTTCTTTGCAAAGCATAATATACTGTACATGTTGTATGTGATGCATGATATGAAAATCATGACAGTTTCTGCGTGGGTTGTGGCACTTCAGAGCATCTACCCTGTACAAATGTCTTCTAGTCACAACATGCATACTGTTGGAAACCTTGAACTGAAAAGAGTTTACAGCCCTAACTTCTGCAGCTACTTTTGTTTACATCTATATCAAAATTTTACATGGCTCCCATTTCTTCCAGTGTTCTGAAGAGATTTTCCTCCCACAATCCTTTGCTCCCTTTTATTAACCAGCCTCTTCATTCTGGGCTTGTCTACCCTCTGTGTGAGCAACAGGCTTATACTCTCACATGGTATCTTTATCTCTCTCCTCATCTTCTAACTGTCCATCTGTCTGTCTTCCCTGTGTTGTGGTCGTCTCTCTTCTTTCCTGTCATGTGTGTACATCAGGACTTCTGAGCAAGTGAGGTTTCTCTGTTTTCTGTTGTAAGTACTTCTCCCATCTATTTGCTTGGGCGCTGCTTGTGCTTTGCCTCTGGTCTTTCTCACACACCTATCTGTGCATCCCATTGCATGGGCATTGAGTCCCTGGTCATGCTGTCATTGTGGCCTGGGTTGCGTGCTGTGTTGGCTCACTGACTTCCAATTCTCGACCCCCCTCCTGCTCAGTAAAGCACTCCTTGGTCTCCTCCCCGTGTGTCAATACTAAAGCTTTTGTCATGATTTTAAAATTTTGAAAAAAGATGTACATTTCTGAGACATATTTTAATATAAAATAGTTGTTTCAAATTCAAAAATGTGCATTTATACATCATCCCTATTATTTTAAATTGATATTTTCATGTGTATTATTAAGCAAGGAGTTTTCATGGAAAACAGCCAGCTGATTTATCAAAGAGAAGCTTTAGGCTCCTTCCTATTTGCTTCCTTGATAGTTTTACACATTACAATGTGGACATTTATCCCTCCCTCCTCAGACTGCAGTAAAAGCATCTTTGCATGCCCCTATTCTTTATAAGATTTAAAACAAAATTATACCTTAATACTTCTGCCTGTTTGAATTTTTTGACAGGCAGATGTCCTAAGATATTTTTACAGGGTATCTCTGAAAATATGAGGAACTCCAGTGGTCTGGTTATCTGATCATAGCAACTAGCTGTTACTTGGTTAAAGTATTTAACAGTCATACACAATTCATCAAAGACAACAAAAACAACAAATCACAAACTTTGTGAGCTTCCCACTGTGATTACACTTTAATCAGATGTGTAAACTATTCTATTAAAAGGGTAAATTAATAATTACAGTATGCTTTCATATTTTATGTTGGCATGAGTTATATATTTCTAATAATAAAAAAACAAATATTCCAGAAACACATTACATTAAAAAGACATGTTAGATACTGTTTTTTATTGCTAGTATAGCTACTGTAGTGCTTTTAATGATATTCTAAAGTTTATCAAGCTGTTTGATTATAGAACACATCTTCGTTCCATAACAAACTCTCCTGCAAACACCATCTTTTATAGCTGTGGAAACCTCTGCATGAACACAAGGCAATCATACTATACTGTATATGAACAATTAACTATTTAATGACTATTTCAAAGCGTCATTAAATAGTCAGATTTTTTTCTTGCTACCTGCTGCTTTCCTCTCCACGCTAAAAAAGCAATGTGTCTCATAACCCATGAGGCATCCTTTGGCCTTGATCAAAAACTACACATAACTAAAGATAATGCAGAGAACCTGGGTTACACTGATAATATGACACTGTTAGAGAACCTGTTTGACTAAACCAGTTGGTATATATAGTAGAAGCCCTGAATGATCCAAAATGTTTCACTTACTTTAGTGGTATTATATAATTTAGACCTTTAAGCCTTCTGTTTCTCACTTACAAAGGCAAACTGAAGTGATCTTTGCAGATCAATTGAAAGCATTAAAAAGGGTGAGCTAAGGTATGAGCTGAGGTATGTGGTGTCCAGATTTGGGGGTAACTTTTTTTTAATCCATTGTTGATATTATCATGCAGTGTTAGTACTGTATTTCTTGTGATGGCTTTTTAAGTGCAGTGAGTCAAAAGCTTTTTTTAAAAAAAGTACCTTTCAGTCATGTTGAGTTCCTAACAAATCATGCCTCATCTTCATGGAAGAACAATGCTATCTTTGGTGTCCTGCCCATGACATTGATCTATGGCTGAACGCATGCCTTACATAAGGGGAGTGGTTTGTTTACGGATGAACTGGTTCAAACAGGATGATGCAGGTGTCAATTTAAAAGTCTTTTCTGTGTTTGACAACAGCATGCTGTCGTTTTTAGGCCTTCAGCAAAACAAGAGGCTCTCAAGGCAAACAAAACACTTGTTTTGTGGTTTTTAAAAATGTAATCCCAAAATGTTCTTTTCTATCCTTTGGGAATTTAGTTACATAGAGAATACGTATTGGTATTGAATTAGTAGCTGGCCAGATTCAGTAGTGTATCTTAATTACAATTTGTTTAATATAATTAGAAGAGACATTATTGATGTTACATTTAAATAGAATATACTCCATAGATTAGTGAGTTGTCTTAGAATAAAGGAGTGCCATTACTTGCATCTGCATGTGCTAGATGATGTCTTTATGAAAAATAGTGTTTCTTTGCTTTGAATCCCTCTCTTTTGTCAACGGAAGTAAATCAGGGAAGGCCCAGGAATGACGGGACATTAGCACTACAGGTTCGGGTCGGTTGCCTTCAATTGGTTTTTGTAAGGCATGACATTGTTTTGTACTGGAACACTAACATTCCTATTCTTTAAATCTTTTGAAATATCTTAAATGCAACAGATGTGCTTCATTTGTGTTTATATCATCTCTCCAGGAAGAGTCAGGGAAACTATAGCCCTAGATTTTAATTCCATGCTTTTTTCAGTTTCTGTGTTCATAAATTCACTTTATCTCTTTTTCCTAGGGGTGCTTGCAAAGTGAAGAAATATGAAAACCAGTCCTTGGTTTTGGATATCTGTGGTCAGGTAAGACTGAGTACCAAAAATCAACATTACTTTAGAATTAAAGAATAGCTTTCTTGTCAGATATCCAATAAAGTGTTTTTAATCAATAAATCATGTCAGAAGCTCTCTTGTATCTCTGAAATCATACAGTACTTGGAGTGAGACATGAAATTTTTTCTGGGAAAAGAGTGCTTGGGCTTTCTTTTTCCCAAACGCAGTGTTACATAATAATGAATAACAGTACAGAGTCAATGTATTTTGAATTAATTTAAAATAATACGCAGAGTCAGCAGTTTCCATTAAAAAAACCTGATGCACATACATTAATATTCCTTTAATCAGGTGTCAAAAATATACAGTATGTAAAAATATACAAAAACTAAATCTGAGATTTATTTAATATGATACCAAATTTCACATGATACACACACTGCTACATTTTTAATATAAACCCTAATTAGTGTTTAATTTTTACATGTTCACATGCATCCATTTGGTACTGTGCACTTTTCAGGTGCTCCTCAGCACACCAGTGAAAAGTTCTCACGCCCACGATAAAGCTGTTATTTATTCTGTCCTTTTTTACAACATGATGTACCTGCGGGAGTTCTTTTAGGAAGGGGATTTCTCTTTTTGCGGTGACTAATTTGTCATTCTCTTTGTCTCCCTGCTTGGCATCCTGACAGTGCATGACTCACACCCTATTTATGTGTAATGCATTTGGGCGGCATTCTAACAAAAGCCCAGCAGGCAACAAAATCCTGGGCAGAAACTCAGTGCGATGTGCAGTATGTGCATCTGTGTATATGCTATTCGTTCCGTAGCGTCATGTAATTGAGCTCATTCTATAATTCATCATATCCAGTATGCAAAGAAATAGAGAAGGATTTTCATTGCAATTGATTATTGTAATGTTGTAATGACAGGACTGGCAGGTCTTTTTTCTTGTGGTAAAACTAGAACTTTCAGTAGGTTCTTATGATGAATGAAGTTACCAAGGCCTACAGTGCCTCCCTCAGCTTTAGACACACTAGAGAGAGATGAAAGGTAATGAAAAACACTTAACAGGCATACACAGTGATTTAATCTTACTCTTTATTCTTACTCCTATGAGAAAGCCTGTGCAGGAGAGCCCCCTTTTAGAACATAGAAAATAAGGAAGGTTACAAAATCCTAAGATTTATTCTCTGTTTGTTAGTAGCGAATTGATCTAGGAATTTCATGTCTTGGTAGCTTGTTCCCTACTCCCACACACTTTAAAAGGGGGTTTCTGAGAGTGGCAGTGGCAACTGAAAAAGTGAAGAGTGTCCTGAAAAGAGCTATATAGGTGTGAATTATTATTATTATTATTATTATTATTATTATTATTATTATTATTATTATTATTGCGGCATTGTAGTTAGCTTAGGTTTGTTCGTTCAAGTTTTCATTCTCTTGTTAATGTTAGAATATTAAGCATAAGCACAATTTGTTTGTGTGGTAAGAGAAAAATCTGTGCATTTGCCATCAGAACATAAGAAAGTTTACAAACAAGAGAAAACCATTATGCTTTTCTTCCTGATTTGGTTGCTAGAAGGTTGATGATCCAATGATGATCTTATGATCTAATCTCAACAATATGAGATCGAATTCGCATCCCCTGGAGTCAGCTTCAATCATGTGGCTAGGCAGTTGTTTCCAGACTCCTGGTCTTCAACCTTATAATACCAATTACTACACATACTGCATCTCTTGTTCTCTGTTCGAATGTTCCTAAATGTATTTTATCATGTTTTCCCAGGTCCCTGTTTTCTTGCTGATGTTGAATAGATTTCCTGATTTGAGGTGGCCAATGCCCTTTGGTACCTCAAGTCTCCAAGTTAATTAATCCAAGATTAATGTCCTTTAATATGAATCATTGTGTAGCTTGGAACAAAGGAGATTATACAGGGACAAGTTCTGTTTTGACAGCTCATTTTGAAGTGAGTTGGTTAGGCAAGAATAAAGTGTCATGTATCCATGCTATTGACAGGACAATGAGCCTGTGGTATCAGAAGTCCCTGATATCGCTCATCGTGAGGGGCATGCCACAGACGAAGAGAAGCTTGCATCCACTGTTTCCAGCCAGAAACCTGGAAAGCCAGAGATGAAGGGTGAAAATGAGGAGGAATTCTTCGAGTGCTCCAACTTGCCAAACTCAGTCAATACAAAGAAACTGTCCAGTGAGGGTACGTCCTGTCTTCTCTTAGAGTTGTGTTACCATGGGTTCATCCTGCCTGTATTTTGATTTACAATTTTATTTGACAACTTGAAATTGAGGTGTGAACCTTGCTCTAGAGGCACATTGTGAATAGGATCACCTCTCTTCACTCTACAATCAGACACTGACTTTGACTTCCTCTGACAGGCCTACTTTGGTTTCACTGTGTAGAATTCTCCACTTGATGAGATGTTGGTACTAATGGAAAGAACATTTTACCGACGGATAACCATATTATCCTGTGTGTAAACACTCTCCTACTCCTGAGCCCTATTTAATTGTCATGCTGATGTTTTCACAACACCTGTTTACACAAGAAAAAGAAAAGCTATAGACTATTAGTAACTAGTAGTAACCAAACAAATCAATTGGGCTCTTGTAATTTATATTTTTTTGTGTTAGCATGTAGCCTTGTAGAAGATTCTAATGAAGACAACTGGAACATTTATTTTAAAACTATTTGATTTGTCTTTCTTATTATGACACTACTATTGCAAATTGCAGCTTGTTTCCCTTACAGAAATAATCCTAGATTTGTAGAGGCATTAAGAACCCTTTAGATTTCTATTCTTCTCCTTTTTTATGCAAGATAAAATAAGATCACTCTAGTCGTCAGGCAAGGACTGCAGATGAGTAGCACAAACTCACTTATAATTCCATGGATTGAGAGAAGACTTCACCATGGCAACAAGGCCTACTTTTTCTGTGTGACTAGTGATGAGAACCACAGTTTACCAACTGTTAAATGATACAACTCAGTATTTTACTGTCTTCTTTGGTTAAATAATGTAAATAGTAAATGTAAGACCTTTAAACATTTCTCATGTCAGTTTTCCTCCCCAAATAATTCAACTGTAGCATTTTTAGTTGTATATGTCAGGCATTACATCTGCATTATTCATAGAGTCTCTACCTCCCCCTCTAAGGGAACTGCTGAGGGAGGAATGAGTAGGAAGAGAAATCAATATAATAAATTTAATTCTATCTTACTACTGAAATCGGCACAGTCATTCTTCTGCAATCACTTGCTTTTCTCCATTTTAGTTGTAAAAAGGTAATGAAATAATGGGTTAAGTTGCAATGGAATAATGGGTTAACTTGTTGAGGCATCTCAGCTGTGCTGCATTAATATATGCAAATTGGGAAAAGCACTTGAAAGCTACAGTTTTAGATTAGGTTTGTTCTCAGGCCTATATTTAAAGGGGAACTGTAACTCTATTTTCGTATTTCAGGGTCAGAAAGAGTCAGCATTGAGTGCATTTCAAACTGCAATAAAAGTAAAATGTACACAGTAACTAATTTACATTACAAAATAACTGACATTTTCACGTGTGCATAGCGCCATGTTCTGCGATTCAGAACGCAGCAAAAAACATCCGGTGACAGATTTGTGTGGCCCTACAACATTGTGAACAATCAGGCTTGTGAATACATATCTTTTAATCCAATAGAAATCCAATAATCCATAGAAATCATGCTTTCAATTGGTTTTGCCGACAAATACTATTTACTTGTTAACTCTCCATGCAGATCACATTAGAATTTGTGCAGTGAAATGTCTGCTGCACATTTCATCCTATATATATTTGTTCTACATCACAATACATTAGTACGGAGCCCGGGAGGGGCCATCGGTAGGAAAAAAAAGTTATATCGAGGGAACAATTTACAATTCGTGCGCACTAAATAGTTATATCGAGGGAACGATTTACAATTAGTGCGCACATAATAACTAAATCGTTCCCTCGTTTTCTTTAATTCATGCGTACGAAATTACGTTTTCTCTTTCCTTTGTTGCCTTTGTGTCATGGTAGTCGTGTGCACATAGAAAGCTTCTTGAACGCCAGCCTTATCCCCAGCTCCTAGAGATATCAGGGCATTGTAGCTACAGGGCATCACCGTCAGCAAGCGGCAACTGAAGAGGATTCTCGGGTTTAATGGGCTCTACCGACGGTGATATGCAGACATAGAAGAAGTGATTGGCTTTATTGTTGACCAATTGCGAAGGAACAAGTTAGAAAACATTATTTTGTACACACGAACTAAAGAAAACGAGGGAACGATTGAGTTATTTCGTGCGCATGAATTAAAGAAAACGAGGGAACGATTTAGTTATTTCGTGCGCATGAATTGTAAATCGTTCCCTCGATATAACTTTTTTTTTCCCTACTGATGGGCCCTCCCGGGTTCCGTACATTAGTCATTACGGAGACTAGTGAGCAGGAAGGTCTGCATCACGTCGTAATTTGTGGGAACTCAAATGCGAGTTTGCAACAACATGGCGACTTACAGTACATTACTTTCACAAAGTTCATGGTTTTGTTTAATTCAGAATTTGTATTATTTTCTATAATGTCAATACATTATTTTTTTTAAACCAAGACTTAATAACTGGTCTGAAAAAATTGGGATTGCAGTTCCCCTTTAAATAGAAGTATCAAACAGGTTGTACATGTTACAGCTTTATACACAGCATCTATATGGCCATTCTTCTCTTTTTTCTCCATTTTTTATTGATATGTTTCTTTTCTTTCATTAAATTGTTACAATTAGTTTACACACCATATTGCAGAAATAGAATATCAGAGCAGTTTGTAACAATACTATAAAAATTAATACAGGGTGACCTGCAGGATAAATATTACACTACAGTAAGCTGTAGCAGCAGGCACAATGAAGTCTCTTATAAACCATGGTTGTGATCTGATTTTCTGTTGTGGACAGTATAGAAACAGTGTTGGGAATAATGTATAGGTTACAGAATCACAGACATGCATTTTTTGGGAGTGCAGTTTGAGGAAGTGCACGAACATGGTCTGAGATAGATGTGGAACATGCAGTTGGAGCTCTAACAGTATTTTTTACCAAGTAGAAATGATGTACCAGTGTTCATTGTATCATATTCTAAAAAACACCTAGAGGCTATGAATGACTTTTTACAGATTCCTGACTTAAGGCACTCTAAGGAAATCAGTGACAGGGTCTCCTCTTCCCCTGCTCTCCCAGACAGATTTAGGGCTGTTTTTCAACAAAAACAAGTACAATTATTATGATCAATCTGTTTTAGTCAGCAGAATGTAAGAATGGAAAACCATTTCCTAGCAATACTCTGGTATTGGCAGCTAATACGTGTTCTGTTACTGCATTCTTGTTTTCATGGTGATAGTCCTAAACTGTTGCCGGTTTTGTAATTTTATTTGTCTTGGTATCTGGTACATGACTTCTTCTGCTTATCAGTGGCATTTTCTTGTTCGTAGAAGGCTGACAATTAAATTACCCAATAATGGAAGCACCACAGACATATTACATAGGCATGCAAAAGATAATCATTTTAACTTTAAATGTGATATTGGTCTAAAACCTGATAGACATGGATAGTTGATTGCATGCTTGATATTCATTTGAATTGAATCTAGTAGTAGTGGTCACAGCAGTAAAGCACTTAAAGTTATCTATAAACCTTTGCACAATGCTGCCCTCTGCTGATTTCTTTGAAGGAATTTAATTAGAATCAAATCTGTAAACCATTTCCACCAGCTAATCAATTAACAGGTATTTATAGTTAGGAGAAATGTTTGTGGACTGGGAAATTGCACTGAAATAGAAACTCCCTTCAAAGAAAATCTAAATGAACTGCAGGTTCAAAATCACTGACAGGAGTAATATTGGAATGTTGTGTTTTCATTTAAAGGAAAACCGAAAATCGGTCTCTACCAATTGCAGTTTATTAGAGCAGAATCTTTCATATGTCAAATTGTATGAAAGCTAATCCAGTCTTAGGTTTACAGGTCTTCTTATGATTATTATGTGCAGTGGTTTTAATGATAATAAGTTGGACAACTTACTTCCCCACAGGACTTGAAATGGGAATTTCTGACACTCCAGATGATCTGGAATGCAAAGATTCCTGCTCTTTGGTGAGTACATATCTCGTAAATAATTAAAACATTATTAGTCATCTTTTTATACTGTAGTTAGATATTGGAAGAAATCCTTGAATATCATACTTGTAAATTTTGGATGAGCTGATCATCTGTGGTACTGGTCATTAAAGGTACCATGGCACTGTTTGAATATGAGTAATGGCTCCAGTGTCCTGGATGAATTCACCTCTGGGCCAGACCAATCTGGCCGAGCTAACCTTTTCCCTTTATTCAGTTTGTAAAGCTTCTCAATTCTCTACCCGATCAGCTATGTAGTGGGGCTGCTGTTGAACATCACCCAGGTGGTTGCTAAACTACAGCAGTGGATGAGAAAAAGCTTTCCTTTTATAAATAAGGACATAGAGAAGGAACACTTTGAAATGCATTGGGGTGAAGATACTATCATTATTATTAACTGAAAAAACAGCAGCCACAGTGCCTTTCCACTAGGTGGAGGTAAACTGATGAGACATGAACGTGCAGCTCCAGTCCAATTCTAGAGTATGAACATTAGTGTCAGTTCCAGAAGAGTCCATTACATGTAGTAAAGAGAAGACTAGGAGGGGACCCAATTCAATTCAAATTCCTCAGGAGGCCTCAGTGAAACACAAACCAGAGGACACACATGGAAGTGACAGAGATTGTGATTTAAAACTCAGGACAGGAGACACTTCGTTAAACAAAAGCTTATGGGAGTATGGAACCAGCTGCTCTGGCAGGTTGTTGAAGCCCTGTCTTCTTTTAAGAAATGCCATGGATTTTCTCTAGCAACAAAAACAAATTAGACCAAATGGTCTCTTATCGTTTGTGACCTTTTCAAATACTCATTGTATGTTAGGGAACATAATATGCCAGCTACCGTGAAAATAATGAAAATGGTTATCTCCTTGTCATAGCATAGAGTTTGTGATAATTTATAGTGTGGGTAATTGTGACCTACTTCAGTGCATCTTCCCAGCTTATAAAAAAACGCCCATCAGTTATTTAATCAAATGGAAAGGAATTCTACAACGTAGTGTATACAGTAGGAGCATGTGTTCTTCTGAATAATGAATAAGTAGGTTATCCATTGTAAGAAAGCTATGGTGTGTCTCTGTTGACTGTCAATATTCACCATTCATGCAAATCATGAATGGTGCATTCATGCCAGTGCAAGCATGGTTGACCGTATTTTTTAGAGAAAAAAATCCTGTCACAGGCGCTTCACATTCTGCTGAACTTTCTATTCTGACTTTTCTCACACATAAGATGAATAGTCAAGATTTTTTATCTATTACATGCATTTTCCCCTGGTAAACAGCATAGCATTTGTATAATTCACTAAGGCCTAGAAGGATTTTTTTTGACATTCTTACCATTGGATGTTTCCTCTACTGTTTTTCCCAGTGTATGAGGAGCACATCAGTTGTAATCTTACAATCTCGAAAAACATTGCAAGAAATACGACAGTTCTGTAATGTTACAGTTATCTAGCTCTGGGTACATTATGTTTACAGGGATGTCACTATTGAGATAATAACTTGTTATTACTTTGCTTTCATATTATTAAAATATTTTAGGGCCTTTTCACCTCTTAACCTTTTAAGTAATTTATGTATCTGTATATGTCTTGATCAGTGACACAGTAATTAGAATTACATTAACCAAAATTTTCATGTGTCCCTGATGATACTGTAGCTTATCAATAAATTGTACTTGTCCTTTTTTTCAAAAACACATCTGATCAAGATACAAATTTGAAACTTACCACTGGATAGATTTGGTTTCTATATATTTAGTGCTTCACAAAGTTTATTTTTATTAAGTTTATGATTATTGACAGTTCTGAGAGTGGACAGGGAACAAAATTCACAGTAGAAAAATTTACCAATAATTAACAATATAGACAAAATGCTTGCCACTTTTTATTTAGGCGTTGTTAAGGTAATCCTATCAAATGCAAACACAATTTGGAAAATTTAACATTTTTGTGTTGCAGATTTTCTAGCTCCTACATGTATGTAGCTCTTTAGAAAATCTCTTTTCTTTTAGTAGGACAGCTGGTGACAAAGGGATTAGGATTTTCTAATAAAGGAGATTATCAAAGTGTGGATTAATATCGGTGTCATAATCCAGTGAAGGGCACTTAGAGAACAAACACTATTGATTAATAGGAATCTAATAGACTGATGGTTTAGCTGCAGTGAACATGGTAGGAATATTCAATGATGTTTCAAATTTTCTTCATAATTTATTTTCTGTATACAAAGAAATACTTTCTTAGGGTTTAGACTGTATAACAAATAATTATGCACAGATAAAGTATGAAAACATCTGAATGAAACAATGTAAGAAAGTCTAATCATAATATCATACCATTTACACTATTTAAAAATGTGCCCAGTTATCAAAAAGAGAGTGTTCTCTGTATTTGTTGTGGTGCCAAAACGAAACACTGATTGCTCACAGAGGGCTCAGGAACCTAGAGCAGAGATCCATCGTTTCCCCAGTCAACTATTAAAGGCTTTCTGTTTCTTAATCTTGTTTTTTTTTTATGTGGGCTTTTAGAATTAGACATCACCAACATACCTCAATGCCACCCTTGAATTCACACCTCTTCCTATCTGTAGAGGAAATAAAAGTGAGATGGAACATTTAATTAGACTGAATAATACTAAATAAGAAAGAATGAGAGGGTTCTCAGTTAAAATCCATCGGTTGCCTTCAGCAAAATACTAACATCATATTTGCATGTTTTTTGGATGTGACATAAAATGACTTACTATTGTAGGTCATGCTGCAGCAGCAGATATTGATCCCTAAGTAAATATAATTAAAATGCATTTTGTTTTACTGACTTTGTGTTTCTGCTGTTTCCACAGTATGATGTCCCATCAAAAACCAAAAGCACAAAGCTGACAGGAAGTGAAGGCCAAGGCAAAGGGAGTCCAGTTTTAGACACCATCTCTATCAGTGAGGCTGATAAAATGGCTGTCCTCACCCTTATTCGAGAAGAGGTAAAGAGGAACAGAGTGTGCGTCTTTCCCAGCAGCAGTATATGCCCAAATTTGCCCCAGATTATATCAAAATAACACCTGGCTCAGCCAGTTTGAAATCTGTTGCTCATCAGAAGCAAATTTCAGTTTCCTCTCTTTATAATTGTTCTAGGTTTACCAGACACTGTTTGTATTTGGCCAATGGAAAGCCATCTTTCAGGTTCTGGGAGGGGGTGGGGATGGAGGAGAGTTGGAATTTTGGTTGAATCTTGGTTCATACAATATCTAGTTAGTGCTACAGTATCACAGCCTGAATATGTGAAAACATTTTCCTCATCTTTCTCTAAAATCAAACTTCGTATGCACATTAGAGTCCGATAAATTGTTGATTTATGAATATGAATCTTTCATTTTTCTTCTATGGGAGCCATACTTCCTTAGTAAGCCATGTGTCCCTTTATTACAGATCATAACTAAAGAAATTGAAGTAAATGAATGGAAGAGGAAATACGAAGAAAGCAGACAAGAGGTCATAGAAATGAGGTACATGATTGTCATCAGTAGATACAATTTTGAACATACGGAATACATTGTTGAACAAAAACATAAAGATTTTTAAATACTGTTGAACAACAAGTAAATTATAAAAACATTTTAATCCTACCTCTGTTTCTTTCCAGGAAAATTGTGGCTGAGTATGAGAAAACCATTGCTCAGATGATAGGTGAGTTTGAGTTTGTATTGAATGGGTTTACTGCTTTGAAAGCTCCCAGCCAGCAAGAGGATTTATCATGGCATCACTTTTCTCATTAGTTAAAAATGTCAAAATTAAATGAAAACTATTTAATTACATTACTAAAGAAAATAAATAAGTTATATTTAGTTCAAAATTTGTAGACCTTGATTGCTTTTTCTAAAGTATGTTTTTTTTTCTTGCACCACTTTTATTTGACATCTGAGGCCAAAGAGGTGAAAATGCATTTTTTTATTTCTGTTTTTACTTCTGTTCTGATAGTAAAACTCTAAAGCACACCTGTCTGGCTAAGAAGAGCTGCTGGGCTTAAAACCTGTCCTTTTATTTTTATATATTCTGTAGAGGATGAGCAGAGGACAAATATGAACTCCCAGAAAAACATACAGCAGCTCACCCTGGAAAAGGAACAAGCCATCGCAGACCTCAACTCAGTGGAGCGTTCCCTGTCTGACCTCTTCCGGAGGTATGAGAACATGAAGGGAGTCCTCGAGGGTTTCAAGAAGGTAAGTGGTCTTTCCTGACATTGACCAGTGCTAATAGATACATTTTAGCTGTACAACACAGTGATGCAGTGAAGAAGAAGAGAGGCAAGTTCATTCCCAAATGTAATTTCATTTATCGGAAGTAGAGACAATCCACAAAAAGCTAAATAGCCTTGAGAGATGTGGAAGGACATATCTCCTTAACTATTATTGTTATCGCACGCCAGAGACAACCTTCCCCCAGGCCAAAGCAGAGTGAAGCAGCTTTTCATTTTGTATGTGTATCTGTGTCCCAGAACGAGGAGGTGTTGAAGAAGTGTGCCCAGGAGTACCTGGCCAGAGTGAAGCAGGAAGAGCAGCGGTACCAGACTCTCAAGATTCATGCCGAGGAAAAACTTGACAAGTAAGTAAAACGGGATACAGGATACTTGTCTAAAAGGCCATCTTCATCTGATGAATGTTGCTGAATTCTCTATTTGCTAGAGATAGAATGAGCTAGGATTTTTTAATGAAAAACACATAAGCTGGCATTTACAAAAATGTTTTGTTCTTCTGTCTTTTATAGTCCCAGAAGGTTATATATTTATACAGTATATATAATGAAAGGACAAATGGGAAATAATCAGAACATTAAGAAGTGAAACTGTATGGACTATTTCAGTAATATAGTCTGATCTTAATAAATGTGATATAGATATGAAATGTATAAGATTTTGTTCAGAAAAACACACCGAGATGAGGGAACAGCAGCCTAACTGTATGGGTGACAGAACCCCTCTCACTTTTGTGAGGAATGAGCCAGGGGAGCTGCTGGATGGGTGAAGATGGGGTGGCAGGAGTGGTGTGAGAGAAATGCGCAAAGGGGAGTTTGGGACGTGATATACTGTACTACATGTACTGTATGTACTGTAGGAGAGCTGAAGTAGGATTAGGGTCTGACTTTCCTCACGAATTTGAAATTCCATATTGATTACCATATATAAATATTTTAATAGTTTTGGTAATTCAGTGCTCTTCATATTGGAGATTGAATTAGTTTAGATCAGAGCCAGTCAGCCTCTGATGTCCTTTAAATTACTAGTCTTGCTGCTGATGATAACAGAAACAACAAAGTTTTAGTTGAAACAAAGTCTGGCAATAAACGAGAATGAAAGAGACAAGCTTGCCTTCCCTTCAGTGACTGTTTTCTAGTATCAGTTTTTTACTAGTTCCTAATTTTCACAAAAAGAACAAAATAGATAATAGTAGAAACCCAATTAAATAATATTAAAATAAGATGGGACTCACAGGAAGGAAAACAGAGGTTTCTTGTGTGGTGTGGGGAGATCAATGTGGTGAGACCAGCCGTCCACAACTGTTTCTGCTGGTGCAAGATGCCAAGATTGGTGTTATCATTTAGCAGGAGCACGAGACATTAGAAAAGAAAACAGCAGTGGGTCACTAAACATTTGCATCTGTCTTGTGTTTGAAGGGCCAATGAAGAAATTGCTCAGGTTCGTTCCAAAGCCAATTCTGAGAGTGTGGCTCTTCATGCCAGCCTCAGGAAGGAGCAGATGAAAGTGGAATCCCTGGAGAGGGCTCTTCAACAGAAGGTAAGTCAGTTCAGGGAAAAAGCCAGATAGGACAAGTAGACAGCAATCTCTTTTACTGACCAAGAAACATGTCAAATCTAAGTACACTAACCAGTGAAAGCTCACTCAGGCTGCAGTGGTTTCAGCCTGGGTCATGTCACAAGCTAACAGGGAGCAGGAATTCCTATGCAACGGCTCACAGTTGGCAGTGTGCTACTAGCTTAGGTTGTAGCTAGAAGGGTTCCAGTGGTGTCGGCAACAGACTAACTGCTTCTCAAGCCTGTGGTAAATCTTCTGTAAGGCAGTGTTTTCCTAGGATAAGTGGGTGTGGAGGAGGAGCATGTCTGTAAGTCCTTATTCTTCCCATGCAACACAGAAATTGTAACTATGAGGCCGAGTCTAAAACAACTGAAGAATAAAACATTGCAGAGGCTCCAAACTTTAAAAATATAATCAGACTAATATAATGGAGCTCAGCTGCAGAACCCTAATGTATTTTAATATTTTTGTAAGCCTCTTTTTATTTTTTTACAAAATTCAGATGTAACTACCTGGTATAACTTGGTTGCTTCATGTTTGTAAATGCTACAAAAATGAACAGTAATGAACAACATGAACCCATAACATTTTGTGTGGAGCTTTTAAAGTTTCACCGTATGAAATCTGTCTTGGATGGAACTGAAATTGCTTTGGCTAGACAGTGTTTAATCAGTGTCTGTCTTCTTATCTTTTCATTTCAGAATCAAGAAATTGAGGAGCTCACCAAGATCTGCGATGAG
This sequence comes from Lepisosteus platostomus, assembly GCF_059453375.1. Taxonomy (NCBI): domain Eukaryota; kingdom Metazoa; phylum Chordata; class Actinopteri; order Semionotiformes; family Lepisosteidae; genus Lepisosteus; species Lepisosteus platostomus. The sequence continues at coordinate 7,345,582 of NC_142613.1, forward strand.
CTGATTGCTAAACTGGGAAAAACTGATTAAGTCTCCAGTTTGAATCCTTTATATAGGCTCTTGCCACTCTCCGAACCCACTCCCAAAATACCCTCTTCAACACTGTGCATGTGACAGCTAGCCTTACCTAGTGATCAGCTGTGTCCATAGAATGAAATCAGCCCCTCTGCACTGGCTAAATTAGGCAGTAGGTTTTTTCAGTTAGGAAAAGAAGCATACCCCAACCACAGATCACTTGTACATGCAGTGTCATCTGATATTAATATTTAGCAGCAGTTCTCGGAATGAAGACTTGAAAAACAAACAAAATGAGAGAAACTATAAGAGCTTGTATTTTTTTTTATTTCTACATGAAGACTGTGATCCTTGGACTGCTTTTGCTGATGCTCATTGATTGCCGTTGGCAAATCGCTGGAATATTTAATAGAATAAGAACTGTGGTTTCATCGGTCTTTCATTTTCATCCACTGACTACGGATGGATAAAAATATGTGCAAACCATCCATTTTTAAATTTTGAATTTTAATGTTTGAAAGTTGCTAAAGGTTTGATGCCAGCTGAAATGTTACGTGAGAACTGGGAAGTGGGGTCTCCTGGCAGTTCGCGATGTTTCACAAAACTAAAAAGGAAAGAGCTGAAATGAATGGGGACTACGTCCCCAGATCAGCACCTGTACTCTGGCACAGGGAAAGCTTGATCCTAATGTTTACGCAACCAAATTGCTGCTACAGTCGGATTTAAAATGAAAAAAAAATGGTGACCAAATTCTTTTAATTTTTTTTTCCTCTTCACTTACAAATCTTAATTGTATATAGAATGATTAGTAAACTTTTATTTCCTTATTATGAAAAGCTATGACTTGGAAATACTTCATGTTGGAAATACAGAGAGCTATTGTAACGAGCAGAATGACTTAAGATTTTCATGTTCCATTGTGAAAGCAATGCTTGATGATTTTCATTCACCACTCATCACAACTTATACTCTGTTGCTCTGCTGAGTTCCTGTTGGTTTTGCTTGGAGTGGAAGGGAACTAATGCATTTAATGTCTCTTTTTACTGTTATAGATCCCTGTAGAACATTTTAACACATTCACACCTCTTGCAGTAACATTTCAACTCTAAACTACTCCAACCACTATCAGCAATGACACCGCTGTAAGCCACAGAAGATAGTGCTGTAAGTGTGTCTATATGAACAATTGTATGGTGAAAAAAATTGAAAATGTAACAGAAGGTATTGGTTCCAACACTTTTTATAAGAACAAATTTAAAAATGTATTATTTTTTGTAATTTTATTGTTATTATTTAAAGTGGTCATTATCTTTCTGGTGACTGATTTTATTTGATCCTTTTAAACAAATGCATTCATCCCTCCTAAAGATGAGAAAAATAACTTTGTGTGCCCACATTCTCCCCCAGTATTTGCCATCAAATAATTCTCAAATAAGTTTTTTATGATGCTAAGTATTGGCTTTTCGAGTGGCAAAGTAGGTGAGGACAAAATAATGCTAATTTAAAAACTAGAAACATTAATCTCATTATTTCCTGAACAATGTCTGCTATACTTTGAGCTCCTGTACTTTACTGTTAAATTCACAAAGCCTAGTCTTGATCTTAAACCATTTTTATTCTTATTTGGTTTTATTTGTTGTTTGTTTTTTTATTGTAAGCACGTATCCTCCAAAGAACCTATTGAACACTGTATGCCTGTAAAATAATCTCTTAGATTAAAATTTAGCTAAAGAGAAGCTAAATTCCGGAAGGAAAAATCAAGAAATAATGGCAAATACGATTCCATTATTGTCACTATTTTTGTAGAAGCTTCAGGGAGGCACATTTTGATGTTTTTTTCAATTACATTTCTTCTGATAGAAAGTTCTCCTGTGATTTTAGCCTGAGTCAGAATGACTCCCATCCCTAAAGACTGCATGGGCTAGCTGCAAGAATTGCCACGCTCGTATTGTATAATTTCACCCGGTTTTCTAACAAAATGCCAGATTTAAACAAGGAAACCTTTCAAGACCTGATGCAGTGTCAAAACTGACATCACTCCAGCAATACTCATGCAAATTTACTCTTAATGCACTTCAATTTTTTAATTACATCAGCCGTGTGACACATCAATACACTATTTTCAACTGCCAAAACACTTCGCTATCTTTGTGCCAAATGTAAACAGTATTGTTAATTTTACACAGAGTATAGAAAATCTGTTGCTGTGACTAATATGTTCTTTTTTCTTTTTTGAATTGCTGCCATATGATCGTGTATGTTTTATATGCAAAAAAACTTTTTAGTGTCATTAATATTTGTAAAGTGGAAACATACACAGATGTAATGAAATTATAATGTTTACTAATATATATTTTTGTCCATATCTCATTGCCTGAATAAAAATTATCATAGTTATCACCAACTTTCAGAATCTGCTTGTAATATGTGCTTTATTTAGTTGTTTTTCTGTAAACCACCAACTTGATGTAAAATGAATTTGCTCATGTATTGTTGCATGTGTATTTCTAAATATTTTGCAGGGCTACTGTAATATGTCTACTGGAATAATAAGTAGTAGTTCCATCAGAAGTATATTTGAGCTGGACTGTAATTACATATACCTTTACTGAAAAACAGTTATTTTCAATGACTACAGCAATCAATGCTGTTGTTCTCTACAGATTTGTCTAAGCGTGGTATAGGTCATTCACATGATTACATTATTTAATTTTCATTAATGATTTTTTGTTGGATTTGTGACAAAATATACCAAGGAGAATTGCATCAGTATTGTACAGTAAGGGGTTACCATAAAATGCTATTTTCTCTGGCACATCTATCATATGAAAGTGGCCAAAGAAGCTGTTTCCATGGAAATTTATCAAAAGAACAGGTGAATGAGAATCTTAAATGGTAATTGGTAGTTGGTAATTATTCATTTAACAATTACTAACCAAAAGAGTCTCATGCTCTTAAATAATAATCTAGAGACAAAATAACAAAATCCCACACAGGGTAATAACATCATTTACACAGAAAAAGAGAATGGAAATATGAAAAAGTATTTCCTTCCGAGTTGCTGCAATGAATTTTATAGCTTTTACACTAAATGCTTGCTTTGCAGAGTGTATGTAAAAAGGTTTTAGTTTTATCGTACCGTGTCTGGGGTCAGGGCTATCATAGAATCCTCTTACACTCAAGAATAATTACATATGACAATCACCAAGTGGATGTCAAGTCAGTGACAATTTGTAATGAGCAATGAGTGAGATTACCCTTGTGAGAAAGGGCAGTGTAATCTGGTTTGTCAAGGAAACATTCACCAGGGGACTGAAAAACAGACGGGTCCATAAATATAGCTTTGAAAAGAATAATCTTAAGTACTCTCTACTGTGAAAACAATCGATTTTATGCAAAGATTGGAAATGAGCTAATGCTCTAATTAACGTGTTAGTCCGGATCACTTCATAAGAAAGATCAAATATAAGGAAACTAAACTTAATGCTGTGTTAAAGAAATACTGCACAGTGGTCAGCAAAATATGTTACTTGCTTATTATCGATTCCAAAAAAGAGGTTGGTAAGCATAACAAACAAATCAATTCTCAAAGTCATTGTATGTCCACAGCTCCTCTGAGGCCTTAACAAATTTAAAGCAGTGTACTTCAGAGTAGAGAATACAGCAGGAAACTATGTGGACATATATTTAAAACAAAGACCAAGAGGCACTTCTTTACAAAATAAATTGTTGGATGTTGCTAAGCAGTCTTAGCTTCCTTTAGTTCCTTTAGTCCTGGCTTCCTTTAGTTGGAGATTGTGGTTGAGATCCTTAGATTGGTTACCTACTAAATGGGCTTGGTGGTCCCATATGCATTCTCTTGTTTGTAATTTTTCTCATGGTTCCAAGGTCATGTTTAAGGAATATATTAATAAATTAGCGAGGTTTGACATTGGTTCCTTGGTTCTATGATCCCACCAACCCGCTATTTAATTTGAAAAAGCAAGTATTTCACCTAACATAGGGATACTTTAAGGAAAACATTCTGAAGTCCAAGATTTATAAAAAAATTATAAAAAATAAGAATTTAGTGTTGCTTCATTTTTTAGTTTGAGTTGCAAACCAAAACCAAACACAAGCCTCACAAAATTCTAAGCTATTGTTTACTCTTCAATGTCTTCTACTTTTTGGTTTACTTAATAGAATCAGAGCACTGGTTATTATATTCCAACAGCTTGGCAAAAGAAGGGCTAATCATTTTTGACCGCACTGCTGCCATTCTAGCCTGATCCCATCAGTAATAAGCTTAGCCATGCTGGGCGTGGTTGGTGCTACAGTAAATATGATCCAGGGAAAACCAGGTTGCTGGTGGTGTCAGTATACCAGTAGGTGGCACTCTTCATTCTAGACCACAATGAAATCTAATCCAACACCCCAGTAAGGGTGCAGTACAGGGACAAGGTCCTTTGGATAAGACGATCAATCAATCAATCAATCTTCATTTGCTACAGTGCCCTCTGTAACAGTTTGTGACAGGGCAGTTTACAGCATTATACAGCACTTGACAACATTTCACACCAGTAGTCAACCATGTGGCCACAGAGGAGAGGAAAACAAAAATGTCCTGTGTGGAAAAAAACACTGGGGTTACCCCCACTCTAGGGAGGGATTGGTATGTTACTCATGTCAAAATGAAGTCCTGACCACTGGGCCATTACAGATCCATTGGCACTGTTTGTAATAGGGGTGTTATGCCAGTGTCCTGGCTAAATTCCACTTTAGGCTTGCGCTTAATTAAGATGGTGAATTAATCTCTCATTTCTCCACCTAGTCTGCTGCATAGTGGGGCTGCTGGTGCATAATATGAACCCAACACAATAGTGGTGGTCTAAGTGGGTCTCCTCTTATACAGTACGTAAAGCACTTTGGGATCAGATGAGATAATATGCTACAGAATGCTATAGAAATGCTAAATGTCTTGAATTATTAATAAAGCCAAGATACAAGATGTGATGCAGGAGATATACAGGTATAGATGATATGGGTTTGTACACTGCAAAACAATGGTCTGGCTTTCACTTAAGAAAAAAACGATCAAAATATTTACAGTGCCATTTATTTTTTCACAAAGACCTTCAGGCTGCTCTCATGAAAGCCCTGCGTTTCCCTCATGTCACACCTGTGAGGCCTATCTATAGGGAAGATCTAGTATTAAACACTGCCTCATAAGTGCATTATCCACAAGTGTTGATCTCCTCAGACGGGAAGCAGCTTAGTAATTAGACCTTAATACCAGACAGTATTTTCTTTTCTCATTTTGAGCTGCATTTGGCTAGAGGACTATCGGCACTATGAGGACGGTCTTGGTTTTGCTAGTCTTGGCCTCCATCGCAGTCCAGAGTGAGTATTTGATTATTTGTTACAGAATGGAAAGCTGTTAAGTGAGGAGTGTGTTCTCTTAAGGAGTGAGCTAGTCATTTATTTTCAAGCGGCAGACTCAGAATCCTGCTGCTCCAATGATAATCGATTACAGTGGGCAGGCCAGTGCAATCACTCCTTAAATGCACAGCCTGTCTCTCTCTAAAGTGCTCCATCAACTATTTAAATATCATTTGCAGCTCATGAAAAGAGGGTATAAAAGCCCAACAAAAAGTATGTTTTTTTTTCTAGAAATGACAAAACATTGTTACTTCCTGTATACAAAAACTAAAAGCCCCATTATTTCTAAGGCCTTCTTACTCTCTGGCTAGTAATCACATGAGTACAGTAAATATTCAAGCTGTCAACTTAGAAATACTGAATCTTTTAAAACTGTCAGTAAAGGAAAAATCAGCCTGTTACAGAAAAGGGGAAATGTCCAGAGGAAAAGGAAAAAAAGATTAAATTTCCATGTACATTTCAAAGTATCACTAACTGTAAACCCACAATATGTTATTAATTCTGTATCAGATACATTTCATGAAGGAGACAACTAGTGCAGTATACAGTAGGTGTGTAGATACAGTATATGGTGCTGTCTTCAACAGCTCCTCTTACTTAAATGCTTTTTAAAACTGATTTCAAAACTCAACAGACTGAACCTGGTATCTCACTACTATATATGTCATCTTAGAATACAACAATGACAAAAAATAATCCAATTACAAGTGTATTCTCATTTTCTGTATTCTGTATTAATCGAAATGTTGAATCTAAATTACTTTTTTTCCATTAGATACTGTATGTATTGGGTGCTATATTTTTGTTTCATCCTGTTAATTGTGGTTAAGATAACTATTTTTGCCTAAAGATAGATAGATAGATAGATAGATAGATAGATAGATAGATAGATAGATCTAAAGGCACAATAGTTTGAAATTGTGCAAAGTTTATTGTTGTACTTTATCCATTATTGTACTGTTTCTGTTTTATATTGAATCACCTGAAACATGAAATTTGTTTTGTTGCTGGAGTAGCAATCCTGATTAAGTTTTTTAATTTCTACAGTCAGTAGATTCATTCTAGTTTACTCATGTGTTTGTATTGATTATATATGTACATATAGACCACTGTGTAAAAGGCTTAGACATTTTGCAGTGCTTTGCTCTTTTCAGTGTTTTCACTACTTAATGCAGGAGCAATATGGTTTGACAGTCGTACTGTATACTGAACTATTACACACTTTGTTTTAAAATTGATAGAGAAACAAAAATTGATAGATAAACAACTGTTAATGACAATAATTACCTGACAATAATTAAGTTAGATTTGATAGGTAATTGTTATGTACAATAAAAGCAACTATAATACCTCATGTTTTAGGAGATTCTGATCAGTGTGAATTAAAGATTGCTAAACATCTAGTTTAATTTATTTTACCTGAATTTTCAGTTATAATAAATTGTTAACGCTTATGACATGTATTGTAACATTGATAATAAGATGTCTAAGACAAGAAAGTCTTTGATTAGCACTGCAGTATACACATATGAGTAAGAAGGAAAGAATTTCAGAGCTGGGTCTTTTAAAGAAAATGTTTAGATCTTGTAATTGGCTTTCTTAAAAATATTTAAATCAAAACCTGAGGCAGAGAATTGAGCTAGTTCTGACAGTCTCGCTTGATATACAATGATATCCAGCAGGGGGCGACTTTAAACAATAAGCACATTATTTTTATAACGTTGTTACAGATTTATTACAGTCATATTTTAATGTTTAAAGGCTGCATTTACTAAATGTATAGCATTACTAAATGGAATGATAACCTTTTTAAATACTTTTTAAAATTATTTAATCATGTAGCCTATAAAAATCTCTCTCAAAAATAATTATTTTTTTCTTAAATTTATTATCATTGCATTTAACATGCATTTCAGTAACGCAACACTGAAGTCTAAAGGATTTAGGCAAATGTTTAAATAAAGATATCATAATATGACAAGAGAACAAAAAAATTCAATCAAAGATTGAAAAAAATTCAAAGCACTATTAAATGAAAACATCAAAAAGTTAGTATTGTATTGGGTACAACCTTCCTGAACATTAACACAGCCCTAGCAGTGTGAACACATAAAACTGAACAGCCTGGACAAGCTCCTGTGGGATATCCTCCTACTCTTCGTGTGCACTTCCATCTAATTGATAGTATCAGAAATATTCCTCTGTGGTCAAGACAAAAGATGGCCCTGACAAGCTCTCAACAACATTTTTTGAACCCATGCCATTGTATTCCTAGCACTGTGAGAACTCCCATTGTCTTGGTGCAAAACGGACATTACCTTGTGAAAAGCAGGAATGACAAATGTAGGAATGATGGGTGAAGATGTTGTAAAAGTTCCTAAACATATCACTGAGTAGTAAGGTTGCCCTGAGTCTGCACAAGAGATGCTCCTGTGTTTAAGGATATTTCTTTCCACTTTCATCACTCCACTGGTTAGCCTGAACAACGTAATACAGTATATTGCTCACCATGATGTCTCCACACACATTGTTTTCCATTTGGTCTGTCAAGGGCAACTGAATGACATTCAACAGTGAATAAAAGACCCCAGCATTCACTGTGCTGCCACTCATCAGAAATTCCTTGGCCCAAAGAACATGTTGTCTGTACCGTTCAATGACCTCTGAGCATTTTCATTCAGAAGTCGAACTAGTTTTCCTGGTCATGCATGGGATATATTTTCCTGGGGTTTTTCATGCTGTAGTACTGTAATTTAATAGATGGATAAGATGTGATGTGATGGTTCTGGGTCTGTGTAGTGACCTTGTGCAGTCTAGACCTTTGTCAGTTTAAACACCCCTTCTCTTCCAAACTGTGCATCACCAAGTCATCAGCACCTTGGTTTATCATCTCATCTGAAAGATTGCATTTTACCGCAGTACAGTGTCACATGTTGCCATACTGGGGCTTTGGTCCAGAATCTTTGGGTCTTAGGGAAGCGCGCCACCTACTGGTCCACCAACAACACTTACAGCGGAAATCTGATCACAGGCGTCTCCCATCCCAGTACTGACCACATCCTTTGTGGTCATCCAAACAAGCTTCGGAATTCTGAGGAGAACACAAATATGTCCTTCTCAAAATAATCAATAAACCTTTCTGCTCAGTCTTTAACATGTAAATAATGTACAGTCTGTGCCTGATAAACTATTGATTCAATATATTGAATATTTTTTGCACTATGCTGTGGGGTTGGAGTGCTTGCTAAACCTTGAAGCATTCTGCAGTCTGTTGTGGTTTGCCGATGACGTCCTGTTCTCTCCCCAGGATATGGATTTTTTTTCCCTTTATGGCAGCGAGTGGTGGGATCCCCTTAGTTCAACCATGCGGAATCATCACATGACTTGTTCTGCTTAGTGTCAAATCAGTTGTCTCTTCTTGTTCGGTTTGTAAAGGCGAGGGGCTGAAATGCCACACCTGTATGGCGGCGAACGAAGAGGAATGTAACCGGCAAGGCTCACAGAACTGCCCGCAGTATGCAGATGCCTGCTCCACCATCACGGGGCCCAGTAAGTATAAGGAGAACAGGCTGGAGTCCCCTGCCCAGCCACTGTGTCTCAGAGAGGAATATGGAGCAGTGCTCTATGTTCCTCGTAAAACTGTTGTGTCAGCAAAGCTAATGCTAATAGCCAAATGTTGCACAAATGTTTGTAAATATAACATTAAGTTTTCTGTTGTGTTATAATTGAGCAATATTAGGAGTGTTTTGATTCTTAGTAACTCCATATGTCGATAATGTTAGAACAATAAGTGGAGAAACATTGGCCTTTGTCTGATGTATCGTAAACAGAAAAGAGTATAGGGCCTGGATCTACAGGAGTAAATAGACAGGAAATTAGCTGTGTCATACAATAACTATATTACCTGTTGTAGGAACATAATGTATTCATCCAGCTGGAGACTATTTGCACAGTAATGCCATAATAGAAACTCAACTATGAAGACTTTGATGTAACTGGAAAAGCATCTCCCTGTTGCAATTGTAGCCTGAGCCCAGAAGGTGACAGTAGTATGCAGACTATTTTACATTCTTCCTGTATAGTTCTACAGATAGTGGTAATATCCGTCATATAACCTGCAGGTTCGGTCTAAAATATGAATCCTTAGGGTGTGGAGTCCTTCCTTTATTAGACATGCAACAGATGCAAAACAATACCCCAGGGAAGTACTGTTAAATTACTGTTATCATTCTGCATAATTACTATGATCTTGAGAATAAGATTAAAAAAATGCAGCATGGCTGTACATACTTTAATAATGGGGGGCGTTTTCCGCCAAACAGAGCTATGCTAGTATCATTCTAGTACTCAAATTACTGTATAAAACACAATGGTATTTGTCCAAAATCCAAGGTTTATTATTTTGTAAGTTTGGTTTTTTTTTTGTCCCATGTGTCTCATGCTCAGAGATTTACTGTTTCCTGTTATAAAATGTACTCCCCTTTTTGTATACATATTTCAGTTGATTGATCACTGTAAAAGTCAGAGAGGGTTTTATTTGCATCTGTCCCGAAGACTGATTTTTTTTAAAGAAAAGAAAACGGAGAACATCTGATATTTTTTAAGTGTCAAATGTAGGTTTGTATGTCAGATCAGATGCATTTCATTTATTATGCATGCGATCTGGTTAATCTAGATTTGCGTTTCTTTTTATGCTCGATAATCAGCGTACGTGAACTGTACTGTTCTACTTGGGCTTAGGGGGTAACTTGGTTGAAAGCTTCTTATGATTTTTGCTTGTTTTTAAATGCCCCCCCACTCACAAGATTTATGAAGAGAAATCCAGGCATGCCTTCTTAATGTATGTAGGAGATGGTGGAGGTTACAGAAGATTATGCCTCACTCTGTATTTTCATCTGGAACCTTTTCAACTCTTGGGCCTGCAGGCTAAGGCTTTTGATTAGTCCAAGTTTCAATGTCACCACAATGCTTTTAATAGCTTCGACCAGATCTGCTTCTCACTGAGGGAGGACTTACTGGGAAAGAATGATTCAGCATGACTGTGCCATTGATATTTCATTACTAAGCCCACACTAACTCCCTCCACATGTGAACCCTGAGAATCTGCTGAAATGGCTTTTCAGAAAAGCCACATCACTTTGACACATCTAACTCCTAAGAGCAAGGAGAAATCACTATCTCACTGGAGCCAAGGGGAAATGGCAGAGGTTAAAAGGACACTTTGCCAATGGGGTTAACCCTTTAGCTAGCCCTTGTGGATGTGGTCATCAGTGACAAGCAAAAGCTTCAGACTGTGGTTGCTGATAGACCAATGGCACTAAGTGAAAGGCTTTAACGTAACCTTGAGTAATTCCCCACAGAAAAGACAGACATATTGTCAGTAGTGAACAACCACTATGCACCTGGGTACATTTCCAAAGCTGTAGTATATTTAAAATAAATACTCCAGAAACAGCACCAAACCTAACCCTCTGTCTAACCCATTTTTGATCTATTCAGAGCCCTAAAATTAATTATGGTTTTATTAAAACTAATGCCTTTTTATGTGGCAGTGATGTTAGAGAAGGCTAGGACTTTTTTAAAGAAGCTTTCTAATACTTCTTTCTTTAAACATGTAAAATGATTTAATTGATAACATATCACTTAACACTAATGATTAAAAAAGATTGCTACTTATTTTTCAGTTATCACTCAAAAAGTATAAATAAAAAGACAAATCAGAAATATAACACTTTTGCACGAAAATTTCTCTTCAGAGCTACAGATCATTAGCTTCTTAAGGTGATATGGATCACTTTGATTATATTAAGGGAGGTTTAAATCTTATTCATTTTTTTAAATGATCAAAATCTTTAGCAGGTCTTTGTTTCTCGAAGGTAAGACTAACAGGGAATTGCACACAATTTTTTGGATGTTACAGTACTTCACAATGAAAAACATCTGCTCTTTTTTAATTACAAATACTAATTAATACAAATACAAAATGTACCAAATGATAGCTGATTTTCTTAGATACGATAGCAATCAGGTTAGTATTAGCCTATAATATTCACTTGTAACATCTATGGTTCAGATTACTGGACAGTTTTCAGAATCAATATTTTAGACTGAAAACAAAGATTTAACACAACAAATTTTCTCATTTTGCAAGTAACACCTTTTTAGAAGGCTTCTCCTTGCATTCACATATCTAGTGATTTAAAGTCTGTTTAAAAGGAGAAATGTTCTAAATCTCTTTAGATTAGCCTCTAGATTTTTAGTAGGATTAGATTAATAAGGACTGGTCTCTGTTCACAAGCCATCACAATATTGTAGAAGCTATTGTACAGCACACAATATAATACAAAACCAAAATACAATGACAAAATATAGACAATAATAATAATAATAATAATAATTGCTTACACTTATATAGCGCTTTTCTGGACACTCCACTCAAAGCGCTTTACAGGTAATGGGGTCTCCCCTCCACCACCACCAATGTGCAGCATCCACCTGGATGATGCAACGGCAGCCATAGTGCGCCAGAACGCTCACCACACATCAGCTATTAGTGGGGAGGAGAGCAGAGAGTAATGAAGCCAATTCATAGATGGGGATTATTAGGAGGCCATGATTGGTTAAGGCCAATGGGAAATTTGGCCAGGACGCCGGGGTTACACCCCTACTCTTTTCAAGAAACGCCCTGGGATTTTTAACGACCACAGAGAGTCAGGACCTCGGTTTTACGTCTCATCCGAAGGACGGATGTCAAGATCATGGAGCTGGTCTGACAAACAAAGGGTTAAAACTTGAAAAGGCTAAATCAAGATGTCTCTTAAGGCTGACTACAATTTCTTTAAAACAATGGCTGACATTCTGAAAGTAGCACTTATACAAAGCATTAGGAACAATTTGTGGGTTAGATGACAATTTGCGGGTAACAATAACATTCAAACTATGGGAATAACACGGTTAACATGTTAAAGGAATATGAGAGAAATGATTAAAATATAGAGGCACTTTACCTGGAACAATGCAAGGCATTCAAATACTGGACCTTCTAGTCCAATCCACAACGGCACTGCGGTCTACCCGACTCTTTCATTATTTGACTTGTTTGAAAGTCAGATGTTATATGCTTAAGGATCTGGCTATAACGGGTTGTAAAATGCTTTGGAAGGAACAATATGTGACTATCCCTGCACTACACAGTGATGAGCACTAGATTGTGCCCATTAGCCTTTGAAGAGTGTCCTACCTTCTGAAGCAGGACTTTGCTTTCAGGTGTTTAACATCTGACACTCCAGGAAATGGCCAGAAAGTGGATTCCTGGTGTCTTCTGCCTCATTTCCTTCCACGCCGTCTTTTATTAACATGGAATGCTTTTGTCGTGGCTTGTTTTTAGACACCGTCATGAAGTCCTGCTCCTACAAGTCCTTCTGCGACAAAGCGCACCAGAGCAACTCGGGCGTTAAGATGGACTGCTGCTTCTCTGATGACTGCAACGGGCCGCCCAAGGGCCGCAGCGCCAGCCAAGGGGGTCGCAATGCGGGCTCTGTCCTGCACTGCAGCCCCACCCTCATTCTTGGGGTGCTGTTGGTCAAGCTGCTCTTCAGCAAACTCTAAGAAAGGACATAGCCCAACACATAATACCCCCCACCTTGTTCTCCTTTCCTTTCCACCCTCTATCAGGTAAGGAGCCAGATACAATGAGCTCCTTGTCTTCTGTATGGTTTAGAGCACAATTATATTGGATCTGATGGGTGTGTCCTGTCTTCTGATTGTCACATGCTGTGGCTGGTAACCATTCCTAATCAGTAAAAACAGTAAAAATGTTTACTTTATGCTGTAATTGCACACTGATACTGTCCTTTATATTATAGGAGCAATTGATAGAGGCTGGGATGTACTGTAAGTCATAGAATCACTCTCTTAACTAGAGGTGCACAGCAGAGCTTGCCATAAGGCTCCCTGTTTTATGGTTTGCTTTATTCCTGAGAAGAAGCTTTTGAAAACAAGACTGGGATCTGTTTTTTTTTTTTAGCTTTTTCCATTGTCCAGTTTCAAGACCTGCTCTCGCTTCACATGCTTCATTGCACCAAGTACAGTTTATCTGAGTGAAATACACCCTGCAGGTTTGCAGACCGCCAAGTAAAAGTGTGATGTTTAAGGATAGAGTTAAAATGCTGTAGAATGAAAAAAAAAGCACGAGACTGCAAAAAAGAGGCACATGGAGAAAGAGGAACAGGAAGGGCTGCTATAACGGGTACTTGTTCTGCAGACATTTACACAGTACTGGTTAGAAACCTTGCCCTGTACTGTCCCCTGTTTCCCTGTGTTCAATGTCCTTGCTTCAACAATACCACCCTTTCTCTGCTGTCTTAAACCATGAGTTACAACCTGATCTAAAGCACTGTGTGTCAGATGTTGACCAGATGTACAGAAAAAGAAGACCTGTGAAGTTTCAGCCTCATTCCTGCCCTATTGCTAGTGCTATAATAATTGGCAGGTGTCTTCCTGGCTTTTTGCTGCACTCATGTAAAACATGGAAAATACTGCCAATTTCCCCATTTAACATTCTTATTTGTGGAATTTTAACTACTGAATTGCAGTTCAGCAGTCTATTCAGTGTAGTGGATGAAGGCTGTCAGTACTCTTTGCATCTAGTAAAAGATAAAGTGAATTTAAAGTGACCTCACAAACCAACATGTAGGACTGTAAAGAGAAAAGAGGGAGAAAGGAAGGAAATTTGAAATATGTGGATGCAAATAAAATGCAATTAAAGGTCAGCGATTCTTCCCAAACACAAAAAATAAAGTTTCAGCTTACTTTTTTCTTAACCTTCGTATTTTGGGAAGACAGCTTTTGTCTGAAATGTTTCCTGCGATGGACGCTTTTTAGAATCTAATAAACTGTGCCGTATGGTTAATAAGAGATGGACTCGCCTCATTTGTCATATGACTTTGACATTCTGTATACAAATTTAAGAGCACAACTTCACCTTCATTTTATGGTGCATTCAGTGAAGAGAAAATCTGGGAGCAAGGGGATGAAAAAATACTGACAGAAAAAAGAAAAGAGAAATGATTAAACCTCAAAAGCAAGGAAGTGTTGAGAATATCCTGAATTCACTTCTAAGAACTTTGCACTGAAGACAGAAGGGGACATTTTCCACATTTTGCTTAAGCAGTTGTTAAGTTTTTTTTGCTCCACCATAAATCTGAAGCATATGTGTGTCCACCGAGTCCTTTAATGCTCTGCTGCCTCTCACATTACTGTAGGAGGTTGTTGGAAAGTCATTAAAATCCTTTATCTTTCCAAGCAATGGAATATAAATTAAACAGAAGATACAATCAGATCCTCACCTAAAAACGACTACAAGAAAAAGTTAATATATATAACAAGCTCGCTGTTCTACATAATTTCATTTATAACTTTCTGTGGGCAAGTACTGTAGCATTGATTTACAAAGAAATACGAATAATTCTGTATTCAGAAGCCCGTGCTCTCTCTTTCGAAGCAAAGCAGTTTAACACATTTCATAATATGTGCAGTGGTTAGATTGTGCTTGCAGCGTTCTGAACGAAGTCGCTGTAATTCCAGTTTAACTATACACACCGTAAAACATGACTTCCTTTTGAGGTCAAACTGATGCATACAAAATGAGCATACACTCGAGACTGTCCACGTTATCTCCTTCTGGGAAGCCGCAATGAACAGGCGCTTTATTTTACGTATTATTCGTTTTCCAGATGTTACATTTTGCTAGATACACATAGTCACTTTCGGGTCTTTCAATTTCATATATACTAAACTAGTTTTAAATAGCGCTGCTTTGTAAACAGTCTGTCTTTTAAAAAAGATTAGATAATTCTTCTCACTTTATAGAAAAATATATAGAGAGAAATTAAAATAACTGCATGATGACCTCTTAAAGTTTTGAATTAATCTAATGTCCTCATTTGAGACGTCCCATCACATTTAAACACGAATGTTTTTTGTAAAGATGTAAAAATTTTGTATTAATATCAAAAATGGCAAATTTAAACAATTTCAGACTATTTGGGGGGGGAAAACAACGATAAAATGACATCATACAGGCGAGGTCATATGTCTTCTGTGCTTTCCTGATGCTAAATGTCTTTCTTATTGCTTCAGATTCTCCGTGGTTTCATATACTGTAGGTCCTGTGCGCGTGTTTCATCTCTACCCTCTCTGCAGCCAGATCAGTTATAAGAGGATTCGACGCAGACGCATCATCAGGAAGTGCTAAGGGAGTAAGGTTTAATTGTTGCACAAACACTGTTGCAGACCAATTGCAACCAGGGCCGTGCAACTCCAATAAGCTTCCCCAGGTAATATTCACGAATCCTCAGCAAGTTTTGTGCATTGCAAATGTAGCGTATAAGGCAGTCACAATAGGTGCAAATTGTCGAGAACTCCTGTCATCTTAACACAGTTCTCTTGTAACCTTGGTCAATAAAGTAGTATCCAGTTCTTAAATGTTTTCGTTTTAGGTTTGATACAAGGAAGTGCGGTGTTTCTCTACTCTACTTGACAAGATAATCTTATTTAATAATGGTTTTTTCCTGAGCAAAAAAAAAAAGGCATTTTCTTTCATTTTTTCCTTTCGGAAATATTGTTCTCTCTAGTTTTCGCATTTCTTCAAAGAAGAGGGCAATGCATCCAGTTCTGCACTTTTAATTCTGAGGCACCGTGGAACGGAGATGTCTTCTTTCTTTCTGATGTGATGGTATTGTGGAGAAGTGAGTGGGTGGCGGAATTAGCGGACAGCGCACGAGGAGTGGAAACTGCGCAATTTTTTTTTCTTTACTATCTCTGAAAAAACCCACAGGAAGTGTAATCTGCAACAGGTGAAACATTTTCGAGATAAAAAAAATATTTATATACAGTATATATTATCACAATACAACTATATTAATTTTAACCAGGTTGTAAGGGTTACAGACCTTTTATAATACAGGCGACGAGTTATGCGGAGGACAGAGTACACTACTACTGTACGTTTTAATTTAAAGGTCGCTTAAATCTACCCAATCACATATGAGAAGGCACTGTGATTAGTGGCATAGTTTTTATTCTTTAAGGGTCGCCATGGAAAGATCGGAAGTACTCTCATCTTGTTTCGTCACATTTCTCAGTTATGTTTTTTTTATAAAGTGGCTTTTTGGTTCTCAGGAACATTCCAATTCAGTGATTATCAAAGACACAGCTAGAACTCAGCTTTATAGAACCAGAAGAATTCAAATGATACAAAAGAGACATAAGATGGGAGATAGTAATAACGATCGAGCATTTATGTGAAACATGATAGCCAATATAGGACACGTAATATTCGAAATATTTGAAGTGCCTTAGAGGTTGGTGTGGAGTGTGTCCAGAAATAGTGTCATCACATTTGGCTTTATTCACAGATTCTGCAATGTATCTGAGTTTTAAAATCTCCAACAGATGCAAAGTGCAGAAAATAAAACACGATACACATAATGGGATATAACCCTAAATATATGTAACACATATGTGGTTAACATATTCTGGATATATAATGTGGTACCTTTAAGATGCAGAGAATGACTTAGTGACCATGG
This sequence comes from Lepisosteus platostomus, assembly GCF_059453375.1. NCBI lineage: Eukaryota > Metazoa > Chordata > Actinopteri > Semionotiformes > Lepisosteidae > Lepisosteus > Lepisosteus platostomus. The sequence continues at coordinate 7,362,606 of NC_142613.1, forward strand.
CATTTCCTTCTGTTGGCATGGGGAGCAAACATCTGATTAACATGTGAGACCTCCAGCTCTTATGATGAACAGTTCCTTCTGAGCATCATCGAAAAAGCTGATGCTTCAGCTGAGCGGGTCTTGCAAAGGAAATAAATGAATAAATTTGTAAACAGGAGCCCTTTTTAAGAAACATCTTTCAACATTGAAAGAGTCATGTGATTTATCCTTAGCCCAGTTCTCACAGCAGTATTGCCAGTCATAAAACATTCGGAAAGGGGTGGAAGAAAGCAGTCATGCCTTTCCTACTCTGCTATTGCATTATTTTAAGTGGCTGGTCAATAAATCAGCAAGCTGTCAGGGTGTGGTTCCTAATGAATACGCACATTGTGTTGTCAGAAGTGGTTTGTAAAGGATGATTGTTCATGATCCTTCTTTACAAATGAAACCTATGCTAGATGGGCTACCATCCCCAGCGACCTATTTATTTGTACATTTTCTTTGCCAAACATGCATACGGACCCTGGTTAGAACAAGAAACTGATAGCTATCAGTGAAACTCTGAAGTCGCAATGTCTTTGGAGTGAAATTCTGCAATGCTTCTGTTTCTTATTTGGGGATAATCACTGGGTTTGTAGACACTGTGAAATGCTCTATATGATAATAACATTTTCTTTTACATTATGAAGAAGAGGAGGCTTTGAGCACATTCTTGATTTGTCAGAACACCTCCTGATGAATCTGCAGACCCAGGAGTACTATACTTGCACATTTCTCTAAAAAACCCAACTCTAAACCTCCCATTCTATCCATTCCTCTAGATGAAAACATAACATTCATCTATCTCATGTCAGAAAGTTGCTTGTACTGATGAAGGTTGGAGAACTCCTAGGAGACTGAGTACAGACAACTATTCTTTCCCTGGATGGGATCCCAGTCCATTGCAGGGCCACAGAAAAGGCACAATTTGGAAGATTCAATCAGACCTAGTCACCATTTTTTTGGGAGGTAAGAGGAAACCAGAGCACCTGGAGAAATGTCAAGTGAGTGCAGGAAGAATTTTGCGAACTCTACACAGACTGACACCCAGAACAGGAACTGAACCTGACCCTGGAGGTGTGAAGCAGCTGTACTAACTGCCCTGCCCCTGGACTACCCAGAAACCCTGAAATACAGTACGTGCCTGCACAGACTGCGTTCACTCACGCCAGCTAGTTTTTTTTAAATGTAGTACTCATTATTATATTTAGCATATTAGAAAATCGTAGTATGTTTTTAGTAGTCATTCAACATCTGCAGCCTTGTCTTACTGTACATTTAATCCCACTCACTCCTCTTTGTATATACAGTAGATGTGCTGTTCCCTAAATTTGCTTCTAACCAATTTTAAGGTATAGTGCAAACCTGTGTTCCACCTAAACCAAGTATTAAAGGTAACAACTCCCTTCAGCATTTTGAAATCTCTATGTGCTACGATTCTGTAAAACCCCGGACAATGCAGCCCTAGTTACCAGGTATTTCAATCCCACCCATCAGAAAAGGGTCACCAAAGTAAAAACTAATACTGTATGTGCTAGACTGAGAATACCTCAGCTACCAAAGTGTGCAAAAGCCTTCAAGGAGTAAGTTATGACACATGTACCTCCCTGTGTTTTAGTTGCCTGTCCTGTTTAAGGTGCTCTGCGACATTCTCTGTTGTTTCTGCTTCGTTTAGCAGTCATGTTGGCTCCGTCGGGAAAGAAAAAAGAGGAATTTCGCTAATGGGCTTTGTTACAAGTCACTCTTTGCCCTGCACGGCTGTAGACACTCACTACATTGTACAGTAGGTGCATCCACAGTCCTAAGAGAGATTTTAACTGTGCGTACGGTACTGTGCACGACATGAATTGAACAGTGCTAGAAAAGGGCACACTTTGCAAACAGCTTGTTACCACTTTCAAAATAGTAGGTGTACAGTACGTAATCTAGCGTTTTGTGGCAGAACAGAGGAACAGTATCGATTGTACTAGAAAAATATGTTTTAAAAGATACGCTACAGGTAGGAAGGTATTACACCGTATACCTTTTTCCGTCTTCTATTACGAATAAGCAGAGAAGACCTACTGTACATACAAAATTTCTGTTCTAAATTTATTACAAAGATACTACTAAACATGTTACGTTTTAGGTCTCTCTTTACTTCTGTTTCTGATTGTTCTGTTTTGCAACCTTCTCAGTAATTGAATTTACACGTGTTACTTTATGTTAGTGTGTAGATCTGTGTGAAGTACAGTATATTACGATTTAGAAAGAGTTAACTAGCAAGTTAAAGCAACCGCTGTGATAAATAGCTAACTTGTAATTGAATTTAGAAATAAGATATAAGAAAATTTAAAGAGAAAACCATCGGTTTTTTTTTAATTTTCCATGTTGGTCTTGTTATTGAATTGAAGTAACGTTTTACTGAGAACATGGTGATTAACTTCTCAGAAAATCCGTTTTGGTTGTTATGATTTTATGTTTTTACACTACAGTATGAATACTACATATTGTAATCGCCTGTAAAATGAAAGTGCCACCATTTTTTCCTAGCTTTTCTCTTTCTTCTTGAACAGAGTGAAAAGACATTAAGGGGAAAATAAATTAATTCTTGACATCCAAAATAAATACAAAATGTCGAAACATTACGGTGTGCTGCGGGCTACAAGGCAGTTATGTGTTTAACATACCCCAAAACTGCAAGGCTTTGTCAAAACATCTGCCTTTAAGAAAAAAAAACAACAACTTGGAAAGCACGTTACTGTTTTATCACTTTTTCTTTAATAAACTGTTTTTTGGAGGATGTAAGTTAAAGTAATATACATTTCTACGTACACGTATGCATATTCAGTAATCGGAGAAGAAAGAGGACATAATTATACGTTTTTCGCATTTTATAAAGAAATACAACAAAATGGAAGATGCACATGAAGGACTGCAAAAGAAAAATAACACTGTGATCGCTGAATGTCATTTACAATACCGTATCAAATCCACGGCTATCATGAAACCGTTTGAAACCGGACTATGTATTTTCAAAAGCGATTTCTTATTTAGCCAAACTGGGCACAGCTGGGACCGCTGAGTGTAACACAGACAGGCAACCAACCACTTGCTGTCAACCTGTTCTCTCAGTTTTACAAAGGCATTTAACTTCTTGCCTTTGGTCGGTCTCAGTTTTAGGTCCGTCTGCACACTCTTTGGAGATTTTTTTGTTGTTGTTTTCAGAGACGGACAACAGAATGCAGATCAATCTTTAAAGTTCCCCTTTTAAAAAAAAGACTAGATCATATCCGGGGTTGGTTTATTCTAATCTGTATCGCTATTACCCGGAAAAAACGAGACCTTGCGCGTTTTGCCTCTCATACACGTTCACAAAATGTGAAATAAAAACATCAAGGCTTTGTTTGGTCAACAAATACGGAATGGTAACTTGTTTAGTTTTTTTTTATAATCAGTGGAACTAAGTGAATTTTGCACTTCAGAAACTTTTCCCCATATCGCAGTTGGGTAAGTGGTATGGTTTCTTTTAACACAGCTCTTCTGATGACAAAGGTGTGGCAGGTCAAAGTGCTTATGTACAGTTAGGTGACTGCTTGCAACCTGTCCGTTCATTTGCAGGCTTGGTAATTTCGCCGCTAAAATTGAAACTCTCCACGATAAGTTTTTAGGATATCGAATTATAAAGTTTGCGTTCACGATGTCAGCTGTTGTAATGTGCACAACTAAAGTCTGCAAATAAAATTGCACTGTTCTTTATAGCTAAGGAGACATCGTTACCTTTCAAATACTACATACATTTCCGGGAAGAACACGTCATTTTATTTCCAACGATTAGTATTTTACTACGAATAATTACTCGCATTTCCAAATGTACTGTATGTGATTAGTATTGCAGCGTTTACAAAAAACGTTTGTTTTTCTTTATGCATATTCGAACACAAAACTGGCAGCTGAACGTATTGTAATGTTGAACGTTCATTCATTCTGAAATGAATCAATTAGTAGTGTTATCAGAAAGATAATACGATTTTTTGCCTATCTAAATGAAATGTTATGAAATTATGTTCCAAAATAAAAATGGTTTTCCATGCGTTTTGATGATTTCAATTGGCAGGGATTAGTTTCTTCAGTAAAACTGAGCCGAGTTTATGTTAATTGTGCCATTAATTAAATCACAAGTAAGTGCATATACACAGTATATATACTGTAGTTTTACATTTGAACACTTTGAAGTAATAGTATTTTCACTGCGAACAGATGTTTAAATAATGTTTTGTTTTAACACATTAAACAATATTTGATTTAAGCGTATGATGTACACACAGCTTCCTGTGCAGGGACAATTACGAATGATGAAAATCGGCGTGAATTATCGGAAACTTTGCAGACTTTTAACAAGAGTCTTAAAATTATTATTGCAGCAAGGCCACGATGTGTCCTTGAATTCTAATGATTTTGCGAACGTAAATGCTTTCCTTGCAGCATCAGTAATGCAGAGGATGTCTTTTAAAAAGCATACTTGTTACACTTCAGTGGTTGGAAGTTATTAGGGGTGCGAACACTGTATTTGCAGACTGCGATCAAATCCAGGCGACGTGCTGAACCCAGAGAAAATACTGATGCAGTATACAGTATATGTGGAAAATTTCCGTCATATAATCTTTTACCTTTGTCAGTGGTTTTATATGCTGTAATTATGCTTAGAAGTCCTGCGTACTTACTGTGGGTAAATGACATCAGGCTTTGTGAGTTCTAAGCAGTTTTCAGTAAGTGGCACTCTTGTACCAAGAGCCTTTTAGTTTGGACCTTTTTATACCCATGGCCCTGTTTTAAAGGTTTCTGCATATCCTGGATATCAGTATATTTTTAAAATACACCAATGGACTGGATCAGAAGTACAGCATCTGTCTGTACGTTGTGAGTTCTAGCCGGCGTGATATGTCAAGGTCTTGAAATGTCTTTAGCTCGCAAAACAGAAAAAGAGAAATATTTCTTGTTAAAAAAGGGTTGTTTAATTATACCTCCATTCTAGTTAGTTGTAATTTTTACCAATGCATGTCTTAGTAATAGTACAATTTCCTGGTGTTGTGCAGCAACAGCCAAGAGGATTTACTTTTTAAAAATATTTTATTTGCATAGATATTGATAAGAAAGCTGTAATAGCGATCTCCAGCTCTGAGGCCTTGTAAAGCCTGGAAACTATTTTTGGAAGTTGAGTAACCAGTTATGCTTACATGTAATTATAGGCCTGGTGACAGCACTGTTTTAATTCCTTAAACAGGGCAGTTTTGTGATGCGGAAACGCATAACATTTAGTTGATTAAAGCCAATGGCCCTGCATTGTGAGGGAGGACACTGCAATGCCCATGAATGATCTGAAAATACTCCGAGACCTTTTTCATAATTAGGCGTCCTCTGCTACTTGTGAATGGTTTTGACCTGACCCGTTCTGTGGCTGATGGTGACAAGTGCCGTTGTTTGCAACAGACATGCTCCCCCTAAGTGTGAGTTCATTTCAAATTTTACATGGCCTCACAAAGGGCTTTCTGATAAAGCAGTGCTGTAGTTATTCATGAAATGAAGTCAAGCCACTTCAAAAATGTTGAGTCTGAAAAGAAGATGAGTTATGTGTCTGTCTGATACAGTAGATACCTGCATGCTGCCTGGTCCTTTCTAAAAAGATTGATTAGAATGAACAGTTTACCCTGTATATGAATAAAATGACCCTTGAAGATCAGCCCAGGTATGTTATTGAGGTTCGAGTGGGGAGCTGTGTCAGCATGCGAGCTGTGCAGGACCAAGCAGAGGTTAATTCCAAGTAGGAAAGAGTAAAGGAAGGACAAAACATGAGATTTTGGTGGTGGAGCTTTCTTTGCTCACACCTAAAGAATCTGCCATAGTTTTATTTTTACTTTCTTTTCTGATTTTCAACATGTAATTATTACACAGAGATGCTATTCATGTTTATAGTATGCAATGTATGTATTTTTGTATATTCAGACAAGCAATAAACACAATAACATTTTGATCGGTAGTATATGTAGTCATGGGCTAGCATGTACTGTACTTTTAGTCATGCTCTGTGTCATGAATGTGTTTCAGCAGTTTAATGGTTTTGCAAAAGGAAATACATTCTGACGGGTCATTATGTGAAGCCTTATGGTGTTTAGCTGGTGCAGCAGATATTTTTATTAGGTTAAAGTTGACTTAGTTTAGCCACCTTTGCAGAAAAGAAGGGTGATAGAAGCTGCATATAAAGGCATGTGCTGCAGGTAAAAATTAGATGATTAGAAATATAGATTATTCATGAATGATGTTGACCATTTTGCAAGTTTTATTGACATTTGTACATTTCTACACCCACATTGTTTTGTGGCCCAGTTTCTTAAAACTAAGTGCACTCCAGTGTAATATAGCTTTAGGTTTCAGATTATATGCGTTTATAGCTGGGATTTCCACATTCAAATTAATGGGAATTGTATTTTTCAGTCTGTCCCCATCAGACTTTGGCCTATTTTTTTTGTTTGCCTAGAGAGAATTAACTATCAGGTTTGGAATTTGACATTGACAAGATGTGCCCAAACTATGATACAATCTAGGCATCTCTAATGTGGCGTCTTCCAGTCCCATGGTGGTGTAACTGGAATACAGTATGCTCTTAAAGTATGGCAAGAAATGAAATATCACTTGCTGAGAAGGGTCTGCAGCTCCAGCATGCAGAAATACTGGCAAAGGGAAGAATAATATTTTACAAACATCATAACATCTAGACAATGACCAGTGTAACTAATGTGAGATGGCGGATCCTAGTGCTTTTTGCTGTGTATATCTGATGGGTAAATCCCATGGCTGTTGTGAACTCAAATTCATTTTTTATGCTATTTGTTCACAAAGGCGATCAATGTTTTTTAGCAGGATTCTGATTAAAAACTGGTGCCAACTTACAGTCTGAGCTAAACAACAGAACAGTTCATCAGTTTGTATTTGGGGATTTTGGAGTCCAGTAGGGTAGTTTCTAAGGAAAAGGTGTTGGGTGGTTGAAATATTTAGAAGGATTCCATTGGACATCCCCTGCTTTTTGAACAGAATTGAGACTTAAAAATCTTAACAAAAATCCAGATTTGGTGATTGGTGATAAGCTGGTTATATCTATTGTGTACTTTTCCCCCCACTTTTATTTCCTACTGTTACCATGCTACATGGGGAGTTTCGTTCTGCAGTCATTTTTCTGAAGTTGAATTCAGTCATTAGCCTCATGTAATGTGCATACAGTATAGCACACAAAGACAGCCCATAAATGGTTTATATATTAGCCTGAGTGATTTTCATGTAAGAATGCATGTATTATAGAAGTATTAACCTGCCTGAGACCAGGGTTGAAAGTAATTTTAGTTTTATACCACTGCAGTGAGAAAGGTGTGTCCCATTTCTCTCTCCTCTTGTTAACATATCCTAGAAATTCATTTTTTTTTGCCAGTGAAACACAGGAAACCGTTTTGAATTATGAGTTTGAGAGACTTGATTCACCAGTTGCAGCATCTTAGCTTTTTCATTTTGCATCTGAGATGTCAAACTTTCCATGTGCAATAATCCAAATATTTTTGCATCCGAGGAAAGATTGATGGCAGATAATAAAATAATGCTGCTTTGTTGCATTCTGCCTGTGAAGAATGGATGTGTGTGAAGTTTACCTCTGAATATTCAGATCTACGCTGCTTTTACAGTAGATACACAGAAATGCTACCTCGTGACAGTGTGCTTTTTTAAGTTCTTGTTTCACAATAGACTGATAAGATCATCGATAAGATTCCTTTCTATGGGTGGAAATTGGATTAATCTTTATAGTTAAATGTAATGGTATAAGAAACCATTAGTTTATGTAAAGCCTTTAGGGATTTCTGACCACAATCAAGGTATTTCCATAGCTTATATAATATTTTATCATGGTTATAGAGATTCAGGCTATTAATGTGGAGTGCTGCCACCTGCTGGTGGCTTTTCCTGCCCAATGATGGGGTTTTGTGGTAATGTTTACTGTCCATTGACCATGGGTATCTCATTTTAGTACTAATAACTCTCCCACTTGTACTAGAGGGCACACGTTGTGTCCCAGGAGGCTACATTAAGAGACTCGTGCTTTTTAATTGGTGGTGTGGCATTATAGAAATATGTTGGCACACGATTTCACTGTCTTACCCTGGAGTTTTTTGCCCTTGAGTAGCACCATTCATAACTTCAGGTGAAGCCATCTCTGGTTTGATTTGCAAAACCTTCTCCAGAACACCTGGAAAAACTTGCTTAAATCATGAATGTGCAGTTTTGTGTGCATGTGAGTTCCGATGATTTTTTTAATGGAAATATTTACTGCTTGAGTTAACTTGAGCATAGCGGGCCTAACCTACCTTCTGAAGAGCCCCAGTCCAGCAGACATTATTGTCCATCATCAAATCAATTTATGACGATAAGTACGAAATGTACTTAACCTTTTGCAAAAACTCAATTTTATGAAGTTATATCAGAGAAATCATGAGTGACCTACGGTATTTTTGCTGTGCTGCTGCCCTTTTGGGTGCACATATTTTCGTTCTAAATGACCTCTAAGCCATTTTTTTGTTGAACAAATCAGCTTGAAACCATGGCCCTCCAGAAAGCCTGCGACGGCAAGCGATGTATCTCTGGCATGGTATTTACTATGCCAGTCTGCAGTTAAGAGTTAAGCATAAGCTTGTAGAGGGCTGTTCGTTTGGATAATCCCAAGTTTTATGTGTATTTTTCTTTCCAGGAAGCAATATTGTTGCTCAGTTCACATTGCCTGTCCACACAGAGCGCTGTATTGGAGAGCCCTGTTTACACAACTTGGAGCTGCCTGGCTTAGCTAGCCTGATAAGGCCAATGAATTATGTGTTCCTGTTTTCTGTTACATTATGGGTGGGGGGAAAGCACCTTGTCTGTGGAGGGGGGAACTTTATAAATTAGGCCTGTGTTCTGGGATTCCTATCAGCACATGACTTTCACCCACTGGATCATTTGTATATATAGGCTTCTAGAGTGGTTTTGTTTTTACCCTGTCAGCTACCTTGAAGTAGATTATAGCAATGGCTGCCTGCCTGGCATGGGAATGTTGAAGGCCTGCAGGGTGTCTTTACCTTGACAGAGAAGGATCTTTGCCAGCTTTGCTCCAAGCTGTCCAGGTGTCAAGTGTAACACTGCTATAGTGTGTGGCTGATACTTGCAGCAACTCTCATGTTAGCAGATCAGGGCTGCAAGTAGAGAGCAGAGCAGAGTAGAGGAGTTTATTGCCATATGTACATGTACATTGAAATTCTTATTTGCACCAATCTCTCAGGACATACACAGTACATCAGACAACACCACAAATTGTAGACGGTACATTACAAAAAGTACAAAATAAACAGATGATAATGAATGAGACCTTGAGCACTGGTGTGGTACCAATAGCCTTTGAAACAGCTGCAGTTACCCCTGTGCCAAGAAAACCAGATAATGTATGGCTCTGGACAACCTAAACAATTTTCTCCCTACATATCCAACCGACCCTTTCTTGCAAAAATTTCAGAATGTGCTGTTCTAAAATTATAAATGCGATGGTTATTTAACTGAACCCTTTCAGTCTGGTTTCAGATAATTACACAGCACAGAAACGTTCCTGGTTAAAGTCACTAATGATCTTCTTATGTCTTCTGCTTCTGGTTCTCCTTCTATCCTTATTCTGCTCGACTTGACTGCCAGTTTTGACACTATTAACCACAATATCTTACTTTCTCATCTTGAGATTGTGTTTGGAGTTTCTAACATTGCTCTTAAATGGTTCAAGTCTTACCTTACTGGTTGCTGACACTGGGTTTCAGTTCTGAAGTTTGGTGTTCCTCAGGGCTCGATACTAGGCCCCCTACTCTTCAGCACTTACATTTTCCCACTTGGTCAGCTATTAAGATTACATGGTGTAAATTATCATTTCTATGCTTGATGATGTCTATGTCCATACTAAACCTGACACTGGTGTGTCTGTCTCTGTACTAATTGCATCTCTGAGGGAAAAAAACAGGATGACTCAGGAAGACTGAAGTCATGCTTCTCAGCACCTCCTGTCAACTACAGTATGTAAAACCAATGCAGTAACCCTGTTGGTGGATAGCCCTGATCCATTTGATCCAGGCTTGAAATTTGACCCACAATATTCCAGCTCAGAAATACTGCTAGACTACATTCTATGTTGCTTGCTGAAAAGCAAGTTAATACCTTCTTTTCTCGAATTGATTACTGTAATGCTCTTTCTAGTTTGGGTATCTTAATCCACACTGAACAAGCTTTCAGAATTGGCAGCCAGCCTGACTAGGTCACGTGCAAGTGATCACAACTCCTATCCTGGAAATCTTGCACTGGGTTTCCTATCAGGTTTTGTGTCAACCTCAAAATCTCCATGCTCATCTATAAAGCTCCACATGGTTTGGCACCTCAGTACCTGTCTGGTGTACCATTATTCTACTCCCCACCTACTGTAGCAACCTTCATTTGTCTAATTCTGGTCTCCTGTCTGTCTCCAAGTCTGTGTGCACTCTATACTGTAGGTGACAGGGCCTTTTCCTGCTATGCCCCAAAACTCTGGAATTCTATCCCTAAAGATATTGGAGAGTCACCTTTCCTGAGCAATTTCAGCTCGGGACTCAAAACCTTCTTCTTTAGAAGGGCATTTATTTAATTGGTCCTATGTCTGCTCCTTTGCTTTCCTACAGTATTCCAGACTCTCACTGTAATTGTATAATTCTTCTGTCTCCTCTCATTTTTTTTCTTACTGTAAAGCACTTTGAGAAGCCTCTTTTAAAGGTGCAATATAAAATAGTTTACTATTTTTATTAAAGCTTTCCAGGGAAACTGCACTGAGATTATGTTTTCGAGCGTCTCCTACCTGTATGTGCCTCATCCCTCCCTCACTTGCACTTACTGTACATCTGGATACTGTAGATCATGAAGTTGGAAGAGATTTACCAAGACTTGAGTGCTGAGATTAACAAGAAGACGCGTTGTGCACTTATCAGGCATATTAAGGTCATGACAAGCTTCTTTGAAAGGGAAACCTCTTTTTGGGAATGTTAACAAGCTTTAATATGTGGTTTAAGATGTTTAAAAATATTACTCAGCCAACATTGCTAGCGTTCAGTGCTTTGGGTCTTTATTTTACAATGCCCTGCATTTTATATGCAGATGGAACGCATTGCATATTCACTAGATCCCAATGCATTAAAACCTTTAAATTGCCGTCACTGTCTCGGTCGGGTAAGTACCGATTTCACTGCTAGGGAACCCATACGAAGATTTTTTTAGCATCTCTTTGGCTAAAAACTTTCTGGAAAATGTACTGTATCATCTTGATTTAGAAGAAGCCTTTAATGGAGGTTTTTCTTGGATCAGACATCCAGTAGGTTCATAAGCTTTCAGTATTTGATTTACAAAGTAATTGATCATATAATCATCTGTTCCAAACGTCATCCTTGATGATACATTTCATACTCCTGGTTTTAACATGCTTTGAGATGGTGATATTGTTTGGTAGAAGGCAAACATCATGATTGTTAAACTGAACTAAATCTTATTTAATTTATTTAAATCTTATTTTAATTTGAAACTTACCCCTTACCCCTAAACTAAATCTTAAATTATTATGAGGAAATATGGCATTCTACTTAAATGTAAAACTAGCATGGATATAGGTCAGGAGTGCTGTCTGCTGTATTAAACCAAATTACAGTCTTTACTGATATTCTGTTCATGTCATTCAAACAGAAATTGTGGTTAGCTGCCTACACTTGAATTGAGTGCAAGTCTGCTAGCCTGCTGCAAGCTCCCCGGAATTCTGAGCACAATTACATGCATCAAAGGAGTCTGAGACAACCCAGCAGTAGTTTCATTAATGAAGACAATGCAAAGTGGGATTATTAGCAAAAGTTAAAACGGATCACCTAAACAATAGATTCTGTATTTTACAAAACATGTTCAAGGTTTGAAAAGCACAGTACGTGTTGGAGCAAGCTGGTTTCTATCCAGAAGCTCAGATAGGGAATCGGCACTTCCCCCTCCAACAAAGTTAACTATTAAAGAATTTATAATGAGTTTGAGTGACTTTCAGTCAGTCCCTGCAGGAAGGTTTTCAGCAGGGAGTAAGTATCTATTAATACATTGATCTACGTAAGTTATTTTGATAGTTGAGTGTATCAGGCTTCCTGTTCCACTATGAAATAAAGACAGACTATGACATTGTGTTTTCTCACACAGTATCATATTGCTATCGCTGTTGTCATCAGTTCATTTCACAACTACCCATTTCGGTTTGGGTCTTGTCTCCATCTTTGGTATTTCAGATTTCTGCAGAGATGGTAACTTTCTCCAGTGCATTGGGGTCACTCGGAGAAAACAAGCATGGTAGAAAATGACTGCAGCCCACAGCTGTCGATGTGACTATACCTTACAAAAGCTGTCGGTCTTGCATATATGCCTCAGAAACGTGGGCTGAATTACAAGTTTGATCTTTTATGCATAGTTTCTGATGAATGCTGAGACAATTTAATTACCTGGTAATGTAGATCCTGCCTGCTACTTATCCTCAGAAAAAAAAGTTTATGCCAAGTTAGGTTTTTCTAGATCTATCTTTTGAAAATGGAAAATATTTCTTAAGATGAGGTTTTCATATGTGGTTTGCTGACAACCTGAAATGGATATCCTGAAGTTATTTTGATATGTTGATGAGGTAAGTTGTGAAATTGGAGAAAGCAGCAATGTAACAGTTCATATTCTTTAATGGGCTTGGTAGTGGAGCAGAGTATACCTGTTGCAAGACCTGGTAACCTAATGTTATCATCATTAGCAGTTATTATGACTAGCAGTAGCTCATCCGACAATATTATCCAGGGTAGAGTACCGTGTGTATAAAGTGGTGTTAATGCAAATATAAAAGGAAACAACAAATATGATTTCAAGTCACCGCACGTACTTGGCAATTACAGCAAAGGCAAGTACAATAATTCCAAGGGAGAAAGTGCGATGTGAGGTCTGTGCAGAAACAATTGAATGAAGTGTGAGTGTGCTAATAATTTTCAGCATGTGCAGGGAGTGCAAATACAAAGTGGTAATGTGAACAGTCCGTTGGGTGAGTAAAAGGCTAAATTTGTGCACTTTTCAATGAATATGTACCACGAGTGAATTATGCTACAAACTGAGAATACAATACATGCAAGAAATATAAAATGGTGGACTCGTTCTTTGTTAAACAAGGCCGATGGAGTTGACAGCTGTGGTGCCTTAAAAATCATTGAACATGGCGGCAGCGTACTGTAGTTTGGACTGGAATGTTTTGTCAGCTGCTTGAAGTATTACAGAAAAATGGAAACGCAAGACAGCCTTTTCTCTCTTCCAGTTAAGTTGTAAGGGATGATTCAAATTAGGGTGAGCCACTCAAACAAATTAAAGCGATGGGCCGGTGTTATGTCAGTTAACTATCAGTTCCTCTCGTACTCATTATTAAAGTAACATGACCTCATCCTAAATAGATGCTTAGTATACAGTCGATGTGCTGACTGAAAAATGCTGAAAACAGTGCAGTGAATTAATATTGCTTGTTGTATTTTGCCTTGAAATAATAATTGTTACTCCTGCAAAATGACCAGTGACCGTTTCAGATCTTAAGAAGTATAGTCACACTTACCAATGAGGTGTTAGATTTCATGAAGAAGAAAAGATTGCAAATTGAAATTGGTCTGTTTATTACACTTTATGAAAATGGTACAGATGCATTAATGTAGTGTTAAGCTGAGTGCTTTTCTTTTGAACAATATATCTATACTGAATCTTAGAAGGAAGATAAGTGTTTTATTTTTGCACTAAAGAAATTGGTTAGTCAAGTCTGCAGTACGTGACCTGACTATCAACACTGTCGAGACTGGCATGCTCCTCTGCCACAAGGTGTTAATGGATTCATTTGCGTAAGCAGCATATTTAAATGATACCTGGCTTCCGAGAGCAAAACTGGCATGCTGTTTTGCGGTTTATCAACCTGAGGTGCTGTTTGGTCATGTGTGGTGGTTAAATGCATCAGATTGAAAGCAGACTTAAAAGGAATGTTCTTTTTCCATTGTGTCAATATACAGTAATAATGTCAGGGTCAGCAGTGCTGCATGGTGGGAAAATTGCACATGCTATAATTTGGTTTTTAATATATGGTGCAATAATTGCAGCTATGTGGCTCTAGCTTGTACTGTCCTACCTACAGTAGTTCTTCTGATCCATTACTGCAAATCAGAGGGAATAGCAGCTTGGTGGGAGAACTGATGGCTTGTAAATGTTGGGATCCCTGGGAAAATGAGTTTTTAAAATGTTTTCTGCTTTCTTTTTTTGCCACGGTTTAGGCGCAGGTTTCACGGCATGCATACAGTGGCAGATGAGGCGCCTAGGCCTTGATAGTGTTAAATCTCTCTTCTTGTTCTCTCTTGTTCTTTTCTGGTAGCACATGAAATACAGAAGGAAGGTGGGCTGTTGCTGTACATCCATTGTTATATAAGTGATCTCCAACCTCCAATGTCCAATGTGTCTGGCTGGTATTTATCACATAGTTTATTAATGCAGCTTTTAAAGTGAAGACCTGATTCAATGCTCTCTTTTCCTCCACACAAAGGGTAATGAGAGAGAGAGCCAGGAATGCCTTATGTGGATCGACAGAAGCGTGTCTGCGGCTTTTTGGATATTGAAGAAAATGAGAACAGCAACAAGTTCCAGAGGAGGTACTTCATACTGGACACACAGGTCAACTCTCTGCTTTGGTACATGGACAACCCACAGGTACTGTGCCTCAGTCTCTGAGAAGAATACTCGATTTTGGTTTCTTTCTTTCCGAGTGTCTGTGTGTTCTTTTTTTATTTACTTTATTCTTGCTCCTTCTGGTTATTTGATTTCACCACATCAAAAAGGCCTCTTCTGAGGCTCTGCCCATTGTAATGTTTTCAGTACATGTCATTTAGAAATGATCTAAAAGGATTGCTTCTCAGAACCCCGCTTCAGTCTCATCTTGACTAAGCTGGCAGTATATACTGTAAAGCTTATAGCACCCACTTAAAACAGAGGCGTGACAGTGGGCTGAAATGGCAAATTGGCGTGATGAAGTCTTTCCCTTTCAGCATTTCAGCATAAGGCACCTCTACTGTGTGAGGCAAAAACATCTTTAGAACTTTGCACTGTGGTGGAAATAAACGGCAGTCAACACACTGCACCCTGCTTGGCCAGCTTCCATTTGATTCATGTTTCGGTTGTGTGGAAGAACTTATTATACAGTACAACACATTTGCATTGTACAAGTCAATCATCTGATAGGCTTGCCACCAAATGGGTTTTGATACTCTTTTAGCTTAAATGACACATATTCTTATTTCAAAATATTTAATCGCACAACAGCAACAAAAATCTAGAGATAAATTCATGTTCTTTGTTCTTGTTGCTCTGAAGGAAATGATAAAAGGTCAATGTGTGTTTCTTTTTTCCTGGTGCAAAGTTCACTTTACATGGTACGCTTAGATTTCAGTTTGGCCTGACCTGCTTGAGGAAATAACTTCAAAAGATTGTCATTTGTATAAGTAATAAGTATGAGGTCCATTCTGAATTACACAAGATGGGAGAAGTAGTAAACGCATTTAAAAGAGACTGAGGTACCAAAATACTTCAGAAAAGGAAGTGTGACAAAAATAGCCTAATAAAAGTTCAGACAGTATTGCCTTTTTTTTTGTCTGGACCACAAACTGTCAATGGAGCTTATTGCGTAATTGTGCCATGAAGGGCACAGTACTATCCAGTCTTTCCACAGTGTCCCATGTGGTCTGTCAGTGATAGGGCAAACACTGAGCTTTGCCCTTTTAGGAAACTGATTATATGGTGTTAATTTTTTGGTGAATTTGGTTAATTATTTGGTGAAAATTTAAAAACAAAACACAGCTGTTTATCCCTTGAGGTTCCACTTAAAGTTCTCAGGTATTCAGATGAGGCTGTCATAGGGTAACAGGTCTAAAAATGCAGTTCACTGCCAGGTTTTTATTTCCCAGAAAAGCAAGAATTTCTGAAATGGTACCCAGAAAATTAAAGTTTTACTTTTAAACATTTAATCTACTTGCAGATTTAAGATGTGGATTTAAGTCAAAAGAAATATCATTGTCACAATCTGTCTTAAAAATCTAATTGCAGAATTTGCCCTGTGGAACAGAGCCCGTGGGGAATCTTCAGTTGCAATACATCTCCAAGGTATAGAAGTAAAACCTGTTTCCTTTCAATTTGGTTAAACCAAAAACTCATTGAAACCTTTGAGAATGTAGGAAGCTTTTCTTGTTGCAATAAATATCCTTAAATCATAGATAATGCATATGTGGAACACCCCCAAGCACAGAACAGAGCAGGCTCAAGCACAGCAGTATCCATTGTTTATTCCATGTAGTGTGCAGGGCCAATGTTGCTCCTCCTAATTTACAAAGGACTGATATTTGATTTATTGTATCTTGTAAAAAAATCAGATGTATATCACTATCATTACACATACAGTTGTAGTGGTGTATGAATTATAATTGTAGCAGTACTGATTGCCTCAGCAGTACTGACAGTACTGTGCTGTATACATGTGAACTCTTTGTCTTTACCTCTTCTTCCTTATGTGATAAAGGTCAGCGAAGCCACAGTAAAACAGAAACCGAAGGCTGAATTCTGCTTTGGTGAGTACAGAAGCTCAACTGGAGAGGAGCAGTGTTACTTTACCTTGAGTTTTTTGAGGACGGCAGCCATGACACCCAGACAACGTCTCCAAAACTACCCTGCTTTGTCTATGTATGGTAACATCTGTTGGAATACTCTGAGTGAGAGTGTGAACAGAGACTGTGGGTGAATGTTGTAGCAATGCTGAAGGTAGTATACAGTAGTTGCAGTATTAATACAGTATCATGTGTAAAATGAACTAGGATGTAAGAAATTGTCTTTACTGCATCATGACTCATGATTGTGACCAACACAGTCGTCTTGTTTTGCAGTGATCAATGCCTTATCTAGACGCTATTTCCTTCAAGCCAACGATCCTGACGATTTGAGGAATTGGGTGGAGGCTTTGAATAAAGCTACAAAGATTACAGTAAGTTTGCCACATATTTCACTGGCTTTTCTGACGTACTGCCTCTTCAACTAATGACATACATCAGTTTTCGTTTTTGTTTAACTTTGAAAATAAACTATTGGATCTTTTGTGATTTTTATTAACCTTACACAGTTCTTCTTGATTTTTAAGGTGGGAACCAGAAGGTGCTCAGATTGAGTATAGAGTAGTTAATTAGAACTAAACTGTATGGCAATAATGTAAGGGATGGTCAGCATGCATTAAGAAGAGGAGAGTTGTACTTGAATTATTTAAAAAACAATAGCGGTAGTGGATACAAACAGACCATTTTGAGAGGTGAGAAACAATTGACAAATTACAGGCTGTAGGAATTTGAGTAATGAATGTGCTTGGATAAGGAATTTATGAATGGACAGAAACCAGAAGTCACACCTAAGGAGAGAACCATAGGTTCTATACATCTGAGGGCAAGGATGCAGAGCAGTTAGTCAAATCCAAGTTTTTTCCCCCTACAGACAGCGCAAATGATGGCTCGATGCATTTGTCTGTGCTTCATTTGTGACATTTAAATGTGCTGACGGGAGTCTCTGCAGGGAGAGAGGAAACAGTGAGCCTGGTCCTGGTGCTGAATCTGGGAACAACCAAGATAAATGCAGGTGCTTTGGTCTTGGTCTGCGATAGCCAGAGTGGCCTTGCTAGTAACTGCAGATATAGAAACTGGGATGGAGCAGGCAGGCTGTGGTGATACCCCTTCTGTATCACCACTAGTGGTTTAGTGTTTAAAGTCGGTCAGTAGTATGCAGTTCTTTTAAAGATTAGTTGATATTTTGGATATGTCCAGTGCATAGGTAAAGGTAATACAGATGCTGTGTATCCTGCTCTAAAGAGCCCTGTCTTATTAAAATAAACAGCTATGACAGAAAGTGGAGGTGTAAGAAAAGATCACTTTATTGGCCATATACAATTTCTTTTTGCATACCCCAACTTGCTCTCCATGAGACACACAGACAGGGAGAGAAACTTGGGGTCAGAACGCAGGGTCAGCCATTTGTATGGCACCCCTGGAGCATTTGCTGTTAAGGGCCTTGCTTAGGGGCCCAACGGAGTAGGATTCCTCTGCTTGCTGGGAACCAGCAACCTTCCAGCCGGTTCCCACAGATCCTTAGCCACAGAGCCACCGTGACACCTAGTTCAGAATGGAGAAGAGAAATCATACCAGATTTTCCTGGGTTGGACTGATGGAGACAGTCTTGCATAAGGCTGATATTTATAATTGGAAAAACAGAATGTTCCATTTTTTGTCTTAAAGGTGGGTGTTGATTTGAGTTTGGTAAGGTTCTGTTTTTGTTATTTAAAGTTTCTTGTTACACTGCCATACTGTTTCCAGCAGGAATTTATTTCATTCTTGCAACTGAATGAGACATTTAGATTTAGAAGTATTATAGTGCTGCACCATAATTCTGAAACAATGAGCACATCAGCCCTTGCTGTGTCATTGATGGTCTTTCCCTGCACCCTTTTCCAACAGCTGCCTTTACTGGACAGGTTTATTTTCAAGGCAGGCAATCAACTAAACATGCACAGCAGAACATAATGCAGGCCACAATGAGCAACACAAATCAAGCAGGAAGTTAATTAACAGGAAGACGTGGATGAGATAAACTACTTATATCACTGTTTGTTTCATTTAGTCTTGTTTCATTCAAAAGAGTATCTCTCAGTGGTGGCTGGTGATTTCCAAGGCAGAGGGAAGACAAGCATCACATGGTTGGGAAAAGGGGTTAGAGAGATGGGGGGGGGAAAAAGGCTGTGACATGACAGGCTTTTGCTAAAAAAATAGGGCCTTTGACAAGCTTAAAAAACGCACGTTATTGTCACATGTAAAGCAAAATGATGTGTTGCTTTATACAATGATGTAGAGGACAGTATGGTGGGTGATGATGTCAAAGCTATGCAGAATCTGCCTGGTTGATATTGAACAACATGTTCTTTTCCTTTAGTACATGATGGTCTCTCTCTGTCATTCTGTCTTCTCTATACTGCTCGATTTGGCTCTCTGCCATTATTGATGACTACTATATTTAATAACATCAGCCTCTGTTCTATCATTTGGATATGGCCAACAAAGAGAAATTAAGACTATTAGCATTAAATATATCCAGATCTTGGTATTCCATTTGTCTATGATTATGATGGCTTTCTGCTTTTTCTCTGAAGATCTGTATCTTTTAAACTTTATAACTTACCACAGTATTGAAGGATTAATTGTGCCCAGATGCTATTGGACAGTTACAGTAAGAGTGGCTGGGTGTAAGTGGAACACAGGCATTTGATTGGATTGAAAGCAGAAAGACAGGCCTCCTCCTCTCTGATAGTGAGAGTTGCTATTGCTATAGAAATTTTACAATCAACATTAATGTTGAATATTTGTTTCAAGTGCAGTTAAATAAGTGTAAAATCTGTATTTACATTGTAATATTATAATGTAAAAGTATTTTGACTCAAAATATGCCATTTTAATTTGATGATTTGTTGAATTATTTGCCTGTGCTGTAGATATCCCTTGTGTCTAGCTATTTTACCAGAACTTATTTCATCCCCCTGATACAGTACCTTGTTGCCCAGGTGAAAGAAAAAGTGATGCATAAAATCATCATCAAAAGTTCAGTTTCTATTCCTCCACAAACAGTACACGCCTCTTGTGTCTATGAAAGTAATCCGAAACAGTCCTAAAATGCTAGAAGCAAACGCACAGCTGCAATTGTGACCGAGAATAAATGAAATAGTGATCTATGTCAGTTTTTACGTCTAACAACCTTTTTTTTTGCAAACCTTGTCGCTGTTGAGTTTGCGGCTGGGACTTTACAATGATGACTCGGCGCGGAAAATAGTCTCATTCAGTGGTGCGTGAAAAACAAAGGCGAAAGTAACCAAACCCATCTGTTTATTCTGGCAAACAACCAGTGAAAGCACTGAAGTGCTGGAGCACGAAACGTCTGGTTAACAGAACAAAAGCACGAAAACCATCTCCTCCAACTTGGGCCAGGCTGGTTGTGTTAATTGTAGGTATAAATGAAAGGCTTGATTCTGGAGGCAGGTGAGGTTGGAGGAACCTGGGAAACTTGGTGAAATTGCCTGCACGATTAAGTAGGTGCAGCTTTGAATAACGTGAATGAACAATCCGTGCAGTTCAGGAGCTTACCACCGGGGTTACCCATATTACCGCCATATTTCTTTATTTCACCTTAAACAACTTTTCCTCTGCTCGAAAGCTCAAGCTTTTTTTTAACATTCTGTCCTTCTCGTTCGTTAGAAACTTTGCTATGCAATTAGGTTATTTTCACTGCTCTGAGTAATAACCAACATGACACATTTAGGACGGGAATGTGGTTTTGACCCCATAAAACTATTTTTGCATAGGCTGTTTTAAGATTGAATTTCTTTTAAGTGGGTTTAAAATAGGTGTTAATGAATTGATAAAATATAGAGAAAATAGGAAACATTTAAATAACATGCTCTAAGTAAGCATCAAAGTTTTTAATAGTGTTATTGTTTTACTCTGGCTTCTTCATCCAGACTATTCTGTTCCAGCTAAAGAGTTTCTTTAAAATGACCCATTCTGTTGCTCCAACACCACAGATCATTATGGTTTTTTTGAATCGC
Organism: Lepisosteus platostomus; assembly: GCF_059453375.1. Lineage (NCBI taxonomy): Eukaryota > Metazoa > Chordata > Actinopteri > Semionotiformes > Lepisosteidae > Lepisosteus > Lepisosteus platostomus. Next base: position 7,383,415 of record NC_142613.1, read on the forward strand.
TTTTCATTTATGGTTGGTTAACTATTTGATTAATAGCAGAATTCATAATAACATAGTGCCTCAAATGAAATGACCATTTGGCCCAACAGGCTTGTTTGATTTTAGTACAGTAGGTAATCGATCTGAGTATTTAAACCAGCTACTAAGTTCTTGCTTGGGATGAATCTGTTGCATTCGTTTAGCTGAGACACTGTGAAGAAAAGTTTTAAAAATAGTACAAAAAAACAATCATTATGCTTTATCCTTTGGACGTTATCATTAATTCTGCAAATTTGAGTTTGATAGGATAGTGGTAAGAATAATGGTTTCCAAAGAGCCGTTATTTGCCTTATTGGTCATATCTTGGTGTGTAAAGCATTCCCATTGCCTGATGGAAATGTCCAACTGAATATTTTCTGTTTTTGATGGAGCAGCTGCAAGCCTAGTGCAACAACTGCATCAATAACCTTTGTAAGAGTATATTTAAACTCCAACAATAATAAACTCAATCCATCAACACCTCTAAAAAGTATGGAAACACACCAGGGTGGGTAATGAGTGTTTGTAAGAATAGGAACAACAAGCCTTTTATATTGACCCTAGGTTTTGTGTGTTTGTCTGAATGTTCAAATGTCCCACTCCAGAAACTTTTCTGCAGGCATAGGTAGCTCCTTTAGTAATGCTCACTGAACCTTTGTGGCTTGTGCACATGAAGATATGCCCGAGATGGCAGTTCAACTATACAACCATCCTGAAAGGTATAGCCTGAAATTGGGAAAGATTACTAAACTGTTGAAGAAAAGAACTTGGCAGATGCAGCCAATGGGATTTTCATCATTGCAAATTAAAGGCTGTACTCAAATTTCTTCTCTCCCTTTAAACTCTACTCATGGGCAGCCTTGCCTTATCATTAGGAAATCCTTCGTTAGCCCTTAACCTCATGCAAATCAGAACCGTTTGGGGAGAAATAGCTTTGAACGGTTTTGAAATGGCATGCATCTGTAACACAAAGTGCTAATGGTACACGGAACTTTTAAAATGGCGTGGACCTTGATGAACATTGCTATGAACCTGGAAACTGAATGCTGAAAACTCCCGTGTTCTCTTTTCATCAGGACCTCTACAAAATTGTACTAGGCGCCACACATTTTAAGTACTAAGTAGCCTAAACCAGAGTATGGTGTTTCACAAGTTCCGCATTGCGAACAGTTGGGACCAGAATTTGTCAACCACAGTACTGAAATTCAGTCAAGCTGCTACTCCTCATAGTAGTGCTTTGCATTCCCTTCTCTCTTAATTCTTTCGGTGCGTTATGTTTATGAGCAGTAGACCACTTGAATACTGCAGTGCACAATACATCAACACATTTTTGCAAGCCTCTTTTTTGGCCACAGGTCACAAGCTGCACATGGCATTACCCACTCACCGGGTGAGGCCAGGCAGATGACATCACAGGAAACCTGATCTCTTCTTGTTCAGGAATGCTGCGGTTGCTGATAAAGGCAGCTCTGAGTGCACAGTTTGATCTGAGTGGCGTTTTGTGAAGCTGAGCTACAAGTTGGTGTCGGGGAGTGTTGATGTCCGTGAACGCTGGCTGCCACTTGTAAAAGACACACCAGTTGTGCCCTTCATCTGAATGCTGTACAGTAGTAAATTAAGGGGATTGACCATGAAGGAAAATAACAGTATAATTAATTCATTTGTTCTGTGCTGCAGTTTTTAGGTTATTTTTTTAATGAATTTGCTGGACATTTGACAGTTTTTTGTTAGCTTTTATTTTCTAGAAAATTATGAGACAGTAATGTTTTTAGAGTAAAACATTGTGAAAATAGCTTTTGCCTCCTAGCTCAGTTTTGACTCATCACCCCATTTAGAATTCCTTCTTAAGACCATTATTTCAACCCATTGAATTCAGAGGATTAGCAACTCCTCATGTTCTCCAGCCATATTCCCTTTGAACCTAATCTGATTTATTGGTTAACCCACTTTTTTCAGGCTTGCCATTCTACTTTAACAAGTACAAAGCCCAGCTGATTTGTCCTCTGAGTCCTATTGGACTCATAGAACCATCTAATCGCATCACATCACTTTCAATAACTGCTTATCCAATTCACAGTCATGGACGCCCTACAGCCTATCCCAGAAAGCATTGGGTGCAAGGCAGGACACACCCTGGACAGGACACCACTCCATCGCAGGGCACACATAGACACAAGGACGCACACACTCATACCACGGCTAAAATTTTACAGAAGCCAATTAACATACCTGCATGTCCTTGATCTGTGTGAGAAAACCCATGAAAACACAAGGAGAACATGCAGACTCTAAACAAACAGCAGCCCAGAAATTGAACCTGGTGCCCCAGCACTGTGAGGTAGCCATGCTACCTACTGTACTGTGTCACTGTACCACCCCTATCACAGAAACCACTTTTTATTAATGGAGAGCACAATATAACTAGATGAGTTCTGCAACACAGTGGGTAGTACTTTAACTTGCTGAATTTCTAAATTTGTATAGAACACTTCCCATGTGTTTAATGAAGTGTCACTTTATATTTGCATCCTCAATTGTAGTGCTTGAAGGTTCCTGTATTTCAGGTTTTCTAAGGTTCTTTAAATCATTAACTGAGTTTAACCTGTGCAAAGGATTGGTTAAGTTAATCTTTAATTGGACTAATGTAATCCTTTTCCTGCTGCTAGGTAGGGGATCTACTGTATGTTTTTTGTCTGTTTATTGTTACTTAGATGTACTTATGTTTGTCAAAAGGAAGCAAAACAAAGTTAATTTAAAACAGCTGTATGACCTCTCACAAAGCTCAAAAGGCGCACAGGTTAAGACCCTGTGATCATGGGTCTGAGCTCGAGTCATGCCCTTCTCCCTAAGTGGAAGCACAACTGGGCTAAGCCGAGCATGTGGGGGTAGGGGGATTTGGCTTATTCGGCTAAAAGTGAAACAGTGACCCCAGTGGCCACCTGGGTGGTTGCAGGCATGTGGTTCTGTCGGTAAAAGACACCTCTCCTCCATTCGGTGCTGAACCTTTGGAATGGGGCGAGGTAACCTGCTATGTGCTAAAAGACGGGGTTTCTCTGAGGTGTCCGCGTCTGAGGGTTTTACCTCCACTTCCTCATTCTCTCCTTTGTGAGGTGATGACGTGTGGAGCTGCAAACCGAGATGTAAAAAACACGCAATTGGCTATTACAAATCTGGAGGGTATCACAAACATAATGAGCACTTATAAATAAACAGATGTGTTAGCTGCCAGTCCTACCACATAATCTGGGGGCAGTCTTCACCGCACCTTTCTCAGCCTCCTCTACAGCTCAGATGACACGAGAATGATTAAAAGGAGAAGCAGACATGGAGGTTTGTTTCAGGGCAGTTTCCTAGAATTGCAGATCCACATGTAAGGACCTCTTGACTGTGGATTTTTCCATACCTTTGACTCATTGTTACATTCTGTAGAATATTTTTAGGAACTCCAGGGGTAGTGATGGGAATTTTAAATACATGAAAAGAAACCGAAAAATGTATAACATTTCAATTGAGTTTTTTTGCCTGGTTCTCCTTTCTCCTGAACAGTATTCCAGCTTTCTGGGAATACTAGTACCGTGTAAGTGTCCACAGTGCGGCCTGCTTTCGGGTTTCACTTCTTCCTTTACTTCTGTTTTTTCCTTTCAAAGCATAACAAAATGCCCTGTGACTGAGGACAGCTCCCTGCACACAGCAGTCTTTGTATCACAGCAAAGTACGAATCCATGCAGCCTGTATGAAGACAGACAAGCAGGGAGTCACATGAGCAATGTGCCGTGCTAGCCCAGGCTTTCTTGGGAACACCCACAAGACATTGTTAAAAACCTTCATTTTGTCATGGGCAGGGAGAGCAACGACCTGGAACCAATATCAAAACACAATATTTATGCTTGGAGCTACAGTAAGCCCTCAGTTTAATGGGGAAAAAGAAATGTCCATTATTGCCAGGTTTCTGTCAAATCATGATTTGTTTTTTCAGCACGGAAACACCCTACTGTTTGGGGAAAAAAATTACTAATAGAAATATATATATACAGTATACATGTTTACTGCATCTTATGACATATTTTTAAACAATTGCAATCAATGACAAATGTTCCTGTCCCTTTTCTCATACTAAATATACAAGTTCTTTCTTCATTAAATCGTTAATATACTGTATATAATTCACCAAAGCATACAAAAAGCGTCCGTTGATGTCCACTGACATTCGTTGTCAGCAATTGCGTTGCCACTTCAGGGCACCATCGGCATTCCCGAATTTGTAGTATTTATTTTTATAATTTGTGTTATTAATTGTGCATTTTGTCGTTATGGAATTTCCCCCGCAATATTTCTGATTTAACAAGACAAAATTCCTCTTTAGCAGATTTTGTCCTTTAAATCCGAAACCTGGGGTTTACCGTACTTTGTATTGTGTTTGTCTTTAATGTTTTGTCGTGGTTTCCCTAAATCGCTAAGCGTATTGTTGCTTGCAACCTGCAAATAAGTCCAGTCATATGGAGGCATTATCTCACAGGAAAGAATAGAGGATTCCTGCAGGAATATAAGGAGTTTAATTGCATGTCCTGATGGATTTTTCATGTGTCCTTCATTTTTACTGAACCTAAAGTAAGGCCTTTAATAAAACACTGCTGTGGTTAAAGAAGAAGGTTTGCACAAGCTCAGGAGGAAAAGGTAATGGTATTGGTATGCCATTAGAAAATGGCTCAATCAGTGGTTTCACCCAAGTGGCTCCACCATTAAAGGCTTTTTCCCAAGCACAGGCTGAGCTCCATGATCACAGGTTCAAGCCTGGGGCCATTTTGCAGTAACCTGGATTCCCCAAGCAGTGGCACACAATTGACTGAGTGCTGACTGTCATTCCCCCTGGCACTCAGTGACACAGCTATCCCAGCAGCCTGCTGCGTACTTGCAGCCTTGTGATGCTGTCAGGGAAGGACACACCTCGCTTCCTATTGGCACTGGACCTCCTTTAAGAGGCTGTGCTGCCTGTGACGTGTTGAAAGGGGAGTCTGCCTGTAGTTCCTCATTACCCACTTGACATTGTCATGGGGTTTGCAGCTGTAAACTGGGATATATTTAACACACAATCGGCTTTTCCAAATCGGGGAGCTGCAGCGAAAATAACGGGTGATACCCTATGAGAAAATAGGGGGGAAAAAAAACATGGTGTGAAAAAGCTAATCAAATTAAATGGCTATTGGATGAGGTGTGAGAAGAGGGAATCCTGACACAGAGAGCTAAGCAGAAGAAAAATGTGAGGCATAAGGCAAATTATTTAGCTTTGAAAGAGCAGTCTGCCTGTTGGGGTGATTTAGATTTGCCCCAGCCAGTTGTACAAGCTTTGTTAACCTTTCTGTCTGCATACTGTATTTCTTCTCCTGCAGGCAGAAGGCAAGGTCTGAATTCACAGAGCGTTGCAGCTAAGGTGATGAATGTTGATTTTAGTTTAGGGAAACTTCATATTCCAACGTCTTACATTTCTATGATGCTTCACCTTTGTGTTTGATCATTTGCTGATTCAGGGCCACTATACCTGTTAATTCTTTTAGGGTTCCTGTTTTTGTCAGTAGTTTTAAAATCGATTCAGGAGTTTGCTTTTTCAAAGATTGTTTGCAGTAATGCCCAGATTGCTGGAGTCCTGCAAGAATCTGGTCTAGGCCAGGCATGGGTGATAATATCACTCATGGCTTAGAGTCCCTGCACCGGCTTCCTGTCAGATTTTGAGTTGATTTTAAAGTCATGATGGTATTCAAAGCACTGGCTATGTATTATATATGTTAGTCTGGTAGTCTGTGTGAAAGTATCTTTTTATGTCCCATCCCTAAAGAAATTGGAGATTAAGCCACATCAGGTGATTTGAAACCTAGTTTAAAAGCTTACTAGAAAAAGCTTTTTCATGATTATTTTATCTTCTGTATTAGCTTTGTTTTGTTACTTTTGTAATGTTCTTTGCTTTTATTTTGTGAAATTTAGTTTTTAGGTACCATAAAGCCATTTGAAATGATTGCTTTTCAAATGCACTGTATAAAATCAGAAAGTTTCTTATTAACAGCGAGACTTATTTTCCCCAATGTAAATCGTTTTCACTGCTATACAACTAAAGAGTTAGTGCCTTGTAAACCATTTTTGGTGATGAATGTTTATACTGTACTTTTGTGTTTTCAAAAGTTGAGTGTTGGTGCATTGCTTTAACCTTATAAATATGTGAGCTAAAATCTGATTTCTTTGGGTGGGTCATTTTAAAGACTGATTTTATAGTCTGCAAGGAAAAAAAACACACGGGCAACAATTAACTCAAAACTTTCAGCTACCCACCAGATCCTAATGGACAAATTTTTAAAACATGCTTATTATTCAGTTTTATATTATTACAGTGATTCACACTGATCTAAAATAAATGATATTTGGATTTTTCAAAAACATGATCACAGTAACCCAAGGCAAACTATACTATAGCTGCAAGTGTATTTATGAATCAAATCTGATTGACTCTTTGTCTGGGCTTTCATTCATATAACATTGAGGAAAATATACATTTTATGTCTGTATCTGTGCTACAAAATGCAGATCAGGATTAACTGTCTAAAATTTCAGTAGGTTGCCAAAGAATTGCTTCTGCATAAAGATGGGTTAACACTGAGTACATAGAAGAATGTGACTTGTCTGAGCATTTTGCATAGCACTGCCAATCCATTTTTTTTGGCTTTCAAGGTGTTCCTTGAAGACAGAATCACATGGCTATCTTCCACTTACATGTAGAAATTGAATTAATTTTAATGTATTTCTTTTGTAATTTTAATGCTCTTTGCTGCTGCTAATGAGGACAGCTTGTCATTCATTAATCTAAGAGAATGTGTGTTAAGAGTGAATGGATTGTTGAATAGAAGGTTTCTCATGGCTACTATTCTGAGGTGTTAACCTCAAATGACGAAAACCCTCTGAGAACCCCTGCACACTGCATCTACTATAGATCGAGGATGACGTGCAGACTGATCACCCTGCCAGACACACAGACCAGCCATAGGCATCTGCCCTGGGCTCTGAATGAGCTGCCTCAGCACTGGTGTCGTCAGTGGAAATGAGCGAAAGGGCGTCACTTGAATGTCAAAATGGTCACTGGCAAGATTAATGGTTTGTGTTTTGAAACCAGCGGTGATTCACATGGTCAGCGCTGCCACCCACAAGAGCAAAATGAGCAGGAATGCGTCTGTGGGACATCAAAGACTTACTAATGTGCTTGGCAAAGTTATCATAATGATTAACTTAATATGTAATGTACAGTAAGGGTATATTACAGTATATACGTGACCTGCTCTCAAAAAGCCCAAGCCTGGTTTATTCTATTACTGTAAGTTGTTAATATATCTGACAACTTCAAAGGAGAGATGGGTAGCATTCTTTCTTCTATATATTACCTTTGCAGATATATCCGTACAAATTCAAGTTATTCCTTATAAATAACCTGTCTGACACAAAAATCTAAACTTAAGAATTGACCTTGAAATGTCTTGTTTAGGGATAGTATGTCTAGCAAGAACACAGTTTCTTGCCTAAAAAGTAATTTCCAGGCTTCTGTGACAGAGGGTTATCAGAGCAACGGATTTAAGGCAAAATAAATTGGTCTTATTTCTCACTATACAGCAGACAAGAAAGCATCCTAAGGAAAAAAGTTTTTCCTATCTAACAACATGAAAGGAAGTTTCTTATTTACTTGCAGTGATCACAAGGATCTAATAACTGGTTAAGTGCATGCCTGTAAATGTATAGTTTTGAAACAAAGCTTTTCTGTACGCATGTTTAAAATATGAATTGACTCTATTCACAAGCACTTGGGTGGAGCTCGATAAACTGGGATTTTACTGATAATCCAGCCATATTCCATTTAAGCTTCACTATATACTATAGGATTTTGCTTTGTTTATTGAAAGTTTAGTTGTCCATGTTGGGCTTGCCCGTGCCTTTGTAAATGTAGGAATATTTGTCAGACTGCCCTAATGCTGTCTTTCAGTCGTGCTGAACCTGTTGTATGGAAACATGATGCCTTCTGTGTGTTGGAAAGCTAATGCTCCTGGGTTTTTTTTTTTAAAAGATCAGGCTGAAGGCTTTGCAGTTTTTAGAAGCCTTTAAATCCCAATGCTCTTCTAATAAAGGATGCAATTACAGTATGTTCTTATTGAGAAACACTTAGAGGTGTCGTGGACTGATGAGACTGGAGAGGCCGGTACTGTATTGTGTTGTTCTGAAGGTTTTCTTAGCAATTTAAGGCCGCAGACGCCATTCTTCTGAGATTCAGTGTATTTGAAAAGGTGGTCAGGGTAGGGTGTGGGAAGACAGACAGACGCATCAGATGTCTGAGATTTGTTTGTTTCTGCACCTTTGCTGGCTCTGAGGGCTAATCCTGTCACCTCCGCTGACGGGCTCCTCGCATCAGCTGCCTTCGCCAGCTGCACGGCTGTTTGAGCGACAGGAAGTGATGATCTTCGCTCTCTCTTGCGCTTCCTCAGTTGTCAGCGGTGCACAGAAAAGACTTTAAGCCGGCCTTAACTTGTATCTGGAAGCCTGTCTTTATCAGTGATGCTTGTTTGTCTGCAGTGAAGTAACAAAAGATACAAAAATCACACTAAACATTCCAGAACTGTACTGCACTGCACAGCTCCCCCAATGCAGTACAGGTTTTTTATCCTTCAATGCAAAATTGGACAAATTTAGAATTTAAGAATTTAATTGGTAGTTTAAACAATAACAAAGTACTGTGTTATAAAATTCATATTATATATTATATTATACTGAGAAAAGAATTGGTTTATAAGTTTAGTAAATTTAATTTTGGGCAGTTAGGTCTGTGATTTCAGCCATGTTGAGGTAATTTGGAAGGAAATCCAGCACACCAAATACAGTAAATCCTCAGAACCAGAGCTGGGCTCTCTCGATGTAGAGAATTGATTACCATATCGTGTTGCTAATGATACAAGAACTAACATGTTTCTGCAATCTCATAAGTGTAATGTGATGCATTATATTTGCTGGACTGGGACTCGCCAGGCCTGCCTTGGCTGTTAAGTGCTTTAGACCCGGAGGCCCACAAACCTGGTCGTTTTCATTCCAGCTAAGCTTAATTACTTCATTAAATTCTTAATTGAACATACGAGTTGCTTGACTGGGACATTTGCAAGTACTGCTCAAAAGTTTTATGTTACTGGAGTAGGCTCTCCAACAGGTTTTAAAGCTGAAATTGGTCAAAGAGCTCAGTCACTGTGTAGCTGAGACTTTGGCTGAAACACAAACCAGCAGGGCAGGTGTGTGGTCCTGCAGGATCATGTTAAGAACCCCCACTTAAGATTGTTAAATATACGGGGATTTGGTGATTTTGTTTTCCAGGTACCAAAACCTGGGAGCATTCCACAAACTGCAGAAATTACTAGAGTGGCAACAGATCTCCAGCCAAAAAAACAGCAGGCCTACAAGACAGAGATAATTGGAGGAGTGGTGGTACACACCCCTATCATCCAGGTACATTTCCTGCATGTTCTCAGTGAACAATGTTTTTCTCTTTCTGATTTCAGGCTTTTTATTTTCCTCTCAGCATCAGAGCCATACAGCATTTTGTCCTCCCTGGCCATTTACTTTAATGGTTGGGTCCTTTGTTTAAAGGAAACATATTTTCAGCCTTAAAATCTAACTTGCATGTAGGTTGTTTTAAATTTTTTGCAGAGTATATAATCAGCTTCTGCAGACTGTATACAGAGTTCATCTGTTGTCTGGAGAGAGCTGTAGAAAAACGGTAGGCTTTTCAGTCTGAAACACGCAATGGTCAATTGAAGAGTTGCCCACAGATCTTTTTACACTTGGGTGTACGGTGTGAAACTTCTTTGTGGGTCTCTGGTTATCTGTGTTGGGAAGGTGTCCAAAAAATGAGTCTACAGGACTTTTGAGCCACCAACGTAGATGAGAAAGAGAGAGACACTGAGGGGTGAGGGATGGGCCTGGCTCAGTGGCGTCAAGGACAAAACCATTCGAATGTGCTGAGGTTTTTAGATGCTTATCTGGCTTTGCTCGTCTGTGCAGTTAGCCCACAGAATCTTTGCCGGCTAGGGCCTGACAGTGCTTGTTTTCTCAGCTTCTCTGTTCTGCATTCATAAGCTCCTGTACCACTTCCTGACTGCCTGAGAGCAGTGGTTAGTACTGCAACACCTAGCAAGGCTAAATTTATACATTGATTTTGTGAGAGCACTTATTTTGTCTTTTCATTCCAGGATATTGTGCATAAAATTATTTTCAATTTTTCTAACAATTAGATTTAAAAGGTGAGCCGAGAATAACAGGCAATGGGTTAAAAAAAGCATCATCGTCTTTCTGTTTGCTACAGATGACTTCAAAACAACAGGTTGTCTCTGAGTGATTACCTCTTGCTGCAATACAGTTGTCTCTTTCCTTCTAGGTTTGTGTTGGGTATTAAGAAACTCCCATTTTTTCCTTGACCTTCAGGATCTACCGATTTTTGCTTTTGTATTTTCAGAGATAACCCATTGTAATTTAAACCATAGGAGTTAGTCACTATGGAGACACTTTTGTCACCTACTGCTGCTGCTATCCAAAGGGTCCAGCATGCAGATATCTAGTAACCTGCTAAAGGTAACTCCTAGACCAGGATTTTGTCACTATCTAGACCAACTATCGCCCAACCACTAAAAGTCCCCCAGCTGCTCTGTACTGTAAGTGTGTTTTTACCTCTGATATGGGCTGTGTTTGCTGGCCTGTAGAATGAAGGAGAGGAGATGGATTTGGGGGAGGGTCTTCCCCATGGCAGCACGAGGAGACCAGCTCCCTCCTCTGCTGGAGTCAGACCAGGAGTTGTCAAGTCTGGTTACTGCGTCAAACAAGGAAATGTGGTGAGTCCCTATCTGTACCACAGCATAATGCAAATCTCCTAGGTTCACATCGGGGCCAGTCGGATTATTCAGGTGATAGCCAACGTCTCGCATTCTCATGATAAAGGCCTCATTATGATTAGCGACTCTCTTGTCTGTGAGGGTTGATCAGGTAAAAAAAACCTGAGCACGAATTGTGCAGCATTGTATCCGCTCATTCAGGCTGACTGGCATAATGTGCATTTTGAGCATTGCTGTCTAAAAATTATAGCAGGACTCTGTAGGTACAGTATACATTGAATGGTGATGTTATCAACAATGGTGGTGGTGGTGTTGTTGTTGTTTCCTGTTATTAGTGCATTTCTGCTCCCGGAGGACAACAATCTAGTTGTTTTATATATTTTTAAATTAACTGATTAATGGTAAGTTTGTGTTATGTACTGTAAGTAAGAGCTCTATTTTAGACTGTATAATCCCCTGATGTGGATGAGTAAAAATGTGTAAGTCCCTAGTCCCTTAGGAATTTTTAGAGAAACGTCAATAAAGTGACAATACAGTATATAGTGAGTTAATTTGTTATAAAGAACAGTTGTTTTTAAATCCACCCCAATGAGTTAATGCCAGTCTCTGCTCGTGCCTTTGTTTATATATTCATCTCTTGATCTAACTGCCAGTCAGCCAACTGATGCTTCCACACAATCATTCTGCTCCGTTAAACAATTGAGATAATGCATGGGCATTTTAAAAGATGTATGGAGCCATTAAAATGATCTGTTTCTTTTGCAGAGGAAAAGCTGGAAAAGGAGGTTCTTTACTCTGGATAACAGTTCTGTCAGTTATTTTAAATGTGAAACGGTGAGTAATCAGATACCACCAGTCTGCATAACTTACATTGGGTATTAACCACAGAAGATGAAAAAAAAGCATGTCTTAGATATGTAGCTATTTATAATATTTCAGAAAATCCTTCCTGTGCTGTCATCTCTACTCCAGTACACTGTAATTGTGTTTTACATATAATTACATAAGGTAAATCTACTGAGTTATACAAATTTTCATTTTTGACATTTTTTATACAAGATCATTGAAACCTTTCTTATTGACAGAATTATTTCCTGCTGCTTCAGCATTTCAGTAACAGCTCTATATGCTCATTTCTCCTAATGTCATAACTATGATGCATTAGGCTCCAGTTAAGCATTAGATCCCTAGCTAAGCTTTTGGTTTGTTATGGTGCATCAAATTTATTGCAACAAGACATTTGTCAGACAGCTTTATAGCATAAGACCAGTGCTGTTGGTTATGGAGATTGAACATGTGTTTATGGAATGAATGGTTAAATATCTACCAGATAAGTTTTTTGTCAAAGTCATTGTGTGTTTTTTGTACTTTTCATGACAAATGTTTTATTCAGAAAGTATGCTGTCACTGCTGTATATACAATGCACAAACATGTCAGGCTTCTCCTGAAAGTACTTGACCATGTGCAGTGTATAGGATGTAACTACATTGAACAAAGGAGAGAGAAATACAAGCCCACGTTTAGCTATGATCGGGCAGCCACATCAGCAATTTAACTCTTTCCATCTATGAAGCATACGCAAATGAATTATCAGAAATGTTCTGTATTATCTGATGCATGAATCACAGTAGGCGATATCATTCAAGAACTCTTTACTGTTTTCTGCACTATGTTTAAATTCACCTCTAACAGGGATGTCAGAGTTAGTATCTGGAGGACTGCATAAAAGACTTCAGTTACTTAATTGTTTTATACTGTAGCACAATTCAAGGGGATCTTTCAACTATCAACTTAAAAAAATAAACTTAAGAAAGATTGTTAAAATGTCCAGTTGAGACAATAACTAGATCTTGCATTAGAACTCAATACAGCAGAATTAGCATCCATCCTGGAAGTGAGCTTGACTGCCTTCATGTGTACTGTATCAGAGATGTGCCACAGAACCACAGGCCAAAGCATGTTGCAGTCTGTATTTAATAAAAAACAAAGTGCTGAGATTGGGGTACAAAGCATGTGAATTTAGCTCAATATTTATGCATTTAAAGATCACATATGCTTTGCTTTTCTCTTAATTGGAATGAAATGTGCTGCTTTGGTATAGAAAATTGGACTGTTATAAGAGGCTTTTTAACCAGAAGCATCACTGGCAATGCTACTTTGAAGGTCATTACATAAGCAGCATTGAGGAATTGTGTAAAGAACAGATCCCATGTAATAGTAATATTACATACAGGAAGGGTGGAAAAATAAACTTGCGGTATACAGTAGCTCTAATTCTGGGAGAAGTTACCCACCTTTTCATTCCAAGCATTTGCTCCACAAAGGTCTGTAACTTCAGTTGTCCTAAATTTGCTTAATTGCTTAAAATTGCTTAAAGAGAACACTGCTTTGTTCTTCATCACAAATTTGATTTTGTGAGCCAGTGGTCAGGGTTCTGGCCTCATAACTAGAAGTTTGTGGGTTCAAATCCCAGGTGGGACATCCCTATATCCCAAATACCGAAAATTAGTAAGATTTATGAAAGTCATTCATAAGGATCATGGCCACTGCACTGCAGTGATATTTTAACATGCTGTCACACATATCTACTGTACACTGATTTATAACAGTTTTATTAAATTTATGGTTTAGATTTGGGAAAATAACTGCAAGAAGCTTAGGAGGAGATGAAGGATTTAAAATGTTTTTAGAACCAAGCCATTTTTAACAACAGCAGGACCTCAAGTATTGCTGCATATTGCAATTGGATATCCATTTGCAACTGAAGATCAGGGTAGAATCTGATTATCTATACACTACGATATCTAGATAAAATATATATTGAATTTGAGTCCAATTTTTAAAGAAAGAGACATTCTATTGACCTTATCTTTGGAATTCTAAAATTAAGGACCTTAAATAATCATGTCTGATAAGGGCAAAAGTGCACCATACAAAATGCTGGCTGGAAGAAATTCAGAACCTCTCCTCTTTCTTTTAAATTCAGAAATTTAAGAGTGCAAGTGTTTATATGAAAATAATATTTTCATATACCTTATATGGAAAAAAAACTTTAAACAGATGCAGTTGGTAGATTTATAGCTGTGTAGCCAGGTTGTGCTAATATTGCTGACCTATTTACAGGACAAGGATCCCCTTCGCTCAATCCTCTTGAAGGATATTCAGAAAGTGCATGAATGCCTTGTCAAATCAGGGTAAGAACACTTCCACATTTGAGGTTAAGCTATGAAATTCTTGAATTACTGCCATGCGTTAGTCATCTCTAAGAGCCAAATTGCCTTTTGCATCCAATTTAATCTTAGTGATCAAATTTGCCAAATGCTTTGTTAAATTAGTAAGTTAAAATATATTTTACAGGGCTTTACTCACCGATGTCTGTAAATCTCATAAATCAAGCAGGATGGGTACTCCGAGGGCTTCATTTCAGGCACATTACATTGCTTTGATTTTAGCCTCTTTCTTGATGTACAACATTTTGGTTAATCCTTCACAATAAAATTTCCCCTGTGATTCCAGGCATTAGGACAATACCAAAACTTTTTATTTGTGACAGTCAAGTTCCTGTTTACACATTTGTCTTTTTTCATCTGAGAATGTAAAACGCATATTGCCATTAGAAATTATTAGATTTTAGGTACAGTACATTACCTATTGAAGACAGGTTGTCTGTTCTATCCATATAATTACAGATGCATGTATATGTGTTGTTGTATTTTAAACACTGTGTATTGATCTAGAATTTTTCTTGTCATCTTTTTAGAGAGCTGCTAATGAGGGACAACCTATTTGAAATCATAACTAGCTCTAGAGTGTTCTACATCCAGGTAAGAGGACTGAATGTGATGCATTTTTCACAACATGTCAGTTTCATGTCTATGGTTAGTACACACATGCTTAGGCACATCGTAAAACTTTCAAAAAGCCCCCTTCTTGTATAAAACACCCTCTGTGAATAATAAACACACCATGGAATATGAAAATCTTAAAAAATATTGGCAACTACAGGAACAAAAAACTTGAGAATAATGCAAGTGAATCACACCAAAAATTATCCATGAATCAAGCTTAAACTCTTTTAAAAAAGTCTAAGAGGGTGTGCTGTAAAATCTAAAAAATACACTTCTGTATGGCTTTTTGCTGTATTGTGTGTGAAGGATTTTTTTTTTTACTCAGGCAAATAGAAATGTTTAAACTATTGTGATTGTTTTAATGTATTCCTTTCTTTTGCAAAACGTGGTAGAAGATGCACACTATTGCAATAATGGTCACCAGATTTATTTATTTTTTATTATTGAGGAGAATTTGGTCAGAAGAATGCTGGTGAATGGGGTCTTCAGCAGGGTGTGGGCAGTAGCTTAATGTTCAGGTTCTTCCACTGGAGCAAATGACTAGAACAGAATAATTTAAGACTGAGGTTTTTTCTGTCTTTTCAATCATAACGTGGGCACTGGGGAGGGAGTTTTATTTGCAAAGTGAACTAATACTGTGGTATGGTGGCTTCACATCAGTAGAAAATGTTTTGTTGACGTAATTTTGGAAAATGTGACACTTGCAGATTAAGAGACTGATTGACGTATAGCCCTCTACTGTATTATCCCGGGTAGCCCTGTGATACAAGAGTGACAAAATGCCGAACGCCAAATGGAGCTGAGAAAAGCTCTCCGTCTGGTAGTCTGGCTAGCTACTGTAGCAATGCTGGTCTGGTGAAGATCACGAAGCTCTGTGTGAAAACTAAAAAAGGGTGTGAACCCACTTATCTGAACATTGCCATTCCCCAAATAAACAATTTCCACATTCTCCAGGTGAATTTCCCAGCTGGTTTTGGATTCTCGTAACATTAGTTCTGGAAAACACCCATATTTTAATGAAGCTGTATTTCTGATGAAGCTGGTTTCTCTTAAACTCTGCTTAAGCAGAAGAAAAAACGGAACAAAAAGCTGAACGGTTTGGTTTGTGTAAAGCACATCATAAATATTTAGCAGTCAAGATTGAAAATGAAGCACAGAAAAGTAATTTACAGTACAAATAACAAAATGGTGTGCAAAAAATACCTTTTCTTAAACATGTAAATGAAATCCTAAGGCAGACCCGTAACCAAGTTCTGCTTTCTTTCTGAACGTGGTTTGACTGTACTTTTTCTGACGCTACGTCTGGCTGTATTGCAGACATGCACCTGTGTTTATCTTCAAGGCCTCAGCAACAGTCAGTCCGAAACTGGGTGACAGCTCAAGGCCTGTTTACTTGGTGCATGTTTCCTTCCATCTGTGTTTACAGAAAAACAGATTATTTTTTTAAAATGCTCCATTGCCCATGTGTGGAGTTAACAACACCATGTCTCCAGCAACGGTCGTTTTTATTCATTAGAGAAACAAAACAGCATCCTGACAGTCCCTTGAGGATGAAGGCTAATTCAGATAGCTTGACTGACTCAGATACTGGTGTAACTGTAGGCTTTGTAGGCTAAATTTAACCATGCTCAGCACACTGTACCTAAACGAGGAAGTTTCATTTCTTTTTTTTTTTCCTGTTACTCTGTACGGGAGATGTGCTACGGAAATTGTTTTGTCAGCTTTGCAGTGCAAGATGTTGTAAGAAAGAAGAAAAAAAACGACTGATAAATATTATGTCATTTTCAGAGCTGGTGCTGTGACAATATGTTTATACTGCAAGACATTTGGTTTTTGGTCCAAAGCAATGAGTTGCTTCCAAGCCAAAGTCAAGGTCAGCATAGAAGTATATGGTGGACTTGACGCACTATGAAGAGTTTGTCATTCCCTTCATACAAACTATTTCTTTATATCTCCAATATCTTATAACTGCAAGATTTTCCAGGCCAGTGCCTTCATTTTTACCTGGAATTTTTAATGGTAATGTGAGGGTGGAAGTGAAATTTTATCTTGTATGTTTGCATGTCAGTTATCTCAACATTTATCTATTAAACTTGCATAACAGGTGCATTGTGACATACTGTAGATTACCAAAAATATTGCTATTTGTGTTCAACTCGAATTTGATGTCAGAACATAATATGTAATAACATAATATAATAAGGTGGCTCTGTGGCTAAGGATCTGTGCATGTGGCTGGAAGGTTGCCTGTTCAAATCCTGTGGCCGGCAGAGGAATCCTACTCCGTTGGGCCCCTGAGCAAGGCCCTTAACCCCAACTGCTCCAGGGGTGCTGTACAATGGCTGACCCTGCACTCTGCACCAAGCTTCTCTCCCTGTCTGTCTGTCTGTGTCTCATGTAGAGCCAGCTAGGGTATGCGAAAAGATGAATTCCTAATGCAAGAAATTGTATATGGCTAATAAAGTGATCTTATCTGATCTTATCTTATAATATTCTATGCAACTAATCAAGTTAAACATGTCTTCTGTTTTAGACATAGCACAGTGCAGCTGATATAGAAAGAATGTTATGGGCGCTTAATTATTTACAATCTAGCAATATTTCTTAAAACTTTGAAGATGTGTTGAACGTTTCTGCCTTTCAATTTCATATTATTTGAGTGTAGGTGACCAGAGAATATGTTGACTAATCAAATACTACCATCTAGTGTTGAGGTCTTAGTACTGCAGCTTAAGAAACACAATATTAAAAAACAACAACAATGGAACCATATCTACTGTGTACAGAACTATTTATTGAGAGCCTTGCTGATACATACAAAACCTTTGAGACAAAGTAATGGTTTAGTTACCAGTCTAAGATTAATTCTTGAACTTGATCTGTTGGTCATCATTACATTATTCAATTGAAAAGGTTTGTTTTGGCAAAATGTTAACATTAAAGTGTTTTTCAAATATTTAGTGTGCATTTAACAATATAAAATAAACCAGTTTTTGTTGTCTTTTTAAATGTAACTTCCTTTCTTTTGGGGGATAAACAGCTTCTCAATAAGAACAAATGAACTCTTCTTTGGAAGCTCAAATGAAATAGGGTGTTTGAAACTTCAGCTGGGACTCTTCCTATTCTGATATCAGTATTTTTCTTAATTTGTTCTTATTATTAGAATATGGGAAACTTAACAATCGTATTTTGTGATTTGTGATTGTGACAATTTGTACATGTTGTGTTTTTATATTATAGACCTACACTCCAGAGGACATGCATGGCTGGATTAAGGCTATCTCTGGGGCAATCCAAGCTCTAAGAGGACCTGTAAAGGTACTGGTTGATTATATAGTAAATCCACGCAATGTATACGTAAAGTACAGTACCCATCTGATAACCTTTTCAAGATTATGAACTTGATCTGTTGTTTTATGAGCCTGCTTGTACAGTAAATCAATGCAATATATCTGTAAAATACCCATCTGTATCCTTTTCAGTTTCTCAAAGGTAACCTGTTACTGGAAAAATGAGAACTGCTGCAGACCCCTCTTTGAAGAATTCTGTAAATTAAATAACTTTTTTATGTTTTAATTTTAAGGGGATGCTTTTAGAATGGACATTAAATGTAAAAATGTGCTTCACTAAATTTGAAGTTGCAAAAATATGGTCTAAATATGTCTGACTTGGAAATTAACCTATGGCGCTGTGGAATATACAATTCAGTCTTTAATAAATATTTCAGTATGGCTCTCTAAGATTTTAACAAGCAGAAACTAGTGCTGATTTTAAGCGTGTATGCAATCAAACCTTGAAATCCCTCGTCAATAGCAAAATTATAACAATGACTAAATAGTGACTTTCCATTTGGGTAGGAGAGGATTCGGAAAACAGACATCAGCTAGCACATTTGATATTTGTCCCTCATGAGTTGAGGGAGAAGGTGTGATCTGGGGTTTACTAAGCTAAGAAATTTACTCTGATGCCCTTGTTTTTGTCCGTTGTGTGCTCCATTAATTATTTTCCTTCCTGTTCTTCTATCCTCAGGATTCAGGTTTCACTCGTTCCTCCTCGCTGTATAGGTACCAGAGTGGCGGTGCCCGCGGCTGGCAAGGCCGGGAAGACAAGAAGGCACCTCTTGTCAAGTCCAGCTCGGTGGCGCCATCTTGGCAGCCCTGGACACCGGTGCCTTCTGCAGTCAGCAAAGCCAGCCCAGAGATGACGTCTGTGGAGGAAGTAACAGGCCAGTTCAGCTCTCTGCCCACTGTGCACAAGGGAGAGAGCGAGGACCAGGACTCGCTGGGCAAACGCCGGCGGCATCGCTCCCAGCCACAGCCACCCAGTGAAAAGATCTTCCCCTTCAACGTCGACGACGATGGCATTCGTACCACCGACGTGTAGCCCGAGGCTCGCAGGGGGTTGACCCCTATAATGTTGTGAGGGAGGAATCAGAAAGAAGGTAGAGCCTACCCTCCATCAGGAAATCTCAGAAGTTCGCTTGGCTAAGAGGGTGGCAAAATAGACTGATTCACAAGTGGCAAATCCTGACGCAGGAACTGAGCTTTTTTATTTCTTTTTTAATCGCCTCTATACTGATACAATGTAAAACAAAAACCTGGTTTGGCCGCTTAAACAGCAAATTTTCCTTTCCCATCGTGCAACCTGAGAAAGCGTACTTTTAAAAATCTTAAGTTTGTTTTCCTTTACAGAGCTTAAGTTTTTTTTTTTATGTAAATGCGATTTCTGGCTTTGCTTTCAACAGACGATTGCGACATCAGCCCGACAAAGACACAAACACGGCATTAAAGAATTTGACATACAGTACATAGCTCCAGCAAACTCATGTGTGGCAGCATCGAGCTTGACGTAAAGGCTGAGCTAGAGCAGTTCATTTATTTATTAAGGTACAGCAGAAAAGCGAGGCTTCATGGTACCTAATCATAACTGGTTTGTCCTTTTTTCCCATTTTGAGCACTAAATGTAAGATTCTCTTTTATGAACTTGATACTTCAAGTGAAAAAGGCATATCCAGCAGCCAGCTAGGGTGCCCTAATGTACAGAAGGCGTTCATTGGTTAAGTTAATGAACCTGGGAGAACTGAAAGTTTAAGAGCTGCTAAGCTATTTTTATATACTTCTTTTTCATGTATACATGTTGAAGAAATAACTGTTATCCGTATACCTGTAACTTTTCTCTTTAAGGTACGTGTGAAAATAAACAGGAAAAACTTTAAGTAAAAAGTATGGCTATGTTTAATTTAATTCCATGATGCATAACAATTGCGATTTCATTTAAATCCCAATGTGGGCATGCCAGAATTCTATTTTATGTCAAAATCAAGATAGAATCAGCCAAACTTAATTTCCTTGATTTTTGTTTTACTATTTCATTTTTTAAAAACCTTGGAATCATCCTATAAGAATGGATTGGTACATAAAATACAGAGGCAGGGAAAATACTATCTACTGTACTTCTGACAGACACTCCAGTTCAATACACCTATTTTTGGGATATTTAACTGGGCCAATTATCTCAGTCATGAGGCTGAGGTTCAGCGTACCTCAGTCAACAAAACATATCATGTTTTTTCTTTAGTCCAATTTCTAGTATGTGGCATCTTGTTTCCTTTAGCCACTGCACATTAGCAATGTTAATTATGTTCAGTACATGCTGGACATATTTAGTATTTCCATGGTACAATAAAGACCGCTATCGTGCTTGAACATGGTTGGTATTTTACAAGATCCTCTCATGCTAAATTAAACAACGAGCCAAATGGTACTTAAAAAACTTTCAAAAGGAGTACAGTATTGATGCCTGCTTTTGCACATACAGTAGTACACACCTGAGTTTTCTGTTCTGAAAATGATACTAGCTATTACCATGCATTCATAGTATTACCTTCATTAATCAGCTACATCTAAAGCTCTGGTTTTGACTTTAGAAAACTGACAACTATGAATAAACAGCCTTTTGGTTTCCATATTATATTCCGGTTCTGTAAGTTCAGTGTTGGATTTTTTTTAGTGTGACTAAAGATGGTCTACTCCCTTTTCTCTTTTCATTCATTCAATACACATTAATGCATCTCGAAAACTTGATTCCTCTTCTTTAACCCGTCTTAGTGTTCCTATTATCAGTCTGAAGCGTATTGTACCATAACATTGGACCATAATCTCTTTTGTGTTCAAGAAAGCAAAAAGTGGGCCTGTCTACCTACTCCATAATTATCATGTCATTGTCTTTTTAGAATTAGAAATAAGATAATGAAATGAAGGAAGTTTTTATTTATAGACTAGTAGACTCAAAATATCAATGTATACAAAAGTGAAATCGTTTACAAGCTTACTGTACATAAAAAACAGTTAAATAAAGTGGGTTTTTTTATTTGAGCACTTTTGCTAAATTTGAGCACTCCTTTTCTGTTTATAGTATGGAGCTATACAGCATTCTCCTTCCACTTATGAAAAATAAACTGTACTAGCCTTGTGTGCAGCAAACATCTTTGTACTTTTTAAAATTTAGGTAATATTGTCAACTTGAGCTATTAGGAAACATTGCTCACACACATTTAAATGTTGTAAATTGTTACATTTCTTATTTTCAATTTGCTCTTCATTTTGTGCATTTTTGTAAAGCAAGTATGATAATGAAAAAGTTCAATATTCTTGCCTTCCTGAATGTACAGTATCTAGTGAACTCCCCAGTAACCTTAAAGTGTGATGTTATATGGTTTTGTGCTTTGCTGTGTTTTTCTAATACATCTTAATGAATTTAACTCTTTCGCTACAGTACAATGTACAGAAATTGAACAATGTGAAAACATTAAAGCTTCCTGTGTTCTTTAACTTTTGTATGTGTCGTTTGCATTAGCCGTTTAGCAGGAAAGTTAAGCCACAATAAAAGTAGCACAAAAGTGGAATATGAAGACGTAATAAACACACACACAAATATATTTACACGCATGCTGTACTTTTGATTCATAGTAAGATAAACCTGTAATTTAGAATTCTAAAAAAATTTTAGCATTGACATGCTAATCTTTTTTTTTTAAATGCAAGCCTACATTTGTTTACTTAAGAATCGTTTTATTTGAAAGATTAATCAGAAAATAGTTACGTTTGTGAATAAATGTAGTACATTTATTAGTTTATAAAACACGTGAAACATTATGCTCATCTTTAAGGTTTTGTATATTTAGGATTAGGATACTGTACTGTAAAAGGTATGTATATAAATACACATATCCATTTTCTAACAGCTTCTTCCAATTCAGTGTCACGGGAGGGAGCTGGAGACTAACCCAGTAAGCAACGAGTACAAAGCAGAATCCAACCTAGTGGCATAAATTCTAAAATATATACAGTATTTTTTCTTCTTCTCAGGCATCGTCTTCCTGTTTCCGCCCTAATGTAATGACGACATATCCTCCATTCGCAAGATGGAGGATGAATCTGACTGAAAGCGTGATATTGGTTTAAAAAAACATTATTTCTTATGTGGGCTTTATGTTGTAATTTATTTATGACCGTAATCATTTTTCTAAACAATCATGACAAATTAAAATACACGGTAAATGTTAATACGTGCGCAATGTAGTTTGTAGAGCGGTCGTTACTTCCGCTTAGTCTCAAAAGACTTAAAGATCAGCTGTTTTTTTAGTGATAGGTTTGTTTGTTCTTTAAATGATGGTTGTGAACTAGAGGGAAAAAAAAACATGCCTCGGGTTTCGGTTAATTATATTTTGTTGTGCGGGCAGATTTTGTTGCTTTTGACGGTGTTGTTAATACAGTGCTTTGGTCAAATAAATTCTCAAATAGAGAGTAGCACATCTGGAAATAACGTTACATCTCGTATCACAACGGATGAACCTTTCAACGACTTGGAATACAAAGACCCAACTTCACCGGTAGTTCTCTGTGAATATCTGTAAGTTGATGCATTGATACGCTTCAATTTAAAAAACAGACAACTAAGCTCTATTTGTACCACAGTCGCATCTTATAAATGAAAGAAATAACATAATATTTGTCCGTGCTGCACTTTGAATTTGAATGACGTGTGGCAAATGTTTTCGCATTAAAGAAAAACTTAAATATGTTACATTTACAAAGTTCTGTGAACCAATAAAAAACAAAACACGTTTTTTTCTCTTTCTCCATAAAGGCCAGAAGAGTTCATATACTGTCAGGAGCCAGTGGATCATGCTGGAAATCATACAGCTTTTGTGGAGATGGGTCATGGATGTGTGAAGGTTTTTATTTTTAATATATATACTGGAGATGAACCAAATACTCAGAGACCGTTTTTGGTACATTTCAAGTTCTACATGACAGTTGAAGAGGATTCGATAAGTGTTGCTGTTAAAAACAATAATATATTAAATAATGTCTTGAAATTGTCTTTGGACTCTTAATGAATTAAGGTTTTACTACGTGTCTCACTTAGTTACGTGTGCCTGCCTTTTAGAATGTTATATGCTTTAAGGACAACTCTTAATTTCTTGACTTCTGAAGAGATAAGTTAAAGCATGCTAAACAAATGCAGTGTGATTTGCATTATGCATACACACAGTATGTACTGTATACTTTATAATATAAATTGATATTAAGCAAAATGGCAACTAAGACATAGGAGAATCATTATTTTGTCTAATCACCCAGTTTCAAATCTTACATTGTAAACTGTATTTAAATACTGTAGTGAAGGTTAACTTAGATTATTGTAAGCTATTTATGCATTTGCCAATATATACATTGCATTCATTACAGAAATTTAAAAAATATATATTTTTTTCACTTAGTCACATTTAGGATTTGGCACATGTTTATTTTTGATTCCTTTGTAAATTTCACTTCGAGGTAACATCTGATTTCTGTGATTCAAATACAAACGAGAATACTCTTTTAGAGAAACTCATTTCAATTTTGTTTTCTCTTTTCAGTTTGGTGGGCAAGCTTACA
Organism: Lepisosteus platostomus; assembly: GCF_059453375.1. Classification (NCBI taxonomy): domain Eukaryota; kingdom Metazoa; phylum Chordata; class Actinopteri; order Semionotiformes; family Lepisosteidae; genus Lepisosteus; species Lepisosteus platostomus. The sequence continues at coordinate 7,407,119 of NC_142613.1, forward strand.
AAGATGTAGACCACACAAAGGTTTTGTGCACAGCACTGGAGAAAATTGAGTGTGCTGGACCCCGTGAGTTTTTGAGGGGGAATGAGCCCTGCATTAAGTAAGTATTTTATAGAATTCACTACATTTAACTGTCCACAGACTGGAACACTTCATTTTAACATTCTTAATAAGGCTATTTGATTTTAATTTTCTATTTGGGGTGTATCTGTAAATTTTATTTCAGCTTTTAAAAGGTCAGATGGAATTTGTAATTGGAATCAACCCCCTACTGATTTTAGAGCTGCTGTTATTCAGGTGTGGTGCCTGAAATGTAACCTCAGCAGGAGGCAGAAACACTCTCTGTGGGCATGCCCAATACAATGTCATTCCCAATGTGGGCGTGCCCAATACAATGTCAGTCCCAATGTGGGCATGTCCAATACAATGTCATTCCCAAAGTGGGCATGTCCAATACAATGTCATTCCCAATGTGGGCGTGTCCAATACAATGTCATGCCCTCTGTGGGCGTGTCTGCTACAGGGTTGTTTCAACAACCCTGTGTCAGTTCATCAGTTGATCAACTACTAAGAGCTCGAGTTATCGAAGAACAAAATTAATCAAAAGTCAAAACAGGTAAGCAAATCAAGTAATCATTACTTATCACTTTTCTAGATGTTGTTTTGAGTGCAAGTCCCATTTGGCTCTTAACGGCTCATGTCCTGTAAATATTAATGAGATCTGGACCAGTTTAAGAGCTTTTTGCTAGTTTTTAAGGCTCTTTTAAAAACATCTATCAGAAAGACTTCCAGAGACTTGCGAAATGTACTTGAAGAATTAGAGAACCCTACATTAAACTTTCAGATCTCCAAGTGAAATATTCAATGAGTAGACAAGAAGTTTTGAAGAAAACTATAACCAGTAACTGAGCTGATATTTGTTTCTTAGTTTTTAAGAGGATAAGTTATAGATGAAGACATAAACAATGATTATTGGAGTCCAGGATTGTAACCATGGTAATTAAAGAGTAACAGCTAGGTTAAAAAGAAAAACTCTTACTCTGACCACTTGGAGGAGACATTTCTTATTAAATATGCTTTGCAATAATGTTAGTTCAGAAGCAGCTTTAAGGTTAAAATAGTATGTTAGAAAAATAGTATAGTTCTAAAACTATCAAATTATTTTGAACCAGAACTGAATCTAACAAAAGTGTTTCCCCTTTGTAATAATTCATATCCAGGTAATTTCAGAGTCTCCTCTTTTTGTAGTTCAGTATGTTTATAATATGCATCTTGTTATAACAGTTACAAATCTAAAACTGTGGTTTATATTCACAGATCATGTGTCATAATATAGTCAGTAGTCACTTTCTTTACATTTGCTTCTTAGGAATGGTCCTCCTGTATAAAGTAAACCTTTTTACCAAGGTTTGGGCTTTAATCAAAACAATTACTGTTCCATCGTGTGCATTTAGAAAATTTAACAGTCATGCATCCGTAATACTACTTACTGCCTTCTCCAGTTAAAGAGAAGAGTTTCCAAACTGAACTACATATCTCCTCCCTTTCCTATGCCACTTGAACCCTTCTGCTATCAGTATTGTTTTCAGACAGAATGAGCATCACATAGTTAAATCACATTAAGTCTCTCCTTTACAGAAAGCCTTGTGCAGTAGCTCAGCTGCACATCCTTCACCTTGGAGTGTGTTCATAACTGAGCTGACTTGTTTAATGTTTCAGGTACACGGGACACTACTTCATTACCACACTGCTGTATTCCTTTTTCCTGGGCTGTTTTGGGGTGGATCGGTTCTGTCTGGGCCACACGGGCACAGCTGTGGGCAAGCTGCTGACCTTGGGAGGACTGGGCATCTGGTGGTTTGTGGACCTCATCCTTCTTATCACTGGAGGACTGATGCCGAGCGATGGCAGCAACTGGTGTACTTTTTATTAAAGACAGCAGGAGAGGACAGGAGTCGCTTTGATATTCTGAACTTCGAAGCAGAGGCTTTTGCGACTAACTTCAGTGGTCTCTTAATTACCGGTGTGTGTTGCAATGATAGTTCTCGGATATGGAATGAGTGTGCAAAAGGAAAAGTAACACTGTGATATCTTGCGACTTCTTCTGTTTGACACGCTGAAGATGTGTGAAATCTCCTGTAATATGCTTTACACCACCCACACACACTTTCTCATGTGCTGTTTTTCTTCTGGATCAAGGACAGCCTCTGGAACACACTGAAGTTTAGGACCACTGACTTGTTCCAAGGATCCCTCTTAGAAACGCAAGATTGATTAGCTGATTATCTCGCAGAAAGAAAGATTTGGTGTCCTTCCCAGTACAGACTGAACGCAAGGAGTGTGATCAGTTCGATAGATTTAAAGAAACAAAAGCTGGTTGGAATTGAGTCTTAATTTTAAAACTGCATGTCTAGGTGCTTTAACTGGAGGCGCTCAAATAAACTGACAAACTAATAGGGTTCTGGAGTGTCTAAACTGGTAATTTTGTGAAAAGCTTTGGTCTGTGTAATATAGGTTTATTTACACTTACTCCTTTACTTTGACAGTTTTAGTAATGGAGGATCTTAATTCCAACAAGGTCCATTTCTTTCCCTTTGAATTGAATGTTTTTTGTTTGCTGCAGGTTTAAAAGTCAAGCCACTACTTGTAAATGATCCAAAACCCAGGTTTTATTACTTTCTTCCATAAGTCTTATATTTTGTGATGGTAAGAGTGTAAGTTCCAAAATGTCCTTTAATAGCTGTTCCAATGATTTGTTTTTATAACTGGAGCCCAACTGAACAAGAATGAAATTCCGTAAGAAAAATGAGATAAATCCCGAGGTATTCCATTTGAAGGTAGACATGCTAATAAAATAGTTTTTTTAAAATATATTCTTCTGCTTATTTGTATCGCCATTGGAGCCCCTGTTCTGAAGTGCTGTATCTGGGAACCAGATGCCAGGTAATAATGTGTTTCAGTAGTAGTATTTTTTTGAATAGGTATTGCATCCCGAAGGTCATCGCTTTTCAACTAATAACAACATTTGAGCATTTCTAGGAGAGGATTTGATTTTCTTTTATGGATATAATACATTTGTATTGTGGTAGATTGACCACATGTCATTTGTTTAGATAGATAATACTTTATTAATCCCGTAGGGAAATTGATGAAGAACAGTGTCCTGCTCTGTGGCTAAGGATCTGCGCCTGTGACTGGAAGGTTGCTGGTTCAAATCCCACAGCCAGCAGAGGAATCCTACTCTGTTGGGCCCCTGAGCAAGGCCCTTAACCCCAACTGCTCCAGGGGCACTGTACAATGGCAGACCCTGCGCTCTGACCCCAGGCTTCTCTCCCTGTCTGTGTCTCCATGGAGAAAAGCTGGGGTATGCGAAAAGACAAATTCCTAATGCAAGAAATTGTGTAGGGATAATAAAGAAACATTATAATAATTATTATTATTATTATTATTATTATTATTATTATTATTATTATTATGGGAGCTCGTTGACATTAAGGAAACTGATGTAGAGTTTTGCTGTTTGGTTAAGAAGTATTGCATGGACACTCATCCTTTTAGAAATCTGCAGAAACATGGTTTTCACAACAGATGTGGGTGGCAAAACAATAGTAATAATGACCTATAGAATATTGCCTCAAGCATGCTATTCTTCCTCACTGGACCTCTGACAGTGTTTAGTCTTCATCTATTGGTCTTTCAGGCATAACTGCAGTACAAAGGTGTGTAACATTGTGGCTTCTCAAAGAGATAGTAAGCAACAGAAATCCAGGTAAATTCTTACTGCTTATTAACAATATTAGCATCAATATAGTGTACAGGTAAGTTATCACATGGGTATATAAACAACATTTGCGGATGTCTGATTTCTGCCTCTGTTACTGTATGCCCTGGCAAATACATACTAAATTACTAAAACATAAAAGCAATTTAAGTGTACATGCTGAATTAAATTCTAAAATAATACTAATAATATTTAATATTAAAAAAGGGTAGTTTGAATGCAGAGGTGTGTGTGCAGACACTGCAGGTGTTTACTGTATGTGTATTATTTATAAAGTTTTATATTCTACTGTATAAGCTGTCCAATTTGAACGTTGTGCTTTTGTGTTGAAAATGTTTCATATTTTCCTTTTTGTTGTGAAACCACAGGGCTGCTTGATTTTATAACAGAACTAATCAAATTCCACTTTTTTGGGAGTTGTTTAAAAGAAAGAAGAAGTCAGCCTAAAATGCCATGATTCTTCAAGAGGCTGGTGGCAGGGGGATTGTCTAGTCTTGTAACACTAAGCTATAAAGGTGGAGATGCTTTTATATGGGTCTGCTCAATGCTTGGGGTTTTTATTTGGCAAGGCATCATAACTGTAGTGTTTCTGTGTACAGTGAACACTATCTCTAGGGTGCTGTGATAAAGTAAAGCGCTGATTACAGGATAATTCCAGCATTTCTCTTCGCTGTATAGAAACTCAAAAGCCGGATAGCATGAGCTAACAGACTCATGCAACTCCTTGGCACGAAAGCTTGAACATTTTTTTTCCTGTTACTGCAACTCTTAAAGGGGCTCGGGGCCTTGAAACCCTTTGCTGTCATCATTAAACTTTTTTTTTGTGGTTTGTAAGTAATGTTTATGCCTCAAGTCTTCCCCTAGACAGTAATGTGCTGTGCAGCACTGTTATGCTTAATTTTGTTATTAAATACAACCAAAACCTATTTTAAAAAATAGTTGTCTTATGTTTTTTTAAATCAATTATTGACTGCAGATACACTAAGAAAAAAATAACTTACAAAAAGGTTTACAAGCCACTGGAGTGGATCAGATTGTGCTGTATCCTCATATACACCATTTAGATACTTGTGTATAATTGATGGAATGGCTTCCTCTTGCTACTTGCAATTTTATGTAGTAAAAAAGGGCAGTAGTTTCTTTTTTCTTAAAGGTTTTATTGTGATTTTCAGTTCAAAGTTAGTATCGTCACAGTTGGTTATATTCTTCATTAATTACATAGAATTATTAAGGTAAAGTCATCGTAAAATGAAAATGACTGTATAATACATATGGAAAATATGTTGTGATTGATTTTTAAATTGTGTTGAAATGTCCATTTAGGCCTCTGTGCTTTGTATATTACCCTTAACATTACACACAATCGCAAGAACCATTGTACTCATAGAATGTAGGTTATTACATATCACTGCTGTTGAGAATTTGGCAGATTAAGTGCTTTTTGTTTAATTCATTTTTTATGCTTTGTCCTGAATTGGGTAACTGGAAATCAGTCTGTTGTCAAAGACAAAAGTTAGCTTCCTATTGCAAAATTGGAGAGTAAGAAATAGAGGTCAGAATCAAACTTCTGTTTTAGAACAGTCTAATAATGACATATATAAAACTTATTAAATCCTACATTTTAATGTTAAACTTTATTGCATGATATTTTGCATAGTTTAACAGTATTCAGTTATTCTTGTCTGTTATACACAGTATATGCTGTGTGTGAATCTTGATATTGTGCTAATTTTGTCCAACTGAAAACATCTTTGCTCTTTGCTGAACTTATTTAATACTGCAATTATCATTCTTGAAAACTTGTAGGAAAAAATCAGAAAAAAGGCTAAGCTACCTTAAAAATTAATTGTATCAGCAATGTTTTTTTTCCAGTGTTTATCCTCTTTTATATTATGTTTTGTCATTTTTAAGATGTGCTATCTATCTTTATCACGAGATAATCTATAAACTAACCCTTAATATCCTTACCCAGTTTCCCCAATCAAACCATTGATGTCTACATAAAATATCTGAAAGCACATCTATAGGGAAACGTAACTAAACGCATGGATTATTTCAGAAAAGTAGTTGAGAAACGTCTGTTTGCAACAAACAGCAAGTAAGGTTCAAAAATCAGTATGGCAGAGGAGTCAGAAAACCTGCTAAAGAACATTTTTTTCTGTGGATACATTAGAAAAAGGCAGCAGGTCTTTGTTGAGACCCAGTTTTTGTCCATTTCAATCAGTCTATTTCTTCTGGAACGACAGTGAGCATAATGTCCTCATTTCCCCGGCGCACCACCACAGAGAGCGTGCTACTGGACTTGACCGCTTCGCTCACATCCTCTGTGGTTTTCACAGATTGGTTGTTGATGCTGATAATCACATCGTGGTCCTTCATGCCAGAGCTAGGGGAAGAAACGACAACAGAAAGACGACTGTTTGTACTAGGGGTCCTGGTTGATAGACCAGTCTTTGTGGAGGCCCGAGGGCTGTGCTGGCTGCACTGAGCACACAAACCCTGATCTCAACATGACACTGTGGAGGCACTGTCACTGAGTGGGCTCAAAGCTGCCCTGAGCTTCCCCTGAGCTCCAACAGCCATGAATGACCATCTCCTTCCTGCCTTTTGTTTTTTGTTTCAGCAGCTGAATGAAAATGTTTGGAAGACACTTAAAACTGAGCTTTCTGCTTCTTGGTTACAGCTGATCAACTGCTGTAAAGACTGTGTCTGGGCCAAGTGTACGTGGCCCGAGTTCAGTTTCAGACAGCCTAGGAAATCTGGATTCAGGAACATGGCATGCTCATTCACATTCTTTATATCTGTGCCTTCCATCCTTCTCCTTGCATTTTCCTTGATACCACTGTGCTTGGACTGACTCATTTCTCAATTCTGCCTATCAGTGTTTGTTTACATACTTTTACCCAATTGCCAGCAAGTTTAATGAAAGGTTATGTTGTCACAGCAGCAGCTGCTGGAGCAGTAGCAGCATCTGCCTTATTTCCGGGAGTCAGAGGAATAAAAAAGAGCCGAAACTTTTTAAATTGGAGTACTGAAATGTGTCTTTTGGTAGATATTTTCTCATGTTTTCTAAAACTGAAATGGCCTGCCAAAGCCAACTGCTTATAAAAGTAGTCTTTTCTTTCCCCAAATGTAGCACTTTGTAATTGAATGGAAGAAACAAAATGAGAAAGCTCACTAAAAGTTTTAACCAGTTCCCCTGAGCTACTTTGCTTGGTCAAGTGATATTATCATAATTATTTTCTATAGCTTTTTATTTAGACTATGACTTTTATGCTATTTTCCTTTCAGCTTTAACAAATATAATAGCAGGCTGTTTTTTCGACACTCCTGGCAGAAAGTCCAGTGGTCATAATGATCTATATTTATAAAGCAGAGAAGGACTGTTGTGATCCAACACACAAATACAATTAAAACGTAACTAGCCCACCACCAGAAACTTCAGTTAGAGATAATGTTGGGCCTTTTGTGAATGAACAAAGAAGCACCTTAAATCAATCTCCATCTGGTAAGATCTGTTGGTGAAATATTGGAAAAACATCTCTGAGTCATATAGATGTGCTTCCAAACTTTTTGTAGGCTTGGGATTACTCTGCATGCTGTTTAGGGCCACTAGACAATATCCAGCAAAGCTGCCAACTGCTGATTTGATTGAAGTACGAATCATAAAAAAGGAAGCTGGATTGGTGTCCTTGGCCTAATATTCTCTTCAGTGGGGGTCCAAGACAGCTGCTCAACCTAGCAGAATGTTGAAAATCTCTTTTGGTTTTTGGTTTTATCCAGTTGTCTCAAGAAACTAGTGAATAGGTTGAGTACATTCGTATATCATTCATACATTCTCCTCAGCGTTCTGCTCTGTGTCTGTTGTTTCACAACAACATTTGTCAGTGTGTGAGATTTAAAACATGTATTGGCTATTGTTACAGTTGTACACACTAATTTTTTTAAAAGTCTACAGCTGAGTAAAAAATTGAAAACCTAAAACCTTAGCTTATCTCTGTACCCAGAGAGAACAGATCATATTCTAGTCAATAACTAGGCGAGTTGAGAAGCATTTTCTTGATTTTCTACAGTATGTTGAATAAAAACAATATTTGAGTTCTGGGACTCTCATTAGTCCTTACCTCGCTGCGGCTGTCCCTGGAATCACCTCAAACACATAGACTCCCATGCTTACATCTGGAAAATCCTTGTCCCGGTCCTTCAGCTCTCTAATTAAACTGAGGAATGCAGAAAATGCAAATCACTCAATCTCTGTGTTTTTGTTATGAGTTGTAGAATCTGTACCAGCCATATGCACATAATACAGTACCACTGCTGTCATAATGGAAGCTATCACATTATATGCAAGAACAAGTCAAAATGCGCTTCTAGTCTTCTGCCTTACTTTGGAGAAAGCTGCAGCATTCTGACTCCCATGTACTTCTTTTTGGGTAGCGTCTTCCCTGGAATTTAAACAAAAATCAACTGCACCAAAAGCAGAGGAAAGAGGATGTTTTTTCTGTTGGTATTATAAATTTATGTACTGTATTTTTTGGTTATTCTTAACTATACTGAGATGCTTCACAAAATCCAATTAACATTGGAACCAATGGCATTCGTTTTATTTTTAATGCCTCTCAGTATAAACTTAAATCTCTTTTTTGTGGATCTCGTACTGTATTTCTACATTCTGTTACATTGTTATACAGTACCTGTCTGACTATTGGTGGTCTAGCTCACTAATGTAATAGTAATGAACTTTACATTACAGATTGCTTCTCATAACAAATCTCGTCATGTAAAGTACAATGAAAATGAGGAAAACAGAAATCAAAGAATGAGACTTTACTTCATTCGAAAATAATTAATCTATAGAAATTTCACTTTAAACATGCTTTAAGGTAAAGGTTGGAAACAGGAGCTCTGAATTCCTGATCTCAAAGAACTGTATTCTGCAACCTAGGTGAACAGCAGCAGAAGACTTTCACCTACAGTCAATCTTGTTGAGGGGACAAAGTCATGACCTAAGATGAGGCTAGGGGTGTAATTTATTTATTAGGTTAGGTGGAGAGATTCTTATCATGGCCTTAAAGTTCAAAACCTCTAATTTTGAAAATACCAGAGAAAGTGCTTCATTAATCATACACTACAAATAGGTATCACACATTTAGTTGCTTTATTAGAGCACTTATTTTGTAAACCATTTAACTAATTTTAGCACTTACTTGGAGTTTACAGGGTTAGTTGTGGTTTTATCTGTCGACTGTTTTTTTTAACAGCTAAAAATGCTTCAGCTTTGAGAGTTACTACAGTCCCTCTTACCCTTTATCTGTCGATCATAGGATTCTGCGAGGAACTGGCGTATTCTATCTGAAGGGATTGCAAAGGATATGCCAGCTGTTACCTTCAAAGTATTTATTCCGATGACTTCACCATCCTTCAAATAAACAACAAAACATACTTTTACCAAAACTGATGCCGTCCTTGTTAGCTGATAAAACATAGTGCACTAAAATATGAGGAAAACATAGGTTGATTAGGATAAACTCACAAAACAGAAGAAAAGCTAAAAAAAAGCTTCAGAAAAATGTTAATTCTAGAATATTTTATCTGTAAAACACACAGTGTTCTAATGTTACTTGAGGGGACCAATTTGTTCCTTAATAGGGAGACAAATTTTGCTATTCTAGCACATCATCAGCTGTACATTTTCTGAAAATTGGTTCCTTAGGTTTTTATTTATCATTGTTCTGAATGAACCAATGTTTTAACTTCACTTAGTTGTATCCAGAAATCTTTTAAAAAGCCTGGTCTAAGAAAACAGAAATCTTAAATCTAGTATAATCTAATCTGATCATCATTTAACCACAGGGAAAATAAGGACCAAAGCCTCTACTGTATGTTTCTTTCTCATTTTGCCTTCTGCCTGGATCAGTCCTGCTGCCTATTACCTAGATCTGACTGGTTCAATCTACAGTGTGCGAGCTGGGAACTGTGGCTGGGTGTGCCACTTGCTGGTGTCCTAGACTTCAAGACAGACTCTCTTCTGAAGTTGCCATCTAATAAGAATTTGGCATTTTGTGTTTTAGAGAATGTACAATGTAGAATGAGTGTTGGCTCTTATGTTCCTCCAGCTTGTACATTGCTGATTTCAAAACAAATGTTAAAATAGTGAGAGATGTGAAGCAGTTTAAGAGAAAGGTATGCTTCAAGTTGTATATCTCACTACGAGTTTATTAGGATAGTCTCTAAGAACTATTACCTGTATTGTACATCTGCCATAGCCTTGAGCGCAAAAGAGTAGTTAACAGAAAACATGACTGACTCCTGCTGTTGATGTGATGGATTCTGAATACTTAAAAAAATCAGTTCTTTAGCACTTACATCTCACTTTTAACTGAAGTGAATTATATAAAAAACACAACTGGGTGTCTACTGAATTGCTGCCATTTGGAATATACAGTACTGTAGCTATCATTCTGCACCCGATTAGCACTTAGAAATCTTAATAGGAAAATCAGTGAAAAGTGAAAATGTGTACTCTGAGGCAATGAAAATAAATGCCTTACTCCAGCTGATTGGTTCCACAGCTGCTCATGGGAAGTATATATTATTAATTTTAATTCTTACACTCTCCTGTTAAAATACACTTTTACTAAGTAAATATTATATTTTTAGTAGTTCAGGTGTGGAGCTCCACAGCCGAAACGTTGTTTTCTTTCTTCTCTTTTCAGCATGGAATAAACCTATTACTTGTTCCTTATATATTTTAGTACTGTATATAGTATATTTTTGCACTACGACAGTGCTTTATAACAACCTGTATTCCATTGTCAGGTTTGTTATTGTATTGTACGTAGGTGTTATACAGTATATAAGGAGTATATTTATATCAAATGTAAGAAGATTTATTAGCATGTAGCTTCAGTAAAGTTTTGAGGCCTTCCCATTACAAGACATTTAATATGTTAAACACCATTTTGACTGATTTTCACACTATAATATTTTTAATTAGAAGCCTTTAAAGAGCCCACTGGGTCTGTATAACAAGCAATTCTAACACCTGTTTGGTATTATGCAGCGTCACCCAAGAGATATTCCCAACCAAAACAAGAGGAACGATAACTTATTCCAGGAGATGATACAAAATGGTAGATTAGTCTTCCAAAAGAAATTCATTTTTGATTTGAGAACCAGAAACCTTGCTACAAATCTACACAAAACTCTGTCCTGCTATGTAATCACTTTGGGTATCTTGTGTCTTAAGATCTTTTAAGCAGAATAACAGATGTTTTCTGGTTTCAATCTGTTGTTATTGCAAGAGCCTTATATATACATTGAACAAATGCACTGGTTATCAAAATCATGCTAAAGAAGTTGAAAGATCGTAGTTGTGACCAATCTAGTAATTATTAAATAATTGATGTGGAGTGAAAAAAAGATTTTTCTACAAAAATAAAAATTGAATTTAACTTTTAGTCAACACATAGATTCCTTTGTTGTTATTAAGTACTAAACATGAGCTGTGGCACCATAAATCAATTTCATGCTTTGCTCTCCCTCTCCGATTTCAAGGATGAAAATGAAATCTGCCAAAAGCACGAAGTGCTAAGTACAGGGTTGGGCACACTCTTATCATGCAGGTGATTTTATCTGCATTTTTTAAGATTTAGAACAGTTTAACTTTTGAAACAGAAAAATGCACAGAATGATTCATGTCCAACTCACAGAAATCACAGATGTTGTACTGTTTTTTTTTTGTAAATGTTCTTTACTGTCAATGCCTGCAAGGTAGAAAAAAATACTGTCCTTGAAGGATTTACTGTCAGACACTACAAAGAAATGACTCACTGCAGATATTTTAAATGTAATGGGACTTCCAAAATCTTACTTATTTTTCAATAATAAAACGAGTCAGATTTGATCCCTTCTTTGCCATCTTTGATGATTATAGTTGCCATCTGTTAAAAAGCATGTGTAGTGTTTTTTAAGAACCCCGTCAGTTAATTTCTTCATATACTGTATAACTAGGAGAGTACTAAGCTTCTAATCATGTTCACATTGACACAGACTCAGTAAGAAGTAGAATTAGGCTCTAATCCTTTGAGCTGTATTCAAAAGAAAGGATAATATATTAGCAGAAGACTCCTTGTAAATTTGCTTTTGTCCTTATTTGTGAGAAAAACTCTAAATACAACAAATATCTTTTACAAACAAAATCTGAAAGTCACACAAACTGTTTAAGATTATAATGTTTAAGATTACAATGAAGATATACGGTTTTAGGGTTTTAAAGCTATTTTAGTGTTATGTTCTTTCTGAAAGAGTAATATGAAATTGAAGTTTTTCATATTGTATATCGAGTAATATATAAGGTTAAAAAATAAACACAACATTCTATTTTAATCTCCAGTCATATTGAAGGATTACTTTAATCACATCTCAGTTGAAGACTTCTCGTTGTGGACGAAAATGGTTAAATAATATTGAGATGTTCATAAACATAAAAGTAATCATTTCTATGTTTTACACGTTAGGTGTTTATGCTTCTCTTTTAGTTCTGAATATTCCAAAACGAAAGATGAAAGTAAAAGCATGGGGACACAATACTTCTCACACACTTAAAAGCACAATCATACAAGAAACATATGTGCTCCAATTTGGAATGTTAAACAATTTAGTATTCTAATCTTTTTTCCAGTTATCATAGATCTAGACATGCTAAAAACCATTCTGTCCTGAAAGAAGATGATCCAAATAGCTCCCAGGTTTAAGTAATGGCAGAAAATTAAAACCCCAGCTCACAGAAAAAACAGTTGCAGGCCTTCTCACACTCCACATGTTTGCAGCTGGACTGCCCATAAAGGCAGCTTGTGCCCAAAAAGCAAGGTGTTTTTAATCCAAGACAGTCTTAAAACAACAGCTAGGAGAAACATTCCCAGCACAGTGTGTTTCTTTCCACCTTAATTTACAGTGAAGTGTGGGTTGCCAGCATGATTTAGCAGAAAGGATTGTGCTGCTGTGATGTCGGTTTTGACTGCGCCATCTGTCACTGCTTCTGAACTCCTGAACTGTTGGCGTGATGTTCAGAAACTTGAAAAAAGGGCATCAGTGTCTTGTCCTCTCCTAATGATTTAAATCCTTGAATCCTGAAAGAGTCCCTGGGTAATTTCTAAGTTGATAACCTCCATTACCTACCTTCTCTATTTATTCAGTTTTCGATTAACTCTGGTCTGCTAAACCAACATATTCCCTTCTGTCACAAAAATCAGAAGCTATTTATGTTCAGTTGCTTTATACATTTTTTTATTTTGCTGAATGTGAAGAAACGTCTAATGACATTTTTTTCTGATTAATCAGGAAAAGTGACCACTTGCCAAGACTACATCAATATCAGTTTAGCATGACCTTTGTAAGAGTGCTTAACCTGCATATTCACAAATCTTTCCTGTTGTCTAGAAGCAGCTGCCAATGTTACAGCAGATGGTAAAACTAAATTCCACAATTAAGTGTGATTTACAGTCAGTTTCAATAAGTCGTGGTTTACTGGTATGTTGTAATGAAATTTTTCTTGCAATGATTCCACATAATAATTCCACAAAGTTTGAAAAGTTGTCGAAGGTATGCAAAGTTTAACTGAGTGTTTCAGAATATACAGTATGGTGTATGTTTAGAATTCAGATATGATATTTTTTTTTCAATTTCTTACCAAGTTAACCAGCGGTCCTCCTGAGTTCCCATACTGGAAGAGAATATAAAAACAATGTAACAGAGGCATGATATTTGATATACTCACATATAAAAACTGTATGGGGGCCCTCAAAGTGTTAAGGGCACAATGTTTCTGTTTTTTGTTTCACTCTAATCTCCTTCAAGGGGAACTGCAGTCTCAATTTCTCAGACAGGTTATTAAATCTTGGTAACAAAATAAATGAAATGACAGCATTGCAAAATTTTACAAATTCTAAATTAAGCTCTAAATAGTGAACTTACTTGTGAAAATACTATACTGTATAATCGCTATTCTGTCCGGAGTTTGCAAAGATTGCGGCGTGAATTGGCTCTCCCTGGTCACTACTCACTATAACTGTACGAGAGGATAAGGACGGGTTGTGCAGCAGAAATTAAACGCAATCTGCATGTAGAGTTAACATGTTGTATTTTTTTGGCAACACTGTGTCAAAGTCGAGAGCAATATTTCTACTGGATTAAAAGAGATGTATTCACAAGCCTGCTTGTTTACAATGTGAAAGGGCCGCTTCACCTCACTGGATACTTTGCTGCCTTGTTCTGAATTGCAGAATCTGGCAATAGAATATAGTCTATTTCATTACATGAATTGGAGGTTTTGCATGTTACTGTGTACATTTTACTTTCATTGTGGTTTGAATTACACTCATCAATGCTGATTCTTTCAAACCCCAAAATATAATAATTATATACAAAATATATACACCTAACGTGTAAAACGTGTTCCCCTTTAACTGCACCTTTGCTATTGTCATTTTTCTAAAGTCCTTAGAAGGATATAGATTAAAGAAATCTCTAAAACACTGCTATTCAACCTGCGGCCACTGTGCTTTATTTCACCATTTTGCGATAACCAGCTATAACCAATTCAATTATTTGAATTGATAATCAGCAGGATCAATATGGCCGATATGGAGATGAATGTAAAGGCCACAAGTTGAAGAGCCCTACTTTAGGACCTGCATGATCCAGGATCTCCAGTACCAGATGGGTAATGCAATATATAAAAAAAAATATTTTGGGGAAATCGTCCAAAGACAAAGCATTGAGGAGTTTGTGAACTGGTTGGTCTTGCAGGTTCAAGCTGAAATTCCCCAAGCCGTGGCAGTTTGCACCACCCCCTTGAAAACTCACATTGATGATGGCATCAGTCTGGATGTACTCCATGTCAGAGTCCTTCAGTCCCAGCTCTCGCCCCCCTCTCTGGGTGGTGCTGACAATGCCAGTGGTCACTGTATTCTGGAGAGAGAAGGGGCTTCCCACTGCCACCACAAACTCCCCTGGCCGCAGGTCAGCAGAACGGCCCAGTAGGAGCACTGGCAGGTGGCTCTAAATCACACAAGGCTCTGTATAAATTCTGATTTTCCACTGTTGTAAATGGACAATCTTGGCATAGCAAAATTAGGGGAAACTGTGTTTTATTAATATTGTTAGGGTTTCCTTGTATATTGCAAATAAAAACAGGGAGGTGCAGTACAGTATCTTTATTAATAAAGTATTTGTTACAAGGCAACACTTTATGTTATTTTCTAGCTGGTTTAAACAGATATATGAAGAATTAAGTCAGAAACCTACATTTCATATAACCTTTAATTCAAAAGGCAGGTGATACTCAAACTGCTTCTTTATAGAACATGTCCTAGTCAACTACCCATTATTGATATGAAAAGACCTGTGACTCATCATGTAATACTATTTGAAAATATTGGCAAAGACTTATTTTGACATTGATATTTGTCTCAGGTGGGCAGGCTGCGAGATTGTGTGTTGTCCATTAGATTAGTCAATTTTCAGCAGTGTTGGAAAAACAATAAGAAGGGTCTGGTGTTGATTTTTGGTGGTAGGGTGGGATTTTTAAAGCATTCTGGGGATCACATACACGAAGATGTGCAGTGAGCTGCCATGCTACCTCACCAGCTACTGCGCTGACACTGCTGTCTGATTTCTGGTTAATCACAGCAAACGACTGCCAGCTGGAGACTGCATCTTATCAGTAGCATAACTGTATAAAAGCTATATGTAAAATAAGCCTGTTTTAATTTTAACCAAATGTCTCACAAGTCTCTAAAGAAACACCTTCACCTGCTTGGCTTGTCAATGCCTGTCTGCTCTTATTAGAGGAAAATGTGATTTTACTGCCTGAGTCTCATGCTTGTGGTTTATCAGGCCCGAGGGCATGAAATCCCACTCAATCACTGCTAACAGTTCGATCCCCTGCTAGGAACTCGTGACAGTTTAATTGTCACAGATTGAAAGATTTCCTCATCATTACAGTCGCAGGGAGTTTTTCTCCTCTTCCCCAAAGTCATTGTAATATTAGAGTATTGATGGGGTTTTATTGTGCATAGAAATATAGAAGATCTATAAGGTGGCATCCTTATTTGTGACATTCTTACTATTTTAAAAGAGTTAACAATATTTTGGGGGAAATTAAAAGAAAGACCAATTTATTCAATAATGTAACAAAAAATAATTTGCTAAATTGCAGAGATGGTCAAACTATCAACAACTTTGAAATAGCAGTGTTTCATACCACTAGAAAAAGTACTTTCAGGACTTCAGAATGGAACAAAACAAAGAACAGTAACATACTGAACAAGAACAGTATGCAAAATCTTCGAAGGACTGATTTCTTCTTCAAAGAACTGATTTAATAGACTGCTTTCAGTCTGACTGGCCCTTGACTGACTGACATGACTATGTGACTTACGTCTGGTTCAATTTTAATGAGTGCGATGTCCAGTTTTTGGTCCACATCCTTGACCTTGGCATCATACTGGGCGCCACTCTTCAGCTCTACTTTGATGCGCTGTTTATTGGTCAGAACGTGAGCATTGGTGACAATCCATCCATCCTCGGACACAATGAACCCTGAGCCACTTGACACAGGAATCTCCTGGTTGGTGAAGGGCAGTCTAAAAAGAAATGTATTTTAAAAGATCGATACCAATGCTAAAGTTTTGTACTTCTTTATGTACAAAGTGTACTTTACTGCAGGCACAATTATGCTTGTGTGCAAACACACACAGAGATACAGTATACAGTAGGTTAACAAATACCATGTTATAAACTACATGTACTAAGTATACTATACTGTATACTGTATTAATTTCAGTTTTTGAATTATTGAATAACATTGTTTAAAGTTAGCCATGAGCCTTAGCAAGACAAGCAGACTGAAACACTGACCCTGAAGGTTTAAACAGGGGCCAGTATGTATGCATATGACTAGTCATTCTAGAAATTTTAGTTTATAGAGGGAGACATAATAATCATAGAAATGGAAGACTGTATTTAAGCATGGAAATTAGTTTTGTTTTAGGTTTGAATTTCTTTTATTTGTTATGCCATAAAATCTGTCCCAGTCATTGAAGCTTGGAAACAGCCAGGGAAACCAAAGCCTATGCAGACCAGTCTCAGATATTATTTAAAATGCTATATTTCATCAGTTTTCTTCATTTTTAAATGTCCTTTTTTTGTCCACAGTTTTTGTGAAAGTTAGGAAGTGGCAAAGCAGTATTGCCTATAAAGTTACTTTAAGGTCTGGTGTAGATCTTTGGGGGATTGAATGAGCTAAAATATTAAGAACTTGATTTCATTCCATTTACTGTACATGAACCGTATTGTTTCAGATCCTTGAAGAAAGTTTGAGTTAATGTTAAAGTTTGATGATACTTAATGTGATGCACTCAACCCTGTGCACTGTGGTCAGTCAGCTAATTTATGGGATCCATTTTATTGAATAGGCAGCTGGAATAACCAAAGAGTTAATGATATGAGCCATGGCAGTCTCTTGAGCTACACACGGGGATTGCTTTGTTAAAGCACTGTAAACTTCAAAATGGCTTGTCCAGGTCTATTTTAAATTGACTGGCATTAAATTATTAGGATATTTATTCATTATATCAGTTCTTTACCCCAGAGCCACAGCTTACCGACGGAACAGTTCCAGGTGTACCACAGCTGGGGCAATCTTATCCACCACATCAGCGATGAAGTTGAACTTGTACCGGAGACTATCAGGATTCTGGGGACCTGGGCATGAGAATCATGTGCAGATTTTAATTACAGTACATGTTGAATGAAAAGGTGTGGGACCACTACAAGAATGGATTAAAAATAGGAACATTTCCTATGTCCATTTAGAATCCTGGGAGACAGGGTAATTTATTCTTTCTTGTAGTTTCTAGAAATGTTTGTTTTATTTTTTAAGCCTATTGTCTCATAAGGTAAATAAAATGTAGGTGAGTTTTAAAGAGTAATATAGCACAAGCATTTTGGTGATGTTAATATATGTGATATTTAGGACACCTTAACATGCCCTGCTGGGGAACTTCATATTAGACAGAACATTTAGAAAATATGTTTCACTTTGTATTAGAAGACCAGAACACTGTAAGAAACATTACACTTGAGATGAGTAACAGAGATTTTCATATTTCTAGTTTGGTAATTTACAGTATGTGTTGTACAGTACATCCATGTTTTCATCTTAGAAAAGAAAATAATGCGCTGTTTGTACCAGTGAAGAGTCTTTTATTATTAAGATATTTGTTAGAAATGTACAGTATGGTAATTATTTAAGATGCTCCAGAAGCTTGTTTGAGAGAGGTCTGCAGTTTCCAAATCACAAGTGCGTAAAGTTTTGCCAGACTAAATAGAATTCAAAACATACTGTACAGTTTGAAGTGTTGCAGCAGAGCAGACTGTTGGTTTTGGCATGACGTGTTGCTTTCAATATACAAATCAGCTTGGCCAACAAATCCCAACATGATTCCAAGGGGAAAAAAAAGCAAAAACAGAGGCTTTTTTACAGAGGTGCCTATTAAAGGGAGTGAATCTCATGATTACTTGATAACTCATCTCATGATAACAAAGAGAATTTTGGCTTTTTTCAATGTGATTAAACATATCTTGTAAAACCAAATTCATTGCAAGAGATCCAAAGCTGAGGTAGAACTCTTTCATGGAGCTGTCAATGGAAAATTGAAAGCATTCAGAGTGACGCAGTGTTTTTTAATTTTGTGCTTCAATTAATAAACTCAATAGATCTTTCATTCTGGCCCTGTGGGGTTTCACTGGAAATTCACACACTGAAGAAATAAGGTGTGTTTAGACACAGAGTGCAATAATTGTCCAAACGTACATTTTTTGTTTTTAACACAGCCTTTAAGTGTTAGATTTCAGAATTGTTATCTTTTATGTTAACTGCTTTTTGATATTTACTGTAAATGCAATGGATTTTAAGTCATTTAATAAGGATTGCTTAGTAGAAAAGGGAATTCAAAGTTGATCTACACTATTTCCTATTTGGATATTTACAGTATGACTTAAACATCAGCAGACACAAACAGCTGCCAATACAAGCACAAATTAGTGTGATTCTCCAGTATTCTGTAATGCTGATCAGTTTGAGTAATATTTTGGAAATAGGCATCATAGGTAATGAAAACCCAATTATAAGCGATAGACTGTTATAGGTTGGCAAAATGTGATGGTACTGTCCCAGGAAATTGATAAAAACACCGGTTTAATTGACATACAGTACAGTAAATGTACTGTAACAGATTAAAGTTAGGGGTGACTCTTTCTAACACAAATTCGACTCAGAAAGCATAAGAAACAGTTATGATGAATAAAACTTTTTCAGAAGGGGAACTGACTTAAATTGTCTAAACTTTCTGGTTTAGATGTGTTTTTACATTAATTAGGAAGGTCTTTATCATTGTAAGTCTGTTTCCGATAAACAAAAATATGATATTACATGCTGTTCCAAAACATGAGTTCTGTAGTCTATGGAGACAAAAATCTTTGCTTCCTTCTTCTTATTTTGACCTCTAGCATATGTAAGACAACAAGAAACATAAGTTATGGGTGAAGAATTCATGAACTCTGTAAGGTTAAATTTACTTTTGGTAAACATATTTCAAAATCCATCATTTCTTTTGTTTGGAATGATTTAAGTTGATGTCTTCAATCTGTTTATACTGTATATTGACACTTGGGTGCTTGGCAAAATACAGCTGTTTTGCCCTGCTGTGAAAATGCCTATCCAGACCACTGTAAAAGATAATTTGTTTTCTATTGACTTATCTGCAAAAATAAATACATAATCAGTATACATATATATGTATACACATTCAGTTTTAGTAGAAACCAATTCTGTTCTTGATAGATATGCACACCGCATTCCAGTGTGTAAAATCAAGCCAAGTCTTGTTTCGGCAGCTGAGTTTGATGTCAGGGAGGGAGATATGCAAACTCTATCTCCTTGCTCCATGCATTCTGTCCCTCCAGGCTCTTGAGTCAGACTGCTGCAGAACCTTTGGCAAGACTGCCTGAGTACCTGGGGTTCTGATAAGGAGAGTTAAAGATTTCAGCATACAGATTTTACTTTAAGTATTGCAGTACGTGCAAAGCGGGCATCAGGACTATCAGAATCAACAGCATTGCTGTTCATGTTATTTTTACTAAAATGTTTATTTTATTATAACCGGGTTGCAAACCCAATAATATTGTCTATACTATACCAGAAAGCTGTTTTACACGTGAACTTCAAAGGGTTCTTAATAATAAGGGAAGAAGGGAAAGGAATACAAAATAAGACTCTAGATAAAAATGGCCTATTATAATTAAGCACTATTTTCAAAGAGACTGCTTAATGAAGTAAAGTGTTTCGCAGATTTAATAAGAATCTACATGGAAACTGAGAATATTTGACATGCCATTCCTTAAGGAAAGATTCAATTCACATCAGCTGACATTTATTGACATAAATAACATTTTTTGCGTTTTCCCTCTAGTAACTTTTAACTACTTTTAAATAGAGAGACATATTAATGGTCTACAGTACCACCAGCATCACCCATCTCTGCACTTCATGCCCCATTGACTGTGATGTCAACATGTCCAATGGGCTCACATGGAAATGGAAATGGCCATCATGCCATATCTCACGATTTGTCTTCCAGCATGCCAAATACTTTTTCATCTTTCGAAATCTAAGTAATGAGAAGCAAGTAATGTAAGCACAGTTTGAGACCCCTAGGTGTGTTGGTTAAAGAGTAAATTGCAAAGAATTGGTAAACTCCCTCATTGTCCCTTCAGGGTACAGAGGCTCGCTTACACTCATGATCGGCTTACAGAACACAAAGTTACCAAACTGCTTTGTTGCTAGTCAACATCAAGGAGAAACTCGGCTCCTGGATGGAGCTGGCAGCAGCACAGGTTTTATTAAGAGATGTAATATTACATGATGAGAGGAATAAAAAAATTGATGTTATTGATGTCCACAGCAATCTGGTCCATTTCAGCTTTTTGAGTCTCAGGCATTTGTACAGATTATATTAATGAAAATGAAACATAAAGGACTATATCTAATATTTAAACCTCATGTTTGTCTTTTAAAATGAATTTAAATGTAATGACAGAACAAGACCTCGGTAACACCTGTTGCTGTCTTCTGTAGCAAATCTCAATTTGTAAAATCTGAAAGAATCTAACTGTTATGCATTAGGAGTTTGGGCATTTTCACCTATGACATCTTCTCTGTCACCTGGTCTAGTTTTGAAGTGAGTTGAATTTATTCACACCCCCAAACAAGGAAAGATGATACTGTAACGCTTACGGCCGACAGGCACTGTGTAAGAGCCGGCTTACCAGAGCGGTGACGTCACCGCCTTTCCCTGTGATAGCAGGACTACAGCTACTGGGCTGTAGGGAGATCTCTCTTTGGCTCACCGGGCTGGGTCCCTGCTGAGTGACGCAGGAGTCCTGGGTTCGAGCCCCCAACGGTGCAGGGCTGACCTAATGCGGCAAGGGCGCCTGCCTGAACCCCCGTTGCGTTACATTGGTGTGAGAAGTAGGATGGGATAGCCCTTCGCCAGGGACGGCGATTTAAGCGGGGGAGAGTGTAACGCTTACGGCCGACAGACACTGTGTAAGAGCCGGCTTACCAGAGCGGTGACATCACCGCCCTTCCCTGTGATAGCAGGACTGCAGCTACTGGGCTGTAGGGAGATCTCTCTTTAGCTCACCGGGCTGGGTCCCTGCTGAGTGACGCGGGAGTCCCGGGATCGAGCCCCCGACGGTGGGGGGCCGACCTAATGCGGCAAGGGCGCCCGCCTGAACCCCCGTTGCGTTACATTGGTGTCAGAGCGGGGTGGGATAGCTACTGGCTCACCGGGCTGGGTCCCTGCTGAGTGACGCGGGAGTCCCGGGTTCGAGCCCCCGACGATGCGGGGCCGACCTAATGTGGCAAGGGCGCCCGCCTGAACCCCTGTTGCGTTACAATACTAATGTTTCATGTGTGCATTTTGTTCGCTTAAAAAAGAAAACGGGGTTAGGTTTAAACACAGTACAGTGCAATAAATAAATCAACATTTTGCAAAGCCACTGCCAAAGAGAAAGACAAATTAAGTGTTTAAATCTTTATCTAGCTGTTGTTCCAGGTTGCAGTGCATAGATGTACTTCTTTCATAGTTTAGATAAATCCTAGTTTGGATACTTCTGAGTATCTGAGGCAGGTATCAGCCTCTGCTAGAATTTTTCACACAGTAAAAATCGGATAAATTATTGCTTTTTGGCATAATGTGTGACTAGATTATCTTTGCCTGATTTTCTACAATCACATTGTAAGAGATCCTGAATGTTCAGAAGTATTCTGATTACAAATAAAATTCAGTCCTTCAAATGTGAAGTGCAGTTGCTTGGACTGAACGCAGGTTAATGCAGAAATGTAATGTTGGAGGAAGTAAATAAAATTTTGAATTTTCCTGTGGCTGAAAGTTTGATGATAAGAATGCTGAACAAGTACAACTACTGTATAATACAGGATTTGTTTTTATTCTGTATGTACTGTATATTTGAAGTTCCATTTTAAATAAGTAACAACTGTAACAACACGTTGTCGAAATAGCAGTGCCAAAAACTTCAGTAAACAGACCTAGCATTCTTTTTTTTAATTTAAAAATAGATAGAAATGTGAAGCTTCTTTATAAAAAAAATGCTACACATTATAATCAATTAATGCATAAAACTGACGTGAAACTTATATTTGTATTTTCCTATTTATCGCCAATTAAATTATATTCTATGTTCTATATTCAAGACCTAGTTGTAACGTCCTGGTTCACTTACCAGAATCGCAGGGACTCTTCTGAATGAGGATTACGGGAGGGGTTTGGTTTAGCTCAGCTCTTCTGTTCTCGGCTCTCAGTCGGCAGATGCTGGGATATGTCCTTCCATCGCTGCCGCAGACCGGTTCGGTGGCAGCGCAGACGCATGTACCTCGGTGCCTGCGCTTCTCTGGTGGGTAGACGCACACCATCCCCTCGCCGCAGGTCCCCAAACCGCGTCCGCCACAGAGGTCTCCTTCTCCCGCTGCGCAGATGTCGCAGCACCCGCAGTCGTCTTTCACCTCCCCGTAGAAGCACGAATCCGGGAGTGGGGGGCAGCGGGAAATATCACATATCTCCGGGCAAAGCGTTTGCCTTTTCTTTAATAAACGTGCATGAACCACAGATGTTAAAAGGATAAGGGCCAACAGCTTGATCGTCATGTTGAGAGGTGTCTGAGAACAGTTTTTGTCTGAATCGCAAAAAGTAACGTCGTTTGAATATATGTCATCAAAATAAAATATCGACTGACTTATTGTTTTGGGTGGAAAGAGTCCTCAGTTCTTAGACTTAAATTTATGTAATCCATTCTGAGCAGCAAGTTAAACAGAATATATTTCACAGCGGCACAAACCTTTCCAGTTAAAAGGTTACAAGTCTAAAATAAAGTGGAAAAAGGTTTATTTGGATGAAACAATAAAAAAAGTTTCACTTCAAGCCGACAAACCTAATGATTAGTTTGCGATGTGGAGTACCATAATCACAGTTTTTCTAACATGTCTTTCTGAATTCTGTTTTCGTCTGCTTTGACTTTGAGACTCTCTTCAAAGCCCTTAAAACGACCTCGGCAAGGTCTCTCGGAATGCAGGAATTAAACTTGCTTTCCAAGTTCTTTACGTATGTGTGCTAGTGTGTGGGAGGATGTCTAGAAACCGTATTACGACCTGTCCACGAATAGGGGAGATAACGCTTCATTGTTAATTGCACCCTCATTTTGGAGCTGGTACATTTACATATCGTTAATAACAGAACGCTTTAAAATTAAAGTACGTAATTTCTGAGAAATGTACTGACTCGTGGTCATTTAAAAAAAAAAAACTAAAATAGTACTACAGACGTTTTTTTTCCCAAAAGAAGGTACTGTACATTAACGACAGTAGGAAGACATACCATATAAGAGCAACACATAACACATACATTTTTAGATGCATGTACAGTATATAAATGCTAGAAGCAAAAGGAGAAAAAATTTAAATCTAGGCTACTGTGTTATCAGGAAACAATGAAATTATAGGAATAATTCATGGTTGGGGAGATGACAGGGTCAAATATAAAATTAATGGGTACACCTTTTTGCAAAGACAGGCAGGATAGCTAACTTACAGAGTGCAGAATTGAAATAGGAGGGTACAGGCAGTTCAGTATGTCTATGGGTTAAACCTGAAAAGTAATGCTAAGGCCCTGACAATGTAATATCGACTGCCTAATGTACAAATAGGGACAACTATATTACTTTATGATGTGATCAGGAAAGTGTGTACAGTAATAATGATATTCTGATATCAGATATCCAGATATTGATATTGATAGATTCAGGTTCAGACATTGTAATGAGGGTTGCTGAAGCTAAAACTGTTGTGGTTAATGGTTGATTCTTAACTAAGGTTGTTAAACGTACCAACTAGAGAAGATATTGACTAAATCATTTTAGATAAGAAGGATATACTGTACTGTAATTAAGGGAATAATGTAATAGAACCACTGGGATAATGCAAGCTCAATACAAATGCCTTTTGGTCTGTGTTTTAAATTTCTAACACAAGTTTAAATTGAGGGTTTATTAAATATGTTCTATTGTTTTAAGTTGTAACTTTAGCAGTCTTCTTAAACAGTGTACACTTTTCAGGTACTTTTTGTATTTAAAAACTATTCTTAATTTTTATATGCTTTTATCTGACACCTCTGTTTTCCCCTCCTTGTTGAAGCAGCTCCCTTCAAGCCTTGATCTCCTTAAACAATGAGTTCTCATCATCCTTGCCTGGTAACATACCGTAGTTTTGCTGTGCTGTGTTTTTTAACATTGACAAAGTGGTTGTGAATCTGTATATCTCTGAGTCACTTCTGATTCAGCCCAGTGTAAAAATAATAAGACATAAAGAGCTGCCAATAGAATTTGCCAATGTAAGAGCTGAAGAATCCAATGAATGAGAAAGTTTTTACTGTTGATTGTGGAAAAAGTCAACATTTAGGCTTAGATGAAGAAAAAAAAATTGATCTTTTTTATAAACATGTGCACACATGCCAGGTCAAAACTACCTTTTTCTCTGAAGCAGTGAGGCAGTTATACAGTATATTGCCAAATACATTGCTGAAGGTAAAATACTCTGCAAATCTGTCAAATTCAAGAATTTCAACATGATTAACCCACTGAGACAGGGTCCTGAATGTGAGGGATTAAGGCGTAACTGAGTTGCTTAATTAGATTAATATAACCATTTTCTTCAAATGTCTATCTGTTTATATACAGAGACAGAAAAACTGCTGGATTTTTGTCCTGAATGAAGACGAAAAGGGGGAAATAAAAGGAGACTCCTTGTTGGGCTATATCTGTAGACAAAATACTAGGCCATTGTGAAAATGTCTTCTTATGTACTAAATCTCTAGGTATCTGGTCACTTTACGCATTTGTTGCTGAAGCTGGGATTTCATTGTCTATTTTTTAACAAAGAACTAATGCAATGTTCATATATAAATAACTTAATTTGTCTAATAGCTTTTACAGTATATCTGACATTATCCAACCAACTGCCAAAAATCTTAATCTTTTCTTTTAATGGGGAGAAGTGCTACAGTATATAGATATTGCAATATCTTCATATTTTTCATTCCATGAATATTTCACAACCCATGATGACCCTTTTATTCCTCTGCATGTATCGCACGTACAGTACCTTGTTTACTCACAGTACTACTGTCAAACCTAATTGCCTCATTTTATCTTTTAAGAAGACTTACAAGAATGGATCGTGGTTTTGCCTTCCAATACAGAAATATACACTGAAGCTCAAGGCCAGAATCAATCATGACCGTAGAGCTGTGAGGCAGTGGAACAGACTTCCACACTGCTGTACTGCCTCACTGTGTGATATTGAACCAACGATTTCAACGTAGTTTGATTGTTCTTCTGTAGCTGAGACTATGAATATTGCATAAGAGCTGCAGAATAAATTCGATAAATATAAGATAAATTAAAGTTTCAGTTTCAAGCAAACTCCTTGTGTGATGGGCATGTTAACTCTCATGTGTGACATCGCTTTACATTTTAGTAGTGTACAGTTTGGCCAACTTTTTTTTGTGGATCCGGGAGCACTGTATCGAACTTTTTACAAAGAAGCTGTCTTCTTTACACCCGGTCTCTGGAATGTGCTGCTGAAAATCTCATTTGCCACGTTTGTTGTGTATATCACTCTGGTGCAATACTCTGTACTGGAGTTCCTAGATTATTGGATACAGCGAACGTGTCACAGACATTGAAAACGTGATTCCTTTGAGCTGTTACATATTGAGATGTTCCCAAGTCAAGAAGATCTTTTCACAGCCAGGTCTCTCCAATCTCGTCTTTATTGGAAAGCTAACACAGTCATTCATATACAGGACAGTGTTTTCATTTGGTGTAACATGTTTAATATAAATCGTATTTTTATGAAGAGGATTTGATTTATTTGTGAAATATCCAGGTGTTTCACCAGTGCATATTGTTAGTGGTATTGGCATGAGATGATATGAAGACAAATGTGATGTAATTGAGACAAATTGTGAAGGGCTATTGAATATAATAAAACCATGAATACAGTATGTTTTCTTTAACCCTCTGATATTAATAGGGACATTAGGTATAGCAATTCCTCTACAGCAGCTGTGCCTGGTCCTTTTGTACATTGGTTATCATTCCTAAAACTCTGGACAGGAGGGTTTTTATCAAGTCTTATACAGTACCTATGAACTGGTTCAAGTAGGTAGCTGTGTCAGGATGCGAAGGCTGCAAAGGAATGGGTTAAGTTTTATTCCATGCTGAAAAGAAAAAGAGACCGAAACATTTTTAAATGACAGCTGAAGAAGGCTCCGCAGCCAAAACGTTATGTCTCTTTTCTTTTATGCATGGAATAAACCTTTACCTGTTTCTTTGTACCTATGAACTAGGCCTGTATTTTCAAATACTGTAGCACTTTAAAAAGTTCAAAAGCAATCAAGACCTTCAAATTATTTAGACAGTCTAAAAAATCTAGTTGTATTGTGTCAAGGCATTGGTGCTAAAAGAAAGGATACAAACTCTGAGTTAGTTTTACAATACATTATTTATAGAGTTTGGTAGAATGCAGTGCTATAACAAATTCCAATACCTCTTACACACATGTTATGTCATTTGCACATCACATATCCCTGTAAAGCATTATGTGTGTGATTATAACATCTTATGTAGCAGTTATATTGGGGTTATGGAGCCATTATGTAAGGATTACCGATTTTTCTTGTGTATTCTCCCCAACTGCTGACGAGGCACAGGCATAATTACATAGATACAGTTATTGTCTGGTGTTTCCTGCTTTGTTGCTTATTCTTACATGGGCAGCATTTACAAATCTCTAAACACACCTACATGTGATGCACATAAGCAGTATCCTGTTAGCTGTGTGTAATAATTCATGACAAAAAGCTGCTACATTTATTTTTCGGAATGTCCAGTGAAACACAAACCACAGGATAAAAGTGGAAACTATGTGGAAGAGGAGGTATTCTTTACCCACAGGGTTGTGGGAGTGTGGAACAAACTGTCCAGGTCTGTTGTTAAAGCTGATACATTTTTTTTTTCATGCAACATTTTTAATGACATGTTTGAATCAATCACTGTAGCTATGAACTGCCAAATAGGCTAGTTGGACTGAATGGACTGCTCTTGTTTGTAACTGTCCTTATGTTCCTATTTCTTTCTGTTCTCAAGCTCAGGAACCACTCTGTATGGAATTGTGTTACAGGTTTTTTTGATTAATATTAGAAGAGACCTAGTATGTTGTCTCATGTGCGAATCAATCTTAATATATAATATTTATTTTATCATGGATCAAAGATACAGTACAGTATAAAAGCAAACAAAAAATCTAACACCTAAAATAATGTAGACAAATTGGCCTGTATATTTGTCACTAAATAAAATGACAGTTTAAAGCAACAATATTTGCCAGAGAACAGGATAATAGATATGCCTTTTTTGGATGTATACTGTAGATCTGCTTATTGTGTTCTGGTATTATGATTGTGTTCATTTCGATTGATCCCAAGCTAGTAGATACAAATGAAAGTTATACATTAGTTCAGTGTTAGAGACATGAAATATAAAGATACTGAACATTGAGCCAGCAAACATATTTGCTCAGTAGGCTTCTTTTTGCATCTGTGGTCTGGTAGAGCATTATAAACACTGTATAAAGCTATAGAAAACAAAAAATAAAGGACACAACAATTTAAGAACATTCTATGAAGTGAATTTAATGAATGATATATTTAAGTTACCTTAAGAAAGATCACCAATGAGACAAACCAATTTCTATATATACAGTGCCTTGCGAAAGTATTCGGCCCCCTTGAACTTTTCAACCTTTTGCCACATTTCAGGCTTCAAACATAAAGATATAATTTTTTTATTTTATGTGAAGAATCACCAACAAGTGGGACACAATTGTGAAGTGGAACGAAATCTATTGGATTTTTGAAACTTTTTTAACTAATAAAAAAATGAAAAGTGGGGTGTGCAAAATTATTCGGCCCCCTTGCGTTAATACTTTGTAGAGCCACCTTTTGCTGCGATTACAGCTGCAAGTCGCTTGGGGTATGTCTCTATCAGTTTTGCACATCGAGAGACTGAAATTCTTGCCCATTCTTCCTTGCAAAACAGCTCGAGCTCAGTGAGGTTGGATGGAGAGCGTTTGTGAACAGCAGTTTTCAGCTCTTTCCACAGATTCTCGATTGGATTCAGGTCTGGACTTTGACTTGGCCATTCAAACACCTGGATACGTTTATTTGTGAACCATTCCTTTGTAGATTTTGCTGTATGTTTGGGATCATTGTCTTGTTGGAAGATAAATCTCCGTCCCAGTTTCAGGTCTTTTGCAGACTCCAACAGGTTTTCATCCAGAATGGTCCTGTATTTGGCTGCATCCATCTTCCCCTCAATTTTAACCATCTTCCCTGTCCCTGCTGAAGAAAAGCAGGCCCAAACCATGATGCTGCCACCACCATGTTTGACAGTGGGGATGGTGTGTTGAGGGTGATGAGCTGTGTTGCTTTTACGCCAAACATATCGTTTTGCATTGTGGCCAAAAAGTTCGATTTTGGTTTCATCTGACCAGAGCACCTTCTTCCACATGTTTGGCGTGTCTCCCAGGTGGCTTGTGGCAAACTTTAGACGAGACTTTTTATGGATATCTTTGAGAAATGGCTTTCTTCTTGCCACTCTTCCATAAAGGCCAGATTTGTGCAGTGCAAGACTGATTGTTGTCCTATGGACAGACTCTCCCACCTCAGCTGTAGTTCTCTGCAGTTCATCCAGAGTGATCATGGGCCTCTTGGCTGCATCTCTGATCAGTCTTCTCCTTGTCTGAGCTGAAAGTTTAGAGGGACGGCCAGGTCTTGGTAGATTTGCAGTGGTCTGATACTCCTTCCATTTCAAGATGATCGCTTGCACAGTGCTCCTTGGGATGTTTGAAGCTTGGGAAATCTTTTTGTATCCAAATCCGGCTTTAAACTTCTCCACAACAGTATTACGGACCTGCCTGGTGTGTTCCTTGGTCTTCATGATGCTCTCTGCGCTTTCAACAGAACCTTGAGACTATCACAGAGCAGGTGCATTTATACAGGGACTTGATTACACACAGGTGGATTCTATTTATCACCATCAGTCATTTAGGACAACGTTGGATCATTCAGAGATCCTCGCTGAACTTCTGGAGTGAGTTTGCTGCACTGAAAGTTAAGGGGCCGAATAATTTTGCACGCCCCACTTTTCATTTTTTTATTAGTTAAAAAAGTTTCAAAAATCCAATAGATTTCGTTCCACTTCACAATTGTGTCCCACTTGTTGGTGATTCTACACATAAAATAAAAAATTTATATCTTTATGTTTGAAGCCTGAAATGTGGCAAAAGGTTGAAAAGTTCAAGGGGGCCGAATACTTTCGCAAGGCACTGTATATAGATTGGTTGCTAGTAGGTGATTTCTGCAGCCTTCTTCCAGGTACTGTATTTCTTTAATGAACTCAAGATACTGTATTTGTTTCAAGAACATGGCTATATACGTAGCTTGTTCCAGACTCCAACATCCTTTAATGATCTTGGTCTTAAGTGTACTTTTGTTTCCAGTTGCGACCTCTTAGTTGTATTTCACTCTTGATCCTGAAGATGTTTATGGGATTGACTTTGCCAATACAGTTTTTTATCCTTGATTCAAGCCTCCTTTCCTGTGAGATCTGGTGCAGTACTTGGTCTCTTTTCTGTAATATACTCCTTCCATTTTGTTTTCTACAAACTGCAATATTGTGTTTGAAATTATATTAATGTCTTTGCCAGTGGAGGAAATAAAAAAAGAAATAAAAATTACAGTCAGCATGACTGGAGGTATCTTTTCGGCCAGGTGTCATCACTTGTTTTTTATCATGAATTGATCATGCTCTGAGGAAAGATATGCAGGTCATACCGATGTTAATGTGTGCAGAGATCAATGCCGTCTGCCTGATTTTCTTTAATGAGCAAAAAGAAGCATCTTCTGAAATTTGTTTGTGTGATTCCATTAATTACATTTGGTGTTATTTAAAGTGAAGCAACTACAGTCATCTGAAAAAAACACTAAAAGAATATTAAATATTAAACATGCCTTGTGTGTTTAAGATGAATAATATCCAATCAATTATGAAGGTCAATTTTGTTGGGCTGTTCGGACAACTTGAAATCTGCCTCTATAATATACTACATTGTAATTTTACTAGTATTGTAATCAGTAAAAAAACGTTGTTGTATTTGGAGAACGTACATGCTGAGTGGATTAATGAGTAAAGGTAGCTTAATGTCTTATATTAATGGGATGGCCATGAAGCACTTTTCTAAAACTATTCACTGCTTGCTCTGACCAAATAAGAATTTTGCTACACAATTGTATTGTTGTTGTTGTTGTGTTTTTTTTCTTTGTACTACTTATGTCCGAGAGCTAGCTAAATAGCATTTCGTTATACCATATACCATGTATATGAGTGTAATGACAATAAACTTGAACTTGAACTTGAACTTGAACCTTTTATTTCATAGTGTATCTGCCATGTTTGATTGCCGTCAGAACTTTCAAGACCTCCACTTCACTGCAAATTACAGTATGTGCAAACGACATACAGGCCTGGAAGGCAAATACAGTCATACTGGAAAGAAACATTTATCGAATAATCTTCTTATGCACAAAAAATGTTCACATGCATATAGAAAGATTGATAATAATCAGGCCACTTGTATAAAAATTGTTACACTTCCTTGTTATTCCTGATATAAAATGGATATGATTTGTCTGTTCAGTCATGTTTGTCAGTCCTTTGTTTATTATGGTGAATTTGTTTCTCTTACATCTTGTGATAAAAAGCAAAACAGGTTTTCTTATTAATTTGACTTAATATACAGTGTGAAAAACTAAGCATCACATGTAAGATAATGTAGCCACATTTTTAGTCAGAGTCTAATAGCCAACAGTAGTATGAAATAAGAAATACAAATATTATTGAATGTTGTAAAAAGAATTTATACTTATAAGTAAATAATTAAGTTACATTTCTTAAAAGTAATTTTTATGCATTTTTATATTGTTTTAAGCAGTGTTTTACTAGAAAAATCATCAGAATCATTTCATGACTTGCTAATGAGTACCTTGATGGTGCATCCTTAATTGTAAAATAGTTTGAAAACTTTTACAATTACAATTGTCATTAGGAACCCCACACTACCTGTTCTTTTGAAGATGAAGTTACATCTGAAAATCTTTGCACATGTTCAATTAGCTGTGCGTTTACAAAACCACACGGACACTTAAAAATCTTCCAAATACTGTATGAGAAAACACAATTTTCTAAACTTGGGAAGTTACTCTTTTCCAGAATACGGCCGAGATGCTAGGTTACAGGTCTTTTTTTTACAAATAATCACGAAGCGATGTCAGGAGCTTGTCAGAACAAGCGAGTATTGAGAAGGACCTGGAGGCGGTCAGGGCCTCCACAGTTCTGAGCTCTGTAGGCAAGTCATTCCCCCAGAGTGGAGCACGGTAAGGAAAGGCAGAGACTTTAGAAGAGGAGGAAAAAAAAGTTGTGTGTTCATCCAGCATGGGAGGAACATAGGAAGCAGGTGGGTGCAAAGGGAAAAAAAGGAGGGATTGGAGGTAGGAAAAAACAGAGCCATAGAGAGAGTGAACGGCAAGGATAAGAGTTTTGAATCTGCGTTTCATGAAGGCAGCCTCTCGTAAACTTGAGCGTAGGTGGCGTCTTTCCGGCCTAAATGTACATTATCAGGCCTGGAGAGATTACTTATCTGATTATAAGGTTACTATAGAGTCTGCTAGATCCACCTACTTCTCTCACATCATTGAAAATCACCAAAACAATCCCAGACATCTTTTCTCCACCATCAACAGACTGCTCAAGCCAAACTGCCCCACCACATTACCTGCCTCATCACAACTTTGCAACACATTCTTAGATTTCTTTAGTTCTAAGATTGACAACATCCGGCATCACATTCTCTCCACTACGGATATAATTTCCACACCTCCTCCCTCCTCATCCAACTTCTCTGGTTCCCGTCTCTCCAGCTTCTCTCTTCTTGACTCAGCATCCCTAAACAAACTAGTTACGCGCATGAAACCCACCACATCTATTTTAGATCCCATTCCCACCACTTTATTCCAGTCCTGTTTCTCTTCTCTCTGTCCCATTGTCCTCAATATAATACATGAATCCTTGAGCACCGGCATTGTACCAACGGTCCTCAAAACTGCTGCTATAACCCCAGTGCCAAAGAAGCCTAACATGGCTCTCGACAATCTTAACAACTTTCGCCCCATCTCCAACTTACCCTTTCTCTCTAAAATTCTAGAACGTGCTGTCACACTTCAGTTACATAACCACCTCATGACAAACAACCTTTTCGAACCCCTCCAATCTGGCTTCCGTCAACTTCACAGCACAGAAACCGCCCTAGTCAAAGTCACCAACGATCTCCTAATAGCTTCTGATTCTGGTTCTCTTTCCATACTCATCCTTCTTGATCTCAGTGCTGCCTTTGACACTGTTGACCATAACATCTTGCTTTCTCGTCTCGAGACTGTGTTTGGAGTCTCTGACACTGCCCTCAAATGGTTTAAGTCTTACCTCACTGATCGCTGTCACTTTGTCTCTCTCAATGGGTACAGGTCTGAAATTGGTCTTGTCAAGTCTGGTGTCCCTCAGGGCTCAATACTGGGCCCCTTGCTCTTCAGCATTTAAATGTTCCCACTTGGTCAGCTTTTAAGATCACATGGCCTCAGCTTTCATTTTTACGCTGACGATACTCAAATATACATCCATACCAAACCCGACACTGATGTGGCTGTCTCTATTCTATCTAATTGCATCTCTGACATAAAAATTTGGATGACTCAAAACTTCCTTCATCTTAACTGTGACAAGACTGAAGTCATGCTTATTGGTACCCCCCATCAACTTCGCAAAGCCAGTCCTGTAACCCTGTCTGTAGATGGCTCTGTACTTGAGCTCCAATCAAAATTGAAAAACCTTGGGGTTATATTCGATTCTGGCTTAACATTCGACCCACATGTACAGCATACTGTCAAAACATCTTTTTTTCACCTTAGAAATATCGCAAGACTACGCCCTATGCTATCATTAACTGTGGCTGAAAAGCTGATCAACATATTTGTATTCTCTCGAATTGACTACTGCAATGCTCTGCTCCCTGGGGTATCTAAATCTACTCTGAACAAGCTGCAGTATGTCCAAAATTCAGCAGCCAGAATCCTGACCAGATCTAGTGCAAGTGTTCACATTACTCCTATCCTGGAGTCCTTGCACTGGCTTCCGGTCAAATTCCGCGTAGACTTTAAAATCCTCATGCTCACCTACAAGGCTTTACATGGCTTGGCACCTCAATACCTGTCTGAACTTTTATTGCCCTACTCCCCACCTCGCAACCTCCGCTCTTCAAATTCTGCCCTCCTTACTGTCCCCCAAGCCCGTCTACATTGTATGGGCGACAGGGCCTTCTCCTGCTATGCCCCCAAGCTCTGGAACTCCTTGCCCAAGGATATTAGAGAGTCACCTTCTCTAAACTCCTTCAAATCCAGACTCAAAACCCTCCTTTTCAGAAAAGCCTTTACTTAACTGGTTCCATTCTTCACCCCTCTGCTCTTCTTAATACCATCTTCCACGGTCTCCTCTATTGTTATTGTTGTATTGCTGTAATTATAATTGTGTCCTGTCTTGTGAAATTTTTCTTATTTATTGTTGTAGTCTTCTTATTTATTGTTATTGTCATCCTGTAAAGCGCTTTGAGAAGCCACCTTTAAAGGCGCTATATAAAATAAAGTTTATTATTATTATTATTATTATTCAAGTTGCAATAGGTAGCCAGCGAAGATAGCAGTGTAGTGTGCTCACATGAGAGAAATGGGGAAACGAGAAGACAAAGGCAACCTCCAGAGTTTTGGGTGAGCTGGAGTAGTTGAAAAGCAGAAGTAGGGAGGCTGGCTAAAAAAAGAGGTGTACTAGTCTAGGAAACAAGGGTTAGGCTTAGGACTCAAAAAGCAACTTTGAAAAATACTGTAGATGTTCAGCTGTTTTGCTGCAAAGCAACAAAAAGCAGCAACAGCATGCCAGAGAAGAGATGTGTGGAGAGTTGGAGAAAGAGTGGCAAAGGTTGACGTTGAGATTTCCAGCAGTGGCTGGGAGGTTATCTGGAAAGAAGATATGTGGAGATCGATGTAAGAAGAGCAGTAGTTTGTTAGAGGATCAGTAGAATGAAGTAATGTTTAGGGGTCTGGACATGTAGCTGGTAATTTGTGGGATAGAAACCCATGTCAGATACTTCTGTTGTACCTTTGTGCAATGCTCTTCATCCAAATTGTTCCAATGAAATAACGAGCTATATAAATGTGTGCACATGAAAGAGACTTTGGATAAAACAACCACCAAATGGATTATTAATTAAGAAAATTTTATCCAGTTTCATGAACTGATCTGTAGCTTTATTGACTCCGTATGCATTTGGAGGCTAGCCACTTGTCATACAGTACATTCAGCAGGATGCTTATATAAAGACTAAGCAATGAACAGGACCTTGGTGGATGCCTGTCTTAAGACATAACCTTAAGAAAAAGACTAAATATTGTTTACGATCAAACATTGTTTCTATTCTTGAAGATTCAAACCACCCATGACCTCCTCATGGAACAGATAACCTTGAGCATTGAAACTGGAGTCTTCATTTCTCAGCCTACATCATGGATATAAAACACACTACATATATACTGTATGACTCACATTTCTATTGAAAATCTCTAACAGTATGTTGTTCTCCCTACATTTATTCACTTAAAGCATGTACTGTATCCAATACAATGGTCTTATCTATCTCATTTAACATGCTTTAACAAGTACAATATTTTTATTTGTCTAAGCTTCAGCTTAATATCAGAACACATCCTCATTACGAAGAAAGAACTCCTTTTCTCCCTAATACTCTTTCTAGGGTAAAAAGTACCAAGGGAAACGAAGGTGGAAACAGACGTCTCAACAAAGATAACGGAAACATAGACGTCTCAACATAGATAACGGTCATTACATTTTTCAGTGGTAGTCAGGCCTAGTTTTTATTTAGATTGCTTTATGATTTCTATTGCTACTTCTCAAAACCCATATTAGATTGGGTTTATTAAGCTTATTACAATGACTCACTTCAAGTAAAACTCTGCCTTGTTGTATCTATGCTTATATAATGCATTTATTAATTGTTAACAATATCTATATAAATTAAAGCAGTTTGCACTGAACAGCCAAAAATCTCACGACTTTAGGTTTCAATCTCAAGGCAGCTTATTAAGGAATTCAATGCTGTGTTTTTCTCTGAAGGTGAATTTTTATGCAGTTTAAAGTGTTTCAGGGAGTTTGTTTTTAATTGGAGCTTAAAGAATTCCATGGATTCCTTACGATCTATACCATTACCTTTTGAAACAGCACTGTGGGATCAATGTGTTTAACTTTGCTTAAAATACCACAGTAGCAGGTCCGCTTTTGATTCTGTTCTTCAGCTGTCTCAGTTTTAAGTGTGATATTGTGTGTGCCCCATGGATTCGACCTTTAGACAGCCATAGCTTTAAGTGGAATGCTCAGTTCTGTCAAGTTGGACAAAAATAAGATCACGTATGCTGTGCATTTGATGTGTTTATTAAAGATACAAAATACCTAATGCAAAATGACAAATTCTTATGCTTATATGAAACAATGCTAAAGAAACCCAATGTGATCTGAAGATTTTTGATGAAACTCTGTTGGCTGTTGAAAAGGGAGACATGAAAAGCCTGAATCTTGAAAAGGCTTCATTGTTGCTAAAGAACAGATCAAGCAACTTTAATAGGAAACTGTCATAATGTCCTTCAAATTCAGTTTGCAGCTATGTTTTTTTCACAATAGTTTTAAGCCTTTAAGCACAGCGACAAACCAGGAAAGCTTATGACTTTCACGTACTGTACGTTTTATTATTGTGATGTATATTGTGTGCTCTATATACTGCTTACTTCATTTTTCTTCATATAGTTTAACTGAAAACATATTTCAAATAACTGCAGGGTGATTGTATGACATACATTGAATTTATGCTTTTTTATTTTAAATCCTGTTTAATTAGAAATAATGAATTTTGTGAAAGAGATTTTTCTCTGCATGAAGAATAGTGTGTGAAATTTTGGTCATCATGTGATAGAAAAGACATTGCTGCTCTGGATTGAGTCCCAGATGCATTCTGGGGCTTAAGGGAATGTCCTGACAGGCTGCAGGAAATGAACTTTTTTCATTTGAAACAGAGGAGATTGTGAGGGGAACTGATACTCAAGGGCTTTGAAAAAGTCAACAAAATGGACTTCTTCAGCAAGAACAGTGAAGCATGAGCCACAGGTCATAGCTTCCCAGCCAAGTTTTTGAAGCTGATACCCTTGCTTCTTTCAAAAACAGCTGAATGAGATCCTCAGATCAATTACCTACTACTGTAACTACCAGACAGGCTAGATGGGCTGAAGGGCTATTTCTTGTTTCTAACTATTCTTACACTATGTTCTTAATAGGTTGGGAATTCAGAATGTGAAAACAGGAAAACATACTGTATGACAAAATAATTTTTGCATTTGCAAACATTTGCATTTGCATTACCTATGATCTAAGTAAATTTGATTCATAGAGTCATGGTTTCTTACTGCCTTAATGTTTTCTTCATATTTCCACATTGAGATGTTCCAAAACATTGGGCAGTATAGACTGAATGGCTGTGCAAATCCAGTAAGATGTGGCCTGCTTAGATGTCAGTGCTGCTTTAATATTTCACTCTCTAATATAATTTGAAGCTTTGGCTTTGAACTCTTTGCACAACAAGACAAGGACAAACTAGATAAAGCTAATAAGATTTTGGAGTCTCTGATAAATAAATTACAGCCCTAATGAAATCAAGGTGACTTTTAACTCAGTCTGATTAACATGAAAGCCCTAATTTATTAGTTTAGTCATTGTTGATCTTTTAATGTGCTACCTCAATGCATTAATTAAATCATGCATTTTTGAAGAAATTAATATTAAGTAGGCTTGGCTCAAACAGTTTGAAGCCTTTCTTTCAGGTACATTATGTATGTACAGTATTTATGTTATAAATATAGTAAAATAAGGACTGTTGCCTATGGCAAAACATACAGGTTTTGTATTTTCAAGAAAATCCGATTAAAAATCTACTCTTATCAGTTTTTTCATGTCTTGTATTGAATAACCTCATAACATCAAATACCTTTTCCGTTTTTGACTCAATATACTGTAAATCATAGCATTGAAGATAAAAAGAGGACTGTGACTTTTTCATATACTGTAGAACTCTAAACCCTGGTACCATGTGATTTGCTTGATCATCTACCACTCTCTCCTAAAAAGAACACCAGAAAACCTTGTTATGTTTTCTTTGGCATTTTCTTAAAAGGAGCTAAATGCAAATAAAGCATCATTAGATGCTGTCAGCAATTGTTTTTCAGATGCAGGCTACAGAAGTACTGTAAACATTGCTGTGGAATTGAAAACCAAAACATCACCCATCTTACTGAGTGCCAGTGTGTTCATTTGATCTGTGCCTAAGCCATTTTTACAGTGTCCTTTTTTCAAGTTATGCCTTTCCCCAAAAAAGCATCGGTTTTTATGATTTAGGCACATCGGCAAACTATTGAAACTAGTGATCATTCTTTTCTGTTAAATTATTTTTTCCAGTTCATCTTTGATGTTTTCATGAATGTTCAATCTATAGTCTTAGTGTAAAAACAATGAGAGCTTTTGATTTAGCTAAAATGCATTCAGAAGCACTTAGCTAAAACGCAGTCAGAACTATCATACACTAAGACTATTATATTGTGCTTTGGGGGACAACCAGAAGAAAGCCTAATATTAAAGCCCCACATCTTCAGTAGTTGAGAGCAGTCATTTATTAAGTGTAATGCCTTGTTGGTTGCTTATGTGGTTTTCAATGAATCAATTCCATATTAGTCACATCCTTTCTAAGATCTCTACATCTGTCTGGTTGTTGTACACAGCAAAATAGGACATATTGCTCTGTGCATTTTGAATAGCATATTACAGTGTAGCAGAGAAGAGAAATACACTGCCTTTGCGCATCAGCATCTTTGAATTACTAAGCTTTGGTATGCAAGACAGGTTTGTGTGGTGCTCGTGCACATGCATTATCCCTGCTTGAAATTAAAGAAAAACCATCTGCACAAGGGAACTAGTTGTAATGTTATAGACTGTTCAGGGGTGTGTATAGACTGCTCAGAACTGCATTTTGTTATGCTTGCCCTCGCTATTCTCCAGAAGGGCATGTCTTATTTTCAGTGGCTGGTGGCCATGCCTGAACTCTGCCCTGATCGCCGTGGAAACGGCTGATGCAGAGCACCTGGGGTTAATGTGAGCTCTTACGTTAGCAGGTGCCCTGAGGGTATATATACCCTGTTCAGTCTCTCCTTGGAAATCCGACATTGGTAACATCTCTTTAGTTCTGAGCCACTGCCCAGTGTCCCAGCAGAGCCCTTCTTGTTCTAGCCCTGGTTCTAGTCCCCTCTGCCTGGGGCTGTGCTGTGGTCAAGAGGGGGCTAGAGGTCAGTTCGGAAGTGGATACCTGACCTCAGCAGATGTTTCTATCTGTCCGGTTCTGACGGCACCTGGGAGACCGGTTCCATCCTCTTTCAGGCACCACACCAAAGGACTGCCTTCCGGGAGACCGTGTTGACAGTGCACGCCTGGGCTGGTCTTTGAAGGAGACCTCCCCCCCCCCCGCCAAGGACATGTGTCTTCAATCTTGAATCAGCCCCCTCCGGTCAGACTGGCTCTGTTCTGAGTTTCCTGCCCAGCCCGGAAGGTCGGACCCCTCCACTCTGTGATGAGTTCTGGACAAAGCACAGCCCTGGACTTTGGTAGCTAATCCCCATCCTCAGCTTTCCCTGCACTACCCCTCCCTGTGTTTCAGCCTGTCAGTCCACCTGACTGCACCTCGGGTGATTCTAGTGGGCTATCATCCTCTACTGGGCCACAGGAGCCTGGCCCCAGGAATCCATTCCAAGACTGAAGGGAGTGGCATGCTTGTGGCCCTTGCTCTTAGCCTTTGGTCGGCAGACTTTTTGCTTTAGGCTGGTGCTGTGCTGTGCCAGCCTCTCCTCTCCCCAAGGTACGCTGTAACAAACAATATATTCACAAAGTTGCTTTTTCATGGTTTTTGGTTCAAATCTAATTTTCATTTCAGATGTCACTGAGGCACAGCAGTGACAGGTTGTTATGTGTGTAGAATTTCGTAGCTTTAAAGTCAAAGGGCACCCAGGAGCTTTGTCAGGAGCTATACCACACTGAAGCCTTGTCAGAAACTAAGTATGACAGGGTTGTTCGATACTTGGATGCTTAGATGTCTAAAAAAAATCAGGTTGCTGCTGGAAGTGGTGCTTGTGCACACAGAGGTGACACAAAAATTCTATACCAGAGCTACAGTGTGGTGACGGGACCGATTGGTGTAGAATAGTCCATCCTTTGAATGAAACATTGATTAGAATTCCTGACTACTTTTTCCACTGCAGTGTATTGTATATCTGCTGTGCAACTTTGGGATCCACATGGACAGAAAACACAAGGAATTATTATCAGTATTTCTCTTTTACTGTTTTGTTGTTTGAATTGTTTGAAACAATACAAAAAAGGTGCTTTGAGGCACCAAATGCGGATGATGTTGTGTGCAGTAAAGTTGCTTGAAGTGTCAAAAGTAGAGAACACTGCAGTAATATCAAAGAACTTGACAAAGCCTGTTTCTTTGACAGTTTGTTGTCTTTTACTCTTCCATCTAAAAGACTTCTGAAAGAAGGGAAAGAAAAGCAATAAGAACAAAAGATCTAAGCTTTTGCTGTCTTAAAAGGAGGTGACATTTACACATTAACTTCTTTTTTGAGTCATGAATTGCAGTAGGGACCTCAAAGCAATCTACTTTAGAAATCTGGAGAAGTTTTGTTTTTAAATCACCTTGTGATTCAAATTCAGCTTATGCTTAATTACATTGCATTTGAGCAGGAAATGCTTTCATAATCTTCTAGGTGTTTTATCTCAGGTCAGAGAGGCATGACAAGGACACAGAACCGTACTACAATGTCTATAGCTGTAAAGTTAATTTGCATTCTTGATCCGTGACAACTGAGATATCGTAATTCCATTGCTTGTCCAGATGTACTGTGAATTTGTTTTGCCGTAGTTCTCTGAAGAAAGATTATGCGACATGACATGAGTATAATTAGAAAATATAACGGCATAACTCACTTTTTAATAGTCACCGCCATCTCATTCACCTCGCAATTCTATTTTATTTCCTTTGAAATAATTGCAATTTATAAGCTCATTACAAAGGTTGAGAATTAGTGCAGCCATGATCGGCTCTTGTTCATCCTTAATCTTCTTGTGGGAGTGTGTTTTTATACATTATGAATTAAAAAAAGAATAGTTCACAGTTGCTCTTTTAATTTTATGTTTAAACTGTAGTTTAAATCAGTTCTGTTTACTTTTAGTCATACTTTAATTTAGTTCTCTATTCTAATTGTCTACAATCTACTAGCATGTTATTAATGGGTTTAGAAAGGGTTTCAGAAGATTTGTGGGTACAGTGCACCTAAAGATTTAGAGTTAGGCTAGAAGTATGGTTCAGTTTATGGTCAGAGTTAAGATTTAGTAGCCATTTAACTTAGAGGGAGGTTGGTTATTATGATCAGATTTTGTTTGCTCTAGTAATGCTATAGACATTTTTCCTTTGTAAAATGCCATCTGTAACCCCAATGTGTAGTGTCACTCTAATACTGTATATAAGCTTCTGCATAAGACAGTGTGCACTGTAGACTTTTTTGCTCATAAACTGTCCTCTTATAACACTACTGTAGCCTCCAATGGACAGATTATTTCTATTCAACCCCCTTTAAATGTAACTAATATTTGGAATGCCAGTTCTGTTTTACAACAGTCCACAGGTTTGCTTTTTTAGACTTTCATTCTTTCTGGTTATTTTTTAAAACCCCGTCTTTCCCTCTTTGGTCATTGCAATGTGGTGGCAGTAGAGGGAGATGTCTGCCCAGTTTTGATAACGCTGTGCCATTGCTCCTGTGTCTCACAGGTGTTGAGGCACAGTCCTGTATTTTATGGCAAGCCATCTGTGGGTATGCCTTTTTACAAAGGCAATAGTATAGGCTTGTGAACTAATCCATTTGTGCTTCTCATATTGAAATCTTGTTAAAAAGAACCTTTAGATTAGATGGCAATACTCAGTTGTGTTTATTGGTTGTACAGTTTTCATCCAACAGTTCTGTTATGTGAGGTTATTTAATTTGTTTTCTTTTTCTTTTCAGTATGCTTGTTTTTAAAAACATTATGCCTTGGCACGCCACCACTGAAAAAATGTATGTTTTGAGTAGCTGTGCCAAAATATTGGTTATGTCAGCATCTCATGTTCAGCGAATGATGTTACAATTTCGGGTATGAAAATAACGAAAAAAAAAGCAGACAAGGAAGAAGTGACTTGTGGTTTTCTTCAATTGCTGATTTTCTTTTTGGAAGACATGGTAACCACTTCTAAAAGAAAGTAAAACGTGTACAGCATCCATATCACCCTGCAATTCACAACTGTTGGCCCACTCAAACTAAGCAGGTGTGAGCCTGGTCAGTACCTGAATGGGAGACTCCTGGGAAAGCTAAGGTTGCTGCTGGAAGAGGTGTAAGTGGGACCAGCAGGGGGCGCTCACCCTGTGGTCTGTGTGGGTCCTTATGTCCCAGTATAGTGGTGGGGACACTACACTGTAAAAGGGCGCTGTCCTTCGGATGAGACGTAAAACAGAGGTCCTGACTCTCTGTGGTCGTTAAAAATCCCAGGGTGTTTTTAGAAAAGAGTAGGGGTGTCACCCTGGGGTCCTGGCCAGATTTCCCATTGGCCTTTACCATTCATGGCCTCCAAATAATCCCCATCTCTGAATTGGCTTCATTACTCTGCTCTCCTCCCCACTGATAACTCGTGTGTGGTGTGTATACTGGTGCACTATGGCTGCTGTCACATCGTCTAGTTGGTGGTGGTGGAGGAGAGTCCCCATTACCTGTAATGTGCTTTGAGTGGAGTGTTCATGAAAGCGCTATATAAGTGTAAGCAATTATTATTATTATAGCACCTTCAGCTGAGACAGATGGACAGGCATTTCAGTTTCTGAATGAAGCTCTGTAACAATATGCAAGGTGTGGACGTTACTCTTTTATGATCACATCTGCTGAGTAAAATGAACTGGCCTAGAGCCTGGTGAAGGACGTGGGGGGTTATTGAGTCTGGGAGCTGTTGCTTATTACTGCATCTCCTGGGGCAATGCAGGGGCACAGGAGACGCACACTCTACTCGACCAGCCTGAGCCAGGGGCTGAACTGATCTCCTGCAGAGTCGGTCAGAATCAATGAAACATTTCCTTAAAATGTGTGTGTGTGTGTGTGTGTGTGTGTGTGTGTGTGTGTGTGTGTGTGTGTGTGTATGTGGGTCGGTGCTTTATTGGTGGATTATTGGATTTTGAGTTCCCACTTCTTTAATTTAAAAGCATCCACAGGAAACCTTCCCTTCTTGGATCTTGACAGCCCTTGATGTCAAATTGCTAGTGAGCTGAATTGTAAAAGGGGGTGGCACGGTGGTGCTGTCATTAGCATGGCTGTCTTGCTGTACTGGGGCCGTGGGTTCAGTTCCCAAGCTGCTGTCTGTGTCGAGTTTGTATGTTCTCCCCGTGTTGGCGTGGGTTTCCTCTGGGTGCTCCGGTTTTCTCCCACAGCCCAAAGACATATTGATAGGTTAATTGGCTTCGGGGGAAATTGGCCCTGCTGTAAGTGTAGTGTCAATATCTGCGTGTGCCCTGTGGTGGACTGGCATCCAGTCCAGGGTGTATCCTGCCTGGTGCCCATTAATGGGATAAGCAACATAAAGCAGGTAATAGATATGATAATTGTAAGATAAGTGAATAAATTCAAAGGTAGAGTAGGACAACTGCATCTTCTTGTTCACTGGCAGAGTCAGTGAATCATCATTGTGCCACTGCAGCATTTACAGCAGTGAGCTGCTTTCCATGACCTGGTGTTTGGTTATTCATAGGTTGTCTTCAATACTGTATAGCTTTGCAGTTTTGTCACCCTAAATAAGTTTTAATTAGGTATAAAGGCTTCTAACATAATTGAATAAGCATGCCCCTAATGGTACACAGGTCATTTAATTGTATTTTTACTTCACAGAGACAATTGCAATTATAACATTCATTTTACATTAACACGGCACACACAGTATTCTCCCATCATGCCCATGACAGATTTCCACCAATAGTCATAACACAGGCATCATTAGTAAGCTTCCATGTACTACTTACCAAAATAACACATTTTCAGCATATGTAATCTACATAACAGACAGACTGGTGAGATAAAATACATCACTACTTAGATTTAGTATTTATCTGGGAGATATTGTTGCTATTTCACTGTGACTCACAAAGCTAGAACACAAATGCTGCAATCTGGTTATTAGCTACACTCTGGTGCAATTACAACTGGCCATATTTAATGTCACATATTATTAAATACGGGGAGAAGTAGTGGATGAATTCCAAAACAAAAGAAAAAAAAAACAAAAAACTGGCTGTCAACCACTGAATGAAGCTCTGCACAGTTTGCGATGGATAAATGACAGATTACTAGGCTTTTGTGTTTGTTTTAGGAGATCTCTCTGGGGCTTCTTGTGATGCAGTACTTGCTCTAGAGTGTAGCAGAGCCCTAAAAAGCAAGAGGGAGTTTTGGAAAAGTGGCAGAAAATCCACACAGAATTATGTATGCGATTAATGAATATTGCATATTTTGCAAAAGCTGACAGTGCTGTGGCAGGTATCTGAACTTTGTCCCTGGCTCCTCTGTGTTGTTTTCCTTGAGCTAAAAAACAAAAACCATAAGAAGTAAGAGGGCCACCCTGGGCTTCAGACTGCAAAAAAAAGCGCAACCTGTCAGGTAGGAAAATACATCAAGGGTAAGAAAAAACATCTCCTGCTGCGTGGATTACACAAGGCACAAGGCACGCTCGATGCTAAAATTCTACCATTAA
This sequence comes from Lepisosteus platostomus, assembly GCF_059453375.1. Classification (NCBI taxonomy): domain Eukaryota; kingdom Metazoa; phylum Chordata; class Actinopteri; order Semionotiformes; family Lepisosteidae; genus Lepisosteus; species Lepisosteus platostomus. The sequence continues at coordinate 7,451,731 of NC_142613.1, forward strand.
AGAAAAATACCCTTCTGATTCTTTGTGCTCAACAAAGTGTTGTTTAATATGGCTGAATGGCATGAGAGGGTGAATGTTTTGTTTTGTGTCGCAGTTCATTTTTGTCTTGGTGGAAAAAAAAAGTAGTTTCTCTCTGGTTATCGCTACACATTTCATGAGTGTTCTGAGCCAAGAGTGCTTGCAGAAAGACAGCACTGAAGCTGACATCTTCGAAGCCCTTGTTAATGTGTGAAAGCCACTCCAACACTCTACGTATATACAGTACACATCCTCTTTTTAAAAAGGTAGAGGCCAGATGGTATGTACAGTACTTGCATATACCTGTAGCAGTACTGAATGCATTAGAAGATGTGAATGCAGCTCCTTGCTTTTCTGTAGTTACAGGTGGGACATCCTCTCATTTCATAGTGAAAGACAATGTGCAGGGTGGAAGACCTACCTGTACAGTAAGCCCTCTCGTGCTTGTGAATTGCATTGGAAATTTTGGGGATAGAAAATGCTATGCAAATGCAAAGGATTCATATTATCATGCACATTAAAAAAGTATTGCAGAGGCCTTGTTGTCTGTTTGAGTCTTTTCTGCGCCATTTCTGAAGTGATGTTTTATCTGCATCTGAGCTAAAAATACAGCCCCTGCTTCAGGGTTAGGACTACAGTTCTTGTACCTCCCTCCAATTACCAGAGTAATTAGCACCTCTGAAAAACACTGTCATTTCCCGGTACTCTTTCCCAGGGTGGTCCCAGAGGTGATTGGCTCATGCTCATTAGTTATCGGTGCAGTATGCATGTCAGTTGCAGGGTCATTCAATCATTTCTTGTGCTCCTAAAACAATGAATAATTCTCTTTTCTTATAATAGCTGCCCTGATCTACATTCCTCATTTCCTCATTACTGTAGTACTAAATTTCATTATTTTCATTATTGAAGTCCAGCTCTGAGTGCTCCATCTTTATCTCCCAAAATGTACAGTATGCTGTTTCTTTTAACATGTGTCAAAGGATGTCCAGCATTACTACTTTCCTTCAAGAAATAAGAAGGAAAGCAGGAATAAAGACAAAAATGTTAATAGTGTTGATGATAGCCAAAATCATGATAATTGCAATTTCAAGGAACTCTTTTGAGATTATATAGTTATTATACAGTTTGATGGCTGACAAATAAACGTTTGGTGTTAATTTATTTTGTAAAATTGTTTGCAATGATAATAACACAAACATTTATTGTAAGCATTTAACTCAAGCCTTTCCACTTGGAAGAGGGACAGAGACCAACCCACTGCGTGATTCATGTGAAAAGGTAGTGGCTCTGCCAAAATTGGGGGAGTATAAGTAATGGGAATGAGATAGTCTTAACAGATGGAAGGTATTATGAAACGTGTCCTCTTTCTAGATAGGTTAATTGGATTAACAGAGTGAATGTGTTACATTTGGCATAATCCCTTATCAAATCTAAATTTCAGAAACTATGAAGCCATAATTTTTGACAGACTCAACCAATTAGAATTTATTAACTTGCAAGTGTAATTAGTCAGGGGTTTTTATTTTCTTATATTCCTGTAATATTTAAAATAAAATACAAATACTTGAAATATTGCTTATTCATTTAAAGTGTGGCATATATTAAGACATTTTTAAACATTTCATTCTTAGATATTTTAGGATTTCATGCTAGGAGTTTTCAAAGTATTTTCCAACAGAATTTCAGATGTTGATATATTGTATGTTTAGGATCCTCATTTTACTGGAACCAGAAATAAAATCCCCAGCAGATGTCCTGAACATCTCTTGTGCAATTCTCTTTCCATGTTAAAAATTGTTTTGTGATTGGCTGCATACAATCCTCTTGTCTGATTCTAAGAAAAATTAATTTGGACGCATCCAACCAAAATTACTGTGCTGAAAATGCCCGCGGTCTATAAAGCTATCCTGTGGCAAAAGTTTCTCATTGGTTTATGTTCACTGAAGAGACGAAGACCTTTCTGGTAACCCATACCTTTGAATAATTTCTCTTTCATTGATTTATTTCATTTGGGGTCAATAATTGGTGATAAGTTATACTCGCTGCTGCAGTCTCTGCAAACAACATTGGGAAACTAGAATTGTAAACATGCCTCTGTCAAGATTCCATTGAGACATTCTCAGTATTTTGCATGCTGTGAGTTCCATAGTGCCAACAGGTGAGTTGGTATTGATTGGAGCAGTTATATATCTATCTCTGATGACACTGCAAGCTCATAGGCATTTAGCTAGTTCCTGGCCCTGGTTTTATTGTTGCACACTTCACCAATTGTATGCCACTGCTTGGCATACATTCACAGCAGCCCATACTTGGATTGGCAGTTCCTGGACTGTAGAGCTCATCCTACTGTACATTCCTAATGGATTTTCTATTGCGTGAGAAACTGTGGAATCCAAATCTTTCATTGTTTTCTATTGGCTTGTGCTAATACCTTAACACCATATGTGTCAAGTATCTCTGCATAATATAATATTTATTCACTTCTTTTCCCTGCATAATAGCACATCACACATGAAATATTTGTTTAAAACACTGCATTATTCAGTAGCGGAAAGTGGCTGGTTTTATTTTACAGGTAACATGAATATTCCCTAAGTGCTCATATCTACTGTACTGTAGCTTTGTCTTTTTCATTTGTTATAATTCGCTCAGGGATTCCTAACTCTTTTGCTAAAAATGATAAAATTGGTGCTTGTGCTGCAAAATGCATTTTTAAAGGTGTAATATTATTATGATGTATTACATGATAATGCTAAAAAGAAAAAATGATAATGAAATCGTGGTCTGTCTGTTGAGTTGTCTCTGTAAGTCCATGTTTTGCTTCTCAATGCAGATCATCATTGGTTTGGTCGTCAGTCTTGGTCTGTATTGAATTGTATGTTAAAATCTGAACAGCTGAGTTTCTAGCACAGTGCCACAGGAGCAAGTGGAGGAAAGATCTCGATATCCCGTGAATCTGTCAGCTCTTCAGGTACAGTAGTATCGTGAACTGATTTGTCAAAAAACCCATGTGCAGTTTTTGTTTCCCGTATAGAGAGAAGCAAAACAATTACCTGCAACAATTGAAAAACAAAAACACAGCTTTCAGATCGTCCGTAGTCTTTTAGCGATTAAGGCATTATTTCCTATTGTGCTGCTCAGAGGGCAAGTTTTTCTTTATGACTGCAGTCTACGGCTTGGATTGACACAATTATTTTCTTCTTGAGCAATGTTAATTCACATTGAACTTGAGGGTCTAGAGCTGCGTGTGTCCAAGTCATTGTAAGAACAACACAGAAGGACACTTCCAAGGAAGCTGCAGGATATTCCGAAAAATGCAAACATCTCTCACTTTATACTTCACTGAAAAGGTGTTATCTATTAGTTTTTTAGGATGTATGAAATTAATGTCAGATCACTCACAGCAATCAGGCTACAAAAACACCTTCATTTCCCAACTGCTTTCTTCATATGGAAATTTCTACCCATTAGTTCTGTCATTGTGATGGGAATTCTTAAGCTAATTGCACAGTAATTTGAACGTGAAATTGAACTGTATATGTCTGTGTGTAAAATGGAAGTTTTATAAGTACTCATTAATCCCAGCATTTTTTACTGTTCTAATGGGCATAATATATAAGTTTACATTCATACTTTAATCCATTGTTAATAGCACACCTTGCATCCACAAACATTATTAAGGATAACCATAAGCATTATTTCTTCCTTGTAAATCTTGTATTTTGCAAATAATATACTTCTGCTACATGACAAAGTGTCACAGTAATGATTCAGTAAGGATGTTTTTATTAATGAAGGTCTATTTTACAGTGCCTTGCTAATGTATTCAGACCCTCGCACAGTTTTCACATTTTGTTTCTTTAAAGTTTGTAGACATGACACTTTGAAATAACAATATTTTATATAAGTTATAAGCACAATGTTTCAACACATTCAACGCATAAAACAAAAAATGAATATAGTAGAAATGTAAATATAATATTGGCAGATATATAAGTAAATACTGTATAACTGATAATCAATATGAAAGAAAAATGGGAAAGTCAAGATTGCATAAAATTACCCAACAAGTCACACAGTTTGTTGAGATTCCTCTGTCTCTATGCAATAATAGTACAGTAGCTCTCATGATTTTAACATACAAATGCCTGTCTCTATGAGGTCAGGTAGTGAATTTCAAGCAACAACTCAACCATGAAGTCTAAAAAGCTTTAAAAGCAAATCAGGGATAAAGTAATTGAAAATTATAGATTAGATGGTGAGTACAAAAAATATACTGAAGTTTCTGAAAACACCTGTGAGGAAAGTCTACTCAATCTTCAAGGCATGGAAGGTGCATCATACCACACAAACACCCCATAAATCAGGCCATTCCTCCAAACTGAGATGCCAGGTGAGGAAAGAACTGGTGTGGCCAACCCAAACTTTGAGAAAGCTACAGAGTTCAAATGGGAAAAAATTAGCACCAGTCCACAACATCCCTGTCACTACACACAGTCTGGTATGTATGTGAAATCTGTCTCCTATTCCTTTTGGCAATTGAGAGATCCTGCAAAAATAGGGTAAAAAGGTGGTGTTGTCAGATGAGAGCAAACTGGAACTTTTGGTTTAAATGCCAACGATTGGAGCAAACCTAACACGGTATAAAAAATGATTGCGTTGTACTACTGTATATGATATTACCTTTAAATGAGAAAACATTGTGTTTAAATGTGATATTTACTTTGTCAACAATCAACAATATTGTCTAATATATTAATATATTGCAATAATATTGTCCTATGCAAAGTACCACTGTCATTAACAGCAAAAGCATGTAACCACACTACTCTTTTTGCTAATGAATTAATGCTCTTAAGCAGCATGTGCAATGTCTTTTGCACACATGAAGAAGAATAAACTCATGAGCATTCTTGGGTTAAATGTATGTCATTTTCACAATTTCTGTTAAAAGCAGAAATGTCACGCCTTTAGAAATGTATTTTATTCTCCATGTGAAACTGTAAAATCACGTTAGATAGTTTTTTGTCTTATCTTTGAACACTGAACAGAATCCATTTACAATGACTTAACAGTAAAACTTATACCTACTGTTTATGGTTTAGTGTTACTGTTGGTTGATCATTGAATATTTAAGCATCAAAACCCCCCAAAAGCTTTCTGCCTATGTATAGTATACATCAAATGTGTTTGAATTTGGAATTAAACAGCAAAGGGCATGAAACATGTCATGTGAAGGGGGAAAAACAGTATTCCTGTGTTGGTTTGCACAGACAAGAATGTAATGAAATACAAGAATGCAAAACGAAACCAAAACAATTCCAGGATGGCACACAAGCTGCTGCCATAGCCAACAGAGTCAAGCATTTACAGTATGAAGAGAGTCCTCTTGCTGGGGATGTGTTAGCAGCAGTATATTCATCATAACGCAATATTGTCTTGTTTAAATGCAGTGTTATCTAATTTAAATGCACTATTATCTTGTTTAAACTCAATAAACATGGCACTAATAGGCTTCCATAGTCATAGTCACTCTATATGGCAAACGTTTGTTTTTGTGTTCTCTTGAAATGTTGCTGTTTGAAGATTCTCTTTGCTTTATGTAATGTACAGACTGCTCTCCCGGAGCTATAGGCCCTTTTGTTTTTTGTTGTGCTCTAATCAGATATTGTAACCTGATTAGACATTTGATAAACAGAGTAAATTTAACTCCTGTCTCATTTGTAGAAAAAAAATTAAAACAACCTTTAAAACCTGCTTATCTCAGTGACAAAGTTGCCATTATGTTTGCAGAACGATTGGTAGAATTGGTTTTATTATTATTATTATTATTAGTAGCACTGCTTCCTCACAGCCCTTTGGTCCTAAGTTTGATTCCAGACTGGGACACCTTCTATAAGATTGCATGTTGTTCCCTGGTTCATGTGGGTTTTCTTGAGATGCTTTGGTTTTCTTTCATCTTCAGAGGACCTGCTGGGAATGAGAGCTCTGCAATGGACTACTATGGACTGTCCAGGATCTAGTGATGCCTTGCTCCCTATTGTTGTGATAGGCTCTGGGTTGTTGTGATTAATTACCATGAATAAACAGCTTTCTGATAATTTGTGGACAAGTCAGGATGATCATCATCATCAGAGAAAAATTTCCAGTGTTGGTTATGTCCTATATTTAATTCATCATAGTGTCTCCTTTGAAAAGCATACCCATAAATTATTAATATCTTTCCAGGTATAATTAGAAAGCTAATTAATCCTTTCGTCTCTCCTGGAATTCAAAGGTCTGTCTTGTAGCTATGCTCAATAATTAAAGCACTGTGCCACAGGTGCCGTTTTATTCCCAAAAAAGTTTCTGTTGTATTATTTAAATAGAATTCTTGTGTTGTTATACTCCTGCCTTTTAGAGCTTTTGAAATTAAACTGCACCTTTCCCACTAGTAGGACAGGGCAGCCGTGACAAACTGTGTGCTCATGTTATTGTTGATCTCACTTCTTATGTTATGTGCTGCTGTTTGTGATCAGTGGGACTTCCTTCTGATTTTTCTGCTCCTAAGATCCCATTGCTTGCCCTTCTATGCACAGCAGTCCGTTGTAAAATGAAAAAGGCATTGGGAGCAAAAACTGCCGTTTGAGCATACAGTAAGTGATGCATTATGAACTTTATCCTGACTTCCTCCTATTCAGGTATGGGCAATCTCTTCAGAAGGACTTTTCTCCAGGAACTGTTAATTATCAAATAGAAACCTGAGCACCAGGGAGAATGTAATGGTGATAGTGCACTGTACATCGGTGATAGATAAAAGAAGTCTCTTTCTAAGTAGCAGTGCTTTCACTTTAGGAAGACAAATGACATACTGTACTGTATCACTGCAAGTTAAGAGATCTAGTTTTCATTAGGGAAGCTCTAATGACTGAAAGGCTTTTCCCTTTTTCCCATCTTATTTTTGTTACTTTCTAAATATCAACCTGGCTTTGGTCAAACATTGTAGTCTTATTGTACTGTAGGCCTTCAATTCCCAATTTAAAGCAAAATGCCTGATTGCCATTTTGTTCTCTAATTTGACAACTGAAGATGGGAATAATGATTCAGAACTAGCCTCTTTTAGCAGTATGTCCAACAACAACATATTATAATTATAATTGATAAAGCTATATTTTTATGCTGAAAAAGCATAGCTTTGCAAAATAATTTTTCCCCTTTTCATCATCAGTTTTCACAGCATGTCGTTACTCCAAATGGAAGTACTCCATTTGATAACAAAACCCCAGTCCTCTCCTTTGGCATATAATAGAAGTAATGTTCTTAGGCACAGGACTCATCAATAGATCAATACTACTGCCAGTGAATCTTTTAAGGTGAATCAGTATCACTTCAGGAAGCATTACCACTCAATGTGGTGCATTTACTGATGATGAATTACATGGTCATGTGAGGCACAGTTCTCAGCCATGCATGCAGAAGCCTTCTCCCTGCCTACAGGTTAGGAGCTGGTACTTCACATCTCTGTTACTATTTGAGTAACCCTGAAGAACAGTTTCGTTCATGCATTTCTTTGCATTGTGAAGGGATACAAAAAAAGCAAAAACACCCATTGAGATGAAAAGCAAGCAGCTTTAAAGAGATTTGCAAATGTTTCATGCCAATCCCCGTGAATGTGAATGTATTTTTAAGTCAAGGTGACAGAAAGAGATCTATTTATTCGATAGTGTGTGATGAAAAGCAGCCCCATAGGAATCCATAATAATTTGGTTCAATGGGTTCCTTACTTGTACTTCCCTAGAACAATAATAAATGTCCTGCTGTTTGTTTTCTGTGCTTTAATTGCGTACTTAGTCTGTTTTGTTCTGAATGAGCTGTCAGGGGTTTTAGTTTCAGCAAATTTACAGTAATTGCTCCTGACTGCTGTTGCCCATTTTTTAAAAACAGTTTTACTTATCTTTATGTAGTTAGGTTTCGCCAACAGACCAGACACTTCCAGTATCAAAGAGACGTTTCCACGCATCCCTTTTAAATTGTGAAATACTGTTTTTTTCCAGCTTTTCAGGCTACTTAATGTCAAATCTAATGTTGTTCTTGCACTTTTTATTTAGGAGGGCTTGCCTGTGAAACTTTTGGTTTAAAAACTCCCGTATTCTTATAAACCCCTTATAAGAAGCAAGTATGAACTTTTCTCTGCAAAAACACTTCAGTACTTCTATTTTTTTTCAACCTTACTGTTGTAAGGTTAGGGCATCAGCTGCCTAGTGTGCGTTCTTGACTTGCCATGTAAATTGGTCCAGTAAAAGACAGCATCCTGCAGTTTCATGGAATTTTTAGTAGTTGCAATTAGCAGGAATCTCATTAAATTCTAGAGTTTCCTCCATTTGGAACTACTGGGAGTCATGAGAGAGAGGTCAGATAGGTAAAAACAACAGAATAGATCAAATAAACCATTAACCCCTTTGGCTAGATATATCTTGGAAGTGTAGTATGTTGCAGATGACACAATATATCCAGAATACAAAGTCTTTTAAAGACAAAATTCTCAAGTTCATATGGCATTTTTTTGTCTCATTACAAATGCCAAACAAATTCCAATTGACCAAGGGTGTCTGAGGCGAGATACTTAATCCTTCTGTAGATTACTCAGAATATCATCAGTTCAAACCATGTTGACAGATATTCCCCAGTTATGCCATATTGATTGGTGTTTTAAACATCTAAAAGACTGACTCTTCTCTCCTGTCCTGTTATTCAATATTTTGTTCCTGGCTTACAATTCACATTTAATTAACCTGTTCACCTGAGGCATTAATCAATATTTAGATTTGGAAATGTTGGCATTTGACAGTGAAAAAGACAAAAAAATCTTCCTTTAAAAGGCCAGATTGGATTGAAATCCTGTTGGGGGAATTAGATCATTTTATTCTTTGACTATGTATCACCTCCAACGGTGCTTTCTCCACTTGATGGGCTCTGATTGCAAACGTGCAGCTGTCAGCAAATGGTTATATTTTTATATTGCTTCCAGTTTGGGGAGCTCACCTGCTTGTGTATTCCCCATTTCCTCTTTGTTTAATCAGATATAAATTGTCAAGTTAGTAGGCTTATTGTGACATGGGTGGCAAAATAAAAATAGATTTCTGTAATATGACCCTGGAGCCTGACGAAAGTTGATTGAATAAATGTTTAATATAAGTGAACCCCCTCTCTATCCCTCTTTCTATTGATTGACTGTGCACCAAGTTCAAATTGGCGGGCTCTTGTGAGCACCATATCAAAGCAAGGAACACCCCATCATCGCCATGCAGCTCTGTCCTGATTTGCTTCAGTGATGAAAGGTTATACTGTATAGTCATTGGTGTACAAGAGAACAAGCGGCACAAACTCTTAAGGGCTTCTGTGATATATTTTATGTTAAAAACAAATTAGACTCCTTCTGTTAAAAACTCGCACTCAAGTAACTACTACTTTACAAACTGAAATAAAGGTTTGCTGAACACCTTGAGGTAATGATTGTGATTTTCTACAACAAACAAAAACCTGCCATAGCTGGTGTGTGTGTTGTGTTTTTTCGGTTCTTTGCAGAAATGCATTCCCCTTTCTGTTCTTGCTACACACATGAAGTTACACCTGAATAAACACTAGTGTAACAGGGTGTTGAACCCAGTGCAAAATTCTGTTTGGCCATTGTGGTTTAGCATTTGAAGCTTTGATGTGCCTTAAGTTTCACTCTAAAGTGATACATATTAATTAATATTAAAAAAATCTTGGAGTTAAAATGTCTAATGTGAGACAAAGTTGTTTGTTTAAAATGTGTTCAAAGTGTTTAAAGATAAATGATGAGATGTTGATGTTTTAAACTGACCAATTAAACCATGATGGTTAATTTCTTGTTTAGAAAGCCATGTTAGATATTTCAACAGTAGAATTGCTCTTGTTACCTAGGCTAAGATTCTCAGACATTTGGGCTTTTAGTACTCCTTGTATGAAAATGCAGGAGTATATCTTGCAGGTACTGTAGGTAGGTTCTAATCCAACAACAACTACACAGAAGAGATTTTAGTGACATTCTATTTTGCATATATTAACCATGTTACTGTATGTCTAAAAGCAAAAACACTTACAATGTTTCACCCAAAGATACCAAGATTATGTGAAGGCTCTTTTTCCAAAGTGTTGATCCACCAGGACAGCCATTGAAATATTCCAGTTGGTACTTCTTTTGCTTGTTCTGCTGAGTATCTGGTCCTTACTGTACCCAAACTTATTCCAGATCTGAAGGATTTGCTCTGTACGTCACCGTGTTGATACTGACTTTTACATTATTCATTGCCCAAGTTCCATGACAAGGACAAGGGAGTGAACTCCCTCCTCCAACCATTCCTTGAAAAGCTGAGGTTTTTTTTCCCTTGATAGATGATTATCACATTCTGAATTTCAAATAAATCACTCTTTGCTTTTAAAATGCTTAAGGAATATGTATTTACACAATTAAACCCCATCCAAATCATTTTCACAAACTTTAAGCGATGTATTGTGTGCAACATACTGTATAAGAGAAGAAGCATACTCCTGTGCTTGTTTTTCAAAATGGTCAAAAGCATGCTGGACTAATTTAGCACTTTACTTTCATTTTGAGAGTGAAGAAATTTAGGTATTTTAGTTTCATTAATCTGAAAAAAAAAAAACATGACCTAATACATGTTTGTTTGCTGTAATCACAGATCTGCGTGCCCTTGAGCAACAGGCCTGGATCAGACACCGCCATCACAAATGAGCAAGATTCTCTCTTCCTAACCTAATGAATTCCAGTCTCCATTCTCACAAAATAACGATTCTGTCATTTTCAAAAAGAAGAACACTGTAATGAGCAAATCGAAAAGAGCTTTTTAAAAAAACGTCCATTTAAAGACTGACTGAATGCTGATGACTTAAATGTTGAGAATGTTTCTTTTTAGCCAGGCTCAATTTATGTCATTTGCTGATTGCTGGTATTCTGAAGTTATGCAAGGTAGACCAGGGTGAGAAGGTCAGTCTTTCTATATCTTTGCTGTATTAATAGCATATCTGGTGCATAGCTGGATAGAGTAATGGCTGTTCTCAGATTGCCAGGATGCAATTCATTTCAGGCTTAAATTTGACACAGCAATCAGACTGGAAATATGTACTGTGTATATGTACAATATGTGTATACAGTACTGACATTAACTATGGAAACAGAAGAATTGGAAGAAATATACACTGATAAATGTGATAGAATCCCCACCCAAAGTGTTCTCAATTGATACATTTAATTTATTTTGGTGCTGATTTAATTTGTTTTTATCTCTCCACAGCAAAACAGTTTGGGGACCTACTGTACACATACATGCATTGAGATCTCTAATGCATACCTTTCTGTTTTGGAAGTAATAGTAGTGCTCATTCTGTAAATCAATAGCAAAAACCTACCAGTCTTGCTAAAACATGGAGACAGGCTGCAATCTGTCACATGGAGTTGCCTTCCATTGGTATCCCATTATTTCTCTGTTGCATAATTAATTTCAATGTATACACAGTTTACTTGGCAGTTACAACATGCTCTGATTGTAAAACATGAATACATGGAAGTTCTTTTCTTCATTCACTTCATAGATTTTGTTTTAATATATTTTGTCCTCAAATGCCCTCTTATACTTGCCAATGATGGAGTAAATGGTATCGTCCACATTTACTTGTTACTTTTATTTATTTTTTACTCTGTATCAGTAATCATTCCGTTTTTTTCAAAGTGTCTTCTTTTTTCTTTAGTAAGTATTTTTAAGCTACTGTACAGTTCTGCCTCAGAGAGGTCAATTGTGGTGTTCACAAGAATTTTAACTGAGTTTACAGTAATTCTTAAATCTCTTTCCATGTCTCAGAAATGGTGAATAACAATTATGACCTCTGCTTGTAAGCAGTTCTACTTGTTTCATGTTTACTCGTTGTGTGTTTCTATTTTGTGTCAGGTGCTTTTGTGGAGTGCTCTGGCCTAATACCTGTCTTTACTAGTGAGTGAAGTGTTAGCATAACACTGTGAGATTACATGATTTACTCAGTGAAATTTCACAAATTCATTTGGTTTAAAGTAGCAAGAATAACTGTTTTGTTGTGTTTTGTGTTTTGCTCATAGTCATTTTTAATGAATAGGCCTTAAAATACTGTAGTACTTACAAGTGTGGTTTCTTCAGGACCACAGAAAATGGCTTTATTGCAGTGTGTTGCAGTTCCCACAAGGGGGCGCAATACCCTGTTTATTGCAAATTATGGCAATACCATTACCAGGAGCAAACAGGACTCCTTGCAGTTGTACAGTTGTACACAATTAATTACATTACATTAAAATGTTCACTTGCTTGCCAGCCCTACCCAAATTCCAGAGTCCAGATCCACTTGGGGGGGGAGGGGCTATCAGTCACACTCACAATGGAGTCACAAACATACAGGGAAACAAATTTAACTAAATATTTAAAAGAATCAGAACTTCACAACATAGAATAAACGCTGTGCTGTAATTCCAGTTACTGTCCCACAGACTCTATGGGGAGGGCTGCATGGATTACAGACTAGTCAATTCTCAGCTGTCCTGTCTGTTACCTGGCGCCTTTGGTCACCAAAATGTGGATGAATATGATCACTTTGAAGAAACACAAGAGATATTTGTAAAGTTAAAGTAAAAATAAAATGGTTCACCTGTATTGGAGCTCGGAATCCATTATCTTTGATATGAGATAAGGGGATAATTCTCTTTGATAAGGGGAAGTGCGTTTATAACTGAGAACAACTGGCACTTCTTTATCCAAAAGGTTGTAGGAGTATTAAAACAAACTACTACCATGGTGTTAAAGCTGATATTCTTGCTTCTTTTAAGAAGTGCTGTTGCCACATGAGATCCTTGAATTATTAAGGTAATAACTACCAAAAAGACAAGAAGGACTAAATGGCCTCCTCTCATTTGTAATCTTTTTTTATATTATTTTGTTCTTATCGGTTCTAAAATTAATTTGATGAAATCAGGAGAACATTTGTGCCTTTGATTTTAAAATACAAAACATCTGATTATTGCTTAAGACTTGCAAATGGGCCGTACATATACAGTACACATACACAGTAATAAATATCCATTTTACTAAAAAAGCTCATAGCTTATTCACTTAAAACTGTCTACAGTACATTTAATTTTTGCCATAGGCTACTTATGGGCCCATGTGAATACAGTGCCAACGTTGCATTGTTAGCGTCTTATATGCGAGCTGACTTAGCATCCAGCAAAGGTATCCTTCTGTGGTCTGTTTTTATATTGTGTGTATGAACTGCAAGAGCAAGCTACATTCAGTAGGATGAATTCTGTGAAAGGAAGTGGAAAGCATGGTCATGACAATGTTCTTCCAGAGAATAAAAAGCAGAACCTTTGCTTTACAACACAACTAAAGATATAGTGCATACTGTACCTTTGGGCTTGCTTATCGAAGTGCAGAAGAGGTACCTTATTGCTATGTCACAATCTTTCTATTATTCAGCAACAAGGTAACATTAACCCAGGTCATGGAATAAGGCATTTAGTCTTTATAAAGGGAGACTATTCTTCTTAAGAACCTTTTAGGTATTCAAAGGGAATTACTGAAATGTATGAAGCTCTGCCTCCACTGAAGCCTGTGCTCTCAAAAGTTATTATAAGGAAAGTGAATAGATAAAAGTATAGCAATACATACTATGCAGTACATACCAGAGAATCAGAGCAGCTTAGGAAAATGAAACTGTGCAGCTTATGATCTTAGGGACTGTCATTTTGCGATAAAGATGCAAACATTCACACCCTCCACCATTCATTACTGAATAAAATATGATATTTTTATGCTTGTCGGTTATGATGTATAAGATTATAAAACTTTAGAGCAGACCACAAAATTCTCATTAAATCAAAAGGTCAAAACCACTGCACTCAAGTATACATAAAACGTTTCCTCTTCTCAGCTAAGATGTTTTGAATAACTGAATTGCTTTTTCAGTTTTCCATTTTTTTTGCATTTTTTTTTGCAAAAATCATGAAATGTACAGAATGTCTGATGTTCTTAACTCAAAATAGGTCAGGGGTGAACTTTAGTTTAATTAAACCTACAAAATGTCCAGTACATTACATTTAAATAAATATTCAGTTGAATATAGCTAAATATCAAATAAACCAACATACAGTACAGACTAGCTGATGATAGTTGCTTAAATCATAATTCATGGACACTGCAATTTTGTTAACAAATGTTATATTAGTCTTATTAATATTAATTTCAGAAAAATATTTGTTATTATGAGGAAGCACTTTATCAATGGAATATCAATGTAATATTGATGTGAGGAAACACTATCTATAGCATTGCATTCTGATACATTTTACTCATACTAGCTTTTACCATTTTTAAAGTCCAGTGAATGAATAATTTTTTAGCCTTAATAAAAAATGTTTTTAAATGTTGTTTTAGCGCACAGGTCCCATACGTTTTTTCTAATAACGTAACTCGTTATAACTCGTTTTTGTAACAACATAAATCAGGTACAATGGGTTCAGTAAATAAAACCACATTGTAAAGAGTTGAAATGCCAGTAAATTAATTGTGGAAAATTAGAACAAATATATTGGATTTGAATATAATTGTAATCTTTGTTGTGTATTTATTTTCTAGTTGTTTAAATAAATTTTATTCTTTGTCCATTTCAATTCTGGAGCCTTGTAGACAACAGCACAGAATGAATCAAAACTATTACTTTTTTGAACATGCAAGAACAGCACTGGCTATAATAATGTGCTTTGGGATTGGGTCAGCTTGTTTTCCTTACCTACCACAGTACATGATTATTTAACTGGGAGCAGAAATACAATAAACAAGGCTTTTAGGAAGATTGTACTAAAGGTTTTTCAAGTATTAAAACAGTGCCAAAGACCTTTTGTGTCCATTACTCACAGCTTTGGTGTTTATTAACATGTAATAGATGTGAGTATGTCTGAGGTAGTTAAACTTTGTAGAGTTGAATTGCAAACTCAAAATTATGTACGTATTGTTGAAAACATGCCTGGCTATTAATGTTCCTAGTGTTCCTAGTGTTCGTTTAACACTACTGACCAGCATGGAGATGATTTTATAGGAGACTGTACTGAATAACTTTAGAATGTCTTAAAATATGTGGTTAATATTAATAACTTCTCTCCACCTCCTGGGAAAAAAAGAGCTGTCTGTTGACTTCAAAAAGGCACCGGCCATGTGAATTGTGTTCATCTCACTGCTGTTTTTGTCTGGGCAATGTGTGGGGGTTTTGGCTTCTTAAATAACCTGGAGCCAAAAACCTCTTTATTCCACGACAGGGTGCACAAGTCAAAAGATAAAAAAAAGAATTTGCAGGGATGTTCTAATATGGGGCTGCTCTTTAAGATGCTGTTGAGATTTGATTGTGCCTGCAGCTACCTCAGTAATGGATGATGATTCTAAGAAAAGAATAAAAAAAGTTTAAAATATAGATGTGACATGCAGTAAGAGCTACTGATCACTTTAGTGAAGATATTTTTGGAAATAAGCATAGACAGAACAAAGGAATAATATTTTAACATTTAACTGGAAGGATCTCCCTGTCAACTCTGTATATATCTGATTGTTCCCTTTAGTGCTGGGATAATATGGTAATATCCTGTACTAAGGTACATCAAGTGACAATGTAGGGTAGACAGTCCATTAGCCGGGAGCTAGACATTATGAGTTTTTAAACCTTCATGAGTTTTGAAACCATTCCATTTTAGGATGAAAAACTTATAGATTTAGTCAGCTGGTGACAGGAACTGTTATACATTTTCTAAAGCATGCTTACCCTGTATGTTGAATATTTGGGGTTAACAAGAGGTTTATATTTTTGAAGATACAGGGTTCCTGTTTTTGTGGTCCAGGAACAAAATAATTGTATGTTCATGAGATGTGGGACATTTAATGTTCAATCAGATGCTAAAAATATTGTGGTATTCTTGGAAGGAAGATGATTTACAGTGAATCTGTGTTGTGTTTGATGGCAACAGGACTTGAATAGAAGTTTATGTTATAAATACAGTTGAGACAGGCTGCATGCAGTCACTTGTTAGCAGTCAGCTGACATTTTTAACTAATTTGATCATTTCTCTCTATCAACATTGTGCTTGATGCCTGATCTCTGGACTTAAGAGAAATTGGTTTTGAAATGTCACCCAAAATAAGAAATGATTCCAAAGTTCACAGATAAAAAAATATAGTTTGGTGTGCAACATACAGTATGTGAAGTACAGCTGGAAGTGCACTGTGAAGAGCTCGGGTCAGTGGATAAAATGAATCACCCTTGTTGACAATTATTTATCAGTATGATTACTACTTACAGTATGGCATGTCCATTCAATAACATTTCAATAGATTAGAACAAAACCGTATTTTCCTGATTCAGGATGTGTGAATCTATTGCAGATTTGTCATGCCCCAGTGAGCAGCAGCATGCAGTCCAGGTTTATCCTGGGACATGGTAACATTCCCATGAGCAATCGCATCAGAACATGTTCGGGCCCTTTGCCAGTTCACTCCCTGATCTCACAGGGATCCAATCTATCCACTTAATTCTCATCCAATGTAATTTTCCCAATTGAATATCGATAACACACTTGATCTGTGCTCTGTCATTGAGCTTTCCCAGAAAGTACTGCACTCCATTCTGCTCTGTGAGATGCGTCAGTCTGAACACCAGAAAACCCAAAAGATTCTGAGACCTAAAACCTGCGACTTGGTACCTGAAACCCGAAACCCGCCTGAATTCCTGACAACTATGTCTGTAAAAGACTGGCGTCTTTCATGCAACCACCTGCCAGTCTACAGATTCCTTCCCTCCTTCCCTCTGTCCTTCCCTGTCCTTCTAATTCCTTCCCTCTGTCCACCATGACTCAACTACGATCCTGCTCGTCTTTGGCTGTTTCCAACGAGTTCTGAGTACCTTCATCTTTCTCTGCGACCTGTCGGAATAGCCCCTGCAAATGCATTCCTGTCTGTTGGTAACCATGGCTGTCTGTTTCAACTAACCACAGTGTAAAAAGTGTTCTGCTTCTTTTGATGCTCAATACATTGTTTGATATTAATTTTAAAAGTCATTTTATGGATTATTATTTAAAAGTCAGCTAAGCAAAATGTTAAGTCCAAAAGGAAAGGTAAAACTATTATAATCTATGTAATGCAAAACTGTGTATCAATATACTAATTTCACTATAATATATTCAAGTATTTAAGTATTTGAAGTAGATGTAAATATTGCAGTATATTATGATTAAATCGAAAAATTATTTACCATGCTGAAATATGGGAAATGTTCTTTACATTATTAAATGTATTGCACTATGTTGTGACATGAAAAATATATGAGAATAAACAGTAAAATTTCAAAAGTAAACAATGTCCCTATTTATAAGGTAACTGAAAAAGTCAGCAGTACAGACATGTCTTTGAAACTTTATTGTTTATCTGTAAAGGGCCTTTCACAAAAGTGGCTTGTTTACAACATTATCATTTTGAGTTGTTAAACTGTCATTATTTCAAATTCACAGATGTGCCTATTGCTTCTCTTGAAATTGAAATGTGTGAATACCTTGGTCACATTGCAACAGTGGAAAGCTCCCCCGAAGTTAATGGAGCCATTTGAATGCTACCAGGCTTTATAGTAAATCTGGTAACAGAGGTAATGGGCTTGATAAAATAAATGTTTATTTGAGATGCACAGCTTGTGACAAAAGGAAAGCCACAGCCACATCAAAGATATTGTAGTGTATATTTGTATGTGGAAGGAAGAGTTGATTTCATGACCCAGTTCCACACAGTTTTAACTTTGATTTATTTACAATAAGGATTAGGAAATAGATGTTAAGAGAGCAGTCTGTACAGAAAAAAGAAAGTATTTAATGGATATTCTATTTGGAGTCTCAAGGGATTTCAAAACAAACTTACGCATCTTTAAAGAGCCACCATCTAGGATATTAAAGTAAATCTAATGGGATTCCACAGATCCAACTCTGGCCTAGTCTGCTTAAATACCATACAGTTCATTAAGGATTAGATTTTAGAATACTTAAAACCCCTAAGTTCTCATATGTGGAATGTAAGCCTTCCTCTGTGGAGTTTATACTGAAAGATATACTGTAAGTTGCAGGGATGATTTAGATTTTTAAGAAGGGGATACTCTTCATATGAAAATGCCATCAGATCATGGATAACGGGCTGCTGATATCACATGAAGGCTGCATTTACTGACAAAAGATACATTTACTTTTCATTACTAAAAATCTCATTGATCCATTTAAAGAAAGTTGCTTATTACTGGTAAAAGTCATGCCAACCCAGATTCTGTCCAGCACACCAAGAGAGACTGCATGGAATTCTTATAAGATTCATAAGAAAATGTGACACAACTTTTGGAGAACTGGGTACAATCCAATCCAATGACCACTTACTTCAGTTAGTGACCTTAGTTATTGTTCTATGTTAAATACTTCTTAGTTAATATTATATAAGCTGACTTGTACTGGACTAATTTAGGTTAATTTTTAACTGATGCAGATTTGTGTTGTTGCATGACTGTTGTGTTGTGCATGCCTTGGCTTTTTTATTGTGTTATTTTTCACTTTTCTTTCTCCTCTTCTGTTGTTCCCTGGTGTGTTATATGACGTAGATACAGTATACAGTAGATGCTCTGTCTTATATATTTTTCTTGCCTCCCAGTAGTTACTGCATTACCTGACTTTTGCAACAACAAAAAAAAAACAGCAGGGCCACATGGAATATGAAACTGTCTAGTTCTGAGATTCCCCAATCATTACTCCACACTGCTTTGTTGCCCAGAGTTTAAATAGTCTGTTGTAGTTTGGTTAATGGGGGCACTTAATCAGGTTAATTTACTAGCTCCCTTTAAACCAAGCAACTTTTAGGTGGCCAGAGGGGAACTGGGTATTATCCTGAGTTATCCAGTTCAAACACTTGGACCGTTTTTGGATCAACTGCTTTTTATTTTATAGTTTATGTCCTAACTGAAGATATATATACTGTACAGACTAAACACCTGCCCCAGTTTTTTTTTGTGTCTAAGATCAGTGGAAACAGTAGTGTATCAATTCTTTTTTCTTTTACAAATATGACATACAGTAAGGTATATAGCAGAGTTTTTCAGTCAATGTTTCCTGCTTGGAAAAATAAATTATTAAGTGGTTCTTTTTTTATCAATGTTGATTTTATCACATTATACGGACGTTCTCAGCTAAATTAGGAGAGATAACAACAGACAAGCCAATTTCACCCAGTATATATAACCCCATTATATATAACTCTTACACCCAGCCTTCTCACATTTCAACACATTCATCCTGCTTCCAACCCAACTCCGCCTTTGCAGCTACTACTTGGTTAAGTCCTTTCTCTAAATGGGGGGTCCCAGCCTCCTCATCCCATGGCCAGGCTAGTTCTTAACCAAAACCGAAAGTGGATTAAGCCAAAATATGCCATGCTTACATATTCAAATATCTACAAACCATTTGATTCTTGGATGTACTGTCGTTATTCACTGTGAAGCATATTTATGGTAATGTCTTTCATACACTATTCAGTATCCTAACCACAGCAAAAACAAACTTGCAAACGCTCCTGATTGTCTTTTCCTGAACAATTTGTCATATGAGTGTTTGTGTAGGGTCCATCTAGAAAGAATAGAAGTCTCACTTGGTTTGGTTATTCACGCTCAGTTCTCACAGGGATTCATCTTTTGTTTTTTATGAGCTCTTTTCGTACCTAAGAGCATTAGGTCTTCTTGGTCCTGTTGTGCGAGATGTGAGCTGACTACTTAATCCAGAGCTGTTGAGTCAGCCCGGTCCAGAGCAAATTCACCAATCAAGCACTAGTGGACTGTCGGGGTGACTCCAAACCAAATGAATTTTCCACTTCATGCTCCACAGGTTGATTTAAAATACCATCATTTCAAGCAAAAAAAAAAAAGATGTTTCGGGTAAAGGAGATTAGTCACAGACCTGGTCTGAAGAAGATTAGATTCATAACAAAAAGATCACGTCATACCTGAGGATTTATTTTCCATCACTGAAAAATGACAGGTCTCATTTTTGTCTTGTGAGAGATGGAGAGGTTTCTTGTCTCCTTTGCTTGAACTGGACTTTTTTTTCCTCTTCAGGTCATGCAGTAAATATCTTGAAGGTACCTGTCTCGTCCCTTTTAAATCTCCCTGAGCTGTATATTCCCTTCACTCTTATCAGCACGATCCTAAACTCATATATTCTTCTGGACACAGTTCAAGTTATTAATTTGTAGAACTTGCTTTCTGTCAAGTAGGTGAGCAATTTATTCTTAAAGTGCACCAACTGCCTGCATTTTACAGAGTGAGCACTACTCTTTGCTCACACGGTACCTGATGAGTCATCTCTGTATTATTACTTTTTACTTATTACTTTTGAATTGATTATATATTCTAATCGATTATTTAATCCCAAATTCATTTTTAATGCACAAATCATCCAGAGACTTAAGAATGCAAGCTCATAGAGAAATAAGAAAAATATGATTACAATGTTGTTATGCTTTGGTCAGTTTCAAGTAATCATCACAAATGAAGACTTTTAAATTCATTTGAGATTAATTTAGTTACAAGATGACTTTAAACCCTGATAGCTCATTTTCCTTTGGTCATTTCTGAAATGTTAAAATATTTTAACAACCTATAAAGAAAACCTTGGCTTTTGTCTTCATAGTGATTCCAACTGATTCCATCTTTGAATGTACTGTAATAGTTGAATCATCTGCACTCTAACATTTGAATTGGTCCTGTATTCATATTGTGAGGAGTGTCCTTGTTATTCTATAGGCTTATTTTAATTCTTTGAGAAATGGAAATTCAAAGCAGAGTTTTGAGTTCCTGGGTTGATGATTGATGGAAGCAGTAAATCCAATAGTTACATTGCATATGCTAGGAGCTCCTGATCAAAATAGCTCTGCAGATCTTCACACAAGACTCTTACTACTGTATATATTCATTCAATTAAACTGGTTTCATTTTCTTAGACCAGAGTTTCTTTTCACATAATACAGGGGCTTTCAAAAAAGACTTTCGAACCATAATAACCTAAATAATTTCTAAAACTACAAAATATTCTATATATGTATTGTAAAAGAAAGATCTCAGTCTTCAGTATTCACATGGCTCATAGAAACATACTGTACATTTCCTGTTTGGTTGCCATTCATTTAATAACCTTTAACAAGGTTTTCTTCATGGACAGAAATTCGTACTCCAAAGTGAATGAACATGTTTGGAATTTCACTCTTCAAAGAGGTGCATCAGCATCAATTTTTCAATTCCTTGAAGAATAGTTTTTTAGGGCTGCTACCAGTATGGTTTTCATCTAAATGTCCATGTGAAACTTTGGCAATGTCTGAAACAGTACCCTTATTCTTAGTGATGTGAAATGACTAGAGAAAAATCAAAAGACATGTGAAATGGCTACACCACCAGTGTGTAAAATACCCAAGGAGAAACCACTACACCTCAGACACACAGAGCTAACTGTTGAAAAGATGGCCACCTTAATAGTTCTGTTAAAGACAGATCCTTCCATGATATCCTGAACGAGATAAAGCAGATGAAATGTTCATCTTTCTTTTTCAATAAGAAAAAGCAATAACTGGGCAGTTTTGAAGGGAGTATTCATCAGCTTCCTAGAGTTTGTAGTGCTTCAGATATTAAGATAGGTAATGCCTGAATATAATGAATTTCATTGCCTTGCCTGCTTAAAATGCATTGCAGCCCTTAAACCTAGGAATGTGAACATATATCAGCTGCCATCTCACTTTTACATAGGGAAGGCCAACCTTTAGGTTGGCAGAACTTATATTCTGTTTTTGTACTTCAACGCTGTTTTTTTCTGTGTTTTTTTTTCTTAATTTACAACTGCAAGCCAAGGCAACTTTGTCAGAACACAAACAGTTGGTTGCCGTAACCCATTCTTAAGTTACTTTGAAATTTGTAATGGAAGACAAAAAAGGAATAAAATGTTCCATTCTGGCACCGTTTTTCCACTAACAATAATGGTGCACTACAATGATATCCAATTGACTCTTAAAGAGTCAGCTCATTATTTCTTTGCTGGATTATTATCTACGATGCAGGAATACATAAACTTAGGTTATGTATTAAAAGTGTTTTCAGTCACATCTGTATTCTTTGGAGCTGATATCAGCTGTAAAAATGCAGTAGATAACTCCTACGCTCTGCCATTAAAAAGGCTTTTATTTGCAATGTTTTTTGACACATTTCTCTTAAGGTGTTTTTCTAAGACATTAAACAAAAGTGAAAAGCTTTTTTTTCTTCTAACTTCTAAGAAATTATTACCCACTTTACCTGCCATGTAAAAAAATAACAATCTCAGTTTTTTTTTGACTCTCTTAATGCTAGGAGTAAGTGCAGTATATGGAAGTTATTAACTGAAGTTTGGGAGGGATAACAATGGCAAGTCAATCTCACACAGCTGTTCCTAATCACAGTCATTATGGAAATTAGCTATGCAGCCTGTATATCGAACACAAACACCTCTCTTCACATTCGTCTCCAGCATCCCTCCTCCAACCCATCTCCACCTTGCAGCTACCCCTTGATTAACTCCTCTTTGAGTGCAGTTTCAAGCCTTCTTGTCCTGTGGCCAGGAGGCTGCCCAATAACCAAGTGGGTTAAGCCAAACCTATCCCGCCAAATAATAAAACAAATCACAAATCAGCTCAGTTTTGGACGTTGTTGTCCCTAGCGAGGTAATGTTAATCTCTCCTGAGCATTGAAGTATGTTTGTTCTGTTGCTGGCAGATAAAGGAAGTAAGACACAGACTCATAAAACTATTCAATCTCAATAGACACACGCAATAGGGACCTGTCCAGACATCAGAAGACGTTAGTTAAAAGCCACCAATTAAAAGTGAACTGGATAGTTTGTGTAAACATTAATAATTGAAGTTTCCAGATTTTTACATGGGTCTCTCTCTTTCTCAGTGGTACAACTGCGTAGAAAGGGAGGTTAAAAAGGAGTTACGTGTGGCAGTGATGGCAGCCGCAGATACCCATGCAGATGGTGGTGTTCAATTTCTGCAATTATGTTTGACAATCAGTGCTAGTGGAAAGAATGCTCCAGGCACAGCCTGCAGAAATAACCTCAATTGATTCTGATACAGTTTATGGAGAGCAGGTTACAGCTTGTGGGTCTATTGAAAAGCTGAATTGGTATTCAAATTAGTCTAAAATACTGCTTTTCCTGTTGTGCTTCAAGATCAATTGACTTTTAGAGAGACAGCAGTCATTGGAAAGCTTGTCACATATCTGTTTTTAGACAAAGGTGATTGTGATACCAATGATGTGGTGTAGATGAGATGGAAGCGTCTGTGCACACTAATTAAACACAAGCTATGCTCTGTACCATTCCCCCAAGGCACTGAAAGAACCCTCATTGCACTCATTAAAATTTTGGCAATATACTGTAGATGTACTGATCCTGCTCCGTTGAAGTTCATGTATTCTAAATGAACCCAAGTAGAATGTGTTCGATAGTGTTCAAATTCTTTCCAACTTCAGATCTAGAGACTTGTTGCTGTTATTGGTAAGCAGTAAATTATATAAAGTAACAGATTTTTGTTTAGTGTTTTCAGCCCTATTAAAAAGTTTTAATTCTCACTGAAAAGTCTGGGATATTTCATTTAAAACTTTTAACTAGCTAAGTCTGATACTGTATGTCATTGGCAGGCTGGAGAGTGCCCGTCTATACAGTTGGCCAGTTTACTTGAGCAGTTGGAGTAGTGTGTCTTGCTCAGAGGCAGCACTCTGCCCAATATTTGAAGTCACAACCTTCCTTGGTACAAGTCTAGATCCCCTATCCACCACTCCATATTGCTGCTAAACCAAGAGTACCACAAAGGACAGGAATTAATAATATGGCTGAATGGCTGAATGTGCTGCGTTACCTTTTTCTGCTCAAGATTTTACATTTGAACTGTTGTCTCCATTAATGAAGTCCTAGCCCATCTGTCATGCTGGAATTTGAGAAAAAAACACTCTGCTCTTCTGTCCTTCACTTTACTGTAGCTTTGGAAAACCTTGATACTTAGGGGAAGCTTTGACCATTAGCCCTCAGGAATATTGCCACCATTTCCGATGAAGAAGCAGAAATGTAAAGAAAAAAATGGTCAAAGAAACCCTAAAAATATGAAACCATAGAAAGGTCAGTAGTATGAATAGAGTTTGCACTGCTGCCATGAATTTGAAAGCATCACTTTGAACCATTAATCCAGTTCACAGTTATTGTGATACTGCAGTGTCACAACACCTTGGAAATAGCATTCTGTTAGAGGGTAAACATTATTCCTGTAGTGGAGGTGACAGAAAGTTCAATATACAGTACCATCTTTCTCCTCAGTAGCAACTAATGTGATAGAGAACATTCTGTCATTTGCTCATGCATTGCAGTAGACTGTACTGAATCTTAAAAGCAGACTAGAGGAGAAGCACAGCAGGCAAATCCACGGCCACTCACAGAACAGGGTATTTTTTCTTGCATGCAAGTTTCTTTCAGTATTTCAAAAGTGTGTTTTTTGGTCAATACATTTTGCAGGGGTTTGCAGGACTTCAGGGTGTGCAAACAATGGAAGAAAAAAGGTAAACAAATTATACTGTAAGTATGTACTGTAAAAATGGTTAAGACAAATCTCTGATGCTCTTTTGCAAACCTTGCAGTTCCCTGGAGTCTGTGCCTTTAATTTGTATCTAATCTCATTTTTGCTGCTTTAACTTGAATTACTGGGATGGAGCCCCATTTAAGAGAAAGAAGAGAGAGAATGAACATTTCATAAGGCAGTATTCATTGGCTTGACAGTGGATGTTTAATTTATTTCCGTGAGGCTTTTGAATTCCAGTGCAGTGTTCATTTTTTCCTTTTGTTTTATTCATAGAGACGTTCCATTCACAATATTTTGTATGGCACCTTTGTTTCATTAGCAACAGTAGTAAAGCAAAAATACTGTAGGTTGTGGTGTCCACAGAGAAAGCTTCTATTTAATTCAGACACTATAATTCACAATTAACAAAAGGCGTTTAGAGGAAAGCATTGAAATTGGGCATTCTGAACAGCGATGACCTGTTTTCTAGAGAGAATGCATATTATGTTTTGCTGGATTAGATCTGTGGTGGAGTACATATTGTATGCTGATCATATGTGTCTG
Organism: Lepisosteus platostomus; assembly: GCF_059453375.1. Taxonomy (NCBI): domain Eukaryota; kingdom Metazoa; phylum Chordata; class Actinopteri; order Semionotiformes; family Lepisosteidae; genus Lepisosteus; species Lepisosteus platostomus. Next base: position 7,477,032 of record NC_142613.1, read on the forward strand.
GAATTCAGCATTTTAAAGCTGTATTTGGGTGACTAATGGAGACCAGGGAGAATACACAAGTGGGATGATTTAGAGTACAAAATATAACCTAACCTGCATGTCTTTGGAATGTAGAAGGAAACTGTTGCATTTGGAGAAAGCAAATTCAAACATGGAGAGAAGATGCAGACTCCTCTGTCTGATTTACCCATAGAAAAATGCAGATTAAGCTTATGACTTGTGACTGCCAGGTCTGTTGTTGGTTTCTTTAAATTCCAAGGTGCTACATGTCATTTCAGGACTTTTTACAGTAGTTCTGACATGCTTTGTCAATACTTCCGTCTGCCCAACATACTGTACAAAACACCTTTTAATAAAAAATCTTAACACTTGTCAGCACAGTCAGAGTGATAATTGAAATTCTCATGATTCAATGAAAAAAAAATCAATGCATATTAACCCATTCATACCTCTTAATGTTTTTTGCATTGACAATTGTTTTTATAGATACAGATCTAAGGTGGGTTAGAAATCTAGTGTTGTGACATCATTTATAAAAAAAGAAGAGATACTTTTTTTCTGAGGAAGATCAGCTCTAGAAACTTTTAGAACTTTTCTACAAATTATGTATTTAAAGTGTCTTAACATATGATCTCAAATGTTGGCTTGGTAACATTATAATAGATTGGAATGAATAGTGAGCATGAGCAAACAAATCATTGGAGTCAACCTAAATCTGCTCTACAGTCAACAAACAATTCTGAAATAGCAAACAAGAAGTAAGTGTGTGGCACACCCCCTCCATTTGAATTTACACTTTTCCCATCCGAGGACTTACAGTAGGAAATTGTGCCTCCCCTCTACAATCTCAATCTTAATGTAAAATATATTTCTTTTATCTCCTGAAATATTGTTATCCTGAACTCTTTGTTGGTAATGTTTATTTGTTTTGTGTGTTGTTGTGTTGGTCTTAAAACAAATTTCCTCCAGGGGATAATAAAGCCTGAATTGAATTTTATTGAAATGGAAACCATGTGTCTAAGGTTTCATCTTTGCTTTGCTGGAGCTGTCAAAATACAATGCTCCTAGAGTTTAGTGTGCTTTGAACTCGACTACAAATGTTTTCAGCATGTTTCTAACATTATCTCTGTCCTATTAAAGATGAACAAGGTGGATGGCATCCCAATATTTTTTGATCAAGCAGTGCCTATAACTTTGTATTGAATGTCCTCTGAGACCTCAGACAAATGGTTCTACACCTGTCTTCTAAAATCAGACATTGAAAAGTTGGGAACACATGTCAAATACAGATTGAATGATAGGGAGTTCAGAGCTGTGAACAAGGTTATCTCAGTAATAACTTGATTGTTGTGGGCTGAAAAATTCAGGTTGCATCCTACAGTCATGGACTGCCAGCAAAAGCAGGTGGGGTCATAATTAATGACTTTTATTACACATTTCAGAACGTGATTACACAAGACTATGAAACATTTTATGTGTCAGTGAGATGTAATCAAAACTCCTTGTCTTTTGTTTTTTTGTTATGTAATAATTAAATATTGTTTCTTAACCATACTGTCATATAATTATACTTTTGTCTATCAAACATTAGCAAATCCTATATACTGTATGTACTGAGCCCCACAACTGATGCATTAACCTTTGATGCTGTCTATGTTAAGTGTAATCTTTTTTGTCATTTAAGGTAAATCTGTTACAGAACAGCCCTATTGTAATAAACTTTTGATACTTGGTTTCTTAGGTAGTATGGTTGTTTCCGCACAGCACAAGCATCTTTTTGATGCTTTCTGATTAGTCAACTACATCAATGCTACATCAGCTACAACATCTGCTACTGGTGGAAGCCTAGATAAGATTCCTCACCTGGCAAAAGAATCAACTGTGAACAGGAAGTGCACCTATTTAGGACAATAAAGAAACAAGAAGAGACCAGGCACTCTTGAAATAAATTCCCTGGACAGAGCATACACAAAGATAAGGAACTAGCTTTGTATGATACCGTCTATGAGAAGTCAGCTACTCTCTGTGAAGGAAATGTACAGTAAGTGGATTATAAAATGGTTAGAATTCTGGAGTCGGAAATGGTATTTTCTCACATATTTTTCCCAGGAAATGGTTTCATCCATGACATCCAGGTCCCAGATAGTAACCACTGCGATACTGTACCATATTAATACATAAATAGAAGAAGTCAGTCCCTTTTGTTTTGCCCCTGAGGTCAAACAGATTATTCATTAGGTGCATAGACAGCCCAGCTCCTTAAGGGACTCCAGAGACATGCACTGCACAAAGACATGAGTAAAAAAAAGAACCAGGAAGCTTGTACTGTGTTTACAAGCCATGGAGGTAACTAACACCATCATGTGTGGAATTTGGATTTTTTTCTCCATTATAAATTTGAAAAGGGAAGATTATCTGTAAGCAGTTTATGGTTATGCTAAATGGGAGAATGGGCATGTTATGCTGTGAGTTCATGAATCTCTCTGTCAAAGACTAGATCTGAATTAATTGTGTAATTATAGGGCTAAAGTGCAAGCTGTCTGAGAGGTATATCCATCCATTTTTTAACTGCTTCATCAAATTCAGAGTCATGGGGGAGTCAGATCTCAGCAAGTGGCAGGTGCAAGGCAGGATACAGCCTGGACAGGATGGCAGCCAATTGCCAACACACAATGACATGCACACACACACTTTTTTAATTTAACAAAATTAATTCATTTTCCCAGAAGTCAATTAACCTACCAGTATGTGTTTTGAATGTGGGAAGAAACCCATGCAAACATGCAAACTCCACACAGTTCCTCCCCAACACTGTGAGGCAACAATGCTAGCCACTATACCACAGTTTATACTGTAAGGCAGACTATTTTTTTTAGACACTAGGACACAGAAGAATCAAGGTTAAACCACAAAAAACCTTTTTAATATAATTCAAATCAGTGTGGTGGAGTTATACACTACTGACTTTAAATTTGTTTTGTGAATGACCTACTGGACATGACAAAATATAAGAATCCTAAGTTAATGAAAAATATACACACCTGAAGAAGGCTCCACGGCCGAAACGTTGTGTTCTCTTTCTTCTTCTTCTTTTTTTCAGCATGGAATAAACCTATAACTTGTTCCTTTGCAGCCTACGCATGCTGACGCAGCTACCCACCTGAACTAATGAAAAATATGACCCCTGAATAGCTACATTATCTTAACATGTACCTTGCATGAAACTAGCATGACAGCTCTATTTCATGTTAAATACCTGTTACACTCTTGTTACTTTGCCTTTTAAATCTTTTGAATTGGGCATTTCAAATCAAATAGACTACTAAATGTAAATTAAAGTTACTTGCCTATTCTGGCTATATAAAAAATATTCAAAGCTTTCAATTCACGCAAGGTCATTTTTCATGCAAATCTGAAAACTGCTGTGCTTTGTTAAATGTATGATGTTCCAAACCTGGGGAGAACAATATTTCAAGACTCTTGGTAGCAGAAGTTCACAAAAAGCCAAATCTTCTCACAGGAACAGTGATAGCCATAAGTCTTATGTTATGTATTCTAAATGGCAATTTCTGAGACTTTTTAATGCAGGGAGACAGCTCGCTTGGTGAGAGATTCTGCCCTCCAGGTACTATTTCACTGAGGCAGGTAATAAATCCTCCTGTTACAGAACATCAACAAGTCAGGACTCCAATGGGAGAACATGTTCTCAACAGCTAAGTTATGTTAAAGAAAAACATAGCAAAGGCTCAATCTATCACAAGAAATTGTTTAATAAATGGAATCCTATTGCCAAGCAACATGCTCACTCAAATTATGGATGTCCTTTACTTTGCATTTACACAGAAAATGCCACTGGAAGGATTCTTACACCTGAAATAAATGTAGAAAACCCTAGCTACTTCAGATTCATCCTTTTTTAGAATTTCATGTGAACTTGTGAAAACTGGTCACCTACAAGACAGTTGGTAACAAGCAGTTAGAAAATCAGTATGAAATTTCACTCAAGGTATTCTAAACAACTTTAAAGGTATCCTAATAAATAGAATTAACCAAAGTTCACAAGAAACAATTGAGTGTGCTGTAAAGAACATAATTCAACAGTTTCATATTTATATAAATCATAATAAATACAAAGAGTTTTTTGCCTGACAAAAACGGATGTTCTATTTTGCAGGAGACATTTTAATAGATAACAGTTAAAGAGCACCACGGACCTGCTCTTAATTGCTTCATTCCACAAATGTGCTTTAGACACACAGACAAAAACAAACAGTTTAATTAAAGCAACCATTGTTTGTTGCAATTCAATACCATAAAGTAGCATTGTAGCATAAACCGCAATAGGTAAATCATCACTTACTATTTATAATAGCCCATTAGACAATATACTGACAGAGAGAGGGAATTATGATTTTAGAACAGTGCACAGCCCTTAGAGAAAACAATCACTTTAAGCTTTGGGGAGGGTAAATAAAGCCTCATGAAAAAGAGCTGATTAGGGTTCAATGACATATCTTTGGGGAGTTTTTAATTACCCCCTTTTTTCTTTTCTGTTTTTTTTTCAGGTTATATCTCAGGGTGGAGAGCATTCACTTTATTATGGCTTTTTTGTGAGACTTGCTTCTACTCAGAAAACTAGGAATATAGAGTAATCAGAAAAAGCACATTTCTTCACACGCTTTGTAGCCAATTTAAATCATGATGAAGAACATTAAATATCCAATTTAAAAAGATGTAAGACAAAAAAATGTGCTTAATGAAATAACCAGATTAATCTATTTTTTCAGTTCTATTTGTTCTCTCACTGTTGTACCTAAAATTGTTAATTGTAAGACCAATTAACTGTTTTATCAAAAACAGCATCTTCAAAGATTTCTCAGAACTCTCCTGTAAAGATGAGGGGTCAGCAAGGAGAAAAAGTTTGATGTTTTAACTTTGTTCTCAAGGGCTGACACAACACGGACACACTTGCTCACTTCACTGGCTTTCTTTGGAAGAAAGACTTTTCCAGAAGCAATTTATTGATTGGAACATACTTAGAGATAGACACAGAAGGAACAACAGTAGCCTTTTTTACAAGAGAAGACAAATAGAGAAAATTATGGAAAGGAAGAGATAGTGAATTCTCATTTCAAACAGACTGTGCTTGGGTGTTGTCTTGTAAAAGTGAATTGTCAGTTTTATGTGAAAATAATTAAATCTTTTGAACTCATTGTGATGTGTACAATCTATTTTTTTCTTTTAATTTAAGCCAGATGAGTGCCAAAAATGCAATTCTGTAATGTTCCGTAATTTGACAGCTCATACAGTACATGCAGCGGTGTTTTGAAGACAAAACTGTACCACAACACCCTTTTCTCTTCAGATGGACTAAGCACAAAAAGGGAATCAGAAACACCCCAGTCAGTATAAAATCTTTATGATTTTATTGACCTGCGAGGAGTCAGTATAATCCATTATTTACAATTTGTTCCATAATTTATCACCCCCAATATTTTTTCAGTTTATTAGAATGCCAATGCTCAATTCGTTTTATTACAAGGCTACACAATCATCACCATGAATGCCCTGTAATAAATTATACACAGCTGCCAAACCTTCAGCTAATAAATATCAGGGAACCCTGATCAGTTCTCCCACACTAATAATGTGTAGCTCCCAGCCACACTCATCTGTTTCAAAGGACAAGCTCTGTCTCAACTGAAAATATTTAATTGCCCTACCCAAAAGCCACATTTATTTCAGTAGCCTGGCATGCACAGAAGAATTGCACTGAGCTACAGAGAAGTATAAATTGTGCACAAAGAACTGTAAAATAACTCTTTTAAATTTGTTATGCAAATGCGATCAGCAATCTTTTTCAAAGTTTTGCATAAAAATGTTGAATTTGATGCCATTAACATCCATTATGCGACGTGTGTTGATTTAAATGATTTGGTTTAGAAAACCATTGCACAAGACAATTTTACACTTTTTTCGAGCATCTGCACACCAAATGCAGATTTTATAGTTCTGAAATGGTTCACTCCCTTCCCTACATTCTATGCTCTTTGGGCTGGGATTTGCTTTTTTCTTCAAGATGTACAGATGTTTAATTTTGCTACATTGCGGGCAAGTATAAAATGAGGTTCCATATGTTTTTAGGCATACAGTATATGTTCCGTGAGAGACAAATTTTATTTTCTATTTCTTAAAAAGAAAAATCCTATGAAAAATTCCCTGGGAACTTTCGCAGTTTAAATTTATTGCATCTGTGACTTTTCAATGAAAATGATAACCTGTAATGATAAAATCTGTAATGGATATTTCCGTTAATATTTTAAGTATCTATTCTGTGTTCTGCTGGATACATTTACAATGTAGTTTAGTTCAGCTGGAAAATAAGTAATTTCAGAATTATTCTGTGGACATATGAATCTTTATTTACATTATCAAAAATCACATTTGTTTGCATGGTGTGTACAAAATCTCACAGCTAGTAATTTTCCCATCTACATAGTTTTTAATATAGAAAATGTGTTTTTTTCAGGTGAAAAACTAATATAAGACAGTTTATAATTATTAATTTCAAAGTAGAAACAGTTAACAATACATGTAAAACTAGTTTGTCACAGTATAGTGTTCTCATAAAAATATGTGAATGAGATTTGAACGCCTGCACCTGTCTTACTATATAAAAGGATTTCATTAGGTTTCCATGCTGTTTATTCTTGGTTAGTAAATGCTTTTATATTTTTCAACAACTGAATGCACCTTTCTTCTAACATTAATGGAGGATCTGTGGTCTTTTCAGAAAAGAGTTTTATGGAGTATGGATTTCACTTCAGATTTATCTACATGAAGAGGACTGCTACTCTAAGTGCAGCTCATGACTCTCCATGATTTTCATTAGCAGCTATTCTGACTCTGAAAGGCTTCTTGTAACAGCAACCTGGTCTCACAGCAACCAGGTTCGTAACAGAGTCGCCCTTCACTACTTTCAATGGAAAGGTCTTCACTTGTTAGAAGAATGAGACAGACGTTAACTAATAGGTCCTGAGAGGTGTTTTTTTCTCTTTGCAGTGCATTCAGTGGCATTCTAATGATCTATTCTAGGAACTCCACTAATAGCAGATAAGTAGGATACATATTATAAATAAGCAGCACTGAGTCCCTTCTCAACTTTAAGTATAATATGCATTTAAGTAAGAAAATAAATCCTTCATTTCTTTGGTACTTTGTCTCTGCATAGTATTTGGGATTTGACTGTTGGATTGTGTCTGTTTTCCTACAGTGTACTGTATATGAGCAAATTACTTGCTTAGATGCTCAGACTTATCCAACAAATGCTGTGCTGTGATTTTTATCTGAAGGTTCCTTATGCCTGGTATGAGTTGCAGACTCACAACTCCTATCCAGGAAGCACATATCAAAGGAAGGGACTAGACTCAGAATCAGATGCCATTCAATCACAGGGCACACAACACACATGCACACAGGGACAACTTAGAGATTAACCTACAGTAGCTAGCTAGTATTTGGAAGGTAGGAGGAAACACAAGCACTCATGTAAACACAGAGAGCACATACTTTACAGTTACCTGTTATTCTGAAAATTATTTGTCTGTCTTCTGAAAAGAAAAAGAATACATTAAAAGCATAAAATCTGTTACTCTACCTTTGCTTATAATTGGATCCTGCTGTATAACTTTCTGAAAGAATAGTTTAACAAGATTCTGAAAGATAATAATAATAATAATAATAATAATAGTTTACACTTATATAGCGCTTTTCTGGACACTCCACTCAAAGCGCTTTACAGGTAATGGGGACTCCCCTCCACCACCACCAATGTGCAGAATCCACCTGGATGATGCGACGGCAGCCATAGTGCGCCAGAACGCTACCCACACATCAGCTATCAGTGGGGGGGAGAGCAGAGTAATGTAGCCAATTCATAGAGGGGGATTATTAGGAGGCCATGATTGGTAAGGGCCAATTGGAAATTTTGGCCGGGACACCGGGGTTACACCCCTACTCTTTTCGAGAAGCGCCCTGGGATTTTTAATGACCACAGAGAGTCAGGACCTTGGTTTTACATCTCATCCGAAGGACGGCCCCTGTTTACAGTATAGTGTCCCCGTCACTATACTGGGGCATTAGGACCCACAGGGACCGCAGGGAGAGCGCCCCCTGCTGGCTCCACTAACACCTCTTCCAGCAGCAACCTTAGTTTTTCCCAGGAGGTCTCCCATCCAGGTACTGACCAGGCTCACACCTGCTGAGCTTCAGTGGGATGCCAGTTGTGAGTTGCAGGGTGATATGGCTGAAGTGTTGGACTTCCCTAAATGTTTCTATTCACGAATTGCTACTGCACTTTCCCTCTGCAGTGTTTGCATCCTAACAACCTTCTTTTAAGAAGAAAGGCTTCAGTCTATCTCTCTCATTTTTGGATGATTGTCTCTGAGTAGGCTTTTTATGAATGATTAGACTGTAATGCAAATGGTGCAATTCTAAAAAAAAAAGTCTGAAAATGACACAGGACCTGAGAAGTAATGGGACATCACAAGCCTAGAGTAAAGGGTCATATGGGATAAAATAAAAAAGCAGCCTATTTTAGTTTCTATCATGTTGCTATCTTGCAGGACATCCATCCAGGCAGGCATAATTGCTTTCCAAATAGCAAGCTTATTGTTTGGCCTTTCTTCTTTTTCCATACAGTAGGTGTTGGGGGTTGTTAAATGTAGATAATCCCGAGTGTCTGCATGGTTATCTGATACATTCTTCTAGATGTGTTGGTCCAGGAGGGATTCTGATGGGGGTGGTAATTGTGTGAAAACCACAGACTCTTTGCTCCGGAAAGGTTTTGCACTTTGCAGCTCAAAGGCCCATTTTAAGCTGAGGGCCATAAATCTCTCTGTACTAGCTGTCACCATCGAGGACCCTGCTAGATAAATGAGGTTCCTTGGTTAAGGTAACCTGGTGAAGCACAAGAATAGTGTGTCCATTTGACTGGCTGTGTTGTGGGCACAACCTTTTGCTCAGACCTCCATTAGTTTTTCCTCAGCTTTATATGTTATTAATAAAGCTATGTTAGGGTGACAAGGAACCAGGATGTCACTTGGCAGTCTTAAGTAATCAATTCATTTTGATCTGAATCTTCAAAAACTTGATCACAATAATTCAAGGTCAACCATACATGAGTGGCCAATGTGAAGTATTGTAGTACAGTAGGTAAGGTTATCTAACACCCACATTTACCAATGGACTGTCAAGATGGATGTTGATACTCCCATTTAGAATCAGTGCTGTGCTATCTTCTGAAGAGGTGCTTAATAAGATGTCTAGTTCATCCAAGAAGCTCCTTGGAGGGCAGTAGAAAACAATGTCTAGTAAAGGCTAATAGACAGAGTGATGGGTACGTTAAGAAATTCAAAATATTTCCTGGGGGTGGGGGGGAAATGAGCAATCGGTCCCACCACCTATGCGTAGGGTTGAGATGAGTGGAAGAAGGAGAATTTGGAAGAAAGTGTAGCTGGTGTCACAGTGTTATTAGGAAAGACTTGTGTTTCAGTGGATTCATTTTTAGGTTAAATTTGAGTGTCTCTTCAAGTGCAAAAGAGCTAATTTATCCTTTTTTTTCCCATGGCTATTTACCAGCTTAATTTGGACAACTGATTGTATATTTTACATTATGTATATACTGTATATATTTTTCTGTTTCTCATCCTGCATGTATTTTTCTTACTTGTTAATGTATTCATGCTATGTTAAATGTGTTGGGTATTGTGTTATAAGTATCCATTTTAACTGCCTGTAAAGCACATTTTACATCTGTAGCATAATGGGTGATTACGTCTGTGGCATAATGGGTTAAGCGTGTGCTTTGCGTGCTGGAAGTCAGGCGTTCTAACCCAGCTGTTGTCATTAGTTTGGGCAGAGCGGTGGCACTGTGGCTAAGGATCTGCACCTGTGGTTCAAATCCCGCAGCCGGCAGAGGAATCCTACTTTGTTGGGCCCCTAAACAAGGCCCTTAACCCCAGCTGCTCCAGGGGCGCTGTTTAAATGGCTGACCCTGCACTCTGACCCCAAGCTTCTCTCTCCCTGTCTGTGTGTCTCATGGAGAGCAAGCTGGGGTATGCGAAAAGACAAATTCATAATGCAAGAAATTGTATATGGCTAATAAAGTGATCTTAATTTCCAAAATGGGACAAGCAAGGTGTTTCTCATCATTAACATCCTCCCCCCCTTCACTATACAGGCATATCTATAAAGCTAAAAGAAAAAAATCAGGATTAACAATTACCAAAAACATCTACAATTTCAATAGATTGACATCGAATTGTGAAATCATAAAGGATAAACATACCGTATATTGTATAAAGTATTCATACACTATATGTTACAATATATTTCTATATATACAATATATACATTTTCATGTGTGCATAGCCACAGAGATAACTATCCCCCTCGAATTAAATTAATTTGCCAATATTCATTGCTACCAGCTAAGACAATTCAGTGTTCAGTAGTTTAATAAATAATATTTATTATACAAAATTAAGTTTAAAAGAAGAGGGTTAATGTTTTTATCTGTGACTAGATCTATTTAAAATTAATAAGCATGTGCAAAGACTTTAGGAGCTTTTGCAGAAGATTGCCACATGATCTGTTCACTGTTCACAAGTCTTTTTTCCTGACTTTTGTTTTCTGAAATGCAACTTGGTCTCCTGCTGTTAGAAACGGGTCTATAATTATGTATCTGTTCAATGTCATTGACAATTTTTTCTCCTTATAACCAGTGGAAATTGTAACAAAGACATGCACTATCAGTCAGATTCGACACATGATGTTGTTTTGGTGCCATACGAAGAGTCATTTTTGGGCAGAACAGAAAATCATTAAAAAAATGTTGAGACTTCATTTTACTGTTATTTTTTCTGATTTTTTGTTAGAGAAAATATTACAGGTATTTTATGAATTAACACAGAGTTAATGCAACTCCAAAATCCACACAATTACCTTTGTAGGCTACCAAAGAGCTCTCTTAATAATCAGTCACATTGGTGGTTCATTGATGCCACTAACTATTTCCAGGCAGCAGAAAGTTATGGGGAACAAACTAACAAAATGTGGATTTTTTCAACTGAAGTCCCCAAAGCTTATTTAATGAGATAACTTAACTATCTCACCTTACTATTGGCATTGGTAATACTTAAATATTAAGAATGAAAGGAAGAGACTGCGTATTGCCTGTCAAGCCAATGCGAAATAGACAGAATATTCATTTCAAAGGCTGGAAACACAGAGCATACAGTAAAAGATTTAGGTCCTTTTGGCATTTTTCTAGAGGTTTTCTACCTCTTAAAAATCATGTTTTATTACACATTACAAAAGTAAACAAATCATACCACTGAATGCTTAAACTTAATGTTTGCTGCTAAAGGGAAGAGTTTTAAAACCATTCTAAGTTTAAGAATGCGTTTAAGAGTTTAATACAATTTTGAAGAAAAAAAACAACACTCTGTAGAACAAATCTCCAGGTGTACAGTGTATGTCTACACACCTGTAGAGGACTCCACTACTGAAACAGTCTTTCCTTTTGCAATAATATTTAGAATGTAACCAAGGACGTTTTTTTTCTCTGAAGCTGTTGATTGGTTAATGAACTGATTTTTAACAGGAATTTCAGGTTTTTATTTATTCTACTGTAGATCTCAGTGATTTAGAAAACTCCCCTTAATTTGTTTAATGTGTTGTAAGTTCTTTTTAATGAAAAAAGCCTAGGCATGGCAACACAATTTTATTTTTCAGTTGATCTATGTAGGGTATTTGTACTCTTTTAAGTAGGGTGGACACAAGTCTATAAAAAGGAGCTCATCTCCAGACCCCACCTCATGACAATATAACCTTAGAACAAGACAATTTCAATTTTATAGCCACTGGATCTGTACTTGTCATTTTATAGCAATGACTCATGTACTGCATGGGCTGAAGGAGGAAGTTAAAACCCGTCTACCCATCGATATTGCCAGCAGCTGTATCAGTCTGCAACTTACAACTGGCAACCCACTGAAGCTCAGCAGGTGTGAGCCTGGCCAATACCTGAATTGGAGACCTCCTGGGAAAGCTAAGGTTGCTGTTTGAAGAGGTGTTAGTGGGGCCAGTAGGGGGCGCTCACCCTGTAGTCTGTGTGGGTCCTCATGCCCCAGTATAGTGACAGAGACACTATACTGTAAAATGACACCATCCTTCGGATGAGATGTAAAACGGAGGTCCTGATTCTCTGTAGTCATTCCAAAAAGAGTGGGGGTATTACTCCCGTTTCCTGGCCAAATTTCTCCCTGGAACGTTTCCAATCATGACCTCCTAATAATCTCCATCTGTGAATTGGCTTCATCGCTCTGTACTGGCCCACTATGGCTGCTGTCACATCGTCCACGTGGGGCTACACATTGGTGGTGGTGGAGGGGAGTCCCCATTACCTTTAAAGCGCTTTGAGTGGAGTGTCCAGAAAAGCACTATATAAGTGTAACGATATTATTTTTAAGTCATTTGTAGCACTTCCAGGAATTCCAGAAAGTTGTAGAAATCAGTTTTAAAATGAATCTCTCGATCTGGAGATAATCATCTATTGAAGTGACAACAGATAGATGACAGCTCACATCTGGATGACTGAGCTAAGCTAGTGCTCTGGAGCCTAAAAAAGAAGTTGATGTGGTGTGCATTCATTGCTATTTAACAGTGAGATCCTTGTAAAGATATAATATAAAAGACTTGTAAATCACAGATTATTTTTAGGGTTTATTGACATTGGATTCGATTGACATATTCCATAAAACAATTTCTTAGTAGCTGTTATAATTTAAAAGACAGCAGGTCAGAGTACAATAAATCCCTTTCAAAGAATTATGTTACTGCTGCTTATAGGAATAACAACACCTCCACTTTACATAAATGAATAAACAAAGAGCGAGATCTACATCTTGTGTTTACTGTCAGTGTTTCTCATGATTAATTCATTTGGAAAGATCTATCAGGAGTGCCCCTCTGAGGGGAGACGTGCTAGTAGCAGTGCCCTCAAGGGGTGATAAGACAACTGGAGACAACAGTAATGTGTGACACTTGACCCCAGAGTGCAAAGCTGAGGTCCAGATACAGGTTCTCATGTGAGAGCACTTATGATGAATACTGAGCATGCCAAAAACAAATTAAATAAAAAAAAAATGTAATAGTATTCTGCAGTATCACAATTTTTTTTACTTTTTTACTAGGGTGCTCAGCTTTATCTGTGGGAGAGTGTAGAAAATCAACTTAATAAGGGTTGTGTAATATGACTGTTGCTTGGAGCTCTCCCATTTCAGCAGCACGTTATTAATATTGTGAATTTATTTGGTTGACATTTGTGTGCTAGCTAAATGACCCCTAATAACATACTGCTGTATTGCAGTATTTATAATGACATTTAAAACTTTGAAAAAATCTTTATATTGATCTAAAAATGTATTGCTAGACACTTATAATGGAATAAGATTTACTTTGTACTTTCACAGGTATTTGTCATTAGCTGTGTTTTTAAAAACAAATGGGGAAACAGGTACTGTAAGTACTAATCATGAACTTGCTTCTAGATCTTGTGTAGAAAATGATGGTTTTGTTGGAATCAATGCTAAACTAGGGGTGTTTTCAAGAAATGTATCCCATCACTTTTGTTCACAGGTTAGTTTTTATTAAATATTTGGTCCATTGGCATACTTGCACCACTTTATGAAGTCACCACAAAGTATCTGATAGTTTTTTTTTAGCTAGCTTTTCAGGTGTGTTCTAGACTGAAAACCAAGGCATCTCATGCCATCTGTTCTTCACTGTGTAAATTATAAAATGAAAATAAAGGAAATAATAGATTACAAAAGGTGTTTGAGTAAGGTCCTACATACTATGCCAACCCTGGTGATTGTAAATAGACTCAACAAAAATCAATTGAACAAACAATAACCAAAGAAATAAAAATAATAATTTCAGCATGTGACTGAAAAGAGAATATTTACAAGTTTCCAAAAGCCCAATATCTATGGAATATGTTTGATTTTCTCCCTGTAAATTAAACATCTATACCAAGTGTCATGTTGGTTCATAATTCTCAGGCTATTACTCTCTGACTAGAAATGAATTCAAAGGGGTCGACCCTTTTTTTGTTCGTACTGGTTTTTATAAAGAGAGAAAAATGCATGAAAAAAGTCTCCTGCTCTCCTCACATGCATTTACATGAGCCAGAGTCATAAATTAGCTATGCCCTGGCTGGTCTCTACTCTGCTGGTCGAGGAAAATAAAAAGAGAAAAGAAGAAAGATTTAATTATTAAAGCATGTTATTTAAATTACATACCCTAATGTCTGTATTTTGATTATGTCTACTGGATTATACAGAAAGGCCTCACACTTTTCATTAGTTATTCTTATTTTTCTCAGAACAAAATCCACCAAACGTTCAAGGTAGATTAAGTCTCTAGAGAGCAAAACAGAGAAATTTGTAATAATGTTTTTCTCAGTGGTTATTTTTTTTATAGAACTGAACAGATTCCACTTGAAACCTACTGTATGTTTGTCCAAAGCACAAGGAGAGAGTAGAATGATTAAATTTGTCTTTTTCTTTTTTTCCGATCGGGAATCTTTTAACACATTAGAGAACTGTATGGATCGGTTTGTTTATTCATATTGTATAATAATAAGATGCATGAAGTTATGCAAGATAAGTATTCATTTTTTGAATTTCACATGCATCATGAAATTGCTTGATCTTGAAGCTGTTGCCAATTAAAATTGAACAACCTATGTTGTGACTATGGTCTATCGTGTAAGATGACATCATTGTGATGTCATGATGTCATTATGATTGACATAAATCCGCAGGGCTTCTAAGAGTGTTCAGACCTGGTACACAGGTAGTTTGAAGTTTTAGCAGAATAACCTTATCTGCTACATACTGTATGTGACATTGGATAAAATCTAAGGTTGAAATGCATGAGTTAGCCTAAGACAGTATTCTGCATCCAATTAGTCTGTCCAAACATTCAAACATGTGATTATTTCTATTTTGTTCTAAAATAGCAATGAGGAATTGAGTTTTCTTATAAATCATCTGCAGTACATATACTGTACACTCACTTACAGAATCACTGCTAAAGGAATGGTACCTTCCTTGGGAATGCAGGCCAGTCCCAAACACACGCAATAGCATATCATGCAGATAATGATATTTTCAAGGCCATACTCTAGCAACTTTTTGTCAAATCAATACTGCTACAGTATATCAAAATGGAGATTTTTTTTTACAGCTTTCTTTACTTTTTCAGCTGAAAAGCAAGCACTGTAAAGTAAAAGGTTAATGAATCAAATAACTACTGTAGATCACGGAAATGCTCAGTTGATACCCCAGGTAGGGTTAGTGTTAGCATTCACACACTACTAAGACAATTTTAAAGGTTGGTGCTGGATTTTGTGGCCAAAGTCTGAAATTTTTATTTTCGTAAACTCTCTGGGGCCTGGATGGTACGATGCACTGCGTGGTAAATGTATTGAAAACTGAGTTGGTCGGATCAAAAGTTGTAACCATATGTTATAGAATCTAATACATTCGCAAGAGCTTTGATGAATGGTTTTGATTGTTTCCCACTCATATTTATAGATTTGGGGAACATCTCAAAATGCGATGCCTAGACAGGTTCATTTTTAGATCATGGAAAGGGTCAGTTGACTGCCCAGGTAGGGTTAGGGATAGCATTCACACACTAGTTAGACCATTTTTAAGGTCGGCGCTGGATTTTGGGGTCCAAGTCAAGTCAAGGATGAGTAATTTTTTCTCTTATCTGAAATTTTTTTCTGGGCTCTGGGCTCTGGATGGCACAGTGCACCACGCGGTAAGTGTATACCAGAACTGAGTCGGTCGGATCAAAAGTTGTTACCAAACATTATAGAATCTAATACATTCGCAAGAGCTTTTATGAATGATTTTGATTGTTTCTCATTCATACTTATAGATTTAGGGAACGTGTCAAAATGCGATGCCTAGACAGGCTCATTTGTAGATCGTGGAAAGGGTCAGTTGACACCACAGGTAGGGTTAGGGTTAGCATTCACACACTACTTAGACAATTTATAAGGTCAGCGCTGGATTTTGGGGCCCAGGTCGAGTTTAGGATGAGTTTTCGCTCCTATCTGAAATTTTTATTTTCGTAAACTCTCTGGGGCCTGGATGGTGCGATGCACTGCGTGGTAAATGTATCGAAAACTGAGTTGGTCGGAACAAAAGTTCTAAGAATCTAATACATTGGCAAGAGCTTTGATGAATGGTTTTGATTGTTTCTCATTCATACTGTACTTATAGATCTGGGGAAAATCACAAAATGTGATGCCTAGACAGGTTCATTTTTAGATCATGGAAAGGGTCAGTTGACTGCCCAGGTAGGGTTAGGGTTAGCATTCACACACTAGTTAGACAATTTTTAAGGTCAGCGCTGGATTTTGGGGTCAAAGGTCAAGTTAAGGATGAGTATTATTTTCTCTTATTTGAAATGTTTTTTTTTTCGGAAACTCTCTGGGCTCTGGATGGCACGGTGCACCGTGCCGTAATTGTATCCCAAAACTGAGTCAGTCTGATCAACTGTTGTAAACAAGCATTTTTTAATCTTTTTCACTTGCAAGAGCTTTGATGAATGATTTAGATTTTTTCACACTCATACTTTTTGGTTTGGGAATCAGGTCAAAATCCGATGCTCAGAGAGAGGTTCAGATATACAGTACAGTATGTTTACTGGCTCTGAAAAAATATTTTGGTGATCACTGTTCATGACTTTTTTGGATTGTTGTTTTGGATTGATAGAGTTTCTAAGGCACCTTTAGAGATCAGGTTATTGCTAAGATGAATATACTGCTGGATGCTATTTTTTATTTGCAGTTTCACATTAATGTATTTTATGCTGTGAATTTCAATTTACGTAAGGAATACCTGTCGAAGAAATGCCTGATTCGAGAAAACTAATTTGTTGTAACTTCTGTATCGTGAAACCATAGAGCACAGGCTTGTCAGTTATAGAAACAGCTTCATAAAAAACATTTTTGTTAGGTACTGTACTTTTCTGAGAGCCTTGAAGCTCACAAAACATTACATGATTCATCCGTTTATAGTGTGAGACGTTTGTTTCTCTGTTCGGTTCCTAGTGTTTGGAGATATGCAGTTATAGCAAAGGCCTTGATCTAAGAAATAATGCTGATTTTAAGTGCTTTGAAATTATTAGTTTTAATTTGGAAAATAATATGTATTATTATTTTCAGTGTTGATTCTAACAATTCATAATGAAACAAAAAAAGCAAAGAAACTGAGTAGGTTTCACAGCTGTCATATTTGGTACTTGTCTATTTAGACTCCTAAAACCTCACTCTTTTTTGGGCCTATCTATGACTAATAAAACAACTGTGAAACATAAGGAGCACAGATTGGTTATTACTTCATATAATTAAAAAATGTATTTTTAAAAAGCATTCAATGCATACTCTCTTTAAACATCAATGCCACTTGTAGTCTAATGGTGTTTAAAGACATGCTATAAAGTAACATCCAAGCTACAAAATCTTGTTACTCAAACTGGTTAAAAGGGGTGTAGTAATTCGATTATTTGATTAGTTACTTAATCTGAGCAAATTAAGTCCATCAGAGTACTGAGTCACAGATTCAAATCGTCAAACAATATTTTAAAGTTGATGTGTGAGAAATACAACTTCTGAACTAATTAGAAATCAGACAGGGAGTGAGATTTATTATAGCAAGCTAATTAGTGCCACAGTGTTTAATGAATTCACAAGTCATAAAAGCATGGTTTTGTTAACAATGCAAAAACTTTTTCTTTATTTCCCCGAAGTGCCATTTGGGAATAATCTGTCACAATGTAAATTTCTATAAAAAAGCAATTATGCTGAAACGTGCATTATTTTTTTCCATTTATTAAGTAAAACACCAGCTATTAAGGCAATGATCAAGAATCATATAAAAGCTTCATTATTGTTGGGAGGGAGCAAATATAATTTTAACTCATAAGCCATTTTATAAGTCAGTTCTTTAGGTTATTAAATGCTAAAAATAAAACCTTAATAAAGAGTGCAAAAACGGCTTTAATTACTGCAAATGTGACAGCGGAATAATGACTTTCACAGCTCTGATGTATGTTAGTGAGATAAAATATAAAGGTGATATCCATTTCAGTCTTGAACAAATTCCTGCAGGAGTTTGCTAGAATCTGTATGTCTGCTTTCATTATACTGTACTAAGATCAGTCATGTGAAAGAACGAGAGGGATGTATGAATCGTCACCTACTGGGGAAACAGAGAGCAATACAATAATACAACATGTATTAGAGACAGAAGCCACAAGTCCCCTTAATAATCTCCCCAACATCAATGAGCAACTGCTGACTTTGAAAATCATTTCTTAATACTTGTAAATATTTTGTAAAATAAATCCATTACAGCAAAAGCACCTCAGAATACATTCTATTTCTTTTGTCTTTTTTTAAAAATCCAACATTATTAAGGTTTTTCTTCATGGTGCCTATTTTAATTTCCTCTCTGTTTTCCGAAATGAGGACACTGTTTTGCAAACCCTCCAGTGTTTAGTGATGTATGGTACACAAATATGGAACTAACTGTGCTCAAGATGTACAGTACCCCAAAGTTTATTAATAACCACATAAATATACCAAATAACTAACAATAAGAACATAAGTAAGGAGGAAACTGCTAGGCCCATCTTGCATGTCCAGTTTCCTAATAAGTCAATTACCTTGTCCATACTTTGCCCTCAGCTTTCCCAACAGGAACTGACATTCTGTTACAAACACCTTGCATGCTTTTATGGAAAGAAACATTTGGTGTCCTCTGTCCTGTAATTACTTGCACTTACATTGCTTTTCTTCCTACGGGCTGTAATTTCTGTGTTATACATGAAGATAAAAAACATCCTATCTCGAAACCTCCTACAAGTGTGAGTTAAGCAGCTCCAGGATGTTTCTATAATATGTTTTTCAGGCTGCTTTACTTAATCATATCTAATAATGGGGTGTACTCTGTGCCCGGCAGTTACCAGTCTGTGTTTACATTCTGTTGTAAAACAATTGTCAGTGTGCAGTGATTATAACATCTATCCCTCAGCATGTGATTCCAGCACTCTTTGTCACCTAGTCATGGGTGGGATGGGCTCAGCAGCTCATTCTCAGCTAAAATAATCTAAGCTTCACAGTTTGGTGAGGAGAGATCTGGAGTAAGCACTAGGGGGGCTCAGGGATCAAACCTGACTCACTCCTGCAGAAACACAGAATGCATCCTTAAAAGCAGTATCCTATTTAAGGAAGGTACCTGTATCTGTAACAAAGACTTTGTCAGCCTGAGTGCCAACTGAGAGGGAATCTGGTTCAGATGCAAAACAGTCATGCTTTATTTTAATATCTACAATTACTGTAGGTGTTAGTCACCAAAGCACCAGTTAACGAAAATAGATTCACCCAATCCAGACAATAGTAAATTGTAAGATATTTAAAAGTTTCATATACTCACACTAACAAATTAAAGTAACCATTATATATCTGTTACTAATTAACATATAAAGCCTTTCTAACTACTGTATACTGCATATAGGGCTGTATGATGGAGCAGTGGTTAGCTCTGCTGCCTCTAAGGGCTGGGTCCCTGAGTTCAATTCTGGGGCTGCTACAGGTATCCGTGTGAAGTTTGTATGTTCCCACATGTTCAAGTGGGCTTCCTCCCACAGTCCAAAGGTACAGTATACCCATAGGTTAATTGGCTTGTGGGGAAAACTGACTCTGCTGTGAGTATGAGTGTGAGTCTGTATGTGCTCTGTGATGCACTGGTGTCTTGTCCAGGTGTGTCCTGCCTTATGCCCATTGCTTGCCTGGTTAGGCTTTGCCGTCTCCCAAACCCTGTACAGTTTAGAATATGGGTGGAAGTACTCTGTATAAAACACTTATATTCTCATATATAATTCCAATGAACATCTTTCAGGGTTATGATGTGTAAGAGCAAGCAGGAGTGGCTGTAAATCATGGGTAATGTTACTTATCTTTGACCTTTTCACAATGCCAGAAAGTCAAAGTATCTGAAGCAGTGGAAGTGGAAACTTCCAGTTCTGGTACAGTATGTTTCATAGTCCTTCTGTCCCAAATGTTTGCTGTTGGTTTTTCCAGCTGGACTCTTGGTTGTTTAATTGAATGGTTAGTTCAATCATTCAACCTTTAGGTCTCAAATCCTGGTCTAACAAAACTGTCCAAATTGTCCAATTAAGACAATAATGAGAAGACCCAAGTCATTAAGAAACTAGCTGGTTGGAAACCTGTTGCCTCATTTTCCACCTGGGCTATGTTGATTGGGGACCTCTGCTGTGAATTCATAATGTGATTGAATAGATTTCTGTAATAGTTTTCTGCTCCAAAAAAGCTGCAGTTTTCATGTCACTGCAAACAGGTAAATGCAAAATCATTTGTACTTGCAAAGATCCAAACAATTATATAGTAATTTATTATTAAAATGTGTTAAATCCTCAGGGTCTCAATTTAAACAAAAACTGGCAGATATAGAAGCCGTAAGGACCTACATGAAGAAGCCCAGGTCTGGTTTTGGGATCTGATGAGCCCTAATAAGAATGCAGGGTGAAGGGTCTATAGATGCTTACTTAATATAAAAGTATAACTAGAAGTCTCTTGAGATATTTGTGCTTGCAAGTATTTCTAGAATTTTTGTTCAGTGAAATAAATATTGAAGTATGTAATGATATATAATAATCTAGATGAGAACAACATGCATACCCCTAACATTGAATAACGTATCTATAAGTTAACAATTAGGAAAACAATGAACATATATTTTAAAAGACATTTACATTTGCAGACAATAGACAGAGTGAAAGGTTTTATCCCATTTCCTTTAGGATGTCTGTAACTACTGTATCTGTCAGGCCAGACATGTTTACTGTAAATATTTTTGTTATTACCTGCCAAAGGTATTTAAAGTTTCATTTTATGTTTCCATTACTGTTGAAGTGATTCTTTTTCTTTGACATCATGTGGGACAAAAACCAATGGTGAACAATCAGGTGTCATTAATTCTGTCAAAAATTGGAAAGCTTTCAAATGTGTCTGATTTTTGTGCTGAGTAGCTTTCAGACCTTGATTGAGTTAATGATGAACCTAATTTGACAGTCTCTTAAAAGAAATTAATCACATACTGAAACAGAGATTAGAGGTTAATAATTTAATCTGAAAAGGAATGTGATTGTGGTTAATTAAATGACCTCTATAATTATTACATTAAAATTGCTTTGAATGTGGAATTAATTTTCTAGATACTCCTGTTTTGAAGAGAAACTACTGACAATTGAAAGATTATTTTTTTATTTTCTTCAGAGATCAATGATAATTGCACACTGTAAATTAAAATTGCATACCTAAATTGGAAATATTGCCTTACTGATGTTTTTATCAATTATGTACAGTAGATGCATGCATTTAGTAGGAGCTAATTTCCCTCCATATTCCTAAAATACATATTTTAATTGAGCGCATTATTATGATGTGTTACAGAACATTCAACCTCCACAAAGACATCACCCCACCACCTCTGGAATTAAACCCAGGGACCCGGCACCGTGAGATTAGAAAGCTAACCAATGTGCCACCATGCTGCTCGCTAAATGCAAATACTGTACATGATGCTTAAAAATAATACTACAGTACCTTAATATTTTCCCTAAACCAGATTCCATGGTAAGTACAACTGACTGTACTGCAATCTACTTCCAGGCTTATTTTAAGTTGTAAAAGACAGATGCTATGGAGCTTGTAAAGATTAACAATTATAATGCAGAAAATATGTATACTTTTCATAAAAGTACTGCCAGAATGCTATACACCAATTTATTTAAAAATTCTGTGGTTTAGACTTACAAAAAACAAAAGAACTCACTGTTTATACAGGTGAAGCAGAACTACTTTTTATTACTTTAAAGGGTTACAGAGCACTATATCATAAACTTTAAATATTAACACCATTCACGTCAATTTTATTAAATTCCATGCTGTTGTTTTGCTTTATTTTTTGAAAAAATAAATGATCAAATATTAAAAAGACTAGAGTCCGGATGTTAAACTGTAATGCTATTTTTATATTTCGGGGTTAGAAAGAATCAGCACTGATAAGTGTATTTCAAACCACAATAAAAGTAAAATGTACACAGTAACTTGTAAGACCTTCAATTTACATTACAAAAAATAGACCAAATTTCTGGGTACTTTATGCGCAGCGCCAGCACAACTTCCGGCAACGTAATGTGACATTTTACATTGTAAATAAGCAGGCTTGTGAATACATAATTTTTAATGCAATAGAATATTGCTCTCGATCTCAAGACGGTTTTGCCGAGAAACATTACTTACTTGTTAACTCTGCATGCAGATCACGTTGAAACATTTCTCTTCGCTTGTGTACATCACACTACATTAGTCCTTACAATGACTAGTGACCAGGAAGCGCCACATCATGTCACAATTGGCGGAAACTTACTCTGGGCTGTGTCAAGACCAGGGGTTTGCGACAACATGGCAACTGTAACTTACAGTACTTTCACAAAGTACACAATTTTGTGATTCATTCAAAATTTGTAACATTTTTCTATAACGTCAAAGGAATGTATTTTGTTAATGAGATTTAATAACGGGTCTTGGAAACTGGAACTCCAGTTCCCCTTTAAGAATTGTACATCTCCAGGAGTCTGAATGACTTCACTCTTAAGATGCTGTAAGCAGCATTTTGATCTCCACCTGGAGAGTTACTTAGATTTTTCAATGAGCTCTGTGAAAGGGAGGGGGTATTGTTTCATGAAGGCGGAACAGGGATAAATGCTGCGTCATCCTGAGAATGTCTATTTTTCTCTCAATCGATTTTATATAAGGAGTTCTGGTGATTAAAGTTTGAAAAAATGTATTGGTGAACAGTTCTCCAAAGTTTTAATTGGTGTAATTATTGTACACTCACAACTTAATTCCAAGCTGTAGCATCTTTTCAAAAAACTTGAAAACATCTTTGTGTGACTGGTGTGAACTTAAAACATCTGCTTAGACCACCTGAAGAAACCTATCTCTTGAACTGTGCTTTTCAATCTCTTTATGAACAACACTTAGGCATTTTGTGATACCTTCACTGTGCTGAAGGATGCATTTGAAGTGCAGGAAAGGTGTTGTCTTGTTGTTTCCTTGAAAACATTTGTTTCGCCCATTTTTGGCAGTTTTTGCACAGCCGCTACCTGTCAATCAAAAATGGTTAAAAATCAAAAGTTTGAACACACAATTTCCACAGGCAAAACACTCCCTTTTTTGCATTTAAAACCAATTAAAGTGACAAGTTCAGCCAAACTTTATTGAGAATTGGGATCCTAAAACAGTACTTTAAGGAGATTCATTTAAAATACTTTATGACTGGTACTTTTTGCAATTCTGACTCATCTGGAGTCATTTGGGTAACATTTATAAACACAGATCTTTCAGTCAAGGCTTTTGATGTACAGAATGTTCTAGAACTGCCCAGGCTAGGGTTAGGGTTTGATGAACATGTGTTCATTTTGTCATGCATTTGCTGTGCTTTACGATGTATGTGAAATGTTGGAAAAGTGTTTTTTTTTTCAAAAAATAAATTTCTCCCAATTTCGCTGACCCACATGCTTATCAATGAACAACTTCGTGAAGAGCACAGTCCCGATATTTATCACATTCCATAGTTTTCTCTGCGGAATGAGCTGCATTTCAGTGACCTGACCATTTACAGTATGCCAATTTGTCTGGTGACTGTAAACAAAAAAAAGTGAACTGGAAGCTTCTGGGTCCGTCTGGGGGAGTAGATGCCTTCTGCTGGAGAGGAACTGGAAGTAGAACCTCTGTTTGCACCACTGATCATTGGAGAAGAACTGAGTACGGACCAAGGAACATAATGTATGAGTTTTGAAGTTTTTAGGAATAGTCTTTGTAGTAGTTTGAAAATTAGAGAAGAGTTTGAGAGACTGTTTTGGGATAGAACATAATGGTTTGTTTTGTGTCTGGCTGCCACGACAATATAGTTAGTACCTGCAAGACGTTTAGGCAGGAGTCTCAAGGGAAGCCTAGACTTTTGTTGTATTGGCTTGGTTTAGGGATTTTGTTTTCTGTGCACTACAAGTAAACTGCAATTGTTTTGAAACCTTATAACTGTTTTTTGGTGTGTTGTTGGCCCAGATGTGTCTATTTTCTAAAATCCTGTATGGTCAAAAATCAAATGTTTGAAAGCTTTCTATATGCTAAACTCTCTTATTTTTGCATCTAAAACCAAACAAAATAGACATTTTATAAACATCATGCCCTTAGTACATCTTTTTTTTTGTATAAATGCCTTCTGCTTATCACAGTGCTTTGGGGAGCTCTGCTTTGAATTTGAAGTTCTTGTTCATTTAAGTTTTTTATGATTAGTCTCATTTGCAAATATTTTGTAATGCATGTATGAGTATAATAAATAGTGAGCTGAAAATCAAACAAGTAGAATAATTAGAATTATGCACAAGCATAAACAAAATATACTTTTTTTGTTACCTTTGGAAATCACAGTACCCTGATTATGTCCTCTCAGAACACCTGTAGTTTCTGCTGAGCCATATGGCTAGTCCCTGCAGTTCTCTGTCTCTTGAAGTGGAAACTTTGCAAGGAGCAACTGTCATTGAGGATTCACAGACAAAAGGATCAGCATAAAAAACAACTAGCAGATCAGGACAAGGTTGAATGCATAGGAATCTGCTGTTATAGCTATTCTTAAATTACAAAACAGATTTTGTTATTGTAGGGCAGTGGATAAATAGATGATTGGTACTGTATACTGTATGTAAAAAAGTAAATTGGTAATACAAAGATAATAATAATGAAAAAAAATCCCTCCAACATAAAGATAAATTAAAATCACATAGAAGGTGATGTCAGCTCCAGATCTTTTTAAACAAAGAATCAAGGCCGTAAGAAAAATGCCTCTATCAAGTAAAGGATTTAACACAATAGAAAATGTGCTAGATATGGGAGTTATTTTATTGAGATTCCAAATACTTTTTTGTGGGATTTTGTATTCTTGGCCTGTTCATGGTTAATACAATTGATGTCCTAATGACACTTTTAATATCTGCTATCCTGCATCATGTGAAAATTAGAATTGTGCCATAATCAAATATAATTTAACTTTTTATAGTGAAATTCTTCTTTGTAGTAAAAAAGGCTTTTACTATCTACTGTATTAATTTGTTTTTTATAAAGGCTATTATTTTTAATGTGCCACTTTTACCTCAAAATTGTTTGTTTTTTTCATCTCTTTAGAAATATCTGAAAGTTTTTTATTAGCCCTTAAATTAAAAAGGATTATAAATGTATACATACATATAAATGTATGTTTATAATTTGTTGTGAATCCCTTTTTTTATAGTGTTGACTGGAATAATGAGTAGCCTGACATATCTTTATGTAAAATAACAATTAATGTGAAAAATAAGATTGAAATTACCTGGAAATTTTATGGTTGGAACAGCTGAGGTGCAGCTTGATTGTAGAAATTAATCTGTGTTGTATTCATGGACAGTGCGGCAGGATATCTGCGCTGTAAGAAGGACAAATGTAATAGTCATACCAATGATAACAACCACAATTTAACAGGAAACAGATGCCATTCTTGGCTGGAACAAGTAGAGCACTCACTGCCTGTGGTGTTTCTGTACCTAAGTGACTCTTTAGCTTGCAAGCCAACACAATGTGCAACAGGCATTGCAATGAGAGACAAACATACAGAGTCTAGGAAAGGCAGGCCACAGGGTTTAAGACACTGCTGGCCTGAAGAACACATTGGCATTTATCCCATTTCCAATGGCATGGACAGCAAAAGACAGCCCATATGGTTCTTAATTGCTTCAGGGTTCTGAATTAACACTACATTAGGGTATTTTGTCATTGGCTCAGTCAAAGGCATGTGTATAAAAAAACATTTATATTCATGTGCAGCTATCAACTGTGAGGTATTATAATGATTAAGGTTAAATCAGATTAACTTACCCATGCTTTATTCTGACGGTATTCGATGTAAACATAGAACATAGTGTGATCTACCTTCCTTTACCCTCAGAAAGGTTAACTGTTCTTTAGAAATCTAAAAGAAAATTCTGTCTGTTTCTATGTTAAAATCAATGCCATTACATATTACCTGAACCTGGATTTATTTATAATACTGTAAATGCAGGTGAATTGCTATACTATTGTTTGTATAATAATTGTCATGACCAGAATCCCTCCTCTTAATGGCGCTCCAGCTCTTTCATATTTTAGCTGATTATACGTGTCACGTCCCACACTCTCCCTCGCAAACAGCGTTGCATTCCCAAACCCAATGTTTCACAATCTCATTCCTAATTGAAGCCATCACATTCCCACATGCACCAGATTCCACATATTCTCACTCCCGAACCAATTATCCAACCACATCCCTTTCCTTTCGGTATTTAAAGTTCCCTCACACACCAACCCATGCTCACTGTTGAGAAGCCTCCAGTAGAATTCTCTCGTGGGCGTGGGCGTGGGCGTGGGCGTGGGCGTGGGCGTGCTTCTAAGCCTTTTGGACTGATCTCCTGGTACCAAATCTTTGCTCCTGCCTCTTGACCATGCCTTTTGGATTTCGTTTTTGGATTGTCTTTTGGGTTTCTCTTGTTACCGGACTCATTGCCTCCCTAATCAACCTAGCCCCTGGATTACGTCTTTTGGATTGACCCTGTGCTACTCCGCAGTCTGCGGGATTCACGGTTATGCATTAGGATCCTCCTATTCTACCAGTTGGTTCCCTGACAATATGCACCTGCCCCCTGTTCTGCCCCTCCTTATTTAAGCCTGGCGCTCTCACTATTCCGGGCTCAGCATTAGGAGATGGAAGCCCACCTACCAGCGGATCCTGGAGTGACCTGACGGCATAGGCTTCATCACGGCGTCCTGACCACCCAAGTCCAGGGCTCGGACTGCCTGGCCTCGTTAACCTGTTTTTATTCCCTGTCCCTGTACCGGATCCTGTTCTGTTTTCTGTTTGAATTTTTTATTTCTTATGTTTTTCTGTGGTCTTAAAAGTCCATCTTGATGTCAGAAGTCTGTTCATGTATGCTGTTTTTGAAATATGTAGCTTTTTGAACTCATCTGATAAGGACGCATTGATGTACAAAGGATAGAGTTACTGAGATGAGAGGGGGTGAATGAGGAAAAAGCATGCAAATACTGGCAACAAGACACATGTGATTGTGCTAATGATATGCTAATAATTCCCACTGCATTGTAAAGGGCAGTCACCTTTGTGACTTCTAGTTATTAGACACATCCTATGGGATAGTATTTACATGCACCTTACATTACAATTTTAAGAACCATAGTGCCAGGTGGAGGACTACAACTGGGTCACATATCCCATTGCAACTGTGCTACATTTTGGAGGGGACGGGAAGTCTCCTCCATTCTGAAGGTTTGCCTGGTCTCTATTGTAGTATGTCTACTTTCTGGCCACCTGCATAGTATAGTACATAGGGATGCTCCTGTACACGCAATCTTGCTACATAGCCCTTGCTTTATACCTGGTAATGTTTTCAGAGTCTTACTATGCCTGGACCTACTGAAGCTTTCTTTGGGCCTTGTTCTGGCACATCCTTCTATCTGGGACAGCTGGACTAACCCAAATACTTTTAATAATTATGTGAGGAATTATTTTATATCTGTAGGATCAATGGTGCTTGAGGCTGCATTCTGCACCATCCTGTTGATGGCCCTGTTAACACTGGTCTCTCTCAAATTGGCTTGACTTCACAGTACTCATTTTCTTGCGACCTTTCTTTTACTGAGGATGGAGGTTACAGCGAAAACCTTTTCCTGAAATAAAATAACACTCTGTGAGGACATCTAATATACTGAGTTTTATTAAAAACATAAGAATTGAAAATTGGAACCAATAACATTTGTTGCATTTTTAGTGTCTTTAGTGTCTCTAGCGGTTCTATTCTATTCATTATCACCACAAAAACTCTTAACAGCATGCTCATTTGCTGTATTATTTTGTTCATATTAAATATAAAAATAAGTCTTGTACAAAACTTGAGTTGTGTTTTAATGGGATAAATGCAATATGATGCTCAAATTATACTGTAAAAGATTACATTATTTTTCTTTTTGCATGTATTTTTCTTAAAATTGTTTTATTATTTTAATTAATTTAGCAATTTAAGTCACACGTGAAATTAGTTACTGTATAACAGGTTGTGATTTCAGATTTTGATTTGCTGGATGTTTGTATGTGTCTCACAGACATTTAACCGGCTGCATCCATATGTAGAAAAACAGAATGACTAAAAACATCAGTAACTGCTGTGTTTTTCAGTGTTATGCAGCACAATCTGTTTCTGAATGCATGAGGCACAAGGTGACACTACATAAACCACCGACACAAGCAAGCCTAATGTAATACCAGAAAGAATATCTGACCCCAAGCCTTTTCATACTGTTGGTTAATGACCACTTTTATAGTTTCCAAAATTACATAGTACGAATCGAGCTAAATAAATCCTACATCATGTTGTTTTTAATTGTGGTCTCTTGAGTTGATTTGATTTGGAAATACTGTATGTTTAAATGCAGTGTGAGAGGGTAGTGTCCCTGTATGTGTGCATGCAAATTTATTTTGTTTTCACATGGTGAACCAAGGCGTTGGGCATTAATGAAGTTCACCTTCCAGCCCCCCTTTCTCCATTTGCTTTCATAACATCCACTGTGATGTGTGAAGGCCGCCTTCAAATTCTCGAAACAGCCGAGTGCTTTTTCAAGGAAACACAGTCGGAGAATGGTCTCTGCACTTTCACAAGGACAGTCCTTTCATATCCTGAAACAATGATCCCCTCGGATAACATCTCAATATAAAGTGTGTTGTTATAAATCCTGTTTAATTTATTACAATTCACTGGCTGTGGTTGTATATAATTCCATTCCTCATCATCTCATGCAGACATGGATATATTCTTGAATGACCTTGCTTAGGTCAGCATAATATTCATATCTTCTACAGACTCAGGGTCTTCAAAGCTTGACCCCCCCCCAGGAAAGTCTTTTCAAAAGAGATGAAGTACCAGGAACACTTAATGCTTACAGCTAAATCACAAAATTACATTTATTTAGTTTTTATGCACAGCCTGTGATTTGTCACACCCACTAACCTGTGACACTCAGTTATTCCAGTTCTAAGTTTTGGAAACTTATTGCAAAATATTTAGGACTTTACCCTCACAACTGTTGGGTTTTATTTTAGCCTATGGGTGCTCCAGATTTCACTTTCAGTCATTCTAGGTAGGTTAATTTGTACCTGTGTGGATCCTGTGCATGTGTACATACAGTATAACATACTGTACCATGGATGGGTGTTCAATTTAGGGTTTTACCTTGAACCCTATTTTTTTAGCATAAGCTCTGGGTCACCATTAACCCTTATTAGGAATAAGTCGCTTTCCAATAAAGTATGTATTGTTCCAGAATGCAAATAAGTAGGAGTGATAATGTTTCCTTTATTTACGAAATCCCAGTAATTCTAAATATCCCCTATTTCTTTTATCACTTCCTGCATTCCAACAGTTTTTCCAGCTTAGTTACCTTGTATTCCCTTGTGGTTTTTCAACTTATTAATAACAAATTATTATATTTATAACTTGTATTAATAATAAGTTAAGATATTAAGGCCTCTTCTTTATTTTATCTTGTAACACTTGTTAGAACTTGTATCTGCCACATTGTCTTTACTAGACCTCACCTTACAAAACCTGCAAGTTCATTTTCTGGACCTTTAAAAAGGTTCTTTAACTCACATTAAAAAAAAAAGATTTCATAGCGATGTCTTCTGCTTCAGGAACAGCTTTTAGAGAGCCCTGACTCCACATTTCTCACCAGTTATTCTGAGGTGCTTGTGCACAGCAATACTACAGTTTTCCTGTTTGAGAATTGAATTTCAGAAAACCCAACTGAATAATAAAATTTTCATTTCTCCCATCACATTTTTTTTTAAACTGTATGATAACATTCATCCAAAGGTCTTCCCATTGTAGCAAACAGGCTATCACAAAGGAATGAAAATAATATTTTTCCCTTCTGCATCGAGCTTGTTGTCTGCTTTGTTTAAGAAATGAGAAAAGATCTAAGCAATGCATCTGTGGTGCTCTTCATAACACAACTCCTTAAGTCTGTCTTAATTCAATCTGATTAGGCCAAGGGTTACATATCATATCCCTTGACTTATTCACGAAGTGGAAGTTCAATATACTGTGCAGAAATAGATCCAGCATAAACCTATTTTATTTCAATCTCCAGTGCAAGCAAATATTGGACCAATATGAGCCAACAGCCTACAGGTAATACATTTTGCATTAACCTTACCCCCAGACCAGAATTTTTATTTAATTCTGCCTTTCAACCTCATGAAATATGGAGCAAAACTCCCTAAACCAACCAAACTACAGACTCAGTATTTATATATGTATTTTAATTTGTTTGAATCTGGATTCATACAGTAGGTGAAGACCTTGATATGATTACCTTTTGCAAAATTACATAATCTCAAACTTGTGTAGTGTGGTACCTGTTTGTTCGGAGCTTATAAGCTACATTCAGAATTCCCAGCCTTCCTCAAGCACAAAGCAAATATTTGAAATATTGAAAATTTGTTTTGTTTCTTTAAAATTATTTTCTTTGTATTTCAACAATACAGAATACTTAAGAGGTCAGAATTTGCTAACAAAAACTTACATTGTTTAAAGGAGCAGCAGCTAAGGTTTTAAAATCCATTGTCCATACAGTACGTCGTTTGAAGTTTTCACAATTTTAATTGAAATGAGATGTTGCAGATGTAGCTTGTTCTCCAAACCATTCCCCCCCCCCAAACACACTTTTTAGAGTCTTTTCTATTTAAAGGCTTGTCTTTTACTGGTTGAAAGTAAATTAAATCTGAAACTCATTCCAAAACTGCAATTGAACTGTTTTCCTGTTCACCTGACATCACTCACATTAGCAGATGTTGATGATGTTGAATGAATAAATTAGATTTTTGAGCTGTTAAACTCAACATTGCAAAATAATCGTTACAGAATTGCACAATGTTTATGAAACAAACTGTATAATCAGATATTACCATGTTTTATGGAATTGTACTTATGGAAGCCCATTTCCGCCAGGGAGTAAAAAAAATGCGTTATGGAATCTCACAATTGTGAGATAGAAACTTGTAATTCTGAGATACAATGTTGCAATTGCGACTTAAAATCTCAGAATTCTGACTTTATGTCTCATAATTACGACTTTATGTCTCGCAATTGTGATATAAAATCTCAGAATTACGACTTATAATCTCAGAATAACAACTTCATTTCTCGTATTTAAAACTTTATATCTCGTAATTCTGAGATACAAGGTCGCAATTGTGAGATACCATAGCGCATTGCGCGTTTTTTTTATTCCCTGTCAGAAACGGACTTCCATATGTACTTGTTTGAGGCCTGAAGAATAGCAAAGTGTATAATCATGTCATTTTAAAGATTTCAGACAGATATTTAACTTGAAATAAGGAAAGACAATAAAATGGCTTAAACTGCTAACAGTTTTGTTTTTGTTGTAGCTGTTGATTTTGCATTTTTGA
The DNA here is from genome assembly GCF_059453375.1 of Lepisosteus platostomus. Taxonomy (NCBI): domain Eukaryota; kingdom Metazoa; phylum Chordata; class Actinopteri; order Semionotiformes; family Lepisosteidae; genus Lepisosteus; species Lepisosteus platostomus. The sequence continues at coordinate 7,508,813 of NC_142613.1, forward strand.
TATTGTTTCCCAGAAACTGATGGTGATCATTATGATACATGGTAAGTGAACACAGCTTCTGCAAGCTCATCCATACATTACATTTTATGTCAAAGAATGCCTCTCAGTGTTGATTCCACAAGACTTTCACGTTTGTCTCCTCTAGTCAACAGTGAATTAGCTCAAACTCCAATTGGTGTTTTGTTCCTCTCTGTGCACCAGATGTCATGGTACTTCAAAGATGCCCAGGTGGCTGACAGAAATGCGATTGACCCCCAGCACCTGTGTGCTAAGAGTGATATTTTCAGAGGCTTGCTGTAATTCTTGCCATTACAATGAAAATTCTCTACAGTTCAGGTCTTCAACCACAACCTCTCTTTGTGAAGCATCTTTTTTTTTGTGAAGCAACATTTAGTGTGAAGTTATCTCAAGGTGCAGCAATTCTAAACAGTTTTACAATGCAGAAAATGTGCTCATTTGTTTTCTGCGAGTTTTAAATTTGATTCAAAGCAAGACCTTCAGAGGTGAAGGGCACTAATGGAATTGATTATAGAATTGACATAATTTTGTACAAGAAAAAAAAAACTTTTCTTACTCACCCTACAGCCTACCTAGTTGAAAATCATTTATAACAACTGTTTTAGTCAATTAAAAGTGTAAAAAAATATTAAGAACATATATCTAAGTGACTGAGAATAAAATAATTCTGCCAGAATTAGTCATGTGTTTGGTCAATGAGGAGTTCTATAATTATTTCCAGTAAGCTGTGATTATTTACTTGTACTAGTAATTAGAGAGGAGGTAAGTGGTTTACTTTAGGTAATTGCATTCGTCTACCCACACTGCTCAGCTATAGAATGAACACTACAGTCATTGTTCAGTGGCTAAAAGCAATTTTGATCTCTGTTGCTTGAAATTAATTTTACAAATGTTTATAGTGTAATATGCAATGACTTTTCTAAACAACACTTGCATATTCTATTTTTTGTAAGCAGCTAGTCCTATTTTATCAACAGACTTTTTAATAAATCAGATTCTCTATTCATTCCTTTACATATATTTCTGTTACTTACCAGTATACCAGTCTAAGTGTACTGTATATAAATAGTTCTGGGTTATATCAATTAATGCTTTCTTTTTAATAGATTATAGCTTACCTTAAAAAACAATCACATAAAACCTAGTTGTGGAACACCTAATGACTGGTCTTCAGATTAGACGTAGGATGCTTATTGTGCCAAAGAAATACAAAGAAATACATAAACCTTGTAATCTATAAATAAAGCAGAGCTCAGAGATAACTCTGAGATTGAACTGACCTTGAAGAGAAGAAGAATAGGGCAAAACCTTGGTTTATTCTAAATCTGTTTTAAAGAAAAACGAAGCAGCCCATCAACCTGCATGTGACATCCCCTGGGTTGTGTACCATATGTTACTTGAGTATTAATATACAATATAACACATCCTGTATAATGCAGTTAAAGATCCAGATCTCTTTTAAAGTTGTACTTTATTGATATAAATAATTTATGTATCACCCTTAAAGTTAAAAAGCTCAGTATATGAATGCATTTTGAAAGCTCATATTCAATAAAAAATGTCTGTCTTATTTCTACAATATATTAAGTCATTGCCCTTGTGTATATACAGTACAGTATAGAGTTTATGAAGTGTTTACAAGACAGCAATTATTTCTGAAAAATCTCCTAACAGAATTGTTACAAGAACCGGTATCAACATTTTACCAACTGGTCTAAACATCCCTGTAGAAAGTGGGGGTCATACGCTGGGCAAGTAGCCTACTTACTGTAACTGTAATTCGCCTTCCTTAAAGTGGACAGTTTACCCAGATTAGACAAGGGGCATCAATGTGTCTGATTAATTTTTCTGTACGATGGGGGTACAACTGTACCTGAGAACAGTGAAGTTGCATCTCAGAGAATGGGCTGTTTTGCTGATCAGGATAAAGGAACCAGACAAATTTGCCAGTTAGTGCAAAGTCAAAGTCAAAGTCAGAGGACTGGATGTACAGTATTTGATGAGAGACAGAGGGGCAAAGAGACAGTAGCTACAGGGGAGCAGCACACATCTGTGGCCATTGTATTACAGTATAGGGCAGAAGAAGTGGCAGGCATGGTTCACAGTAGGTTGGTGGCCAAAGGTCTTAACAAACACCAGGTCAGTAGAAAGCTCATACGAGTGAAGCATGTACTCTAACCAGAATGTTAGCGCTAACTACCAGAGTATCCAGATTGGATACACACAGTCCCTGTCGATGGAAACCAGGATATTTTTGCTATCTTGCACACCACACAGATTAAACGTTGCATTTCTTCCAGCCATTTCAACAGAGTTACAGTACATACTGTAGCAGTGGAGTGCTGGATGGGTGCTCCAAAACTGGCTGGGAGTCGGCTGTAACACAGATATGTTGCGATGCAGTAACCACATATGACAAAGTAAAATCAAACCTTAAATGGCTACTGTTAAAATTTTGGATATTGTTGTTGCCTGGGAGGAGGTTTGAAGTCACACTTGTCATGTGCAGCATTAGGTAGGTATGGAGACTGCAATCTTCTAGTTCTTTTGGTTTGATAAATTGATGTTGCCATGTGGAACGTGCTCCTAAAGATGGGCCAAAAATCTCTTGTTTATCAGTTAAAAGGCTTTAGCAATTCTGAATTACACTGTTGGACCCTTATGATGCTCCTGCTGTGTTTTAGCTCCTGTGGGGTATACTGTGTACAATAGCACAGACTCAAAGACACAGGGCAATCTGAGGCCTGTTAATGGTCCTGTGGAGCTAAAAATAACTCTGGTCAAGTCCCCTTTCCTGACATTCCCAAAGCCAGGGTCACTTTTATTGCTGGATACCGATGCCAATGACTTGAAGCGGCGTTCTCTCAGGCAGACCCTAAGGGTGAGCTGCAGGGGTTGGCAGCATTCCAAACACAAGTGGACATTTGTTAAAAAAAACGGTTTTGCCACCGAGAAATCAACCAGAGCCTTTTCACTTTTGGGAGGATTTTGGGATGTACTGTAGGGACAGGGGTGTTTTCACTTTTCTTCAGGTTTAAAATACAACATATTAAGATTTTTTTTTCTGCCAGCAACCTGCAATTGCAGAAATAAATCTTTTTGCCATGCACTCCTACCACAGACACGTGTGTCCATTCATGAACAAATTACTGATCTAGTGAGCAGGTCAATCCTAACCACAGTCATGTGCTCAGTAATAAAGAGAGAATATATTGCGAGTTGTTAGTATTTGTTATATTTGTAAAACATCTGAAAAGGGTATCTCTGGTTTGCTCTGAAATAGTAGCTTCTGCAGTCATCCCTTTGGTACTTGTTTGTTAGATGCTAGTTAGAATTGTCATTTTATTTATTTTTTGCTGTACTTGCATTATTGTTTCCCTTATACAGCATGTGCACATAATGTAAACTTTAAATATACAGTATTATACTATATTGTATATAGTAATTGGCCCTGGATAAGGATTTCAGTCAAGTAATGAAATTTACACACATTAGAAATGAGCTTTAAGAGTAATACTAAAATTATTACCTACTACTACTTGTGTCTTGGATCCTATTCTATTCCTATTATGCAAATTTAGTATCCTATTCTTTGACAATGTCATTAACGAGGCATAATTGTTTCGTACCTCTAATGTATGTTTAAAGTCACTAGTAAAGCTTGACTCTGTTGCAGCCGAAAGTGTCTTGTGTGGATGGTGGCCTTGAGCGGTCAGGGGAACTGTGGACAAGAAGGACGAGTAGATTAGGTGGTTGGCAGGAAGAGATGATTGATGTGTTTGGGAAAAAAGTTGAGGGGTCATCCTGTAAAATACTAATAGAGATTTTTTTTCTGATGACCTTGGGCATTGAAAAGGTGTTGGAGTGGAAGGGACAGACCAGGATAGGGAAATTCCTTGTGGGGCTGATTTTCTTTTCTGGGAGCTGCTTTTAACATGAGTGAATGCCCTGTCAATGTAGTGTGAGTACTGTATATGTGGGGGCCTGCTACTGTCACACCTCTTTTAAAAATGGTTTTGACTCTGGTGTGCTCAATAACTACTCTCTTCTTTCCAATTTTAACTATACAGTACAAATTCCAGACCAGGTGATTCAAATGCATTTACAGTTACAATGCCACCTTCTATCTATTAAACTAAGCTGTTTTGAACCTTTTCAGTTTGGTTTTGAGCATAGACACAGTACTGAAATAGATCTTGTTAAAGTCTGTAATCACTTCTGGACATTTGGAAATTTCTGTTTTTGATAGTGTCAAGACATTTTACTGGATCATATATAAATGATCATAATTTATATAAATGTATATACAGTATATAAAGAAATATAAATGACTAGTTCATAAAGTATGATTTTAGGCTTTTTTTTTGGACCATTGACTTCTGTATCAAATCATCATGATAAGTATAAGCAGAGACAAAACTTAGTAGTTTTGTTATTGCTATACTAGCCCCAGGTGGTAAATTGGCTTGAAAATTGAGAACCAAGCTTTCTGTTGTTCTTCCTTCAGTCAATTAAACTGCTCCAATTAATATCAGTACAGAGAACCACATAGATTGACTTGAAGCTATTCCATTTCAGTAGCACATTTTGTTGATGTGCTGTACAAAGTATTCCTGTGAACAGTGGCACTGCTGTTAATGATAAAACACTCCATGTTACCATCTTACTTGAATTCTGTAAGATATTTGCAGCTGTTCTGCAAAATCTTAATTTAAATCTTTTTTTAATGATAGACTAGGTTTTTGGACTTCATTGAGAGCAAGAAGCAAATGTCTGTAATTTTGTTTTTGCTGTTTGTAGTATCTTTCATACATCCTCGACTGATTTAGTATGATATTTCGATTGAAGAAACGTCAAATTATCTAGTAAACAGATTTTTCTTAAAGTTTCCAGGGAAAATAACAGGATTTTATTTTTTTCTAATTTATTAACTCTCCTTAATTTAAATATAGAATAAATGAGTACAGTATCAATCTTACCAAAATGTGCAAAACAGCAAAATATGGGTCATTCAATGGTGCATAACATCATTTTTTTTATGGGTGACTTAATATTCAGTACAAAATATAACCACTTAGTATACAGTATGAAAAAAGAAAAATCATACCTTCTATTTATTATCAGCTAGAGAATAGCAGGTTTTTAGCATAAGAAATAAATGCAAACAAATATACTTTTCAAGGTTTAGACCCCTTCTTCTTATTTTCACGTTTTCAAACATAATTGTTACAGCAATGTCTTAGGCATTCTTATAACAGATGATTCTGAAGAGCTTCAAACCCGTGCTAGTTGTCTTTACAGCCTTATTTGCATTTTTCAGTCCTCAAAATTTCAGTTACTGTACAGTATATGAGTTAGACAAACATACTAGTGCCTGTTTGGTAGACTATGAAAACGGATGTTACTGTAAGAAGAAACTAAGAATTTTTCTGACAATTTTGAGAAAACCATCTGGACTAAAACTGACAATTAGAGACACTACAGTGTCTCTGGTATTCATTTTAAATTGGTATAAGAAATCTTTAATTTTTCATTCATGTGCAGTTCTGCCTAACCTCCTACGGTCTTTGAGAAGCTCATTATTTGAGACATATTGTGTCATTTTTTAAAGACAAAAGCATGCGTTACATTTCATACTTTAAAGTTAGAGCTAAAAGTGTTAGCTGATGCATGCATTATAGAATTTATCATCTTAGTCATTAATTGTTCTTGTAAAGATGAGTTTCAATTATCTCATTTATTCTATTTGATTTATAATAATTTATAACAATACAGTATTTGTGTTTACATAGACGAAATACATACTGTACTAGAGCACCTAATATAGAAGTGCTTGGAGTTACAACAGTGTGTAACTTCATGTATTAGTCTAAAAAGAAATGTAATTTCATCTTTTTGTGTAGATTAATATCTTTTGAATTACTTGTAGGTTTGCTGACATTTAATAATTAAGGCACAAGGAAACAAAGTACTAGCCTTTGAACCTAGGTTCTAAGCTTCAGCAGGTGAGAATTCCAATTTATGTTCCAGTGTCACCCCAATGTTCCTCTTGGACTTTTTTTTGACTTACAGTACTTTTGTTTTGTTTTGTGCTGCAAATTGTATTAGATTTGTCTTTTGTCTGGAATATTTCCATTTCCATTTTTAAATCTCATTACAGTATTCAAATACCTCATAGAGACAGAGAAGTAAAAGAAACTACAAATATTGCTGCATGATCCAGACTTTCTTCGTATTTTGATAAATACTTGATATTATGAAGTCTGGCATATGGGTGATGTGTTGTTCTTAAGTTTCCAACTAAAAACAATACATTCACGTGAATTTTGCAAAACCATAAGCATCTCTTCAGATTGCATTTTAATATCATAAAGACCAATCTGAAAAAGTCTGCTTTTGCTCTTATATTTTACTAAGGGCTCTCTGTAGCAGATGTTCCCTTCTGTGTCGGTGTCTTGATAATTTGTTTTCAAGGTTGATGGGGCATAACAGTTTGTTTTATTTTGGCTTTCAAAGTAAGATTTGTTCCACAAGTTCACACTTGTCAAGAAGACTCTAGTAAAAAAAGCACTATATAAACCAAAAATCAAAACATTTATTGGGGAAATATCACAGTTTTCTTTTTTGATATGTTGCAAAAGAAAGAAAGGCTTTCAAATGTAAAGTCTAGAAGAAGTGTACAGGATAAATTCTATATAGTATCTGAAGGCTATTAGGTAAACTTCAAAGACTGAAAAAGGTTCAGACTTCCTCTTAAAAAATAAGCACAGATAGAGAAATATGTATATTATGTAATTCTTAAAATTCATAAATTAAAGTTTTAAAGTTTTAAAGTTTTTAAAATTTTACTGAACATTTCTTTTTAAGCCTTAGAATTTGACCATTCTTCTCTTCAGTTTCGATTCACTGGTAAAAAGTTTGTTAGTCTTAAAAAATACAGAGGTTGTGATGAATAAGGTGTTCTTCAGAGTTTTCAGAAAATATTAAAAACACATCAGGTTTGCTATTACATTTCTTTACCCATCTCTGTGCAGCAAGAGGAGAGCATTCATTTAATTAATGTGCTCTGACATTACATGAGACCCTGACAGTATACAACGTGCTGGTCACCATTTGTCCATATTTTTCAGAAAATGACCTTTTTCATTTCTCAAAATGAACCACATTCTATAGATTTTTTGTATTGTCAGCTAGGTTCTCAGAATTGTGAGTGGTTACTGCATATTATTGCAAGTTAAAAACCTGACAGAATCAACTGCTATTATAATCTGACAGAAACTAAAAAGCTATATTTTAAAATAATATCTTTCAGTTCTTCACAGGGCATATTTCAGAATAGCATAGAGGGATTTTATGAGTAATAATTCTTAAAAATCAGATGCTTTTTGTTAGCTTTATTCTGTACCATTGTAATTAACCTTGCCTTGGTTGTTCTCCAGACCAGAAATGGGTCTATTCAAGGTAAAGCTCAATAAGTTTTTTTCATGCTGTGTGTTCACATTACACCACACACTACCAGCTACATTAAATTTTTTATTTTTTTGCTGCATTATAAACAGGCATGTATTTTGTCAGACCATTTGATGGAGAAGAACTGAGGAAAGTAATTCAATAACAAATTAGAAAGCACTGTACCATTGCAGTGTTGAGAAGACGTCTTTTATTCTGAAGCTACAGTACTGGTCTTTCGTGTTAGATATGTTTTATTGCATTTACATTCTAATGAGTTCTCAGAGATCTAATGTGTGCTTACATTTAAACTGTCTTGAAAAAAGGGCTTTTCACTGGTTACATCATGGAAATTGTTGTTTTTTTTCTTTTTGACTGAATAGGTTGTCATTTATGTAAATTTATCAAAAACTTTTCTGGAAATGTGTTTATGAAGTACGACATCACACAGAATCCTCCCATGTTTATTATGTTTTGCATCTTTTTAAGGTTTTTCCCAGCTATGATCATGCACCCTCACAATTAACAAATCATTTGAACCACAAATCTGGTCATTTACCAGTTGTAGTCTGTTAAGCTCTCTCACTAGAAAACCCTCCTCCACATTCCCCAGCAACTGACAACTGACAGACATCAGTATCAGTCTTGCTGATGTAAATCGAGGCACATGTACTGTACTACATCCTCAGCTCTTCCAGCTGGGGTTTGTTCACAGTGTTTCAGAAGTCTCCCAGGCCAGACGTCATATGCTTATAATAAGTATCAGATCTGCTGAACCAAAAGACCAGTTAGGTGGGCCAGTGGGATCAGACAGCCTTTCCTACAGCAGAAGTTTACATTACTGTAACAGGCTATTATACTCATAAGCCTTGTTATACATAAATGTCTGTTGTTTTAAATAGGGACCAGGAGTGGAGGCAGGAAAAAAACATATGCAACCCAGACAGAAGGAAGCTTAAGGCAAGTCTAATTTTATATTGGATTGAATCCAAAGCAGTTAGCACTCAGCACTCAGCTCTCCTGTTCTTGCAAAAAAAAAAAACAAGTATCACAGTTTTTTTATAGCTGTTCTGTTGACAAGAACTCAGCTTTCAAAAGCCACCAGAAAACTTTAATTTTGAAAATGGTTATTTTTCCAACAATATTTTTGACAATTCTATGGCAACAGGAGGTGGATCACTCAACACTTTGTGCTGTTCATTTTTTTTCTCATATAGAAAGAATTTCTAACTATTAACTGGTAATATTTTGTGAGGCCTCATAAAAGTTCAACAAGTTCAAATGTTATTTATATATTTTGGGGTTAGAAAGAAGCAGCATCGATGAGTGCATTTCAAACCACAAAAAAGTAAAACGTAAAATGTACACAGTAACTGTAAAACCTCTAATTTACATCACAAAATAAAATAAATTTCCAGGTTTGTGTAGAGCCATATTCTGTGACTCAGAATGAGGCAACAAAACATCCAGTGAGGTGAAGTGGCCCTATTGCATTGTAAACAATCAGACTTGTGAATACTTCTCTTCTAATCCAATTGAAATATTGCTCTCGACTCAAGACAGTATTGATGATAGATTGGATTACGTTAACTATTACAGTGATTTGCGAGCAGGAAGGGCCACATCATGTCGCAATTCGTAGGAACTCTCCCTCTCGGTTGTGGGAGGACCAGGGGTCTGCGAAAACATGGCGACTTAAAGTATTTTCAAAAAGATCGTGATTTTGTGCTTATTTTAAAATTTGTATTTTTTTCCTATACTGTCAAATAATGTATTTCGTTACTGGGATTTAACAAACGGTCAGAGAAATTGGGACTGCGGTCCCCCTTTAATATTCCGCAAACATTCCACACAGATGCAGAGGAAAAAAAACCCAACAAAATGTTTGGTGCACAATTTTATTATTCAGAACACTGCCTTTTACTCTAACAAGGACATATGTATGAGACCATAAAACACATTGTTATTATTATTAATTGAATACCATTTCAAGAAGGTTAAGCTTGTCATATTGTATAATCTTTTCTACATAAATCCTTGGAATGAAACATTGAAGATGTAGCCTCAGTCTTGCGTGTTTTTCCAATGACAATAATAAGCAAGGACACTCGAGGCCAATGTTTAATGATGTAAATAACAGTAAAATTCCTTTTACTTCTTTAATGTCCTTTATTGTGCATTTTTTTACATTAGTGTGACAATAGCACCTTTGAAACTAGTGCATTGTTCTTTAAACCTTGGACTTGATCTAAAAAGGAGCGCAGTGAAGTTACCTAGCAACTGGTAACTAGGAAGAATTGGACCTTGGAGACATTGCTGCCACAAGGTTCAGTGAAACTAGTGGGCATCAGAAACATTAGTAAGGAAGAAAAACCATGAAAATGCTCTTTGTTTGGAATACTGAATTCTGTCTTTTTTGATTGGTTCACAAAACTGTGTGACTTAAAACTGACATTATATTGGGTGGGACTTAGAGGCACTCAGATATTACACTCTTTGAGTGGCAATGTCATATATTGCCTTATGTCTGAATAGTTTATCAAGTTTTAACAAACAAGGACATTGTAGCTATAATATCTATAATATATAATACTACAATTCAAATCAACAGATGAAGAAAAAACAGGGGAGTAAAGAGTGATGAACTGGTAGGTTAAAAGAAAGTACGAATGATACACAAGGGAAACTTGCTTCTTGATAGATTTTGAATATACATACTATACAGTACTACAACCAACATTCAGTTTCCAAGAAAGACCATGCTGAATGTGACTAATTAATTTTTTAAATGTATACCCTTTTAATTTTTTGGGGTCTTTTTCTAATTTCTTGTAATAAACTGGTGATGAGCATCATAATAATAAGAATACCAATAACAAATTCAAAGGAATTTTATATCTGCTATAGCCTTCCAGTTGTAAAAGAAAAAGAAAAAAAAACAACATATAAAACTTGTTGATTTTTATTGTCTGGTAAAAACAAGACAAACGTTTAAATCATAAACACAATTAAAGTCAAATCAGTTACAAGCAAACACAACTCAATTAATTCTTTATTATTCTGAGAAGGTGATTAATGATCTTGAAGGCTGGAAAGAAAGGAAGAATGTGAATCATTTCTGAGTTTATTGAACACAGATGGTCTTTACAAATGGTACCTTTCACAATGTCAGAGTTTAAAATCTTAGAATTATTAAATGATCCTGATAATTTCAGAAGAGAATATACTGTATTTCCAGAAAAAAAGAACATTAAAGCATTTTGGTGTTACTTGACATTCTGTAAAAAAGAGTACAGTGTATAAATAGGAATCATTAGTCTCAAATCCACATGATGTCACAAAGAATTAATACGGTATGCCTAAAGACTTGAATATATTGAGTAGGAAAGTAAAATAATTTTGAAGTTTTGCTAGTGTATAAGGACTTGTTAATATTTTAAAAGAGCTTAAGGGTAAAGGAAAGAGGGAGGTTCATGACTTGACACAGAGTCAGTGCTGTCAAAATAAGAAGGAACTGAATTATCCAGAAAGTAATTACACCACGATTTTTGAAAAAGTGCTGTCAATGTGGGAATTTTGGAAGAGGATAAGAACATGAAGAGTTTCATATTAAAATTTCAGCCATAAAAATAATAACAGTAATAATGATATGCTGAAACAAAATACATTTTACATACAGTAGGTTGACAATCTTCTTTAAGAACACATTTATGCTGTTTTGTTTAGTGTTTTCTGGAAGGAAGTCTATTACTGTGCATTTGCAGCTGGAGCTATAAACATTGTGTTGCCAATCAAACTACAATGGGAATATGGAATGGTTTGTTGTTCTTGTTTTGGTAACTTTGCCATTTCATTCTCAAATCAATTTCATTAACTTATTAGTTAAAGGAATAGTTTCCTAAATGCAAAGTAAGCCTTTATTTCAAATGCTTTGTATTCAACGTACTATTCTCTCTTCCTGTTTTAATTTGTACAGTTTACCATGCAAACTGGTAGATTCAGCAAATAGAAACTTTCTGAAAAGCTTCTTCAAAGTGGTGATTGATGTGTCTTACCTAAAGCTGCTTTTCTGCTGAGAATGGGTAAATTCTGAAACAGCACAGAATGATTTAAAAAACACAGGGCTTATGGTGTGAATTAAAATTTACCAACTATGGATGCATGTCTCTGTTTGGCTGATGGAGAACAGTACTCAAAATATTGAGTACAGTACTATGGTTACATTGACCTGGATGTATGGGTCACAGGGATTTGAAGTGGAGTTGAGACAGTTGTTGCACCGAAATCAAACACAGAGATCATCAATAGTATGCAAAGGGCATTTCTAGTTATATGACATATAATATAATTGTTAATGCACAGAAAACAAGTAAGGATTTAATCTTGAACATAGTGATGCCATTGCTTCCTTCAAGAAAAAGTAGGATGAGATTCCTGGATCAATTTCTCTTGAAAACTGTACAAGCTAGATGAGCTTAATGGCCTCCTTTTGTTTGCAAACATTCTTATGCTCTTAAGGAGAGATTGAACAAGAAAGATATATATATATACTATACTGTATAGCATTGTATTATACAGTGTGGATAAAGAAAAAATAGTCTTAAAGTGATGGTCCCTAAAGATCTTGTAGATACAAGTATTAGTACCAAGTGTGTTGTACCTCGGTTATGCCACACAGTATGTACTGTACCACTTTGTCTTATGTTTTATGTTTATTTGAAACTTGTTAAACAATGTAATGAAAGAATGGTTGTCTTTCATTTTAGAGCTGTAATCTATTATGAGGTACCATTTTCTTCAAAATAATATATTCTTGTACAGTATAAGAATCTTGTCAATTTCCTTCTCAAAACAAGAGAATGTAGAAATGATAAATATAAGAATACTCATATGTTTTCTACTCGTAACCCTGTGCTTTTTGTAAACATGTAATAATGTTGTGGATAAGATGGTAATAAAAATAATTTTGCTTACATATTTTTCTTTTCCTTGATATTCAGAAGTACTGTAAGTTGAAATTGTGAAAATCAAACAGGAACTGATCATACCGTTACATAAATACCACACGCATAACAAAGGACAATATTTGACCCGTATTTCCTGAGTTCCTACTTGCCATTTTCAGCACAAATATATAGAAAATGGAGCAGAAGGAGAAAGATCACATTAGAAAGTCTTTATTGGTCTTTGATGGTCACAGATATATGAGGCCAGAGGCTAACTGCGCAGTTAGACTTGTCACTTTGTGAATCTACCCCAAGCCAAGCCTTTTCTAACTCCTGTCGTTCTGAATTGCCTTTTATTTTGATGAATGACAGTCATAAAAATGTCCACAGCAATGACAATGGTGATAAATAAGAACTGCATTTATCTTTATTGCTCAAACATCTGTCTAGAACATTTGAAACCTCATTAGTAGCTTAAACAGAATACAAGGGGAGAAAAGTCAGTTTATCAACACCTGGATTTTCAATTTTTTTTTCTGTGATGATGCTGTGGTTATGTTTAAGAAAACTGTAATAAAGTAGCATTTTTGGGTGTATTTTGTCTACTGTATCACACACGTCAGAGTTATTGCATATGAATTTCTCTGCTTTTAAACCCATTAAAGAAAGATAGTGATGCATTTGCATGGCATGAATGAGGAACAGACAAAGAAAACAACAGTTTAATAAACAAAGAGTATGGCAAAATGGTCAAGTGTTCTGCAGTTTTTGCATAATGGATTTTAATATGTGCATTTAAAGTAGAATCAGTGATAAAAAAATCAAAAGGCCCAAGCTGTTAAAGGCACAGAACCAAGTCCAGGTTGACCGTGTGATCATGGGTTCGAGCTTGGATCATGGCACTTGCCTATTATGGGGCACCATGTTTTCTTAATATCAGATTAGAGGTGGCACAACAACAACTGACCATGTAGAGTAGGGTTAGTCACCCATGGCTCTCTCAACTCACAATGATACAGTAGGAACTTGTCGATATTTGTTGATCTCAGTGAGACGTGCATCTCCTCCAATGACTGCTGAATCTCCAGTACAGGTTTGTGCTGGAAACGATGTGTTAAAAGATGAGTGGCTTGAATGTAGACTATATGATAAATCTATCTTTTAAGAGGAGACCATTTAGCCCATCTAACCTACATTATTTGGTACAGTATGCTATTTTGAATTTGACTTTTGATAGCAACTGGCAGTGGTTTCTCAATTATAATCTCATTTTGCATCTGATGCATTCTTTAAAGCTTTTCAGTCTGGGTTTAGACAGAGGCACAGCCCCTTTTAAGGTACAGTAGTTAATGATATGCTGATGGTGTATGACTCTGTGTCACTTAGTATTCTTAAGTGCAGTTTTGATAGCAGTCATAGTATCCTCCATTCGAGAGATCACAGGTACTTCCCCTTGATGGTTTGGCTGTTTGGTTACAAGTAACCAATTAGTAAACCTGCCTGATTTTAATCTGAAGATGTCCCACTTGCTCAGGGTGTTCCACAGGGTTCTATGCTGGGACCTTTACTATTTAGTATTTACACATTGCCTCTTGGTGAGATTCTTTGTCATCCAGGACCTGTGTTTCATTGCGAGGCTAATGACTTTTCAGTTTACTTGCCGAAAAAACAGATACTATGACGACAATGTCTGAAATTTGCATTGCCTTTCTGATATTAAGATGTTTACGCAATATCTTAAATTAAATTATTGAGGTTATGCTCATAGGCTCCGAGGATAAATTCTACAAAGCGGTGACTCCAGTGTGATGGTCCGTTTTGATCAGATAAAACCCTCAATCAAAGTTAGTAGGGTTGCTTAATATTCTCTTATGGATTTAAGTGTAGCTTATGTCATTTCATAAGATATTAATTCCAGTACTCATTTGTTGCATTTGTAATGATAATCGGTATAGTTATATGCCAGTAATTTGAGATGTTGTCCTGTGATAAAGTAAGTTCTCATTAGAATTTTTTTCTTGTTACAAAGTATTTCTACACAGATGCTTGGCTATTAAACATGCAAAACCCCTTAAAGGTTATGTTGCGTGTACTGCACAGTACCAGATGGAAAGTAAAAACAATTAAAAAACTAGATATTATGCATAGGTTTTTTATTTTTAGGATTATTTACTTACTGTATGTATAGTACAAGGCCTTATAACTATCATTAGCACAAGAAAATCATTGTTTCTACAACAGAGGAAATATCCATTGTAAAGCAATATCTAAAATATTCAGCTACTTTTCAGACGCCTGTGAAACATTCATCATGCAGAGAAAACAAATGCGGTTTACTCATTGGTAATCTATATGCCCTCTTCTAAAAACAGCGGAAATTCAACTGGCATAAACAAATTTAAAAAATATGCACTTTTGAAATATAGTGATTTATGTTGTTTTTTACTTTAGATTTGGTAAAGCTATTAAAATCATTAAACATGAGAAATGACACATTAAAGCACAGCTGAACAATCAGCAAAAACATTAAAAACAAATGATTTATTATGAATTGAATGTATTGAATACAGGAGTCCCTTTTGAATGTCTACTGTAAAAGCAATATTGTACTTTGCTTATTGCTGCTTGCTTAGACCTTCAAAGACAGAGGTCTTTGCCTTTCTGTAAATCCATCTTTGTTACTAATACGAGGCAGTGGGCAGTGCTTTCCCCATTAACTAACACTCTTGTGCAAAAGCAATTAACTATTTATGATTAACTATTTGCAAAGTCATTCCTGGTTAGTAAACTGTCAGCCTCTAGTGTCCCTTATAAGCATTGTGCCCCTATGCCCAAGTCACAGGGCACAATCCTCCACAAGGCATCTAGAGGAAAATCTCATATTAAGAAAACATCCATCCAATACAGGGTCATGGGGGAGGCAGAGCCTATACTGGCAAACAACAGGTGCAAAGCACGATATACGGTACCTTGAATATGACATTGGTCCATCACAGGGCACACACAGACACAAACGTGCACACACTCACACCAGGACCAATTGACCTACTGTACAGTACCAGCATGTCTTTGGACTGTGAGAGGAAACTGGAGTGCTGTGATGAAAAACACACAAACACAGGAAGAACGTATAAAAAATGGGGCCAACACTGTGATGCACCAATGCTAACTATTGTGACACCATGCATACAAAGAAAAACATACAAAGCTTAGATACTGTAATTCTAATTCTTCTCAAAATCTCTAGGTTTAGAGCATACAGTATATTAACTACTAATGGTGCCACTCCAATAGGACCTTTTAGGAGCTGTTAGATGGCATTATGCTGTAGTGATTCATAGCCGTTTCAGGGACGCCAAATATGTAATGTTAGTGGCTCTCTGAAGGCACCAGTTCTGTAGGGTTTGGGCATTTACTGAGACAATTATTAATTGTAGCAGTAAATCACAAAGTTGATTCTTTTGATGGCTTTAGAGTCCAACCATGCGACATAACTCAAACAACGCACACACACAGGTACTAATACACGAGGATACATTTATTAATACATAGAATATGCCTTAAACTAACAGATCTTATCGAGAGGGTTATCAGAATACAAAAGATATATATTCAATCAGTTACGAAGTGTTACATATATCAAGAGGACATACGTTCAGTATATCATTCATTAAGACCGTTTCATAAATGAACTTGGTTATAACTTCTACATTAGATACTCGAAACAAGTACATAACTCTTAGGAATTAAATTGATATCAACTGGTTGGGATAACAATTGAATTCTTGAGCTGTAATGCATTGAAGTTGAATACTCATCCAATCTTTGGGGATTCAGATCTCCTGCGGGCACAAAGAAACAGTTGCAGGCTGTTGCTGTCCAATCCGCGCTCTCTGGCTCGGTGCCAGGCTGTGCTGTGCGGCTTGCGACGGTGCGCTGCTGATGCTCACTGACCGGCTAGTTGGTGTTGTTTAACTAGCACAGTTTGTGCACAGGAGAAAAGATGACTGTGGGTCCCAGCAAGTCAGGAAGAGGACCGGTTCGTTCCTAATGAAGAGCTAGTTCTGAATAGTGATTCAGCTGTCCACAGTTCCGACCTGTTAACGAGGCCTGCTGCTGGTTACTCTCTGGCAACCTCCACTCTAGACTCTTAGAACAAAGGAAAGTTCTGGCACTCGGACACACTGGCCGTTCCGTGGTTGTCCGGGCTGAGTCTCAGGATGGTCAGGAGGCGCGCTGCGAGGATGTCCTGCCCTTGGGAGCCTTCTGCTCCTGGGCCGTCCTGCCCTGGAATTCTCCTTTGAATTCCCTTTAGAACAGTCCACAGAATCCTCTCCAGAATCCCTTCTGAATCTCAATCTGAATCTCTGTGTTGCCTGTTTTTACCTGGAGGAACTTCAGCTCATTGATTGGCTGAAAGTTCCATGGGCATCAGAGTCCCACGTGGGTTACTCGGCCCTACCAGTCCCTGATTGGTTGATCAAGGTGAGATATGAGTCACTTAGTCCTGACACTTAGTAATGCAGTCCAGATGTCAAACTGGCACTCCCTAGACAGATAGGCGCCAATGGGTGACCATTGATCATGATAGCCAGGCTTAGCTAAGTGCATCCCCCTTTGGGAGCTGTCCTTATCAAAAGAAAACATCTTGCATGAATGGTTTCTCTGTGGCTGCACCACAGAGATGAACAGAGAAATGGGGCCTCATTTGGGAAGCTCAGAAACACTTAATTCTGCCTTATTAATAAGCCTCACCGCTACAATGCTGTTCAGTCACTGTTGTACATGCAGAGATTTATTTTCATGCACATTTGCAATATCATACAGCACATTTTATCATAGTAGGTACAAATGTATGGACCACCTTTTTAAAAAAATACAGTGATCTGGGATTTCTAAAACTGTTGTGTCAAGGAGTGGCTGCGAAGAATAAGAGGCTTGGATGTGAAGATATCTGCCACGCTGCATTGGATAGAAGAAATCTAATCTTCTGTTTGATGACCTTAATAAACTTCTGGCAAATGGGCAGAAGCAACATAAGGATCAAGCCAAGAGGAAAACATCAAAAAAGCTATAAAGCCGAGAAAATACTCATTCTGCATTTAATACCCGTTTTCTGACTTTGAAAAACTGATTTACTGAAAATGTATCTATGTCTAAACATTGGGCATGCTTTGGATATTACATCACATAGGTTCCTGCAAATGCAAACTGGTAATAGAGATTTGTAAACCAAAGTGTACGCAGAATGCAATTTTAAACTCGTGAAATATGACCCAGGGTGCTCATAATCTTTACAGCTTTCTGAAGCTGTGACAATCACAGTGAATAACATCAAGTTAAACCCAAAGCTGCCCTGGCAGGATGTATTTTAATACTCAGATGCTCTAGTAGTTCTTAAGGACTTTTCTATTGTGAGGACTAAGGACTGGCAATAGATATTTCTGCTTTGTAAGAAGAAGGGATTTGACTTTTTGTGCAAGGACAGGAGCAGCAAACATTAATCAAAATCCATTTAATTCTACTTAATGGTCACTGGTGATGTTGTCAGTTTTCCTGTTGTCTTAAGTCTACTTTCTGTTTAATGTTTAATTAAAAATAAAAAAAAAACACTGTTCAATTCTTTGCTCTCTTATTTGGTTCTACCACTGATTAACTTAAAGAGACAGAGTCTGTAAAAGAAAAACCAAACTGAAAAGACTCTAGGGCATGGAATATGGTTAAATCACACAAAAAATATTTTAATGAACAGGCTGTTATGTGTAAAAGGCTGCCTTCTGGTTGTAAACCATTTATATCTCACTTAAAGAGTATTGTTCAGCAGTTATTCATGCTAACATATTACTATACACATTTGTCCTTAAGAGACTTTATAATCTCATACATCAGATGTCTGTTCCAACATGTATGTCTGTGACTGTTACACTTAGGAAGGGAACTGAGTAGAAAAAAGTCCATGGAGACCCATTACCTACTGCTGAACTTATGAGCAAAGAACACATGTAGGAGCACTGAAGGGATAACAGCTTTGTTAAGTAAGGATCTGAGCTTCATTAATACTTTATAACTCAGTAAAAGGATTGTTTTACTGACATAAATAAATAAATTCTCAAACACTCTGGGAACTAGTGCAGTCGGAGAAGTAGTCACCAGTCTTATTTTTGAGTAAGCTATTGAGTTGCCAGATTCTGAGTTATGATTTAAGAATCTGGGCAGACCAAGAAGTGAGTTATAATAGTCATCTGAGAAAACAAACAGGAACTGAAGAACTGTAGCTAAGATCCATCATGGGTCTTAATTTACCAATGCTTTGTAGCTCACTGGTTTCTACCCATGTTCCTCTGAGACTGTTGTGTCTTCTGTTTTTGTTCCACCTGAACTTTAAATTGTCAGTGCTAATTGATGCCTTTAGTTGATCTACTTGCTTGTTAGAGTTTAAAAAAAATCCCTGATTATATCCTGCTTGATATACAATCAGTACTGCAGTAATGGTTCATCTAATCAGGAACAAAAACAGAGATTCAGATAATAAACTGACAGGTTATACAACATGTTGCAGGTGTTCAGAGACCAGATTAAAAAATCCATCTCTTTTTATTCATCACATATTTATTTGTTATAGTGCCCTTCACATCAGTTTGCTATAGAGGGTTTTACAGCTTTATATCGCAGTTAACAATACAGTATGACAACAGCTGACCTAATAGGCATGGAGGAGAGAAAGACAAAAACTCCCAGTTGGAGAAAAAAAACCTCTGGGGGTCCCAGGCTCAGTGGATGTGCCTCTTCCAGGGAATTTGTCTGTCGTACATTTAGAATTAAATTATAAGAAGTAATGGACAATCTCTGCCCAATCCAAGATTGGTACTGTATTATACTCTTTAGCATAACATCTAACCTGTTTAGACAAATGACTGCTAAACTGGTTGTTTCCTGTTCAATTGTATGAAACAAAAATACAAAATGACATTTTTGTTTTGGTCCGGGCACCCATTGTTGCATACATCTCATGATATATTCTTTTTTTTTCCTGAGAACTTTTTTCCAAAGAAAACAAATCAAATTAATAATAATAATAATAATAATAATAATAATAATAATAATAATAATAATAATAATAATAATTGCTTACACGTATATAGTGCTTTTCTGGACACTCCACTCAAAGCGCTTTACAGGTAATGGGGACTCCCCTCCACCACCACCAATGTGCAGCATCCACCTGAATCAAATTGAGTCAATGTGTGTAAAGCTTTAGTATCACAGTAATTTGGAAGAGTTTACTGGACGGAGTTTGCCAAAGCTACTGTACACTATTTACGCTTTAAATGTGCTCTATTTTTAGTTACTTCTAGCATTTTTTTTCTGGAGACACTGGCTTTAGGACAAAGTCAAATTTTTGTTCATGGCCATAGGGCGGGGTGAATGAACCAAGGTCATATTCTTTGTGGTTTTAGCTGTTTATCAAGACTTACAGGGATAGATTCATTTCAAAGACAGCAGAGCTTCTGGGTGGAATATGGAAACACATGTTCCAGTGGAATTGTTTTTCACTGTATGAACAGAGTCACCTGTCAAGCTTGTTTTATTACAGCGTGAAAATGAGAAACAGAATTTTTTTTTTTGCAACACTTGAATTGCTGAAATCCAAGAATAAGTTGCTGCTGAAACAGAAGCTGTGCTAGGAGCAGTGATTGATTTGGCATTCTTGCAAAAATCTTAACATGATGTAAATCGGCATTCAATACAATGACAGGACAAGATAAATTTGGACCATATTTCACTTAAAAACAGTCCAAAAGCTCGGCTTCTTGTTAAAAATATAATATTGAACTGGTATTGTTAAGGGATGTGTAAAATTATTATATTGTCTAGCACGACTTCATTAATAGACTGCATTTATTTACGGTAGCCTATTTAATGTTAAAAGAACACCCCAAAGAAATTAAATTAAGGATATGTAAATGATAGTCCCTGTAGCAGATTACACCTATTAATCACTGCCTGTGTGTTCATTACAGCTACACACAGTAACCTGTTTTACTTCAGTAAAATAGTTTTCCAGAAAGATTGGTGTTGGTTTCACATTAAAACCTACGAGGAAAATTTATTCATATTATATAATGTAATGTAATATAAATACAGATACTGGTCATTTTAAGCTAAAGGTTTGGTTAATAACTTATGAAATTAGTTATGAATACAGTATGCTTGTAGACTGAACTGAAAGGAGAGACAGGTTATCAGCCTTTATCAGTTGCTTTATCTCAAATCCAGCCACCCTTGTGTGATAAATATGCTACAATTCATGGGGGAGGGGGGCAAATATTGAAAGGCTACTGTAGGAATACATAAACAGTGTCTGGAATTCCAAATATTAATGCCTTTAAATACGTATTGGCAAATTCCTATTGGAATTCCAAATATTTGTGCCTAGACTATTCAAAGTCGTTATAAAAGTGAAATGGGGAATTTTCACAGGAAATAAAAATTTGAAGCAAAATATTGATAGTCTAGATATACAACAGACCTGTTTTATATAAATCAATACTTTGTAAGGCTTTTAGAACAATTGTTAAATTGCATGTACTGATCTTATAAACAATATGTTTGATTGAAAGTATGATTTCTATTCTCAGTTTATCTATATATAACTATTTTACACAATAGTAATTTTAAATTGTGTTAAATTGTGCTTTAAATCAAAGATATCAGACCTAGAACTTAACTTACCCATCAAATTAAGGAATGACTAACTGTGCTAAGTGACCTTTTCCATTAAATGCTGTAATCGCCATGGTAATGAAACATTGTCAGTCTTTTATTCTTGTAATTTACAAGTGGGGCTGGTTGTCGACAGGCAGGTGACACAGCAATAAAGCAGCTATTGTTTGTTTCCTAAGATTTTCTTGATGGCTGCTTGAAATGTCATTCTTCTTTTCGCACTCTTGAGTTATTACAGTACATGGTGAATTTCCATTAGCCTTTGTGTAGAGTAAATTGCTGGTAAGATCCTTCCACTGAAAAAAAATCATATCAATTAACTACCCAGATGTGATTACAGGATTATAGCTGCAATATTTAAACAGGAACTGGTTAGATTTTATATAAAACGTGGTCAAACTAGTATGAGGACTGACACTGACAAAAAATATCACTTTAAAGATCAAATGAAAACTCTGTGGTAAAAACATTAAACATCAATATTGTCTGATTGTAATTTTTGGTAAATTATTTTATTGCTGAAGGATAGGCAGGCTGTCACGCCCACAACTAACCAGATTCCAATGCGGAAATTTTCTCACCCGAATTGCAATCCAGCCCTGAGCACTTCTAGCAAAACGACATCGCTCTGGCCAATCAACCAACCACGGCACTTCACTAATCACCGCACCTTCCACCTCCCGTAATAATAATAATGTTTCTTTATTAGCCCTATACAATTCTTGCATTAGGAATTCATACCCCATGAATACCCCAGCTTGCTCTCCATGAGACACAGACAGGGAGAGAAGCTGGGGGTCAGAGTGCAGGGTCTGCCATTGTACGGCACCCCTGGAGCAGTTAGGGTTAAGGGCCTTGCTCAGGGGCCCAACAGAGTAGGATTCCTCTGCCGGCCACGGGATTTGAACCGGTAACCTTCCAGTCACAGACACAGATCCTTAGCCATAGAGCCAACTCTCCACCCATAAACCCGCGTTACCCTCTGTTCCCAGCCCGGTATTGGTCTCTCCTTTAGGAGCTCCTTACACCACCTTCTCTTCCAAGTCCAAGGTCTCTACTCTTTTCAGATTTGAACCTCGAATCTCACCTTCGACCACATCTACAGCGCAGCCCCTTTTCATATAAGAGACTGCTTAACTTTCTCCTTCTTCCTATTTACTCACTCGTCTTTGACTGCAAAGAACACCGCATAGGGTCCAACTACTCGGTTGGCCTGCTGGCTCCTTACACAAACGTTATATCATCACCAGAAGACCCAAACTGTGTCCGAGTGGACTACAATAATGCCTGATTCAGCAATACCATGGTATTCCTGATTTCTTGAATGAAATCAACATTTTCTTGATTTTCTTGTACGTCAGTAAAGAGAAATCAAAAGTATTGAAAGTGTACGGATTAAAATGGACAGTATATTGTGTAGTTTATGTTGCTTGGTTGCTGATTTTAAGACCAATCTCGTCTGCATAATTTACAGCAATTCTGTTGAAAGCTGGATTGTATCAGCATTAATCAGCATATGGAATACATCAGGATAACTACATAGAATACATATAATTAAATTATGACAACATTTGGAAATGGAGAATGCCAATCATATTCCTCCAAAACTGAAGTGCTGAAGGAGTTCTTGAACAGACAGATTTAATTATTGTTTAATAGATAATGTAAAATGAGAGGAAATCTACAGCAGACTTGCCCATAGTGTACTCAGTTATTTATAAAAGCGAGTGTGGTCAGAGTGCTTTTTGTATTTGGGAAAAAAGGTCTCAGTTGAAAAAAGCTCAGCAGAGTTGATAGGAAGCTCCAGCTGCCCCAGTGCTTCTGTAGTGTGAGGGTCACATTGTTGATATGTCATGTTCAATAAGTTCAGAGGTAATTTATAGTATACAGTTTCTTTCTCTCAATTAAATGTGTATTGTGGTGTGACACTAACCCCATGCTTGACACAAATGCTTTATCAGCTAGTCTTTCTTTTGCTCCTCAGTAGCTTCACAATGTATCTCTTCTTGATTTCTGTAATGCTTTGTCTGAGCCCTAAGATTAAAAATCCCATCTCATTGGCTCAAATCTAATTCACAGGAAGCATTTTATATTTAAATATACAGCTTGAAATTTTAAATCTTTTCTCTGATAATAAAATAATGTCACTCTAACTCTTTAACTGTCACTGACATAAAATAATACTCTACCACAACTGTCTCACTACCACAGCCTGTCAGATTTCGTTCCAACAGCAGCCTTACCTTTAACAGTTCACTATATTCTCGACATCCGAGAAACATTTGCAGATTTGCTTCTTTGGGATTTGGTCTGGCCAATGGTTGTTAAATGCTACTTTCAAATTAATTGCGCCACAGAGTAAGATCATGAGACCAATCTAGCTAATGACTAAGCCTCTCCCTGTCCTCTGCCCAAGTACCCACAACCCAGCATCTGTATTTCAACATGGTCTTGTTTTAGTATTGTAACGAATGCTTCCTGTTCCATGTGGGTAGTCAGTGGGACTTTTTTTTTAGCTTTTCAGTACAGTGGGGCGTGCTAATATCTGGTAAGGTAGAGAAAGAAAATGCTGGCAGCACCTGGACCCAGAGGACACATTCATGTTGTTTATTTTTTCGGATTACCGTATATTTGTTATGACAGTTGTATGTTTTAGTTGATCATTGTTATTTTGGTTGAAACCAATGCTACAGTATAATACTTTAATTATTATATAAGGAAGGACTACTTATTTCTTTTAAACTTACATCACATTTACTGTATTACTGTATATTACACAGTATAGGGGCAGACTTGGTTATATGCGAATTTGCAATAGTTCTCTGCACCGAACCCTTCTGAATGTCTAGACGCAACTGTACTGTATTTCAGTTTTAACTGAACTCTAAATTTACCAGATAATAAGTTTAGTCATTTAGTCATCCAAACCTAGTCATTTACCAGCCCCAAGATGGAATTGTTCATTTAGGATTACTGAATAAAAATTAAAATATGTGATCTGTATGTTCCTGCTTTGTCAGACCTGTTTATTTGGGTCTACGAGCTTAGTCTTTTTTTTGTGTTGAAGGTGATAGTATGGAACTTTTGCTTGTGTGATTATCCTGGCTTTCCCAGGTTACTATAATGGTGCAAATGAATTGATACCAAAATTATAAATTATGGTTAGTATAAAGCTCTATGAGACTGTCACAAAAGTTAATAAAATAATATTGACAATTAATGTGGAAGGACCAGGTTTTGAGACAGCAGATAACATGTACAGCAAACTATTGTGTTCCTTTATGTAACATGCCTGAGAAGATGCAGAAATAAAAAGGGTTTTGTTGTCTCAAACCCGTTGTACTTGGCCTTCACTAAAAGCAAAGACACCCTGTGCCAAGCTACAGGACAGTGTTTGTTTATCTACTGTATCTCTATGTAAGGTGCCTAAAGCTGTGCCCAGCTGAACTGTACAACATAGCATGATTTCCAATACTTCTGATGCTGTGAACCTACAGTACCATGGCGCATTTCAAACTATTTCTGGGCATTTTGTCAATTCCAGGAGTTTGATAAAAGCAACATTCACACATGTTAATCCAATGGAAGGCTTCCTGGTGTGAGCAGGCGTGCTTGATTTATTATGGTGTTTACTGGATGATCATAATTATATTGAGAATTATGTGCCATTACTTTACCGCTGACTGTTACGATCTGCATATAATTTTATTTTTGTTTCTTGTGAGCTGCCTCTGCAATTCTCTGGTTCAGTGTTTAATTTCACAGTTACTGTACCAGAGACTCAAAAGGATTCATACTGTAGATGAACTGGTGGTGTTGTAACAGCTCAGGCTTTTGCCTTTGAATTTCATTCTCGCTAACATGAAAACAATGTTTCATTTTCGTTTTACATTGTAAGAGCTCGAAGATTCTTCCTTTTCTTTTTTGCTCTTTCATTAACATTCAGTACCACGTGGTTCATTGTGTTGCAGGCAGGAGGAGTACTGACAGCTGACAGTTTGGAATGCTGTTAATATTGTACTTTAGTATTGTGTTATATATTTTTCTTTTGGGAGGTTAATGAATTCACTTTTAATCATTAGTTCTTTTTCCTATGTAATTTTTTAATTAAGTAGCATTGAATTTAACACAGGAGGGCCTTGCTTTTCAGTAAACCAGTTGACCTGAGCCAGATTACTGAATTTTACAAGACAGAAGACCTTTGTGAGAACGATAAAGTAAAAACTTCATTAGTGTTTGACCTCTCTCACTCTCTCTTTCTCTGTTCATGATTGGAAAAACTGAAAGGCCCTTCCTCTGTAAATTGCTTTATAAATAAAGCATATAAGGGAAAATTAACTGTATTTAACCAATGTAACACAAGCCGGTATTAAATCAAATCTTCAACAGAAACATAATAAAAATGTTAGTTGCAAAATAAACACCCTGCACTTGTCAAATTTTCATCTGTGAGAAGGAAAAAGTATCAAGCCAACATCTAGCCAATATTGAGAAATAAGAATGGAACATGCAAGTGACAGGTATGTTATAGTCTCAATTTAATCCAAGCTGTACTTTTAATAGTGCTGATTTACATGCATGCATAGAAAAATAACATTACAAGGAAAGTCTAGTTGTTTAATTAGCTAAGGTTGTTTAGAGAGTCATTGCTCTTCTATGAGTTTATTTATTGTAATGTGATGTTTTTGAAAATACTTGCTTTGCTCTACACTTACATGGATAAATGTAACAATACAGTATATTTGAGTGTACAGTGTTGAGTCGGGTGACCTACTCAGTTCATCCTCTCTGAGCAGGAGGAATGGGAGATCTGTATGAATCGCCAATCAAGAGCTGAAGAGGTGAATAGCTGGTCCAGGATATGAATTTGGTATAGTGGAAAAGGTCTGCCATCTCCACTCAAGACAAAGAAAGAGTGTCATCATGAGTAGGGAGTATTTCAACAGGCCAGCCTTTCAGGTTTTTGGGTACTCTCCTTTAATAAGAGAACCCAGGTAAAACAGATCTGTAGAGATCAATCTAGAAAAATGGACTGTATTCTTATAGTTGTAGTAACACTGTATGCATTCCCTACTGTACTGTATGTGTGATATCCACCAGTCCAGAGAACCCTCTCTGTGTCATGTTTCGATACATTGTTGGATGTAGGGAGAAAGATTCCCTTTGATTTTTCATCAGTTTAAAGAGGTGTTTTGTGCTGTGCAAGCTCTTTTATTTTATAAGAACAGCTTTACCATTCTCTCCTTCTGAATTTGAATTTCATTGGGAAGGTGTTGGATCTTGTGTTTCTTTGACCGAGAAACCTTTTGTGGCTTAAGTTTGGTTATTGTAAAAGGCTGGTCCTGGAGCTCACACTGTCTGACATTTTCTGACTAAAGGGAAGCTCTATTATCTGACTTTTGTCTTTTAAATTTTGCACCATTTACTCTATAAAACCATCGAGCCCTATTTCATTAAATAGTTATTTAGAATATCACAACCTTTTAAAATCTAAACAATGTTTCCTGCTTTTCTGGTTTAGAAGTGGTTCTTCTTCCTTGTATCTATATTTTCAAATCTTTAAACTTTTGACATGAGAAGTGTAGGTGTTACACATTCTAAGGTATACATTCTAAGTTGTGCTACTGTATTTTCAAGGACAAATATACACCTTTTCCCTTAAGGCACTTGTAGTTTTACATCTTTATTTTGAAATGGGAGACGGCACGTACCTGCCTCAAAATAAAGAGTCATCGGACCATTCCTGTCACATCATGGCTCATCAGATGTCTTTCCGAGCTTATCAATCAAATTCTCCCTGCCTTCTGAAGTTATCTGACACAGCAATCTATGTCAAATGTCTCCTACTTTGATGTTATTAAAGAGGAGCTCAGAAATCATTAATTTTTCCACATTGTAAGGAAGTCAGAACCAGGATTAAAGGCATTAAAATAATTTGCAGCTTCAAAGACCTATCAACTTCACAGTGACCCTGTCCTTGATGTCCCCAAACCTGAAAATCTTGTTGAGTACTTATAAAACATGAGGCAGGCTTAACCTTTCTCTTTATTGATGTCTATTTTGTTACACATTTTGAGAAAACTATTGATGATTTAACATTTTTAAGTATAGCTACTTTCAAGAACTTAACAAGGCAGTTTTACTTTATTTTTATTGATATTGCACACTTACAGTACAAATTGCAGGGTACAAAACCCTACTAAACAGCTTCAAACTTACAGTAAATAGGCTACTACATAAAATGTTGCTTCGTGATGTTTTTTTTTCACAAATTAAGCCTTGAGGGTGGGTATGATATTCCTTAGATCCTCAGGTCTGTTTTGAATGTAAGGATTTTCAATCAACTTCACTATTTCTTTCTCAGATTGGTTTTCTTTTTTCTGTCTTATTTATTTTTCTTTCCTCGTTAAGTGCCCAAACTATCCCATGCACTAAAACCCTTGCAGCTGTCTCTCATCCAGTATAATCCAATAATCCCTCTGTGATTTATATTGTTTTAAAGACTTACTGTACTGTATTTCCAGGCCTAAACTGAGAAATGGGAGATATGACATACTGCATGTTCTACTTAGTGTGCTACTCAAAATGTACCACTAACCTGTATATTCCAGCACAATTGTAAACAAAAGGATACTCTTAATGTATTAAATGCTATTTGGCATATTTCCATTATTTTCTATTTTATTTTTAACTGTCAAAGATTAATCCTGTTTTTTTAGGATGACAGCCATATGTACAGTATTTATTTAGCTCTTACTTACTGAAGGCTGCCAGTCTTGTACATTTGCTGTTATAAAATAAATTATGCTTTATCATCCTCATGCTTGAGGATGATAAAGGAATAACAAAAAACCCCAAGATGTTTCACCTTCAAATTTCTTGAAAATGTTATTTAATTTAATAGTCCGATAGTGCAGGGTGTTCAGTTATTCGAAATACTGTAGAAGCAGTTTTCTTTCTGATCTCATACTGTATGTAGACAGTTCAAAGCACAGATTTATAATGAGTACTGCTAGTGTTAACTCACTTTGAAGGCACATTTTATTAGGGGCACATTTATTTGAGCTCTTATCTTTCTTACCCACCTTTAACCAGTAATAGTTCATATCTTTTTAATACCCATGCTCTGTTTTGTGGTGCACACCCTCTAATGCATCTTTAGCTGATATTTCAAATTCTCATGCGGTACATTATTTCTTTACATTTACTGTACAGAATGGGAATACATGGGTAGAATTTCACCATTCAAAATACTTCCAAACTGGTAATGGCAACTTTGAAATGATGCCATACCTGAAAATAATACTTGAAATGCAGTTAAAACTGGCTTTTTCTCTAGTGGTTCCACCAGTAGTTTGTCTCTTTGTTTTTCTGGAGGGGGTGAATTCAAATTCTTGCTGTTCATTTTATTGAATGTCAGGGAAAATGTAAATTTTCAACAAAGGATGAATTCATACATGGATGCATGTCTCTTTAAGCTTTAGTTGTGCAGTGAGAAAATATATCAAGCTATTTGCTGCTGATAAAAGCACTCCGTGTTTCTCTGGTAGTTTATTTAGCTATACAGGAGGTTGTAATATTTTAATTATGGGGCTCTCCTATTTCTTAAAGCTCATTATGCTTCCTTTTATAGGTCTAAATGATGTACTTATCCAAACAAATGCTTCCTGGAATATTAAAGTAAGGTGAAACCATTTTCAAACACAGTCAGTAAACAGCTTAAAGCTGTGATTTTCATCACTGAGATACTCTGTACTTAACAGCATGCAAAAAAGATGCAGAAAACATTAACATTTGATGTGATTGTGGAACATTGTGGTACTTTCTTTATTGTAATGTTTTGCAAGAAGCATTCTGAGAACCGGTGGTGGGGGGACACAAATCAAGATTACAGTATGTGAAAACACTGTATCAATAGCAGTCACAGAGTGCTAGCAAGGAAGAAAGCCTTTCTCGGTTCCACATTTTTCTGGGTCACAACTGCTTTTGGTCTCATTTTGTATTGGCCTAGCATAGGATTCAAAAGTCACACTCACATCCATGATCATTTTCTGTGGCTGTACAACAATCTTCCGACATCCAAACAAGCACCTTCTGGGGTCTCTAATGGCTTGGCAGATTTTCATGCCAAAACACAAATTCTGTGCCTTCAACTTGCTCTTTTGCTCTCATTTCCTGAAGGAAATGCTTTTCTTGTGTGCAAAAGCTTCCACAACTTATTTCAAATTTCAAATTGTGAAATGACCCAGCTGTTTTATTTTCCATTGCATTTCCTCTTCCTATTCTGGCACATATACAATTGACAAACGGTGCTGGGGTTGCAAGGGCACAACTTGCAGGGAAATAATAGCCATTTAAAGTTTCCAGTTGTCCTTGAGATTCTAATTCTTCAGTGAATAATATAAATCAGTTATTCTCCTAATAAATGCAATATAGAAAATCACATGCGAGAATATAATCTTAGATATTTTGCTGAATAATGAATAATTATTTTAGTGGAACATTTTCTGAGAATCACCCTTAGGTACTCCTTGCATTGCATTGTGGGGAATGAGATGTGTTATCTTGCTTGTCATTGTGCAGCGATAGGTTTCTGTGTCTACTTACACATTGGCTCCCACTTGTGTCCAGAGACTGTACGTTCAGTCGATGGATATTTTGGGCCTTGGCCTATGAAACAAAAGTGACAGTGCTGTTGGGCCAATATCTAACATATGATTCCAGAGCTATACTTAATTTTTAAATACCGTAATTGTGCTTGCTCTCTTAAGTTTTTGCTATTGAAGAAATTTAAATACAGTTGTTCTCTGCGAATAATACTTCTTATCCCCTGTACAATATATCTTCTGACAGAAGTATTTTCAGAATCTACTTTTACTAGTTAATTAGCGTGGTGAATAATCTAATTAGAGAGTCAAGGAGAAAATAAAAGAATAATGCATTCAACAAGTTAATGAAAAGGAAAAAGAAGATGAAGCAAGCAGCTCTTTAAAATACTGCCTGAAAAAAGGTGAAACTTCCCATTTCCCAATGTCTCACACCTTAGGTTTTACAAGAGTGGGCTGATACAAATCATATTTCACTTGGCTGATTTTATTATGTCCAATTTGCTTCTGTGTCAAAACCTAAATATAAAGAAGAAAATAAGTGTTTAAATGTTATGCATATTAATTGATGAAACTGCCTGATTTAGATGGATTTTTTTGCCTAAGTTCTTATTAAGGAAATCTAAATTGGCCTTTTGAACTCATTATTGGTTTACAAGCAGTGGTGGGAGAAATGAAAGAGAAAGAAGCTTAAATAAAAAGCCAATTACAACTTAATGCCTTAGACAATATGGAACAAAGATGTTTAGTCAGTTACATTAAAAAAGACAACAAAGCCTGATTTACTGTATTGTATAGAATGTTTGTTTTTTTTTCTTAAAAGTTACTGATGCAGGTTTTTCAAAAAAATGCATTTGAAAAGGCAAACATCTTATTTGTTTCCAGACAGAAAATTATGTTACCTACCCCTCCTCTCAAAATACTGTATGTGCTAAAGTTTTTAAATGAATTCCCCTGTGTTGGTTGTGTAGCATTCAGTCACAAAATAAAATATCGATGCATTAAAAAGGTTAGCTAGAACAACTACAATTAAAAAAATAAAATTGATCCATGATACTTAAAGCATAAAGTGACATTTGGTGTTATGATTATATTAACTTGAGAGAACACCTGAGCCTTAAAATAAAGAATAGTTTGTGGAAAAAACACATATAGTACTGTAACATGTTAGCTGAAACCAAGAAGTAAATTGAATAATCCCAAAAGGATGTGTATGAGAAAATCAATGTTGTGTTTATACTGTATATTCTTTCAGTTTTGGTGACTCTGCAAAAATAATTTTCTATTCTTTCACATTAATTGAAAATACTAAGCATGTAAATGGAGTTTATAACGGAATGTCAGGAGAAAGTTTAAATCCTAATTTTGCACATTTCTGCTTTTCTATGCATATACTGTACTGTAAGGCTCACCCAGGTCTTCCCTTAGCATATGTGTCTTGCATCCCCTACCCCCATTTCTACACTCTTGCAGCACACTTCTAAACTGCAGTAGTGAGGAAGAGGGGGGGCAATTTGAATAGCCTGTACTGTACACTAGGCTGCCATTCTCTCAGCTTGGCGAATCACACCAAATGCTCTATCAATACTTGTAACGAACAGTTCTTTCCAGACCCTATGCGGACGACACAATCCAGGGTTGAGTGAGAAACACAGTGGAAAAAGCCATGCAAGAAATGGGGATCAAAACGGGGTGTGTCCTTGGCGCACTGGTGTTCGGGGAAGGTGTGGCCAAGGCAAACAATCTGGGAGAAAATCCAAGGGGGAATCCATACGAAAGTCCAAAACCGGGCGGTCCATCCAAAACAAACTAGATAAAAACTGGAACCGGGTCGGAACCGGCAGGGGGGGGGGGAACGGGAACAGAGAATAAAACCTTAACAGGACCAGGCGCTTCCAGGTCCCAGACTCGCACGATACGGAGATCAGATGCAGAGCCCGGATTAACGTCAGCGCCTGGCTTTTAAGGAGGACTGGGAACGGGCTGAAACAGAGGGCAGGTGCAAAAAGCTGGAGCGCCCTTAAGGGGGAGGGATTACAGTCGTGACAATACTTGGTCCCTCAATTGCATTCAGTAGGATCTAACCAAACTACTGAATTATTACTTACCTTGTTAGATGAATACCCTTTGTAACCTCCAACTCCCCTACAACCCAGTCTTGAATAAAGTGGTTAAAAATGAATATTCTTTGTGCTTTAAGTAATTTCTTGCGACAACCAATGCAACTGTGAAACTCAGGCAGGGTGCATCACAGGCACCTGGTTTTCTTTTTTTGTGTGTAACCTAGAATGTTTATCTTTATACATGTGGCAATATCAGATATCTATCTAATGGACTAGATGGTTGAATGTAGAGAGATGCCTGGGTACTTCAAGTACATGGAGGCACAGAGATAAAGCTGCTCAGTACGGAGATACTGTATAGGCACACAAGGGCAGAGGGTACACATTATTAATGAGATTCATGTGCCATGGGGAAGACAGAGACACAGTGTGCATAGAGATACGAGTGCACAGAGGGAGAGGGTGCACAGAAGCCCAGGTGCAAAAACGCACAGAGCATGGGCATACAAAGGCATCCAACCATTTGTAAAGTTGCAAAGCATCAGACAGGTAAAACATTGATAACAGGAATGCAAACACAGGACATTGAAAACCTACTTCTCCTTTTTTTTTCTTGTTGTCAATATTCAAGTGCATGGCTCCTGAAAAAGAAACAAGCAGGAAGGAAGACGGCAGCACAAGCTGAAAGAGCATTAGACAGCACCAAAAAGAAGGGAAGCCAGAGGCTAACCCTCAGGGGAATGTGAACAGAAAGAAAATATTTTCCATCCCGTTCATAGAGCAGAGGGAAGAAAACAAGAGACACCACAGCTGAAGCAATGGAAACCAAGACACAAATGCCAATGAAGCTACTGAAACAAAAGAAAAATCAAGATGGAGAAAGGAACAAGATTCACTTGCACATAAGATTTTTCATTTTAGAAGAACGCAGTGAAAAAAGTGTAAGTGAAAAAAATGAAAAAGAAGGAGTAAATAACTGACAAGGGAAGGGAGACCAAACAAGACAGAAGCCATGCCAAGCTCCTAAAAAGAAAGCTCCTTTCAAAGATTAAAAGAGAAAGAGGAATGTGGATCACTCTGGAGAAATTGCAGAAACCCACTCCCAAGTGGATACATGCAAGACTAGACTGCGGGAGACAAGGAAAGAGAAAGAGAGCCCTTCTTTTTGGTGTTGTCTAATTCTCTTTCAGCTTGGGCTGCCATCTTCCTTCCTGTTTTACAATATTTTTCTTAGATTCACCAGAATCACTGCATTACTGCTTATCACCTTTATGCAATCTGTACTCTGAATGTGTGTGCATGTGATTATGTATTTATAACATGGTACAGAGTAGTGAAATACTAAGAGGTTATGTCGTTGATGATTGAGATGAGGTCTCCACCTCTAACAAAAAATATTGAATAGAATAAAAATTCAGACTTTTCTTGAGTCCCCTTAAATGTTGGTTACATTTCTTCCATGTCTGCCTGGTAGTTTGCTGGTAAACTGGGCATTTGCTCTTTTCCATGCTCATTCAATTCAATTCATCCACTACCATTTTCACACTTTGTCGTTGCAATGAGCAAGAGATGTAAAGCCATTCACTCCTAACTGTATGTGTATGTAACATTAAAGAAAGGGTGATAATTAACTACAATATCCTTAATTGTAACAGAGCCATCCTCACTTTATCTCCAGTCATTTTTAATATCCCTTGAAAGACTGAACATCTGTACATGAGCTGCAACCTGCCAAGTAAACAGGGGAAGGGGGAGGAAGGGGGAGAAACACTCAGCGTTCAAAGATACTGCAGGGGATTCAAAATCAAACACAAGAAACTTTCCAATTAGACTTTCCCTGAAGGCTTCTGCGTATTCACCCAGTATTTTGAGTAATTTCTGTTTGACTCCTGAATCCACCAGAATCTTCTTGTGACAACAAGAGAAAAGAACTAAAAAGCAGACAGTCCAGTTTCTTGACAACAAAAGAGAGTGCCCCAGAGAAAGAAGCTGGATACTGTATGTACAAGACTGCTTGTCAGTAAATTTAGCAGAATAATGGATAATTGATAACGGAATAAAAAGACAATTCAGGACTGATTTTCTTTCTTGGGCTATATGAATACTGAATCAATTGGTTCAAGACTATGTCACCTTGTGTTACTCTGAGGAAGTTACCAGATCTCCTTGTACTCCTTCATTTAAATGACATTCAGTGTGACACTTCTACACTATGTGATTGTGCTGACACACAGGTCACCCTCTAGTCTCTGTAAGTCATAATAGCATCTGCTACATGAGTCATTCTTGATTCAGAAAAAAGTCAAAATTATGGACTAGATACCATTCTACTGTATTTAGACCTTATAATTACAAGACCTCAGGGTCTGTAGCCTTTTGAAGGTTTCTTCCAAAAATGTATGGTAAGTATACAGGTACGCCAATTTTAGAAGGTATTTTTCCCCTGGTGTACAACAAGTTCACACTTAACAACAACACGACACAAGTGAACCAATTGCATGATTATGGGAAAACGGGTGATGCAGAAGAAAATACACGGGCAAGGAATAGGGTAACAAGCACAAGCAAGGTAAATAGAAAAGTAACAAGTGCTGGCAAGGTAATAACAAAACACTGGTAATCAAATCCAACAAAGAAACGAAGCTGAAGCTAACAACGAACAAACACGAACACTCGCGAGCGAATGCGAACACGAGTCGAAGCTAACCGAAGTTGAGATGAAAAGCTAATGGAGTCGAACTACTTCAGGTATTTAAACTTTGAGGTCTTGTTGCTGATTGGCTGGGAGTTGATTGATGATGTCATGACTGCAGTGATGGTGTAGTGATGGACCAATGGGGGGGGGTACCTTTAATAAAGGAAACGGAAAACAAAAACCCGGACAAGTACGGGGATGTAACAGTAAAGCACCTTGAAATCTTTTTCAACTTTCTCTTCTGCATTGTTTTCCAAGAACACAGATTTCTATCCATCCATTTTCTAACTGCTTTGTCCAGGTTGTCCAGGGTTGAAGGAGAGCCAGGGCCAATCTCAGCAAGCAACAAGCACAAGATGGGATACAGCCTGGACAGGACATCAGTCCATTGCAGAGCAAGAACAAAAACATCTCTTCTTCAGATGTTTGATTGGAGCCCCACTTAAACAGACTATAGGTCCAAAAATTCAAAATGATTCCCATATGAGCATGGTATTTTAATTTCCATTTCAGTTAAGATATTATTATAGTATTACAGTATACTGTACTGTATACAGTATATGGTTGTAGACCTTCCATGACAAGCGTTAAGGCTGTACAGTAAAATTAAAGTAACATTTTTCTGTCACTAAAGCTTTTATCCAAACCAACATACTTTTGTGCCCAAAACCATTTATAGAGTGGCACATTTTACTGGATTTTACTGGACACATCAGAGTAAATTAACTTGTTTGTACCAGCAGAGCCACACCTTTGATTTGAATCGAGCTACTCCACTCTGCTGCTACAGTTTAATAGAAAAAGGTATTTGAGAAAATATTTTAATATGCATTTCTTAAGTCAATCAATGACTAATTGCACTCTTTGGTGCAATGGGTTGAATAGATGTGTGAGCAGACCTGACGTTGTAATATTATGATGTTATAATATAGTTTCTTCATAACTTATATTAGATGGTAATTAAGGGTTAAAATATGTTGGGGTCCCCTGGTCTGTTAGTATGTTTATGTCATAATAATGTCTACTGACACATTAGTTGAATATTACAAATGAAAATTACAGGAACAATAATGAATAATGGTTCCTATCACTTAGAATGAAAGGTTTAATGCATTAACAAATTATGTCAAATGTCTAACAGCTTTGAACTACAAGAAAAAAAAACGTTCTCTGATTCACGTCCAGCAATCCTTCGGTGTGAATGACACATCATTTGACCCCTGTCTAATCTGGCAGCTGCCAAAATGACTTTTGACCTTTACTTTAAAAAAACAAAGAAGTTTTATGGCATTTGTCTTCTCTATTATTCTGTCAGCTCTTCCTGGGTAACAGTTAACTCACCAAGTACAGTTCTCTAATTCAATACATAGACATGCTTTCTTTTGTCTAAATAATTAATAGTGGTAAAAAAGACATTGTTCCATTTGTAGGGGAAGAAATGATTGCAGTTTTGTCTACTGTACAAACCTTCGGTTCTTCCTCATCCTTGTGCAATAAAGGCAAACGAAACCGAAGCCCAGGACAATGCCGGTCCGTGGGGAGCACGCCAAATTCTGGTGGGATACATAGTAATTTACTATCTGATCCAACCTGGCCAAATGCTGTGAAGAAATCATTTCCAATTAACAGCTCTGCCCAAACAAGAGAACAATGCTCGAGAAAAGGTGAACGTCAATGGCAACAGTGAGGATTGTTTCAGTCCAGTGGGAGTTGTTGTGTGATGCGGCCAGTAAATTAAACTCTGTCTTGTCTGTGTTTGAAAAATAGTGCCTATTTTCCTGTTAACTATAATTTGCTGAGAATGTTCCAGCCTCAGGGGGAATGTAATAGCTTCACTGTTACCTTAATACTGAACTCTGATCAAACTTGTTGAATACAATTGAAAAAGACCAGGAGGATCTTTTTATGTTATTTCGCAGTCACCATTTTCTGTTGAGGAAGTCTACTGGTTTAAACCCCTGTTCAGTTTCCTTGCGTTTTTGCTTAAGCTTGAGGTTATTAATAGATTACAAATGCTCTTTGTAGGCTTGTTAAATTATTAAGTTCAAATACAGCATTGGAGAATGCGTTATCCATCTTAGAAAGGCCTATAATAAAATATGAAAAGGATGAGCTTCTCATTAAGTACTGTATATAACAGCCATTGTATCAATTCAAACATAAAATCTGGATGGACTGTATTTATTAATCAATGCCCCACCATTATAATGTAATGGGTTTAATTCTGGGTTGAATGTAATAGGTATTACATTTTATTTTT
The DNA here is from genome assembly GCF_059453375.1 of Lepisosteus platostomus. Taxonomy (NCBI): domain Eukaryota; kingdom Metazoa; phylum Chordata; class Actinopteri; order Semionotiformes; family Lepisosteidae; genus Lepisosteus; species Lepisosteus platostomus. The sequence goes on from NC_142613.1 coordinate 7,545,574, forward strand.
ATTGGAGATATAGAGAGAAGGAACAGATACTTTTCCATAGTGAACCACACTACACTGGCAAAGAATGACCAGATAGGTAAGAAATAAAAACAGTTACAAACCTTTCGGTCCATCTAGCCCATTTGGTAGTTAGTAGCAGAATCTCATCCAGCTGTTTCTTTAAAATACCTGGGCATTAGTTTTAATAACATGGTGGGGATCATGTACTGTATAACTGAACTGGGAAACAGTACAACTGGAAAAGAGAGTGGTTAATTTATTCTTAAAAGTGTACAAAACAAATCCTTGGACTTTAATCAAAGAATGCATTTGGGGATATGATGTGTATCCATTTTGTGCTTTCTGTTGCAATATTTTGCGCCAACAGTTCTTACTCAAAAGTCCAGTTTGCCATTGCACATTTCTGATTTGGTAATGATCACATTCCAGTTTAAAGACCACAATTTATACAGGTGTTGGCTCCCTCTGTGAATCAATGGTTTGAATAGGGCTTTAATTGAATTCTAATTGCCTCTGGATTGAATGTTCCTTGGGGAAGCTATTGTACCAAATGAGTGAATTGCACTTTAATTGTTGGTGAATGTTATGCAATAAAATAGAATTTAATAATGTTTTTTAAAAAAACAGTGGGTTTGAATCTGTGTTCCAAAGATTAATCCTAATCTCCAGTATTTATTCCATTAAATAATAAAAAGAGAAGCACCAAAGTACATATTTTCCAATAAAATGCACATTAAAATATATAAGAGTAAATAAAAGAAAATTGCAAAACTCAGCAAGAAGCAATATTAAAATCTTGTTTTAAATTGTGGACTGCAAACAAATTAGGCAGGTCTCCGGGGATATGAAAGGCAGGAATAATAACAGTTTTCTCACTTGCACAAAATCCACACCTCATACTGTACACCTAATCCAGCATCAAAGATTATCTCTGAAATTGGTTACAAGAACATTTTAATTATGTTTTAATTATATCAGAAACATGGTTGCAGCAGAAATCCTCCCCTCAAGGATTTTTTAAAATAATAATAATAATAATAATAATTGTCATATCTCCATTTAACTTTTGAAAAAAAAAAAATTCTAAAGTATTAAGTAAAAAATGACTAATTCAAGAACAGGAAGTGTGAATACTGTATAAGCCAACCATGACAAATATATAACAATGGACAATGTTTTAGCATTCAGATTTACTAGTGATCCACGGGATCTTAATTTATATCACAAACAGGCCACAAGACATTTGTGGAATTTGATCAAAATTAAAATCCTGGAGAAAGCTCTTCTGACTCTCGGTACCTTTATGATCATTGCAGCCCTTGTGATGAAGAGCTCCTATTCCTCTTTTCTCTGGCGCACCATACAGACAAACCCAAGATTAAATTCAATCTGAGGCTCGTTGTGGGACAGAAGAAAAGAGAAGCATTTCTGACAAATGGCTCTTACTGTATGTAAACATAAGAACATAAACATTCCAAACAAGAGGAAGCCATTTGGCCCATCTAGCCCCTTTGGTGGTTTGTAGTTAATTACTTCTACTAATAATAACTAAAGAAAAACTAAAAAAAACTAAAAGAACAGAATAAAATAACATAAGATCACAAAGGCTCACACAAATACAATGAAGGGCAATCAGACAAGGCCCTAGTAAAAAGGGAGTTTTAAGTTTGGATTTGAAGAGAGTCAGAGACTTTCTCTCATACAGTCTGAGGAAGAACATTCCATAACAAAGGACCAGAGGCAGAAAAACGAATGGTCTGCAAAAGTCAGAGATTGAGTCATTGGTAACAGTGAGCAAAGATCTCTTGCAGCCATTTTTTGGATGAGGCCAAGGTATCACCTTCAAGTCACGTGGCTGGGAAGTTTGTCTGATACTCCCACAACCCCCTAGGGTAAAGAAGTGCCTTCCATTTTCACGTTTAAATGAATTTCCAAGTAGTTTGCGATATAAGTTTTCAAGGACAGTTCATTTGCCCAAATAAAAGGGCAAAACTATCCACTGGAATCTTCAAGAAAATGGTGGTAGAACACTTATTAATGTTATGATGGATAATTCAATTAAAACGCAATAGCAATAGCATGGCCTTTTGGCACCTTCTACTCAGCATTTGGTGCTCATTGTGACACTGCTGCAACAATTGCAGGGAGCTGGAGGGGAAAAGAAATATCAAATTAAAACAGCAACCCCTTCTTTTAGACTCTCATTTGCTTCCCTTCTCTTTCATGGAGGTGTTTTGATTTTGGGGGGGGGTTTAAGGTAACTTGAAAGGCATTTTAAATTTTCTAATTTTAATTAAAATCCAGGCAATGAATACTTTGAATTGACAATGTAAGCCTACTGTGTGCAGTCCTGAAAACTGGTCATCTTAACCTGGTGCACATAATCTATCTGGGGGTGTGAGGAATGCCAGATTTTTTTTAAAGTAAATCATAGAAAACACAAATGACTTCAAGGATTTTGGATTATTGGGGTGCAAGAACATGTTTTGAGAACCAAAGGGGTGCTGCGTGCAGTTAAGTACCATTGTTGTAAACAGAACTAACTGTACTTCTCAGTAATAATTAAATTTATTATCAGAGACAAAATTTTAAAATGGAGCTCTAAGTCAGAATAGGAAGTCATCTTCATTTTTTTCAACAATGTAATTTACTACAGCAGTTCTTGTTATCTGGTGCCTTCAGAATTCTGGGAATCTTCAGGAGTTACCACAGATATCATATCAGGTGGGTAGCTGCATCAGCATGCGTAGGCTGCAAAGGAACAAATAATAGGTTTATTCCATGCTGAAAAAAATAAGAAAGAAAACACAACGTTTCAGCCCTGGAGCCTTCTTCAGGTGTAAGCTCACACCTGAAGAAGGCTCTAAGGCCGAAATGTTGTGTTTTCTTTCTTCTTTTTTTCAGCATGGAATAAACAGATATCATATGCTGTATATACTCTATGTCTGGTTCTGGTAAAATAATGTTTTTTCTTCTCTTTCAATTTAAAACAATTCAGTCACATATTGTGTGTTAGTTCATCAAAAAAGCACATGTAGAAATATGTAGAAATGTAGAAATATAGCTGCTTGTACTAATTGTCTTTACTACTTGTATTCCAGAAAAAATGTGCTGGGTATCAAAACAAACCTTGTCTCTTTAAACTGCAACAAGTTCTCAAAGTGAAAATCAGTCTTGTCTAGCAGGTGCACTGACATTTTGTTCAACAGACAAGAGATGGGTAAATTCATTATGTTGATTGGTATTTGTCATCAACAGGATTGATCAACAGGGGGTCGACTGTGAAAGTCACTGGCTAGTAGCTTGTGGGGATTATGCTGGAAGCAGTACAAGCAGTACATTTGCAATGCTTGCTTTACAGCTGGCAAAACATGTTCTCTTGGAAGATTCTGCTCCATTCCTCTCCTAGAGCCTGTATCCATGTGCCTGTTCACTGGTCTCAGACCTCTAGATTCCGTATTCTGTCCCACCAATTGGCTTCAACTTTTGCATGTAGAGAATTCATATCATTCTCGTCTTGCATGAATACTGTTGTTGCAGAAGCAGCATGAGGATATCAATTTTCCTACTGTGATTTTGTCATGTCAGGATGAGCCTATAAGAAAGGCAGCAAATGAGGACCTGGGATCAACATAGTGCCATGCTCTCAGGTTGCCACTAACCCTACAAGAAGAGTTTCATAGTAACTTGCCACCTCTGCTGAGAAAATTTTATTTACACCTCCCCTTCAATTGGTCTGTTGTACAGATCGACTTGCGTTTTGCTCTGCTTATCTGCACCACACCTGCTGTCCATTAGGGGTCTCTACACAAAATCTTGATTCATTGCTATAGAGAGCACTTACAGTAGCTCCTTTGCCAACTGAAGTGACTTTCAGTAGTATAGCTCCCAAAATACTCATGGCCTAAAAGCATTAAGCTCTAATGTGAGGCATGATGGCTCTTTTTAATGGTTGAATTTCAGCAGACTTGACATTCATCACACTAACAAGGTGATTCATTATTCATTATTCTCTTAAACATACATACATAAGTGTTGATTCGGTATGTTTATTTTTATGCTTGTGAGTAAAAGATTTTCTGGTACAGCCTGTTCACATGAACTTATTTTTAAACTATTCTCATTGGTGAAAATGAGTTTGTGCAAGTTCAAGGAACACAAACTTTAACATTTCAGATTACTGGGCAGACTGGCTCCTATTGCAAGACGTTACACTGACTGTTAAATATTTGTGTGTTTTTAATTGCCTATATTAAACTGTCAAATTAATTGTCAAACTTGGACTATTTTTTCCAGGGGGCACATTGTTTTGCGGGTAAGTTCTCTAGGTGGCGCTGACAAGTTGATTTAAATTAAGGTCGATTATCCAATGCCGTTCAGTGTTCAATAGGGCTTTCTGGGAAGGATGAAGAGGCTTGTTTACTGCTTATCTGAGACAGGCATGTGGAATAAATAAGATATTTCTGGAACAAAATTTCAAAAGGTTAGAATACGCCACAGTCCCTTTGAGAGGCCTTGAGATGAGGCAGCAAATTACTGAGAAAAATGGAAAGTGTAAGTATTGAAAACTGAATAGCATAATAAGACCCTTCAGTTCTTTTTCTGAATTTAAAAATAATCTAGATTTATAATGCAAACAGTCATATGGAAAGAAAAGTTCTGAAACAGAAATAAGTCAATACTATTAATTATAGAAAGCTAAATGTGAAGGCAAGACCAGCAGAATTTAGGTATGTTTGAGCAGTTTCAAAAAAATCAAAATTGTATATAAATTCAAGTGTGTCTAAAACAAAAACTATAATTGGCAATGTTGCATTTTCAAGGTTTGGTTAAGATCAATATGTACAACCCTCATGAAATAAAATATTTTAAAATTTTATTTTCACTAAAACTAAATCCCCACTTTCCTAAGTTATGACATCTGATTTTTCTACCTTTGAAACAAAGCAGAATTTTGAAACAAAATTATTTAATCTATTGTTCTGAAACAGAAAGTCAGAAATAATGTTATTGTCTCTGCAGAATGCTCACCTGCTATACAGAATGTTGAACAAATTGCTACAGTAAGTTACTGTATGTAATGAAACAAGGAAATCTGGAAACATCTGACACACATTCTATAAAATGAAAAAGGCTTAGCATGTCAGTTCACAAACATGGAATAAACAGTTGATATAAAAGAAGACAGGATAGATAGAGCTGATGGATTGGGATTTCAATCAAGGTTAGGTACTGTTTCAACCATTTGAACTCAGACACATTAAGGTTATCCCTAGAGGGAAATGAAAATGTGTCTGGCTCCTTGGTTTAGAATGTGAGGCATCTCAGTGAGTGGCAATGTTAAATAATCCCTGTTTCTACATTCTAAAAAGCACATGTGGAAGTTTCAAGTGGGCTCCAGGTAACACTCCATGCTTGCTCACAACAAGAAAGACTTGGAATGATACCAAATGAAACACATTTCCTAGCGATTCCTGTTTATTAAGGGCACATATTCTCCACCAATGTGCTAATCTAAACAAAATGCTTGTCCCTTTTGGACATCTTCACCAGTCTGCTGCCCCAGCTAAGAAAATGAAAAGCCTCCCAACAATGCAATTTATTTTTGTGGTGTTCTCAATCTTCAACTAAGAAGGAATGAGAGAGAGAAACCAATCATTCAAAGAGCATTAAAGGAACTTTCCCTAGTAGCAGAAAGGTTGAGAACCATATGTGTTTCACAAAGTTTGAGTTTCACACTCCAGATACAAAAAACAATTTATTTTAAAAACGAATGTGTTTGTATTTGAAGACATTTAGCTTCACTGCAAAGCTTATTTTAAGTTGTAGGCACTATACCCTTGTCAACCATTTTTTAAATTAGGCTTCATAAAGATACGGCTTTAAATCAGGGCCTTTAAATCTACAGCGGTAGAAAAAAAATGCAATTTCTCAATTTGTGTTGATTATTTTCAGTAAAAGCTTCTTCAAAAGAAGCCTTGGTATGTATGGACACCTAAAGCTCTAGCTATTATTTAAAGCTATTATTATTTATTGATGATCAGGAGGATCTATGAAACATGTAAGTGATATTCAACACCTTTTCTAGGTCTGTCAGTAGGCTGCACCATGGATTTAACTGAATGAAAGTCATACTGTTCATCCATCTATCCATCCATCCAAGAATATAGGTTTATTTTAGCATAGTGACTAACTCCTACTGCAAATGACATTGAATCTACTGTACATAGTTATGATTTGCAGATTATTGTGTTTCAGACAAGTACTAATGATTTTTCTTAGTCGGTTACATTCTACATTTAGTGTAGACAGATGGGATTCAAGTAGAAAAATATGTTAAGTAATAAACAAATAATTTACATCTTCTTTAAATACCTGGAGCAACCCTGAAAAACACATACTGTACTGTACTTTGACAGGAGTTATTGTAGAGGTCATTAAGCTATCTTCAGTTTTCATCCTTGCAGAAGTGTATTGCATTTTAAAATCATTTCAATTTTTGTAGATGATTAATAATGAAATAATTAAGTACTGGTAACAAATACATTTTCAGTGATAAAAGTGCCTTATTAGAATTAATTAAATACATTAGCATTCATTTATATTATATAATATAAATTATAAGACTAACAAGTATAATTACGACATTTATTTTCTGGTGTGTATTATTAATTGCTTTGACTGCTTTAAACTGGTGTTTATTAATTAATTTCTTTGGTTCTCACAATGGGCTTTCAGATACAGGTATCTTAGCATTCCATTTTTATGGTGCTGTAAGCTGTGTTCTTCAATGATTATATTAGTTTGTTTAGAACGTCCAAGAGCAATGATCTGCTTTAATTTAATCAGTGTAAGCCATAATGCAGAGAAGTTTAGTTATCCTTCCCTTTTCAGAAGCCTAAGAAGGATATGAATAGTCTGATGACTGATACTGAATATATACAATACTCTTTGAATCCATCAGTACAACTGAAATAGGCGCCCTGAAATGGCACTATAACTTCAGACTGTGGAGGAGTGAAAAACACTGAGCCATTAATGCAGATGAACCCTGCAGTTAAAACTAATTAGATGTATAATGCATTTTAGAATCCTATCACACCATTCTAGAGACATTCTGCAGTTCTTACCATACAGTATTTTATTAGGGCAGAAATCTATCTGTCACTGCTTGACAGTTCATTGTTGCAGCAACTATAAGGAGGGTTATGAAAACTGTAACAAAAGCAATTAATTAAATTTACACCTATTGTCAATGGCAACAAGAGAAGCACAATTTAATATAATTGAACTAGTAATTTTCATAATGTTGATTTTTTTTTATTCTTCCCCCTCATTTTTCTTAGTTGTATTCAGCATTTATTGAAGACAGCTAATGAAGCTGGATATTCAGTGCTGGTGACAGTGTTTAATATATAGACATATTATGTCTTTATCTCATTTTATTCATCCTCTGGGTTTTCGATAAAGGAAATGTGGTAAGAACTGGATGAACTGTGGTAAGGACTGCATTATTTGATTAACTCAACATCTAATTGGTTGGTATTTCTGAATTTAGTTTACAGTCTTCAAAGGTTTCTTGTCCAACATCTTAGCCTAAATTTGAAGGGCGATATCTTTGTAATAGGATATTTTGGAAACCATATCTTTGTAATGGGATATTTTAGAAACAGAGTCAAAACAACCCATTAGATCTATTGTATCTCTGATTCATCTTCTTATAGAAATCTGTAGTCTGGTTATTACAGGGCCTTTCAATAAGGTCAATTCAATAGTTCCAATGTTCTTTTACTGTACGTTTCTGCTCTCCTTTCCAGCTTTAGTTACATATAAATCTCAATTTTACTGCATCAGTAAAATGTTTTGTTTAATTTTGAGATAATATCCATATGTGTACATTCTACTCATGGTTTTTGCTAGTAAGAAAATCATAAAAGGGAGATTTATGGGAGATTTTTTGAGTGAATGCACTGTTCCTGTAACATGACCTTGACCGACCTACTGCACTGCATCAGATAGAAACAATATCACTTTAACTGTTAAATCTCTCATGAAAAGTAGGCTGAGACACTGTTCTAGTGAAAGTAATGTCGCTGTCTCCAACAACAGTCCAATAAACAGGAATCCGAGCTTCTTTTTGAACAAACCTTTGTATTTTTATTCTTGGTCCCTACTGTTTTGAATGGCTAGTTAAAATTAAATCCTTAAACTTCATTGAAGTAAGGAGTGTCCAATACAGACTCTAAAATATACAGACTGTTGTAGGGAAGAATATATTTATCACAAGTACTGAATAGTTTTTTTATATATAAGCTAGTAATTTCAAAGAGATGAGATGCCACATTTTGCAATAGTTTTTGTTCAAGTGCAGCTAAATTAATTTGCATATTAGTGAGTCATTTTTGTATACAGTATGTGCTTTGTTTATCAATGTAGTCTACATTTTCTAGACACTCTATAGGAAACTGATGAAAAACACTCTTTTCTACTTTTATCTCTAATTGCAATTCAGAATGATATTTCTTTGCTAATTTGCAAGAACGAATATGGAAGTGAGCATTTGTGTGGAGCAACCCTGCCATCAGAATAAGATAAAGGACACACAAGACTGTTAAAGTTGTGAGGTTTGGAAAGATCTAAATGTAGACTAATTTATAATTATTTTTCATTTTCTCAGTGTCATGTGTATTCAGAAAAAAACTGAAAGATTTCTGCCGCCAAGTAATTCATAAAGAGGGAGTTCCTAAGTCTGTTCCCTAAAGGCCTATATCCAGCAGTTGTTCTAGCTCTCTTCAACTCCCCAGCTTCTTGAGAACAAGGACATACTTGAACTTGTACAATTAAGCATATTAAAATTCTCAAATAAAGTAATTAAAGGTGGAAAGAAAACCAGAAACCTTTTGGTCCTTCAGGACTTTGCACAACTGTCCTTAAAGATACATTAGATTTTATACAAGGAGTTACTTTCAAACTTGGACTCAAACTAAACGTACAACTATTCTATATAATCTGTATCAGTTAAATTTGAAGGAAATAATGGGTAAAAGAAGCACAAACAATTTTGTTATTGTTACAGCTATAGGTGACTAGGAAGTACTGTATCTATAAGAGTTTAAATAAAGTGTGTGACACCTGGCAGAACACTTATAGTTTCAAAGCAGAGGGGATGTTTGCAGAGAGTTGTGGGGAGTCCCAGATCAAAAACCAACCTTGGTTTACCTACAGTAGTTAATTAAGTTAAGATAAGTCATTATCATAATCATCATCACCATCACTATCATCATTATCCATTTTCAGTAGCCAGTTTTCTACTGGGTTGGTGGGTCTACACCTTGGATGAGACACTAGTCTCATGACACATGCATATCTCCTACCCCTAGTATCATTCATTCACACACATATTGGAGCAATTTGGAGACGCCGGTTAACCTGGAAAGCATGTCTTTGGACTGAGAGAGGAAACCAGATCCCTCAGAGAAAACCTATGTGGACACAGCAGAACTCCACACAGAAGTTATCCCAGAATAGAAACATAAATGATTGTAGTAGAGGAGGATGTAGACCAAATTGTGCTAATAAAATTATAGTTTGATCATGAACTAAAGAGTATATTTTATTTTTTTACAGTTCTGGAGATTCAGATTCCATTTTTGTTAACAAAAAGCTACCAGGGGATGTACTGTAGTATCAATGCACATCCTTCTGGTTCAAATACACATAAGACTTAATTTGCCATTCTTGCCATCTGCCATGATCTTCCAGTTATTTCTCTGCATTATCACCTGTATTGGTTTTCTTTTCTTTTCCAGGTTTCCAGCTAAGAAAACATATGCGCAAACAAACATTGATAATTATAGAACCCCCATCCCCACCCCCCAGTGATCAAACCTGTGAAGACAGGATTTGAGGAGAATTCTCTTGTGATAGGTGATGGTTATGAATCCTGTAGCTTGATGGGGAGTCTTTGTGTCCCCGAGGCAAGTGACTCAGCCCCACCAGGCTGCTGATACACTGAAAGCGTGGTTAAACACAGAGAAGGATGATTAAGAACTGAATCAATCAATCATTTACTGCTTGTCATTAATCTGCTTGTATTAGTGCCTGATCCAAGCCAACTTCCAAGAGAGAATTTCAATGTCAACATTGATGTTGCTCTCTTTGACTGCAATTCCCTGTACAAGGAGGATTTAAATGGTCTAGATCCTGTCCAGATCAAGCACAGACATCATTTGAAATACAGCTTCTACTGATCAGATTTACAGAGTATATATTTAAAAGGTGTAACATATACCCTGTTATTGAGTGTCTTCAGTGGCTATTTGCTTTGAGCCTTTTTCCCCAAAATTGTCCTGGAGTGCCAATTGCCTACATATCCAAGATGTCCACAATCCTTTGTGTTATGGAGTGTCATCTACTTTGATCTTGAATTGCCCTAAACATAATTTCCTCTTGTTTTTCCTTTAGTTGATATTGCTTTTAAGGGATCCCCATGAGTTGCCTTCATCAGTCGCTTTCAGGATCTTGATCAAATGTCTGATTAAAAGCCAATCTGTGTCAGACTGAAAAGATTCAGTTCCTTTTGTCATCCTGTCTATGATCAGGACAGATCAGGACAGATCCTGTCAGGACAGAAATAAGTCTGGTTCTGCTTTATATTGCCTTGTATTTTTCTTGACCACACCTAAACACAATATTCCAAATGAGGTCTAACCAATTCATTGTATATATTGACATGGTTTCCATCGATTTAAATCTCACACACTTAACAACATATCCAAACAATTTGTTGATCTTTTATTGCTTTCCTTCATTGTCCAGATGAATAAAGTGAATATAAACTCCTGTGTATTTATGAAATTCTTCAACTTTAGTGCTTTCTTCCTGATATTTAGATTTTATGTTCCTGCTGTCTGCATGTACAGTACTATATTATTTTACACTTATCCAAATTAAATTTCATTCATTTGGCAGGTAGCTCCTGTCCAGTCCTGAATTTTGTCCTTTGTAAAGAATAATTTTTTCATGTAGTACTTTATTGAAAAAGTTTTGAAAAATGAAAACATTGTTATTATTGAATACTTTTTGTGAGTTCAAATATATTGTTGTACATCCTAGAGTTCCTCACTGCACTACTTACTTACACAGAGAAATCTGGTAAATTGGTCATTATTTACTACCTCTAAATTCATGCTGACTATTTCATATAATGCAAATTTCATTTTAATTTGGTTCTTAGAATTTTTCCATTAGCAGAAAAACAGGCTTGGATTCCTATTTCTTACATTTTGGTTTATTGCGTCAGCAAACAAATTGGTGCACAAAAGATTTTTTTCAAGATGAAAGGGAAATATGTGGGGGGCCAATATAATAAGTGTTGTGAAGGGAAATGGCCATTCATTTGGCTGAGAACCTTCAGACCAATGCATATTTTAAATTTCCTTCACCACAACGCTGACTTTTTAAATAGCAGCTTTGAAGGATTAGAGTTAAACTTTAAATCCCTTAAAAGATTTTACTTTAAACTTTGAAGATGATTGTTAGAGCAGCTACAGTATTTGTTAGAGTGCAGAGTGGCTAAGGATCTGCACCTGTGGCCGGAAGGTTGCCTGTTCAAATCCCACAGCTGGCAGAGAAATCTTATTCCGCTGGGCCCCTGAGGAAGACCCTTAACCCCAACTGCCCCAGGGGTGCCGTATAAATGGCTGACCCTGCGCTCTGACCCCAAGCTTCTCTCTCCTCTTCTGTGTGCCTGAGTGTTCCATGGAGAGCAAGCTGGGGTATGCGAAAAGACAAATTCCTAATATAAGAAATTGTATATGGCTGATCTTATCTTTGTCACTATGGACTTGCACAAGTCTGGTGGTGGCCAAACAAGGCTTTGCATTTCACATGGATAAAATCCTCCTGCATGTAAAGTTATTTTTTAGATCCTTTGGGATGAAATGTTCTATGTATGCAATAAAAACATCATTTGTGGTTAGTAAGTGGGTTAAAGTTCTAAAGTCTAGTTCAGGTCATGAGAGTTTTCTTTCTTGAATTAAAAATGTGCAATTTTTCACCTTTTCTGCAGACCAATTAGCTAACAGTCTGGTTCACTGCAACAAGCCCTCCAAATGTGACTGAAATTAAGTCAACACATGCGCACTCGCCAAGACATACAGTACACTGCCAAGCCATCTGCCTCTTAGTTTTGCAGAGTAAGCCCATAGTGAAACAGCGGCGTTATCGTGTCAGACAGAGGACTCACAAGGTGCTGAGAACTCCACATGCCCACGAGCTGTAAATGGTGAGACTTTTTCAGATGACTTCAATCCTGAATCCTGCCTGTCCTTCTGGCACTTGACCGACAGTAATCATCTTGTGACATGGCCAGAATTTGAATTAGCCATCTACAGTGCATTTTTAAAAAAAAGAAGAATTACTTGAATCAATATTCACTCACTCACACAATGATTATCACTTCATGTGATAGTGCCTTGCTATTCAGACAAGTCCAGTTTTAGTTTTAGTCTTATACAGGACAATGGTAACGTGATGTGATGTTTGATCATTATTTTTATGTGTTTGGAGAAAGATATACTGTTGGTTATCATATTGTCCTTTATTCTCCCTTTCTGTGCAAAACACCTGTACTCAATGTTGTTCATACAGTAAGTCTGTACACATGGAATTGAAGCACTGATGTTAAATTTATTGTTACAAATGGGGCTGGAGAAATATTTTTAACAATGACAAAACACAAATTGTTACAAAGGGGGGATTACGAAACTGGTGAAAATCAGTATTTAACCAAGGGGTTTAGTCAATCAGTGAAATAACCCCTGAATTGTAAGTGATTTTCTAGCCATATACCCAAGTGGCTGGTATAACTAGAGAAACGTGAATTCTTTATTCTCTGGCACAGTTTTATTGAGAGGAAGGATAATCCAGGCATACTTGGTAAATAAAATGCACCCTAATCAGGAAAGACGTTTCTAACTGAGGTAACTGAGGTACCCAGGAAACCCAAGTTCCCTAAAAACACAGAATAGCACGCTCTAATAAAGTTCAAATAGCTCCAGTCAGGTTTGGTTTGGACGATCAAGAAGTAGGGCCTCTTGCCTGGCACAAGCTTCAAGTCCGAACACCTCTGGACTCCTCTCTCTTCTCCCTGCTCTCCTTGTTTCTTCCTTCTTCCTCGCATCTTTTCTCGCCTGTGCTCTTAATCTAAACTTATACTGTCTCTTTCTGCCCTGCTCCTTTGCAATCATTAATCCACAACTGGACTAGGCATACTAACATAAAGGAACAAGTAATAGGTTTATTCCATGCTGAAAAGAGAAGAAAGAATACACAAAGTTATGGCTGTAGAGCCTTCTTCAAGTGTCTTCCCTTACAGCATGGAAATAACCTATTACTTGTTCCTTTGCAGCCTACGCATACTGACGCAGCTACAGTACCCACCTGAACGACTTCATACTAAGATGATTTTTTTTTATTATTATTATTATTATTTTTTAAGATATTTACTTTGAAGTTAGAACTGTTTACTCTTCCCAGTGTCACAGACTTTATCTAAAATCTAAGAGACAGTTCTCAATCACCCAAAGCTGTAACAATATTTTATTATGTTCTGGAAATTAAATTTCACTGGGTTTGGACCTGTTAAATTTTACAACTTTTTTATTCACTAATGTTGTAAAATCAAATTTGTTTTAGTGATGTTATAATCTCAAGCTTAATGATGGCATAAGGAGCAAAATTAATTCTGTGCCAGTCTAACTATTTACTAGCACAGCTCAGATGGCGGTTTTGTACTGAAAACGCATCCGGGATCATTAGTAAATGACTGAAAAGCAATCTTTGTTTGATAAATGCAAACTCACAAATGCATGTTCTCGCTCCATGTGGTGATATTATTAAACCGTTGACTTGATATACATGAATTTGCATTCATGGAACTCCACAGGATGTTCCCTCCTGTCATAATCCCAAAACTGTTTTCTTGTACAAATGCTGCAGTACATCCTTGATTATGTTGCCTGTTGTAATCTTGAAAAACCCTTTAATGGGTTTTCCCTTGGGTTGTCTAGTTCTGTATTGTTCTAAAAGTATGATATAGTTTTGCTGCAGAAACTTTATAATAATTTTTAGAACAGTAATTTTGTTTTATACCATATTTTCAAAGGAAACAAAGTATAGGTTTTGTTTAACAAACAACCTCCCATTTGAGTCCTACAGTAAATACACCTGCACTAAATATCCATTTACTGTATGTACTCTTGATGTTGAATAATAAAAAATGATAGCTTGACAGTCTTTTGCATGTTCCTTTATTTTTCTTTATGCATTTGCATTAAAAATGAATTAACCTTATGCAGATTTCTTTAAAATAGTTTGCATTACATAACCTTTTCCCTCTGTTTACAGACTAGTTGCAATAATGTATATATGAGCAAAACAAACTTTGTAGGACACTGAAATACGATGTATATAAATTAAATATTAAAAAGAAGAAAATGTATTTTATGTGAGAACACAGCAACAGTTTATTTGTGTGTTGAACACCGTGTAGTATTTTTAATTCCAAATTAAATCATTTTCTGTACTTCACAAAAATCTATTCTTCCATTTCATCTTTGCTTGACATGCACATACAGCCAAAGAACATAGAGGTTAACCCCACATTGAAATTGAATGGCAGCACAGCTGAAACGTTCTGTTTTTTAATCTTTCTTTTTACTTTTGCGGCATCAAATTAACCTCTACTTTTTCTTTTGCAGCTCACGTGCCGATGAAGCTCCCCTCACTACCCTATATATCCACTCTACACACACAAAGGCAGAGAATAAAGGAATCAGAGAGGAAGAGAACAACTGGAAAAGAGCACCATCAAATGTTCTGACAATCACAATTCTAAATGGAAATCAGTTACGGAATTAAGGATTTAATAAAGCCAATTTAGAACTCATTGTGACACCACTTCATTTATCTCCTGCAAGGCAATGCAATATTTGATTTTTACTCCATTATGTGTGAGTGGTAACAGGATTTGAAAGAGAAAGAGGTGAAAGCCGACAATGTGACCCTGTGTTTAAAGCAGAGAACATGACAAACAGTGCACTTAGTGTTTGACTCATACTTCATTCATTGCTTTAGAGGAAATAATTATCAAACATTAAAAGCATATTCTAAATATCAAATGGGTGGGACTGAACTTGAAGAACTTAGGTGTTTATGTTGACTCATCAATACTGCCTCCTGGGCAATGCAGGGAAGAAATCATATACTTCTGTATGATATAAAAAGGTTCGAGAAGGGATCATCAGCAGGCAAGCTGCAAAGGAACAGGTTGTATTTCTACTTTTCGGTGTGGAATTCGACTCTACTTGTTCCTTTATACGATAAAAATGAAAAGTGAAACATTGATAATGAGATTCAATGACGCTACATAACATAAGAAAGGTGCTAAATGGGAGGGAGGGAATTTGGTTTTGAAGGCAGTCAGGGTTAGGATTCAACGATGGGTCTGTCAAGATCGTTCCATATGCACACAACCTGTTGTGAAAACCAGTGCTTCTTGTACTCCACTTTAGATGCATGTTACTATCCATTTGTATCCTCTGGTTTGTGTTTCACTGTTTTTTTCTGAAGAAGCCCATTGGGTTGACCTTGTCATTGCTTTGATAGAACTTTGATAGAACTCTCAGCCTGAAATATGATGTCAATTTATTCCTTAGTAAACACTTGAGTCAAATATTCATTTAATGTACTACCCATTTCATTTCCTTTCATCAGCAGAAAGTTACCCATTTTTATCTCTGAACACACCTCACTTCTTGCTTTTCTGTCGTGTTCACCTCTTTAATCTCAGGGTCACATTGTCGGGCTTCCACCTCTTTCTCTTTACAAATTTGGTTACCACTCGCACAATATTAAAAAAAAACTATTCCATTGCCTTTCAGGAGAGAAGTGAAATAGATTAAACAGAAGAATACATTTATGAAGTACAGTAAAGGATTTAATTGTTGCTTAATGCAAACAAAATGGTTGGTTTCTGTGTGCAACACATCACTTCAGAAAAAGAAAATGTTTTCTTCTTTTCAATATTTCATGTACAGTATTTAGATATCATTTTAGTGTTATGAATCTTAATTTGTTGACATACAGTATACAATATTATACATATGTGGTTTATGCTATTTTTGAACCAGTACATACTGTATGTACTGTACAATCATTAGCACACTTTATTATTACATAAAACATGCAAAGAAAAAGGAATATGATGTTCAGAACATTAATACTTAATCTATTAATATTTGGCATGTGGGCCGTTTGTTTTATACAGAGGTGGACATCTTGTTTTTGTGCTCCCAATCACTTTATCAATGAAGTACAGTTCCAAATATGTTTTCAAGTTTTTCAAGTTTGATCCTCCCACTGTTTGATTTCAGATACACCCCTTATTGTTTCTGTTTTGTTACCTCTCATCATCAAAGCATGCTGAGCAACTATACACCCATTGAGAGCACTTTGCATTAATGTGTATCTGGCTATTCTTGAAGGTGTGTTAATACCTGTGCTTACAGCAAAGTTATTCGCAAAATCCGTTCTGCATTTTTGCTTGCAAAGCAAAGAAATCACTCTGAAGAATGTAACCTAATGAATAGCTTGAGTTTTCTTCCTGGTCCACTTTAGTGGTAAAAGTACCAGTTTCATGAATCATGTTCATTGTCTAACATTTGCTACTGGGAGAAAAGTGGTCGGACAGCAATCTATCAGTTGGAAATAGTAATTTTCTTCCTAAGAGCCAACATACTGTATTCATCACAAGCTTCAGACTTGTTCCACAATCACATTGTGACATGTAAATACAAAAACATTAGGCAACATTTGATTTTTATATAAAAAGAAAAAAACAATGTAAGCTGATCATACTTTGCATATTTCAAATTTGTCCTCCATAACTTTCAATAAAATTAAGAAGTAATTTAGTGCATACTGTAAATAATTAAGTTTTGCAATTAAGTAAATAAGCAATAAAGAAATAATTAACTTAATTATGAAATAATTAAATTTCCATAATTATTTCCAGTACTATACACACAGAGACACTTTATCAATTAAAAAAACAAAAATAGAATGATGATTGCAATTTGCCATGAAGAGCTAAAAAGCTGTTGCTTTATATGAAATTCTGCAACTGTGCAACAGTTGATTCTGAAGTTTGATAAGCAAGAATATTTTTCTGAGATTTTCTATCAGTAAGCAACATTGTCTTCTAATGATTCATTTGTGAGGCGTGATTAGATATTAAGCTTACTGGAATTTAAGATTCAAGATATGAAGAGTGGCAGTGTCACCGCAAAACGCACCACATTAACACCAATATTTTCATTGATGGGTTTGCTTTTCTCCAAGTAAAAGAACTGTACTGTCATATTCTCCAAGATTCTTATGCAGTTGTTAAAGATAAGTATTATTTTAATCTTCATTGAAAGAAATTCAAATGTAGGGGTTTTAATTGCTTTACTATTGCCAATGGTATTTAAGATACTGTACTTTGGTAGTTAACTGTGCTCTATTTTGGGGAACAAATGCAGAATTAATACCTTTAGAACACTCCTAGGACAGACCTCTAATTCTAGTTTAAATTTAATCAAGGGAAGGCATAGTGTTTGTATCCTTTGTGTATTCTTATTTGTAATTGCATTAGTAGCCTAAATGAATCTCTTGCTTTTCCTTTAAGACTGCTTAAATTCATTACTATAGATGACATTTACAGCCTGCATTTTAAATCCATATGGTATGTGTTGAGAAACCATTTGTCCCGAGACCTTTAAGTGTATAAATGCTCATTGGATGAGCGGATGAACAGGTTTTAATATGTTACCAGGGGTACCATGTCACACTATAGTAACTGAAATGTATCTCAAAGTGAGCTCATAATGAGATAGATAGAAAAGAGAGCCCAACATGGAATAGTTATTGACTTGGAATGCGGAAGCTACAGGCAATTCTTGAAAGAGTTCTGAATGCATTCTAGACCTTTGTATCCTTGGGTAAATTCTATACCTTTAACATACTGTATCTTGTATATATGTATTTCTATCAAAAACACATACAGACTCACCTGATTCTGAAACAGATGGTTTCCCTGCACATGTGTATTTCAGATGTTTTCTGTCTTTATACAGTACCTCAGCCTTCAGTTACACAACCCTCAACATGCCTGTCTATTTTTTACACAGCCCTAAAATTATTTAAATAAAATACTAGGAAAAAAAATTACTACAGTAAGTGTTCTAGTTTTATACTGTGTGTGTGAAGAACATTACAGTGAAATGCTGTCTGAAACTATTGTAAGTTGAAATGTCAGGCACCCAGTCATTTACAATTAACAAATACTTTGAATTAATTGTAATTCTCCAAACTTGATCCCTTAACAATAAACTTTGTAGAATTTTAAATTAAGGTAAGTCATTTTAGGTGTTAATTTCTGGTTGGAAATAGTGAGCTACTGTTCAAATTGCCTTCAATAGTGGAGTAGCCTGAGACAACTACACAAAATATACAGCGATTATCAAAATTCATTGTTATTTGGCATTTTTTACTTTGTGGATCAAAATAAATAGTAGGACTTACTATACATTTTATTCAGATGAAGACCCTTTATAACCTAATATTGCAGATATCCACAGTACACAACAAAACACATGCAGTCACCTGACATCAGTCCATAATCAGTATTAGGATTTATAATACACAGCTCAGGTAGGTCAGTCAGCCATTCAGTAGCATTGCAGTTTACTCAAACTGTATTGAAAAATTATATACCTTTACATAGCATGTAACTTTCAACATGTACTGTAACTACTGTAGGTATAATGACAGCAGCACTCTTCTGTATCATGAAATGCACTGCCGTGGTTCATAGACCACACATTTGGAGGAACAAAAAAATTGAACTACTATACACTACATGGTTCTGTTCTTCCAAATTAACCAATCACCTCATTCTCTATCCAATATTTTATGCACGGTTTTTAGTGCTTTATCAAATGAGTCTATGACAGACTGCTCCAAACAGAATATTATGCAACTTGAATCATTCCCTGTGTTAGCAATGACTAAAATTCTAAATTGTACAGGTATGATTTTGTACTGAGAAAAAAATGGTTTTCTGGTTATTGTGGCTATTGATTGGTAGCAAAAATGCAAGCAGATGTGTTGATAAAGAACAAATACAAGATTACACACTTACAAAGAAAAATTGTTTGCATTATCCTGAGTAAAAAAAAAAGACATTAATTTCTAAAAATTATCAGCATTATATCATATCACATAATACTAACAATAAACAGTGGTGGATATGGCTCCAAAATATAGATTGCATTTCCAGGAGTGAACTAGTATAGGTGTAGAGAGCCTGAAATATGGATAAGGTAAGAAAATAATTTCATGTGTTTCTAAATCACGATTACACTTCAATATTCAAAATAATTGAAACATTAGGTGGTTAAGAGGTTAAAGACTTCCTGGCTGCATGATGGAAACAATATACTAACATTTGTGACAGAGATCACAGTATGAAACAACAATCCTCCCCATTTATTTCTTTATAGACAGATCACACCACCCAGGGCAGTCTCTCTAATGAGATTAACAGTTACTGTCACTACAGTTTAATTGGCTTTACTGAAAAAATCGAATTCAGCAGAGCTCTGATCTGTGTAAAATCAAACGGAAAACAGGTGTTTGCTAATTAAAGCTCCAGATCTAATGAATGACCTGTACTGTTTTCAATGAATTAATACAGCCTGAGCATCTGTTGCCTGATGGGACTCCAACCCCCCCTTCTCTCCCTCTTTCCCCTCTCCTCTCTATAAGTTTGTAGGAAAGGTTTCCTAGTGGCACCATAATCCACAAAACCTATACTGGTCTATGGTATCTGGTCCCACCTGAAAGTCAACATGTGGCTTGAAAAATCATATTGATTAACTGCATGCAGTTGCTCATAACAAGTGGTTTCTTTTATTGCTTTCATAAAGGTTACATTTTAATATTTATAGGGTCTGCTACATATAAAAGCCCTGCAGAGAGTGGTGGTGAGTTGTGCAAATATCTGGTGAATCCTAGCAGAATGGTTACAGATGTGAGAACACCATCCAGCCCACCTGGATCATTGTTTTTTTCACTCTAATTGTTTCACGGCTCCCATCCAGCCATTTCCCAAAGAAAGCCAGGATTGCAGCTTCAACAACATGGCTGTGCAGCTTGGTTCTTCCTCTGCAAATACCATGCTGTACCTGCCTCCTGTTCTCAAAACTTTAATACCCATGATCAGCTGTCCGTTGGGTTGACTTTGTCAATGTCCTTACTTGTAAAGTGTAACTAACTTTTTCCCTTAATAACACTTGACAATACCAACTGTAGAAAAATCTTGATGTCCTGTCATGCAGAAGTGCTCAAATGCACATAAGTCTCAATTTAAAGACAGTCTAGAGAGACAGGTGACACCATCCACTGTGTGAGTATGTACTGTATGAGGATCTGCTCCAGCCTCAAGATATTAGAAGCTCTAGGAGCTACTCAATATTGCACTCAAACATTGATGGCACAATTTCTAACTGCTTGTTTGAATAAATATCCAGTACAGTGTGAATAAACAAACCTTCAATTTCAGAGGAGAAAGTGAAGAAGCCACAAAGTGACAGGAAATAATTTAGAACATTCACAGGTATCCAATCTTAGTTTCATTAAGCAGCAGCAATTCCCCTTACAGATATTTATAAAGTATCTGCAAGTTGCTAATTAAAATCTATAGTTTTAATGAGTTTTCAGCCTGTTGCCTAGATAAAATGGTTATCCATATATAAGATCCTTAAATTTTAGACAGTCTAATAAATAGACAAATAACTACAAGATTTAGCCTCCTTTAAAGCTATAGCATTCAATGCCTGTATTCAAATAATTTAATAAAGGCCGTATCTATTTACCCAATTCAACAAGTCACTTTTTTTTAACTTTACTGTTTGTTTCATTTCACTTGACTAGTAGTCCATGTCTTTTTCCTATATCTATTGCAGAAACATTCAGGAATGTTGCACCTTGTATTGAAATCCTTACAGTATGTTTTTTGTTTTTTGAAAAACTTAAAAAAAAAGTTATTTAAATCTTTCTGTCTCTTTAAGTATTGTTAAAAAAGCTGACTGCTCTGAAACTTTGCAAAGAGCCAAAACACAATTAAGTAATGAAGTTTTTGGTTAAATGAAAAAGGAAAAATAAGAAACTTCAAACATGAATCAAAAGATGATCATCTGCATAATTACTTTAAAAGTACTTTTGTGATAAGTACAAAATATTCTTTAACAAATATGCATTCATGTATTGTAATTTTACAGTGGTTCAAACCTAAAATTGGTTATTGGAATAGGAATGAAGAAATATTTAGACAGATGGTTGGCACTCATTCAGTTCCTTTGTCTCCATTAATTAGTTTCCTAACACCTGTCCTGAAAGATAGCCAAAAAAAGCTGAGAACTTATGTCAAGATCCAAAACAATAGTTATTATGAGATCTGGAAATAAAAAACTCAAAACAAATGTTTGCGAATTCTGAATTAAATGGAAAATATTCACCATATGTTTTTTGTACTCAGGTGGTCAGTGGTCCAAAGGGGTAATATATGAATAGACACTTTGGGCTCTGCTGTGCTTGACACTGGAATTGCAACGTTTGTCTTTAGTACTAGAGTATGTGGGCATATTGTGTACTAAAACTTGAAATGTGCCATCACGTGATGTTAGAAACACCAGTAATGCCATATTCCAGTGTGAGTGCCAGAAACCAGAGAAAACATCCTTTAAAGGTATCTTGTTTTCCATTTCAACTAAAGGTCCTGTATTTTTAATGATGCTGAACCAGTGAAGCAGTGGTTTTTACTCATATTTTAAAAAAGACAGTGCAGGGTACATTCTGTGGATGTATAGAATGAGGGACACAGAGAATGTACTGAGACTTGATCATACAGTACTCTTGAATATACCTGTGGATACAGACCGTGGTGCCATACAAATGGCATCTGTAAAAGACGTTTTTTTCTGTTTAGTATTGTTAACATTAGGCTTCCAGTATAGTATTTAATTTTAATTAATTTAAAACACAGCATAAAGAAATGTGTTTTCTTGTTTTTTTCTTATTTCCACAGAAGTCTTTACAGAAGTCTAATAGGATGTTTGCATTGATTAAAGATGAAATTATTTCCTAGACTTGGACACATCTGCTAATACTATTCTGAAAAGTGAATGTAAATCGCACAACACAAAATGCCATTAACATTAAGGTGTTGTTTTTTGTATTGTTCTCTTTGAAAGAATAGTAGTTTCAAAGCTAAGATAAGGTAAGGCATCAGGCATTAACTGTGCTGCATACATTTTCAAAGTTGCTTTAATAAAACAGGAAGCATCAATACAGAAAAAGCTGAATTTAATATTTATTAATGCTAGTACTTGAAGCTAGTGACTTCAACAAATATTTGTACTCTAATACAGTACAACTGTCTTTTTCATGTGCATGTTTTCTGCCCACTGTAAAAGACTGTTAATAGAAAGGATGCATTCACTTTATATAAGGGTCTTGAGTACCTGGAAAATATTGTACCTGTAACCTCCTTGCTTAAACAGCTTTTCCAAAGTCTTTTGTGAAACTGTATTTAAACAAAATGCATTTCCCTACATTGAAAATATCATTATACCCTTTCTTTTATGTGTGATCAAAGTCAAGTAAATTAGGCATTGTCAGATAATAACATTAAGCGCTATTGTACTAACCTAAATTAGAAAAGCTGACATTATCAGTCAATCCTACTACAGTATTTCTCAAATATTGCATAACTGATTCCTTTTATTCCCCATTGCAATAAACACATTTTACAGAATTTGAGACATAATTTGATTTCTTTTTCTGTAATCACATACACTGAACCAAATGGGAAACAAACTTAGCTGCCATCAAAAATATGTTGTTTGTAGAATCTGGTCTTATCATTGTCAGTATTGTCAAATACACTCATTGCTTTCTGAAAAGAAAAATACCTTGTTATTTCAGGCACTCTCCTGAAATTCATTTTTTTTAACTCCAGTATTCCATATATCCTTCTCTTTCACCATTTTGTAATTAATTGAAGAAGCTGTCTGTCAAAGACAGGAGGCGTAATAATAAATGATTTAATTGTCACAAGCCACCTGTATTTACTTCCCTGTGGTTTACACATGCTGTGTCAAGTTCTGTTTTTATAAGTCATTAAATTGTCAGTCACAATAAAATTTCGTCGTGCACATCGTGCCCTATTTATCTGTAGCAAACAGAAGCTATCTTTTGGGAGAATGTGTGTCAAGTTCGTCTATGCAATGAGATACTTGGAGCTCTGCCACCCATTCTGGAGCTTAACTTACTATTCTTAGACAATAAACGTCTGGTTAAAATCCCTGGAATACTATAGTTTTCTTTAGTGCCTGTTTTCACTGTGGTCTCCTGTGACTAGTTCATTCATCCATGTGGTCTCCACTCATGCACAAATCAAAGACTAATTCTTAAGCTTATAATACTTTATTGAGGTGGCAAAAAGGCTTATCATCTCGTGTATGTACTCTGCTCTCCTCTTGAAGGGTTCTTTCATTGCCATACACATACTGTACTGCTGTACTGTATGTACTCTGCACATGTGCTGGTTGAAGTGGTTGCTCAATATCTAATGTGAGGGAACATGTCTATGGAAAATCTTTGATTGCCCTGTGTACTGTACTTCTTAAAGATTAAGAATGCACAAGTGCTGGATATAAAAAATTATGGATTCACTTTTCTTGTTTGTTCTCAGTATTATATTATGACTTTTATTGAAACGTTGGACAGATGGTGAATTGAAGGAAAGTCCCAACATATTCCATATGTCTTCTGAGATTATGAGATTGCTTCTTTTTATAGGGTTACACTGTAGTTGTGTACTGGAAACTGTGGTGAAAGGCAAAAGGACAAAGACTTGCTGTAAACTAGCTAGTTAGTCTTAGAGTCAGTCCTGCAGGTTTCATAGGCATGACTGAATGTTACCTAAGGGCCGTATTAGTGTGTTCTGGATAAAAACATATATATTCTGGAAACCAACACTTTTGTTGGAATGTCATTTAGCCAAAGCTTTCATTCTTAACTAATTCAAGTGGCAAAAGCATGAAATATGCAACAACTATATCTGCAGAATCATTACAAATCAGACCTTGTATTTAAAATACTGTACACTACTGTTTGTCTCATCCCAAGGGGGTAAAGCACTGTTTTGAAGGGTAGCACACAGTGAATCAGTGGCAGAGCTGTTGCTAAGGCCAATTATTTTACCAACTAAGACTTATAACCTTCTAGAAAATCAGATAGCCTTGTGGCTCTCAAGGACCAGAGAGAATGACCCCAAGCAAATTTTTAAAAACTTGAGCCACAAAATGATGGTGTTCTTTTTTAGGATCTAATTTTCTGGCTGAAATAGTCTTACTCAACTATATATACAGTACCAATATATATACAGTGCCTTGCGAAAGTATTCGGCCCCCTTGAACTTTTCAACCTTTTGCCACATTTCAGGCTTCAAACATAAAGATATAATTTTTTTATTTTATGTGAAGAATCACCAACAAGTGGGACACAATTGTGAAGTGGAACGAAATCTATTGGATTTTTGAAACTTTTTTAACTAATAAAAAAATGAAAAGTGGGGCGTGCAAAATTATTCGGCCCCTTTACTTTCAGTGCAGCAAACTCACTCCAGAAGTTCAGCGAGGATCTCTGAATGATCCAATGTTGTCCTAAATGACTGATGGTGATAAATAGAATCCACCTGTGTGTAATCAAGTCTCTGTATAAATGCACCTGCTCTGTGATAGTGTCAAGGTTCTGTTGAAAGCGCAGAGAGCATCATGAAGACCAAGGAACACACCAGGCAGGTCCGTAATACTGTTGTGGAGAAGTTTAAAGCCGGATTTGGATACAAAAAGATTTCCCAAGCTTCAAACATCCCAAGGAGCACTGTGCAAGCGATCATCTTGAAATGGAAGGAGTATCAGACCACTGCAAATCTACCAAGACCTGGCCGTCCCTCTAAACTTTCAGCTCAGACAAGGAGAAGACTGATCAGAGATGCAGCCAAGAGGCCCATGATCACTCTGGATGAACTGCAGAGAACTACAGCTGAGGTGGGAGAGTCTGTCCATAGGACAACAATCAGTCTTACACTGCACAAATCTGGCCTTTATGGAAGAGTGGCAAGAAGAAAGCCATTTCTCAAAGATATCCATAAAAAGTCTCGTCTAAAGTTTGCCACAAGCCACCTGGGAGACACCCCAAACATGTGGAAGAAGGTGCTCTGGTCAGATGAAACCAAAATCGAACTTTTTGGCCACAATGCAAAACGATATGTTTGGCGTAAAAGCAACACAGCTCATCACCCTCAACACACCATCCCCACTGTCAAACATGGTGGTGGCAGCATCATGGTTTGGGCCTGCTTTTCTTCAGCAGGGACAGGGAAGATGGTTAAAATTGAGGGGAAGATGGATGCAGCCAAATACAGGACCATTCTGGATGAAAACCTGTTGGAGTCTGCAAAAGACCTGAAACTGGGACGGAGATTTATCTTCCAACAAGACAATGATCCCAAACATACAGCAAAATCTACAAAGGAATGGTTCACAAATAAACGTATCCAGGTGTTTGAATGGCCAAGTCAAAGTCCAGACCTGAATCCAATCGAGAATCTGTGGAAAGAGCTGAAAACTGCTGTTCACAAACGCTCTCCATCCAACCTCACTGAGCTCGAGCTGTTTTGCAAGGAAGAATGGGCAAGAATTTCAGTCTCTCGATGTGCAAAACTGATAGAGACATACCCCAAGCGACTTGCAGCTGTAATCGCAGCAAAAGGTGGCTCTACAAAGTATTAACGCAAGGGGGCCGAATAATTTTGCACGCCCCACTTTTCATTTTTTTATTAGTTAAAAAAGTTTCAAAAATCCAATAGATTTCGTTCCACTTCACAATTGTGTCCCACTTGTTGGTGATTCTTCACATAAAATAAAAAATGTATATCTTTATGTTTGAAGCCTGAAATGTGGCAAAAGGTTGAAAAGTTCAAGGGGGCCGAATACTTTCGCAAGGCACTGTATATACTGTACAAGATGCATTCCTGTTATTCAGATAAAAAACCTTTCAGTTTTATCACAACATGCTCCGTTAAAGAAAACCCAGTAGAACATTTTTTGAACTGGAGGCACATTTCCCCTTTCCCACTACGTGATACGTGATAAATGAATTAATCACAACATTAATTTAGTAGCTTGGCATCAATTCCATTCCAACACCTCGACCCACTAAGTGAGCAACATATCTTTACAAACACTGAGGTACTGTATTACTAGGCTTTATGAAGCAATAAACATTTTTTTCTGGCCTTGCTGGCAAGTGACAGAGATCATTTATACCCTCCAGACATTGACTCATAAGGGTGGGAGTGTGTTTGTGAGAGAATCTAATTCTCTTTTGCATCATTGCATTGATTTCGGTAGTAATGTAAACGGAACAAAGTTAGGGGCTCTCTTTACTCCTGTTGGATTTGCCTGGGTTATTGATACAACCATGAGTAACCCAACTCAGATAAAATATTCTCAAAACAGTGTTCGGGAGGGAGCAGGCGGCAGCAAATGTTCACCATCATATTTAAGCTATAGTGAACCTGATGTTTTATTTGCATACCTTGGGTAAATATGTCCTTTTTCAACAGTGTTTATTTCTTTAGAAAGGAATTATCAGAAATGGATGCTTTGTGTGTTGTTATTTTTTTTCTTCTGAGAAACAAATAAACTCGAGAAATCTGCTCTCTTTTCCTGTCATGCATTTTGTGATATAGAGTACTGTGGCAATTTCTATAAACTACAGTGTTTTTTCTTTTTTAACGAGTACTTAACAATTCTAAATTTGGCATATAAAGGGTTGGCAAAACTTTCTTGTGTATGGCACAAATTAATATTAAACTGATATGCAATTGCATATTAAAATTCACTTCAAATGATATCTTATTACTTACAATTAACATTTAACAAATTACAAGATTTGTAATATGACAACCAAAATAATTGCAATACTAAGAGAAAAAAAGACCCAATTATCTAATTATGCTTCTTACAGATTTATATCAGTCGAAGTGAATTGTGTTAAGGCGTGACTCTGAGCTTACTTGAAGGAGACATTTCACTGTATAAAATATGATAAATGAAAATAAATTGGGTTAAGGAAGGCAGTCATTTCATGTTGTTTGTATTCCCTTACCGAAAAGAACATTATCATAATTTAAAACATTAACTGAAAGCAATAATGTATAATTCAACATGAAATTAATATGCAATTATGTACTATAATGTTTCTTTGTGGCACAGAGAATACATTGCTACTAAAGGTTTTAGTCAATCCTAAAATGTAACTATATTTATGTTAAAACAAGCAACTTGTGCTGATACCCAGCCAGCAACAAAGATCTGGAAAAAATCGTATTTTTGTCGTTATGAACCTCGTCTTTTTTTCTTGAAAAACACCATTATATATAATTAATTAACTTGTAATATTTAACAACTAAACAGCCATTACTGAAGCATATTAATATATTAAAATAAACTTTATGAGATATATACTGTATATAAATATGTTAATAATAGCAGGTGAGGAATCTTTCCTGGGGGTTGCTATATCCAGTGCCTTTGATTCTTTGATTTTCTTTAGAAGACCCATTATTTCAAGCTGACATAAAGAAAATTAATCTTTTTTGCCATTACAACATACTGTACTGTAGTAGCTTTCTAATAGTAAAAAAATAGACAGTCCCTATCCATTTCTTTAAAAATGTGAACAAACTATGAGTAAATGAAAAGGAACCTACTGTAGAATGGTGACCACCACCCTTTTGATTTCATTGGTCAAAAATTTTTTAAGAAGAGTATTTAGAAGTATGGACCTGTTGTAGGTGTAAAACATATTGCTGCAGCATGCAAGGCTCAGGTCTAAAGCAAGTTTTAAAGTGATCCAAATTTTAAGTCAGATTATGTAGTGATTGCTATACAGGAGTACTTTCAAGATTGAGAACAAAATGACAGTCAGGCAATCATCTTTGTTTAAGCGGGAACCATATTTCTGCATGTGTTAATAACATTGTCACTAAAATGGTACCCGCCAGTAATTAGACAAAGAGATTTTTGCAGTTTTCAGTATGGAATACATATTGACAAAAAAATAAAATACCATCTGAAACCTGTTTTTACTGGTCTGTAATTGCATTGTCAGTAGAACAATGCCTACAAAATGTGGAGTTAATTGGACAAATAGTTTTTGAAGAAGAGATACCAGTGTTATTGGGTAATGAAAGCACATAATGACTCAATTTGGCCATCAAAAGTATTGCTGCAGACTGTGAAGTGCAAATCTAAAGCAGTTATGAGTGCAATGAAAACTGTCAAGTTTTGAGTCAAGCAGTTCCCAGAACAATGGTTTGAAATTTGCGAACACAATAGTGCTCAGCCAGCTATTGTGGTTTATTGCAAGCTGTATTTACTGCATTTTTTATTATACTAACTATTATATTGTCACTAGCAGGATAGATACAGTACCAATTTTGGTGTTAATTGGCCAGAAAGTCATAGAACAGACACATTTTGCCAAGCAACCGACAACCTGCTGTGGACAAGTAAAGTGTTCCAAAAATGTATGAGTTTCAAATCAGAAACACTCTTGGTAGGACACATAATCTACACTTGACAAATATAATTGGCGAAGTAGGAGTATGAGAGCAATATGAAAGTCATATGGCTATTACTGTATACACATGAACAGCAGTGTGGCAAACATCAATGGTACTGCAAGCTCAGTAGACGTTTAACCAACAGAAGGTAGTATGACAATGATCAGGCACCCATATTGATTTTTGCCCCAAATTTCCTTTTCAGACATTTTCATGCTGTTGATACAATGTCTAGAAATAATTACCTACAGCATTTATCAAAAAGGAGGAGTTTGCATGGTGGGCCATGTTTCTCTCAAAATAGTTCAAGATGTGTTAGAGCCACAAAATCATCTTATCTACTTTTTGGCAAAGCTTTGGTTGTTTTTTTCCGAAACGTTTCAGTTTAATATGAGCAGCGATTCAAAAGAAGAAGACTTTAAGAGAGGTTTTGAATCTGTGGGCCTGGCTGATACGTAAGGGTATTCTGCTCCAGTATACTTCTGTAGTATAAAGGTGCATGACATTCAAACACCAGGAGTTTCAATAGTGGGGAGAAAAAAAACTTCCACTACATGCATGTGGTCCAACCTGGGTCATTTCAACCTAGACTTGATTGCACTTAGACTGTCGTTGCAGTAACGCTTTGATAAAGTGCTCTGGGATGATGAAAGGTGGTGAGTAATTGCACTTTTCTTCTCTTTATTCAAGATGACGGTTGAATCAGCTAACGTGGGTAAAAGGAGACATTGCCGTGAAGTCTTATCCCTTGTGAGGTATAATGTGTAGCAGAGGGAGGATCGTTGCAAGAATCTGATGTCTTGAAGGCAAATGTACAGTAACTGATAGCTGAATATTCTGTACAAATGTCTACCCCTGTGTTACAGAAAGACGAGTAAATTATTGTTAAAACTCATTTCCCTCAAGAATAACCTTTTCCCCAATCTATTTGTTTCAGACTGAGTAATCTATTCATTCTTGTCTCTTTTCTTTCTCTCAGGGTTTTTTCATGTCTATTCCTGATAGGTCTCCTGTATCCATTTTAATTGGTTTTCCCATTGACATTCTTGCAAAAGTTTTTTTCCCTTTCTTGTTTAAGCCTCTATTCAGTTTCGATTTTCATTCGGTGACTAACGTGAGGAATAGATAGCATAATTAAAAGATAAGTGAATAAAGAAAAAATATAGTTCCCAATTTGCTCTTTAACCACACTTTCTAAAAAAAAAAACAACTCATCACAGATGTATCCACAAGGGAAAAACCAGCCTCAAAAGGTGTCTTTGATTCGTCTGCAGCCAAGTTCATTTTCTTCTGTCTTTACCTCTTTTTAAAGGACTGTACTGACCCCAGTCCTTGCTGGAGAAAGAAATACTGCTAAGTACTGTAGTTAAAAAACATTTTTAATAATGAAGGGGAAAGTAAAAGAATAAGTGCTACAGTACAAAGATTTAAATACCTTCTCAATCAAAACCAGGTTGTTTGAGGTTTGCTCTTACGTTACTGTACAATTTTAATTTCTATAATAATTTTTAAAAGTTAGTTTTTAACTCAAGATGCAGAAGTAAATAATATGAAAACATCATGTTAAATCAGAAGAGCAGGTCACATATCATTACCTACTTCTCCATTGACTCCAATATACTGTACTATTTTTAAATATTGTGTTGTTCATTTTCACAAGTTCTAACTTCTTTTTTATTAAATACATATATATATATATAATACATATATATAAATGTGTTTATGTTATGTCATGGAGACTAGTTGCATCACTAAATAAGCTTATCTCACTTCCATAAAAATAGGTGCATCAGGTACAGCATGGACTGCTAAGAGAGCTGGGACAGTTCTACTTGTCTACTTACACTGTAAATGTTAAATATTACATTTTCTTAGCTTTTGTTTACAGCTTTTTCTGTTCTGAATTTAAAATTCACCACCCTGTGTGCCTGTTTGTTTATGGTTTCCTTTGCTTTAGAACACCATAATTGTAAACTCCAGTGTATTTCTACTTAATTATGCATATTAGCAAAGTAAAAAAAATCTTCTGAAGCTTTTTTTTTTTACTGAATTTGGATTTATTGTTATGAACAGCTCTATATTCATTCTTATGATAGTCATGGCCAGTTATTATGTTTGTGCTTACCTTTTCATAAATGATTTAAACTGTTTTAACTGAAGTGGAGAATTATAATAAGCTAGTAAAGAACTAAAGCCTGAATATCTGGAATAACTAAAACTGGAAACATATTCTGGTGTATATTTTATATGTACACAATACTACACATTACAAGCTGGAAAAACAGAAAGGGCATTCTTAAGGTCACAAAATAACAGTGAGATTTATATTTTTCAGTTTAGTATACCCTTTTGACGTACTGTAATGTTTGCAAATGAGAGGGGGCCATTTAAACTTTCCAGGTAATTTGGTTTTTAATAGTAAGTGATCTGCGGATTCAAACAGCTTTCTTGAAAGCAGTGATGATTTCAGTTTTTATGTCATTGCTGAGCTATTTGTTCCAGACTCCAACAAACCTTTGTATAAAGCAGTTAATCCAACATTCAGATTAAAATGCATTTTGTTCTATCTCATCATACATTGCTTAAGATCCTCCATTCAGCCGTTTTCTAACAGCTTCATCCAATTCAGGGTCATGGGGGAGCTGGAGCCCATCCAGCCCATCCAGAAAGCAACCTAACAACACACAAAAAATGAGAACACAGGTACAGTATAAGGAAGTGGTATTAAACCCCATTGTGTGTTAATAAACGCTGTAGCAAAACAGGCTTTGTGTGGGCTCCAGTTTTATTGTCATGTCAGAGGAAACAAGAAGTGTATTATTTCTGCTCTGATTTCCATGGTAACATCCTGAGTGAGGGTCTCTCAGGAGTACAAAATGTGTTTTCTTACTAATGCCTCTAAAGTGTCACCTACTGCCGAGTGAGAAGCCTCCTTCATTCACTCACTCATTATTTACAGTACAGATGAAGGGTAATGAAAGCATTTACAGAAAACAGCTTTTGCAGCGTGAAAATGGGAGCTGAGTCTGCTTTAAACTAAGTTGTCAATTAAGATTAATTCCCTCCATTTACCCCTTGCAATTCTAAATATATAAGCTTTGAATTTTTTAAGAAGCAGAATGTAGTGCATCTTCTTTATGGAGCCATGGACGCACAGAAAGATTTTGTTTGTGGTCATGGGGTTTAAAAGAGCTCGGCTGACTAATAGGAAAGCATACAAACCCTTATCCTGTTTTCTTGGTCTAAGACTAGAGACCTTTAACTGCAGCAGAACTCCTGGTATATTTTGATTGATGTGTCCTTGGGGCCGAGTGCAATTGCCTTATTTTTAACTCTATATTTATCTCAGAAACAGCAAGTAAAGGGAAAAAACAGGAACAACATTGGCACACCATGGACACATTTACCTTTTTACCCTTCGAATCCATACTCAAACGATGATAACTGTGGTAATATTTGCCATTGAAAGAATATTTTTATATTTAAAGCCATGCCTATCTTAGTCTTAGGATTTTAAGTAGCATAAAAGAAGTTTGGGAGAAAGGTTAGATCCTAATCTCACACAATTCCTTTGCATATCTCTCTCACATCCTCCCCGCCTCCCCCTGGATATCCTTGCAGCAAACTCCTTAGCTCAATCCTTGCAATAGTGAAGAGGGATTTGTGCAGCCTTTCCACACAGCTAGGCTGCCATTCCCTCAGCTAGGCAAGTCACAGCAAATGCTTTATACGTATTTTGTATATTATATACATAACCTGCTACACACATTCAAAGCAATAAACAAAAAAGAAAGAAGTAAATAGATAATTAATATGAAAGAACAATGAAAAGTATGATGACATACGTATTCAAACCCTTTGCTTTTGTAAACAAAAATTAATCTACTGTAGGTGCACAAAATGACCTTAATGGACTACACAAATAATTGAGTGGCTACTGTGTGCAATAACAGTGATGCACATGACTTCACAATAAATGCACCAGTCTCTGAGAGATCCCTCAGTCAGGTAGTGAACTTCAAGCAAAGACTCAACCATGAAGACCACAGAGCTTTCAAATCAACTTAGGGATAAAGTTGCAGAGAAGCACAGATCTGGAGAAAGGTATAAAAAAATCAAAACATTGGCTATCCCTTTGAGCATGGTAAGGGTCCCTGCTAAGTGAGCAGTAAGGCTAGGAAAAAACTGTACTGATAATTGCCACTTATTTACAAATTGGACATTTTACTGGAGTAATCCAAGTGAAGTGCATTGGTTATAGGTACATCGACAATGTTCAACCCAGGATTTGAACCTACTTGTTAACAGTCCGGGTTTAAAATGAAAGCCACTACTTCTATTCCACACTGCAGGTTTTGATACAAGGGTTGAAGAAACAAATATATGATGTAGATGACAGCATAAAATTGCATTTGATTCATTAAAAAGCACAAATAAAACATCTATAAATATCCTATTGACTTGTGAGGTAAAGGTTTATTAATGAGGCGTATACTTTCACTGTGTTACCGAGTAACTAAGTAAAAAACACATTTCTCTGCGTGTGGGTATAGAATAAAATAGCAAATGTCTTCTCCGATAAATTAGAGAGAACAAAAGCTAAATGAGAGACAAATCTAAAGAGAAACTTTTCATATGTTGTTTCAGTTAAAAATGACTTTTTTAAAAACTATTAATCTGCCTGCAGATGAAACGAGACTTCAGTGTAAAGATGAAAGATTTTCCAAGATCCATAGAGAAACTTTCATCTTTCATGCTATGTGGTGTACAGATACACTATCTTGGACATCACTATCTCTACTTCTGTCATGTTCTAGTTGTCTGCTTTTGGCGTTGTGCTAGCGTTTGCTTTGCTGATTGATAATACTATAGTGGTCACAGACTCTGAGGATGAATAAAAGTACTGGGTTTTATGTAAATAGTAGTTTGTGCCTTTATTCTGTGACAAGGTTATATGAATAATCATATTTGTGTGTGTTTGCTATAAGAGAGCAGGGGGAGGTGTGATTTAGTGGTCTGCAGGGTGGAACATCTTTGGGTATTGTTGCATTAGAGACTATGGGACTATGGAGCCAAGATTTCCTGCAGGGGCTCTTTTAGAAAGATACTAGACTCTAGTTTGTGGTGGGCAGTAGTTGGGATAACTCCCTAAGGAACAAAACTGAGACCCATTCAAAATGAAGAAACAAAGAGCACACACTATGTTGTTTGAGATTAGACTTGAGTCATAATGGACCTTTATTCGTCAAGGCGCACAGAAATGTTGAGCAACATTTCAATACTGTAAATACAGATAAAAAATTTTCACGGTTTCTTCTATCTGGTGACTTCTCAGACATTGGATTCCAAGACGAGATACAGTATATACATACGAGAGGTATGGTGACTATACTTTGATGATATACTGTACTTCCGTATCAGAAACAGTAAAGTAAAGCTGCAACTGTTTCTGACTGAGGTGGAAGAAAGCTGCGCATGGATTTCAAAGGGAAAAAACAAAATTAAGATAACATGAAAAGATTAATAGGATGGCTTAAGTATGAATATTGTGACGTTTCAGGGAGGTTGTACCATTGGTTGATGCTTGGATTCAGCATTATTCTTTAGTTATCAGCACCAAGCCAGGGAAAGGGACTTATAGAACAGAAAGGGCAAAAGTAACTTTCATTTGAAAACCAAACTGAGCCAAGAACTACATGAGCATTAAAAAATAAATTGACTTTACTACTTTCCTAAATTTCAGAAAGCAGTTAGAAAATAGATGGATGGACTTTTCTACTTTAATGTGTTAAATAAGAAGTTAGTCCAAAAAACATTAATTGAAACTTGAGTTCACTGAGTCAAAAATGACATTTATACTTTTTTGAACATTTTTAAAGAAACTCACACTTACCTGTATATCAAAGCTTATGAACCCCTCCACTGACTGAATCAAACCTGTCATATATAATGAAAAACTAATGTTGCTTCTCATTTGCATCTCAGAAGTTGTTCTGATAATTCTCCCAAAGACTGTATGGCCAATTACTGTAACTCCAAACTTGGCAGGTATCATTCTAGTTCAATATGTCATTCTTTTAATTAAAAAAAGTAACTATGATGGGCAAGTACATTTTACAATTTTCTAACTGTGGCCAGTTTTCATAGGCTCTGTGAGAATTGAAAAACAGAATAACAACTCCAAACTAGAAAACTCCAGATAGTAAGGCTTTAAATGCATTCTTTTTTCCTGTTTCAATTGTTGTTTACATGCAACATCTGTGACAGCCAGCGAAAGCTAGCCAGCTCACATCTTGAGTTAGATTCTGTTGATCTGATTTTTGCTTTGTTGATTGGTTTATTTTGCCATCTCAGAAAACTGTGGTTCTTGTTGAGTAATCCTCTGCCATTTAAAATATCAGAACTACTGGTCTGGCTAATTAAACTGTAAGCCTATGTAGCATCGCAGATGAAAAAATAAAACACACGCTGCGTCCTCCACCCAGACACATAGATAAGGAAGTCAAGGGCAGAAGGAATAAATGAAAAGGTAGTTAAGCTGCCAAAAACTGTAAATAACCATATTAATATTCCAACTGCAAACAGCAGCCTAATGTACAGCAGGACATAAGAGAAAAGCAGAAACCATTCAGTCAAAACTGTTTTTGTCAGTTTAAATTTGCTGGAAAATGAAATATAATTCAATACAAAGAACATTACATTTATATTTATGCTCAGATTTGCAGATATCTTGCATTTCTAAATGCTCAGTTCAGTTCTTCTAAATTTGGATATAAACACCAACCCATTTCAAATGATGGCCTACTGTTCTCTGATGAATCACAGAAAGAGACAATTCACAAAAAAATGACTTTTCGGTTTTCATAAGTCTTGAAAGCGCATGCCATGTTACAGTAGTTTCACCTTGTCTGCAGTGCAGGAGATGTGTCATGCACTCTCTGTGATCTCTCATTGTCCTGACCCATACTGCATTTTTGTTTGTGATATGAGTAGTAATACATTGACTGGCATTTCACATCTTCTTAGCGGACATTTTCTGACATTTGTATTGAGCTTCTCTTCAACTCTTTCAGTGTGCTGCGGCTCTGTAATGTCTGTGAATAATCATGCAGTGGCTGACATTTCACGTCTTGTTAGTGGACAATTCCTGACCTTTCTATTGACTTGTCTCTTCAATTTTTACATTTATAGGTTCCAGCATGTTACTAAAACCAATGAAGAAAGACTTAAAATTCACCTGGGACAAGAGATGTGAAGTTTATTCACAAGGCTGACTGTGAAGCACACAGACATGTAGACAAAGGTTTCATTTGGGTATGTACCTCCCTATGGATAATAGATTAAAATACAAAAACATTCTGTATAATTTAGTACACTATTTTCATTAGGATGCTGTACTTGAAAGGTGGGTAGGTCCAGTACTTTTCTCAACAGCTATGTTTTTTCACATAAGTGAGCCACTAACTATACGTGCAGTAGCCTATTTTAAACTGATTAGGCACATTAGACACTGGTTAGACTCATAATGGTGAAGTTGTACAATGCCACACTTTTACTTATTCAAAGGTCATTAATGCTTTAGAACAGGATCAAAGTGGAGCTATCAGGTTGGCTGATAAAGCTGGGTTATGCTGAGAAACTGAAGAGCGAAATTCTTTTTTTACCTTTTTGTTACTATTCATTCAAGCGCTGCTAGAAAATAGTCCTCACTAAATTAGATTAAAGGCACTCTTCCAAATATCACGTTTGCTATTACATTGCTTTCTAACACCCAACAATACACATACAAGCTTACCCACACACCATACCCAGAACCCACACATTTATAAGTGAAGGAGGACAAAAGTCAAATAACAACCAAATCAACAACCAAAATATGCTGTTAACTTGAACTTGAACTTTATTGCCGTATGTAACCGGTACATGTACTGGTATTCTTACTAACAGAAAGTCTCTCGATTGTTAAAACAAGTGTAAAAACACTTGTGCAGACAGTGCATTAAGACAATATACAAACAAACAGTAGACAATGTACAAGTAAACAAGTAAACAGTTTTAATGTACTGTAAACAATGCAGACCTGTAAACAATGACTGGAGATGTGCAATAAATAAGAAATTATAATGAGGTAGATGGTGTAGGTGTGGTCCGAGGGGCATGGCTAAATATGTTCGCCAATCGCATTGCTTGTGGATAGAAGCTATTGAGGAATCCGGTGGTAAGTGTCTGTATGCTTTTGTATCTCTTGCCTGAGGGCAGTGGGGTGAAGAGCACATGCCCGGGGTGGTGACTGTCCTCTGTGATGGCCAGAATTCTACCATGGCAGCAGTCCTCATAGAGCTGTTTAATCTCGGTGAGACCAAAGCCGATGGTCTTCTGGGCCATATTGACCATTATCTGCAGGGTCTTTCTTTCTCGAGAAGAGGTGTTGCTGTACCACACGGTGATCCCGTTGGTGAGGACGCTCTTGATGGTGCAGCATTAGAAGTTCACCAACACAGGTACTGGCATCCCCCATCGCTTGGGGCACCTCAAGAAATAAAGGAGCTGTTGAGCCTTTTTCAAGATAGAGTCAGTGTTCACAGTCCAGGTTAGATCTTTAGAAATGTGAATCCCCAAAAACCTAAAGCTGGTGACTGGTTCCAGTGCTCAGGGTGAGTTGTGTTGATGTTTTATTACCTATCTGCACTGTTAGTATACTGTAAGTATTCACCCGCTAAGTCAGTACCTGGTGGAAGAACATTAGGCAGCAGTTACAACTGTAAGTCAACTGTAAGTTTACCAACTTTGCACTCTTAAAGTTTCATTAATTTTTTGCAAATGTTTTCATGCTCTCTCAAATTGCTTGAGGTTCATTGATAGACAGCTTTTCTGAGGTTTTGTCAGATCATATATGAATCAAATTTTCTAATGGGTTCAAAGTCAGGATGTTGACTAAGCCATTCAAACATATTCGCTTTGCTCTTGTTAAGCCAGTACGCTGTAGTTTTGAACATTTTAAAGTGAATAACTATGATAAAATCTTGAATAGATAAGAACATAAGAAAGGTTATAAATGAGAATAGGCCATTCAGCCTGTCTAGTTCAAGGCTTCATTCTTTCACCTTTCTTATGTTATTATGTGTTATTATGCATTCATGTTCTGATTAAAAATATTCACTTTAGAAATGTGTATAAATCATCTGTTATTCAACAGTGAGACATTGTTAGAAGTGAGTGGATATTTTGACAAAGGACTGTACTGTACAGTATATGCACGTTTAACAATTCATTTGTTATCCCATGTTTGGTTTAAGTTTGATCTTTTAAAACGTCCTACATTTTTCTTTACAGACATCACTCCTCACTAACATTCTATTCTATCCACAAGAAAAAACAAACACAAAACATCATAACAACACCTGCCTGCAAACTAAGCACTGCCACTTGATAAGCTCCAAGTACATTGTTACCCTACGTTGTTCATGTTCTGGTATTGTAAAGAAGCCTACATCACTTGTACTGTGCCAGACGCTGACAGCTGCTGGACTGTTTTAATTAAAAAGTAATGCGTTCCAGCCAATAACAGTAGTAAAGCATCAGTATTTCTATTTCCACATCAGTGGCTGTAAACTTACACTTGGATTTGTCTCCATTATCTGGAGATCAATGATGATCTGGTAATCCACACATTGAGTAATCGTAAGCATAAGGTCTTTTGTGCTTGACAGGACAACAACTTCAAATGAACTAAACCAAAATATCAAAAAGTCAATGGAGATATTTAAAGATGGATCCGTGGCCTCCACACAGAAAAATGTCAGGAAGACAGGGTGAAGCAGATCAAGAGAGAGGCTGTTAGCTGTAATTGGAAGAAATATTCTGAAGACGCCCTCAATCGAGATTCTCTTGATGAGAGCGCTTTCAACTCCATCTAACAAATACCAGTCCGGAAATAAAATGGTCATAGACCCAAGGGAGCAACAAGGGAACATTAGCAATTTTTCCACCACCCAGAACAAATACAACACAAAAAAGAACATCCCACCTTACTTGTTCTAAAACATTCTTTGAAACAAATGTATCTAAGAAACACGAAGAAACACAGCAGGCTTTCCTTAGTCATAAATGACTCTTGCCCAGGACAACGTCAGTTGGACGATCGGACAAAAACAGGTGAGTGAAAAGTGCTATGGATCAAAACATTACCAGACAGGGAGCACATGACCAAACTGCAGCAGAGTCTGGCTATCCCTGATTGCTGTCATCGGCTCACCAGGAGCTGAGCCATTTCATTTTAACACCTCTTACCTATAGTGGAAAAGAGCAAAAGGTTAATGAGAAAAGTATCCAATGTGAAAATCTTTATTTTACCATGAATGTTGCTGTGACCCCAAATTCATATCTTTGGCTTTATTAATACTTTATTGATATGAATAATTAATGCCCTCCTTCACCTCTCCTGACCCAAACACATGCTTTGCCAAAAAAATAAACCTGGTCTTTCCCTTGTCCTAACACATAGTGGAAAGACAGAGTCGAGTGCTTATCAAACCTGCAGAAATTGCATAATTTCACTTTCAATTGGAATAAGTCAAAATCCGTGCTTATGTGTGCTTTTTCTGAACAACCTCTCAATCTCAAATTGAGAGGAATAACAGAGAATAGTTTGCATAGAAAACCTAGAAAAGAATGTGTAGACATTTTTGCTTTATTTGTGTTATCTGTCTAATTAAACTAGCAAATGAAACCACACTGTTCTGAAGATCAGTTTGCATCATAGAACGGTTAGCCATTTGGGCCCATTGCATGTATGTATTGACTCCTTTGGTTTCCTTT
Source organism: Lepisosteus platostomus (assembly GCF_059453375.1). Lineage (NCBI taxonomy): Eukaryota > Metazoa > Chordata > Actinopteri > Semionotiformes > Lepisosteidae > Lepisosteus > Lepisosteus platostomus. The sequence continues at coordinate 7,585,196 of NC_142613.1, forward strand.
AAATATTGAATTATTTAACCAGTTGAATAACTTCTTGTGGACTGTGCATTCACTCTAGCGTCATACCAGATAGATTGCTCTTTATCCTCTTTGCCTACATTACCTCTTTACCTATGTCTTCTCATACTAATACAAAAATGATACTAGCAAGTATTTACTAGTTTTAAAATCACTAAACTATGAATGAATGAAACAAGACTGGTTTTGTAATATTTTCATGAAATCTTTAAGACTTTATGATGGAATTCCTTATGACAAAGGCAAAACCCACAACTCAGTCCTGCCCAAATGTCAAGATAAATGAATCAATTCCCTTATCTGGTTTCATTCTGTTTTCAACAAAGCTCAGAAAACAACACTAATACAAAAACAGCTAAACAGGGATTGCATATTAAAAAAAACATAAGCTAAGATTGAATTTTGAACAGTCGAGGCAGATGCGGTTGCATTAAATAAATAAGCAAAGATGAATGCTTCCCAAATTTGCACCATTCAAAATGAAATTTTCCTGTGTTTTTTTCAACTGCTGCCTAAGAACATTAGGATATATAATGGAATGCAACACAAATAGCCTACTTTAGGAGGAAAACTGAAACTCAGCATGTGAAACAAGATGTAATTAATACTAAAAATGGATACAGCCAAAGGGCATGATAATTTCTCCCATTGTGCTTGTTACTAATGGGAATCAGATTGTATTATTCTGTGAAGGTATTCTGTTTCATTTAATCAATACCACTAAACATTAATGCCCTGCTAATGCAGTACTGTTCTGCTAAAATAGGCCAATCAACAATATCCTCCTAACTGATTTTAAATTACCCGATTACTATTGCTCATCTAACTGATAGGCATGTACTGTACATTAGAGTTATTTTGTTCATTTATGACGGAGTTATACACTGTGGTAAGTAAAGCACAAGTAACAACACAGTATGGCTGAAACCAAAAAGTACTTTCAAGCTTAAGCCTGAATCCAAAACTAGTTTAATATCTAAGGTAGGAGTCTGAAACTCTCTTCTTGGATGGTCAAATTTATTTTTTTGTTTCACTCGAGCTTGAAGTTTAACATTGGTCTATTTAATGAACTGCATAATGTAATACTGTACTTCCTGTAATTGGGCTAAGGAGTTTTATTGGAAACTCTACATTTAATTAAGGTTTAAGTAATCAAATGTAAGAAAAAATATATACTGTACAGTACATGTCAAATAAAATAAGATTATTTGTTTAATTCACTACACAGAGGAGAAGAAAAACCAGAAGACACTAGGCCCTCATTGAGCTTAAAATGGTGACTGCTCTAATGAACTTTTTTGTTCATTTTGTTCACTGTGAACTACTTTTGACTAACTCCCACAATAATCAAAAATATTAATGCACAGTTTGCTTGCTTAAGTTGTTTAAGCTTCAGTTTTGCAGTCTCACTCAAAAATGACTTGTTATCCGTGTAAGTTAAAATTTACTTTATTTTTCATAAAATATTTTATTTATTTGAATCTGTTTCAAGAATAAAGAGATGTTTTTTGTTTAGAGACAGTTCAAAATGTTCCTTTTCAGCATAATATATTGCTGACTTTGTTGAGAAATTTTATTATTTTTGTTGTTGTGCTATATGTACAGTACTAGCACCCACTAGTATACTCACTAAAGCAACATCTTGTTCTGAAAGGAGAACAAAATCCCAATTGATTTGCTGAATCAGAGGTGGCACCCATATAAATAGCTATATTGACTAAATGTGTTAGGAACAGGTGAAACTTATCAATTCTTATTCCATATTTAAACTGCATTCAATGGCCAGAACATTAGGATAGTGTAACGAACAGTTCTTTCCGGACCCTATGCGGACGACACAATCCGAAGAAGTGGGGAAACACTAGGAAAACGTAATGCAGGAATACGGGGCTGAAAACAGGGGGGCGTGTCCAAAGTGCGCTGGTGCACGGGAAAGATGTGGCCGAGGCAAACAATCCAAAAGAGTAATCCTTAGAGGGTATCCAAAAACACACGAGTAAGTCCAAAGCCAGGAGATCCATCAAAACAAGGAATTAAAAACCATGAACCGGTCGGAACCGGCGGACAGGGAACGGGAACGGAGATTAAAACCTTAACGGGACCAGGCGCTTCCAGGTCCCGGACTCGCACGGTGCGGAAACCAGATGCAGAGCCCGGATGAGCGTCAGCTCCTGTCTTTTAAGGTGGGCTGGGAATAGGGATCAGGTGCACAGAATAAAGTCTAAAGTGAAAGGGCTGGAGCGCCCTTAAGGAGGGGGAACTATAATCGTGACAGATAGCAATTGGAATAACACACTGGGCCTCTGAGTAGCAAGAATAGATTGACCATGATGTGGTTTCCTTGTATTCCAACAGGTTTGGAGATATTTTCAATGTAATTACTGTAGATCCCACACTTTCTAGCAGCATCACGTTTAACTGCTTTTGCAATGTGGGTAATGTAAACCCCCTATTTTCTTAATCAAGTTGTTTTTCCATTTTTAAATAAAAAATCTATACTGTATATCTCTAGTTTTCTGAATCTTGCTTCATATTACAGTGGCCCTCTGTAAAAGTTGAATATTCAAGGTGAAACAAAGAAGAAGTTGTGATTGATTCAAACAGTTTATCTTTCAAATTTACAGACGGATTACTTTTCTAACATTGGTATAATTTCGTGTACAGTACTTCCAATTCATCACAGTCCTTTTCCTTGGCCTCGATTATCCTTCTCTTACATGAGGACTTTCCTGGATTTTATAAAGCGCTTTCTACTTCTGAATATTTTATCTTCAATTACTAAATCTTTAGGGATACTGATCCCTATACTGTATTTACAGTAGATGCTATCAGGATAAATTTGTTCTCTTCTTCGAGCAAAATATTTTTAAACTATCTCCATCCATTCTGTACTTATTTTATGTCAATCCAGTTCCATTCTGCTTCTCTTTAACTCTGTCTCACTCCTTCATAGTCAAGTACTTTGCATTGTATAGTTTCAAAATACACCTGAAGGCACACTACATTAAAGTACTGTATAAACATGAAAAAACATATGGAAAATATTTATGATTTATTTTTGTGTATTACTGTGAGTTTGCTTCCATATTGATGAGGATGATTTAAAAAAGATCACATAATATAATAGGCTTGTGAATCTTACTTGTACAGGAACTTTTTTTCCTTTTTTCTTTATTTGAGTTATATAATCAGTTCAGTATGCATAAAAATGTTCAGGTAAAAGAATACAGTGAAGCCCCATGTGCAGTTCACAAATAAATTGTTTTAAGTCTTTTTTGATGTTTTGTACATTTTTTATCTATTGTACTTTGCCTGACTGAATGTCAAAACTCTTCAGCACAAATGCTTTTCTTTCAAAATTGCTGGTGGGTACCGTACAGTCTAAACTGACTATTATCTTTTTATGCTGTGAATCCACGTTTTCTCTTGCAGGACTCATATTTCTTAATGAGAAGAAATGTTTTTGTAATGAACAAAAGCAAGACTTTGCAGTTCTGCTAGTGGGTGAATTCGTTAGCAGTGCATCAAATATGTGCAAAAATGATTTTAGTTTCGTACTTTTCCGAGAAGCTGTCAGAGAGGAGCAGAGCTCTTCAAGGAAAAGGCTACAGTTTTGCTCTGAAAACTGCTGTGAGCTGCTGACCTCCCACATTCCTGCCCCACAGCTAAGCTTAGCTTGTGACTCTATGAGCTACACATGGCAGGTGAGCTTACTGTTAGAAAAGCCCTTAGACTCTCATTGTTAAAATCTAAACTGAAGACACATCTGTTCTCTGTGGCTTCACCTTATATAGCTACTTTTAAATCTTTAGGTTCTAAACTTTTAGGAATATAATTAAAGTGATGGTGCAGGTCAGTAAAAAGGTACTGTATTAAATACAATCTAATATATTTATGCAAAGAAAGAACAACCCCAGACATGTGGAACAGTGCTGAATGGGGCAAACTGGATGCAAATTCCTTACAATATAACCTGTGCCCATTTGTCACTGTAGTAATTCAGCATGATGTTGTGTGCTGTAGCTTGTGAGGCTAGATAATGTACAGTATATGAAAGTGTTCTAATGCATTGAGGAAATGTAAGTAAATACTGCAACAGAAAAAAGAAACAAAAAACAAAAAACTGTATATCAGACAAAAATACTGTATATCAGACCTGTTTGCTGCCTTCTGTTAATCAAGACCATTAAACAATATCAAGTTGGGCTCCATTCCTGTGGCAGAGTGGGATCGCTCAGATGTGTAAAGGTTTTTCTTCTTTTCCAGCTGTTAATCAGAAACTTGACATTTAGAGATAGGCTCTGTTGTAAGGCTGGGTATGGAATAATTACAACTCTGCAGATACCCAGACTCTAGTAGAAGCCCCACTGCCTGCATCCTACTTCTCAGCCAGATGCCAGTTTAATTTCAGCCCAAAGATCCCTGCTGTGTGAGTATCAGGTGATTAACACTTCTAAATAGGGGTGTGCATTTGTCACACTTGCTCTTTTCTTGACCCTTTCCTATCCATTTAGACATTGACACAAACAGAAGCCCCAAAGGGTAATGCTCCAAGGCTAATGATAAACTTGCACATGCTGTTATCATGTTCAACCTAGTGTCCTAAATGAGTGTCTACAAAGGTGAAGCACAACCTTCTGTTTGTACAAATTGCTTTTCATTTGAAGCAGCAGTTTAAGTTTTAAATGTTTCTAATGGAATTTCTAAAATTTAGCAATCAATGAAACTGGGAAATGTTTAGCATTACAAGACTCACTCTCTTGAAAGCTGATGACATTGGAGGTCTTCAATAGATCTTACTCTGTTATTTATTTAGTGACTATTTAAACTTTTAGTGAAATTGGTTGACATTCACTTACAATAAGAAAAATAATCTACAGTGTGTGCAGAAATGTCATGTAAAGTACAATGAATCAATGACTTTTGCAATTCCCACTTTTGAAAATTATAGGTAAAGACATTTCAATTACTATTAGGGTTTTGCTGACAGGTGATAATTAATAAACATTCAGTAAATCGAAAGCAGACAGAATGAATTACAGTATAACTCCATGAACCCTGGACAAAAAAATTGAACTGTTACTGGTGCAACAGTAACTGGCATTTACTCTTAACAGATCTTGTACAGTATATGTACTGTCAAGAATGATACTATTAATACATGCAGTACAGTATATCCAGAGGTGATTATTTTGGTGAATAAAATAAACCAAAAAGTCACAAAAACCAAAGTCCTTCTCTATAAACAAAGCTGGGCAACTAAACTGTGTATCAGCTCTAAATCTCCCACAAAAAAATCTCTTCCAAATCTCAAATGTTTCTGGAGAACGTTTCCTAAAAATGCTTGAATCCATGAGTCCATCTGTCAGTTGTTCTATTCTTCCCACACTGGTGCTATGCACTGCATTGAATTTTCCCTCCAATCTGGAGTTTCCACTTTCTGAACTTCAAATTGTCACACGTCTGGTTTTCTTTTTTCAATTGGTCAAGTGACTGAGGAGAACAGATCATCCCCAATTGCCATCTGGGGTGCATGGTTCTATCTTGTCTACACCCACCACCCCCTTAAATACGTTTTATTCACCTACAGTACTATGAATCAGTTAATCTAAATGGAATGTTTTCAATTTGGGAGCTTTGTGTAGTGATAAAAAGAGGTCAATAAAATAAATCTCCTTTTAATCTTTCAAGACGGTAGAGAAAGTATTCAAGGATTTCCTTTATTACCTGGGTAATGTGCGTGGATACTAAGCACCAAGGTACTAAATAGCAATCCTTGAACCACTAAAAGAAAGAAAACTGCTACTGTGCTCTGGGACGGAAACACAAAGAATAAACACAATGGTTAAGGGAGTAAAAGCTCCCTTGCTCATCATGATTTGTCTAGTTTCTTCAGTTCTTTAGATAGGAGAGTAGTCGTGTTGCCTTTCTGGTTGATGAAATATCTCAGACCAGCATTGCTAAAGGGCAGCATGGATGTTGATGTGCTATCAGGGAATCCAGTGGAGCAATAATGAGGTCTTCTGTAGTTCTCAGCCGTCTGTCATGTAACTCGATCTTCAGGGACAAATTCTTTCAGCAGTTTGGAGAAAATAAAATGTGTGGAAATGTTTGACAGAGTATTTTCTGCCTAAATGTAATACTCTGTATATTTGCTATAGCCCATAGAGTCAATTTACCATCCTTGCTCTGAAGAAGAGGATCACTAAACAAAATGTGGTATTTAGGCAAAATAAGAATAGGTTTTTTATTTGACATTTTCTTCTTCGGTGGCACAGTTTTTAGTATTGCTGCTGTGCAATGCTGGGGCCCTAGGTTCAAATAGGGACCTGGGATGCTAGTGTATGTGCATGGAATTTGTATGTTCTCTCCATGTTCCTTTGGGTTTCCTCCTGGTGCTCCAGTTTCCTCCCAGAGTCCATACTGGTAGGTTAATTGACTTCTGGAAAAATTGGCCCTGGTGTGTGCAGGTGCGTGTCTGTGTTTGTGTCTGTCCTGCAATGGACTAGCATCCTGTCCAGGATGTACCCTGCCTTGTGCCCGTTGCTTACTGGGATAGGCTCTGGATATTGGAATTTGCTAAAAATGGATAGATGGTTTCCTTCTTCAGGGTATGTACTGTATGTAAAATATAGAAATTATGCAGCTTTTTGGGACCTTAATAATACACTGTACACTATAGTTTCTCATTAGGAGGTAATGTACAGTATTTATGAACTTCACACAAAACAATATCTGTTGTAGAAGAGTTGGGGATTGGAACCCAATCATTGTATTTCTAAGACAGGCATCAGTAACATCTGCCGGATGTCGACAATGGCCATCGCATTATGGTCACACTAGTACTTTTTTGTATAACATTTTTAAATGTTATACAACTTTTCTGTTAAAATTGCCCAACAATAGTGAAAGATCTGGGGACATGGAGGGTCAGATCATTTTACTGAAGAGATCGCAAAAAAGGATTTTATGCTACTGTACATTCTTGTATGAAAATGACCTGGAGCATGTGTACGGTCTGAATTGAGTGTTTGGAATGCATTTTCCTATAGAAACAATGTTATGAATGTTGCTTACATTCCCAGACTAGCCCACTGATTATTAAAATGTTTGTTCATATAGCTGTGTGTTAATAAGTTGAGCAGTGTCTGCACATTGAAAAAGCACATACTCATTCAAAAAAAGAGAGGGTGACATAGACAAGTTTCTTTGAAACTTTAAAAGTCTTCTATGACTTTGAAACTGCTAATGTAAGTTCTCTTAAGAATGACATCCTTCTATCACATGCAGTGTTTCCATGCTTATAGTTTAGTACTTCAAAAAAATGTCTCTTTTATCTGCAGCAGAATGGCTTTCACTTGTTTTGACCTTTGGGTTTTCAGTGATGGCCACTTGTCAGTTACAATTAAAAGTATTACACAGTAGCTGTTCATTTTGTTATGAGAGTAAAATGATTCTACTTTGTGCTACAAATCCAAATAGTTAATCGTTTCATCTCTGCACAGTAATCAGTTGAAGATGAGCGAAACAACAATCATTGAACAAGTGTGCTTGTCTGAGAGCTGTCTTTAATTTCAGTAATGCTATCACTTCACTCAGCTGCCACCATTCTGTGTTGTCAGAGACAACAGGTAACTTTCCACCAACAGGCTCAAGGTTAAACACTTTATCTCCAGTTAGCCACAGGTGAATCAGCTTCTCTGTTTAACGATGTTTGATTTATTGTCAAACCTACAAAGGTGCTACAAATATTTCTGTGCTTTCCTAACCTTTAATGTTACTTATTATTCACATAATGTACTGTATGACTTCATTTTTGTTGTATATGAAAACTGTAAAGTGCAATCCTAATGGCCAAGTATGAACTTCAGAGAAAGGAACGCTTGTTTTTTTATGCTAATTTTTGGTTTCTGGGTTAATAATTATGAATGTTGAAACAAGGAAACTTCTAGTGTGAGGTGCACTCCTCATATTGCTTGATGATACAATTACATTTTCTTGTTTTTCCTTTGACACATTATGGTAATACTCCATTTATAAATAAACCATTCCTGTTCTGCAAACTCTCATCTGCATTTAAACCGTGCATATTTTATGAAACTCCTACTGCTTCATTTACCCACTTAATCATGGTTTGGTTTGGGGATTGTTTCACATGTTTAAGGTGTGTTTCAGAGCCCTGTCTATGAAACATACTGTATCTTAAGAGCTGGCTCAGAGGAATTGCAATTATTAGGAGAAAATTATTACTCTAATCTTTCTTGAATAATTAATACTAGTCCTGACCATAGCCTTGCTGCTCCTGCTGTTTACTAGTCATATTAAAACTCAAATTAAACACATATTCTGTGCTGCATATCTGAGAAGAAGTGCTAAAATTTGCTTAATTAACTCTTATTGATGAAGAGAAAACAATTGTGTTTATTCCAGAAACCCAGACACTACAAAAAGGAAAGTGTGTTCATTAATTTAGTCCTTCCTATTACTCAATAAGCAATACAGAAAAAAGAGAGTCAGTTAATAAAATACAATAATATATGAAAGGGCACAAAAATAAATGTGAGGGACATAAAACCTACAAAAATCAACACAATTAATTATTGCTTCCTATTGCCTTCTTGTTTCCTGCTTCAGATTCCCACCTACTGTACATAGGGAAAGCTTTGTGTTCAAAGCAATAATTAAAACCAATTATGATTGTCACTTGATATTGCTACTGTAAGTAATTGCTGAATATTTAATTCTATTACTGCAGCCCAAATCTAGGTCTCCTCCTTAACCTTGGTAATATTAACATTTTTTTGCACAAATACGAGAGGCTTTACCATACTGTAACTGCCTTCATTAAAATATTGTTTTTTTTTCTGTAAATATTAGTTCAACTTAAATTCACCTCACTGCTGATAATTAGCAGTCTATGGAATACAAATTTAACAAACAGATAAATTCTTCAATCATTTTTTATCTTGTTCTAGATAAAAACTGAAGTTTCTTCTGACATGATTAAGTTTTAATGTGTTCAAAAGAAATAAAAATGAAGAAAATAATAACTTACTATATACAGTATATGACTGTGACACTGTGTTGACTGATTTGGAAAACTCGGATGTTCAACCATATGAGATCATTAATTATTCATTCAGGGCTTAAGGGCTTTTTTCTTAGGCCTTGAAAACAGAACTGGTAAGAAGATTTCCATGGTGGGATTGTGTCATTTTAAATCAGGTTTTACAACAAATCAGTCCTGCACTGCACATCATTGATCTCATTACTTTGAGACTATCATACCATCACCTTGCACGTTCTTGGTTATCTGCATGTTTACCTATTCCCAAAGGAAGACAGTTATCAAAAAGGTGAAATGCTGTCTTTCATTTCGATAAAAATCTTTTACATCTAAAACATGGCTTGGTTTCTCCCACAAGCAGTTGTCAGGAACTCAGGTGGTTTCCATTCAGAAGGAATCTTTCCTCATTTTCAAGGTTTCTTCCAATAAAACTATTTCCTGGATCTCCTACTACCCTGGAGTTTACTAAAGGATGTTCAAAAAACCTTATCCAGACTTGAAAAGAACACAGAAAAGCAAAATGCTATCTGTCTTGTCCACCCTCCCTTATAAACATTAATAAGGGCAGACAGGGTGTTTAGTATCTCAGAAACCTCACATTAGAATTGTACAACGGGATGGAATTGAATTACAAGTCTTTGTGAATTTTTTAATGTCATGTGACTGTTCGATTATCAGTGTTTTACTAATGTGCTTGCCAAGTGTATTTTGTTAAGAAAGAAGTACAAGTAAGTTTCATATTTAAAAACATTCATCCTTGTGAACATTCTACAAAATGTTGATCAGTTTTGCTTTTTATTTTATGTCCTGTTGGTTTTAATTAACATGATATAAAATAATCATCTTACAATTATCACATAAAAGCAATACTAGAAAGAAGAACTAGAATCAGAACTATGTTTAGCATTTTTAAATTACCCGAGCTAATTACTATCATTCTCAAAATTTGTAATGACTGTGTGCATGCACACACTGCATACTGTACATACATACAGTACAGTATATAGTCATTGTAATGTTTCACATTATCCTACATACAGTACATGTCATTATTTAATAATGTACTCTATATGTTTAAATTCCATTAGTAAATATTTAATACTATCCTTGGGATGTATAGTTTGTGCAACTTATGTCTTGGGTTTTAAAAGTTTGTTTTATTACTGTATATTGTATTGACAAGCCTTAAAGGTACATTGGTATTAGTACGTTAAACTTCACCCTTAGCAAGCTACTTAAGTAGCAACCCTGAAGATACCACATTTTGAAGAAATTATCCCAGATACTGGGAAATATGAAGAAACACAATTTACCCTTAAACTTGGAACCTTGCAGTCCTCTGTGATCTACTGTACATGTTGTCTCAAACCAAATGGAAATGGCTCATAAAATTCTAATTTTAAAATTGGTAACTGCCATACTTTGTCATGCACACTGGATAAGATCCCAGTGTAAGGGTAATAGTTAGGCAATATACTGGCAATATACTGTATGTTGTACACATTAGAAGAAGTATAGAATATATTACATCTGACTACAGTAGCATGAAGGGAGATGAACACCACATTGAGGTCACAGATGGACCACATGAAACGGCAAAAAATGTGACATTTTAAAATATTTGGGGTGTGAAAACCTTTATTTTTTTTAAATAGTCTTAGGTTTTATGTAAACGTTTTATCACACCAATTTCAGAATGAATACCAAAATACCAAAATGAAGTGTTCGATCTGTACAGTGGGAATTCTGTGAGAATGTGGCCTCCTTTTAACTGTCACTCAGAAGTAAACGTCAGAGGAACCAAAGAAGCTACAGGTTGCACTTGCTGACATTACACAGAATTAAAAAAAAATCTGACACTTGCACGGAACTCACCTTTTCTGCTTAAGGTTAACAGATTTAATTAAAACTCAGAAAATTAGTTAGTGTATTGTAACTGCAAATATGAACATCCTTCAGGATTCCTAAAAATCCTGTTATATGTAGATTGTAATATCCAGTGGGATTTCTGCGCATGGCTGAAATTGGGTTTTCTTTAGCTGGAATGATTCAGGATGTATTGTGAGGGTGAATTAAATATTTGATAATAATTAGATAAAGATAATTTTGGGCAAATGCCATCCCTTCTAATTGTTTTAGACTTGAGAATGAGTGCATATTATGCTATGGGAGTGTAATTCCCGTTGAATGAGGAGATTAAATTGTAAAACACATATCGGAAAACAGTATATAATGTTTAAAAACTGATAGAAGGCAAAAGCAAAATGATCAAATAAGAACATCCAGAATGATGACATTTACATGTGAAATAATGAATCGAGAGGTTATTAGCACCTTGCAAATAAGGTGCAGACGAAGTACAACAAACAGGACAGGGATAGTACACATGAATTATCTTTTAAATCACCTACTGTATACGGTACACAAGAAAGTCTCAAAAAAGGCATAGATTCACAGATGCATAAATAAATTCCCAATTAGCATTCTGTCAAAAATTACATGTTTAATAAAGCAAAGGAACTCATAAATGTTTACGAATCTGTTTTATATACTGTACATCTCAGTCCCTATCTTTTGCCAATAGTGATTTGAGGAAATGCTTTTGGAGATTTTCTTTTGAAATCTTAAGCATACATATTTTTTATTTATTTTTTCCTTCACAACTTTTACCTTTTGTTTTAAAAATCATCCTTTTCATATGCATGCAAACAAAGATGAGAAAAAAAGTTGTGTTGTTTGTCTTATTTCCGTGGGGGCTGACATCTTGTTGGGATTTGTCTTTTCAAATAACAAGGCCTTTGAGAACACAAAACCCAGACCCCTCAGTACTCACTAGGGAGATGAGTATTTGTTCTCTTCAGTCTGGGCCATGTTCCAGTTTATTTAATGAAAAAAACCGCCAAGCCCATACAAGCTGACTTGAATTCCATTGGCTCTCTGAATGAAATAACTTTTAAATAATAATTTATCATCATTTTTCCATATGTTTTCCATATGTTCAATTATACTGTATGTGCTTTGGAACACTTTCATCTGAAACATTTTCTTTGATTTTAAATGGAATATTAAAAATAATATACAGTACTTTCATTTAAATCTACGTGCATACTTGTGTGTATATTCTGTATGGTTTTCTGAGCATACTTGAAACTTAAAATATTCTGTTTGTAATATGATTATAAGACAACTGCTGGTCATACTTCATTAAAATAAACTTCACATGTTAACCGAGGGCCTTTACTGTATAAATGAATATCTACGAGTTACATCTTGAACATTCATGACCTTTGTCTTGCTGCAGTCTACAACAGCTTTTTTTTCCTTGCTCACGAGGAATAATTAAGACATCTGTGTACTAATTAGAGCAAAGTGTACATTGGCTAGTCACATTTTACAAAATGTATTGCATTAAAAGCAGAAAAAAAGATTGCTACTGTATGTAATCAGTTGACAAGTAAGGAAACGGTGCAAATTCCAAATTTGCATTACAGAATACTGGCAGCAATTGCTTGATAGTTAGAAAAAAGTGTCAAGAAAGTTTCTTATAAATCTTCCGCTTTGGCTTGAGAAAAACATTATTGTTTAGTTTAGCAATAGAAACACCCTAGACAGAAACAATGAGCAAAATTTGTGACTACGTGTGACAATCACAATAGGTACAAATTATCTGTCTTATGGATCAAATTCTTGTATTTCTCACTCAACTTCGATTCATGTTGCCAAAACAATAAAAATATTGTTTGATTTACCAGTGCGCTGATGCATATTAAAGCCATCGGCTGAAATAATTAATTGAATTCTTATTTATAACACTGATGATGTTGTTTCTGTGAAAGATTTCCACTGCAGGTTCAGGCTCAAAGATTCAGAGAAGCAGGGATACGGTGGCAGTGTACAGTATATGGTTATTGAGTTTAAATCTTAGGCCTAATGGAGCAATCCAGTTATCATGTGAGAATGTGATAATGTACAGTACTTAGATTTGGAATTCCTTGAAAATTGACACCAGTGCTCTCGAGATTCTACTTAAAAGTGAACATATAAAATAGTTTTAATCCTTAACCTGTCTACCAGAGCAAAGGAATGGAGTATTCTGAAATGTTCACTTCTAAACCATACAATACCGGGAATTTGTGGTCTGTCACAGTGACAGCTTGCACTCTCTGAAAGAAGACAATCTGAAAGAAGGTAGTCATTGATTTGGCCTATGCATATCCCATGCATTTGTTTTCTGGTCACATTTCTAAAATCTGTTTTTAGATCAATTTCCAGTTCTTCTAATCAACTTTCTCAGAGTCTCCTCCTTATCCCCCACTTGTCTTCCACATTGCTGTGATAAACAAAAATGCTCAAAAACATACTAGGGCACTATTACAAATATCTGCTGTATATTAAACAATTGTTAACAGTGGTGTTATGGATGTTTTTATTTTACCATTAAATTATCTCATAATTGTTCATGAATCTTTATTTAACTAGTGTGCATTACCAATACATACAGTATACAGTATGTACAGTTTATTATCGAATATCCATGCTTTGTGATTATTTAATTAAGCAAGGCCAATAACCAACATGGCATCATACAGTAAGGGGGACCCTTGGTTGCAAACTATTGTGAAAAGGTTCATCAGAAAAATGAAACACTGTAGTGGAGCTTACTAAGTAGTGCTAGTATTGATTTAATATCAAAGTACTTCTGATAAGAACCTTTTCGCTTTATAAACCACAGCATGAATACAAACACAGCACCAGAGCCCCCTCAGAGGCTCACTCACTGCAGTATAAAAGGTCACTGATTATATTAAGATGTGGTTCCTGGAATGGAACCAAAGGCAGAATGCCATTCTGCCCTTTGCGATGCTATGGGCTGGTGAAGGAAAAACGACAAGGGATGAATTTTCTCAGCTTGCCAAAGGGACATCTCAAGAGTAGATGTCTGCTAGCCAAGAAAATGTGGCCTGATTGAATGTCTATTCTGGGCTGTTCAGTGGCTTTTAACAGCAAATTAAAAGAGCATTTAGATAGTTCTCAAGATCAGAGGATACCAGCCTAGCCAAGGAGCACCTCAATGAGCAATAATTGAAGCATACTGGATTGCTGAATTGGCATTTGTCAGATGAGATTTGCAGTGGCTGGATTGAAACGTAAATAAGACATTTCACATCGCATATACCTGTACAATACATAAGAAAGAAATATTAATTAAAATTATGCAATAGACAAAGATATGAGACATTCAATGTGTAGCTGGAGAAAGAAACGGGCACCTCTCAACCTCACTAGTTTTGTCTTTACAGAAAACATAACCCAGGCAGCATATTAAATGCATGTGTCTGACGTGTCTGACGGCAGCAATATAAGATCAAAGACCATAAACATTACTGATACTGTTTACCAACACATGTTCCAGCAAGAAGACATTTTGTGTTTTTACAGTATGTGGGCAACATGTTTGATGAGATGATTTGCTTTGCTTGGAAATCTTAATCAGTTAAAAAAAAAAACAGTTACTAACAAAGTCCATAAGCACTCTTCAGGTAACATATACACATTAAAACGTCAGTCAAAATATTTCTCATGGAGAAATATGCATTTAATGTACATCAGTAGCAGCATGCATATTTATGTATATTTCATATGTGTCAATAAGTAAGAAAGTAAGCTAAAGTATACTGTTGCTACCACTATTATTATTTAAAACTTACAACCAAATCTCACCTCCTCCATCATGGAAGTGGTTGGAATCATGACAATCATCACAATCATGACAATGTAATTTGAAGCAGTTTTAGCAGTAAGTAGGTTCTTCTTTTGATTTGATGCCATACATTTTTCAAGACTTATATCAATAGCTATTATTGCCTACTTAGTAAAATATATTTTCTGTGAGAGAGTTTTATTATTTCTTCTGTTATAAGCAGTAAAGTTCCAAATGTTTATTTCTATATTTACACGTTCGGCTTGCCAATTTATTTACCGGGCAAATCATATTGTCATCTACCACATCAAAACTTATAAATGTAGGCACGACAACTACAGTGCTAGATTGTAACTTATGTTAGCAATATTTGTAAATATGTTTATGCAGCTTGGTCTACTTAATTATGAAAACCAGGAGAGGTAAAACGTTAGAATCATGTTTGGCAGATTCAAAAATAATATTTCTAGCCCCCTGAAGCAATATAATTTTTTGGTTACATACAACACTTCAGTTATGGATATTTAGAATTCCATTGTCTCTGAAATATTAATATGTCTGTCGGTTGAGGTTGAAGGTTCAACTGTTTATTTATTCATGTGAGGTTTGAGATTAGGGTCTGCTAAATAGGAGTTTCCATTATTTAATAACTAAGGTTATGCATGCATACCTTTGTATTTTAGAAGTATCCCACTGGTCATGCCTTAGTGGCCCTCTTTAAAAATCTAGCTCGACCCCCCTGAAGCTTAAGCGTTTTCAAACCAACATGGTACAATTCTACCGGCAAGCCTCAAACTACTGCTACTTGGTCTCCTGAAGACAGAAACTTTATCCCAATTCCCATGAGGCATTCCCAGCACAGTACAGTACTTCAGTCTTCCAGAGTCCTCAAATGAGATTAGTCTCATTTGAGACATAAGCAAAATCCCTATATGGGTACTTCTAGGGAAATGATTCCCCACATAAGGACTAACATATGTCGCAATGCTACTGCACATAATTATTTGAGTGGAAAATAGAGGTACCAGTTTTTTTTCACAGACCTCTAGAGGTAATTTCCACCTCTAGTGAGGTCCACTTAAACATTCTGTAATAACTTTCTAAGTATAAACAGTAGAGGCCAGGTTCACGGCTTACTGCAAATTTTAAGCTAAGACTATTGGTTGTCACCATCGCTTCCTAGTAGCAGGGCTCAGAAAAAAATGAAATTTATACATAAAAACTAAATAATACATAATATATCTGTATCAACAACACAATGCTTGAAATAAGATGCTTATTGATTATACCTCTATACTGTAGATTTCTTGTTTCTTGTCAGTGATTAATTGTAAGAACAGAAAATACCAGTGTTCAACCCACTAATCTAAACACTGCATACAGGAACACTTACAACATAAGATGTCCGCCATGACCGTGTAGATGAGTACTGCAACAAGATTTTTTTAAGGAAAAGGAGGCTTCTCATGCGTTTGCTCCCCCTCAATGACCTTGGCACAGGATTGCAAATCAAAGAGCACGTTTTTGCTCCACATGGCTGAGCAGTGACTTTCAGATGACAAAACACCATCCTGAACAGTTGGTTCTACACCTTAAGGACAGCTCAAAAAAGCAGGTCATGATATAGAGTCCTTTGTCACTGCTGCATTTATCTGTAAAGTTTTGCTTATATGATTTAAGATGGTGTACTAAGCACTGGGCTGAAATGCAGACAGCTATTTTGAAGTAAACATAGATATTTAAAAACCAATTAAAGAAAACAATCACTGGTTTATTTATAATATTATAATAAAATAACAAGGGTGGCATCTTATAATAACTACAAGAACCTGTCTATACACTAATTCTGATTTGTGTGTTTATATTTCATCAGAAAACATCACGGCACTTATTTAGATTACCAAGAAAATGCAAGTGAATAATGCTTTCATATTTAGGATTTATTATTAAAATGGCTAACACAGGTCTTGAACATACTGTACAAAGGAGAAGCTGCCTCCTTCAAGTCAAAAGAAAATGGGCATACTGTACATTCCCAACACCGATATACTGTAAACAGAAAATGTTACAGTCTGAAGCTCAAAAAACTGCATTAAAAGAAAGTAAAATACCATGCCTCAGAACTCATTATGCTTTTCAATCTCCCCATCTATCCGTAGAAATTGTAGAGCTAGCAATTTATCAACATTGAGGTAGTGTGAAATCCAATTCTATTGCCTTGTACAGCAAAATATTACAGGGTTATCTTTAGAATTATAAAGTTATCAGTGCATTTGCTCAGGATTTCCATTGAAGTGGTATGCATTATCGATTTGTTTTTATAGGTGTGGTCTTTATCCTTAACTTTTATTACTTTTCAAATGTGTTGTTAAATAAACAACACATCTCACATTTGAATCTCTGACAGGCTTTCAAAGCATGAAAGCCTGCAGGTAGTTTCTTTTTTTGCCAAAGGATTTAACCCTCTTTCAATACATTACAGTCTTTAAAAAAATGACTGAACTTATGTATCAGTCATTCATTATCTATCAGACAGCTGTTGATGGAATATATGAATTATACCCCTCCTTTTTTAACTTGCTACCACATTTTTTATACAAATATATTGGTATCCAAATAAAATCTCAACTTAACTTTTGTGGGAAACATATACAGCAGTAACATACACTACTGGTTCATCACCAAAAATACATTAGAATTTAGGGCAGTGGGAGGTGATTGAGTCTGGATTCTCTTGTCCTGTGTTGAAACATGCTGTCTGCAGAGATAACTGGCAGTAGTTTCCATAACCTAAGCAATAGTATACCAGTGTATTACTCAGCTACCTAGGGGTTCATATCAGTGTACACACATAACAATACCAACATTGTCTTCAACATAAATTCTGCAAGGTTAGCCAATGAAAATGCCTCACTAAATAGCTTCATTGCCTGACAGTATATTTGTGAACCCATGCCAAAGAATTTATAAAATTGTCTTATCATCCTCAGTCTCAAGCCCAGTCATGTGCAGGTGCAATCAAATTAGACTATAATTGTAATATATTTTATTATAATCTTACAGAATGTTTTTTTTGCTAGCGACTTAGTGGCTTAACATAGAATTCAGTCTTCCCTTTGGCTGACATGAAATGTAATACCTCCAGGAACTGATTAGCAATAGAAAAATCAAGTGCTCTGTATCCTGAATCCATACCTGAGGACTCTCTGGCTGAAGGTATCACTGGTGATGTTGAATAAAAATGCTCAGAATACAGTGCAGGAAAATTGTTAAGCTTATTGATGAGTGGTTGCGCATGTCTGGAGAAGTGGATTTGAGACTTGTGCTCATCTGGTATGGAAATGCATTTGGGGGAAAGATGGGCTATGTACAGTAGATTCAAATCACTGCTGCTAATTTAGTTGCAGTCGCATTCAGTTATGCAGGTATAAACAATCAATATTGCAGAGTTCATGAAGAGCATTACCTTGGTAATAAAGCAGAGTGCAGCCAACCACTTTGCTTTAGGAGATTAAACTGCTGTTTTCTTAAACAATGCCCATGTAGCTATAGATGAAAATATGCTATCAGGAGAACATGAAAATTAAAAGGATTTCAAGCCTGCCTGCTCCTAGCTTTGTAGCCCTTGAAAAAAAGGTCTGCTTAGTTTTCATGTAGATGATACTGTGGGCCTTTTGTGAGGTGTACTGAAGTAAATTAAAATTACGTTTTTAGCATCTGTGGGGCTCATTACATTGGAAACATTTATCTATTCAGTACTTTCTGGGCATAGCGTTGTACTAGTCTGAACTGGATTTAATTGAATTGGTTTTAAGACCATTGACAGAGATACAAATATAACAGTAAACATTTAATATTCTAGTGTTTGTTGCATATTTTTAAATCCTGATTTAAGTGTTATCTAATGTAACACTATTTTATTTCAGACATCAGAATGGGGCATGTACCAAAGAGAATGTTTTTGTATAAGCTGTACTGAACTAATTCTGAAAGAGTCATCTACTGTATATTCTATCATTTAAAAGACCAACCTTGACATCTCACTGTAGAACTCTTGTAACATTGAATTGTTATTTTTTTCTACATTGATGAACATACAGTAGTTGGGAGTATAAAACAGTTGCATGACCATTTCATAATGTCCTGCATAGATTTCAACAAGATTTCCTACTATTGTAAATATTAAACCTTTCCTGATCTATTTACTTTAAAATTTGAATGATGGGAGTTGGCAAAGCCACTTTTTAAAACACATCCTAAATGTCTGTGATGTGATGTTCTATATCCAGTGGCAGGAATGCTGGAGGTGTAATTTAAAATGAAAGAAGCATGAAAGCTACCATATTGAATTATTGTCGTTTTATCTCAACATGGTGCTGGTAACCTGGAGAATTTAATCCAGAAATTTGCTCTTAGATCCCAAGGAGACAGTTTACACAGCAAGACTGGGTAGTTTCTTTTTTAGGTACTCCATAAATATTGGTTGAAATTTCGCATATTTGAGTTCAGAAGGCCCTTCTGTCACGATCGCAAACCCCTCCTCTTAAGGGCGCTCCAGCCCTTCCTTGTTTTCTCCCATTACCTGCACCTGTTCCATATTTCCGTTCCCCCTTAAAAGCAAGACGCAGACTGTACTCCTGGTTCCTCATTGAATCCCGTTTCGTGAGAACCCGTGGTCCTGCTGCGTCTGGCTCCGTTATGCTTTTAACCTTCGGTTCCTGATTTTATTTCCTGGATGGATCCCCTGGCTTTGGACACTACCTTCTGTCTTGGATTCCCCGTTTGGATTTACTCATGGATTGTTCGCCCCGGATTCACTCTCCCTGGACACCTGCACCCCTTGGACACGCCCCTCTGTCTCCATACCCTCTTCTGCATGACTTTTTTCCCCAGTGTTTCTTCAGAATTCCAGATCGTGTCGTCTGCATAGGGCCCGGAAAGAACTGTCCCGTGACACTTTCCTCAGAGAGGAAAGAAATTAATGTAAACTATTTATATATTTTCATGATGCTTAGTTATCTACTGTATATCTAATTTAAAAAAAAACTGTTTAACATAAAAGGCTCTTGGAGAGCATTTCCTTCACACGTAAAAAAACACAGATATTTAATGAGACTCTTCCTGGCCTGAAAATTGCATTTTTATCAGAAAGCAAGGAGGTGCGGTTAGTCGATTTTTCATTCCATTTAGCCGTTTGCCATTTGCCCTTTTTCAAAGTATTGAAAGAATCCACCATTTGAAATAAATGTCAGTCATTCTGTTCATTGGCAGATGTGTCAAGCATGATAAGGCCCAAACTGACACAAATTATGCAGCCAACAGACATTTTAAGTCACAGAGATTAGACTTTTTTTGTCATTTAACAAAGTTTTCGATGGAAATTATCTCACCTCTTGTGTTAAACCTATTAAAGGAATGTGACATTGTACATTGATTGGAAACACAACATTCAAGTATAAATTGTGGTATTGAGTGAGGTGTTGCTCAGTTTTGTCACATGAGCTGCAAAATGAAAACAGAACACGTTTAAATCTATTTTATGCTGCGGTGGAAGAAGAAAATGTCATGTAATTTTACACACAGCAGGCTAATAGAAGAAAAAAACAGCAGAAAACTGTCTCTGCCAGTTCTTTAGGGTAATCTTTGGAGAACAACCAACATGTTCATTTCCTCTGCAATCTGATTGATTCTGGCTGCTTGTCAGCTTTTGAGCACATGCCAATAGCTCAGAATCAGCACGCTCCCTGTTCAACAGCAAAGAGCAGAAAATCCAATCAAACACCCAAGGTCTTGATTGTTTTGCCACTGACCTGAAATCAACACTTCATCAACAGCTAGAACAAGCCCTCTTTGCTCTCCTACACACTGGCATTGATACTGAAATATCTCAAGTATTATTCTGATTAAGAATGCATTCTTTCTTTGAGACAAAAAAAAATGGTAAGAATACTGTGAGGGCTACTGTGTTGATTCTTGCTCTGGTTAAACTGTGGGCAAATGGCTCTTCTAAGTTATTTGCACACAGTGAGTAGCTTGCCAGCAGAGGTCTACTATCTTGCTTGCGTCTTGCTTGCTTTATTTCCTCAAACCTCTCAATGGAGAAACATAAAATATTATACTTTGTTAGGGAATATAAAACATAAAAATCTGAAAACTCACTAATGCCTTCAGATCTATTTACAGACTATACTATTTGCACTATCTTCCAAAAGTACCACTTTTCAATGGGTGTTAAAAGGGTGATTAAATTCACAACTCAGTCATTACTTTGGAAGATTTAATTATTATATTATTATATTGCATCTCATTTTCCCATTTGTTAATTTATATTAGCATTGTTTATGTACATGTTTATCTTGAAGCTAACCCCCCTCTGTTCCCCACTGTTACTGATTCATGTTGATTCATGGGAGAAAGCAAGATGGCAGACCTCTTTGAAACTGCGAAAGTACGGCAAGCATG
The DNA here is from genome assembly GCF_059453375.1 of Lepisosteus platostomus. Classification (NCBI taxonomy): domain Eukaryota; kingdom Metazoa; phylum Chordata; class Actinopteri; order Semionotiformes; family Lepisosteidae; genus Lepisosteus; species Lepisosteus platostomus. The sequence continues at coordinate 7,606,444 of NC_142613.1, forward strand.
AGGAAAACCAGAGCCCTGAGAAGCAAAAAAAGAAGTAGAGCTCTGAAAATGTGGGATCAGAAATGGTTTGTGCTGGTCATGGTCACTCTCATATGGATTAATGGGAGACCTACCTGATATAAATAGCCACATGTCGATGAGAAACATTCAAAACAAAAATCCTTTCAATTGGTATTAGTAAGGCCTATTTAGCAGACTAGTCATAAACTAGTATTGAAGTAGTTCAGGTGGGTAGCTGCGTCAGCATGCTTAGTCTGCAAAGTAACAAGTAATAGGTTTATTCCATGCTGAAAAGAGAAGAAAGAAAACACAATGTTTCGTTTGTGAAGCCTTCTTCAGCAGTGAGAAAGACAGGGCAGACAGCAAAGATTAAATAGCACAGAAGAACAAAAACTGGGGGGGGGGAGAGGGGAGAGGCAGAGAGGCCACTCAGGAAGTGCAAAGTGGAGAGGGGTGAAGAAAGGTGTGAAGTCAAAACCGGCTTGAGAATGGAGAAGATTACATGAAAATAAGTCGGTCATTGAGAGAACCTGTGGAAATCCATGTCGTCACTGCGGAGTCGATGTAGCCTGAGGAACTGTAAAAAAGGGAGAGTTTTTGGTGTGAGTGGGGTGAAAAGAGCTTTACAGGAGATAGCTGTGTGAAACTGTTGGTTTGTAACTCTCTACCTCGGTCTATGACAAACCCACAGATTCAAATGCCCCTTTGCATTCTTTTTTCATCAAGAGAGGATACCCCACCCATGTTATTGATACGGCCCTCGCCTGGGCCCAAAACAGCCCTCTGACCATCAACTCAATCAGGAACTCCTGGTCTCACAACTGCATTCATGTGGTGCTTCCCTACCACTCTACCACACTTTTTACCCTCAGAACCATCATTAACAACTACTCAATTTTACAGGACGATCCCTCCATCAGTTCCCTTTTTTCTGACTGCCCAATCATCTCTTACTGCTGACCACCCAATCTACATAAAAGTTTTGTTCACAGCTCCCTTGACAGTACTTGGCAATCATCCCCACCAGGCACCTTCCCCTGCAACAGAACTCGCTGCATCACCTGCAAATACATATCTAACAACACTCTCATTTAGGGCACCTCAGGTCAATTCTGGATCACCCAGATGACATCCTGTACCTCCAGCATCCTTATTTACCATATCTCTTGCAACAAATGCCCAGCTATCTACAGTGCATTGGGGAAACCGGAAGGAGACTAGGAGACCGCTCCAGAGAACATGTTCGGGCTGTGAAGATTAAAGATTTCTCCAAGCCCATAGTTTCTCATTTCTCCTCAGACGGCCATGATCACACTGATCTCTCTGTCTCTGTTCTCAAAGAAGGGTTTCTCAACTCCCATAGCAGAAAAACAACAGAAACGAAACTCATCCTGAAACTAGGTTCACACCATCCCCCTTCTCTCAATGACCGACTTGTTTTCGTGTAATCTTCTCCATTCTCAAGCCGGTTTTGACTTCACACCTTTCTTCACTCCTCTCCACTTTGCACTTCCTGAGTAGCCTCTCTGCCCCTCCTGCCTCCTCCCCCCTCCCAGCTTTTGTTCTTCTGTGCTATTTAATCTTTGCTGTCTGCCCTGTTGTGTTTTCTCTCTTCGCTTTTCAGCATGAAATAAACCGATTACTAGTTCCTTTATAAAATAGTATTGCACTCTCTAAAAATCTACTCAAAGTTTTTGTAGCTTTTTTAAAAGAATACAGTATCCTCCCATAATGCTTCTGATCCATTTTTTTAACAATAACCTCTGTCTTTTCTTTTACCTGCTAGTATCTTTACAGGCAAACATGCATGTTGGCAAACATGAAGTAAAATGTGGCAAACCCAAAATACAACACCCATACACTTGGGGGTGGCATAATATTGCATTGCTGTTCTGATACCTGCAATACTGGAAAAGTTATTTGATAATAATTGGCTCAAAATTAGTCAGATTGGAATCTTTTAGGACAGCCTAATAGATGAATGCAATTTATAACTGTGTGGCACTAAGCACATGCTACTGTTTAGAGTTATTTTGTCTCTTGCAAGCAGTGCCCAAGCAAACATGTAGATATTCTGATTCTGGTCAGTATGTCTGCTCAGGGTTAGAAAGTCAAAATTTTTATTTACATAATTTATAACCTGACCTTGTCTTCTCTAGCCTGAGGTTTTAACAACCTTGGAGTCAGGCACCCTCATCCCTCCATCTGTGACCAATAAAAACTTATTTTATGCTGACAAGAATTTTCATGAACAACCTTTTCTTGGTATTCTTCCCAGGGCTGTTGGATGCTAATCTAGAAGATTATTATCTAACAAGATTACACCATCTGCTCGAGATGATTGCAGATGATTGTTACAAGACATTTAAGAATAAGTTATACACATATAAGTTGTGGTTTCGTCTTCCTGGAGGCTGTTGGTGGGCTCCTCACTCTGAATATCTATGTCCTAATTGCACAACTACTGTATGTGACTTTTTTTCTGGAAACTCTCTGGGCTGTAGCTGGTGCAATGCACCGCACGATAATTTTATCCTAAAACTGAGCCAATCGGATCAAAAGTTGTAACCAAACATTGTAGAATCTAATACATTCACAAGAGCTTTTATCAACGCTTTTGATTGTTTCCCAATCATACATTTGTGTTTGGGGGAACATATCAAAACGCGATGGCCAGAGAGGTTCAGATGTAGATCTTGGAAATGGTCAGTTGACTCCCCAGGTAGGGTTAGGATTAGCATTCACACATTACTTAGACAATTTTTTAATTCAGCACTGGATTTTGGGGCCCAGATCAAGTTTAGGATGAGTGATTTTTTGCTCTTATCTGAATTTTTTTTTTCAGTAGCTCTCTGGGCTAAAGATGGTGCTGTGCACCCCGTGGTAATTGTATCCTAAAACTGAGCCGGTCGGATCAAACGTTGTACCCAAACATTATAGAATCTAATACATTCACAAAAACATTTATCAATGCTTTTGATTATTTCCCACTCATAGTTTTTGGTTTGTGGACATTTCAAAATCCGATGGCCAGAGAGGTTCATTTGTAGACTGTGGAAAGTGTCAGTTGACTGTCCAGGTAGGGTTAGGGTTAGCATTCACACACTACTTAGACAGTTGTTAAGGTTGGCACTGGATTTTGGGTTCCAGGTCAAGTTTAGGACGAGTGATTTTTTGCTCTTATCTGAATTGTCCAGCCCCAGATCTATCCTCTCTGTTCTGCAGCTAGTCTTTCCATCTCTGCTTGATACAGTATAATTTTATATTTCCCACTTACCCTGTTAGTATCCTTCTATCCCCGGAGCCCTTGAAGGGTCTGTTATATTTTTCTAAAGGCATTTTAGAAGAACATGAACATTAATGTTATCAAGGCTGGGTAATTACTTCATATCATAATAATCTACGAATTGTGCTATCCATCTCTGCACTGCAACTACTTTTGCAATCTGAAAGCATATGAATAGATTATTATCAATAGATTATTACCAGTGATTGACAGTGGGCAGCTACTGTACATCCTCTCTTTACATGTAATCTAATCTTTATATTGGTCAACTGCATCCTATGTCAAAGATAAAAGCTCTTGTTAAAAGAACTGCAAAAGGCTGAGCCCAGGCAATCCCATTTATTCTACATATTGTAATGCTTACGGCCGACAGGCACTGTGTAAGAGCCGGCGTACCAGAGCAGGTGACGTCACCACCCTTCCCTGTGATAGCAGGACTACAGCTACTGGGCTGTAGAGAGATCTCTCTTTGGCTCACCGGGCTGGGTCGCTGCAGAGAGACATGGGAGTCCCGGGTTTGAGCCCCTGACGGTGGGGGGCCAACCTAAAGCGGCAAGGGCGCCCGCCTGAGCCCCTGTTGCATTACAATATATATCGATACTAGTTAGTGTGTTCTGTGTTTTTCTTATTTCTTTTGTAAGCAAGTATCTGTTGTGAGGATTGACTTTCCCATTCATATTAATTTCTCATCTCTTATTCATTTAATTTATTTACATGGCCCATACAGTATAACAAAAACCCTGATGATAATCTGTGATTGGTGATCATTTTAATTTTATCCACAGAATGTACTTAACCCTTTGGATATATTTTCTAATGGGTCTCTGTGACACCCTTGGCTGCTCTTATTCAATGTTGGGAAGATGACTGTTTAGGGCTAGGGACCAGTGACTGTGCCGTTGAGCCTACTTGCAGGAAAATGTCCTCTGTAGGTGGGTTTCAGCAGATTTTGCCCTTTGGGAAGTCCTACTGGAAGAGGGGATGGGTGGGAGTGATGCTCTGTTCTATCTTGTTGTTTTTTTTCTTTCACAGTAACTAGAAATTTGCTAAAAAAAACTCACAATGCTAATATAATTTAAAATATAAAAAATAGGACAAAAATGAATACAGTTTTCAAAGTTATAACATTAAAAAGAAAAACAACAAATGTCTTTGTCTAAAGTAAAAAATGAAAACATAAAACTCCCATTGTCAAGTTTTATGTGCTAAGTTTTATGTTTAGGTTTCTGCACAAGCTTGAAGTATCCAATACGTGGTGCTGACTTATGTAACAGCCTACAGCTCAGTCCTGAAATGGACCAGCTGCTGTGCAAAAGGAGACTAATTTGTTTCTCTGCAGAAAAACAGTTGGCTCTACTTGTTAGTCTTAATATTGTCAATTAGGTTTCCATTATGACCTCAAATGATTTATAAATCAGAAAAGTGTACATAATGGTTTGTAGTTCAAAAAGTTCTGAGGAGGAAATGATGTGGAATGTTGAGTTTGCCCATGTACCCAAATCACAATATTCTGTGTTGTTCCATGTTTTGCTCATGATATTCCTTTTGCAGGAAGACCATAAGAGATTAGTAAATTAATGTAATCTGTCTTCCTGTTGTTGTGTAATGTTTGGAGCTAGGGAATGATGGACTGAAGGGAATTTGCGAATACATGCTGAGAACACTGTTTTTTGTGAGTAGCGAAAAACAAAAATCAATAAATGTACAATGTTTAATTTAGTTTTCAACATCAATTATATTCATAGTGGATGCAACCTTAAAGACTTTGGTAAAAAGAAACCTCAAATACTGGAATGATACATTCTCTTTTTAACACTCTCGAATACACATACTGTACAGTATACTGTACATACTATGCATCCGCACAGAAATTAATGAATGGGAAAGGAAAAAAAGATTTTGTTTTGTTCACTCCTCTAACCAGAAGCAATATTTCTTAATAAAATAAGTAACTTTTACTAACATATTGAAAAGTTAGGTTAAATGAAGTATACTAAAGCCATTTTTAAATGTCAGAGCAGCTGATTGTGGTCTGCTTCACGCTTTGAATTCCTGCCAGAAAGGCAACTCCAGCAAATATCCTAACGATAAGAAAATTCTAGCATGCAGGTTTCCTTTTCAGAATTGTAATTCATGGTACAGTATATTTCCTGAAGTAACTTAAATACCCCATAAATTTTTTCTGGTATTCATCATAACTTCTCGTTTTTAAAACGATCAATTCAACTAACTGAATGTTTTGTGTTGTGCTTTGTAAAGGCTTTAATTAATAGGTTCCCTTGTAACACAACACAGTAGCAGTGTGCATAAAGAAGCATCTCCTCTGCTCCAGCTTTTAACAGAATAAGTTTAGTAAACCACAGTGTATCCATACTTTGTGAACAAAGAAATTTCCCTCTTAAAGTTTATAAGAAAACTTAAAGAGAACACATTTTATGAGCAGGCAAACAAACTTTAACTCAGCTGTAAATTCCTGCCTTGTACTTCATAAACATCAACACAAAATTGCTCTCTAGGTGCTTGTGTTTATAGTAAGCCCAATTATTAATTAACCTAAATTAACCTAACTGGGCAAACATCTTGCTTAATTAACAGCTTGCTTCTTACTGTATTAAAGCATGGGCAGGAGGCAACTTTTCAAGTACTTTTTAATCTCCATTTCAAGTAAAAGGCTTTTGCTCTATGCTATTAAGTATAAACTGGCAAGATACCAGTAGTAATCAAATAGTTTTCTGTAAAGACAGAATATTATTTTTCATATCAAACGAAAGCATTTTAGCAGTGCAGAGATGCTGTAATCCTGTTAAAGGAATTATATTCTGAAGACATTTGAAAGCTTAGTTAAAGACCATATAAAAAGCTACCTTTAACTTAAATATGCCATTTTCTGGTTTGACACACACAGACAAATCCATCCAATAAAAACGTTTTTATCCAATACAGGATCATGGGGGAGCCAAAGGCTATTCTGGCAAGCATAGGGCACAAGGTAAGATACACCCTTAAGGGACTACCAGACAGACAGATCATGTTTATTGGACATAAACCTCTGCCCTTAATACAAGTATTTTTTATATTTGCATTTTATTTAAATAATGTATTTCTTTTACTTACACTAAAACTAAAGCCAGGACCTGTATTTTAGAGCTGAGTGAGGGTATTCTTCTGAAAGGAAATTATTTAATTAGCAGCAACACAGGAAAGAGAGAGAGAAAGTAAAATATTCATTTGAAATATACCTTTCTAAGAATCCCCTTTTGACTTTTCCTTTGTCATCCATTTGCAGATAACATAAACTAAAATTCACTGCTTTGTAAAACTCAAATGTGTAAGTTTCATTATTTTTGTTTGTGGTTTGAGATTCTTTTAAATCAAAATATATTTATTTCTTTTCAAACCTTCTGGTTCCTTAAAATAATTTGGATGTCTCAAATGGGAATCATGATTTTACTATTGAAAGACTTAAAACCTGAATGGTGTTTTTCTGCTCATGAGGACCATCTAGTTAAATTCTGTAAAAAGTGTTAAATAATGCCCTTTTTTATGGTTTAGCATCATAATATCTGGCATAGTCTTGAAAAGGTTTTACCTTGTATTTTAAATTAGATATCTCCTGCTTCTTTATATAGCTTTTTTAACAGCAAGAAGGATATTTATCCATCCACCCATTTTCTAATCACTTTATCCAGTATAGGGTTATCAAAGAGCCAATGCCTATCCCAGCAAGCAACTATCCCAACATGGGGCACACAAAGACACAAACACCCACACACTCACACTAGGGCCAGTTTTTCCAGAAGCCAATTAACCTACCAGTATGTCTTTGGACTGAGGAAGTAAACTGGAGCACCTGGAGGAACCCATGTGAACACAGGGAGAAAATACAATGCAGATATTGTAGCACCTCATGAATTGAACCCAGGGCTCCAATGTTGCCAAGCAGCAATGCTAACCATGACTGCATGACTATTGTGCCTGACGATAATTACTTGAATACCAAAATATTTTTAATACACTAGGCAGTAAAAACTTGCACTCTCTGCAGATACGTAAGGGGAGGAGCTGTTGAAATAACCTTGTCAAAGAAACAATCAAAATAACATTTCAGATCAAATGTTTTCAAGTAATATGGTTGCTACTTATATGAAAGCCATGCAATTTAAGCCGCAGCTGCCATCAAGAATGGATTAATCACACCCCAGAACTGCTCAGCATTATTCTTCAGTTTTCAAGCTAAATACATTCTTGAGTGTCATTTTCCTTTGCCGCTGGGGCCCATTAGAGAAAAACACAGCACAGCAAATGGTAATGTTCTCTGCAATTCTGTATACATACGCTATGTGTGGGTTTATTTAAACAGAATACATATCAAAGACCGTTTTTTGTTCCATGGTTAGGGGCACAGCACTATTTCTGTGGACAACTGAGAGGCAATTGTTTTTGTAGTTGTGTCCAATTGACAGCTGGGGTGTGAAAGTTTCCTGTGTAGCGCGAGAAATATGGACACAATGAGGAAACATGAGTGTTTTCTTCTTTACAAGAAGCAGGATACGTGCTAGTGGACTTCTCATTGCGACACGATTGAAATAAAATGGATAATATCACAGAGTGACAAAAGTGGGAGTAGAGCAACAGTTTGGGGGGAGTACATGGATGTTTACTTGAGTTATGTATTTTATGGCCAGTGATTTTTTTACTCTTTTGTGTCCAGTTCCATCTTGTGTAGCAGAATGAATAGGGCAGACAGCAACATTCATTGAATAGTGAATCCAGTAGGGACAGGACCTGGAACTGGGAGATGTAAAATTGAAGAGTAGAAAAAAAGATAAATAAACTGGCAATCGGCATACAGACAAGGTCTGAGAGGAGCCTTGGGCTGGTTATGCCTGGTTCCCCCTGACATTCTTGCGCCTCATTGAAAATGTGGAGTTCTGGTAAGAAAGGGGATACTAAAAAAACCTTGCCAGTAGAGGTTTTGTGTTGATATGTTTGGTTTTGAGTGCATCTGATCTGGATACTCTTTTTTGCTGATACAGTACACTTCCCTTAGAAAACTTTGGTTTGTTCATTCAGGTTTTGAATAATATGAAAAATATCCATCCATTTCCTAACTGCTTTATCCAGTACAGGGTCGCAGGGGAGCCAGAGCCTATTCCTACAAGCAGCAGGGGAAGAGCAAGATACACCCTGGGTGTGACGCCAGTCCATCAAAATGAATAAAAATATTATTTTCAAAAAATGTGTATGTAGAATTGTATAATTTCACAAAATTAGAAGGGCACCATAGAAGGGTCTGAATACTTTTGCAAGGCACTTTATACCTTCTAGAGACAAACTGTTTTTATTATTTTGGATGATTTCAAGTTTTTATTCTTGGCCAACTACACTAGAGAATATCCAGTTAACTTTTAAATCTATTAGCAAAGCCTAAAGGAAGAGCACAGTTTTTGTACACCAAGCTAATTTCTGTTTCAAAGGCAACTTGACTATAAGGTTCTCTAGTGTTTCTGGCAAGGACAAGTTTCCAATAATAATCTCTCCTTGCAGTAATATACCGTACCTCTCCTGAGATGCACAGAATAGTTGCATCACATGTTGCCTGAGATACCTATTTAACCTCCAGACTACATTTCTTTGGGATACATTTGGCCTTCCACCTGTCTTGTAACTCTCCTTCTAAGGAACATTTACATTACAATAGGGGCTCACTTGATGTTTTTGAATGGAATGCTCTTCAGAGATTTGCACACACAATTGCAATAGGACAGTCTACCACTGACTACAGAAAGCTATTGCTTGCATTTGGAAGAATCAGATAATCTATTCCATGTCTTTAATCAGTTCCAGTATTCCAACACAAGACAAATAAGAAAAAGATCCTGTGCTTCTTTAACAGGGTAATGTTACTTTACAGAGTTTCTTCCCTGTTCCTGCAATCAGTAAAGAAGGAATCAAGACAGGGAGAGTTGCTGTTTTGGAGTTTATGAAGATCATTTGTGCTCACGATCAGTCAATGGTTCTGTGAAGTAATATACATGCAGGGCTCCAGGGATGTTTTTTGTGATCCTAGCTGCCTTAGTGAATCACATTTTGCACAGTTATTAAATGAAGAATACATAACTCAATATGCTAGTTACTTTTTCCATATCTTGTCCACTTGGGTTTTGTGAGGTTATGGAAGTGCTTTGGCAAACTTGATATCAAGCAGTAAACCTAAAACCCTTGATGCATTTCTCTTAATAAGTTTACAATTTATATTTTCATTTATGGATATGAGATATGTTACCATTCATTAAGTGAGTAATTTAGGCTGCATTGGATTCTGTTTATATGCCAAATTAATCATCACCTGTAGTGAATTAGATTATAATGGACATCAATTCCAGATGAGAACTTGTAAGAACGCAAAGACCCCCTTTAATTAGAATTAAGCATGTGTGAAAATCATAAATTGCTAAAACCTATAGTAAATGAGCCAGAAAACAGATCCTTCCATGCTCAGAACCAAAGACCTGGGGAACCCTTAGTTAAAGAACGAGTTGTAAGAATAGTAAAGTACAGGAACTCCCCTATTTTATTATGAAAAGGAAATGTTTCATTGCTCAGGCCAGCACTTGAAGGATTCAATTTACTGACCAAATTGGTTTAATCCCTCCTCTTGTCTAGTGGCCCCACAAAATCTCATCCACTGGAGTTCTTTCTGAGTGTGTGCTGTCAAAAACGTGTCTGGCAATTCCAATATGGCTTATTGGATTTTCATCTACCAACTCTCTCCCATTTGTAGTGTTTTTCTGCCGGGGACGATGCATGTTCTGTGATGTATTACCTTTCACAACTCCAGAGCGCAAAACCTGCTTTCAAAATGCAAACATTTACTGTGTTTACCCAGGAGGGCCCTACACCTCAAGAGATATAGTGTATATAAAAGGGTCTAGTATGCAGCAACATAGTTTGTAATTTTCACGTGTGAATGGTATGCACGCTCAATGCATTAAAGTTTGAAAAATGAAGAGCTCCTGCAACGCAAGGGGACAACTGAATTTGATTCTCCAATAAGCTGCTGGCACTAAATCACATTTTATTTGTGTGTGCAGATCGTTTCCATTTCATTTTTTTTAACCTAGAGGACTGTGTATCCTGACTCATACACGTAATACAGGTACTGTATATTCACAATGTGTGTACATCTAATTAAAAGATGGCAAAGGATAAACGAAAGACCAGAGACAGGGATTCACATTGTGCTTTATACTATGCACCTCATGTTTCTTCACTCAGGTTTCTGGCTCACTAAACTGTTTGGTCCCTTTAACAGATACCCAACCTCTCATTCTAAATATATACATGTAGGAAAGATGTAACAACTGCAGGTCAGGTATTCCCATTTCAAAAGATGACTTTTGTATCTCCTGTTATGTCTACTATGGGGGTTTTTACAGTGCAAACACACAGTTTGCATATGTTATACACATACTGATGTTTCACACGCTAAACACATATACTGTATACTGTCTGTATAAAAGATCTTCTGCCTTGGCCATTGTATGACATGTCAATTAATAAAGTGCCTGAAAATAAACAATAGCTGAGTGAATGGCTCATATGGTAACTATGGAAATACCAGGTTCTTCCAGAAATGGGAGGGTGCCAAGCTCCTAACAGAAACATTACAGTGAATTGCCCTCTGTAATCTCCCTCACCACTCTCTCTCTCTCTGACTGATGATTTATTTCAAAAGGAGCAGAACTCCCGGCATAAAAATGACCAATTAATGGTCAGTTTCAAGATGTATTACATTTATTCTAATGAAAGGACCTTGAAGTAAGGTCAGAACTCTGCGAAGTATCAATCAGTAAGACTACGTTACAGAGGATTTCTCATTGTCATTGAAACCAACATGAATCATAAGGCAAGTCTGCTAGGGGCAAGGTTACAGGTGAGGATTGCAGATACACAGGGAGGCCTGACATGCTGCTATAATTTATCAGACACAAAATGATGCTAACTCCTTTCATAAAACCCCGGAAAACAGACCATTAATTGCTTAATAAAGTGTTAAAGGACTATGATTTAATTCGGTAGCTGATAGATATTTGGCATGTGTCATTGCTGCCATTGTTACTGTATAAAGTCAATGCTAGAACATACTGTAGAAGGCCTCATAGTCTTGTAGAGAGGAAAACAGAAAACAGTTAACCTACCTAGCAATAAATGAAACTAAGGTAAAGAGAGTTTTTTTATTAAAAAATAATTTTGCCTCTTTATTTTTATATTTTCACGTACTTACAGCAATTCCCAATTAAACAAAAACTCATATAACAGCAATAGATCTGGGATAACTGCCATCTTATTTTTTGACAGGTAACAGAGCACACAAAGAAAATAAACAGTCCAGTTGGAAACAGGTTCAAAAACATCCAGATAACCTAAATTGGTTCACTCCTTTATTTTTAAAATCCTGAAGGGACTTTAAAAGACATGTGTGCTTTTTTATAGCAGTGTTTAACACTTTGTGTTTCAAATTTCTTTTCTGCATGTTGCTCTGTCATCATGTTACAGTATATCACACTGCCACCATTTAAATGAGAACATAAACTAATATAAAAAAAAAATTCGTAGGTAGCTTTTAAAGCACTTGCTAAGAGGTAGTCCTTTTGTAAATTGGGAAATTACTTTTTCAAGAAAAAGAACTTTGACCAATAATTTAAACATTGTCTCTGTAATTTATCTTAGAGCTGTTTGTGTTAAGCAATCACTATCTTTGCAGTCGTATTAAAACAGCATTTTACCTAGGTTTAGATATACTGTATACAAAAAAATTGATTCACATTTTCCCGTACTATGAGAAAGAGTTATTCTCCTTCTCCAGAGCGAAAATACTTTACATGGGTGCAAGTATTTAACTTTTTCTGGTGAAACACCAGTTTTGTCTAATAAACATTTTCTTAGGACCTTTAGGAAAATAGCAATTCGTTTTACTAACAGTGGCAAAACAGCTTCTAAAAAACATGCAAGTATAGAATAACAAGATGATAGATTTTTATTGAACAGGCCTCTGAGAAGCAAATGTTTTTATGAATATCTGAGTTATGCTTGCTGTTTTGTTTCCTGCAGTTGGATCTTGTGCATATTGATCCATTCTATTGCCAAGAAAAAACTACTGTAAGCTGGGAGAAAGCATGATTTTTGTGACTTTAAAAAGTTTTTTTTCAATACTGAAGAACTTGTATTCTGTAGCAGGACACTTGAATATAATTTTCACTTCTTTTGTTGAGTGCTTTCAATAAAAAAATATTTTATAATTAAATGTTTAAATGCAAAGATTATCTTCTGGGCTATAACAGATAAATGAAAATTAAGTAAGGACATAATGGACATCATAGCACAGAAATGTGCTGTACAAGTTGCAGAGTAATAATCATGGGGATACAAGTAATTAAAAAACAATAGCGATGCACAGTCATGGTACTATAGATTCTATTGTACAAACACACATTCAATTCCCAAGGCTTAATCATAATAGAGGGCACAGTATGTGTTAATTAAAAAGGAAATAAACAGAACAAATTCTTCATATAACCTTCGATGTTAAGCTTTAATGAGATTTCTGTCTTTATTTCTTAAAGTAATGAAAACTAATAATGAATAATGAAGCTCAAAAACTGTGTAGCTGAAGAGAGCTCATTATGGGCTCACCTACTGTATGGGAGGAAGTATGTTAATCATCAGCATCCAGTGAATACAGATGGCATCCCTTTCACACGATGCCATAAGTTTTTTTGTGTGCTGGGATTCTTGGCAAACAAAGGATATCAGTCTGTAGGAGAATATGTTAGCGTCCACTCTCAGATATTGACTTTATAATTTCACTTTTTCTAAATGCAGGTCTACTCCTTTTATTTATGAATAAATGAATTATGAAGCACATGCTTCTATTATTCCTTTTCCTTTAAATGTAAAATATAAGGCAGAATACTGAACACATCATGTATTTTTGTGTATTTTTCCCAAGGTCTTTTTTCCAGAAGCATAAGATATAATGATAAAATATACTGTATATATACTGATACAATACTTAGGATAAGAACAGTTTTTATGGTTGAGGTCTCCAGTGCAAATGATCAATGTTTGGAGCCACAGGAAAACTGAAGAAGAGAGAAACCATTTTCATTTTGGTTTTATAAAATATCTTACATTTTCTGTGGATTTAGCATGCGTGTTCTGAAAGGTTAAAAAGCCAGAGTCTATCCCTTAGTTGCTTTGATTATTATTGTTGTTTTGTTTTTCAAGGGTGTTATTGCTCAGCGTTTCAGCATGTACTGTATGCGGTGATTGTCTCACATATAAGGTTATTGATGAAAACATAAAAATGTATTGTTTTCATAAAGCTGACAGCAAAGAACGTCTTTTTCAATATTTGATTCCTCTGTGTATAAACAGTTCAAAAGGAACTGTTTCCATAGAGGAAAGGTAGAACTGAATTCTATTATTTTTAAAAAGCTATTCATTTTCTATAATCTAAACTACTCCTTGGTACTTAGAAGAGGTTTTAACTCACAATGCTGAATTATCTGCTGTATGCATTGTCTGTAAAGTCTACCCTCCTTTCAGAGTTAATGATTTTGACATAAGTCATTGAAATAGGTCAATGAAATACCTCATACAATATTAAAAGTTTACCTGAAATTTGGGAAATATAATATCTGTGACTAACAATGCTCTTTACTTTGACAGGATATAAGAATTCATTATATTCTAGGCTACCAGGATTGCACTACCATAATATCCAAAGAAGCAGGTGTTTAGCTAGAATGCAGTTACTGTACGTGCTTCAACAGATATTCATTAGCTTTTCTAGTAGCCATATTTGTATATGATGTTTGTTTTCACGGAATGTGTTGAATGCTAATATTTTGCTGGTAAACCAGACTAAAGTGAGGTACACTAGCATTGCTTAAAATTTTCACAACATTATAAATCTATAAGCTTCTTGTACACACTTGGCCTTGATGTGCTTTAGAGTCTTTTATCAATGTTTTATTTCAGGCTCTTGGAGTTCAGTTTTGAAAGTTGTTCATTACTAGGCTCAATGTTCTTCTGTTTCTAAAAGCTCTATGTCTGCTTTGCCCTGCTGTACCCAGACTTGTTTGAAATCATTGTGAAATGGTGCTCACCAGGAAAAGACCTCCTTTTAATAATAAAAATTATTAGAGGATTAATGTACAATATTTATTAAATTAAAATTTGAGGGTTTTCAGACACTCTTAAAAAATACAAAATACTGGGTAGAGGTTTAAGGGAGAGCTTGTTTATTCCAGATTTATAACCCTTCAAAGCATTAATTTTTCAAATGTTTTCGAAGCACTCCTGGTATCTTTTCCTTTCTCGGAAAGCTACAGGGTAGACTCTTGGAGAAAATCGTTTTGGAAAAAAAACAAGAATTACAACATTATTCCAATTCGGGTGGATTTTAATTTAAAATGATCCTTGTTTGTATTTTAGAATCAAATCTGAATTTACAAAGATGTTCATTTTTACATAAAAAATTAATCTTGCTTTCTGTTAGTTTATTGTTCTGGCTTCAAAGGCTACCAAAGCAAAATACTTTACAATGGAGCGCATAGAAACTAATACTGTTACGGGAGCCGGGTCAAACTCCCGTGAAATGCATTGTTAAAGACCCTATGCGTGACGGTATAATCCGGAAGGGACAATTGCAAGGAACATCCCGAGTTGGTAGGTAGCTGTGTACTAAATTGCGGTTTAGTTAGTACGGTTCTTTCTGGAGATCATATCAAGCTCTGAGTTCAATTGCAGAGAAAAAACATGCTGAACATAGTTGGAGTTCAGTTGAATTTGTGTTTAATCCGGTTCCCAGGGCTCGGCGTTGTTGTTGTAGTAATTAGCCCGAACTTCAGGGGACTGTGCATCAGAACATTTCAATTAATTTGATTAGTGGGTTAATATGTAGGCCAAGTTAATATACAATTATAACTTTGTCTGTTTCTTGCTTATATTTAAACTATATTTCCTGACAAGTTAATGTTAGTTTTTAACTTGAGAACTGCATTTAGGCTACAATTTACCGGATGAGGGTGTGTAGTTATTAATGAGGTACGCAATTGCTATTAGTCACGAAACAAAGAACTGCAGGTGCGCGTTTGAAACGGAATGCTACTGTTCTATTGCGGCTTTAATTTCCTTTGTTTAACAAGACACTCCGGACGAACAAGCAAACACATCGTAATTGCTAAATCTTTACAAAAGACACCAACTAATGACCAGTAAAGGTAACAGTTTTATTTTTAACAGAACTGGAAATTAAACTTACATATATAAAATTACTTGAGCAAAAAAAGAAACGTTTATTGTTCCTCTGACCTTCTAAGCATTTCTATTTTTAAGTTAATACATTTCTTTACCACAGTGTGCCTTTTTGCTTACTTTTGGGAACTTTCATTTTCTCTTGAAATAAACTTTTCTCTCTCTCCTCCTGTGTCAGTAGGAGCCTACAGTACGTTTCAAATTAAGTTCTTTTGTAGTCGGTTCCAACATCTTCCTTTCAAAGTGGGAAAGAGCTCACTGGCGTGTTGCACTGCTAAATCGTGTTGGCTGATCATCACCCTATTGTAGGCTCTCAGGTTCACGTGGGTATGTGCCCTCGCTGCTGTTGCCTCAGGTCGGACCCCCACTGTCAGGGACTCGAACCCAGGCCTCCGGCGTCACTCAACAGGCACCCAGCCAGTTGAGCTAAAGGGAAATCTCCTGTTGGCTGTGGTCCCTCCTATTCAGAGTAAAGGGCGGTGATGTCACCGCGCTAGTAAGCAGGCTCGAACGACCTGCAATGGTGGCCGTATGCGTTACACTCTCCCCCACTTAATTCGCCATCCTCAGTGAAGGGCTATCCCACTCTGACACCAATGTAGCACTCTCGGGTTCATGAGGGTATGCGCCCTTGCCACTGCTGCCTCAGGTCGGCCCCCACCGCTGGGGACTCGAACCTGGGCCTCCGGCATCACTCAAGAGGGACCCAGCCATTAGCTAAAGGGCGGTGACGTCAACGTGCTGGTAAGCCAGTTTGAACAACCTGCGGTGTCCGCTGTATGCGTTACAATATTTAACAAATCCATTCGGTTGACTCCCATATTTTAAAGAACACATTAAAGGCTCGTGCTCCATTTATATAACTATTTGCTTACATTCTGTTCTCTTCACTCCATAGGATATCTTAAAATTCACAGCTAGTAATAATGATTGACATTAAATGTAATTATTAGTAAATGACACTTTTGTTAATACACACATATTAGTAAACTTCATTATTAATAAATGTGGTATGAGTGTTAAGCAATTTGAGTTAAATATTACAATAATTTTCCAAGAGACAGATGCATAACTTCAGTACGTAGTGATGATATTATTTCCACGACATTCGGGAGCCTTCTAATGAGATCTAGCATTACACCAAGTATGGTACCAAGTTGCTTAAACCATATGAAGAGGTGGTTTAAATTAGTTTGCTACTTTAGTCACCTCTAGAGGGCAGCAGCTGTTACTTTATGATCGTTGCAATTGAGAACAGGTTTAGTACGGTGCTGCGGACTAAGCACAGCGGCAAAGTTTGCTGCAATTGGTCCTGAAGTGGAGCACAAGTTTAAACTGCAGCTGCGTACTAAGCACGGGTTGAACTCCTGTTGGCATGCTACTTTCAGTTCGTTGCAATTGACCCGAAGTGTCTGGAGAAGGAAATCAGGGGATGACAAAACAGGGGGTGGTGACTGAGGTGCTCCAGTGCATGGGGTGAACAAACGCAGGCAACCAAATCCAGGAAAGTCCAAAACAGAGAATCAGGGGGCAGTCCTAAATCCAAAAGCCGGGAGATCCATCCGAGACGAAGACAGTTCAAAAAGCAAGGAACGGGGAACCAGGATCAGGAACATGAAAGGTAAAAACATAACGGGTCTAGGCGCTCCAAACCCTGGGCTCAGAGATCGGGACGTCTTGGGATAAGGCCTACACCCCCGCCCTACTCTAGAGCCCGGTGGTAGGCGGGCCTTCAAACGTCCGCAATCCGAAATTAAACCCAGAACTACGAAGACGCCGGATTTATATAATAAAAAGGAAGGAAACACAGCTGACAGTACTAAAACTAAAGTCAATACAAAAAAGGTAGGAGTGCCCTCTGGGGGAGGGATGACGACCGTGACCAATACCATACTAAAATGTAAAATGAAAGAATGGTAAACAATGAATGAAGAAGGCTATGGAATCTCTTCAGATGTGTGAAAAACATACAAGACTACAGTAGAAATCCAATCCTTTTGTAAATTTCATATTGAAGAGTTTAATCTATATAATATACAGCAGCTGTAATTCCCAGCTGTTCTAACATTTATTCCTGTGATTAGAATAAGTTTGAATTACAGTTCAAATAAGTACACTTAAACACATTTTGTGATTTTTTTTTAGCAGAGAAAACTTGTGTTCTATGAAATACACATTATCAGGTGCAGTGTTTTGCTCTCTAGAATTTAATTATTAGTGTTATGTATAATTCTATCACACTTTATGTTCTTATTAACAATTTATGACAAACTGATGCATTTGCAAGTCTGTCAAGGACAAATGAGAATGAACGTAGTAAAGTGTAATCTCTTTAGTAATTTACAAAGAAAAATTGATTTGCCCTGGGATATGATTTGCACCATCTGCATGGTAATGGAGTTGTTTGTAAATTGTTAATCGCCAGTATATGATGCATAGATTCAAACATTTAATTTTTTCTAAATCATGGCACACACGTTTCTGTGCAACTTGCAAATTGCTCAAGTCTCAGCTCTAAGCAGGCAAAAGGTTGTTTTTTTTAAATTGCCATACAAGTTCTGTATGAGGTCCATACAGCTATTTAGGAATTCAGGACAGTGCATGAAGACATTGACCCTATTATTATTTCTTCAACACCATTTAGTCGAGAGAAGTGATCTTTTTTCCATACCTTCAAGCAATGTTCATGTCCAGTTAGTTGAGATGAGGAAAAGGTTAGATTGCACACAGACTCCTGTTTGTGGCAACTGGCTATAAAGGTCAGTTCAAGCTGGATGCCAAGATCAGAGGTCCTGTGAGAAGAGGAACTCAAAGGAGTTTCTTCTAGTGAGAAGAGCATTAAACTTCCTGAAACTGCTACAAATCCCATTGATGTTGTCTTTTTCTGTTTGAAGACTTGCACAAAGTATTTTTGTATTCCTAGAGTTAAAGCTGATGGACTGTACTGGAAAGAACAAAATAACTGCAACTGCAGGACTAGATCTCATGTCATGGATTTTTCTTCCTGTTCCAGTTTATTTCTTATTCTTCCTTACAGAGCTGCCCATGTTATACAACAGTGAAAGCCACTAAGGAAATGCACTAAAAAGTAAAATGTGTTGCAAAAATTGCATACACAGATGCTCTGTTGTCTTTTAGGAGCTGCACTCAATAGAGAACAGATTTCAATTGCTCATTCTTTCTTGTTTTTGTGATCTGATCCTAACCTGCCTACATGTCTTGGGGGCTTTATTCTTACATAGTTTGTCTCAGCTCTTGCTTATGTTGTTCAGTACAACCTGCAGTTCAGTCACATTCCACCAACACATGGTGAAAAAAAGTACTTGAAATATTCCCCTTGGAGCAGACTTCTTTTTTTAGCATCTGTACAACAGGGAAGACTGAATTTCACTGCCATTAGTCTAATACCTTTTAGTACTGTCTCCTCTGCCTGTACACTGACTACTATCTCCTACAGATTGCTTCTCATCGACAAGTGACGTTAATAGACAGTAAAATGGGAGGTAAGGTGCTCTCCTTCCTCAATCAGAACAAGACCTTATTATCTTTCTTCAGGAATAAGGCCATTTCGTTTACAGTACCTTATGATTCATATAGTATTTGGGTGGTTGGTGAGCAATCTTCCCATCAGAAGATCTGTGTAAAAATTGGATGCTTTTCCTATGTTGTTTTTTTACAGAAATCTCACTGAATCATTAAAAAAAATAGCAAAGTGATCTCTGCCCCTACCTCTGAATAGACTTGATCGTTCTTTGCAGATCTGATCATTTTAATCTTGTTTGAAAAGGCTGACAATTGTGGTTCAGTTCTGTGAGACTTCAGCATCAATGAAAACCAGAAGTCCCCGTGACTCTGCAGTACAGCTGGGAACCCCTGCTCTTGATCTTGACTTCAATAATCAAGAAAAACACATCAACAGTGACACCAGCAGTTAAAACAGAGATTACAAAGTAGAATTAATTTTAAATTTGCTGTGCTCTTAACACTGAGTACATAACAAATTATTATTTTCTCAGTAATTACTTTTCAAATTCTTTAATTTTACCATTGTGGGTAGGTCCTAGTTTGGAAATTAGAAGGTACATGAAACTCTAGTGCAAGTGTATCCAAAACCAGTCTAGATCTAGTTCCAGCTAAGATTTGAATAATTCCATCAAGCAAATTATTTCCATAATTAGTGCAAATGAATGTATGTTTAGGCCTACAGTCATTGTCTGTTAAACCTCCTCATAAATCCTTTGAGTCTGCAACCCTGTTGGTTCCAGGTGCAGGGCCCTGTTCGATTCTAATTAAACCAGGCATGCTAAGCTCAGTTTCGGTCACATGATTATAAAACATTGGACTTTTTCATCTGTGGTAATTTCAGATTGATTTAAATTGGAATTTAATATTTGTGGTACATAATCTATGTTTATATCCAAGGCAGCATTCTGTATTATTTGAAAATGAGAGTTGCGTATCTTTGGTCTAAATGTTTCATAGGCTCCAACCATTTTTTTGGAAACTAAGTTGTTTCCTTCAATTGTGAGACATATGCTGAAAAAAGCAAAAGCAAAAATAATCTCTAACCCAGTTTCTAAAACTATATTTGGTGAACACCATGAGCAAATCCCATTACTGCAAGTACTTTTCAAGTGCTCTTTTCTCTGTGCTGAAAAAAAGTACTTTCATCCTTATGAATTTCATATCCCCTTTGTTGCTATAAAACAAAAATCCCAACTTGGTGTGAAAGTCAGAGCTTAATATCAGTTGGCCTTCATGAGCTAATGTATGTCTCTTATCTCACTGAGATACACTCAAAAGTGAAGTTTTGTCGCCCTAATTACTCAGCCCATAATAAGTCTAACTCCAAATTACACACCATGGTAATCAGACATTTTAGTTTAAGTGGGATCAATTGTCTGAAGTCAATAAATCAACAAGCAAGCCATGAAAAACGGAGTTTTCCTGGGCTCATTTGAACACATTATGGCACATTTCACCTTCATCAGTGTATTTGTCTCTCAGGTGCAAAGAAGGTATGAATAGACATGATTACATGCCTACAAAAGAGGAAGTAGTGGATTGTATTGTGATTTTTCCTTCAGATTCAGAGATTGAGGTTTTGAGATTTACTCTGAAAATCCCCTACTATGGTAGATCTGAAGTTAGGTAGTTTATTTGTGACAGCCATTCCATTTTCAAATCAATCATAACCAATTCATTTCTTATTCAGGCTTGATTTATTATTCTCGTCGATCTTATGATGCATTTTTTACAATCAGTAAATTCTTCATATTCGACATTTATTGGTTTGAGGCTCATATATGACCTCTGTTTTGTGTTCCATATACAGTGTACAATAAAATAATGTGTTTGAAAGGGGGTAAAAATTACATGCAGGGAAGCTGGAGCAGTTCGTATTCAAGTATGAGGATTGAAGAACAAACTCTTGTAAAATTGTTCATGCTTGAAAGATTTTTCACCAATGTGGCAAAGGGATCATAACACCACATATCACTGACATATAATCCACCTGCAAACAGCTCAAGACATCAAGAATACCCACAACTCCAAACACATGGAGAATGAAAAAAGGAAACATCAAGAGTAAAACTAGACACATTTGCTGTGTCAATGGTGGAAAAGAACAGTAGAGCTTCAAAGTTAAAGCTGTAAATGACAACTTGCCGACACAATCAAAAGGAATACACAAGCTAATCAGAAAGATAAAGGATGAAAAACAACTAGAGAGAAACACTGAACAGACATGAGATTTAAGTTTATAACAGAGCAAAAGTATTCATGCCATCTTTTTGTATCTGGACACTTGTACTGCATTACATATTCTGTTTGTCCAGTTTGGAAGAGAAAAAGAAACCTAAAAATAGAATTTTTTGCTATTGTCTTTGGTCCTATCTCCCTAAATTTCCCAGGTGGCTAGTGACTGAGAAAAAAAAAGATCAAATATATTTACTGCACTGTAGGCTTCTCAATAAAATTGACTTTACTGTCATAGCCCAGAGCTTATCCAGTTTTAATGCCTTATTTTGCCTTTGCCCTCATAAACACTGTATTTTTTACATTAATATTGTTGATAAGCCTGTAGCTAAGCCACAGATATGGATTTGTTGTTTAGCTTCTGGGGGTATTAACAGCTGCAATTAGCTACTTTCGGCCTACATTCTGAATTTAGAAGAACAGACTGGATTGACCACAAAATGATTACCTGGGACATCAGTCAGACAAGAAAGATCTTCTTTTGGCTGAGTACAGTACATGTCTCCATTCGTGAAAATTATGCCACTGCTGAAAATGTCATGCTCATACTATCCTGGGTTCTAGAAAACATCTTAGTAAACTTTTATATCTTCTTAACAAATGTTTATACACACTATGAATTGAACTGAGATAAATATTAGTTTTAGATTGTTTGCCAAAATACTTTCAAAAAGAATTTAGATTTAAGTGTGAAAGATGGAACAACACTTACATCGTTGTTAACCTTTCAATTATTCTGTTAATCAATTCAGCTCAGTATAAAAGATAAACATAACCTCAAATACCTCTGTTTCTTGCAAATTACATTCTTCTGTCTCCCCTGGATTCCATTTCTTCATGTTATCATTTTGATCACTTGATAGTCACTCAATACAATTTTATTAATAATCTCTACTTTTTCAGTGGACTCAAATGGGATGGTATCCTTTTTCATGTTACATAGTGGTCTGTGGCTAATGATGTTATTTAACAGAAGTTTAATAACTTCTGTTAGTCAAATTCTAATGTGTATTCTCCTGAGTACAAATACTCCCTGGCTTCCCACAGCTCTCCATGCATCTTTTCCAGCTCACTACCTAAACTTCACCATTGGAGCATTCTCCTTGGTTCATTCGAAGGATGTGAGTGTGGAGGATTGTGCTGATCTTTGGCGAGTGTGATCATTTCCTCAGCCAGCTGAGTTACACCAAAGTATTATATATCCTATCCCTTTATATAAGGTACTTTTAAGTATTTGACCAAGCATCTTAATTAACATTTTAGTGATGTGCTAAACTTAAAAAAAGTTGTAATTCATACAGTATATTGCTACATGATAACATTTGAAAATGTATTTTACTCAAAACATATCATTAGCATTCCAATTTTTGCATACCAAATGAATTTTCCCAGAATTTAATCTTGTTAAGGGCTTTGTGCCACTTTAAAAACAAGAATACAAAAACATTACTTTTATTTGTTTTATCTACACAGATAACCCATCATGGTCATGTTTATCAGTCTGATCCCATCATTTGATAAATCTAAGATGCTCTGCAGTCAATCATCTATTTTTTTAAATACAGTTTATACATGTTAGACTCACAAGCCTATGACAAATCTTGAAATACCACAGTCCTACCTGATAATCGCAGTGCCATAGATGCATTCTTTTTCTGCCTTATTCCTATGACTATGGCCTTGCTCATGCAACCCCAACAATATCAGATATCCACGAAACAAGGTTTTGAAAGAAATGTTTTCAGTGCTTCTTTAATAGGCAGTGCCTATTTAACATAGTTAAATACAATCAAAATGTTTGGAACCAATTGTCCTCCATGACCTCCTCTATGTAATATTGTTCAATTGTTTAATTAAATTCTAATAAGGAATAAATAAGTGTCATTGTTTACATATCTGCATTGTTTACATTCAAACTGTTTACTTATTTACTTGTACAGTGTCTACTGTTTGTATATTGTCTTGATGCACTGTCTGCACTTTGTGTTTTTACACTTGTTTTAACAATAGAGAGACTTTCTGTAAGTAAGAATTCCATTGTACCAGTACATGTACCGGTTACACAGTTACATACAGTATGGCAATAAAGTTCAAGTTTCGTAGCAAAAGTTAACTTTCCCAGAATTCCACTGGGCTCAGCTCTAAGGAAAGTGTTTACAGAATGCCCTTTGTTGAAAGTGAAGCTGAAAACACAACAATCACTGAATGCAAAAAAAAATCTAACTTCAATCCTTCAGTTATTTTTTAATAGAACTGCAGCAATCTGAAAAACACAAAATAGCTGTAATTTGTGAGAGCGCTTCCTGTCCAATAAAAGCTTCTAACTAAATTATGCCTTTTTTCTCCTGTTTAGAGTGTGAATGTGTCAGCATTTAAAATTTCTGACATTTGACAACTAACACACATTTTTGCAGTTGCACTGCAAACTCTGTAGTTACCAGCACCTCAGCACTATGTCAATTATTGAGAAGAAGCATTCTTAATTGGGAAGGATATATCCTTTTACATTCCTTTCTATCCCATATTCTTTCAAGCTATAATTACAAGCCTCACTCACATTACTTCTTTTTTGCCTGTCTTTAAAAGGGCAACTTTAAAAACCTTTAAAAAATTAATTTATTCATTCAGTGTTCATGATCCTTCTACTTCAATCACTTACTGGCACTTGAATTCTCATCTCTTGTCTTGGCGTACCCCGAATTGTATTTCTTTCAATCCTTTCCTTTTGCCGAGACAGATTTTGTGCTGAAGAAAGGAACGCTGCTAGATTGATAAGCATGTAGATAAGACAGATCACTTGATGTATGCAAAGACATTGTTTACGATTAAGCTTTTTGACATTTAAAGGGAAAGGCAATTCCCCTGCTTTGATCTCTTGTGATTATTCATTCTCTGGCAGCTCATAAAACACCTGCGTATCCTTGTAACACAGAAAAATATTTGAATTGTACCTGGTAGATAAGTCAGGAAAACTGTTTCAAATAATTCTCAATGAACATCCGTGGAATCTCTAACCTATAAATTGAAATACTAGATGGGAACAGGGATCTCCAGCCTGCAGTATGGAAAGCCAAGTGAATTTGTGAAAGCCTTCACCTGGAGTCACCTGACAAGTAAGTGAAGGATTATTGGTCTGGTGACAATTTAGAAACAAGGAAGCAGCAGCTTTCAGGGCTGCACAATTGCTGTCAGGCTCAGATGATCTGAGAGGGAAAAAGGAACCTGGAATGATTGCGTTTTGATTGATTAGAGGCAGCTTACTGTACTTCCATGGTTCTTGAAGTTGACTACTAATTAATTACTGTAGATGGACAAGGTTAAGAGAACCTAGTTATTTCCATATGACTTAATTACTCCACAACATGTTAAAAGGCATGTTTGATTCACCAGATCACTATCTGTGGATCATTGTGTCTGTTTTTACCAAAACCCTCCTATTTTAAAAATCCTGCTACTGCCCCACCCTGGCCTGATCTTGGCACCTGTGAACGGGTGGCATTTTCAGTGAGAGCTGCATCAGTCCTCAGCTCAAATCCATAGCTGTAGTGTGTGCAAAAAGAAGCAAAAAGCATGTAGGATACATTTAGGATATACATTTTTTCCTCTGTTCCTGCGAGGTATGTAATGGGGAAATAATATACAATCGGTAATTCCAAAAGGGGAGGGGATAAGACAAATAATTGTCAATTGAAGTTATACTGTACCTGATTGAAACAATTTTAAAAAAGCATGCCTGTCCATGTGAAACCCTTATTTTTCATTATGTTATAAATTTAATTTGGTTAATTTCTTGTACTGTTGAACACATGGACTGCAATTTCTATGCAAGCACTGTCCCCTCTAAGACTTGAATTAAGAAATTTACCATTACCAAGTGGTTTTGATCCTGTGCACAGTGTTTAAATGTGCATCTGCATTTTTCCTTTTCTTGTAGGAAAAAAACTATGGTGAATCCTCTAAATTAAAAGAACGCAGAATGATCTACTTAATTTATACTGAGCTTTTCTAATATATGCTGAAGCTTTCTGAAGTACATGTGCTTGATATTTTCAAAGAGCATGAAATTTTAGACAAAGGTGCACTTGAAACCATTTATTGATCTTCGAAATCCAGACTCCCATTGTTGCAGCAAAATAATCATGAATTCAGGCTCCTTGTTTAGATTTCTGAATTTAAAACGATGTACTTTGAATTGCGGACTGTCAGTGCTACTGGTTCTGTATGTCTGATGAATTTGTTACAGAGTTGAAAAAAATGCTTTACCTGACCTCTGCGGTTGCTTCAAATCTTCGTCTCCTCTCTGTTCTTTTCCTGTAAACTGTGCCTTCCTTGCTAGTGGGAATTTGTAACTCTCTGTTCTCTTAAACAGCCTTTCTTTCACTTGATGACTGATTGCCATGGTCTTTCTTGCCTCCTCCTCACTTGCAGGGGCTGTGTGGTGTTTATCCTGTTCTTTTATTCTGAACTCTGGGCCCCCGATTTATTTACAGCCCCAAGCAACTAAGACTTCAATGCCTGTTCATGCTTGCCAAGGTGCAAGTGTTGCTTTCCCTGTACATTTACTTGATCTACTTGATATCCTGCAATATTGGATAAAAATCAGTTCATTATTATTCTGTGAAGTTTCTAAGTACAAAATGGGTGCCTTTTTCTTTGTTATCTTTCTGCTTTTTATGAAAAGGCATCTCCTTTACTGTAAAGTGGCTGTGGAATGCTGACTATGTACAGTATGCTGTGGACTGTGTGCAAGCAGATGTAAGTAACTAATGGTTTTCAACACTGTTCATGCCGATCACAAAGGAGTGATTATCCCTTAAAAAATATAATATTTTTTAAGCTAAATGATGGTGATCCAGCTTGACTGAAGTTCTCTGTTTTCCCACATTCCACATCCTCCTCAATCCATCCATCATCTAAATGCTTCATCCTATTCAGGGTCATGAGGAAGCAAGCAAAGGGGTAAAACAGGACACACCCTGGACTTGACACCAGTCCATTACAGTGCACACACAGACACACAGGGGTAATTAATAGGTAACTTAATAGTCTGTCTTTGGACTGTGGAAGGAAACTGGTGGACCCTGTTTAAACCCACACAAACACAGGGAGAACATACATGCTCCATGCACATACAGTAGCACCCCAGGTCCAGAATTGAACCCAGGGACCTAGAGCTGGAAGGCAGGAATACTAATCACTGTGCCATCCTACCCTCATCTATCTATGGCTGAAAAAGATTGTGCATAAAGAAACATAAATGCTATTCAAACAATTCTGTGTGAAATGTGATGATGTCAGAGCACAATAGTAAATTGTAGATGTTCCAATGTATCTAATTTTAACATGAGACTCTGTGTCTTTTGTTTGCAGGGGAGCATTTGTTCTACAGCACTGACTTAATCAAAACGTTTACTGCGGTTGGGCCAATCACAGCGCTACAGGAGGCAAAGCCTTTTTATAATTTATCTTTCTGCCATATTTAAGTCAAAGTGGAAAAATTAAAGTCGTAAGACAGTTCTGTCTCCTGTAGTGTTGTAATTTGGCAAAGACCTAATTAATATTCTACCCATAATGCATTGGATCTGCTTGTTTCCTATCCTTATCTGGAAGAGTGAACGTTCTAACATGTTTACCGTTGATTGCATTTTATTGGTAACCCCGTTGAAGGCTGTCTTTTTTCCTGAAACACCTTGAAAAAACATTTGAACTTCTAAAAGTTTAATCTGTCAATGAAAATGCTATGTAGGGTGAATTCTCACTAGATACTGTATATAGGCACACATGTAGATAGGTCAGTCATTCCTTTAGTCAGGAGAAACACAGATTTTTACATACTGTAGGTATAAACAAAATATTTGGGGTTCTTACGCAGGAATTGTGGATAAAGAGTGCACCTTACCATAAATCCATAAAATTTATATAAGAGAGACAGTGCCTAAGATTCTGCTAACATTTTAAATAATGAACAATATTCTTCTGGTCTGTGCTTGCACATGAAAGGCAGCTCTGCTTTCCTTGCTGAGATTTAACTGAATATCCAAGGAACTACTTTTATTAATAAATTGCAGCCTGTTTCTATATTTAGACACAAAAAGATTCAAAAACAAGCTTCAAGCGTTTTTTTAGACAGTTTTTGCATTTGTTATAATTTTATTTGTAATGGTTTCCTATACTAAACTGGAAAGCAGGTCAAATGTGTTCTTCTGAGTATTTGATCCTAACTCCTTCAAGAAACTCTTGAAAAAACTTGGCTACAGTTGCTTCCAAATGCAACTCTTGTTGCTCTAAAATGTATTTCTCTGTTGGAGAAATAGAAAACTGCTGAGTTGAGATTTATCTCCCAGTGTCACCATACAGACTGCATATACTGTTATTTTTTGTGATGGTTAATTGCTCGGACAAGTGATTTGAACAAGTTGTTTCTAAATGGACTGTCCAGTTTTAGCAATTATTAATTGACTCACTTCAGCTTTTCACAGAAGCTAATGAGAGGGAACATATCAAAATACTTAGAACCTATGAAAGTCGCTTTTGACTTGTGAGAAAAACTGAATGATTTCAGCACATAAGGAAATTAAAAACGTGGCCTTTTATCAGAAAAAAGGCCAGCTACAAACATTGCATTTTGCACATTTTAAAACCTTAGGCCTAAGGAATAATGATGGGGACAGAATAGGAATAGAAAAAACAGACTCTTGTCAGGCAGATATTCTCATTTTAGTAAGCTGCAAGAGAACATACTGTGAAGAAACTAATTGTGCTGCTTCAATGTTGATTAACAGAATGCTGAGAGTGACCTTAGTCTAGAAGAAAGAAATGCCAGTAGTCAGTACCAGTAAATTATTCCAAGAAAAAATAAAGCAGCAAATCAGGGAGCTGGTTTATTTCCCATTGGAAAGAAATATATAGGTGGTGTCCATAAATTCTGTGTTTAGTAAAACGTAATGTTGGATCCACAACTTATTGTAAAAGATTAATGAAAGTGCTTGAAGCTGCTGGCTTTTTTTAATAGAAAGGACAGTAAATTGCTCCAGTTCTGATCTCTGTATTGAACTTTCTTTTTCCTTGCCCATGGTGAAATTATACCGTTCTCTCCTTTTTAAGCATGTGACAGGTACTAAAACCTTGCTGCAATGCCCCTTCTAAGCTATTTCAAAATCAGACGTGCTTTTACTCTCTGAATTGTTGGGGTTTTTTTTAAAGTAAAAACCAAAATGCAGTGTTTCCCAGACCTGTCTCAAAAGCCCCCGTGCCATTTGAAGTAGTAGCTAGTGTCGGATATTTGGTGGTTTATCCATGTGCCACATTGTGTATTTCATATTCCATACTGTTTATCTCTGTGTACAGTACATTGTACACTCTAAAATTAATATGGTCTTATTGCAACATTCTGCACAATGACCAGTAATGTAGGTATTTAATTAAACAACAGGAGCATTGCCACCTTGTAGACTGATCTTGTCAGATCTCAGAAGCTAGGTAAGGCTGGTCCCTGTATATACTGGGTATATACTGGACAAGACGTTGGAGTTTCCAAACCAATGATGCATTATGGTGACTAGGGACATTTTGCTGTAGGAGGTGATGTCCCTTGTATAAGATGTGAAATATTATCATTAAAGATCCTGGGTAGATTCCTTCCTAAGCATGCACACTCTGGCCTATCTTAGTTCTATCACTGTAGCTTATTCTCTCTTCGCCTTATCTGCGATGTGATCTGTACCGCACTGTGGATCCTTTTCTTTATATATAATATTATATATATTATAATATCATTTGAGATAAAAAGATGTACAGAAATGCAAGGAATTATTGGTATATGATTAAATACTTGTTGGGTTAAAAATATGGACTTGAGGAAGTGAGATCGGTGAGGAAACTCAGTTCTTACAGGATCTCTTGATTATTGAAAATCCAGTTATACAGTAACTTCATTTAGGTGATGTAACCCAAATGTGAAATCAGTACTTTGCTCACATCTTCTTCAAGAGTGCTTTAATAACAAATCTTTTATTATTCATGCAGCCTGGGATATTTGACACTCTACAGGTGACCTTTTCTTTGTCCCTTTGTTATTTAGTTTTTGAGAGCACACATCATGAAGCTACACAATGAAATTAAAATGTAGAATTTAAAATGTCAGTATCCGTTTCATATATTTACAGTATATGGAATATATGGAATATGTTCAGTTAACCTTTGTATCTATCTCTTGACTTCTGTTTAATCATTTATTTAGCTTATTTTTTGTGGTTCGTAATAGATACCATCAGACAATTAAGAATAGAATTGTTAGCATTTACATTTATTACTATTATTATACCTTTTGTGTGTTTGTGATTAACATCTTATGGCAGAACAATGTTACTCATCCATACATTTTCTGCCTGCTTCATGCAATATATGAGATAGGGCATCCTCCATCCTGGAAAGCAATGGGTGCAAGGCGAAATACAGTACACTATGGACAGGACACCAGTCGATTGCAAAGGACAATATGCACACACAGACACTCACACACTCACACCCAAGATTAATTTTCCCAGAGGCCAGCTAACCTACCAGCATCTCTTTAGACTGTCAGAGGAAACTGGAGCACCAAGAAAATGTCTATGCGAACACAAGGAGTACACAGATAGCACACCAGCTTTAATTAGAACCCAGGACCCTAATGCAAGGCAGAATGCTAACCGCTGCAACATCATGCCTCTTGTTCCCTTATTTCTGAGGTAAAATGAAGCAAGGGAACACTTTTATTAAACCAGTTTTTCCAAGTGCTCATATCTGACTTGTGAAGCACTAGTTTATTCCCAGACGTTTCTATCATGTTACCTCTGTTAGTCGGTAAGAATTTGCATGGCAGTGTTAGAGTGGAGTTGTTTTCTGGGTCACTTTTCAGACACACAGCTCTTTCAGTTATTAAGCTAAGGCTAAGATCAAATATATTTAATTTTATCCTTGATTTCAAACATAGTGGGGTTTGGAAAAATGATGGGATGGAGAACAACCTTTGTTTCATTGTTTGGGGAATTATCTAGTTAATACAGTTCTAAAACATGGCAATTTAGAGTACAAATCTATAACAATTTAATCCAATCTCATTACATAAGACTTTGTAGACATTTTAAATAGACATTTAAAGTACACCTACAGCATATGGGTTCATTGGAATTCCTTACAGTTTTTTTTTCCCTAAACATACTATAGTTAAAGAATACTTGTGCTGTCTGGGGAGCTACAGTACTGCAAGGGAAATGCTGCGGGCCAGCGTGATGAACTTAAACAAGAGATTTTTTGTTTCTTTGCAGCCAGCAATAAAAATATAGAATAATCATGATAATCCGGTGTGTACCATGAGCAAATGAATATGCTGTACTTTAGCTGTACTTCTGATGCTACATACAGCAGAGAGACGAGAATAAAATAATGATAACAGCATGACAATTTACCAAGGTCAAGGACAAAAAATAATAAACAGTGGTAAGTCCCAGAGATTTTTCGAAAACCTCATAATTAGCCCCGTTAAGGTTCCTGCATTAAACCAAGACAAGAGGAGATTTAATTTTCTGTTAGCAGGGCTGTAATGAAACTTTAATGCAACTGTCAAATGGAGCACGTGTTCACCAGTTACTCCTTAATTAACAGCTCCATAGGCTGAGAGCGAATGTTTATTTATTCCATAGTGTGCCTGCCCCAGGGTTCACGAAGGAGAAGGTGTAATCTCGGCTGGAGACATGATCTAGCCTTAACTAGGTGATTTATCTAATGCCATTTGGAGACCATAATGAGGGTCACTCTGTCCCCTGGTGTTCTTATTTCCTAGCTTGGCTGCATCCAGATCATTCCCATTATATCCTTTTTTTTCTCTGATAGGTATGGCTACACCCCATTAGCTCCAAATAGAATCGAAAAAATAATTCAACCCATTGTGGAGTAAAGTGCATAAGGACACCCCCTCTCCTCCTCTTCCAAAAAAAATTACTTAATAATTTAGTGTAAAGAGGCCTTAGCCTGCATACTCCATTACTCTACAATTGCAGAATTCAAACAGTAGCTGTTGTAATGGCTCTAGATTCATTATTACTTACTTTCCAGTGTTTTCTTTACAGATTAGAGGGGACAGTGATTCTATCATTGCAAGTCTTTGCTTTTTTCTATTGTGAGCTTCTTGTCTATTTCCCTGAGGCATTGAAGAGGAACGAAGAGGAAAGGTTATCTTGCCACCTTATCAAGCAGCAAGATTATCTATTCCCCAGTCTTGCATATGTTTACAAACATTAATTTAGTGCACTGTGGCAAAATAATGTCACATAAGGTGGAAATAATCCCTTGTATTTGATGCAAGAGTGGATTTTTAAGCAGGTCACAATAGGCTTGACACAATTAGATTGTGTACTTGCAATTCTGTATCCTTGTCAGAAGCCCAGACAGATATAAGATGGATGGTTTTGAAAGTCAGGTTTCTTTTGCTAAATCTAAAGCAATCCAACTTTCTAAATAATAAAATGATTCATGCTTTAATTGTTATTTGAAATGTAGCTGCAGTACAGTCAAGCAATACAGCAATTGTTCACCATGCAATATTACTGTATTATAGTCATAATGAAAGGTATCCTACTGTACATCAGGAGAAAGAAAAAAAGATTAGACTGCTTAGTATTCCATCATTAGTGAAAACTGGACTATTTTAATAAATGCGTTTTCAGCATGCGTAGGCTGCAAAGGAACAACTGATAGGTTTATTCCATGCTGAAAAGAGAAGAAAGAAAACACAAAGTTTCTGCTGTGGAGCCTTCTTCAGGTGTGATCCCAAAGAAGGCTCCACAGCCAAAACGTTGTGTTTTCTTTCTTCTCTTTTGAGCATGGAATAAACCTATTACTTGTTCCTATTTTAATTAATGTACATAAATAAAGTGTTTATGACTGTGAATTAATTCCTTGACTTCCATAACCTAGAAGCTCAGCAAGTACAATGTTATGTATTAGTTCAGGTGGGTTTTCCTAACTAATACATCAGAGATAATCTCAACAACAGACTTATTTTAGTCTAAATTCTCTCTATTCACTGTAGGTTTCCTTTCACACCTCTCTTCATCTATCCTGACTTCACACTTCCTGATTGGCCACTCTTTCTGTCCCCTGCTCCCGCCTCTTGCTCCTCCTCTCCCCAGCTTTTGTTCTCTCACTACATTACCTTTGCTTTCCGCCCTGTCTTTCTCACACCTGAAGAAGGCAACATGGCCGAAACGTTGTTTTCTTTCTTCTCTTTTCAGCATGGAAAAAATCTATTACTTGTTCCAATGTAATGTATGCAAGGATGTCGATCATCATTGTTCCCAACTGAGCACCATGTTTGCTAAATGATGTTGATCATATTCCATTTAATAAAAAAAAACACATTGAATATTCAATATAGTACAGGTGAATAAATTAATGAAATTCAACAGGTACAGAATATAGATATATTGAAATATACTGTAACTTTAAATATTATTCTGAGCATGTCATGCACTACTGGATGATTCAAATTAATCAAAATGACATCTCTCTTAAAGAGTCACTTGTAACTCAAGCTGGATCACCTCTGTGGCACACTTTGATGCTCATTTGTATTTATAAGTGTTAAATAAATTCACAATAATTAATCATCTAAAATTAATCTTCATGTGAAAAGAAATATAAATTGTACATTCAGGTTTTACTGTGTTATTAAGTCTCTTAGAAAAATGTTTATAACTCCTGTTACTGTTTACGTTTCAATGCTTTATAGATCACCAAACCTCTGAAAGAGCAACATAAGAGTTTCTAAGCAAAATAAATGAATGCCTTCTTTCGTTCTGCGTTCTTCCAAATGTACATTAGAGAATACATTAGCAAATGTATTCTTATGCTAATACTAATAGTATTCTAATACTAATTCATCTTTGAGTATTAGTCTAGTTAAACAAGTGTTCTAAAAATCTCCATCAGACTTCATTCTCTGATCATAAAATAATTTAAATTTGTCTGTCCGGTTTTGTGGTCTCCTAACGTAATTTTTACATGTTTGTTTTTAAAGTGCCTCCCCTTACATGACAGCATTGATCTACTTATTTGAGCACTGTTCTACACTATATCTCTTCTTGATCTCCTGCATGGTGTGTTATAGGGTGTAACAGAGTGTCATCAATTTGGTTCATTCTTCTGAGATAAGGTGGTTAGCCAGCAAAAATAAATAAATTTAGATAGGAAATGCAATGGAATTAAGTCGAAAGAATGCACAATGAATTATGCAGTAGCAGGAATGTACTGTATGTAATTATCTTTATTATAAAACATATATCATAATGGAATTTCTTTCAACCTTTGCAGGAGTTTGTGTATTGGTCAGGATGCTAATTGGCCAGGATTGCTGGCCCTTGCATATGAAGTACTTTTTGGAATCTGGTCAGCATAAACCCAGTTCAGTCAGCATTATATTTTTAAAAATATGCTGCATTTCTCATTATAAGGGAGAGGAATGTTCTAAGAATCCCTGGTATCTCTTCCCATTACCTGATGCAATCTCCATTTTTATTGCTCTCCCTCAATTCCAATATATTAGTCTGATATGCTCAGTCCCTCACAATATTTGGTCAGATGCAGAAGGTATAATAGGGACAGTAAATTGAAGCTTCCTTCTTTGGTTTTCTAGTTACAAGAACCTACAGCAAAAACATTAATATGTTTCAGGACACCCACAAATCTCCACTGACTGTTGCTTGCCAGTGAGAGAATTAGCTGGCTGTTCATCTGCTGTCATTTTTGACAGATTTATCTCAAAGAGATACAATAAATTGACTAACACTTCAGATTTCATTATCTGCTTCACTTTCCCCCACATGGCCCCAAATTGATTACTATTTCACTGTACATAGTGAGGAACCTTGGGATTTGT
The DNA here is from genome assembly GCF_059453375.1 of Lepisosteus platostomus. Taxonomy (NCBI): domain Eukaryota; kingdom Metazoa; phylum Chordata; class Actinopteri; order Semionotiformes; family Lepisosteidae; genus Lepisosteus; species Lepisosteus platostomus. The sequence goes on from NC_142613.1 coordinate 7,640,730, forward strand.
CTTCAGTTTATCCAGTAGGGAATCCCCACTGAGATATATTTTCTAAAAGAAAACAAATTACTCCATATTGAAATGTTTAGACTTAAAAACATTCTCCTGAAGATGTTATTTTCCAAATGTAATTGTCTCTAACTTTAAAATATTGACTTAAATGCACTAAAGAATCCCATGTTTAATGCAGTAGTATTTTTTATTTCTGTTCTGTATTAGATATATTCTGTTTTCTAGACAAGGATTATGAAATTGTGCAACCATATCTCACTTTCACAGACATTTTTCATTTTGACACTCAGATGAATGTCTCCCAGATTGTGAATATGTAATTATGAATGTAAATTATTTAAAACTCATTCTTAACTTCACAGAATGCATTTGTAGACAGGAGAAAGGTACCAATTTTTGGTGACTAGTCCTCACTCTGTATGTGCCACTGTATTTAAAAGCAGAAATTGAAAGTGAGAAATGGGAAATCTGAATGTTTATATTCTACTTTTAATTTAACATTAATTCAGTAGTTGGCTCAAACCTTATTAAGGCACATAAGAGGTGTGATTCAAACAATTTTAATCAACTGGCTGAGGAGATCAACAATTTGTCTTCAGGGATAGGGTTGTCAATCCTCTTCTCCACCTTTAATGAATTTACAATGAGCTGCACCAAGGGAGAAGATGAGGAGGACATGTGAGACAGTGAGGAAGAAGTGTGATACTGTATTAACACCTGTATATTAGGTAGAAGTTGGAGAGAGTAGGGTCTGACCTCCCAAACCTTGTTTAAAACTGTATTTCTGAGTTTTACATTCAATATCCTGGCATGTTTAGAAAAAAATCAGGAAAATATGAAAGTAGAGTAAAAAAAAAGAATTATTTCTGGATTTATCATCATAATTCTCATTGTCATCTGACAGCTCAGCCAAGTACATACCTTAATATTGAGATTATAATGTACAGTAGATGTGCCTTTTATAGAAAATAAATATTTTTTTCATTTGGATACCGCCTTTCTAATGGAGAAATGTAGAAATGAAATCCATGTTTCCCCTAGGGATGTGCTCAAAAACCTTCCTTCCTGAGTTCTGGAATATTGTTAGACACAAGAATATTTTAGAATCAACTTTGGTGAGCATCTTTACTTGTTGAAAAAGATTAGTCTGCTAAAAAATAATAAAAAACTCTTTGTCATCTGTTGAGAATTCTTTACTAATTTATTACATTAAGTTTCAAAAGTAACCGTTTGCTTCATTTTCACATGAAACGTTTCAGCTGTAGTTCTTCAAATCTGTTTCCTGTATTTGAATCCTTTAGCTTTTTTTAATTGCATTTTCAGTCACTATAATTCAATAAATACCTGGCTTCATCTGAAATGTAAGGGTTCACCTAAAGCATAAATTTCAGCCCAACAAATGAAGATAAAGTGAGAGAAAGCCTGGCTAGTTTCTTAATAAATAGCCTGACTGTTCAGGGACATGTTTTCACTGCACACACAACTGGAGTATTTCTGAATAAACAAAGAGCCCTCTTTTCACATTCCTACACCCTTACCTTGTATCTCTCTCTGAAATAAAATAAAATAAAATGTTGTTGTTTTTTCTGAAAAAGGTAAGCAATTAACTAGTAGACATTCTACCAATACAAAGGACGCATCAGATTGATGGGACATCCAGTTCAAACTACATTTAAAGAGGTTTGTTTGAAAACCGAAATACCTCTGGCGTATTGAAGTACAGTGTAAACAGTGGGATCTCGGCAGATGAAACTTAGCTCTTGTCTAAACTAAACTAAAACCCGAAAACTCCAGTCAATATTTTTCCACATATGGGACCTACCGTATCTATCAAAAATGTGACAGCTTTGGAAAATGAACCACTGGGGATCCCATTAGCTGAGAGACTCTCAACAATGAAATCAGCTAGGATCTGTAGAAAGCTGTGGTTTCATTAAGATGAAATAGTAACCATGTGACCACCTCTATCATAAAAATGAATGTCAAGATAAAAAATCAAAATAGTCATACAAGCATGTTGTTCCATACCTTTTCTTTTTATTTAGTTATTCTGTTGTTGTGATTACTGTGTATAAATATGTCTAGCATTGACATATTGCTGCCCTTCTGTCCTAGTCTTATCTAATTCAAATCACTAAAAATCTAGAATCTGATAAAACTATAAAACTAAAATCATGCTATTCAATCAAAAACTCTAACTGCTCCCTTTGTAACAATTACAAACTTTTTGCTTTGAATAAAATCGATGCAGGTCCCAGGATACAAACATATGGGCATCTGTTTAGATAGAGCTTTAACTCATATCAATAATTTACAAGCTAAAGTCAAGTCTATATTAGGTTTCCTTTATCACAGCAAATCATGTTATACATGTTCCTATGTGAATACAGAAGTTCATATTTTCATACTCCACATCCCTGACTATGTTGTTGCTGTTAACAGGATGGTCTCTAAAGCTGTTCTTGGAAAATGTGATGTCTTAAGTTGCTCTGCCATAATATTTATCACTGAAGGCTCCTATCGCATTCATCATAGTGATCTTTGTTCTCTGCTTGGCCCTCTCTGCATATTATCAATCAATCTTTTATTTGTTATACTGTAACACCTTTCACAACAGCACTTTACAGACTTATACAGCAGTTGACATTATTGCACAACAACAGTTGTGAACTTGAAGAAGAGGTTAGATTATGGATGGATGGATCAAAAATTGTTTTAAAAAAATTATGTTTTTATAAAACACAATTTTATTTTATACAGTGCGTTTAAAAATAGTAACTCAAAGCACTTTACAGAAGGTGTAAAAAAATCCAGGGATACTGCTGTCCTGAGTTTTTCAGGGTTATCTAACTGAAGCAGCTGATGTTTCCCAGGGCTACCAACTTGGGACCAGGTTTTGATGTCACAGGCCATCAAGGCTTACAGTATAAGCTTAGTGTCAGCACCAGGATCCAATATAAATGGAAATAGAACAAGATGAGAAAGCAGGCAGGGCAGAAGACCATGATTTGAGGTAAACAACACACTATGAACATCAGTAGTCCTTTTAAACTATATGCCAGAAAAACTAGAAATAAAGAAGCCTTGAATTATTGGCTGAGACTGTAGGGATATCTCTTAAATGTTTTAAGGGGTCATTCTATGTTTTAGGTGTACCACAGCTAAAGGCACTACCACCAGCTGTTACACTAATTTGGGGATTTGATGTTAGACAAATGCATCACTGGTTTAAATTAAACTAAAGCTAAAGACCTTCAATTGGAAAAACGCCTCACTTTATAATTAATTCTCTGTGCCATTTTACAACATCAGATGTAGTACTTTTATCAAATTGAGCCTCCCAGGAGCAACTCCCAACTTTGAGATTTTCAATTTGTTGCTGTCAGTAAGTGGAACAATCTGCAGAGTAAACTGAAAAGACCTACAGTACCTTTAGATACGCTGAGAGCATTTTTGTCATGTCTAAGTCTTTTCCGCCTGATATATGCACTTGTTAACACTGCCAGTTCCAGTTATGTTATTTCCTATACATTGTATTGACTGTTCTTTTCTTTCACTCCTTTGTCTTTGTTCTCTGCGACAATGGTGTAGGATTTTTGGCCAGTTCATTATTGTACATAAGAATTTGTTCTAAAGTCTAGTTAAATATAGGATTCTTATAAATATAAATACAAAGAGCCTGTGAAATCAGTCCCCTTTTGCTACCCCTCTATAAAATCAGCCCATATAGGTGGTGAGTCTAAAACTCTCCATATAAAAGTGTCATAGCATACATTTGTCATAGTTTATTGTGCAGTCAGAAGCCTCTACTTCTCCACTTTAAGATTTTTTTTGTTGCTTCATTGTTTTGCCTCTAGGCAGGATTATAAATTCTGCCATGCACTTTATACAATCTCCAAACGTGCTCTGGGCTGATGGATGATTTATCATTTTGAATATACTGAAGGAGCAGTGTCATGACACGTTCAAGTTTCATATCAAAACTTCAGAGTGGTAGGTGCAATAAAGAACAACACAAAGTCCTGTCGACACAAACGGCCTAATTTTATGTGACATTTTTCAACAACCAAGGGATTTGGAAGTCCTCTACAATGATGCCCCAGCTGTACCTAGCGTAACCAGGTAACAGCTGTGTGAAACCGAAACACTTTTTTTCAGGGACTGGGGAGGGTATAGGGATGCACAGATAAGATAAAAAAATAAGAAGAAGGTTTTTCTAACCAAACAAATGTCAGTGGGAATTTTCAAAGCAGTTAAGGAGCCTATTGTGAAGCATGAGAAAAAACAACTATTCTACTGTATGAGTAACAATAAAACTTGTTTGTGCATTTTACAAAACATGAATTCTTGTCACAAGAAGCAATGTTTTTGCTTACCACCTTCTGATGAGTTATAGAGAGAGTTATTACGTAATAAGTTTTACATTTTTACTGTGTGCAAAATACCATAATAAATCACTTACAGTAAATTGATTGTCTTAAGCTTATTTAGGCACCTTATAACTGGTTCCTGATGGACCAGAGTTTGGGAAATTCTCCATTTAAAATAAATGTACAGTATATTTATTTTGTGTGTGTATGTGTTAATTTGAATTCTAAAATTAAATATTCCTCAAATTACTTAATTTAGTCAGTGGGAGGTACTGTATGTGTCTTGTTAGCCTTTGGAAAAAAAACGTGTGTGTTATTGAGGGGGTGGTTATCAAACACTTAAAAAATATTTAATTTGCAAGCTTTACTGCTTTGTGGCTGTTGTGGTAGTTTGAAAAGGTGAAAAACATACTGCATTTCAAATTTCTAAGCACTCTTATGTTTTAGATACTTAAACAGGTTAAAATAAGCAAATTAACACAAATCCTTTAGATTAAAATACTGGTGTTTTAATGGAGTATTTGTCCTCCGTTAAATATGAACATCAAATAGTGCCAAGCCTGTTTATAGTTCAGCAGGTTCACTTTTTTTGAGTCTTTGTTTCTTGTTCTGGCCTGCTGTGAACCACTGTGCTAACTGTATGTCTTATTTGTACAACTAAGGTCCATGCATTGGTATGCCAGATCCGTTTCCTTTAGTGCACATGTTTCTTTTAGCCTCAATACCTTCAACCTTCAACAAAAAAATAATCATAGAACACTTTACTTTGAGTGGAGATCAATATTGTGTCTTGTTTTACGTAAAAATAGGGCTTATAAATAGACATATGCATCATTTCAGCAAATTTTCTTATTATTAAGCTATTGAAAAGGACATGACGTCAGTCAATGAATGTTAACCTTTTAACATTCGTCATTCAGAAATATTGGTCTTTCTTTCATGTGTGCTTTGCATGGACATTTCAAAGAGCACCCAAAAGATTCTTGGTAAAGGGTTTTGGTGCACATTCTCACATGGGTCTAATTAGTGGTTTGCTTGGTATACAGTATAATGGGCATCCATAGTTGTGGGAGGAGAGAAAGTATTTATTTTTTCCTTTCTTTCTTTAGTTGACAAACTTGAAAAAAACATGTAATTACTGTACTTTGAGTGTCATATTGGAGTTTTTGGGTGCACAAATCCCTGGGAGCCTGATAGGGTAGAATTTGGCACAGTGACAAAATCACACTGCCAGGTATTAAGATTCATTGAATGATGGGTCATGTAGGTGCAGATGTTTTACACCAAATAAAGAAAGTAGTTTCTCCAGCCTTTGTTGGATCTGGCCATTACTTTATGATGTTTACTATTTTTCTTGTGCAAACAGTACTTATCCATAACTGCAATTTCTTATGGACTGCAATGTCTTATCAAAAGTATTACATGTTTTTTATGTAAATCATTACTTTGGACCCACCCTTCTGTAGAACTCAGGATGATAAAGCAAAGCCACTGGCTATCCCCCAGATGTCACAACAAAGAAAACTAATTGCTTTCTGCAATTATATCTTTGGATATGGAGTTGTTTTGACCTTCGGTTGTACCATATATATGATAAATATACATGATTCATTAACACATCATACATTTTTTGCCTTGGTAGGGAATTTGTGAGATATCATACATTTTCCGGCAGACCCTATTTCAGCCATCTTTAATAAAATGGAAATAGTCTGTTAAAAAAGGAAACAAAAATAAACAGCTTCCTCAAGGACATCAATTTGAGATTAAGTAAAAAGATTATAGTAGCTTGTGGGAAAAAAGGGAAAAAATGTCAGTGATGACTATTTTGCCTCCTTGGCTGGAAGTAGAGTATATTTATTTTGATAAACAGTTCCAAGTACCACCTTTACAGCCAAGTATTGTTTTCATGCTTCAGAATATCTATGCAACAGAACAGAAGTAGAATGCTGCTTCATAATGCAAAGGACTCAGATATATTATGGTGTTTTAAATGCATCACATTCAAGAAATAAAAAGATTTTATGCATTTGAACTAAAGACTCACACTTTTTTACATTTCACTGTTTCTGAATTTAGAAGTCATCAACTATGCTCCACCAGTATAATCCACCAGTTATAAATACATTTTAATTTTCCTATGTACTGTACCCCATTGTAACTCAGTCAGGAACACCATAATTCACACCCGAAGAAGGCTCCACAGCCGAAACGTTGTGTTTTCCCTCTTCTCTTTTCAGCATGGAATCAACCTATTGTTCCTTTGCAGCCTACTCATGCTGACACAGCTACCCACCCGAACTACTTCACAATAATTCTTTTACCATTTGTGGCATGATACTTTATTTTTGTCATCTTAATTAGATATAAAGTTTTTGTTTCCAACTTTCTACTTTTCTGTTTAATCAACTTGCATTCATTATAGATCAATTGCTTTACTGTACTGTACAGGTACATGCTACGGGCTGATTTTGTATCTCACGTTACTATCCCTTAACAAATATTAAAACTCCTAAGGTTAGTGCAGCCCAAGGTCTGCAAAGCCATCAGTATGAAACAATTTTTTTTTTTCATTTTGTGAGTGGCTGACAACCCCTGTCCCTCTCGTCCTTCATGTAGTCTTATTTCATTGAGTATAAGTATGTTTTTTTGTGCCAAAATAGAATAGATAGTGCTCTACAGTACAGTAGTGTTTAATAGAAATACAGAAGCAAAAGCAATCATGGAGCAGAATGCTCCAAACCAAATTGAAGATCACAGTTTATAGTCACCAAGCATTGTTTCGGGAATCCTTGATAATTACTTAATTAGTTAAACATGCCAGCCTGAACAGAACATAAGGATGTTTTCTGGGAAGTGCTAAAAGATCTTTTAGTATCACTGAATAATAAAATGTGTGTGTCTTCCGATGAATTTAAACAATGTTCTCTGCAGGCAGAAGTCAATCTTTTCTGATTCTCTCTGGAATACAAAAAAACAAGCTATATTTTTAGCTGTGTTAACAGGTTTTTAAAGTTGTTTTTAATGTATTTTATTATTTCTACTAATATTAATAACCTTTATGGATCTTTTTAATTAAAATTCCACACATTTGTTTTTAATGACCTTCTCAGAATTTCAACAGCACATTGGGTTAGCATTCTCAAGTGAACCAACTGCTTATTTGCTGAAGTGCTAAAGTTTCCATAGCTACAGTCTTACTGTATACAGTTACTCCTTCTCGAACATTCTGGCAATCAGCTTACAGTCTCTTTCTGTTGGGCTATATTCCACCATAGTTCAATTTATTTCTTTATCCGTTTGTTTATTTAGCAGTCTAGCTTTTCAGTTTCTAGTTCACAGAAGCTCTATTTCCTGCACCTTTCTTTCACAAATTAAATGTAGATTGTGTTGCCATGACCCTGACCAGGAAAATGTAGTATTTTGATACTAGAAGGGTGTATTTCTTCTGCAAATAAATGTATGTTGCTTACAGTCACAGTTTTTGTGAAAAAATGATAAAAAAGATGTTTTATTTTAATATATAAACCTACATTTTACCATTCCTCCTCTAAGTAAAAAATAAGAGCTGGGAAAAAATAACAATAAACACTGTGTAACTTGTCACTTAACAAGTCAAATTTCTAACACACTTTCTGGCTTTTGGTCTGGAGAAACATTTAACGGTAAGTTAAACATGACATGACTTTTATTAGTTTTGTTTGTTTATGCATTGCAAAACTTAAAATGAATGTGCAAATATTAAGAGCCATCCTGTGATTATTATTTTTACTCGTTATCTCAAGATTACAGGATAATTATTTTGGGAAAACAAAGTTATCTCAAGTTGTTATCAGGATTATGAGAAAGTGGAAGCTGTCTACTTTAACAAGCTCATTTCCATTCTGTTAGCATGCTGACATATTATAATTAGTCTTTGATTTTATAATACTATACTATTTATATTATATTATCAATACTATACTGTATATTTCACAAGATACAGTATTTATCTGTTCCATATCAAAATAGTAAGAATATGGTTTGTGAGCAGTGCTACTGAAAGTTATGTTTAAAAACTAATGTATTGCTGTTACAAGTGAATTGTGTAAGGGATTTTTTTTTATTAAATATGTTGGGGGAAATAATAAAAAACAAATAATTGGTTACAGTGATCTACAGATTTACAGTGATGTAGTGTGAGTATAGTTACTACAGTAAATGGCAGTTATAAGTAATACCTCTTAAATGCAATTTCTCCAGCTTCTTATTAATTAAAAAAGAATCTATTTCTCAAGTACTACCCCTAATAAATGTTATAAATTGCTTTTTAAATATAATGTTTGTGAATAGTAGTGACTCTGTTAAAAGTCATAAAAGAAGAAACAATAAAAAAGAGATCACATTATGAAGGCTTGGGTACAGGAAAGGGAACCTTTTGAGGAGTAGAAATAACGAGACAACAGCTGAAGGTGAAAAAGCAGTCAGAAAGAAAAAAATATTCAGGACTGGGACAAGTCTCTCTGACCAAAACATAGACAACAGATTTTCTCAGTTTTAGTTCACCTTATATACTGACATGCAAATATCTAGTATGCAATCTTTGAACAGAGAAGATGCCTTAAATGGCATAAAATGTATTCTTGATTTTAAAGTTCTCTTTTGTTGCTAGACTACACCCCTAGGCTGACCCTGAGATGATACCTTTACTTTGTTATTTCCTTTTGTGGTGAATAAACTGCCAAGCTACAAAGTATTTCTTACTTCAATAGCTTACAAACATGATTTAAAAGGAGACAATGTCTATCACATACATTACTATATTATATATTATATATTCTGAATTCTGTACACATATACTGTACAGTACAGTACATATGAAAAACAAAAAGAAAAATACGAACACTTCCTATGATAACTTTTGCTAATGCACATACAGTGTAAGTTTATAAATGCAATCTGTCAATATTTTGATATTGCATAGATACATTTTAAAACGTGTGAAACTGAGTATATCCTTCTCATGTTTATTGATTCTATGTCACTGAATATGAAAACAGCTAAATTTGTTTTCCTAATATCCTGAGATAAATTATCTTGTGATATCAAGATAGCACAGTTCCCCTTTCCTGAATTCCTGAGATAAATTATCTTGTGATCTCAAGATAACGATGCCGCTTTCCTGAATTCTTAAGATAAATTGTCTTACGAACTAAAGATAATGATTTTGTTTTCCCCTCAAATCCTGAGACAATTATCTTGTGATCTTTAGATAACAAGTGCAAAATAATTATAAGAAGGCCTCAACAAACCACCTTACAAATTGGATATTTAAGCACAGAACTTTCAGTAATTGCTTTGTGTATTGACAATGAAAAAAAGCATCTTTAAAATATTTAATATTTAAACTTTAAACAATAATGCACTAGAAAACTATTCTTTCTTCTGGGAGTGATGGATGACTACCTTTTGCTATGGACAACTGTAGATGGTATGTGTTATTCTTCATGTATTCTGGTCAAAAGACTTCAATAAAGACTTGATTGAAGTTAGCACAATAGAGTGTACAATTTCAGTCATGAAGGGCTCATTTCCATAATACCTGCACCATAAGAATCAGTCTGCACTCTGGGAAAGCACCTATACTGGCTGAGCTACTTGTCTGTCCCCCAGTTTTCATGAAGGTTTTATTTGCATTCTACAGTCTAGAAACACAGAACCGTGATTGAAAACCATGGTCCTCTAATTAAAACTGTTGCATAACAGTTTTGGAGGAATCATATACAAGAACATCACTCTTCTGCACCAATATCACTCTGCAACTCACAACTGGCAACCTACTGAAGGTCAGCAGGTGTGATCCTGGTCAGTACCTGGATGGGAGACCTCCTGGGAAAAACTAAGGTTTCTACTGGAAGAGGTGTTAGTGGGGCCAGCAGGGGGCACTCACCCTGCGGTCTGTGTGGGTCCTAATGCACCAGTATATTGACGGGGACACTACACTGTAAACAGGTGCCGTCCTTTGGATGAGACGTAAAACCGAGGTCCTGACTCTCTCATGTCATTAAAATGCCAGGGCGTGTCTTGAAAAGAGGGGTGTAACCCCGGTGTCCTGGACAAAATTCCCATTGGCCTTTACCAATCATGGCCTCTTAATAATCCCCATCTATGAATTGGCTTCATCACTCTGGTTTCCTCCCCACTGATAGCTGATGTGTGGTGAGCTTTCTGGTGCACTATGACTGCCGTCGCATCATCCAGGTGGATGCTGCACATTGGTGGTGGTGGAGGGGAGTCCCCATTACCTGTAAAGCGCTTTGAGTGGAGTGTCCAGAAAAGCGCTATATAAGTGAAAGGATATTATTATTTATAATAATATATTTCTGCATATATATATATTATTTCTAATTTTTACTAGATATTACATTAGACATTAAAGTTGTGATGTTGTGATTAAAGCATGCTCATAGTCGGACTTTTTTCATTTTTTGAAAGTGTAGTGGCACTAAGTGGTGATTGGATACAAAGAAAATGATGAAGAGACAGACCCTTCGTGTTAATTTTAGGCTAGTGTACAGTACATGCCATCCACTTTCTCTCTCTTTTTAGGTTATTCTACTTTAAATACAAAACTGCTGTTTTTTAACTATTTTTTTTCAAGAGCTATGGAGTATGTGATTTGTTAAAAAAAAACATCAAATGTGCTGTCTACTTTGTTGTAAATACAGACATGGTTGCCATGACATTTCTTGGCCATTTTCAAATAACATAAAATTCCAGGCTTTACAGAATTTAAGTACTGCGAGTTTACTGTAATAGGAATATAAAATCACCAAGGCTACAATTTGCCATTGTGTTTATTGTTTCCCTATTTTCAATCTCTTACCCTTGCAGAACGGTTACAAAAGGAGATATACAGTACCTCAACGGAAATAATTCAATGTGGAATTATCCTCTCTGTAACTCTTAATCAGGTTTCATGAGACTCAACAACACCCAAGAATTACATGCATTTGTTGATTTTTTACTGAGTGTAGGGAAATTTGGCTAAACCTGTTTGACTGAGGGCCAATCCCCTGGATGTACTGTAGGATGAGGAGGCTGGAACCCCCGTGCAGAGTGACACGTTTACCAACGGATAGATACAAATGTGGGGAGGGGCAGCTTGAGGAAAAATGAGAAAAGAGGATTTGGTGATATATATACAAGACGTATACAAGGAGATATTATGTTGAGAATTATTATTTAGAACATGCAAACCACAAGTCAGTTAAAAACTTACTCTTTGTGTAGTACTGTGACCTTCTTAACACCATTCGTAATCCTCTGAAGCCTACGGAACACAAGCCTACAGAATAGGCTGTTCCTTTCAGCAATACTTCAGTGTGCATCAATAAACCTGACCCACTGATGATATTTAGTGAATCTGAATGTGATGAACTGCCTTCCGCACAGTCACATTTGCAGGGCCTGTAACTGATATTTATTGCACACATTAGCTAGTCAGATGTAAATGGCATCAGCTTTGCTTTACTTGCCTTGATTGATGTTGGGTGTGATGGGAAGTGCTAGATTCTGCGTACTCCTTCTAAAATCTGGAATTATGTGTTAAATAAGTACACTGTGTCTAACTGTCATTTTGCTGTGTGTTGCATATATCATCATTATGCTCATGTGTCCTGTAACTTAATTAGCCCTGTGCACTGTAAATTCACTTTATAAGAAACATATGGTGCATTTATCTCTCTTTTGGATGGTGAATCAGAAGTTTGGTTCTTTGTATTGGTATTTAGTTGGCATGATAGTACACAATAAAAGATGTCAAGACAGCTTGGCTAATATGGACGTGTCTGCAATGTAGTGGTTCCTTTTAACTTGAGCAAAAATATATAAAATATATAAGCGTTCTAAAACAAATCACGTGAGGCTTTTGTTAGTTAAATGTGGATCTGAGCAAATAGGGAACAATATGCAGGCTTCCACATAAAATATTATACAGTATATTACCTCTCGTATACTGTACATAACTTGATAATCTTGGTTAGGGTTGTGGCAAAGCCAGGGCCTGTCCTAGAGGAATAGAATGTAAGGGGGAACTAAGCATACATACAGTACTGTAACTGCTTTCTTTCTGGACAGGGTGCCAGTACTTTACAGAATCCTTTATTTAGACTGGACTGCCCACACTGAGAGAAAAAAGCGAAGTCTGTATCTGCAGTAATAAATAAAATTAGAAGATTATTAAGTGCAGATTGACAGTAAAATGAATTACACAGTAGATATTTAGAGTAGATATTTATTTTTCCTATCTTATGAAACAAATTAAGCACTCATTACTGCAAACCTATTGGCTTTTGATTTACAAGTTCTGGAACATTAGTTTTACGTTAATTGCATATGTGTTCAAGCTGTATTTATGATACTCAGCACAAAACATTGCTTATATCTGTGGTAGGTAGGCTTCAAAAAGTCATACCTCACCTGCTTTGCTTAATCATACCAATTAAATGGGTAATTAAACTCTTAAATTGGTAAACACACTGAGCAAACTACTTCAATGCTGAATAGCTCCTCTGTTGAGAACGAAATAAATCTACTGTACTTCAGTTCGGATGTTTATCAAATATGTATTTATAAAATAAAATGAATCCAAAATACTGTATGCATCTGACTCTGTGTTTTGCTGTTAGGGTACAACACAATAAAATAGAAATACCAGCTTCTATACATTTTCCCCACTAGACATTTTCTTGTCTAAAATGATAATGGTCTGAGTTAAAACCACCAAAAATGCAAACAGCAGACATGGTTGAGCAAAATCCATGTGTATTAAAAGACTTTGCAATATTGGACAGTGAACATAAAAGCTGGAACAGTGAGATTTTCTCTGAGAAGGATTTAATCAGTTCAATAGTAACTTGCAGCTCTCGTGGGATAAGAGCTTTACAATCTGTATGTAAACCACGGACTTCTGTAAGTTATCCAGTTATTTTTGCTAATGCAAGGGCACCCTGCTTATTCCAAAATTACTTTTCTATCTGGGGCAGAAGAGTATGTGTATAATGAAAACATATGAATAGTGTTACAGTTTGCAATAAATAATCTGAGATGTAATATGTAGGAATTGTGATGTAATTCTTTCTCATCAGAATGGTTGTTACTACAAAATAGTCAGACAAGAAGTAAAGACAAAGTACCTGTACTTTGCAATCCACTAGTTTTAAGCACTGTTAATCACTGCACAGGTGATTTACGATATTTAAATTACCTGCCATTCCAGTCTTTGAGCAGTGATTATTGTGGTGCTGCAGGTGGAACACCAGTGTCTTTGGAAAACAATAAAGTCGAAGCTTGTAACTTTAGGTTTCTTTACCTTCATTTTATTTGATTTTTTGACCTGTGCTCATCAATACTGATGTGTCTCACTCAAGTGGTGATGTGATTTTATCTGCTTTCTTGCTTTCTTTTTTTTAGAAATGTCAGCAGAAATTACATAAAATTGCAGCAAAGCCAGAACTGCTTAGATTCACAGGCAAGTAGCTGGAAATGACAATGGAATAGCACTTCCAAAAGCAAATGATCTGTGACATCTTTTACCAAGATGGTCAATGTCAAGGCCCATCAGAGATGGGAGCAATAGATGCAGCTCAGCCCTTTGTTTGTGAAAAGCATTCAGACACTTTCTCATGTAAATGCATTTATTTGAGATCAGCAAACTTTCTATGTTTCTTTCTAGGAGTGAATTAACAAAGACAAGAGGAGCCCACCCGTGCTTACTGACAAGGATTAAATCAGTTAGAGTAATCAAGACAAAAGCAAATAAAAATACAGATTTGGAAACAGCCATGACTTTCATAAGGAAGAGAAGATAAATAAGGATAAAATTTCAATTCTAAATCCATGCATTTATAAAGATAAATAAAAACACTACAAGCAAGTTAGTGTGATGTTTTAAAACTCAATATAACCTTGCCTGTAACTAAGGTAACAAGATGTGATGCAGGCCAGTGTTATTTTATACAGTACTTGATCAAGTGAAAAAAGTACTGGAATAATCACCTAGCCACATCGTAATAAACCTTGGAAAAATCTGGCATGCCATTTTTTACAGCAATCTACAAAAATCCCTAATATTTAATAACAATATATTGTGTGGAGAACCATAAAAACAAGAACAAGTAAAATAAACATCCTTGAAATATACAATTAACATGTATAATGTTACACTAAAGGTTACTCCACTAAAGGTTCAATTTTACTTGTTAATTGTTCTGTCACTGGAATGGCCAAGGCACTTTTTAATCTGATTTAAGATCCTCAAGTTATCAAGGTGAAGATGCAAGAATGTGTACACAGATATGACTAAAATCTGAAGAGGCCCTCAGATTGTATTTCTTATGTTTTGCACAATACTTAAACACGGTGATCAGATCACCATTGGTTCATTCTGCACGATCCACATGGAGTACAGTACATTACTATGCTGCCGCAACCAGTTTTCTTTGGAGGTCACTTTCTATAGTAGTGATCAAAACTGACCTTGTTTAAATTTTGAAAGCAGATAAGAGACAATGCAACTGGTACCACTACTGACTGGTACTGCAGGCACCTCAAGAAATAGATCCACCTTTGAAAACCTGGCCTGATAATGATAAATGGTCTCAGTCCCCATAATATTTCTCAGTAGCCCGAGCCAGCTGTGCTACCTGTGGTAATGGCCTCCAAAGGACATTGAAGCACTGTGATTTTTCTTTTTAAGTATGTGAAAAGCTGTCACGTTAGCACCAGTGTAACAATTTAAACCCTCCCTGGAGGCAATAGTAATTAAAGGAATTTATCACAATTGCCAATCAAGCTATTCAGAGGGGAATTGTGTTTCTTGTCAGACATACTTCTCAAAGCACACGTATTGTTGGGAAATGAATTCTGAAGAAGCAGATTTTTCTTGCTTAGCCACCATCAAACTAGAGAAGGATTACAGGACTGTCAAAGAAAATTAACCAGCACTTTGTTCTTCAAAAAACAGAAGGAACTTAAGGTTTTAAATCAATGTCCTATACTGTACATAAATAAACATTAACATTAATGCAATTAACATATTAAGATTAATGTTGAGGCTTAACATTAAATACATTGCAATGTTGGAGCCAAATAACACTAGAATCACTGTAATGGAGTATGAATATAACTTGAAAAATTACATCAGATCAAAAAACCCAATAAAATGAATGAACATTAATCATATTTAACATAATTTAGGTATACATTAAAAAATACAAAGTAACTACTGAAAAGAAGAATAACAGATACATAATTCAACATTGCTCAAGGATAATTATGTTGGGTTAATATTGTGTATACTGTAGTTCAAAGAAACAGATTGACCCAATTACCTTTTTTGGACCTCCTCTTGACTGGGAAGGGAAGGAGTTCTTTAAGAGGTTTAGGGTCATTTTTTTGTAGTTTTCCCACATGGCTAAAGTTTGAGTTTCACTGTTGTAAAGAACCCCAGTGGATTGATTTGTCAATGACATTGACGATTTTGAATACATACAGTAAATCAGGTTCCAAGTTGTCTTCTCTGCTCAAGATTGCTCAAGATTTGTAGCCTGTAAATGTACCTTTATGCCTGATAATGTATCTGGTGTCTTTTTTCTAGATACATTTCAAAGCAGTAATGCAATGACCAAAATTGTTTACTGTTACGACCCCGGGTGTTTAGGGGTAAAGGGGTGTAACATTTAGGATGGGTTTGGTTGCAGGTGGATTTCTGGTGAGGGATTTAGAAATAATGACAACAGACATGTTTTCTGAATTAATAAAGGGGTCTGGGAGTGCTGAACAAGTGTAACTGGCATATTGAAAAACTAATCAGATAGAAAACTTTTTTTCTGCTTTTGCCTCTATGACACACAAACCATGTTGTTTTGATCTCTCGTCAAATCCTAGCTGGAACTTGCTTGATGAGAACCAAATGTCATTCTGTTGGTAGTTTGGTATGCTGTCATAAATCATGTACCAAAGAGATCACAATGGAAGAACACAAATGCACTGTACCCTGGCATCTACAAAATTAAGGGATAGTACGTCTAATCTGGGTATAGTAGATATAATTGGATAATGTACTGTATATTTAGCACCTTGGCTAGAGAATTACTTTTTAAATAATTGAATATGGGGCACAGATTATTCTCTCTCTCAAAACAAATCTACAAACAAAAGGAAGTCATTCAACCATTATGGCTAAATTGTCTATTAATAACTTAATTATGGGAGAATTCCAACAAGCTGTTTTTGAATGGGTTCCACAATAAGCTTTTACAATGTAGCCAGAAGGCTGTTCCAGACTTCTGCAAACCACTATGGGTGTCTTGTTTTCTGTTCTGATTGATCTTAAACTTTATTTCCACTTTTATCATCACGTCCTTATGTTAATGTTGATCTTAAACATCTCCCGTCTTGATTTGGTCAATACCTTACTTTCACATTCCTTTCATTCTACATATATCTTCCATATGCTTTAACGCACCCTATTTCCAGCGAGATTTTATGTGTATTATTTTAAATTAAATCAACAACCTGTATGTCAGACCACATTCATACACACCTGCTGAAAGATAGCCTATTTGCTTTGTCCATCCTTCACTAACCATATCCATATCTATGAAAACTGTGACCAAGAGCCTCAAGTACTTAAATGGTATTTGCCTTTTCTCCCACAAAATTCTGTCAAGGTAGTCGATGATTTTCTGACTGTGAGTCTTAGGCATACTGTAGCTTTAAATAATGACATCCTGCTGGAGACCATGAACACTTTTCTAGGGATCATTAATACATTGTTTTGGCTCGTTTGTGGCTCACAGGTGTCAATTTGTTGATTAAGGGCAGTTTTAAATCTGATTTTCTCCCAGTTATTCAGTATAATTCACAAGATTCTGAGCTGGGACCTTCAAATCTTTATTACTCATAATTTACTCACCACTGGGTCAAATTTACTAGCAGATCTATTCAGATAACACTGCTGCAGTTCTGCCCTTTTAGGGTGCCTGTTTGAAATTTAGATATGGATGAAAAAGAACCTTCTTAACCTAAAATGTGTCAAGACGGAGGCTGTGGCTCATATGCTTCCAACATCAGTTTCACAAAGTTGGTGACATTCTTACTCAGGTTTCACAAAGTGGATGATAGAGCAACACCACAAAACTTATCAAGAGTTCCTAAATACAGCTGAAATACTGTCATAAAAAAGGCAACACATTGAAATGAAAATTTAAGGTTTGTCACTGCAGTCACCTGAGTCTATTATATTATCTCTCACTGTTGTGAAAAAAGCTTTGCATCCAGCTTTTGGAGCAGGTACATGTTTATAAAAAAACATCCAAAGCCATTCAGGGGCAACACTTCTTGAATACTATCCACAATACAAGGTAAATAGCTTTTTACAGTATTAACCATATTACTACTGACTTTACAGAAAGGGGAAACATTTTATGAACCTTCAATATGGGTAAACTGAATTACAATTTAATTTGTTTTCTTCTGTCCCATGATTTGCAGATAAATTACTTTCTCATTTTGGCAAATTAGTTATACCTGCAGTTTAACAGTGTAAAATTGAAGCATTACGTTATTACTGCTGCACAAATCCTATACTCCTAAAGTTTCAGTTCTACTGGTAAAGCTAAAGTAACTGTTGAGACTGCTTTGTGACCTGCTTTCTCCTGACCTGAATTTTCTTCAGATAAATTCTGTTTTTAAGGAGCTGTAATGGAAAGACAGATTTAACTTAATTAGCCCGGGGAAAATAACAGATAATGGTTCACATGAACATTATGGTATGTTGCCTACATAACACCTTCATAAAAGTTTTAGTGTGAGACAATGACAAGTCTACAAGTTCAAGTATAAAATAACTTTAAAGAATGCTGCATTGTTTTTTTCATACTTTTTCAAAGCTTTATTAAATTGTCTACATTTAATTCTCTTAAACAATCTTGTGTCTCAATATTTACAATATAATAAATCAATTGCTATACTTACAGTATGTTATTCTATAACCAGTACGGCACTTTGCGCAGTATTTTTAGTTTAAGTTATCAGACTTCAGATTTAATCCATTGTTCCAACATACATCTTCCAATCCACACAACCCAGAATAATATCACACCTACTGTTCCAAAAGACTGTCTCCCAAGCTGGGAGGTGGCATCATTGTAAAAACAGATTAATTGTATATAGTCAACTCTGTTATTACACTAATTAGTATTACTGCAATATGCAGTGCCCTGTGCATGCTAGCTGTGGTATTTCTTTACTGTATATATACAGTAGCAAGTGTTAGTGCTTAAGAGGAAACCTCACTTCCAAAGTACTAAGGTTTTAATGAGATTTTGGAATGTAATGTTTCTTATGAAAGATGTGAACCAATTAAGTAGTCTGGTTTTATACAGTAGGACACAATTTAGGTTAGTTTGTTGAACTCTGGATGTTGTGACAAGTTGTTGATGTCATCTCTCATCTTTTTTTTCCTTTAGCATGTGTAATTCACCCTACACTCATATACAAATAAAAATGTAAACTTTAATAGAAATGTATGTTATCAATTCCAAGTTGCTGAGAGTTACCCTTTTTCCATTCACTCCACAAAAAATAATAATTTAAACTTGATATGCTAATTCAAAATATTACCATGTTTAATGTGCATTGGTTGGAAGCAGAAGGCATGCAATCTTAATTAGAAAATTTATCTCAGTCACTGGCTACCTATGATTCTGAGATCAATGAAATATGACACATGGCATATCACCTTTGAAACTACTTTGGGCATAAAACTAATTTGTAATTTGTAAATACATCTGAGAACTCTTTTAAATTTAATCTTAAATCTCACATTTACTTAATGAATGTCCTCTTAGCAACTTGGGGTCTGGGCTGAGTCACTGAGCTTTAAAATAAGTTAAAAACAAGTATCCTTCTGATGGTCAAATATTGTGGGATATTATCCAAAAAGCCAACCAGCCTCAGAAAAAGAAACTTATTTTAAAACATAGGAACTATTATACTTTTTACAAGGCAATAACAAGTGAATGCTTAACTCTTCATAGTTTAAAAGAAATGAATACAGCCTATATACAATATCTCAGAGGCTACTTAAAATCCACCTTAATAAAGATCTTTATCATTTATCAAGGACCTGTGACCTTAATCGTATTTGTGGATACTTTTCATTTGTTTTTATAAAGAAATCAAAAATGAACCCAACCTGGAATAGTCTTGTGTTACAATCGTGTCCAACATTTATATATGCAAATTAAATGTATTCTGTTTACCAGGAGTAGTGTAGGTTTAAATTTAATACTTTGTTGTTTTTGTCAAATACCTGAATGAACGAGGTTCTGTATAATTTAACATCCAACATTCTTACGACAGCCTTTAGCAGATAAAGTTTCAGATTACTATCTAATGGCATCTTTTCATGTGTTACTCATTAAAGACATTCTGAAATCTCAATACTGCATGTTTAAATTGGGTTGGATAGGCAAAGGCAACACACAACAGACAATTAAAGAGTTTAACTATTATATTAATCATTTTTGATTGTATTTATAATTAGATAAATAGTTATAAGCTATACTGATTACCAGCTTCTTATAAGACTGCTACATACTGTATACTATATGTTCGGAGGAAAAAATGCAACAGTCATTATTAGTGTCCAACGATGATAACAGTATCAAGATGATAAGCTTCTCAGGACAAATGCAAATATGTTTTGTCCAATTCTGAGATTAACCAATTTTCTCTGCAAAAACACAAGAAAGCTTGTACATCTGTTGTGTTAAAAGCATTTTTAGAAAATGCTTTACATGGATCATTGGTCATATGTTATTCTCTAATTTTTGTCTGGAATATTTCTTTCTCACTGAGCTCCACTCCTCTCTTCTTGTTTAAATCCAATATTCCCTTGAAAGTCTTTTCAAAGTCAGTGTCATCAATACCTGTGCTCTTTCAACACACTGCTGTACAGTACCCGAGGTGGGCTGCTCTCTTGGGAGTACAGTACTATGAAATCAGGACTTAACCTTTCCTGGCGGAACAGTACAGAATATACAGATTGAAAAAATGCAGACTGTCAAGAAAGGACGTCTTCTTCCACCTCTTTTTTTATGCTCTTGAATGCTATACTGAAGCTATTAAAGAGAACTATGTAAAAGAATGTACAGTATGTATACTCCCAATTTAAAGGAATAACAGCTCACCTGAAGAATACATTTTTTGAGAATACTACTGTACCTCCTACACTTCCTTGTAGGTATCGAAAAAACAACCAATTCATTTTTGTGAGTCTTTACAAAAAGAAAAAAACAATATTGTTTGCTTCACACAAAAAATACTTGTGCAAATGAAGCTATATTTCAGCTTATTCTTTGCATCTACTGTACATTACCTGACACCCCTGACACAGATCACAGGTGAAGTAAAAATCCTACGGTAGGTGCAGAACAGTTCAGTTGGCCGAGGCCCTGTTCTGCAAGACTGCTCTAAAATACATGTCTTTGCAACAGGAAGGCAGTGGTTGCATTGCTAAGTACTCCAAACATTATTAAAGTGCAGTGTGAATAACAAAAACAGTATTGTTCTGTTCATGTGATAATTAATAAGGTAGATCATTTACGTACCTGGGGGGGGGTATTCGGGGATGCACTTGCCCCACATAGCCACTAGATGGTGAAGGGAGTCAGATTTTCAGCTGCCACTCTGAGCTGACAAATAAGTACTTGCTTCAGGAATGTGGGAATACCTGCATTCTCACAAAAGATGAGAAAGGAAAGAATCCTTTCAGTGAAGTGAATGAAGTCTCAACACTCAACAGCAACTGCTTTTGTGTATTTAATGAACTAAGAGGTATTAAATATCCAATTTAGTTTTAGTAAACAACAACAAAATACAGATTAATTTATGCCTTAAGTAGATGAAATGGACTGCACATCATGCTAGGGCACTTATGATACATTAATGTTCAAACAAATGATCAAGTTAATGGGGGTTAAATACTAGGGGGGGTCCACGTTTTCAATGAACAAGTTCAATATCTCATGTCTCCTAAACGTCCTGCAGAAAAGCTTACACCCCACAGTGCATAGACATTACAGCAGCATTTGTTTCTGAGATATCATATTTCACACAGCTGAATTGCTTTAAATAGCTTAACAAGTGTGCATTTTCATGGCTCAAGATGTTCCACAAGCTGGGTCTCAGAGTTGCTCTGTTGGGTTCACCCTATGTGGAGTGAATAGGGTGGACAGCTCATCACATGTACTGTACAGTACTAGGCAGAAAAAGACTACTTGTATTGTGAAAGACTGAAAGTTGTAATGCATCAATACAAAGGGATAGATTTGTATTCAATAAAGTATAATGTGCTTGGCAAGAACATTGTTTCACTACTGAAAGTTTCAGTATAGGGCCGTCTATACTCACTAGCCTACACCTTCACATCTCAAACACCAAACTGATCCACTTGTGTAGCGCAATGTGATTAGCGCATGCTATTGTTTCGAAGCAGATTGAACCATGACTTGTCACTGAGCACAACTTTGCCAATATTTGTATTTGGCCAGTTACTGTTGGGATGCCTTACCCATCCATGATGTATGGCACTATGTTGATTATTCAGCACCACGTTCACACATGGGCTATAATGCCTTCATCCTGGAGGCAACAGGGACATCCAGGTGTCAGTAAGGTACAGGTAGCTTGGGATAAAGGACAATATCGATCCTGTCTCAATTAGATATACTGATTTTGGTATATCATTCTGATTTAGCCATGATTAGTGCATTTTCCCCGTACACAGGTCAGTAAAATATGAACAATCACAATCACATCCATATTTGCATGGCTGCAGACTTCAGCAGTCTACAATATACTGTATGGTATGCTCCAAATATGCAGGTGACTAAAATCCATTATTCAGGTTTGGTTTATTGATTATTTAGAAATTGTAAATTGGATATTTTTACAAAAAATTAGTGAATATATATTTCTGGGGAAATATTGGACACAAAATGACTGGTATCATGCACTATTAATGCATCTCAATGAATAAACTCATAGAATATAAACACCAGACCCTCTACTAAGTAAGACTAACCTGCTATGTAGGGCTTGATGAAAACACAGAGCTTAGAAAGGGGAAGTGATTCCCTAACCTAATCTACCTTGGGAAATCTCTATTAACCATTTAAACAGCACTAAACTGAATTGGAAGTATATAGCTAAGCATTGTCTTGAAATGGGAAAATGTACCTTCATTCCCTCCAAGCTTTATTATTATTATCATGCTTTGTCACTGTTAACCACCTGCTTACTCTGGTTATAAGCATTGTATTTATAAAATGATATAATCTAAATTCTTACTCATGCATTGACTAACAGTGAAACAACAGCACACACACACAGGTTGTAAACCCTGTCTTAGCCACAGGGAAATGACACAAATGCCCAGGAAAAGCAGAACTAGCAAACTCCTAAAAGCTCCCAGATAGGCTGTAATTGACACTGTACTCTGTCCGTTATTGTCTGGTTGGTTGAGCTGTTATGTACAACACGCTGTCGTCAATACTAAGCTTTAGTTACGTATACAAAATACATTGAAAAACAAATATTGACCTGTACATCTGTCCATGTTATACCCTTGCATTCTACTTCTTTTCAACTCATTCTACATTCTACATGGTCATTCTACAACTTTTCAACAGCCATCATGAGTTTGATTTTTCTACTTTTTTTTTCTTTTCACTGCTTGCTGAAAGCACAGAATTCAAGAAAGCATCAAAATTAGTAACTTCAGCATAAGAATTTGTAACTTTACACATACAGTATAATCACCTACATTTCAACAATAGTATGAAATACTATGTCAGTTTTCTGTTCTATTGCCATGGAAGCTGTAAATCAAAAATATGGTGTACTTTTTAATTTATTTTACCTCTTGCATTATATAACTTAATATTTGTGTGGTTGGCTTGATTTAGTAATTTTATATCTGTATAATAGACAGAAAATTAAAAATAGCATGCTACAAATACAAGGCATTATTTTTTAATGTCAGCCTTAATTATGCCATAAAGACTGATTTCAGTGATTACAGATTTTATCTTTCTTAATTGCGCTCAGCTTCTGTTCAGGCTTTCTGCCTTGTGCTGAAATTTAATGGAATGTAATTGCTCTAATTGCTTCACAGTCACTACAGTATGTACTGTAGCATTTGGGGACTATAACTTTTGTATTTGGATGTAATGATCATTTTTTGTCGCCTTAAAAACTTCAAGCTTCTATAAGCTTGTCATTGTACTAAATGGATTTCTGAGGTGAGTGTTTGTGAATCTTCAAACTGTGATAAAAGGTGTACAGGGCAAGGTTGAAGATGGTATTTATGAAGTGCCCAATTAGGTGAGAAACTCTATCGTTCAAAACTTCGTCACTCACTAAATTTCATAGTCCTTAAGGTTAGGCAGAGGCACAGTATCAGAAACTATACTTCTCATAAGGCTGTAGTTATGTAAAGTTAGTTTAATGAGGTTAGCCATGAGTGTGAAAGACAAACACATGTTCTCTGTTAAGACTGTATCTTAGGGTTTAAAACAATAGTACACAAAGCTTCTATTCTTGCTTTGTTTAGAATATACTCTTGTGTCAGTGAAAGAAATTGTATAACAAAATGGTAGTATTCTGTAAGGACTTGGAGTACAATACTGTACAGGAAAGGAATGAGTGTTTTTTTTTGTATAAATATTGTAACGTCACAAACTATGTAATTTAAAAAAATGTGGTATCTGCATTGAAAACTCTTTGTATTTTCCATCATCTCTTCACACATGAGTGACCAGGTTGGTCATCCTGCTGAAAAGATTAACTCCATACTTCATATTTTTAAAAACATAAATAAAAAGACTTTAAAAGTAATAAACCACCACCTTCCCTTGCTGAAACCCAGGTCTCTTTATATAGAATCCAGGTCCTATTAACACATTCTCGCTTAAAGGGACATTTCTCATGTTTTACCAATCCAGATGAAAAACGAATTACATTTTAAGCTGCTAGGTAGATTTTACCCAAATGAAAATATAATTCCTCAGTGGAAAAATAGCCCATTTAAATGTGAAGGACATAATGTAGAACAATATTTGATTGTCTACCTCGCAGTAGCTTTTGCCCTTTTTGCTCAGCAGCCATCTTGTTTGTGCTGATGTGGCAATATCAACTATCTTCACATTGATAAATTACTGGCAGCTATTTTTTATATACTCTATCTCTGTCCCTGGAGATTTTCATCTAGAAACCAACAAGGGGCTGAACAGTCACCAAAATAAACAAACTTCAAGGATGGAAGTATAGTATATGGGGAGGGTAAGTATCAAGTCATTCTGCTTGTGTACTGTATCACATACACCAACATAAATTGAGGAGGAAAAATAATATCAACAGCTCTTTAAACTCACAATGATGAAACGGATAGGCTACCCTGCACCAAGAACAAAACTGAAAGAGTTGAGTTTAGACTCTGGTGAATTGGTTGACAAATAAAAATTAATTAAGAGATTGTTTCACAGTAATTATTTTTAATTTGTTTTGATGCTCCTATTCTAAATTATTTTGAATATGCTAGTTTTCATTCGCTTTTATTGGGAGTAAAAAATTGTCAGAAGAGATGGTATGTTTTACCCTGGTGTGCCTGAGAAGAATTCCGTTAACCAAGAATATTTTAGATATTACCTACTAGGATTTTACTGTATTAGGTATGTATTTTTTAACTAACTAGCACTGTATAAATCATTGTCACTGTACAAGAACCTGTAAATTTTTCATTACCAACATTTATTCCCAAATGTATCCCAAATGATTTATATATGGTTTTACAGGCATTTGTTAAATGTTTTGCCCTATTTATAATTATTTCACTGTATTTGAAATTATATTATGGTGATTAAAGACAAAGCAAGTTTGATACAATTTCAGATTGCAAGTTACAGGCCACATTTTTTATAACACTTTTTCTTGCCAGAAGCTTGTTCCTTCCACTCAAGGAAACCTGCCTTTAAGGAAGGGGGTGTGTGATGGAGTATGTGATTATTTGGTGGAT
This sequence comes from Lepisosteus platostomus, assembly GCF_059453375.1. NCBI lineage: Eukaryota > Metazoa > Chordata > Actinopteri > Semionotiformes > Lepisosteidae > Lepisosteus > Lepisosteus platostomus. Next base: position 7,666,227 of record NC_142613.1, read on the forward strand.
CAAACTTTAGACTTAAATCCAGGATGTACTTAAAATTATGTAACATTCTAGAAGAGTTACCTGTATGTATTCACAGAAGTCTTTACCTGTAGAAATGTCTTTTCCTGTTTTGACGATGCTTAAAACAAAATCTCCATAAAACAGAAAGCTTCAAACCTCTGATCAGTGCATGTGAGCCCATCCAGATTTAATCCTCTGTGTGAAAATACCAAGAACTGTGGGAGATTGACAAAATTCCTTAAGGGAATCTAGGAAGACCCAGAAGCCTTGAGGGTTTATGACTGATATGAAATTGTACAGTTAAAAAGTTCAGCACTCAGGAAATGACAACAAAATAGATGGCAGATGGAAGACAAGGACTTTATTTGTACAGACCTGCCATATGACCTGTGTAGGAAGAGTGCTATTGCACTCTCAGGATTTACCACCTTTTTTTAAAGACACTGAGAAGTGATTAGCACCTTGTCTTACTCACTGACAGATCTACCCAAGGAGCAAATGTGTACATTCTAAAAACCTGTCTAGCCAGATGAGACTGGTTAGACACAGAATGCAACCTACTACCACTGAAGGATTCTAATTGGACTCTTTGAATAGGCTTTTTGGGTTAGCAGCAATGTTTCATTCTCTTGCTTCTCCCTCTGTCTTTTTTTCAGACTTTTTTTCTGCTTGTTACATTCCAAGTTCTGGCTATTGCTCAGTTAATGTCAAGAGGAATTCACTGTATATGTTTACATTGAGGCTCTAAGCTATGATGTACTGTCACAGGAATTTTCCATTTTTTTACAATAAATTGCTGACTCTGAGAATTTCATTCCACACTCTCAGTTTAACCACCACTTTTCAATTTGGGGGGAAAAACAGCAGTGTGCTGTTTGTTTGAAGAACTAAGTACTGTAACAGAGGCTTGAACAAAAAAGTCTCTAAATTCTACTAGATATTTATTTTAACTACTGTAACTGTCTAGAACTCACATTTTAACAGTTACTGTACATACAATATATAACCTTAAATGGAGACTGACACCTTTTTAAAACAAAGACAAAAATGACAATCAGGCAGCACTTCTAAATCCTTGTCCTTGTGAACCCATTATGTCTTGATTTTCAATTCTTAGAAGCTTTCACTTACTTAGTTGAAATCTTAACTGAACCAATAAGTTGATAAGATATTTCTTATCATTATCTGCTGCTAAAAGTTGCAGATTTTAAGATCTGAAACACTTCAATACCTTGAAATATTTAGCAATCCATTTTGTAACTGTTTTATCCAAGAGGGTCACAGGGGAACCCTGCAAACAATGGACACAAAGCCTGGATGGGACACCAGTGGATTACAAGGCACAGATGCAAACATGCAAAGACTTTCACCAAGGCCAGTTTTCCCAGAACCCAATTAACCTACTGTAGCAGTACTGAGGGAGGAAACTGGATCAACTGGTGAAGAACATCCAGACTCCACATTGAGAGCACACCAGGTTTAAAACTGAACCCAGGACCCCATTGCTGTGAGGCAGCAATGCTAATGACTGAGACACGGTACACAGTTGATGATGATGATGAATGCTGTTATTATTATTATTAGAAGAAGAAGTCAATACTGGGTTTAGTTAATTAAGAACTCAAATGAAAACTGCAAAAGATTAAACCATGAAGACCAAATAGCTTTCTAAACAACACGGAAAAGAGGCTGCAGGCTGCAGAAAATATCAGATCAGGAAAAGGGTATATAAACAATTTAAACACCCTTCCCTTTTTTGAGCATGGTGAATTCAATCATTAAGTGAAGACACAAACAGATACTGCCTCAGTACATCTGTCCCCCCACACTGAGCAGCTGGGCAAGGAAGATAGCACCGTGGGCTAAAGGAGACTTTGAAAGAACCACAGTGTTCAGTGGTTAAGATGGGAGAAAAGAGTGGTTATAATTGTAATATGTTATTAAGGTTATAAATTATAATTATTTTAATCAAATGTACAGTATGTAGACGGACATGGGCAAGGATAGGGTTTTACCTCCTTCTAAATATTTGTTTAAAACTGTTTAGATGGACGATGAATTCCTGGACACTGGCTGAGAAAACTCACCTATGAATCTTTTGGCAAGGACTTAACAGGACTTTCCACTTCATACCCATTTGAAAGTCATAACATGTACTGCGACCATATCTTAACTTGTTTGAGCACCTTTACTTGAAATCAGTTTTTGCTTTATTTTCTTTGATTTTAAAACCCACAAAGAAGATAATGTTATTTGGTTCATTGTCTTCATTTGATTTCCTTTAGCCACATAACCAGAATTGCATATATCGGGAACAAAACCTCCTCTAAAGATGAAAACGGCCTTAACAATCCTGTACAGAAAGATCAAATTTAGAGTGGCCAATCCATTCTGACATGCAGGTCTCCAGGAGGTGGCAGAACACCAGTGGAAGCTTTTGGTATTTGGTTAAAATATATCTCAATTAACACAGTTTTTTCAAATTTCATAGTAATTTAATAACATAAAATTACATTTGAAATTACATTTTTATTAGGATTTTATGGCATTTTACAAATTGCCTTCAACTCAACTCTCATTTGCTCGTTTAAATAAATCAAGCTGTTTTTTGAATTGGGTTTTATGTTAGACCTTGTAGTTTCCCACTTCTCCCTGTGTTCACCATTAGTATAAGATCAATAAAAGGTTCCTTTTATCTTTCACCTTTGAAGAGAAATAGAGTTCATTCATCTGCTTTCAATCTGCTTGTTCAGGTGAGGGTCAGGGCAATACAGTTTGTCAGAAGAAAATAAACTACTAAACAGTAAAACATTCTTTCTCTATGTTATTTTAAATATGTCCACATGAATAATTCATTGATTCATAAACAATAATTCAATTCTTAGTCTATGTTGACAGTCTTCAATTCCAGTAGTATTCACTGCTGTGTTGTAGGTAGATCACACAAAAAATGTTTAAAATAATATTATTGTTCATTTGTGTTCCTCCAGTTGGCTTTGTATCAGTTCCCAAGAGAACTTGTGCTTCACTTAATCCCCTTGCTGCAGTGATTTTTATAATATAAAGGCAGAGTATGATTTGGTTTTTGCCAGCCTACTATACTTTTTAGTGATAGAAGCAATACCTTTTTCCCCCTGACTGTAAAAGACTGGAGGAAAAATCAGTTACAAGTCTTCGTAATGAACAGGACTCAAATGCCTACAGCCAAAATTTACATTCTGTATTCTGTATACTGCATCTACTGTAGCAAAGAATGAACTAAAAGTTCTTATTGTCATGCCCCAAAAATAAAATCAGAAAAAAGCCCTACCTGACCTTTCCTCTGTCTGACTCTATGTACAGCCTTATACAGAATTGTGGGCTACAGCAATAGTTCAGCCAGCAAAAATCCTTTAAGGCAACTGCTGTTATAAACTGTATGCCAATGGGCCATTGAATGGGCAGCAAATGTGTCTATCATCCTTCACCTTCCTCCTTATTCCTTTAAGAAATGGAAGGAAAGACAAAAAAGGGGAAAGGTGCTGTGGAAGGAGCTCTCAGATAGGAGCCTGCAATCTCACAAGAACATTGTGCTCCTCTGACCCTTAAATGACCCGCTACTGTACTCTCTGGTGTATCGTTCAGAACAGTCCCCGTGGGCAACAGAGCCAATCGTTTATGGAACATAAAAATGCAGTCTTCACCCTGTATGAGTCGGGCTATTTCTCTGTTTCCTTTTATGCCGATGGGCTTGAGCAAGTCATTACTAAATGCTGACCTTGATATTTATGCTCAGCAAGGTCCTCTGGAAGCAGTGATGGAATATTTTTCAGCGATTGCTGGAAGCAACAGCTACAGTAGATCAGTATAATAGGTGTACTACAGTACGAGACTTTACTTAATACTTTTTTTTTCTCCTTGCTTTAGATATGAATGGGAGATTCTCCATAAAGTGAAATAAAGGTACAGTAAGTAAAAAAATGATGACAAAAAATTCTGACTTGGGCCTTTCCAACCTTTAACTTTCTTCCCTTCGGTGACCATTTTAGGTTTATGTCTGGTGCATTTCATTAGTCATATTATAGTTAGGGGTGGAGCGGTGGCTCTGTGGCTAAGGATCTGCACCTGTGGCTGGAAGGTTGCCGGTTTGTATCCCACAGCGGGCAGAGGAATCCTACTCCGTTGGGCCCCTGAGCAAGGCCCTTAACCCCAACTGCTCCGGGGGCGCCTTATAAATGGCTGACCCTATGCTCTGACCCCCAGCTTCTTTCCCTGTCTGTGTGCCTCATGGAGAGCAAGTTGGGGTATGCGAGCAGACATTCCTAATACAAGAAATTGTATATGGTCAATAAAGTTATCTTATTTATACAGTATGTGTAAAAGGAAATATGTGAAAGGTAAGATGAGAAAAATTGCCCATGATGAATTTCAATAAATATTGCCCATGATGAAATTCTGCTTTATCACATAGGGAAACCAGGAAAACAGCATCACTGTATTTACAAATAGGAATCATTTGGAATTCTAGATGTCAGCTGGAACTTCTAAAATAATGTTAACTTCTTGGTCAGTAGTTTTTTAATTAGTCCAGTCCTTGAGGTTAAATGGGTTTTCTGGTTATCTGCTTAGCTCTTTTTTATAAATTTAAATCTAACGGTAATTTGAATATCTAAGATCATCCCTATGCAGTGCAAGGGGTAATACACAGATCTGTTTTTCACAGAGATTTTAAACTGAAGCTCACAAAGCAGACACATGAGGTAGGTATTAAAACAACAATGCTTCTTCCTCACAACAACAATTGATTGTCACGGATGTCGGAAGGGACAAACCATGGAATGACGGGAGAGCGGAAAAAGACCCATATGTGTAGCGGCGGAACGAGGGATTAGCCCGGGTTCAGCAGTTCAGGAGTCATATAGAAACCAATGCCCTCAGGCAGCGGACGTGGAGTGACCTGGTGGTTGGCGGGTCTCAGGACATCCAAACGTCAATGCTGAGCGAAGGTGAATGAGTGACCTGGAAATATAGAGCCCCTGAGAGAGAGACACCTGAAGGACAGCAAAGCACAGAAAACTAGGGACAGGACAGAGTAGGAGTGCCCTTTGGCTGCAGAGGGCATTTAATTGATTTTGCTTTGCTGTGCTGGAATCAAAGTCAGGTTCATATATGAATAAAGACATGCATGATGCATCTTTAAGACATAATATCCTTTATCATGATAGGGAGAAGTTTAATTGTTCTGGCATAATGGGCACAAGTTATTGTTTTTGCAACCGGGTAGTGCGTGTAGCCTAAGTAGTAGGACTCCAAATAGGAACCACTTTCATAGCCGAACTTCCAATTCCTTGAACCACATAGCCCACACAAGTACAAACCACTTTTGCCACCATAAAACGTTCAAATTGTACTAAGAGCCCTGTGGCTTTTTCCAGTCTAAAAGCCATGGGACTCTGTATTGGTCACTGCCCGGCATTGATTTGCCGGGCAGTCTTAAGCACCACTGTTACACTTGTGCTCCATCTCCACATTCAAATCACATCACAGATTAACCTAGGATCCATTGATCTGCACTGCTCTAACAGGTGTCAAATCCAATACTCCAAAAGATCAGCCCCTGACATGCTTTACAATCTGGGCAAGTAAAGTCAAGAGACTCATTATAAGACTAATGTACAGTACAATTATTGAAAGAGAAGTATTGTACCTTATGATCCCTGTTAAGTTACCATGGGTTTATTTTTGATGGAAGTGGCAATCGCAGGGTTGAAATTGAAAGGATGTATTAAAAAGATCAGTAGTGCAAAAAGCAGATTTTGTATTCCACAGCATTTTCTGGGTTATGTTTGATTTTAGATTTTATTATTTGTTTATATCTATAAAGTTGCTTAAGAAAAGTTAAGCAAAGCCCTGCTTATTGACTATTTATGACTGTTTATACCTTCAGGACTATGGCTTTCTAGGACCAATGTTGTACACCCCAGACCTAAAGCAATAAGAAAAAACACAATTACCTAATGCTGTTTATACAGTCTACATCATCTATTGAATAACAATAAAAAGCAAAGTATACCCTGTTGAACTCTGAAGACCAAAAGTATGGTCACAGCTGTATAATTAAACTTGTTCAATTGATGTGTAGCAGCAATACTGATGGTAACATTATATAACACTGACAGTAAATGTTAAAGAACCATAGCATTATTTTTTTTAATAGTTTTATATTAACTTTGAACCACAGTTCAATCAACTTAAGTGTACTCCACATAATTATTTCTATATACATACAAAATAGGCGATATACTTAAATGGGTTACACTGTTATTATTATAAATCTGTGAATGTATCTGCGTACTTCTTTGTTCTTGAATAAGAGCTGTTTAGTGCTACTACAGAATCAAAGCTGCATTGTGCCATGACTCCATTGTTTTGCAATTTACCCAGGTGTCAAGTGCAGCTTCATGAAGCACTTTGGTTGCTGAAGAACAACACTTGTGACTATTAAGTGTATAAAGAACACTGAATAAAGACATATTGTGATTCATAGTAGGATTATTTCTTAAATTTCTCAATTGCCATGTATCAACACTTAATTTAAGATGCATAAAATGTATACACAGTTTAACTTATTGGATTCACTGAATGTCAACATGAAAAAGGCTGTGATATAAATATAAGTACAAATTTATCTTTCAGTATTTTGGTCAATTCTAATAATAGTTAAAAGAGCCAACAAATGTAAAGGGATGTTGCACATAACACTACTGTACATTAGCTCCCTTGGCTGAGGAAATGAGAGCACTGGATAGAGAAGAGTGTATAATGTAGACTTGAGTTTGTTTGAATAGGTAGATTTGGATGTGCAGTGTTTCGAAGGAACATGGCGAAGGAAGTGAATGAGAAGCAGCAACAGTTCGCTTAAGATTGGAACTCTATCATGGGCCAACTCTATCAGACAAGATGCTGAAGCCAATGAAGTAGGACCACTCAGTTTCTGAAACTGTTAGACATAACCGACAAGTATATTTACAAGAGGAAAAACCAAAAGAAGACGAAATATCAGCTTTGTAAGTGGCAGGAAGTATTGGGATGGGGAAGAGTTGAGGATCAATACCACACCAGCTGGACATCAACCGAGGGAGGGGGTAAATTGGAAACCCATTGCTATAGCAGCCTAGTCTGCAAGCTCCAGGGATAGCATACTGTAGGCTCTGAACAATGAGGCCTGGATCTGGTGCAGACTGACGCTGTGCACAAGGGCTGAGAGCAGGAAAAAGAACAAAAAGAGCAGAAGGCATGGCAGAAACACAGCCAGGGAGTATGGAGAGTATGAGGTTGAAGAGGTAAGAAAGTGACTATGGTAGTGGATTGGAAGAGACAAATACGATAATGCCAAGGTCACAGCAATGCCAAGTGTGAAACGCTTCCGTCTGGTAACATAAGGTATCAGTATGTTCCACTGCCAATGGACATAACATTTACAATGCTTCCTAAACCAAACAGTCAATAAACATCAAGTAGGCAGGTGAGGACACATCTAATGGTTTACTGTCCACTACTATATACAAAAGGTTTTGCTGTACCATTAATGCAACTTATTATTTCTTAGATTTCATCACTACAGACTTAACAGGCTTCAGGTTGCTCAAGAGTGTTCCTGACAGGTTCCAGACCCATTTTTCTGACCACATGACCCCTTGTCAAAGACTTTATATTAACCAACTGCGAGCCTTCCATAGGTTGGCACTCCCCTAACTTGAGGAGGTACTTATTCCATACAATATGTACCAATTTTTTTATGATCTAAAAAATTATGATTTACTGGTTGTACCCAGAAATTGTCTTCATTTAACTGCCTTCAGAGTTGTTGTGCCCCCCAATTCTGAATAAATGTAAGAAATGCTAAAACACTATTCTATTCTTTTAAAATTATAATTAATTTATTAATTATTTAATTAAGGGACTGGAATAATTAAACATGAAAGGCTCTCCATAAGAATAAATCTTTTTTTTTCTATTGTGTATATGAACACACAAACACCAAAAGATCACATTATGGTTAGTGGAACAGTTATAGGTTATTGTTCTCTGTGCATAAATTCTTTGTTCAATCACTTCATAGCATCCATGAAATACATGAAAACATGAAAGTGCACTTTGACATTGATTGAAATATAAAGTATTAGAGCATATTTAATGTTTTTGGATAATAAGACAATTATTATTATAATTACATTTTACGGCATACATATGCTGTATATATGTGAAATGCAGAATAATTTGTCTCATAAATCATATTATATTAAATATGATTTTCTTTTTCCATAAGAAACCATTTGTCTCATTTCTTTTCATCTTTTTAAAATATTTATGATTAAATGAGTTTAGCAACTTAATTATAGCCCGTCAACAGTGTTTGGTTTGCAGTCTAAAAGGCAGTAGCCTTTAAATGGTATCAAAGTAAAGTTATGTTCTCTAGTGGTGCTCAGCATCATTTTATCTGGAATATTCAGATGCAGTTTTCAGAAGTTGCTTAGATTTCTTCAGTCTTTGCTGTTTTCTCTTTATTCGGGAGAAGCAATGTGTAAACATAGTAGCATTCAGTCTTGAGCAGTAGCAATTAGCATAATCCTCAACATAATTTCCTCTTCCTATTTCATTAAATAATTCCAAAATGACAGTAATTAAGGCATGATTTAATTTTTAATTAAGTGATTAACACAAATATACAGTAGGCTGAGTGAGCTACAGTACCATATTCGTTTAAAAAAAGCATGCGAGAGGTACACGAGCATAAAAGTTTAAACTGCAAAATATTTGATCATTTTATAAACTTGTCAGCAGAAAAGTTAATATAAACTAGCATCATTAAAATAATTTAACTGAATGTTTCTTATTGTATAATTAGAGCAATTATAATTACAGTGATCTTTTTAGGAGGCATATGGAAAAATTTTGTAATGACTTCAGTCTCTCTTGTCATAAGACCCAATTAATTTCTATTTCATGTGTTTTTAATTCTAGAATTAAACTATGATTAAAGGATTGGAAAAGTTTGTTAAAGGCATTTATGGTAAAAAATGTTTTGTACTGGAACTTTGACTTACCCAAAGTCTCCATCACATTTTACTGTGTGTCAGTGAGTCATCACATTTTAACATTAAAGTTTGAGTTGTGTGAGTTACTTAGATCCTCATGGCTTTGGAAATTTCAATTTGTTGTGTTTCTCATGGAAAACCATTTCTGAAACCTCTTTCCAGCCTTTCTCCTTGAGATCTTTTTAGTTTCTGTAACAGCCTTGCTCTCAATCAATTAACAGAGATCTTAACAGAGATAATCACTTATCTACTGTACTTAGAGCTTTTTAATCATTTTCACCTCTAAAACTGTTTAGGATTATTTTACCAATACAATTATTAACTTGAAAATTGCAATATTTGAGATAAAAACAATTTAAACACTAATTAACAAAACCTTCAATTCTGGGTTTAACTGAATCACTGAACATTCCCTTGGAATGAAAATCATATGACACTGCTTACAAGGCTTGACAGAGCTTTCACTCTTTATTTTAAAATTGTCTTTAGATCACACATTGTATCCAATTTAAAATAAATCACAGGTCATATTATAATATTACAGGATCCCATATGCAATCCACTCATTAACTCATTGGGTTTATCCTGGTTTCCATGGCATTAAACAGATGAGAGAGTGTGACAGTCACGGTTCCACGCGGGGTCGTGTCCCCCGCCGCCCGTTGCGTCCCGCACACCTGGGGCGGGAACCCGGGTCTCCGGCGAGGACTCCGAGGACCCTGCTACGCGCAGTGAGGGCGCTGACGTCACCACACTAGCTCCACTACAAGAGCACATCCCAGACAGGACATCAGTCCATTAGAAGGATAACCCACAGCAAGAATGGTCCCCATTTACAATACTGCTGGGTGGTTTGGAGAAATTGGCGTGGCATGACGCAGTGGCATGCCCAGTGTGGAGGCGATGTTTCGCCTTTGTAGTCATAGCTGTCCTGGCTTTTAGATGATGAGCCACAGCTGGGCAGGTCCTATAAAGGCAAACTGGACATCCCCCGAAGGGACGAGTATCACCCCAGAAGGGGGAGTTTTACACTGATAGTCCCGGTGGGGATTGCACTCGCATAAGGCTTTTTCTTTTATTTTTCATTTTGCCTGTCCCATCAAGTCCCATCACACCGGTACACACCTTTTTCATGCACTGAGTTTTTTATTTGTTTTTGCCTTACGTGCCCTGCTCTACCAGACTGGATCCCACTTAATAGGGTCAGTCCAGTCTGGTCGCCGCTGTGCTAGCGGTTATTTTTTTCCCAGGCTGGACCCCGTTAAAAAGCGTTAGCCCAGCCTGGAAGTCACGAGGCACAGCGGTACACCTTACTTTTTGCTTTTTGTTTTTTTCAGCTCTTTTTCTGTTATTTTTGTTCCCTGCTTACCACACACCAGTGCTTCTGTCCCCTCACCCGTAGCGTGGACTGTTACTGTATGTATTCCACTCGCGTCTCTGTCCCTTCTTGCATTCCCATGCGCACACCCTTTAACAAACGCTCACACCGCAAGTGATACGCCTTTCACCGTTCACTCCTGTCCCTATTGTAGTTCTCCTCTTTCCTCACTTCCCCGCTCACTATTGCGGATTCTCTTAGAGCTCCCAAGTGCGCATTTTACTCTTCTAGTCTTCTCTCGGTATTGATCTTCTAGCCTGCTCTCCATTTTCGACCTACAGTAGCCTTACGTTTTGGATTGGTGCCCTCTCGTTGCCTCTCCCGTGATCTCACCTACCCGCTTGCTTCCTGGTTTCGTTATTTGCCTAGTGATTTGGATTGTCGCTCCCGCGTTGTCTCTCCCGTGTACAGACCTCATCTCTCGCTTCCTGGTATTCGTTTTTGCTTTGCGATTCGGCTTGGTGTTTCTCTTTCCTGAGTCCTGCACAGGATCCATTTACCCTATCTGTCTGACCTGACATGGACTTTCTACCGGTGTTAGCTGCAGCACCTCCCACTCCGCACTGTCACGTGGGGATAAAATACAGTACCTTACTCAAAATACAAGAGCAGGGACTTGAACCTATTACCCATCAGTCATACGACCAGTGCCTTACCCACTACTCTCCTCTACAGCTCAATGTACAGTAGAATGATATGGAGAACAGATTGTTTGAATTTGAAGTGACTTTCAACACAATTTTTTATGTGTCTGTTTTTATTTTGGAAAGTTTTAGCTGTTTAGTTTGGCAAACAAACAAACAAAAAAGATTACCAGCCTTGTCAATTTGAATTAATCCTTTTTGGCTAAAATCTTGTTCTGCCTGATATTACCAGCACAGTTAAGGAATTGAGCGTACTTCTTACTCTTGCTATGGTGAATGTGGGTCTTCTCCCATTGTAACAATGCATACCAACCTCCTTAGAAATGGTCACTTTGACTTGCAGAGGGAAATAAATAAAGACATGTCCTTTTTAACCATTCTCAACTACTACGTGCAAAGAATCGTGACTGAGCAGTAAGCTCTGAGACACAGACTGATTCACCCTCCCCCTTGGCCCCATCGATTGTCTGACCAGGCCTTGCTTCCAGATCGAGCAGAGTTATGGCTGTTGAATGTATCAACCTGATCTGGGGTGAACCTGTTTTGTCATATATAATCTTTTTACGGTATGTCTGAATAAAAGGCCGCTGACTCTCTAGGCCAGAAAGTGCTGGCACAAAAACTCTACCTCAATATTACCTCTTGCTTGACTGTGGGGCACTTCGTACTCCCTTCGTCTGAAGTTATAAATCCCTTCCCCCCTACCCCTGAAATAAGATAGTGAAAGAAATATTACCCATGTATGCCCCATTCATCATCTGCCCTGCCTGGCCTATGAAATACAGACCCTGGTGTTCAGACAATGAGTCCTATCTTCTGTGCACGACCTCTCAGTTGTGTATTTATCACCTAACAGGCTCTGAGATGTGTGATTCATTGAGCAACTAAGGTTGATACAACATGCTGACTGCATTTCTGGGCAGTTTGCCTATTCCCCTGGCGAACCTCCACAGATGAGTTTTTATCTTTTTTTCCTAGTCACCAAGCCTGGGTTTGTTTTCATTTAAATTTCTCTCGCAAGAGCAAGATGAACTGCTACATAACAAGTTCCCTTTCCCAGCTCATGCCTGGAAGATGCTATGGCAGTGTGCTGTGTCTGAGTATACAGTAAATGTACTGTAAGTAAAGGAGTACATGATCTCATAACCTACAAAAGCCACAGATGTACTGTACAGTATATGGCACACTATACTCTCCAATCATCAATAAGACTAGAAAGACACATGTTTTGGTATTCAGCAAATTGGAATCTGTATGACCCTTTGTGGTGTCGTTGGCGAATTACGAAACACACACGTCTCCTCAGGTGATGGGAAGAAAGCGGAGGGCGAATGCCCCTCTCTCTCAGATGTCAAAGGAAAGGCCTTTTTTTCAGCAGCTACATTACATCACCCTGTAAGTCACAAATGGCAAGCCACTGAAGACCTAAGCAGGTCTGGATGAGCAGCCGCCTGTATTTCTGTATCTATTATTGGACCAAGCAGATCTGTTGAAACAAATAGAAATTGAAATCTACTGTATTTATCAATAACATCAAGAAAAAAGGGGGTTTCTGTAAAAAACATAAATGGAGTTTACAACAAATGTTCAGGAGAGGTAATAGTGGCAAAGTTGAATTTCACTTCAGCTACGCTAACTTCTAATTGTTTCTGGAGTCGTTGACTAAATTTTAAAAAGCCTACATATACAACAAAACCTTTCCCTTTCACATTTGTCTTTTGCAACCCTCCTCCACCCCATCTCCATTGGTGTAGCTACTTTTAAAAAATACTGTTCTTCATTTACAGTATGTGGCAAAATATGCAATGTACTGTACGATCAAATCTGAATCACACCTTACAACAGTGGAGACCTACCCTCTTTTATTTAAACATTCATATGAATGCTGTGTGCGTAAATGGAAATTCTTTTCTTGTTCAGCAGTGCCGCTGTTGCAACTTTGTGATTTTGGCTTGTCTTGCTAGTTTTCTCAAGAGTTCATTATCAAGACAATCTGTGACAGACTACATTAGTTTAGTGCACTGTACGGCTGCAGCCCTCTGTAATCTATAGCTAACGTATAAATTCTTTCTGGCAGGCCAATAAAATCCAGATTAGTTTCTTCGAGAAAGTATACTAATGCAGTTGTTGATGGACATCCATGGAACACATTAGCATCTCATTTAAATCTTCTCTGTAGGATGAGATGCGCTTGTATCTTTTTTGTAGTCCCTGGCAGTTATGACTGTGCATGTCAAAGTAACATGCGCAGAATTGATTTGTTTTGCCGGCTCTACATCCATTTATGAAATGATCTATGCTGAGAAATATATATCAGAAAGAATAAATATGCTGGATTCAACCAGAGATGTTTTTTCTATTAGAGTTGAAAGGCAGCATAAGGACTGAGCTGTCAAACATCAGGTGGATTTGCATCCTTTTTTGGGGGATTATTTTTAAGTTACGTGCTTGCTTAGAGGTAACAAACCAATGCCATTCTGTTTTGTGAATTTCACAATTGCTATTAAAAACAATTAGACCAGTTGATCTGGAAACATCCTAAATTGACTCAGATGTAGTTCTTTTTTAGATTATTTTTGCTTATTCTCCTTTTTAACTACTGTATTTTAAACTTTGCTTTAACAGCATTGCAATGTAGTACAGACTACATGTCTCCTTATGGATATACTAATATAATTTAATATACTGTGGAACTGATTTTGGTCTCATAAGTATGGTAATTGGGTTGTTATCACATGTCTAGTCAAGAAAGGTGAAAAACCAAAAATTATATTTTGAATGGTAGGAGTATATTTCTAATGCCCAATCTGAGTAATGACTAATTACAACCCATTATGGCAGATCTGGCTTCTTCTATATGCCTTTTATACATTTCTTCTGTAACTACTATAGAAAATAAACTCCCTTCTGTATAAAGTGGGAATTTTAATAAAATTCTGGGGCAGAATCAGTCATGCCATTACAAATACCCTAATGAATCCCATGCAGTACATTGTTCATAGAGTGTATAAGAAATATGGCTTTTTAGGAAGCCAGTCCTGTTGGACCAGTGATTGTCTCTGTTAGCGTTGAGTCTTAAAGCTCTCTTTTCTCTGGAGTGCATCCTCAGTGCTAAGGGGGGCATTTCTGTATATAGTATGCATCTGTACATAAATGTAGAAAAGAAGGATTTTGATTTTAAATATTTTTTATTTACAGCAGCACATTATTCATGCTAGGCTACAAAACAATAGCTAAAGAAACTTCTGCAAAAAAAGTAGGGCAGTCTCACTGCAGTACTTGTACAACTACAAACCTCTTTGTTTGCTTTTTTTAAAGTAAATTTTCAGGTCATGGTTGGAAAGCTAGAATATAAGAATGTTGCAGATGATAGGAGACCATTCACATTGTTGGATTTGGTATGTTGCTAGTGGTGAATTGATCCAAGGATCACATCTGTTTGTTGCAGATCCTCTTCTTTTTAAATCATTGATACATGCCAATAAAAATAAGACACCAGCAACTATCAAGGACATTAGCCAAATTCACGAAAGCCTATAATCCCATCCAAAATATTATCAGAACGTACTGTACGCCGTTATTATTCCAAACTGAGGCAAGCCATCAAGCAAAACTGGAGCAGAAGTTTGACCAAAGGTGCGCTTCTGCTTCACAGCAGATTTTTGTTTTCATGTCTGATGATCAAGCTTCGATTCATAAATGTGACTCCAAGAATTTGAATCATTCACCCTGCAATAAAATCTGATCACAATTGATGGGTCCCTATTTCAAATTCTGAAGTCTAACATTCGTGCTATGAGATTTGCAAATACTGAAAGGCTGAAGGCATCAACCGCCTGACCAGATGGTCAGCCTGAAGAATTCTGTTTGAAGAAGTGGGCAAGACACATGGAGTCAAAGAAGGCTACAGTAAAAGTCATATAGAGATCATGAACCATTTCACTTCTATGAGCATATTGACCTACAGTACCTTCATAACATGTACATAATATACATATCTTTTTCAGAGATTCTTTTGAAAACTAAAGTATTGTCATAAAGTATTATTATATTAATAATTCAGTTGGTGTTTTTTTTTTCCAGAACTGCACTGTAAACCTATTGATCTTAATTTTTAAACAGAAAAAGTGGTGAACGCTCTTGTTTTAATGCTGGGCAAAATCCTGCATTTTATGCTGTAATTTGCATAAGACAGAACAGGGTGGAATAGTTTAATAGTAGATCTACACAACTGAGACTCTTCTCCTCTGTGTGAAAATAATAATAAAAAAGCGTTATTAATGTAGGTGGATTCTGTGATAAAGAAAAGGTAATAAAAAGCAACAATCACAATGCATCTGTCAAAAATATGAAAGAAGTGGTGAGCCTCTTGTTCCATTATGCATGAGGCAACTGAATTATATCACTTTAAAAAAAATCTATATGATAATACAAAGTTTTAAAGCATAATATTTGCACAGTAATTGCGTTAATGCGTTTTGAGATATCCTTCTTCCAGGAACTGCAGAGAGCACACAGTTAATATATTTTATTGAGAAGCAATGTTTTCATAAATATGTCCTGGCAGGAATGTACATTATATAGGTTTCATTCCCACTTTTCTTATCTGGATATTGTTCGTGTATTCTTATGCAAACACTTTCGATGTGAAAACTGGGTAGCCCTTTTTTAAGAGATAACTTTTACTCCTTGTATTTTATCACCAAATTGCCTAATATTGTGAAATTGTCAGTGTGCCACCCATAAAAAAGTAACAAATGGCTTACAGCTTACTATATAAAAGTGTTAATAATAGCTGTGAGTGGATCTTCTGCAAGTTCATCACAACAGTTAGAGACCAATTAGTTGCAATAGAGATAGTTGCAACGGGTAGAGATACTATAGTTACTGGTAGAGATAGTTGTCATAGAAATCATACACATCACCATGAATAACTAATACAACATTGATTGGGAAAACTATCCAGCTGGAGTTGTTTTCAACCCCTCCGTTTCCTGACAAAAGGCAAACTTCACTAATTGCATCTTCAAAGAGGTTGGTCCACTTAATGCAGATGTACTGGCATTAAATAGTGCATCATTAAGACTTACAGAATTCTGTCATGGCTTACTGTATGTTTCTAAACATACCTGTCACGCCCTCTGCAGCCAGAGGGCGCGCCTTCTCTGTCCTGTCTCTCATTTCCGGTTCTTTGCTGTCCTTCCGGTGTTTCTCTCTCTCTGGGGCTATATATTTCCGGGTCTTTCAGTCTGCCTTGGCTCAGCATTGACATTCGGATGTCCTGAGACCCGCCTAGCACCAGGTCCCCCCACATCCGCTACCTGAGGGCATAGGTTTCTATACGGCATTTCCTGAACAGCTGAGCCCGGGCTAACCCCTGTCCCGCTGCTTCGCTTTTCGCTCTCCTGTCATTCCACGGTTCGTCCTTTCCGACATCCGTGACAATACCCTTAAATAAAAATGATGTTGGGCAAGTATCACTGCTGCACTAGTGATACTTAGCCTTGGTAATTTAAAAATACTCAACAGATGTTATTGAGAGCTCCTTAGTCCATTGATAATCATTACATAAGAACACACTGGTACCCCTGTTGTTTCATGGGAGTAAATCAGTATTAAAGCAGAATAATGTATCTACACAGGTTTAGGAAAAGCCAAGCTCACATCATTTTCTGTTTTTTTTCTTCAATAAAAGGAAAGATCTCAGATTTCTTTCTACTATAGCATACATCCATTACCAGAAAGCCACTTATCATGGTGAGGGTTGCAAAAAGACAGAAGTATAGAGTGCAAAGAGGGACTGTGAGCACATGACTACTTTCTCCCTGGATGGGATAACAGTCCATCACAGTGCTCAAAGAGAAAGTAATAATCTAGAGCAGCTATTCAAACGTAACCAGTATGTTTTTAAAAGGTAGGAGGAAACTGGAGCATAACCAGTTTATTAACCAATATGAAATCATACAAACTCCATATAGACAGACAACAAAACACCTTCTTCCAAAGCAGGGAGGCTGAAGTACAGGTTGCGCTATGCTATACAAAATATTGTTCTCACATTGTTGAATATAACTGATAATGATCCAAAAGTATGGCAAATATTTAGTAATTTAAAGTGTGAAAAGATCAACAGTCACCTGGGATGTAAAAGTACTAAAACTGAGGAGAGAGAATATGTGTATTTTGGTTGCATGTTTAATAAAGCTGAGTCAATTCAGAGTCAGCTCAGAAAAACTGGAAAATGGATGCAAGAAGTGGGATTTTGCTTGAATGAGTCTTTCTTACAGTATTAGCATATCAGCAGTGTACTGTAGACACTAGTTCCAGGGTGAGTTTATTTAAAGATGTTGATGGATTAAGAAACTGATGTGTTCTATTTTGCTGTGAAAGGTCAATTTATAAAATTGATGGTGTATGAAAATGGTATAGGCTGCATATGAAAATGATATAAAATAGATTGCAGCAGTAGGTACATTATTCTGTATTGAACTATTAAGCTCAGTGAATGTAAATATTCAATACAAATTGAGTGGGAAATAGTTTTATAATGGAACTTTGTTGTTTGGGGAAAACAAGCAACTACTGCTTCTAATAATGTATACACAAAGTAGAATTCTAAAGTATTGGCTAGGAGAAAAATGAAAAAGTTAAGTACAATTATTCCAACTTTTTCATATTTTTCAGTAGTGTTTGAACTGTAGGATTAATTATGTCTTAATAAGTGTGTAATTGGTATTTTGGGAGTACAGCATCGGGAACCTTTATTAACTACATTTATAATTGGTAAATGTCTCCCTGCCAGCTGTTGATTCTGTTGACATTTTTTGATCTCATCCAAATCACAGATCTTAAAGAATTCTGCATTATCAAGGCTGCATACATTTTTTTATATATTTAATTTTATGCTGAGTTTAATTCACAAGTGCTCTATTTTTAATGTAGAAACAGAGAAATCTATCTTTCTGTATTTAAATGACACCTCTGAGGTATGGTGATTTTTAGAGCAAGCAGTCTATTTATTTATTTGCCCTAAAAGGAGCAAAACATCTGTCCATGCCTGCTAGCTTTGACTAGATGCACAATTAGAAGTGTATTTTGACAGTTCTGCTTTTCAGTGTTGTGAAATGGTGAGAGCTACAGTAATTAATATTCACATTCCCATCATTTATATCTATGTATAATTAAAAAGTTGTAACCTATTCTTTGAAACAGCTTCAAAGCTTGTTAAATGTTGATGTTTCCCAGCAAGTAATCTTATACTGTAGATTCCAGGTGCATTAAGTGAGTTTAACCAGATGGAGCTGCAGACAGAAGTAATTGACAACCCCTTTCTGAATTTGCTTAATTCATCTGGTACCTTTACTGCTATTGCTTGGACAAGCTAGTGTTCATTTAACCTCAAAAAGATAATCTTGGGTCAGGAATACTAATATAGAAGATAAGCACAGCTCTGAAATTGAGTTAACAGCACAATAGAATGAACAACAAGCAGTATACAGTTAGCCTGGTTTAATTTATTTATAAAGCACCTTTCCAAGAATGCTGAGGGTCTGGGGTTCTATGACCCTGGGGCTCCACGTGGTTGGACTCACCCAATTAAAGTTCTCCCCATGAAAATCTATTTTATAGAAAACATTTAGTTTTATAAATGTTAGTAAGTATATGTTTACAATAGCAATCCCAGCTAATTAACAAATACAATCTTCTGAAATTGCATTGTTTGGCAGAAAAATAAAGCTTCATCTGTGAAGCTTTCTTCAATCATGCTTCTGCTTTTTTCTTAATGTGACAGACATTTTTTAGCTTTCACACTGATGCATTTCACCACTTTATGCATGTACGCTGAGAGACATTAAAATGGTGCAAGTAGTATTTGTTGTATTCAAATATAACATCAGTATATGTTTGTATAGTACTAAGCTCATACCACTAAGCTAGAAATCCCTTCAACTCTGTTACCGTAAGTATTTATGCAACCACCCCTTAAATGGCTTTTTGAAGGTCTTTCATAGTGGCCTTTTCTTTTATTAAAGGCCAGTCTGATCTATATTCATGGACAGCTCTTGCCTCTAGTTTCTGAAACAGTTCACATGGTTTTCTTCAGAAACACAGTGTCTGTTTTGTGCTACGTGCCAAGATGAAAGGTGCCTGTGCTTTTATTGAGCTCCCTGCAATAAAGTCAGGAAAGCACCCACTGAAATTTGATTTTCATATAGCAGGAATATGCTGAATCAAATTTTACTACCGATAAGCCTTTATAACATTTATGTAGCAAAGTAAAAAAAAATCTAATCAAAAACTTAAAGTGCTCGAAAATGCACGAAGAATGCACTTCACAAAAGAGTTTGCAAATATTACTCCCAACTTTCTCTTTATATATATCATAAAAATTAATGCAGTGAGAAGATGGACTTTTTACTTTCCAGAGACAAGCACTAGTTTCTTGCCTTAAAATGCAGAAAAAATATTTATGACCAAGTTTCTAAGAGTGGAATGTTTTTAAGGAGTTACTATTGGAGGAAAAATACATAACTACATTTATATAGCTGTCCATTTGATATATTAAAACAGTTCAATTTCATTGGTGTGAAGTGTGAAGACAATTGATGAAAAAATAAAATGTGAGGAGTGTTAATGCCCATTTTCTGAGCAGCAACCACTAAACACGTCCTCCTTGTATCTGTGCCTCACGTTCACTTGTAACTCAGCTGTGCACAATTGTGTAAAATGCCAAGTGGAGTTCTCTCACACAGTGTTCATTAATTTCCACTTTGTCATCATCTAACCTTTGGGAAAAGAGAGCTGATTGTCAAAGTGGAATGTTACACTGTTGAACAGTGACAGTCTCTCCATGTGTGACTTGAAAGTGTGTTTGCATTGTTTATGCAAAGTGTTGATTTCACCTTAGTGTGTACTGTAGATTCACAATTGCCAACAATTTGCTTGGTAGGAATTGTTTTGAATTTCCTAATTTGCATGGCTCATTACATGCATGACATTGCATGACAATGAAAAGACAATTCATTTCCAGCAACTACTGCTGCATGCTGTATTGTTGTGCATTTGATAAATAAACTTTGATTTGATTTGAAATCTATATTTTTTGAAAAGTTCACTGTCTATTATATCTAAAGGCCTTACAAAATCCAATAGACTTTAAAAGATATTACTAGTTTTGAAAAGGTGAAACAAGGTGTTTATATTTCTAATTTTCTAATTTCACCTTTAACCTACATTTTTTGACAATTTTAAATACAGTAACTTCGGATCCTGGTGAAAGGGAGGCAGTATGTTGATTTTGATAGTGTTTTAATTGCCACAAGCCCCACAATATCCTACTGTTGATATAGAATCCTACAATTTTAGTTACAGTTGGAATTCTTTGAAAATGTACACTGCCTGTACACCAGTATATACTCTTGAATCTGTGAAAGTTGTGATTTCCACAGGATACAATCCATTACTACTAAATCAGTCGAAACATAATCTAGTCTCCCAGAAAGAAAACCATGCATCACCATTTGGGCCTTTGTTAGCTCAAGACCAGACTACACTACACCAGAACTACATTTCCCATTGTATCAGGTCTATTACCTGTATCAGGTCTATTACCTGGTCAGCAAGCTTCAGGTGATCAAATCATCAATTCAGGGGATCAAATCATTAAGATGTGGCTCGAAAAGAGAAGGGTAACTTTTTGTCATAAAAAAACATTTGCTTTTAACGGTTTGAAAAAATGTGAGAAATAAGTATTAAAATGTATTCCTCTTAGAATCTGGTGAGATATATTGGATAATTCATTATTACCTCCATAGGCATTCATTTTCACAAGGTTTTTCCAAGGTTGGTTCTTGTGTGGGTGGGTGAATCAAATACTTTTTTTCAGCAAAACCCTGAAAAAGAAAACTGTTACCTGCACTAGTACTCTCCATTCTACATCCCTGCATTTATTTTTATATTATTCTCTGTGCTGGACCCTGAGGGAGCAATTTGTCAAAGAAAGGGGAAAAAATGATCCCTCCACAGGAAACTATTAGAAAAAATACATTCTGCACACTTCACTGAGACCCAGTCTTCTCATGATCAAACTGCCTGATAAATGATTGGACTGAGGTTCAATGCCAGTCGAAAGTAATACATGTTTTTAAAATAGAGGGAGGTGATGAAAAAGACATTTGATGTTATGCAAGCAAACCCAGAGATATTTGCATTTGTGCTGCAGAAGGATTGAATGAATGCTGTTTTAAACGAGAACAAGATTTATTTGTTGCCACCACAAATATTTTGTATTTTTAGTACAATAATGGCAGCTTTTATATTAGAATGTATCCATCATGTTGTATTACTTGATGAAAGGTTGTATTCCAAGATGCTATAAGAATAACTAAAAACCTGAACAAGAGAGTGTATTCTGACTAAGAACGGAAGACACAGTATTTACACAAATGGTTGCAGGGGTTTGGAACAAGCTACCCAAATAATTTTCTTGAAGCTGGATGAGATATTTGGATCAATTCGATTGTAGTAGATAAACAGGATAAATGGTGTAGTTATGATTTGAATTTACTTGAACAGTTAGAAAATGGAATAGTAAATTAGGAGAATGCTTTTATGTCTACTAGGACACAATTGAAAAAATTAAAAGCCATATCTGTA
Organism: Lepisosteus platostomus; assembly: GCF_059453375.1. NCBI lineage: Eukaryota > Metazoa > Chordata > Actinopteri > Semionotiformes > Lepisosteidae > Lepisosteus > Lepisosteus platostomus. The sequence continues at coordinate 7,687,982 of NC_142613.1, forward strand.
CATGGATTCAAAGCATACAATATACAGTACTATTTTATTGATACAGCAACAAAACCAACAAGAATAATAGTACTGTAAATGTTAATCAATTTGTCTTAACACAAACGGCTGAACATTCAATCAGGGATTGCAACAATGTAACAGTAACATCAGGGTTAAAATCCAAAGACTATAATGCTTAATATTGTCAACCTCAAAAGTTAAATCATTCTTGTACAACCAATCAGCATTTGTATTCTTGAATATACTGTATGTAAATATTCCATTACTGTAATAGTTATAGTGTTATTTGGAATAATAGATTAATTCTCAAAATGTCTAATGTAAATGTATACTCATCCAAAAAGACACCATCCAGACAGTTCTAAGGAGAATTTGAATGTCCTGCTTGGAGATAGAGCTTAGCTGGATTAATTGCAGCTGTGTTCAATCGCCTTCCTCTGGCTGTTCTGTTCGCACGAGGAAAGAGAAGGACTCCGCTTAGATTCAATCTTGAGCAGCTTTCCAGAAGTTTGTGCACAAAGTCTGACTCCAATTGGTCTGTAAGTGAGACAAATAGTAGATGCTAATTCTGAACATACTGTGATTCAGGCTGATCAACAAAAGCTGAGCACTATAATTTTTATCGACTGGAGACTTGTCACGTAATTGGCTCACAGTTCACAAAATTTCACCTGTGACAAGGAAACAGAGCAAAATTCTGTTGTCGTACAAACTCAATTTCTGTCATCCTAGTGCTTCTTGAAGCTTGTTCAGTGGTGGTCACCACCAGATGGTTGATTAGCTTGTCATGTTGCCAGGTCTTAAACGAGAAAGATAGCAAATTTAATTGTCATACAATACCTTTAAGTCCAGTAATAACAATTATTTATAACATTATCAGGTACAGCAGTCTTTCCCAGCCCACAGGTTCCTCAATGGTTGTTCATCTTTTGTTGACTGACAGGTAGCCTTCAGCTAAGGTCTTAACCCTTATGGTTTCCTAGTACGGTAAGAGACTAAAAACCACTGATGTAGAGCACTTCATCACTGGAATTGCCAATTTGTTGCTGAATATTTTTAATTCCTTCATTGTTCAACACGTTGATTGTACAGTTGGTCATTCTACATAAACACTATGAAAACTGCAGTTCCTCTAACAACATTCTGGTGACCCTTGTGTCTCCTGGTATTTATTCCATCTGTGTTCTTGTTTTTTTTATTGCAGCCCACATTTAACTAATAATTTGCTAATTAAACTTTTTTTAAAGTTGTTTTCAGGTTTAAAACCACAGGAGATTTTAAATTTACTTATAAACATTCATATGTAATTTAAGAATTGACACTTTTTAGCTGAAAACAATCAGCTCATCATATACAAAAATATATATTTTTATTGTAGAATCAATCCAGAGGAGAGCAACCAGACACTTTTGGGGGCTTAAAGGAATGTCTTACACTGATATGCTTAAATAATTGAACTTTGTTCATCTTGAACAGAGAAATTTGAGACCTGATCCAACTGTTAAAAATCCTCAAAGTCATCAGTAATGTTCAGTCGGTGGTCTTCTTCACAATCAACAGTGAAACACTAACCAGAGAACATAAGAGGAAATTCCTTCGAAATGCATTTAAATTTGCAAACAGGATGCACATCTGTACCCAAATGGATGTGGAAGTATGGAACAAGCTATCAGGCCATGCAGCTGAAGCTGCTGCCCTGACTGCTTTCAAGAAATAGCTGGATGAGAACCTTTTTATTTTTAGATGACCAATTATCTACTATCCACTGGACAGTTATGATGGGCACAATGACCACCTTTCATTTGGAATGTTATGTTATGTTTTGTTATGTTCTCCGTTAAAGGCACTTTTAATGCAATGTCTGCACACTCTTAGTATTTGGATACTTCTTTCAACAAATCTGCTCTTAAGATAGAATACTGCATATAAAGCAGGGATCTACAGGCTGCTTTCCCCAGACACTTTTATGAAGCAGTAATTGAAAATGCTCTTGTGGTTTAAATTAACATAGTGTTTAATGTCCTTTTTCCAATAAAACACATACAGGAAGATGACAACTTTAGTATGATTATGTGTTTTACTAGATGTAGTTATTTAACACAAGTCTAATTGGAAAGATAAGATCACTTTACTGCTCAAACATTTAACTGCAGAATATATCTATCCTTATTTTGCTGCTCAAACAGACATTCATAATGGTTAAGAATTTTTATTTTGTTGTTTCCAAACATAAATGTGCTGGAATCTATAATCTTGACTTAAATTATCCAAATTGAGATAAATAAAACATATCTTAATTTGCATCCAAACTCTGCCATGCTTTGACCATTAAACCTTTGGACAAACACAATATGTAATTTTTTAATGGAATTTTAAATGATTTTAGTGATTGTTCAATGGAAGTCATGAACCTTTTTTACAATAAGATATCGTACATTTTAAATTAATTGAAAATGTGCTTTCAGTCTGTAGATCTTGGTCCAAGACTCAAGAAATATGCCCACATGGATCATGTTTGAAACCAAACTTTTATTAAGTTAATTATTTCAATGGCTGTAAGAATTGGTCTTTGCTCTAATGCAAAAAGAGTCAAAATCTTTATGACCTGAAATCAAGGAAATACACCATAAGTCTGTCACCACTGCAGTATAACTAAGTATATTTCTTATCTTAAATAAATCCTGAAAAGTGCAAACAGGAAAAAATAGAAACAGAAAAAAAAACATTCTTTTAAGGTCATCCCTGGCCTCTGTGGAAATTTACTCTGCCCAAAGGAAAAAGCAAAAGAAAAGTTAGGGCTGGAGGTTAATCATTCATTTTTTTCAGAATCCTTTCCTTTGCTTTCAAGGGATTAAATTTGGTTTCATTTATGAGTAAGAGTTGTCTGAACGTCTCATCATAGTCTGTGCCAATCTCATCATAAGAACAGCATGACAGAATCTCCAGGTCTTGGCAACAGTAAAGACAGGCTCAGGTCAAGGTTGATGTGGCCTTATTGACCACAATTGAAACAGGTCATGAATTCTTCTGTTTCTCAACTAGAAGACTGCATTACAGTGAGTTCTATATTTTCTTTTTTTTAAATAAAGCTGAAAGGTTTTTTAAGTCTCTTAAACAGTATTACCAGATCAGCCTTTAAAGCTTTTTGCTGTAAAAAAATGTTCCACATTTTCACTGGTTAATACAGTGATTTGACAATCTCATAGCTCTGCTTGTGTGACTAAAAGAATCACTTTATTTAGCTTTCTTACTTGTAATGTCTTGGTTGTTTTGTACTTTAATCCTTTAACTATGAAATTCAGGAAACTAGTTTCATTTTAAAGTAGAAAGTATTCAAGAGCCTTTAAGTGTGGACACAAATGGTTGTTAGATGAACAGTCTGAAGTCTAGATCTTAGATGCCTGACTGGTTCCACAACAAGCCCACTAACTCTATTTGTTCTGTTATGTTCAGCTGAAGTCCATATTGGATGTGCTTTATTTTACAATGCATTAGTCTTTGTGGAAATTATTTTTTTGTATGGTGGAAAAAATAATCCCTCCAGTTAAAACTGAGAAGATGGTTAATTTTTACAATAAGAGCAACGATCTTAGGATTCAATTGTCTCTGCTGTATGTGGAGTTCACATTGACATTTTATGTTTTTTTATGGTTGCGGTTTAAAAAATTGAATTGCTAAGACATCCCTTATACTATATTAAAACTCCCTCTTTAAGATATAATCCATCCCCTGGCATTGTTACAGAGTGAAGTGCCAGTTAAACAGAAGAGATTAATGTCTCCCTTTATCTTGTCAGAAAATACCATATATCAATAACTAAGAACTAATTAGAAGAATATTATAGAAAGTTGGGTTCCCATAGTTAGACAAAGAAATGTCAAAATGTTATTCAAACCACTATTAAAAATTATTCTGAGCATATAGTGGTTGAAAGACTGCTAATGAGAAGATGTCAGATGACCGACTCTATTTAATATCTAAGACATACAGTACAGTAGAGCAGGTAATAGTTTAAACACTTATTCTGCAGCTGAGGCACAGTGACAGTGACTTTAGGATTATTTACTATTCATGAGGAATGACAGCAGCTGAAAGGTTGAGAGAAATTAGAATTGTTTATTGGGATATAAAGACTTGGCTTAAGTCGCTTGGCTGAGGGCCAACCTCCTGGCCGTTGGATGGGGAGGATAGGACCTCCATGCGACCTACTGGGCAGCTGCAAAGGTGGAGAGGGGGTGGAGGAGGGATGCAGAAAACGAACGAGGGAGAAGAGAGGATGATGTTTAGTATATATGGAGACCGGTTGCTTACGTCAGAATTAGTGGGAATTGCAGCACCTGTGTCGAATGAGATCAGCTGCTTTCATTCCTACCAAATTTTAATTAAAAACTCCATAACAAAGTTTGTGTTATATTGTATTTGCTGGTTTAGGCTCAACTCCGAAGACAAAAGAAGGTCTTTCTTTGTAGGATTTCTTTTCTTTGGGTGCTTCAGTCTGTCCTCTTTGATGACCCAACACTTGCTGAGTGACAGCTCGATTGGAAGAGGATGCAAATGCAGAGAGACTGTGCCTTGTGCTTGTGGAGTGGGCATTGGGGAAGAAGTCAAATGAAGTAAATGACAATTGAGTTAGAGATAACACAGCTGTAGGATAAAACATAAAAAAACCTACCATGTAATAAGAAGCCTTTTTTGTCACTGGAACTATGCCATGCTTTAAAGAAACAAGAAGCAATTGCTGTTATCTTACAGATACGCAATGACCCTTGGCTTTGCTCCACATATTTTAAAGTTATAATCAACATTTATTTTATGTTCTCCTTATTTTTAATGTATTATACAATTAATGGCTGTCAGAGAGGAATGATAAATTATTAAGTCTTAGATGCGTGATTAATCTGTTTCCTTTTCAATATATTTCTAATCTAGCTGCAATACATAGTACCCTCCAAGTAAATTAAGAAAATAGTTATATTTCATGTTGGCTATCAAATGTTTAATTTGTTCCATTACTTTTGTTGAAAATAAAACAAGACATATTTGAGCAAACCTCAGTACAATTGTTTAAAGTGCTATGAAATACTTATGTCATTGCCCTCTGGCCTTCCTGTGTACCACATCCTTGGATTCAGTCCAATAAACATGGTAGTCAAAATGGCCATCCATCCAGAGGTTTATGAATACATCAATACATGCTCCCTTTTACAGTTTGAGTAACCTAAAATCAATGGGGATCGTCCAGAGTTAGGTTCTCCTTTTTATATTGACTTGAGTAGCTGACTTGGTGCAAGTGTCATGGGACCTACTAACCAATGTCTCAAACACAAAATCAATAGACATGCCTTGGTATGACTTGATAGCTTGCATTTTACTGTACATGTAAGACAGAAGTACTCAACATGATCTGCAAACTCTTCCCTGTTGTTTGCATGAGTAACAAACCCCTTTCTCATTATTACAAAATAACTCTACAAACACTGTATTTAGTAAATTATCTAAAATGGTCATGATGCCAAACTCTAGATTTGGATGGTTTTCTGCATTCTTATGAAATATGCCCACAACGATACTCTCTGAAGTCATGGCACAAATGAGAAACTAAAACTGTATGAATTAATTACAATTAAAAACCTGGATCCTTGCATGGTTTGTGTTGCATTATTTTGTTGTCCAAACAGTGATCTGTTTCTTGCAGCAGATCTTTTCTTGCAGCATTGTATCAATCTGTATTTTATACTATATGATTTACAGTGAGTGATTTCATTATTTTCTGACATTGTTACATGATAAATAATGTCATGTTACTGTTTTGGCTCTACCCTAAACTTTAGTTACAATTCATGCTTCACGCTTATTAATTACTGATGCATATACTAATGATTGTAATGGGCATCTAAGATGGGCATCATTAATTATGCAATTTTCTTTTTTTCAGATCCAAAAATTACAGAAATCATCTATCTCATACGATACAACTGTGAGATGGTGGCCTAAACATAATCTTAAAACAGGCAGGCGTCAAGGCAACCACACAGACACAGGAACAAAACCTTAAGGTAGGTAAGGGAAAAATATTCAAAACACAAAACAAAAGCTTCAGATGCTTTCTGAGATTCTACTGTATGTAGACCTTTTCCCTAAAGTCCCTCTGTAATAATACAGACAGGCTTATAGGTTGCCTACAAGCTTCACAAAATCTCTTTTAAATAAAAAAAGCCTCACAAAATCCACAGAGTCAGTCCACCAATTGTTCTCTTAGCTCATTCTCCTACTTGTGCCAAGCACTGCAGCTGATATGTCCTCTGTCTCCAGATGACCAATCAAGGAATACTAATAAATTCCTGTTCTCTAAATCATCACTTGACCAATGGTTCTTCTTCCAACAGGTCAGATGACAGATCATTCTCCACAGCTTTCTGGAAAATGTAGTTCAGATAAGAGCTGCCATTGTTTCTGACCTTGCCATCCTATCATAATAAAATACTTCCAAACAACGTAACCCCTTCATTCATCTGCAAAATGAATGACAGGAATAAATTCAGTTACAAGCAGTAGCAATTGTAATTTCCATATATTACATATATTAGTGCTTTTTCCAGTCACACTTCCAGTAAAGCCAACCACCTTTGGAGGAAGCTGGATGCCTTCTTGTTCAATATACAGCACTTGTAGTGTCAGTACAAGCAATTTGCACATTCAAACCTGATGCTTCAATACTCATTGTAATCTCTCACATTCACTCACATGGGCCTGCAGATTCTATTTGCTTATTGTCCCATAGTCAAGTTTGCATTAAACGTGTACTGCTCTAGCTAACACTAATTAGTCCTACAGTATGTTCTAATGAGCTTCTCCATTACAGTGGTTATATCTTTACACAATTGGTGGATCCTTTAAAATGTCACGATGCTTCCTACTCCTGTTAGTCATATGTCACACATTGGAAAAATAACTTATTTTACACATTAACCCGAAATGTGCGGCATAAAACCTCAGATTACATTTAGAAGATCTCCTAATTAATTACAGGGCGAAGGAGTCGCTATCGTGACTGGAGAAAACACAGAGAAACAAAAACAAAAAAGAGCATTTATATTCTTCCTTTATAGGGAATTCAATTCTAATATCTGAACTTTTCAAAGTGATGATTACTTTAATATTACAGGCTTATGAAAAGTAACATTTCCATAAAAAAGCAAAAAGTATAAGGTTTATGTTAAGAGATTGCTAGACTATCCCCACCACACATGTTCAAGCTGGGTTTCATTATAAAAGGGTACCAGTCTAAACTGAAAATCTGTGTTGCAGTGATTTGTCTTGAATTAAATTTTCAAGTATGACAGCTTCCACTAATGCCATCTCTAATAATGTTAACCTGGGTCTATTAAATTTTATAAACTACCCAAAGAACAGTGAGGTTGTGAAACATACAGTATGTACTGTACAGTATCAACTCTTTAAGTAATATTCAATTTTTGCTTAGCTTATGTCCTATTCTTTTGACCTTGGAAATTATTAACCAAATACAAGCAGATTTAAGATTACTTTCATTCCTCCAAACCATTTAGCAATTGAAGTTCCAGCAATTGGCATTTCTGAATTGCAAGTAATAATGTCAAACAGACTACAGTCTTGTATATACTGTACATTATGTCTTCGCTGTGATTTTGATAGTGATTGCAGTGGGTATAAGAGCTTTCAGTTTAAACAATGAATATGCCAATAACAATGAGACCCCTCATCTCCATGGTAATTGTTGATCGCAATTCACAACCTAATTGAGTAGTAACAGTATGACCTTACAGAGTTAGGTGTATTTACAGTATTTTGAAATCACATGAACCACTACTATTGCACACAGAGAGAAGCTACTCAACTGAATTAAGACAAAGGAGAGCATTTAAATACTGCCATTAACTCTCAGCATGTATAAACCCTGCCCCAAGTCTCTCAATGGCCAGATTTCAATGAGTGACAGCAACCTATCAAAGAAGCAAAAAGATAAATGTGAATGGACTGAAAACACACTAATTTCTGTTGTAAAAAAACTGTTTCTGTAATCTTTCTGTTTTTGTTTCCGGGTATGTAATTTTTTCTTTAAATGGAATATTTTGGATATTTGTTTGCATCTTTAAAGTAAGTGTGATGGCTTTCTTATATTTCAGTAAGGTTTTGCTTGTGCAGTCATATTGCAAAATGGCAAATTATCAGTTTTCAGACTTTGGTTATAGAACTTTTTTATTCCTGGTTGTCAGAAAAATAATTTAGGAAAGATGAATATGTTGTTGAATTAGGATTTGGAATACATAATTTTAAAAGACTGGGTGTCTAGTTTCTTACAAAAGACAGATTGTTGGGGTGTATTTTGATTAAGACGCTCGACGTTTTTGAAAACGAGTGATAGGCTGTAGTTTTAGAGTAAAATCTTCGCATAATTTGCATTGGGGTAAGTTAATATGTGTTTTTTTTAAATGATAGTTTAATTTCTGTGAAAACAAATTTAATGTTTGCATGCAGAGGACATTAAAGATCATTTGCCTGTGCAATACTCTGTGAAACAATTACAAAATATGTTGGTTAGGACAAAGCAAACTTAACTTGAGGATGCTTAAAACCCAGACAGACGCCGGCGTCTGTAACGTCCGGTTATCTAGTTGTTATAGATTACATTATATTATATTATATTACTTATTTTTGTATGTTTTTGCTTTGAATGTGTGGTAATATGTTTATATAACGAATGGACTGCAAACATTAAGGCAATTAAATGTGAAAACTGTTTATACTTTTGCAAGGCACTAAACATTTATTCAACTCTTCCCCCTTTGAGCCATTTATTAACACATCATAGATAACATGCTGAAGATTCAACACTTATTAGAGTAAAATAGACATCTCTTACTGACAGACACACACCTACAGTACAAGCGCCTGGAGGATTGCTGGGATCATTGAGAGGCAAAAGAGTGCTGTCTGATTAATTCAACCCAGACCTCTGCCACACTCAAATATTTCTGTGCTGCTGCATGGAGAATTGCGGTCATATCACTAGCCGACTGACCCAGATTTGAACCAGTGACCAAAAAATTCAGCTTGCAGTCAGGCAAGTGCCTTTATAAGTTGAGTCAAGTGGAAGGACCTCATGCATGAGTGATATACACATATTCATTATGAATGAAACAAGTTGGGCTTACTAAATTCCATGAGTAATTGTGTAAAAGAAAAAAATCAGCATCCCTTTAGATGAGATTTCTTATTTTTCCACAGAGTTATAATATCTGCTTAGCAATCTTGAAAAAATAAACCTCATGCCTCTATCAGTGATTCACCATGAAGCCCTGGAGCACTGGAATGGCTGCTTGCAAGGTTGAAGAGGGAATGACGATAAAAAGCAAGGGGTGACGGGTGATTGAAGACGTGGTGTCACACATCAGAAGCCATTCCCTTGACCGAATGCACTTTGATGAATTTTGCAATTTAGTCCACTGACTAAGTGAATCTGGTTGACCATATTAAACCATTTTGTCAATAAAATTACTTTCTATAATCTGTCCTGTGGACAGCCACTAACTGGAATTATTCTGTCAGCAAAATGGATTCTGTGGTTCTCTGAGAATCTGAAATACCAGCTGAGTTGTTCGGCTGGGACCACTGGTAAAGCAAATGAGAACAGGGTTTTACAAAGGTTAGGTTTTTAGTCTACCTTATCTGTACTACTGTACATTCTGTATTAGGCCTACGTGATATAACAATCATTTTCTTTTGCTTTACTAAATGTATACTGGATTTGCAGTACTGATTAGAAGAAGGTTATTTCAAGGTAGGTGTTGGTAGATATTTCATTCCAAATAGCTGATTGCTTCAAAATTGAGATATTCATAACTTCTGAATAATTCTGGAAAATATGCCTTCTTATAAACTCTCAACTAAAAAGGTAAGCAAGATTTAATTCTGTACAGGAGGAAAAAACAGACACTCTCACTTCAGAATGTTTAATGGTAAACCACAGCTCCGAACAATAATTCAAAGACTATATTAAAAGCCAGATGAAAAACTCCCAGGTTTTCTTATATCTTTTTTTCTCTTAAAAACATGGTGAAATGAATTCCGTTCCTGGGAGGTAAGAGGATTTTCTGTTGATCCTAATCATTTTGTTTTTGTCTTCCCCCTGTCAAAAAACTACTGCCCTCATACTGACAAGGTGGCACTCTTAGAGTTTCCTGGATATTTGGATGACATATCTGTTTCTTCCACTAATGGGCTCTCTGCTTGACAAATCTTCTCTTTTATTCCCCTCCAGATCTTTTTCATTCTTATTAATATTTCACCTTTTAAGACAAAAAGACTTTAATGACAATACCATGGTAAAAAAAAGGCACTGTCTCGCTGATTGGCATTTGATGGAATTAACTGTTTACTCAAACTTAAAACAATATATATTGTTTTTTAACGGAAATCTCTGGAAAATGTGTTCTTACCTTTCTTTTCCAAAACCCCTTTTTATGACACAAGATCTTTAAGGAGAATTAAGACCTTGTTGGCAACATTAAAAGCAGCAATTCTTAGAAAAGAAAATCCATGTCTTTCTTCAAAGTCTTTAAAGCTTCTTTTTGTACTTTCATAGAACACAAATGGAGTGCATTAATATTAAAGCCATTGCCCAAAGCTGTCTATTGATTTTTCTTACAACTGTCATTTCAGTTTTATACACAAATAACTAGCTTTTCAAGAACAAGATTTTTTACTTTGGCATTTGTCACATTTCTTTTCCACTAAAGAGCCAATTCTCTTTCAATTGCCAAACACTTCCACTTTCCATTGATTTTTCTATTTTTTTTCCAAAACACAATGCTGCAAATAACTTTGTCCTTTTACCATTTAAAAGGCTACAAGATTAGGTTTGGTAAAGATTTTTTATAAAGGCAGAGTTGTAAACCACTGAATTAACATTTTGTTATTGTATTATACTGTATATATATATATTAGGATTTATATTTCTTAGAACTTTTTCTTCATATTATTATAGGGGTATAAAGTAGGTGACCTAATTACAGACACCCACCACTCATTGTGCATTGTGTTCAGTCGTTTTTTACTCCTAAATACTCTACCTTTCTTTCGGGCAGGGCTTTTTAGAACTTGTACCATTGCTTTTATAATCTTGTCTGTTTGTGATGGAATAATAATGTTTTTAACTTTTTGAGCTAACTATCAAACAAGCACTGATCACTTTTCTTTGAACTCCTCTCAGGACAGACATGTCCTTTTTTGTAATGTGGCAAATAAAATTATCCACAATGTTGTAAATGAGGTCTGAATACTGTATTATGAATTATTTAATACATTCAAATTATTAGCTTACAAAAATTAAGTTTAAAATTTTAAGTGAATTTTAAAGCAGAAATGTAAGTTTAGCTGTGCCTGATAGCACAGGTCAAAATCATTGGTGCAAGAGGCATCGTTGACATTGTATTACTTATAACTAATACGATATTAAAAACCAGGTAAGAGACGGAAATTCTTTGTGGCTCAGTGCTGGATTGTCCGCTGCTGAAAGGTTGTGAGGTAAACTCCACCTGCCATCAAGGACTTTTTCCAGCTCGAATTAGTACATGAGTGTAGTACAGGCCAGTTTCCAAGCAAAAAGCACAGATGGGAAAAATAGATAACAGTATATGAAAATCTAGCTCCTGAGTCTTGGGAATTCTTGTTGGGAGGAAAAGGGAAGTAGTTGAAGGAAACGTCAATCAAATTCTTTAGGGTAGGTTCTGACCCTGGCAAAACGAACAAAAGGGTTAAAAGAATTTGTGTCTAGGGGGAGCATTGCTTCCCCTGCAAGGCTGGGTGTTTTGGGCAAGTTTTCCTGTCTTATCAGAGATCACAGAAAATGTCCTCTTTGAACAAGCTGTCATATGTACCTGAAACTCCACAGACATACAAGGAATGAATGCTCCGTGTTCTGTTTGAAGTGGTCATTTGAGACTCCACTGGAGAAGAAAAGATTTCATCGACCATGTCTCTTTGTATTAGGATCAATGATTTTCTTTTCTTTTCGCCTCACTTCCATGAATGGAATATTTTATTGCACTTCAGCAACATCATATCATTATTTCTAATTTATTATTACTATGATCATGAGTAGTACTGTTTTTGGATATTATTACATTATATTCCACACTTAAAGAAAGCTCCCCAGAGGAAACCCTTCTTCTAATTTTAAGTGTGGAATTGTTCCTTCTACTTCATCGAATTAGTATCATCATCATAAGCACTGACAATACCTATAGCACTTTCTGAAAGTGTTATATATTTCTGTTTTTTTCTGTGTTTGATGTGGTATTTATCATCGAATCCGCAGCCTGTTTTGTCAGTGTTCTGTATTATAAGATGTTTGTAATTGGTCTTTTTGTATTTTTACTTATTGAAAACCAATGTTTGAAATAGTTTCTGATTGTTCTCCACTTTCTCATATTGAAGGATGAATGCAAGACATTATTCCTAATACACGAGAGCACAAGAAAGTTTCCAATCCAGAGATATCCATTTGGTCCGTCAATTGTAGTTTGTCTGGGTTTTAGAAGCTAATTGAACTGAGGATCTTGTCCAGTCCAGTCATTTCTTCATAGAATCCAGAGTATTGTTTTCAAGAACATGTCAGGGTAGGTTATTCCAGACTGAAGAAGTAAACAAGTACTTTCTGTTCAGAGTCTTAAATTTGCCTCCACATAGTTTCCATTTGTTACATCTGACTCATGTTTCAGTGTTGATTCTGAAGACATTCATTGGGTTGACACTACCAATGCCTTTAAGGTTAGTAGGCCTATTTTAGGCTAGGAAATGACACAGCAGGAAGAAAGGGGATGTTGTACCATATTCTATATTACAGATGCTGAAAAGGTACAGTGTACAGTATATACAGTATACTGTAGGTATAGTATTAAAGTTGTCAGCTGAAACGTCCTTAGTACAGCTCTAATGCACATTCTATTGATAACATACTGTACCTCTACTGTATAGAGTAATACATACAAATTCTGGGAGTGTGCATGCTCTTTTCTTCTTTCTCTCCAGAAAGGATATACTGTATTCTTTCAGTATGTACAGAGGATTCATTTGAGTGTCTTAAGCATCTGCAACATTTTCCTGTTTGAAATGAATGCTTTAGGGGCAGCAGACTTATCAGCTGTGTAATTACTTTAGCCTCCTGGTCGGTCAGCTGAGTCCTCATTTTAAAATGGACAGCTACTTTCCCCCTGTACGCGGAAGGACATGATGTGTATTATTTATTTATTTTTCTCTTTGATTTGACAGACAGCATTTTTAATGCACAATTCCTTTGCTGGTTCAAGCACTTCACAGTCTTCCGTATAGCTGTCAGATCCGTAAATTCCTAATATATCAAACGGCAGTTACTGTAGAAAAACCTATATGTTTCCATTTGGCTTTTTCGTCTTTTTCTGTTTTTTCTGGTTCTGGGACACATAACTGCCAACACAGTCTATATGATATGAAATAAACAATAGTTATCAATACCGTATTTAATACTTGGGTTAACATTAACAATAATAATTAATGAGTGAACGTGCACACCCTCTGCTTCACTTCGAGTGCAGACTTGTCAGATACTCTAGATCTTCAGGCAAGAAGCTTGCGTGTCTTGAGCATTAATGATCATGGTCTGACACCCCATAGTATAGTGTAATCTAGTATAGATTCCAATAGTGGAATCTCCAGTATCCACTATTGTTGTAATTATCACAATAGCTTATAGCAATTAGTCTGCAGCAATGTATTAATGATTAAGATGTTACTGAAGAATCAGAAATGTAAAAAATACAGAATCTAAATGGCCAAATGCCATCGCAATGGAAAAGTTGAAATTTTAAGACTTAACAAGTCGCTTTTTATGCAGGACTGCGCAAATCTGAGCTATAGCTTTTGTACAAGGAAATGCATTAAAATGTACAAGGAAATCAATTGAAATACAATACAAAATGTCAGGTTTTACCCTGCTGAGCAGAATTTTTAAATAAAAAAAATTACAATTTTGAGACATTGTACTGCATTTATGAATTAACGAAAATCCAACTGTTTTTGCTTGTAGAAAAATACTGTTAGTGATAAGTAATTAATAACCTTGCTAGACAGTAATGTTAAATAAAAAGGTAGCAAAAGCATGACATGGCACAAGCTGCTCACTGATGGTGCCCACAACTGGAATCGTAAATAAATTGTATTCATTGAATCCTAATCCAGGCAAACATCTTCAGTCTAGCGGGAAAAAAAATGAGCAAGTGAAGCAGCCACTGCACAATCTGGTATTCAAGAGTGATCACGTTTTTCAAAATATGTGAATGTGCACTACTTTAAGACAGAAATCAGTGGTGCACAACTCCAGTCCTGGAGTACTGCAGATGTCTGCAGGTTTTTTGTTCCACCTCTGATCTTAATGACCTAATTGAACTTAATTTTACCTTAACTGAACTATCCCAACACTTTTCAAAAGTCTTTAACTGTGGATGTTTTTGAGCACTCCTAGAAAATTTGCTGGAACATGGCCCTCGAGCACAGTAGTTAAGCACCTGTTCTATACATTCTTTAATGAGCTCATAGAGAAAATGAAGAATTCAGGGATACAATAATAAAAACAAGCAAAACTTGTCATTTGCCTTTGTTTTGGATTGCAGAACCCCATATCGGCCATGTTGGTAAGGACATTAACTTAAATGCATATTGAGAAACAAGCCTGACTATCTGCTGAATGAAAAAAGAGGGGGAAAAAAATAAAAACTAATGAGTCAAATTTCACTCCAGAAAATATGGAATTCAATGTGCTCTCATTATGAGGAACATCTGACACATGGTCTCTGTACCCGACCTTGTTAAATCATCACCTTAGTTACACTGTACTTCATGCTTGTTATTACTGGGGAAGGAAAAAAAAACGTTCTGAAGACACCTATGGGCAGCGCTATAATGAGGATGTGCTTGCAACTGGGCAAGATTTGCACTTAGATTATTGTCCTGGGAATGGGCATGGGTGTGGGTTACGGTGTTTTTGCTGTGATAAAAATCATATAAAACCTGTACCTGTGAATGCAATGCCCTAAACACAAAAATAAGGATTCTACAGTACTGTACAGAATGTCCCTTTTAAGACAGTGTTAAAATCAAAAGTTAAATATAAACACTAAAATCAAAGAACAGACGAAGCAATATTGCCAGACCTTTTATCTTACAGTACCTTTGTTTCAGTTTCCTTGTTTTTAACTCCCAGTCCTCATTTTCCTTTCTACTGTAATGATTCAGGCATAGCCACCCCTTGATCTTGGAACTCAACACTGCTAAATACTTCAGCATTTACTGGTTATTCTAGCAATGTTGGGAACAGGAGAGAGATTAATTTAAATAGAACTAAAATGCTCAACAAAATTGTCAAAAATATTACATTTGTAATAAAATAAATCAAAATTAGCAATCAGCTACTTACTGATAAATGTTCTAACCACAATCACCTACTTCTCTTACCAATTAAATAAAAAGTCAAATATCAATAAAATCTGCTCATCCCTTTAAAATAATGCATAAAAGTTGTCAACATGTTTTTTGAAAAAAATAATTACAGACGGAAGGTACCCTTTATCCATCCTTTTTCTAGTGGGTTCATCCTGTTCATGGTTGCAGAGAAGCCAGAGACTATTTCACAAAGCAATAGGCACAAGGCACCAGTTCCAGGACAGGACACCAGTACATCATAGGACACGCACGGACACACATGCCAGAGCTAGTTTTCCCAGAAGCCATTTACCTATAGGAGTAACCTACCTATGGGATAGAGGTAAGAAATCAAGCACCTAGAAGAAACCCAAATGACCACATGAAGGACATACAGTACAAACTCTACTCAGATAGCATCCTACTGTAGATTTAGATTTTAACCTAGGGCCCCAGCACTGTAAAGCAGAAATGCCCATGCCACCCAGTACCCTTTATATACAGGACCAATTTACCATCACCAGAGATATACAATAATATACAGTAATTAGTAATTGACTTGACCACATCTAGGAAGACCGCTATGATTTGATATTTAGATTCTATAATTTTCATACAGTATGTAGAGGGCATTCAAGGCACATACTGTATGTCTGTCTTTTCGCATTGTACTGATTTTACCTTGACTGATTTTTTAATAAACTGTCTCTTTTCTTTAATTCTTTAATTCTTATTTTATTTTTCAGTCTACAGGATTTCCTTACTCTGCTTTCTTTAAGGGGTGGATGGCAGAATGAAAGAACCAGCAAACAGACATACAGAAGATGGACAAATAAAACCATTTTGAAAGTAGGCTTTGTGTTCTTAGGGACTGTTCACAGGGAAAGTCAGCATTCTTAGAAGTCTGTTTTCTTCACTGTGGTATTCATTTAGATCCAATTCAGTTCTGACCTCAGATTATGATGCATGCCAACTGAATCATCACAACATTTTTTGCCTATTCAGTTTTGATGGGAAAAGTGCCCAAGGTGACTCCTGTAAGTGGCAAGGAAAAGCTAAATGATGGAAACCTCTCAACTGAAAAAAAATGTATGGCATTGCTCTAAATGACCCATTCCTTACTGAGGTCTTTTAAATTTCTGAACAAATTCATAGCTGAACATCTTCAGCCCTGTTTTACTTCCTCCTATTTTTCTGTTTAACAAATGATGTGAGTTGTGTGACTGCCATTTAGTGATTAATTTCAAATCATTTCCCTGGGCTCCAAGATGTAAATTCAGTAGGGCTGCACATTTATTTATATCATCTGGGACATTTATTAAGGGGACAAAATGGGAGACAAGGTTCATCAAACCCAAATGAATTCTAAAATAAATGAAACCTAAGATCCTAAAATGAAATGGAAAAGAAAATTGCATATTCCTAGATTCATTATTATTAATTTTAAAAGGACTTCATTTAAATTATATAATTATAATACAGGCCCTCTTCCATAGAAGATTAAGTGACAATTCCTTCATATTCTTAGCTATTTTCATTTCAAGTATTTCAGAAGCTAAGTAACCTGCTGTTAAGTCATGTTGTCTTTTGACCCTGATGTGTCTTGTGCCTCATTCAAATTAAGTCCTTGGCCATCAAAGAGATTCAGGGTTTATTCCAAAACCAAGGGAAAAAAAGGGTGTCAAAAATGTACTGTGCTTTGTTAAAAGCTCAAGTTACAAAAGCTTTGGTGCCTCAGTGTATTGAACAAAGGGCAACCAACAAAATAAAAGATCGTTGTATATTTTCTCTTTATCCCACACTACATACAGTATCAAATCTTTGAAAAGTGATTTTTCAGCACTTCAATTTGTTTCTCCTTGAGCAAACGAGCTGCGAAACTTCTCTTTCTTGAACTACTAAATGATGAAATTACACATTGTGAAATCTTGGTAAAGAATTTTCATAAATAATCCTTGAAATGACCAACAGGGGTCATAAAACATACAGAGCACTAGCATGGATAAGATCTTAAAATAAACGTACAGTACTAGTAGTTCATGCCTAAATTACTCAAACTTAATAGATAAAAATAATGCAGACATCCCATGTACACTACTATTTCATGCCTAATGTGCATACTGCCAATATCAGCTACTCCCAATGTTTGTGGTATAATAATGAAGGTATAATTATGATGCTTTTTTGACTAATGTATCATATACAGTACTGTAAGGCAAAAATTTAATCAAATCATTAGCATTATTGCGAAAAAAAGTCATAGTGCTATGTTTATTAATCATTCATCCTGCTTTAAGTGAAATTTGCTGAATACATTCCTGAGTATGCCCTGGTTATTAAGTTTTAACTACCATGAGACTTCAGTGCCCCAGTCAGGCAAATGACTGCCTCATAAAAATTGGTTTTTCAGCTATTGGGAAAAGTATCCTGGTGTTACCCGGTGGCAGAAAATTCCACCAAACTTGAGGGGTGAGATACAACATGTCTGTATGGCTGTCTTCAATTAGCAATAATGTTGTGAAAAAATGTTTTTGTCAATAAATAAGATTAGTTATAGAAGAGGTTAGATGGAAATGGAAAGAAAACGCACTAGTCCTCAAAAAACCTCTTTCACTTTTTACCAGTTTTCTTTTCATTTGTAGGAGAAGAAGCACAACAGAATAGCCAAGACTTTCCACTTAAAATAGTTTGACAAGACTGAAGAATTTCATGAAGAATAAATGAAGGAACTGAAGTTTTATAATCTTTAAAGGTATATTGTTTATCTTTCCAGACATATATTATTTCTTTAGGATTAAACTTAAACCCTAGCTTGTTTTGCTTTGGGGTACAGTCCTAAATAAAGACTGTTTTGTATTGTCTTGAAATGAGAACTCCTTCTGGTCACTATTTATTGCAATTTTCAAAAAGAAAAAGAAAACACACATAATCCCCATTTCAAAGGGACAGTTTCCTTCTAAAAAACATAAGAATAGTATTTTAAGCGTTGGAGGGTAAGCTATCCGTGTCATCTGTAAGTAGAAAAAAAATCACCAAAAAGAAAACTAATCCTAGACTCAAAGAGTAAATGAATTCCTTTGAGCACATGCACAGCAATAATCTGAAAATAACCTCTGATATTCAGAAAATATATTTTATATTAAGCAACAGAGGGAGGGAATAAATAAATCCACTATTTTGTAAATTATTTTCACTCCTGTCAATTTCATGGGGGTTTAATATCTGTCTTTGTGCTTTCGTTTAATGCCTATCCTATTAACATGGCCAGATCAGCACCTACTGTACTGTATGTCTCAGCTGCTGATCTATTTGCAGCTTAGTTAATGCATTAAAACTAAAGCAGAGTAGCAATAGTATTAAAGGGCTTTTTCTGATACCATATAATCATCTCCATGAAGTAATTTGGATTTGGCACACTCCTATCTTTAACTGGCTTTCAAATCAGCTCTTCATGGATAGAAATGCATTTCAGTGAAGAGTTGCAACATTAAAATACATGGTGCCATGGTTATGCTTTAGTGGTAATGTCAACCAAACTCACTGCTTTGACAAACAAATGAGAGGCTGGAGCTACTCTGGAGTATTTGGAGGAATACTGTCAATTTTTTTTTTAAATAAAAGTACCGGAACTGTATCTTTCTTGGTCATACAGATGTGTGTCTGGAATTACTAACAATATTGATAGTTGTGCCTTACAAAGGTTTAAAGTCCGTTTTCTAAATATTCTGTGGGGAATGTACGGAAGCTTGTTAGCATTGAATGATTCATTGTAATCATTAAATATGAGCAAGGCTTTTTACCACCTCCATCACTGAAAGATGTACACAGAACCTCACAACCTCACAACACTCCACATTTTCAACAATTATATAAATGAAATGGATAAGGCAATTACAGGGGAATGGACACTTGAAGATGGGATATTTTTTGATGGTGCCCATGAACTGAAAGAAATTAACATGAACTTTGCATAATGTATGCTGTTTATTATATTATTAAACAGGATTGCACAAATATAATTAGCTACCAGCTGCTCCCTTAATTTTAGATACAATTTAAACCTACTGTACATCTTAACTGCAGTCACAGGAAACAATTAATGTTCTAACATATGGACCTGATCACAGAAGTTTGGAATACTGACTTTGCAAGTCCATGAGTAATTCGGCATTTTTTTAAGATGAAAGCAAATTTAAAATAATTGTCTAAATAAGCAAACATAAATAACTAAACAATGGAAAAATGGTTTTAAGAAAAAAGCTTAAAAACATTAATTGTTTTCTATATTTCATAAAAATGAAGTCTGCTGCATTCTGGGTAACTATGATGGATACTTTCAGTAGGCACAAATGTACTGTACATGAAATATGATGAAAACATTTAATTCTATGGTATCTATACAACTAAATGATACATTAACTGGATGAAGTACTGGAAATCAATTTGCAAAGAGCTTTTTAGAAAAAATAAATGGATATTGAATAAACATTGTTCGGCTTCATTTTGATTAATTTGATCATTCTTGACATTTTACTGTTGTCTAAATGCTAAATCATCTTAGGAGCCTTCATGCCATTATGTAGGAAGTATGCTGGGAAGACTACAGTAAGTCAGCACATTGTCACTTGCAGTCTGGCTGTTCACAGCAAGCAGTTTCTAACAAAGCAAGATGTTACAGCCATACCTACAGTAGCTTGTCATTGATATGCCATTTTTTTAGACAGTTTGTCAAGATTAATGAGGTGGTCCACATGTGATGGTCTGTGTAGCAGTGTCCACTCTCTATAAAACTCCACCTGTAATGATTGAAGGTAACCTGACTGCATAGCAAGACTCTGATCAAGCTGTGGGATCTCAGGTGCTGATCTTCCAGGCTCTTCCTGGCAAAAAGAAATGTCAGCAAGATAATGCACGTCTTCATGCTACAGTATTTGTTTAACAATGGCTTTCATCTGAGATGGCCTGAGATGGTGGCTTTTTATCTGCTGAGCATCATTGAACATCTGTGAGAAGATCTGGGATGACGTGAGGCATCTGGAGCTCAGAGATCAGTGAAGAGTTACATGCTTGCCCAGGTTCTTAAGGAACAGGGACATACTGTACTATCTGCGGCCTGGTGCAAAGCATGAGTCATAGATGTACTGTACAGCTTGTTTCCAGTGGTGCTTCTTACACTACTGGCCTGCGACTATCTATCGATCCCCTGCTGATGATGCAGGCTACTCAGCTTTAAGCATGTATCTGTCTGTGCAATCTGTACAGCTGCTATAAAAAGAAAATAGCTGTTTTGATGCAAAACTAGTTAGCACTCTTTTAATTTTCAGCATATCAAAAAACACTCTACAGTTGAATGTCACCCCTAGCCTTATAGTACATGCACCTGTTGCTGCTGGTGTGAAAGGAAATGTCACTGAGAAAATACATTTTTTGCAAGATAAGTTGTGCTACAGTATGTGCTATATTAATTCAGCTGTTTAAAATCTAAACAATTAAAAAGTTAAATTAGGCATATTATTAGTTTGAATAAATGCTTTGGTTGAGGAAATTGAGAGCTCAATTACAAAGTTAGCAGACACAGAGATATCCCAGTATAATGGTTGAAAACCTCTGAATCTGATTAGAGGACAAAGAAAAGGCAGAAGATTCTGATCTTAGTGATTCACATTCTTAGTCCTAGAAAATTGGATCCTTGCAGTTTATACAGAAACATTTGGAAACAATGGCAAATAAGACAATTTAAGTCTTATTCCATATTTTTAAGTCTTATTCCATATTCCAAAAGTCCTGGAGCACCAGGAACACCATTAAGTCAAGATGGTGCTCCTGGTGCTCCAGAACCAGGATAAGGAATACTAACCTAGAATGCTCTTGTGCTGTGATTCAATTCTAGTCCTGCATGGTCAGAGTCCAACAGGTTTTTGAATCCTGTTACATAAATGCAGGACCTCAAAAAAGGCTTGTAATTGTTCAATTAGGAGAATCATTATGAAATCATTATTTTCTGATTTGGAATTCAAGGGTGAAAAACAGATAGACCCTGTGACCACAGTACAGAAATAGCTTTTTAATCCATTCTATTAAAGGATTTTCTTTCAATCAAATTCTTTATTGGCCTGAAAAATATATTACTATTTGTTAAATAAAACTGATAAGAAAACTCCGCAGTGGAATACATTAGAAAGGATGTGTGTTGACTAATTCTAATGTTTTTTAATGTGGTTAATTTGTTCATCCACCAGACCGTTGTGCTATGGAGAGCGTTAAGTGTATTTCAAACAAGGCAGTAGCAGTCCTCAATCAAGAGATACAGAAAATAAACTTTCACATTAAATATCGTTCAGTTCCAGAAAGGTGCACTGCAACACAACTGCAGTATGAAATATTAAGTACAGTTGCCTGGAGAGGAGAGCTAAGCGCCAGA
The DNA here is from genome assembly GCF_059453375.1 of Lepisosteus platostomus. NCBI lineage: Eukaryota > Metazoa > Chordata > Actinopteri > Semionotiformes > Lepisosteidae > Lepisosteus > Lepisosteus platostomus. The sequence goes on from NC_142613.1 coordinate 7,709,901, forward strand.
GTTGGAGTCACTGAAGCAGAAAGATCAATGATTGTATAGCTTCCTTAGCGTTTATTAATATACATTATAGAGAACCTGCAGCACGCCAAGCGTGGCCTCCTGGGAAATCCCAATAGTAGTCTTTGGCCTATCCAACATAGTGTTTTGTGTAAACCCATCAGAACAGCAGTGTAACATAATTAGAATTTCTGGATCAGTAAGCTGAAGCTTATTAGCCATATACAGAAACACAGAGAGCGCATAATTTGTATGTGCTGCAAGGATTCAGTAAAAATGAAATATGAAAATCTGAAAAACAGTTGTTCTGGCAGGATGACTTATTTCAGTTATTTTTTGTTACTTCAGTTATCTTAGTGTATAAACATACAGAATCTCAGTCTATAGTTTGTGCTTTGTACACATTACTTTTTGGTTAATTTTAGTGTTTGTTCTTGTATCTAAAATAGCAATGTAGTACTGTATCGTATATATCATAAGATGCGAGATACTTGTATTACAGCACAAAATATACTGGATAAGTATCTGACAGATTTATCACAACGTGCTTATGCAAAACCGAACAAGTCAATAAAGTTTTAGTGTCTGATCTCAAGATGATCTCAAGTCATCAGCAAACACTTTCTATAAAATCTAATCTTTCTCTTTTAGAAGAAATGCAATCATTGCTTGATATACAGTGACAGAGCATGCAGTATATCAGTAGTATCAAAAAATCTGAAACACCTGGGTAAATAGGGGATATCAATATATATATATAAGTAAATAAGGTCACAGTATGGTTACAAGAGGAGACCTCAGTGACTTTGACAGAGGTTTAATTATTGGGGCATGTTTAGGCAGGAGCTTATGCGATCAAGACAGTTTGACGGTGATCTCATTTCATGAACGACAAGGTGGTCTCAGCACGGAACTCCAATTGAAAGACATCAGCGTCAGAGAGCCACTGTGGGTGCAGTGCATACTGATATTGTGTTATCTGCATTAATTCAAAATGCAAGGCAAAACAGGTGAACAGCTACTGATCAACTGACTGCAAATTTACATTTAAACGAGCGAGCAGTCTCATCAAAAACAGTCAGCTAATGGCTCCACATACTGGGATTCTGTAGTTGGGGTGCATTGCACAAACCACTCATACTGTACACATGGAAATGCATGTTTGTTAGTCCAGTGGTGCAAAGAACACAAACAATGGACTGCCTCTCCAGTAGTGGAGAGATGTGATATGTGTCAGATGAATCATCCTTCATCATTCACTCTTTCCCTTAGAATGCAAGGTCAACGCTAATGGATACTTAATGTTGCTGGGTGACATTGTTCATTGTGCTCCATGTTGCAGCATTTCTTTCTTGCTGGGAGGTGTGTCTTCCAGGATGAGAATTCCCTATACGAATTGGTACATATGATCACACAATGGTTTTATGAGCATGACACTGATATTATTCATAACATGTCATGGCTGCCACATTAACCAGATCTAAACCCAATCAAGCATTTATGGGATGTTCTGGATCGGTACCAGCCACAATATGTTCTACCACCACCTGGCGTATGCTAATTTACATACAGTGGAAGAATGATGTCCCATCCCTCCCTGCCATGTTAAGTGACTTCACGTTAGTGTTCCCATTTGTTTGTCCACTTCCTATATGGGACACATAGCATATTTGGGAGATGCTAAAAATGTTAAATGACATTTGAGATCTTTTTTTTAATTAATCTGAAAAAATATATAGTTTCTACAAGAGGTTAAAGATTAATATTTAATTTTATGGAATGGTGAGAAGGGAATCAATATCTTATGGTTTTGATTGTCCCCTGCATTTATCTAATTCATTGACTAAAAGCAGAAACAATGACACTTCTATTCAGGCCTGAAAACATTTTATACCCTCAGTACCCTGAATCAAGCATCTTGTCAAAAACCTCAGTTTTACTTCTTTTTTATGTCATATGTTTTGTGCAAAATTATTAAACTTGTCCAGTTAAACCAGTAAGGTAATCAAAAATCAAAACCCAAATTAGTATCAGTCATCCAGGAACTGCATTCAACAACTCAAGTGTAGAAAGTTCATACTGACCAGTTTGCTTGAGCTATACGCTCTTTATGCAGAGCTGGCAGCACAATGCAAAATGTAAAAGACAAACTGAAATGTATCAGGGTTTTCTGATGATTAGATATGTCTGCATTAAGGTGCTGCAGTAGAAGATTGTGTTCAATTATAAGCTCAGTAGGTGCTCCATCTGTTACCTTCATTAGTGTGGGCAACTCCTGAACAACAAAAACCTTGATCATTTATATGTTTTTCTTCCTTTGTCTTTTCTATTTGATTATCGCTTACTTGGAAAAAATAGAATAACTTGCTTGGAGAAAAAGTGGGTAAAAGTGTAAGTGTTTCATATGTGGTGTCTTACAGTACATACTGTACATTCGGGAGAATATCATGCTGTGGTTTATACTGTATGTAGCCTTTCAGGGACGTCCTGTCTAACTTGTTATCTTCATATAATTGTAAATCTTGGTGCAGTATACTCTGGTAAAAGTTAACTAGAGCATAATTAAGACAGGGAGCTCAGGATTGTGTAACAGGAGCTGGTCCAGGGACCCACAAAGCGTAGTTCAGGACCCTATGCAGATGGTATAATCCAGAAGTACTGTAAGTGGAGAAGGACACAGGGAGAAGACGCAGAGGATCAGGACTGGTTGGCAGACAGAGGGGCGTGATGACGGTGACCCAGTGCTCGGGGGGAGTGACGGGGAAAATCCAAGGTAACGAGGCCAGGCGCTCCGAGCCCCGGACTCAGATGGTCAGGACGACATGATGAAGCCTATGCTGTTGTATCTCTCCTGGACCAGCTGTTAGGCAGGCTTCTGAGTGTCCATCTCCCACTACTGAGCCAGGCATAGCGGGAGACCACCTTAAATAAAGACAGACAAACAGAGCACAGGTGCACGAAATTAGCTAAAATACGAAAGGGTCGGAGCGCCCTTAAGAGGAGGGAGGAGGATCGTTAAAGGTTGAAGCCCAATAAATCAGAAAACTCATGATGAAAATCACAGATTACCAAATTTACCGTTGTAAATTTTCTCGGTAGTGCTGCCTTTGTTCAAAATAAGTTTTGTTTTATAAGATATTAGAATATAAGCAAGGTTGCAAATGGGAGAAAGTTTAATAGCTACTGTAGATTAATCTTTTGTCCAGCTGTTTTCTAGATGGAGCCCAGTGTTATGGCCTCAATTATCTGTTTTTTCTACATTTTTTTTTCTTCGCACACCATTCTAAATGGATCTTCTCGTAATCGTTCATTTGTTACCCTTTGTTCTTGTTTCACTTTTGTTGCTCTTCTTTGAACTATTTCTAAGACTATGAAATCTTAATACAATCTTTGTGGTCTAGTGATGAAAACGGAACATGATATCATACATAAGATCTTACATTTTGCACTGTAAAGCTTGAGCATAATGTATTTTGCTGTACATGTACTGTAGGCAACACGTCCTCGCAAACACCATTATATTCCCAAACCCACTGTTTCATGATCTCATTCCTAATTGAACCCATCACATTCTCACAGGCACCAGATTCCACAGATTCTCACTCCTGAAACAATTATCCAACCATGTCCCTCTCCCTTCACTATTTAAAGTTCCCTCATGCACCAAACCATGCTCACTATTGAAAAGCCTTCTTTAGAGTTTTTGAGTGTGTGTTCTTGTCTTGTTGGATTTCCCAGTTTTTGGACTTAACTTTCCCTTTTAATCTTGTCTCTTGGATTTTGCCTTTTGGATTGTTTTCTCGGTTTGTCTCGGCTCTTTCTGGTAAACTGATCTCTAGCTTCTCCTGTTGACCTTGCTTCTGGATTATGATTTTGGATTGTTTACCTCTGCATCCCGGAGAATTCATGGCTATACACAGGATCCTTGACACCAGGAGCCTATTCACTCTCATGGAGGTTTACAACAATGGCACCAAGCAAGTAAGATCCCCTATCTATTGTGCATACTATACTTTGTACACATCAAGTAACTTGCTGGGTGACATTGTTCCCCATTCCCACCACCCTTTTTACTGGGTTGAGCAAGTTCCTGGGTGCCCAGGGTCTGTCAATGTTTCCATTTCCTTGCAGAAATATCAGCTTCTTAGTTTTATTTAACTAAACTTGTGTTATCTGGCAAAGATGAAGGCCACTTTTTATATTTTCCAGTTTCATAACCTATGCTTAAGATATAGCAGCAGTTGTAGTCTAGCTTAAACATCACTTCATCTGGATGGGAGCTTTTCTCTCAACTCAAATATTTGCAAGGCTTATCTGTAACAAAGGCTGATTTCTTGTGTTTGGTACTGTACTTATGCAAAACCCAAATTGTAAAAGCCAGTGGTAAAATCACAAGTGATCATGGCTGCTTACTTATAAAGCTCAAAGTGAACCGGGCAGAAGTTGTTGCTATAGCTGGATGTCAGACCTTTAAACTAACATTCCATGCTATAGCTCCTCCTTTTAATCTGTCAGCCCACATAATATACACTGGCAGTAGAACAGAGTACTAAGACAGTCGCAACTGACTTATAATAGTCCTTTTAATGCTGCTTGATGACCACATGGGATTCAGACACTGATACCTGGAATTCTATAAACACAGAACATATTACAGTGGTTTTTCAAATATCTGAGCCATTTGAGAAATTAGTCAAACATTGCCTGGAGAGTGAATCTGCATTGCTCCTCTCCTTTTCATGTTAACTTTCACAACCTAATGGCTGAGAAGGCTTATTTTTGGAGTTTTTCTTTATCTTCCCTTTCTCATGTGGAGTGAGATTTTAATGCTTAGTGTTCTTGCCTACCTATTCATTTAATTTTTCCAAAGTCATATAAAATAAAGAATAGCAGAAAGTACAGTAACACAAATTGTTTTTGTCTTTCATAATGTAAAGAAAACAGAAATGGGTATAACTGATTGGAATATGTGAAAGCTATGCAGATATTAGGAAAGAAAAATAGAAAGTTTTGGGGATCTTTAGAGCCATAGCAATGGATATAAGTGTCATAAAACATAAACAAAAGCTACATCATGTTTTGATTCAATAGGAAAAAAAAAATTGGTACAAAATTGTGATAAATACAAACTTTAGCCAGACAACCCAATAAAACTTCTTGTTAATGTGCTTCTTAATTGACCTAACGCAACATGTGCAATAACAAATGATGTACTTGTTGATACAGAGTGTTTTATAGAAAGAAAAGAAGAAAATGGGTTTTGTTCTTTTCTCTCCAGAGTCCAAAGCACTGAAGAGGAACAAGGATTTATAAAATGGTATAGTAGTTCAGGTGGATAGCTGCGTCAGCATGCTTAGGTTGCAAAGGAACAAGTAATAGGTTTATTCCATGCTGAAAAGAGAAGAAAGAAAACGCAGCGTTTCGGCTGTGGAGCCTTCTTCAGGTGTGATCCCAAAGAAGGCTCCACAGCCAAAATGTTGTGTTTTCTTTCTTCCCTTTTCAGCATGGAATAAACCTATTACTTGTTCCTATTTTACTTAATGTACATAAATAAAGTGTTTATGACTGTGAATTAATTCCTTGACTTCCATAACCTTGAAGTTCAGCAAGTACAATGTTACAGTATGTATTAGTTCAGGTGGGTTTTCCTAACTCTTACATCAGAGATTCTCTCAACAACAGACTCATTTTCTTCTAAATTCTCTCCATTCACTGTAGGTTTCATTTCACACCTCTCTTCATCTATCCTGGCTTCACACTTCCTGATTGGCCACTTTCTGTCCCCTGCTCCCGCCCCTCACTCCTCCTCTGTCCCAGCTTTTGTTCTCCCACTACATTACCTTTGCTTACTGCCCTGTCTTTCTCACACCTGAAGAAGGCTCCACGGCCGAAACGTTGTGTTTTCTTTCTTCTCTTTTCAGCATGGAATAAACCTATTACTTGTTCCTTTATATAATGGTGTGTGAGTGCTTAGTGAATTTGTAAGAACTCTTTGGATGTCACTTTGCAATATAATACAAACTCACCAGGTCACTCCACACCTTTAATTTAATTAAAGTGAAATGTGTCAACGTGTTGTAACTGAGTGCACTGGTGCATTTCATCACTGTATCAGGGGTCATCTGGGTCACATATCCAGCTCTCACTGCCTCAGAACTGGGTTTTTGAACACGGAGAGAGCTGCACAGCTGATTGGAGCTGTTGGCTCTGAGTATTAAGCAAGAGGCGGCAGGGGTGAAGGAACTTGTGGCCTTCACGTTGTCAGGCTGTGGCTGGACACAATCTGAACACATTCTAATTAAACCCTTCTAAAATAAAAATATAATGCACTGCACAATTATCAGAAAGTAAATTAATCAGTGTGAAAAATGTCAAGTACAGATACAATAGTAGTTTGTTTTTCTCTATGTGAGTAGAATAATCAAAACTACTATGAAGAAATGATCTTAATCCCAGGTCCTGGAGAGCCCCTGTCCTTTTCAATTACAGTATAAGGATCGTTTTGTGTGGTAATTATGTGTTTAGTTCTAATGCAGAACAATAGAACTACAATATGCCTCTTGGTGCCCACAGCTGTGGCATAATCTACACCTTGTACCAAAATGCCACAAAAGTATGGGAGTAAAGGGTTTGAAAAGATGGTACCATTAGCGGCAGCTGAAATAGCATTTTTTTTTGTATTCCTCTATCAGGAAAATTATCTGGGAGCAAATCATGATATACAATAACTAGAAGACCCATTTATATAACAGGGTATTGAAAGGAGAAATCTGAGTGTAGTACTTTGATCAAGGCTGTACTGTATGTCCCAATTATTGCTTAGTTTAGATAACTGTTAATTCAATACATGTGATTGTTTTTTTTTTTTAGATTTGTTTCTTAATTTTTTGGTGTGTCTGAATCTTCATATGATAGGACCTGTAGGATTTTAGACTTCTCTGCAAGTATGGAAGGCTGTGTACAGAAACAAAACAGTCAGTGTCATTAATTTTCATGGGGAAAGGGCATAATAAATTCTCAGATGATCACAGTGAAAAGATTATTGACATTCATAAGTTTACTGATGGTTAAAAAAAACCTCATGGGATGTTTAAAATTCATGTTTCAGCTGTAGTACCTATTATCAAGAATTTTATGGCTGTAGGATGATGTTATTGAAATCTATAGCCTAAAAAAGCAGTTTGAGAAGCTACTTTACACCCTAGGACAACATTTAGGAATCTTCTAAAAGCTCTAGAATGGCTGGAAATACAATGCCAATTAGACAAATATGACTCTGTTTTCCATAGTAACATAAAAAGAAAAGACAAGGGTTGCCAAATAGCAAATAATTGGCTTCTAGGCCAAATGAGACAACATTATTTTGTGACATGAAATTGGATTTTTTTTAACCAGTGGCTAAATTGGAAGAAAAATGAAGCTCATGTTAGTAAAAAAGTCATTTTACAGTATGACGTTCTGTATGAGGGTGAGGTTTCTTTAGGCCTATATTTGATTCTCCATTCCTTTGCCCTTGATAGAACTGACGAATAGATTCCATTAGTAGCCTTTATCCAAAAATCTAGTTCTCTCAGCCAAGAAGCTCAAGCTTGGTCTAAAACAGGCTTCCCAGCACGATATTGACCCAAAGCAAACCTCCAAATCTTTTGCCAGATGGTTAAGTGAGCATAAAATCAATATTTTGAGAAACCGTTACAGTCTCCAGAGCTCAGTCCAATAGAACATTTGTGACATGAATTAAAGCAGGCAGTTTGTGAGCAAAAGGCAGATGACATGAATGAGCTGGAGTAGTTCTAAATGAAGCAATGAGTCAAGAATCCCTACTGTAGTAGGGATCCCTACTGAGAAGTGCCTGTAGAAAGTGTCTTCTCCATGTTGTCAAAGCTAGTGTAGGACCAAAAAAATACTGATCACTTTTGGACATTCATACATTTAAAACGATATGCAATTGTTCTGGACATTTTTTTGCAGTATCTAATAATGCATTTGCTGATGTATGTACAGTAGTGCTGAAACAAACTCAGTAACATTGTATCTACTGTAGGTCATGAATGTTTGGAGACAACTGTAGCTACAGGTTTAAATGCAATTATGTAACGGCAAATAACTGATCTATACAAAAGGAAAATAAACAATTTTATGAAAAATGTAAAGACTGAAAATTAGTGATTTTAAATGAATATTTTCAAGTATTGAGCTTAAGGACTCCTGGCTATTATAAGAATCATGGTACTCCTCCCATCGCCTACGTAAAACCAATGCAGCAATCCTATTGTTAGGATTGTTAGTAGTGAGGACCCTATGCAGAAAACCAGGGCGATCTCCAGAGGTGTAGTCGATAGAACAATCTGAGGTACGAAAACCGAAGGTAGACAAGCCGGTGCAAAAGTACAAAACCAGAAGCGGAGCCGTAAGCCGTGAGGCAACCAGAACGAGAACCAAAGTACCAAAACGAAATCAGGAGACGTAGTCGGAGAACAATCCAGGGTCAGGAAGCCAAACTCAAAGTAGTAAGTACTGTCATTGAGAGAACCTTAATACTGAGCACAGGGGAGAGTGTGAAGCAGCATTATATAGGCTGGGGTAAATGGGGTAATTAGGAACTATATTGGAATGCGAGGTGGAATGACGAGTCCCCTGGCTTGCCTTTTGACCGTCACATTCAGAATACACTAAAAACATAGTTCTTCCATCTCAGAAATATCACCAAGCTAAATCTTATATTATCTTTGACTGTAGCAGAAAAGCTAGTCAGCACATTTGTCTTTTCTAGAATCACTGCAACAACCTGCACACTGGGGTATGTAAATCCATGCTGAACAAACTCCAATATGTTCAAAATTCGGCAGCTAGAAGCCTAAGCAAGTCACTTGCAAGTGATCACATTAGGCCCGTGTTGGAGTTCTTGCACTGACATCCTATCAGGTTTGAGTCAACTTCAAAATCCTCATGCTCACCTACTGTATAAGTCTGTTCACGCCTTGGCACCTCAGTATCTACACTGTCTGATGTATTATGTTTACTCCCCACCTCACAGCCGTTGTTCTTCTGGCTCTAGTCTTCTATATGTCTCAGAAACTTGTTTACCTTCTATGGGTGACAGGGCCTTCTCTGGAATTCTACGGATCGCCATGGATATCGAAGAGTCAACCACCTTGAGTGAATTTAAATCTAGACTCAAAACCTTCCTTTTCAGAAACACTTTTTTTTAAATAGTGCCAGTTTCTGCTCCCTTCTCTAATGAAAATATATCTGCCACTGCACTTTTAACAGCTTGTGTTTTTATACAGGTATGTGCCTATTGTTACACCTGGGTGGGTCACAACCCCCAGTCCTCAGTTTCCACGGGGACCAATGGCATTCACATTGGATTGCATTGGATCTCAACTGAGCAATCAACCAGCTATTTAATCCCTGCCCACCACTGCCCCAGTGCTCTGGTCCGAGTAGTACTGTCACACCAAGAACTCTGTTTCTCATATTAAACCAGTTATCCAAAGACTGCATTTAGCTGTACCTGTTCCTGTCCCTGTATATTTCCTCATACCCTGATCTCACCAGCTCTGTTTTCTAAAATCCACACTTTAACAGTGGCAGTTCTGCTGGTTTGGTCAGATCCTCTACCATCTTCGTCAACCTTTGTCTTTGTTCACCTGCACAAGACTCATTTATCTCTGTCAGCTGGTAGCCTATCACCATGGCCTGCCAACCCTTCCTTCCCTGGCCTCGCAAATTGGTTCCTTTTTCCCCTTAGTCCACCAAGAGCTTTCGACATCAAGCTGTTGCATAACTTATTTTGTGATTTTCTATCCTTATAACAGTTTTTTTACACCAACTGTAGAGTACAGTACTTCAAGATGCTACTTTTAAAGGTGTTATATAAAATAAAGTTACAATTTAATTTTTAGGATTATTATAGGCTCAGGATTTCAGGATTTGGTTAATTCTTTTATTGATTACTCTTACTGCATACAGATCGTCACAATGATCGTGAAGGAATGAAAATCTTTTATCATCCAATCAGCCAAAAGTTTGGGCTATCTTGCATTTCATCTGTTGCTGCATTTGAAATATAGTCTAACTATATTTCTAACAGCATGAGATATGCAGATAGCTAGACATATATGCTGGTAATACAGATGATCTAGTGCCTCTTACCATAGTTTTCTATAGTTTTAATAAAAATAAATACTGTATGTTCTAAAATATTTTCCCATGTAGTGGGTACTCCCTATGAAGTTAAATCTTTTCAATTTTTTTTCATTTTAATAGCCTTTTAACAAAATAAAATAGCCCTTTTTTGTTTTTCATTGTTTTTTGGTTAATAGGATGATAAATTGAGTTTGGCTGAGCTTCAATAAACATGCACTTAAAATCCTGATTTTAAGTCCCATTGTGTCGATCTGCAATTATTTGGCTCAATCATGTTTAAAATGAATGTCTGAATCGAAATACTGCTTTCCATCCCCTTCAGGCAGAAATCAATGGGCAATACCAAAAGAGACGCACACATCCAGATTTCAAATTAAACAATACAAAACACTACTAAAAAATCGCCATTACAGTTTTTGGGGTTTACAAGCTTGCATATTAAAAAGGATATGTGAAATCTTTGAAAGTCTTTTGTAAAAATACTAAACAGGGCAAAGTAAAAGAGGCAATACTTACAGTAGTAAAGACTTCAACCTTTTTTATTATTTACTAATGGTACAATGTACAGTACAAAATGTCTGATGTATCCAATCTTTATAGGAAAGAGTATATTTTGCCTGAAAAACCCTCATTTCCTTGCAAAGTGAGAAAAATGACTAAGTTGCAATTACGTGCCTACACTGCAATTTCTGACAGCTTTCCAGTACATCTGATGTATCTTACCATGTTAATATGCATCACTGTGAAAATCTAACTGGAGAAGATGACTATGAATTTGTAAGAATGACAGAGGGTAGTGATCAGTTGATATGGTGAGTAAGAATGTGTAAAGATACCGATGTTCATTTCTATTTGAGCTGAAGCACTAACTAGCCTACTTAGAACTAACCTGCAGGACTTTAGTTTTTAAGCACTATTGCTTTCATCTAGTGAATACAGTATCTGATCAAACAATCTGTTTTTTCACACAGCAATAGAGATCCTATAGAATTAGAAGGGCCCTAGTGTAGCCACACACATACTGTAATAGGGAAAATGAATAAAGAGGTGGCAAAGGTTTTAGAGTAGGACTGACATTTACTGTATATTACAGAAGAAATGCAAGGCTTTCCATTTTTCATATTTTGAAGTAGTCTCAATTCACTCACAGTTGTGTAATATGTGACATTTTGCAAAAATAACAGTTCCAAGGAGCCACAGGCCATAAAAACTGTCTGCAGTAGGTTACTTCCAGTTTTTGTACCAAATATGTGAGAGCAGATATGTCAAAAGCATGCACAAACATTGACATACATATGGAAAGAAAGCCACAATCAGAGGAGGGATGATCAGGAGGCAAGATACAGTATCTGTTCATAGAGCAGAATTGCGTGAGAAGACCACCTCTGGGACATCTGTTTAAACAACTCTTTAAGGAAAGGTGATACCTGGTCTCTTACCCTGTTGCCTCATTTTATTTTACTTCCTCTACCAAAGCCCACCCATCATGTTCATGGATCAGCATTTATGATTTAACTTACTTAACAGAGAACATTTGCAGTATTTTGTCCATTCCTGTGAATCTAACTTTTTTGTATATAGCATATAAAATATTAATAGTTGTGCTGCAAAAAAAAGAAAATGTGGACTGATGATTGTTTCACCATAAAGGGGTTGAGGGTTGAGAACAGCTGCAGATGATCTTATCATGTATTTTATATGAAGAAACTGCCGTCTTAATTCTGGTTGGACTTTATGCCACTTTGATGAAATATTGAAAAGGTCTCCCATGTTTGGCACAGGGTCTTCAGGTGTACTCGAGCCATTCAATTCTAAGAAAGGGTTATATAAAAAAAGCATCCTGTGTCGAAGCAAATAGACACATGTGGATGTGTGGATCCAAATGGAGTCATAAAGTTTTTTGAAAAATCTGAGGGCATTTGCAGGAAGCTACCATAATTCACTCTTCATTTGTCAGTCTGCTCAGGATCAGTAAGGGCATTTAACTTAAATTCAGGCAATCAGCAGACACATTACTTTAGACCTGAGAGCCAGTTCTGCAGAATTGTTAACTGCTAACTTTTTTGTTAGTTTATTCTCTCCAATGTAAACACAAAGCTTAGGCTTGCCTACAGTATATGGATCATTAAGTGGTTGCCTTCAGACAAGTTTTTGCCTGTTAAAACTCATCTGGTTCAGTCAGATGTGGATGTCTTGCTAAATAAAATAATTTGTTTGGACACTTAAGAAATTGACAGAGAAGAACAAACGGGGAAATGATAATTGCAAGATTCTAAAGGAAAGGTTGCAATCAAGAAGATATTAAATTGCCCATCTTGCATGTGAAGTTGGTTAAAGCTTTAGAAGTCTTGGTTAATTAGCATCTGCAGCAATGTTTGGCAGGCTGTTCCTTATAGACACAGTTCTCTGTATTACAAACTACCTCCCACTCTCAATCCCAAAAGTACTTTGAATAGACTGAGTAGACTGTTCTTATTTATTTGAGATTCTCAAATGCCTTTATTAAATGTCTGCAGCCCTACCACATACCACGTCTGAGAGCATACAGTACCTCAGTACCGGACAAATTGCAATGTGCCTTAAATACTGAGGAGAGAAACTGTTGCTGACATTAACACCAGTTTCTGTCTGTCCCTCACTTAATATAACAAAAATGTGTAATTTGTTCCTATGACAGAGATCTAATACAAAAGATGCTGATATTGTGACCTGTCCTCCATCACTGCTCCATTTCTGTTACATGTACATCTTTCAAGCAAGTTCAGGCTAGAAGGGATAAGTAGTCTTGCAGCAGTTTTCTAACTTTACTGGATGATTTCATAACAGAGGCTGAAATCCAAGAAAACTAAAAGCATCTAAGTCTTGTCAGATTGTGTTTCTTTTTCATTGCTAGGATGCAATTCTTTTACTTTTTTATTATGTATGTCTGCGGGTATGCTTTTAGCTGAACACTGAACACTCCTCTAAATTATGAACATTGCTCATATTTTCAGTGTGGAGTTGCAGCACTGACCTCAGATACATGAAACTTTAATGAAAGACAAACGAGACGCACTCCAGTATTTTCTCTTCTCAAAAGAATAGATATCTAGGCAGCATTTCAGGTTGTGGTGAGCAAGAAACTGTCCCCTTTGGGGGGGAAAAAGGTCTTTAGCCCTAGTGTTAATTCTTTCAATTCCTGTGTTTTGTTTTGGTAATATGGTTGTATGAGATAATGTAAGTTCTCACATCAAGCAAAACTCTGTTCCTTTCATTCCATTTTTATCAACAAGATCAAGGTTCTACAGTACTTCTGAATCAATCTGCCCAGTTATAAATTCATCACAGTTGTCTCTTCAAGGACATGCAATGCCTATTCAAATGTATACAGTACTTCCTTGTAGTAATGAACTTCATTCATTTCCAGCACGGTAGGTTATTCCCTGCAGCTTTTGAGAGCACTGAGTACAAAATACAAAGATCTTGCATTTCTTCAGTCATTTCTGAGTTGTCTTAATTTATGAATATATGTATGTTTTGGTTTTGAAGCAACAAATTAAGCCAACTAATTGTATAGTTTAGTTTGTGTTTTTTTTCTGACTATATTCAAAATCATAATATAAATCTTTCTGGCTTTCACAGCACTTTTCAGGAGGTACTACAGTATATAAAATGAACCTCATGATGATTGAGAAGTCACTACTGTATATCTTTGCAATGTAATTCATCAAAAGCTGCCCTGCTATTGTTTCTTTCTCAATTTATGAATTGATAATGAATGTTTTGACAAAAATGATCCTATAAAACATAGACCTTATACAATGGTTTTGAAACAGTTTTGATCCACAAGAAAATAACAGAATGGAAAAATCAAAAGAGGGATTTATCACACACATCACCAAGGTTCCAAAACTAGACAATAAATAGTGTTTTTTAACATTATCACCTTTAAGCTTTTCATGGTACAGAACGCATTCCTTGTATAAATCAGTAACCATAGCATTCATTCTACTCTGTTACTTTTCGCCCAAAACATACTGACACCTTAGGCATTTAAAAAGAGATTTATACATTCAGAAAATTGATGTGGCAACTCATTTAATTCAGTTTGACCCAGGATTACTGTAAGAAAGGAATGCTTCTTTAAAAGAAATATTAAGCATTATTGATAGATGCTTTTTTCCATCAATTCTTCACCCAAAGCCTTTTTACATGTTATTGTTCAATTTCCAAGCCAATACCCCTGCAGCCCCACCCTTGTATGTACACAGATAGATGTTATGCACACAGTAGGTTGAATCCTTATCACATTGGTTTCTTGTAAAGACTGTTGCTGTGCGTGGTTCAAACACATTCACATGGGCTCACTGCAATCTGGTACTTTAGCACCCTATGCATTCTCCTTAATTTCAGACCCCTGATGCCTTCAGCGGTGCTCTGAGCAGATATTAATTAATTAAAAAGTAATGACAACCTGGCAGATATTTATAGGTTTATGTGGTGCCAGTGTCCTGGATTAATTAAAAACCAAACCTGCACAATCCAATGATCTCCTTAAGAAGCTTAAAACCCACAGCTGGCATTGAGAGTGCCAAATCTTTAGCAAAAGCTCCATAGATAATTTGTGTGTCAGTTCTGATGTTCATCATATCCTCTCATTCTTTTTCTATACTACAGTTTGTATGGTAGATAGTATTCAGCTATATGGTTTATTGTCCGCAGTTACACATAATGTAAGTTGCCACCTTTAAGTAATACAGTATATAGAATGATAGTTACCTGACTTGTAAAGCAAACAAAAATCATGCTTCATTTTTTTGTTTCTATTTCAATGCATTTATTTAGACGTTTTATGACTCCATGTCAATCTACACAGGAAGGCAATAATTACATCCCACTATGTATATCACACAGTTTGTCATTTGCCTTGTGACCTTGATACTCATACAGCATGTGTGAATTTAATCTAAACAAATATGAAACAAACTGCTTTTTAAAACTCAAAAGAATGAAACTGCAGTTCTTTTCCTTTGTCATATTCAAGACATAATTACACAGTAAGTTCACTGCACAACTGTATTTTAAAAATTAAACTTCACATGAATCATCTCCATTTTTTCAAAGTACAGAATCAGGTGTTCTGAATTCTTCCATGCACAAGAAATACAAAACAGTGTCCTGGGAATTTTGTCACTACCTCAAAGCATAAACATTATTTTTCAAAAATATTTCCAGAGCAATCATGTTGTCAGAATGTGACTTTAAAGACCTGTCTTTCTGAATTGACACAAATTCTTTCAAAAGTTATTACTGTATATCCATACTCAAATGACAGGCCTGCCAAGAGGTTTTTTCTTTGGATTTTTTTAGCGTTGTGGGTAATATCTGTATACTTAGTAACTTAAACTGAAATAAATGCTGAGGTGACTGATTTACATTCATAAATTGACTAATTCTATTGCCTTCATTTTGCTGGACCAAGTATATCTTTTCCCTTGCCTTCAGGCAGCCATTGAACCGAACATTAGCAGGAGTTTTCCCTAAGTAATTGAATATAGGCAACAACTTTAAAGTATGCAAGGTCATTCTTTTTAAAGTCAGAGTGGTGACAATCTCCCTATATTCATTTTGAGCAATGTATAGTACAGGTGCCATACACTTAGAATAGAAACACAATTAAGAGAAGACCTCATAAAGCATAAATTGCCCAATGAACTTCCATTTTCTGGAATACTGAAATTTGTCTTTGTACCAATTTTCATGGACACAATACACTTTGACGGACAGGACACTCTGTGCATTTGGCATTGAATTGGCATTGACAAAGTCAAGCATGAATAAGTCATTTTACAGTTGTCTTACACTCCTGTGATCTACAGATAGCCCTGCACTACATCCATTTATCCATTCTCAGTAACTGCACTACCCTTTGAGTGTCTCATTGTGCTGGACCCTAACATGGTGTGCACAGGGCACAAGGCAGGACCACACTCCGGCCAGGATGCCAGTCCATTGCATGGCACACATGCGCTCTCTTCCGCACACATACAGTACAAGGAAAGTTAGAGACGCCAATAAACCAGAGTAGCATGACTTTGAGCTTTGGGAGCAAACCCTTGCTGACAAGAGGAGAACATGCCAATTCTAGACAGGACAGGCCAGAAATTAACCCAGGGCTGCAGTGTACTGTATGTATTCTGTGTCTTTTTAAATTTAATTTGAAAAGCGCAACTTAAAAGTGACAAATTATGAGAGCAGATTTTAGGAACAGGATTAATTTTGGCCAAACATTTGCAGTGTAGGTATTTGAGATTGATTCGATTACACAGGTACATTGTGTTCTTTATTGTATTTGGAAACCCTCCCAGCCTTTCTCACACAAGAGAAAGAAAATGAAATCACTACTGTTTCAAAAGAGTAAAGGGCCATACCCTATGCCCAGAACACACACACACAAAACAATCTTCAACATCTAGAGAGACTCTCAGCACTACACTATTGACCAGACTCTATAGAGATTTGGCAGTAATGCTTTCATGAGGCAAAGGTTGCAGAGCCTGAGAATGTGAACACTGATCTAGCGAAGGGAAAAAAAAAACTTTCGTATATGAAAAACCTTGACAACTATTCATTAGATGGCTTCTGAAAGAGAGTGAAGGAAAAGCAAAGCAGACATTGAGATACAGTACAGTGCAAGACAAGTAAGCAGTCCTCACCTTTGCAAGAATTTTGAACAACTTCATTGTTTGATCTCCGAGACAAAATGCCAGTATACACTTTTCATTTACTGCATGTGAATTTGAACACTTTACTGTACTAAAACATACAGCCTTCTGTTTCTGCTGTTCACAATGTAGGTAACCTTTCAGGGGTAAAAAGAGAACTGGCAATTCTTAAGAACAGCTTAAAGCAAACACAAGTTGCAGTTCTTTTTATTTCTGCCACACTATCAAATCAAATGATTTTAACTGCCAGCTCCAAATTTTGCATTTGGAAATTTATTTTTGTCACACCTCCTGGTGCAGAAGTTGAGAGACCTGCCTGTGACGGACTAGTTCAGATCTGAAGCAGTGCAGTGTTTTTATAATGCTGCTTTTGCCTTTTTCACTCAAGAAGTTGTTCACATAATAAATAATAACGTGTGCATTTAGAATGAGAATCTACATAAAAGATTAAATGGATGATGTAGCTGTAGGGAAGTTGTCTCTAACACAAAAGATGAACGCGCCTGCAACCTTTCTTATCTTCTAAAGTAAGCTGACTTATTTCTTAAGCTCTGCAGTCCATGGAAAGGCAATGGACATGAATTGCATAGGTAAAAAGTGATACTATTTTATTTTCCATATTTTTGTTTCTTTTCCTTCTTAGAGATATTTTCAGGTGACCTGGATTTATTTTATTAAAAAAAGTATCATTATTTGATGACAGCAGTATGGACAACTCTGGTCTGTCTGTGATCAAAGAGCACCACTGGTTGTTAAAAATTCCACAGTGTTTTTTTTTTCCACATCAAAGTAGCCAATATGTGATGAACTTACAGTATCCCCTCTATTGCCTTTGCTAGATGCTATTGCCTTTGCTTGTCATCACAGCCAACCATTGAGAAACATTAACCAGTTACTGTATTTAGACAACAAACACCACCAATTTTCTATTAAAAAACTGCTGTTTTCTGGTGCAACACATCAGAAAAGTACACTCTTGCTAACACTTCAAGACTGCTCTTTTTGCTTTAAAAAGAGTTTTCTGAGTTCTCCGAGAGCCGACTGCCACACAGAATTTGATTAAACAAACTATTGTAAAGCCCACACAGAACTCTAAGCTTGCCTGTTGAAATTAAAGAATTTGCTCATCTTGGTCTGCGGATTGATTTTTAGTATGAGATACTGAACTGCTCTCTAGTAACTTCTGACACAAGTTTCTTTTGTTTCTTTTGTACTCGCTTTTGAGATTCTGTTTTAAGACTACATCTATTACCGATTCCCTAAGCACAATCCAAGAATCAATTTCTTGATCACACTCAAAGGGCCCACAACTAGAGATTCTTTTGTTCTTCAGAAGCCAACATAAAACATGGACAGAAAGTGAAAAGTGAGGAGACTGATTGTGCAAAATGACAAGTCTCAGGTTACAGGAGTGAGGTTTCTCCTCAGTGTTGCTGGTTTTATCCACAATATGAGGTTTTATCCTCCAGAATTATGTGAGATGTTCAATGATCTACGTAGAAGAGCCTTAAAAAAGAGCCTTTACTCTCTAGGAGTAAGAAGATCCAGAGGAGGTGGGGTTTGGTACAGTACTTAATAGGAAAGTCCCCTGGGATCATATAGAAATGATCCCCTGGGTGAAAAACCCATTGCCGGTGTGTTTGAGAAATTACAGTACATCTCCCAGTTTTCCTTTCAGGAATTCCCCAGGAATCCTGCTTATCTCCAACTTCAAAGGTGAATTTAGAAGTGAATAAAAGATCCTTGGTTTTTTCTAAAACTGTCCTGTTGTTAATTCAGAATTCTAAAGCATGCCTACAGTAAGCATATGCTTATACAGGCCTTCACAAGAAATGTATGCAGGACATGCATATCAACTTTTTAGAACTGCATGTTCTTTTGAAAGTACAGACACATACACAATTGTAGAATCAGACCTGAGGACAGAAAGTGAAAGATAAAATGTGACAAGCAAGACAAAGACAGTATAAATGCTGCATATTGTCCTGAATACACAACTACTGTATGTAGCATTTCATTGTCAGTAGACATGCTAATTGAGTGAGATTTCCAAAAATTAGTCTCTTGGAGGTACCACAAGTACTATAAGTAACACCTCCATTTTGGCAAATTAGGTCTTGAAACTATTCTTTTTATATTAGCACAGTTATATCTGTGAAACAAGACAGATTAAAGACACTGTATTCACGAAGAGCCTAACATGTCACATAAGTAGATAAAAGGTAAATAATGCAGTCATCTGGTTCAACACAATGTTTTTTGTAAGGATACTTCTTTAAGTGGTAAACTTGTCTGTCATTATTGGTTCTTCTATGAAACCATTTTCTAGAATAACATATGCTGAGATAACTGACTATACCGGTTTTCTTGGTGAATAGTGGAAGAGCAATAACCAGCACACAAAATTATGTTTTTTAATTATAATAAAATTAGGAATAAAAACATTTTTTTATTGGGGAAATAAGGTCTTACTAAGTCTTAATAAAGGTAGGCAGAGAAGAGGTAGCAGTAAGTGAATATTTCATCAGTGAGTACATGTCAAAGGTGATGTGCCATGATTGTGGAAAGGTCATAACTTGAAAAAGCAGAGTAGGTCTAAATAATTTATTTAAAGAATTTTACAAACTGTAGTTCTACACGATTACATTAAAGAAACATCTGATAAAAATAAGTTGACAACAATGAAAATTAGTCATTATTAGTTGTGTATGTGTCCTAATTCAGAAATGTTCTGCAATCAACCATAATATAATTTTCCCTAAGGTCTACTCTAGCATATGGAATGTAAGTACAAACCAATTCATGTTTTGAGGGGTGAGGGAAGCTTTCCAAAGGGGTTCTGCTTAATTACTAAACCTACTAATTAAATATCCCAAGAAGCCTATGATGGTGAGCATACTGTATGTTATATACTATAGATTAGCCAAACAAAAAAAACACCTCTTTGATTTAGAATAGTTAAAATATAAATGTTTCAATAAGCTTATGATAGACTTAAATAACTTAGATTCATTTCAGCACTATTTCAGAGAATATTTATGTACTCAGTGGTGTGAGCTGTGCATTATTGTTGATGACTAAACCTCTCTTTCTCTTATACGATGTGATTATATAAGCTGTATTATCTACAGTACGGTATGTGACGTTTTCAGTTTTTTGTGATGCACTGCAGTACAGTAGGTATAGGCTGGTTTCACATGAAGTATGAAATGGGCTCTACTAAAATGTGGCATGCATTTTATTTTCAATAGATCTTAATGCGCTAATGTAGTTCTAGTTCAAGTCGGTGTGAGTCTCTCAGCCTGTCTTGGTTCACTGTGCGATCTCGTTCCAACCTGCTTACTACTGAATCATTTTCTTGTAAAGAGAAAAAATGGAAAAAGATAAATGTTTAAATATTTCAATGAAACCTTTGACCCTTGGTAGATTCATGTTGCTGAGGTAGAAGCCTTCTTAAGTACAAAGAAAAAGACTGAAGCAGTTCTCCTCCACAGTATCTTGAAATGGGAGTAAGGGATCAATTACAAAATAGGGTAATGGGGTCAGTATTGACCAATAACTTTCAATTCATAGTTTTACCTGGGAAACAGGTTCCACTAACAGTTCCTCAGTTCCACTAACAGTACCATGGCCTCAGAAAAAAAGGAAGAAAAAATACACCTGCTGTTAACTGAAGCTCGGCTTGTCTAATTTAGATACTTGCAGATTGTAACAAAGACCTTGGTTTTATGCATGAGCTCTGAATTATATAGAACTTATATATTATATATTATAACGGTATATGTCTACTGTATGTGTGAACACATACAGTATGTGGAAATCTTGAATTCAACAAAAAATCAGTAACATGGGATTTTCTCTATAGTCACCATTTTCTTTATAGTCTCCATGTTTGTACGTACAGTACAGTATGTATAGGTGTAGTTCAGTATATGTAGAGTAGTTTATATTACTGAAGTGAATTTAGTATAGGGGACTTTTTGGGGATTTCTAATCTTCTAATAAGGCTCAAATCAATGCTTTCCTGTTTTCAACACTGTGATAATAAATGTTTAATCTGGAAGCCAGCTTTACCAAAAAAACACATACAGCAGGGCCACTCAGGATATGTGTGTCAAATCTTCAAATTCTGAGTTAAGAGTCATTACCTCTCATCCACACAGCTTCCCAGCCAAGCCCTTCTGCACTCTCTGCCTTGTTCACTGGACTAAATCTTCACTTTCAGAATTGCTGTACCATTTAGGTTTTGTTTACTGTTATCATAACTTTGCTGGAATCATTTATTTTGCATGCTTTTTTACCATCACCTGTCTTTTATTACTTTGCAGCCAAATGCAAATATGAAAAATCCCTGAGCACAACATTTTGTCATGTCAGAAATGTAAAGCACACTTGGCTTTTTGTGTATTTACAGATCTATTATCTTTGCATTTATTAAGTATCTGCTGCATTTTAATCTTTCTTTTCAGTAACCTCTACTTATCCCATTTGCAGCTCACACACAGTCCCCCACTCAAATGTATCAACTATTACCTTCACTGCTTTAATAACAGCAGAACCTGTAAAAGCAGTGAGAGGAATTATTATAATAATGAATACTTCTAGAGCTGTTTACTATGCTCCTTATTAAAGATTAATATAGCTTAATCTATCTTAAATTCATTTTTGGTTTTTAATACTCTTTCTGCATCTCACAATAATTCTATGCCAATGTGCTGTACAACAAGACGCCTGGTACTCGAAAACCTTGTGAAGATATATTTATTTACCAGAAGAAGAAAATGTTCAGAATATCATCTGTGTTTTCTGGAGGTTTCAACGTTTGGTCCAAGCTTATCCAGTTTTGCATATTTCTAAAGAAATAGTGGTATGTTATTTGGCTGTTGGACAAATGCCCCTGGTGTGAGTGTGCATGTCTGTGTCTATGGGTCATGAGTTTGTCTGGTGTCTTGTCCAGAATGTATCCTGCCTTGTGCATGTGGATTGCCTGGATAGCCTCCAGCTGCCTTGCAACCCTGTATTGGATAAAGTGGTTAGAAAATGGATGGATGGATCTATTTTATACTGTCAATAGATGTGAAGTACAGGGCTTAATCCTGAAATAGAACCAATTCTCTTGCCTACTAGTCAGATCTGTATAGGATAAAAAAACAACCAAAAGACTAGCCTTGCAGGGATCATAATGAGCCCCTTCTGATGAGCGCTTTAACATGTATAATCATTACATTAAAAGCCATATTGGAAAAAAAACATCTATTTTTTACATCAATAAATTGAACTACAGTAGCTCATGTTCTTTTTTATTACTGACAACTCTAAAAAAACAAAGAAAAACTCTTTAAGACAAAAAAATTTAATGAATAACCTGCAGTCTTTCTTCTAGCTGCTATAAGTTACCTATTCCTAACATTCACGGGCGCAGATCAAGGCTCATACATCTGCGTAATGCACACACACTTAGTGAAATTCATTACTATGCATAACCTAGTTCCAAACCATTAAATACTATTAACTACTTTTGCTTCTCATGAAAATGCAGTATGTTGTATTTTTTTCTTTAGTGAGAAAAATTACCAGTGCTGTAGAAAGAGCAAGATAAGTCAAGTTAATAAAATGAGCCCCAGAGAATAGTAAATTGCAGAAAACATTAAAATAAATTTAAATAACTGCAACCCCTATGGAACTGAAAGAAAAGCAACAAAAAGCAAGATGCCCAGCCTCCCATTTGGGTGTCAAATCAATGATGCAAAATGTAGAACTCATTCAGTCTAATGTTTGTTTGTTTTTCTAAAACCTACGTTTCTAAAGCTCTAAACAAACATGGCACTTGATTTTTTCGATGTCACAAGAAGTCGTGCTAGCTTTTGAAATGTTGAGGATTCATAAACTACTACAACACAACGAAAGGCTGGTAGTCAGTAGATTCAGTGTTTTTCTTTCCTGGCACCATAAATTAATTTGATTAATTAGACTTATAGATCACTCAAAAATGCTAATAATGTAATTGTTTCATCATTAAACAAAATTTAACTACTTCTGCAATTCCAGTAAAAACGGTTACAAGGAAATGTCTTAGAGAAAAATGTTGAGTTACTCTTTTTTTCTTTTCCCATTGGACTTTAGTGCCTTTTGGAAGAGTGACATTTAAACATGTTTGGGATTTCCTTGTGCAATGACTGACCTCTTGGTTGGTTGAGTAAATCAAATAATGGGGTAAGGTTATGTAAAGTTAAAGAAACCACTGTTCAGAGGTCTCCAAGGAAAGCAGGCCAGTGTGATTGTGAGATCCCTCTGGCAAAGCCTCAGTAAAAGATAATTACCAAAAAAATCCAATAAAACATAATTACACAAGTGAGTAAAGGAGTCTCAGATATACTGTAGCATGTCTTACTCTCCAAGGGGAGACTATACAAACAGATGGGAAATGATACAGAAGCCTAGTCAAAAAAGGCATGTACAGTAGCAGTGTTTTAGGACCTGAATGGTAACTATGCTGAAGGGGCATGAATTGCTTGGGTCTCTTGCAGTATTCAATATCCATCACAAATCTGGATTCTTTGTGAAAGGGAGGAATCGAAAAGAACTGCTTTTTAATGTTTCCCTTCATATTTAAACATACTGTACTGTGTGCTGGTATCTGACACAAAGACAGGCTGATACTCCTCAATAAATCGCTGTTAAGCAGACAACATGCTGTAAAACAGACAGCTTATCAAAAGATCGTTCTATATCTGTACGCTACTGGGGAAAAAAGGAAAGCAACAGCTCCTCTCCCCATGGGGTTTGACATCATATAATTGAACTGTGACACAATAATTTAATGAACCTGATAAAGATGGGACTATAAAGCAGTTTTTTGCAATGCCATTATTTATTTAAATTGTCTACTTTCAGTCACAGCAGTTCAAAATAATTAGAATTCTGGTGGTTTGATCCCACTATCTCTTCTTTTTCTGCCTCAGTAAATATGGACATAAGGAGAACTTACAGTTTAGGTTTAGGATGGTCCCACACAACAGACACTTATTTATAATGTCTGAAAAAGACAACAGAACTTGTAATATTGTTGGTGTGTTGCTGCTTTGTTACTACATCATATTCCAGTTGAGATTCAGTTTAAGAGAGAAAAAGTTTCACCATAGTTTACCACAGAAAAGAAAAGGAAATGCAATCTGTTGTTTATCATATATTGTTTTAAAAGCATTGAAACATAAAATGAATAATTTCAACGACAACCTAATTCACAAAGATGTCTTTATTAGAAATCATTCCAAAATCTATTTTTCCACTCATCCATCTAAATATACATGCATATGAACAGACAATCATTGATACTGTAATAGTTTCAGTATTTAAATCAATAACTCCCCAGATCAATGGTCTGAGACATGCAGTTAGAGAATATGCAGTGAAGGTGTGGGATATTTTAATTTGAAAATCAATATCTAATGCTATCTAAAAAAGATCTAATATTCATATTTCAAATTAGTTGGTTTTATGGTGCTTCGGTTGCTAAAAATGCTTATATATGGTTTGTTTTGTGCCATAAAGTGTCTAAATTCCCATATTGATTGACAGTTATGGTTATTCACTTTGTTATACAAGCCAATCATAACACAAAATCCCTGGAGGAAAAAATTGTCTGCTTGGTTGCTTTTTAAAATACACTGTATTTTAACTAATTTATTTTGAAATCTGCATTTATTTTATGCAGAATTTTTCCTCATCTACTCTTTGAAATTTGCTGAATGTGAAGCATTGATTCACTATATATTCACAATGCCCTGGAGCTAGACGTGGGAAAGGCTGTATTCAACTCTCTTATTTTGTCTTTAAAATGATTTTTCATCATGTCAATGACTACATTAAATGAAAACAGCAGCATGTGTAGAGCTAAGATGTGTTTCATCTGACATTCCTTTTCTCCCCACTCTTAAAAATAACAAATAACAAAGGACAAGAAAAAAGCAAAAGAGAAAATGAAACTAAACCCATTTAGTTGGTGGAAAATGTTTATCACAAAAGAAAGTCACTGTATTTCTAATCAAGGTCACACGATTTTGCTCATTTATATTTGGAATCTTATTGAATAGACAATAATTGGTAATTAGCTAGTCTAATAAGATTAACCTACCTGATCTCAATTATTGCAAATGCAATTTATGCTTGTGCACATCCATACACAAGAATGAAATATGGAATGTCACATTCTGACACATAATAATTTAGATGTTGGTGGAAATGTCTAATGATCAGTTTATTCTTAGCCTAAAATATAAGTGTGACAGTAATTCTTAGCAATGGTCATATTGTACATCATGTCATATTTATTATTCTGTGCTAGTAGCTCTTTGGCATGATTCAGTAAATGTGCTGGTACAGTAGCTGACCCTTCATATGCAGTACTGTACTGTATATAAAACTTTGAAAACGTCCCCACTATGTAAGTAGTGGTTTCTCTGTTATTTCTGAGAAATTTAGGTTTTTAAGAGGTCTAGAGTTAAGAAATTTCAAGAAAGAAATTTAAGAGGTCTGACATTCTTGAGATCAAGTCTTAGAGGTGAAAATGTTGAAAGCAACACAAAAGTAGACCTGAAGCAGTAGATTGCATTGACAAAGGAGAAGAACAAAAGACCTTTTTCTTTTACCAAACCTGCAGGGCCAGTGTACTCTCCAAACTGTACACTACAGATTCAAAGAATTACGTAAAGACAAATGCCTATAACAAGATTAGGCACATACAGAAAGGAAAATATTGTACTGTATACTACCAACAACATCCTTCAAATACAGAGCTATTCTGAATTACTGGGAAAACTCCATAACTTTTGAAAAACGTAACCTGAAAAATACTTACAGATATGTGTAAGTACAGAACTGCAAGGAATTTTCTCATCCAGCATCTGTGCAAAGGTCAAAACAACAAAAAAGTGCCCTTCTTCTTCCTATTTCAGATATTACATGTTATTATGGTTTATTAACAATAAAAAAGAAAACCAAACTGCAAAGTACTGTAATATACTTAATGTGGAAATGTCTTAATGTAATATGAAGCCAGGAATTGTTAAAACAAGCTTATGAATCTCAATAAAGATCAGGTTCAGTCAGAATCATTGGACGGTATTGATTATGCCTGCACTGAAAATCCTTCAAACTTGACTGAACTTGAACTTGACTTCAAACAGTAGACTGTTTTTGCTTTTATCACCAAAGAAATCTGGCCTAGTTACAAACCAGATGTGGTTATTTAGTGCTTTACATTTAGAATATCTCTACTGTACCAACACCTTTGCAGAAACTGAAGAGTGACGTCATTGAAGCAAATTCTTTGGTTCTAAAATAAATAATCACAAGCTGTATCTAATGAGATTTTGTCATGTGTCCAATTTTAATCATGTCTGTTTTCTTAACAAACGAGTTTAGTTTCAAAAGCATTGGTAAAAGCAGTTTATATTAAACATTAAAACACTTCAACGTAATCAAGTCATCAGCCCAGAAATCAGTATTGAGAATAACTGGACAAAATAGAAATCCTCTGAAGTAACTACAGTATAAGACATGCAATGTTATGCACTACCTCTCATAACATATTATGAAAACCAGAAAAATGTACAGTACCAACTTTGTAAACATGTAGGCTGACTGAGGTCTGAAAGAGCTAAAAACATTATTCATTATTTGACTGATATTTTTTTTATCAAAAGTAACCTATAATTTTGCCCATTTACTGGAGACATTTGGACATTTTACTGGAGCAATCTGGGTTCACTGCCTTCCCAAGAGTGCAGCAACCATTCTCTACCTGGGTTTGAACTCGTACAGTATATCGTCTACTTATCCCAGATTCCTAGCTACAGTACTTCTCCACATTACTGCCACATTGAAGTACTGTATTCTGTGTTGTGCTCTTTAATACTTTCATAGTTTTATTACAGCATTTACACAAAGATTGTTTAAAATAACACAAAAAAATCAATGACTGAGCAACCATTTTTGTAAAGTGTCACAGGAGCGGTTCTGACTCCTGTGTAATGGGTATTTAAAGACCCTATGTGTGACGGTATAATCCGGAAGAGTCTGGAGAAGGACATGGGGGGAGGATACAGCAGGGTAAGGATGGGTTGACAGACAGGGGGGAGGCGACCATTTCCAAACGGGTCCAAAAAGGGTAATCAGGGCACAATCCGTAAAAAATGGGGAGTCACAATCCCTTTTCTGGGGAGTCACTCTGTAGCTGCTCTCTTTGTGTTGTACAGTAACAGTAACAA
Organism: Lepisosteus platostomus; assembly: GCF_059453375.1. Lineage (NCBI taxonomy): Eukaryota > Metazoa > Chordata > Actinopteri > Semionotiformes > Lepisosteidae > Lepisosteus > Lepisosteus platostomus. The sequence goes on from NC_142613.1 coordinate 7,737,022, forward strand.
GAACAAAAAGGCATTCACTGTACATTAACTAAGAAAAAACTAATTAGCCAAGAGGTTTATTAAGAACCCTGCACCTCTGAGCTCTTCAGACATGATACTAATTCTGGTGACTTTTGTTCACAACCTTCTTAAGACATTCCTTGCAGAGCATGCCATTCTGAGGCTATCACTTTCACCCTGTGTGACAGATGCTAATAGACAACTGGAAGGAAAATGGCTCCATAATGTCTCTCCTTGATGGTGGACAGCTAACCTGTCAGTCAACACTTTTTTCAAGAACTGTGAGAATTAAGGGGCCATCAGTACATGTCACCATACCACAAGAAATCAGAATTCAGAAAGGTTTGCCGCCAATTACTTTGTTTTATTTTCATGTGCATCACATCATGACAGACTGTGCTTCACCAGTACAGTAGTGTCCAGGCTTCCTTGCCTTCACACTCTCCCTCTGTCTGAAAACAGTATAAAAGCCAATTGGATGAGAGATCTAGAGTTTGAGTCTTCCTCACATTTATGACTGTTGTGCATTGTCCATGGGTGTTATACTTCCATGGGTTTGATGGAAGAGGCTGAGGAGTGGGATGGTAAAAAATCTGTAAAAAGCTAAATGTTCACAGCAATGGTCATGACAGTGCTAGATCCAAACAAAACAATGCCACTTTATTGGCTTCCTTATTGCTTCTGCTGTTCATTTCGAAAGGAATGAGATGTGGGTGTATTGATGGATATGCAATGGCTAATGTGTAACATCGAAATGACAGATTCTATGACCATTTGGTTGCCAGAATGGATGTTATAAATGTAAACAACAGGGTAAGGTTTTGATAAGGTAGAACAAAATCTATCACAATTGATCATGCTAACATCCTCCGAAAAACGTTAACATGCAAATAAGAGATCTTTAAAGTCTACGTTTCATGAATTCTAAATGTATTTTAAATACTGGGCTGATTTATTGAGCTAAGCAGCTGCATTGCACCGAGCACTTTAAAACACAATAGCTGCAGGCGATAATTGGAATGCAGGCAAAGGAGGCTGTTATTATTTTTATCACTGTCTGTTAATAACATTATTAATAAAATCTGCTATATTGAGTTTTCATGTAAGCAAGGCAGAGACAGAGATGAATGCCAGGCCCTTTATTATCTGTTGCAATAATCTAAATTTGCTCCTGTGTTTGCGAACTGCATTGAAAATTAAAGCCATGATCACAGATGGGCTCATTGCCACTTTGATGTGTCTGTCCATGCTATGCAAAATGGTTAATGAAGTCGATCAAAAACTGAATGGACTTCCAGCGCAAATGGACATCTCTTCCCTAATGAGAATTGTGCCTGTAGGCCAGAATACATAGTGGCATAAGTTGTATGTCAGCTAAAATGTTTGCCATTAATTATCACTCTATGCATTCCCATACTATGGATTATCAGATTTTCTCCACATGGCTTTCCTAAAGCAGTGGTCACAAAGCAGCAGATAGAGATTCACTTGTCTCGTCTGCCTTCCAACCTAACAACATACAGTAGAGCTAGCCATATTAAAATGACAATCACCAAGCATAAAAGTGAGCTTCTCATTGAATCATTGTTTCATATAATATGTGGTGTAAATAGTACCATTCAGAATGAGTGCCAGCTCCAATACCTGCATACTCAAATTAGCAGGATGCCAGCTATTGTGCCTAATGTTGTACAGTGTACTCATTATCACTCTGTAAAAGCTGGTGTTTTAGAAATGGCAGGACCTGGTACCCCGGCAGAGAGTGTATTTTGATTCCTAAATTGTTTTTCAAAACAGGTTGTGAATTAAAAAATCAAAGCAGTTGTTATTGGTGCATACGGTATTACCATAAAATATACATCACAATGGACACCAAAGATAACTAGTGTGTTTGCTATGTTCCACATTAAGAGGTGTGTAACACTTGAATCCAAAGTGTTACCACACATGCTAGAGCATGTCACGCCAGTTAACAAGGTGAATGCACCATGGCATCAGGATTACCACTCTTGAGCCTGATCTTCTCAGTAATTGGGCATGTTCAGATCCGAAAGTACTGAGCGACTTAAAGGGAACTTAGGTTGCTGCAGTGGTAGATCTGCACGAAAAGTTCTACAGCAAGTCAGTTCCCCAGTATGGTAACTGGGGACACTGCTCTAGGAGGTTCTTCAGATAATACAGTATGTTAAACTGAGGTCCTGACTACTTGGTCATTAGAGTTGACATTCTTTGAAAGAGTGGGGGTGTTAACCTGAATGACATGGCTAAATTGCTCTCTGGTTTTGCACAATTTTGGAGTACTTTAATTTTCTCTTTTATTCCAATTGGTGATGTAATTTCTCATTTCTTCACCTGAAGTGCTGCACTTCCTGTGTTCTTAAGGTTTGTAAAATTATTAAAGCATGACTACCAATGATTTGACTAGAGACCACTAACTGCAGTGAAGTATTTCATTGGAAAGATCAGATTCCACAGTTCCCAGCAAAAAGGATCTTCACAATTGTGTTCAGAAAGACCATTATCCAAATAGTATATCATTACACAGTTGACATTTCTCTGTAGTCTGTATGTTTTGTTTCAGGTCATGCTAATACAGTATTCTGTTCAGCTGTAATACTGTATATTGTAAAGATTTTTATAAGATATTTTAAAACATTTTGTTCTTGATTTTTTTTTTATTTTTTCCATTTTAAAATGTTAACTTTTTTGCAGTTTGGATTTGCCAAGAGTTAAATGGGGAACTGCAGTCCCAAATTCTCAGACCCATTATTAAATCTTGGTAACTAAATAAATGAATTTACATAATGGAAAAATTTTACAAATTTTGAATGAAGCACAAAACCGTGAACATACTGTAAATCGCCATGTTTTTGCAATCCCCTGGTCTCGCCACAGGGGACAGCGAGAGTTCCCATGCCCTTCCTGCTCACTAGTCACTGTACTGACTGATGTATTAGTGAATAAGCACAGGTGGTGCAGCAGACACTTCATCTGCAAAATGTGCCTACTTGATCTGCATGCAAGCAACAAGTAAGTACTTCCTAGTAATAACATCTATTTGTTGGCAAAATCATCTTAAAATTGAGAACAATATTTCTATTGGATTAATAGAGACATATTCACAAGCCTGCTTGTATTAAATGTAAAAGGGCCACTTCACCTGACCAGAGGTTTTGTTGCTTCATTCTGAATTGCAGAAAATGGAGCTGTGCATACATGGAAATTTTGTCTATTTTGTGATGTAAATTGAAGGTTTTATGTTACTGTGTGCATTTTATTGTGGTTTGAAATGCACTCATCAATGCTGATTCTTTCTAACTGTGTTGCAGTTCCCCTTTTATCAAACCAGCTCACCTACAGTACACCATTCCTCTGAAATATGCCTTTTTCAGAGCCAGTTGGCATCGGACTACAAGTCTGATGGTGTCTTACAGTCTACATAGAATGAGCTGGAGGTTTGTTGCAGCTCCCAGTGACCCTGTAAGGGTTTGCAGAAGGTTATAGCAAGCACAAACATATCTAGTCACTTAGACTTATCCATTCCTACTGCTTGAAGAATGCCAGATATAGTCACCTCATTACATAATCCATCCTCGAACTCCCTATGGTCTACACTATGAGATTCAAAATGCCTCCATATTTTAGTGTTTTTCGTATACAGTATGATACTTTTATCTTGTCAAGGAAAGGATTGCAAGTGCTCATTTAAGCCTTCATTTAAACTTGTGGTTCTCAATCTTCACCCTGGAGTACCCCTGTGTCTTCTAGTTTTTGTTCCATTTGGCATCTTAATCAACCGTGTTAATTCTGTTCAGTAATTGATCTAATAGATTGTTAAGGCTTTTTTTCTCTAATATGCCCTAATGCAGTTATTCTCTGTCCTGAGTAATCCCCTTGTCTTCTGTTATTTTTTGTATCTGAGTTTTGCTCTAGCCTACTTCTTAATCACAGGCTAAAACATTTTAATTTTCTGTTTCACATCTTTTTGAAATGTTTCCAGTTCTAAAACAGCAGAATGGGATTTGCAATTGGTATGAATCTGTTGCTGTATAGTGTGTATAAGTGGACTTAAACAGAAGGAAAACACTGTCTTCACTGTGTGAGTTGTATGATAATGTCAGTTCCACCTCTGTCTGTTCATCAATTGATCATCTACAGTATTAAGTGCTGTTTAGCTGACATTAAAGTAAAAAATAATAGTAAAATCAGCCTAGGCATTGTAATAGGTTCATGGATGCCAGAATAAAATATGGAATTTGATTCATACAAATATGAGATATGTAAAAAAATAAATCATAGTCTAGTGTTTGCTGCCTCATGGTATGCATGCTATGCATGCTATTGTGAATTTTAAATGACCCCAGATAATTTTGCTTATCAACCTATATTAAATATTTATTGGCATGCATTATTCATTGTTCAAAAGAGTTTGGAGGTTTATTCAAAGATTTACTTTTCCATGATGCATATTACACCAGTAATTACCTCTTGGTCAATAAAACCTTACAATTACTAAATGCTGATTGTTTTGTTTCTAAATTATATTGACATTTTGCTGTAGGCTGTCTGGTACAGTTGGTTTGTAAATATTTAACAATATTGTCTTTGTATTTTCAGAGACCAGATACTAGTATTAATTTAGTAATATTCATCTGTTGTTTTAGGTGTTTTTTCTCTTCTTACTAATATACAGTACATCCCCCCAATAAGGCAGGTTTATTTTAATACAGGTAAAGCTCACCCAGAGATTTTTACCTTAGAATCGAACCTTTTAGGACAATGAACTGCTTTTATATTAGCATACAGGTCTGATATACAGTACAAACCTAGATTAGAAGAAACTGAAATGTACTGTATATACTGTATACAGTTCAGTATACAGTATATTGGTACTGAGAATGCCTGTGTTTTTATGATTCAATAGGAAATCTCTTATTACTTACATGAAAGCATTTTTACAGTATTAGTATTAGTATCTTAGTATTATTTCCTGCTTAGGTTTTTATTACAAAAATGGTTATGTGTCAGTTGTTTATGGAATCAATCTTTTTTAACTCATAATTAACTCTTAAACATTCATACTGTACGTGACTAATTTGAAATATTTGTCTTGTTTGTTATTATGCTAAATATCATTGTGTTTTTTTTTAAATGAAGAATGAATCCCACCATGACTTTTGAATATACAATTAGGGGACTTCAGGTGTAGGTGATAAATGAAACCTGCATTCATAGGCTTTCTCCACAGATAAGGTTATTCTCAGAACTCATCCATCATTTATGCATGGACCTCTGTTACAGTTTCATTTGAATCAAGGGATTATATATCCCCATTTGAACACAGAAGGTCAGTGATTAAATAACCCACTCTTCCTGAATGGAACCCAATCTTCTTCGCATAGAGGACAAATGGGAAAGATATCTGATCCCAACTTCTCATATCCCTTAAGTTTGGAGGCCAAGGGATACACCTGTCATACTGCAAAGGTTACCAGAGTTTGAACAAAACCAATAATTGCTTCTCTTAAGTGAAAGTTTGTGCTTTATAAGGTGAAATGCCACTCTGGAGTAAAATTTAAAGGTCAAAGAGCACATTCATGATGTTTTCAATGTCTTGGATTGTGATATACAGTATCCTGTCTCAGATGCTGTAGATGAACAGTAGCTAGAATTAAAATACTTTCTGTACGATCTCTTGGACTTAAATGTATACCAAACTATCAAAAACTCCCCCCGACTAATTAATCTGAAACTCTTTTGCTTGCTTAGTATTTGCTCTGCCTCATTTTTTCCCCAAAACTCTTTCCCTCAGTCTTCATTGGTTCCCCAGTATCCAGATTGCAGTCCTTGTCCTTAACTACTGTTATCATCATCACTCTGCCCTCTCCTGTCTGTCATCCCTCTCTTGTCTTTATTTCGGGTCCCATACTCTCCCTTCATCATCTCTTTTCAGACTTATTTTCTGTCTGACTTCTTATATTCATTCCATTTCCCATAATGGAACAAGACACTTAGACACATTATGGCTGCAACATCTCTAGCCAAATTCCCACACCTCCCATATTAAAATAATTCCCATATTATAAATGGGTTAGTTTTCCAAATAGTCACCTCTAGTTGTAAAATGAAATGACCTCCATGTAAATGCTTTTCCATTTCCAAGACTTAATTTCTATCTCTCCATCCAAAGAAGCAACCTTAATTCCCCTCTTATGATACCACGTGATCTTGGTGCCTCATGGCTTCAGTTCATTATAATCCAGTGTATGTTTTGGATTTTTTGTCAATCAGCCATAAGCAAATTGCTGGTGGTTGAGCAGGTGTTTTTTCTGAAGAGAACATACACTCCACTGACATCTAAGTGATACAACAGAGGAATGAGGTTCAGAAAGCTTGTATCTATTGTATGAATGCGCATGTGCAAAGGTTAGTTGCAGTTTGCTTTAAATCAATGTGCATTACGTGGTGGTGCCAGTTCAGAGATTTATGCTTCATTCAGGACAAAACATAGCTCAGACTCTGCTACATGTAAATACAACCCATTGATCTCGTGTCACAGTATCTTGGAGCTTCGTTTCTTTATGCATTCTCAAGAGTGATCTATTGCACCACCCTTATTAATACAGAAACATGTATAATCAATTACCCACCATGAGTATTTCAATGTATTATTTAAGACTCTTATCTATGTGCTGACATGGATTGATCCTGACTTAACCAAGAATGATTTGCATAGCACAAATTACACTGAAATGGTAACTACTCTCTTATTTCAGCACCATGGACAGAGCACATGAGTTAAGTAAATGCAGAAGAGATTTAGGATGATAATTATTTGACAAAAGGCTTTACTGTAGGAGTTTCCAACTCATTTCCTAGAGGGATAGAGTATTGTGTGGAATTTGTTCGTTTCGTACTTGTCAGTTACTGAATTGAACTAATTATGTGATTTAATGGGCATGTCATTGGGTAGAAAGGCAACTACACACATTAACTGGACATGTTTAACAATACTGCCCAGGACATCTACAGCTTTAAGAGTAACAGGACGTTTGTCAAGGCATCTTTTCAATCAACTGTGTAAGATCATAAAAAAGTAATAGGTTAGTGTTATCAGATAATGGGAAACTCAGAAATCTGGATGAGATTGCACTATTTTTTATTTAAAATGAAAAATTTCAAACTTTTCTCTGCTTTTCCTTTGAAGGAAAACAAAAAATACAGCAGTAAGAGTATAATAAGTGAGATCGAGTGTATCATCAATCTAAATGTAAGTGCTTAAATACAATGAAGGAAACAATGCAGCCCTCCATTTTACAAAATGAGTCATGTCAAGATACACAGGATTTCAAAATTACCATCTGTAAACCACATCTTAACTATGTGGAATTGTATTATCAGAGTTTTGTAACCAAATTAGAACGAGTTTAACTGCTGTACAGAACTCTGTTCAATTTAAATGTAATTTGTGTCTAAAACTGAACCCAAATGTAATATTGGCAAGCTGGTATACAAATAAATATGGAGTTTTTTGGCAATACAAAGTTAGAAGCCTGGAAGCTTCTACAGACAGGGGGACAAAACAAAAGGTGTTCAACTCACACATAAATGCATTGTTGGGGAAAAAAAGGCAGAGATCTTTGTAGCAATGCATCAATGACAATATTCTAGATTCTGCTGGTAATAATCGATAGGTTGGGGCAGTGCTCCCGGAAAAATTACAAAGGCATAGCATTGGCTAGCTTTACAAAAAAAGACTGAAACGTAGATCAGTGTAAGTATTGCTTTTTTATCCATCATCTTACTTGGGTTAAAGCTGATTGGCAAAAATGTATCTTAGAAAATAATGACTTTTAAAATAGTTTTCATAATTCTCTGCATTTATATACAGTTACACTTTACAGTAGATCCTGTAAGAGCACAAGGTACTTCTTCATTTAAGTGAGAACTCATTTTCTCCAATAAGTGTAATACACACATACAGTAAGAAATGGGTATATGCCATGTATATGCCAGCAGCCCCACTACACAGCAAATAAGATAAGAAAGTGGGAACGTCAGGTAAGCAAAATTGTACAAGCCAAAGTAGAATTTATTAAGGATGCTGTATGCAAGGATATACTGTACACCCATACTCTGTGAACAGCGTCATTGGGATATTTAATGACCAGGTGTAGTCAGGGCTGTAGTTCAACTCTAAAGGAAGCACCCCATATACAGCATAGTGTATGTACCCTGTCACCCAACGGAAGTATCGATTTAGAAATTCAGGTCCACAGGGAGGAATGCCACCTACAGTACTGGTTCACCAACACCAGTTACAGCGGCAGCCTGGTTCTGTTGTACCCATTCCATCACTAACTAGGCAGAAAGTTTTTTGGTGATGAGATCAAATAAGATCATTTTGTGTAACATTTCATTTCTGTAGTACATGAATGTGTAGGTATATGCTATTTTATATTTTATGATATATTTACATTTAAATGGTCAATTAAAATTAAGTGGCACCAATACTTCTGAAAAGGTAAATCCCATGGCACATTTGTTCATTGTTCATTAAAGAATGGAAAGCCTATACAGAAGATTAGAACAGTGTATATGACAATTCCCTTCATCTGTGGCCTTTTGAGCTGAAATTGCTTTGCATTGCCAGAGATATTGCTTCCTCATCATACACTAACTAGGCTCAATCATCATTTTAGAAAAAGCCTGAGTCCCTTAGGGTCTGGTCTATATTAAAATCTTAAAACGGAAGTGAAAATGTCCATTACATTAATGTCTTTCATCTTAACATTTACATTTCATCAGATGTGTTATTAAGATATTAAGTTGAAAAGCTTTACTTTAAAACTTGACTCACAACATATTCTATCTATTCAATTGATCAGAAGCATTTATCAGAAAGGCAAAAAATATTCAGTAGCACAAAAACAGTCACCCTGTATTCATTTCACGAGGAATGACAGCAGCCGAAAGCTTGGGAGAAATTGTGATGTGGAGATTTGGCGTAACCCGCTTGGCTGAGGGCCAACCTCCCGGCCGTTGGACGGGGAGGATAGGACCCCCATGCGACCAATGGGGTAGCTGCAAAGGTGGAGAGGGGGTGGGGGAGGGATGCAGAAAACGAACGAGGAAGAGGAGAGGGTGACGTTTGATATTTATGGAGACCGGTTGCTTACGTCGGGATTAGTGAGAATTGCAGCAGCTGTGTCGAATGAGCGCGGCTGCCTTCATTCCTCCCGAACTTTCATTAAAAACTCCATTTCACGAGGAATGACAGCAGCCGAAAGCTTGGGAGAAATTGTGATGTGGAGATTTGGCGTAACCCGCTTGGCTGAGGGCCAACCTCCCGGCCGTTGGACGGGGAGGATAGGACCCCCAAAAGAACCAAGTGGGACCCCCAGTCACCAGTGCAGAAAAAACAAAAACAAAAGATTATTGGACCAATTCAGCTGAGGAGAGAAAGTGCCTGCTTGAGGATACCGGGGTTAGTTTTAATGTATGCATGGTAAGCCTCGGAGGATCAACGGCCAAGTTGCTTGATGAGATACTCGGGTATGCCTTGGCGAGCGGCGGAGGATGCGGCCCCTGATCTAAAGGAGTGCCCCGAGAATTGTTTAGGAGGGTATCATGATACGGCCCTTCTCATTTGCGAACAGAGGGGCAGTAGGCAAAGCTCCGGCAGAGGTGCGAAGATGTGCGTAATGGGATAGAGGCTCGTAAGGGCTTATGTAGGAACAGAGTTTGAAATAATAGATGAGAGTGGCAGATCCGAGTTGGTTGGTTTTGCTTTTCTTGAGATAGAAGGTCAGTGTCTCAGAAGATAAGATGGAGATGTTGGATAAGCAGGGTTGAGGAGAAGGATCGAAGGATGTGGAATTAGCGGTAATTTCAGAGCACCTTAGGAAGATAAAGAAGGCTAACAAGAATAAAGATTCAAGAGGGCGGTCGACCCAGGGTGAGTGGTAACCTGACAACGTTGATGCAGGATTCAAGGATGTCTGAGGTAAGTGGTGCGCGTAGGTTCGGAAGTGATTTTCAAGCCACTGAAAAGCCTTTAAGGAGAGTGATTCGAGGGTGGATAAGGGATGGACGGATCGTGCCGAAAAGGAGTGGATGCCGCACAGGTATACTTTGGTGGTGGATGCTCGTACCTTGAGTGAGTTTCTACGATAGCGAACGAAGGATGATGCGGTGAGAATGTCGAAAGAACAGAATTTTATGTTCGCAGAGAGGTGGAAGGATTGGAAGCCCTTCCAGGCAGTGCAGTAAGAATCGAGTTCAAGGGGCGATAGTTTGCTGGGCCGGCTGGAGATAGCGATGGAAAGGATAATTCGGAGGAACGTGAGTTCCGAATAGGGAGATACTGTGCACGGGTTCGGTCTTGCATCTGGTGCCAAGTTCCTGAAGCGAGAGAGAGAGAGTCAGCTATCTCATTAAGGTGACCTGGAATGTGAGCAGCTACGCCGATGAATTGATGTGTGAGAGAAATCCATTTAAGGCGGCAGAGGAATTTCATGATGGATTGGGATGAAGACCTTCCTTTGTTGATTATATGAACTACTGCATGGATGGCCGAATGGATGAGGATGGTTTATGTTTCCAATTGTGGCCCCAAAGAGAAGCAGCAACGACAATTGGAAATATTTCTAACAAGGCTGATGACTGGTTGGCGCGAGGGATTGGAGAGAAATCAGGAGGCCAAGGGGCCGCAAACCATTGGCCTTTGTAATAGCCTCCGAAACCGACTGAGGGGGCTGCGTCTGTGAAAAGATGGATATCTTCAGTGTCAGAGAGGAGGTCATCGTAGAAAAGAGATATGCCATTCGAGTTGGCCAAGAAAAGCTGCCAAAGCCTGGGCTCGGATTTGCAGTTGGCTGAAGGGCTTACGTGGTGGTAAAGAGAGGGCACGGAAGAGGCGAGGTCGAGAAGGTAGACCGTCCTTGAGGGATGATACGCATGGCGTAATTGAGGTGGCCGAGCGGAGAGAGAAGTTCCCTCTTTGTGCGAAATTTGGCAGAAGAATAGATAGAGATATAGATCTGGATCCTGTCGATTTTGTCGCGAGGCAGGGAAGCGGAGAAATTGATGGAATTGAGGGTGATCCCGAGGAATTGGATTATATGAGAGGGGCCAGTTGTTTTGTCCATGGCAAGGGGTACCCCTAGTTTCCTAAAAACGGAAAGAAGTGTGGTGGAGGCTCTTGCAAGTGGGGTGTGAGGAAAGTCTATGGTAAGGAAATCGTTGAGAAGGTGGACGAGAAAAGGAAGCTTATAGTTATTCGAGGGGATCCAGCCGAGAGCTTCGGCTAAGGTACCGAAAATGTTTTTTTTTGGGCTACTCCTACGTCCGAAGGTAAGGCGGACTGCAAAGAACTTGTTCTGCCAATGAACTCCGAAGAGGTGCCAGAGGTCTGGGTCAGGAGGCATAATTTTAACAGCACTGGAGATGTTGGCCTTAGCGAGCCAGGTGCCCAGACGGACCGCTATACCAATGGGATTGATGTGGTATGCAGGGAATGGGGAAGAGTCAAGTGGGCCAATCGTAAAACCATTCTCGACTTTGGATGCTAGCAAGGAATCAACGGACTGGGGATCGGCGGTGGCAGATTGCAAATGTTTTTGCAAAAGACATGCAGAAAACGAACGAGGAAGAGGAGAGGGTGACGTTTGATATTTATGGAGACCGGTTGCTTACGTCGGGATTAGTGAGAATTGCAGCAGCTGTGTCGAATGAGCGCGGCTGCCTTCATTCCTCCCGAACTTTCATTAAAAACTCCATTTAGTAATTTACTTGCACTTGATCACAAAAAACTATTATGTAGCGAATAAGCCATTAATAATAGTGCATATTATTACCACATCATGCTTCTCATATGAGCTGCGCAGTTGTAATCAGTGCTCAAATTTACATGAACTAGCTTAGCACTGGGTGATAGAGGAGGTGGAAGTACAGTATGCAAAGCTAGACACTGGAAAGAAAGAGCTCTTTACCTGTACTGAAGGTCAGAGGCACAAAGCAATGCATACTGCCTATAAGTAGGGTATCATGTTGCTAATGCTTTTTCTTGTAAAGAAGAGATTTACAGTAAATTCTTAATTGTATGTTATATTTGGTCTGGTTCTGAGATAATAAATTCTGACCTAACACCCAAACGAAGGCTGAATAAAATGTAAAAAATGTCTTTCTGCTCAGTGTGCAAGTTCATTTTGGATTGTTTCAGCAAAGACATACTGTAGGTTTTCTTTTTGTGAATCGGTGGTTTCTCACATACTGATATTTCTGTAGTCTTAGAAAAGCCATTTCAAGACTGTGTATTCATCCATGCATTACACAACATTGCCTTTTTGTCAATTCTAGATTATTTGGATAAAATACAATAGCACAGTTAATACATGACTAAATTATCCTTCTTACAGTAAGTCTGGTATATATGCAGTCTAGTATCATGTTCAAAATCAAATAGAAATCTATAACTGTTACAATGTTAACTAAACTACAGTACCAACTGTAGTTTATTGAAAGTATCCAAAGTAACATGAGTACTGATGTGCTTAGATAATGATCTTCAGATTATTGTGGTCAATGGCATTCAAGGTATATTAAATCATTATATGTATTAATTTTATCTATTCATCATTTTTGGCATTGTTGCTTTCTCTTCCTGATATCAGGCTTCACTTTTGGTCGTGGTTTTGTATTTCTAAATCACAGAAACTTCAACTTCATGTACTTAAACATACACTTTTTTTCAAAGTCAACACAATCCTCAAATGTTAATACCAGTCTGTCCCGATGACCAGCTAGATTCTAGATTGCTTTAATTTCTTATCTCTTCATGAAAAACATGTCCTCCTTGTTTTTTTGTGCTTCCAATGGTCAAATGAACATAAAAGAAACTTCATCACATATGAGAATATGCAAAAACTAAAAATCATGTTATAGGATATTCAATAATGCATAGTATGGGGTTGGATTGACCATTAATGTTTAATTATTCCTGAAGAAGGCTCGTTAACTGAAACTTTTTTTTCTTCCTACTTTCAGTTTAAAAATTAACCCTTACATGTTCCTTTAATGTTGCCTGAAATCAACACCTTCATGGTTCTGTGCCAGAAATCAACAATCACCCTTGTTTTCCCCCTGCTCTGAAACTGAACACTTTTCATTTTTCTGTGACATTCTATTCTTTTTACGGGTGTTTTTGACACTTACATTTTAGAAACATATCATAGCTATGAACTGTAATTTTTCATCTGACCTTTTCAACTTCCAGTTATACAGTACCTCAGTTCATCACCTATATTCATCATTTATGCTTACATTATAAGATTTCAGGTATTTCAGAATATTAAACCTCAGCATGATTGTAATGCTGTTATTACTTTAATAGGCTATTTTAACAGCACAGCAATAAACTTCATTGGGGGTTGTAATTGCTAAAAAGGATCCATTAGTTTTTTCTACCTTGTTTTTGAGTGACATCCACTAGGATTGCAATACATCCACCATATTATGCCTGACAGAATCTTTAATTATATGAATCTCTCAAGGGTTTGTATTATTTTCTGTATGCATTACTGTGTACCTGTCAGCACTACCATGTGATAGGAGTTTGGCAGGCTGAATATTTTGTTTCTTAAGCCTGATCAATGAAAATGACCTTCAAGCACAGCAAGTCTATGGGATTAACATTAAAACTACTGCTCCTTTACTAATTTTATCATGTGAACAAATTCCCTTCTTCCCATGGATTCAACTTGAAAGACGATCAACAGGCTCTAATTTGCTTTGCTGGTATTTACACTAATTAGAGGTGTCCTTGAGGTTTTACCTGTCCCTAATCCTAATTGACATTCTGTGTCATCATTTTTCCTTCTTAAATGGACATTTCAATTAAAACTTGTGATTTCCTTAAAGAAGAAAGATTAATGTCATCCAGATGGTGTTCTAATAAGACCTGTCTATTGACAAATATGTGAATGGGTTTGTGCTTAATGACTTTTAAAGTCTCCTTAGTCTTGAGTGCACTTCTCCCTTTGCATAAATCAGATGCAATTCACAATAAGTATATTTGAAAGTTATATTTTTTAAGCATTCAGTTGAGTATAGCACCATGGTAAAACAGGTACTGCTCATATAATAAAGAGGATTCTTAAGCAAAACGCAGCAATATACAGTACTCCCCTTCACTCATTGCATGCCTTGGCTTCTACTGGTCAGCATGTCTTATTCATTAGTGTAACTATACACCAAAATCATGGCAGAGATCAAAGAATGCGAGAGCTGATTGACAGTACAGTGTCAGTATGGGTACACTATACAGTATCAAGATGTAACAGTGATATTTGCTGTCTGGTTGTGTTACTTAACAAGATATGACCACTAATAGTTTTGAGTTTCCATTTCAATGTTGTTTTTTAACAAAGTGGCCGGTTTCATAGAACAGTGTCCATGCCTTTGTAGAGCACAATATTCAATGGGCAATATCCAAACCTTCCTGGTTATAATATTAAGAACATACTGTAAAAACCTTTTTGGAAACATTCAGAGGAATGGTAAAGGGCATGGCATTGCTTTTCATGCAGTTTGTTAGTGGAAAAAATAGATTTTCTGAGTTAGAATTCATAGGAGAGTCGATAATTCAGGATAATGCTTACTGTATGTCCCTCTGTATGTGGAATTTGCATTTGGGATTGTTTTGTCATAGGAAATTTTAAAACAATCGATTCCAAAGGAATTACAGCATATTCTCAAGGAAACATAGCATATTCTTAAAGAGTTTATCTTTCAGTACCCAGACAACATCAGTTATGATGGGGAAAAATGCTCTGAAGCTCTAGAGAAAACAATGAAAGACAAAGTAGTTGTTTGATATCTTCAAAAGATATCATGTTTTAGTAAATATAAAGTAGATTCTCTGTAGGAAGCAGGGATATGGGACCAGATAGACCTGGGGCCTTTGAGATGACACCAGGTGTAGAAGAGGAGTGAGCTGGGAGAAGCTCTTTGAGCTGGGGTTTTGGCAGTGCTTGAAGGTTTTAGGTAGAAAATATGATTTATTGATAAGAGGTTCATTAGAGATTACCAATGAGTCATTTGCATCCAGAGGATATAGGTTCATAGGATGCCTGCTAACAATGAAGATGACAGGACACTAGATGAACGAGGGACAAGCAGAGAGAGTGAGAAGTCAGGGGTGGAAAGAGAGGAAATTAGGACTAAAGGCACAAAGAGGTATTGATTTTAGGTCATGCACTATGCCAGGATGGAGCAGAAGAATGGCGGTTGTTAAATTAGGAGAAAGAGGGATGTGGGATGTCTGAGCTGAAGGTACGATATCGGTATACCGGGGGCCAAGGGGGAGGTAGTGGAAGCAGCAGGAACCAAACGGGAGAAAACAGGCTGGGGGGAATAGGGGTTGAAGAAAGGCACATTAAGTAAAGAGAAGTTAAAGATGGCATCAGGGGACAGTGAAGAAAGAGGTAGCAAGAACTGAAGGGCATTGGCTGGCTGAGCTCACGTGTAGTACACCAGACTGATCCAGGGGCTAAGGAGCAGTATCAGGAAGGTGAAGGTATTGTGGCAGCCAATCTCAACCTTCAGTGAGCTCAAAAAACAGACCTGGTGATTAAGCTAGCTGAGATTGATCAGTGAGAGACTGGGGTGGCTGAAGATCTGATAGAGAAGATGCAACAGAAAGCTCGTTGTGAAGAGCCAAGAACTCTTGTCAAGTCCGAAAGCATCATTGTATAGCAGCAATCTAGAGATCCATGGTGAAAAGTGGAGTATTTCCTCTAGTAGAAAGTGGCAGCAAAGCAGGTAGGATAAAATTGGTTAGAGAATAGTCCACTCATAGAAAAAACATGCATAAGACAAATATGAAAAGATGGGTTTGATTAGAGTATACACGATATAACTTTGGAAAATTGTGTTGAGAATGATTATGATTTAGTACAGCATTTTGGCTGTCTCTGTTCCTCCCAATCTTCTGTAAAGAACTGTATTTATCAGATAAAAACGAAGAAACATTAAACTTTTGCTTATTTAGCTAACTGCTTATATTCATATTTAACCAAAGAGTGCTTCACAGTGGGAAATACTTCAGAAACACATGCATAATACTGCAATAACAAATCAGTTCAATTGCTAGTTTTGGAGTGTTCTTGTAGCTCATAATTGTTAACATTTAGGTTGAGCAGTTTAATAGGTGGAAACTAAAGAAATAACAAAGAACATGTCACTATTTAAAAAATTCCATAACCTCCTTTAGAGTCAGCTCTAAAATAAATACAAGCACAGCAACATGTGAGGAACTTTTTTTATTAATATTTAAATGTTTTATCCATTTCTTATCAAGCATCTCTTTTTGATGATCTACAGTACTTTTGTGTTAACAGTCACTTAAATTGAAAAATTGTGGTATGTTTTCCCACAACTGTGATTACATTCTTATCAGCACTCTTGAGTAACAAAAAAGGACACAAAATGTATAATAACATAAAAGGGTTACAAACAGGAGGGAGCATGTACTGTAGATGTTCAATGATAAATAATTATATTTCAGTTTTGTCCTCTGTGATGCACAGACTACAGCCTCAGATACAGGACAGTCTTGACAAAAATAGATAAATGATACAATATCGCTCTAGAGTCAGTAATCTTTGTGATCAACTGTAAGGTATCTTTCTTTAAAAATAATATATTTGAAAACAGATCTGCATGACTGTGCAACTAATATAGAAATGTGGCTTGTAGGTGCTTCCTGTCAGCCTATCGTTCTATCTATATTTCAGTAGTGTGGACTTATAAATTAGTGAGTTTTAGGATTTGATCTTTGATAAGAACATACAGTAAGATTTATGACTAAGATGAAAATATCCTAGGCAAAATATAAATAATACACAGTACAAAGAAGGAGCTTTTCCTACACCCTCAGCAACAACACTGTGCTTTGACAAAATTATTCTCCACATTCAATGATGATGTATGTGATAATTATTAGTAATTAGAGGCTTATTTGAATCCAAAGCAGGTCCCAACTATGCACCAAAATGGCTGGAAATAATAAATGGCAGCCCACTGATTGCCATCAAATAAAGAAGACTTAAAGAAATGTAATACAGGAAGTTATTTTCTTTTATTCGGACCCAACACAGACAGTCGGTACCAGAATAGACTTCATTAGATTATGTGGAACTTAATCTAGGATTGAACACAACAAAGATTTTTTCTGCTTGAAATGTGTTGCCTCATGGTGTAGCACCTCATTCATTGAGATCTTTCAAGGACTGTCAACAATGACCTAGTCAATCAGCTGCTAAAAAACAATTAGTCTTGTTTGACTCAATGACTTCCTCAAATGGAAACAGCAACCATATTTCTGTTTTCAGCAAACTGTCCATGTAGTTCATGTGCTATGGATTGCACAGTCAACCATAACAGATAATAAAGACTAGAGCATTTCTGTTGTAAGTATGCAAAGAGCAAAAAGCAATCTTCAGTTGTCAAACTACTCTGTGCATGCTGAACTAGTGTTTGAGGTTGAGGTCAAAGGAAGTAGTATAAACCAATAGGTGCATTTCACAAGATAAGGCATTTAATCTTTACCATCTACCTCAAACAACATTCTGTAAACAGCATTTTATGTGTAGCCTGTTAAGTATGTACAGTACTGTGTGTGTTCTAAGACATGCCAGATAGTATACACGGGATCAGTTATATGGCCTCCACAGTAGGAGGTCAGAGATGCACTCCAAATAGGCTCTAAGCTAATTAGCTGGGTTCGTATTAACTGAGAGCTTGTCATCTTCCAGGTGACCCTTGTACACAGCAGATGTGTAGAAATTTGGTAAAATGACAGTAATAAAAAAATAAAAAAATAAGCAGGACTGGAGACCCTTGTTTTAATTCAATATTGTTCATAGACATTTTTCAGAAATAAAATGTTATTACAATGGCAGGACTTACAAGTGTCATATATGAACATAGCAAACAAAGCACTGCCTCCTTATGTTACAAAAAACATGAGACATGAGTTCCATTCTCGCATAATCATTTGTGTAAAGAAATATTTCCTGTTCTCAGATTTAAATACTCTTTAAGTAGTTTCTACTTGAGTCCTCTGATTCATGTTTCACTGTTGATTCTGAAGAAGTCCAATGGGCTGACAAACCATGAAGGTAATCAATGTGAACCTTCAAATACTCAAATCTGAGTTTTGTATCAAAAGATTCATTAAAATAAAAAAAAGCTTTTTAAATGTAATGAAAAATGTTTTGCACTATATGTCAATTAATCAACTCCTCTTAAGTACTGTCATGCGGCTTGCCTTCTTTTACAAATTTACAGTTGTATTTGCAGATTTTACAGCAGGCATATGGTATAAACTTAAATAAAAAATGAAATAACAATGGATATATTTTGCAAATGTGCCAATATAACACTGAGTACAAGCCCTTAAAAGATGAAGTCATGCCTCATTTGACCACATTACAAATTTGGTCCCCCTTGTCATAATGAGGTAGCATATTAATGTCAGTCTGTCATGATGTCAAAAATAATTGCTTCTTTAAGAACCCTTTTATGAAAATAATGGACTGAAAGAATGCAATTTTTCATTTTGTATTTCAGTCCTTTTTTTGCCATTTGAAACAAAATATCTGCAAGAAATGGGACGCAGAGTTTTTGACATGATCTTAGCAGTAGGAGCTTTAGTAGTTAACTATTGTATCTTGATTATAGGTTGATATGGACAGTATTTCTTTACCAGGGTATTAAGGAAATAAAACAAAAGCTAATATTGAAACCTGCCTTTCTTAGTATGCATCGAATACAACTGACATCTTGCAGCTGGTCATTTATCAGTCATAAAGTGTAGCTTGTGAATGCTTATAAACGTCTAATTGTGAGGTGTAGTATTATGAGTACTTAAGAAATGTCTGTTCATTAATCACAAACTGCTAGCAGAAATAAACGTTGTGGAGAAAATCGCTTTGTTTTTAATTTGTCATTGGAGGGTTTGGGTGACAGATAAAAATGCAAAAAATAATGAGAACTACCATTTTCAATGGTATTGTAGCTGATGTGCAGTATAATATCTTTTCAAATCAATACCTCCTCTTTTAAGTTGCAATAAGTAAAAGTGGTTGCATATATGAAATTGGTACACTGAAGCAAGATAAATTATTGTTTAAAATCTAATACTTGAGCTCAGAGTCATTTACATTTAAAAGATTAAGTATGGTGCATTTACGATTTTATGACACAACACATTCATTTTCCCTCTTGAACAATTTGCTACAGTTTTTAAACTCCAGATTAATCTCCTCATTTTTTTCAAAATTATATTTCAGTGAGCATCTATCTATTGTATATCCTTTCTGCTCTCTATACCTGCAGTCTTGCTCAATATATACTTTCATATTGCTGGTTAAAGGAAATGGGAAGCAATTATTTTGTCTTCAGTGCAAAGTAGAAACAACACTTTAAAATCCCCTTGGTTGGGACACAAAATAAAACATTTCATGAATTCTGATCATACATCCATGGGCAGATATACTTATCGAGCTACTTCAAATATTCCTTCACATGATATTGACACTACCCTTTTAATTACTATGTCCTTTCCAGGTGCTTTAGATAAATCAATTGTAACAAACAGTTCTTTCTGACCCTATGTGGACAACACGATCCAGGGAAAAGTGAGGAAACACTAGGAAAAAGATCCATCCAACAAGGGATTAAAAAACATGAACCGGGTTGGAACCGGCGGAACGGGAACGGGAACAGAGATTAAAACCTTAACGGGACCAGGCGCTTCCAGGTCCCGGACTCGCATGATACGGAGATAAGATGCAGAGCCCAGATGAACGTCAGCGCCTGGCTTTTAAGGTGGACTGGGAACAGGGGACAGGTGCACATAATCAAGTCTGAAGTGAAAGGGCCGGAGCACCCTTAAGGAGGAGGGACTATAATCATAACATCAATAAGGATGTCTTTATATTCTTAGGCTTTAACCAATATAACTGGCCTTTGTTTTCTCATCCCAGGATAAATTAATAAAATATATATTTAAAACTGGAAAGCATGGACCTTACATAAGAGAAATAAACAAACAAGCAAGTAAATCCATTCACTCAAAAAATTGGTCTCCCTTAAATGACCAGCTGTGGTCCTTGAGAGCTAAAGGGTGTTTTTTTCAGTAATGTCTAAACTATTCATGTAGATTATACTTATTGGTTGCTGAAGTGATCAAATAAAAATGTTCCAAGTGTTTGGGAAATTGATGGTGAGCTACAGTATGAAACCTGTTGGATTGCGGCTCTCCAGGACCTGGGTTGGCCACCCCAGTTTAATTGCTTGCTGTCCCTTTCTTAATGTCTTTGCCACAATGGCAGTTCATTGCAAACTTTTGTCACTGGCTTCCAGCATTGCTACACAAAGTCCCCCAATTCCCACTGTGCTCTCCACTTCACTCATGAATAAATTAAATAACTTGGCTTACATCCTTCATTCACTCTCACAAACAGCCATCACGACTTTTCAATCTCCAAACTGCTTGCTCTATTAATGTTATTTCTGGATATTTCTGTTTTATGCGGCGTCCTCAATAGCAGTCATTTCATCATTTGTAGCTTAGTCCTGTTCACGGCCTTCCTCAAGGTCAGCTGACAAGCCACAGTAAGCAGTATACTCTACATAACTTTGACAGCTATTCATTTTCTTCCTTTTAAAGCAGGAATCAAAAGACTTACCAACATCCCTAACAGTACAACTACATATGTACAGTACCCTTTTTAACAAATAAAAACAAGTAATAAAGTTATGTTAATAAAGATTTTCTTGAGATAAAAATGAATAACTTAAATTTGCTGGCATCTTTTGTGAGGTTAAATCATACTGAGTTGACCTGGAACATACAGTACAAAGCAGTTACTTCCTCGGTTCCTGAGTGCACCAAATCATCAAACCCCCTTATCTACTGTCTCTGCTATTAGGAATCTAAGCGAACAGCAGGAGTCACATGGGCAGCTTTAGTTAAAATTCTCCTGGTGAGTACCTCTAACATGACCCTTGCGGTGAGTTCCTTTTTGCTACTCTCTCATGTTTCTTCTTAAGTACTCGCACTGGCAGTTTAATTAGGTACAGCTCAGTAGGGTGCATGTTCCCGTGCCAAGCCCAAACCTCACCTGATTTCATGCTTCCTTCAGGGATAAATATTTCATTAGCTCCAAGACAAAGGGATTTCTGATTAGAGTGAAATACGGGGACAAGGGGGTGTCTCAACATCCCCTGGAGCAAAGAATTCCAGGTCCAGACAGTACAGTACATCAGGTAGTGTTCAAGCTGAGATCACATAGGAAGAAGATAGAGATTTGTGTGTGGAGGGGGGGGGGGGAGGTTATGAAACACTGCTAGTAGAACAAAACAAGGGAAGGGGAGGTTGCAGAATACGCATTTTTAAAAGCCACAACCCTTTTAGTAAGGAAGAAAAATGTGCCTCCAGTGAGAAGCGATAAACTTCAGTTTTCAGAACAAGAACGCTATATGTACAGTGCAGCTGCTGTACAACAGGACGGCTCCAACTCAGATGGAACTTTTTAAAAGTTTGTTTGTATGTGTGAAATTGTGTGTTTTACAAAGTATTATCCTGTTAGGCAAAAATTTATCTCATTCCAAAGAAGAACTGAACTGTACCAGATATAATACTTTTATTTCGCAGAGACCACTGGAGACAAACTCAGTCCTCAAAATAGTAAGCCACTACCCTGTGTGAATAGAAAAAGAAAAACTCTCCACCATGTCCCAGGCTTGTATCCTAAAATCCAAGCTCTGAAGGCCGTTGCTAAAAACAATTCTTCTTGTACATCATTTTGTTTAAAAGTTACAATACTGGTTAAAACTTTGTTTAGCAATGTTATCAGAAAGAAATATCAAATACATCTGAGTTTTTAAGCAACATGTTTCATGCAGAAAAGCGATTGTTCCATCAAGGCCATGATGAGTACTGAACACAAATATTCAATTTCACTATTTACATTCATTCCTAAGCTGGGTAATACCACAAAATCTTTGCTGCTCTTCAATTCTTAGTGATGAAACCTTGAATATAGCTTTTAATGGAGAGAAATAAACATTGAAACAGAATTTCAAGTTTAACACCTAGTAATTTTTAAAAGAGATTCAGTTATTTTAATAACTTTGTATATGTTTCAGACATACAGTAAGACTGAGAAAATTAAGAATTAAAAATGGTAAAAAAAAATGCAAAAAGCCCATTCACCATGTATCATACTTTTCAGAAATAGTTTCATTAAAAGATTTACATGTGACAAGGCTTAGTAAAGAGGCCTATAGTCCACACCTGTAGCCACATGAGGGCACCAGCGACTTCGTGCTCCATATTTCCTCCTATTTACCTATTTACGACTATGGATTCCTTGGCAACTCCGCCAAGAGAGAAGAGAACAACAGACCTCAGTCTGTTCGCATACAACTATTCCTCTCTTTGAGGTACACTTTAAACCCAAAATGGTATGATCTCCACCTGGTAGCATGACTAGGATTTTTATGTGAAAGTTGGCTACTGAATTCACACATGGAGATCTTGGGAAGCGGCATCCTTATTTTTAAGGCATGTCTTCAGGCCCTTTTATCATACTGCCTTGTCACACCACCTAATCCCTGCTCACGTTCATTGGCTATCCTTTACATTCAAGAATTATTGTCTTCCATGAACCTAAAGGCAACTGATAAGGCCAATGAGGGATCCGAACACTCTGGCAGGCTGAGCAGGTCTTTTATCAGATCATATAATATAATCTGCAATCCTTTCCGATTCTGTCTCGTTTTGCTTCCTCATTCTAACATCTTTAAGTCTAATAGTGCTAAGCTCCATCCCAGGTAGTTTTCCTCTATTTGTCTTGGTCAGAGGTCTTGATTGACATAAGTGCTTCATTTATTAGTTTGCTTTTGCAACATCTTTGAGATGCTTCTTCTGTCCTCCTGTAGAGAGAATTTTCTTTAGGAGCCTGGAGTCTGACACCTGGTCAACATAAACAACCCAAAAGAGTTCCGTGGTGGATAATCTTAGCTTATTGTGTATTCCTGGGAAAGAACACTGATTATGACGTATCTATCCTCCAACTTCATAAATAAAACTGTATGCAAATTGGTGAGTTGGTGATACGACTTAGGTATTTTTAAATGTTTCCTGTATGCTGCCCATGTTTCAACCCCATACAGTAAGGGAGGAATGATGACTGCACAGTATACCATTAGTTCAGTTTAAGTTTTGATTTTACAATCCTAAAGCAAATATAGCAACTGCATTTCAAGCTTGCTGATGGACAATTTTATTTTCTAAATATTAAATCTAAGTCCTAGTGTTTCATATACCCCGTTAAATGTCTTGACAATTGTGAGGAGATCCATTTTTATCCTTGTACAAATTGCAGCTTCATCAGCTTACTGTAGTTAAGTCACCTAAATCGCAGTGGTTTTAGTGTTGGACCACAGTCATTTGAGATTAAATAAACCATCTAGTAGGTAAATCGGCTGCACTCCAGCAGTGAGTTTGCCTGTTATTAAATGGAGCATGACACTCAGAAATATTGAAAATGCCTACTGACATTACCACATCTATAGCAGCCTTGTTGAAATTTAGCTGTGAATAAATGGAACAGTTTAATATATAAATTGTAGTTATATGGGATCAATCAGAATGTCTATTGAGTAGCACAAAGGGCTAGACAGCCCACAAATCAGATTTGCAGTTCCTGTAGTTCATGTTCATGTTTTGCCAAAGAAACTACAGGGTTTTAATGCTTTTCATATTGTCCTGTGTTTGACCTGAAGTTAATTATTACAGATGACACTGGCTTCCATATTGATATTTGAATAAAAAAATAGGAACATCTCACCTTAATTTAATATTTTTTATTGGTTTCCAAAACATATTTTATTTTACAGTTCAGAATGGCTGACCTCTTTGAGCATGTTGCCATTGGACATAGCTGTACAAAAAAGTACCAGTATTGCTGGGCTCCAACATTGCAGTGATGGCAGGTAGCCCTGAGCTGGCTTGGTTGTTAGTGTCTGGGTCATGTTATTTGCCAACTGTGACCAGAGTTAGGTTAGTGTTATTAGACCAACTAATAATATTGGGATTCGTTTGTCGGGACTCTGTAATGTCTCAGTGACCCGCTCAGTGGCTTCCAAAGTGCTTATCAGTGCTCTAATTGAGATTAAACTTCCAGTAGAGGCCTGAGGTGCATGTGATATGTTAAAAAAGAGGTGTAACTTGAAGGTTGGTGGGCCATAGAAGACTGTTTGACAGTCTCATTCTTCCCTGTGTTCGAAGATCTGCTAGGCTGCTGTTGGCATGATTGAAGACAGGCCATCTGTAAGAGAAGTAGCCCAGGGATGTTCTCTTTAAACAATCAGCCTACCTGTCTAGAGAAAATAAGAAACTAGTTCTGTGAAGGACAGTTCATGTCACCAGCTCAGAACTGTCACAACCATCTGTGCAATTGTTTTTGTTTTGCAGTAGCTACAGCATAAGTAATTCAAAGAAGAAATAACCCACACATCAGCAGTTTGACTGTAGCTCATGATCTGCATGTTTGGAAGCTGTTCAGGGATAATGTTGACAACTGGGAGATGAAATTATCTTCTGTGGGCTACAGAACATCTGAGGTGGATTATTTTATTCAGCATTTTTTGCCATTTTGCTCTTAATAGACCTGAAGAAAGACTTGTTAAGCTTTTTCTCATGACTTGAGTCTAGTAAAGCAACTGTGGGATCATACATTCTGCAGTTAACTGCAGGTGCACGAGAAGAGTGGTTGAATATCCCAGAGCCGTCTGTTTAAAGTCTCATCATGTCTGTGCATTATCAGGACTGCCACGATTACATTACTGCTATCAGGAATGTCATAGCCTATACTAACTTTCTATGTTTTCGTTTGACAGTGCTTCATGTTTAAAACTGAAAATATTTAATAATTCTTTAATGTTTGGTACAATTTTCTGTGCTTCAGATCTGATTAAAACATGCAATCACTGTATATCATTGGACCTGAGCATTGTGTTTCTTACTGTATGTGCTCCAATATGCCATTAGTTCTTCAGCTACAACTTTAAATACCCCCTTACAAGTCTTTTGTGTGGGTAATTAATATTCTTAAATATTCTTAACTTAAAAGCAAATAATTTTATTACAGAATGTCCTTAGTCTGTAAGTGTTAAAGTATGCCAGACTATCAAAAACAAATTGTGCCCATAATCCTGTTACAACAGTTGAATGCACAGTAGGTCTCTCCTGAGTTTTTCTCAGTGTGAATGAGCTAATGAGATTCTGTTGACCTTAAAAACAGGTCACCCACTTAATGCCTTGCTTACACATGTGTGGATGACTATCTGGGGGCTACAGCCACCATGGGCTTCTGCTACAAACCGGGCGTATAATCAAACACAAGATCTACCAGCTTCTTGAGCAAGGAGAAAAATACACTTTCTCAATCCCGGGGAAAAACTACTTAACCTAAAGTAAGTCAAGCGGTTCTAGCAAAAGGATTCTTAACAGTAAATAATAAATGGCTTCAAAGAAAAATTCAGTTAGATGAAGGCATGTCTCCCAGTTAGTTTAACCTATTAGACTATCTATACATGGAAAATAATTATTTGACAAAGGTGTTTTACACTCCATACCATACCTGACACTGAAATGCCTGTCTCTGCACTGTCTAATTGCATCTCTGACATAAAAACATGCATGACAAAACAATTTAAACTGGACAAGACTGAAGTCAGGTGATATTTGATCCAGGTTTGACGTTTGAACCACATGTGCAAAAATATTGTAAAAACATAATTCTCCTACCCCAAAAATATTACCAAGCTATGTAGTATGTTGTTGCTAACTGTTGCTGCAAAGCTGGTCAACACTTTAACTTTCCCCCAAACTGTTTACTGTGACACCCTACTCCTTGGGGTATCTACTGTAAATCCATACAGAACAAACATCAGTATGTCTAGAATTCAGCAGCCAGAATCCTGACCAGGTCACGTGCAAGTGATCACATTCCTCCTATTCTGGAGTCCTTGCACTGGCTTCAGCAGGTTCCCTGTTGACTTCATCAAACACCTCATGGACACCTACAGCACAGTATAAGGCTCTGCATGACTTGGCACCTCAGTATCTGTCTGAGTTACTATCGTCCTACTCCCCACCTCACAACCATTGTTCACAGAATTCCGGTTTCCTGTCTGTGCCCCAAGCCCATCTATGGGTGACACTGCCTTTTCTTGCTATGCCTCAAAGTTCTGAGGTATCAGAGAGTCACCTTCCCTGTGCACTTTCAAATCAAGACTCCAAACCTTATTTAGAAGTGTCCTTATTCAACTGTTCCTTTGCTTTCCTACTTTATTCCAAACCTTTACTGTTATTGTGAAATTCTGCTGTCTTCTCTGATTGTCTGCTTTCTTTTTTTTACCATAAAGTACTTTGAGAAATTACTTTTAAAGGCGTAAAATATAAGATTATTATTATTATTATTATTAACATTCTTGATAGTGGAAAAACAAGAAACAACAATTTATTATAGATTTCCATCTGCAGGGTTCTCTGTGCCCAAAATTGATTAGCCATTACATTCACACACATCCATACAAGACAACAGAGACATAAAAGCATACTGAAAATCTATAATCATAAAGTTATTTTGTCCTCTCTCACTCGAAAATACATTTGGTGTATAAGCAAGATCATTTTATCTTCCCACCTAAAACAATAAAGGGGAGGAGAGGAATAAAATCCTCCTTCGTATCTTTTGCCCATCTCTCTCCCTTTTCTATTTTGTCCTGCTGAAACACATTATGGTGGTCATAAGCAAACAACTCTCTAAGTCTACAGCAGGTACTCATTCGGTACTTTTGAAGGGTCAAACCATCTTTTTGCTTAGAACATAAGAAAGGTTACAAATGAGAAGGGTCAATTCAATCTACAGGATATAACCCATTTGGTAGTTAGTAGCTAGTTGAGCATCTCATTTAACTGTTTCTTGACAACTTCGCCAACATAGTTAGGTTGTTTTTTTCCATACTAACACTACCCTTTGTTAATGCCTTTGTTGACGAACTGCCTACTCTTTTCTCTAATTTAAATGCAATTCCATTTGTGTCCTCTAATGTTTCACTGTTGACACTGAAGTAGTTCACTGGGTTGACTTGGTCAATGCCTTTCAATATTTTGAATGCTTCAATCAGGTCCCCTGGAAGTGTTCTCTGTTCAAGACTAAAATGGTACATCTCTGTTAGCCAGTTAGTGCTGGGCAGAGATTGTCAGCCTTTTTTTTTATAGCTCCTTCAAAGTTATAAAAATCAATTTTGAATGTTTAAAAAAAAACTATTTGAATTTCATCTGCTGCTTCTACAGCTTTTGCCAATCCTCCTATTTTGATATTGTCTGCAAACATTAGATTCACTAACTATACCAGTATGTAAATCATTAATATAAATTAGGAAGTGCAGTGGCCCTAGTACAGATTTCTGCTGTACTCCACTAGTTTCATCACCCTAGTCTAAGCATTCTATCCCATAAAAATATCCTTGATAAAAAATCCTTAATTTTTATTTTTTATTTGCAGTCTTGTTTGCAATAACTGAGAGATACCATTCAACAGAGTATAATTTAGCGAAGCAAAGACACTTTAGAATGATCCCCTTTCTGAAACATGAAAAGGCGCAAGTATAATGAGAAACGGTAATTTTGTCAATTCTATGTACTGTAGCTTGCATACCAAAAGGAAATATAGTTTATATCTAAAGCTACGCTCAGTTATCTACTTATTCAAAACTGAGAAAAAGGAGTTTGATAATATGATGAGCCATGTGGCAAGGCGAGTATAAAAATGAAATTGAGGTTCACTTAAACATCTAATGCTTAAACTACCCTAGCACAATCTTTATTAAGGCAAGTGCCAGCAGTCTGCTTTTGAATTAATGTGGTCTTCTATTCATTTCCATCTTAATGTGTTAATTAATTAAGTATTGCTTAACATAACTTTCCCCATTCAGGTCTCGGTTACAGTGGGGATAGTTCACGCATTATACTTTGCACTTGCAATCCTCTGAAGTAGAGAGAGAGCAAAATTTTGTCCATTCTCTTTTTTTCATTCCTTATTTATCTTTATAAAGGGAGTCTTGCCTGTTGAAGGTTCTCTCATTCACTCTGAGATTAATAGCAAAAGTCTTGGCATCTTCCTCTGTCCCATGAGGTTACTGAAACCCTGAAAAAGTGAGACTTTAAAGGTCTTTCATTTAGCAAGGAAGAAATAAAAGCTTTGGAAAAGGCCATCTTTATAGTGCAACCATGTGAATATTAGATAACAATTTAGGGGTTTTGGAGCTGGATTGACTACTTTTTCTTTTCCTAACAAAGGAAAAAAAATATTTTTTCTGTTTTAATCTGTAAAGTGTGTTTGCATTATATTAATTTGATAATTATGATTTGCGAAAGCTACAGTAATGGTAATTTCACCCCTGTTTTTCTTGGAATGCTGTTAAACAGTTAAGTGACAAATTATTTTTAAAAATCAATACAAAATCTAAAACAAATACATAAAGCAAATTCCTACAGTAGACTACTGTCCACTTCCACCTAGTGTCCCTTGCTTCCAGGGATAGACTCTAGGCCACTGTGACCCTGATTTGGATAGGCAGTTAATAAAAGTGATGTGATGAAGCAAAATATTTATAATTTTGAAAAACAGAATTTTGTCTTTTAAACACTCTATCTAGAGTAACACTATGGCCATTGTGACCTCATTCATTGGCATGTTCAGCCATCGTCACGTTTACATCTTAATCTGCAGGAAATTGAAAGAAAAAACATTCCCACTTAACTATGTGTCACATTAGTGCACTTTTTTCCACTGACATCTTTTATAAGTCTTTCACTGTCAAGTGTTCAATATAATAAGCAGGTCTACTTACCATCCCCCATTATGTTCGGAATATAAATATGTCTGTAATGCTTCAAGCTATATAAGCTAAATATTAAAAAGAAAATTCATCTAATGAACTCTGAAGTATAGAGTATTTAATTAGTTCAAAATAGAGCATGTCCATTTTCAAACAAAATGAGTCTGAAGCTAAAGCAGAATTTAATTTCAAATATACAGTAACTACAGCTTTAGTACATCAGAAACAGGTTCTTATATACATACAGTAGATATTTAGTTAGATATATGGTTATATGAAACCAAAGCCTAGGATAGATTTTCAGACAACTTTTTTATACAGCCAATTCAAGACATCATAATCGACTTCATTGTCTGAAAAAAAATTAAACATTTTATCTTCTGGACATATTCTATTCTAAATAGATAAATAGAAGTTCTAGTGTCACCACAATAATTTGGCAAATTGTTGTGTTTACAAACTCATTTAATAAATAACAAAACATCTTATGTTTTAATTTTTCTTTTGTAAGGAAAAAACATTCTTAGTCAACATCTTTGTCTTTTAGAAGAATAAAGAATAAAAACTACTAATAAATCTATATCTATTAAATTCTTTATGCAGCATGTACAATAATTATTGCTATTCTGTGCAGTGGCAAAGAAAATAGATTAAGTGAATTTACAAAACCAGCTTTATAATGTCCAACATAAGATGATAGCTTCAGTCACAATACTCCAGTTTAATTAGACACACCATCTCAAATGCATGCAAAAAGAGTCTGTTGAAACTTTTAAAACTTTTGAAACTTTTAAAACACCACACACCCAAGTTCAGCATTCAGTAAGAGTCTGGTTCTCTGGACCAGAGATCAACTGTCCAGAGTCTGGACCAACAGAACCAGTCCCATATAACCCATTCACTGAAGCACTGCAGAATTGGAATAACTTTGCTCTGTGATACTTTAGCTGTGAAGTTATGGTAAATTACTACAAACCGTGCTGGAAGTGGAGAGATTGTGTTCAGTGTTTCTGTTCTTTTCAAGAAAAAATGTCTTTCTGTTCACAGAGGCATCATTCTAAATGTGAAGAAATATTTCATACTCTGTTTGAACCCTTATTCACACCCCAGTGTGCTCAGTGATTGTAGTAATATACTTTTCTCATGATGAAGAGTGTAGAGATGAGATCTGACCCAGCAGAACTTGCCTATTGTCATTTGAAGGATGTGTAGTGAACAAATTGAGATAAGGAAGCTGCTAGTTTAAATTCTGATATTATCATAGATAGTCTCTGAGCCTGATGCACAGGAGCAAGGGATAAGGTTCACACCTACCAGAACTAAAATGACAGTCATTTGCCTTTTGGAGTAATCTCCTTCAGAGGATGCATTACAATAACATTTAAATTCAATTTCTATCACATAAAAACCCCTGCAAATCCATAGTAGCGAAACAAATTTTAAAGTCCATAAAACAGGATGATTTTACCAGGAAATAATTTGAATCCAAGTTTTTGATGCTGTACCTGTCTATCACACAGTCAGAACCACTGTGACATAAAGTAAAGGAAAACTATTTAATACATAGTTGCAGGGGAGCCAGACCCTATGCCAGCAAGCAGCGGGCACAAGGTAGGAAACACCCTGGGTGGGATGCCAATCCATTGCAGGGCCCACACAAACACAAACACGCACGCACTCACACTGGGGCCAGTTTTCCCAGAAGCCAGTTAACCTACACATTTATCTTTGGACTGTGGGAAAAAACCAGAGCACCTAGCAAAAACTCAAGTGAACCTGAGGTGACCATACCAACTCCACGCAGATAGCACCCCAGGTCTGGAACTGAAGCAGCAATGCTAACTGCTGTTCCACCATGCCCCTCTATTTCTCTTCTCGGTCTTATGAATTGTATTGTAGTCATGACATCTTTCCTCCAAAAACAAATAATGCTGGTGGGGCTTTAGTCTTTATAAGACATCAGAGCATGCTTTCAATTATTAAAAATGTCATTCAGATGTCAGCCCCCCTTCCCATATTATCATGAGCACATGAGCATGATATAACATGCTTTAGTTCTCAAATGTATTTAAAGGTCTCAGCATGATATGGGATAGGAAAATAATTAATGCCTTTGCAAGATCATTACTGAACTTTTGAAAATTCTGTAATTGATATAAATATATTGATACATGTTTAAGAAAACAAAACACTTCCTAAACTGCTACCACCTGGAAACCTATTTCTGGTTACATTTGCTTGAGAATTTAGAAAGATAGATGACTGCAGTATAATACTACCGTGAACTATAAAATTGCTTACATCCTTTGTACATGGGGATTATGTCAGATATCTTTTATGAAGTGAAACAAAACCTCATGAAAAGTGGCTTGAAATGCAAGAAATATTTCTTAGTTATTTTCTCTATATTGTATTAGATTTTAAGCAAGCATGACATGCAGTGGATACTGTATGTAAAAAGGTGTAATTTATTTTGCATATAAATTAATATTAGAATTACTTGTATTTGCATGCTAAATTTATGTTAAATGATGCATTAATATTTCAAAGGCGTCATATGCATAAGAAGATGTAAAGACCTATGTATTGTATACTGTAGTGTATAGGCAAAACAAATGTGCATAAGATAGAAACACTAACACAATACTTCAAATCACAATTACTTTGTCAAATGAAGTAGATGGTGTTAAGGTGTAACTCTAACCTGAAGGAAACATTTCACCTTTTCAAATATAATGGAAAACTGAGTTAAGGAAATTGAAAAGCCATTTCACATTGTTTATATTCTCTATCCTTTAAAAAGCCTGAAAACACCAACATTTGTACTGCATGGAGTACTGCTAATTTTGTTTGACCTTACTAATTGTAGACGAGAAAAAGGTGGCCTAGCCAGTCTATTTTTTTTAATATTTGGAAAAATGCTTATGAAATTGCGCTTCAGACTGTTAGTCTCAGCTCACCACCTTGTCACTGTATGGGATATTGAAATATTCTCAAGTAAGCACCAGGCTCCCTTAACTAGGAGAACACATCCTTGACTTGTATGCCTCATTTCTTTCCCAACCAGTCCTGACGCTCAAATCACCGTCCGCACAAAGTCATTAAAAGCTAATAATGAAATGACGCCGTAGATATTGGCACAAATGCTGAGGCTGATTTATTTCAGGGGTGGTTAAACAAATGCATCACTTAGCCTGGCCTGCAGCAGTACAGAAAGAGAAAGAAGCTCTCTTGGGTGTGTTTTTGACCTTAAGTGTAGAAATAAACCTTCATGCCTTAGGCTTTCTCTAGGGCCTTTGTGTCAAGCGACAGTTGTACTCTGGAGTAGTGCTTTTTGCAGTACTCAGGCTAACACTGTCAAATCATATGAAACCATCATTTATGTGTTGTTTCAGCTCTGATATTATTATGTAAGTCATTAAAGCAGCCTAATTTAGAAACATCAAACTCCTTAATTAAAAAAAAAAATGAAGAAAATACTTATCATCCAGCAGATTAGCATGCGTAACAACGAGAGCCTTAAATTCAGTGACTTATACTAATAACATAATACAATCTGTCTCTTATGAAAGGGGACATTCATATTGCAGTAATTGTAAGTAAAAACAATATACAGTATGCAATTGAACAAAATAATAATCAGTAGTATTATTATTAATATATAATATTTTGTTTTATAGAATACTTGTGGTTGATATTTTGTATGTTCAACAGCACAGAGCCATGAGTAAATTTAAATGTTTAATGTTCTGCTATGTTCTTTGATACAGATAGTCGACAAGTACCACTTTAAATGTGTACTGTATCTCCAAACTCCAATTCCAAAAGAAGAAGCTTATTTGTTCATTGCTATGTACATATGTACTGTATGTACAGTATATAAATGTTCATAAGTAATACACTAGGCTTTATCCTATTTACACCTATTTATGTATACCCTATAGATAAGTGGTATAGAAACTTTGTTCAGAAAAAACACAGGGGACGTACTGCAGTTTTCAAATTTTTTTCTGACCAAAAGAAGAGTTTATTCATATCAGCTAATCATATTTAATAGGCATCGATCATGAAGTCAATACTGCAGTAGGCAAAGATTGTCTTCTCTGGCAAGAAATCTGAATGATCATGGATGAGTGGGACATTGAGAATTCATTTGTCAAAATCAAGGTCGACGCTACCCAGTGGGTAAAGACCTTCACTTACCTTTGGTAATCAATCTCCATATCTTTCTCCTTCACTAAATCAATCAATGAATCAATCGCCTGCTAAATGAAAAAAAAAACAGCAAACCACAGCTAATATGGTATGGCAGGTCTTGGACAGCAGCTTCTAAATTAATGACCTCTTAATACAGTAGCACTACTGTATGTACAGTATATGTTTACATTAGAGTAGCTTCTACAGAAATGATAAACCTTGAAAAATTGAAATCTTGACCTCTCACCTGTTTTTTTTTCAAGTGGAAAAACAACTCCTTGCAAAATGTCATCACACTTGATTGTGTTTAGAGGTGCCTCATCAATGCTGAAGTCTTTTTTAACTTTTGCAGAATTATGAGTTTTTCTCATCTACCTTGCACTATTTCATGACATTGCTCATGAAAGCATGGACCTCTCGCTGTTGTGACACTAATGGAGATCATTGTTTATTTTCCACCTGGCTGCCTCCCTTTAAACAGTAAGTACCAGTCATTGAGTTTTCACCAGTACCCAATTTAGGAAAGAATAGTTATTGCCATATGAGTTTAGGATGATTTATTATTCTTAAATACATTATTTTTAAACATTTGATATCCCTGATGGTTTCTTCCTCAAGGATCCACAGGCTTCAATACAATGATTATGGAGCTGTCCAGAAAATTGTCAAGGGATGGAAGGTTAATAATACTGTAGAAAGAGATGTGGCTCTGAATCAGAAATTTAATGACAACTAACTCAATACACTGGACAAAAGTAGTTAATGTTCCATATTGTATCTTCCCATGTGAAGAACTCCTATGAATCCAAGAACTCTACTGTGGATTCTCTGCAATGTATTAGCCCTGTGAGGCATGAGTAAATAAATCTAAATGTCTGTGAAATTTCACAGATGTTTTTTTCTCAAGCAAAGCAATAGGTACAGTATAATGACAGCAAGAGGTTTGTGATTTTCAAAGAAAGCAACGACTCTGAATTTATCAATGTATAAAAAAATCATTACATTATTCAGTATTAAAAACCTTCCATCTATATAAGGAGTATGAAGAGTAGATAGAAAATCAACTGATTGTTTTAAGAAAGAAAAAATATAATTTTGTGAGACCAGAAAAGCAACCATAATTAGAATTGTGAAGGATATATCTTATAGCATTCATCTTTAAATCCCTTAATCTGGTTGTTGTTTCACTGGAGGCAAAATCTTAAAACAAGCAGAGAAGGACTCCTACATGATAGCTTTTTTTTGTTTTATGCATGCAAGTTACAAAGGCGTGTGTTTCATGCCACCATTACACAGACAATAGCTTTATTTTGTTGTGTTTTCTGTCTGTTGTCTCCCAGGGGAGACCCACCGAGCTGAATAAATGGCCCAGAGTTTGATGAAGTCCTGAAAGCAGTTGCATTTCCATGCTACTCTTTATTAAAAGTGTATATTCTATTGATGAAAACATTTAAATGGATTTTCTTGCACACTCACAAAAAGATCTTTGTGATAATTTGATTGGAAATGGTCATGAATTTCTGTTCAGGGGAGCTTTATTGATTGCAGCAGGGACAATGTTTATTGTAACATTGTGTATGACAGAGTAATGTTATTTTAGTTTCTTTATTACTTTTTTTTTCTTTAAAAGCATTTCATCAGAGAAGATGGGTCTCAAGATAATCCTGTCTGGTTTGTGTACTTTAGTGAGTTAGTTGTAAGATTGGGCATAAGAATGAGAAAGGGAGGAATCAGTTGCCAGTGACAATCTCTGTCTTTTGGAAATACGAGAAGAAAACATGAATTAATTAATCTGATACCTGATTTATGCAGACATCACTGACATAGGCACAGGCAGACAATTATATATTTCACTGTAGATACACAGTATATGTATCCTGTACACTGCAGAGGATATAATAATTCATAACTTAAATTATATTAAGTAATGTATATTGATACAATACTAACAATTTTAGCATATATACTTCAGTATACTGTATTAATGCAAGTTATGTTTTACAATATATTAATTATCACAGAGCAATTATTTTAATCAATATATTGTATTCAAATTACTTTGTTAGAAGTTAAGAAGAACGGATTTTATTTGGGAACCAAAGCATCTCGGGTATGGGAGGGAAGCATTAAAGTGCAGCACCTACCTGAGTAACCTTTAGCAACAATTATGAGACCGCAACACTGCTGCACAGATTGTCTGTGAAAGCATAACTGTGTGATCTGAGCGGTGCCCAGTTAAAGAGAATGAGACTTCTCACGTGTTGTATTGAATGAAAAATCTTGTAAAGTAAAGGAAATTGCTGGGATACTGTACTTTATTGGGTTCTGCTCTTAAAACTTTTACTGTTATTTTTCCATACAAAAGTTACAGATACAATGAATCTGCTTATTTCTTACAAAGATGTCAGCTGTATTTATTTTACTTGTTATTTTGCTGCAGTTGCTGCTCAATCCTTGTACCTCTGATTGAAAGAAGAAAAAAAAGACTGTGCAACAGGGCTACTGTATGTATTAATCAAAAGAAAGAGATTTATTTAGATTTTTAAGTTTGTTCTAATCGGTCTCTTAGTCAAAATCATTTCTTGAAAGAAGGGTTAAAATGGTTGAGAAATTGTTATTACGTTTATTAATTATTAAACATTTACTGTAGGTGAAATGAAAACTACATGACTCTGTGGTCCCAGAAGACCACATCTGAGGAGTGCTGTTCTAGGCCTCTGACATCATAGGCTGAGGCACCTGTATTTCTTCTGCAAAAAAACTTTTTGCAAACTACTTAACTCACGATGCGCAGGAGAACAGCTTGAAAAATGAGTGAAACATAGAGAAGTGACTTAAAGATTTAGGCTTCTTGAATTTATTTCTATACTGTCACAGTATTACTAATCTAAAGCCTCCAACCAAAACCTCTACCAAAAGGCATACATTATTCCAAAATGACATTCTGTATCAGTACCCTGTGAAAAGCCAAGGTACTGTATAATCACATACTGCATAAGTGATTTTAGTCATACATACTGTACAGTACCTCATCTCCATTCACATAGCATTTGTGTACAATTGTAACATTCAGTGAAAGGTCAGGTAATGTTGCAATGGCAGGACCTCAGCTATGATGACAGGATACTGTAACCTCAGCTTTATCTACTTCTGAAGACCCAAACATTCCATTTGCCTTATCTCTGTTCAGCCGATAAGAGGAAGCTGTTTGTAATTGCAATTACAAGGAATTCAATCAACTTTTAATCACAAATAAATAGATCCTCCAATCTCTTAGTCTCTCTGAACCCATGAACTCTATTTCCAGAGAGGTAGCCCAAAGGCTGTCTTCCGTCTTGATTGCTCTTGGCTTGTGTTGGAGGTCAGAGATGTTAAGGATTTACCCTTAACTGGAAAGAAATGCTCTTATGAAAGTTACCTTTAGGGACTGGAAAGCTAAAAGCTCTCAAAATGTTTCAATCTGATTTATGATTAGTAGTTTGCTCTTTCAACACAAGAAAAATGATTCAGCTGGGACGTGTTTGAACAAAGAATAACTTTTTTTTTAGATTTTAGATAATTTCTGTATGGTGCATCGCACAGCTTTCCTTGTGCTACAGAATCCCCTCCATAGGCGTCTTTGTACAGTAGGAGCCTAGTTCTGAATAGCAGATAGTATTGTGATGTTTTTTAAACAAACCAGCAAAACTAAACAGGAAAGCTTAATGTACTCCCAGGATGTGATTTTATACCATACATAATGTGTATTGTGCGCATCAAGATTCGGTTCAGATCAGCCTCAATCCTAAAAATATTTTTTTCAGATGCACATCTGATCCATTGCTTTTCTGGATGGCATTCCAATCTTGGTTCCTGGATGAACTGAAA
The DNA here is from genome assembly GCF_059453375.1 of Lepisosteus platostomus. Taxonomy (NCBI): domain Eukaryota; kingdom Metazoa; phylum Chordata; class Actinopteri; order Semionotiformes; family Lepisosteidae; genus Lepisosteus; species Lepisosteus platostomus. The sequence continues at coordinate 7,774,072 of NC_142613.1, forward strand.
CCAGTTCAAACCAGTTAATATCAAAATAGAAACTTGTCAAGGTACTGTACCACATCACAGATTTCTTGTGAGGAAGGAAAATATATTGGAATAAGAAGAGTTATGACAAATCAAGGCTGTCACAATAGTGTCTGTAATAGCAGGAGGTAGACGTTTAATAGGCTTTACAAAATGTTGCAATGCAGCCAATACATATACTGAACCTTAGCAAAGCGTAAGCAAGGTCTGTGAAATGGTACAAAATTTTTATTGACCACAGAAAAATTCAAAGGCTCCTAAGTAGCTTGCAGTTATACTAAATGAGACTAAAGAGTCAAGACAAACCATTTGATTGACCTTCCTGTTCTAGAGAATAACCTTCTACTGTTTCTCCTTTTCTAAAATAGTGTGGGTTTCTCTGAGTGGTGGGGAAGCTGTGACACTTTTAGTTTCGGGAGTTTCACTGATAGCTCAACCATTAAGAATTCAGTTTTGCTGACCATCACAAATGCATCCATCAATCAATTCAAAGCATGTTGGCAATAAATGACAATTTCCATCACCTAAGGAATACAGAAATTCCAATGACTCCACAGAGTCTTGTTTATTAGAGGACTTGTATAAAAAAGGATGTATTGGCTTTTTAGATAAACCTTTTTGGGTATAGATTAGTTTTGATTAGTCCCATTAAATAGTGTAAAAAGTGTGCAGGTACAATAGGTCACACTGTAATATTAGCATTTAACTGTCTGGAGGAGCAGCATGGTGGTGCATTGCTGTTTCACAACACTGAGACCCTGGGTTCAATTCCAGACCTGGGGTGCTAACTGCGTTCTCCTCTGGGTGCTCCAGTTTCCTCCCACAGTCCAAAAACATACTGATAGGCTAAGGGGCTTCTGTAAAATTGACCCTGGTGTGAGTATGTGCATTTTTGTGTCCGTCTGTGTACTGTAATAGACTTGCACCTCACCCAGGGTGTATCCTGCCTTGTGCCCATTGCTTGCCAGGATACGTTCCAGCTTCCCAGCAACCCTGTATTGGAAAAAAGCATATAGAAAATGGAGAAATGGATGGATATCTGTCTGGTATTTATTGGGACACTCCTTCGTTTTAAGGGATTTTTCTGGAAGCTCCCTGGATAGACTGTGCGTGATGTTCTTAATTAAAAGAGAATTAACTTGACCTACTCTCTCGTGAAGGCCAGTTTCAGAGATATGCACAGCAAAGACTCTTTTATTTGAAATCTCACTATTGACAGGTGCAGTTAAAGTGTTAGGTATATTGTGGGGTGAGTGAAAAACGACAACCTTGTGCAAGTTCAAATGGCTGGTAACTTGAGATTTTTATTCATGGCCTTTTACAAAGTGAAATAAATCTAGCAGCAATATTATTCCATTTCATTGCACATAGCCTAAAGAACACTTACTAGTGTGTTGTGACAAGAACATAAAGCTGATTGCTTTCATGTACAGATGTGCTAATGATGCATGCTTCAAATGTATTCTATTTCCTACCCATTAAACAATGATTATGCTATGAAGAGCTTTGAAGGTAATGTAAAGCTTTATAACTTGAAAAAACTCCTTAGGAAACCTGCATTAGCACAACAGCGTACTATTTGATTGTGAATGTATTCATTTCAGAATGTATACATATAATTATTAGGAAATTTATCAAAGCTTCAATTTCCATCATTTTTAAAGATAGCAAGCTATGATTTCTACTGAACAGAAGAACATAAAAAATGAAAGGAGAGCATTTCACCAATGAAATTAATTTGGTTGCTAGTAGCTTATTTATCCAAATATTTTGTGCTAATTTTAATGCTAATGTGACTGCAAAGCCTGTTGCTCCCATAAACTTTAAGTAAGCGTATCACACTTAAAAAGCAAAGACCAAAACAGTTAATTGACATTCAGGATAGAACAGAGAAGTGTCTTCAATAAAATACTCTTGAGAAAGTGTATTTGTACTATATAACAGTAAAAAAAACAGCTCTTAGACCAACAGCAATAAATGGCCTCGTTTACATTAGATTAAATTCTGTATTAATGACACTTGTTTTTTTCTTTTTTAAAAGACAAAAATGTTGTGTTTGGGATGATATACTGTACAAATCATCCTATATTATGTGAGGGTCTCAGTGCTCAAGTAATATAACACCAAAATTGCATCTTGTGCCCTGACACAGTGCCCTGAAATATGAAACAAAACAGAGGGAGTTAGCCTTGGCAGTCTCCTTGGTCTGAGTGTTACATTCCTGACTCTTAGATTAAGGTGTAGCTTGCAATATCCACCATAAACATGCCACATGCTGATGGAGACCAAAGGGGAGGTGTTTTTGTAACAGCACAGATAAAGAAAGATCTTTCTTTCTTTCCATGATTTGTTGTTACTGATTTTTTCAGCTTTAAGCATTTGATTATATACTCATATTTTCATTTTTAAATAAAAGTTATACAGTATTCTTCAGTGACATGCACTGCTCTATGATCAGATCATAGTAAAAAATAATTTGTAATTTATAGAATGACCAACATCTAAGAATGAGCCTACTGTGGTATTAATCCGATGTGATTTTATGTACTTGAGAGCTAAAAGTCCCAAACAAATTCATAGGAGATCCTCAGAAAGAGCTAGCTCTTTGAGTAGGAGATAATTAGGATGTTGTTCCAGGGACTGGCCATAATCACGCACTGTTCAACTAGTGGTCTTATGTTGGACTTGAAAAAATTGTGGAAAAATAGCAAAGGAACTAAAGGGAGGCCAGTGTCAACATTACAAAGTATTTTTTCTTTAAATTAATTAATTATTGCCCATAATGTTTATACTAAAATGTTTTTTGAACCTATATCATCCTCATTTTATGCCATCCTAGATTTACAGTACATTGAATTTTAATTTTTGGATGATACACTGTCTTGTAGTACTTTCTTGTATAGAACCCATTCATTCAGTATGATATTTTTGGTTTTGTCTGCTATATAGTGTTATTTTAGTTTAAATTAGTTGCATTTAATTATTATGTTTTCTGAACATAATAACATTCAGAAAACATCTGAAACATCTGAGACTATCACAAAAAGTGGGACTGTCCCGAATGAGATGTCAGTTCATCACTCCAGGGCATATTTTTTTTTTTAAATGTTTGTAAATCTGATATACATGTTTTTCTTGATCTGCTGTTGAAAAGAACCAAGGTCTGATTGGTTTTCATGTTGAATATAATGATATTGTATACTGAACATATCACTTTAGACAACTGATCAATGAAATTGCTAGTCTGTTTGAAATATTAATGAAATAATTAGCTGCCTCACCACGCATCAGCGACAAATCGTAGAGGAATCCAAAATCTAAATTTAAAACATTTTGAAAGGTTGTTGGATTAACATATAAGGTACTATAACATCCTACTTCATGTCTTCACAGACTTTTTTCTTCTTGATTCTCTGGGAAAAAAGTCTGTTAAGCATACAACTATTTTCTTCTTGCACAACCAGACAATGTGAAATGGCACACTGTGAAAGTGCATTTAAAGACTAGAATAGGACACACTTCTTTACCCAAAGGGTTGCAAGAAAATGTATCAGAAACTCAACTATGTGATTGAAGCCTATAGTTTGGCTTCTTTCAGGAAATGGTTGGATGAAATTGGATGAGTTACAGTACCTGCTACCAACCAAATAGGTTAGATGAGCCAAATGCCTCCTCTTGTTTGGAAGCATTATGTTCCTTATGTTTGCATACTGTATCTCATTGGGATTTGTTGATGCCATGTCACACAGTCATATCACATATTTTGATTTTTAATCAGTAGTGACCTCTAATTGTTTCATATTACCGTCTTTTTGTATTGGACAATGCTTTCAGGTTCTTCCTGTCTAGGAAGTCTAGTAATTAAAGATTGTTGCTGATAATGTAATGTGGCAACATCCATTACATTTTACTCTTGTCTGCTGAAGCCAGACAAGTTTTTTTTTATGAACATTTAGGTGAAAACGTGGGCACTACACTATGAGGAGATGGTGATTGGCTGTTACTGGACATGTCAGTACATTAGTAATTGCTGCAGTTTTGAATGTACAGTACTGTTCTAAATACATTCATTATACATATCCATTATGCCATACTGCAGATATTGCTCAGACAATAGAAACAAGATGAATGTAAAGTTATTCAGGCAATATGTCGAAGTAAGCAGAAATATCATTAGGCTGTTGAAAGGCAATTGTTTTGACAGACATTCTTTATAGCTCTGCCTCTGATGACATTATTTCAGCATCAAAGGCACAACAGAAGAGCTTTCATACTGAAAGGGCATTTTCTAAAGACCTTCTGACTTGGTCTTGTGTTTTGTGAAGGGGTTTTGGTTCATCTTCTACTTCCAAAGGCTGAAAAACTAATTTAACAATAAAAACCACCTCAGTTTCCCAGACTTAATCCAAACAGTAAAATTGTCATTTCTGGCAGAGCTTCAGTAGTGGATATATAAAGGTTCATTGTACCCAAACCTTCATAACAGAGATAAAGTAATAAAACAACAAAACCTTACCATAGCCCTTACCAGGACTAAGCAGCTTTCTAATAGTGGATGAACAGGCAACAAAACCTGAGGCACAGATGCTCTTATTTATTTGCAACTACAGTATATAGAAGTAAAATTTACTGTATCTTTCTAGTTGAAAGGGCCAAGAAATCTTCAGCAAGAAGGACCCAACAGTTTAAACTAAAACTCAAAAACAGATCTGTAAATATTATAAAGCAAACCTACTGTTAATTCTTATTTTAAAAAAAGTTACATTGCAGATAACAAATCTATTATTTGTATTCAAGGGACAGATATACAGTGATAGAAAGTTGATGCATGATACTAGAATTAGTGTGCAAATATTCACTTTGCTTAACTGGAGTCCACCTTGTGGACTGTAACTACACCAGAATTCTATTTCCTTAGACAAGACCATGTGTGAGATTATATAGGTGACAGAATAATATGACTTTTGTTTATTACCTTCCTGCCATTGTGTGGATTTTATAAAAAAACACAGGTGCTGTACTGTATGTATACTTAAGTATCTAATACTTATTAACACCAGGACATTGGATCACAGTGTTGTAGAATACTATGGAAATTAAGTGTCCTTGATCAACATTACCACAGTCCTCCCTCATAGCAGTCCTTCCTTCAATGTCCACAAGAAGATGGGATTCTTTGCAACTGCAGTATAACCAACCCTTCAGCTTCACCAACTTCCTTAAAGTTTGTATTGCAATTGGTGTTGCAGATTTTCATACATGATTTGTATCTTAGAAAATAAAGTAAGAAATTGAACTTCTGATATAACAAACAGTTTTTAAGGAGGTTCAAGGTGACCTGTTCTTAGAGGGCCCCTGTGTCTTCTGCCCTTTATTCCAAATGAGCTCTTAATTACTGAGAACAACTGGTCTTTTGGTCACCATTATGACATTTTTTCAGCTAGTAACAAGGTAGATGGGATTAGTAATTCTTATGAACCCTTAACCAATTTCAGTGCTTCATAGATTCCTACATTGAGGTGTGTACTACGCACTAGGAAATCTTAAAATAACCTTCACGACAAATATGCAGCTCAAGGCTTCAGCCCAGCATCTTCCATTACATTTCTCAAAACTGTTTATTTTATGTTTCATTGTAGTATTTTATGCCCTATCTTATATTTTCTATTTTCACAAAAAGTCAGTAGTCAAGGTTTTGTCCATACATTGTGTAAAACAAAAGTAAAAGGAACATTTAAATGGACTAAATGCTAGGAAACTGACATTTCATTTCAAACAGAAGAAGGGTTGATCATAAAATAGCATCGTAGTCATCACTATAGTACAGTATGTAGTCTGAAGTCCTTAGGTTTTAATGTCCTAATGTAAAACACATCAACATATTAAATTACTTTAAAAAATATGACATTTGCCGTAGAGTACTGGTGTTTCATAGCTCCCATTGAAGTAACAAGGTAATGAAGTATTACAGTATATCATTCTGATTTATGAATGTTTTTCTACAAAGTAATGATCTACAGCCTTGTAAGAACTACTCAGTGAGAGATGACAATAAAACCTGAAGTCAAGCCCATTAATTGAATTCTATACAACAATTTTATTAATTTCACTTGTGGTCACAATACACACAGTGGATGTGTCCTTCATGTACTGTACGTACAGCACTTTAAAAGATTTTCCACTTTTTTAATGCTGAACCACCTGTGAACCACCATTTTCATACAGGGTATGTATTTCATGCTAATATTTTACAAACAAATTAAAAGAACAAAAAATCAATTCACCTACCAGGACTTTAACAATAAAGGAGGTAAACAGGTGGTGATCTACAGTGTAGTAAAATTGTAGCGAAGATATTTCCATATTCTGTAGGTCCACTGTAGGTCCATCAAAATAGTTTAAGAGTTATAATTTGTGTTTAGCAAGTGTTAATTCAGCTTGGCAACAAGTGCTTATGTTTGGAGCAAGCTAAAGTAGTTAAAAAACTGACCGTTTAAAGTAAATAAACAGGAGTGTAATTGCTGTTCCCAATATAGCCTTCTTAAGTGTAGCATACAGTAACTATTCGTAATAAGTGCTTTAGCAACACACATTTTGCATTATGAAGAGAACAGAAATTATTGAAGTCTTCTGAATAATTCTGAATTGTTGTAGTTTATATTGTCCTTTGTAAACAACATAGATGCCTCCAAATAGCTGGGAATATTATCAGATGGAAAATAATGCAAAAGTACAGGAACAGTGAAGGCTAATTGGCCCCTAAAGAACTGATCTATCTTGTGAACCAGGAAAGACTTTTGTTTAAGCTTAATGCTAGAGGGTGAAATGGCACAACGCCCAGCCTGACTTCATTCTCTGAAGTGATGTTTTTGTGTGAAACCTCAGCTGTATTGGCTTGCTCTGGGTGATGATTTCACACAGGAGCACAGCATTAGTCTAGTTCGAAAAGAACATAAGAAAATCTCTTTATTTCACTTGATGTTTCCAGAACTTCACAGTATCCCACATTTATATGAGGTGGTTAACAAATAGAATTACATTGTATACACTGTAGAAGGGTTGGTCGATATAGTGGTGCAATGCTTAGGATTCTTACCTTGCAGCTGAATGCCCTGTGATGGACCTGCAACACACCTGCAATGTGTGTGTATCTGTGTCAGTGTGTGCCCTGCTATGGACTAGCATCAATTCCAGGGTATATCCTGCCTTGCACCTGTTGCTTGTTGAGATAGGCTCAGGCTCCCTTGCAACAGTCAATTGAATGAAGCAGATAGAAAATGTATGGATATACAGTATACTGTATATAATCCTGCTGAACATACTTTATATCTATGAAGGTTCTCACTAGAGGTCTGCTACGCGACCCGAGTCCGACGGGGCCTGACAAAGTATTAGGTTTCGGGCCGTTTATTCACGAACTTCGTGCTCGGGCCGGGTTTGTTTTCTAATAAGTGAAAATTCATTATTATTATTTTGTGTTTTAAAAATTGTAATTCATTTTGCACCCTCGCTCGCATTGTAAAACCTGCCTACTGTACATACTGTAGGATGCCTACTGTACATCCTACATGTTTAAAAATCTCATCACTGTAGAACAAAATACAATATTGAGTATTGTTAAAGAAAATTGGGATAGAAATAGTAAGTCAATAGCTCGAGTTAGTGTTTCCAAAATAAACCAAGCCACAGAAGTGAAAGTAGACATGCCTGATGAGTACCCCTAGAAATAGTTTACTGGGAAGAAGGCCTATTGCCCATTGACACCATTTCTGAAGGGCTGAAGTAAATATTTTAACTGTATTAAAGAAACCCAATCTCAAACTCATATGGTCTAGAAGCAAACGCAGATATTCCCACTCAAGCCGGTCAAAAGCCTTTCTGGTGTCCACCGAAAGAATGTCACAGCGGGAGGCAGTGTCTGCTGCTGTCTGAGTAACATGGAGGAGGCAATGAGCGTTGTCAGATACAAGACGCCCTTTCATAAAACATGTTTGATCATGGTGTACTCATTTGGTCATATAGGCCTCCAGCTGGCATGATAACACCTTACCACCTGGCATCAGAGCTCATGACAAAGCTGGAAAAACAGCCCTTCCAAAGTGTGGGATAATCAGTTTTCCATAACAGGGATATAATGGAAATATTAACTTCTTTCAAAAATCACTTTTTCTCAATGCCTTTATGTTTCATTTCAAGCTAAAAGGGTCTTAAAGGGAGGTAAATGGTATACATTTCAGGAGAGGTGTCATTAATGTCAGGTGATTTAGCCTTTGGCATGTCCTGAAATACCTCCTTTAGCTCCGGCAGGAATTCTATTATAGGTACCTCCAGTACAGCTGCAGTAGGAAGATTAGGTGAATGAAAAGACTGGAGAAACGTCATACAATTTTCTTGGTCTTATCAAATGTCTAAACTATATACAGTAACTTAGAAAGAAAAAGGTGAAATATGGTGATTATCTGCATGGGATCTGTAATACCCCCTGTGCCAGTCCAATTGCGGAAATATTTGCAAAGCATTTATTCCTGTGTTGTCTCAAAGCTGCAAGCAGTAAATGTCAGGGGTTGACTGCCATTAAAGTAATAATTCTGCCTACTGTAGATTGACATATAAGAAAGTCAGCGCAATTTGTAAGCAGCAAATTTAGTTATTTTTGGCAAGGGAGATATCAAAAGCTGCGGCATCTGATAAAAATTTTAAAGTGTGGAACTTTGGGTTTAAACAAGAATTTTACTAAGGTGCAATTTATGTAAGTTTGTTAAACAAAAACAGTAGTTATTTTATTGACGTTCTTCACAGCGCTCCAAAGAATGACTGAGCCAAATCCGAAATCAGACCCATGAGTACAAATGTAGATATACAAAAATAGATTTACTGTATGTCTAGCTGAAAAACAGTAAATTGCTGGTGGAGTCAGTCTACATACAGTATCTACCACACCTAGATATTTTCTCAGTGCTATAGATATTGTATCATTAAGCATCTGTCTAATTCAGCTTCAATCAATCAAATCTATTTCATATTACATATTTCCTTGGCTGTGATATTACAGAATATCTGTCCTCATTATTGTAAGGGCATAAATAAAAGAATAACATTTAACCCAAATATGTGCAGTACAGTATGTCCAAATTATGCCACTCTGTAGTTCCTCACCAGACGTCAAAACAGACACTAGAAAATTACTTTGTAATACAATTAATACTATTTTGTTCTGTACGGAGTGTCTACCACATAGTAATACTTATTAGGAAACAAACATCTTATAATTTCAAATGAGACTTGTATCATGTCATTAACTTTTTATCTTACATAGCAAATCTAAACAGATGGTATATTTTCTAAGTCAATTTAGCCTGCATATATTCCAGGAAAAGTCACAACTTAACATAAATACATAACTATAAAACAAATACATCACAATTTCCCTAAGTTTAAAATCATCAGGAAAAAAATGTATCATATCATTCCAATCCAAATGTCTAATGAATTCCTTCTTTTAAAAACATTCAGTTTTAAATATATAATTAATACAATGTCTTATTAAAATGATTTGAACAGTACAGGAAGAAATGCAAGGTGCTTAGGTGTTACTTTGGATAAAATAATAAAAAACAACAGTTAGTCAATAACATTTTGGTTATTAATGGGAAATGCAAAAAAAACTTCAGACGCAAAATAAAACAATAGAATTGATTTTCCAGAGCTCTTACACTTGCACAAACCTCTTTCAAATAGCCATGAACACACATAATGGTTCATACATTCAACAATGTACATAATTTCTTTTGCCCAAATGTATTCTGACTAAACAAAAGCTTTTTGCACAGATGATAACCTTGTGTCCCTCAGGCACATTGAATGGTGCACTGTGCTGAGTGAGCTTTCCTATTTATCTGTGGCATATGTTGACATTTGGACTTTCAATCCACTATTTCCTCTGTGTTAAAAATAGTGTTTGAGAGGAGGGCAAATTCTAATCTCATTCACTTGTGCTCTCCTATGTATAAATAGATCACTTGTCAAGCAACCCCATCTCTGACTCCTCCCTACTCACCACATTCACCCTTGAAGCAGCTCCCTGACTCATTCCTTCCTGTCTATTGATAGAAAATCTTCCGTATTCTACTTGAGAGGAAACGTTTAGAATTTTATTCTCTTGCCTTTCTTGCTACAGACACAAACAAAACACAGGACAGCTCCTGAATTTTAGAGAGATTGCCGAGAGCTCTCAATGTGGTTGGGAAAAAACAACTGCATACATATCAGTGTCAGGGATTTAAGTGGCTTTGAATGGAACTGAAAATCTCTTGCCAGCTCAAAGAACTGACAGAGCAGTATGCTGAGCTGGGGAACTTAATATTATTTTCTTATGGTTGCATAAGTCAATGCCAACTGCTCACAGGTCACTAAGACCAAGACTTTAACATCATTTTGGGCTTGTTTATGCTTTGGTCTCCCATCCCTCCAACACTGTTATCTTTAGCCCTCAGTACAGTTTTTTTTTCAGGAATTCAGTACAGGTATCTGTATTTCTGTAAAGATTTTTCACACTGGCTTTCCAGCAGATTTCAGTAATACAGTAATAAACTGTTATAGCATCACTTAATCTTTGTAGAGGCTGTGAGAAAACATAACAAGGGTCACAAACAAAAGCACTGTTTGTGCATCACTATTTCACATTCCATCTCCGATGAGTGACCTTATGGCTATTAGAAAACCTATCCTTCAAGGTAACACATTTTACAATTCGTCCCCTATTTTGACAGCTTCAAGTTGCCAAAACTTTTCTTTATTTGTTTCTAATTATTTTTTGGCTGCATCATGTCCTTGGCATTATGGTACATCATACAGATACATCATGGACACATAGGAACATTGTCACATGAAAATAAATGCATATAAATTCTTCAAAATGCAACCAAATAGTTTTGGATTACGTTTGAATCCAATTATAACATGTAAAAAAGTGACACTTTAGATATGAGCATTTTTAGACTGTCTAGGCCTTTCTTTGCACAGATTTAGAATGTAATGCTTTGTAAACTTCATATACATAAAAAGCAAATGCGAGTTCTTAACTGAAGATCAAGAAGGATAAAGACAACCAAGCCACTTTCTCTGCAGCTGTTCTCAATCATAATCATTCCAGATGTCGATTCTCCAAAGCTATACATATGCAAATCACTCTTTTCACATTTCATCCCATGCAACAACCCATCTCCATCTTTGCAGCTGACCCTTGGTTAACTCCTCACTCTGCACGGGACAAGTTAAGACTCTCCTAGTCTCCTCTTATCTTATGCCCACTGGGCTGGGCAAATCTCCCTTTACACCCAAACCTAATCCTAATTACATGTACTTGTACCACATGCACAGTACATGTACAGTAATTTGAGTGTCGTCCTCCCCCCCCCATGAATATTAATATAATCCACCTCTCCAATGCAGTCTCTTAAAAGTATGGCTGAAAAAGTTGTTTTTTTTCTATGTGTTTTATATGTTTGAGCAAGACATTCCATTGCATGAGGCCAGAACTGCTCAAGCTCTTGCTTCCTCTACAATGTGTTGAAACTCTGGGAATTGTTAATGTCTGCATTGTGGCTGGAACACATGAAGACAGGAACTCAGGTACCTCTGGTCAAAAGTGATTTATAGCACTTTAAGCTGAAAAACAACAATTTAATGATATCTCTAAACCACAAATGCAAGCCAAAGCAAAGGTGAAGATAAAAGTCAATTTTTGCTTTATTTATTACCCATGTAACAGCACAGTGGCTTGATGACAGTGCTGCCTCCCAGGTTTTGTGTCCTGGGTCCAATTATAGACTGAATTTCTTTTTTAATGTACTGTAGGTATAGTACCATGTCCTCTGCTAATGTGTCGTCTTATCCAGATTACATTTCTTCCATGTCCAAAATTAATCCTGGGTTTCCCTGATCCTTACTGGGAATAAACGACTTTCTTATCCTGGGTGGATGGATTTATTTTTAGAACATTCAGCAGGCACATTGTGTTTTTAGAATTAACACAATGGCTGCAAATGGTCTGTTCAGTAGCTGTGAGACTTTTAACACAATGTGTGTCTATTTCATGATGCACTTAAAACAGAACTGTTGAGACCTGCTCTTTTATCTCAACCCGGAGGTGTTGGCTATAACAGTTTTTCTCAGTGTAATGTAGGAAAAGCTGATGTTGAGAGAGTAGAAAAACAAGCAAAAAGCTGGAGATGTTGTTCAAGTGTAATTTAATTAGGAAGGTATTTATTTGCCAAATGAGAAAGGCATTTTCGTTTTATTTTTCAATTTTTCATTTAACCCTCAGCTATAGTTTTTTTACCATTAAACTGCTCTTAGCAAGGTCACAAAGTGAGAGGAGTCTTTCGATGAGGTTAATTTAAACTCCACAGAATACCATCACATCACCAAGTGCTCTACTGCTAAGAGTGGATAGGTCTATGAATGGTTCACAGTCCTCTAAGTGGATTAGCAAACTTGATTAATTCAGCCCCCAATAGCCCTTCCTTCAGTTTTATGTTTTTTTTTGTTTTTTGGGTGTAATACAGCTGTTTTAATTTGTTATGCATTATTGTGTCTACATTTGTGAGTCACAGTATTCTTTTTCTTTCTAAAAATAGGCATTTGTAAAGTTAATTCCAACTGGTGGTCAACGTTCAAAGCTGTATTAACCAATTTAAAAATGTGTTTACTATTCTGTAATATTGTTTTGCTCTGTTTATTACACATGTTTCACAAAAGATGTTATTGTAATAGCATATAATACTTAATCAAGAAAGATACTTTCTTTGATTAGATTGGATCCAATATTGTACTATTATTAGTTATTATTTCTGCGTGCAGAGATTTACGTGAAGTTATTTTATAAAATGAAATGTTAAGGAAAGTGTGGACTTTATGTACTTCTCCTTCAAATTGTCCTTGTGCAAACTAAATTATTACTCCTTATTCCTGCTAAAACAGCATCAAATGCATTTTCCCTCTACATGTTAACCTAGGAAAAACAATTCCTATATTAATTTTGGTTAGAGAAGCCCTTATCCTGGATAGACACAATTTAGCAGGTCAGCCTGAATCAATCCATTTATAAAGAGACACGTATTTTTTATCATCTTAGCAAGTAATTTGTTGAATTAGGTTGGATCATTGGAGGCAGCTTAACATTTAGGTTTTGTCAAATTACATAATTGTATAAACTGCTTAATAGATTGGATACTGTTGTTCCACACCTTTGGAAATTAGTGATTTAAGAGTTACCTGTATATTATACATACTCATTTGATCTGGGTGGAAGAAACCATTACTTACCATGCACTGCGGTAATCTACTTTATGAACATTGCAAACGTCTATATAATTATGTCTCATCCAAAGAACGGGGCCATTTTTCATTATAGTGTCCCCATCACCATGGTGGGGCAGTAGGATCCACACAGACTGCAGGATGAGCGCCCCCTACTGGCCCCACTAACACCACTTCTAGGAGTAACCTTCGTTTTTCCCAGGAGGTCTCCCATCATATACTGAATGGGCTCATACCTGCTGAGCTTCAGTGGGTTGTCAGTTGTGAGTTGCAGGGTGATATGGCCGCTGGCTATGGTAGAAATGAAGCTTCTACAGCATTTCCCAAGTCCCCCCATTATACATACTGAAGTGAAATCTCTCTGCTAGTCCTTATTAGATTTTTAAAAGACCCAAAGTGGATCATGGGTAAAGTGGATGGTGGGGGAAGAGGCAGGGCTTTAACAAAGGAACTAATCTCAACTTCTCCAAGAAGAGAAACTGTTGGGTTGCACATATTTGCTATTCTTCTATCATCTGGTGTTGGGAAATATAACCCAAATGCTTGACAGGTATGTCAGCCCACAAGCTTGCTTAAGGGCACACTCAATGCATAGACCACCTGATAGATGAAGTAATTCATGTCATCTCCCATTTTGAGTCAAACATACTCTTACATGTTTTCTTACCTTTTTATCTGGGCTCTTGTGTGAAAGTAGGTATTTTTTCTTAAACTTGTGTTTACCAGACTGCAGAAGAAACTTCTAAGGAGATTGCTGCACAACAGAAGAGAGGAAATAACTTTGAGACATGATACTGTATAGTGCTTCAGCTTAAAGCTTATGTTCTTGGTCGGAAATCATGGAACAGTGTTTATGAGTTCTTTAAATTCTTATAGTTAAAGTTAAAAGGGAATTCAGAAGAAAGAGTAACCATATATTATTAGAAACCTTTATTCAGTAATACTGATGAAAAAGTATACTTCACCCTGAGTTAACAAGAGAAGTAGCAGTTTCTTCACATTCCTTTAAAATCATTTAAATTATTTGTTTTTGAAGCTATCATGCAAGGCACAATTAAATAGTTGCTTGTAATTGCATGTTTGTTTTGAGGCTGCTGTTTGTGAAGCCTATTTTAAAAATAGTTAAAATAATCTAGATTAAAGAAAGTTTCCTATCAGCATATTGTAATAGAGGTAATTTATAAAAGTTTCAGATCTTCATCATGAAAGAGGCATTGTAATAAGATTAAAGTTTTTAAAATATATTTTCTCACAATTTTTTTGTACTTATTTCTGTGTATAGAAACATAATTCACATAATAATTTCTAAGAGCCTATAACCTTTCAAATTAATATTTTTTTCCTATTTATAAATCATACACCAACATAATAACAGTCTATCAGTTTTCTGTGAACAGTCACTGAAAATTCCATTTTAAGATTAATAGAAATGCTTTAATATAAAGTGTTGGTGTTATTTAATATCCTATCATGCTCCATGTATAAAATATTTGGTCACCACACCTCTTTGGAAGGAATGTATTAAATATTATCAGCCATGTGAAACACTTTGAAATATGAATTGTTTAATTTTCCTTCAGTATGCCAATGATCATTTTGGGAATGAAAGCATGGGAAATAACTCCAGCTTTGGAAAGAACAATATTCCAAAAAGGGTGCATGATCCCCTAGTATTTAGGCCACCCATGTCTTTAATTTAGCTTTTAAATTTTCTCAGTTGGTCTTATTTAAATCCAATTCCAATACAGATGAATCATTAAAAACCATTAGTGGCACAGGGTTATACAGTATTTTCTCCAAATTAAGGAGAAACTGATGTTGAAAAGACAAACTGAAGATATACAGGCCCTGTGTACTGAGCAATGTAAATTGAGCATTTATCATATGCGTGAGTATCAATACAATTTCTATTATCATAGTTATTTCAACAATCACAATAATTTAATTGTAATTGTGTAATAGTTATTTACTATCTTAAACATAATCTACATAACAAACTATATCAATATTTATTTTTTTGGATGTTCTTTAGTACACTTGGGTGTGTTAGGTGGTTTGCATGTTGTCATTAGTGTATATTCAACTCTTGGGTTCCATAGTTTCTAGGCTTGGTCTATAATGATATAATGTAGTATTTATCTACACTGCTGGACCACAGGACAATAAACCTTGGCTACTGATGGTTATACTGTAAGTTTTATGATAATGCATTCTAACGGGTAGGCTGGGTACTTTAGATGCAGAGCTGAAAGATACTGTACAAAGTTAACGCTTCTGTTATTGCCCTAGGTGTTTTGCTGCTTATCCTACACTCTTGCCCTTGTGTGTGACTGTACAATACACCTGAATGTGACACATCTTACGAGGCAGATAGCAAAAGGGATTTTACACTGTTTAAAAAAGTCACCATTAGACATTACACTCCATGAACTTAATGACCAGAATTCAGATGTCCAGATCCAAAAGTCTTTTGTGGAGAATTCTGTCAGCAAAGGTGAATAGATCCAGGGTTCTGGACTGATAACTGAAAGGATGTGGATTGAAATTCCTGGTGCGACACTGCTGTAATACCCTTGAGCGAGGTGCTTTGCTCAGAAGCCTCAGGAAAGTATCTAGCGGACTAAATACATGTTGCCTTGGATAAGAGTGTCAGTGATGATACTATAATAATCACAACCAACAGATAATTAAAATATACTTGGTTGGTTTCATTATTGGGAGCCTGGTAGTTCACTTGACACTGTAATATATGAATACTTTTTAATATGGATGGCTATTTGTGGGTTAAATGATGGTCATTGACTTCAGTCTGTTGTTTCAAACCACCGTGATCTCATTGTAAAGAAGGGAGAAAAGTTTGGTATGTAATCAGCAGCAGATTAAGACCTATTCCAAGCAAAACTGAAGTGCTTTGACCTGTCTTTAACTTGTAGTTCTCATTCAAACAATAAACCATTCTGTGATGGTGTAGAATCAAAGAAGGTCCTTAATCAAACTCGGAACTTTCAGTAATAACATAAAATATAATAAAATCTACACCACCAACCACAGAGGGTAGTTATTTTAAATGAGACCCACATCTGAAAAGCTGTAAGTGTGCATATTTATTACACCATTGCAGGAGATAAGTGTGCTGAAAGCCCAGGGCAGTGGGAGCTGTTGGTTAAGTGGCTTCAGAGGCTTTATAGAACAGATACGCATTGAGCTATGGAGTAAGTCAATAACAGCCAACAGGAAGCCCCAGGAAAATGGAAGGGACAGCAGACAGTAAATCCACAGGGCATGTGACTCCAAGCAATGACAAACATCCTAATAAGGCTTGAGAAAGTCAGCCCTCTGTGCATTGGGGCTTTTCTATAACAGCTGTACAATTGACACCCAAGAAGGAAAACATACACAGAATCCCATTGTTCCTAACATGGTTAAAAACTTCAATTTACTTAATGCAAGCTATACAGCATATACTGTACACTTTTCATATCACACTCTAGGAAGGTTGGGTAGCCAAGACGGCTTTTGGGTAAACCAGTATTGGGGTGTACAGTAGGTGGTGAAAACATTATTTGAAGTTCAATTCACCTTACCTGCCCTACCTCATTAACATTCCTGACATAATTTTCGAGTTTTACAAATGATTAATTTATAATACTATATATACAATATTTTCTACTTCTCAGTCATCTTTTGCATCCTTCCCCCACCATATCTGCAGCTGCTCTCTCTGCTTGGGGGTCCCAGCCTCCTCATCCTACAACCAGCTGAGGCTGACTGCAACACTCAGCTGAGCAGGTTAGGCCAAACATTACTATCACTATAGCTGTCACCCAGTGACACCCAAAGAAGGCTCCACAGCCGAAATGTTGTGTTTCCTTTCTTTTTTCAGCATGGAATAAACCTTTACTTGTTCCTTTAAAGCCTACACATGCTGATGCAGCTACCTCCTTGAACTACAGATATTATTATGACTACATCCTCAATAAGTATTTTTCAACACATTCAATGATTTGGTTTTGTTATCCCTTGTGAAGAAGAGATTAGGAGATTATTAGGTGGCTATGGAGATAGACATAATGTGCTGTGTCCTTGCAAAAAGATTTTTGTAGCCATCTGCCTTCCCAGCAGGTCTTGTGTCAGACTGGTGTCCTTTGCTCCCTGCGTGGCTGAATAAACTTTGTGCTGTATAGGTAAAGCCAGTCACCTGATTTCTGTTTTCATTTGCCAATAGCACATGCCCATCTTATTCTCCTTGGGACTGTTCAGACAGAGCAGTCATAGCCAAATGGAGAAAATATTGATGTGCTCTTAAATTACAGTTAAGTGCTGACTTTTGGGTGTCTTCCATTGTTTCTGAGTCAATGAATTGCAAGATCACAGTAGTTTGTTTTAGCAGGATAGACAGTCCATGCCTCTTTAGTTACTATTATATGGTGTACTTAAAGAAAAAAAAATCTGTTAGGGCACACAACAATTTCAGCTCTGTTAATTAGTTTAGGCTATGCTTCACTAGTGAGTCTATTATGATTCTGATGCAGAGAAAATGGTACAGAACTGAAGCTTTGTGAGTAAAACTGGAAGTATTTCATGCACCTTTAAAGGTTTTGTGCTTTAGCTTAGCGTCTCTTTACTGACTGCAAAACGTATTATAATAGTGTTATACCTTGAGAGATATCTTTTTTTCCTTTTGGAAAGGATCTTAGACTATTAAAATTGAGATATGGAAGACAGAGTTTGACACAGATGGGTCTACACACTCCACAGCAGAGCACACACTTTCCTATCAATAATAGAATGAAGAGTTATGGGTCATTTGAAGCCTCATTCCAAATATCTTTTTCCATCTGACCTATCTGAGGAGTGCTCTCTCTACTGCAGGTCTTGTAGCCTTTAATACTTGGAAAAAAGGACAGACAAAGTCCAAGTTCTAATCTTTCACATGCACTATCTGTGTCCCCACGTGACACCCACTGTCTGTTGAGCATTTTCACCCCTCTGCTTCAATACGGATTAAATTTCCATCACCAAAAGGACAATTAACAGCCGTAGACGAAAACTTATGTTTATATGCAGTTGTTCAGACATCAACATTTAAAGATGAGATGAAAGGTGGCGTGCACAACTGCGCCATCGAACAAGGTGAATAAACACCTCACACTTCCCTTTGACAGTAATTATCATATTGAAAAAAAGAAACAATCCTTTAATCTCTAAGACCGCCAGAAAGAAGCTGAATCTTTCTGAGATGCAAGGAGTGGTGTTGCAGTGAATGTATCCATATCTACAAGTTAACAGTTGCCAGATGTCAGGGAAATGCAAATTATTTTAAAAATTGGAAGTCTTTGAATTCAGAACCCACCTGGAGACATTAAACAGTATACTATTAATAGAGGCTCTGTTAGCATTTTTGTGCTGTGCAGCTGATAAGTCCTTTCAAAGACGTTGTTTATTTTCATTTGCTTTTTGTCTGTATTTATTTTTAATTGCAGCATATGAAAAGCATGGAATGGAATGGGTTAAAAGTAGATTAGTATGTGCACAGGAAAATAAAAATATTTTCCTCCTTTCAGTTTATCAAAACATCTTCCTATGCAAATTGAAGTGTGTTATTGTGTTTTTATGTTCAAATTAGTGACTTAATCAATACTGTTTGCTTGAGGTTTGTAAAGTACTTGGCAATGCAGTAATGCTAATTATTGATAATGGCCATAGGTGAATGATTTTTTTCCTTCTCTGGGTAAAGCGATAATTGTAAATTCAATTTATTGAATGTTGTGTGAAACTAGAAAAAGTAGGGCATTTTTTATTATTTTTTTCACTTTTGTGTTGCCATTTCCTTTCCGATATCTTTCATTTCACCCATAAACAATAGCTGACAGCTGTCTCTATTTTTCTTTGAAGTGAATTGAAACGTCTAAACTAAAAAGTTTGTAAAAATTCAGGCAATGATTTGCTTATCTTTCTCTTTGTGGAGGTGTAGAGAACAAAGAATAGCACTGGTGATATTCACAGAATTTCCCAGAATGTTAAAATGCGTAGTGTATGTACTGTATAAATGGAATGGCGTACTCATAATCTCCTTGACATGCGTGCAGATGAGTAAAACATCCCACAAAGCTATTACAGAATACTATTTTCTTGACCGCTGGTGGGCCTGAGTGCATTTCACAGCACAGTAAAGTCAGTATCCTGCAGGGTAATGCTCTGTGTGCTTTTGTCACTTTTCACACACAGTGACATTTTACAGAAAGGCTCAACAGATTTGTCTGCCCCGATATCAAGCATGCTTCCACTCCCAGCTCTCATTACGAATGACCCATGCAGAAAGAGAATCGCACTGAGGTCATCCAGGTCACAGCCCTCTACTATTCAGAAGTTATTTCTCATGCCTGATAGATTGTTAAGGTATAAAGTTGTGAAATGTATTTCATGGAACGAGTTCCATGGATTTCATTAAATGCTTGACTGCTCTACATCAAACTTAGTGAAGTAAATGTCATGAAATATAGGTACAGTACACTGATCTCCTGCACACTTCTAGGCCAGCTAGTCAGGAATTGAAGGGAGAATCTCTTTTGGAATGTTCAGGAAGCATCCTGAACCCCTGTCAATATCAATTGTTCTCCTGAAGCACCTACAGCTGCTGGCCCTGTAACCAAATAAAAATAAATATTATATGTATTAATACATTCCTTTTTTTACTACACATAGACATCATATCTCATTTTAAATATGTTTCTTTGTCAATTTCAGCATATAAGGCCAGTCCCTTCCTTTTCTGGACAGTATACTGTAGGTTCAACCTGTACAGTGTTCTTCTTCTGCTGTAATGGATTCTTCTGTGAAACCTCTTGAAGGACAACTTTGTTAGCAAAGAATTAAATTAATTTTAGTGGAATTTCTAAGCTTTGAAAATCAATAGTTTAGATTTAGTTAAGAATATGTTGCGTGTTCCCATAAGAAAAGTAAAGCGTTTAAAATTCAGAATAATCCAGGTATTCTTTTTGGTGTACGAGTTTTATTTTTGAAATAAACAAAAATATTTTCGGGGCTCCTTGGAGACTGCCAAGGGTTTCCCAAAAACATCACTCCCTTCCCCCAGGTCTAGTCGTGTTTAAAATCCACTAGATTTGTGGGTGTGCTCTGACCTTTCTAACAGTGGATCCATCTGGCTACAGTTATATTTGTATTCATTGTAATCTGGGATTCCATTTTCAATTGGAAAGAAAAGTCTCTAAAAAAAAAGGTTCTAAATGTACTGTACAGCTTTATTCTACAAAACACTAAATGCATACATTTCAATTATTTCTTCATGCAGCATTTGAAATGGGCAGTATGTGCCCATATTGAATTTTCCTGAAGGAGTGGTTTTCACATTGTTTTCTTACGCTGCCATGCCCCAACAACCTCCTCTGACCCCTTCCATTTGTCAAATCACCTATGACTTGTGCTTTCATGTCCTCCCACCTGTATGGAGTCACCTCTTTTCTCTTACATAGGATCTATAGGTCTGACTCTCGAAAGTTTTATTAGCACAGGAAAAAGAACTGTACAGTACATGACTCCCTCTGAAATGCACTTTGTCCAATCCATCAGACACTTTATTCATACTGTATGTGGTGCCCAAGCCCTGAATGACTCGATACTGCCTTTAGCTCAGCAGTTATGTCCAAGTTGTCGAAACATCCTAGTTATGGCACATCGTCTACGAAAGCTGTGATGTCTGTATTTACAGGGTTCAGTTTTTAATACTGTGTGTGATTTGAAATTGGCTGGATCAGAAACCTAGACTTGTGTTGAGCAGGGCATGATAGGTTTGGAAAGCAGTGTTTTCTCTAATTCAAGTTTTTCTGTTATTCTGTATCCTTTTTTTATTTTTCATCCACTTGCATTTGTTATAAACATTTCTCTGTTCCTATCTTCGCTAACACTAGGGCTGTCAAGCACTCTTTGAGAGGAGCTGAGTCTCCTAAACATCATTTCATCCCAAGTTCTTAAATGATTGAATTATTTTCTGACTTTAAATTTAAATTAAATCTACTCTGAATTTTAACTACATTTTTAGTTTTTCTGGGTCTTTCAAAAGTTATGGTGTTATAGATGATTCAAGTAATGACTGCCTCTGAAACATTCTGGAGTCTGCAGAGAACTGTTAAAAAGTCCAACTTTTGAAACATTTAGACCAATTAAGCATTTGACAGCTTAACTGGAATAGAACTCAGAAAGCCCAGTGACGTTAAAGAAATTACATTGGACTCCTAGTGCCTTAGGTTTTCACAATATGAAAACAAAACAAGAGCAAAACACCTTAGAGAAGGATGAGAGAGATCAATTAAGGGTCAAGCAAAGCAGTGCAGATAATGTATCTTTTGAAATAAATCTCTGTATTGAACATCTACCGTGGTGCATTCGATTATAATGACACTGAAACATTAAGGGGCTGAAATTTAAGATCAACATAATATTTATGACATTATACAAAATTAAGCCATATCTCACATTTACAGACAAACAAAAAGCCATACTGCAGTAAGAAAATTAATTCAGCTTTGACCTTTAAAATACAAGTTCTGCAGTTTCCTACAGTATGTGCATTGGCCTCAAGGTCTGTATTTAAAGGATAGCTGTAGGGTCTTGTGAGTGTATGATGCAATAACATGTTCTCGTCTTCTTTACCCTTTACTGTTCTCTCATATTCTCAGAACAAGTCTGAGATTTTCATTTCATATTGAATAACCCAGAAACCTATTGCACAATGTGTATCCATGGACTTTTTGGAGTACAGTATACAATCAATTGGAAGTTCAATAGATGTTGGAGCATGCATGGACAATTCCAGTCCTTGAGGGTCAGATGGCCCTGGAATTTTCTTCTACTTTTGATGGTACCTTATTGGAATTAGTCATTTGGATAAGAAGGTAAATGAGGTGTTTTTTCAGGTTTCAATTAGTTGGTAATTCAAAGATAACTGTAAAACAATGAACCTCAAGGTCTGAAGATGCCCATTTTCTATTAGAGTGTGCAGAAGACATTTAAATAGTATAGTTTTAAGGTTTAAAAGGAACAAGTAATAGGTTTATTCCATGCTGAAAAGAAAAGAAAGGAAACAGAACATTTCGGCTGTGGAGCCTTCTATGGTCATATTTTCATTCCTATATTTTGCTTAAATTGCAAAATAAATTTGAATTGCTGGTGCCATCCAAAATGTATAGGCACTGTCCAATACAAATATATATTATAAATAGATGAACACTCAAGACTAAATTGGATCAATGTCATTTTGCAATACTGCTGCCAAGGAAGGTTGTTGCAGTTTGTTTAAATGTATATAACAAAGCATTCAAATCTTGATACTAAAAGTAAGACAAGAATTTACAATTATGTTGGCTGGATGACACCCCCCAAAATAATTGGTTCATCTTAATAGCCACTGTTTTACAAGTTCTGTTGAATTAACACAAGTTCTAACAGCTAAGATTCACAACATTGCATCATTCCAAACAAAATTACACTCCACTGTTTCATGGTTTAATATTAATGAGTGCTTGCAACACTTCCTTGTGTGAGATGCTGTTTTGAATATGTCTGCAACTCTCTTCCCTTGGTGATAATTTTACAAAGCATATTTGTTTCTTAAATTAAATCTTTAATCTTAATATTTCATTCCTGCTACCAGAATTACATTTAATTAAATTATTTTCGCCCAAATTCCTTTCTATGACGTAATGTGTATGCACATGTAAATGTCTGAGGTTTCTTTTATGTTCTTCACAAATGACCAATTTCATGATTTGTCTGTGATGGATATTATACACGCAGCCAGGAAGCACTCAGAAATCACAATGTTCACCTTGGATTTGGAGATTTGTTTTGTAGACACATTTCTCTCTGCTTTTAAATTGTTTTTCCACAAATTGTACTTGTAGTCTAATGTACTCGATACATCTTGGCTGCTGCCTTACATCTGCTGTAATATGGCCCAGGCTTGGAAAACTGTGCCTGATTTTAAAAAAACAGATCAGTCAAAATAAGCTATGGTAAACATTTGTGGCAGACTCAGTGCAATTAAAAGCTATAACAAGAAGAGACATAAACTGCTGCAAAAGGTTTACCATATCAACACCACAGGTTAGTTGTGAAATGTGTTAAAACTGAAGGTGTTCAAGGAGAGCAGTGAAGACCTCTTGTAAAAATAATCTACGCATGACTCGTGTTACTGTCATGCAACATTAAAAGAAAACAGGAGGAATAATCTTTTGGCAAGGTTTTATGTACTTATACTGTTTATATTTCAGCCATACAGAATGTCTAATAGCTTTAGAGGCATTCATTTTTGGATTTGTGTGTTCTATATACCCTACACCTCTCTCTCATAAATGGGAACCTTTATTAATTTCATGTCATTTACAGTAAAAAGCTCCTTAACCCTGTTTTGCTTCACTTATGATTTATGAATCAAACCACTTTAATAAATGATACTTCTTTATTCATTTAGCACTAAGATTATCCCCTTGTGAGAAGGCTCACCAAGGCAGAATCAAGTTAATAACATTTGGTTTCATTCTATTGTATATTCTAATTGAAGTTTGCAAACTTTCAGTGATGTTCATCAGGAATTAATGTTAATACAACAAGCCGCTGAATTGGGTCAGAGTAGGAATTACAGTTAAAAAATCTTGAAAGAAAAAAACGGAAGCAAAGCTCCCTCAAAGTATTATGTTAATAATTTAAATTAAAGACAGTTTCTAATGGGAGCTTGGCAAGTTTTCATTAGCGATAGTGTCAGGAATGAATTAAAGGATTGCAAAAGGATCTAATAAATAACTTAAAAAAAAGTGAAGCAAAAGGAAGTGTACAAGTTATTACGACTGAACTATTTATTGACTCATGAGGAAGTGCACTCCCATGGAATAAAAAGGCAAACCGTAGTACTTGCTCCTCCATCACGCTTTTGGGAAAATCGAGCTCATTAAAGGACAATCAATTCCAGTCCTTTCCCTTTTCATTTAAGCACACCAAACCGTGGGTGCTTCCATGACAAAGTCTTTCTATAATTCTGTGGTTAATCATCCAATTAAGATTTAGTAATGCAGCACACTACTTGTTAAATACACTAGCAAACCATTCAGTACATATGTACACACATACTTACATACTATACTTTCATGGCTGCTTGTATCGTACTGTATATACTCTGAGAAGAATATACAGTATAGAGAGTCTTTATAAGCCATAGCAACATAAATCATCCAAAAACATAGAAGTATTTGTTTGCAAACAAGAGGAAGCCGTGTGGCCCATCTAGACTGTTTGCTTTTTAATAGTTAATTAACTAAAAAAACACATCCAGTTGTTTCTTGAAAGGTTCTATGACACTGGCTTCCATGCCTTCCTGGCTAGCTTGTTCCAGATGTCCACAGTCTTTTGTGTAAAGTATTGCCTCCTAAATGCTCTTCTCCTGTGTTTCCACTTGTTTCCTCTGTTTTTGCTGATGAATCAGATGTTGTTAGGGTCAGCGTTCCGTGCTTTTGAGGATTTTTCATACTTGAATCAGGGCCCCTTGTATTCTTCTGTGTTCAGGACTATAAATATTACATTCTCTTAGCCTGTCACTGTAGGGCAATCCTTTGAATGCAGAAATGTATTTGGTTGTTCTTTTCCAGATGGCTTCGAGGACAACTGCATCTTTCTTGTATCGTGGTGATCAAAACTGAACCCTAATATTCTGAACAGTAGTGCATTTTACAGGTTTAATGTAACATTCCTTCATTTTAAAAGTCTCCACTTTTAAATATTATTCAGACGTTTTCTCTTTGCCTTTTAATTGTTTCCCCACATTGTCTAGGGGACAAAAATAAAGTGATGCCAATATTATTCGTAGTGCCTCCCAGCTACAGTAAGTGTTCCCCTTTTTATATTTTCTGTTGATCCTAGTTATATGTGGATGTCTCTAGCAAGATAGCTGAGCACACATTTTCACCCCATCTTGACTATTCCCTATAACTTATTTCCATACAAATGATCCGCTCACTCTAATTATTGTTTTCATAATCTTACATGCAATAGAAGGATGATTCATTGGTCTATTCTTGATCTAGAACTATTTCATTTTTGTCCATTTTTCTGTTGATGGGCTTTATACTAGCATTTTTCTGGTCATTGGATACTACCCCTGTCTTAAGTGACTGTTGGAAGACTTTTTTTAAAACTCTATGAAATAATCTTATCTGAAGTACAATAGGTAGAATACTATCAAGTCCCACTGATTTCAGTATCTTACATTTCTAATACCTGTAACACTTCTGCCTTTTCTCTGTTAACATTTTTTTTAATAAAGGACATTATTTAACACAGATATAACACTTGTTTGAAATATAAAATAACTCATAGAAGCATTTCCATTATCTTCCTTCATTTTAAGCATTTATGTGGCAATCACATCAAGATAACAGCTGCAGGACAGTGCAGTACAGTACTTATTTATACACAACATGTCCATTAATTGTGCCAAGGTTAATTGCCTACCTTTTTTTCTCCTCTCATTTCAATGCTCTGTCCTTCAAGGGCAACAGGGTCAAGAATATAAAATGGGATCATTTCTCTTTTATTTTCAATAGTCTTATCTTCTTACTCATGTGGTATTGCAATGGCCAGATGTGTGGAAAAATCGACACTAAAGTGTACACAGATTATGCAAGAGGCTAATGCTATACCCCTTATCTCTCTGACAGTTAGGTCTTCTGTAGAATCTTGTTTCTTCCTACTAAAATAAAGGATGGTTTGTGTAAATATCAAAACTTTAATATCACTTGGGTATTTCTAATACACATTTACTCATTATTATCCTTTCCAAAATACATAAATCAATTGATCAATAATGACAGTGGATATTCACAATACTGGCAACTATTATTAACTGTTTTATGCTGTGGAAAACCTGTGGGAAAGGTAACGTTTGTATGGGCTCCACAAAAAACATCAAAGTATTTGCAGCTGTTCAGGTTTCTTCGTTCAATATCAGAGAGCAATTTTCAAAATAAGTGTCTGAAGAGCGAATTTTAATGGAGTCTCAAGTGGTAAGACAAAAGCCAAGAAGCCAAGCTAAATTGCTGTCAGTCTGGTCCGGTTGTCCAGACAGCTAGAGGAGGTCACCGGAGAAGGAGAGGCGAGTATTGAAAATCTGACAAAAGCAGCAGTGCTTCATAAACCGCAGACTGCACTGAGAACATGATACATAACCCCACCATTAGAAGTGACACATTGTCCATATAGTGCCATAAAACTACTAGCAGAATGAAACGTGATAACTTTAAGTTGCTATACAAATGTGTGTGTAGTTCTTTCTGAAAGATGTTCCTGTAAGAAAAATCATAGGCAGTAAAAAGTTAAGCTTGTTCTTTTTCCTCACACATTATTCTGGATGTTCCTCTTCATGGCTTTCTTGTAATCCCACCATGATACTAAATACCTGTGTTAACCTACAAGAAATCATCTTTAAAGCAGAATATTGCATTTCTCTAGGTAAAGTCCAGGTGCTCATGCAATAAACTCAAACAATGGTTACTTAAACACAATTTCCTAATTGGCTTTTGGTGCCAACTGCTTAAATTGTATTAGTAGTAATATAGACAGCATGTACTGTATATTTAAAGACATGTAACAAGAGTGAAATTACTGTAGCATTCAACAGAAATTTCCTCTGGGTTTGGGATGTACTGTATGACTTCTCTTTAAAATGTGATTATTTTTGTGAAAGCTGTTTGGGAATGTTTGCTTGCAATTGATTTAATTAACAGGATGAGTTCTGTGATAATTGTACAAATATGCCACTTGAGAAATGCCTTCCCATGTGAAAAGACGACAAATTACTTTGATTTAGAAACACTTACATTTTAGCCATTCAAATAAAAAATGAAGATTGGAAAAACGAAAATATTCATTTTTTAATTCTAGAAATTAAACACTCTAGAAAGTAAGAGATATCACATTATAAGAATACAAAAGAAATCCTACGTGTCAGACATAGCCACTATATTCTACTATTGAGCAGGTGTATCAGAGTAACCTCTCCCAGGCCTTCATGGTCTTCTGCCTTTCATGCTGCCCAAGCCCTGCCTTACTTATCTTGTTTAATTATATGATCAAGTAGAAGGGTTTAGCCTGTGTATCCAGGCTTGAGAGATATTTCTGGCTACTGCAGTTCGAATCAAGTGCATCTTTTATATCATCAACTTTAAAAGATTCTGCAAAAAAAGAACATGTATCTTTTTCAGTAAATAATGACATCATTTCAGTTAATTGAAATTGACATTAATTCACCACCAAGATGTTCCTTTGGTTCCTCACGAATGTGCATGATTCCACTGCAGATTTGACCTTCCAGGTGGACTTTGCTGTCTGACGTTTTTTGTCTGCAATTTCCATTTGAAGTGGGAAGGGTCGGCATATATTCTTTGGATATTCCCATCAGTGGAGTTCAAACTGTTTGCTGAAGCTTGCTTCCTTTGACACAACTAAAAAGGCAAAGCAAAAACTTAAAAAACATAAGGGAAGCTTCACAACTTTGGGTTAGAAACTCCATGAAAATGTATTTGGAGATGGTAAGACAGTGGTCCATGAAACAGTTCTAGTCTGACATTCTTCAATATCAGTCTTATGGAACTCTGTAGGAGGTAAAATAATTCACAGGGGCAGAGTGAAAGAAAAACATAGTGGTACTGAAAAATCAATACATTTGTTTTTCATTACATTCCAGCTTTTTGAAATCCTTTCTTTGTAAAACTTGCTCTAGCCTTTTCACAAGTCACACAACAGATGGATCATTTATTTATTTATATAAGTTTTTTTGATTTATAACACTGACTGCACATATTTTTTTTATAAAGTAATGAAAAGCATGTGTGGCTGAAAACAATTCTCCAAGAACACCAGTAGACTTTGTTGTGAAGTTAGCTGATTTGTAAAACAAAGTTAAAATACTGTACTTTCTCCCATTTAATGCAGTCACTTGGATAGTTTATTATAGAAGCACAAGTGCCAGTCACTGTGATACAGAAGCTCATTGGACTGGTTTGCATGGTGGTGGCTTATTTAGCAAAAGAAACCTCATTTTACTTCACAGCTGTTACATCCAGTTTACTGGCTGGGAACATACAGTACAAGACTAAGAGATGAAAGTGTAAACTCATTAGTCAGTTGAGCTCTATCTCTGCACCAAATGGCTTCTCATGAGTATTTTGTCTCTGTCTGAGAAGGTTCTGTATCTTCCTTTTGACCTCAATAATTGAAAGAGCTGTCACCGTGAACTCTACAGTATCTCTCTAAAGGTAGGGATCCCTTCAGAGTTGTGGCCACAGTTCTTTCTCCTGGAGTAGATTAATTAGATTAAGAGTAAAAGTACAGTAACTATAACATCACTCCACTATTCTTCCTGCAGTAATGAATTGCTTGATTTCTCCACTGAAGTAATGCAATAGGTCCAATAATAAGTAAAGAAAGAATGAGTAAAGCTGGTGGTAGTACTGTAGCAGTTGGAAAATAGTGCCTTCAGTTACAGTAAAATGTCCTAAACTACTCAAGGGAAGGCATTTTTTCCTGGTAAGCATTGACCCTGAATTTATACTGGAAACATAAGACATAATTTGGGACTACAACTGGTCCATACCATTGCAGAGCACAATTTAGAGACACCAATTAACCTAGCCATCACATCTATGGGAGGCAGAATGAAACCATAGCACCTGGTAAAAACCCATGAACATATGAAGAGAAGATGCAAATTCTGCACTGTTGATGCACCAGGTGGGAATAAAACTTAGGAGCTGATATCTGGGAGATAGCAGTACCACCCACCATGCCACTGTGCTATGCCATCCTAAAAACAGCAACAACCTGATTAAAATGCTATGCAGACCAGACCAAGGACACTATCCAATAACTCCCATAAATGTTCTGCAACAGCAATAAAGGAATTAGATGCCACCAGTTCAGGAAAGCTTTGCTCACTTCTTCAATTCTTGTTAACTCTGACATCTTTCAAATCCAATAACTGTTATAGCCTTAACAGGATAAGTTTCAAAGCTTTTTCCTCATTTGCAAAAATCACATAAAGTTGCAGTGGTACTGAGTAGTATTTAAGGCACTGTATTACTGACTGAAAGAGCAAGGGTTCAAATCCTAGGTGAGGATACTAAAAAGTGCTTTGCAGATGTACACTTATGCAGTACACCCAACTGTGCCAAACTTGGTATTTGAAAAATTCGAAGGTGCCCCTGTAAAGTAACAAATATCTGACTTCAGTTAATAACCACACAATTCATTATGAAGAAGTCTCACTCACGACCAGGTTATTGATATGGAATTAATATACTCTTCAAGTATCATGAGTTATAAGTGTTTTATACATTAATTTTTATCCCCTCTAATAAAATGTTACCAAATGGATAGTTAATTGATACCTCTGTAAGTCACTTTGGATAAAAGTGTCAGCAACACATACATTAATAATATAATTAAGCTTATGTCAAAGATAAACAGTAGTGAAAAAAGAAAACTAATACTGTCTCCTAATTCCTAATTATAATTCTGCATTACTTTTTTCTTATATTTTTGTGAACTTTAAATGAATACCAACAAAATAACTACATTGTAGTTTTGCAAGATGAGGCAGTCCTAATTATAATCCAGAAAATAGTACTACGTCAGTATAAACAAGTTATGCGCAACTCATGAGAGATTCCAGTCTTCTATCCCTTAGTGATGCATCATTTGAATCTTAGCAAATGAATGTTGCATGACTTGATGTGAATATTTTAAATTATATTGTTTCAATTCAATGAAAATTTTGCTTGCTCTCAAATGGCCTTCAAACTAATTTATTCTCATGTTTGTTTTCATTGGGGCTTGTTGTTCCTCATCAATCAAGTTTTGCTTTAGAGAGAACTCATGACAAATCCCAAGATGAAGTGCTTTACAAAGACTTGTGTTTTATTAAGTCCTGGTAAAAGAACAGTAAAAGACGAACCTAAAAACATCTGTTAACTGCTCAAAGCGGAGAAAAACATTTTGAGATCATTTTTTAAGGTTGTGAATACATGCAGTTGGAGTTCACATCAGAATATACTTGACATTCATTTACTTTGGCTTATTTGACCTTTATTTAACAGGATGTCTTTTGTGCAGTGAAAAAAAAATATGTTAAAATTATATGAAATTGCATTAGAGTTTAATCAAATCAAGCATGATTAGAGTTGCAATTTGAATCCATTCTGGCCTAAAACTCTACAAAAAAGACAAACTCAAGGTTGCGAAGTTTCCTCTGTGACACTGTCTAGATACAAAATTGTCCTAATTTCATGCAAAGGCCAAGACGGAATCTAGCAATATTGTGAAGTATGCCACAGTATTGCTATACTGCTAATAGCAGCAGTTGATATATGGCTTCAATTAATACTTCTATAAACAGCAGAAGAAAGTATTGTAACATAGAAGCCGCAAGATAATATAACCCACATATTAAAACGGTGCTCTGCATTGATCTCATCAGTGTGGCAAGTGCATCCTGCTTTCTGAAGTCTGCTTGATAAAGAAAAACAGATTGTTTTCCTTCGGCTTGTGCCTTAGTCACTGTTGACTTTAGCAATGAGACAAATGATGCAGTCACTTAATGCTGCCAGCTGTGGTTGACAACTTATCAATTCTTCCCACTTGATGCGGGATGTTTAAATTACTTTCGCTTCCCTCAGTCCTGTGTCAGTGGGAAAGGCTAACCATCATGTTGTGATTAATCTTACTTATTCACACTATTACTGCACTGTCTGTAAAATACTATTGATTGCCTATATTTAGATTATGTACAAGTACGATTAGAGCTAGTGTTCTGCCAGGCCTTCACACCCAAGGTCATCCAATACACTAACGCAACTCTAGGTTTAACCCCTTCGTTTTACAATCTGAATGGGGAATAGCAACAGAGATATTTCCTGTTCTACACCAGTAATTATAGTACAGGTATTAACTATCACTATTTGATTAATTAGGAGTCCTATAATAAATTAAGCCTCTCTAATCACAGTATGATATCCGATCAGGTACTGTACACTTCTTCATGTAGCTTGTCGAGGTCAAGAGGATACATGTTTTTTTGGAGTTTGTGGTAACAACACAGCTGTTGCATTTTACAGCAGAAGAAAATTTAAGCACACACTTAAATTCACACAAGGTTTTGGACATAGGGAGAGGAAATGTCAGGGTCGGTCATTCATTCTTTTCATGTTTTGAACAGCTCTTTTATTTCATTTGCTCATCATGCCATTGTTTAGGCTGCGCAATATGGAAGCCCGTTTCCGCCAGGGAGTAAAAAAAACGCGCTATTGTATCTCAGAATTGCGACTTAGTATCTCAGAATTGCGACTTAGTAACTCAGAATTGCGACTTAGCATCTCAGAATTCCGACTTAACATTTCAGAATTCTGACTTAGTATCTCAGAATTGCGACTTAGTAACTCAGAATTACGACTTAGTATCTCAGAATTACGACTTAGTATCTCAGAATTCCGACTTAGTAAGTCAGAATTCCGACTTAGTAACTCAGAATTTCCGACTTTATATCTCACATTTGCGACTTCGAAATAACCATATTTCATTGTCTGTCCTTTTGTTATTGTAACGGATTCGGGTTCTAGGGCTTGTGCCCTCGCCGCTCCCACCCTAGTTCCTGCCTTGCTGCACTGGCTCACTTTCTTTAAGAACACTTTCTTTAACCCCGGCGGCCAGCATCCCTGTTATGCGCAGGGGAGGGTGGTGCCGTCACCACACTGCAACCAGATCATACAACCTGTATGTCGGCCGTTCCGTTCCACTATTTTCATGAATCGTACAGGATCATAGGATCTATAAGCCTGAAGACTTGTCTTGTACAGTGCCCTGATAAAAATCAAATTAATTACACTAATTTTTACAGAATCCCATTTCCGCCAGTGAGGCTTCCATAGTACCCGGATGGAATAGTGCACAGTGGGCTTTTTAAAATAGTTTTTATTTACGGAGACATAATATGAAATATGATACAGAAATAGGCACTTCACATCCAGAAGAATTCACAATTATAAAAGCTGAAACATACTTTTTACATATTTCCATTGTATGTCCTTTTTTACTTAAAAAAGAAGGTCTTCTTTAGCTCAGATGGCAAGTCTCAGGTTCGAGCCAGTGCAGCGAGGCACGAACTAGGGTGGGAGCAGCGAGGGCACAAGCCCTAGAACCCGAATATGTTACAATAACAAAAGGACAGACAATGAAATATGGCTATTTCGAAGTCACAAATGTGAGATATAAAGTCGGAATTCTGAGTTACTAAGTCGGAATTCTGAGATACTAAGTCGGAATTCTGACTTACTAAGTCGTAATTCTGAGATACTAAGTCGGAATTCTGAGTTGCTAAGTCGCAATTCTGAGATACTAAGTCGGAATTCTGACTTACTAAGTCGGAATACTGAGATACCATAGCGCGTTTTTTTTTTACTCCCTGGCGGAAACGGGCTTCCATAGCGCAAAGAACTAAGTCAGAATAGTTTTTTCCATTGCGGCACTGCTGCATGTTTTCATGTGTGGTCTTATAAAGTTAGAAGTGCTTCTGAGATTTCTGGATCCAATAAGCGAAAGGGTGAAGACAGAAATTCTCACAAAAAACTGACTTGTACACAGTTACTGTTCTTGCTTTTGTGCGAATAAAGCTGATACCCTGGCTTCATTTAATAATCAACTGGATGGGCTCCTTAGATCAATTATTTGTTAAAAACCTAATGAGCTGAAGGGACTGAATGTCATCCTATCATTGGTAAACTTTCTTTTGCTCATGTGTTTGCCTTGAGATTGATTTTTCAAAATACATCACATCACTTTGTTATTTAATTTGATTCCAGCCTCCACTTTCCCTCTGCTTCCAGGGGGGAGTCAGTAGGGAAAGTGTAAATTGGTTAATTGTTAATTTAGTGGATTGTTATCCCTTCCTGTACTTTAGTGGTTTCCCTTATTGCAATCTTTTAATGTCTGTGTATGTTATTGTGTTTGTGAGAAAGAAATTTCCCCAGAGGTATGATATGAGAGATTTATAAGTATTACAATAAAATGTAACTTCACATAAATTTTCTGTATTAAACCCAGTGGCACGTCCACTTTAAGTGTGTAATAATGTAGACAAAAGGCACACAAACTGGACAGTGAAAACTATGAATCATACTAAAGCAAAGTGTGCTCATTTGAATGTATTAGAAGAAAAAGTGCAGACATAGAAATCTAGATATCTTTTACTTTCAGTAATGTTGCTTCTTGTTATTGTTAGTGTTACAGTATACTATTGATAAGAGGCAGATTTTATTTTTTGTCTAGCCCTTTATCCTTTACACCTTTTCAAAAATGTATGACTCATATTTTTATCTATCTACAGTATCTAGTATGGGTATGAATATTCACAACAACATTGTGATTGGATAAAGATTAATTAACATTCACACCCACAATTCGCTGCTTCACCTAACTCCCACCCAAACCTGAATGAGTGTTCATTCTGGCATCTACAGTATGTTGCATAGATTCCATGTATGTCTCAGTTTATTTTATCTTTGGAGCTTTTATGATACAATCTTTTGGTTAGCTATTTTGATTGGCTTCTTGTGATTGATCTTTTCCTCTTGTGGCAGCTAGATGACATTTGAGCTGGCTTGTCTTCCTGTGGGGAAGGGTTTTGATATTTCTGGAGTATTGTTTGTTAAAACATTTGCTATTCTTTTTAGCTCTTGGTGTGTAACAGCAGAGTACATTGTATTTTGCTATCTTTGCATGTCTTCTGGGAAGTGCACACCACTCTTGGGGAAGAAATGTAATATGTTTTATTCAGCAGAGTTTCAGTCATGCAAAGGGAATGGGACACACAATCAATACAAAGAAGGCAGAGCCAATCACAGGAGAATAAGGGGAATTTAAAAAACAAAGTCTTCTGCACCTGCGTAATAAAGGAAACCCGAGGAATTAAACAATTTACAATACCAGCTTGAAGTAAGGTCAAATCACAAGAACAAAATACTAATATAGTAATGAGAACAGTATATATATATATAACCAGATCATAAAAACCAGCACAACTCTCAACTGTGGGTAGCACAACTACGCATTCAATGAAGGGTTTGAGTCACAAACCAAAACGTCCTGAAAAAACTTTCCTGAAAAAAACTTTGAAGACAAAAACTGTGTATCCAATATATGTGCCACGTCGGGGGTTTACGACTGTGAAAGAACGCTGGAAGGGACTGTGGGCCCTGTACAAGGACTAATGAGGAAATCCATGTTCCCTCCAACTCCTGCAGAGGAGTGGATGACCACAGTTTCAGAGGCATGGACAACAGCAAGTGGCAGGGCTTGCAAATCCAGCCCCAGAATCCACTTGCTTTGACTGAAAATGGACAATCGCCTTTGCAAGAAATTTTGTAACACACTAGTGATCGCATGACTTGTTAGAGTGTGTACTGATTGTAAGATGTTTATTGTGAAATAAAGTTTATTTTGTTAAAAAAAATCTGATATATGAGTGAACTCCCTTGGAAATGTAGAAGAATCACTGCCCTCTATGTGTTTTACTAAGTGGCATAATTGTGTTAAATATCTCTTGCTTCTTGCAGAACTTAACATTCCATGTCACTCTTTGCAGTCTATGAATTGCTCTGTAAAACAATCAAAAACTAAATATGCAAGGATCTGCCTGAACCAACAGTGTAGTTGCAGTGTTGCTGTTAGTTTTTGTATGGGAGTTTAATTTACTAATTGCATTGCTAGAAACTACACTTCTGCAGATATGAACAGAACCAAAATGTAACTTCTTTGAAAGTAAGGCTATTAATCTTGACACTATGGGAAGTGAATTTAAACACTTTAGCAGAATTCCTAAAATTCCTTTACTTACTGTACAAAATAGTATACAAAAATGTGTACAGTAGCATGTATTGAAGAAGTCAAGCACAGCAACAATGTTATACTGTCTAACCTTGAGCAAGTAAAATAAAGTAATCCAAGACTTATTTACATCTCCATACTATGAATCCATTCAAGCCAGTAAAGTAAATCTTTTGAAATCGTCTTAGTTAAAACCTAAACAGGCTGATGTTACAAGTGTCTTTCAGGACCCTATGCAGACAGCACAATCCGGAAGGGAGTGAACAGACACGGGGAGGAGATGAGGAACTGGGCTGGTAGATGAACAGGGGGGCATGACGAAAGGTGCTCGGGGGGGGCATGGTCCAGGCAAACAGTCCAAAGGGAGTCCGAGGGGAAATCCAGTACAGGCAAAAGCCCAGAGCCGGGTGATTAATCCAAGACGAACACGACAAAGTAAAAGCTGGAATGGGATCCGGCGAGGCGTCGTAGACAGACAAGACAAAGTTAAAAACCAGAGTGGGATCCGGCAAAGGGTCGGGGAGAAAAAGGGGTAACGGGACCAGGCGCTCCAAGTCCCGGACTCGGCAGTCTCGGAACACCAATAGGAGGCGAATGCCCCCCGAGCCGCGGACATAGGGCAACTCAGTGGTAGGCAGGCCTCCGGGCGTCCGTGTTCCATGGCAGAGCCCGGAACAGAGTGAGTGTCTGGCTTTTAAAGGTGGGCTGGAACAGGGAGCAGGTGCAGAAACGTTTTTGTATTCCCCTGCAGATCTGTAGAGGTCCATGGGCAGCTGCCCAGTCCACGCAGAAACAGAATTATCCATAGATACAGTAGCATTCCATCAGAGCTGCTGTTTACTTTTTATGACATAGGTCTTAGGGCTCTGTAACTACAACAAGATAAGATCAGTTTTTTGGTCTTATACAATTTCTTGTATTAGGAATTGGTCTTTTCACATACCCCTACTTGCTCTCCACAGACAGGGAGAGAAGCTTGGGGTCAGAGCGCAGGGTCAGCTACTTATTTGGCACCCCTGGAGCAGCTCGGGTTAAGGGCCTTCCTTACTCAGGGGCCCAACGGAGTACGATTTCTCTGCCAGCCATGAGATATGAACCGCAACCCTCCAGCCACAAAGCCACCACACTACTGCACACCACTGCACCGAACCTTTAACAAGAAGGTTAAAGGTTCAAATATCAGGCGGGGCACAGCTGTTACACTGGTGAGCTACTGAACCTCAGTTGGTACTTCAGTAAAATGTCCAGTGATATAAATATGCAGAAATTTTAGTCGCTTTGGATAAATGTGTTAGCAATAACAGTTGCAAATTCTATACATTTTTCATTGCAAGCAGTCTTAAGATGAGTTTATTTTAAACTTATTTGATATTGTAACTGTGGTAGACTTTCTGCATATAAAATAAGTTGTTTAATGCCAAACCTTATGCGTTTCAATCCTTTAAACTCCACTTCCACTCTATAATCCTATCCAGCGGCAATCTTCAGGTTTTGCCAAAAAGTATATTTATGTTTTATGATCTTTTTTTTTATCAGATTTAAAAAAAAACATGCTCAAGGTGCCAAAAAAAATGCAGCAGATTTAACCAGTTTAGGAGATTTTCTTTACAGGTTACACTTAATAGCAGGATTTGGATTATAATTATTCTTCCCATTAATTTTTTCACTCATTTGAGTTTTAAAGAAAATCCCTAGAACAAATTAAATCTGTTAAGACCAGCATCATTCTGAGCAGACTCCAGAGCATTGGCTTTGCGGTGCCCCACCGTGCAAGTTAAGGAACATTATGATTCCATGATCCTTTATTTTGTTGTCTCCAGGGCGGAGCTGTCTCCCTTTGAATGGACCCCCCATCCCAGCAAATTTACAGAATGCTCAAATGAAAGTCACCACTCTCTTGGCAATTACATAAGCTCTCAACATGTTGTACTAATAACCTTATATGGAGGTTCTTCCCAGGTTCTCTGTCTTTCACCTCCCCTCCATGGTATACAAGAACTCTTCATACACTTGGTAACATCTTTTACTCAATCCTCGAGTTTTTATTTACTTCTTCCACTTAGCCATTCATGTTTATGGGCTGTTAAAATGATCACCACTAGATAATCCAGTCCCTCCTCTAGTTTAGAGAATACAGAATAGACTTTCTTCTCATCTAAAGTCCCCTCCCAGTTACTGTATGTTAGATGAAGAACTAGATAAGCTAGATGGTAGCTTTGATTGGAATACAGACAATGACAAGGCATTCCTCTAAAACCTACCACACCACATAATCCATTCCAGTCTCGCGTGTAGAATGTAAATGACATTGTGAACTGGTCACTCTAGATGAAGATTGTTCTGTCACAGGTGTGCTCCTGGTGTACTGGAACACAGGCCCACACACATGTATCTGGGGTATCCTGTAAAATGATTTTGTAAGTGTTCTGGGTGATTTTGGCCATCTGACTAAAGTGCTTCAGAGGTGGCTGTTCTATTGAACCTTCCACTATTCCTTCTCAGTAATAAGTTCTGATTTACTGCCAATCTTCAACCATAATTTTTGGGCAGCCAAAAAGTCTACTTTATGAGACTGAGTGCAGACCAAGATACCTGTAAATCACAACTGGCTGTTTTTGTTCGTGTTGAAAGAAAACAAGCATGTTTGTATTATATTTTGCTGTAATCCTGTTTCACTGTAAAGACCCTAGACAGATGTTTTTTTTTCTTTTTCTCAGAACTCATTTAATTAGCCCCCCTTATCCACATGTGTTTTGTATTTTATTTTACTTGTTATATTCTGTTGGTTCATTTTGTTTCCAATGTTAATAAAAAAAGGCCAAAAAAGGAGATATTTATCAAATTCAGCAGACAAATATGTTCATTTTTCTGTGTACTTTCGTGCTGTCAGCAAAATAGATTGGCCCAAACAAAAGACATTCATTTTGATGCTATAGGAACCATAATTTCAACACTCAATCTCAAGATAAAAAAGACTCCGAACCACTTTTCAGTTGCAGATCAATCATTTGTTAAAATACCTGGCAATGCAAAAAACTGGCAATGCATGGAACTTGTATTTATTTTGACTATCGTGAAGTTATATTACCCACAATTTCAGTAACAATAAATCTCTATAAGGATTTTAGATCACATGAGCAGGAACTTTGAATGATCTTCTACATTATAGTTGAACAAATCAATTACAAATATCATCTAATAAACAAAACCAAGTGTGATTTAACCAAGTGTGATAAGGGCAAAACAGTCTACACCAAACAATGTAAAAAGAATTTAGATCTTTGTTACACCCAAAAAAATCACTGAAAATAAGATGTCACAAATATTGTCTCACCAGTTTTTATATTATTTATATTAGGATTGCCACTCAGATTTTCTATTTTTTTTTAAATCTCATTTCAAAGTAAATGGGATGGTACTGAGCATGTACTTTAAGAGAGATGAAAGTCATATGTAGACATCTTGTAGAAACAATTAGGCCAGTCACTAGGTGAGAGGGTAAAGCAGAGTTTCATGACACCATGTCACCACAACAGCAGCCCTCTTGCCCTTCAGATCTTAAAACACTTGCAGGTTATTGTCATCAAAGATGTCACCAAGGGTATATAGATTAGTCCCCCTTCAAATGGGGTCATTGTAAGTGATTGTGAATAATTGGTTAAATCCTATATAGTTTTAGGGAACTGCTAAGAATCTGGTTGAGTTTCCTCAAAAGATCTAGTGAGCTTGCAATGATTAGGCCCACTCAAAAGGCAACAGGCCTGCTTTTGGGAACAGGAAACAAAAGTTCCTTAGTTAGGTTAATTAACATTTCCTTAGGTTCCATGAGGCTGAAGTCCTTGAATTCAACCATGTTATAAACACCCTCAGCTGAAAACATTCTCCCCTCAACACTCTCCCATCTTTTACACAGGTACTCATTCCAATTACTCCAACAGACATGCAGTGAAATGTTGAGTCGATGGATAAAGAAATAGTGATCACAATCCTAGTTTACATGATTAAAGCTGGCTGGTCAAAGATAACTTGTACCATAAATCTTCTGTCACTTAAGTTTTTATTTATATACCTATTAGACCATATTGGTTTTGCTATCTATTTTGAAGCATTTTAATTAAGGGAACATTTAAACATATTAATCCATCATTTGGGTCCCTTAGCAATTACACCAACAGTTATTTTACTGTCGGGGGTTTCTATCCATATCCGTCCATCAATTTTCAAACCATTTCTTCCAGTTCGGGGCCACAGGGGAGCTGGAGCCTATCCCAGCGAGCAACTGGTACAAGACAAGGTACATCCTGAATGGCATGCCAGTCCTTCACAGGACACACACAGACACAGACACAGTTGCAACTAGGGCCAACTTTTCCTGAAGCCTATTACCCAACCAGTATGCTTTTTGGACCACCTAGAGGAAACCCCCACAGAGAGAACATACAAACTCACACAGATAACACCCCAGGTCTGGAACCAAGTCCCGAGGACCCCAGCGCTCTGAGGCACCAATGCTATCCACTATGCCACCATGTTGCTTTAGTGGGTTTCTATTCCATAAAAGAAAACAAGCAGCTGTCCTAGCACAAAGTACTAGATTTGGAGGTTATTATTGGTAGATGAGTACAATTCTTGATTGAGTTCCCACCTGCCAGGGACCCTTACTGTATTACAACCTGCCATACCATCAGCAGCAAATATTTGAGGAGACAGATGTTACATGAAGGTAAGAAAGTGTACATGATTAAGTGAAAGAATATTACCTGATTAAACTGTGGTCAAAAATGTTCAGCAAAATGCCTTGACGCAGGAATATCCTGCAAGGGTTTTTTTTTCCCCAAGAAAGAACGGATATACGATGAAGTTAGAAAAAACCAAAAGCCATCTCTCCACGCATTTTCAAAAAAATTGAAAATTTAGCCTGGTACAGTATGTAGTCAGATCAATAGAGGAAGAGGGTGAAAAAAAAATCAAAGAGGCTCTCAGACATTCGGTATATTAATTTTCTGTTGCAATCATTTGAAAGTTACAAGCTGCTGACTAAGCTAATATTTATATGAACTATAAATTCTAGAGAGGTTTCACGTGCAAGTCTTCCATCTTGTGTGTTAGATTCTGGTCCTGCTGCTCCAGTGACCTCTCTG
Organism: Lepisosteus platostomus; assembly: GCF_059453375.1. Classification (NCBI taxonomy): domain Eukaryota; kingdom Metazoa; phylum Chordata; class Actinopteri; order Semionotiformes; family Lepisosteidae; genus Lepisosteus; species Lepisosteus platostomus. The sequence goes on from NC_142613.1 coordinate 7,814,490, forward strand.
ATGCTCTTTAAGTCCTCGTCAGCAGAAGCAGCAAGATTGCTGTGAATAATTGTCCCCCGACTTTGTAGAAATCAAATCAAGATAATCTGTTACTTCAGACCTTAAAGTGGAGCAGTCTGTTGCTCTGTAGTCATAAAACAATGGGAGATTAGCCTAAAGCTTCATAAATCTTATGCTATATTAAGTTTTGTATTATTTTAGGATCAGAAAAATACATTCAAGAAAATAATAACACTATATATTCTTCATCATGTTAATAAAAGTTCCTAATGTGAGTTAATTTTTATAGTGATATATCTTATATTTAAAAACATTACAAGATACCTTTGTTACTGTATATACACAGTATGCACAGTATATAGATATATATAGTACATATACTGTATCTTAAATTGACATCTATAGAGTTGTAGAAATACAGAAAGTATTTGTACCTTTTAATAAATTCACCAGGAAATTTTAAGATTTACTAGGATGAATGAGCACTCTATAAATCCAGTAAAGGTATAATTATTCAAAAAATGTGCTTTAGAAAACAAGGTGTTATTACATTAAATAAATCAGTGAGTCACTTGGTTAGAGATGGAGGGTGCCAGCAGATGTCAGCATGTCATCCTCAGCTTCGACTTCAGACTGCTGGATTGAAAGCCTTCCACACATGTTTTGATTGTGCATTGTCATCTTTTGTCTGGCTGCAGTCCAGTTTTCTTGGGCCTGCAGTGATCTATGTTTCTGTAAATGTATCCAGACCATTGCCATTTTATTTTTTGTAGCCTTTCAATCACATCCAAAATTTGTCTTCTCCAGACTGATTAATTTCCTAAATCTGGCTCTTCTTTCAATTCTAAGCAGTCACAAGTCACACATTGCTCGACTGATTTGTCAGGATTGGTCATCATTGTAACAGTTCTTGGTTTGATGACATTTCTATTATCATCATCCTTTATTGATCCTTTACTGGCTGAGAACTTACCCAAAGTTCTTCCATGAATTGTTAACTTCTTCTATACTGCTTCTGTAGATTTAAAGGCCTCGTATACTGTACATACAGTATACTGTATTTATATTATCAATATAACAATAAAAACCCTAACTTCACTTGTCAGGACCTTTTTCCATTTCTTCTTGCAAGTAAGGGACATGTTTATTTTATAAACTGTGTCAAATCATCCTCGAACATGCAGATTTTTGGAAAATGATCAAGCCATGTTAAATCATTTGATGATCCTTACAAGAAGGTAAAATGAATAACTTCAATGAAGGGCCATTCTTCTTCTTAGGTTCTTACAGTAGGTCTATCCCTGGCTGTTATAGTTTCTTCAATCTTACCAAGAGTCTTACCAAGAGCCAACAATCTTATCTTCTTGATCTTGCTTGTGTTTGGACTTATTCATCTTTTCTTTCTTTCTCTTATGCATAATGACGTGTGTGACTCTTTATGTGTGTAAACAAGCATTCTGTATGTATTGTCACATGTAGGCATGATTTAATTCTTTCGTTTTATTAGCACTCTCTGAATCAATTACAGTATTACTAATTAATCCTGCCATGAAGCCACTTTAGAATTTGGTGAAGGCTTTCATCCAAGAAATAAATGAAGCACACAGTGCAGATGATGCTGTTATTCAGGGTACTAGTGAGCTTGAAATTACATTCAGTTTCAGGAGCATTAGCTTCTCAGTATAAAGCCAAGTCTCGAATGAAAATCTGCTGCATTATCTCAAGGCTTAGTTTTCAGTCCTTGTTCAGTGTCTAGTGTCTAAAGAGATCAAATTTCCTTCTCTTAACATGTACTGCTCTTCTCAAATGCATGTTTGTTATCCTGCTTAATGTAATAATAATGCTTGAGGTAGACTATTTAAGTATTATTAACTGAATCATCAATATAAATCGAAGACATTTTGATCTGGGGGAATAATTACCTGAGATGCCTGAAGTTCCTATTTTTTAAAAAAAGGGTATGCAAGTAAGGAAGGCAGGTTGCTTCTGATCCTACACTATTCTTATATGACTGGTACAGTTTGCTTCCCTCAGAATGTAGGTTTCAGCGTGTGCCTTTGAAAACAGAGTGTTTGCTTATTTTGTTCCTACTTTGATCAGGCTGTCGAATTCTTAATGTTTATACAGTACACAGTTGATGTACAATGCCATGCAAAAGTATTCACCCCCCTTGGACTTTTTCACATTTTATTGTGCTACAGCATGGAACCATAATATACTGTATTTAACTAAGAAGTTTTACCACTCATCAACACAGAGTACTCTGTCAAATAAAAAAAAAATCCAGACATTTTACTAAATTCATTAAAAATAAAAAACAGAAAGTAATTGAATGCATAAGTACCACCCACCCCCAACCCTTCCCAGAGGTTATACTTGTTAGGACCACCTTTGGTAGCAATTACAGCTGTGAGTCTCTTTGGGTAAGTCTCAATCAACGTCGCACATCTTAACACTGGAATTTTTACCCATTCTTCTTGGCCAAATTTCTCGAGCTTCATCAAGTGGTATGGGGACCGTTTGTGAGCAGCAATTTTTAAGTCATTCCAAAGATACTCAATTTGATTGTTGTCTGGGCTTTGACTGGGCCACTCCAGGACATTAACCTTTTTGGTTTTAAGCCACTCCAGTGTGGCTTTTGCTGTATGTTTCGGGTCATTGTCCTGTTTGAAAATGAATGAGGATGAATCATCTTCCAAGTCCCAGTGCTCCTGCGGATTCCAGCACGTTTTCCTCCAGGATTTTTCTGTACTTACAGTAGCTCCATCCATTTTTCCTTCTATCTTTATGTGTTTTCCAGTCCCTGCCGCAGAGAAGCATCCCCAAGGCATGATGCTGCCACCACCATGGTGTTGTCAGTGTGATGTGCTGTGTTAGGTTTGCGACAAACATAAAGTTCATTTTTGGTCTCATCAGACCATAGAGTCTTCCTCCAAACTGTTGAGTCTCTCACTTGCATTTGGGCAAACTCCAGCAGAAATGTGTTGTTCTTTTCAACAAAGGCTTTCTTCGTGCCACTCTTCCGTACAAGCCAGATTTATGAAGTGTGTGTGCTATTGTTGTCTCATGCACAGTTTCTCCCATCTCTGTCATGGAGGACTGTAACTCCTTTACTTTTACTCTTTTTTCCAGTGGGCGGCACCCACCCTGTGGTCTGTGTGGGTCCTAATACCCTGGTAAATTGGTGGGGACATAGCCCTGCGATGGACTGGAACCCCATCCAGGGTGTACCCTGCCTCATGCTCGTTGCTTGCCGGTTAGGCTCCGGCTTCCCATGACACCTTATGCTATAAAGCGGTTTGGTAAATGACAGGATAAGTAGGGAATCTCCCAGACACAGGTGTATTTATTCTGAAATCACGTGAAACACCTCAACTGCACACAGGTGGACTCCTGTCAAGTAGTTATGTGACTTGGTGAACAGAGTTGGTTACTTTAGAGGAAATTTAGCTGTGTCAAAGTAAGGGGGTGAATACTTATGGATTCAATTATGTTTTGTTTTTTACTTTTAATGTCTGGATTTTATTTTTCACTTTGACATTATAGAGAACTTTGTGTTGATGAGTGGCAAAATTTCTCTGTTAAATACATCTTGGTTCCATGCTGTAACACAATAAAATGTGAAAAAGTCCAAGGGGGGGTCAATACTTTTGCAAGGCATTGTACAATATGTTTCTGTATGCACGTTACAAATAGTATCATGACTGAAGTTTCCTATAGTGGAAATTATTTGATTTTGATTTGATTATTAAATGCCCATTTGCATGATGCACTGTTATTGTCTAACAGTTCGGAGTTCCATCTGATGCTGAAACAGGCATGTTGAGCTTTCAAAAGTGAGACTCACTCCCAGCAGAACTCCAGACAACTTTGATCTAAAAATCCACTGAGATTAGGCCCTGAGTTGTCCTGAGTTTCAAGACAACACTGCAAACCTGTGCAGAAAAAATGTTTGGAAAGAACAGTGTGTAATATATCAATTTTTCACAAATATTTTCTTTCTGATATTGTCAGCTGAGTCTGTGAAGCTCAGGAATTTTATTTAAAAAGCACTAGCCCTACTAAATATTGCCAGTAACTGAGTTAAGTGAATGCTATGCTTCATTCTCTTAAAACAATCTGGAGGAAAATGCTCATAGCACTCATGCGTGTGATAGTGTAAACACATCATCATTCGTGTCTTTTTAATCCTCTTTTCCTCACAACTTTGTCAGAAGTGTTCAGTAGAGACACTTCTACAAAACCTAAAAGTAATGTGTGCATTTTCTGTACTTCTTCACTATCCATGGAAGGGGAGGGGGGAGTTTGTGTTTTTTTTATAAGATATTTTATTTATATTTTTTATCACATCTAGTACAAAATACTCTACTCTAGTCTTGAAAGACTCTTTTGATTAAATAAATTGGCTAAATAGCTAATGATTACAATAACAGTAAGAGAAACAGTGCCAGTATTTCCACCAGATTTACACTTTAATCTGCCTGCGCTCTCATCACTTTACCTAATATCTAATGAGGTCACTGTTCTCCAGAAATATCTGCAATTTATCAGAATAAGGGTATGGATAGATTGAGACCTAATCTTGTTTTGTGAAAAATCAAAAGAAAATATATTGAAAATCATGGGGCTTGGACTGCCCCTGTTATTTTCACATTAACTTACGTTCTTTTTTCTCCCAGTCCATTATTTTCCATTCAACAGACAAGGCTCGATTGAGCTTTTTCTGTCTAATTTTCATATTATGCTTCACATTCAGAACTAGTTTTGGAATAAATAAATGCTGTTAATATTCAAATTAATTATGCTGGTAATATAATGTGAAAATAGTAATAATAAGAACATTAACACAATCTACCAAACTCTCCTAATTGCAAAACAACTAGAAATATTATAAATATTCATTAATTATTAATTATTACAACTAGTCATTAGTGTGCACTAATTAGACAGTAACCAGTATGGGTGTGTTACTGCCTAATATATTCTATTACATGTTGAACATGCTTAAGATACTGTATATATAAGTGAAACTGAAAAAACAATGCAAATGTTAATAGATAACTTTAGGGGAGAAAGTTATAGTGTGCTAGGAGAACCCTTCCTGTGTATTATCACCATCATGCAGCCTGTAAGTTGTTCTTTGTCGCCTGAATATCTTGAGGCATTGAAAAAATAAAACTAGAAGGGCTCTAATTTAAAAATTATGCAGATTTGAAATCCTTGCCTACCAGTGTCCTACCCACACACACATTTTCTTGCAGTTAAATTTATTTTTTTGTGTGAACTCTACGAGTTGATTATGCTGAAAACAGAACAATCCATCTGGAGACCACATGCCGTTATGTCAGAATATGTCCAACTAGAAGAGTCTGCATTTTTTATGCTCAATGAATTTATATGAATTATTTTGCACTGGTGTTCCATTCTGTGCTTGGAAGAAAAAGAAACCACCCTTTTCACAGTCATACCAGTTTAAATTCAGATCATTCCCAACTGATCCTGGAAGCAGGTTTTTTACTCAATATATATATTAATTCTCATAATATAATAATGTTAATGTAATAATGTTTCTTTATTAGCCATATACAATTTCTTGCATTAGGAATTCATCTTTCCGCATACCCCAGCTTTTCTCCATGGAGACACAGATACACAGACAGGGAGAGAAGCTTGGGGTCAGAGCGCAGGGTCTGCCATTGTACGGCGCCCCTGGAGCAGTTAGGGTTAAGGGCCTTGCTCAGGGGCCCAACGGAGTAGGATTCCTCTGCCAGCTGCAGGATTTGAACCAGCAACCTTCCAGTCACAAGCGCAGATCCTTAGCCACAGAGCCACCGCTCCCCCCAATATTAGGTAATAGAACTGAAGACATACTGTAGATTAAACCTTTGCTCATCTTGATAAAAACACACACAGGTACCTTAATAGTGATGTTACTTAGGAAACCAAGGGGGAGATGGCTGAAAAAACGAATTCTTGTTTTTAAACAGGCTAAGGGAAGGATGTAGGATCCAATGCTAACTGCATTATGGTGTATCCACCCACTCAGCAGAATTATGCAAGAAGAAATCAGAAACTCACGCATGTGTTGATGGCCCTGACTGTAATTTGTACACTCCATTCCATTAATTGTTCTATTCATGCTCACATTTACAAGTGGACACTATATAACATACAGTAGACATGTGCAGCAGATCTACAAAATACACAATGATTTTGTTCCTCAGCAGTGAAGTGTGCATCTCTTTATTTTATCTCTACCTTGTTCCGCTATTTTGCCTCGGCCATTCTGGGATGAATGGAGCATTCCTTCAAGATGCTTCACACTTGTTCTGAGTCAGCACTCAATTGTGATGTGTTTTGTTAGCTTTATCTAATTTGTAGGAAAACACCCTCTGCCCCTAATTAATGCTGTCCACGTTTTCTCAGGTCACTTTTGACAGACCTCAAACAGGATAATCTCCTATATGCCCCATATAGACTGATTAAAAAATTATTTAGCTTGTGTTTTGGTTCACAGTTGATATAATTATCTACTCACAGATATTAGACTACAATGCAGATCAAAGTGTGCTGGAGTTAAACTTTCCTATCCTGATTATATCTTAATCGCCTACAAAGAATCCAATCAGGAATACTGTACTTATGTATTGGTAAAATAACTTAATAAAGGAAATGCAAAGGGAGAACCTCAGACTAAACTGGCATCCACTCATCGTGCCAGAAAAGTCTCCATTTTCAAAAGGCCTATCCTAACTTTAGAAGATATTGACTGAGAATGACAAGCAAAAAAAACAAGGTAATCCCTTCACATGTTGCAAATTGCATCTGAGAGTTGACATCAGATTCAGGTTATTGTGCTGCATCGTCATTCTAGTTCTGATCAGCTACAGGGAAAATGTACTGTAGAAATTCACCACACTCTACATGTGGCTAAAGTTAGTCATAATTGTAAGCCAGTTAAAACGTCCAGCGTAAACAAAAGCATAATGCATCAGGACCTGAAAATGGAAGCTACTGAAAGAGTAACAGCTGCAGAGCGTGATGGAATAAATACTTTGACATCAGTTTATGAGCAGTCTGATGTGCAGTGCAATGAAGTACAATTGGATAAAGCAAACAGATGACAGCAGATGATGTGTTCAACTTGTGCTAATACTTGATTGAGATCATCACTTCATTATCTGGAAGCAGCATTTACAAGGAATTTGATGTACTGTATCGTCTTTGTGAAGTTACAGATTTCTATAAAATCTGTACTTCAGTTTTTATTTTAATCTAAATATAAATCTAAAAGACTTAATGGAAACTGCAAATGAGAAGCTTAAAAGGTTGCTGGATTTAAAATTAAAGCTCTGATTAAATTAAAGCTTCAACCTACCTGCCCCACAGGAAATTACAAATGTAGAAAGAAACTGTGTTGGCTGAAAATGTAGGCAAGGGTTATGTTGAAATTAACACTTTTTAAGAGTCTCTGCAGTGTTTTGATTGAAATTTGAAATTTGAATGTATGTGCCACATGACAGAAGAGTCAGGAAACCTTTTAATAGTGTGCCCCATCTTAAGAGCTGCCACTGGTTTAATGCAGTGGAAAGCAGTCAGCATGACATACTGTACAGTACTGTAACATGTTTAGAGTTCTGGTAGGTTATTTGAAATGAAGATTTACTTCAAACTAAAATCTTTTCACATTTTGTTTCCCCAAATAAGACTATACAAATTGAATCTCACATGTTGTAAAGCTAGGAATTTCTGTCCGGTGGTTTGATCACCAAAATACGAGAAATTAGAAAGCATTGCCCTGATGTATCAGAATAATTTAGGCAGTGGTGGCAGTACAGAGATAATCCCCTTGTTTATAACATTTTCAGACATGCAAAGTAAAGTAATATGTTTCATTTGGTGGTGGAGGATGGGGGGGATGTTAAAAGTTATTATCAGAGATTTAGTGCTTAATTGAGTTTTTCAGAATTTGAATACAACCAATTAAAGATCTCATAGCAGCCTTCATTCAGACCACTAGAAGTGGAACTAACCCTTTGTGTGGCCTGAGCTGCTAATCCAGTTAAGAACTGTCAAAGACCTTTCCAAATTTCCCAAAAAAATAAATGTTATACTTTGAAGTGCACTGAAATTGTTGTAATCAATGTGTGAAAAATATCTCAGCTAAGGTTAGCAATATGAATGTTGTTTATATTTGGGTTTATTTAGCCTTCTGCAAATTTAATGTGAACACAACGAGTTATTGAGCCTATGGGATGCAGAACTAATATTTTAACAAGCAATGAATCGATTAAATCTATTGGCAGGTACTTAGTACAGCTACCAGAGCCTGTTATACCTAATCGAAGCCCCTTTCTAAAAATATAAATAAATGTAGCACAACAAAAGACTTCTTGTTAATTAAAAGCCACTTAGATCATTTAACTTGAAAAATGATGCACATGTGATTTTTGAGCTAAAAACAATGAGAAGATTAGCATGGAAGCTGTCTCTGTTTGCTCAAAGGCTGCAGTAAAAAGAAGAAGCTTGTTTTCTGTTAATTGCAAGACAAGACTTTCAAAGGCTTAACCAACTGCCAGCTTTGAGTTATGTTAATAACTTAATACAATACTTCCCTTTCTTTGGTGACTGTGTTTTTAATTGTAATGACATTAATAACTACTCTGTTGCAATAGATCACATACCCAGAAGTGAAAATACTATAAAAAAGAGAATCTATCCCTTCATAACTTAGACACTCCATTTTGTTTGTCAATGTTTAGTTCTGTCCAGTAAAGTGTGTGTCTTTGAAGCCAGATTCAGACTTAAACACAGTTCCCAGAAGAACCATTTCTTTTGCCTGACAATTCGGATCAGCAGGTTAGAAAACAGCATGTATGTATGTGTGCTGGGTAGCAAACATAAACAAAATTTTATTATGCCATGCAAGTGCCCATAAAATTTAATGTGCTTAATTATAGCCAGTTATTTCTGCCAGTGTTCGGTGATGGTAAACCACTATGTTGTTTAGGGTTTAACTGCTGCTCTGGCTAGCCATGAAAATAATTCTTCTGTTCTAGCCATCATGACAGAAACTTCTATAACATGGATATGTGCTGTGGGAGAAACTCAGGCCATTTAGAAGAACAGAGAGTGTACACCTTACCTTATGAAAGGTAAACTTGTAAAGTTAGGCCCAGCAGAAGTATATTTCTGTGCCAAGACTGATTCAGAAGTAAAGAACTCATGAGAATCTTCTGGGAATTATCTTATATATTTGTTTTGTTTTTAATATTCCAGTCTTTATTTTTCAGTATTACAGTGCAACCTTGATTCTAGCATAAGAGTCATATATTTCAACTTCCTGTCACAAGAAACATATATAGTTTTACACATCTGCAGGTTTGTTATTATTTTTTTAAAAACAGATGGTAAATGCTAGTGTTTCAAAGGGAGAGAAAGATCGTTAAATAGACAGATACATATTTGAATGCATTCTACAGACATGGCTGCTACATTTGCTTTGTCAGCTCTATATTATGCATGAGTTTTTGCCTGACCAATATTTTTATGTGCCAATTCTTTAAGGAATACACAGATGCTGAAACAAGGTTTGCTTGTCAATAAAATAAAACAGGAAGGAAAGTGAGAGAGAGAGAGAGAGAGAGGCTGTAATACTTGGGGTCCCAAATCGCCCATGAAATGACAGTAATAAAGAAGACAGCTTTTAATTGTGTTGCCCTGAGCCCAGTGTTAGACACTTCAGAAGGAAGTTCCTGTGCAGGGCAGGTACTGTGGCAAGCCTCCGTCTCACACAGCAACCAATCTATCACAGAGCACCTTTCTTCTGGGTTCTGTCAAGCCATTCAGCTCCCTGGGCTTTTCATCTACTGCTATGCTATCTGTCTTACAAATGTCTAAGCAGAGTTTGCCTGTTCTGCAGCCACTGTGATTATTAAAATGATTTATAATTTTTACTTTCAAAAAGCATGCATAGCCTGGTATATCATCACCACAGGGCCCAGCCTCGTCAAAATCAATAACCTTGACACAGAGATAATCCTACCGCAGAAAAACACCAAGCAAAAAATAGAGCAGACCTACACATCTCTATTCTGGTGTGAGGAACAATTAAATTATCATTCATCATAGATGTTCTGTGGACTTCCTGATTTTGCATGTAGATTTGTGCTTTCTATTTTGTGTGTGTTTTTAATTTCATTGGAATAATGCAATGAATATCTGTTTTTATAAATGCCACATGTATTGGTTTGCTATAGTCTGTGATGTACTCCATAAACAGAGATTCATTAGAGATAGATATTGATGGGATATATAATTATTGATGTAAAATTACAGTTGTCCAGCAGGAAATTGAATTATGTTCCATCAATTAAAAGAGAATATATAATGTGTGATATGTTGCATTTGGCTTGGGAAGAGCCCGAGGCCAAGAAAAACAATGGTATTGTTACAGCTATACTTTATGTGACTAAGAAGTATCTAAGAGTTTAGTTAAAGTGTGTAACACCTGGCACTGTAAACATTTCCAGCTTCAAAGCAGAGGGGATGTTTGTTGAGATGTAGGGGGTCCCAATCCTATGATTAAAGATATTGTAAATTTTACCTTGGTTTGCCTAGTTGATTAAGTTGTGGGTAAATTATCGTCAATGAGCAGTCCAGAAACACACCTCAGTGGTCCCATTACAACCACCAAGAAGACAAAGATGAAGAGAAGGGGAAAAGGAGAGGAAGAAAGTCAGACCACAAGAGAAAGGAGTCAGGGGCAGTTGGAACTTGAAGCCTGCATCATGCGATAGCCCCTACTTCATGATCTTCCAGACAAAACCTGATTGGAGCTAAGTATTTTAACCTTGCTAGAGAGAGCTTGCTATACCATGTTTTTAGGGAATTTGGGTTTCCTGAGTAAAAGATACTTCAGTTAAAAATGGATTTACTTGCTTGTGGGTGCATTTTTAGAATACTGAGATAGTCTCCTATTTATTTTGTGGCATCTGGGTTTGAAGAGAGAGAGATTTAACTGCATGTCGTACTGCATTTATTTTAGAAGGCAGCTTATCTCTTCTTTTGGTCTTTGTAGGATTTATTTAAGAGTTGAATACTTAGTAAAGGTCTGGCATTTCCTGGGTGATTAGAATGTTATGCCTCTGGAACGTCTTGTCTGTACATTCTGTAAATATAATAACCTATGTGTTGTATGTTTTGTTGTGTGTAGTGTTTTTCTTGTAATTAATAAAAATTTGTTTAACCAAATTTACATGGATTATTACTCTTTTCACCAAGGCTGTGCCAGAGAACAAAGAATTCACATGCCTCTAATTATACCAGCCACTCAGGTATATTCCGGAGAAATCACTTACAAGTTGGGAATAACTGTATGAATAATTATTTAAATTATTGACTAAACCACTCAGTCAATTCCTGATATTCATCATTTTTGTAACCCTCCCATTTGTAAGAGTATCATTAGGACTATGCCCTAGAAAGTAAAGATCTCTTGATGCTGTGCATCCTTCTAACTGCCTATAAAACTGTGGAGCCTTGAAAAGCATAGGCATGGCATTATGATGAGCATGCCTCTCTCAGAGAATATAAGCCTTCTAAGAAAATGCTCATTTTTCTGATTACCTCTGAAAATAAAATGTTCGGGCAAAGATTGTTTGAGACAGGCCAGCCCAGTCACATTGGGGATCCCTATGTCTGAGAAGCAAAAGAAGAAGAAGAGCAAGTCATTCATAACAATTTGCTGAAGGAATAGATGGATCGCATTCCTGTGACCAAGGCATTGTTAGCACACTAGGTCAAAGTCTCAGAAGCTCTACAATTGGGTTTCTCAAGAGTACACTGAAAGCACAAGTCAGTGGTCCGTAAAAGAAAGTGGGGAAAACAGAAATAAAACACCACCGTGTTGTGGAGATACACAACGTTGGACACCATGGAAGGGTTCAGGATCTGCAGAGACCACTATAGTCAAATTGGGTTGTACAGGGGTCAGGGTTGGCCAGGAACAGTCTCTCTGCAACATAAGGCAGTAGCTAGTAAATAATATTTTTGTTCTTAATTATATACCGTAGCTAGTATCCTTCCATAGCACAACATGATGTGTGGCAACAAAGGAAATAGGGTAGAGTTTAGGTTTTAAATTTAGAGTACACTGGAGTTTGGGTTGCTCAATAGGGACATAATGAATGAAACCTACTGGAGCAATCATCTGAAGCCTCTGACTTGCCGCTACCCACCTGACTTTATAAAGAAAAAACACCTGATTTATCTGCTACTGAGCCAGGTTTGTTGAAGGACACTCTGTCCAAGTGAAGAGCGCTCTGATCCTCTGTTTACGATGCAAAGAAGCAGGCTGTGACAATACCCTTGCCAACTCAAACCCACCTCACCACCTCAACTAAAATAGTTCACCACTAAGGGAACTCTATGGATAGTTAGGCCAAGGGGAGCTCTTATAAATAATGCAGGATGTAATAGCAGCTACAGATAAAGGCATTTTTTCAGAATCTTACTTTCATTTTCTCAATTAATATGTGTTAAAAGTTTGCTTACAGAAATTAAGAAATGAGTCTGTTGTTGCAGCATCACATCTATAGCAATAATAGGGACCTAATGGACACTATATAGTGACTTGTTAGTCAATAAAAGAAGAAGCTATGATTTTTCTGACAGCAGAATCTCTCAGAATACACTATACAAAATCACAAGCAACAGTATCGTAAATATCAATGACACATTATATCTTTTTTGTCTTGACATCACCAAAAGTATTGAAGAACTGGTTGTATCTGGCAAGAAATAATGTTTTCTTACTGTCACTAATAGAATGTGTTATACATACTGTAATAGTGATGTACTTTGCTGTCTAAAATGAGCTAAATGGCACATGGTATGCAGCTTAGAGCCGTATATTTCTTAAGCACAGAATTCATTAAATTGGGGTCACCTTCCTCTAAACCCCCACTTAATGATCCTTCAAAGCATTAGTATACATTTTCTTAGACATTCATCTCTGTGAAACAAGCAGCTATAAGACAAATCAAGGCATTTTTGACACCTAAAGAATTTCCCGTAGAGAGCCTTCACTTGGATTCAGTCAGGTGTTTGACAGTACTTAAGTCAGATCATGATAAATGATTTTCTCTGGTTTTACAAGCCACGACAAAAAGTGTCATTTTGTAAGGAAGACTAATACATTCACATGTATTGGGGCTCATGGATGAGCGCTGGCAGTTCAAAGCATCCAAGGCAAAGGGAGACAAGGCCACTTTACTGCAAAATTCATCCTTGTTTAGATCAGGTAACAAGAGTCAATTGGTTTGAGGCCTTTTGAAAACAACTGAAGTAACTAAAGGTGGAGCCATAGATGTGCTTAGCAGTACAGAAGTTTTCTGCAAGATATGGAACAGATGATTTCTTTCTAAAGGGAATAGAAATGATTTGACAGAAACAAGATGATTACTTACATCTCGAACTTTGTATGCTTCTAGGTGGACCAACTGCATTTTTAATCTTCCAATGGTGAATGTAGTTAGGGCTGTAATATTGTACAGTGCTCTTAATATTATTGTATTGTGCTCATACAATATCTGCATTGCCAAAGGTTTAAAAGTACAGTAATTGGCTTTTCCTCTAGCATCTTACTGGCACTGCTGTAATTGTAGTTGTTTTAAATCCTTCCATTCCTCAGTTTCTTCATTTCTGCTGACTTGGTTTTCTGGCTTTCTGGTTTCTGGTTTCGGATTCTAATATTGACAATGAGAAAATTAAACACGCATTTTTATGCTATGAAATATATTATTTGACCTTTATGCAGCATCTTGAGAGAAACAATGCTATTGATGTATTGAAACTATGGATTTCAAATATCTTTTTTCACACTGGCAACTGTACGTTTTCTCAGATTTTATGGAACTATCCCTTTCTCAATTAAACTGTCAAAACTGTTATAAGGTAAAGTGCAGGGGAAAAGTTATGCTGTATCACCCAGGCAGACTCAGCCAAACAAAATACAAAACATTTTATCATACACGTGACAAAATTTGGACAGATGTTGTGGATACAAGTTATTTATTTTGAGGTACATGGACTTTGCATGTACAGTACAGTACGTAATCTCTTTACAAGTCTCTAAATGTAGGAGTGCATGACCTCTACTCATTTAATTCCTATCAATGTAGCAATGAATCGTCATTGCTTTCCTCCACATTTTCAGGCATCATTGAAAAGGCTAATTATTCCCCACATTGCTAACTGGAAGGTCACTCAAGGAGATATGTATGGAGTTCTTCAGGGTTGCTAGTTGATAATTTGAGCCCATGTTCCTTTCTTAGCTAATGAGATGTCAAAGGCCATCAAAAACATGCACGTGAAAGGAACTCACCGACAGAGGTGACAAATATAATTATAACCCTTCAAGTAGCTTAAAACGGTTAGTGTGATCCATAACACTAAAAATCCCAAATAATGTATTTTTTTCTAAAAGAAATACATTAAATATTTTAGGTGGGGATGGAGATATGAGATATGATATATTTAAAGATATTTAAAGATATATTTAAAGATATATTTAGAGATATTAAATATTTTATCAACAGCTGTCTGGCAGTGGCCAGTACAGAGTAAGGATGAAGAATGTCATATTAGTATTATTGGTTATTTGGTTACAATCAATACTATCTATTGTGCGCTTGAAAAAATGTTTAAATATTAATTAAGTAATTGGATATAAAGGAGGCAACTGTTTTTCCTGGAAGGTGTTATAATATCATGAATACAGTTTGTCTTAAGACAGATAATTCTAGTACAATAAGTCCAGGTGGCATGCTGAACTGGAGACTCAAATTGCCTCAAACGTAGTTCTGTCTTAAGCAATTCAGTATTTTTTGTTATTTCTATGCACCCTGGCCTTCTACCTTCCAACTTATACAGTCGAATATACCGTAACAGATGAGGTTGTCATTCTTATGCACAGTATTGCACACAGATTGTATACAATTCCTCTTTGTGCTTTCCAGATTGCAGTCCATCAGATTCAGATCCGTCAGATTTATGCAGTTCTCCGCACAATGTGTTCTGCAAGAGCTGTACCTGCCCTGCAATATAATTAACCATTGTAAAATATGAGTATATTATTCTTGTTTAATATGTTGGTAGTACTTTTGCTTTTGAGCTTTATATTTTGAACACAATAACACTTTATAGTCTGAACACAGTAAATCATAATGCAGGGTAGAAAAAATTAAAACATGAAGTGTACTATAGCTTACTGAATATAATAAGAAGTCAATGTATAGAAAAAACTAGGACAAAATCATGGGAAATTGCCATGGAAATTCATAATGGTACCACAGATTCTACTTCTCATGGGCTGTTTCATTAGAAATGTTTAGAAATGCAATTTTGTATCACATTAACGTTTTGATTCTGTTCATGGGATGTGTTTTCATGTAGTGTTTCACAGAATTCAAGAATGGTTGAGAGATATATCTGGGAGTTATATTCTACATTTCAGCCCTAAGACACATTGAATTATTTTCAAAATCATTATGAAAGTTGAATCATGTCGTCTGTTTTTCTGCTTTTGCGTCAGTGCCAGGTTATGAATCACTTACAATAATGTGTGCCCACCAATCCGTGCTAGTGCTGTATGGATATTTTATTAGTCCATTCATCTCTCATTTAGATATTTCTCTTTGTTATTGCTTGTAAAGTTTTTTCTCCCTGGGGCAGGCTATAATATTAAAAAATAAAACAATACCTGCTACCTCAAATGTGGTACACATCTGAAAATCTGAAATCCGACTAGGAATAATTAGCAATAAATACAGTACCTTTCAAATACTTAATTCAAGCTATACTGTAATGTACTATTACTCATTGAAATCTGTTTATAACTGTCCT
Source organism: Lepisosteus platostomus (assembly GCF_059453375.1). Taxonomy (NCBI): domain Eukaryota; kingdom Metazoa; phylum Chordata; class Actinopteri; order Semionotiformes; family Lepisosteidae; genus Lepisosteus; species Lepisosteus platostomus. The sequence continues at coordinate 7,830,396 of NC_142613.1, forward strand.
GTTCTGTCTAGTGGCATTGGAAAAGTTGGGCAGGTGATATGTTCCGAATAGATACAATGTCAGCTAACAAAACAAAGTCTTTCTCTTCATTAAAATCTAAGGAAAGAAAGTATTCTAATAACATAGACATTGACAGGATTGGCAATAGGTACAGTAATGGGTAGACTTCCATCTGCTAGCACTACTTCCCTACTCAGCTCAGCATTCATTGTGCTGTTTGAAACCGCCCACATTTCTTTGGAAAATTCTGTATAGTAAATGCCAGTGTACTGTACATCACCAGTGGCAGTTTGTGTGCACATTGATTTAAACTGACTTGATTATTTTTAAGTCTTTGTCAAGAACTCTTCAGACACATTCTTTTTGTCTGCCTACATTTTGTTTAGATTTGGGACCTAATGCCAGCGCTGCTGCAGAATCCAACAGGGAAGTGATTAGCCACTTGGAAACATGCGCAGCATGTGTCGCAGACCGAAAGAGTCATGTGATTAGAGTAGGAAAGAAGTCAACACACCGCTGTCCCCTTGGTAATGTCCAGGTTTCTCAGCCCATATGAGTTGATCTGTTTCCCTGACTCTTATAGAAAACATAAGCAACTATTTACTTCGCATTGACGATATGATCAATTTTCTGGAGAGCTGTGTAACATTAGAAACTTCCCTTTTAGTTCAATTAGCGCTTGTGTAATGCATTGAAGGACTGCAGTGAAGCCGTTTGCAGAAGGTTCATGTTGTCTTTAATTCAATAAGATGTTTATTCCATCTGGTAATCTTTGCTGTAAAAGGTTAAAAACACATTCAGATTCTGAACAAATAACTAATATGTTTTCTTATTAAAATGTGCTTAATTTAATAATGAATTTATTGCTTTAATTAGAACTGTTTCTAGTTAAATACTTCAGTTGTGAATATTTTTGTTGAAACATTCACACTACACCACTCATTTTAATTCACGTATTACTGCGTTTACATTTTTTCTTTCTTTGTTAATTTCAGTGATTGTTAATCATGACCTCCATTAAGTAATCATTTTCTTGATTTCCTCTTTAACATAGCAGATTTAGTAAACAACCACCTACTGTGGTAACTCCAACACCAGAATGGATTCACTTGTATAGGCAAGACCTGACAACTGTGGCATCGTGTTCTCTCATCCCATCCAATTCTTCATCTTTGTGTGTAAATGCCATCTGAAATCATGGAACATTTAATTGCAAGGTACCTACAGTATGGAAAAGAAAATTCTTGCTCAGGAACCAAAGCCCAGAGGGCTTGTCAGTATTAAAGAAAGTCTTGCTTAGTGTGTGTTCATTTTCCACAGTAAGGTCAGACAGTGGGAATATTTCACACCAAAAAACAAAATTGGTTTCTAAGATGCTCGCTCCGCATAGAGTGTTATTTCTTTCTTTTCTCCCTGGAAGGTCTGTTTCTTTAAGATAAAAATAAAGAACGAAATAATATATAAACATACAGCAATGAAAAACTCCTGCTTTCTTTTTCCAGGTTGACCTTTTCAGCTACTGAGTAACAAGTTGTCCCAGATTTACATTCCTACCGTTTCAACAGCTGAAAAAAAAAAATGTATTCAAAATGAAACGGTCGTTTTTATTGCTGTCACTTGTGTTTTCTATCTTTTTTACTATGCATGAATCATTAGCAAGTGTCATGATTTACAAAATGACTCAGATATTTCATGCTTACTTATTACTTGTAATATTTCTCAGAGTGATGTTCCAAGGGATGTTTGGAGCAAAGAGCATTTGTACTGTATATCTGCAAAAATGTACCTAGTTCCAATTTGCCATGTGACCAAATACGGAAACTGACACTTGAATCCTGATATACCTTGTTTTGTGAAGGGGAGATAGCAGTGAGATCTTTAAGGAAATTAATCAGAATTGAAAGACATTTCCAACAATAAATGAGGCATGCATGGAATAAACTACTGTGATGCTGTACTTTTTGCCCGTACAGATCAGAAATCATGAGGGATTACAGCCAGGGTTATTGTCAGGCTGTTCGTGTAAATGCTCCAGGAATTCTCTATGTGACCAGTATTTCTGTACATACTCAATAAGGTCATGTGTTCCGGGAGCATCATCCTCAAACTTTGTTGACATCTCTATGTTATCCTTGCTAAAGCGTGAGTTCAGCTTGCACTTTATGAAAGGAATTCGAGATGTAGCTCAGGTAGCTTTCATTGATCCCATTGATTTGCACAAGAGATGGTACAAGTGGAGTGTTTCAGCCAAAGCACCTTCTGATCAGGACAGTAATGAGTTTAAAGTAATAATAACCATGTCAAAGGAAAGGCCGCCTCACAAAGTAGGGGACATGCAAGTGCATTTTGGTGTTGGTGTGTCCAACCTGCCCTACAGAATTGAGAACTGCTCATGAACCATTGAAAAGCTTTCACAGAAACTCTTACCAATACATTTCTGACCAGAATGCTACAGTAACACACCGTTGTGAAAGTAAATTGTGCAATCCTAAATAAAAATAAAAAATGCCAAATGTACATGTGAAATACAAAATTCAGATGTTCAGATTTCATTATCATATACAAAAGACACAAAATGCTGCTTATGAAATGTCAAAATCATATTTTATATTTTGTTCAGTTGTATAGTTGTACTTGGGTTTTTTTAATTTAGAGACTTTAAAGCAAATTTGTAATGATATGGTTTATTTTCCTTGAAAAGGTTGGTCTTGAATAATTAACTTCTCCAGCTCATTCCCTATATAGAAAACAATATTTCCTTTCACTTTAAAAGGTGCCAGTACAGCCATCTAGTTGAGGGATGAGTTCTGCTCTTTCGTGGCTCTGCAAGACACTGAACAATAGGAGCAGCGGAATGCGTACAATATTGTGTTGATACTGTACACAAATTCAATCAGATGTTTTGTTGTGAAGGAAAATGTATCCCACCCACCCCAAAAGTTTTATTTTATCTTCTGAATGAAAACCTAGGAGCTTCATACACATTGAAATCTTGTATCAGTTTCACGTGAAACAGTGCACTACTGTACAGTATGAAACAAATTAATGCAAAAGTGTATTCATTCATTTCAGTATTCACATTAGACATTACTGTTAGACAGTACTGTTTTAAGGTAATCATTGAAGCTTTATTATGTTATTATTGTTTATTAATGTCCCAAAAATGAAGCCCTGTATTTATTAATTACAGTACAAAGAGCAAGCAAAACTACAGGACTAAAACTGCACACTTCTTACTAAAACATGAGTCCACACAATAGGACATTGTGGTAATCATTGTGAAACTATGTAAATAAAACAGAACAAAGTAATATATTTGAAAATACATTGAAAAAAATAGATTACGATCTTAACAGAAAACAAGCAAAAAATTATTTTATTCATTCACAGTGTGAAATATTATTCAATAGCAAGGTTAAGATGATAATTTTAATATTTAAGAAAGCATGACTAAACCAAGTGACTGCCCCGTGGAAATTATTTCATGATTAATATTAGCAATGTATTTGCTAAATGTAGAGTGTTTTAAAGAAAGTACTGATCTGACAAAAAGTACTTTTTTCACTCAAAGAACAAAGTCAGTATAACACATTAACCTAGAGACAAGTGGGAGACATAATAAGAGTAGAGTTTCAAAATTACCAGCCTTTTTAATAAAAAATAAGGTTGATTTCATTCAGGAACTAAAAAATGACTGTCCACATGAGTTCTCACTTCTCCAGATCACAGTGTGAAAATGAGGCTCATTGTTAAGGCACGAGTAGTCTTGATAGGTCACAGAACTACAGGAAAAAGATGAAAAAAAGTTTTTTTCTTCTGTTCATAAAAGCCATGTTTAATAATTTCAAATATCACTACCACTACAAATCCATCAAAGTCACTGCAAGAAACATCTTATGAATGTTTTGATTCAAAAGCTCTCCAGATGCACCAAACATTTGTTGAGCGCTATATACTTCGACCTTTATCGTAATAAACTTGATTCATCAAGACCTTTCAGAGGGAATCTATTCTAATAAACAACAGAAGCACTGAGAAAACGTATTACTCTGCAGTCTTGTAAACACCACGTTTAGTAGTAAATGCTATCTACACACAAATGGCAATGACATTTCAGGAAGTGACCCTTGAGTTTATAAGCACTGTGGACTGGGAGATAATTCGTCAGATTAACAACCATTACCACCAGTACTGCACTTGCAGGGTGTGTGTGTGTGTGGGGGGGGGGGTAGCAGACACTGCTGTTTGCAGTTTCAGAGCTAGTGCCATTTTTTTCAGGAACAAGCAGCTTGCCTGTGAATGACATCTGTGGTAATTTGTTAATGTGCAGCCTTGTCTCAGCTTCAAAAACACTCATCTAGTTCAATGGTGGTTTAGGTATACCAGGAATTCCCATCAACTTTGCAAGAATTAATATGGCTCTTGGCAGATGAACAGTTTTGGCATTGCAACAAACACTTTCTGAATCACAGACAACTCTCAGCTGTCTACTGTGTTGCCTTTATTACTGCCATGTTTTAGAATGGTTGCATTTAATTCAGCTTTCTTCCTCCAGAGGCCTACAGACCTCCTGTTGCAGTAATAGTTAATCCTTGCATTTTTACTGCAGCGTGTATGATCATCACAGGTTTGGAAAAAAAAACAGCGGATTCTAGGAGGCCAACAAAATAATTTGTTATCAAAACAAAGAAATCTCCCCAATTATCCATTCACCTCACATGCTCAAATTGAAAGGAAACTCTTCTCAGATTCTCAGTGATGCTACAATCTACATGTCAGTATTCACTAGTTTCCAGCCAGTCAAAGTTGAAATGTTTAATGTGGTGGAATTGTTAGCACTGTCTCTTCACAGCCAAAAAATGCTAAATCAGTGAAACATTCCGAGTGCTTTTTTATCGGCTTTTAAAATACCAACTATGAAGTGTCACCTCAGTTGGTGTATATCTTAATAACTATTGAACCCACTAATTAATCTTTGTGGCAGGCTGTACTTGTACATCATTATGCAAGTACAGGCGAGATTGAAGCTTTTACATGAGAGTTTTGTTTTGCCTCAATGTAAGTTGTGCGTTTGTTAAAAAAAGGCTGACAGCATATACACAATCTGTAATTATAAAAACAGAGATACAGTACAGTACAAGATATGGATGGGAATAGATCTGTTTTCTCTTTGGTAAATTGAAACCACTTATTCACTCTTTTAAAGGACATCTTCTGAGTCTAGCAGGTCACAATACAGTAAGTACAGCACTTACTGTATGTTTACCTTAATCACTGTAAGGCATAACAATACATTATAGAATAAATACACACATTCAGGAGATACAGACAATACCCCAGTAGTTTGAAGAGACAAAGTTACTGACCATATTCATACCTGGGCCAAAACTTTCATTTTAATCAGCCATTCAGTAAAAATTACTGCAGTTGAATTTCTTGAAGCCTAGAACAGGTGGCAGCCTGAATCGGCAATTTGCCAAGCGATGCTTTGTTAAACTGCTGGGGGGAACAATCAAAGCTGCTTGATGATGTTTTTTTATTCTTTTCTCATTCTGGACAAAGTGATTATTATCAGCTTTAGATGTGATAAAAAATTGAAAGTGTGATACATATTACAGATCGGAATTCTAAACCTCAAAAACTTTTACAGAGACTTTTACAGTTTTCAGAATTATCCATTGCAATTTAAGTGTATTTTGTTTTATTCAGGCAAAACATATTCTTTGTATCCCACTGTATATTTTTCTACTTATTTTGCTCATATTTTTAAAAGTATTTATCTGGACAATTTTTGCTAAATGTCAACTTGGTTTTGTCCGTTAGAAATAGACAAAAGCTATAATTAAATCCTAGTTGAGCACCTGGCAGCCAAATTGCTTTTCACCACATTCTTAGGAAATTGTAATAAATAACTATGGTTATGAAGTTTTCAGGGCACGACAATGCTTCTTATAAATTACTGAACACACAGCAAAGTGTCATGCCTGCACACAGTACTATGCTTACCAGCTGATCCATTATTTCCTTCTCAATAGGGGCTACAGTATCTAGATGACATATCAAACCTTCAGGCAAGCACACTGTCAAACATTCACTGCTGTTTATAGATTTCCTTCAAGACAAAATTACTGTTTATCTCTACTGGACAAATAGATTATGATCTGTTCAATGGCTTTAAAGTGTCTGTATTATTAACATTCAAACTAGATTTTCTGGCCACCCCAATACAGACCTATGGTTGGATTTATTTTTTAATCAACCAGTTTTAGAAAATCAAATAAAACATGTGTTGACAGATTTGAACCACTTATGACACAGAGGTCTGAAGAGACTTGCCCTACTTGTGATATCTATTGTACTGTACATAACAGTGATAATGATCAAGACCTTTAGGCTAGTAGAATCCACATTATCTGTGCTAACTGAAAGCTTTCTCTTAGCATTTAATACTAGTGCCATGGATTGTCAACTGCTATTAACACTAAGCGGATTGTACTGTAGCTGTCAGAATGCAAGATATGAACAAGCCAGCTGACTGAACTGCATGAAACATACAAAGCATTGGTACTGTATGTTAACAGTCCTAATGGGAAACACTGAAGCCATGTTAAGAAACTGATGGATTCCCCAGGCTGCAACCTCAGAAAAGCCTAATTACTGACCTTGGAAAAAGATGTCTTCTAACCCAGTGTTGCAAACTCCTTGCCCTGGATGTTCATTCCACTTCAGACCTCATAGATCAAAGAGGAAGTTCGATCAATAGTGACCCATGAAAAAGCAGTTAGCTAAAGTCTTTAGGTTAAAATGCTACTTGCACCCAAATAAACAAAACAGGCTGAACAGACTTCTCTCACTTGTAACCAGCTTCCAGCTTAATGCAGAACACTCAATTTCCAAAATGGAGATTTGACTTGCTGCTCAGGAAAAGAAGCTTCACAGTGAGAGTGATGATTTTTTTTTTCAATACCTAACATGTGGAGACATCTTATTCTACTGTATTACATTCTACTGAAACACAATCCACCCACAGTTTGTATGAGACTCACCTACCTAATTTTTTTTTTGCACCCAGTGAATTTTTACCATGGGGAAATGAGGTCTCTTGACATACTAAACAATAAGATTTCAGTAAAATAGTACACATTCTTGTCTCAAGGTGATGTACTGTAGTAAGAAGGCACCAGATGGTGACAGTTCAGAATCCTGGCACCTGAGAGCCTCTACCATTATAAGCTCTTCAAAATCATTCTGACTTTGAAAGCAGCTTTTTACATTGAATTTCATAGTGTGTATATTTTGTGCCCACAGAATGCTACATAATAAGATCACTGGAACTGTCGTTCTACTGTGCGTGGGTAGCCTGCGTTCTTCTACTATACAAGTTTATGGTATTGCCAAGTTTAAATGAGCTGGCAGGAATCACACCAGACAAGGCATTAAAATAAGTCTGAAAATTCAGGCAGAGAATGACAGGCATTTGGAAAACCTTTCGTAAAGTATCGCGTATATCATAAAACAACGTCATGCGGGACCCTTTTTATTTGGAATTGTTATCCCTAACATGACGATGTATTTTTTTAATCCCCTACTGTATGACGTCTGTCGTATTGCAGTAAACGTCAGCCAGACCTTTGCGTCGAATCCTCTTCTGAACCTGTTTCTTAACTTAATGTACACATACTGTAATTATTACAATCGAAAAACAAACGTTCAGAAAGACAGAAAACACAGCGCAACGAATAACACTATTATTATATGGCTTTACAACAAAAGTACAGTATATGAGAAATCTAAACAGAAATTACCTACTGTAGGCTGTACAAGTAGCCCTGTAGTACAATCTACTGTATTACTGGGCTTTTTAATCATAGCAGATATTTTAAAAAATAATTGGTGCATTATTTTCGGTTCAGTTCCTAACTTCCAAGAATTTCACAATTAAACATTTTAGATATTTATTCATTTAATAAAACATAAGCGATATAAACAAGAGAACGACTATGAAATATTGGATTCAGTCCCTCAATCTGCATATACTGTATATTCAAAGAGCAATACTCGCTCCAAGTTCCGCGTTGGCTACCGAACTCGTATCAAGTGAACAAAACAGACTTTTTATTAACCAAAGTCCCTACACCGACAATAATACCTCTTTAACATATTACGTCCATGTGACTATGTGAGAATTTGCTCTTCTCTTCTAAACGCAGTCTTGTGCCAAAACGACCAGTCCTCTTCAGCAGCCGCAATACTAGTGTGGCCAAAAATTGACACGCTTTCATTAGCGCTCACCAATTGTTACAGACTTTCCAAGGCGGTTACCTCTTCAGTATTACACAGATTCTGTCACGGTGCCTTTCGGAAAGGTAAACGGTTTTTTTTCCCCCCTCTTTTTCACTTGGGAGAGGTGCTTTGCTCCCATCCAGAAAGCATCCCGCTGCTACTGTATCTTTTTCCCTCTCGCCACGCAACACCTTGGCAGCTCACCGAAAACTGTCACTGGAGTCTGGGTGGATACGAGGTCTGCTCCACGCCCACCGCTGTACCATTGGCTAGCGGCGGTAGTTAATTTATTTCACTCTGTAGTACTCGCACATTGGGTAGTAAGACAGGTTAGAATTAGGAGGCGCAAGGTGCTGTCTCAGCGAGCGAACTATGCGGGAGGGATACTGCTGTTGATTCAGCTATTTTGTTAACCTAAGGAAGCCAGAGAGCGAGCGAGTGAGAGAGACTATTCAGTGTCTTAAAAACAACAACAGGGGAACCTGTTACTGTCACATCGCCAGTGATGATTACCCGTTGAATAAAGATCTTCGCGTTTTACTTGGTGAAGACGGGAAGAACAGCAGCAATGGGAACATTTTCAAAAGGACGTTACTTCTCTCTGGCCATCCTCTTTTCCCTTGGCGTCGGCATCACAGGTACAGCCACTAAAGGTAGGGAAGCCAGCGAGAACTCTTGCGTTTTATTGTTGTTGTTGTCATCTCTTGCACTTGTGCTGTTTGTGAAACGCAAATGGTCCAGTTTGTATACTGACACTTTGCAGTGCAAAGGGGAGGGTGTTGGTGCTCCTCTTATTATTATTATTATTATTATTATTATTATTATTATTATTATTATTATTAAACTGTTTCTCAAGAAGTTGTTTTCGGGTGCTGCATAGCATGCAATGCAGTGCGTGCGTGTTTGTTAAAGGTCGCAGTGTTCCCACTTCGTTGCTGTGCCGGGTAATATCTGTTCTAATAGGTCTGAAATATGTATGAAGACTTGTAAGGGTAGGTTTGGTCGTACACGATACACGTCTGCAGATTTCAGTTATTGCTGTATATATAACATGCTGGTACAATTAATTTTAAGTGCCTGTACATACTCTTGATATTCATGCACACTTCCTCACGCTGTTTGTTTCAGCAGAAGTTATGTGACGGTTTTTTTTTTCTTTTGGAATTGGAAGGTAGAGAATTTTTCAGGTTCTCAATTCACTAACTGCACTTCAACCCCGGCTCGTTAAATAAAAGGCAGCCGACAGCAGCGCCAGCTGTGCGCGTTCTTTGTGATGGGGATATACACGCCAATATATTCAGATGTCATTTTAGAAGCTTGCGTTTGCCTAACATCTGAATGTCCTAAAGCTCGATCTTGTCATTTCCATTGACATCATGCACTCTTTACGTTCTCTAGCTTTGATTGCTTAACATTCCTGAACCCACAACTCCACAGTATGCAAATCAGCCTAAGTATGATCACTTATACTTTGTGCTGTGGAAGCAGCATGTGCGAGAGAATTTCGTGTAATATGGATTAAGAAAAATTGTCCGTGGGGATGCGCAAGATCACAAGAAAAAGCATGCTATTGACCAGCAGTGATTATTACACTGCACTGGTCTACAAAGAAGAAAGCTTAATTTATTTCTCGATAAAAGCCATTTAACTATGAATTCTACTAATTAACTGTGAATTGTACTAAAAGATAATGATTTTAGTGTCCTTATGTGTTTCGCCGAAACCTGTTTAAAGAAACTAGAATATTAATAAAGTTGAATATAGCCGTAACAATCTTCTTTTAATCACACGTGAATTCAATTATTTTTGTACGTTAATTACAAATATGGCACGGAAAGTGGAAGGTGCTTGCAAGCGTTTAGCTTCTGTTATTGTTGACTGCACTTAGTAGCGTTTTAGCTATTCATAATTCTGCGAGGGGTTACTCTTGTAGTTCACGCGTTTAGTTTAATCTTGCTTCATCAATCACTCAAACCGCAAAGGGCTTTACAGAAATTGCTCCAAACGACGAGGCGTTAAGTTGCTCAAACGGAGACTGGAGGAGGGACCAGGAGTCGTCATTATTCTTTATATTTGGACTTTTTTCACTCTGACTCGCTTTTCACCCGGTTAACCTTCCATTTACATTTCTGAGGCCGAAACACTAAATAGCTTTTTATGTGGCAAATATACGACAGGGCTCATCGCTTATTTAAGACGCTAGTTTCTCGGTGGAATATTAATTCATTTTAAGTTTTTTTTTTAACGGTCTGAGCTAACTTAAACATTTGGAAAATGTGCGGGGGATTTAGTTAGGTACAGTATTTGTTGTGGGTAAAAAAAGAGAACCGCCCTACGTACAGTAATTCTCAGACATTTTTTTTTAATTTAGTGTGTATGGAAATGTATTAATCTGTGTGCGAATAAATGGATAAGGGAGAGTGTGGAGTGTGATTATGCTTTCAGATGCTGAAACGACCACAGCAGGTGTGCATGTGCTTATTTTGTAAATCTTATCCATTAACTACATGGAAGACAACCTGAATTGTAATTGATCAAATATAGATCCGGCAGGGTTAATTAACTTTTTAAACTGAAATAAATAGTTGTCGTTAGGGCTCGCATTTCATGAGAACGTCCTGTTTTTAACCTGACGCTACATAAACCTTCGCTAGATATGGCATACGGCTGTGAATTTCAAGGCACCAAGGGACCCCCAACGTCTCTGTACATGAAGCTTCAAGATGGCCAGCAGCCATATCACCCTGCAACTCACAACTGGCAACCCACTGAAGCTAAGCAGGTGTGAGCCTGGTCAGTACCTGGATGGGAGACCTCCTGGGAAAGACTAAGGTTGCTGCTGGAAGAGGTGTTAGTGGGGCCAGCAGGGGGCGCTCACCCTGTGGTCCATGTGGGTCCTAATGCCCCAGTATAGTGATGGGGACACTATACTGTAAACAGGCGCCGTCCTTCGGATGAGACGTAAAACCGAGGTCCTGACTCTCTGTGGTCATTAAAAATCCCAGGGCGCTTCTCGAAAAGAGTAGGGGTGTACCCCGGTGTCCTGGCCAAATTTCCAATTGGCCCTTACTAATCATGGCCTCCTAATAATCCCCCTCTATGAATTGGCTACATTACTCTGCTCTCCTCCCCACTGATAGCTGATGTGTGGTGAGCGTTCTGGCGCACTATGGCTGCCGTCGCATCATCCAGGTGGATGCTGCACATTGGTGGTGGTGGAGGGGAGTCCCCATTACCTGTAAAGCGCTTTGAGTGGAGTGTCCAGAAAAGCGCTATATAAGTGTAAGCAATTATTATTATTATTATTATTCTAGACTTCAGCATATCACAGGGAAGGGCGGTGACGTCACCGCGCTGGTAAGCCGGCTCGAGCCTCCCCCGCCCCCGCTTAATTCGCCGTCCTCAGCGAAGGGCTGTTCCATCCCACTCCTGACACCAATGTAGCGCTCTCGGGTTCACGTGGGTATGCGCCTTCGCCGCTGCCGCCTTAGGTCGGCCCCCCACCGCTGGGGACTCGGACCCGGGCCTCCCAAATCTCCCCTCAGCCCGGCGGCTGCGGTCCCTGCTATTCACGGGGAAGGGCGGTGACGTCACCGCGCTAGTAAGCCGGTTCGAACAACCTGCCGTATGCGTTACAATATTTTAAAGCATCGTTTCGGTCCTTTTTTCGTGGCATCGACTTTTGTCGATAGCACTGTGTCCTTATGATCCATTGGGTAGCCTGAATCCCATAACGTCCTTCTCTCACCCCTTTCAACTAAAGTACAGTACATAGATCCTAAAGCTTGAAGACACTTAATGTAGGAAGGGGTTTCGTTAGCCACTGTCAACAGATAGAAAAAGTAATTTCATTTTTTTAGACATATGGATATTTCCTATGCTTTGGCTTTTCGTTCTGGCAACTGTATCTTTTTGCATAGAAACATTTGCGATTCATTTGTCTCTTTCAGCCGGAGGAATTCATTCCTGCACATCTACTATGCAGATTGATTTTCCTCTTTACTTTAATATTCATAATATTCATATTTAATGAGAAATAGTTTCCGAAAAAAAGTAGCTGGAAGCAACGCGTAAAGTCTTACGCATAATTTTGACACCATTTTCATTGTTTGGATCCATTTAAAAGAAAAAATGAAATGGTTTTATAGGGAGAAGACATACATTATCCATTGTTTTTTTTCTTTTCTTTTTGCAGTTACTGCTGTTGTTAAATGAAGATTTTTCTGGATCTATCAGTCAGAACGTGATGTTCTAAATTGCTCTGCGTTCTATTTCGCGCACGCGCGTTCTCACTTTTAGTTCAACGGGAAAATGCATGTTTAAAATAACTGAGGACAAATACATTTACTGACACATAAATGTGTAGCTACGCGGTTTATATTGTCATAGGTAATCCATCTGTCTTCTAGGCTTATACGTGGGGAGGCGAGTATGTCATAATGAAGTATTACCCCAAGGTGTAAATGAGCAGATGAAATTATGTTCCGGTAAACCGAAGAGCAGGGAGTTATTACAGATTTGGAGTTTGCTTGTTGCCCTCGGGCTAATGTATTCTTTTGACAGGAACCTTGAAAGCCATCAGTCATATTCCGAAAGAGTAAACGAGAGTCCACCAATTTCACCAATGTTTTATTCATTTGAAGTCTGTGAGCCTCAGGCAATGGGTGATTTTTTTCCCCACGTTTTCTCTTATTTAGAATTTGCATTTAACAAATGCATGCGAAACGATCATACAAAGTGTTAGAGAACGTTTGCCAGTCTCTACTTTAAATGCAAGCTGAAGCCCAGATAACTGATGTCAGAGAATTCTCAGTTGTGAGCTCTACATAGATTTTAGATTCTGTGATACAGTATGGCAGCTTTACTGTAAATTGAAGGTCATTAAAGCACAACTGTGAAAATGACTGGGTTGAAGGTTGTCAGGTGCAGTGATCGTATTTGTCAGTACAAATGTCTGACAAGTTACTGTTACTGAGTGTCGGCTGTATGTACTGTAATTTCTCTTCGGCGCCTGAGACCAGGACAGTTCAGATTTTGAACTTTTGAATGTATGAACATTTTCCATAGTTGAATTTAAATGGACTATGAATTTTATTGCAAGTTGTTATACCACAGAAAGGCTTTAAAGATGCGGATAACTGTATGGGTTCTCTTATGAACCTGAGTGGCTTTCGTGTCCAAAAACGTACCTAAATGGAGGATAAAGGCATAAAGGAAAAGTTTAATGCCATATTACCAATATGTTAAAGAGTATTAAATGAGTTGCTTTCTTCGTTTGTCTTGGACATCAAGGTAAGTGATGTTCTTCTCCACTAAAAGTTATAGTTGCCATTCTTTTAGGATTCAAGTTTAATCATGTTTCTCTGCAGGATCACCTGAGATCTGAAATACAGAAGGAACACTCTTTTTATCTGTGTGCTCCTTGTAAAATTAAATGTTTAGCCATAGTGCAGGCGCAGGATGCTCTACAGGGAGCCAGCCATGCCACTGCCCAGATACACATTATGTAACTGTGGATTTTGAAGCTGATGTTTAGTCTCCAGTGAAATAATAAATTCAGATTTAGCCAAACAAGACATTAACAGATGAATCACCTTAGCGCATAATATACTTTTTTTTTTGCATCGTGCCATTTGAATCATTGGATTGAATCATCAATTTACCACTTCCATATTCTTTATGACTCAAAGTTTTGCACATTGAGTCCACTATCCATATTTATTTACATATTTAATCCCTGGGTATGTAATGCCTGAGTCTGTTTATGCAGTTGAGGCCAAGGTTTCTAGAACAGGTAACCCCTGAGTGAACCAGGCTCTTTGTTCTTATTCTACTGCCTGATCATCGCTTCAGCTGGGAGTTTAGCTTGGCAGCACCTGCTTTTCCACTTTGCTGTAACAGAGACTCAGTGAGAAACCCCCCACCCCCCGATATTGCTCCTTAGTTACAAGATGGGAGCCCTATCAGATCAATAGAAATACAGTATGCAAGGCTGAACAAAAAGAGGCATCTTTTTTCATTACACTGCGTGTACTGTACATTTACTCCTGTGTCTGGGCCCAAGTGGAATTTGAAAAGGATTTTCACTGCAATCTTTTTGTACCAAGGGTGCACTTCGAAGATATCTTACTAGGCATACAGTTTCAATGCAGGAGTCTCAGACATTCTTTAATGCTGTGTGAAAGTTTTGCATTAAAGCTTAACATCGAACATCATAGCTATAGGCCCCTTTATGGGACAGGAGAAATCTGGGCAACCCGCTATGATCAGTAAGGATGTCTCAACTTTTTTTTTTCTACTACCTTAAAAAGCTCTGGTAGATCTTACCCTTGGTTTCAATATTGGGAAATCCAGAAAACATGGTAAATGTGGGAGGCTGGCGGAACATGAATGAGATTATAGTACAATGGAATACAATCAAACACTCTCTGATCATTCGGTTTTCTTGATGAATCACCGTGGGCCAGTTAACAAAATTAAATATTAAAATGCTTAAAAAGCCTGAGGTAAGAGCCAGACATGGTTTAACAAAAGCTTGCGTGCAAACGCTTTTAATCTAGAGTTTGAAATTTTAAAGCATGCTGGTATTCCTGATAGTCATATTAACTGATTATCATGTCAGGTTTGTAAGCCTTTAATTTCCCTTATGTCATGAGGGTACTTTGTGTGCCTAATCGAATACAGTATGTGATTCTCTGGTCACTTTCAGTCTGTAGTAGTAAAAGTGGTACTTTTCCCAGCTACTTTTGCAGCTCTTTAAGCATGGAGTTTTGTAATACTCTACAATTTTCAGTATATTTCACTTTCAAATCCTGTCAGATGCTCAGAAGGAGAAGGATAGCAGGAATACGTAAGTTGTAGGACCTTATCAGGATGGCTTTTTACTAGTCTGGCATCGTGTGTATATTTGACTCAGGGAAAAACTGGTATTAAAACCAACTCTAATTTAGTCTAACCCATAGAGAGCTACAATACTGATTAATTTCAAAATCAACATATTCTTTTCCCTGCCCTTGATAGTTCCGTTACAGAGTTGGTTCATGTAAAATCTTTGCATTTCTCAAAGCAATCTACCGTTCAATTTACATGCTTTTTCTTGTTTCATAAATTCTGGACATTCTGCGTTCCTGTTTCCGGGCAACAGTATTTGCAGGCCTGTGCTCCAGATTACAGCAATGACGAATGTTCTTGGTCTCAAGTTATTTCCTAGCTTCACCTGGCAGAAAAACAGTATAATTTGAGGTCATTTGTCAACATCGTGGCGATGTTTGTCAATATTGGTAAGAATCTGTCAACTGCGTTTTCTGACAAATGGGTTTTGGAGTAATCAAAAAGGAATAAATACTTTGAGATGGTGGAGCTTTAAAAAAAGAAGAAAATAAATTGCAGTAGTTTTAGAATGAGATTAAACAATGGCAGTATAAAGAGAAAGAGAGGTAGGTGCCGGATAGAAAATGTGCACAAAATGACTTCACTTTTGTGAAAAAGCATCTGTTAAGTGAAGCATGGAACGTATAGAAATAGGCAACCTGCTGGGAACAGGTAGGTTTAGAAAATTATTTCTCACATGAGCTGGACATATGTTACGGGAATCTCTTGGGCAGATAGTAATCTATAACTTTAAATCTTACTTAGAAGATATTTTTCAGGATTTTCTCAGGATTAACTTTTGGAGATCTTTCAATAATAAAGAAATGATAAAATGATTCCTATAATACTGTTTCAAAACTGTATGTTCCATTCCCTGTAGTGTTACTACACTGTGTTTAAGGAATGAAGTTGATTTCTGCAAACTCAGTGGGTGTTTGTGAGGTTAGAAGGAACTGAAAGTATCCAGCATCTCCAGCGATTTTGGTATTACCTTTAAAATGTTCTGTTTCCATCACCTAAACATAAGGCACAGTGGAGAAATTAATGGAGTAAAAAAGCACAGCTACACAAGCTGTTAAAATAATAAACCTTTTCTTGTAGATTATTTTATTTTAAATCTCTGCTTATCTCCAGCCAGATATTAGAAACCCAAACTGTTGATGGGTCATCCCAATAAATTTTATCTGGACTATTTTTATGTAGTTTCATAGTGATAGAAAGTTAATTAAAGATACAATAAGAATGAACACAAAAGAACATTAAGCACAGCTTAGCAGAAAAGGAAATTAGAATTTTATCTTGTTTGAAATTGGTTTGAAATTTGCTTAGCTGTATAATGCTTGGCAGTGAAAACAGAAATCCCCTAAAATTCACTGTCACTTCATTTCAAGAATAGTATTATGGAATCCACTGTTTTTAAATTGACATGAGGCATGGGTATGAATGGGGTATAGAAAATATAGGCATAAGGACAAATTAAGTATTTGAGTCACTCGTTTGCTGTGTATTTAAATGTACTGTACATGAATGTGTCTGTAAAGTTGTCTAAGGTTCATATCAGGTTGTCATGATGAGTGAGGTTGGAAGAACAAAATGAGATTCGAAAGGGATGCAAAGTGGAATAAAATAATGGCTGGACGTAAATTTACTTTGCCACGCAAAGATTTAAGATGTTTATTTGGATTCTTATCATAGTTATTCCCTCAGGTGTCCTGAAATCTGAATTAAAAAAAATGAATCTGTCATTTTAGGAACCTTTATTCGACTCTACCCCCACTCACAGATTATGATCTGCTTGGTTAACTTTAAAAGTTGGCAAGTGTATTATATGATGATAGATGTGTGTCAGTGAATGATTAGAAGAAAAAATCCACACATTTGGCAGTCCTACAGTTTGACAGATTTTATTACTAATCTGATCAGTGTCATATGTTTTTTTAATGGGAGGATAAAATGCTCGCGCATAAGCTTTATTAAAATCACTGCCCATAGAAGACCTAGGGATAGACTATTTGGCATAGCAGCAGCGTTTGCATTAATCAACAACTGGATGAGCTTACACCAGAATAACAATGGATTTCAAAATGAAGTGTAATACTGTTCAGAAAAACCTGACCTTTGGTGTTAAATACACACTATGCTTATTTCAAAATGTTAAAAAATGTTTGAATCTTTTTATTCAAAAAGTCTTTGTTGCTTTGTTTTAAATCTTTCATTTTTCTTCCCTTTTGTGTAAACCGGAAAACGTAATGTAAAACATTTTAATTCATACAACATTGTGTCAAAAGTGGAATCTAAATTGTAGGGATCGTGACCCAGTCAGATGTTATTTATTGTGTCCAGACAGGATAATAAAGAATTGTTTCCTTTTATTTTCCAAAGGCGCTTAGAATTTTAAGCACGGGTCCTGGTATATCATGAGCAATTTATGTGCTGATATCACCATTCCTTAGGGCGATCCATCAAAATTTTGTACAGTAGCAGCATATTCTTTATCGTCAATTGATTAGAGATCAATAAATTCATGCAGAAAATGATAGTTTTGTACCTTACTATTGCTTTTTGCATGCAACACCTACCTGATTTGAACTTCTGCTGTAGTGGGTGTAGCATTCGATCTACACCACCTTCTCATTATCCTGAGGGCTTCTTTGTTTTTGCTGCTGGCCTGTAGCAAACTGTTTTCACTGGTAACCAGGGCTGCAGTCCGGTACAACCATCTTCTATTGTTCAGTGTGATATCTGTGCAGCATGCATCCAAGCCCAGCATTATAGCAACTTGAACAGTTTGGAGCACTACAAAAAAAGTTTTTCTTTCCAGTGAGCTTCCCAATCACCACTGCGATCTTAGCATGATGGAAACACTTGTGCTGTGGTTCGTCAAAACATCTTGTGTTATGAGCACAGAATATATAGAAACATATGTTTCTGTAAGGTTGGCAGGCTGAATTAATCACAAATAAAACTCAGCCTGGTCCTAATATCGCCACTGAGGTCAAGGCAACTGTTGAGGTTGTGAGGTGATTTTCAATCGATGGAGAGCGTAGGGGGCCATGTTATTTTCTTCTCTATTAAGAGAATGAATCATGAGCTTTTTAGGCTTCTGCTGTTTGGCGTAATGACATTCAGGATCCCTGCTTTACATTTAAATGAGCCAAAATGACTACACATTACAAAATAGTAATAATAAAGCATAATGCCTTTCTGAAAATACTAACTTTCATCAGCATTACAGGTGCATGTATTTACATTCCTCAAGTCTTGATCAGACGAGCTCAGGCATCTGGCATAAACCATACAGTATCATCATTGCTATGTGTTTTACATAATTGTTACTAAACAGCATCAGGATTGAACAACAGAATGATGAATATGATTTGGAATAAGTCAATAAATGCTTTATCAAGTCTGTTTTTGGAAACTGCAACAGCATTAAAACAAAGCAGCTGTATTTTGAATTTGGTCTTGATAACAGCTTTCTGCAGAACTTCATAAGTTTTCTTATGGGGAGGAAGCAATACCTATCACCAAGGCTTGTGTGTGAAGTAGTTTCTACGCGTTTGTGATTTCGCTATATTAGGTGCACTAGTTAACTGGAGTGCTGATTTTACCTCTACAGCACGTTTTAATTTTGTGAACGTGCCTCTATGCATGTTCACAAAATTGAAACTATCCCTAATTGGTGGATTGTGTTTCTGTGGATAAAAGAGGGGGTGATTTTACTCTTGTATTCATCACTAGGAGACAGTCATGCTCTATGAAAGAGCTGGCATAGTAATGCATTTGTCGTCTTGTTCTAAGAGACTCACTGATCTAGGACATTAAGAGTAATGTCACAATGAAGACCTTAATAATTGTGGTCCATAAAGTACAGTGCCATGGGTTTATAATGTGTCAAATACCGAGCTGTTCCTTTTATGCCCACTCATTCATTGTAGTTTCCGTTTATGCTTTTCCAGCGCCCCTAACTGGAGAATGGAAGCTATAACATGATTAACTCCAGCGAAGAAGTACCTTTATATTTGTAAATCCTTCTGAAAGCTTTCCTTCAAAGTGCTGAACAATTAAAAAGGATCCCTCAAGTACCAAGAAGGTTATGTGATTCACAAAACAGTGCCAATGTCACTGCTGTGATTTTAAGCATTAATCCCCATCCAAAAGCATTGCTTTGCTTTCTCCTTTGCTTGCAGAACAGTGCTTGGTAACTGTTCCCTAATTGAAATGTAAGGTGTGGGGATTTTAATTAAACTGCAGCAGTGATTCTGATTATTTTTTATCAATAAAAAATTAGCATAGTTAACAACATTTATTTTAAATTTTATTATTAGGGGCTTAAGTAATGAAAGTGGCCAATTAATTTAAGTTTTCATTAACTTCTTCCATTGAAAGACCCTCAGTACATGTTAAATTCACAATTTTTCAGTCGGGAGCACTAAATCATTCACAGTGTATTGTACATTGTGTCTTCCAGACAGCTCAATCTGGATGCTCTAAAGGCACTCCTTACTTCTCCTTACCCTGCTTTTATGAAATCACAGTTATATGAAAATATATGCATATCCTAACTTTAAGACCATTATTGAAAATTGACATTAAGTAAGAGATAACATTATAAAGCAAATGACAATATAACATTGGTGCCCAGTTCCTGTCCTATGTCTGTATTAAAGCTGAGCTCTTAATTTTGCAGTTGAACTAATTATTGGTCTAAGAATAGCTGCTTAATGCCTTTCTCTTAAGGTGCTACTGATTTGAAGAATCCAAAGGTTTGCATGCCCACTTAAAATTATAGTTTACCAAAATTGTCTCCCTGAAAATCACATAATCACTTAGAAAGTAGTTTTTGCTGCATGTTCAGGTAAATACAGCGTATGTACACATTTCTCATCACCTGTTTTTTTTGTTCTTGGAATCTTGCAGTATAACTCAAATAGCAAAATCCCATGTCAAGAAGGAAAAGAACTAGCAATTGTAAACCTGAGCAGAATGGATGAATTGCTGACTTCTGCATTGTGAGCTTCCAAGAAAAAGGCTGCAGTGCTTGGAGTCAATGTAGCTGGTAGCCGTAGAGAAAGATGGATCACTGGTCCATTTGAGAGTGCAGGTGTGGATTGATAATTGAAATAGGGAAGTGTTTGGTTTGCAAGAGACTTGTCCTGTTAGCACTGCATAGATCATATGAGAGAATAGTCTATTGATAAAATCTGCAAAGGAACAAGTAATAGGTTTATTCCATGCTGAAAAAAAAGAAGAAAGAAAACCCAACATTTCGGCCGTGGGGTCTTCTTCAGGTGTGATTGATAAAATCTGTCTGTTTAATTTTGAGAAACTGTAGTTGAAGTTGTTAGTTTTTTTTTGGCCAACGTCCTTTGCCTGAACATGTCTGGCTCCCTAAGGAAATCTCAAAGTTGAAGATGAATACGAAGAGCTACTGTCTCAAACAGGTTGAGATTTAGCAGAACAGTGGAAGCCTGCTTGGTTGTAAAGCTGTCTTCTCTCTCCCCCCTCACTTCCACAATGATTGAATCAGAAAGAGAAAGGTTCCAAGCATATGCTGATTGGTTAGGCAGTTTGAACCCAGGACCTTCATTTCTTTAAAAAAAAAAAAAGAATCTTTATTTCTCCCTTATGTTTAGAACACGTCGCCTGGAGCAGAAGAAATTGTCTGAGCTGCCAGGGAGCTGGCCTGCTAAGATCGTCGTCAGTGTGTGAGAAAGAGAGAGAGAGACAGCCTGGTAGCTGGGGACTATCAAGCTGAGTCTAAGCGCACACATCAGCTCTGTAAAACCCCAG
The DNA here is from genome assembly GCF_059453375.1 of Lepisosteus platostomus. Taxonomy (NCBI): domain Eukaryota; kingdom Metazoa; phylum Chordata; class Actinopteri; order Semionotiformes; family Lepisosteidae; genus Lepisosteus; species Lepisosteus platostomus. The sequence continues at coordinate 7,851,342 of NC_142613.1, forward strand.
GGCCTGTGGAGCCCTGAGTCACAAACTTGAAACAAGTGTGTTAGGAGCAGCATGAAATTGGTACTTGCAAGCTGTTTCATATGTTTTTTTTCTTACATTTTTTTCAGAAGTATCAACAAAGCTATAAAGCGAGTCATCAGAGTGGTGTACATTTCCTCCTTTTTTTATTCCCCTTAAATAAAAAAGAAACATAACATCAAATCCTCAACAAATGATTTATCAGTATTTTGATTTTACCAGGTAAGTTTGAGATAGATCAATTGGGACTGAGTTTCCACGTGTTTTTTTCCTCTGTACAAAGGTTATCCCAATTTTGCAATCAAGTCAAACTTATCCTTTGAGTGAAAAGCGTTGGGGCCCTGGGCTCAATTCCTGGGGTTCTGTCTGCATGGAGTTTGTATGTTCTCCTTGTGTTTGCATGGGTTTGTTGTGGGTGCTCTTGATCCCTCTCATAGTCCAAATACATACTGGTAGGTTAATTGGCCTCTGAGAAAGTTGGCCCTGGTGTGAGTGTTTGTGTGTGTTTTTGTCTGTGGGTGCCTTCCAATCGACTGCTGTCCTGTCCAAGATTTACTGCCTTGCCCTCATTGTTGCTAGGTTAGGCTCCAGCTCCCCTGCAACCCTGTACTGGATATTGTGGGTTTACAAAATGAATGGATGGATGAAAAATGGTTGGGAGTTGGTATAGGCCCAACCAGTAGAAGACACAAACGTTTAAGTGATGTCTGCCCCCAATCGTTATCTGCCCCTTTGCCTCTCTGCCTCCCAGCAAACACAATCCAAATAAACATTCATGAATTATGTTAAATAAAATAGTTGATTTAACAGCATAGTGTTGGGATCATAGCTAGCTAAGACCTAAAATATGTTCCACAAAAGGAAAAACTTACAAACAGTTCCTCCATTGTTCCTTTAAGTTGATAAGCAACTGAAGCATTTCTTAGTCCCATGTTGCCATGAATTGGAAAGCTTGACTGTTGAGGGTCTTTTTGTTTTGTTGGCTTTCCTGCGGGAATGCACTGTTGTAATGAAGAGCCAAATGAAAATACCAGATCTCTTCACAGAAGATGTTCCCGGCATGTTCAATCTGCCTACTGCAATACAGCTCTTTTTGAACAGCAGTATGTTGCAGCTGCACATGTGCTTCTGTGCTCCCTATTCACATAACTTAAATAATGCATGCTAGTCATATTTTAGAAAATAGGATAGCAAATAAAGGCAATGGAATTCACTTTTTTCAGGCATAAATCAGAATAGCTGAAGCCTTTTAAACTGCAATTCAGACGCCCAATTAGTGAAAAAAGCTTTCTTTTCTCACTAAATTAAATGTTTCATGAAAGTGATCAAAGAGAAAAATATTTTAGTTTTTGGCTACACTGCAGATGCAGTCCTGACACTAACGAAGTGATCTAATGTTACATGAATGTTATATTATTAGACTCCCAATAGGTATTTCAGATAATGAAACTTAAATATATATATATAATATATGCTCCTTTTTTCCTGTAAAATATTGCAGTTTTCTGTTTTTCATAATTAAAAAATGCTACCATCAATAATTTAACAAAAAGAAGCATATTTTGACAATATCAAAGAGGCTAACTTATAAATCAGCACCTTGAAGGCAAATAACTGGGTATTATTCAATGCTGTCCATCTTCTATTGTGTATAATAAGAGGCAAAAAATTACATTGTATGCAAATTAGGCATGATTTAGTTTGATTTTCTAAATCTACAAATCTACATACTGTATATAACCTACGGTTATATATTGTATAACCATGGGATACAATGTATGTTTATAAGGAATGAATCTATGAAACAATTAAAATATCTTTGAGACAATGTATATTTGCAAGCTGTCATTGTCAAATCTAACAGCCTCCAGCTCTGAGAATACAGTACCATGTTTCTTCCTCTCTGTAGTTGCTGCATTCCAGTTGTGTAATCTGGGTCTCCTGGACAGCAAGAATGCAGAAAACGATTACCAATGTGCTAACTAGCTCATCTTGTTATTTCTTTTTGTTTGCTGTTTTTATTTTGAATTTAATTCTTTACTGGTACAGTTTATTCAATGGCCATTAAAGGTGATCACTATCTTTAAAAAACCTAATAGACTGTGGAAATCAATAGTAAAAACATGAATCATGCCATAAAGCAATGGACATGGGGGAAGTCTCTTCTCCATTAATCTTCCCTTAAAGCCAAAGACGTTTCTTTGCTTCAGGGACTAATTAATCCTATGACATTAAGACTCCTGGACTGCTGCCACTTGTAACCTTATATAGAGACATCCGTGCCCTATGGACATGCCCAGATGAATTTCTCATGGATTTTTTCCAAATTCTGTGGAAAATATCCATGATTAATACGCTTACCTTTGCAGAAGAAAAGAGACATACTGGATTCTACACATTTTCTGGTTGTTAAGGTTCAAACTTTAAATTGCAAGATACTGTGAAGGAGCAGTACATTTTTGAAGGGGGTGCTTTATGTGGAATCAGAAGTGGAAAAGCAACAGCAAAGCAGAACACAGGGAAAGAATATATACAGTATAACAGCTCAACCAAAAAAGTGACACTAAAACAGACAAAAAAAAAAAGTTTCGTTTTGGAGCCTTAATGAACTAATACAGTAGTTGATATCAAGTGTTGACAGGACACAAGCATACCCGTCTTCAAAAATGTTTTCTGGAAATTGTTGTACATGGGACTTCACCATGAATTTGGTTGAAATCTGCTTTACAGCATGTTTCATTGACAATGTACTTCCATGTTCTATTTAAATTTGGCATGTCAGTATTAGGTGACTCAACCAGATTACAGTAGAGCAATAGATATTTCCAAATTTAAATCACACAGCTATGAACCTTGACACGGTCCATGTACTATATTGACATATATTGCCTTATTCCAATATAGTTTTGTAATTGTTGTAATAATATTTTAATTGTTGATGTGTCCTGATGGCAGATACACAACATTAATTATCATTTGAATCCACTGAATTCTTTTTTTTAGATATTTTATTCTGTGATTTTTGGCAAAATTCTGCTTGTTTTGATCCTGCCTTTGGGGTAAAATGAAAAAAAGACATCAAAAACATTTGATGTAGTGCTGATTATTAGGAGTATACAAAAGGTGATGAAAGGATTTGGTGCAATTTTAGTTTTGCTGTTTGAGGAAATGACAATCCTTCATAGATAAGATGTAAAATGTGTGTCCATTTCCTGTTTGCTTATGTTGTTCAAACTCTTCAGACATACTGTACCTCATAAAGTTAAGTAATTAAGCAAGTGAGAGATTTCAGATATTGCTCAGGCCTTGAACTGTTTGGTTAAGGTGTAGTGTCCTGGCCATGAGGACAAGGTAGCTGGAACGGTTTGGGACAAGTGGAATGAATCACAGCTGCTGCAAAGGTAGTTAGTTAATCGTGAAGGACTGCATGAAAGGAGTTGTTTATCTACTTTTATACCTTGGTGGGTGTCGTTAAGAGGTTTTTCCTTTTTGGTTTTGTAAGACCCATTTTCTTATTGGAAAAACAAGTCACCTTGACTCAGATTTGAAATCCTTTTTTATTAACTTTCTGGTTGTTGACTTTCTGGTGTCGGATGTGATTTCCATTTAATTTCCATCTCTTTAATAACATTTTCAAGTGTATTTAAGTATTTTTCAGAAATATTCCATTTTACTCCCCTTTTCCCTTTTTGCAGAGGTTTTGGTAATAAGGAGCTCTCATCTGTGTCGGTTACAGCAAAAAATGAAAAAGCCTTACCATTTGTGCAGTTCTGTCTCATGCGCTGTTTACATTCTGTGTCTTCTGAACCTCAGTGTTATAGATTGAAGGACCACTCAGGAAGTTTTAAGAAAAGTGGCTTCTTGATTGTGTCAGTCAGCACAAAATATTTAAGCTGTTCTAAGTCTTTTTCACTCTCTTTCCATTATATGTAAAAAAAAAAAATCTAAATTCTGTGACACTTCTAAAAGGGAAACTGCCCCAACATTTTCTGTTTGCTTTGATAATACACATTGATACACTTAACAGGTTGGACAGATGCCTTTTATAGAAATAACAGTGACATGAGAGGTGCTGGAGTTTATGAAAGACAAATAATAAAATAATTTACTGTAATTAAATACAATTCAGGTCTTATGTCAGTATATGTGGCCATGTGGCAGGAAGAAATTGTAGGAGTAAACTTTGACTCCTGTAGGCTAGGTCTTTACGTCAGGTCTTATCAAAGTCAAAGCTTTGCCTCCACACACTAGTAATGCACGACTATCTATAATGGATAAATAACGAATAGTACAAAATTGTAACCCTATGCAAGTTATACAAGTGAGGATATTAAACTTTCACCAGGCTTCTAGATAATTAAGAATATTTTAGACCTACAGTATGATGTGAATGACCTTTTCTGGTTTTCCTTTCTTTTTCAGGAGCAAAACATTCTCAACCATTACTAACTCAGTGCTCAGATAAATACGAATCAACCTCCCCTTCGCTTAGCAAGGAAAGCAGCAAAAGTCAGCAAAAGACGGGGTGCTATTTGCATATGCTTGTTCACATGCATGAACGCTTTTTCCCTCCGCTTGATGGGCTGTGTTGCAATGAGAAAAATGTCGACGCTGTTCCTTTAAGATACAGTGATGTAGATTCTTTAATGAAGGAATTTGAAAAGGAAGAACACAGCACATTCGTGTTGAGATTCAGGAGGACCGAGACTGTGATTTGCATGCTTAACAACAGTCGTTTTGCATTAATAAGGTAACAGCTGAAGTAATGCAAGCCATCAGCAAAGTTGGAAAGAGAAAAAGCCTGCTTAGACTTGCCCTTGCACTTGCTAATAGGTAATTATGTTTGCATAAACAGCCATGAGATGGCAAACCGACCAGTTCTCCTAATTTCCTAATAAGTTAATCGGTGCCACCCTGAGTAAAAGGCACAGACTCGGAAGCTCGGATGACTTTTTAATGAAAAAGTAATGACATGCCATACGTGCTTAAAGACATAATTATCTGTAAACGAGATCCGCTAATGAAAGAAAATGAGCGATACAGCAGGGATATGGGTTCAGTGTTCAAAGTAGTGCGTTTTTCCAGGTGGTTGGAACAAGCAACAATGTGTTTTGACTGAAGAGAGGGTGATGATTCTTTTTTTTTTTTATTTGAAAATTCTGGGTGTGGGGATTTTAGGGTCTGGAAAGCTTGGGTCACTAGGGTGGCCTTGTACATTCCGACATGAGACAACTGTGAATGACTCCTGGCATCCTGTCTAGAATTTGCGGTTTTAACAATTTCAGAGTTGCTTCTAGCAGTGGTACAACTGATATCTGTACAATGCTAGCGTGACACATTTAAGGAATAGCAATATTGCGCCAATTGAAAATGGAAGGTCCGTATCGCCGGCTAAAATCAAGCATGGCTCCAGCAAGGGAAATTTTTTTACTGCACTCTAGGTTTGTGACAAATATCCACTATTCCTAAAATCACCCTGTGCTGTCTGTTGGTTGAAGAATAAAAGACTAGTTTAGTTTGGTAAGGAAGAATTTTAGCATTTACATTTTAAATGTGCAAGATAGTAACTGTTCTTGCTAATGTGCTTTTCCTGCCTAGTGATGGTAAGAAATAATAAATTGCAGGCACATTATTTGATCTTTGTGATGCTAATGCTATAACCACAGAATGTTTAGCTAAATTTCACACATTCTATTTGTATACTTCCTTTTCACCATCTGAAAGGTGAATTTTCATTTCTTAAGAATAAAGTGGTCAGTCACAAAGAAGTATTTGTAGAGGAAAAACAGCTGCTAATATGGAAATTTAGAATGAGCCTTGTTATCCTGAACCTGCTGTATAAAATCTAATACCTTTGATATCATCATTTAGAGGCTGCTCTTATAGCTGCATGATTGTATCCTCTCCATGCATATGAAATAAAGGACTCTGCTGAACCACACCTAACCTGAGTGAAGAGTTTTCTTCAACAGTGGTCAAATAATTGTAAATGAATTAACCAAATTCTGTATCTTATATGACAGAAATCAGTGAACCTATGATAAACTATGGAATCACATTATGTGTCTTATTTTGTTTTCTGAAGGATTTTACTGTTTTGTTGTTCCTGTAAGCATTCCTGTAAAACTGACCTATCCGTAGTTTCTAGTACTTGATAAGTTTTAGTTAGTTAAAAAACCATTGAGATGAAAGATGTCATTTCTTATTGTATGTGAAGATATTGAAGTGTGGCTTCAAATAAGCAATGGACATCATAAGAACTGCTACAGACGAGAGGAGGCCATTTAGCTCATCTAGCCCACTTGGTAGTTAGCTTGCAGATCTGAGGATGTTATCCGGCTGTTTCTTAAAAGAAGGCAGGGTAGCTTGTTCCAGGTTCCCCACAACACGCCACATGGTTTCAGAATTTTTTTCAGGAGGGACTTTAATTGGTTTTCTTTTCAATGTTTTTTTTTTGTTAATTTGAGGCTCAAAATGAAATTCATAAACTGTTTTTGTGCTTTCCCATAAATTATTTTTAAACACATTCAGAACTGTGAAATGCACCCGTTCTAAATGACATACTGTACTCGTACATGAGTAAAACACCACTTTATAATGGATTTGAGATTAAAGGATCAGGATATAATTTATTCCAGGGGCTTTTATGGACAACCGCTGTAATGGGCTTAATTTCTGTTTTTCATCTCAGAGCTCCGATAGAAAGCGTTTGTTTATTCTGTTTTCTGTGCGTGTTAGTATAGCTTGTGTTTGCTTACGCTTAAATACTGAGTTAGAATATTATCTACAGGGAGAAAGTTCTAGGATATCCCTCAGGTTTGTACACTATAACAATAGTTTATGGATACTGTTTCTTCAGTGGATATCTGGCCGACGTTTGTGGTCCACCTACTGTAACTTCATACATTGTTTTGCAATACAGATTAATTTGAGGACTTCTTTTAAAGGTTACAGTATGTTAATATATAGAAAATTGATGAAGAAAGACTTTTTTACTGATCAATATGTAATTTATTTTAAAAGTTTTATTTATTTAAAATTTGGATTTTTTAAAAAAATTTATAATAACATATTATTGTTGTTATAGCTTTTTAGTACTGTGTTCCAGTGCTGACTTTTTTATAGGTAGTGTGGAAGCACACCTTAACATTCAAGTACTAAAGTGAAAGCTCTTAAGATGTTTAATGAAAGGCTATTGGGATTTAGGCTGCCTTGGAAAGAAAGAGAAAAAAGACCTACAGACTGATGTGCATTACAGTACATGTCAGAGACATCTGAAGATCTCGGCCTGTCCAATGCTTTATGGGAAGCAATACAGGAAACAATGTAATATAACAAACAAAAAAGAACAATTTTTTTTCTCCCATTCCCCCTTCCCAAAGCTTCAATAGAAATCCCCAGAAATGAATGCATTCCCTCTCCCAACCCCCAGACCATCATCCTTGTCCTGGCAACCTCCTCCTTCCTCAACAGAGGAGCGCAAGATTTTGTTGAATTGAATGACATCCAGTGCCACTCACCAGCCTCAGGCACACACAAGGAAAGCCATATATCTAGAGCTTCAGGAAAGGAGAAGATGATGAGTCAAACAAGGGCAAATAGAGGTTGCCAGTGGAGAATAACCACCTTCTTTGCAGCACTAGTGCCAACCAGACGTGTTGCATGATTACGCCTAATAAGAGTCATCATTTAACAAAAGAGACACTGGTGAACAAGAGATATTCTTCCCCAGAATAGTAGACAGAGTTGTAGAGACTTGCCCCCAATATACAGCCATATCAGAACACTCCCACATCTGAAAAAGGGAGTCTGGTCTCTCTGTGAGGGTACACAACACACATGGCGATGACCCATTAGGAAACTGTTAAAATTCACTTAAATTGAATCAACTGATTGTCAGGTTTTATAGAGGCCAATTAAATTGAAATCAAATAAATGCAAGCAAGAAATGTCTTTCATCTAATGGAGAGATTTCCCAGTGGTTTATCTGAGGAAGTCAGTAAATGGGTATAGAGCAAAGACATCAGTACACTTTTCAGTCTCAAACTTTCCGTATTTTATGAAAAGGGTGAAACTGAAGCTGTGTGTTCCAGGAAAGCCCATGAGTACATTTTTCCCAGATGAAGACATAAAGAAAACATAGATGTGCATTCAAAAAAAAGAACGGAAAAATAATAATAACATGTAGAACTTAAGGAAAGACAACATTTTCTTCTTGTTGTCTGCACAAAACAGGAGGATCGGCATCAAACCAAACCATGGCCAACCACAATACGAGTGACCAAAAATTGTTTGAAGTTCAGGAATAACACTCTACCTGAGGATTTCTCAGAGTGCAATGTGTGGAATTGGATATGTGGCTGCTTGTCCTTCTACACAAAATTAATAGATCACTGAGTCCAGTTTACTTCAATGAAGAGAGGAGAAGGCAGTGGAAGCATTGAACTGAAAAAAATTGAGGCAAGGGACTACATTGATTTTTATTATAGAAATTTATGTTGAGAGTGAATTTGGAAGCTGCAAGCATCTATTTGAGTTTGTCTTCATTTTTCCAAGTATAGTATAAAAATTAGATAAGACAGTCACTGTGTAAGGAGGATAGGCTTGAACATCCATAACCATCAGCATGTATACTGAAAAAGTAATGTTAGTCTGTGAAGTATTCAGAGTCAGCACTGCATACCTAGTCCAGATAATTTTCTAATTAACTTCTAATAATCTTGAAAACATGCTAAAATTGTTGAAAAGCTTGAGTAAGAGAGGAACTCTTTTAGCAGAATAATTGGATAGCATCAGTACAGCAAAAGTATAGACACAGGTATTGGATTGGCACAGTGCTTGTGCTAGTGGCTATAGTGAATTGATAGACAGCAGTGTGGACAGAGGGGCCAGCAGAATCCCTGTTTTCTAGAGGTCCCCTAGAGACTAGAGAAGTGCCCCTAGTGAACGAGAATAAACTGAGGAGAATACTTGGTACCTGACAACACCATCATAGAGGAGTTTGCATAGAGAGTTTGTATAAGTTTAATAAACTCATTTCCTAAACACCTTCCTGAAAGTCCCATCCCTTGTGATCAAGACCTTTTGCATCAGTTTTTGTATCCATGGCTGTATAAATGGTACCTAGAAGATGGTTAACATGTGTTGCTAGCTGGGGTCTAATAAATCGTTCTTGATTATGATGAATCAGCCAGGTCATGTAAGTCTCAAGTCTGCATGCAAAGACTTTGGCATATACTGTAGCTTAATGTCTGAATATATCGGTGACAGGAGGTAATCGCTAGACTAAAGAGATAGAATAAAATATAAAATCTTTGGCATGTGGTTACACATTCATCAAGGATCAACTAAACCCAGCACAGATGCAGTGTTTTATAAGAGGCCCTGATACATACATGATCTGTCAAGATCTGGGTTAAATACAAAGTTCTCATTAATAATCAGATTGTCAATAATTAAGCTGTATTCAGAAAGGTTCAATAACAGCTTGGTCAGTGAAGTAAAGAATCATAGTTACTGGTGCTAAAAAGTAAATGAAAGCAATTATTTTTTATCTGCAAAGCTCTTTAAACATGCAATCCTCCATTCTCCATTGATAGTAATTCACCATTACACCCAAAATAGTCAGATGTCTCCAAAAAATACTATGTGTTGTTATTAGCAGAATAGGAGCAACTTCATAGAACTTATTAACAAACCTATGAACATCTTGTTGTTTAAGATGGGCAACTGAATTAAGGCGACTGCCCCTTGCATTATGTTCAATACATCTATATAGCCTATCACACATATTAGAAGTGTTTAAACATATCACACCCTGTCTTTTGCCGAAATCTGTGTATTGACGGGGATTAGGGATACATTGTTCAACTTTCCATCAGATGTTAGTAATCCACAATGTGGAGTAGTAGTAGGGGTTCCCTACTCTTGACTGGAGGGCTGTGGGGTCAAATCCCAGGTGGGACATTGCTGTTTTACTGCTGATCAAGATACTTTGGACTACTCCAACAGAATTGTTTTTTGCAATTAGTGGAGTACCACAAGGATCTGTACTAGGACCGCTGCTCTTCTTTATTTATATCAATTTCTAGATTTCTGCATACTTATTAAACTAGTCAAGTTTGCAGATGTACCAAATAAGAAGGATTAGTGAACACTGTAGAACTTGCAAATGAAATTCAAGGAGTTATACAGAATTCAATATAGGGCAAACACCTGGCAAATGACTTCATCATAGATAAGTGCAGAATCTAGCATTCAGGTAGTAAAAATGGAAACTATATATTCAACATGGGAAGAGCTGAGCTGGAATAGGCTACTTATGAAAAAGACTTAGGTGTTTATGTTGACATAATGCACATGTTCTAGATAATGTTGGGATACAATTTAAACAGCAAACAAAATACTAGGATACATACTGTAGTTAAAAGCCTAGAACTTAAATCAAGGGATTTTTGTTGTAATTGTTTAATACATTAGTAGGGCATCTTTCATCACCATGTTGTATAAAAGCTTAGTTGAGTTCATTTTGCATAAGAGCAACCAGATACATTCCAGGCCTTATGGAAACATTATTCACAGACATGCTGAAAGAACTTAACCTTTTTAATCTTGAACAGAGAAAGTAACAAGGGGTCCTGATACTAGTTAAGTATATTTAAAGTTGCAAACAGAAGGCACTTCTTTTCTCAAAGGGTTGTTTGAAACAATGCACCCAGTCACATTGTTTATGACAGTTACTGTACCTTTCAAGAATTATCTGAATGAGATTGTTGGATCACTTAATTACTAACTTCCAAGCAGGTTAAATGGGCCAAATGGCTTCTTGTTCTCTCATTTGTAACCTTCCTTATGTTGCATTTGTTTTGGATCATTTATTGGTTGCTTAGTTTTTTGTTGTTTTGGAAACAACTTATGTATTGTAGGAAGAAGGTATTGAGCACTGTAACTGTACTGGTGTCTAGATGTATACTTTAGAATTCTTTATACAGTACAGTGCTGTATGTACTTAATGATTTCATGACTGTTTCCATCTTCTACAAGTTAAAAGAAATTTAACAGAGCAACTGTTCTGAAAAAATCATATTTTCTTATAGTAGGAGCAAGCAAATAATGTTTTATTTCATTCATTTTAGAAGGCAACCTTTAAAAAATGAATTACTCACTTCATAACTGCATCTGGGGAACTAGAAAGCAAATCAGTGTTAGAAAGGGTATATGACTCCTGTTTAAATTTTAGAAAAACTTGCTTAGTGTCACTGTCTGAACTGCAGAAAGCCTAGATATAATATCCTTTGGGCAAAGAAGAGGTAGGTTTTTGCCCATTTGTTCTTTGAAATATATTTCATTAATTGCAGGAAATGCATGTTTAATGCTATTGTATTGTGGCATGGTTTAATGGAAATTTAAATATATCCATTGATTTGTAATTAAAATATATTGATTCTTGAGAGAATCTTTTTGTTTAGTAGTGACATTTAAAAACCAAACTAGACTGAATCATTTGCCATTTTCATAGTCAATGTCATTTGACAGTACTTCATTAAGGAGAAAATGGATTCATTTATAATTTGAAGCACTTTTAGGTTCAGTATTATTGAGGCCTCAAATGAGTAAGAAAAAACATTTAAATCGGTGACGTCTCTTTTTTACAGTTGGCAAATGATCATATAATAATGTGCTCTTTGATTTTAATTTAAATTTAAACTGCAATGGAAAGGAAAAGAGTATAGCCAGCAAAGTGGGGAGTGAAAAGCAGTACTAACATAGAAGAACAGATTTGTTCTTCAATTCGGTTGATATTGCAAGACTTGTGCTAAATATATTTACTCAGCAAAATGCAGTGCTCAGCATAGATTTTTTTTTCTTTCATTGAGCTAATGTTAGCTGCTACTGTCATTTAAACTGTTTGTTACCAGCTTCAATGTGAGCAATATGAAGTGTTCAGGAAATGTCTTTGCTTGTTCAATCATTGCATGGGGCAAACCTTACATTATTCGCAAATGTACCCCTTTGTGGGTAACTGTAGATGGGCCTTCCATAAGATACCAAATAAGGTATTTTAATTACACAGTTTGGTTGCAGGATGAGATGGCTTCATGCTCTCTGCTTTGAACCGTTAATTTAAACCTAGAAAGAATGGTCTCTAGAGGTACTGTCTTTGATGTGTTGGTGTATTCCCTTAACACTGAGCTAAACTGGCAGCTTTTTGAAGAAGCTGGAGGGTATGAAGACAAGTGACTCAGTCCCAGCAATCTTCTTTCATTTGACATCTTTAAACAGGACCCATGTCAACATAATGGAACACGTACATTATAGACTATTAAATTTACCCTGGAAAGAGAAAAAGGAAGGCTAAGTAATGTCTTATCTGTGTACATTATATATTGATGTTGCTTATGATTTATTGCAGGTTGGTATATCCTATGTGAAATTTCATACTTCATACAGTATGAAAATTAAAATCTTTGTGGTCATGAATGGGTGAGTGTACCCCTCTTCAGGGGACCAGGATAGGAATCAGAGTCCAGGCTACAGAGGTGAAGCGATCATCAGGCCTTTATTTCAGCTGAAGTTAAGGCACAATAGCAGGAGAGGAAGAAAATGTTTCTCTTTTTCTTTCTCTCAGTTTCTCCTGGCTGCGCTTTCTTTATAGCCAGATAAGAGAAGTAACAATTCTCACAGCCCCTCTCATCTAGCAACTGGCTGACTTTCCATTCCTGCGCCTTTCTAAAAATGTATTATTTTCTTTAATAATTTGTAGCTGCTTGCAGTCCACAGTATGTGCGATGGCAGAATTACAAGGACTGCTAATAAAAGAAGTGTTTTAAACACAAACAACTTTTTATAGAAGCGAGGTCATTGGTGCTTTAAATCACTACTAGGTTATACAAAAATTGCAGGCATAAGATTACAAGTGTTACGATTACAATGATTTTGAGATTATCTTGGTGTTATATAAAAGATATATTAAAACAATCCTTCACCTTTAACAGTCAATTACTACAGATTCTTACCATTAAGAAAATTAATCAGCATATTAAGTCTCCTTCCTTGCACTAAAACCTTTAAATCCGGGAACAGCAGCTCCTGTGTTTTTTCAAAGACTTTAATCCTACTGTTTAAGCTTTTCTCATTTTACCTGAAAAACTGTTCTGAGTATCAGTTTGCTCAGTGCTCAAAGATGTTCACTTCCCACTGCCTATCCCTGGTATTAACATAGTTGCCCCCTCTCTAGAGAATGAATCAATTTTGTAATGATGTGATCCAAATTCAGCTGTCATCCGCTCTGAGGAAAACTACATTTCATGCTGTTATCTGAGCAGAACTTGTGGTATGTTGCTTTTCACACTATGGCCTACGCAACATTGATCTTCATTCACTTCCATATGTGCCATATGTCAAGAACTAAGCTAAAAATAGCAATTCGTATGAAACTCTTTACAAAAAGATATAATTAACATACAGATATTCAATAAATCTGTATAATCTAATTATTTAGGATATATTTCATATTGTACTGTATATAGTATTAATATAAATAATAATTATACTGTTGTCAGCATTACAAATTGGAAAAGGGCCCACTGAGCTTAATACTGGCATACTGGAAAAAGCACTATATTAAGAACATAGATTATGTTCTACAATATTTAATATTCATAGGTTTAATGCTTAATATAAACCTTCTTACTCTTTTGTCCCACATCCTTTTGCATATGAAAAGTCCTTAAAGTGCTAGTTTGATTTTTCAAAGTCTCTCACTTGAAAACACGTGAACCAGCCAGAAGACTTGTTTATGGACTGCATTCATCTGTGAATTTTAGCTTCAAAGACAATGGAAAGCTATCACTCATGATTTACAAAAGATTACATTACCAATCACGATTATTGCTCATGAATAACTACAACAAAATGCATTATCAACCAATATTGCTACTGATTTACAACTATAGTACAACACACAAACAGTATATTACTAGCCATTATCATCACTGAATAAAAAATAGACCACCAGCACTATTGAAAAACAGCATTCATTAGAAATAATAAATTACAAGAACAGTATAATGCCTCATATAAAATGTAGTTAGTGACGTGATTCCCCAAAAGTCTGAAAGTTTGGACTTCATGGCTGAATCTTTGCAATTCACTGCCTGACTGAGAGACCTTAGAAAGATACAGTGAGTGTATTTATTCTGAAATAATTTGAACCACTACTACTGTGCAAAGACCAAGGTCACTCAGCTAATTGTGTGGCTCATTAAGGTAATTCTGGGCACTGACATTAATTTAGGTTTGCCACAGCAAAGGGCTTTAATACTTATGCAATAATGACTTTCATTTTTCTGTCACATTAATTATCTGTTTACTCCTTCTAATTCTTCGTTTTGTATGTGTGGTGTAGGTTGCTTACATACAGTAACAGATACTGTAGTAATGTCAACTTCAAAGTGTCATGACTGCCAGCTGTAAAACAAAAATAAAATGTGAACACTCTGCAAGTGCCTTAATACGTTTGCAAGGCATTGCCGTCTGGTGTGACGCCAGTTAATTGCGAGAACAATTGCTGTAGAAATAAACTCTTAATGCATCAAACTCAAGAAATTAATAAGGTTTAAAGGAGGAAGAGGCTTTTAGAAACCAAAGCTGCAAGACAACTTCCTATCCCAATAGACGAAACAAATTCTAGAGCCAATCCATCTGTTTTTCAGATTTGGTGGCAAAAGTGGGTCACCATCTCAAATCCCTCATATCAAGTCTAAAAAAGGATTTCACTCTTCATCTTCAACAAATTTGTACTTAAGTTTAACAGCTGCAAGTTAATACTGTAGTAAACACTTTGAGAATTGAAGTTCTTTCAGCACTAGCTAGCAGGAAATTATAGCAGTGCAACATCTATGAAAGGTCAAATTTTCAGACCTTAAGCATCTGGGACAAATTCCTGGTCTCACAAAGTCGTAACTAATTAGATACAAAATATTGCTTGGTTAGCTTTTTTCTCTCCACAATTCCATGCTGGTTGCTGTATGCTTAAGCTAATTAAAGTAGGGCCCCCCTTCCCTTGTCGGTTTCTGAAATTTTTGTCTAGAAACGTGCAGACCTGCAGTAGAACCAGGTCTAGCAGAATCTATCGGGTCTGCCACCCTGCATAATGAAATCAAATCTGCAAGCAAGCAGGTTAGGTGCAGAAGGGTTGTACTGTTCAGGTTGTAGGAGGATGCTGACGATAGCTGAAGTTTACAGGATAAAGTTGTGGTGTCTGCAGGCAAAGATGGAAAAAGTATAAATAAAATAGATAACAAAATGGCATACCTTGCTCTAGGTGTTGGATTGAATGTAAAAAGGTGTTTTTTTTCCATGAAAATGGTTTTGATGATGAATAAAAACACAGCAAAAATGTATAAAATAACAGCATATTAACCTTTTGAAAATATGAAGAAAACATTTCATATAGGATACAGCGAACCCCATGATCTCACCAAAATTGGTCAATAGACAACAGCATTGTGGTCTGCAATGAGAGAGTTCACAACAAAAAAAAGTGTATGGATACATTCTAATTTGGAGTTGTTTTTGTCTTAATGTGTTTGTGTATTGTTGTTGCTGTTGTTCTTTTTTTTCCATCTTAACCTTTAGGTTAGCTTTGCAGAAACATTTTCAGTTTCGCCACCACACAGATCTAGAGGGACTACTTAGTGCCCCAGGGCAAGTTGTGTGCCAGTGCAGAAAAAGCTGCAGAGCTGCTCACTGCCTCTTGAATTTGTTTTTGTTTTTTTAATTGCCTGATGCCCATGGCAGTCAGTGTGCTGTTCTCAATCCCTGTGCTTCACAGAAATAGCTGCCATACCACTCAGTAGAAGGCTTCAAACCTACTGAGTGACACACCTCAGTGACATGCAGTGTTAACACGATGAGGAATGGCAGGTTGGTTTACACTGGACAAATGGAATCCTTTGAGGCTGTATGGCGTAGCTAGAAGTCACATGCATGAAGAGGCTTCTGTCTTTTGCTCTGTATGAACTAAAACCATGCCTTGTAGGTCAGATTAAGATCAAAACAGCCATCCCCTTTATTCCCATCAGATATCAAGAGCAAATCAGATGACATCCAGTTCTGCCTTGTTTTTTAGAACTGTCCCCACTCCATAACCGACAAGAATGCTGTTTGTCAGTAGAGAGTGCATTACAGTGTAGTTCAGCAAACATGCATTTGACTTCCCTGTTTAGATGAAGATTTTAAAGCATCTCACTTCAAAAGGATGACAGGGGACTTTGTTGGTTTGTTTTTCTTAATTAAAAATATCACAAGGACAGTCTTGCTTGTCCATCCTCTTGTCACATATCACTGCTTTTGTTTTTGAGGCTCTTTGACAAAAAGAAGGAAAAAGGAACCACACTTTTATTCATAACCTTCTTAAGAAAGGACCTGCAAAGCAGCCATTTGAAAGCTGTACACCGGAAACTGCCTAGCTATGATTAATTAGATGACATTGGGTTTTGTAAAGGAAGGTACATTCAGTGAGTTTTTAGCATGGTTGTGTACTCCAGAGATAAAAATAAATACTGGTTATGTTTTATTAGAATTCCACCTGGGAGTGTCGATGAGCTGAATAGGGATTGGGATTGAGGAAATGCAAATAGAAATCATGTCAGGTAAAAGCAAGGTCATATATCAGGCTCGCAAGAATAATTGAGAATTTAAATGCACAATTTCTGCTAAACAGTCCCATTACTTAAAAGTCCTTGGGCTCTTTGCAGCAGAGATTTTTTTCTGGATGATCCAGCAAATTTAAGTGCATGCAATGTTATTATTAAAATAACAGTCTCTTTTTACCCCCATTTCAAAATGAAAAACAGAATAAGTCTAAACAAGATGGTAGGCTTTCCTTTGATTTGCATACTCGCATGTATGGATTTTTACAGTTTATTTGCATTTGCACCTTCTCTCTATATCTGTTACCTTACCTCTTTTCTTATGCAACACTGTTCTTTTCTTCGTCAGTGTAGTAAATATAGCAAATTTTCAGCTAAAGCCATTTTTAATTAGAGGCAATTTTAATTATGTGTTTTGGGGTGTTTTCTTGGCACTGACACTTTGCCTCAGTAGAATTATCTTGAAGGCTGGCTCCTTCAAGAAAGCCACCTCCCATGAAAATGGCACATGAGGACAACCGCTGTAGTGTCTGCCATCTTTAAAAATAACATAAAGCAGTTGACCATATTTTTGTTGGTGCCCCCAGTCTTAGTTGAATGAGACCTCCAGTCATCTTGGTCTCCAAGCCTTTGGATCACACTCATATTCAAACAAAATATCTGTAGAAGTGGTGTGCAAGTTTCTCCAAAATTACATGTCACACCCACAAATGAAGTCATCCATCCCCATTATGTTCTTTAAGTCCTTGGCTGATCATCTAATGGTGACTTGAACTGGACAGTGATGTCTGCATGTTCCTTGTTGATTGATTTTATGAAAATGACCAGGTGATGAATGAGTTTATTGATAACAAGTGCAAGGCTTTCTGTGCATAGCAGAATGACCCAAGCTTAAAGCAGAAAAGTTGACCCACCAACAAGCAAAGGCAGAAGTTCAAAGAACAGCTTGTGACATGAATAATAGATGGTAGACAGACACAGCAAAGGAAATTCCACGTCTTGCAGTCCTGAAATATTTTTGTTGTTTCTTCGCTGCCGCAAGGCCTGTTTACTGCATGTCCCTTTGAGACCAAGGAAGGAGTAGGCTTGATTAAGGAAAGCCAGTTAGCCAAAACCAAAAAGTAGAATTTCAAATATCTGTTCAATCGGGAACACATTGTCCGTGATAGCATATCTAATCCCATCCCTCAACACCCAATTAGAGACACATTTGGGGTCTTTCAACATTTAATGAGGTGATGAAAAACACTGCACACATGA
This sequence comes from Lepisosteus platostomus, assembly GCF_059453375.1. Lineage (NCBI taxonomy): Eukaryota > Metazoa > Chordata > Actinopteri > Semionotiformes > Lepisosteidae > Lepisosteus > Lepisosteus platostomus. Next base: position 7,869,275 of record NC_142613.1, read on the forward strand.
AAAATTATATATAAACAGAAGGTGTTGCAATTCCTGCTGAATTGTCCTGCAAATATTCTCCTGAACTATCTCATTCCTCTTGAAGAGCTTCTCCTAGAATTCTAGTTTGAATAGAGACTTTCAAGAGACATTTAGTCATGCATTACAGGGTGATTTGTACAGCCCGACAAAGTACTGAGAAAAACATCCACCTCTCTCTTTTTTTTTTTTGCCTTGACTCATCACCTTGAAGAATGGATATCCCCAAAATTTTGCAATGTTTTTTGCCTTCTTCTCTATGAAATGCATGTAGTGTTCACCAAAGGATCCATTGCATAGGCCCTTAAAGTCCAGACAGGAATCAAACAAGTGTCATGCTCTATTTGATAACAGAGAAGCTCCTCTTGAGGGAAAGCTGGTTTACTGAATGGACAGTAAATTATTTAGTGTCCAGTAACAGTCAAAAACTGAAATCAACCTGACTCCATTAATCAAACTCCATTAAGCTGATGATCTTCCAATATGAATCTCCAGATAATTGTAAGCATTTTTCATAAGGTATATGACAGGACGGGACTTATACTTAATATTCTCTCAAAGTTCTCCATCACCAAGCTCCAAAGGCACATGCCTGAGTGCCGTTAATTTGTATTCACAATGTTTATATGAAGAATGTTGAGCAGTTTGCATCTCTGGGAGTTATCCATCGCAGAAGGTTGATATTGACAAAAAAAAAAGCTATCTCTGCCTGAGAATGTGGGTGTTTGTAGTTTGTGGCATCAAACCTGAAACCAGACTGATGGTCTTACTATCATACTGTATGGAGCTTGTATATGAACAACATACAATACAGGAAACACTTAAGAACACTGGAGCCATATCACCAATGCTGTTTGTTGAAGACTTTACATATGAACTGGGAGAACAGATGACCCAACATCAGTGTTTTCTCCCAACCAGGCAACATAAACATTGTAGCTGTGATCATCTGTCATCAACTCCACGAGGAGCAGTTATGTTGTCCAGTTGTCATACTGCCATGGCAATCACAGCAGTCATGGTAAAATGAAATAAAGACATGCAACATCAATATTAACCCCAGGGAAATTATGGTTCTTTATCAAACCAGATGCAGGAGGATTTTTTGGGAAGAAGCCCAGCATGTTGAGACCTAAAGATATTAGAATCTAGGTGCGACTCAGACTGGACTGCACAGTACTTGACCAGACTGACAGCAACTTTCAAAGAGTGTGCAGATTCTGTACTTATCTGTTCCGTTACCTTTGGGCTCATGAAAGAGTCATCCTAGACTGAGAGTGTTAGCCAATGAATGAATGACTCACCACCTACTTGATTTTATATGTAATAAAACTTGCTGCAAAACTGTTACAATGAACTTGAATTATGGTATTAATTAGAATAGGCCCCATGAGTGCTGGCTACAGTGAGAAAGAGGGGAATGTGGAAATGCATTTACAAACAGTCTTAAAGAACAGTTGTGGGTATGCTAGAGTGAGCAAATATATCAGGATACTCTACACCAGGGTTTCAGATCTGATAAAGATTTTTTGACAACTGTTTAAAAATATTTTTAGGATTTCTTTTCAATTAAAAAAAAAACAAATAGGGCAGAAATGCAGACATCCTACATCGTCTGGAGTGCACATTACCACAGTTAAAGCTGTATTTGCAAATCGTTTTACAGCATCAGTAAAGGATACCTTTTTGTTTTGATAGATGGTAAAGAAAGGACTAGGACAAAACTTACATCAGACAGCAGGTAACTCAGAAAGGGCACTATAGCACATGCATGTCATTTTGATAAAAAGCTCAATTGTCATCTTTAAAAAAAACGGTTGTAAGTTTATTTGGAATTTTGTCATTTGCTGTATACAACATTTCAGTCTTCCCCTACTAACTCTGTGATTCTTTGATTAAGTGTATTTTGGGGGGTAGAAAGAGGAATTCACTGGAAATGTGAACCATACTAAGGGGTGTCAAGCTTTGATCATGTGCTGCAGTATAGCCTGTATTGACTCTGTTCTGACTTGGGAGGTCCCCCGAGCACTGCTGTGTGTGCTTACTCTGACGTTATTCTAACAGAATACGTGATGGTTGCATTTAGTTTTCTTTTAATTTCTTCTCTTGTGTTGGGTTTGAATACAGGGCTGTTTTTTTTCATATCGCTTATCCTTAAGGCATTTCCTTGACTGAAAGGTGCTTTTTCTTCATTCGTCTGTTTAACAAATTTTCTGCAAAACTGATGTCAAAGTTCGGAAAAGGCGGCCTCCGTCGTGCATTACAAGAGCCTTTTATTTGCAACTTGTTTTTCATCTTTGCACTCTACAGTGTCAAGGTGCATCTTTGTTGATTTTCCCACACAGACACTCGAGGTCAGTTTATTTTTTATTTGCAGTATCCAGCATTAAAAGCCTCATACATGACAGTATCTGCAAGTATTCATATTGCATCCTCCACCCTGATCCCCAGTGAATGACACCGAGATTAGAAAAATCTTCACAGACTTTTATTAATGCGTCATATACTGTAAAACCAAGTCAAGATTTGTTTTTCTCTTTTTCTGTGTAAACGGGAAATAGCCTGATTTTTAAATGGAGGCTTTGAGGCCTCCCAAGTGGCTCAACCAAAGAAGGTGCTCATTCAGAATTCATGTGGAATCCAGGGGTCTGCAGCTTGGCTGGACATGAACGCAGTTGTCTGTGACAGGAGATATCAGTGTCCATGCTGGAGGTTTCACATACAGAAGTGAAATGGATTGTTTTTGCAGTTCCTGGTTGCTGGTGAAGAAACATTGAAACAAGCTGTTTTTTTTCTTTGCTTGTAATTTTCTTGCAAGCAAAAATTAACCAATGTGATGTTTGTGTCAAAACCATTTTTTGGAAGAAAAAGTGTCCAGGATTGCTTGTAATGGGGCTAAATCTACATTCCAGCCTTTGCTTTTTGCAGTCTGATTTAAGACATTAGCTTTCTGTGACTGTATATTCCCTAGTGGCACCACAGAAACGCATTCAGATAAACCCAGCGCAGCTGGGGTTGTCTTCAGTAGCCTGTGGTATCCTCTGTTTGCCATATAAAAGCAATTCCTATAACTATCCTAATGCCTGTGAGCTTACAATGTTGTCAGCAATGATTCTGCCAGTGTGCACTACTATACTGCTGTTCCAGCTGCTGCTAAGTCTGCTGAAATCTGTTGGATTTGCAGTGTGAAAAATGGTGGGTGGCTCTGACAAATTCTGGAGGAGAATGTTCACAGTACCCATTCTTCCCGTGCTAGTCTAGGGGCGTTGGAAGTAAAGATGAACCTTATCAATTGGCAATTTAAAAAAGGGGTGTTAGGGTATCAAAAAACATAACAAACAATTACAAATAAAAAAAACACTGTGGGACAGTAATGTAATGTGAGTAATATTTATGTAAATACTTAGGATTTTCCTGGCTCTAAATTATAGTGATTACATGCTTTCTGATTTTTTTGCATTTTTTTTTTACATTATTTCTTTCAAATATTCATAGTTCATCTCTTGGCATTGTCCATTTTAGGCAAGAATGTATTTTCTTCTGAATCCGGAGAAGAAAGGGTACACTTGCTGCCAATACCTAAGGTTTGCATTTAAAAAAAACATTTTGAAGTGGATCAGAGGTTAAATAAATGTCAAATGAATGCCAATTAAGCACAACAACTACAGAAAGCAATTAAAACAGATTGCTGAAGGATAAAATTGTCTGTAGAACTGGCACAGCTTGAAGATTAAAGATAAATAAAATAACTTCAAAAAGAGCACATGTAATATATCTCGCCATGAGACAACACCTGAATCTACCATCTTAAAATGCACTCTTAACTGATCTGAAATCATAAGTAACCTTGATTGTAACAGTTAGGCATACAAGGGCAGTATGCATTATATTTCAGTGAATAATGCTTGTTGTCAAATATGATGCAGGATATATAAGGAAACAGCAGGGTATGTAATAGCATGATAATTGAAAATTGCCTGTGTAGAACCATAACTTCATGTGATGGCTGAAGCCTTATTTCAGGCTGGTTTTCCTTAAATTTCCTCTAGACTTTACACTTGCCACAAGCTTAACAATCCAGGAGGTGTTGAAGTGCCATGTCTCTGTAGCCTTATTTTTCTATTTGTTATGAAAAAGAAGTTTTACTGTTCATTTAGTACAAGTATCTAGTACTAAGGAAAACTCTGCATTTCTTGGTTTGAAGAGTCCATTGGACAAATGCCAGGCGACAGTTGGCATCAGGATAATCTGAGATCCACCAAAAAGCATGTCTGTAGCTGAGGAGGCTGTACTGACTATGTTTATTTGGTACATTGGCAGTGTACCTTTATGCAGGTGTTTTGAGATGGATCAATACAATATATGATGAACAAACACAGTCTAACCAGCAAGGCAGGTTACATAGTTTTAACTTTATTGTCCATATGTGGCCTTTGAGATTAAACTAGCACTGATTTGAACACATTGATCAGTAGATAAATGTACAACAAGATCAAACTCTCTTTGATGCACTGAATGCTCTTTTTTTTGCTGTAAAAACTGTTTTCTTTTTAGGAAAAACAAAAACTACTTTTATAACACCAACAGTATTTTAAGTAATTTAAAAAGGAATTGTTATAGCTGATTAGTCCGAGAATATTATGTGCTGCATATTATAGGAAAATGTCCTTATATGTAGGTAACACTCAATGGTTCATCAATAATGCAAAAGTGATTAATAGGCTATGCAATTTGTTCCACAGATATATCGATAAGAACAGGCATGGTTATTAATCTTGAATAAAACATAATTAATGCAAACATTTTGATTGCCCATATGGAATTAGCCTAAATTGATGCACAGTTTGAAATATTTATATCACCTTATTAATAGGTTTATAGAATACACCCAGTGGCATGCTGGAAAAAAGTAAATTGGAGCCATTTATAAAATATTAAAAGACCCCTTTTTTAAATAATGCCTGAATATGAAACAGTGATTCATTTATTAAAAGAGGAGGCTTAATGCACTCGGAGGTAGAGAGACCATTTTTCACATGCAGCATCAGATTAAACTAGTCTTCCCCTTTTTGTTCCTCTAACTGTAGGTCACAATGGGAATGGCAGTGAAATTATATGCAAAGTGCTCCATATTTATACAGTAAGTGGATGTCATCTCTCATACTCCAGAAAGCACAGCAGCCAGTTTTATGAACTCTTAGCTGTCTTAAAAAAGGGAAAGAAATTAAAAATGAGGGCAGGTAAGCTAAAGAATAAAATCTCCATAATTATAGTCGTTAACCAGCTCATATGGAAGCGTTTATTGGTTGTAATACGTTTTTTGTAGAGCTGATTAAACAACAGTCATGCACAGTTCTTTTCTGGCATAAGGACTTGAGCACTGCCTTTAGGAGTGCACTCCTAAGGCAACTCCCAAAAAGCACCAGGTGAAAGTGAGACGGATCTGTGCACACTGTGCAATGCGTTGCTACTGTAGCATTTATTATTCCATTCCAGGCTCGGTGGGAGAAGAAATAAGAACTTGTTGTCACTTCTGATTTATTTTCATTCTTTCTGTAATTCAAAGTGAAGGTCAGGCTGTTATGCAGGGGGATGCAGGCAGAGAGTAACCTCAAAATAATAGTGATATATTTTATGTGTGTTTATGTTTGCAGTGCTTTTACATGCTATATTTATTACCATTTTTTATCATTTCTCACATCAATTTGTTTTCAGCCGGGTGTCAAGCCCTATCCAACGCACTTTGCCAGTGCTGTGTTTTGTGCCTGCACGTTTGTGCCCTTGCTGTTGTTTCATATCAGCACTGTGTCAAGGCTGCTCATTTTAATATGGCACAGCTTGCTGTAATTTCTCATGACAGGTAAGTGAGGACGGCCTCTGAGGATCAGATGCCTTTTGCCGAACTGTTGCTGCTTATGAGGACGTAGAGGGATAAATCAGCCTCTGCTGCTCTCCATGAAATGACCCCTGTGTAATCATTAAGCCAGTAAATGTACACAGATACTTAACACACTTATAGAAAAAGCTCCCAATGCAGGCTAATTCCTTTCACTCAGGGTCCTACTGCTACTGATTGTTGAGGATGTATTCCCAGGAGTAGTTCCTGTCAGTTGATTCCTGTATGATTGCTTCGGTGACCTGTCAGCTTGAGATCTGCTCACAGGCAGGGTTAAACCCCCCAGATGCACACAAATGCCAACAGAATGGCAAGCTGTAAAATGAGTAGAGCCCTGGTGTACAAAGCAGTAAAAAATAATGGATATCTGAAATTTAAAAAAAAAAAATATGTAAGAAAATCCATTAGGGCCTTCTTCAGTGTGTGTGTGTGTGAGAGAGAGACACACACATTGTTTTATGGGGTTTTCAGTCCTATCACACTGCAGGTTGTCAGGAAGTCTCTATCTAAGCCTTAGCTGTGTTATGAAGATCAATAAAGCAGAATAAGAATAGATCAAAATGTTCCCCCTGGATTGTCTATGCCCTTCTTCTTTAGGGGAATGTTTAAAACATAAGGCTGTCTTGAGATAGCCGACTGTTTAAAGATTTGTTAAAACAGATTTCACTTAAAATACAATATGTTACTATGACTGAAAACAATTATTTATGGAGTACTATTAAGTTAGCATGAGCTAGCCAACTATTTGGGATCGATCTCAAATTGCATTTTTGTTTTATTTGGAAAAGGTGATGATTTATGTTTCCTTTGAAATGTGTTCTTAGCGATGTCCACATTGTAGTCACAAATCAAGCTCTACAGTGCCCACAGCAGAGTTAGCTTCAATTGGAGGAATTCTTCAGCTCTCATTGAAAATTCCACAAGCTCTCAGGCACATTTCAAGAGTCACTTATGCAGGAAAGTAATGATAACCTGGCCAGCTCAAGCCAGATGACCCATTGTAGAGCTCTGCCAATTTTATACCACTGTTTGAAGGTTCCTGAACACAGAAGGCTAATGACATAGCCCTGGCAGAAACTGGTGCATTTTTGGCCATTGGTTTTGACATGATTTGGTTTCAGCTGGTCATGAGCACTCAAGCTTCATTTGAATTGTCTTAGTAGAACACAGGCTTTAATTGTTAAGTTTTTGTTTTATTTTCTTTCTTTAGCTGAATGCTTGATAGTCCCTTACATCTGAGCTGTTAAGGGGCAGGTACAGTATAAAAGACCCATAAAAATGACTGTCATGGAATTGTTGCTCATGCTGCGTGGATGTTTTTTTTTCATTCAAACTAGACAATACTTCTGTTTTTCCATTGAACATTTCAAGCATTGCTAAAGCAAAGAGGAGGGAGGGACCTTTTCCTTACTGATGTTTCTGTTTGCCCTTTTGCCCTTTTTTACCACAGGTCTCCATTTAAGCTGAATGACCAAAGGAACTCAATTTGTTTAAGATTAGGGACTGCGCTTTCCCTTGGGAATTGCCATCAAGATAACATTTGCAGTGTGACGGGGAGGAATTGGAGAGTTTCAAGGGCCTCATGATTAATTCATACTGCAAGTTTGCTTGTCAGTTAAATACGGAAAGTGTGCGCCGCTGAAAAAATCAAAAAGCACTGAGAGGCACGCATCTGCTCCAGCAATTTTCTCGTTTTCAGCCTTCTATCATTTTTATTGCGCTGTTCTGGCTTTTACGTTCCCATTATGACGGTGTGGACTTGATTCCTCAATTGTTTGAAGTGAGAGGGAATGTGAAAGTTCAATTACAGTTTAATGCAGATAAGTAGCAGAAATACATTCTTGCCAAGTATTTGTGCCTTGTTTTCCTGACTTTTGTTTGCAAGTAAATGTTTGTAAGGAGGAGAGGGCAGAAAAAGGAATACAAATATTCTAGGTACACATGCTTCCAAGTGCCATAACTGTGGATAACGGTATGCTGTACTGAGGTGTCCAAAACCAGTCCTGAGAGCCATGAAGGCTTCTCGTTTTTTTGTTTTATCTGACACCCTAATTAACTGAACTGTGTATTTACAGAACTTGTCAGAATTACAAAACTACATGTAATAATGAAAGTGCAAGTACATATCTAACACCACACTCATTCAAGGCCCCTTAGGACAATTCCGGATCACCCAGGTGACCTCTTGTACCTCCAGCAACCTCATTTACTGTATCTCTTGCAGGAAATGCCCAGCTATCTATGCGGGGGAAACCGGAAGGAGACTAGGAGACCGCTTCAGAGAACATGTCTCTGAAGATGAAAGATTTCTCCAAGCTCATAGTTTCTCATTTCACCTCAGACAGCCATGATCACATTGATCTCTCCGTCTGTGTTCTCAAAGTAGGGTTTCTTAACTCCCATAGCAGAAAGACATCAAAAACAAAAATTATCCTGAAACTTGGTTCACACCTTCCCCCTTCTCTCAATGACAGACTTGTTTTCGTGTGATCTTCTCTATTCACATGCAGGTTTCGACTTCTCTGACTTCTCTGCCTCTCCCCTCTCTCGCCTCCTCCCCTTTCCCAGGTTTTGTTCTTCTGTACTATTTAATCTTTGCTGTCTGCCCTTTCTCACACCTGAAGAAGGCTCTACAGCTGAAATGTTGTTTTATCTCTTCTCTTTTCAGCACGGAATAAACCTATTACATGTTCCTTTGCATTATTACATGTAGTTCAGGTGGGTAGCTGCATCAGCATGCATAGGCCGCAAAGGAACAAGTAATAGGTTTATACCGTGATGGAAAGAGAAGAAAGAAAACACAACATTTCAGCTGTAGAGCCTTTTTCAGGTGTGAGAAAGACAGGGCAGACACCAAAGATATAATAGTACCGAAGATCAACAGCTGGGAGAGTGGAGGAGGCGGGGGCAGGGGAGAGGCAGAGAGGCCACTCAGGTGGTGAGACATGGAGAGAGGTGAAGAGAGGTGTGAAATCAAAACCTGCATGTGAACGGAGAAGATTACATGAAAGCAAGGCTGTCATTGAGAGAAGGGGGAAGATGTGAACCAAGTTTCAGGGTAATTGTTGTTTACGATGTCTTTCTGCTACGGGAGTTAAGAAACCCTTCTTTAAGAACGCAGACAAAGGAATCAGTGTGATCATGGCTGTCTGAGGTGAAATGAGAAACTATGGGCTTGGAGAAATCTTTCATCTTCACAGCCCTAACACCTGAACTACGTGTAATAATGTAAAGGCATCTAGAAAACCAGCCAAGATGTGAGGACAGCTCCATAAAATCAGAGGGTTAAAATGTCAAAAACAAACACTTCTGTCTGTTATTAAGAAAAGCTAAGTGGGGGAAAAAAAAGACTTTTGGGGCTAGAGTCTCAATTGGGGTGGAGGGTCCCCCTCATGGAAATTACAAAATTGCCAAAACTAATCTTTAATCTTTAAAAATTAATCTTTATTAAATCTTTGATTCTTTACCTTGTTATTCAATAAAAAATAAGGTTGTGCAGTGCACAGTCGTTTTAGCTGGGAACTGCTAATAAAATATTTATGTAAGCTGGGACTCTCCTGTCCCATCAACACGTTTTACTTTTTTTATTGCTACACAATGAAGGACTTTCATTAAGACTTTCTAATGAGACAGCAATTTAGCTATTACAATGCTCACCATAGTAACCCCCCCCCCCAATTTAGTTTTTCTAGCTTGTATACAGGGACAGGTTAAATTTGTTTGCTCTAGTTTTCTAGTTTTGACACATTAAAATGTACAGCATGTTCTTTTTCAGGATGCTCTTGACTGCCATATTTCCCCTGTGCCAGAAATACAGTATTCTGAGCTTGTACCTATGCTGCAAGAGACACCTTCTTTTCAACCCCTGACCTTTCTTCTGCCAGAAAGAGTCAATTTCTGGACCCTGGCTGTATGACAAGCTACCATGAGCCTTGAACACAGTGTTTACCACAAGTGTTTGTATCACTAAAAACAAAAATTGCTAATCCCTGCCTCAAACGTTGGTGTCCTTAATCAGCTTTTTTTTTTCAAAATGCCACTGAGAACTTTAAGAGAACACACCACAGGCGCTTGTATTTATCAATAAATAAAGAGCAAGTGGACACCTCTCGGTGCCGAACTTGAACACGATCCGTATTTAACTTGTTTGCCGTGAAACTAAATGCTTCCGCTCGCTCAATAATATTGATGTAAAACCCTAGAAATCGTTAGTGAAGCTCATTTAGCCCTTAGGCCTTGAAGGTGGGATAGCGCTGGCCTGTAACTAATTACTCTGTCTGGCTTGTAAACATAGAACACCCTTAGGTGTTAGTAACTCAATGAGCCCTATATTGGATGTGTGAACCCTTCTATCTTCGGGCCTCTATTTCGATTCCACAGCAGGCTGCTACCAATAGTTATACACTGTTAGCTGGACTCTGTCATGGAAGACTAAAGTAATTGAGTCTCCAGCAGAGCTAGGCTAAATCAATTGAAATCTAAAGTGTTTAAGAGTCTTTGCCTGTAATGATGTGGGCATATTTTCAATGTCATATGTATGGTGGTAGCCTGACACAAATCTCTGATGCCAAAGAAATCTAACAAGTAGGAGTGGGTAGTCTTCCTTAAAGTTTAAGGTTCTCCAGAGCAACACACCCTCATCATAAGATGTTCTGCCCTATACTGTTCCATAGACAGAAGAACATATAAATTATAGGAAACCATTCAGTCTTGTTAATTTGGTTGCTTGTAGTTAAGTAATCCAAGGATCTCATCCAGTGTTTCTTGAAACAAGTCAGCATACCACCCTTGGGAAGTTCTTGTAGATCTCAGTCCTAAATAGTTTTAGTCTTACAGTGCAAATTTGAAAACATTTTGCTTCAGTGCCAAATTTGCACCACTTCCAATTGATCGTCCACCAATATTTCAAAGCCAAGTACTGTACCATTTAAAAAATCTACATTCGTCTCTTTTTCGGTAGATACTGTAGGTTTGCACCTTAACTATTTGACTACTTCTTACAGAATACTGAAATCAAATTGTGTTCATAAGAAAAAAGTTGCGAACATCGCCCCGTGCATGAAATCCCCATGTCACAAAACATACTGTATTTTTTTAAGTAGATCTCTTTTAAGGGTTTAGAAATGGACAAATTTTACATTCATTACACTCTCATTATTATTTTACAAAGTGCTTAGTCCAGACTACAGGAGAATAATACATCTAATACAGCCTTGGTAAAGCCAATATGACTTTCTTTCTATTGAATGTGAAGTAGTGCTAAGAAGACACTAAAATCCTGCCACATGCAACAAAGAGTAATTTAGCCTTTTTGGCAAACTTTCCATATTCTCAGAAAGGTTTGTGCTGGTTTCTACCAAGCTACCAAGATTTTCTTTTAGGAATGCTTCTAAAGGAACAACTTACTTTGAGCTCTTTGAAGAGCTGGTAGTTGGAGTTTTTGTTTCTCCTTCCACTGTTATTATAATTGTTTTGATTTTTTGCCCTAACTTTTCATTCACTTTCTAACATTTGATCAAAAACATGTCTCTTGTGCTTTCTGAGAGACTTTATTTATGTAGTATGTATTTTGTAGCAGTGGTCGTGACAGACCATTTAGAGAGCATGATCCAATATGTAGGTTATGTGCAAAATGTACTGAGCCCCAATAATATTACCTGCAAATATTCTTAGAGATGATATATTTTGATTCTGGCCAAATACTGTAACAAGCACATCAAACAAGATGCTTTTCATACAGCCTTAAGTTTTATGTCCTAGCCTAGAGCTTTCTGTGGAGGAGTTCTCTCATGAATTGTGTGCCTGTATTTCCTTGAGTGAGCACAAAGCATTATTCCAATTAAGTGCAAAGTTATTGATGGTATGAAAACTAAACCCTTTGACTGCAAATCTTTGTAGTCCAATAAATAACCATTTTCAAGTTTATCTTTGCTGTCTTTCTCCTTTCTGTGTGCTGGTCCATTTTTCTGCCTTTCTCTCGCTGTGATTAATATAAGTAATATTAGGCAGCCTTGGCTTTAATACTTAGGGAGATGTGTAAGCTGAGAAAGTCACTCACCTCCCTGTGCTGAGGATCGCAACTTATTTTGGATTTAATAGACAAAAGGGAAAAATTCAGGCCAATGTGCATTTAGGTGGCATCCCCAGCAAACGGGTCATGTTGCTTATTGCATTATCATGCACTCCCACACACGTACTGTATGTACTGTAGCACTCTCTCTTCCCTGTTTCGAATGCAATGTGAGCCCTCAGCTTTTTGAAGTAACTCCTCACCTACTTCCTTTGTTTAATCTTGTTGAGTTAAATACAGCTGACTCCTCCAATAAACCCGAAACATTTGATGACCTTTCCCTTATCAGTTTCATTTTTTGAACCATTCACACCTCTCCCTTGGCCACCCCAATCTAAGGACTTCTGTATCAATTATTTTAGACCATCAACAAAAGTTGATTTTGCAGAGTTGATATGCAGTTATCTAAAAAATCATTTAATCATTTTTATACATTTCCCGATTCTTAAGGACCCGTCTCTGTATGTATTCTCCAACAGCTTGGAGTATTTAAACAGTAACAAAAGGCCATCCAATAAATGCTTTTATCTAAAATGACCTGCAGAGATGAGGGGGATGTAGTATGGTTCAGCACTTGATAATGCAGGACCTTGATTTGACATGTCCTACAAAGTATGGAGCAAATGGTAGTTCAGTGACATGCTCAGTGTAATAATAATAATTTATTAATAATGATAATTCCTTACATTTACAGTATATAGTGCTTTTCTGGACACTCCACTCAAAGCACTTTACAGGTAATGGGGACTCCCCTCCACCACCACCAATATGCAGCCCCCACCTGGACGATGTGATAGCAGCCATAGTGCACCAGTATGCTCACCACACATCAGCTATAAGTGGGGATGAGAACAGAGTGGTTATTAGGAGGCCATGATTGGTAAAGGCATGGGGGAAATTTGGCCAGTAACACCCATACTCTTTTTTGGGATTTTCAATGCCCACAGCAAGGACTTTGGTTTTACATTTTATCCAAAGGATAGTGCATTTTTACAGTATAGTGTCCCTGTAGGGCCCACACAGGCAGCAGGGTGAGCTCCCCCTACTTGGCCCCACTAACACCTCTTCCAGCAGCAACCTTAGTTTTTTTTAGTTTTTCCAGGTACTGACCAGGCTCATACCTGCTTAGCTTCAGTGAGTTGCAGGATGATATGGTTGCTGGGCATAATACAGTGGCAATAGTGGCAATGGTAATACAGTGGCACAGCCAGAATATGAACCAGTAACTTCAAGGTCATGGAACCCACTTTTTAACTAGTGGATAGTGGTGCATTTGTTCAGGCCTTGTTTTTGTTTTTGTAGAAAAACTACTGTATGATTGCTTCTTAGTATCTAACTATAGAAAACCTACAGTAAATCCCAAAGCAAAGCAAATGCATTGAAACTGAATTCTGATCTTGGAATCACAAGGGAAAAGAAACTGTAGTGACTGCATTTATTTCTACTGCCTTGTTACATGATCACTAGGAAAAATGAGCAGAGGACTACAGTACTGCAGCACTCCCTTTATTCATTGCTGTCAAAAAACAGACCATTTTCCCCAATGCTGTGGGCCTCTGGTGGTTTTTGTGTATTTAATCATCATTTCTTTTATTTGAATTTTCATTTGAAAAGGGAACCCATGCTACAACCACAACTGGATCCATTCTCATTACAAATCGCAAAAAGAAAGCAAATGACAGTGTTAAGATAGTTACTGGAAGTGATGTCATTATAAAAAATGTTCACAGTGCAAGTTGGCCTGAGAAATGGGGAATCTTAATACTGTCTTTAACAGTATTAGTATCTGTTTTCTGTATTTATTTTGTAATGTTACCAAGTTTTTGTTAGAACCTTGTGTAACATGATTCATGTTCCATTACCCTGTATGTGCTTCATTTCTAGGCTGATCTGTAAATAAGCTAGGAGATCAGGAACTCTGAATCTCATTGGGTAGTGATACCACAAATGGTATCAATACCATGCTGTGAAGAACTGTCGCTTTTCTGCAAGAGCTAAAGAATAGGGATTTAATTTGAACTAATCAGTTCCAGAGCCTCAACTAGTACTTTGTGTGAAAACTTTGGTTTTTTTGTCCTCACTCTGCATGGTCTTAATGTGTCCTTTTTTTATCCTAAACTCACAACTCTGAGATTAAGAACTTCTACCACTGGAGAAAGCCAAGTTCTTTATTGATGGACTAATGTAGTCAATAATCAGCGCAAGCTACTGTACATAAAAATGCAGGTTACTGACAGCAAAGAACTGAAGGAGTCACTGCTTTAATGCTTGATGAGGTTAAGTCTTTTGCTTACAAAACATTTGGAGATTATACACAAATCAGCTCATTGACTTGAGGAACTAAATTAGTACAATCATTAGCTAATTTTAAGTGTAGAATTACCTGGACAAACAATAGAAAGAGAAAGGTTTCCAAAGCTACAGTATGTGACTAAGGGTGTCCCTGGTGATCAGTTAATTTTCATTGTTCACTGTTTTGTGTTATCATAAATAGTCATAGGTCTATGGGGGTGGGTTGATTGGCATTTAGGATAACTGTTTTAATCAGCGGCTTTGAATGTCTGATTAAAACGCATTTCAGGAAGCGGGGCAATGTAGAAAATGAGCTTCATTACCAAAGCAGCAAAAAAAGTAGTGATTCTTCTAATTTCTTCCAGAATAATAAATTTATGGAGCTATTTTGACATCGGACTGTGTGTGTGAAAATAAAATGGTTTTTGCAATGTTATGAGGGGGAACTCCTTGTATTTTCTTCAAGGTAAGTGTGTAATACATACGTAGAAAGGAAAAGTTACATCTGTAAACTATGAAAAAAAATCCATCTTTGTTTATAAAATTGCAAAACTGAACATAAGAACATATTGTAGAAATGTTTACTGGTAAGAGCAGACCATTCAAGACACCTTACTCGTTTATTGTTGGTAGTTTATTGGTTCAGTAATTTTATCTTGCAACATGACTAAGTTTGTTCCAGGCCTTCACAATGAATACGTCCGCAACTGAGTTGTCTAGTGTCCACTAGTGACCTTTGGTTCTTTTTGAGTGATCCTGCCTTGCACCCATTGATTACTGGGATAGGTTTCAGTTCCCCCTCCACACTGAATTGAATGAAGCAGTTAGTAGATGGATGGAAGGTTGGGGTTTCTATCAGAAGGTGGTATTGAGAGAGATGACCAATATACTGTACACCCAGTCGTCCTCTTTCATGGGGAATGTGGATATGCAGTATCAACAGATAATGAAAAATGTGCATGCTGGAAAAAAAACTCTGCTCCTACACATAAAAGCAGAAGAACACACACCCAAATATTATAGAGATGCTATTCAGTAAAAACGCAATGCAAATAGTAGAATTAACCGGGTGTACACTCTCTCTACTCCAAAATGATTTATTTATTAATACGTCTCAAGATTTTGGGACACACAAGCTGAAATGTGCCAATGAAGGCTTGTGCTTGCCAAACACTGAGAAGTATTAATAAATTGTTTAGGAGTACAAAGTGTTCAGCCATTTGATTGTACTACAAAGCTCTCCCCAGCCAGAAATATACTGTAGCTGTCATACCATACAGAACAAGTTTAATATGTTATATATTGTAAAAGAACATAAAGCACTTACCTGTAATGTTGGGTAACGTGGAGTTAAACACACGAGTGCAAATTTTGAATTGAGATTCCAAGAAGGTTTGAGATGTTCTGGGCCTCTGAGAAAATTCTAGAGACTTGGAGAACACCTCTTGGGTTAGGCTTGTCCTGATACCATGAAACCATGGAAGGGAATTTAAGATTTCTATTATCTAATTTTATGAGGCATTCTATTAATAATTATTAATAATAATGATTTAAAATGACATGCTTTTTTGTGAATTACCCGTATAACAAACACATCAGGGAAAACACCTGTGTTTATATGGGTAATTCAGTTTACACACAGGATTTATAAATTTGTTAAAAGGTAATTCTCTCCAGTGTTTAATTTATTATTTACTGCACGGTGTATTTTTAAGAGTATGCTATACTTTCTAATTATTCTCCATTTTAAAATGCCTTTCACTAAACAAAATATTTTTATTATACATATTGTAACGCATATGGCCGACATTGCAGGTTGTGCAAGCCGGCTTACTAGCGCGGTGACATCACTGCCCTTCCCTGTGACGGGAGATTTCCCTTTAGCTCAACTGGCTGGGTCCCTGTTGAGTGACACCGGAGGCCCGGGTTCGAGGGGGGTGACCTCAGGCAGTAGCAGCGAGAGCGCATGCCCACATGAACCCGAGAGAACTACAATATCATGAATGGTAATTCTGTATACTGGATGTAGTGTATACCAGGGCTCGGCAACTCTCAGTTGTGAGTTGCAGGGCGATATGGCTCCTGGCTTAAAATTTTAACTGAATATCTAGAGTATGTAGCCAATAATGCCACATGCCATAAAACTTATGGGAGTTGAGAAACCCTTCTTTGAGAACAGATATGCCACAAACTGTACTGTATATGCCACTTAACACTTCCAGATGAGAGAGGTACAGTACATCTCTAATTCTAGCCAAAATATCACCTTTGTTGGCAAAGCCCTCAGTTCCTTTGCGTGCAACACATAATGCTGCTCTGCAACTCAGCTTGCAGGAACTTTAATGTATTTTTGTAAACTTCAATAGGGAAGCAGTCATCTTTTTTGGCATATAACTCAACATATTTTTTACTCTTGCCAAATCTCAGTGCTTGCCATGGGTTGCTGATCCCAGGTATATACTGTACTAAGTGTTCACACAACAGGTAAGAAAGCGCCACTTTCAGCTTATGTAAAATTCAGGACTTGTTATATAGAACCTTGTGTACTATAACCTGGGGAGTGGGTCTATCGTAAATGAGATTGTATTCTTTTAAACCAAAACAACCTTTCAGATTTATTTATTTATTCTTTCACATGTAACATACAGACAACATGGAACTTGTAATAAAGCAAACCCTGTCTTAACAACTTAAAAGTAACACATGATCTTCTAGAGAGCTCTGGAAGACAAGGTTATTAGATAGAATGATGTCAGTTTCTTAGAGGGGGGAAATGAAAACAAATTCTAGCCTTACCTTATGTAATGTATTTCATTAATAAACCTTGATTAATAAGCTAATGAATGAGGGGGCAGAGAAACAAGCAGCTGTTTTGTGCAGGTATAACAAGTTGTTTTGAAGGAGAATAGTTAGATCCTTTGAAATGAGAGAGCTTTTATATACAGTACTCATACTGTATACTGTATTAGGCCACATGGTGAATGTACCATTGGTTTCAAACTTCAAGCAGTCATCCTTTGTCACTTTTACACGGCGGACTCTATTATCCCCACTAATCTTGCCTTTCACATTCCATTGCACTGCCAGCTCTCTGCATGTCTCTCTGTTTGTTTTTCACCAGCCGTTTGTGTCACATATGATTTCAAAGACTGAAACAGAAAAGTGTTGTAGAAAGAGGTCCTGCCTTCACACTGTATTTTATAAATTTGGGTGCCGATTTGAAAATGAGTTTAAATGGTGCAGCATCTGCTTACTGCTGCCACTGATGACTCTTGAGATTCTTTTTTCTTTTTACTGTCAGAATTTAACCATGGGATGAAAAATGTAATAATTTACAATATAATTAAAACAGAGATACTGAAGAGTTTCTCTCCTTTATTTGCCATGTGAAAGGAATTAATGATATGACTCTCTCAGAACAAATAAAAATTTATCCAAAACTGATACTCTACGTTTAAGTCTGAGATTCAGCAATGCTGGAGCTCTTTTGAATGGATAAGATACAGTACCAGTTCCATAGTTATTCAATTTGATCCATCTCAAGTTCTTGGAACTATGGACTCTTGGCTTGCCATACAATGTGTACAAAAAAGCAAAGAAGCAATTATTCTTGATTTTTTAAACTTAAATTATTCTTTAAAAAATCTGCAGATATCAGTCAAGACTAAAGTATGCAGTATCTGTTCATAATGTAAGCTATATGAAGAGCTGCAATGCAATAAACAGTATGTAGCCTTTCCTTAGAAGCTATAGATCATATCTGAGAACATAGATCATCTATGTCAGACCAAAAGAGATACATACAATGACACACAATTGTGTACAGTAGTGGCAATAAAGTGTCTGATGATATGTGAATATTATTGTACTATAGATATAGCTCAAGTGGGTTTTCTCTCCAGTTGATTCATATCTGATGTTGTTTGTGGTAATTAGCAATATCATGATTTAAAAAAAAGTAACATCATTTGTTTTAGAACTTGGGAGTCTGGTGCATATTTCTGATTTGGATAAAAAAGTATAAACATTTTTTAATTTTTCACCAGCATTTTTAGAAATTACTGTAGCAAACAGCCTGTCCTATGCAGTCCACTTGACCTTGTAGCTAAACTTAACTTCGAATACATGTCAACTTCCTCCTCGTTGCCACAGCAACATTTCCCTTGTTGTCAAGATCAAATTGATTGTAAATAGTAATATTGCCTTTTAGTTCTAGCTGGGTATTAATAATGCTTTTCGCTTTGGTCTATCTGATCACCGCTACCAAAGGCGGGAAAGGTTAAAGATGCACTTGCAAGCTGTTTTATTTGAAAGTCCCCAGAAAAAAAAACAATTCAAAGGGAGTGTTTGTTCTTGCGAAAGTAGTACTGGGAATAGCCTTGGCACAAGGAGAATATCTGCTTCTGTGCAATACTTTTTTTTTTTCCTCCTCGTTTTGAAATGGTCAGTTTAACAGAAACCAGTGAAAGGAGTACTAGGGAAAAGATATAAGAGATCCCTGCAAGAATACAAGAATACATTATTTTCCAGGTTATTCCATATTTAAATCTGTTCATTTGTCAACCTTATGTTAAGTATTCATTCCAGAACTATTTTTCTGATGCAAGTCTTAGCAAATTGTATATTGACAGAGTACTGTTATATTAAGCTCTCATGTTAGATATTTTACTACAATCTACAGGGGATATGTATAAAATGTTAAATAACTTACTTTCATTGGATAAGAGGCTCCTAGGTGTCTCTAGTCTTTGAATGTCTGTTATTTTTTACCAGTCACTTGAAATGAACGCCTTAGTCTCCAGCTGTCCCCCACATGATCCTGGAGAATTTTAGTGCTATCCCCCGTAGACATACTGTATATATTGTCTCCCCTCATACAAAGAGATGCTACCTGTAGACCTCCACCAGAGACAGTGACCGTTCGTGATGATGGATATGCCTCCATTATCAGGGCCACGTTAGCAACAGTTACATTCTCTAGAACAGGACGCATGTGACATTTATTAATAGGCTGTGAATTATTCCTAATAAAACCTAGAACTGCCAGCTTTGCACTTTGAAATCCTGCAGAAAGCACAGACCACATCAGGCAATATCCACATCGTTATCCATTATCCCCAGTTGTGTGATTTAATAGTACAAACTTGTATAACTTGAGGAGACATGGGGATTGGTCTTTTGTTTTAAAACATTCGTGCTTTACTTATTTTTTGTGAAGATGTGTCACCTTGGGGATTACATCATGAAAACTGATGAGATAATTTGAATGAAATTATATTGTATGCTTCAACTCTTTCAGTTTTACTATTTTTTTTATTTAAAAAAAACATTTCAATAATTCCAAACATATAGCTGCTCAGTAAGATATCCTACCAGACTGAAACATTTCTTATACTGTGTATTTCATATAATATGTCAAATATTGCAATACTAGAGTGCAAGACAGTCTTGACTGGAGATTGAAGTGGTCAACTGCCTTGTCAAAATGCCCAGACTATATAAAACCATAATAATGCACTAGAATGCATGACAGTTATTAGTACCTATATTATGTCAGACCGAACATACTGTATTCTGTTCTGATGTGAAATGAGAGATTTTGTAATGACCTACAGTACCACACCAGATGGGTCGGTAGACTGGAACAAGCGTGATTTGAACCCTGTGCATTTGCATTTCAAAGAGATACTGCAAAAGATGGAGAAATTACTCCATTATTCAAGGTCACTATGAATTTTGTGGCAGAGCAGCATCTAGTCTTTAGCCAAAGCGTTTGAGTTTTTTTTGATTATTTAATCGAGATATTCTGGTGATTGTATCTACATACTATGTAATCACGAGTGCCTTATTAAACAGTCCTACAAGAATCAAGGTTTTTCCTTTCAAAAGGCGGTGCCCAAGTCTGTGCCAGAACTCCCTTGAAATACTGTCTGTAAAATGCCCATGTTCCAAGCATAAGGAAAGTTTTAATTGCTTAAACTCCATTTTTCAGAGTAATATCTATTTATATACCTCCCCGTCTATCTCTCAGTGCACTCCCATCCATCTATTTTAAGATGGGCAGTGAAATGAAATGGAAAATACAATCTATCTTCTCCGAAGCTGATACCGGCAGCCTCTATCAGGTTGAAGGATGATTCAGCCGGGGCTGCTACAGTTCCTTGCATCATTTAGGCCAGTTCCCTGCTGTGGTTGCAGCAGCTGCATCTACTAATCCAGCTGTTGCAAAATTATAGCCTGCAAACTGCACTGTGATCACCTGTTAGTTGTAAATTGCATCGGAGCTTTAACTCCGAACACAAATTCAAATTCCCATTGTTTTAGTTAGGTAAACTTAGTGCATGGATTTGCATAGATTTAACTACTGTATAGCAGTAATCCGTCTTTGCACATCTGAGCAAATCTTCATAGGTTGCCACAGTCAAGGGGAATTACTGCAAACAGAAGAATTGGATAGGTACAGTAACATGACATGAAACCACATGCAAGCAAAGCAGCCTCATCAAATTGACTTTTATGTTAGTTGATGCACGGTGATCATTTACAACCCACTGTAGTATGTGGTGTTTAATTAATGTAGAGGAAATGTTCTGCTAAACTCTGCCCATGAAAAGCAATATGTATCCCCCTTTCCCATCATCTATTTAAAGTTATTTTGATGTATAAATAGTGCTGTGTAATAAGAGCTGTAAGTAACACCTTATTACAATCTGATTACTTTTTCCCCAACACTTGTGGAGTTAGTGTAGTGATTCCGGTTCTTTTTTTTTGCTTTTCATGTGATTATGTTTTATGTTTTTATCAAAGTAATTAGTATCTGGATCTATTTTTAAGTACCTTGTTACTGTCGTTGAAAATTAATCATTTTCTTTATGTTCTGATATCAGTTAAGATGGGAAAAATGACCCCTTCTCCACCCCCACCCCCCAAAGAAATCCAGTAGAAATTGTGTGTGAGATAGATCAGGGAATCCTATCATGTACCTGGAGCTAATACTGCTTTCCTGCCACCCTCCCCTCATTAGTCTGAGCCCCTTACTGCTTTATAGAGAGACGAAAGGAAATGAAATGCTAAGACCTCAGACCGTAAGGATGGAAAATGCCTACAGCACCATCAGCGCTATTTCCAGATGAGTCATGGAAGTTATCTCCATTCAAACACCTGTTAAAAACAAATCTTCATTAGAGTATCGCTTGAGGACTCATTCCTGTTGGCAGCCGTGTGGAGTAGCTGACTCTGGCCTCCTGACTGAAAAATGGGGAAACTTCTTCTGTACTTCTGAGGTACATCACCGTAAGCATATCAACCTGTATAAATGGTTGCCATCATTTAGATGTTAAAAACAATGGAATTGCAATGTTTGTAGGTTTCTTTGGATAAAAGCATCAGCCTAATACATTATTATTATTATTAAGACTCGACATCACTGTTCCTGTTTTCAAACAAGATAGTTTTTGTTCTCAAAGTGAGAAACACATTTTGGCATGGGATGATGGCTGATAAGCGAGTAGGAGATAGATTACAAGTAGTGTTCAGCCAAAGTTTTTTCATACTCTTGGTACTATTGTGATAAATAAGAACAATGTTAGACTGTCATGTTTTTAAATTTGGCAATGCCATGGAATAGGACCACAAATAGCAAAATGTATTAAAAAACTCAATAATTCAGCAACTGAATACTAATATATAATGGGTTTATTCCATGCTGAAAAGAGAAGAGAGAAGACACAACGTTTCGGCAGTGAAGCCTTCTTCAAGTCACCTGACCCGAGTACATTTCGCTATTTAAAGTGTGGTCCTATTCCATGAAGAAGGCTTCACAGCTGAAACGTTTTGTTTTCTCTCTTCTCTTTTCAGCATAGAATAAACATATTACTTGTTCCTTTGCAGACTACACATGCTGATGCAGCTACCTCCCTGAACTACAAATATATAATGCTTTTTTATTGACTTTAACCTGTGTTTCTAGGAAGACAAGAACATTTGATGTTGGAAA
Organism: Lepisosteus platostomus; assembly: GCF_059453375.1. Lineage (NCBI taxonomy): Eukaryota > Metazoa > Chordata > Actinopteri > Semionotiformes > Lepisosteidae > Lepisosteus > Lepisosteus platostomus. The sequence continues at coordinate 7,891,547 of NC_142613.1, forward strand.
TAAGTTCATTAATAATTTATATATATATAATAACTATGCAACACTTACATTTTGAGATTTGACAACATTTGTACCCTCAAACATAATTTATGCACTGCCCTGTGCTAATCCATTGTTCACTAGTAAAGCAAATTTAAAGACAGTTTACAGTGAGTTAACATGCAAATTAATTGTTTTGTTTGTGTGTTCAACTCAAATGACTCCCCTGCTTCTTTTGTTAACAAACTTACAGGAATTCTACAATAAAATCCGTCAAGAGACTTGCTTTGCATGGCTGTTTTAACTGTGTACCAGTGTAATGTAAAAAGGGCAAAAAATCTTTTAATACAGTGCTTCCACAGACATAAATGTAAAACAAATCTACTGCACTGCACAGACTCTGAACAGGCAATTGCTGAAATAAAAAAAAATATTTTTAATGACTCAGAACTGTGCTCAATTCTCTGTTCCGTTTTTTTTTCTGCTTCAAAGACCTTGACTGCTGACCTTTTTGCCCCCCAAAGAGAAAAAACATTGTGTTGAGATAGTTCCTTATATAAGTTTTCTCCTCATTAGCACGGAATGGTAGGTCACTATTTCATCTTCAATTCAGAGAGAGGAGACTGGGCATATTGTGTTCCTTACTGGGGAAAAAAATAAAAAAGATTTCCTACAGTTTGAGCTTTTTGATAAGCGTAAATTATCCTTTTCGGAATTGTCCTGAAAGATCAGTAAATTCCCATAGTAATTAACAGTGATGAGCTTAACTTTTTTTTTTGTTTCAGTGAGGTCTTTGGAGAGTTGTAGGTACTGTGCAGTATAGGCGAGGTGAGTCATTACAAAGGAAACAGCTTCTGAACATTCTGACACTCTGACAAAGATGACAATTTGAAGTGGGCATGTCTGACTCATGAACTGAAAAAATGAGTAAACAGCCTTTTTTTTCTGATTGCGCCTGAGTCTTAAGAATATGTATGAACTGAAAACTGACTTTCGCCACATGTGGAGATTAAACAACCCCTCCTGTGCTTTAGTGCTGGAGCCTTCTTTTCCCTTATAATGCTCCTGTTGAGTTTCTGGAATGAGGGAAAACAGAAGAAAGAATTGTTGTTCCTTAGAGTCAAAACAGATCCACTGAATCTGAATGACTTTTCCAAGTCTTTGACAGCTGTGTGAAAAGAAGAGAAGAAACAAACAAGGACATATACAGTACATGGGGAATTGGGAGGAAGATGTTAACGCTACATTAATTTCTTCAGAGTGAAAGCAAGCCAAAAATACAGTTCTGACATGGCATGTGGTTATATTCAGGATAGATATTCTATTGATGTTTTTCAGTATTTCAGAAAAGTGAGCCAAATTTTAACAATTATTCCATGTGTTTTAAAAATACACAGTTTTCTGTGTACCTACTGTTGCCAATGGCTTTGTATTACAGTATGTCCCATTGACTGAATGGTTATAACATATAAAGTATGCATACAGTGTTGCATAATGTTCTTTTCCCATGCATATCAATGTGTTCTTCTAACCTTTTAATGGAAGTATTTACAAGACAGATTGGGCATGATGCCTTCTCCTTTGATTTCAGAATGCAATTTCTGAGCACGGCAATATGCGGTCTAGGGCACAGCACTGTTTATGACTAATATGCCATGAATGCGGTCTGATTTGCAGCAGAGCTCAATCTATCTTTTATGGAAGTTGATGCCTGTAGGTTTTTGATATTTAAATTCATAAAGGAAGGCAATCAGGCTGTGTTCCTCATATGCACAATGCCATTTGTGGCACTGCATTAACTTGTCACTCGTTTTGGAGTTTGCCATCCGTGTAATGTCAGTTAGTGTCAGTTTCAGCGAGCCCTTATTGTGCATTCAGAAGGAAATTCCCGCTGTGCAGAAGACAAGTAGAGAATGTGAAAGTGCTTGGGCAAGAGGATTTGAGCCCACTGCAAGTGGGCAGTACTCAGTGGCCAATTCGTTTAACTCTTAGCTGCAGGGGAGGATCCCACTGGGGGAATGCAAATGCGTGCAGTGCAGGAAAGCGTGCAAAGAACGGAATGGACTGAACCCATCAGCAAGCAGTGGCCCTGGCTCGCTAATAAATACTATACTTCACTGTAGCATCATAATGTACCATACTGTACCTCCATGAAATGTATAGATTAACCAAGCATTTTCCCATCATTTTTCTTACTTATTCATCCCCCAAATGTAACATCTCTTTCAAATCTTGGAATGTGAATGTTTAGCGACTGCAGTATTTTGAACTGTATATTCTTAAGTGAAAGTTACACTCTTATTAAAAAGTACATCTCATTAGTAGCTTTTCACCATATCATTTTCTCTTTCTTTGGTCTTCTTCCCTCAGTCCTGTGCCTCTTTTGTATTCCTTTTCACTCCCTTTCGTCACCACACACCTGAGGATGGCTCCACAGCTGAAAGACTGTTTTTTCTTTTTATTTCTAATTGATAAATTAATCACACCTTGCACCTTACACTATCCTGCATCTCCCCACTCCATATTGTTTTGATTAGTACTGCCCTCTTTTAGTGCACGTTATCAACAGAATGCAAATTTAAAAAGATTCAGTCCTCAGTATCACTTAAGCTGCCATGATAGACACTCTGCCAAGTTAATTTGATGCATCTTTAATTATTTATTTTCTCTCAGTCCTAGCCCCCTGCTCTTCTGAACTGCCAGGACTATAACATGCACAAAGTCTTCAGAGAGCAAATTGCCTTTTCTAGTGTAAATTGGCTTGACTGAAGTGAAGGATAAAATGAACATGGGGGCATAATCAGGTGTCAAGCTTTCACCTCTCATTAAATCATGCAATCTTCTTTGAGTACCCTCCCCTATAGCCATCAGTACATAAAATATGCATTATTACACATATCATGTACAGTATGTCTGTCTTGGAATAAGGGAATAACAGCCCTTAATAATAAATTAAAATGTTGTCTATCCCTCTGTCCTTTTTTGTTTTCAACACAATTTTGCCACACTGTAATCCCCTTCGGGAAGACTTCCACTGCATTTCTCCCCCGATACTGAAAAACCAATCCCACCAGTCCATACTTGTTGTATGAGCGGAGCGGTGGCTCTGTGCCTGGATCTGGAAGGTTGCCGGTTCAAATCCCGTAGCCAGCAGGGCCCGTTGGGCCCCTGAGTAAGCCCCTTAACCCCGACTTCTCCAGGGGCGCTGTACAATGGCTGACCCTGCACTCTGACCCCAAGCTTCTCTCCCTGTCTGTGTGCCTGTGTCTCATGGAGAGCAAGCTGGGGTATGTGAAAAGACGAATTCCTAATGCAAGTTATTGTATAGGGCTTATAAAGCAACATTATTACATTATTGTTCTATATATCAGAAAGCGATCTCTTTTCAGGCAGCTATTAAAAACCAATTGGATATTTTTTACTAAGCACTTGATGCCACCTGCTGGCCCTCTGTGTAATTGCACTACTAGCTTTCAAAAATAAGGGTGGGTGGGTGATCTACAGTATGGTTACTTTGTAGTTAAAACAAAATCAGTAGAGAAAGAAAGTGAAATGATTGGTGGACATTTCAGTAATTGTGAAGTGCATTTTTGTTGAAAACCTCTTTGCCTTTCTAATCTTCCCAATGATCACCACATGCCTGGAGTGGCAGTAGAAAAAAAAAAGACTTACAGCAGCCTCATTGCATTCGCTTTGCCCCAGTAAAGTTTCCATCACAATGGCTTTTCCAAGGTGTGAGTTCAGCGGGGAAGGAGTTGCTGTATAAACTGGGCAATTTTTGTTTTTGCTTGCAGCTGACAGCTGTCTACATTCTGGTCCTTTGCCATTGCTTGCTGCAGGGGACAAAAAGCAAAAAGTCAGGTTGGATGTGTTTATGAACCACGTGGCTGGCAGCAGAGGAGGGATAATGGAAAATCACTGTGATTTGTCTGTACGAGGGCAATGAAAAGCTGTGTATTTGTCTTTAAAAATAATCATTGCACGTTATAAAGCACTTGACCTCCTTTTTTGTACCAGAACACTTGTTTATCAAGTGGACCTTTTGATAAACCGCCCATTTGGGTGATCTATATTTTCCTGATGTTAGAACTAGAGTGACACCAGAGATATTTGGTTTTTTTTTTTTGTTCCTTTCTTTCCAAAACCTTGTCAGCTTGCACAGAACAAGACAAGGATAAAACTGTCTCACTTTGTTTAAACGGAGTGAGCCGTCCTAATGTAAATATCAAGTCCTTTCTCAATCCACCCCCACATTTGTTTGTCATGCATGTAGAAAAAAGAGGGAGGGGTAGCAATAGTGTACTTTAGCTGGCCAAACTGCAAATCAGGAATGCTAATTTATGTAAATGCTGCAGTGCTGAATTATGTTTATTATATTAATCAGTTTTGGTTATTAACGTCAAAGAGCACATTTTCATTGGTATCATTTTCTAAGAATCATTTTGCAATGAATTCCATAGCAAATAGGGATTATAGAAATCAAGGTTAACAAAAATAGAGGTTCTGTGCTGAGCAGTAATTCCTCTTCACACATCTTTATGGGTACATAAAAAACTGCCACAGAAGTGTTTTGGGGCTGTGTTCATGTTTCTTTTTTTTCTGGAGAGATTTAGGCAGATACTCACCAGATTGCCTCCATTTCATCTCCATCCCAGATTTCAAGAGCTCACCTTCTTTTGCTTTGTGATCCGAAATGGGAGACTTCAGATAAGGATGTGATGATTCCAGATGAAGAACTGGCTGTGGTCTCACATTTTAAATCATGCTATCAGATAGCCCGTGGCACGATGCCTGATTGTGATGAATAGGGAAGTCCATGGCAATCACTATATTAGCTTCTGTACACGATTGATTGATGTTCAAGCCAAGCTATCTACGAAGAGAGCAGAAATCCACCAAATCCAGAAGCAGTAGTCATCTATTGGAGGCTTGTTTTACCAATCGGAAAGATCCCATTCAGTCTTCAGGCCCCTTTGTGGTTGAGCATGGATAGCTTAATAAACCAACTGTTAAAAAATGATATAGCCTGATTGACACCAGATCATTTGGGGGTAGTAAATGGGACAAAATTTGTAAATAAAGTTGCACTTTGATACATAATCAATGAATTTAAAAGGTGTAGCTCAGGATTTATTTTATTCCTCTCAAAGAAGAAAGAGGAGATCCCTTGTAATAACACCATGGTGTCTGCAGTATGTCACAGTATACTCCAGCTGCAGAAAAGCAAGATTCCATATCAGAAGCTAGATACTGTATGTGCTTCTTATACTGTAACCTAACCCTTGGTTCCTGGTCTTTTTAAGCACACTGCAGCTTTACTCTTGATGTTTCTTTTGCACAAAGAGAGCCCTTTAGGGACTGAAAATGAAGCAACAGGCAGAATCAGCCAGAGCACACACAATGCATTAGAAGAAGATAATTCTCTCGCCTCTGAAAGCAATTACAGTGATAGTGGGTCCTTTTCTGTATTAGTATTCATCAGCCACCAGAAAGTGCTGTGGTCTCGAAATGCTTGACCGCTGGAGTGGAAAGTACAATTTGAGATCCAGAAGCATAGAAGGTGCCCAGTCTGAAAACGATTGCGGTCAGGAGTCAGAAAGACTCTATAGAGGAATCGTGGCTGTTGACAAGAACTCCGTTAACGTACATCTGTGCTCATGGTCAATGCCCCAGTACAGGACCTTGAATCTTGCTGGCAGGCTGGCTTAAATACTTTATTATGGCACTTGTACAAGGTGGTGTGACCCACAAAACATCTCAAAGTATGTCCAATGACTTTGCTTAGTGTCTGACGCAGAAGTGAATTCATGGCATCCCTGGTTGTGTAATAGGAAGTATGTGCTGTTTTTTCTTTTTATACATCTGGAATAGCTGTAGCTCTACATGCAGCTCTGCAGACATAAGCTTGTAAGTGATATCCAATCATACACAAAAAATATGCATTGCATTCTAATTGGTACAAGTATACATTGTGAGGCAGATGGTAGCATCTACATTTTGAGAAATTCCCCCCATTTTCCACACTAAGCTGGATATTTTTCTTATTTCAGCCACTGAGAAACAACTATTCTGGCGATTTGGCTCCCTTGCTGCAAAACAAAATCTTCACTTGTTTACTGCATTAATGTGTTTCATCATCATTCCATTCTCTGGAGTCTCCTGAGAGCTGTTATGTGTAAATCGTTTTTGCCTTATTTGAAATTGATAACCTCCTATTCCATAAAAGTAGATGGTGTGAAATGCACTTCTACACTGGCTGGATGGGTTTAATAATGTTTTCCTCCCTTTTTGTTGGCCTGCTGTAGAAAAGAATACTAGCTTGAAACGTACGACTTCCACAGATTATGACCCTGTTTAAACAATCAAATGAAATGAAATGTGAGGAGGGGGGAAGCTGAAGTCACTGTTCAAAAATGAAAGAAGGACATGAGGATAATAGCAGATGCAAAGAAAGCCCAACACTAGACCTGGAAATGAAATAATTATCCTGAAAACCGATAGCAGTGGGCCATTAATTTGCTTCTCTTAATGAACCATTACTGATTTGGCATCCAATCCAACACAGAACTGCTGGCTTGATTTGAAAAAACTATGAATGTCATTAAACTGTAAGAACTATTGCAAAATACACCCCCCCACCACCACCACCACATCAACAGACTCACACCATCCCCTTACAAACACAGATCTTATTTCTCCTTTTCCATCAAAAACAAGTGGTGCAGATTAAAACCTCCCTTGTAGAACTATGTAAGGAGACAAATATTCCCTATTGCATTTATCATGTCAGAGTTTTATTTTCCTGCATGGGTTCAATCAGCATCTTGTGAGACAAAACATTGTGGCAGATCACCTTTAAGCTAGTGTTTTCAATGGTGCAGCAGCTATCCTCCATCAATTAAAAGATCTGCGGTTATTGATTTGAAACAGAAACTTGTTTTGCTTGCCGATCTGGCAATATTATGTCAGTGACTCGAAATGTCATTTCAGGAAATGTACTGTAGGTTGTGAATTGGCTGCCTGGCTGAGTTGAAAAGATTGATAGAATTTAATTACAGTCAAACCTGTTTTTTGTTCATTTAATTTGCTAGATCTTTACTGTAGACTGCCTCTTGTAATTGAATGATATGTGCCCAGTCATATCTTTATTCTCTCACTCATTAGATGTGGCACCCCATTTTGAAAGCAAGTTAATGGTCCTGGATGGCAAGTTGGAGAATGGATGGTTTGCTACCTTTTTGTTAGCTAAATGTAATGGTTGCGTTACTCAATGTTTCATTAAGGGATAATTTAATTGTGATTACAACATTATCGAGTGTGTTTTATTGGAACAAAAACTGTAATAAATTAGAAAAGGAAGAGGGGTGTACAATTAGCTAGTGTTTGAAAATAAAAATCTTTGAATTCTTCATCCTATCACCCTAGTCCATAGCCTCTATACTTTCACTACTCAGCACTGTGTGACAGCTTTACCAGAGACGGTTATTCTTAGATTTTTTGTTTGTGAACACAATATACTGTACCATTAAGGTTGAAATGGTGGAGCAGTGATTTAGCATTGCTGCCTTGCAGTGCCGGAACCCTGGGTTCAATTCTGGCCCTGGGTTGCTCATCTGAGTGGAGTTTGTATGTTCTCCTTGTGCTCATGTGGGTTTCCCCTGGGTACTCTGGTATCCTCCCACAGTCTGGTAGGTTAATTGGCTCTGGTGTGTGTGCATGTCTATGTCTGGGTGTACCCTGCCTTGCGTCCATTGCTTGCTGGAATAGGCTTCAGCTCCCCTGTGACCCTGTACTAGATAAAGTGGTTAGAAGATGTTAAAGTGTTAAGACTTTATTGATCCTGAAGGGAAATTGATGATTAGTTACAGTAGAGTGCTAAACAACACCATATTTACTTCCTCTCTGTTCATTTTTCCAGAGAAGAGGACACAGGTTCATATGCAACACAGCTTATGTGTATAAATACTGTGTGTTCAACCTGCTCTCCATAACTGGGCCCTTTTCTCTGTATTAATTTCTTAGTGGCAGTCTTGAAAAGAGATCTTTAAAAAGTCACAGACAGCTTATGTGTTTCTTTTATGAACAACATACGTTAATTTTGTAAATGCTGATGAGAAAGCAAAATGCATGTGATGGTGCTTGGGGTTGAATCTTGAGTGAGGTGGTGTCTTTTTATCATATTATTGTAATGCTGATTGATTGATTGATACCTCTTATAGAACTGCTGCAGCGCTACAGTTCAGGAGGTTTCATATTTTAGCAGGTGAACACAAATATCACAAAGATGGACGGACATGAATGACTAAAATAGTGTGCAATAAAACCCTTATTTAATGGCAGCCCATGCATCTGGGAAGTACATTAACATGACCGACCCCATTAAGATGAACATCCATTATAATGGATTCTGCTACTTGAGCTTGCCATCAAAAGGTTTAAACCTGCTGACAGAAAAAGGACAGCATGACCTGAATATACCCCATTCTCCTAATGGCTTTTCCCTGTGCTGTGTTTTAACATTACTAAGTTTAACACAAATGCTTTGTTAGTCAGCAGGCATTTGCTTTCAGTATAACCTTCATCACCCCCCCCCCACCCCTCACCCCCCAGATATAAAAATATAATTAAAACACTATTAGCCATTTGCTAGTACTAACGGCCATTGTACGTAAATGAGATGACTGTGTTGTACTGTATGCATCTCTTTGGAGTCATAGATGTGCAGTGACAGACCTCTGCAAGAGGAGATGAAAATATATATTCATATATAATATCATGTGCATTTATGAGTGGTTTTCTTCATTACTATAATTTGATAACAAAAATAAGAAAACAATCACCGTGACAGTACAGGAGACCTGGCTAACCCCTACTCTATTAAGCTTAAAGATACGGGTGAGGCTGTCTTGTCATGACCTTTTCTGCTTTGGAGAAGAAAACGCTAAGCTTTCTGGTCTTGTTTGTAGTGTGTATTGCAATTATGATTCAGCTTGTATTCATCAGAGAGAAGAGGGCATTCATTTATTCCTGATATAATTTAGCGTTCAGTGGTGCTCTAGCTCTGTTTTAGAATTGGGCCAATCATTTCTGATTGGAGGGCAGAAGGAAACTTTGAACAGTTCATGGGTAAAAGTGAGATTTAGTCTTAGATGAGAAAACATATTTCGCAGGAGCCCCCCATGGCCTATATTGTGATAGAAAATATCACAATAGCTATTTCAAAACATTGGCTTAGAAACACTGAATAAAAACAACAGTAAGCATTTTGTTTTTCTTTCATTTTAACAGTTTAATTTCAGTTATGCATGCCTGTGAAAACATAGGTGGATTACATAAATACACCAGAAACCAAACAAGGATTTTAAAATAAGTAGTAATCCCAGTGCACTGCTCTTATGACGTTAGTTGTCATTATTAATGTGCCCAAAATAGGGAGGCTTTCTTTGACAGCATGTATTTGGAAAATCTTAATCCTCTTTGAGCTTTCAGTGCATTTCATGTCAGTCATTTCTGTTTTTGTCCTCTAAACCGGGGGAGTGTATTTGTTGAGAAAAAGCTCAAAGTGGCAAGGACACTGTCCCGAGCAGAGTTCAATGAGCTGTGGACACAGGATTCACAATTTCATGTACAGTAGTTGTGGTATTACTTCTATGCATTTCAACAGAGGAGCTTAATTGAGCTCTGATTGTAGTAATAACTGAGCAAAGTTTCAGCTGGAAAGAAAATCAGCTACTGAAATTCAATAGCAGGGTTGATGCATTTGTAAAGAAAGGAGAAATAAATAATAACCTCAAAACTGCATGTTTTTATATTAAATCAACATGCATTACTATTACTACTGTATATTTTTAGAAGCTGATTGCTAATTACTAATGCATGTGTTATTATAATAATAATAATAATAATTGCTTACACTTATATAGCGCTTTTCTGGACACTCCACTCAAAGTGTTTTACAGGTAATGGGGACTCTCCACCACCACCAATGTGCAGCATCCACCTGGATGATGCGACGACAGCTATAGCACGCCAGAACGCTCACCACACATCAGCTATCAATGTAGCCAATTCATAGAGGGGGATTATTAGGAGGCCATGATTGGTAAAGACCAATGGAAAATTTGGCCAGGACACCGGACACAGGGTTACATCCCTACTCTTTTCGGGAAACACCCTGCGATTTTTAATGACCACAGAGAGTCAGGACCTCGGTTTTACGTCTCATTAATGTATGTAATGTCTCGTAATGTATGTAATTAGCTGTTACTTTTATACAAAGTTACTTACAATTGCACTCTTTGACAGAGGTGGATATTTTTAATGAAACAGCTTTGATAAAGGAATTTGCTGTAGGGGCACGAGCATTGTCTCACCTGGGATTTGAACCCACAGCCTTCTAGGTTGTGTGTCCAGACTCTTAATCACTGCTCCACACTGTTGTCTTTGGTACATTGGCCATTTAAAGGACTTGCTTTAAAAGCAGTCAAATGAGATTTTATTTGTCCTCTGCAAGACATTTATCCTTACAAATAACAACCCATAGGATTAAGGGTACCATTTTCCAAGGGATGAACATTAACTTGAGACTTTGCTTCTCCACTTTAAATTGGAAATTGATTGTTCTGAAGATAAGTGCATTTTTTAATCAAAGTGTAAGCAAACCTTTTAACTGTGAAATGACTTTTAAGTAATCCATTGTGTAATGTCACATATTTTTTTTTATTCTGTAAAATATCTTTGTGCTACACAGCTCATTTGCAGATATGTGCAGACTGTGTTTCTAAGGTACAGTATACAGTAGGTCTGATGTTTGCTTAGTATGTTATGCTAAGAAAAAAAGCATACAAATGAGAGGAGACCTTTCAGCCCATCTACGTCATTTGAGTTTTAGTGGCTAATTGATCTGATAATCAGCCATTTCTTGAAAGAAACCAAAGTTTTGGCTTCAATAGCACAGATGGGTAGCCTGTTCACGACTCCCACAACCTTTTGCGAGAAAAGTTTAGTTCTTAGTTTCAAACACGCCTGCCGTAGTTTCTGTTTGTCTTCTGTACATTCTGAAGAGGTCTATTGGGTTGGCCTTGTCAGTGTCTTTGGGAATTTGAATACTTTAATCCTCTTATAGTCTTCTATGTTCAAGACTAAAAAGATCCAGTTCTTTTAGCCTGTCAGTCAGTGTACAGTAGGTGTCCTTTGAGCGTGGGGATGTACTGTACCTAGTTACTCTTTTCTCAACGTATTCCATTACAGCCATGTACATTTTGTTCCATTGTAATCAAAATTGTATTTTGGTTTGGATACTGTAAATAAGACATTTTATTTGGGGCTTAATATTGACCAACAATTCTATATATGTTTCTTGTTATTTATCATATATGACAGGAAATATTCCATTTTGCGATACGGTGTGAACTCTTCTGGTATTTTTCTCCAAATTAGACTGCATGTTCAAATAAAGTAATTACAAAGTAATTCTGTCAAAACATTGCATTTTGCAGTTCCATCAACAGACATGTCTTAACAAGGAGATGTAATTATGGCTCGTTGTCACTGCTAGATTATTACAAATAATACAGTTATAAAGAACCCCACAATGGAAATGTTTAACTTATAACAAGCAGTTTGTGGGAATATTGATAAAGATTAATTGAAGGAAGCTTTCTGTTTTTGACATCCAGGAGATGAGAACTTAATTTTGTTTGTCAGTGAGTAAATTCTTGGCTTTCAATGCCGTCCTTGGAAGTGTTTTTTTTTTGCAATTGCATTTCAAAGTGAGAGGATTAATGTAACTTTTAATTACAAGGGAGGTAAAGTAGTGTTTCCAAATGTAAAACACTGATTATTCTAAGCATTCTAAGTACCGTAATTTTACAGATAAGTACACTATTTTAATATGGAGCCAGATTAAAGTAAGGAGCTGATAAAGGAAATAAAATTAACCCTTGGGGCTTAATTAACATTTTCCAGATTAGCATAATGCTCTCCAATGGGGTGTCATTCCAAGGTTTTTTTTTCCTGCTTCAAGGGAAACTTCAAAGCCGTGCTAGCTGCTAGACGTCCCTACTGTAGCTTCCCCTGCTTGTGCTAATGATGAAAGCACAGCAGACCAGCGCTGATTGTTGTGGGGTGAAAGAAGTCAATGCCTGACAATGATAACCTCCAGAAAATGTTTGGCAACGTGTATGATGTGTTCGGTGCAAGGTGACAATTTGTGCATGACTAAATTATTGTATTTTTTGTTCTTAAAATTATTTTAGATGTGACCATTCCCTGAGCAGGTCAGTGTTGATTTAAATAAAAAAAAAACTCCTGGGTGATTCAGCTACGTCATGCGTCTTATGCATCATATGTTTTATTTTTATTTAGTGCCGCTTCCTGTAAGCTCTTTCAGGAGTGACATAATCCAATCCTGATTACATCCGTTTCCTTGTCAGGTGCAGTGGAAAGCCTGTCTTCGTCAAACAGAACAAATGGAGCATAAAATGCATTGTGCACTTTCTCTTAATCACTCTGGTTTTCACCTGCAGATTTCTGCTTTTTTTATTCCACCATCTTCATTAGTGATTTTTTTACAGTAGATTGATCTGGCAGCACTTCAGTGAAACCTGTACCTGAATCCTATTAGGAGATCATTGTAAATTTACTTTATTGGGAGTATATTAGTATTGTCCTAAGAATATTATGTAATTAAAGTTCTGTTTGCTTTCTCTGACGGAGCTATTTATACCTGGAAAAAAAGATAATAATCTTCAAAAAACCTTAGCTGAGATGTTATGCATTTTAGGTCTTCTAACTGCATGCATAAATTGAAATGTACGAGATCTGAGTCAATTTATAGCCAAACACAAAATTTGGCATTTTAACTCACATTATTACATATACAGTACTGTATGTACTGTATATTTATACATATATATTATTACGTGTCTTACATATTTCTGGTCATTAAAGAGTACAGAGTCCTTGGGTATGACTTACCTTTGAAAACTGTCTTGCTGTTTCAAGAATTTGCAAATTTCTCTCTTTTAAAAATGATTTTGAAAGAGACAAAATCACTACTGTTGTAGTCTAATTTGAATCCATGAATCCAAAGATTGTGTGAGATAAACCCTTAAGATTTCCCTTTAAGTACTGGCTAGCATTAAGTACACCCATTTGGGGGGGGAACATCAAAAGAAAGATAAGGTGAACAAGTAATAAGTCAAACTTGACTTTTGAGCTGAAAGAGACCAAACAACGCACATTAAGTGGAGATCACCTAAAAGGCTAGAATCGTTATTTTAAGTCGCAAACACTGCTTTTTTTCTACCCAAAGAGGATTTGTGCTGAGGCTTATTCTGTGCTAAGCAGTAGACCTCACAAATTGGCACTAGCGGCATTAAAGATGTAGGTGTCAGAGCTGTCGAAAAGATTTAGAGTAGGTATTTGAAAAGAAAACAGTAAGCAGTTAGGAACTGTTCCCAGAGCATGATTTATGGGCCCTTGTTATGACAGACCTATTGCTGGTAGACGGAAAAAGCTACCAGTGTGATGAAAGGAAAGGACTTGTGGGTGCTCCTGCAAGAAGCACTCTGCTTTTTCAAGGCCTTCATCGACTCCACCATTTTGATTTCCTACATCATCCTGGAACGAGTTCTTAACTCTAGACTCTGAGGTCCAGAATCCAGGCAGGTTTTTAAATTGTAAAGGTCAAAACGTTTAGAGCTGTGGTGATGGGATAAATTGATCCAGTTAAATATTAGTTGGTTTAGTTTCTCACTTCTTCCAGCTGAGGAGCTTTTTTTGAAGTTTTGAAGTCCATCTTAAGACTACCCCAAGGAACGGAGCTGGGAATGTCTGTCCTAGAAGAGTGTCTAACCTCAGCTGGAACAACAGCATGAGTAAATCACTGGATGGGTCATATGGTCTCCTCTCGTTCGTACTGTACCCAGTCATGATCAGATGAATTTCAAACTTTCTTACCTTGGTGAATAAAAAATAACGTGATCTTTTCTCAATTTAATCTAATTTTTATTCCCATACTTTTTATGCAAATAAACCTCTGAATTAAGACATGTTTCAGTCCCTAGCCTCTGTACTACATACATGTAATAACCTCCTTCCTAGGAATATACAGTAGATGAGGTCCACTTAGGGAAAATTTGTATCTATTTATCACTTTTTTTTGCCTTTTAAAACTCCTTTATTGTACTTACTATGTACTGGAATGTCTGCGTATGAATTCTACTGGATAAATACAAATGTTGTTTTTTTATAGAAGCAGCACTATTATTACTTACTACCTAGCACATATACTTATTTGATCATTCGACCATGTGAGCAGGCTTTCTTTTCTGAGAAGGTTTTCCTTTTAAAAACATTGCACATACATGCTCTTTCAAGAAGTGCTCTTTCAAACTCTTTCAAGAGTTTCTCTCTTGAAAAAAGTGCATTGAAAAACCACTAGGTCATAATTTCTTCTTTTTTGTGTACTGCCACAATGCCAGTTCTCTTGTGTCCACACAACTGGCAGCTACTGTTTTCAGAGATTTTTGTACAACTCTTCTCTCAGTGACACACAATATGCATCCGTCAGCATTGTCAGAAGAGCAGAACCTTCACCTGTAGATAAATGCCTGTAAGGTTAAAAAAAAGTAGAAATCTCAGAACATTGAAAAAATGAAAATAAGAGTCCGTTAATTTCCTTTAGGAAACAGTCACAAAAGATACGAGAAAGTAGAAAACACATCCATTTGTTTTACTTATTGTCTTTTGACAATAGGTTTTCTGTTTTTACAGGACTGATACAAATTACAGGCTATGGCATAATGATTTAGGAAGGTCTTACATTACCTTGAAATGCATCAAGTTATGGTTTGACTATTGTGAGGCTAAAATTAAGGGGTCTGTAAAAATAAGTGTTATGCATGCAAATCTTATGTGCATTTCAATTGAAAGCATACAGCTCTCCATTTGGGCTCTTGGCTTGGTCTATTATTAATACTCATAACATAGGATTCCTCAAAGCGCTTGGTTTAAATTACACAGCAGAAATGGTATCTGCAGTGTGTGTGGTGTGTGTGAGCACTTGCAAGGCTCTAGTGAAGACGGCAAACACCTTGACTGTTCTTTTACCTGTTTTTTCATTATTGTTCACCTTTAGTTGTTTTGCTAGAATACTTTTTCCAGACGAATTCAGCAAAAGCATCCACGTTACAAGCAATTTCTTGGTTAATCAAAAAGGTTTTGTTGACTGAATGCTTTGACTCTTTTTAATAAGGCAATTACATGCAACATTTTTGTAATTCCAACTCAGTACATGTTTCCTACGTGAAATCATCTATGCCTGTTAGAAGTCCAGCAAATCATTACAGTACATGTTTTAAACCAAAGGTATTGCGTTTTTCTTTGTGCCTCTTCTTACAGTGAACAAAAACAAACAAAAAAAACAATCGCTGTTACAACAGATGGTGCAGACAGAACCTAATGAAAAACTGCTATGAGTGTAATATAGTAATTTGTGTTACTTCTTCAAAGAACATTGGGCCCAGCATGTTGTCCATTAATCTAACCAAGGTGATGGAAGGGATCATTGAATTTGGTAAGGTCCTTTGTGCTGAGATTTCAACAAAACTGCAATGGGATTTGTTGCAACCTTGTGCTTTTCTTTCCGATGTTGTCAAAATAGCTACAGTATATGAAACCTACAGTACTGCTATACTGTACTATTTAATTTGGCATGTCTTACCGAGCACATGAGCAGCATAGTGTAGTGTGTACAGTAAGTCTCTTGATTCACAGCTGGGGGAGTCCCTGACTCAGACAGAGCTATTGTATCTTGAGTGAGGTACAGTACTTTGCCCCAGTTTCTCCAGTTCGGCCAACTGTATGAATGGTGACCAGCATTTGCTGAGGGCTGTCTTTGCGATGGACTGGCATTCCATCGGGTGGAGGGGGAGGGTGTATCTGCATGCTTTCTGTTCACTTAATGCCATGGAATCCACCATAAGCTCTGGCCCAATGACCTCCTGTAACTCAAATATGGAAATTACCTGCCTACTGAGCACAGGATACAGGACATCACTTTGCCGGGCGTGGAAGTTGGTAAAGGAATTTTTAGAGACTTATGGCTCTCAAACTCTAATACTTAGCCTTGGAGAGACAGCTTAAGCCTTTGTCATTTGAAAGGGATTTCTTTTTCTTTTAAGAGGAGAGAATATTGCAATTCCAGCCAAGTTCAAATAAGAAATGCACATTCTGTAATCTTGTGCTACCATATGGCTGGCCTCGTTGTTCGCTTGACATTTTGATAACTTCTGCAGATGACAATGAAGGAGGTTTCCCATTCTGAGCTCTGTGAATTGTAGTAGCAAAGTAGCTCTGGCGCTGTTGCTCTATTTATCTGAGCATTGACTAGAATAGACTTCATGAAATGTGAAGGTCAGGACACGACAGAGTGATCGAGGAAATGCACTATCCTGAGTTCCCTAATTTTTCTGTTCAAATCGATTGAACCTCATATTCTTTCTTGTTGAGTTAACTACACCGACACGGCTCAATTTTTCACACCACATTGTAAGGATTCTCATACTGCCAGTCCTGAGGGATTTCTGCTTTTAAAAGCTTTCGTTGTCCTTCAAAAGTGCAGTGATTGATCTCAGGTAATGCAAGGCTGTGATCTTGTGATCTTGTCGGATGTGTTTCAGACCCTGAAAATTTTGATCATTTAGTTTAGGTTAGTCTTATGCACTAAATATAAAACAATATATATATATATTCTTAATCAAGAGCAGCAGAATAAGGTAATTACATGTAAGTGTAGTCTAATTTTAAAGTGGTTCTTAATGGTTCCAAGTGGAAATTGTGAGATCAACAAATGCAAACTGTACATCTTATATTTCAATTAATTTTTGTCATGAATTCATTTTTACGCAAGAAATTTAAAGGCAGTTCCATACTTGATTATTTGGGTTAAAAGGGTTATTTGAAAGATCATCATGACATTTTGAAGACATTCAAAGTGTTATTGCAGCATAAATTCCAAATATGATTTTTGATGTCTCAATATACTCTGCTTATTTAAATATGAGATCTTTAAAATGAGTAAAATGTCTATTGCAGTGATTTGTATGTCTCTAGGCTAGACACGGTGTTGTTTTCTGATTCACAAAAATACATTCTTTATTCTAAGTGTCTGAAAAGGAATAATAGAACCTAACATGGGAGGTTGACTCACAGAGTATAATAAAAGACAAGGAGAACTATAGATGTTCTATAAAATTCAAACCAGACCACTACAGGTTCTTGACTGCTTTTTGTACTTGTATCTTAAGGCATAATTTGAAGAGCTGTCGGATTTCCTTTTGCAGTTCTCTTAGCACTGTCGTGTAGGGTTTTGTTGAGCGCCGCTCAGCATGACTAATTGACTTATTTTCAAGGTCTAAGTGATGGTGAAAGCCTTCATATTTCTTCTCTGTCATGAAACTTTGGAGATCATAAGCGTAAGCTGAAAGAAAGACATTTTAGGTCCCTTCCATCACAGAAAAATGACTTAATGCGTCTATTGTACTGCAATGCAAATATGCTGTAATCTCCATGATCAAAGCTCCAGCTATTGCACTGCTTCAGAGATACTGGAGCTATCTTTGACTGCAGCCGTTCCTTACCGGAATATTATGCAGCCAAGGCTAAACGGCCGCGTTCATTTTTTGTGCATCCTCTTTCAACAGAGTTATCAAGACGGAACTTTGGACCCCCTGCCAAGATCTGAATTTAGTCAACCAATCTTCCCCTTGCTTTATGTAATTATGATATCGTTCACGGTGCTCTTTGGTGGTTGTTAATGAAATAAAATATTCAACACTGTCAATCTGTTTTAATTTTCATTGGACAGTTTTCAAAATAAGGCAGAACAAATTCCAGCCCTTTCCTCAGATCAAAATTGATTTGAAAGCTGGGCTATTGTCTCCTTCATAGCTAGTTTCTGTTCATTCCTTTAACAGTGGCTTTTGGCTCAGCATGCACCATCGAACCTGCTATAACTGGCATGACAAGCTAGAAAATGTGCCAAGATCTGTCTTGAGCTGGCAGGTGTAACATTTATTGTTTTAATAATGGCTGTAGGGTTTTTGGCGATAGCTTTTTCTACTTGATCTATAGGAGCACAATCCTAATGATCCTGAAGATTTGGGATTTGATTTTGTTTTTTAGGCTTTTCAATCAACGTCTGTTCTATTCTCTCACTACAACAGAGTACAGAAGTTCCCCTTGAGTGCATAACACTGTACCTGGGAAGAAAAAAACAAATAGGTAGAATATAAATATACAGGTAGGTGTTAATTGGCTGAGAAGTTTTCCTTGTGATACAGTTGTGGGTAACATGTTTGAATCGAGTTTCCAAACATTCCAGGACAAAAGAGGTAACTTAAAAAAGTGCAGAAACAAAGACAGTTGTGACTGTTTGTGAAACCCTTTACCAGAGGAAGAATTCCAAAAACGCCTTGATAAAACACCTCCTTGGTATTCTAAATATATCTTGGGTTCTGAGCTTATTTCAGAATTTGAAGAGATCAGCACTAGAATTTCATAAGATGGTGAATGATGAAAACTCAGTTTTCATTTTCAGTTTTGGTTTCAACCCAGAACACCTTTTGGGGTTTCCCCAGCAACACAAAGTCAATCAGTTTCACATAAAATCTTACAGGCTGCAGAACTAATAAGACCACAAGCTACTTTTTCCCTACCTGACTGATCCGCTGCACTGACTCACTGTCCTGATTGATTGACGGATTAACTAAAATAAAACGCTAGCCTGTCTTCTGCTAGATGAAGTGGATCCGGCGCAAATGAAACGTAACCTTCTGGCTGCAAAACAAGTGAGCTCGAAGCCCATTTTTCTAGAGTCGGCCTTTAGAGTTGGGTGGAATTAACAGTTTCTTAAGAAGGTCAGTGAAGTAATTTTCAGTCTGGTCGTCTGGTCCATTTAGCTTCATCTGTTTTTTACTAATTTTATTAAATCTGGAATCGCTCAACTGCACTGAAAAAGAAAAAAACATCTTTTTCCTCCTCTGTCTGTACGTGTTATGTGCACAAATTAGCCAGTCTCCTTTCCAAATATCTTGTTTGATGCCCTTCTGAGTTCTTAATTGACTTAGCTGATTTTGTTAAGCAAGATCAAGCCCAAGGCAAATAAGATTGCTTAATCAAAACAAATATGTAAAACGAGAGGAAAAAATAATAAAATCAGGGTATAGAATATACAATAAATCTCATATTCTCCTTTCTAATTCCTGCGAGTCATCAGCCTGTCCAAGCTTTTGTTGATTAGCTGTTTAGTAATATTGATGTTATGTCACCCATTACCTATAAACAGTAAAAAAAACTATAGATTATTCTCCTCCTGCCTCAGTGGAATGACTATTGTAGAGGTGAAACTCCCATCTGTCTCAGTGATTCAAGTATCATGTATCCAGCAACTATAAGGCCCTACTTTATCACCCTGCACAGGGAGCATGACAGTTTCAAATTGTATTTTTTATTCTTTCAATAAGATATTTTAAGATATTTTATGTCATGTGTATAAACCTCGCAGGTACTGTAACTGTAGAAATATAAGTGGAGCAAAATAATTGTAAGAGTTGTGGATAACTATAATCTAGGGTTCCCCATTCCAGGTCCTGTAGATCCCCCTTTCAGTTATTCTCAATAGGTCACCCTAAATTGCCAATTTTTAAGGAATAAGAATACTTGTAAGTTATTGTTCAATGTAGGGAAATATCTGCTACTGATAACCTTGGTTCTTGAGGACTGAAGGGTATTCATAATTTGTATTTCCATATAATGTGTACATTATCAAATCACTGGACCACACTTAAATGTTTCAAAGTTTATGGCACTTGATGAAATATTGGTTATGTCTAAAATCATTCTACAGTATATTGTGGCTGTCCAGGACCAGAGGGAGAGATGTCTGCTGTAATCCAGGTAGATACATTCTACTTCAGGTTTGGACAGGACAAAGATATGCGGGGACACTTTCATTTACTTCCTTTTACACTAATTGTCTTACAGTAGCTATGGGTATCAAGTCTAACATTAGTTCCCTAGAACACCAGAGTACAATGATCTTTAAGCTTGATCTCGAGTCTGAGCTCCACAGCATATGGGCTCAAACACCTCTTAATCTCGAAAAACCCCTGAAATTTGTTTCTCTGTTCACCTTCACTCCTGTGTTGAGGCTGGTTTTGTTCAATTTGTTCATCTTTTATTTTTCTTGGACTTAATCAAATTCTTTAATTTCAATAGTATTGGGAATAACAGATACCAAGCTGATAAGGTCTGTGCAGGATGTGTTTAGTCGATGCAGTTTTTTCTCTTTCACCCTGAAGGTAATCTGCACAGGCAATTCAATACCTAACCAGTTTTAAGAAGGTGGATGCTTGGAAAAAAAATCAATCGCAATTTCCCTGGCTCGCAAGGCAGCGCATTAAACATTGGATTGCATATCTATATTTAACCTGAACTGTAGAGACGGATTGATGCTCCATCAGAAACTTCATGGTAATATGACATTAAAGTGGCACCAGTGTATAGACTTATTTCAGACTGCTGTGCAAATATATTATCAATGCAAATATCCAATCCTGCTGTCAAAAACAAAATTTCTGTCAAACATCTCTCCCATGAATTTAACTATAATTGTCAAAAGGGTTTCAGTTACAGTTTGTCATTACTCTGTTCTTCTCTAGACTAGCCTTGTTTGCTTTACAAATTCAAATATACTGAATATATGTATTTTAAATTTAGTTTATTAACTATGGATATTTGTTCTGCTTTCTTTAAATTTATTGTTTAAGTGGAAATCTATAAAGTTCTGTAATTTTTCTTTATGCCAAACTTAACTGTACCTTTCTGTCTGTTACAATTCAAACACTTTCCTATTGATTTGCTAAGAATAGGATGAAAAGGAGCACAAGTTCAAAATGTTTTAATAATGTATGCTACCGTTTATCAGATCAAATCATGTAAGTGTGCCAGCATTTTAAAATGCAGTAACAGAGAGAGATTATTTTTTTTATATTTTTTAAGTTGTAATCAGAAAAAAAGCTTTATTTTGTAGGTTACTGTGTTATTCATTAACTAGATCAATTTCATAAGCAAAACTGTTTTTCAAGGCTGAAAAGAAATAATGGCCATATATGATGAATGGCATCATCAAGCAGTTTCAGAGTCATTCCAGTGTCGAGAAGAAGAAAGATGTGTATTGTGGAGCCTCAGCAGCACAGATTGAGTTTCCCAATGGGAATGTAAAAAGATGCTGCTGTCTAAAGGAGATCTGTAAAAAGCCATTCAGCACTTTCGAATCCTTCCGTTTGTGCTTCTTGAAAAAATTGTCTTGTCATTAGAACACAATTCAAGGGGGACCCATCCTAAAAGATTTCGGAGAAGATATGAGAAATGGTGGTTGACAGCATTTGTGCCTTTTGGTTTTCAGGAGCCCCGTCTGAATGCCTGAAAGGTCGGTCCAAGCTTAGCTAATCCGGAAGATACTGGAAACACACGAGCCTCGCTGGGCTCTGTGGGGAGTCGGGGATAAAGCACAGGAGTGACACTCCAGCGCAGAGCCTGTTTGAACAGCGTTTTCAAACACTCAGTCAGGCGCTGAAGCTGCTTGGGAACACTCATTATCAGGCTTTGCTGACGGTTTTACGGCAGACATCCTGAGGTACAGGGCTCTTTGAAGGATTTCAAGTGAAGAAATGTTAGAGGTTCGGGTTTGTCAAATAAGTAAAAGCCTAAATAAAATCCTAGCCATGAGAATTACATTTTTCTTCATTTGGTTTTGTACCTTCTGGCATCAGGGATTCTACAGTACAGTATGTGTCTGACTGAGGCACAGTTTAGAGGAGGAGCCCTCTGGACGTGAATGGCAAAAGTCTTCATAAATCTATATTAGAAGAAGGATAGCTCATACTGCCGGACTGTTATGACTGTGAAATATGTTTATTGGAGAGTGGTGTAGCATTTTGCAGTAGTCCACCCAGATACTTGCTTTTAAGCTCATTGAAGTAGCCACTAGGGGTGTCTTTGCTTGATAAAGCAGTGTAGTGGTCAAGGCCAAAAACCTTTATCAAGCCTTAAATGCTCTTCAGGATTAGTTCTGCAATGTTCTTTCTGATGTCTGCCAGCAGCAGTTACATATTTTGAGTTATGACTAAGGTGACATTGTGCAATATGATTCTTAGTGTATATTGAAGTTGTTACAGTGATGCTGCTTCCCAGGGTCCAAAACTATGCATAGCATAGGAACAAGTTATAGGTTTATTCCATGCTGAAAAAAAGAAGAAAGAGAACACAACGTTTCGGCCGTGGAGCCTTCTTCAGGTGTGAAGAAGGTGCATAGCATATACTATAAGCTAGGTATGCATTAGATCAAGCAAAATTGCAAGTATATCAGATATGATTCCTAACCTTTGTAATATCCCCCGAACTTTTTAAAGGTAACAGTGATTAGTCAACATGAAGAACTAGATGGTTATTCTCTTAAATGCAGCAAGAAGTTTATCCCCGCACAGTATCACATGGGTTTCCTGGTGCTGTAAACCTTGAAGTACAGTAGTTTGTGAGAAGTGGGGGAGGTGGTATTTGTGTCATATTGAATCCACATTCCCCTTAACAATTTAGGGAGAGAGGAACCGGGTGCCACAAAACAGAAAAAAAGTTCTGCAGGTGCCTGACAAGAATGAAAGTATACGAAAGAGAAGAAGTTCCTTCCTGGCTGCTAAATTAGTCCAGGGAGGATTGCCTTTCAGCATGTTGCTGGTGAGTCGGCAGTTCATTAATCCAGGCAAATCCCTCCAAAGTTACTGAGGTGTGGATTCCATTTTCAAATTTCTCATTAGTTCCTCTTTATGGATTAAATGCTGGTGTTCACAACTGAATGCACACAGAGCCCCAGCTTGATGGATGTAATTGGGTTGTAATGGATTTTGGGTGCCTTTCCTTTCTGATCCTTGCTATGTTTTAAATGGCTGCATCAAAACCATTTTTTATTTATTTATGATTGCAGTTTTTTTTCCACACTGTATATACTCTTTTTTTATCCTTCACAAACACACATACATAGGCCCTCACTCCCTCTTCGGGGCACACAAAGGAATTTTAAGCTCCTCAGATTAAACATATCAACTTTCATGAAGTCGTAAAGCCATCATCATAAAGCTGCTAAAGCTTATTTTCACTCTAACAGAGCTCTTTCTCCAGCGGTCTGTGGCAGTAACCATTTTCTTGTTTCTTTCAAATACATATGTATTAAGTATATTGAATTCTTAAACACTATTTGTTTTGGATTTCTCATTCTCTTTTATCTGACTGATACCCCCCTATAAACATACAGTAGTTGTAAGCATCATTTGTAAGAGCTTCGCCGATGCTGAGATCACTTTATCGTCCAAGATGTCTTAAATACATATCTGTTTTGAACAGCACCTTAATTTCTGCAAATTGAGCATGCTTTTACATGCATGTAGAGTTTTCCATAAATGTGCAGGACCAGTGGAAGATGCACACCCTGTTGCGAATCAAAAGAAATTTCTGACACTTAAAAAATGTATGCCTCTTCACTTTATGCGTACAGGCATGCTGTTAAATTAATCAAGCATACAGATTTTGAATGTGGCTTAAATCTTTTTGGCCTTCTGGATTATTTCATTTTGACATGTCAGGTTAGGATGCAAGTGTTTTATTTTTGTAGGTTGCACTAAATCTCCTTATTAGTGAGATAGTTAAATGCACACAGGTGGTGGATGTGTTTTAACATGCAGAAAGCTCAATGTCAAGCTTGGTGAAAATTGAGAAAATAAAACACAGAAGGAAATCAAGACCTCCCTCTGGGGTGTTCACAGTTTGCAATTTTTAATCTGGCAAGATGTTACTGTATAACCAAATGCAGTCTTTCAATAATGGCCCACAATCTGGGAGACCACAAGTCATAATAATAATAATAATAATTGCTTACATTTATATAGCGCTTTTCTGGACACTCCACTCAAAGCGCTTTACAGGCAATGGGGACTCCCCTCCACCACCACCAATGTGCAGCATCCACCTGGATGATGCGACGGCAGCCATAGTGCGCCAGAACGCTCACCACACATCAGCGATCAGTGGGGAAGAGAGCAGAGTAATTAAGCCAATTTATAGAGGGGGATTGTTAGGAGGCCATGATTGATAAAGGCCGCTGGGAAATTTGGCCAGGACGCCGGGGTATAAGGAGGATCTTGTTGCAAGAGAATTCCGTTTTCAGTAAATGATGATAATCTGGCTGCACAGCGCTACATTGTTCAAGTCCTGTGAGGTCCTGCAACCTCACCTGCTGCCCTTCCTGTGAGCTCATCTTGATGTGCTAACATTCCAGCAGAATAATGCATGTCATTATGTTCTTTGTGTAGCAGCTTTCTTGAGAATGTGACATTTATGCCTTAGATGCCCTACACATTCAGACTTCAGGCCCATTGGACATTTGTGGGAATGAGTTGGAATGATGAGTGTCCTGGACTTTGGGACTCATTGAACCCTGTGTAGGCATTATGAGAGTAACAGGAAAGAAAACATACTTCGCAGAAACACAGTGTGTATTACGTTGGTTGCCCTTCCACTTCTGAATTATCTGATACACACCCTACTGATTAATCCTGATGACCATTTTGAATCAGTTTAATGAATTTACCATCATCATTATTCATATTCATTTACCATGCTCAACAAAGTGTCAGTGCGCCTGTTACAAAACATGTTGTCCATTTCCTCACTATCTTATCAGCCCTGATAGTTGACATGCTGATTTCTTATGAAAATATTTGAAGGGAAAATTAATTTTTTAGACATTTTAGTGAGTGTTCTCTATATTACTGATATTTTTGATAAAGATTAATTGCAATAAAATTCCAGACTGGAGTATGCAACAACACTGATCTGAAATGACAGTGTGTAAATGTACAGTATCTATTACCAGACCTCTTGAAATATCTTCAAATGCCTGTGGGTGGCTAATGTTGGCATTCCGACATCGGCAGATCATTTTGACCCACAAACCTGAATATCAAGGCAGCACAGTCATACTGTAAGTAAATGCCAAGCGAAGCTTTCTTCTGTACTTAAAAGATGAGCATGATTGTTATACATTTAGAGATTTTAAAAATCTTTTAGAGTCTAGCCTATTCTTTGAAGACTCCCTCCAGGGTACAGCACATCACTTTGATCCTAGCAGAACTGGGATACTGCATACCAGCGTTTTGGTGAATCAGTGTGGTCTCCAAGGCTGAGGTGTCTGCAGGCCTTGTTCTAAGAAGCAAAATAACACATCCTCCATGTTTATTAGAACAGGAAGTGTAGGACAAAAACTGCATTTTTAAAGTAGTCGATCAAGAAGCACGGTTACTAATTTTACTTCAGAGCAGCACTTCACACCACTACCCACAATACAAGTGTTTCCCTATTGAGATTTGTTCTGGGTCGAAAATCATCTCTTGAGATATACAGGTAGATGTTCATCCCACTCTGAAAACAGGAAAAAAAAATTCTGTTTTTCAAGGTTGAATTAATTTCTGCTTATCCCTTTGCGGCTCACATACCGATGCGGTGTCCATCTCTTAACCTTTTCTTGTTTCTTTTAATCTTCCTAACAACAAAATAACATTTCTGCGATTTTTTTTGTTTAAACCACTACTGACAAGGACATCCACTTTTATTTTCCCCTGGAGAGAAACCTTAAAAACTCTTCAATTCTAGATCTCTCTCCTGTCATAATACAAGAGAAAATGGTGACAACATGCTGTTTCTTCACAGTATTCAAACATACAGTACCTGAATAATAATTCTACCATAGATAACCTGACTAATCAGATCTTTGTCTCAGAAGCAGATTGCCTAGAACTAATTGTCACAGGAAAATGAACAAGTAGAGAGGAGTTGAACACTTGAAACAGTAGTTAACATTTTGAGGTTATTCATGTGTGTTTTATGCACTTATTGTGAAATGTTGAGTGAAAGCTGGTATAGGAATGACAGTACTTAATGTCCTGTTTCATACTACTGTCAATTATGTGATTCCATGTGTGGCATACAGTATGTTGATCCTGGGTGGTAAATAATTGGCACAAGTCACTATAGTACTTGAGCAGTTTGGCTATCTCTTCAAAAACTAAAACTTTAGGGAAAAAAAAGGGTTTTGTAATGGAAAGCAAAACAGCGTTAATAAGGTGGGTTATTGTCATTACTGGTGTTAATGATATTGAGAAAGGGCTCTTGGTGTTTCGGCCCTTGCCGCTCCTGCCCTGCCAGTTCATCCCTCACTCCCTGGGCTTGAGCATCCTCAGATGTTAAGACTTTTGATGTGTTAAAATGAAAAAAAAAACTTGAAGTTTACAATAGGACTATATTTTTGTTTTTTCCTTGTTTGCCGTAATGGAAGAGAAATAGCAACCCTGCAACTGTTTAAAAGTTTACTAAGAGGTTTAATAAAAACTAGAGAGTTTAAATCGATTTTTTTATTAGAAAAAGTAATAAAGATTCATTACTTTGGATGCATGTGTCAAGTGTCGATTATGCCCCCCTCCCTGTCCTCTTTTTTGGAAACCAAAATATGGTCACCCTAACTAAGACCTCTAATAAAAAAATATGGAGTATATTCAGTACAGTTATTTCGATAGGCCATACAGTACATGCTTCCAATGACTTTTTGTTTTGCTTAGCAGTGCATCTGGAATCAAAAGGACAACCTAGACCTGTCAATGACAAACTAGTTCCTTTTTTATCTTCAGTCTAGGTTTAAGCAAAAGGTCCTACATTTTATTGAAGGTTTACCCTGAATTCACACCAGAAGCAACACATCAGCGCAGCAAAAGTGTAGTGTAAGCGACAATCGGTCCATGGGAACAAACATGGGAAAGTCAACAGAACATTAGAGAAAAACACAGTGTAGTTGATTAAAACCCGACACGAGCGAGTGGACAAACAACAGGTCTCTGTTTATTGTGGCTAAACAACCACAATACTTTACCCATGTCGGTGCCATCAGCTAGATGTGTGTGCTCTTGACAACAAAGTGAAAAGCTGCACTGTATCTGTGGACCACTCTGGGCCAGCATGATCATAATATTGTTGTAGAGGGTATGTTGTAGTTCACAGGGTATAGAAAGTGTGAGTTTTGTGTGATTTGAATGGCTCCCAATGGAGTTTATGCTTCACTCACGCCCGCAAGTGGAAAAAAATAGACTCAGACAGTAAAGAACACTGGAGGATGGAGGGGACACACATGAGACACACGTCTCACGGAGCCGGTGTGGATTGATTAAAATGGAAGCGTACCTGTACTGTATGTGTTCCGTGAGCCCGACTTCAGACGGACGACTAAAAGCTTCAGAAACGCTTTCGTTGAAAGTTGAAAGCAAAAACCTGTTTTCGTTTGTTTCTCTTTTATGTATGAGTATTCCAAAACCCTTGTCTTCAAAACTCATGAAGACAATCAGAAACATTTTTTTTTCCATGGAAAAAGTGGAAAACACATTATAATGCTGAGAATATAATGCTATAATGCAGGTTATCATCTGACAAACTATAGTGCAGCTTTGTCCTGCCGTCAAGACTTCTAAATGCTGTACACTTACAGTTTTTGCTTTATTCGTGAGGCCTGCATACATTACCCATATTTACATGTGTTTTAAGTATTTGAACCTTGGAGTCAAAATTGAGTAATGGAAACAGAAAAATTTTTTTTTGAATTAGCATTCAGGTAGAGAACCGTGGAACCTTATCCTTTCCTTCTTCAATTTCTTAATAAAGGCTGCCGTTAATGGCTAAGAGCAAGACAACAGAATTTTAATGTGGTTCAATGTCATCTTCATGGCTTCCTTGATCTACATTTAATTTAACAGTCTTTTACCTTCATAAGGCTGAATGATATTTGCCCTATTTGCAAAACAATGATGCAAATTGCTTCACTGCCCCTCACTGTGTACCATAAATAAACTACTTACATTCTGAAGCCAGACACTGCTCTGAATGCAGTGTGAAGCAGCACAACTGTAATGTGGAAGATTAGGGTGTTGAGCTACTAGTAATAAACCCCTTTTAGGAAGATACTTAAATACTGTACTAGGAATTTCAATGAATTCAGATTTAATTACAGTCTTCTTCACATAGTATTTGTGGTATTTCCTTTAATGATTGATTTAATTGCCTTATTATGTTTATGCAGTTGATGCAACAACCTTTTGCAATAGATGTGGTTAACAGACACATTGTACCTTATTCCTTTCCATTCAGTTACAAGCTGGTGGTAAATATCCATTGCTTCGCTTTCATTTTCTATATCTTAAACTGGTGCTTTCTGTAGAAATCTTGAAACTATTAAGGCAGAAGTCTTGTAATTCCTCATTAATTATTTTTTTATTTAAATATAGAATGCTTTCTAACTCCCAGCCACAACTGTATCCAGCTAAATTCAGTTGGACTAACAACCTACTGTATATTCAGTTGGACAAATATTCAGTTTTACTAGATTTAGGTCTTAAAATGTTACAGTTTTAGAAAACTTAAGAAAACTATAGCACATACTTTTGAAAATCACCTTGAATTGTTTTTAAGTGATGACATATGCAGATTCAAACAATTAGTTTTTTTTTTACTGTAGTTTCAGTGTTAACAGACTTACTGTTATCACCTGTGCCACCGTGCCCCCCATCTGAGTTTGAATGTT
The DNA here is from genome assembly GCF_059453375.1 of Lepisosteus platostomus. Lineage (NCBI taxonomy): Eukaryota > Metazoa > Chordata > Actinopteri > Semionotiformes > Lepisosteidae > Lepisosteus > Lepisosteus platostomus. The sequence goes on from NC_142613.1 coordinate 7,920,261, forward strand.
TATCCTATTTTCCACATTAAAGCCATTAACAAATGCTGGATCACGGCTAAAAGATAGGTGTGTGAGGATATAATTAGAAGGACTGAAATATTTGCAGTTTGTTAAGTTTCATTCGCTATTAATATTATTAAACAGCTCGGCTCAGATGTAAATTTAATTGTCACTTTTTTTATAATAGCAAAGGGTTCAACTGGGGGTTAGTGGTAAATTACATGTATGTTATTGTGATCTATTCGGAAGACATTTCTTCCCCAGATTTTCCTAATGGTGCTACAGAAGAGGAGTTCCACTGACTGAAAGTATAATTAAACAGGAGCTGATTAAGCTCCATGTTTGCTTGCATGGTTAAACCCTGGCAAATGTCTCTCCTGGCAATAGAGCACTTGAAAAGCCTTTTGTTTACCAATGACTGGCACATCATTATGAACATCTAGCTGTCAGATACGTCACTGTCTCGAGTAGGCTCATCAATCAGGACCCCATCCCCCTAGACAAGACTAGGCTATTTATTAAAATCTGCTTGTAAGAAAGCAGGCAAAATGAAGAACAAATATGATGATAAATGAACTGCTTTGTGTAAGTAACAGTAAAGCAACATCAGTTATCCAAAGATGTTTTTAGTATTATTATTTTACTCTATTATTGTTGTTTGTTCTTAATTTTCTTCATTAATCACTTTAGGAGATTGGGGGTTTTGGTGCCCACATATAACTTCAAAGTAAAAATAAATATGATTATAAAACACTCCTTTATTCATTCTATTGTGTTAATTAGCATATGATAATTCGTTATGGGCAATTGGCTTCCTAGATGGTTTCATTAAAAAAGTATCACACTGGGATCTCATTAGCCAACTCATGTAAGAGTCCGTCAGACCTGGTTAGCCCCTGTGAGTTTAGAAACCGTTCTGGAGCTCTCTTACCAAAACACTCTTTTGAAATTCTTAAAGCCAGGTACCTGCAGTCTAAGGACAGAGTGGGAAAGATCCTGTAACTGTGATGGATCAGCAATCCCTGCTGTTTTTCAACAGCTTACCAGGATCGCTTCTTTTGATGGTTAACCATAAGACCATAGTAATATTTTTTTTACGAGTTTGGTTTAGATGTTTTCATTGGCAGGTGCACTTTCATAGAGAGAAAAGGCATTCTAATGCACATGGAGAAATGAGCATCAGTACTTTTAATGTTCATCTAATGTTATTCTTTAGTTTCTCTTGTGTCTTTATATTTTCTATTTTACCGTCACTTTACAGTTTACAGTTAGGGCCCTTTTTTTATCCATTTAGGTCTTGTTAGTCACCTGACATCAGTTTCCCTCCTCAGATGGACTATGGACAGTTCCTATGATTTTTTCCACTGTGTTGTCCGTATGTTTGCAGACCCCTGCATATTCTTCTGATCAACACCTCTGTTCAGATAAAATCTTTTCTTCATGGAGCTGTCTTTACAGATTTGTCAAGTGAATTGTTTTTTTTTTGTCTCTCTTAGGACTATGAAATGTTAGATTGAAATACAACTATAAACTTTCATTCTAGTTCCTAGGGCCAGCTTATCTATGAGAAAGGAGTGTTTTGAGACTAGCAGAGCTGGTGCTCTCACATTTTTGCCTTTTCTTTCTCTTTTTAGTCATGAAAGAAGAATTGGAACCTGGCCAGTGCCACAGCCACAGCATCTCCAAGTTGATTGCATACAGGTTAGCACTGTGCCCTGGCAAAAACTGCTCCTGTGTATCAATGGTGTGACAAATGCAAATTGATTTCAATGAGCTCCCTTCTCTGTACTACAGTTAAAGAGAAGGACATAAAAAATGCAAAGCAAAGTGGCAGCAGTGCTCTGAGTCTGTCCTGTCTGCTTCCTAACAAGATTTGTTTCATAATCAAATGCAGATTTAGGAACCCGGATACATTACTGATGGTGGCACAATGCTTATTAGCCAAAGAAGAGGGCATGAACTTCACTTAACTGAAAGTGAAATCTCTGATGCTTCAGAATAGTCTTTTTTATGATCTTGGCTTTTCTTATAATGTAGTACATGAAGGACAAAGCATAACAGTGCATAGAGAATATCTCATACTGTATATTATCCGTCCGTATCTCATGTAATATCGAGCAGTGACTTTTGACTGTCCGTCATTGTGGTAATTTGTAACAAAGACACTAATGGTTTTATGGAAAATGGTACTCATACTGTACATGCTCATACATGTAAATCAGTGCAAATATTGATAGAGAAAGAGCTTGTCCAGGACAATACGGATTCTGCTAGGGTGGTATCATAAAGAAGGCTTCTGTGCTCACCAGTTGAGTAATGTTAATATTGCTAACTTCACCTGCTTTGTTTTGTAGATTCCATTTGCATTTTCCTCTTTGATTATGCATTAATGTCACTCCATTATGCTTGACTTACCTAAACAATTCGCTATTGTAAAGAACACTTCTGTCAGCTTCAAAGTGAAGAATGTGCTGTAGCTGTAGTTATGTGTTTTTTTTCCCCCACACAATGCCACATTTATCTGAAATCTTATTTGAAAATATTCACCCTTCCCATGCACTGCCACGGTATGTTCACCTTCACAAATCATACCCTTGCCAAGCAATCACTTTGTTGTTCATGAAACATTCACAAAGTGCTTGGAGACACTTTTCATTTACAGTACATTCAGCTTAATTGCGTACCTGATAATAGCTTACAGCGATTGCAAAGCATAGTGAAAGGAGGAACAAATCTGTAGCAAAAAAAAAAATCATCAGACATTAATTTCTTATAATTGCCTTCCCTTATTAAGCTGGCAGTGTCTAAAGTTTATAAATCAATTTTCTCAACCTTAATTAGCTTCAGGTCTTTTGTGTACTGTGTTTGTAGTGATTAACCATGCACATGGCAAAATGAAGTGGAGCGTATTGTATTGCTCAAGCAAATAGGTTATTTGATAGAGAAGTCTGCTTAATTGTGGTAAAAGGGCAAAAGCAAGTTTGCAGAAGCCTTTATAAGACAGAAGAGTCTAGGACTGAAGTCTATGGGTTTTTTGTAGGGTTATTTTATTATTAATGTTGTGTATCAGGAATTGTTTTTTGTAAACCAGCTTACTGAGGTTAACAACAAATCAAGAGTTGTGTATTTCATTTGAGTACTTCGAAATGCTTTAAAAGATTGTGCACATTTGAAAACATTGCTGTGTGTGGAAAAACAGGAGGAGGAAACAAGTACTAAACCACTCAGTCGGAATGCAGTTGTTCCTCTGTACAGGAACCAAGATTCACAATAAGATAATTTAACTGGAGGAGAGGAAGTTCATGGGGAAGGCACAAGAAAGAACAATAATGAAATACTTTTGTATACAAAAGTAAGGCTCTTCTACGATCTTTTGCAACTGGCAGAAATCTCCTAAAGAGCCAGGAGTGTGGTGAAAGTGAGTTATGTTTAAGTTTTGTTGTGAAAAGAACTTAAGTGAGAGTAATTTCCTGAAAACATAGTGAGCTACACTACACTTCCTCCACAATTTGCTGAAAATGTATTTATTATAAAAACAAACATTATAGGAAAAGCCCTTACAAAACTCAAGCAAAACAGCAAAACAGAAATCAAGACCCTTTCCCTTGTTCCTTGTCACAATTTTATCATGTTGATGATTGTTTTAAGACCAAATATTGACATCTGTTGACAAACACTGGCATTTTTGCCAGATTTGCTGGATCAATGTGTTTGCATGGAAAAAAGCGAACTCACGCAGATGCATACTGTATAATGCGTTGTGGGTAACTACTGCTGTTGCAAAGCCATTTCCCCATTTATTTATTAAAGGGATCCATTTCATAAAGAGAATCAATAAAAGGGTAGATAAAAGGGTATAGTTTAATCTAAGCATTTTAGATCATTCTTTTGTTTCTCTTTTTCGATGTGAACGCATTAATCCAACAAATCAGGGCAAGCACATTAATACTGCTGAAGTGTGTACAGTATGCAATAACTCAAAGTGCACTTTCAACTTGGAGGTTGCTTTCCCCTTTTTTGCTTTTTTGAATGCGGTTCATAAAAAAAAAACTGTGGGAGGATTTCCCACTTCCCAACTATCATCTGCTCAACAAGGTATCAATCCAGGACTGAAGATTTTCCTTTCCAGTGTTGTTTGCTCAAGCATCCCTTCACCAACCCCAAAGCCACCATCAATAGCTTGTTTTGTGCACAATTCTGATTGCCTTATCCATGTGGTCCATGTGGCCAGTGCTGGACTGACATATCCACAGAACAAATACTGTATAACATAACACTCTAACCAGCATTTTCTTCATAAGCCAATACAAAATACTATAATTCTTGATTATTTGGGAAAATGTTTTGTTTCTATTCACCATCCTTAGCCGCTACCATTTGTATTTACAGCTGATTTGAGGGTAATGGTTGCTGTGAATCTGAGAAAGCTGCGGAGCAGTTTTCTGTGTATAACCTTGGCTTGCTGAGCTTAATGCAACCCCTAGGGTTTGCCAGTATCGGTAAGTTTGCACTCATGTCAGCGAGAGAGGCTTTGCTGCTCCAGTCAGTGCTTTAGGATCATGAAAGGCTCTGGTAAGTGGATATAGTGTATCAGTGCATGCCTGGGTCTTTATTCTTCTTGCGTCTCGCAGTTTTTGTAATAATGAGACAATTAGCAGTTGGTGTTCCCAAATTGGGAAGGCACAACATATGAAAATATTCAAATTTGTTTAATGCCGTGAATCATCCAAATGTATATGGCAAAACAGGTGAAGAAACAATCAAAACATTATGAAATTGGCTGCATTGTAGATGATGTAGGTTGACTGTTTAACTGTTTTCAGGTCAACCTGAAAGCGTCTTTATTGGCTTTATAGAATTTGAACAATGTGACAAGTATTCAAAGGCATTGACTAAGTCAGCACAATCGAGTTCTTCAAAATGAAACAAGAGAATACAAATTTTAAAAAGTTATGTGCAGTTAAAACCAAAAACAGGAGGCACTTTTTAAACCAAAGGCTTGTGGGAGTATCGATCAGCTACTGTATGTGGTTGAAGTCAGTATTTTGGCTTCCATTCATGAAATGGATTGATGAATTCCTTGGATAAGCTACAAATATCTAAGCTACTAATATGCAGCTAATAACTAAGACCAAAAGGGCCAAATGGCCTCCTCTCCTTTCTTCTTATGGATGTTCTTATGAATGGCAGAACAGATGAACGAGATACATCTATTCATCCATGTTCTGAACTGCTTTGTCCTGGACAGGGTCATGGGGGAAAACAGTCTAACTAGGCAAGCACTGGGTACAAGGTGGGATACACCCTAGAAGAGACACCAGTTCAATGCAGGGCAGACAAAGACCAGCAACACACACACTCCCATCAGGTAATTTACCTTCCAGCATGTCTTTGGATTGTGGGAGGACACCGGGGCATCTGGAGGAAGTCCACAAAAACATTGGGACAGGATACAAAATCCATGCAGATACCACCTCAGGAACTGAACCCATGACTCTTAGCATGTCATCCATTAACAGGATACAGCTAGATGATTTTGCTATTTTGTATTAAGCATTACTGTAAGCATCAGTGTCCAAACAGATCTAATTAATTTACAAGATGTTGCAAGGCTATGATTTGCAAATGCTATAGATAATTGTAATAATGGTATGTGGGGCTTTTCTCAGTGCTGTCTTGTGAATTAACACTAATGGATTCACTTATACCGTGCATTGCCAATGAGTAACGCTGAGTTTGAGGAAAAGCAGGCAAGCAATTAGGAGAAGAATAGGTCTTTGGCAATTTTAATTGAGACAGATCTCTAAAGATCGCGCGCAATAACAGAGACAATTTCAATTTGCATTCTCTCTTTTGATACAATCAGTCATCTGGCGTAAAGAGTAGTGCCTAGCTTAAATGACAGAAAAAGACTGGTTTATCGTTAGAATGAGACTTTCAAGCTAAAACATAAGTCTAACTTACTTGTACCTACTGTACATAATGTACAAGGCCTGTTTATCTCTTGAGGATGGCCAGGGTCTTCTTTATATAAAACATTTTAGTAAAGACTACAGAAAGGTGAGAATAAGACTTTCAGATATTCACCTACTGTAGGTAGTGTATCTTAATCTTGGCATATTCGTCAGACAATTTGAGCCAAGCTGATACGACCTTGAAACTAAAAAACAACAACTTTAGAGTTGGCGTGAACCGTGAAGTACAACATCCCAACTGTTTGTGATTGTGTTTTCATAAAGATAATTATGCCATTATGCATGCATATTCATATATCATAATAGATAGGACTGAAGGATAATGTCTTATTGTGCATATAATGTGCCTTTAGCAATGTGAGGCCTACAGGTTTTAGCTGTGTCACAGCACAGTTAACTTGCTTTCTTCACCTAGCAAAGAGCTACAGTCTATTATTGGCTTTTTTGGTTACTGCCTGCTGTTGAAGTGCAGCCTGCAGTGAGAACAGGCTCTTATATTTTACCCTCCGTTGATTATGGGCTTGTGCTGTCATTGTTTCCCTGCAGATATGAACAGTGGTAGCAAGAGCCAGACCTCTCCTCACTGTGAGGTTTTTTTTCATAGACAGAGCAGGAGGTAGAGACTGCGGGAGAGTTCCTAGTCATCATTGTATCAATTCCTAGTTAAAACTTTATAAAAGCCTTCCTTCCAAAGGGGAAATACATTATCCTGTACAGGTATAGATGTGCTATTTTACTTTAATCCTGTTGGGAAGTATTGATTCTGCATTAGGTGATGCAGGAGTGATTGCTTTACACTACAGCAAAAAACAGTCGATAGAAAAGGAAATAAATTGCCTGCAAATTGCATGTAACAAACCCCATTGTACACACATGCGGAAATGGATCTTTCCCCTTCCTCTTTGTTTAAACAGTGTGAATTTTGATATTCTTCTCCTGAAAGCACCTGTGTACCATTTTAAAGGTTCTATTATTTAACATTTTCAATTACAGATGTGAACCACAGTATAATTTTGCCACATGTTTTAGGCAAACTGGGAAATGCAATATCTCAATCCTTTTACCACGGTTTTGCAGATTTCATGGGAATGATTTTGTTTTAACTCTGATATTTCTGATACATTGAACACCTTTTATTCACCTCTCTCTTCTGAGTTGCCAATCTAGTACTATCCTGCCATACTAGTTACTGCAAAGTCTCATCAAAACTCCAAAAAAAAAAGGAGACACACATTTGTTTGCAACTTTAGAAGTTTTAGAAGGTTTAGAATAAAGAAATAAAATCCTATCACTGGACTTGACTATCCTGGCTGTCAGATATGATATATCACAGGCAAAAAATAATTTCTGACATTATCTTCATTTCATTTGTTTTCTTAGCACAGATTGAAATTGTCTATTCAACAGTTAGGTCCCGAATAAACTGAGGTACTGTATAGACATATTTCTGAATTTCTGAACCGAACGTGAATGCTTGGACTATGTGTACAGTATTTTAAAACTTAGACTTAATCATACCCTTTTTCTTATTAATCAATCAGTTAAAATTCAAGTCAGTTGAGCAAAACTCTAGCCAGGTCTTAGAAGTCAAGCTGAATGCAAAACAGTATTTCAGAGAAATTGAGCTTTAATACCAAAGATACCATAAATGTTTGAAAACAAATATTGCATGTCTGCATAAACTCTTAGAAACTCTCCTGAAATAGTACAGAGCTATGGTTAATCTATACTTTGTAATTTCAGAATGTTTGGGCGCATTTCACCACAAGGCCATTGACTCCAGTGAACCGAAGCGTATTTTCTGTGATTGACCAGATGTTAGAACTTCTGAAGCAATGAATAGCTAATGAAGCTCAGAATCTTTCCACTCTCTCCACTGAAAACAGAAAATGAGTGTTTGTGTCTTTGCTACAGGATTATGTTTGTGATGTTTCAGGTCAGGCCACACATCAAAAAGCTTTCCGCTCTGCATAAAGTGACTGATTTCCTCAGCGAGAAGCCAATTTATGATAGTCTGTGCTTGTTTCGGAGTAGAAGGCTTTAGGAATTCATAGCTCAATCACAGACAGTATAGAATAATTAAATTTATTTGACATTATTAGGAAATCTTCCTGCACAAAAACACTCAAGGCGTGCAATCTCACGTGCCACCTAACCATTAGAGAAAGTTTTGGTACAGTATATGTAAAAACTTTTCATATTATTTTTTATCTTGGTTAAACAGAAAAATAGTTTTAGGTTCCAAAGTCCTTGTCTTCAAGAGTTGCCATTCAACAGGAGCAATATTATCTACCTTTTTTTCCAAAAGCCTTATGTGTGAGAGTTTTAAATGTAATGTAAAGCAAGAGAGATTTTAAAAGAACAATTTAGCGCTGGCTGGACAAAAATACCTGGATTGGTTCCACAGGGCTAGAGCTGAAAAGCACAGCCAAAAAAAGACTTACATGTTATCAAAAAGCTTTTCCTTTTAAATCACAATCTGGAAACCAAGTGGACAAAAGAAGAGTGATATGATGATGGCTGCAAACCAGAGCAATAGAATTCTGAATCAATTGTATCTACAGTAGTTTTAAAGGGGAGGCTGCCCGAAGAGAAGCACAGTAATATCACAATCATGTTGATGTGCATCATCAGCAGTGAAGCATTTTTAAAATGTGCTAAACTACAACAGAGGAGACTGGATGACTAGAAGCCATTGTATTCCCAAAAGAATTTGTCATGCACGCCATTTTTACAATAAAAAAATCAAAATTGGCTGACCTTTATTAAGTTTATTAAATTTAATTTTTGATCTATAATGATAACCGCGCAAAGGAATAATAACCTCAGGTCCACTGAAAATAGAAAATGCAACATTTCCAAGCTTAAAATGTTACCAGAGCTAATGTACAGTAACTGTGAACTGTGTAAAAACCTCATTAAAAACTTATCTGAAAGAGTAGAGATGAGAACTGGTGATTCATTTCAAAGCACAAAGTTGTCATGTACAGTATTACTGTGCCCCCTTTACTTGGATTAATCTCTTCAGCATTGCTGCCAGGGCCTAAACTAATAACAATAACAACTTACAACTTGTAGTGTTTGAATAATTTAACAGCCTGTGTGATTCAAAGCACAAAACGGGATCACAAACTTGAACCTCCACCTGTCACAATGTTGTCATCTTAAATAAGGCGAATTCAACAGCTGCGGTTTTCTGGACATGCCACACTTTTTCACAATGAACTCCTATCTCTACTCCATCCTTGCTAGAGGACTTTTTGTATCACCTTAATTTACCAGGTTGGTCAGTTGAGAACAAATTCTCATTTACAGTGATGACCTGGAGACCTATTAATACAGCAGGATACTTACTGGAGAAATTTGGTTGTAGTAACCTTGCTCATGGGTGCAATAGCAGCATTTGAACCACTACTGCATAGTACTACACACATTACATTTGCAACTATGCTTTTTTAAATATTCAAAGGCTATTTTATGTCTTCGGAGATCTGTACTGTACTTATTTCATGTATTGTTTCTTCAATTTATATGGCTGTTTAAAAAAATATTTGAAAATAAAGTCACCTTTATTTTCCCAATCTTTATATATATTACAAATCAGACTGGTTAATTTTTCCTTTTCTATAAAAGGTTTTAAGTATTTTTCTAAGGTACGTATCGAGGGAAAGCTTCTCAGCAGCCCAAAAGCAAATAGTCATCAAATAGCAGAAAAGGAAGATTTTCTTTCTGTGATGGAATATATTTAACATCATGTACCGGTGAAATTAAAAACCATAATTTAAAAAAAGAATACAGGCTTTTTTCAAATTAAATTTTAATAATCCTAAACATTTTATGTTTAAAAATATGCCACAAGATTGCATTTATAGGACTACTAGTGTCAGTGATGTGCTATACTGTATTGAAATGGGTCTAGAATAATGGACTAGCATTGAATTGGAAAATGCAGATCCCTCACTCCTTACAGTCATGTGATAACCTTTATGGTAACTCACAGCTATCACCAAGCCTAATGAATGTTTCAAAACATATTTTCAAAAAGTCAGGATTTGTAAAGCTTAAAGTGTTTTGTGATTTCACTTCCTGGTCTCTTTTTCAAAAGATATTTTACACCTATTTCACAAAGAACAATCCATCTTCAGTGTCATACACATAGTCTTATTTTATCATTTTGGTAACTGGTACTGTATGTCATACATAACATCAATTGTCTTTTGATTCCTTGATATAAATCAAGAAGGCTAAACGGAGTTTTAGCTTCTGGATTTTCAGAAGTGAGCCATGTTAATTTTAGTTTGCATACTGTATGTGTGTAAGAACATAAGAGTTTACAGATAAGCTAAATAAGACAAGTATGGACACAAGTACACAAGTCTCATTATATTTCTGTTTGGTTTTCTCAAATGAAGCTGTTAAAATGGGTGACTGAACATTGGTCTTAAAAAGAAAACAAATTCTGTGTTCTTAGTATTGCCCTAGATTTAGACACACAGGAGATTCGGCCTAAGAAAATGTAAGACGTCTTATAAATTCTGGTTTAAAAAACAAAATGAAAAAGCATAAAGGATTATTCTTTCTTAGGAATTTAATAATCTTTTGACACTCGTAGATAAAAGCTATATCTGGCTCAAGAATCTTCTGCTTCTGTGGTTTTGCTTCTGAGGATTCATTAAAAACACAATTCAATGTTTTTTTTGTGTTAGAATTGTTCTGACTTAGTTTCGTCAAAGTTCTTTATGCAGTAAATAGAAACTGCTATTATTTAATGGTAATATCTGACGGTTGACCAGTTTAATTGGTCTTAGAATCAACATCGTTCTCAACATTAGGATGAATACTAGTCCAAAACGCATATCTTGAATCTGTACTGTATATTCAGATGAAGGCTTTTGCTTTACTTTCGGTAACCTGGCAACACCAGTCAGGTGTCAAAGTCAATTGTTTAATCAGTGGTTGCCTGACAGTCGCTTCAGTGTTATGCAGGCAACAATGTAAGTGTAATTTTGAATTAGACTTGTGGAGCTTTACCTGTTAAACATTACTGGCTTGCCAGAAGTATTGTCACTGGAGCATTGGCAGGGCACGTTGTTATGAAATATTAGTTAATTTTGCTGTATAGCCCTGCTTCAGATTTCTATCACTGCAAGCTGTAAATTCTCTAGCTGCCTACCCCCTTATAAAAAAACTAAAACAAATAACAGGCTAAATGAATTGGGCTTTAAAAAGAGAAGTTTATTAATTATGCATTGGACTTGCGAATTTTTACAGCTTCATCCATGGAATGAGATGAGAAGTCGTCTTAATTAGCAGCAACAGCTGAAAAAGCGGGAAAGAAGGGAGATAAGCAGTGGGCTGGCGGTCTATCTTTCAGGAAGATGAATGGATATGACCCTGTCTATTGTTTTTGTGCGAATCTCAGCAGTGTCAGGAAAGGCATTGTTTAAAATATTGAACAGGGTTGGCAGAACAGTAGCCCTCTCCTGGGAATACTGCTATGAGCTCTAGATCAGAGCTGCCTTACAAAAAGGCAAAAATAATTATGTGATGCTTCAACACACCCTAGCACCATGAATGACAGGAGATGGTTCACGAATAGCTCTGCCCACAGAGTTCATTAAGTAAATAAAAAACTTCAATCGGATCCCAAGCTCAACTCAGCAGATTTGCTTAACCTTTTCAGAGCCAGTTAGGGCTGCAGAGAGAATTTTGCTGCTCGGAGGGGAATGTCAAATTCTGTGGCACAGACAAATATTGTAAATCACAGCAGGCCACGTGCTGTTTCCAGTGAAGAGTTGCAATACGGTTGTGGGAGTAAATGTTAAGTGAAAAGTATCTGATTTTACATATGAATTCAACCTTGACGGTACTCACGTCTAGTTTAAATGTGTAATATTTGAAGGCTTTAGTAGACATCCTGCAGTGTTTTGTACCATCCATAAATAAATTACATGCTATATCACGTCCTTTCAGTGAAGAATGATTAATGTTAAAAATGGAAAGAACCAGTTATTATTTTATAATTATATTAATATTTAAATACATTTTAGTTCTAGAATGGAGCACACGGTGAAAGATTATTTTTTGTAGTTTGCTTAAAAAAGCATTAAGCATTTCAAACAGTTGATGTTAAGGTTCACAGATATCTCTTTCTATTGGTTTTGCCATTTCAGTTATATATTTTACAATGTGGACTCAGAATACTAAGATTTACCCATTTAAAGAACATGTTTTTTCTGTTTAATGTTTGGAAGATTTTAAAAAAGCATTAAATGAGGGATATTCCTTAACTATTTTGTTAACAATTGCAGAATGCAGCAATTAGGTTAAAGTCGATGTGGATTTCTCGACTGCAGCTGTTCTAAGAGCCATGCTCAGATTGGTTTTTGTGGGCTGTTTGAATAATACATATGCCAAGTGTGAGCAGAGGCTTTATTCAGCTGCTGCACTCGTGGATGTCCATTGTACTTGGCCGAGTGGAAAATATCCTTTTCCTTGTTGTGTGCATGTGGAGAGCTCATTATATGTCTTTTGGGGTCCTACTGAGCAGAGAAAACACATCATTGAAGAAAATCATAGCCTAGGCCCAACGTGCCATGATGTTCCTGTTCGTCACAGAGTCCATGAGATGCACTTTCTACCCTTATCATTAAGTATATCCAAGTCATATGAGGTTACTCCTGAATTGACTGGGTGACATTTGACTCGAGTCCCCTGGTATCAGGACAGGGGCAAGAAAGCCCAATTAAATTTTTGTGCTTGGTTATTTATATGCTGCATACAGTAACCCTGGATCAAATTGTGCCAATGACAGGGCAAGCAAACTAGTCAAGAGAAACCCAGTCAGCAAAAATGTATTGTCTTCTTTCTGAGTAAAAGAGCAGAGTCATTTGTCTTGGACACTGTTATAGTTTGCTAAATAACTGATGGCTTAAAGCAGAGAAAAATCCTGTTCCTGCTACTCTATATATTCAGTCTCTGTTTTCAGGGAAATATATCAATAAACCTGTGGTTACTTTAAAGATGTAAATACAACATGTAGGGTCAGATGGGCAGCAAATCTCCTTGATGGATAACTTTAGTGGAACTTTGGTGAATTATGGGGCAATAAAAGAAGCATAACACTAAAGAAACAAATGGGACTGTATTGCAGTAGACTAGGATTGAGTCTTGTACTGCCTGTTGCCTAAGCAGTTTTAGCATGTTTTAGTATTCTTCTTCAGTCTAAAATCCTGGGCTCAAAAGTCCTTTGACAACAGCTGAATGGTTAACATATGTTAGTTTTGTCATTTTAACACAGAACAGCGCATGCTAATGATAGAGTTGTTACTTTCAGACTAAAGAAAAGATGTGGTAGTGTAGCATATAATCTTTGTCAAACAATCAAAAGAAACCGCGGGGCTTGTTTTGCTTGAAAGCAGCACAATTGTTTGCTGACGTTCGTAATTGAACTGTTGTTTTTCTCCCAGTGGGGATTATTGCAGAGTTTCAACCATATGCTTTTTAATCCGTTTAAACCTAGACTTTTGCAGTATTGACAGTCTGGGCAACCTATTATCTCCTGTATATCCTTTGCAAATATAAAAAGCCACATAATATTCTAACTGTCTTGAGGGGCTTTCTCTGGCAGAGCTAATCTTTCAGAAGACATCGGAGGTTATACTGAATGGCAAATCCACCCTGTACAGGAACAGCTCTTTTAGAACTGTCTCTTTGTACAGTGCATTGAAATGGCTTAGACAGGTGATTTCCAAGTAAGAACTGCTTCAAAGGAACAGATTGATGAAGTTTTTGTAACTGTTAATAAAATACACCCATGCACCTATCGTCGAGCACAGCGAGTGTGAATTAGAAAAAATAATGAAATGTTGCAATGGTATTAAGCATGGCAGATTTCTTCTCATCAAGCAGATTGTTCCTTTTGAAATCCCTCACACACTTGCAAGTACTGCAATTATGCAGAAATAACAAGAAAAGCTTCTTACTTGAATGCTGTCTTCTGTGATGCAACTATGTTGCTTTGATGTATGAAAAACTTTACAAAGTGCCAGAGGATGGAGTGCTGGTGTTTGCGTTTTTAGAAGAGGTGGTGTGATTATTGGGTAAAAAGTAACAGTTGTACTATTTTGCCATCTAAAACAACTTTAGTTCACCACATATGCTAACTTATATTAGCATATAAGTCATATTAGTCATTATACTGTATTTATCACTGTAGTTGTTGCTTTTTGCTTTATTGTAATCAGAGCTGGAAAATCTGAGATTTAAATAAACAAGTATTAAAGCTGTCAAAAAACAAGATGATAACATACCACAATCTGCTGACTGTTGACAGTCAGTATGACAGTATGTCAGTTCTAAAGCTTTTCACGTTACACGTCCCTTTGATTTGAAATGCAAAATAAAACAGATACATTGGAGTTATTTTACAATTTCCTGTAAAATTGCTGTACTGAACTACTGTGAGCTCAGTCAATGTCCTTTCTCAATCTAGGATTTTGGAGAAAGTGTGTTTTCAACCAAATGAGAAGATTGTGCACATCTCAATGTAAAGAAAGATATTCATTTGTGGTGAAGTAACTGAGGTATTATATTTTCTTTTTCAAAAATTATCGTAGAAAATCAGCTCTTGAGAATCAGGTTTGCCAGCCCCTCCTGTAGAACTTCTGTATCTCCTTAGATATTGACTCCTGATGGATAGCTCTCTGTTGTCTCTTTTAGGATTGCCATGTGGCATATTATTCATTTTGCCATCCTGAAATCTAGCCTTAATCTCCTTCTTACACGTTGTCTGTCTCCCCCTTTGACAAGACTTTTCAGAGTTTAATAATCAAGACAATAATCAAACACAGTGAGTAACAGTGCAAGCAGACATAGCTACAGATTGAGAAACTCAGGAAACCCATTCAATGGGATACAAGTCTGTTTCAATGATTTTTGAATGACTGACTGTGAAACTGACTTACTGTGCTGCTATTAGCAAGTTAATTAAGCTCCTTATGATCTGTCCTTCAGATGAAATAGTCCAACTCTTAGTATCTGTAGTTGCTTTATCTAAAAACATCCTCTAAATGGCTTAATACTAGTTACCAGTCCTTGGAATTGTAAAATAAACATTGTACTACACTAGTGTGGATTATGTTAATATTATTCTACACTCTTGACTGTGATGCATCTGTGCTTTTTGTATTCCATATCCATTTTATTGGACTTCATAGCAATAAATTAGCAAAGTAGACAATGATTTTTAATACATTTTATAAATATACAATGAAGAATCTCATGGTGATGCAAAAGGCTATGATGTAAGAACCCTCTCTCCCATCTCTCTTTTGTATGTCTTTCACTTTGAGGAATACGGGCTTGTCAGGCTATAATTACTTTGAGCAGAAGTGTTGTGGAATCACTGCACAATCATGATAGACCTGGCAGATTCACTGAATGTTGTCACTTTGAAATTTGCTGACTCCACTTCTGTGAAATCATTTTAAGTTATGTGATTTGGAACAGGGCCTGTAGCAGAAAGATATTATAGCATAGTAAAGCAAGGTTACAGCTCAGGAAAGAGAGAATAAAGCAAAAGGGCTAGATTCTTGTGGTGACAGCTCTACATAGGGAAGTCGAGGCTGTTTGTTGGCTGATTTGCAAACCTTTTTTTAAGTAGCTATGATTTTTTTTCCAGATATACAGACTAATGTCTATTGGTATTTAAACCACTGAACATGCCCAATTAATTTCTTCTTCTTCTTTCACTGCTGGATACAGTATATTTTTCCTTGGATCTGATCAAGATTGAAGTCTTGCTTTAAATTCTGTTGGCAATTCTACAGAAAAGCAATATTCAAATAAAAATACTAGAGCTGGAATGCACAAACTGATCACTATGATGTTATAGAGGTTTCTCAGACTTGGTTAGCCAAGAGCAGCAGAGATTAATACAATATTAATGGGCATTGTTTTTCTGTGAAATTGGTTAGCACAGGATAGGTGATGCATAGTATGGTATACTGTATGAACCAGAATAGAACATGTCAGTGTCTATGTAGGTCAGACCTAGTGAAAACAATGCAAATAAGAGTATGGTATAGACCACTAAAAGAAACATAATATCAATGTTTCATGGATGTATCGTACAGTATCCTTCAATATACAGTGGGTTACAAAATGAACATAGCAAGGGAGGATTTCCTTTTACCGCACAAAAATGGAAAAAAAGCGAGGTCAAAAGCCAAAAAGTAAATGGTTTAAATTGGTTAAAGACCAATGGTTTTCCTGCCCAGTTTGTCTGTGGAATGGACAAGGAGAAGTAAAGCATCTGTCTTGATCTAGCTTGTTCTAAGCTTTGTAAATGACAAGATTAAAGTAATTATAACATGGTTCACTTTGAAGATGCAGTAACTCTAAAACCCTACTTATGCAGTCAAAAAGGATGCTTTAGAATTTATTAAAAGCCAACATTGAAAAAAAATGCTAAAATATAGAAATGGAAGCAGGAGAGGATGAATGGTCGTGTTTCAAAAGTGTACTCCTTGAGGCTTGAACATTACATTGCAATTGATAATAAATCAAAGGCTAGAAAACAGAGTCCAAGGGGATTTAACAATTCAATTAAGAAAAACACCAAGAGAAAAAGAAAACTGTAGAGCATCTAAAGGAGACGGAAATAAAGAGTACTTTAAGCTGCAAGGGCAAGTGAAAAGAGCATTAGAAAAGCTAAAAGAGAGAAAGAAAGGAATATTGATGTGGAGGTCAGATTCAGTGCAAGGCACTTCTTCCAGTATTACAACCAGAAAAGATCACTCAAGGAAGAGGTAAAGACCTTAACAGTGGAATTGTAAAAGATTAAGAGAATTACAAGTCTTTTTAATATTTTATAAATACATATAAATAAATATTTTTATAAATTACTTATTTTTGTGTAAGCTCCATATCTTAGAGGCTGATGTGTTAAAGGGATCAAGGGAATTTAAACAAATCACCAGGGCCAGATGGTATTCTTCCAATTCTTCTCAAATAAATGAGGCATGCTATTAAGAAGCCATTAACTGGCATCTTCAGGGGTCAAATATCAAAACAGGACTCGTGTCGAGTAATCAGGGAATTGCAGGTTTTGTTCCTACTTGCAAAGAAACAAAGTATTGTCTCTAAGTTATATATCCTTTGTATATCCTTTCCAAACTGTATTCTACTGTGCTGTATGTAATGGCAGAGAGAAGTTAGGTAGAGAGAAAATAGAAGTTATTTATATGGTAATCTCATTAGCGATAGTCAGTATGGATTTAGAAATTCCAGATCCTGTTTAATTTATTAGACTGCGTTGAGTTAGCAACAGCAATGATGGATAAAGCAAAGCTTTGATATGGTATATTTAGATTTCCAATAGGCTTTTTATACTGTTTCTCATAAAAGCTTGATTATGAAGTTGAAGGATATAGGAATTGATGGTAATGTATGTAAATGTTGTTAATGCAAGGAAAGCTCAGTGATGGATGAGATGGGTACTCTTCTATATGTAAACACTGTGAGATTATTTGAAATGAAAAGAACAATGTAGATGTAGAAGTTATTATTATTATTGATAATGGAAAGAAACTCACACTGGAGTGATATACTGTAATTAGCGGAGTAGCACAGGGATCTGTATTAGGCCTAATGCTCTTCTTAACCTACAGAGCTGTTTTTCCAATCACCTTGACTCCAACATAGTAAACTTGTAAAGTTTGCAAATGAGACAAAAATAGGAGAGGTACTAAACAGTGTAGCAAGGTAAATAGAAAAGGAAAGTTTAAAATGGGAAAGACCCCTGACCAAATAGAATGTGTGAGGAACTACCAAAGTAATATGTACAGGTAGCAAAAATGTATGCTGTTCTAATACATTTTTGGAAAGTAGGCTATCTTTAAATGATGATTCATCATTGTCCTTTTCCAATCCAGTGAGAAGCAATACTATAAAACTATAGAAAGTCATGTCATGTCATTTACCAAACCGCTTAATACCATACGGTGTCGTGGGAAGCCGGAGCCTACCCGGCAATCAACAAGCGCAAGGCAGGGTACACCCTGGACAGGGGGCCAGTCCATCACAGGGCAAGTGGAAGCCAATCATACATGGGGACAATTTGGAGTCTGCATTATCTTTAACATATGAATGAATGTCTCTGGGGAGAATAAGGATCCAAATGGTGGTTTTAATTGCTTTTACCTTTCAGCTCATCTTGACTATTTGCGGCCACTGTTTTCTGCCTTTAGCATAGAAAGGCCTATGCAAAAGGAAGCTTTCTGCAAGGAACACTATTTGATCAATATCCTACAGATTTGGGCTAAGATCTCAACATCAAGGACATATGTAAGCATCAGAAAGTCAGATATCAGTAAAGAGACTTGATATTGGCTTATTCTCCTGTCTCAATCTTTCTGGTTATTTTTAGCTGCGCTGACAGATCAAGTGTCATTGAGTAGCACACCTGCTCCTTGGAGCTACGGGGAAAAAAGGACATCATACTGTACATCATTGTGTCGCTGTATTGAATTGTCCCGACAGCTCTGGGAGTGGGACAGCTTTGTGCTTAAGTAATGTTTGAAAAGCTGGTAGAGCAGAGGTTATAACAAGGCAATTGTGTTCCAGCAACTGTGTAAGTATTTTTCATGCATGCAATACCAGAAAGCTGCTTATTCCTGGTAAGGAACATAAGGATCGTGTCAACCCAGAGTTTGTTCTGGAAGAATAGGGGACAAAGCAGGAGTCAGTCTCAGAGACTACAGACACATACTGTACACACATACCCTCATGCCTCACACACAGCTGCAATCTAAAGACGCCAATGCATCTCATTGGGGGGTAGGTGGAAATTGAACCACCTGGGGAAAACCCACATGGAAGAGAGAAGAATTGAACTCCACACAGAAGCCACCCCAGGCTGGAATCGAAACTAGGATCCACAAGCTGTGAGGCAGCAGTTCTATAACTGATCATTTCTTGCTATACTCCTTGCACCACGCATAGTATTCAGCAAAAAAGGTAAACTTATTAACTGCGTCCGACAGAATGCCAGATAACTCAAAGCATTCTGGTGCTGCAGATGAACAGAAAATCAAAAAAAGATATGTTAACATGCATGGATTCTGTGGCTCTCTATGCAGGTGAACAGTTATAGTGGTGTTCGTGTTTGAGTACATACTGAATTCCAGAGTTACAGTTATTAGGCAACAATAGATACTTCTTCCAGGCTTCATGGTTTCTAGGTACCCTGAAACTCTTGTTGTTTTGAGCTTCTGTTCTCACAGATCAGTTTATTTTTAACTACATGTTGCAGCCCTGTTCAATATCTTTGTCATGGTGTTGCTCTATAACCACTCAGCTCTACTCTCTTTTCTTTACCCCCGTTGAGAACCAGGGCAGAGTCAACTGCAGTTCTTTGTGTAATCAACAGGCAGAGTGCTTCAAAACAGAGACTGGACAATGGCAGTCAAGTGCACCCTGCACAAAAGCACATGTTGTGTGGAAAGTATCACAACAGGAATATTTCACACTTTTTTCTCTTGCTCGGGTTTTAAGCAATTATCTTAGAAAGCTATAAGGATGAAATATCCACCCGAGGAACAAGTACCTGTATGATGAATGTTTAAAAGAAAATTAAATAATTGGATTTTATTGCTTTTTTCCAAGTGCTTTTGCACGCAATTGGGGTTTTCAAACAGTGATATTTATTAAAATGTAAGGCTTTTAAGGTTTTTGTGAGCTTTGAGCTTTTGCAGAGCTATTTGTGAAAACTGACAAGAAAGGGGCTTTAGCCTGACAGACGGACTTTGTGTTCTATCCCCCTGTGACCCAGCAGAATCACTTAATTGGGCACCTCAGCGTGGGTCTCAGAACATAGCTGGGGACAGCTAGGCTAGTTGTCATTACAGCAAAGTGCCAGAGCTTTGGTATAACACTGACTGGGCACAGGCAGTAATAAGGGCTGTCAGAGAGATTGTTAGGAAATCTTTTTAAAACCCTCTGCCAGTTGATACAGTATATGTGCATCAGGGCTAAGGTGAGATGCTTTGGATGGCTCTTGTATTGTCAGTGTCAGGACTGCCCATTTAATTTCCTTATCAACTAAAACCACTTAAACCACAGAAGCCATTCCAGGCATCTCTTGGCCTTTCATTGGTGCCATATTGATGGTGCTGGTGCCAGCTTTGCCAAGCTCAATGCAACTGGAATTCATACACTCCCTAAGATAGACATCCAGGTTTACATGTGTTCCCTTCTGGTCTGCTTATCCAGTGCACAGAGACTGAGTCATAAAGCAAGTGTTTTGCAAGGTGTCAAGTAATCTGATTATTTTAATCATTTTCATGCATAAATATGCTCAGTATACCTATATTTAAATTTAATTTAACATAAGAAGAACACAATGAAAGGATGTAAACAAATAAACACTCTTCAGTTCTGTCTTGCTTGTCTGGTTCTTATTATTTTAGTGATTCAGGAATCTCATCCAGATTAATCCCATGGAGTCAGTTCCAGCAGTGTAGCTAAGTAGTTTGTTCCAGACACCCAATACACTTTGTAAAGAAGTGTCTCCTACATTCAGTCGAAAATGTACATTGTATGAAGAACACTTGTGTTCTTGGTTCCCTTATTTCATTGTTGGGCCTGAAATAATCTGCTGAGTTGATTCATTACCTTTCAGGAGTTTGAATGCCTGTCTCAAGTCCCTTTGTAATCTGCAGTTAAGAGATTCGAATCTGTTAAATTCTGTGTGCAATTTTTTTAAAGCAGGAATTAATCGTTCCTGGTCCAAAAAATTAACGTTAATATTCTCTGATTATTCATCAACTCCTCTAGCTCTTGGCAGGTACAGATGGTTAAAGAATGTTAACTCACGATGACACTAGTAAAGGATGTAAACAGTAGGTGAATATACTGTAAGTGCAATCACAGTTGTGATCACTATTGAACAGGTACCTGCTACAGTACATGTACCTGGGTATGAGTAAAGTCAAATTCTTTCTCCCAAGGTTTCTATTTCTGGTTCATGTTTTCATACCAGATGAGCTCTGGATGATTTAATTGAACCCTCCAGTCACTTCTTTTTAAATATTTTTGTATTTTTTATTTAATTTCAGATTTGGAATTTGACAATCTACACTACCTACCCATCCAGCTGAGCCATTTATCTTTCGCTTGAACAGAAAGCTCATCAGACTTCTTTAACTCCTTCTCTAACACCAACTCTCACTTTTCACTTCATTGCTCTTCAATAAAAAAAGTCTTTATAAGGCATTTGAATTCTTAGAAAAGAAGGTGAACAACAGATAGTGTTGCCATGACATACTACCTGAAAATGGCAAAAGCTGGCCTTTTTTCTCTCTTATTTATAGACTAACAGGTGGTAAAAAACTATGGTCCATTAGAAATGATAGGCTAAGGAGCCTTCTGTGTACTTTCCTGTCATGAGTGTATTGTCTGCATTGTTTGAAAGCTTATTTACAATATGTCTTACAGAGATCTGCCAGGATGCATTATCTTGAAGGCTCCTTAAATCCTTCGGGACTTTTGCCCAGCACAGAGACATACTGTATACTTTATGTTTGTGAAAGAACTAGGTGGCTAAATAAGTTAATCTACTGTGTGGATTCACAATGGCAAAATATGATATGGGACAAAAATTGTATGTAAGGAATGTTTGGCATAGACAGGTTTTACCTTAATAAAACAAACAAATTATGGGTTCTTTGTTGAAATGAGTCTACTTCATCATTCAGCATGGGTTCACAATTCCACTGGGTTCACAATTGGGTTCAGCTTTTGCATCAGGCATCTTATGAGTTTTCAACATCAGGTATTGTTAAACAGTAGGCTTTCTTTCAGTTTCCTCACATCTTCTGAAACTCAAGTTGGCTGGGTTTGATTTCTTAGTATAAATCATACTTTTCTCTATGGCCCTGTCTGGGGGAGAAGAGTTGCCTGCTGTCTGTTCAGGGAAAGGCTTTGGCTTGTGATGATCCTCAGCCGGATAAGAGGCTTACTAATCCAGGGTGGGTGATAGACCATAAATGAAAGTTCGGCCCGCAGGTTAGTCACACTAATTACCTGAAATATATTTTCTGCATATGCATACTTCCTTATGTTTATTACATGCTTTGGCACTTCAGTTGCATTGCATTTACAATTTGCTGTTTTCCTAGGTAATGTGCAGTTTAAGAACAGCTAGTGGCTTGATGTCTTAAAGCCACAAGCAAAATCCAGTTTGCTATAGCCACCCAGAGGCCTGATTCTAATAATGCCTTCTTGTATTAAGTATTCTCTTCTAGGACACCACATTGACGAGACTAGTGTGTACTCTTTTTGTCATTTATATATTGCCTGTTTAAAACTAAAATGAAGCTGGGCAACATAACCATTGAATGGCTGGAAGGAAGAGGTCAGAAATTAATCTGGAAAGTAGGTTCTTTATGGTGAAATCCCTTATGTTTAATATATGTGTATAAATGAGTGAACACATATTTCCACTACTATAAAGACTTTTAAAGAGATGCAGAAATATGTATTTAGAATGTTATGCTAGCCTAAACCTTCAAGAATTATAACTACATTAGGCTCCCAATTCATACATTTATGACTAGTGTCTCGTATTCAGGCATGAGGGTTTAGCTGGGATATGAATTAGTGCACTCTTGGTGAGAGCATGGAGCTGGAGATGGTGGTTGGTCATCCAGGAAAAGATGTCTGCTACACATGTTGTGATGTGGGAGGACAGCTGTGTGCCAGAGGGTGGGGAAAGACAGAACTGGTTATCATCTGTCTTGCAATGATATGAGAAGCCATGTAAGGATATGGTGGTGCCAAGCAAATAGGTATACTGAGAGAAGATGAGAGAGCTCAGCAAACAGCCCTGTGGGACCCCTGTTGACAAGAGTCCTTTGTACTTATCAAACTGGGACCTACTGTGCTTGGAGTGAATTTGTGTATAATATTTTAGACTAAAGACAAGACATCACAGTGGAATATTTGATAAGAATATGAAACGAGGAGTGTAAAATGATTCATATTTAATGCTGTACAGTAGATCAAGTCTAATACCCACTACAATAACTGTGCCACAATAATCAGATGACTAAACAAATCCTTTGGCACATTTTGAAAACTTTTTTTAAACACATTAAGGTGTATACAGGTACTAAACTGCAAATAATTTTTGACAAATTTAGAAATCATTTTTTGCACATTTCCTCAGAAGACATACTGTATTTCATTCTGCCCATTCAAACTGCAGTTAAGCTGCAGTTAGCTCTGATTGTTGGTACAAGTGCATTCTACTCAAATTCAAGTCTAATTTGGGCTGAATAAGGGTCAATCCCCTCAGGTTTTTAGAAGCCTGAATCACATTTCCCCACATATGTACCTGCTTTTAATACTTAAGGAATCGATTACCTTCCTAGATCCTTTGCATTGCTAAAATAACCTTTTGCTTTTGGAGATCAGAAAATGGGAATAGTACTGTATTATACTGATTTTATCAGCTGTTTGTCACTTGTTGATGAACAACTTTCTTGGTATTAAGTTAACTTACTTGTTGTACAGTGTGCCTTCATAGTATCTGTGACTGCCCCAAATCCGATATCTGGAAAGACATGAAAATATATTTTCTTAGATTTGTTGATTTTTTCCTTAAATCTTACTGTGCTTTTTGTCAGCCAAAATATTAGGGATTGATGCCGAATCTCATGTTAATATGTCCTTTGTTGGATTTTTTTCAGCTTTTCCAAATGCTTTCTCTTCCAATGCCACTAGTTCACCCCAGAGTCCTTCTGAATCATATCATTAGTCTGCAGGGAGCTGCTTTTTCTGCTAAATGTTGGAAGGCGATTAATTGCTGGTCACAGCTTGTTAATAACTGAAACAAAATGGGGTTTTTGTTGTCCTCTTTATGTTTGTTTCCGCCTGTAGATGCTCCAGGGAAACAGTGTGACTTTTAACAAAACAGGTTTTTAAATTGTGACCTCCCACCGAGAGCTATATTCCATGCTAAAAGTATCTACAGAGACTAATTGACTTTTATTTATTTTTTAAAACATTTTCTCTTCTACTGCAAATTGTTTTGTTCCTTATACAATGCTAATGAGACCGATAATCCTTTTTTTTAATTCTCAGACACCATGCAGTTGATCAAATCTGTTGTAATTTTGACAGACAGGCACACAGGAATGTTCGATGAATGTTTCCAGGTAATGAAACAAATACACAGTAACTTACAGGAACTCTATGAAGTCTATTTTGTTCTATGAAAGCAGGGTTTGTCATTATTGCACATTCTTTGCAATTCAGAATGATCTGCGATCTGTAAAAATGAAAAGTTAATTTTACAACTAAAAAGTTGCTCTTTCCAAACATTTTCATATTGAGTACCTTAAAGCAAAACTAAAAAAAATGATAAAGGCAGTTTTTCTTCCAAGTCAATGGTCATTCTGGGCTTGAAACAGCAGTGGGTTCTGAGCAGAGAACTTTACAACAGAAAGCTGTTACAGTCAATCAAGTCCTATTTTAGAAACCCTCTCACGACTTTGAGAATGTTATTGCCTGACGTGTAACGTGTGAGAAACTCCAGCTCATTACTCCAGCTGCTGTAATCAGATTCTATGTTTGCATCATGCAGAATGTCTATATTTTAGATATACATGACTTGTCCGTTGTAGTCTGCAGTCTACATCCCTGATCTCAGTCCAATCCCTCTCATTATATGGAGTCAGCTGCGATAATTTCCTTTTATTATTCCATATATGTTTTTCACCCATTTTTTAAAATTGTTTAATTTTGTATTGCGTTTTTATACTGGTTTCTTTCCTTTCATTTGAGATTTCAGCATTTTTTTCAGTATCTGAGGTTTAAGTGCCTTAATTATTTCAGGCAGTATTAAGGAAACTGCCCATGACTAATGGCTTGCAGATAATAATGGCCTCACATCTGAGAGACAATGATCTATCCAGAACTATGCAGGACATCACTGCGTGCACTGCATTAATCACTTAATGCAGTAGTCATCAGTGTTTCCTGGGGTGGGTAAAACTAAGTCATTAATTCTTAAGTTATATTTCATTACAAAAGACCAATGATGTGACATGTGTGCAAACAATGGGCACCAGTGTTAGCAGAGTACAAACCTCATTCCAGCACATTCGAGGTGAAATACAAGCATAATACTTGATATCAACATAAATTTATAAAATAGTGTTTAGTTTTGTGTCAGACACTGCCCTTTCAAGTTCAGAACTTTACTAAAAATTGGAACAAAGAACCTTAAGCTGCATCTTTTCTTTGTCCCTGCTGTGAAGTGATTTTGACACCTGAACTCTGGTGATCACCCTGAATTAAGAATTAAGCTTCATGGAGGTCTTCAGAGAAACATCCATTGTCTGAACATTGGCCAAGCCATATCAACTTTAAAGTACATAAAATAATTAAGCACGTAATATGTGCTTTCATATTTTCTTGAACAGAAATGTTCTACTTGCAGTCTTTCCAATTCACCCTCAGTAATCAACACATTTGTTACCAGATTGATCCCTCTAATTATCAACTGAATGCTTAATCAGCTGGCTGCAGCAGAAATTTAAGATAGGGTGGAGATTAAGAAACGTGCTGCCAGAAGAGAGATCAAATCAAAGTTTATTTATCAAATGCACAACAATACGGCGTGCAGCCGTAGTTGCTGGCAATGAATTCTCTTTTCTGCGAGCTCACAAAAAATCCCAAAAATCACAAAATTCACAAAAACACAAAATCACAAAATTGAGGTTACTGCTATGTGTCTATGTGCTATGTGACCATGGTGTATGCAATGTATGCAGTTATGCTGAATACAGTGAAAACTGTGTGTCCGTGTAGCCATTACAGGTGATTTGCTAAAGGAGCTGCAGGTTGGCTATTAAGCAGTCTTATTGCCTGGAGGTAGAAGCTGTTCTGTAGTCTGTTGGACTAAAAACAATTACTGCATCTGATTCACTGAATCACTTACAAACCATCTGCAATGGATTGGATTTCTGTTCGGGGTGTACAGTACCTGGCCTCATGCCCCTTTGTTGCCGAGATTGGCTCTGGCTCCCCCTGGTATCCTGAATGAAAACAGAAACTGGATGGCATTACTTTTTATTTAGGTATCCACTTGGACAGTCTCTGAGGATTCCCAGGGGCACTGACTCAACTACATTTGTGGCGGCCTCAGACTCAGAGATTGGCCCTGCAGGTGCCCAACCCCCATACATTGAGCTGGAGTTGTTAGCTGAACTTCAATGCAGGTTGAATTGACTTTTCCACTGGAATAACTTCTGATAAAGATGGAATTGATTTTTGTTAAAAAAAAGTTCCCCACAGAAATTTTTGCATCAACCATCTCAAACTTGTAGGCATTGTGTGTTTAGAGCAAAATAAATCAACAAAAAAGTTTTATGTTCTTAGTGTTTTAACTCTCACATTCCCTGCAGAGCTATTCCTGAGAACAGATGAAGGTGACAGGCAAAGTACTCTCTATGGAAAGGAAAACTCCCAGGTGTTTTATTTTTTAAGAGTCTTAGTGGTGACAGTTTATCACACTCATGGACCTTGATGTGTTAATAAGCCAGAAGAGCAAGCAGTTGGTTGTTTGCATGGTTCACTCTATTCTATTTTTTATTTCCGCGTGGTAAATATTCTAGTCATTTTCCACATAAGATAATGCAGGCAATACGTGGTTTTATATTTTCTTAAACAGGACTGCAGTCATTCCAATCAACTCCCTGTAATCAACACATTTGTTAGTAGATTGATCCCTCTAATTATCAACTGAATAATTAACCAGCTGGCTGCAGCAGAAATCTAAAATGGGGTGGAAATTAAGAAACGGATCTTATTAATGGGGTGCCCCATTAATTAAGAATAAAGTATTCATTTTTCATATACATTCATGGTACTTACAGTATATTTAAGGATCGATCTTGCTTTTCTGCTCTTGCCTCTAAATTTGGTTCAGTAGATCCAATATCTCTTGTATATCTAGCTATATCAACCTCTCACTACTCAGTTCATTTCATGTGATGTGTATTTCCAATGCTATTCACAGATTTTGTCTGCTTGAAAGGTGGATGCATTTTGTTGCTGAATGCACATGATTTATTTTTACTTGCTTTTTTCCCTACTCCATAATGTAAGATGACTTCCATGGCTCTTTTTAATTTGCAGCTTCTACTTCTTCTACAATACGGTAGATCCTTTAAAGGGAAAATAGCAGATGTAAAGAAAAGACACTCAAAAGTGTCTATTGACTTACGTTTTCATGCACTTTACACTGCTGTTTTGTTTCAAAATAACAAATACTGTACTCCATGGCACTGTTTAATCTTTTAAAATATCGTATTATTAGTAGTAGTATAGTTGTTGTTATAGTAGTAGTAATAGTAGGCTGAAAAGAGAAGAAAGGAAACACAACATTTCAGCTGTGGAGCCTTCCACACACCTGTAGAAGGCTCCACAACTGAAATGTTGTGTTTCTTGCCCAATCTTTTCAGCATGGAATAAACTTTACTTGTTCCTTTGCAGCCTACGCATGCTGCCACAGCTACCTACTTTAACTACTGTAGTAGTAGTTTTTATCCTCTTACAGCCCATGTTGGAATCTCATCTTTCTATTTAAACTGACTAACTAAAGCACTCCTACTTTCAGATAAGACAACTGTACACATTCATAAATGTGATACAGGGGACTTGTGCTAATCCCGCTGTATGAGCCAGTACTTCAGATGTTGCTGATGCATGACTCACAGAAGTTCCACCACCCAACACCACTGCATCCTACAGCATTCATGCAGTTCTGTACCCCCACAGAGAGCAAGAAGTGGCTAAGACTGAATTGGAACCCACTTTGACTAGTTTAGGATTTTGTCATTTTGTATAAGGTTTAAGTCATTAAAAGGACTGGTTGATTAGTTTTAGTGCAGGATGATGGTGCAAATTTCAGTTCCCAACCTGGGATGCTATCTGTGTTTGTATGTTCTCCCTCCTTGTTTGGGTCTCCTCCCATAGTCCGAAAATATACTGGTAGATTCATTAGCTTCTGCGAATATTGGCTCTGGCCTAAGTGTGTGCGTGTGTGCCCTATGATGGACTAGTGTCCCATCCAGGGTGTACCTTGCCTTGCACCAGTTGCTTGCCAGGATAGGCTCCAGCCCAGGAATTGGAAGAAGCAGTTATTAAATAGTTAGATGATTGGCGTTATTGCCTGTCAAAAAAACAGGTAAGTAGTGCTCTTATTGTATGCAAATGGATTTCTAGATTATATACTTTGCCTCAGGTTAAAAAAATTCTATTTATTTTTAGCAGGAAGAGCAGATGTTTTTCTTTTCAATTTGCTGTTCACCTTTGAATGACTACTTATTTTATTACTAGAAGACAGATTTTCCTTGATGCATTTAATGAAAATCTTTATGCCTAATTATATAGCCGTGTCAGGGAGTACTTAATTATCACAAATAAGAAGAATTTAGATTATACTAAAAAGGGGGCAGGAAAGCAGCTTTAAGATGAATACACTTCCTACTGCTTGTTTTTTAGCTTAAATTACACATAATTGTTTGACCTTTTCTAACATATTTCATGTAAAAATAATCTTATTTTTTAAAATTGCTGCTCTTATTACAAATGAATCATTTAATCTGGATTCTTCTTTTAAAACAACAGAGACAGTTTTGAAAGCAATGACTCCAACTTCATTTAAATGTTGAGGTTAAGGTGCTGTCAGCATAATGTTCAGTGGAAACTTTCTCTGCCCTTGGTTTCACTTTAAAAAACCCTTCTGTAGTGGAAATGCAGCTATAATAAAAAATAAACTGATGTCTCAAGAAAGTACTGTACAAGAACTCTATACAGTATTCTGTCCTTATTCTCTGTTCTTCTATGGTGAGTTGAGATTTAAGATGAGGGACTAAACCTTGAGACATAAAAGAAAAAAATAAAATAAAGTAAAAAGAAACTCTGCCTACTTTCGATTATAACAAAATCATGCATATTTTAAATTAATAAATTACACAAATTATGTTATCAAATATCAAAGAATATATGATAAATATATTCCATGTACAGTAGATTTGCACTCAAGGCAAGAATATCATTTATGTAAGAATGAAATTATCTGGTAAAATGATTACACGAGTACAAGTCTGACGTACAAGGAAAAAAGGGAAGACTTAATCCTAATTTCCTTTTCTTAACTTCCTTCAAATCCAGTCACACATCCTGTTCCCTGTCTAAGGAGAAACGGTCAGGGCCAGATTTTGGTGTTCATAGGCCCTCGGCACTTTCACTCCGAAATGTGCAAAAAGAGGGGTAAACACCAATTGAATTACGTCGATTGACATGATGCACTTTAAACTATTCTAATGCTAAACCACATGATTGATGGAGTGAGTCCAGTGACCTTCACTTCGATACTTCTAGTTTCTTGAACAGCTGCTTGATAGCATATGAATATTGATTTGGAGCACCTAGAATCGATCACAAGGTTGTCGTTTCAGCTGGTTTTTCGTTAGTCACTAATGTTTCTCTCCTTCGTAGGCCCTAAAAGTTTCGTAGGCCCTAGGCACTGAGCCTACAGTGCCTAATGGGAAATCCAGCACTGGAGACATTGAGGTCAGTTATTATCTCCTACAAATTGTATAAAAAGGATAAATAAAATAAGAGAAGGTACATCAATGTTACTCTTCTGTCCTCTTTGTGGCATCGCTGTGATACATCACCTTGATAAAAGCACAGAGGTCTTGAATTCAAATAACACAGCCAGGGTTCATTGCCCCCCCAGTAGTGTCTTGAATTTATAAAAAAGATGGGTTTCTCTGAGGACCTTTTTCAGTGGGTCCTGTCTCAGATTTCTCTGATACACACATACTGCACTGGATGGCAGATATCACTGTGACTCTAGCCTCGAAATGCCAGTGAACATCCTGTGCAAGTTGATTCTTATCTCTGAAATGTCACAATAATTGGCTGTGAAAAGATAAGTCAACTGTGTCTGAGTGACACAGAGGTCGTTCTGGGAGTGCCTTGCTTCTTGTCAGCCACTGCACTTTATCTGTTTTGTATTTGTACACTTACACTCATCTGTCATTTCTAATTAATGTGCAGAGACACGAAAGATGTCACAGATGAGGCCGCAGTATTCTAAATGATGGGGTGCAATTAAAAACTTTTGTTGTTGGAAAGCAAATATTAATGGGACACTTTAAAATGAGCAGTGAACCTAAATGTGCTGGGGTTTTAGGAGGGGTGAAGGGTTTATTTGATTTTATTATATTAAACCAGTTTTCAACAACAGCACAATTGTTGCACACTTGTCCAGACTGATTAACTCATTTACAGTGCAGTTTACTGCAGTGTGCCTGGAGTGGATAACAATAGGCCAGTTCTCACCATAGTTTATTACACTTAGAATATCTGAAATGGCTTCTCCATGAAAGAAATTTTAGTGATGGGGTAAGGGTGATTTTAGTGTACTGTGGGTTATAATGAATAATGTAGAAGTTCTTTGGTACGAAGGTTTTTTTTTCAATTTCTAGGAGGAAATTAGGTTCTGGGACACCTTTGAAGACTTAGTCTTAGTCAAGACTTAGTCTTGAAGTCTTATATTCTCAGGGGTATTCTTTTCTTTTCTGTCAGTATGTACAACCAGTCAGTATGTACAACCAATCAGTCTGAGGTCTCAAAGAGCCCAGTTTGATTTTCACTTTAAACACTCAGAAGACGTGGCATAGCTCTTGATTAATTCAGATCAGTGTGTGGAAGTCTTGCTCTTTCAAAATCACAACTCTGCTGAGTGGTACAACCCCATTACTGCATGACAGAGAATAATTGACATGTAAATTCTACAGGGAATTCAAATTGAGCCTTGTTTTCTCTTTCTTGTTTTAATTAAGCTGTGTGCAGAAACACATTCCCTGAAAATTTTATACAGTTAGTCTCTGTCACCGACATATGTAAGCTCCTCTCCATGAAATAGGAAGGGGTTTTCGAATCAAAGTTAAGTTTTGTCTCTTTATCTTTTGAGTTTTTGGCAGGAGCAAGTACAGGCTAAATACAGGATTACATTTCTTAAACTTTAACTTACACAGTGCCCAGAAACATTTTTTGACAATCTTCAAACTCCCTACCTGCTTCTACGTGTGGTCTGTTATTGATTTGTCTTGTTTTTGTATGGTATAGCTTGAATCCTTTGAGGAAAAATGCCATCATTAGTTTTAATCTGTTGTGAGATTCTGAACTACAATCATTAACTTCATGTGCTGCCTGTATCCATCTTTAGAAAACTTATCTATAAGAATTGAGAGCTGTTGCTTCTTTTTTGACATAGTTCAGTATTTCTTGTTTGCCTTGAAAAATAAATATGAATGAAGAACCAAGAATAAAGAAGAAAAGAGGTGCTTTTTTTTCCCATGTGCGTTGATCTCCCTTTTTGAAGAGTTGGAAATATATGGGCTCTCATCATTCCCTACAGTTTCA
Source organism: Lepisosteus platostomus (assembly GCF_059453375.1). NCBI lineage: Eukaryota > Metazoa > Chordata > Actinopteri > Semionotiformes > Lepisosteidae > Lepisosteus > Lepisosteus platostomus. Next base: position 7,951,739 of record NC_142613.1, read on the forward strand.
CACATTTTCCTCAGGCTCTCCCTGGGTAATGAACAAAATGTCAGGCAGGGCGGCTATGTCTCTCCTCCATGGACTTCAGGAATTCAGCCTGTCAATATAATTGGCACCTTATCTGTCAGGTGAATGAGTGGGAGCTGACATTCATTACACTTAATAATGCACCTCCTCTTACCGTGCTCCCGATCGGAGAGAAACAGCCTGATGCAATGTCCAGTCACTTGTGCTGATTTCGTTAGCCAAGACTTTCACACTGGTATGAGTTTCTCACTCAGCTCTACCATGTAATCCCCCTTGACAGTGTACAGCAGTGGTCAAAGCAGATGCACTCCTGCAGTACGTGTTAATTTCTCATGCCTGTCAGCTTGCAGGCTGGATTGTCACACCAGGTAATAAGCAGGGCTTCTTTCGTTTTTACTGTTGAGGTGGGTAAAAGGTTTATAATAATAATTCTTTATACTTATATAACACTTTTCTGGATACTCTACTCAAAGCATTTTATAGGTAATGGGGAGGACTCCCCTCCTCCACTATCAGTGTGTAACCCCACTTGGATTATGAGCCAGTACACTCATCACACATCAGGTCTCAGTGGGGAGGAGAACAGAGTGATGAAGCCAGTTCATAGATGGAGATTATTAGGAGGCCATGATAGGCCAATGAGAAATTTGGCCAGGATGCCGGGGTAACACCCCTACTCTTTTGTAGGGAAACACCCTGGGATTTTTAATGACCAGAGAGTCAGGACCTTGGTTTTACATCTCATCTGACTATACTTTTTACAGTAGAGTGTCCCCATCACATTTTTTATGCATTTACAAGGCATGTTTACCTTGTAAATGCATAAAAAATGTGATGGGGTGAAAAGAAGCTGGAGATAATTGTGGCATTACCCTTTTGCTCATTTAGAAACACCTCACAAATTAATTCTTTGGAACGTACAGTAGTACTGGATTTACCAGTAGTCTGTGATTCAAAAGATAGGCTCAACACCTACATCTGGCATTTTCACTGGAATAACATTTTGTCTGTTGGAGTCTAAGAAAAAATAAATCTTGCATATATCCATGTCTTATAACACTAGAGATTTAGTCAGATTGTAGATGTTGATGCCATCACATTAACTAAAGAACATTGCTTGTTGTACACAGTTGTCTTGACAACGTGAGGAGATAACAAAATGACTGAGAGCTTTTGTTTGCTGAATGTGACAGGTTTTCTACTACTTGGTATTTTACATAATCTACACATAGCAGAAAATCTTGAAAGCTGTTCTGTTTTTCAGAGTAAAAAAATGCAAAAAGGAGAAAAAATCATTTTAAAAATCCAAAACCCCTAAACAAAGGATTTACTCGTATCTCTGAGATCAAGGTGTACAGGTGGGCATGTCAGCTCTCTTCAGTGATAATCACGACTTACAGCCCAATCGTCTGGCTTTCCAGATGCAACCACTGGCGGGTGCAGGGCATGATGCCCAGGCTGCCAATCTGTTGACAGCAGCGACTCTTTCAGACAGTTATCAACCTGGCTGTTTCCTTATGGGATGGCTAAAGCTGTATCGGTGTCTCTCTCCATCCGTCTGCCAGCCTGTCATTCCCAATCTCTCTTCTCTGTCATGGCTGGTTTATCACAAGTGCAATGTGTGCAGTATTTTGCCTTGAGTACTTTTGGAGAGATGAGCATTCCTCTGGCAGTTTGTTCTAGGACCTGTGGGCACTTGTGAAGTGGCTGTGTTTTCCATGAGTACAGCAGTTTCGGACTTTCTGTGCATTGCTTTCCTGAAGTGTTTTTTTTTTCTATCTGCTGTATTTTATCCGTCTTTCTGTCTGTATAGCTACTGTATGTACCTACAGAACACTGCCACTAGCAAGTAGTTGAGACATACTGTACAGTAGAATATTACTATTGCAAATTATAATGCCATTTGCTAATTTTAAATCCTGAAACGGCTAGTCATTCAAGAAATAAATTTCACACCATACATACAGTACAGAAGTATTTGACATCATTCTGCAATTCTTATCTTTTGAAAAGGACCTCATTTTTATAAGTCAAGGGATTTTGTGGGAGTATACCTTTTTATCTGTTTTCTCCGTTTTCTCTTTGGTTGCATATCTGTTTATATCTTCTGTTTACTATTTGTCTATTTTAATTTCTGCTCTCTTCACCTGACCTTATACAGTATCTTACTGTTCATTCCCTTACTTATGAATCTGCATACAGTACAATGTTATTGTACTGTAGGAAAAACAAGTTAGGATAATTTAGTATTTTACTTTCAAAACATCCTGTTAAATGTAATATGTACTGTAGATTCTTTCATGAGGGTATATATTTAATTTGTTAGGATCATCTCAGTGACATTTTCAACTGGTGTTCAATCTGTGAATTTTTAAATACTCTGGACTTTGAAGAGTTTGCTTCAATATTTGTAATTGTGACACGGGCTTAGAATGTTTTGTAACTCTTTTATATCTAAAAAATGTAAGTGTAACTTCTTCAGATGTTTTCAGCAATTATACTAAGTGCTCAGTTAGTGATTTTATTTATTGATTCTAGTAGAAAGGTAAAACCTGTAGCAGAGCCACATCAGTTCATCAGGTTAGAGAGCCCATGACTTTTCCTACACCAGTTTCATCAGTGATCCCCACCCAGCTGGAGCAACTGGGGTAAAGTACTTTGCTCAAAGGTAAAACTGCAATGTCTGCAGTGGGGACTTGAACCCACAGTCTCTAATGTGGTCCAACAGCTCAGCCACTGTATGAAGTCCTCCCCATTGATTCCAGTGAAGGTGCCCAATGAAATAGTCTGCGATACTGTCGGTCTGCATCTCTTCTCCAGTGTGGGTAATTGAGTTTGTAATTTACATCTACAAAGATCCTCCTTCAGATTGACCTACTGTATCACATGCCCCTTTTTGGTTAAATCTCTTGGCGGTCAACAAAACCATGTGCTGTAGAGTGAAATATGGAAGCTTGGCAGTATCAGTACACATGCCCTTATCTCAGTACAAGGGAACCAAAGCATTGTTTACCATGAGCCCTTATCTATCAGTACTGTTGAATTCATTAAAGACTGTGGGCAGTGAAACAGAAGTGTCATTAATCCTTACTTAAACTATCAGTTACGATATTGGCTGCTACGTTAATTATAAGAGAATACAGTCAAAAAAGACACATAGGTACAAGATTTCTTAGTCAGAAAAAATGGTTTAGTGGTTTTTCACTAAAGCTTGTCATTATATGTAGTATATGTACAGTATATTAGGGGCAAGTGCAGTTTCTGTCAAAACTGTAAACTATCCTCACTAGTCCATTCAGACTTCATTTTTCCCTTTAGCAATTAGCACAATGTAGGTAATCCAATTACTGTATGTAATAGTAAGAAAAAAAGTCTAAATTCTTTCAAACTAGCTGAAAACCTGTCATTAGCTCTGAAAATCTATCATGGTTTTTATTTTATTTTATTTTGTGCCATTTGTTTGTTGGGTATAGCAGTTACTTAATAAGGACATCAACATTTTTGTAAATGAAATTGTACAATGTGTCCTGCATTAAGAAAATTTAAAACTATTCTGAGGGCTGATATTAAAAGCCAGGGAAAGGTTTGCTGTCTTAAAAATCTAAAACTCCTGCAGTCAATAGCAGGAAAATTAATCCCCCAGAAGAAAAATATCACTCCCGTTGGGCACATCTGTCTCCTTACAGCATGGAAGAGGAAATGTCACAGACTTTGGGAAAGAAGTGATCCTATGATTAAAGCCCCGTTATTTCTAAACAGAAATGTTCCACACATAAGATGGTTTCATTAACAACTAGTCTGAAAGCCAAAACCCTAATTCTACTGTGATGTTACAGGGTACCCATTTAAAAAAATGGCTTGTGGGGAACAATTAAGCAGTCTGATTGTTGCTTCAGAGTTTTAGAGGTAAGCACCACATAATATCCAGCAACACAAATACTTGTAGATGCATTATAAGTGTCTGTTTATATAATGAAGTATATTGTTTTTTTGTCTTCTCCATAAAAAATAGTACATAGTGAAAATCTTACTTTCAGGGGTGAGCCTTCCCTATATTCTGATCCTGTTCTAAAAAAGAGCTGTCCTTGGTCCTTTATCCTAACTCTAATGATCTGTGATACATAATGAGGGAGAGTCTAGATGGAGGTAATTATCAAGAGCCATGTAAAATAGCCTGCCATTAGACTTCAGGTTAAAGTCTTGCCTGTCATAATGAGGTACTTCTCCTGCATTAAGTAGGCAACCTGAATTTGGTAAAGAAATGATTTGTCATGTTATTGCAGAAGCTGCTAGCAAATGCTGAGTCATAAAAATCTCTGAAATTGCTTAACTTTTCAGAGACTTATTTTGTTTTCTGCAAAGACTGATTTAAATTGAAGAAATTGTATTTCCTCTTTGTTTTTATTGTAGGGATCACAGTTGCACACTTTTCAAATATTTTTCAAGGCCAAGCATTACAAAAGAGCATAAGAAAAGTGAAGTGGAAAGTACTACAAAGAATTCAGTCAGGTTCCTCAATGGATTTGGTGCATGAAGTTAGCAAACTGTCAATAATTACTTTTAGTGTTTTGTTGTTTTTTTTTCTGTATTTTCAGATTCATTCAAGAGGCCAACAGTAACCTGCAGCAGTGCTTGAGATTTAGCAAGGAAGCACATAAAAAGATAATGGATTAGAGTGTTACAGGTTAAGCTCATTATCATGAAAACAGGCTTTGGGAGTCACAAGTCAAAATAGGCCTATGCATGATATCCAGTCCTTTGTGTATCTTCAGAAGAAATAAAATACCAGATCCAAATTCTTATGGATGGCACGAAAGGGTTTGTGTAAATTGGACACCTGCTCTGTTGACTGCCTTCGCTCAGTAGCCCACACGAGTAGCTTGCTCGTCTCTCTGTAAAACACCTGGCACTGCATTTTCACAGCTGTATCAAAAGAATCCTTTCTCATTCAAGTGAAGGTCTTGACAAGAGACTGGTTACGAGTTTTGTGCCTTCTGCAGCTTTGCTTGTGTTCAAAGGAATTTGTCTCATAGCTAGGTGCTGTTACATTGCCAGTCTGTGCCAGGTGAGGCTGTGTATGTACAGGTATGTGTGGGAAGCATATTTCCCAGATGTAGTCTTTCTGCAATGTTTTTTATGTGATGTTTTTGGAAGACATCAAATCAAGCATCTCTGATGCGACATTCTCTAAACCCATCACGTCTTTTGTTTTCCATTTCTTTGAGTTTTAGTATTGATGCACAGTAGCCGTACGAATCATCGATTTGCTTCCATTTCATTGATAGAGATTCTAACGTTTGTTTCTTCTTTTGTGAGCAAGACCATAGAAAGTCCTGCTTTGGCTTCTGCATGCGCTGTATTCCAGCTCCACTTAATCAAAATCATCTTAATGAGTTCTAATTGATTTTTCCATGTCTAAATATAGCCTTCCAAGTTTTGAATTAAGGTGCAAAAGAGCTCAACTGGAAAAGTGCCAGAAGAATTAGTAGAGAGTATGAGGCATTTTTTTCTGTTGATCCGCAGCCAAGTTTCCGGCATGAAATATTCTCAATCTGCATTTCCCTGCATAAATAATGTCTACTCTGACATGAATAAAACAGATATTATTATTGCTGTTTCTATTATTATCATTATTAGTGGTGTATTATTAGAGGAACTGTTGCTTGTAGAAGCAGTTGAAGTAATAATTCAGTCCCACTGTTTGCTCAGCAGGGCTCTGGTATACAGATGGACTTCAGTTGCCATTTACTGAACATTCCCAAAAAAGCCTCAAACTGACTTAAATCCAGCCCTCTCTTTTTTCACTAAACAGGGTAGTCACATCACTACTGCCACTGTGCGCTCTTGAGTTTATGTACCACACACAGCTATGCCTCACTTTCTACATATTGAAATGATAATAATAATAATTACTTACACTTATATAGCGCTTTTTCTGGACACTCCACTCAAAGCACTTTACAGGTAATGGGGACTCCCTTCCACCACCACCAATGTGCAGCATCCACCTGGATGATGCGACGGCAGCCATAGTGCGCCAGAACGCTTACCACACACCAGCTATTAGTGGGGTGGAGAGCAGAGTAATGAAGCCAATTCATAGATGGAGATTATTAGGAGGCCATGATTGGTAAGGGCCAATGGGAAATTTGGCCAGGACACCAGGGTTACACCCCTACTCTTTTCGAGAAACGCCCTGGGATTTTTAATGACCCCAGAGAGTCAGGACCTTGGTTTTACGTCTCATCCGAAGGACGGCGCATGTTTACAGTATAGTGTCCCCATCATTATACTGGGGCATTAGGACCCACATGGACCGCAGGGTGAGCACCCCCTGCTGGCCCCACTAACACCTCTTCCAGCAGCAACCTTAGTTTTTCCCAGGAGGTCTCCCATCCAGGTACTGACCAGGCCCACACCTGCTGAGCTTCAGCGGGCTGCCAGTTGTGAGTTGCAGGGTGATATGGCTGCTGAAAGTCCTTGCCTTGCTTCACTCTGCCACTGTTTCCGAATGTATGCTGATCCACTTTCCCTAGCTGGTCAAGAGCCGTTGCAGATTACCCTCAGATGTTTTTTTTTTCTTTCTCTTGATAACCTTGGCAACAACTTTGTTTTTATTTTGTGTGTGCAGAGCAGTAATTTAATTCATTCCGAGAGGCTCACATTAATGTCTCAATGCAGCATGTGAACTGTACCCATGCATTAAGTTTTGAAGTGGCCTCTTTTCTGTGAAGTGAGGTGAGGTGGGAGGGTCAAGGTTGTGTTAGAGGCATGTAAAGACCTGTGCTTTAATTAAATATCATTCATGCTCTTAATTAGGCAGGACCAGTCATCTTTTCCTCTTTCTGCCACCTGACAGCACCTTCCTTTTCAAGACTGCAGGCTCCTAATCCTTGTGATTACCAATCTTCAGCTGCAGTTTGGGTTACAGAGGTCACAGCCCTAACGTGATGCTTTTTAAAATAATTTGTTTAAGAGGAGGGATGTGATGTGGTGATTATTATCTGCATGGATATAAATCCATTGGCTTCCTGTTCTCAAGAAATTCTGCCGTTGGTCATAAGGCCAGAAAATAAAATGGTTAGTGTTTTGGATTTGGAGATTTAATGAACATTCAGTACGACCTAGCCAGGAACATTAGGTCCAACAGGATGACAAGATAAGCACCTTTAGAGTTTTCAGTTTTGAGGTTATAGTTTGCCTAGTGCAGTTTCATGTCAAGAAAGGAAGGCATAAACACATGGTTAGGAGATGATGTCCTTGAGGGATGTTAAAATCTAAACACTGAAACCACCAGCACAGGTTATAATTGTCAAAGGTGTTCAGACACATTATTGGTCACTGAAGTGAGTACATTGAATCCTGGTGTGGAAGATGACATTACTCCAATAGCTTACAATAGAAGAAGTTCAAAACTTAGATTTTCTTTTTTTTGGGGGGGGGGAAATACCAGTACATTTTATGACGCCTCGATGTGCAGTTCTATTACTTCCTAGGGGTGAAGGCTTGCAACTCTCACTGCCTTTCTGCTAAATTTAAGACTAGGAACTGCAGTCCTTATTGGCTGTGCTGTTCATCTGAAACTATACATGATATGACAGTGAATAAAGATGGGGAAATTTCATCCAGTTTTTGAAAACAAGTCTACAACTTTGGGAAATCTGTCAAATAACACAGCAAAAAAATGTTTAATGGAGCCTGGCAAACAAGTTAGGAGGAAAAAATTATTTGGGTCTTTGGATTGATTTCTTCAGCAGCGTGTCTGTAATGTCACTCATACTGCCTCTTTAGTTTTAAAAAAATCCCTCACTGAGTCCCATTTGGATTAGTGCCTCCCAGTTTGGATCAATTGGAAGAAACTTTCCAAAGATTGAATCCGCTCGATAAATCCATCCATACAGCTCTTCAGCCCTCTGTTTCTGAGCTGGGAGCCAACTATATTCCAGTTAGACGGTTGTGTGTCAAAGTAGGTGTTGTATTTCTGGTTTAAAAATCACTGAGAGTCCTGGCCTTACTGCTTAGCTCACTATTTGTTAGTTCATTTTTGCACTGCCATGCTTCCTGATCTTTTTATTTAACTCCCATAGGATATGTCTGTCTTTGAAACAAATTGCCTCACACGCAAGCAAGCTCACACAGACATAAATACCCTTATATGCCATATATAAATTAACCTCATGTAGAAATACAATGTGTGCATTGCATGTAATGTAGCAATATAGCCTTTTCAAAATACCACTGTTGCACAATGTGACTTTATCCGTCAATCAGAATGTCTGCACTATATATCATATTTCTTTTGAAGCAAAATCTCATTTTGCATCTTGTGTGTAATTACATTTTCTGTGGCAGTCCCTGTTGGGTATCGAGTAAATATCTTTGAGGGACATGCAGCTAAACCCTACACCATAAGTAAAGGAATGTTTTCACCTTATTTATTTGGTTTTGTCTCTCAGGCCCAACCAAAGATACCACTGCGTTTGTTGAGTTACAACAAGGAGAAATAAATTCTCAGCTGCTTTGCCTTTGTCTCAGAATGACACAGATATTGAATACAAATACATGCATATATATCTTAGCTAATGCTTTCTTTCTATTTTCCTTCAACTTTCATTTTAACAAGGGAATCCATGTAGTGGTCAAAGATTTTCTTCATCAAAATAAAAAAACAAACAGGCTTAGCTTTAGGCATCTTAAAGTCATATACCTGTAATAATTACAGACTGGCCATTCTGTTAAAATCTCACTTAAAATAGGTACTGTGTACTTTTTAGTTTTTTTGTAGACAGGAAGTTTCAGTGATATCATAAAATCACCTAGGGTGTTCTCAGCAGAGTTTACTCATGGAATTTATACATCACATATTTTAAAGTAACCCAACTGGAAGTAAATAATCCACATATATCCTATGTCTTAAGTGCCCTTGGGTATTTGGATTTGAAATATGAAGCATTTTCCTTATTTTGGAGGAAAGATAATAAAGACATTCATATGAATTCTGCCTGTTACATTCTATGAACAAAGTTGTTTTTTTTTCCCCGAAAACAATTCTTTGGAATTATTCTGTCATAATAAGAACAGATTGCTTTCCCTTGTGAAAGGAATGGCAAATTGAACTACGCAAATTTCATTACCTTTTCCTAAATATAAAAATGAATATTTCCTGTATTTTCCTCTCAAAGGAGCAGAGACTGTCATCTCCACTTTCCTCGTATTTAATTTCTTTCTTGCAGCATGTTCTGCAATACGTATTCTGCCTGTGACCTCTTGTTTCATATTCTTACAGTATAATCTTCCCTGATTGTCCCTGTGAAATAACCGATTCCTTTAAAAAGGAAATATTGGAAAGAGAGCCAAAAAGTGTAAAAGGAACACAAAGTATAACTGTACCCTAGAAAAATGCTCGTAACATCGAAGCTGCTGTCATTTTTTTCACGGTCAGGGCTGGGTCAGATTGGATCCAAGAAGATTTCAGTTTGTTTTCTGTCACTTGTCAATCATTTGTTCATTATGTGGACAAGGTGACTCACAGTGAAGACAAAGTGCTTCTCTTGTTTTGGAACAGAAATGAGGAAGCAGAAAATATTTATGCTGTTGATGCTGCACAGTGGTGGTGGGTGAGGGGAGTCCCCATTACCTGTAAAGCGCTTTGAGTGGAGTGTCCAGAAAAGCGCTATATAAGTATAAGCAAACATTATTATGATGATGATGATGATGATGATGATGCCACAGAAATTAAGTCTTCTGTACTTCCAAGAAAAATTGCTCCACGTTTTGTTCCTCCATCAATGTGGTCATACAGTATGTGAACATATCCCTGACTGGGCAGGGGTATTTATAATCATTGTTATAGCAAGAAGAAATTACATTCTTAATTTTGAAGTTAATCAGTGCTCTAGCTTTCATTTAGGCCTCTGTACTATATAAAGTTAATAAAATAATATCATGCAATATAATAATCAAAACAAATTATGATAAAATGTAATAGTTTTTAGTCTATAGTAGCTGAAACTAAAGCTGCATACACATATAGTACTAAAGCACAGCAAAAAAGTAACCATCTTTACATATTGTTCCTTAGTATTGTTCCTTTTATATAAGAAAATCCTGACATCAAGATGTGATTTCATAAAACCGTCAGCATTTGAGTGTAGCTGAAATTGCCATCATGGTTAAGAATCTGTATAATTACCTATTCAAAATACATTATTTTAATTAATGCAAGATCACAGAAAGATGACTGTCCACCAGCTGAGTAACGCAGATCATCTGGTTGCGGTTGGTATGATTGAGGGTGATCCGTGCATGAGAGAAGGTTTCTTGAGAATGAGATGTTCTGCTTTAGCAATCAGCAGACTAGTCCAGAGAAACCAGAAAACTTTGACTGTCTGTGTGAAAATGGTCATGAACCTTCAGGGGTGGAGCTGGCAGCTGAGAGAACATCACTGTCTTCTGTGGTCTCTAGAGAACATCTGAGTGAGGATTGTGTTCACCCATTAAAGACCATGTTTACGGAGACTAAGTAAACTTATTCTTATCTAGAAACTTGAATCTAATTCTTATCCTCAATTAGAATCTCTATCCTTTGAAATGAGTGTAAATTGGCTTGGTGAAGATTTTTTTTCTCTCTCATGAATGGTCTTGGCCATTTTTTAGGTGATGGACATACATACTGTATTGACTTACAGCACTATTTTTTCAAAAGTAATTAAATTACTGAAGCAAATTGAATCTAACTTTCCCATAAAATTGCTACAAGAAGGGGAGAGAAGTAAAATCCTGAACTGTAAACATGAATATTTAGGCAGAGTTCTATTGCTTTTCTCAGCAACACCCCTGTAGTCATAATTATGAAACTCTTTATTTGTGCATTTTGTTTACAGCATGTACATTTTTGTATTTGATCAGGAAAAACAATGACTCTTTAGTGTTTGTAGGCAAGAAACTCAGCTGACTTTACAGTCAGGTGATCTGAAAATGGAACATGCAGTCTACACTGTTGAGATTAGTATGATCAACGCAATATTGTTCAGTATGTGCTCACACTTTGCTGCAAAACTTCCTTGAATCAATATGACTTCCATTGTTGTGTTCCTTGGAATTGGATACAATTGATGCACTTTCAGTCTAATCAAAAGTGGAAAATTAAATCTGTCTGCCCCATTGGATTGTATCCCCTCTGATTTTGTTTAAAAGGTCTATTTTGATATTTAAGCTTTTCTCTCAGCTAATGGGACTCTGTTAAATAATGGAATGTAGCATCCTTCTCTTTAACCCCTGTTGCAAGGAAACAGTGAGCATGATGACACAGCCTTTAATGAGATCACAGGGGATTTGCCCTTTTGACATCTGATTCACAGTCTCTCACTAGGAGGCCAGTAAAGTTGCCTTATTTAATTTACAGCTAAAACCTGGCAGGATAAAAACAAAACTAGTAGCCACAAGAGATTATGGTGAATTTTAGGAGGAATGCAGAAATATGTACATTAAGAAACTCAAAACAGCTGCTGTGCCTCAGTGGGCAGCAGTAAATTCTGGAAGCTGTTTTTGTTTATTCATTTTAATTTGGTTTTTGTGATTTCTCTTATGGGAACATATTGCTTTGTTTTCTTGCTTACAGGGAAAGGTATAAATTTGTCCGTCTGTTATCAAAACAATGAATAGTCATCAATTTCCACCCAGGCTGTATGTTAAGCAATGTGGAACTGGACATTCATTAATTACAGTAGAGCCTTGTAATCAAGTTACTTTATTTAATTTCATGGAGGTCGGTGGAGGCACCAGAGTCTATCTGCTTTGCCTAAAGGAGTTTGAATAATAATTATTTCTACAAGGCTGACCTATGTTCCAGTCACACTGAAATCAATGCAGGTTTCTTCACACTTAAAACTCATATCAGACCCTGTCCACATTGCCTATAAAAGTAGTTTCAAGTTTTAGTCTTATCTCCTGTTTACAACTTTCTCATAAAATTAGCTGCACATCGTTTCAGATCATTCAAAGTACCTGTTTCTTTTCAACTGAAAAACAAAACTCAATAAAATATCTATAAATAACATCGGTAACGGCAATAACAAGTAACAAAAAACAGACATGCAGAGATGATCTCACTCAATAAATGTTTTGTACAGTAATAGAGTTAATGGAGAATAAGCCCTCAGATAAGATAATGGTTTCATATAAGACAGCCTTTCTTCAGCATCTGGCAATTTCTTTATTAAATACCATGGCAACAAAGCTGTCTCAGCTCTATATTTTAGTTTCTGTGGTCTGGCTACCATCTTGAAATTGACCTGAAATATAAAGGTCAGGAGACCCAATTTAATAGACTTGAAGGAGGTTTGGATTTGTTCACCTCTGCTCAAATAGGTTCATAATATCCCTTCCCTGACAAGACATCACCTGCTCCCCCTTTCACTGATAAGAGGGAGGATTTGTCTGGGAAGAATAGTGGGTCTTCTTAAAACAGTAAATCGGTCATGTTTGAGCTGCCTAAGCAGTTTTGAACCAAGTATTAAATAAAGGTTTATCAGTGTTGTACCAAGTGCAATCTATAGGCCGTTTCCTCTGGACTTGACTGAGTCTTCAATTCCTGCCAGGCCCCTGTAAATAAATCAACTACAGCTGCTCGCCTTCCCATTTTAGAGCCTTAATTTACTTCTTGACCCCTGTACGTCTTTGCAGGTAATTTTCAAACCGTGAGAAAAGAAGGCCGGGGGTAGGCTGGGAGTGAGTCAAAGAGCACTGGAAGGTGAGAAAAAGCTAAATGAAACATTCCCTTAATTCTTCGTTGCTCCCCAGAAAGTCAGATGGCAGCAAGGAAATCTCTCGGGGATTGTACCCTTTTCAAAGGCCACAGGTATGGCTGATTACACTCCTGCCTGTCCCTGATTCAGGAGTGCTAGCTAAAGATTGTAAACCCTGATGTTTCCTGCATTTCTAGTTCTGCAGCACTCCAAACAGAAGTCTTCTGAAGATCGCACATTAGATTGGGTGGCTGAGGCAGGGGTTCTGGTGGTGAGATAGGGGATTAAATTACAAACAGCAATGAGTACCATTTGTAATATTTCAGATTTTTGTTATGGTTTATTTTTTATAAGCCTTGGTCTTCAAAGCAAACTATTGGTTTCTACAAAGTCCTGTCTTTGAAATCCATCGGGGGAGCTGAGGCCCTGATTAAAACTGATTGGTTAGGCTGAATGGCAAGGATTTGAGGAGAAGGTCTGATGATTATTGGATGAAATAACAGTCTGGCCTGACTTTCATCCCAGAAGATGTAGTTGAGTAGAAATAATTTTGGTTCATTTTCACATTTTTTTAACATCAGTGAACCCATCTCTACATTTACGTCCCTTGGCAACATTATGACTTTAATGATTTTTTTTCAGCAACACTCTCAGATTGGACATATTTGAAGTACAAAACATCACCAGGGGATTCACAGAGTTATAATCATGTATTGGCTTGGTGATGTGTGCTGAGCCCCTCCCCTCGGGCTCCTGTTAATAATGGTGCCTTTTATAGAAACTGCAAAATCAACAACTGCCATTTTAGGAAACAATGATATAAAGTTTACCTAGATTTTTTTTTCTTCATTTTACAACTGCTTATTAATGCTGTTGTCCTTAAAAGGAAGACAGTTGGGCAGCAAAATTCCAAATTTATAGCTGTTTTAGAAGGGAATCAGAAAACCGATATATCTGGGTGCCAGGTAAAAAGGATCTAATCAGAATCCAGTGGGTGCTTTGATGCTATTCATAGTTTCATCAGACCTGATGTATTCAGATGTGGAGTTTTTGTGTTATATGGTATGCCGGGACTTCACCATCCACTGATTTTAAAATAGCTGTGTCATAGGCAGCTTGTTTTAAAGGGCTAGAACATAAATGTTTCTTTTATTAATAGTAGGTGCTTTGTGACTTAATGAACATGGTATAGCTGTTGTTGATCACCATTCATTGAGGTTAGCATTCCCATTAAGCCAGTTAAAACCTTTTCGTAGAAAATAATACAATCTTGGTGATCTCGGAGACCTTAATAATTTAGAGGTGACTATTCAAGCAAACTGAATGGGCAGCCTTTATAAAGAATCTTAGCTTGCTGTTATTACATCCCCTGTTCCACGTTCTGAAATTCTGGAGAATGCAAATATCATTCTTTTGTAGGTCTGGTACCTTTAGGCAGACTATTTCAAAGCATGCAATCTGTGGTAAAAGGTAAAGCAGTATGTAGGTATTTTAGTATAAAATCTAGACAGAACTGCTTCCCTTCAGGGAACTTAGGTTCCAACAATTTCGAATGCAAGCTGAAAAATCCATGCGGGTACTGTATGTCTATGTTAATGTACTGTACCTGTACATGGGAACATGAATTTGACAGATAATCATGACATATTTTCAGTACAAATATTAAATTCAAAAACTATATATTTTGCTTCATATGCTTATTGAAATTGTGCTTCTTCAAAAAAAGGTTATTTTGTATTTTTTGTAGATTTCTTTTGGATACACTTTAAGCAATAACCAACTTAAGCAACCATTATGGCAAATACCTATATGACATATATTTGAGATGTTTTGCTAAGCCCTGGAGTTCTCTCCTGTTCTTTGGGTGTTCTAACTTTCATTTTTATCTTCAGCATATACAGCAAAATGAATGTTCAATTGGATTTAACTCTGGAGATTGAGTGGGGTAGTCTAAGAGGTTTCAGTTTTTCTCTTGATGATCTACTGTGGTTGCATAAGCATGTTTTGGGTGATTGTCATGTAAGTGAAGCGCCACCCAACATGTATAATAAAATGTTTCCATATGTAAGCAGATGATTTTAGCTGCAAATGGAATATTTCTGTCCACTTCAAAATGTGGTTATTATTAGTTACATATTCAATGAAGACAAGTGGGACAGTTCCAACGATGGCTGTGAATGCACAAACCATGATATAACCTCTGTTATGCTTTAACTCCGAGTTGTGTTCTTTGAAGCATCTGCAGTTCCTGATGACAGGTTTACATTTGTAGTGTAGCTTTTCTAACTGTGCCATCTCAATTTTTTACAAGTTGTGAATTTTGATACCTTCAGCCCTGACAGTTGTTTTAGTGATTTCTTTGATAGCTCTGATAATTTTTCTTGCATTAAACACAGATGTTTTTCTTGGCTGAACCAATCTTAGCTGATTGGTAATTATGACTGTGGTTTCTGGCTTCTTAATTATATTCCAAATTGTTGAGTTTGCCAGACCCAGTTTCTGTGCTGTGGTTCTGTTTGAGTTCTTATTTCAGCTTCCCATGTGCATGATTTCTTGAACAGGAAGTTCTTTGGTTTTCATTTTGCCAACAAACTCCAAACACTAAAGTCAAAGAAAGACATGGTGTACACCAAAGCAAGCATTTCACTTCCAAATGCCTGAATCCCCAACTGATGAACATGAGACACCTGTCAGTTAATTGTCTCAATACTTTTTTTCTCCTTCAAAATAAAGAGGTTTAACTGAACCAAGAAGGTAAACCAGTAGTGACTTCTTTAAAAATAAAATTCTTACGTGTTGTACTAGTCTGTTCTATTTTTGCATGAAAAATGATTATTAGTATTTATTAGCTCGTAAGGAAAACAGCAGATTAAAGGTTACTGTCCCAAGACTTTTTGACAGCACTGTAAAATTCCTATGCGAAAATGTGCTTGAAATATATGAATATGGCGCTTGTGTGTAGAGTAAATTTGGAATGTCAGAAAATGTGTTTGGACATCAAGTACTGCCAAAGGCAGATATTTTATGTTCCATAAATATTTATGTTTTATATGGGTCATTGATTTTCTACTATATAGAACACGAATCAAAATGCAGTCTAGAGATGTTTTGTCAGGAACTCATAAAAGCAAATATTTTAAAAATATGAACAGCTACAAGAATTGTGCTGTTTTATGTGTGAAGAGGATGATTTTGTTTGAAGTAGACCATGGGGAAGGGGATTTATGTTTTGTGTTTATTAATGAGCTTATTATCTGCATAATATCATAAATACAGAGCTCATATCCAGGAATTAATTCAATTTTAAAAACCTCATACATGTGTTTATTATTGCACAACATAGTAAATACTTCAGAATATTTTATCACATTCATATCAATTTACCATATTGATATTAATGTTGAATCTACAACAGAGTATTTAAAAGCAAGGTTGCTGAAGACAGTGACAAGTTTCAATTTTTTTATTTGATCACTGCTGGAAAAAAAGAAAAATGAGTTTTAAACAACAGTGGATTTAGGATGTGAACAAAATCCATCCACTTTGATATATGTGACACGTTGGTTCCTATTTCTACATGAATACAGTATCCTCATTCATTTTGATTGTTTTGCCTTAAGATTTGCATCTATTTCAATCTTTGTTTTTCTGAACTTTCATTTAACACCATCAGCAAAGTCTAAAACAGTGGTTTCTAACCTCAGTCCAGAGGGATTAACCAAGCTCTTAAATTACCAGTACAGTACAAATTAATGCCTTTTAATGATCTGCCTTGGTCCAAAAATCCCCTATTTCAACTTTTAATGTTTCCATTAATTTATGTATACTGACCTTTATGCATTCTCTCCTCATCTTCAGAGTTTTCACCCTTAAATCTGAGCAAAAAGTTCTTATATGTGTTCAATTTACAGTATGATGCACAGGTAGGATTGGTAATGTATCAGACACTCCCACAATGAATGTTTGATTTGAAACTCACCTGAAATTCATTGCATCTCATTTCTAAAATTTAGGTGCTAGCACACCTGAATCAGGGAAGTTCTGAAAATCAGAACCAGTACTGGGTTGATACCAATTACAAATTCCAATTAACTTTTAAGGAGATGAAAACCATCGATTCATCCAATTTCAAGCCACGCCCTACAGTTCAGGGTCGAGGGGGAGCTGGAGCCTATCCCTGCAAGCAACATGCACAAGGCAGGCTACCCCCTGCATGGGATGCCAGTCCAGCAAAGGACACAGACAGACACAGACACAACGACGTACACCAGTTGTCCCAATTTACCAATTGTCCCAGAAACCAATTAACCTAGACTGCAGACTGCAGGAGGAAACCCGCCTGGATACAGAGAAAACATACAAATTAGATGCAAATAGCACCCCAGGTCTGGAATTGATCTCAGAGCCCCAGGGTTGTCAGGTAGCAAAGCTAACCACTGTGCCGCCATGCCGCCTACACAATACAGATACAGTATACTGTATAACATATCCTGTACAGTACATGAGGATGAAGAATCATTTGTGTGATTCTGATATTCTTTAATAAAATTTCCCTTAATTGGCTTCAAGACTACTGGAGCATAGTGCAAATATGGTTGGTTTTCCAACCAAATAAAAGTCTCAATACCTGCATTTTTTTAAACAGCCTAGTGAATCACAGTCTAATCCTGAGCAATTAAGGCAGGTTGTTTAACGGCAGCTCTAGCAGTAGGAAAGTGAAGCGCTGCGTCTAATAGCATTCACAGTACTGTGTGTCAGCCACTCAGGTCATCGGCCTTCTGGTTTAATATATTTGGGATATGGGAATAGTATTGACAAAGGCGTGTAATGCAGCGAAAATGAGGGGATTACTTGACAGTTCTCTTTTCCACCACTGTACAGGACCATTTATAAAGTCAGCTGTTACCGTATTCCAGGCCCATGTTTTTTTTTTTTGATTCATTGAAGGAAGTGCTTAGTCGATCTTCAGCTTTCCTGGGAGACTCAGCTGCATGTCTTTCTGTGTCTTTTTAACTCGCATTTACAAGCCCATTAAAATTCATAGGAAAGAATAAACTTGCAGGTTCCGTTGACACAAGTGCGGGGGGTAAACAGACACCGCTGGTCGCTTCCGTGCTGCCATTCTGACTCAGGTTTAAATGCGCATCAGGCTCCCTGACAAGGAAAGTGTCTCAGCTGGCACCTGATTAAGATTAAAAGGAAGGCGCTGGCATGTGTCTGGAGGGCGACCTGATTGCTGTCTTTGGGCTCCGAGAAACCTGTATGCCATCTAACAGAAGTCTCTGAGAAGTTAAGCTGTCCCCTCAATCACGGGAGCTACTGTATCTTTGAACTAATGGCTCCGATAAAAGGTAATGACATTTCTAATGGAGACTCCAGAAACATACAAATGGGAAACATGTTTCATATCTGAAAGGGTTATCAGGCAGGTGCTTCCTGGTTTTCAGCAAGAATAAATCACCTCTTATGCTAAACGCTGCTTCCTATCCTTAGCCTTAATTTTCAGTATGCTACCCTGTAACCAAGCGGAGTATGGGTAATGTGTGGTGTCTTCAAAAACACAGTCAGTCCATGTTTTTTTATTACTGAGAGAATATATACAGTATATATATATACATATTTTTATGTAATTGCATATTTATAATTAAATTAATAATGTACCTGTTGCATTTCTGTAGTTGCTGAAATTGCCATGTGAGATGGAGTCATTAGTATATTTTCTGAACATGAAAATAGTGCGCTAATACATTATTTCATCCATGACCAAGGTGCATAAGCTTTGTGCTCAAACCGAATTTTAAATATAAAAACACCAGCAAACAAACAGGATTTGTACTTTTATTCAGGCATGTCAGATAATAATGGTTGTGACAGGAACATTGCTCTTATGTAGTTTAACAAGAGTTTTAGTAAAAAATGGCAAAAACTAACTGGAAAGCGATGAAACTTTAGTAACACTGATGCACAAACAAGCAATTCTGAATGCTTATAAGAAACTTCTGTGTTACATTTATAAAATATAAATTCAGCCCTTGTAGTCACAAAGGTGTAACATATGCAGTTCACAATAACACAAACGCATGGTAATAAAAATAGCACTAATGATAAGAGGTTTGTTTCATCAAGCAATGCAAAACCATTTACCACTATTTAATTCTGATTCCACTTCAGTTTTGATGTTCCAGCAGTCGGATTCTGTGGACTATTATGACTGGTTATTGTCACTGCATTCTGTGTGGTTATTTAGCATATTTATTACTGGAATACTTTTCTGTGTTCCCCACTTGCACATCTCACAAGAGAACAGGGAATGGGTTTGTTGAAATGCAGATAGGATGCGTGGCCCCCCTCTCTTTTGTAATCTTCCTTACAAAATGAAACAAATGCTATAGTAAGTACAAAAAAACGATTATAGGGAAGACTTGATTTTGATCCTGATTTTAGCATCTGCAGCTCCGGTTATATGACAAAGGCATTCATTCACAGTGCACCTCAGGCACTTTTTGGGCTCCACAATGCACTTGTGAGCAGTCTATCTATAACTGACAAAGCTAGTCTCTTGTCAATCTGTGTTGTACTATAGCTGCACATTCACCCTGGTGTAAAGGAAAGCTTGACAGTAAACCCGTACTGTAACTGATAAGATGCTTGATCTATGGTATATAATTGCTCTCAAGTCATCTCTCAAAGTGCTGGTTTAAAACTCTGAGTTAAAAAATAATAATATTAAAATAATAAAAATAAAATACATTTCTAGTTGTCTTATTTTACTGATGCTTCTGCTCAAGTGGCATAAATTTATCCCATCTTTTTAAAAAAACTGATGTACATGCTATATCACAGTCTCTTTCTAGTATGGGAATCTTAAGCAGCATTTTCACGCAGCTCTGTAATGATTAAAATTACTCATGCATTGTAGATTTGGGAACACTACAGAACAGTGTTTGTCTTGTTTAGGGTGACAAACGTCTTGATGTGTTCACAGGGCTCCCTTATATGTTCAAGAGATTCTCATTAGCCAGCTCTTTGGGAGCACAATTTTCTGTTCTCCATTTTGTTGTGTTTAATACAAGCTGTGCAATTAGCAGTTCATGGTGTCCAATTTTAAATAATTGGTTTCAAAGTGGTTATTCCTATGGATTAATCTGTTTTTGTGCCATGTCCTACTGTTCCAAATATCCTTTAGCTTACCATTAACATTTCCCTTTGGTACATTTAAGACACTAAGTATGTAATAAGCCATTAAATAATGTCTTATTTTCTGTAGTCAAGAAGGACAGCAGGAAGCACATCTTTTGCTGCACAACACGATTCTCATATGTTTCCTTAGTGGCAGTCATGTTTTTTATCATCTTGTTTTTTGTTTCTCCAGAAAGTTTAGTAGTTTTTTTTCTCTGAACTTCAAAAGTAGGGGGTTGCTATGCACATTTCTACATGAATCACATAGATCTCCCAGATCATGGTTGCAAGCATGACTATGGGAAGGGCCACTCAGGAAGAGAACTCTTGGGGGCTTTCAGTATTTGTAGTTTTAATATTCACTGATTTGCTCATTCTGTTTATTGAATACATGCATGACTAATGAGTGCTGCCTTGGAAAATCAAAGGTGGTTGAATATACAGTAGGATTCCCCTCACCATCAGTTGGGATTCTGGAAAACAATATACTGTAATTAGGTTCCAGTAGTATTACCTGCTTTTCTATAGAGAGTGGCAAATTACACGTACTACAGTTTACCCAGTCCACCAGCTGGTGTACGTCGTTGTGTCTGTGTCTGTCTGTGTCCTATGCTGGACTGGCATCCCATCCAGGGGGTAGCCTTTATTGCTATAGTTTCCTTTTTAAACATATGTTTAGCTTGTGATTGTTTATTAAGCTGGTTGTTGTGTTAGTAAAACCCGGATCAAGGATGAGATTGGTAACTGAATTTTACAGAAATTGAAACTGTCACTGACCAGCTCAAGATTTGTGCTTTGCACTGACATTGTGGCTCCTCTCAACAGAAGAGTAGCTCATGAAATTCACCGTGTTGCAACTCCACATCCAAGTAACGGATCACTGTTGCATTTTTTATTGCGTTTGCTGTGGGCCTTATCACTGTGGTGTGTTGAATCAGAATAAAATGTGAAGCTCTTCCCTTTGCAGAAAGTAAAATGAACTCAAATTGATGCTTTTGTCTCAGACATCTTATGCCACTTTGGTATGAAAGAAGAAATAGAACATCCTGGCGGTCTTATGAAGTGTGGAGCTCAAAGTTACACCCTTCACTACACAATTGTGAAAGACTGTCTTCGTTAAAGGCTGCTACGTTTCTAAAATATTTTAGCATCTGCATGTTTTCAGCATTTGCACAGAACATATCTGTATTCCAGTGGTGGTTCTGCTAAAACAGCCAAAAATGAAATCACATGAAATATGATCAAAATTGTAGAAGAAAACGCACCACAGGGCATTAACCAGCTGAGATGATGATTTTGGAGCTCGAGGAGTGTTTGTTCAACTTCCGCATCTACAACAGTTAAATGTGCCTCTGTCTTGCATTTCAAGTTAAAATGAATAATCATTCTCAAAGCATCCCTATCATTCTCTGTAATCTGCCTAGCAGGGTTTCCAAATGTGTGTTAGCTCTGATAAATACTAACTTCTTATGCAGGGTACAAAAATGCCAACTAAGAGTATTTTAAATCTCAGGTTCTTTGCTATTTTGAATGACAGGAAGGTCACTGGTTTTAATTTAAAAGTATGTTAATATCATGTTTAAGTACAATGCTTATACTTCCAATATTTCAGTTTGATTATTTTTACTTTGAACGTTTCGTTTACATCACACAGTTATAATACCATGAAGTACTTGAAGACTCCTAGTCTCCCTTATCACCATTTCACAGTCATCTCACGCACTGTTGCTGTTGGAAATATATCCTGTTGACAAGTAGCCAGATTTTTAGGGGGCTTTATTTGAGCAACATGTAAAGGGTGTTTTGTTTTTGCTTAACTAAAACTAGATGGTTTATCACTATAATGTTTGCCATACAACAGCTGCTACCCACTAAACATTCATACACCTTTGTTTATCATTTATTCACTTTGTATAAAAAAATGATAGGTTAGAAAAAGCCCTGTTCTTTGATTGTAAGCTGTAGTACTTGAATCAAAGCAGTTAAAGTAGTAATAGTAATATTAAGGAAATCGAAATAGATAAGACTTCCATTGCATAACTGTTTGTCCAATGTAACATTTAAATCCTGTCTTTTATAAATTACACTTGACAAACCAGGAACTAATGTGTTTAACATTGTTTTATCTTTATGCATCTAGGTATATAAAGTTACCCTGTTGTTAATCACAGTTTGCAGGAGTTTTGTCTCCCAGACTGAAAACCAAACTAAAGAGGAGGTTGTGTGTTAATGAAATTAACAGGATGCTACTTCTTTTGTCAATAAATTCCTGCTTGGGTGTTTTGACTGTGGCATTCAATATGAGATCAGCTTTTATGCCATTTTAGGGTCTTACATTATGACTGTACCTTTATTGATGTTCCAGATTATATTTAACAATGTGGAAACGTTCTTTCAACCCCAGCAGAACAAATATCTCTATAAATGGTCAAGCCACCATTTAGAGTTTGTAGTGTTCAAGCATTCATTAAAGCCTAACAGGTGTTAGTTTACAAACGTGGATGTCTGTCATTGGTTGGCATGTAGAAGTTGTTGTGCATTGAAGGTATGAATGTAAGATTACAGTGCATTATTTTTTTTTTAGTTTATCTGCTATAAATAAAAGTTTTATTTTTTTCAAATGCTACTTGTGTCTCTGAGAATAGCACAGAACAGTAGAGAAATAGTTAAAGCCTATGACTGACATTTACATCTAACTACTAACTACAAACTAATGGATAAAAATAATTTAAAAAAACTATCAACAATATAACTGGCAATGCTTACCCCTCTTGCTTAAATAGCCCTGTCCGAATTCTTGAAATTAACAATTTTATGCTACTTTTCCTCAATAAAATACTATATTTGATATATTGACAGCACTTAAAAAACATGACATCTGTTGCAGTTTCCCAAACCCATTCATCGACTCTTTGACAACGATGTAATTAGAGAAAAATGAGCTCCCCCGATGTTATCTGAAAACATTTTCAATTTTTATTAATTTTTTTGGCGGATACTTTCTTAGAGGAAATGTGTTTTTAGAGGAAGTGCTGAATGATTGCCAAGACAAAATGAAATTTCTTATTTTCCCTTTCAGCGTAGATTGTATCCCCTGACAATAGGTTTGAAATTACCTCCAGCTTTCTCTGGGGAAAGATAAGAGACATTTTATTAAAAGGGTTTTGAAGCGTTCAAAATGTTAATTATATCTTTCTCTTGTTTTTTAATGGCAAAGCGTCACACTGTTTATTCAAGCTTCATTTTTATTTAATGCAAGTGGAACAAAATGTTAAAATGAGAGCAAGCTTTTTTTTCCCCCTGTACAAATTATAATTTGTTCATGGCCATTGAATTTTTTCTCCATTCTTAACTGTAAATGCACACTTAATGAGTATGAAGACATATGTTCTGAGCCTGTGCCAGTAAAAGGCATGTGGATATTTTAATTCTAGCAGCTACTATGTGCAGCATTATATTCAGTTAGCGAGCCCTTACATACTGTACAGTAGTGCTGCATGTATGGAGCTGAATCTATTTCTGAATCTATTATAATTATTATCGCCATCATCAGTTATATGCATTTAAATTCCATGGCTCAAGGAAGACTATTGTCAAAAGGAGATATTTTCTGAATTTAGTGTGAAATAGATCTAACCTCATATGCCGGGGATGGCTGGGGGAACTTGGAGCCTATCACCTATCATCGGAGGGTACCAGATGATGACATCTGAATGGGATTCCAGTCTATTGCAAGATCACTCAGTAAGGGAAAATGTGGAATAGTCAATCACACCCAGTCAGTATATCTTTGGGGGGAGGGGAAGGAGGAGACTGCAGCAACAAGCTAAAACACGCAACCTTCATATAGCAAACAAGTTAAAACTCCTGCAACCTTCACATAGAAAGCACCCCAGTCCCTAATCTATCCCTGGACCCAAGAGCTGTAAAGCACCAGTTCTGACCATGACACCACCACTCTGCACAATTGATTTCAGTGGAAATTAAGTTACTGTATAACAGGATGATGTAGCAATGCATAAGTACGTATAGCTGTGATTTACTTTTTTAGGGGGTGAAGGTTGGATCTTTTTAATCATACTAGGTTCCCATTACTAATTCAATTTTTCTAAATAGAGTTCAAAAGTATCAAGGCAGCTAAGCACATATTTCTCTGGCAATTTCTTTACTTTGTGTATATCTTGAAATAGTTTTTTTTCTTTTTTGTGATGGAGCTCACAGAGAAGAGTAGCAAAAGACAAGAAATGAAAGCTCAGCTCGAATCCAGCCCATTCTTTATGCACATATTGAGTCGCTTCGCCTTGGCTAGGAGGATTAGGCTGACAATTCCTTATACACTCCCTTCAAAATCAGCTCAAGTCTGTCGGAAAAGCCTTTCACTTATGTTCTGCATATATTTCCAGATTTGTGGGATTTTGAAGAAACAAGGTCTCAAGGTTCATTTTTCCAGGGAAAAAAGAAATCCCCTGAGAATTGAATGGAATCACAGACTTTTCTCCTTAAATGACTGAGGGTTTAGGCTGACTGGATGTAATGCTAATATAACATGTGAAGTGAGTGATACTGCTTCAGTCTGTTGGATGGGTTTTAAACTGAGGAGATACATCGGCAGCTTGTTCTGAAAATGATGTAAGCTGATATAGACATAGATTAATATTAAATCTTACCCTACTTAACAACCATGCCAAACGCAGAAAATAAACCCCAAAATGAAGCTAACTACAATGATATAGTGATATAATCATGATATACTGTAATAATTCGCACTAATAATCGCCAGAATTACACCAGAAGAAATAGTCCCATACACTATCCCAGCCAATCATGCAGCCAAAATGAGAGGATGGGGCTGGATGTTAGATTTGATATTTTGTTTTGTTTTTTGCTTTTTGTGACGGTCTAGTAGTTAAATCACCCATTTCCCCTTTTGGAAGCTGGGATTTAAATTCCAAACCATTATCCCAACAATTTATAAATAGGACCTGCTGCCTCCATGCTTGGAATGTACAATCAGTGCCGGATTTCGCATTAGGCACTGTAGGCACAGTGTCTAGGGCCTATGAACTTTTTAGGGCCTACGAAGGAGGGAAACACTAGTGACTAACAAAAAACGAGCTGAAACAACATGCTTGCAATCGTCTCTAGGTGCTCCAAATTAATAATCCTAGGCTACCTAGGTGCTGTTCTAGAAACTAGAAGTGATGGTCGCTCGACTCAATGTGGTTTAGCATTAGAATAGTTTGAAGTGCATCATGTCAATCGACATACAGTAATTCAATCGGTGTTTACCCTCTCTTTTTGCATATTTCAGAGTGAAAGTGCCTAGGGCCTACGAACAACAAAATCCGGTCCTGCATACCATATGGAAGCAAATGTAATGGCTAATGCCAGGTTCTTGAACGTCGAATGACATGAGAAGCAGGCTTAAACAACAGGTGCTCAAGTGAGAGTGGTAAGGTGGTACAGCTGACTGGCCACCATTATCATAATGAAAAGGTGCGATCTCAGCTGGTGATGATTTCAAGCTTGTATGGATAGCATAGTAGACAAAGCATTCAATCTTTGTATGTTGTTGTCCCTAGTGAAATATTTAGGCTTTTGGAAAGTAATATCAGAGATGATAACAAACTCGGTGCTTTCTTGAAATACATGTATATGTATAAATCTCAGTTCTTTCATTATCATTGTTTCTGTCCCATTATTTTCATATTTGGCTTTCCATCATGACATACTTTCTGATTCAATATTTCACCCGACAACAGTATAATTCACCGTACCTGTTACCCTGCTGATTCCTAGAAACATTCAAGCATTCTCACGAATAAATACCTTTATTTTGCTCAAGATTCGATTCCCTTTTTTAAAAAAAATGCAAGGGCATTGCAGCTGTGCCAGTATAATGTCGTACTAAACTGTGCTCGTCAGCTGTCAGAAACCAAACACTTGTTTTGTGGTGTGCAGCATGTGGAGAATTCTTCTGCATTCTTGACTAACCTTGCATGTCTCCTGCATAATGCGGGTTTCCAAGGTAAAGTGTAGAACATGCCATATTACAATTCACTTTCCTATGGAGGTAGGGTCTATTGATTTGCTGTATTTTGTCCTTTCTGTTTAGTCAGGTGATAAGGAAATGATGGGTAATAAATGGAGGAACATTTCAGGGCTGTGTTAAACTTAACTGGCATAATGAGAACATGAGTGACTTTTATTGGCTGTCCCTTCATCCCTTCATTAAAAGTCATATTTACGGCCATTTATCATGCACTAAGCACTCGAGCGTTACAGAGTTTAATGAGCATGGCTTGTCACCTTGTTCCAATTATCTGTTACCTTTGACTGCTGTAAGTGCAGAGACATTAAGAAGGCTCGTGCTTTTAATTAACTGCATTCGTTAAGTGGAGAACGAATGTATGCTCTAACTCTGATAAGCTGCCAGGTTAGCATAAGAAATTTGCAAAAGCTAGCAGAATCAGTAGTATCTCTGTAATTTTTAATACTGTACTACAGATTGTTTGTTTTGTGAAAATGATTGGGTGGGACAGGAGCAGCATTTTACCAACAGCAGAGCTTGTTCTATGATTTCCCTCTAAACAGTAGCAAATACCATCAAGAACTACCCTGTCACTGGTACTCTGGTCACTAATCAACAGAATGGGTTCTCCTGCCGAATAGGTGACCTGGTTTGAATAGTTTTGTTTTACGTGCATCAGCTCTTTTTTCTAAGTTAATGATAAATTCCAATAAAGCAATACAAAAAAAATAAAATGTATTACAGTATATGTCCACTAAACGAAATTGTCTATTGTCTTACTCATTAAAACAGCAGTGAAGGTATATGGTTAGATACAAGCTGAAGTGAAAGCCTTTTTATCAGGTACCTTATTTCTTACAATACATTTTCCTTTGCATCGGTGGGCCTCTAAAGGACACCATTATTAAAAATGTCATTAAAACACTTGTTTCTGCTTGCGTAACAGTCATCTTTCCCTGATGACTGAAATATGAGAATGCATTGTGTTAATATTTCATATTTGAAACTTCGACCTACTACCCAAAAATATGTCTGCTTATCCTTTTTTTTCATTTTTTACTGACGTCATTCAGAATCTCCAATTGCTTGTTTGCAACTCAGCTCACATCGATGACTCCATACTGCATATGGATGATTAGGCAGGGCAGACATGCTCCTCTCCCCTGACCATCTATGGAGCCATTGATCTTTCAACATACTGTATTAAACACTCCACTGAGCCTGGCAGCAAGGTTGAGGCCAGTTGTTGGAGTGGTGAATCCCTCACTGACGCCCCTGTAATCCAAGAACCTAGAGAGTTGCAGGAGTCACTATTTCATAAAGGACTGGGAGCCAACTATCAAATCCCAGTCCTTCTCTCTACTGCACTCCATTGAGCACTGTTGGCTATGCTGGTTATGTGGAATGCTGGTTCCAGTTAACTACACATGCTCAAATCCACGATGGCATTCCTACAGAGCATCTTTACTGGCTGAGCCACTAGACAGCCACGTGGCCACTTCAATTTTTAGGACAATCAATGGGCAATGAAGCAGAACAGATGGCACTAATTAAAAAAGGCACATCACAGGAGATAATGGGCTAACACAAAACCTCAGCGAGAAGATTCGAAAAAAAACGCTGCATAATCCCAATCATTGTTGTTTTTAGAAGTTAGGCTCATGGCCTCGGTAGTCACTTAGTTGGCTCTGCAGTATTAATCTGTATTGATGAACATATTGCAATAACAGGAAAGAAGAAAAATGACAAACTGTTCTTGATTGGAAATTGTTCAAATTGAGTTATGTGCCTTGACGCAGCCTTGCTTAATAAATGAGCAACCAGCTTATTGCGAATAAAAAGAATGGTGGAGACAGCTAAAAATATACACTCATTAAGTTTAATTTAGATGAAAAAATCAAATATGCACTTTTACTCACAAATAAAAAGACATGCTGTATGTACTCTATATCAACATAGGGCAGAGTATTTGAATGCGGGTTTGAATGTATTCAGTCTTTTGCATTGCAAGAGGTGAAGCTCATGCATAATTAGCATGCTGTTCCTGTTGTTAACTAATATGAAGACTGATCCCCGTGCTCACATAAAGCCTCAGCACCACTTTGATCCTGTTAAACTTTCAAATTGAGTCTGGCTGCCAAACTGACTCTTATTTCCTCTGTGTGGCCATGTATAAATGTTAATTTCATGTCAAAGAGATAATTACAGAATTCAGAAAAGTTCAACATTCTAATAAAGCTTGTTCTGCTGACATTTGAAACTATAGTTGCGCTTGCAGGAAAAAAAATCAATGTTTTATTCATGCTCAGATCTCAAACTGTAGGAAACAGTTTTTGCTTTGAGTTACAACAGGATGTAGTATTTAATGTTGTATTAGGTTATTTTGTTCAATATATATTTTTACTGTTTATTCCCAATTGATTTCATTCACAGATGAGTAAATTAAGAAATTTAATTTACATTTCAACTCATTTCTCTTAGCACAGCACCATTTTAACTAGAATGTGAGTTTTA
Source organism: Lepisosteus platostomus (assembly GCF_059453375.1). NCBI lineage: Eukaryota > Metazoa > Chordata > Actinopteri > Semionotiformes > Lepisosteidae > Lepisosteus > Lepisosteus platostomus. The sequence continues at coordinate 7,980,227 of NC_142613.1, forward strand.
GGTTGTGAGAAAAAGTTATTTGCAAATACGAACAGTACTTGCAGTGTTCCTGATTAGTTCAAGCAGTGAGGTGTCCTTTCAGAATACTGGTTGGATTCCATAATCCACAAATCATAGGTCTGAGCTACATTAGATCTGTTTCTGGCCCCTGTGACTGAGATTTCCCAGATGGTGGCACAGATTTGTCTGAGAGCTGCTGGGCATTGGTGGGCAGATGCTGGTCAGGATTCTCCAAGGTTTTGACATAACAGCATTTTTCTGAGACCTGAAAGATACTTGCAATCTATCTTCAGTGACATCACTGAGAGGTGCTCCTCCACTCAGTGTTAACTCTTCTGTGTGGCCCTGAGGAGCTCACAGATTCAAATCACTTCACAGGTGAGAGTATATTTGTAGGTTTGAATTCGCCATTTTCCAGAGGTTGTAGCTTCATAGCCACATCACCAATGTACACCATTGAGTGTGTGTAAAATAGAAGACTATTAGATAACTATTAATAGAATTGGTAGAATTAAATAATTAAAATAATAATAATAATTGCTTACACTTATATAGAGCTTTTTCTGGACACTCCACTCAAAGCTCTTTACAGGTAATAGGGACTCCCCTCAACTACCACCAATGTTCAGCCCCCACCTGGATGATGTGACGGCAGTCTTAGTACATCAGTATGCTCACCACACATCAGCTATCAGTGGGGAGGAGAACAGGGTGGTGAAGCCAATTCATAGATGGGGATTATTAGGAGGCCGTGATTGGTAAGGGCCAATGGGAAATTTGGCCAGGAAAATGTCTTATATTGTTAACGACAAATTGTGAATTCAAATGAAACTTCAGAAAAGAGCCACAATGATGCCAAAAGAGGTAGTGTGATGTCATAATTCTTGTTGGGTCGTTTTGATTTTAAATAATGCTTACTGTATCAATCTTATCATGCTGTACTAATCATTTGTGAGGTTAAATTTTATTATTTTCAAATCAGTGGACTACTGTAATTTGTGTATAAAACCAGATTTATAAGTTGGGGGCCTCTAAGTTCAACTGTGCTTATTTTCCTTATATTTTTGAACTTATTAAGTTTGGAATACAATACATTTTTGACATGCCTATTTATTGGTGTTTTACAATTTTAGTAATTCCACCACGCTGCTGTCTGTCCCCTTTGTTGTTGCTTCCTGGTACCACTGTCCTGAAAGTGGCATGAACATATTGCAGGAATTCTACTTGCCCATATTCAAAACACTTCAAAACAGTGCTACTCCAGAGGTCATGCAACAAAACAAAACACATACAAAATGGCCTCCAGACTGTTTGTTCGATATTGCACCTTGGAAACTCACATTATGCTATTTTTTGTCTTTCTCTCATCACCTCAATCGTCCTGTGTGCTGTGCTGCACATGTGTTTGACAAACTGATATGCTAGAATAAAATGGCTCTTCACTGTCCCCTGGAACCTCCCTTTTGCTTTCCCTCAGAATCTGACACACGGTATAACTTGAATCACACTCTGCTGAATTTACTTATTCAGCTCAAACTGTTAGGATAGCCTGAGATACCACACTGCTGTGAGGTGCATTTTAAGGTTTGCTGTAGGTCATTTGTTTAATCTTCGCTGTATGTATGTTGTCTAAATAATCCGTGTCAAAGACAAACTCATTTATGGAGCAACTGGATTAAGTTGGCATCCCTGTGAGAAGTAGATGGCAAGTGGACAGTTAATCGTCATAACCTACACATTCAGACACTACAGGAGTTCCTTACTTTCTGTCATGGCCATATAAAAGTTAATTAATCTTGTATTTCCTGTAGTTTGCATACACAACCATATATCAATTCAGGAGTAAATTTAAATGTTTTCCACCAGTACAGAAGGTGGACAGATACTGGAGGATGACTACTAGAGCTTGCTATGGTTCACTATCGATGGACGAGCTCTGATTTATGCACAAGAGACAAGCTCATGAAGTGTATTACAAATTGCCAGAGTTCGCATCCAGTTTTACAGTTGTAATGAGAGAAATAGGGGAATCCCTCTATGCCTTTGAGTTAATCTCTAATCTTGCCTCCTTTCAATCATGGCCACTGCTTCGACTTGATTTCCCAGCATCCACACTCCCTCCCGGATGCACATACAGTATCAGGCATGCCTGAAGAGAGAGCCATCACCTGCAGCACTGGAATTGTTGTCATGAACCCGGAGAGACGTGAAAACATCAGAGCCATAGAAAAATTAAAGATCCGTCAAAAATCAATTTGGAGGCAGCATTTTGTAGCCAGTCCTGCTCCGGTGTGATTGTACTTAATGAATTATTTCCACATGTTTTAGCCTTTCCCGTCCACCTCTCCCATAGCAGAAAATCGCTAAAAGGAATTAATTTCATCTTGTTCAGCTGGTGAAACAATTTTCTCCTTGTCACTCAAAGATCTGCTGAGAAAGACTCCATATGAGCTGATTTTTTTTTCTTTCTTTTCCCTTTTCATTTTTTTTCCTGCTTAGTCGTTCTCTAAGTATCAGGAACTACCATACACTGGGTTTAGCTGTTTTCTTCCCAAGTTCTGCTTTTGTGTGTGTGTGTTTGTCTTATGAGTCCTTCTAAAGACTGCTCTGACAGCTTGCTGGCTCAACACTTTTATCGATTTGAGAAGCTTAGCGCTATACCTCTGTGTGTCATTTAAATCCATACTGGCTTCCACACTTCGCTTTTCTTTCCCCCCCCATTTCATTTTGGCCTGATAAAACAAATCCGCCTTGGTTCTCATGCTTCATAGGTTACCAGAAGAGACCTGAAAATTTCAGCATGTGTGCCTAACATGAATAAATCATTTAGTCATTAAATGCTGGCAAATAAAGTATGATTTGATCAGTTAGCAGGGTGAAACAACTTGTGAGTTTATGAACAGTTTACAGTGAAACCCATGTTTTTTTCTCCACTTCAGATGGACTAAGCAGCTGTAGATGAATGAACTGTTGGTTAATGCCTGAATGACCTATTAAGTGAGAAACCACAGAAAAGGGTTTGGGACACCTTTATAATGTTACATATGGGCATTACATTGGGTATTCCATTATGGGCAAACATCCAACTCCACAGTAAAGAAATTAGATGGATGGTTTTGCCCACAATGAAAAATCAGGCCCTTCAGCTTTTTGTTTTGAGAGGTGCTTTGTAGAGCCTGTGTGCCTACAAATGGGTATCAAGGCATTGCATTTGCAAAGCTAATGAATTATATTAGCATGGAGTATCTAAACATTATAATAGCTTTAAAGATGACAATTGTCCCGTTACTTAAATTGCATTCCAAGAAATCCTAGACGTTGCAAGCTCAGTAATTGGCTTGTTTTGGCATCCGTTAAGCAAATGAGCTCTGAAATGTCACTGAGATCTTTCTTTTCCATTTTTTTAATTATCTGCCAAGTGCTTTGATCTCTTAAAAGGCAGATGCTCAACAAAGCTAAGTGCTCACATGAAATGTGATGTGCTTTTTGAATACCAGCAATTCGTTTAAAATAATATTGGGACTCGCTGATCAATTAACCTCTGTAGCTTTTTAATTTAACATCTTCAGTTCAACAAATCTTTGCTGAAGAGATCTAGGGTGAGCCTCCATCGAGGAGGCATTTATTATTTTTATTTTGTGAGGGAGACCGATTTTAACTTTTTCAGTACGTATCCACGTACAGCATGTGATAAAGTAAATCCATATATACAGTATTTATGTTTGTTTTTCATTAATTGGAGATGTGAGATGAGACAAGAACGTACCTTACTCACATGGTCTGAGACCATAGCTTACACTAGACAAGGCACTGAGGAGAGTTAAGGTACTGTAATTGATGGAATGATTAAACTTCAGATTTTGACGGGTAATGTTGAAATTCTATTTCTGTGCCTTTTCTATCATATACTGTATATACACATTAATGCGTGTGTAAACCATAGGACTCATATATCACTTCTTGGCTTTGTTACATCCACACAAGTCAATAGAATTGACTATCATGTCATCTTGTCTCCTTTGCAGCCCACAGGAGATAAACAGATGGCACCAGCTCCTCAGAGCCTCGAAGATGTAAATGAAACGTATAAATAGCAGAGTGCCAGGGGCTAAAATAAAGAGAAAATAAATAGAGTCAATGCTTTTCCTTCCATCTGTATTAAACTCATGAGTTTGACTCAGATTGTTCTTTGTACAGATTTTATCGAGGGCATTTCCCGTGATTAATGTGCCGTTAATTTGTATTTGACGCCTCCGGGAGACAGAATTTAATGATGAATAAGCCAGCGGTTCGAAAGGCATTTGTGTGAAAGTCTTGCAAATTATTATCGATGAGGAAAAAGAAACAGGTTGTAGATTACATATTAGTCCCTGGGGTCTCAGCCTCTTCTATTTTCTCTTCAAAGACAATAATGACACGTTTCATGTATGAGACATTAACTGCTACTACTGGGAGTAATAAAACTACTTAAAACAGAATCTGAGATACACAGAAAGTTAATTAAGATGATATGAAGAAATGTGAGTACAGTTTGCTGTTTCAAGTTACTATGACAACTCTTTAATTGAATGGCTAGGTTACTGTATGTCCAATGTGAACAGAAAGGAATGGGTTTAATTTTCAAATGTTGCTTCTCTAGGAACATTTTGCCTTTTACACTAGTGATTACTGAGAGTTACATCAGCCTGTGCAGAAAAAATCAATAAGGTTAAAACTGAGAACTTTGGAATGTCATTCCAAATGTCAAAAAATTACATTATGCACCTTTACTATTCTTTCTTTTCCTTCTTGCACTATACGCTGGAATAGTTTTCTATTGTAACTCATGAATAGAAGCAGAAGGTAATTTAGGATTTTTTCAGTCATTCTCTCCTTTAAATACATCTTATTGTAGAAAATAGCAAAACTATACGCAAACTGTAAAAATGTGTTAACTGTATTGTCCTCTTCCAAAATTTTCCATTGATTATCAATTTACACTTTTTTTAATACCACTGCATTAGTAGAAAAGTATCTTTTGATCTTTCTGATTTCTGACAGAAACTGAACTCATCACAAGGAAGTTCCTGTCAATAATTTTACTATTCTTAGTTGCTTTAATCATTCACTAATAACAAAACTTCAGTTTCCTGGGACACCAACAAGTGTTTCTTGAATGACAATGATGTTTGAAACTTGGCTTCCAGATTGTGTGCCCCACACATGCACACCACTGCAGAATATAATCCTTAACTAGCTCTAAAGCAAGGTGGTACATTTAATAGATGAAACATAACAGGTAGAAAAGAGAAGACTGATATGAAGTAAAATAAATTAACCCAATAATTATACAATTGTGTTTGAAAGATCAGATATATTATCCAGTTCTGGTATTTAACTTTACCCTGTTAGTTACAGGGGAGATAACCCGGCCAGCAGGATGAGACCAAGGGGTCTCTAGATTAGTGGTAGTGAATGGGTTAGTGCAGAGGTGGTAGCTTAACAAACGCTAGGGTAGGGTAGGAATTTGACTAGAGTCTTGTATTTATACCCAAGTTTGGAAGGAATTGAAGGTCTGTCTTATCTCAGTTTTCGGGCAAGTTAAGATGCATTTAAAGATGGGAATATTTGGAAACTCCTTTAAATTAGCTTCTGCCTCCCCTTATGACAGTTGTTATAGGTAAGGGGGTTTCCCTAAAATGCATCTTGAAGCTAATGCCAACATACGGTGGAGTCCATTATTGGCACCCCTTGATAAGTATGAAAAAAAAAAGAAGTATAAAGTATAAGCCATGGCAAAATATCGTGGTACTTTTGAGAACTCATGATGCCATCGATCTTAACAAGGGCCCCAGGACCACTAGCAGCAAAGCAGCCCAAGAGCATCAAAGATCCTCCACCCCACCATATTTTACAGTAGGTATGATGCTCTTTTCGGTATGTGCATCCCTTTTCTTACGTCAAGCATACCTTGACTGATGACTGTGGCCAAAGAGTTTGCTCTCATCTGACCACAGCACCCGCTCCCAGTCAAAGTGCCAACAGAGTCCAGCCGCTTCAATCTGATCCTCTGCAACAGCAGGGGATTTCTTCTGGCAACTCCTCCAAGTAGTTTGTTGGCATGGAGGTGTCGTCTATTAGTCATGTTTGAGATGGATGACCCCACGATGCAACCAATCCTTGCATGTCTTTAACTGAAACCTTTTCTTTGCCACCCTCACCATCCTTCTCACTGCGCATGGGGACAAGATGGGGTTGTGTCCTCTTCCTGGCAAATTAACCACTGTTCCAGTGGTGTTGAATTTTTTAATTATTGCTCTGACAGTCGATATTGGTATTTTTAAGGTTTTACTTACTTTTTGTACCTATTATTTGCTTTGTGAAGATCAACAATGGTTTGCCTCATTTCTGTTGTTAGTTCTTTGACCTTCTCCATGCTGAAGGATGACAAAAGGGTTTTCTGTGCATGTTTCATCATTTTTATATCCTAAGGAAATAGGAAGTCTCTAAAGTACACACATTAGTTCCTTAAGACAAAATTGAACTCAAACAAGTACTGTATCAACTTGCGGCTTTTTCAGATGTGTTTGATTGTATTTGAAGGGCTCTTGAAGGGTGCCAATAATTTTGGCTTATGTTTTACGAGTAACACAGCATTACTTATTTACAAATGAACCTTAAAATGAAAATAAATGTTTTAGAAAAAAAGGACAAGTATTCCCCTGACATATGAGTATTAATTATATGCCATTATCTATGTGGTTTATTTTATTAAGACTTTTTTCTTCATATTTTTCAAGGGGTGCCAACAATTCCAGAGTTCACTGAAGATGCTTAAAAGTTAGGGTTTCTGAAAGTAGTTTGTTTTAAGTGTCCATCCTTTTCCATGCCTGTGTCTGAGGTCACCAGCAGACTAACCCCAGCCCAGAAATTACCCATCATCCTTGAATACTGTTCAGGAATGTAAAACAAACAAAATATTTCTACATTGAAAACACAAAATTAATAAATGAAGTGTACTCCTTAGAATGTGGCTGCTGTGTTAAAATAGTGTTTTTTATTGACAGTGGAAATATCTCAAGGGTAGATTTAATTAAATGGAATGTTAGTCAAGTGTGCTGTATGAATCTGCTTTTACACTTTTTATTTCCTTGATGTAAAAACATACAGGAGGTGGCAAGCAGACCTAAGAGATTAGATTTCAGTGTAAAATTGAATTTGATTGTAGGACACAGCAGTTTCTAAAGGCCATTATGGCTCTGAATGGTTTCTTAGTATCAAACAGCTTCCAGGATGGCTTGACTGATTTGAGATTTTTTTACCATAACTCCCAGATATTGTGGGAGCAATCCTTTCCTACTTGTCGTATTTGGTTGATAAGTCTTAGTTTTCCCTTGACAGATACAAATTTCTCATTTCTGGAGGGAATTGTCTTTGGAGGGGCCAAGGCCATTGTTCAAATGGCTGAATCACAACATGATTGAATAAATCATCCATCACACCAGGCCAATACCTGGATCACAATCTCAAGTGGTAACTGTAATGTTTCTCCATATTAAATGACAACATCGGTATGCAACTATGGGAAAATGGAAAAGGTTGAAAAAAAGGCTAAGGAAAGATGAAGTGGGCTGAAATGTGTCTTCATGCTCTATTTAGATTTGCATGTATTTAAATTAACATTAATTGGTGCATGAAATAAGGGCTTTTAAACAGTCTGTTAAATATTGCTAGTAAATCCCTATAGCTGCCAACAGTTCTGCACCCATAGCCACAGTTTATGGTGGGCACATTTTACTGTGGTAAATTTGCTAGGCTGAGGCCGATACCGTATTCGCTTAACAAATGTTTGGTGAGATACTTGTACACTTAAAAAAAAATTATTCCTTTTCTTCTTCCCTTCTTCTCTTCGGAATGATTGAGTATGTGCTGAGCTTCAACATGGGGGAAACTCATGTTTATCCTTCACATTTCAACCATAGATCCCTTTTGACCTTCATGAAGTACTGTAGGTCACCGGCTTGTCTCTTTTTCCTGGTTTTACAGGAAGTGAAAGCAGTGATGCCCTTCCAGATTCCATTCCATCTGTTCCTGGGACACTTCCACACTTCCTTCAAGAGCCAGAAGATGCCTACATCATCAAGAGCAACCCCATTAAGCTGCAGTGCCGTGCCATGCCTGCATTGCAGATCTTTTTTAAATGCAACGGCGAATGGGTTCATCAGAATGAACATGTCTCAGAGGAGAGTATTGATGAAAGCACAGGTAGGAGCTCCATAATCCCCCCACTCTGTTCCCAGGACAGTGCTAGGTTCCGGTTTAGCAGTCTCCCATTCTGTTTTATTCCATTCTTTTCCTCTGCAGTTGTTCATTTGTTTTAGCAATCTTCAGTGAAATAATTAAGGATTAGCTGGGACAGTAATGGGATGAAATTGAAACTTGGAAGTTATTGAAGGGTGTAATACATATTACTGCACCCAGATTACTCAGGGCATTTGTCTGTATCAACTTCTGTGTTTTAATTATGGAAGTCATGACAATATTTATATCAGCGCTCAGAATAATGTCAAAGTCAGCCAGGTCCACCAGGGCTTTGGGCAGCAGATTAAATTAACCGGGACCAAATGTTGTAGGGTCATGAACCAAATACATTTTTTTTGGCTGGAGATAATACCGTAGATCATGTCCTAACCTCAGTACAGAAAATGTTATATTTGTAATCTAATTAAAACACTTTGTTTTTATTTTTGCGGAAGATATGACTATCTCATAGTAATGTTTTTTTGCAAATGTACAAACATCTTGCTGTTTCAAATGAGATTCCTGTATTATTGTGATATCTATATTGCTACTTCTCTGCAAGGATATATAGAGTATGTATTTCACTTGCAACAAATGTGAAATCCAATGTCAAAGAGTTAATAATATACTAACCATTTAAAAGAGTACACAGCAGCTCTGAAAGTGGGAAGCTATAATAAAGTGAACGAGGTCCTTAATCTTACCTTTTAACTTAAAGTCTTATTCCCCCCCCCCCCAACCAAAATAACTAGAAAACTGAGAGATAGCGATAATCTTCCTCTGCTGTTAAACACAATGCTACTTTACATGGTACAATATTATTGAATATATATTGCAAGATATTAATATGTTAGGCAATATTGTTTACAAAGTAATTATCACATTTTAATGCAATGTTATCTTTTTTAACAAAAAAAAGTATGTTGTTTAAATGTGAAAATGTCATTTAAATGGCAACTTTATCTTGATTAAGTGCAATAATAATGTCGTTTTAAATGCAAAAAAAAATATCTGTTGGGCTAATAGTCCTCCATACAAAAGAAAAATCCAAGTCACAGCAGAAAGTTGACACACATACCCCCCCCCCCCCCCCAGCCTACCTAACTTATACTCAGCTGGTTCAATTGTCTTCTTATTTCATTCAAGCCAGCGTGGCTATCTCGTCCTCCAAAAAATAACAGGAGAATTGGTCAGTCCCCACTCCACTTCACCTTCCCCCTGTCTCAGACCCTGATATTTTTTAATAAAAAAAGCCAAAAAGGGAGGCAATAGCAGGAACTACAGTATAGTGTCAGGCAGACATTCCAGTATACTGGCCATGTGATCTCTACTTCACCCCCTCTTGATACTTTTCTTATAGGGGTGATTGCTTTTTAGTAACTGCTGTGCACAACAGCAATTGGTTCTATGTTTTTTTTTTAAAAGCAAGTTAACCATTGGATGGTACAGGCTAATAACCTATGTTGAGATAATGTATTGTTTCTATTAACAACATTTGATTTGGAGTTACTGAAGGATTTCACATGATCAATATTAGCACCATTTGAAAGCTGGATCTGAAACATGTGGTGTGTTGCTTCTCCAAGTAAGTCCCGATTATTCCTGAAAAAAGGTCTCACTGATATTCATGGAACTCTCCTCAAGCCCAGAGTGTAATTGCTTCACTAACTTCATTATTTTGTGATTGCTCTACTGTGAAATTGTTGTGTGCCCAGTAATGGGGAAACAGAGACACCAGTGTAATTATTTCTGCTCCACACAAAGGAAAAACTTTTCTTTCGTAATACTGAATTCTCAATTTGGATGTAATTGGTTGCCATAAAACACAATGCACGTGTTACACGCATATCATTATTACTACTTACAATTCTAAGGACTAACCTAATGCTTGCTATGGTTTGTCTGAGTGTAAGATGGCTTGCACAGCTTGGGAATCACTGGTTTAGACTGGTTGTGACTCCCTGATAATGGCCGTGACCACCCAAAACAGGAGAACAAGATTGGGGATTATCTGAGACTGTCAGCTCAGCAGAACCTTTCTCACAACACAATTAACCTCTGAGAATGTCCTTAAAAAATATTTTGAGAAGTTGGACATTGCATAAGTAAGACAGCATTTAGAATATTGTGTACACATGGTTCTGTAACACCATGTTACAGAAAAGACAATGCTGCTAAGCTTCGGAAGCAGTTCAAAGTAGAGGAACCTTGTCCTAATTAAATACCCTGCACTGACAGGTAAAAAGTATTAAGGCTAATTACTCTTAAACATAGAAGTCTGTTGGAGTAAATGCTTTGGATATCAAAATCGATAAAGTCAACCTAATGAACTTCTTCAGGATCAACAGTGAAGATCCAGAGAATGCAAGTCGAAGCCAAAGGGATTTGTTATTCGAACTACTGTGACACACTCTGCACTGTAATTTTCGTAGTATCCTTCTTGACTTCCTTATACTGAATATTCCTGCTGGAGGTGAGGTACAGTAGCAAATATCTTTATTTACAGTGAATTTAAACATCCAAAACCCAAACTCTAGATCTTTTTTGAGCTCCAACTAAATTCCTTCATCTACAGTATGGTTCTCTGTGTCGGTAGCTGGGCAGCTAAGCTGCTTAGCAGCATCAAAAACCCAAACATTTCTTTAAAAAAACTTCCCATAAAACTCTCAATAAATTCTCCACGACCCCATCAGTCAGTATGTCAGTCCCTTCCTTGTGCCCTTCTTCATTTATTACAGTGCATATCAGTGGTTCTGTTCTCTTCCTTATGCAGCAAAAGCAAGTGTCCGTTTCCTAGTTCTTAATTCTCAGATGGCCAATTGACTTCAAGTCAAGTGTCACCCAGCAGAGGTCACTCTCCACTGCCTTCTGAGGAATGTGGTTCAAACAACAACCTCCATATTGTCTTCTCCTACTGACCTCTTACATACAAAAAAACAAAATCTTTTTGACACTGTTGGTCTGTTTTTTCGAACATAGAAATTATTAACTAATACTTATTGGTTTTTTTTTTGCACATCCCAAACACCTTATCCTTTTAGCACTTACTCTGTCTGCACAGGCCTACATAAAAACCTCTACACAGTGCTATCTTTTTGTGCCTCTTTTCATGGTTGTCGCCTTCGAGCCCCACTGGCCTTTGATCCCTTTCATTTGAAGTAAATTTAATTTGCAACCAAAAGCATAAAATTCCCACAGCAGCAACGTAATTACCAAACTTGAAAAAAGAAATGAAAAAATGTGGTTCTAGGCACATCAACGTTTAGAGCCTAAATAACATTTTTTTCTAGACAGTAAACTTTTTTCATGTGCAACCACAGGAATTCAGCTTTATGTTTTCTAATGCACACACCTTAGGTTTTGCAGGGGTGACATTAATGAGGTTTAGAAGTGTGGGTGCCAGCAGTTTTGGAGAAACTTTTTTAATTTTGCTTTTCTGCTTCAGAGACATTTTTAAAGTCTCAGTCTCAGGATTTAATAATAAAATCAGTGAAAAGGCATTTATTGTTATATTAAAATGGAGCTACCAAAGAGCAGTAGGTGTTGGAAGTGGAAGGGTTATTACTATTCATCTTCTCTTTAAGCTGATTTAAAGTTTTTCTGAATTTGCTTTTAGGCTGTGCTCTGTGCCTTCTGCTTTTGTGTGAAGTAAAAGCATACAGCAAATTTCAGAGGTGAAAATGAAAACATAGGGAGTGCTAATTAAACATAATTTTTTCCATCAGGCTTTGGTTTTGTTTGTGATAAATTAGTGCTAATTCTACCTTGAAAGATTGTTTCAAGTCAGTTTTAGATGTGAGAAGATCCAAAGATGTGAGGTTTACCAAAGTAAGCTTCATGTTCATTGTGCATTGACATCTTAGAGTGAACATAAACTCATGTGAACTTGAAATTGAATAATAAATTACATTTCAGGAGAGTGTGACAAACTACCAGAGATCTACCTAAACTTTGTGTTCATGCCAACATTCAGACGAAGGACAATCCCAATTCCCGTCAATCGCCAGTTGGTTGTGTTAGAAGTGTTTAGACCATTCTATCCCAGCATTCATCACATTAACACATCTCCACCAGTTTCCATCCCCACCACCAGTGAAACAGCCCTAAGGTTTGTCATAAGGGGATTACAACCACGGTGTTCATTTTAATGTTGTAATCACAGCTTTAGGCTTTGTAACTGATGAAATGTATTTGTCATTGATTACCCATTCATTTATTGGAGTAGTAATGCAGAAATATTGGAGAGAACCATGACCTATACAAGTACTTCACACATGAGAAAATAAACATGTCCTGTTGTAAAGTTAGTTTGTTGTACACTCAAAGAGACTGTTCTAAATAATTGAAAGTATAAACATGATAAATTGAAGATCACTTTTTCATTTTGTATGCTTTGCCCAAATAAAGGATGTGCACTTTTTTTTCCTCTTATCTGTTAATTAAATGTATTTGAAAACTGATGGCACATATTCTAGTGACAGAGCATTCCTGCTCAGAGTGCCTAGAATATCAGCAAAAGAATGTACAGTAGATGGCAACCAGGTAGTACCCTTGAAAGCTATATGTCAATAGTAGAAATTATAACATAATTTTATTTATTTACTATTTAAAAAGTCAATGCATTGTATAAATTCATGGTAATGTAATACGTAATAATAGAAGTAAAAAGAAAAAGAGAAAAGTGCAATAATAAAAGGCCAAAAAAAAGAGAAAAATTAAATTGCACATTAAAAGCTGAAAGATCATTCTTCAAATTAGATTGGAAAATATTAACAGCTGCAAACAGAGTCTAATGGTTTTGGGAATTGAGTTCCACAGACATGGTGGTGGACTTAAGGTCCTATTGTACCTGGAGGAGCCTAGTCTTCAGGGTGGATTCTTTTCTTCTGGATTTAAGGTAAATCCAGAAGTAATAAAGAGCCCAGAGTCCATAGTCATTAACAAATCATTAACTGCCTTAACAAAGGCTGCTCCAGTATTCCATCTCTGTCTGAACCCAGATTGAAAAGGTTCAAAGAGCTCATTAGATCCAAGATGAGATTGTAATTGAACTGCCACTGTCCATTCCAGAATTTTTGTGAGAGATGGCGAATTGCAAATAGGACCATAGTTGTTAAATACCTGGGTTCCAGGCCAAGGTTTTTTAACACAGGTGTGATAGCAGCATACTTTAACCAAAAGGAGAAGATGAGATGGCTTGATGAGATTAGGAGCAATGAGCAAAGAATTGAGAAACTAGCTTTGAGTAATGTCGTAGCAGCTGGGTCAAAGGCACAGGCAGTAGGTCTCATTTTAGCTAAGAATTATGTCCCATAGATACCATCAGCAGCAGGAGGATGAGAGAAACTTGTTGTGAAAGCAGGAGAGAATATAGTTATGATTGGGGGAGGTGAGGTAAGGTACTGATTACTAACTTAATGTATTTTCTTATACCAATTATATGTTTTGTTATGTATATATTGGCTGATTCAAGAAGTTGATAGCCAGACAAAAAAGACATTAGCAGCTTTGAGCATCTTACTGATATTGGAAAAAAGAAGCGTAGGTTTGCTGTATCCCTCTCAACAAGACTAGAAAAGAACGAGCATCTAGCTGTCTTAAGAGCATGTCTATAAGGTAGCTGATGTATATAAGCCTGTACTTGAAGAGCCATCCCCTCCACAAACACACAAGACCTCACCCTTCTGCCTTTATAGAGCTCAGTTTATTTGTATACTGGGAGAAGAATGATCAACTTCAATGAGACACGATTTCAGAAGAGCTAGCAATCAATAAGACTATCAATAAACATGATTGTGATAGGAATTTGCCACATTTCCTTGACTCACACATCTTTCTGTCATATTTCTGGATCGTAGGGAAAACGGTAAAAAGAAGGGTGATCCCAGATTGTTCCTGGTGTGGCTAGAGATAGTAAATAACATACTGTATGTGCCAAGTTGATAAGTACCCAAATGACTCTGGATTCTACATTTAACAGCAAGTCACAAATTAGATTCCCAAAATGTACAAAAAACCACCTGACCCTATGACATCCATGCAAGGAGCTGATCGATTTCTGTGGATTCTGTTTCACTTAGGCTTGAGGAAATTTGGTTTGTCTTTTCTTCACCCAGTCATCCCTCACTTTAATATATATATTCATATTCATATAGATCTTTTTATTCCTTTCACTCTCCCATTCTGAGTCTTTCCCTGCAGTGTCTCCTCTGAGATTAAAAAGGATTAAAGGGCTCAAGTGGTTTGCAATTAAAAGGACCAAAGAGTGCCTTTGGTCTATCTCTCTGAGTATCAGGCTTCATATCAGTATTTAGCTCATAATAGCTGATAACTACATCTTTTACACCCTCTCGTGCAGGCATATAATAGTGAGAAAAATTGCGTTATGGATTACGTTTCATTATCAGCTCTCAAGATCTGCAAGGAATTGAGTTTTATTGATTAGAACTTCTTCTTCCACTGCTCCTGAAATGTACCGATATCATCTCTTATTTACCCGTCAAGCTGATGAATCATGTCCTCAGATAACTTAAATGATGCCCTTGAGTTTGTCATGAGCACTCTCTATGAAAATGAATTAAACAAAAACTATATAAAGATGTAGGTGCAGTGAAAGATGAGGTTTTACCACTATCTTGGTGAGCATGCCCTATTAAGCAATTTTGTGCCTCCTGAGGAAATAAGAAATTTGTTTTTGTTTTTTTCCTGGTTTTCATTTTATACTTGTCCAATCTGGAACCTCTCGTTGCATCATTACTTCTTGGCTCATAGTAATGACTTTATGCTGCAAGTCCCCTTAACCTGGTCACACATGACCTACAGTATGCATGTGAACCCCCAGTTATAGGTTACCTGCATCCTGTTTGCTGTAACTTTCATTAAAGCCGTTACTATAAACAGTGCGGAATTGTAAATAGAGGTTGGAGCAATCCAGATATCAGTAAAATCCTTTCCCCCTGACTTGGTTTGTACTGTAACCTGCTTTGTCTCACCAGGTTCCTCTCTCAACCTCTCAACCAATTTTAATGGACAGGACAACTAACCGTTCTTCTCCATCTTAGCCTATGGTAGAGCCAATCTGCTTTTCCTTTAACCCTTCAGAAAGGTCTAACCTTTTTCCCTAGTCTAAACATAACCTTAACCTCAAGACTAGCTGGTTACGAATTAGCTAACCATGTGAACACAAAATTAGCTTGTGTTGGGGGTGGTAGACATGATTTAATTTCCAACAAAAATACTTCTTCATCTGCAGTAAGAGAACAGTTAGGCCTCAAGCAGATGAAATATGTGGGCTCTGTGTCCAGACATTGCAACACCTGCAGCCTTAAACACCGTAGCTTTTCACTTTGGCTGAAAAAGCCATCTCCCTCTCTCCGTGTGCTGTATTCTCCAAATGTCTTTTTAAAAGCTCTTTGCCACCCCATCGTCAATTTACGCACCCCACATGCCAGGCAGCAATAGATCAATCTGGGCCGCCTCCTGCTCGCCACCCTCTCGCCACGCTGCAGAGGGCGAGGGGAGTTTGTTAGGAATGAGCTGCAATGAATAGAGAAGAGCATCCTGCAGTGGTGGAGCGTGTGATTCAGATTTTGACAGCTTGACGCCAAGATTTCCGAGTCAATTGTTCCTGTCAGCATCTTTGAAGCTGGCTGGGGAGCCAACGGCACTTTCATAGCCAGCACATTGATCGAGATCACTCCCGTTGATGAGAGAGCTGCAGTTGTGGCCTTTTCTGCCTTTTGTCTTCTTGCAAATGAAAGCCATTGCATTTGCATAGAAGCACCAAGTTGTGATTAAGAGAGTGGAGTAAAACCAAGCCTTTCTCCTTCACATTCTAATGTTTTTTTCCTGAACTTCCAGTGAAGAGATACAGTAGGTGTTATTTCCTCACTTGGAAAGGAGAACTTGCCACTGTGGCAATGCAGTACAGTATATAACACTGTATTTATGCTTATTCATAGCTGGTGGGTTTGGGAGCTGAGGGAGTGGGTTAGTGTGAAGTTCTTTCACATTTTTCATCCTAGACTAAGACTGAAATGACTCGTTAGTGTCACAGCTTGTTGCAGCTTCTTCCTCCAGAGACCTGCTTCCTGGCTACTGATCAATTTGTCAAACATACGTATTGAACTAGATATCCCTGAGATTATCTGTGTGAATGGAGAACCAAAAACAATGAATGTTAATGTTGCGTCTCATTAATCCTTTGACAGGGGTCCCATGTGTCCATGTGCAAACTTCATTTCCAGGCCAGAAATGAAGAAAAAAAATCCATATCCTTTGAAGCAATGAGAAAATTTACATTTGCAGAATGAATGAGGTATAATTTAAGCTATGTTTGCGAACAGACACAATGACAACTACTAATATTTACACAGAATAAGTAGTAAAACAGGTGGTAAAATAAGAATTTGAGGTGTTATGTTGTGGCTGTCAGCCACAATGACAGAACTCTACAGCTTTACTTAAAACTGCTAACCATGTAATATCACATCAGATAATCTCTCTAGAATTGCTCTGATCGTGTGCATCATAGAATATATTTCTATGATATATATATATAATATATAATATATCACCATATATTTATTTAACAGAATAATAGGAGGAAGGGGTGTCTGTTATTGCCAAATATCCAGTAAATCATGAATGACATTTTTTAGCCCACAAACACACTATTATATGAGAATAATATATACAGTATATACATGATCTGTGCTTTCTTGATCTTTTATCTTATTTTTTAATAATTGCAATCAATAAAGTGAATGAATATTGTTCATAAAATTTGCTAAAGTATGTGAAACACAAACAACACCCATCATAAGCAACTGACCGACTGTACCCTTATAGGGCAACGTTGATATTCCTGAATTTTAAGCCTGCGTAGTATATATTTTCACCTTGTTTTATTACATATATTGCATTATTAATAATAATTTAGCTTATTGCAGTGCTTTTTTACGTATTTTTAGCATTATAGTGTATTTTTAAAAATTATTGGGTCCTTTTTAATTCTTTGGTCATGTCTATCATGAGCTCACTTTAAATTACATCTGAACTTTCAATTTGACCTAAGACCTTCTGTATCTTAGGCCATACATATTTGAGCCACATTGTCTCATTGGACAACAGGCTACCCTGGTTTCCATGGCGTTAAAGAGACCAGAACACACATGACACCCACCCTTGACAGGGTGCCAGTCCGTCACAGGGTTTGTCCCCAGCAATGCTATTCCCCTTTCATCCAGCTGGGTAGCCTAGAGCAACTGGGGTAACATACCTCACTCAAGATACAATAACTGTGTCTGCAACAGGGATTGAACAAAGAATCCACCAGTCATGAGAAAAGAAACTTACTGTACCTATAACTGAGCTGTGCTGCCCCAGGCCATACTTAATGTACAATTAATGTAAAATAACAAACGATAGGTATAAGTGAACCTGATCTGCACTTCCTGTTTGAAACAAGAAATGAGCTGTGCCATGTCTGCACGTCCTGATCACTCTGCAGGCCATTGGCAGTTTATCAAAGAAACCAACTTTTGTTTTGCCAAGGGAATGAGCTTTTACTTAAAAGTTTCAAAAAGTAGGGCGCTTTCTCAGCAGGGCAAAAGCAAACTTTTAGGTCTTGTTTTCTTGCCAATTAGAAAAACGCCCCAGACATTTCTTCACATGTTTCAAGACCAGGGAAAGTAGAGGGAGAGAAAATGTAGTTTGCTGCTTATTGATCATTCACACCCTTTAAGATCTGCAAGCTACAATTAACCTGAACCTCCTGAGAGACCTTTTAATAGTGGTTGAATATCAAAGTTCCTAAGAAAAAGCTCTTTCAAGTAAACTTCTATTTAAAAAGGAGCTATGTGTCTTAAAAAAAACATTTACAAGATTTTGCATTATCATTGCCTCAGTTTTGGTTTTACAAAGAGTTATGCAAATGTATGCAAATTATATCTGTAATTAATCCGATGACCTGTGTTTTCATCATCCGTTGGCTTGAATGGCACACAGACCTTCACAGCTTTGTAAGCATTATAACAGTAAAATTCAGCCAGCGTGCTCTGCCTGAGCAATTGGCTTTACTCTGCTGCATTTCGGATTAAATAGATGGGACAGAATGCCAAGTTCTACAACAGTCAACGCCTTTGCTGGAACAATAGCTGTTAACACGATCGAGAATACATCAGAGACTTGTGGAATATCTCATGCATCAGTTCTAGGATTGGGGAAGCAATGTAGCGTTGCTGGGAGCTTTTACAAGGACTATTGGAAAGACAAATCGCAGTGTCCCCTTTTCCCAATTCACAAGGAGAATGTTAGAGAGAAGCAGCCTTCTGAAAGTGTAGACATTTAAATTTGGGCCGCAGCACAGCTGTCATTATTAAAGCAAACATCGATGGCACACAATTTTTTTTTTCTTTCATTGAAAAAGGGAGTCAACCGCCCTCACCCAGTGTTTTTAAAAACAGCTACACTTTGATCCAGTTCGCCATTCAGGGCCACTCTCTGATACACCCTGGCACTCCAAGGTATTGCATGAGATAAGAAAAAATCTGTCTGAATCAGACTATCTTTCTATGCATCTTGTTAGGGGCAGAGCAGTGGCTCTGTGGCTAAGGATCTGCGCCTGTGGCTGGAAGGTTGCCGGTTCAAATCCCGCAGCCGGTAGAGGAATCCTACTCCGTTGGGCCCCTGAGCAAGGCCCTTAACCCTAATTGCTCCAGGGGCACCGTATAATGGCAGATCCTGTGCTCTGACCCCAAGCTTCTCTCCCTGTCTGTGTGTCTGTGTCTCCATGGAGAAAAAGCCAAATTCCTAATGCAAGAAATTGTAAAGGGCTAATAAAGAAACATTATTATATTTTCAACAGTGATCCAGCAAAGGGACTCTTCTTATGCTGACTATCTCAGGAATGTGGAAGTGTGAGAAGCAAGAGGAGGTAGTTGAGATCATTTTGCTTGTGTTTGAAATTAATCATCTCCAACATTTTTTGAAGCTGTCTCTTGAAGCATACCCATGAATCGGTACTCACATCTTGACTGTAAATGTAATAACCCTGCTCTTGTGCCTCCACAGGAGGGTTAGTGCTTTTGTCTTTAAAGACCACATAGATACTACACTGTAATTAATTAAAATTAATTACAGTATACTGCCTTGCTGTTTAAACGGTTTATTCATTGCCAGTTTTAAAACACCTGTATAAAGACACCCTGCCTTGAATTAGTGTTAATTACACTTTTAGTGTAGCGCAAAATATACTGATATAAACTTGCAAGCACAACTGTCTCTGATGTCATGTGTGTTCATACTCATGTGATGTCAATAAGGAAGATGGGGGTAAAATTCTGATGCTTTGAATCACCAATGGAAATATTCTGTGGAGGTTTTTTATAATAGAAAATTAAGTGATATCTAACTCCTCTAAACAGTTAAATGCAGGACATTTGATTAAAATGTACATTAACGTAAAATTAATTATATTCAAATTACACAAAACTGTAAACAAAATTGCAATTACAGTAGATCCTGTTATTTGAGTTAGAGCTTCACAATTATTATATTGTGTGTGAACTAACCATGTCTTGTTTAATTGTACACCTATCTCATTTATAAATCCATTTTATCTAATCGGAATTATTCCCTATGCATAAGCAAGCTTTCTTAATATTAAACAGATAACAGACAATATTGAACAGATGAATCAGGATATAACATTTAGCGTAAATGTATTTTGTTTCCATTATTTAACTCATATACTGGACAGTAGATCATTACATTGTGAAAGAAGTTCATGGCTTGTATAGCTTACTGTGCAAGATCTGAAGATCTTGATAGGCTACAATTCATAAGACTAAGAATCCTTGCTGCCCTTTAATGGCCTACTTTTTCACCTTCTATACTATACATCTTGTATATGTTACCCAGATTGTTAGGCCACACCTTCACCCATACTGCAAACAGGACATATTTCTTTGACGCAGTAGTAGTAACCCCAGTCTGCCAGATGATATTAAAGAATATGAATAGATTATGAGAGCAGTTGACTATGCAAATAATACCAAACAAAAATGAATTCACTGCAACAAAAAGATACTAAAATGTCTTTTATTTTAAAATAACTTTCCCCAGCTTCACACATTAAAATGGAGTATGAATGTCATAAAAGAAAAGGCCCCTTGGTGTTTGCCATAGTTTGAAGAATAGACTGCAGTGTCTAAACCAATAATTCCCGTGTGTATAAATATATTTCTTTTTTTTACATAGCTGCTTTGTGATAACAGATGTTTCAGTGACTAGCCTGGGCTTTCCGAAAGGTTTTAAAGTGCAACCAAGTATTAAGCATGCACTCAAAGTTCTCAACAGCAAACAGTGTGTGACCTGAAGGTGAGTGTTCTTCCCCTCACCTATAAGGCAAGAGCCACTTATTCAGATTGTCTGCAGGCAAAAAAAAGTAGATTTAGAAAGCAGCAAGCCCTTTGCAGCTTTGGGGAACCCTGACCATTAGAGATGAAAACAACTATTCTCACAGCTTCAACAACCTGAATGTAAAGAGTGAAGTTTGAAATGGGCCCTGGTTAATTGTCTTTCTGGACAGGATTCAGTGTGGGTTGAATCTCAGAGCTGGAACAGAAAATCTGATAGGTTTCAAAGGTGTACCTCCAGGAGTGGAGCACATTTTTTCAAAGGCTGTATGCATTGCTAAAATTAGGTATAGTGGTTACTGAGTCTAAAAGAGAGGCCTCCAAACACAGATGATGAGTGAACACAAATCATTGCTTTTTGTTTTTCATTTAGTTGCTGTGAGAAAAAATATTTGATTATAAACTCTGTTATACTTTGCAATTCCTGCACTTTGCGTATGATTTCAGAGGAGCAACTGTATTCTCAGAATGGTATTTTATTTCCAAGCCTATTCATTTGAAATAGAAGGTTCTTCCATGAATCTTTGGTGACCAAATCAATTTAGTGATGGCAGTTGAAGGGTGGGTGTCTTCATTCCTCTGGCTATGAGACAAATGGCAATGACTGATAGAAAAAAGTAGTGACAGATTAGTTGCTTAAACTGGCAGGTTTTGCAAACAGTGGGAAGCAACAGAACCGGCTGTAAAAGTTTTATCTGTAGCTTGGGAGACAGTGTAGGAGTAACAAACTGAAGGAGGATAGACAAGGCTATCTCTACTGACCAAAATATGAATATTTTTTTTTTAATTTAGACTGAATTTAGTTGAAAACACGACCAAGGCTGTATGCCAACAAACAACTTAGAAACACATAAGTAATGGAATTAATATCATTAAATAGATAAGGATCTATATGTAATTCATTTTCTGATTACACAACATTTGTTTATTTTTATGGAGTTTAACCTCTATCTTTGGACTTAGTACATTTGTAAGGGCTCAAACAATCTTAAGTCTGTCTAATTATGAAGGATTTCTCTTCAGGTTGAAATAAAAGATCAGGTTGAAAAGGATGGATTTGGCAGAATTATATTATCCTTAGTCAAGTGCTTAACAGCATTTCTACACCGCTTAAGTGTGACAGAGATTATTTAGTGCAATGAAAGAAAACAGTAAAATATGAGAGCAGTGCCAATCTGTATTTTGTGTTTTTTTTCCTGAGTATATGAACAGATGGATGCTCACAAACCTTCAGAGAAGATTTGTGTCTTTTCCTTTTCAATTCAGCATCTCCACACAGCAGGACAGAGAGCAGTGTCTATTCTAGAAGTGTCTGGAATACTGGTGCGTGGCAAAGCCCACTTGATCATGGAAATGGTGCAAGGTTACAACCCTTTCTAACTGACACCCACCCTGCTTTAACTACACCCCACCCCACCCCAGTGGGCAATACTGGCCACAGCTGGCTAGTGATATGGACTGAGGCTCAAACCAGCAACATCTGGGCCATTAGGCTTGAACTGAAAGCCGAAACCTCTTTTTGGCTTAGCCACTTCACCCTTGTTACCTTCTTAAATCCATTCTTTTCTTTAGTAGCTGTTGTAGCTCAAGAAAGTAGTGAGGTCATGTGAGTTTTTACATATGCCAGAATCAGGTTGTTTACACTCAGAGCCATGCTAATAAAAATGTATTTATTTTTCAGTGTTTTAAGACCTGTACATATATTATGCAAATGTATATGTTTTATATGTTTTTGTTTTGCAAACATAAATAAATTGCAAAATGTCCAAATAAAACCAAGAGTAAATGCAGAAACTGTTGTTAAAAAGATTACTGTGCATTTTTCAAAATATCCACAGCTGCAGAGTCTCAAATATACAGTATTTGGGCTCGAAGTTCTGAGCTGTGTAAGAGAATTCTCTATCAATCATTTTGTGAGCCTGTCTAAGGTAGAGTCAGCAGGACTCAGATTAAATTTTGGGCTCTATTAAAGCAAGTCCTTAAAGTGACCTGGAACTAGATTGTTTGGGACATTATATGGAAGCTGGAGAACCTTAAAATCACTCTAAATTTCATAGGAAGCCAATTCATTTAACACAAGATGGGAGTTATTTGCTGACCCAGCATAGGTCTAGTCATTGTGTAAACCACACAGATCTGGACATGCTGAAATCTGTTTACTACCTTAGCAGATATCCAGGAAGTATTGAATTATTTACTCAAGCTTTAGTCAAACCTTTTGGATTTTTTTAGACATTTAACACAGACGTTATTTTATTTAAACAATATTTGCCCCACACCCACCATCATCTACAGTTACATGCGTAAACAGTGAGTGTCTTCTGTAATGGAGCCCTATAATGGCTGTCTCACTTTGCATTGATCTATTTGTACCCGAGCTGAAAAGGTGCATGCTCATTTTCCCTTCCCGAAGGCAGAAAAGAAAACCATAATGGATTTGTTACGGGGGCTGAGGGAGGGGGTGGACTTCCAAATGTGTTTTAAATTGACGGCAAAGTGTTTTCTTCACAAGTGATTTTTTTTTTTAATAGCGGTTGTTTAAACTTTGTGCCTTTATGATTATTGTCATTATTATTTTTTTGATTGTACATGACGTGAGGCAGAGTGCCCTCTGCAGGAATCTGAAGTGGTGAAAATGAGAACTTAATAGAGTGTGACATTGTGCCACTGCTGCTTTCAGGAAGCCAAGTAAGCTGTGTTCTGGTGTTGAGGTCCTGACTTTTCTGCGAACCTATTAACCCCCTCTATGTAAGGAAGCGTAAGTCACAGGAATCACACTTTTGTCGGGATTCCTTTTGCTATCAAATCAGTAGAAAGGCATTAATTTCAGCTAGCTGAAATGCTTCATTTCAATATGAAATACATCTATTGAAGTATTTTCTGAAAAATCTAAATATTAAAATATTTCTTAACGTGTATGACATAAAACCACATTAAGGTGAAATATTTAATAGCAGTGATAGCAATACCAACATTTGATGAAGAGATATCAGCTGTGGTAAATGTCTTTCTAGAAATGTTGTTCTGATTCTTGGATTACCAACATTTCCTGCATAAAAATAATACATAATTCAATATCAATTATAGATTTTATTTTATAATAATGCAGTAAGTATTGATTATCATTAATTGGTTGGCATACAAATTTGGTACCTGCTTATTTAGCTGCTTACTTGAGAGCAGTCTGGGTAAAGTATCCCACTCAAGTGTAATGAAATTCTTCAATAAGCAAAGTTTGGTTATCCTTTTCCCCTGCCTTCATGTGGAATTCTATCTTCGTTCTAGGCTTGAGTCTTTTCTGAAGTCCAGGATACACTTTTTACAAAGCATTGTGGGAGTCTGGATTAAGATATCCAGCCATGTTGTTGAAGTTCTCTGGCTTCGGAAAAAGTATTTGGATGAGATCCACAAATTACTGTACATAGTTACTAGAAACCAAATAAGTTATAAGGACTGCATGACCTCTTCTCTTTTGTAACATATCTACAGTACTGCTCTTAAGTGCTGTAAGGCAAAAGTTTTTCATTTGCAAAAGCAAGCTCTCAGTCAGTTTTTGACTTCTGTTCCATTAGGAGGGCAGGAACAAAGCACCTATTAATACAACTGTCAGAAGCTTCTGGAAAAGATGTGAGGTACCATGTAATTGTAACCCTGGCTACATAAAAAAAACGTTAAGTACAGAGGTTGACATAAAGTAATTACTATGGATCTGTTTTTATCTAACCTTCACCATCCTTTCCATTAACCTGGATATATAAATGATCATAAAAAAACAAAGACAACAAGATGATGTAACCAGCAAGAACCTGCACATTTTTACCATAGTAAATTATGTGTCCTATTGCCTTATTTTAGCAGTAATGTCAGAAAAACAGGTGAAGCTCTGCCTACCCACTAAATTAGTTGAAAAAGTCATTACATGTATATAACCAATAACCTTGAAAAGAGAGTTGAAGACTCTTGGAAGATATTCTGTGCTAAAAGTCATCCCTGCTATGAACTTGTGGTGCAGAAATGAGAGTGACATACTATATTGGCCAGTGCCCCTCAAACACCTTTTTGCACATGAGCAACAGAACGTATATACAGTACAGTGCAATACATGCTCTTTAGTGGAGAACATTTATTTTTTAGTGCTGTTGTATTCACTAAGAGAAAGGAATAGGCCTTTGCAATTCTTCCATGAAGTATAACAAATGTTTGTCTTTTATTAACAAAGCCTAGAGCAAATACAGGACATTTCTATTGTGGGAAGTGAAACTGTTTAAAGAAACAATCCATAAAGAAGATGATATTTTTAATTTTGACTATCTTTATATTTATGATACATGTTAAATGTTAAGCCAGAGAATGTTGATGATTTTGTTCAGGGTGAAAGCTAGATTTCCAGAGCAGAACAAGTGATATACAATTTCCACTGTGACTTTGCTTTGTCTTCTTCCATACACATGGGCCAGTTCATATTCCAGTTATGAAATATGGGGACAAATGTTCCCCCTCCTGGAATGCAGAATGAACCAAAGTTTTTTTTTGCACAGGAATCCTATCATTTCTGTGTTTTCCGGAAATCAGAGTGGAAATGAATGCTATAAACAGAGAATTAAGCAATTTCATTGAGTGTTTGTCAGGAAAATGACAGGATCGTCTTTGTAGCAGGTGCATGGGCATTTTGGGGTATTTTATTGAACAGACCAGGCAGGTCATGTGACCACCATTGGAGGCAAATCAGGCTGTACATCTGTGACACATGCTTTACTTCAATTTGCAAATTCTGTCATGGTGATTCTGTTCTATTCCTCTCCCGCAGCTTGGACAAGCATGTGTTATTTCACTGGTCTCTCAGTGCTAGATGCCATACTGTACACCATCCCAGCTTATCCCAGAAATATTGAACAGGGCAAGTCTGACAAGCAGAACATCCGCATCAGATCTACCACATTCTCATCTCGCAAGAAAGCTGGTGTAATGCAAACAGCATGAGGAAGTGTGTCATCCTGCTGTGATGAGGTCACATTGAGCCTGCAGGAGGAGCAACAAGTGAGGCCCCAGGACTTGATCAATGTAGTAACAAACAGACAGGTTGCCATTAATCTCTAAAAGTAGAGTTCTTTAGTGACATGACACTTCTTGCCAGATCATCACACTCGAATCTCCCCAGTGACTGGTCTACACAACCACTAGCTTATCATTCTGCATCTCTGAATATCATACAAAATGATTAATCTCTAAAGAGGACTTAAATATCTTTGCTGTGCTCTTGATTGCAGACAAGTTCACCTTAGTCAAACTTAGTCAGGCCCTCAGACACACTAATGAAACAATAGTGTTGCTTTTCTATTTTTATTTTCACCAGGCTTTATAGTCAACAGGTTAAATAATCTCATCATGGTACACTCGACAAACTCTCTCACTAATAAGGTGATTTTGTGCCTGTGCAACAGTCATTTAATCAAAATGCTAACAAAAACATTTAATCGATTACCAAAATCTATAAACTTTATTTTTGTATAAACTTACATCAATAAATAGAGTGATTTGATTGTTTTGATGTTCAGTGTAGATGAAAAACATCAAGGAGACACTACCTGGAATACATTTGTTATAATTTATTAATCTAAGAATGTTACAATTATGAATGAAAGTTGCATTTGGTGCAAGTTTTGTATATCAATGAGAAGTCTAGGTTTTATAGTAAAATCTAGCACTTATTAACAATATTCCATTAATATGGTGATAGTCATCTCAAATGATCCTAAAATGTTCTGAATATATAACTGGACTGATTTCTTCACCACCGAAATGCAACACCCACCTAGGTGACACATGGTTGCCTGTGTGCACCAACAGTCCCACAATACAGTAAATCTTGCAGAGAAGTGAGAATTATTATAAGTGAGAACAGACTAGTTGAATTAAGTGTAAACATTACCAAGGACAGCATGAGAAAGACCAGAGTAGAATAGAGTCAGGACATCAAGGTTAACACCGTACGCTTACAGTGTCATGGGATTATTTACGAAGTCACAAATCACTGCAAAGTGTTCCCAGTCAACACTGTAATGATGTTTTTAATTTACTGAAAGACTGCTTTTATGGGTCTTAGGGATCAACCAAGCAGAACATGCATTTGCTGCACAAAGATCTAAATATACAGTTCAATTTATTAATATTCAATTCAATTTATTAATACAGCCCCAAAACATGCATAGCAAACCAACAGGTGTTATAATATATATGTGAATCAATCTGCCATGATATAAAAGGTAAATTATTCACTCAGGGATTACAAAGATAAGAATGAACGAAATCAGCATTAATATTCCTCACCTAAAACATTTGCCATTATCTATCTCATTTAAATCAGTTAAGTTAATTTAAATCAGTCTCATATACTTAATCACATTTATATTCTTGAAGACAAGTGCTGTATATACTTTATTCATTTTCTGTCGTGAAATAAACTTTTTTAAATATGTTTGGAATAATAATTTAACTCTTGAGAATATAATGTGAATATCAAAGTTTTATACAGACTGTCTGATCATTGGCCAGTCTGAAAAAAGAGCTGAGCTGGGCTTATTGTCAGCTGCCAGAATCTGTGTCGGGGATATCCCAGGATTCATAGAGAGCAGTACTTAGCCTGGAACTGAAGTTGGCTCCTCAAGGAATTCAGCATTGTGTAGAACTTCACTTTTTCAAAAAGGCTGTGCCCAGTGTTAGACTTGGTAGGAAGAACTTGATTCATTTCAGGCTATAGAATTATTTAATATGCTTTGATATTGAGGCTGTCAACAGGAAAGAGCAATTGGTCAAATGGACCTTCTGTTGAAGGAAGAATATTGGGTAGAATTCTCTTGACATACAGACTTACTGTCTCTCTCAGCCTGGCTTCTTGAACTAAAGTTAAAGTTCTGACCTGAACAACAGTAGTTGCGGTCTTGTGGTTGGTGATGTTGTGATCAACATCTCTTGATAGAGAGAGCCAAGAGGAGCAAAGAATATTGCAGTGCTATACCTTTTAAACCCAGAAATTACAGTTTGTGACAGGTATGACATTATCAAATGTAGTGCTGCTTATCAGAGAGGCCCCCTTCAGCTGTATTTCTGGTGCTTTACACAGAGGCCCAGGTGACTAGGGTTATTGTCTGGTCAAGGCAACAGAAATATTATTAGTTCAAGTAGGTACAGTAGCTGCGTCAGCATGCCTAGGCTGCAAAGGAACCAGTAAAGGCTTATTCCATGCTGAAAAGAGAAGAAAAGAAGCGCAATGTTTCTTCCACACCTGAAAAAAGCTCCACAGCCAAAATGTTGTGTATCTTTCCTTCTCTTTTCAGCGTGGAATAAACTTTACTTGTTCCTTTGCAGAAATATAATTAGAAATCTTTAAAAAGCACCTAACTTCTAGATTAATAATCTCTCTTGTGGCTACACCATACTGTGGCATTGATGTCAAATTTTGTCAGGAAAGAAATTACATCAACACCACTTTCAGCAGCAACCTAGTGTTCTTTGGAGGTCTCCCCATCCTTCCAGTGCTTGTAGGATCTGAAGACAGCAGGCTATAAGGCAGTAACACAGCAGGTAAAAGCAAAGGCCTTCCAACTGGAAAGAGAACAGTCCACAGGGAGTGGTGATTCCCCTCTTTCCTGGTTTGCCTTTCTTTGCCAGACTCTTCTTTTTGTCATTTTTTTTGTTAAAGTTTTTTTTTTTCCCTCCTTGTATGGATTCTGACAGTTGGAAAGCTCTGTCAATGATCCTGGCAAGCCAGACGAAAGCCAGAGGGAGGGAGAGGGAGAGGGAGAGAGAAGTCACGGGGTTAGTTTAATAAGCCCTGTCAATGCTTCGTTGCCTTTAAACAAATAAGGATGACAGATGATGAAGTGGCAAAGCACCACAATTATTCACCACCTGCCAGTGTGACTTCATCCTGAGCTCAGTTCCTTTTCACAAAATGCAAAGAAGAGCTGGTTTCATTATTCATTTATAAATATTAATTTATTATTTGTTACTCATAACTTTTGAATGTTCAGAGCAAAGCAGGAGGTTGCCCATTTATAAGAGAATTATGAAGGATGGGTCACTGGCTGGGTCATTTGCTATGCTACGTTGGAGTGGTCAGTAATTAAGAGCAGCAGTACCGAGGGTGTGCTCAGCAGGCAGAATGCCTTAATTGTAACAGGTTTGTCACCCGTCACCTTTTGTCAAGGTGGCTTTGAGCTTAAGCAGCACATTCCATAAATAGTGTGTTATGTGACTTAGCAAGTTGTTCAGAAATTCGAATTTGAAGAAGATATCCATTTTTTAAGAGTTTTCAGTGATTAGGTAAGAAGTGGACTTAAGGCAAAAATAAGTATACACTGCTACTTTTCAGTTCCACACAAGTGCATATATTTTCATTTTCCCATCTCCAGAGATTCTGAAAATATATTAATTCACTTACTATACAGTATATACTGTATTATTTCCACACATGAGCAAGGTGAAAATATATGTTTAACACCTGCTACAAACACTGTGTTGTTTTTGAATATTTTCTCATTCACTTACTCCAAACTCCGATATAGTGATAGCACAAAGGCATTGCTCTCCTTTCTCCAGATCATGGCCCATCATTGACAGGATAGAAACTGAATGACTGGCTGTGCTCCCCCACACACTATATGGTGAGGTACAGAGTACTGATTTAGTCCAGCTTCCAACATATTGATAGCACAAAGAAATTATTTCCCCACAAAGAATATGTGGGACATACAGTATTAGTTCCTTTCTGTGTTTTTCTTTATTTTTATCAGATCAGACACCTAAAAATTGAAATAATCTTGTGCCCCATAAGCTCTTTCACTAATGAGGTGATTAAACGGCTATGCATCATTCCAGTGTATCACAGTCAGACGAAAAAATAAATAAAAAAAACATTTAACCATTTTCCAAAACCATATACTTTTGTAAATCTTAGTTTTATTAGTGAAATCTTTAGCTCTGAAGTTTGATTACATGTATATTTTCTAAAATTGTGTATTCAAGAAGCCTAAAGGCTACAAGCTTTTGAAAATGAGGGAGGCAAAATTAATGACAGCCTTAAAACCACCATTCTTAAGTAAGGGGGTAGAATTGTTGAATTTAATGACAGGCCAGCAAAAGCAGGAAATTGGAGTTCTAAGATGATACAAGTGATGGCAGGCCCTTTCTTCTGAGTTGCAAAGGGAATGGAGCTTACAGAGCTGAGGATTTGCGTCATTTGTGCTTTCAGATGTTATTTTGGAATAAAGTTCCAGTCTAATCCAGTCGTTTCACTGCCACCATCTTAATTGACTTTCAGATATGCAGATGCCTATTTCTTTCAAAGTGCGTTTGCAAAGCGGCTGAGCGCCAACCAGAATCCCCTTCAGGAGAATTGTGTTTCTGTCCATGCAAATCTGTCAGTTAGAGGTTAAGAGGCAATCCTGAGGCCTTCCACAATCATCCTGTGTTGGGGGAAGTGAGGCAGTAATCCTGATTAATCTTTGGATCCCTCTTCCTTGGGTCTGTCGCATCGTCTCCAGCATTCAAAAGGAAGTTCTGGGGTCCACCATCTGAAGCAGTACAGCTTGGGCAAGTCATTCTCAAAGCGGTCTTAAACCTTCTTGACAAGAGACTTTACAATGGATAATTGCATCCTTACTGCAAATACTTTGGGTTCTCCCATTTATGGTGAAGCAGGCAATATGCGGATTATTACAGTCTGTGGATAAAGGGCTGCATCTTTGTGTGACAGCCACCTGGTATGATTTACAAAGCAGCCCATTCCCTTCCTGGGGCTCACTGTGAGCCCTACACCATCTGAACTCTGCAAATGTGGATCCTGCTTATTTTTTTTCTCTGGTTTCCTCCCACTTTCCAGAAACATGCAAGCTGTGATTGGCTACTCTAAATTGTCTCTTTCCTGGGAGCTTTTAAGGGGCTTTCATGCATGGGGGTTGGTTCCCAGTATACTCCGATCTGGTTGTTATAGCCAGTTCTGGAAACAGAACAAGAATAGTATAAAGAAATAGAACACAATGAGGCTGAAGAGCCAGATGGCTTCCTCACATTGGTGGCCAGTCCAATACTATGATTTTAGCTTTGATCGTTGGATGTGGCTCTTAGACCAGACATTGCTGGTACAACTCTAAACTGCCATTGAAATTTCCGAGTTGGCAGCAGGGTTAGATGGGCTTTGGTGAGCAAAGGTTATGTTGACTTTCTAAACACTTGTGGCTCGCTGACCATTTGATCATTTTTGAGCTTGCAGCTTTACATCTAACCCTGCTGCTGACTAGGAAATTCCACTCACAGGAGGATGAGGAATTGACTTGAACCGACAATGGCTGGGCTTATAGAGCTCTACCTGATACCCTAAATAAGCAGCTTTAGAGTTTTGTTTTTGACTTGGCGAGTAAGCTCATTCCATTACCCTGACAATTTTAAGAAAGAAATAAGGAATCGTTTATCACAAACCCTGGCTCTCTGTGTCACTGGTTTGAACAGTGAGAGTCTCTGTGGTTGCGATTTTAATGAATCTGTGTTTTTTTCATTTACCATTGTTTTTCACCCCCAACATCAGCCCTGAAAATGATTTCACAGCATCCAGTGAAATTTGGACATGAATGCTAGTCATGGCTACCCCTGCAGAAGAATCCCTAATCACCCTAATCACTTTTTAATGTTTGATGCCATTACATGATGGAAATATACTCCTCTTGCTATTCGTGAGAGTGATTTTAATTTAGCCATTCTTTGCAGTGTTCTCACAATGGCGCCATGGCAGACCGATCAAACCACTTAACTTGTCATTCAATAGTCAATACTAGATCATTTCCTTCCTCTGACTGTGACATTGTGTCTTTGACCATTTTTGTATCACCCTTGAATCCACAAATGCTACAGAGATATTTGCATCTACAAAATATAAAAAAATAAAACATTTCTATGACTTGTGACAAGGCTTGCATAATATTGTAATGCCATCATTAATTCAGGGATAGCTAGATTTTCAGGAAAAAGAATAAAAAGCCCATAGCAGCATTACGTGTAAAAGAAAGCAGGATTTCTCTAAAGCATGCTTGAAATTAAAACTGAATAAAATGTATTTAATACATGGGTTATTTTGCACCTGACCACATGCATTATGGTTGGGTGGCTTTTGTTATTTCCATACAGAACAATATAGATTGCTGGAGCGTGTTTAGTCACCAGCAGACCTCAGGGCCACTGACTTTACAAAAACAAAAATGAAAATGCCAACTCCAAAAAACACGTCTTGAGTCTGCCCTTAAAAATAAATTTACAGTTTGTACTTCGGTGAAGTGGACGCCTGCCCTGTTTCTTTGTAGCACATTTATATTGCACCAGACGGTGCTTGAAGGTAAACTCTCTGACAAGGCCTCAAACATGAACTTGTTTGGATGTGGTTACTTTAAAGCAGACCTGCTGCTTATTCCCAAAACACTTTTCACAAACTTCCGCGCAGTCCCCACTCACTCCATAGGGACAGATGTTACCTGGAGAGCCAGCTGACTCGAACACTATGTATTCCTCTTTCCAGGCCTGAAGATTCACGAAGTGATGATTAATGTGTCCCGACAGCAGGTTGAAGATTTTCACGGGCCAGAAGATTACTGGTGTTTATGTGTTGCCTGGAGTCACCTGGGTACATCAAAAAGTCGCAAGGCCACAGTTCGAATAGCATGTGAGTGTGGGTTGTGGGGGAGAAGGAACTCTTTTCCTACGTGTAAATATCTGTTTGCAAAATGCAACAGAAGGCATGTTGTTTGGATTTATAAATTTGTTGGTGTTAAGGCTCTTTTTTCTTTAATGTGTGGAATTTTGCTACGTATGAATATTGTAAATCTAATCATTTATGATAGTTTGAAATGTCTAAACCCACTTGAATGGGTTTGAATGTGTGCTGGAGTGACCAGTCTGTGTTATGCTTTGTTTTTATGGAGAACAGACATTTCCAATTAAAAATAGCTATCATATAGTTAATTGTGCCTTATTGTTTTGTACCTAGTTTCTAAAACAAGACTTGAATGCTTTCAAAAGCAAAGGCATTAACTTGGAGAACTGTGTGCATGACAGAGGAAGACATGATTTGCATTCAGATGATGGTTCTTCCTTATCTTTGCTTGCAGACTTGCGGAAGAATTTTGAGCAGGACCCTCAGGGAAAAGAGGTGCCCCTCGAGGGCATGATTGTGTTGCACTGCCGTCCCCCAGAGGGAGTGCCTCAGGCAGAGGTAAGACACGCTATACCACTGTGCTCCAGAAGGAGGCGCTCTAACATTCAAAAGAACCCTGCTGCCTCAAAAGATAACTAAGTGGGGAAAAGAAAATAAATCATGCACGTTTTTTTTTCCAGTTGTAATTTTTGAATAAAGCAGAACAAGGTACTCTCCAAAAGTTTGTTTATTCATTACTTTAGGGCTCTGCTTTCGTTGATGAAGTCTCTACAGCAGACAAATTGTTGTATTATTGGTAAGCCACTTTACAACTCAACTGTCTTTCTGTGAGAAGGTAAACTAGCTATTGACTGAGATATACACAAGTAAAATAAATACTACAAAATAGATGCATTTTTATTTTAATTTATTTTTATATTAGTAATACACGGATGCTACAATATCCATTTTTAAGCTGCTGTCCCTAGACCATACGGATCTTCTTTTGTACACTGTACGGTGGTACTAGAGAGGAGTTTTGACGCTGTTGAGTGTTGATTGAGTAAACACCTGGCAGAGCAATTTTGGGCCCTATCCATAAAAACCTTCTAGTTGTGATTACATCCCACTACAAGGGCAGATTCCTGGGACTCAAATCATAGCGTAAACTCTAAGCAATAACTATTTCTCTTCACACTATTTGTCAGGAGACATGAACAACACAAAGAGAAATGGCATAAAAATCAGTGAAGAATTGAATTCTGCCACTTGTATTTTCTGTTTAATATTCACATCTCAGTTCTGTGAGTTACTGTGAGCCATGAAAGGCTTTTTTATATCATGTAAATGCAAATTTTCAATTTATTCTTCTAAAACACTCTCTCTTGGATTTGTGTCAACCTTGCCCGGACATAAAAAAAATAAAGATTGCATAAATTGTAAAGTAGTGAACATTCACATTATTCTGGTCTTCCACTGAAAATGACATTAGGTTTAGCACAATTGAATTTGTGTGATGTATAATTCCACTTCAGCGGCACTCTTTTCACTTCCGCAAAAAGTTCTACATTTTTGAAAAATATAGTGTTGTACCCCATCAGCTTTTGTTCGGAAATTCACAGGAAGGTCTTTGGATTTTTTTCACATATTGTTAAGTCTCTAACCCTGCAAAGCTAGGTTTCCAGCTTCAGTGAAGGAAGGTTGTGTTCTTAGGGTAGCTATCTGTGAAGTTAAGAACAGCAGCCAGAAAATGGCCTTTTTCTAAACCCTGATGCAGTGAAAAGCTTTTCTCCTGTAGACAGATCACGCACTCTGAGCCAGGACCCTAATGCTTTGAAGAACAGAGATCTTGAAAGCGATCACACTGGAATTGCAACACATACAGGTTTAAAAAACTGCGGATCTTGGAAAGAACAACTAGAGACACGTTGCTTAAACAGCTGTTAACAATAGGTGACATGAATAAATAGCTTTTATGTAGCCCTGCTGCCTGCTCTCTAAGGAAAAATAGTTGAAACTTTCTCCTCTTTTACAAGTTATATTGTGGACTTTTTTGAAAACAGCTGTTTAAAACCACATGATAGCGATACAGAAAACTGCGGTTTAAAACATCTCCTCAAGAACTGGCACTTTGTATTTGAGACCTGCAAGGGTAATACTGTAGCTTCAGACATTTATGATGCAAGGGTATTTGCTTCAGATATTTTCTGTTGCTTGCTTCTAACCCGAGAGAAAATAGAGCAGTAAAATAACCAGAGGCAAATGAATAATTGGGAGTTGTGCGCATCAGACTACTTGGAGAGGCCATCGTTTTTGCCTGATGTACTATTTGATTTCCCTGAATGGTGAGTAACTCGCCAAAAGTTCATCAAGCCTGTCACTACTGAGAGCAACAAGCAATCGTGAGTAAAAGAACTATTATGCTGCTCAAGGCTTGCTTGGGGCGGTAAAAAAATCTCCAGAGTTTGCCTTGCAGTTTAAGCATTATATCTTTCACAGGCATCATTTGGCAGCCAGGGACACTGAGAGAGAATATACTGTAACTGCACACTGGCCACATCATTGCCATAAGGCCTTATGAAAGCACCTCAAAAACAGATCTGCAGCACCAAAGAAAGTGACTCAGGCTTTTTTTTTCTGACAGTTCTTTCTTCCTAAAGCCAAAAGGCAATCTGTAGGAGGCCATACCCAGTTTTACATATATGTCTATGTCAATCCAAATCTAGTCCAGCACTCCTGCAGGAATTGGATCAAACGGCAAAAAACACCAGGGGGCAGCAGCTGGAGAAGAAGGCGTTTCTAAAGCCTATGATCCAGAAGCTGTTGTTAAGAGAAGCTGTGTTAAGATGATTGAGGTTTTAAGGAGGCCTTCCCGTGAGGAGGGATTTGCACACATAAGGGTGTTTGGTTGTCCATGGGTATGTCAGGTTCAGCCTTGAAAGAGTTTTCTATACACTATGCACTTTCCTGTACTCTGCAGTTTTCACTTGTTGCTTGATTTACTGTAGGCATTCTGGGTTCTCCTCCCTTGCAGTTTCCACAGTGCAATTTGCCTGGACAAATAACTCTCCCAGAAAACCAGATTGAATAGGACAGGGGATGCAAATTAGCATTGCTTAAAATTTGTGAATAAAATTACAAAACATCTTGTACTCAGAAGAGGAAAAAATGAAGTGGAAAAGGATATAAACAAATACAGTATACCAGTTTAAAGGCCTTTACCAGTTACTCCAGCTTGTTGAAAGGCTGCTGTGCTCCATGCAAGTGGGTCCTGGAAATCTTTTCAGAACTGCTGTTTATTTTCCTTTGTGATCTGTACAAAAGATGTATCAAGCATATAAACCATACAAAACTGTATTATAGAATCCTCAAGAAGCAGAACAAATATCAAAATACAGTGGATAGATGATTCGATTTTTCAAGACTTGCTTTAAATGTTAATAAATGACTAACTTAAGTTTAAAAGCACTTGAAAGCTACAGAGGGAAATAAATGCACCATTAGGCACATATTAAGCAGCAATTGCTTTGTACAGCGTAATTACTCGTCATATCTCCAGTAATATGAAGTTATTAGGTATGTTTTAAATATAATTATTAACCAATAAGGATATTGATAGTTATGTCAGATGGATTTGTAAAGGTTGTAAGAGCAGCACAGTTCAAATTTTAACAGTTGAGCTTGAACGCAATTCTTATTAAATGCATGGCATTTTTTTTCTTCTGTTCTGAATCATTATTTTGTTTTCTATCCATTCAGAGCAGCATTGGAACTGCTGTCACGGGTACAACTCAGATCAGCCCAGCTCCAAAATGTGTCAAACTGGCTGTGGGCACAAAACTGGACCCATACTGCAAGGGTTCTGAACACAGTTGAGCAATCCAGAGGAGTAACTCACCATAAAACTAATTTTATACTCTCCACCTATCTGCTGCAACCTCAGTGATCAATATGTTTTACCCAAGACTCAGCTCTGATGGCACTTTCATAGCATATGCAGTCCAACTCCAGATTGAAACCCCTGCTACAAACACACTTACCAACACCTGCCAAGACTGACCACATGGCCCAAATGTGTCAGATTCAGTGTAGAAATTTGGATCCTTTGGTGCTGCTGGTTTGAACCTTGAGATGTCCATCAAAATGATGACACTATACTTTACACTATGAGCCCTTCCATAGATTGTGGCAAAGAAATTAGATACATTACTGCAGGCTTGTGCCTGTGAAATTTAACATTTAAAGTAAGATCTAGTTAAGATTAAATCTGGATTAAATAAACTAAGAAACCAACAAGCAAAATGAGACCATTCAGGTCCAGATAGTATAAAATGATATCTATACATATACAATTTCTTGCATTAGGAATTTGTCTTTTCACATACCCCAACTTGCTCTCCATGAGACACACAGACAGGGAGAGAAGCTTGGGGTCAGAGCGCAGGGTCAGCCATTTATACAGCACCCTTGAGCAGGTGGGGTTAAGGGCCTTGCTCAGGGGCCCAACAGAGTTGGATTCCTCTGCCATCCACGGAATTTGAATCGGCAGTCTTCCAGCCACAGGCACAGATCCTTAGCCACAGAGCCACCGCTCCGCCACCTATAAAATAAAAATCATAAAATATAGATGCTAGAGTTATGCTAGCACATTTGTAGAAAGTATGTGTATATATTTGAAATTCTGGATGGATTTGTGATCCTGGAAGTAGTTCAGGTCAGTTGTTAAAGCGGTGGACAGAAATTGTGGTTTAGAAAGACAGTTTAACCTGATAAAAGTAGCCTATTAGCATTTCATCATTTGAGGTGTAGAGCCCTTGACAGTACAGTGTCACACTACCTCCAACTGTTTATATACTGTATAATATATACAGTACTGTACACATATATGGATATTATATATTCCTAGCCTTTTTCTTGTGGGATAGCCTCCAAGACAGCAAATGATGAGCTTCATTATAAAGCCAAGCAATTACATTTCTAGCCTGGGCACAATGAATTCCATTTGAAACGGAAGATAACACTGCACAGGGCGGAATAGTAATTTGCTGTTTCACGACTCAAGGGAAGAAAGCGGCATTTTGGAAGCAGCAGGGAGGCGTGCAGGCAACAAGGCCCGATCCGCGTTTTCCTCTTTTATTAACCTCTGGAGCAGAACCCAGTGCCAATCACAAATGTTTCCAACAGGGCCGTGCAATACAGGCATGACTGGGAATTGGAGCATCTTTAAAGTAGGCCACAAGTTGACATTTCCTGTGGGCTTGGCCTCATTTTTTGTGTATTTGAGGGAATTTACCAGTGTTCAATAACTGTGTCTGCAGAAAGGCTGTGTCACTCATAGTATAGTGTATTATATCCAACAAAGAGAGATTATGCCTCTGGGTGGATTCATTTAGACTGCACGGTGGTTCCCAGAACTTTTGAAGGGACTGTTCCATCTCCACTGGGACACTGCCAAAGCCAATTAATCCTTATAATTGCGTTGGTGAAACGGCGCTGTGATCAGAAAATCAAGCAGAGAGCCATAGATTCATTAAATTTGCTGTGCAGTTTGAGAATCCGATTGCTCTGGCTAGCTGCTAGAGTTAAAAGAAAGTGGAGAAAAATGGGGTTAGTTTCACTTCAGATCAAAATCAGGACATAGCTGTCATGGAAAGGCACTTCCGTGCTCTGTCACATCCCCTGTTTGGTTCTTTTTTACCTTATAATAATCTGATTAAAAGACAAATCAGATGTTTTTACTGTAAAACTGATTTAACCACTTGAACCAGATTGAGAAATACAGAAATAGTGGAAAAATCAACTGAGGCAATGCTACGGGCTAATATATTTACTAGTTATCAAAACACTTGGGTTCCAGGAGAAGATGAAGTAAAAACATTGTATAACCCCTCCATAAATGTTTTGCATTGTCGTATTTGCATCTGTAGTGGGACGTGCCCAGGCAGCAATACAACATGATTTTTTTTGCACAAAATGGATGGCTACAATCATGAGGTGGCAAGGATTAAGTAGTTTTCCACATCACCCTCCAGAACACTAATGACAGGATGAAATCATACACCCTGTTGAAATTGGATAAAGACTGTCAGGTTCTCATGATGATGCTTCAGGAAGCTTTGCTGTGGAAAAGTGTGTCATAACCCTGCTTTCCGGAAAACCAAAATGTAGAAAAAAAACCCTACCCTTCATACTTTAAGTACTGACATTTAGCAAACAGACAGAGCTAATAACCAGAAAAAACAGCAAACCCCTGGGTAATTCTAACAGATAACAGTCCAACCTGGTGCTCTTTATCACTCGAGCCAAACTGGTGGATAAATTCAAATGCGAGCCGAAGAAGGATGTTGCCATTGACCCTGATTGCGTCTAAGTGGCTTGGAATGAAATTAGCAGACCCCGTTTTGTGAGAACTGTCTGTCAGCATTGTTGGATGTAATTGAAACAAATGTGCCAATTAGGAAAATTCATTCCTCATGTCCCCGCGCATACTTATTGGGCTAATTTGTATCTGTCCTTCCGTTTCCACCATAGATCTTTTCATCATTAGCCTTCAGCAGCACTTAACATCAGCATTGGAATACAGAGCAGGTATGAGTCCTGAAAAGCACAGACTGACTGTGCAACCAGCTAATTGTCTTCAGGATGTCTTAGATGGAAAGCAAAAAATGAGCACTTCTGGTTTTACTACGTCTGTCCACCATACTGTGGAGTCTGCATGGGGTCTGTTGGAGGCTTTAATCATCAGACATGAGTCAGATTTTTGATCCTGTGGCATATGTAACATGCTACCGTTTCCGGGCTCCTGATACAAGGCTTGTTTCCTTTTTGATCGGCCAGATCAATAGGATCTAAAGAACGTTGTACAGTTTGGGTCTTGGCCTGCCAATAAAAATCAAAAATACTGTTTTCATGCATGAGATGACTTCATACAAAAATCAGTTGGAATGGACATTCATTCAGTTATTGAAACTCATGATACCATGAGCCTGACTTGCTTTTATAAGTATTGTTTCAGAACCTCATCTGACCCTGATGTCAACTAAAAGATTCTTCATCACAGCAGTATGTCACTTTATACACTGATGTTGCTTTCAAAAGGCCATCCATATACAGTAGGACGTCAAGAAAGAATTTTTTGAACTGTCTAGATTAAGTCTTCCCACGTTCAGCCCCTGGGACCCCAGTGTCTTTTAGTTTTCATTCCAAGTGAACTTAGTAGTTTTCATTGAACCCTTTTAGTGAATCTGATGATTAATTAAACTGATTCCATTGCATTCAGTTCTTAAACAGTTGACAGAACACCTATAAAATTTCTTAAATCACTTGAAATCTGCAAATCTTCTAGAAGATGGAAACAATGTCTAAGTTAATGAATATTACAATTATTCAGTTCATTAAGAAATTGAGAACTGAGATTCTCAATAATTAGTCATTCTCAAGGTCTGGAGCTACCATTAATAAAGATTATTAGAAGACAAGCCTTCAGAGACACATACTGTAACCACCCAAACTTTGCATGTAATTCACAGTATTATTAGGTCCATAATGAGAGCTCAATATGAATTATAACAAATCCCCAAAATACTTATTTGAGACTGTGTTTTAAGATTAAAATCATATTGATTTTGCTTTTTTTCACTTCATAACTTCACAGAGGAGGGTATCCCCAGGAGAGACAAAGAATAATAGATGCAGAAATTCAGAAGAAAGATCGAGCAACATGCTGTCATTGGATTTCTGATGCTAGAGAACACTGATCCAAAGGGAATTTACAAATGCAGGTTGAAAGTGTTCTCAAGTGCAAAAATTCAATAATACTGTAGAACAAAACATGATTTTATATTGTGAAGCATCCAGTAGGAGTTACCTGCAAAGAGAAATGGAAAATAAGAAATAAACCAGTGTAGCTTATTTAGCCATCTGAGTATATTCAATGTGTGATATAAAAAATATATTTCTGCAACAGAAATATCATCTGGTGTTTGAATGAGGCTCAGATCTTTTCAAAGCACTACTGCATAAATCTTTGATTTCACATGATTAAGCTACATGGTGTCCAGCTTTAGCATCATGTGCCACACCTAAGATTTTCTGAAATCATTTTCCACCTTCCGTACCTTTCTAAATGTGTTTTAGAAGGAAAACCAATTCCCTAATGTTCCAAATAAAAAAAATGCATTTCAACTGTCTACATTGACTCTTAAAATGAATCTCCCAAATAGTATCTGCTACTCTTGGTTGCTTCATTGTGTTATTTTCATGATCAGTGTTTAAGCAGATTTAAATATACCACGGTGATTAATATTTTTGAGTATGGGCCCTGGGATATAACGGAAAACATGAATACATGGCTGGTTTTAAAGCACACGCTACTGGTGTTTCGACAGGTGGAATGGCTGAAGAACGAGGAGCCAGTGAGCTCTCTAAAAGACGACAACATTGACACAAGAGCAGATCACAACCTCATCATTAATCAGGCAAGGTTGTCCGATTCAGGAAACTATACATGTCTGGCGAGCAACATCGTGGCTAAGAGACGGAGTGCAACAGCGACTGTGGTGGTGTATGGTAAGTTTTGCTGGGGCCCTTTTCCTTTCTTACAAAAGAAGTAGCAACTAAACCCTGCTGAAAGCCTTCACTCTAAACAGCAAACCAGCATCCATTCTGAGAAATTAATTGTGGATCTTTGCACTAAAGACTTTCTTGTTGCTAAAGTGCATTGTATTTATCAATCATAATACCAGTCTTAACAAACATTGTATGTTTTCTCCTTGCCTAAATAGTTTTATTGTTGAAAGGTTGTATTAAAGCAGAGAAATAATCTAAGATGTTTCAAAGTAATGTAATTGAGATTACTGGAGCAAAGAATAAACAATGTGCCATTTTTTAGTTTTGGAAAAATTAGAAATGATTTATTAATTTAGAAAATATTCCTAAAACAGTGATACCTTTCCTTCTTTAATTGACCAGAAATCTATGAATATGTCCAATGACGCATCCTTGTACTATGAGAACATAGTTGTCCCTAACTTTAGTAACATTAAGAAACACCTCAAGTTAATGGAAGGTAAATGCTTTGCTTCATGGGAGAAAATCTTATCCTTGACAATTGAAAATTGGTTTCAGCATTTCAAAGGTAGATCAAGGTAGAGGTCTTAAATGCTTTAAAATAAAATACTGTAATTTAAACTATACCTACCATGATTATTTGTATTTCTTTGATTTAGACAATAAGATAGTTATGGAAAGGCACAGCTTGTACTGAATTTCACAATGATAAAAATGTAAACCACATCTTAAGTCAGAAAAAAGCATGTTACCAGATAGATAGCATTACTATTATGTTTCCTGTTATTTCTAAAAATGTCCTTTGGATTGGTTTTGAACTCACATTTAGTAGCTCAGTTCATTACAATTCTCTTTGTTCATTGATGTGCTGATGAGTCTCAGCAGAGTTTACCAAGAGGCCACAGCTTGCCTTTCAAGCCATTAGATATGGGTGCCGTTTATGTAACTGACATAGTTTCCTATTAAAAGTGCTGTCAATGAAAAAATAATTAGATACTTTTTTAACCTTACCTTAAAATGTGCAAAACACAATCAATAATTAACGAGCATCCTACCACAGAGCTGTTGAGAGCTGTGGAAGAATTTCCTTAAGTAAAAAAAATCAAGATACTGTAACAAGAGGCTGCAAAAGAGAGGAAGCATTTCCGCCTGTCTTGCTCATTGGGTAGTTTGATGGTTAAGTGATTCTAAAATTTCATCCCATCATTTTTTGAAGGCAGATTTGAAGTTGCATCCATCTGCTCCAGACAGGACAGCCATATCTACAGTAACTGTACTGTATATAGTACTGTATATAAAGTATTTCCTATTCTCTGCCCTAAATTAATTCCTTTCTAATGTTTCATTAGAAACCCAGATCCTTTTCAAATTTTAGCTTCCAGCACCTCAAAATCCTCCATATTATATGAGTAGTGTACAGTATACAGTATTTCTACTTCCTGTGTGGATTGTTTTGCACATTTTGATGTTATATTTGATTTGGTAAGCATCTCCCTCCTCCATGTTTTTGTCTTTTTGTAATTCCCTGGCCACTCTTTCTGTGCTTGTCGCTCCCCCGATTTTTGTATTATCTGCAAATACTGTATACAGTATGTGTACCAGAATCTAAATAATTGAAATAGACTGTTATTCTCCTGAGCCTCCTGCAAGTTTAAATTTGGGAAATTAGTAAAAAAAATACATTCTCTCAAGTTCTGAAGGATATCATAACAAAGAGTTGAGTGAGGATACTATAGGGATTTAGCCAAGCTATAATATACTTTTGTGGACAATGTGGTGTCAGATTATCTCACATAAGCCCTTACCATCTAGAAGTGCATCCAATATCTCCATTCTATCATCTCTGTTCTAGGATCTGGCTATCAGAGACTGTCTGTCAGAATTTCTAGAGGCATCTGTGTTTGTGCTGAAAAATTGATTCAGACAAAATAATTGAATTTTCACGGGTTACTCCAAAATGCTAGCATTAAGCCCCCTTCTGCATCAAATAAAATTGGATTTCCAAATCTATATACAATTATCCAAAACTGAAATATTAACATTTGAAAGAGAGGTTGTAAAATGACTGTTATCAGACAAGTAGAGTGTGTATAGATGAAGGCACGCAGAAACAAAATGTGTTATTTCATAGACACAGAATACAGTATATGGGGCAGATGGCAGATGACAGATGCAGGATTTAAATAGATTATGAATTTATAAATAGAGGTGACATTGATGAAAGTGTTAAGTCAAGCTTTGGATAGATGAATAGATAACCTTTACAGACCAGAATACTGTGCTGAAGCCTGTCTTTCTCTCCACAGTGAATGGTGGCTGGTCCTTGTGGACAGAGTGGTCTGCCTGCAACGTGCGCTGTGGGAGGGGTGTACAGAAACGTTCTCGCACCTGTACCAACCCAGCCCCTCTAAATGGGGGGGTGTTCTGTGAAGGCATGTCCATGCAGAAAATAACCTGCAACTCCTTGTGTCCAGGTAGGGTGCTCCAGGCATTGTTAAAAGCAACTGAGGGCCATATCCAAGGTGAACTAACCTTTTATGTTAGTAACTTGAGCCAAGGGGTGGCCACGGTATAAGATATGTATGCAAAATCCTTCATAAAAACATTGTAGTACACTGAATAATTCCTGCATGACAAAAATATTAATTATTACTCTATATAGTTGTGAATGTGTCTTCTTTGTTTTTAACTTAAGGTTTATGTTCTTGAATGCTTCTTCACCTTTAGAAGTTGACCTTAAGAGGATTAATAAAGTAAACATGGGGAAATGTTTCACTTCAAAAGTTCACATGGAATATTGTAAAGAACCTTTTTCAAACAATGCGTGATAAGTGTTGTGCTGCACTGATGATTAAATGAAAGCTCTTAAATGAAAGATGACATGCAGAAACAGAGCTTTGTGGACAAGAGAATGAATTCCAAATCATGAAAAGAGTTTTTTGTTTTTGTTTTTGTCTTGCAGAGTGACATGACCAAAAATCTAGCAGTCTAGAATTAGAATCTAGAATTAATGTGTCAGAAAACATATTTCCCTGCATGCACCGGGCTTCCATGTGAGAGTGCATTGTACCTTTAGAGAGAGCCACAGATCTGGTCTGAATTATAGTCTGTAGAAGGCTGTGGGAAATGATAAGATAAGATCACTTTATTGGCCATATACAATTTCTTGCATTAGGAATTTGTCTTTTCGCATACCCCAACTGCTCTCCATGAGACACACAGACAGGGAGAGAAGCTTGGGGTCAGAGCGCAGGGTCAGCCATTTATATGGCACCCCTGGAGCAGTTGGGGTTAAGAGCCTTGCTCAGGGGTCCAACAGAGTAGGATTCCTCTGCTGGCCGCAGGATACGAACCAGCAACCTTCCAGCCACAGGCACAGATCCTTAGCCACAGAGCCACCGAATGTACTGT
This sequence comes from Lepisosteus platostomus, assembly GCF_059453375.1. Lineage (NCBI taxonomy): Eukaryota > Metazoa > Chordata > Actinopteri > Semionotiformes > Lepisosteidae > Lepisosteus > Lepisosteus platostomus. The sequence goes on from NC_142613.1 coordinate 8,024,582, forward strand.
ACCTCCCACTATCAACCTGGGCGTTTGACCAAATCCGATTGGTCAGGTGACACTTTCAGAAACAGGAAGAGGCATCGTGTCTGCTGTCTGTAAACAAAGGGCAGATATACTGAACTGTGCAGCATCAGTATGGAAAGGAATCAAAATAGCAGGACCCTATAAAGCAAGGTAGCCTGGATTACAAATATAAATTGTTTTGTTTCATGTCAGTAAGATGCTTAGCTACACAGCTTCCTACTGTATGTGTTGAGAGGCACTCAAGAAAGTAAGGTAATGCTCGAGGTTTATGTGTGTCTAAGATACAGACCAGATCACTTTTCCCAGGTGTTGTCACAGCATACATTTCTGCAGTACTTCAAAACAATTTGCTGTGCAAAGCCAGATTATGACTTTGGCTCTGGACTCCTGACCTCTCACTCTTGCAGGCAATTAGCGTCCCCCTTGTCCAGTGGCCTGTGGGAGTGAAAGGGTTCACGACCAGACTCAGGTGCTGCTCTCAGCACCCAGTTAATACTGCTTCCACGTCCTGATACCTGCTTCACATGTATAGGGGAATGTTTGTGTTCTCTTGTACTTTTTTTTTCTTACAAGACATGGTAACAGCCAAATGTATAATTGTTTTCCACTATGTACATTAATTAACTACTCCATAACATTTTTGGCACTGGGTATTTTTGCAGCTTTGTTTCACCCTGCATTACAACATGACTTGTGTAATGTTCTAATGGCTAATTTCACAACTTTAGATGAAACATACATTTTATTTTAGTGAAACAATGCTGGTTTTATTACAGTTTAGGAATTCGTTTTCTTTATTTCAGACTTGGTGAGGAGAATCACTACCGTAATGGCCTAAACCTTTGGAAGTTATGTGTGTTGTCAATAATGGTGTGATATTTTCTCCAATTTTGTCTATGTTGCTTACACTGTCTTCTGTAATCTATATAATTCTCACATTATCTGTCAGGATAATGAAGCATGAGGGTATTGACAATGCATATTCACTGGTGTGCAGAGAACCAGACTTCAATGGCCTTATCTATTTGCTTAAGGGGGGTAATCATAAATGAACTGAAGAACTCAAGTGTAGGTTTGAACAATTTACGGTCCAGAGGGACCTGTGTAATTAAGGGAGCATGGCGCTCTGGGGCACTCAGGGCCACTGGTTGCCCTTTCCCCCTCCAAAATAGACAGCGATTTCAACTTCTGGGGTCAAACACTCCTGCTCCAGGGAGTCACCCTGCCAAATGTGTTATGGAGATATTTGCCTTTCCTAGTGAATGCTTTATGCATGGGAATTGATTTCTTCTATTTAAGAGAAAATGTGTCTGGGAAGCCGATCAGTGCCGCACGATGCACTGCAGTGTGTTGCAGAAGCACTATGAATTGAAGCCCGTACCTGTGATATATTTCTCTTCTTACCTGTCTCTGCCTTCAGCAATTTCCACAGGAGCCACTTTGCTGGAACACTGAGTTAAAACAGTAAAGGGTGATACTTTAGAACTAAAAGTCTGCTAGATTATTAAAAAAAAACATAAACACCACAGGTGGGGAAATGGAGAAATGAAAATAGGCAGGTGATATAAATTTTCCGTTTTAAAAGGCAGTAGGCTATATCCATAAAGCATTTTCTAACACGGCAAGTTTAAAGGACTTAAAAAAAAAATAGACTAGTGTTACAAAACACAAAAATAAACATTTAGACAGCCTATAGGGACTTGTGTATTAGCATCCAGACGGATTTATGTGACACTCAACAGCTGCATTGTGGTGTCAGAATGGTAAATGTTTTATGAACTTGGCCCAGAGCATTTTAAAATTCAAAGCGTCTTTTTTCACTTCAAGGATCTAAGAAATACTTTCAAATCGGTGGCTGCCCACAGCCCTATAAAATCTATGTTCTCTCCATGCTGCTAATAAGGTGGAGATACTGCTACAAACTCTGAAATCCCTGAAGCTGCACATCATTCAGTAGCACACTGCAACTTAATCTGCGCGGGCTGTTTGAAGGCTCTTCACAAAAGAAATTTATGATTTGCCACAAAATAAATTGCCTGGAAAGCACTCATCATATTACAAGAGTTTAAAAACGTGTTCTTGAGGTAATCAGGAAAGACTAACACCAGGGCAATGTCATGTGCATCTTCATAACACTCAGCTGGGCACATAGTTTTTCTGAGGATGGCAAATGTACAAGTTTCACTAAACCTTTTTTTTTAGTGGAACTAAACATTTTTACAGCAAAAAATCTCATGGATACTAAGAAAGGATTAAATACCTGAGAACTTGGAAAAGTGCCAAGCACTTTTTCACCCTCTCCGTACTGACTCAGACATTGCATGATTTCAAACCACAGAGCAAATTTGTCAAAATGAGAGGGTGTAACCTGACCTCTGCAAGAATTTGTTGATCACCCTGCTTTTTAGGGCTTTGAGCTAGGTTTCTATCCTCTTGAGGCACACAAAGCAAAGAATCAGACAACTTTGCACAGAAGAAAAACTATAGCATCATTCAAGGACCAATTCAATGGCTATACCAATGTATTTCAGCCATTGTCACCATTACTATAACAAAATATGTTGCTTACATAATGTAGTTCTTTTAAGGAAAGCCCACTACCCTAATAGCAATGACACTTAAAATGGCCATTTAAAGTTTCTATTTTTACTTACTCAAGTTTTTTACGTGTACGTGTTGTTGAGCTTAAACCTCTAAGGACCTGATTCTCATTGGAGAAAACAAAATCAAACTACAGTACACTTTGACTCAAGCATAAGTCTTAAGTTCAAAGACTGGTCATCGGTGAGGCAGTATTTGGTGGTGCCAATCAATAAAAAAATTAACCTGATTGACCGGCAGCATTCAGTCAACAGTCTACTGACTGTCTGGGTTTTATTAGTCGTAAGTTCCTGCATTGTGATATACTGTAGATGCATCTCTTAAGTAGAAAGAAAGGTGGGGACAGTAACTGAGCTTGTGTGGGAGGATTGATGGAGGAAATTGTGGGAGAAATCTTGGCGTGAGTGGGAGGTTATGCCAAGGCGTTCTGCACATAGCAATGCCCCTTCTTGGTTCACGTGTCTTCCTTGTCGTTTGCAGTGGACGGTGGGTGGGACGCGTGGAGTGAGTGGACGGTGTGCAGCGCGGAGTGCGAGCACCGGCGCAGGCGGGAGTGTACGTCGCCTTCTCCAAGACATGGGGGAAAGGCCTGTGAGGGTCTGGGCCAGGAGGCGGAGAACTGCACTGACGGGCTGTGCACACAGAGTGAGTTTTTTTAAAGCCATCCAAAAGGCTGGGGCGCATAGCCAGGATAGCTGCTGGCCGGCACACTTTCATGAAATGTTTCTCCTTCTGTCATCAGTTTTTATGAGAGGGAATATAAAGAAAATCAGCAACACAAAGCTTTATGTATCAGAAAACCTAGAGTCTCCTGTCTGAGAAACATTTGTGCCAAGGTCAAGGTCTCCTCCTTCAGAAAGCAAAAGAACAGATTCTTTTAAGATTGAGCATTTGTTTCACCAAAAACGGATTTATCTTTCCACTGTCTCCATACTTACATTGTGCTTCTTGAGGCAACGCCAAGTCTTGTCTTTCTGTGGGTAGCAGTCCAGTTTTGCTCAGTTACATTTAAAATCCGAAAAGAAAAGGCTGGGAAGATAGTGGGGGAATTGATTATCAGTACTTCGGTCTTGCAAATACGCAGCAGCAGTGAGGTGACTTTGAATGTGGGCAATGGAGATAAATGCAAGTCAAACCCTGTATAAGCAGGCATTCTTTGCTGAAGCAAAAAAACAATTGCCTGGCTGGCTAGGTAGTAAGCAATCTTGAGCCGACAGAAGCCTTTTTTATTGCTTTTTATCTTCCCGGCGCATAAAGCTTGGGGATATTGACAACTTGGTATATAATTAAAATTGAATGGAATGTTGTTGTTTTTTGTGTTTTTTGTTAGATTTTGAAGCAGCCATTCTATCCAGTTGTACCTTTGCTGATAAGCGGAAACCAATTATATTCCATGTGTGTTTTAAGATCGACTTTTCCAAGCTTTTCTTAAAGGCCTTATGTTGATGTGCAGTTAAAAACATTATGTACCTCACTGTGTTGTCCTATAAAACACCTCGGTCCATCATGCAATGAATTGCAATTGCTTGGGCTACTGCTATAGAAATGGGCTATAATTACCTTTCTCCTTCTCCATCTCCCTCTTTCGCCTGCAGATCGAAAGCTGCTACACGACATAAAGCCTCAGAGTAAGTTGTCCTTTTTTCTCTACCTAATGGCTTTTCCCCCCAAAGAAAGAACAACTTAAGGGGCCTCAAATGCTTGTGATTTGTAAGCACTTAGCAATAATCCACATGCTCAGACACATTCAGGCACTCCCAGCAATAGAAGGAAAACGCTGAAACTGATGTGTGAAAACTACACAACAGCCATGATTCAGTCTAAGAAAAAAAGGTTTAAACACCTAAAAAATGAAATAACCAGGAGATGCTCCTCAAACATCTTACTTCTTTAAGTAAATGTTACTTCTTTGAGCTTAGGGTTAAGAGTATCTGAAACACAATATCCAACCATGTCGCCAAAATCAACCTGATGGATCCTTCAAAGGAAGAAACATTCTGGGATTGATTAAATATTCGAAACCAACAAGGAAGACGGGTTGAATGGGCTCCTCCTGATTTAAACTTTCTTCTGTGTTTTGTGTTGATATTTTTGTTAATCATTTCTGATGTTGACACCTGAATGCAATCTGCACTAAATGGCCATTGGTCAAACAAAATGTAGCATTAATGAGTTCATTTGCTAGTTTTGAAAGTTTAAAAACTTTTTAAAAAATTTAATTTAATTCCAGAAATACTATTATTATATTACTATAACATACTATTACGAATAGTGTGGTTTTAGCAACCATAATTGGTGTGACAGAAAGAAGTATTTTTTCTGCAAGAAAGTTAACTTTCAGTCTTGATGTATGTTGGGTATTTCATACTAGGCAGAAATATATAGACCTAGAAATTTTCCGGACTTATTCTTAAGGCTGTCCTGGAAAGGAAATTGTATTTCAGGCACTGTGTTGCATTCAGTAGTATTAAACAAATAATACATCAGGTGCACAAAATAGTGCAGCAGTCATTTGAAAATTAAATGTTAAATCACACAGATTAGTTTTCAGCTTTTGTATTCTAGCAAATAACAGGATATACTAGTGTAACTCGGTAGCTACTTCGGAGCAGAAACAGTTTTAAAGCTTAAAATAACAGTGACAGCCCTACCTTCTATCTGATTAGATTAATGGTCCCGTGTTTACCAAAAGATAACAGAGTGCTTGGAAATGTAAATGTAGAGTTTTAATGTTGGAAAGCCCTTACCATGAAGATACAAAGATAAGCTTACTTATTCCAGTTCTTGAAGTGGTGCTTTGGAATACAGTTCCATGTTACCTCAAGTTTTCCTCCACCTACTCTCTGAATCAAAATCGGTTCACAGTTGACATCTTTAATTTTTTTTTTCCAAGAAATCAAGGTAAAGAATAAAGTACTAGAGAACCACATGGTGCTCTTGTGTGCTGCACTGATGTGTGTTTTGTATCCAGTTACCTTTCCAGCTTATGATCTCACATTAAGGAATGAAGAATATTTTTCGAAAGCAGCTTTCTTAGCAGGCACAGAAACAGACAATAGACAAAATCTTAATTAGACATATTTGAATCAGAAAAAGTTTGGGAAAATTCAAATACTCTTTTGGAAAGCAGCAGTAAATAAGAACTAATTTATGTGCTGTGATCTATCCAGTTCACTAATAACAGAGAATTCTAATTTAATTTATATCAAGACTTTAGCTGTCCAGTGTACCACTGTGCGACATTCACAGTTATTAAGTTATAGTGATTTGGTACAGAGCACAGAATATTTACCACGCTATGCATGATGCATAATGAATTTAATGGCTCCTACAAATCCACTCTGCATGATTTAATTCTGATATAGGAAAAAAGAGTCTTCGGTACATTGTCACCCAGTAATTCAAGTGCTCACAATAAACTAAGTGGGCAGTGGATTGTAATTAATTTGCTCATATCATGGACACTGATAATAATAGTTTCAATTATAACATTATAACATTCTCAAGGTTTCACTATGAAGCCCAAGACAAAAGCAAATCAGACGAAAACAATTTTTAAATTTTGCATCTTGAAGTACTCACAAACGCAGGTCCAACAATGTTTAAATACTGTTACAATCCTACCAATTGCCTTATTAAATGTAAAATTACACATTCTGAGATTCATATGCACAGTAGGAAGGTCACATTTTTCAGGTTTCAGATGACTTATAAGTACAGGTAGTCCTCGATTTTCAACTTATGACGAAATCGATTTACGACAGGATCGTCGCAACCTAACCCCATCATAAGTTGATTTCGTCATAAGTCTAAAATCGCGATCGCGTGTATCGCGATACTAAACAAACCATATGGATACGAACATCGCAACAACTTGCATCGTGATACTACACAAACCATACGGATACGTACATAGCGATCACGTGTATCGTGATACTACATGAACCATACGGATGCGTGAAGTTGTATGACTAGAATGCTTAAAGGCATACGCTTTTGGATCTGATCTTCCAAGGACCTCGTCTTTTTTTAGTTGTTATTGTAGCTTTCATAGGCGCTGATCCTTTCACTGCTTTAAGAATTCTTTCCCTGTCCTTTACTATGGTGGATATTGTCAAATGAGAAAGGCCAAAGTCTCGTGCAATTGTCGATACCGATTTTCCATTTTCATGCTGCACTATTATGTACACTTTCATATCTAAATCTATTGTCTTTCACTTTCATTTTTTCCTATCGGCAGCACCAGAACACTCGCTTTTTTGCTTGCTAACCACTCAAACAATAACACGTGGCAGCACGGTGGCACGCAGGCTGATGATGTCATCAACGTTAGACGTTATGACCATATGCCGGGACACGAAAATAATATATGGTACTGTACAGTCATATGATTAAGGGGACGACCGTCATAAGTGCGAGTGGTCGTAAGTCGAGGACTACCTGTACATCAAAAATGCTACAAAGGAGAGGAGGCCATTCAGCCCATCGGGTTTTTTTATCTGTGCTTCTATGGTTCCATAAGCTTTTGTTCTAGAGTAGCCAGTCAAGCTAATCTAAAGAACTGGGTAAAATCCCATGCAACCATGCATAAACTCCTCACAGATTGGTGCTACAAGCGGGACCTGGGAAGTGTGAGGCAGCAGGGTTAACAACCAGTGGCTCTGTAATCCTCATTCTCCTGCTCCTTCAGTCTCCTAATCGAGACTAAAGGAGGGCTTTAAATTGGAAGGTTCTGACACATCTTTTTTCTTAGTCATTATTAAACTAGTAAGTTCCAGAAGGAAAAGTCACACGACAATGCAGAATCTGAAATCTTTTGAGTCAGTTGGTACATTAGCAATGATTTTGTAAATCTCGAGAACTGCAGTCTCAGAAGCAGTTCCTGGAGGGGCTAGTGTCTTCTGCTTTTTGTTCCAACCTCTTTCTCACTTACGTGGTTGATATAATTATTGAATTAGCTGTATAGTTGTTATACATCTAACCAGGCTCCAAAGTAATTTATAGGTAACTGGCCTTTTATTGAAGTGAATGTCTAATGTAATCAACTGTAGAAGACATTAAGAAAAATCCTATATATGTCTAATTTAGAACAAAGTGAGCTTAATTGTTTAATAGACGACTAAGGTTGAGACAAAAACCAGAAGGCACAGGATCTGTTTGAGACCCCTGTGGAAGAAAATATAAATATGTAACTATCAAGGTTGTTAAAACATTAGAAAGAAGATGTCATCTTTTGCATGTTTTGCACACCGTCCTTCAGAATGGGCAGCAAGGGTTGCCCTTAACAGAAAGCTGATAAAACTGAGCTGAGCAACTGATCATTTGGGGCATCAGAGCATGTGCTGTACAGAAGGAATTAATGGAGTGTAATTATTGCAAATGGGCTAATTTAATCAATTATACGTGCTAATATTCCCAGTGGAATTCATGTATCTTAATTTCTAGCCCCTGCACTTTTTAAATTATTATCAGGTGCTATGCAGAATATAATCACAGTCATTTGGAGAAACTTCATTAGCATTAAAGATGCTTCTAATGAGTGTGAGGTGCAAGCCTCATAATAAACACAAAAATGATCTGTTGAGCCACAAAGTACTTTATAACATAAACAGCTAACAATCACCAGTGACTTGCATTACCCGCAGTCTGACGAAGACAGCCCTCACAACTTTTATTCTGGATAAGGAATTGTGGACCTCTGTGCAGTACTATGTTTCGGGTCATGAGGTTGGATCACACAGCTTTGATCTGCTCAATAGAAGATTAACTGATGAACACATCATCGCCCTGGCTGCAATACAAACCCAATTGCCTTCTGGATAATAAAGTATCTGTCAATCATCTAGGCAGCAGAACACCACTGAACGGAAACTTTGCAGAATATAACTCAGGAGCTTGCAGCAGCCCTATAATTTTCAGCATTTTGTGATTGCTAGTTTGGATGGTTATGTTTTGCCATTGTCTCTTTTGGCTAAGAGAGCAATGGCCTGTTCATGGGAATGAGGCTGTTGAACCTCTCATTAACTAAGTGGAGTGAGCTTAGGGGAGAGTGGTAGGAGGAGAAGAGGTGCAAGGGAACAAATAATTGGAAATTAGTGCTTTTGCTACCCATATTTCTACTTAGCCATTTGCTTCAGCTGTATGAAAGCTAATGGTTGACTTCTGTCCTGAGTTTGTGCTACTAAACTCCATTATTTGAGAAGCTTTTATTAACTTCTTAGAATCTTAAGCTCTGTTGCCTCACAATTACCAAACCAGACTCTTATTAATTACTTGTAAGGGAAATATGTGCTTGCAAATAGGATCTGCGCCTGTGGCTAGAAGGTTGCCGGTTCGTATCCCGCAGCTGGCAGAGGAATCCTACTCCGTTGGGCCCCTGAGCAAGGCCCTTAACCCCAACTGCTCCAGGGGCGCTGTACAATGGCTGACCCTGCGCTCTGACCCCAAGCTTCTCTCCCTGTCTGTGTGTCTCATGGAGAGCAAGTTGGGGTATGCGAAAGACAAATTTCTAATGCAAGAAATTGTATACGGCCAATAAAGTCATCTTATCTTATCTTAAATGTCATGATTATAACTAAAATCTGCCATGCCCCTCACCACCATTGAGCAGTGGGGCGAGCTAGTATCTACATGGTAGCTAGCCTCCTGTCGTTCAGCCACTTAGCATGGTAATTAACTTGATAGGAGTCTTGTACCACCTGGAGGCAATTATCCACCATGCCTGGCAGGTTCAAAGCTACATAAGGTGTGATTTGGCAGTGCTTTGGACCTCTGTCATAGAGTTAGGTGCATTTCTAGTGTCCGGAGTTCTTACCTCATTTGATTCCTGGATTATGGACCTTGACCTTGTTCTTTGGATTCTCCTGTGCTTTGTACTGTGTCTCTTGGCTTTGAACTTTGCTTGTCCATGTTTACGGGGCACACCAGCCTGCTTGGGTCTACCTGGACCATGCTTCCCTGTCCTCACCTTCGCTGCACCTGTCTGTCTCCACTGCCCACAGCAAACACAGTGCAGCTTGCTCACACTGCTGTTTACCTGTTTGCTAGTGTTTCTCTGTGTGCTCTTGGGTTTGTTTCATAAAGACGTGTCACTCCATTAATATTCCCTGATTTTGGTTGTCTTCTCATATTTTACTGTCTTTAGTAAGGTAAAATTAAACATTGAGTCCCTAAGAGGTCATATGTAAATTGTGTTATTCTCTATTCAAGGTTGTTGATTTGTGAAGTCTAGAACCACCTGTGTGAAACAGATAAATATATATCACCTGATTTAATATTTGCGTGATGGATAAGAGGAAGGTTTATTTAACTGATTTTTTCAGTAATCTGCTCTGAAATTGCGGTGTATTTACCACCTGCCAACAAGCAATAATCAATAGTTATTGTTCCTTTGTTCCAATGTATTTTAAGCTTAAAGCTGCCCAGAGATGAACTTGAGAAACCCTGAGCTGAGGGAATCTGCAATAAAGGAGTTTAGAGATGTCCACTGAAAAAAAAATAAAAGCAACCCTACCAAAAGACACAAGGCACTCATTACAGAATAATCAATTCCTTTTTTTTCCGATCCGACAGCTAGCTGATGGTCAAAATCCATTAGCTGTAGGCTCCCAGGGCCAGAAACTATCTGTTTCTTTTCTCATGCTTTTTTTGTTCAGCTTTTGTAAGTTTTTCCATTGATCCTTATTTTGTCTTTCTTTCTTAATTTTAAGGAGGCGGGTTGTTTTCTCGTGAAAGAGACAAGCCTTGCAAGCAGCATTTTAAAAGGATTTAGTCTTCCTCAACTTCAGTGTATCTGCCCTTGTGTGCTTAGCTACCTGTCACCTCAGGGGCAGGATACAAACAGATACTAGAACAACCTGAAAAATAAGAAAAAATGTAACAAACTGTAATTAATTTCTCCCTTTGACGGACAAGGAGAGCAAGAAAGGCAATTTTCAAACACTAGCCTTGGACAAAAGCAACACTTAAAAGAAAAATAAAAGCACAACTTGATTTAATTGCAATGCATTTTTCAAAACACAAATGAATTTCTAGAATACCACACTGATAACTGCAAGACATGAAAAAATGTAATTTTGGCCATACAAATTGGTAATTAAAAATGGATGGAATTACATTATACATGTCTTGTTGACCTAAAGCTTTGAAATTTGGAGGTGAATGAACATGATTTTCTATCATACTACAGATGTCGGCTTATTGCCTCTATTATGTTTCTGCAGTACCATTCTTCATTGTCGATTCAAATTGAAACGTGAATTAATTCAAACTTCCAACCCACCTCTCTATTAATGACTTTCCTGATGAGTATATTCAAGAAGCCTCTGATGGAGGCTGAGGCTCCAGAAAGATGTTCAATTCATGATTGATTCGGTGGGTTGAAGTTTTGATTTGATCTGAGGGCCTTTATCCATATTATTATTGTTTAAGCCTAGCTAAATATATAATAAATGATAAGATTAAAACAAAGTATAAAATACCTGATGTCAAAAGCACAAGATTAACATATTATTATTATTATTATTATTATTATTATTTTTATTATTATTATTATTATTATTATTATTATTATTATTATTATTGTTCTTGGAAGTACAATACAGTGCAATATTATGCTACGGTTATACACATTTTAGATCATTACCAATGTTACCACTGTCGCACATGACATACTTAGTGAACTTTTTATCAAGTGTTTTATTAAGTCTGTTTTGCATGCATGTACATACAGCATATGTGCATGAACTATGTATATTGTGCAACTAGAGCATAAAGAAAACCTTCTGTTATTTTGTTGTGACGAGTGTCAGTGTAAGTAATGTGTCATCACTTTGTTGGCATATAAAACTCTGTTCTGTATGCCACAAAAGTGAATAAGTCATGTTGGTTTTAAAATAATTTTATGTCTTATGTGCTATGATGCTTATATATTCCAGAACACTTCCTTAGATTCCCTGCCTTTGTATGACACTGAAGCTAAAGCTTATTTTTGTAAGCCTTTACATCCATTATCATGTGTTTTTATACTTTTAAAAGACTGTTAAAGACTTTTAAAAAAATGTTCATCCAGATGCCATAGTGTTTATTTCTGGGGTTCAGCTCAGTCACTTAGACACAGAAGTTCAAAGGCACATCCGGTTATTCATGGCAAAACAAGGTTCTTGCATCAATTAACACTTTGTAAAATCTGAAAACAAATGCATAGCTGATTGTCACCAGGATTCCCAAAGCAGCTGTGCACAAATGGCAGAGTGCTGCTGTAGTACAGCTGAGATTAGTCACACCAGGCTCTCTCAGGTTTCCAGCAGACAGCGACTGCTGTGACTTTCTGTCACCTGCAGTCTTGCACTGAGAGTTGTGCTGCTGCTCCAATTCACGCTGTCTCGCCCGTTGGGCACTGTGGAGTTTGCACTGTGTCAAATGACAAGTGGATCTGCAGATGTCAGAGGATGCCTGCCTGCCTGCACCTCTCAGTCAGTCTTTTTCAATTGCAAAGAGTATACGCTAAAAAATAAAGTAAAAGCGAATCAAGGGCCGCATTTAAGATACATCATGACCAGTTAAATCGGAATTTGACAGTCCAAACCAGAACGTTTTTCCCATCATTTTGATCTGATTTAACAGGTGTGGAATTAGTGATTTTTTGTTTTTGTAACATGGTTGTGCTGGGCATTGTAATGACATTAGTAAGGAATGGACTAGCATACATAGAGAGGCCTTGCTTTAAGGGCTTGTCCTGCCTCTCTCTTTAAGGTATGGAAGGCACCAGTGATGTAGCCCTGTACTCAGGCCTTGCTGCCGGGGTTACTGCCGTTGCGGTCCTGGTGGTGGCAGTGACGCTGTACCGGAAGAGCCAGAGCGAGTATGGGGTAGACGTCATCGACTCCTCTGCCCTGACTGGAGGTTTCCAGTCCTTCAACTTCAAGACCACCCGGCAAGGTGAGTGCTAGGAGGCATGTGTGGGGTTTCTTACAACAGATCCCTGCACTGCTGTGTGTCAGAGCCATGTTTGGTGGTAATTAATCTTGAAAGAGAGAACAATATTGAGTAAAGTTTTGTTTAACAACTACAGACAATAGAATGTCTAACTTCAGTCTGACTCCTTTCGGGAGGGAATATTTCCCTTTGTCCCCAGGCAATTTTCCCCACAGCCCGCAATTTCCGCTTGTCTTCACTGTCTTGATAAAAAAATGCATATTTCTAAGCCCTTAAGGATGTGATCCAAGTCCACCAACATTGAGTTAGGAATATGTGGTTACATATGTGTTACGTCAAGTGACATGTACACGAGGTATTGTCTGCTCAAAGGACTGGAACACATGACGGATAAAACAATTGGAAAATAGACAAAATAATCTAATACTGCTAAATGTATAAGAAAGATTAACAAAGCAAGGAATCACAGAGAAAATAATGCAATGTTACGAACACCGGAAAATAAGAATGTGCAGCCCTTTTCTTATGAAAGAATTAAATTACTTTCTAATTAAACTGTTTAGAGTCTAGACATTCTACTAGAAAGTCGGAAGCAAAAAAACTAAAACCATTGTAATAGTAACTAAAGATATTCAACAATATAAGTATAGAAGAAAAACAACTATCCCAGCAACTGGCAACATGTTAGTGCAAGGTATTTCCTAAGTCTTTCAACAGTGTTTTAAGCTTAAGACTAAGAGAGCTGTACTGTATATGTCATTATTATTTTGAATACCACTGGGATTTGAGCAGAACGTGATAATATCCAACATTTTAGGATTTTATAGCATAAACAGAGCTCCCAGCCCCTGTTTTCCTTGGAGAACGGGTATGTTCCCACTAGAAGCCACATTCCACCCTGAGCTATTTGGACTCGTTTTGGGCGATTATACTGTACTGGCCTTCCTCATTCGGTTAACGGGTGCTTCAATCATCATCTCCACCACTATTTAAACCCTGCTTTGCCACTGATTCGGTTCTGTCATCGAGCTACCAAACTAATGTAGCGCTTTCTGCAGTACTAACCTGCGTCACAGAAGGAAACTCTGCCTGAATCTACTTGACGATTCCTGTTAGCATCTAGTCTTCTGCCCAGCATGAACCAGTGGCTAGATTCTCTCTGCCAGAATCCTACATGTCAGTGCAGCCCCTTCTCCTTCTGCGGTGAAGGCTATGCTTGCTTCCATTCCTATCCGGGGTCCTGATCGCTATTTCCCTTCAATAGTCGCCATCTTACTCCATTCTGCCTGTGCCCACCTCCAACGGTCTCCGATCATTATTTCACTTCAGCTCTCTTCTCCAGCCTCTGAGTAGGCCCAATCCCCACCAGGCTCTAGTAATGGATTTCCAGCCTGTCGGCAGAGGCTATTTTATTCACCCCGCCACGGCATAATAAAATAATAGCACTTGCAAGTCTTCTTCCACTCCACTTTATAAATCCTGTGGGTCTACTGTCAGTATTTGCTCAAGAATATACTGTCACCAATCTATCATTGCCCTTATTTCAACCATGCTCGTTAGAATATGATACCTTTAGTCAACTTCAATGCCTATCTAAACTAAGTGGGGACTTTGAGTTCTCTATATTTTACAGTTGTAATTATCATTGTGTAGTAGATTATTCAGTGGCACAATACATATTTAATTAAAATATATTGGCAGAATGAGACACAGACAAAACAAAATTCTCAAGTTCCAGACGAGAGATTTAGGGGAAACTAAGCAATGCAAAGTTTAATCCTTTGGAAGGTGACCTGCTCTTTTCAAAGTGTTTCTGGACACTCTGGTGTCTTTCAAGAAACAGCTGGATGATATCCTCAGATCAATTAGCTGCTAACTGCCAAACAGGCTAGATGGTTTCTCCTGCTCTTGTGTCCTTTAATCCAGTATTTTAACCCAGGAAACTAGAATATTACAGATAACTTTTTCTCTTAAAAATGCTCAGTACTGTGTGGGATTTTTAAGCTTTTTTTTCTAGAATAACTGTTATTTAACTCAGTCTAGCCAGGCACTTGTCCTAGGGTCCTGGGTTGATTTCCTTACCTGACAGTTCTGGGTTAACAAAAGTGATTGTCATCACTGCAGAGGATAATAAAACACTCTCTGTTTCTGACAGTGCTCTGAATGCAAAAGCTGCAGAGAGTCTCTCATTTTCTCCTCCCAAGGCTTAGGACTGCATTCACACTCCCCTTTATAAACCTAACAGCAGGACCATTGGAGACAGGGATTATTTGTGTTGCCATCAATTCTGCTAAATAGGCCAACTTTTGTATCTACTTGCACTAGCTGGTTGTAGTTTCCCTGCTGAAATGAATCAGCATTTTCATTCCACTACACTGCTGCAAAGACCAAACTATTCAACAGAAATGTTAGTGTTTAACTCAAACTGCTCTCACTGTTTGCAAGGCACACACGTTGCAGGTAAAAGGCACTGAAAAAGCACTGTTGTACTGTAAATTAAATTGTACATAATTGCCAAAACAATGTAAAATATTTACTTGGTTCATTACTTGGGTTCTTTTCTCAAGAGTGTATTGAAAAAAAGTAAGTCTACCGTATTTGCATTGAACTGTACATTAGATATGCAGTTGTATACTGTGTGTTGGGAGTTGTGTGTGTATTTGATCATTTGTTGTCATTGTCTAATGTAATTTCTAGCTCTAACTGAGCATATAACAACTCTTCTTCAAGTTACTAAAAGAGAATTTGCAAATGAATTCAAATGTGTACAATGCTTTTTGTTTTAAGCATTGTTTTGAATGGTGAATTGTGTGTGTAGCACCTAAATCCAGTATTTCTCTCCTTATTTGCTGATACTTATTTCAGGTATTTAGGTAAAGTAATTATAAAGGTATTTATATCATAAAGTAACTATATTTAATTTAAACCATATGTAAATTATATATTTTGTTTTTTCGTTGTAGAAACGTGTGTGCAAGGCTCAGAAATACATTTTCAATTTGTTTATTTAAAATGAATCATTGTAACATCAGCTCAGGATAAAGAAAAGTAAGTAAATAATAAATATATACAAAAGGTGCAAATTACAAAAGCATATCAGAGGGGAAACAGAATATACTGTACAGTACAAATGTATGTTTTAATTTGAAGGTACAAAAGGATGTGTAGTTAGTGTTTGAAGTTGGATAAAAATGTAAACATGCATCAGGATGTTTGGGAACATGGCTCTACGGAGGAACTGAAAACTTTCATATTTTTCACATTTCTTTCTCACAGGATCAATTTATGAGTTGTTGTTTGATTAGCACAATTCTAATCTCTTGGGTGTTCTTAACCTTCATGTATTTTTACATTTGTATATTTTAAAACAATGTTTTTCTAGAAATGTACATTTGCGTACATTAAAGACTAAAGCTTTAGACTTTTGATTTAACAAAATAACATCAGAAAATATTTTCAAGTTAGTTGTTGCTATTTTAATATTTCAGGGCCCAAAAAGCCTCAAGACTACAAAGAACATCGTTACACTTTCTACTGCTGTAAAGTGGAACATCAGCAGTAAATCATGCAGCGTAATTGTCTTAAATGTTTTTGGCTGTACTTCAGTCTTCCAGAAAGGTCAAAAGCCAAGACAGTAAATCATGCTTAAGACTCTTCCCTTGTCTGTCTGAATTAGTGGTGCTTCTGAAATTGGTATGTGTGAGTGATTTTTAATCAAAAGTCTAACTCCTAGCCTACCCTCAAGGCAACTCACATTGGATTCATTCAATTAACTTTTTTTTCAATCTGGTATTTTAATTTTCACCTTTCATTTTAAAATGTCAGATTTTTTTTACCAGGAAAAAAATTCCACCAAAGTATTTTATGTGTTTTTTCTTTGACTGCTGTGGAGAAGGTGGGCCCAGGACCAGTCTTGGAGTACAGCAGGCTAGCAGGTTTTATAGATCTCTTTAAATCAACAGCACCTCACGAGCTGGGAAAAGCTTTTCCGATGTTTCATTAAGCCAATAATTGTTCAATTGGGTTGTTACTGTAAAAGTTAAGCTGGAATGAGTAGCATCAGACACAGCTGTTCTCCAATCAGTACAACTGTGCTTATTTGTACTTGTTTTGTACCTACAAACAAAAATGTACCTCAGGTGTTGATCATATAGTACTTGCAATTGCTGTTTAATACTAGGTAGTACTCAAAATCTACCCAAATCAATAATGACATTATGAGTCTATTTCACACCTACCTGAATATATTGTCATGCAAAAATTAAATAACCACCCCCTGTTAAACTTTGTAAACTTCTTCAGTCAGGCTAAAGACTGTTCTGCAGCACTGAAATAGTTCTTTCCAAGGTTTTTAGATTTTGATGACTTCAGACATGACCCTCTTTGCTCTAGTTCCACTGGATCTTAGTGCCATTTTCAATACTAGAGCCACTAAATCCACTTTTGTCATGTTTCATTTCTGGTAATGCTCTCAGTTGGATTAGTTATTATTTCCTTGTGACAAAGCAGTTCTATGGGTAAGCTCAGAATCCTGGTTGATCTTGGATCATTTGACCTTGCTTATTGTTATTACTACTTTGGTCTTATTGTTTCATCAATCCTTTTTTATTTTTCCTGTTGTCTTTATGATCCATGATACATTTTTCTAGCTGCTTGTTCAAGTCCTAACAAAAATGATTTTTTCCCCCTTATTTACTGGTGGGGTCTTATTAAGAATCTTCATTTTCTCATCAGTAAGTACTGTATTTTATGCTTGTTACCAGAATTTGCTTTTTATTTCATATGTTCTCCTGTCTTCTTCAGATATGCAAATATTTTTTTAAAACTTATGGCATCACGTTCAGCTAACTCTTAATATTTTCACTGAAAACAAGTAGCAGCTACTGTAGGCCCCTCCGATCCCATTAGCCCCCTGTCTCCATTGTCTCAGTGCGCCACAGCCAGTCAACACAGAACCCGTGACTCAAGCCCTTTTCTTATGAGAGCTGTCCTGGGGTACCTGACTTCAGTACTGTCAGGCTGCACAGTGTGTAGCGCTACTGAGTTGTGACAACTCTCAGGGTGTGACAGCTGAAACTAGGACACCCTGTCCTGTTTGGGTTGCCGCCAGAACCGGCTCCAGTGGGCCCTTCAATCACCAAAAGGTCACTGAATCCCAATTGCTGTAACCCTAGTGGCTACTGAGAAGTAAACAGTGTTCTTCAGGCTTTTCTTCTCTTGTTTTTTTAGATCAGTCACTACACCCAAGGCATCTGGCTGCGGTGACCTTAGCTCAACTCACATAAATGGAATTGCATTTGTGTCAAACATTTTTTTTTGTATTATTTTTGTTTTTTAGGATCTCTCTTATTATTCATCGGGTCCAACGGGTATTGTTTTTTGATTATTACCTTCTTTTACTTTCATATACATCTCCTTTTCACTGACATTGCTGCTTTCTTACCGGAGAAAGTTCCAAAATATACGAGAAAGATGGATATCAAGAACACGAATAGTAAATGTTGTCATCAACAAAAAAAGTACAGAAAGGCAGTAGGAGGACTGCTTTCCCAAAGACAGCAGTGTGCAACTCAGATGAAAGTAAATAATGTAATCAATTGGCATTGTATTCACACATATCAGTTTTCTTTAAACAGATACTTTAAAAAGATCTTTAAGATCAGAACTCCTCCAGCCCTGAATTTGATTATACTAGATTTCTAACAGTCTCATGAAATGTGATTTGAGCAAAGAAATCAAAGTAGATGGAACCAAATTTAAAACAAAATTTGTGTTTTTCCATTGACGTTTGTCCACAAGTCGTGACCAAAGTCAGACTCCAGCTTGCTTTTTTTTTAGATCATAAGCCTGTGATCTATCTCTCTTCCAGGCAATCCTCTGCTTTTGAATTCCTCTATGCAACCAGACCTCACAGTCAGTCGAACATACAGTGGACCTATCTGCTTTCAAGACCCCATGGATAAGGAGCTGATGACGGAGTCCTCTCTGTTTGACCCCTTGCCTGACATCAAGGTGAAAGTTCAGAGTTCGTTCATGGTGTCGCTAGGTGTGGCAGACCGGGCGGAGTACCATGTCAAGGCCCATCCTGAGACCTTCCCCAGGGGGCTCAACAGAGACTACAACACAGTGGATGGGCGGAAAAAAAATCTGCTGACCCCCAACCTCTCCGCTGTGCCCTCCAAACCTGAACTCAGAACTGTGGGCATATTCGGGCATCTGGGCGGTCGTCTAGTGGTCCCAAACACAGGTAAACTTGGTGATGCTGAAAGGAGACACCTTCAGTCATAGCTGTAGTGCAGCAATCAAACTCTTTGAACTTAAATTATGTTCACTAAATGGTTTTTAGTGGTAAAAAGTCATAATACTAAGTGCAGAGTGTTACATCTTTGTTTTAATAGTGTGGTTACATCAGAAGTTTATAGACAGATTTGTGCAATTTTTCCAGTGATAATATACAGGGATTTCTGTTTATATTTACATTTATTTGGCCTGTGGCTAGATCACTCACTAAAAAAAAAACAATTATGTGGTAAATCACTTACATCATGTGATTGTTTTAAAATTTTCTTCAGGATAGCTTCAAGCTATGTTCTTTTGTTAACATACATTTCCATAGTCAAAGTCTGTGCAAAATGGTCACTGAAACTGGTCTGGTATGTTGTAGGGCAGGTACCTGTAACACAGGCTTTAGTAAAATAACTTCAGGAAACAGTTACAAGTAAGGAATGCCTCTGTTGGGACTGAATGACATCTTGGCTATAACGTTGTTATGGTGATAAAATAAGCAATTTAAAAACGTCTCACAAAATAGAATTTTCATATACGTTGTCTGATGTGTTTTTATTTTCCAGACCATCAGAATCATTGCTTACAGCACACATTTGCAGTATTCTGTTATTATTATTGTGGTTGTTGTCGATAGCAGCAGCATTGTTGTTGAAATCAAACCCATTTTACAAAAAGCTTTAAGGCCTATATAAGTGGATGCATTGCTTTTAAAGTTCCAAAAAGCGGAATTATGCATTAAGCCCACTCAAAAGGAACGAAAAATCTATATGAATACCGCTGTGAAAGAGAGCTCTTATATTTGCAGTGACAAAGGCACAGAAAATTGCCTGTTTGTGCTTCACAGCTCCCTTGCCAGCCTTGGACAAAAAGGTCACTTTTGATCTCACGCCATAAAGAAAGGGCAATGGAAAGCAAATCCATTCAGCATGAGGGTTACAAGGGGTCTTCTGCTCAGGGTCAGCGGCCATTGAAAGCTATTTATCTGTCTGGTATTCTCAGAGCCCTTGTGAATCAAGACCACCATTTCGATGGCTTCACTTATTGTTCAGATCTGCAAAAAAAAACCTCTCCTCACATCAATAATTTCATGACCACTTATAGCAAATGGTCAGTGGGTGAAATAGACAGCTCCTTAATGCATAACAATTTTTAAAATGTTATGCCTTTGTGGTGGACTGTGTCCTTTGGTTGTTTCTCTTTAGGTTAATATTTGCCATGATAACCTACTATTCTGTTAAAAAAAAGCTTTTAGAATAGAATTACTTCTCATTATTGTATTGCCAGAAAAGCCTCCAAGAGCTTCATGTTGTCATTGCAGAAATGAAAAAAAAATCTGTGTTTGAAAGGAGAGGACGTAATAAAATATATTAGTTCAGGTGGGAAGCTGCGTCAGCTTGCGTAGGCTACAAAGGAACAAGTAAAATGTTTATTCTATGCTGAAAAAAAAAGAAGAAAGAAAACGCAACATTTCGGCCGTGGAGACTTCTATTAGTATTAATTGTAATGCTCCCCTCTGCCACTTTAGCTTTATGTGCAGTGGTGACACAAAGGGGAACAAGTTGATGAAGTAATTAAAAGCTATAATAAGCAAACATGGAGATCACACAAGTGTACCCATTACATCCTCCACACACACACTGAGTGGATATTGACGTCACCGTTTTGTCTTGTTCATCAATAATCTTTCTCTGTGCTCTTCCCTGACAATAGTTTGGAGAAATAACGCTGTGGTTGTTTAAAGGTGTATATTAAAACTAATAAATTTGACATACAAGCAATGTGACACAAATAATACCAGTTGTTTGAAATGGGGGTTTAAGTATTTGTCGTAGGTATTGTAATGAATTGCACTTTGTGAAGAAAATGTATTGCAGTTTCTGCAGCTTATGCACACATTACAGTATGCTTCTGCTGCAAGCAGACTAACAACAAAATGCTTGGACTGAATAGGAATCCAACTGAATTGTACCTTGTTCACCATTAAAAGATGCTTTTGTCCAAAGAGTTTTAATAAAGGCAAGAGGTTGAATTATGCAGAAATTCGTGGCAAAATTATTTATAACAATAACTGTTTCACTTCTCATTCAAAAGTTATTTTTTAACCTCGATGGAGGTAATGTGCTTAAAGAGGCACACAGTGAGTAATAAGTTTGCACCTGAGCCAGGACTGTACTAGCAACTTGGTGGTAACAAATCAACTGGACTATCTAACCCCTTGTATCTGACCTTGTGTCTCTAATATGCATATAGTCAGATGTTGTGGTATTTATGCAAAAACACAAGTTTTATTACAAAGATGTGAATGCATCCAGGATCAAAAAAAGTGATTCTATATTCACATTAAGGATTTTTGTTGTTTGGCCCATATCAGTATTATCAGTGTGAACATCTGTTTAACTTTTCTTCATGAGTTTCTTTACCTCCCCTTCTCGTAAATATGTATAAATGCTGAACAGAAAGAAAAAGATTTTACACTCCAAAGATAAATGGATTTAAGAACCTTAAGTACAAAACCATGGTTTAGTAAGACATGTTTTTTTCTCTATAGATGGAGAGGCACAAAATGCTGAATAAATTGGAATAAGTGCTCATAGCAGTATAAATGGTTGAGTGTTTGTGCTTTAGCAAAATGAGCACATTCCCCAGGGACAGACTAATTGAATGCACAGACAAACTTTGGGATGATATTTTCTTTATTCTTCACTAATTCTTCTCCTCTGCACTTACATACACACACTACCACACACCCAGACCACCACCAATCCCCTGTGGCACTTCTATCAGCTGGTAGAATGGATTGGCACCCAGGAGAGTAATTGGTTGAGGCTGCAACGCAGCCTGTGCCACAGTGATGATTTAAGAGCTCCTGGAGGGCTGCTTCGCTGTCAGATCAAATAAAAGCCTGTCAGGGTAGCAGGTGTTTTTTTTAATGAAAGCTAACTGGTGGAGTGTCAAGTTGGAAAATGTGAACTCCACACACTGAGGGCAGTTCCACTGTGGAGACAGCAGCAGCAGATTCCCAGAATGCTCCTGTCCCTCTTCTCTCTCTCTCTCTTTTTCTACATCTTCCTTCCTCCCACCTTTTCTCACAGTATCCAAGCTTCTGAACTACATGCCTGTATGTACTATTAAATATTAAAATGCATCATATATATATATACAGTATACAGCTGAATGTACTTACATAGCAAAGAGAAAGTGAGTGAAAAGCAGTTCAATGGTAGGTTGTTGTGGACTAGTACAATTGCAGGTCAGAGAGCATGCAGCACATTAGGAACATAACAAGCATGCTTTAGATCATATCAACATAGTGCACCATGTGTGAGGCTGAAGTGCATCGTAATAGGGCCGTACACCTTGCACAAAAACAGTTTTCTTCCTGTGGCAAATGATTTGTCCTCAAGAGTTTACATGTCTCAAAGGACACATTTTTCAGGAGTTTCATAGATGTTTGTTAGATAATAATAATAATAATTAATAATAATTGCTTACACTTATATAGCGCTTTTCTGGACACTCCACTCAAAGCGCTTTACAGGTAATGGGGACTCCCCTCCACCACCACCAATGTGCAGCATCCACCTGGATGATGCGACGGCAGCCATAGTGCGCCAGAACGCTCACCACACATCAGCTATCAGTGGGGAGGAGAGCAGAGTAATGTAGCCAATTCATAAAGGGGGATTATTAGGAGGCCATGATCAGTAAGGGCCAATTGGAAATTTGCCCAGGACACCGGGGTTACACCCCTACTCTTTTCGAGAAGCGCCCTGGGATTTTTAATGACCACAGAGAGTCAGGACCTCGGTTTTACGTCTCATCCGAAGGACGGCGCCTGTTTTACAGTATAGTGTCCCCGTCACTATACTGGGGCATTAGGACCCACATGGACCGCAGGGTGAGCGCCCTCCGCTGGCCCCACTAACACCTCTTCCAGCAGCAACCTTAGTTTAGATGGGCATAGTTTTCTCAAAACAGGACGGCAAGTTAAAAACTACACCCCTGCCCCTCTCTGTCACTCAGATACACTCAGGGTGTGCTCAATACATATCATACACAAGTTCTGGGAGTGTCTTGTAATACACAGTATGTGACTAATGTGCTTTCAAATGTGTCTAGTTGCTGAGCACCTGACTGTTCATTCTCAGTGACAACTTACATTACCGCTTCAAGTATGATATCTTTTGCAGGCACGAAGAGCTGTGGATAAAAATAAATCTGTGAGGCTCGGTGGAGGATGAGGCTACCTATTAGATCACATTTGTGGTTACATTCATTGCCAATAACTGCTCTGGTGGAAAGAAGTACTCTTTGGTTACACTTTGCTAGTGCAAGAAATGTGAGACCATGGTCACATTATTTTTTCTTCACTTGTTTAATCTGCCCTCTTTTTCTTTTTGTCTGAGAGCTCTCTTTCCTGTAGTTTAATTGTTCCAGGTAACACAGTCGTACATGAGAAAACATTGTCTGTAGTGGCACAACATTCTGACATTTGCTTCTCAAACCCTTTGGTTCCCATGTGTGCTCTGTCTAATAGAATTATGAAGCCATGTCTAATATGTCAATAGCAATGTGCATCTCGTAAATTCCCTCTCTCAGGATATTCTTCCCTATTAGGCTGTTGATGTCGCTACAATAAAAAAGCAGCTAGATTTTCTTATTGTACATCCTATTTGTATGTAATAGTACGAGCAAAAAAAAGTTCATATTAAATAGTAGCACTGTTAGAAGTAGAAGAATCATATTATGAAAATATTCATGTTTTTTAATACAAAGAACATCCCTGAGCTATATACTGAGATGTCTGTATTGCAAACAACAACTAGATATGGTTTAGTCACATATGATGCTGAAGAGACATGCTGTGCACAGCAAAAGGCCACAGATTATTATTATTATTATTATTATTATTATTATTATTATTATTATTATTATTAGATTTTATGATTAGCTTTTCCAACAAATGTGCCATCTCACAGTTTTCCTTTCCTCAGCTTTAAATGCTCTGTGACCCCCCCCCTCCACCTTACCCACATGTCTGTGTGTTTCAGGAGTTAGCTTGCTGGTACCCCATGGGGCGATTGCAGAGGACGCTTCCTGGGAAATGTACATGATCATCAATCAGGAGGAGTCGAGGTGAGTACAGCTGACCGAGTCAACTTTCCAGTGAGGGTCCCTGCACGACGAGTCAAGCTTACTGTGGCTTTTTCAGAAATAACACTGCTCACCAACCCTTCGGCCTGGCCGGTCTCTGATCTGTCTGGAGAAGTATCAACCCGAGCATCCTGACAAGCAGAGAGGCTGCCTATGCCAAAGAGCAGTTTTCAGTCAGTGAAATTAAATAGCTAATAACGCATCGTTACAAATGGGGGGTTACGAAAATAGTCAAAATCGGGATTTGACTGAGCAGTTTAGTCTGTAAGTGAAATAGTTATTCATCACTCCCAACTTGTAAGTGATTTCTAGTAAAATTTGTTGAAAAGAGTAATAATCCAGGCACAATTGGTTAAAAAAATATTTATTACAATGACAAGAGACAAACTACACAACACACCACAAAACATATAACACACAAGTTACTCTATTTACAGTATTTACAAACTGGCATTAGGCATTTCGGAGGCCTAATATTCCGGTCACCCAAAAAACCCAAGACTGCTACTAAGCATTAAGCTCTTAATAGCTACAGAGGCCACATAAGAGATAAGCTGCCTTCTAACTAAATACAATGCCACCATAAATCTCTCTCTCTGCACCTCGGATGCCACAAAAATAAATGGGAGCTTATGTCCCTATCCATAAAAATGCACCATAAGACGAAACGCTGTTTCTAACTGAGGTATCTTTTATCCAGGAAACCAAAGTTCCCTAAAAACACAGAATAGCACACTTCTCTAGCAAGGTTCAAATACTTAGCTCCAGTCAGGTTGGGTTTGGATGATCATGAAGTAGCAGACCTCAGCAAACATCCTCTATGCTTTGAAGCTAGAAGTGTTTACTCTGCCAAGTGTCACCAACTTTATCTAAACTCCAAGAGACACTTCTTTGTCGCCTTAAGCTGTAACACTATTGTATTATTACTTCACCCTAGGCCCAAAGCCCAAACCTTTGGGTGCATTACAGCATGTTGTTTCATGAGACACAGCTCCTTAATGCGTGTTCTATTGTAGTGATGTGTGGTTATAGAGTTTTCACCAGAACACTAGGAGTTGAAATACCAGCAACGTAAATGACATTTGACTATAATAAATATGTACTATATTTTTGGATGATTATTAAGTGATTGCTTCTCACTGTTAGGAGTCTGCTGTTTTTTTTTTTATTAAGCCATGCTTGTTTGCTAACAATGTGAGGTAGGAGCAATAAGCATTTTTGCTTTTATTTTAAGCCCTTGCCCTCTGCAGTCCAGTCATAATTGCTTTTCTTGCAGCTGTGAGACTCTGCCAGACCCCATG
Organism: Lepisosteus platostomus; assembly: GCF_059453375.1. Classification (NCBI taxonomy): domain Eukaryota; kingdom Metazoa; phylum Chordata; class Actinopteri; order Semionotiformes; family Lepisosteidae; genus Lepisosteus; species Lepisosteus platostomus. The sequence continues at coordinate 8,049,880 of NC_142613.1, forward strand.
CATAAAATCTACAGTATGTGGCAAGTCTAATTTCACAAAGCTAAACTTCACCACAAGTGAATTCCAGTCGATTGACTTCCTCTTGAGGCCAGAAAATGACAGCAAACATTTTTAAGTATTCTTATTTACTATTGCAGAATGCACTGTGTGTTTGCATTTAATATCAGATAAAGAAACCCCTAACAGTTTTTTTTTTGCAGCACCTAGTGTTGAAAGACAAAGACTTTAAACTTGTTAGGCAGCCCTTGTTAAATAAATGACTATATACAGTATAATATTGTAGCTTTAGCATTCCGTGAAAAAACAATCTAAACCACCCAGAAGAAAACTAATACAATCTTGGCTCATTCACAGTTGTCCCAGCCATAAGCAATCCTACAAGAAAATTTTGTTCTGCTAATCAGAAAACCTGTAATTGAAAATCACAGTAATTGCAGTATGGAAGTAAATAAAAGAGAATGTAGGGTGCAATCAAAATCTTTTTGATACAGTTGTAACTGGTGAGGGTTTACCAACTCAAATACAGTACAGACGCACCCTTGCGGAAAAAGCATTAGGATTTCTCTGATGAATTTAATTGCCTGTGATGATGCATGTGGCGTGTAATTAAGATTTTTGACAACTTTTAGTTGACCTCAGTAGATGACATTCTCTTATTACAGAAATATCAGAATTATTGAATTGTTTATTGTAAGTCATTATCTTTCCCTTGTTGAATGTTTGTGTACTGTGTTTCTAATTATACAACAAGGCACTCAGTAAAATTGAGCTACAAGCAATGTGCCTGTCTTGCTTTTGTCAGCCCAAAACTATGTTGCAGCTACAGCCAAGTAGTCCAATTTCATTAGAAGGTAACACCCCACTCTTTTTTCACTTTTTGACTTTTTTATTCCCTTCAGAAAATTACAGATATTGAATTTACAGGATTATCATCTGTCCCTTTTACATTACCCAGTAAATACAGTAATGTAATGATGAGTGAGATTTTCAGATATAGAAAGTTAAAACCTATACCGGTTCTGTGGATTAAGTGTTTGTTGAAGGTAAAGTCTTCATCACCATATTCCTCCCAGGCATGGTACATTCACTAAAGTGAACTCAGTAGCAGCCTGGTGCAATTTTTGCCCATTCTTTGTGACACATTTGCTCAAGCTCTGTCAGGGTGCTTGAAATTGCTTATGGACAACAGTTTTCAAGCCTTCCCACAGATTATCAATAGGATTCAAGACTGGATCATTCAAGTGCATTCAGTTTCTTACTCCTACGCCTCTCCATGTAATCTTACTCTCCTCTCCTTGTGACCATGTGGCCTTGTGATCATTGTCCTGCTGAAAGGTGAATTTGTGGCCCAGTTTTAGGTCCAAAGCAGGTTTTTTCTAAGATTTGCCAGTATATTGGTCCATGTGTACTCCCATTTATTTTGAATAGCTTTCCATTCCCTGCTGCTGAGAAGCAGAACAGTAACATACAACAATACGACTACCTCCATTCTTGACATTAGGGATGGTGTGGACTGAGTGATGCACTGTGTTAGGTTTGCATCAGATATAACGCTTTGCCTGTAGACCAAAAAGTTCCAATTTTGTCTTGTGTGACCACAAAATCTTTTGCCACATCTTTGAAGTATCCCACACTTTGATTGTTACTTCAAACTGGTATGACTTAAAGCAACAAAGTGTGAAAACTGTGCTTGGGTCTGAATACGTTTGTAGGGTACTGTGTATGTAAGCTCATCACAATACGTCCAGCTATCCATGTGTACTATACATACTGTACATGCAGCAAAGTATTACAAATGCTTCAAAAATAGACAGTTTCTGTGTTGTCCTATCTTACCGAGCGTTATTTTTACAGCTGTTTCTGCCCGATAAGGTTAGAGCTATTTATTCCCAACACGAAAGATTGAGTAGCCACAATGCTTGTAAACTTGAATGCTGTCAGTCAGAGTCTGCCTGTGACAGAGAAAGGCTGTCCTATATAACACTTAATCCGCACATCTTTGCTATTCCAAATTTGCCATGGTTAAGATTTTCTCAATCCTCTAATAAAGTCTGTAAAAACTGTTAGCTACCATTTCATAATTGGTTTTCATTATCACTAAATGTTTTCCATAAAATAAATTCCAAATACATTGTTCTGTTATGCATTTTTTTGCTGAGTGGACTCTAATAAAGTAATAAAACATCTTTCTGCAACACAGACCCAAAATAAACAAAACACATTTGTTCAATGGAATCATGGGGCAATGGACCGTTTGTCAGCAGGAGAGAAGGAGAGCAAATTGAAAGTCTTAGGATCCTGTGACGTGTTACAAATCCTACTTTATTGACATTTCTTTTGAGGAACAAAAGCATTTCATTGCATATTATTGCTGTGCATTACACTTCAGCTTGTAGTGCACTCTGGTTTGTCCATAGCAGCAAAGACAGCTGTTTCCCTCTGGGATTTAATAAGGAATTTGATACTGACAGAGGAAAATCTTTCTCTCCCTCTGGCTGACACTAGACCCGAACACCAAGAACCCAAAGTCATCTTCAAATCATCAAACTCCTCAAGTACTAGCCTGGCGTCAGAACATTCTTCCTAACAAATGTCAACATCATTTTAGGCTTCAGTGAAATCAGTGTTACAAGATTGTTCCTTTTTTTCCATGCAGCACTTCCAGATGTAAACTACAAGGCATTGAAATGACAATAGCTCTAGAATAAATGTGAGCACTGTTAGGTATTGATTTAATGACCAGTGATTACAGAGCATTGAGTTTTTAAAAAGTGATGTTTGGTTTTGATTAGATAGTGTCAATTGTAATTTAAGTGCAAAACTAAAACAAAAATGCAATACCCTAGACAGGGAAACTTTTAAAGGAAAAGAAAATCATTACATTAAATTTAGCTACAGGGAGATGTCAGTTTCAGGAAACGTGCTCAACAATCACAGAACTTGCTTTTAAAAATAGTCTTCCTGGAAAATGTGGAGTTATATTGCAGAGAGTCTGAATACATAGATTAAAAATAGAAGAATAATGAAAGTTTCACTTTACAACTAGAAATTCTTCAAATACTTTATTTTTCAGCTCATGGTCCAGTACTCCATAATTTTAAAGAGTGAAGCCCCCCCATTATTTTTTTAACTTTAATTTGGTCAATGGAAGTGATTAAAGTCCTTCATCTACCCTTTCCACTGAAGTCATTGTACCCGTTGTGTGTGAATGCAAATGCTTGTTGAGTACCAGATAGAGAGAAACTGCACATGTTAGAAGGAGCACCAATGAACCTGGCTTTAAAGCAAACTGTTCCAAAATATAAGCTGGCTGCAGAGCTACGAAAGTATTCCAGCGAGAGCACAAGGAGGGATTAATGGAAGGAAGATAAATTAAAGATTACAACAGATGTATATATGAGTGTCTTAAGTGCCACTGTCTCCAGAAGAGTGTAAGATGCCACTTACTCTACCTTCTCACCTCAGGGGGTTGAGTTAGCACTGGACTACTTTGAATAATGCATTTGTAAAAGATGGAAAATTAGCATATGGGGCAATCACTGAGTCAGGGCTTGGAGAGAGGTAAACGTGTTCCATCCTAAAGCACTTTGAGAATGGAAGAGATGACAGGATCCATTGATGCATTAATCAGCATTGTTGTTGACCTCCTGCCAGCTTTAAAATCTTGAACTCCCAGTCATTCAGACTCTAACTTGGTGAGCTTTTCTGCCTGGGAACCTTCTCACTGGCTGCCATCCAATTTGTGTATTGGCTAACTTGAGGCTTGTCACACATGATGCTCTTAGCGAAATCTTCAGAAGCAGCTTGTCTTCAGAAGTCATGCACTTGCCATGGTATAATCACACCTCGGGTTTGAAGCTGCCATCTCAAATACACCTCTGAACACCAGATCTGTGCAGCTCATCAACACAATGGTATAATGCATAGGTTCATAGGTTTGTTCTCTGGACATCACAGTAACCTCAGTGACTGACTGGAAGTGGGCTAATTGATCCAGTGAACAACACCACCTTGAACATCTGAGATCTGAATTGGATCTGAATTGCTGCCTCTGCCATACAGTATATCTTAGTACCAAACCCCCAGAAAAGTGTGGAACCCTTTACACATGGGGTTCCCAAAGCAAGCGCTGGAGGGTCACAATTCTACAGGTTTTCATTCCAGAACAGCTCTGAAACTAATTGAACTAACTGCTGATTTAGCTGGTGCAGATTTTTCCAGTTCTTCAGCTTCTGCTGATTTCAAGACTTACAGTGTAAACCCTACAGCAATGCAGAAAGGATACGAACGCCTGCTTTACAAGCAGTTACCAGCTGCCCAAAATTGGAGATTTGAATTTTCTTGAGTGTCCAAAGTAGACTTATCAGCTCCACAAATGTATTTTAAACTGTGAGCCCTGTTGCACAATTGTCACTTGTGTGCTTGTATATTGATGAATGTGCGATTTTCAGAAATGTCTGCATAACAGCTTTAGCTGGCTTTAGCTGGTATCCATTTGAAATATAACCTGGAATACCTTAATGCTACTATTGCAGTGGGTTAAATTTTTATAAATGAGATGCAGTATTGAAAACCAAATTAGTTCTTCCTTTTTCACATGGACAGTGAGAGTGGAACTTGTCATCTTAAAACAAAATATATCCCCACCCACTGCATTGTATGGGTTTGTCCAATGTTAGAAACAAAACTGAAAAAAGAAGTCAAAACAACACATCAGCCTATGCAACTCTAACAAGCATCTACTGGGCATGTCAACAGATGTGTCTGGAAGAAATATCTTGCAGGCAGCATGCTATCCAAATATAAGTATTATTTCTCACTTCTTATTCTAGTGTAGCAGCTGATTTGGAAATAAAAATAGCTAAAATAGAAATAAAAAGGGCAATTTGGCAATGTTATCCATAAGAGAATCTTCTGATTCCAATTAATTTTGAATAGCTTTTCATTTGGATTCCTTTGACCTCTGCCTTTGAGTGGGCCTACCTTATTTACTTTGAGATCTATCACTTTCAGAATAAAAAAAAGACCTGTAAAAAATATTACTAGTTTTTTCATATTGCTAGTGCTTGCTATCCATCCCTTCTTTATGGGTATTTCCTTTCCAAAACTGCTTTGTCAGCTCAGCCATAAAGAAATAATTCAAATGATTTTTAGCAAACCAGTGAAAGAAGAGGGAAGAGCTGTGGACCTAAAGCTGTAACATATTTGATCAAATATCAGCCTGCTTAAATATTAGAATCCAATTCTTAGAGGTCAGGTTTGCAACCAAAGTATGTTTGAAATGAAAGTGAATAAAGTTCTTTTGGAAAACACACCTCACAAATAGACACTCGCTTGTGTGCGTCACCACAAAACGTGCTTGAAATCAGAGACTAATTCTGATTAATTTTGAAATCAGAGACTAATTCTGCTGAGAGTACTGGGTTTTTCCACTTTATAACCTTTATAGTCCTTTATAACAAGTTACAGTATATCACTGATTAATCATGTTTTAACTGCACATGTAATCTTATTAGCTGCTGCCTGTTTATATTACAAACAAAATTGGTGTTTATTTTTACTTCAGTTCTGCATATTTTAGAGCTTTTGTTTTTAATGTTGTACCATAACATTGATTTTGCCCATTTCCCAGACCTCACAAATTGCTCTCCATTTTGTCCTATGAGTGATAAGAAAATCTTCCATTTCTATTAAACCTTTAGTTTCCCCTTTTCTATTTAGATATAATTTCTGAATGAAAGAATGCAATTTCCATTACATGTTTTATTTTCTTCATTTTAATATTGCTATGTACTCCAAACTGCAATGTGTATAATGAACTAAGAAACACTTACAAGGTTTTAAAGTCTGTATGTGTTAGACCGCAGGTATCCAATAGTCTAGTAACTCATCAGAATACATTACATCTACTTTTTACAGAACTATTAGTAAGTACAGGTTCACTCTTCTAGGGTTTTATGTAGCTTAAGGTCTTTTTTCTTGCTCACATAGTATTTTTATTGCACATACTATCCTATTTAGATGCAATAGATGTAATTAAACATATAAATAGATGCCCTGTTAAGATTTAACCTTCACTCAGTCAAGCTTGTACAGAGTTATTGAGGCAGGATTGATAAATTCATAATTATGTCAAGAGTTGAAATATGTAAGTCTGAGAAGGAGGTGAACATTTGCCAATGTAAACAAAGAAAGCTTTTTGTATTTCTTTTCAACCTTTTTTCAATGAGCAACAATGTCATCTCTTCACACCAGGATTCTTTTATTAGTTTTATTAGTATTTAAAATTTACAATATAAAGGCAAACCAAAAGCATTAGTTAGGACATACTGAAATTTTATTAGACTTTGTTTTAACTTTCTTTGTTTCTGTACTCATCTTAAGATTAATTAAAAATTGTGTGCGCTGACTGGGGGTTACAGTAAGTGCAGCTGTAAGGAACTGCAGGTGTCTGTAATTATATACCCAAACAGAAAAGGGATGGGCATTTGTTTGGTGGAGGAAGGGGCTGGTTTACATCTTTATCCTGTGAAGATACAAATAAAGCAACAAGGTGAGGGGGGTATTGACCTAGCTATGATTGCTGGGGGCTATGTTTATGTTTTCAGTTATTTTCAGTTTTTCTAGAATGTACAGTATGTGGAAAAAATAGGCCTTCATTCAACCGCCTGAGCCTTGTATGTGCTGTAGCTAAAGGTCACAACAGCAAAGATAGGTTTGAAGTATTACATCAACTGAAGTAGAGGCCCATTCGCACAATAGAGAGAAAAAAAGAATTGGAGAGAGGGGAAGAGAGAAAGGGAAAAGGTATTTCTTAAAGAAATACCAGCTCCGCTTGAATCTCTTTTTAGTTAGATCACAACTAGAAAGGACCAAGGAAATTCTTTAGAATTAGATACAGAGTGACTGCCTAATCATCAATTGGAAGTGCTTAGGACTTACAGCACTCTGGGATGAATTAGTTTGGTTGACATTTTGTCAAAATGACATCTTGCCAAAGCTTCCTACCTGGCTTAAGAGAGGTGCTGTCATCACAAGCTGCTTTCCAGAGATCATTTCTGCAGATTGATGTGGGCAAAGAGCATCCACAGCTCAAGAGTGTCTTTGAATTTCCTGTGATGGGCACTTCTGACACATAATGACATGAGTCACCACTGCGCAGCTCACAGCTATTGAACTAGAACTGGTTCACCAGTCTGTGTTAGGATTTTATCAGCCATTTGAGATTGTGACTAACCTCCAGCCAGTATCATTTCAAGGGAAACAAATTAAAATTTCTGTTGAGAAATGAGACGCTTGGAAACTGATGTATTCCAGCGCCTTAGACTACAGACTTATACTGTAAATCAAGTACATAATCATTATTGATATAACCCATGAGTGCTTATACTGTATTTTCTCTTTTTGTGGTCTCACTCCATCCATGCCCTTACTTTATAGTGTGTCACTGTCCTTGAATGCCACCTCCACAACCCTCTGGCATTCATTTAGCTATTTCAGTCACATACTTCAGTTATCACATTCACAGCCAGTACAGGTGCAGCTACAAGCTCCAATGCACAAGGCCATAGGCCAGAACAATATGATAAATGTAAACATGCTTTGCCATGCGTAAACTGTCAATAAATTACTCATGTGCATTCTAATAACGGATTCCTGCTTTTTAATGCATATACTGCTCTGTAATTTGCCCTCCTATATCTTGTAGTTGAAAGAAAAAACTGGCGAGGACAGTGTATGCCAGCTATTCAGTCCAGAGGCTGGTGACTTAAAGAGCTGTTTAAAGAGTTGTGAATATGCTACTGTCTGTCCACGATTGTCAGTAGAAAGTATTAATACGGTGTCTTTTCAACAAAGCAGCACAACAGGTGCTGTCATTCCAGTGTCACTGCATTAGAGTCTTTGATGGAAATTCACAGGCTTAAAAATGGAAATTTTTAAATTATATGACATGACATCTGTGCTGGTAGACATTTCATACTTTGACTTGTACTTGTGATACATTTTGGCACATTTATGTCAATGCTCTGAGAGCTAATTTATTTGAATGATAAGTTATTCAAGCCCATTCTCTATAAAAAGAGGGGGAAGGGTGTGGAGGTGGTAACATGCTGGAGCATTTTTAACATAATTCACTTTTTAACATAGGGGGTTGACTGTATTTCTCAGTGAAGATACGTTCGTCAGCTGATCATACGGATGCATGTTGTCAGATTTTCTGTTTCTCAATATTAATCATAGTGTTAATTTATTTAATGAAAGCAAACTGCTGGGAAAACTGTACACAAGACATTCTGCAGAGCCTCTCATTTAAAGTTTAGGGTCTCAGTTTTATCATTCAAAGGAATACAATTACAGTATAACAAACCAAGAAGCTTCAAAAAGGAGATTGTGGCATCTTAGGTTCTTAACATTGATGTGCATTCTGACATTCGTGTTTCGAGCAAATGAATTATGGGAGGAAAAACGCTGGAGTCACGGTAGCTTCTGAAAACATTCTCAGAGCTTAAAAAAGCCAGCTGATGAAGCAGGTTCATATGGTGAAGCTCTTGCAAAGTCTATGCAAAAGAGTTACTGGTAACACCGTCCCTTTTTCTCCTTTTCTTTAACATCTTTTTCAGCACAGTCAGGCTAGAAAAATGTTTTTAGAAGTTTTTTTTTTGCTGGAACTTGGAAATAACTCATCAAATACATCAAATATTTGGGTATAAAATAAGTAAGGAAACATTTTTTTAGGAGAAGCTGGTAACATAACCACTTTGAAATATGAATATTGTTTAATAAAATTATTCCTGTATTTTCCTTTGTTTGGTATCTTGGGACCTACAGTATAACCTTTTTCTTAAATAAAATATTTTTAATCATGCATGTCTGATATTTTTGGTGAGCATTTTTGTATTATCGACATAATAGAGGTCACAGCGAGGCAGGTACTGTATGTTTACTCTGAATTAGGAATAAAGAGTGTTTTCTTGGACACAAGCCAAGTAAAGCAAATCTTTTCAAGCTAGGTGAGAGTTTCAGGTTGAATGCAGTAATCAGTACCGGAGAATGACTAAATCTTTAATAACTGTGCTCCAAAACAAATAGGTTGCATTTTTTACGTGTAAGGCCTAATGAGCACAATCATATTTACAGGTGAACCTGATTTTGTTTTGAAGAAATATTTTATTATTTCTTCATTCATGTTATAATTAACAGGATTGCTGAAGCCAAACAGCTGTAGTCTTCTTTCAAAGACATATTCGAAAGAAACGTTCCTTTTAAAACCTGGTTGTTTTTTTTTATTGATTTCCTTCTTTCCATCTCCAGATGAGTGTACCAAAGCTAAATGGTGATAAGAGCAAATGAAAGGCAAAACAGGTAGATTACTAGTTAATAAATATGCAAGGAAAAAAAACAACAAGAACTGATTCCTTAGTACATAAGCGCTGGAACAGCACACCTTATCAGTGGCAATTCTGTGGTTTGTCCCCTTGGGCTTGAAATGATTCTGTAAATAAGATTAAAAAACAAACATAAAACAATCTTGAAAAGATCTTCAATCTTTAAAAGATAGCACTGAAATGTAATTTCAGTCTTGAGCTGCAAGATATGTTTGCTGGATTAATCATTTTTATGCTGTTTTCTCTTTAAAAAGAGCTCTGTTTTAGGTGAAATGATTGATTCTGAAATAGTGTATTCTTTAAAAGAATAAAAGGCCTCTATAAGTGCTTTTTAATTTTGCCATATTATTCAATTGACAAAATAAACTCTAACAGACAATTATCTTGATAGTGATGGTTACAAATCCACTTGTATATAGTATGCAGCTTTGTCTATTTCCTTTGCTGAAACACAAGTGCAGTTAATTGAGATTACTTTTTCAGAATTGTTTATCCGCACTAATTTTATGCTTGACTTCTTTGTGATCTTATATCTTTTCTTCAGAATATGCTCCATCAGAAAGTCTCTTCGAGTCTATTCTTGGCAGTCTCCTGCTGTTGCTCTATTTGAAAATGTTATCAGTCTGTAAATGCCACTGCTGACTCTCCTTATAACTTCACTTAGAGTTATAGAATGCTGTCAATCAGAGCATGTACTTAGGTTCCAGGTACTCAGGCTTTCAGCTTGTCAATATATTCATCAAAAAAGCTTTAAAAAGGTTCTCTCTGTGTGTGTTTGTGACTTGGATCCTTGGACCAGATTCATCATGGGTATTATTCTTAAGATTAAGATTATCATTTTTATTTGTTCTTGTTTTCTAATATGAAAATTATTTATTTGAATCCAGAATCCAGTTGAAATTACCTGTATTTTAGAAACCTATCTACTTTCCTATCCTATAAGTTTAATATTGAGCCTGCTAAGTCTGGTAGCCAGCTACATTTTCTGACAATCTTAGAAGGCAGCTTTTCATCATAGTCTGGTTCGTTTGCTTGTCCCCTGGCTTAAAACAGTTAAGATTCAAGTCTTGAAGTGACTGTTTGTTCAATAAAAAAATCTCATATTTAATTAAAACCAGAAAGCCAACACCTAATTCCCAGAGGAGTTCCTTTGAAATTTGCATCGCAAGTCCTAACTACCAGCCAGTGACCAAATTCTCTTTACTGACTTGCTGGGCGGAGCGGTGGCTCTGTGGCTAAGGATCTGCGCCTGTGACCGGAAGGTTGCCGGTTCAAATCCCGCGGCCGGCAGAGGAATCCTACTCCGTTGGGCCCCTGAGCAAGGCCCTTAACCCCAACTGCTCCAGGGGCGCCGTACAATGGCAGACCCTGCGCTCTGACCCCAAGCTTCTCTCCCTGTCTCTGTGTCTGTGTCTCCCTGGAGAAAAAGCTGGGGTATGCGAAAAGACGCATTCCTAATGCAAGAAATTGTATAGGGCTAATAAAGAAATATTATTATTATTATTATTATAAAACAAGTTTCAGTATCACTTTAATCGAGGTTTTCCTTTCATTTTTTCCATTCTTATTTGTCCGAACACGCTCCCAGCTCCAATCTGAAACAAAATACCTGAAGGCTAACTTTTCTAATGTTTGTGTTGTCAGTGTGCAGTCAGACGACAGCTGTGAGATACTTTTAGGCCCTGAAGTGACCTATGGGCCACCAGGCCTTTCCTTGTCCTGCCCAGTTGCCATGACGATAGCCCACTGTGCAGAGGTGAATATGGAACACTGGAACATTCGTCTCAAGAGGCAGACGCAAGATGATAAGTGGGAGGTAAGAAACTAAACTTTGTCTTCTTTCATTCTACAGCCTCTGCCAACTTTTGTGTGCTTCTCATTATAAGCAAACGTGTACATTAGAATATCCCTTGGCTTTTGGAACTTATGTTTTGCTGTTTTTTCCTTGTATGCTATGCTGTTGTACAATGTCATAATTATTTGTCTGACACTTTTATTCAAAGCAGTTTGCAAGTACTGTAATCCTTCATTATATGAGTTTACTTCCTTTCTCAAAAAACAGCTCGGGAAAACTCATATAATGAAAATGAGATTTCTACTACTTGTGTTACCTCCATTATACCTGTGTTATAATCTCCAGTTGGTTCTAGAACTAAAAAATGTTCCCTAAAACACTCACACTTCACCTTAATACAGCACCGAACAGTACCAAAGTATGAAAACAATGACATTCCTGGTTAATTATTCAAATAACTTGCTTAAAGTCATTAGCTGATGCATTAACAGTAGGTAGGAAAACAATTAACACTCCTGCTAATTTACGGTACAGTAGTTACATCATTTCAGTTTTAACAAATGCAAAAACATTAGGTCTTGTCATCTACTGTATGCACTTAATACACGCAAGCCTTTATTCTAAAAAAATTCTAAAATTCAAATGCAATAGAATAAAAAGTAAATTCCTCATTCGAGGAGATACACGAAAAGAAGAATATCGGCAGTGTTTTATGAAAGCCCAGTTTCTAAGAGTGAAAATCTGATTGTTAAATGAAAAACAGGTAGGAAATACTACATCTCATATGAACAAAACCTCTTAGGAAAAGGATTACTATACAACCATATACGCAGCTGTGAGTTTACAATGTTCTGGGTGCTGCCAAAGAATGAAGAAGGTAATAATCTAAAGTGCTTTGTTAACCACATAACATTTCAGACATTTACAGACCCAGGCTTTTTGAGGGCTTAGAATATCCATCTAAAAACTGAAACCATAGGATGGACAGCAGCCATCATTTCTAATTCTTCCTCTCTCAAGGGAGTGATTTCAGGAGATCATATTCTCCATTCTGTAGGAATGCCTGCCAAAAGGCGGAGATGGAATTGAGAAAACTAAATATATTTCCAAGTAAATATAGTTAAAAAGAGAGAAAGAAGAGAGAGTATAAGTGTTATTAGCTGTTGCTGTGAGAAGGGCTACAAGGAGCTCGCTGGGCCAATATCTTGGGGCAGATTGATCCAAAGCAGGTGTGATGTGATGGTTGGGAAGGGGCTCAAGTGAGTTTGCAGGGAACACACTGCTTGCGGAAAAACAATTACTCTGTCTAATAGCCCATAGGTCACAAACAGCAAGAGATAGGGAGGCCGAACAAGTAAACCCATCATTCAATAGAACTATTGATCCAGATTGTTTGGAGGGACCTGGCAAAATATAGTGCGACACAAGGCAATCAGGGAAGATGTTGTTTTAAATGAATTCTTCCAAACCATGTCCATTTTAGCAGACATTCCAATTAGAGAGCTTTCCAATGCAGGACAATTAGAAACCTATAAGCTAAAGTAACATTGTGTTCAGTGATTGATTGATCTTACCTTTGGAAGGATGAGTTAATGTTTGTCTGAAAGGTCTAAAATGAAAGTAAGGTCATTGTCCCAATGAATTCCCACTGGGAGTTTTTTTTTTGCAACAACCCAGACATCTCCTTAAGTTTTTATTGTCTAAATACCAAAGACATGGTATTGAATAAAAATTCAGGTATATTCATACCTGAATGATACAGTACTTTATACAATGCCTGTCCTTTACATCTATGAAATGCTTGTTTATACTGACAGGTTTATAAAATTATCTGATTTGGTTTGATTGATTTTACTGCAACATTTTAAATTTTTGTGGATGTTGTCTTTTTTAATCTTGTGCTAAAATAGAAGTCCTGGTTGAAACAGTAAGGTGACAGAGGTTGGTCAAGAACTTTTTATCATCTTTTTCATTTGAGCAAGTCTGCAAGGTTGGGTTATATAAAAGCTGGAATGGATCAGGCTTGTGTTAGAATTGTTACTGATATCTGCATGGAGGATGCCAGAAGCCACATTATCAAATGTGTTTTGAAAATTGCCACTGATTGAAGTGGTTATTTTCTCTGCTGCTAATCATCCATCTGCCTGATCCTTTATGATCCTAACCATGTAAAAAGAAAGAACATATAACACATTTGACCTGCATCTCTTTCCGAGGATTATGAAAATGTGCTTATGGCACAAATTAGAACTATTGTGCAGATGGAAAATGAAGATATTAGAGACTGTGTTTCCTCATATCAAGCATTGTCTAAAAACAGGTGGAAAGCAATAATAACTAATGAGGAGAGGTAATATGAAGAGGAATACTAATGTTTCATATCAGATGTGGAGAATTGGTGAAATTAGAGCCACAGCTGAAGAAAGATAATGAGATTCAACAAATGTATGAACAGAGTGAAGTTTAACTTGTCAAAAGCAAGTTTGTGGAACAAGATCAAAAGGCGCTAGGGCTGCCTTTTAATAATAAACTTTTAATAGAAGGGGCTCCCAGGTGGCTCAATATGTAGGGGCACTCACCCCAGCACAGGATGAGCTGCATGGTCATGGGTTCGAGCTGGCTAATGTACATGTGGGATTCCTCAAGCACTGGCACACAACTGTCTGAGAACCACTGAAGGTAGGAATGGAACAGTTGACCAGGACTTGCTTAGATCTCAGTGAGACAGTGGCCTCTGCAGCCTGCTAGGCTCTTGCAGGCAAGCGATTCTATCCTCCTGAACCTCCAGGTAAGAGGGCTGCATAGCCTGGGACATGTTAAAAGATGAATAACTCAAAGGTGAGTGCGGAGGAGGAAACTGCAAATACTCCCTTGGTCTGTCCTGTGGGTGGTCCAGGGGGTTCAAAGACACCTTGCAGAGATGTGAAAAATATGTAATTGGCTGTTGGAAAACTAAAATAATTTTGCCATTCAGTTTTTTTTCAATAAAATTTTAATTAGTCATAAAGTGTTTATGACCATGTGCTGGAGATGCAATCATTTGCCAGGACATTGTCCAAATTAGAAGAGTTGGCACTATACAGTATATTTCACATCAACAAACATCATCTCCCTTCTAACAATGAACCTCACCAGAATACTTTTTATTATATATATTTTTTAATCTTTCATATTTAATATCTTTAAAATAAGACTAGGATACCACCTGGACATTACAGAACCATTGTAGTTGGTGTTTGTTTCATATTTAAATGTCCTGAACTACACTACCCCAAGCCGGAATCTTCACATCTGGCTAGTAACAGTGAACTTTATAGACTCTGATCAAACCTCATTATCTATGCATAATATCGGTAAAATTTTTGACACCCATGAAACAGTGAATTTTTTATTCCTCGAGCATTCAGCTACACATCCAAGCAATTCAAACATTTCTCCATTTTAACTGCCAGTCACAGTGGCTGCATTTTCCCCAAAACAAACAAAACGAGGTAAAAGAAATACCTTCCAATCCCCTGTTAGCACTGTAGAACAAAAAAGAATCCGCAGGCAAAGAAAACTACAGATATCCAATCCTCTTTTTTTCCCCAAGACGTGGTTCTGTGCGAGTGAAAAGGTAAAACAGTAAGAAAAGTCAGTCCTTCCAATTCAACAGCCCAAAAAAGGTACACCTTCAGCACCAGACAATCCAACTTATAGTTTAAATGCTTGTGGAAGAAAACACATTCAAACACATGCACTAGCTCAGCTTTTCTTTTTAAAGGTTTCCACAAGAAAACCTTAAGAGAGGAAAAAAATATAAATTTTAACACTGTGATCTTAATTTGTCTATATTAATTTTATTAATCCCTTAATTTAGATTTAGGAGTGGTATTAGGCAGACCAATACCTCTAAAATTACAATAGTTAATTGCATTTATATAAGGTTTGTCATCCCAAAGGATCCCAAAGCATTTTGCATATAGGAGGGACACATACTGTACTTCATGATCCACAGCAGTCATCGTGTGCCTGTAACCCGACTATACACTACGCAAGAAGCTTTTCTGATAAGTCACAATAAGTTCTCAGTGGGTAAATTTCTGCTTTATTATTTTTGACAGTCTTCAGAACAGGTCAAAAAGAAGTTCATTCGCCTTTTCCTTCTTATCCTTTCTCTGTTTCATATTCTGAATACCTGCAGCGTAGCAAGGGGCTTTTTAACTCCAGGCTCAGCTATCATCCTCTTTGGCCTCCATCATTTCAGTTCAACCATTTCAGCTCCAGTTCGGGTCCTGTGGTAGATAATTATATTTGTTAAAGCCTGAAGAGTGATAGCCCATTTATATTACATGGACTTACGCCAGCTGTGAAGAGGCAATGGAGGTTCTTAGTGTAGATTTTTGTCTGGATCTTGAAATGTTCTTTTCTCCATACATCTGTGAGGTCTCCAGAATATATCAATATATTCAAAAATCTGCTTTCTTTATTTTTAATGGAGAAACTCTGGAGTATTCCGTGTTAATCACCTTTCGGTTTATGACTTCAGTTTACCATTTAAGTTTCTAGATTCATCTGATTTGTTGTGAATATCATTTAGTCGAAGATGGTATTTGGAATGAATTTGCTCATTATGGAGATAGTGCCATTTTTAAGTACTTTCCTATTGGAATCCAGGTAACATTTAATTTAGTGTCAGAAACATGTGCTTAAATCCATACCACTGTGGTGTTTTTGACATTTGTACCACTAGTTATTTCTGCAGGAAAAAGAAAAAAAGATATTTCAAGCATGAGTCATTTACAAGAGTGACTAAAATGATAGTTGGTTGAGCATCATTCATATGATAAACCTACATTAACTCCTGGAGAAATAATGAGCACTCCAAGACAGGTAATAGATGGGAACATGGGGTGATTTTTTAAACTGACATTTGCGAAAAAAATGGAAGTAACAAATGTGTTGCTTTTTTCTCAGGTTTAGCATTTAAGTGTTTGTGCTTTGTTATTTCATGTAAACTGTGCTGTGGTTGAATAAGTACAGAAGTACAGAATATAAATCTCTCTGTCTGTTCTGCTAATGATTTGCATACTAAATCTGTCATTGCCGTTTTAAATTATGTAACTGAGTTTTGCATATTATTGACTTTCAGCCCTCCATTCATTCCTCCCAGACTTAATCTGAACACTTTTGCAACTAGTTCTGTTGGTACCATGCTATATAATTTATCCTATGTCTTGCATGCAGAAACATATCTATTAATACAAAAAAAAACAAATAGGCAAATAGAACATAATTAAAAAGACAAGTAGATACAACAAGCAAAATACATTTTATACATACTAAAATTTAATATTCTAGTATTTCTTTGAATATTGTAACAATAATTTATTTATAATATGTAATTATAATATACAATAAAAATGCCTTAAATTAACACAATGTGTTTTGGGGAAAAACTGCGATGGAAGTTATAATGTATAATCCAATATTAGCTACATCTCAGCAAATTATAGATACTGTATAAGTTGCATGGTGGCCTGAATCAAGCTACCTAGTCATATTGTTGAAGCCGATACCTTGGCTTCTTTCAAGAAACAGATGGATGAGATTAGCAATAAAAAGACTATACTTTTTTTCTCCTCTGTATAGATGCCTCTTAGACCCATTGCAAAAGGGAATGAAAAGTGTTTTCTGACTTGTTGTCTGACTTAATGTATACAGTGCAACAAGGTGTTCTATAATCGATATTTACACACCAGTTGCTTCAATGCATCCCATGAAAAATGAAACAGAAGAAAATGTCCAGTCTGATCAGTAGCAAGAGAAAGCTTTATCTCCTTCCTGTATCTGTCAAGGAAAAAAATGTCTTCCAAGCACAGAGAAATCCGTAACAAGCAAGTCAAAGCATTTTCGCAAAACTAGTTAAGTTATGCTTATATTTAGACTCCTAAATACATCTTACAAATGCATGACAAACCAGGTATTATTGCTGAATAATGTATTTGCAGTGTGTTTATATTTGATTAATTTGCCTCTTTATTGCATGATGGAGCTACTCATTAGTAGATGTCAATCACTACCAGGTTCAAACCTCTTTATGCATAATGTATTAATATTGAGGCTGTAAATACTTACAGACGTGTCATAAGATGTCATTTGCACACTTTAGTTTCAATGCTCTGTATCATTCTGCAGGAAGTGATGTCAGTGGAAGACGAGACAACGTCCTGTTACTGCCTCATGGACTCCCATAGCTGCCACCTGTTGCTGGACCAGCCTGGCACATATGCTCTGGTGGGGGAACCACTCACAGACTCAGCTGTGAAGAGGCTGAAGCTGGCAGCTTTTGGAAGCATGTCTAGCAACTCAATGGACTACAGCCTCCGGGTCTACTGTGTGGATGACACCCCTCATGCCTTCCAAGTAAGAGCAACTCAGAGATGGGAAAGAGTTGATGGGAGTCCTAAGATTGCACAGACTAGAAACACTAAAGTCCAACTACTACTTTTCTAGTTTAAACTGCATTGCCATACTTTCTTATCTAAAATAGCTTGGATGGAATGGACAGGGCTCCTTACACCAGTGTTGCTATTAGTAATAATGGCAGAAACAGAAGGAAAAACATTTCACTTGTGTTGAAAAGGGCTACACTTTTGTTGACCAATGAATAATTAAGCAACTTAATGCAAAGATTTTTAGCGTTCCTGTTTTTTACTCAAGCTCTGATCAAGTCACAGCTTCTTTTTCACTTTTCTTTTTGATGATAAAACACAGATAACTCTTCTGAAGTGCTGACCCATTGATCTAGCACTTTTTACCTTAGTAAATTCACCTTAATATTTTCACCATGGTTTTGCTGTAGATGTACTGTGATTTTCTATGGTCCCGGCATTCCTTAGAAACAGTCATCATATCACCGTACATAAGAACGTACACTGCTATACTACTATATAACACTGCGAAGGAATCTTAAAAACAGGGGATTCCAAAGCAAACCCGCAGTAGAACCATTGTAATGTGTAAAAATATGGGACATTTACAAAGGAAAAGTTGACAGAAGTTGACAGAATAGTATTATATCTTCTTCTACAAACACATACCACCATTCTGGGAGAAATTGTGACAGCAGTGACCGTATGGGTGAATGTGGAATGAAACAGGTGTTTAAATATTCATACAGAGCTTGGCTTGAGGAGGTTAGCTATGCTGGATGAGGGAAATCTAATTTTTTAAATTACAGGAAGCCACTGGAGTTTTCTACCAGCTTCCCAATGAATATGTCTCAGCAGGTGATCTAGATATCCAAACTATTTAATTAAAATAGAAGATGAGAAAGTTTTAATTAAAATATCAATCAATAAAAAATGCAAATATTTTCCTTTTTTTCCAATATTAAAACAGCACTGCAGCCTCACACCTGTGGGGTCTTGGGTTCAGTTCGGAAATTCTGTATGGAGTTTGCCTGGTCCTTCCATTCATATAGGTTTTCTCTGGGTTCTTATAGTTTACTTCCGTCTTACAAAGATATGCTCTGTGATTGCCCTTGATGGACTGGAATTCTTGGACAGGCCCTGGTCTGTGCAACACCAGGAATCAATGGTTTTCTAATAATGAATGACTGGATATTAATTAAGAGCATTTTAATATTCCATTAAGAATGACTAATAGAACTCCAAAATTACGGTGCCAACACAAGTTAGGCATCTGCAACTTGAAAAGATTGTTGTTGTGTGTTTTTGTGCTGGTTGATGACAATTAACACAAGGTCAAGAAGCTGGCCAGTTTTATTAGAGTATAAAAGTAACAATAATAGACAGCCTGGAACCCTACTGATAGTGTACAGCCTGATTTATACAGCTAGTATCTCAAACAGAGCTAATGTGCAAGACATCTTGTGGCAGCTCTGCCTGCTGCATTGCACAAGATTTACTGGTGTCACAGCCAGGAGTTAAATATAAAATAACAAGGCTTTTTACCTCCAGTCTTTTTAAAAATAGGAACATGTGGTGCTCTTCATAAACAGAGAAAGACAGTGTTACTCTCTTTGTACAGATGCATATCGCTAGAATTTTTTCTGACTGAAGGATAATAAAGACTGAAACCATTGACTCATATTTCAATGTTTCTACCATGAATCTATGTCCTGCTACACTTAATTGTATTGGTATAATACATATTATAAAAGATGTTAATCTAATGTGTGCCTTTTGGTAGATAAGTGTAAGGTATTGAGTAGAAAGCACATGTCCTTTGTCTGTTCTTAGTGCAGGTACAGCAAGAAAGAATCATCCATTATACTATTACAGCTCCACCAGCTTTTCAAGGTCTTCTCTTCTCTTCTGTGGTTGTGTACCATTGGATTAGAATGGCAGTTTCCACATCAGTGATTACTGTCATGTAATATGAGAAAAAAAATGGAGAGAATATATTGACTTACCAGTTTCATTTTGTTTTTTCATGATGATTTGTGTTCTTTCACGTTTTAAAGAGGAAACGTTCCTGTCATGTGGAACCATCAACTGCTGGACTTGATTCCTTGCCCAGTGTGTATTTATTTCTGTTTTCCTCCATCCCTTTTTTCTTTAACAAATATTGACATGTCAGTAAACCAAGGACCTGGAAATAAAATGCTTCAAAAGCTCCTGAGAGTTCAGAAGAGAAATCTATATGATGAAAGATCTATTCATTTCACCTCGAGAGACAACTAGTACTGTACTGTATAGACAATAATGGCAGAGAAAAGAATGCACACAATCTGTTTGTAGGCTAAACACTTTGGAAGTAACTGTAACAGACTCAATGCCTGTGTCACCATTACATCAATTTGGGTAGGGCAAATAATTTGTACTATTTTTCAAATAAGCTTACCTTTACCCACAAATGTTTACCCAGACTGAAATACTGCAATGAACCAAATTTCAACTACAGCTTTTTACCGGGTCTCCTATTACAGATCTGAGTGCATTACAGGGCTGTGAAAACAGCTTTTTCCCAGAAGGTAATACAAATTAACAGTACCATGCTGCCTGAACAGCACTGAGTTTGAAGGTCTTTTTTTGCAGTAGTCAGCAGCAGGGGTTCCCTTTAGAACTCTTCAGTTGTCACGAAAAAAAGCCAGGGCTTCATCTAGACCCCCTCCCAAAGTCCCTGTCACTACTGTCCTTTGCTATATTTCCTTTTGGATGTTACTATTCTTGCTTTGTTCCTACTTTGTTTTGAAGTGGATCAGGCCTCACGCTGATTGTATAATGTTGACGGACATTGTGTTTTTTTTTTCATCACCGCTGCTATCAGCAAAGATTATATCCAGAATCAGCAGTCAAGGTTACCCTTGCTTTTTATCTGAACTACAGTGGTTTCTCTCTCCCTTTAATGCCTTTCCTTAACCTGATCCCTGCTGAGAAACCCTGAACAAAGTTTTGGGCTGCAAGAAAAAATTCTGACGTGTAATATAGCAATGGTTTTAGCTTGGAAACGCTTGGCTTGATAAAAAAGAGAACTTTCATCAAAGTGACAAGGGTCATTAATGCCAGCTTTGTATCAAAGAGGGAGCTGGGATAGCCTTACTAAATGAGCCATGACAAGTGTTAATGTGCAAAGATAGCTCATCTTTTTTCCAACATGTTTTTCCATTTCACAGTCCCCCATGTTGCATCTCTTTGTGTTGCTGCTTCTCATTTGTTAATTTTTTAAATACAAAGGGATCCTGCCAGCTCAGAATGGCTGGGACACTCATCACTCTTCATAGATGGCAGTACTCCAGGGATCACTAAAGTGACTCTGCTGTGCAACATCTGCCAATTGAAATGTAGATGAAAAAAAGGCTTTTTGCCAATGCAAATGAAGTTGTCCTTATTTGAATGTTGTGTGGCTTCATGCAACAAACCATGTTTGAGCACCAGCCATTATTTAAGCTGTGGCATTGGTTGTTCTCTCCTGTCCTTTAAGTTCCTAGGCTGGTGATAAATGAAATCTTGAATCTTTTAAACCCTTCCCTCAAATTGCCACACTTTAAATGTTTTTTTTTTTACTTGTTGCTTTCCTTTCTTGATCGAGGAAAAAAAGCTCCAGACAGCATCAGTGCTAAATTTCCTCTCTCTTTGTGTCTATCATTACCAATGGGCATTCTCTCTGATTTTGGCTTGTATTTAGGAGGTAGCTGCTGCCGAAAAGAGTCGAGGCGGACAACTAGTGGAAGAGCCCAAGACACTGCTGTTCAAAGCTAACACCTTCAGCCTCCAGGTGTCTATCCAGGACGTCCCACAGTTTTTGTGGAACATCAAGCCCTTCACCACTTGTCAGGTATGGATAGGCAGCTCTTCTATAAAAAACACAGCGCCACGCTTTTAGAGCTCACATAGTAGGTAGTAAACTGCTCTTGTTCACAGGACAAGGGACCTTTTGAAGCTCTCCTGTGTTTCTACTCCATAAACCTTCAGCATGAGAAGGACCATCTGCAAATACTCTCATCCCTCGTTAAGGAAGCACATTACTCATGAGTGCCCACTAAAACAAGCAATACTAATACAGACCTATTTTTGCTAAACAAGTTAACTTCCAAAGCTAATACGAGCTCCAAGTGTGTAGCTCATTCTTCCATTATTATCTTTCTCTCCTCTCTGCTGATGATATAATCTTAACTATCTGAACAGAAACTGTATAGGCATTACACTTGTTATGGTGTAAAATAACATTTTGAAAGCATAGAGTGTAAAATAATTATATGTATTTATTAATTTGAACATTTGATGCAATGATTCAATCAGTATCACCAGGCAACTTGATGCTCTAGCTTATTTTTACAGCTATGTTTTGTTTTCTATCTTTGCCCAAGATTAATTAACTAACATAATAAACAATTTTGTTAAGTAAGAGATTTTGATTAGTTCATGTTATATTCATTGTTCATACACTAATTTTATTTTTCCTCATAACTGCTTCTTAATACATTGAGACATTTGAGTTTGCATAAAACAAGAAGTGTTTTTAAATTCTACTTATTGTAACTTATACTTAGCAATTTATGGTGCCAAACTATTCAAATATATCAGAAAAACACATAAACCCAGCTGGTTTATGTCTAGTTACAAGCACTTGGGGGGAAGAGACTTTTACGTGTATTTTAATGGGAATTTAGTATCCATTTTAAGAGTTTTTGCCTAAGAACAGAAATTTTAGAACCATTTGTGCTCATACTGTATATCTAAAGATGAGTGTATTCTTATCATTTTGAAGTCTTACATAAGTATGGTATACATTCCCCTTTCTTTTTGTTTTCATTTCCTATTGCTCAGTGTGGTGTCACTTAAGCTAAGTAATCTTTTACCACACTTGGAGACGTGCATGACCAGTGCCACATAATAAAATAAAATACCCCTGCCTCCTTTAAAATATATCCCAGATAGTGAAATTCTATGGATTCCCCACATTACTTCTGAATATACTTCAGAGTACTATATAGTTTGAATAGTAGCCCTTTGCCAAAGGTGATGCCCAAAGGCAGGCTGTAAGAACAGTTTGAGTCTGTTCTATTTTGCTCTTGGTGGTTTTGTCCTTGCTGTTAGATCAAGTCTATCTTAAGGCACTGCACTCTGATGCTATACCAGTTGGAAAAATGGCACATTAATTTCCTCCTCCTGGTAATTAGCAGTTCAGCAGGGAATGTGTAATTGCTATGGAAAACAATTTAAGCAGAAAGAAAAGCAGTCACATAATATATGGACCCAAATAAAAAAAAATGCAAATTGATGGCGACTGTTCTTTTATGTGTCTCTTTTATTTTCACCCATTTCACCCCCAGAAACCATTTCTATCTCCTAGGTTCCCATAAATTTCCTATTCCTATAAATAAATAATTTGTAAACTATTGACAGACAATTCCTGGTTGAAGTTCTTGTTCTGCCCCTGACTTATAATAGTGATATTCTGACATGTTTAAAAAAAACAGGTGCTATTGTAGCTGGCTCTTGCTATGGCAGGTGTTGATATATTCACTTCACAGTTGTTTTAGATAAAAGTATCTAGTATTTGATAAATGAGTTTAATTTCTATCCTTGTCATTTTATAGGAAAAGGAGCTTTGGGTAAAATCCCAAAGGCTAAGTAAGCCAGCAGGCTCAAAAAATCGTTAAACAACCTTAATGTTGCTGTTGTTCTCCCCAGGAGTTCCCTTTTTCTCAAGTGTGGTGCAGCAACCAGCAACCCCTGCACTGTGCCTTCTCTCTGGAGAGATATAGTCCAGCCACTACCCAGCTGTCCTGCAAGATTAGCGTGCGACAGGTCAAAGGTCATGAGCAGATCCTCCAGGTCTACACATCTGTCGTTGAGGTTAGTCGACTCCTGGGGACGGGGGAAAGCAGATCTAAATTCACACCCTTGGGCCTCGTGGAGTCCAGTTCTACACAAGTACCCATGCTCTCTGTCAATTCACAAAAAGGGATATGCTTATTTGCACATATTTGATGTTTTTAACATTTATTTTTAAATCATCAATACTTTCAATACAATGTGACCAAGAAATCGGATGCCTGTTTAGGTATTGTTGATGCAGCATAATGAAATCACAAGGAATTTGTGCGAAAAAGCATTTATGCTTAATAAGGAAAAACATTTACAGTACTAACATGTATAAATTGTGTGTGCTATTCTTTTGGAGAGTGAGAGAAAAGAGTAATTTTTGGTGGACTGTTGAGTAATTACCTGGTCTGGTTTTCTGTAGGTACAGGGAAAAGCCGAAAGAAGCGTTCAAGATAAAACATAATGCTGTCAATTCTGTAAAGGTTTAATAACAAGTGATTTAAGGCAAAAATCTCTCTGCTATCTTTTTTAATTGGAAGTCAGTCTTTTTTTCTAGGAAAGTATAGAACATTTGAAAGGCTACAAGCAAAAGAAGGTTACTTGGCCCATCTAGCCCATTTGGTAATTAGTAGTTAATTGATCTAAGGATCTCGTCCAGCTGTTTCGTGAAAGAAACAAGGGTATCTGCTTCAACAGCATGGCTGAGTGATATGTTCTGTACTCTCACCTATATTTTAACTATGATTGTAGATGTGCCTGAAGATAAAAAAAAGTGTGTGGATGATCTTTCAGGTCTTTCCCTCCTTGTGTAATTTTCCCTCGTGCCTGTTCTGTTTATTTGTACAGGTGTTTGTACACGTTGGTGAACATGTCAGTGCTATCTCAAGTTGCAGTCCCACCAGTATGTGATGAAGCCAGCAACAACCAGGGCATTACTGCCCTGCACACAGCTTAACCTGGGAATCCATTCACTCGCTATTAACCTCTATTCATCTTGTTTCATAGAGTGAAAAGGAAACCGTTCCATTCTTCACACAAGCGGACTGTACTGTGACCTCTCAGACTGGCCCAAAAGCCTTCAAAATCCCCTTCTCCATCCGGCAAAGGATCTGTGCCACTTTTGACACTACTAATGCAAAGGGCAAAGACTGGCAGCTTTTAGCACAGAAGCTTCACATTGAGAGGTAAGAGTGGAAAAACGTGTGAGATTCTCACAAGTACGGCTCCATAAACTCCGAGCCAGGGGTTCCACATATGTAACTAATTGCTAAATCAAGTCAACTTGCTTTATTCATTCTTTTTTTTTTGCCTCTTTGTTGTCAGGCAAGTTCTTTGTCAAGGGCCTCCTGCAATTTGCTTACTGTTTGTCAGATTCAGTAAAAAGATATTTGGTCAGCATTTAATTTAATGGCCTGGATGTATTTAGTAAAGAAGGTGCTTGGTTTTTGTTGGTTTTTTTTGCCTTGAAATCCTTGAGTTCGCATCCTCTCAACAAACAAATGTCTTTGTTCTGTTGATTTCATGTACCGTACCTCCAGTGCTCGCTATTTCACAACTGTAGGTGATCACCCCCCTTGAACTGTGATAAACTGAAAAAATGCACACGATCCGCTGTTTATCCATTGATGTTTCTGAACAGGGTTTCAATGTTAAAAAATGGTGGTGCAATACTGCCTCGCAGGACACTAATCCTGGATTCAGTTCCAGACCTGCGAATGTCTGCATGGAGTCTGTATGTTCTCCCTGTGCTTGCATAGGTTTTCTTTGGATGCTGCAGTTTCCGCCCACAGTCCAAAAACATGTTTGCACCTTACATGGCTTCTGGGAAAACTGGCCCTGGTCTGAGTGGGTGTGCCTTTGAATGTAATGTAATGTTTCTTTATTAGCCCCGTACAATTTCTTGCATTAGGAATTCGTCTTTTCGCATACCCCAGCTTTTCTCCATGAGACACAGACACACAGACAGGGAGAGAAGCTTGGGGTCAGAGTGCAGGGTCAGCCATTGTACAGCGCCCCTGGAGCAGTTGGGGTTAAGGGCCTTGCTCAGGGGCCCAACGGAGTAGGATTCCTCTGCCGGCCGCGGGATTTGAACCGGCAACCTTCCAGTCACAGGCGCAGATCCTTAGCCACAGAGCCACCGCTCCGCCCCATATGGACTGGGGTCCCAACCAGGGCGTACTCTGCCTTGCGCCCATTGCTTGCAGGCATAGGCTCTGAATTGGAAGGAGCGTTTCGAAAATGGATGGACAGATATAGTAGACCGGCCGTTCTTATTGTTCAGTTTCAAAGTACTTGCAAGATAGAGGGTTTTTAAAGGGGAATACCATTGAGAAGGGAACTGAACAAAGAGCTACGCACTCGTTAACAAGCTCAGAGGAGAGAGAGAATGTCTGCAGTCCTTCAGGGCTACATTGATAATATGTTCTTGATGGTTTCCAATAACTTGATAGCTTTAATGTGGAACTGAGAGGAGAGGTGAAATGCAAGCCGTAATACCTCGTGGACCTGAATGAGTGGATTTGAGCCGGGCTGTAAAACAACAGAAGCGTGTGATAACAGAAGCAGGGAGAGAGAAGAAAGGGTCATCATAAAATATGAGTCAGTGCCACAGCTGTGAAAGTTGTACCCCCTGGGAGTCCCAGCTCGCCGCCACTGGGCTGTGTTCCCAGAGAAGGCAGAAGGAGGTGATTATGTCTCTGGGAGCCTTGGCTCATTGTGCCACATGTCCTCTGGAGGCTTTGCCACTGCCAGAAGTGTGGAGCAAGGGAGAGCTGTGGTAGTCTGGTGCACGTGGAATCCATTTCAGACTGCCAGCGGTAATTTACTCCTGCGTCCGTCTTCGCTCGGTTATCTTGCATCATATTGTACTTGCGGTATTGCTGATGGTCGCTCTCCATCACAGGTTTATCTCGGGTATCATTTTCAGATACTGTCAGATACGATGTAGATTTAATTATAGATCGAGGGTGGGGGGGTTGCGTTGCGGAAACCAGAAGCGATTTATCTCTCAGCTTCCCAGTGCTGACAAGTGACCAAATACTTTTTTTTTCTTGCTTTGGGTTGTTGGGTTTAAGGGGGATTAAAAATCAGAGGAAAAGCCAGCGGGACGGAAACAGTGCCGCTTGTAGTACAACTATAATCCCTCCTGTTTTTGTAAAACACCTGCAAAACTGTAGATGGGCTGTAAGATGCACAATACATCTCAGAGGATTAATTGCTGTTAGAGACACTCATGAGGGTGTAGGTACAAATGAGCACCCAAGGGAAAAACATATTCCTTTTAAAATGAGCAGGAACAAACCACACCTTTTCAAGTATGAAAAAAAATCATGTGTTAATGTTTTGGATATCTGATCTTTCAATGTGTCATGTATATTAAAAGGAAAAATTCATTTTTTAGCGATGAAAAAACTCCACAATTAATATTTGCTTAATGCGGTAAGAAATTCTATTCTTTACACATTTAGGGAGGGAAAGACCATAATTTTTAACGTTTTGAATGCAATTCTGGTTGCACTCCAGCAGCAAAATCTGCAGGGAAATATACGTTTTTTATGTAACCAAATGTAAAAAATTTGAGTGTCTACGGTTTTTATTTCGCCAAATTCAGTTGCAAGGAGGATCAAGAGGAAGCACTCCTGCGGTTGAATAATAAAACTTGTTTTAATGCAAGGTTACATTGCCCTCTGCTGGACACTTACGTGAACTACAACACTTGATTAAATTAGTCAAAGAACTTCACAGAAAATATATTTCTTTTCTACACTGGGAAATCTTTTTAGGAAAATAAACTGAACAATAAAATAAACAGGGTCTCTTTTTTTTGCAAACATACAGTTACTCAGAAACAGAGCTTGTGAAGGGGGCTATATTAATGCGAGACAGGTCTAGGTAAGTCTATTCTTAATGCCGAGCATAAAAGCAATAGATCACTAGAATGGGCAGGCAGCTTGGTGATCAGTTTCAACAGCACAGAACAAGGCCTGTTAGGAATTAAAACAGAGTTAGTTTTTAGTTCCTTACAGTTCTCTGTACACCGACAATCATGTTACATTTTGCTGTCACCAACAGGTTAACAATATATCACTTTCATTTTGTAGGACTCTTACCTAGCAGCGAGTTATAGGGATTTTTCTGTTCACAATGCCTGACTGATAAAAGGTTGAGTCGACTGCTAGTAAACAAAAACTGTTGAAGAACACCCAGTCTAAATGTTATACCTTGACTTACAGTACTGTACCATGTTTCAAAACACTCTAAACGCTCAGTTAGCCTTTTTCTGAGCTGCCCTCTTAAATATACTGCATAGATATGAAGAAATATTGAGGACATTCCAGTTCCTACTGCTGTATCTGCAATAGTTTCTATGAGATGTAAAAATCCATCTGTTTTCTAATCTTCTTGTAATTCAGGGTCGTGGGGGAGCTGGGGTCAATCCAAGCAAGCAGTGGACACAAAGCAGGGTACAGCCTTGACAGGACACCAGTCCATTGCAGGGCAAACAGACATGCACAGACACATACCAGGGCCACTTTTCCCACAAGCCTAACCTAAAAGTATGTCTTTGGACTGTGGGAGGAACCTGGAGCACCCGGATGAAGCTCAGGAGATGACAGTCAGCACATACTGTGCAAAGTCCACACAGATAGCACCCCAGACTCAGAATTGAACCTAGGGCATGAGTGCTGTGAGGCAGCAGTGCTAATCACTGCACCACCATGCTGCCCAGATATAAGAATATGCATGGTTTTTGTCACTATCTGAATTCTGTTCCTTTTTTCCCCCATCCTGTTAGGAACCTGTCCTACTTTGCCAAGCAGAAGAGTCCATCGGCAGTAATCCTAAACTTGTGGGAAGCCCGGCACCAGGATAATGGAGACCTGGACTCACTGGCAAGTGCCCTGGAAGAAATCAGCAAAATCCACTCGAAAAGCCCTGTGAACACTGAGGGCCAAGTGGAAAACACAGAGTTCAGCTACGCGGGCTAGAGCTCGGGGGAGTGGTGGGTGTGAGCCGGGGAAGGTTGAAGTAGAGTGAAATCCACTAACTCTGGCAGCTGTCCCTATCGCCTGAGACGGCTTGGACTACTGAATATAGCGCTGAGAAGAGCAGAAGAAAATTCTGTGATTTAAAAGATTGAAAGTAGGGCATGCTGAAGAGCCAGGTTTGGTGACTGTCCTGCAGGGGGAGTGAGAGGTGCATCTTGGGAGTGGTTTCTACTGTCCCTTGGAAGTGCGCGAGGAGCTAGGGTCATCTACCATGGAAGTAAAAGTCAGGCCCGTCTCCCCTGGTCATCTCATTTCTCCTCACTTATAGTACAGTATTTGCCAGGGAGCATCCCTTGATATTGTGTTGTTTCTTGTCTGTTTTTTTTTAACTGCTCTTCAGCTTTCAACTTACCAAACAAAATCCATCTGGGGTGTTTCTGCAAAAACCCCTCAGGTCACCGTTAATTCTGTTGACTGTCAATTCCTAAAAAGAGTTGTCTGTATGGGTAAAGGCAACATGAGAACATCACATGGAAAATATTCACACTGTTGGTACTGACCAGACCTGTTGACCTTGGAAACAAGTTGTTGGCTTTCTGAATGATTTCTGTAGCTGTAGTGAATAGCTTTTGTCGTAAATTGCCATCATTTTACAAATTGCGGGGTCTTGCTTTTATTAATAGAGCTATGATTTTATAATCTTCCCAATTTATTACAGAAAAGATCTTCAGGATTGGCATAGAAGGAACTGTATTACCAGAAATGTTTGAAAAAGCTTTTCTTTTTATGAGCATCAATGCCAGTGAGATGAATGGCTTGTCAATAATATGTTTTTAAAACTGGAAGAAAAAAAACACAGATTTTGGGAGAAGGTGCATATTGTCATTGTGTTTCAAACTATTGTATTTCACAACAGGGTTCTTTTGCCTACAGCTGTAAAAGTGTAAAAGTGTAAAAGTGACTGTTTAACAATCAATGGAAAACAGGTTGGATTTATGTGACACTTTTGCCTATGCCTGAAAGTCAGAGATTGTATTTCTTTTGAGTTTCACATCCCCGTTTTTTTAAATCAGCTTTGTTTAAAAAACAAACTCACTCCTTGTTACCCAAAGCTTTTTAACACAATTGAGTGATCAAATAAGTTCTTTTCAATTGATCTAGAAAGGGATTGTTGGTCATGTAGTGTGTTAAAAAGCCATGAAACTCTTCAAAGCTGCCACTTATCGGTGTGGAAGGTGTTATTCATTTGGCAGCACAGTTTGTCACAGCACACAAGAACCTGATATTTTAAAAAACAAGCAGTACAGCCTTTGTGAATGATGTGTGGCCTGTTGAAAGATAAAGCAGTCTGTGGGTAGCTTATACTTCTGCAACCAAATTTTCGAAACTTCACATTTAGAACTTAGGTGGGGTGCAAAGAAAAGAGGTGTGTCGACTATTGATCAGATCGCATGGGAGTGCTGTCCATCAAACCAGCAGTTTTGTTGATTTAACAGACGGATGTAATAGACTACACCAGTATTTTCTGCAGTATCTGCTTAGTTTACCACGAGACAAGCAAAGTCATGGGGAGATGCAAGGTGCCCTATTGATTGACACTGAAATGATTAGTAGTTTGTCCATGGATTGAATTTCACAAACATCTTGATAGAACATCTAACAACATGTATCGTTTATCTTAATGCATGCTTTTTTATTGTATTCATTTCCTTCTAGGGTTCAAATGCAGATTTCTGGTAAATGTTATATAGGGAACATGAGGGTCTGCAGACCAGACAATGACCACATGCTCACTTTGTGACACCCTGACAGTGCCTGACAAGAGAATGAGCACCAATGGGTGCTGACACCCATCAAGTGTCAATGTTTTTTTTTGCCTGAAACTAAGAGGAAGGGGGCCCCTGCTTTGAGTAACACTCATTCTACCCTGGCAATGTTTTGCCAACAGTTGGCTGCCAGTTGGCTACAGTTACTTAATAACATCGCCCAAAACAGCTTCATCTGACCTTTAGTGTTTGACTTCATTGGCAGTTCATTGGTAGTGTCACTCACACACCCAGCTTTTTTATTTTGTTCCATTTTGCGACAGTTTTATAATCCTTTGATTTTTTTTCCATTGAGTTTATTTACATAGGATAAGCCTGTTGAGATCAAGAATTGTGTTGTCCAGATCGTTTTGCAAACTTGCCTTACCTTATTAAACTTCCTGAGTTCTACTTGTTTCCTTTCTCTTTTCATCTCTTTATCCTTCTGTAATCCTCTCAATAATTGTTTTGCTTGCTCTATACATATAAATTTGTCTAAGCCGAGCTGTGTGCTACCTGGAGTGTTATATTCCTAGTTTACAGATAAGATTAAAGCAAATTTCTAAATGTCTCATGTTAGGTTCTGTTAAACTGAGACAACGAGCAAAGTACAGAAAGACTTACAGGTATGCAGCCCCGTGTTCCAAAAGACTGCATTTAAATAAACAAACTAGATGTTCTTCAGAGATGAAATTCAAAGAACAGCACAAAAGAATAAGATGTGTTCTATAATCTCTCTAAAATGTTCAAACACCATTACATTTTAGAATATGTGTTTTGTACTTAAATGATTTTCTGAAACATTTCAGAATGTATTCAATAATGTTTTTTTTCCTTTTATACTCTTAAAGTGAAGACCAACTTGATTAGACTTAGTTTTCATGATATTTACCTAAACCCAACTGTAACAGTTCATATTACCTGTTGCAATACAGCTCTAAGTGCAGGAGGGGCTTTGCTGGGCAGTCTGTAGCTTTTGTAAAGGAGATACAGACGATTTACCTGGGATGAGGAAAAATAGAACATTTCATGAAGGTGATCCTTTTGTTTCAGTGGTAAGAGAAACACACGCAGCTACAAAGAAATTCTGACAGCATCTTAACCTGATTCTCAAGAACCCTATGTCTTTCCCCAGACACGTGAATACAGGAAAGCCTTCTCTTATCTAGTTAAACAACATTTGCCGGGTTGATTTATGTGTAATGACAGAACATAAACCAGGGAGCGGTTGCAATTATAGTAAGACAAAAGAAAAAGTGCAGTTTAGAGTAATCACAGAAGTCCACTGGGATACAGTAGACAATTACGCTTATTCTGCATTCCATGTTAACGATATTGTTCGCTTAATTAATTTTTGTGCTCAATGGTCTGTATATTGGCGAAGCCCATTAAGGGCATTTAAAGTTATTTGGGGAAACTCTCAAAAGGCAAGACAGGGATTCTGTGTATTGAGCTGGAAAGACAACAGCTGTTGTCGTGCTCTTTACCGAGTTTGTAGTCTGAGCACAGGGAAGTATCTTTTGATCCTTCTGATCCAACTGGTTAGAAAGGAATGTGTGCCGTATAACTCTTCTGCTACTAGTGTAAATTGGCCTCCCTAGAGACAACAGGGTAAGGGACTTGAAAATTTGTTGTGATATGTTGTGGTTTCTGGTGCTTGTTGTTTACTACATGTAAACTTTTTTATTGCCTCTCCTAACAATAATTGTTCCATCCCACACATAGTACAATTACAGACTCTCACGAATTTCAACATGACAGAATGTTGCACCATTAAGCTGTCCTATTTCTCTCTTCCATTTTCTGTAATGAGCTTTCCCCTCATGTTAGGCACCATGCCCAAGACACCTTTGGTAGCATATGTTCTCATTTTAAGGGGATGAACCATTTCCAGAAACTTGTGCTTCAGATCCCAGAAATGGCTTGTTTTAATTGATGGGGTAAGGCTTTTTTTAAAGGACCAAAGGGGTAGAAGAACTGTGTTTCATCATGTACCGAAGGTGAGTATTTCCACCTCTATTTGGTGGATAGAATACTATTCAGCAGCAATCACAGAGATATATTATAGAGTCTTAACATACCTCTACTCTGTCTCAAGATGTCCTGGGCAGTGTGGATGTTTCCTATGTATATCTTACCTTGATTACAGTAAGAAAAAAAATATTTTTGGTTGGGATCATTTCACCTCAATGAATGAAAAATATTTAGAAAGAAAATTCCCCAATTTCATGCAGTTGTTGCTACAGGGTTATTGAACACAATATCTGTTTATTTTTATGAACACTTAAACCTCAGTTTCTTACATATATGTACAGTAGTACTGTTGGACCTACACTTGTCTATCATTGCTATTTCAAAACTGTATGTTATTTTTAAGATCTGGACAAGTCTTAACCATCTGCAAAAACCTGCACAATGAATTTGTCAAAAGGAACACACCGCAAAAGCAAGACTTTACTACTCTTCTGTAGATGTTCTCACTGAGATTTCTGAAGTGGGATTTCTTTACAATGTCTCATTATACAGTCTTTAGTGTGGCTCTGAAAACCTTGCAAAGCTACAGACAAAAGTGTTTGACTAAACTTATGCTGGAGCCTTGCAATGTTTGCTTTGTTTGTTAGGAAATTCAGAACACGTTCTGATGACATCTGGACATGCAATGGTCCCCTTCGTTTTTTTTTTGTTTGTTAGTTTCAAAAGGCTAACAAATCAGATCGTGAGCATTTGCTGTTTGCAGCGGATAGGAAAAAGACAGCTGTGATAACGTCAATTGAGGTAAACATACAGTACATACAGCATGCGCACTTGTTGTAATCTTTTGTAGAGGAGAGCTGACTGTGAAAAACAGGTATTAAATGTGGTCTTATCTCATTATCTTGGAAGTGGAAAATACAAGTTTTCTCTAATTGTGCAGGCTTGTCCGAAGCAAAACTGAAAAGGATGAGCAGCAGTGCTTTGGGCAAATGTTTATCTATAGAGTGACTTAGGTGATTGTGTTTACTGCAATGTTTTGAAGTGAAAGGCTAATGTTTTTCTACATATGTGTAAGGTTTCTGTTTCTGTTTAAAATTTACTTCATGATAAGGGTTGAGGTTCACCTGCATTTTTTTGTTACCACAGCTTTTCATAGGGGTGTTGCAAGCAATTTCCACTGGCAGCATTCGTACCAGCAATGGTGTATTTAGTTGAGAGAAGGTGGCATGGCGCTCTGGGATTTTTAATGGGCTGTGCTTGTGTGTGAGTAAGTGCTTTCAGTGGGAGCTACATTGATTCACACCTAACCACTGAATTTCCACTGTGGTGAAAACAAAATGATGAGCAGACCAGGGAAATAAAAAAAAGAAAAAGACATGCTGCTTTTCAAACTAAAAAACAGCTGTGAAACAGTGTGGAGTGTCCAACTTTACATTGTATCTCTTTCAACATTAAATATTAAAAGGTATTTTCAAACAGTACTGTAAATCCACTCTTATGTTCACCTCAATCAGATTCACCCACATATTCTACTGTTTCCATTTATTTATTGTGTGTGGTTTGTTTGATTAAAAAGTCTGAACTGTAGTATATATATATATCACTTACAAAGATTTTAAAATAGAGCTGTTTCCCTACCGGCATTTTATCTAAAATGTTATCTGCAAACGATTTTCGAAATGAGTGTGATGAAACAATACTATCCATTTGTGTGAAACAATGTGCCATTGCTTTTTCTCAAGTAGGTAAAAACCTAGACCACAAAATCACAAGCTCACAAACCCATTTTTGATTCAATAATAGAAAATGACACATTTATGACAGATGGAAATGTTCAAGATAGAAGTAAAGATCATATGAGCATAAGCATAAAGATCAGCATAAAAACTTCTTTCTGACATCTAGCAAATATTGCAGAAAACATACATCAATATTGTGTAAAGGGTACAACACCCTTTATTGACTTTTTAAAGACAGACACCAACCCCCCCCGGTCCCCAAGTTCTTCAAAAATTCAATGCCTGATTTTGAAAGAAAATTAAAACCAATCTTTTTTTTTAAAAAAGCCAAAATCTAGTAGTGTGCTTTAGTGCATGCTCAACTTGTGTCAGATTGGTCTAGTCTAGTTTCTGTCTCTAATAAATTTGTTCAAACAAGTTCAAGAAAACTATCTGAAAAAGGATCTGACTCAACTGCATTTCATCCATGTAAATGTGAAAGACATATTCATAGCTTCCTAACATAATTCTATTACACTTTTGTTCATCTTTGTACACTGTGTTCATCTTTTATATAATAAACACTTTTAACAGTGTCTTAATTATGGTTTGATACCTGAGTTCTTCACGTTTTGCTGCCAGTGCAGTTTCTTAAAAATGCCATTGTTTTTGGATTGGTTTGACTTTATTCCCCAACAACTTTAAAGAAAGACATTTTCCATAAAGCATGGCCTTGGCTTCATGTCACAATTCTCGTGCCTTGTATAACTACTGTAAATGCTGAATGTTGTACAATAAAGATGGGGTTGATTTAAAAAAATGAATTACTAGGCTGCAACAGCTTTTTAGTGCTGAACAGATGTACATGTTTGGTAATGCCAGGGCAGCTGTGTGTTATATTGTATTTAAAATTATGGACATTTTGGATGTTTTCTGTACAGTAGAATTTGCAAATGTATATGCAGCCTTTTGAAAATAAATGTACAGTTGGAAAAACCTTTACATTTAGTTGAATAAAAAGTTTTTTTTCCCCCTTGAGGAACTTGTTGTTCTTGTAATTACTGTATTATTCAGTAGTCGGGTAAAAGTCTAAATGAGTTGCCAGATATAGAGGGATAGCATTCTTAAAACTGGCATTAACTGGCTGAGAAAATGACAGTGCTGGCCGAAGATAAGGAATGAGCCAGGGAGGCAGCTGCAACAATGGAGATTGTGTAGGGAAGAGAGCTAGAAAATGCACACGCAGTTGTGAGCAGCCAGGGAGTATTTAAACATAGGAGACTGGAAGTATGACATTAAAATATGACCTCCTCTAGAACATTTGCTAAATAGCACAATTTTTGAGAATTCCAGATACATTCGGGTGAGCAGTTGCTCAGGAGGAAAGTTAATTATACACATCAGAAGAAGGCTGCACAACTGAAATGTTGTGAGTTTTTTCTTTATTCTTACTTGTCTGGAATTAACCTCTACTTGTTTGTTTCTTTAGAAATATTTTGATCCTTGCATAATTTTATTGTTGTTTGTTGTTACTAAGGGATAATGTTTTCATTAGATATTTGTGTGCATTTCACCTGTCTAGGATATAGTTGTTAAAAAATAGATATTTTTTATTTATACTTTATTTTACTATATATATATATATGTTGCCTTAACACAACAATACTATGGGTGAACAACCAGCAATAATGATTATTAATCCCAGTTTTGGAATCAGAATTACAGATTTTGAAAAAAAATCTGCAGGTTTATGTCAACTGTCCACAAGGTGTCACTGCCGCAGAGACTGCGTGCCATCTA
Source organism: Lepisosteus platostomus (assembly GCF_059453375.1). Taxonomy (NCBI): domain Eukaryota; kingdom Metazoa; phylum Chordata; class Actinopteri; order Semionotiformes; family Lepisosteidae; genus Lepisosteus; species Lepisosteus platostomus. The sequence goes on from NC_142613.1 coordinate 8,085,624, forward strand.
AAAATTAAGTGTTGTCCTAATAAAGTAAAACAACACAATAAATCAGGGATATCATGGTGGGTTTAATCAATCTGTTACCATTCCTTTCTAAATTAATATGTTTTTCTCTACCTACTTTAGACCACAATCAGAAAATTGCACCAATATTTATCAGTATTATTTTTAAATGTATATGTATAGTACAGGTTAAAGTGTGTACATTATGCACAAACACTGTGGAAATACAAGAAATTTTAAGGAAATACTGCTCAATGCAGTCGTGACTATCTGTTGAGGCTGTTTTGCTTAGTCTTGAGCTCAATATGATTCCTGGAATGTCCTTCTTCAGCACCATCTTGAACAAAATGACAATTTCATACAGCTAGCAGAATTCCATACTATCAAGCAAACAAGCTTTCAAAAATCATCCATGAGGTGACAAGAAACCCTTTGTGCTGCTGACAAGGACATTCAGGATTTTGTATATGACAAGAGGACCAGAGCACACAACAGACAGAAGGCAGAGTGGCCAGCAAGTGCTGTAAAGATGGTGCCCAAGCTCATCTAATCATCTAATCCAGTCTGACAATATATTTCTCAAAGCAAACTGGCAGTGCTGTGGATTATAACACCTCTTGTGCTAATGTAAGCCCTGAGTTGTTCTGCATTAATCACAGCATCAAAAATACCACATCACTTTTGTCTACAGTAGATGTCTCTGTCAGAGCCTTGTAATTAGTCTAACCCAGGCAGGACCAATTTCATTAAGCTGTTAATTAATTGCCCAGGCAGTGTGTGTAAATCCGCAAAAATTTTCTGCCAGTTTTTAATCCCTCCACCATTATCCCCCCACCCACCAGCACACACACAAAGTATCATTTCCTTTTCAAATATCTTTTGCAATTATGTCAACCAGCCTTCTTCCAGACTCTGTGTGCTTTTGCTTTTATTACATTTAATCTCTTGCCGGCCAGTTTGGAAGAGTAAACAGCTCCTTATTACAGAAAGTCCCCTTATCTTGTTGGCTGTGTGATGAGGTAAACATGCAGCCAGCACTGCTGTTTCCTGGCTTTGTAAGAGCAAGTGGGGAAAACAGGCTTGAGTCACAGTCCTGCAGGGAGAGAGAGATGGTTTGTAAGTGTCTTTATTTATAAACATAACAGGACATGGGCTGAGAAGTCCTCTTCACACCTGTTTCAGCTTCAGTCAGTTCCCAACCTTTAAGTAATAAGCACAGCACGATGTATGCAGTTTCTGTATTTGATTTAGTTATGATTGAGTAAAATATTCGATTTAGTCTGTTTCGGCATTATAGTTAAGTTACAGAATTAACTGTGACAGTGCTTTATAAAGACTAAATGGATAAATAGCTGAATAGTTACTACCATTTCACTGAACCTTGGAAAATGCTGAATGACACATGTAATATCTGGGTTCACTGGGTTCTCCTCCAAACCTCCAATTTGCAGTCAGTGGTAGAAACCAGAGCCCTGGTCAGCAGTCACTGAGTCATTGAGAAACAAAGATCAACAGGTGTACACATTTATCAGGCAAAACGTGTTGGTGCTATAGGACACCAGAAAAAGTAAGAGGATGCATCTTTTTGCACAAAGGTACATCAACCATAGAGCTCAAGGAAAATGATGTTAAAATGGAGTTCTAAATGCATTTCTTCAAGGTGTTTTAGGAGTGGGGCCAGCTATTTTTCTACTACTGATACCCTGCTGTAACAAATGGCAAAACAAGCTTTTTATTTTAATTAGGATGTTATCACAGCTAGGGCAATGAATGCAGCCAAAAGGAGGTTGTGGTTTATTTATTCTTTTAACAATGAACTCGGGTTCCCTGAGATAAGTTAATTCTTAAACCTTTCTTACTCTGCTAGCCCCTCGGCTCTCAGGTTCACTGTCTTGTTCTTGATTTCTCCAAAGCTCTCCCACAGCAGTTCCTGATACAGCCTCTCCCTCTCGCAAATGCAACGACGTAGCAAACACCTGCTATGAGGGATGAGGGAACACCAGTTTAAATAGGGCGGAGCCTAGCTGTCAGGTACGAGGATTGTAAGGGACGACAGCTGGCTCCTCTTAGGCAGTCATTTGAGCTGACTGTCACAGATGTCTTTTCTAAATGATCTCTTTTAAGTTGCTTGGAAATTATGCCAGTCTGATTTTTTAATCTAGAAATATATGTCAATAATTACGTCATAATTAGGCAAAGCGTAACTACAGTACCTTTCTTTTAGAAAAAGCAAACTCTTAGTAAAAGTCAAGTATAAGTTCCTTTCTGTTTTGGGATGGCTTACACACATTTACTTACACTTGAACAGACAGTTTATCAAAATGGCCAAATACACATTTCTGATACTGAAGCATTTTTCTTCAAATGAAACAGGTTTATGTTTTTTGGCTTCCCCCCACCTTCCAAACATGAAAAAAGATTGGTGTCTGTAGGATTGTTCCTATCAGCTTGTGCATGTTTGCCCTGCTATGGGGTGGTGTGACAGTTTGATTATTGACAGATAAAAGTTTGCCATTTAAAAAAATTAACAATATAAAAGTTGTATTTTTTTTAGGTAAAACCACCTAAAGCTAACAAAATTTAAAAGTACAACTAAAACTGTCCCTCTCCTTACCTATGGTCACGAGCTTTGCGTAGTGCCCAAACAAATGACATTAAGAGTACGAGCAGAAATTAGTTTTTTCTTTGTAGGTCTGCTGGGCTTACTCTCTGTAACAGGGTAAAGAGCTCAGCACTCTGGGAGGACCTTGGAGTCGTGTATACCCTCTAGGTCGAGAGGAGCTAATGGAGGTAGTTTGTATTTGGAGAGGATGGCCCCAGTCCGATAAGCCAGCAACCATGTCGCCCTGTAGCTCTCAACTGGTTCCTGGGAAGCTACAGTTGCTGCTGGAAGTCATGTTAGTGGGGCCAGTGGGGGGCACCCACCCTGCAGTCTGTATGGGTCATAATGCCACAGTATAGTATATACTGTAGTGGGCGCCATCTTTTGGATGAGACGTTAAACCGAGGTCATGACTCTCAGTGGGAATTTCTCGATAAGAGTAGGGAGTTACCCCGGTGTCCAGGCCAAATTTCCCCCCTTGGCCTTTACTGTGGCCTCCAAATTGTCCCAATTTATGATTGGCTTGCACTTGCCCAGCGATGGACTGGCACCCTGTGTCATGACATGACCCCTGGGCACCTCCTGCTGGAGGAGTACCAAGCACAGCCCAATGGGAAGAGCCCCTGGGGCAGGCTCAGGACACACCGGAAGGATTTTTTCTCTCAGTTGGTCTGGGAACACCTGGAAATCCCCCAGGAGGAGCTGGAGACTGTTACTGGGAATAGGAATCTCTGGTCTTCCCTGCTCAGGCTTTGACCACCACTACCCTCTCCAGGAGTATGTGGTTACAATATGGATGGAAAAAAAACTGTTACAATAAAATGAAACTGAGTAATAATGAAAAAATGACCGATAATATGGAAGAAGCTGAAAAAAACAATAACCTTTAAATATATACAGTATATTAGATGTATTATTCCAACATGGAAATTCCATGATATACATTGATCAAATAATCCAGGAAAAGTATTTTAAAGGTCTGCTCCTGGCAGTGAGAAAGATGCACTGTACATTGCAAAGGCAAAGCAATATTCTCTCACATGTGGAGAAGCACTGTTTCGTAGGCAGAACCCAGACACACTGGGCAAAGATCCTAATAGCATTTACCATTTAGATTATAGGAATACCAGCTCCAGCAGTTCTGCAGCATGGATGTGAATACAGGGCAAATGTGTTGTAAGCTAAAATTAGTACAGGCTTTATTTCACCAGCAAGGAGTAGAGCCCTATTAACAGACACATCAGGAAGAGGGACATAGTGCAAACACACACGTCCCGATGACACTGATGGATATGGCTTGTGAAAAGGGCAGACGTTTCCATGAGTTGTCCTCCCCGCCCCCCGCTTGAAAAGGGTTAACATCTCCAGATCAAAGATAAGCCCTTATTGCAAACAGCAAAAGCCTGCTTTCCTCCTGCCTCTCCAATAAAGAGCCTGTGGTCCAAACAATTACTTCTCTCTGTGACGTACAAGAAGCTGCGGAGCTCGGTGTGTTTTATTAAAGGCTTGCCTCTTAAATTATTTCTTGCAAAAAGGCCAGGCACATCCTGCAGGCATTGGAGCTAATAAATAGAGGAGGTGGAAGAGGGAACATCGTGGTGACTTGCACCTGGTGTATCTCAACAGAATGCATTACAAGGTAAGGTAGCTCTTCCCTCTTTCGAATAGCTCATGGCTGTAATAACAGTCAAAGGCTTGGGCTTTAGGGGCACTTGCTAATGCTAATTTATTTTTCATTTTAAGGGAGTAGTGAGGCTTAAAGTTGTGTAAGTTTGAAAAAGTTACTTTTACAAACGTTTTTTGGGCATTTAAAAATCGAAAAGAAGAATCAAGGCAAGTTCATTGTTCTGGTATTATGGACACTTGGACAGTCAAACCGATTTATTCTGGGCTTTGGACCATTTCAGCAAATGTTAGCTGTTGCAGCTGCTGGGAACTTTGTAGGAGATATTCTACATTCTGTTAGTAATCATTATGTCAATGGAACGTACCAGTTAATTCTAATCAGAAGCTATTTTCCCACTTAGCTTCGCATGCAAACCTTAATAAGAAGCTTTACTATGATTTATACACATTTAAACATGTCTGTTTCCTACTAACATTGTACTTACAGTATTTAAATGTCATAAAATAAACTTTTAGGATTTATAACTATATATTGGAAAGCGGAACAGAAATCTGTTTGCATGAATTTGGGAGTTGTACAGTTTAATGTTGTAGTTGTATGGACATATCTTCCCAATTTGTGGATTTCATGTGTTTCAGATCTGTTCTATAAGCCCCAAAATGAGTACTTAAAATGACTTTTATTATTTAAATAAATGTATGTAAATGTTAAATAATGTAGAATTAACTGAGACAGACCTTGCTGTCTTCCTGGTGAGAATGAAGTTTGAATTAATTTCTATAGGTTGCTTTGAAAAACAGTAATTATGAAACCTTTTACTATATCAGCCTGATGGACAACAAGGCTCTCTCCCAACACATTACCTAAAATGCTTTATGTGTTTTTGCTGCTAATAAAAATAATATGTATGCTCAATTTTTACTTAGACTACTCTTGAATACTGTATCTACCTGTATAAAGCTCTGTGCTCATCCTATCAACAAACAGCTGCTGACAGTTCTGTAAGCAAATTTAGACATAAAGGATTCTAATCTAATTGTTGAATATACAGTATGTGTATATACTGTATATTCCAGAAGCAAAATGTATTTCTGGCATTAATGTCTGGTTTTACAACAGTAATGAGTTCCTGTTAGACATTATTATGTATCAGATTCACTTCAATTCTCAACTACTACATGACATTTGTATGTTCATTAGCGCTAAAAGGAGGGAACTGCTCATTCAAGTAAAGCTTAGCAAGGGTGCCTTTAGAGAGAAAAGGAAAAAAACATCCCACACACCCCAGGCAAGAATACTGTATTTTCTGCAGTTCAGAGCCTCAAGGTTTGATCTCATGACAGAGAGGTCTTATTGTGCCTAAACATCAGGCTTATTGTGATACATTCTGTTTCACCCAGGTTTTATAGTTCATCCAACCAGTTTACTCTGAACGATGCCCAGTTTCAACCCTCTACGATGGTTGAAGGATGGCAGGGAGTCCAGGAAGCTCGTGTTAGTGGTGGTCTTTGTCGCCTTGCTGGTAGATAACATGCTGCTTACTGTCGTGGGTAAGTCAATCCTCTGTCTTCTGAGCAAGCTGTTTGTTTTGTTTTTGAATCAGAATGCAAATCTGAATGAAAGCTAACAATGCACCTAATGAAAAAAAATGTGCATGAATATTTAAAACAACTGGTCAGGGAAGTTGTTAAAAATAAGGGAACCTCCCAACAAATATGTGAGATGTGGCCAGTGTAGAACAAAACCAAACACGTGAATTAATTTAAATCGTAGACAAACTGTAAATGGTACTAGTTTGACCCATACATATCAAGGCTTTCGTAACCCTTAACATATACGTTAATGAAGGAAAAATAGATTGATAGGGAAAGCATACACATTGCATGTGTACCTTTGTTTTCCCTCTAACTAAATCCAAAATTCACTCTGTTCAAATTCAAATAAGATTCAAATCGGAAGCTAACCTTTAGGATAAACTGATTAAAATGTTGACATGGTCTGTGGCACACTCTGATTTCAGTGGAGCAAACCTGACAGAGCAAACAACTACCTTTCTGTCATTTGTTTTGGTCACTTTACGTCTTTGCTCTAATTACACAAACTTTTGGAGTGCATTTGTATGTGACAAAACGTCTATGAACACTGAGGTCAATTGGTTCGTTTCTTGTTTTACTGGTGTCTGCTTCTAAAGTGCATCTCTTTCCCCAAACTAAACAACTGTCATCTCTGATTTTGTAGTGCCCATCATCCCCAGCTTCCTATATGCCACCGAGTACCAGACGTCAGAACATTCTGTAACCCTGAACGACAGCTCACTTCCAGCACAGAAGGCCTATGAAGCCACCACATTCTCCTCTGTCTTTTCCTTTTATGACAACGCAACCTACGTCGTTAGTGACTCTGCTGTCAACGTGTCAGACCTCATTTCCGATGTGAATGTCAACAGCTCTTTCGAAATGGAGGCCGTGACGTCAGCACCATATAACAACTGTGTGAAGAACAGTGACTACCTCGTGGAAGAAAATGTTCGTGTGGGGCTGCTGTTCGCCTCCAAAGCTTTAGTACAGCTATTGACTAATCCCTTTGTTGGCCCTCTGACAAACAGGTACTGTCTGAGGCTTCTTACCCCAAGCCTAGGAGAGCACTCAAACCAGGGTCAATATTCTTCTTTGCTTTTAAATATGGTTCTTCTTTCTTTACCTTCAGGCTGTTTCAACAAGAGTAAGGCTGTTTCCTCTCAGTTATGTCTAAGTTCATTTGAAACAGAAAATTCAATATCTGTTTTGTCTTATAAGTATCTTTGTGCTAATTAATGCTTCTTCATAAGAACGTTTACACGTGAACTGAGGTAATTTGGCCCATCTTACATCAAGCATGCAGCTTTTCTCCCTGTCTTGAACTGTGCTAGTTATGGTGCTCAAGTGTATCAAAGCCATGTCGGCAGTTCATTCTAATCTCAACAGGCAAAATAGTAATCAAGCTGATGCTTACAGCACAGCAGTAGCATGTGACAAGTTAGCTAAGGAAGATCAGCTCTCTTTGCCTCCTATCCCAACTGAATTTAAACACAAATGTCTGAGTAGATTCTGTACAGTCCTTGGGCACCAAAGCTCATTTATTTCAGATTCATACTGTATCTGTATAAATCAGCTGACGAGCACACCCCATAATGTGTAATGAATCTGTTCATTATGGAAATTTTGATTTAAACTACAGGTGCTCCAATGTACAGTATACATGCAGTGGATATATGGAGTCATTTTATGAGCAAGACACTAGAAAGTTTATTTGCTGGCACTTTGTATTACAAGGTCACTATTTGTGGTTTTATGCTTAACCTGTAAATTATTAATTTTGATGCCTATAGCACTTCCATGACCTGAAACAAAACTTATTTTTGTTGTGGTAACTCTTCGTAACAACTCATTATAGTATATTCTCACACCGCAATGCGGGTTCTAATAAATCCGATCTTGCACAGGGACAGCCCTTTGTTCATTTACGTGCCCTTTTGAATACAGTGGAGAGTTAGCTGCAGTTTTTGATTTTCCCCTTAAACACAATTACAGTAGGAAAAAGATGGAAATATTTGCCATGTGCTATAATGAGGGGCCCTACTCTAGTGTGTTGGGAACTGCCTGCTGATTTGTTTAAAAACATCAAGGTCTCCAAGTCTTTTTGCCCTCCATTTTGAAGGTCAGTCATTACCAAAGTTAATATCAGCTCCTTAAAATAAAGAATAGTCAAGTCACTGTGTCCTTTCACCAATCTAAAACACAAAATAAATAAGCCAACCACTTCCTCAGCCTGACTGTCTCTTGTGTGTTTTCCCTTTTCCAGGATCGGATTCCACATCCCAATGTTTGCTGGATTTATTATCTTGTTCTTCTCGACAATAAGTAAGCATCAATTAATAAACATGAAATATAAGTAATAGCACATACAGATTCATCAGAGGAATAATAATAATAATTACTTTTTGGCAAGGAATGTCAGAGCTCCTAATGGACTCTCCGAAGTTTGTCATCATTGGGGTTATTATGGACTTTTTGATAAACTCTCATAACTTTTCATCCTACTGTATGAAGCCTCAAAGGTTTTGCCTTGGAGATGTTTGAATTTATCCTAAAGCATTTTAGTTTTGCTTGTAGCATTTCTTGCCTGTTTGAATCAGAAAAGCCTGGGCAAGTTTTAGTCCTGAATAAAGCTTAACTCAGTCACATCCTTCTGATTTTAGCATTTAATGGGGAGGGTTTAATTGCAGAAAAATGAAGTGTTTCATTGTGTTAAGCATTTTGGGTAAAATTCCAGCATAAATATATACATTTACAAACTTGCAGTCAGTACATATACATTGGCATATACAAATATGATCAATGCTATTCTTTCATTCTGCTAATTATGGTCCACTAATGCAGTTAACATTTCTGTACAACTTACCTGAGATCAACTAACAAATCTTTGCTTATTGTCTTTCTGATTTGCAGTGTTCGCCTTTTCAGGAACATACACCCTTCTATTTGTGGCTCGAGCCCTGCAAGGATTCGGTTCTTCATTCTCCTCTGTAGCAGGTAGGGAACCTTTGAGCACATATGATAGGCAGAAACTATGTGGTTGCACTAAACTCCATGTACTTTCCATTTGTGTCCTCTGGTTCGTCTTGCACTGTTGAGTGAACTATTAGCTTCATATCTTATATTGAAAAAACTGCTGTAGATGATGTTTTTGTAAATTGTTTCTCAGGATCTTTCCGGGACATACAGAGTGGCAAGAGACCCCCTTCCCGCCCCTTAGTCCCGGCACCATGACTTAATAAAATGTTATGCCATGAACCTGGCATGAACCAAATTGTTTTGTATAAAAAACTGAAAGTTTGAATTTGGTTAATATATCTGAGTTCCTTTTATAAACGGCCCTTTATACTTTCCATTACAGTACTTTGAACTAAAGCCAGCAGTTGTTTCTGACTTCATCTTGTTGCCTTGAGCCAGCCTCACTATTACTACATGACAATGGAGACAGAAATATGTTAATTTTCCAAAGACGGGTTTAAGAATTGTATGTCAAAAATGAAGCAATACTGGCGACGCATGCAAACTAACAAGTGGGTGGCTGGTTTTCTTTCAATATGGAAACCAGGAATTTTGTACATTAAACAACTTAATTTACATATTTAAAAGAAGGCATTCGGAAACAGAAGTTTCAATAGGGCCTGTGCTGTCTTTGTAGGCCTGGGGATGCTGGCCAGTGTTTACACAGATGACAATGAGAGAGGTGTTGCCATGGGACTAGCTCTTGGAGGTCTAGCAATGGGAGTTCTTAGTAAGTAGCATCCTGTTTTCCAGTTTTGCATCATTTATACACAAGTGTTTCACAGTTACATTTATACACAGTTACAGTACATTTATTGCATCTGTACTAATACCCAGAAAAGTGCTACTTTCACATATGCACATTCACAAAATCACTCTTAATCTTAAATCTTAAATCAGATCTTAAACAAATATTTTCTGCATTAATGCTGATTTTCATGGGGTGATTACATCGATAAGTGGTAAAGAAGTAAAGTGTAAAAATGTTTCCTTGATTTTTCTACCCATTACTAAAACAGCACACTACATGGGTTAAGTGTCTCAGAAAGCTTCATGCAATGAGGAGTTTAGTTTTTATAACTCATAATTAACCGTGGAACAAGTCACGTGTATAATGTAAAGCACAATTTATTCTCTATTTCTTTGAGAGAGTCAGTTGTCATGGACAGAACTGTGACTACAAAATTACTGTGGTTCAGTAAAATTGTGTTTTTGCCTTTTCTCTGACAGTTGGAGCCCCATTTGGAAGTGTTATGTATGAGTTTGTTGGGAAAAGTGCCCCGTTCATTGTTTTAGCTTGCCTGGCTTTAGTTGATGGAGGTAAGTTAGTAAGTACTGTAAGTCAGTATATATTTATACACATATTACACCATGTAACGTTTTCTAAAGTTCTCCCAATAAGGTAAGGTGTCACAACGTCACAAATGAAATATTTTGTGATCGTAAGTCTTACAAAATAATTAATCATGACAGGCTTTAGCAGAGTAAACAAAAGTGTTGCAGTTTATTTAGGGTACTAGCAGTGAGGTGAGTGGCATAGCAGTTGGTGCTGAGATAGGGGGTTTGCCCCATATTCTTGTGAATTTTATTGGGGTGCTCCACTTTTCTCCACCTTTCACAGACATGCTGGCTATGACACATGGTGCCTCTACATTGTCCACACATCTTGTGTGTGTAACCTGCATTGCACTGGCATTTCTTCCAAGGTATAGTCCAACCTTGAGCCCTGTGCTTTCAGTACAGGCTCCACGTTGCCATAACGTTCCCTAGGAATAAGTGCCTGGTATTGGCTAAACAGTATTGGTAGGCTAATATGAATGGTGTTCAACCAAGGTGCATTAAGACATTGGTAATAACCCTTGAGCATTGGTAAAAATCTACAGTATATGTCATTGAAATAATAATGTAATTGTATTTCCTTACTCCCTTCTCCTACATAGCATTACAGCTCTGCATACTGCGGCCATCAAAGATCTCTCCTGGGGTGAGTGTTTCTTCCCTTTCCATTTAAACAAAATCAAAATCACCAGGGGCAGGGGAAAACCTTGAATGTCAAATGTAGTTCTGAAGAATAAACTGGAAGAAAGATGTCCAATTTTGTTAGTATGTCCCAGTAGCACTGTGTTCAATATGACAAAATGCTTGTTATCTTCATTGGCAGGCAATCGAGAAGCAGTCCAATACTGACTAAGGAACTGTATTCTCATTTACAGGACTTAGCCACAGCGTAATACAGACTATGTCTAATGCTGCTGATCCAAAAGATTTGATTAACACATCCTGTTAATTCTTGTGACCAACAAAAGTCTTCCTGTAATATAGCAATTAGCCTGATCTTGTGAGGTCTCAGCCCACAATTCCAGTAGGCCTCCTTCCACCATTTGACTAATTAAAATGCTTATGATTCACTATAGAAATGTGGTCTTCCCTAGACAACTGCATTTGAGCTCTAGTAAAATCTTAACCTGAAAGTTTAAAAATTTTCTTAAATCTAAATCTTAAATTGTAAGCCACAGACACTGCACTTTCTGGATCTGAAATTATAACATACAGGAAAGAACGTTTGTTATCAGCCCTAGGTTTATGGAAGGTAAACTGCTTTCAAACCTAGAATCCTACTTTTATTATTCGCAGCTACCGTAATTATCTTAACATTAACATGATTAATATTTAAGACTATTTTCCACTTATTTTTTATTGAGGTTATTTTTGGTAAAAACTCCATTGAGAATCTCCTAATTAAAATTGCCAGAGACTTCTGCGCTGTTAATTTCTGTAGCACATAAACCTCAAGAGATAATAATGGCTGCAAACCAGTTTTTTTTCTCAGTAAAAATGCCAATATTTGTGGTGTAGATCCAGTTGAAATCTTACCAGTGTCCTTTGCCTAGTAATATACCTTTGATTTTTTTCCAGAGTGTAGAAGGCACACCTTTATTAACCTTACTACGGGATCCTTATATTCTAATAAGTGCAGGTAAGAACAGATTCCGAGTTATTTAAGAACTATCATCTCATCTGTTGCTGAGAAAAAAAATCACAGCTGTTAAGCATAACACATTTTGTTTTTCAAAAGAATGAAATTAGTGTAAGCTTCAGAATTGATTACCAAGGGAGTCTTAGCCTATCTCGAGAACAGCAGGGTGACAATTCTGGGGGTTGTGATGCTTCATCATGAATTATGAATCATACCACATGAATTGCCTAGGTGCATCATAAGAAAGAGAACCGTGTAATTGTGAATTTTGTGAGTTTGCTTGTTTCTGGTTCATTAAAAACATTTGTCACGCTTTAGAAACTGAAAAGACTATTTTCCCACACTGTGTTAATATTCAGCCTGTTGTGCATTAACCTCTCTCTCTATAAATAACCAGTGTTAACACTCCTCTGGCCCAGTTGTAGTAAATACCTTTCTGTATTACAGGGTCCATTTGCTTTGCTAACATGGGGGTGGCCATGCTGGAACCCACACTACCCATATGGATGATGCAAACTATGTGTTCTCCAGAATGGCAGCTTGGTATGTGGATGTGTTCTCTGTCTCAGACTGTGGTTAAAACTTCATAAGTGCTCTGACACAGCATATCTATAAAAAACTATCGGTCCGCGCTTAAAAGGGGTAATGGGTATCCAAGGTATGGTGCTTTCTGTTTCTGCAATCGTTTCTATGTGAAATGTATTATACGGCTTTCTGTTGTTATTTCAGCTTCAAGTTATATAAATATTTCGTCTTCAATATAAATATTGCCATAAAAAGGAGATTAAAACTTTTATGTAATGTGGGAGCCAGACAGTTCAGTTGTTTAGCCCTGGTAATGTAGAGTTCTGTAATGCAATCTGTGCCCAACACATGCCAATCCACACATGTGAATCTGTTATTGAAATAGAGACATCTGATGATCTATACCCTGTGTACTACAACCACCACTGAGTCTTTCTGAATTTTGATTCACTTTGCCTGAAATGCAGATATTCATTTAGTGTGCTTTGAGGACTTTGACTGTTAAATATTAAACATTAGTAATAAAGGCTCTCTCTAAAGTTAAATATTAGTCAAGCTTGTGGAATTCTTTTATTCCCTTCAAGTTATGGTGAGAGGATAATTTAATTTTAGAAACAATAAAGTTACAAAACTAGAAGTCACTTTTATTTGTTAACTCAGCTACACACATAAAACACTAGAAACATAAGCTAAAACTGTACAGTGTGTTTAACTCGCTGTACTACCTCGATTTGATGTAAATTTGGTGAGAAAGAAAGCTGGCCTCTAACTTGTGCCTGTCACGTGTTTCAAAGTGCTGTGAAAATTGTTTTCAAGTAGGATATTTTTCTACTTGAAAAATATTAATTTATGTCAAGTAATTTTTTTTCCAAGTAAAGATATAAAGTTGTGATTATGCTGCATGAATGCAAAAGTCTGACAACAACTTTAATTTTGATGTTGATGACACCCAAATTTATGTTTGCAAGAAACATCATATTAGTCAAGCACTGTCTGCCATGTCACGCTGTCTCAATAATGTAAAAAAATTGATACAAATAACCTTTCACATCTGAACTCTAACAAGACTGAAGTTATGCTGATTAGCTCTCCTCAACAAATCTAAAGATTGACTATTGATGGTCCTGGAATCGGTTCAAGTGCTCAGGTCAGGAATCTTGGTGTTATCTTTGATCTGAGCCTTTGAATTTGAAGCTCATGTTAGCAATGTTATCTATTTCTCATCCTCATAGTATTGCCCATGTCTGTTCGTATCTCTTCATAATCAGATGCAGAAAAGCTAATACTTTACTTTGTCTTTTTCCAAACGTATAATCATTTACAATGTTTGCTTGTGTTTTCCAAATATGATCGTAGCCAATTGCAGCATGTTCTAAACTCAGCTTCTCTGATCTTAAACTAGAACAGACATGCATAAGTATGAGAAAGTATTTCATGTTTTACCTTCACTCCACTGGCTTCCTGTGGAATTTAGAATAAAATTCAAAATTCTATGGTTCATTTTTCAAGGCTTGAATTGCTTGGCTCCTGCCTGCATCAGTGTACAGTACTGACAAAGTGTGTGCAAAGTACCATTAATATACACCCCAACTTTGTTTGGACTCTTTAGCCTTCTTTAGTTGCCTAAATGAAGCTCTGGGTGTCCATGCTTTGTATTCTTTTGCTAAAAAGCTTTAGCATGATCCCTCAGCTCATATGTGTCAGAATCTTCAAATTTTGTCTTAAACATATCAATATATCTTGATATATAAAATAAAGGGGATAATGATTATAATTTATACTAAAACGATCATTCTCAGAAGTACAGCTAAAAAGTCAGGAAGGATAGAGGCAATTTATCATTTACAAAATCGGTTTAATGGCTATGTGTTTTTACACTGATTTATTGTACTTTATATGTTATTTTTTTATCTCAAATGTTTGATACATGTGTTTAACAAAGAACTAACCTTCTCTTTGATAACATATTTCAGGTATAGCATTTCTCCCTGCAAGTATATCGTACCTCATTGGAACTAACCTGTTTGGCTTGCTAGCTAACAAAATGGGCAGGTAATTTTAGACTGTTACATTTTTTACATTGTTACAACAATTGTAAAAGATGAAAAGAGGGTTTTTTTAATCTTCCAGTATAATTATTTTATTTTGTTGAACAAATTTCAGCCCAGTGCTTAACTTGTGGTCAATATGTTTGGCACATTGGCCTTTTTGCACTGGACTGTGCTTATTTAATAACATTTGTTTTGTCTTTGCTTTCCAATCTTATTATTATAAATTCTCATAAAAGAATAACAGCAGTGTAAATGTGCTCATAAAATGCTTCTGGCATACACCCTCGAGTGAGAAGCTTTATTATCACAGATGCCAATGACTTGTAATAAGGTCTGAATTTATAATTAGGTACAGTAAGTAATTATTTGGTTTTGCATTTGAACTACACTTTGAGTTGGTTTCCTGCTAAAAGTTTGTGAACTCTATTAAAAATTCTTCATTAAAAATGTATGATCCTAGATTAGCTGTATTCATGTGCATAAATGGTTCTTACAAAGAGACGCGTGGCCAGCACAAAATTTACAAGATGCCTTTTCTAATCTTAAATACCATTTTTTTTTCTTTTTTGTTGTTCTTGTGATCTCATACTCTATTGAAAAAGAAGACATTTCTTTAAAAACAGGACTTAAAATGGATGACTATTCTGGTGTCTTTTGTGTTTGAAGTTCTAGATAGTTTGATAAATACTCACAACCTCCTTGGTCCATGTGCTTTACTGTATGTTCCATTGTGTAAGTGAGCTGGCCTTTTAGGTGCAGTGACAGTGTCGATCTCTCTACAGGTGGGTCTGCTCATTGATTGGAATGGTGATTGTTGGAATCAGCCTGCTCTGCGTGAGTATACTAAACATCTGGGATATTTGTGTTTATTTGAAGGAAAAAAACATACATTATTTAGTAGTGTTCGTTTCATTGAAGACTACTGTAGATGAGTAGGTGTGCTTCTTTAATAGACATTTTACATGTTTTTGTGATTCAGAACCATCTATTACTTTTGTAATGCCCACCTGAATTTGGTATAGACAATGGTGTGTTTTTCACATCTCAGTTTGTAACTACAAACCTCACAATTGCACAGAGGGGCGAATGAGGAAGTACAGGCACCTCCTCCCACCTGTTTATCTTTGAGCCAATCGTCTTTTGACACATCACAGACACAACTGCCCCCTACTGGAGGGACAGCACTGATTGGAAGACAGGCGCATCCTTCACTGACAGCACAGTGTGCTAACAGCCAATTAAATGCCACCAATTGGGCTCAATCCCTCAATCACAGAGCTCACCCCTTGCCCTTGGCATGTGAATTTATCAACAAAGGCAATCAGGAGGTAACTGTCTCTGTGTATTTGACTTTGAATCTACTTAATTCATTACCTAGGTTAATTACACTTGTATTATATTTGTGTTATAGAAGAAACTTATTTAGTTATTGAAATTTGTATTCAGGTCAGAAATTCCTAAAACTGATGTTCAATTAAATTAAATCCCAGGTTCCTCTAGCAAACGATATTTATGGACTCATTGGGCCTAACGCCGGCCTTGGACTTGCGATTGGTAAGTGATGCTCATATTTTGTGTTGATTCTTTCAATGCAAAGAACAAGTCACATTATTGATAAGCCACTATTCAAATTGAATCTGAATCCAAACTGTGTCCAATGTTTATTTAAAATGCAGAATGAAGATCCATTTGATTTTAAATACATTCAGTATGGAACTTTACAAGATACAGCTTTTAATGCAATCACATTTTTTTATATGTCAACACTAACTTCGTATGCATCAGGATACCTCTGTAAATTCAAATTGCTTGAAAATTCAATTACATTTTCAATATTTTGAAATCTGAATTATTGAAAGTGTACTTTAATAAATTTAATTTGCTGAGCTTTAGTTTGAAATTGTTATCTGGCTTTTGTTTCCAAAAGCAAAGAGTAGATTAACAGTACAGCAGATACAATTTCCATAACAACCTTCAAAATTAAACCTCAGAATGATAAATGGAGTTCATAACAAAAGTTTGGGAGGGATGACAACAAGCAAGTTCAATCAGACTCAGCTGTCAGGAATTAGCAATCGCTACTGAAATCTATTCCTCTCCCAAAACTCTATAACTACCTATGAGATCCCTATCTCTCTCTCTTGCATGTCTCTTGGATCCCACCTCCACCCCCTCTCCACCTCTGCAGCTGCCCCTTGGTCACCCTGCATGGGGGTCCTGGTCTCCTTGTCCTATGGCCAGGAGGTCAGCCCTCAGCCAAGCGGGATAAGCCAAAATTTCACTCCATAATCCTTTCACGACGCTTTAATCTGGAATGTTGCTATTTCTTAGTGAAAACGTTTTATCAATGAAATTATTGTGACACTTCATATTCCTAATTTGCAGACATTTTAGAAAATTACAAGTAACCATTGCCCACATGATGTAGATTAAATTGCGAGTAAATGATAATAAATAATTAGTAAATATTATCTTACTCCGGCACAGTCTCTGGAATCCCCAAACACATGGAAAAGACACACATCTGGCAATTGTGTCAAAGTGGGGTCATGACAATTAACCAATTAAAAAGGCATTATTGTGAAAACAGGATATTGACCTCTGTAATATTATTATAGTCTGCTCAAATGAAATAGATGGTAGTAATGAGTTAGCCACAGAATCTTACACTCTTTAAAATACTACATGTGTTGGCCACTCATTTCACCTGGAATCTGAAAATACAAGCTTTAACATATAGCTTTAAAAACAATGCAAAATAAATACTGTATTAATGTTCCTAAGAATGTGATCAGACCGTTGTAAAATCACCCTTACTCCTAAAAGGCAATGCTTCTGGGATCTATATGGTTTAATTTTATTGATGATTAACTTCACCCATGGTATGTTAAGGAGAGCTTACGTATAGAGTACGTTTAAAAAATTACATGCAACAAAAGAAAATTTACAATATTATCTGAGCCATGAAAAACTAAACAAACAATTTGACAGCTGCAGAGCTTTATTCCGAAATTACCACCTTCAACCTTGTTTCTTTTCTTTAAGACAATATTAAACAAAACACACATTAAAAAAGATTAATTGGAATTGCCATCAATACAGAGGGAAAACATCAAAAGGCATTGATCTTGACAAGAATATGAATTTTTAAATCCTTCATTCCATTCGGTATAATACGCAAAAGAGCTTCTGTTCAAGAAGAATATTTTAAGTGATTAAGAGCTTAAAAAGTAATCATGGTACAATCACTACAGCAAAGGTAGCTAATGATATAAATATTGTGCTTCCCTTTTTACTTATCTTTCTAAAGCTTTTTATTCTGTACGTCATATATTAATGTTGTATAGACTGTTGCATAATTAATTACTGTCGTTTTTAAATAGGTTTCAAAATTATTTCAAAAATGTTAATTAAGTGCATCAATCTGATTTTATCAGATTTTTTTATTCCATGAAATATTGCCACTGGGTTCTATTTTAGGTCCAATTGTATTGACTGTATAAATAAGAATATTGGTCAGAGTATGAACAATGCATAATTTGATTTTTATGCTGCTGATACTGTATTCTTTTCCTCTAACCCGCCTTGAGAATTTATTTCTGAAGTTTTACAAACAGCTTTTAATATTATTCTATATAAACTCTTTGAATTCAAGCTTTATTAAATTAAAAAAGTCAATAATCAAGTCTAATTCTGAGAAATTTGAAAAATGATAGACTAAAACATTACCAGATCCATAGTTTCAGAATTCAGATAACATTTCAACAAAATTAAAATTGGGTTTTGTCCAAAGGTAACAAACAAGGATATTAGACACTTCTACATGCAGAATGGAAATAAATAACAAATTCTAGATATCAAATACATTACTGTGAACTGTGCAAGAAAGTAAGGTGAATATTTCTTGCACTACCTACTGTAAACCGAACCTCGGGTATGCCTTTGTTTATAAAGTGGTTCTGGGAAAATGTCCAGTTTACCTTAGAACCATAGTTCTTATCAGTTAAGATCTTGATAAATATTATAGTTCACAGTTTTAAAGATTGTATGAATCAAAACAAAACATTGTTATTTTGCTCTCACGTCATTGAAAATGCCTCAGAAAGATTTAATGTTGTTTAACTTATCATTGTACCATTTTTAAGATAGGATATAGGTGATCTTTACATTTGATAAATATACTCGTTACTATTTTTAGAGTACTTTTTCTTGAAATAATTCTATCAATTATCAAATGTATCTACTGTAGTATTGTTCTTGTCCTAATGTTGGTAGAAATGATGTGACAAAGTGTTTCAAACAGGCCTCACTTGGAAATGAGATCTTGATGTCACTAGACTTCTAGATTAGACAAGGATTTGAAATGGTCAGAAAAAACAACACACTTTTAACTAGCCATTTCTATCTTTCATTTTCACATCTATAAAATTCAATTGCACCATCCATTGGAAAATCATTTCACAACCTTTTATATTATTTATATCAATTTATTGTATTAATAAACCATTAATGTTTTATATTCTCATGCACTGACTTGTATCTGGGAATGTCTGTTCCCCTTTCAAGAAAAGCAGCTCTCAAACAGTTGCTTGCTGTTTTTCACATCAGTTACTGAGGGGGCCCGTAACTTTTTACTTTCATAAAAATGTCATTAAGTGAATATTTTGCCAAATAAAAGTGTAGCCCATCAAAAACCTGCAGCCTGGAATTATCCTGTCAGTGTAAATTCTGTAGGGCTACCCATTTCCTGATACATGGATTTCTTGACAGCCTAATTGCACAACTTTGTTTTTTTACATTCGTTCAGAAATGGTGTTATTTAGCAGGTGTTCTTGTGGAAGACAAACTCTAATCTTGCACTTTCAATTTCCCATGTATAAAACACACCTGGCTTCACTGTTATAGTAGCTCTCTAGTTAATTTCTCTGAGTGAAGGGCGCTGTCGTTTCCTCAGCCAGACGATGTTAAAGCCAATGTATTAATATCCATTGCTTCATTTAGCCATTGTTAGAATTCAACAGAACACCCGAACAATGGATTTAAACCAGCTTATAATTTCTCATTTCTCCTCTCCTGTAGGTATGGTGGACTCCTCCATGATGCCTATAATGGGCTACCTGGTAGATCTCCGGCATGCTTCAGTCTATGGAACTGTCTACGCTATTGCAGATGTTGCTTTCTGCATGGGATTCGCTATCGGTGAGGAGGTCTTCATAGGTCAGCGATGTTGAAAAACCTGACCACGCTTTTAAAAACTGATTCCAAATGAAAATAGCAGAATGCTAATTCTAATCATAATCTTCCCATGAACATCATCAGGAGAAATGTACTTCTATCACGTGAACTGATATCATGTTTGACCGTTTGACCCTGAGTATCTTGGACATTTGATCTCTGGGGTTTAATGCCAGCTCTCTTTTTGTGGTCTCAGGCCCCTCCACAGCTGGAGCCATTGTGGAAGCTATCGGCTTCCACTACCTCATGGTCATCATTGGCATCATCAACATACTATATGCCCCTTTGTGCTGCTTTTTAAGAAATCCTGCAGCAAGAGAAGAGAAAATGGTGAGAGATTTTAGAATTCATTTTGTGCCCTTTCCCTAGGGTATGGGTTCTGCATTCTTACTTGATGGATTCTTACCTGTTATTTATGAGCCAGAACAAAACAGACTTTGATCCTGTTCAAAAGATGGCAGTGTAAAGCACTACTGGATCAGATTTAATGTTTCCCCAGAGGTGCAGGGGTGAGATACACCCTGTACAGGATGCCAGTCCATCGCAGGACATGTACAGACACAAACATGCACACACTCACACCAGGACCAATTTACCCACAAGCCACTTAGCCTGCTATACCAGGATGCCTGTGGACTGTGAGACTGTGTTGTGGCCCCAACATTGCCTCAAGCAACAATGGTACCTATACACCATACCTCAAATATACTCCAACAACAAAAAAATAAAAAAATAAAAAACATTTTCCCCTTTCCTAATTATTTCTCATTTGTTTGTCTAACGCCTTTAAACAAACCAGTCAACGTTTGTTCCCATTTATAGAACAGCTTATTTTACTAGAGCAATTCAGGTAATATACCTTGCTCAAGGATACAATAACTAATAATAATAATGATGTAACTAAGAATATAAGTTACATATTAGTTACATATAAAAAAATATTAGTGTTTTTGCATGTAACTAATAATATTAGTTACATGCAAAAAAACATGCTGTCCTGTAGTTGCCCCCTGCTAGATTTAAACTTTATATTTTCACAATATCTCCCAAGAAAACAAGAAACTCATGAGCAAAGTGTCTCACCCTGTCACATTTAAGTTATCATCCATTATGTACCACTCGCTGCCAGAGAACTAAACAGGAAAGGAAAAGTTAAGATTAATTTTCCTTCAAGTCACAAGGAGAATCTTTTAGGAAAAGGAGAATCATGTCCTGCTCTTCATCTCTGTGTCTTCTCTCCCAGGCCATAATAAACCAGGAGTGCCCCATGCACGTCAAAACCTACAGCACTCAGAAGGCGTACCGGGAGTTCCCACTGAGTGACGCTAGTGATGAGGAGGAGACTGAAGAGTGACCACATTCCCAGGGCACAGCCAGACACGCTGTCATGCAATCTGATATACAGTACTACACTTGAGCATAGGTGTACTGCACCCTCAAAACAACAACTCTTTGTGGTCTTGCACAGCAAAAACATTTTGTTTCACAAGAAAACAGGCTTGAAAAAATTAAAAAAACAACCAAAGACTTGCCACTATAATGAATTTGTTCCACTGGATGTTGGATGCTGCTTTTCTTGTTTTCACAAACAAATCATCTTGCTTTCTCGTTTTATGTGGAAAGGTACAGTGATAAAAAGTGAGAGGCTAGCTAAAAAGCATACAATTCAGTTTTGCTCTAAAGGATTTTTTTTGTTGTACTTCTGTTTTGTATTCAGAGGTAGATGAAAACAACTAGAAGTGAAACAAAACTGAAATGAAAATTAATTTTATTTCAATTTCTGGTCCTTAAGGACAACTTCTTATGTGGTTGGAAGACTTGCTATAACTACATTGCGTTTCAGAGGTGCCAGAGCCCAGCCTGACATACTGTAAAAGCACAAAGCTCAGAGAGCTCTTCAGGTGGGATTGAGAGTATTTCCCAGGTCCTTTTAAGAATCAATACTGTAGTGTAGCTTGTGCTACAACATTTGTCTTTTTTTACATTGTTAGAATTTTTGCTACAAAATATTATTTTTTCATAATCTGGTTTTAATTCTAAAATGTACAGATTAAAAACTTTCCCTCCCTTTGTCAATGCCTCTGGGGATTTTAATCCTTTTGGATTATGGATTGCCCACAACACTTTGTAGTTCAGTTTTTAGACCTAAATTCAAACTCCTGTGTCTGAAAAAATAACTAAAAGATTATTCATAGGGCCAAATTTAATCAATAAAATTACATCTTCTCTTATTTCGAGATAATCTCTTATTCCTGTGCAAAAATACTCAAAAGTTACCACAGGACAGTTCTCAAGGAAATCTCTTCAATCAGTAAAATCCAAATCTTTACTGTTCGATCTATATATTCCATATTATTACTACCTTAACTAGAAAAATGCTGTAGCCTTCTTCTACACAGCTCCTTTACGTCTTAGCTATTATAAAATCCAATATTCTTTCCTCAGTTTCTTTACTGTCTCAGTGTTTCTTTGTAGATATTACAATTTTATCTTCAGCTGGAGGGTCTATGTTTTTGCTGAGACTTTTAATTTCCTTTCTGCACTGGAGCTTGGTCATGTTTTTAAAGCACAACTTGGTACTTATTCAAGAGAGAGACAGATAGAGAGAGAAAGGGAGAAAATGGGAAAGATTTGCATCAGTGGTGTGTTGTTCTTCAATGCATCCAATTTCCAGGTCCCATAAATAACAAACAAGCATCTGGAACAGAGAGCTAGCCTCTGGAGCCTTCTGTAGACATCTTATTCAATTACCTTGGAAAAAGTCTTGCCTTAAGTAGCCTCTGTGGCTGACGGCTTACTGATTGTACAAGAATTGGTTACTGTGCTTTGCAAATACAATGCTTATCAAACAAAAGCTAGATGCTGAATTAATATTCATAATTTAGGGTCCTAATATGCTCCTTTGACCTCCCAGAGTATGTATAGAATCTTCCAAAACAAAATAAATCCTTCTGGTTTACGATTGTTGCACAAATTACAGCCAGGAGAACAATTAAGAGCCAGACAAAGCTGTTTATGGTAAGGGGAAAGAAGGAAAATAAAGACGACACATATACGTTTACTTGACTGTTGTATGAGCAGGAGAAATATTTGTAGGATTTTGATTTTAAATTTCCTTGAATTGGCCCTCACTATTAGCCCTGGCTAGTGTGTCTCTTGTGTTTTCTGTGCAGCCTGAGTGCTTGATGTAAACCACCACTTTTTCCTGCTCTTGATAGTCTTGAATATTTTACTAGGAGGGTTTTACAAAACACACAAAAATGAAATTCACTGTGATTATGAAAATAATCAATTTTTCCTTACTGTGTTTGTTGTTTGGACTTTTCCATGTATTTAAGTTTCTATACAATAGTTCTACAGTACATATACTTATGCATCTAGATGGAAAACACCTCAGCCTATTTGAGTAGAATGTGTGAGTGCATTAAACGTGTTCAGTTTCAAATACCATTTCTCCAATGTCAGCTTCAAAGAATGGATGCTGAGTCAGAATGTGAAGTTTGATAGTTTTCCCGTGAAGACATCAAATGAACTGGATTTTAATCCAGTTTTTCATTGCCTGTACTCCACTCCAACCCATATGGTGTATGAAAACTGTGTCAGCAGTGACTGGGCATTTTGTTTTAGTTACTTGGTAAATTACTTGGTATACGGAAGATTAAGAAAAAAGCTTTCCATTAATGAAAAATTGCTAAGACTGCTATGTCTGCATCTGAATAATGTTTCTTTCTCTCCGAGCAAAGGAAATACCATTGGAACACATCAAAAAGAATGATTGTGAGCAGTCCAGCTTGTGCACAGTAAACATACATTCAAAAGTGTTTTAAAAAGATCTGAACTTAATATGGGAGTAAACAACAAGGTTTTTTTTTTTCGGTTATTAATGCTAACTACTGCCCTACCTTGCATTATCCATCCTAAGAAAGAAAATATTGGCACAAAAGACACTCTGGTCCACAATCAAACCCAAAACCCAAGGAGCACTGAGAAATTAGTCATGTTACAATAATCTCCAAGTCCTTATTCATGTTAGAAACCTGACTAATGTTTTTTAAAAGACATAAGATGTATTGCATTGTAGAGTACCATGGGTCATATCCTGATTATAATCTATATATAATAGAAATTGCTGAAGTAACAGTGATCTTGGAACCAGCAATCATAGGTTACCTATGATTATCATGATATTTTGTTTCTTTTTTCATTACACTCTCATTTACACTTTTACAGCATTTTTATTAATCTATACTTTCTTTTATATATATATTATGGTATAGATAGATTTTATCTATATTAACTAGATAGTATTTTATCCAGTACTTGTTCTTTTCTCTAATATCCAATATTCTAATATTTAAGAGCACTGACAGCAAAGACAACTGGAGAATCAAAGGGAAAAACAAAACAAAGGACCAGGTGATTAACAGCTTATACAAACATACCAGGACTGTTAGAAACAAATTACATGAGACAGATGATGCCACATTAGCAGGGAATTATGATGTTACTGGAAATGTGGCTAACTGAAATCGATGGAGATGAATGTACTGCGGATGAATGTCTACACTGTTCCAGAGAGACATGAAAAGTTATCAATAAACAAAATTCAAGTTAGAGGAATTAAGGGTCTTTGAGTCTAAATCAAACTCTTTAAAACACTTTCCAAAGGCATGGTTTTAGGAGTTTAATCACATAAGAACGGTTACAAGTGAGTCACTCAGCTCATCTAGCCCATTGGGTAGCTTATTCATTCAAGGGCTTCATCCAGTCATTTTTCAAAGAAAGCCAGGGAATCAGCTTAAATGGTATTCCATTTAATTACACTGTACAATTAAACACTGTATAATGAAATTAAGATTTTCTATTCAAAATTAGAAGTAGTTGTTATGGGCGACTTCAACTTTTCCCACATTTATTGGGAAGAAGCTATATGTCTGTCATCAGCAGAAAAGGAAATAGTTAAAGACTGCTTTTTAATCCAGTCTATCAGACTACCTGCAAGAAGAAACGCTTGTATAGATTTAGTCTTTTAAAGCAATCAAGACATAGTGAGGCAAACAAAGAT
Organism: Lepisosteus platostomus; assembly: GCF_059453375.1. Taxonomy (NCBI): domain Eukaryota; kingdom Metazoa; phylum Chordata; class Actinopteri; order Semionotiformes; family Lepisosteidae; genus Lepisosteus; species Lepisosteus platostomus. The sequence goes on from NC_142613.1 coordinate 8,110,295, forward strand.
AAAAGAACCATTAGGGATTTTATGTATACTCTGAAATACAGTATATCTTGAAACTGTGCTGGTTTAGTCCAAATCAGAAATGCATAGTTTCCAGAAATCTGACTTTTAAGGAGAAAGAAATAGCTTTTTTTAATGAATAAAATAAGTATGGATTCAGTGGAAGTAAGGATTGCGGTAGATTCTGCTTGAAACACAGACTAAATGTATCAAAATTAAAATCTAAAATACGGCACAGAAAATGGTTCAACAAATCAATTTGGAAAAATACGAGGGAGATGAAAGCATTTTATAAAATGACTGAAAAACAAGTGAATCAAAAAAGTGTGGTGAATTGCAAGAGCGGATAAAAATGATAGTAGAAAGGACAAGAAAGAAATGGGAAGTATGAAGACAAAACTCCATAAGAGGAGAGTCATAATTGAAATAAGCAGCTATAGAAAGGTTACAGAAACAATTATTAGAACTAATTCAGAGGATCATCATTGACTATACAGTATAGTCAAGATGGAATGTGAAACATTCTGTTTCATCAGCTTGTTAGAATTCTTTGAATAAGCAACAACACTAATGGATACACACAGTGTTTATGATGTGCTCTGTGTAGATTTTCAGAAGACTTTGGATAACATTTCAACAATCATTTTCAAACTGTACACAGAAACCCATGTGTTTGGATTGACAATTGGTTAACAAATAGAAAAAACAGAGAACAAATAGAATACACATAAGTTGTGAATACTCAAACTGTGGTGATATAATTAGTGTAATTAAGAGTACCACAGGGATCTGTACGAGGATCACTGCTTTTCCTAGTTTATATTGATGATCTGCATAATGGAATATTTAGTAAACTAGTCAAGTTTACAGGTGAATGGAATTCATAATGATGACAACAGCCGAGTTCAATCAGCTGCCCTAAATCAGAATCATTCTGGTCTTTTCCTTGTATCAGAAATTATAAGTACTTTTTGAAGCCTCTTCTCTCCTTTCAATGTCTTTTGCATCCTTCCTCCAATTCTGCAGCTGCCTCTGGGTCACTCCTCATTCTATACATAGGGGTTCCAGCCTCTCCGTCCTGTGGCCTGCAGGTTGTCCCACAGCCAAGCCGGTTAAGACAATTTTACTATGACTATGAATATTCTGAATACCAAATTGGAAGGATTAGCAAATAGTGTAGGAGCAGCAAATTTGAATGAGTACAGGGTTTTGCATGCAGATTGTCACGATATTAGTTCCCCCTCCTTAAGGGTGCTCCAACCCTATCACTCAAGACTTTATTCCATGCACCTGCGCCCTGTTCCCTGCCCACCTTAAAAGCCAGGCGCTGACGCTCTTCCGGGCTCTGCTCTGATTTCCATATCGTGCGAGTCCGGGACCAGGAAGCGCCTGGTCCCGTTAAGGTTTTAACCCCTGTTCCTTGTCCCTGTCCGCCGGTTCCGACCCGGTCTTCGTGGTTTTTAATTCTTGTTCTGATGGATCTCCTGGTTTAGGACTTACTCGTGTGTTTTGGATTTTCCCTAAGGATTACTCTTGGATTGTTCGCCTCGGCCACACCTCCCCCGTGCACCAGCGCACCTTGGACACGCCCCCCTGTCTTCAGCCCCGTTTTCCTGCATGACGTTTCCCCAGTGTTCCCCCACTTCGTCGGATTGTGTCGTCCGCATAGGGTCCGGAAAGAACTGTTCGTTACACAGATAGTAAAAACTTTAGCTGGACAAGAAAAAAACTTATGAAAAAGATTTAGGTGTTTCTGTTGATGTCTTTGCATCTTCTGGACAATGTGGAGAAGCAATCAAAAACACAAAATGTTAGGATATAGAGTTAAAGGCATAGAATTTAACTCAAAGGATGTTATGTTAAAATTGTACAACGTAATATATTAAGATCTGTTTTAGAATATTTTGAACAATTTTGGTCACAGCACTATAGAAGACATTGCAGAATCTGGAATCAATCTGGAAAATGACAACCAGATACATGCTAGGGCTTTTTGGAACAGATTGAAGGAACTGATCTCTTTAGTCTTGAACAGAAGCTACAAAAGGACTTGATACGTGTACTCGCAATAATCAAAGACAATCCTGTGGACTTTTTCAGAATAAACTGAAACACGCATCGCAGAACACAAGTCAAAACTTCATGGAAATTCATTTAAAACAGAGGGCAGGAGGCACCCCTTTACTAAGAACCTTGTGGGAGCTGATTGTCCTTGTCCTGTCTATAACCGTTCCAGCAAATTTCAGAAAATTAAAAAAAATCTCAGCAATTTCAGCAAGTATGTTTTCAGCATAGCTGACATTTTCTTCCTCTTATATTTCTTTCATTTAGTTTTGAGGAATCAGAATTGTTTTTTCCTGTTTATTTCCATTTTTTAAATAACAGTGCCACACAATGGGAGTAAGCATATGGAGCAAGCAATTCAACATAGAGAAAATGGCTGAATTTTTAGTTTAAGCCACCACAATTCCAGATATCAAAGGGCTTCTCGTTCTCTTGACATTGCAGTTTTTCTATGACCTGCTGTGTGAAACCAGAGATTGTACTCCGTGTTTCCCAAAAAGCCCATCTTTCTAATAGCATTACAGGTCATGTTACTGACTAAAGCCAAGAGGCAGAAAGACCTCAATGAAATCATGTTTATTGAACTGTAGGCAACACACAGTGTACAAAATAGTCCTGATAAGGATCATTATTAGATGACAAAGGAGACTTGTAATGGCTTTGATAGCACACAGCACACCAGCTGACACAACTACCACACTCCTTCCTGCAAACCAAATTATTTGTCTCCTGTTAGAGGGATAATAGGTGCTACCATATAATACAACTTACAGAGGTTCTAGAAGCATTTGTATTGGCCCATCAGGTTTAAAACCATTTACGTCTTAGTTCAGCCAGTGTTGGGGCCCTCCTCCTGGATGTGTTTCATTGATGGGATATCAATTCTCTTTTCCATTTGTTTATTTATATGTTACATTGATATTGTAACGCAACGGGGGCTCAGGCGGGCGCCCTTGCCGCATCTGGTCGGCCCAAAGTATAGGTGGCTCGAACCCGGGACTTCCGCGTCTCTCTGCAGCGACCTAGCCCCGTGAGCTAAAGAGAGATCTCTCTACAGCCCAGTAGCTGGGGTCCTGCTATCACAGGGAAGGGCGGTGACGTCACCCGCTCTGGTACGCCGGCTCTTACACACAGTGCTTGTCGGCCGTAAGCGTTACACTCTCCCCCGCTTAAATCGCCGTCCCCGGCGAAGGGCTATCCTATCCCACTTCTGACACCAATGTAACGCAACGGGGGCTCAGGCGGGCGCCCTTGCCGCATCTGGTCGGCCCAAAGTATAGGTGGCTCGAACCCGGGACTTCCGCGTCTCTCTGCACCGACCTAGCCCCGTGAGCTAAAGAGAGATCTCTCTACAGCCCAGTAGCTGGGGTCCTGCTATCACAGGGAAGGGCGGTGACATCACCCGCTCTGGTACGCCGGCTCTTACACACAGTGCTTGTCGGCCGTAAGCGTTACACTCTCCCCCGCTTAAATCGCCGTCCCCGGCGAAGGGCTATCCTATCCCACTCTGACACCAATGTAACGCAACGGGGGCTCAGGCGGGCGCCCTTGCTGCATCTGGTCGGCCCAAAGTATAGGTGGCTCGAACCCGGGACTTCCGCGTCTCTCTGCAGCGACCTAGCCCCGTGAGCCAAAGAGAGATCTCTCCACAGCCCAGTAGCTGTGGTCCTGCTATCACAGGGAAGGGCGGTGACGTCACCCGCTCTGGTACGCCGGCTCTTACACACAGTGCTTGTCGGCCGTAAGCGTTACAATATTATACATTACGTTAGTACTGGAAATGAGCACCAAGTGTACTGACTAAACATTAATGTAAAGTAAAATCAATAGCGATTCATTCAAAGGTTAAATAAATACAAAACAGCAGCAATCCAAGGTACTTTCAGGCCCAATCTTACAATCAATTCTTAGAGGTGCTATCTCTTCAGCAGCCCAGATCCTACCCTGTGTTTTGCTATTCTGACACTTCTGCCCCCTACCTAACCTGGATTCTTCTAACTGCAGACTGCAGACGGATTCTTTTCTGTAGACAGCGAACTCACAAGCCTGTTGAGAACAACAGCCCTTCGCTCAACCCCTGCAACCAAACTCCCTGCTGGCTTCTTCTATTCAGCCTCATCATAGAACGCAGGGAAGTGACTCTCAGCTGTACAGACATGTGCCATCAGCCCCAGTTCTAGGATTTTATCATATCAAGTCACTTACTGTTGCCCATTAAATCAGAATTCTGGAAAATAAAGGGACAAATAAGATACATCGTGTCTTTTTTCTTTTCCACCAAACTAAAATTGCTACCCTTTCTGAAAACTGGAAAAAAATAACCTGCTAATGCTTCAAAAATAAACAGAAAAATTTAAATAGATCACATGAACTCGCAGGTAGTTATTCCAGACCTGAGAAGCTATCTGTGTGGATGTTCTCTCCGTGTTCAAGTGTGTTTTTGGTTGGTGTTCTGGTTTCCGCCCACAGTCCAAACAACGTTTCTAGTTGAAACATTTTGGTAGGTTCATTGGCTTCTAAGTAAATTGGCCCTGGTGTGAGTGTGTGCTTGTCTGTGTTTGTGTGTCCCTTGTGTGGACTGGAGTCCCATCCAGGGTGTATCCTGCCTTGTGCCCATTGCTTACTGAGATAGGCTTCAGCTAACCTGCAAGCCTGTAATCGAATAAGGTGATTAGAAAACGGAGGGGTGGATGTAAACTCATAATTTTGTATCCTGGTGGATTCTAGTGATATTTATTACCTTTTAATAACAACCATAACTTAGTAAAGTTGTCTAAATATTTCATACATTCTGATGAATCCGAAAATCAACAGTCTTGTTCAGGAACATTGATCTATGGCTGTGCACCTTTATACAGCTTGTAACTGCTACACAATCCTTTCAAACAACACGTAAACGCTACACAATTCAACTATTCACTTCCCTTAAACTGTAAAACAATGGGGCTGCAAAGCTGAAATAGAAACATTTGGCTAATAAAGGGTTCTAGGCAGATGATATGAAAAGGCATGGGAAAAAAAAACACTTTATTTGAGCCCTGGCATTCCGGATAAAACATTTTAAAGTCTTTATTTTAGAAGCGTTTATTTCCTTGCTATGACATTTAAATAAAAGGACATAACATTTTCTTATTATATTTTTTCTGAAGAATGGTGTGATCTTCTCGAAAGCCATTACAATGTCCTGTTGTGATAACAAAGAGGTGCCTTTTCACAGACCTCAGGAAATTGGAATGTTGACAATGATGGGCTGAAATGCAATGAGAAACGAACAATGAAAAGCACTTTAAACCACGCGTTATGAAAATGCTTCCATTTATTTTGAATTGCAATGTGTTCTTGTTTTCGGGGATAGATATTAAGCAGATCAAATGGGGACAACGTTTGCAAAACGTCACCACGAAAGTCTGTTATGATATCAACTGTATCTGTGGGGGTTTGGCGCTCTCTTGCGTTTCGATTTAGAATGTAAATTACTTTGAAAGTAGCATGCTAGTCTGCAAATGCCAGCACAATTTTTTGCATTATGGACAAAATGGTTGTTAACAATGTCTTGTGATGTTCGTGTAGAGTGCTGAATGGTAGAAATTGGGGAGGAGGGACATCTTTAAGACAACTGAAACCAGAGGTGGATGTTATTATAAATCTGGGAAGGATATTATGTAAAAAAGAATGAAAAATTATAGTGCTTTCATTGTGTAAATGGCCCAGGGATGTTTCTTTTTAATTTATAGCGCGACCCTTACTCCAAAATAGCCTGTAAGACTACAGTATCCCGCTAATCCCTTGAACAGCTACGGTGTCCAAGGGAACGTTTCCGCAGGTCTTTCCTCCCGGCGGCTGTCAGGGTGTATAACGCTGCCCTAGGCTAGGACTGTTAGCCCTTCGTTTGCTCGTCTATGGACAGCATGTTTACTCCATTGTACTTTTTGGACAATCAGTCTGTATAAACCTATGCACATTTTGCACATATTTTATTGTTTTTACAGTGACTATGATCAGCACATTTTGCACACACCTATGTATTTATTTATTTTTATCTATTTTGTTGTTTTTTTGTTTTATAACTATTCTGATGTCTGTTTTGCTTGTCTTGGGCTGGACTGCTGTAACACATCAATTTCCCTACGGGATTAATACAGTATTATCTATCTAATGTATAAATTAGTCCCTTTAATGTTAAATAGGAGTAATGAGGAGTCATGAATAAAGAGAATTCACGGGTATACTTTCACTATTTTAAGAAAATACATAGTCCTCTAAAAGCCCAGAAAATGATATCATATAGAAATTATGTGCACTGATGTAGAAAGTAGACGGACCTTCTTGTGATTGCTCCTTGTTTTCCATAGAAAGGGGACGTATTATTGTGTTGCACCAGGGGAACATACAGCGGGAGACACAAATTACGAGATGAGATAAGGTAAATTTTATTTGCAGAAAGTACATGAAGATAAATAAAACCTCTCATATTTTAGCTCCGAATCACTCTTTAAGAAAGGTGTAATTTGTATTAATAAGTCTTCGTAAGGAATTATGTGTATTTCTATATACTCGTCTAACCATAAATAAATCAAATGAATAATTTTGTATTGTAAGAAACCGTTCAGCGCAAATATTTGTTTGGATTTTTAATGTCCTTTTCGCATGTTTTATTTTCTCTGTTTTCATCACTGATGGTATTGTTCCAAAGTTTAGGAGGTTAATATTTACGTGATATGTAAAAAATGATCTTGTGATTAGCATTACTCCCTCCACCGAGTATTAATTTAATCCATACTTTTAACATGGCTCTTGTGGTTTCTGAAAATTGTGAAAAGCGTTGCACGTTCCACGTTAATAGGATTTAAAGATGCAACGTTGTTATAAGACAAAAGTTTAAATAACAAAGACGCGAAGGTATTTGTGTAGCTACGGACATGAAACTGGTGCTCAGTTTAACAGGTTGTCGGCGTGCGAGAAAACTTTTTTTTTCGAAAAAGCATCAAATAAACGAACGCCCGCGGCCTGAACGAACTGTTGTGTCCAGTTAAGAAACAAATGCGAAAAGAGCGACGTTATCTGATGTGTTTCTGTGAGCAGTTGTCCTCGCCTTTCACCAGTGTTGTCAGATGAGTTGTGATTATTTTGGGAGGGCGGTTGGGTTTGGACCTATCGGCCCTCTAACATACCATTTGTTACCCAGGATACGGGTCAGAAAACATTTGATCAGTCAAGTGACAAAATTAATGTTTTTTTAATGTGGTAATATTAAATTAGATTAAAATATTTTATTAGCAATAACATGTTGGAAAACGTGATTATTAGAATTAATTCGGAGTTTGTTTATTTGGGGCTTACTAAAGCAATTGCTTTAACAGGGGATCTCTTGACACACAGTGTTGTTCACCCCTGATATAAGGAATGAATTTGTATTTCATTTCTGAGTAATTCTAAAGATCCCATATAAAATTATCACGTGACACAGTATGTGTTCCTGCCTTTTTGTGTGTGTTACAGTAGGCCTTTCCTGGATCATGGATTTGCCAGACATTCTACAGAGCCTTCAAATATGTGGAGGGACAGAGGGAGGGTCCCCCATCTCCTGGGATTGTCCGTCCCTCGCAGTGGTGAAGGTTCTATCCCAGATCAAGGACTTGTTCCAAGCAGAGGCCTCACCCAGAACCAAAGAGGACATCTTAAAGAGCATCCAGCATCTTCTTGCGACTGGGGACAGCCACTGGCTTTTCTCAGACTGCTGCAGCAATGAAGGCACAAGTGTCAGGAGAGTGTACTTAGATCTCACCAGTGCCCTCACTCAGTATGCAGCTCTTCCACCCTGCGAGACTGACAGTGGGGAGCTGCCCATAAGCTCGTATGCCTTGATCCCTCAGAAGGCAGTAAAAGTTAGTGCCGTACTTCTCTCCCTCATCAAGAGGCTGGAGGACAGTAAGGATTTAGTGTCCTGCAGCCGGGCTGCCACCCCAGTGAAATCACTGGCACTCAGACTGATGCCCTCCCTGTTTGTCTTTGCGGTAATACACTCTCAAGATCAGCCATGGACAAGTACCCAGTCCAAGCAAGCCGCTGGCGAACTTTTATCTGCCACTATCCAGGCTGCTGGATGTACATCTGCTGCCGAGTTGCTGTGTGGAAAGTCCAGAGATGATGATTCTGGGATTTTAGGTTCTGTTTTGGAAATGTTGAAGCCAGAACTGAAAAAGTAAGAGCTTACAGTAATGTCTGGTGGTTGTAACGGTAGCCAGTTAGATACAATCGTTTAGAATTAAGTTCCCACCGTACTTGTGAACTTTTTCTTGAACTTGTCCTGAAGATGGAATTAGCTGTGTTTTTAATTTAATTGAAACCTATGAAATACTGAACAGGATGATAGAAGATGGTGACCTCGTGCAAGTATTTAATGGTCTTAATGTAAGATACTGATCATGTATAAACTACTGTATGAATATGAATATGATGTTTCTCTAAGTACTTACATTCCACACACAATTATGACCAGACACTGTATAAAAAGTGTTGAGGACCATGATTTCCCTGCATGAATATTCACTTCCTGTTCTGTGTTTTGTTTATTAAAGATACGTGCCCATAACTCATTGTGCACCATCAAATGTTCACCAAGTTCACAGGAGTCAAGCATCATGAATTTCAGGCTTTTAACCTGGCTTACAAATTGAGGCAGTGGACTTCAGTCCCACCGCCTGCCTTGCTTTTCCGTGGGTCTTGGTTACAGATGTGTTGTGTGCTTTGATTAAGGGACATCTGGATGCGAAACCAGGCCACAAAGCACATCTTTTCCTGGACACTAGCTCAAGTGAGTCGTCCTTGGTTGTCCGAATTCCTGGACCACGTTTTCCCCCCATCTCTGCTCTTCTCGGACGACTACAGAACAGAGAATGAAGTCCTGGGAGTCCACTGCCTACGTCACATCATCCTTAATGTGGTAGGTTTATCTGACTTTTTAAAGGGCTGCCGTAGAATTGGGACCAACATTAATCTTCCAGTTTCCGTCTGAATTGTCATTTACAGTAGCCAACTCTTAAGTTCTGAACTTGGAGCAGTGTTGGCTTTTAAGAGATTAAAAGATGCATCGTCTCAAACTAATGCCTGCTTACTGCTTACTGTGATACATCAGTGCTCTAAATCCAGTTCTCATTGAATGATTCTGCAGTTCCAGATGTAAAACTGTGTTCGGATATCTCTACTTCCCCAACTTGGATTTCACCATACACTGCATCTTGTGGCTTTTGCTCCAGATCAGTGGCATTGCACAGATCAGCTTGTGCCCAGGCTTCTCCCAGCTGCTGTACACAATTGGCTAAGCACCACAGGGGTTAGATTAGGAGTAGGTTATCAGGGTTCTGAGTGCAGGCCAGTGTGGCCTGTAACGTGTTAAAAGAGAGCTGCCATGAAGGTGGGCGGGACAGAGAAATCTGCCTACGCTCCCTCTTTTCCCTGTGTGAAAAACTCACCACGTGCCTATTTCAGCTTGGATGGGTCTAACAAAAATGAGTGGCGATTCCAAATTTATAAGAAGAACGTAGGAGCAATTTAAACCAGTTTTACAGCCTTGCATACAGCAATTTATAGGGAGCTACAGTTGCAATTCTTCAGACCGGTTAATAAATCTTTGTCAGAAAATAAATTCATCGACGGTATAGACAACTTTTACGAACTTCAAATTGAGCACAAAATCGTGAACTTTGTGAATGTGCTGTATGTCACCATGTTGTTGTAAACCCCTGGTTTTGCCACAGGTGAGAAATCTGTTTGTCTGTCTTGAAATCGAGAGCAGTATTTTTATTGGTTAAAAGAGATGTATTCACAAGCCTGCTTCTTTACAATGTGGTTGGGCCACCTCACCTCACTGGAAATTTAAGCTGCAACTACCTGGAAATTGCACTAATTTTGTGATGTAAAGCAGAGGTTTTACACGTTATTGTGTACATTTTACTTTTATTGTGGTTTAAAATGCACTCATCAATGCTGAGTCTTCATAACTCCGAAATATAAAGTTTTTGTAGCAGTTCCCCTTTAACAGCCTGTGTTATCGGTGGTTTCAAATTAGTGCTGGGCGATGTGGCCAAAAATGTGTATATATATATCACAGTAAATTTTAATTTTGGGCGGTAACGATATATATCACAATACAGAATTTTTCACATAATTTCAATAGAACATGCTTTAAAAGCAGTACAAGACTTGGATAGTAAGTTTTTATTGCCTGGAGTTAACTATTAGGCTATTAACTGTTGGTTAGCTACTGTTTTGTTCATTTAGTATTTTTGAAATTTCACATTGAACTGAAGTAGATGACGAACATTTTTATTTTGCAGAACTGAAACAATACAATAAACTTATGAACATGAATTAAATAAGTAAATATGTAATACTTGATTCGGAGTGCATTCTCGTACTTTCCTCATACTCACATACATATTTCGTCTTTAGGTGATATGAGAGGTTGATTGATTTCTTAAAAGACTTATTTCTTCCATTTCAGCCTGCTGCTGATCTACGTCAATACAACAGAGCTGAAGTATTGTACCATGCTCTCTTCAAGCATCTTTACAAGTCTGACCTGCAGCTAATAGAGGTAGGCCTAAGGAGCCAAAGTTTTCTACTAAAACAAAATAAATTAAAATATTTTTTGCAGCTGTCCATCTTTCCATTTATCTTTGGACAATACCCCACTGTAACTGTAATACAAAGCATAATCCTAATGCCACCTCTGAAGTATAGCAGGTGTTTACAGGCCCAAGGCTAGGTGTAATTACAGTAACAAAAATGCTATTGATAGATGCTGACTGCAGAAATCTGGAGAATTCAGAGGTGCCTGGAGAGTTTTTAAGTAAGGACAAATCTGATCTGCAATCTGCAGTTCATCAGAATTAATGGTCTGTTATCCTTCTTTGGTGCCTTATTCCAGGCAGTCCTACCATGCTTGCTAGACCTGCTCTCTGTCCTCGAAAAACCTCCATCTAATATAGATGCCCCCTGGAAATCCAATCGCTATGATGAGGTGCTGAGGCTATTCCTCACACACATGGAGATGGAACACAAGATTGCTCTGCGCCGAGTATATGCAAGGAACCTACCTCTCTTCATCTCTAGGTAGGAAAGTGCTCTGTGACAAAAAAAAATGATGAGAAACCCAACTTTGACTCTTGTTTTATTCAATGTTTGTGACAAAAACACTGAAGGGCAGAGGAGTTTGTTAGCATCTAGTCTGCTGTTTGTTTCTACTAATTCCAGCATTATTGGTTTAAATCAGCTGACAGAATTACAGTGATATCATAGGCTAAGTCATGATTTAATTAGATTCAAATGTGCTGCTGTAAAAGTATTTCTAAATGGGGATTTGCCTTAAAATAATTATCACCAGGCACATGGGAAGGATAAACAGTTACATTGTGATAAAAACTTGATCACCTTTTTCTGTCTCAATGTCTGTGCTAGACTAGGCATTGTGACTGTTCGCCACCTGAAGAGGTTGGAGAGGGTGATTGTGGGATACCTGGAGGTTTATGATGGACCAGAAGAAGAGGCGAGATTGTGTGTCCTGGAAGCCCTTGAAAGAACAATTCAACATGCTTGGCCAAGGTAAGACTTTATGCAACACAGAAATGGAGTGTGTACGGGGTGGTGGCTCTGTGGTTAAAGATCTGTGCCTGTAGCTGGAAGGTTGCCGGTTCGTATCCCGTGGCCGGCAGAGGAATCCTATTCCGTTGGGCCCCTGAGCAAGGCCCTTAACCCCAACTGCTCCAGGGGCTGACCCCAAGCTTCTCTCTCCCTGTCAGCGTCTGTGTCTCATGGAAAGCAACTTAGGGTTTACGAAAAGACAAATTCCTAATACAAGAAATTGTTCATGGCAAATAGAGTGATCTTATATCTTATTACATTAGTTGGTATATAAATCTTTCAATGAGTATCAATCTATGAATGCAGGTCTGTGGCAAAATAATTTTAATTCTCCCTGCAGAATGAAATCCAGGATAAACGTGCTGCTTAAGACCTTGTTGAGGCTCCTCTATGATGTAGCAACAGACCTCAGCCCCACTCCAGCGGCTGTAAGAGAGGAGCTAATGAAGAGAGCCACACGCTGCCTCATTCTCCTGGACCACAGCTGTCAGGGCACACTGAAGGTATGGGGTTACTGTCCCTCTACTAAAAGATTCAGATCCAATACTAGAATCAGAAGGCAAGATCAGTTGTTCACATAAATGGCTCTTGATAGTAACCCCAGGTAACCACAGGTTTGTACAGACCTAATTCAATGAGGAATATTTTGATTGTTTTCTAGAAAAGCATTTATACACTAGGTTTTTTAAAAATGAATTGTGCACAGCAGCAGAATATGCTGTTGCATGCATATTTGCACAGTTACTGCAACAGTGCCTCCTCATCTCCTGCAGGATAGTGGTAACCTGTTCCTGTCCGATTTTCCTTTAGGTCCTCCTTAAAGAGGTTGACGGCAGCTGCACACACATCCGCGTTTTGGAATGCATTGAGCAAGTTCAACAACAGGACACCCCTTTAGTAGCTGCTTACTGGACCTGAATTGAATGTCATTGCAATAGAAATGTGGCAGGTCTGCTGTACTCATTTCATTACACACAAGAGCATCAAAGGCAGAGCGTGAACCCAGTAAAAGTAATTCTGCTCATTTGATGTTAGGATTCCCAACCCCAGACCCATGGGGCAACAGTCCAGCAGATTTTAATTCAGCACTACTCCTAAAGGTCTAGTTGAGTTCTGTCTATAAGAGTGTAACGGACTCTCCAGATTCTTCACTTGCTGATAATTTAAAGAGACCTATAAAATCTGCAGGAATTCAGCTCTCCAGGACAGAGGGATTCCAGATGGATTGTATCCAACCTTTGCAGAGAATCTTCAAAGACATGAGTCGGTTCCCTTAATGGTGGAATTGAATATTGACATAATCAGATGTTGTTGCCATACTCATCCAAGTGTAGATAATGAAGACACTCTCCACAGTCATTTTCTTACATTATGAAACATTCACTTTGCCATCTGTCCATTTAACAAGAGTATTTCTGATTAAGGCACTGGACTTCCAAATCTGCTTTAAGCTGTAAGTCTTGAATGAGACTAAGGTGCTTTTGCCCCTTAGCAAAAGAAGAGAGCTCTTATGCTCTACTAAATATTAACGCTTCAACGCAACGCTAGAAGAGACTTAAATCATTGGAATTCCACCCGAGTTCTTAATTGAGTCTATTTATCTGTTTGTCAAGGTTTTTGCAGTTGGTTCAATTATACCAGCTCAAATCTGGCTTTCAAACCACAGTTGTATCCCTTGCCTTTAAACTCAAGGATGAAGATTGTCCAAGTTATAAAAATTATACAAATTTGACATTTGAAAGGGCTGTTTATTGTTTATAAAAAGTTTACATACCATCTTGTGTTTCACCATATGGGACTCACCTTATTGAGTTTTAACTGATCATGTTTTAAGCCACTGTAATGTTGCTTCCAGCATGGTTAATAAAAATATTGTAAATAATTTGAAATATCTTTTCTTATTTTTGAAGTTTAAAGTGATTTTTGAATTTTACATTTAAATGTTTCATTTATCCATTCTGCATTTTCAAAATGAAAATGAGGAATTATAAAATAAGCCCCCCTTGATGCTTAAAATCAACAAGGCTTTAACACAGTGGTCTCTACTGTGAATGTTATTTGTAGGATGAAATCTGGGTGGTGTGCCTACTCAATGTAATGTAGTGGCCTGTATCAGAACATTCCTGGTCTTTTTTAAAAAAATAATAAAACTAATATAAGAGGAATCCAAGGATTTGATCAAAATTACAGTGGCATGATTATATCCAGTTCATGTAGCTTTTGTTTATTTGGAACTTAAGTAAAAAATCAGCTCTGTATGTTGAGGAAAAATACAACATTACTAGAGGACTGCATTTGTTTTGGAAAGGACAGCCACCTGTTCCCATAATTCTTATTTTAAAATTGCCTCTACACTGAAAGAAATTGACTATAGTTGTTTTTGAAGTTCCAAGAATAGTTACTTTTTTTGAATTTACTAATATTTTAAATGTCTTTTCTAAAGACTGTCGCTCATATTAAATGTTGCACACCAGGCAAGCTTGTGTAAATGTTTTGAAATTAGAATTAAACAGGGGAAAATACCCAAATTCACATATGTCTAAGTGATGTTTTACTTTTAAGATTCTATAAAATTTAGTTTATATACATTAGAAAATGCATGTGTATATATAAACCCAACCCCCAGTAAATGTATATTAATACTGATTTTTTTTTTAAAAAATGTTTTATGAGGATATCCAACATATCGATACAGAGAACAATCAGCCACTTGGCTAATGCAGTCCAGACATTGGAATCTGACTTTAGATGCATGTGCAGAAAAACTAGATTCAAGATTCAAGATTCTGAACACGGAAATATTATGTCAATTTCTTAAGTGATGTAGCACAACACAGGTATCGTTATTTCATGAAAGCACTTCAAAGGTCTTAAAAACATAATGTGCACAAAGAAACCAGCAATGAAGGATTGTGTTGCTCAGAGGAAATTCAGAATTCCTCCATTCTTTCTGGTGACCTGTTGTTGAGTCTGTAGGTTTATGTGGCTTTCTCTTTGGCTGCTGGCTCAGTCTCTTTCTCATACTCTATCTCAACATAGGCCCGTTTCCTTCTGAATGGTCCTTTAAGTGGCATCTTGCCCTTTGACTTCTTACTGGCAGAAGATGTTCCCTCTGCCTCCTCTTCCAGTTCCATCTCGGACTCTTCCTCTTCACTTGACTCCTCTTCCTCCTCCTCCTCACTGCTGCCCTTAAGGTTGTTCATGTCCTGCAAGAGAATGTCAAGTTACTCACAGGTAACCCTGTCCATTCTCTTTATAGTACAATACATAGAGGAGGATCTTGTAAAGTCCCAGGAATAGACTCGCTTATATCAAATCAGTAAATTTTCAATGAAGCAACAAGTTAAACCCAGATTTGTAACCCAAGTCATATTCTTTGTATAGGAGTATTATGTACTCCAGCATTCATTCCCCATTATCAGTGACACATTGCATACAGTCTATGGGAATGGAGCCCTATGAAGCACTCTCATAGTTACGGCGTGTAATTTCAAGAAGGGGATGAAGATGAGCAATCAGGTTTGCAAGGTTCCATCATAATTACTTTCAGTCTGAAGCAGCATGTTGAGGATAACTATTAGCATGCTTAAACATCCTATGAAGACTACAGAACACGTTAAACAATATCAAGAACCGCAGTTTCCAGGACAACACATGCTGTTCACAGACATTACTCTGTTCATCAGCAATCAGGCATCATTTCCTTTGAGGCCCATAGGCAGTAATTTTCATCTGCTCAAGATGATTGCATCTACAAAATAGCAGAAGTAGAGTGCCATCTGGGGACCTACTTAAAGAAGTAAATGGTTTGGATGTTTTTACCTCAAAATCACTCAGGTCACTTTCTTCTACTTCGTCATCTGCCACATATTCTCTCTTGCCAACATCCTGAAAAGAGAAAATTGAGAATCAATTATCCCTGATTCAAGCACTACAGAATACAATAGCGTGTAGTACTTTTAAGACACTGGAGCAAATTGCCCTATGATCTCCGCTGAAGTGAACAAGAGGAATGTGCAGCTCTTCAGTCACAAAAACTTACAGCATAAAGAATCTACCTGCCTCATGCAGAATATATATAATATTTAAGGTAATAAAAGATATGTATACTATGTTTTCCAATTACACAATAAATCCAGATAATTCCTTAATACAAATTCATCTAAAGTACACATCTTTGAACACAATAATGGGGTTAAACTTGTGGTTGTGATCAGCAATAATTAAATCTCTATATAGATTTACAATTTTCAGTTACTGCAAAATGTAGGACGCACATTTACTGTACATTTAATAGACTATAACAGAACAGAATTTAACATATTAAACTGTAAGAGGTTCTTGTTATTCTTTCACTCAATATAGAATACAAGTATCAGTTAAAATTAGGACAGGATGAGAACCCTCACCTTATCATCTTCTTCCTCTTCCTCCTCCTCTCCCTCCGAGGAGTCAGTCTCACTCTCTGCATCCTGTTGCTCAAGGGCTTTATCAAAAGCATGGACTGGGAAATTATAGATATCACCATACTGAAACACAAAAACAGAAGCCCAGTCACACACCCAAGACCGCCAGCACCTAGAGTTAAATATACTGTACAGAACTGTGCTGTAAATATACTGTACTTTCAGCAGCTGCAGATGATGCAGCAGAATTTCTGCTCCTGTTCCGAGTAGCAGAATTACTGTAGCAGTGAATTACTGAGATGCTCAAATACTCATCAACTCAAGTACTCGGGATAAACAGTTAATACAAGAACTCTTAATCGTATAAAGCCTCAGGAACACATTGGTCTTAAGTATAGCGTCTGCAAAAAAAGCCACTTTCTCAGAACGTGAAATAGCAGCTAGTTTATACAGTATACTGATGAACTGTCAAAGCAGAACTATTTCAGTATGAATACTGCAACAAGGCATAAAAGTCAAATAACATCTATATGTGGTATTCCTTTCTTTAATCTGCATTCTTTCTTGTAGTAAAAATGTACTGCAGGTAGAGTGTTTTATCCAATGCCAAATTCAGCTCTACTACAAATTTAACTTAAGTTTAATGCAAGACAAGCAAATGCATTTTTCCTTACTGTTCCTTGTTTCAGTCTTTCCAGTAACTCCTTCTCTATTGCATTATCCAACTGGGCAGCAATAAGGGCTTTCTCCTACAAACACAAATCAGAAAACAAATGAATAAATTCTGGAAAAATTAAATCAGATTTTCAGTACATTGTGTGTCTTCCACGGTCACTTTGTGAGTAATTTACATAGCATCTGTAGAACTGCAATCCCCGATATAAAAATGGTCAACAAAATATCCGTTACCGTCTACTATGACATGTTTTATTCATTTGGAATCACCAAATATTTTTATTGTACAACCTGGCAATTTGGAATTTTTTAGGACAAAAAGGTTCTGGCAGCAACTCCCACATGACTTGCACAGGCCTGGCAAGTCACAGATGTCACCATGTGCCGCCAGAACACTAAGACGGCCCCCCATTTCACTAATCAAAACCCTGGTTTCTTTGCCAATTGTGTGCAACTACATAGAGAATCCTAGTCACAGGCAGCTAATGATACAATCCACTCACACTTGCAAAGTCTCATCTAAGACACTCATAGACTACCTAAGTTAGCTTATTAAAGAAGCTGAAGTCTAGTTCATTTATTCAAAATTACCTCTCTCCTCTTCTCCCTCCTCTCCACTTTTTTGCTGAGTGGAACAAGTTTTCTCCTAAAAAAAGAACAACGCTTATGTTCTGCATCACACAATTTTGCCCATTAACTGCTACCACAAAACATTAGCATTGTCTTGTACCAAAATTATCATGTACAACACTGGACATACATCATACATCTAGAATGTAGTGCATTACTTGATTTCAACCACATCACATTCAATTAGGACAGGAATTTGTCTGTAGAGTTAAATCAAAGTCTATTAGATTTAAAAAAAACTAAAAAAACATACTGCCGTTTGAGGGTGAGTTTGCGGATTCGGATGAGATACTGCGTGATCTTGGTAAAACGCTGTTTACATTTGTGTCGAATGAAACGTGGCCAGTAGATGAGGTTTTCGTCAATCTGTTCCAGCGCCTTCTCGTAATTCTTGCTCAGTTTTACCTGAAAAAAAAAATCAAGCTTTGAACATATAGAAGAACATAACGTATACAGTGCACATACTGTATACAATGTAGTTCAGGTGGGTAGCTGCGTCAGCATGCGTAGGCTGCAAAGGAACAAGTAATAGGTTTATTCCATGCTGAAAAAAAGAAGAAAGAGAACACAACGTTTCGGCAGTGGAGCCTTCTTCAGGTGTCAGGTTCAGTACAATTTATATATTGTACTGTATACAATATATAAAGTATACAGATATAAGCTGTCGTTCTAAATCAGGTTACCACATGACACACCATGCATAACAAATCACATAAATCAAATCAATCATCTATAAAATCACATTAGAAATATAATATGTACACACATGCAGCTACAGAAATAATAGTCTGAATCACAATTCACGTTTGTTTGTTATTTTAAGTACTGGCATATTTAGCTTGCTGTTCCAGCCACTGGATAGTCTACCAACAAGTATTTAAAATCCATATTTTAACCTTCAAGAAACAGCTGGATACGATCACTGGATCAATTATCTACCACGCAGATTAGATGGCCCAAGTGGCCTTCTCTTGTTTGCAACCTTTTTGTGTTATTAAACAGAGCAACCTGACAGAGTGCTTACCTTCTCCCACATTCGAGCCGGGAATGCTGCTCTCTCAATCACCTTCATATAAAGGAAACACTGGCCTGTCATCGGAAAGATCAAACAGACGGACATGAGCGACTACGCAGGACACCACAAACAGAACAGTACTACTGTAATACAGTACAGGAGTCAAGAGTATTCATTAGTCCTTCATTCCTGCAAAGTCATTACATGCCAATTCTTCTTGGAAAAGAAGCTCAACAGAAAAGAGAACACTTTATTTTGAAAAAACATGTGAAGTATACACCCACCAAAACCTATGAGGATAATATAAGCAACAGCTACACCAACAAATACATGAACAACAACCAAAATATATGACACTTCCATACGAAACGCCAATAACAATTTAATGGATGTTCTTTATTACTAGCTTTCTTTAACGATGTTTAATCCAACTAAACTGAAAGCCTCTCTTACAAGGACATACTGACGGTATGGGCCAAATCAGACACAAGCGAGCCTAAGCATGCTTTACACAGACTGTGTGGACACACAAAGTGAGATCTGAACAGCATGTGTCTGATTTTGGGATAGACTTTGCGTTTGAATTAAGCAGTGAAACCAACGTACCCTTTTCTTCCCGGATAGTGGCGTACTGACTGTTTGACAGAGGGCAGGAGGAGCGATTACAGAGGCCTGTGATGTTGTATTCATTTCGGCAAAAATTCTGCGACTTGGTTCTGTACAAAAAGAAAACAAAAACAACCATATAGTGAAGTTACCAAGAAGCCATCCTTCATTTTTATTAAAATAATAAACAATTGATTTCTATTTTTTCTAGATTGTAAAAACATTTATTTAAAGGAGCAGTTTCCAGCTTTGGGAAACCTCTGTATCGTTTGGCAATTTTTCCAGTGCTGTGCTTAAAAATAAATTCCACTAGCCTGCGATTATTTGTGACACTCTATCATTAAATATGCTTTCAGTTCAGAAATTATCCAATCTGATTTGTAACTGATTTCAATCCGTTAACAATTTCTAAGTTTCAGAAATCCCTTCATTTAAGTGTCACCTGAAATGTAATAAACTGGATTTATCAGAAGAAAGAAAAGCAGACACTGTGAGATGTATGGTGAACTATCACTGACTCTGTTCATCATGAATTCATCAATGGATGCTCTTTAATCCAAAATCATGGCGAATAAGTTGATGAAAGACTGCTTGCAATTCTGGACACTTAAGCTGTTCCAACAATACAAATGATAGGTACTTCTGAAACTGAACTGAACTTTAACTTCAAAAAGTCACATTTCTAAACAAGCAAGCAGATCAATTCAAGGCATCAATTAATACTGGCGATTTCGAGCTCAACTAAAAGGAAAACCAGCAGAAGATAATGTAGATATAAAGTATAATCGCCTTAATAAGAATATAGAATAAACGATGCACTTACTTGACTTTGAAGGAACAGAACTGTTTGTTTCCAATAATATCCCAAATTACCTAGAAAGAGAGAAACTTTTAACTCGAATTTAATTTAAACCTCCTAGGTATTCAACTACCTGCATGTAGAATCAAAAGAAAGAGAAAAAACGGATAGTGGGAGTTTCATTCTTCTTGTTAGCGCCGAGACAAAGATTATCTTGAGAACTACACATTTGAAACTGGCGAAATTTAAACGTGGTTCCGCTAGAAACGAACAACCCACCTCGCCACTCAATTGCAAAATGTAAACAGAATTTCTTAAAACTGTTACTTACATCGTCGTGCTGCATTTTACCTCTCGGCGTGAAATGTCAACTTTCAGTGCTGCTGTTTTAATAAAGCGAGTGTGTTAAAACACGAGAATAAGCAGTTTTCTGAAACATGTACACGTGAAATCAGGAAGCAGACATTTTGGAAAGAGTAAGTCTCGCGAGTGCTGGTTTAAAAGATGACGTCGGTGGGACGTCATAGCCTGTGCAGAATTAGTAGGGAAGCTGAAAAGACAGCAAATGGAGACGTTTTTTGGGGTGGGGAGACCCAATAGCACAGATAAATGTAATCTGAATTCACTTACTGCTCCGGAAGCCCTCTAATTCCTACCGTTGTTAGAAAATCACTATTAAATGTATTAAAAGTAACGACACCAATTTATGGATTGTCATATTGCATAAAATAATCCGTTACTCCAACAGGCAAATTTGGCAATCTAGTTTCAGACTCAAAACCTTTTTTAGAAGAGCCTTTACTTAACTGGCTCTGTTCTTTACCTCTCTGCTCCTACTGTATTTAGTACCACTATCTACTGTCTCCTCTGTATTTTCGTCGTGTTTATCTTGTGTATGTTTTGTTTTTATCATCCTGTAAAAGCGCTTTGATGGGCCACCTTTAAAGGCGCTGTAGAAAATAAAGTTTATTGTTATTAGTTCTAAATGGTCGTAAAATAATACACGAGGTCAATTTCCACCGCGTTTAGTGTTACATTATTCCCACTCAAATACTCCCGCTTATTGCAATAATGCACATAGAAACATCATATTAGATACTACCCTAGAGCAAAGTAACTAGCTTGTAAGAAACTACTCAAAACACAGAGCTCTATATAAATTTAATATATTATAGCATAAACCCACAAAAGAGTGAAAGCGACACACTTAAGTTCATTAAACAACGTTCTTAACATTAATGTAACACTTTAAAATGGTTCAGGATCAGATGGGTAATGTGCAAAGCGTAACAAGAAAAAAGGCTGCACATCTCACGCAATGCTAGCGTGATAACCCCATTCATCATTTTCATGAACCAGAAGGATCTAACCACACCTTCCTCAACTAGAACGTCCCTACACAGATCGTTTATCTTCTTCCTATGGTAGGTACGTATGCGTTTCAAAAGGGCTTAATATTTTAAAGAACGGAAAGGGGGTGACGCGACGTAATGTTTATCCTGCGTTTCTTAATTGGAATGTTTCCACCACTTAAATATTTCTTACATTGAACCCCGCTACAACGAATAAGTTAATTTATTCAGAACTGCTGCCTTATGGGAGTGTTTCATTGGCTGATTTACATTCGGAACTTTTGGAAACGTAATGTCTGAAGTTTGGGAATAAATGTGTATGTTGGCCACATAACATGTAATTCTCTTAGTTTTGTTTAGTTAGATGTAGCCAGAGGTAGCATATATTCTGTTTTTCTTACAAGAACTACTGCGTGTTATATTTCAATTGATCGTAGAGAGCTATCGTGTGTTTATAAAGCACACTTGAGAAGCAATTTCTTCCAGTTCGAGAGCTATTTAATTACAGTCAAATTGCTCTGTTGCATGGACAACAGTGTTGTGAAGTGAGTGGGCGTAGGACAAAAACTGTCGAGAATTTCCTTCGTTCTCCATGACAACAGCAGTTAAATCCGTATGATTAAGATGAGTGTTAACATTTGTTAAACCAGGTCTGGAAACTGTTTGTTTTGAGGTAGTTGAACGTTTATTTACAACCCAATAATCACAATGTAAAAAAAAGCTTACAAGTCTACTAATAATTTATCCCATTTGAAGCATGCAAACTTCAATCTACAGCACAAAGAGCCAGAGGTCTAACAATTTAAGATACAAGTTGTTTTATTTTAAACACCTGAGAGGGAGTTTTAAAGGAATGTTTTACAAAACGCTCTCTACTTCTGCACTGTAAACCACTAGCCTGTTTTTTTTCCGTGTTTTATTTCAATAGAAACAAAAATACCAAATAAACTTCAACCTCCACATGAAGTATTGACAGTTCAATAAAATACATTTTTTTAATTCTCTACCCCCCCAAAGAAAGTTCTGATAAAGTTCGAGTGTTGGTGATTATGCGCGCTCGCCCAGGATTCGCCGAGTCCCTGTGTGGAGTTTGTGGATGAGCAACTCTCTAGGCTTCTGACACCTACGATCTCTCTCAAGGCAACAGTTCCAGGCCTGTACCTGTGAGGCTTCTTCACACCACCAGTAGAGGGCGCACTCTCCCAGGCAGTTTAGGTGGCCAGCTGTTTCCTGGGCGCCTTTTCTACCTGTGGATTTACAGGCAGCCTGCATTTGTGACTCGAGTCTCTTTGTCTGAAAATCGAGCGATCACAAACGCCTCTTCTTTCCGAGCAGCCAACTTCCACACTTCTCTACGTCATTTGCTAAACCATGTTTAAAAACTTAATGTGGCGTAAAAAGGGATGAAAATTAGTGTGGTACCCAATTAACCGCGCCCCTCCGAACATGAGGTGTGTGTGAAGATAGTGCTCTTCCTCAGGTTGGGACCGGGTGCGTTCAGGTGCTTTACAGTGTGGTATGAGACAGAGAAAAAGTTTATTTGGTTCCACAAAATAAACCAGTCTAATTAAATATTTTCCGTTTGACTTAATTTTGCCTCCCACCCTTCCCCTATTATTATTTTTAAACCATATGCAATCTGACTACGCCAATAAAGGTGAGGAAACCTTTTAACCTGGTCCAGATTAGCAAAAAATAAAACGCGTTCTTTTTATTCTGCAGTGCCAGACTAATTCACAGGCAAGACACCAACATGACTTAATTAGGCATTTATTAAATTCGGACAGAACAGTGACACCAAACAACCCCAGCCTCATTAGGTGAATGGCTGTACATTAACTTCAAGGACTACAAAATCACCCCTGAATACGAAGTATTCGCTGTAAATAAGATAGTGAAACAACCCATTCTCTCCGCTTCATAAATGCCACCCACAACAAATAAAACCCAAGCAATAAGTTACAAACCTCGACCACTAACAATTCGTCTACAGAAAAAAAACTAAATAATTAAAATTGTTTAAAAAATACACAATAACGAGCATTTAATGTAGTTCATGTGTGTTAGCATGCGTAGGCTGCAAAGGAAAAAGTAATAGGTTTTTTTTTCCATGCTGAAAAGAGAAGAAAGAAAACAGGGATTCAGGGATCACACCTGAAGAAGGCTCCACAGCCGAAACGTTGTTTTCTTTCTTCTCTCTTCACACGAAATAAACCTATTACTTGTTCCATTAAAAATATGGTGATTTCAACTTCCGTACAAGATACACGAAATGACTCAAAAGGGACTATTAATTACAGAGAACCAGAGCTGGGAGGAAAGTAAGTTTGTAAGACATCACAATTCAAATCTCTTGACAACCCGCTTTAATACTCAACTAAGCGGGAAGAAAACAAAACTCAACAATACTGTACATTAGGGTGGTTTGGAACAGATCAAGTAACAGATTAAGTTTGTATAACATAAACGTTGAAAAGATCACTCGGTGAAACCGCCTTTAAATTCCAAGGAGCTGAGAAGGCGGAAACGCTACTGCGCCATCATAGTATGTTTATGTCCATTTATTATAGTAAGTAACGGTTTATTTTGAACACACATCTGTGCCAGCGATGGGCTGGCGTCCTGTTCTGTCCAAGGGTTACAGTACTGCCCGCTGCTTGCTGAGATAGGCTCCGACTCACCGGAGACCCTGTATTGCATAAACCGGTTAGAAAATGGATGGATGTTCACACATTTAAAGCACCAAAAAAGTAGACCAAGGCAAATGTAAAATTAGGTGCTATGGAGATGTCTTAAAATAAACTGACAGTTCAAAGATAACAAGAGAATTATCATTCGAACAATTTCTTTGGATAAGGCATGATTAATATTAACTCAAGATTTGATCTAGATCTTAAACATGCTAATCATTGTTTTGAGAATATTTTTGAAGATTTCTTCTTGCCTTTCATCATCAACGTTCAGGCAGGCCATCCCAGCGGGTTAATCCACGTAGTGGTGGTGATATGTAATATTTGCAGTATTATATAATTGTGCAGCATTAGATACGTGAAGATTAAGATTAGGGTGCAGCAGTGATACTCGCACACCAGAACATCGAGAAAAGAGACAACTGGGCTTTTTCACAGCGGAAACCATACATTGGCCAATATGAGGAATATCACATTACTGATGTCTGAATTATTGTCTGTATTCCCCACTAAACTAAACGTTTTCATTGCAGGCATTGAACACGCGATGGCGACAGACACCATTGGCGTTAAATAAAATCAGTTTGAGTCCAGGCTGACCTTTTTGCATTTCATTTTTTTTAACTGGAGCGATTCTTATTTCTCGATTTTTTTTCTGCCAAATTTGTGAAATTCCATTAAACCCCATACCGTTTGATAATGTAGTAGACTAATCTTTAAAGAATAGCAGAGGCTGACATACTGCAATAGCCAGAAATGATGGTAATGTTTTTAAAACCTTTGAACTATGTTACAGGTCAAATGCAAAACTATCTTTTTAGAGTGTGCAGATTCATTGGTTACAGTGGAAGGTGATAGTGACAACAGAAGGTATACAGGAATAAAGACATGCTGTTTAAAAAAAAGTCCTTACCTCTAACCTCAGGTTTATATATTCTCCCATCCTTTCAGATGCCCATAACAAAGTTTTCAAATGGAAGGAGACAGCTTGTTCTAAGCCCCCACATACCTTTGTGTAAAGAAGTACAGTAACTTTTTTGCTCAGTATTAAATGCACTTCTCTATAGTTTCAAATTGGGTTCTCCCGAGTTCATGTTGTCAATGTCTGAATAATTAAACAAGTTCCCCTTCCTCAGGATTAAAAGATGCAGGTCTTTTGAGGTTTTCAGAATGGGATACTTCTTCGAGCTCAGGAATATGTACCCCATCATTCTTCTCTGGAGAGCTGCAATTTTTTATGGCAATAATAGTATACTGGATTTAAAATAAGGCCTTTTTAGCACATTGTACAGTTTTAACATAACCTCCTTTGATTTCAATTGTGTACTTATAAGCTGATATGTTTTCCACATTTCCTTGAAGATTAATATGATGCATCAGGCAAGACTCCTTACATTATAAATATAAAATGGGAGAAGCTGTGTTACATGCATGTAGCAAAAGCTTTTGCAAGCACATCACACTTGTATATATTGTTGTAACAGAAAGAATAAGGTTCTGGATCCCCAGATGAAGTTAAACAGATGAGTTTATTGCACGCAAGGACCAATAAAGCCGAAGTCTTGTTTCCCGCAAGAAACAACAAAACCGAAAGATTGTTCAAAGTGCCGGTACAAACTTTAGGTTAATATATCCTTTCCACTTCTGACATCACTCGTTATTATGGTAAAGGGGGGAGGTCACATGTTTAGCCAGTTTGCAGCTTTTTGGCCAAACGGTCAGGGATTAACCCCAGGGGGTTTCCTAGCTCTCCTAGCTCGCATCTGGAATCCTTATCAGTTCTCCCTTTCCTGCCATAAACTCCTGTTGCTTAGAAGTCTAATATTCAAGAATAAAGGACTTAATTTAAACCCCATCTTTACTTTTACTTCATTATTAAACATTATCTATCAAGTGTTTGTCCTGAATTTGATCTAGATCTTATTAAATTTCCTTTGCAGCTTCTACAGTTTTTGATAATTCTCTTAATTTTTGTATCTGCGAACTTGACGTACGGTGTCCCGAGTCTAAATCATTGGTATACACAAGGAAGAGCAGTGGTCCTCCGCACATACATTTTTGAAACTTACTTTTAAAGGGCATTGTTATTCCTGCAGCTTTTACTGTATTATTTAAGCTATACTTTTGGTTTTATTTATGTTGTGATTTTTTAAACTCTCCATTCCATGCTTATTCTATCGAGCAGTTCTGAACAAAGTTAAGATATTAAACACAATAAAAGACAGTTGGTTCTCACCGATGATTTCTGCTTTAGTGCTTTATTTCATTGACTCCTCTACCTGCATCTGCTGGGCCCTGCATAAGTAAACCCAGCAATGTGGGTTTCTAGGGAGTAAGGTGTTTGTGATCTAACTTTGTGTGAGCTGTTTCAGTTACAAGAAAGTTCAAACATCACAGTCCTGTAGCTGGAATTTTAAGAATCAATTGTCCAGTTTGGGTTTGAGAAATCACTAAATTTGTAGTTCATTACAGTCATGTCTGGGTATTAAGAACCAACTGAAAAAAAGATTAAGTTTCAGTAAAAGTTTAACAGCACTGCCAATTTCCACTTTTAAATGGGAAACTGGGGATGCATTTTTAAAGAGCAAAATCTGATGAATACCAATGTGAAATGACTCAGCTTGACTTGTGCAGGGCATTCAACTTAAATCTTAGAGATGCCAAGTACAGGTATGCATTTGAAATAAAAAGTGGAGACATTACTGTTGTAATGGACATTGGAAATTGCCCTACAATCTCTACCTAAAAGGCTTCTTAGCAGGTGTATAATCATCTAAACCATAAACGTAACAGCCTAATACCATTTCACTGACAGACAATGAAATGCAATCATTTTATTACTCACATGGAACAAGAAGACATTGACATAGCAACCTATTAAGAATGTCTGAACACTCAGATCTCCAGCAAGGTTATGCTTATGCTGAGCATTATTACAGGATTAAAAAAAAGAAAGCATGAAGCAAAAAAATAACTAAGACATGTATTTAAATTTTTGTGATTCATTTATCCATGGCAGGGGTCTAATAAAATTAGTCCTCTGCTGGCAAATATGTTAAAATATCAAAAGGAAAAATTCTTCCGTTACATAGTCAGAGACCCAAGATCTGCTTCTGGCTGCAGAGAAACTGCATTTAAGTGTTAAAAGTGCCCTTAGAATTATTAAATGATTTGATAAGGCATCTGCTAATTTGCATGCAAACCTAACAGCTTACAACTTTCTTGGAAAAGCAGGATTGCAGAAGAGGTATGGACCCCAAATTTCCACATATGGTAACATATGGGGGAGAGGCCCTGAATGACAGCCACTCTCTCATGGAAATCCTCGTGACCCAAACTGTTTTTTTATCTTACCTGCAAAATGACAAGGTGTCCATTAACACTTTTCCATTTTTCCATATTATGTAGGCACACCATTCACACCCCTTCTTCAACAGGCTACCGTACCCAAGCAGGTGGGTCAAGTGATTATCTCCAATAGCTCCTCTCTCATTTTCAATCTTTGGTTGATGTTTGATGTTTTCACACTGGCTTTTCCTCATGTTTGAATAAACTAGTACATTTATTCTTGGGAAAAAATCCAACTATGTAAGGTCATGCCAGCAAAATGAACAAAACTAATCATCGTGCCCCTTAAAGTTATTTTTAGTATGCCAGTAATGATAAAAACATCAAACCCAGAGGAAAGGTGCACATACTGACCAGCTGTACAGGAACACCAACATGTTCTCTTTACAATTAGTGGAGACTACAGCATGCTGTAGCACTGTCCTTAAAATGTTCATGTTTACACCACTTTTCTTTTGCTTTACAAGCTTTGTTGCTTCCCCTGTGATTTAATTTCAAACATTTGAGACAATGTCCATTGTGAAAATCTTGTACCCAAATTTCCTGGACGCAAACTAAGTGGAAAATGTGCCTAAAATACATTTGAAATAGTGGGTAATTGGTCCTTATGCATAGTAAAAGTATGCATATACTGTATGCTGACTTGGTAAATTCTTTCATTTGCTGGATGTAAATAAGCCAAGTTATCACATGCTAACCATTGTTAAATTACCATAGTTTCTACGTGCCTGTTTTGGAGAGCAATGAATGTTTGGAGGACTGTTTTTTGTGACTTACCCCCTGGGTTATGAACATGTCTTTGGGCTGCATTTCATTAGAGGAAAGTTTCCTTCTGTATCAAACCTTTTTGTCTATAAACAGCATCTTAAACCAGTCAGTGGGGGGGGAATAATTCATGGTGCTGCAGCTGACAAAACTAGGTCTTGCTCATTTTTGCCCTCAACAACATCTAAAGAGCATAGTTTTCTAGTTCACTTTGAGAACCCAGAGAATGAGTAAGGTATTCAACCCTCTGTTGCAAAAACATCCATACAACTTTTAAAAGAAGCATCTCCAAATTTGTGTTTTATTTTCACATTTACACAATAAACAAATGCAACAACAAAGGAATAAAAGACTGTACAATTGTTATAGAAATTACTCGGGTAGTGACTCTTGCATGACCCCGGTACACAAACAGCAGCTGAATTTAACCACTTAGAAAACGGTTGTTTCCCATTAGTTCCCATTTAGAGCTCTTTTGAGGCCACCTTGGGGAAAATGAAAGCCATGTGCAATATAAATGCAGGTTAGCAATCTGAACACTTAAGAACTATCTGGCCCTATCCTGATTTCACCCATTTTTTTTTCTAAAAAAAAAGGCTTCAGCGTGTCTTTTTCAGCAACAAAGAACATTAGGGATAAAAGCAACTCAACCTCATAGTAGTTTTCACTAGCAGAGAGACAGGATCAGATATGCAGACAATGTGCATTACAAACCTCAGACACTTCACAAGCAGATCTCTGTCCCATCAGAGATACTTCCAAATCTCTGTTCGAAGCTATGCCACAATTACCTTTTATTTTAAATGTACTGTATATAATGTTTGTGTCGTTTCCTTCCATTTTATGCCTGTTTAAATGGAATACATTTTTATAGGCACAATCCTTGGATATGACAGCAAACATAACTGACCGTCCATTTCCTTAGATTAGTGCCTGTAGACTAATGCAAAGAATTTCAACCCTGTTTGACATACATTGCAAACACTACATTTTTCAGATCAGTGGTCACTGGCTGTAGTTATAGATATTTAGGGAAAAGGATTTCATTACAAACCATACAAAATGTAAGTTTGGCAACAATTAAAACAACTGTTAATCTCAGTAAACACCAAAATGTTACTAAGACTTAATGCACTTTTTGTTAAGTCAGTTCTGATTTAAAAAAAAGTTCTTAGCAAGAGGTTAACAAAAGAAAAGTGATCACTTATCATGGGCTCTCTTGTCTTTAAAAAAACTGGATTGTGTAGTAATGTTGGCAAACCCCTGTCTCCAGATCAGTATAGCCCATTTCTGGTTTTCTGAAAATGAACCAGTTTCCCCATTCAACTTCAGAGCAGCACAAAGGTCTGCAGACCAGGTATGTGGTACAGATGCACAGTAAGCACTGCTTTAAATACCCTCCCCCCTTGCCGTTTGTTTGTCCCTGTTCCTCTTCCCCGTCTTACTGAGAGCTTTAACTGTTGTTCCTTGGCATTTTATATTTCTTTTCTGATTGCGTCCAGTGTTGCAGCCTGCTCTCTTTTTCACTTGAGCACAGTATTCTGGGGCTGACTCGTATTGTCATGCACAGGAAAGAGGTTGGCGGAGTTTTGCCTTTAATCTTACAGAGAGTGGTCTAGTGTCAGTCTGAATTCTGAAGCCCTTCACACCAGTTCATCCAGTAGTGTCCCAATGCTTTGGTGCTGCTCTGGAGGCCCAGCGATGGGTTTGTTACACATCGGACAGACACATCTCACCTCCAACCACTTTACCAAACACCTGCGAACACAAAAATGGAACACTGTGAACACTACTACCTCATTGCCCTGGGGTTCTGGGTTAAACTATTTTGGTGCTTGTCTATGGGGCGTTAGCACGTTTCCTGTCCTCCTGTGTTCACTGGGCACTCCCTTTTCCTCCCAAAGACAGGCAGGTTAGATTTAACTGTCCCTTTCCAGGGAAGTGGGCTTTTCCCAGTAAACAACACAGACTATGGGACTACAGGAACACAAATGAACCTGATGGGCCAAGTTTATAAACTTTAAGGTGTCCCAATGAGCTGCTGAAGGTTGTGACACAGACTCAGACACACTAAATGGGTGCAGTTTGGTGAAGAGAGGTTAAAAGACACTCCTCCTTAAGACGGCCAAACATGTTTGCTTACAGTACAAGACAAAAACACTCGGGGATTAACTATGATACACATCTATATATACTGATGGAAAAAAGAAATGCAACATTTTCTGGAATGAGAATACTGTAGTTATAACTTATATACTTTCACAAAAAGTTGTCAATTTGTTTTAAGCCCTCTGACCAGCAGTACAGCTTGTGCAGTGAGGCATTGCAACTTGCCAATCACACAAAAGCTTGTTAGGTGCACTTTTACCAAACGAAGTCCAGGTGGAACAATGCCTGATCAAGTCACCTTTAAAGAGGCCATGATTCAAAGCTTAGGTCACCGCAAGAAAAAGGCCACACTTAGTTTGCTGTGCATTCCATAATGCCTCAAATGTCACCAGAAGCAAGGGAGAGGGCCATTGGCATGCTGCAGGCAGACATGTCATGTGCCAGCGTTGCCAGACACCATAGAGTAAGCTTTCCCGTCTGCAGAGAAGGTTTCAGCAGACCTTCAGGACAGATGACCTTCCAAGATCCAATCACCCTTGAGTGACCACACCAGAGCAGGACCGACACATCAGACTGATCCATCTGAGCGATTGTTTCAGATCTGCCACCTGTACTCCTGCTGAAACTGCCAGCAGACACAATGCCCGCATCAGTGACAGGACAGTGAGGCTCAATACTGCTGGCCTTAGAGCAAGGCGACCTGTCAGAGGCCCTCTGCTCACACCTCCTAGACATCACACCGTCTGGCTTGGGCCAGACAGAGGCTGCGATAGACTCGTCAGCAGTGGCATCAGGTCCTCTTCAGGGATGAGTCACTCTTCAGCCTGTTCCACGCAGTGTGGAGGAGGTGTTGTTTCTTTTTTCCCTCATCAGTATATATGCATTATATAAATGTCTATATGATGTGCACAGGACTAAAGGTTGACAATTCAACCATAAGTGATCTACAAAGTTTAGCTTTCAAAAGGTTTTATGGAATAAACTAAGTCGTCGGACTTGGCATTAATTACGTTAAGCAAAACATGCTTTTCCATTGTAGTATATTTTAAAATCATGCTACGGATGAAAATTAATTTTCTGCTCTGATCTATCGTTCCCACCTAAGCAGTGTAAACCACTCTTCAGTTCTGCAATAGCTTTGTTCAGGTTTACAGAGATTGGTCTATTCAGGTGTGTTTGGAAACATAACTTCAATGCACACATGTAAAGAATGACCTGAAAATGAAGTTTCAAGAATCTTCCAATTTTATTAAAAGTTCTGCCTGCGCTGATATGCTACTGCAGCTATCATAGAACTTGGCCAAGCATTGGCATCATGCATGCTGTCAGCCAGAACAATGATTCTGAATGTATTTATTAAAGTGAACCACTGCCGACAGAAGGCAGAGATCAAGGTCTTTTTCTAGAGGCTAATTTTACTCAGTCAGACCTCTGAAGCCCACATAGTCCAAAGCGGTCATCCCTGCACATTCCGATTCGCTACTCACTTCCTGTGGAAGGCATGTTGGCATGGAGACACTCCCAGCTCATCTTTCACCTTGAAATCCTCCAGGCAAACGGCACATGTCTGCTGTGATGGCAACACCAAGAAGAGGGCGAGATATCAAACACTTGAGTAATATGAAGCTCGAGCTCAAACAGCACGTAAAAACACCTCATCTCAAAGTGTGACCTTCAACTTCATGCCAGCCTGCCTTCTGACATTTGCACACTTGTCAAGCAAACAAATGCTCCAGCCTCTTCTTTAAAAGCCTAACAAAAGCAAGCAGGACCAGATTGCAAAATTACAAAGCATTCAGACCTGCACAATATTATAGGGTTGAATGATGAGGTGTGTGTGGAGTAAGTTGCAAAGCCACACAATGGAAGTCAATTCCTCTAGATGTACTTTAGATTCTCAAACCGTGTGGGTCAAAGATCTTACAATGCCAACATGGAAAGCAAAGCCGGCCTCTCCTTATTTTTCTGATTTTATTTTGTGTATTCCATGTGAAATACACACAACCTACTTCTCCTCAGTAGTTTTAAAAGCTTTTTATGAATAGCCTTTAAAAGAATGCTATTGAATTTCTAGTATAAACATATTTCAAGTGCGTGTGCAGAGAAGAAACCTACCCCATGCAGATTCAGCTTCTTGGCATCCCCTTTTAAAACAACCTGTGGAATGAGATGTGTTAACATGCGTTAATACAAACTGTAGAAGCACATTTTTGAGCTTAGATTTTAGAACACCACCTTGAGAAGAAGGCCTGTATCTGAGCAGGAGGAGGCTTGGGAAAAAAAGGCACTGTAAAAGAGACTACCAAATGCCTTTCTAGGAGAAAATGTGTCCCTTGTTTATATAGCCAAGATCTTAACTGCAGTATTTCAGTCAGGAGTATTTGCCATTATTACTTAGACTGAATGTCAAGAAAAAAATTCCCCACTCTGTTTTTCAGATAACTTTCTTAGGACACAAAGTAGTTCTACAGTATTGTGTAGCTATGAGGATTTGACTCCCCTTCACATCCCTTTAAATTCCTTGTATGTCCTGTGCTGGACATTTTCAGTCTTTCATTCACTGATGTCACTGATGTCAATAGATTCCCTTGATGAAGACTCCATCAAGGAATCTGTTGACTGGCTGTTTTTTAAATCATTCCTTTGATAAAGTGAGTTCTGGCTGCTGGCAAATGCATTGATCTTTTTCGTATTCCAGGGAGAAATTCTAGGTCTTCAGCAGTACAAGTCTTGTACATGCACAGGAAAGATTAAGACGCCACATCCTCCAGAAATATTCACTCAATACGTCAGACCCTTCGCATTTCCGTCTGTTTCCTTTCACACAGCAAAGGAGACCAGAAACTTCAGAACTGACAGGGCTATCACTGATAGCACCACAAGCTCACAGGTGGCTGGGCTGCTGTTGCATGACAATCTGAGGAAACCCCAGCAACAACTCAAGTCAGAACCCCAGGCTCAGCTGGCTAATGACAAATCCCCAGATAAAAGAGTCTGGGGTATAAAATCTAACCTAGGCCATTACTAGAGAAAACAGATGCTCAATTAAGTGAACTCATGGAGAGGTAACCATTGCTAATAATCCAGGCTCCCTCTCTTGAGGGGCTCTTGCAAAGTGACGGACAAGTGCTGCTCCAGTTTATATAGAAATGGGCTGTCCCTCTTTAGAAAAGTTAAGATTCATCCTAAAAGGTGAACTTTAGAACGTTTTAAAGAATTGTGGGATAAGCTTTTGAGAGCATTAGGTTTAAAAGAGGAGCTCAGTATATACTCCTAACCCATTATATATATAATTACAATATAAACCTTATGCCTTTTTTATGGTAAACGTAGCTGTGACTGTACCTGTTTTTGTTTCATTCTTCTTTTCCTTTAATTTAATTTAATTTTTCATTTCATTGTTATTCTCTTAAAAAGTGTAAATTTAATGTCTCTTCTGTGACTACTCTGTAATATTAAATAAACAAAAAGAAATGGGATGTCCCGAGTGCCTGGAGACTCCCTGCACTTTGCAAACATCTGGCCTAGACGGGCTAGGCATTTACAGCAGCAGAAGAGACGTCTTGAATCTGGCTTTGGCAGGCCAGTATAAGGAGGGGGGGGACTGGGTTAAGAGCAAGTCCAGTGCTGTGCTTACCTCCTTGTAGCCAAACCTCTCACTCTGGGCCTGGTGTCTCAGTTTACTGCAAAACAAGGAAAAACAAGGTCTGATTGTAATGGACAGTCTTCAGATCATAAACCACAGCATGTCTGCAAGAGCACTCAGATCATTGACCTCAGCACTGCATTTCCTGGCCCAGCCCTGGATTATTCTGGCGATATTGTTTTCTGCAGCAGAATGCCATTGAATTATCAACTCAGCTGTGTTTACTGCGTGGGCTGTCTGGATAAACTTGTACATTCACGTGTCAAAAATTGGAAAAAAAAAAACTCAGAGCGGGCTTCTCTGACAATTTCTGGTCATCCCACCTGGAGCTTTACAAAATTTGAGACTTTTCTCATTTTTTCGCAACACTGCACACATCTGCTACCATGTTTACAAAATAGTTTTTTTTAACTTTGTCCCTTTTGAGAGGATGGTATATTGGCATAATAAACCGTTCAAGCTCTATGACGTCAAGCCATCAAGTGCCAACAACTACTTTTAACAATCTTGCCTGTGTTGACAGGTAGTAATGAATACAATTACAAAATGTCATAGAAGAATGTTTTCTGTCTCATTTATAACAATGGTGCTGATCAATGTAAATGTATCCATCTGCTCTTTAATTTTAATTATCTCAGCCTAGAACAGGCATTTAACCTCCTCCAGCAAACTGACCTTAAGCAAATGTTTTATGCAGCGGTGATCTTAAGGTATACACAATTACAGCCTGGTTAACTGAATAATAATTCTATGTCAAGCTACCAGACATACACGTAATTCCAGCAATTAAAAATCAGAAAGTCTTCAGCTATATTCACAAATGTTTGTAAAGCAAAATTACCAGAGGAGCAAGCCTCCTTTTTGCATCTCGCCATTCTGAGCAAGGAAACCCATCAGTACTGGCATCTTTCATTGGAGGATCACTATTAAATTTAAGGAGACCCCTTTTTAAAACTACCGCACCACAATTAAGAAAAAATAAAGAGGAAGAAACAGTACAACAGTTAAAAAAAAAATCTATGTTATCTCTAGTAAGCCACATCAACTAATAACTTTTAAATGAGCGAGATTGTCACAAAAGGACATGCAAGAAACGAGCTGCTTTCTTATGAATCATAGAAAGCCGGGGGTGGGAAAGCTACACTGCCAATTTAATAACCTACTTGCTTCTTCACCATCTTGACATCTCGGAACAAATCCCAGAAATACAAGTTGCTAGCAAAGCGCCACAAGCACGAACGTCAAAAGGCATCGCTGTCATTACCTTTCTGGAAAATAAACCTTGAATAAAATGTCTTCACCATTGTGCCATCTATTGTCTACTCCCACTACACCATGAAAAATAATGTAAAACTAGTCACGCTTATACTGACTCTCTAAGAGCAAATGACATAGTAGCCCAGAACACAGGCATGGAAAATTCAGCTAAGTTTCCATAGGGGACTAACATCCACAAGTGTATTTTTACAAAAGTTGAATTTTATTTAAGTGATTGTATATCCTGTGAAAGACTCAGGAGTTTTCCCTTTCAAATTTTGCCTGTAAAAAGTTCATGTAGTAGAGTCAAACATGTAGAGTTCCCAAAGTCCAGTATGTAAAAGGAACAGCTGTGCAAATAGTGTAATACTTCTTAAATGAGTACAGCTTCAAAACTGTGTTGGAAACTAAAATCTCTCTAATTAAGCCTTCACTGAATTAAATTTAATCTCTTCTTCAGTTCAAGCAGTTGATGATTTAAGGGGGCCATACAAATCTTGTTCTTTTTACAGATGTTTCCAAACCTTTGTGAAAGGCAATGCATAACGTATTGAAGACCATTAACATACTGATGCAGCTCATACAGTATAGTATAAGTCTCCAACAGAAACAATTATCTAAGTAGATCCAGCAAAACTGTTCTTCAGAGCTTAAAAAAAAATTCCCTTCCTGACCACTAAGAGGCTCTGGCATCAACTCACAGTGGAATCTTACTGCTCAAGTGTTTACTATATTATCCAGATAAACATTTATCATTATGTTCTGTACTGAAAAGGCCAAAATAATGAATAACTGCTGGCTCAGTATCTACGACAATTTACTCCGTGCAGGAAAACAGAACAAGAATAATAGGAATCTAAGTTTAGTCTCAACAATCGGTTAAAGCAACAAGCCAAAAATAACATCAGGAACAGAGAGACACGATAAGATCTCCTTGCTCACTCTCCCAATTGTTTGAGTTAGGAAGTAGTTAAGGTTGAAGGAAATGCTGTATTTGGAGGCAGTGTACACTACTCCATATTCCAGCCGTGACTAGAGGATGTGAGCCAATTCTGCCTCACTCCCAGGTCCTCAAAGACCAATTACAGAGAGAGACGAGTACAAGTGAGCAAAGAAAAGAAGAGAAAAAGCACAAAAGGGAATCATGAGAAGAGAAGGGAATTAAATTGACTGGAACCCTAGACAGAGGGAGGCTTGTTCTACATCACCATCATTTTTTTTATTTGTGCAGTGGGGATCCCTTTATTCTGTTAACTCCATGGACATTATAAGCATGCCCTTCAGTAATTAATACTCACATCCCACATTATCCTTCAGCAATGTGCTCTAAAAAAGAAAAGAATAGTACTCCAAGAACACAACCCACTGCGGTTTGCAGCAACCAGACAAGATCAGCAGGTGTCCACAAGCACCCACAAAAACAGCAACAACATGGAAGGACGACAGATTCTGAAGGGTGGACAGCACAATCATTTCAAAACGCTGCTCCAAAAACACTTCAAAGACTCCTTAATACACTGCAATCAGCCTGCTGACGTATGTTAGCTGCGAGCAACACTTGAGATGGGAATAAAAAAAAACCATCATACAAAAGCCAAGGACACTGTGGCAAAGATTCAGTCACCAAGCTCAGTCGGCTCACGTCACCTCATCACGTCAACTCCATTCTCGCGCTGTAATTGATGTGGAAAAATTGCCGTTCGACTGAAGGAGCACAAAAGTGCATCAGCGTCACCGGTCAGAAGCTGGTGCTACATGACTCACACCATAAATTTACACTTGCAATGTCACAAACTCCCAGAGAAGACAGAGGAACTGAACCAAGGAGTGCCATGCACATCAAGGGATGCAAGCCGATTTTCTTAAGTGTCTCTTCCGTTTATTCACCGCTTGTTTCAGGGGTATAGGTAACTATTGTCCTGAGAACAACAAATCTGAAGAACGCTGCACTCCTCTCTCTCAAATTGGAGACCTTACCAGAATGGACTCCCCCAAGATTTTAATGCATAGTGGTCCTAAGATTTCAGTTAAGCAAAGGCCACCTCCTTCCTTTTACAAAGCATTGTACAGTAGCTTCGGTCTGCAGGTCAGAAAAAGTCCCCCCAGTGGGCCCTTTCCATGGCCTTTAACTGGTTTTGTGCATTTCAGTCAGCTTTCTACATCAAATATCGGGAGCTTCCACAACCGAAAGAAAACCCCAATCAAAACCACACATGGTATAAGCATATACATACTTGTGACTCTCTATGGCCAGGGGAAAGACCTCCGCTAGTCTGTCAGACCCAAGGAGATTACAAAAGATAGTGGAAGAAGTCCTGTCTATGATGCACATAAACAGCCAACAGGTTATTTCAAAACACACTGTACCCTTCGGTAATTTAAGTTGAGGCTGGTAGCTTAGGAGCCACTATGTATCTTTTAGAAGCTCAACACGTAACACCTGTTAATCACAAATGTTCAAACTGCCACCTCCCCCGTACTGATTTAAAGCACAGTGGTAGCTGACTCACCACTGCTCATCTTTAAAGGAAATCAAAAGACTAATGCAATGTTGTTCTAAAGGCTACATTCATACTGTGGTCAACATTCAAAAAGTTTCACATAAACCCAAAGCAAAAAAATAATTCGAAGTTACAGTGCATTTGATTAATTTTATAGATGCCATCCTTGAGTAAGTCATTCTTCATTAATTTTTGGATTATCCTGCATAAAGAAAAAACACAAAATTGAGCCTCTTGTCCTGCGATTTCATTCCTGATTGATTTAGATCTTGTGATGCGTTTTGTGGGGATACGAGTCTAGAGAGCTATAAAATGGGTATTCAGCCACTCGGATGGTTTTTCCCATATAGAATGACACTATATATAGTGATTAATACTTCAGATGAAGAACAGCTGCAGCACTTTGTGGGCAAGAATGAGACATGACATTGCTTTTTATGAAAGAGGAATTTACATTCTGATCAAATACCCAGACTTGTGGTTTGAATGGTATATCCTAAAGAGAACTCAATCTTAATTTCAATTCAAATGAAAAAAACACTTATTTGCATAGACAGAATAGCCTATCTAGCACAAGATAAATGAATGGATTCACCCTGATCAATCAACATTAACATTTCTTACAAGACAAGGTCTAAATGATTTATGAATACAACAGCATGCTGTCAAGTTGAACACGTGCTACAGTAGATGTAAAAGAAATTGCTCATTTATAACAACTGTCAATGCTTCCATTTTTATATTTTATGAAACCATTTCTAACAAAAACATGACTTAAGTAGGAAGAGCCCACCTTGCGCTTTGCTTTCTTGTAGCTTACCAATTCCACTTGCACCTAAATGAGCAAAGTGGGCTGAATAACCCTTCTTAGCACTATGTCTACATAGTTTTAGAATACTGAGAAATGTAACCCGTAATGTAAACAAACTGATATCAAAGGAAGAAAAAAACTCTCAAATGGAATAATTTGAAAGAGAGTTTTCTTATGTGAGCCAGGATTGGAAAGGTCTGTGAAACCTCAGATCTTTAGTCTAGGAGGTAGACAGAATCACATCTCAACATATCAACTATTTGATTCGTTCTTTTGAGTCTACCACACCATAAAAACAAACCTCTCAAAAAAAGGTCTAGCTCTTTTAAATTCTCCTTTATTATGGACAGAATCTAGGTTTTGGGGATTTAAAGGTTTTAAAGATACCTTGAAACTATGCGATTTAAAATAATTTTGGTTTACACGTCAGAATCCAAGCCGATTGAGAAGACCGCTGTACCATACCATACAGAACCATCGTCAGATCTCAACGATAACATCTAGAACATCACCACAGAAACCCATCCTGTAGTTGTACCCTGCCATCAGAGGAACTTTATTCTCTACTACAGCAAATAACATCATTGTGAACCCAAGCTTTAAAGACTTTCGCCGAGACGTTTGTCTCAAGAACTTCATTGGCAGCTTCCTGCCTTCCAATTTCCTGTGCCAAGTTTGATTTCTGTCCTCACACAATACTGAACAGCTCATCAGGGAGTTTATTGTTCTGCACTGGGCCCACTGGGAAGGAAAGCCTCTTGCTGAAGCAGGTTGATTCTACTGGGGCTCAATTCAAGAAAGGACAAGTGTTGGCCGATCTCCCAAGAGCCCCTGGGCCCAGCTGCAGGAAGACTACCACACAGAGGAGGAGACAAAGCAGTCTTTCTTTTTAGTGTGAACGAATCTTCCAAACCCAGAAAAAAAAAATAAGTCAGGTTCCCAATCACTGAAGTCAGCTGGAAGGGTGAATGCGAGACCTGCTCCGATAGCAGGACTGAGATTTGTCATGTGTACTTTTGTTCAGAAGATATAAACACTGTTTCATTTAGTTTAGTTATGAAAGAGGATGTTCCTTAGAATGAAACATGTAAGGACAGAATCTTGGCAACTTTCTTGGGGAATAGACTTTTTTTTTTTAATCAAAACAAAATGAAGAGAATCTTGTGCAAATAAGAGAGAATCAACAGAGGCTGAAGCTGTGCTATACTCTGCCTTATTGTAGTTCCTGCATTCAGTGTACTGTTCCAAGAACAAAGAAACTTTGAGAACCCAGCATCATATGGGATTTCATAGCATGATAAAACCTACAGTTGTGTGAAAAAGTGTTTGCCCCCTTCCCGATTTCTTATTTTTTTGCATGTTTGTCACACTGAAATGTTTCAGATCATCAAACAAATTGAAATATTAGACAAAGATAACACAAGTAAACACAAAATGCAGTTTTTCAATGAAGGTTTTTATTCTTAAGGGGAAAAAAAATCCAAACCTTCATGGCCCTGTGTGAAAAAGTGATTGCCCCCTAAACCTAATAACGGGTTGGGCCACCCTTCGCAGCAACAACTTCAATCAAGCGTTTGCGATAACTGGCAATGAGTCTTTTACAGTGCTGTGTAGGAATTTTGGCCCGCTCATCTTTGCGGAATTGTTGTAATTCAGCCACATTGGAAGGTTTTTGAGCCTTAACCGCTTTTTTAAGGTCATGCCACAACATCTCAATCTGATTCAGGTCAGGACTTTGACTAGGCCACTCCAAAGTCTTCATTTTGTTTTTCTTAAGCCATTCAGAGGTGGACTTGCTGGTGTGTTTTGGATCATTGTCCTGCTGCAGAACCCAAGTGCGCTTCAGCATGAGGTCACGAACAGATGGCCGGACATTCTCCTTCAGGATTTTTGGGTAGACAGCAGAATTCATGGTTCCATTTACCACAGCAAGACTTCCAGGTCCTGAAGCAGCAAAACAGCCCCAGACCATCACACTACCACCGCCATATTTTACTGTTAGTATGATGTTCCTTTTCTGAAATGCTGTGTTACTTTTATGCCAGATGTAGTGGGACACACACCTTCCAAAAAGTTCAACTTTTGTCTCGCCAGTCCACGGAGTATTTTCCCAAAAGTCTTGGGTATAATCAAGATGTTTTCTGGCAAAACTGAGACGAGCCTTTTTGAGCCTGTTCTTTTTGCTCAGCAGTGGTTTTCATCTTGGAACTCTGCCATGCAGGCCATTTTTGCCCAGTCTCTTTCTTATGGTGGAGTCATGAACACTGACCTTAACTGAGGCAAGTGAAGCCTGCAGTTCTTTGGATGTTGTTGTGGGGTTTTTTGTGACCTCTTGGATGAGTCGTCACTGCGCTCTTGGGGTAATTTTGGTCGGCCGGCCACTCCTGGGAAGGTTCACCACTGTTCCATGTTCTCGCCGTTGGTGGATAATGGTTCTCACTGTGGTTCGCTGGAGTCCCAAAGCTTAAGAAATGGCTTTATAACCTTTTCCAGACTGATAAATCTCAATTACTCTGTTTCTCATTTGTTCCTGAATTTCTTTGGATCGCAGCATGATGTGTAGCTTTTGAGGATCTTTTGGTCTACTTCACTTTGTCAGGCAGGTCCTATTTAAGCGATTTCTTGATTTAGAACAGGTGTGGCAGTAATCAGCCCTGGGTGTGGCTAGAGAAATTGAACTCAGCTTTCCAAAGATGTGATAAACCACAGTTGATTTATGTTTTAACAGGGGGGGCAATCACTTTTTCACACAGGGCCATGTAGGTTTGGATTTTTTTCCCCCTTAATAAAAACCTTCATTTAAAAACTGCATTTTGTGTTTACTTGTGTTATCTTTGTCTAATATTTCAATTTGTTTGATGATCTGAAACATTTCAGTGTGACAAACATGCAAAAAAATAAGAAATCAGGAAGGGGGCAAACACTTTTTCATACCACTGTATATATTGTCCTCAAAACAAGACTGTTTTTTCTTTATCTCATACTTCGTTTCCGTAGCAAGGATGGGCTCGTATTACTTGAAGGTTACATCCTAGGGGGTCCTTTCACCCTGTCCAAAACAACTTTCATTAACTACTCAACTGTAAAGGCCTTTATTACAGGATACCTTGGTCATGGTTGGTCTTGCTCATAGATCTACATCCAACTTTTTGTAGTGGACCTTAAAAGATAGGTATAGAAAAAAAACACATGGATAGCTAAAGATCTAAATGACATTTCCACTTCACATTGGGCTTGAATTGTGTGCAACAATCTAAAATGCAAAAACAACACAGCCAGATGCTCGAGATATCTTGATAAGTGGGATACGTATTGAAAATGTATAAAAGGATTAGCAGTTGTCAAGCAAAAACGTTATACTCAAAATTAAAATACCAAGACCTTTCTTGAAGACTCTGCAGGCCTTATAATCAAAAGAAATCTAGATTGAATTTAGAACCTTGTATTTTTAAACATGAGAAATCATCGTCAAAGGAATTTACAGACTTCTAATAAATCTTCAGAAACTCAAACAAGGCCCTACTCGTATTCACATCATTAGAAAATGTTTTTGTGGAAACTGAATCGGTTAGTGAGGAAATCCTAATTTACATGCTCAGAAGCAGTAGCTGCTCCCATCTGGCTAGTTGGCCTTTTAGAGACAGACAGGGGTATAGATTATCTCAGCCAGACCCGGCCCCCCCCTCCTCCTGCCACCCCCGGGCAACTGCACCCAGACTGGCACGCTCGTGGCCTCCTGCTCACTGACCTTGGCAGGGGTGTTCAGAGGGGGGAGGGAAACAGACAGCTCCAGAAATGCTTTCCAAAACCCATACTGTTACTGCTGAACAGATGTCTGAGGGGTGCCTTGCTCAGTTACATCGCTGAACCCTTCGACCCACCATCGCTGCATTGCTAAGGATCTTGACATGAATGGACCCTTGTACCAGACAAGAATCCTAACCATTTCGTTACCTTTTAAAAATGAACAAGACTCCTTTTTCAGAAAGCACATTCCATCATTACATTTCATACAGTGCAGGGTGATGTGTGACGAAGGAAAGGAACACAAGTTCTCCAGTTTGATCTGTAGGCGGGCTGTACAGTGTGGCAGCTTTCGGGACATTTTTTCCATGTGGATTTGTGATCCAATAAAACTCACATGGATATTGCTCTCCCAATCACATCAGAAAGCTAGGGATGCTACCTGGATCCATGGAAGAAATTACTGGATAGTGTGCCATTTAAAGAAAGCAAATAAACCAGAACTGTTGTGGAAATACACAACTAGGGAAAAAAAACAGACCCTGAACAGCACCGTACAAGAATCAGCAGCCTGGTAACAAAGGGGATAGCCATTTCCATTCACCCCATTACAAATCCAGATCCATCATATTTTACATTCTCAACCAAAAAATTACTAATACGACTGAGGCTACATCAAGCTACCCTGGGTCCACATAAACGGGCAGAAAGTTTACCCGGAAAACTGTGATTAAAATTAGAATTTCTATAACACTCTGAAGTGTTATAGAAGTTTACATTTTAAAAGACCTGTAAATCTATCGGGACCATATTAGACTACAAATGAAATAAGCTTAAACCTCATACATATAGTAGTAATTTAATAAGTAACAGAATAATGAAATTATTCAAAAACTTAAATGAGATATTTATTACAGTGCAGGTTTCAGTGATTCTAGAAATAGTTACTTGCTTACGTTTCTTGAAAAACACACTTACCTTATAAAGTAGCAGCAGAAAATCAAACTTAGGACAAAGACAAAAATGCCTGTTCCAAAGATGACCATGTAAATGTTCAGAGGAAGGTCCTGGAAGGTGATTGGAGGCATTGTGCACGATTTATTTGTGTAAACCAGCCCCAGACCACAGAAGCACCCTACAAAAAAAACAAAAAAAAAAGAGATGAATTTAACAAGGCTGTATACATCTACACACAAATAAATGAAATTGGTAACAGACCCAGATGTTCTTTAATTGAGGTGGTCAATTAATCTAACGTCTCCAACGGAGGCTGTCACAGCAGAAGAGTATAAATGTGCAAAAACCAAAATGGTCTGATAAGTCACAGGCTCAATGCTCAGACCTTCTTTTAATATTGTGACTTCCGGCCACCTTTCACTAATTTCACTAAGGTCTGACCTCTCACACTGAACAAGTTACCCTGGTGGGCTGGCAGAACACAACACCCTGTTTCATTATGAGCCCAGGAAGGGGTCTTCAGCATCACACCAATATCAGTTTAAAGATGGTTGGCCTCTTGAAAATGCCGTCCAGCACCATGCGCCAAACGAGAACTAGGTTATAAGTTAGCTCACACAAGCTCGAGCTAACATTCTAGCGATTGCAGCTTCCAGACCTTTTTAAGACAAGGAAGGAAGTTTAACAGGTCTGCTTCCCCACATCAATGCAGCAAACATTCTCATCTTATGAAATAGGCTGTTGGACTCCAAGGTCCCTGCTCATCTTGATCGCCTATTTTTGCTGTGAATGAAGGCTTTGCATGCACCTCATCCTTACTCATTTCCATGACAAGGTTCCACACAACTCCATGCACTGAGGGGGACTTGCAACCTGTGTCATGACCTTTACATTAATCATGCTGTGCACTTCAGTGTTGCACTGCGTGTGTAAAGGTTGGCCTTGTAAGCAGACATCACCACAGACAGGCAGCTATGACATGCAGAAAAAGATCTACCAAGTCAATCCTACAGAGGTCATTTGTTTTTGACCATGTGAGATCTGGTTACCTTTTTTATTGCAATGCCTTTGTCATTTCTTGTTGCTCTTTATTTTGAGACATTATGCTTATTACTGTGCTGGTATTCCCTTCTACAGCTAAATTTCCAAAGATGCAATGGGATTTTTTTTTACACATTATTCTTCAAATTCAAGATGTAGTCCTCACCTTAATGATTAAACTCTAACGATAGAGGCCCAAGTAACCCATTTCTAGTACTTCCAAACCCAGTCCTGGAGAAATGCACAGTTGCAGGTTTTCATTTCAAACAAGCTTAATTCCCTAACTGAAGTCTTAATTGAATGAACAATTACTTGATTGAAATATATGCAGTTTTTATTCTATGCAAATGTTTGGAATTTGTATTTCACTTATGAAATGTTATAATTGAGAGGCAACTTTCAACATGTCCTAGAGCTGAAAACAGTCAAACAGTTCAAATCAATCCTATTATGCTGTCGATTTAGGGTTCAGTTGTGTCACGGAGCTCTGCCAGAGCTCAGACCTGCAGGTGTGTGGTCCTCCAAGATCAGGACTGGGAACTTCTCTCAGCCCACAAAACAGCCAGTGCACTTATGTCATGAGGAGA
Organism: Lepisosteus platostomus; assembly: GCF_059453375.1. Lineage (NCBI taxonomy): Eukaryota > Metazoa > Chordata > Actinopteri > Semionotiformes > Lepisosteidae > Lepisosteus > Lepisosteus platostomus. Next base: position 8,154,937 of record NC_142613.1, read on the forward strand.
ACTTTCCAGGAATGAAAGTTTATAGGCAGATGTGTAAATCCCTGTGTTTATGGCAGTCATTAAAAAAGTGCAAGTGTAAACACATAAAAAAAAACTCAGTGGCAAGCAGAAACAAATTTCAACACCTTTTCCCCCCACAGTATTGGCAGTGTTCTCAGGTTTTTCTTTTTGTTCACATGTATCCAACCGGTCTACAGAATTAAATATATATATACTGGTAAAACTCAGCATTTCCAAGCACTGCTATTATTTCACCAGCTCTTTACACCTCGTATCGTTCTGCATTCAGCTATGAAACTGTGCCAAGTTGAATGTACTTACAGGTCAGTGATTTCTGAAAGAGTAAGAACCGCAAGAAAAATCACTTAATGTTCTTTTGTCTCTACATGGGATTGGTACCACTAAAAAGGAAAACCAAATGTCTTGACCCAAGTGAGATTATGAGCGATAGCCAAGGTCTGAACTGGCCAAATATGCAAAATCATTGCCCTGGGACCAGTTTGCGGGATCTAATTGCTTACTAACAGGAATAAACTAACAAGTCTGATTCTTTTTAGTCTTAAGCAGGGAAGATTATGAGGGGACCTGATACAAATATTCAAAATCCTCCAAAGAACTGAAAAAGCCAACCCAGCAAACGTCTTCAGAAACAACAGTACGACACAAATCAGAGAATACAAATACTATTTTTTCCCTACACTTCAATTCAAGAGCAGGAAGCACTCCCCCCCCCCCAGAGGACTGTGGGAGTACGGAACCCTGGTATGTTTTTTAAAAATGGCTGAATGAGATCCTCCAATCAATTAGCAACTGAATACCAATTTAACTAGATGGGCTGAACAGTCTCCTCTCTTTCGAAACCTCTCTTAAGGCAAGTGAATGCAAACTATACTCTGGAAGAGAATAATAAAATGACTGTCCTATATCAAAGATTGAAATTGTAATTAAAAATGTGCAGCTGCTGTTGCAGCAAATTAATTTGGGTTTTGGCTGATGTACCAAGTATTAATCACAACATACAGTAGTACTGTTCTCAGGTGTGGCTGTTTTTTGTCAAGTAGAACACTGTAAATGAGTTTTCCACTGTAATAATTGTCAAGATTATTATTATTTATTGCACTTTTCCCCTATCCATGACAATCAAGTAGATGGGCTCCCATCCCAAAAATGGAAGAACTTCTTGACATTAGCAGAAGTGGAAGCTAACCCCCCATATTTTTTGTCTGAAGAAACAAGGTTAAAAATGAAAGGAGGCTATATGGCCCATCTGGTCCTTTTGATAATAAGTAGCTAATAGATCAAGGATCTCATCCAGCTGTTTCTCGAAAGAAGCCAGGGTTTTAGTTTAAACATGGTTGGGCAAGCCTCTTCCATTCCTCCACAACCTTTGTGTAAAGATGAGCCTCCAGTCCTTAGATATAAGTTACAGTTTGCACTTATGACCCCTACTTTGTATTTAACTGCTGATGCTGACGATCAACAAGAGAGAGAGTCTAGGTCACCCCAAGCAACTTGGTTGATCAGAGACCCCATTCTCTTCAAAAGAGAAAAAATGTCCAATTTTACCACTGTTCCAGCATACCATTACACTGAACACTAAGAAATAATGCCTGATGGTGCCAACAGAAACAGCCAAATAAAACAAAGACAGACAGGAGGTACTCTGTAATCTTTCACTGTTGCCGACTTCATTCTGTGACAGACATGTGGAGTGTGACCTTGATGACACCCACTATGTGAAAAGAAATGCTCAGTCAGCAATCGAATCTGCCATTTTGCTTAGCCTTGCCAGCTGGTGCACATTTCGTATATTTTTCTACAACTAAAAGGCAGGCCAGCAAAGGCTTTCAATAACACCAGAAGCAACTGATAAACCATGTCCTTTAGAGTTCAGTGCTCTACGATCCAACTTCTAAGGTGTGGAAGAAGATTGGCTGTTATCAACTAGCTCACGATACATTTGCAGAAGAAAACTGACAAAGGAAAGGAGACTGCTCACTGGGAAAAAAATCTCCTCTACCATCCCACCTCCCAACTCAAGAGTCAAGACTATTCTAAAGTCAAAAGGCTTTCAAAACAGGCACCTTAACTTTTTTATATAAAAAAAAAACAAAGAAAACACTAAGCACATGGAGGTTACAAACATTTACATATCGGAACGAGGCACCCGAATTTATGACTAAACTCATTTATGAGTTCCCTTAGAAGACAAAGCTTCAAACCATATCTGAAAGATGGACTAAGTTCTGTTCATCTGAGAAACCCGGACCCTTCAGGTGGTGGATAAGCCAACCAATTACCCACCACCTTTACAAAGCCAAAAGCATTTTAATCATGGCATTTGGCCTAGCTTGATGCTGACAGTTTGAGTCGGTCATTCTTCAAACTATCAAAACTATCTCAGTGCCGGGTTGATCAGAGCTGCAGAATCACAAAGAATGAAATGTCTTCCTGTTGTAGATACAGAACAATTACCAGACTCATACATAAAAACTGAAGCTAAAAAGGAACTGTGATGAACAGGTTAGACTCTTTTGATTTTGTGGTGTTACAGTTACACATGGGCAGCACGGTAGTGCTGCCTTGCAGTGCTGGGACCCTGGGTTCAATTGCAGAGCTGGGGCACTATCTGCATGGGGTCTGTATGTTCTCCTCAAGATCACGTGGGTTTTCCTGCAGGTACTCCAGTTTTCTCTAGTAGTCCGAAAACAAACTCCTAGGTTATTTGACGTTAGAGAAATATTGGCCGTAGTTGCGAATGTGTGCATGTCTGTGTTTGTGTGTGCCCTGTGCAGGACTGGTATGCTCTCCAGGGTGTACCCTGCCTTGTGCCTGCTGCTTGCAAGATAGTTTCAACACCCCCATCCGTAACCCTGAATTAGAAGAAACGTTATGAAAATACAGGAATATACAATTACAGTTTCTACTTGAATGTGTTTGACCATTGTATTGTGCAGCAATCAATTTAAAACTTGAAAGAACTGTCATTTAAATTAGGACAAAAGAAGTGAAGAAACAAACTTCATTATAGCCAAGAAATTCATCAGACTAAATTATGATTCAACTGAACTAGAAAAATACTTTGCAAATGCAAAACCTGCCAACCCACAAAGATCCTGCATTCAAGTAGATAGGAAAGCACTGTGGTTACAGTGCTAGACTGCCGTTCTGCAGCAAAAGGAAGTGCTCGTTTTTTAGTTCTCTAAAGATAGAATACCGTGTACGAAAGGGAACAGAACAGAACACCAGTGGGTTTGCAGAGGACGGGAGAAAATAATTATGATCTCAATGGTTCTCACACTAAGCAGAATAGAAAGAGTGAATCATTCATTGCAGAAGCAGATCATTCATGCCACCAACTTCAAATGAGACTGTCTGAATAAAATGAAAATGGGATTTCACCAAGTTAAAACGGATCCCATGCTTCACACAACATAAAAGAGGACCATAATTATCCATTTTGTACAGTATTTCCGCACTCATGTGATACAAATGTCACTTTTCTGTGCTGGCATCCACATGATGAGGACAAAAAGGCTTCAGGACATACCTGTAGACACGTATGCCAACTAATATGCTTGGTGTTGTGTTGCAGCTGTAGCCATTCTATAACAAGGCTGCCCATTTTCAGAACAACCGAGCAAAATGTTCACTGCTGAATGTTTTCACTGCCATAGCATTTAGTTGTTCAGGCACAGCAAGACACTAACCTGGTTCCCTTCACCCCTTCTGGTGATTAATGGTTTAAACCTTTTTAGTGTCCTCCAGCACATAAGAAAATGAAAAAAGACATGTTTATAACACACATTACAAGAAGAAGAGAAAATACCAGGGCAAGCAAGGATAATTTTATTATGCGACAGATTTTTTTGCTGGTTTGTCAGCACACATCTCTGCATTCTGAATACCAGAAAGCACTGCACCATGTAACCAGGCAACCATTACATTAAATAAGAAACATCTCCTGTCTTTCCACACTTGCTGCTAACCCTGATTTTTTAAATGAAAAAATAATTGGATATTTATGCATTTTTATTTGGCATGTTATTTGATTATGTCAAAACCTCAAAACAGCCAAAAGCAAAAGAACTCCCGAGTCCAGCTTGCTGCTGTGCTGTTTTCCTAATTCGCCTTGCAAGGCCACCCATAATAAACACAGTGCAAAAACTGTCATATCAGTCAACAAATGCGTTTTAAGTAATAGCACTTTCTCTGGTTATTGTATTGGATGTAGTGAGTTTTTCGTGCTTACCGTTCTCTTAACATTCAGAAAACCTGACATTTAAAAGCCCAAAAAGCAGAGTGAAAAAAGGTTCTTACATCTCACAACTATGAAGCACTGGAATGTAGTGCTCCAAGACCCATCAATATCAAGTGTATATTTATAGCTACAGAAAACCAATCTGATTTTCACAAGAAGTCATCATTGAATAAGAACAACTGCTTAGGCTTGAATCTATGGACACATTAGACATGACAAAGCTCAGGCTTGACCTACTTGGCTGAGGACCGACCACCTGGCTGTAGGTCAAGGACATCCAGCTTCTCCCAGAGAGAAGCTGAGCCAGAGGCATCTGCACAGGTGCAGGAGGGATGCAGAGACGACCGATAGAAGGAAGAGAGGAGCTCACTGTGGTATTTATAGCTTTTTGGGAAGCAACGCCATGGAATATGATTACAAGTAAGCAGAGCGAAAGGAGAATGTAGCTACAGTCTTCCATACAGACTTTCGTTAAAATCTACATTTATGGTCCTAGCAGGGGAGGGAGGGGTAAAAGGCACAGAAGAAGCGGCAAGACTTTTAAATCAGTCGTTTCCCTTTTAGAAGCACACAACTAAAAACAGCAGACGCATACACATCAATGATTTAAAGGGAATATTCAAAGCCAGGAAAAGACTTATTTTATTCAAGTCTCTTTTACACTTCACTTACCACTTCTTACATAAAGAATCCCATCTCCCTAAGGCACCCATTAGATCACTACAATCATGTTACATATTGTAATGGTGTATTAATACTGCATTCACTTTCACATATTCCAGGCATCTTTAAAGTATTTAATGGTGGTGGTTATAGGAAGTATTATGAGGTACACCATACACAAGGCACCATACAGAATCGCATATATAAAACTAAGCAAAATAAACTACAAAATAAACTACAGTTAGGCTGCAGTTAAAAAAAATAAAGAAAGGGATGTTAAAAGACCTCTTTTAGAATATTGTATACAATTACGATCACCAGGATATAAAAAGATGCTCTGGAATCAGATGCTCTTAATCAAGCTTAAATGAATGTCCTAGATTGGCAGAAACTCTAGAATACAGAGGACCATGTGGGGGAACCAATCTTAATATTCAGAGCCTTCCCAGGTGCTGACAAGGTCCACTCCAGGTGGAGTGGAATTCATCAGTATCAACAGTGGGACTAACCAGAGGATACAAGTGGAAGCTATGTGAAAGTGCATTTTAAACCGAGAACAGAAGGCACTTATCACACAATCTTGTGTGAGTGTGGAACAAGGTACCCAGCCATGTGATAGAAGTAGATACCCTGGCTCTCACCAAACAGCTGGATGAGATCCTAGCTAATACAAAACAGGCCAGATGAGCCCAACGACTTCTTCTCATTTGTAAACGTCATATGTTCTTAGAAGCAGACTTAAATTGCCTATTATATACTGTACAAACAGTACAATAATGGTTCTCTTAGCTTGACTTTATATCATATTACTGTTAAATAAAACCTCTCAACTCTGGGTTCACCAGTGGCCTTTAAAGAACATAAGCCATACTGTAAATATATTTTTTTAAAGGATCTATATTTAGGACATGAACAAAACAATAACTTGATCGATAACATCTAACCCTTAGTCAAACAGTAACACACTGGCATTCAGTCAGGCATAGAATAAAAAAAAATCATTAACAGTGGCAAAAAAATGTTAACCTTCCTATAAAATCATCAATGCAATCCACAGTTATTGAGTGTCCTAACCCGCATTTAGCTACATGCTTTTTCTAAGTCTTTCAATGACTGCAACTTGTTTTCATGTTAAAGAAAAACCAAAACAGAAGCAAAGGTGTTATTCCAATAACTGTTGCTCCCAGCAGTATATCTGTATGTGACAGTTGGATTTCCACGCAGAAAACAGCCTCCAAGACACACGTCGGGCAACAAAAAGGTCAGATATGGACAAAAATGAGTTGTACGCATACAAAACTGCTGAAATGGAACTGAACTAATTAGAAGCGCACGCTACTACTACTGCTGCTGTCACTTACAGTCCAGCAAGCTTCCTGTATGAATTTATTGATGCAAAAGATCTCATGCCGTGAAGCAAATTACCAGCAGTTTTCCAATATTCACACAAGAGCACATCAAACAACGTCAACAGCAAAGCGCGGCACACTCAAGGCCAGCATGTGCATCGCTGCCGCCTGCCCTGTGATCATCTCCCACATCGGCTGGATCCGCAGCAAAAAAACCATGTGGCAGGAGAAAAGAGGTGTAGCTAACAAAATGGGTTTTCTCCCTGAAGGATAAAGAAGACCGGGAATTACAGCCTAATTTTCCACCAAGGGATTTTAAAAGTTAATCAAGTTAACAGTATTAGTGAGACAAACTGCCTGCATGCACTTCAAGAAGAACTTCCATGGGAACTGTACTTATTCTGGACACCTGGCACAGTAAGACTGAGCTTTGTAGTAATCTACAAATATAGTTTCCACCAAATTCATTTTAGTGCAGCCATTTTACCATACACAAATAATATAAATAGAAAAAGTCCTACTTATCATTCTGCCTTTTCAGCACTGGGTTGCTACATTCAGCATGGCTCGGGCTTTTGCATGTTTGTACTCTTCCCAAGATCATTTTTCCAGACTAAAGGAAATTTAATTATTATTAATGAGCCAAAGAAAATGTAACTCCCCATCTAAGACACTGTGACACTTCAGGATCAATACTGGAGCTTCCAAAACTAGATTCACAGAATGCAAAGCAATTATTTTCCCCATTAAAAACTACCCTGCATATACCCCCCACCCCCCCAATCAATAAAGAAAATCTTTAGCATTTTAAGAAGCTGTTCAGTTTGTCGTGGTTCTTTTTGTTCAACCGGTCAGTGTAATTATGTACATCTGTGTTCAAAGGAAGCTTCATTGTGCTTTCAGTCCGACATGAATTACTTTGCCTTTTCCATTCCCTTCCTCATCTTGGAGACCTTCTACTCCAGCTAGTGAGATGCCTGCCTCCTGAAGCCGAAACACTCACTTTAACAATCTTTCCTATCACAATCCATCGCATTTACACTGCGACAGGAAACCAGTATGAATTAAAAAGCCTCCCCAAAATCAGATGTTTATCCAACTGCTAATTAAACAACCTTTCTGATTTATGTATAGACGTGAGTCATGGTTTCAGATTAAATAGAAGCTAGTTAAAAATCCCCAGCCATTCCAAAAAAGCTCTCATTTCTTTTATCTGAAAATCTCAGCCTAGAATGAAATGGAACTCCAGAGGGAAAGCAATGAAACTAGTTAATTCATCCCTTGTGTTTGCAAGGATGTGTGGGACGATTCACAGCCCCTGAGTCATAACACAGGTGTCATGGGCATCTGTCATTTCAGAAAGCCCTGTTTATCCCTCACCCTAGTGAAACAAAAAACCTAATGGGGAAACTGCATGGTACAATTACAGAAACCAGATTTACCATTGTGCAAACACTCCTGGATGACGAATGACCCTTCTTATCACTTTTCCATCATGTGCTGAATTTTGAAAATGAAGAACCATAGATGCATCTCCTGACAATTTCTTGGAGCATTCTTAGCACCCTTAGTTATTTGATCATTGGGCTGGATTTTCTAATCTTTTAAAATGTTGCAGGACAAAAATAAAACCATTGATTTCTCATCACTTTCTCTTACTTTGGCGAACAAAATGTCCCAAAAAGTAAGTTTTCAGATGATCTGCTTGGGGCCCAAGATAATGGATCATTTCTGCACAGCATTTGGGACCCCACCCTAAAGCTTTCCCACATAAAGTCACACAGAATAGAGCACTCAGGAAAAAAACAGGTGTGGAGAGATAAAGGGATTCAGTGATCTACAAAGCTATCTGAAGGCAGAGGGTGGCAGAGTGGCACTGCATCTCCAGAAAGACATTCACCAGTCACCTACATTCCCAATCCCTGGAAAGAATTGGTGTTGCCATGGCAATGCATCCTAACAGTGAAAAGAAACTTTGCAACAGCCAGGCCTCTGCATGAGCCAGTCTATCCACGCCTGCTCATAAAAGACACTCATTTCACTACCTTTCCTCTTGAAATCTAGGCCCACCTACAGGCCAGCAGCCCTTAATCCTACTCAGATGTCTGACATCCGAAGACTTAAAACAGGCGTGGTAATTCTGTATCGACAAACATCCTGGAGGTTCGTGAGGACTGAAAAAACAATCTGAGACGAGTAATTTTCTAAGTTCTTTCAGCAGCTGTTTAAAATCGTAGTCATTGAAAATGTAATACTGAGTGCGTCAGATTTATATTTTAATATTCCTCTTTTTCAGATTTAAGAAAAACCACAAACATTAAACATGTCTAAATAGCAAGAATTAGACATTTGCTGGCATTATTTTGAATGTTCCTACTCCTGCAGGAGCCCTGTAATATTGTTCTCAAGCGACTGCCAGATTTTCAAATGGTGGCGAGTCAAAGAAAATGCTAAACACTAATCACTGCAGCCTATGATAGCCCCCCCCCCCCCGATGGAGATTTAGACTGAAATAAGTGGATTCTGAATCACACCGAACCGTATCCCGTGCCTACACGTTCGTGCAAAAGTCTACAGATGAGTGCTGGGCACGGCTCGCTGGCCTCGTGAATTTACAGTGGATCTGAAATTCAGCCCCTCTGTGGGACAGATGGCACAATTGATTAACTTGTTTTTGTTCAGAAGAAACTTTCTGCCACAAATAGTACCACTTTAAAATTCATACAGTAAAGCAATGTTTTGATTTTTTTGAAACTGGATATCTCCAGTAGGTGTATTTGTTTTGGTCATTAAGCAGTTTTATCGACTTAAATCCCCTAAGCAAATACAAACCCACCACGAACTGACACATTTGTGATTCACAGACGATTGAGGGGCAAAGCTTGGACTTTCTTCTGACCCAAGTGACCCATGTCACCTTAAAAACAGATCTGGGGTCTAAAACAATACACTAAACCCTGCACTGTGTCCAAGAAGTCACTCAATAAAGGTACAATGTAGAGCTTTACCTTGGTTTTTCCAACATTGTGCAAAAAGACATCCCACCTTACAAAAAAAGCCTCTTTAAAGACTATCTGTATAGACATTCTCTTTTCAGCGGTCCTTGGCTAATTTGGAGCCACTGAAAAGCTTTCCAGCATTTCTTTCCTCAAAAACCCTTAAGTGAAAGGTCTGAAGTGCTCTTCCACACACACAGACTAAAGTACAAACTCCATTCGGCAGAATCCTTTATCAAATATTAAAAAGCCCAAGAGGATTTTGAATTTTATTTTAAGTTTTGAAGGTAAATGCATAAGGAATGAACTGAGAAACAAAACTGGTCTACTTTAACTCTTCACTGGCTAGCTTTCATGGTAACCTATTTTTCCCCCTATGCAATGTGCTTGTTTTCAGCTCAAGATTAATATAAAGGCGTAATTAAAAATTAAAGCAAAATCACACACAAACTCATAGGCTCCCTCACTCTAGACAGGAAGTGGGTTAAGATCAATGTACTGTATAAATGCTTTCCAATCCTGGAAACTCTACCTCTTTAGGTTTAGGAGCTTGCATAATTACACCGGCCCACAATTTCATATGATATACCATGAAAGGCACTATATAAAATAAATGTTATTAAAGTAATTGAGATTGGAAAGAACGAGATCCAGAAGACCTATTAGCCCAGGATGACAGATGTGTTATAAATGGATATGATATAATTTCTATTTTCAGGTAATCTATTTTCTTCCCAGGCAAAAGAGAATGCAAAACATATTTTGGTGTTGGTTCCCAGAATAAAAACAGAGGCACAATCGCCGAGTGAGCACCAAGGCAAGTAAACTAGTAAATAGTATTTCAAGCTTGAAGTCCAATTGGAAACTCAGGTGAGAGACAACAAAGAGCCCAAGAACAGGAAAGAGATCTACGATAATCATAAACACTTGTTTGTTTGTTTTTTAATTTAATGTAACCTGATGAGTAAAGTCAGGACCTAGACGTATCCCTTTGATGAGAGCTGGTGTTCAGAACAATTGGTCATAGCTTGAAACCTGCAGGAAAAAAAAAGAGGTGCATATAACCCACCACCACCAAATCCATTATCTGTGTCATCAATACACAATATACTGTAACCTGACAAAGAAACTATTAACTGTACAGACTGCTGCTGTCCATTTCCTTCCCTCCACCAGCTGTGGAGGACTCTTTGTGATTCACTGCCATCTTTCTAGCGTTGATTGCCTTTTGCCATGAATGCTGTTCCATTAGTTCTTAAATCACAGCTCAAACTTCAAAAGAGAAGTGTCATTGGTGCTCCTGAGGTACACTAAGAGTGGACATCTTGTTGGTACAACATGAAACTAGTTTATGCCCAGGATGTGGTACAGAAAATGTGAACAGCAGGCTTTGTCCTGTGAAAATCCGATAGCAGAACTTTTAAAAAAAGTGTAAGTCATTTGAAGATGATGCAAAGTTCAAGAGTAGTTTAGCATCTCCTGTGGCATCCAACTCCACACAACTGCTTCCTTGATTATTTCTCTTCATACTACTGTATATGCACTGAAATGAAACAAAAGGGATATAATGCTGCTTCCATTAAGTATTAACTGGTCGAAAGCTTTGGAAGACAAAATAAGACCATGCAATATTTTGGGGTATTTCTAAAGCCCCAGCACTCCTTGCAAATGTTATTGTGGTGAATAATTAAACTAGTCATGTTACTTGCTTTGTTGCTACATGACATCGTTTGATCTGCCTTTAATAGCATGCAGATCGCTGAAGACGTCAGGTCCTTTAAAAGCCTTCCAGAAATCTGTCGGCAATATAGTATATATGGCTGCTTGTCTTTGTTTGATGAACCGACTTAACTTCAAATCTGTAAACAAAGATCACACACCCACTAAGAAGCACAGCAACTCAGAAAAATCCCTACCGTGATTCTGTACTACAGTGAATCTGAAATGTAAGGGTGCCCAAGGACTAGTTGAAAATAAAAGTGAATATTCAGTCCTGCAGTTCCAGCAAAGACGTTTTGCCAAAATGTTTTGACCGGCAGAGGAAGGGAGGAGCCAATTTTGGAAATTCAAATACCGAAATACAAGAAGTAGATAATAAAATGAAACACCAAAGTAACTTCACTTAATAGGGTGTGGGATCATCATGTACATTCAATACCGTATGAACATGCTGTTGCACACAGTCTACCAGTCTGGAATTCTGCAGGATGGATACGGAACCATTTTTCCATAAAAAAGTCCAATACTGCCAAGTTGATGGAGCCAGAAAAGATTGGCCTGAGTCACACTTGTGTGTTAGACCTTGCATTCAGTATATAGTACTTAATGTCCCTCAGGACGCTAACCCAGGTGTTTCTATTTTATGTCCAGTACCTGTAAATAATTATTAATAAAACTGCACCATGGAATGAAATGTGTAGGACTTAGGAAGGAAGGAAGTGCATGTTCACCCTTTTTCGTTCAAATATCCATTCGTTTTTACATTTCCAGTTCACCAACATTGAATCACTAGGCCCTGACTGTTTTAGCTGAAATAGAAGCCTTTGTACAAACCTGCTCACTTCATCAGTAAAACAACATCTAATTTACACCAGACAAGAGCCTTAGTTGGTTCCGGAATGAGTTAAAGTTTTAAACAGAAAGTTCGTTTTTATAGTTTAACCCCCACCCTGTTTTTTTTAAAAACTTTTGTGCATTCTACAATTCAAACGAGGTTAAGAAGAAGAGCAGCCTGCCTCTTGTACAAGTCCAAATGATATTTTGATTAATCGGGATTGTATCTACTAGGAAAGAGTCACCTTAATCCAGAAAGGAACAGCATTTTTCATACTCACTTTACCAATTTTTTTTTTTTTTAATAATGATGAGCCACTGAGCTCTTAGAAAATCATATCTGGTTTATCACTTAATTGCATAATAACCCAGCAAATAATACCAAAGAAAACTGAAGCACGAGCATGACTGCCAATTGTTTGCCTACCAAACCCAATATGAATAATGCAAAGATGGCGTAGAGCAGTTTTACTGTGTTGATTGGAATACTGCTTCTAGTGACAGCTTCATGTTTTTAGACCCAGAAAAGATAAAACAAGCAATTTCAAGTGGACTCCCTCCACACAGACTACATATGGGACGTAGGGGAACTCTAAAATCACCTGTCTCTTTTTTCTATGCTCTAGCACATTGCTGGCACACCACGGGCCTTATACCCACATATCCTGCAAGACTTTACTTCCTTATATATCTTACAAAGTGAAAGTTGTTTTTAACAATGGGCAGTGTATTGATTCTACCTCACAAAACACTAATCCACACTTCAGCTATTGTCTGCATCTGTGTTACACAGACTTCTGCAACAGGAGTGTCACATAAACTACAAGCTTCAAACGGTAACATAAGAAAAAAAAACTTGCAGTCTTATACAGATTTTGCGACCATCAAAGGGGTTGAGCCAAGAAACAGTAAAAGCTCGGTTAAACATTACATCAAACATATAAAGAACTGTAACAGAAACACTATTAAGTTAATAAAGGATACATTAAATGCACACTCCACAGAAGGTTTCTGGTGTGAAATGATCAATGTTTACCCAAACCTCCAGAGAATCAAGCTATAAATTCAGATATAAAGCTCATACATAGAAAACATCTTTAATGCCCAAATCTGAAATAATTAAACAGTTAAACCCGAATTGTAGCATATATACAGTATTCAATATCAAGTACACCAGAACAGTTTGGACGGCAACATTTCAAAGGAAAAGACCGGCTTCTTTGAATAAACAAATAAAAACCATGATTGTGACAAGACCTACTATACACTCTAATGCATGGACACTAGAATACCTCTAAAAAGATCACCTCAAGTTTGAATCGGTATGAATTAGTCTGCAGATAGAAGCTCAGGCCGACACAGCTATGGGATCAGGCACAGTATAATTACCTGACTTAGACAAAGGGAGACCCCAAATGCTTTTTTTTATATAGATGGGGGCCTCCCCTTCATCACACTGTATCACGAGACTGAGCTGTATCTAGGTAAAATGCTATTTCAGGAACTTTGCTGCCCACATCCTCGTAAAGGGAGAAACCAATGCTCTCAGAGATACGATACCACGAAATTCAAGCAGGTTTTTATATTCGTCTATGCAAAACCCCATTTCAGCACAGTCCACCAGGCACTGAGGATAAAGGCTGCTCACCGAGTTCCTCCAAGGATCAGTGCAATTTGTTGCCAAACCAGTGGCATAAAACTCCAGGCACATTGCAACACACTCTCCATTAACTTGAGAGACCTCATTATTGATTGAAGTAGACATAAGAAGATAAGAGTCACAAGTTGTCTTTCAGCTGGCTACACTTAATTGTTCACTAGTTGCTAAGTGATCCCCAAATCTTGTCTGGACACTTCCTGAAAGCTTTTCTTTTCCTGGATTTAAAAAGGTCAGCTGTTTAAACCCATTCAGAACTAAGCAGTAGCAGTAAGATTTTGCCCTTTATATTGGTTAATCAGTTAATTAGGAAATGTCTTGAGAATGAGAGTCAGATGATCCAGGAATGAAGGTTGTGTTAGAATCACTAAATGCAGGCCCTGCGCATGCAAAAAAAACCAAACTTGATCTTGAGTACAAACCATTTAATCTTTTTATATTAACTGGGCCAGTAATCAACATGGTTAACTGCACTAAGCAGGGACACTTAAGCACGAAGCGTCATCATTGGAAAAACTAAAGAATTCATTAACACAAAAGGTGTGGCCTTGGTTTTGATGGAAGTGGAAGAGGTGTGAAGTACCCAACGGGCACTCCGATATGCAGGTACTTTCATTCAATTTAGCGAGTAGAAACTGGAGTGGTGTCGCTTGAAAGACTGGCAGTCCAACTAAAATTGGACTTGTCCAATACCGGCAGGTATTGACAGGTAACTAATAGACATTTCCGCACACGGGGGTTCGATGAAGTTCCAAGTAATCGGCTACTTCGTTTTGCACTGCTACCTCAGCAAAATCAGGCTAGACAAAACCCAGGCTAAATGATCTCGGTCTAACTCGATGCTTTTTCCCCCTCGATGCCTCAAATGATACGGTTGCAGAGTGAGAGAATTAGTCGCCATTACCTCTAAATCTGCCTTACGCCGTGTACGCTGCTAATGTATCCTTTTTGACTTAATCGTCTAAGGAGTGTTAGATAATGATCACCAAAAAGTTAAAAAACTGAATGGAAACAAAAATAAAGAATCGGCAAGCATTTAATAATGAAGTGGGGGGAAATGGCGCAGGCGTACGAATTTTAAAGTCTCCAAAAAGTGTCTTGCGTGCAATTGTACTGAAAAATACACCCACGTTTCAAAGGTCTATTTATATGTATATATATATGGGTCAGTCAATGAGATGTTAGGTTTTGAAGGTATAAAGAGGATTTCATTCCTTTAGTTTTCCTACTTAATTTCTTGAGGTGGCAACGCATCTTAAAACTACTTAGTAATAAGAATTAAAAGATATGTAAATGTTTGATTGACAAAAACAAAAATAGGTGTGCTGTGAGCTGGAGTCGTCCAAGCACAGCGACAACAGAAATGAAAACGAAAAAGGGTTTCGCTGCCTCCGTGAACAGTTCACCGCTCGGAAAGCTGGCGGATAGTAAATTAAATAAAAACTTTTAAGTTCTTTAAGTACTTCTTAAAAAAGGGTGACATGCTCTCCGAAAGCCTCGCAGCGGGAGGTCTGACCAACTAACTGCTTACAGGGACATCAGAAACAAGCTGTTTTACACACCACGAAGGTTTTAACATTTCAAAAGCTTTAAATCCATACAGTCCATGACGCGAATTAAAACAAAACAACCGAAACGGACGAATAAAAAGAAGAAATAAGCGCATATGCGAATAACGCATGGAAAATCTTACGCGTGAGAAACCGTGTACTAAATGACACCTAATTACATTTCGTGGTTTAAGCATTAAAATGCATCAACAGCAACAGAAAGATAACCATGACTACTACAGGCAAATAAACCCCACATAATTAGCTATCCCCCTTTCAGGGATTAATGAATGATTAATTAAATACGAGCTACACTTCATCGTGCCCCAAATACCTCAAGCGTTGACGCAGCCAACGCGAGACCTAAATGTTAGATGAAGAAAAATGCTAGAAAAATTACAACATAAAAATACATCTCAAAACCAAAAAAAAAAAATTGACACAGAACAAGCTGCAAACCATAAGAAACAGACTTCTCACCGTTACACCACTGGAACGGGTGCATCAATAAATCACTGATACTTCTCGGCGGTGGGAGAAGAAATTGTTTATAAACAAAGAACCCCCACCCCCAGTTAAGCAGCTCCTTCAATTCGCCACACGCTCGTCAAGGTCTATACATGGGGTAGATTTCTCTTTTTTTCCCCAGTGCCGCGGAAGTCGTGAAACGAGAAAAAAAAAGCTGCAGTGATACACCTTCTTGAATATTACACTCCTAAGACAACAGGGGGTAAAGAAAGGGAGAGAAAAAAATATCCGAGCCCGTGCTGTAGTTGTTATCGCCTCTCACGATAATTCCGATATTTTTACCTAGAGTTACTGTGCTCGTGGAAAGGTGTCATTCGATTTGTTTAGTGTTACAAACACCATCGATGATCCAGTTTCCTTTTTTTTTTTCCTTCGGCTATGAAACAGTCTTTTGTTAACACTCTGCACTCGACTCCGCTTCGGTATCAAGTAACAGCCAGTACTGACACACACAAAAGCTCGTTTGCTTTCTTCTCCACCTCCGCCCAACGGCGGGTGAAGGGCATTCTCATCAACCAATCCTCCCCTGCCTATTGTTCATCTTTTGCGTGGAATGTCCTTTCACGGGACCCCGCCTTCAGCAATGTGGGGGTGAACTACTGCTCTTCTGTTAATCAATTTATCTACAGTTATTAAAGGCTGTACATGAGTCGCTCGGACGTGTTAGGTCAGTAGGTATGCAAAGCGCTACTTCTTTGTTACCACTCGCGCAATTGTAAAAAGTTCAGAAGAAGGATTATTCTGTGCACCAGTCTAATCAGACTTTTAGATGGGAACAGAACAGAAGTGTTTACGGTATAACTATAATACAGATGTTAATTCAAACGTTTTTATTTTTAAAACAGTCTCAATTTCCAAATGCACTTTACTTAAGAGTAAAAGTAACTAATAAAATCACACACCGGAGGGGAAAAAACAGTACATAATTTAAGAGCAAATGAGCACAAACTCATTCCCTCCACAAACTAGTATTTGACACATAGTTGTACAGAAATACACTTGGAAAGAACATAATTTAATGCAAGTACTTTCTAACACCACAGTCCAACCTTTTTGAGAACACATTTTAATTATTTTGCAGTAAACATAGGAATAAAGTAATAAAAGTATTTTGGCAGCTTGTTATTGTTACAGGTTTAGTGGAAATGCAGTGCATTGGCTATCATCAGAAATGTACTGTAGTCATCAGGTTAGCTATTTTTCCATAATACCAAGTGACCAGCCTTAAAATGGCAACATTGTGTCATCATAAAATACCCAAGAAAACCAACTTTTGCATCCCCCATTCTAAAATACAGCCAAATAGTAAAGAGTAAAAAAAAGTACATGTGTAAAGATTAAACCAAGAAAGGCAGAGTTAGTCTGACCCTGCTAGTTCTGCATCCCTGAGTTTTAATGAGTCACCCCACATCTCTGCTGAATGAGAATCATTGCTTAGACAGAGTGGCATGTTTGAGAGTACAAACGTATTAAAGACGGAAGTGTGCACACAACTATACTGGTCAATCCCAAACTGAACTTCTGGAATAAAAAGATCCCAATTTTATGGAATGGAATTCTGAATTGCATGTCTCCTTTTTGCTCCATCAAACTGTGTAGTTGAGACCTGAGGAAGTGCAGACTGAGGATATCTGAGTTCTGTCTGGGTGTATCAGAAGAAGTAGACCTGGTTGTAGCTGGTGAACGCGCTAGTAAACATGGGAACATAATTGTACATCAGTGCTGCCTCTTCATCTTCAGGATTGGAGAAGTGATGGGAACTCTTCCTGGCTGTTATCAAGACAAGAGGGGAAACTTCACGTCAGATTCAAGTCACATTTTACTATGTACTGTAATATTACTGAGTCTCAGCACTGATTCACAATGTTCACTTTTCAAAGCTTGAACTTTGCAGTCGAACTTTCTATCCATTACAAGTCAAATGTACTGTATAGCACCACCAGTTTCTCATCAATGTAATTGAATTATCAATTAATAAGCTTGTTATACCAAAATATTACAATAGAAAGCAGAGTAAGGCGTGTTATATGAAAAAACAAATATTGGTGTCTTTGAAACATCCAACCCTATTGCCAAAAAACCACATGGCTCATGTGATTCTCTCTTTCAGATGTGCAATATCCCTTTGTGTTATTCTGCAGACAGACAGTGCTGTGATCTTTCCTCTGTCACACATTACATAATTTGGTGCCATTTGGATGTTTATATGATCAAAGGTCAACCAAATCAAATGGTGCCTGAGAGCAGAATTGACAGCTGAAGCAGAATTGATCACTGAAGAAGGTAAACAAAGCACAAACACTGCTGTGTAAACCGGAAAGCCAGAAAAAGAGAAGTGTGAAATATAAGTAAGAGTTTGTTTTCTGAAGGAACTGCACAGGATGTTGACTAATCTTACTCTTGGAGTAAGTCCTCATCGTGTCTGCAGCAAGTGCTTAGTAATATGAAAATTGGCCTTGGTGTTTGTGTGTGCCCAGCAATCAAATGGCGTCCCATCCAGGCTGTACCCTGCCTTGCACTCACTGGGATAGGCTCCTGGATACAGAAGTTAGAAACTGAATGAATGGATAAAAAGGGGCTTGTCTACATCTCTGAAAAGATTTTCACACTTTTGCCCTTCGAATCTTTAATTGTTCTGTTTTCTTGTTTCTCCAAGTCACATGTCTTAAGACAATAATTACATGATGTAACAGAGAAACACAATTTGTAGTATAATTTCATTTTATACCACGCTGTGAGCAATATTAAAGAAGGGTTTTCAAATAGCGTGTGTCATCCTCCAGTGATTGAAGCCACTATGGGACGCTTCAAGATAAAAAGCAGTTCCTATGAATGGAACAGCAGGAAAAAGAGAGTGGATATTGCCAGCAAAATGTCCTTCGTCTTTCTCCACAGTGAATAAGCCAGCTCTTAGGAAAACAGTCTCCCCATACTGTCTCTCCAGTACTTAACCAATTTTAATTTACTTGGCTCCAAAGCCTTGGATGTAGTCAAAAAGTCCTCGAATTAAAGAAATTCACACTTTTGTCATTGGTTTACTGTGTGTGCTTCCATGCATTTGTGCTTCAAAGTGCATCCAAAAATAGTGTTAGAGTAACCACCTAAAAAATAATCTGAATTCCACAAAGAGTGCTCCCAGAGAAAGTGATCCAGTGAAAAAAATGTTTCCTTACGCATTCTGTTGTAGTATTTCTCTTACTTTTATCCCTTCAAGCTCTGCAGACAATATCCGTTTTGTATTGTGATGAAAAGATCTGGGCTGTATTCTTCTTAGATGCTGTCACGGTATGAATTCTCAGGTGACAGCTGACATGCCAAGCATAGGGAAACTGCTTTATTTCCACATGTATTTCTTCTTTCTGACTTATTCCATTTCCTTTGAAGACTATATCTACTGATGCACCATAAAAATGAAACAATCTAAGTTTTCATAAATAGGTCATCGGGCACATACATAATTATCCATCCATCATCTGAAAGAAACTTAGTCCTGGATGGGCAATTTACATTTTATATAATGAGCAGAGAGGTTTGTTAATTGCTTGGGCACTACTGTTTATTGGGATAACAAAATTCTGAGCTCAATACTGAAGGATTTTTAACAGCAAAAGAACAGCCCAGAATGAAATCGTTTTAGAGAGAATAATGGGAATCTTATGACGAAGAAAGGGCAATGCTACATGAATGAAACGCATCTTTTACTGGGCCGTTTCCCAAAGAAGAAATCAACAATATGCCTCAGAATGAATAAAGACAGAGGTTTTGGATTTTATCAAAAATGTATGAGCTAAAATTGCCAAAATGAGAATAAAATAAAGATTCATTTTGATAAACCATTTAACATGTCAATGGTTTGTATGATTTTAATTAAGGCAAAAAAAGATTAAAGATATGTGCACATGCAAAAAGCAGTTGAAAAAGCAGGTGGTCCAGAGAAAGCAGGAAACAGTCATCTTGGTAAACAGGCTACATCCAGAAAGGCACACAGTCTGGGTGTATCAGAAGAAGAGATACAGTGGTTGTAGCTGGTGAATGTGCCATCACACCAGTCTAGGACCATCACACCCATTTAATCCATCCGTGTTATTGATATCAGGCTGTAGTGGCTACAACACAAGACATTCTAGGGAAAACCAACCCATCCAACTGAAGGAAAATAACCAACATTCTCAGATGTCAAGGGGTAATGTTAGCATCTGAGAAATGAAACTGTAGACCACAAAGCATCTGGGGTGGCAGCAGAGGGAGTGGTGAAACATGTGTTTTTCCCCAGGGATAAATGCCATTTCATGTTTCCCAGACCTGACAGAAGGCATTACATTGCTGAGCCCTGTGTTGCTCAAGCCAGCCTGTGGGTTCGGATGGAGGTGTGATGAGGGGGGAGGAAACTCCTTAACACAAGAATGCCTCTGGGCCAGACTGAGGGCAACTGTACTGATCAGCAATATACTGACCAAGTCTTTGACCCACCAGTTTAGACTCAACCCAGTCAAGAAGTACTGATTTTCTAGCAAGATCGCACAGTGCGAGAATTACAGTGGAAAAACTTCAAGAAAGCAGTGTCTGATCTGAGTCCAACAGAATACCTGTGGGACCAATTCACCATTGCCATCAACAAGAGAGCATTTCGACTGCACAGCCTTCGCCAGCTGGCACAGGAAGAATGGCGGAAAATCCGATCTGGCCAGAGACTGGTCAGGAATACACGTACTGTATACAGCTCCAGGATTCCATTATTGCTCAGGGAACACCAGTAGCAATTACAGAACATTTTTTTTTACGGTGGTGTGTCCTGTTTCACACTGAAAACTTATTGAACCTGTATTTTTGTCACATTTTCTGCAATATCCGTTTTAAACACGTGATAGATTTGAGAGTTCTATTTTTTTCAGTGCTTGACATCATGTGCTTGACATTGAGTGTACCACACTGTACTTTTATACCCATAGCCCATTCATACATACATAAGCAATTTGGATGAGTGCATATTTAATATAAGTTAAGTGATATTAACTTTAAAACAAAGTTCGCAATACCGTTATATTTTATAATCAACGAAAACACTAGTAAATACTTTTGATTCATCTGTGCAGTTGTGCCTTTATACTGTATTATGTTTGCATGTACGACAATATGCAAATGTTTTATAATACAAAGATCTCTATATGTTCTCCGATAGTGCTTAAATCTCCTTGTATGTAACCCAAATTACCTTCATTGACAAAGAACTCTGCCAGTAAAGACGACACTCGAACTGCATTCCTCGAATGTGGATATTGCACCTTTGGGTCCCATTCGAACCGATTGACCTCTGGGTGCCACTGGACTCCATAAAATGGATATTTCTTTCCTAAGTAGAGGATTGTTAAAGAAAAAAATTAGTTACGTTATGTTGAGAGGGTCTCTGTGGACTTTGTACATTTTCTGCTGACGCTGCAGTACTTTATAAGGTGGACATCCGGAGCTGGTTTGAACTTGAATGAAGAATGCTGCACACAAGGGCTATTACTGTATGTAATTCTATATCGAGTCATATAGAAACGCATGCTACGAAACTAAGTAACCAGTTGTGTTAAAAGAAGTTATCTTTGGCAAATAGGGAAGAGGATTTCAAGAGCGTGATCTTGGAATGCTGTCAATCTAATAAGCAGAGGGAAGCGTGGTAGAGAACAGAAAAGTATATTTAAGGACAGTTCTAATTTAATCACTTGGAGAAAAATACACCGAGCAACTCTGTGTGTTTCACTCTCATGTGCATGAAATAAATACGTCTTTTAACAGACTCCTGACTATCTTTTAAGAGGAAGTGGAAAAATGTCTCCAACGGTTTAGGTAAAATGTATGTATTGAAGGCGCCAAACCCTATCTAGTAGCATGGGAAGAGATCATGACAACTGAATCACAGCCCAACAGTGTGAAAGAGAACCATAGGGTACCAGCCATTTCTAAAAATTCAACATTATGACATTATTATACATTTCAGAATAGCCAAAAGTTCCGCCTTGCTTCAATGCAATGACATGTTCAGAAATCAGGTCATGTCTTAAGTACGTATTTCATCAACACATTTGTAAAATATTGTTTTTCCCTTTCATTACAGTGTGTTACTGCTCCTTCATTTTACTGGCATTTATGTCTACTTGGGGAGAAAAGGGAGATTGCTATATAATATTAAGAAAGGTGTAAGCTTTTTTCATGACTTTATAGATTGTGAGCAAAGTTGACTTGACTTCTCTATTCACATTCTAGTCTTGAAAATTCAAGATCAAGTCGTGTTTATTGTGTCACAATATTTTTACAAAACTCAAATTACAGTTTCATTTTTTTCTGTGTTTAAACAAAACATTATAATGATTTTCTTGGAATAATTATACAATATATACTTATACTGTATTATTCTTTCTTCTAGCATTAACTTCAACATCATAACAGCTCACAGTGAAACAGAACTGCATAAGCACTTCACGAAATTACTGTACCTTCCATTGTGGAAACGAACTTCACGCCATTTTCTGCTATGTTTGTGGACAGGATGGAAAAGAATTGTTCCAATTTTTCATTGCCTTTAAATGTCTGTGAAAACAAAACCATAAAATGAGGACACACAGCTCTCCAAGATCAGCTTCAATACACACTTAATAATAGATGAACTTCTCATCTTCAAAATTTGATTTACTATCTGCACAATGTGCAACACAACTCAAAGGTCAGTGATCAAAAAGAAAGAGACAGTGGGGATATATTCATCAGCAACACTATGTTTCTTTCAGTTTTGACTGTGAGAATTAGCACAGCATTGTTTAAGTTTAAACTGAAGCAGATTCCCTCTGAGTGTCTCGTCCTCTCTGGCAAAACACTACCCAATCCTTGGACATTAACCTCAAAAGTCACGCCATAGTGATGGAAATTTCCAGTCAGCGGCTCCTGGGTCAAAGCCTTCAAAGTTTCATGTGGAAAATTCTCAAACACACGGCTGGATTTTGCGGCTGAAGAGGAAGAAAAAAGAAAATGAGATAATTAAACTGATTGGCAACAGATTTCTTTCAGCTAAAGTAGGCTGGTGATACAGAGTTTCATTTGGTACTTACAGCCAAAGCACATTATAAGATAAGACAAGAGAGGTACAACACATTAAAAATAGAAAATTGAAAATATAGTTTTTTATAGATCTTGGAAAAAACTATAATGCAGCAATAGGCTTTATATATTTAGCTATGTCAAGGCACACCTATCCCCTTACTGAAAACCCTGCTGAACTAATTTATCATTCAGTCATTTTCAGGAAGCAAGCTTGTTGTGTGCCAGCTAACTGCTGTGAGGAGGTTTATGCTATCTCTAAATATAAAATCCCCAATGTGTGCACATTTCCTCATTTTATTTTTTCAGATAACAGAGTGGGAGTTCAAAGCAGGCCGTTCCTGCAAATTTTTTAACACCTTTTTTAACACCTCTGTGACTTTTCAGACCTGCGCAGATGCATGGGTAGTAAGGTCACTCAATGCCTCACTTGATAAGGCAGTCTAGCACTGTCTGGAAAAAAAAACAACACTGTAGGCTTGCTCGAGAGACGAACTGGTACATGTGGCACCATCTCATGGCAGAATGCAGTATTTTTGTCTCTTTTTTTCATGAAATACAGGGATGACAGATAAGTTGTATGTTCTAAGAAAAAACTCATTAAATGATTTTACCATAATATAGGCTTTCTACTTAGAGCTCTTTCTGTGCCATCCCTGTGAAATGTTCTTCATTCTCAAAAATCAGTTCATGATTCTGACAGATTCTAAGATTCAACAGCTGGTCAAGTCAATTTTCCTGTCATTGAGTTTCCATTTCACCAGAAAACAAACTCAGGATATCACACAAGTAAAGCACTCTGTGTTACTGCAGGAGAGGTACAACATTCATTTAACAAAAGAACACATTTTCAGTGAACTGGCCGTTACATACACTTTACATGCACCTGAAGTGAACAGATATAAGCTAATGGGTTTAGAGAGTCAATCTAAAAAGAAAAGCTACACATCTATTAGTTTAACTTATTTTTCAATTTTTTATGATTTTGCAACTACAGTAACGTGCATATTTTTGTTGTAATTTTGTAGTAAATCCCCTTTCACAGGAGTGAAGAGGAAGGAGAGTGAACGATCTTCTGTTTAGGTCACAAAGAATATCTCCTCTAAAAATAAAAAAACTTTTAAAAAACAGATAGCCAAAACTGATTGTTAAACAAGATGCAAGGGCACAGCAATCAGTTGTATGAAAGGTCATGCTTAATGTGAAAGTGAAAAAGAGTACAGCCTAATTGTAAAGAATAAGAAAGTCCAGCAAGTCTAGTCCTTTGATCTGCATACCGGTTGTCAGGTTGAGAGGCAAAGCCAGGTTTTCTGCAGGCGTCTTGGTTAGGAGGTTCTCTTTGGCTACTAACACAGTCAGTAGCTGGTGCCCCAGACATGTCCCCCACATGGGAAAATAGTCTCCTGAGTCATAGGCCTGGACAGGACAGAGAAAACAGCTTCTAGAATTAAAAGGTCAGTTAAACAAGGTCCTTGCAAATAGTAAAATCATATTTGAGCTAAATTAATAGAGGAATTCTCTTACACTATACTGTATTGTAAGTAGGGTGTTTTTATTTTTAAAACGACAAAGTTGTTGTTCTTAGAGTTAAAATAATAACCACCAAACACCGGGAAGCGGATTATACATAAAGACCATACTGTGCAACCACATTCATTTGCCATTTAGGTACCAAACAAAAGGCAAAACTAGATCCTGTTGTTCCCAGTCCTGCTCCTGGTCCACACAGCTGCTGCTTTTCATTCCAGCCTGCCTTCATCGGATAACTGAAGACCTACTTGATCTAAGAAGTTGCTTCAATTTAGTATTTGCATTGTGTTTCTAGTCACAAGTTTGGGATTTTATTTCATTTACACCACACATGTTTATGAGCTGGGAACAAACAGTTAAAATATATCTTAATATGATTAAGTCAATGAAGGGTTTGATTGTGTAACTGAAGGCTTGGCTGGAACAAAAACCAGCAGGTGTGGGGGTCACTAAGAGCAGGACTGGGAACCACTGACTTGATAAGAGTTTGTGCTGCACCAAAATAACAAATATGAAGAAATGCAAAACTCAATGGTTTCACAACAAACCCTCAAGGCAAAATGAAAGGTGTATCTCAGGACTTTCCTTGTGTGAGATGGAGGGGGACAGTGATGAAAGCATGTGTGTTCTCATATTGAAAACCCTCGTTCTGATATGCAACAGATCTGCTTACCTTTAGAGCCAGCTGGTAAAAAATGATAGCAGCTTTTGCAAAATCTGAGGTCTCTAAATCAACAGCACCCCCAATAAACAGCATCCTGTATGAGAGGAAGAAGAAGATTTGTCTCCACAGTTTACAATAAGCACACACCACCAAATGTTTTTTGCATTTCTCTTAGTTTTAAAACCCCCAAAGGATGTGATGAAACTCATGAGGCATCTTAAATATCACACAATTTTATTAACTCACCAGCAGTACAACGTTGTGGGAGCCAAACGATTCACTACGTGTTTTACCTATTTCACAAGCTGGTTGTGACTTGGATTCTCCACACAGCAGCACATGAGTGGCTCAGCACTGAAGGCCAATATAATCGTTAACTGTCAGGACCACCTCTTGCACAGTGACCCTGAGCTCAAGGAAGCCTCAGGGCATCAATTTAGACCACCTAGATTTCAGTGCAATAGAACCAAGTTATCCTTTATTCCAATAGCTACTAACCTGCTTAATTTTTCAACTGATTGATACATTTTACTGTATTTATTTTTTATCATGCATGTAGTGTAGGTATCTATTTCACACACCGATGACCTGATTTCTTCTATATTGTGCCAAAAGCTGCTATGTATTTTTTTATCTTATGCATGCATGTTACTTACTTGTTAATGGTTTCATATTGTGTTTAATGTGTGAGGTAATGTGTTATGGCTTGTACCTGTCTGCAAAGCAGATTTCCCATGTGGGATAATAAGGGAAGTAGGTACAGTAAGAGGGGGTGGGGCTAGCGTTAATCAGCCAGGGCTTTCTCGGGTCATAGTGAAACAGAGACCCCTGTGATCTGTGATGGGCATCTGCAGGCTCGCAGTTAGAGAAGCTCAAGAAGAATGTGCCTCTCCTCCAAACAGCACTGCACCACCTCTGTATCACTGGGGAGCTTATAATATTTATCAAGAGATGCACGGCTCAACGTAGGAGCAGGTCAGAGTAACATGTCTCCACTTCTTAATTCCCCATTGTTGATATGGGGATTAATATAAGGACACAATTAGCTGTTCCAAATTGCATGAGTACATGCAGGAGTAATCGCCGACATAATTGGCGATTCTGCATTTGTCATAAAACAATCGCCTGTTGCCAGGAATAAGTAAACCAAAAGGGACAGCCTGCCAGAAAACGCTGTTCCCAGCAACATACATTTTTTTTGTCTCTTTGTGTTCCCTCTTGCATCTGTCAGTAACATTACTGATTTAGTAACTTAACCAGGTCAATTGGTTAAGTTGAATTAAAAAAAAATAGACTTTCTATTATGAAAATCAAACACAAACAGGCTTGTATACCACTTAACAGCATATTCAGTTAAGAATTGAATGAAAGAACAAGACAAGTGTGTTGTTTATTATTAGTCTGTTCAGCTTATTAGTGTTATCACCTGCCTTTCAGGTATTGTACGTCTCAAGAAATTTCTATACACATACCCATTTATTGAATTGAAGATCTTTTCATAGTCAGCAAATGTCAGATTCAATCTAAATAAAAAATACAGAAAAAAACAACGTCACTGACACACTCCGAATCCAATTCAAATCCAATTTTATTAATGCTTGTAATGTACATAACACATTCTGTAGTACACAAGTAGAGTCCTCACAGCCTACACATTACTGGAGAGTATCGTTTTACCTGACAGGCATCACTCTGCTCCCAGCAGACTCCAAGTATTTCACATACGATGCGGGGATATATGTCTTTCCATAGGGCTTCATTTCATCGTCTACTACTTCCTGGGTCAAAATGCCTAATGAGACAGGAAGACCATGGAATGTGGTTATAAACCCTCATTTGAGCACTTCGATATCCTAATGTTTTCTATTTTTCTTTGGATAGGGCTGGGAGGAGCATTTCATTACCCTCATCACAGTTTTGATTCTCAGAAACATCTAACAACTGTTCCTCTTGTTCTTATTGTACTATGTCTTTTCTCACATACACACACTCCCTCAAAGCAGTTTTCAAATGCTGAATTGCCATTCCAGCCTGTTGTTGTAATATTGTTTGTTTTATGGTTTCACAGACTCAACTGCCTACCAATCAGTATTTACTGATAAAACTGTAAAAGTTTTTTTTTCCTTTAGAAAAAATGTTACAACATTGTGTTAACTACTGGGACACAATCCCACTTGTGTAAACTAGTTTCTTAATTTACAGGCCTTGCGGGCAAACAGGTTGAACTGCAGAGTGATGTGAGGGTCGTAGCATTTTCCAAAACAAGATATAACAGTTACTTGGATAATGAACAACTAAAGTAAACCAGGAAACAGAATAAATGTGATTCTTATGTCTCCTATTTTATTAAAATGTTGTGTTCCCATGAACAATTTCTTTATGCTTTGTTTTGTTGTCTGTTTAATGAACTTTAATGAACAGTTTAACATCCAACTGAATTTAAATCCAATTTAAATCAGTTATGGAGTGTGAATACATTTCCTTAAATGAAACCACCTGAACTTGTAAATTTGTCAGCAAGCATGAGTGAGATATTGGGGTTTAAGGAATTTTCAGAAAGTGGACAAGTCAAGAATCTTTGAAAGAAAATGGGCTGCACATCTGTCCTGTATGAAAAATACAAAAAAGTCGAAGACATCGTGATTAGTATGTCAAAACATAATCAATGCAGTCTGCAAAGTTTGAAACCTCCCATGCATACATTAAATACATTAAAACGTATTTTCTCCTAAAATCAAATTAAAAGAAAATTAACTTAACATTTCTGCACTCCAATAACACTTTTAATAATGAAACAGTATTATTACATTTAGGTTTATTGTAGCTGTTTTGGTCTTATTCAATATTCATTAATCGTGAAAAACAATACTGTGTATAAACCACATTCGTACACTGCAGCACTGATAGACCGGTACCTACCGATAATCGGTCTGTCGTTGACAGGATCTTTGAGGTACGCGGCCGGTAGGGCGTCACACACATAGCCGACTGTCAGGAACAGAAGCACATAGAGACCGCGCATTTCTTTTTACCTCCTTCGTTTCAAATGCCTTGTTAAAATGTTGAAACCCGAGGTATTGAAATCAGAGTCTGCAGTTACTCTCTCCATAAAGCAAAGTGGAGCGGTTCGAAGCACAGCCGAGGCACGTGAACCCGTGTGCGGGTGACGTAAACTCGGGAATATCCTCGGTATCAGCTTCCGTTTCTGCTTTTGCTTTCTGTTCCGTTTTGTCCTTCAGCTCTGTCACGGAAAACAATAAGGCTGACAAATATGATTGAGAAGTAATGCTAAATAAGATCCTTTTCTCTTTTTACGGAAAGAAGTAGATATTAGGTACTTCTGCATACCGAATGTTTTGTTCAGTGAAGTCACTAAGGCCGACACTGTCCTGTTGGCTTAGATATTTGAAACTTCATTGCGTGTATACCGTATACATACATTGCATTTTTTAAAATCTCCCAGTGATTATAATATAAACTTTTCATGGCGTCAACTTAAAATGAATTGCAAAGGACGTACAGTACGCCACACAGCTTAACTACGCCGTACTACATTTTTACCAGATCGATTTTAGTAAAGTTTCCGTTGATCATTTCTTTTCACTAGCAAATGGAAGGTGGCATGTGATGGTAAATAAGTTAAGCAAACTGAAAATAATCCACCTAATAAATGTATAGCATTGTGTTACAAAGAATGAAAGTATTCGAATGGCTGGTTAATTGTAACATAGTAAGGCATTGATGTAGCTATGAAAAAAACATAAACCTAGTTATTTTCAGGAATGTATTGCAGTTTTTTGTATGGATAGTCAAAGGTGTGAGACTGATTTTATACGATTGTTTCCACATTGATTCTATCTACATGGTACAGTATGTGCAAGTTAATTTTTTTGTCAAATAATATTGAATACTATAATAAATTATCTAATTTGTAGTGTGCTTTCTGTCTCAGAAAAGGCTTCACATGCAGTGTATGAAGTGACTAACATTATCTACCAGTGAAGTGCAGCTTCCACGTAGGAGACACACAAGATCTATAAACTCCACTTCACAGCTGATCACACAACATGAGAAGCTGCTTCGCATGTCAAAATAAGGGAGATTTATGTAGGGCCCAAAGTCGAATTGAGCCATGACATCCAAAATCATTTGTTTTTAAAGATTAGGAACATGTATTTTTGTATAGACTATTGAAGCAAGTAATATGGTCAATAAAAAAAAACAGGTTCTTGAGGGCTGGAGGATATTTTTGCTATACATGATGTGAAGCATGGTGTCACAGTGATAAGCATTGCTGCCTCACAGCATCTGCATGGAGTTTGCATGTTCTCTCCAAGTTTGGATGGCATTCCACCAGGTGCTCCGGTTTCCTCCCACAGTCAAGACATACTGGTAGAACTGGCTTCTGGGAAAGCTGGCCCTGATGTGAGTGTGTGCCTGTGGGCACCATGATGGATAGCTACTCTTGCCAGAATAGGCCCCAGATCCTCCATAAGCCTGTATTGGATAAAGTGGTCAGAAAATAGATGGATGATTTCTTGTTTTATTGAATATACCACCTGCTTAATTGACCGCCGCTAAATATCTCAGATTCTAATCCTGCTGAACTGGGGACTTAAATCTTAATCATATTTATTTGAAGACATTTGTGGCAGTAGTACTAGATGTTACGAATACATATAAAAATAAGCTGCAGTGGAAACTGAAATGAGAATTACCATATTCATGATAAGAAGAGACTACAAAGTTCTGCAAAAACATAATACTCATGGGTCTTCCATGACTTTCTTACTCCTTCATCTTTCATTGCTAATAGTGTAGTTTAATTTATTGCTCTTTATTCAGCCCTATCCTTGTGAAACTAAGGCAAGGACATAATTGATAGAGGGGGGAAGTGATAGGAAAATCCTGAATTGTTGCTGTTCAGCACAATGGAGGTTCCGTATAAGATCATTATAATGAAAACCACATTTGTCAGGCAATAAAAAAAGCTGGCAAGTCATCGCTGAATCTACACATTTATTTGATACACAGTTTTATTTGTTCACTGATTTAGAAAAAGCATTGAAAAGCAACAGGAAACAAATACACCAAAGGTAACAAAGAATTCAGTCTGAGCAGGAGTCACACTTGAAATTGCTAAATACATGAATGTACTTAAGGCATATGACCTCCATCCCACATTTCTAAGGAGTCTGGAGATATAAAAAGGATACCATGATCAATATAAATAATTCAAGTATTTGTATAGAAAGGTTTTTGTTTTGTTTTTAAAAAGAAAGTAAAAATGTAGAAATATGTAGAATTAAAATTACTATCTGGACATGGCTGAAGGTTCTTTAGAAGTAGTCAGAGATGCAGCATGTCTGTTTTCAAAATTGGAGACACAGGAGGGGGAGAGTTACAGGCTACAGTAACAGCAATGTTGTGGGACCTGTGCTGCTATAGTAGAATAACATACTGTAAATTGGTCAATTTATTGCAATTTACCTAAAATTACGTAACCTTAATTGCTTGCCAAATAACAAACATTTCAAATGCAAACGGAGTTTCTTCTCCTCTTGAGCAGATTTTATGAGGCAGAACTAAAGTTTTACTTGATGTCAGACTGCTCCCGCAGTCCTTTAGTCCAGTTTCTGTACTGAGTGTACAGAAACCACAACTGTCCTAATCACAAATCAGACATCTGTATCCACGGGACCTTTTCATAGTTCCTTGTATGCTTAAGGCTATTAGAATAAAGAACATAGTAGAGGGCCTGAAAATAAACTTTTGGCCTTTGGTCTGAATTCTTCTGTAAATGAATGGCAGCTTGCTGCTTGTTTGTCAGTTTTAATAACTTAAGACCTCCTATGTCAAATAACCCGAATTTTCATTTCCACTTTTCTTCTATTAATATTTCTTAACCCTCAAGGTACAAAGGCTCTCTCTTCATTTTGTGTGCCAATCCTCAAACAGAAAAAATACAGAATTCACATACAATATAAATTATAAATGCTATTTATCATATTGATAAGAGAATCCTAATATACAGTATGCATGTAATTCCAGTATGCAATTCATATACTGTAGGTACAGAACGCAATGCATTTCCCAAATGTAAAGGCTCATAGTATATTTGAAAAACACATGTGAATTGAATACGTATCATATTCTGAAAAGAATATGAAGTAATGTAGAGTTCCAGTTATTGTATGTCACATGTGATTTCAGGGAGGGTTTCATGTGATCTGATGTAAATATTTCTTCAAAGGCAGATTGGACACACAAATGTCAAAGCACCATTTATCATGCCCCACCAGCCATACACCGCTCTCTCATCGCTTTTCTAGTGAGGAACCTCTCCTTCACATGACTGCTGTTGCACAATGTGCTTTGTGTGTTCACCACATCAGCCTACAGTATGTGGGATTTCTGCGTCTGGACATTTTTTACTGACTAATGCATTTAAAGGAGAGGTGGTAAAGTACATTATAACTCTCAGCTAGTTCTTACAGACTTCTGAAGGCAACAGCCTGACAATCTTTTCTTTCCACCACAGATGGTTTGCCAACACAGAAAAGTCAGTCAGTTGATATGGGTATCATTAACAGTAAACACATTCTGTTTCGCACTAGTGAGTAACATTCAACGCAAGACTAGCAAATTACTCCCCGAAGGATGTTTCTTGTAACTTCAATGTACTTACATGAAAGTACAGTACCTTAAAAAGAATAACTAGCAAAAAACCCGATCCTGTCCTGAAACTAACATTCCTATTGGATATAAATGATTTTTTTTCTCTCACAGTGCTGGATAAAAATAATTACAATATACTTACATTTAGAGAAACCAAAAGAAATAAAGATGCACAAATTATTTCTGGATTTTATCTGCTGGTTCCAGAACTTTTGTCCAGATTGCAGAAGGCAACGGCGTGTACATAGTCCTTAGAATTGGAAGGATTTGAAGTTTTATGAAAACAGTGACTGTGGCTTCCCTTAGTATAAAAAAGTGGCAGGAGTGAGGTTTTTTTAAAACACACACACACACACACACACACACACACACACACACACACACACACACAGAAAGATACAAAAGCAACCTACCCCATTTCTCCGGTATGTTTCAGAATTAAAATTACTGTACACATTTAATCTTTTTGTCTGACACCAGATGAGCTGTGTTGGATGTTGTGAAGATTACAGCTTAGTATCCTAAATTGCAGGCTATGCCAATATTTTTTATCACGCATACTTCTAATTGTGGCCCAGAAAAAGTGCTGAATACTGTACTTAGGGCTTTATGGGCAAAATGTACAGTAAATTTCTCAGCATTTTCAATGCAATCTGCTAAATCAAACCTTGGTTTCCTCATTCCAAACAGGAGCTTCATTCCATTAGTGAATCAAGATTTTGTCTGAGTTAAGTTTAAGCAGGAAAGTTGAAACTCACAGATCTGGAATTTTAAAAATAGAAAATCTTGTGACGCTCTCCCAGATAATGAAAGGGCATTTTGCACATCCTATTAATCCTCCATGGTACCAGTGTTTTTTAATTAGAACACTTGTAATACATGGCCTCCAAGGAGCCTGTGAATTCCTGGTAGAATATAACAATAAAGACAGCATTAACCTAGCCACTAATGAGGGATCTGGAAAGGGGGGTGTCATGATGGTGTAGCAGCTAGTTCTGCTGCCTCACGGCTCTTGGGTTTTGGACTGAGTTCCTAGGAAGCCCTCCTTGTGGAGTTTGTATCTTCTCCCCATGTTTTTACAGGTTTTCTTTGGGACCTCTGATTTCTTCTCACCTTCCAAGCTTATTCTGGATTTAATTAATTCTTGGCTCTAAACAAAGTGTGCCTGCCCTGCAATGGTTTGATATTTCCCTCTCCACCCTGTGCATTTAGGACAGGCTCCAGACTGCTGTAATCCTTACCAGGAATAAGTGGCCTTCTTGAGGACGGATGACTGGCTGGCCTCTGGGAAGGTCTTAGAAAGCTCCTGGTTTCACCATTGCAATGTTTCTCCCACATATGCCTTCTGAAAACATGCAAGCACCAATTATTTTTATGATAAACCCACCCATTTGAGAAAAGCCATTTGTGTGTTTTTTTTCCCAAATCTCGGTTCCTGGACAATCCCAGCAACAATACGTGGGGCAGGATGCGGAAGTGTAGGCAGTGACGCTCGTCAGACACCTGGCTTCAAACCGCTCACTTTTGAATGTGTTAAAGGTTGCGGCATCCCAGACAGGTTCTGCACCAAGTGAAGGAGTGGTGTATCCCTCACCGCAATCCTGCAAGCACCTGGGACATTGCAAGTTGTTATAACACAAATAACACCAAACCTTCCCTCCCTGTTTCCAAACGGCCAGGGAGCTGAGTCATTGAAAAGACACTTTGGAGTGAACAAAGTCTAGAAATCAGGGAACAATATATTGACAGAATGTTTTTTTCTGTCCTTAGAATTGAAGGAACACTCCCATAACATTGTACACCTGAAACTTAAAGAAACACAAATTACATCAAAGGCCAAGTGACTATAGCACCAGACACAGCAAACAAGTCACATTGATAGGCTACTCTAACCTACACCACTGTTTTCTACCTGGATACTGCACAATTCCCTTCACTGCATCTCACTCCTAAATACAAGGTTGGTTCAGACTCTAAGTACAATGCTAAAGTTAATTATTCTATACTTCACTTAACAACAAGTACAATCACTGGTTTAGCTGCTAAAGTTAACCATCTATCTACAAATTGCTACATTGAAAGAACTGCCTTTCCTTTAAGACAGGTTTCCCACAGCTCTGTGCTACAAAATATTATCCTGACGTCTTGGAAAAATAAAAAGTGAAGAGTATGAATTTAGGAAAGGGTATTTCCCACGATAGGCAGGATACTTGAGATGTGTCTTTAAAATCTTGCATTTCATTTGAAATGCTCATGTTCAAGATGTTCGAGAAGTTTACCTTTTTTTACTATTTTCCAGTGTTACTGTAAGTAAGGACACATCCAATAAAACCCAAATCCCTGCAGAGAACATTCAAGCACGGCATCAGCACCACAAGGACAGTACATAGCAAACAAGAAAATCTTATTCCATCACACTTTCCTGACACTGAGACCTCAGGATACTGCTTAAATGGATGCAGTAGCAATAGCTACAGTTTGACTGAGTCCTGACCTTATTACATATCTATAGAGATCTGGGAAATGGAGGATCATCATTGGTCATCCAGGTCAATGTCAGGCTTTTCACTTGTTTTTTTAAATGGAGCAAATTGTGAACACAATCTTTCTACTTTTCATAACAATTTCCTATGGCTCCAAAGAAGGCATGAATTTAAATGTCTGTGGCTGTTTGTTTCTTTATTCTGTTCTGCAGTGGTTAACAGAAACTCCATGTTGATATCAAGGAGCTTAAAGCAACACTTACACTAACAATAGACACAGCTAACTGGATATCCTGCTGACCTTGATCACTGCCCTCAGTGGAAGGTAGTCAACCCCAAGAAGTGCTGGCCAAATAGGAGGAAATAGAATAATGTGCACTATTAATGACTCTCCAGATCCCAGCTGTGCAATAACGGGTTTCAGGGTTTTTTAAGATCTCTTTCTTACTAAGCAAAACAAAAAAGTCAAATAAATACCCTTAGGAAAATGTACATAGGCAGATTTTCAAAGTATTTTCAGATTTTCTCTGAATTTACTGCGCTCCTACCATGATTTACTGTGCTTTTCTAACTATGAATTAATATGATCTGTCTTTCTTCCATGATACACCACAATACACTTTCATAAGGGTACAGAGCGATGGCGCGATTTTCTCAAGATAGTATTTTTTAGCCATTGACTGTACCGGAGCCTTCTTAGGTTTTCCGGCTGTCTCTCAAAATGCCATCGAGGCCGTTGAGCTGACGGAGGAAGCCCCGGTTGGGTATGATGCCACGG
Source organism: Lepisosteus platostomus (assembly GCF_059453375.1). Taxonomy (NCBI): domain Eukaryota; kingdom Metazoa; phylum Chordata; class Actinopteri; order Semionotiformes; family Lepisosteidae; genus Lepisosteus; species Lepisosteus platostomus. The sequence continues at coordinate 8,189,704 of NC_142613.1, forward strand.
TGGTCCTTGACGGTCTTGATGGCTTCGACGAGGGTCATGTTCTGGCGGATCATGAGGTAAGCCAGCACCAAGGTGGCTGAGCGACTGACCCCTACAGCACAGTGAACCAGAATTTTCCCTGCAGGTCCGCAACAAAACAGAAGTAAACTGAAAAGCTCAAACCTGGACTTCCATCATGCAGTACTATGCAGTTAAAGCAAACGTGTTGTAAAAATGAATGAATTCCTCCTGTACTGCAATTGCTTATTAAAATTTAAAAAGAACCTTATCAAAGAATATTGAATATGGTCACAGCCTGATCCCTGAGAGACTTACCTCCACTGCTCAGTGCCTTGTGGATGAACTCTGCAGCAGGGTAGAAGTTGACACTCATATCAAAGGTAGGCGAGTCATGGGCCTCTATACCCTGGTAGGTGATGTTCATGCCCTGGTAGTGTTCCGCCCCGCCTCGCCACTTGCTATGGGCACAGTTCAGGATGTGGGTGATCCCGAGCTTTGTCAACTCACGCCGGTCAGCAGCTATATCCCTGCAAAATCCATGTTTATCATCATTGTCATCATCCGCCCATCCAGCCATTTTCTAACACTTCTTTCACTACAGGGTAGCAGGGGAGCCAGGACCTATCCCCGCAAGCAAGAGACTCAAGGCAGGAATGCTGTCACGGATGTCGGGAGGGCATGCCTTGGAATGGCCAGGAGAGCAATAAAGACCCTAAGTGTAGCGTCAAAAGGGGTAAAACAGAGGTTATCCCAGGCTCGGGGGGTCGGACGATGTCGGTATAGAAACCTATGCCCTCAGGCCGTGGATGTGGGGCGACCTGGTACTAGGCGAGTCTCATGACATCTGGACCCTCAATGCTGAGCGAGGATCAGAGCAGACACAGGAAGTAAATAGGCTACGCAGCAAGACACACCGGAAAGACATGAATAATCACAGGGAACTAGGAACAGGACAGAAGCAGAGTGCCCTCTGGGAGTACAGGGCGTGACAGATGCAAGCTGGATGTGACACCAGTGCATCATAGGACACGGACCCAGACATGCACACTCACTCTAGGGCCAGTTTTCCAGAAAGCAACTAAGCCTACACGAAGGTGGGGAGAACACAGAAACTCTACGCAGATAGTGCCCCAGGTCCAGAATGGAACCCAGGGCCCCGGCTCTGTAAGGCAGCAATGTTAACCACTGCCCCACTGTTCCCCTCATCATCAGCATCATTATTTGTCCTTAAAAAACATGTTTTCAAACGCGCAGTCTATAGCAAATGTAGCAAAGTTTCAAAAGCCCTGAAATACTCACATGCTGTTGAGCACAAGATGCATAAAATATTTGTAAGCAACATGACATCACAAAAGTTATACAGTATATCTATTCAAATGGGGTGAAGGGTTTTACTTGTTGCAACTATCCTGAAAATAACAGCAACAAGTGTACAAACATTAATATCATTGCTTCTACCACTACCATCTGCAGTAAGAGGAGCAGGAGTAGTGTTAGCAGAGGAGATTTGCTCCACCTTGAAAGAATAGGCAGAAGTCACAGGTTAACAGAATGAAATCGCAACCAAAATATGGTAGTGACTGTCTTTTGAGCATGGAATAAACCTTGACCCTTTCCATTAACAAAATATTATTACATTTTTATTGCATTTCAAGAAAAATCCAAGAACATTGTCAGCCAATATGGAGGACTCCGGTAAAGAAGCTTAGTCTGATCCTAGGAAGGTTACAAACCAAGCACAAGGACAACATGCAGAATATGGAGCAGCAAAGACTGGCAGCGCAACTCACTGGTCGCCTATGTAGAGGCCAGGCCACACTTCGTCCGCGTGGTTGCAAGCGGTCTTCCCCGTGTACAACAGCCGCTCCAGCTCGTACACAGACAGGACAGGAGAGCTGCGCTCGGAGTCCTTCCTATTCGGAGACCTGGAGCTGCTCCGAGAGAATCTCGACATGAACGCCATTGGAGGCCCTGGATACAGCGAACATTACTGTCTGCTGAGATTAAAAACAACATTTTAGTAATCTCCCATCGCCATAAACGGTATCATTTTCATTTTATCATCCTGGGTTAAATGAATATACTACATACAGACCTGTTCATATTTTTAATTGTCGGGGCTAAGCATTAGATATTGAATATATGAATAAATATTCTTCCTGATACTGGTACATGCAGTAGTTTCATATTGTCCTGATTATATTATTTAATCCGCAGTTTGTGTGCACATTTTCTACAACATTCACTTATTAATATGTAAGGTAACCTATTGTATTTGCAATTGTTTTGCCAACAACCAGCAGTTCCACAAGTGTTTCGAATCAAAATTTTAAAATACTACAACATTGCGTAACACAAACGTTTTGCACATTGTTGCTTATTTTTAAACATTACTTTTGCATAGATCCTTTAGCTAGAGCCGAGCTTCAAACCTAAACAGAAAGTTGCTGTAAGCAACATGCATGCAGACATACTGTAGTAGTCCTTTAACAGGTAAGTCATAAATTAAAATACGGACGGTTTCCTGCAGAAATCAACCAGCAAAAATAAGTGTAGAATTAAAAAAGTGTAAACAGTTTTGCTCCCTACCTGCTATCACTATTTTTACATGTATTTTAATTCTGGGGGAAAAAAACGAATAAAGAAACAAAAATCCCTGGATTTATCTGTAGAAAAAACAAAATCAGTGTGTTGGTTTCGTAGTGCGCTGCGTTCCTTCTTCAGTCTCTTATTCGTAAAATGTGAAAATCGACGAATCCAGTATGGATTTACAGTAAGCCTACCTTTTCTCTGTTGCTTTGAGTATCTCGACGTCTCTCAGCCCTGTAACGAATATTCCAGCAGGCTACCAGAAGCCATGTTTTTTGCTTTTGACATCCAGCAGTCTATTTTAAGCAGTCGGCACGACGGATGATGAGTTTGTTTATATCAAAGGAACCTCACTCAATTTGTATCAATCACCCTCCCCACTGCCCTTACCCCAGTCACCATCCCCCTCTGCCACCCCGCAAAACAATCACCAACGGAATGTTATAATCGTCACAAAATAAATCTAGACGAAGGGAATGTATCTCTTGCGAAATTAGTTTGTTATTATTTAATAATGGTGATCCTTCTGAAAGAAAATCACAAACGGGATCTCATACTGTGTTTGTTCACTAGAAACTGGGGATTCAATAGATACAGCTTATTAGATACGATTTTGACAACAAAACGTCCGTCGATTTAATGCCCTTCTGCTATTTTTGTGTAGATGTAAAGCAATAAACCACGTTTTGAGAATAATAATTTTTTATTATTATTATTTTACGCGTCTACACACAACGTCCCTCTCCAACAAGAAGAGGAAAACCTCAGTAGCTTCTTTTGTTTTGCTAATACGGTCACATGGACGCTGGTCAGGTGTAATTGTTGAGATTGTGGAGAAAATTTAAAAAGGCAGTTTAACTGTCAATCAAAAATGTATTCAGAGACAGTCTCTGGGTAAAAGCGAGCCTTTTCAGTAAAGTCCCCCCCGAACAATCCGATTGCAACGCGAACGCGCCAGTCTGGGTCTTTTCTAGTCCGACCTGTCCGGCTCAATATTGTCCTTGACCACAGGTTTCCACGGTGAGATTTTCACTAGGCTGACAGTCCTCCGCAGCTCTCCAGACCTTACAGTGGTAAGAACACGCAACTTTAAACGTCTTATCATCTAATATGCCGACGGACCCAAAAGATTCGACAATCGTGTTCCCCCCTTTTAAAATAATACAGAACATCAGAGATTTACGCTTCTTTGGCATCAAAGAAAATTATTGATTATTGAAATTCAATTAATCGCAGGTGTATACAACCGTACATTAGTACTAACTACACCTAAAAGTGTATGGGTACGTTAAATTTGTAGAAAAAAATATGAAAGCACGTACAATGTGTCACGGCCAACATATAATGGAGGATAAGCAATTTAGTTTGAAAATTAAAATCTCTTGCACAAAGTCTAATTAAGCAATCAGATGATTGTACAATAATGTGGACAACCAGGTTGATTTCAACAGTATGTGCTGTGCAACACAGCCGTCTTGTCAAGGGATACAGATAACATCTCCAAAGTCATTCATGGTTACTTTGGTAATGACGAATCAAACACTGCCCACTTACGGTGAAAAACAGGTTTACATAATCATTCCCATTCTGAGAAACGAGCATTTAATACAAACTGGTTCCTGATCATCTTCCATCGGTTCAGGCAGGATCCCACATGTCCTTACTGTATAAAAAATAATAATGATACAACCAGTAATAAAAATTGTGGAATGTAGAAATACAGGAAATCGACTAGGAGTCTTGCTGTTAGAGGCTGCTGAAATAAAAAGGAAACACATTGTTGTGTACAAACTGAAAACTTTTATTAAAGAAACTGATGATATGTACATAGTTATCCTCCCTTCAGACTGTTAAGGAACTTTAAGCAGAAACAAAAATTTGATCAGATCACTGAAACATTTTCTCCTTTCATTTGCAAAGCTCCACAGATTTGGTAGATGATAAAAACGCCTGCCAATATTACAGTACTAAGAAAAAAATATCCTTCATTACTTAAACAAAAATCTAACATTACAATCACAAAAAATGACTTTTGTGCCTCTAGGAACCCATAAAAATGTGATTCTAGGATATTTATTTGGTAGTTACAGAATATAAGCAGGTTTTCCATCTTCTCAAGCTTTGCATCCACAAAATGTTCAAATGGAGGTCTTGGTCTTGGTCAGACTGAAAGATTGATCAGGTAGTATTCTGATATTGGCAAGTTACAGCCTGGTATCCCACACTGTGACTAGTGACAACACAGAGATGAACTGGTGTAGGATAGTCATTTCCTCTGACTGGCTCCACTCACTGCTCAAATAAAAACTGCTCTCAGAGTTCTGTGTAAAATGCAGTATCAGTTTTAGAAGGTGCCATTGCGAAAATAATTCTTACACATACAGCAAACAATATGGACATTATATGCAACAACATGCATTTTTTAGATCGTTAATTCAGACCTGTATGATTTTTTCAATGATTTGTGAGTGGAATGGATAGTTCTTTTCAAGATGTATAAAATGTTTACGTGATAGTCATTTTCCCCCAGAGATGGATTAAGGATTTCAAACAATATGTTTGAAAATTGCAGGGTGGTCTCTCTGTCATTTGGTCTGAATAAACAACCTAGCTGGGATGAACACAATGGGAATTCTATCAAACCATATCATTTGCTAAGTCACGAATAATTTTTGTATTTTGCCAGTAAGACTAGTAATATTCTTTTTTCCCCAAATCAACCAAGGATAGAAGCGGTCTACAACACAGGTAATCTTTAAAGAACCTGACTATAGACAGCTGTTTACTGTACGTCAAAATCACAAACATTACACTTTTCATCATTAATACTGATCTACTTTTATGAGAAATACTTTGGGAAGAATGTTCATGATCAGTGCTGACAAGAGATGTCTCTGAACGCAAAACGAAACTAAAAGTTTTATCAAATAAACCCACTACTCACACAATGTGTAAATTGAGAACAACAGACTCATTACATCATATTAAAAGTAAAAGCGCCTGAAAACAGTCAGGTACATTAAGGTGCCCACATCAACCCTGGAAACACTTAAAAATAGACACAAATGTTTGTAAAAATAAATGCAAGCCTAAAAGTACAATCAAGCTGTTTTATTTCCTACAGAGCTGTATAAGTTCTCTGTACAGCAGCTTCCTCAACATAGCCGGACACTACCCGTGCTCTCTCACAATGGGGAAGGGGACCCCAATACCTCCCAGCCGAACCAACTTGTTTCATCACAGGTAGTGGGATACAGACCAAACAGACAACAGACGGGGAAGAACTTCACATTTTCACAAGGAAAAATGTAAGTGTAAGAAATAAGACAAACCAGTAAAGTCCAATGGCCTTGTGCCAATCTACTCATACAAGGACATGACGCCAATTCATATCATTAGTGGATCACCTAGCGCACTTTGTGGTCCATATACACCAACACCTAGTGTACTCTGAGAATCCCAGAAGAAGGTGGATATCGTTTTCAAGTACAACGCTTATAAATTATATATCTGTAAAAATAAATGTTTATAAATAATCCACTTTATAAAAAATGTTATCCATATTTGATTATATGTAAACTATTATTTCCCCAAACAGCACCTCCTAGTTACTCCAATTCTGAATGTCTCTGCAACAGCTGAGTGGAAATAAAAGAATGAATGCAAAAAATCAGTGACAAAGAAAACGATACAGGGAAAAAGAGACCCCAGAACAGTACTTTAGCCCTTTCCATGTTGGTAGATACCCCAGCAAGATTAGGTGAATCTAATTTTTATGGAATGTGCACTACAGCGACTCTTGGGACACCTCTGAAATCATGGGTGGCAAAACCAGCTCTGGAGGGTCAGAGTCCTGCGGGTCACCCCTAAATCCTCCACTTCTTAAAACGTGGAAGGCATGTGAGGTTTGGATCAATTCTAGACAGAAACAAACATTGGTGGTCCTTAAGGGTTAAGAGGGCTTCATTTAAAAGAATCTACAAAGGATCTAACTGAATAACTCACCTGGTTCGGTGCTCAAAGCAAAATTGCTGAAAGTGTCTGGAATTTGAAGGTTCAAGGGTGACCCATAAATCCTGCTGGGTTCCGGAAAACTGGACTCTCGGGGACCAGGGATGGCCTGAATGATTAATATCATTGCTCATCTAAAATATACATGGGAGAATCCTGTAAGAGTTACAGGGGTCAGTGGAACAGGAAAAGGAGGGATCACCAGGATGTGGGGCCACTGTGCCAATGCTGGGATGATGGGAGGAGTGCGTCTTTCTAAAAGAAACGTAGGGGGCTCTAGAAAGCTTTCCTTTCCAGGCGGTCGAGAATGCCTTGTACTTTCTGCACGGCCTCCTTCCTGGCCTGCCGGACGAGATCTTGCCCCCCGGTTTCCACCGAGTCGAGCTCCAGCAGCTCTTTGGTGAGCAGCTCCTCCAGGCAGCGGTAGCTCTTGTCTGTTTTATGACCCACAAACTCGTCGACGTCCTCCTCCAGCAGGCCCACCCGAGCCAGGACCTGCTGCACCCGGGACAGGCCGGGGTTGTCGCTCGGCGGAGACGCCTCTCGAGGCGGGGCAGGCTCCTGTGCCGTTCCCGTCTTGCCGTACAACTGCGGGGGGGCGCTGTACTCCCCGCCCTGTCCGGGGTTAGGGTTGGGTGACCTGGGCTTGGGTCCACCGGGATGAGGAGGCTGATTTGGGTGGGAGTAGCCGCAGTACTGAGAGTCCTGCTTGAAAAAGAAAAAAAAAAGAAAGGACAGGTGACAACACAAACCCGAAAAAGATCAAAACACTTTGGCAAGTGAAAATCAAAATAGGTATACAGTATAGATTAACAAAATCATCTTAGAAATAACTTCATTATACAGATGGGAGTTTACAAAAGCCAAGCCACTATTTCTAGACCTGAATTATTTTCTCTTCAGCAAATAATTAACAAAAGAATATACAGGCTGGCACTAGTCTATGCTCTATAAACCAAATCCATAACAAATTTCAATAATGCAAGAGATATAGCTTACTTACAAATTGGATCAACTTGTCCACAAGGTCCCTACATTATATGTACAGTATCACACCTGAAAAAGGCTCCACGGCCGAAACGTTGGGTATTCTTTCTTCTCTTTTCAGCATGGAATAAACCTATTACTTGTTCCTTTGCAGCCTATGCATGCTGACGCAGCTACCCACCTGAACTACTTCATATTACATATATGTTGTGTTTTTCATGTGTTACACATTTATAGGAATTACAGAAACAAAACAGGATTTTGTTTTAGAAGCTCCCCGGGCACATTTAGTTTTCCCTCTGCAGTTACACAAGCAAAGTAATCCAAAAAATATTAGAATTCTCACAGCCCGCCATCAGTTACCTTTGGGTCGTACTGTGGCGTGGCAGGCTCAGGGCTGGGCCAGGGTGAGTGATGTGTGGAGAGGAAAGGGTTTCCATAGTGGCCAGGAGGTGGCTGGGGGCCTGGCTGCCACTGTTGCTGAGGAGGGTGCCCGTAGCCCCCTGGGTGAGACCAGGCTTCGGCTGGAGGTCTCGAGGGCACTGCAGGCTGAGCAGGATACGCATGGCTCTGGGGTACTGAATGAACTCCATCTCCGTAGTGAGAGTAGGAAGCAGGAGGGTAACCAGGAGCCTAGGAGAGGAGACACGCAAAAAGTAGGATAACAGCTGTTGGCTCTTGTGATGTAACTTTAGTTCTGTATCAAAGCTGCCAGCCCAGAAGAAAGCGGTGATGAGTACCCTACCCCCTGGCAGTGTGGAACGGGATAACGTTGGTGGTGAGAAGGGTGCTGGCCCACTCCTACTGTCGCAGGATTAGGGCACCCTTGGGACGGGTATGGGGGTGTTCCTGGTGGCTGATCACCACAATAGAAGGGGTTGGAGGGGTGGAGAGCACCGGAATAGACCCCGTTATGGTAGGCTGGCATTGCCTGTGAAGCAAAATGGAATTGTAAAGCATCTCTGAGCACACAAACAACAAAAGCAAAAGGTATCCAGAGCTTTACATCTTTTACATCCTATATAAACTAAGAGAGGAGGAAGTGAAATTTCATACTCATTTTGACAGAACATATGTTTTAAGAGAGTTATTGCATTCAGTCTTGCCAGGGACTCATTTCAACATGTTAAACTCCATAAGTTCAGTGCAACTTGGCCACTTTAATCCAATGTAATTATCCACAACTTCTACTGCTTTAGTCTTAGTATAAAATATGACAGTTTTCCAATCAATTATTGATTACTATTGTAATAGCTTGTGAAACAACTTGATGCACATGGCTTTTCACTTGAATGTTGAGAATATCAAGCTTGATAGTATAATGTGATTAAAACAACCTCTCTTATAGACCGAGGGGAGGAGCACTTGAGTGAGCCAGTCCACCGATTGAGTTTCATGCAGTGAAGCAGAATCACTCAATACTGTACCTGGGGGTTGTATGGAGTCTGTCCATTGACTTCTGTTCCAGGAGAATATGTATTTGAATATGGACCGGCTGGGTGAGATGGTGGGTACCAGTAGTTGGATGGATAGCCAGGGTAGGGTACTGAGTCCTATGAGACAAACCAGCTGTTAGAAGGTTACCATGTTTACTGCGGCAAAGAGTATTGCAGTGCTACAGAACAGCAAAAACCAGCCTCCTCCAAAAAATCTGTCAGCTCCTTCAGGGGACGATGAGTCGTACATGTGGACATCTTTGTCCAACATGTTGGTACTAGTTCTGCATTCCTTTATCAACAGTAGGCTAACAAACCCCAAGGATGCTGTCTACACCTGAATATAGGGATTAACCACCATCCTCCCAATGTGATAATATTAGTTACTTAGAGGAGATATTTTCATTTCCCCGTGTATCAATACTCTTGGAACGTTAACTGAGATTTTTTAATATTCTATTTTTTTGGCTGTCATTTCAAGAAAAATGCAAAACAAAAATCTTAAACACACCATGGTCAAAATGTTTAATTGACACTCACATGAAAAAAAAATGTTTTACTGAACAAACCTGGTGGCAGATCTTTTTGAGTTTAGTTTAGAATCACATCTTTATAATCATGGTTCTCTGTCACTGAAGGATATGATTAAACTTTTCAGCTGGGCATCATTGTCCCGAAACTTGATGAACTGGGGTCCAGTTCTGCAGGTCGTCAATTTGAATGCAAATGGAAATCAGACAGAAAACACTCAATCTGTTTAATCTATGAGTCCATTCTACCAAAGCAAAAACTGTTTTATCTAGTGACTGATTTTTGGAGGATGAAAGCTGTCATCAGATCAAATATTTCTGCTTTGAGAACTGAAGGAATATGATTGGAATCTCCAAAAAACTCCATTATTTTTTCATTTTTTAACAGGTCACTCCATCTGACCTGACTGCTGGAATACTTAAAATGACCACCTGTTTTCATTATTAAGTAATTAAGTAAAAATACCCTTAGCAAAGGCAGACTCATTTCACATCTTTCTTTGTAACAACTGTTCTAGTGTGATCCTTCAGTTGCAAACCCATCTGAATAGAAATTAATTAAGTGAAACTTTTCCATTTCAGTCTCTGTATAGGCTAAAAAACAGCACATAAACTGCTGTGGTTCGAGTTGTAAATGATTTGTTAATGACCATTTCTGTTTGCTAGACCATTCTTGTGTTGCTTGCCTTTGACGCTGTCCATCATAACAATCCCCTTAAACAATTTAAAATTTGCATTACTAACACTGTTCTTTGTTAGTTTGTGTCCTGTCTGTACAAAAAGACAGTGTGTATCACTTCTTCACTGTACTTCTTCCACAAACTTGTTCCTTACTGGTGTTCATCGGAGTCGATAAAACAGGGCTCTCTGTTATCCACTAACTATAGTACAGTATATATTACCCTTCATCCAAATAATACAGAGGCAGAACACTTATTGTTTCTATGCTGGTGATAATAATGACCTAATTTCTAGGTCACATACTCTAACAGTCTTTGCATGTAATCTTGTAGGTATCAAAATTTCATAACTTGTTTGTTCTCAGCATCAGACTGACAAATCCAGAAGTTTAAGGCAGTCATTTGATAATCGTGTGTATAATAAGAAGCTAGCGGTAGCCAGCCGTGCTGTTGAAGAGGCACAATCCAGCTGGTCATAAGGTCACCCTTAAATCCATTTTCAAATGCTTGAAACAATTTCATTTTGACCACAGAAGCAGGACATTCAGTTCCGAGACGAATTTTTGATCTGAAATGAAATCAAAATCACTTGAGAAACAAGTTCAATGTATTTACGAATTAAGATTTAAAAGGTTACTATAGGACCTACTGGACTGTAGCTCTCCAGGACCAGTGGTTTGGCCACCAACATGTTAGAGCATCGTTTTGAAGTACTTGTATTTTGCTTGACTATCGTATGCTAAGAAACTCGTCTTAGTTTTTTTTTTTAATTATTATTATTCTAGGACTGATCCTGCTTACTGGTATCTCTAAAACACAACTGAAAGATTTCAAATTGTGCAAAGCAGTGCTGCTTACTCCCTCATAAAATCTATATCAATCACGTGTATTCATGCCACCCCTCTCCTGCGATCACTGCACTGGTTACTTATAAACTGTGGTTTGGACTTAAGTATTAACTTGCAAAGTTTTACACATTTTTGCTGCACTGTAAATAAAAGTTTATTTGACAACTTTATGCTCCCTCTGGTCATGCCTTATATTTGGTAAAATGTCTATGCACCTAAGATAAGGAATTATTTGCTCTTCTTTGTACGGTACGATGCCGAGCCAGTAAATATTTTTAGGTGGTTAAGAAAACTGCTTCTACACGTCGGCTTTTAAGTAGCTTTAAGTAATTTAAGTTATTGTCTGCCTTAAATGTCCGTCTTATAGTTATGTTGATCTAAGCCTGTGTGCTGTTACATCAGCACAGTATAGTAAAAAATATAAAGGGGTTAATACGGTACTTAAGACAACAACGACAACGACAAGTCGTTTAATGTGTGACACTCGAGTGAAAATACTGGAAGGAAATTAATGAATAATAAAGTTCAATTAAGAAGAAACGAGGTATTCAACCAGATTCAAACATCTATAAGGTATCCTACTGTAGCTGCTGAAGATAAGCCCCATAGCCTATTCAACGCTGCCACAAGTTACACGAAAGATCACCAATATGCATCCTAAGCTAAGCACTACTTACCCGACTGCCTGTCACCATAGGGGCATTCCAGTTGTTGTTTTCCGAGTTGTTGCTATAAGGAGGCCAGGTTCCTTTGGGATTTGATTGCATTTGGTGCATCGCCCATACAGGATCTCCACCATTTGCACGACCTCTCTCGTTGCCTAACGAATCGTACGCCATTGAGCCCGATTTTACCAACTTGACATTCCCTGTTAAAACAGCGTACGGCTAGAGTTCTGTGGCTGTGCGTTTAAAACGGAACACAATCACATAAAACAATGAGACGCGAAACGTGTACCGCCCCTTTAAGTTTGAGGAACTCTGCTTTCCTCGTCCTAGATGGCAATTATTACATGAGGGCACACTCTTCTTACGTCATAGGTTAAATCATTTTTTGACCAATAGGTGTTCAGAACTCGGAAACAGGTCCCACCTACATCCTGGAAAACGACCTATAGATGAAAGCGGGGTCTTGGTGCCCTTCTGACTGACGTCACTTCTGGTTTTTGCCGGGGAATTTAAAGGGGACGTCAAAGGTTCTTCTAAAGTATCTCTAGGGACATTTGGGATGGAATAACGCATCCTTGATGCGTCAATATTTGTCATATCTACTTGCAGAATACGTTCCTTTAAGCTTCGTGGTGCTATATGATGGCACAGTGTAACGGCTGTGTTTATTAACACCATCATTGAGTTTGGTCTCTTGATTATAATTTGCATAACTAATTATATAAATTGGTTAGGTAATCCTAATGATGTAAAATCAATACTATTTAACCTTGAATCAGACATGGTGGGAAGTTTATATTCCAGTAACGTTTTGACTCTTCTCAATCGGAACAAGACAAGTTTAAAACAACTGAATACGAATAGGGAGTATATAACACAAATCAACTTCTTCAGTCTCTCTGCTCTCACTCTATAGTAGCGTAATATCTAATCCTCCGGTAGGATATTGAAATTTGCTTCAAATTTGCAATCAATAGAACTCAACTCTTTACACACAAAAGAGCACGACAAATGTGAAATGTATTTAATTTATAACATGCATATCCACTAGTAACTATGCCAATAAATATACATTTTAATGTTTTTATCCCCAATTTAGTTTTCACTCTTCACGAGATCTGTAAATTTTCTTAAGTGGAACATCAAATAAAGAGTTAAATCACAGAGGAAGTGCAGGTCTTACACTAACCTTGCACTTCCTGTCAAGGCAAGGATACACACATTTTGAATGATTCATGGCCAGAAAACGGCTCTTTATAATTATTTCCAACTTTAAAATAGCATAGTTGAATAGCGCTTAAGAAAATGAATTATATGCCGGGAACAGCGAGTCTAATTGAGGATATCGACAGTAAGTAATACGTTTAATTACTGCTGATCCGTACCTTACAATGTATCTTGTGAAGCTCTGCTCGGTTGTGAAAGAGCAAGCGGTGTATTGTTATTTTTTTCGCTAGTAAAGCGGCTTTTCCCCGTGTTGTTTTTTAATGTGAGTGACTGGTATTGCTTAGAAAATGCAGTAAACGGCGATGTTGTTTAGTCAATATTTGAATGCCTCAGGTTAGGTGTCCCAATTCCTCCCTTAACTCTCACCTCGTCGAACCATGTCGAAACGGTTTAGAAAATAATAATCTATCGCAAAATAAACGTGCACATATCATTTTACTTTTCTGTCACTTACCTACGTTTCTGTTATGGTAAAACCGACCTACAAGGACATAAGACATTACGGCTAGCTGCCATGCATGTGTTATTTCCCTATAACATTTAATAATACTTGTCGATGAGTGGAGACTAAAACATAAAATGTTTCATTGCATTGCTCAATTAAGTTATTGTTTTTATTTGTTCCTGACTATGATGTCGTTGCACGTCCTGTAGTGAACGATTACCATCAAGATCTTTTGCTGTATTGGTTTTTTTTTTCTTTTGCAGAAAAACATCTTGTCCTTCTACGAGACGGGCGAACACTGATTGGATTTCTGCGAAGTATTGATCAGTTTGGTAAGAATCATTGTGGATCACTTGGGTTTAGCTTTAAAGATTTTCTCCGTGACTTGCATTCAACTTGGGGGGGAATAACGTAAAAATACAATTTGCCAGGACATGCGTATCATCATACAACTCGGAAATGAAATTGGTTCCTTTAAAATGACTTCATTTTTTCTGCTTTCTTGTTGCATTCAGTTAGATTTTCTTAGTTGTTTTGTTAGTGATCAATTTCAACGAAAAAAGCTGCTGTTTTTTCTCTTGGTAGGTAAATCCTGTAGTTATGTTAATCACAATCCCTAAATTCTGTGTTGTGACAACTGAGACTTCCACATTTTTATATCTTGGAGCTAACATTTCAGAAAGAAAAAAGATTTAACTTGATCACTGTGAATCGGTGCATTTGAGAGTTCCTTGCTAATGGATTTTTAACTGCATTTCCGTTTAATTTGCAGCTAATTTAGTCTTGCATCAAACAGTGGAACGTATCCATGTGGGCAGAAAGTATGGAGACATCCCTCGAGGAATATTTATAGTGAGGGGGGAAAATGTTGTTCTGCTTGGAGAAATAGTAAGTAGGCTTCTCCTTCTATAGTAGCTTGTTTCATCAGTTAGAATGTTTCTAAGGATGTGGCTCTGAAAACAGTTTCCTTGAATCAGTCCTATATACACAGACTTGTTTTTGTTATTTTCTGAAAATAAACTGATCTGGAAAAACTAATTTCACAAAAAAGGATAGGCTTGAAAAAATGGCAGTTGATCTGGTTGCAAATACCCAGTTTCTCAAACTCCCTTTGAATGCTGTCTTGAAAATAGCTCTGTCACTGGCTTATACCCAGAAGATTAAATGTAATGGAAGTAAAAGATTCTCACAGCAGGGTGAAGCTGGCACTACCTATGGTTGTACATTTGTCATATACAATTACTGGATGTGTAGCGCAGTTGGGCTTTTCAGCACGTTGTGAACATGCCTCTGAAAAGATCAATTTATCGAACATATGATAGCAAGGTATCTCACTGCAATCAACTGGAAAGACTTTGAACTTGAGTGAAGCCAAATACATGGATCTATTGATGCTAGAAAAAAATATCTGTGATTTTCTGGGTATGTAGAAGGGAAAAAATTATCTCCAAATCAGAAATTCAAAAACATTATAAAGGACGCTCCACTGTTAATCCTATAAAGGACTTTGGAAACTGAGGATGATATATTGTAACTTTCAGCCTTATTAGAATATCTGTTGTCTTTTTTTTTTTCTCTGCCCAGGCTTGCTTTATCTTAGCACACTGCACATCTAACTAAACAAATAAAAATAGATCAAATCAGCAGAGAGCCTTAAACTGGTCTGTGTTTGATTCCTAGGATCTGGAGAAGGAGAGTGATACAGTCCTGCAACAAGTTTCCATTGAGGAGATTTTGGAAGAGCAGAGGGAGGAACAGCAGGCTAAACAAGAGGCAGAGAAATTAAAACTACAAGCACTTAAGGACCGTGGACTGTCTATCCCACGAGCAGACACCCTAGATGAATACTGAATCCCTTTTATTTTAATTGGACCTTTCAGTTTTAAAACCAAGATGATGACAGGTTGTTGTTGTTTTCACAAACTAACATGATCATGTCCTGAAGGGAGAGGAAAGAAAATATTTACCCCCAACAGAACTTGCCACGTTATGTTTTGTCTAATAGTATTTCAAATGAATGGCGAATTATGGATCTAAACTAATCGTCTTTTTGTTACCTTTGATATGTGTCGCATTGGACGCCAGGGCAAATCGCAACAAAGCACTTGTTTTAAGCTGCTGTAGTTATTTTCATATTATGTTTCTTAAATGAAAAGGACTTTTTGTTTTTTGTACTATTCTGTCAGAATAACGGTGGCTGTTTTGAGCTGCCATGTAAATAAACAGAGAACAATCTAAGAATTGTTTAAAAAACTGTCAACATTTTGGTCTTTAAAAATATTAGTGTTTTGGTTTTCATGCAATATAACACTTAATTGTGATTGACTGTTGAATACATATATATATATAGGGTGCTGGGAATACTTAAAGACCCATGTCTTACTGTATTTGTACCCGCTCTTTAGTTTATCCTGATTTTTTCATTTAGAATTGTTTTTTCAGCTATATTAAATTAATGACTTGTGGCTAGCTCAAGCAGGTATTGTGCACCAACAGTGTGTTGAAGGTAAGGGAAATCTGTACAGTGAGCAGTGTGTTTTATCTGGTCAGAGTTTCTTTTTTTTTCTGTGACACGAGTGCATTGCTCCATACTTAATGGGACACCTGACCACCACATGGCTGTCCCTCATTTGTAGTTCTGAGTAGACTGCAGTGCACGGAGGAAATGAAATGAGCTCTCCTCCCATTAACCTAGTACTCCACAGCCCTGGCTTCTAGCCTAATGTGAGAGACAAAATTGAACCTCTGTGGAGAAGGTCCTTGGGTTCGAGCCCGAGTCAGGCCACTAGCCAGCTGTGAGTGGGATTCCCTGAGCACCATCTCGCACTCTGGGAGCGTGGGGTGGGTTTAGCTAAACAGCTCCGGCTTGCACAGGTGTGGGTCTGTCAGAGAGGTAGTGATCTGCACAAATAAGGGGAATGAAGAGTTTGGGAAATTGTCTTGCATATAATTTAAAATATTTTTTTTACGACACTCTGGATTCCACAAGTGGTCAGGTCAATTGGTTGATGTATTTCTTCTGAAGCCATACCTATCGATAAACGATCCCCCAACTAACTGTCCATGTCAAAGAATCTGTACCATGAAGACTAAGCAACCATCTCCATGACCGAATTCTGAGGAGATAGACAGGTTTGTAGGGTACAGTATGCAACATAGCTGAGCAATTGGGCAAGGAGGTCCTTGGTCAATAAATAACAGTATTGAACTCTTTAACCTGAATACAAAGCACTATGCCAGGTGCAAACTGAGCACAACTCATCACCTGTGTAACACCATCCCTTCCAAGAAGCCTGGTGGTGGCAGCTTCATTTTATAAGGATGCATTTCAGTGGCAGGGCCTGGGCCACGTGTCAGGAGAGAAGGAAATGGTGCCACGTACAAGCAAAGCCTTGAGGAGAACGTGCTTCAGAAAGCACAAGACCCTAGACTGGGATAAATATTCACATTCCAGCAGGACGACAATCCCAAGCACCCAGCCAAAGTCACAATGAAGTCCCTATGGCCCAGCCACAGCCCAGACCTGAATCCCACTGAGAGTCTGTGGAAAGGCTAGAAGACTGCAGTTCACTGATGCTCCCCTTCCAACTTGACAGTTTGAGCAAATCTTAAAGTGGGTGTTCATAAAAAAAATTCCCTCAGGGGACAATAAAAATCTTAACTTGTTTAATAATCATTAATGTTGCTAATTTAAGTATTCAGACCTGTGAACTCAATATTTGATGGAAGCACTGTTGACAGCAGTTACAACTGCAAGTAGTTTTGCACATCAGCTTAGTATAATTTTGCAGATTTGCTCAAGCTGAAGTTGAGATCTCTTACAAACAACTTTTTGCACGTCTCTACGTAGATTGTAAAAAAGATGCAAGACGGCAATTTGACTGGGTCACTTAAGGATATTAACAGATTCTGTAATATCTGGCCTTGCTCTTTGGATCACTGTCAAGCTGAAAGATGAATATTTGTGCCACTTTTAGGTGTGAAGCAACTTTTCTCTAAGATTTGCCAGTACTTTACTCCATCTACTGTATGTTCCCATCAGTCTTGACACACTTTCCAGTCCCTGTTGATGACAAGGAGAAGTATAACATGATGTTACCACCATCGTGCTTGGTGGTAGGAATGGTATGGACTAAGTAGGCACTAGGCTGGTTTAGCATCAAATGAAATGCTTTCCATTTAGACCAAAAGGTTCCAAAATTGTCATGTTTGACCACACAAAACCGTTTGCCACATATCTTGCAGTGTCTTGTAATGTTTTGTTGTAAACCCCGTGTGGGATTTGAGATTTGTTTTCTGCTCTGGCATACAACACAGCTTTGTGGAATGACTGAAATATTGTTGAGTCATGGACGTTGTCTCAGCCACTGAATGCTGTAGCTCTTTCAAAGTTGCCATCAGCATAATAGCAGCTGGCCAAGGAGGAAACTGAGGCAGGCAGTGTATGGGTGCTTTCCAGTCCTTAATGACACAACTAACTATGTAGCTAGTTAAGGTTTATTTTGTGCAGCTGAATTAATTTGGGATTTGAGGATTTGTTTTCTGCTCTGGTAGAATTAATTTAGGTTTGCCTTGGCAAAGAGTTTGAATACTTCAAACAACTTGTACATTTTTCTTTCACATTATCTACTTCTTTCTTTTTTGCTTTGAATGTGTGGAGTTGGTTGTGCATATAAAAACATCGATGCCTGCTTCATCCTCTCACGGCTGCGAGTGTTAAAGCAACAAACTGCAACTCTTGATGTTGGTACTGTAAGTCATTGTCCCGTGCAAGTTGTACAGGAGAGACAATGTTCCCAGCAGATGGCGCAACGGTTCGGTGCTCGATTCAAATCAGTGAAGCTGCAAAAAAAAAAAACTTAAACATTTTGCCAGTAGACCTCTCTTTTTTCTATCAGTCTATGAATATACAGCTAGTTCGCAAAGACATACGCAGATATGCAAGATGTTACTGAGATTTGAGCGATGTAAATACAGCTGTCTCGGACGTACTGTAGTGAATAGTTACTATGCATACATCTGATAAATTGAGGTTTTTAAGTGTTGTATTAACCTCAGACCTTTCAAAAAATCGAATGAAATTAGACCTAATAATCCCCATCTATGAACTGGCTTCATCCCCACCGATAGCTGGTGTGTGGTGAGCGTTCTGGCGCACTATGACTGCCGTCGCATCATCCAGGTGGGGCTGCACAGTGGTGGTGGTGGTGGAGGGGAGTCCCCATTACCTGTAAAGCGCTTTGAGTGGAGTGTCCAGAAAAGCGCTATACTGTATAAGTGTAAGCAATTATAATTATTATAATTAATTATTATTTTTCTGCGTAGTAAAGGTGTGCAATTTAACAGGAGTATCTCCGCTCTCTGTTTTGATGTAAAACAGCACCTTCCACGAGGTAGCCCTCCTCCGCCTGGTACGGGGCGGGGGCTGGTAGGGGGGATTAGAAAAAAAAAAGTCTGCTATCAGATGTCTTTGACAGCCAGACATGCCTCTTCTCTCAGCGTTCGTGCGTCAGGAGCAGCCGTGGGTACGCCTCTTCCGACCCACTGTGCCTCGGTAGCCGAGCAAAAAGAGTCCTCCGTTTTGCTTGCTTTATAGGAAACAAATCTGTTAGAGATAAACGGGTGCTCTTCTATTTTTCGGCCGACGGAAACAATACCTGTACTTTCTGACCCAGAGCTGACCAGAAGCACGGGGAAGCCGCTTGGAGCGTCGCCAAACCCCACAACCAAAACCCAGCCCTGCTTTGATTACGCGCCGAGAGGGGGAGCATGTTGAGATTGTGACAACCCCAAGTGTACTTTACGAACTCCGCAGTGTTATTACTGGTCTGGAATCTAACCTGGCTCACAGACGCGGCCACTATCAAAGAACCACCAGGGAAAAAATGCTTAGACAACGGCATGTGTGATACTCTAAATTAAATGACTATTTACTGAACGATTTAAACTGTTTTATCTCAAATATTTTGTAATGGACATGTCTTCGCAAAACGATATCCGTAAACTCCTACCGTGCTCGTGTGCTGGAGACTTAAGTGCTGGTGTGCAAAGCAGTTCTTCGAGTTCAGAATGTCTACTCTTTTGATTTGAATTGTCAAAGAAAAAGAGAAACTGAATTTCTCTGCGGCTACGGGGATTGGGGTTTCCAGCATACAGCCCGAACACTGACAGCATCCACTCGCCCTGAGTTTGTGTCGTGGTCACACAGACGGGATATTAATGGAGTTAGAAAATATTGTGGCCAACACGGTGCTTTTAAAGGCGAGAGAAGGTAAGGAAGTCTTTAAATGTGAATATGAAACCTAAACGGTGATGCGTTTGCGCTTTCGAAAACTCTCTGCAATGAAGTCATATATATCGTGGGTAGGTAAGCTTACGATTTATTTTTTTATCTCGGCCTGAAAGATTACATTCATAATTCCTAAAACATTTTTTTTAATCTAATGGTATTCGGCTTAGTTTCGGATGTTGTTTCTGAGACAGATGTAATGTGAAGTCGACAAGTACTGTGAATTCAGAGCCACTTTATTGGAGAGTCGACATCTCTCTAGCCTGAGTTCACCATTGTATCACTTTTTAAAGTATTAACGTATGTCACTTCTTACGTCTTTAGTTGATCTTTAAAGGAAAACAATATGAGCTACCCACATCCGTTCTAGGATTAAGGTCATCGCACACTGGATCCGATCAGTCATTTATTAGGTGTCTACGAAAGTTATGCGTCTTGGCAGTTAAATCCAACCTGTCTGGTCGAGAACCGGTAACTTGAACATTAAAATCTGTTTCAAACAATTTGCTTCTCACGTCTTTCCGTTTTAGTACCAAAATATACCAGCTGTCCGTGACAAGAACCCTTTCTCTCTTACACACAGCTCTAGTACTATGTGCTTATGCAGGCGAGCGGTTGAAATCAGACGTGAGCTTGTTTTCTGTCCTAATAACGTGTCCGTCTGATGGGAAACGTTTCACAGCTGGACTGTTCTATGAGCTGCTCATGAAGAATCTCCCCCTCGAAATTTAGTAAGGATGCATTTTGGAATCTAGACTCGACGACTTATTTATTGGAAAGGATAGTGGACAGACTGTATTTCAGTGCCGGCTGTTAGGGAAACCGTACTGTACATCCAAACAAAAATAGCGTTAGGGTTATTCATCTAATTCGTTCAATGTTGATGTTTAGGGTGAACTTGGCCATAAATGCATTAACCGGTGGCACAATAAAACGTTTGTGATCCAGTATCCTGTAAAGTTACAGATTGATCAAGCACAGCATATCAAAGTCGTGGTACAGTACGTACTTGTGTTTAACAGTACACTGCTACCTTGCGTCTCATTCACAGTTTTCCTTCATTCATAAGGAAAGGCTGTGTGTGTGTGTACAGCAGATGTAAAATACGTTTTAAACCAGTACAAAGTAAGCCGTGCTTTGTGCATGGTCATAGCCTTTTTTTTTTACCAAGTCCATATACTGTACTTGCACGAGTATTCGTTTACAGAACGGAAGTGGTTCATGTTAGGTGAAAATTGAGCACAGCGGAGGGAGTGTCAGCTAAGCGCTGACATAATTTCATAACTGCCTTCGTCCCATGCGACACATTAAAATAGCAGCGCACAATTGACGTTTGCATTAGAAACTGAAATATTCTATGTCGTCTAGGTGGAGTTTGTCCTCCAGTATGTCTTTGTGTTTATTGTTTTTGAAGAAACGCTGTTCAACTGAGTGAATACTGTACAGCATAACCGCTGCCAGATTTGCAACATAAGAACGCTAGTATCTAATTGAACCGAAGATCCCATCCAGCCCTGTTTTGTGTAAGCCAGGGTTTCATAGGAGCATAAGAAAGGTTTCAAACCAGAGGGTTCTATTCTGCCACTATAACCTCTTGGAAGATAGCAGCTAACTGATCCCAGGACTTTCAGACAAACTTTTCTTTTAAGAAGCCAGTCTACCAACCTAATGAATATGGCTGTGTGGTTTGTTACATACTCCCACAACATTCTGTGTAACAAATTACCTACTGTTTTGTGTTTTAAACATATTTGCCTTAAGTTTACATTTGCGCCCTTTTGTTTATGATTCACTGTTGATTCTGAAGACATCCATTGGGTTGATGTCTTTGTCAGTTGCTTTGAGGATTTTGAATACATGAATCAGATGCTTTGTAGTCTACTCTGTTCAAGACTGAAAGGGTTGGTTCTTTTAGCCCGTCAAAGCAGTACATTCTTTTAAGATGGGAATATACTGTATGTGATTGCTCTTCCTATGGTAATATTCCAAAGCAGAAGTACCTTTTTTGAAACATGATGACCATAATTGTACACAATATTCTGAGTGAGGCCTTACTACCAGGTGAGGGTGTTGTATCAAGGTATTGTCGAACATTTAATTGCGGTAGCATATTGACTATAACTTTCCAAGAAAAAGATGACACATTGGAATTTCAGAATGCAGTTAGGAATCCAAAAATAGTACCGTGGGTTTAGTGCTTGTCTTTCCAAAAGAAAGTTAAAACTAAAAATACAGTCCTCAGCTTAACTGTATTGTACCATGGTAAATGTAGAATGTCATGTAGTAAAAGACAGTAAATTTAGCTACGTAAGTGAAGTGTCATGGTAAGTCGGCAAAAATACTTATACATTTACCGTGGTAAACCGTCGTAAAGACTATGACTCATATACACTCTGTCTTATCAGAATCTGTTAAAATATTAATTCTGAAATGATTGTGTTCTATGCATGAAGATGTTCAGTTTCCTTTATCTTTTTTGTGCATTCAGCTGAACATACTGATGGAATCACAAAGCAATGGGAATAAACAATTGAGGTGAGGGATCAGTTGATGAAAGCCAATGTAAAGTGTTGCTCAGCTCTATGAGTCCTATTGCTTTTGATTTTGCCCACTCTGTTGGCTTGACAGGGATACACTGAGATGTTCCTTGAGCTGTGATGAAGTATAACCTAATGCAGCCTGTTCATCAAAGGAGACAAATGCAATGCCAAACCATTCAGGCAAAAAACAATTGCCACGGAAACAAATGTGCTCCAGTTGTTTTCTTCCAAGATGGGGTTTGCACAATTTTTGCACAATTTTTGGCATGACCCACTGAAAGTTATCTGTTCCATTTCCTATGGAGGGGCTTACTCAGTGAGGCCACTGCTATCCCAACAGACAGTGCATTGATAATTTATAGAAATCCTTATGACTGCTCTGACATCACTTTTAAATATCAATCCTGTTTTCTGTCATAATAGACATGGCTGATTAGAACACATACGAGTTTTGTGAATGCTACTAACATCCCAGATAATTGACTGGGGACCCCAAAAAGTTATATCAACAAAACAACTTGTCTTGGAAATGGTGTGTGCTTGCGTGCTGGAACATTGGTCTCATAAATCATACACATGTGTTGTATTTTATCTCTAATTTTTTGCTTCTGAGAGAGTCCTTGTGTCAGTTCATTAAAAAATCTCTACATCTGTTGCTTATGTTATTTTGCTTGTGTGTAAAATATATTTTAACTTATTTCGTGTAGCCAGATTTCGTTAGAGGTGAAAAAAGATGCAATTAATGCAATACTAGCATGTACTACAACACCAGTACTGTGTGATGGTTTGCATATAGCTCTAAATCAACTAAAAAAAAATCCCAGTCTGTCAGAATGCTGTCTATCCCATTTACATTCTTATACATGTTGGAGTGTCCTCAGTGCCTGAGATTTAGCTTGATTTCTACATAACACATACAGCCCAACAACTAGTTTCAGATGAGTGCTTAGAAGTTGTGCAAAATATGTTTAGATTTAGGAATCCAGTACTATGTAGCTCGCTTAGAGATTATACCCAGAAAAGTAACAGTGTAGGAGTACTAGAGAAGGCTTTGAAGCCTTTCGAATTGGGTCCCCTATACATGTTTTAGGAGTTTGTTTGAGAACAAGCTCCCATTCCCTGCTGTGTGAAAATTTGAGACCCAAAAGTGGAAGAACATGAGACAGGTGTTTATCTGCCTGTGTTTTACAGATTACTAAACAAACCATATTTCAGGACAGGAAATGTTAGTGAAGAGGACAATATTTATTCCTGTTTGTTTATTTAGCACAAAGAGTTTTTACCAGAAGTTAGCGATGAGGCATGCATCCTTCATGCGGAGCTGCTGGGAGATGGAGACAGCAGGAAAGTACTGTTTACACTCCACGCGGTCCGTTTATGCTGAACCCCAGTGCTTCCGAAATCTTTGAAATCACAACAAAAACAAAGAAGAGCAAACCATAACTTTTAGCTTTGCCTTTTCTTTTGAAAGGGCAGATTGATTTATAGACAGCACCATTCCCTGCTGTGGCATGTCTCGGGTTCTTACAGCACACACGTTTCACAAGCAATTCCATTTGTGACTGAGGGAAAACAAAACCTATTTGTGCAAATTCTCTGACATTCTCCTCAGAACACATAGTCAGTCACATTTCACTGGTCTGTGGTCACGTCTAGCCCACATCTATCAATGCACAAAAAGGATAAGGACTGGTCTCAGGTTACAGCAGCTTGTAATGTATTGGTCAGGAAATGTTTAACTTGGAAAAAAAGGTGAGATGTGGCAGTAGGTATAGAGGTATAGGCCTTTGAGGCTAACTGATGCAGAGGTTAAGATAAAGGGTGTGTTACTGTATATAGAAAGCTCATGGTATGAGTCTTGACTCTTCTGATGAAGTGTGGTGTTAACATGTGCAAGGTATGGAACCTACTCGTATCTGAGTTTCAGATAAAATGGAAGGCCAGGCATAATATAGCTGGTTGTTCAGCAGTCTTTACTGATGTGTAATTCACCACCTAATTTCTTCAAGTTGAACACTGTACAAAAACCCGTTTTAGCTATGAAAAGGTAATGTGTTGGATGTTCTTACAAATATAAAAACTGATTTAGTACCAGTAGTACTGTACTGAGATTTTATAATGTTTTGGAAATATAAACTTTTCTGAACCATCCAGTAAATCCGGTTATATGGTTTATATGCAAAAGCAGGTGTTTGGCAATGTAATAGAACTTACATTCAGGTTTTTCAGAGAATATTTTTCTGTGTAAAAATATTAAAGCAAACAGAATTTAAACGAAATCAACAAAACAAAATGATGCAAAACACTGGAGGGGTGACAGAAGAGGAGAAAAAAGAAGTATGATATTTTAAATGTCAAAGGGTGTTTTTGGAAGACTTGAAAAACATTTATGTTTATATGTAGAGAACTACTGTGGCTTAAAATGATTGTGTTGGAGAACAATAATCTATTCATTGCAGAAGCTGCAAGATTATACCAGTATAGATTGTTTTTTGCCTTTTTGTAGTTGAGCTGCACAAATGGGAGATCTGCCCTGAGGTTGACCTGCATTTGACTGGTTCAGATAAGTCAGCTCCTGTTAGAGTTTGAACCGGGGAGAAGCATGGGTCTTGAAATTTCCAGCTGTTTGGTTTTCTTTTCAGAACTTGTTAACACTACAAAAGACCTATTTTTTAGCAACAGCTGATGGAGCTAATGGACCAAAGTGAGTTTAGAATGTTAATACAATTCTCAAGTCCAAACTCACAGTCAGCACACTGTTACTCAGTGATACTCTCTATTCTAAACCGGCACCTGGCCAGTTTGAAATGCAACAAGCAGGCAGTATCATTAACAAGAAAATGTAGAAAATCAATTGAGTTGTTTCATATTAAGGAAAATCATGCAAACATTTCTATGGTCTTTCTTTTTGTCAGTATGCTCTATTTCATTGATTGCCGACACACTGAATACAGGAGTTTCTATAACCCTGCATTAACACAAAATGATTAAGCTCAGGTGAATGCTGTTTGGATTTGTTTTATTTTTAACCTGCAGTTTCCATAGCACATGTATAAGCAGGGTATTGAAACATATTCATAGGAACAAGGGCTCTTTGATCTCTGCTGTTGGGGAAAAATGGATGCAAAAAGAGATCTGCAATTAAAATTGACATTGAACTTCTTCTGTGTACAAGTGTTTGATGTTTTAATGCATTATGCAATCACACTGACTGCCTCTTCATGCAAGAGAACACATTGTACTGCACCTCACTGTGTCATTAGAGGAGAGACCCAGGTTTTTGCCATTCACTCAGCTGCTGATTTGCCTTCATAAAACCGAGGTTGAATTTTGCCGTTTCCAGTGGAGGTCTGAAAAGCTGAAGGAGGGTGTATTAGTTACAAGGAAACTGCAAATATAAAACAGGTTTATTACACAATTAAATCAAAGTGGGTATTTTCACTGGCACCATCTATTTAGCAACACCCATCAAATTCAAAGCATACCACTCTGTAGCAGTTGTTACCTGATCTGCAGGAAGTCTTTGACTGGCGTTTTCACTTTGAAGCCAGTTTTGAGGTCATTTTTATCCTCTTTTTCTTTCAGGACATAGTACCACAGTGGATCACCAAAAAATAGAGTGTTATTCATTTTTAACCATTATCTATACTTCTAAAAATTTGCAGTAGTAGGAAATGCCTGGGTTTGGCTTTAACAGCCTGTCTAAAACTCTGATCAGAATAAAAGACATTCAGTCATGTATTATTCGCAACGCTGAGTGACAAGAGCATAAATCATCAATGTCCGGTGCAAAATAATAAACTTTGATCCACCTGCCAAGAAAATTTTGCTTCTTCCCAGTGGAAACTTGCTGTGAAGCAGTGGATTTGTAGTTTGCGTTTTGGCAAGTAGGTGAAAGTCTTGATTTAATCTGCTTGCTGGTAGCTTGACTAAATGCTCCTCAAAGTCATTGCTCCAAGGGTTGCACAAAACTGGCTTTCACATTGTCTTGACTGTTCCATACACCTGCTACTCTTGCGGGAGTCATGGAGGCTCCTATTAACAGTCCTATTAACATTTACGTGTAGAGCGGATTGGGTTTGGTGTTGTGCAAGTCTCCACGAAACACAAGTCACACAAATCTTAATTAGCCATCAATGGTCATTTGTTAGAAAGGGGGGGGAAACAATCCACACTTAACTGCATTGTTTAAGGTACCAGGTCCAAACTATTTTGTTGTATGTGGTTTTAAGTGCGTTTAAAGTGTACAGTAACCTTGTTGCAAAAGTGTCAATGCTTGTTCTGAGTAGTGTCTGCCACTGTTTTGGCTAAACCCAAATCTCCTTGCAGTGCTGGCATGAGTGATATCCTTGACTGCAGCCGCATATCACCAGTGCTGGAGTGTTTCAGTTTTTCCCTATCAGAGAGAATGCAGTATCAGCTGCTTTGCTGAGATGGGGGAATTCAGAAGGCTGCAGCAGTGAGAATGCCACACCAGCACTTCCCTCATATGAACAGCATAGCCTGAACTATTGTGAAGCTCCATACTCAATGGACTTGCAGCCACATTAAAGCAAATCTGGTGACTTAACTTGTGGTTATGGTCCATTAATTGAATGACATAACTAAAAAAAAGGAACGTTTTGTGTCAGTTTACTGGAAAAGTACTTGTTTTGTAGTGGGACCAGAGGGAAAAAGCACAATCCTACAAAAAGGAGAAGAAAAAAACATAGCAGGTTGGTTTACTGGTATTTGAAGTCCTGACCAGAAAATAAAGTCAAGAAAATAAATTAGGGAACTCCCTGGCTGTGCTTACAGAAATGTTGTCTTCTGGGAGACAGAGGTATTTCAAAACCAGCTGGAAAAATTGCCTTTCTGTTTTGACAGGTGATAAACCTGAGAAGTTTTCAGTCACTAGGTGTTACATTCTCATTTCCTTGGGTAAAAACTCAACCAAATTCATGGAGGGTTAATTCAATACACTTTTGTTTGGATTTGGCGGCGTTGTTTGAAGGAGCTCTGGGAATAAACGATGAGGGGAAGTTAGGCTAAGATTAGGGTTAATTTGCAGAGTCTTAAAACAAAGCTGTTCAAAATCTGGTAATCAGTTACCATTACTGATCACTATTTACACTTGCAGTAAGGTCAGAAATATTTAAATAATAATAAAAAGAAAACTGAGAACCCAACTGATTGACATTTTCTCTGGGCATTTTTATTATTTAAAGATACTACATTTGCTGTGTATAGAAATATAGTAGAGAATCTGAAACATTTAGTTGCAAATCCTTTTTGTATTTAAAGTACCAGTATGTCCGAGCCAGTCAGTCTTGCGGTAGTTGCCAGTTATTTGCTAAACACTAGTTTTGCGTTTGTGAAACCAGGAAGCTGATTAAAAGGGAAACATGAAAGTCTATAAGACCGTAAAACCTGAGTCTAAAAAGGGGGCGACACTTTGCTAACAACTTATGCCTGTCTCCAAATATTTTTCATTTTCTTGCTTAAATAAACAGCCATGTTTATTGCATATTTACATCCATTTCCCAATAAACACTCTTTCTTTACAGAGCATGTCTATATCATACAGTGCACTGCCCTCTTTTTCCACAGAAAGAAATGAAAGCTTTCTGATTTTTAGAGCAACTTCCCATATATGTCTGGTCTGATGCATTGTAACATATTTGCAGAATGCTAAATCTGTAAAAGAGACAGCATGAAAATGCTGAGCACCACTCTGGAGTCCACTAACTGTGAAAAATGAATGGAATTATATTAAGAATCAGCCTGCTTTCACTTGGTTTTATAATATAAAACAACTAACTGGAGTTGTTAAAGTGTTTTTCATTACTAACCTTTTGAACCATTTTGGCTTCATGAAAACGGCCTGAGATTGTCGTGTCCATGTACAATTACAGGTTTGCTAAGAAGCCACTCCACTCACCCCTTTCTTTCCACGCTGTGAATTCCTACAATTTACATACTTTGTATTCTTCACTGGCCATCAAAGGGAGTAGCCTCAGGTCATATCAAAGAGCAGTGGCCTGCAAGAGAAACTGTTCCTTGCACAAATCCTCACAATTAGTTGTAAGTCAGCAACCGAGACTGAAGGAGATGAGTTCTAGTCTGTCATAGTTGACAGCTGTGAACAACCACTGTCCTGCTTGTTGTGCCTTCTGCCAAGGATGATCTGTCCTCTTGTAGGGGGTGTACAGTATGTGTTTCCTAAAATGCTATCAGATGAGTGTTACAGCGTTATTAAGTTCATGTGGAAAATAACCACCTGATTTGCATGGTAAAGCAAATTCAGACAGAACAACGTGTCTTTTATTGGGTTTCTTTGCATTTAGGAAAATAAGTAACTGCATTGCCAATGGTAAATCGTGAGCACGTCTGTTCCTATACAGTATATACAGTACCAGTACCATAAATGATGTGCAATTTTGAAAAACAATTGGTAATACTATACAGCTAATCCTGTAAAATACCATTCACTGGCAAAATGCATTAAGGAACTGTTATTCTACAAAAACAAAACATGAACAAGATTGTTTGTTTTACAGTATAAATTGTTAGAAATGTGTTTTTTTTTCATCAGACCAAAATGCTTAATAAAACTCCAGAGGATTTATAGTGTGTGTTTCATACAGGCTGTTAGAAAATGATAGATTAAATCCATATTGAAATCATATCTTGTTTAACCCTATAACCCTGTTGTCTACATGGGTCCGGATGCCCCGGTGTAGTGATATGGACACTATACTGTAAAAAAAAAAGGTGCCATCCTTCAGATTTCAGATTTGTTATGTTCTGTTTTACCATATCACTTTGCTTCACTTTTAATACCTTGCTGTAGAATTCTTAATTCTTCATTTACCATGATATACCACAGTAAAAACAAAATCCCATTGGCTTGTCTTTCTGCTTTTCCTGGTACAGTTTTGCATGAGGTAACCTCTCGGAAATAAATTCCAGATGTATTTATTATCTGATCTAACATTTTTCCATTGTAAAACACTATGTGCCGCATGTAATCGGAAACCTGTAGAACAGAATAACAAACTGGACTATGTAAGCTTGAATATGTGAGGGGGAAAAAGCACATTACAATATGATCTCCATTACATTCTAGAAGTAAGGTAAGAAGGCTGGAAAAAGGGCTTGAGAAACGCACCCCGAATAGTTTTGGCGCTGAACTATTTGTTTGATCCAGGACAGGTTAGAAGAATAGAATCTTTTTCTCCATGGAAAAAAGAAGGCTTTTGGTAGCTATTCAGCAACCCAAAAGGGATAGACTGATTACATTAAATGCAACATGGAGCTCAGGACCGGGGAATTTTGATGGAAATTGTGAATTCAGCACTGAAGAAAGGAAGCAGTTCTATATACAGTTGTAAGGGTTTGGAAAGCAACTGCCAAAGATCATTGTGAATGAGAAGCCCTCAAGAAAATGCATGATTTTCAAAATTATTTTCCGCTTAGTGTTCTCAAGTATTTTAACTCAAGGGTTTTGCTTTGTTTTTGAAGGGAAGGGATAGGCTGCTAAAGTAAAACTTTTGACAAATCCCTCCTGAGGGATTTTTCTAGGTTATACTCCTGGAACTTCATACTAACTAGATTAATGTTTGACTGGACTATGAAAGGACAAGACGTGTGAGGTGCATTCTTTTGAGCCCTCTGAAGAAAGCAAGTGTCCTTTCGTGATGCTGTCCTGACGGGTGAAGTCACTCAAAAGTGCCTTGTTCCTCCCGGCAATTCTGTTCTTCACATGACCCATGTCATGCTTCACAAAGAGACTGAACAAATACATACCTGTATGGGGCTTTTCAAGTGGGAGCATTCCTCCCAAAAATACACAAGCCTTTGAGGCAGCTGAGCAATCTACAGCCATTATAAAAAACCTGCTCTGGAAATCTTCCAAAAACACATTTCAAGTTGATTTTTTATTTGTCTGAAAAGTTATTCTTTTACTTGGTGGTCTATTGAATACTATTACCATTTAGCTTCTAACGTCTGAAGTGTCACAGCACATTAAGAATTTCTTGTCTAGCCTATTGATTTTTTTTTAATATCAAAACTACTGCATAACAACTCAGAATGGATTGGATTCACTCTCATTAGGAACTGCAAAGTTTGTTGTTCATAGGCAGTTGATCAAGATGACATTTGTCGAAGCTTAACGGATCGGTGATCTTAAAGGCTTGGAATGAACAAAGAAATATTGTCGGGTGTTTTGTTTGTTTTTTTCTTTGAGTCATGTGCATGCATTTTTTGGAGAAAATTGTTTTAAACCATATGGTGGCTTTGCTGTAGACCATGTAGGTAAAACATTCATGGTCTTTTAACATTGCAGAACAATGTCCCAATGTAGCCTTGAGCATCCCTGAACCATGATCTGAATATTACTACAATATTTTCAGTTTAGTCTGCATTTCCCCCTTTTCCACATATGACATTTAAGTGATAGATTCCACAAAAAGAAATAGCTTTTTTAGTATATGTTAAAATTTGCTCCGTGTCTTAAGATTTCCAAGGATATGCCTCTTGAAACAATAAAAAAATTAGGAAATAAGACACTGCTGAAAAAAAAGCTTAGCACTGTAAGCTTGGTATAACATTAATATACCGAATAACAATTATCTTAAACATCTGGTCTGATTTACCATTACTCATGTTGTCATCTGCTGCAACATTGTCTCATTACTTAAGTTTTACTCAATATTTTAAAATGCTTGCAAAGAATTTAAAAAATAATCTGTGATTTTTTAAGCAGGGTTAGTCTGTTCCAACAAACCACAGTGCTGCAGAAATCATGTCTGGATCGTTGCATTTGCAGCTAGGCCTTGGGTCATATTTAGAAACAAGCGCAAGGGCAAGGGCAAATATTTGGGAAAGATTAAACGCACTGCGGTGCTGTGCAGATATCAAGAAACAATTTATTTACACATCAGAGTAGATAAATGTATTGCTTGTTGTGTTTTTTCTTTAGTGCGTTCTTCATTTTCTATAATGGTATAACACCAAGAACCCATCTGAGTTGATCCGAGTTAAAACTCACACTTCCTGAATGTCCGGGGAAGGATAGTGTAAAATAATATCTGAATTTCTGGCACAATTTCAAAACCCAGAAGACATATGCAGTAGGATCACTTTCCGGGGTTTCTTGCCCTGCAGAAAAGTAACTTCTGGAAAACTGGGAGAAGAGAAGAGAAGCTGGGGAGCATAACATCTTTGAAGCATTTCTAAAAATAAGAGGCTGTTTCAGCTCTTTCATAGCAAATTCATGTCACATTGGCCACCAGAAAAAACACCACAATCCCAACTCCAAGAGCCAGAATTACTTTCTCCCTTGTGGAGCATTAGATTTACTTCTACAACTTTAATAGAAACGTGTTTGTACTGTTTTACCGTGTAGGTATGATGGTTTGTAAGACGAGGGTTTACAGAATGTTATGTTTGGTCTGTCATTTACTTACCCAATGCCAATCTCTGTTTATTAAACATTCATCCATTTTCATTACCGCTTTATCTGATACAGAGTCACAGGGAAGCCTGGGCCTGTCCCGACGAGTAACAGGCACAAGGTAGGATACATTATGGCCAGGATAACAGTCCATCTCTGGCAGACACACCGACACAAACATGCACACACCTACTCCAGGGCCAATTTCCCCAGAAGCCAATTAACCTACCAGTATATTTTTGGACTGTTGGAGGAAACTGGAGCACCCAGAGGAAATCCACACAAAAACAGGGGAGAATATTAAACTCTATACAGATATCACCCCAGGAATTGAACCCAGGGCCCCAGTACTGTGAGGCAGCACAACTGTTCTGCCTTCTTATTTAATATTTTATTGTAAATTGTCCATGGTCCTTTTTGCTCTGTTGCTTTTCTGCCAATCTGACTACTCTTATATTTTTCCCAAGGTCTTTGAATGGCTGAGTTGCTTCCTGGAATAAGTGGTTAGCACTGCAAACAATCGTAAAAGGGAAAACAACTCCAAATAACACATAAAACATTTTAAATGGATCCCTCTTATTCTTTGTTCCACCATTCTCTATGCTATGCTATGAAGAAACTTGATAGCAGTGGCACACTGCAGCAAAGTACAGTGAAAGCACTTGGGAATGGAGTAGAAATTGGGTTGGTATTAACTGCAGACCAGCACTCTGGAGTGACACAGTACATATCTACACTTTAGTAAGGTATCTCTGAGAATGTTTCTCACATTCTTTCTAAGGTCCTTTCTGCAGTATTTAATATGCCGTACTTTCAGTGCAAATAATTGGCAGTATAGACAAGGGCAAACCAAGACAGGATATGACAAAGGAGAGCTGATGAAGACTTAAAGAACAGCTAAACTGCAAAAGTACCTATTTACTGTAACTGTACTGATTTTGACTTTCTATGGTGTGGTGTTTATTAAGCATGTGGTGTGCTGTTCTACCTGAGCAGCGTCTGAAGATAAACAGTCCTTGTATCTGTTAAGTCTCTCTGGACCTAGCCACATAGCTCTTTCCTGTGCTTTGTCACTTTGAGAATTGCCCTGGTTCTGGAGCTTTGATTGGAATTCTTTCTTGAGCCTCCGTATTTCTGGAGAATGTGCTAGCCTTATGCACAGAGGGGTGTCCGCCTGCTACTGCCTGTCACACGGGCAAGTTGTGGCTTTTGCGCACGTCTTGGTTTTTTTTTTTTGCCTGCATGCAAATTTGTCGTGTTTGTGAATGCTCAATTGCTATCAGAAACCAGTGCAAATGAAAGCCAAGGCCGGGACCTTTGATCATATGCTTGCAAATATTTATTATCTTCCTTAAATTACTGTATGGATATAAAAAGCATGACAGAAATAAGAATGGAACTCCTCGTCTTACGCAACAAACTAAAAATATAGATACAATTTTGTACAGTACCTTTGAAAACAAGTTGGATGCAGTTAACTGAAGAAGTGTAGTTTTCTCTCAAGAAGTATGTTTCTGTAGAGAACTTTGCTGTAAAATTTGAATACACAGTGGATGTTCAGAAAAGGTGCTTTTCTTTTCAAGCTTCTAAGTGTGGTGCTGCCTTTTTGTAGGTTTGCAAACCAAATGTGGTAGATTTTTAATAGGAAAATCACAGTAAGTGCTATAAAACTCATATATTATTTAAACATTAAGAGTTCAGGGGTCTAAGCAAATTTGAGACAGAAATCTTGTTATTCTGGATGCAGTGCTAGTGTCCTTTACAATTAACAAGGAAATGAGACCATGCAATTGCAGAAGCTTTAATAGTTACTGTGAGAACTTTAAGTTATTCATTATAACCCTGGTGCCCTGTTATTCATTATAACCCTGGATCCCGGAAAAGAAATGTAGTCTTTGGGAAGTGACACATCACTGTCCTCCACACTGTGCAAAAATGCAGAGGTCATCAAATCAGAGGCTACCAGTTCACCCCACCGTCTTTTGTTGAAATGTACCCTCCTGAGACCGACTGTGACGCCGTTCGGAAAGGTAGTGACTACATTTGTTTTCAGGGAACCAGAGTCATGATAAACCAGTGCGGCCTTTCAGGAGAATTGTAGTCATTACCATTGGGAATGCAGTCTGCTCCAGCTGTGTTGGACAGGAGGGCAAGTAGCCAGAGGCAATGGCCATGAAATCATGGACTAGACGAGGAAACAGACAGCAAGACCCTGAAGCCACCTCAGAGTTGGACTGCATTCATTCCCTGTGTGAGGGGAAGGCCGTGTCACCACCACACAGAGGTCCTTGATTGAAGCTCCATCAAACTGATGACGCTAATGACCTGCAAAGAGCAGAGCCCCAGGTCCTCAGCAACTAAACGTGAGCCAACAGGTGGTACAGTGCCAGGTCACATGCCCTACACAGAGTCCATATGCTGCAGGACACGAGCAACTGGTCCCAGGTGTTAAGTGACGCTATTCAAATCCTGAATGGAATAATGTTGCTAGACTCTAGAGTGCAGAACTTCACTCAGATTGCTTCCCTAAGATGGTAAGTGCAGTAGACTTTATTAGCGCAAAGTCAGATCCACTGGTTGAGAAGCTGAGACAAAATTTGCGAAGAAAAATGAGGCTTGTGGCTGAAGAGAGGACACACACCTACAGTAGCAGCAAAGATGGTAGGAGTAGGGGACTCTTCCATGCTGAATGACCCAATAGACATAACCGTCTTCAGTGACAGAGACTTAATGACAAAGGCATAAAGGGGGAAGTCTCAAGAGGCCATCCACGACCACCTGAACACCTTGGGGATGGGGGCGGGGTCGACATGCTGAACTGGCTACAAGATAGTCGTTTAAGACTGACCTGGTGGAGGGAATCTGGAGGAAGAGAACTGACAACAGGGAGCACAGGATGGGGAGTTGTTGTCCAATGGAAGGCACTCTGTAGAAGGTGCACCACAGGCTTCAGGAGGCTAGGCACAGTCAGACAAGACGGAGCTGCGGTGCAATGCCAGAGTGTGCCAGATTCAGCTGAAGCAGCAGCAGCTGCTAGGTGTGGAGAAATATTATTAATGAGTCATGCCAGGAGGGGAATCTACAGCTACTTCGGCCAGTGAAGGGCAGCAAGCCATTCCCAGTGCACCTGGAAGAGTCCACTGCATGGAGCTTGAGAATGTTGATACGTTGTGCAGACAGCTCTCTAGCCTGTGTTGGATGCATCCTTGATCACACCATAGTAAACACATCCCGATGACATACACTTCATATAAATGAAAACAATGCACTTGTTTATAATTTCAATATGACTTTTTCAGTTCTTATTGCACTTAATATGAAGATACAGTCCATTGGATTAAATTTATTAATGTCTGTAAAGGTTCAATATACTTGAATTCTCTTGCAATCTTTTCTGTTCTAGACTAATCAACTATTTAATTCCATCCAATTTTTCAACATTTTTACAAGTGCTTGGTTTATTGCTTAAATTGTGATGACTAACGATACATAATTAGGGGGTTGCAAGTAACAAGCATAATAAATAGCTTTCCTAAGGCATAGAGCCCAAAACTCCCAATATAGCGTTTACATAAAATATTTCCCACAGACATTATCCTCCTTCAGAAGATTCACATTATTTTGTTTTGATTTTAGCATAATACAGGGAATGACATTGCTAGCGATCAACAATAGATAACAGAGAACGATACGCACCTGAATTTGATGCAAAGAATGTTTCTGAACTTGATTGTTGTCAATTTGTAGGCAACAGCTTTAATGATTGATGATTGTACGCCTAGATGTTTAAGTTTGGAAAAATGAATCTAGATTGGAAATCACCTGACTCAGGAATGAATTGGGATTATGAGGTGGTGTTGTAATATTTACCATAAATACAGTACCACTTGGTGGTAATAATAGTACCTGGTGTAACCCTGAGGCAATGAAACATGAGATAACTTTCACACAACACTTTTTTTTATGCTTTCCTTGGCAACAGCTGACTCAACTGTCTTGACATATTAAAGAGGCTTTCATTTCCTGTGTGAACAATAAATAAGTAAAATCGTAACTCACTGCTTAAGCAAACTTTGGGGCTCATCGGTTGACCCCTGTGGAAAAGGTTTCAGAAAAACAGTGGAAGAGGAGGAGAACGGACAAGACAGTTTTTCACATGTACAGTATGCCCAATGTTTTTGCTTTACGCTGAGGTTTCCCTGGAGTGGTGAACCAAAAGGAATGTGTTGTGGAAAATAAAGACAGGAGTTGTTGAACTCAAACACTCCAAGAAAACACTGCAGTGCTAAAATGAGCTTGAGAAACTAAAGGCTTTTAAAGAAGGAAAACGTCTTGGTACATTTTTGATAACAGGCCAGATGGTTTTATTAATCATCACAGCATGGGGTTAAATAAGTGCAATGAGAGAAAGGATAACCTCAAGTCTGGTGCTGCTCATGGTCACTGTAGTGGAGCCCAGTAGGTAGGGAGGCGGAACAGAGCTGGTGATCTCCATCCCGAAAAAATTCTGTTTGTCCATAAATTGAGGTTTTGTCTTCAGGGACCAAAAAGTCACACGGGGAAGCTTGCAGCATCTGTGTTGAGTTTTCTCACGATGCCACAGCAAGCCACAGAGGCACTGTTGTCATTCTGAAGACCGAGAGAAGCAATTTGTCCTGCTTTTTGAAGGGGGCTAAAAGGTCTTTGGAGGGAGGAAATTGAAAACAGCTGGAGAGGAAGTGGCGAGGGCTGAGTGAGGCCTGGTAATTGGTTTAACTCCTTCCTGAATGCGTTTATGTTTTTCTTGTTTGTGTGAAGTCCGGCCATACAGTACAGCACCTGGGTGTCCATAGTCTGACCATTCCTCTCGAAGTGTACAACAAAAAAATGAGAGACGTGAGATATCAGAATGTTTGTATTGATGTAGAACTATAAAAAAAGGGACCAATTGAAAGCTGAGTTTTTAATATGCCTTCCATGAGATAAACAGATCAGGAAGATACATTTTTCTTTTTGTTACTGAACTGTAAGACCAGGAAATGAACATTTAAACAGGGTAAATTTAGTTTGATTTTTGGCATTATTTTTAGATTCCCCATTTGTTTTCTCTCATTGCTTTATTTAATAGGACAATTGTGCCAAGTATGTTTTGTGGAGTTTGACCTGGGAACAGCCAAGCTCGGTCACCCTTGAGCTATAAGCCAACAACAAGTATAACTACGTTTGAGCTTTTTCGTCAGAGCTGTCAAGCCTGTATGCCAGCATTATAAGATTTTCAGTTACGATAAGACTATTTTTAAAACGGCTGTGCTAAAAATACAATGCATTTTTCTCACTGTCTCACAAACTATTTCTCACATAGAAAAGTAAATAAAAAGTCCTGCACAGAGAAACTGGTGTGCTTGTAGTAGGGTTTATATGCTTACCAATAATGCATCTCAACTGTCATATTGGACCACAGTGGCAGTCTGAATCATTTGGAAATGATAAAAATAGCTCTTATTTTTTAAGTAAACAAATGCGAATGTGTATTTTCTGGAAGTCTTGTTTTCCTTCCTTTTCTTACGTCTTACCTGGAGCGTAAATATGCATTTAAAGAGCACACAATTTAAAATACACTTACAGTAGAACAAAGAGGAGTCAATCCTTCAAAATGTTGCCTACAACTTGCTAAATCATAACATAGGCAGGATTCAGCACAATATTTGTACTTCTTTTTTACTGTAGATAAAATTGACTTTGAGTCTCCAGGCCCTGATAACAGTATGAAATTAAATAGCTGGATCATTGTGTGAGGTAAAACAAAGGTCTTTTCCTCCTATAGTTTTATTTTCCACCTTTAGAATATGCAGCAGGCTTGCATCCTGTAGTCAGAAGGCCTAATTTTGAAAGACGTATATTTCTGAAGCCCGTTCATTCATTTGTGTACAGTACTTATGCCCACTTGACACAATCAGAAGTCTTGTGTTTTTGTAATTATTTTTTAAACCCTGTGAGATAGCTAAGAGAAAACTGGATTTGCAGGCCAGATGAGTGACTCATGTGTTTGCCTGTAAAAGCCTTTTTGACACAAGAATGATGTCAGAACTTGTTGTTCATGCTCCTATATCTCACCCTAACCAACAACATGTTTGCTAATGCAGGCTTTGGCAACAATTCATCTAATCACATTGGGTTTTGGTATGGCCTTTGTCTCACAGTGCTAGGGTATACAGTATATCTCTGTTTGTAGAAACTGGGCCTATAGAAAATACTTTGACCTTGAAGTTAGTAGCTTTTGACAAGACATCACACCATTCATTACAGGCATTGCAGTACCATTTTATTAGGGCTCCAATTGCAACTACACTGTGGTTGTGAAAAGATCTTCAGCAGACACCTTCATCTTTTGCAGAAGTATTAAGAAGTGTTAAACCCTGTGCTTGGGATAACATGTATGTATTTTAATTTCCTGGATTGCGGTGTAAATGGTACGAAATTCGGTTCCTTTGCAAACTATGCAGGGTAATAAGAATAGACATGGCTTTCTTCCAGTGTTCTTTTTACTGATTTGATTTAGCATTTTTCATTTCTTATGACAAAAGGTACCATAACGGGTTCGTCACACCTATCTTTTACATTGGTTATGGTCATTGACAACAGATTGAACACTTTAAGCAAGAAAAAGACTTTCTACATTTTCAGTTTTGTAATGGATGTATATTTGGAATGCACACAGTTTATTTTTATTTGTTTTTATTGCAAAAGGCATGTACACATTTGCTCAAGATGTTAGATATAAAGTTATCATAAATTTCAGTATCACAAGTTGGGTCCATTCCTGAAAAGAAAGCTACTTGTCCTGGTGAGAGTTGCAGCGATCCTGGCCCTAAACCTTAAGCACAACATGGAACTGCGGGCACACGACTGCTCTCATCCTAAATAGGACCCCCATCCTCACAGGGCTATAGAGAAGGGGGCAGTTTAAAGAAGTCTATTAAATCTTATCAGCATGACAAGGAGGAGGAAGAAAAAATATAAACATGGGATAGAACATGCAAACTTCACAACGTGCCCCAGTTCACAATCAAACTAATGACCAAAGAACCATGAGGCATCAGCGCTAACTGCCATGTTGCCTGAAGTTGTCCAGATGCTGCAAAAAAGTTTTATTTAGAACCTTTTAAGTATTTTGGGATGTTGGTGCTGTCCAGACAATGGACTGGAATTGTGGAAGCACTGAGTAAAATGGGTGCATTTGTAATACATGGATACTGTATGTCTTCCAGTTTCTTCATTACTGTTTTTACAGCCTTGGTCGAGTGGAACAATATCCTGGCTGCTTGCCCCAGGTCAAAGTGTTCTGTTACCCAGGTTAAAAAGTATCCCTGCTTTTTTTACTTCATACAGGTATTATTAATGAGCTGAAGATTGAGTATTGAGTGCCCCATTCACCACAAAGCCCTAGATAATGTTGGGGCAAGATTACATTATTAGACCTGATTCTTCGCCATTCAGCTGGTTGGCACCAGGCAAGTGTCATCAAGCCACCAAAAGGTTTCTCTTTGTAGAGGTGGAGGAGAATGAATCTAACATTTGTCACTGAGCAGTTGTGTGTAATACAGAATATGGTTTTGAAATGATTGTTTTGTGCAGTTCTCACGTTTGTGGACGAATACTGAGATACACTATTGACTGGAGCAGAGTAATATCACTCTGTTTAGAAAGGCAAAAAAGGTGATGCATTGCAGGTTACTCAAATTGTAAAACAGTGCATTGTACAATTGAAAGCCCCTTTTTTGCTCTGTGCCGTTTCTGCACTTGAAGACAGCTGCGTTTCGGACAGTGAAGTTGTAGGATGTGGTTTGTCATGAGCAATCTTATTGTGCCTGAAAAGTGAAAATGTGCAAGTGAAGAGGTGTGTAATAGGACCGACATGAAATAATCTGCGTGGATGGCTTCTGTGGTTAAATCGAAGATTCTGAACAAATGTGCTGGTGCTAGTTGCCAGAAACTGGTCAAGACAGGGTCAGCATTTCCTTTCTGATGTTTCTGAACGGCCTTACAAAGAACCCCACTGTTAGTGTTTTGTCACCTGTCAGGTTACAAATATTTTCACCAATCCACAATTTCAAAAATGCAACTAGAAAAACCTGTACATCACCGATTATAATCTGTTTCTATTTATTTCCATTTTTCATTCCTTCCTTCGTTTTTTTTATAGATGTATTTCAAGAATGCATAAATGTGCTTCAGAAACCCTGCAGTCAAACCATTGGTTAAGCTGCTATTGTAAAGCTTGTGAAAACAAGGAAAACCATAGAGTATAAGTCTTCCAAGTGGCTTACCATTTAATAAAGTATGATGCGCCTTTACAGTGCAATGGTTTTTATAAACCTGTGGTTTGTTAAATTGCAGCCAGTGTTTTTTTCTGCAACAATGCATAAAACAATGGGTATTACAAATGTACATGTGGGTTTTGATCAAGTTGCTAAGCAGTGTGGTTTCTATATTTACAAGTAGTAAAATAAGATTCAGCTTTTAGGCTACACAGTTCTGTAACTGGTCTCAATATTTCTAAGAACCCGATAGGCTTATAATCTGAAGTACAATGGACTGGCAAGATGCAAACATGCATTATTTATACAGATGCGTAATTTTATGAATGAGTTTTTGAACTCCTGCCTCTTAAAATTTAATGATGCAGCATGTTTTCAAGAGAGCTGAATGAGGCATGTATGATTTGCGTAGCGTGAGCTCCGTCACTGCACACATACATAAAGGAGAAGTCCTGTAGTGGGATATAAAATTGCTGCCCCTCTGTGACTTGCACAGTACGTGTCACCTAAGAGTTCTATATGTTTAAACCCGGATTCTTCTTAATTTTTTATATATAGATACGTTCATAGCCGCGACTCTTTTCTGTTTTAGTTCTTTTGATTCTTGTTGCTGCTTTTGACACAGTAACCTATAATGTTCTCATCGCTCAGTTAGAGGGCTTCTGGCCCTGTCCTTAATTAGATCATTAATTGCATCCCTGATATAAAGCTTTTTGTCCCATTCAGGTCTCGTATGATGTCGTTCCACAAGGCTCCATTCCTATTTAGTATGCATGTTTCCATCAGAACAATATAGGACAATCAGACTAGATGCGTTGAATTTTCATTTTTATGTTGTCATTTGTCAGATATCTGTGCATGCAAACCCAGCTACTGAGGTCTCTATGCATACTGTATGAATAGTATAAAAATTCTTTGAAATTCAATTATTGCAGTTTCGTATATTAAATTACAGATACCAATTTTTGCACTTTGTATGATACAATGTTGCTACAGTAGGTACTCTACAGATTGGAGAGTTCAGATTAAGTTGAGCATGAAAATGAAGAATTGTTCATTTAAAATCAGTGTATTTTTAAATCTCGGGAACCATTTATTAATGAACCATCATGTTTTTCGTCTCGGGAATTTTGCTCTAAGACTTGCTCCATCCTGTTTTGGCGGTACCTGAAGCAGAAAAACTGGTTCTTGCATATCTCTTCCTGTCATGAATATAGTAATGCCCTGTTTGCTGTGGTAAGAACAGCACCTTGCCCGTGTGTGGGGATCTTCTGCTCCAGTTGTGTGTGGATTTTAAAATTCTTTGCATTTGTCTGATCTTTTATTGGTTTATACCTCTGATGCACAGTGTTCTATCATGTGATTCTGATTATACTTTTGCATTCCCCTGCAAGATTTCTCATTCCGGTTGACAGTGCCTTTTGCCCTTAAATCTTTCAAGTCCAAAATTACATTCCAAAAGAAATACACTTGCTTTCTAAGCAGGCTTACTGACCCTTTGAGGTGAAATAGATATCAACATTATTACCTCTACAGCAACAGCAATTATTATTACTGTACATGTGTTATATAGAAACACCAGCGACAATTATTGTGACTTCTTCAAACCTTGCCAGAAAAAAAAAATTGATGTAGGGATATAATATAACTGCAGCAGAGAGCCTAATGGATACCACTGCATCAATCAGCTCAGTCCTGTGTATCCTGAAGGACCTGATACAGGTGGTATCATCGGCTGATATTGTCTTATGTGTAAATGGAAGTCCTGAGTGTAAACTGGACACTTGTACTACAGTATTTTGGAAAGTACTGCTTTTAAATATGACAGTGTTCTGTATCTCTCAAATGCCTGCCTAATGTGCAGTGCTTAAAAGCTATATGTTTTTGAGCTAACAAATCTGTAGAAGATACTGTATGTCCACAATTCTAATTGAATTTATTGTTCTATTAAATGTTTACATCCAAAGAATCTCGTATAAATTAAATCCAGAGCACAGACTCTTTACTATGTGTATATGTGTACTGAATGTGTATATGTGTGTATGTTTACTGTATGTGTTTAATGACATTTGTGTGTGCGTGTGTGGTAGCTTGCATTATGGGAAGTGGAAGAGCTACATGTGCACTGCAGCTATAAAACAGGTGTGCCATTGTTAGACATTTGCATTGTAAATCCTTGACTCCTTTGCTGTTCTGGCCCAGCAGGCTTCCTTGATGCTATTTTTAGTCGGTCACGACAGTTCCTGGAAGATGTCATTGCAGACAGAAAATTGACAGGTGATAATTCAGATGTTTGGGGAGCTAAAAGCACACACAAACTAATGTACACACCTTGGTAGTGCAGCTGATAACGGCATTGCTGGGGTTAGAAAGACAGACACTCCATAGATTTGCCATTAAGGAGGAGATAAGGAAGGTCAAGTACAGTACAGTGCGGAGAGGTTTGTTGTTTTCGCTTTTTTTAACAGCAACTGGCAAAGAAATCCCTTTTCACTTTTCACTTTGCTCCTGTTAACCTGACTTGCTGGGTTTTTGTACAGTTACAGTACATGCTGCTCAGCAAGGTCTTTCCTATACAGCAGTTCCCAGTTTTTAAGGCGGTAATGTAAGTCTAGGTTTCCTGTTGTCGGGGTTTAATTTGATTTTGTTGTTTTTTTTGTTCTGAAATTTTAGCCGGCTTTCAGGATTACATTTGTCTGTGTTTCCCATGACAGGAATGAATCATGCCCCTTTTGAAACCACTGAA
The DNA here is from genome assembly GCF_059453375.1 of Lepisosteus platostomus. Lineage (NCBI taxonomy): Eukaryota > Metazoa > Chordata > Actinopteri > Semionotiformes > Lepisosteidae > Lepisosteus > Lepisosteus platostomus. The sequence continues at coordinate 8,232,436 of NC_142613.1, forward strand.
ACTGAGAGCTCATAGGTACTGTTTCGTGCTGTGAGGTACACAGCATGCTCAGCTTTTAATGGCAGAATGTAGGAAGAAATGTTTTAATGAATCCTATGCAGCATGCACAGGTTAATCCACTCACATTTATATGAAGGGTGAAATGACTTTTAAACCTGAGGTAAAATCAACAGTCTGGGGGTGGCATTGCCCATGTCTTGGGGTCTCAAAGATGATGTAAAGGTGAGGGTGGGAGGTGTAGAGGTAGGGGGAAGTGTAGAAGGCTTTATAGAGATAAGGTAGTGTTAAGTGTAATGCCTAAGCACTAAGCCCTCTCACACATTCCTCTCTACGAAGATTGTAGTATGTCAGTTAATGTTTAATCTCTTACACTTTATGTACTGTCTCCTTCCAGGCCCCCTATTCTAGATATATATTTAGCGGGTGGCTCTCTTTTGTGATTTTTTTGTGTGGTGTTCGTGGCCCACCGTGGACTTTTCTTCCTTCCAGAAATTACCCAGAAGTCTGCTTGAGACTCAATGTAGTCAGCTCCATTTGGCTAGGAGGGAGGATTTGCGCCAGATCACTTGCTTTCCCTGGGAGACAATAGACTTTAGACAATATGCAGGCCTGTTGATTGCGGCAGATGGCAAGCAGGACAGTTAATTTTGTCTTTGGATGGATTTGGCAACAGCAACTGGTCCTGAGATGAAGAAATGATCATTTCACCATATCAGCAGGTGGACGAATAAATACAGCTGTCGGGGGGCTATAGCCTTGAGTGTTCAGTACTTGAATACATTCATACATTTAGAGCTTTACAGGCTCACACATTCACCTTTTTGTTTATAATATAATAAAGATATTTCTTTTTAAATAACATATTTCCTGGTGAAGTTCAGACTTCATGTTCTTGTTGGTTGCATCAGATATTTAATTGGCTTTCTGTTTCCCTCATGTCAATACGCTTGAAAGGACAGGCCTACCAGGCGCCAGTTTATTACTCTGTAAGCCTAGGAGAGCACTGCTTAAAACTTGTCCTCTTCTCTGAGCTTATCCATTAGCACAGAACAAGAGACGATCTAATGGACGCCTACTGCACCGGATGCCAGCCTTTCAAACATCGTTTTTATTTTACATCGCTGATGTCAGCGCTATAAACTACAACATGAAACAAAGGGAGTAGTCTACAGTATGTGACCCTTATGGAACAAATTATGCTGACAAGTTCCTTTGCATAAACAGACTTTTTATTTGGTGTGTGTTTCATGACATTATTCATACATTTACTACACAAGCACGCAAACCTCCTAGGTTATATTGTAGTTATCTTAGGGACTGAAAGTGTAGTGGACAGTGCCAGTAACAATGCTGACGTAATGTATATTAAGACTTTTAAAAAAAATACAGGAAGTAGGTCTAATAAATGCATTATACATCTGAAAATTGCAACAACCAATCCTAAATGTCTACATGTTGATTGTGTTTTTCATTGCTAGCTGAAGGATTAGTTAAATAACTGTAAATAGTGTTGGAGAGAAGATTGTTTTAATTTTGTAAGTAGTAGGGTTGTCACCTAAGGTTCATAAGGTATATGAACTTCCGGACACACAAAACTTCCCTTCAAAATATAAAACAAGTGGTTTGATGGGAAGGTCCCTGCAGAAAATCCACACGAACACTGGGATACCATGCACACTCCACACACACAGGCTCCCAAAGTTGAAATGAACATCAGAAGCTTCAAATACTGTGCCACCATGGGGGGAGGGCTGAAAGTTCGAATCCCATGTACAGTTCCTCCACTGCCGCTGAAGCCCTGAGCAAAGTACTTTACCAAGAATACTCCAGCAAACACACAGATATACGCACACATACACACATAAACTGGAAGAAAATGTGTGTAAAAAACACATACTTTAATTGTAAGATGTACTGTATACACTGGTTTAGATACAAATGATCATAATTAGTTAATACCAATAATGTTCCAAGCCCACAGGTATACGATACAAATGACACACATACTGCATGTAGAAATTCAGAAAAAAGAATTGATATTCAGAATTTGCTATACATTGAGTAAAAATACAACTGGTTCTGATGGAATGTTGCTGACATTGTCAATATTCTCGGCTTAAACCCTGTGATGGGTTGTTACTGTTCAGTGTTAAGCATGCTGACACACACACAGTTTATCAAATAGTTACATACGGTGCTCTTTGACAAAGCAGGGCCTGTAGCTTCTCAGCAGACTTTGTCCCCGTGTTTTGTCGATGGTGTGCACAAATCTGAGTAAAGTTCACTGACTTGGATTTTCTTTTAACAGTAAAAGGAAATTTTTGAGTAGTAATTGCTTTGTAAATGAATGGTTCAGTGATTTTGGGAGGGGGAGGGAGCTTTGGGGAAGAGTGTCATTATTTTTGGTATTAACCGATATGCATAAGGGGCCTAGAGCTTTGCTGTTTTGCTGTGGTAAAAGAAAATCTAGATTAGATTTTGTATTAAAATTCACCAAGGAAAACGTCACTATGAATGTATTCTGAATAATTTAAGTTTATGTAGGTTGCGGTTTACGGTCGAGAAAAATGCCACATTGTTTTTTTGTCTTGTCGGTTAAAGTGTGCTTCCTTTCTGAGTCTGTGCTTGAGAGCTGATGCAGTGGGTAACTGCAGTGGCCCTGATCGAGACAGTTGAATACTCTTGAAGCACTGGTTTCATAATTGGCAAAGCAAGATGTTTTTCAGCCTCTCTTCACATGTAAATGAAACATTACAAGAGCGTAGCCGAATAATCTGAAGCTTCTAAAACTTTGATAGTGGCATAAAACTAGATGGAAAGTAAGTGGTGGTATAGGAAATAAGCCTGTGTCTGATAAATTGTTTTATGCCTGAGAACAGATGCTGGAATCAACAAAGCTTAAAAATAAACTTCGTCAGTATTCGTACCAGCAGTAAACTGTCATTTCATACAAACATCCAGTAGCAGAAAAAAGTAACCTAGCAGACCTGGGATGTTGTCTGTGTAAGAGACAATACATGTACAGGTATGTGAATTAGCTACTTTGAAGTAATAAAGCTCCCTTTGTTTCCATAATGTTAGCTGAGCATATTTCACACTAATTCAAGCAAAAAGACGCAGGTGGTGATATTTGTAAGAGCTCTTCCAGTGGAGAGGCAATATTTATTGACTACAGTGGTAAGTTTGCAAACTGAATTCCTTTTTCTAAGTGTAAACCCTACCATGATTTTCTTTGGGATTTTGCGAACATACAGAACACAGAGGCTGTGACAGGTTGTCCATTAAATCACAGAACTTTGACGTCATTGTCACTGTCTCTTCTCCAGAAATTTTCTGATGATGAAAAAAATGACAGCAGCTCAAAATGATCGTTTGGCTTTAAACTGAAGAACACTGAAGCTTTAAAATGAAGATCCCTTAAGGAACTCCATGACGTCTCTTGTTTTCAGTCTCTCTGTCCTGTATCCTGTATGTACCTGGAGACTAACTGAATTCTTTTTCAAAGTGTCTTTTGCTGATGATGAGCTTGGCCTGACTTCTCAATCCCAACTAGACATTCAGCTTGCATTTCTACTCAAAGCCAGAGACTGAGGATAGACAAACACCTCTCCCACTACTGCTTCAAAGGATTTCTGTAGTAGTACTTTAATCAGTACTTCATTTAAAGGCATCAAGGGTTGAATTACTTGCCCACGGAGCTTATGACACAGAGAGACCCCCTGGTAACTAACAAAAAAAAACCCTAAAACAAAACTTTTCCATGTTCACTCACTGGTTCACAATTCTGTTTGGGTTAATGTCTTCAGCTGTCAATAGACATCAGCTCAAGATCTCTTGAGACCCCAAGATAAAACCTAATTGTTTTCTTTTTCTGCCTTTGAGGAGAAAAAATAGTTTACTCCTGCAGAAATTAAAAAGATTTTCAACAGAATGGAAGTTTTTTCTTCCGTTTTCCCACACAGCTCCTGTCAGCAGGGCAAATGAGTGCTGTTGTTGTGCCACTGTGACATCTGATCACATTTCATTCTTTTGTGACATGAGGATATTTTTCACTTTTCTGTGTTGCAGCTCCTCCCTTACAAGGTAGCAGAATCAGAATAATTAACATTCAGAATTAACCATATCCATCTCGTGGTTCTTAAATAAGCAGATTCTTTTAACAGAAAAGGCTATCTATCAGGGAGTTTAAGTTGTGTACAGTTTAAAGTCACATGTGACCCTTTGCTATATAGTATCTCCTTTGCTGCATACCCCACCCTGCTGCATAAGTACCATCAACGTGACATTGTGTTAATAGTTCCTTATACAGTTTCCTGAAAGACCCTGTAAGCAGTTAATTGGTACTGTTGTCCTTAAGAGCGCTTGTACCTTGTACTTTCATTTGCGTGGTAAATTTCCTGAACCTACTTTAAGTGTCCTGGAATGATTACTTTCCTGTTGTCTCCCGAAAAAGCATTGTTGATATTTGCCTGACCTGGTCATCATAGCTGATTAAAAATAAATAGATAAATCCATCATTTTTAAAGAGTTTTGACAAAGCACTTCTGTTGTATTGCCTCCTCAGACTGCAGGAAATGACTTTTGGTTGCATAGAGGAGGAAAATAAGGTTTCTGCTGCTCTTGGTGAAAAAGTACACGTCTGAGTCACCTGAATAAGTAGGACTGTGCAGCAGTCATCTAGTGGCATGTCATTGATGTTTTAAGAATAAAAGTGAGCTGAAGCACTTGCAAATAAAGAATACCCAGATACCTTTTAATGAATCCATTGACTGAGCAAAGAAGGCACAATCAGGGTCTTGTAGAATATACTGTAAGAAAGGTTCCGAATGAGAAGACACAGTTCCTTCTATCTTGATCATTTGGTTGTAATAATTTCATCCAGCTGTTTGTGAAGGATATATAGTAGGCATCTGCTCAGGGGAATATGTCTAGGCACTGTGTTTCAGATCTTTACTCCTTTATACTGTGTTTTCCGTCATATAAATGCTCACCCTCTACTGCTGCAGTATTCAGACCATTGATTCGCTGTTAGTCCTGAATTAGTTCTCCAGGTTGACTCTGTTGAAGCCTTTTAGGATTTTAAATACATGTCGCAAGTCCTCTTGTAGCCTTCCCTATTCAAGGCTAACAAGATTATGTGCCTTCGACCTGTCTGGTTCTGATTTCTTTAAGGCCAGGAGGTAGCCTTGTAGCTCTTCTCCAAACTGATTCCACAGTAGTAGTATTCCTAATAAGGATACCAACATAATAAGGTTACCAAAACTGTGACAGTATTCTAAAAATGGTCTTGATGATGGATGGTGATGATTTTTATACTTCTCACGTAATGCACCTGAATCAGAATTTCAGAAGGGAAGTTATGGTAAAATAATGTATTGACGTCACAGCGCTGTGACTGGGTCTCTGGGCCCTTGTGCAGTTGCTTGTTCTTTGGCAGCCATAGTGGGCAGCCGTCCCATAATAATATGACTTCTCGCTCAGTGCGGCAGGACTGGGAGGCCAGGAGTCGACAGCTGTGAATCCTTTTACCCCTAGGCCACAGGCTGGAGAGGTCCATTCCCAGGAAGAGTCCCAAGCCTCTCATATTTACTCTGGAAAGTAATTCTACTTCAAACATCGCTATCAGATGAATAAACAGTCCGTGCAAATTGCCTCTGACCCAGGCTATTGTTCCGGATCTGGCAAACTGACAGAGTGACCCGGAAGCCAAGAGGGAAGATAACTGAAAGAGGGCTTTTTTTAAAAAAAAGAGCTCACCAGCAAGAATCTCCAAAATCCCATACCCCTGCACTCACACTTCCACCTCCCTTTGCCTTCCTCCCCCTTTTTTTCTTTTACTGCTCAGGTGGGTTTTTTTTTTACCGGCCCGCCCATTTCTCCTCGCCAGGTTTTGCCTTTTTTCTCTTTCATTGCTTCCCCTTTCTTCTTCTCATAGTTCTCATCAAATCGCATCGAAACCTGAGACCTGAGAAGTTGTGTTTGGAGCAGTCGAAACCTTGTTCGAAGTTGTTCTTGAATGGCACTCGGTTTGGGCTGTTGATCCAGAAGTCTGGTTGCCGTGGTTCCCCATGAGGATATGTCCTCATACAGTATGACACACAAGTTGGAGTCAGAGACTTTTCTGTAGCATTGGGTATTATTGTTATTATTTGTCTTGTACCTTGTACTGTGGGGCCTTGTGTCTAAAATTGAGAAAAACACAAAAGTAGATTGTGACATGAGATGTGCTGCATCTCCACATCAGTTCCTGCCTGTTTGCCAATCATTTAGACATCATCCACAAAGTGAATGTTGTACAAATAAGAAAATGCTGGAGGAAAAGAAGTTTAGTGGCTTTTTGAAATGTCTTCAAGGTGTACAGTAAGTCCCTCTGTTTCACCTTGATGTGAATCAGATGAGCTATTTTTTTTGTCTTGTTGTGTCATTCAGAAAAAAGCGTCAGTAGAAAATTAAATGTATTTTTCTTTTCGTCATGCATATTTTTTTTCTGCAGTTGTTAAAATGAGAGCAAACCCAGTACTGCACTAAAAGTGTTGTGTAGGCATTACCTCCAACCCTTGTGCTTTTCACACATAAAGAAAACATTTACCTCAGAAATCCTTTGTGTGCCTCTAACTCTCCTTTTCCTGTCTTTGTGCAAGATGCTGAGATACTATCACCGAGTCATCCAGGTTAAACTTTTCAAAGGAGCCAGTCCTTTACCCAAGGCAATCTCTGCAAGGAATTTAAAAGCAGCCAAGGGCCACATCGGCCAATTAAAAGTGAAGCAGGTCTGACACTCTGACATGAGAAAGCGAGAAAGCAAGGCAGCTCGTGCAAACAGAGCTTTCACAAGCGTGGTCTTATCTTCCCAGAGGGAACAGTTCTGTCTGTAAAATGTCTACCGATACAACAGCTGGTGTCCAGCCTTTAGTAGCAACCCTGTCTTTTCCCTCCACTCTCTCTATTCCAACTATAGTTTTCAGATTTGATCTCCAGGTCACTGTAATGTCTCCCAGAGACTGAAGCAAAGACAGCTCAGAGTGAAAGAGCATCTACTATGACTTCAGAGTTGGGCATAGCACCAGCTGTGGGGTCAGAATGCGGTGCTAAAAATCATGCTCCAAGTGAAGGATTTCGTTCCAGTCTGCTATTAATAAAGAAATCGTATATTTAGGCAGCTTTTCCACTAAGATGTTAAATCTTTTTTTTTTTTGTTTGCCAGAAGATCAGGCTGTTTCTGTAAGAGGCTTCTTAGTTCCTTGGTAAAGGTTCAATGCCTAAACTCACTTGAAAACACCCACATGGTGCCAATTGGTCTGCAAATTGTCAGGTAACCAGAAAAGCACTCTGAAGTGAAGATGATTCAGAAGTCTGCTATTCAAGTTCTAAAAGATGTAGCAGCATGAATATGTTCTGCTGAATATCAGAGCTTCCCTTCTTCAGCCCCATTAGGACACTTCCGTAGAATGGAAAAGAATTATGATATTTGATCAGACACCTAAGTATAATATTTGCCCTTAAATGTCTACAATCACTCTCCAAGTGACTCTGCTATAATAGTAAAAGGAGTTTTACCTCTGTTAAGTGATGACTCCAACATGGAGACAGAGACTTACCTACCTAACATTTTCTCCACGTGTTTAGGAAAGAGAACAACATTGATTGTGTCTAGCTTGCAAACAGTATTCAGCACTGCAGTGAAAACATGTTTGAAATGGTTGAAAAAGACAACAATCCATGAAATGACTAGAGCGCATTTTGCTGACGGAGGAACAGTGAGATTTCCATATTGACCTGTACCTGACAGATACGAGCCGACGCGCAATGTAATGGCCTATAATAAGAATGGCTGAACCCAATTCACATGGACAGTAGTTAATCAAAATCACCACCAAAGCTGTTTGCGTTTTGCACAGCAAGGTATCTCTGCCACATCTTTGCCAGACTCGATCATCTTTGATCAGCTGTGCTTACCAATATTTTTATCAGGTGCCTGACACTGTTTCAGGTGAAGCAATAAAGACAAGAGGATTTCATTCAGAATAACTGAAGCCTTTAAAAACCTCAGCATACAGATCAGGTCAGACAGAGCAAAATCTGAATAATCTTTTCATCAGCAGAGACCTGAAGCCTATCAAGGCTGTCATGCATGTTTTAAATACTTGACCTGCACCAGAGAGCTCTCAGATTTGCTAAGAAATATGACTGGTGTCCCGTCCAGGGTATATCCAGTCTTGCACTTGTTGATGGCTCCTCTGGGACCCTGTATTGAATAAAGCAGTTTGAAAATGAATGGATAGATGCTATATTATTTTAGAAATGTGTGCATTCCTCTGATCTGCAAGTTTAATTTGTCTTTTGAAGGAATTTCTGAAACGTTTCTTACTGGATTAGTATATCTGTAACCACTGCTTATGTTCATCTGTTTACAAGAGTTTGTGATTTAAAAATGATCATGGATTCTTTTGCTTTTTTAAGTAGCACTTGCCTGTTTCCTGAACTGATTGCTTCCATTGTGTGATAACAGTCCTGAGAAATCTGTGCAGCATTATTCAGTGTCTTGGAATCTCCTCTGGCTGAATGCTGTGCTCTGGGTTAGTCTCAGTGGATGTGACCTCCTCCTTTTCTTGGTTAGCTACATCTGTGTCAGTGTTGGACCCTAGAGGTTTCTGAAAAAAATCCTCATAAGTTCAAGAGGAAGTGAAATGTATACATCTGCACATCTTGTCACTAAAGCTTCTACAACTTTGTTGTTGCTCCTACTCATTTCGGCCATGATTTCTTTTGACAAAGTTAGGAGCCACACACTCTAAAATGTAAGCTTAAGGACAATTCTTCAGCTTTTCAAAGTTTTAGAAAAACTGCAGTATGTCTTATATAGACCAGTAAGCCGGAGTAACTAAATAGGAGCAACAACAAAGTTGTAGAAGCTTTAGTGACAAGAACAGGATGAAAAGAAGCAGATATACTAGTAGTTGTAGTAACTGCAGGAACAGTGGTAGCAGTAATAACATTAGCTAAAGTGGCTTCAAGCTTGACAAAGCCATTCCAGTCTGAATTTGTCTCTCGTACTCTGAATCCATTGTTTGTACTGTACTGTATTTTTGAGAGGTTGTGACTACAAACGTAACTGTGAATTAGATGCTCCATGGTTAAATAATTATTGTATTTTCTATTATTTTTATTCATGTTACATACAGCAACATAGTAGTAGCAGCAGTGGAAGTCTTTTTTTATTAGCACATTTCTGTGTGTAATTTTAGCTCTATGTACAGTATTATCTGAATATCAATAATTTTCCTTCCCTTCTATGTACCGGCAGAAACATATAATGATAAATGTCCAACATTTATTGATGTTAGTTACTTCCCTGCAAAAACAATAATGTACTGGGAATCATTGGTATTATTAATAGCTGTCTTTGTTCTGTTAAACTGCAATATTTCTGTCAGAACCACAGAGGGCTGTGAGGAATCACTGCACTAGGTTGGGCTTGTGCAGCTCCTACTCAGTTGGAATGTATGACCAACTAAACCCGTCTCAAGCCTCACTATGAATGTAGAACTGTGATGGTCAAATGTTTGTGTCTGGATGTTCACAGTTATGCTGGCAGTGGACTGTAACCAACAGTTTAGACTTGCATCTTCTTGTGTTGCCAATTTTACAGCGGAAGATTTTACAGATGAATCCCTCGGCCCTGAGCAGCAGAGGTGTTGCACTGAGGGGGCTTGTTACAGCTCTGGAGTGTGAATCATTACTGAACCTGATCTCCAATGATTTCTGGAATGCCTAAACGACAGCTTCTTCCTATGAGACGAGCTGAATCAGTTCGGTTCACTTTATTTTATACAGTGTCTTTTCATGGTAAAACCCATCTTCAAGTTAGTATAGTTCATAAATTAAGGTATAGTTTGTATACAAGGATGACATATAACAAATAATCATGTCTCAGACGAAGGGCTTTAAAATACTATGTATTTTTCTACATGGTATTAAAACAACAGCCAGAGAGAAAAAACCTGAATATTTTTTTTAGTTTGAAGTATAACTACGTTCTGCGAATGCAGAGGCAGCAGGAAACTGGAGCAAAGTTTGAAGCAACTAAGAATGACTGATGGCTCACGCAAAACGTAATCAATAGGGATTAGAGATCTGCAGTGAGAGAAGTGTCACTCTGTCACTGGTAAGAGTAAGGTTGCCAATTATTTGAATTCTTCCAGTGCTGGAGTAGGTTGGCCTAGCAGTAATCCCACAGTGCAGCATGAACCTTATTGCTATTCTAAAATGACTTCATAGAACGCAGGAGTCAGTTAGTTTAACAAAGCAGGGACTCTGTTTGACGCGTTTATTCGTTCCCAGTGTGTTCCAACTTCAGCTGACCGCGGGGGGAGAAACGAAGTGCATCGTCTGCGTGTGTGTTCTGGGAGCCCAGTGTCTTTAAGTGTAGCAGTGACTATGCCTGGAATTTTACAATTAAATCGCGCAAGGCCACCGGGGTGGGTGAAACAACACAGAATATTGACAAAGTTCTGAAAGAAATTGAGGGAGCTTTCCTTCCCTAGACTAAAAGAGGGGCAGATGAAATCATTAAATATAAGAGTTTTACTTACATAAGCAAGCTTGATATGTATGATGTCCATGGAACCAATAGTCCTCAGTGTAAAGACAAACAGTTTTTGGAATAAAAACGAATTTCTTCTAATGGTTTATGGCATTTCAAAAAATGCTAATGTTAACTTCAAAACCGCAAAGGACGCTTTTGTAGAAACGCATTTCTGTCCCTGCATAACATTTGTGTTTCACAACATGAAAAGAACTGTGACATATGAATTAGATTTGTGTTTCTTCAGTCATCATCGCATGCTTACTCAGCTGACTGGTATGTGATGGTCTTGAAGCTCCAATATGTAATACTCATCTGGAGATGTTTATATACATTCAGATACTGAGGTTTCTAAAAAGCATGGACCCAAGTTTAAATTAACAGGGGTGGAGGCTATACTCTAATGGTCCTCTGGTGGTACAGTCTGCGAGTGCTTTAATGCAGGTGTGCTAATGAAAGTCATTGGGAGCTGTGTTATAGTTCAGCACTGTTAAATAGAGAGAGACATTTAAGTGCAAGGAAGCTGTGGACTCCTGGAGATGGAGGAACTGTGCCTCTCTGTTGCCGTAGTGCTTGAACTGTTGTATATATTTCAAAAAAGGGAACTTTTAAGATATTAATTATTATTTTAATGAATAAATCTCATACTGCAGTGGGAAAGGTTTTTACAAGATTTTATTGCCAAAATGACTTTGGCACATACATAAAACTTCTATCCCCATCACACATCACAGTGAGGGAAATCTCATAGGACATAGCACACATTGGCTCTTCATCCTTCGGATGAGACGTAAAACTGAGGTCCTGACTCTCTGTGGTCATTAAAAATCCCAAAATTTCCTATTGGCCCTTATCAATCATGGTCTCCTAATAATCCCCCTCTATGAATTGGCTTCATTACTCTACTCTCCTCCCCTCTGATGTGTGGTGAGCGTCCTGGCGCACTATGGCTGCCGTCGCATCATCCAGGTGGGGCTGCACAGTGGTGGTGGTGGAGGGGAGTGCCCATTACCTGTAAAGTGCTTTGAGTGGAGTGTCCAGAAAAGTGCTATATAAGTGTAAGCAATTATTATTATTATTATTATTATTCATAGCACACATTGCTACTGCTTTTTAGTCTATACTAGGAATCATGGGGCCCATTCCCCCAACTACTACCCTAGAGGGCTTGTTGCATTAGTCCTTGATTCTTGAATTGAGGAAGCAATTACTGAGGCACATGGCAGCAATGACTTTTATTAAGGGCCTCAGTTTCCTAAGTCACTTTCTTCTCTCGCAGGCGGGGGCGGGAAACGGAAAGGACGAAGCAAAAAATGGAGGGAGATTCTGCGCTTCCCTCACATCAGCCAGTGTGGAGAACTACGCAACAGTATCGGTGAGTTGACGATGGAACTGTCCACCATCCTCCTGTGTAATACTATATAGTCCTCCCATAGAAAACATTGCATTTTTTAAATTATGACACAGCATTTGGGGATTAATGTAGTTCATTTTGCATGTATTTTCATTACAAAGTAAATATTCAGTATACATCTTTCATTTTTATGACTTGTGGTGTATAGTGTGGTGATACATCAGCAATATTAAACCAATTTAATGTGATGTCACTTTTAATAGTTTTAGAGATGCAAGTACAAGCCTCGGTGTTAGAGATAGGCCCTCCAGACCATTGCTCACAGATGTGTTGTGTTTTTTTACTCACATTTACTTGCAGCTTATATACTGTCACCAGCACTGTGTCTCCCACAAACAAAATGTCCATCACTCCTTTCCATGAACTTTATGTTTCAGCTCCATACATTCTTAAAATTTGTTTTAGATCTTCACTTCTTTGCTCACAGCTGCTTGCTGCGTCTTGCGCTTGTTTCATCATTGTATATATTGCACCAATTTTGCATGCTGTATTACCATATTTAAGCTCTAATGAACACTATGCAATTCTGCTGCAATGTTATGATGTATTTATGTATTAATGTAAGTCACCACATAAAGGTGCCAGTCAAAAATAAACTATAATATTAATTACTGGTATAATAGTGATGGGCAGCACAGTGGCATGGTGATTAGCATTGTAGCATTGCCAGCACTGGGTTGAACTCCTGGGGTTCTATCTGCGTGGACTTTGTATGTTTTCCCATTCTCCCCCTGTTCATGTAGGTTTCCGCCCACAATCCACAAACGTGCAGGTAGGTTAATTGGCTTATGGGAAAATTGACCCTGGTGTGAGAATGTATGCCCTGCAATAGACTGGCATCCCATCAAGGGTGTACCCCAGCTTGAGCCCCTTGCTTGCTGGGATAGACTCCAGTTCCCCTGGGACCCTGAATTGGATGAAGCAGTTAAAAATGGACGGAGGGAGCTATAATATATTATTGAAGCACTTTCAATGTTGGCAGTTGATTTACTAAGGAGCAGATTATGCATTGCTAAACTTGTTTTCCAGATTTACATACTATAATTTGTTTCACAAACATTGTTTAGGCTGAATATGTCAGTGGTTTTGTTTTACTACTTTTGGCAGCAATTTTCATGTAATTCTAATGAGAGCTGCCTTTACTCTTTCGTAAAGCTTTGGAAACTCCATGGGCTACAAAACATCAGTTTGGTTTTGGGATTCCTTGGCTGAGGAAGAGGCGGGGGGAATCTCTGGACAGTAAAGTCTGAGAGCAGATCCCTGTGCTGTGGGAGTGAGAGTACAGGTTATTTGTATGTAGAGAGCATTGTTTCAAGTCATTAAAGGCAAAAGGCAAGGCATAATGATTTAATTGAGTTTGTTTTTCCATTTGGTAAGAAGACACCAGCCACTCCATGCTGACATCCTGACTTGCCTGCCCTGAAAAACGCCGCCTCACTAGGTGTCACATGTGCCTCAGGTGCCTCTGGACTGAATGCTTCTTCCCACAAGACATCTGTTTTCTTTGTATTTCAGATCAACCATAATTTCCACCATGTGTTCTGCAGCTGCTCCATGCTAATGTAAAATTTGTAGTTCCTCCTGTTAGCTTCACAAATTAGTGACTGTTTGTAGACTATGAGAATGAAAAGGGCAAAGTGTCATGTCAGTTTATAATCTTACTCCTGAGCTAAAATGTAAACTGTGCCACGCCTTAGGTACTGTAGGAAGGAAAGCTCCTTAGAGCCCCAGCACCACTGAGAGGTTGTCCTGATGTGAATAGTTTGGCTCCAAATCTTCACAGAAGCAAGCCCATTGTGGTTTTTAATGAAGGGGTTATCTTGAGACCTACTGTAAATGTTAGGTCTCAGGGGTGGTGATAACCTGAGTATCCTGTCTTGTCGTTGCAGAGCGGGACTACTTCAGCCTGTGTGACAGGCAGCCCATTGGCAGGCTGCTGTTTCGGCAGTTCTGCGAGACTCACCTCAAGTTCCTGCGGTGCATCCACCTTCTGGATGCCATGGTAACGCAATGGGTGGGGAAGGGTGGGTTAGAGGGCTGTTTCAGAAGGCCTTAACCATCCAGACTCCTCTGAAAGTGTTACAAGAAGGATTTGGTGTGAGAATGTAGCGCTTTCCGCTGTGGCTCCTTCTCCAGTCCGTACTCACATTCCTCCATTCTTATCAAGTCCAGGTTTCAGCTGCAAGTGTTGTTGGTGGACCAGTAGGGAGCGCTCATCCCTCTGGATCAGAAGTTCCAAACCCTGTTGCCCAGTATGGTAACTGAGGAGAGTGCACTTCAGAGGAGAGGTTAAACAACCTCCAGAGGTGGTTGAAGTGAATCAGCTTCTATAGGTGAAGTGCTTTTTGGGCACCTCTGGGATGAAGCAGTAATAATTCTTTGCTCTTGCTCTTGCTCTTGTTCTTGCTCTTGTTCTTGCCACTCCCATTCCTGTTCCAATTCAGAGAGTCAATTTGTATCATTAATGTCTTCAGTCTTGTGCACTAGCATGAGAATGAAGTCAAAGAATGAAGAAAACTTAGGACAGCAGACAACAGTGTGTAATTCACCGGTACCGGTGTGTACTGGTACAATGGCAAAATTACCATTCTCACGTACTGTGGTAAACCTATACCTGGTACTGTATATAGTAACTGTCACTTAAAAGCAAACCTGGAGCAATTTTCCAGTCTCTTATTTTCATGCTGTGCAAGCATTTGCACAGAAAATGGCTGGATGTTGAAAGCAAAACATTACTAATTTAATGCTTTACAATAAGTCTGAGGTCAGTTCTAAGGCAGTTTTGCCTCCAATACCCCATCATTTCCAGCTGAAATAATCCTACTGTCAGTGCTGACCACAGTCACTGTTATAAGCAATTCATTTCAGTTACAGGTTCCTAAAGGATTATTTATTAAATTAATAAGAAATAGGGCGGGGAAGTTGCTGCTAAGGGGTAACATGTTACTTTACATGGTAACTTGACACACACTGCATACATTGCATTATCTGCTTCATTTTTAAAATGTTTCCACCTCAACCTGTTGTTAATTTAAATAGGTAATCCTTTGCTGAAGTATCTTGCAGCTGTAAAGTCTCAGTATTTCTGTATTTCACTCAAGCATAACTCTTGGTGCTTGTTTCCCTGCTCTGTCCCATAGAAAAAAATAATGTCCCGTAGAAATAAATAAAAATAATACATTTTTATTTATAATAATAAATAATAACAAAATTTGGACCTTTATGAATTCTGTATTTAATGCCATTGAATTAATTTTAAAATAATGGATTCTTAGAAATTGCATGAGGTTGGTGATATTACCTGACAAACAGTCCTCACTGTCTTGAAAATAAACCATGGTTTGCAGAAGGACTCATCTACCAATTTAAGTGGCCTTCTGAATGCTCCATTATGAATCAAAGTGTAATCCAGTTGGATAATAACCAAAATACAAGCTTCCTTTTAACCCGTCTTTGTTTCCGGGCAAAATACCTCTCACATGACATTTAAATCTGTAAAGTAAATCCCCAAACATCTTAAGATGAATGCGTTGCAAGTGAAAGGATGTATTGTTCGGCAAATGCAGTGTTTTGTAGTGCATTGTCGCATTGACCCCAGAATGCGCCGACAGAGCCCACTACTGTATGTGCTGATTTTTCCATTTGTTTTATTTCGAAATAATTGCAGAACATCACACATTCCAAGGTGTCTGTAGCAGATACGACTGTAGCAACCTGTCAGAGAAATGTAAACAACATGAAAGAACGGAGAGTAAAAAAGCCCTTTCAAAATCCGTGGAAAATAAAAAAGGGGAAAAGTGGGCAAAATTCCTAAAAGTGGTACAACCGAATTAGCGCTGCAGTGTTTTGGACTGTGTTTAATTACAGCCCCATTTAAAGCAGTGTCATGTCTCCGAGAAATGAGCAAACCGCGTTGGGAGCGCTCGCCGAGAGCCTGTGACTCCACCGCGTTGGCCTCCTTCTGTTTTTACCTGCATGTCATATTTTGGTTTCATTTTTTTTTTTACGGTTGAGCAACAGCAAAGAGAGGAGAAAGCGAAGGAATGAAGCAGAGAGCGAAGGGTGCAAGAGTATGGGAGAAACAAAATACAGAGGGGGAGGGAGGGAGGGTGTGTTCCTGAGATGTGTTGACGTCAGTGCCATGCGGGTTCCAATTGTTGCCCTGCCATGATGCGGCTTGCATTGTGCAACTGCAGCTTCCTGACTGCAGTGGATAATGGCTTTGGAATGAGTGGCTGATTGTTATCTGGAGGGAGATGGGAGGTGGGGGGGTGGGGGGGGGCTTGCTTCACATCCAGATGAAGGGAAAGAGGAGGCACGCCCCCCCCCAAACTCCCCCCTTTTTTGAGCACCACCTCCCCTTAGGAACTTTGGCAGCTACAGCTTACTGGATCTGTGCCTTCTACTACAAATAACAAGAGACTTCATTGCAGCCCGCTTCTGATACATATGGTTTGTGCTGCCTTTTCTATTGTTTTTTTTAAAGAGCTCCACAACTTTACTAAACCCAGCGAGCCAGACGTTTCATTAATATTTGCACAAGAGGCAAAAGAATCATGAACAGCTGAAGCAGTCAAACAGTCCTCCCTTCGAGATTGCATTGTGCTAGTGTGATTGCTGCTATGTATGTACTGTATGAGTGCTGCTAACAATGTTGCTTCTGACGGACTTGAGAATCTCACTCCTGTAATGTAAGCTAAATGATAAGAAGTCCGTGACTGTTTGCAAAAGTAAACATCAACAAAATTTGGAAATGACTCTGGGAGGCTGTTGCTTCATTACACAATGGGTTCCGCTGTGACTGTCTTCAGATTGATGTGCTTTTGTCAGAAGAATAAAACATGAGGTTCTTTTTAACCGGGCCGGGGTTGGCTCTTTGCTAGGTTTGCACCTTCAAATGTTTTCGATTACTACAAGCGAAGGAGAGGCCGACGTTTTCTGAATTCTCGGGCTGGCGGAGGAGGTGACAATGCCAGCCAGTGGAAACACAGTGACACGGGCTGCCATCTGGTTTTTACGTGACGCGGTAGCAACAGGACCCCTGAGCGCAGCCACATGAGAAACTCTGGGAATCCTGCTTTGTTTTGGGCTGCCGTTTGCTGGGATGTTACTAGGCAACAGAGTGTCACAAGCACATGCCTTGATAGCAGTGGTGGGGTACAAGGGCTGGACATGCCCAGCAGGCAGGGGGGCTTATGAAGAAGCTCTGTAACGAGAGCCAGAGGAGAAGCCGTGATGTGTGAGAGGGGACAAGGTTGGGACACGTGAGGATTACCACCAAGCCTTGAGGATCAGGTGTCGTACGCACAGATTTCCATGCATCTTTTTTCCCCTTTGCCCTGGATCTAGTAGGATGCTATTATACATTAGTGACATACCAGCGTGTGCCTGTAAATACTCCACACCCCTTCTAAAAATATATAAGATGTCGAAAGCTTTGCGGCAGCAAGTATTACTCTTCCCTCACCGAATACTAATTATCATAGAAACGGATAGGCATCATTTAAAATTTGTGGAAGACACCTGAAACTCAGTTCATATCCCCTTAGTATGCTCATATTTTATGCTGTAGAAAAACCACAAAACTGGCTTGGGCCTTTTTGCAAACTTATGAGATCAATATTGTAATTAATTATGTTTCCAGTATTCCAAATTGATATATCATAAATCAAGTCCATGCAAGCAATCCAGTTACAATCATCCTTTGGATTTTCACAGTGTTTTCTCAGGAGCCGTGCTCGTCCCAGATTGTAATGGGAAAACATTTGGATCTTTGCAAATTCCTGGAGCTTTATTACAATACTGGAAACAATAGTTTCTAGGGCTATGGCCTGCACATGCACTTTCAGGGCAAATGTGTGTATGCGGTTTTGCAGGTCTGCTGTGCATTTTTGTCAGCTTATTATGCGATGTGTTTCCAACCATGTGGACGCCACATCTACCTCGAAAATGCATCTGCCTGGATAAAATCTGCAATCGGGAGAGGCAAAGCCAACCAGGCGCAAAGGAACTCAATGTTCCAACCAGAAAGTTGGGCCTGTTTCCATTTTCTGTAGGATGTGCCAGAAATGGGCCATAGATATTTGAGTAAGACACTGTCTGGTCAGTTGTGGTGACCGCTGCCCGCTGTGTCTTTTCAGGAGGATTATGAAGTGACATCAGACGAGAAGAGAAAGGTGCGCGGTGAGGACATCATTAAGACGTTTTTCACAAAAGGGGTAAGAAGGTATCAGCATCTATTACCATGACAGCACAGGCAGCAGATTCTGTGCTTATTATAGATGGACAGGAACTCACATCGTATGGTAGTCTCCTAAACACAGGCAAACAGCCAAATAAGGTGACATCTCTTTAATTTGTAATTCATCTATCTTTAAAACTGCATTTTCCAGTAAAAGTGACGGGGGACACTGGAGACTAACCTGGCAAGCAACAGGCACACAGCAGGATACACCCCTGGAGAGGATGCCAGTCCATCTCAGTGTACAAAACAGACATACACACGTGCACACTCACTCGCACCAGGTTGAGTTTTTTAGAGATTAACCAATTCACCAGCCTAGTTTATCTTTTGACTGTGGGGGAAACCAGAGAAACTGGAGGAAACCCACATGTACACAGGGAGAACATACGAACTCCACACAGACAGCACCCCAGGAATTGAACCCAGGGCACCAGCACTGTAAGCTAGCAATGCTAACCACTGCCCCACAGTGATGCCCTAATCTGTGGTCGATAAGGCGTTTTCTCCTCTTTGTTAAACTGAAGAAACTTAAGCCAAGGGGTGTAAATCATTAACCTTATCCTGACTGACAGTGAGAGGACCTCGCCACCAAACTGGGCTCAGACAATGATTTTGTTGACCTCAAACCCACACCCAGTTTGCCATAAAATAGCATTGGTTTTCAGAGAGGCAGCAGACTGAATGGCGCTTGGAGAGGTAGGAAATAGGTTGGAGAGGTGTGTAAGGAAGCTCCTTCAGCTCTGCTGAAAAGAATGAAGTGCAGACGCCAGTACTTACTAACTTTGCATGGGCAAAAAGAAGATTTGAGACAGGAAGGAACTGTGCATCTGCACCTGAACAATGGCTAGACAAATTGTTCTTCAGCTCAGTGGAAAATGTCTTAAATGATAGAGTCCTTACAGAGGACAAAATGAGCCTACCTGTAGTCCCCGTTCTTTGCTGCTTAGAGGTAACTATAAAACTGAACGCAGGTTTCCAGGGGTAGAAAATACGAACGAGGAGGTATAATTTTTCTCTGGGTGTCCTCTCTTTGCAGTCACAGGAGTATGTGCCGGAGGTGGCTGAATACTTCATCGAACAGTGCAGAGAGAACCTGGAGCTCAGCCCTTGTAAAGAGCTCTTCAACGAGTGCCGAGAGTAAGCTCCCCCTGGCTCCTGGCTGCTGTTGCATCTCCCAGTCTGAAGCCTTTTCCCCTCTCTCCCCTGGAGATACATACAGTACATACTTGTTGTGTCTTGGTATACTGTAGTAATCTGGTAGTCTTACACTCATTAGCTTTTTAAGGAAATGCTGTTTTCTTATATCAATAGCATTTATGTGAGTTGCATTCCTCAATGAGCAAAAATAAATGTCAATCTATTTCATATTCATGGCAGGAACAAACCTGTCTTGCAGAATACATTCCTTCAGTGTGCAAGCTATTATTCCTGCTTTCAATCAGAACAGACACCCACGCTCCTGGTTATGCAATGGCAGTAGAAACCGAAAGTGCTTTCTGCTGCAAGCAGTCTTACCTGAACAGTGAGTCACCCAGGAAGAGGCGTTGTTTATAATATAGATCCATCAGTGAGAACTGCCAGTAACGTTTTCTCAATGTTGCTTTTAAGAAAGCAGCTGTTCGTGCTTAAACCATGTTCAGTAAAGGAAATAGCACGAATTTGCGTGGAAAATGTTGTAAATGCATGCTAACTTCAAATGCATTGAGTATAAACCTCAAGTTGAAATCCTGTGCTTTGCTGTGTACTGCTGTTCTGTTTTTTTACCAACACAGCAGTGGTTCTGGAAAGAAACGCTTTGTGCATGAGCACGGTTGCCCATTACTCCAAGGGCCCAGAATAAACACAGCAAAAGCACACTCAGTCCTGAGTGCAGTAATGCAAGAGAAAACACACATGAGGATATTTCAGTCTCCTTTCTCCAGAGCTCTCTGTACCTGCATCTTTTCTATTATATATGTGCTTGTTTTACCTTTGGGAGAAGGGGAGGGATGTGGTTTGTGGGTTCAAATTAAAATTGCATTTAAATTTGGAGATTTTTGTACATCCTTTACCAGGCCTGAGGAGATTGTCATTCTCTGGCTGGGAAGAACATTTGACCTTCTTGTCAATGTATGTGCTGTACTGCATCTGTAGTCATGGCTGCCTCTCTAACTGTCCTCTTGATGTTTGTGTTTGGACACAGGGCACTCCACGAGCACTTAAGCGGAACACCCTTTTTAGAATACCAGGACAGCATGTACTTTGACCGCTTCCTTCAGTGGAAAATGTTGGAAAGGTTTGTGTTCCACTGTCTAGTTCATGTCCCATTTTTCATTGGAGAGAGAAACTGTATGTTGTATGTCACATTTTCCTCCTCTACAGTATGTCTCTCACATATTGTAACTCATTGGGTGCGAGTGTTACTTTTGTAATGGGAAGGGACTGACAAATTATGTACCGACGAGAAATAGCATTCACTCTTCAAATGGAAACATGTAGTTTTGCAAATGCATGAATATTTTTTTTTTTAATAATGTGGAAGCCAACCTCTTAAGTGCAAAAAGGCGTTCACCAAATTAACCAAATCCATGATGGTCTTTTTCAGACAACCTGTCACAAAAGACACTTTTCGACAATACCGAGTGCTGGGAAAGGGAGGTTTTGGAGAGGTAAGGCTCCACTAGTAGTGTCTCGACATCTGCTGCATGGAAAGAATCATAAATCATTTTAATTTGTTGCTCATTTTATATTAACTGAGGTGATAAGTTGTTGTTTACAGTTACGAACATTTGAGACACAGGATTCCTCAGTGGCTGCCATGGTGATGCGCCGACAAGCGCTTATGCTACCTTACAGCTCTTGGGTGCCTTCTGAGTGGAATTTGCATGTTCTCCCCATGTTCTCATGAGTTTTCCCCAGACACTCCTGTTTCTTCTCCTTCCCTTCCAAATACACGTGGACCAAGTGAACCGGTGTCACCAAATTATCCCTGTGTGCTTGTGTGTGCATCTGTTCTTTGCTGAACTGGTGTCTCTTTCACCCCAGCACCCCGGCCTTGGGCGTCAAGCCTTGGGTTGCTGCAACTAAAAAAGAAAGGGCTTCTCAGCCGTGACAGGAACTCATGAGAATGCTGGGAGAGAAAGAGCTTTGACTTAGGAGTATTCTTAAACCTGAATAGCAGACCCTTTCAAGAGACATTTAAAGGTTTCCACTGCCTGTTGCCAGGTATGTGCTTGTCAGGTACGAGCCACGGGGAAGATGTATGCCTGTAAGAAGCTGGAAAAAAAGCGAATCAAAAAGAGGAAGGGAGAGGCCATGGCTCTAAATGAGAAGCAGATCCTGGAGAAAGTGAACAGCAGATTTGTGGTGAGCATTTTTGTATTTAATACTTTGGTTTTATTTGCCTCCCAGACAACTTAAAGCCCCTTTGGTACTGATTATAATTTGTAATGATCTGTGCCCAGGTTAGTTTAGCGTACGCCTATGAGACCAAGGACGCCATTTGTTTGGTGCTGACCATAATGAATGGCGGGGACCTGAAGTTCCACATCTACAACATGGGCACCCCTGGCTTCGATAGGGAGAGAGTGGTGTTTTATGCTGCAGAGATCTGCTGTGGACTGGAGCACCTGCACAGAGAAGCCATTGTCTATAGGTGAGAGTGTAAGAAAAAAGCTTGATCCAGACTTTTACACTAAATACATCTCACTCAAGTCAGCCTCCGTAGTACATTTGTGTAGCTGACCCTCACTGCTCAGGAATCCCTTTCTAGATAGAGCACCTGCACAGAGGGTAGGCAAATACCAACCTAGTATCATATATTTATATTAACTCCCCAGTTATCTGAAGTTAATGATCAATTACTTTAATGAACTTTTTGTGCCAGTCTCCTATCATTGAATGCATTAGAACACCCTGTATTGGATTGACTGTGATCCACATTGTGGTTTGGCCGCAAATAAACACACACAAACACCCACCTCTCTTGGAATCGAGCAGTCTTCTTTCTTAAATCAGTCTTCAAGTCCAGCCTAGGCTCTCTGGTGGCAATGTGACTGCTGTACCTGGGCCGTAATGTATGTAGCTCACAAGGCTCCCTGCAGTCTGCACTGTCCTAGATCATCCATGTCAGGTTTCCCAGAATTAATGTTTATGTACTAGTTGTACTGATGAATCAGAAGGGCACTATACCTAAAAATGAGTGTCTTACATCTCTGTGCAGATTAAAAAAAGATGTTCAAAGGTTGATAATGTCCAGCACCTACTGTTGGTTTAGAAAAAGATTCTGCTGTTTGTAAAACCTAAAATTGTCCAAAACTGTGAAGGAAAGAGATTTTTATGTTTTTCTGTGGTCCTAGGCTGGAGACTTTACATTCTTGACATTTCTCATTTTCTTGACTTTTTTTCAGCACTTGTTGGTGATCAGACTCTAATTGTATTGTACAGTAGCACCACTTGGTGGACTCTCTTTGCCTTACAAGCACTTTAGCCTGTCCTATTGCACTACTAGAAGGATTTGTTTGCTTAGTGTGTCGGTGGTCTGCTTATTACTCCAGACATCGTGCCTGTGTGTTCTTCTTCAAGTGTTATTCCTTTGTTATTCCATGGAATTATTTAGTTTTTACTATTTAAAAACGTGTTGTGGGATAATAGACACCATCTGGCCTAATATTTTCAAAGGAAAGAGGGTGTGTATAAGAAGAATTACACACCAAGAAAAGCGTATTTGCCTTTGTTTTAAAAATAAAGTGATTTTGGAGAGTGATTATTAAGTTAATAGCTTCTGTAGCTTAAAGAGACACCAGGAATCTTTAGCTGTTTTTCAGTGTTTCACTTAAAAAGTTTTCTTTATAATAGGAACTTATTAAAATGTAGTTGTTAACAGTCTCAAGAAATGTGGATTTCAAAACCTGGAACTAGGTCTTACTTTCTTGGATGATATAAAGTATTAAAATACATTGCATATGTCTTGAAAAAGTGTCAGAGGTTAAATTTCAACGCTCACAGCTTCTGTACTAATTCCCATGCTCAGTCGTGGTTACATTTTACCATGGTTTGATTCACAGAAGTGTTAGATCTATTTTTATAACTTCTGCATTCTTCTGTCTTCTTTGGACCTACAGGGATTTAAAACCAGAGAACATTCTTTTAGATGACTATGGTAAGTGTGTCACAGAACATATCTATTTCGAGTATGTGACCTGTTGCATAACCTTGCGCCTGGTTTGTGTTCATATGTACAGTTTTTGTTGTGTAAGATATGGCCTAAACTTCACTTCAAGGCATCAAGACTCAGTGGAGGTTTTTGGATATACAATAAGTGGGTCAACTTGAATGCAAAGCGCCGAACTTCAAATATTGGGACGCATACCAGATCTGGCACAGACTTATGCATGTGCATCACAGATGGTCCAGTGTCATATGCTGGTGCTTGTCTGGGAAACATTAGGGATTTAGTGTTGAGGGATAATGATTTATTAAATTTAAACCTTGTAAGGAAGGTCCACTAAGTAATAATACTATATAGCTCACTGACTTCAATAACTGATGTAATCATTTTTTGTAATCACGAACTGGGGGATTGAATGAAGGATTTTACGTGCAGCTGCAGGCTAAGATAAGGCCATTTAGTGCTAAAACAAATTAAGAATGTGAACTCGTATGTGTAAAACGAAACATTTATTTTTGTTTTAATTTTAATTTTTTGTTGTGTGGTTGGAATATATTCTCATTTTTAGTTTATGGTTACATTGATTGAATTGTGATGCTGGAAGAAGAAAAACAGGGATTTTTAAACCCAAATTTACAAGTTTGGAATTTGTTTGAAAGCAAAATTGGAAGTGTAAAGGTGCTTATTATTTCACTTGAACAGCATTTTGGAAGCAGCATAACAAAGTGAGGCATTTTGCATTCAAGCTATATACTGTATTTCACTCTCACTATCACAGGGCACATTCGGATATCTGACCTGGGCTTGGCCATCAAGGTGCCTGAAGGAGAGCTGATTCGAGGCAGGGTGGGCACTGTTGGCTATATGGGTATGTGTTCATTAGAACTTCCTAATTTGTCATTGCCACGATAAAACAACCTGCATGCAAATTTATACTCACTTATCAGCACTTTCGGTGGAATAACAGAAGGAAGCTATTCACCCGGCATCCGTGTTTCCTCATTCTCCATGGATTCCAATTAAAATAGAAATTGTTGAATAACCAGACAAAGAATACTTCCAGGTGTTTTAAAGCAATGCCTTAACCAGAAATGGGCAACTTTGTTAAGTCTTTGTAAGGGCTTAATTAATACCTTAACCTTAATTAATGCCTTAATCGGGAGCAAATTGATACATATCTGTAAAACCTGCAGGAATCCTTCCCTTGAATAATTATAATTGCTTACACTTATATAGCGCTTTTCTGGACACTCCACTCAAAGCGCTTTACAGGTAATGGGGACTCCCCTTCACCACCACCAATGTGCACCTGGATGATGCGACAGCAGCCATAGTGTGCCAGTACTCTCACCACACACAAGCTATCAGTGGGGAGGAGAGCAGAGTAATGAAGCCAATTCATAGATTATTAGGAGGCCATGATTGATAAGGAAAATTTGGCCAGGATGCCAGGGTTTTATTATTATTCTCGAAATAACAATTTTTATGACCACAGAGAGTCAGGACCTCGGTTTTATGTCTCATCCGAAGGACGGCACCTGTTTACACTACAGTGTCCCCATCACTATACTGGGGCATTAGGACCCACATAGGCCGCAGGGTGAGCGCCCCCTGCTGGCCCCACTAACACTTCTTCCAGCAGCAACCTTCGTTTTTCCCAGGAGGTCTCCCATCCAGGTACTGACCAGGCTCACACCTGCTGAGCTTCAGTGGGCTGCCAGTTGTGAGTTGCAGCGTGATATGGCTGCTGGCTGCTGGTGATATTGGAGACTGGCCTGAACTCTCTCCAGTCTGTCATTGATAACGACTAATCCTCTGTATCGGAGTCCCCGAAGGATCGTTTCACACGGTCTCCCGCGGTGGCAGTGATCCTCAGTCCTCGTGACAGAGCAGCACTATTTCTGACCCGGCCCGCCAGCGGAGGCGGTGGTGCTGACGTGCCCTTTCTCTCCCACCGCCACCTCGCAGCCCCCGAAGTGATCAACAACGAGCGCTATGCCATGAGCCCCGACTGGTGGGGGCTGGGCTGCCTGATCTTTGAGATGACGGCGGGCCGCTCCCCCTTCCGGGTGCGCAAGGAGCGGGTGAAGAGGGAGGAGGTAGAGAAGCGGGTGCAGGAGGAGCAGGAGGAGTACAACGAGAAGTTCACCGAGGACACCAAGAACGTCTGCAGGCTGGTGAGCTACCCGGGCCATCAGAATCGTCGCCCGCTCGCTTATCCTGCACAAGACCGGGAACCGAATTTAGTTCAATCTGAAAATAAGATTCATTTCTGACATTGTGCATCCCTGCTATGCAAGATCTTGGTCTAGATTGCTTGTCTGATTTTGATGATAGTCTTATTGAGCTGTTTGTTAAAACTATTAATGGTTACAAATCTACCTATCTATCGACATGACCTCTGAACTGCAGCTTTCCACTGCTCCTGCTACAAACTCGTCTTAAATTCTTTATAACAATAAAACTAAACATTAAATGGCACTCTTGCTCACAAACTTTACTTAAAGCTTGAAACATTATTTTCTTCTTCCTTCTCATGACTGAAAACCTTATCACAATACCATGTCAGATTGAATCAAGTAATTCTTTATTTTCATTTTATTTTTTAAAAAATTCCTGGTGCTGACCAAGGCAGCTGTTCCCTTTACAGCACTGATAAGCTCAAAAGCAAATGAAACTGTCTCTTTCGCTCTCTCATGTGTCTGGTTTTTGCAGCTGTTAACTAAAGATGCGAAGTTGAGGCTTGGGTGCCAGTCAGATGGGGCATCAGGGGTTAAAGCTCATCCTTTCTTCAAGAACATCAACTTCAAGAGGCTTGAGGCTGGCATCCTGGAGCCTTCCTTCGTGCCTGATGTAAGAAACAGTTTCCTTACTCGAGTTCCTTTTCCTGCATCTAGTCATCTCAAGACTGTGTATGTTTATAACCATCTCTCTGTCTATCGCTGCAGCCCAGAGCTGTGTACTGCAAAGACGTCCTGGACATTGAACAGTTCTCCACTGTCAAAGGGGTCAACCTGGACCAAACTGACAATGACTTCTATGCCAAGTTTGCCACAGGCAGCGTTTCGATTCCCTGGCAGAACGAGGTAGGAGGCTACATTTAAGACAGAGCTTTAGTGCTGGAGTCATCAAGCTTTGGTCCAGAAATCATCATATGAACATGATAAGATTGCACATTTCCACAAATAATGTGAGCTTGCTCCTCAACGGCACATTGTAAGTACAATGTAACATTGCACAATGGAAGTTCATGCACATTACTGTATTGTTTCCATCATGCTTCTTTAGGTGCAAATATTGTAGTAAATGAATTTGCTGTAGAAAGAGCTTTTCAGATTGAATTTAGGAGATGCAACTGTACTGAGCCTCCTGATTTTAACCAGTTTCTTCTGTTCGTAGTAAAACACCTGCCTCTATCTGAAGTTTGCAAATTGAACCCCTTTCCCTCTGCATGGTGTTTACTCTCTGACAGATGATTGAGACCGAGTGTTTTAAAGACCTGAATGTCTTTGGACCACAAGGAACAAGGCCTCCTGATTTAGACTGGAATCACCTTCCTGAACCGCCTCGACGCAGCCTGCTGGACAGACTCTTCAGAAGACATGTAAGAGCCTCACAGTCTCAGCCTGCCTCTTTTCCTGTGCGTCAGGATCACTTTGCTGGGCTATATTTTCAGGATAGTAAAGGGAACAAATTTCAAATGATGGAACGTTCCATAAATTTAAAAATAAAATGAAAAGCAAACAGCTTTTCACGTTTTTGGGAGGGCGGAGGATATACCATAAGGAGGGTAATTTAAACAATCTTATTTTTAATGTGGTAAACTTTGGTATTCAAATGAAACCACTTTGATGATGCCAATGACCACTTCTCATTTGTAGCCTTTCTTATATTGAAATTAATTTTTCAGTATGAATCACTGCAAGCTGGCCTTTAATAATTCTTTGTGGTGATAGAAGCGTGTTTCATTAGTAGGCCTTTAGTATTGTTCATATTGAACACAAGCATATTGCATTCTCTTCCAGGCACCAGAGAACACCTTGGCTTACAGCAAAATGTCTTCCAGTGTGAATTCTGTGGACTCTTTAGCAAACTCTGTCCCCTAGTGGCCAACAAAAGTATGACATGCCAAGGGGGAATGATTGCCCCCACTCCAGTACCTTTGAAGAAAAGACAATTTTATTAAACGAAATAACAAAAGGAAAAAAAAGTCACCTCACAGGATCTCAGGATTATTGCAATGGATGGGAGACACAGATTCAGGGGACGATTTTAAAAGAAGACCGCTGCAGGGAATTTAGTCGGTGAATCTTTGTTTTCTAAAAAGAACAAATGCAGAATAGAAGACTCAACACCACCAACCTCAAGGCAAAGCTTGTTTGCCTTGCATACTCTCAGGCCAAAGATTTTTTTTAATTCTTTTTATTTTTTTAATTAATTTTATTATTATTAATGTCGTATGTGGAGTTTGTTTTTTTTTTTTACAAAATGTACATTTGAACAGAAAAGAAACTGCTATAACCGATTTTAAAAGAAGGTCTGCTTTTTTAACAAAGTGGATACCATAGCCATACATAATTCAACGAGCACAATGGACACCCAACGAGCACAAACCCTTTTCATCTCCATGATTTGGAGAAGCCATCTGAAGTACAGTAGAGTGACAGGGCTGCTGTATGGGCTGGAGGCTGCTGTAGATGGTGGATTAAGACTTGAGGTCACAGAGGCGATAGAACTGCTCTCTGCTGTGGTCTGGAAAAAAAAGTCAGCTGTCTGTAGAAATCTAGTATCAAACTCCCAGAAAGCACAGAAGAAAGGAAAAGGAGCAGTCCGTTCTGAAAAGCTCTAGGAGGAGCCTCAAAAAGTGGAAAACACTAAGGAAACTTTTTTTTAGAAGAAGTCAGAGATTTCTTTAGGGAAGGGAGACAATTCAATTTGGTCAATGTCATCATTGCAAATACAGTCCGGTTATGGCTGGGATCCTAGGAATGAAAAATGCCTACATTTTTAGAAGATATTGTCCAAAATCCAAGTTTATATAGCACATTTATATATAGTTATCACATTTTGTTGGCTGGATACTGGCAATAGTACAGATGAGCAGTAGTGCAGGCAGTCACCTGTCCTTCTACCAAAATCAATCAATATTATATTGATTAATACTTCACTTGTATTCCGTTTCTGAATAGATGTAACCTTAAAACCAACCAAGTTCGGCACTGAACTCCCAAAAGAAGAGAAAAGAAAATAGTGGGTTGTGCAGTATATGTGAGTAGTTTAATTATAAAGTACGTGTAGCTGTGTGTTTGGTGTTGATACAAAAATATCACTTTGATATTTTACCAACTCGTATTGAAGCCATACCAATGGAAAACATAGAATTTACCACTGCCATTGGCAATAACTGCATTTCTTGACCGTGTTACACAAATAAGTAGGAAAGTAAATTGTAAGCTTTTAAAAAAAATACAGAAACAATTGTGCATCATTTCAAACCCAGGTGTACACAAAATAGGTAACCAACATTACACTGCATAATATAAAAAACCCAAAACATATTCAACCATATCCATGTACCCTTTTTATATTTTCCTTTTTATCACCGACAGGTCTAATGTACAAACTATACATTATGCAGTACAACATACATGAAGCACTTTAGTTTTTGTGATTGTACATCATTGCTATTTATGTGTTGAGCTGCGTTCATATCAGTTTTTAAAAGAGTGGAGGTTTCAGTATTTTATAAATAATTCAATCAACATTCTGAAAGCAGAAGTAAGCAATGGTGAAAACAGAATGGGATATCTATTTGAAAGAGCTTTCTTCTGATTACATTTATTTTTGATGATTAAAGCTTTTAAATGGTAGGCGTGTTGCAAATGACATTCTATGACACAGAAGAAAGCTACCAGCACTGATTGTTACATGAAGAAAGACTCATATCTAAGATGAGAACACCAGGTTTGGTTAAAATACAATCGATTAGTAGAGGACAGACAGAGAGGACCATCTTAAACTATTGTACCAGCTTAAAAAGCTTAAATGTAATTTGTGTCTGCTAATCTAATGTGTTCCCAAAAATACATAAAATTGGATGCATTTCCAATTAATTTACAAAATACTGAAAACAGTTGTTTTTTGTTAGAATGTGGTGGAAAAAATGAGTGAACCTCCTCTCACCATCACCACCACACAAGACACAGATATTCTTAGAACCAAATGTCTATGTCCTGCAGTTTACATAAAGACAGAGGCTTGAGGTGCCTTCAGGGAAGAGTGGAGTCAGCTAATGTGATCTAAAGACAATTTGCCAGGTTGGGAAGATACAATGTGCAAATTAACAGTTGAGGAACTGAACGGAAGATCTGTTTTTTAAATGTATTTTAACAGTTTAGTCACTTTACAAAACAATTGGTATCACACACATATGCAGGATAACAAAACTTGTTAAGTCTCCTATATATTTATGTACCTATAATTTGGCCATATGTGCTTTCAATATCTGTTCCTTAGATACTGCCAGAACATCAGATCCCACTGGATTTTAATCCATGAATGCATTTCAGGAAGGTGATGCACATTTTCAATGTTAAAACGTTCAAATATCAGGAAGAACGTTCATTCAGCAAAAAACAGCTCCTGCTATATACTAAGCATGTTGTGTTATTTTATTGTATCAGTCTAGGAAAAAAGTTTTTTTGAAATATTTAAATGTTTTCATTTGATTTGCGTCAAGTGCCTCTCTGCACCCAGAACAAGTCAGGCGAGGTTCCATAAAGCCAGTATTGAACAGTTGCACTCCGATTGAAAGTCTTCATGTTTTCCTAAGTCAGAAGGTAGCTCCAGTAACCAGTGAAAGAGCCTCCTCAGCTTGATGTAGACAGTGAGCTCCCAGCAGCATGAGAATCCAATCCAGTGGTGCATGATGTGTCTGGCAACAGCACCACTGCACTGGACGAAACCTTGTAATGAAACTTTGTAACGTGCCTTGTAACGAAACTCCCAATAAAACCGGTGATGGCCTGAACAGGTGCAAGGTGTTTGTTTGTTTTTTCCCCCTCTGCCTAGCTGTGTCCATGGAAGGAAGTCGGATATACAGTAAGAAAGTCTTTTATTGCTTGAAAAAATCCCCTACCAGCAGCAGAACCTACTTTCCTGAGCCATGGGGCTCACACTGAATTGTAATTCACCAGGAGTCACAACACCGAAGAACTAACCGTATCGAAAGGTTGAACGAGTGTTTTAGTCCCATCTGGCTGACGGCTTACCTCCCAGCCTTGGGACGGGGAGACTGGGAGCCCCATGTGGACTGAGGAGTGACCAAGGGGCGGCCACACAGGTAGAGATGGCGGCAGGGTGGGAGACAAGGGGATCATGTACAGTATTTGTAATGTTTTAGGTGAGGAAATGGTGTCAGGATTGATCGTGAATCAATTTTGAATTTCAAGTATGATAATGAATTACTGACAGCTGAGTCTGATTGAACTTGGCTGTTGTCATCCCTCCCAACCAATCCTCCTTAGCCTCAATAAAATTTGGAATTTCTAACAAAATCTAAACGATCGTAAACAGTTCATCCTCCCCCCCCCCAAACACACACACTGTCTGCCATGGAGGGTTCCAATATCCTTGATCCAACTAGCTCTTTTTTTCAAGGAAAGCACGTGACTCTTCCAGGGCCTGGATGTGGAACTGCACACATCACTTTGGGGAGACTGATTGATTCTAGAGGCATGCGAAGGTCTGTGCTGAAGGCAGTGTTCGTATCCCAAGGTGAACGGGAAGAAACCATCTGCCTCTGGCCACTGACCATCAGGTTTAAGTGATGCCTGATGTGTGTAATGTTAAAAAGTCTTCTCTAAAAAACCTTCTCTAACCTTCTCCTGGGGTTTTAGCATTGACTCCAGAATATTTAGTTCTATATTACTGAGTAGGGACTACAGAGCTTTCGTATAATGTTTTAAATATATACTAAATGCTTTATAAAATATAATATATATATTATATATAATACATTTATATAAGCAGAGACTAAAAAAGAATTTCCATCTCACTCAAAAAGACTGTATAAAACAATACTACTAAATCACTATCCATGGAACTGACTTTATCGCTTTTAGTATTCAATACTCATACTTAAACAAAAAGCAATGAGCTTTGAGTGTTTAGGACCACTTTGAAAAACAATTTACAGCTAGGAGAGAAGATCTCACAAACGTGATTGTGCACAGACAAGAATCCATCTTATTTCAAATTCTGGATATGAGATCTGGTTCTGGATTAAAGTATTTTTTCGACAAACTAGAATGTAATATATATTTAATATAAATTAACATATATATTCTGAGACATGCGATGGGCTGGCGAGCTGTCCAGGATGTGTCCTGCCTTGTGCCCATTCCTTGCAAGGATAGGCTCCAGTACGTTGTGATCCCATTTTTGATAAAGGAGTTAGAAAATGGATGGATGTTGCAGGTTTTGTAAATTTATCAGCTGCTGCCTGGCAACCCTGAGACTATCTGAGCTGAAACATTAAGTCAGGCTT
The DNA here is from genome assembly GCF_059453375.1 of Lepisosteus platostomus. Classification (NCBI taxonomy): domain Eukaryota; kingdom Metazoa; phylum Chordata; class Actinopteri; order Semionotiformes; family Lepisosteidae; genus Lepisosteus; species Lepisosteus platostomus. Next base: position 8,264,376 of record NC_142613.1, read on the forward strand.
TCAGCAAATGCACCATCACATCTACAGACCATGACTCGAGATTTCATTCTCACAGCATAACACCCTGACAAAAAATTCTGGTCTGCTGTTCCTTAACAGACAAATGACCTAATCCTGCAGAAACACTAAAGGGAATCAAATAATCAGTTCTATACTTACGATTCCCTATGTATACTGTAGTACACGGCTGGTATATTTCAATCCTCTGTTCACTTTTTACTCCCATCTGGTAAGCAGTTGAGGTCTATCAAAACAAGGATTACTAGGTTCCATAACAGTACCTCCAGCATGAATTCAGCACCTTGATTTTGCAATTTGTGCATGGCTCATGGTTATTTTATCTGTTCTCACTGTTCATTTACCTAGTTACCGCTGTGTGTTTAGCATGGTACTGTATGTGATGATGTGTGGTGATGGATGCTGTTTATTATTGGCTCTATTTGGTTTATTTTTGTTGTCTGTCTTCTAATTGTACAGTATGTGCTCTCCTAACCAAATTCCATCAGTTGTAATGACAATAAAGTTTTGAATCATATTTGAGTATCCACCCAGCCAGGGCCTGTCACAGCAAGTAACAGGGTAGCCTGTCAAAGATGCCTGTCCATCACAGAGCACACAGTCACATCAGGGCCAGGTTTCCCACAAGCCAATTAACCTACCAGTATGTCTCTGGACTGGGAGAGAAAACCAGAGCACCCCGAGGAACCCCAGTTGAACACAGAGAGAACATTCACAGATAGCTGCCAAGGTCCAATTGAACCCAGGAACCCAATGCTGTGAGGAAGCAATACTAGACACAATGCCACTGTGATGCCCTAATTGAGTACTAATAATAATGAATATTAAGATTATAAAAAGTTATTTTGCAACTGCGCCTTGCTTTAATAATTCACTGTACTAAAGGAAAATATATGTGGATATTTAATGCTAAAAGGATTTCTACATTTTCAATATGATACAAAAAAGCAGTTACACTTTTTATCCTTTATCCGGTGACAAAGAAAAAAAAACTACTAATTAAACAGCTCTGCTGGTTTTAAATCTGATTAAGGTACTTCATCAGTTTGTGGTAACTTTAATTTGGATGACGACCAGGCAAATATACTACGGCAGGGGACAGTACAACTCTTAATTTCTGCTTTTGTACATTTAATCACTTTATGGAGTAAGCCTAGCATACTGGCAATGTCTTAGCAGACAGACACGATAAAATTAACCCCATGTGCAGCCCGTCGCCATCACTCAGCAAGTGCGAGTGGCGTTTCTAAAAAAATCTATTTAATAACTAAAAAGGAAGTCTTTAAGCCCCTCTCCACCTCACGTCTACAGGAAATTTTAACCCGTTTTACTCCAGATGTGCAGTAGGAAATTGTATTTTTAACATAAACCACACACATGGTAGGTCAAAGCCTTTGATATGTTTTTTTTAATTAATACATGACAATCTAATGGCAGTGTGTGATTATTTAAAGGCCATCACAAGGTTGGGTATTCCAGTAAACCAGTACAAAACAAAAAGGCCCAAAGACTTGTGAAGCGAAAAAGGCAAAAGCGGCTTTTGAACTTTCTTAAAAGTTAACATTTCTTTAAATTAGATTATTCATTATTAGAAGCTATTAACGTGGGGTAAACTAAAATCAAATGGGGAATAATTCGGTCTGAAAAAAGCTCCGCGCGAGATCGAGAATCCGAATAGAGGAATTATCAATAAACTCTCTGACGCAATTCTGTCACTTTTTAGCTCATCACTCGTTGATGTTTAAAATCACTTTTCACTAAAAGAAAGCGAAATGTCACATTGTTAGCGCTCCCGAGTAGTTGTGAAATAATCTGACAATTCCTCTCGGCCGTTCTCCCAGTTTTGTTCGCCTTTATAAGCGTTAGATAAGAATAAGGACGTTTTTAATAATAAATTCTAAAATGAGATATGAGGGACAGAGGGTTAAGGCTGAAGGTGTGCTTTTGTAACCATCTGACATTCTTTATAGCCGTTTGTTGGTGCAGACAGAGTGACAAGATTTAAAGATACAGTGTGACGTTCTAACGTTTTGCAACAGTGTAAATCGCGTGATGTTGCAACTATTTTGCGACTTTTAATACCTAGCGTTTAAAGATTTACCTAGAAACAGATAGTTTTGCCGTTTCGCCCGTGTGAACGAGGGCAAAGAAAATGCATCAGTATCTTAATTTATTAATCGAACAGCTATAGAAAGTCTAACAATATAAACATAAACATATTTGATTCAAAATATTCTGTACGCTGAGGAGGTCTTTAAATTCAAAATACGTGAGCAGTAAAAAAAACTAATCTGAACGATAAGGCCGTGCTTTTATTCGAGCATTGCATCTGTGGGATAAAGCAACTCTTGACAGCCGGAGTCAGGGAAAACAGTTCGTACTGCAAAGAACCAGGAGAAACTGTAATTCGAGTGATGCTGTCATCCCTCAGATAAACTGACAAGATAGAGTACCTCTTAGCGGTGATTCACTATGACCTGTCCACACAACAAATACACCGATTCTTTTTACAATAATAGCTCAAGACCCTCTTTGAAATTAAGAATGATTCATTATCCTTTACGATAAGCACTTGAATGGTTAGATTCCTGCAACAGGTGTAATTCTGGTGTTCCCCGTGGAAATTGCAATCTCTCTAATTCTAACGCGTAAACTGGAATCCGTGGCGTGACTTCACCGTCTCATCTCCTCTTACCTTGAAAAAATATGGTGTCTTTTGCGGCGCTGCAAAGCTTGACGTGTTCCTATCAGGATGGCAGGAAACTCCAGGAAGCTCCTGGCCTTATCTCCCCATCTGGGTTGTTTATTGGTGTCGGTGACAGGCTCGGCGAGTACATCTCTTGTCCTTGGCCGAGGGTTAACGCAGCAGTTAAATGATGTGCTTGCTTATCTCCGAGCTGCCAACGCCATGGCCATCAAAGTACTTAAATAGAGCAGTGCACACCGGCGAGCTGCAGAATCGCAACTGCACTTGGACCGTAAACAGAACTCGACTTCTTTTTGCTACTCATAGTTACTATGCTGCCAGCTACTTTCAAACTGTGTGCCGGGATTTCCTACCGACACATGAGGAACATGACCGGTAAGCGAACACCACCAGAGACGTTCAAAGCGCATTCACGCACGGTAGGCCTACCGGCACTGAGGTGTGGGTATCGATTTGGAAAACGTAGCAGGTGGATGGCGGTCAGATAGTATTTTCTATTGGATGCTCCGATTTCACTATTCACATTTTCTTACATATCGTGCCGTCGTTGTGAACAAACAAAAACATTCGCGTGTTCTTTTTGGGAGAAAAGAGTGTAAACTGAAATTTGGTGACGGAACACTGGACTTTTTTTTAAAGGAAAGGAGGGTTTTTATTATTCGGTGTACAAGACGACCCATAAAGTAGAAATACAATAAAAACTTTACGATAAACGTATAAGTAGTCCTACCAGCTTTGCTGAAAATCCACTTGAAATTATCAATGTGCATCATGTTTTAAAACGTCCTGAGTTATATGTAGCAAGTACAGATTCTTAGAACATCGCTTATTTATATGGAGTCTAATTATAGTCACAATGAGTCGCTTTTCTTCTTTATTATAAAATATGGGTCTGCCAAATAAGAATGGTTTGTCTTTGATTATTAAATCTACCAAGAAACTTCAGATTGACAAAAAAAACCTTGGTGAAAGCATATGTTATCACTAGAGCTCATTCTGGACAGCTATAAATAATTGCATCGAGTTTTAACATTTAGGGATTCTTGCTTTGCTTACGAATTGTTTCCCCCCTGTTTTAGCAGTTATTCTCCGCAGTATTCGTGTTGCATGAAATTAATACCGTGCTTATCCAGCAATTCTGCTGATGAAGACTGGAAAGAGCAAGACTTTTTTTTCATCTCTCTCTCTAGGCCTGAGAAAGACCGCTGTGGTCGCAATCAACCAGGAACTGAAGAGGCTGTCAGGTCCCGGCCCTAGCAGCTGGATACATCACGTTCGCAGGAGGAGCTCCTTGCTCAGTAAGTATAGTGGCCCCACAGACCTCAGGATAGTCGAGTATCTAGACTAGAACATTCTGCTAAGAAAGCTTGTGAATTACAATTGACATTAATTCTGTTGTTTTAGTCTTCTTTTCCTCTACATTTTACTGTAATTTACCCTACTTTCAAGCCTTTTACCACTATTTGACTATAATTTAGTATGCTGTTATGATAGGACAGAAAGCAGTCCCTTGAGGAAAATGGCACCTAATCGAAATGAGAACATACTGTAGCTCAGGAGACTGGAAGAAAGACGACCCGGTCTCACACTGACTCTCCCTGTGCTGGTACAGGCAGCCGCATCGAGGAGAAGCCCTACAGCGAGGTGGACATGGCCTATGTGAAACAGGGCGAGGAAGCTTTGCAGAAATCCATCAGCATCCTCAGTGACCAAGATGGCTGGAAGACCGAGATTGTGGCAGTGAGTAGCTGCAGAGTTCATGCCTGTTTGTCAGCTGTCTTGATTGCCCTTGATAAAACCACTCTGACGCAGTTATGGAATCGCATTTCAGGAGAAAACTAGCTATGTCTGATTGGGATTTAACTACAGAAGCACCAGTTTAAAAAAAAAAAAAACAAGACATACCTTTGAGCTGTAATCCCAGCACAACTTGTATTCTCCTGCAAGTGCCTCCACAGCAACCTTAATAAAGCATCCCTTTCCGTAATTTCATGCTTCAGTTGGCCTTGGGTACAACCACTCTTGGTCTTGGGATTTTTGGATGCTTAGGTCCATTTATAGCATCAGTGTCCTGCACGCCTATTCAAATTCCTCCAAGCAATTGGTTACGTTTGTTATCCTTTTTCGTAGGCTAATGGTGATAAGGTCCTGAGCAAGGTTCTCCCAGACGTGGGCAAGGTCTTTAAACTGGAAGTTGTCCTGGACCAGCCCCCTGACCAGCTGTATGGCGAGCTCGTGGACAACATGGAGCAGATGGGCCAGTGGAACCCCAGTGTCAAGAAAGTCAAGGTATCACAGTCTGACAGCGTTGATGAAGCACATCAATGTGGGCTGCAGATAGAAGCCCCCCACCCGCCACTCCCGCAAAAAAAAGAGTCATTTTAGCCCCTATCATCCAAAGGAGAACTTTGCTTTAGTCTTTGAGGATTTCTACAGATCTAGCTGAATACATAAAAAGAGATTAATAGGCATGCTTTTGCTAGCAGCGGGGAGGGGATCCGATTATGATTTGGTCCCTCAGGGAAGAAGTCAGGCATAAAGTTGGGGTACAGCAGAAGTATCTTGATCCCTTAAGGTTTGGACTTAGGTGATCGGTTATTGTAGCAGCGAGTCCAGTAGGCACAATTTGAGAATGTGGAGCCACAGAGTAGAGTGCTTTACATTTTTACCGAACAGATGATCAGCTGGATTCAGATGGGAGCTTTAACAATGGTGTGAAAGGGGGAAAAAAACCCAAAATGTGTCCTTCCACTTAGTTGAAATGGCCTTGTCCCTGTTGTGCTGCTGTCTTATACTCTCCTCACGTCATCACACAGATCCTTCAAAAGATTGGCCAGGACACTATGGTGACGCATGAGGTGGCAGCAGAGACCCCCGGGAACATCGTGGGCCCCCGGGACTTTGTTAGCGTGCGCTGCACCAAGAGGAGGGGCTCCTCCTGCTTCCTGGCTGGCATGTCCACTCATCATCCTGGAATGCCTGAACAGAAAGGCGTGGTCAGGTACACCACAAGAGACGGCTGGACCCCTGTTCTGCCCATTTGAATGTTTATAGCTCACTGATCATCATGTAACCAGTGTATTAGGATTTGAAGGCTATTGAATTTGTTGATGTAATTTTTATCCTCTGGCCAAATTACTAGAAAGTCAAAATGCGTTCACAATGACACGTACTATATAGCCTTTACTGGGCTTTCAGTAACATATTCTGCATTTCTTAAATCTTAGAAAAATGCATCTGTAAAGCACAGGGATACCTGCACGTGGAATGTGTGTTCAGACTCACCAATCCCATCCAACCTGTTAAAAAGTAATGGAAATCTCCAGGTTAACATAGTGAAGTAACTGGCCAGTGACATCTCGCTAGCTTTGACTTATTCCCTCTTTACTTGAATACCACATGTTCATGGCACTAAAATTGAGGAATTGGTTATGAACACAAATTAATAGCAATTAAAGCAAAAAAATACTTTATAAAATGCAGTTTTTAAAATATTAATAGCAGTCTTTAAAAGCCATTTTTGTTCAACATACTATATACATTGCATAGGATTCACCATTGACCAGAAAAGGCACTGATTGATGAATGCAGACTATTAAGCAAATATTTGTCAAGAAAGTTAATGGCGATACAATCTGTATATTCCAACACTCAAAGGGGCACAGAAGTCCTCATTTCCAACCAGAACCCTTAGCAGGAGGAACACCACAATGTAAATTCTATCTTGGGAATGTGCCGTCACTCCTGTTATGACAACAGTGATTCATTTCCCAGCCCAACGTTAATGTGCTTTCTGTTCTTTACTATTCCAGGGCGGAGAACGGACCAACTTGCATTGTTTTGCGACCCAATGCAGATGACCCCCGTAAGACAAAGTTCATCTGGTTACTTAGTGTAGATCTGAAGGTAAGCACATCATTAACCGAAGCTTAGAGGCATACTAACGAGTAAAAAATGTTAGAAACAAATGTTGAATGAATTCTCTCTAAGGCATTTAAGCTTGACCCATATTTAATTCTATTGTTTTGTTTGTTGGACTTCTGCTGTCATTTACAGCGGTGAACTAGCCTACTATAAATAAGTCATCAAAGATTACTCTTGTCCCAAAACAAAAACTATTCATTTCACCTCCAGTGCTATTGTAGGTTTATCACCTTACAAGAAACGGAAATGTATTGGTATCAGTGTCTGAACGTAAAAAATAAGAGACAAATTTCTTCTAATGCAAAATAATCAAAAATGATGTGAAATTGTGACTCATTTAAAATACCAGTCACGCATCGGGCAGAATAAAATAATATTTTAACAATTTCTAAATAACATAAGTTTAAATCTCTGCCCTAAGTGTCAATGTCAATAAAGCAACAGACTATGCAGGCTCTCTCTGTGCATGCAGTTAAACTCCTTTTTGAAATATAGGACTAATGCAGAAAAACAAATAATACTTGTTTAACTAAAACTCTCACCATTGGTCAAACATTAATGCAGCCTCACTGATGTAATTCCTGTCTGATTACTTTCTTAGGGATGGCTGCCCAAAACCATAATCAATCAAGTGCTGTCCCAGACGCAGGTGGATTTCGCCCAGCACTTGAGAGCACGGATGGCTTCTGCCCAAGTTGGAACGGCTCTTGCCTGCTGATGCCACCTTTGGGCTCGGTGGCCATGTGCTTATTGAACGTGTATTTTGACCACCAGAGTGGACACACCCTTCAAGCAACCCACCCAGCTTTTTCCCCTGCCCCCCACTGCTACAACACAGCCCACAAACAAAAGTGCTCAATACATACAAGAATATACCCAATGATGCTTTAAAATGTCAAGTACTTGCTTGTTTCTGCTATGGGAATCAGATGAAGGGAAGCATTGCGAACTTTTATTACCAAAATCCAAGTCAACAGTTAACCCCAACAGAGCCGGTGTTGACTACTTATATAACCTGAAGCAGACACAGAGAAAACTGTCCAGTTAAGAGATTGTCTATCTGCTGTTTTGAAATGCAAATTATGTCATGTGAACTAGCTTATTTATTTGATTTGCAATTACAAAGCCTCCATGCATATATTCTTTATATTGGAGTTATTTATTTTTCTATTTAAATGTATGAAAGACTTTAAGTGTTTAAAAGATTTTCAATGCCACTCAAAATGGGACACTGGATTCCTTTTTAAATTAATGTGCTTTGTGAAGTTTGTCTATCTGTTTTTAGAAGATGTCTTTACCAAGACCCATGCTTCTCAAATTGTGCAAGTGTCTTAATGAGGTGGAATAAAGATATTTCAGTCCTATTTATGGGGGTAATGGCCATAATCTATAAACTATTTCACCCGGGAACTCACAACTGGCAACCCACTGAAGCTCTGCAGATGTGAGCCTAGCCAGAACCTGGACGGAAGACCTTCTGGGAAAGTTAAGGTTGCTGCTGGAAGAAGTGTAGTGGGGCCAGTAGGGTCGCTCACCCCATGGTCTGTGTGGTGGGTGATGGGGACACTGTATTGTACAAAAGTTGCCATTTTGTAAAGTAAAAGCAAGGTCCTGACCCTCCGCAGTCATCGAGTATCTTAGCATTTCTCAAAAAAAAAATTGTTAAACCTGGTATACCGGCCAAATTTCCCCTGGCTTTTACCAATAATGGCCTCTTAATAATCTTCATCTATGAATTTGCTTCATCACTTTGTCCTCCTCCCAGCTGTTAGCTGATGTGTGGTGAGCATACTGGGGCACTGCCATTGCATCATCCAGGTGGATTCTGCACACTGGTGGTGTGGAGGGGAGTCCCCAGTACCTGTAAAGCTCTTTAGGTGGAGCGTCCAGAAAAGCGCTATATAAATTCAAGGAATCATTCTAACAGTTAAGAAATACAAACTAGACATGCTTAAGATGCATCATAAAACAATGACATTCTTTCACCATTTTTGGCAGCATTATAGGACAATCTTTACATCAAAAATCTTCTCAAGACTAGGGACTTTTTTAAGCAGAACAGTACTGCATTCCATTTAGAAGAAGACAAATATGGATCATGGTTTATGATGAAAGTCACTTAAAACAGAAATCAAGAAATGATCTGTAAGAGAAAATCTGAAGTTAAGAACATACTACAAAAGAGAGGAAGCCATTTAGTTCACCTACCCCATTTGGAAGTTAGTAGCTACAGTAACTATTTAACAGTCAACTCCGTGTTGTCTGCGTTCCTTTCACTTGAGAATGGTGTATTTAATTCGTATGGATCCACTGGCATTTTTATGTTATGTTAATGTGCTGGGATGCTCTTTAACGAGCATAACTAGTAGTACCATGGTACTTTAAATCAGGAAACCACATCCTTATTATAGCTTAATTCTAATGGCATACGTACCGACTTAGACTTTCCATATTGTACAAACTAATAATTTTCTAGTATTCAAGCAACCAAATCTTCAATACTAATCATCAATGCTGATATGTTTTTATGACGTCTTCAACAAAATGTCAGCTGTGATATGGCAGAAATGACCAGTGACCCACTAAATATGAGTAGCAGTGCTCCGAAAAGATACAAACTATCCACTTTTAGATTTTTTAACATTTTTCTTTTATTTAAAACCAATTTCCATATAAAACAATAATTAAAAAAAACATTTAACCTGCTATATTTTACACCTAACATGATGGATACAATAATGGGGAAGCTAGTAATTACACACACTCAGCCCACAACAGGCAACCGTAGCAGAAGCAAAAACGTAAGAGACTTCTTAATATGATGGCACTGGACCGAAACACTTTAAAAAGGTGCGATTTTCAAGCCTGACTCTCCCTCTGCTCTAGAAGTAAACGAGTATGCAAGTTTTGATTGAAGAGGTAAACCCAGGATAGTAATTTTACATGTAAAACTCCACAGCAGAACAAAAACGTACTCCTCAAAACAAGGACACCACTTTCTACGTCCAAGAAAGCATACTTTAGCCAATCATATCCATCAAAGGAACTTGGGAATTAGAATTAAAACATTTCTGCTTCTGTGCATACAGTATTTTATACGAGTGCAAATCAGAGCAAAAAATAAGTCTGCCCCTTTTTTACTTTTATTTCCACTGGGGATTTCTTTCTACGTTAATCCCGGATTATTTATTGCTATTGAAATGGCTAAAAGAATGTGATCCTGTTTAGTTACACCCAGCTCATTGCTGCATGTGGTGAACCAGGATATCAACTATTCAAAATTTACTGCATCAGCAAATAATTAAGGTTTAGGATGTCAAGGAAAATTCTATTTACCTCCTGTAAGTGTCCGGGGAAACCCAGAAATATTGAAAACTTGTCTAGGTATCCTGTAGGTCTGCAAGTGGACTATAAAATAGTGTTAAGCTTTACTTGCAGAAATTGTGGATGGAGTGTTTTAGAAAGACAGGCTTGGGAATCAAAAACTCAAGGTTAGAAATTTAAACATGACATACCAACATCCCACTTCCTTTAAAATTAGCAAGAAATCTGCAATACAGGGATTACTGAAGAAAACAGAAAATCAATTCTCTGCTTCTTTATCAATATAAGGCCAGCACTGAACATTCTCCTTGCATACGATGAAGTTTTTAACTTGGATCTGAAGAAAGAAGGCTAGTCATGTACAGAAGGCATTTAGAACTTTTTAATACTGGCTGACTGTAAACTGTCCAATCTGCAGACCTCCAAGAGTATAATTTGATAATAAATCCTAGATACATATTATCTGTTCCTCTGAAACAGCAGAACTGAATTCAGGCTCAATCAGACTGAGTTCTTAACACAGAACCTGATCTGCCCATAGCAGGAAAGGTATGGAAGATTGGTTGAATTTAAGAAAACAAAAGACGGAAGGGTTCCGGTTTATACATCTTCCCCTGTGGCTCCTCTTCCTTCCCCTAGTAGACCGTATCCATCGTTAACAGCAGGCTAACTTCTCTTGGAAATGTCCATGCTTCAAAATGAATAAAACTGAAAATTCAGATGTGTCCGTCACATTGCAAAACCACGATGAAACTGGCCCCTCATTCCCAGTTCTTGGACTTGCCGGAAAGGCTGAGAACTCTTGTTTGGCATCTGCTATCCTTGGGATTTCCCCCATCCTCCTGCAGAACTTAGGACTCCCAGGGGGGGCTGCGCCGGCCGTCCACCTCAGTCTCCACGTGATACAGCATATCCGCAAGAGTGTGCTCAATCACAGCCCCCCAGCCCATGTCACTCATCTGAGGCAATAAAATACAACAGGTTAGTCCAAGACCTCAACAGCTATCCACAGCCGCTTCAAGATCTTCAGCCCTTCAATCTGTGCTCAGTCTTTAACTGAACAAGGTGTCTGAAAGCCTAGACTGATTCCTAAACATAACCGGCTATTCAACAACACAATTTAAGCTCATTTTCTTAAGATGGTTAAAATCTTGATCATGAAATGCTACAATATGTATTTTTTTGGGTTGCACGATTTTTGATCGGAAGCAAAGCTAATTGGCTATCTTTGACTTTTGCTGAACGTTTAATCGGCAATCCAACACTCACCGGCTGATACTTGACATCCTTTGGAGGGAATTTGAAATGTGGTCCGAAATTTACAGACACCTAGCAGTAAAAAAAAAAAAAGGCATTAAAAATCTGCAAGGACATAAACCATCCCAGAAAGCATCAATGTTGACAAAATTATTGAAAAATAATTTAATAAAGCTCTGTGAAGTAAAGAAAGTGTTCCCAATACGATTTGCTAAGACTTGGAATTTGCCAAATAAATGACAATGTGCTTCCTATAAAAAAGTCTCAAAATACTTATTCAGTTCACCTTTCAATGGTCTGAAGCTGACCAGTATCACTCAAAGCAGAACACTGCAGGTTTCCTTCCCAAAACGCTGTTTCCAATATCAGTCTGAAAACACCACATTTGTCAGACTGCAAGGGATTTTACAACACATGACTGCCACAAAACTGATCAGGAATTAAGCACATCATTCCTGATCATTTACATCCGTACATGTCGTTAGATGGTTTTTAGCAATAATGTAATGTGCAGTACCCAAATGTTTATAGCCTATTGTATAGTTATTAAGTGCACAATGCAGACGGAAAATGTACAAAATGGACAGAGATGCGATTAATTCAGACTGTCGTAATCTGTTATAATTTGAAACATCATTCATTGTCGTTTAGCACTCAAACTATTTTAATAGATCTGTGCCTGTTTTAAGTAATGTCTCTTGGCGTTGAACATTTCTGAGAAGAAAAAGTAGCAAGTAACCTCTATTAACGTCAAGCCCCAATTTCAGCATCTCTGATATTCTAGCACAGTCTTTCTTGAATGAACAATAACAGATGTGACATATTGAAACACACAGCTCCCAGATTCTAGTAATTTAACATTTGAGGTTTACTGCTTTGGTAATCAATGGAGATCAGAGCTTCTCAAGTTCATTTTGCATAAACCTCCCCTTGCCCCAGACGCCATTCTGTTCTTTCAGACTGCCTGGAGAACTTACTGTGCAGCTTCTGTAGAGGGAGATTGCTGGAAAGTACATTCCTTCAAAGAGGTTTTCATAGGCAACTCCTTGGTTGACTCCATTCCTATAAAATATCATCTGCAAAAGATAAAATTTAACTTCACTAATTGTATCATAGCTTTGCTCCAAGAAAAAAAATTCAATAACTAAAAACCTAAATCAGTATCCTTAATCAATTATGAACACATAAGAAAATGATTATTGGCTTGCTACAGTCTGGTTTCATCTTGGGTCATAAGCACAGTTCCAAGCGAGAGGTCTTTCTGGCCATGTAGATCGTTCGGTAGTTAGTAGTTAATCCATGAATCCTATCCAGTTGTTTCTTGAAAGAAGCCAGGGTATCAATTTCAGCATGGCTGGGTCCCTTGTCCCACACTCTCACATTCCTTTGGTTAAAGAAATGCCTTCTGTTTTTGGTTTTAAATGCTCTTCCACTAGGTTATAAACCTTGCTCCTGGTGTCCTATGAATAGTTCTCCCAAACAGATGTGATCAGTGGCACTTACTTTGCTGCTACTCGTCGGCTTGAGGCTCTTTTCCGCTTTATCTACATAGTCCTTCTCCTCAAAATATAGGTAGCTTTTGAATTTAATCAGTGCCTGCAGGAACACAAGTAATTAAAACACGGGTTAAAACATTTCAAACCTTATAGATTGATGAACTTAAGACGCCAGGCTTGTAGTGCCAACATGTGCTCATGTTAATGTCAATATAAAACTCCTTTAAAACTCCTTTAAAAAACTCTAGAAAGTGTAGAAAATTGACAGTTTCTTTTATTTATCCACAGATTTGTATCTGCCTGGAACCAAAATGACAAAATGCTTTGACACAACAGCTTAATTTCTCCAGAGCCAACCTCTTGAGTTGAAGAGTAAGAGCAGGGGTTCTAGCGAAGTCAATGCCTAGTTCTATCTGTGCTGGACACTATGTGGGAGAGTCTGTCCAAGCTCACCCTACCTTGTCTTTGTATGTGTCTGGTAGTGCCTTTGCAGTCTCGGTGTTGTCCGGAAGCTCGATGAAAAAGCCCAGGACGTCTCCTTGGCCGTAGCCTTCGGAGTAATGCTTCCCAATGGACTGGTGAAAGCGGGTCCCTTTCTTACTGCGCCAGGAGTAGCTGAACTTGTCATAACCCAGAGGAGCCTGGAGGTTACCTGGGCATTTAAAGAAAAATGCATCTCATTACACAGTGCAAGATTCAGGTGTATAAAAACACTGGTAACAGTTCACTGAAAAAAAGTCTTTCCAGACCTTGTGGAATCTAACTGATCCATAACACGTCTTCATGACAACTTTATTCTTCTTTCTTCAGGCTGCTCCCCTCATTTTATTCAAATGCTTGATTGTCATTTTCAGAGTGATTTTGTGATTTAAAACTCAGTGGTGCCAAGTTGAAATCAAGACTTGTACCAACTCTATTTGAGAGACTGTTGAGAATCTAAAACTGATCCTTCCTGCAGAAGAGCCTCTCCTCCTTGTGTATCGTTATTTCTTCCCAATATCAAACTTGAATAAATGTAAGTGGAAACCGAATGAACCCTGGCCATCCCGATCTGAAATATCAAGTAAAGCAGAGTTCTCTGTAGATGGCGGCTTTTAGCAGCGCAGTTGCGAGAGGCACGGATACCACACCTAAAGGCTGCGACCAGCCCAGCCGCGAGGCAGTCTCTGGGGGCATGTCATCAATGGAGATCTCGAAATACCAGGAGCCCTTCCTCACGCCATGGGACGCCCGCACCATGGAGTACCCCTTCTCTCCAGTCACCGTCAAGCGGTCGTCCGAGATCTTTAGCTGAGGAGCTAGACAAAACAAGCTCGTAAGGTTACCGTTGCCCAGTGCCCAGTGCCCAGTGCCCAGTGCCCAGTGCCCAGTGCCCAGTGCCCAGTGCCCAGTGCCCAGTCTCACACAGCAATGTTCTTTTTCTTTGCAACATTTTTTTGCATAAGTCTTAGCAATTATCCTTCCAAAAAAAAGCTTTGGAACACATTTCTCCAAAGCCAGAAGGAAGGAAAACCTTATAGGATGGCTCCAGATAAGTCAAAGGATGTATTTGATGTTTAGGATTTTGAAGCTTTTAGGTCTGATGTAAAATTTTCCCTCCCTCAAGTTAATCACAAAAGACAATTTTCTTTTCAATATCCCTGTCATCTCAAGCCATGTTTTAACCTTCAGAATTTGATAGCTGTAATCTGGGTACAAGATCAACCATTACTGTAGAATAAAAGTTATTAGAGAGAAGGGGGTAGGGCCATGTGTGACAGCAGAAGACCAAAATTACCACTACAGTTAGCTCTTTTGCCTTCAAATGCTCTGCACATAATCAGTCACAAACAATATGATATAAACAAAGGAGAATATTAAAATAACCATAATCAAACTTAAAATTATCAGCTTCAAAACTACGAAAAGAAAGTTTTGGATACAGCACAAACACGATCCACAGGTGCGAGGCAGCAGCCGTGCGCGGCTGTCCGCCTCTCTCTCGGGGCGCGCACCTCGGTCATGCAGGGCGAGCAGCACGCGCTCGTACAGGCAGGCGCGGTACAGGTCTCCCGGGATGGGCTTCCCCGCCCAGCAGTCCAGCTCCAGTTTCTCGGGGTCGGGGGCGTGGGGGTCGGGCTCAGCCAGGATGTAGCGGTACCCGTCCTTGTTGAAGGGGTGCTCCAGGGGATACCCATGTGGTGGGAGCCGCTGAGCCGAAAACAAATGATCACTGAGGAAAGGAGGGAAAATAAAAAAAACGTTACCAAGAACAGCCTGTAAAAAAATCGCGGGGCTGACAATTTCGTGATGTAACTAGCTAGCACATGCCGTGCATGATCCAAAAGCAAAATACGGCACTCTTGCTTTAACTATATCATCGCCACCTACTGCAAAAACCCAGAGTGTAATGCGCAATGATGTGAATGGAGATTTCAATATATTTCTGCATGTTAAAATGTCTTGTTTTAGCCTTGTTTTCTTCCACTTCATCTCAATACACCAAAAAACACGAGCAATCTCCAGCCCCTTCTTGATTGTTTTCTGAAAACCTAAAACACTTCCCTAGATCGGACCCCAAGTGATGGGATGGGCGAGGGCGAGCACCCATCCTTACCTGCGTGTTCTTTTGGCAGTGCCAGCTGTTCCACCCTCCTGCTGCTTGCGTTTGGCTCCTCTTCCTTTCCCTGTGCCTCCTGGAGCTAATCCACCTTTCAGACAAGCACAGTGACAATGCTACACTGCCCTACAGGCCTCCGCTGCAGAGAGCACTTAGCATCCTTCCCAAGATGGGACCAGCTCATTGGCTCTAAAGTGCCACTGTGCTGATGCAACTCCAATAAAAACAAACTGCATACTAATATTTTCATTTACTGCCTCATTTTTTGTTTTTAGACGCTATTAGACACGAGAGATTGTCAGTTTGTAAAAAGGCAGCAGTGTATAGAAGTGGTTAGAAGTTTGGATTTGTAACTGGAAGGTTACGGGTTCCAATTCTTGTACCATTGAGTAGGTACAGAAATTTTAGCTGCACTGTATTCGGCATTGATAGTTGCAAATCATCCTGGTTATGGATTCTTTGTAAACATGTTGCCCTTGACAAGGGTGTCTGGTAAGCAAATTTTTAAAAGTTTGTAACGTGCCCTTTTAAAAAGGATGCTGAATGAGAGGTCTCTTTCTAAATAGGCAATCTTTGCAGCTCATGGTACCCAAAACAACTTTTTATAGCTAAATGCAAGAAGCATTTGCTGAAATCATTAATTAATTATTGTATTGTGCTAAGCAGTTCTGGATTTTTCACAGAATTTCAACATGAAAAAAAAAATCAAAAGAAACTTCTCTTAAGCAGATGATGTTATGGATCTACATACAGCTAATGCGCTGCAAACTAAGGTAGTGCAGATGTATTGGGTGCCATGTGACTGCTTATTCATATTAGCAAACACAAATCAGAAAACAAAAAAATCACAACAGAAGAAATTCTGCACATACACAAAGGGTTTCAGAAAAGCAAATAAAATTGCCTTGATATTCTTTCATTTATTCTTAAAGTTATGGAGAAAACTAGACAATGCTAAACCAAAAATGAATCAATATGATCAAATGTAGTGTAGATTTGCCAAACCCAGTGTGTTGGGATATTGTGCAATCACTGGGGAAACAACAACATGCAATATTCTCTGGTTACAGCCAAAGGCAATGGAGGTGCTGCACTTAGCATAAATCTGGATGCAGCAGGGAGCCAATGTAGAAAATTAATTACCCTTTCAGAACATTGCAAACTTTAAATCAATCAAAAACTCAAATATAAATATTAAATACTATTGCACCTTATAATGTTACACGATAAGTCAGTTAACTAAATATATTTTCATATCTGTATTCATTTTATAGTTTTTAAGGCTTTGAAGAGAGAGAGAGAACCCGAAACCCCACCCAAATATGTGGTTAACGTTCTGTAAACCAGACTAGACCATACTGTACAGAAGTATTATCAAAGGAACTGCAAAAAGCAGAAATGGGCCCCAAGCTGAAGAGTCATAAACAATTCACTTAGAGTGCAGGATCTCCCCTAAAGCATGGGAACATGGACTAGAAGCCAGGCTATATCACTAGCTGACTAAGGTCAAGACCTGGTATGACTTGTGGGTCAGAAAAAGAAAATCTATGTATAATTCGGTACCAACTTCCACCAGAGTGTTTTGAACTTTCCACATGTACCGTGCAATGCCATGGCACAACAGCTGTATCTGGAACAATTTGCAATATCAAAACAGCAATCAAAAAAAGCCTCTCTCAATAGCAACAGATATGGGTGTGGCAGGGGTTCTGCAAATTATTTTCCATATTTTGTCAACCTTTAAATTTTATCTCCATAAAATCACAGCAAGTCTATTTAAGTGGGTTCTGACATGACCTTCTGCTGTGCAGAAGCATTTACTTTCTATTCTTCCCTATACTTAAATTAGATTCTACATCAATTGAACCACAGTTAAGTGGCTGCATCCAGCTTGCATCATCTACCTCTTTACAGTAAGTGTCCTTATGTAACCTTGATGGAAGCACATAAAATAACATTAGCCTGACAAATCACCTCAGATAACACTTGCACTGCGATGATGATCTGTGAGATCTTCTATACAACTATTTTCTATACCCCAGAGGCAAACAAATAAAAGTAAAAAGCCAGAGAATAATCATTCCTGAAAAGTGCCGTGTCAGAAATAATGTCCAGCTGAGACAGTATCATTATCATCAGCACTGCAGAAAACAAGATTAATTTTGTATTGATTTCATGTTGGGGAAAAGCACAGACATAGCGACTGAAAAGGGAAGAACTACTGGGACTTTGTATGCTAACAAAGACACTTGTTCTGATATTAGCAAGAAATTAGGAGGTCAAGGAATGCCCAGCTCAGGAAAAGCAAGCAAAAGGGTAAATTACGAAAACAGGGATTGCTTAAATCCATCTGCTATAATACCAAATATTCACCTGAGAAAGATGGTCCACCTGGAATACAATATATATATGGTTTAGGGTTGCACGTCACAATACCAAGATTTAAAAAACAATACAGTAAAGACTCAGTTTAATGGACTTTGATTTACAAAACAAAATCTGATAAGGGAATGTTGTCTGAATAATCAGAAATACATTCCCCATTGTAAAAAATAAAAACCAAATAGATTTATAATTCAGAAATATCAATGGTGCCTTATAGCAGTATATACATTTCTTATGATGGGTGTTGTTTGAGTTTCGTATGCTTTTGCAGATTTATTCAGTATATTTACGATACATGAAATAAAGAACTTTTATTAAAAAAGTGACAAGAAAAATTTACATTGTGTTGACTGAAATTGTTAAAAAAATAAGCCAGAAGATGCAGATAGCATATACATAGTATTTTGTGCCTCATATTATATTGTTTTGGGGCTTGAAAACCATCATTTTTTATTTAATATGCATTCAGCAATAAGAGACACCTCTTTCCCCAAATTAGTCCATTAAACTGTGGTTTTACAGTATATTACTTACAATTATGTACATTTTCAAATAAAGAAATATCAGGCTTCTGCTAGACAAAAGTACAAAATAATATCATGTGAATGCTGTCTGGTCTCAATTACCATATGTCCAAACATATTCTGTACTAGCCTTTTATACTGGCTTAAAAATTGCAGCTAAAACAGCTAAAATCATTTTACTGGGCATAAAACTGAACTTTCAAAGCTTGGGAAGAGACTAATGTAAACAAATGCAATGTGAAGACAGACCCTTGCAACATCACAGCGAGTTAGCTGGTAAAGGCAAAGACGCAAAGTGCTCTTCTGATCACTGATTTATGCAGAAATAAAACTGTTCATTGTAACCTGCACATCATAAAAGAGTGCTTAATGGTTTTATCACAATCCCTAAAATAAGAGAATTCATACAAAAATGTTACTCAAAAACCCACTGACCATTCAGTCCTCCCCCGGTTGTTACAGAAGTAGTTTGTTTTTGGTTGTCATAGGATGGTCCAATGGTTCCAAGATCCTGCAGAAGGTGCCCATAATAAAGAATTCAGAAGAATACATCCAACTACATACAAGGCATTTAAAAGATACTTGCATTGATGATTTCAAAAGTTGTCTTTGTCAAGTCTAATTTCTCGTGCATGAAGTGGGATTGCTACTGGAAGAAATGAAAGGATCTCCCACAAAAGACCGCACCTCAGACAAACCGTACCATGGAACTATGCACTGGGGATACCACAGATGAACTAGAACGACAACAAAGCAACCAGACTGAGGACTTGAATTAACAGACTTCAGAATAAGGGTGACATTTTTAGCACTCACATCACAGTACCATTTGAACAGTCGCTGAGAAAAATCATGAACTTTTGGTTTTGATGATACCGAAGAGGTTGTGGAATCTGCACTGCCCTGGCTACATGGCCACAGCATCACTCAAGAATTGTTTGGTGCAGGAAAACCAAACCACGTGGCAAAGTGTTACAATGCACATTGCTATATTTCAGTCTGGTAAAGCTGTCCAATCAAACATTCCTCAGAAAATAGGATGTGACTATGTGAAAAACTCAATACATTGACATATCATACACTATAGTGTTATGTGCCAGAATTCTGCATTTTCAAAATATAGAGCAGAAGATTTTTTATAATGCTAAAGCACTTCAGCCAATTAAAACATACTACACCTTTAGGGAAAGCAGGAAGTTATCAAAAAGTATTGCATTTCATTTGGAGTTAAAAAAAATAATAAATGAAACATTTAAAATACACTACCTGGTCAAGCAACCCAAACTTTGGGTAGTCCTCTTCAGGATCCTTGCTCCCAGGATCAGGATGTTCTTTAACCAGAAAAACATCTCTTTCTTTACTCTGAAGTAAAAAGAAATAATCTCAATTAAAATGATCCCAATCAGCCTTGTTTCCCTCTATTTTCTATTTGCCACACAGATGAGATTGTCTAGACCCCCCCCAAAAAAACAGCTGGCGAGCGCATGATGTTAACTTTTTTTGTATTCAGCGCTTAGCAATAAAACAAGAAATTGATTGGGATTAGTACTTATTAACTTACCATGGTCTTCACAATATTATTTGGCCATGTCAATTTGCCAGGTCTCTGCCTCGTGGTCATACATTCCCAGTACTTATCAATAAAAGGAATTATATCCTACAGTGAACAATAAAATAGAACTCAATTAGCAAACATTAACACTCCTAAAAATAGTTTAATTTCTTAAAGAGGTGATGGGGAAGGGAGAAGCACAACACCAGTTTCACCCCTTTGCATATCTGATGAAAGCTAGGTTTGAGAAATCTTTAAAACATGCTGAAACAGTTTGCAAATACACAAATAAGTGAAAACTTACTTGTGAGTAAAGAGAATCACTCACAACACTGAAAGAAGCGTGTCCAAAAATTAACACGCTAAATAACTGGAAAACTCCTTAACCAGTTATGAGAATCAGTTCATGCCTTCCATAACCCAATTCATTGAGTGTTCACCATTAGACCATACAAGCGCATGTAATCCTCAAGCAGGAATATCCAATCCTGCTCCTTTAGAGCTAAAGGGTTCTCTAATCTTTTTTCAATCCAAGATCATTGTTACTCAATTGTACATTTTTCGTAGGCACAACAGGGCAATCTTTAGCACTGAATGAAAACTTGAAGGAGAGGGAGTGGGGCTCTCTGGGATTCTCTAAGATGTTAACACACTGGGACACGAAAGAGGCAGAAGCTGTCTGATGTCAACAGTTCACATTCAGTTTCACTCTGGCTTCATGAACTCACCTTGTCTTTCGAGAACATGGTCTTCGGATGCTCATCCTGGGTCCGTGATCGCCATGTCAAATTGGCCAGAGCAGTAAGGCACATCTCTTTTAGATCTATGGACCACAAATGAGTTATTAACCAATCACAATCACTTTAACATCATAAAAACACAATACAGGGAGCAAAAGAAACCATCAGCTTTTGTGGATAAGGTTAGCATGATCTAGAAAGGTAATCACACCTATGGAACAGTGGATTTACACAATTTAGATGTGGTATTCTCTTGTAGGTTTGTTGCTGCTGCAACTATCGTATTCCGATGTGTAGGGAGATAATTCCTTAAAATTTTACCATATTTTCACGCTATTGCACATATGTAAAAGGACTGGATGATTTTGAAACCAGGGCAGTTGTGCAATATTTTTTAACTCTGAACCCCATCTGCAAGATTCCTTACCCTTCCTTTCAACTTGTTCTAATGGAAAAACATTCAATATTTCCATGAACATTTACAAAGATGTACCCAAATTCAAAGAGGAAACATCATTGCTCATAAGTCATTACATCTCACAGAATACTGCATTTTCTGTACAGCTGACAAAATCAAAAGCACTTTTTACAGCAAGGACTATGCAATTTCACTGGATGCACAACACACCACCTCGTAGGTACTAAGCCTATCTCTTTTATCACTTCTTGCAAACATATCTAAATGAGCATATTATTCTACGGCAGACACGAAAACGTAACAAAACTGGTTTATTCCAGCACTTTAGAATCTACATTAAAGATATTTGAAATGCCTAGATAACTTACTGGCTTGTTTCCTCAGAAAGTAGGTATTCCCACTGTGATGGCAGACATTGCAGTGGAACACATAGTTGGTCATGAATGGGAGGCAGGTCCTACAAGAAAGAACACACAGCGTTTTTTTCTGAAGCACACCATAAAACAACAAGAAGCACATACAACAACAGGAGTTCCAAATTCCTTTTGATTAAAAAACACACTACAGATGTCATAGACAAAACATGACCAGCTGTCATCACACACCGCTCCTCTGCTGGGAACAAGAAGAATCATTACACTGGCAATGAATAGTTACAGGGAAAATCCAAAAATCCAAAACCAGGGTGGAAGCCATGCTCATAAACTGGCCCATAGTTGCATATCAATATTACTATGTAGCCTGCTGACTCTACAGTTTGAAAAGATAAAAAACTCAGCCTTTCAGCTAAGACTAAATGATGATTTCACTGTCTGCCCTTGTAGATCTAGCCAAGCGCAGCCCATCTCACTATAACACACACATCTAAAAATAATACTATTGAGGTTTACACATACAGTTATAAAGCAGGGGTCCAACCGCATTTCTGGACAGAGTCCATACAGCAGGTTTTACAAATAACCATTCAATATTCAAATTTCTCAAAGTTGGGAATAAATTAACTATTTATATACTCACTTAAATGGGTGACCCTCTTGATCTAAAGTCATGGATAATAGTCCCCAAATCTGATCACAGAGCATTAATCCAGCAAGATTTAGAGGTCAATTAATCAAGAAATACGTTAGGGTCAAAGAATTATTATCCTTCAGCCTTAACGAATCAGAATTCTCTTAATGCAACAGATATTGCTTGGGATAGTCATAACTAACTTACAAGTGTGCCCAAGCTTTAGAAAGAGGCCTATTAGACAAAGTGCACCGGGGGTTTGTCATGGTGAACAACTGTAAGAATGTCTGAAAGGTTTGGGTGATCCCATCCCCTTTTTCGTTCATGCAGAAAGCTGAACCAAGTTAAAAGCAAATAAACTGATGAATCGGCAGCTGGGTATTGCAATGCTGAAGATGATGGTGGTGGTGATGATGATCATGAGTGTTCAGTACTGCTGAACATGCCCTAACGTGCTATCATCACCAGGAAATAGAAAAGCCTCACATACGCAGTGTCAATGCCAAAGGTGTCGGCTGTGAACCACTTCATACAGAGAGCACACTGCAGCTCCACCTCCCCCAGCTGCCTCCCGTTCTCCTCGTCCACAGAGCCCGCCTGAGCCTCCAGGGGCTCCGAGCCATCTCCCGCAGCTTCCTGAACAAGGCAGAAGAACAGCAAGGTCACCTTCCTGCAACACAGTGGACCTCAAACCCCACAGAGAAAGCAGAGCTACGGTCTAACTTTGTTCTGTATGGACTGCGTTAGCCAATTTTTAAAGAATTCACCTTATGCTTTGAAAACTGGTATGGAGCACAGCTTTACACTGGCCCTGTATCCTCCATATCAAATCAAAACCTCTACACCCTGAAACACCACATCTGATCAGAAAACGAGACCTTGGACTGCCCCATTTTATAAGGTTAAAATAAAATCTCCGGACTTCTCTCACATTTTTTTGGAAAATAAAACTGCCATTTTTAAAATGACTTTTGAATGAAATGCTTATTGCATTTTTTTTTATCTTAGTCATCTGAGCAATTTACAGAGCCTGGAAGGTTGACAGATTTTAAAAAGGTCAACCGCTGCTGCCCGCGTGTGGCATAGTGCACTTGGACACTGCAGCTACCCCCTTCACAACAAACCCTAAAGCGACTTTTTTCAAACACAACCTTCAAAAAGTAACTTCATATGGACAAGCAATACCATGCAACGGATTTCAACTGTATAAAAATACCATTGCTTCTTTTCCATTGGTGGATTCTGTGTCCATTGCTGTTCCCAAGTCTCCAAATGAAGCATCGCTGTAAGAAAAAAAGCTGAAGTTATCACAGAGTACTCCACCAGAAAGCGGCCTAGGATACCTGCGCTGAGAAATTAAAGTCTCTAATTCTACACTTAATAATAAAAATATTAAGACTAAAATTACATGTTAACAGCTGTGAGTATCGTTGGAACAAGCCTGCTGTTTACGTGTACTGATTGTGCAAATTACCTGACAAGGGGGAAAAGGTTTAAAAAGGTTTTCAGGTCTCCAAGAACCTCTGAAGGCCTCTAGACTGCTGGTTGCAAATCCAAGAAACAGTTTTATTAAGAAGCAGAACCTTTACAAGGCTGAATCCTTTGTTTGGGTCTTGAAGAATGTTGGTTTTTATTAGATAGATAGATAATACTGTATTAATTCCGTAGGGAAATTGATGTGTTACAGCAGTCCAGCCCAAGACAAGCAAAACAGACATCAGAATAGTTATAAACCAAAAGACAACAAAATAAATAAAAATAAATAAATACACAGGTGTGTGCAAAATGTGCTGATCATAGTCACTGTAAAAACAATAAAATATGTCCAGAATGTGCATAGGTTTATACAGACTGATTGTCCAAAAAGTACAATGGAGTAAACATGCTGTCCACAGAGGAGCAAATGAAGGGCTAACAGTCCTAGCCTAGGGCAGCGTTATACACCCTGACAGCCGCCGGGAGGAAAGACCTGCGGAAACGTTCCCTTGAACACCGCAGCTGGAGCAGTCTATTGCTAAATGTGCTATTATTTACTGTTCATACAACACGCTACAATAAGACAGCGCCATAGAATAATGCGATACTTCTAACAGACTATTCTGTTAAGGGATTATTGGACAACTAATATCTTAACCCGAGCCTGATTGGTTCTGCACGGGGGCTTCCGCTTCTTTTTGGCGCTTTCCTTGCACTAAAAAGGCGACGGTATATTTGAAATGAAAACAAAGCTTATTATTAACCCTTGCTTATCTTTTATCGTTTACTGACAGAGATATCCGTTTACTACCACCCTCCGCGTAAAAAAGACCCACAGAGAAAAAGACCCACACCTCTCAGGGTAGATTAAATACGGTGCAGTCACAGTTTCACACGCAACGCGTCAATATCAGCACTTCATGTGGAAATAAAAATGTTTTATCTCCTAGCCTCGCATCGACTGCTTCTCGTGCTGGATTTCACGTTCTACACAAGATTCGTCACAATGTCAATTTAGTTGATTGAAAGTGAAGTTCCCCTGGTGTTTGCATGCTGTAATGTTAACACTCCAATGGACATCTTCTTGACATGAAGACATTAATCCCATTTTGTCAAGATGCACGATGAAAAGAAACAGAAGAACACAATCTATAACTTACACAAATCGCCAATGACGGAAAGCTAACTGCATTTAACACTTTGCTTGAGAATAAAACTCGTTGCTCGGATTATTTTCATTCAAACACAGCAACTAACCAGCATGGATATTTCAGCGATTTCTGAATCCCAAATTAAATAGTTGAGTCACTGTAAATCATCTATCCCCCACCCCCAGTAAGATCACTACTAGGATGATACATATTTAAGCCCACAACGTTATTATCCTTCGCATGCAGAAAGGCTCACCCTTCTGCAACCTCTGATCCAGCAGTAGGCACACCAACCGCCTCTCCTTCGGTCGCCATTTTCAAAACACCGACTTTCTCCCACGAGAGTACGCCACTCTAATCTCGCGATGTTTTAATATACATTTTTCAGAAGTACAAAACATATTTCTTCGCATATTGCCACATTTTATGTTCACATTATAAAATCGCAACTTTGGTAGTGGAAACCGGCAAAGAAACCAAAAGAGCAGCGCACGTTCGCATTATGTAATAAAGCAGTTTCATATTCGTGATTTTTAAAAATGAATGGCAAAAATTGAAACGTTTGAAGCATTGAAAGAACATCCACTGTTATATTTGTACGTTTTCTCATTCAAATACATTAGTAATAGGAAAAATATGTGATGTCATTAAGTAGATCTCATTTATTGATCAACACCAAAAATGTTTTGATCCATAATTAAAACAGGTTTAAAATATCTGAAGCTGTTTTCTCCTATATCAAGCCTACAAAAAAGTGAATTGACCACCTTTGCTTCCCGTAACAGAACTCTTTCGACTGGGTGTTTAAAAGGCTGACGGAAGTTGTTGTTTTAATGTTCTGTAATGTGACTGGCATGTACTAATCATTAACACTACAATACCCATAGTGCAGCGTAAATCCGCAGCAGCTCAGCACTTGCTCCCGGGGGTTTTTGGGTAACGCAGTTTATAAGTACGGTGGGAAGGTCACTATTAGAGTGGGAAGTCGAAGGATCTAAAGACTACAATTTCCATCTCACGTTTCGGCAGAGTTTTAGTAACTTAGAGGGGGAAGGGAAGCCGAGATTGGAGAGAGTGAAACTGAGGTAAAAATAAAAAACTGAGATTTATAATTGTATCCGCTAATGCAAGTGATGTGTTTAGAACAATAATTAATAGTATTACATTGGTAACTTGATTTACAAACTTTCTGAAAAAATGTACGAGGAGTTGCACAGAGTGAAAGGGGTTTTGAGAGAATTGTTCTACGTTATAGTCAGCTGTACAGTGTGTATTAAAATGCCGACTGTTTTATTTTACTTTTGAAATATATTTTTAAATTGTTTTATTCACTTAATGTGTAAAACCGTTTAGTAACACTGTATTTACAATTAATGGAGTCGCAGGCGCAAAAACTCAGTAATATATAATTTATGCAGCAAGCTTTTAAGTTAAGGGGTTTTTAAATTCACCTCAAAAGTGGCATCAATGAAAACTTATTGCGCGTTAAAGCTGGTTATACAGA
The DNA here is from genome assembly GCF_059453375.1 of Lepisosteus platostomus. NCBI lineage: Eukaryota > Metazoa > Chordata > Actinopteri > Semionotiformes > Lepisosteidae > Lepisosteus > Lepisosteus platostomus. The sequence goes on from NC_142613.1 coordinate 8,290,459, forward strand.
ATACACAAGAAGAAAATGTTTTTTTATTTAAAAAAATAATTATTTAATTCTTTCATCAGCATTGTTTTTTAATTTTTAAAATACACCATTTAAAATAATTGTATTTGTACCTAGTAAATTGAACAAACAAATACTCTTGTTATTATTTGGGACAGCTTTCGTTGAGGTTATAATTATAATGAGGTTGTAATTTCTTAGTAGTCTATATGTATATTAATGATTTTTCATAGAGTGTTTCTTGTCCAGTGTAAATTGTTGAAGTATTTGTTGCTTTATTTTAACTGGTAAAAAAATACTAGAAAATAATACTGTTCTTCTTAAGTTGCCCTGATAACTGGAACTTTTTTTTTAGTAAAGCAAAGCTGAAGCTGTTATATCTTAAAGAAAGAATGGCCAGTTTAACGCTTATTTCATTCTCATTGTATGGATGATATACTGTATCTGTGGATTTAATGCACACCATTACATGTTGGGTATTCTTGCGACGATTGTCCTTAAGTTTTCTTTTTTTCTGCCGAAACAGAGCCAATTGACTATTTGGTGTCCAATGTTATCTCACCTGTTGCATAATCAGTGGGACTATCTTTGTCTGCAGTAGTCTATGTGATGTGGGTTATGGTAGGATGCAAAAGTGCACCTGACAGGTAGGTTGTCACTTGGAATGATTCCTTATTTTTGTCTTTCCTCTCTAGCTCCTGGCACTTGTGAGGGAGAGAATTAAGATCTACAGCACCAAGCAACAGACACTCAGTTATTCACTTAAATCTGCCAAGAGAGGCCCGGTCTCCATTGAAGAGGAGGAGCTGGAATACCTTACTGTCCCCACATTCGCTAGGCTCTGCAATGCTGCTCCCCAGACCATAGTTTCCAGTGGTTGACAAATCCTTCCCCTCAAATACTGCACAGCAGAATTGTGGGGGGCCGATGTAGGCCCCTGTCGCCTTGGTGATTGCTTACTCCTCTCCTGGTGTGGCCACTGGCCTGAACTGTGGTCACTATACAAACGTGTCTCTGGGCCATCATCTGCCATGTTCCATGGTGGACCCCAGTAGCTTATTCGAAAGCCCAATGCAACAAAGCGGGACACGCTAAGGTTATGGGCATGTTTCCAGCAGGTCCGTGTCCGACTGTCCTCTGCCGTTGAAGTGGTCCGGTTCCCGAGCGTTGCACGGCGGCGGGCGCCAGCGTGATGCCACGCGAGGCTGGCAGAGCCCGTTTCTCTTGCCTGCCACCTCGTTCTCCGGAGGAAGGGCTGTCTTGCTGATGGGGGGGGCCGCTGAAGAAGACAGCTGGGCTGTTCGTGCGCAAGTTGTGTGCTGATGACAGACTCCCATAATCGATCCGTTCATTTTCTAGCCCCTGCTTCTCGACCAGAAGAGGAGTCGGCTAGATTCGTCGCTGTTTGTTGCTCAGTCACCTTGACGCATCAAGAGCAGGGAAAAAATAAAATAAATAAAAATCCGGTTTTGTGTAAGAAAGAAATTGCTGCCCTTGTCTTGGAATCCAGAGCTTCAGTGAGGATGAATTGATCCAATGATTTGATTCCATGTTTTTGAAAGTTTGAAATTGGCCACAAAGAACTGTTTTGTTGGGGCTTTTTACCCCTTGTGTCTTCGTTCTTGCAAACATTTGAATTTACTGCCTCATGTTTTCCATTTCTCCCTTTCTTTTGGTTTTTGGTGCACTGCCATTATATGCATTATTGTTATCTTAAATGGACTCTTCATTTTAAACACTATGCGTGTCCTCATGGCAGTAGCTGTGTTGTACGTTGGCTGCTGTTGGAGACCTCTTAGTTTGTGCTAAAGCTTTCAGGGACTGGGCAGAGGGGCTATAGCCAGAGAGAAGTTGGTCCAGCATTGCAGGTGGATGTCATGGAAGGGGATATTGCTGGCATCATAAAAGAGGAGGTATGTGTTGTGTGCCCTTGATCAGAAGCCCCACTGGGGATCTCCAGGGTCTCGGTTTATACAGCTTGGAAAAGGCCACTGCAGGACTCGAGAGTGGTACTTTTGCTCCCACAAACATTTTATGTAACTGCATTAACATGGGTGATGTCTTTGACTGGGCAGTATTGCTTTGCATTTCATGAACTCCCAACGAAGATTTGTAATCTAATTCTGGCCATCAATAGTTTTGGACACTCAAAGGAAGTTTGTAGACAAACTATTTGGATATAGTTATAGATTCTGCCTTGGTCTGGAAATAACTGTCCGGAAAGTTCTTTATCTGCATTTCTCTCTGCTGTGTGGAGTAGATGGTTTTCCTATTTACTCAACAGTTATCATTTTCTCGCCACATCCCTGTCAGACTCATAGGCAAGTCATTCGCTTTCAAAGTGCATTTATGGCCACAAATCATGTTTTCTGTACATTATTAAGAGTATCCAGGTAAGACCTTAAAACCGCCTTTAAAATCAGTGATTTTTGACCTGTTAGTTTATAAGAAACTACAGACAACGGTACATTTTGTATCACTGAAGCAGAAATGCAAATGTATTTGATTTTACTTTCTTGTGTGTCTGTGTATGCAGTTACTCAAAATGTTGTCTAAAGAGCCTGCAGTTGCAAAAACTGAAATGAATTAAACTGCAATGTATTTACTGTATGTTTGTACAGCACAATTACAAAAAATGGTTTGCAGTGACCTGTGTGGCAAACGTACTCCTCTATCTGAGCAAGATGTACGGTAATAGTTTGCTTTTTTTGTCCATCTCCTTTTTCAGGGTTCTAATGGGGTTCCTCAGGAAAGCAAACCGGATTTAACCAATGGTTGCTCTGCTCATAAAACTGTGAGTATCAGTAATGAATATCTTCAGAGATTACTAAAGCTAGGAACACAGGCTTTCAGTTTCGAAATATGATCCCGTAGGTTTTGCAAAGGCTACAGTAGTTGTTCCTGCCAATTTCATCCTACGGATGAATGTTTCCTGTATTGATTGTTTCACGAAGTTCAAGTAGGTACAGTCGCTGTGTCAGCATGCATAGGCTGCACAGGAGCAGATAAAGATTTATTCCATGCTGAAAAGCAAAGAAAACATTTCAGCTGTGTCTCAACAGCTAAAACGCTTTCTCTTTTCTTTTTCTTTCAGTATGGAATAAACCTTTTTCATAGCTGTTGTTGACCATTCACTGATTAACACCAGTTATGAACTGGAAGGGTTGGAGTTTTGAAGTGTTTGCCCCTGGTTTTTGTGGGTTAGGTCTTTACAGTGGTCTCCATTTTTTTTTTGTGGTTTTCCACAGGGTACGAATGGGATTACATCAGAATGTCACAACCCTAAGGATCAAGTCAATGGGAGCTCAGCACTCAAATCGGTGCCAGTGAGTATGCGGGTGCTCCCCATGGGTTGAAATATAGCATGCTTCTAAAGAATGTAAAGTACTGTAATGTACTTTACTGTAATGTAAAGAAGCTTTCAGAAAACAAAAGTGCCTGTTGCCAGTTTCGATTGTCTTTTGGTTGATAAAACACACAAACGTAAGAATTGGTTATTGGGTTTGTTACTGAAAATGAGCCAAGGAGTAACAACATCTGTATGTGTTACTGTTCTAGAAATGAATGCTGTTGTCAAATTTAAGAATGTAAAGAATTATTAAAGTATTTTTACTTGTTATGAACACAGATGTTAGGTAGAGTGTGAAAGAATCACACTAATTACTCTAATTACTCTAGTTTTCAGTACTTTGTACAGTACCTTATACATCAGGCACATGAACGGTTTTGTTCACAGTTCACCTTTTGCATGTTCAGATCTTGTAGCCTTGACCGGTGCTCTGGCCCTTTATCATGACCAAATTCATTTATTGAGGAGTATGTTGCTTGTCCACAATTATTTGGGGAAAAATAAGACCTTGACTTACACAAAAAGCACATGGCTAGATATTGTATGAAATGACCAATCATCTCTTTCTGGTTTGAGAGATCAAGATTAAAACAATTTCCAGTGCGCTAGTATGTCATAAAGGACCCTGATTTTATATATATTTTTTAGCCACAAACAGTTTTGTGTGTTAAGAGTCAGAAGGCCAAAAGAATGTGTTTGAGAATGCTCTATTTGTTTTGTTTTTTAGATTTCAGCTTTGAAGCAGAATGGCCTATTGCAGTCTCTCACAGCTGGAAGGGAGAACCATGAGAAAGAAGGTATGTTTTTCTCTGAAGCAAACTAGAATTGATTAAGTGAAATGACAAGTACCCCAGATGTACCTTGGAACTGATAAGCTTTTCTGCAGTGAAACTACTCATAAATAACACCTTGTAGCTGCAGATTTCCCTTGGACCAGGCATGCACGGAGTTAAACACAGTTGTACGAGGAAGATAAAGATGGATGAGAGCCAGTGAGCACACATGCTTTGCCTATTCCCCAAAGAGTGAGCCTTTTGCCTTGGTTACCAGCCTGCGTTTGAGGTTGACACACAAGGGGAGCTTAGCTAATATTGCTGGTTGTCAGTGCTGGACTCTTTTTGCAGTTTAATCCAGTTGCTTTGGCTCGCTCCTCTCACAGCTTCTCTGGCCGGGCTGCTCCTAGCCCTTGTCCTGCAGTACCCCTTGGTCGCTGGATCTCGTATTGAATGAGCAGGTGGCTCAGCGGGTTCTCCTCACAGCTGTTTTTTATCACAGAGGTGAGCCCAGAGATTCTACAGGCCCAGGAACAATGGGAGGCCCTGGAGTGCATACAGCCAGGTGAGCTTCCAGCCTCGTGTGCATGTTACGGATAAATCCATCATCTTCTCTGCAGGACCTTAAATTCTAAGCTTGCAGAAAGAAAAACAGACAGTTTTTTCTTTCCTTTTCTGTTTGTACAGCAGACCATTTTCATGTTTCTCCAGTAACAGGCAGTGCCAATGTATAGGGGTTAGGCTTCTCAGAAAAGAGAGACCTCTGGGTGTTTCTAGCTTTTTTCATCTTCCTGCAGCTTTTTCAGAGGACTCAACTGGTCACACACCCCTGATTTCCTTCAATGAGGCACTGCAGCATTTCCAGACCACAGACCTTTCAGAGTACATGGTAAGTTGTAAACGGCACGCCTGGTCTGATGGAGAGGATTGTTGCCACATCGTCTTTATCTATTTAATGTGAGGAAGAAAAAAATAAAGGCAACTGGAATGTTAACACGCATTGTTATTGCAGAATATCAAACTTTCAAGAAGCATTTGTTTGAGGTCCTCAGATCACTTATTTACTAGCAACCTTAGAACAGTCCTTAAATATTTCTCTTTTATCTATTGTGCTTTCCTGGGCTTATCAGATTGGCAGTCTTCCAAGATCACGCTCATCTATTTCCAAATGTAACTTCTTTTAACACAATTGGTTAATTAATTTCATAGAATGTGTTCCTACTTTATATAACACAGTATAAAATGTGTATAGTAGTAGCCCTTGTATCCAGCATTCTGTTCCAGTTCTGAATGTCCACCTCATAAAATACTGCAACTTCAGCAGAAAAAGAATGTACAGAGTTCACAGAGACCCTCTTAACACCTCATGGACTGACACTCAAAAAAAAAAAAAAAAGAGGTCCCAGTTTTAGTGGGACTTTCCCTGGCAAAGCTAGGAGGTTTGTGATGAAGTATTTGTCAGCTTCATATTAAAAAAAAAAAAAAGAATGCTCGGGACTTTAAAATTTAAAAGAAGATATTGTTTGTTATACTACAACCAAACGAGCTTTTAAAAGGATAATATTTCTCTGCCCAATCCCCCTTCAGAAGAACATCCAGCCCACAGTGCGACGTACAGGCCTCGCCGCCATCACACACTTCCTGTTTGGCCCGCCCAGACTGCACCGTGAGCTGCTGCAGGAGAGGGATCTGGTGTTTGCCATCGCACAGTGTGAGTGCTTGCTGCTACAGGGCCAGCGAATAACAGCCTTTCACTGCATATCCCATCCCAACCAAGATATCCCGTGCTTTGTTTTTGTGACTGACGTCCTGTACAAATGCCCATCTCTTTTTGTCCTACCTGCACATCAACGCCACTTTGCCTAAGGTGTATTTAGTCTACTCCACGCTACCTCAGCATACAGGCTCTGGGCACTCAGCCATCTGTTTCTCATTTGCCCTCAGAGTACTCTGTCCTCAGTACTCCCGGAATACCCGATTCAGGAAAACTGTGTTTTTAAGATATAGTAGTCAAGGGGGTATAATGTATTTCTGGATCACATAAACCATGAAGCCTGCAATACGTGAAATGCAGACACAGAGTGACTTTACTTTACGGTAGTTAAACTGGGTAGCAGTTAAAGTTGCCCTGTCAATGTCTTTGGTCATAGAGCCTCAGCCATTGTAAGCACTGCTATACCTGGCACGGCTGCCCTGCTCTTCTTCATTCTAGAGCCTCCTAATGGTCAGGAGTACTGGCGATGGCTTGTCCTGTCCCCATTTTATGAATGGAAAACCTGTAGGTCCAGCATGTCTCCAGGAAAGAAGAGTTTCCTAGTGTTGTGATCTGGCTTTGCATTCTGCAGGCTCTCTGGATAACAGCCAGAAGGTACACACACGAGTGCTGCAGACGATCTACAAGAGGCTCACTGGCAGCCGTGTGGACTGCCCTCGCTATGGGCCACACTGGGAGGCGCTGGGATTCCAGGGTGAGCAGATGATTTTGAAGTGACCTCTTTTCCCTGGAGGGGCTTCTGCTTCTTGAGGGACTGTTGGGATTCTGTGCACAGATTTAAGACAGTCATATGTGTTGGTGGATTTCCAGTCTCCGCTTTAATGAGTTTCATGACCAGGTGCTATCATGATGGGACAGTCTCTAATAATCAGTGGTGCAACTTCTTTTAGATCTCTTTTTTTGGTGTTTCCTCGCTGTGTGTGTATGTGTGGAACAGGCACAGACCCTGCCACGGACCTGAGAGGAACTGGCTTCCTGGGATTGATGCACACGCTGTACCTGGTCATGGACCCAGAGACACTCCAGCTGGCTCGAGACATCTACAAGCTCTCCCAGCATACTACTCAGGTCAGCAGTCATATGTTTACCCCGAACACTGACCAAAAAGGTGAACAAGTTTTCATTCATTCTTACAAAGTAGAGGCTCAGAACTGGATCTTAGTCAAAATCAAAAGGAACAGACTGGTGCAGTCCATTTAACTGTGTACTACTTGTTTTACAGAATTTCCCCTTCTGTTTGATGTCTATTAATATTACTCGCATTGCCCTCCATGCCCTACGAGACGAGTGCCTCACTAAGTAAGTAGTGCAGGTAACCTGCCTGATTAAAACGTATTGTAGCAGAATGTCATTTGCTACTGTTGGATGGTAAGGTGAAATCTTAATTTATACACTTTCCTTCCTGCAAGCAGGATTTTTTAAAATAGAACTAGTAAATAAAAGCGAAAGGTAGAGAAGGTGTCTTTAGTCTCATGTTGGATGTCTTGGATTCTTTGATGCTCTGCAGAGTGTCTAAGACAAGACACATTAGCTGAAAGAGCCTATCCTTGTTAAGTAGGTAGCTGTGTCAGCATGCGTAGGCTGCAAAGGAGCAAGTAAAGGTTCATTCCATGCTGAAAAGAAGAAAAGACACAAACTGAAGAAGGCTCCACAGCCAAAACGTTGTTTTTCTTCGGCATGGAATAAACCTTTACTTGTTCCTTTGTACGGTTTAGATGACCTTGGAGTACATGTCCACACAGGAGCTGGAGTGTCCGTCAGATTAGCCATTTTGTGGCCAAAACGAGGATTTTAAAATTCATTGTGAATAAGAGATTAAATGCATTTTGTGCAGCTGAAGAGAATGTGGGAGTGGTTACTGATTCTGTTGTTTTTAGGGAATGCAATCGCAGGCAGCAGGTGGTTGGTGTGCTTAATGACTTCTACGTCGCCACGTTCCTGCAACTGTACCAGATCTGGAAGACGCAGTGCAAAACCATCTCCGATTCTGGCTTTGTACTGAAAGGTAATGATGGAGAAGGCATCCTCAGTCTGGTGTTAGACGCCCAGAGCTTTTGTCCAAGTTGTTGTTAATTTTCTCAACAGCTAATTTCATTTAGCAGTACATTGTCAAATATGTATAAGAACATTTAGAAAAACATTTAGTCCGTCCTTATTGTGTGATTAGCTCATGATCCTTGAATGTCCTTCAGCTGCTTCTTAAATGATCCTCGACAGTCAGCTACAACTGCATAACTCTGAAGTTTATTCCAGACTTGCTCAACCCTTCTTGTAAACATTTTTCAGTCCTACATATCGTAGCTTTTAACTTTTGCTTGTTTTGATAGGTTATGCTTTATTCAAAGCCACACTAACGGTTCCCTCAGCTTGTCTTCTCAGACACCATGTCCTAGAACAGCTCACCTGAATCCCCACGTTGTTTTTCCATTGCAGAAGTGGAAATGTTTGCCAAGAAAAATCCAAAACAGCTCTTGCGGCGTCTGGAGGGGTTTTTGCACGAGCGCCGGGCCGGGGGTGGCGGCCTGGTACCCGAGACCCCTTCCCAAAACCCCTCTCCCAGGTCTTCGCAGTTGGGCCCCTCTGCAACACGGTCCAGTGGCAAGGAAATGAACTTCATCGGGGTGTGCGAACTTCCACCCGAGATGGAAGGAGAGGCCCGGCTCATCTAATAGGACATGCTAACAGGTGGAGAGGGACCCAGACCGGTCAGGAGATGTCAGTAACACTTCATTATCACCAAACGTTTTCCACACAGCAGCACTGACGGCAGGGTGAACTGAGGGCTTGAGAGAGGCTGTGCTAAAGGGCTCCCACACGACCTGGAAGGCTTCTCTCATTTGTATTCACAATGCAGCTGGTACAAATGTGTCATTTCTTGTATTGAACCAATGTGGAAAGCTCCTTAAAAAGCAAGCTCTTCACAGTTGTTTTACATTACTGATTCTGGAAGGTGATCGCAAATATCCTAAATATGTAGGTTCATATTTAAAATGTGATAAAAGGACTTTGTTGGGTATGGCTGTGTGAAAGAATGTCATTGAGATGGGCAACCAAATTTGAAGCATTAACCTCAAACAGCCAAGATTCAGATCATCTGGACATCTGTAATAAGGAGTAATGTGTCTTCAGCTATAAAAGGAGAAGATCGTTTGGTTGTGAGGGATTAAAATGTGCTGATATGGTAGTGTTTTGACAGATAACTGGTCAAAGTATCCCTGAAGATTAGCCTAAAGGGAGTGTGGGAACCCTTTTCCATCCGCAGAGGTAGGGATGTATGGAGTTCAGGAATATACTGACACTTTGGAGTGATCATAACATTACAACTTGATGCTGAGTAGAGTTTTGTAGTGGTTTGCGATTCTAAGGTGCTTCAGATTGTCTGAAATAGTCTCAGCACCACTGGGTACAGCACTGTCATTTGCCTCATTTAAATACCATCCAGACATTAAAAATGTTTTTTCAAATAAATGTTTTAAAACTAGGTTGAAGTAGGTGCAGGTGCATAACAGCTTATCTTTTCAGACTGATGTTGCCATGCTGTCTCAAGTTAATCTCCACAAAGCTTCCCAATAACAAGAGCAAACAGTTTACTAAGTCTTTTGACTGGAGATAAAATTAAATGATTAAACTTCAGACTTGAGTAATTTTAGAACCTACCTTTAATTTGCATTAAATTATTATTTTATCCTCTTGCTATTTTTTTCTCCCATCATGAAATGTTGAGGCTACACTTGAACACGTGCACTTCCTGTTGCAAAAGGCTTTGTGAATTGTTCCTTCCATTGCGCTCAATCTTGGCAGTATTCTCTGTGCTAGCCGTAGGTAGTGCTGTTGCTCAGGATGTGAAGTATTCACCTGGTCAGTAGATCCCTGCTGTATTTTCATTTGTGCTTTCCAGCTACTGCTTCATGCTGCGAGTTTAAATGTGTTTAAATATTGGTGACATAACCATGCAGCCACCCTTTTACAAGTAGCTGTAATCCATGTGCTTTGGTCTGTATACCCCTGACCACAGGATTTTGTAAACTCAGGTTTTAGTGGCATTTGGCTTATGTTACCAGTTACACTTTGTTTATAATGGTAGGACACTAATAAACACCAGATTTAACCTGGTGGTTAGTCAGAGAATTAAAGCTAGTCGTTTTCTTCTCTTGTTTATCCTGTTTACCCCATAAAATAAAAATGTGCATTACTTGATATGACAATGAGCCATGTTTTTGACACAATCTTTAGGTATGAAAAGAGATTAATCATTCAGTATTATGGCTGTTAGATTTATCGTCACCCTTGACAAAGAACCTGGTGCACTTTACGTTTGGGAACACTACAGCTCAGACAAAACAGGTAATTTAGACCTTTTCAGCATGCAAACAAATTATAGCTTTCATTCTTTCAGGACACAAAATTGACAGCACTGGATAAAATAAGTGTAGAGTGATCCTTGTAAATTTTTAAATTTGATCTTAATTTTATGCAACAATATTGGCTAGGTTGCCCAATTACTATTGGTACTAAATGATTTAGATAATATACACAAAGCTGTAGTAGTGCAAAGGAGAGTTTTCAGTTCTAATTCTGCCTACATTTAAAGCTATAAATTGATCCTGTTTTTTGAGAAACATAAATTTACAGAAGGTATAATTTAGATATCTAGGTTTTGTTTTTCAAAATCAGAGTTCTTTTCATTTTAAGGGTCTAGCAGTAGTTGCTTAATGATAAAACCAAAACACTGAAAAGGAACATGTGGTGAAACTGACCAAGCAGAACTTTATTGAATTAACAGAACCACAATTAATAGCAGGAAACCTTGCCAGCTTATTCATTCTTAAAATCATGAGGATTAGGCATTATATCGATTCGTGACAATGAGGATCCCTCTAATTAAGCAAATTGGTTGGACTAAATTTTACAAGTGTATTTCAAGTTTTTTTTATAACTTTTTCTCGAATCTTGTGCTGTGAGGCTGTACTGAGGGAATATTGTACAAATGTGAATGCTGAGTGCTGAATGGTTTATTAATAAATTCCATGTATGTGTGAGATCACCACTCATGTATTTCAACAACAGTTTCTTCATTTAGTTATTGGTATGTTGGATAAAACTGTGGCATAACAGATCTAATACTGATAGTTTTATTTGTTGTATATAAACGGTGACAAATCTCTGGTGGACATGTACAGTTTAAAATGCATCACAACTCATTTGTACAACAACTTGAATATAAAGCACTTCTATCTGTATAGCATGTGGAAATTGATACACTTGCAAAACCTGTTAAAGACAAAATGATTTGACTCTTTTTACAGTGGAATTGGATTGAAATCTTATGGATTGTTGTAACAACAGTCAAAACCTGTTGTGGACAAAGGTTACTCTTAACTAATATTTTTTTAAGAAAAACAAAATGAGTTGAGCACAAAGTTTTACAGGTCTTCTAGGGTAGTCTTTGTGAGATACTGAAGGAATGGCCTTTTGCTTGACAGATACAAAGCTAATACGATGGACTGAGGAAGCTAGGACAACGGTTAGTTAAATGGGGTTTGGTAACAGACCCTCATGATTTTAAATAAAGTTATCTCTATAGTTTGTCTTACACATGTCAGAGATTGAAGCAAGGAACTACTGACACGCTCCTGTAATGAATTTAACACTGCAGTAAACATCACCGTAAAAATCCTCCTGACTTCCTGTACTGTCTGATAAGTGCTATGCAGTTAGAGATCTATTTTACTGGTTATCTAGTGTCTAACATAAAATATGCTTAATGGTTCTTTGAAAAAAGTTAAAAGCTTAATTATTTTATAGTGTAGTTAAATGTTTGCAGTATGCCAATGAGTGAATTACCCTGGTGTAGAATGCATGTAGCCCCTAGACCATGGAAGTCTGCAGTGCAAAGGAAGCTTCTCTTTGTTCTGTGTCTGTTGTATTGTCGTTGCACTGCTGGGAGTCTGTCCAACAGAAGGGGTCACGATCTCTGTGTGTTTCAGTTTATTCCACCAGACTTGAGGGGCTGTTAAGCATTTGTACCTCCCCTGCTGCTTTATTGCAACAAATTGGACCCTTACATTTGTGTATGCAACCACCTACTTACCCTGGCAGCCCCAGTCTTAGGAAGCTTTTTGGGGAAAAGGGGAACATGAAAATAGCCTAAGTTTAAACTATCCACAGAAAAAGCCCTTTTCTGTATAAGGGAGACTATTACATGGACATTATACTTCTGTATTTATCTTGCACTTGAACCAGCACTTTCCTCTGTTTAATAAAAGTACAAGTGCTGTAGTGCTTTATATATTACCTGCTACCTTAGAGTTAATATAATCCAGCAAGGCAGGGTTTTTATTCCATAAGGGACATTCAGGCCTCTCTCACACTGTTCTTATTTTGAAATGAGCAGTGTTGTGCACATTTTTGTTCAACATAAGTGCTACTGTCATCAGATTTCAATTGTTTTCAGATGAGTTGAATCTCCGTTTCAGTCCGTTACACGAAATGGGCTGCTGTCTTTTGGAGGTGAACACTGCTGTTTGCACCTGCTCTGTGTGGCATGTGCATCGTGAAGCCCTACTTCTTCATCCCCTTGACAGTGGTTTGGACTTCTGGGGCACAGCTACTGTTGTGTTCGATCTGGTTCACATCCAGCTCTGGTGCGAGGGGGCTCGGATCAAAGGAAGATGAAATAGCTGCATCGTGGTTCTGGCTTAGCTCGGTGTTGCTGGGGTTTGCATGCAAACTTTAGCCCAAAAAAAAAGCAATGTACTTATTTATGGCACCTTATATCCTAGTTAAGGAGCATGCAGTCTCTCTAGTAGTTTGACTCCTTTGTGATTGGGCAGAGAGGCATTGTTCTTCCAGCAGTCCAGAATCTCCATGAGGCCGGCAAAATGGCTTTTGCAGCCTTGGTGCTGGCTCAACTCTACCAGAATCTTATACATTCACAATTACTAAGAATTATATGCAGTATATAGAACCAGGATCACTGCTGATGGTAACCAGTAATACTCTTGCAGACTAACAACCCATAAGCATGAAATAGCTTCGCCTCTCACTTGTTAGAACTTCAGAGCAAACAGGAGCTGAGTGCTTGTTTGAATTGTTCACTTTTCAATGAAAAATACATGCCTTTTGTTATGCACTGACTGAGCAGTGTAGTGGCTTTAACCTACAGGAACAATGTGTTAGGCTGCTGTTGTTGTTTTTTTAATTTGCCAACACTTTAATTTTCACCAAGTATTAAGATATATACAACATGGCTAGGTCCTGTACATTTTTAAGTGTTTCAGATGGAAATACATGTATAAATTTGGAACAATATATGTAAAATCTCACTGCTTACACTGAAAATGATATGTTTGCCCACATCCACACTTCTGCAAATCTATGTAAATGAAGCCATGTTCAAAGGGCTTTTGATAATCTTAGCAAAGGCATATATATTTATGATACTTTTGTCTCGGGATGTGTTTGCCTTCTATGCTCAAGTCATTTAATTAGAGTGAGGAATTCAAAAAAGCTTTTGACTGTTGTTGCTACCAAAAATTAAACTGTCAGAATCATATTGACAAATTACCAAGACTTGAAATAAAATGCTTACTTTTAAGTTCCCTAATTAAGAATTATTTTTCACCTCCAATGCATAGTCTGTTTGCTTGGCTTTTTGATTTCTCTCTTGGATGTCTGCTTACTCTCTAGATCCTTATTAATTGTATTCATTGAGACAAAGCAACTTCCTATTCCCTGAATTTTACTTTGTTTCATATTAATTTGTTCCTTAATACATTGTATCTGTGTGAATTGTAGAAGATCTATTTTATAACGCATTACTGCTACATATATACAGTTGTACATTGTATGGAGAAGCATTACAAATAAATTACATTTGAAGACTATAGTTCTTGGCCATTTCATTTCCACTCTAGAACTCTGTTCTTGCACAGTATGTTAAAACACGTTTGATTGCAGAACAAGACTGTATGGCTAATGTAATACTATTGACAGGCAATGGTAGAAATACAGTACAAGCAATAAGTGGTTTGTGCTAGAGGTGATCCAGAAACAGGTGTATACAAGTCATTGGAGAGGCATACAAACCACAAAACGGATGAATTCCACAAACCGTTCTGTTTTCGCATCTGACAAAAACTGAGAATGGTCTAGCTCATCACATTAAGATCTAAGAATTCTTGCGAGAACCTGGAATCCTTTATCCTTACGCATTCACCCTGTGCGTGTGCCGAGTGTCCAAGGGAGACATACTGCGCCCAGCTCTATGCACTAAAACCCCTCCCTCCAAGGGCAAGCGCTGTAAGAGGCAGAAGGCACACGCCTGACAGCTGCCCATTCATTCTCTATAGCCATCTATCCCACTGGGCCCCGGGACGAGAGCTGGGGTCGTAAAGGGTCACCACTGCTTCCAACATCTGCTAATTGTCTTGCTAGGCGGGCCTCACCTCACATGTCCTTCACTTTACAGTATATCCTGAAAGGCACCTGAGCAGTTCAATGGAAAGATTCAGGAAAAGTGCTCGATGTTTTAAAATTCCCTCTTCTCTTCTAAACTGTTTTCCTTATCTGCAAAGTCAGTCATCCACCCAAAACGTACACTACATAAAGGAAACTTTTAAAATAAGTAACTTCTAAGGGTCGAATATATCCTCTAAAGCTAATAACAAGGGTTAGTGTAGTCTAAAAAAGCATTCCTTGACAACATTTTCTGTATTTTAACTCGGTCATCTGGTTGACTGCTTTTTTTATTTAGTCTTTTCTCAGTGGATGAAACATTTACTTCTGCATGAGGAGTAAAATGGCTACCGGCAAGAGGATACACGTTCCTTGTCATTAAGTACAGCAAACCACTGAAAATTGATCCAAGTTATTCTTTACATCTAAAGGGCTACCTTGATGTGCCGAATGGTGCTAGTAGGCAAAGTAAGCAACGAGGATTGTTATAGAACTACAGGATGTTTACTTCTTCTGGGTAATGGTTTATACAGAGTTTAAGAAGCGATAGCATAACAGTTTGTCATTGAAAGTACCATGGAAGCCACGCATCACAAAAGTTTTATAATCAATGTTTGCCGGTACTACTGATACTCAAGTTAGCCATAATATCAGTATGGGTTTGACGCGTTCCTGCCTTATGCTCCCGTGAGAATCTATGATACATGTTAAGTACGAAATGAAATATATTATGGGTACGCCCTAAAATCACCCTGGATATTTGGTATCATAGTAGAGCTCCCTGTCTCAGTTTACTTTGTTCCGACCTTTTTTAAAACTCATTTGGGAAGAAAAATAGTTCCGAGCTTTCTATATCGTTCCGTGGCGTGCACGAAATCGTGAAATCCGCAGGATCCCCCGCTAAAATATTCAGTGTAATGGTAATTTGCGGGTATTACTGAAGTGTTCAGCATCATTGCCTACTAAGTGCTGTAATAATCTAGAAGGCGTGGTGTCTACACTAACTTTAGAAATAGTGGTCTGTTATGGTGGAATTAAATTGAACATTAATGCTATACGCGAACCCGACCCCCTTCTCCAAACTTTAGGCACATCCTATCTATCAAAATAACACAAATGAACCTATTTAAATACAAATACAATTTAATCGGTGAAACTTTTTTTTTCTTGTACGGACAAAAAAATAGGACAAAAACCATTTGCGCAACAATGTTTATTATATGCCGCGCGATTTCATTTGCATCACAACTACACTTCACGTGTCCTACCAGCGTAAAATCACAGAATTGCAAATTAATGACACGGAGTTCAACAAAAAGGTACAAGCTTCTAAAGAACAAGGGCACATTTTAACCAGATCTTCTGTAATAAAGCAGAAAGTGTGCACACCCCCAGCGGCGAAAGGACATTAGCATTTTAAAGCAGGGGTTCAGGCAATTCCACTGAGGTAAAGTGCATCATCTGTTACAGCGTTTGCATTTCCATAGTAAGATTTAATCTTAAATGAGGTTTACTGTTTGCAACGGCTTTTTTGTCCTGTAATCACCATGGTTCATAAATTATCGAGGACTTTCTTAAGAAAACACACATGTTAATTTCACAAGTGCGAGCGTCGTGTGCTGGGAAGAGTATAAATGGAGGCCGCGTCGGCGGTGCCTAGCCAGTTCAATTCAGCTGTCAAAAGGGTTTCGAGTTTACTTCTGCGGTTTTTCTTTAAACATATAAGTTATTAAACTTATATATATATTTCTGCGGTTTTTCTTTAAAACATAATGTACTTTTTAAACTAATCTTTCTACAATCATACGCAGAATGCAGTCTGGAACGCTTCCACCACTGAGCAAAGTATCTTTTTCTGTGAGCGACATTTTGGACCCTGCTAAATTTCTTGGGAGACGTAGCCGAGTTCACTGCGCAAGCGGAGTCGAATACCATACACAGAAAAGTAATGGTAAGATTTTATTTTCCTATGTATAGTATTCGTGTCAGTTCTAGCGCTCCATTATTGAAAAGGCGCCATATATTGCCTAAAAAACGTCCATGGTGCCACAAGATAGCGCTGCGGAATCGCTGTGCTGTGTTGCACTTGCCACACAGCGAGCTGGAGAACGTAAAACCGGAGGCACAGCAGCACGCTAATCTAGTCCAGGCACTTCAAAGTAAATTATCGTGTTTTTCGAGTTAAGGCAGCAGTTATTAAACGTGGAAAACATTTACGAATCATTTAACAGTTCTGTTGGGTTCTGTTTCCACCACGCACGAAAATAAACGGGCGGTTTTATTTTGAAAACATACATTTTTTATGACGCTTGGCGCACACAACAAAGGGGCGATTGGATGGGCTTTGTAACTCCGTTGGCTGCCTAAAGGTCGGGCGTACAGTATGTCGTTATCCTAAAACCTGCTTTGTCCCCCACACCCTGCTTGGAAACCATGAACCGAACCTCAAGGGGAGATGTTCTAAGTATCCGAATTTAGAGCTATTTGCAAACTAGTGATCCAAACCATATATAGTGCCTTGTCGCAGGCGCATTAGTTCTTATTGAGGCCCACGGCGCTCGCTGTTCCACAGTTCCAAATACACCGTTAAAAGCAAATTGGTTCCCTCTGCTTTTCTTTTAATCTTGCCACTTTTCTTAAAACTATTAAGATATACGCCCTTGGCTCATGTAAGTAACTGTGGAATATTTTAAGATTTCTGTTTTATATGTATTGAACGTTTACCGAACTTTTATTACATAGGCCCGCTGTTATTTTGTTCTATTGCATGTGAAGACGCTCTTTCGAGAAGAAATGTAATATAACGTGATTACCTTGATTTGAACCAGTAGTACAGCGTTGACACCAATTGTATTAATATTTATACAATTTATCTTATACTTCTAATAATAAAATAATCTAGACTTTTACCATGTGACAAAAGCAGACTTTAATAATCTCTTGGGGCCTCTCTGTTTTCTTTCATGTGTCAAAGATTGTCAACAGGAAAGGCCGGACAGACAAACCGACGGCTCAACAGACTGTACTGCAGAGCCCTCTGCCCGCCGTGGTGAAACCGCTGACCCGTGTCCTGCGGCATTTTCACCCGGGACCGGCGAGAGCCCCGTTTCCCAGAGCAACCTCAAATCGCCAGCTCCGCACGGCCGCAAGCCAAGCCCGGCAAAGCCCAGATGCAAGTCCCGGCGGATCCGGACAGCCTTTACATTCGAGCAGCTCCGAGTCCTCGAGAACCACTTTCGTGCCAGGCACTACCTGTCCGTCTACGAGCGCTACGGTATCGCCACGGCGCTGCGCCTGTCCGAAACGCAGGTGAAGATTTGGTTTCAGAACCGCCGCACGAAGTGGAAGAAAGAACGCGGGGGAAAGGAGGCCGAAAACATGGAACAAGGCGTCCAGAATAACTGCCTTTTCCCTCTGCCTTTCCCCGCGGCTTTACCGTGCACACCGCAGGGCACCCTGAGAGACTGCTACCCACCTTTCAGTCTGTGCTCGCAGCCATCTTTGCTGTCCCCATTAGTTAGTAGACCTGTTTTTTAAATAGGCGATTTCCCCCCCTAAATTAAATGTTAACTCTCTTAAATGTTAGGAGAAAGAAGGACATTTCTGAACACCTTTTTCAAATTCCCTGGTGTGAAAGTTTACAGCCAGGAAAAAAAAAACATCTACTTTAAGGACCTTATTCATAAAGCGTCTTCGCTCTTTTTCTTGCTTGTGAGAAAACAACGCAGAAATATATTCCATGATACGAATAGCTAAATCGTTGTTGGTTTTATTAATGCCAGGAGTTGTATTTTGTATTTTCAAAATCCGGGAGGTAAATTTAACGTGACTTTAATGGATAAAGCACCACATGTACTGTAGCGCTGCGTTCGCTCAAACTGGAAGAAAAACGTAGACTTGCTTGGGTGTATGGAAATAATAGTTCTAAACATTTCACATAGTGTGAAATTCAGAATGTCTCTAACACCAAGAAAAAAAAAGTATTTTTGTACCAAGATTTACTATATATTGAAAGGATGATGTTCTTTTTGTAAAAAAAATAAACAATCTGAGATAATGTAAAATGCACTAACATCTGTATTGAATTCAACCGGAACATTATTGTTTCTTAAAGTTATTTAATTTGGAAGAGCAAAAATAAGTTTCGATCTGGGACGCGATCCTTGTGTCTGACTCAGTCCCTTAGTTTACCTCACTGAATGTGCAATTTCCGTTCCAATTACGGTGACTCAACTAGATATTTCTCTGTTGTAAGTCATGCAAAGTTGCTTTAAGTTCATTGTTAAAGGGAAAGCTAAGAACAATTTAGTGGTTACATTTCGTTTTGTTTTCGAATGAAAGTGGGATTTTGTTTTTCTAAACGTTTTTGTAACAATTCTTACGCTTTTGCTCTGTTGTAAATAAAGGTTTCCGAAATCATCTTCGGTGGGATTAAGCAGTGTTTTCTTTAATCTAAAACATGTTTATTCTAACTGGAGTAGAGTACATGGACATTTAGTAACTGTGGCAAAGTAGGAGGAGTTTGTGGCTGAAGTAGAAAAAAGTACTGAGAATAAAGGCTACTGTGTCACCAATAGCTCCTTACCCTCTGAGTGTCCTATTTAAACAAAAGAATGGCCTTCGAGACACAGCCAAAACATAAGCCTTGTTAAAACGTGTTATGGGCGATCTTTTTTTATTTCTGCACAAGAAATATGCATCGTACATTTGCCCGTGCTTCTCTTGCGTGTTTTGTATGTATGTCTTTACAGGTTAATGCACAAAGTACTGTATACTTATGTCCTTTATAGTGCCAGATAGGAAATTTAACAAATAAGAAATATAAATACTGTAAATGAAAAACAAACAACAATTGTAAGCCTTAAAATATAGAAATACAAATCAAAAAGATGGGGTGTGAGATAGAGACATGCACGATGCATGCATGTTGTAAAAATAAAGTAAAATATTCCAAATATATCAGTTGTCCAAATTAAATGGGTGAATAACCATGGGAAGAAAGGATATCCTGGTTCCACTGTGCTTAAATCTAGATAGCCTAAATGAATACCCTGTTGAAAGGAGCTCAGATGAAGTCAGGTGTGGCACACAGGAAAAATGAGCACATCAAGAATAAAGGTACCTTTTTCACACTTGTTCTGAAAGTGTCCAGATTTGGGTAAGGTTCTGGAACAGGTCTCTTGTTAAACTATGATTCTAAATAGGACCGTTCCATCTTCACACATGGTAACTCCAACTCGAGGAAGATGACTCCAAACGCCATGGCCGAAACGTATCTGTTTGTCCAACTTGGCGGTAGCAAAATAAACGTTAGAGCTGAGAACATCGGCATTCCCTCCAAGATTATTGGATCTCGGCGTATTTTGCTATGATTTAAATGGAGCTCTCAGCAACCTGGATCCATGGTGTGGGTGAGTGAGTAGAGTTCTTCTGCTGATGCAGTCAAAGCCTTATTGCTAGGGGATCCCAAAGGAAATAGAGTCTAAACAGCAACTACTGCTTAACTGATATACCGAATGAAGGGTCAAGTGAGCACCAATGGAGTTTTTAACGAAAGGTCAGGAGGGATAAAGGCAGCCAAACGAATTAAACCCAGCTGTCGCAAGTCGCACTAATTCTGACGTAAGCGCTCAGTCTCCATACAGTATATACCACACGTCACCCTCTCCTCTTCCTCACTCATTGTTCAAATCCCTCCTCTACCTCCTTTGCAGCTGCCCCCTTGGTTGGCTGAGGGGGGGGGGTCGTCCAATGGCCGGGAGGTTGGCCCTCCGCCAAGTGAGTTAAGCCAAGTCTCCACATCTCAATAAACAATCCTACTTCCACTGCTGTCATTCTCCATGAAGACCTTGAGGAAACAGCTCAATGAGGAGTTTAGATCCCTAAGCAACAAGCAAGCGAACAAGTGTACAACCCCTATGTGTTTGGGGAATACTTTGGGCTTTGGTTTCAAACATAACAATATGGCGGCATTTATGTTGAAATTGGACTTTTTTTTAGTGTATTCAATGTAATCTTTCTAATTACCGCAAAATATTTTAATTACTATAACACTCACTAAAAGGCAATACTCAGCATGTAAATGGGGGTTTCCAGAAGAATACTTCATTAAATACCTAGAGCATGTTAAGAAGTGCCTCTGTCAGTCATATCGTCTCCAGATTATTGCGTTCTTACTGAAAACAGGAAAGGGCCTTTTTAATGTGGTTTGGACAGAGAGCATTTTTTTTAATTGAAGCCAGAAAACAATTTTTGTCTCAGCAATTCTGGGTAACATGATTCAGGCCTGAAGAGCTAGTTAATGCAGTTTTAACAGGGCTCAGCAGTGATGGAAGAAGACTGTTTTCTCTGTCAAGGGATCAAGGTTTCTTCTTTGATTATCCAGATCACTATCAAGGGATGCCTCTGGATCACGACGTTGTATTACGTATTGTGTGTTTTGTAATTGTGTTGTCATTATTTAGCTGTGGATCACGCCGAAACCGCTCGAGCATTTTTCCCAATGGAAATTATCTTCCAAAAGTGAATGTTTCTGCCTGTTTTTCGTCAGTTAGTTTACGAGAATGATAACAGATTCTCAATTACAATGATGACCTGGAGACCCCATTATGCAGCAGGGAATTTAATGGAATAAACAGAGTGAACTACCTCAAGGGCACAGCGGCAGTGCTTCTCCCAGGAGCTGATCCAACAACCCTGTGGTCTGGAGTTGAGAGGCCTAACCACTACTGCTGCTGCTCCCTTGAGGGAGATGCTTCTCTTCTGAAATCTCATGTATTCATACTTCTCCATGTGTTACCATTTTCTGTGTTTCAATCAAATTCCATTAACATCAATAAATACGAATTTGGCTGTGGGAATCAGGGAAATACATATGAATGTACTCTGTTACATTCCATAAGGACGTCTAAGGAACATAACCACAAACAGTTTGTGTCTTAACTCTTGTGAAAGCCTAGAGTGGATATCACCCTCGACTTGTTTGATTGGTATGCATGCAGGAGGTAGTAAACGTTTACAAGCTATCACAGTAAGCTTCTGTAAAGCCGCATATACAGTTAAGCATGCGAAAGGATCGTTTGCTTATTTTACGGAAACCCCGCGGTAAAATTCTTTCCTTCTTAACTCATATATTCCACCATTGCTTTCCAGAACAAGAATAAGTATATAAGTGGGGTGGTCTTCTAAATTATTATTATAGTTGTATTAGATGTGGTCAATTGCCTAGACAAGGACAACCATCAGGCCCATGACCCCTAGAGCTTTATTTCTTCCACTGGGAGTTTTTGTTTTCCTCTCCTCTGTACCTACATGGTCTACTGCTTTTGTACAATATTATCAACTACTATATAATTCTGTAGAGATCTCTGGGATTGACTGTTGTGATTAGCACTACTGCAGCTAAAATGATTGAATAAATACACATATACTACACAGGCCTGATCTCCAAGATGCTACTGTATTTGTACTTTGAACACGTGTCCAGATGTGTATCTCTAATATGTGTGCTAAGTATGTCAACAGAAGTTTCTTTGGCTTGTGATGCCTTCTGTTTATAAGAGCCCTGGCAAGTCTTGCTCAGAAGGATCAAAGCTGGGCATTTAATGAGAGGTCATACTCTTGAATGCCAGAACGAAGATCAGCACATTTATCCAATGGGAACGTACCATGAACACAACAGGTGCAAATCAACCCTATAACATTGCAAGGGCATGAGCCTACCTTTCTGTCCAATAAAACAACACAAGGTCTAATGTTTTGTTCAATAATTAATCTAATGTGCTTAATCACATTCTTACAATACAGCTCTTCTATGCATATGTATTATTTCAGACTCCCACTAGACTCCCAGGCAGACATGCAGTGTTATCTGTTAGAGAGGGGGAGCCAGCTGTAATCTAGGGTTTACTTCACTGTGGTTCTTGAGGTTCACAAGCTTTGTGAAGCTTGTTGCTCCCAAGTTCCTAATTGCCTCATCATCTACTTAAGTGAAACAATTCGACTATTGTTTCCTTGGTTATGAAACTGTTTGAAGATTTAAACCTCTGCTCAACTGAGTTTCTGAGGTGTTCACTAGAGGATCGAGTTGTCTTCTAACCCATCTGGGGCGCTAACCCCAATGTCCTGGCTAAATTCCACTCTGGGTTTGCATAACCTGGCCTTCCAAAAGTCCCCCTTTAATTGAAGAGGTGAAGCAAGATCTGACTCTTCTACCTGCTGTGCTCTGCAGTGGAGCTGCTGTGTACTCCATTTCCAGGGTGGATGAAGTGGGTTCTCACCTCCTCACTGATAGCTGATGTGTGGTGAGCGTTCTGGCGCACTATGGCTGCCGCTGCATCATCCAGGTGGATGCTGCACATTGGTGGTGGTGGAGGGGAGTCCCCATTACCTTTAAAACGCTTTGAGTGGAGTGTCCAGAAAAGCGCTATAAAGTGTAAGCAATTATTATAATTATTATTATCTGAAGAGCTCTGGGATCCTTTGGGAGAAGTAAAGAACCACAGGAGTATAAGGTATAATGAAAGGAATGAATTCCAAATAAACATACTGTAGGTAGCTTCCTCCTGCAATCGTTTCATTTTTTTGTAGTGTGACTGTGATGGTTTATTCAGTAAATCATTTCAAGCTGTAAGTCATGCGTAAGCCTCTTCCGGAACAACTGTGATTAAAAAGCGTAGGTATACATTACTGAAGGCGACACGGTTTACAATGTGCTCTTCTGTGCTTCTGTACAAATTACTTAATTTGCCTTTGATACCCATGTGGTTCTAATAAAGATGTGTAGCTATAAACATCCAGTGGTGCGTACAGGCCTAGGTGAGTGAATTTAAAGTGGAAAAAGATCATGCACTGAAGAGCTACAGTAAATTCTTGGCAGAACCATTGTCTGGAGCCAAGCCCTGATGAACTAACTCTGGAATTAGTAACCTGTAACATAGGCATGCAGTTTTGAACTTTGTTTCTCATGTTGTGCTGAAAAAAAGAAAAAGACAAGAAATATTAATTACCACAGAGGTCTGCTGTCTCAACCCCTTTAAAAATAAAGATTGAAATATGCTTATGCCCCCTTTCTCCTCTGTAAAACCACACCTATGTCCTTTGTAAACAGGAAAAAACAGTGATAAGAGCCCATCTTTATACACATCACACCCACTAAGTCGATTTTACAAACTTTATACACCTATAAATTTTAAAAATGTCATTTTTTTTGTTTTAACAGTACTGACACTATCTCAAATAGTTCAGTACCCTAACGATGCAATTAATTAGACAAAAGGAACTTCACTCCAGTCCCCAAAATTCTCAGATCTGCAAAGCCTTCTTACATGATGCATTTATCTTAGGAGGTGGCAACTCTGGTCCCTTCGGGTCTCAGGGTCTTCTGGTTGGATGGGTGTCTGAAATTAACAACAGTACAAGACATTTAGAAAAACCTTGGCACATCAGCTGTTTCGTAATCAAGGCCTAAGTCCGGTTACTAATGCTTCAACAAGCCGCATGTCTATTATCAAAACGGACAGCCATTGCGTCGCGTAATCACCGGAAAGACTTGTGGCAAATAGGCGAATAGAATTATTAAAAGATTATGATAATTTAAAATTCTCAACAGTACAGAAATTAAAAAGGAAAGGCCACTCTTATATATAGTTCCGTTAAAGAGTGTTAAATACCACACCTGGTTTCTGTTATTGTAACGGTTACGCAAAACCATCACAGAGCGCTCTAAATGAAATAATCAGATATTTCCTGATTTGTCATGATGTTTTACTTACACATCACTGATAGAGATTATTTTAAACTGCGTCAGCAGGTTTTACTTCGGCGCTAAAATAAACCACACCGCACCTGATTTCAAGATGTGTTCTTTCTGAGCTAGAGACCCTTCTGTTTTCGTTTTGGGACATTTCGAGGATAATGGACAGATTTGAAACTCCGGCTTCAAACGCATTTTCCTCCTCTACGTTTTGATCATCCAGTATTTGACAGGAAACGTTTTCTGTACTTAATACGATACTACATAAGTTCCAGAAATGTCATTCGTAATTCGCAGATGAGGATCCGCACCTGTAAAAAAAGCTACTAAGATTTTGTGGCAAGTAAAATTTCCAAAAATTTTTTGGAAACAATATTATCATACGCTACGATCCTTAACTGTAAAAAGGAAAAACTACTGTATATTAGTTTTCGTACAGTAGCTTGTCCTTTGCATTTCGATAGTAAAGTTTAGTTAATTCGATTTTTTTGTCTTTTTTTCCCTTAAATTCTTTACGTTATAGGAACGTCCTAATATTATACATTATTAATAGAGAGACAAACCACAGGTAACATGCACAACAAAACATCGGCACATTGCTATAGGATCCTTAAACTGAGATGATCGCAAGTTGTAGCCCTTACTTCAGCCACATACAGCAGGTTGAGTCCTGGCGCTGTAACTGGAACTATCTTGCAGGTCTCTGCTTTGTCACCTAATTGATCCCCATGTAATTTGCATTACCCATTTAATGAACCTTTGCAACC
Organism: Lepisosteus platostomus; assembly: GCF_059453375.1. Taxonomy (NCBI): domain Eukaryota; kingdom Metazoa; phylum Chordata; class Actinopteri; order Semionotiformes; family Lepisosteidae; genus Lepisosteus; species Lepisosteus platostomus. Next base: position 8,315,330 of record NC_142613.1, read on the forward strand.
TTCATTTACTGGGCCAGTTGTTTAAGAAAGTATAAAAAATCATTTTTAATCAAACAGCTTAAATTAAGTTAGTAAGGTAGGCTCACATGTAAAGTATAGAATAATATTGGCAATAATAATGGTAGAGGCAGTGTGCTCTTATGAGAATAAGTCCAAACACTATATTTAGTACAATAAAATATTATTTTCCAGGCTGGACTAAAGTAAAAATAAATTAAAAAGGAAAATTATAGAAGGGTTTTGTTTAATGCTTCAATTTAAATTTCATTAACTCACGTATTCAAAGCCATAAATTAGTCAAAAACCAAAAAACTAGTAAACACTGTGTTTTTAATTTTATCATTTGGATTAAAAACGTCTTTTAGTTAATTAGTGTTTGACCGAACTACCTAATTAACAATACTTCAAATACAGTTTTAAAGACGATATAAAGAGCAACAAAACAAAACAGAAAGGAATATAAGAACATAGTGACAAAGTCACAGATGGTTTCTATATATATATATTAATTCATTGTACAGTTTTAACCATTTATCTTTTGTATTTGAGTTTCTCAAACCAAGTCAAAAACTGAACAGAATTTTGAAGAAATGTTCAAGAAAACACTCTTCTCTTTTTCACACCGGTAATTTTGCACTGGGCATATTAGAGATTCCATAGACCCTCACAAAGTGCTATCCTAGGACCAATATCAACATTTAACAAAGTAACAAATTCTTTGAAACTGGCCAACATTCTCTAACAGAAAACCACATACACAGTTTAAGTAAGAAAAATTCTGGGGAAGGGAAACTTGAGACACTTCCTTCTAAAAGCGATATGGCCATCATTATAATCTGGGTTTAGCTGTGATTTTTGTGAGACTAGGTGAGGTTTTCATTAAATGCCCTGTCCTAATGGAACACCAGGTTTAAGACAGCTTCACTTAATCACTAAAGCAGTTTTACCCAGTCGAGGACTTGGATGACCAGATGTGTCTATAGGTTTTCAGTCCAACAGAGCTCTTAACAATCTGAATCATCTTATTTTTGGTCTGACTGGACCACGTTAATGGCTTCTCACAGCTCTCTCCTCAGGTTCTGGTGCTTTAAAAAGACCTGGAACACATGCAGACACACAGTGCCTCCAGGAGCTTCAGGATCTTGGTTTGGACTCTTGGTCACCAGGAGTGAATTAAAAATGTTCTCATAGCGGACTGCTGAGTGTCTATAGACTTGCTACCTCCAATTCTGTTAGTTCTCTCAGTCTGGCATGCTTGTGTAGAAAACAGTCCAGGCAAGAAAATAACCCGTTCATTTCATTTACATCTCTTTTTGCTGCACAAAACATGGAAGAACCCCTTTAAAGACATTTGAAAGGTAATTACTTGCTTCAATGACAATAAAGAGAAGATACAGTCTCTGCAACCTGCTCATTCCAGAAATCCGATACATCCAGCTCCTGTATTATTCTATTGATCCTAATGGAATGACTACAGAGCTGGTTGGAGCACAAGTCCAGAATGGAGTGGATTGGAAGGGCTTGTGATAGTTAGGCTGCCCTGATACAGAAAGTCTTCTGACCCTACAGGCCATGTTCCCCAACTCGGATCCTTCCTGTCACGCCCACAACACCTAGAGGGCGCTCTATTTTCCTTCTGTTCCTAGTTCCTAATTTGTAGTCCTCGAGGGCTAGTGCTAAGGGCCTATGGTCAGGGCAGGCTTGTTCTTCTCTCCCTGTAGAACGTTCACCAACAGCTATAGCCAGATAGTATATGATAGTATACGCAATATGGTGCATTTCCAAAAACAAAGGAAATGAGGAAAACCAAAATCTTGAAGTCTTGTAGTTTTCATTTGCGCTGATTGTTGTTTTTTCTTTTAACTGGCACACTAAAAGGCAAACGTCTCGCATTTGTTTTCTATGACAACTCTGGCAGCAGCAGAAGAAAAAAGCAACATTGAAACTGGATTGTTCTGTAAACAAGATAATCTAAAATCTTTATTAAAAAGTAGTGCCCGTTTTATAAGTACCTCTGGTTTGGATCCTATCCCTTGCTGTAATTATAGTGAAAACAATGGAATATTACAATAAAACCAGTATTTCGGTGTGTTACTGTTTAGATACCACTTGGGGCTACATTGCTTCATTCTAAAGGATTTTCTTTGTGTTTCTCATCTTAAACTAATGTAAGGTCTAACCAACATTCTAGACTTTTGTTTCCCATACTAACATAGTCCCTTACAATTATATTGTCTGAGATAAATGCTGTGCACTCTAAGCAGTCTTTAGCTAGAGTTGTCCTTTGTTTTGTTTTGATTCTTCTCCTGCCTGAATTATATAAATGAAGGTATTGAAATAAAGTGACATTTAGAGACTGAGACTGCATAGCTACTCTGTTTGCTTTTCACAAACATGTACAAGCATGTTTTTTAAAAAGAGTGACAAGAGGAAGTGGATTGCCAATGTGAATAATAAAAACCTCAATCTGTCTCCAGCTTCAATACAAAAAGGGCTTTTTTTGAGTTTATGAATAATAAGTATTTCTTATGTAGTTCAGGTGGGTTCAGGTGTAGTTGACACCTGAAGAAGGCTCCACGGCCGAAACGTTGTGTTCTCTTTCTTCTTTTTTTCAGCATGGAATAAACCTATTACTTGTTCCTCATAAGTATTTCTTATGTTCAATAACCAGGACACAAATGTCCTCCACAATATAAGCATTTTAGTTTTTAAAATATACATACCTAAATTTGAATGCACATTGTACAGAAAGTCAGCTGGAGTTCTGGTTGCAAAAAATGCCTTAATGGCTTAAAAAAGTACAGTACCTTAAATATTATCGCTAGGGTTTTCCTTAGTTTATTTGTTTAATGCAAATGGCCACATCTCTTATTTCCATTTGTGAGGAAGGGTAATAAAAACACTCAGAACCTAATAAAAGATATAAATGCAAGTCATAACCAAGACGAAAAGTGTCTGGCTCACAAATAAACCTGCAGATCCTGCTGCCTCCCAGCTCCCTTTCAACTGCAGTCAGTCAGCTTCCACTTGTGCTGCTGACCTGCTTGGGTCAATTAAAAAAAACTGCATTTACTGTCCCACCCGAGCCTCCTGAGTGTGGGTGGTCCTTTCTCAAACATCCGGTAAACCAAGGTGGAATTCCTGTTTGTTTTGTCCATACCATCGAGAGCTTAATGTATGCCAAAGTTCGGTGATGAAGGATGAGAAGAAAGGGAGTGGGGCTGGGTTTGAAAGTGGCAAGCTATCATTGTCGCAGACAGAGCCCACTTGTGTAATGTGTGTGTCTACGTACAGCAGGAAGGGTTTCATGAGTTAAGCTAGGGACAGTTTGAGCTGAGCTCAATTCTTTGTTCTGTCCCTGAAAGCCAGCATCTAGCAGTATGTCTGGTACTGCTTCAGTGTGACATTGAACCAGAATTAGGTTAGATTCAGAGGTTGTCAGGCAATGACTGTCTTATATTCTGTGTACTCTTTAGCAACTTTGAACTTGGTAATTGAACAGGCAAATTTCTCAGAAGGCCCAAATGTATATTTCTGCTGTCTTCGAGGAAGACCATGCTTTCTAGAATGGTTAATGGCTTTATAATTGTTTTATCTGACTGGTAATTGTATCCAAAGTAACTGACATTTGAGCAATTGAGGAGAAGTACCTTGCTCAGGAGTACAACAGCACTGTCCCACCTCAGATCTGAATCTTCCTGTTCAGAAAGCAGAGGCCTAAGAACTGCATCGCACTGCCGCCATATGAGTAGGCCTGGCAAACTCATGTTGATGGATCTGGCGCCATTTGAGACTAATCAAAACAATCCCATGTTTTTGGAATCATATAATTTGCTTTTGATGCTTGAAGACTCCAAAAAGCGAAGTGTTGTAAATAAAGAATTTAAGGAATATTGACAGTTCCGTTTCATCTCTATATGGTCATCAAAGACAAATTTCAAAACTATAGAATTTAGAAAATGTCAAAAATCTGTATTGTGCTTCCAAGGATTATTTGAGCTTCCTATCAGAAACAAACGGAACAAAAGATGCTGAATTCATTTAGGATAAAGGCATATGGTCATGAATAAGTAAAACTAATAATAGTAATGTTCTTCATCATGTGTAGGACAAAGATAGCAGCTAGTTGTCTCTGACATTTCAAATTTTTAACTGTTTTAATTAGAACCAGTGCAAGATGTGTCAGGCTGACTGGACAGGCTCCTTGAAAACAGCCTGCAAGCTTCAGTCAGCAAGTGCCAATTGGGAGGAAGCCACAAACACTGTGGAGCTGCCAGCTGTGTCCAGCTGTGGGGATGTTTTCACCATGCCCTGGACAACCATGCTAGACCACTGTGGTTAGAGAGTTTGAGACTGTGGTTAGAGACTAGGCTAATACAGAGAGAGGCTCCTTCACAAGCTTTTCAGCATCTCTGTGGATCTGAGTCAAGTCAAGAGTATCTTAAGCCTGTCCTCCCCATCTCATTAACCTTTTCTCTTCAGTCAACTTTTCGCAACACGTAGCACAGATTTGTAAGCATAGAACAAGGATCTGGTAGTATCTTTTCAAAATGTCACCAGTAAGTGCTGGCAGCTGCCCTTCAAAAACACTGTCTCAACTGCTACTGGTTTAGGATGAATTATTTAGACGAAAATATATATTATAAAGCATTCAGGAACACAGCCGCCTGTAAGCAAACATGTGGCTCACATCATACTTGGTCTGCCAGGACTATCAGTATCCTAAATGAAATACAAAAAAGATGACCGCCACATGATTTTACTACCTCTCATCTGCTCAGAATCTCTTGAGTTCATGCAAAGTTTCTCTTGCTCTTCTGCATCTGCAAATGACATTGTATTGTAGCTTACATTCTGCCACTGAGAGTAAAATGCATTTAACTTTACTGCCATACGTATATACTAAGGGGATTAAATAGAGATATTCTACAACCGAATGCTTTCTTTGGTTTCTCTTTTTCAGTGGATATGTTCAGTGTTTTGAAAAATGAAGTAAAAAATGTTTAAAGACAATAAGTAATTTTAAAAATAACCGACATAAGCATGTTTGTCATGCCATTTTGAGAAATTACAAAACCTTTCTCTTTCAGATTTCTCTTGATGCTAAAGTGTGCGAAAGTTTGAGAAATTTGAAATATGTTTACTAGGGTCCCATTTTGCCATATACAGACTAAATTAACAAATCAGTTTCTTTATTTAAAAAGCAAAGTGTGCCAGGATGTAAAATACTTTTTTTATGGGGGGGTCACTTTACTCCTTTTGGGAACATATAATAAATATGTGTAGAAATGAGCACAAAAGTGTTTCCCAAAGTGGATTCCCCCCTAGTGCCTGAAATGGACACTTTCTAGCTGAGTCTCCTTGATTTTCTTTCCCTGCAGTGAGTCCACACAGCTAGTTCTTATAATCCTGTCCTGAGTGATTGATATATCAAGACATATATCAAGACATATATCCCTTGGGTGTTGCAGTTAGTGGATTAATTGAGAACAGCATACTGTAGGGTTCTAAAAAATATACTATGGGCTCCTTCAAATCTGTCCTACATGTAATTTAAATAATCTGAAATTCTAGTAACTGATTCCTGTTCTATTTCTCTTGTGTAATGTCTCCATAAGGTATACAACACTCTTAGAACAGACTCTAATAGGTAACAGGAATACTGTATGTTGTTTTTGATTGTAATCAGTTTGCTTATCACTGGATGATAAAAATAATTCCCTGCATTTATACACTGCTTGTCAATCTACATAATCCCAAAGTGTTTATACAAACAGGAGGGGACCTACATGGCTGACACGTAGTGGCCATTATGTACAAGCAGCCCCAGTGTTAGAGTTGACATGGGAATGTGTGTAGGCTACTTAATACATTACTTGACCACAGTGGTCTCTGATAGCAATTGTTGTGCGACATCAATGTCTCTGTCCATAATATTATTACGCCCTAATGAAGCGGAATAATGCACCAGAACGTTGTCTCTTTTGTCAAAACTGAAACTATTGTATCCAGAAGGTATTGTCATGGTTCTTCTTCTTGTTCCTCCATTTATATCTATGCTTCATTTAGGTTTTTTATGTTGTATGGGCATCTGGCTGGCTGCACAATAAAAAAACAGTAAATTAGCAGGAATGCTTTAAACTACAATAGGTTCTAGCTCTAATCCCAGGTGAGATACTGTTGTCATCTCCTTGAGCAAGCCCAGGGTAGACCAGTAAAATATCCAGTACAATGGGTGAAAAGTTAAGTTGCTTTGGATAAAAGTGTTAGCCAAATAATACCAGTAATTAGCGTTGAAGCCTGGTGACTGTCAGGATTTTCACTGTTACTCCCCCTCTCTCCCCCTCTCAATGAATCGACACAGTTTGGTAACCCCCTCCAACTTCCAAAGCACCCTTGGCTGTCAAAGAACATGAACAAAGATTAAAACTATTTTTCCACAGCCTGCAAGCTATGACAGAGTACAGTCTGGGAAAGAGCCAAAAACTGCTCTCAGGATCACAAGGCAAAAAAAAGAGGAAATGATCTGATCATTAACAGAAATATCTATCCATGTGTACCTGGAGAGCCTTCTGTTACTACATATTTCTCCATCTCGGCTCTCATTTATTCCCTGCTCCTCTTGTCACCAGCTAAGACCAACTGCAGTGGCTGTCCTGCAGGCAAGATACTGTTCGCCTTTATGGAGATGATGAGGTACCTGCAAAAATGTTGCTACATGGCTGAAACCTGCCTCTAAGTTTTCTACCTGAAGCAAAATCATGCCACATAACGAGAAAACAGATCCAATGAATGTAGACTAAGATGAGACACAGGCACCATAACATATAAAACGTGTGCTTAACATCTGCAGGTATCACAAAGACCAGGTACAGTATGAAGGCAACAGTTCACAAGGAGGATCACTTGGATTGGCACGAGCAATAAACATGAATTGTGACGTCACGAGACTTCAATGGTGCAAGTAATTATCTTCACATGCAATCCAAACTAATTGCTAATATCTCATATCCCACTCCTGGCACCAGGCTGGTGCTAAGAGTCAGGCAGCAGGGACAGAATCTGGAAAAGACTCTGCTTGCTGAATCCACCTGGAAGTAAAACACATTCACAAGTCAGTCATGACTACACATCCAGAACGCCTTGCTTGCTTTGGGAGTGATTGCGTTATGAGAGGGTGAAGTATATCTAAATGAAAATAGTGTCAAATTTAGCAAAACACTCTTTACATTAAAACATCTCAAGCATTAGATGGAAAATAAATGATCGCAGTGTTTTCTTTTTGCACTGTTAAGAAACTATGTTTTACTTGGTATGAAGGTCCTTCATCCATAGATACCCGAAGACAAACTCATTTCTTTTTTCAAAGGTAATCCACGTTGACCCATATATCTCCATATTATTCGTGCTTATCTATTCTAATCTTTCTTATTAATCTTTCCCTATTAATAAAGTCCACAGACACAGCAAAGGCTAGCTCATGTGCACCACGTGACGTTTTGTGACTTTTTTGGGGGTTATTATTCTGTTTTATCTGGATGACTGCCCAGGTTCTGCTTTTGCCTACAAGGACAAGCTAAGGCTTATTGTGGTGGTGCAGCCTGCAGCTGTTCTGCAGAAAGAAAAGAGCGTTTAATATCTCAAGCTGTCGAGAGCACTTCAAATTAGAAAGGCCATCACCTGCTTCCTAAGTGCTAGCAGCACACCCTGTTTAATTGCAGAGGGAGAAGAATGTGACACTTTGATTGCTTTTCAAAACAAATTTTAAAGAGCGCTGTGTGCTCTTGTTTCGTACAGCCTGAGCAAAACATTTGCACAGGAGTCCTGACCCTAAAAGTAATGACTGCAGCCAGAGACAGAATTTTCACCTGTCAAGGTATGCATTTGAAGGTGCTCATTATTGTTAATATTAGGGTCTCATCCTTTAATCCAGTTGTGGAATTTGGGGAAATCTAGAATTAGGAAACCAATAATCCCATGATTGTGCAGTGGTGGGATCCATGACAGATTTTCAAAGATGCAGACTCCTATGCAAAATGAACGGATTAAAGAGAAAAATGACACATTTAATATGATTGTATCAGCAACTCAGTCCATGAAAACGTTCTCCAAATACCATAACAAAATGTTAAATATCCACTATTTGGTGCAGGATTATAGACGAGTACCTGGCTGTTGTAAAACTATAAATGGATCAGACTGCTGTGCCTTCGTGTTTCCACGAAAATCCATCTTTTGACATCTGGTTTGGTTTCTGCTATAGTGTTATTTCCTATGAGGATTCCAACAGCAGAAATGCAAGTGAAGGAAGCCAACCTTATACAGTATAAAGGAGAGCCTGTTCACATATAAGGGGGGATAATTACTTTCAAATTCTGCTTGGCAGCTATTTAAGAACCACGTACCATATATTCATAGGGTTGATTTCCTTGAATAACAATAGCCAAACTAACCCCATACTTTTAAACTTACAAAGAAGTTACTGTTCTACACTTCAGACCCTCAGTTCCCATTCTCATTCCTGACAGCATAAAAGCTAATGTTCCCTGGTGGTGTTGACTGCACAATTACAGACCTTCGAAACCTCCAACTTCCAAATGCATACTGCGCAATACATCTAAGAAGTATTTCAAAGTCTCAGCAAGCTAGACACAATACTGCACAAGTTTATGGCCTCACTCTAAATAAAGAACTTAAATGGCACTTTGGTGTACTTCACTGAAGATGCAATGTGAAACAGGCAAAAAATGAAAAGATACACAAGGCCGCAATCTAGCAGTTGTCCTCTTTTCTCCCCTGTTTTCTAACTGAACCACAGAATTGTGCTGGTCAGAATTGTGCAGAATAGTGAAAACTATGCATCTGAATGAAACAGTAATTATATCCATTTTGATTCCCCAAATGTGTCCTCTGCATAAAATAATTTCAATATACAATAAGCAGCCCTTTACAACAAAGCCATCTCCTTGCTGAAGCTCATATGGGTCAGGAACTACCAAGTAGTGTTTCTGAGGCTGGCAGCCATGGACTGTTCACTTAACAGCAGGGTGAGCTTCTTCCTTCTGCATGCTACTAAAAACCAAGTGAGCACGTCCGCTGTTTGGAACTTTTTTTCGTATTCTTCTGAACGTCTAAAACAATTCTTGCTATCAAATAATTCAGATGATTAATACAAAATCTTCAAGGTCTTCTTACATAAGAAAACATTTCAGCTCAAGTACATGTTGGAATATACAATCTACCCCCCAAAAGAGGACTGCTCTGAATTGGGATAGGGCAGGATAAAATTAATCTGTATCAGAATGGAGTTCCTGACTTGCTGTGGAACATATTCCCTTTTAACAAGACCAGAAGCAAAACCCCACTTTCAGCTCAGTGCTAAAACTATGCAGTATGGTGAGACATCATTCACCTAAGCGACATTGCCTGTTAGCATGAATGCTAATCTCTCAGGTCTCTAATTCAGTCTTTGTGCTAAAGGGTCTATGTTTTGTCAGAGGTTTCAGAGTGAAGGAGGGGGCTGTTTGTTTGAGATATATTTTGTTTTAACTGGCCAGTCCCACAATTTCCTCAGTGATCTACGTGGATTAATCACATACGAAGGGATTTTCTAGAGAGAGTAGTGAGAAAAACAGACAAAAACACCAATTTATTTTGCAATGGAGCACAAATCATGCTTATGGAGAATTGAGAGACTGAAAGACTTTTGTTATGAGATCAGTGGATTGCAGGCTATCCTTTCCTAGCTCCCCATTAACCCCACCCCCAGTAAATTTCAGTGGGACATATGGAGGTATGTATGTATGGAATAGTATTTTACACACCAACTGCCTTTTGCTTTTTATCGTCCTCCACTAACATCTGTTTATGCAGTTGTGTCAGTGGCGCCGGGTAGGTACATTAGAAGAGGTCAAAGATTGCTATATAGGCAGCAGTGAAGCAGTCAAAGGCTCTAGAGCAGGGGTGTCACGCTCATTTGCAATGGCATGGTTGATTTGATTTTACTTTAAGGAATGCATACATATCACAACTTAGATTCATTCATTTCCCAAGCACCATATCCATTAAAGGGTTATGGGAGAGCTGGAGCTTATCCCTGCAAGCAAAAGGCACAAGGCAGGATACACCCTGATCATAGGGGAAACAGATTAGCATTATTTAGATTAGCATTGCTGCTGGGTCCCTGGGTTCTATTCTGGGGTGCTACCTGTGTGGAGTTTATATGTTCTCCCTGGATTTCTTCCCACAGTCCAAAGACATACTGGTAGATTAATGGGCTTCTGGGACAAATGGCCCTGGTGTGCATGTGTCTGTGTTTTTGTCTGTGTGTGCCCTGCGATGGACTGGCGTCCTCTCCAGGGTGTATCTTGCCCTGCCGCTGTTGCTTCCCAGCATAGGCTCTGGCTTCTGCTCGACTATGTATCGGATAAAGTTAAAAAATAGATGTACGAATGTATGAACAAAAAATTCTAATATTAGATATGAGCTCATCCTGGTTTTTAGGTTCTAATAGTATATCTTTAATCAGACACATTCACTGAATATGCCTTGTATACAATAGTTTCATATATAAATTTACAAGCCTTTGGAAATAAGAGACAGTAACAGAAAGCATTACAATTCATTAATTCAAGTATTTCAAGGGCAGGTCAAAGGTGCTCCGGCCATCTCTCATTATTATAGTTAAGCTGTTCAAAGCAAGCCTTGTTAGACCTTGTTCTTCAGAATGAGACAGCACTGCCTAACTGTCACGCACCGACAGTCCAGGCCACAATACATTTTGACTCACAACTGTTTTATTTTACTAACCATTTCAAAATGTCCTTTTTTGCCAATTCATTTACCAAGGATTGTTGCACACTGCACTAACCCACAGGACGTCCTGCCAACCATGTTTCTAATATCAAAACACACACTTAGTATAGCAATTCTGTGGAGCTCCTTACAAAAGTAGTGTAGAGCAGGATCTTTGTCATCAAATGGGATTTTAAGCATATTTTCAACACAGCAGCAGATCTCCGAGTGACCCAAACAGTGAACTGCAGTTTACTGTGAATTAGAACATTTTACACTAACAGTTCACACGAGATGTGGACCACAGACATGTAAATCTATCTAAACTAAGGAAGATTTTATAACTGTTGTTATCATCTGTTACATCAAGGTTTGCAGAAGTGCAATGGGATTTATGCTGTTCACAGTCTGGAAGAATCTCAGTTAGGGCTGAATGCATAACATGTTATGTATTATGTTTATGAATTTTCACTTTAATCAGCAGTTTAGTAGCTTGCTCATATTTGTTTTGTTCTTCCTAGTTTGTGATGGTAATCACCCTGCTTCTGCTTTCACAAAAATACGTCTTGGGAGATTCTCTGCTGCTATAGTTTTTAAAGGTACAGTGTTGCTCTAAACTCCACAAAAGCACAGGCACACAATACGACATGCCTGCATTTTTCTTTCTTCATTCTGCAGTGGGTGTGCCAATGTTTGTGTACCACTAACTGAAACATGACAAGCCTGAACTTGCATCTAAGTATCTGTCCCTAACAGTTTGTATTGACCAGGCGATACAAAGACTGTCTTTTGGTAAAGAAAAGGGAAACTCATGTTGCCTTCTCTGGAAAATTCCTGCTTGCCTGTCTCATTGTGCTTTCGTTAACAAATCCTCATCTGGCTCTAATTTGATTAGAAAACAACTGCTTCTTTTAATTTCCATTACTGAGTCATGTGGGCATAGTCCTGTATCTGTTCTGAGTGAAGTAGGTTCCTCTGGTTGCAGGGGAAGAAGAGATTCCAAACAGCACAGCCCTTTCCAGCGTGGGTCAGCCCCTCCCATCCAGCCCGCCCACCCTTCTCACCAAGGCACTCACTCCTCCTGTTTCCTCCACTCCCTCCAAAAAATGACCCTGATTTTTTTTTTTGCAACACTTCCTTTTTTTTCCCCCCATCCCATTCCCCTTGTTCCCTGCTCAAATAGAAGAGTTAGGGGCTGGGCTTGGAGTTTCTTCAAAGTTTTATAAGACATCTGCAGCTGCCAGGATTTGTGCAGAGCTCTTCAGGCTCACAGAAAGAGAGGCAAGCCAGCGCCGGTAAGCAGAAAACACAAAAGGGTCCCATCCCTTGTTGGTGAGGTTCTTTATTTTCCATTCTCTTGGAGTAACGTGCTCTGTAGGACCCTACAGAAGTTTTCCGTTTTTAAAGCAAGAAAACTCAACTGAGCTACATCTTCCAGACCTTTTGCACAAACAAAAAGCAACTGGGATAAATAAGAGGGAAGAAATCAGGTTTTGACTGTACTTCATTGTCAAAGAGGATTGTTGTTTACTTTTAGGATTCTGGAGGGTTTTCATTCTGTGGAAGCAGGGATTTCAGCAGCTGGGGCACTGAGCCATTCCTCCTTCTCTATCTCACTCTCCTCTGCTCACACTCTGGAATCTGACGTCTTAGGAGGCCCGTCTGCTTCAGTGTCCAACCTGTGTGAAAGACTGCAGAGGTGGAGATTAATGAGCGATTCCTTCCTAAAGTGTCTTGAGGGGACCTGAAGATTGAACGCTTTATCTGCAAAGGAGGTGGAGGCAGGTCATTCAGTTGTTCTGTTTCAGCTCAGAAAACACTGGGAGTTGGTACCTGAGGCTCCTGTCAGCTTCCTTGTGATCTCTAAAAGAATGCACTGCAGTCACTTTATTTAAGTGCTTTTTTTAAGCTTTCCCTTCTTTCACAGTGACAACTTAAGCCAAGCAGTTCTAAGTTTTGAAAGTGATCCTCTTGCAGTGGAGATGGTAAATGCACAGGATTTCCTGGACATCAACTGTGAACAATTTGCTATTAATTTTTAGAAACTCTGAGGATTTCTAAAAAGCTATCTATATCAATTTTGCATAATTCTGAGAGAATATCAATTTTTTAAGCTGCACACGTGTTTAAACTTGCCATCACTGCACTCTGTCTCTGAAGTTTCTGCCCGGAAATCTGTTCAGGGAAGCAGATTGACACTGAAAGACAATTGCATGTGGCCAAGCCTTTCCTAGATTTCAAGTCAATCAGTAGCTGAGCAGCCCAATCTGCGGACTTTAAACATCACTTAACCGCATCAAGTGAAGCGTGTCATCTGGACTGAAGATGGAGGGGAGGATTATCATCTTTTCTTGTGCTCTGCTTGGCCTGTGTTATCTCATGGTGTGGTGCAGCACCACTGATTTGCAGTCTGTTACCTTGGACCACGATGCCACCGAGCTCCAGACAGGCAGCCTGCGAGACAGGAGGGCCGTCTCCAAGAGGAAGCAGGACCAGGGGGACGAGCCGGAAGGCAGGGTCTTAACGGAGAGCCCTGGCGTAGATCCAGTGCCGAAGAAAAAGGCAGAGAAGGCCAAGGCAAAAACCAAGAAGTCTGCTGAGGAAGTACTCGCAGGTAAGGGGAAGCAACAAGCCAGCATGTCCCTAGGAATGAGAGGTCAGGAACCCCAAGCTTGGAAACCCACTCTCCTGCAGGGTTTAAATACACATGGAAATGATCTGTGAGTGGCAGTGACACACACAGTCAAGACCTGGTATTCAGGTTGACTTATACTGTAAAATAATATAATTAGCATAGTTAAGACATTGTCACAACCCAGGACCACAAGGTATTGTTGCTCTCCAGAGCGAGGCCTACAGACCCTAATCAATTCTGCCTTTTAAGAAATAGGAGGTTTCCAGATCTTCAAAGCTTACATTTGACCAAGCACACAATTTATCAATTGTACAAAGCATTCATTTTATAAAATTAAGTGTTTCCTTTGAAATAACTACACCTGTGTTTGTGGTCCGGCCAGGTGTTTGGAAAGCTTATCTTCGTAAAGTGACACCTTTTGACAAATTAGGCATTTAATTTGACCACATGAAGTGGTCTTAGTCATAAATTAACAAAAAGTAAAGAACACTGCTGCTCTTCAATACTTCCATTCCTCACTTGTTTTTTCTAATTCCATTTATGCTAAACATGAATTAAATTAGATGCTGTGTTGTTAATCCTCAGATGTCCAAATCCTTGTTCATTTTAAAGGTGGAAGTGAATCAGGTTGAACCATAGGAAACACAAGCTTAGTCACAAGTTTAGGAGAAGCTATGTACATGTACAATACAAAGCTACATGCGTGCAGAACTACTAAGTGACGTGATAATTCCAGTTCAGTTTGTACAGGTAAGTGGGGAAGAGCACTGCAGATTTAAGTAAGGTTCCAACCAAGAAGAAGTTCTATCCATTTAAGGAATGTTATAGGTAATAGTGGATAATTGATCCATCTGGATCTCACCTGCTGTTTCTAGAAATAAGTCATAGTGTGGGTTTCAACAACATGGCTGAGTAGTTTATGCCATAATCCCACATCGTAAGTAATGGCATGGATAGGATTCAAACCCTGTCCTCTGTAAAAGTAGCACCACAATGTAAACTGACACAGCCAACCAGGTACAGTATGTTTTATTCTGGAATTTCTTGAGTCAGTATCTAAATTACTATATTATTGCTGTATAACATTCACTAAATGCTTGATTTCATAAACACAGTGTGGAATTTGTCTTTCCAATTTACCTTCTGTGTTGCTGAGCATAGCTTAGAATGTAGCCTAACTATGACAATGAGAGGGATCAAAGTTCTGCCTCACAGGCAGTATCACTCTCCCTGACAGCTGCTGAAAAGGCAGTCAAGCAGTAATCTTTCCCTTCAGGCTAACATGCAACTTCAGTCACGCTTCTGGGTCAGAAATGTCATATGCAACTTGAAGTGGGATGGAAAACCACAAAGCAAAAGCAATGCAAACGACTACAGCAAACCATATTTCAGCAATATTTTCTGTTATTGATGTTGGCGTTGAGAGCTCTGTGAAATTGCCCTCCTACAGACAGCACAAACGATGAAACCCACCTCATTCGTTAGTGCTACGTTTGTGCCGTTGAAAGTAACTTCCCAGCTGCTTCCCAGTTTCCCAGAACACGCGTTTGCTTGTAGCAGCTCGATACATGATCGACCTGTAGGAGTTAAGCACGAATAGGTTCTAAAATTTCTCCTGTAAGAAAATTACACGTTGTGGAACGCATGAATAACATTAAGATAATATTGACGGATAGATGCGAGTGTGCATTTTTCAGATAACGATTCAGATCGCCTCTAAATGCCCTGCAGTATTTCTAAGTGAACGACGTTTACAGAGCTAAAATACATCCAAAATATGTATCTGACACTTTTATTAGCAGACCATTCTTGAAATTAAAGGTACGATTAATTGGTTAGCACTGTAATGCGACTATAACAATTCAGTGTAAAGTCTTGTGGGAAGTCACGAATTTCCAAATTAGGTGTCTTTTTGCATCAAAAATGGAATACTAATTTCGTGGGTTTCATACAAGTTTATAAGTATCATGAAGGATCAAACAAGATCTTCACAACATATTTTAATACCTTCACAGTTTTTATTCTCATGGCGCCTCACTCGATATTAGCCTTGGGGCGATGCATTTACTCCAACCTCTGAAACCCATATATGCCTGCACGTTCTTCTGGTATGTTATGCTCAAGTCCGCTGAATATTTAAAGGCAAGGTTAAAGCTCCGTGAAGTTGCCCCCCCCCTACAGACAGCACAAACAATGAAACCCACCTCATTCGTTAGTGCTACGTTTGTGCCGTTGAAAGCAGCGTTTGTGCTGCTTTCGTTTTCGAGATACAGCGCCTGGGTTTTTCGGGGGTCGTGACGTCACTCAGCTCCCTACAATGTGGTAGGGAAACCATAGCGGTCTCATTCGTTAGTGCTGCGTCTGCTGCTTTCGTTCCCGAGGTATAGCGCCTTGCTTTTACGGTGATCATGTGACCATGCACGGCGACTTTGACCACCAGTGAACCCGTCTGCCGAGCTCAAGCGCTCTGTTACAGTTTAACTCGTACCCTTAACATTGCAAAGATCAATATCCACAAACATATGAGCCTACTTAGATGTGAATAATACTAAGACATGACACACGCCATCAAGTTAACCATCTTTGACATAAACCTGTGGTTGTAATGTATG
This sequence comes from Lepisosteus platostomus, assembly GCF_059453375.1. Lineage (NCBI taxonomy): Eukaryota > Metazoa > Chordata > Actinopteri > Semionotiformes > Lepisosteidae > Lepisosteus > Lepisosteus platostomus. Next base: position 8,331,371 of record NC_142613.1, read on the forward strand.
TAAAATCACCGTTATTGTAAGATCTATGTTTTTTTTTTTATTTTCTAAGGCACATTTTCCTTTGCTTTCCCTACCGTGACACGCTGTTGCCAAACGCGTAACTGTAATATACCATCGCGACAAGACCTCTGCAGCATGTCATGATAGGGACCCCGTGTATAAGGCATGTATATGGGGCAGTATATATCGCGACTGGCGCCTTGCTTCCATGCCACCCTGGCACCGCTGTAGCAACAAAGGTCTCATATCAGGACATGATATACCCGGATAGGACGTGTCGCAACATATGGCCTCCATGTCGTGACATGGGGGCGGGGCATTTTGTCGGGGTATTTTATATTGCGATATACGGGCTTCATGTCGCGACATGGGGGCGGGGCATTTTGGGCGGGGGTATTTCATATCGCGATATACGGACTTCATGTCGCGACATGGGGGCGGGGCATTTTGGTCGGGGTATTTCATATCGTGATATAGGGGCTTCATGTCCGACATGGGGGCGGGGCATTTTGTCAGGATATTTCATATCGCGATATACGGGCTTCATGTCATGACATTGGCGCAGGAGCTTCTGTCATATCGCTATAGGTGGAATCCGTGTCGCGACATGGGGGCGTTTTGTCAGGGTATGTCATATGGCGATATATGGACAGTGATGAGCAAGTCGCAATGGGTATCGCGATGTGATCGTGATGCGCGCACTCCTATCGTGACATGCTGTCGGAGTCGTGAACGCGCTGTGGATGCCATGACATTCTTTGTCTGCTATTCAGTTTTGACCTCAGTGCGACTTCTCTTAGATTGATTAGTAATTGGAAACCAATGGATGTGTTACTGTATATCCAGCGTGCTCGTACAGCACACATGTTAACCGCCGCCACAGTATTCGGACCAAGAAGAACATCCATCACCTGTGTATCTACATGTTCTCGGAACTTCCGCTGTGGCGCTGTACCCAATCAGAGTGTCGATTCTCACTCTTCACCCAATCGCGGTCCGACCTGTTCGGGGGTTTAGCCAACACGGGTCTGAGAGCTGTTCAAGCCAGCAGCGCCAGGTGGATCGGCTTGTTTACTGTCAATGAGAATCTATTTTTAAAATGCTTTACTTATTTGCAAAATTATTGCATCGGCTTGTTTTTGTATTGATTCACAATGATCCCGTACTCTTCGAAATAGATACAGTTTTTATTTGCAATATAACTGTCTCCGCTGCTTTCTGTAATGAATACATGGTATTTGAACAATTTTAATCGTATATTTGAGGTGGGGGAAAAACCTTCTGCTTTGTACTTCAAAAATGAATAGAAATGCAAAGTGTATGATCATTTTACTATTATGATCGTGCTTTCCATTTTGTTTTTTATTGTTAAAATATATCGATCTGGAAACTAAAAATGTGAATATGGGCTCTCGTGTTGTACCAGCGGTAATTTGGAAACTGGCGTTTCTTCACCAATGAAAGGAGTACAAAAGCAATACATTTTCTAGAACATGGTTGAAAATTAAAAGAAAACACCTAACCCAATGAAGTAACAGTAACTCCTCCCTAAATGTAAGATTGTTTATTCGTGTAAAGGCTGCAAAGTCTGGTGTCAACTGATCAAAAGTCACAACTGAAAGATCTGGTGGTCGTGACTTTGCAGTTTTGTACGTCACAGAGTGACGCGCTATTTTGAAATATATTGATACATCCAGCCCGCCCGACCAGACACTCGGAAAACAAATTCCCCCCATTGTTTTCATCACAATCAGGAGTTCAAGTACCGAGTTTGTTGGTACCTGTAAACAGCCTTGTAGATAGTCAATTGATTACCCGAAAAAAAGGCGCTATATCTCGGAAACGAAAGCAGCGCAAACGCTACTTACAGCGACACAAACCGACACAAACCTAGCACTAACGAATGAGACCGGTTTGCTTTCCCTACGACATTGTCACGACTATAAATGACAAAAAGCCTGACACCAAAATTCAGACACTTTGTAAGAGAAGATAAATAACTCTTTTCTCTCTGCTGCAGAGTCAGTTCAGTGTATTAGCAGTTAAGTTGTGATTCATTGCTTTTTTTTTGGCTCAAGTGGAAAAACAGCATGTCCTTACACATAGGAAAGGCTGAGTATGGTGGGATTTCAGTTACTTTGCGGTCATGTCTGAAACCTAATAATCAAGAATAATCATTAGCAAGCAAATGAATATTTCTCTTGGACAGAAAAAAATATGGAATATCTTGTACAATCTGGAAATCTGGAATATTCAACATATTCAATTCTATTATGCATTACTTAAAAGGCAATTTACAGTACTATATAATGACTGTAGTATTTCCCTTGTAATACTAAAGTGATTGGATTTGAAATGTTATACCTGTATATTCCAAAGAATATCTATAGTCATGCACCCTTTGATCTGAACTGGCAATCATAAATCTTTTCATATTTTCACTTTAAATAAAGGCTTATTTAAGAATGTAATACTGCAAATTGGAACCAAAATAAAAAGAATGCTTCAATTCAAATTTTTTTCTGTCTTAAGTGCTGTTTTGAGAGTGGGAAGTCAAAATACACAATTACAGTATTAAAAGTATTACGTTCTTTTTATCTATGCGGTATTTGAAAATGGATGTTTTCAAATTACAAAAAGAGCACCCCAGGAACAGTTTCAGGACACTTTGCTAAGTATTAATTAAATATACATTAACCAAAGGCTAGATAAGCTATTTGGCATCAATTCCAGACATCATTTCCTATAAAAGTATTTCTACAGATAACTTGAAACAGGATTTCCATGAAAGCTAAATAATGATGATAGACCTTTTATGGCTCAGGCACTGCAGTAAATGTATCAGCTTTTTACCCAAAAGAAATATTTTCCATTCCATTAATATAAATAGAGGGTTTTGGTGGGGGAAAACGTTACTACACCACAGTTTCTTTGTAAACCAAAAGCATTCATTATTCTTATTTTGGGAAAAGGAAATAATCTGCATAGCGAAATAGGCTGAGATGGACAGAATTCACAAACCAACAGACTTTCAGATTTTATTATCTGTGGTCCTGGGACAGAAAAAGTGTCCTGGTTAACTGAATGAAAATTGTTCTTGTTTTCAGTCTGATCTCCATTATTTTATGAAAGATAGTGCATTCTTAGAAACGTCCTTCAGTCTTCCCTATTGCTCTATTCTTCTAACCTTCCTAGCAAATTTCGGAGCTTTTGCAAAGACATGCCAAAGATGCTTGCCAGCAAAGATAGGAACAGCATGCAGCCTTTTAGCTCACTGGTAAAGCATAACATTGTGCTACAAACAAACAGCATTTCAGCTGGAAAGGACTCAGAAGCCCATGATGACCCGTCATTTTCATCTTTCTGACAATGTTACATTTCAGAGTAAGATAAGATCACTTTATTGGCCATATACAGTTTCTTGTATTAGGAATTTGTCTTTTCACATACCCCAGCTTGCTCTCCATGAGACACACAGACAGGGAGAGAAGCTTGGGGTCAGAGTGCAGGGTCAGCCATTTATATGGCACCCCTGGAGCACTTGGGGTTAAGGGCCTTTCTCAGGGGTAGGATTCCTCTGCCGGCCATGGGATACAAGCCGGCAACCTTCCAGCCACAGGCACAGATCCATAGCCACAGAGCCACTGTCCCCATAACATTAAAGACTGACTAGTAAAAAAACAGAAAAAATCATTTTGTTGGGCAACACACTAGAAGAACTTTAGAATTTTATATTAATTACAATTAATGTAATAATTTTGGAATTCAGAGGATTGTGTACTATTTTGATTACCATAAAAATATATGACTGCTCTGGCATCAGTCTAGGGAAGAGTGACCATACACATGCCTGGTCTACTTTGACAGGTGAAAAGAATTGAATCTTTTTAGGCTTGAAAAGAAATTGTCTGGGAGGTGAAACGATTCATGTGTTCAAAAGTCTCAAAGGAATTGACAGTCTGTGCACAGACTGTGCACATGTGTTCCTCCAGCAAAGGCTGGTGTGCCCAGGGCGTGTCAAGGTGATGTTAGGTGAAATAACTTGTGTAAACGTCAGAGAAGAATGCTCCCCTTGATCCAGAGTAGGAAAGTAGCTGTCAGGGATTACTTACCTAGGCGCAGTCTGAAATGTAATCTGGCTCAATGCCTTCTGCTCGACATGCCTTACAGTACAGCAGGACATTTTCACACCTAGACCAGTCACTCCCCTCCTAGACCCCAAGGGCCAAAAAGAGCCAAGGGAAAAAAAACAGGAATGTGTAATGTAGCGAAACAACCTGTGGCAACAAGCTGAAAGACCCACTGAGCCCTGGCAGTGTCTATGGGTTCGGAGGCACTTGCCAACCATTCAAGAAAAAATAAATAAATAAAATGCAACGTCTCTGCATAATGTCTTTGGTCTGTGCACTGATTTATTTGAAGTTTAGAAAGGCATTCCTACATACGTCTGACCCCATGACCAGTAAGTGAGATTAACAGAATATATAACAGATAAAGAAAAAAAGTATTCAGTAATTTGAGAGCTTATTTTTTTTAAGAGTGTTTGTCTGACTTCACAAGAACCATGACATTGTCGAAGAAAGGTCCCAGAATGATATCATGCAATAATTTCCAAACTGCGTATGGGGTTTCCGGAGGAAAGAACAGGCATGTGCTGTCTGCCTGTGCCGAGCACGTATAATGGAAAATTGTGTCTGGTACTATGAGTCACTCTCATCTTCATCAAAATCAACGAGCTTTGCTGGCATAGACATCATCCCCATTTTAAACAAGCTACAGTAGCTCTACACTTCAGCAGCCATATCACCCTGCAACTCACAACTGGCAACCCACTGAAGCTAAGCAGGTGTGAGCCTGGTCAGTACCTGGATGGGAGACCTCCTGGGAAAAACTAAGGTTGCTGCTGGAAGAGGTGTTAGTGGGGCCAGCAGGGGGCGCTCACCCTGCGGTCCATGTGGGTCCTAATGCCCCAGTATAGTGATGGGGACACTATACTGTAAACAGGCGCCGTCCTTCAGATGAGACGTAAAACCGAGGTCCTGACTCTCTGTGGTCATTAAAAATCCCAGGGCGCTTCTCGAAAAGAGTAGGGGTGTAACCCCGGTGTCCTGGCCAAATTTCCCCCCTGGCCTTTACCCCATCATGGCCTCTTAATAATCCCCCTCTATGAATTGGCTACATAACTCTGCTCTCCTCCCCACTGATAGCTGATGTGTGGTGAGCGTTCTGGCGCACGATGGCTGCCGTCGCATCATCCAGGTGGATGCTGCACATTGGTGGTGGTGGAGGGGAGTCCCCATTACCTGTAAAGCGCTTTGAGTGGAGTGTCCAGAAAAGCGCTATATAAGTGTAAGCAATTATTATTATTATTATTATTACACTGTGCTGAAGTGAGTCCAACACAAAGAACTGCGTTCTTACCCTTGGTTGCATTTGTTTTAGAAGATAAACTACCCCCTAGTGGAATATCTTAGACATGCCATTATGGTATATGTTAAAGTTAATATTCCATTTTTACTTTTTCCCCCCAGTACAAAATAATTATATTATGCTTAATGCTTTGACACAAGGAGCTACATGAAATAAGCTCACTAGTGTCTTTTCAACTTGTGTGTTTTACACTTCCATGTTTAACACTTTCATGAAACTGTCATGAACTGTGTTTCGTGTATGACTGACAATCAGCAGGGTAATTTCATAAATGGAACCCAGCTCCCCTGCTGAAGGGCCTCTGTTCAGCAGCCTTTGAAGCCTCCAAATCTCCAGCTTCTCAAGAATTGCTTCAACTTAATAAACAAATAATGAGTTCCTTAATAGGTCATTAAGGGCTCAGGTGGGAAGAACATCTTAAATGTTCTGGTCCCCAAAGATGGGAGCTGTGCCCCCCTGCTGTAGCTGACCACGAGAAATCTGATGGCACTGCCGGCCAAACTGTGATTTCATTATTTTACTGCTATGATAAATGTTCCCCTTATCTGCAATAATTTCCAATAAGAGTGTCTATTGCCACAACGCCTTAATCTTTCTCCTGACAATAGTCTGGCAATTTAAACACAAATCAAGGCTGTGCTACTAGTCAAATAGTCCACCTCATGGCTTCACACTGATGATGGAAGGACCCCACTTGAAAACCCCAATGACAAACCCCAAACCCCCAACTCAAGACTCAGGATTATGGCTAGAACCAGTGAAGTTCTCAGCATCTCCAAGGGACTGTACCTTCATGTTCTATGCGTCAGAATTGCTGAATCTGTTTCTCAAGTACACATCTACATTTTGTGCCCTTGCAGTGCAATTTTAGCTATGCCTTTATGGTGTTGCTATCTTGAGCCATGTATTAATACTTTTATTTAATACTTACAGTAGGTTTGTAATAGCTGGGGGTGAGCTCAGTATAAGCCATGACCCAACAGTGTTGCTGTAACCATTTGACAACCTAAACTCAAGTAATAACTAATTCAATCTCAGAATCAGGACTGAAGTATGCTTTTAAAAAAAAGAACCCCTGTACATCACCCGACATCAGCCGTTCAGAGACCATTTCTAGCTGCTTGTCCATAATCCTATTTTAATCAAATAAATAAGGATTCATTATACAGTACGAGTCAAAGCGGCTGTTGTTAGTTGTTCTTCAGCCTGAATTCCTAAACTCTAATTCAAATGTCCTAGTTGTGTCAATGCCACATCTTCTCCTGAATTACTTACAGCTGTTGCAATCAAACTTATTGTTTCTGTGGAAACCATTGAAAGATATGAACAACAAATGCAATGTCTATCTTAACACTGAGGGACTGAAGTAAGGAGGACTGGAAATTGGAGAAGGTTAAGATGTCTATATCACAAAGCCCTACCCACAAAGTGAAGTAGTCCTGTAACCTCCGCTGACACATTAAAAGGATCATGAAGGACCATGGAAGCAAATACGTTCATGCCATTTTTTTGGTTTAGTGTAGGAAGGTCTCTAAACCCTAGACATGTGAATTCCCAGTATTCCCAGCCATGGATTGCTAAACAAGAGGAATATATTTATCTTGACTATAGACATGTCAGCAGCGACATGTCAGCTCAGCTCACTATGTGCTTAATAGTGTGTATTTCACATCCGGTGTCTGGTGTTCAGCAATTATGAGCAAACTTGCTGTTGTGTCAATGTATCTTTTTAGAGTAGTTGTGATGTCTGTGTTGTGTTTTTGTGATTATGTGCTGTATGTCTATGAGCTGTCCTGGCATCCCTTGAGATGAATAAAATCCTCGTGCTTGAATGCATCCTCCTTCTTTCTTCGATTTCTCCTTCGAACCCTTAGCCAAGGCCAAAAAAGCAGCTGAGAAGGAGGCTAAAGCAAAGAAGCAGAAGGCGCCCAAGCCCACCAAGAAACCCAAACCTCCCAAGCCCACCAAGAAACCCAAGTCCCCAAGGCCTTCCAAGAAACCCAAGGCCCCAAAGCCCTCCAAGAAACCCAAGGTTCCCAAGCCCACCAAGAAGCCCAAAGAAAAACCAGACAAGGGGAAGAAGGTGTTGGAGGTGGAGGAGGAGACAAAAAGGAAGGAGGAGGAAGAGCGAGTGGAGGAGCAGCCGACAAAACACCCTACTCTGGAGGAGGAAGAGGATCGTATCCTCAGAAAGTTAGGCTGGGACAACCGTAAGTACTACTGTAGATTTCCCATACACTGTGCTAGTACAATCCAACACCATGAAACAAACAAATTCCACACGGAACCTCTACAGGGAATATGCGGGAATATTTGCCAACATCATCCTGCAGTTCAGAGGTCTTATTAGTCACAGATCTCAACAGGCACGGCTTGAGAGGTTTTCTGTTACCTAGGAAACATCTCAAGTCACGTACAGCGCTGCTGTGTGCTTGTTCACAAGAAAGGGCGAGGGATGACTCGGTAATGTTTTTTTTTTTTTAATTAAGGATTTTCTGGCTGGTATTTTTTTCCTCTTTTAAAAAAAGGCACAAACACCATGGTTAACGATGGGAGCCACTGCTCGAGCTCTGGGACAGAACAGCATTGTCAGAATGTTGCTCCTTCAGCACGAGACAGCACACACTTTGATGTAGAGGAAGGCTACATGACATAAGGAGGTTACAAAATTGCAAATACTGACTGTGCTGTCATTTAAGAATCTAGACACGCTGAGGTTAATTCTGAACTAAAAAACTACCGCTTCTCTTTAGTGACCCCCACAGAACCACCCACCGTGGCTGAGAGAGAGGAAATCCACACAGACCTAGGTAAGAGCTAGCTGTTCTTCTGTTTGGAACACCCCCTTGGCATTAGGGAACAATAAATAAAAAAGTCATTAAAGAAAACTCAAATGCCAACCAGCTGTTTCTACATCTCCTAGACAACTACACAATTGGGGAAACTGCACTCCCTGGGACTGTATATTGAATTTAACCACAGGAATTATAAATGGGAGTCGAACTGCCAACAACTAACAGTAAATATAAAATCACACTGATTTATTATTTGCACAAAGCAGTTAACTGTGGCAGAATTTTTGCAGAAAGCTAAAGAGATGTTTTGAGATCCTCAAACAGCTTAATTGAGGCCACTCTTCACTTACACAAAGAGCAAGAGCAAGACCATAAATGAAATATCATACTGTAGTAAAGGACAATCACAAACACTTAGAACACAAGCACAGGGTCTGCATATATGAAATCAGCCCCTGTCTGTCAACATCACACATTCTGACAGTATACTACCCTTGCATATTAGGATGGATGTCTAAAGTGTTTAAAGTGCACAAAATAAAGATGTGTCTATTTGCCATGAGATTGGAATTAAATGTTTGTGTAAGTTTGTAAGGTGGGGTGCTTCTAAAATAATCAGCACAACAAAGCTTTAAACACAAACTCACATTGCTTTGGTGACATCTGAAGGGATGGTGCAACAAAACACTTACACTGTTGAGCAAGAAAAATGTAATGTTTCTCCTTACAGAAGAGTACTGTGTAGCATATTGGGTAAGTCTTTAGACCCCTAACTGACCAGCTGTGGGGTCAAGTCCTCATTGTGCTGTTGTTACCCTATATGAAGCACTTCACCCCAGCTATGTGAGTGGGGACCAGCACTGCTGGGGGTAACCCTGTGATGCACTTTCCCATCTTTGGGGAGGAGTCAGGTGCTCCCTTGTCTGCTTATCACTACAAAAAACAGTTTTACTACTTAGAAGAGGGAACCTAACAGATCAAGGAATTTTACAGTCAAATCATTTTCCCTTTGGAAAGCAGAAAAGTAAAAAGGGATATCTTGTTACTAATGGTACAAATTCAATATTGATAGTGTCAATTTGAAGCTTCTAACCAAAATACACCCAGGAGGTGTATTTCACAAACTGTTCATGTAACCATTATTAACCATTGCAAACACTGCTGAACTTACTTTTTATTTTGCAGTGGATATTGTTTTGAAACCTGAAGTGCCCTTAACCCCTGATCCAATGAAAGAGACGGAGGAGAAAAAAGATGACTACTGGGATGCAAAGTGTAAGGGAGACTTATTCTGTTTTTATTTACATGCAATATCATAAAAGAGCGAGATTTAAAAAATAAAAAATAAAATAAAATCATAAAAGAGTGAGATTTATAGGAGCCGTTTGTAAAATAAAATCTAGGAGCTAAGGCTTTGGAAAGTGCTCAGGAGCCTGGCTGTGTGGCGTTGACTGGGATGTATTTCTGTGAAGGCCGCGGTGACTCTTTCAATGTCTCCAAAGGAACATGTTGGAGCACAATGTGGCTCACACAGACACAGCAGCAAAGACACAAGAGACCACTTCTCTGGTGAAGCATGACCCTTTGGTACTCCAAAACCTTACAGCAGAGGGTTTCCAAGACTCAATCTGCAGGCCAGTGTTTGTACAGCTTTCCAGTCCAGCTGAGCCCTTATCAAATTGTATCAGTTTACTATTAGTATAATAGGACAAAATTACCAACAACTTCAGGCGGCTGCTGGTGAAGATACACCTGCCCTTCAGGACCAGGACTGGGAACCCCTCACTTAAAGGATTCAGAATCACAATGGCATTTATTAATCCTCAAGCCATTGCCTAACATGTTTAGAGCAGGTATCAAGCGAATTGTTTACTCATAGCTGCCCCTGTGAAGCTAGACGCAAACCATCAGGGAGAAATTCTGAGATCCCTGAACCCAGTCTGAACACTGGGAAATGAAAGGAGTCAGTTGAGCAGCAGTTAGAGGTCAGAGAAGTTTGAGGGCTGACTCCTGTCACAAAAGAAAACTCTTGCCCCATTCTGTTCCACCGCCAGTGTCCTTTTTCTCCCTGACAGATGACGTTCCAGAGCCCTTGCCTGAAGAGAAAGAGATCTACCCTGGGCCCTACACTGAAGACTGGAGCCATGCAGTTACAGGTACTCATCACAGGGGAAGGGGAGTTATCACACCACTCTAATCTGAGGTCCGAGGCTCAGTTCTGAGACTGATGGAAGACAAATTCAGATTAGAACCGAGGGACTCAGTGAAAACACAGCCCAATTCAAAGGTTTGCGGTAGTACATCTGAGCTGATCTCTGTGCTAAGACCTTTGAATTGTGCTACTCACCTGTGTTGATGGCAGTAGGAGCGGTAGGTTTGTAGATGAAAGTTTTAGGCATTGGTACCGTGTATATAATAGTGTATTAAAATAATCATCCAAGGAATATGACTTAAGGGCAACAATTATTTTTTTCAGAACGGATTTTGATCGTGTTGAGCACCACATTCTTCGTGTATTAAACTGACCTTTAACTCTGCGGTTTCTTGTAATTCCGTACAATTAACGACACAGAGACTGGGGTAAAAAAGTATTCTCCTGGTTAAGAGAAAGAAGAAATTTCCAGCTAGATAAAACCGTGTGAAATCTCAAATGGAGGAAGAGAAAAGCATGAGAGCGAGCTCTCAAACATTATTTTACTGAACACTGTTGTGTTGATTTTCTGCTCTGTTCTGCCTCAGCGGAGCCGACCCCTCCTCCGTTCGAAGACGCGTGGTACGACATGTACGACTACGGAGATCGTAAGTTTCTGACAGTTCAGTCTACACATTGCCAGTAAGAAGCTCAAACAAGCTGTTGTTTGTGTCAGCTAATGTCCACACAAGAGCTTCTTAGTTTTACCCTCCCAAGAGGTTAATACTTGGATGCTCACAAAAATATCAAAGTCCATCTATTATAAAAATTCATGGCAAAATCTTTGCAAGAACGGCAAGTGAAAAGCACTCTTTTTTTTTCCATGGAAGGTGCCTCCCCAGTCCGATCTGATTTTTTTTTCACACATGCTTGAACACCTTCACATTTTCACACAACACTAATTTCTTTATTATTTAAAAAAAAGATTTGGGCACTTAAACATCAGATAAGTCGTGCTTTTGGAAATCATTGTTCAAAACTTTGCCTCACTTCTTGAGCTGCAAGGATGATGGTTGTAATATAGACTAACCGGTTGAGAAAATGACCAACAGCAGTTTTCTGCATTACTCTAACCCTGGGATTCGTATGTCTTTAGCAATCAAGAAGGTAGAGGAGAAAAAAGAAGACTCAAAAAAAGAGAAAGAAGAGAAAAGTGAGTAAATGTATTTATTCAAAGATACAATTTGCTCAATGTAGCCTGGGGCTACATTGTATCCATCTCATTCCTTTGTAATATAAAGCAGTGTCACCTGTTAGCATCTTTCTGCCTACTGTCCAGAGGTACTGTATTCTTACACACCACCTGGGTGTATATAGTACCGTATAATACTCAATGGCTCTGTAACATTGTTCAGTAACATCTCTGATCCCTGATCTCTGAGACTCTTCACACAATGAGCAACGGTAACCACATCAGAGGACACTTATGTACAATCAGTTAGTTCACATGCTGGTCCATGCGTTATTTTGAACTAAGTACAGGAAATATTTCAAATTTTTAAAAAGGCAGTATTTTGGGAAGGAATGTCGTGGGGTTGTGAATTGGAGCGTGCTGCCTTTTTTTCTACTTTATCCAGGCTGTGGAAGAGAGAGGGGAAGACAGGGAGAGAGGGAGAGAAGGGCAAAGGGAGACAGTTAATAAAAACAGCAGCTGCTGCCACGTGTTGACTTCTTTGAGGACGGGGGTGAAAGGGAAGGAAGTTTTCGATTTCTCTCGACAGGCAAGGGCGGAAAGAAAGATGTCTAACGGATGACAGTGTAATGGTACAGGGTGATCATAGTTGAGTTTTACCAGATCTCAGGCAGCGGACAGTGCTGGAGGACAATCCTGTGTTAGATCAGTAACATTGAAGGATAGTAAAATGCGTGGGTCAGGCTAAAAACCCTCCCATCTTGCTAAATCTCTGCACATGGCCTGGACAGAAATGAAAGGAGCACAACAATGGCGCTCTGGTATTTTGCGAACGAAATAAAACGTGGCCCCATGTTTCAGAAAACAAGCCGAAGCGAAGCTGTGCTGTTACTTAACATTTCAGGAATGCTCATGCTGTGCGGCATTTTACAAAGTTTGAATTTCTTCTCCTTCCCAGTTCTCATCTTCAGCGTAATTCTGTCCTCAAGAGTACTCATGTGGCTTCTCAGTCTGTGTTACATTTTCTGATTAAATTGCTGCTTATGAGCATCACATTCCTTGGCTCTGAAAGAACAAAACCAAATCAAAGGGATGCTGTTCTGCATTACGCTCACGGTATTACAAAACCGAGCTCTCCAGAAGCTTTTTTCCCTTTCCTGAGATTACTTTCAAGGCAGTTGGTTTCAATATTACCCTACATTGTCAAATTCCCAACTTGGTATTGGCTTTTCTCCAGTGGGGCAGACAGCTCCGAAAAAAACGGCCTTCATGCTGAAGGACTTCAACTGTCCATGTTGACAAAATAATGTTCGGATTGTCAGATTTACGCCCTCTCCACTTTTACAGAGCGTATCTATTCATAAACACAAACCTAGCTGCCGAAACCGCTGTTGACTGATGCCTGCTGCAAGGACTTGCCTTGCACATCATTTTTAAACTCCATACATAGTAAGACCAAACTTTGTTTTCACACCAAAACATATTGTACAGTACTTTCTAAGATCTTATCAAATCTGAGCCACTGAAGGATGAGCGCAGGGCTGCAGCCCAAGCCTGTATCAACAAGATCCAATAAACAGTATTATAGGTTTGAACAGGTCAGAGCTGAGGGGGTCAAACTTGAATTTTCACATGCAATACATGCAGGAATATAGTACATACTGTACAGTATGTGCCAGTTTAATGAATACTTCAGAGCTCCTGAGAGCTATGAGACCAGTACAGAATGGGAAATATGCCATACTGCGACAGCTACTGCATTTTATTCTGCTACATTGGCACTGTCATGGCTTGTTTGGAAAGGAGTCTAATCACAGGCGAGTGACATCCTGTTGTCCTCATCTTCCATTACAGACAAAGAGGAGACAAAGTGGGAGGAAGAGTGGGAGACGAAACCAAAAGAGAGAATCTACACTGAACCAAAGAGTAAGAGCTTTATGACTGTCCCTTTAGCCCTCGGGGCTGATATAAAGACTGTGAAATACAGAGGGAGCTTGTATATCAACCACTGTGTGTCCACTGTTACCTTCTTTACTGCTCTTTGTGCTGAGTTTGTTCTTTTTAGGTGTGAGATACTGTCTGACCTATTCCCAGTCTGCTGTCTGTATGTGTGGATGAGTTGAGGTTTGGAATTGGAAATAATGTTTTATTATCCAAAAAATAGATTACAGATGGACATTCTTGAGTCAGCTTTGTGCAGTGAGTCAGACAGCTGGCTCATGCTGATATTACAATACAGCTGTTTTTCCAGGAAAAGAAAACGCACGACAATCCCTTTGAGGATTCTGCAGATATACAATTTGCAGTATTTGGAGTTCAGATGAAAAACACGGACAAGGTGACCTCAGCACCAGATCAGATAAAATGCGTAATGGTGCACAAATATCAGGACATTCTCGTAGTGATTGTCATATTCTGATCTTGTGGAGGTAAAATTATCACACCTTCAAGAAATGCTATAGGACATCTGCTGTGAAAATATTAGATTCCCATAAATTTATTGTTTACGTGCTGCAGGTTCTTGTGCAATTTGCACCGTTGAAGCAAAAGCACAATGTGTCTCTCAATTATTAACTCTGTGTACATTCTCCCTCTATAGATAAATCACCAGGCACCTGGGGTTAACTTACATAAAAGCTTGCAGCTCACAAAACCTGTTCAGTGGGACTTCTGTTTGTACTTCTCCTTTGGCACAGACCTGTGCCCACATAAGGAGAGAGTCAACAGGTCTTTTATGCTGGAGGGACACTGGGAATTTGGTGAGGGAGGCTAACTGTTGGATAAAAGATGTGTTTTTTGGAGTCAGTATTCACAGTTTTGTGAGTGACTTGAAACCAGTTGCGAAGAGTTAAAGACAACAGATGTTACAAGCACAGGCTTGACATTTCCTCTTCAGCCACTTCACATAAGAAACCACTGGACTGCCTGTTGAAAAACAACTGTGCTTTCCAATAACCAACACAGATCACAATTCCTGTTCCTGCAGCCCAGGTCCCAGAAGTCAGGTTTTTAGGAAACAAGAGTTTGAATCCGATGGCAAAACAAAAAGAAATGGCGCTGAGAAAATAGCCTTTTGTTGGTTCAGATGGATATCTGTTTCCCACACGTTTACGAACAGGGAAACTGGAAGGGTGCTGGCAATCCCATCATAGCTGCAGGATGTAATGTCAGTCTTCAGCATTCTTCAATTAGCCAGCATCTTAGAGCAAAAACAAAAGCACGATCAATCATTGTAAATTTCAGGATCATGCTCACTTTATGTCCTGTAAAACATGATCTGGGCTGAGCTTCGCTGAATTGAATGGCAGAGAGCTCTAATGTCAACAGTGATTCTGTGCTCTTGGCGTTGACTGTGTTGTTTCTGGCAGTGCCTCCAGCCTGTTCAATGTAACTGTCTGGCACTCATTTCCAAACGGCAAACATGACTTGTTGATTACTAGATCAGAAGAGGAGTGTGGTCTATAAAATCCCAGCATACATCTAACATGTTCTCATAAGCCCTTAGCAATTTCAGAGCTCTCTGGAGATAGACTGCTACAGTACTTTCCAAGGCAGTGCATGATAAATCATGATAAGATTACAGCATCCCAAACACTAGTGGACTCCAAATCAGTTGTCCATTGGTCCAGGGATATGATGACATTGTTAACCTTTCTAAAAATCTATCACCTTCATTTAATGATCTACTCTTGTGCCTTAAAAAGATTTTTTAAGCTTGAATTAATTTTCAAAGCACCAAACTTAATTGATGCTGTTTTGTACAATTTTGCTTACTTGCAGTTTTTGTCAAACTGTTTGTTAAAGATCCTGCAGATTATTTTATCCGCTTAGTTGCCATACCAATGCTAGATTTATGCACAACACTGCTTCATTTGCAGCGCTGGTGTAATTTTACATTTGCATTTCTGATCAAAACTAAATACTTTATTGTTTGAATATTAAGATACAATAATAATGGATCTAACTCACACACATTGGCGCTCTAACCAAGACATCTCAGTATTGCCCTTTAATAAACTGCTCTTGCTACACTGGAAAACCAGATATACAGTAATTCATCTACAACATCTGCGGACTGTGCCAACCAAGAGGGAATATCTAGTGTTTCCAGAGAGGAATTACAGGCTCATGTCTGGTCAGGAATTAGGAGTGAGACTTACTTGAACAAGACCACGGTCATGAAAGCAGGCACAAGAGTCATGATTACTGCTAGGGACTGAGTGTCACAGAGGCTGGGGTTACAGGAAGGATTGGGGAGACCTCAGCTTGGTCACCCTGCCGAGTCACTGGGCTCGAGACGCTCCCCTGATCAACAAGCAAAAGAGGAAACCACAGCACCAGAACCTCTGCTGTACTTCTATAGACAGGAAACCGAGAGAGACGGTCCCTAGAGAATATAAAACATAAATCTCTTGCCACTCACCATCCATGGCTTGGCTCTGCTCCCAGTGTTTAAGGAAGGCAACACGTGCTTTGGAACAAAGTAGTATCCAAGTGAACAGACGGAGAGCAGCTAGGAACAGAATTTACGCTTTTCTGAAGAAAACATTCAAAATTGAAAATTTAGGTATTAATATAGAAGTTACGGGTGTTATTTTTGCTGTACAGGAGCTAAATTGCTGGTTTTGTAAATATTATGTTCAAATACTCAAAGAATAAAAGCCAAAAAATGATGAACGATTAAATTATTAAAACAATGACAATATTAAGATATTAGTTGATTCAAAACCCAATATTCTCTTGGACAATCAGTCTCAGACAATCCTAGTATAAAATAACATACTGTACTAGTGATTTTACATCATAGGAAGAAACATCCTGACCATAGAGTTGTGATTCATGTACAGTAAGTAGCTACAGATAGGGCTACACATTGAACAGTTCTGTTTTCTGTGCACTATCTACAACCACCTGGAGATGATGTAACATGGGTCCCAACATGTCTCAACTGCTTTTACTCCTAGAATGCCCCCCACTAGGCATGGAGTCCCACCGCATTGATGACGACCAGCTGCTAGCCTCTTCCAGTTTAGACCACAGCCTGGGCCCCCAGCGAGGACGGCTCAACATGCAGGTATGAAGCAGCACCTAAATCCTGTGGTTTAACACTGGGAGCTTGTAGCGATAGACCGAACAGGAGGAGGTCAGTGCAAGCTCATAGGAATAGACTGAACACAGGGAGCTCAGCACAGGCTCGTAGCAATAGGCTGAATACCGGAAGCTCAGAGCAGGCTTTTAATGAACAGAGGGAGCTCAGCTCAGTCTTGTAGCAATAGGGCAAACACAGGGAGAGCAGCAAAGGCTTGTAGAGACAGACTGAACGCCAGGGGTTCAGCGCAGGAGCTCAGTGCAGGCTCATAGCGATAAACTGAACGCAGGAGTTCAGTGCAGTCTTATAGGGATAGACCAAACACTGGGAGTTCAGAGCAGGCTTGTATTGATAGCCCACTGGCTGATATGGTACAGATGTTTTAACCAAACAAATACCACAAATCATGAAGATTTAGCATGACGGATACAGTTCAACATAGCTAGTGGTGCATGCAATGATGTTATGTTTGTTGCAGCAAAACTACAGTAATTAAGATGAACAAAATGAATTTCAGTGGAAAGGGAGTTCCAACTCTAAGGCCAACTACTTGTACCATCAATTTACTGGTTTTATGTGAAACTTCCACATCCTTGCAGAAGTGGACATCTGAATTCCTATATGTACACTACCATCCTGTAATGGTTGTTTATAAAAAGAGAACCTTTGTACCAGTCTTACCAGGATGTAGCAGATTAAAGAGACCTATGTCTGCTGAAGCTAAGCTTCCAGACCAGTGAAAATTGTAGAATCTGTGTTGCTTTTATTGAATCTGAATCAAGTGTCAAAGAACTATGTTTTAGAAGCCTGTAGCAGAAACCAGAAAATAAGGATTGTGCGGAGAGCGCAGATTATTCACTTATGTTCAGTTCACTGGACAACAAGTATTTATTTTTAAAGACACGTTTCTTAACCAATGGAAATGAGTAAATTTTGTTGGCTTTTTCGGTCCAACTGAAAACAGGAGGGACAAAGTTTAAAATGTAATCAAACATGAAAAAGTCTTTCCCTTTTGCGGTGGAGGATAATGCTGTTTAGAATGGGCCTCTGTGGTCCAGATGGGGGAAACCATCAATACTCACTGCTCTGTGTCTCTTGGTTTCTTGTCTGACAAATGATTTCATGGCAAATGAAGTCATCCTCACAGGGTGGGGAGGATGAGACCGAAGTGTATGGGGGAGCATGGTGTGCTGAGAGCGAGGAGACACAGCACTGGTTCGAGCTGGATGCCCGCAGGGAGACAGAGTTCACAGGAGTTATCACCCAGGGCAGGGACTCCCAGATACAGTAAGGAACCTCCCATTACATCACACTGGCCAGCTGAAAGCTACTGTAGCAGTATTTAGAACAAACCAAACGCAAGCCACAGGACATCACACAAACCAACAGCAGATATCAAAGTCCCAAGTTTATGATGGACAAAACGTTTTCATTTTGCAAAACCTGTTGACTTTAACATTCGATTTATTCCGCTCTTAAACTTGGGTTCATAATCTTCTGGCTTTTTAATGCATCAGTCGACTGTAATAAGGGTTGATACTGCAGGTGCATTGATTCTGGCTTCTCAATAGAGAAAAAAGAACTCCCAGTCTCAGCGCATACTGTAACTTGAGTCAGTGCCATTTCCCAAGATGACAGTTCATAGACAAGATTTGTAAATGAATTGCTAGTATTGGATCTCCCCTAGTCCTCTCTTCCTGTTATAAAGCACTGAACATCAAAAGCAGTCACTGTTGTATTAGCTATGGATATTTTACAATTTCCTGTTTTTTTTTTGCCTCTGTGCATCAGCTGTATGTTTTCCATTCATCTCCCACCAGCAACGATTTTGTGACTTCATATTACGTGGCCTTCAGCAATGACAGCCGAGAATGGACAGTTCTCCATGATGGCTACTCCGAGTGGGTGAGTGGAGCCGAACCCCCGCCCCATTGCAGATCAACCACAGGCAGGACCCACACTGAAGAAGCCAGGAGATTTCACTCTCAGATGCATGTTTTTTTAAGGGAAAACAAAAGAAGGAATGTGCATCCATGACGCGCTGAGATGGGAATAATATTCATATGCTGTATAAAGGTTGAGAGCGTCAAGAGACAATAGCTTGTTGTTTCTCTCCCCTTCGTGCCTGAACAGATGTTCTTTGGCAATGTGGACAAAGACACGCCAGTGATGTCGCAGTTTGTCGAGCCTGTGGTCGCACGTTACATCCGGGTTCTGCCCCAGAGCTGGAACGGCAGTCTGTGCATGAGGCTGGAGTTCATGGGCTGCCCTGTGTCCAGTAAGTGACAAAGACACAGCCAAGAGATACGTTTCTTTTACTATTACTTTTGTTTCTGATTTTGCAAAGGCACCCTCAGAGTTTGTCACTATTCTTTGTGGTAGATAGGATTGGCACTGGAGGCGTCATACAATATCTCAACCACCAGCACGACTTTTCAAGAAAAAGCTCAAACCAAGCACTAAAAAAAACTTTATTTTTTGTACCTGACCCCCAGAGTTATTTTTTCTTTTAATTTTATTGTTATTGGATATGCATAGAAATGTTTTGTTTTACTAAAAGAAAAGCAGGATGATCATGATTTTAGTTTACCAGGTGAGAAAAACTTTCCCCATTATTCTGTTCTTATGTCAAGACATATCATGAGCTACGATTATCTGAACATTCTGTTCTCAGAAAAAAAATTAAATCTATTAAGTGACTAAAAAAATCAGTCAGTAACATACTTGCAGATAAACTGTATTTTTGTTGGAAGGTAAAAACAGAAGGGGAATAATAATAAATTCCTTTTCAAAAATGAAAATCTGCAGTAACTTCTTGTCCTCTATCTGTTTTTCTCTAGGCTTTATAGGACGGGAAACAATCCTTGATCTTTAGTCTCGGTTTCAATCATTTCTAAAGATGCTCCTTTAACAAAAGTTCTCTTTCTTTCCTCAGGGCCCAGCATATACAGCCAGAATGAAGTCACATCAACAGATGACCTGGACTTCAGGCATCACAACTACAAGGAGATGAGACAGGTAATTTTCTCATCAACGCTAAAACACCAGCCTAGCATGTTCTGTGCCTCTAGTATATGATGGTGAAGAAATGGCGGAGACTCAGACTGCACAGGACAACCCTTCCTTTACAGCACCATGTTCTGAACACAGTTCCTCCTCCTCTCTTGAAACCCAGATGATGAAAGTGATCAACGAGGAGTGTCCCTCCATTACCAGGATCTACAATATTGGCAAGAGCTCCCAGGGGCTGAAGATCTATGCCATGGAGATCTCAGACAACCCTGGGGAACATGAGGCAGGTGAGGACATCGTTCAGCTCAAACCACCAGATCTCCCCTCGCTGTCAACTTGTACTGAGAGACAACTGAGTAATTCCAACACAGGCAGCCTATATCCGTACCTCTGGGTCTGGTTAGCAAATTCTCCCTATTCATCCCATTCATATTTGGTGTTCAAAATATTAGCTCTTGAGTTTTTGAGTACGGCTGGTTTTGACGTGGGATGCGAGGTTTAAGAAATGTATCACAACACTGTATACTTTACAAAACAGTAGTCACTTAAATGAAACACTGACAAAAAGAAAACTTTACCTCCCCTTACTATTAGAAGGGTAGAGGTTATATCTCTTCCTAGCCTTGTGATGAGAAATGCCAGGTGAAGCACAGACTTCAGAGCAATCCGGAGTCCAAATAACCCTGCTGTGGACCTGTTCCGACAGCCGCTACAGCACTGTATGTACAGAGGAAGGTGCCTTGAGTGGGACCAGCCCTTAGAATCAGGCCATCTTCTACAGTTTTCTTCTCATGATTTGCAATTTCCTTGTCAGGGGAACCGGAATTCCGCTACACTGCCGGTCTCCATGGTAATGAGGCCCTAGGCCGGGAGCTGCTGCTGCTGTTGATGCAGTTCATGTGCAAGGAGTACAACGATGGCAATCCCAGAGTGCGCCGCCTAGTGGAGGGAATCCGCATTCATTTGGTGCCCTCGCTCAACCCAGATGCCTATGAACTCGCCTTTGAGATGGTTTGTGGCCTATCAGTTTGCTCGTACTGTCACTTATTCTGTGTACCTCTCTTTCCGAAATGATCTGTTTTACAATCTGGTTGCGTCTTCAAAAACTAGACATGAGTGCACAAACTCAAAACACTTCATTCTTTATTTCAACAGAAATACTGCAGTATTGTAACTATTTTAAAAATGTCACAGTGTATAGCAGAAAAGTGTTGTAGCATTGTTGTAACTCATTGTTTGAAAAAGGGTAGTGTGAAGACTCTGACATTGTTTACAATTTTTCTCACATAATGACAATTTCATTATTTGAAATTTTATTATAAGGAAAATCTACAGATGGAGAGGACATTACTTTCCAATTTCTCCTTAAGTATTAAGTTGAGGTAGCACAAGAAGTGAAAGACAAGTGGAACTGAAAATTTAAATGACTCAGAGTTTGGAAAATAATGCCAGGCAAAATAAGAGTGGGCAGGCAAATGCAGCGGTTCTCAAAAGTCCAGCCGTCAAGACATAAATTGTCTCTAAATCATCAGCTGAGTCAATGCTTGATTTTCTTACATCTCCTTCTCCCCAGGGCTCTGAGATGGGCAACTGGGGACTGGGGCACTGGACAGAAGAAGGGTATGACATCTTTCAGAATTTCCCTGACCTCAACAGCGTCTTGTGGGGTGCAGAGGACAGAGGGTGGGTCCCCCGCATAGTGCCAAATCACCATATCCCTATCCCAGAGAACTTCCTATCGGAGAACGCTTCGGTGAGTCTGAGGAACAGTCAAACATGGTCAACGGCCATTTCAAGCGCCTAAAGGTGACAACTCCTGCAAGATTTTGGTTAAAGTAACAGTTATACAGCTTTCTCAGTGTAAATTTACTTACAAAGAAGGTGGTGAACACATACAAATAGGCACTGCATCATTTTCCGCAAAGTGCACCTTCTTTCTTACTTGCAACAGTCAACCATTCCACAGAGTACTGGTAATGGAGAAAAAAGTCTAAAGAAGTCTGACTGTTTTCTCTCTCATGCTCATCCAGTCAGGATTTAATCATTTCTTACGGCTTGCCTTCATGGCTGCAGCTTCAGTATCACATGGGGAGAAGGAGAGTTTGAAGCCCCGCTCTTCTAGACCCAGTCATTACTGGACACGCTGCAAGCTTCACGGGCCATTCCAGGACGGGCAGCACAGATCTAACTGGCATCGCTTCGAGCTTGCAGAAACCACTGCTGGGCTGGGGGCAGAGAACACTGTCCAGCTAATGCCCGTCTTCAACCATCTGTGTGCCACCATTTGGGGAATTGTGATCACTGTTACGCATTGTAACTTCACTTTCCTACATTACTAGAACAGCGAAGGAAAGGCGCAGATACATCCTCTGTGCCTAGATATATGTAATTCGGTGAAACTGAAAGCCTTCTTACTTAACACCAATTGCTGACAAGCTTTTAGAGCTTTACTGCAATTCAGCCAACTCCTAAGCAACAAGCATACCACATACTGGATATAAAAAGTGTACTACTGTATATAATTGAACTACATCATCCACTGAGCAATGGTGGGCCTACTGTTCTTTTAGCTTAGAGGGATCCTCTATATTTGTGTGTCAGGTTGCCGTGGAGACGAGAGCCATTATTTCCTGGATGGAGCGGAATCCGTTCGTCTTGGGGGCCAACATCCAGGCAGGGGAGAAGTTTGTGACCTACCCTTTCGACATGCAGCGCCCGGCTGGGAACAACGGGCGCCGGCGGGGGCGCGAGGAAGAGTACGATGAGGAGGCGTGGGCCCAGAGTCAACAGCACTACGACAGCGAGCTCCGCGAGACTCCGGACGACTCCGTGTTCCGCTGGCTAGCCGTCTCCTACGCCTCCACTCATCTCACCATGACTGAGACCTACCGGGGGGGCTGCCACACCGATGATGTCACCGCTGGCTTGGGCATCACCAACCGGGCCAGCTGGAAGCCAGTTGTGGGCAGTGAGTGCACACCGCATGTGACTGGAAAAACACTGCAGTGAGAAAATCCCACACAAATCTGTACACAGACATTCAAGAGGGGTCTGCAGCTGCTCCTGCTGAGGCACAGTTCTTCTGGGGTTATGCTTAGCTTTAAATACTGATTAAACAGAGGCCTGAAACATGTCATTTCATACAAAAAAGTAAAGAGCCCAAATTCAATCCCCAGCACAATGAGAACGTAATCCTGAAGTCAGTGCAGTTCTTCCAGACTAAAGATACACATACAGTATGTTTTTGAGATTTTTGTACTTAATATTTTAGAATGCAAAGTTTTCAAAAGTGTACCCAGAATAACGTTTTTGGGGCTATGTCTGACTCTTGCCAGTTCTAAATCTACACTGATTCCATGTTCTGAACATGCATTAGGAGGACTAGCTTAGTTTCTGTTAAAATTCTGGTAGATTGCAATATAAGGTAGCCCTCTTGTGGCCTTACGGTATATTGGTTTCTTGCAGAGCCAATCAGCTTGTGCAATGAGGAATCTCAATCTTAAGTGAGGCATTACAGTAAAAAAAAGAGGGAGACTAATATCCATTGAAAGCATCAACCTATCACGTAACTCACAATTTTAGTACTTCAGCATTCTGTCTGTTCTTGTTAGTCAGCTGTTAATGCCAGCTTTTCCACTGTCACTTAGGCATGAATGACTTCAGCTACCTGCACACCAACTGCTTTGAGCTCTCCATCTTTGTGGGCTGTGACAAGTTCCCTCATGAGAGCGAGCTTCCACAGGAGTGGGAGAGTAACCGAGAGGCCCTGCTGGTCTTCATGGAGCAGGTAACTGGGGCCACCAAGCCAGATAACTGTGCTGTTACCATCAGAATTCTTAATTTCACCTCTTTATGATGTCCTTACCAAACCTTGCATCGATATCATTGTTGCTCAGCTGGATCTGGTAAGGCTGGCTTCTAGTGTTCCTGTTGAAATACAGGTAATTGTGCTGAGAGATAATTAACTGTGTCTTCATCCCGCCTGGACAACAGAGCAAGTGAAAGCTCACAGCCAAAGCGATCCTCCAATTATATGGCAATAAACCAGTCTTCCAGCTGCAAAATCTTGCCAATTTAGATGCCAGATTTGAAGGAAAATAAAAATCAAGAAACAAGTTTGCCCACCTTTGTGCACTGATTTTACCTCAAGATGACAGATGGAAAGAAGAGGCTGCCTTCTTATGGTTGTTTCACTGGTGAGCTGCTTATGGCCCAGGGCCATTATACCGAGCTCTACCAATCCGATTCACAGACTTGCCCTAACACAGGCGCGATTCTGATCTATACAGGTGCATCGTGGGATCAAGGGAGTGGTGAAAGATCGTGAAGGCAATCCCATTGCCAATGCTACCGTGTCTGTGGACGGGATCAACCACGACGTTAAGACAGGTGAGGATTTAAGGCTTTCGGGAGGCGGGTATTCTTGACAGTTGTTTGCAATCCTGTGTTGTACAGGAGTCACACGATAAATCCTAATTGGAGTCATAACACATTAGCCTGTGTTCCAGTACATATAATTCCAAAGCAAGCGGCTATTTTAAAGAGCCCTCAGCACAAGAAGAGTATAGCATGACCAGAGTGATGACAGAATAGTGTAATATACAGTATTACAATATTGCAATGGCCAGAAACGTTAGCATGAGGTCATAAGATGCCGAGGGATCTCATCAGTGATTAATCTCACTCGTTTAGCCGCCAACGGGGACTACTGGCGCCTGCTGAACCCCGGAGAGTATCGAGTGACGGTGCGTGCGGAGGGCTACTCCCCAGGATCCAGGTTATGCGTGGTGGGCTATGAGGTCGGGGCGACGCAGTGCAGTTTCACCCTGGTCAAATCCAACTGGGACCGCATCCGCCAGATCATGGCCCTGAACGGGAACAGGCCCATCAGACTCATCCACAAGAACGGGAGCAGACCCGAGTCTGCGAACGGCAACGGGAACAGGTACGGAAAGGGGAACAAGAACGGCAGACGGCGCCCGCTTTCTCGCCTATCGCGTCAGCAACTCCTCCGATTGTTGAGGCTCAAGAGGATCCGGGAGCAAAGGCTCAGAGCCAACGCCACGAGCACAGCGCCCCCTACCACTGAAATGCCCCTCACTACCACCCAGCCTCTCCCGAGCTCCACTGAGCCCACCACTCCAGAAGACATCCCCGTGGAGGGCACACCATATGATTCTTGGTTCATCGTGGAAAGCCCAACCACACCAGCCGGAGCAGGTTCGTGGGACACGCCGGAGCCCACGGAGAACTACGAGTTCGAGTTCAAAATCGACGACGAGTACGAAAGCTAAGCGCCGCCTTTTTTTCGTGTGCGGGCAACAGCGCAGTGGCGAAAGTCGGGAAATTCTGTAACTTCGTTAAAATCTATCTTATTTCCAGTTTTAAGATCTTCTTAGTTGGAGAAAAGCAACGCTTCACCCTGCCTCCACACACGCATGTGCACTCTTTCACTATGTTAATTACCGGCGCTTGCAGGACCTTTTCCAACCTTTTAGCGTGGCCAGTAGTGACAACTTGGTTTGAACAAATATTAACTGGGTGGGGAAGGCTTTGCGTCTCCGTTATTCGAACGCTGAGGAATGTAAGAAGAGTGGATTCTTAAGGCAGGTAAAGACTTATGTGTGAATGTATGAAATACCAATTGGTTATTTTAATTATCAGTTGGATCTGATTGTGGGAGACCTACTTTATGAGGGCAGGAACGTACAGTATGAGCATTTGAGAAAAATGTTTTGGAAAGCCTGTAAGGCTTCTGCACTCCACAACTGATGCACGCAGAATGGAATTAGCAAAATGTCCCAAAGTTAAAGTAAATTTTTCTTAATAAAAGCACAAGAGTTAAGGTTGTGTTGGACTGATGAGTTCATTTCATTCTTTTTTGTCATTTTAAAAATACAAGCACAAATTCTGAAAACGGGGACAAATTTCTTATTAAAAGCATTACTGGTAGGAACATAATAGGTAAGGTTCCCCAATAAATAAATAAATCTTATAAATTAATGCACTGTGTATTTCTGGTTACTTATGAATCACATAAACCAAGCATATATAGTACCAGATAATACACTTTTTTGCTTGATTCATAAGCCTTACCCTAAAACTAGAATCGTGTTCCTCCATTTATTATTTAGAAAGGATCCTTGTTTTCTAGTACCAATGATCCAACTTTTACTACTTAAAATCAAGGTCACCAGCAGTTTGAAAAAGTACTCTGCAAATACAATGATCTAAATATTTACTTGAAATGTTTTGCATTTATTTTAATACATCTGAACAATCAATCATCTATCCAAGGCCAACTATCTTGAATGCAGGGTACAATCTGGGAGCAAATGACTCCCCTTCCCCAGGATGCTAATTCTTACTGACTGTTGTACTGTAAGTCTGATCATTTCTTTTTAACTGTATTAGCATGCATGTACACTGAAACACTAACACTCAATGACACTTCCACTTTCAAAGCCCACAACCATACATATGATAATGATCCCAAACATTGTCTATACGTTTATTAAAATAAAGAGTAGATTCATTTGTATCATACATTTAATCTGTCTCTTAGCAAGACCATTATCTTTGGACATTAAAAGGAACATAACTGTATCTGTCCTCATTTAACAAATATGAAATCCTTCTTCAACAAACAACTGACATTGCTATTATGGGGTTTAAACAAAACAATGCACGACAAGGTGTCTTTTAAATGCCACCTGCAAGTGGCACCTCCTCACTCGTGATCTTACATTACTGCAGGTTCGTGTTTTTTTAACCTGAGCAAGTTCTATAATATACATTATTTCTAATAAGTTCACATCAGAGAAAAAAACACCTGACAATCCAATGCAGCAAATAGGTTGACGGAAACAGACACACTTAACTGAGTTATGGTCTCCAGCTTATTCAATTCCATAGATGTTGGAGGCAGACGCAAACTGTAAAAATAGCTAGTGTCAGATGAATAAATTCTGTGTTAATATCTAATTCAGATAAACCACAGTGAACAAGGGGTTACTTCACAAAGAAACATAGCAGGGATTCTGGTACATCATCTGGCTGTAGAGTTACTTCCACACAGCAGGAGGAATCCAAGGTTTCTGATGTCACGATACTTGTGAGGAAACAGTCTGTGCTTGTTAGCTTTCTTTTGCCACTCTCAGTGGCTGATGTTCATTTCGCTCTCCTCCTCATCCTCGGCTGAGAAAGCCGAGAAGCTGATTGGCTGACACTCCAGATTGCGTAGGTTGACCAGGCAAGCGGTTTGTGTTGTGCTGAATTCTGGGACAGCGACCAGGAGGACTTCTTGACCATCCGCTCCTAGATAAGAAAGGTGAAAAGGCAGTTAGAGTGAACAGTAGCTATTTTAAGAATTGGCATCTGCCTTTGGAATTTCATAATCTGAAAACCACTGTACAGCAGCTTACTCAATTAAGCGTGTCTGGTTCCATCAATAAAATGCACACATAACAGTCCAAAATCCAGGTGGGTACAATCTGTACAATAATAAAGAGATACTGCATAAAACCCCTCAGCCACACACTCCCTCCCTCCAGGGCCACGACTGGGAATCCGGTAGGCAGCAAAAGCTGTCTCAGTTTTTTAATAGCCAAGATATAATGACCACCTGGCAGAAGGTACTCGGAAGACTCTTCTCACCTGTGATGCGCTTTGACTGGAAGGAGGGAGCATTGCCACAGAAGTAGACGTGTGGACACTCCTCCAGAATGAAGGGATCGTTCTGGTAGAAGGGGTAGCAGCCTTTGGAAAAAATAGAACAAGTCAGCAACAGTCAGCTAAAGCCTTTGTCACATTAGAGGACTCGACACGACTTCTAGTCGGAGAGCATGTCAAACTTAACGACTGCAGTTGCTGAATCTCGCTGCCTTTGTTGTCCTAGAGGGCGTCAAATTATACGACTAGGAATCGCAGGGGGTGACTAATTACACGATTCCCTCACAGCATTTCAGCACAGTTCCAAATCTCGGAAAAGTACGGTGAGGTTGCCTCATTTTGGCAGCCAATCAACGTGGAGCACACTGGAATAGGAGGAGGAGCACCGCATGAAAGTAAACAAACACTAAACATCGAACAGACACCTGCGCTGGCTCAAAGTTCAAAGAGCCTCTCCTCCATTCGCACAGTCCAAAACACTCGCTTTCCTTCTTTCCTTGCCGCCGCATCGTATGCATTGTACTTCCGGCTGAGCTCTCATTGGCTGTTGACTGTCGCAGACACAAGAGCCCACCCCAAAGACTTGTTTGAAACCTGTTTGATTTTATTGTAGCGAGTCGCAGAGAGTCATAGGGGCTGTTAAGAGGGCTATGACTGAGTCCCACTGCACATTTGACAGTAATGGGCACGGGCTGCGACTCTTTACAACTCGCTGCGATTTTCTTATGATTATGTAAATGAAGGCTACGGCTGAAAATCCTAGGAAAAGTCGTGTAGTGTGTCGCCCGCATAACAGACGAGATTAGCTGACTTTACAAAGTTTAAAGCTTCAAGCAAATGATTCACTTCCGGTCACGGTCGTGGATTGGTATTTACGCTGCAAAATGCCAGAATGTCTCCCTGGAGCTGCTCAACAATTTATCTGTCCCCCTCAGGCAAAAAAAAATGCACAAATTACAACCCTCCATTTCTCTCCATGTCTTTCTCTTACAAAAAGTTCCTTTACCACGAGCCTACTCTTGCAACATCCTAACAAAATATCCACCAAAAGTATCTACTTTGGTTCCTACACACATTGTTTCTCAGTTCTCAACCCAAGACATATCTCCCAGCTATGAGGCTACACTGCTGCCCCTTTAACTCAAAAGGACTTCTCTAGTCCACAGACCCCTTACACAAATTTGCCTTTCTACCTGTTCCCACGCTCTCTCTCTACAGAGGCTCCTTTTCACTTTTCTGCTGGAAGCAGAGCAGCGTTCCACCTGCCCAAACCCCTGTGACCAGCTGCTTACCCAGTGTGTCAGGTGCAGTGGGCGCAAGGTGGGAGAGTCTCAGTGTGGTCTCCAGGATGTCCAGGTGTTTGTCCATACTGCTATATTTGAAGATGTCATTTACATTCTGCCCGGAGGTCCCCAAAAATCTACAACACATAATCAGCAACAACACCCATCACCAGTCCAGTTCTCATAATAAAACACAAAAGAAACCCAAGATGGGAAACGTTAATTAGTAGTATTCATGCAATGTATCCCTCACAATAAACCCCCCAATGCATCACACTCTTAATAAAGCCAGCGTGGCTTTGAAATATGAGGCAGGGAGGAAGATAAGAACACTCAAATCTACAAGCAGGCCCGGGCCAGAAAAAAGGCCATTTCTTAGACATTTATTTCTTAGCATTTATTATGAAGACGGCTATGCCACAGTGAAGCACTCAGGAAAAAAGGAACACGGACACTTTTGTGGCCTTGGAAAGGAGACACAGATGTCTGTAGCCCCCCCCCTGCTCACCGGACCCCGTTGATTTCGGCCTGGAAGGGGTTGCTGACAAGATGCAGGGTAGGGTAGGCCCGGGACAGGGGGAACATGCAGCGGTGCAGAGGCTGCTGGGGTAGAGTGTAGTTGGTTGGGTCGTACTCTCCTGGCATCAGATCCACAGGCACAGAGGCCTAGGGAAAACAGAAAGGGCAGTCTTCCATTTCAGGAGCAAGCGAAGGGGGAGAATTCAACTTGACAACGTGGAACGGAAGCAAGACTCCCGCGTTTTATCACTGCACACTGCTTCCAACTCAGGTTGTGAATTCCTGCCAGGTCTTGCCGGCAAAAAACACTGCAATATTATGCAGCTTTCCAAAAAGAACAACTAGGTTATTTGTTCATATTTACGAGCTCTTCATTTAGCACATCACAGACACAAGCAGTAAAAAACAAAGGCAGAGCAAGAAAGCAAGCAAGCCCTGCTATCGAAGAGGAAAACGCCCATCCGCTGAAGGCATCCTCACTCACCACCAGCTGCACGAGCACTTCATCCAGCATGCGGATCGCCTCCACGCTGCCTGCCTGTGTCTTCTTGGTTAGGTACTTAGCCTGTGGAAAGGGAAGATGGTTCAGCTAGAGCTGAATCACTCTTGGGTAAGGTAGTGGCTGCTTAAGGTACTCACTGTATCCCTACAAAGAGCAGGGGGGAAATAAAATATACAGTGCAAAAACGGAACTTCTCTATTTTATGACTTGCAAAAGCGATGCACACCATGCACCGGTTCAAATATTCATACACCTACATCAAGTTTTATTCAACCACTTTCTTTTTCAACTGTCTCATGTTGACGATTCTCAACGCCATGTCATCACCGGCAGATCTGTGTCCGCGCCATTCTGTGCTTTGTAGCTTTATTAGCTGTGAAACTGTAGTGCAACAGAGCCCTGTGTGAGTGGCCTGTACGCCGCACGTGCACAACCCTTCCCCGACTCTCTTGTGCTCTAACGCCGCGCTAGCAGAGCGGTGCTGGGAGCCTCTCTCGCCTTGTTGATGGAGTCCTTGCCCTGGGTGCTCTGGCTCAGCAGGTTGCCAGCGAGCAGGACGCGGGAGATGCGGGCCGCGCCACTCTGCTCGCCCTCGTCGCCCAGCTGTCCGGTCACCATGTCGATGAGCAGCTGCAGCCCCAGGAGGCTGTCTGCACTGCCGCCCCCCAGCCCCAGCCCGGAGGCCAGAAGAACGTACCTGCAGGAGGAAGAAAAGGAACATGAAGTTACACAAAAACATTGGACATAGAAACCCTGATATATAAAAAGTTGTATATAAAGTAGTTTACATGTGCATTTTAAAGCAGGAGGGGATATTACAATACAGTATTGAATTACTGCACAATAGCCGGCTCAGGATGAAGTCACTTGGTTTACTTGTGTCCCTTTGGAGGATGTGAAAGGCTGATTGATACAGGGCTTTGGATCAATCAGTCAATATCAATATCAATATCAAATTAAAATTTGATATTTTAAGAAATCGTACTTTTAAATACAAATACACAAGAAGAGGTGACAAAATGGATCAAAATCTATTCATTTTACATGAAAAGAATTTCACTGCTTTGGTATAACATCAAGGAAGCCATTCTTCCCAGTGCTTTAAAAAACACCAGGAATCACGGATAGATGATAGTCTGAGCTTACTGGTCAGCATCTAAATCTTTCCTGGGGGGTTGGCAAGGGAGGTCAGCCGTGCAGTAGCTTTCCACCATGAATTTTCCATCGTTCTTCTCTGCACCAAACACAGCAACCACGCTGCCTACAGCACCAGGACAAATCAGAACAGCCGAGAGCCTTTAGAGCATTCCCCATCAACAAACCGAACCATTAATCAGGACAAACTCACTAGAAACCCACTCTCGTTGTGAATAACACTACAGATATTGCCACAGCACATGTATAGTTAAAGACACTAAAAATGCATGCTAAAAAGGGTAATTCAATGACTACCAGAGAACTGGCCAAAAACACTGTGAAGAACAGGGTTACTGGTTTACCCAGTTCATAACTGTATTCAATCCCCAAGCCATGACTATACAATAGAATATGAAATTATTAAGTCTTAATATGAGAATGCTAAGAACCCGAAAAACGAATGTGTTTTTTAATGGACACCATGTAAAATAAATGTATACATATTGTAATGGGAACCGGATGAACTGTTTTTTTTTATAGTGAAAGTGGCTGTACACACATAGACAATACATGAACATGTAGATACTGTTTATGAGACTGAAAGATTTAACATTTTAAACAAGTTACTGAAACATTCCCTCCTGAAGCACCATCCTGTCCAATTGTAGAGTGTACCCAGCAGGACAGAGTGCACACAAAAAGTCCTGCTCACCTGTAACAAGCTTCTGTGTGTCAATGTTGCCTTCCAGTTTTATTCTCTGCAGTTCATCCTCCAGAATGAGCTCATCTGACTGGCATATGTACTTGGCCCGAGGAGGCTGGGGTAGGAGATTGTGCTAAAACAATCACAGACAAAACAATGAAAATTAATGACTGAATCCCTAGTGATGTTGGGATTCCAGGCTTGATGCAATAATGCATAATATAAAAATACATTATATTAGGCCTAAACATTATTTAGAAAAGAGTTACTGTTGTAAAGGGATTCAGAGATTCCAATGCTCTGTATAAGGTTGCTGGTTCACATCCTGCGGCTGGCAGAGGAATCCTACTCCGTTGGGCCCTTGAGCAAGGCCCTTAACCCCAACTGCTCTGGGGTGCTGTATAAATGGCTGACCCTGCGCTCCGACCCCAGGCTTCTCTCCCTGTCTGTGTGTCTCATGGAGAGCAAGTTGGGGTATGTGAAAAGACAAATTCCTAAAACAAGAAACTGTATATGGCCAATAACATGATCTTATCTCTATCTTATCTTATAGGTGGATCGGAAAAGGACACTTAGTTTGGATTAATGTTTTTTGCTGTTATTCTAATGAGAACCAATTAATGCACTAATTTTATTTTTATTGCTATACTATAGCTTGTGCTTTGTGTTTCCTTTCTGTATGCTAACGCTGAGATCACTCAACACGGCCTGTAAATAAGACAGTGGGAATAAAAACTCCTCCACTTGCCTCCTCGCTGATCTCTCGCAGGATGGATGGCTGGAGCTCCATGTGCTTAAAGATGGTTCCCACAATGCAACACTGCTCCCCCATTTGGATTTCACACAGCTTCCTGATAGGCACACCTGCACCTACAAGGAATTTCCATGGTTTCATTCATATTTGCAGAAAAACAGTTAAAAAAATAACTAAATCTCAGTTCAAGAAAGATCATGGATCTTGTCATTCAATCTATGGCCAATCAAAATGTACTCTTCCTGTTGATCACAAAAATATGCTTTGGATAGGAAGCACGCTGTTTGATTTTCATATGCCCAGTATTACTGATACTTTCAGCACATTATACCACAGCCCATACTATACACAGGGCAAAACAAATAGAGAACATGACAAATAGTACTGTGAAATGCAACTAAGGGCACTCTACGAGGCGAACAGCACTTTTAATCCATGGGACCAATGCACAGGACAAACTGGACAATCTTCTATATCAGAAGTGATACCTTTGATCATAAGTCACCCCCCCCAGCACTTAACAATTAAAGAGTGTTCTTAAAACGCCTGAAAAATGATTTGAAGGGCAAAAATCGCTCCTCAACTTTCAGGATAACCAGAACACACAAAAAAAGAGTGCCCACCCCACTTCTGCTGGGCTCGCTTAACGAGGACGGGGCTCATCTGCACGAGCCGGGTGGCGTAGATGTGGGCGTACTGGCGGTTGAAGCTGCGCTCCCCCAGTTTGAAGCGCTCGGAACAGCTGACGTACGACGGGCGCATTCTTTCAAACACCGGCCCCTCGGAGGCAGGGGGGCCCAGCAGGGTTCCCTCCTTCGGGACCGTCAGATCAGAGAACATCCCTGGCGGCAGATGAGAGGGAGGAGGAACGAAAGGAGTTGAGACTTTCCTGCAAAAGAAAACAGAAATACTGCTGATGAGCCCCAGCGACTTCCTGGGTCTCACCCTGCTTTTAAACCTACCTGGACAGGCTTATCAGGAGCTCCAGACCCCAAATTTACACGATCTTCCTTAGTTTTCTAATAGGACCCAGAGGACGTGGAAACCCATAAAATCATAACTTATTGAACCGTTTCCATTTTTAAAGTAGGGCGTGCACTGCAACAAGAGCTACAGTAGTTTGGGAGAAAGGAGTAACAACACGTAGCTTTTTGATAGGATTTTAAAAAAGATCTGCCTTTATTTATCGCGAAGACATCCTTTGCAGCTCTAGCAAACGAACAATTCACTGAATTAGATGATTAATATGTCGCATGTCACCGGAAACTGTTAGGCATGTCTTTATACAGCGCAAAACAGCATTCCAAAATTAAAATACCCAATTAGCAGTTTAAACTATTTACCTAGCTTTATACTGAACAGTTTTAGCTGATTTAAAGCATATATATTTTATCTGATTACCATTGAAATTTACAACATAGTTATAAACATAGCGCCAGATAGTGTAAACAAAACCTTATGTATATTACGACTCATTTATTAACTGTATCAATAGCGAGTATATTTTAATATATGAACAAATACTTCACAGACGCGTCTAGAGCATAACACCAACCAACAAAATCAGATTACAAATCATGCGCCGTGACAGTTTTTAATTCTCTCCAAATATTTATAAACGCCTTCCCTCTGTTGTGCTTTAATAACAACAAGCATTTATTCCAATCATTTGCTCTTACCTTTATAATTTTATTACACAGTATCTCGAAGTAGACACGGTGTTAAATGTTCCTTTTTCTTTTAATTCAATTTATCACGTCTACCGGCTCAAGGGACAACATTTGCGAACTCCCGCGCCAGCAAGCTCTCGAACTATGCCCTCTCACCTTTCACCTCGATGTCACGGTAACATGCGACGCCATATTGAGAAGGTCGGCGTGTAATACAGAACTAAGGCTGTTTTTTTTATAACTGTGTGTGCACCAAAATCCCGCGTTTATATTTATGTAAATAGTAGGAATGACAGATTATGTGAGAGGCTATCATAAAATGTTATTTGTAGGGACTGCTGAGCTCAAATTAGAAGTAATGAACATGGTTCAGCATTTGGGATGGTGGGCATAACTGCACTAGATTTTATTGCCTATGTACATGTATGAATTGTTATTCTTGTCGTTCTCTCTGGACGTCCACAGTACAACACACAACACAACATAATGTAGTCTGCAAAGGAACAAGTAATAGGTTTTGTTCCATGCTGAAAAGAGAAGAGAGAAAACACAACTGTTTCCCCTGCGAAGCCTTCTTCAAATGTGAAAAAGACAGGGCAGACAGCAATGCATATGTAAACTACTTTATATACAACTTTTTATATATCAGGGTTTCTATGTCCAATGTTTTTGTGTAACTTCATGTTCCTTTTCTTCCTCCTGCAGGTACGTTCTTCTGGCCTCCGGGCTGGGGCTAGGGGGCGGCAGTGCAGACAGCCTCCTGGGGCTGCAGCTGCTCATCGACATGGTGACCGGACAGCTGGGCGACGAGGGCGAGCAGAGTGGCGAGCCAGAGCACCCAGGGCAAGGACTCCATCAACAAGGCGAGAGAGGCTCCCAGCACCGCTCTGCTAGTGCAGCGTTAGAGCACAAGAGAGTCGGGGAAGGGTTGTGCACATGCGGCGCACAGGCCACTCACGCAGGGCTCTGTTGCACTACAGTTTCACAGCTAATAAAGCTACAAAGCACAGAATGGCGCCGACACAGATCTGCCGGTGATGACATGGCGTTGAGAATCGTCAACATGAGACAGTTGAAAAAGAAAGTGGTTGAATAAAACTTGATGTAGGTGTATGAATATTTTAAACGGTGCATGGTGTGCATCGCTTTTGCACTGTATATTTTATTTCCACTCTGCTCTTTGTAGGGATACAGTGAGTACCTTAAGCAGCCACTACCTTACCCAAGACTGATTCAGCTCTAGCTGAACCATCTTTGCTGTCTGCCCTGTCTTTCTCACACATTAAGAAGCTTCACAGCCGAAACGTTGTGTTTTCTCTCTTCTCTTTTCAGCATGGACAAAACCTATTACTTGTTTCTTTGCAGACTAAGCATACTGACGCAGCTACCCACCTGAAATAACGTAGACAGTACATTAAAAAACACTACAGTAGTGATAGTATGTACAGTCAATAAACAACCAGAACTACAGTGAACAAAACTACGTGGAAGTCCAAGTCAAAACTGCTCTGAGGTATTGCACAGCTAACTGTTTATAATGCACACTGCCGTTGGGTAGAAGCTGTTCTTAAACCTAGTCGTCTGTGTTTTAATGGTGTGGTATCGCTTGCCAGAGGGTAGGGGGGAGAACAGTTTGTAGTCCTAAATTTATTAATTAATAATATTTAATTTAAAATTAAGAAGACCCCAGCAGATTTTCATTTGTTTATTCATTGGTTGATTGTGTGTTACATTAATGGTTGTCTGCGGTTCCACTGTGAGGGACTCCTGCTCCTGATGTGAAGAAGATCTGAGGAGCACAGAAAGTGCTGACATCATCACGGCAATGTCTCACTGGGCGTGGCCTTCTCAAGACTCCTCCTTCTCGTCTCCGTGGGTGATGATGTAACAGAGGGACTTGTAGTCGATGTTGCCACTGACATCAATGGGTGCAAGGGAGAAAGCTTGCTCAACCTGGAGAAGAGTGAATGGATACTGGTTTATCCATATTTCTTCATAGATCTATTTGTCCATTACGCCATAGACAGTATAGAGAGGGTGTACAATGATAAACTGTAAGATGTTTGTTATGTCATTTCCCACTGAGGTTGAGAAAATCTTATGACACAACCCAAGACAGCGGGCAAAAATAATGTTCATGAGCCATAAATGGATGGTTACTCCTATATTGTCGTATAAAGCAGAGAAATCTTGGAAGAAGATTACATAGCAGTGCAGCACTGGGAATTCATTTGTAATGACTTAAGACCATGTGGAGTGGATTTTCCTGGCTATAAAGATTTGAAACTTATTTTGTTTTATTTCGTTCCTTTTTATGAGAACTGGGACCTCATGTGTTACTCACGTGGGACCTCATGTGGTCCTCATGTGAGACTGCAGTGTTAGGGAAACCACTAATCACGGATGTAGAACTAAGAAAAATCAGTGAACACTCACTTCTTCTTCTGTGAATTTGTCGGCTTGGGTCAGCAGCAACCTTCTAAACCTGGCAGGCAGAAACAAACCAAGAAACAATGTTAAAAAAACCATCCAAGCGATGAATGAACGATACGTTTGCCCCTCTAAATGTTCTCAAACGTGGCAGCTGATTTGGAATAAAAGGGTAGAAAATATAATTTCTGTCATGTATGATATCACGCAGAAGGTCTGTAAAATCCTACAAAAGATTTTGGACGACCATAGGCGAGGTCAAAAAATATTTTATACTCCTATCAATTTTTTACTCCTAAGTTTTATTCATTTGCCAACTCTGAGTGTTTGGGGGAAGTTCTAGAAATGCCAATTTAATCACAAACGTCACAGATTCCAGGTGTTGCCGTGCTATCACCTTCATTGTTCATGGTATTAGTGCAGGTCTACATCAGCCAAGTAGGCCACAGTCTCTCTTCCAGTGCATACTCACTCATCCTTGTTTACAAAGCCTGTGGCACTGGGGTCAAAAAGCTTGAAGGCAGCAAGGATAGTCTCTTCTGGGTCAGTGCCTGTGAAAGCAGTGCAGTTGTGAGTGAATTTTGTTATGAGAAATAACAGAAGCTTCCATTGTTGATAATCAAAGGCCAACTTACAGAGGGCTCTGGGCTTCTCAGAGTACCCATACTGGAATTTCTGAAACATTTGTGAAGGTACTGGAAATTATTTTCCTCTAGGACATTAACTTAGAATAATTAAACTTTTCTGGCTTTGCTTTGTCATTTACCAGTTACGTTCAATTATTTGCACGTTTTTCTTTGGGGTTGTCCCTTAGGAAGGAATATCTGCACCATTCCACAGATGAATAACAATAAAAAGAAATTAACAATAACAACAGTACAACAGTACTTCATCAATTTCCCTACGGGATTAATAAAGTCTTATCTATCTAATCTAACTTCCATGGTGTGTTAATATTTGTCATAGCTTTACGAGGGCTGAGATTTAGGAGACCACGCTCAAATAATGAAAAGCCAACTTCAAAATAATGTTTATGTACACGCAAATCCACATTATTTATCTGTGTGATTTTAAAAGAGGAATAAAGAAATAACACAGTATACAATTTTTATTTCTTCAAGAATTACTCAGCTTTGAGTGTTAGGGATGTGACCTTTAGAGAAAATAAACAAAAGCAAAAGACCAGCTGTGGACAAAAAGAAGCTGGTGGCACCCCTCCAGCTCTTCATTAATTAAAACCTGTCAGAGCCATGTGGTTTCAATATACCAAATAGCCAGCAGTCACAGGCACACAAGCAATAATCATGCCACCTACCATTAAGCTTCTCCCCAAAGAGAGTGAGGAAAACAGTAAAGTTGATCGGCCCTTTCCCCTCCTGTAGCATCGCCTCCAGTTCTTCATCTGACACATTCAGCTTGCCTGCAATCCCACAAGCACATGGGTTACCTTCCAGGCTGCCTTGAAAACCCAGATTATACAGGTAGCAACAATGATTCCCCAACAGACATTAGCTGAAACTAGGCATCGCCTAAAAAATCCGACACTTCACTGGGAAAAGCTGAGATAAATATTTGCAAGGTTCCTTAGAATGTTGATACACTGTGACAAAGGTAAGGAGTTAGAAGAAATCGTATTCATGCAAAAATTCATTTCATGGGGAAATGGAATGTTGATTTCATGGAATAATAAGGGATGACAGTAACTATGCTTAAATAAAACATATAAAAGCAGTACCCAGCTGTGAGTAGGTCTCTTTTAGGTCTTCTTTTTTAATGATACCATCTCGGTCTTGATCAATACAGCTAAAGGCCTGCAGAAGAGAGAAAAATCCAGCTTATTCATAATTTGCTTAAAGGACTATGTTATACGCAGCATGCGTGACAACATTCTGTGGTACTGATAGTGAGAGACAATGTGTAGTTTCTTACCATATTTGCAACCTACCGTCTAAAACATAATTAACATTTAGTAGCTGCATAAAATCTATGGATTTCAAAGATCACATAAACAGTACTTAGTTAAAAGTACCTTTTTGGGTATTTTATGTATTTCCAAGAAGAACATGCACTTATATGAATTTCTAACATGACAAAGGAACAGGTAGATTAATAGCAATATGGTAAAAATCTTTGTATTTTGTAACATTAATGTCAGGTTAAGGCGCAGCCGTCCGACTTGCCCATCTTATTTCTAGCAAATGAGCAGTCTCCCATAGGGAGAAATAGAAACTAAAAGATACAGTGCTTCTTAGAACACGTTGTTCAACATGACAACATGAAGATGAGCATGTGATTGATATGCGGCACACTGGCGTACCTCCTTAAACTCCTGGATCTGGGACTGCTCGAACATGGAGAAGACATTGGAGGACCCGCGCTGGCTGCGTTTGGCTGCAGCTTTGCTCTTTGTTGCTGCTTTCCTGCTCGCCTGGGCCACATTTCACACACTGTTATATTTACATAGAAGTCACCTATTCTAGCTTAGCACGACCCATTTCTTACCCACCTACTGTATATTATTTTCTGGGGATGTTGACAAAAGAACAACTGCAAAATGTGTACAGTAGAAGCAAACACTGGGATTCTTCAGAAAGATCTGATTGCTTTTCAGATTCAAATAAACAATTGACTCAAAGCGCTATAAAGTTGTTTGGTTGCTCGCTTGCTGGGAAACTGTTATGTCACCCCCCTTGAGTGGTTGGCGTAGTTTTATGTTTCCGAAACAAAGCTGCTTTCACACATAAAAGTCAGTAATTTTGAATAAATAAGCAACGCCTGGGAAATTGCAACATCTGTTATTCCAGCACGGAATGATTATGTACAAACAAATGCATGGAAAAACGATTTTTAAGGACGGTCCCACAACAGTTCAATTTTCTTTAAAAATCCTAATGCGCTTTCTTTTATGTATATTACAATTCAAGCTATGTTTGCCATGAATCACTGGTCACCACTTTTATCTAGTGTAATCCTTGGTTCATCATCATCTGAATTCAATATGATGGAAATCATCAAGACCATGATTTGA
The DNA here is from genome assembly GCF_059453375.1 of Lepisosteus platostomus. Lineage (NCBI taxonomy): Eukaryota > Metazoa > Chordata > Actinopteri > Semionotiformes > Lepisosteidae > Lepisosteus > Lepisosteus platostomus. The sequence continues at coordinate 8,370,717 of NC_142613.1, forward strand.
AACCTCCAGTCATCCACATTTAGGAAATTTAGAAATGTAAGAAAGCAGATTGAAGCGTCAGCACATACACGTGTACAGTATTGCATCTAGCACAGGAACTTCCATCAGTCTGATTTGAAACGACGCAGTATAACTGTGCCTAAGAGGAGTATTCCAGCCTAGCCTGATCTTTCTTTATGAGTCTCAGTCATCCGTTCTGCCTTGAAGCAAGATACAAGACAAAGCATTGAGGCTTGAAAAGGTGGCCGGTGTCATACTCACCATGTCTGCTCTGTGTGGGTATGTCAGAGGTCCCAGCCTGGCAGATCGCTGTGCTGGGTTATATGACATGCCTTATCTGCTGGCCTCCTATAATAAGAGCTGAGGGATTGCAGTTCCTTACATGGCAATGCCCAGTTCTGAGTTCCAAGTGGTACAGATAAACTCCCAATTCCTTGGATTCCTCGGCAATTGGGAAAGATAGGGAGCAAGAGAGGGACAATGCATGCCGGATAGCAGACACCTTGCTCTGATGAGCCGGAGAATGAAAGAGTGAGCTCGGCACTGGCAGCGCAGTGAAGCAAAGTAGCAGGTACACCAAAAAATAAACGTGGGCACCTCAGACTCTAGTAGACCAACATGGATCCCAGTGGAAGACATATAATTCTAGACAGGATGAACGTATGGAGCAAAATCAACTTAAGTAATCGTGTTCCTTCTTTACAGTTTAAGTTCTAGAGTACTTTAGTTTGATTCTCCTTTGGATGAAAAGGATGTTGTACTGTACATTCCACAGAGAAGGAGCACAGGGTAGGTGCCACCATAGACAAACTCTAATACAGCTTTATAGTAACAGATAACACACAGCAATTATATTAATGAACAATTCCTTTATGCAATTGAGGCATTATGGTTTTAATTATTGCTAATTAAATCTGACATTAATTTATGCATGAAGAAAGTGCAATGAGCAATGAACAACTTCATTTATGCATGAAGGTGTTGATTTCCTCACACAACGAAAGGATTTTGAGTTAGAATACACTACTTACTGTAGCTTATACTCTGCAACATTGAAGGTAAAACTGCTCATGCCAATAAAATATTCAGTTTTCTGTTGGGTAATCTTTTCAAACAGCTTTAAAAATATTTACGTACGTTACATTTAGTACATTTTTAGATAGATATTTACCTAAATTATTTGTCAATCAGATAAACATTATTTATCTAGTGTACAGAGTTATCCAATGAGCAACATTCTTTTCAATGAATTTTTAAGTATCTACTTGTTATGTGAATTTAAATATTTCAAATATTCTAAAAAATAATAATCAAATAAAAATAACATTTACTTTCTGTTGTAGTGGTACAGTATGTATACCATGATTACAGCCTCCATATGTTATCTCCATCGGCTAATGAGGCGGCACAAACTACTTCCTTAGTATCAGTGTTTGAACACTTTCTAAAGTGACACACAGTTCCCCATCTTTAAACATGGATTGAAGAGCTGAGTCTGCTGGAACAGCAAGGCACTTTGCTGAAGGTACAGCATTAGGCTCCTGATCTGGGACTTGAACCCAAAACCTCCCCCTAAAGCTCTAAACCCTGCTCCACGCTGTCACTCATAATTAATTCTGTATTTACTTTGGCATTACGAGTGAATTGTTTGCCAGCAGCTGAAGGTCAGAGTTTACTCTCAGAATGAGTTCTGCTATGTTTGAACTAGGAAAATATTTCCAGGGACTCCTCTGATCATGGCTATTTACATCTAATACATCAAGCAGCACATATTAATAATATGGCTGGTTTCACTGTTGATTTAACAAGAGTAACAGATGACTGGTGTGTGTTCTCAACACTGGTAATGAAATTAGGTTAAGTACTGTTGTCACAGCAGTCAATAGTCAGCAAATGTCATTGGACCACACAGCTCTAATTATAATTTGAAATAGAAGACATTGATTGGACCTTTGCTGTGCAGAATTATAAGAAAGCTATGAATTTGTGATGGGTTGTCTAGGCAACTGTTTAGTGAACTATCTGTCGCAAACAGACCCAGAGGACATAATGACAGTACCAGTTCTGTAATCAAATATAAGATATTTATTGTTTGCAGTGTATTACTTTACATAGAATTGAATTCACTTAAAAGAATCACATCCAACCGATGTCTGCACACACATTTCCCTGATAAGATGCGGCTATGCACCAAGTGACTGCCTGAGTGACACACTCAAGAAAAATGTTCTGTCCTTTCTTCCCCAAGCAATGCAGTCTGGAACATTTCAAAACACATGACCAGGACCAATGCCATCGGTTAGCATGGACAGAACAAAATTGCAGTATTTCAACACGAGCAGCTAGTCACCTAGTCAAATCCTACTTTCAGATGACAGATCTCACAAATTGTTATATATAACATGTATAAAATAGATATTTTGTAATTCAACAATCATCCAGGTGGGGGCTACACATTGGTGGTGGAGAAGAGTCCCTATTATCTCTAAAGCACTGTGAGTGGAGTGTCCAGAAAAGCACAGTTTAAGTGTGTATACTACAGTATAGTATAAGTGTAGGGAATTATTATTATTATTATTATTATTATTAATTCTTATAATCAAGGGAACATGGGAGAAAACGTTTTCATTTTACAAACATAAGAAACAACACAAAATCAACCAGAACCTGTATCTATCAGCTTTTAGATTTGATTTAGTTAATACTAACAAAAAACTATTTTAGGGCTCCATTTGGCTAAACAATGCAGACTTTTTTTTGTTACTGTTTAATTTGGATGATCAGGCAATTTCATTCCTGGTGTAACACACAGATGTGTTTTCAGTTATTGTGAAACAGATAAGATAGGTTTTTGAAGTGAACCAGAACTGGAAATTGAGATTTTAAAAAGAAATGGTGCAGTACAGAAGAATAGCAATTTAAAGCAAAGAAAGAAGCTCTATACTATATCATAAGTGTCTAGCTCAGCTTTACAGTCCCCTACACTGCACAGCCTTTAACAAACACTACAGCAGCCACAAGTCTACTATAATATTTACAAGGATCTATTATTTTTACATGTACAAGGCACTACTTGTTTACAAATTATATGGAATTTGCCACAGATAATTTATCAGAGTTTATCCTGCAATAACCCATGAAGAGATTCGTTATATTTTCACTTTGGCATGTAAACAACACTAGGAAAACAGACAAAAACATAATAGTGGCTATTAAAAACAAAACAAAAACAAAAATGGCTATTATACCGCTACAATAAATGAATTCAGCTTTTGTACAATCTGGATGCTGCCGGCAACTTTAACAGACTGCACATCAGTGGTCTACAAGACGACTGACTGATCAATGACTTTAAAATAAATAAATAAAAAAAAATATTCCACTACTTCAGAAAACCAGGCTGGTTTTATTTTAGCCTGTGTTTTGATGAGCAAAGGCCTGCTTCTAATGGTGACACAGAGAGGTTATTGCAGGAATGACAAGAGAAGACTGCTCGTTAGTTTTTGGTATTTCATTTCTATGGCTTTTGCCAGACAAAGTATGTATGTTTTGTCTATACTTCATGATTCAGGCCATACCTTGCTTAAAGTTTGTCTTGAAGCAGGCAACAGCCGACTCTGATGTGTTAACTAGTGAAGTGTCTGGTCTGACTGCCTACCAAAGCTTTGGAAAAAGCTTTGGCCTAGAGCTACATTTGCATGTTTTTCATTGATAATAATCCCCTGTGCTGTCCTCAGTATGACCCAGGCGTCTCCTCCCCCAGACGAGTCATCCCTTCATGGCATTCTGGATGAGTGGTGCAGGAGGGGAATTATCCTGGCGGGAGACATCCCTTCTTGGCACAAGGAAGGTGATGGAGAAGTGGTCCAGTGCTTTATGGTCAAATGTTGCAGAGCAAGGTTTCCTCCTAGTGGCGGGAGGCTGCAGGACACCCTCATTGGCTCAGCATGCACGCCATCTTGCACGCCACGGCTGAAATTAGGGCCGCCCCCCTCCCGCTCCCTTCTTCGGATTGGATGAAGGTGATGTCGCAGCGAGGTGTCAATTCCCGCACCACTTTGTGGAATTTTTCTTGGAAACTGGCCAGCGAACAAAGGAAGACAATACAGACACCACTTATAGAAGCCAGGCAAAGATGTCAAATTGGAGATTCATTATTAAACCTGAACTTGTGCATGTACTAAACCTTTATTTTTATCATTCTATTTACAAGTGGAAAATGTAAGGTAAAAGCAGTGTAAGTTTGAAGACATTATCAACAAACAGTATCTATAGTTCATAGGACTGTAATGCACAATGAGTTCAGTCTCCTTTGAATTACCTACAACTGCAACATGTACAATAGGAAATAGAAAAGGATTCGTCTCAAATTATCTTCCATCTAAACAGTTAATTACATGCTTTGGAAATGTAGAATTTTAAACACGCCCTCCCAACTTCCTTCCAGTTCACCCTTCCCGCCACTCTGTCCTGTCCCTCTTACTCACCAGGGGTGCAGCTTGTAGACGGAGCCGTCCACCCCCACCGTGATCTTGAGCGTGTCCGCGCTGCGGCGCTCCCTCATGCGGTTGATGACCCCGGCCAGCCCCGCGCCGCACATGTGGGCGGCCCGCGTGGACACGCCCTCGCAGGCCAGCCGCACGATGTCGCAGTCCAGCTCGGAGGGCAGCACGCCCAGGGTGGTCAGGATGTTGTAGATCTGCTTGCGGTCCCCAGTATCGCTGCAAGACAAGAGCCAGAGGTTGAGTAAAAAGGCCAAGGAAGGAACTCGGTGCTCCAAAGAAAGCCCCCATATCTTGTTCCACTTATCTTGCTTAGACCAAGATTTTTACCCCAGTTTAATTTGTCACTCCATTGTCCATCCATCCATTTTCTAACCGCTTCTTTCAATTCAGGGTCACAGGGGAGTCGCAAGCAACGGGACATCCAGGACAGGACACCAGTCCATCACAGGACCACACGGACATAGATACTGACACACAAACACTCACAGAAGCCAGCTTTCCCCAAAGCCAATCACCCAACAAGTATGTCTTAGGACTGTGGGAGGAAACCAGAACCCTTTGTGGAAACACGGGGAGAACATACAAACTCATGCAGATAGCACCCCAGGTGCAGAAGTGAACCCAGGACCCTAGAACTGCAGGGCTGCAATGCGAACCACTGTGCCACCATGCTGTTAATTGGACTCATTTTTTCACACTTTTACTCTCAGACCTTGATTCAGAGATCCCCTGAATCAGAGAGCCCTGAGGGACTTCAATCCTAGATAACAGGAATTATATTGCACACAAAGGGCATCAGACACAAAGTGAAACGGTTTCCATGCCCTTCTTTCCTCTGTGAACCCCAGCAGATGCCAGTTTGGTCTTGGACAGCGGCAGGTATCTATGATCGCTCGTACCTCTCAATCTGGGAGACGAAGCGAGTCTCGAAGCTGCCCCTAGTCTTCAGGATGTCAGAAGCTTCGCCGTTGAACAGCAGGTTCTCATTGACCAGCTTCAGCAGCACCAGCCTCACCAGCTCACCCATGTACTTCCCACTGATGATCTTCTCATAGCTGGTGTTGGGAAAAGAAGAGGACAATTGGTTTACATTAAACCCTACTACTAAACACGTCCTGCCTATTCCTGAACAAGCTCCATAACTGCTCCTACGTTTCCTGCTTCACAACTGCTCCTGCTTAATCCCTGGATTAAGAATACCGAGAATGAGCTGCTTCTAGATTAAAAAAGTTCAAATGAAGGGGTGGTAAATTAATTTTTTTTCCAAATAACCAGTTTGTTCCCCAATTTCCAGACCAATCCTGATCCATTCAACTGCTGTCATATCAGAGTGAGCTAAAGGTTTTTTTATAGTCAATCTGTGGCAACAAAAGAAGAGTCAAATCTTCAACAAAGCCGACCCACAGCATGTGTTTTTCCTATTTAATGTCTAAACTGAGAACCGACCAACGCTCATTGTCAGACGCGCGAGTCTGCCGCCTCAGCTGAGAGCAGTGTGGCCGCCATGAGGCGCTGAGAGTAAACAGCCATTAGCAGCGCAGGGCTAATGGAGGTCAGAGTGAGCCGGCGCCATTACATCGCATTAGCCTGTGTCCAGAGGCAAGATTGATGTGCGCTTGATGGGGCCAATTTCACTGCGCTCTGCACAAAAACAAGACATTGACAGGGAAACCACACAGAGAGGCAGGTGAGCAGCAGGTGAGTGAATGAGAGAGTAGCACACTTTCCACCTTCACATTTCAGTCACCTCGGGCACCTGACTGGATAACCTGGTTCTCCATCCTCTCTATAGTGTATCCTGAATGTACAGTACACACAACGCGTATCCAGCCATAGTTATCCTCTCTGGCTCGTTCCTGAGGTTTCCTCATTTTATTAATTTTAACTTTTTTATGGGAATGGAATTTTCAATCTCATGCATACACACATCAGGTGCAAATTAAGAAAAGCTTTTAAGAAAGAACTCTCTTTTGGTTGTTTGTATTTCCAAAAACATGTGCCAGACATACAGTACTGTATGCGCCCAGCTCTCTCTCAGAAAGTGGATCATTGAAATCCTCTCCTATGTGTGACCTGGAGCTTGTTTTGGCGCAGAAGGACACACCGCCCTTTATCAGGTCAGTCCTGGCACAAAGTCACGCTGTTCACTGCTTTTCTTTTTCCTCAAGCTTGTCCTTCATCACCTGGGGAGACTAATACTTCTCCCAGCCTCTCTGCACATACGACTGCGCTGACCTCAGCGTGTCTCCCTGCCAAGTGCCCGGTGAGGAATCCGCAATTCGGAAGTACATTTCCTGCTGTACCCGTTCCCTAGTTGTAGAGGGATTGTGCAGCGGGAAAGGAGAGGTGTCACTCACAGCTGCTGTCCGGGGTTGAGAGAAGTCTCGTCCACCACGCGGTCGTACTCCAGCCGGAATTCCTCCAGCTCGCCTGTGTCCCCGAAGGCTCCCCATTCGGTGTTCACACACATCCGCCCCTCTTCCCCCTCCACCAGCTCCACCGTGCGCATCTCCTCCATGTAACAGGCATTGCAGCCTGTGCCTGCGAGAGGCACCCGGAGAGAGAAGAGAGTAAGAAAGGGAACATCGGTCTCCATAAACCCCTGAGACGTCTAAGCAGGAAACAATATGACATCATTAGTACCTGTCACTGTTTTTGCTTTATTAAATAAGACGTGCTTAAGAGTTTTTCACACAACAACATCCAAAAATAAGTCTTGCCCTGCTGGTATCAAAACTAAGGATAACCTTAAAGCAAGCATTATGATCCTGTTCATACAGCCTCCTCAAAAGCAGGGAATAGGAGAGTAAACAATGAGCAGAGACAGCAGAGAATTGTGGGCAACAGGCCTTAACTTCAAAGAAAACCTACTGTATGAGAAGACTAAACATTTCAAAATGTTGAGTTACAGTAGCTATTGAGTCTTAGCACCATTGGTTCAGTTTGTAGTTACGAAGCAGCTCCAGTGAAAGTTTTGAAAAAGAACAAGGAGGCAAAATGAGAGAAATGTGTTCCAAACAGGGAAAAAGTTTCCTATACTTTTGAGCTGGGGTCGAGAGTCACTCTTTGGTGATGTTTTTAATTACTGAATACTACTGTACAAACAAACATGGCACTTTCTAGAAACATTGCAAACATATCATAGAAGAAATTCGAACGGGACTCAGCAGGGGCCTTCCTCTTACCCACAATCATCCCCACTTCGCAGCTGCGGTCTTCGTAGTAGCACGAGATCATGGTGGCCACTGTGTCATTCACCATGGCAACCACATCCATTTCAAAGTCCTAAGGAACACAGCGTTACAACATCCCGTTACCTTTTCTAGTTGCACTAGACGTGCGCTGTGCAATTAGTGCAAGCCATGCCAGAATGATCTGGAATAAAATACACTAAATAAACATAAAACTTTAATTGCTGAGAGTTATATAAAGGTCTCCTTTATCTTTGATTTATAAGTGTAGGTGATTGTAGTTCCCCCAGGTTTAAACCTGATATGAAATGTGCTTGTAAGGCTTATTTCTCTTCACGTATATAGAGGGAAAACAAGAAAAAGGAACAAAGACAGATAGGAGTGAGACTCACCCCTCTCCTCTTAATGGCATCACGGAGCAGGCCCACCACATTGTTGCCTTCAGCCCCTGAGGCCTTGAAGCCCTTCGTCCAGTTCAGCAGGATGCCCTGCGTTGAGTGGAAGATGAGGTGGGAGGAAACAAGAATATATCAACGACCAGCTCTTGAAACACTAGGACTGTAAAGTAGACGAGCAACCAATTGAAATATCTATCTTAACCACCGAATGTTTTTTTGTTTCCCTATTTAAGAAGTACATACAGTACGGATCTGCAAAGAAAACCCTCAGAATAAGCCCACTACGATATAAGGAAAAAAGCAAAAAGCTTTTCTTTCTAACTTAACCAATATCTTCAAGAAAATGTGACCTCATTATTAATTGTTTTTAATTTGTTAGATATTATACATACTTCCTCATAAGGTTTGCTATTTTATCTGCGTCTGATGAAGCCCTGCTGTGTGGCAGTCAACATTAGTAGAAGGCGTTCTAAATTTTATTGGGCATGAGATAGCAGCCTGCAGTGGCTTGTGGAGATAAGTGCAAGTACAGTATGCGCCAGTGACTTCACGTGTGAGGTGACGGCCCCCAGCCTGGCCCGGGTCTGTCTCTCACCTTGTCAATGTCCTCATGTCGCACTGGGAAGGAGAAGGTGAAACCCAGAGGGAGCTTCTTGTGTTTCATGTTGTGCTTGTCCAGGAAGTCTGAGATGCACTCGGAAATGTAGTCAAAGAGCTGGAAGACACAGTGAGAGACAGAAAGAGAAAACTCAACCAAACTGATTTACAGACCAATATGTTAATGGTATATATTTTTTCACACAAATAGTTTTTTCTATCCATGGAGAACTTAACAGAAAACAATCCTCAGGTTGCTCTTTAGTGTATTAAGGCTGATGTAATCTTAAATTCAAAGCCCATTCCTTTTAAAGCTGTCATCTTATGCCCACATTGGAGTCACTGTAGTCGCTTCAGCTCACAGAAGGATACAGAGCCGGCCTCCCTTACCATCTCGGCGGTGCCTGTCATGGCGTCCTCGGGGATAGAGTACATCTGGTACTTGGTCTCCACCTTCCAGCCTCGATCGTCATCCTCTCCCACCTTCACCAGCATCACCCGGAAGTTTGTTCCCCCCAGGTCCAGGGCCAAGAAGTCCCCCACCTCTGACAGAAGCAATGGAAAGAAAACTCAGCGGCTCAGTGCAAGCAGGGCTCAGTGTGTTAAGTGAGTCACCACTCCCTCTCTGAAATCTAGACAGTGTAAAACTCCACCATGTCAGAGGATTGATCCTGAGTTCATTGCTTTCTCAGGAGAGACGCTGTGCGTGCCTCAAATCGCAGCAGGGGCAGGGAGAGCTTCATCACAAATATACTTTTTAACTTAATGAAACAGCCATTAGACCTAACAGGCCCAGAAAAGTATCTCTCGGCATCAAGATAAATTATTGGCTGCGCTGCTTGCTTTCAAGAGAGCATTTGGGACCAATTTTCACATGATAAAAAAGAAGACATTAGGAATTTTTGGAAACGTTCTGAAATTAAATTGCAGGTTTGTCTTGGAATTACAATTTATGACTAAAAATCAGATCATTTTTTTCCAATATCTTCTTGCTCATTTCTGCTTGTGAGTTTCTGTTTAGTTTGCTAAGGGTCAGAGGCTTGCGAAACACAGAGGTGATCAGCAAGGGGACCCCTTGGACCTGGCTGTCCCGTACAGGAACACATCTATTCATCCATCCAAATTTCTAACCTCTTCATCCAATTGAGGGTACTGGAGGAACTGGAGCCTCTTCTGACAAGCAAAATTCACAAGGCAGGATCCACCCTGTACAGAATGCTAGTCCATTGTAGGGCACAAGTACAGTATAAACTTTGTGAGGGAAAACTATTGTTAATATGATTGTCATTTTTTTATGGGGGGATGGTCTCTGAGTTTTGTAGATTTTGTGTGTAAAACATACTGAAATATCATGGCTCATGCACAAGATTAATACACATAATGTTTCAATGCAAATCCTCATCCACTAACAATCTCGGACACAGGCACTGTTCTCTCGCCCAGCGGGGATACCCTGGTCATTCTGCCGGTGTGTATGGCTGTGGGCGATCAACTTACCAGAGCCCTCTGGGGTGGAGCGCACGTAGGTGGGTAGCATCTTGACGCTGGCCTCGTCGTGCGTTTCCAGGTGCAGTCCCCGATCCATTTCACGCTGCATCCTCCTCATGATCTCCTTCAGCTCCTCTTTTTTCAGACGGAACTCTGAAAGGATCTGATCCACCTGAGAAGGAAGTTGCAGGGGTGGGGGGACGACACAATGAAAAGTCAATATATCGATACCTTCTCTCTCCAGATCTGGTAGGGTTTCCATCAGGTTCCTAGCGCAGCATTAACAAAGCCCTGAGCGAAGGACAATCTTTAACAACGAGCATAACTCAAGTGCTTATTACTCAAGCCATGGGATTGACTTTTGCAGAAGACATTTTCCCTGTTTCCCTGTATTGGCTTTTTATTTTATTTTCTTGTGGTTGTATCTTGATCCGCAACAATAAGGGTTATCGGTGTATTCACAGCCGATCTCCAAAAAAAAGGACTAATAGTTTAATTTAATAATCATCCAGTAAGGAGAGCTATAACAATCTGAAGAAAAGCATCCTTACCCTAAGGATTTTCTCAAAAATAGAGCTGCGCCTCCGGAATTGCCTCATCTTCTCTGTCTGTCTAGAACGCATGTTCTGGTGATTTCTGGAAGACTGTCTGCAAGAGTGTGTGTGTGTGCGCTTGTTCAGCACGATCTGAAGAGCACTGTCTGTTTGGAAGCAGAACTGCTTTTATACCGGAGTGAGGCGGGCTGGATAGTCTGTCAGACTCAACACCCCACATTCAGTACACACATCGATCCAAGGCCTGTAAGTCAGGGACAGTTCCTCTCTTATCTCTGAACTGTTACTAAACTTGATTGCACCCGACATGGCTGCAGGTGAAGGCCATATGTCCATAGCTGATAATTTTAGAAATTCTTTGTTATTGCCTTTTTTTGGAAACTAAATATTTGTTTTATTAATGACAGAGCCATTGACCCAAATCACTGCAAACAGAGTGGCTTAGAATCTTTGCTGTGAGAAGATAGTCTATTGCAAACAATGTGTTCAGCAATGCAGGCTTTTTCACTTTGTTTTTATTTTATACCAATGATAGCACCTTAGACAATTTTCAAACCTTAATATAGAACTAATTTTCCTGGATTAAAAAATGAGACTCTTGAAAATAAAATGCTCCCATTTTGTACTGATTCATACAATTGCCTGCCTATATTCCTTTACTAATAGTCAGAATTGTTGAAAAGCACTCACTCCACAAACACATACTGTTTACATATTAATAAATGCTGTAGAACTTCAAGCTTTTAGTAAATCAAAATTGCCTTTCTTAACCTTCTTTGGTCAACAACTTGTGCCTACAAAGAGGTCTTCAAATGTGTCTAAATGCAAAAGCAAATACAAACTTCTGTTTCACATTTTAAGTACAAATGCCACAAAAACTTCACGAAGTGCATCCGATACCAACACATTCAGACATAAACACATAGGATGCAGTACATAAATTAGAGATGATTTGTTGGTCTAGAATTATAATGAGAAAGCATCTTGTGGATTCACATTCCATACAGAGCACTGCTATTGTACCCTTGAAGAATATAATATATACATTTTGCTTCAGTAATGTTCTCAACTGTATAAATGGGTACAGATTTAATCACTTTGGAACAGTGTTAGTATAATAAATTATCTTCTGATTTTCATTCTCGTATGCTTCTCATTGATGTGTTTTCTGTTACCTATCTGAATAACTCAGTGGTTTAATTATACATGCTCTTCCTAGTGTACTTGTTAGACCACTCAAATGCATTTGAAATTGATCGGCTTCATCTACTCAAAACCAAATATTTTACAATGCAAATACAGCTTTGAGCATAGTGCGTGGTTCTTTCTCAAATGTATTTACATTCAAAAGCACTTGCATCTGAACTCCACTTTATATCATGTCAGTCAACAAAACGTGTTAGATTTTGGGTACAATAAATAAGATGTATATTTAGTTCAGGTGGGTGGTTGTCAGCGTGCGTGGGCTGCAAAGGCACAAGTTATAGGTTTATTCCATGGTGAAAAGAGAAGAAAGAAAACACAATGGAGCTCACACCCGAAGAAGGTTCAACATCCGAAACGTTGTGTTTTCTTTCTTCTCTCTTCAGCATGGAATAAAGATGTATATTTGTCTAACAGAATTGAATTCTGAAAATATACAGTTGCCACGATTAACAGCATTGTTTTTGTTACTGGCATTTTGCACGAAGTTAAATGACAATGTAAAGTCTGTAAATAAATCAACAATAAAAAAAGGTTATGAATTATGAAGCTTCTTTATATAATGCAACACCACTTAATCATTAAGCAGTCAGGAAAATGTGTATCTTACTGTCATTTCAAAGTACAGTATGTGCAATAACAGTTGATGATAAAGTACAGTATTCACTGGTGTGATATGGCACAGATTAGGGTAGTCATACAATTAAAAGACACTGGGTAAAGAACTATCACACTAGAATTTTTACTGCTCAGGCTGCTATTATAGTAATATAAAATATAAAATGCAGCATCTAAACAGCCATCTACAATATGCAGCCATTGTTAACAATATATCATCTGTTCAATGCTGTTTCTTAAAATCTATAATGCTTCAGTAGATAGCTTACTTGTATTTGAAGAAACATTTATGACTGAAAGGGACACTAAGCCAGGCACTATAAAACTTTGTTAAAAAAGTATAATCCATTACACTATAATATATATATATATTTATTTATTTCACCTTTCCAGTAAATTGATTCAGTCAATTTTTAAGAACATCTGTCAATTTAAAAATCCAAACCTAAAATATGCAGTTCACAATGAAACAAAAGTGTTAAACTTTAAACAAATAGTTCTGATAAAAAACTTGCTTGCACCAATGCAATGGCCAGTTCCAATGACGGCAAAGGCTATTTGATTATTTGATTTATTTTCATGTGCAGAAAACTATTTTTCTCACGTGAAGCACTTTCAGCTGATTTCAGCTTTTCTGCATCTTATTGGTTTAAGGAGAACATATTTAAGAGTAAAATACAAAACAAGAAAAGTGCTTCATGTGTTTTTTTATTTTCTAATTAATCTAATCAATACGAAAAGCCAATGAGCCAAGATGATGACCTTAGCAGAGGTTGGTGTTTACATCCTTTTCGGAGCCTGACTTTGGTGTAAAACAACAGGGGTTAACGTGTTAAGATGGGGGTCTTTCAGAGAGTAATACAGTAATACAGCAACACCAGCTGCCACCCCACCACGCACCTGTTCTCAAACTGCCACATCAAATCCCTTGATTCCATGTGATGCAGTCAGTTTGCGCACAAACATACATGAAAACACTTCTCACCTCACTGCATGATGTGACAACGATAAGAGAAAACCTTGTTTACACTCACTGTCAGGAGAACTAGTGTGTTTACAGCCAGCCAACATATCCCCTGCATCTCACAACTCATACCCCAAGCTCAGCTCAGCAGGTGTGAACCTTGTCAGTATCTAGATGGGAGACCTCCTGGGAAAGCTGACGTTGCTGCTAGAAGAGGTGTTAGTGGGACCAGTAGGGGGTGCTCACCCTGCGGTCTGTGTGGATCCTAATGCCCCAGTATAGTGACGGGGACTCTATACTGTAAAAAAGGTGCCATCCTTCAGATGAGGTCCTGACTCTCTGTGGTCATTAAAAATCCCAGGGCATCTCTCAAAAAAAGAAGGGGTGTTGCCCTGGTGTCCTGGCCAAATTTCCCCCTGGTCTTTATTAATCATAGCCTCATAATAACCCCCATCTATGAACTGGCTTCATCACTCTGGTCTCCTCCCCATGGATAGCCGATTTGTGGAGAAAGTACTGGCGCACTTTGACTGCCATTGCTTCATCCAAGTGGGAGCTACACATTGCTGGTGGTGGAGGGGAGTCCCCATTACCTGTTAAAATGCTATTTAAGCATAAGGAACTGTTAAAGTTAAAGAACTATTATTATTATTATTGCAATTAAAATTCTACCTTTCACAACCACTTGAAAGGTTGTCACAGATGCAAATGATTTACTGGCAAGTTGGGTCATCCAGCAATCCATCCATCTTGCCTTAATATTTAACTTCAGTGATTGATTAACAGGCATCTTAGCTTTTTATGTATCACTAGTCTGATGTCTATTGCATAGCACATTAATGTGTGTGTGTGCTATACATTTTTGATCCATGAAAAAACACTTCAAATTTTCAAATATTTTGATAACCAAAAATGGAAATGTTTCATTGCTCTCTGCTATTACATGCAGTAATTATACTCTAACCTGAACATAAGATGAAATACTAGACTCTAAAATAAAGATTTAAAATATTACGCTGTATTGCAAATTGATCTCAATGAGCTGCAAGACATCCTTGCTTTAAAGAACAGAAAAAGATAACAAGAAACCCAAGAAAAATAACAATAACAATCTCTGAAGATGTAGGGATATATTGTGTTGTTCATACAGTATGTCTTTGCACCTTTTTAGGGCAAAGAATGAAAATGAAGCTAACATTAGCTAACCATTAGTGATAATAATATCTTAGTTATCTAAGTCTAACAATGTCTAATAATGAGCCAGTCTGGCTGGTTAATTTGGAGGAATAGTGGTTTTAATTTTCATTACATTGTGAAAAAAGGATCTATTTAATATGCAGAGTACAAAAGGCACATCTGCAATGTTGACCACAAACTCTACAATATTAAAAAAGGATACTTTACCCTACCAGCAATGTTTGAATAGTCTAGCAAAATACATAATACCCTAAAAATATGGAGTTTTCAGTTTTCCAGCTTCCAAATGAAAATCCTTTTTCAATATATCAGTATTAGTATTAGCAAAGAAGAGAAACAACTCAGCCAAATATTTCAAGAGAACAGAGAAGTGAAAAAATCACATTTGATAGTTTTCCACTTCTTTTGTAATATTAAGGATTCATTTTAGTCACAAAGCCTACCCTTGACCTCTAATCTGTAGCTATAAACAGACCAATGTGTATGCAAGAATAAGCCATTGCCCTTCAGAAAACAGATCATCATAGGATGGTAAGAGATGAGCTGTGTCTTGCAAGCATGGTCACTGTGTTTGTTGATCTTGGCTGGGGATACATGAGCTTGGGTTTTTGCAATGTAAGGACACATTAGCACTTACTGTGCCTTTCATGTCACAATTCTGTAGCTTTAAAGTTCTGGGGAGAAAGAAACAGCAAGGCAAACAAACCTTTTCTTTAATTCACTGAGACAGTCAGATTGTAAATAATAGTTTGATCTAATCTATCTCATACATATCTATAATCATATATATAATTTCATACATACATTATCCAGTGATAGTGATACACAGTGACTTATATTTAAAAAAAATAAGAGAAACAAGTTTTTACCTGACTCATTCACTACACTCACTAGAAAAGGGTTTCTGAAACTCACTTTTAGAGATTCTGCAAAAAGGTTTTATTCAGACCAGGCTGAGATTGTCTGAGCTGAGCTCCATCCTCCTCAGTTCACATGTCTGGCTACAACCACGTGCAGATCACCAGAATGATTAGATGGTTCTCTCAAGATACGGCTGTCAGTACTTACTGGTTACCACAGGGTTGCATTTTTTGGTGATGCGGAGACTGAAGTACTAACAGAAGATGCTTGCATCTCCGTAGAGGGATAAAAAGTTAAGAAGGGGAGCCATATTAGACCAGGAAACCCACTAAGCTGTAGTCAAACTCTTTGAGATTTCATAGAGGGTCAATGAAATTAAATTTGATTTCTTGCTATTTGAAAGAATATAATTAATTATTCCAAACCAGAGAGAGAAGTTAAGATAAAAAATGTCACATGTCTAGTATTAATAGTATTAGGACAACTAATATTAATGCACATAGAAATACAATAATAAAATTATCCTGTACTTCAGTCAACCCCTCATTAAGGCGGACTAGAGGTGTGATGCGCACACTGGAGTGAGCTTTACTGGAGTAACTCGCCTGGCAGAGGAGACCTATAGCCTACCTGCGAGGAAGGGGCTGTCAGAACCCCCCTTTCATGCAGAACGAGCCAGGGAGCTGGAGCAAGAGTGAAGATGGGGCGGAAGGAGGGAGGTGAAAACAACAAGAGCAAGTAAACAAGAAGTGCAATGTTGAGAAGTGGGTGGGCAGAAGTGTACAAGATAATCCCTCCCAGACATCTGTTTAAGACTCCATTGATCATCAACGTCTAAATTTTAATCGTAAACAATAATGTTATTCATCTGCTGTGCATATTTTCCTTCTAATCTGGAATCACAAGCTGTCAACCTTTGTATCTGAGAGCAAATATGAGGACAATAGAAGCTTTGTCCTCCATTTGGTGGATAATTGTGTCAAGAGGAAGAGTGATGCCACTCTCAGTGAAATGCTGCAAGATCACAGATGCCTACAACACCTGTGAGGTCTTTAGTATACAGCAAGTGGAGGATGCCCTTTCTCACTTTAACCCATTGAGATTGGTTGGTTGATTGTTCTATTTTCCAAGCAATGAATCAGCCATGTCTTCAACACAGAGTCGTGTGTATTTAGCTGTGTAGAAATGAAGCAATGAAGAACATAACCTTTACTGAAAAACGTGGCTATTACATTTTTTATCTATTTCCTTCACACCACATCTATATCCTATCAGTTTAAATGTAGCTATTACTTATCCTATCTATTTCTTTCATGCCCCATCTATATCCTATCGGTATTCCCAACAGCATCCCCTAGTTGTTATTCTAAAGCAAATCAAATACAAAGTGAACACAACATAGGGCTTAATCTGAGGTTCTCACTAGCCCTGTACTGGCTGAGACATTTGGCAGGCCACTCCATCGTCACTGTTCTTAAATGTTTTATAGGGTGTAAAGCAATGATTTCATACGGCACTTTAAAGATTATAACAGAACACAAAGCATGTGACATAGTGCACTGGTTAGGAACATGGTTGCAAAGGTACATCAGCTATTCTACATCAGTTCTGGACACCCTAGACTCTGAATATCACATCCAAACCGTGGAATGAGCTGAGGTGAACAGGGTTGTAGGCATAGACCCCTGAATCACTGTTTGTGGCTCTATGCCAAAGGTTACTGTGTGAAACTATTCCAGCTCATCAATACAAACACAAGTTTATATTTAGAACTGACCCTCTCTTTCAAGGATAGTCTTTCTGGGTCAATAGCTCCACAGTAGCTGTGTTGAAATATTGTCATTTCAAACCAGAAAAAAAACCCCAACATTGCAGGTATTGCAGCGCAGCCAGTAAGTTAAACACGTGCAACCCAAAGAACCATTATTTTCTGGAAGAATCTTGTTGTACAGGATTCCTCTCACTAACCTTAGCTCTTCTTCTTCACAGGCCAGAACAGAGAGAGCTGGCCATATGTGATATTAATGCAGAAAATGCAGTACTGAGAAGCGTTCCCTGTTGAAGATCATCAAGGTGGTTTGGAATGGCTCTGAGTGGATGAATAGGAACATGAGGGTAAGGTATCCACTACTCAGATACTCCTGAAACTCTGACTGTGGACAATGTGAGCTACAGTAGGTTAAATACTCCAAGGATACCATCTTCCATCATGAGGATGGGCTGCAGTGTGATGGACCACGACGCTGATCCCATCCATGTTATGCAGAAATGAGGGTGACTTCACAAAATATGATCCCACATTGATATTGGGTCATTGCTACTGTATGAATAGCAGGGATAACAATAGCCCTTTATGGACAACACAGGAATGTTAATTGCTTATCTTTGTTTGAGTTCTGCAAGTCACAGCAATAATTACTTAACGCTTCAAATGTATTTGCATAACTTTAAGAGCCTCATTCTCGCTTAGGACAACAGCTTTGTCAAAATTTACAAAGTACCAATGTATATTTGATCAGCACGTATGAATGATTAGAATGGCGTCCTGCATCTCTCTGTTCTTGTTTGTGTGTGCAGGAGAAAGAAAAGAAACAAGGCAGAGAAGGAACACTATGCTGATGACTATTTTGTTGGTTTATGAAACTGAGTGAAACACAGTAAATACTTGTACATTCGACTTTGGTGCTGGCATGACACTTTCAGAGCCTGCAAGGATTTGAAGTCATAAGCACATAAAACACAGAGTGAAGATGTGGATCTGAATTATTGTCCAGCCACCTCTTCAAAGTTCCCAGGTTTTGGGTCTCAGCTATCTGGGTGTTCTAGTTAATCACAACTCTGTGTAAAAAAGTGTTTCTCTGTCTCTGTCCTAAATGAATTGCCTTTCAGTTTCCAGTTATAAGCCTTTGTGTTGTCACTGTCTTAAAAGGTCCTCTGGGTTGATTAGGCCATTTAATATATACTTAACCATAAAGTTTAACAACAATGATTTGTACTCTGCAGGAAAGGGGGCTTTTGATATCTAATGCAATTAAACCTTGACGATGGAATAATACTGAAAATGAACTGCAATAATAAAAAACATATTTTTTCATGAATGGTTTAGTTCTCTTCCCAGAGTGATCTGCTCTCAAGGAAGAAGAAGCTGTTAGTATGCACATGTAAATTTTATTTAATGCATAATACTATTTAATTGGTGCGCAGTCGCTCCATAAATATATGTATGGTATTTTTTGTACAGCCCTGATTGCTCCAAACCTTAAGCAAATTCAGTCCAGACTAGGCCATCTAGATTATCTGTGTGTCACCTCAGTGTGGTTATTCCTGACTG
Organism: Lepisosteus platostomus; assembly: GCF_059453375.1. Classification (NCBI taxonomy): domain Eukaryota; kingdom Metazoa; phylum Chordata; class Actinopteri; order Semionotiformes; family Lepisosteidae; genus Lepisosteus; species Lepisosteus platostomus. Next base: position 8,389,624 of record NC_142613.1, read on the forward strand.
CTCTCAGTGCCCTTTGACCGAAGTGGGAAATGAAGGGTGAAATGAGCACAAGCAAAAAAAAAGGCTAAAAAGACGAAAAGCAAAAAAAATATGGTTGAGCCCTTCTTGCTCGACCACGCCATTAGCTGCATAAACCTTTCTTGGTATTTGATTAGTGACACACGCCAAATAAGGATCTCAGTTGAGTTTGTGCCAAGTGCATCGACAGAGGTGATTTGCACGAGTTATTAAACACAATTAGACTGCTCTTACTGTACTGTTTACGTAGACTGTCTATTGAGTTACCTCATGAGCATATACTGCAGCATTCAGGGAGGAGACTGGGAAACCTGTACAGTATACAGGCAGACTTTACACCTTTGCAGCCATCTAGTCCACATTCAAACATTGTTGCTTGCACATACACATGTACAGATATATATACAGTGCCTTGCAAAAGCATTCAGACCCTTTGGCTGGTGTATGGTGTGATGTGTACACATTTTCTAAAACTTAATGTTCTATTCAACACAAATGCTCATACTGAAAGACTTGTAAGGGTAAGATAAGTTACAGAAATTGTCAACAAACACAAAAAAGGACATGAATAATGTAAGTAAAGTATAGAGTATAGTACAGTATAAAAAGACCTATGAACTCAATAGTTGGTGAAAGTAACTTCAGTATCACTTAGGTGCTTTGTTGCAATCCCCTTGAGGGACTTGAGATGTACTGTATTTTTTCCCAGTTCCATACAAGCCCCCTCTGTTGACCCATGGGCATTTTCTCCCATCTCAACCACTTAAGTCTGTAAGTCTTTCAAAATCACAGCTTGCCTCACGGTGGCCTCCCTCACCTGTTTCCTCCTTGCCTGGCTGCTGAGTTTGGAGGGACCTGATCAAGGCAGTGTCTGGGTGCCTTCCATTTCTTAATGATTGCCTTCTCTATACTCAAAGAAATATTTAGGAATTTCAGAATGTTTTTGCATGCTATATATAGCCCGATCTTTATACTTTATACACCCTTTTCTCTCAGATATTTTGAAAGCTCATTGGTCTTTGAAATGTGAAATTAACTACCTGACTAAGGGACCTTACAGCAATAAGTATATTTATTCTGAACTCATGTGAAACACTAACATCGTACACACAGACGGAGGCCACCCAACTAATTGTGTGGCACATTAAGGTAATTTTGTACAATTAAATTAATTTTGGCTTGTCACAAAAAAGGGCTTGATTACTCATGCAATTATGACAAAATCATTGCACTTCTGCATCACGCTGAGCACAATACTGTGGCAAAAGAAGTAATAGCCTTTCAAGGCTAGGGTAGCACACCATGTGGTGCTTGCAAAGAATTGTGGGTATAAATATTAACTAGCTCTTCAGCCAATCACTGCGTCACAGAAGACTTATCATTCTTATCAAAGATATTATTCTACCTTTTCACACTTACTATATAAAATCAAAAGTGGCAGCTCTTTGACTTTACAGTATATGCACAAGCATTATTACATATACAGAAATATACATAAAAATTTAAAAACAAGGAAATAAGCAAAATCAGCAAATGAGACCAAAGCTCACTGTCCTGGAATAAGACATTCTTTGGTAATTCAATTGTAATACATTCTTCTTGAGCAATAAGATTTATGTTATTTATATAACCTCTAAAATGATAGACATTTGTAGTGCCTCTAATAACCCAAAAGATTTCTAAATCTTTTTAGAAAGTTACAAAATGAAAGGAAAATCAAGAAATATGTCAGAAAGTTAAGTTTCCTTTTCTCGTTGCCTTCTTTGTGAGTCACCTGTGTAGCCAAATCTACTGTACTTTCTAGGAATCCTTGAAAGACAAAAAATTGTCTACAAAAGCAGTTTGCAAAACAATTCAAAACTAAAAACGACAAAGTAAACTCAAGAACACTGTTATGTATGTATTGTCCTGCAAAATATAAATGACAAGCCAAATGTATTTCATTGACCAAAACACCACAGACTAAAGAATACAATTTATCAAACTAATTATGCAACTAAAAAAATAGATGTACAATATAGCAAACTGTCATATATCACACTAATATAATTTAGTAAATGTCATAAACAGTACCTATTTCAAATAATGTCAGTGTAGCAAGGTAGATACTAAATACAGCAAGCTAAATATTTAGCTCATAATACATAATATACATATATAGGTACTGTACATATATGGTTTGTTGCTGCAGTTGTATAACATAGAGATCTAATTTTGATTTGAATGGGCATTCGCGTGTATCATCTCATATATTATCCACAAGTGTTTTTTACAGTGTCTTTTTTATTTAGTCGGCAACGTTAAATTGGTAATTATTCACAAATAACTGCAGCAATAAAATTTGCTGATGACATGATCATAATCTGATAACCTGTTCTCACCCAGCAAAGGCACAATGCTGGTGAACAACCCAAGAAGTTGGTTTATGATTAAAATCACATTTTGAGTATCAACAAAGTTTAAAGCGGGAAACAAATATATATAAATATACTCTTCAGCAGTTATGAGGAAACATTCTAAGTGAAGGTAATTGAAGTTAATTAAGAAATATACTAAGTGAAGGTAATTACGTTTTGGGCTGTTTTACAAAATAGGAACTTCGGAAGGTGACGTCAGGGATTTATATACCCTCTCATTGGGCGTATCAGTTAATCGCCGTTATCAGGCTAAAGATTTTGAAATAACAAGCAATTCAAGGGGAAGACTGATTTAATCTTACCTTCTCCATAATATGAGGATCCATCGTACTTCTCCCACCGGTCATGAGTGCTACTGTCCAGGGGCTCGCTTGCGTCCAGTCGGGCGACCACACTGGGTGAACAATGAGGCTGGGTGCCGTTGACAGATGGATACCTTCCCCGAAAATAACTACACCAAAAGGCTCATAATTAAAGCTGTTTTTGTAAGGAGGGATATGGACATGGAGTTTAATCAGAGCTCCGATTTCCGTTTGTCACGATAGTCTATTATTACATTTCCCCCAGTTTTTTTTAGAAAATGTTGATTACCTGTTTATCCCTGCTTCCGAAAACTACCCTTCCTCCTTAGTCTATCTGCCAAGATGGGCAAATTCACCTTGCAGTTTGTATAAGGCTTCGCTGAGTTGGAAGTGATACAGTACAACAGCGGGAATATCCATGTGTTTATTCATGTTCACCAACCCTAAGTACTTTCACCAATTTGTACCCTTCCAAGCTTCTCAGAAAAGTGAGCCTTTCTTTAAGGATTAGTTTTAGTGTCCATGTTCAAAGCACTTCTGTTCTTTTATACTGAATGTGGTGCGTAAGCATCTTAGTGTTTTGTAAAGCAAAAAGTTTCCTACAGTATTAGAACTGCGCTCTACAACACCTTGAAAGCGCAACTTTAAATTCAAGACCCCAGTGTCTTAAATACGGGACGGGAAGTTGTCGTCTGAGTAAAAGTCATCCTTTCCGTTGCCTCTCAAAGATCATTTTAATCACATTCCATACTCGTGCCAGTCGAGACATTGGGCTTCATCGTGGTAGCAGAATATTTCAAAAAGTTTTTTTTTTAATTTTAATTTAACCAAGACAACTTGGCATCTCTCTCCAGAGTGCAAAAACACCAACAATTCAACTCCAACTCGACATCGTTTATTTTCACCCTAAGATTTTCAAGGAAATATTTAAAAAAAAACAAATTGAACTAAGATGTATTATTAAAAATCTAAATGAAAAGAAAGCGAGCATTGATCATTTTAGTCCCGTGATAGTTGCGCGCTTTAAACACGGGTGATCAATTTAACAATTCTTAGAATCCTTTCACGTGGCATATTACTCTATCTTTAATTTCTTCTTGTTTAAATTAGCAATATATTTCCACCCTAATTTTATAAGTCCCAAGAGGGACGTACTTGCATTGATTTGATTTTAATTGGTCAGAAAGCGCGCAGACAGGACACGGTTATCCATCATCCCTCCTATTTCCCCGGTTCTTCATTCTGTTTCCCTGGCAATCGAGAAATAAAAAACGACCCTATTGGTCTCTACTAAAAGCACTCGCACTGCCATTGCTGCCACAACCACCAGGTGCTTTACAGAGCAGTCCTCCTTCCCGTTCCCTTGGCGACAACATTCTGAATCCGTTGCCCTGGAAATCTCTCCATATATGCTCACCTCTGGTATGGAAAACACTTATCAATGAAGCGAGTGGACAGTAGGAAATTGTTAAATGGGGCAAAATTACTTAGGAAAACATTGGCTTAGTTGCAAAGTCCTCAATTGCGTGGCTCCCACTCAAGCTTGACTGTTCATCAGTAAAGGACACAGAGCGATCAATACAGCGAAAGGCTGAGATCATTTCGCTCCGGCAATTTTGGGCATCGCAAAAGCTGGCAGAGGTATTAGGCTCTGGGATTGGGTGGGAGAAGTGAGAGGACGAACTGCAGCTTTGTCAAAAAGGTGATTTCTACACGGCCAGACCCTGAATACTCGTCATCAGCAGAGCAATTCGGAGATAAGATCATAAGCAACTCTAAGATTGTGCAGTGTCTCCTCCCGCTTCTACATAAAACCCTACTGCTTATATCACGTGTGTTTCCCATATTCTACAGAGGATGAACAAGGAAACCTAATAGGATAACATATAACATAAGCCTATTAAAATTCACTAAACACATTCTCAATTCTAAAATTCACAAGCAGATTTTCTGACATATTAATCTATTGACTAAAAATGAATCGGAACGTGTATGAACGAACCTATTGATAAACAACAACCTTTGGTCACACTAGGACACCGACATTATGGTAAAATCTGCTGAGGCTGTTGACATCAAACTATGATCAGAAAACGTGACTGAGTTATTAACGTACTGCAGTCTTTCGAGTTTGATCAAATCAAACAAGTACATTTTCAGATAGACTTAGTAAATAAAAAAATATTCTGCAAATCTTTAAAAACGTTGTGCATGTTTGAACTATCTGGGAAATATTCTCGATTTTCACAAATGTTGCAATGTTTCCTGTTATCCCTGGTGAGCCGAATTAAGAAGTGTCACAAATCTTTACGATTCTTTACGATACAGCGCCATCTAGTGACATAGCACTCGGTATTTGCTTGCACTGGAAAAATAAGCCATTCTGTTTTATTTTGTTTTAAGAAAGGGAAAGCTCAAATATGAAAGGACAACAGGCGTGTTACAAAGCTTTCTCAATAAAGAGGGATAATTGTCAATATTCAATTTTTCCAAACGAGTCCAATAATAATTTCAGAATTATTTCACATCATAATAAATTCCGATATTCTACAACGAGTTTAATTCGGAATTGCTTGTATTACTTTATTTTAAGTCGACATTTATAATGCATGGACAGGCGCAACAAAGCGAATACTTTATTTCGTAAAACTCCCTATAAAATCCAGTGTTTTGCAACATTCAAAACGAAAATACGATTCCCAAGGCCAGTTCTCGTTGAAGTAAAATCCTTTCTTTCAAATATACATATTAGGTATTATAAGAAGAAATTAGTTTTGTAAAAGCAAAGCATAACGTTCATTTTCGAAGGGTCCTGAAAATTGATGCGTCTTCCCTGAGGTGCAGACTCACTTAACTCTAGGCACGGATCATGAGAGGCTCGTGTTGCACGCCGGGAGTGTTTGAAGGTAGGACCTAATTCCGCCGGAGTTGAGTGACGTGGTTCGGGGGAAGAAAGAGAAAGGGAGTTTCTTTCGGTGTTGTCTGGATCTCAGTCTTCTTTCGGAGGGTAGCTTTACAGTTCGGATTCGTCATTACGTTCGGTGCTATTTTTCTTTTTCCTCCATACCTTCAGTAGAGGAATCGACACATTTCTGCCTTGACGTGGCTGTTGGAGCTATAATACGAGTGGTCTCTAATCGTCTGAAGAGAAGCAACAGAGTAATTGGTAAGGGGAACTAAACTAATCCTTCCCCAAAACAGTAGTGTTAATAGGGAGAAACAGATGCCCGAGATTAAATCGGAGACAATAAGATGATTAAATAGTGGCAGTATTAAGTATTCCCTATGAATATATACTTATATCGCCGCTTGATCAAGACCAACTGAGTGTGTTCAGTAGTAAGTCGATGCCGTTATTAAGTATTGTTGAGAGTAAATCTAAAACACGAGACTCTGGTAACACGGAAATAACAGCCCCATTTCATATCCTTGAACTTTTGCCATTTAACGTAATGTAATGATAATTTAAATTGGACGTTATTGGTCAGGAAAATGTTGGGAGACGTAATCGTTTTATTTGTGAGAAAGTCCGTGGCTATTTTGTCTTTTGCATTTGCCGTTTAATACCACAAGGACAGCTGGTGCAAAGAGCAAATACCTGCAGCATCTCATACGCTTGTTTTAAGTCAGGAAAGGTGACGTTTCGTGAGCAGCCTGGAAGCGTAACAGTCCGAATGCGACATCACCGGTAAAACAATAATTGTAAAAAAAAATTGATTACATCTTTCAGTGAAAAGCAGTGATGAATACCACTCTCAATACAACACAACACCATAGTTCACGGTAAATAAGTGGTCAGTATCAGTGCATTCGGATTAAGAAGTTCGCTTTTCTGAAAGGACTTTCCCAATCAGCTCATGGCGTGCCTTGCAGCAAAGACTAAACCTCCCATGATATTGACATTGATATTTCACTGGTGTGGCCGACAAGCAGCACCTCTTTAGTGTCATTGCAACTTTGTTTTACTATGATTGTTTACAATATATTTAAAAAGAATGTACATCTATGGGAGTATTGTGACTCTTTTATGTTTGGTCTTCTTTGCTGAAATAGGCTGTTGCTCTCCAGATGAAGGAAACGTAGTCTTTCTGGTGGTGGTGGGGATTACTGGTCAGTGAGGGAAGACGTGCTGCTCTGTACTGGTTTGCTGTGTCTCGGTGTGTTTCAGAGCTTCTGGGACGCCCAGGTGATTCCAAGTGTGAGTCATAATGAAGCTTTACAGCCTGAGTGTCCTCTATAAAGGGGCAACCAAAGCCAACCTGCTCAAAGGTGCCTATGATTTATCCTCCTTCAGCTTCTTCCAGAGGTCCAGGTAAGTTCGTGCCTTTTCCCAGCGGCGTTTTGCTGTAGTGATTGAATGAACAAATTGGCAGTCCAGTTACTGTGAATATGTCCTTCCAAACCATGTGACCTCTGTCTCACTCATGTTGTCAGTGTAAACTGACAGAGAGTCACAGGCCAAGATATAATGTGAGTTTCTCTTCTGGAGCCAGGTTCTTGTAATTCCTGGTTCAGGGAAATTGACGGTTTGACTTGAAGGGTCTAAAGCAATTGGACCCTTCCAATTAAAATAATTTTTAATGAGTTCAAGCCCAATAGTTTTGCAATTTTATCTTAAGCAATCAATTTTATTGGTGAATTTAAAAAGGCCACATGCAAAAATCCTATCTTGAGAATTAGTCTAGGAAGAATGTGTTTCTGGGAGAACATATCAAATCAGTTTTTTTGTATGCTTATGTAATGGGTAGGACATTCGTACATATTGTTTGTAACTGCACAGTTTAGCATTGAACAGGAAATAAGGCAGAAAAAAAACATAATATCCATTCAGAATGTAATGCAAGATTAATCACATTCTTTATTTGTGTTGTAGCAGCAAAAGATTTGTGTACAGCAAATGTGGACCAGCGGGTATGGTTTGAAATTTCTGACACTGTAGGGCATTGAATAAAAAAAAACCCTTAAGGGGTTAAGGTTTTGCACTTAATCCAACTCATTGCTTAGTTTCTATGGAAACGAAGCTGAGTGAGAATCCCACAGCTTCAGCTTCAACAGCTGTTTCACACATCACACATTAGCAGACACGTGTTGTCACTCAACAAAAACAGTCATACACTCGAGCAGTCTGCGATTTCTTTATGTAAGAAATATCTAAGAAAGGCATGAGTTCATTTACATACTGAACAACCTAGAGATAATTATGTGTCTGTGTGTATGTTAATCCTGGCTTGGTTTGATGCGTAAAATACTCAACAGTCTGAAATCTTAATTTCATAGTTGTTCTGTTGTGATTTAGCATCTACGTTTCAGCTAGCAAACACTTTCTCAATTTCTTAAGCAATAACAAGTTACAAACTATTGACTGAAGAGAAAAATAATTTTTAGTTTTATTTTCATGAAACGGAGCTAAACTTGAATGTGACTGATTCTTGAAAGGGATTTGGTGGGTGAGAAGAACCAAGCTAATAGTGTTGTAGATTATGTGGGAACAACATAAGGGTACTGACAGTCAGCAGAAGCCTAAATTAGTCGGCACGAAGTAAACAAAATAAGTTTCCTTCTTTCCTTCTGATTTTGCTTTATATTTCGTTTTCTGATTTATTATTTGGTGTTTAGAATTTGATTTTGCAATAGTTTATTTTATGGCTATAGTTTAACAGCAATTCTCAAAGATGACCTTTGCAAAGCAAAGATTGTGGGATGAATGACTTGAACTACTGATAAAACAGTACACAACCACAGATTTGCAAATGTATCTTAAACAATCACATTTATTGGAATGTTTAAAAAGGCCACATGCAGAAGTGCTATCTTGAATTACTCTAGGAAGAATGTGGTTTTGGGAGAACATATCAAATCATTTTTTTGTATACCTATGCAATGGGTAACACATTTCTTAGAATTGTTTGTAATTGTTATAACCAAGTTATTTCAAGTGTTATACTGAAACTGTCCTTGACTTACAAATGGCTTAAGGAAGTTTGTTTTATTTTAAATGGCTCATAACAGATTTCAGAGAGCAAAAGTGTGTAATAACCCTTGCTCATTACAGCATCTTATATCAAAATCTTTACTGTAACAGAGAGCTCTCTCTGATTTTTAGACATTTCAATAAATGTGATGCTGGCTTGATTTCATTCTGGCCTTTTGTAAGTACTTGTAGCCAATCCTGGATGTGTGCCAGCACATAAATTATCTTCACACTGCCTGTGCTTTTACCATTTTCTTTTTTTTTTTTGCCCTTTCGCTGCTGCATTCAGATCAGTTAAAAATCTAATTAATGGTCTTCTACTGAGGTCTGCCAGGCGCCCAGCTACACACAGCTGACAGATGTCTTGTGTTTTTTTTCCTCAGCTTACAGGAGTTCATGACATTCACCAGTGCCCTTATTGTGGAGCGCTCTTCTAAAGGCAGCAGAGCATCAGTCAAAGAGCAAGGTAAGAGCAATTTCGATTGTCCACTTGTATTCAACTAGGGATTGGCAGTTTCAGAACCAGCCTGTAAAGAACTAAAGTACTACTCACCTGAAGAAAGAAATGTGCATGCAGACTCATAGATGTATCCTATTATTTGTCACCACCAGTTTTTGGCTTTTTCACAATGCGCTCTGGATTGGGAGCAATGCGATGTGAGAGTGAGTTTTAATTAAGGGAGCTTAAATCACTTGTTCCTGAAAATCAGAACCTAGTTTTCTCCTAATTACATGTTAGTTTTGACCTTGTATTCATAAAATCTTAATGTCGGATTTAACTACCATTTTATAGGGTTAACATGACCACTGGTTTTCTTTTTTTCCTTTGGATTCAACAAGACCATATTTTTGCCTAAAGGACTTGGATATTCATTCAGATTGTCCAGTTAAGCTTTGTGGCTAAGCTATGTATAACATGACATACAAGAGGCAAAATATAATTTGTAGGCAATTTTTGCATATGTGACTAACTTTATTTTTTATAATCTTAAAATATTAGTGTTGCTGCTGTTGGTACTGTAAAAGCTCAATTAACATGTAGGCACAGCTTGCAAGTAAAGAAGGTTACTGTTTTTTTATTGAAACCCTTCGGTCTTGAAATTAAAGAACTTTTGTGAAGATCTGTTGTGAGAGTCGAGTAACAACTAACTACCAAGGGGTTAGGTGAGCCAGATGGCATCCTTCCATTTGTTCTTGTGTTCTTAAAACGGGGAATTAAATCCTTTAGTTCCTCAACGTTTATCTTACAGCATAAAAGTGGTGTTACACTCCATTTTAATGGTGTCGGGGTGTAAGCATGCACTGAGTGCCATGCTAAAATAATTTCTTTTTAATATTTGAGTGCTTCTCAATATTGAAACCACCTTAGATTAGAGTTGATATTATGGACATCCATTTTCTAATCCTCTTATCCAGTGCAGGATCGTGGGGGAAGCCAGATCCTAACCTGGCAAGCAACGAGCACGAGGCAAGATACACCCTGGATGGGACGCCAGTCCATTACAGGGCACACAGACTCACATCAGAGCCAATTTTATAGAGGCCAATTAACCTGCGAGTATGTCCTGGACTGTGGGAGGAAACCCATGCAAACATTGGGGGGGAAAAACATGCAAACACCATGCAGATATCACTCCAGGAACTGAACCCAGGACCCCAGCTCTGTGAATCAGCAATGCTAACCACTGCGCCATTGTGCTGCCCATTATGCATATCCAACATTTCCAAAACCTAGAACTTTTAAAATCTGAAATGATTATTTTTTCATTGCTGCAAAACACTGGCTGTACTGACGTCATACCAGGTGAAGCTGTCTCAGTTATTCACAAAACCTTGCCGCATCCTGTTCTCTTTCAGATTGTGGAGGATTGTTAATGGTGTTCAGTCTGGAGGGCCATGACATAAACTTCATGGCTTCTCTGCTTTCTACCTGGTTGTGCACATCAATGAATGTGTAGTAGTTTTTTTTTTTTGCAGAAAAAAGCTTTGCACACAGCAGTTTAAAATATATTTTCTAAAATAATTTTAAAGACATGATGTTGGTAATAAAAATGGGGGGAAGCAGGAAAGTAACAAGTCTGTGTCTCTGCTCTCCGCTTCGCCTGCAGATTACTTGTGTCACGTGTACGTGCGTAATGACTCTCTGAGCGCGGTGGTGATCGCTGACAACGAGTATCCCTCCAGAGTCTGCTTCACACTCCTTGATAAGGTGAGCCTTCACAGCTCCTCCCGCCCGCTGCAGTCGGATGAAGTTCCAAGCTCCGTCTGTACGGTGGCACAATTTTTGTGTGAGATTTGTGTTCATAAAACTAAAAACAAATCCAACTTTCATTATATAAACAAAACAGGTAAAACCTGTAGTATAAGTGATCAAGCATATATATGAAGAAAAACCTTGCTATCACATACAGTGTTAATTCTGTTTAAGCTTGAAGTATGCACACTCAGAGTGTGAAGTGTATATGAAATATTTCCATAGGGAGCTCTGTTCTAGCACCTAGAATCCCTAGCAATCCCTGTACCCTAGTTTATCAGCCACGTCTTCGGTAGCCTTTCAGACAGAGAGAATATTTGTAAAAGCCAGAGAGTCCTAAAAAAGGTGAGAAAGTTTCCTAATAGAGTGCATGTGCTGTCCAGTTCCTTCCTGATGTTTATTATTTGAGATTTTGACCAGATGTTTTAAAGCAGCTGGAATCCTCCCCTCCACCACCAGGAATTCATACAGGAGTCAATGTTTGAGTTTTTCCTACATCATTTTACATGGCATATCAATTTGTTTTAGGATAGCAGGGGTCAGACAGTGTTGCATCACACAGCACAGCCAGGACACACTGTTTTGCAACAGATTTTCCCTGTCACACCAGAGATTCAGGAAATACGGAACAATATCATGGAGTGGTGTTTTTCTCTTTCGTGCTGCAATCTTTCTTGCAGGTGTTAGATGAGTTCTCCAGACAAGTGGATAGCATAGACTGGCCCTCTGGCTCTCCTGCTACAATCAACTACACTGCTCTGGACAGCTACCTTGCCAAATATCAAGTGAGAGAGCGTATGACTAAAGTTTCACAGCTAGACCCCTCTCCCGTTTTCGTGAATTTGTTTATTTACTTCTATTTCACTTCTATTTGCAGGTAATACCTGCTAAGTGATTTTTGTTGAAGTCAGTAGAAGTAATCGTTTTTCATTAGATTTTGGTTTTGCACCTGAACATCTGCAGTGAAGAAAAAAAGAAAAATACAGGAAAAGCACATTTTTGGAAGTGCTTTATGAGTATGAATAAGTATTCATCACATGTAGAAGCAGGATGTAATAGGTGCTTTTTTTGGAAAAATGTAGTGTTGTAAAATGATTTTCAGAAACCACCGATTATTTCAGCAGCTTGCTTCAGTGCAATGCAAGAGAAAGGGGTCTGGTGAAGTTCCTTTGTTTTAGCCTTTTCTTCAGTTGACACCAGTGGAGAAAACTTTTGTATTTGGTCCTTTTTTAGAACCCTAGGGAGGCAGACGCTATGTCCAAAGTTCAGGCTGAGCTGGACGAAACCAAAATTATTCTGGTGAGTACTGTACAGCTGCACTTTCAGTTGTAGATTCTGTAATCTACGTGACTTGGTCTTCAGTATCTCTTTAGAACTGTTTCAGGCTTCTGCTCTACCCAGACTTGTAAAGCCAGTGGGAATGTAATAAGCTCTCCAGGTGTCCCACAGGAATTCAGTCTAATCCAGAACCACGTTATAAGATAAGATCATTTTATTGGCCATATACAATTGTTTTGCATTTTAGGTGGCTCAGTATTTTCATAAAAGTGTAGTGTCAGCTAGCATGTCCATGTCTTTTCGTTATTTCCTCCTCTAATTCTTTCTTGTAGTACTATTATTAAAAAGTACTGAAAAAATGATGAACCCCATTTTTGTTCACTACTGATGAAATTGTTTTTTTTAATTGTGGAGTCAGGGAGTGGAAAAGTAGCTGCTAATGCAGTCTTGTGGTAGAATGTCAATCCATCTGTTTTTTTATTTGTAACAGATTTAATCTTTTCTCTTAGAAATGCTGATAGCTGGCATGACTACTTTTTAGAAACCAGAAAACTAGGGATTATAAGCAAAAGAATCTCAGCAGGAATTGTGGACAGTAGTAATTTTTCCTCCTAAAAAACTTTATACCAAATACTGACTCCCCGCCTTTAACGCTAAGGTTTATTTGAAACTTAAAACTTTAAATAAAAGCCAGCAACAAAAGCCAACAGCAGCAAAGGAAAACTTATATTTATGCAGGTATTATAATGTACACAATTAAAAAAATAATAAGTATGAGCTCCTTTATTCTAAGAGAAATGTGGCTGTGGTAATCTTTGAAGATAAAGAAAGTACAGCAAATTACTGTACTTTAATACTTCTGGAGAAGCTAGCAGAAGGTGTTCAATTTCAGAAGCGCAGGGGATAAATGTTTGTGTTGAGGATTTGCTCTGAATGGCTCTTGCATATTTACAGCACAACACAATGGAGTCCTTGTTGGAGAGAGGAGAGAAGCTGGATGACTTAGTGCAGAAGTCGGAACACTTGGGAAACCAATCCAAAGCCTTTTACAAGACTGTAAGTGTCTGAAGCACAGCACAGAGCTTTGCATATGCCAACTGTGTCTCTGAGAGTTTGTTTCCTTTCCAGTTTAAAAAGCCTTTCTGCCCTTTGAAAAGTAGGGCATTTAAACAGTCTGGATAATTTCAGCTTCGTTGCAATGGCACAACAATGGATTTAATTTACAAGTGTCGTAGATTGCAGCCTTGTTCATGTTACTAGCTGACTGTGACTGGGATTTCCAAAGGAATCTGAGGGTAGGTGGGAAATTCGTCAGCCAGGGCTCTCTAAGACACAGGGACTCCTGCTGGCTCCCTGTTGCTTCCAGGCTGGTGGTGCTGTCTGGAAGGGACATGCCTTTTCTCCAGCTGGTGCTAAACCTACAGTATGTGACTGCATCGCCCATGATGTGTCAATAGCCAAATAACTTGAAAGTGGGCTAGTCAGGGGAGTCACTTGTCTATTAACTTCCTTGTTCTCCCCCGTGTGCGATCACAGGGTTCAGAGCCATCAACCGAGATATAATAGACACATAACTGGTAATTCCAAATTTTTAACAAGAAATAAAATAAATAATAAAATATTTAATCTTATGTAACCAAACGAAACATAAATGGTAGTTATTGTGCTTAAATTTTTCCCATATCAGTTCTTTGGTCAGGACCTCAAAGCTTTAGCCTTTCACTTTCCAAAATCTTCCCAATGTGAATATAGTGTTTTTGTTCACATTTATTATCATTATTTCTGGAAAATGGCCACTAATCATTTTTCTTTAAATTGGACCAAGATGTAACCTTTGCCAGCCAAATATTGTTTTATATACCTGGTTAATTACCTGTAATCCATGTGGAATTCCTTGATTATTAGAAATATTTAAAAAAAGACTGCTTGTAAAACAATTTCAGCAATAATTCAAGAATCCTTGTTTTGTTCATTGTAATTTTACATATTTTCACAACTTTTCAATGTCTGTATGTGTATATAATTATAAATCATGTTAATTTTTAAAAATACAAGTCTACCTCTGGTATAACACAAGAAGATTAGCTATGATCCTAGAAAAGCCACCTTTTTAATGTAAATAGCTTCAGAAAAAATCTATAGTGTAAGATCTCTTTATTTATTTTAGGAGCTTCTTTTTGGGAGTTTTAGGAGTGTTTGTTTATTTTACTTGAACATGGTGCCAGTGGTTATCGCAGTACCAGGATGTGGGCTGCCTAGTCAGTATTCAGACCGTTTTTATGACGGCTGCAATCAAAGTTCTCCAATTAGCACCCCCAATAGTAGATGGTAATGACAGTTTTATCAGGAGGCCTGCATCATTATAAATATGCAAAACATCGGACCATCGGTCATCTGCAGTTCTCTTGCCAACTTGCAGGGCTTTTTTGAAATGGAACAGGCTTGGTGCCTATAAAACGGTTGGGGGAGGCAGACGCTCTCAGTCCTGTTCTCCCTGTCTCTTTCCCAGGCCCGGAAACAGAACTCCTGCTGTGAGCTGATGTGATGGCGTGGGACAGGGCTGCAGGACCTGCCTCTCCTGGATGTCTCTGGCCTTCATGCCCTGCCCTCCGGCACAGCAGACACAGAAGCTCTGACCTGTCCTCTGGGTGGGCCAGAGGGCTTTGGGTGGGGGTGGAGGAGGAACAGAGCTCTGGGGGGGGGGTGAACTCTCAGTTTGTTTCCCATTTCATAAAGCTTTACCCCTCGCCCCCAAGAAAAACAGACTTGACATACTGAGGCAGAGGCCCTAGAGGCATTAATGAAAGTCGGACTTTTTTTTTTGTTTGTTTGATTTAACTCAGTCTGGCAAACGTGGTTTTAAATGGATCGGATAGAGAAAAGGTGGCTCATTTGTAGGACTGTGCCACATTCCATTTTTTTAAAAACAATTGTGTGCGCCTTCTCTGAAAGTCTGGTATTTACAGTCTACATCTGAGTCTGCAAGGCTGGAATTGAGTTGATTGAAAGCACTGTTCTTGGCAGAGCTAAGACAACACTTGTGTCCCATTCATTAAAAAAAAATGAATGTTTTGTGCCCAAACATTCATACAAAGCTGCATGTGCTTGTTGTTTCATACACTAACACGGAGGTGGCCGACCCTGGTCCTGGAGAGCCAAAATCCAAGTCACCAATTTCAAAATGCTTGAAGAATTGATAAACGTGACTTGTTCAATTAAAGATCATTTGAAATATATATAGTAACACAGTAGCTAACAAGTGCCACATTTGGTCATTTCTGACTGAGCTGAATTACCTTAATAAATTGATCCAAACTCACAAGTCTTTATGAATTAATGAGATCTGCAGGGCTCAGCTCTCTAGGGCCAGGGGTGGTCTGGGACCTTTGTGTTTTAGCTATACATCCGCTTCCAGTTAAAGCTCTTGATCTGTAGGTTTTTGTATTACATATGCTTAAACATCCAGTCAGAATGGGTACAAGTCAGAGATTGTCTTTATATTTGAAGGGTAAGATTGGAATTAAAATAATCTCATGATTTCTGAACAAATTAAAAAAAAAATGCTAAATTCATAACTAAGTTTTGCTCCAAAAAGCCTGTGCTTTAACCTGACTGGGTTCTTCTTATACAGGCAATTAATTGACAATGTAAGAGCTAGGGATGGAAATTTATACTTAAGTAATTTAAAAATATCTAGGACTTCAGAGAGCACAGACCAGCTTGGATATTTTTCCCCAAGCAGAAAAAAAACTCAGTAGCATTATGTTGTTGAGGCACAGCTCAAAATGTAATTCTGAAGTATGGCTGAGGATTGTCTTTGTGGTGTCCAATACTGAGCCTTCTTCTAGTAGTACATGATGGAGAAAGGACAATGCTTTTAAAACCACAAAGCCTCTTACTTTTCAAGAGAGCACTTTCAGCCTTTTCTTTTGTTTTGTGCGTTACCAATAATGACCACTAGGTGACTCTGTTTCCTAGTCTTCAAACCATGTTATCAAAGTTGAAGGTGTTCCATCCAGGCCTTGATTTACATAATTGCTCTGTCACCTTTTTGTGAACAGTGGAGCATCAAGGAAACACATCAGCTTCTCCTGTCCAAATCTCTCCTCCATTATTACCTATGTCATGGTTATTTGGAGTGGGAGGTTGAGGTGTCAGGTGCTAGACATGTTTCTAATAAAACTTTGTCGAAAAAGATTCTAGTGTAATGCTTAAACATATTGCTTCCGTGTAACACGCTAAACAAGGTTTAATTTTTAGGAAAGGAAGTGTCCTTTTAAATAGCTGAATGGCTTCAGAGCATTCAGAGCACTAGAAAAAGCTAGCAGCTTTTGGTTCTTTTTCCTCAATCTTTTGTATAAACTAGTAGAGCTGTATTTTGGAAACATTCCTAGATGCCTTTAACAATTTAACTATTGAGAATAAATGGTAGAAACTGATTATTTAATAGAGCTCTCTTATTAAACAAAAGGACAAAACAGTTAGATTTACAAAATAGCACATGAGGCAGGTAAAGAGGTGAAACTCATTGTAGATCTTACACAAAGCCTTTCTAAAGAATGTTGGTTCACTCAATTTGGATCTGCTCTTTTTCTCTCTATGGTACTTGTACTGGTCCTTGCCTCAGCGGCAGACTAGACTGTGTATCTCTCTAAAGCCGTTGTTTTCAATTTGTACTTTACTGAGTAGTCATTTCTCGCACATCTGCCCGTTCCCACTTCACTGTTGCTGCAGCAGGCTGTTGTGTTGTTTCTTCTCGGGCTGTCGTCTACCTTGCAGACTTGTCCGTCTGCCAGGGATTGTGATAAAACGGTTCCTTGTGATTCCTTGGAATTCACATCTAAAGCAACTCCAGGCTGTTTAATGATTACGCGGCCATCCTTCGGGTATTAAACAGTGCTCCACTTTGTCCACTGTGCATGTTGTTGAAATATCACAGTTTGTACAATTATGTAAGTGACTGTGACCAGTGTACTAAAGGGACTGAAATCAAGTTGAATGTCTGTTCCCTTGGCACATTGATGTAATACATTTAGTAAGTGGACAAAAATATCTTATTCTAATGTAACACTCAACTTTCCTAGACTTTTCCCAGGTCACATTAGAAATTATTTTCTACAGGGGTGTCATTATTATTCCCCCTTTTTTCTGAGACAACTTACCCTGTTAAAATAGCAAAGCAGCTGTAATTATTTTGAGTTAAATTTCAGGAGTGTGTCCAGCATAATGGGCAGTCTTCATCAACAGGGCGTACAAAGGCCATTGAAAACTGCTGGGCTTTAGCCTGTGTCTCACTGTTTCCCCTCCTCTACCTCTTTCCTCTCATTCAGCTCTGAGACGTCACTTCTCGAGGAGTCTGTGCAGGAATTGCAAACTCACCATGGACTTACCTAAAACATTCATAATGGCGTGTGCACTTCAAAATATGAAAAAAGCAATATACTGAAAGCAGATGTTAACTAAAAATCATCCAAACTAGGTTGCCTTTACAGGTCAGGCCTTGTGTGTTACTGGTTCACAGCTATTATAACACCTTGCTGCTTCCATTGAAATGTGTCTAACAGTACTGGCTTGTTTACCAAGGGTTCTGCTTTTTAGTCTAGATGGGTGTGGTATGTGATAGATTTTACCTCTTTCAGTTTATCTCTTCTGATTAGTGAGATTGTGCGCTGTTGTTCTCGGGGAAGCCAAAAAGCTTAGAAATAAAGAAAATGGACTTAAAGCAGCAATCTGCTCATCAGCGACATTAAAATTAAATGCAGTAAAAAGTCTTAAACTGTTTCTCATGGGTTGTAAGGATGGGATCAGGAGTTGAGGGACCTACATTTTTTATTTACAGGAGACAGCTGTAATATGTTCTAGTGTTTTAACTTGCAATCGCAGATTTCATCACAGAAGTTCTGGGATAATTGTAGGACCTAGATATTTTTAAGATGGTTTTACTGGAATAACTCTGGCAAGAAAAAGTCTCTTTCGCCTCAAACACAAGCTTCATATGTTTCCGCTGTGAGTTTTTGTGTCATTTGCTGGTGAGAGTGTATCTGTGAGTCTGCTTACTAACAAGACAGTGTTTGTAACTTGGGTTGAAATGACCTCGTGTTAATTGCTATGTAACCAAATGTCTATTTGTGCAATATTACTCTGTTCTATATACTCTGGTGTTGGTTATACAGTGTTTTGCCCACAGTAGGGCAGGGCAAGCAAATTATTGTATTTGTCAGGGTTAATGTTGTTGAGGGTATGATTTGACAGTCGGGTGCCTTCAATTTGCTGTGATCAATCCCTCCTTTATCTGTTAATGCCCTGCACCTTTCTGATAATAGTCATTAAGCTTGTAAATTCATACATTATTGGTAAATATTCTTTGGAGAAAAATTAAATTTGCTTCATTTTAAACCCTGTATTTAACATTTTAATTTGATTAGCAAGCAAAATCTCTTAGAACAGGGTATGTTGAAGAGTTCTTGCGATGACTTATTGTGGTTCTTTGCACTCCTGTTTCTGTCCACCAGTGGGCAGCACATCTATTAAAGTTAAAGTGGCCTAGCCCAAGACCGCACAGTCCAGCACAGAGGTCATTCTCTCCCGAAGTAGTATTTTTAGATCTCAGCTCATTTGCTGCTGCATCTTGTTAATCCTCCATAAGAATCACGGTACTCATTACCCTTTAGATTGTGTTTCCTCGTTAGAGACATGTAGTGGTGATTTCTTGTTGAGTTCTCCATTGGACTGTGTGAATTCCAGCTTCTACTTACAAACCTATAGGGAAAGAAAGGAATGGGGTCTTTTCTGTAGGCCACTCTCTGGGAACATGTCTCACTACTTCAGCATTGCAGGTTAATTAACCATTCCACGTTTTACCACGAAACCCAGGCAGTTAAGAGAAAGGGGAATGAATTAAGGGGGGAGGGTATCAGTGTTGCATGATGCTTCAAGACAACATTCATTGCATTATGAGTTTCTCTACGTAGTTGACACATTTCTTTTTCCAGGAAGACTAACCATGGCAAGTAACAATTTCAGACTATAAAAGAACTGACCCACAGTTTGCAACACAGTAAGGCAAAAATAAGTTCACAGATAATAGCAAACTTAAAGCTGCTACTTTGAAGTCTCTGGGCAAACTTTAAAGAATGTGCATTGGCTCTGGGGTATTATAACAGTGACCTTTTCTTGCATTTGCAGAGATGGGAAGGTCTGCTTTATTACAATAACACTGGGCGGGCAATGTGAGAGGAGAAAACAGGAACAACTCTCTCCAAGTGCAGAATATTTATCTTTGTAAGCAGTCTCTTCTGTAATGATTTTTAAAAAACAAATGCAATTACTTTCTCACAATTAGGTCTTTCTCTTCCTTGTTTTGTCTTTTGTATATGGAAGCTGATTTGTAAATGTGCTTCTTGTAGATAATTTATTTGGTCTTTTTTCTAACCTCCCTGATGGTTTGGATGACACATTAACATGAAAAAGTGTTATAATAAGCGTTGCCTAAAGTCTCTCTATTTCTCTCTGCTTACTGTTTACATATCTTGTAATATTGCTTATATAAAGTGTATAAAATTTGCTTTGGAAAATGTGTGGTGCAGTTGCTTTATTTTAAATTGAGAAACGGGATCTACAGTTTTTGTTTCTGTGACGCGTCTGTACAATTCATGTGAATTAGGGAACAAATTAAGTGACACCGAGACCGATGAATTTGTCCAACTGTGCAGGTAGTAATTCTAGTGCTGTCGAAAAATGATTGAACCTTCTCCGACAGCAGGGGTAGCGGGAGTCTGGAATCGGGAACCAGGGGACGAAGAACAGAGTCCCAGTTACTCAGCTGAACTGATACTCAAGTTTCACAATTAACCTGTTTTTCATTTCCACAAACTATGTATAAAGCATTTGGCTTTCTTATTGGTGCTGAATAGCCCCCCTAGGCCACAATGTTCAGGAATACAGTAGTAACATCCTGCAAATTTGTTTGTACTTGTCTTATTTTACCTTTCAGGTATGTCCTGGGTTCTCGATGTTCTCTAGATTCTGGAACACTTAGTGAAGTAGTCACGTTGGCAGATGGTGCCAAAAGAGGAGGATCGGAAAACACTGTAGAAGCAGGGAATGGGGAAAACATTTTTTGGATAAAATTAAGAACCGGGAAAACACCTGGCAGATATAGTTGAATGTAGACAAGTGCACAATATTAATTCAGTTAGCAAAATCATACTATAGATACAAAAGAGGAAGTGCTGAGCTTGAAGGGGCTACTAATAATATTAGTTTGAACTTCTAAACAATGTGTGAAAGAAATAAAAAAGCACCCAAAATGTTAGGATATATAGTAAGAAGTGTATACTTTTAAATAGATGTTAAAATGTTCCAACTCACTAGTAAGGCCATTTAGAATTTTGTGTACACTTTTAGCCGCCATGTTACAAAAGAAGATTTGCTGTTCTAGAATTAAACAAAAGCAACTAGATACATTCTGGGTCTTCCAGGCATGTTCTACACTAGAAGATTAAAAGCAGTGAAGCTTTTTAGTAGAACAGAGAAGGTTACAAGACCTGGTCCAAGTATTAAAAATCCTCAAAGGTGCTGAGAAAGTCAACTCAGGTGACTTCAGAATAAGCAGTTAGGCCTGATCTAGAAGACACAAGCAGAAACGATGTGGAGATGCATTTCAAACCAAGAACAGGAGGCCTTTCTTTACACAAAGGGCTGTGGGAGTGTGCAACAAGCTACCCAGCCATCTTGCTGAAACAAACTCTTATCTTTAATTGAACAGAATAACCAGATGGGCCAAATACATTCTTCTTATTTCTGTCCTGTTTTATGGTCTTTTGTTTAATTAGAACTTCACTACTAGGTAGCACCAATGTCTTTGGTTCTGGAGTCGCTGGGTTAGTTGCCAAAGTTCAGTGCTGAGATCGGGAAGATAAGTGAGACGCTTAAGTCTCTTTCCATGTCCTCTGCCAACATTGTCTTTCTAAAAGGTGTTACAGGGCAGAATAACAGCACTCTAAGAGCTTCCTCTCACAGCGGTTCCTCTGACTGACTGCCCCCATTTTGTTTTTCCCCATTTACAGACCTTTTTGAACACAGACAGATCTTCGTATTTGGACTCTGGGGCTGTGGTATGTAAAGAGCAGCCTTGTGCAAACTGCTTGTCTTCCCAGTTTTCTCTGCAGAGAATCTCCAGGCACCTTTTTGTTATGGTTGAGGCTTTCATCCTGGAAACAAAACCATGGTGAAGTAATATAGAGAGAGTAAGGATCTCTGTGCCAGCAAAAGGCTACCTCTTAGTGCTTCTGGGGCTTAAAATAATTTTAAAACATTTATTTAGAGGAGATTGGAGTGTTGAGAGCAGGGATCGTTGAGGTCCACATGGTATAATTTTCAGATGTCTGGTTGCTTTTGCCTTACCCTTGTGATTTGGAATAGCAGATTGTTTTTGTTACATCTTGGTGTCTACTATGTACCCCGCAACCACACATGAGAGTAGCCTTACTACTTAGTATAGCCTTACTCCTCCAACCTGCCTACCTTTAAGTCTTTTGCCAAAGGCCGCACAACTTTATACTGGATTTGGCACCAGTTTGGGGATGGGCATTACTGGTTGAAGAAGGCTCCACGGCCGAAACGTTGTGTTTTCTTCAGCATGGAAAAAACCTATTACTTGTTCCTTTGCAGCCTACGCATGCTGACGCAGCTACTCACCTGAACTACTTAAGCAAAAAAGCCATATAAGTTAACCACAAATAGTCCTACAATATGGCACTTGCAGACTGGGAAAAAAATGGATGTACTGATATTGGGACAATTTTCATATTCTCTCAAAAGAAGAAGGTAAAACAGCCTTTGGTATACATTCCCAGAAAGTCATGTAGAACATCGCTCTTGACCAGTGTCACCAATCCCCCTTCCTGGGAGGCTGTGGCTCAGCCAGCTACAACTTAGACAATTAAGAAGAATAATTCACCTCTTCCATCTACACTTGAAAATAATGATTTTGTAGATATTACATATACAATTAGCAACTTTTGAAGTTCCTGGAAAACTGTCCAGCTGAGCAAATCATCAGATCATCGATGATGATCAAACTTCAGCTTGAATGCAGGGAAGCCCACGAACCCCAGCACAGACCTCCTGATACTCCAGGGAGCTACAGACATCTCAGCTCCTCACAGATAAACTGAGACTGGGTGTCAAGAGGAAATCATTGCACTGAGAGGCCGGATTAAATGGCAACATTCGCTCGTTGTCCTGGAGGGCGTTGTCCTGAGAGGATTGAAAAGAAGACGATGTGGCTTCCCTCCAAGACCAGGAGTGAATATCCATGTGCTAAATGAGCCATGAAAAACACACTGATGCCCTGGGATAGTTTCTCCATCACGGTACACAACAGAAACTGTTTTTTTTTTCTGTTAGGAAGCTAGATGCTTCAGGGCACCACAATCAAGTCTGGCCAGGTCTTATTAAAACACGATGTAAACAGTCATTCCTTTTAGTCACTTTGCTGATACTTTCATGCAACACAGCTTGTGAAGATTGAGTTGTGCATCAGTTCTTCACTAGTTGTGCAACAGCTGCTCCTGAGTCACAGTAGGACCTCAGTTTTAGGTCTCATCTGAGAGGCCAGGCATGGGAGGGTTCAGAATCACGTGTGGCTTCTGCAGGGCAACAATGGGCACGGCTGGAGTTTTAAATAAAGCGTCCCGGTAGCATTCCATTTATATTAACAACAGGACCTTACAGACTCTTAGTGCACTCCTGAGGTTAGTCTGAGTTGTTTTAATTTCAAATTAAGTTGGGGCATATATTATCATATTACCAGCCACAGTCCAAACATGATTAAACTTGTCAGCCTTGGGTTTTTGTTGTCGTTGCTGTTGTTCAATGGAGACTGAATAAGCTGGGTCTAAGTTGGTTTAAATGAAAAAGAACTGTGGTTCTGGAATGTGAAGTGACCAAGAATAAACCCTTAAAGCTATCAGTTTCACTGAAACAATAACGACAACAATATCAAAACTATTATTATTATTATTCAAGGCATTCCCTGTACGAAACCAGTGTTCAGCTCGCTCCGCCCAGAGATGCGAGTCTCCGCCCTCTCTGAATGATCAGGTTCTGTTTTAAGGGAGTTGCGGAACAGTTGCTAATTGCTGCTAAATGCTGGGATATTCGGACTCGTGTAGGGATATGCCAGTGAATAACCTGACCCCAGCCTGGTAGACACCTCTGCTCGCAAAAATGCCTGAAGAGTCCAATAACTGGACTCTGGTTAAAACCGAAGGAAACCTGGTTCAGGTATGTTCGTTTGAACACAGCAAGAGCTTTGTCCTCAGGTGAGAGGCGAACGAGAGCACGATATTCTGAGTTTTAGAAAACGTAGCTGCTCTTTTTTAAACGATGCTGATGTTTTGCGTTCCAGCTATATGAGATATATAAGATATAAAAGCTATATAAGAGGCTTTGTGTTGGTCTGTTCACGCCGAACGTCTTGAACGAAAAATTTAAGAAGGTCGATTTGTGTTTTATTTAGTATGAAACTGGGCGAATTCATATATAATTCTGTGTTCTCGGACAGATAATGCAGGTAACGATGAACACAAAGAATATTTTTTAGTTACAGCAATTTCAGCATGCTGTCTAAATCAGTTTTACTATTGGAACGTTATAATGGTGAGATAAGCAGCATTGCATGAGACTACAGAAAAATCAGCGTTGAGTGGGGGAAAAAATGTGACCTGCGATTTATTTAGTACCGTTGACAATGTGCAGTGTTTTCAAGTTATCTTCAGTTAAAATGAAAAACGCGAAAAAAAACGTTGTTGCCCTGTCGAGTGGTGTCTTAGGAAGTACGTACGCACATGTTTTGGAAACTTTTAGAGTGACTGCATTCTTTCTTATCTTGGTTAAACAGACCGACTGAAGAAAATGCTCTTTTGAGGTTAAAAAAAGACAGCAACAAGCACGAGCAAACTGAAATCAAATTAGGCTTTTGATTAGTGCAAAGTAGTATCGCCTTAGTCCGCTGTATAACAGCTATCATGTTTTGTGATGTTTAAACCACTAGAAATGCAGTGCATGTATACCGAATTTTTCTTCAGTGTTTTTAGACAACTGGCTGCATGTTTCGTTACAGCGTTTTATCGGAGTCTATCGATCTGCTTACATGCCAAAACTCTGCAGAGTATTTTGCAACCCCGCACTATCATAAAATACCGCACACCCTGCATAACTTAACAACAACGGGTGTAGTCTCATTATGCATTGTCGCGTCTGACAGGCACTTATTGCGCTAGTACACATGACAATATAATTGATCATGTTTAGTGTTGTTTACATGGTTACAAAATATTTGTTTTTTTGTCTTAAAAAAATAAAGAAAACCTAGATTTGCTTTTAGGGATACATCTCAAAGCTTTGTGTTTTTGATATTCCAGTATCACAAAAATATCTAAATTTCGATCTGGACGTAGGTGAATCACACTGGTAGGTTAATTGGTTTCTGGGACCTTGTGTGTGTTTGTGCCTGTCTGTGCTCCACTGGCGTCTCGTCCAGGGTGTACCCCACCTTGTCTGTTGCTTGCTGGGATAGGCTCCGGCTCCCCTGCGACCCTGTTTTGGATGAAGCGGTTAGAAAACAGATGGATGGATTTGTCTGGCTAAGAACAAGTGGTTCTCCAGGATTCTCCATGGGCGCGATACGTGATTTGACGTTTTCAAGGGCTGCATCATTTCATTCTGCATCCTGAACACAAATCCACAAAGTAGGAATACAAACAGTGAAGCAAACTTTATATTTTAAAAGACCTAGTCCGGAAGGAATGCCACAATTTCATATGGCGTTTGGGTTAAAAAGTGCCGAAATAAGTAAATATTTATATTTTCAGGATATAAATATCAGCAAAACCAAGGAAAAGGTCAAAACCAGATCCCCTTGGGGCCCCTGCATTGTTCAAGGTGGCTTTTCCTCTCCAAAAAAAAAAACTGTGTCAGTTAGCATATTCCAGAGAGCCTTTTTTAAAAAACATGTATAAATTATTGTGCAATTTTCCAGGGGAAATGCTTTATCTGGAAAGTAGGGTGAAGGTACTGCTAGTCAAAGTTCCTTGCTTTCACCAACCCAGTTGCTTTTGTGTGCGAGGGAAGAATCCTGCCCCGTGTCAAGTGAAAGTGCGAGTTCAGTGCGCTCTGGGCCTGACCTCCCAGTGGACGCCTTACATGGAGTCTCGTGGGCCTTCTGGAACCGAATCAGTCAGTGAGAACATCACAAAAACAGGCACAACAAACCCTTCCTCCTGTCAGCATATTTATTTTGGAATGGTTGCTATGTAAAGCGAGGTCTTTGAACTGCGGAGCAGTTTGCAACACATTGTCTTTAAAGGAGCAATGACGAGATTGAATATGAAAGAATAACCTGCTTACAGCACAGCACCATTAGCCATGAACCACCAGAGCTGTGCTCATACTAATTTTGACCAAAAGACATATTTAACTCAAACTCGGACATGCTGCTCTGTATGGGTTGAGAAACATGACCCGTAGACGTGTCCACACTGTATGATTACCCGATTCTTTCAGCTTCTCTTTTGGATGTTCCAACATTGTAGAATGCACAGCAAATAAAGAATGGGGTATCAGCTTTTTTAAAGTTAAGAAGAGATTGTTCATTTACACATGATGTGCCAAGCTGTGAAAGGAAGGATTGCAATTCATGTGGGTGCTTTCATGGCTTGCCCTGCTTGTTTCTCACTTTATGACGGGTGGTGCTTTGCTTTTAAGATCAGATGGGTAGATACAGTAGGCTAACACTGCTGTTTTGTGGAGCTCAGGCTGAATACCTCTATAGATGGGCTTTGTGGTCTCTGGAGAAGTAATGCAGAACAAAGCTTGTGTTTGACCGAGCATTAGTTGGACTTAATTTGTACCTTTTCAAAAGGGATCCCACAGGGTCAGTCAATAAGCAGGTTCATGCATACTCTATTTAATATTTTTGTGTTTTTTGGGGAAACAGGAGAACCTAGGGGCAGAATGACAGCAGAGCCCTACATCAAGTCATTTTAGATACAAAGTATGAAACAAATTTATCTGTGATGATTGTGCATGTTGTGGTCTCCTTAATTCCATTCAATTCTGACTTTTCTGACCTGAACAGTTTATTGGACTTTTGTAACAAAGGTTTACAACACTTTTTAGAGTAGGCAGTTTTATCTGACTTGTGTCTATTTAATATTTGTGGACTTACTTTTTATCATACAGTGCCCCTTTGCTTTTCTGTTGTTTCTAATGTTTTAGTATATTATTTCACATTTATATTCTAACATATTCGTGCACAAATAAAGGGATCTTTCACTTACAGCGGGCTTGATCAAATATGTTTAAACGTCGACCATCAAAAAATCACAAAAGTGTGAATAGGCAAGAATGCAGTATACAAGAATGATCTGTTTTCAGTATGAAACCTGAGTGAGACACATTTAAAATTCAACCATCGCAAGTTTAACATTGGTTATGACCTCCTTGAGCATTAATGTGGTTCTGGCAGCACTGATGTAGAGACCTGAGCAGCCTCTGGACAGACTGCTGTAGGGTTTTCCTCTGCTCTTCCTATGCAGCAGCAGCCAGTCGGTGATGTTTGGCCAGTTGTGGTAATATCATATTAATAAAGAATATAATGAGCAAATGCTCTTATTCAGCGCATATTGTTATGGTTATTGAAAGAGGCTGTTGTGGCCTCACAAGAGTCTAGACACAATGGATAACACCTGTCTCAGTGTCAACTTTTGAAGTTCTCGGGAGCCTCAGTGCAAGAAAGGAACTGAAGTGTTTACTTAGTGGTGTATTTATTAGCCATATGCAAGAGCTTGTATATGGCTAATAAAGTGATCTGATCTGATCTGTAGCACTTAGGATACTTGTCACTCAGAGCTTGAGGAAATCAACAGTCCTGTAAATTGGTTGACAAATTGAAGGCTCTCCAGGGCAGACCAGCATAAAAAGATTGCAGGTATTCAGATGGCACAAAATTAATTAATGTGATTTTTCCATTTAATTTGACTGCAGTTATAACTGAACCATGGATTATTGCAACCTGTTGCCAGGGCACGGTTGTTTTAAAGTCTCCCTGTATGCTGCACATTAGTGGTGGTGGAGGGGAGTCCCCCTTACCTGTAAAGCGCTTTGAGTGGAGTGTCCAGAAAAGCGCTATATAAGTGTAAGCAATTATTATTATTATTATTACTTGCACTGGTCTTGGGCTTTTCTTCACTGACATTTTGCCTGGGGCCGGTGCCCGTCGATGAGAGCTCAGCTACTGTAAGTGCTTGAGTGAGCGACGGAGGCAGTGCATCACTCGTATGAAGAAACCCAGATGTGCTGAGGCGGACAGCACAGGGAGAAGTTAGCCTGCAGGGGGGGGGGGCTGAGAGGCAAGGTGCTGTATGGGGGGAAGAGAGGGAAAGAAAAGAGGCTCGGTAACTGCTCTCAGTTAGACAGGGAGGATCCCAGGGCAGGATGGGAGTTGCACAAGTATGCTCCGAGTCAGCACGGCCAGTTAAAACCACTGCTCCCTGCCCCCGGACAAGTCTGATAATCTGACATTCCCAGACTCTCGGACAGCTCTGGTTCCTTTCTCAGTGCTACTGTAGCCTTGGATGTGTTACTGTTCTTTCAATAACAAAGTCTACGCAACAGGAAGGATACAGTGTGGGGAAATAAACTGTTGCCTTAATTGATCTATCTGACCTCCTGTTTTGTTTGTCTCATGTTTTTTTTGGGCTTGCAGCAAGATACCAGTAACTTGTTAATCTCGGTGTATTTTGTCTGGTTTGATAGTGTGGAATACAGTGTGTTTTAAAAGTAATGAAATGCACCACCTTGTAGAAAAAGTATTTGAGTGTATCAAGTTTTCCACATTAAAACCTACAGGAGTGCAGTTGCTACTTACAGGAATGACCATTTCTGGTAAACCTCCCAATGTATCCAGGTAATTGTATGTGTAAAGGTAAAGCAAGTTTTAGAAATGCACAAAAATATCTCAGTATATACTGAAATGTACCCTGATAGGTATACTGTTGACATCATCCTCATGAGCTGTAATAAAGATTCCCAAAGGAGATATTCAGGGCTCTCTTAAGGAGCAATGGTACAACTGCACCATCTGCCCAAAGCCAGTGTCATTGCCCTGTACCTATACTTAGTCTGGTGTCTGCCACTGTCTTTCAGAATGTTCTCCAGGACCTGGCCTGGGATGCCCTTTCTGGAGCGCACACCAATGGTGAGTGGGACAATGTCTGGACACAGTGCAATCCCCCCTAAACTCGGTGTCAAATGGGTTGGGTCTAGTCAGTTTAGAAAGAGCTGTTTCAGGGGCTCCAGGCTCAATTGGCAAAATAACTGGTTTGGAGCAAGGTGGAGCTGTACGGCCCGGTGTTTCTGGTTCCATTCTAGTTCGACTGGTTGGCGTTGTCCAAGCAGAGGGGCTCAATTGACAGAGTGCCCCCAGAGGTAAAGCTGGAATTATTCAACCACAGTCATTTCAGTGCTGCAGCAGCAAGAGATGCCCCGTGCCTCATTTTAACTCCCCTGTCAAGCATTGTAGAACTTCAAGCTTGTCAAAACATGGCTGTTTCTGCTGGGTGGGTGTGTCAGTGGCGCATGTCAACAGGTGTCTACTTCCCTTGTGAGAACGGCAGATGATGCTGGAGGGCAAATAATTAAAACCCTTAGCAGTTCCATTTAAGAATTACTCTTAAGAGTTTGTTACTCTTAAATGTGGGACTAAATTATTTTATTTTTAACTGTGTACTAAGAAAACAAGCAAGGAAGTTTAATAAAGCTTTCATCTAGTGTGCTTCCATCTCTTGTGGTGTCACAAGACTGTTTAACCCTGGATAAGCACATGTATGGCAGTTGGTACCGCTGGCCAAAATGACGGTTCTCATTGCTGTGTGGAGTTTGTATGTCCTCCTCGTGATCTGGCATCCCCATCTAGGGGGCTGCCCCACTGTCTGTCTGGGTTCGTGTCAGCTTGGGGTGACCATCACAGGGATCGCAGCAGGTGCTTATGAATAGGGGATGATTGAACCACCATAATACACTCAGACGCACGTTTGTATTTCTGCATTTACATGGACGTCCCCTCAACTCATTCCATCTCTGCCTACTCTTCTATACTTCACCAGCTGAAACTCAACGTGGGGAAAACCTAGAACCAAAATGACTAGCCTGTGTACTTCTAGACTTTAAAAGAGATGCTGTTTAGTTTATAGAAACAGTAAAAAAAATTGACCTCTTTAAAAATCCCTGCCTGTTTCTTAGGAGTGTGCTGCCTCTGACAGGTAGATATTTGGTACAGTATATTATAGTACTTCTGCACATGCATGTATATGCATGCACAGACGGTTAAAATCTTTTCGGTTTATATTATGGCTGGAATGGGCAGTTGTGTGTTTTTCACTTCTCAGCTATGAGCCCCACAAGCTCAAACTGGTAAGAATGAGGAAGTGTAGGCAGATACTCCTGGCCCACCCACTTCTGAGTTTTTGTGTTTTTTGCAGTTCAGTGCTGATTGGAGGAGAGGCATATTTCCTTCCCAGCAGCACTGCATGTCTGTCAGTGCCTGGGGAGGTTGGAAGGGCTGCTGTGTTGCAGTGAGTGAGCCCTGACTGATTTACCCTCCCTCCCCTTGGCAATTGTGCACAGTTGCTTTGGGATTTCTGGTCACCTGGCTCAGACTCAAGTCCAGCAGTTCCCTGTCCTGGCCCTGGTGACCCCTCACACCTGTTGGTTTATGTTCCAGCTGAGCCCTCAGTTACACAATCAGAGCCTTCATTGACTTAATAATAAGATCAGTGTGAACTGTTTGTGCCTAGCTCGTAAACATGTTGGAGCTTTAACCACTGTATTTTGGAAGTGGAATAAAATCCCAAACTTGTCACTAGAAACACAATGCAAATATTTCAGTGGAGCAACTTCTTAGATCAAGTAGGGCTTGAAAGATCTGATGAAGGTGGGAAGGAATGAAAAGCAGTAGGCGTGTGGACCAGGACCAGGACTGGGAATCGCTGCTCAAACCCGTGATCGTGGAGCTCAGGCGAGTGCCTTAACCCACTGAGCCACTTGGGTGACACTTCCACTTTAAAACCTCCCCTGTTGTTCGGTAATTTCTTCTTAACAATTTCTTATGC
The DNA here is from genome assembly GCF_059453375.1 of Lepisosteus platostomus. Classification (NCBI taxonomy): domain Eukaryota; kingdom Metazoa; phylum Chordata; class Actinopteri; order Semionotiformes; family Lepisosteidae; genus Lepisosteus; species Lepisosteus platostomus. Next base: position 8,420,040 of record NC_142613.1, read on the forward strand.
TCACAGAAAGGCCATCGATGCCGGCATTTAAAGATCAAAAACACACCAGCGAGAAGGTCATTATAATTCATTCTCGGCTTATGGCAAGAAGCTGCATTCATAACGCCAGTCAAAGGAAAGCTTTGGAAATAAAAATATTAAGTGATATTTTTAAGAGTAATTGCAAAAGTCCAATCAAAGTAGCCCTTATTTCATTAAAGTTCTTCATTGTAAGATTTTTCTGCTTAGAATAAAATAACAATTGTGTATTTTATTATTATACTTGAACATCTCATGGTAGACCTAACAGTGTTATTATAGTTACTGTAACAAAGTTCCTGACCTAAAATCTTGATCCAAATTCTTTCAACAAGATATGCCAGCCTTGCTTAAGGATACAAAGAGTATCTTCATGGGATAAGTGTTTCATCATTTCTTTCCATTTATTCTTAAACTTCTGTTTTTGAAATAACAACGGGGGAATTGTTTTAGACGTCTGAAGGTTGGATGTCCAAGATGTCAGAGATGTCGGATGTTCTAGGGTGTGTTGTTTGCAGAGACGTAGTGTTACCTTTGGTGACTCGTTTGAGTCAGAATGAAGAAGTGACGAGAGGAGTTCAATCGTGCCGCAGAGAGAGGGCTGGGCACGTGGGGGTGGTCTTGGCTGGGATTGAGCAGGAGCTCAGAAGGTCCTCTTGTCTTTTGGGTTCCAGGGTCCACTCCGGCAATGCAGTTCCCCCACACACAGCCCACTGCCGGCAGCGAGGTGGTCCGAGGCAGCGGCATCATTCCTGGTAACCAAGAGTTTGTACATCTTCCTGCACTGTGGGGGTGAAACTCCCCTTTCCCAGCAGTTCCAGGCTGCAGTGGTTTCTTACAAATTACTGACGTATTTGACTGACACTTTTGTCCAAAAGAACATAGCTTTTATAGAGCTGGGCATTTTTTCAATTGGAGCAATTTAAGTGAAGTACCTTGCTTAAAAGTGCATCAGCAGTGTCTCTCCTAGGATTTGAACTCGCATCCCTACATCCACTTAATATAATTGCTGGGATGCTGCTTTTTATTGTCCAACTTCACACTTCCCTGTAAATCATCATCATCATAATTAAGATCCAGAGATTTGGATGTTCTCTATAAACGTCCGTTTTCTTTTGCTGTGTCTGTCATTTTCAGACAGTAGTGGTAATGGTGTCACTGTCTTATGTGGAAATAAAAGTTGGCAGTATATCTCGTCGGAAAAAACGACAAAAATGTACTTGCCAGAATTCAACACTTTCAATCTGGATCCAGCCTGGAACGGGTATTGTTTGAAAAAGCACCTAAATCAGGGCTAGAGTGATGATGAATGTCCCAAAGCAAACTCCATTCCTGTGTTTTAAAGAAAAGGTTGGAAAATATAGTCATTCTTCATCCAAATGATCCTGTACTCTTGTTGCCAAGAATTATACTGTACGCAGAGTGAATCAAGCAACAGATGCCCTAACTACATATTTACATTAAAGGCAAACTATTTTATTAACAGCAGCAAAAATGAACATTTTGCTTGGGAATGTATAGGCTCAGATATACCGAAACAGTTATACTTTCTCTCTAAGCTGAAATTGCTCTCATTAGTTAATTACACAGTAGCTGCCCGTTGCTTACTGATTTAGTAGCAGCTTCAAGTGCTAGGCCCTCCTCTGTGTGGGCCGAAAGGAGCAAGACAAATGCTGGTAGGAGTAAAATAACCAAAGCAACATCAGTAACAAATGCACAGGGGCTACATAAGGTACATTAGAGTAATGACATGTCAGCCAAACAGTTTTGGGGACCAAAGATCAGTGTGATATCGTCTCAGTTCCAGTTATAAGCAAGGCAACGTCAGCCTTTCATTTACAATCGTAATCCAGACATAAATTTTGAATGATTCCACTTTTGTCCATAGTGGAAAACAATTGTGTGGTTTTAACTGCCTTAATAAGCTTAGAAAACAGCATTTGATGATAAATGCTGACAAAATTGAGGCCACAATCATATTTCATGATTTGTGATTGTTGATTATAAGAGATCTTTAAAGGTATTGTCCCTGTGCAACATTTCTCAGACATAATGGGTGTTAATTGGTTTGATTCACAAATTGCATGCACACAGTCAGTCATTTTAGAGTTCTGAATGAACTGAGAGCCAGGAGACACTCTGGCCTTTCAGGAAATGAGTTTGATGCTTCTGTGATGAATTGTCACAGGCTGCAGTTGCCACAAAGGGTTCACAGTCTGCACAACTGGTTGTCATACCGGAGTGTAAAGACAACAGCTGCAAAACAATTTACGGTAAACCCATAAATTCCCTTAAGGAACAGAGAAAAAGAAATCAGGCTTAAGAGGAAATTTAAAGTTGGAGAAGCCCATCACTTTTGTCCTTGAGGTATTTGGAGAGGATTTGGGGACATTTGTGGACTGATTAGGATTTATCTTGGACTTGCTTGTCTACGTTTACACTGGGTCATCCAAGGTCAGTGCAAGTTGGTGTCTGTGAAACTGCCGCTTGGTACTGATTAGGAGATAATGGACTATGTGATCCAAATCACTGTGTGACTGTATAGGAATCTCTTTATTCTGTATGATTGGACTGACACAAATATTGCATTAAAACCTAACAAGTTAAGACCCTTTTTAAAATGTTCCGTTTCAAGTAGAAAAACCCCTGAAACGGATTCTTGATACTCTCTCCAAGCCCAGGCGCACTTCTCTTGCACAGACTGTACAGTGTGTGCATTTCTTCCCTGTCGATCACATTCTGTTCTTAGCTGAACTCCTGCACTCAGCTCTAGCTCTCCTGACTGGGTAGTAATCTTCATGCCTCCTTTACAGTGAAATATGTCCTTTTTCGCGACAGGAGACACCTCTGTAATCCACTGTATAATAACTGCTTACAGGGCCCGTGACTAACCTCCTGATGTAGGCTGAAACTGACACTCTGAAACCTGTTGTTAACCTGATGCTGTCAGCCAGCTCCCCTGTTATTACTTTCTGTGGCTTCACAAATTGAACATTAACTATACAGTGCCTCAGCCCTTCAGGGCATTTCAGAATCTATTTCTTGTTAAACGCTTTTGTTGTAACACAAAAACAGAATACCAGGATTGAATTAAATACATTAGTACAAGCTTGTGCCATCAATTTTTTTAAAAGAAATTCACATTTTTAATCTGGGCAAGTAAATTCAGATCAGCTTAATTGGCTTGTATTTCTGTTGGTTGACGCAAATATCTGTGAAAGCCCCCTTTTGGAAGCTTAGTCTTGAGCATTTTTTCTTTAGTTTTTGTGTACTTTTATTTTTTTTCCTAATTTCCTTGGCAATGTTCTTGTTTGTTCCTCTGGAAAATAAATGTTCTCTGAGTGATTGCAACATGAAGAATATAGGTCTTGAGAGGGAGTGAGAGATTGATAGTAAGAGTGAGGGAAAGATTTCTAAAAATGAAATCGGAATCTGTGTTCTTTTAAGGCTAGTAAACAGTGTCTCAGACATTTGATTAAGCTGTTGAATTTGCCTTTTGTAATGTGTACAAAGACCTTTTTTTCCATTTGTAGGACACATGATGTGGCAAGTTGCCATTCTGTTCTTTGGTGCAGGCATGATCTTTTTTTTCCAAGATTTTTCCAAGATAAGACCTCGTGGACTGTAATTATGTCAGGTCCTCTTTGACTCCTGCTCACACTGCCCCCTTGTGGCATTCCCTAGGAACTACACAAGCTTTCAAAGTGATTTAATATCAGTATACTGTATTTGACTTCAGCCTGGCCTCCCAGCTAGGTAGTATCTTGTCTTATCTTGCCAGGATAGACTCTGGCTCCCCTGCAACCCTGTGTTGGATAAAGTGTTTGGAAGTTGGATGGATTGAATTTAACCTTAATGATTATAAATTCCCTGTATTCAGCCTGAACCACTCGCTGCTGTTTTGTTAAGGATTGGGAGTCAACTCTTTGAGTCAGCTTGGACTGTAAGCAGTGTCTACAGTAGACGTATACCGCCAGGCATCTATGGATCTGTGGGTGTCCTCAGAAACTGAGTAGGGTGTCCCCAGGATTTCCTCTCGTGTTTTTCTTACACGTGTCATGTAATCTCGCAAAGTGGATCTGCTCTGACGGTGCTCACAGCAACATTGTCAGCCTGTGGTCCGGCTTTTAGTTTGGTGAAATGCCTTCATATGAACTGGCTTATCCAGAATCTGCCAGGCTGGCCACAGGCTGGTGTCCTGGGGGAGCTGTGATGAAAATTACTGTGCTTCTGCGCAGGTGGGATAGCGGCAGCTGTGTTTATCAGTTTCCTGCTGGCTCTCTACGCTGTGCTGTGGAAGTGTATGGTGGCTGCGCCCAAGAGGTAAGATGATTCCTCAAGTATTCAGTTAATTTTAAATTTTAAACCTTGTGAAATGCAGATGGATGCATTCAACAGGTTTGTTCCTTCATGCATATATGGAGCACATGTGGGCTTAGCTCCTAACACCTGACTTGCCAACATCTTAACAAGATGTAAAGCACCACACAGATCATTCTAAATGCTGATTTAAGAGATCCCATTAAACATCATAAGATCTTCGTTCTGGTTTGCAAAACATTTTCTTGAAGAAGTACTGTCATAACCCCACTGTTGTGAAACATATTTTAGAAAGAGTTTGGTGTTCTCTGTGGCTCAAGGTGAGGATTGAATTACATAGACGCACTTTGAAGTACAGTATACAGGATTTGTAAGCCAGACCAGATTTAATTAGCATGAAGAGAAACGGGTATAAACAGGTAATTGGAAAGCGTGAAATAGGATATCTTTGTAAAATTTCAGGCATGAGAAGAAAAGGAAGGCGAAGACTCAGCAGCTGAAGGGCCCTCTGAAGGAGCTGATCTGCTGATTCTCCGGCGCTGGGACCTGTGCTGTTTCACTCTGGCACGATTCTTGTCACCTTGTAGCTTGCTGGTTTCTCCAGGCTGACTCACAGACTGGCTCTGCTGTGCCTGCTGAGGGACGAGACCTGGCTGTGTAACCCTGCATGAGGGACTGTTTAAAGTCCCGCACAGGCGGCATTCTCTCACCTCTCCATTTATGTTCTGCCTGGAGGGGGAGCAATCATTTTCACCACGGCACAGGAGCAAGACTGCATCAGGAAACAGCTCCCGCCAGGGCAAAAATGTAAAGCTTGTTCGGTTTTAAGAAAAATCTTTTGGTTGATGCCTCCAGCTGACACCGTGATTGCATTGTAGGACAGCCATCCTTATAGATTCGTATTGATACTCATACACCAGAGAGAGGGATAAATGAACACTAAGCAGGGGAAAAAAAACTGGGGTTGATAAAGATGCAGCAATTGATATGATCCCTGTACATTAATCGGAAACGTTATTGATGGCAGTAAAGCGTGCAGGAAAGCCATAGCTAGCGCTGGAATGTGCTGTGAGGCAGTCTGCTGTGAATGCATCGTCCTGGCCAGAGGCAGGTACTTTCTGGGAAAGTGTGGAATTGCAAGCCAGAGATTAAGAAGGCTTCACGATGGAATTTCAATAAAAGAAATGTGTTCATATGTGTTTATACCCAGCAGTCATGCAGACCTCTGGCTGGGTTTGCACTCAAGCCTTACTGTATATAATGGCAGCATCCATAGAAAGATTGAGTCTCCTCACCCCAGTGCCATGCTGTTTTCCTTGGAGAGGCACCAGCTGAATAAGGGTTCAGTTTCCCATCTAGCACTGTTATTTTGTTTGCAGTTTGATCATGGGATTGTTCAATGCATGTGTATTTAGTTACATGTATAAGCTGTGATGTCGTGTACACACTGAGAAGCTGTTAAAGTTGTTAAAAGTCTTTCAGTAAACTGTATTGTCAGTGCAGCAAGATTACTGGGGATTTAATAAAGTTAGATATTTTGGGTTTGTGCTGCTACAGGACAGAAGTCATATCTGGTGTTATGGTTCACTTTCATGATTTTGGTTGTGTTGGTTTCTGTTGATTTTCCTTTTTGCTTTAAATACCCTGTTTTGTATAGATGACTTCTAACGGTCTTTGGTTTTATATGGGAATGTGAGGTTTTGTGAAAGTGGAATGAATATGAGAGAATGTCCTGAAAGTCAAAGTCAATAGTTCAGTTGGACTCCCCACTGTCTTTGGCATATTCCTGTGCCGAGTTACTGTAAATGTTGTGGATTTCTTCCACCTCAAATATGCTTTACATGTTATACTAGAAAGGAAATGCTCCCTGATAAATAAATCTTTTTTCAAGCCCTTAAAATGTATCTATGGTTGTATCTAGAATACCCATGAAGCCAAGATGCAGTGGTTGCAATGATTTAAATTTAAAATGAATCTGCACTTTAAGTGGGCCCACCTACATGATGTGCATTGCAAGGTGCTGCTGCATTAAAGAGGTGAGATACTTTTCCAGACCTTTTTAAGACTTATTTGGGATACGTCTTGTTGCTTTTGTAGGATGTTTTTAGAGGATGAGACTATCCTTTTAGACATAATACATAATACATTTAACCTTGGTTGTAGGGTACAAAGTCTTTAATTCAGTTTAATTTAGATTTTTAAATTGACCAGGTTTCTGTCATTGAGGGGGGGAAATCATCTATTTTCTGTGTGAAGAGAACTTTCCAGTTAAAAAAAATAAATGAAAAGCTCATCTCTAAAGCTTCTGAAACTGTCAGAACATTGAAGCAAAACCAGATGGGTACAATCTACAGCTCTTAAAAATAAGCTGTTTTTTGTTCAGCCTCAGAAGATCAAAATAATTTATTCTGTTTTCTCGCGGTGAAAAAGAGTGAAATTGATGTACAGAATGCTCAAAGTAAGTATACCCCCCATTTTATTTCTGGTCAACAAACCCACTAACAACTTTCCTATTTATTGCATAAGTCATCCTTATATTCTTGATTGAACTTTGATTTCAACATGGTCATACTTCTTTTATTTTTTCTTAGTGTGATTTTACATTTCTTTAATTACATTCATTTGTGGTACAACAGCTTATATTTTTCAAGTATACTGGCAAAATGTACAAGAGCTATACTGAAGTGACAGGCTTACTAGTTCCTACAGTGAGATAGTACCGATGCCTATGTTTTGTGCTTGCTCATGGGTATAGGGACCAGAGTGTCATGAATTTAAAGAGTTAAAGTTAAGGAAAATGAGTCAAACTCATCACTGATGGCAGTCACCGAACTTTACCCAAAATGGGCTCTATTTTTAAACATGCTTCAATGAATACTGTAAACATTTTTCTGTTCAACCTTTTCTCTAAAATTTCGTATATTGAAATAAATCCTGTATAAATATATGAACTGTTTTTTTTTTTAGTGTTTGAAATCCACAGAGTGGTGCAAATGTAACACAATGCATTACAAATTCAGCTGGAGCTTTGTGGACTCACACATATCAGATTAATGTGTAGTTGTTGACCGAAGTTACTACTCTACTGTTACGTACAGTATATATGTACATAGTGGTAATAATGAAAGAGTGGATTCAAGTGTTTTACATTGTATATGTAGAGAGGAGTGCAAATATCTGTGCATGACTAATTCATGTGTCAATAATTTTTTCGAGAAATATTATAGTCCCTGTTGTAATAGCAACACCACTGTTTAGGTATAAAATAAATAGTCTGACTTAATTGCACAGTTTCCACTACTATATACAATTAGTAACATTTTTCATTGCATTCGTGGTGTCTTTTATATATGTATGATGTGAATTTTTAGAAGTATCAAATTTCTACTTAACAATGCAGCAGAACATAAACTATTTGAGAACACTTTTACCACAGTGTATGAAGGTCTCTTCAGCATTCCCATTTGGATCTTCTTGTGTGGCGTTTTCCAGGAGTGTACAGTTTGTTTCCTGTTTCCACATGCTTGTATCCTGGGGTGGTCGTATGGGTATTTTCAAGATCCCATGTTCTCAGAGAAAAATGAGGTATGTGCAGTTAAGAAAGTGTTTTGAGAAACAGTTTTTTTTTCCAGTGGTTTTCACAATTTTGAGGTTGCCTGGACAGGTTCCCCCTCTACAGTATTGGAGGGACAGGTGTGTGGTTGTCCATTGTTCATTGCACTTGTGTCACAATGAAGGTTTTTTTCAGTGTCTTTAAATCCTGCGTTTAAGTAGACGTGATTGACCCGTTCAGAATCCTTCTGCTCTTTTTTCTCCTGGAGTTCCAGCAGCACAGCGCGGTTGACATCAGGCCCTGGAAGAGAAAGAAAATTATTAAAATCAGACCTTGACCTGGTCATGTGGACTGATTGATTGAATGTTTATTTCGGGAACTCAGTGCACAGATGGTCCCTGGTGTCAAGTCTTATTAACTGCTCAACTGCTTTGAAAGCCCCTTTTATCCTTCCTCAATTGAATTGATCTGCCAGAGCCAGCTACACGAAGAGTACGGATTTACTACTCTTAAAGGCAGTACAGGTGGCTGTGGACAAATATCACTTTTCTGCTCAGTTTCCCAGATCACCACTCATTGCTAGACTACGGTGTTTTCTCGTTCTATATCTGGCTCTTCTCTAAGTTACTGGGCATTTTCTCCAAATAGGGCAGTTATGTGATGATTCACAATTCTGGACCTGGGGACCCATACACCTGTTCATTTACCTTACAACTGAGGTCTTTAGTTTAAATAAATCCTCACCTGAACCAACACATTGCTTGCTTAGGACTTTGCAAGTTTTTTTTTCTGTGCAAAGGCTGTAGATTTTAAGTTCTGTAGGAAATGTAATAGTTAAAAGTCGACCTCCTACATGTTAAAAAACTGAAAACAAAGAATTCAATTTTAAAATATGAATGATCTAAAGGGTACAGTTATTTAGATGCGTGTTCAGAGGAAACAAAAACCAGGACCACAATTAGGAACACCTGGGTTATGGGACTCCACCTGTGACTGGGAATGGGGTGAATATACAGTAGTCAGTCACTACAGGTCTTCTAGCTTTAGCAAATAAACACAGTGCCTGATTCATGTACAGGATGGCTGGTTGGAACTCCAGATGGGGGGAAGAAATAATCGATCTCTCTGGGTAGTGCAGGGAAGGAGAGAAAGCTCTCTTACCAAAGTAGCTGAGTAGCACGGGCAGGAAGACCAGGCCATGAGCCATGCCCAGCAGGGTGATGACCAGGTTGAGGCGGAAGAAGAAGAGCTGGATAAGTTGGGCCTTTGCAAACGCCAGCACCACAATTCCTGGGAGATTCGTCATGGCAACACCAGCAAATACCTGAGAATCCGAGACATGAGACATACAGTTAGGCTGAGCTTCTTAGGATACCCTAGATGAACTGCCCTCAGAATCCTCTCTCTTAATGACTGTTGTTCTTAATATTAGTTTCTTCACCATCTGCATCTCATTGTTTTAATTATTCCTTAAGTTCTATGAATCTTTCTTCATCCTTCTTAATGGTAGCGAAAACGTGTTTTGGTGCATTCACAAAGCCTAGCTTGTAAACAGGCTCAGTCATGGGAAGTAAACCGCCTAGCTTCTGCAGCCTCAGTCATTGGAAGCCCATAAGAATAATGGGATATTTGTTTTGTAGGACTACATTTGGCATGCGTGTTGTTACAGAGCAGTTTTACATTTTTGTGCCAAAATTGGACATTCCTACAACTGAAGCAACTCTTCATCAGTAATTGTCCTTCAGATTTTAATAGCTGATTTCTGATTTGATCTTATGTCTGCAGGATGACACTTCAGATATTAGATCCTATGAGAAGTGGCTGCTGGTGACTTTGAGATCTACAGCCAACATGATCAGTTATCAAATGAGCGAAGGGGGTCAAAAGGTCTGCCCTCGTTTGTAGCCCTCATGGAGCTCTTGTTCTTGCCCTTCTAGACTCAGTCTGCTCAGGAGCTACTGTAAGTAAATGCACACTGACTTACGGCACTGCCCATGTTGGCTGTGGCCTCCTTGGCTCTCTCCACACGGGTGGTCTTGGTGCTGATGGCAAAGGTGCGGGTGAGATGGGAAACGAACTCCACTGAGATACCGACAGCCTGGAAGAAACACGCACTTCCATTAGGGCACTGCACGATACGACTTGATGTAACAGGGGTTTGTTCCAAGTACTCATGATCCTCAAGGGCACTGAAGAAGCCAACTCAAGGGATTTCTTCAGAATGAACAGCGAAACATGAATTTGAGCACACAAGTGGAATGTAGCCTTTGGATGAGACGTAAAACCGAGGTCCCTTACTCTCTGTGGTCATTAAAAATCTCAAAAAGAGTAGGGGTGTAACTCTGTGTCCTGGCCAAATTTCCCATTGGCCCTTACCAATCATGGCCTCCTTATAACCCCCCTCTATGAATTGGCTACATTACTCTGCTCTCCTCCCCACTGATAGCTGGTGTGTGGTGAGCGTTCTGGTGCACTATGGCTGCCGTCGCATCATCCAGGTGGATGCTGGACATTGGTGGTGGTGGAGGAGAGTCCCCATTCTCTGTAAAGCGCTTTGAGTGGAGTGTCCAGAAAAGCGCTATATAAGTGTAAGCAATTATTATTTCAAACCGAGAACAGGAGGCACTTCTTTGCACAAAAGAACAAAACACCCAGCCATATTTTTGAAGCTGATACCATGACTTCTTCAAGAAACAGCTAGATGAGATGCTTGGATCAATGAACAGCTTCCAAATGGGCTAGATGGCCAGATGGCCTCCCCTTGTTTGTAACTTTTCTCATGTTCTCATTTCAATATAGTGCTTCATACAGTCCCATCATAGAATATTGTATTACAAACAAGCAGAAAAAGCCATGCAGTGTGATTCCATTTACAAAGGGATAGAGATAGTGATATACTGTATTTAAGACACAGTAAACATACTGTGATCTTGAAAGGAAAAAAGTAATAGGTTTATTCCATGCTGAAAAGAGACGAAAGGAAACACACTTCGGTTGTGGAGCCTTCTTCGGGCGTAAGAAAGATAGGGCTATGCTGTGATCTTAACTTACATTTTAGAATGAGTGGGTTTGTTTGCATATCTTGTATCTGTCAGGAAGTACCTACACCACAGAGCTTGCTGTTTCAAGTTTCTTCAGGGCAGGGAAATGGGTCCAATAAATTGAACTGATTTAGTTTAGAGTGGAACAAACATCACAACCTGCTCATGACCCTCAGAATGATGAATAAGAAAGAATGCCTTACTATGATAAGTTTAAACTCTGATTTGCCTATAATTTGGCAAATGGAGCTACACATTGGAGGAGTGGTACTGTGCACACTAATCACAATTGCAAAATGTTGCACTGTGCTCTGAAACCTGTTACAGCATCTTATCTAAAAAAAGGTGATATGGAGTTGAATTATTGTATTGATGAAATCCTTCCAATTAATAAGCCCTAACTACCCTTTAAATGTATTTTTGAATTAATTTATCTCTTACTTATCTTTTCAGTAAAACCATCGCTCTTCAGTAAAATGTAGTCTAAGAAACACAAGAATCACTTCCTACGGTTACTTAAAGTTAACCTCTGACCTAAATGTACCCTTAGTGGAATTCAATAAGAAATTAGCTACTGTACACGTACTTTTTTCCATACATGTTTTTTCCAATTGAAATATACTTTTAAGCCTGGATGAAGATGCCTGTTCTTGAATTGATAGAACCTGGATAGAAGAAACTCTTATCAGAGCATGTTCAACACCAAAGGTTACAGAAATTCTTGGTCTGGGGAATGTGTGGGTTGGTCATACAGTATGTGAACACAAGGTTTTCCAAAGTAGAAATTATGTGAGCTCAACAGCAGTTCAGCAATAGGCTCTGCAATAACCAAGTTTTCACTATGGCATCCACGAAGATAAATAATGATTTCTTGCTCAGTCCAACAGCTTCTAATCTTCCCTGTTCTGTGAAAGGAATGTGATGGAGCCATCATTGTTTGATACTGTATTAGAGAATAAATAAAAAATTCTCAATCAAGAGAATTGTGTTAGTGAGTCTTCAACAATGCATTACTGACCGTGACCAGGTTGATGAGTGAGACAGCATTGTAGTCAATCCCCCACAGGGTCATGACCCCAACGGTATCCACGGTGATCATGACAATGGTGAGAAGGTTGAGCAGGCCTGACAACAGATCCATGCCCAGCAGGATGCAGCACACAACAAAAGTAGGCAGGAGACACATTGAGATGCTGAAGATGCCCTCTGGCACAATGGAGAGGTACTGCTCGTAGAACACGTAAGTGATCCTGGAGGACAGATGCAGAAATGCATTTATGTGCTTTAAGGTCCAGTAAGTTCAAAAACTGCACAGTTCATAAAACTGAAAGTACCAGTTCAAGAAATGGTAGACATTCCATAACACACCCTCAAAACTGTTGACATCTGTGACGAGAGACCCCCCCCCCCAGAGAGGGATTTTAACTTTTAAAAAGACCTTAAAGCACTTCAGTCTTAGTCTAGAAAACCCCAGGTGTGTCTAGCTCTGGGGTCTCCAGGTGCCCCTGCACAGTAGTTCTTAGGGGTGACGGGGCTCGTACGTGTAAGGGAAAACCTCAAAGTCGGGGTCTGTGCCCAGGATCTTCCTCATGCCCATGGTGATGTTCTCCGCCAGCTTTCGGGCCTTCTGCAGAGCGTCAGTGAACTCCTGAGAGTTGGTCAGAGGGGTGTGATAGGCCATGAACCGTGAGGCTGCCGGAGAAAAAGAAGGCAGGGTTAGTCTAAACAGTTTCCAACACACACACATTCCCTGATATGGGGGATTAAATATCTAGCTTCTTCTCACGGGTGTCAACAAATATTCTGTGCTGCATGCGTTTTCTTCATCAGCGTGCTCAGCTGTGCATTTAGCAAATCTTTGAATAGTGAAGTCATGTGAAATCTAAAACCTGGGTTAATGTATTTTTCTTTTTTTAGAAATCCTCAGTACCATGCACATCTGCCAAATCTATCCATAATCACAACTCTGGTTAAATAAACTGATTCTTACCTATCACGTCTCCGTTCTCATTCCTCACCACTGCTTTGTCATAGGCCCCCAACCCTCTGTGGAGACAGAATGGGGGCTTTAGCAGATACAGGTTCAAATGGACTGACTAGGTCTAAAGGTTTTCTGGGACATTTATTTTGTGGGATTGGTCACAGAACTGCAAGTGGGACTTCTCTTGACCCGAGAGCAAACCTTTGCTCTTTGCAACAATGTCTGAAAGGAGCACAGTGTCAGTCGCAACATCAAAGTGTGATTTTTGGGCTAAGTGAACAGAAAAGCCACAGAAAAAGATTAAAAGTTGAAAGTGGACCACAAGAAGCAGAGTATTCTGGAGGCGAGGAACAGCTGGGCAGGATGGGTGCGCTCTCGTCACTCACCCCTTCGAACACTGCAGGTTGGGCCGATCATTCAGGAAGTAGGGAAGGTACTTGTGGAATTCCGTCACGTTAGGCCTCAGAACACCACTCTCAGGAGATTTCATACACCTCTTCAGGCACTTCAGGCCAGCTGCCAACATAAGATTTCAAACTCTGTATCCATTATGAAAGCCTCTAATGTGAGTACCACATGTATCATACTGTACACACTGATTTTGGGACTAATGTGCATTTCAGCAGTTTGGTTAGATTCTAATAGATTCTAATAGATTCTAATCAGTGCAATAGAGGGTTGAGTGTGCGAGAGGTCATTTGGCGCAACTTTCCTAGCTGAGAGAATGAGTGCAAGGATGAGATTGATCAAATCCCCTCCACTTTCACAAGGAATGAGTTAGGGAGCTGCCTCAAGGGTGAAGATGGGTTCCCACACATCTTCCCAGACATCTGTTATGTTATCTGAATGTTTTGCCTTTAGCAAAACATTCAAAACACTTTCCAAATATGACCAAAGAGACCACAAAATTAGAAGGTGCTTAACATACAGTTTATATAATATACATAGATATATATGTTAGGTGTTATTATTGAATTATGAGTTAATCTGACAACAAGGGCGCCAAGTAAAAGTGCTTAGGTCTCTTATTTGAAAATAATACGTTTTTTCTTTAAATAATAGTGTACAGTAAATATCAGTGAATTTTCAGAATGTGCATTGAACTCCACAGTTTCATAGAGCATTTGTGAAAAATAGGACCTACTCTCATTTGCTGGGCAGAATTGTCCAAATTGAGGCTCAGATGTGTATAACCGGCAGCATCTGGAGCCTGGATTGAGCCAGTCAATGAAGTCATCAACCCAAGAGGAGGCTGGGATAGCAAGGTATGATCTGAACACAGAGACAGAAACAGGCACATGAATGGAGCGAGTTACTTTTACAACTTAATCAGTAAAGGGGGAGCACTTGGGCACTCATAAGTGAAGGGTTGCAGGTTCAAATTCCAGGTTAAAAACAGCTGTTATACTATCAAGGGAAGTACTTCACCCAAACTGTTCTAGTAATATGTCCAGCTGTGTAAATTGACACAGATGTGACCCATTTTGGATAAAAGCATCAGCCAATTTATGAAAGTTGTGTTATTGTTACCTGTATGTAATTTAGCACTTATCTATTATAAATGTCAATTTAAATTAAAAAAATGAAAAGTACTGCATATCGTTTTAGAGCCACTTGCAAAGCAAAACACGAAATATTAATCCTTAACAGAAAACACTATAATATTTTATAAAGTTTGGTACTGTAAATGTATAGCCCTTTCAAATATCTCAGAATGAGCCTCTTTTTAATTCAGGCTATGTTCTAAAAGAGTTATACTGTATGTGGTTAATTATGGGTATGAATCTTAATTATATTGGCCTCACAAGAAGGGCGAATGTGAATTCTTAAGACAGTTCCATGTTCTGCAGGATTGTGATTAGATGAAGAGCTTATTGATACTGGAACCCATAATGCCTTTCAAACACACATGTATCCTATAGACTTTATATATACAGACATTTTCATCCTTAAGTATCAAAAGCAAAAGGGCAGTGCTTACTCTTTGGGGAAATTAGTGGCATACTGGATTTTCTGGGTGAGAGAGTAAGGATCACATCCAACACTTGAGCACACTCCATTCATCCCACTGACACTGGAGAAGTTGTAGCCCCCTGTGGTGACGAAATAGGTTGGGACGCCCACCTCAAAATACTTGTACAGGTACTTGAAATATTCCAGCATGTACGAGTCCTGTGCCAAACAGAGAGAGCATGGTGGCGGTCAAATCTTCATTTGCATCATTTTGGGACCAAGCTGAGCTTTCAATTAAAATATGAGTTGGTTGCCCACTTAAATGTGAGTGATGCACACTGGCTGTCAAAACAGTGTGTGCCAGCTCTGATGACGGACTTTTGCCATCACTGAATCTGTGCTGCTCACGACTACAGTTGGCACTCATCTAACTGCTATCGAATAGCTTTACACTGCGCACTACAGTGCTACCAGCTGAGTGCTGGTTCAGTGTTAGTATCTGGGCAGGTGAAGTTTAACCATTGCTTGCTATGCCCCAGAGCTCTGGAATTCAATCACCTAGGATATCAGAGAGTCCTTCCCTGAGAGCTTTCAAATACAGACCCAAAACATTCTTCAGAAAGGCTATTTGATATCAGTGTCTGCCCCTTTGTTTTTTCTTTACATTCTAAACCCTTTTTTAATTATTCTGTTATCTCCTCTCCTGTTTTTTTCTTATTGTAAAAGCACTGAGATGCTACTTGACAAGACACTATTATTATTGCTTGATATTAATTGATACTTTAGACATGATACTCCTGCCATACATTGTTTTGGCATTGCACAACTGAATACAAAACTTTTTCCAGCAGACACCAAATACTGAAGCATCTTTTATCTGTGGTGCAAGTGACAAGATGTGGAAATCTAAACAGAAAAAAAAACTCACCTGGGGCAGAGCCAGTTCCTGATCCAAACCCACTTTCACATGGAACATCAAGAAGATTCCAGAGCAGAAAATGAACAGGAAGAGAACCATCTGGGAGGAGACACAAGGCACAGCAGTAGATTTTAGCCACAGGGTTGGAAAAAGAATTGTGGTGCAATTCATACATGGTGGTACTTCAGGATTTAAGAGAGTGTGTGGAAAAAAGAAGGTGCAGTATCCTCACCAACCTGTATTGGCTCATTGGGTAACAGTGTTAATCATAGTATTAGTAGCTACTGTATATCACTCTGCAACATACAACTGGCAACCCCCACTGACCCACTGGATGGGAGACCTCCTGGAAAAGCTAAGGTTGCTACTGGAAGAGCTGTTAGTGGGACCAGATGGAATCACTCACCCTGCAGTCTGTGTGGCACTATACTGTAACAAGGTGCCATCCTTTGGATGAAACATGAAACCGAGGTCCTGACTCTCTGTGGTCATTGAAAATCAATTTCTGGAAAGAGTAGGGGTGTTACCCCAGTGTCCTGACCAAATTCCCCCTGACCTTTACTAATCATGGCCTCATATTAATCCCCATCTATGACTTGGCTTAATTGCTCTGTCCCTATCCCAAATGATGGCTGATGTATGGTGAATGTGCTGGCGCACTATGGCTGCTGTTGCATCATCCAGATGATGGAGGGGAGTCTCCTTTTAGTGGATCTCCCAGAAAAGCTCTATATCCATGTATTATTATTATTATATTGCCATGATGTGTCATGCTGTCCCTTCAAACACATTCCTCATGGCAAGAGCGACACCTGCTGTCCGATTACTATACTGCAGGTCATCCTGCAGCAGATCGCTGGACCTACCACAGCGACCCTGGTGACGTTGTGCAGCAGGAAGGGGGCGTAGTAGCGTCTGATGGCGGGCAGCAGGAAGCCCTCGCTCTTGCCCTTCTTCTCGGAGCCGCCCACAGTAACACAGCAGAGGACGTCGCAGCGGGAGGCGTCCTGCCGCCGCGCGTCCAGGGAGAGCAGCGCCACGAAGGCCGTCATCTGCAGGAGGAAGTCCATCAGCACGGCGAGCGCGGCGTAGAGGGCGAAGGACTTCACCGCCGGCATGCTGCTCAGGGCTCCTACGACGGCAGAGAACACACCCCTCACCAGCTGCTCCACACTTTTTGCTTGCACTTATATAGCGCTTTTCTGGACACTCCCCCCAAAACGCTTTACAGGTAATGGGGACTCCCCTCCACCACCACCAGTGTGCAGCCCCCACCTGGATGATGCGACGGCAGCCATAGTGCGCCAGAACGCTCACCACACACCAGCTATCAGTGGGGAGGAGAGCAGAGTGATGATCTCCAGTGGGCTGCCAGTTGTGAGCTGCAGGGTTCTGTTGTGACTGCTGGATGTTTCGCCCTAGTTAAGGTTCTGCCACGGTGTTTTAGGCATGCCAGTTTGTTTGGAGGGACTTCAGATTTGCAGGAAGAGATCGGTGGGTGACTCTGTGCAGTTGTCACTGCTAACACACAACCTGCCTTTTGTGTACTACAGAGAATGCACATGTACACAGCACCTCTCAGACTTGCTCGATTACAAAGAAGTTTCTCTTACTTGCCCACAGGGGTTTCTACCAGTTCATCATCAGCAGTGACTTAATATTTTGTTTCTAAAACAACGTTAAGAAGGACAGCAGATCACTTTACCGCTTGAAGGATCCCAAAAGAGAAGGAAGGGGGGATTTTGCTTTTTTAACCCAGAAGTGACCTCATCATATTTCACAGTCTAATATTATGACAGACTCCATTCTCACCTAAGAAGAAGCAGACGGACTCGGAGAGGCTGCAGAGAAGCATGCTGGGAGCCACGCTGCCCAGTACTCGACCAATCTGTGCCTCTCTCTTCTCCTCTGGTTTCCGCTCATCCCTCTGTCGATGAGAACGAACCGCTTATTCAACAGCAGGTGACAGCTAAACTGCTCCGGAGACAGTAACGGCCTCCACATGCATTTGATGCGGCTGAGTGTCACCTTGGCTTACATCTAATGGCAAGCCCATTTACTGCGGAGTTTACACTCCACAATTTTTCCAAGTGTTGATTGACTAAATGCATTTTTTAAAGTAGGTAAGAGCAAGGAGGTGAGTCAGTGTGCAAGCTGCAAAGCAACGAGTAGAAAAGGAAATGGAAACACTCAAAAGCTCAGTGTTTTGGCTGTGATGCATTATGGAAAACCACACATCTCAAGGCGGCTCTGCAGCTCAAAGTAAAAGCTGAAAAGAGTTTTCTTTTCAAGTTCAAGTACAATACATTATTGCCTTAACCACTAGTTGCATGCAATTTGGTTTGGTGAGTTCATGGATTCAAATGCCACACAACACAAATATACAACATAAAGCTAATAATAAACAGCATCAATCCAACACATCATCACATAACATCCTAAACACACACCAATAACGTTATAAATAGCAGTGAGTTTCATTTTTGCATTAACCATTTTTTAATGTCTCAATGACATAAAATGAATAAGAATTTCTGCTTGTTAAAAAAATGAAATGAAATAATACTCACTGAATAAAGATTTCTTTATTCCAATCAATAAAGGAAGGAAATGGTGAACATTTTTTAGAACTTCTCATCCGTGACATATTTATTAAATATTTAATATGCACATATAAGAAAAAGTTTTCCAGTTTCCAATTGGAAAGTCAAACGATGAGAACCCTTGCTGACCTGAAACTCCAGGACGAAGATGAAGATGTTGTCAGCTCCCACTGCAAGCACCAGGAAGGGCACGACCTGCAGGATGACCAGGGAGGATGGGATTCCTATCCAGGCGTAAAATCCCATGGAGGCCAGGACAGAGCAGCCCACAACCAGAATCCCCCCCAGGCCCAGCAGCAACTTGGAGTCAACCTGGAGCACAGCAACCAAAACACTATTGTCACCCACCAGCCAGAGCTAGGACCTATTTTACCAAAAGTGGGGTTCCCCATTCCTGCACGACCAGGCTAGGGATACCTGCTGGGCCCTGGATGAACCAGACACTTTGAGAAAGGATGTGTCACGGACGTCCAAAGGGACTAACCGTGGGGAGCAGGAGAGCGGAAAAAGACTCATATGCGTAGCGGCGAGACGGGAAAAAGGCCCGGGCTCATTAGTGCAAAGAGTTCAGGAATGCCGTATAGAAACCTATGCCCTCAGGGAGCGGACGTGGGGCGCCCTGGTGCTAGGCGGGTCTCAGGACATCCGAACGTCAATGCTGAGCCAGGACAGAGTGCAAGACCCGGAAATATATAGCCCAAGGGAAAGAGAGGGACAGGAAGGACAGCAGACCGGAAACTAGGGACAGGTCAGAGAAGGAGCGCCCTCTGGCTGCAGAGGGCGTGACAGGATGGTTGTTGCACGTTGTCTTAAAAGTAAAACAAATGAACTTTTAAACTAAAAAGAATGACACCATTCTTATCCTCTTTTTGTCAATCCAAGCTTCTGTGGATCACAGCCGAACAGAATTACCAAGAGCTGAAGTAGCAAGATGCATGAATTGTCCAGAGGGCAAATCTTAGATCATAAATGGTGTAATTGCAAAATAAGAGCAATAAAATAAAGGATAGTGACAGCATTGTTCAACGCTAATAGCAATGACCTTGTACATAATGTTCAGATATCAATGGACAACTGCCAATAACCCTATTGCACTGGAAATATTTTTTTGGAAAGTATTGCCAGCATAGCACCAATCAAATCAACTGGCACAGACATTACTGATTAACTAAGGAGGAAATGAAATTATTTCTAGATAGGCATCCTTTAAAAAGTAATTTCTTTGAATTGAAAGGCATAGCTATAAAAGCTAATTTAATAAGCAGATATATTTTAAAGTCTAATCTGGAAATGAATCTCTAGTTCAAGCCGTATTCTCCAGTTGGACCAGTTAGCAAAGACAGAAATCACTTTCTTTGGGTTTCAGATTTTTAACTTCTGAATTTTGGTTGAGACTGCAATTGCAGTACATGGATGATTCTGTACAATGTTAAACATGATGAAAATTGTTTTTATCTCATATTACGGAATATTATTGTGGGTACTGTGAAGGGACTAAGTCTTTCTCATGCCTGTTCAGGTTTGATTGCACTTCAAAGCAGCTCTGGTATGAAGACGCTGAGTGATGAGGTCATTGCCTACCAGTATTCTCCTGCAGGAAGAGTACTCCCCCAGCGCTACAGCGATGTACACGAAGATCACAAGGTAGCTGATCATGAAAATGGGAATGTCTTCCATTGTTGTTCGGTTGATTTCATCTTCCAAAGATCTCTGAGGAATAACAAAAAGAAAGAGAAAAGAAATCAAAAGAGATAAATGCATAACTGCAACACTTCTTTTTGTACTTTGGGGTAAAAGTTCTGTTGTTACGTTGACTTGTTGGTCTTGCAGTTTTGTCCACGAGTTTCTTTCTACAACATCTGACTGTAAAACATGTACAACCTCCAGAATTGGCTTTTTTCTGATGATTCAACTGTGTAATCAACCCTTCCATCCACATGTCCTCTCATCTGTTCCATTCATAGGGTGATTTGAAAGGGAACGCAGCACATTCCCTTTCAGCAGTCAGAATTAAGATCTGTAAACAGAGAGCTCAAAAAGGGGACATAATTCCATCTTTAAAAATCCTCAAAGGCATCAAAAAAGTCAACCAAATGAACGTCTTCAGAATCGACAACGAAAAGTTAACCAAATGGTAGAAATGGAAACTAAGGACAGGAGTATTAAAAATGAGAACAGGGATTTTGTTTATGCAATAGGCATGGAACAAGCCACCCACCCATACTGCCAAAGCTGATACCAATTGGAGAAGAGCACCCTCTCAACTCTAGGCTCTCTTACGTTCTGATGTTAAAACAAATCAGAGTATATTTCACCTCTGGGGCCATACCTCAGCCATGTACGCAAAGGTGAAGTTGGTAGAAGGATCCCTCTGGTACTCTTGTACGATATCCAGAAACATCTGTTCCCAGATCTGGACCAGCTTGAACCTGACGTCATTACGGGGGTAATTGTTCAGGGAAAACGTGAGAATCAGAGCCTCAGCATTGGTGTAGTCAGAACCTGAAAGGTAGGAGGGGGAGGGGGGGGTCTGTAGTCTGACCTCAGTGAGCTTCCCAAAACTTTGTCCAGCTGAGAGCTACAGTACAATTCCATGCAAACAGATTAATCTAACTTCCACTAAAACACCTTTATCCCATTTGTCTTGTTCTAACAATCAGTTTGCCCAGTTTATTGTGGTGGTAGTGTGAAGTGGCTTTCAAGTAAAGTTGTGTTACAGATGCACAATACCTTCCATCCATTCATGTTATCAATCACATCAATAACAGAACCACAATGAAGAACATGTGTAGTACCAACATCTCCTTTGTTTTTGCCTGTCAAACAGACCCTTCATTTACTTCTTCAATATTTTCTTAATGGGACAAATGTATCCCTTTTCCTCTGCGTTTCTGTTCCTCTGTGTTGTTGGCTCAGAGGTGCTTTAAGATGACACCTTCAAAGCAAGAGGAAACCAGACGAAGCCAGAAGAACTTTGGAAGGCAGGATCTAGCCCTTATAAGCCCTTTGTCTACGTCTTTACCTTCATATCCTCCAACTGCCAGGAAGGGGAAGACAGGAGCTCCGTAATCTGCCATGCAGCTCAGTGAGAGGTCTGTGACATCTTGGAAAGACAGTGGAGAGCTGGCAAAACACATTACAGGGATGCAATGCAAGTGTTGCTAAAGAAAAAGATTACACAAGCAGCAATGATCTTTTTATACAGCTTTTAGTGAAGCATGAACAATCAGTGCTGATTGACACCTATGAATATGTGCAAATTATTAACACACTTTATGTTGAAGAGGGGACCTACGTCAGTGTATGAGTTGTTCAGATCCTTGTGGATCCATATACAAAAAGTTTTTATGTTTCCCATTAGACCTCCTGAGATAGAAAGGATCAAATACTCTCCACTCATTTGTTACCTTTGTCGTGTTCTTAGATCTGTACTATATCGGCCATAGAAACAACAAAACAATGTGGGCTTTCAGCTAAAGCATTGATGGTCAGATCAGTCGTTCACACTATATATATAGAATTTATCTAAAAAGTTCACATGGAGTTATGCAAAATAATTACAGTTTTATGGCACCCAGGAATTAAGAACATTGTTACCAGCGACCATGTACAGTTAATTAAAACCATTGCATATTTACCTATTCTTATGGTCTCATATGAAAGCAAAACAAACCAACTGAAAACCAGAACTGCTTTATTATACTAACAATAAATGTGAAAAGATGTGTTAAGCTTTGCACCAAAGCATTTTCTCACTTTTTCATAGGAACTTAAACCTGTTAGAACAAAACCAATAGCTAGGACACACAACAATGTTGTCTATGTATCTTACAAGGAATGCCCTTGGTTAATGGTGTCTGTTTAACAGCATGCTGTTACTATGTCATTTAGATGGCCCCTAATACTGGTAACATCGACTTTACATACATATAAAGTAAAATCTGAAAGTTCTATAGATAGTTTCGCCCCTCCTGGTATTATTGAACAGAAAGAGGGACTGTATCCAATGGAAAATAAATGTTGATGGGAATGGGAATGAGGTAATGTCAGTGTGGTACAGAATAAAGAGCCCTGCAAGAAAACAATTCATTATAAAGGTTCAGATTTGAACTCCAGCATGACTTTAAGAATCATTTTATTAATAGTGCTTCTGTATACTCACTTAACACAGTATATGAAGTGGTCCCTCCAATCCACCTCCATTGTCTTCCCTTCCTTTGTCATGTTGACTTTGGCATCCAGATTTTGCTTGCTATTCTGAAAGTACTGTACCAAGCTGTTAACTGCACAGTCAGTGAGGGCTGGGTTGCTGGGGTTAAGAGGAGCAAAGCAGATATCACTTAGGGTGACATTTCTGCCATAGTCCTCTGACCAAAACTCGATGGACTGCAGGCGGGTCTGCAGTTCTAGGAGTTGGAGGATAAGATCTTTTGAGATGATTCCACTGAAATTTTGCTTCCCAAAGAGCAGTGAGTCGTAGGTGTAGCCTGGGCGGCCGGGGGCAGTCAGGATCAGCTGGTTGGTGCGGAAGAAAGGGTCAAAGTGTTTATCATGGAAATCCTTCTCCTTTCTGGCCCGGCTGTTGGGAGCCGACCAAAGCTGCACAGGATCTGTGGTCAGTTCGATTTTCACAAGGCCCGCGGCAAAAGCTGAAACGATAACTAGCGAGATTATTATGACCTTGATGGGGTGGGAGGCCATCAGGGTGCCCCAACTTTGGAAAAGACTCCCCAGGAAATGCTGAGTGGCCAGGCTGGCTCTGTCTTTGAATCTCACATCTGAGGGGAGGACTTCTTTTCTCACCACATTGTCGTTCTTGTCTTTCCCTTTGTCTTTGCTTCTTCCCCTGCAGAGGTACCTCACCAAAATGAACCCCAGGAATGACAGGCTGAGTGCAATGAAGACCACCAGGCAGACCACCAGCACGCCATCCAACTGTCCAATTTTGAAGGCCCCTGACGAAGACACCGGAGGGGCATCAATGAGACAGGACTCGATGCAGTCCTGACAGGAGCAGGCTTCTCCTCCAAGGGATGTAGATTCATTGCAGCGCTGGGCCCTGCCATTGTAGGGCACGATCCCCTGACCAACAGTAGTGCCTGCGGGGATGAGGCGGAAGTCAATATCCAGGGGGGCCAGACCATTGCTGCTATCTCCCTGGAAGTCCAACCAGCGTTGCGTGTTGCAGCGGGTGGCACCATACCTTCCACACATGGTGGCAATGGCAAAGCCCCCGGTCGAGGGGATGCGCACGTTTTTGCAGGAGTTGAAAGAATCATCTGCAAACGTTCGGGACAGATATGCCTGGTACTCCACTACAGCTTCCTTTTCCTCTGCGTTTATTGTGACATTGACAGTCCTGGTGATGTTGATGTGCAGACTCTGGTTGGGGCTGCAGGTGTTGATGCAATGGATATGGGCAAAGTTCTCAGCACAGGAAGGACAGCGGACCAGGAGGGACTTAGACAGGGTGAGGCTTTCCTCCAAAGACTTGAGTTGGTTGATGGAGCAGCAAGCGTAGGTGTTGTTCTCCCCATTGTCAAGCATGGGACACACATCCTTGAGCCTCTGGTAGTGTAGACTGCTCAGCTTCCTTGCTGGTCCTCGATAGACACAAGGGATGATGGGCTTGATCAGGCTGATGTTGATGGATGGATTGCGACCACACTCCTCGTAAAACGTGCAAAAGCCTTCCTGATGGATGGCATTTGAGACAACCTGGGGAACCCAGAGCACAAATGCTCTAGAATGTTTTTTCGTCACAAAATACAAGCTTAATTCTGAATCAATTTTTTAATTAGCTCAGCTCAACACCCAAACCCAAGTTCTTGCACAGCTGGGACAATGTCTGCACATGTGATTTGTGAGGTCTGATTTACATACTAAAATCTGATCACCAGTGAGAGATATGAATGATGGGTAAGACTGTAGATGCCACTCTAAGCAATTACACTGTGATTTCACTGGCATCTAGTAATTCCTATGTCCACAGGTGCATGACAGTGCATAGCAAGCTGAAGACATCCCTGGAGTGGATTAATTCTGGCCACAAAAACGTAACCAACATGCTCTAGTAATACAACTCCACGACATGCACATGCTTTTGTGGGTTTGGCCACTTACAAGCCCGTCTTTCTTTTTAACAATCAAATAACAGAAAAAAAGCAGATTAGCAAAAGTTAGAAAATACTGTAAGCAGAATCGTGGTTCCTACATTATGACTTTACTTAGCTGTGATATTCAGCACAATATACAACATACGCCTTTCTCGATGTTTCAAATACAGAGACGAAAAAAGAACCGCAGCGTGTAGAGTTTCCTAAATATTTCAATGTACTAAGCATTTTGACTTCACCTTGTTACAAGTCAGGAGTGAAAGTTTGGCTTGGTTCACTTTACACTTGTTAGTATTATCCATAAGGAACACAAATTTCCATAAAGCTATGAATCACAAATTATATCTTATCGGTAGTGCTATTATTTTAATCATTACATGCAATTTTATCTGCTGTGTCACTGAACAGTGCGTAAGCCTCTGGACTCATAACTGATAGGCTAGAAGTTCAAGTCCTTGCTGTAGACACCGCTACTGTAACCTTGAATGAGGTACTTTACCCTAATTATTCCAGTCCACCCAGCAGTAAAAATGGGGACCAGCAGTACTGCCCAACACTAGCCCTGGCCTGATGAGCCACTGTGCTCTGGTGTAGTTTGATTTTGTTGACTTTTTACGCAAATTTAGACTTTACGTATACTATGTGGTGTCAGTCCTTCAACCATTGCTGCTTCACACACAAAAAATAAGAAAGCTGCTGAGAAAATCTTGGTCTCTGAGAGACCATGTTCTGTCCTGCCACACAATATAAACACAGTAACCACAAACCATATTTTTACTTTTTTTTTTACATCAATAGTTCCTTGTGTACATATGTCACTTCATGTAGTGAGCACAGAGGTTTGTGGAATGATTGAGTTGCATTGCTCCTTTGGATAACAAAATACTAAATTCTGTAACTGATTTTATAACAAAAAGCAAATAGTATTTCAATTGTCAAGGTTAGTTGATTCAAAATATATAGTAAAGGCTACACAAAAAGAGACACTATTACTTACTTTAAGAAAAGTGAAATATATATCCATATCACAAGTAATTAAGATAGACTGGCTGTTAGGTAGTGGACAAATGCTTCTCCTGGCCTGAATTATGTGGGTCCAATTCACTTAACTATATCATACAGTAACAGCATAAGAAAGGTTACAAATGACAGGAAACCATTTGACCCATCTACTCCATTTGGTAAGTAGTGCATATGTGATCTGAAGATCTCATCCAACTGTTTCTTCAAAGAAAGCTATCGAAACAAAATATTGGGTTGACTCGCTTGATCAGAGCTACAGTTTAGGCTTGTTATGAATGTTTCTGAAACCCACTACATTTTCTGGTTCTATAGGTGAATTAATGGAATAATTAATCTATAGGTGATCATAGTATCTTCGTGAAGTTGTTATGCTGGCTACAAAAGCCTCTGTTCAAACTGCATTATCCTGTCTTGTTAAATATAATAAATATTGTTAGAAAATGACCTGCTTGTCAGTGACATCACTTGTTGGTATTATTTAGAATTTAGAATCGCCACAGAGTGGGCACAAGAAGCAGGAAATTGAAAAGAAGAAACCAAAGTCAACAGGAAGTACAAAATCCTGCTTCCGATTACTTACTTGGTGTAGACCGAGGACGCACAAGACAACGACAAACGCGGAAGTGTTCATGTTGTTACTCTGGACCTTGCTTCAGCGGGGACGGAGTGTGGGATAGAGGGTTCAGTTTCGACGAGAGGCCAGGTGTCAAGTACGCTGCCCTGTCCGGCAGGCTGTTCAGCATGCGACAGACGAGCAGTGTTTGTGAATGTGCACTCCCAGCCTTGATAGAAGGAGTTTTATTCCTGTCTAGTATTCTTTATCTGGTGTGATGCAGACACATCCAATCCTGTCAGAGCTTCTAAATAATCATTGATAAAGTGGTATGTTTGTGTTGGCATGTTATCAGGCTTAGGAGATAAACATGCTGCATTACTGTAGTGGAAGAGGCTCATGTGGGCTTTCCCAGATATGGCATGGTCTTGGGGAATTTTAAGCATTTTCTAATGTTTAATTAAAATATATTGTGTATAGTTCTGAAATTTACTATGATTCTTTGTTCACCACATCCTTACATACACATGAGTTTACCTGCTGTAAACCAGCGTATGGGTTCTGAGATATACAGCTCACTCTGGAATGCTAAAAAACAGATTTCTATCAGTGTTCCCTACATTTCATTTCAAGGACTGTTGTTTACTGAATGCATTTTCTCTCATTTTCTTGTGCTACAGCATGTGTATAGAGTTTATATAGTAGTAATTTAATATCTTTACCAATTGGGCTTAAAGATGAGTACTTTAAATAACATTACATCAACATTCCTGATATCAAGAAGGACATGAGACACTTTTGCAGTGACTAAGAGGCACTTAAAGGACATTTTAACAGTAATGTTCTGTACCTCCCTGCCTTGCAGCTGTTGCTTGCTGGGACTGTCTCCAGCTCACCCACAACCCTGAAGTGGCAGAAGTGGTTAGAAAATGGTGGATGATTGTTCTGTGTCAGTGTTGCAGTTCATTAATGACCCATTTCATGGATACTTGGGTGTGTATTGGGCACCTGTGGGCACTGGGGGCCTCAGAAGAATGCGCAGCTGAATGGAAGTAGTCCACAGTGAGCTCTGGGGTGTCTTGGGAAGTTAGACTGCACAAAGTGAAAGCTGAGTTTAGAGGCCATATAAAAAGTCGTTATTTCTCAGAGTTTCATGTTAAATGGGGTCTGTCTGTTTCTGCTACACTTTCTCTGATGAAAGCATCTCTATTTGGATTTGACCTTAGTTCAACATTATTTTAGCTCCATTTATGTTTTCTTTTCACTATTTATACTATTAATATTTTGGCCTCACTTCCAACCTGTACAGCGAAATTCAATCTAATCTCAATGCTATCTCAGATGGAGCCTGGAGAATGTTACTCTTACTGCATTCACTTGATATGAAAAAGTAACAGAAGATGCCAAATATTGATGTGGTTCACATTTTACTGTTTGTCTTCCCCTAGGTGAGTTTTCAATTAGTCAGTCTCCTAACAGAAACTTCAGTTATCAATCGCACCATAGTGATGGAGTAAGAATAAAATCATACTATTATTTACATTTTAAGAAGTGAACAGATAAGTTTGTTGTTTGAGTAGTAGTACTGTTCTTCTGAATAACAAAATACTAAGATCAAACCACAAAAAAACAGCCGTGTGGAGCAGTGGTTAGGGCTCTGGATTTGTAACTGAAAGGTCGTGCAGTCGAATCCCAGGTGAGACACTGCTGTTGTGCCCTTGAGCAAAATAACAAACCACATTAATGGTCAATCACCTCCAGAAAGTTTTGATTGCTGAAAAGAATTTAAACCCACATTTAAAAAGACTCAATAACAGCAAAATATAAGAATTGCTAATGGCATCTGAAAGCAGCCTGTTTGTGAAAAGCAAATCGGTTTATCTGCTTCAGCAATAAGCAGACTGTGAACAGAAAATATGTAATGCATGTCTGTTACTTTAATGATTCATTCAACACAAGGACTCCTTCAAGCATGTTGCCAATAGCAGACTAACATTTTGTTGGCAGATCTCACAGTCGTAACTTAATACCACTGTGGTTGGTGAAAATACATAATCAACACCCAGTTGCCATATTAATTAGCCCCGATGGGACTAATTAATACGAGAGCTGATGAGGATTACTACACCAGTTTGGCCACATCAGGAAAGCGGTTGTAGCTCATCGTCTGTATGAAAATGATCTCTGTGCTTGGAGGACTTCAGGGGTAGTGCTGACTGCTGAGAGGTGAAATTGCTGTCTCCTGTGGTTCAGGAAACATCTGAAGTGGAGTCTGAGAGAATGGTGGAGGGCTTTGTTCAGCAGTAAATCCTGTTTGGATCTCGGAAGACCTGTTGGAAGACTCCTTTAACAAAAGATTGTGTTTGGCGCATGTTGAGAGTATCTTCACTGCTCATAGTGATAAAGAAAAATTATTATTATTTTTTGTTATTATTACTAATCAGGTTTTACAAGCTGGAGACTCATAAAAACTGTGAAAAACATTACCAGATACCGCATATATTAAAATGATTAAATAATTGACAGTAAAATAAACTCCACTTAGCATAAAATAATACTAAATATATTAATTGATACACTTGTGAAACAGTCCCTCAGCTTTCTTACCCTGGGTGGTTAAAATGGATTAAATTGTTGTACAACAGGAATCGTATTTGCTTTCTTGAATACAGACACATCTTCTGTAAATATGCAGTCCAGAAAAAAGAACCAGTGCTTCCACAGGGGAATACCAGGTATAGCTACAATGAGTCTTTGTTTTGCCCAAGTTTCAGTTCATGCATCCAGTTTCTAACTGCTTTATCCAATACATGGTTGCAGGGAAGCCAGAGCCTATCCCAGCAAGCAACAGGTACAAGGCACCATACACCCTGGATGGGTCACCAGTCCATCGCAGGCATTCATAGTTAAATCACCAATGTCATTCTGAAGAATTAAGCATGTTTTTTTATTCAAAATCTTTTGAAAAAAATAACCTGGGTTCTACAAGTTTTGAAGAACTGCTGGCCTTTTGAGACTCCTCAACAAATTGTTCAATTTATATACTGTATAAGGCAAGTTAAGATATGGATGAGCGATGCCACGGAATCTGCTTGATTGTGGCTCCAAAAGGACCGGAATTCATTAGGCTTCCACTAGAAAGATAATGAACTTTTTGAGCAGAGCTGCACAGGTGGCCCTGAATTCTCCCTTCTGGACACTGAAGATCCACACTGTCAGTTCAGCACAACTTTTATTCCCTGCATCCCATAAAGTCAACAAGGCACTGACAATGGTGAAATGTAGAAAGCAGCCTAAACAAACAGTGCTGTAAATGGATAGGTTAGAAAAGAAACACTAACCTTATCAGAAACTCTGCAAGGTCAAGATGTGAAAATAAACTTTGGATTTAGAGCGGAGTCGCTCTAAAGGCCTTCTGCTGCAGAATTGAACCCTGGGCCCCAGCGCTGTGGGTGAAAGGGTAGTCACAGCCATCCTAGTGTAGCTTTCCTCTGAAATGCAACTAGGAAATGTTCATTGAAGGGTGTTAACTGTCAGGACCTTGTACTTTGCACATAATTCACCCTATGTGGCTTGCTCACTCACACACTATTACACATAATTACATACAAATTGGGAACTAAATCATGTACGCAGTCAGTCCCTGGCATCAATAATGTGATGTCCTGTGCCTTGTAAAGAGCTGTTGGTCTTGTATCCGTATGTGGACACAGCTTTTCTAGAGGCAAATAATGATGATTTCACTGGTTTGATCAATTCAGAACACGATATCAATGGTTTGAAATAACATGACAACTAAACAAGTCGCAAATGTTTAGAACCGCCTGATAACATTACTATTGGGTTCATTGGCGAAACACTTTGGAAAGGCCCTTGAATCATCAATGGATTGTTACGCCTGGGCAAGCCAGAGCTCAGTGCCCGCGGTGTCCACGGCACAAAGCCGTGTTCACATGTGGTGTCATACAGCCCCCGGTGACGTGAGAACGCAATCAGAGTGGCTGTTTGTGCCACCTGTCCCCCTCTCAATGAGTAATTGCCTCATCAGCACTGGATACTTAAGCTCTGTCCTGTCCACAGTCCGACACCCTGCCTTTGAGATTTCATCTCTGTGCATGGAACCCCAGTTACTACATGGCAGTGGATGGCGTCATCAGCAATCTCGCTGACCTGCCTGGCTGAGTAGCTTCTCCTCTATACTGCCAGTCAGCCCAGAGCACCATGCCTGCCGGCTTGCCTTCTCCTGAACCTAGCAAGAAGATTCCTCAGTCTGTCTTGCAGACGCGGCATTCTCCAGGTCAGTGCTGTGTTGAAAATCAAGAAAACAAAAAAAAAATGAGACTGATCAAATTCAGTCCTCTCACTTGCAGGCTACGAAACTAAAACAGTCGATTTGTTAAGTCCCGATATGTTTAAATGCATCAGAGTTTTCACTTGGGCTCTCTTATACAGATCACAAAAGCTGCTTGTGCTCTGCCATTGAAGTCGAATATCAATCTCAGGGTCAGAACAAAAGATAGGAAATCTCATCTGGGTCAGTGCCAGACTAGCAACATACAGCCAACAAACAGTTGTACAAGCTTGCAAGCAGGAAGATTTGGCAATCGATTGATTTTGCCCTTGAAACCTACAGTATTCACCCTGATAACCACCATGAGGACTAGCAGATTTCTGATTAGACAAGAACAACTTTGCAGCATTTGTGTTCCCACGAAACACCTTTACTCCATTTCTGCATGGGGTGTTGAAGAGCTCTTATCATGTACAAATGTATCATTTAGCTGATAGTCTGTGGTTATCTATAGTATTAGAAAAGGATAGTAAATATTTTAAGCTTTCTTACTTCCCTCAGTCAGACTGTCACAACAAGAGCACAAAATCAATACTTTACCCAGGTGCCTCGGCTCACAATGATTAAGGCTCAAAATGTGGATCCTCCTCTGTAAATGTTTTAAAATGTATTTATTTTGATTACTATTCAAGGCTGTTTTCAGAATGTTCTTCGCTTTTGATATTTTACCTTCTTCTAGAAAATTTGTACATGTACCCACTTTCTAATACTTTTTTCTTTCTTTATCCAGGGTTTTACATTAACTGCTCAAATGCTGAAAATGAAATTGTTTTTTTAAAAGACATGTATTAACAAAAGAATCCTTTGTGTTTTTGAACAAGAAATACAGGTAGTCCGTGATTTACCTGGGCGATGCATTCATGAACAATTCCAAGTAATTCAAAAACATGTTAAAAACAGCTTGTTAGAATGTAAATTGGAGAGGATTTCATCCTGCCTTCTCTCAAAACAAGATGTCTGAACCTTTAATAAAAACAATTACAGATTTATTCATGTATGATCTTTGCATTGTTGTACTAAATGTTTTTTTTTTAATTTTGTCCAAATGAGAAAATCTTATGTTTTATTGTATCAAATTAACCGTTGACCCATTATCATATGACCCATTGTCCTTTTAATACCAAATGCCTCCTTACAAAGCTTTGGAAGACACAGAAGACTAGCTGTGATTTGGATCAGACATTACCTGTGAAGAAAAAGACGAACATTTAGAGAAAACTTCAGAGCTTCAAAATAAAATCATTGTGGCAATCCAAAGACTGATATTCTGTATTCTTTTTTATGTAACTCTAATTTAAAATCATGTGAAGCACTTCTGTTTATGTAAACTGGAGTTTTATTTTGTTTTAAAAAAAATATTAACTATCTTTGTACTTTCAACTCATTAATACCTGAGGAGCTATATTTGATGAGCTTCACCCATTCTAAAGGAAAAAGAGTACTGCGCAGACCCACTGATTGGGGTGGGATTTCACAAAGCAGCTAAAATTGACATTAAAGTAATCAGTATTCAGTGTTCAGAAGTTAGGAATTCTACATTTTTAATAATTACTACAATCATTGTTGAAAGACTTCAGAATAGATTTTAAAATTGACACATGTGGAATATTTTTAAAAATGGACATTAATGTCTTCCCTTCCGTGACAGTAAACTAAAAAGGAGTGTTGAAAGAAAAGCTCAAAACAGGCTTTTCTATTTTTTTGTCAACCTGTTTTCATAGAATTCATAAGCAGATACAATTAATATGATTGAGCTGTACGACATAACTGATAAAGGGCACACAGCATTCATTAACATTAATGATCTACACTCCCTCTCTCCTGTGTGGCCTTGAGAGGTACAGAGTCTGCTGAGGTTCATTTCCTTGTTGAGATATATCTATACAGGGAACGCTTCCAAAATCGATGTGCAAGATGTGCAAGAAATGTACTCCATTGATGCTGGTACAGCAAAATAACACTTCTTCTGAAAAAGCCAATGTAGTGCCACTATATATGACCTACATTGTTCATGAACCATTTTTTGGTGGGTATACAAAGAACACAAAAGTCAGAGAGGGGACCTGTGTCACTGTTCACATGTGATCCGCAAAGGAACCAGAGGAGGAAAATTCACTGCTATCTAGTCGAAAGAGTAAAACACTACGCTTCTGCTTCAGGTGTGGACAGGAGAGAGTGTGAAGAGAGGAGGAGGTGGGGGGGAGACATGCAAATGAGAAAAGAGGAGGGAATGGGGATAATTTTTTGGAAATGTGATGGTTGGATTACAGGGGAGGAGTGAAGGGCAGCACTCTGTAAATGAATGGTGATCTTAAAAAGAAATGAGTGCAGTCTAATGATTTTGGCTTATGATGCCTTTCCAGCACACATGTCTTTGAATGTCTGTGAAAGGAAAGAGACAGATCACAGTGTGGTCATTATCAAGAGAGGAATAGTGAGAGACCCCAGTGTTATAATATCTGCACTCTTCCACTTATCAGCTATAATTCACCATCTTTACTCTAAAGCATATGAACCAAAAGCCTGCTTAGTTTGGAGGTAGTCCACAAAAGGACACAAATACTGCACACACCTTCACTCTTGGTGTGCACATCATTATGGAAATATTGTTAAATCCATTTTCATAGAGCCGTTTAACTTGACAAAATAGAAGGCCTTGAGATTTATTTGGTCAATACCTAAAGTGTTAAAGAGAACTAGACGAGCTGTTGGTCACTGGTCACAGGCTGAAGGGTGAATGCAGGCAATGGAACTGAAACTCACCAGCTGCCCTGGTAATCCCCTCTGCTTCATTACTTTCATACAATCTGGAATCTAACTATCATTTAACATTAACTTATCATCTGACATTACTCGCCCTGGTGAAAGTTTGTGCCCTGCAATGGACTGGTGCACTGTCCAGGGTGTATCCTGCCTCGTGCCCGTTGCTTGTTGGGATAGGCTCTGGCTCGCCCGTGACCCTGTATTGGATAATAAAGTTAGAAAATGGATGGATGGATGGATGGATGGATGGATGGATGGATAAATAAGGGGCTTTTTGTGAAGTGGACTCACCAGACTATCAACAAAGAGAGAAAGCATATCTTGGTTTATGTGTATGCTGTGTGTATAACTCTATAACTATCCTTTCATATGTTTCTTTTCTGTTGACAAAGCCCTAGACATTATCAGCAAAGTACAAGAAATAGTTTTTTTGTGGCGAGTCAGCTTTGAAACGATACAGCCCTGCAATAAACTGCCGTGCGTATCTGAGCACCACTCCCTCCTGTCAGCGCAAACACCTGCCCATTCGGATTCTAATCTCACCCAATGCACCAGTTTCTGCCAGCTCACAGGACAAAAAAGCAAAATAGCATCCTGTTTCAGCCATTTTTCACTGCTACGGAAAGCACTTTTTTATTATCACTGTTCCTATTTCTGATTTTTGAATTAGCCAACATACGGCCTCATTTATGTAGCAATTTCTGACTCCTTTACGTTACAGTATTTAAAAAAAAGACCTCTCCAAATTGCTAATGTCAAAATAAATTGCTGAAACTATTTACTGGTAGTAAGAAAAAGCAATGAAATAAAAACTCTAAGTATTATAAAACCTGTAAACTCATTAAGAGGCTATAAATGTTCTGTGAATATGAGCCTTAATGTCTTTAAACCAAAGGTTCAAATTTGTTTGTATCACACTGTGCCCTTCCTTGTAATTGACTCAAGTGAAAGCAGACAGCTTAGTCTGAGTCAGGGATTAGTAATGCCCAGAGACTGTGCCTGGCAGCTCCCAAAGTGCTTTACTCTTCCAATTCCTCTGAACACGGCCTGACCAAAACAATCTGCAGACCAGATCAGCAGTTAAAAAAAGATCAGCAAACCTTCCCTGCCCTTTCCCACTAGGAAATGTTTCTCAACACCCCTTTAGAGAGCAAACAGCATCTGGTAATGAAGTGTGTCTCATCTTCCTCTGGCTCATTTTTAAGGACCAGATGGTTAGCACTGCTGCTATAATTTCCCAGTCCCAGCCTCAGGTGTCCATGCGTTGGGATTTGCACTGTCTCTCTCTGTTCTCCTGACATTTAACCAGGTGCTCTGGTTTTCTCCTGCCCCTCAAAGGCACACTGGTTAGATTTGTTTGGTGACTCAAACTTGTCAGTTTGTCCATGGCCCATGAATGATCTGCTGTTCTGTTCAGGAATATGGCAGAATAAGGTCTGCCTTATTCCATATGCTTAAGGTGTGAGCTCTGGATTACAGCAATTCTCACAGAAATAAGCGCCTTTCCAACAATGGAAAATATCACATTTATCCAGGTCACACTAACCCCACTTAAAATGAGTTTCTAAAAACACTCTTAACATCTCTTAAATCTACTAGAGATCAGATGGCCTAATAGATAAAGATCCCCATGAGAATGAAAAGACACAGCACTCCATGACTATGGTTGAAAATCACTGACCTGTAGATCCTGATGAACTGGGGCTCTCCAGGACCAGGGGTGCTGAATCCACTCTATAATCCAATCTGTAATCACCAGCTCCTGAAAGGGAGCCTTTCCCAGCCGAACCCTTCCATTCACTGTGAAAAAATTACACAACTGACACATAATGCACAGTGCCTAACAAAAGTAATGATGGATTAGCGTTGTGGCTGGGGCCTGCATGTCCAACTCTGGAGCAGAATCGCTTGTTTGTATTGATGTAAGTAATAACAGCAGCAGGAGACTGAATCAGATGTATTCAGAAACATTTTGTCTGCATATGTTGAAACAAATTCTTATTAGTAGCTCTTGGTAACTATGCAGCATGATAACGACCCAAAACATACCTTTATGGCCAATAAGACAATGGCCAAGTCAATCCACAGATTTAAATCCAACTGAATATACATTTAACAGTGACTATCAAAACTATCTCCCCCTTGGACTTTTTCATCTTTTACTATTTCACATGGGTTCAGGATCAATATACCTACCTCTGGGAGGTCCCAACGTTCATTCCTACAGCTCCCAACAACTACATCATTAAAACAAAGAAACTTTCAAAGTAAATCTGGGAGAGGGTTACTACAGCTTGGGGAAGGGTATAAAAAAATTTCCAAGGCAGTAAAGTCCATTGTAAAGAAATGTGGAAAATACGGCACAACTGTGAAACTGTGAAGAACAGGGTCTCTTAAAAACTGAGTATCCAGACAAGAAGAGCATTCGTCAAGAAGGCAACCAAGAGGCCTGTGACAACTATAAAGAAATTGAAGTCTTCCATGGCCGAGATGGGAATAACTGCATATGCCAATTGCCTGGATGCTTCACAAAGTTGGGATTCATAGAGGAGTGACAAAAAAACTCAAATCTTGACTATACTTTGCCAGATGGCATGTGGAAAACTATGTGACCAAGTTGAAGAAGATTATATGGTCCGATAAGACCAAAATTGACCATTTTACCATCAACAGTAAGCGTTATGTTTAGTGCAACAGAAACCATAACCCTGAGAACACCATCCCTACCGTGAAGCAAGGTGGTGGCAGTAAAATGCTACGGAGATCAGGGCCTGGAAGACTTGTGAAGACAGAAGGAAAAATGGATCTTTGAGAGAAGATTCATCTTCCAGCAGGACAATGACCTAAATAAAACATACATCCAAAGCCACACTGGAGTGATTTAGAAAGAAAAATATCTTTGTTCTGGAGTGGCCCTGTGAAAGCCCACACCTCAATCCAATCAAGAATCTTAAATGATTATAGAGTTAACTAAGATCAGTGAGTCATGGATGTCATGCAGTAAGAGCCTCCAAGGGATATGCAACAGAAGAGAAGTGTTGTTTACACTCTTTATATAACGTGAAGGTGTCCCAATTCTCAAGACTGCTTGAAATTACTGGGTTGAAGACAAAATGTGGTTTTGTTCTAATATGTAAACATGTACTGTAATATGTCAAATGTATGCATGGAACTACCCAAAAATAAAATACAGTGAACTTGGCATTCATAACACATTCATGATTACAAATGTGACTATAAAGCAAAAATAATTTTGACTGCTAAAGACTAAATGTACTTTATTTCTTCATACAGTCATATAGTTCACAAAGCATAAATGAAATACAAGAGTCCTGGAAGGGTTGTGGACACAATAGAACTGTGTCACCTGTCACCCTCTGCAAATAAACTTGCTGTAAATCAGCACTTCCCCATCATGGCCATGAAGGACACCACAGCCTGCATTCTGTTCTATTGAAGTCATTGATTAATTAAGCCCAGTTATTTTTTAATCAACCTACTCGCTTTTTATCAGTTTCAGCCGTTGAAAAGGAAAGAAAGGTTAGAAATAAGTATTAATCCTCTAAGAGGAGCCGAGCTTTAGAAATCCTTTCATTTAGTTTACCCTTTCAAGGTGGAAAGTAATTGTTCTGTACATCACAAAGAACACTTCAATGCATGTGACACAGTGTCAGTCTCAACCGTGTAAGTACGTCATTAATTAATAATCAATTATAGTAAATGTTTAGACAGCTACTGAAGAGCAAATATCTTAAACCTTGAAAGATTGAACTTAAAAGTTAAAATAGAGATCTGCATGCTAGGTTTTCTTGAAAATAATATATTAAGAATATTTCTGAAACTCAGACCCGAGTGTAGAAAAGAGTTATAAATGCAATCAGCTTGTACAATTAAGAAATCAGTAAGCTTAATTAATCAAGAGCTCAGTTGGAGGACAATACTCCAGGACCAGGAGACACTGCTGTACACGGCACACAGACTCTGAAGGTGGCTGTCTTTTGGGCCAAATGTGCCCTACAACAACAGGCACAGAACCAAACTATATTAAACAGCGGGGACAGGTTCAAGTGAAGGGAGGTGACCAGCCCATGTCAGAACTGCCTTTATCACAGGCTGCTGAAGCATCCTCAAAGCCTGAAGACATGAGTCCGACTCACACAAATACATTCTCTTTCCCAGGATGAGTTCAGAACGTCCTGGAAGCCCGCTAGTGGAGCAGGAAGGACTGCATTATGGCAGGGAGACAAGAAATCTGGGGGCATGAGTCTCGCGTTAGTTCTTCAGTCAGATGGTGCGTTCAGTCTGATCCCCACTGCACTGCTGGAGATGCGCAAATTCCACTTTCCGATCTCTCCCAGGAAGGCGAGCTCTCCCAACGGCCCCGTCGTCTCGTGGGTTTTTATGACTGCGGCCCCTGGCTGTTCTTTGTTTTTCCCCCTTTCGCGGTGTAGCGGAAGTTCTTCAGTGGGTTCCGGCCTCTGTGCGGCTGCGGAACCACGACAGTGGAAAGAAATGACGGGTTACAGGCCGCGACAGGGAGCTCCTCGAGAACGTGTCAACAGGTACGAGTGGACCCCACTACGAGTCGCCCCGCTAAGCGTTGTTTCGAACTGACAGACGTGACAGAAACACTCGCCGCATCACCCACCTTGAACTTGCTTTTCAAAACGGCGCCCTCTGCTTTGGCTCCTCGCACACGCTTCCTCTTTCTCTTGACCTGGGGGCTGGCCACATTTTTCAGAGTTTGAGGGACTGAAAAATCAAGCACATGGAAATGGTGTGAGCACATTCACCTCTCTTGACAAAACACTGACTGACTTCCCAGATTCTACACCCTACTGATTTGGCCTACACCTTCCTATTTTCCTATATTTTAAAACAGTGATGGTCCTACATTTTCATTCACTGTACATGATATTCATTTTTGTTTGTAAAATTAAACTGCGTACACATTGTTAATGATTACTTAGAATCGATTTGGATTAAACAACAATTTTCTGTTTTATACCACTCAGAGTGACATTTCTAGCAGCTCAGCTTTACAGTTAAAACTGCAGTAACAGAAGGACCTACAGAGACAATCCTCTGCCTGAAACAATTTGCCACGTGACTAGTTGTGAGCTCCACAGTGTTTTAAAAGAGAGCATAACTGACATTACTGCAGGCTTGCAGGTGCCCAGCAAATAACAGGATTTGAAATAAAAGTTGAGGCTACCTTAGCAGCCTACGTCCACTCAAATGAGGCAAAGACTCCCTCGACTGTGCATCCCCACTCAGGGGAAAACTATGAGCTCATGTCACAAGTCCAGTGCCCAGCTTAAACCACACAGGCCCACTGAGTAAGAACCTTTACTTGCTGAGTCTTATATATTTCACACTAGAAATCTTAACTTCCTAGTGTGTGAATGGCACGGTGGTCTGCACAATTGGGCCCTGTGTTCGATTCTGGGCCGGGACGCCTCTCTGTTCACATTCTTCCTTTTGTTTGAAAGGATTCCCTGCAGGTGCTCCAGTCCACCCGCTTTGCAAAGACATGCTAGATAGGTTAACTGGTGTGTCTCAATTGCTCTTGTGTGCGTGTGCTAATACCATCCAAGATACAGCTCCGCCCTTCACCCTACACCTTTGGGATGGGCTCCAAGTCATCGTAACCTTTGCGATGATAATGGGAAAATGGGCAGCGGTGTACTGTGTAATGCTCAGAATCAACACAGGTGCACTGGGCGCCCCCATGCTATTAGTAACGTGCTCTGCAACAGCAGAAGCTGTGGAGACGCTCACTCAGGTAGTCTGGCACGTTCTTCAGGTGGGGCTTGACGAGGGCTGGGTGGAGATCCCGGTCGTGGCGGAGAATCTGCAGGTCCCGGGGGTTGTCTTCAAAATACGTCTGAAGAAAAGACACAGTCAGATGAATCCAAAAGAAAAAAAAAAGTTTACTTTACTGTTCATCTGAGAGAAGTGGTGTCAATTAATTTGGTCATCTGAGCCTGTGTGAATAACTCTGTAGTTCTGAAATCTGTCTGCTTTCAATATTTGGCTCAATTTGATTATAAAGCATGATTATGTAGTTGCTGATTTCTGCACCACATATCTAACTGCAATTCAGTGTTGGGCCTTTTCCTATCCTGAAGGCTCTGGTGCCATATTAGGACTAAATTTGGATTCTATTTGCTCATAAAGGTTTAATCATCCTTGTAAATTTGAGTTTGTATTTTCCCCAGTCTAAGCTTGCAGTAACTATACATGCAGGTGATACACCATGAGGAGGCACCTACCTTGAGTTTCTCAGAGTTGAGCAGCTCCTGTTTGATTTCCTTGAGACGGGCCTCCTTCACTGCCTGCTTGGTGACAGACCTCATGGCGTCCTGCACACACAGCCAGAGAGACTCAGCCACCGTACAACTCCCTGACACAATCGCAACACACATCCAGCATCCTGAGTCACCCTGGCCATACCAAAGCCCCTACGCATCCTCTTACCTTAGTCTTTAAAATTCCCCTTCATTTTCTGCCGTGCAGCAAATGACAGTGTAAAAATTATATTTTGAACATAAAAACAAGCACATGCCCATGGCCTTTGACACTATGCCTCAATGGTAGATAAGAATCAGTCCAGGTAAACAAGGATAAAACACTTTCCAAAACATTTACAGCCATCTGCTATCAAAACATTGTCACGTTCCCAGAGGACTCTCCCTCAATTCCTGAAGGGCCCAATGTCTTCTGTGTTTTGTTGTGCTTGAGTTCTCAGCTACACATTCAGTCTAATTATTTAATAAACTGTATAAATGTACTACTTTTAAGGCAGCATCGGAAAGGAAATATTTCAAATACTAATAAGGTCTTTAAGGGGAGATTGCTTAAAACATACACTCCATTAAAGATGGTATTTTCTTTAAAAAATTCTAATATGTATAAATTAAATAAGTTAATCCTTTAAATGACTACACAGGTTGGAACACAAGCCATTAGACTGAAGGCCTCTCAGAAACAGAGCTTGAGACCCCTGCAGCACACACGAGCATTAATCACTTACCCGACACCTGTACCTGAAGCCCTCAATCTCCTCCATCTTAAATCCATATGGTTTTAGGGCACATTCTGCATTGTCTGAAACCAGAGACAATCCTATTGTTTACCTTGAGATATTTACTTAACTGGGTAAAAAATGACACAACAATTCTTGATGGTACCTTGGATCTCCGATCTGAACATTTAATTTTATTTTAATTAAAAATTTAAATAAGAAAAGATAGGTAACCTTGCTTTAACCCTGTGTGGATGATTTGTGTAAATATGTTCCCCGATACATCTCTAGGCCTAAAGGAATCACGGGCTAAGCAAACTAAATCATTACAAGCACTTTTTAGGACAAAGCATGATGGGAATCTGGATCAAGGTATTCAGTTATGTTATTAAAGTAAATAGTCTAAACTTATTTTGAGAAACCCGCTGGATAAGAACTTTGGGTCATATAGCCACTAGACACTCAACTACCCAGATGAGGCAAATGGCTCATTTTCAATTGTAACCTTCAAATATTCCTATGTACAATACCAGTCAAAAGATTGAGAACACACAACCTCCTCTGAACAGTTGATGTTGAAACATCTGTACTTCTAGTTGCATTGAGCTCAACTTGTATTTCAGGGGCAGTTAGTCGCCAGTTTTGCAGACTTGTGACTCTAATGAACGTATTCTCTGATTCTCAGGTCACCTTTGGCCTGCCTGACCTTTTCGGATCTCATGAGTGCCGGTTTCTTTATATAGTTTGATAGTCTTGGCCAGAGCAGTTACTGACACTTGCAAAGTTCTTGCAATTTGTCTTAAAGGTTGACCTTCATTTCTTAAAGTAATTATACACCGTCTTTTTACCTAGCTTAACTGAGGAAATTTTGCCATGTTCATTCAGGAATTACAAACATTTGCCCATGCTCTCTATATTTATAGTAATCATGGACCCTCACCTGTTTACCAATAATTGGTGACAAAAGGTCAGGACAAAAGGAGTGAGATAACATGCTAGTTCACTGTAAGAACATTTAACAAAGACAATTTTAAATTTCTTTTAGTGTTCCAACACCATGTTATACACATTTCTGACTTTTAACTAACCTGGGCTTCAGACTAAAATCTGCTTGCTTTGGGTGTTCACTTTATTGAAAATGAAAACGTAACATTTTCAATGCAGTTCACTTAAGATTAAGAACACATACCATGTAATTAAATATTAAGTGTTTATAGACAAGTTTATACAGTTTAAAGCGCAGATAATCATGAAAAACCTGGTTTCAAGCAGGTATACTCAAACTTTTGACTGGTACTGTAAGT
Organism: Lepisosteus platostomus; assembly: GCF_059453375.1. NCBI lineage: Eukaryota > Metazoa > Chordata > Actinopteri > Semionotiformes > Lepisosteidae > Lepisosteus > Lepisosteus platostomus. The sequence goes on from NC_142613.1 coordinate 8,461,565, forward strand.
CATTCAAAGATTAACCGCAGCACAAACATATTAATGTCTGTCTTTATTTTAATTACAAGACAGAACCATAACTGCCTTAACGCTGGGGCCTTGACATCACTGACAAGAACAGGGATGGAGTTTAGATCCACTTCTACTGTCAGCCAGACATTAGCTTATTGTAGACAGCTCAGCATGCGGTACGTAATGAGCAAAATGTCTGCAGGGCCACCCCCAAATCCTCCAAACGTTCGGGTTTTTTTAAGAGAAAATAAAAGAAGCCGTCTCTGTTGGCATCCTATGCATGTGACATCTGACAATTCTACTGAGACCCAGAATGCAGGATGACAGTCTGAAGAAAAGGAGACATGGACAAACTGAGCTCACCTCCCATGAGCCCGTCCCGGAATTCCTCCAGCAGGCCCAGCTCCGCGTGCGAGACGAAGCTCAGGGCTGTCCCAGGGTTGTCAGCTCTGGCTGTCCTGCAGGGGCACAGACAGAAACCAACAGGGAGAAGGGTCAGGTGAGGCTGCTCTCTCTGCTGGATTTGAAATTCTTACCAGATTCCTATCCTGTGCTATTGATAAAGGCTTGCAGGGGACGAGAAGACTAAATGACGTTCCGTGAACAACTCCTGTACAGCCTTCCTCTGCAGACTGGAGAAGCAAATTAGCCGAAGCGTCACTCATGAAACAGTCCACACAGCTGCAAGAGTCAGTGGAGGGAGTGTTTTACCCCATGCACAGCCACACACAGAGAATCAATGGAAGGAGAGGACCTTACCTGCCAACACGGTGGATATAAGAATCGATGGAGGTGGGCAGGTCAAAGTTAATGACATTGGCCACATCCTGGAAGTCGACCCCCCTGGATACTCCATACTCCTTGTCTTTTCCCCTGAAAGCAGAACAGAAGTGTCCCGTGAGAACAAAAAGAGCTGCCGCTCAGTCTGGTCCAAGACCAAAGAGGGTAAAACACACATGTGCCAGGAAAACAAGCCTGAAAGAGCAAAACAGGCATGAAATCTCTGAATCGACAGAAGACAAAATGGAAAACACAGAGACACTCTTAAAATAAACTTAATTTGCTTTCCTGCGGTTTGCCTTGTTGTCTGTTCAGTCCCATATTGCATTAATAACAAAAGAAGACTATTTTTAAAAACCCGTAACTTGTAAAGGTCACTACAAGTAACGCACAGTGCATCTAACCTAGTGTTCTAGGCAGATGGCTGTACTGGACTTCAATGTGCGAAGCCCCCATATGGCACCTAGCAACACCACAAACCGGCCTGGACAGGAGAGATGTCTGCCTCTTCGAACAAATGGAACTGTGGTTTTACTTTCAATAAGCTTACAGCAGGTTCTCTCAGCCACCCTGTCTGAAAAGTAATACCCCCTGCTTCCTGTTCCCTCCCAGCCCTATACTCACCTCCCTTCTTTCCAAAAGCTCTTTTTTTTCTTCTTTCCCTTACTGCCCTCTGCCTCCTGGGCGCTGCTGGGCTGCGCCAGGTTCTGCTCGTCTGTGGCGATGACGTAATCATAGAAGCCCTGGTTAAACTGGCCAATGATGTGGCACCTAGAGAGAGAGGCCTGGCAGTCAGTCTGGAGAGCTCCAGGAACACACCGGTTAAAATCACAGCACAGGTGTCAGGAGCCACTCAGCTCATTCGATACATAAGAGCATACAGGGAGTCCAGAGAGCAAGACCAGCCATTCTGCTGATAATGACAGCTGTGTCATTGATATTCATTCCTGCCCGTGGAGGATAATAACTCTGCAGATTAGATTATACAGTCTCCAGTGGCTAATGACCTGATACTGCAGGTTAACTAGAGCAATTAATCCATATCTGACTGGCTTAAGGAATTACGTGCTCAGAAGAAACTGAAACCAAAATGATCCCTAAACCCTCCAGGCTCTGAAGTCTTGGATATTGAATAATAGTGAAGTCAATATCAACAGCCTAACTGAACCAGCACTGCAGAGTGAGGATCTGACCCCATTAAAGTCACATCAATTAAACATAGAAATCCTAAAGAAAAAAAGAGCGCCTGGTCACACACACCTGGACAGGATGGGCAGCTCGGAGTTGAGCACGCACGCAGGGATGCTGAACTGCTCCAGGAAGAGCTTGAGGCGGTAGCAGCGGTCGATGGCGCTGACGAAGATGATGGTCTTGCCCCGGACCAGGCCCAGCTTCAGCAGGGTGTAGATGAGCAGGAACTTGTCTTCTTCCTCGCAGAGCACGCTGTACTGCGTCAGCTGGGAGCTGTCCGGCAGCTGGGAGCCCTGCAGCTTCAGAGTCACCTGGGAAAGCACAGCCAAAAGGCGCACATGAGCAAGATTTATACCCGCATCTTGGAATGGCAACAGAAAAGTAAAAAACAAGCAAACTCTTGCACAATTAGATGTATTTCTAGAAAATAGATCAGATTTGATATCCGGTATTCAGGATTGCATAACTATGTTATATACTATAACATATAGTTATAGTATATAACTAGTATATAACATAGTATATAACATATAACTATGTTATATATTATATACTATGAAAAACTAAGGTTGCTGCTGGAAGAGGTGTTAGTGGGGCCAGCAGGGGGCGCTCACCCTGTGGTCCATGTGGGTCCTAATGCCCCAGTATAGTGATGGGGACACTATACTGTAAACAGGCGCCGTCCTTTGGATGAGACGTAAAACCGAGGTCCTGACTCTCTGTGGTCATTAAAAATCCCAGGGCGCTTCTCGAAAAGAGTAGGGGTGTAACCCCGGTGTCCTGGCCAAATTTCCCCCTGGTCTTTACCAATCATGGCCTCCTAATAATACCCTTCTATGAATTGGCTACATTACTCTGCTCTCCTCCCCACTGATAGCTGATGTGTGGTGAGCGTTCTGGCGCACTATGGCTGCCGTCGCATCATCCAGGTGGATGCTGCACATTGGTGGTGGTGGAGGGGAGTCCCCATTACCTGTAAAGCGCTTTGAGTGGAGTGTCCAGAAAAGCGCTATATAAATGTAAGCAATTATTATTATTATTATTATTATTATTATTATTATGTTTTTCTTTATTCAAATGACCTAACTCAGATTCCTAGAAAAACCTCCTTGACGGCAACACCATTGCGACAATCGAATCTTGTCATTTAGAGCCAAGCTGCAGAAGCCCCTTGCCCACTAACTCTGTCCCGTCTTACAGGGTTGTGTAGGACCAGCTCTTTCAACGCCTGGACATCTTCATTGAAGGTGGCAGACATCAGGAAGGCCTGGTAGATTTTGGGCAAATGGCTGTAGGAGTAGCAAAAAGAGTGGCAATCAAAACAACAGTCAGGTAGCACACCTGGAAACGTCCTCATGCATACTTATACTAATGCCTTGACTTTGCAAACTCACATTGACAGCTACATGCATATGACTACCAACAGCATCTACCCATGGCTACATGAAAGGTGACATACAGCATGAAAGGTGCTGATTAAATGATGCAAGTCACTTATCTTATCAGAACTGATACACTGATTACTGATGAGTGAAGAAATCAAAGTTCCAGTTTTCTCTATTATCTCAGTGCATCCCAATCCTAGTTCTGGAGAGGCCATGTCCCTTGTCCCAGGGTTCCCATATTTTTCTTTTCAGAGTCTGTCAGGTAAATAACTGAATGGTGTACTTATTATTTACTCAGCCACCACAGTCTTTGTCTTAATGTATTAACTCAAGAAAGCTAGGAAGCAAGAAAGCTAGTACATGTGGATGTGGAAATGTGGATCTGCTATGAATGGGAATGAACAAATAAATGTTCTAACACCTGGACAGGTTGAACAGCTGGATGCCAGTGTGTGTGTGTGTGTGTGTGTGTGTGTGTGTGTGTGTGTGTGTGTGTGTGTGTGTGTGTGTGCCAAGTCAGACGGCACAGTGGACCTCACCACAACAGGCTTTTCAAGTCACTCTCAAAGCCAAAGGAAAAGACCAGGTCAGCCTCATCGATCACCAGCATCTCCAGGGAGCTGCGCAGGGTCAGGTTCTGGGCCAGCAGGTGGGCCAGCACCCGTGACGGAGTGCCCACCACGATGTCCGGCTTCTCCATCAGGATGGGCCTGAAACACAGAGCCCAGAGATTAACGCTGCAGGGGCCCACAGATTCACCTCAGACCCCCGGAGCGAACCACTACTAACAGCCAAGTGGTACTTAAAAATCGTGAGACTTTATGGACAATGTACTTTTGAAACCAAAACATCAGACACAGGAATACTAAGGTCACTGTTCGGCTCAAGACCAGGGGAGAATTCAAATACCCCTCTGAAATCAAAGAGGTTATGAAATGGTTTAAAACACTATGGGCTTCTAGGCCTAACATGTTCAGTTCTAGCATTTTGTAGTAAAGATTCCAAATTAGAAAACATTGGCAGGCTTGTAATTTAAATGAAAACAAATAAAAGCACATAAAAATAAAATAAGTTGTAGCGTGCACACAAGTGCCATTTCATTCCACAATACACCGGGGTGACTCTGTCCAAATAAGAGGAAAGAAAAGCCTCTGCTGGCACTCAGCGTTATCACATTACAAAAAACGCTGTCGGTTTTTGTCAGCTTCTGCTTCTGCCCCTAACATCCCCCCCCCCACCCACCCACCCACCACCTGTGGTTCTTACTTCTGCGCAGAGACGTCGGCCTTGCCCGAGATATCTGCCACCCTGACGTCCCGGGCGCAGTAGGAGGTGAGCTGGCGGATCATGGTCTGTGCCTGCTGGCCCAGCTCCTTGGTGGGGACGAGGACCAGAGCCCTCACCGCCTGCTCCTGCACCGTCTGCGCAGACACACACAAAACAGCAGAGGCAGCCCGGCTCTCCATGTTACTCTCAGCGCAGAACCGCCTCCCTGGCATCACACTACACAAGCAGACCTGAAGCACCCGCATGCAAAGCAGGAACCGGCATGTGGTCCCTGTTCTGGGGAGAACAAAAGTCGGTGCCACTTCCCGAAATGGGGGGGCGGAGCGGTGGCTCTGTGGCTCAGGATCTGCGCCTGTGGCTGGAAGGTTGCCGGTTCAAATCCCGCAGCCGGCAGAGGAATCCTACTCCGTTGGGCCCCTGAGCAAAGCCCTTAACCCCAGCTGCTCCAGGGGCGCTGTACAATGGCTGACCCTGCGCTCTGACCCCAGGCTCTCTCCCTGTCTGTGTGTCTCATGGAGAGCAAGCTGGGGTATGCGAAAAGACTAATTCCTAATGCAAGAAATTGTATAGGGTTAATAAAGCGATGTTAAATTCACCCTGATCCCAAATGGACACACGCCTGCACATAATTCAAACTCCCCAGCAACATGAAATCAGCTGAGTTCTTGGCCAGGGCTAACACAAGTGCCAAGTGGGCTGCTGGTTACCTGTTTTGCGGAGAGAATGTGCTGAATGATGGGCACGGCGTAGGCGGCGGTCTTGCCGGAGCCAGTTCGGGCTCGTGCCAGGAGGTCTTTCCCTTCCAGAGCCAGGGGGATGGCCTTCTCCTGGATCAGGGTGGGCTGGGCCCAGCCCAGGTCTGCCAGCGCCTAGGAGAGAGCACTCGCATATCAGAGCTCCAGTCCCCACACAGGAACAACACTACAGCCTGAAACCTGGCTGACATGAAGATGTACAGGGTCTACAATCCATATCTCATACCACTTACACCAGTATCAATGTGAGGAATGTAGCCAAGTTTCATGGTATCAGTGACCACACAGTGACAACAAGACAACAACCTGCTATCACAGTTGTACAGCTGCCTAGCAGATTATCCAAAACACACACAAGCTGTAAAAGTTTGTGTTGGACAATAATGTATTAGAGACACATATGCACAGCTATGAACTGAAATGAGAAATCAGAATGTGATTTTTATTTTCCTTTTTTCTCAGCATGTATTATTTGTACTGTTCCCTATGTTATGTTTACACTGACGTTTTTAAGAATGTATACACACTTTCGTGGCCATTGCTAAGTATACTGCGTGAACTCCGTGACCTCCTTCTGGGATCTGAACAGATGTGGTGATAAGAATCAATACTAATTTCACTCGTGCAAACACAAGGGAAATCACGAGACTCAGTGACGGCCCACCTTAAACTTAAATCTGGCCTCGAAAAGAACTGAGAGGATCAATTCAAACATACGAACTCATTCTAAACGGGAGGGGGATTCTACCTTTTTAGACTCAACAACTACACTAGGAGCAAAGAATGATGAACACTATTTTTTGGGGGGGTCGTGGGAGCACTTTTAAAAAGTAAACCCTGAACAAACTGTTTGAAACTGGGTGTTGGTTAACATCAAAGTAAGAAAGCTCAAATGTTGTTGTTTTTTTTACGTTACGAGTCAAATTACAGGGAGGCTGAGACAGAATACGCATTTGTGCACAAAGAAACCCTCTTGCGGCAGTTCATTTGAATTGACAACTTTTAGGGTCAGGTTAAAATGTATTAATCCCAACACTTAAGGATTCCCAAATTCACCACATAACCAGTAACTGTAAAATGAGATTGGAAGATTTACAAACTATTCTTGAACAATTTAACGTCTGTAATAAGATTAAATTACATAACAAAACAGAAATAACCATTTAGATATTTTATCACCTCCTTACAATTCTGAAATCTTTGCAGCTCAACACTACTGATAGACGAGACGTGGACATGAGAATTGGCTTCTTTGCATGAGAACCGATCTTCACAGCGCTACCCCCAAAAGAATAAGGCGGCCCATACTCTTCTGTAGTAAAGATTCGCTGGTTACACAACTTTACCTACCTTTAAAAGGCGATCATCTAGCCCCATTTCATGGAACTGCAGTCTGTCAGCAGCCATTTCTCCCACGTGTGTCTGCTATCTCCGGAAGAATCGGGGCTGATGAAGTACTCAAACAGAAACGGGCAGCGACACCTGGCGGCTTGGAGGAGCAGTATGTTCGAAAGCGACTTAAACTTGGAAGGCAGACGAAAACTACGCCAAGATAAAATGCCTTATTACTCGCTTAAGAGACAAGTGGTTTTTAACCAATAAAACTTCTCAATACCGTCCTGCTCTTGATAAAACTGTTAATATTATCCATAATGGCTAAAGAAACTTGTCCATTTTCAAAAATTAAACGAGCCATCTTTAAAATAAATACAATTGGTACAAATTGGTATAAACCGTGTTAATAAGCTTGCAGTGTTAGGACATAAGACAACGTTAAAATATTTTTCTTCAGTTTACATTCTGAGTTGCTCTTCATATCTTGTGTTTTACTGATTACTTAACCATATTCAGATTTTGTATAAAGCTGTGTAATTATTAAAATTAAATAAAACCTAACCTAGAAAAGGCTTTACCCGTATTTTGAAAAAAGGGGACAAATAAACCACAACACTAAAAAGCAGTATTCATAAGTCAGTTTTATTTACTGAACACAAAGCTCTGTATTTAAAGAAAAACATGTACAGCAGCTGGACAAACGTTTTTTTTACTGTAACTTAAAAACAGGAATAAGTGGCTACAGTAATAAGTGTTGTCTTCTTTCAAAGGACCAGATAATTGAAAACAGTTCTTGTGAAAAAGCTGCTCACGTATCCAAAATTAGCGTTTACGTTAGAAATTACTTATACTGAAAGAAACGTGCCTCTTGCCTTAAATGAGGTGTGATGTTTTACTGCACATCTTGCAAGTTAAAACGACGTTATGTGTGGTGCAAAACGATAAAGGCATTAGTAATTCCAACATGACATTGGTTTCATTCTGGTTTGTATTAGCAGCATGAATATAGTACCATGTGACAATAGGATATCTTTGTTTCTTTAAAATGTGAAAGGGTCTATTGATCAGATCTATTGTTGATCAGAAAAAACATTTTCATAAATACATTAATGGCATTAAACATCAGACAATACAGAGCAGGCAATCAAAAGGTAACAAACCGTACTATTCAAATTCAAAAACAAAATAAATAGACTTAAATGTACTGCAATATCAAGCTGAAATATTTATATCCAAAAGGCTTTTTCTCAGTCTGTGATTCACAAGACCAATTTTTTTCATTGTGTGAAGCCAACAATCTTTAGTTTTTCTCTCAAAGCTCAATAAATAATTTCTTCCCCAATATAGTATTCACTTTATCTTAATGTTTTTCAACATCACGTTCCTCACCTGAAGTGTATTTTTTAATTCCTCCTTTCACATTAACTCTTCACCTAACACACTACATTTCATTCCACGGACTTGACCACAGTTACTCCACTACAGTTAAGCAATTGGTTCCAACTCATACGAAAAACAAAACTTTACTCCAACTCACCACTGTCATTCTGAATTAAAGTGTTAATAGTATTTAAGTTATTTACCTACCCCTGCATTACTTTGGGTAGAAAAGAGAGGAATGCATGTGTTAGGAATACTGCCTACTATGTGTAATATTAAAGTACATATGAATCACACAGCATGTACAGTCTGCAGATGTGTTGCATATTCACAGATGAAATATCAACAGTTAGAAAACCAAAGCTTCACTTAATTCCAATAAGAACTTTAAATGAACCCTGACATGGGAATTACAAAAAATAAACGTAATTTTGGGGTTAAGATTTCTGTAAATGAGAACGTCTAGTCACCTCAAATGTACAAATTACCTATTAATTAGAACCGGAAATATGCTGACATTTACCATATCAAGTAAGCAATGTCATTGTTTTACTGTTTAAAGGGGATCTTCCATTAAAAGGAGGAAGATAGGTAAAAAAAACTCTTATCATTCCTTGAACCTGCCTTTACTTTAAAACTTGAATTACTCTTCCCTCCCCCACTCCCAGCACGGAGAATCCAACAGGATTTTTCCACGGAGCCAAAGTGAAAGTCTTCAAATCTCAATGGCTGGATCAATAGTCTGGGCATCAGGTTGAGTCCCACTCGTCGCACCTCCACCTCTTCCTAAAGACAGGAGACGCAGTAACGAGCACTGGAGGAGGAAGGGGGTCAGCAGAGGGCACGCAGGATTACACCAGCTTCTTGGCCTCGAAAAAGCTTTTCAGGTGCCTCATCTGCCAAATGCCGGTGATGATGAGGATGATGGTCTGGGCAATGGACCACCACAGCACACGCTGGTTGGTGCTCTCACTGGTCATCCTGAAGCGCTCCTCGCGGTACTGCCGAGACAGACACACAGACACTGAAAACACAGCCTCTCCTGGCCCAGACTGTTACGGGTATTCTGTGCTGGTTTCAGAGGTGCACACTGCCTGGAGCCCCATTACCAAAGCACTGCACCCCACACCTTCCATTAGCTGAGCAACAAGAACAGCCTGAAGAGGACTTGACCTGTATTCCACGAGGTTTTAAAATATCTGCAGATCTAACCCATCCTTTTTTTCCCTAACAGAATCTCCCTCAATTGAGGGTGCTTGTGAGAGGATTGCACAGTGCATCTGTAGCACATATTTTCAATAGCATTTAGACATACTGTAAGGTGTATTTTGTGCTGGGAAGTGAATGGAAATCCATTTACTGCTGCTGTAAATTATACGGTCTATTCACTGGACATGGAGTTCCATAACCATAATGTTCTGACCAGTGTGTGTACAGTATGTTGCATTGTAATGTTTTCTGCTATGTTATGCTCACTGCAGAAGTTATGCAATAGCATGACCACAACAAAAGAATTTAGCAGAAAATAGTTCTTAAGCAAGAAACGGATCAGAACTATGTAGAACAAGCTAGAAACATACTGACAAACCACTCTGGGCCTTTCTTACCCGCTGGTAGTTCTGCTCTTTCTGGATCTGCTCCACCTGGTCCAGCAGCTGCCTGACTCTGAGCTGGAGCTCTGTCAGCTTGTCTTTGGCTGCAATCTCAGGGTAGTTATTGGCGTGTTCCCCTACCTGGATATCCAGGTGAACTCTCTGACAGATTAACACAGGGAAATTAAAAAAAACATGACGTATGACATCAACTTAGCTCTTAGTGATCAGGAAAGTCTGTGAGGTCTGAAGCAAGATTAAATCACGATGTTTCAACTGTTAATGGATACTGTGATTCCCTCTGAGAAACTTAGATGAGTTTGATAGAACCAGTTCTCTTCTCTCTCTCTCCATCTTCCATCAGACAACTGTTGAAACTTTAGGATTACCCAAGAAAGTTACTCAAAGCAGAATAAATGGCAACCTCTTTAAGTTGATTACTGTTTTTAGTGTTTTTCAGTGTTCTGAATTTCAATCATCTATAACAACGCCCTGTACCTGAGAATTGCAACGATACAAAAAGCTGCAAGAGCACAAGATGGCATGTATTTTAATCTTCAAAAGGCAGGACCTGCCTGGAACACTTGTGAAGCAAAATGCCAGAACGGTAGTATGAAGGACTGCTTACCAACTTCCCCCCAGCAAAAAGCACCATCTTGGTGGAGTTGGAGTGCAGACAGATCTGATGCTCTCCAGGGGTGTGGGAGGTGAAGGTGAAGCGGCCTTCTGATCCATATTGCCGGGAAAGCACGACCTACGACACACAGGCAGAGCCAACAGGTGACTCTTCACTCCCACCAGTCCCAGACCCATATTCATCACATTTTAATACAGTACGTGGAATGGCATCCAAATCTAAAGGAGGGATTTGAATGAAGTAACACCCCAGCCAAGCACCAAAACTAATATATAGCAACAAGTCCTCCCACACACTGTGCCAAGTGTACTTTGTTAACTCATGTACATTCATCATGCCATGTTCAGCACTAGCATGTGGCATGTTGTAAATTCCTGAGCGTAATGCCAAAAGTAATTTGTTTTTGTGTCCCAAATGTGGTTGAGGTTTTTTTGTTCCCAGACGAAAATGTGTTTCAAAGGTTATTGTTTCATGGAAAATATAATCTGTTGTCTCCACAATGTCAAATTGGACATTATATATTTTCTCTTCTGTTCAACGAATGCAACCCACATGACAATAAATAATGCTTTTTGCAATAAGATGCTCACTGCATAACAGATTGCTTTATTCCAGGTTTAGCAGCTTTAGACTGAGGAATTAACCTAGCGCCAGGTGATAGCCACGTGGAGATTAAATAATATTTTAAATATGCTTCGCCTCTAGGTGAAAATTGCAGAACCACAGTGTAAAACAATTTACTGGCATGTTAGAAAGCAGTCTACAATTCAGGAGGAAGTTTGAACTGTCTTTGCTTGAAAAGGCACTGGTCTTCCATGCAGCCCCAGAGTTATGAGACCCAACGCTACCTTGGTGTCTGGATCTTTGACCTCGACATGCATCCCCAGGCCAGGTGTGGACGGCAGGAATGAGCTGCTCTGCTTGTCCCACAGCTGTGTGCGGTATTTCCCTGGGAGAAACACCCAACAGGAATCAGCATGTTTGCTCTCTGTCCAACGACGGAACCAAGACTTGCAATGCACAAGCACATGGCTCTGCTTCACACTTTGCAGGCCCTTGTATAATAGGCAGCATTAGGTGCTGGTTACCCTGTACTTCATACCCTGCTAGATTATTTAAAAAGGACATACAGTAGGTGCTTGCATTTCTGCTTCATTCAGCACATTCTCTTGAAGAGCCTGCAGTAAGCCCATAAAACCTGAAATGGAACAAACGGCTATACAAAGGGCATTCTTCATCATTTACAGTGTATAAACTAGGAGTCTCAGATCCAGGTCCTGTGAAGGCCCTGGTCTAAGAGGCTATATGGATGACCACTAAAAGACCAACAGAGTCCTACTGTGGATTATCAAGGATATTTTTTTTTTAATTAAGTGATTTGCAGATCAATCGGTACAAAAATCAGAATGCCCTTCAGCCCATAATGACAAGAGTTCCCTAAACGGAACAGATTATTTGCTTAATTGGCCAACATTTACAAAAACGACTAATATTTTTAAAAAAGTCAACTTTAAGGTGACTTATACAAATAACCTTTGCTCATATTTCGGTTCAGACTAACATATGCACAACCCATGCTGTTTCAAACCACTAGGTTTGCATCACTAGACTTAAGAACAGTTTCTACCTCAATCCAGTGTGCATCCTTAAAACTAACTGCAATGCCTCAGAACTCAATGCACCTTCTGTATGGAGTATCATATTCTTTTCACTACCACATTTATTGTCAGTGGTTGTTATTATTTATTCTGTACCATTTTGTAATGTAGTTTACATTGTGTGAGGTGATCAGTTGTACTGTGTATGCCCCGAGAGATCGGCGCGAATAAGAATTTCAATGCACCTCTGGCACAAACGCCTCTAATACTCTGCAAACCAGCAAAACTTGTTTTTCGTCTTAAAGGTGTCAAGGGCGACCCGTCGATATAACAGAAGCGAGCACAGGTGCAGAACTAAGACCATGGCACCTGCGCGCTCAGCTAACCATTTGTTTACACGACGACGTTTTATGAGAATGAAACGCACACACTGAAACATGAAATATTAGTCTTTTTCATTATTTCCTGACATTTTAACCAAAAAAAAAACCCCACAAGTAAGCATACTGTAGCAAGCACTCGAGAGAATTGTGAACAAGAGAACTGCATGTACTCCGTAGAGGACGCCGAACAACGTTATACACTCTATGCCAGCTCGCTTTTTAAACGATAAAGAGCAATTGAAGGGCTGCTGAAGTAGTTCAGGAAGGTTCGTCGTCCCAGGAGGGATGGGCGTACGTAGATAAACGAAAGCGAACCCAGTTTTATTAACCAACGGCGAACGCGGTCAGGTAGTTCACCTGTACGTACCGATAACCATGGTCTCGTCGGGAATCTCCTCGATGAAACATTTTTTCTCCGTCTCCCCGATATGGAAGTACAGCGCTCGGGTGAGGCTGAGAGTGGCGAGCAAGAACAGACAGACAACCTGCGAGAACAGAGACATCCTGGACAAAACTGACATTGACAGCGGCTGCACCTGAGACGTCGAATCCGCACAATACACACAGCCTCAGCTTCCGAGCGGGCATGCGCGGATTCTTCCAGCAGTTCCGACCCAGGGCACTGCGTCTGCGCAGTGTTTTTGCGGCCCAAAAAGTAGTCGATTTGAGCATGCGCGGAAAAAGGGATGACGTATTGCTAAGACGGGGTTATCATACAGCAATGTATGTACAGTATACAGTTATTGGCCACGTAGGACAACAACTTTCCTAACTGTTTCAATTCAGGATATTTTCCTGAAGATTCTTCTGTTCATTGTAAATCTGGTACGTGCATTATTACGTCAGGAAAAAGGGGTTGATCAGGATAATTTTGTCTGGGTCCAAGTTGAGAGTACAATATATCTTGGGGGTTCAGTATATTACTTAAATCAGTTGTTCCTAACTCTGCTCATGGGGTACATCTTTACCTTCTCATTTTTGTTCCAACCAAGGTCTTAATCTTAATCACAGGCAAATTTAAGTGTGTTAACTGAAATGTAACATTTGACCTCCGCAGAAGGATTCTTTAAGGTATCACCTACTAAGAGCTCCCTTGTTTTAAACAGCAGAGCAAACTCTTAATAAGCAAGTTGATAAGCATACATACTGCATACAGTTCTGTATATGAAACCAGAAGACACAGGAAACATCGAGTCAGATAAAACAGATATACAGTAGTGATTATTAAGGCATACCAGGGTCAGTATTAATACATTCCTTTGTCATGTTTAGTTTTACAAACATGTTAAAGGGAAACTGCTGTAATTTCATAAGGTACAGTGATATGATACACTTTGTTAATCCCCAAGGGGGAAATCAAGTTATCAACACAGGTCATAGATGTAAAAGATCATAAAATCTTACACGGACATGACAACTACTCCCCACACAGGATGCATTTTTTTGTATTTGGGAAAACAGAAGATTAGTGCAGATGGGACATTTAACAGGACTTGCATCCTAATTCATGCAGACAATAGCTTTTTATATTTGACACAAGAGGAGAGGGAGAATTTTGTCATGGGTTTCCCTTCACGATGATAACTCACAGAAAACTGAAGGAGCTCTGATGGCCTAGTACTTAGTTAAATAATATCTTTTACAGGGGTGTAAAAAGAGTTCAATTGTCTCAAATGTGCAAAAGGTTTCTTTAAAAATATACAAGTGCAAGTTTCGTTCTAAAAAAAAAGTGCTTAAGTAGAAGTATAAAAGTATAATCTCATGTTGACCCCGATGGACGTCTCCCTCATTGTAAGTATTGACCTGACCAGATCAACGCCGTCTACTGAACAGGTCAGATATCCTTCAAGCTGTTTGGCACTTTCTTGTACAACAGAAGACTTCACAAAAGCTAAAAAAAAAGGAGTTCTGTAGCTCATCAGGGTCTGTTATGAGCTCCAGCTGTTACTCGATGTAGTCCAGACCTGTATTGTAAAAGAAACAGGTTATATCCTAATAATGTACACAATGTTGATATTACACAACTATGATACAGAGAACACTGTAAAACATACATTACATTAGGAAATGAGGAAATGCCATCAACCAATCAGCTTTCTCATCTAGCAGACTATTTTCACCTATTACCGTTTCCATATATGCCTACTAGGATGTTAATTGAGTTCAATTTTAAATCCATCTGCACATTAATTTGCTTTTATCTTTAACATTCCAGTGTAAAACTGAACAAGTGTTGAATTAGTTAAATGACAATTTTAATATGATTTATGTATGTATCAATACTGGTATTTAATTGCTCAGTCTCTAAAAGCAAGTACCAACTCAAGCTGATACAGCCAGGATGTGTAACAGTGTTCTCTGGAAATGAGCACATCAGCTGTATGGACAGAGCTTAAAAAAAGGCATAATTTGTAAAGTAGAGATTAATCACTTGCTCACTTATATTTAAAACATGTGATTTATAAACATTTGTCAGTGTATGGTAACCAGATAAAATATTAAAGCTCCATTCTGAATGAATGTTTACAAAGTTTTTGAAAACAGAAAGTAGTTTTCTAACAGCAAGCCCTATCACAGGTTTAGCCACGTGACCTTGACAAATGAACAGAGCTTTGCCTTTGGTTGGGGACCCATCATTCCAGTCGTAGACATACGCCAAATGTAGAAAAACCACGTTGACTGTGCTAACAATGGATCACCTCACCTTTTTTCTTTGTCCAGTTTTATTCCAGAGATCGAAGAACTTGGCAAAAGTAGACCTGTGAGCCTTTCGTTGGCACCACTGTGTTCAGCCAGTAATGTCTCCTCAGATGACACAAAGTTTGATAGGTAGGGAGCACAACACTGGTGTTTGGGCAGCTGGCACCCGTGATCACTAACCAAGTGCAGGAGGTCAGCAGTTTCTTGGAATTCAACCTCATTTACTTCACCAGCTTGTTCCTGGTTTTGGTCTTTGGTATTCTGGAAGACTGTGGCCTGTGATACAAGCATGTTGGGACTTGCCAAGGAATCAACCTTGACCTGCTTGCTTACAAAGCCAGAAGCTTGGGATGGCTCTCTCTTTACCTTCTGCACATCAGAAGTGTGATGGGTGTCTTTTCTCTGTGGAGAAAATCACATCGATTTAAGCATCGCTTATCAATTTTCTGAGCTAGAGTTATGTTGGGGAAACTCGGTCTCTTAACTACTTTTTATCTTGTACTGCCAAAAAGTTATAACAGTGGATTCACAATAATTAGCACTATTGTAGCACCCAATAAAATTTGCCATTTGTTTTCATCAGTATTTCCAGATTTTACAACCCTCCGTTATTTTATTCCTACCCATTTGGGAACTTTATCTGAAAAATCTAGTTGTATTGGCTATTCTCAGAAGTCTCGACGTCTCAGAGCAGGTACACGGAATGAGAAACTGTCTTCTACATGTCTCTCAGTTACCAGCGATTTATGTGATGTGTATTTCTAAGACAAGATTTTACCATTTGGTATCCAGTTACTGGACTTGAAAACGTGTCATGGTCTGTATACATCCATCCATTCTCTAACGGCTTTATCCAATTCAGGGTTGCAGGGGGAGCTGGAGCCTATCCCAGCAAGTAACTGGCAAAAGGTAGGAGACACCCTAGATGGGATTCCAGTCCATTACAAAGTCTGTATACAATTGAACTGAATACTATGCCTGAGTAAAAACTTTCAGATACTGTGTGATGCTTAATAAGATGTATTAACTAGGTGTCATCTGGGAGAAAACACCACAGATAGTTCAGTATCTCAGCCCTCTAATAACACCCTGACCATAATCAAAATGACTTTTTTAATTACTATTTATTAAATTAAATAAATTACTATTTATTTGCTCACTTTAACAAGAATTTTTATTCAAGCTTTGCAAATGGTTTACAGCTCAAAATGTGGCCCAGCTTTAGAAACAAAAACATATTGTACATTTCAAATATGAGGGGGAATTGAAACACAAAGTCTGTAACAGGGCTCCGTGTGTTTCAAGATGAGTTGGGAACGGACATACAACACCTCAGGACTCTTAAATGCCTTTCCATGGGAATTAATACCAGTATAAAGTAGGCTTACTAGCCAGATACCGGTGATGATGAGGATGATGGTCTGGGCAACGGACCACCACAGCACATGGTAGTTGGTGCTCTTACTGGTCATCCTGAAGCGCTCCTCGCGGTACTGCCGAGACAGACACACAGACACTGAAAACACAGCCTCTCCTGGCCCAGACTGTTACGGGTATTCTGTGCTGGTTTCAGAGGTGCACACTGCCTGGAGCCCCATTACCAAAGCACTGCACCCCACACCTTCCATTAGCTGAGCAACAAGAACAGCCTGAAGAGGACTTGACCTGTATTCCACGAGGTTTTAAAAAGATTTGAAAATATCTGCAGCTACAACCCCTTCTATTTTTCTAGTAGGATCTCCCTCAATTGAGGGTACCAGTGAGGGGATTGCACAGTGCATTCCATCCATACCACTGATTTTTAATCCTACTTAAACCTGGGGTGTGTTTTCCTGCTCCTCAATTCAGCTACAAATTGCCCATCACAAAGACAGCCTATTCAAAGGACCTGGAGTTCCACAACCATAATATTCTGACCAGTGAGTGTATAACATGAGGCCTTGTAAGGTTTTCTGCGATGCTATGCTCACTGTAATAGTTATTTAACATGACCACAACAAACAAATTTAGGAGGGAATATTCTTAAGCAAGAACTGGAACAACAAGATGTGCAACAAACTTGAAATACACTGACAAGCCACTCTGGGCCTCTCTCACCCGCTGGTAGTCGTACCCCATCTGGATCTGCTCCACCTGGTCCAGCAGCTGCCTGACTCTGAGCTGCATCTCGGTCAGCTTGTCTTTGGCAGCAATCTTTGCATAGTTATTGGTTTGGTCCCCTACTTGGATATCCAGATGAACTCTCTGACCCAGGGAGAGTTAAAAAAAAAAGAGATAAAACAAGATATTTCATGCAACTCAGAAATAGATCTGTAACAATAGATCATATAAACCTAGCACCTAGTGATCAGGGAAGAGTTTATGAAGTGGATGTAAACCTAAACTTTGAAATTGCAACAACCTGCTCTGGTTTCAACCGAATGTAAATAACACTGTTATTGCTTTCAGAGTTTCTCTGAACTAGATCTGTTCTCTCCATCTTCCAACAAATGTTAGGATTACTCAAGAACACGACTGAAAGCAGAGTAAATGGCAGCCTCTTCCAGTCACTAATGTTTCTTAGAGGTTTTTGGTGCTCTGTCATCTGAAATCTAAAAATCTGTAACAACAGACTGTATATGAAAATTGTAACCATACAAAAAGCTGCAAGCGCATAATATGGAAAATTCAGTGCAATCTTTGAAAGGCAGGTCTCGCCCCGAACACCTGCAGGGTCGCTTACCAGCTTTCCCCCAGCAAAAAGCGCCATCTTGGTGGAGTTGGAATACAGACAAATCCGATGCTCTCCAGGGATGAAGGAGGTGAAGGTAAAGCACCCTTCAGAACCATATTGCCGGGAAAGCATGATCTACGACACACAGACAGCCGACAGAAAGGCCTGGGAACTGCCTGGATTCAGATTCAGGGCATTTTAATACACCACTTTACTTCTTCTGTGTGAAATAATTGTTAGTTGCAGATCTTAATACAAGCCTTCAGTAATGTTGAACCAGGCGAAACAGGTATGTTGTGTTCTGAAATGAATCTGAAATGAACAAACACTATCATCCTGTTCCAGGCAGTAAGGAGTGCACTGAAATTTGCTCTTTTTAGGTTATTCTTTCATGAAGGCTGTAAAACTGTTGTCTCCATAATAAAAAATGGATACTGTATATTTTAACTTGTTTTAAAAAATGGAATCCACTTAACAATGCTCTTTGACGTTAAACTCCAATTGCATAGCAGTTTGACTTGTTCCACACTCAGTCAGTTATTGACTGAGTAGTTAACCTAGGTGCAGATGACTGTTATGTACAGTAGTATAAATGCTACCTTGGTGTCTGGATCTGCGACCTCGACATGCACCCCCAGGCCAGGTGTGGACGGCAGGAATGAGCTGCTCTGCTTGTCCCACAGCTGTGTGCGGTATTTCCCTGGGAGAAACACCCAACAGGAATCAGCATGTCTGCTCTCGGTCCAACGACGGAACCAAGACTTGTGATGCACAAGCGGTTGGCTCTGATGCACACTTTATGAACCAACATGATGTGCTTGTTAACTTGCTTCACGCTTTTCTCTTTCTTTCACCACATTTGCTTTAAGAGGCTGCAGTTCATAAAACCCCAAATGGATCAGAGTGAATTCTTCGTCGTTTATAAACCAGGAATCTCTAAACCAGTCCTGAAGAGGTCCAATATAGGAATTTTATAGGTAACTGTTAAAACACAAAGAGTCTCAGAAGGAGAAAAGTTCCCTTAACTAATGTAATTCTTTGATTAAGTGATCAATACTTGCAAAATATCCTAATCTTTTAAAAAGGGTGATTTAAAGTAGCGCAATCAAAGAACACTTGCAAGTACCTCAAACTGAACTCTAACAAGATGAATGCGGTCAGGTACTGTAGTTCACCTGTACGTACCAATAACCATGGTCTCGTCAGGAATCTCCTCGATGAAGCATTTTTCCTCCGTCTCCCCGGTATGGAAGTACAGCGCTCGGGTGAGGCTGAGAGTAGCGAGCAAGAACAGACAGACAACCTGCGAGAACAGAGACATCGTTGACAAAACTGACAAACTGCGACATCAACTCTATTTCTCAACAACGCAAGCACAACCTCAACTTCGGAATAGCCATGCGCAGCATTTTATGGGACTTCCGAGAACAGAGTACTGAGTCTGCGCAGTACTTTGCAGCCTATAAATTAATCGGTTGTGAGCACGGGGTTATCGTACAACGATATGCTATTTATACAGTGTAGATTTGTTTATTTTCTGGCTATGTAAGACACTTTTCCCAACTAGTTGAATTCATGGTGTTTTCCTCTATTATTATGTGTATTTTAAATTCCGTATATGCATTTTAACCTCAAGAAAAAAGTGGTGAATAGGAATATTCTCTTTGACAGGAGGCTGGGTAGCCCATTCATTAACTCCACGACGCTTTGCATAATGAAATGCTTCCTGTTTTTAATTTCCCTGTTTTAAAATGCACTTGTAGATACACTTCTGCTTTGTGATTCACTGTCGATACTCAAGAGGCCCACTGGATTGACATTTGCCAATGACCCTTGAAGTTTTGAGTACTTGAACCAGGTCTTTCTTGAGTCCGTGCTACATACATCGATATGACATCATATGACATCTATATGACACCTGAAGAAGGCTCCACGGCCGAAACGTTGTGTTTTCTTTCTTCTTTTTTTTCAGCATGGAATAAACCTATTACTTGTTCCTTTGCAGCCTACGCATGCTGATGCAGCTACCCACCTGAACCAATACATCTATATGTACCCATATGTTCATATATGATCCAAGTAAATTTTTGGTGTGGAAAATCACAATCAATTCATCACTTTCCAGTACTTTCAGTTTTTAATATTTAAAGATCAAAACTAGTTTTTCATCCTCCACATCTGTCTGCATAGGGTCTGTAAAATTAAAAAAACAGAGAAAGGAACAAAATGGATAAAAGAGGAATTAAATGGCCCAAATGTGGTTCTCAGTTGTGATTCTAGAACTTAATTGAACTAAAGTAGTCGAAATTAAATTGTTCACAGCAAGGGGAAACTTTGAGCTCTATATCCAAGATGCAGAGAGAGGGTTCTCGTAGGACTCCATTATTCAATGGATGATATCATACCTGTTATGTGAAGAACACTGCTTCTACAATAACTGCCACACAGTGTTTACCTCCTCTGTGATTTAAACTCGTTATGGATTGTCTGACTATCGAAACAGCAACCTAAATGTACGGTGATTTTTTTTCGGATGACCTTCACAACAGTGCTTGTATTGAATTTAGAGCAGGCTATAAATTTCTTACTGCCATGCTGTTTGGAGAAATAAAAGACGTAATAAGTCAGAAGCATGAAAGCAAAGAGTAAGCTCTCCAAGACCAGAGTAGGCAATTTGCACATCTACAGTTTATGGACCACAAAACAAAAATCTGTAAACAACAGAAATTATCATTCAGAAATGATTTCTTCAATAGTACTTGTGTTTATTCCTTTCCTGCTTGTTAGTTACTATTCCTCCTGTCAGTTACTTATAACATCTCATTTGTCTGTACAATTAGATTAATTAGGGAGCTTCTCGGACCTGATCTGTTTTTGATGATACAGTTATTTGTATCTGGAAAAACTGAAGGTGATAACGTACGGATATTGAAGAAAGTCAACCTAAATGGACATACATTTAGTATTTTCTTTTCATATTTACTGCAGCAGGAGAAAGTGAATTTTGTCGTAGGTGTCCCTTCAAGGTGATCACTTAAATTAAATTGGTAGATTTGAAGATGCTCAGATGGTTTAATGTGGTATGTTTAATATTGTCATTTCATTCCTGATTAAGGCATCTATTCAGGAAATTGAACAGTCTAAGTCTGGGAATTTTGGTAGTTATATTGTCATCTCAATGACTAACGAAAGTCTGAGAGCAAGTATACAGAGGATCTTGGTATCGCACGGTGAGTCCGGAATGATGATTTATCACCCTGGGATTTTAAATGTCATTAAAATGTCCTTTAATGGGTTTCAGTTGACTCTAAAATCTCTTTACCAAGATTTTAACACCTGCCACACGCAACAGGACTGTGTCATGGCTGCTTAGATACACATAAAACCACTGAAGAAAACTGACATCTGTACTTTACAAATTCCACTGCTTCACTTAAACAATGTTTTGAGTTTACAATTCAAGCACTCTCTCTCTCTGTTTTTATTTTAGGCTTTCCCTCCATGTTTTCAGCAGGTGGGGATTTGAAGGCAAACTCACCTCTACCAGCTCAGCAGAAGTCTGTCCCTACAGGGCCAGGACCGCCCACAACTGCACTGCAGTTTTTGCAAAGCTAAAACAAAGGTTCACATTGGCAATAATCCTTTCCCAGAAGCCAGATGTATTTGCTTAGATATCATTTAAAAAATACGGTTTTTAAAATCCATTTTATTTTTTCTCCATACCACATGTTGTATAAAAGTTGTTTATTTCCAGCTTACTTTACATATACTTCTGTCTTAATATTCACAGCAATTTTAAAGTGTATTTATAAAAAAGTTACCATCAGAATATATTTAAGGCACACGAAGATCTTTCTAGGGCGGGTCCTAACTTACACCTTCTGAAAAATTAATAACAAGGATGCTGTTCAAAGGCATCTTCACAATAGCTCTCCCTCCATTCCACTCTGGGTAGTAGCCAATGAACCGTATCCTTGCTGGCAAGAGATTTCTACATGGAATTTCACTTACATCGCTCAGACTCTGTTTATTGCACATTACATGAAAAGTTTGCTCAGGCAGGTTTAAAAACAACACATGTATGGTCATCCACACACTAAACAAACAGATCGGAGAGCACTGAAAATTATCGCATACTGTGGCAAACCAGACTGCACTTACAGTACAGTCAGAAGCAGTACACTGGCTAGACACCAGTCTGCTATACCCAGGGCAGATATGTAATGAGTCTGCTGGGCACCAGGTTCGAAGGATTCTGGTATCATACAGGAGTTACAGTTTCTGTATGATTTGGGATTGCAATAACCTCTCTGGATCACAGATAAATATGAGTCCAAATTGCAAAAGGCACAGAGATGACTCCTACATCAAGTACTTTTCTGCATCAGCAATCATCCACCCTACTGTAAACTGGGAGAAAATGCCAAGCAAGTGGTTGAACCACAGTAGGGTTTGAAACCTCAAGACCTAAAATGACAGCCTTTGGAGAGGTTGTTATAATTGTTATTCTCATTATTTTTTTTCTGCAATGCAATCTATGCAGTTATGCGGAAGATGGATGTAATCCCAGTATTTAGTCATGTTAACCAGAAAAAAACTTGCAGTAGTCACAGCTGGAAAAACTGTCTTTTGTGACTTGAAGCTCAATATATTAATGTACGTTGGTAATACTGTTGACCAGTCCATCTCCCTGTGTCCCTTCCCTTCTCCAGGCTAAAATTCCACTTCCTCTTCCATTATTTTGTCCAGTTTATTGTTGCCGCCAGCTCCCCTGGGCTCATTTCTCCTCCTCACGGGGGTCACGTGCCTTGTGGACAGAGAGACACACACGTACTGTAACAGATAGAAAAGCATGCTGTGCTTTCTTTAAACAAACTTACAAATATTCAGGTCCTCATTCCTGCATCTGGGTCAGCTAAAACCATTCATTTTTTTTCTCCTCTTAAGCACAAATCCTGAGTTATGAAGCACATTCCTGGGTGAAACACTATATACTGTAGAAGACAATCTACGTTAACATGGTCAGAAAGTAGGACAAAGATTTCATGTTAAATTTGTAAAAAAAAATATCTTCAGATTAATTCTTCCCTACATCAATTTATTGTTGCGGCAAAAAAGTTCGGAATCACAGGAAAGAGAAATATGTGTTCAGTGGACAGGCATCAGTCCTTTAGGCAGTTTGTTAACACTGTACTCTTTGTCTTGCAATCAGCATTATTTTTATTTTTTTTACAAGGGCAGCGTGTTTGCTACCATTCACTTAAACCACAAAATAGCAGAATCAGCAGAGCAGATGCTACAAAAGGGACATTTGCTCTGCAGTTTTCAGGATTACTCACTCACCTTGGACACTGTGAGGCGGAGGACTCGATTGCTTACAGAGGAGTCCGACACGGTCATGTCTAGAGGGTAGTGGTCCACTGTGGATTCATGGGGCATCTGTGAAGAAGCAAGAGCAACACGCAGGTCTGAAAGTAGCCCTTCCTGCTCACACTGTACTGCCTGTAGCAGCTGTTCAGGAATCATTCTCAGAATTTCGAGAACTGGCTGTAGCAAAAGGAACCCAATTCATTACGATTCTTCACATACTGTACATGCAAAACACCTGATCTGAATTCCAAAACAAGGCAAGACCATACTTCTTATCCATGTTTGTATTAAGTTATATGTCACTATCAGTGTCTTGCCAAGGTTCGAAAAATATAAAACTGATTTTAAATTGATGCTGCAGTAAACTACCAGGCAGTACGTTTTAGTCATTTTGAAGACATTGGTAGTTAGATAATCAAACATACACAGTAATTGTTCTGAGTATTTCACAGATGTAGAACAAACTGAAATACACTGTTAGATTTTAGCATCCTTTCCCCTAGGGGGCACTCCAAATTCCCGAGTCCTAGTTTGATTGCTGTATTCCTATTTCCAGGTGTTAAGAATCAGTGTTGATACATAAGCCTAGAGTTTCCGATTCTCAGAGCTCAGCGTTAGGACACGGATGTCCAGAGGTCCGCCTAGAACCAGACTGCAGAGTCGTCTGAGGGCACAGGCCTTGCCAGAGGCATCACGCCCCCTGAGCCCGGGGTTCTGGAGGACCCGGCCCCATATGTTCTTGGACTGTTCATATTTCCCTGTGTCTGTATGGTTGGATGGATCTCCTGGTTTAGGATTATTGGACTGCGCCCTGACTTACCCCCATGGATTCACTTGTAACTGGATGCCTCGTTTTCCCCTGTTCACCAGGGCACCTGTTGTCACTGAGCATTACCTTCACGAATAAACCCTTATGTGTTTTCCCTGATGTCCTATTTGTCTTGGGTTACACCGCACCGCATAGGGTCTAATCAGCAACCCTCCACAGAAGACTAAGGCCCATTCGTGACATGCACAGGCATACGGTATACAGACAGACTGCAGACCGTGAGCAAGGCAGCCACACTGGAGTGTAGTCTCCCTCTCCAAGAGGTCATTCTCCATAAGATCCCTCAATTCCAGCACAAGATTACATTTCATAGAAATATGCAGGGCCAGATATGGTGTTCATAGGCCCTAGGCACTAAAATGTGCAAAAAGAGGGGTAAACGCCAATTGAATTACGTCGATTGACATGATGCACTTTAAACTATTCTAAGGCTAAACCACATGATTGATGGAGCAAATCCAGCCACCATCACTTCGATACTTCTAGTTTCTAGAACAGCCGCTAGATAGATTATTGCACAGAGAGTCGATCTCAAGCATGTTGTTTCAGCTCATTTTTCGGTAGTCACTAGTGTTTCCCTCCTTCCTAGGCTCTAAGCACTGTGCCTACAGTGCCTAATGGGAAATCCGGCACTGGAAATATGACAAAATAGTGTTCAGTATTAAGACATTCAAAACTGCACATCAAGAGGTCCACTGTCGGAGCAGATCCACCGTGTGAAAACACAGATTTTACACACTGGATGATCCTGGGGGTGGGGAGGGGGTGAAATGTTTAACTGTGTTTCTGGGGACACCGTGAACAATCTCTGAACCCCCTCTTGGGCTCCCAGACGGATTGAAAGACGGGAGGGGGAGCGGTCCCCGCACTCACCAGCACGGGCGGGGCTCTGAACAGGTAGCTGAAGGGGTAGTAGAGCAGGTTGAGGCAGGAGGCAGCGTACAGGTCAGCGTAGCGCATCAGCTGGCTGGCAAAGAGCGTCTGGCGGGACCCACAGCGCAGCAGGCTGCCCATCTTCCCGTAGCACATGTCCATCTCGTGGGTCACCCTCTGCACGCACACATCACTCGCGGTCACCCTCTCACAGCGCCACCCCGCGCGCACACCCCACACCATCCACTGTAGGCTTGCTCCTTAGCTTTCCCCTTAAGCTCATTACAGTCAAGAGGAATTGACATTCCTTCTCTACAAACAGCACTTCCTGCGTTTTAGGAGATATTGTAAGCAGGAATATTTCAACTTAATTCAGTTGATTGACCCTTAAAGCAGTAATTGATTGAGTTGTTTCATTAAGAACTCGATTATAATGAAACCCCTGGCTCTCCAGAAATAGGAGTGAAATGTAACTTGATATTTATGGTAGTCCCCCAAAATTAGACCATTTGGGAAGTCTTCACTCTGTTATCTTAATCAACCCTGCAATTACATGGCATTCTAGCAGCAATGAAGATGCTCGAATAAACAAGAGTGATTGTAATTGTTAATTGTTCTTGTATGTTAACCTGAAGATAAGCCCTTAAAAAATGTTTTTTTTCTGTACAGAAAAGGAGCTCTTAATGTTGTGTCCTTAAAAAACTTTAAAGAGAATGAAGGGAAGGACAAAGTCATAAAAATAAACAGATTATTTTCATTTGTTTGCTTAGCAGATGCCCTTATCCTTAATTCTTTCCTCTGTATCTTCCTCTCTCTCACCTCATTCCTTCAGTTAGAGTTATTCTTTTGCATTATTTATGTTTTTTAATGTGCTAAACTAATGAGCAGAGCTGATGATGTGCCTTACCTTGATTCTGACTTGAATAGCACTGATGTCGGGACACTCTATGCTTCCACTGTCCAGGTGTCTAGAACATGAAGCACAGAAAACTGTCAGCACAAACCAACAGGGAAGCTATCCCATGATTCATTGCATGCAGCTGCACACGCAGAAGTCTACACAAGCATTAGCTGATTCTTGCAGATGGGTTATCACTGAGAAACACACACCTGTATGCTCTGCGCATCTTTTAGACACTCTAGTGGACAGAAATAGAAAGGGCATCACACATGCCAAAATCTGCACCTATTCTATATGCCGCTGAACTCAAAAAACATCATTGGAAACGGAAAGTTCTCATAAAATCAAGAAGGTGCCTTGATTGCTATGGCTATATGCCATATCCGCACATATAGCCAGCTGTTTGCTATGGCTATATGTGCGGATATATGTACTGTAGATATTCAATATGACAACCTCGATTTTCTGTATCTCTATAACCTATGAACAGCCTAAGACCACTAAAAGGACTTAAATTAGTCAGTTTAAGATAATAATTAATTCCATCAGGTGCTTACCTAGATTAACAACAAGCATTTTGCCCTGACATCATTCTTTTAATTGGATCCACAAAATTTTGCTCATCAGCCTAACATTTACCTTATGTCAAGGGCCAGTATAGCATATTGACGTCAGGCCAAATGTTATATGCATATATATGAGACGATGGAAACAAACCATCTCATGAAATCTTTAGCTATATTGTTAATTCAAATCTCTAATATCTTTTAAACCGCAAAAAATTATTGTTCTTAAAGCCTCTAATCTCTCTCTATATATATATCAATACAAATAAGAAAAAGAATCTGACTTAATTTGACTTTTAATTACAAATTGGCCATTCATGTGGCCAAGAGTAATACGATCAATAATAATGAATTGGCCCATCTGCATCTGTCCAAAAACAACTAATATAAGGACTAAACTGACTCACTGTCATCACTGACTCATAGTTCTGCAGAGATTTAAATAATCATCCTTTATGTGACACTTTACAACCTGACTGGACAGATAAAAGAAACAAAGATGACCTCGGCATGATGGTAAATATTGTATGGGTGAGGTGAACTGCCACGATACAAACATTGTCCCTTTCTTCAATTTGTACATGTGACACGAGCTTGCATCTGTGTCAGTCTGCACATACTTGTAGAGCTCAGCCAGAAAGACATCAAGACTCTTCAGCTCTTCAAAGAGATCTGGAAAACAGAAAACAACAGCGGCTCACACCTTGGAACAGCATGGCAGCCTGGGAAACTGGACCTCTTTCAACAAGGCATTACAGGCAAATGATACAAACCCAACTTTTCAAAATAGACATGATGGACATTACCTGAAATCAGAAGGAAATAAACTGTCTGAGCATTTTGATTGCATGATCTTATTGCAGGCTGTTAATGTCAAACATGGTCACAAGGTGGAGCTCTGCTCATCCTCGAATTCTGTTCCCTATTTCAAATGCATTTCCTCATAGTTTCCACTCATGTCTTCTGGTTCATGTCTTATTATAGATCCTAAGAAGCTGACATTGTCATTGTCAACAGCTGACATTGACATTGTCAACAGCTTTGAGGATTTTGAATACTTGAATTAAACCTTCTCGTTGTAACATGGTGGCCAAAAGTGTAGAAAATATTACGAACCAGGTTTTACTAGTGCACAAGTAAAATTTCAGCACCTCTTGGTTGAAATTTTACACTCTTAAATATAACAATATCCTAAAATTCTATTGGCTTTTTTATTGCTTCACCTCAATGTCTAGACTTTCTCATGCTGAGTTCCCGGAACATAACCATCCAACACTAGCCAGGTTTTCATCTAACATATGTGACAGAGGATTATGATCTTTTTTTAAATGTCTCGTCAAATGGGGATACAGAGGCCCCTGCAGGCACAAAATGTCCACCTTGTCTTAGCGTTGATCATTCTGCACTGTACCGGACCACGTCTGTTTCTCAAGTGGTCGAGCGTGGCTCTGCCCTGTACTCACGGCTCTTCTCCGTCCACACTTGCAGCTCCTTGGCCAGCTCAGGGACCACCAGGCAGGTCTTCCAGCCCTGGCGCTTCTTGGATTTGAGGATGTCCCCAAAGATGTGATCACCCACGTAGAGGATGTCCTTCCCCTTCACGCCCAGTAGGTCACAGACGATGTCGGAAGAGCCTGGAGACAGAGGGCCACGTATGAAGTCAGATACACTGGAAGAAAACTATTTGGAGACCACCTGCCTCATAACACACAGAAAGCAGCACAGGTAATGCAAGATACTGCTTCCTGGATTCATCTCTGTGCAACCAATAACGGTCATGTTGTTGATCCAACATGTATAACCTGCTGTAATTAAGAGATCTTTGCAGCATTATACAAGACTTATGGGTCACAGTGTGGTGTTGTGGTTACCGGGCTTTTGGAAGGGTGTGAGTTGAAATAGCAAGTGAAGTGTACCTTTCAAAGTACCTTGTACCTTGTTTCAGGAGAATACCCAACTGAGTATGAATCAGTACAAAACAAAGTCGCTTTGGAAGAGCCAGCTAAATAATAACAGGTACTTCAATCAGCTCTTAGAATTAAAATATATATCTCTAACCTATTTGTAACTGTTCATATGCCACCTGTTTTTCGATATAAACGGAACAAAAGCAAATGATGCATATGACCAAGATACATTCATCAATCACACAGATACTTCATCATAAAAAGAATCCACACAGGAGGTTTTCAGTTTCTTAGACAACAGCACAGGTTAATCCTGTATGAAACACAAGCATCCCTGAATCCCTTTCTGTGTAACAAACATTTTGTAATGCATAAGCCCTTTTACCTCCAGAGTATACTGTCCCGTGCTGCAGCCCTCCTGTGTATGTACCGATCCTCAACTTGCCTGTGTCCTGCGGGGTAGAGAACATCAACAGGGACAGAGGATATCGTCACTGCAAATACAAGAGAAAAACCTGAACGTTCATTATTTAACTGGATCGTCCCATTGAGAGCGAGAGCTCGTTCCGAGGCAGATCAAGGGGCAGAGGAAGGTCAGGTCATAGGCTGCAGGTCTGTTAGGATAGGGGGTCTTTTAGTTGGTTAGATTTACATGCTACTCTTTTTTGCTAATACAAAAGTCACACATTTTTGGGACCAGACCTCATTTTAGTGGCTCATCAGTTCAGTGCCACCTTTTACAGTAAAGAGTCAGGATCAGCTTTGGGGAGATTCTCAGATCTGCCCAGATCGTGATTCGGAGTGTTTTAGACACTGGTCTCAGAAAAGAGAACGGACCCACCCTTCTCACAGTCTCAGAGAACATCACTAAAATGAAAGACAAACTGCAGCTGTATTTCCAACTATTAAAGAACAAGTAAAGGTTCACTCCATTCTGAAAGGTAAAGACAGGACACACAATGTTTCGGCTGTGGAGCCTTCTTCAGGTGTGTGACCTGTTTCTTTGTAGTCTCTGCATGCTGACGCAGCTACCTACTTGAACGTTTCCAACTATTAGTCTTCTTTTACCCACAAATGGACTCTTAAAAGTCAAGTTTCGAATAGTGTCATTCAGGAATAATACTTAACAACATGTTTTTTTCTACTTAAATAAGATTGAGGGGTCTGAGTTCTCCCAGATTTTGGAATCCAGTTTTCACTTGCTGGTGATGGTGGGGCAGTGCGGGGCAGGCAGCGGACAGCGAGCCGTGGCGTCCCAGCAGCGATGGGGCAGGCCTTACCGTGTCCACCTGGCGCAGCACCGTTCCCTCCGCAAAGAACAGCGGCTTTCTTGTATCCACGACAACCAGGTCAAAGTAGCATCGCCAGGGCCGTCTGGGGCTGCCTCCCTGCTGGTCACAGCAGAGAGGGGAGGGAGAGTCACTTGGTTAGAAAAATACCTGTCTTAAGAGAGCTGAAATTAAAGTGCCAGTAAAATCATTCAAATAATGATCATCCTTAAGAAACATGACATTTCACATCATGACGCTTCCTGTAGAAAACATGCAACATAACATATACATATAACATATTGGAAATTCTCAATTAATTTAATCTGTGTGGGCTTTCCATGATGTGGAGGAGACCCCCTGACTCTCTTACCTCGGGACCCTGAGCAAAGTCAAACAGGTAGTTCATGATGGCCTGCAAAGACAAGGTGAGGACTGAGGTGAGCTTCTGTTCATTCACCAATGAGGATAATGATAAAGAGGTTTATTCTTATTCATTCATATATTTTCTAACCACTTAAGCTCAGCAGGTGTGAGGCTGGTCAGTACCTGGATGGGAGACCTCCTGGGAAAGCTAAGGTTCCTGCTGCAAGAGGTGGGACCAGTAGGGGGTGCTCACCCTGTGGTCTGTGTGGGCCCTAATGCCCCAGTATAGTGACGGGGACACTGTACTGTGAAAAGGTGCCATCTTTCAGAGGAGACATAAAACTGAGGTCCTGACTCTCTGTGGTCATTACAAAATCCCAGGGCATTTCTTGAAAAGAGTAGGGGTGTTACCCCAGTGTCCTGACCAACGGTCTATTGGCCTTTACCAATCATGGCCTCCTAATAATCCCCATCTCTGAACTGGCTTCATTACTCTGTTATTTTCCTCACTGAGAGCTGGTGTGTGTGAGTGTACTTGTGCATCATCCAGGTGGGGGCTGCACACTGGTGGTGGTGGAGAGTCCCCATTACCCATAAAGTGCCCTATGTGGATTGTCCAGAAAAGAGCTATATAAGTGTAAGGGATTATTATTATTATTATTATTATTATTATTATTATTATTATTATTATTATTATTATATGTTCAATGAGGGGTTGCAGGGGAGCCAGAGCCCATCCCAACAAGCAATGGGCAGAAGGCAGGGTACCCCCTGGACGCGACGCACACAGTCACACCTCACTGAGACCTCATTATGGGTGAGTTTCCCATACTGGCATCATGCAGTTCACACATACAAACTTCATGTAATAATAAAATGTACATTTTCTTAAACTGTAGAAACAAAAAGCATATGGTATACTGCAAACAGTTAGAAGTCTGCAGGTGTTTAGGTGTTGCTTTCGAGTTTCTACAGATGTTAACTGACTGCGCGACGCGACGATGTTGCCTCTGAGCCTGGTGGTTTCCTGTCACCAGTGTCCTCGGTGCTGGCTCTCAGCCCTGTGTGGTTGGAGCCTGTTTTCTAACCGGGAGCCCCTCGTGTGTGATTACTGCTTTAATTTTAACTGCTCTTCTGGAATTTCACAACCCCACATCCATGAAGAGCAGTGCTCAGGTCTCCTGGGCCCTGCGACCGGACAACTGCAATCACAGAGGCTCGGAGAGGACGTGTCCCAGGAGGAACTACCTACTTCCTGACACGTGGCTAATCTGGGAGTTTATGAATTCTGTTGCACACATGGCACTGAGGCACTGAGAACTGTGAGCTGGGCCGTTTTATAGCAGGGCAGCTGTGTGCTGTGCTCAGATCCTTGCTGGGACTACAGTGTCCCAGATATACAGAAGACTCTTTCCAGTTGTGCTTCTGTGTTTCAGGACAAAATGAACCTAAATGCAATCCAAGCCTCATGAACTGGAAAGATGAGCACAACTTTAAAATAATGCTCTTAAGGATGCAAAATTAAAGTAATATCTAATAAGCTTGTTTCTGTTTTACAGGCACTAAAGGAACTAACTTATGCTAGCTCTTAACTGTTAATTTACACTATTGTTAAAGTTTAAGAAACTACAGTTTAGATAAGATTGAGGAGTTTCGATCACAAACATACAACTTAATGTACCCTACTTATCTTCACATAATGTACGATTTAAATAATGCAAAATTCTTCATTATGAATTAAGTTTCGTTTAGTCCAGAAGCATGTCCCCGTATTTCTACATGTTTTAAGCAGTAAGTAGAAACTTGCTGCTTAAAGTTCAACTTGAAGCTCAAAGAAACTTACTGCTTAACTTAGCAGCAATGTCAGACAGGTGTGCTGTTGCTCACCTCAGTGTAATTGTAGTCGCTGTTGGTAGCCAGGAAGACTTTGGCCACCTCATTCATTCGGCTGAGGAGGAGTGGGAGACGGGGCTGTAGGACAAAGAGAGAAATTTTACATCAGAGATCCCTCTTGGCCACCAAAACACTATCGTGTACCAATTTCCAGAGATACATTTACACTATCTAGAATCTTTTCAACAAATACAATTTTCTAAGCTAAGTTAACTTTTTCTTTCTGTACATATTTACCATAATTCCCCTAGGGGATAATAAAGCTTGAATTGAAGATAAGACTGATGAAAAAGAAAACCTATCGGTTTAATGTTATTTTAAATTAATGCTGCTATCTGTGCATGTTTAGTGAACTTTAAGCAACAAGCCCCAAATATCCAGCACCTGATTTTTGATTATATAACCTACTGTGTAGTCAAGAGTCTCGGCTCTTTCATTGGTTTTATTTAGATTTTGTGCCCAAAAACACATATACAACACTTTCCACCCCTTGAAAAATGAATGAAAGGCGCAGACTTTGTGAGGGCAACAAAGTTTTACGCCTGATACTGTAAAAGCAAGGTCTGCAGGAAATGTGGTGGCAGGCAGTGGCAGCAGGACTACACTGTGTCCAGGTGCAAGCACTGCTGTGAAAGTGCAGTATACAATGACAAGAAACCCACCACTGCCTCTCAGCCAATGTAACCGCAGTTAAAAAAAACTAAAAACTTTTTGACATCTGGAGTTTGCTGTTTGCACAACTCAAGAGACTCTCCTTGTACCACTTACGTCTTTGACAACATATTTCTCCAGGTTCTGAAGGGTCTTCTGCTTCAGGATTCCCTGCAAGACAGCACACACGAGAAACCCCCATTACAGATCCCCAGTCCTCTCCAGTTCAAACAGAGGCCTAGACACGGCTCACCAGCCCTGAGTGAAACACAGGATAAGCTCACAGGAAGGGCACCTGTAAGATCCTCAGCTGGACAGGGGAAACCAATGTTTTTTTAACCTTGATTTCAAAAGCAAGACATAAAAAAAGCTGGGCCTGAAAATGATCATTCTGAATGACAGCTTGTTGCTCTGACTTCTTTAATATACTGCATACAGAATATTTCTTTTAATTGCTTCCGTTCAGTTGGGTTTTTATAGGTAAAAATTCTGGCTTCCAAGATTGTCGGGTCTCATTCATGCAAGGGCTCTGTTAGGCACCACTAACAGAAGTTTTACAATCACTCAACATGGATTCCTCCACAGGGTGAAGGTTTGGAGATGTGTGCAGTAAATGACATCAGACAGACACCGCCAATAGAGCACAGCCTTGGCACGCACAGACCAGCTGAAGTCTTGAAAATTACAGCGCAGGAAAATCTGAAAACCCAGCAGAATGTGAACCATATTGTGGCACACTGGGCACGCCATGCCTAATAGGTTAACACTGCTGGTCTGTTGACTTGCTTGGATTGCCACAGTATTCTTCACATTCTGTTGAGTTCTCACATTTACAGGTAATTAGTCCACACACTTGTAAATGAGATGTGTATGATGTCAGGGGTTTCAGAGCTGCACTAAGTCCCAAAGTAGTGATGAGGCATATAAGAATACACACATAAGGCCAGGCAATGAGGAGAACTGGTTTTGAGAGCCCCACTAGCACAACAGTTCAGAAGCTGATTTGGGCTGACAGTGCTGCCGAGACCCCCGCGGGTGATAGGACTGCGCACTCACAGTGTCGTGCACATGGTCCATGGCATCTCGCACATCCTGGAACATGCTCTTGAATGACATGAACAGGTCTCCATGCTTGTAGCCTTTCTGACAGCTAGAGAGAGAAAAACACATTATTGTAGACTTCGCTGAGCAAGCACCTCTTTATGAAATGACAGCTACAGCTCAAGAGAGTTAACGCAGCACTGCAGTACATATTACACAACAGTAAACGTGTCATTATCCACCTTCCAGCGTCCCCGAACTCACCTGTGTGGACTGCACTACAGATATTACAGTCCACTGCTATTTCACAATCATACTTATTTCATAATGACTGTACTCTGCACTGAAGCTGCTATCCTGTGTTAGTGGACACTGATACAGTCTTAACCTCCTTCACTACAGATTATTTAATCTGCTCCATATTTTGGGGATTTATGTATTTTTTCAATTTTTGTAGACTTTAAATGTTTTCATAT
The DNA here is from genome assembly GCF_059453375.1 of Lepisosteus platostomus. Classification (NCBI taxonomy): domain Eukaryota; kingdom Metazoa; phylum Chordata; class Actinopteri; order Semionotiformes; family Lepisosteidae; genus Lepisosteus; species Lepisosteus platostomus. Next base: position 8,495,445 of record NC_142613.1, read on the forward strand.
TTGCACGGCATTGTATTTATTTAACCCTCAGAATCCATCTTGGATAAAAGCATCAGACAAACTAATGAATCAATACAGGAAGTCATAAAAGTAATTGGTTATGGAATCCAGGTGACCTGATCTCATTTATTTACTATTGCAAATACCCAGGCCTGACAAACCCACATCTACAGAAGTGAATAAAAAAGTGAGCGTTGGCTGTTTTTGAGACAGTCTGTAAACTAGTAACTCACTCTTGGTAATTAACCTTAAAGAGTCTGAATCTTGGGAAACGGTCAGGTCTGACTTGATCAAACATGCACGCAATGAGAAGGGCGAGATTTAGCGCTCCTCTTTTGAATTTTCAGCCAGTAAGTAATAGTAAGAAATGCTTTCACTGTTTTTGTATACCTTGAAGCACAGGCATGGACAGCTGGGTAATTTATTGGGGGTACAGACTGCGTTCTGTACAGAGTGCCTTGCAGTGCAGATTCCTCATACATCTGGTTGGAATTTTCCTGAGGCCCTGTGGAGGCTAACACTCGGACACGAAACAGATGTACTATACTTGTGCAATCGAAGCCAATCATCCTGCACGAATCAGCACTGCAGTTCACAACTTCCCTTTATACAGCTTTGTCACTCTGCAAAGTGCAAGGTCCAGCCTTGCAAAAATAAGTACTATACCTCAAACGTGCACTGGAATTGTCCAGTTAAACCAAATAATAAACATCAGCCTCAAACATGCATGGTTCACAACACCAGGTATCCATGTGATGATGTTGTGATGAAGTGTTTGTGCATGGTTATTTTGAGTGCAGTATATTTTCACAGCTAAGGATCATGCATATTGTTTCCATATCTAGGTGCCCATGCTGACTTATTTAAATATGGCAAGGCACTATGCATAAACAAAATTGAACTTCTCATAGTGGCATTATGGTATAATTAAACTTGGCAGTATTCTTCAAAAGGGGACCGAGGAACTTACTTGGTGTATCGGGTGCAGTTGGTGAAGAAGTCAACGAGGCAGGCGTACAGGTAAGTTTCTGGGGGAGAAACAGAAAACGAGGATAGCTTCATCTAGCTTCATCCTGGACACCTGCCTTTTCTTCCAGAGTGTGTTCATGTACTGCACTTTAGCTACATGAATACTACTACAGTGGATAGGCATAGTCAAGACTATGATTATATTATTATATAGTCAAGATTATCCCATTATGATACCATAATGGGATAATCACTACTGTCACAGTACAGTTATACAGTACAGGGAGCCAGAACTCTGCAGCCCTAGATGTGTATCAGCAAATGTGTTAGGAGATTAGACTTGCATTGCTGAATATTATGGACTAGTTAGTTTTTGTTTCATACTATGGTCTATAAGCCAGCACATGGTACTAGATATTCCATGCTTATTATCTTTTTGGAATGAATTAGTCATGGGATTAACCTAAAGTGGATACAAACTCTTTCACCAGATACAAGATTGTTTATCACCCAATACCGAGTATAAGGGCCCGCAGCCCTTCAAAACCTTGTGATGCAATGGCAGTCTTGTTTTTCACAAACATCATCACCTTCATAAAGCACTCAGTGAACACAGAAGCACTTGAGGCATTTTAAGAAATGAAAAGTATACTGCATAGGACTGGTGATCTATAGAAGCATAAGAGCTTGAGACCTCAGAAACACCCTGCGGGTACGTTATTCCTTAACTTACTGTATATGTCTTAGTACATTAGAGCTCAGCTTCTCTGCAGTGAGTTCATCTGTTTGGCCCGTGGGGAAAATCTGTGCAGTACACTGTTACAGTAAACTGATCCCAGTATACTGTAAGTGTCTGTATATATGCCAGATTCCAACACATCAGCTAGAAATCTTGACGTGTATTATGTAAATCAGATTGCTTTACACAAAAAAAGAATTAAAATGTATAAATTACTACTGGGGCCTGTTATCAGGGCAGTATGGACTGATGGATAAGGCACCTGACTCATTACCTGAGGATCATTCAGCTTCCCACTGAGCACACTGCTTTCCCCAGTCAACCCAGACCATAAATCAGTACTGGCAGTGTTAGGGAGTTAACGCACAATGAACTTGCAGACTGATTACACTCCCAGTTAGTGAACATTACAGATAAGGGAATAATGGAATAGCTTCAAGCCCTGGGAGGCATGTAAACTCAGCCCTGCACACATCTGCTATGAGATCTGACCTTACGAATTTAGCCAATGGAAATGGGAAGTTGTGTGTGTGTGAAGGGGATGCGTTTATTTGTGTGTTGGCACAGTGCCTCTTGAGTCTCTCTTGTTCCTTGTACCTGATAGGTTGAAGAGGGTGTTCAGGATGTAGAATCTGTCGGTGTTGTCCCTCTGGATGAATTTGTTGGGATAATACTCCTGGATCTGTGCCCTGCATATGATAAGCACACAGTCACATGATCTGTCAACGCAAAATCTGTAAGATCCGTAAGAGAGAAATCTGCTTCAACACATCCACCCTGTACGAGGCAGGTGCTTCGATTCCATTTCCATTCTGCTTCATCTTTAACACACAGTGGATGTCCTTGCTAAAAAACCTGGAAACATTATGTAGACGAAGAAAGGCAGGTAGAGAGAAAGGAAAGCACTCCAACTACACAAAACCTATAACAATTGCAAACTTGACACTTATCGTCAATAGGTCAGCTGCCATATCTGATGTGTCACATCAGGAAGGTTAAACCAGGAAGACAAGGTCAGTGTTCAGTCATTGTCTTCTTCAATTCATGTTATCTTATGTTGCCTGTGTCTGTTTTTGTAGCCAACACAGTAGGGTCACAGTAAGGGAATGTTACATCCCAGGCAACCACGGTGCCTGCTAGCCACTATGAGCACTGTGTAACCAGTACACATTAGGAAAAAAGTCGATATCACTAAAAAATCAAAGGCACAGATTCTTCAGCTCCCAGTCAGGGAAGAGTTAAGCCAGCCTCTGGGCAGCTGTCCTGTTTATCCTGCCCTGACAGCCAGGCTCCTGACAGACAGCAATTAGATCTTGAGTCAACAAAGCAGGTATCGGATTCCCACTGACCCAGCTCCTCTGGAAGGTGACTCCACACAGGCACAGCCCGCCCTGCAGCTGAGCTCGGGCTCTCGGCACGTTTACCCAGTACTGCTAATCTTTCCCCGTAGAGAGAGCCCCCCGCCCCCCACCCCCTGACCACCCTACCAGCCTCTGCTCCGCTCTTCAACGCTGGGCGCTTGAGCCCCTGCTCCTGTCCCCACAGCTGTCTGAGCTGTCCATCACAGCCCCCCGGTAACAATAGTCCCACTGATTACTGCTGTATAAATACAATTTTGCTTTTTCCCCATAGCAGGGAGATGATGTACTGTGGGAGGAATGCTGAAAATAGAGGTAGGAGCAGAAACAACGTTAGGTCTAGAGAGCAGAAACAGGAAATCTGATATCTGTTAGGATACCACAGCTGATATCTGTTAGCATACCCTGAGCATCGCACCTAGACCCTAGTTCTTTGACATGAACACAATCGTCCTGTAAATGCAACCTCTTTATTCTTGGTACAATAGGCTCTTTTATATGGTTCTCACACTTGCAAAAATGCAGCCTTTACCCAAGTGATATTTTAAAAATAAAATGCTATATTTCTTAAAATAGTGATAATGTGTGCTTAATACAGGTTTGTTTGCTCGTTGAAACAGTAATAGGTAGGAATGCTTACGGTTCTTTAAAGGGCACGTCTGAGGTTGCAGTTACATACAGAAATTGACAATTTTTAACTGGTGCTTCGAAGGTTGTGTTTTTCTTTTATGAAGTTGGGGGAAAGTGGAGTTTTTCGACAGCGTCACGCTAGCCTTCGACCCACAAAGCCCCTTTTTTTTCAGAGAGATGCCCTCTATGTGGTCTCCTGCCCACCACCAACCTCTGAACCTTCTGGCAGTGAGCCTGCAGGCTGATCTGCAAACAAGCCAGCAGATGAACTCGGAGCTCTTCAGGGATACGCAGAACAGAAGAACAGAGAAGGAAGCTTGTCAGTCAAGGACAGGGCGCCAGAAAGTAAAAGATTCTTGGGTTGTACAAAGGAAACACTAAACTCCCCTGTTCCTCAACAGTCCAAAGGCATACCAAATATCACTGCACCCCTCTTTCCTTGCAGGCCCACTGAACAGCTGCAATGCAAGGAGCACAGGGGGAACTTCAGTACCTGGGGCTCAGCCCACAGACACATGCGACCCATGCCTGCAATCTCGCAGCTCCAGCATGCTTCTGAAAAGCTTTGACGAAGCAGCTCTACAAGCCTGCTGCAGGGGTCTAAATGAACTTAATGCAATTATCTGCATGAGATGATAAAATAAAAAATGCATGCAATAATGGAAATGTGCCTAAGTCGTTCTATATGTGCCTTGCAGGAAATGACATGTGAGACATCGCTGAATGATATCCCTGCAATATTTCACTCTGCATGTTCTCTGGCCCTTTAATGCGCCACCTATCTGTTTGTCTGACCATGCTAATCCTGGTTGAGTCCTACTTGTTTTGTGCAGAATGAACAAACATGATTAGCAAGTTAAGATTAGCCTGTAGCTAACATGGTGATTTGGTATGGGGGGTGTCTGGCGTGCCTTACTTTTTACCCTCTGTTCTGCAATGCATCCCAGATTTGAATTAAAGCAAACAATCCGCAGGCTAGATTGCTTTCACATTTCCGCAGGAGGCAAAGTCCTCGAAGTGATGCAATAAAGGATTGGGAAACCCTGATTGAACTCTTGCGCAGACACGACCAGAAAATACCTTCACACTGACCCCAGGTGTATATTTCACTTACTTTGCAATTCACCAGAATGCAGTTCTGTACATACAGTAGGATCATAACATCTTCTGGGTCTTGTTTTATCAAAGCAACATATACCATTTGTGTGTAAGTGTGTGCAGATGTGTGTTAGGCCTCATACAAACTGAGCCAGATATAGTGCCATTGATTTCCTCCCGGTCATCTGGAAGACAATTTTCCCGGGTGTTAAACCTATCATTCTACCGAATAAATCTGACACGCATTGGTTAAGATCATATTGGTCAGCGGCCTTCTTCTTTTTTAAAAAAACAAAAAGAATTACAAATGAGTTTTGTTACACCTACCTGATGCAGAATGGCCTGTTCAACTCAAAGCTCTGGACCCTGTGACCGCACACGGGGGAGAATGAGGATGTGCAGGTAGACTCCTCCAACCCGCCCATCTTCAAGACACTCTTGCCTTTTAACACTTCACAAACCCCTTGCCAGCAGCACCACAAGCCTGCAGATGCTGTAGCAAAGCCTGCTGATTAATCCCACCTCACCCTTGGCAGCCAATTGTGCACCTCTGTTTGGGGAATCCTGGTTTCAGTTCACTAGGGACGTGACCCAGGCTCGAACCCGTAATCACAGAGCTCAGCCTGCATTCAGTCATGGACATTCAGGAGATCCCAGCACACTGCAGGATAAACTAAGAAATAAGCAAAGCAAGATTCACTTATGATCCGAGTGGGAACACTTTGCACGTCTGGCCACTGTCCCATTTTTAAAACGATGAACGGCGCATGCAGGAATCAGAGAAGGAAATCATTAAGGCTGATTGGCATGATGAGAAATTCAAAGGAGCATTCCACTCACCCTTTGAGGAACGTGAAGCCATGCGTACACACTAGGATGTTGCCATGTGAGTCCACCTTGAGGAGATTTCCGTACATTGTGTCAAACACCAGCCCTCTGAACAAGGAAGCACAGAGCCAGAGGTTAAAGCACTGCAGAACGAGCTGTCCAGAATGTCAGCTTTCACCTTCTGTGTTGCACAAGCCCATTGCAACGGATGTCGGATCTGGGCGAGCGAGGTGGAACACTACCGTGCCTTCCCACCTCACTTCCTGCACAATCATCTTCTCAGAAGGCTGGGACAGGAAATGGAACAGAGCCAACAAAAGTACTAAAAAGGCAGACGAAGAAATAAGAGCAAGAGAGAAATGAACCGACAGGCAAGGACAGGTGAACAGTTCCACACAATTCCTGCCAGTACGGAAAATGAGTAGTTAATCCTAAATTGAACGATTATGTCTATTATACAGTCTCCTCCCGTAAGTCATGTATTTTATAACCAAATACTGTGCAGCTCAGCCAGTAAAGGTTGTGCAGCACAGCTGGAAACCTCTTCTCCAGGTGGGCCTGAGTCTTGGTTACATCATTAGCCAGCTGTGGCCAAGAATCCCATGAGCGCTCCACATGACTGTCTGCATCAGACCCTGCACATAGTATACTCATCATAACTGCAGGGCTTTTGTGTCAAGACCTGTTCATTTCCACCGGGCAGGGGAAATGTAGGGATGCACAAGCGACTTGAAGTCAAATTCAGAGCACTGAAATTGGGTAGCCACTCAGGGGTTAATGCCTGTGATAAACCCAAAAGTTTACCCAGCTGTAGGCTGGCGGACTTGAACCAGCAGGGATCTGCACATGTGCCTTTGGGCTAATCCCTCAGGCGCAGGGCCCCGTGTGTTTTAATCCAGACTCTGGACTGCAGACCCGTGGAGATCAAGGAGCCAGCCAGCAGGTCATGACCAGTGAGGTCCTGTCAGCAAGGCGAGTCCCACCCAAAAGCCTTACCCATAGCTGTATGGATGTGTCATGTCACTGTTACAGCATCCCAAATACTCTGACTAAGCCCCCTCTCCCCTCACTCTGGTCACTCCATAATGAAAACCATGGTCACTCCTTTACAGCTCCATTGTCTGCAGTTCAGATTAGCTTCATCCAGTTAATCTATCTTTCTATTTCTGTGTCTTTCAGAGTCATTTCTAAACAAACGAAGCAGACATATTGAGCTCCACCAGTTTTTGTAACAGAAGATTCTTATTATCATCATGTATCGTCAAACTATCCAGCCATCCATTTTTAATCTGCTTTACCTCGTGAGGGTCACAGCTATCACGTATCATTTTTGACTGGAATCAAAGCAAAGTCTTCATGTTCTGCACAGCAGCACTGTGTTAAGCTAAGATCAGACCCATAAGTTTAAAACAGCAGCCCCTTTACAGCTATGGCCATTCTATGCTACTGGCTGTTGCTGTCTGCAGTAACAGTAGTGGACGTGGAAAGTTATTTGTAAAGATTTATTTGACAAGGTTTATGCTGCTGGGACACTATCATTTCTCAGTCATGGCTAGATGCCAAAAAGTACACTATACCTGTGTATTACAGAATGCATTATATCGTTATAGCTGATGCCATGTTTGTCACATGTAGCTTTATTGTCTTTTCAGCAAAAATGCAATATCTATTTCAGTAATATGGATTAGGGTTGGATCACAATGATGCCAACTGCAAAGGAAGTGCTGATTGTGTTATCCTAGATAGCCAGGTTGGGAGCAATAAAATTATACTGCAGTCATACATCGTGCTAAAAAATGATGATTTATCCATAGTGTGTTAGAAGTTGCATTGCATGAAAAAAACTGTCTGATTGTCACTGAAAAAGGATTTTTTTAGAAGCAAGATAGCATTATACCCCCTGCAGCTATAAAACACAACTTTGCTTTGTCTTTTCAATGATCGCAACCTGAAAGGCTTTAAAATTCGAACTTCACCGCATTCATTTTCGTCATGTCAAATAATATGGGCTTTGTCCTCATGGCTAGCATCTGTCTGACATCATGCGCTGCTGGTATAGAAACTACGGACGTGTGTTTTTCCAAATCCAGACTTGACAGGACTCTGGATGCATAATATATATATATGCATAATATTTCTGGTGGTGATTCCCTACTGTCAATCCCTAGTGATGTCAGACAAGCAGTAGTCTTAGGAATGCACCCCTGGACTAAATGGCAGATCCATACTAATTGTCATCATCAGATGTAATTGCAGTGGCGCTTACTGTACACCTGCCAGTTTAAAACGTGTCAGAACATGAAGAGGAGAAAGAAAAACTGCAGGCATGTTGCTCAGATAGAGGTAAAAAGACTCAAGAATGTGTAACATGTCATCTTTCAGAACCCTGTTAATTTAACAGAAACATTATTTTGGCTCAGAACAAAAACTGTATTCTGAAAATTGACATAGGGGTACTCTGTCCTAGACCCGAGAGCTATACGTTAGCTAACATTCATGCCCCTAACCCTTCTCTCTGAAATGTTGCAAACTAAAAGAAATGGGGGTCAAATGAGGCAAAGTCTAAACACACATTGATTTTGTTTTATTAAGGTGAATCCTTAAAAAAAAAAAAAGACCATGTCGATCCTCAGTACGTTTTTACAAATCATTAATAGAAGTTATGTGCAGCACAGTCCTGGCCGTGCAATGAAAATCCAGCTGTATCTAGCACAATCTAGCACAACAGAGTGAAATCACAGTAAAAAATGTAGAAAGGCACCAAGATGTTTTGCAAATCTTGACACAAGGGGAAAATAGAGTGCATAAAAGGACAAATGTGGTGAAATGACCAAATGGGGCAGGTTCTGTAGAGGAAAAGGCACACTGCACTGACCTGGTGGGGAAGTTTGGGTCGTATTTGTACTGCAGTATTTCATGTGGGTAGCCAATCGACACCAGCCTGTCCATCAGCAGCTCATAGCCCAGCTCCTCGTAGTCAGGGGACTTGTACACTGGACAGAGGGACAGAGGTCACAGACTGGACACACTACACGTTTTCAGTATAGGTTTGTACATTACAACAGCAGATAACCATGGAGAATTATAATTTCACTGCAGTTTTCATCACAATTTATGCACTAATTTACTTTACTTTCCTTTTTTTTATTTTTTCTTAACCTACCATATCACCATAGTTTAATTGAGAGTTACAACATTCTGTTATGACATTAGCATGGTTTTCTATACGAAACATCCAAAAAAAAGAACGTCACACAAACCTTGCAAATCAAAAACAAAAAAACATGTGGTGAATCTTATTTTGATGCTCCTAATTTATATTAGATAAATATTGGAATTAGATCAACATTGACACAGCTTTTTAAAACAAATCTTTTGGGACATGATGTCACTGAAACATGCTTACCTACTGGGTTTTAATTTTGCTGAAATAGCCCTAACGTTAGAATTTCACCGATGGTTTCTTTTTACCCAAAATGTATTATGTACAGTACTGTATATGCATTTTTATCCCAAAGCCATCTACACTTAAAAAAATAATTGAGTAACTAGATCCTGGAAAAAAACAATAATACAAACACAAGCGAGAAAAAAAATGTATAATGGGAATCTGGTTTAGAAAAAATATCTTATTTAATGATCTGATGCTATTGTCTGTCTTGTCTTCTTGTCTGCTCTGTAATTGCACACTTGAACAACAGTAAGACCCTAAACAGGTTTTCACTAAGCACCTGTTTAAAGCCACAGGTCCTGACATCAGACAAACCATGCACAAGTGCTTACTTGCCAGAGTGTAGTCCATGTCAAAGCCATAGCAATTGATTTTCTCCAGAGTCAGGCTTCTGTTCACAAACACCCTGTGGCAGAGAGAGAAGGCAAAAGGTGGAGGAAAAAACAGGCTTTCCAATCAAGGTTTGTTTCAAAGAGCTGATGCTCAAGCCATGCCAGCTGACCGGGGAGGCATGGTGACATGGTGGTCATCACTACTGGCTCACAGCAACAGGCTCCGGGGTTGGATTCCAGATTCAGCTGTCTGTGTGGAGCTTGCATGCTCTCTGGTCTGCATGTTTTTTTTTTCTCTCTAGGTACTCCAGTGCCCTCTCACCTCACTAAGACATATGGGTTAGGTAGCATGATTGAGAGCACTAGATCTCTACCCGGAGTGGGGTGTGAAAGGATTTCATTACTGACGAGCCAGTTTCTCGTAATCCTGCAGTGGCTGTGTGGCTACAGAGAAAAAAAGACCAAGTGATCATGAAGACCGGAATAACCTCTACTCATCTGTGGCCTTTCTGATGTCCTTCAATCATCTAATTAAAGATTAAAAAACCCTTACCAGCTCTGAAGCAAATGCACTTACTTAAATCTGATAAAGTGGCACTGGAGCACTTTAAAGTCAAAGCATCTAGCTGCTTAGCACACAGGCGTCCACAACACATCTGATGACTGATTTCAGTAGGGAGAGTCAAGATTAGTCCCTGGAGGCCCTGCAGGGTCTGGTGTCTCACAGGGCACCCAGACCAGGTGCTTGTTTGGGTATTTTGTCTAAAGTTGAAACCATTATTTTGAGATTTATTTTATTAACCATTATTATAGTTGAGACCAGTATGGCCACTGTACTCTGAATCAGGTATACATTAATAAAACCACAAATGTAAAAGTCCTTGCAAAAATGAATAGGTCTTTTTAATCCAATAACCAAATTCAATTAATTTAGATGTTAAGATGAAAAGAAAATCAGAAGACCTTGCATTTCTCCAGGGATTGTATTTAACATCCTCATGATTCACTTGTAAATGTCTTTACCTCTGTTTAAATGTAAAACCTTGTTCTTGTAGGATTAAAACACAAGCAACAAAACTAACACCAAACAATTGGAAAACACATAGACTTATCTCATTTCTACCTAAAACCCTCACTGCAAAAGACTAATTAGCTGCACGCTCAGTTAAATACCAATAATATCCAACCTGTATCATAGAGTCTGCAGTGAAAATGGATAACTTGCAATATTTGTGGTGTAACAGAAGCAGCACTGTGGCAATGAATTTTCTTTAGGTTCAAGATACAATCCGCCATTATCAGACAGAGAGAACTTCTAAAGAAAGCTGCGTTTTATTGTGAATGCTTTCTGCGACAAGTTATTAAAGGCAAAATCAATAGAAGAATGTCAGACAGCTCTGATGTTTTGCACCCAGCCTTTTCATAAGATCAGAGGTCAGAGGTCACTCAATAACTACCAAGCATGACCTGAAGAATGCTATTGAACCTGGTACCCTGAGTGAAGTTTCACGAAATGTGGCCTCCCAGCCAGCTCCTCACATCACAACTATACACTCACCCCTGCAGAAAATGCTCAACAACACCCACAAGGCCTGCAGGACGATAAGGAGTCCATAAGGAGCTGGTGGATGGGAATTCTGAAGCACTTTATTATCTCTCTTGTTGTTTGTCCATTGTGATGACAGTGAGATAAAGCAGGCAGGGATGGGCCCAGGCCTGTTTGTAATCATTTAGCAAGCTGCTGCTCTTAGGATCTCTGGGTCTTTCATGACAAAACCGATCCAGGTTCTTATGCAGTTCTGAGCAAAAGAAGGAGAGCTAAGCTTTGTGCATGCTAAACCTTCTAATGAAGGCGCACTCTGTTCTCCTGCTTTCTGCTAAGATACATTCTATTCTTCTCTTTTAATTCAATGAGAACACCCTGCAAGCAAATTCCCTACAGTCAGGACAAGATGTCTTTACCCCCTCAGCAGAGGGCATCAGCTGAGAGGAATTTTGCACTCGTATAATTAGCATGCAGTTGATATAAATGAAGAAGGTCGATTCTGTGTCTCACTCTCTGTTACCTTGCCTAGAATTCCTGGGCTCTTTCCAGCAGTGCCTGGCAACACTAATGAACTTGCATTACTCTTTTATCCATTCTGAAGCTTATTCTTAATTGAAACACAATCAAATATACTGACAGTCTGAAGCTGTTTTCATAATGAAGGTGTCCAGTACTGGGAATCTGAAGCCAGAGTCACATGGGTCTCCTGAAATCCCAGGAAGCACTGCAGATTTGGTGGAGTGTCCATCAAGGCATGATCAGAACCAGCAGGTCCTTTGTATGGGGCATGCCAACAACAGCAAAACACAGATGCTTTAAAAAGGGCCTGGCAAGGTATCACGTCAACCTTTATACTTGGTCAGGCTGTTTTTTCTGTGAATCGAAGGGGATGTCCAGAGGTGTGGCTTCCTAATGCTCTCAAGCATTCAGTGCGGTCCCTCGGGACTTTGTGGGTTTGCCGGTAGTTACAGATCGCATCATTTTTTATCATGTCATCGCTAACTAGTTGTTAATATGTTGTTGTTAACATTGTAAAGAAAAGTAACAGACCAGGACGCCAAGACATGAGAATGTAAAAGTTATGGCCAACGTTCGGCAGCGTTATTTTGAATTTCCCCCATCTCCTAATTAAACATTGAACCTGAATCACAGCAGCTAATTATTCCAGTTTCTGTCCACCATGCACAATCACCACAGACTGCGTTGCCGCCTCTGAAGCTGAGTTCACCTCGCCAGCTAGGCCCCCTCCTGATTGTTGACAGCCATTCTGGGTCACAACCGGCATGACCAGAACTGTGTTTCAGAATGCACCCCTCCTGGGGAGGTCACAGAAAATGGCGCACCTGCTCCCAACATCCATCCATCTATAGTACATACTTACCATTTTATCCAATACAAAGGTTCAGGGGAACCAGAGCCTAACCTGGCAAGCAATGGGCGAAAGGCAGGATACACCCTGGATGAGACACCAGTCCACTGAGGGGCACACAGACATAACCACGCACACACTCACACCAGGGCCAGTTTTCACACACGCCAACTGACCTACCAGTCACTGGACAGCGGGAGGAAACCGGGGCCCCCAGAGGAAACCCACACAAACACGGGGAGAACACACAATCTCCACACAGTGCTCCCAACTTGTGTGGAGGAAATGGAAAACTCTTGGTACTGCTGCTGACTTCGTTTTTTAAGCTGGGGTGCTAGAGCCTTTGTCTGTCCCTTCACTGAACGTTGGACAGGGAAGACAGTCTGGGAAAGAGCAAAGAAAAAGAATCACATTCGAAACCAAACTATATTCACTAACAGCATCTTCTTTGGCATCAGTTAAGATAGATAACAGGTCACTCAGACCCAAGCGATGTAAAACAAGATTGTTTCAACCGTGTCCTACATTGAATGATAATGAAGGCAGCCACTGTTACATTACAGTTTCCAGCTCACCAGTACGCACTGCCTGCGCTCTGTTGGGTGTGAAGACATGACACATCTGTGTTAAAGAGAGGAGATCGGCTTCAGTTGATTCTAAAACTGAAACGTGCTGGAGATCTGAAACAATGACGCTATTGCTCAAATATTCCAAGAGTGGACGGTGGGCACGTTTCTCTTTCATGTCTGACACAAACCAAAGCCTTGAGCTTAACTTCAGTGCCGTGAGGAGTTCGCCCATGAATCCTATTTAATATAATGGTGTTTCCTGCCTCAAAATGCATGTCAGTGCATTGGAGTCTGTGAGTCATGATTGTTCTTTTCTCAGCTGGGTCAACCTCCTAACAGCGACTGGAATGAAGATAAAGCAATCTGAGCACGTAACGGGTCCGAGCCACAGCCCCCAGGAGTTCCCTGTCAGGTCCATATTACTGATAAACCCTGCAGGCCTCAGTTCCAATCATTCATGTTCTACAAAGGCACCCCGTTCTGAGGTCAGTGATCACTCTCTGCCCTGGCTGCAGGAATAGCAGATTGGCCCAGCTCTATTTCAGCCCAGACCTGCAGGGTGCAGGATCGCACTGGGTACTGTGGAGCACAGAACTCAAACGGATTTGACATCCCCAGTGAAAGCTGGCGATAGTAAACACAAAAGTATGGGATGTATTAACATGCATGTCAAGCTTTATCTGAAATAACAGATACAGTAGTATTTCTTAAAGACAAAGGTGAAAGAAAGCACAAAAAATAATTTTCTCAACAGAGTGTATATATCACAACCAACATATAGCTTTGTATTGACCCACATCTATTTCGATGGCTTTTTATTTTTAATACACCACAGTGACTGTAGCCTGTGAAATCAGAGCCCTAATGCCCTAATGTGGCTTCCTGTCGATTACAGCACTGTGGCGTGGCTCTAGGTGTGAGTTTGTATGTATTGGCACCTTTAGGTCTATCAGCAACATTCACTGATGCATTCAGTTTAATAAATGATTTGCTGTTAAACTATGCTAATTTGCCAATCAATCTAAATCTCCTTCACCACCCTCATGCTGGTCAATTTGCAGACAATTAATTTATGTTAATGAATATGTTTAAATGATAAGTAAGAAGTCATATGTTTTTAATGTAAATGTCTGTGAATTGTATGTGCTTTGGCAAAACTACTATTTGCCCGTCAAGCAATTAGAGCCCTTTGAATCTGAATTTGACATTTAAATTATTTACCATACTAGGATGCCAATAGATATCTAACATCCGCAGCTGTTCTCGTAAGGAGGGACATTTTTCATTGATTTATTAGAAACAAGAATGATACGAAAAATATTAATAAGAATTTGGTTTTAATTTCCTGTTTAGTTACAAGGAGACAACATCAAAGGCAACTTCTGGCATGCTGCTCTAGAAAGTTTTTCTAGTCCTTCCGTTGATTTTCTTCCTTAAAAAAATAAATCGAGATTCTTGATAGATTTTATAGGCAACTGTTGTCATTTTCTACTTGCATTACTCTTCCAAAGTATAGGTGTATTTTCCTATGTCTCCTTAAGTTATAAACAGCTCTTCACCTGGTGCAACTGGTAAATCGATCCCACTAGTTTTGCCAGTTCATTCCTGCTCCCAAGCCTTAAAATGCTGGGGATTAAATAGATATTTAAAAACCTGCTGCATTCCTGACTCGGTTGTAAATTTGCGGTAGGATGTGCATACGGCATACAGCCCTTACGAAAACTACCTAAAGTTTTCCACATAATTTGTCTCAGTTTCGAAACGATGTGTGTATTACAATATTGCAGGTGCTCAGATCTGACACGGTATCAACAGGCACAGCGCATTAAAGCTGTAAACGAGCCGCACTGTGTACAGCAGCATCAATGCATTCGAATATATTGGCGCTAACGCAATTTTTCGTGTAATTATAAATTTGTGTAAAACAAGTGCCCCTGTCTCACCTGTGGTGGTAGTCTCTTTTTAGAGAGCGATAGTCTACGTGGTTCGGTTCCATTAGTAATCTGAAGTGCTGCTGGGCTTCCTGCCATCCCCGGTTCGGGTCTGTTGTAGTTCCCGTGCCTTCTCGAGAGATGCTTCCCATGTTTTCAGCTCTGTGACAGGAGCCCGAGTCTCTGCTGTCTCTTGTGGGTGAGCCTGGAGACTGTTCAAAAACTGGAAACGACAACCTAGGAGTTCCTTGCTTTCGTCAACAAACCACCCCTCCCTAATCAGCTGGAGTTCTGGGACCGACGAAACGGGCTGCGATCGTGCTTGACATCATGCACCTCCTTCGCTTGTCTTGGAAATGGGCTTGGATGACGGGTCCAAAGTCTCGCTTGCGCGAGGAAGATAGGTTTATCAGCTCGCGCACACCGTGTCTCCCGGGGGGTCCCTTCTCGACGCCGCTTATCGGCAAAGGCTTGACGACGGGAAAGAAAATGAAAAACCTGGGTGTCGGTAGAATGAAGGCGGCAGGTTCACCTTTAAAACTGTAGTTTACAAGGGCAGTGGAGCGCAGACCCGGGCGAGGACACTGTCCAGTCCAAAGTGAGGAAAATGAGAGTTAAAAAAAAACGAACTCTCGTTTCACACCAGTAATCAATTCATTATCCAGGGCTCATAGTCCTCGAAAAAAGAATGGCGGAGAGCCCAGAGCTTCGGAGACAACTACAATGACACCACCTCCCAACCCCGAAGAAATACCGCTCACACACACACACTGGGTTTATTCTTTCAGTATTTTTAGACCGTTTTCTAATGAGCCCCGCTTGCCCGCAGCGCCACTCTACACATTTATATTTCATCACAGCTTTTCAGGCTACATAACTAACGAGTCCCCGACTGCGGCTTGTATCCGGATCTATTTCATATACCCTTCACTGTCCCCAGTAACAATAATGCTGCCGTTTATAACAAAGCGGCAGTTGTTCCCTGAGGTAAATAAAGTCAAATCGAATGCTCAGACAACTTTTCAACTCTTAACACTGGTGTCGGGAGTTATCTATCATTTTTAGTTTAAACCGTTCAGTCTGGTTTTCCTCTTTATACCGTAGTTGTATCGATAGTTTCCGGCACGTATCTGATTGCCTTTTGTTACCTATCGGTTGTTGTTTTTTTCCCCCTGTATGTGAAGTGACAATAGCAGAGTGAGATGCGTGCGTTGATTGCCGCAGATCGTTCACATGAGTTCTGAAGGACAGAGCATGACACGGTTTGGGAGCTACAGTGAATCAATGCGCTTCACCAAGATTCTTTTCTGGGCAAAAAAAAAACTACCTAAAACCCTGCTAGATTGCCCAGCCTATTTTTACTATACCCCCTTTAAAGTTTTTCACCATTATCTTCAGTCAACCCAGTGGACTAATTCGGAATAACCAGCGGAAAACGAAGCAGAGGGCACAACGTGGAAACTGTGTGGAAACGCAGTTAAAACCAGCAGGCACGCAAAAGGTTGTGGGAGTATGAAACAATCCTGTGTTAAGCTATGTTGTCAAAGCCGATACCTTTGCTTTTTTCACAAATCGATTGGATGAGATCCTCAGATAACTTCACCACTGATACAAAACTGGCCAGATCGGCAACTTTTCCCTTTAAAAGCAAGATGTGCATTATTACATTACAAGAGCTCAGGTTGCCAGTTCCATCCACTGGCCTCCCTGGATGTGAAACTCCAGTAACACAGCGATACTTAAGTTTTAACAGAAATTCCCAGCAAAGTGCCACAAGTCAGGACTTCTTGATCTGTTCTTGTTGAGGTCTTGTAGTTTCAAAGCACAGCATTGTACATGGTCCCCTGTTTAAAGTGGTAAGAGACACAACCCTACAGCACACAAAAGTGTTGATCACTATAATTCATAATAAAATACAGAAATCATTGCACCAAGGCAATAGGTCAACAAGTGGCAGAATAATAATCCCCACACTTATCTAGTGCTTTTCTGGATACTCCACTCAAAGTGCTTTACAGTTAATGGGGACTCCCCTCCACCACCACCACCAATGTGCAGCATCAACCTGGATGATCTGACAGCAGCCACAGTGTGCCAGTGAGCACACCCCACACCAGCTATAAGTGGGGGTATTAGTGGGAGAACACAGCGATGAAGCCAATTTATGACGATTATTAGGAGGCCATGATTGGTAAAGGCCAGGAGGAAATTTGGTCAAGAAGCCAGAGTAACACCCCTACTCTTTTTGAGAAACGCCCTGGGAATTTTAATGACCACAGAGATTCAGAATCTCAGTTTTACTTCTCATCCAAAAAACAGCACCTTTTTCACAGCATAGGGTCCCCATCACTATGCTGGAGCATTATGACCCACACAAACAGCAGGGTGAGTGCTCCCTACTAGTCCCAATAGCAGTTCTTTCAGCAGCAACCTTAGTTTCCCCAGCTGGTCTCCCATCCAGATACTGACCAGGCTCACACCTGCTAGTCAGAGCCTCGGTGGGCTGCCAGTTGTGAGTTCCAGGGTGATATCCACTTGTTCACTTTAGATCAAAGGACACTTGACATGGAATACAGAACTGACATGGAATACAGAGCTAGTTTTTTTTTCTGGGGCAGCAAAGGTTCAGACCTCCCTGGTAATTCACAATGTTTAACAGAATTAATATCAAGGGCTTGATCTCCAGTGACTAAGTTTCTAGAGGTTAAGCATCAATTTGGAGAAAGAGCAATTTACAGATGCCAGAGCCAGTCCACATTTTCATTAGTTTGGAAGTCATGGCCTACTTCACAGTCATATTTTGCAAAAATAAGTCTTGCTAGGATGTTAAGCTTAATAATTAACTCCAAAGAGCCTAGTTTTGGGAGATCAGGTCACAGATGTGCCTAAAAATACTTGTCAGATTCACTCACATGAGAGGGTTTACAAAATGTAGTTCTTAACAGAAATATTTCCTCTGTTCTGCTCCCATTCAGCACAAGAATATTACTGACACTATAAGAAAAGTTATTGCCTCCTGTGTTGTTTTGCTAATCGACTTAAGAATGTGGTTATTTGTTCTGAATGGTTGGGGTGGGCAGGATCCCACACATTTTGAGATCTAGACGTGTTTGCAAAGGAGAAAGAAGTTAATCTTGCAAAAGAGTAACAGCAGCATTTTCATTATCAAATGGAATGCGAAAAGATATGTGATTTTCTTTCTGTAGCAAGTATTAATTATAATTGAGAAGAAACCAATTTATGTAGACGGAATTCAGTGCAGCCAGCAAAAGCACATATGAACCAAGAGAGAACACGCAAACTCTACACAGACCTCTGTACTGTGAGTCGAACACAACAGCTAGGAGTCATCAACAATATTTGTCATGCCACTGAGACCAGGCCTGCTTACACTCAAAATAAATTCAAACTGGCAGCTCTAATGAAAATAAAATAGAAATTGATTCAATAGATTGAATGAGATCCTTTGAGTGATTAAACAGATTATTTTAACCTTGTGAATCTGAATGTCTCCTGGAAAATACATATACTTTGAAGAATATTGAATTTAGTCTATCATAAAGGGTTTGTGTGTTTTATGTAATAATTTTTTGCATCTGGCTGATTATATCATTTATACTTCCTAATTACTGTAGCTTGTAACTTTTCTATTGTTCTTTGACTGTCCCCTTTTGTTCACTGAGATACAGTAAGGCATTTAACTTAACAAGATTATTTGGGACTTAACAGTGAATTGATTGTGTTGTAATTGATTGCCTGATTGTTGATTTACTATTTAATTGATTGACTTATTGGTTGATTTACTGTTTGACTGATTAATTGATCTTCCGGTTGTTTAAAGTTTGCTCAAAAACTAAAGGCCATGATAAATGAAACATCTCAGTGAACTTTCAATACATAGCATTTCAAATATCACAAATTAATAGTTAACACATATTTCAGATGGCCTATTTAATGTAATTCTCCAGTCTTCCCTTAGCAGGGCTGAATAAAGAAAAGAGCTGCAGCTTGGTTTGTGCTTTAGTTTGAGGCTTTTAGCCTTCTTTGCAATGTTGATCT
This sequence comes from Lepisosteus platostomus, assembly GCF_059453375.1. Lineage (NCBI taxonomy): Eukaryota > Metazoa > Chordata > Actinopteri > Semionotiformes > Lepisosteidae > Lepisosteus > Lepisosteus platostomus. Next base: position 8,514,324 of record NC_142613.1, read on the forward strand.
GGAGGTACTTTCCACACAATACATTGCTTTGAAAACTTGACGTTAACTTACTTGTATATATGAATTAAAAAATCAAAAACACTACAGAGAGTAGTGTCAGGATCAGCTTAAAAGAGGTGTGCTTGCTTGCATAACACTCCTCTTTCAAGCTGATTCTGATGTTGGAGAGAGATCTGAAGGAGACCTGGCATCACATGCAGGAAGGCTGTAACACAGAAGTCATTAATAATAATAATTAATAATAATTGCTTACACTTATATAGCGCTTTTCTGGACACTCCACTCAAAGCGCTTTACAGGTAATGGAGACTCCCCTCCACCACCACCAATGTGCAGCCCCACCTGGATGATGCGACGGCAGCCATAGTGCACCAGAACGCTCACCACACAACAGCTACCAGTGGGGAGGAGAGCAGAGTAATGTAGCCAATTCATAGATGGGGATTTTTAGGAGGCCATGATTGGTAAGGGCCAATGGGAAATTTGGCCAGGACGCCGGGGTTAGGAAACATAGAGGTAGAGAGGGGCTGCCTGCTGCATTCTGGGACTTAAGGAAAGGTCCTACAGTGACATGCTGAAAGAGCCTCTTTAGTCTTGAACAGAGAAGACTGCAAATAGGCTGGAGACAAAATGAACCGAGGACTTCTTAAAGAGGAACAGTGAAACACAAATGACTGGGCACATGTGGAAACTATCTGGAAGTGCATTCAAAACTGAGAAGAAGAGGCATTTCTTTACACAAAGGACTGTGGGAATATTGAACGAGCTATCTAGCCATGCAGTTGAGGCCGATACTTTTGCTTCCTTCAGGAAACAGTTGGATGAGATCCTTGGATCAATTAGCTACCACTACAGGCTAGATGAGAATAATGTCCTCTCGTTTGGAACCTTCGTCATGTTCTTATGTTCTAGAATCTCCAACAGGACAAGAGGCACATGCAGATGGAACTACAAATGTGATGTGGGTCTGCAGAATAGATTACCAAACTTGCAATTCTCTGGCCTTGTGCTGTATGTGGCATGGTCATTTGACATAACCAGGCCAGATCAGATGCAGGTATTGTCCCAGTCCAGGTGGATGATGTAGACACAATAAGTTAAGCAGCTCATGAACACAAAACATTAAAGGATTCTCTTCGGAGGGTTCTGGAGAGGCTGCCTGTAATCAGCCGCAGATAAGAGCACTGCTGTTTGTTCATCATTTCTGCAGACTACATTAAGAGGGGGTATAAACTCCAGACGGTAAACTCCCACCACCTTTTGCACTGTATTCAGGAGACATGATGGTTGTTATCTTAACTGTCTTGTTTCTCTTTTTACTTGTAGATACTGTTCTTTGTACAATGCTTTTTCAAAAAGAGAAAAAAAGCCAAATATGTTGCTTTTTGAAGAGGAGCATGTTCTGTTTTTAATGCAGTTCATGATGCCTTATTATGTCAAACATAATAATGATATATATATAAAATCAATGATTTTAAATCAAAGCCCTTTATGAAAAAGCCTTCATAAAGTGATTGTACAAATACCATGCTTCGTGACTGTAATATACAATGTCTCCTACTGTCATATACTACAATACATAGTTACTAGAAGGATATAGTAGTATTTTCACTTGCTGCCATACTGTCTGTTCTATTTTTTAAATGCTGTATTAGAGCATTAGAATGGAAAGCATTACTGAGGTTCAGTAATGTACTGTTGGTCCCCTGCAAACCTTGAACATAAAAGAAAGTAAAACTGTGATCTCTCTTGGAAATCCAAAATACAGACTATGATTTAGCTCGAGGTGCATAGTAGTACTCCTAGCAATGCTTACTATAGTGATCTGTAGTATTCCTAACATAGACCAGTGTAAAATATATATCACAGCCATGGGAAACACCAGGCAAGAAACAATATTCATTATTTTAAAATGTGGACAAAAAAACAAAGTAAAAAGGGGACGTTGCTGTTCCATATCACCCATAGGAAATGAATGTGACAGTTCTGTGGCACTCTGTAGCCTTGATTCTATCTCCTCACCAGCTACAGAGCCACATGGTCGTCCCTCAAGTAGGTCACCAACAGAGGGGCTTGGCAAAATTGACTTGTTGTCTTTATCAGTGGAAGCCAAACACTGGAAGCTGTGAACAATCTGGGGATGGGGATCGGTGAGGAGGAGGTATCTGGATGCAGACAGCCAGCTGTCCTCCTGTGTTATCAGGGCCCTCTTCAGAAGCGCACGTTCCTCACGCACGGCGCAGAGCCCGCTCAGGCCTGGTGGGCTGCTGACAGCTCTATGCCCGCCGGCGCAAGGCTCACAAATCTGCCTTTGAACACATCGGACCTTTTGCCATTTTGCCTTTAGGTCTTTGGAAGGAGGAATGGCTAAACCAAGCTGCAATGCCTGTGGCTTTCTAAGGACGTGTGTGTGTGTGCATATATACAGTATATATAAGATAAGATAAGATCACTTTATCAGCCATATGCAATTTCTTGTATTAGGAGTTTGTCTTTTCACATATCCCAGCTTGCTCTCCATGAGACACACAGACAGGGAGAGAAGCTTGGGGTCAGAGCGCAGGGTCAGTCAGGGTCAGCCCTGAAGAAGTTGGGGTTAAGGGCCTTGCTCAGGGGCCCAACGGAGTTGGATTCCTCTTCCAGCTGCAGGATACAAACTGGCAACCTTCCAGCCACAGGCGCAGGTCCTTAGCCACAGAGCCACCACACCAGCAAGAAACCGCATCAGATGTTATTACTGGCCTGATATTACTATCAGAGTGCAGGCAAGTAGGAGAAGTACCTTAAGAAGACAGTAGCAGAAGGCATGGAAATTGGTTGGCAGGCTGGATAATTATTTTTCCCATTTAATGCCAATGTTACACTTTGTCCATCTTTGTTCATCCTTATTTGAGAGCTGATTTATATGGTGATAAACATGAATGGAAAAAAAGGGCTTATGATGGGCATTTAAAACAGGGCCTTTAAAAGGTAATTCAAACTGGAGCTGAAATCCAAGATGGGTCAAGTACCTGTCACTCGAGTCTGTGAAGTGCAGCCTCTTCAGGTTTCACTGTTGTCCTTTCTTTCTACATTATTGATATCACACATTTAGGCTGGAACCTCATCAGTTGAAGACCTACAGTACAAGTACCAAGAGAGAGCCCACGACTGTCTCTCGGGGTCTGTGTGATTTGTCTTTTCAGATCTCTGTCATCCCCATAACATTTCATTTAAAAACGTAAAAGAGTAACAAAGCGACTTATACAAGGGTGCCTTTCCAGAATATGCTGTATGAGGGATTTGTGCAAGAAATTAAATAAAGTGGATAATAAGTGTGAAACACTTACACCTTAACTGACTTTGTACAAGGTCACATGCGTTTCAAGTTCTTTTACTTCTTCTGTCTTCTGTTGGAAGTGACTTGTTCAGAATTGAGGTTGAATTCAAGGGAATAAAGAAATAACCCAAAGGTTGGGATGTCCCATACTGCACAAGCAATGTCCTTAATTTGACACTGACACTGTGAACCACACATTTGTATAGGAAACTGTGTTTATAAGCCAAAATATTAGGAACTTTACACCAGGATGAACTGAAAAACTTTAAAAACCTTGTGAAATGTTTAACACATCCCATGCAAGCATGTACAGTGCTCCAACTAGTCATACAGAGGGTTTTCCTAATATATTGGCCAATGAGTTTATACGTGCCTTTTTTATCATATCGGAAACAATAAAATATTAACGTTTGTCCTGATTCTGCACTGCACCTGTGATAAGATACACCCCTTTCTGTGGTGATAATACCGTCTGCACATGAGAGCTGAAAAACGAGGTCTCTGTGCTAAATCAGCTAATCAGAGCTGAAGTGTATTAATGCTACTGCTTGCACAACTCGTGCTGCTAAGAACAGTAAAATGTTACTGAACGCAACAGTACCTACTCCTGTTCGAGCTATTAGCCCGGACTGATGATAGCAGTTTTCAGAAAGAGTTTGTTTTAGAGAACCAAAGATATTGGAAAACGCTAAAAGCAAACATATCCTAAGAAAAATAAGGGGGTGTGGCAGTTTTCTCTGTGACCTCTGAACACTCAGACTGTACACTGCTGACTCTGTCATGAACTGGGCAGTGTGAATCTTCGTTGTTCTTAGAACCAGAAACAAGTGTCCGACCACTGTTTCATGAGGAAAGCCACAGTGCAATTAAAACTCTGCTTTTACCCTTCGATTTACTCTTCTCTGTTGAGTAGTGTGAGTCGCCAGGGAACTGCCTCTCATGTCAGATGACTTGTTCATGGCACACCTCCCCGGCTTTTCTGCACTGATTCAGCAGAACAGCTTTCTGAAGACCGATATTCTACCATATTACATAGAAAACATTACCTATTAGAATACCGAGCTAGTGTTGAGTCTTTTAAACCTGTGCCAACTTTCCTGGACTATTGCAGATCCCAGGACCTCCTGAACCTCGCTGCTCAATGATTTTGAGACACCCATATCTTTGTTGATAAGGATCCCTCTTTATTTGGCTTCTGCCATCGGTGGTATGACCACTGTGAATCGTTCAAATTTTTACGAATGGACTTCACGGAGTTCACAACAAGGGTTTGGGAGGGAGGACAGCAGCCATGTTCCCCTGAGTGGTCCTATGTTGTAATCTTTGGAAGTCATTACCACACCTGAGCCTTTTCTCCTTCACAGTCCTCCACCGCCTCTGCGCCTGTGCAGCTGCCCCTTGCTCACTCCTCTCTCTGCCAGGAGGTTGGCCCTCAGCCCAGCAGGTTAAGACAAATTGAATTAATCAGTTCCTTACACTTATATAGCTCCACTCAAAGCACTTGGACTCCCCTCCACCACCACCAGTGTGCAGCCCCACCTCTCCGTGGGGAGGAGAACAGGGTGATTAAGCCAGTTCAGAGATGGGGATTATTAAGAGGCCATGACTGGTAAAGGCCAATGGGGAATTTGGCCAGGACGCCAGGGTGACACCCCTACTCTCTTCGAGAAATGCCCTGCGATTTTTAATGACCACAGAGTAAAATGGGAGCTTTCGATACATTTTTTTCCCAGGGTAGGGATTCAGAAAGATTGATCCATTTAAATGATCTTGGCAGAGAGACAAACACGTGCGTGTTGAGGACTCCTGTCCTTGGTGAGAAATGTCTCTACGAGTTGGTGTCTTCACGGCAGAGATAATCCTACATCCTACAGTGCCACCTAGTTGACGGTCAAGACAGGTTGATTCTACAATTCTAATGTCGCTAATATTACCGGTGCCGACCGTAGAGGTCCTTTTTTAAATTAAAAAAACGACCATTAACAGCTGTTACCGCAAAGTGAAGGTTGGTAGATTCAGAGATAGAAGTGCTTTTAAAATTAAGAAAAGGAGGCACTTCTTTATTTCTTCGCTCTCGCTTTAAGCGCCTTGAGAAGCCACTTTTAAAGGCGTTACATAAAATAAAATTATTACTGATGTTGCTGTTGTTGTTGTCATAAAGAACTACTCGGCTATGTTAAATGTGGCTGCATGATCTAATAGATCATAATTTGTCGTGTTTTCCTTTGAAGATAAAACTTGTATTTTACTGGTTGTTATTACCAGCAATTTTATTATAGTAAGTCTTAAATTTTTTGTTGGTCCACTAGGTGGTAGTGTAGGCTCGTGTTAATATCACGACAGAGAAAGTGGGAAAAATTCAATAGGAGAGTTTCCTAACACCCGCCATAATGACGAGATACATACAGTTTTTCCTACGTGTTGTTCTCCTGCCTGTTGTACATCCAGCTGGTTTGGAGGAAGTTCGAGTTGTGTACTCAAAGCGAGTCGGACGCCGTTTATAATTTGACTGGTTGTTTTTCACAAGTGGGGATTCAGAAGTCAAAAGACAAAAGATTCGCAAGTGACGCATTCCTATATCTACCTTTCTTGTGTTAAACATTTAATGGGGTGATTTTCGATATTGTCTGCTTTTTTCTGTTAATTTATTTGCTTGCTGTAATACGCTGTACCCTGCACCTAGTGTTTTTCTTTACTATTTGAGTCGTTGTTTTTCCTCCGTTTGACGTCTGCAGTTCTAACAAGACTGGCACACCAGCCAGAAGACGCAGGGTCTACGAAGGCTCTTCAAACCTAGGCGGAAGTAAATGAATGTCGCACAGCTCTCTGAAGACCTGTGGAGATAAGCAGCCCACTTACCCTTGATAGTCTTTCCCTGCCTCACAGTCTGCCTCGCGGTAGAGTTCAGTGCAAGCAGCCACAGTGAACGAAGAAGTCACAGTATCGTGTGTTTCATGGGCGGATGTGTACATTATTGATCTAAGCAGACAGATATTGATCAGAAACAGCGCAGATCATCACATAGTATTACAGATAACGTAGATAAAGCCATCAAAACCTATACACCCCATTTCCAGTGAGATTTAAAGTTATAGAAAAGCTTTTACCCTTTTGACATTCTGGGCTTTCATTCTTCAGCACGAAAAAATGCCGCACCAGCTCTAAAACTGAATGATCAGAGTTATGCCGACGTTCTTCACCCAGACCAGGGGCCAGGGAAATGTCTCACTTAAAACGACAGATTTCCGATTAATTGACAAGCTCGATTTTATATTTTGAGCGGTTTCAATTCAGTATTAAATCCCGAACAATTCATGAATCGTTTATACTTTTAATCGAAATAGGAGAGAGGCGAGACGCTACTGTACTGTAGTCCTTTGCGGTGTCGCTCTGGTTTCTACTTCAGCACAAACGATAAATTATTAAAATGTTCATATGACTTAATGACAAAGACATAAATTATTTAGATTTAGTTAGATGGGTTCCGAGCGGCACAGTGGTGCCGTGGTTAGCATTGCTGGGGCCCTGGGTTCAATGCCGAAACCCGTGTGCTGTCTGTGTGGAGTTTGTATGTTCTCCCCGTGTTCGTGTGGGTTTCCTCCGGGTGCCCTGGTTTCCTCCCCCAGTCCAGAAAACATACTGGTAGGTTAACTGGTAGGTTGGGCGTCTGGGAAAATTGGCCCCGGCGTGTGTCTGTGTGTGCCCTGCAATAGACCACCCAGGGTGTACCCCGCTTTGCGCTCATTGCCAGGATAGGATCAGGCTTCCCAGTGGTTAGGAAATTGATGGATAGCAAAAAACAATGGAAGGATAGCGTGGTTTCTAAGGCAGAGTCTGCAAAGTCTTCATCGGCCGAAAAACCGAAGATGTTGGATGAATGACAGACATCGAAAAATGTCTACAGATTGCTGTAATACCATCTCACAGAGATTTAACATCCCAAATCGTAATGCGATATGAAACTATTATTTCTACGAGCCCTAAGAATGGAGTTTGGAGCGTTTGCCGATTTCTTCAGTGGCTGTCATGTACATGTTATCCACCAGAGGGCAGTGAAGTAAAGCGGATCGTGGCGTGATCTCTGACTCGGTTTCAGGAACGTCGCTGTTCCTCAATTACAATCAACAGCTGCACCACAGCAGTGAATCGGGAATGAGCACAATGATACTCTCTGTGTCAATACCGTAGGTCACCTCGTGTACTTTACTGAAGTACTCAGGAAGGAGATAATTGGTAGTGTTACCACAGTGTCAGTGATCCTACACCCCCAGCTCAGCCCTGCATGGCTACTTTGTTCCATGCTCCCACCACTGTTTGTGCAAGGAAGTGAATCATACCCTCCTGAATCCGCAAGTACAAAAATTCCATTTGAGTCATTTTGTCCAGGTGTAGTTTGTGAGTCTCAAACAAAACAGGGGGCTTGGGCTGTATCCATCCTCTTGATGTTTTGGGAGTTTTTTTTTTGTGGATTTCCCAAAAACCACGGATTCTAAAGTGTGTCAGGAGAACATGTTTTTGGGGTCATTTGTTTTGACAACTCAGGCCTGAAACAACTGGCTCCTCCCGGTTTCACCTTCAGATACAGCGATACAGAAAAGTGTCAGCCAGGGCTAATACCTCCTGGGAAAGGGGGTTGAAAGCTGGGGATGCTGTCCTGCAATTCTGCTTTCGATATTTTCTAATTGAAGACGACGGTGTGATTTGATGTTTTTTATTGATATCCCACATTGAAACAAGGTCCTTCAGTCAAAAAAGGCCACCCTAGAATACAGACGAAGTCTTAACCCAGGACACTCACAAAGCAGGGGCCTGACTCCTGTCTGCAGTTCTCCAGCAAAGTTCAGGCTGAACAAACAGAGACTAACAAATGAAAGGCTCCAACACGGATCTCAAACCACCGCTCAGGACTTTGACTTTTTGGGCTGTTTACACACAAGCAGACATTTGCAGTTAAGGCAGCGGTCTACCTACACAATTATACCAGCTGCGAGCTCAGGGAGACAAGAACCTTTTTCATAACGGCAACGGTACTCCAGAGCAAAAGCAGTCAAACGCGACAACATTTTCTTATTTCTTTTGATAGCAACAAGTGGCGTTTTATTAAAAAAAAAACAATAAAAATAATGTTCTTTAACACAGCGCCTCCTGACCAGCCCAGTCAATCCCAGATGTACTCTAACGAGTTGCCAGTGTTGTACCTGTCATGTTTTTCCATGCTTCGTGTTACAGCTGCTTTCCTCCTTGCTTCTTAACTGCAGCACCTTGTTTTTGCTGGTAGTGAGCATGTGCACCTCTGTAAAGACAGACCTGTCAAACACTGCGCATTTGGTCTGGTGGATGACCTTGTGTTAAAAAATCTCTGAGTAGCCAGACACACCTAAAAAGGAGCGATTTAGCTTCCCCTGAGTCTTGTGGAATTGGGTTTGTGTCCTCCCATCATCGCCATCATTCTTTGTTTTATTTCAGCCTTTCAGGTCCTAACTGGAAAAGGACACTGTGATTAAAAGAGCACACTGATTCCTCAGGCAGCTCGTATCTGCTGTGCAGCAGTCACACCTGTTATCTTATCCCTCAGTAATTACCCGTTGTCTTCAGATAGCCATGAAAATAAAACAGCTCAGATGTATGATATGCTGCGGTACCTTTGTGTGAGACCACCATATGTAATCAGATTGAAGGCAAAGCCGCAGGTTATTCAATGAGGGGTTTTAAAATGCAGATTATATATACTAATGCAATCCCCAAAAGAAAACAACAATGAAACGGCTGACAGATAAGGAAACAGACATCAGAAAATGCCTGGAAAGCTACAGCACCTCTGCAGAGACGATCTTGGTAAACCACACACTTTTACTGTTTGGTTGGTAGTGACAATTATTTCATCTCTGAATAGGCGGGTGGTGTTATGATGACATGATGTTGTACTTCTTATCTGGGTTGAGGGCAGGAAGAAGAGGGGGGGAGGAAAGGGAGAGGTGATGAGGAAAGCTGTAGACATGGCACCCTGCGAGCCTGGAGAGTTACAGATGAGCACTGCCAAGATCCTTAATGCAGGCGCACCGTGAGAATGCAAGCAGGCAGCCAGTGATGTGATCAGTTAACTGTGAGGCTTGGGCCCCGAGTCTGGGAACCAGCATTGAGGTCTCTCTTGGCAAAGAGTGTCGGAAAAGCAGCACAGCACTGATAACCTAAATCCGAGGACAGTGCAGGTAGCGGGGTTTAGTACTAGCTGTTTATCTTGTAAAAGCCTCTGTTTTACTGTGCTCAACTGTTCCATTAATACCCCCAAGCTGCTGTCTTCTGCCTGAAGTAGGCCAGCTTGTCTGGAGTCATGAGATACCAGCTACATTTCCCTTGGGCTGTTCCTCAGACTGACTGCACAGCACAGAGTGGAGCTGTCTGGAACAGCCTGTGACTCTGCACGCGTCTGCGAAGGCCTGAGACAAGCTGGAGAAGTCAAGTGCACTGGGGTTAGCGCGCTCAGACGCCCAGCTTTCCTATTGCCAAAACACCTCTGTGCAATTGCAAGCATGGCCGGAGGGGAGTCGAAAAAAGAAAACACTTACATTGAAGTTAAGGAAGCTGAAATACCATTAGTTATTTCTTGGCTTGCAAAAAAATAAAAGGAGTAGGTAAGTGTTACCAATTACAACTGATGGATACAAATAAATGGGATGATTTTTTAAAAAGCCAAATATCTGTGTGTAGCAGCAGGCTTTAGTATACATGTCAGGGAGATGAGGAAACCTCCTCCTGTCAGTGCAACTTCTTTATTTTTTTAACCTCCAGTGAAAAAACACATTTGGGTTGCTTTAACATCGTCAAATCTAAAGGCATTCTCAGGATTACAGGAGTGGTCACATCTTTTGCCAAACTCCAACAAAAATGTTTGTTCTAAAAGAGAGTGATTTATATTGTCTGCCTGTTCCTCTGCAAAATGTTCTTGTCTGTTTGCAGCAACAAGAAGCATGCTGGGTAAAAGCAATAGCTTTAGTCTTGAACACAGGAGAATGTCAGGGGGGAAAGGTGATTTCTTATGAGGAACCAAACGCCAAGGGATTTCTGTCCAAGAGCATCAGCGGAACGTGGACACACAGGAACGGAAAACCCAGTGAACATGGAGAAAAGTACCATGCCGAGCTGTTGAAGGTGACTTTCCAGGATCCTTCAGGAAGTGACTGATTCGACAGTCAGGAACCAAATTAACAAACGGGCCAAATGGCTTCTTTCGGATTGTAACCATTTTAAAGGGTTTCTGATCCACCCATCGTCTAACTGCTTCTTCCATTCCAGGCTCTGGAGTCTATGCTTGCAAGTATAAGGTATGAGCAGGACACACCCCAGACAGGACACACAGACACAGACACACACCAGGGCCAATGTTCCCCGGAGCCAGTTAACCTACCAGTATGTGTTTGGACTGTGGGAGGAAACTGGAGCACCCAGAGGAGACCGAGGGGAATATGGGGAGAACATACAAACTCCACACAGACAGCACCCCGGGTCTGGAAGTCAACCCAAGGTCCCAGCACTGCGAGGCAGCAGTGCCAACCACTGCGCCACTGTGCCGGCCTCCAGGTTCTTACTAAATATTGCTCTCTGTGACCCTTAATTGTTGTTTACATTTAGATTTCGATTGCATTTATTTTTGGAACGCCAGCTAAAAGGTCCTGGAAACCAGCTTGTAAACAATGTTTCGGGAGATGACTGGGGGCTAGGGAGGAGTTTCTGTGGGACACCATCTTCACACATTTATGGCACGGGGGTCCTCAGTCCTGCTCCTGGCCGGTCAGTTTGTCTACAGCTTTTCTCTAGGTTGCACCAGTACCTGAGGAGCTGGAGGAAGCTGTGAACCTGGTCCCAGTAAGTCAATCAAATCAAATCCAAATCAAATCAAATCAATGTTTATTTAGCAAATGCACAACAACACAGCGTGCAGCAGTAGTTGGTGGCAATGACATGTCTTTTCTGCGAGCTCACAAAAATCACAAAAATCGCAGAAATCACAAAATTCACAAAATTCACAAAAACACAAAAATCACAAAATTGAGGTTACGGAAATAAGCTTACATAATAACAGCTGTAACAGAGATGGAATAAAACTCAATATGAGTAGAGCTTCTATGTGTCCATGGTGTATGTAATATATACAAGTAGTGCAGTTGTGCTGAATACAGTGAAAACTGTGTGTCCATGTAGCTATTACAGGTGATTTGCTAAAGGAGCTGCTGGTTGGCTATTTAGCAGTCTTATTGCCTGGAGGTAGAAGCTGTTCCGTAGTCTACAATAAATAGCCCCCCTTAAACAGGATTGGGGATCCCTGTTCGATAGCCTCAGGTCCAACCTTGCTCTTTATTTCCTACTCCCCCATATACTCACTGTGCAGCGGGAAGTCTTTTCAGCTACACACCTCAGCATCAAATCGCACTCCAGCAGGGAGTGTTGGTTTCTGTTGCCAAGGAGGTCAGCCACATGAAACTCCCATTCCAGGCTAATCCATTTCCAGGAAGCATGCGCTGCTTTACCTTTCAAAGTAGGACACGGCACGAGGTGCTAGACACATTCTTTGTGCTCTACCTTAAGGCCACTCTGGCGCACAGCTCACAGTTGTTCAGGAGACAACAGCGGGGCTGGATACTGACAGCAGTGTCATTCGACAACATTTCCTCTGAGAGTAGAGCAGCCTTTCGGCTTGCTTGCTTTGGGTGGAGTGGTTTATCCGCCACTAGCATGAAACAAAGCAGGAAAGCACAGCAGAGGAACACGTAAGGGTCGTATGGGAAGATCCACAGGAGAGATCACGAAGCAAGATGGGAGGACAGCCCTCCTGTCACCTGATGCGTGCTCAGCTGACGTACTTGGACATCTTTGCCATATCCTTCGGGGACAGATAGAAACTCCCTCTTAGGACGTGGCAAGATGTTGATTTAGATTAAAAGCAATAAAAAGACATAAATGTCTGCAAGCTGTTTCTTTCTTCGGTGAAGCACCTCAGGCAGCAGTAGATTATCACTCTGACTCAGACTGACCATGCCTCCTCCTTGATCTTCTCCTTCAGCATCTCTGTCTCTGATTGGACAGCCACCCAGCTTGATTCTGTAGAGCCAGCAGGACTAATAAAACACCGTGGCACAAACAAAATTGTCTCATAATCCTGGCCTTGCAATTCAGTGCAAGAAGTAAGACAAAAAAAATACAGAACACTGCCCCAAGGGTGTACCGGCACATACTCTTATCTAGCCTTGGTGTTTATTGCAAGGCAATTTCTGCACCAGACTCCACCAGAACAAAATCAGGATTTTATCTCTGCGCTGTACCTGCTAGACCAATAATCGTCTGGCTTCTTTTTTCTCTTTATGGTTTTATGGATGTAGGAGAGCCTCCCTGGCCCAGACTGTCATCCACGTGGCACACAGGACAAAGAGGCAAAAAGCAGCTCTTGATCTGTGAAGTTTTTGTTCCTGTCAAAACAGCTGCACAACATTTAGTATCTGCAGCCCTCATCCAAGCACAGCGCTCGAGCTCAGTCTTCAGGACAGATAAAATGAGCCGTGTGTCCTGGAGTGAACCGTCACGGGCCCACATCACTGAAAGCGTGGTTTGGTATGATTTCATTATTCTTCCCACAGAGGCCATGTGGAGAGGGGAGGCTAATGATTGATTTGCCACTGAAAGCCGACTGTCCTCAAACCACCAAGAGCAGCTGCCCCTTGGGGTACAGAGACTGAGACCCAGCATGCACCTCCCTTATCAAAGCATGTCTGCCTAAACTTGAGGCTGACGATTTGTGAAGCAATGATTTGAGTTCTTCGTGTTGTATTTCGATTCGCTTTTTTCCCTAGTTTGTACTCAACCGGCCCTTCTATTTTTCTGCCATGCATTTACTATAGCTTGCACGACTCCTCTAGACCACGATTTACTGTAAGTATATTTACTGAATGTGATTACTCTGCTTATGAAGGCCCGCGGCTGTACAAAAGTACCGCAAGAACATGGCGTGAATGATGTAAAGCAGTGTGAACCTTAAAGGTGACAATTTGCCATGTAGCCTTATCATGGTGATTAAAGTGTAAAATAGATGGAATGACCTTAAATGATCCCAGGCTCTCAGTTAAGTGGGGGAAGGCCTGCTGCTGTATTGATGTGGGGTTTCAGGAGAGACACAGGCAGCACCGGGCGTCATGTGTCCTTGAGGTTTGTGAAAGTCTGATTGATTCATAGCTCTGTAGGAAAGGAGGAAAGTCATATCAGTGGCAAAACAGTCCTTTTACTGCGGTTCTTCCCATGCTCCAATGCTGTTTGTTAAGCAAGAAGCAGGGAAGGTCAAGACCACCCCTGCTGATAAGTGCTAAGCCTTTATAATCTGAGTTTATTTACTGCAGCCCACAGTTGCTAGGGGAGTTTGGTAATGAGAGGCTGGAAGGTGGGGACACATCTAATGTTAATCACCTTGGTATTTTTTACTTTTATTCTGGTCGGGCTGGGTGAACCGTCAGTCAGGTGCGGCAGCACCTTGATCCACTCCGGCCTTTCCCTTATAGAAAAGGCGAGGTTGTGTGCAGACAGACACCAGTCCTTCCTGAAATGAGATCTTGAGTGAGAACCTCTGTGCAACAGCAGATCACAGAGAGCTACTGCTGGAAATGTCTTAATTGCATCAAACTCTGTGGATCCTGCTATGAGGCACCGAAATTGTCTTACCTGTGTGTTTTCCATTTTTACCATTAGATATCAATGCAGGGGATAATTTATTAGGAGCAGTTTTAATATTAACAGTTCATATTATTTTGGATTTCTGTTGTCCTTTGTAAAGCAGAAAACTTTCGCTAGAGAACACAATACGCACTGACAGCTCTCTAATTTAACGCTGGCAACAGCTAAGACCAGATTGTATTTTAGCATTACACTCTGTTTACAGTGTTGCTACTCGACCATCAGAAAAGGAAGACAGCGGGACAGTACCGCGATTGGGAAGGACACGGCCACCGCATTCACGGTAGACGGTACCGAGCCTGTGCACCAGCAGACAAATCGTGCGTCACTGTGGGTGGGAGGAGGAAAGGTCTGCAAAGCAAACGGGCATTCAGCAAGGGGATGCAGATACGCGGCGGTGCGGGGGGGCTACTGAGCTGGTTATGGCGCCGGCGTGCTCAGGGTGCAGTGACCTCCGGATCACGTGAGCGGGTTTCTCCACGCCGAGTGCGTGTGCTGCGATCGCACCGCCGGGGTCTCGAAGGTCGAGCGCAGCGGAGGGTCATACTGACCCCGCTATTCCAGTAACACGCGCAAAAATAACTTGCTGCCATGGCACCGCGCAAGCAAAACAAGAGTCCCACGTCTCGTTCCGTGGCACCCTACAGGTGGTGTGTCATTATCACCGAGGATAAAGCACAAGTAACCACAGCAGCGGTATTATGCTACCCTCTTTTTCACCGTGACCTGTTTCAATCAGCGCCGCGTTTTTAATGACAAAACGTTCGCCAACGCGGCATCAGTAGTCAAGTTCTATTGGGAATACCAGTACTAAAGCCCCCACAAAAACCTGGCAAAAACTGCAGAAATGCGGATTCAGTTCCAAGCCAGCCACGGGATCATATTTTACGCGATATGCCTGATCTGCAGTTTTCTGCCCATAATGAACCGGTGTCGGTCTTTCGCTCTCATTTCACCTGCCCTGTCGTTTCTTTGTGTTTACCTGGCGTTCGCCCTGCAAACCTCTGACATGAGTTTACCCGCGTCTTATTTTCCCCGTCTCGTGTTTCAGACATCTGAGAGGCACAATTATCTTAGTGCAAGGAGAATTTAAAAGAAACAACGTCGTGGAATGGCAGCGCAGAGCACGCCCGGTACGGTCCCTTCGCCAGCTGCTTGGTCTCCGTACAAACCGCACCAGCGCTCCGGGGAGAACTTCAGTTCCTCGCCATCAGTTAATGACAATGATTTTTACATTTTTGTGTGTGCAATGCGGGTTACTACAACATCTAATAATTTACGTATTGGGTTTCCTTAAAGACTGCATGACCTAACAGTATGAACAGTAAGAAGCGAGGGGGGCTGACTAAGCGTGTACTGTATTAAGAACAACTGCGGTTACGCAACGCCAGTAAAAACCTTACTAGTTCAGACCGGGTCCTGATTGCTTTAGGGAGGTTTCTGAACTGACTGTTTGCTACCAGAGGAGAGCATTTGATACAGCTGCTAGGGTTTGGAAGCAGGTCTTTATCGCGTACGCGGGGACATTACTTACTGTATTTAATTTAGGTTATAAAGTACAAGGTGTGTTTCTGATGCAAAGGGCTGGTGTTCAGTTCCAGCGCCTCTGCCCTTTTGCACGTCCGCCGTGACGAATTTACGGTTTTACGGTTTGTACTTTCTGACAAACCGTAAATTTGTCAGAAAGTGTATGACTTCACGTTCGCTGTGTCTTCCAATATTTTCACATGCCTACACTGAATCTCGTGTGTACCGTGAACTATGCTTGGAAACACCTTTCACGATAGATCATGGCTTTCGGCGTAGCAAAGCAGTGCTTAGAACCAAGAAACCTATCAAAAGGCAAAACTGTCCTCACACATTCTCTGTAAACCTCAGTAACTGGAAACACCTTCTTAACGCGAGGATGAATTTGATTAGTGTGAGATTATAACTCAGCAAAATCCCGTAGAAATATTAAAATCACCATTAAATTATCGCCAATTTACTTTTTAAACACTTTACCTACTGCTGCAAGAAATGGTTGAATTGCTGTTTTATTTACGGTTCTCTCACCAGATATTACCCAAATTATTAACCTTACTGATTCAGCAAACGCGAGAAGCCAAGGCGAATTCCGTTCAAACAAAACTCTTTCATTAAAAAAGCTGTGGGGGGGATACAGTATCATTAGGTTTAACATGCGTTAGGAAAAATGTCAAATGAAATTGTCCCTCGAATTGGACATACCATAGCCAGTATGAAACTATACAAATCGTCTTAAAAATACGCGTGGAAGCGCGACAAAACCTTTTTTAAAAAAAAAACGATTATGAAGTAAAAAATCAATCCTAACTGATAAATCGCGGAGTCAAGGGTGTTAATTACATCGGAGGTTCACTCATTGCGCTGTTCTTCCCGAGCCCCTGTCTCGCGTGGACAGGTATTGGAGTTCAGGAGCGCCGCGCGATCATGCTGTTGGTGCTGCATTATTTCGACACTCATAGGCGAGGAATCCCAGAACGTTCCCAATTATTATTATTATTATTATTATTATTATTATTATTATTATTATGGGAACAATGAAAGGATTTTTAAAAGTAGCAGGAGAAATCTATTTAGCTTCCGAAACAAAGCGATGAACTCAAAACCCCCTTTTAGGAGCACTGCAGTTCACTAAAGACAAAGGAAGTAAGCCTACACATTTTTAAGTTTACTCATCGACGGTTTATGAATGCCCAGTATATTAAACCCCTTCTAAAACAATTCATAATATACCGATGGAATTCTACCCACTGCCTGTAAGTAGTAATTTAGTACAGCTACTGTAGATATCTGCTGTGGTATATTAAAAGCATTGACAACTGCTATTTTGGATGACGTCAACCTTATTGTGATTTTTTAGAAAAAGTGATGATAGGCGCATGCCGGTATCTATTTAAGAATAAAAGCAGTTTTTGTTTTTTAAAAAAGATAAATCACGCTATAAATAGTTGAATTTCAGTACAAGAAATTAAAATTTTCCAACGATAAAAAATAAAAGTTATTGGAACATACAGCTTTCTCCTCTAGAGATATCTGTTCCAATTCATGCCATGATGAATGATGAAAAAAAAAAACTGTACTTAACTACAAAGACCAGATCTCAATTTTAAGCATTCCGGCTGGTTTTATATTGTTATACGAGAAAGCGGATTTTTGGAAACAATAAAGTTCTCTTGAAGCCGGATTAGAGCTCATACAGTAGTACTGTACTTCAAAGGCAAAGTGTGTAAAATTGTCAGCTGCCGTGTGTTTGGGAGCACGGGACAAACTGTGACGCTGGGGCTGTAGTGAGGTTAGGTTCGCCGCCGGCAGTGTCGTCAAGGTCTACGATTAACAAGCCGCAGTGGATACAAACAGAGCACGCTGCTTCGGCATGTTTAAAAGTTCATAAATCTTTGGCTCATCACAAAAGATGAATTCTCAAACTGCAGGCTGAAGACATTGAAAACAACGAATCACTGAGACTGAGAATGGGATAATACTAGCGAGGAAACAGTACAGAAGAGACGTAAATACCCCCCCCCCCCAACTGGGGGTGATATCATTATTGGAGTGCCACAGCTTAGGGATACATTATTAGGACCTCTGATCTTCATAATTGACATCAACGATCTAGACTGTGGCATAGCTAGTCAATGAATCCACTTTGCATAGGATGCCAAAATAGGAGGAATATAAAATCCTGTAGAAAAAGCAAAACAAGCTCCACAACACTTAGAGGATATTCAGAGCTTCCTGGTAGATGACATGTGAACATAGATAATGTTAACAGGTGTTGGGTTGTTGCATACAGATAACAAAAACATCAACTACAAATCTCAAGTAGAGATCAGAGAGCTTGAAGAGCCTACCTAAGAGAAAGACCTTGGTATTTATGCAGAAGTATCATTTTTATCTTCCAGGCGGTGTGAAGAAGCAAACTGTTGAATGATATGTTACGTTTGTGCAATGTACTAATAACACCATATTCAAAACATGTTGTACTATTTTGGCCACCTAGATACCAAAATGATAGTGTTGCCCTGTAAGCAGTCCTCAGGTACATTCCTGAAGTTAAGGGTAAGTCCTTCACCAGCCAACTAAACTAACTGAATCTCTTTAGTTTCCTGTTTTATGCTCGAAGAAGATATAGTGTTTATTCCCTTGGAACAACAGTGTTCCAAGGGAGTAGAGTGTGACTTGACCTTGACCATGTCTCATTTGATCTTATCCCAGCCTGAAACTCTGTACCATTTAAAAACTGAAGCTGTCCGTCCACTCGTCTATTTTCTCACTGCTGTATCCAATAAGGGTCATAGGGGAGCCGGAGCCTATCCCAGCAAGCAACGGACAGAAGGAAGTATACATCCTATGGGACCCCAGTCCATGTCAGCAGGACACACACACACAGCCAGAACAGTTCTTCCAGGATCCAATCAACCTACCAGTATGTCTTTGGACATACAAGGGGAGAACATACAAACTCCACACAGATAGCACTTCAGGGCCCAAGCATTGTGAGGCAGCAATGCCAACTGTCACGATCGCTCTTCCTCCTCTTAAGGGCGCTTCAGCCCTTCCTTGTTCTGCCCCGTTACCTGCACCTGTTTCTGTTTTCCGTTCCCCCTTAAAGGCCAGACGCAGACGTCACCCGCGGTTCCTCATTTAATCCCATTTCGTGAGAACCCGGGGACCTGCTGCGTCTGGCTCCGTTATGATTTTAACCTTCTGTTCCTGATGCCCTCCCGCCGGTTCCAACCCGGTTCGTGGTTTTAATCCCCTGGATGGATCTCCTGGCCTTGGACTTTAGCTTCTGTCTTGGATTCCCCGTTTGGATTTCTACATTGATTGTTCGCCTCGGACTCACTTCCCCTGGACACCTGCACCCCTTGGACACGCCCCTCTGTCTCCATACCCTCTCCTGCATGACTTTTTCCCCAGTGTTTCCTCACTAATCCGGATCGTGTCGTCTGCATAGGGCCTGGAAAGAACTGTTCGTGACACCAACCACTGCACTGCCAACACACCCCTCTGAAATCATATTCATGTGAAAATTTACCATGGTGAATGCATATGGTATATTTTCCCCCCTTAACCATGTGGATTTCATGTGATCTTGTCTAATTATTTCAATTAGTATTTGCTACAATACACTATGATTTATTCATATTCAGCATATTGAAGCACAGGAATGGTGTGTTGAACTAGGCAAACATTTGACACAACCAAGGTTAAAGTGAGAATTGTACAATACATTTTTACATAAACATGAGAGTATATCTGGCAACAGGAGGCGATACAGTACCCTTATCTGTAATTTATACAAGGAGAGGACTAGTAAGCATGATATGGAATTCCAAAGATGCACTCTTCCAGTATGATTTAATTTCGCTGCTCATTAGCAATTCCATTGTTAAATGTTACGTGCCTTACAAAATTATGTTTTTATTCTGCTGGAGAAAACAACAAAGCACTCTAACTATCTCTGCAGCATGGGGACCAACAGGTATATCTCCCAGGGAAGAAATTTAGTGAACAGTTTATCTTTCGCTAACCCTAATTCTTTTAATTGAATATAATCCAGTGAGCCCCTTACGCCCTCAAGCTGTGTTTAGGAGAGATGTCTCACTGTAGTCCTGACCTGTTCTTTGTTTGTTTCAGCTTTTCCAACCTTGGTTTTCGGTGTTGTTTTCCCACAGCTACCCGCTTTCTCATCCCTGTTACTACACACTGGCATTTTCTGTCATTATGCTTAATTTGCTAAATGCTGCTTGTAACGTAGATTGTATTAAAAGGCTTGCTTATTTCCAGGGGCCTGTTATAAGGTGCTATTATTTCAAATTGTTTCTTGCACCAATTGTCCTTTCTCATCCCACATGCGGGATTTATATTATTATGGTTACTGTATAGGAAACCTGATTACCCTTCATTTACGACAATCGTAACCGAGGCTGATGTGGGAGGAATTATTTTCTGTTAAAGCTGACAGCACTGTTCCCCAACATGTCAGGACGAAGGAGTGGAGTGTAGTGAGCTGCGTGTGGCCCTGTTATTTCTCTTTAAGCTGCATGGCTCAGAAACCCTCACTTTAAATACCTCGGTTCCCCAAAATCTGAATCCAGGATGCCACATGCAAAAGCAATTATCAAGGCCTCTCACAGGTACTGCTCCACCACTGTGTGCTCACACAGGACTGACTGAACTCCACCTCATTGTTCATTGTGTGCTGCTGAAATAACAGTGACTCATCCAGTGGTCTTTAAATTACTGTAAGTACCCTGCCCAGGGTTAGTGTTAGATCAGCACGGCATAGTTGGTCAGTTTTACAATCTTTTTTCATGCAGGCCTGTTTATGACTGGCTAGCCCTCAAATGATGAGTAGCCCAGAAAAGTAAACCTTACAGTACTCTAAAAACTCATTCAATTGCTAAGAAATCAGTGACTTTTTAATTCTAATTTACACCAATAAGGATGCATAATACATGGCACAAACATGCTTAGAAAACGAAGAAGAAAACCAGACTCATGGGGCTCAATCTGGAGAGATATCTCTTCTGAGTCCGGATGGTGCTCAATGGAACAGATAGCTGTGCAGAACTGTCTCAGCATTGCAGGGGTTGGGTGGTCTTCAGTCAGACTGGGTATCTTGATCATTCCCCGCAACAGCAGCTCCTGAGACTAGCTAGCTTGCAGAGTCCTCAGCATCCAAATGATTCTGACTCTGCCGCTGGAACTGGTGCTTTCTCACAGAGAAAAAGAGATGTAACTGCAGTGCATGGTCCTCACCTGTCCCAGCCTGGCTCTCGGTTTCCCGCTGGTAAAGCTGAGATGACTAACTATTGGAACTATGGCTCGTCTGGTGGGAGAGCAACAACCACAGCTTCCATCTGCTCTCTGAGCTCTGTGACAATTCTGTTCATTGAAATATTTTCCCTGTGCTTCTGTGGAGATGTGGGATCCCCTTCCCTTCTGGGGTTTCCAATGTTCTGAGTTAGAAATAGGCTTCAGCTCCCTGTGTTCACAGTGCATATCCTAGGAATGTATTCTGACATGACTATTCATTGCCAACCGAATTACTCAGCATGACAATCTACTATATAAACAGCAAGCTGTATGGTTTTATGGTAAATCATCTCTTTTGTTCTAGTTAGCACTGCCGCCTCACAGCACTTGGGCCCTGAGTTCAATTCTGGACCTGAGGTGCTGTCTATGTGGAGTTTGTATGTTCTCCTCATGTTCGGGTGGGTGTTCTCTGGGTGCTCCAGTTTCCTCCCACAGTCCAAAAATATACTGGTAGTTTAATTGGCTTCTGGGCAAATTGGCTCTGCTGAGAGAGTATGCGTGTGTGTGTGTGTGTGTGTGTGTGTGTGTGTGTGTGTGTTTGTGTGCCTGCCCTGTGATGAATTGATCTCCAGTGTGTATCCTGCCTTGTGCACATTGCTGGCTGGGGTATTCTCCGGTCCCTCACAGCCCTGAATTGGAAGAGGAGGATAGAAGATGGCGGGATCAGTTTTACTTCCCACTTTGGAGTTCCATTAAAGGTTTACTGTGGGTTTTTTTTTCAGTTTTACTGTGGTTAGTTATGGTTTCAGTAAGCTTTACTAGACTTGACCATTGCGATACCACACTAATTTTGGTCTAAGAAGTCTTTACTAAGATACACCATGGTATTCCATCATAAGAAATATTATACTCTGCTAATATTATTCACAAACTAATTTATTGTACAATAGGCATCTTCTTTAAAATACTGATATGCAACATACATATGAAAATAACACAAAATGGTAACCCATCATACCAAAACCGGGCTGTATAATATTTGTTGTTAAAATTAATCCTTCTCCAAGGATCTCTAAAAGATAGACTTTTACCAAGGTCTGATTTTTCTCAGATATGTTTTCTAAGTCAAGATATTTGCAGGAACGCATCCACCAAAACCAAGAACATCAGCTTGATAATTTATAAAAGACAATAAAGCTTGAAGGGTATGATTTTGAGGGAGATCAAAACTGAACTAAACAGTTTTAAAAACAATCAGATATTACAAGCAGACTTTCCACATTGGGAATTATTTGACTGCAATGCTGCTTCCATTACTATTTGAAACATCTGATTCATATATTTTTAATGGATTGGTACCCATAAACCACATTAAACATCCTGCTGGTGCAGAAATACACTTAAAACCAGTTGAACATATGTGTTCTAGTTCCTCTGCGAGCAAATGTTTCCAATCGTGCAAGTCTGTAGACGTTGAGTCTATGAAGTTATGCTTTGTTTTTAAAGATGACTATTGTTTAGATCTATTTATTTTTCTTAACTTAGCTGTGATGCGATGCTTCAAGTTTTAATTTAGCTAATTAAACTTTTTTTCCGCTTGTATAAGCTATAAGCGGTCCTTGTTTACAGTTGGTCACTGGTTAAGAAATGCTGCAGCTCTCTCTGAGGCCGAGTTTCATACTACCAGGACTGGGGATAGCTGGGTAATTTGGCTCCTCAAGTTTGGCACTCTGAGTTGCTGTTGCGGATGAGTGTGGGTGAGACATTTTAACCAAACTATTTAGTGCGAAAGCTGCTTTCCTGTTTTTCTCCTTGGCTTTAGCCCACATGGGGAAGTGAGAATTAAAAAATGTGATGGTGCACTATAATAAGACACAGAAGAAGGGATAATTATGCAATCCATTTGAAATAATCTTAGGATTTCCTCACTGGTCTATGGTGCATGGGACAGAGCATTTTCTCATCCATTCTTCCTCACTCCTTACTTCTATTAAGCATATTAGTATGGCCACATAAATTGTTGCCCTGTTTTGAAATCAAAATGTGTTCCATAAATTGTAGCAAGGCCTCCGCAAAACTAAGTCCAAAGATAACAGAAAATACTCTGAGAACTGAGGTTTGTATGCATATGCAACTGTCGAGACATGCATTCCTGCGTTAGAGTCTGTCACACATCGGAATCATAACACGGATCATGACTTTGAAGACTTTGAAGAAGAAATACAGTTTTTCCAGGAAAATAAAAACAGCATTTTATTTAGTTTTCATTCATTTAGTTAGACAGGAGTATGCTATTTTTGTAAGAGAAGAAAAGCACATCTGACAGTTTGAATAATTCTGAAATTTATTTAATCTACAACAAAAAAAAGGTATGTGGCTGATTCTAAAGAAAGTAAAAATACTGATTCTTTACATTTTCTTTTTAATTATTTACAGAAACCTATCCGCTTCATAGTTTTCTAGGGTAACCGTTAATTACTGTAACTATTTTAGAATTATTAATAAGTTACTATGACACATTTTAAAAAGGTTTCCGCTGAGGTTTCAGTAACAAATTCACTAGAGTTATCAGGGCTCAGCATGATACTTAAAATAGAACACATCAGAGTCTCCAGAATAAATAAAAAACTTAAGGTTACAAGTGAAAGGTCAATCAAGCTCAGTTAATTACTTGTAGCTTATTACACCTCAGTTCCAGAAGAAATGAAATTGTTGTTATGTCATACAGCCCAGAAGATGTATTGACTGTTCTCTGTTAATGCTTCGTACCTTATTTTACAATATATTTGATCTCAAGATAAGATCAAACATCTATAGGGATGTCAAAACACGATACCTCATGTGCCTGATGAAAAATGGCAAAGGCAGAAAATGTCTGAGTGTAACAATAAGTGTCATTTTAAAATGATTTTTTGGGGTACGGTGTAATACAGTCATACCTCTTTTATGTTTGCGCATTATCAATTAATTCTACCAAAATAATCTTGGTGGCATAACTCCTGGTGAAGTATATCATTTCAAAAGCATGCGGCACAAAATGCAAAACTAAACTTGTGCCTCAGATTCACTTCACTTTGACTAAATATTCATCTTCCAGCACGATGTTTGCTTCCCTTGAAGTGACTGATGGAGCCAACACTCATGAGTTTATTTATTTGACTGATGTTGTCCATGGCAGCTGTTGAATGAGGAGGCCCCTTCCCATCATCCTCTACATCCTGTGTCTTGTAAAGATACAAAATACAGGTGCCACTGCTCAGGTGTAGTTCTGCGGACCTTACAGAAGAATAGATCTTCTTCAGGTAGGATTAGACTTAGTTTCTAGCTAATAAACTAGAGTTAGAATTTGTAAACTAATTCAGGCTCAGTTAGAAAAAGGTCTTGGAAACATCTAGAGAATGTCTAAGGCTGCTGAAAAATAAACGGGTGAACTTTTATGCCGGTACAGTCACAGTGTGAGTACCCTGGCCTGCACAGGGTTAAAGCTTTTCAGCCATTGGCTTGGTAGAGAGCAAGAAGGCCAGAGAGCCTGTCAGAAAACGCGGCCTGTGAAAAGCCTCAGTACACTTCTCCCTGACCAGAGGTATTTATGGAAGCTCGCCTTGGCAGTGCTCTGACCTCCATTACTGCACAGAGGAAACCAGGTCACGGGAGAGCCCTTCAGAGAGTGAACATACAGTATATATGAAGAGGGGAGAACTGCGTCTAGGGGCCCAGCAGCCCTGATCCCAGAGAGCCACTGCAGCCCTGGGAGAGAACTCTAAATGGCCGACGAGCAAGACGTTAACTTGAACTAATTAAGTAAAGAATCTTTCATCAAATTAAGTTCTTCCGGGCTCGGCTGGGATTAAAAACAGGAGACGGTGGCCCTTTGGGACCAGAGATGAAGACCCCTGTCCTCGCTCAGCACTCCAAGATCCAGGCAGTTGTTCTTAATTAATAGGATTTAATTACCTGCACATCTAATATAGCAAAAATACAGCTGAGCTACTTGCAGAAGGAATCAGAGAACAGGACTGAGAATGAGAGAACTAAAGAAATTCTACACTGCAGAAATCACTCAATGGGCATGTGAACATTGTGGGTTTATGCCGTGCAGTTGAGGTGCACATACATTGTACTTAAAGTAACTCTAGGTGTCCTGACATATTCTGGACATTGCATGACCTTACAACATGTGAGATGATTCTCTGAAAGGCCCGCAATGTGAGTGGTTCCAGTACGCATGAGGGGTCAAAGTGCAACCCGTGACTGCTTGACACCACAGGGGTCGCCAGGGGTCAGTGAGAGCAGGCCCCCTGACAGGTGACCCAGGCTGCCCTCCCTGCCCGCGCAGTGACGCAGGTCTGTGTCCACCACGGCCGGCCGGGACACGTTCCTGCTGACTGGGTGCCCTTGCGTTTGTCTCGTTACGACACATCCTTCCATCGCCAGCCTTAAGACACGCATGACAATCTAAAAGGTGGCTAAAAAAAGGGACCCAACAGCTCATTAAGGCGAATTCAGCTGACGTTGAGTGGCTGACAGTAAACGGGAGGAGCGGAGTTCACATAACATTTTGTCTTTATTATGTCATTAAACGTTGAATGGCTAACCTGTTTTGTTTTTGAACTTTTGATCCTGTATTCGATGTGATGTGCCTGTCACTGCAGTGGCCGGATGTAAATCAGCCTATCAATCAGATAACTCTCTATGTATAAAATAAGGCATACATTACAAACAACAATATTTAATAATAAGCAGTTGATTAGCAAGTGACTTTCATCCAAAACACTCACCAGACAAGGGGTGAACTATGTGGGAGTTTGGTTTTGCAAGACAGTGCAAGATCGTTAAGTATTTTGCTCAGGGTAACACAAGGTAAGCACTGAAAACACCTGTTAATAACCCTTTCCATTTACAAATTACAGGTGTATATCCTACAGATGCTTGACAATAATGTAATAATGAAAACACATGTCTTGAATTGAATATATTCACCTTTCTGCAACGTGTATATCACACTCAGGGTGGACAGCACATGTTTTTCTCCCAGGCATCCCTGGGAAGATGTCCACTGTCAGTAAACTACGGCTCAGGCAATCCCAGTCCGTCAGCATCCCGTGCCTTCAGTTCCCACCCTTCTCCCGACCATGAGAGTACCACAGGCTTTGGAACTCCTCCTCGCAAATGAAAATATTTCCCCACTTAAAAATATGTCTCTTTGTGCGTGGCGCCTCCACCTAATCAGGGTTAGGAAAGTTCCTCCTGCATTCACTGTTGGGACAAGTCTGCCACACAAAGAGACCCATACAGTCAGATAATTATAAGATATGAAGTACACAGAACAAGGGCTGTTATTTAAAAAAACAACAAAACAGGGACAATGCATACAGTGAGAAGATTTAACAAACACCCCCCCCCACCCCATGCATTGCAAAATAAGTACTGTTTATTATATAGTGCTCTGTTATTATATTCACGTAGTATAGAACTGATGTTAAGAGGTACTGTAGGACCAATCAGAGCTGCTGTCTGTTTATGTGAAAGTGAGGACAGTCGAAACCATGTAGCCAAGCAGTAAGAGTCAGATTGGAGCCTTACTGTCAGCAAACATGACATGAGCTGTTTACAAGACAGAGTGTGCAGAGGATGATGGGAAGGGGCCTTCGCACTCTACAGCTGAAATGAATGAGTGAAACAGCAGTCAAATAAATAAACACACGGCTGCTGGCCCCATCAGTCACTTCAGGGGAAACTAAGTAAGCACTGCAGGATGAAAATGTAGTCTAAGTGAAGAGGAGATGGCTGAGGAACAGGTTTGGGTTCACATCTTGTGCCTGGTGTTTTCAAAATGAGCTTAACCATGACATTAAATTGAGCAAACCACTATGTGACCCGGAAGGTCAAAGCAAAGATGTTTCAGAGCAATAAAAAGCAGAGGTTTCAAGGGAGCCATGAGGATGGTTTGGTGTGCTGTTCAGTGGCAACAAACACTATGCAATATGAAACAAAAGCTCAGCCTAATCTGTAGGTGCTGATTGGCTGGAGTCTAAAGGGACTGTGTGAGAGCTGCTGAGGTGGGGTAGGGTATTTTATTAAAAACATTTGGTGACCACTTTGGGAAGTTGTTTAGCAGCTCAAAAAACCCACTTGGGTCACTGTACACACACAAAAATCTATAGAATGAACTGAACTGTGGGTGACTGTTTATATTGAGAAAACGTACCCTAATTCCACAGACGTGGGTAGAGGACAGAAACTTGCAGTGAAATGTCTGTTCAGCTGTTACAGATACACAATGTGAATGAACTGAAATTTAATCTCCCCCCAAAATGTTTTTTTCCCTCTTCAATTTGTATAGCAAATACTCAGTTTGCCTAACGTAGCTGAGAGGATTCAAAACTAATTTCCCCAAGGGCCTAATATATTCCATCTGGTGTTCTGATCTAAGCATTCCATGAACTTAATTGTTTTCTCAGTAAGACGCAAACAGTCAAATTCAGTAAAGGCGTAGTTAATTATAAAACACCTCTGGTGCTGGCAAGAATTATATCACTTATACAGCCGCGAATCATTTAATCTGACCAGGTACGGACTGAGAGTTTGAGCGGCACAAAGATCAGAAGACAACGCCCTGTCCAAAAATCGATTCCGACAGCCCTGAGCTACAAGAAAACTGCATAAGTGGAAAGTAAAACAACCAAATTTGGAGGATGGATTATGTCTCATTCTGAACTAATTGCCAAGTTCTGACACGCACAGCGATGACAGGAAAAGAAACGCTGGCCCCAAGTCCAGTAACAAACATGCACTCAATCCTCGTATTTCCCAAGTCACCCCTGCTTCCATAACGCCTCCAGCGGTTTTTAGCTTGAGTTTCCCTTTTGGGCAGGGTGCAGAGATGCAGGAGCAGAGAGCCACACAACACATCACAACTTGTAGATGACCCAGGAGGCACAATGCAGCAAGTTGGAGATCACAAAAGAGAAAACACTTCCCCGTATAGCACCATGTTGAATACATATAACAAGCATGAAGACATGGAACAATAGGAAAAAAAGAAGGAAAGTGTGAAAAAATAAGCGGTAGCAAATGAATATGACGTTTCCTAGTAGTGTAATGTGTGTGGCTGACAGGAGAGTAGGAATCTGGCCTACTGTGATGTCATCAGGCAGGGCCTGCCAGAGAGATTGAGTCAATCTGTGAAGCGTCATCGACCCTAGTTTCCTTAATGCGTGTAATATCTAAAAAAAAAATGACAAAGATACAACAAAGACACTTTAATACATCCCAGCATGCCAAACTGAAATTCCGTCTGCCCTTCCAGTTTTCCCAGCACCTGCAGTATTAGCAGTATTTCTAAGGGGAGGTGTGACTGGAACCCCGCTGGACTCCGGAGACAAGAGACGTGGGGGAATCAGGACACAGAACAGGGGCAACTTCACAGAGAGAGGAGGGGCGCGTCCTCACATTCAGAGAGGTACTTCTTAGTTTAAAATGAACCTTCGTAAGAGGACACTTGACTGCTTCCTGACCCTGAATGTCTTCCTGAATCAACCTGTCATTCAAACTAGCTCGTGCTGGTTTTTGCAAGTTCTCTTACTCGCATGTGCGATACACTTGTTTAGGTATGGGTTTCAGAATAGTGCATGAACTGTCCGTCTGTTGCAATATCTCAAATGCCATAGGAAGCTGTTGCTCAAGCAAGCTGTTTTGTATGAGATTAAACTGCAAAGAACATATAGTCCAATGAAAAGGCGTACTTATGCTACACTGTTAACAAAACAGTTAATGTGATTTTTTTTAATTTTTTACCCTCTAACATGGACTCCTGTATTTTGCTACCTCAGGTCAAGAAAGAAATGTGCTCCTCTTACAGTCATCATCTGACACAGTTCCTGTCAGGAGAGTTAGCACCCAACTGGAGAAACAGTACATCTCTTTCTGACATCTCTGCAAGCCTGCAGATACCCAACCGACCACAGGAGCCAAGAGAGAGCTTGCCAAATAATCCCAATCCCATCATGGTGGCAATAAGCCAGTTTTGAGAAACCCTGGATTTATAGGTACAGTAACTGACTTAGATGTCTGTCAGAATATCTGGGGTGATGTGATTTATCTATTGTCATTCAATATTATGTGATGTCTTAATGCCTCCATTTCTGACCTTCCAAAAGTGTTTGCTTTTTCTTTGTACTATATCACATACATCATATTTATCAATGCACCAATCCAGAGTGATTCAATAAAACTCACTGTTTTGAAACAAGTAAATTGTTGGGGGAATTACTGTGGTGTAAATTGCTTTATGAATTTACCACAGGGCTAAGATTACCTGTCACGGTGGAATTTTGTAATGCACCAGGTTCAGAACAAAGACGGAAGTTATGATAGGTCTGCTCTTAGTTCTGTTCTGAGAAAAATGCACTTTATAACAATATCCTGGCACAGGTCCTGCAAGCAATGTGTAACGGCTTTACAAGTACACTATTTTCCAGATGTTGAAATCACTGCTCATGTTGTACAGTTATTCCATAATTGAGGCTTTTAAACAAAGCACATTTGATCCCCTTAGCTTTACTCTGAAAACTGCCAGTTATCTTAATTGTACAAGCCCTACGGAGTTTCTGTTTTTGCAACAGATTAGTTTTCTCTATCCATAAACATCTATGATTACTTAGAAGGCATAACTATTGTAAAAAAAAAAACAGAAAATACATAGAAAGCTCTGAGCAATCTTTTCTTAATGAGGTTTTTAAAGGACAATATCTAAAGCAATTAAAATTTAATTTCTTTTAAGTCCTAGTTTGCTGTTTGCTTTTATTCACATGACAAAAGCAAACCTCTGTTCCTTTTTTACACAAGCAAGCACAAAACCATGTGTTTATGCTTGAATTTATTTTATATTTCTTTAACTTTAACAGATGTTGAATGTGTTCGAAGCAGTCTGCCAGTCAGATACATCCTTGGTTAACATTTAACAGCTGGAAGAAAAAATATAAACAGCAACAAATACACACCAATTCAAGCAGTGAACTTTGGTCAAAATTCACTTGGTGTAGCCACACAGCACTATATTTGTGGACATATCACTACGTGTACTTCCTGCAGGGGTCATTTTAAAAGTCCTTTAACAACTTCATGTGATAAATTTATTGATGTACCGAAATGGGCATGGTGAGAAGATACAGAGAGCTCATTGTTAAGATAACCACCACACATCACCATGTTGTTGCTGCTACCTGACCATATTGCCATTTTAAAGCAATGTGTTAGAAACTATTCTGTTAACAAGTGAAGGAAGATTCATTAAGCATGACCAAAACATGCATGGAAGGGTGACATGAGTCTTCACAAAAGACTTCACCGTTTTTTAAAAAAATGCAATTTGCAAAAATAAGAATTAGTATGGATATATGGGACACAAATAAGAAACTAAAAGTGTTTTAAAGACCCGCTGAATATATGTGGAAGATTGGGCGAGGACTGATCATGCTGTTCATCCAAGAAACTGAACTGCATTTTAAAGGAATGATTTAAGCATTTACAGCGTGAGAAAAAATAAGACT
Organism: Lepisosteus platostomus; assembly: GCF_059453375.1. Lineage (NCBI taxonomy): Eukaryota > Metazoa > Chordata > Actinopteri > Semionotiformes > Lepisosteidae > Lepisosteus > Lepisosteus platostomus. The sequence continues at coordinate 8,544,693 of NC_142613.1, forward strand.
GCGGGAATCCTGAGATTTTCTCATTTGGAAATCTCTGATATGTATGTGTGGTGTGTGTAGCCGGTTTGTGTAGTTTTCCATTTAAAGCATCTCGTAAAGTTATGTTAAGATTTTTACTGCTTTATTGTTGTGAGGGTGGAAAATTTATGGTGATATTATACAGTATGTGAACGCTTTTCAATGCCTACTGCCTCATTTAACAGACAGCAAAATATCCAGGGTTTGTAGTTTCAGTAATAAATGGAGATTTGAACTTTTAGAATACTGTTATACAATTATATCACTTTCATACTTTATAAATAAAGCTGAAGCTTTTAAAAACGTTTGCTATTAAACTTCAAAACTTCAAATGCTACATGTATCGAGCTTTGGAAATGGTTGAATGTCAAAAATCTCCCTTAATTAGGCTGACCGTGTTACGTTTGCAGTTCGTATTTCCTTTTTTCCACATAACTTTTGAACATCATTTGGTTGCAAACACTTTTAATCGTTGCGATAAAGTTTGTTTTCCACATTTTCCTTATATTACTAAGGTGAGGTGTGACTGGAACCAGGCTGGACTCCAGAGACAAGCGGTGGAAGAATAACACAGAACAGGGGCTACTTCTACCTATATGTGCCTATTCTTTATCCGAGAAAAAAGGCGCAGTTCTGCACGATGCCAATAGGCATCGTAACCAATAGGCAACAGAAGCTCTCATAGCTTACTGCATATAGTTTGTGATCACTCTGAAAACAATACAAAAGCCTGCACGCTGTCATAGGTATGAAAGTGTAGCAAAGACGCTGAGCCAGGGTTCCAGGGTTCCATCAGATTCTAGTCACAGCAAAAAAGAAACTGTCGTACTATTGGGGTTTGCAAGAGCGATATAACCTAATCCTTTTACCAGTTTAACAATTATACATTTACCCTCGTGTGAAACTTTAAAATAAACCGGAAGAAGAATAAAAAATGGTATTTCATCCATTATAAAATCACAAAGGCATTGAAGCACAAGGTTGTGAAATGTCTGTCTTTCAATGGAATATGAAAACAGCTGTCTGACACAGAGTTCAGGTCCTGTAAAGATTCTGGGAAAGGTAATCCACTGATGCGCCTTTGAACGGGGATTATTACCGCTGCACATTCTCAAGCAGCAGCCAGACAAACACCCTTCTACCCCCTCATATTAGGACCTCCGGGGGGAGGGGTCGCGTCTTTATGACATCATTAGGAATGATCACGCGTCGGAAGCGTGGAGAATGAATCAAAAGCTCCTGCGACATAAATTTTCAGGTGGTGATGGGTTAAGATTTTAGATACCCACCATTTTAGATTTAGATAGTACTTATAAAACAAAAACAATACAAAGCTTGATCTATTGTGCTAATTCTATTAAATCTATACTGCATTTAGAACTACGAATATTGGGTAAAACAATTAGTAATTGTATGTGGTGCTATAACATTGGGGCTTTACCCACTGTAGAACAGGGTATCACCATAAATGCGGTTGCGATCCGGAATATTTCAATTGACTGTTCACAATTCAGAACATTACCATTTGCCACATGCCTCGACGTGTGCGAGGCAGTCCGTTAAACCCTGGCAGAGTTGTCAGAGGATTTGATAGAACCATAATCGAGTAAACGCATTTGTGTGTAGTACAAAATGTACTTTTTAAATAAAATGCGATGTAATGTGCACGTAATGTACAAACCGGCACCAATAGCTCCACGCACATTAGATATTGAAAACCTGGCCAACTCCGATAAATATTTTGAACTGGTTAAAGGCAGCCGGAGGGTTTTAAAATGACTACAGCTGTCGAGATGAAATGCGTAATTTTAAACGTTCGCGAGAGCTGGGGAAGAATGCGTGGAACCTCCACGCGCGTTCCAGAGTGTTCTGCAATAAGCCGTGCTGTCCTCGCTCTGGGCGAGAGGCTGGTGCGTGTAATGAATGAATTAATTTTATTCAGAGCTCAACAGTTTTCCTTTCGAGAGCATATACATCGTTTTTTAGACTGCACAATTAAGCCTGTATAAACGCCTCGCTACAGGATCGTCTCGGAAAGTTTAAGGCGTTTTAAACTCCTTTTGGAGTCTAGTGACCTTTTCAACATTCAAGTATTCGAATAAAATCCATTAGCTTGGCGCAGTGTTGCACCTATTATGATTACGCATAATGGATTCATATTTTATAGGAACCCAGGGCTGGGAGAATCCAGTTTGCCGTCCAGATCACCTGGTTTTTAAACATTGTCAACACCTGTTAGCTATAGAATCAAGGAAGTAAGTGGGAACTAAGTGAGCTGTAGTCCTGCAGGATTGAAGAATACTTCAGTTATAGTCCTAAGTGATCGCTAAACGACTAAGTTTACAAACCCCCTGATTAATTTGATCGCAATGACATAGGTCCGTATATGTAGTAATTGGTGATTTAATGATGACATAGTATAGCATAGTATTATACAACCCACCAAAAGAATCAATTTTGCAGTTTCTACTACTTTTTTAATTGTATATAATTTATAGTTGTAATATGCATAGGAACTCGGATTTTGTATTGCCATTTATTCGCAGTGCTCTGCATGTTTCTATTTGTCTCCAAGTTTTCAATTCGTGCATTAACAGCGGTTTTCCATGCTGAATGCCCGTTCGCTCGGTGCGCTTTCTGCCCGACCATGACGAAGGGGTCGTCATGTCTACAGTGACAGCCGTGCGAGGGCGAGAAGGGGAGACGTCTCACAGCAGCGAATGACAGCAATCAACCCCTAGACCTTGAGATACGGATAACACTACCATCACTTCATGCCATCGCGCAGCTCTGAAGCAGCCTGGAAACCGGGCAAGCTTGTGTATATATATATATTCCTTTTTTGAGTGTGCACTTTCCTTCACGTCCCCACTCTCCCGTCGTATTCACGCGAGGGGCCGCCACAGTCGAGTCAGATCCGTGAACCCTTCCCTCCCGCGCACCATAGGGGAGACAAAAGGCGGAATGAACCCCTATAAACCACCCCCTCACACTGACAGCGTCTCCGTCCTGCTCGTCTATTCCTAATGCAGCGTAGTAACACACTTCTGGAGATCTGTTGAAGTATAACGCATACACACTTGACGTTTCACTGTTCTCACATGATGTATCCCCGGACGTTTTTCAAAAATCTTTCAGAAAAAAAAATATCTGATTATTTTTCTCAAAATAAATCCCTAGATATCGCTGCGCAGGTTGTGTACGCATGCGTTTGTATGCTATTTTTGGGGTTAAACTATGATGAGATGAGGAAGAGTAACAGAAAAAAAAGTGAATAGTTTTTAGGGTTTGGGTTCGGGACTCGAGGGAGACTTTTCATTTTTTTGGGGGGAGGGGGGGCAGGGACAGACGAGGGGGGTTGCGGTGTGCACGGTGCAGTCTCATGACAGTGACGTGAGGGGGGCGAGTCTCGCTCGTCACTCCTCCCATCTCCCGGACTTTAAAGTGCGTCCCTGAGCCTAGCAGTGCAGCAGGTTAGCGTGGATGGTTGAGGTCTAAAGCCGGTATAGGAGAGAAAGAGAAAAGGCAAATTAGAGGGCATTTCCTTCGTCATATCGGCGAAAGAACCCCGGGCAACCAACAGCATTTCTACAGAGTTATTGTTTATTGTCGAATCGGTTTTTTTTTTCCTTTTCGTTCTGATTCGATTTTTTTTTTGTGTGCTTGACATTTATATTTAATCCTTATTATTATTATTATTTTTTCATCTTCGCTGAAACCGGCGAATTCGCGTTCCTTCTTCGGGGATCCCGCGCGCGCCCAGCTGCCGAGCGGGACAAAAGGTCCGGAGGAAAACAGAAACGCTAAAAAAAAAAAATAGATCCAATCCCGTCGACGGATTTTCATCTCATCGACGTTTCTGCCTAATTTGGTGAGTGTTTAATTCATTTTATTTCACGTGTTACCTGTACCGCAAAATTGTTTCAGTGTGTTACCCGCCATGAAACTGAGGCCAGTTTAAGTGTTAATATTCCAGGGGGGGGAAAAATAAACTTTATGTATGAGAAATCGTAATGGAAATAACAACGGTAAAGGGTCGTTATGATTTCCGTCTTAACAATGAATGGTTGCTGCTCGACTCGACACGTGTATGGCTGACGATACGTTGGTTCCTGGTCGACTTTCCTCTGGCAGCTTAATGTCAGTGCTTTCTTAGTCGGGGGGCTGATTACCTTATTGTACTTAATGTCCTGGCGTCCTTACCGCCCCAAAAAAGATAAAGCGTAGTCCTTCTGAGATTAATGAAACGTGAAGGCTGTCTTGTCGTTCTGCGGGGACCGGCCGGTACGCCGTTCGTCTCCATCTCAGTGGATTTCGGCGGGCGGGGACGGGAGGCGTTAGACAGCAAGGGGACACCGGGCGTGAGGTGGGTAATGTTTAACTGGCAGAGGTGTGGGAGTGGGGGGGTAGGGTAGGAAACGATGCGACTCGGTCCGTTCCGGCGCTACGAGAGACCTGCTGCTGCTCTTGCTGTAAAATGGCCTCCGCCTCCTCCTCCTCCCTCCTTCCTGTCAGGCGGCCCTTCTTCGCCCCATTCAGTCTCTGCCAGGAACTGCGCCGGCGGCCTCGCGGGGAGGCGCGGCGCGAGGCCGCCGCCGCCGGCTCCGCGAGGTGAAGCCCGGGGTGCCACGCGCCGCTGTCAACCTTCACGTCGCCCCGAAACCAAAATTAAAAAAAAAAACAGAGAGAGACAAGACGCGTTTAACCGTCTCTCCCGTTGACAGCTAATGACACTCGGCCTTTGTTCTTTCTCCTAAGGCCCTTTTATTTAAATAGAGGTGTTAGCGCTGCGAGCGTTTCATTGACAAAGGGGGTGCCGAAACGGGCTGAGAGTGTTTTGTTCCTTCTAATTGTTTTGATGTGTCCCGTACGTCACTACGTTGGCAGTCCCCCACAATGATCAAAATATGTCCCCTTGATGTGTCTATACTTGAGTCTTTTTATCGAACTTCTTTTATTTAAGTTAGAAAGGGCGCTAGTGGGTCAGTTTGTAACGGAGAGAATGGGATTAAGACTGTAGGGCGTGCTAACATGTGCAGCTGTATTTTGTTTCAATTGAATTGAGATCTGGAACTGAAAGTGTTCGTGCCGTGACAAGCATCACCACACTACTGTGTACCTTTTTTTTTTTTAATAAAAAAAATACTACATACGGAACCTATCTTCCAATAGAAACGTTATCGTATCGCCAGCCAGACGAGGAACTTCTCTGGTCTCCGAATCTGAAGTTCTTGATTAAATCGCGGCCACGTTTCTAAAGGTTCAGGGGAAAACAAAATGCTATAACCGCCCGATAAGGACGCGGATGCTCTTTCCGAAAGCGGCATCTGGAGCGAAGCCCTGCAGTGCTCGGGTCGCGCGGCTGGGCTCAGGGAGGAACCGGCCCTAACCGGTTTGTGGGCACGTGAGCGGCGACCTGCGCGCCTGGGAAAACCGGGTTCAAGGGAGAAGGCCCACAGTAACGGGCCTTGTGTTACTCAGACCTGCTCGGTTTCCTGTTTTGTCACAAAAAGCGGTGCGGTTTGTTGTTGTTGTTGGTGGTGGTGGTGGCGGCTTTTATTCTGGGACTGTCTGGACATTTCATCAGCCCTGCTGGAAGGAAGCGTCCGGGCCGCCGTGTCCTGTAAGGTCACTGCGGTAGTCTGCGAAGTCTAGAGGGGGGCGGCAGGGCTGGACTCGGGCCACTTGGAAACGGTGGCTTAGAAATGTCAGGCTGGGAGCAAGATGTTTCCACTTCTTTTTTTTTTTAAGCCAAGATTTAAGAATGTGCGGCCACACGTTGCGTGTGGGTGCAGACCTTGGCACAAACACGCCGGTGTTCAGTTTATCTGTGAGTGTATTCAGCGCATTAGGGTCTTGCTTTGACACTCCAGCGTCACGACAGAGCCTACTAAAATTTTCTACTTCTGTCAATTGAGGAATCGCCTCGGGTTTTGTGGAGCGGGATTTTAAAAAGTCACTTCTCTTGTGGCGCCTAGGTCACAGTGGGCGGGAGAGGGGAAAAAAAACATTTCCTGTTTATCACTTCTTTTTGAACTTCCGTCACAGATAGAGAATTAAATAGACGTTACAACAGGCGGGAACGACAGGTTTTGTGTTGACAGTTTTTTTTTTTTTAATTTTTGAACTAGACCAATCCGGTTCAAAATACGGGATGGAGGTTGAAAAATATACTTTCGTTAAGGTGTTTTATGGGGGTGGGGTGGGCGAATCGACTTTAACCCGTGAACAATTCTATAATGCATTGTTTCTATTTTAAAAAGAAGTCCAGCTTATGTTGCTGCGCCTGTATGGTCCATATAGGTCAGGCTTCCCACAGTTTCGGGAACTTTCTGGAGGCCCGGCACGCACATGGCGCGCTGTTAATTATCGAGGAGAAGTTTTTAGCTCTCTCGCTCTCTGAAGCAGGCTTACTATTGACGCTCATTGCATCGTATTTAAATTTAATGACCATGCTTAATAGTGTGCATGGGTTTTAGTTTGTCCTCCTGTGTGGCTGGGCAATATTTGCTCTTGGAAGCGTGAGCTCTCGAGAAAACGGTTGGTTTATATCGCAAAGTTTGGGGAAAATCGCCCTTTAGAATTTTGCGAGCAAGATTATAAGGCATCTGGGGTTTCAGATCCAAAGTTGACTACATAGCACGAAACGTCTGCTGCATTGAGAATGGGTCTGGAGCTTCTGATGCTATTTTTACATGCTATGCAAGTCTCAGATTTTCAAAACCGAGACAGCCCTAACAGAAGTCACTGAGATTCTTTATACCCGTCTCTTTTTGCATGGTGAGGTACAACTTGCTAATGCTTTCTGTAGCATAGTTACCAAAAGCAAGCGCTGAAATAGACCACCTCAGCCTTTCAGAGGAGCTGGTTGCCCAGGGCGTTTTGTATTGTGCAAAGGTCCCTCTCGAAAGTTGCATCACGCTTTTTCTGTTCCACGGTAAAATGGATTGCAGACTGTCGCAGGGCTCCCTGTATGTGTTTGTTGACACTCTGCAATGAAGAAGTGAGTTTCATTTTCTTGTGCGAATTTAAAAGGCAGTATTTTTTCAGGCACCTGTCATTTGAAGAACTCTTCATCTCCTTGTGCAGATGACCCATTACATGTAAATCTTTTTTTTTTCCCCCCTTTGCTTTCAGGATGAGGAATCTCCCTTCTCCAGTGTTTGTTACACAATGGATGTCTGCTCAGGCCCTTTAAAAGTCCAGAGCCTTAGAAACCTCTTGGAAAAGACTTGTATACGCAGTGGATAGCAATAAACCCCAACGTCCTCTCCACCCCTTCCACTTAATATTGCTGTTCATATTGAATCCATATCGTGTTCTCTAAGTTTACATATTTAATTTTCTCTTACAGTAGAAAACACTATTTATTGCAATCGAAGCATTAGTACCTCATTTTGTTTTGTAAGTTATATTTTGTAAATTATATATTTTGTAAGTCTTTGAAATTCAAAGGAAAAACAAAACCCCAGTAAGATTGTGAAAACCACACCACCAGACAAATGGAATCCACTTCTTTGACAACTCTTGTGGCCACGACCCTGGCCCCTTTGGCTGAAGGCCCTCTGACAGCGTACCTCTGGCTGCTGATCTTGGGCTTCATCATCGCCTTTATCCTCGCGTTCTCCGTCGGCGCCAACGACGTGGCAAACTCATTTGGCACGGCGGTGGGCTCGGGGGTCGTCACCCTGAGGCAGGCCTGCATCCTAGCCACCGTGTTTGAGACGGTGGGTTCGGTGCTGCTGGGCGCTAAAGTGAGCGAGACCATACGGAAGGGCATCATCGACGTTCAGATGTACAACGGCTCGGAGCACTACCTGATGGCTGGGTCTGTCAGCGCCATGTTTGGTGAGTACGACGCGGAGCGCACTTGTTGTGGGGGGCAGTTTTAACTCGTTGTGTCGTTTGCAACGCAGGCAGGGGTGACGTTAAAGGCCTTTCTCCCCTTCCCTTTTCCTTCAGCCCAGCCTGTTTCTCTTTTGAGATGGAGACTGACCCACGCCTTACTCAACCAGCTGTTGAGCACGCGCTTATGTTACGTTTGCTGTAGGACATGTTTCCGCAGGAAAAAATAAAATCACTTTCTGAAGGGACGGACAGCAAGAGAGGCAGTACATGTTCAAAGCGATGCATTCTGTTTCTGTGCTGGTTAGGTGATGGTGGATCCCAGTGAGCCATCTAGGTTTCCAATATGCACCTTTTGTGATTCTGAAGCTAAGGAATCTTAAAAGAAATGTTCTTGCTTTCTTGCAGGTTCTGCCGTGTGGCAGTTATTCGCTTCATTTTTGAAGCTTCCGATCTCTGGGACGCACTGCATTGTGGGAGCAACTATAGGCTTTTCCTTGGTAGCCAAGGGACAGGAAGGGGTCAAATGGTTCGAGTTGCTTAAAATCGGTGAGTAGGCTTTCTCTTTCAGGATTCTCCCCCCTAGGCTAGGCTGACAATAAGCCTATTTTTGTTTTGTGTAAGAAGTTTTTAGACACCCATAGATGACAAAAGAAATCATTCAAGTGATGGGGAAAAAATACACAGGCAAGGGGATGGCTTCATAAAGTGAGTCATAGATGTGAAAGGCACCAGATCAATGATATATAAAACAGTCTAGCACATTTAAAAGTGGCTTTACAGCAATAACCAAAAAAAAAAGCACACTGAGAGGAGATGGCAAAATATCCCAATTACAATAAGAGTCTGAAATACAGTAGGAAAACAAAGGAGCAGACCAATTAAATAAAAGCTGTTCTAAAGATCAAAGCTACATACACGTACATAGACTCACAGATCTTAAGTTTCTTACTGCCTACACTTGGAAGCAAACCTGTGGTGTTATCTGATGCTGTAACATCCTGGGTTTTTTTTTCTAGTACTTTCCTGGTTCATCTCCCCTCTCCTGTCTGGCATCATGTCTGCTGTTCTCTTCTTCCTCGTCCGTTTGTTCATCCTGCGTAAGGTGAGGGGAAAAAACATTCATTTGGGTGCTGTTGTTGGGGTTTCTTCTATGACTTGGCAAACGCTTGTAATGTGTACAAGATGTATAAATCTTCTGAATGGGTAGGGACAAGTCTTTATCTGATGGCTCGAGCCAGTATGCATCACTGGCAATTTTCCTGCGAGACAGATATGTACTCTTAATAAACAGCCCTGACAAAGTATCGCGTTCAGCACCTATTCTGGCTCAAGAGTCTGGTGGCAGCTGTGAATGCAGAGAGCTTTCATATTAACAGTTCAACTGTGACTTAAAGGTGTAAATTTTTTGTAATGTACTTTCTGAGCAAGAGCCTTTGTTTTGTAAAGTTAGACCTGTGGTGTACCGAGTCTGTGTGCCTGTGGTACAACACTGTTGTGTACTAGTCAAGAGGGAGGTCCTGTTCTTGTCATGAACTGTAGATGGAAGTAGGAAAAGAGGCTGTTGTTCTGCAAATGAATGTTAACTCTGCCTTAGGCGACTTCTGAAAATTCTAGTGTGTTTTTACAAATGCCGGCAGTGCTCTGTTTTGTGAGCCTATGATTTTTCATCAGACCTATTTTCTATTTCTCATACTCTTGTGACCTGTTCTTGTTCGTAGTAACCTAATTCCCAAAATAACTTGATAACATGCAAGCATGTCCCTTCTTACCAAGTTCCAAGGGCGTGTTTTTTTTTCTTGTGTGAAGGACAGAAACTGCCGAAAATACTCAACATCTAATGGCTCCATCTGTTGCTTAGATTTTACTGATTTAGAAAAATTACAAATACAAAGACTTATTACAGCACAACAGTGAAATGGCAATCCTGTTACCTCTTCTGTATTAACCTGAAAGCGATGCTAGGTTACCAGATGATTTTGAAAGCTTTCCAGGAGAAAGACTCATTTTTCGTACACCTGTAGACATGTAATTTCCGTTCTCTTGATGTGTTACCTTGCTTAGTGGCAATTAAGTTCTAATAGATTTTGATGAAAGGATCCTTGGAACAGTTAATTTCGCTTGAAACGTTTGCTTGTCCCAGAGTTGCAAGCTGCTTTTTTTTTTCTTCCATGCATTTTTCACTGTGAAATAGTTTGCCAAGCTCTAATGGCAAGCCACTGCAGGCTTTCAGGAAATGTTTCCAGTGCCAGAATTCTGAATTTTTTTTTAAGATTACCCTGGGAATGGAGTTGTTGTATTGTAGCTGAAATGTAGAGACCAATATTAATTCCTTAATTTTTCTTTTAGAGTCTTGAGATTTAGTTTTGTTCCTAGAATCTCACTAAATTTAAGTGACGGCAAGTCCTATTTTAATCAGAACTCCTTTCAGCCATCTGTATGAATTAATGTTTAATTGCAGTATATTCATGGATAACACTAATGTAACTATAACTATCGGCTGTTTGAAACCCCAAGATTAACTTGTATTAGCTAATAATTTGTTGGCTGAAATGGAGATTACAGCTCCATAGTAAATATAAGGTAGGGTTTTACAGGACAGTGGAAGAATTTGGCTCATCTGCCAAAGGTTAGGATAGGGCTGTAAGAGTCTTCCGCTTTCTCATGCATCTTTTGCGTTTTTCAGGAGGACCCTGTGCCCAATGGGCTGAGAGCCCTCCCCATTTTCTACGCTTGCACTATTGGGATCAACCTCTTCTCCATCATGTTCACAGGAGCCCCACGTAAGTGTCGCTGATACCTTGCATACCTTTTGTGTTAAAATTGTAACTCTCTGTATTTATTTTTGTGCGAGCATTTGCAATTGTTCAAGGACATGTTTGAGGCCCATATAGGTGCTCAGGGTCCCCCTGCCCCCATCTGTGTATCTTATTTCATTATAGACAGGTTTACATGGAAGCAATGCGGATCGCCTACAACTGGGGCAAGGGATTTAATCTTATTTTTGAGTGAAGTCTGCATGAGTACCGTTTGAGAAGCAGGTGAAAAAAAAAGATGCATTGACTAATTTGCCTGTTGATGAAAGCACGAACGTTGTTTCTGTAAATGTTTAAGTGCTCTACACAGTTATCGTTGAAATATGTTTTTTTTGCCAGATCTGCTGTGAATGATTTTAGTATGTATCTAAAAAAAAACCTTTTGATCTGTCTTTTCAGTTGGTTTAGAGTGGGAAACCATATTAAACGTTCGATTTTACTCCTTTTTCTTTACTTACAGGACCGAACTTTTCAAGAAGTCAACTGGCCTGGGCCGATTACAGAAGGCTGCAGGCCGGTGTACGCTGAGAGAGATATATATATATACATGCACACACACAAGAGACATGCACTTAGCTAGCTATTAACAGCCTTGCTTAAAGCGAAGATAATGTTAATCCAGCTTCAACCCAGCATCTGTTTCCTCGATCCTGTAGGAAGCCTTCATGCAGTATGAGGTTGCTCTATAGATATAATTCAGGTTTGAAGTCAAATATGCATACATTAGAATGACCACACCAGTCTGTAGATGACATACATTATTTCCTTATGCCATAGAAACCAATTGGAAGAATGAATTGGCTTGTCCTAAAAGGCTGGATGTATTGGAAGATGACTCTGCACCAACGAGGAAAAGCATTGGATTAGAGATGGAAAAGGCTAGGTTTACAAAATGCGTCGACAAATAAGGAAGGCCAACCAGTAAGAAATCAGGTGCTAGAAAAGTGGGTAGTGCATGTGTAGAGTCCGGATCTGACGAGGACCGGCGATGCCTGTGAGCTTTCCGTAGACCCAGCTATTGCACACGTTCCAAAGCAATCACATGTCAGTCTCGGCAACTGGCTTGAATTCTGCAGCGTAGTGCTCTAAACAGCGGAAGATTGCTAACTCCAAGAAGATACTACATCCACACCATTTTTTTTTCCTTCTGTTTAAGTTTTTTTTCCAACTTTTTTTTTTGTATTTGAAAACCATATCATCATAAAGTGACCTGCCAAAGTCCAGATAGCGATGCAATAGAATTTTACTGAAGTATTAGTGCAGTTGATTATTTTTAAGTAGCATTTCCACTGCCTGTATCCCTTAAGAAATGAGGTCTTTTTTTCATTGTCATCTTTCCCCTTCCTTTTTGTAGAACAGTTTGGTTCAGGATATCAAAATCTTTTTACTATAAGCCCAGAATGATGAAATTATCTGGTAGTAATTTAATCTTGAACTTTGGCAACTTTGTAACTTGAGAATGGGAGTATAAAACTTTTTCCAGTCTTGGCTTCAGCTGCATAGAAGCCATGAGCTTGAGTATTTTAGATTCTCATTTCCACCTTGCCTAGTTTATAGAAGAAATTATCAAATTTAAATTTCACTGGCTTTATTTGTTCAAGTTCCAAATTTAGTTAATACTCGAGTTGGAAATTTTGAAACGGGTAAGCATTTAAGTATGGACTTTTTAAAAGTTATTGCAAAACATTTTTTTAACATGAAGTGCGCTGTTTCCATATTTTCTTTTCAGTCTGTTTTAGAGAACCTTCATTTTGCTTAGTGTAGAATGGACAACATTTTGGCCTTAATTTTCTCATACAGCTTGTTCTCAGATCTGTTGGAAAAACCTTTGGTTCGTTATTTTGAAATCTTCCTCTACCAAAGTGTTGTAACATCACCCTTTATTTGTCGTCTTGTGTGTAGTGCATACAGGAGGACAGTGGCTTTGTACAGTACAGTAAACCTTTGTTTTTTAGCCCAAGAAATGTGCTCTTAATGTTTTACTTGTTTATCAATTACACTCCACACAGTCAAAGAAAATTGTTCCTGTGCCTTTTATGATCTACTAGTTTGTATTTCATGTGTTGTAAATATACTGTACAACATTTGCTGATATGCAAATAACTATCATAAGTAAATGACTTACCAGTGTAGGGCACCCTTAATATTCTTAGGTATTAAACCTATAAAATATGTTTGCATTTTCCTGTAATTGAGGGGAACGATATCTAGTGTAAAGGCTGTAACTGGCCACTTAACTTTTTAGTGTTGCATGGTGCTTTCAAAAAAAAAAAATGAAGAAGCAGAGGTTGGAAAGTGAAATTCTGTAAACCCTGGCTTCTCTGGTTACATTGCTTCTTGAATTTGCTTGTGCAAAGCCCACCCAGTTAAAAAAAAAAACTAATCTTCATTTGACTTTGAGTGCAGGTCATTATCATGTGTTGCAGCTGGGGGCTGTGGCACTTCATTTTACTATCAGGATGCAAATGTGACTGTACTGTACCGGAGATTAAAAACAATTCTGGTAATCCTTGTCATAAGACGTGTTACGTAATAGGTTCTTGCTGAATTTGGAAATAGCGAGGACACACTTTGGTCGGTAGGCATGGTTTTGAAATCTGGGTACATGCTGTATTTCTCACTTATGCTAAGGAATCGTATCTGGTGCCCTGTCTGCCTCCCTTCCTATCCTGAAACCCTTAATCATCTGTACTTGGGGTGTTCAGTACTGCTCTTTGAATTTTAGGTATAAAATTTTTGTGATGCAACCAAGAAATTACTCCTATCAAGAGGGCCATGTGTCATTGGCACAACACTGCTCAGAAATAGGTAGAGAAGGTGCTGGAAGCAACTCCTGGACTACCTAAAACTAACTAAACACGAGGTCTGTTCGTACAGTACTGAGTCGGAGACAGAACTGCTCTCCAGTGATGCTGAGTCTTTCTTTAATGACCCTCCTATCAGTTCCTGTAACTTGTACTTTCTTTTCCTCCCTGAGAGTTTCACTGAAAATGTGTAATGTGTACAGGGTTATCTTTTGATGGCACCTTGAGGGTTGGTGGGGGAGGGTATTAATATCAAGAAACTAGATGGGGAGGGGAGCATAGTGATCAGAGCCTTGTAAATTTAAGCTCTTGATAATGTGGGGTATTTCAGTACTCTGTAGACCCCAGGGTGTCTGAGCCCAAAGGAAGATTGGAGTGAAATTTAGCCGTGCAGTTTTCTGTTCTGTTCAACCCATTTGTCTCCTCCTCATGTGGCTACATGGAGATCAGGATGTTTGTTTCACACATTCTCCTGCAGGGAGCAGCGCACAGCAGCCCTTCCAAGGATAGGCACCACTGTCTGCTGTTCAGAAAGATGCCTGAAATGTGATCACTGCTCAAAGACTAGATTTCAGTCATGCATGACTTGCAGTGGGGTAACTGTGTTTTGGGACTCAGTGTCTTTCTTTCTGAGCTGCGCAGTGGTAGGTGCCTTGGGAAAGGGGATAACCTGTAGAGGCACCTCTGTGCCGGTTTTGTTTCTGGGGTGGCAGCAGCTGCTGCCCTTGTGTCTCAAATCTCCTTCTCTTTCCTCTGTTCTCCCTGCAGTGCTCGGGTTCGACAAGCTTCCTACATGGAGTATCGTCTTGATCACGCTGGGCTGCGGGGTCATCACCGCCATCGTTGTGTGGTTTGTGGTCTGCCCCCGGCTAAAGAAGAAGATTGAGCGTGAGTGTCCTTGCCAGTTCGTTACATGACATCAGGTCCTGCTGTCTGTGCCATCTTGGCTTGCTGTGCTCTTGGGTGGGCACAGTCAGTCTAGATCATGTTTTTGCTTAGTTATCCCCTGATAGGCTTATCTTATTCCATAGGGAGCAAGCATTGTCTTTACATGAATGGATATCTTGGATTATGGTTCATAATGAAGGACTGGTGACTTCCAGAAAAGTCCTAAATTTTATTTTTTTTGAAAAATTTTCTTGGTGCAGATGGAGACCTAATCTTGTGACAACAGGCTATCTGCTAGTCATAAAGTTTATGGTAGGGCCTCCTGGGTAGCCCAGAGCTGTCAGTGCGGGACTATGCACAAGTGCCTTGTCTTTCACCCTTGAAGCTGCCCATAGAATGCTCTTGAAAGGAGCTGGTTATCTGCAGTTAGTTCTCTCTATTGCCTCCCATGCTGTAGTCTGTTTTGTCGTCAGAGACGAAAGATATGGGTACTGCTGCTCTCAAACTGCACTGAAGTCATTAGCAGCTGTCATAGGGCCCGGTGGGGGCTTCACCTTGGCTTGTTCCTCTCTCCTTGGCACAGTTTCTGTAGCAGTTTGCTGCAGTACTGTGCATTGCCTTTCTGGAAAGAGAAGAACTCAGCCTTCATAAGTTTAATTGCTAAAATGGCATTGCTGGACCCAGGCCATAGCCTGATTCTTGTTGAGTTGCTTTTCTGTCTGCATTGTAAACGTGGGAATGACAGATGTGATTTCAGTTTAAGACCCTGAAAGTGGTCTAAACAAACAATGTGAAGGTAAATTGCACCCAAAAGGTATTTTGTCTAAACTGTTCATATCATTATAATATAATGACCAAAGATTGTTCTTTTCATATAGTATGTCAAGAGCATATTGACTGTAGGCAGTCTTCATGATTTTTCTTAAGCTGTCCCGCTAGTATTGTGCTTGAGCTGAGTAAATTATTCTCAGTGTTGGCATTTGGTGTGTATTAAGTATGCATATGTTTTGAAAGCAATTCTTATTCTTGGTTAGGGATGCAGAAAGGAAGCAAATCAAGATAGTGGATTTGGGGGAAAGCAGCCAGAATATCTTGCTACAGAAAGAATAAAAGGCATTGTAAAAGACTTGTAGATGGGTTACGTGTTGGAGTTAACGCTCTTTCCCCAGTTAGTGTTGATGAGTCAGCACAGGGGATATGTCCTCACTTTTAAAAGGAGACTTTTACCAAAGTAAAAATCCTGTCTAAATCTGGGTGGTTTGTGTGGTCATAGTTTACAGCAAGCCGGGGAATTTTAAAGTCAAGGTGACTCTCCGTTGTCAGAATAGGAGAGACGGATTCAACTGGCAGGTTTTCAGGGAAGGGGCTATGAGCTTTTGTTTAGGTGGGAGAGCAGTCCCAGCAATCCCATCCTATGTACCCATCTGCCAGGTAAAAACATTGAAGTAAAGCCCAAGAGGTTTTTGAGATGTCAAAATGGAAGCTGCTGTTATTCTCAACATTTTTTGGCATGAAACGCTAAAGTGTTAAGCCTTTAATAAGATTATCATTAAAGAGATATTTGGTGGGATTAAAGCTTAAGTCTCCTCAATGATTTGCTACATTTTACTATGCAACATTCTAGAAAGCATTTCCTGTGTGCCTGATTGCAGGAGACATCAAATCCAGCCCTTCTGAGAGCCCTCTGATGGAGAAGAAGAACAGTGACATGCATTCTATTCTCCAAGCTGTCCCCGAAGAGCCCGGCAGGATTCTGTCTGAGACCAAGAGCCCCACACCGGACCACACATCCTTGCTGCTAAACACCCGGCCCCCAGCAGAGGAGCGCACCATCTCCTTCAACATCGGGGATTCGGAGGACTGCGATGAGAAGGAGGGCAGGGACACCACCGCTGATCTCAATGGTGAGATGCAAAGGCTTTTTTTTCCCCTGCAGTTCAGGGGAGAGTTGCTATACCCATAATGCAAAGATGGGCTGATCCTGGAAGCTTTTTTTTTTTTTTTTTTGCAATTTAACCACAGTTGGTCAAGGCTGTGAGCCTCCTAAGTAACACCCTTGCGATTCTCTTGTGCTTTTAGTGGTTCAGAACGGCGGGCATGTGCAGTTCAGCAACGTCACCAGCCACATCCCCAGCAACGGCTACAGCCAGTACCACACTGTGCACAAGGACTCCGGCCTCTACAAGGACCTCCTGCACAAGCTGCACCTGGCCAAGGTGGGCGACTGCATGGGCGAGTCCGGGGACCGGCCCATGAGGCGCAACAACAGCTACACCTCCTACACCATGGCCATCTGCGGGATGCACATGGACCTCTTCAAGCCGCGGGACGGCGAGGGGAAGAGCGGGGCCTCGGCCGAGGAGGGAGACAAGGACAAGGCGGCAACCCACAGCGCCGAGCACAGCAAGAAGAGGGTGCGCATGGACAGCTACACCAGCTACTGCAACGCCGTGGCCGAAGCCAACGTGCCAGAGGGCCTGGAAGAGAGCGAGGTGAAGCTGGAGATGGGCATGGGCGACCGGAAGAGCAGTGATGGCTCCCTGGAGGACTGCCTGGACAAGGACAAGCCTGCGGTCTCCCTGCTTTTCCAGTTCCTGCAGATCCTCACCGCTTGCTTCGGCTCCTTTGCTCACGGAGGCAATGACGTCAGGTAGGCCAGCTCCTCGGGCTCCGGATGGGGGGGGTAGGGGCACTGGGGCATGTTCGTGGAGGCGTTTCAGTGGGTCTGAGGTGCAAGAGCTTGAAAGGGGTATAAAATCAGATTGTTCCTTGCTGTCCAGTTCAGTGCTTTATCCCCTCATTCCAGCTTTTATAAGTTGTTGTGTGGCTAGATGGTGGAAGAACTAAAAGAACTGAGCTAGTTGTTGTTCCCCCCCCACAGCAATGCCATCGGGCCCCTGGTTGCTTTGTGGCTGGTGTATGAGAGTGGCCAGGTGGCGTCCAACACCCCAACTCCCATCTGGCTGCTGCTGTTTGGTGGCGTCGGGATCTGTGCTGGCCTGTGGGTCTGGGGCAGGAGAGTCATCCAGACGATGGGCAAGGACCTCACCCCCATCACTCCTTCTAGGTGAGAGTGTGCACTGTGCCCGGGGTCCTTGATTCAGTTTAAAGAAGAGAATTGGATTGGCTACCCGTCAGCCGACATGAGGGTCCTGTTTGTGATGGCTTAGATTTATAATATTCTCTTCCGTTTCACAGTGGTTTCAGCATTGAGTTGGCGTCGGCTTTGACTGTGGTGATTGCCTCAAACGTCGGTCTGCCAATCAGCACAACACACTGCAAGGTACGTGGTGTGCATTTGAGTTAATTGGCTTGCTGTAGACTGGGGCAGCATTATGGAATGGTCAAGCATATTGTGGTGTTCCAGAGCCCCAGGTGTTTTCCAGGTCCTATTCAATGAGGAACCAGGTTTCATCCTTAAACAGTTGATGTATGTGGATAAAAGTCATAAACTGAATTAAAGATCGGAGGTGGCCCTCCGACAGGGTGTGATGACTTTCTGAGAGCCCTGGAGGTAATGATGGATACGCTGTTCTCCCCACAGGTGGGCTCTGTTGTTTCTGTTGGCTGGCTGCGCTCCAAGAAGGCCGTAGACTGGCGTCTCTTCCGCAACATCTTCATGGCCTGGTTCGTCACCGTGCCCATCTCCGGTCTCATCAGCGCCGCCATCATGGCCATCTTCAAGTTCGTCATCTTCCGCTCCTGAGCACTGCCAGGGCGCTCGCGCTGTGGCACTGGGGAGGTGGAGATCAGAATTTTAATCAGTCATGCTTTCTAATGGCAGGGTTGGCACGGGACTGAGGTTTTTCATAGGCGATTAATGCGGCTTCAGTCACTGAGAAATTAGTTGCTCTGTATTAATGTGCTTTAACTCCTTAGGTGTATGAATAACCCACTCGAGATGCTGTACATTTTTGCCAATCAGACAAAAAAAAATAGCTCTACTTTGTATTTTGTAATTATGTATATACAGTAACTTTTTTTTACACACATACGAGTTAAGTGTCAGAATTACACACAGTATTAGGTTGTTTTTCTTTGATTTCCCTAAGTGAGTACATAGCAGTGAAGCTACTAATGCCATCCTCAGTGGGCGTCGCTGCCATTTTATTCATGAGGATGGCACAGGACTGCAGCAGGTACCTGATCTACATACATCTGCCTTAAAACAAAGAACAGTGTTCAGAAGCGTACAGGTGTGGATGGGTGTGCACAAGGTCTGGTGATCATAGTAGTTGTCTACGACAGCTGGTTCTAGTTGCCATTCCAAAGCTTTAAATCTCACAAGCAGAGAAGGGACTTAGTTTTGGGTGTTAGAAAACTCATTGACTATGGATGCGCACATGTTCTGGGGATCTGTGGTTTAGAGTTGATGTGGTTTTGGGTCTGATGTTTGAGTTAGGTGCCACTGAAGCAGTCAAGTGCAGCTGCTGAGATAGCTGGGTCTTGTGCATGCTACCATTCCCACACCGTTTTGGACTGCTTTATAGCCAAGTCCTGTTAGTGTTTGTTTAATCGGCAAGAAAAAAAGATCACATTATAGAGTGGTGAAGTGTGATCTTGGAAATAGAAGAAACTTTTGAAAAGGTTTTTTTTTTCCAAAGGGGATTTTTTAAACTTCATTATTTAGTGACATTATCAAATGTGTAGCTGGTGCTTTGGGTTTTTTTTCCTTAAGGACCTTTTGTCTGCAGCCGTGCAATATATCAAAAGGCTATTACTGTTGTAAGCACCTGCTTCTAGTGAGTTTGTAAAGTTTGCAGTCTTTCAATTCGATGGCCTTAGGGTGACCTTAAAATCTCATCTTTTTAATTTGAAGTTTTATATTCAAAAGGAGCAAAATAAGACTAGCTGATGCTTAAGACGTTGTCCTTGAAACCAAACATCTACAAAGCGCACAAATGGGTCCAGCAGACTGATGAAACAGCTCTCGTTTCTTCTTGCCGTAGTCTATAGACCACACCTGGGGGGGTCTTTTTCAGAACGATGGTTGTGTTGCATGCAGGTACCAAAGAGAAACAAGTGCTGCCAATCTGTATACACTTTCTTTAAGTCTTCCGATGTGACTGGACATAAGGAAAAAATAAAGATTTTTTTTTTAACTCTACTTTTGTATTGCCTGTCTCTGAAGAATATCCATCCATTTTCTAGCTGCTTGCTTCAGTTCGGGGTCGCTGGGGAGCTGGAGCCCATCCTTGCATGTAATGGGTGCAGCCTGGACAGGCTACCAGTCCATTGCAGGGCAAACAGGCACACACCGGGGCAAGTTAACCAGAAGCCCTTCAACCTACTAGTATGTTTATGGACTGTGGGAGGAAACCGGAGCACCCAGAGGAACCCAACACGAACATAACTCCAGAGATTGCACCCTGGGTCTGGAATAGAATCCAGGGCACTAGTGCTCACCAGTGTACCTCCATACCACCCCCTACACCTCCTCTTTCACCAAATGTTCTTAATTAGGATGTAAACTTTCATCCCAACAAGTAATAGAATTCTATTAAATTACAACTAACCTTTTCTCTTACCAGTGCCGAAGACTGGTTTAGGACTTACAAGTTCAGTGTTTTTTATCACATTGATGCCCTCTTTTTTTTTTATTCAGTAACTTAATCTCCAGTGGCCTTGGTTATCTGTGCCATGTGTAGTGCAAGATGTCTGCTGGCAAATTATTGAGCCTTAGATTTTCGTTCATACTATAAGAGTATATTTTATTGTGTTTTTTGAAAATACAGGTGCTGTTGCATACTTTTAATCATCGTGTCAAAATAAAGTAAATGCAATTGCAGTTTTAAGGGAGGTGGGAGTTGAAAATAAAATACATAGACCTTAATCAAGGCCTTTTTTTATTCCTATTGTAGTGTATGGTGTTCAAGATGTCCATGATCTTGGGTCAATTGGCTCCTGGCAACAAAGCAAACTAGATGGGCCAATATACTATAACCTAAAGTTTTACCTTTTTTTTTGTTTTTTTTTGGTAAGAACAAGATCACAAAGACAGGCATTAATCTCCCACTGATATCCCTTTATTCTTTTATTTTAAACAAGAAATTGTTCCTTTGATCCCCCCAAAAAAAGCATGCATGTGAGCATCGTTTTCCTCCGGTGGAAGATGTCTCCGTTCTCATTCAAGATCAGCTGAGGAAGAAAGAGAAAGCGAGAGACTCGTTACTGCAAGTGTAAATCTGGTTATTCAAAGCTGTGCATGCTGAGGTACAGCGAGATTGCATGAAGCAAGAATGGCCTGCCTAGTTTAACCACCTGGTTCTTCAGTGTTTCAAAAAGCCTGACTAAGGTCAGCCAAAAGAGAGCAGAACGGTTATGTCCATCCTTGATCAGAAAGCTGCTGTGTCGTATTAAAGGCTGCAGCAGTTATCCTGTGATTACTACACCATGAATAGAGTGAGGCTAGCGATGAGCTCAGGTAGATCAGTAAACGCAGAAGTGGAATGAAAATCCACAGGCAGTATGGCCCACACTGGTGCATTAATCTCTCCTTTGTAGTTCTCGGTCATGAGCTAATCTGCTGTACCTCTCAATGGCAGAAGCATCCATTTGCCTTAGTAATAATAAATATATTAAATCAAAAGCCTAAATAAAAAAACACTGGGTCATAAATATGTAAATCCCCTAATTCTGTGAGATGCACTAGATATTTTATCCCATTAACTGATCCCATCTTTTGTCTTGAATAGCAGTGAAAGACAGACTTTTCAGGCACTGATCTCACTGACACTCCAGGACCCAAACTGGAGACACCTG
Organism: Lepisosteus platostomus; assembly: GCF_059453375.1. Classification (NCBI taxonomy): domain Eukaryota; kingdom Metazoa; phylum Chordata; class Actinopteri; order Semionotiformes; family Lepisosteidae; genus Lepisosteus; species Lepisosteus platostomus. The sequence goes on from NC_142613.1 coordinate 8,565,826, forward strand.
ACCTCATGCATCCTCTACCGAACAGCGATTTAGCCCTTATGCAATCAAGGGGATCGACGGCAACTTACTTTCCATTTCTTCTTCTTCCTGGGCTTTTCCTGTTAAATAAAAAAAGAACATCTTTTACTTAAATTCCCTTGGGATACTTTTTTTTTTACAAGATTCTCCAAGCACCTAGGCCTTTTAATGGCCCTTCTGCCATCGTGCACCACATTCAAGATTCCCTTGAATATTTACTGATCCGTCCCTTCACAGCTGTGCTGACTGCAATCTGTATTTGGTGTTGATACTGCTTTCCAAGACTGTTGAATTCACCTCAGGAACAGGTCGCTCAGCTTGTTGTTTATTCTATCGGCTGATATTTTGAATACTCTCCTTTGCTTTGAAGGAGCGTAATGGGTGACTCATAAGCTTTGGTGCCAGTGGACTGCTGTCAGCTGATCATTGCTAAACAAGCGCTGGGAGCAGTATGCGAGACGCCGTTTGGATCACATGGCCCCAGCGTGTACCGGCGAACGCGATGCCGCAGAAACAGCAACGTGCCACCAATGTCATTTTCAACGGTGGTAGCGGCCAGCCAGCCAGCCCCCTGCAAACCCCACGCAAACAATCCCCCAGATGTGCACAGAGGAAACAATCAGCTATGATATGGCACAGCACCCTGGTCCTGAGATTCAGATGTGTGGCCTGAGCCAGCCAATACAAGGCGGACTGGAACAGGATCTCACTTTCTGCTCCAATGCTCCAGGCAACTGAGGCAGATTTATTCATGACCCTTGACCCCTGGTCTCCCTCCCATAAAACCAAGATGGGAGGGGGGAATTTAAATTTTTGTTGTTTCTTTTTCACCCTTGTGGGGTAGACCTTGGAGTCTCTAACTGAGCTTCTGTGAACTCATCTGTCCCTAATTTCCTAACACTGTCCAGTTTCAGTGACTGCGTGCATTAACTCTTTGGATTACCAGATGGGAAGAATTTAGATCAGACGTTGTTCTGTATTTATTGCAAAAGCGAAATAATGGGAAACTGAAGCTTCCTTTTTTATCGAAGTGACACTGCAATAAACACTTTACAGTTGTGAGCCACTTCTGAAACAGTACAAGTTCAAAACTGGACATCTTGAATGAAGGCTTGTGAAATATAGGTGGCTCTTAGGAACTTACCTCTCCTGTCCTCCTCACTCTCTGAAAATAAATAAATCATCAATCAGATCACAGAGGGTAGAGTTTCTTCTAAAAATACTAGATTCCTCAGATTTAAAGGGGTTTAAGTAGGTTATGCAGTGCCTTCAAAATCATTTCACAGGTGGGAGGAATGCATTCTCTAAATAATGACTACAAATAATGAAATCATATCCCTAACCAATGTGCCATTGAGCTGAAATTGCAGAAAACGGTCTTAATGTTGTTCTTAGCTTCTTAGTGTTTGCTTTTCTTCATGCTACGATATTCATCAAAGGCTTAAAGTTACTCCAGGACTCTGCATTAATTGCTGTCTATCTGCTTCAATTTTATACAAATGAATCTGAGAATCTTGAAAGTGTCCATGATTAGAGAGCTCCCTGAAAATCCTTAGTTGCCATTCTTCAGCTGACAGTTAATGCCGATGGGAGACTTGCTCTGTAGTAGAGATAGGCTTCGTAAATAGTTTTGACTGTGTTGCTTGGAGCTTACAATATGTCTTCCTGTTATTAACTTATCGAACAGTTTTGGCACTGATGGATAGTAAATCTCTTTTTATTTGTGGATGCCACCCAGCTCTGCAGTCTAGGTGTAACACACCTTCCCGTCTCTTGATTTAAATCATGGTTTGGAAGTCCCACTCGTAAATCTTATCTCCTAGTATCCTCAGGACAGGGAATGGGCAATAATTAAAGCTTATTCTAAGGCATAGGCATATTTTTTTCATTGGGAACACGAGCTGAATTCCATCTATGTATGTCTATGTCAGGACCTGAACAGGAGGCTGAATAGAACAGTCAAAATCTCACAGTGACATTAGGGCCATAGAGATCCAGAGAAAAGAAACAGCAGGCAGTCGGATAGTAGGATAGTTTTGGAATCGAATAAGAAAAAAATCTCTATACTGTAATTCACTGTGTATGTTGTTGAAACTTTGATAGAAATAAATAGAATATGATGGATTTGCATCTTTGATTTGCCCCAGTCAAACAGCTCTTAATATCCCCCAACTTAATTTGTGTATGTTTGAACACATATCCAGACCTTTCCTACACAGAATTACTGAGTTGTCTTGGATTTCTACATTGGCTCTGTTTTTGTCCTGTTATTGAAACATTTGCCCCAATATTTTAACATCCTTGTAGCAGAGAAACACAAGAAAATGGGGCGCAGGAGAGTCACCTTCTTCGATTGCTAAACCCTCAATCAGATCATCTGCAGAGAGAGAAGGCACAATTTCTTTTTACAAGAAGATCTCAGGTGTTCCCTCCTGTCAAAAACAAGTGATGCTCGACAATGTGGCTATTATTACGATGTAATGATTAAATTTACCTGGTGGATTAAATCTGATTGTATCAGATAACTATATGATTAAATCTGCTTGGCTATATAAATGCAATTCATTCTCTAGGGAAAATAATCATTGTTCTGGGCCATATAGATAAAATCAATAATTAGTAGTTGGGTTAGATGATAATGAATGCGAGAGAGAGATGAGTAGGTATAAAGTATACTGTATAAAGTATGAACTGTGACTCTAGATAAGGGAACTATTATGAGGATGGAGTTTGTGACATATATAATGCATGTATTCGAGTGGAAGTGTTCAAGATTTAACACCCCAATCTTCCTCCTGAACTTCTGTTATTAACACCATTAATTCCCAACACAGCATCACATATTCTAGAAAATGAGTGTAGTTTCAGAAGGAAGAAATCAATACTTTGTCTATTTATCAATGACACTTTCTTGGGCGGGACTTTTTTAGAATCCTCTTTGTTAAACTCAGTTAAAGATTATTTCTTTAAATGGCCCATCATGCTTGGAAATGGAAAAGGCCTGCATCGCATGATGTGTCTTCCTGGATCGTTGCAGATTGAAGGTTAAGCACACACTGTCAGGCTGAGCCCCCCCGCAGGCTAGATCCCCTCAGATAACTTCATGTAAGGCTGGGTTCTGCACGAGGCCAGCCTGCTCTACTGACACTGAGCACTGTATAATGCCCTGCCATTCCTGAGTGGCCATCTACAGTTAGAGGCTCAAATATGGACAGGGCCATATCTGTTCAATAAATTCTGATTTATGTCAGGACTGGAGACTGCTGGGAAATCATGTGGGTTTTATTGCACAACAAGTAGAGGACTGTCATGAAAACAGCTTCATAAATGCAATTCATTTTCAAGGGAAAATAATCATTGTGCTGTGCCATATTTACAGTTATATCACCTTTAATTTAAGAATCCCTTAACATAGTTCAATTATTGCTCATTATAAAACAAGGAATGTTAGGAAAGGGTTAGAAGAAGAATTAAAGTATAGTTAAAGCCTGCACTCATGAAAACGATGGAAGAACCATTTCCGGTTTTAAATGGCATGATTTTACCTCATGTTATTAAATTGGGGTCTCAGTCTATTTATTGATTGAGCAGTCTCCAGTTAATACATTTATGCTTCAATTATGTCATCAATCTAGACTGCTAACTAGAAAAAAAACCTAAGTCACACTTCTTAAAGTACCACACTATGCCAGACAATCTTAAAAATTGTACATACATACAGATCAGAGGTCAAAACATGAAAATGAAAAGCCAAAAAATATTGTTTCCTTTTCTTTTCTGGGAGTAGCACATTGTATAACCAAACTGTGCTCTAGTATTTGCTGTTGGAGAGAATAGTCATTTTTATTTATAATAAAAATTTGGAACCCGCTTTTGATATAATTTATATGGAGCTGTCTGCCACCAGACTCCTGCTCCTGCTTGATGTCCACTTGTGTGATAGATCACTTCTTGGGTGCCTTTTGTAAGTGTTGGGTGGTAAAAACTTTGGTTTTGTTTTGGATTTGGTTTGTTATGTTCAGAAACACTCAAAATAAATAGCAGTTTGTTCACAACAAAATGGTAACCTACCTAGATTGCCAAGGTCATCTGTTTCGATATTGTCTAAGGAGGGAAAAACAACGAATCAAAGTTGCACTGTCAGTTCCCTGTGCTACAAACAATGTATAGTCTTCACCAATAAGTATTGTGAATTCCATTTAAATAACCAATTATTTCCCATTTCCATTGGAATAACCAGTTGTTTTCATGTCTGAGCTTGTAGTTAACTGGGAATCTTTTTATGTATTCAAAATTATGAAGGGAAAATGTAAAATAGGAGAGTGATACTGCACAGAGTCATGTCCTAAAGGCAGGTTCTTTTCACTTAGCTCAGCAAGAGCTGTTTGTCATCACATGTGCATTGACCCTTTGTTTCTCAGATCCTTATCATTTAACCCAGGGTGCCAGGGTAAAGATCAGCTCCTCTGGGCACAGTGATTTAGCAGCCTGGGAACACAAAGGCCACAGGAGTTGAGCGTGTAACAAAATGTAGAACACTCTCCTTCTTCCTGGGTGATTTTTGAACATCCAGTGCAAATAAATATGGGGAAACCTGGGACATGTGGTCAGCATACGGTGTTGGTGTTTTGGTGACAAAGGCTGTAACACACAGTTGAAGCTGTTTGGACGCATCAGGCTGTTTAAATACTATCACCACCTCAATAATAAGGAGGTGAATAAATCAAGCCATTCCATTCCCCCTTGGACCACAAGAGTCAGCAGAACACGCTTGTGCAAGAGTATCGAGAGAACTTTCAAAACTGTATTCACTCACATGTGCAATACAGAACAAATGAGCCATTCCAGGGCAGACTTAAAAACACATACAATTACACTGGACCCTAGTTTTACAATGAAAAACTAGACTTATAAATCCAGGGAGTCTTACCTCTTTTCTCGGAGGCTGTGAAAGAACAACAGGAAAGAGTGTGAGCTCAGGCAGCACATTCTCTCTCCGGTCTCGGAGGCACTGCTGTGACCTGCTATGGCTCAGTGGAGGCAGTGCACGGCTGCCTCTAGAGTCACTGTCCCAGGCCCACAAACATCTGGATCTCCTGCTTATTCTTCATGCATCAGAAATCTGTCCCATATCTATGTCCCTTGGATCCTATTGCTGCTTATTAAATATACACGTTTTGTCACAGTATTAAAATAAGCTGTCCTGTTATAGCACTTTCAACATGTTTTAGAGAGTGCATTGCTGTATTTGACTTTTTGGTTACATTATGTATGTAAATATGTATTTTGTGTAGTAACTATGTATTATAAAGTACACTGCTGTGCAGAATGAGACGGGTTCAGAGCAGTGGCAGCCATACTCTGTCCTCTAGCCTCTCCCCCAGCCCCTCCCCCCGCCTCTGCTCCAGCCTCTCCTCCAGCCTCTCCTCTAGTCTCTCCTCCAGCCTCTCCTCCAGCCTCTCCTCTAGTCTCTCCGCCAGCCCCTGCTCCAGCCTCTCCCTCAGCCTCTCTAGCCTCTCCCCCAGCCTCTCCTCCAGCCTCTCCCTCAGCCTCTCCTCTAGTCTCTCCTCCAGCCTCTAGTCTCTCCCTCAGCCTCTCCTCCAGCCTCTCTCTCAGCCTCTCCTCCAGCCTCTCTCTCAGCCTCTCCCCCAGCCTCTGCTCCAGCCTCTCCTCTAGTCTCTCCTCTAGTCTCTCCTCCAACCTCTCCCTCAGCCTCTCCTCTAGGCTCTCCTCCAGCCTCTCCCTCAGCCTCTCCCTCAGCCTCTCCCCCAGCCTCTCCTCCAGCCTCTCCCCCAGACCTTATCCTTGCCCTGGCCAGGGTACGCCATGCGTTCCTCATGGTCACATAAATAAACACAGAGCATGACCATTTTCCTTTGAGCCCAGGTGGGTTTACACCTCAAACTCACCTAGATTTTCCACCTCCTCTTCCTCTGTATGCTCTGTAAAGATAGCAGGAGAGCTACGTGTGAGTATTGATTTTTTTACGAGAGAGAGCTGGTGGGGTACAAATGTGACTCTTTTCAAGGTAACATGTTAGCCCTGCAAAGTCAGGTCTTTTGCTCTTTATACTGAACAAACATTGAGCTGTATCTTCCAAATTCCAGTGGCAGAATGTTTATTCAGCTTAACCTCTTATGTGCAGAACACAAGTGCCTGAGCTGGCCTCATCCTGTTGTATGTTGAATCGGAAGCATTCACACATTTTTATAACATGTATTTATAATAGCCGTTTCCACACAGAACCTTTGTATACCACAATAATTAATTTCAAATACCAGCCAACTTTTAAACAAATGTGCAAAGCTTACTGTAATATTTTATGTTTAATAAAACATCCATTTAGTTTTTTTTATTTTCACTTCCCATGTGAAATTCTGACACTTGGCCAAGTTTCTAATGTCAGGGTGTTCAGATCTTCGGAGTGTGCATCACGTCAACCACTTATCTTCCCGGCTCTGCTTTGCAGAAAGGAACTGTGTGGCCTACCTCTCTCAGCTCCCTCCTGGCTCTCTGGAACACAAACACACACACGCCAGGAATTACACCAGGCAAACTGGCACTGCATGCTACAGATGGAAAAACACGCTTAATGCTTCCAGCCTACCTGTATCGTCTTCCTCTGCTTCAGTTTTTAATCCTGGAAAATAAAACCATGAAGAAACACCATTACAAAGTCCAGAGAGTCCAATTAGATTGAGAGCGTGTGATCTGGGCACTGTTTTTCTGTTTCTCCACTGCAGTATGGTATGGTTTTACTTCCATCTGGTCATTTTCTAGCCACTTTATCCAAATCAGAGTCGCAAGGGAGCTGGAGCCTATCCCAGCAAGCAATGGGAGCAAAGCAGGATACGCCCTGGATGGGACGCCAGTCCATCGCAAACACACACAGACACAAACACAGACTCACGCCGGGGCCAATCTTCCCCAGAGCCTAGTTAACCCACCAGCAAGTCTTCGGACTGCGGGATGAAAGCTGAGCACTCTAAAGAGACCCACATGAACACAGGGAAAACATACAAACTCCATGCTGATAAGCATCCCAGGAATTGGGCCAAGAGCTGCCAAACAGGAACGCCAACCACTGTGGCGCTAGTCCACCCACTGGAATTTTACTGCAAAAGCACTTAGTTATACTCCAGTGCTTTCCTACAAATGTAATGTGATTCTAAACCTTTACTGCACTGAATCTTCCTTCTCCTTGCACTGTTTATCCCGGAATGTATTGTATGTACTTCTGTCTGTAAACTTTGTCTATCAGTTTCCACCTCCTCAGCAAAAACTATACATAGAAAGACCACTCTAAATAAAGCTCACCCCCACATTAATCACTCACCGAAACGCCAGAAAAACAGGCTTCACACCTCATTACTTACCTACGTTCTCCTCTAACTCCTCCTCATCTTCCACTTCTACGAAAAAAAGAAGAAAATGATGCCAGCACTGTTAGCCATTTGTTAATATAACAAGATACTACAGGGGGGAAAAAACTCATCAGCTGGATTAGGCACGAACTGCGTAAGAGTTTGTCACAAAAGTGCCAGCGTCTGAGCTTACTAAAGCAAGGGTCTTCACTGGGGAAGTCTGCTAGCTGCAGTGCATGCAGTACTTCATGAAGCAGTGAAATAAAACACTTGGATACATTCTTTCTGTTGTATACTGCCCTCTTCCTCTTTTCTTCTGTTTAGCAAAAGCAGTAAGAAGAATTCAGGCCAGAAGAATATACAGCATGTAAAAGACCTCCTTACCCTTTGCAGCATTGTCATCTTCTGGGAAAAGAAAGAATGAGAAGTGTCATCTTGCACGAATGGGAGGACATGTCTTTAAATTGTACCATGGAGCGCTGTGTATCAAGGGCTTTTCCAGGCCAGGGGCAGCACTGCACACAATTTCGTTGTGAGAAAGTTTCTTAAAGTCTTATTCTGGCTTATTTAATGTGAGGATTTTGGGGGGGTACAGTATATTATGTTTGGGAAACAGGATTATTTCATCTGGAAGCCTATGGGATTTCTGGTATACAGTACCTGCTGAGCCTTACATTCGTAACAGCTAAGCTCAGGCAGTCCCCTTCTGCTGATCTAACCTCTGCATGTCCCTTTTGGTAGAAGGTAGACAGCCATCATCTGAGCCAAGATTTCAACCCACAGCCTTACAGTTAAGAATACAGAACCTTAACCACTACAGCACACTACCCTACACGTCTATTTTAATTCTGAGAATCTTTTTTGGAGGGTTTCAATGAATGGCACAGAGCAACCACATAAAATAAATGTATTATTTGAATACAGAATTGGAGCAAGAGCTTTTTACTAATGGTGTGAACTTCATCTCTCAACGTCACATGCTAACCTTCTTATGCTTTCTGGAGGTTCGTTCCCAGCAAAACGAAGAGATTACGACACCGCTGGATCGTAATGTTCCCAAACGGTTCCATGGAAGGGTATTGATAAATCTCTCCGTCTGTGTAGCGGCTAGACAGCGCGGCTACTGACCAGATATCAGCGTGTTACTGCGATACAGAAACCACCTCATAGGCTCAGTATTCGAAAAACACCGCTCTCTCGTCTCTGCTTTCTACTCGTACAGTAGGTTCAACTGTTTGTTATTTGGCTAGCTGCAATCTCTGGTTTGGTTTCTCTCACGGCTCCACAAGGGTCGCAGAATGCTCTCTAGAGTTTGTGGAGCTCAGCCGTTTGGCCAGTCTCAACGAGGGCAGCTGGGACTTTTTTAAATCTGATTTCCTGACCGATTTATTCCCGGTCCGGCCTTGGCACCGGGTGGATCACGCCACAGGACACTCACATCATGAGTCTGGCGGTCTCTCCTTAACCCGTTACGGTTTCCCGACAGACACCCGCATAATCACAGACTCTGTCCGGGCAGAGCAGGACTTTCACAGCTCGGATTCATTTTGTCTTTTATTACTCAGTCGGATACCTCCTTTTTCACAATTTCTGAAAGAGACGTAATCAGATGCTTGGCGATATACCACCTTGACACTGACATACCCAGCAACTCATTTCTCTATGGAAATATCACAATATCTATTTTCAGCGCGAAAAGCTCCCGTTCCTATCAATATCATTAAAACTTAGATCTATCCATGTTTCTTAGGGAATTACGCTAATAACGTAAACGTTTTAAATGAAATGTAATTAAAAATCGAAACAAGACATTGTAAAAATGTAACGTTTATAAATATCATAAAGTATAAACCTACATTTCCATCTAAATTTAATATTTTATGACTTGTGAAAACATACCTAGAGATTAGCAGCAAAGCTTTTCAACACTGTTCCAGAATTCACGTTGTTGTACGGGAGATTATTAGTTGTTAATTGTAAATAGCTGGCACAGATATGTTAAATCTTGGTAAAGATTGGTTATGCCTTTTTTAAATACAAAAGTGACCCGAACTAAGTGACTGAAATTAGGTCAATTGTGAAAAACAAGAGTAGAGTGTCTGGCAACGGACTGCGTTATGGCTGCTGAAAGGCGTGCTCTTCTATCGAAGTGGTTTTGTCTCCATCTAGCGGCGACATTTTGAGCATGGCAATGTGTTGGACAAAAGCACCCGAACAGGATAGAAAGATAAGTAGGACAATACGGTCCCGCAGAGAGTCAACGGAAGTGATGGCTGGAGTTAATTAGAACACAGCTAGGATCAGATGTGTAGCTCCTTTGCATTTCTATTGGTCCTTGATACAGAACGATTCTTGTGTCCTTAAATTGCGAAAAATAAGTATTTCAACAGCAACCTTGAATCAGATGACAAACGCCTTTCTGATATTGAGAGCGCACAAGTGGTTTCCACCTAAAAAGGCACAGAGGCCCGCAGAGAACGCGTGTCTCGGTAAAAAGCCGAGTGCGTCTGGGTGCACCTGCAGCCAAACGAGCAAGGTGAAAGCCTCTTCCACACTCTCCCCATCTCGGGATGTCCCTCGGCTGCAACGCAGCAACAGCTGCCCTTGTCGTCTCTGAAACCGATTAACGATTCCGTGATTTGAAGCGAGCCTCCTGCCTCAGATAATCTGCCTGATAAGAGCATTAAACCGCAGCCAGCGGCAGACGCCGCCGCGTCACCCTGAATTAAGGAGCGGTTGTCGGAGTGATTCCTCTGGCGGGTGGCATTGCGTCCTCGCTCGCTGGCTCGCTGCAAGCCTCCTACTATCCCGACACAGCGTATGTGCTTGAAAATATAAAAAGCATATACGTAACACGGGCGACACCGCGGCGCAATAGTTAGCATTGCTGTCTTGCTGCACTGGGTTCAGTCCTGGGCATGGGGTGCTGTCTGTGTGGAGTCTGTATGCCCCCCCCGTTTTCACGTGCTCTGGTTTCCTGTGTGTGTCTGTGTGTGCCCTACGATGGACTGTTGTCCCCTCCAACGTGTACCCTGCCTTGTGCTTGCAGGGAGAGGCTCCAGCTCGTGACCCTTAACTGGTCAGAAATAGTAAGGAAGAGCTAAGTTTCAAGCTCATACCCCAATTCATTTATCCAGATGAATGATCCTCGAAAATCCCAGGGCACTTCTCGAAAACAAGGGGGGTGTGAACCCCGGTGTCCTGGGCAAATTTCATAGTTCATCATTCATATCACTGTTCTCCTCCCCACTGGGGAGCTGGTGTGTGGTGAGTGTACTGGCTCACTATAGCTGCCGTCGCATCATCCAGGTGGGGCTACAAATTGGTGGTGGTGGAGGGGAGTCCCCATTACTGTTTTGAGTGGAGTGTCCATATAATTATTATTGCTGCTAATAATAATAATCACTCCCAAACCACAGTTTTGATACTAGCCTATCAGCTGTATGAGGAAGGTCACATGTTCTGCACTGCAGCTCAAAGTTAGAAGTTAATGCACTGGCATAGGGTCAGAGCAGCTTCACACATGCTGAAGTCCAGGACATCTGTAAACACAGTACTGCAACTCAAGGGAAGGAACGCAAAGAGCTCTCTCACCATAAACAGATGCAAACTAGAAATTAGCACACGATGGAAATTTGGAAATTAGTCAGGTAGAAAGTACCTGAGTTTTGGGCATCCTCCATGGCCTGAACCTCTGTAAAAGGAGAGAAAATTACTTGTGTTTATTTACTTATTGATATTTTCTATTTAAAGTCCAATATTTAATGCAAATACTTTCAGTGTTACAGGCAATTGAAACACAGTACTGCAACGCAAGGGAAGTCATGCAAAAAAATCTTACACCACACACAGGCGCAAACCAGAAATTAATCCACAATGGAAGTTAATCAGATAGAAATTACCTAAGTTTTGGGCATCCTCCAAGGCCTGATCCTCTGTAATAGGAGAGAAAATGATTTGTATTTATTGTACGTGCTTATCACACTTGATTATTTTCTCTGCAGACAGATGCATTGCCTGAAGGATACACAGCCCATTGCAGTGCATCTTATATTCTTGTTCTTATCCTGATAAGAAAAGATAAGATCACATTATTGGCCAGATACAATTTTTTGTATTAGGAATTTGTCTTTTCACATACCCCAGCTTGCTCTCCATGAGACACACAGACAGGGAGAGAAGCTTGGGGTCAGAGCACAGGGTCAGCCATTTATACAGCACCCCAGAGCAGTTGGGGTTAAGGGCCTTGCTCAGGGACCCAATGGAGTAGGATTCCTCTGCCAGCCACAGGATACAAACCAGCAACCTTCCAGCTACAGGTGTAGATCCTTTACCACAGAGCCACCACACCACACCGATAAAAAGGTATGTTTTCATTTCCCTTGAGTTTCTCCCTCTCTCTCAGAGCCACCACGTGCCCCTGGGTTCCAGCGAGAGACAGCAGGTGGCGGACAGTGGCTCCTGCGGCCTCCTGCGTCTCTGTGGAGGGCCTTGGCAGGACCCCCGCCTGCCTGTGAGTCAGTCTGGATCAGATTGAGCTTCTCAGAGAGGGAGGGGTGGATCGGGTCTGTTCCAGTGAGCCCGGAGCTGCCTGTTAGCTTCTCAAAAGCCTTGAAGGCTTGATGACTCGCCATCTTGCAGGTTGACCTGATGTGGCTCTGTGGTATACTGCATTGTTAAAACAAAAACTTCCCTGGTTGACTTTTTCAAAAGCAGACTAACAACTAATCCTTCTTGAGAGCAAGGTGACCCAGAGCATGGCAATGCCCAAGCTTTGTTGTGTTGTAAGTGCAATAGTACGAGATACAAAAACATTCCCAGCCTACAGGTTCTTAACGATGAAAATGATTGTCTCTGTCTCACCTTCAATTGACTCATCGTCATAATCCAGCTCGTCTGGAAACAAAGAGGTCAAAGGGCTTTACTGTCAGAAAACCTTTTGTATGAGGTTCTATGAAAGTTCTATGATTATGCAGCAGTGCTGAAATTGAGACAGGTTTGCCAGTAGAAATGCGAGAAATGCTCAGAAAGTATATGGGGTTTTAGAATTAGCAGGACAACTGTTTGTTTGGCTTGATGGCGGTCTGTGAATGCCAGAACACATATTGCATTGAACGAAAACAATGGCATTGATTCTCATCTGTCATTTGCTGTTTTTTCACACAGAATTCCCACATTCCCTTCCCAGAATTCCCTACCGGACTGGCAGGAGACAGAGAAGGTCAAGAAATTTCTACCAGCCACCCCTCCCTCTGCGTTCAGGAAACCCAAAGGTGTAGTGGGACACTGACACGGGCAGAGAAAGAGAGCAGCGAGCAAGAAAGTGGCCAAGCTCCGAATCAGACAGGGATCACAGGGTTTTGGGGTGTAAGATCGTACCTCTCTTCTGCAGGTCATTCACATCTTCTTCTGGAAAACAAGGAATGAGAGTCAATGTGCAGCCTAATGTGTGAAACTAGGAGAACCGGAACTAGGAGAACCAGGTCGGGGGGTCAAAGGAGACAGGTCGAGAATAGCAGCGCGCACAAGAGATAGCTGTGGAAGACGTCTCAATAGTGAGCGTAGGTCAGCCGGTGAAGAGTGTTTAAATACTAAAGAGAGAGAGGGACGTGGTTGGATAATTAGCTCCTGGATGAGCTTGTGTGGAATCTAGCATGCGTGGGAATGCCAGGGCGCTTACGAGAGAAGGTACAACTCGTGACACTAACTACCAAACAAGCTCATGGCCCCCTCTTATTTGTAAGCTCGGAGCAATACTCTGCAACCCCTACTCTATGTGGGTATTATGGAATGTTTTTTTTGGGTATAAAATTCTTTTCACATTAGTAAAAGGATGCATTCATAGTTCATTTAGAACATATGTTTGCGCCTTCCTCAATGTCTACACTCTGTTACTTTGTTTAGATGGGAACGCTCTGCTGCAAAGGTCTCGAACCCTGGTCCAGGGTTTAACCCTGACCAGAAGGTTTTATAGGTCCTCTTTTAAATCATCAATCTGTTCTCTGATCAGTTAAAAAAAGTGATTTGTAAAATTGAGTTAATTAATTAATTAGGAAATAACATTACCCTTCTGTCCTGGGAGTATCATGGTTTCCTTGCTTTATTGATCAATAACTTATACGTGTTCTTAATAAAACAGGATGGGAGATTTAGGATGACATGGAGAACTAATTGGACTGGGGCTTCTTCTAGGACAGGAAATACACAGCTCTACTAGATCAGACTCAACAAGGAATATTTTCAGTATTTTCATGTTCTTAATGTAAACAGCCTAATCCAGAAAGAAACTCAAGTTCATTTAGTTTTCTGAGAATAATTCAGGCAGAGAACTTACACAGCTGTTAGAGTAAGCAAGCAATTACACAGGATATAACACCTACCAGAACAAACATCTGTACAGTATATACTGTATAAAAACAAGGAAACTAATATAAAACAGATTTCTTCTGTGAATGCTGATGATAAAGGGGATTTGTTTATTAATGTGTTTCAATTCAGAAAAGGAGAACAGTAAATGATCTATTAGCAATACAGACTAACACTGTTGCCTTCATCTCTTTCAGTGGTTTCTGAATAAAGGAACAAATAAATACCCTGAATTTTGATTTATATTCAAAACATCTCATTGAGATTAAAATACACTTTTTCGTTTATGTTATTGCTTAGTAAAATTATACATTTTTATAAAGTGAATAATTTATTGGCCTAGCTAGTAAAGATAAAAACAGCGAATGTACAATTTTGTTTATAATCTTTCCGTTATACGATATTCAACAGCACGGAAGTTACAGAATTGATGCTCTGTGAGCCTGTGGTTTTTCTTTTAACCACTAGGTGTCCTGTTGTCTCAGTAATTTGAAAAAAGTAAATGGTAACGGCCCAAGATGTAACATTATTACAGGTCGGGAGCACAGAGCAAATATACGTGAATGAACACAAGGAAACCCGAATTCGTCTGGGAAACCTTTAATTTAAAATAATGTAGGATACTGGCCTTCTCGAATAATACGATGGAGAGGGGTACCTGATGTTCTCAATTACGGAGGCAACTTAAAATACAAAAACATTACCCTTTTTACTGATTTCTTCACTTATTTCCTCTGATGCCAAGGACAGTGCGGTTGCTGAAAAAAGAAAGACGATTACAACAGGACACGTAAGACGCTGAGATTTTGTTGCCATAATGTGTACGTAAGAAAGAACCGTGATAATTAGGTAACCTCCATGTTCTATGGAATTTGTAAAGGAACGATGATGGTGAATCCCATGGTGACAAATACGAAAAGCACTAGGTATGGACTGCTGAGCGAGGTCCATCACACCTCAGGAAGAGAGCAAAACAACAACCGTTTCGAGTCTCGCTGGTCTTTTATATTTTGATAAAAACGCTTCGACTGTGGTTTCATTTCTCAGATACAACCATCTGTAATACCGCTAACGGTGTGAGGAATTATGTTAACAATAAATACAAACTAAACTAACAATGGAACCCATTATTGTTCGTCTATGTGATGTTATGTAGTTATCCGACACATTATTCCCAAAGCGACTCTTGCTTGGACCCATGTATACAACTATTTATACACTGTTTAGTGGAAAGATGCAGGAGAAATACTTTCCTTAAGAGTAGAACAGCATTGTTTCATCTGGAATATATACAGTAGGAACCTTCAACCTTCCCAAGAACCCAGAACCCAGAATTTTCTATTGAAAATGTTATTCACACCTTAATGTCACCCCTTGGAAATCTATCAGCACTATCAACAAAACACAAAAACATCGAACAGTTTAACAACAGGAGAGACACCGGTAAAGGAACTGTTTTCTAAACATTTAACTGTAAATACCTCTTAATAGAGCATTACCTCTTTCATAAAAGATCTACAGCTTTCTTTAAATATTAACACTGCAGAATAAACTCGGAAGAAACGTTATTGATAAATTAACTTTCTCAGGGACTGTACGTACTGCACTATTAAGATTTTTTAAAATCAATATCAGATGCATGGTACCAGAAATTCGTTAGGCGTCTGTCTGTACACGCTTCCTTTCTGGTCTCCTGTTCAGTTACGAACAAAGCATCACATTAGTGTTGCAATGCCCCAGCATGCCCAATTCAAGAATTTACAGACAATTATACGGAAAATCATAATCTAATATTAACTGACGTCCTAATGATAATACCGCTGCAAAAATAATCTATTTACCAGAGCTGAGGAAGGCTCAAATAAACGAGCTCCGTTAAAACAAATGGTACTGTGAACTTAAAAGAAAGTGGTCGGTACATAACTTCTTAGAAAGTGTTTGATTTCCTTCGGTCATCTAAAAAATGAATGTGGTATTCCGACATAGCAGTTCTATGAAGTATTTGTCTTTTTTAATTTACTCGTGAGAGAAAAATAGAAGTGTCCCTACCCGTTTTAAGTCCGGCAACAGCTAGGACCAGGACTAGAGCGATGTGGAGTCTCATCTCGGACAGCGGGCTGTGTTTTGGGTTTTTTGCAGGTGCTGCTCTGAACAATAAGGTCTGTTCTTGCGCGGCGGTGGCTATATATCGGCACTTCTCCGTCTAATTTGCATGGACAGACAGTGGGTTTTATCGTCCTCCCGGCCTCCTATACCTGACAGCACAGTCCCGTGCTCCCGGGGCCGCACAGTCGATCCATTCTTCGCGGGCTCAATGGGACCTTTTGTGCCGCCGGTCCAAGGCCCGCTCTGTCATCAGATGGGCCGTTATATTTTGGCATGACGTGGGCAGTGCTCTGAGCCCGTGCGAGTGTGCGACATCTTTGGGGAATAATTTGGCAAGGAGTTGCTTCCGATCAAGGATGGGTGGGTGTGGGGGGGTTAATTAGCTAATTAATATGCTTTTTTATACATCCTTTCTAAAACACACACACGACCCCCGTGTCTGTCTTGTAGGTGTGCGTATGCAATGAGTCAGTTCTCTTAGGACTGAAGGTTCAGGCCCAAACACGGTTTTTGCAGGTACTGTAGACTCAGAGAAGAGTGTCAACGAAGACGAGTGAGAAAACGTGAGGCGTCATCCGCTTGCCTTAAAATAACTCACCTACAACGAGAACGAAATCAAACTTGATCTGATTAAACGCCCTTGTGATAAATCAACCCAAAGACCTGTCAGACACAAGAAAATAGGTGCTAGAAGAAAGGGCATTATTTTCCATTTATAGGAAATTATTTATCGTCCCCTCTAAATCTAAATCTAGGTCTAGGTTTAAGTGGACCCCTTTTCGAACATTAGCTAAGGGTTTGTACAGAAATGTCCAATTTGCGACATGTACAGGTTATTTTCATAACGGCTTTTTTTTTAAATACAAAGTCGTGTGACCCCGTATCTGTAAAACTAGATAAATAAAAGGTGTCAGTTGCACTCCAGTCACCAGTTAGAAAGAGTTGCGCACTTTTAAAACGGACTGAGCTCTTGTTCTGCTGTAAAGCTAAGTCAAACAGAGCCTCATCTCTAATGAATATTCAGTTAGTGTGCAGAGCCCAGACAGAACACAAGTATTTCCGCAGACAATAAGAAATTACCAGTACCAAAAACAAATAAGCGCTTTCAAAGCTCCAGTTGCAATACAAGTGGGAAAGGCAGACCTATGTGGTCGCTGTAGTTTGTTTCGAAGACCCCATTTCTCGCAAGCCAAGACTATGTCAGATGATTGCATGGTGAAGAATATCGAAATAGTATTGCAACTAAGTGATATGTTACAGTGTAAA
Source organism: Lepisosteus platostomus (assembly GCF_059453375.1). Lineage (NCBI taxonomy): Eukaryota > Metazoa > Chordata > Actinopteri > Semionotiformes > Lepisosteidae > Lepisosteus > Lepisosteus platostomus. The sequence goes on from NC_142613.1 coordinate 8,582,946, forward strand.
AGCTATTTGAATGGTATAGACCGGTGGCTCATAACTTGGGGTGCACACAACCTCTGGAGGTGTGAGATGTCCTTTCTCTGGGTTGCCAGTCAGGCAATAAAAATACAAATTATGCCTAGGCACACAACTACAACTACTTTGTTTCATCATGCCTAGGCATTTTAAGTTAAACCTAGAATAAATGTGTATTTTTTTCATGTATTCTTAATGAAACTGAGAAATTAGCATACATATATAATTCTGTCTTGTTCATTCTACGGTTATGACCTACATCAGTGATATTTGATAAGATGTATGAGATGATACTTCCTACATCCCTACCTCCTTGACCATTAGAAGATCCCAGGCAGGTCCTGGATAAATTCCACTCTGGGATAACATATTCTAAAACACCAAAAAAACCTAATTTAAATTTCTTACATCTTCACCCGACCTGCTGTGTAGTTAGACAGCTGTTGGATAGTGGCTGCCGAAGGTCAAGCAAGTGGCTGGCTTCTGTATTTCGGTGGTGGAGGTAAGGTGTTTCCTCCTGTTTGAAAAGCACTTTGAATATTTAAGGAACTTATTTAAGGAACTGTAGTTGTTAATTTTACATTGGAGCCTGTAGGGAGTGTGGCGACACACAAGTCCAAAGTGGTTTGGCATTTGCAATAGGCTGGTAGAGTACACCCAGGCCACTGGTCTTCTGTTGTTTTGCCCTTGGCTTTTCCTTAAAGCAATCCTGGTGCCATTAAATCAGATAATGATTCATTTAAAGTTATTTTTAAGACATTTTAAAAAAGATTTCAATTAGAAAATATGATGCGAAATATTGGAGCTTTTAACGTACGTGTGTGATTTGACAGGCCACTTGAAATCTGTCACATTTTAAAAGTTGGAAAATGGTTAACCCAGCAACTGGAAGATTCATTAGGACAAAGACACAGTGGGTCTCACGGATGTGAGTTGGACAAGAGTTTGGGTCTATAGCGCTTCCTCCTCACACACAGGCAGGTGGTCAGTGCAAAGCAGAGTATTTCTGTTGCAGTGTTGGAAACGAGATGTTTTTTTTACTCCATTGCCCCTTTTGAAAAGAAATGACTTCAGTATTAAAGGTTGTCCTTCTGGCACTTTCAAAGAGCATCAGCACCCTTACAATATGCCTACTGACAAGGGCACTACTGAATAACACAAGGTGACAAGGAGGGACAAAGCTATGTTTGACTGTATGTCAAGAATTTGTTTAAAAGGAGCACACACAGCAAATGTGATTGCCTGTGCTTATTAAAAGCATGCACTCGAAATAACCTGTCAGTTCTCAGCTACATTTTTCCTGCAAAAAACTGTTCTCAAAAAGCTGTAAAACCTAACTGGATTCTTTTCTCTTTTCTTGTATATGAGTTGTGTGCAAATCCCAGTCTTTGTGTGTATTTTAATAACTTCTTTGACATTGAAAAAAATAAATAAACTGTTTTAAAAAATCAGCTCCTCTTCTACAGTATTATGTTTCCTTCTAGGCTGAATAAAAAGATTAACTAAGCTATGCCACATTTCCTTAACAGTGTCCCTGGTCCTGTAGGGTTTTTCCAGCACTTTTAGAGCAAACTAAAAGTGAAATTCTATGCTGAATTTCTATAAGATGTATACATGTCCTATTATATGCATTGCTTTAGTACCCTGTGACACAGAAACCTACTGTGTAAGCATTGTAGGAACAGAATGTTATTACTGTGTTATAAGATATTTTTAAAGTGCGTACATTATGGTTCAGGGCTCCACATAGCTTTAATCTCACAATTGTTTTCTTCTAAATAAGAACATACTGGACAAAGGACAAGAAAAATTACTGAATGCAATAGCTTGAGGCTGGAGAATTATTTAAGATGCATATATGAATGCAGGTTAAATACTTCTGTATGAGCTGCATTATAATGAATTTTAAAAGTCAGAGTTAATGTCTTAGAAACAACTCACAAAGACAGAGAAAGACTGGAAAGCCTTACCAATATAGTGTTAATCATTCCTGGAGAAATATTTAGCAATGCAAATGAGCTTTGAAGCCAAAATAGCCACAGATAATCCCACAGAATCATAGAGCAAATCCTATGTGTTTTAAAATGACAGTACTAGTACGGGCATTTCTTTTCAGCATGGAATTAACCCTTACTTGTTCCTTTGCAGTATTAGATACTCCTTTGAACCCACTCCAGATTTAAACAGTTGGTGTCAGCCTCCAAACTGTTTTGTCACTTTGCTCTGTTATAATGTAAAAGGCATATTATAACATATTTTGTTGATATGTGGAAGGGCTGTTATTTTTTTCTACTGTAGGTGTGAACCTGACCTAAGTTTATTCCTTTGTAAACATAGCAGAAGTAAGAGGTCCCACTCATCACATGGTTTCAATTATTGTGCTTATGTGCACATCACGGTTGTAACCAAGCTTTCTTAATTTTATTGGCTGATCGTCTCCGGTCACAAACAACAGACAGGAGAAGTATTAAAAAGCTTTGCCTTTCCCTTTTCTCCCCTAAATTGTACGGTTCTTTTCCCTAATCTTATGACAAATGTGAGCTCCATTGTAGTTAGTCTGGCCTGCTGGTGTAGATGTGGGCCCATACTGCTCCTGTTAAAATTGATTGCAATATCTGTGCTTTAAATGTCAATAGTGTAGATATAGGGAAGAAATACCCATCATCTCTTTCCTCCTTGTATACAGTACTTTTAAGTTAAGACTTTCATATGTAAATAGTTATTTTATAGTGGTTGTTTGTAAGTAACAAAATATGCTTTTGTGGCGAGAGCTGTGGCACAGTGGTGCGTGCTATCTGTGTGGAGTTTGTGTGTTTGCATTGATTTTCTCTGGGTGCTTCAGTTTCCTCCCTCAAACCAAAATAAGAGTGGCATGTTGTCTTCTGGGAAAATTGGCCCTGGTGGGAGTGTGTGACTCTGTGTGCCCTGCAATGGACTGGCATCCTGTGCAGGATGTACCCTGCCTTGCGCCCGTTGCTTGTTGGAGAGGCTGCGGCACCCCTGCGACCCTGGATTGGAAGAAGCTGTTAGAAAATGGATGCATTGGAAAAAGTCAGTTTGTCATGGCCTTTTCATAGTTGCATTACATATCAAAGGCTTGAATGCTATCAAGGTCTTGTGAATTAACCTCTTAAAAAATAAAATAATGTGACCACACCTGACTATTAGCTCTTTGTTCACAGAACAGTTGTCTATTCATCTTCATATCTCTTTTGGTATTTGTTCAGGTTCTCTCTGTATAAGATGAGTTTGCATTTCAATTTAAATTGGAGATGAGGGGGATGAAGGCTGAACTCTGTGAATGAGGTATGCAAATCTCTGTTAGCTAAGACCTACTAAGGGAACAATTGCACAGAGAGGCAATCAGGCGCTCGCTTGATGGAGATGCAAGAGCTTCAGGTGAAGATGAAAACAATGAGGGTGCTATTTAGATCACAGGAGAGATCAGAAAATTACTGTGTGGTGCAAAAAGGAATTACATCAAATGATCTCAACAAACACAGAACAGTATACCAATTCTTCATGATCTTGGAGTTACAAGGACATTGTAATAGTTGTACTCAGAAACATTTTAGTTTTTTTTTTTGCAGTTTTACAAAAATTTTTTTTGCTCTCTTGTTTACAAATGCATTGTTTCAGTCTGCTCAAATGATACATCTTCAGATAAATCACCCTGGTAGCAGGAAAGATTATTGTATATTATAATTGAAATCTTATTATTGACTTAACTGTATTAGGGTGTTACATAATCAATCTACAGAAGCCAAGCAAAATTAAAATTATGAGTAACAACAAACAATTGCTCCAACAGGGATTTTTAAAATACTATGAGTCTGTCTTGGTGCCCTGCAGTAATTAAGGAACATTTGAGAATCTGAAAAAAGCTAGTTTTCAATTTACATATTCATATTTCTTTAGCTCATGGGCACCTTTCCTGTCTCAAAGTCCTCGAAACCTCGTACAAAGGTTACATTATTAGTCAAAAAAGTACCATGATTAATAATAATTATTAATATTAATAATGACCAAAGTAGCATAATAATTACCAATGACACAGTATGGCTTTTCCAACTCTCATAAGAAATGTCATTTAAATCATGTTACGTTCACATCCGGTGATAAAGGGATAATTTGCAAGCAAATTAAAACATCTTCAGATTGTTAAAATCTTATTTATACTTCAAAAATAAAGAAGTACTGATCCAAACCGTGTAAGTACCATAATCACACCTCAATTTAATAGTGCAATTACTGTTTTCGATTCATAATCAATACTAGACATATGCATTTCATGTTATACTGCAACATTCTCGCTTTTTGTTTTTTTCAGTAGCACAGTCCAGCACCTCGTATTTGGACTCCTGACCTCCCGCCTCCCCACATGACAGGTTACTTTTACCGTGCCCCGGAAGCGGAAGTGATCTGCGCAGTGGGCCCGGTGGCGTGTGTGTTTTTGAAACGCACAGCCAACGCGAGGGAAGTGATCAGAGTAGAGGGGGGCTGAGAATTAATTCCTAAATACTCTAAACCGTTATCCTGTAGCCGTAAAAGTAAGGGAGATCCCTGGATACAAAACGAAATCGTTTACAGACGTAACAGATATCTTATCATTCTTCTGCCGAGGTAGGCTTGAGCGGGGAGGTCGGCGTGTGAAGCGCCGGATCAGCCATGGCGGATGTAACTGCTCGGAGCCTGCAGTACGAGTACAAAGCCGTAAGTAGCACAAACAGCGCGCCATTGTAAATGTAACTATAACTTTTTGTTGTATTCGAGCTTGTGGCGTTCTGTAAGTTTTGCATTGCAAGCTGGAAAAAGTGAAACGTTTGCAACCCTACGTCGCGAGTGTGGGGTGAGATGGGACTGTTCAGTTCCCAATGTAGGGCTGATTTTTCTGTTTACAAGAGGTCTGTGTACCTTTGTATGCAGCAAAGGTGAGTTGTTGCTTAGTTTGCGCTATTCCATTGCATACTTTGGCTTTGACATAAACCCCTCTTATTTTATACCAGAACCTCAGAAGCTCTGGTATGAAGCAGGTTTCTTTGAAGTTGCAGCAATCAAAGATCCGGGGAGGTTTAAATGGCCGATTAAGCCAATAATTATGATTAGGATTAAGAGCTGACCTAGAATGAATATCTACAGATTCCTTGGGTCTCCAAGTTTTGACATTGCTGTTGGTTTAGATCCCAATAGGTGAGTCGGGAGCAAGAAATGAGAGGAGGTATAGAGTTAGTGAAGGAGCCAGTAGGGCCTCATCTGATCACTGATATTTACGCAGCATCTGTTCAGAGTACTTTGTATTGGTCTAAAATTATGATGCATACAGAGCTGTGGCTTGAATGTTTTCTTTTTCTCCCGAACAGAACTCTAATCTTGTACTGCAAGCAGATCGGTCTCTGATCGACCGGACTCGCCGCGATGAGCCCACAGGTGAGGTTCTGTCCCTTGTGGGAAAGCTGGATGGTACCAAGATGGGGGACAAGTCCCAGAGGACAAAGCCACAGATGCTGGAGGAGAGAAGAGCCAAGTAAGACCATATGGGTTTAATAGATCGAGTTCAGAGTCTTTCCTTGCTGTCCTGGGACTAGTGTTTGCCCTGAAGAGTTTTTTTGTTTTATGAGCATGTGGTGTGTAAACATGGCATAGTGGCCAAATGTTTGTGAACATGGCCATCCGCATAATATAGCCAGATTTCCCGGTGCAGGCTTTTCCTCGAAACGTGTAGGCCTGGAAAAAACACTTGAAAATAAAATGTCCTGGTAAAGGAAATACAATAAAGATATGTAGAAAATTCAGTATTGGGTACATTACTACGTGTTAATACACCTTTTAAATACTGGTGTGTTTTTTTTAACATGTATTTGCATGTGGTAAAATGGGAATAGATCAGTGGATGCTTTTTGTGATGCTGGCTCTCTAGACAGGTTTGGCTAGCCTTGTAATCCTCAAGGACTGGAACTACATAGCCCTTGTGTGTAGTTTTACAGAATGGGACTGATCGTGTGCAGAGTTACCTTTGAGGCACCTGCAGTGTTTAAGCCCACTGTAATGGAAGAGTGTGGGATCCTGTTTGCTGAGGCTCTGGCTGAGCGGTTCAGGGGAGATTGATGACCCTGTGCCCACTTGTTCTTCGTGCAGGAGGAGGAAGAGAGACGAGGACCGGCATGACATCAACAAGATGAAGGGTTTCACCCTGCTGTCAGAGGGCATCGATGAGATGGTGGGCATCGTCTACAAGCCCAAAACCAAGGAGACCAGGGAGACCTATGAGGTTCTTCTCAGCTTCATCCAGGCTGCCCTGGGAGACCAGGTGAGGGGCGTGTTTCAGTAGTCTCTTGTGGTGTTTTGACACATTACTGGAAGCTTTAGGAAGTTTTTTTCTGCAACACAGTGTGGTATGTTTGCAAGGTGTGTTGTGGTGTATGTGCTTCATCACAAAATGTTATCATCCTATTGCCTAATGACTTATATATTACTGCTTTATCGTGATTTTTGTCATGATTGGCACCATCTCAGAATCTTTACAAGTTACATTGGGTTGTAACATAGCTTTTAAGAGTGTTTACTAGAACATTAAGAGATGGGGGTTAATAGCATTTTCAAAGCAAAAACTCGAGATGAGGGAGGCTTCTTCCCTGTGACTGATCAGGCATTTTGAATGTCCTTGAAGCCCAGAGACATCTTGTGTGGGGCAGCCGACGAGGTGCTGGCTGTGCTGAAGAACGAGAAGATGAGAGACAAGGAACGACGCAAGGAGATTGAGCAGCTGCTGGGTCCCACTGACGACACGCGTTACCATGTGCTGGTCAACCTGGGCAAGAAGATCAGCGACTACGGAGGAGACAAGGAGCTCCAGAATATGGGTACAGAGTCCACCTGTTACTTTATCACAGGGGCAGCTAGCCTAGAACCTGGAGAGCTGCGGCCTTGTGGATTTTATTTAAGCCTGCATTGTTATATTTGGTTCTTGATCTTAATGGGTGAAAACACCTGTTTTGTTTAATAGTGATTGATGATTTGTAGGTGTGTGCCAGTCCTACAGTATTGAATCTTACTAGATTAGGATTAATACAAAATTAAATGGATTTATCATTTATAGGAATTGGATAGGAAAGATGTGGCGCAGAACAGTATTGTATGTGCATTCTCTCCTGATAATCTTTCATGTTACCATTTTTGTGTTGTAGATGACAATATTGATGAAACGTATGGTGTCAATGTACAGTTTGAGTCTGATGAAGAGGTGAGTATATGTGACATCTAACCTTACCAAATATAAAGAGCTGTAGGCTTCCCTCCTCCAAGAACCCCAATACAAATGAGTACAAAATGGGCAGAAAAATTCAAAGTTTAAATGGCATATGACCTGGAGGAATTTATATCCTGGCTGCCATGTGTCCCAAGATTTAAGTGGGAATTCTGAGTGGCGGGTGAAAATGAGTAGAACTTTTGATTGTCTATTATCTCAAATATTTGTGAAAAATTACATTGGTAGATTTGGTTAAAATGAATATTTTCTGGTTCTTGGATCAGATCTCCTGTTATGGAATCAATCCAGCATAAGATACTTTATAAGGCACAAAGGAATGTCCTACTCTGAAAGGCTTAAAAATTGTTATTTTTAAGTCAGAGAAGCCGAAGACATTTTTAAAATCCTCTACAGCGCTGAGGGTCTGGAATAAGCAATTCAACCTTATTGTCAAAGCTTATACACTGGCTTTTTACAAGAATCATTTGGATACGTTCCTGGTGTCAATTAGCCTCTAGCAAGCCAATGAACTAGATGGGCCAAATGGCCGGTCTACTCTGGTTTGTGACCTTTCTGCGGCTCTTGTGTGGGGCGTAGCGAATGGAGAAGTCGTATATGTGCTTACAGTTACTATGTGTGTAGCTGTATGTCAGTGTGCTGACAGCTGTGTGTGTTGCAGGAGGGAGATGAGGACCAGTATGGGGAGGTTCGAGATGAAGTGTCTGATGAAGACAGCGAGGGGGTGGAGGCCGATGTGGGCTGTACTCTCAGTGCCAATGTAAGTGTTGCCAGTTCCTCCTGTCTTATTCCCTCTCTACCTCTGAGTGAATCTCGTGTCTCTTTTTCATTCTTATTTCTTGTTCCCTGTTTAGTTTATTTTGTTTTAAAAAAAACTATATCCAAGATCAGAATATTTTTGCATCCTTTTTTAATTAATCACATACACTTTTCCTTTGCGTAAAAAAAGTCAAATTTCAATGTTTCAACTTGGAAAACACCTGGAAACTTACCGTTTCTGCTTTTATTTGTCAGCCATATTTCAAGCATCTGGATTCCCTTAATGCTCAGAATCGTTCTTCTTTCAAAACTCAAGATTTGTAGTTTCATAGTCTTGTCAGTTAGAATTGTATTTTTGTTCACAAGAGTTCGCAGATAATTGAGAATATTAGGGCTGACAAGGCTGAATGAGATTACTGCAGAAGATATTGCATTTCATCAAACGTGGCTTGGACCAGATTTTTCTGTCCTTGTCCCCCAGAAATGAACTTGCCTTATTCCTGTTTCTTCAGCTGGGCTCTTCAGGTGATGTCATGACTGCCAAGAAGAAAGACCTGCACCCTCGTGACATTGATGCCTTCTGGCTCCAGAGGCAGCTGAGCCGTTTCTACGACGATGCCATCGTGTCTCAGAAGAAGGCAGATGAGGTGCTGGAGATCTTGAAGGTGAGGTCGCTGAGCATGCAGACCACACATACCTCAGAATCTGGGTACCCCAAATAAGAGCTCTTCCCATCCCTTCAATAAGGAGAAAATTATCCAGATTCTGGGCCTCCACTGAAAAATATAGTAAAACCTGGAAACCAACTTCGGTGTTAGCTGACATTTCTTCTTCACAATATTCTGATTGCACGGATTTCAAAACGTGTATTATATTTTCCTTGAAGCAGCATGGCAGTAGTAAATGTGTGCGACGGTAATAATCGTCTTTTAGTGAAGTAGAAAACAAAAACTTGAAGGTGATTCGTTTTTATTTCCTGTCCTGGTTCTTGAACACCTGTATGGTGTCTTCAGTCAAGTAGGTTCGTGTCTGTCCTGCAGGCAGCATCTGTCTTTTCTAAACATTAGAACACCAGGGAAGGAGAGCAAAGGTTTAGATGTTGGTGGTGGGGTCGGTTCAGTGTATTGGGAGATGTTTGTGTTGCTTTACAGACGGCCAGTGACGACAGGGAGTGTGAGAACCAGCTGGTCCTGCTTCTGGGCTTCAATACCTTTGACTTCATCAAGGTCCTCCGACAGCACCGACGAATGAGTGAGTCTGTGCTGGTGGTACCTGTGTTTGTGTGGAGGAGTGTGGTGGGCGTAAATGACAGGTCTTGCTCATTGTAATGTTTTACACAGTAGCATAGCAGTTACAGGTTACATGGGGATTAGGCTGAAATACAGCTTGGGGAGTACAAGTGTTTTGCTTACATTTTAATGATGACATTCCAGCTGATTTTTTAATTATTATTTAGGGTGAACAAGCAGCATGTTTTAATGCAACTTAAGCTGAACTGAATGATAAAATCGCAGCTTAAACTCTGTGATAGAGAAGTTATTCCTCTCCGTCACTCACATATTCTGTGCTGTTGCTCCTCAGTCCAGTACTGTACCATGCTGGCCAGCGCTCAGAGTGAGGCGGAAAAGGAGAGGATTATTAGTAAAATGGAAGCAGACCCCGATCTATCCAAAGTGCTGTACCAGCTCCAGGAAACTGAGAAAGAGGACATTATTCGGGTAAGAGATGAGTGTTCAAGATATTAATTGCACTACCAATTACCTCTTTTGGCATGTTATTGCTTCAAATCTCGTTCATATTACTTCTAATCAAACCTGCACTTAATTATTTGCTAAGCTCTACGTTCCATTACATTTAAAATAAAGGAGGACTTTAACATTCAAGATGTAACTGTTTAACATTCAAGATGTAACTGTTTTAAATATCACCCTTTATACCAGTATAAAGTTTTATTAATAGTAAAGTATATACCAAGAAATGCTAAACTGTCCTGATCTACCTAGGACTGGAACTGGGAATTATCTTGTGCTAAATAGGCCTAAAAATGAAGTGTGCCAGTACTGGAAGTAGGGCTGCAGTGCTTTGCCTAGAGGGAAGCTGTCTGAGTGGGGGTGTGTTCCTTGCTGCAGGAGGAGCGGTCTAGGAGGGAGCGAGTGAGGAAATCCCGAGTGGATAACGACCTGGAGGCCATGGACCTGGACCAGCAGGGGGAGGTGAGGCCCAGCATTTTCTTCCTCCTGACACTGCGGCCACTTTCCTAGTTTTGATTCAGTTTAGGATATATAATACAGGACAAGGTTACACATAGCAGCCTGACCCATTACTTATGCAAACCTGAGCTCAGCTAATTGTCTCTGGTTTTGTGTTACCCCCCCTGAAATATCCAGTGACAATACTATCTATAAGAATATTTTAAATGAAGAGAAATTTAACAGTAAGTACTTTTCATCATTGAGTTTGAGGTAGGTGTTTGACAGTAGATCAAGCTGTGATTGTAAATAGAGTGGAAGAATATAATGAAACATCTGCGAGGTTGTACAGAAAGTTCTTTTTATAGGAAGCTAGTGAAAAATCACTTTGAACATGGTGGATAATCTCCAGGATCACACAGGATCACTTTCACTTTGCTGAAATGACTGTTTTCAACTGTGATGTTCCAGGCTCAAGAACGTCATTGGATATTCAAAAGCACGTTCCTTTAAAATGGTTATCGATCTGACTCCTTTAACCCATGTTGAATAGTAACGTTTGATTTTTGATGAAGTCCTTGTACATCGACTTCTACCCAGGTCAAATAATTAAGTTCTCATCTCAAAGTCAGGATATGTCAGGGCACAGCAACAGCTCAGCATAATAGCTAAACCAGTCGATTTCAAGTAAGAAGAAATTAGAAGCTTGAATAAAATCTGAGCATCACTGACAAATAAATGACTATTTCTGTTTATAAATTTCACATATTTTCCTAAAGTTTCTCAAATGCCAAGAGTAACAGCATTTCTCCTCTTACCCTGTTACTGTTCACCCAGACCCTGGCGCCCAGGCAGCTCCTGGACCTGGAGGACCTCGCTTTCACACAGGGCAGCCACTTCATGGCCAACAAGCGATGCCAGCTGCCCGACGGCTCCTTCAGGAAACAGCGCAAGGGCTATGAGGAGGTGCACGTGCCTGCGCTCAAGCCCAAGCCCTTTGCTGACGATGAGGTACAGCACTCAGCTGTCAGGGGGGTTCAGCCAGGAAGCAGCCTAGCTCCAGGTTCTGGTTTCTAAGGGTCTAGTCAGCTCATGCTCAATTATTACCATAACTTCAAAATACTGGAATGTTACATTTTTCACATAGTGCCTTGGCACTAGTTCTAAGTGTCAGCCTTTGGCATGACTGTCCATTCAGCCCTTGCTTGATGCACAAGTCCAAGTCCATCTTGCACAAGTGTTTATGTTTGCTCTAGTTCTAACATGTCCCTGTCAAAGCATCCCAAAGGGCACAATGTATGAAATGTTTTTAAGTTTTCTAAAACTGAGAAGGTGATCATCCTTTATCAATGGAAAAGTCCCGCGATCCTTCTTTTTACAGTCAAGTATGTCTGTCTGGTCAGAAAAATGTTGAATTTGCTTGATGTAAAGAAGAACGAAGCAAAATGTTTCAGACGGTGTAGTCAATGAAAATCTCCTTGTGCTGTGAAACTTATTTTCTTAATCTGACATTTATATATTGAGGTTCTATTTCTATTTTGTACAGGTCTTAGTGCCTATTGAGAAGTTACCCAAGTATGCCCAGGCTGGGTTTGAGGGCTTTAAAACTCTGAACAGGATCCAGAGCAAGCTGTTCAAATCTGCCATGGACACCGATCAGAACCTGCTGGTTTGTGCTCCCACGGTGAGTGTTGGCTCTTGGCTCTAATGAGCAAGATCACATGGTTACTGATTTTTTTTTGCCACCTGATATGTTGCCAACTGATCACAGTCGTAACCTATAAAAGGCAATTGTGATGAGGGATTCAGGGAGACACAAAAACCTGTTAACCTGAATCCAAAATCCTACGTCATAGTTGCGTGATTCACCATCGGCAGACAGGAGCATGTGAATGAAAGAGAAGAAATGGTTAGCAGTCCTAATCGGAACTGACATTTGCATTTTTTCACAAGCCCAAGTCCCCAGCAAATGTACAGGTTGTAGCGGTTGTGTTCTGTCTTGATCAGGAGTGTGTGTTTTGCCTTGGCATTACAGACCTCCTCTTGTTTCAGGACGAAATATCAAGAAATACATTTGAAATTCTCTGGACCTGAACAAGTGGGTGTGGGGTTTAAATGTTAATGTGCTGATTGTTGGTGAAGTATTTAGTGGGAAATGGTTGGAGAGGTAATGGTTGTATAGTGCAGGTGAATAGCTGGTGTAATCAGGTGGAGAAGCTCAACTATGAAGGCCACAGTAACACAAACTGCGTACAATGTATTTTTACTGTACTTTGACGATGTTTTATTTCTTTTAACCATCCAGTCACAGGAATGGACAAGGAGGTGGTTTTATCTGTGTGTAGGCTTCGGCACTATTTAATACTGTCAAACAATGCAGTCAAATAAGTGTCAGGTTAGAGGTGGCGTGTCACAAGAGGGAACGGAAAGTACAAGACAGAGCTGAATGGGTGCATATCAAAGAGCAGGAACCTTCATTTTTTCCTACCCTCTTCCGCAGGGTGCTGGCAAGACCAATGTAGCGCTGATGGCCATGCTGCGCGAGATTGGCAAGCACATCAATCTAGATGGCACCATCAATGTGGACGAGTTCAAAATCATCTACGTGGCCCCCATGAGGTCCCTGGTGCAGGAGATGGTGGGAAGCTTCAGCAAGGTGAGGCGTCTATAGCAAAGTCGCTCTGCTACACTTTTATTATGTAATCGTTGCTGTGATTTGCTTCTTGTAGGATTAAGTTGACATAAGGATTATCGTGGTGCCAAGTTAAATCATTTCTCTCAGGATGTTTTAGCACTATATTTGTAGTAATCACTCTGTTAATATATATATATGTAGAGTGCCTTCGTTCATGTCTAATGCTGTTCCCCAGCGCCTGGCCAGCTATGGTATCACAGTTGCCGAGTTGACTGGGGATCACCAGCTGTGCAAGGAGGAGATCAACGCCACTCAGATCATTGTGTGCACACCAGAGAAGTGGGACATCATCACTCGGAAGGGAGGGGAGCGCACCTACACCCAGCTAGTGCGCCTCATCATTATAGTAAGTATACTTGCTGCCCCCATATCCCAGTAAGTAAGCTAGTAAGTGACCTGCATGCTGCTCATTCTGTTAAAATTAAGGCCAGCAAAGGCAGCCATTATCTCCAGCTGAGGTAAGGAGTGCAGTGATGTTTAACCTTTGGTGAGTGAGGTTAACATTTTCGCCATAATGATTGATGATGCTTTTCATAAAATGTCTCATTTGAGTTTATTGGGAAATGTGGAAATCAAACGCAAGATAAAGTGGTATCCAGATAAGGATGGTAGCATATTTGATATTTTAAACTACATAGACTTTACTGGGGGTGATGTGGTTTGTTTACGCACGGGTACAGGTGTGAAAATGACTTCAGAGATGTTGGGGAGAAGCAAATTTAAATAGTTTTGAATTTAGGAACGGGTTAAACCAAGCTAGATAGAAGAGCTGTGACTCCCAAGACAGGACTGGCATGTGTAGATTTCTGCTTGTTCCTCCAAATGATCCCGTTCCCGTCACTAGGATGAGATCCACCTTCTCCACGATGACAGAGGGCCGGTGCTGGAGTCGCTGGTGGCCAGGACAATCCGCAACATTGAGATGACGCAGGAGGACGTGCGTCTGATCGGCCTGAGCGCCACGCTGCCCAACTACGAGGACGTGGCTACTTTCCTAAGGGTGGACCCTGCCAAAGGGCTCTTCTACTTTGACAACAGGTGACTGTCCATGTCTTTACTCATGGAGATGGGTTGTGAAACAAAAATGAAAACTTGCTTCCTTACGGCTACACAAATGCTTGAAACAATTTAATCGTTATGAACTGTATTGCCACTGAATGCACACCATAGCCATTTGATCCATATACGGCATTTACCCACTTGTCTGTTTTGCAGAAGATATAGTAGCTAAAGATATCATTTCTCTCAGGTGGAAACTAGGTTTCTGCTACTGTTTTTTTATTTCAAAACCTGTGACGTTTGCTCCCCGTTTTGCTCTGCCTTCAGTTTCCGCCCCGTTCCTCTGGAGCAGACGTACGTGGGGATCACAGAGAAGAAAGCCATCAAGAGGTTCCAGATCATGAATGAGATTGTGTACGAGAAAATCATGGAGCATGCTGGGAAGAACCAGGTGCGATCCTCCCATCCTGACAGCCTAGTTACATTCATTGATGGGGATATGTATGGGTTTTGGGATGTTGCTGAAAATGCCGTTGTAAGAGTAGATGTGAGCTTTGAGTAAACCCATTATATAATACTTAAAACGTTGCATTGTTCTGTCATTTGCATCCACAATCCTGCAACTGGAAGGGAAAGGCGGTCAATTACAACTGTTTCCAAGTTCAAATGACCAGCTCTGGTTTTTTTATATATATATTTATATATTTTTATTCTTCTCAAATGTATCTCCCAAAATCATTTTGAAGGAGTTGTGTTTTATAAAAATTGTTATGTTGACAGCTGTGCTAACTCTGGTAAAGCTCGTCTCTGTATAACACTGCATTTGTAGTGAATGTTTCTAACCGCTGGTGTGCAGGTCCTGGTGTTCGTGCATTCCCGGAAGGAGACTGGGAAGACTGCACGTGCGATCAGGGACATGTGTTTGGAAAAGGACACCCTGGGGCTGTTCCTTCGAGAGGGCTCAGCCTCCACTGAAGTCTTGAGGACTGAGGCCGAGCAGTGCAAGGTGAGGAAAGGAGGGGGGGCATTGAGTAAGGAGGCAGAGCTGTAGCAGATGGGAAGTCAGTGAGGACTGGGCAGGAAGGGGTTTGGACAGCTCGTTCATAGCAAAAACGTGGGGTGGGGAAAAAGCATGACCCTGACAAGCTAAAACCTGCAGCAAAGAAAATATTTTCATCTTCTCCCAGAACTTGGAGCTGAAGGACCTGCTGCCCTATGGCTTTGCTATTCATCATGCGGGTATGACCAGAGTGGACAGGACACTTGTGGAGGACCTGTTTGCAGATAGACATATCCAGGTTAGCTTCTGTTTCTAAACTTTGTGCAGCTTTTCACTTGAGATCTGTGGTAATGCTGATACAACACATACAACTTGATGGCATTCCATAGTGATTATATCTTACACGTAGCATTGCCTTTACTGAAGCAATTTCCTGTGTGATTTTAAATATTCTGAGATAAATCTGAGTGGCATTCTAGTGCCTTGTCCTTTGTTGGAAATCATATCACAACTGGTTGCAGTTTCTGCAGATGTTTAAAAAATAATAAATCTGTGCAAAGCGTTGTCTTTTTTAAATGGCTGCTCCTCCGTATAGCTGTATGAGTAAAGATGACATCACGGTGGTGTTCTTCGGCAGGTGCTTGTGTCGACTGCCACTCTGGCCTGGGGTGTGAACTTGCCAGCACACACTGTCATTATCAAAGGGACCCAGGTGTACAGTCCAGAGAAGGGGCGCTGGACAGAGCTGGGAGCTCTGGACATTCTGCAGGTAAGTTAATTGTCAGTGTTGGGGGCTTCATACCACAGCAGACCTTTTCTCATTGGACCTTTTTGAATGATTTTAACCCTTTAAAGAGGTTTGATGTGTGTCAGGCTACATTCAAGAACTGCATGGAGGAAAACTGTTAATTAACTACAGTTACATGTTTATACATTTGCTTTTGTAGAAGTTGACAGATGTCGTCTCTGCTTTCTCTAACAAGTTCTACATTGTAATCGGCCTTGTACGTTTATAAATCCCCTGTGAATATGAACTTGGAATGTTTCAGCTGAATTTAACTTGTAGTCTTGAACTTGTTAAATATCCATTTCTTGATTTCGTTTCTTTTCTATAGGACACTTTATTTTAATGCAATATGAATATCACCCTGGATAGATGATAATTGTACAAGCTTTATGGCTTGTGCTAGACCATGCTGTTAAGACCCAGGTCTCAAGGGAAGTGTTTTGATCTGAATTGTTGACAAGATCATTCTTTGCGTTTCCAGATGCTGGGAAGAGCTGGGCGTCCCCAGTACGACACAAAGGGAGAGGGCATCCTGATCACATCACATGGGGAGCTGCAGTACTATCTGTCTCTACTCAACCAGCAGCTGCCCATTGAGAGCCAGATGGTGTCCAAGCTGCCTGACATGCTCAACGCCGAGATCGTCCTGGGCAATGTGCAGAATGCGAAGGTATAGCTTGCAAGCTATGTAACCAGTAATTAATGTGTACCATTATCTTATGTTTTCTGAAAAAAAGTTAGAAAGCATTATATGAACATCAAGTAAAGTAAATAGAAGCATTAATAATGTGCTGGCTGTATAGTTGTGCTGACACCTACCTGGCTCGTTATAGAATCTTGTTCAATAAACTGAGTTTGTGATTTTGAATCCCTCAGTCGGTTGATTCACATTTTATTACGGTTTTGCAGATTTCCCCATAAGTGTTGCAAACATTAAGTTTGCATTATTATGTCTGTATGCTTTGCTGTTATGTTACCCCGTTTTCATTTTTCTTTGCTACATTTACACTCCACTTTCTCCATGTCATCCTGCAGGACGCAGTGAACTGGCTGGGGTACACCTACCTGTATATCCGGGTACTGAGGAACCCCACCCTGTACGGGGTGTCTCATGACGAGAAGGCTGCCGACCCTCTCCTTGAACGGAGGCGCCTGGATCTGGTGCACACTGCTGCAGTCGTCCTGGACAAGAACAACCTGATTAAATACGACAAGAGGTCCGGCAGCTTCCAGGTACTGCAGATGAGCTGGGGGGAAAGGAGAGGAGCTCTACAGCACAGGATTGGGAACAGTTGTCAGCAGCTAGTTTGCTTTCCCAGTAATGATGTGTGCATTTGGTTCCTCTGACAGTTCTCATGAAAAGGCTGCTAAATTAGGGGAATAATACGGAGAACCTTTTTTGAACCAATGTACTATAGCATGAAATATGGTTGTAGATTTAGTTTCCGGTCTTTTAACAGATCGGTGGGATCAGGATTAGTAACAGTTAAAGGCTAATTTCCCTTCTGACCTACTCTCTTCTGTTCTCCTGTACCTAATTTCTTTGCAACTTTCCCTCTGTCCCTTACACTGAAGAAGAATGTTGTATTTCTTTTCCTTACCTTTCAGCATGGATTGAACCTTTACCTGTTCTAATGCTGTCTATGCATGCAGATGCAGCACCCTGCTCAAATCTCAAGATGTTTAGTGCCTCGCTGTGTGGTTCTCCTATATCACTGGCTTTTTTGCTTGCGCTTGCCCCTCTAGGTAACGGACCTGGGCCGCATTGCTAGCCACTTCTACATCACCCACGACTCCATCCAGACCTACAACCAGCTGCTGAAGCCCACACTCAGTGAGATCGAGCTCTTCCGCGTCTTCTCCCTGTCCTCCGAGTTCAGGAACATCACTGTGCGCGAGGTGAGCCTTGTGACCTCCCCCTGCAATACTACCCTGCACCATCCTCTTCGCACAGTCGTCAGGGATTTCTGTGCGACTGGAATCACACGAGCTCTCAGGCTAGGTTACGCAAGTCGCATGAGTCCGTTACGGTCTTTAGTAGTAGAAGCCTAGGATTAAATTTTAGTTTCATTCTATTAAATTCCCACATGGTTTCAACTGGTGTTAAAATTGATGCTTTGTGAATGTGTTGAAGTAGAAAGTGAGTGAGCATTTTGGAGGTTTGTAAATTCTCTAGTGCTGAGATCCAAAGCAACCTAATACAATTAGCAGATGGGCTCTGTGTGGATACATTGCTGTATAGCTCACGTACAGTAGAAGGACAGAACAGTCAGAAGTTAAGTATGTTGCTCAAGGTAATGCACCATGAGTCAGTGACAGGGCCTTTTCTGCTAAACATTAAAGAATGTATTGCTTAGATATATGCAGTACCTGGACACCATCACTGATGAATTTGATTTTAGACCTTTCCAGTTATGCACAGGGTAATGAGTTTTGCCTTCTTTTTTCCCCATTTTGTTAAACAGGAGGAGAAACTGGAGCTTCAGAAGCTACTGGAGAGAGTCCCCATTCCTGTAAAGGAGAGCATTGAGGAGCCCAGTGCCAAGGTGCGATGTTCAAGGAATCTGTAATGCCTGCGAGAGACTTGTCTTCATATTGCAGCAAACCTTCCACTAATCTAATCATCAGCTGAGATGTCATGTCGTTCCTCTCTGCCTGAACAGCAAAATAATTTATTCATTAATATTACATGAATATGTAAATTTATATCTTGATTTCGTTTGCCAAATTACAATTTTGAAGTTTGGATTTTAAAGAACGTTTTGTTAAATTACAATTCAGTATCCAATACCCAGGTATTAATGGATTACTTGCATCTCCAGCACAAGAGTTCTGTTCTCAGACTGGTTAGTTGCAGAATGTCAGGGAGTTAGTTCTCCTTCCAGTGTGTAAGTGTTCCTGTTCGTCTCTGCAGATCAATGTGCTGCTGCAGGCCTACATCTCCCAGCTGAAACTGGAGGGTTTTGCTCTGATGGCAGACATGGTATATGTCACACAGGTGAGTGAAGGAGAGAGAATTTCAACATAAGTAAGGTTGATTTGTGAGTCTTTGAATGTCATGGTGCATCATGCAAATATAATAGAAATACATAACCCTCTTTCTTGGTGTAAACACAGTGTCAGCATAGCTGTGGCTTGGTTGAGGTTATGACTGGTGGATTGTTTCAGAAACTTCATTGTTCCAGAATGTACCCAACTCTGTTTCATCTCTCTCTACAGTCTGCAGGACGTCTAATGAGGGCGATATTCGAGATCGTCCTGAACCGGGGCTGGGCCCAGCTTACTGACAAGACCATCAACCTCTGCAAGATGATTGACAAGAGAATGTGAGTCTTTGCCTGCTGTCTGCCACCAGCACATCCTAGGCTGTCATGTATTCAGTACAAGTAATCAAAGGAAAATCCTGCCCCCTAACAAAAGCAGGACAAGGCTTTTTTTCAGTTTGCTGCTGCTGCCCACTCACAAACCTTTTTCCAAGCAGCTTTTCCATGACATTTTGTCTTTTCAGGCCAATATTTTTTAGGGTGTGTATTTTCTGGTTGGTTATAAGTTGAGACAATGCAAAGCAAGTTACTATTAAAAAAATCTCTACCTCACAGATTTCTAAATGGGAAATTATATGAAACTGTTTTTCAGAGATATTGGTTTAAATAAGTATTTTAATACATAGTCTGTGTGGCATTATTCAGAAAGTGATTGGATTCCAGGAAACAGGACTCCTTCCTGTTGGACCTGTGGCTCTCGGGTTTGTTTCAGTACGCTAAGTGTATCTGCTGGGACAGGGTCATCCTCTAACCCACCAGTCTCTCCCCATCAGGTGGCAGTCCATGTCTCCACTGCGGCAATTCAGGAAGCTGCCTGAAGAAGTCATCAAGAAGATCGAAAAGAAGAACTTCCCCTTCGAGCGTCTCTACGACCTCAACCACAACGAAATAGGTGAATCTTTTATCACTTGAATCACTCTTCACATCCGATTGGACACCAGCTAACAGGACAAGACTCTTGTTCTTCTCCCTGGCCTGTTATCTCCTAGTAGCATAAATTCCAGGATTGTGCCACACTGAACGTAACCCTAGATGTACTGTATCCGCAGTACAGTCATTTAGGTGTCCAACACCTAAAGTTTCCTTCACGTTCTGTTTCTTCAGGGGAGCTGATCCGCATGCCTAAAATGGGCAAGACCATTCATAAATATGTGCACCAGTTCCCCAAACTGGACCTGTCTGTGCACCTGCAGCCCATCACGCGGTCCACTTTGAAGGTGGAGCTGACCATTACCCCAGACTTCCAGTGGGACGAAAAGGTGAGCTCTCCATCCCTCCTCTTCACTTTCCCTTGCTGATTGCAGTCTGTTGGTGTATCAATTGTGGTACAGATTCTTCTTTTGTTGCAGAACAAAGTCATGTCCGGTTCTCATAGGGTTAATCTTGGGAGTTGCTTCCCTCTCTGCAGGTCCATGGCACCTCTGAGGCGTTCTGGATCCTGGTGGAGGATGTGGACAGTGAGGTCATCCTGCACCATGAGTACTTCCTGCTCAAGGCCAAGTACGCCCAAGACGAGCACCTGGTCACGTTCTTCGTGCCTGTGTTTGAGCCACTGCCCCCCCAGTACTTCATCCGTGTGGCCTCGGACCGCTGGCTGTGTGAGTGAGCATTTTGACTGCTACCATGCGTGTGTATGAGACTAGATTATCACCTTTAAAGTGATAAAATGATTTTAGTAGCTAAAGAGCAAATGGTGGCTTTTTTAAAGGAGTGAATTCTGTCGGGTTTTCTGTCTTTCTCTTAGAATTGAACGAATATGGTGAAGGCAGTCTTATAAATAAAAACGTCAGGAGAGGATCTGTTAAAAAAACTGAGTGGAAGCGCCTTTGGTCCACTTCTTTGATTCATTTGTGCGCGATGCCAATCTCTGAGCCAGCTCCTGTTATTTATTTTCTTGCGTGTTCCACAGCCTGCGAGACCCAGCTCCCCGTGTCATTTCGGCACTTGATCCTGCCGGAAAAGTACCCCCCGCCAACGGAGCTGTTGGATTTGCAGCCCCTGCCTGTCTCGGCCCTGAGGAACAGCGCTTTCGAGAGTCTCTACCAGGACAGGTTCCCCTTCTTCAACCCCATCCAGACGCAGGGTAAGCAGGCCCCCCCATCACATCAGGGTTGGGGAAATAGAGGAGAGACTCCCACAGGACAGCCGATTTGAATATTCAGTGTTAATTTTCATGTATCATATCAAAAATATTCTATACCACTCATGTTTATGATTCTCCAGCTCGGCAAACCCTGAGATTCGAGATTCCCATTATGCTGCAGTCTGGTGATTTGTATTCTCCTCTCCTAGTGGAGTCTGGCCAGTGCCTTTGTCATTGCTCAATGTTTTTGGCTTTTATTGAAGATCTTTCTTTCCGGTTGATGGTAGATGGTTAATCTCGCATTCTGTCTCTGTGTTGCTCCCCCTAGTGTTCAATGCTGTGTACAACAGTGATGACAATGTGTTTGTGGGCGCGCCGACGGGCAGCGGGAAGACCATCTGTGCAGAGTTTGCCATCTTGAGAATGCTGCTGCAGAATGCAGAGGGGCGCTGTGTCTATATCACACCCATGGAGGCTCTGGCCGAGCAGGTAAGTGTTGCTGTAGCTCTGATTAACCCTGAAAAACAATGGGACCTTTCACCTAATTTTTCTTTCCTCTGTCCTGACTTGTTGCCTACATCATTTGCACCCATCTTAGTAAACGAGCACTACTGCAGAGGTGGGCAAGACCTCAGTAGCAATTTAGTCTTGATCTAAGAATTCATGAAGACCTCAAGACAAAGGCATGATGGAGTTCCTGTCACTCCCACCAGGCTGACTGTGCATCATAGAAAACTACAAATTTTACATCCAGTGCAAATATCCAAGTTGTGTTATTGACTTAGCCTTCACTGTACCTTACCTTATCATGTCCACGCTATTAATAAGGGATCCTCAACTCCTTTCTTTTATTGGGGCTTAGGATTTTCTGGTTTTCAGTCCACCTGAACTCTTAATTAAACTAGTCACTTAACTGACTCCCTCTATTACTTTTCTCCGATTTCTCCGAAGATCTTGGAAGTTCAGTGAATCTTGCTAGTCCAAAGTCCTCACTGACCTCTGCAGTTACTTGTGTAATCTTGTATGTTCTGTATAGTCTGCCTGACTGTAAGCTTCTCTGCACTTGGCCCCATCAGGTGTTTGCAGACTGGTATGAGAAATTCCAGGAGACGCTGAGCAAGAAGGTGGTTCTGCTGACAGGGGAGACCAGCACGGATCTCAAGTTGCTCGGGAAGGGCGACATCATCATCAGCACTCCAGAGAAGTGGGATATCTTGTCCCGGCGCTGGAAGCAGCGCAAGAACGTCCAGAACGTCAGCCTGTTCATCATTGACGAGACACACCTCATTGGGGGGGAGAATGGGGTAGGTGTTGGTGTGCTTCCTCTCGACTTAATTCAGGGGTGCTTAGTGTTTGTGAATACGGGTCCCTTTTTGACTCGTAGTTTCTTTGTGGTTCTCTAGAAAAAACAATAGTGTAGTACCCGTTTTGTTTTTGTGAGGGTCATGATCAGATTTGAATGAAAAGGGCCTTGACCTCTCTTAAGAGTCAGTTTGAATGAGTTCAGTATTTGCATGAAATAAAAGTATCTAGAGCATATGAAAAGTTGCAAATGATAGAAAGCCAAATGTCATACAGACTTATTGAAAGAAGCCAGGGTTCAACAGCATGGCTAACTAGCTTGTTCCACAGCCCTTTGGGAAAAGAAATGCCTCGTGTTCTTGGTTTCATATGCTCTTCTGTGTAGTTTTATATGGAATTATCTGTTCTCTCCTGACCCGTGTGGCACAACAATAACTCGTGCTTTCTCCCCAACACAGCCCGTTCTGGAGGTGATCTGTTCCAGGATGCGCTATATCTCCTCTCAGATCGAGCGGCCAATCCGCATCGTCGCTCTCAGCTCCTCCCTCTCCAATGCCAAGGACGTTGCCCATTGGCTGGGCTGCAGCACCACGGCAACGTTCAACTTCCACCCCAACGTGCGCCCCGTCCCACTGGAGCTGCACATCCAGGTAATGAGTGTGACATTTCTGTTACGAGATGTGGCTTGGTGGTTGTTTTTATCTTATCCTTTCATCCTAGAATCTTTATTGATCCTTAAAAAATAGGAAGAACATCCTTTGTTTATCGGAGCGGTCATTTTTTTTTGGAGTTTGCATGTTGTCTGTTTTCAGCCAGTTGCTCCTCCAACATCCCAAAGATGGTCAAGGTAGATTTGTTCAGCTGCTTTAAATTGCTAGCCAGGTCAGGAGTTTTCTGGTTTATCTGATACTACTTATATGACCGTAGAGAAACAGGACCTGTTGAGTTTGATTATTGTTGTTTTTACACAGTTACCTATCAAAAGTCTGGATGGTGCTTGATGTTTTTTGAGAATTCGATCAACATCAAGATGAGTAAAAATAAGAAATTGGGTCATGCTGAATTTGAGCCAGAGTTACCCAGCAGCAGCTCGAAGTGGCTTGAGGTTGCAGTGCTGTTTTTTTGTCTGTCTTCGACCTCAGGGTTTCAACGTGAGCCACACACAGACCCGCCTGCTGTCCATGGCCAAGCCGGTGTACCATGCGATCATGAAGCACTCTCCCAGCAAGCCCGCCATCGTGTTCGTGCCGTCCCGCAAACAGACGCGGCTCACTGCCATCGACATCCTCACCTTCTGCACTGCCGACATCACGCCGCAGAGGTGACGAATCAGCTTCTTGTCAAGAATGTTTTTCTGCTTTCGTCCGTGTACTCTGTTCAGCAGAGGTCCTACACTACAGGGAAAATGCTGAATACATAGCCTGGAGGTTTACTAATGTTGAGCTCAGCAGCCGTGTTTGGAGAAGCTACAACGAAAACAACTTTGAAGATCGTCTCAGGTCCCACTGCAGTCGCATGGAAAATGATTCAAGATCACAGTGAAAGAGGGGTAGAAGGGTTACTCACATTTCTGAAAGAGGATCTCAAGGAGTGAGAAGCTCTAGGCACTGAGGTGCCTTTAAAACTAAGCTCTCTTTCTACTAAAATGGTTTATTTTATTTGTTTCTCTTTGCATTGCCCTTAAATCTTTCCTTGGACCTTAAGTGTTACTTTCCGAACAGCTCAGTCTGTCCAATGGAGTGCCTTACAAATGATGTTTCCCTGGCCATGTTGTGTCCTCAGGTTCCTTCACTGCACAGAGAAGGACCTGTCCCCTTACCTAGAGAAGCTGAGCGATGTGACGCTAAAGGAGACGCTAGCCAACGGAGTGGGGTACCTCCACGAGGGCCTGACCCCCACCGAGCGCAGGATTGTGGAGCAGCTTTTCAATTCTGGTGAGGGGAATGAGACTGATTGGCATGGTCAGTAGGTTATGCCCATGGTCTAATTAGGTGGGGGTTGGCATATTAGCTTAGGAGGGAGACAGCCTGGTAATTAATTGAGATAATTGAACCTAGATATTGCAGAGCATAGAACAGGTCCACAATTGCTATGGAGAAATATCACACATTTGGTCTGCAGTAGGTATTATGTAGGTTTTGGAGATAAAATCTGCTACATAAATGTTTTGGGAGACAAGCTTATGGAAGGCACTGTGCTCCTCGTTACAAGGTAGATAAAATGTGCATTTACCTCTGAATGCATGTTTCACAGGAAGGAGGAAGGGGACTGTCTGCCAGTATGCATTTTATTCATGGTTGGGAGCTAAATTCACACATGACAATGTTGCACACAGAAACTCCATTTGAGGTCTCACACAGTTGTCATAGACTGAAGTAAAAACCGAATGGCACCTGCCTGTCTGTTTATTTTAAGAAAATAAAATACAGCACCATGGTGTTGAACATGCGTGTGGTATTCTGATGTGTATGACCTCTCTTTCTCAGGTGCTGTGCAGGTGGTGGTGGCATCTCGCTCGCTCTGCTGGGGCACCAGCATATCTTCCCACCTGGTGATCGTCATGGACACGCAGTATTACAATGGCAAAATCCATGCGTGAGTCTCCCACCCAAGCTACTTTTCACTTCTTGGTTGCATGCTTTAAGTTCTTGGGTTTAAAGCATGATATTGAGCTTCATGAACTTCAGTTCTTTTAACTGCCCACCTCTGCAGATCTGTTCCTTACAACTACGTTTTTTGTCTCGTCTATTGCGTTTAGACCGGTATGTGCATTGCCCCTCTAAGGGATTTACGTTAGTAAAGGGAAGCTGCCTCCTCTTCTCCGTCTCTCAGGTATGTCGACTATCCGATCTACGACGTGCTGCAGATGGTGGGCAGGGCGAACCGGCCTCTGCAGGATGACGAGGGCCGCTGTGTCATCATGTGTCAGGGCTCCAAGAAGGTAAGACTTGGCCGCTCCTGCTGGCGCCACCCTCACACAGCTCACCTGCTCTCGGCGTGCAACAGGGGAGAGGACTGGAGGAGTTTGGGAGGTCATTGAGGCCAGCTGGTAAAATCAGCATTTGAGTTACGAGGAGAAAGAAAATCGCAAGGTGGATTAATTTTTTACTTAGGTATGGCTCTCTTTCAGATCTGGAGAGCCACAGATATGCAGGTTTTATAGTGAGGTTTAATATGCCACTATAGGAAAGAACCTCAATGGAAATAGTGATAATTTAAACCAATTAAGTAATTAATGTATTTGCCAAATTCTTATCTGGGATGAGGTTTGACCAGTAGTGTCATTGAATTAGACGCACTGTTTGTTACAATACGTACTACAGTCTTCAAAGCTTTGGTTGGTTAACACAGAATCCTTGCAGATAGTATCATGTCTCATGTGCAGCTTCAGTGGTTGCTATAACATGCTCACTTGTCTTGTTACACAGGATTTCTTCAAAAAATTCCTGTATGAACCATTGCCAGTGGAGTCTCACCTGGACCACTGTCTCCATGACCACTTCAATGCTGAGATCGTCACCAAGACGGTGGAGAACAAGCAGGATGCTGTGGACTACCTCACTTGGACCTTTCTGTACCGCCGTATGACCCAGAACCCCAACTACTACAATTTACAGGGTGAGCTGCCAGAGAGAGCACCTGATGCACTTACACGCAAAGCTGAACCGCAATATAACTGCAGTCCAGGCCGCAATCTCCCTGAACAGGGCTCACAGCTACACCCCCTTGCACTCCAGCCTTCACACTCTGAACTCATCGCGATATAATTTCACAATGCATTCCTCCTGCACCACTATTGAATCTCAGGGTGAATGGTATAACGCTGCTGTACATGATGGGTTCAGAATCTGCACACGACGGCATTCAGAGGTGGCTGAACAATGCCAACTGAAAAGCACTGTCATAATGGGGTCTGCATCTCCCTCCTTCCACAGGCATGTCCCACAGGCACTTGTCAGACCACCTCTCGGAGCTGGTGGAGCACACGCTGAACGATCTGGAGCAGTCCAAGTGCATCAGCATCGAGGACGAGATGGACGTGGCACCTCTCAACCTGGGCATGATTGCGGCCTACTACTATATCAACTACACCACTATCGGTACCTCCCCTGCTTTCCTCTCACTTTGTGTCAAATGGACGCTATTAATTTCTTAATGTGCAACAGTTCTCCAGAATGAAATAGGAGGTACCCTAGAGTACCTCCTAGCACGTTTGAACTTTAGCTTCTTGTAATGCTTGATGCCGGTCAGTATTCATCAAAATTTTAGAAAAACCTTTGAAAATGAATGTAAAATAAAAATATTAGTTTCAATTATCCATTATAAGTATGCATTATCCATTTAATCTCTCATTCTTTTTTTAATCCCTTTTCAGAGCTGTTCAGTATGTCTCTCAATGCCAAGACGAAGATCCGTGGGCTCATTGAGATCATTTCCAATGCTGCCGAGTACAAGAACATTCCCATCAGGCACCACGAGGACACACTGCTGCGGCAGGTAGGGACACAGAGCCAGGGGATACAACCAGATACTGCCTGATCTGAAAGTTTCCGTCATGGTACAGTTCATTAAAACCAGTCAGCAGTTGCAGATTACGTGATCAGGTGCTGGAGTGCTTTACATGAGGGAGTGGGAGGGAACATTCACAGACTGAGATACTGAATTGAAAGAGAATATTTTCTTTCTCTTTCAATATAATAGTCACATCCTTTTGGAATGTGTAAGCGTAATCTACTACCTACATTAAGGCTTCTCCATTCCTTATCCTGGGGAGCCCTGATCTAGTTTGTGTTACAGCTCCTCTGTTTCTAAACACTGGGAATACTGGGATATATTGTCAATTCCGAATCTATTCATTTAAGAAAATCAAATCCTTGACTGTTGAAGGATACGTAGATTTTGATTCTAGGACATCTCCACATTAATTAACAAATCACCTGCCTAATTGAAGATCATTGTTTATTCTTGACCTCTAAAACCTGCTGGAATGGGACTCCTGACCTACTGTATATCACAATATCTGCATTTTCATGTTATGAATAAACCATGGCAGAACAATGCCTGCTTAACCGGGGCAATTTTTAAATAAAACTCCAGAAGTAGCAGGTTCCAATTAGTAGACTCCAGTGTTTATTTTTCATCTGGTCCTAAATGTTATTCTCTCTCTCCAATCCTGGCACAGCTGGCACAGAAGGTCCCCCACAAGCTCAACAACCCCAAATTCAATGACCCTCATGTGAAGACCAATCTCCTGCTCCAGGCCCACCTGTCCCGCATGCAGCTGAGTGCCGAGCTGCAGTCGGACACGGAGGAGATCCTTAGCAAGGTGGGCTTTCTCCCTCTTCGTGGACACCTCAGTTCCTCAGACAGCAGCCCCACAGTTCCGTCTCATCCTTGCAAGTGCAGGGAAACTTCTATTCAGCATGGCCATCTGGATCTTAGCAGTACAAAGTGTGTGGGTTGAGAAAACTTGTCAGTAGTTCAGCACGGTCTACTGTCTTATCAAGCTTACTCACTTTAACACTGGATTGAGCCTGCTGCTCTCTTGTGCGGTACTGGCTGCACGGTCTGATGTCCCTGGTCCAGTTCAGGTAGACCAATGCTTTCTGACTTTATAAATGATAACAAGGACATCCGTTTGATCTAGACTGTTGTTCCTAGCCAGGCTGATTATCACACCCTCTCCCGTGGTATGGCTGTGTTTGCCATTGATGCCCTTTTCAGTATTGGCACCGGGCAGTGTTGTACCTACTCACTACTCACTCTGTTGTCTTTTCCAGGCTATCCGTCTGATCCAGGCCTGTGTGGATGTGCTGTCCAGTAATGGCTGGCTGAGCCCGGCGCTGGCTGCCATGGAGCTGGCCCAGATGGTGACCCAGGCCATGTGGTCCAAGGACTCCTACCTGAAACAGCTGCCCTACTTCACCTCTGAGCACATCAAGCGCTGCACGGATAAGGCAAGGATCTCATCTCTGTTTACTCAGTCTAATTCTGCAGTGTTTGGTGTGCTTGTTTTTAAACCAGTCCAGTCTAGATCTGGGAATCGGCTCAATCAGAAATGAAATTAATCACAGAGACGTATGGTTAGGCCAAACTCTTGCGATGGCATGTAATAGAAAGGCATATGGCTGTATTTTTTCTAATATTTAAGCAATACCAAGGGGTGATCGCTCTGGCTGACCAAAGCAAAGTGTCTGATGTGTTTGTGGTCATGGGTCTGTTCCCAGGGTGTCGAGAGCATATTTGACATCATGGAGATGGAGGACGACGAGCGCAGTGGCTTGCTGCAGCTCTCGGATGGCCAGATGGCGGACGTGGCTCGTTTCTGCAACCGCTACCCCAACATCGAGCTCTCCTACGAGGTGGCCGAGAAGGACGGCGTCAAGAGGTGAGGGAAGGGCTCTTGGAGGCGGTCCTGCACTCCCATAGATTAGGGGTGAAAGACATGATGGGGTTCCTGTCACTCCCACCAGGATGACACAGTATCATAGAAATCTACAGACTTTACATGCAGTGCAAATATTTGAGCGTGACCTATACTTGACGTGAAAAGGGATGTTGAGGATCAGTTGTTTGTAAAGAATGACACGGGCATAAAGTATTATTAAAAACAGCTCTAGATGGTGGGGGAAAAAAGTCACGATAAGCTTTTAATCAGCAAGGTTTCTAATTTAACTGTTAATGAGTTTAGTTAGCCTATTCCTGGAGAATGGTTCACCGTGCATAATATGCAAAAATGTCTAAGGCCTCTTGCTTTCCGTGTGTCATCGTGTTAATGCCCTCTGTCCACAGCGGAGGCCCCGTGGTGGTTCTGGTACAGCTGGAGAGAGAGGAGGAGGTGACCGGGCCCGTCATTGCGCCACTCTTCCCACAGGTGAGGAAGAAGTTTTCTTTTATCTGGCGTAGAGCTGCTCTGTGGCAGGTGAACTGTGCAGTCTTATCTGGCCAGTTTTACTGCTAATTGGGCATTTTGTTTTCATGGCTCATCTGATCTCCTGTTTTTCCAGAAACGTGAGGAGGGCTGGTGGGTGGTGATTGGAGACCCCAAATCCAACAGCCTGATTTCCATTAAGAGATTGACGCTGCAGCAGAAGGCTAAGGTAAGCCAGCGCTGGTCATGGAGTTCCATTTTAGAGGCCAGCACCGAACAGGACCCAGAAAGTCCTCCATGTCCAGCTGACATCGATATTTGTCTCAATATGGAATATGTTTACATGATTATTAAATTAACAACATTGGCATCATTTCATTTATATTTCTCTTATATAAAACCTGTCAACGGGTACATGCTGTCAATCAGTAACACCGCTCATAATCAAAAGTGTGAAAAGTATCCACATGTACCCTTGTCAGATGTATCGTTATATCTTGCTCCTAAATGTAGTGTATTTAGCTGTACTATATTAAATTACCCATGCTTGCTGGTTAGGCACATTTAGTGATGCTGGAAAAAACACCTTATGGTGGATATCTCCTTTACTGCCATAGTCACTACCTACCAGCGTTACGGTTTCATATCTTTCTTGGGGACAATAAATAATGGGGCTTACTTGATTTTCTCCATCTCACGTAGGTGAAACTGGACTTTGTTGCACCTGCCCAGGGTGTCCACAACTACACCCTGTACTTCATGAGCGATGCTTACATGGGCTGTGACCAGGAGTACAAGTTCAGTGTGGATGTGAAGGAGGCTGACAGCGAGGGGGACAGTGATTCTGACTGAGAGTGATCCCCCCCCCAAATCATCTGGACTGAATCAGTCCTGGGTGGCCAGCTCCCTGATCTTTGTATATCACGATTTCAAGCTCTGAAACAATTTGTAAAAGGAAATTGACAGATTACGCAATGTTGCATTCCAACACAGGCTTTTTTGTCATATAATCAGGCTCGCATGTTACTATGCTACGTAAAGCGGAGATCTTAAGAATTCAAATCTAGGTTAAGTGTTATCTGCCCTTCTTAGGCCCACCCTCTACCTAAAATAGCAATGATCAAGGAACTTCAACTCCCACCAGCCTTTGAGATAGTGGGGATGCTCAAGAACGTGTCAGGTGGCTGTACATTAACCATCATTGATTCAGTGTTGTATGGTTATTTGTTCTGTCACGGATAACATTGCTAATGTGTACAGAATACAGGCAAATTAGTGCATTAGTCCTGCTGTTTTTAAAAGAGGAAATGTGTTAAGTAAGAAATGTTAAAACTGTCTTGCTGAACTTCTCCCCCCCCATAGTTAATGTAGATTGGTTTTTACATTTATTGACGAGTGGGTAAAATATCCTTGGTATTTTTTTATGCGATTAAGTGCTCTGAGAGGGGTGTTCCTCTACAAATGCTGCAAGTGAATTTGAAATTAAAGTTTTTGTACAGACATTTTCTTTCAATTGTGAAAAGGCTCGAGGTTGATGTCAAGTTTAGATCTGCAGTGGACGAATACAGCTGTCTGTCATCAATCCAAATAAAGACCATGAGCACAAAAAACAGCTTCTGTTCATTTTGTATTAAATTGAATTAACCTGTACTTGTTCCTTTGCAGCCAACTCTGATGCATCTCCCTGCTTCAACCTCTTTCTATTTAAATGTACATTTTCTTCAATATAAAGTGGATATCAAAACCTTTGTACACACCCTTAGTGAAATTTCAGCTTTTATTGATGAAAACACTAAACTCAAGACAAATCATGTGAGATCTTTTTTCACTTTTAATAAGCTTGTAAGCAACTATATTAAGTGAAAACAAATCAATAATTTTTAGGAAAAAAAAAACTTTCAATGCCTTGGCTGCATTGGTGTGCACACCCTTTATAAAGGGGGTTGTAACTGTGTTCAGATTTAACCAATCACATTCCAAATCATGTACAAAGGTAATCTGCCTTCACCTGAAATCAACTGAAGTGTTTCTGATTAGCCCTAAATAAAATCAGCTGTTCTGTCCCTGAAGGTTTCTTGGTTGCACAGTGCAGAGATAAGGTCTACATGGAGCTAATGGAAGACCTATGAGATCTTATTGTTGAAAGATGCCGATCAGCAGAGGGATAGAAAAGAATTTCAAAGGCATTACATCATGGAACACTGTAAAGACCATCATTACGAAGTGGAGGAAACACCAGGACATTGTAAAGATCAGGATGTCCCTCCAAAACTGATGACCGGGCAAGGAGAAAGTTCATCAGGGAGGCTACCAAAAGGCCAACCGCACGAGTTTATGGCAGTAACTGACCACTCCCTGCATATCACAACCATTTCACATATTCTCCACAAGTCTGAGCTATGGGATAGGGTGGCAAAAAAAGAAGCCATTTCTCACAAAAAAACATCCACGCCCATAAACAATTGCAAGAAGGCACATTCAGTCTCCTAAAACCATGTGGGATGTCTTATGGTCTAATGAGCCCAAGGTAGAACTTCTTAGCTTTAATTCCAAAAGATCTATTTGGTGCAAAGCCAACACAGCTCACCACCCAAAGACCACACTGCCTACTGTCAAGCATGGTGGTGGCAGCATCATGATAGGGGGGGGTGCTTCTCTTCAGCGGGGACAGGGGCTCTGGTCAGGACAGAGGGGAAAATGAATAGCTCCAAATATCAAGATATTTTGGTGCAAAACCTGCTGCCCTCTGCTAGAAGCTGAAGTAAAAGAAGATTTTCACCTTTCAACACAACAAGCACAGCCAACTCAACCAAGGAATGGCTTAAAAAAAGGGAAGATCGATGTCCTGGAATGGCCCAGTCAGAGCCTGGACCTCAATCCAGAAAATCTGTGGACTGACCTTAAGAGGGCTGTGCACAGGAGATCCCCCTGCAATTTGACTGAGCGTGAACTCTTCTACAAAGAAGAGCGGGATAGAATTGCAAAATCCAGGCTTGCTACGTTGATAGAGACCTATCCAAACAGGTTTACTGTTGTAATCAAAGCAAAAGGTGCTTCCACAAAGTATTACTTAAAGGGTGTGCACACTTATGCCATCAAGGCATTGAAAGTTTTTTTTATTTGTAATTATTTTTCCTAAAAAGGATAGATTTGTTTTTCACTTAAATGTTGTTGGTTACAAGATCTTATTAAGGGTGAAAAAAGGTCTGACATGGTTTGTCTTGATTTCAGCCTTCACATCAACAACAGCTGAAATTTCAGTTGGGGTGTGTCTATACAACTGGACTGCCTTCCTGGAAAATTGAGAAGCCACAGATTTTCTAATCTAGCATCATAAATAAAACCTTTTTAAATGAGCTTACTCTGGTGGAATTGCATTTTATTCTACATGCCAGAACGCTCAGTAACAGTGCATTTTTGTTATTTAACCGGAATTAATGTGCAGTTTTCAAAACCAGTGAGAAGAAAAGCCTGCCTCTTTAGCGACATCATCCAGCCTCTTCACCTGCGGAGCAGTTTTATTTTAGTGTCCACTGTACATTAAATTGCCTGTTGTAAAATATATGCATAAATGTGACATTACTAAGTAAAGTTGAATCTTTTCAAGTCACAAAAAATCCTTAGACCCGCGCCGGATTGTCATTTTACAGTGCCATTATCATCAGTTAAAAATTAACACACATTGCAAACATATGAAAAAGCGCTTGGGTTGGTCCTTGCTCGTCTCCCTTTCAAGACCAAAAATATCCTCACAGCAGTAACAACTCAGAAAAGCCTGGTATGCCAAAAATGTACAAGAGAAATGAAACATACCTGTGCTTATATAAAATAATATTCAGATGATGTGATCTTCACACAGATTTCCCCCAAATCAACCACTTTCACCGGATTGCAAAACTAAAGTAGCCTTGTTTGTGTATTTTTTTTAACACTGAGGCAAACGGGGAACTGGAATTTCCATCAGTGGCAATTTCCTGTTAGTGCTGAATATGCTTGCTGAAAGTATCTCACTGGTTGGTTTTTATTGGTTCCTGCCTCACAGGAGGCCAGCCCCATCAGGCCTGGGATTGGTAGCTCCAGATGCCAATCTCCCCATCGTCACTGCAGGAGGCCAGAAGCCCCGCCTCCTTGGGGTTCCAGGCCACACAGTTGACATCCTGTGCGTGGGCCTTAGCCACGTGGCCCATCAGGGAGAAGGTGGGCTGGTGGGGGTCGGAGGAAGACTCCTCCTCGAACACGCGGATGGCATCATCGCCGCAGGCTGTCGCTATGGCGCCAGTCAGGTGACACCTGGCAGCACAATAGAGACAGTTGTCTTATACCAGTGGTATACAGGAATTCTGGGAAATTCAGACTTCCGCCTGCACTGAATGATGGAGGCAAAAGTCTGTTTCTAGCTTTTCTGACATACAGTGGCTGTGGTCTAAAACTATTTTAAAAAAATCTATAAAAGTTGCTATTTGGTTTTTAGGTCTAAATGTCTTGGCAGTGGGACTGGACTGAAAGTCTCGGGAAACAGTGGGAAAGGAACCTGTAGCCATGTGGGAAGATGGAAGTGCATCTTGTTCATCTATTTCCACTATAGAGTAAAACAGTGTTTGTTTCTCCCTTAAACAGTACCAGTTGGGAGGAGGAATCTTACCAGGAAATGTCGTAGATGGTGCGCGTGTGATAGCCGGACAGAGTGCAGATGCACTTCCAGGTGGGGTCAGTCCCACTGCACACCACTCCTGCAAAACACACACCGTTTCAGACCCAACACAAACCCTCCTCATCTGACATCACCCGTCGTGGCTCTGTCCTACTGTGCTATTTGCTTGGATTCAGCTGTTATTTTAATGTTATTTTAATATTTTAACGTTCCAATTTTAATGCAAGCTGCTAAACAATGGGCACATGGCAGGATACACCATGGGTGGGACACCAGTCGAGCGCAGGGCACACACACAGACTCAAACATGCACACACACATGCCAGGACCAATTTTCACAGAAGTCAATTAGCCTACCGGTATCTTTTTGGTACTGTGAGAGGAAACCCACATGAGCATGGGAGAACATACAAACTCCTCACAGACAGCATCCCAGGTCTAGAATTGAACCCCAGAGCCCCAGCACTGTGAGGCATCAGTGCTGACCACTGCACCTCCATGCCATCCTAAGGCATTTAAGATTAGACCAAACTTGTAACATGCTTCAGCATAAAGAACAAGGGAAACCAGAAGGGTCCTTACTAATCCCCTGCAGAGGCACGTCAGAGTCCTAAAACCGAGATATGAAACAGGCTCATCTTTCCTGGACACTTGAACCAGGGGAGTGACTGCTGCAGACCTTGCTCGTTGCCGGGGCGATACTCCTTCCAGATGCGGACGGTCCGGTCATCACTGCAGGAGGCCAGCCGCTCGCCGCTCTGGTCGAAGGCCAGGCTCCACACGGTGGACTCGTGGCCCTCCAGGGTGGTCAGGCACACCCAGTCGTCATCGTCCTCGTGGTACAGCTTCACCGCGTTGTCGTAGCTGGCCGAGGCCAGGAGCTGCGTGGGGGGGGGGAGAGAGACGCACGACAAGCTGAGACCACTGGAGTTTTCAACCACAGGGCTAGGAGAGAATATTCTAGAGAGGAAGGAAAGAGCGTCCCGGCTGCGCCGAAGATTCAGCCTGTCTACAAACTGAGACGCTTACACATCACAGGCAGCTTCCAGCAAACAAAGAGAGGATACCAACTGCTAAGAGCTTAAAAGGAGAAGAGACCATTCACTCTAATTGGCAGCTAGTAATTCATGGATCCAAGGATCTCATTAAGCTGTTTCCTGAAAAAGCCCAGGGTTTCAGCTTCAATAACATGGCTGGGTAGCTTGTTCCAGACTCCCATCGCCCTTTCGGTAAAGAAGCGCCTCCTGTTCTCCATTTATATGCACTTCCATATAGACCCCTGGATTATTGGGTTTATCACATGTGACGGACAGCAGTCATTTCCCCACTCCGTCCTTACACCCTTACTTAAACCCTTCATTGAAGGGGCAAGCTGCTTTTTTCATTGTTTCGAGCTCTTAAAAAACCTCGACAGGTGCTTTTCCTTAAGATTTGGCAGATACATGAAAATCAATAATTTTCTAAATACTGGTGATAATAAAAAGGTCTTCTTCAAGCCTACTTCATTATGCACTGGATGAAAACAAGAAGGGAAGCAGAAGAGGAACAGGCCGTGGGAGAGACTGGGTCTGAGCAATCGAGAGAGAGAGGGGGATCACAGACTGCAGCAATGACAGAGCCCTACCCCGCACACGGGGAAGACAGCAGAGTCGTACCTCCTGCGTGGGGTGCCATACCACGTGCTTGACGTCCTGAGTGTGGGAGTTCACCACACTGACACACTCGTACTCCTCTTCCTCGTCCACTGCAAGACAGACAGCGGGTCAGCTGGCACGCGGCACCAGTCCAGCAGGTTTCCTTAAACCACTGTCGGAGCTCAGAAAAAAAGCCAGCCAGCTTGTGGTCCTTCAGAAATCTGGTCTCCCACTCTCGTCCTCAAGACCACCAGTCCTGATGGGCTTTCCAGTCAATCAGTGGCTACAGACCATTAATCAAGTGACGCTTGATTACATAAGCCGTCAAATCACATGACAGAAGATAAGTGGAATATTGGCACTGCCTCTGGCACTAGAAGAAAATGACTAAACATATGGGAATATTTAAAGAAAACTCACTTAAAAATGTGTATTGACTGCAACTAAAACAATTGGAGTTTGTTTTCTGAGGAAAAAATGTAAGTGCCCTGCTTATTTTTTCAAAATAAACCATACTTTTTACATCAGCCACCCTCCTCCTCTTTTAAAGAAAAAAAAAAGAAAGAGATTATTAACTTGGATTTAACAGCAGGGTTGCAGGTCGAACAGGTAAGCAAGCCCCAGCAGGGGTGAGAGGAGTCGGCGCTGTACTGACCTTCCCAGACCCACACACTCTTGTCTCTGCTGCAGGTAGCCAGCAGGGAGCCCGAGGGGGCCCACGCCACGCACTTCACCTCGTTTTCGTGACCCTCCAGAGTGGTCAGAGACTGTGACAGAAAGACAGACAAGACAGAAAACGCCCATTTTAACCGCGTTGAAAAAAACCCGGGTCCTTATCCAGGTAACTCCTCTGGGTCAGGACCTCTCTCTGCTCGGACAGGCGCTGGGCTAACGTTACCTCGAAATCGTCCTCCTTCTTCCGCCAAATGCACGTGGTGGCGTCAAAGCTGGCCGAGGCCAGGTACGTGCCGCACGGAGACCAGGCCACCTTCCGCACAGTCCGCTGGTGCCCGTCCTGCAGGACTGACTTGCACACCCAGGCATCACCTGCACAGCCACCGGAGGGAAGAGAGTAAGGGAAGAGCAGACATCCAGGGAAGAAATGCGCGGGGGAGGACGGCTGAAGAGCGTTCGCATTATCCATTTGTTTTAACATCATGCTTCTGAACTGAAAGGTAACGTTCCGGCACACATGCAGTGCCAGTTAAACTTGAGTATAAAACTTGAACTCTCCTAAATCAAGCGAATTTAAATGTTGCATGTTTACTGTCAGCTAATGCTTAAAAATATAAACGGTGAGCAGTTCCTGCATTGACAGATATATCCGGAAAGGTAGGTTAGATTCGGTATTTGTCCAGTATTTCAGATCACTTTTTACTCTTACATGCCTCAATTATGAACTGCACGTCAGTAACAGACACGTCGTGGCTCGATATGGGCACCAGGGTCTCTTTATTTTCGCGGCGCAGTAGGTCAGTTAAGCAAGCTGGCGCGCAGTTTTGTCAGCAGAGCTAAAACGACGCACAGACTGAAGCTTGAAAGTGCCCGGCGCCTGCGGGTGAACATACCTTCTCGGCCCCATATTCGAATGGCCCTGTCGCCGCCCGAAGAAGCCAGCAGGGTCCCATTGGGGTTCCACGCCACGTACCAGCACCTCGAATCTGGATGGCCGCTGAACTTTGTGACCAGTTTTAGTGAGTCTTTCATGATGATACTTATGACTACCGTGCTTTGGTGACCCCTGGTAAAAGCCGAAACTTAAAAATTGTACGCTAACCAACTACGCTGCTTCACAAAACGCTATTAACACAGCAGTTATCAGCAGCTGCTAATAACCGCCGAAGACAATCGCAGATTAACCGACGGGTTACACATCTACATTAATCCCTTTTCAGGAAATAACACCTATATTTTAATACATTCAGCCCCGAAATGTAAACTGTGCAAAAGACTTGTGCTTTTTCGCACACTCCTCGATTATGTCAGTCAGCCGAGGGGCACTCTGGGAACTTGAGTTTATGATCTGAAATAATTCAGAGAAACTATGAAGCGAAGACAAGACAGTCGACTTCACAGATGTGTAGTGGCTTATTAAGGGTCAACGAACATGGAATTTACTATTACTATTACTACGTTTCCTCTTAAAAGTCATAAAATACATTTCCGTTAGAAAGTTTGAAAATATTCAACAACTTCAACTACCAGAATTCATTACCTTCTTGGACGGTAGTTACGCCATCAGACGTCACTTGCTGTCACCTCCGGGAAACAGGAAGCACAGAAGGAGATAGGTTGTCTTTTGTTTTCCAGAGACAATTAGACGACAATTTAATGATTTTAGTGTTAGATCGGAACCGGGATTTTCGACACCGTAATTCAAGTCGATATAGACCCGATCCGGGTACAGAACTTTTGTCGATAAATACCACTACACAAAACTGTAGTTTACTACCTAGTTAAGTCTTCATAGGCCGAGAGACATAGTTCATACAACCAAAATATTCTGATAGTGTTGTTTGTTACTTAATGCGAGTTGATTGCAGTGTTTCGAATTTTAAAATCCTTTTCTGGCTAATGTTTAGCGATTACATAATATTCGAATGAATTTAACGACGTCGTAAACGCAAGACCGCTGAATGTCCTAATCGCTGTAACAAAAGGAATTCTGTGCTGTTTCCCGGCCGGTGTATACATTAAGTATCCATTCAGATCTACAGTCTTAATATAGAACTTAATCCTTATCATTTCATAGTTGAATAGTTTACCATTTGTGTGTTCGGGTTTTAAGCCTGGCTCGGGCGGGATTTAAATTAACCACTTTTAAAAGCGGCGGGCGGTTGTTGTAAACCCAGACCGCCTTCTCTGCTAGTTGCCTGTTATTAGAGCACGTCTGTGGGCGACATGTACGCGCCACCGGGACCCGGGCTGCCTGGGAGCCGGCGAAGGCGAGGGCCGGGGGGGAGCGCTCTCCCGAAGCAGCCCGAGAGGAGCCTGGCCTCGGCGCTGCCCGGAGCCCTGTCCATCACCGCCTTGTGCACTGCGCTGGCCGAGCCGGCCTGGCTGCGCGTTCACGGGGGGGCCTGCCCGCGACAGGAGCTCGGCGTAGCGGATGTCCTGGGATATGTGGACCCTAAGCTGTTGGAAGGTAACCATCGACGTACTGCACCATTAAGTCTGAACTTAATTGACTTAATTAAGTATACTGTAAAAAGGCGCCGTCCTTCGGATGAGATGTAAAACCTGTTAATAAGTTCTTTATCGTTTGTGGAAGAAGCTTGTAATAAGAATCATGTATTTTATTCAGGGGCTATTGTCATAAATCTAGGTGTATTATGTGTAACTTGTTACATGTCATTTACATTTTAAATCCCCATAAACAACATGTAATGTTGTCCAACATGAAACCTAATGGTTAAACAGCTTTATCACTCTGCAACTCCCAGCTGGCAGCCCACTGAAAGTAAGGTGTGAGCTTGACCAGTACCTGGGAAAGCTGAGGTTGCTGCTGGAAGAGGTGTTAGTGGGGCCAGTAGGGGGCGCTCACTCTGCGGTCTGTATGGGTCCTAATGCCCCAGTATAGTGATGGGGACACTATACTGTAGAAAAGGCACCGTCCTTCGGATAAGACGTAAAACTGAGGCCCTGACTCTATGTGGTCATTAAAAATCCCAAAGCATTTCTCAAATAGAGCAGGGGTGTTACTCCTGTGTCCTGGCCTTTACCAATCATGGCCTCCTAATAATATCTATGAATTGGCTTCATTATTCTGCTCTCCTCCCCACTGATAGCTGGTGTGTGGTGAGCGTTCTGGCGCACTATGGCTGCCGTCACATCATCCAGGTGGGGCTGCACATTGGTGGTGGTGGAGGGGATCCCCATTACCTGTAAAGTGCTTTGAGTGGAGTGTCCAGAAAAGCGCTATATAAGTGTAAAGAATTGTTATTTATTATTATTAATACTTTTCAGGCCTGTGCGCTGAGAAAGCTCATAGAAACTCTCAAACCTTACTATTATGAAGGAATCCTAAAATCAGAAACTCAATTTTTGCAATTTTAAACCATTTCATCCCAAAAGCTCTTTACAAATAGGAGGGGACACACTTCACTAGCTGAGTGATGTGTAGCACCCAGTCTGTACCAGCAACTCAGCCGAGATTTTACATCAGTAATGGAATTAGTGAGGACATTTAGGCAGGTGGGGGCAGCATGGGGGCACAGTGGTTCCTATTGCTGTTTCATGGAGCTGGGGTCTTGGATTCAGTTCCTGGGGTCACTTCTGTGTGGAGTCTGTATGCTCTGTCCGTGTTCGTGTGAGCTTCCTCCCACAGTCCAGGGACGTCTTGGAAAATGAGTCAGAGTGTGTGTGTTTTCCCAGTGATGGACTGGTGTCTTATCCAGGGTGTATCCTGCCTTGTGTCCATTGCTTGCTGGGGTAGGCTCCAGCTTCCCTGTGACCCTGTATGGGATAAAGCAGTTAGAAACTGGACAGATGGATTGAGGCAGACCAGATATAGGCCAGAAGACTCTTAAGTGGAACTGAAATTTGTATGGAGTAATATTTGCAGTGACTCTTTCTCTGAAGATTACAAAGGATTTTGCAAGACTATAGCGTAGGATCTTGTGTTGATGTCAGTTGTATTACAATTTGTCTACTGTCATATATAGTGAGGCACTAAGTACGGAATAAGAGCTGTTTTTCACAAAACATTTAATACGTTTGTTTGTGGTATCACCTTGCCAAAATTCCCTTGTTTTCTTGAGAAATATGTTTAGGATTTGCTATAGCAGGAACAACAGAAACGAGGAAGAATCTTTTCAAAACCAGGAACTTGAGGTAGAGCATGACCAGCAATAGCTCAAGGCCGTGTGAATTTAGGCAACAGGCTGTGGTTCTGTACGACTGCGAGTCTGGAACTGAAACCTTTGACGAGCTTTAGCTGTGACTCATTGTGACGAGACAGACAAGGCATGGCCGTCTGCAGCTGCTGAGCGAGGTTGTATTCTGCCAAAAGCCAAAGCTGTCTTTTCATTGCGAAAGATAAAACAGAGTGGATTGAGTTTGTATTTCTACCCTCTCCTGCATTGTTCAATTGGTTTTTGAAAGCAATGAACATTTGTATGCAAGTTATCCCAGATTTAAAGCAGCAGCACGCCGATAGGAGGTATTTTTCACTTAGTATTTTTTTTGTATTGAATGAAATCTAGACTTAGTTCTATTCATCCAACTTTCTTAAAGAGAAAACTGGAGTTGTTAATGACTTGGTTTTGCAGACGGAATGCAGACCTACTGAGATGGTGCACTTCCTGTTTCCTTCTCATACCTTCACTGTGACAGCGATCAGAACTGTTGTTGTTCATCCCATAAAAGAGAGAAAGACTAATTCTCCTCCGTGTTCTCTGTGCGTCCTCTGTACAGGGTACTGCATGAACCCCCAGACTGTCCTGCTGCTGCGTGTCATCGCTGCCTTCTGCTTCCTGGGCATACTTTGCAGCCTGAGTGCCTTCCTGCTGGACGTCTTCGGCCCCAAGCACCCAGCCCTCAAAATCACCCGCCGCTACGCCTTCGCACACATCCTCACAGGTAGCTGGAGCTTGCGTTTCTGGACCAGCGGGCCAACACAGGGAAGAACCAGGGAACAAGCCCAAAGAAACTGCTAATGTCATCAGAAAGGAACAGTTGCATTACCTATGGGTAGTCTTGCTGTAACATCTTGTCTTACTTTCAAGGAGTGCCGAGTAAGATCTTGGGGAAAGTGTGCAGTGGTGATAAGTGTGATATGTCAGTGTGCCCCAAAGCTGTGTTCATTCTGCTTTGTCATCCGTCTCCCCTCTCCTGCAGTGTTGCAGTGCGCCACGGTGATTGGCTTCTGCTACTGGGCCTCCGAACTCATCCTGTCTCTCCAGCAGCAGCACAAGAAGTACCACGGCTCCCTCATCTACGTCACCTTCGCCATCAGTTTCTACCTGGTGGCTGGAGCCGGGGGGGCCTCCATCCTGGCCACGGCCGCCAACCTGCTGCGCCACTACCCTACGGAGGAAGAGGAGCAGGCCCTGGAGCTGCTGTCGGAGATGGAGGAGAGCAGCGAGACGTACCCCGCTGACTATGACATTGCCAATCAGTTCCAGCCCCCTCCTGCTTACACGCCCTAAACCAGGCCTGCGCCGCCCTTCGGCCACCCCCTGCCCCCACACACGCAAACACGCACGCACGCACGAGTCAGGGGTGTGCACCCAGCACTTTACCCAGCTGGCCTGTCCCAGGGGGTCGGATCTGTACTCCACTGCTCCTGCAATTTCAGCAGCTCAAAGAGGTTCCCAGACGACCCCACCTCCCTGTCTCCTCTAACACTGGACTTTGTTGTAGCCACATCTGTAAATTGATCATCTAACTGATCGGTCCAAAACCTTGGAATGCGAAAGAACTGGAATTGGAGGGATCCAGGTCACTGAGGACCTACCCATAGGAGCCTTTTCCTAAAGCTGGGTTCACACTTAGACATTGAGGCAGAAGTATTCCATCTGGTAACTACTGAATTAGAGTCGTTATGTAAGGACGGTGAAGATTCCTGCTGAAAATGTCCTTCATGTTCTGCAATTCCTAGTATGTTTTGCCCTCCGTGTGCCATTTTTGTCTAGACACAGCCGAAGAACAGATTATAGCATCACTGGGGTCCCCTGCCCTGCTACTAGACACCCCCGATCCAGGAAGTCTAATAGATAACCCAAAATCACCTGTTTCTGAAGACTGGGAATGTTTTAGTAATCATCAAGCAATCTACAGAGTGCTTGATTAAGGGAGCTTTTGATCTTCAGATTTCTAAATTATGTTCATGTAGAAAATAGTGATTCAATGCAGGTGATTTATTCCCCGTCTTTGGTGATTGACGACTCATTGGCTTTGGTTTACTGGGGCTCTCCAGGAGTACGGTTGGAGATGCCCGTTCTAGTGCAATGCTGAAATACAAAAATTTTCAAGTTTCATTTGCAGTAATCTACACTGTGGAAAATCCTAGTATAGAGTGTCCATTTCCTGAACATTCCCCTGATTCTCTTTAAACTGCTCTAGGTGTGAATTCATCTTACCAGTCCTGTTTTCTTTCAGATTACACAATTTATATTGTACAATTCTGTACTGTGGTTCTGTACATTGGCCTGAAGTCTCGCTCAACACAGACATTCAGCCTTTGAAACAGTCAGGTCAGAATCCCAGTGGAAGCTGAAATTTATTATTCTGATATTTCACACTGGACTAAGAATTTAGGAAAAGTGCCAAAGTCTTTCTCCCAAAACTTCTCTGGCAGTTTAACATTTTGGCTTCTTTTATCATTTTCCCACAGTGCTTATATAGTACTTCATTCTCTGTGGCTCTGAGGTTGTTAAAGAAACAGGTTGCTGATGATATCCATTTTAAAAGTAGTATTTTGAAGCAGGTATTAATCATTTTCAATCCATACAGTGCAAATCACTGATATTTTAAACCGGGGGCCAGATGTTGAGGAATGTGTATTGTTAATCACCACCCTCTTTTATATAATTATTTAAGATTATTATGTTGAAAAAAAAACAGAACCCCTTGCAAAAAGAAGAGGGTTCAATTAAAGATTGTGTAGCGTTCAACAGAATTTTTTAAAGCAGCTGTATTATGTATATAGTCACGTGTCTCAGCCTTCTCACTTTGTTTTTGAACTTCGCAGTGCAAGAGACATTTGAATTGTGCCTGTGTAGTTTCTCTGTCTTGACTGTTATGCTTGGACAGCACTTTGTGGACACTCCACAGATTCCTCCAGCCCAGCAGAACCACACCTCACAGCCACGCAGCTAACAGGCCACAGGCCTTCCCAAGCCAGGACTCAAGCATTCTGTTTTACAAGAGTGAATGAGTGTGAATGACAGACTTGAGAAAACAGTGCCGTGAAAATGAGTTCCTAAAATATGTGTTGAATGTTAAAACAACAGGAGGCTTTGGCTTTGTGTTGAAAATTGTTTGAGCATACTCCTGGCTTTATAGTGTTGCTGCTTTGTCAAGCTCATACATGTTGCTTTACGCTATGGAGGTTTTGTTCTGTCTGATTTAAGTATTTTCGGATCAAAGCCAAAGTCATTGTCAATGCTGGTGTCACTTTATACATATCCATATCCATCTGTTTATGTTGTTTTTTTTTTGCTGTGGTTCAGAAAACTCAGCACTCGTGTGAGAACTTTGGGACTCGGACTGGTGTGGGAAAGTGATCCCAAAAGACTTGATTGAGTGGTGTGAAGGTGTCTGACCTCGAACAGGCAAGGGGAATCACCATTGCATGCAAAGGTCCGGGACTGGTATTTGCTAGGGTTCATTTCAGCTGTCATCGAACCTCAAAAAACCCTTTTCCCTACGTCTAGCAACTTAACCCTAAACCAGCCAATAAGTGTTAAAATCCCATGCAGCAACCTCTCTTTCCTTTCATCTAGATGTGCAAAGAGTAACAGAAGCAGTCACCCGCCAATTGTGAACTAGCTCCTTCAGCTGTTGGCTTGCCCATGGCTTTGGGGAATCGTGCATAGAATGGGCTGGTTGGGGGAAGTTGGTGAGGGTTCAGATTGCATTTGCCTCCATTGCAGTCGGAGTCGGAGCAAATAAGATCCACCCAGATGCCTTTCGTGTTGGGATCGCACAGTGTCGCGATGTGGATGGATCGGATCAGCGTTGTGCTGTCAAAGGAATCTGCACAAATCCCACCACCATTTTTTGTGGCCATAAATCACACGCTTGCCCTGTGCACTGCGTCATCTCCACAAGATTGTGTTATATATGACAGTGTAACTCCTGCATGGTTTCAAACTGACCCTCTACCAGATCGTGAATGGTATGTACGTTTTGAATTTGCAACCATTTAATATTTAATCATGGCTTTGTTTTAATTTAAAATGTATTCAAGGGGTTGTTATATTTTTATTCTCTTTTGTATTGTTCTGTTTACTATCACTGTTGGTGTTAGTGTGAGTAAATTGTGAGGTGAAACACTGATTTGTGTTCAGTCATCTGTAGGGCTTCTAATTGTTGGGTTTTGTTCTTGTTTTTTTTTTACTTGGTGAAAAAATAAAAAATATCAAATGCTGAATTCAATCGTTTGAAATAGACTGTGTTTTCTGACTCCTTCTCCTTAGCCATACCTTTTAAAAGCTGTACCTTTAAAACATTACTCTCCAAATGGATTCTTAGCCATAGATAAGACTTGATCCCGAAGGGAAACTGAGCTGTTATAGCAGCCCAGCCCAAGACAAGAAAAAACAGACATCTGAATAGACTAAGAATTAAAATAAGTACAGCAATACAAAGTAAAATAAATAGGTGTGCAAAATATGCTAAGAGTCACTGTATAACAATAAAATATGTGCAAAATTCACATAGGTATATACAGATTGAAAGTCCCACAGTATAAACAGTATATTATTTTTTTCAGAACAGTATATTATTTTTCTTCTAAATTCTCTCTCTTCATTGTTGGTTTCATTTCACACCTCCTGATTGGCCTTTCAGTCCCCTGCTCCCGCCCCTCGCTCCTGCTCTCTCCCAGCTTTTGTTCTCCCGCTACATTACCTTTGCCTACTGCCTTGTCTCTCTCACACCTGAAGAAAGCTCCACGACCGAAACCTTGTTTTCTTT
Organism: Lepisosteus platostomus; assembly: GCF_059453375.1. NCBI lineage: Eukaryota > Metazoa > Chordata > Actinopteri > Semionotiformes > Lepisosteidae > Lepisosteus > Lepisosteus platostomus. Next base: position 8,627,878 of record NC_142613.1, read on the forward strand.
CGTCTCTTTTCAGCATGGAATAAACCTATTACTTGTTCCTTTGCTGCCTACGCACGCTGACGCAGCTGCCCACGTGAACTGCTACAGTATATTAATGCAGTGTCCAACAAAGTACATTAGTGCAACATGCTGTCCATACATGAGCGGATGAAGGGCTGGCAGTCCTAGCCTAGGGCAGTGTTATACATGTTATAGCATGTGGATAAATGGAGATTCTTTTGCAGTCATCTGAATGTATGGGCAAAGGTAATTAATAATGACAGAAGTCGCTATCTGGTGTCGAAATGGGTAGTCTGGTATGGGTGTAAACGTCTTAGTTTCAGATGTGAACGTGGCACATGTTTTTAAAACTGAACTATTTTGTAACCGTGACGGTCTTGGAAATGAGGTAACAGCATCACTTATTAAACACTCCCTTTGAAGGTGAGACCACAGGTCCTCGTTTAGGTCACGTGTTTATATACATGACTTCCTGAGGAGCTGCTCACGTTTGCTAGGAGTCCGTTGTAAGTACAAAGCTTACAACACACCTTCGCCTACGTTTTCAAGACCGTACGTCCGATCCTCTTCTCTTGCCCTTCAAAACACGACTCTGTCCCTAGAAAGAGTTGACATTTGGCCACCTCTCTAAAATAGGTGAAAGCACGCTTGCTCCACCGTTGTCCTCCAGAAAAGTATTACCAGCTCAACGCTTTTATGCTTTACAATACTTGTGCATAATGCCAACAACTGCATCCTGAATATCGAAAATTGTTTTTTTACACTGCATTACAGCAGCAAATTCAAACATGACTGCGCTTCATATTTAAGCAAATTAATCTCTTAGTCCTGAGCTGTTTGCTCGGTGAATGCCTCTTACGGAAACCCATATCGCTAAATTAAAATGTACCTACAGGGACGGATACATTAAGCAGAAGCCTACAAATAACACATCCAGTTGGAAACAGGCATCGCTAAAGCCGTTCTTTAACCTTTCCTAGGAACACTTGGATGGGGCCTATTACTGTACTGACCCCGAAAATATTCGTCACGTGTTCGTCACACAAACTTGCTTGTGGGAGGTGGTCAGAAAACATGATGGACAGATGCAGGAACCAATTTGAACTCGACTATTTGCTGGTTGAACCAATGGAGGGAGTCGAGGGGCGGGTCTTATGGACGGGGCGTGGATAATGGGTTGATGAGAGAGAAGACATGTGAGAGCTACTGGGGGGGTTACATTACAGGCTAATGTGGCTGTTGAAGGGTAAATAGACGGGCGTCTTTTCTAGATTAATCTAATTAAGGGAATAAGTACACTTTTCCGTTGCATTTTATCTTAGATATTGCAGTCATTTCGTATGTAGTGCGCCCTAGAATAAGATCTTTAGGCGTGACTAATATAATTCGACAGGCGTTGTGCGTCTATCAAATACAGTACAGTGGTCATTAGGCTCCATAAACAAGACCATCAAAGAAAGTTTTGCGAAATCCATGGATTGCTGAGTTGTCATTTGGTAGGGAAATGCACTTGTAACTGCATGGTTTTATGTCAGCTAACTGTTTATAACTGTAATGGAAAACAGGAATTCATTCGTTCGCTCGCTGTTGAAATGTAGTTCACGTGTACGGCGCAATTGAAAATATCTACAGATTTTATTTAGCTTTTGTTATATCAGTGTTGTCAACAAATATAAAACGTTACCGCGCACACGGATTTAAAGAGCATTAACAGCTTTTAACGAGCTGCGTTTTAAGCACTGCAAACTGCAAACAGCTTTTCATGTTTACCAGCGAACAAACTTGATTAGGCGTGTAGAAAAGGAGTTGGTGAAAACTGAATCTGATTGCAGAATTACCATTTAAGACATCCGGAAAAGGGCTAATCCATCTCGGTTTGTTTTGCGCGTGATGGTGGTTTTTCGCTTCAAGAATAACTGACTGGTCCAGTGAAAAAGAGGAAGTTTTTCTCCTTTAAAGCTCATTTAAGCTATACAGTCCCTCACACCTTCTGTTGATTTTACTCAACCGAAAGACTGCGTTGGGCTGACCTTTTTTCTTCTCTTGTCAGGACCTTTGCAAGATCATCCGGTACCTGGCGAGGTGAGGGGCGTGTGTCACGTTCACTCGCGATTTTGCCGAGCTCGCCTTGCTGTGTCGTGTCGGAATCGGAAACCGGGCCAACTTCAGTAAACCAGGCCGGCGGCGCAGAACAGGGGTGATGTTCAAGACGCTTCAGCGCGGCCCGACCAGCGGGTTATGCTCTTACAACGTGAGCCACTCGAGGCTGGCTGCCCTGAGCACGCTTTGCGGAGAGGGCAGCGGGGCCGCGGCGTGGCTGGGCAGGCGGGTGGGCTCGGTGCTCTCCTGGTTGCAGAAGGGCGCAGGGGAAGGGAGAGGGAAGGGCATGATCGCCATCATCGCCAACCAGTGCAGCTTCGTGACGGGGCAGAGGCTGCGCCGCGCTTACCAGATCGGGGAGCTGTACGGCAGCCTGTACTCCGAGAGGTCCCGCAGGAGCCTGATGGGGAGCCTGTGGCGCCGCTTCCAGGGCCGGTCTTCGCGCACGGGCAAGCTGGTGGCGGCCTTGGCCGGGGTGTTCATGTGGGAAGAGGAGAAGATCAGAGACGACGAGCTGCAGAGGTAAGGAGAACCGGAGAGCAGTGCAGTGCTGGAGGCAGGCTGGTCCTCACTACGGGCTGTCGCCTGTGATTGAATATATAATAGTAGTTTAACACCTCTATTTCATGAGAGTTTTATTCAGAGCGTTCTAACCTTTTGTATACAGGGCTGGGGAGGTGCTTTGTCCTTGCAGAACGTAAACAAGTTGAACAAAGTGATGATTAATCCTTGCACTCGATAATGTCTATCGGGGGACCATATTGTTGGACAATATAAAAATATAAAATCTTAGATGACCCCTCTCTTCCACTACAATTTTAGGATATACTCGTTATTACCCTCTGAGAGGAGGTACCAGATCCACTGTATAAAGACTAAGAGACCATTAACTTCATTTATTATACCTAAGAGCATTAAATTGTTGAACAATGAAAAGGTTGATTGGAGATAAGAGTCTTGTTTCTGTTGTTGTTGTTGTTGTTTAGACACTTTACCAAGTGATTCTTTTTTAAAAAAAATCGTATTATACTGGACTGGGACCTTACTGAGCAGTGTTGTTAAATATTGTTTTGTATCAGGGTATTGTACTGTTGCTGTATTGTATTATTGTCATACATATTATATATGTCTATGAGCTCTTGGTGTGCAAGACAAGTTGACTTTGGGGCAATAAAGATTCAATAGGTGTGCACCAGAGTATTGGTGTTTCATTCAGTAGAAAGTTGTATAGGTTCTGAGCATCCTGCTTTTCTGCACTGACTATAAATAGGCCTGTAGCAACACTGTATCACATAGAAACCACTGGCTTTCAATGTAGCTCTTGCTACAGCCCATGCTAGGCTTTCTGAATCTGTAGAATCTGTTGGCTCTTTTGTACACTAATTGCAAATCTTAACGACACGTCAGTTGTAAGCCGTGGTTTGCCATAATGTCATTACAGGGGATTTCATGTTGCGTAAGTTGAATTGGTCTTCATAGAAAATGGTTAAGAAAAGTGTCTGATGCAAGTTCTTAAATAATGTTTGCTGTTTGGATGCACAGCAACAAGGATCCAGCAAGTCTGTGCTGGCTCGTGAGTAGTTTTGGCTCATCAGATTCTTGAGGTGTCTTTGATTTCCTTGTGCCAGTTCTTCAAGTCAGCAGGACAAGGGCAAGTCCTCGCTAGTCAGAGGCCACACTGCGCCACAAGCCTATTACCCTGTTCCATGAGCTCCTTTAATCTAGTTATCAGACAAGGAGATGCAGGAACTCGTAGTTAAGCTCATAATGAAACTCGGAGGCAGTCGGCTTGCTAGCAGCACTGCGTGTGACAGGCGTTGTAGTCCTTGCCCTCACTCCCGCAAGGGCTTGTGAAGTTCATCCTGACCCACGCGCGTCTGCTTTCTCTTCGCCTGGTGCGAAGCAGTCAGGAATCTGTGTGAAATCGCAGCCCAAGCTCCTCAGACGCACGGGCCATCTGCAGGTGCTTCAGGCCTCTTTATACAACAGCTGCTGGCAGGCGCCGTGTCAGGAGTGAACAGGGACCCTGTCATCAGTCCGTGTACAAGCCAGGGAGGGTTGAGACTTCTCATGCCAGAGGGAGGACTCCCTAGGGAACCTCGCATCTTTATTCTCAGTCGGTTACCCCTGTAAATGTGCCTTGGGACACTATATAATGCGAGCCCAGAGGTATGTGGCACAAGGGGTTCAGTGTGGGGGAAAAAAAAACAACATACAAGTAGATCAGACCTACGGGCAGGTGGCTGAGAGGATTTTATCAGCCCAGCAGCCAGACTGAATTAATTTTCTACAGAGTGAGCAGTTTGCAGGGGAAAGAGCTCCATCTTTTTTCTCTTGAAATGTCGATTATTACATTTGAATTGTTCTTAAAGGAAATGTGGACCGTTGTCATTCTAATCAAGACAGGGTCTTTTATTTAATATGCTTAAATGTTTATTTTGCTTATGTATGAGAGAAAGCATGGATATAAAGTAGTGATTTTTGTTTTCTTATAACAGTAGCCATTTGATATGTGACAGCGATGACTTGTTTCAGTGCTGCACATGATCATAAGTGTGCACCATGAACAGATACAGACTGCCTGTCATGAGGTGCATTCATGTCTCTGAGCACTGTAGCCAAGAAGTGAGAGATGGGATTTCACCAGAGAATATTGCTCAGAGCCCAAGCACTTAAGTGTTGTGTTCTGTTTGCATGTAAGTAGGAAAGTCTGCCCAGAAAACGATCCTATCCGGTCAGCTGGTTAAGATGAAAGAGGTTCTCTGTGCAGGGTGTACAGATCAAGTCATTTAATACCCAAAGCATTGCTACAATCCTGCAGCCTGTGTCGGTTCCTTTTTGTGCTTGGTGTTTTCTTTCAGTTGGCAGTCCAGGCTGCCCATTTGAACACTGTTCTTTGTGCTTCTGAGAACTGTGCCTAAACTTGGCCTGGCCTCATGCTGCTCCTGTCTCTGTGCTGGCTGCGGAGGTCATTTAAAGAGTGTTGTGACTGTCTGAATGGAACAGGTGGTTAATGGTTGCCAATCAGAGCGACCTAAAAACAGCTCAGCTGTGCCAAGCACTGCCAGTTGAGCTCTGTATCTCAGTAGTGTTTTAACTCTGGCAGGAAACATTGAAACTCTTTCATGCCCTCCATTGTTGTAGGAGTGTCATGAGGTAATGTAAACTCATGCTCTTACAGAGAGTATTGTGTCCTTGGGTGAAACTTATACCTTGTTTGTCTCTTTTTGTTACTATTGGCTGCCTTCCTGGACTGGACTACTGAAAAATATTTTTTTTGGGGTCCATACAAAAAAATAAGGCTTTCTTTGCACAGCGTTTATGTTCCATTTTGGGCACAGGCAGGTGTACTAATTGAAAAAGCAGAAAAGCAGCATGCATGCTATGATTTTAAATTCATTAAGCTATTGAGCTCTTGTAAAACACTGAATCAATTATTTTCACACCAGTAAATGTAGGATGAAAGTGTATGTCTTACTCTGAAACTTGGTTTGCCCTCGTCAGAGCTCCATGTCAGTCACAGGTACACTGGCTGCAGGTATACTTGTACAGCAGTGAACTACCACTTGGAAACCTGGGTCACAGTCTCAAACCCAGGTTCAAACCAGTAAGGCTCAACCTGCGTTATGCACAACCCAACCTTAGTAGGCAGAAGCGCGTATCCATTCAGATAGTGAGGCTTACACAAGGCTCTGCAGATCCTCAAAACTGAAACAACTGACCCATCTTTTATGCAACAGAATGTGTAACCATTTCCTTGAGACCAGTGTTGCTTATTTAGTTTTATTGTGAGCAGCAATTGAAGTAAAGGACTTACAGGTTAAAATAACCTCTTCAGTTCACAATGGTTGATATAGTCAGAACTTTCTTTTATCCAATTTGCGGCTGTGAAAGTTGGGATTCCCTTTCAAGTGTTTGGAAAGCTTTTTCTGCTTTCTGCCTAGAGCTTGTGTTAAACTGCGGAGCCTTATCGTGCAACATGTTATTGCTCCGGACACTTTGATAAGTGTATCAGCAGAGCGTGTTGGAATGGCCAGTCCTTGTGGGAGAGCACCTTGCCCCTCAGTAACAGGTGTGCCTTCTGGGAAAGGTGAAGCTGTTTGTTTGGCACATAAACTGAACTAACGTAAATGTGATGTGCAACATAAATATTGAAGGCCTTTAAATGCATGGCAGTGATTAAAATAGCGAGATAGTGCATTGAGTTGCCATATTTTATTTGAAGCAGTTATCCATTAGAATCTTGAAATAATATAGTTTGTATTTTACAATTCAGAGATCGTCTTTTTTGCTACTTCTTTTTCTCATTTCTCAGGAACATGCTTGACCATGCACCTTAAACACAGAAGTGGTCAGCCAATGACCAGGGATGTGTGCATAACACATGCCTTGGAACTGGTGTGGACAGACATGGCTCAAAGGCCAGTTTGTCTCTGCTGTCAGTCTTCTGATAGAGCTCTGGACCCAGTTGACCGCGCTGGGCACACAGCTAGCCGCCGCCTCCCCCTCGGTCACATGGTGGGAGACAATGCAGAGACGGAGCCAGAGCTCTGTACAGTACATTCCTCTTGGTTTTCTGCAGGGAGTCCTGGAACAAACAAAAATGGAATTGAAAGAACACTTGTTAGCGGAGTATGAAAAGATCTGTTGTCATCTGGCTTCTGAGTGCGTTTGGTGCAGGGATTCATCGAGGTCTGCATTCAGGTAGCAAGTATACAGCAAATATAGGCTAGGATTAGTGTAATGTCTGTGGTAGCTGAGCAGATTTTTAAAAAAGCAGTGCTTAAATAAAGAGAATGCATTTGCTAGAATAAGAGAATAATTTATCTTAGATAATGCAATTCAAAAGGAGAGAAGAATGTAACAGTCAGAATGAGCTTGCAGATTGATAAAATAAACAATAATTTAGGAATACCCCAATTCTTAATGAATCTGACTTTGCTATGATTCTTTCACATTTTTTTATAGTAAGTGGCAGGCCTATAGGACATGAAAAAAGTCTGCCCACCTGATATGTGTTTAGTGCTTTGGCAAATATTAAGCAGCACAATAAGGTTTGCAGTAGAAAGCATCACAGACATTATAGAAGATCACACTTGAAAAGAAGCTCTGAGAAGCCAATGTCAAAGCTACTGATGTCATTTCCTGGGGCTACATGCGGAAATAAACTTTAATCAGAATATTCCCCCTTGACAATTACTTTCAGTGGCTGGGGTCAAAGGTTAAAGGACAGAGTCAGTGTAACAATGCAGTTACTTCCAAGCGGAGAAAGTTGGGATGTTTCCTATGTACCTGTCGGTTATTGCAAGGTTGTCCCGAGCACAAGAAAGGAGCTTCTGATAACCTGTGTGCACCAGGTGCTGGAAGGATACTGGTGTGTGATGATGATTCCGAGAAAGCAGGAAGGGGCAAAGTGTGTGTGGGACATTCCTGTCCTCTAAAATAGCAACAAAAGAAAAATAAAATCACCAGAAAGATGCAAGAAAAGTTGTATATTTAATGCAAAGGTTGCATGTGTGTCTTACGCATGCAGTTCCGTCTGTGCCCAAGCTGCAAGTTGCAAAGCGGAATCAGAAGTGTTTTCAAATATTTCTGCTTTGTGGCACAGTGGAATGGCCATTCTCACTCAGTGCCCGCGGCTTGCTCTTCAGACCCCAGAGCCCTGAAGGTTGATCCTTGTGAGACGCACCTCTGTGTGTGTGCGGGGAGGGGGAGGTGGGGTTGGGCAGGCAGTGAGCCCCTCTGTGCCGATCCTGTGCAGGTGTGCCAGTGAGATGCAGAACGTGGAGCTGCTGAGCCGCCTGAGCGCGGAGGGCTGGCAGAAGGACCACCACCAGGGCTATGAGCAGGGCTGGGAGGTCGTGATGGACCGGAAGGGCTTTTACGTGTGGAGGAAGCCCATCCCTGACAGCCACCTCTACGAGTACAGAGGTCAGTGGGTTCCCTTCTTCCATCCATCCATTTTCAAACCGCTTCGTCCAGTGCAGGGTCGCCTGTCACAGTGAGCATTGGGCACAAGGCAGGGTACACCCTGGATGGGATGCCAGTCTATCGCAGGGCACAAGCTATCACTCTTTTTTTTAAAGGCCTAATAAAAAGTATGTTTTCTCACAGTCTTATGTCCTAAATCAAATAATCACCTGAGCTTTTTCATTCCTACACATGTTGTTAAATGTATCAACCGCGCAGTCTTATCAGACTAAGCTAGAACATAAGACAGGTTACAAACTAGGCCATGCCGCATGTAAAATTGTTTTTCCGTTTTTGTTGGAAGGCCATGTAATTCTAATTCTTTTTCTCTGGGTTTTTTTTTTTCTTTTTTAATCCGTCGCTTGCTTTCTGTGTCTGTGCAGTACTGGGAACCTACACTGATGTCACTCCCAGACAGTTCTTCAATGTCCAGGTAGGGAACTGCACTTTCTTTCAGCATGTTTCTGCACGTGCTTCCTCTAAGCTAAAGAAATGTAGAAGTCCTCCTGAGGCTGGAAGGTTTTGTAATTTTACCAGTGCCAGTGTATTTGTGTATGAGTGATAGCATTCAGTGCGCTGGCCTGCTCGAGTGAAGCAGGTGTCTGTGTGTATCTTACTCCTTCTCTGTCCCTCCCAGCTGGACACAGAGTACAGGAAGAAGTGGGATGCCCTGGTGATCAAGCTGGAAGTGATCGATCGAGACGAGATCACTGGATCAGAAGTGGTGCACTGGGTCACGCACTTTCCAGTAAGAGTCTCTCATTTGCCAGGAGCACTGGGTTTAGCACTGCACTGTAGCGCAGGTTTCTTCTTGAACTCTTTCCCAGCCTCACTACACTTCTGCTTGTTTTATTGTGATGTGCTTTGTCTGAGGCTATGCGGTCTGAAATGCACCCAGATCCTTATCACGAGGCTATGATGACACGGCAACGACAAAGACTCAGACTCACAAGAGTGCTTTCCTGTCTCCACATCATGAAGTGTTCACAGAGCTTCAGTGATGTTAAGGCTGTCTTTATGGACCCTCTACATACATTGCACAGCTCCAACAGGCATGTTACACTTTGCAGGACAGGACCAGACTCGGGTCTTGTATGTGAACAGACTGTTTTCCAGCTCGTTGACCATCTTGAGCAGGTTGATCTATATCTGAAACTGCCCTGACATCTTGGACATCTCCAGTTGACAGTACTCTGAGTGATAGGTGATAAATGACGACTGGAAATTGACTCTTATGTTGTGTTTTATTCATAATTTGATTATTATGCAGTGCAGCCCTAGAGATAATGCGTGTCAAGTCTTTCTGTGTGTATTATGTAGTATATTCAGTCTTTCTGTATGTATATACATCATGAGCTCTTTTTTTCTTTCAGTACCCGATGTATTCCCGGGATTATGTGTACGTCCGCAGATACAGTGTGGATCTGGAGAACAATTTAATGATTTTAGTGTCCAGGTAGGGACGTTTCCAATTCTCACCGCACTCCTTGATTCGTTTGTTCCAATTACTGCAGGCTAGAGCATTTACTCTCTTAAATTCACCTGACTCAGTGCTGTCTCTCCCTCATTTTTGGAAATGATTATCACATAACTGCAGATGCATCCCTATGCAAATGAAAATAGAAATCATCATAAATTTCCAGTTGAGCCTTTTGATTGGCTGTTGCTTTGTAAATCTCTGTGGCTTCTTTAAATGGATATCATTTAGGGAAGCATGGTGGCACAGTAACATTGCTGCCTCACAGCTCAAGAGCCGTGGGTTCAATTCCTGGGTGCTAGCTGTGAGGAGTTTGTATGTTCTCCCTGTGTTTGCATGGGTTTCCTCTGGGCACTCTGGTTTCCTTCCACAGTTCATAGTGGCCTAATGGATAAGGCACTGTACCCCTAAGGCAGTGATTGTGGGTTCGAGTCCCATCTGGGATGGTCTTGTCCACAGTTCATAAACATCCTGGTAGTTTAATTGGGCTTCTGGGAAAAGTGGCCCTGGTGTGAGTGTGTGCGTGTCTGCGTGTGCCCCGAGATGGACTGGCATCCTGTCCGGGATGTACCTTGCTTGCTTTGCCAGGATAGGCTCTGGCTCCCCTGCGATCCTGTATGGGATAAAGTGGATAGAAGATGGGCGGATATATCGTATATAGGTGCGTAGTTTTTTTCTCTGCGTGTGCCTTTGAAGTTTGTTTTGTTTGGCCCCTGCAGGACGGTGGAACACCCCACTGTGCCCGAGACTGCGGACTTCGTGCGGGTGAGGTCCTACCAATCCAAGATGGTCATCCGCCCACACAAATCGTTCGATGAGGTGAGTTGTAGGTTCACAGACATGCATCGGTGGTGTTCCAGTTGGACTGTCCGATGTGTGGCAGGTTAACCACTGCTCTCCAGTGAAGACCAATTACAGGAGAAATTGCACAGGTTTGCAATTTCACATGATTGGACCTCATGGAAATCTATTGCTCCTTTGATTCACACGGACACTTGCACAGTAAAGCCCTAGACACTACAGCCAAGCATGAACATAATTATCAGTGTACACTACTGTATGCTGTAGGAACTTTACTTTTAATGTTTGACTTTCTGTACTGAATGTGATTTGTATTTTCCATTCATACTTCCTCATTTCTGCTTGTATTGTTGATCATTGATTACGTACGTCCACTGGGATATGAGTTTCCCTTCTTGAACTTCTCCCACACCTTCTTTGTTAATGCTCTTTGTATCTTTGTTAAATGAAGTCATTATCCCCCTTTGTGCGGAAGAGTGAAACAGTGGTGTTGTGGATGTGAGGTAAGGGGTCATGTGACTGCGGCGAGAGGTGTGTCTCTGAACAGTGTGCTCCTCTGTTTAGAACGGCTTTGACTACCTGCTGACGTACAGCGACGACCCCCAGACCGTGTTCCCACGGTACTGTGTCAGCTGGATGGTGTCTAGCGGTAAGGACACTTCTCTTCACCCACGATGCACTGCGGATTATTCATAACGGAGCCAAGGACACAGGGGGGCTGTAAAGTGGGAGAGGGAGAAACCAGGCTAATTGTTTGAAGCTCATGATGTACCTTCAGAGTGAATTTATGTTAAAATAAAAAGCAGCAGCAAGCAAAATATAGATGAAGGTTTCTTTAATGTAAAACTAACCTGACAAGGTTTGTCCTTGTCATTCGGATATTAAACTTTTGACTGCAGCCACTTAACATTTTTCATCCTTTACTACTGCTTTTGCATAAAATATTGGCAGCTCATCCTTATACTTTAAATTCCTTTTGATATTTGCAAGATTGCATCAGTTGAATAACCCTTATATTTACTCCTTTCACAAATATTAATGGGTAAAATAATGTAGGACACAGGCTGTGGCATTTGATTATTTCTTTGTGCGCTGTTATGGTGCTGTGAATCTTGGGGCACAGTCCTGTTTTCTGACTTGTCCATTTCTTTAAAACAGCCCATACACCACTAACCAGTGGATAACCTTTCTCCCTGTAAAAAAAAAGTGCATACATTATAACAGACAGCCCTGCTACAGTCTGAGCACTGCATGTGTAGTGTACTAAGTGTGCTGCATTTGTCCCCCGTTGTGCTTGGTTTTTAGGAATGCCCGATTTCCTGGAGAAGCTTCACAAGGCCACTCTGAGGGCCAAGAACATGGAGATGGAGGTCCGAGACTACCTCTCCGCGAAGCCCAGCGAGATCAAGCCCCCGCCCAGCTCTGAGCGCCTGGGGGACACGAGCCGGACAGGGCAGCAGGGCCAGGGCCACATGGAGTACGCCTAGAGTAGGAACCCCCCCTCCCCAACCTCCCCCCCACTACCATCCCCCAACGCACGGCGCAACTGAGGGGCCGGAAAACACCGGCAGGCTAAACCAAAACCTCCAGGCAAGCACTGGCTAGCAGCAGGAAGCTGAGGCTCTTGTGAAGGAGGCCTGCTTGGCGGCTGAGGCAGCCCTCAGCCAGCACAGAGTCCGCGGGCTGGGTTATGGAGCAATGCAATCCGTCCACAAGGGGGCAGCGTTGAGCTGTTTTTCTCCCTGCTAGAGGAAGCACACCCCTCCTCTCTCTTCCCCTTTCGCTGCCTGCCTGGCGGAAAGCCAGAGACACAGACCTCCCTCTCAGCCGAATGCTCTTCAGCAGCCTGGCACGTTCCTGTGCTGAAGCTGTTCCCCTTCCCTCCTCTCTTCTTTCGTCTTTGTTTGCAGGTACCAACCTTCCTAAAGAGATCAGGTGACCTTCTTACTGCTGCATTGGATGAAGAACCCTTGCTTTATACATTTAAAAGATGATTTAAACTGAGATCAGCAGCTTGATCAGGAAACCCCTCCCATGTTTTGGCGCATTGGTTGCAGCCCCTGCAGTCTGGGCGCTGTGCCGGGTGAGGCGTGCCAGTGTGTGCATGCACAAGAGGGCTTTTGCTATTTCGGAAACGGTGACGTTTTAGTTTTAAACCGAGGTTTCCATTCCCAGACTCACGGCCCTTTCTTCGGTGCATTAAATAAAACTCTTGGTGCATGTCCATCTGTGGATTCTGCAGGCTTGACTCACACCTTCGACAGCCTTCGAGTTTATAAATCGGACCGTTTGCGGGATGTGTCTCACAAAAAACACAGATATCATGCTGGACGTCAGACAGACAAGCGCCTTCAAGCTTGTGCATTGTCCTGTCCACTTGCTGGATAAAACAGATCTACTATATGATGTGCTAAGGCAAGACGTCTGTGGCAAACACAATTCACGCATGAATAGCTGCACTGTTAATTTTGGGTAGGTGGCTGGATCAGATATTTGACTCAAACTCAGCCCCTTGATATTACTTCAATACGTGCAGGCTTATCACAGATTCATCTAGTGCCAGTGTGAATGTCTGAGTGTCTGAATGTAACTCTTTCCCCAAAAGCTGAACAGTTCACGTAGTTTAAGATCATTTAGATGGAAAAATATTTTTGTTTTGCTAAATCAAGTACCTTTTCTTGCACTGGTGACCAGATAAAAGCAGCTTGAAAGCATTGGTGAAACTCTTGGTAAGCACTTAGTAAATGAGGCACTTGCTGTTTCAGCCTCTGAGAGACTTGGGTTGGATTTTGTTACTTTGAAGCACTAAATGTTTTGGAAGCAGTGTGGCTGCACGGAGATGATGGTGAATTTACAAAAGCTTATATCCGAAACTCTTGCTGTCTTTAATGCAAGATGAGGACCTAGGTCTGTGTGTGAGGGCCTGAGTTAAATGACATTGAAAAAGCTCTTGGATTTCTCCAGGATTTTAGCTTCAGAAAGCCAGTGTTCACTCCAGCTGAGCTCTGCTTTTCAAACTGCTTTGTGAGCTCAGATCAAGGCTAATACTTGGTCTTTTCAGCCTCTCTGGAGGTGGTGGTTGCTTGAGAAATTTCTAGAAAATAGGTTTTGTTTTCCTGATGGTATTTCAGCTGTTAGTTGTTTTAACAGCTAGGCATGTTACACTGGAGGAATCCAATGTGAAATTTCTATTTCTAGTAATCCAATCCTCCCTGTCCGAGGTCTGGGTGGGTAGGTCGCATGTGGGTGGAGATTGGGAATTCTTGATGAAATGGATCACCTGCGTGCACCTCTGTGCTAAAGTACTGTACATGCAAAAAATGCACAGGTTCAACACAGTGTTCTCCCAGTCACCATCAGATATACAAGAAGTCAGCAAGATGCTTTATTTTGTTTTTAAAAATGGTGGATGTTCACAATTTGCTGTTTTCCATCTCGTTGGTACTATGCTTTTGTATCTCTTCTGCGGCAGCTCTCGGTTTAACTTCCTGGTTCTGAGGGCTGTTTGGGCTGTTTCGTCAAATGTCACCATCTTCGTGAGCTGGACCTGTACGTGCTGTGCACTTCCCACCTCTCTGATAATGAGCTGTTTTATCCAAAGCTGTGGAACACCACGCTGTCACCACTGGGCCTTAAAGCTCAACTGATGCCTCGTGCCTGTTGGGTCAGTGGCCCAGCCGGGAGTCCTGGTCATAGACCCTCCTCACACAGCCCAAGAGGCAGAGCACCACTCCTGCTGTTTTCCCTGAGGCAGCTGCAGTTTCTGGACTATTCTTTTCTTGACTTTTCAACTTGGGTTCAAAGTCCTACTGATTGATTTCTTTCTAGTGTTGCTAAAAACCTAAGCAATTTCTTGGCATTAAATGTTTGCTTTAACGTTTGTCTGTGTAGTAGAAATAGCTGTGGGCTGAGGAGGAATCGTCGTCTTTGCTTGAGGAGTTATGGGAATGTAACCATAGGGTGTTCCGAGATTCAGCATGATGAACCTCGTTTCTTGTTGTCGGGGTGGAACTACTAATCCTTGAGGAAAAACTCCTGAAGAGTCATGTTTTGGGAATTTTTTTAGATTCCGATGAGCCTCCTGGAAGCGATTTTACTTTGTTCTCCATATGGCCTGTTTCAGTTGCTCAGTGCCAGCACCTGCTGTCTCGGTGACTGCGGATGATGCATACAATCCATGCTTTTCGTTGTCTCTTGTAAAATAATCACTTCTTCTGATGTATTAACAGGTTTTTATGTATTTTGGTAAAACAGGGAAAAGTTGGAATCGTGAAACATGTCCAGTTGTCAGTTGGTCAAAGATAAAAACCAGTTTTGTGTGAAGTGTCTTGTTCTTTCAGCATTGCAGATGTCCAAACTCTCTGACGCAGTGATTTCTGCAGCTGGTGCCTGATCTGGGAGTCTTAAGAGCTGTACATTGAAATGATGGAGCTTCACATTGATTAGAAAAAGACATCTTTAAAGACAGGGTATTGTTTTGGTACTTCAAGCAGGTAAAGCTGTGAAATTTTACTTGGCAAGACTTTGTCTGTTGCACGTCTCTCAGAGATAATGCAACTGCTGGTATTTTTTAAAAAAAAGAGGAATTGAAGGGTTTTTCTGTAAATGTAATAAGAAAACAGGTTTGGATTCGACAACGAAATGCACACGTGTTTCTGGGCAGACTAGGGGGTTGGGGCGAATTCTCAGGTGGAGTAGTAGATGGTTCAGCGAGTGAAATGTTTGCGCCCAGCTGTTGAATGTATTACTGTGCTGAGTGAGCTGAATTGTGCCTCTGCAGATGTACGTGGACCCGAATTTGCTGAAAGCTTTTCCTTTCTTCAAAGGCTTTCTAGTTTGCAAAAACAATCTCTATTCAAAGCCTGCTCAGCTATGTTTGTTTGTTTTTTTTTAAATTGAATTAAGGAATGGCACTTACAATTTAACCAGTTGGAATCAGTGCAGGTTCCTGTTTGACAAGTTTTTTAAGTCTGTGATCGTGTGAATTTTTTTGTTTCATGTATGGGGGAAAAATAAAACTTAAAAAATTCCCATTTTTAAAATGTATTCGTTCTTTTTTTTTAATGCTTCACTTATAACAGTGACACTTTTTTGGAAAAATGCAAAATGAAGCGACAAGGCGCTCTGAATTACTAGTCATTATTAATACTTTTAATCTGCCTTCTCTTCTCTTTCTCTACCTTCTTCAGACATCTGCCTTCTCCGTATAAGAATAATATGCCCGATAGAGGGGGTTTTGAAAAGTGTGGCCCAGCTCTTACAAGGCACAAGACAAATGAACATGTTCTGACCCTGGTCCCATTAATGTCGTAAATAGTGTTGTAAAATCAAGAGTGACTCATTCTCTTGCACCTTTTTGAGTGAGAAATGCAGCTTTTTTTTTTTACACTAGTCTGGGTATCTGATAATTGTTTTACACAGCGCTGTGGGTTCAGTTCTGGGCCCAAGGGCGTTTCGTTTCCATCTTCTTTGTCGATATACCAAAACCATGTGTCCTTGTAAATATCTGACATGATAGGACATGCATGATATTCTTCCATCCATACATCGGTCATGAATACAAGATGGATTTTCAATAGAGGATCTGTCCTCACAGTTGTGGTGCAGAAAGAGCAGAAGTTTTCCCTCTGTCCTTGATCTCTTCTTGTCAAGCTAAACTCTGACATTACCCAGTTGTTCCAAGACGAGAATGAACTGCAGGAGGAGGTATGATCCCAGCCAGCTCATGTCTCATATGATGTGATCACCATTTCAATCCGTCTCAAAAAGCCTTTGATACGCCCATGTCCTCAACTGACCCCATAACATGTTTTTCCCGCTAAAGTCCTCTGTAGACACCCAAGACGCAGGAGCTCTTTATTCATTCAAGAAAAGGGTGCAAGGGTGACATCTTCTGGCATAATTTGTTTTAATCTCAGACCAGCTCCTCAGTGGAGAGATTTTGCCTTAGCTTTTAATGAACACAACGAACAAATTTTATCAACAAATTCCCGTTTCCCGTATAAAAAACGGGAGAATGTTAATTTGGCCGCGATATTTTCGTTTTCATATGTTGTTTGATATGAGTGACAGAGTGGAGTTACGGAAGAGAATCTGGATTTTCTACAGTATGTTTTAACTAGTAGTGTGAAACCAAATTAGGCTTTTATTTCAATTTCTAAAAAAAAGTATATTTTCGTTAAATTGTAGGTACGCTTTGGATATCGCACACAGTTCAGGATTATAATATTAAACTCCCTTTCGGCGAAATCGACATTTCGTCTTGCCTTTCCTTCAACAATCGGAGTTTTAATGGGCTGCGACCATTTACTGTTATTTATGTGCGATGTTACAAAATTCTACCCGGCAAAGTAGCACAGACATTGCAACCAATCTATTAAAAATATTCTAGCGAAAAGTCAATTGATCGCTTGTTTTTACGCGGCGTAATAAATCTGCCTTTAAAAAACAATTAGAACGGGGTCATTGTTACAGGACAGCGAGCACTGCCGCATAATGGGAGAGGCGCACTAGGCGATGGCACACCTCGTTGTTAACGTTCAAAGGGAGCAGTTTAAAAGCTACACGATTCTTGTAAGCAAGACTGAGACTCAGCTTAAATGCTAAAACTGGGAATTTAAAAATAATTAAATTAACAACGTAATTGCAGCCCTTTGAAATGATTCCAATATTTCACCGATATACTTTCTCAGCTTTTCTAACTAAGCTACTTTGATTCCGTTGCAGAATACCGGAATCAGAATCACGACGGCTCTATTAAAAGCAGAAGCCCATAAATGATGAGAATGGTCTAATGACGCTTGAAGATGGCACATGTTTTTAAGATAAAAGCGGCCTGTTAAGTAATTAGCGGATCTCGAGTGCTTTGCAGTGCTGGGCAAGAGGTCTGGAGATTCCGGATATATTAGGGCATATTTGCAGTAGTCTCCTGCTCCTTCACTGAAAGAAAACACGCTCACAGGAGGAAATAAATTGCGTTTTTGTAAAAGGTGGGAATTTCTTTAGCACTCAAGCGAAGCATAGTCAGGCGACTCGTTTCCGACCACTGCGGTGCCCCCACAGTCACCTGTGCGAGCAATGCTCAGTTCCCTCCGGTTTACCGAGGATCACATTTTAGTGCGCGCACACTGGAGCAAGCTGACACGGCAGCTGGCTCTTACTTCTGTCCCTTCTCTGTTTTTACGGTTAAAACATATAGCAGTATTTTTTTTTATCATAACTGTTTCATCTGGGCAAAGCTCGACAAAGTGCAACAACAAGATCTTTACTCTTGTCGTAACGTAAGATAATCATTATATACAATTTTCAATGTTTTTATCATGTTTCGGTTTCGGGGGGTTGCAGAGAGGACTCGACTGTTGAGAATTGAGCTGAATGGAACAATAATAATCCTTAAACTTACATAGCGCTTTTCAGGTAGCACTAAACTCCACCACTAGCAGTGTGCAGCCCACATCTGGATGATGCGACGGCAGCCATAGTGTGCCAGTACTCTCACCACACACCAGCTATCAGGGGGGAGGAGAACAGAGTGATGAAGCCAATACAAGATTATTTTTCTCCAATAAAGATTATTAGGAGGCCATGATTGGTAGATGACCAGGGGGAAATTCGGTCAGGATGCCGGGGTTACCATTCCTACTCTTTTCAAGAAACGCCTTGGGATATTTATTGACCACAGTGAGTCAGGACCTCGGTTTTACAGTACATCTCATCCAAGGGACGGCGCCTCTTACAGTATAGTGTCCCCGTCACTATACTGGGTCATTAGGACCCATCCAGTTACTGGCCAGGCTCACACCTGCTTAGTTTCAGTGGGTGGTTGCTAGTTGTGAGCTGCAAGGTGATATAGCTGCAGGCAAATACAATAAAATAAAAAATCAAGTGGTTGAAATATTCTGAAAGACGCAGCGCTCTTCTGCAAGATTCCGCAGAAGACCGCCTGCCTAGTCCTGTTCGGGTTTACTGGATGGAGGGGTGCGGCAGGGAGCACAAGGTTTCTCATTTTCTAAAGGGGGGAGGGGGTTCTGATTAGTAGCTGTACTGCACAGGACACACCCACGGACATTTGCGCGCTCCCAGACACATGCACGCCACTGCGCCAGGGTGCTGGCAGTACCGCTGGGGTGACATCATGTGCCGCAAAACCTGCACGTTTTTTTCTCATGCGGTGTACAATCTTTAAAAGACATGCATCCTCTCACACACTTCCTCTCCAAAGCAGGCCAATATCACTCATGGTCCCCCTTTAGAGGCGCCTTAAGTCTTAGATGTGCTCACTTCTATTATACATTTTGTGGACAGCATCCCCGGCGGTATTTACGGTGTGAAGGCTGCCCTTTACATTGTTAATCGGCTACTTTCTAGCCCTCGTGTCGGTGCTTAGGCAAATAGAGTGTTCGAGCACTTGTGTTGCACTTCGCACGAGTCGTGGAATACAATATCGGGGTAGGTTCGGTGGGGCATCTCCAGCCGGATGTCCGAAGCCTTTCTGTCCTCGTTGCTTTGCAGTGAGGTCTGTGCATCCTGTCCCGAGAGCTCACCTGCCTCTCTTCCCGCCTGTTGCTGTGTCTCTTCGGTCTGCTATCTCAGGCTCCACTCGACAACGACATTAGTCATCATTCAGAAAAACAGTACGAAGTAGGAAACGTAAACTGAAAACTCTCTGTACGTAACAGTTCTCCAGTACTTCAATGAATTGACCTGAAAGGGTATTATTTTCCATGTACAAGTAAACGGATACGTCCTCGCTTAGTGATTTGTGGTTTCATCTGTGATAATTTTTTGCTAAATCTCATAGTATTGTACATGCTTCCTCAGAGGTTTAGCAAGTAGTATTTGACATGTACCTCAACAATCAACTTGGTCTGATGGCGAAATGCTTGCTAGTGTATCTAACTGGCATCTGATCCACCAGTCCAAATACTGTTTTTGTACAGGATATTTTGGAAGGTACAAGCATGTCACATTATGCTAAACAGTGTAATTCATCTCTTGATTCCCCTGTACAGACCAGCAGCGTGGAGCAGAGTTTAAGGTTCTGGACTCTAGGCTGGAGGATCATGAGTTTAATTCCAGGTGCTACACTAGTGTTGAGCCCCACAGTAAGGTACTTCTTATTTTCCACTTAGTTATCATAAAGATTCATTTGCTCAGCAGACACCTTCATTCAGACGATTTCCAATGCGTTGTGTACCTATAGCAAGGTAATGCCAAGGCAGAAGGCCAGCAGAAGCTGGAATTACAATGCAAAGCACAGCACTAAGGGAGAAGGAAATAACAGGATGTGAAATAATAATCTGGCTCTGTGGCCAGCATGGCTGCCTTGCAGAGCTGGGGGCCTGGGTTTGATTCTGGCCCTGGAGTGCTGTCTGTGTGGAGTTTGCGTGTTCTCCTCATGTTCATCTGGGTTTTTCCAGCTGCTCTAGGTTTCTCAAACACTCCAAAAAATAAACTGACAGGTTATACTAACCCACAAATTAAGTGCTTTGAGTGGAGTGTCCAGAAAAGCACTATATAATTGTAAGCAATTATTATTATTATTATTAACTGGCTTCTGGGAGAATTGGCCCTGGTGGGAGTGTGTGTGACTGTGTGTGCCCTGTGATGGACTGGAGTCGTGTGCAGTCGGAGAGGCTGCGGCGCCCCTGCCACCCTGAATTGGAAGAAGGATGGATGGATGGATGGAATAATACCCTGAGTGGCAGCAAGTGGCACTGAAGAGAACCAGGCGGCACGTTTTCCACATCAGCGGTGAACAGGAGCCAAGAGGCGAATCACACGGCCGTCCTCAGAATCGAGGGCCGGCCGGGGTCAGAGAGCCGAGAGCCAACAGGTCTGTCTGACCAGGCGCTGGGGGGCACCATGTGGGGGGGGCTCTCTGAAGAGGGGAAGGAGTGACGAGGTTGAGATGGTGGTGGGAAAGGACTAGGGTTTGAGCAACCGGGGGCCAGCAGAGGGGCTGGAATCCCCCAACCCCTTCGTGAAGGAGGGGCAAAGGCTGAGCCTGAATCACTTGGCTGGGAAGCTGGGTCTTCATGTCCAGAACTCTGTGTGGAAGGATGCACACATTTCCTCTTCTCAGTGCTTTACTAATACCCTTTTACTTTCCGATTCTGACCCTGTATCCTTGTGACATGGCTGATTGGGAAAAAGTCCCCTGCGCTGACCGTATTTATACCACTTAGGATCTCATAAACATGTTTTCATACTGAAGAGATTATCACATCTAACCACACTCTGTACAGGACAGTTCCTCTGAGACCAGGGATCGTTCTTGCTCTACTACAAACTCCTTGTAAGCCTGTAATGTCCTCCTTTTGGTTTGCTGACCAGAACAATAAAATTAATTAGGTCTTCTTATTTCATTGTAAAACGTGAGCATAAGGTCTCTTGATTTAGATTCCCCACTCTGTGCAATATACCTAAGCATTCTGTTTACATTTTTATTACTTCCTAACATTGTCCCAGTGAGGATACAACACACTATATGAAGAACGAAACAGTGTATACAGACAATAATAAAGAAAGCACTGTTTAAGGTAAAAACATTCTGTACAGGGAGAATGATAGGGTGTATATGCAGAACACAAAACTGTAAATGGGAACAGAATTCTGAAGAAATAGAACAAAAGTATAGAAAGAACAAAATCCTATTTAGAGATAAAAAAAAACTATTTTGGCACTCAAATGGCTCCAATAAATGCTCTTCTTTATAAATGGTTTATCTACAGGCCAACATTGTATGTGAGAACTTGTTCTCAATTGACTTATGCACTTAAACACTGGATTAAACAAATCAAGACTCTCTAGATAAGATTGTGGCCTTTCTGTTTCTTTTTAACCAAAGGGCTTCACTCAGCAGACAAATGTGTGTGCCGTCTCTCAGGAGCTGACCCAGGTGGTTGTGGTGGAACTTTAAAAGCAGAGAATGCCCATCCCCCACCCCTTCCTGCATTACAGCTAAATATAATGGCAGACCTGTCAACTCAAATTACAACCTGGTTCATAGCTAGCTGCAGCAGGCCTTGAGATGGGTGCGAATCAAGACGAACAGGGTGGGTGGACATTGAGTTAATAATGTGCTTTTCGCGAGGGGGTTCTAAACAAAAATGGACAAAAAGAAATGACTCAAAAAACCTTTCTTTGTCCAACGTGCTTGCAGCTTCAGGACAGACCCAGTGTCTCCTGCTTGTCACAGCATATTGGCTTCAGTGTGGAGCTGAGTCACTTAGTTCTCTATCTCATCTCCTCCCCTGCTTGGGCTGTATAGAAAGGCAGGTCTATCTTTGCCAAGTCCCCCCTGTCTGCTGTAAATTATAGCAGCACTTTAACTAATGAAACAGTTTGAGGCAGGCACTAATAAAAGCCCATTAAGTGAATAAAGCCATTTCCCCTAATGAAATTAAAGTGTGGCGGTCGAGGGCCCACAGGAGCACTGTATTAATATTTATAAAGTGCGGCCCCAACTGGATCAGCACCCCCCACCCACAGATAGAGAAAGAGTGCTGCCTCCGGGCTGCTGGGGAGGGGTGGATGAGAGGAGACGTGCCCAGGACAGCCTGCCTCCAGTCCGAGCTCGTCCCTGGAGCTGAACGCACGCCCCTCTCTTGCGCCCGCCACTCGTCCGCAGACCGCCGGCGCTGGAGGATCGCGCAGGACCTGGGAGGTCCGGTGTTGCCGACTCTTCCTCGCAGCAGGAGAACCTCTTGTCGTTTTCTTCTTTTGCTAGACGTCGCGCAGTATGCGCTAGGGTTAGAAATGGGCTGGAGAGCAGAACATCCAGAGAGACAGGGCAGAATTGAATGCATAGTAAAGAAAGAGACAATGCAAATGCATTGATCTCTTTAAAATTGACAGAAATTCCTCTTATATTTATGTAGGTGATAGTGTAACTTATGTGAGCTAGGACAATAATCGAAGGGGTTGAGGGTGGTACTTTGTTCTTTGATTTTGGGAGGTAGATGTTGTGGTTCTATGTGCAGTGGGGTCAGGTTCTCTGGAGTATGAAACAACACTTTTGACTTGAGACAACCCAGGATGCACTTAGATTAAAGCTTAATGTGGTGGCTACACACCCTGGCAGCCAGGCGAGTGGAGGAAACTCCACCTGGCTGCAGAGTAGGAGCTCCAAGGGAGTGGGGGAGATAGGGTGGCCAGCTGGTCACGGTAGCGAACAGGGGAGCGTACCACACTTCAGGGTCAGAGCCCGAGAGGAGGGCGGCAGGCAAGGGTGAGGGGTCAGTGGACAGCTGACAAACCCATCTGAAAGGAAGGACAAGGTAAGAACTGGGGGAAAACTCAAGGTAAATTTTTTTCCTACTCCCTTTCCCATTCCCCACACATCAGCTCATGATCCATTCCATTCCCATCCGTTACCCATACGGAAACGATCCTTCATTCCACAATCTGTATTCTGGATCCACCACCCATACTCCGTGTCTCATCGTCTCTACTCTCCTACGTCTCCCCCTGCGGTGATGAGGAGCTCCATTCCCACTGTTCTTGTCTGGATAAAGACAGAATCTCAGTGCTGGGGCTGATAGAAGAGATCTTCCATCCAAAACCCCCAGGGATCAGAAGGGCGAGAGCATTTCGAGCCTGACCGAGAAGCCATGAGAAAATCTCTTTCAGTGGGTGAAGTTCTGTATCTTTTAAGTAAAACAATATGAGATTAGTTTCATTGAATCTCTTTTCTAGATTTCTACTATGGCAGCACAACTCAGAGCCAAGAGACGCTACGGTACTGTATCATTTGTTTTTTCAAGATGGTTCGAAGACTGTTGTTTTAAATCTCTGCAACTGACAGGGGGGTTAGGCAGCTTGTCTATGAGGAATGACTCTTGACGACCATTAGTTGAACAAAATCAAGCCTCCACCCTGTGCTGATATTGATCGCAGAGGAGGAAGAGGCAATTTATCAGTCTGAATCCCATTTATTGTGCTAGGTAAAGAAATCCCAGCTTATTCTGGTTTTGGGAAATGCGAGGATTTTTCCCTGTCTCTTGTTCCACTGACATGTCCTGGGATGGCGGTTTGGCTGTGTAGTGGTATAGGCGTGGTGTGTAGGCAGGCTTCAGAATGGTGCGCTTGATCAGGGAGAGGAGCCATTGTGGGATTCTTTACCAGATGGGCGTTGGCAGCTTCCTCTGCAGTGAGGACGCGACCTTTGACACTTTCACAGCTGCTACTTAGCAACAGTGGAGCGCAATCCTGCACCGTCCCCCTGAGACAGTGCGACAGTTTATCTCTTCT
Organism: Lepisosteus platostomus; assembly: GCF_059453375.1. NCBI lineage: Eukaryota > Metazoa > Chordata > Actinopteri > Semionotiformes > Lepisosteidae > Lepisosteus > Lepisosteus platostomus. The sequence goes on from NC_142613.1 coordinate 8,651,480, forward strand.
CCCTGGGGGTTTCTGATTTCTGGCTCCAGGGAAAAACAAATTTCCTTTTTTTTCTACTTGACCTCAACTAGAACCTGAAAGCAGCTTGACAAATTATTGCTTAAATGTGGGCATCTCGCTCAACCATACAGCAAGAGCCCCACTTCAGCTAAAATAACCCATGTCAGATGCAGCTGTAGCTGAGGATTGTATTTGGGGTCATGTTCGTGGTCTGAACGTGCAGGAATTCTTAGGCAGGTAGTGCTTTATGAATAGCAAGAAGTAATATAATGACTCGAGGAATATTTTTAAAAAGCAAAACAAGCAATGACTTCGAAAAGTAGGCTTTCAGCTCAAAATGTTTAGAAACCCTATCTACAGACGCAGACATAGTGTAGAAGACCCAGAAATTGTTCTCTCTGTTTGGGGCTTGTGTTCAGGCTACCAGCACGCCTGAAAGCACAAGCAGGGCAGGTAAAGGAGCTATTCATTCTAACGGTGGTGTAAGATAGCAGCCAGCCCAGTCAACACGAGTGTAGCGCTATGTTGGCTCTCATTAAAAGCTGGTTGAAACTTCCTCTAATTTATTCATGAATGCCAGGGGTCCTCTGTGTCCTGTGAGTCAGCGTCCTGTGTACCACTCACTGTCCCGGTATAAGGACTGCGAGACGAGGGGCACCACTCCCATTGATCTCATTTTCAAATGAAGCCATTCATTGCCATGTGATAGTCAACACCATTCCCATATTTAACAACTAAGATAAGCATTGTTAACTTTCAGTAGTTAGTTAACTAGCTTTGTTTAACCTTGCAGTTCTACTATTATCAAATTCTTAACATACAGTATTTACCTGTAATATATTAATTTTATTCTGCTAAATTGAAGGCACCTTCGATTCATGCTGCGGTCCTGCCTGTTGTTCTGATTAAAGCATGGTTTTACTCTTGCCTGTGACTCCTGGGGATGGAAGGTGCCGTTGCAATGTCTTGTGTCTTGGCTACATGGCTGGGAGCTCTCCTTGCGCTCTGTGGGCAGAACCCCAGAGGTACATGCCAGTGGGAGCGGCAGAGTCAGAGTGCAGGAGAGCCTGTTCATACCCAACTCTTGCCCAGGACTCCATTGTGCTTGATCTAACCATGTGAATCTGCTGCTGCCCATGGTGGAGCCAAGCACCCTGGAGAGCTGTGAGCAATTTCCTCCTCTCCTCCCCTTTCCAGCCTTGTGCTTCATTGCAGGAGACTCCAGCAATCTGTTCAGGTGCTGGGACATGAAAGCCTTCAGCACTGTAAAAAACCAACCCCTGCCCCCAGAGAATAGTTTCTTTTCCCCAATCGTTACAACATTTTTCTTTATTACAGTTGATGGAAATATGTTTTTACTGGCAGAAATGCCTGAAACTGAAAAAAAAAAAACCCAACATAAAATCAAACTTGTCTTTAAAACCCAGCCTGTGTGTCGTCTGTTTTTTTGTACACGACAGTGTCTTTTGAAAGGTAATGTAGTGGCTCAGAGCCACACCCTTGTAGCTCTGTCTGCACAGTGCATCTCCGCCCTGCTTAGCGCCAATAAAATACCCAGCTGTTTAAGTGGGCACACGTGTAAACTGCTTTGGATAAAAGTGTATGCCAAAAATTCATAAGCCTCTTCACTTAGAATTGTATTCAGTGGTGGTCAACATCCCACAGAAATAATATCTTAGCCTTAAAACAATTTGAAAGAAGTGGAATGATTCTTGGACTCAAGGGATTGTAATATATGAGCAGGATAAGGGAATTCAATCTAATCAGTCTAGAACAAAGGATATTAAGAGGACATCTGATCTAAGTACCGTATAGAAGATCTCAAGTGCTATAGATAGGGTTAAGCCAGATCAGAGGACCATTTCCCCCTCAGTAGTGAGACAAGGACATGGAGAACAGGAAATGCAACAATTCTGACATCTGACATCATGAACAAGGTTCCCAACCAGGTGGGTGAAGTCCAGACTCCGGGCACTTTTGAGAGGTCTATTCAGAGAAACGGGCGGATATTTATAAGCGTCTACAAAACCATTAAGAGTCACAGTCACAGCTTCACAAACTTAGAATACGTACAATATGTTAAAGGTAGGTGATATCTCGCATTCCTGTAACTGAAAATCAGTTATCTTCATACCTAAATGAACATTAAGAAACATCTATTAAATACATCCAATGAATTTTCAATCACAATGTATTCTATATTGTACTATATACTGTACAGCCTTTAGCATATACAGTATATTGTAACGCATACGGCCTCCATTGCTTGTGAGAGCTGGCTTACCAGAGCGGTGACATCACCGCCCTTCCCTGTGGATAGCAGGGACCGCAGCCGCCGGGCTAGCGAAAGATTTCCCTTTGGCTCAAGAGGCTGGGTCCCTGTTTAGTGACACCAGAAACCCGGGTTCGACTCCCCGACGGTGGGGGGTCGACCTGATGCGGCAGCAGCGAGGGCACCCATGTGAACCCCGAAGCGCTACAATATGTAACGTAGCTCCCCTAAATCACTAACTGTACTAATAGGAGGCTATTTTAGGAATCTTTCTGATAGGTTTAATAAATTAAGATGATTCTCGTTCGAGGTATTCAATTATTACATCACAGTGGATTTTAATTTATCCGTGCTGACGATCACTGGCGTTAAATAAAACTGGAATTTGGGAGATAAATTCTTATTAAAGCCGAGATGGAGGAAATGCGCTCCAACCGACTTACAACAATCAATATTTGAATTCCACACTATATCTAAAAAGTGACAGGTTTCCCGCCTGTCACGTCACAAATGTTCATATATAATGAGACATATCAAGCAATACATGCATAATCTGTTCCTTTTAAATATTAAGCAAACACAATATTAGCCTATTGGTAATCTGTTTTTATTATGTGATGCATATTACTTTGATGGAAAAATAAAATTAATAAGACCTAAAGCTTTAATGTTCCAGTCTCGTGGTATGAAACAAAATTCAATTTACACGAGAGATCTTCGGAAAATCGACTTAATCGGTATACAGTAGCTATCTTTAGTATTTTACGGTAATTTTGTCCTGTCTGGGATTTCCAGCGCTGCATTTATCAAGTAAGAAAAGAAAAGGATTCGTGCTTAAATGTACAAACAGTTGCAAGAAGCAATGCTATACAAAAATGCCGAAATACAGATAACTCCACTAACTCAGTTTTTCTTTCTCTAAAAAAATCCTTTGCCGGCTATTGCCACATATCACCAAAGGCACCAGCATAGTGTCGTAAAATAAAGTGTCTGCTGAAACGTGTGGCATTTTACGACATTCCAGGTTCCTTTCCGGTGAGCCTGCTGGTTATGTGAAGTTTTTGGGATAGTGTTTACGTGTCCGCCAGACAGGGGGTTGGGACTGAGCGTGAATTTAAAGGGAGGATTTTAAATTCTCGGTAATTCCATCCAGTTTCTAGTTAAGCTGGACAGGAGGTCTGCGGCGATAAAGTAATCGTTTGGTAACTCCCGACATGGAGACACCGGGGCATGACAGCTCTGCAGGTAGAGTGCTCACCGTACACTGCGTGCATTTTACGCTTTTAAGATTATACATTGAAAAGCTGTAAAAAATCCGAATAAGAGAAAGAGCGAATTTCTTTGAGCATGTGTGATTCTAAACGCGGTAGAACTGATCTTATGCGTTTGGATGAGATGATTGTGGTCATTCATTAAATGAGTTGTATTTGAGCTGAAAATAAAAAATAAAAACCGAGTTGTGTATTGTCTGGTCTTAAAGCTATAGCTGGTACAGGGTGCTGAATTTGGACAGCATAAAAGTGTGATTTGCGATGAACTGTTTCTGTAGTCTGCATTTAAAACAATTACCCCGGTGAGATGCGTGTCAAGGATCACAAGTTAGAATAAACTACTGATTTTTTTGTCAATTTGAATTATGCAGCTCTCTACTTTTAAAATTATGAATAAAAACTTCCGACTTGGCTCAGGACGTGAGCGGTGCGTGGTACACTTGCACGTCTCACCGTTGTGCTGTTAATTATGCAACTTCAGCTTTCAAACATAAAATGTTTAGATCGGTATCAGGAATAACACATAACTGAAGCGAGCAATCTCCATTCACTTATTTCACAGCAAGCCATTCAAGTCCGTTTTACTTATATCTTTGCTGTAAGAAAATGGGATTCGCGCTGAAAATGTGCTGTGAAATAAAAATTGCACTGAATAAAATCTATTTTTCTCCAGACAATAATTAGCTTTTTGTTGTACCAGTTTGACCAGTCTTAGCAGGACTGGAAGCCAGTAGTGGTTCAGCACCAGACCTTGCTATTATGCATTTGCAAGATTCTGGAAGGAGCAATTGTCTGATATATCGGTTCACAGCCAAATGTATCGATTCATCGGACTATTGAATCGGTTCACAGCCGAATGTATCGATCGGTGAGACCACATGAATGGATACATTCAGCTGTGAACTGAATCAGTGGCCTGATGACTCGATACATGGAGCTGAAGAGCTGTAATTGGACTAGAGTGAAGACCCCACTGATGCTCCTGGCAAACTGAGCCTCTCGCTGTCTTCTCCCACAGGGGCCCCCTACATCCAGGCCTCCGCGCGGAAGAGGCGGAGGCTGGACCGTGACGATGGGAACCCCAAGAAGACCCCGGCCCCCGAAGGGCGGAAAGGCAGTCCTCCTCCTCAACAGAGCAGAATGAAGCGCCTCTTGGGGTTCGAGAAAGAGGACCTGTCCTCCTGGCACAGGCTGGTGTGCCTGCTGAACAGGCCCACTGACCCAGCATCCCTGGGAGTGTTCAGGTTCCTCTTTGGTGAGAGAGGGCTGTGTCCTCGTGGGCGAGGGTGGAGAACGGGGAGGGGGGCAGGGGCGAGACTGCAGAGGGGTTACACAATGTTTACTCTATAAAACGTCAGTGATCCGGTCGATTGGTCAGCATTATTTGAGTTTAAAGGGATCGGGTGCTTCTTAGCAAGCCATTCAAAGCTCTGGTATGTGTTTTGTAAAAAGCATTATATCATATCATCAATGATGTATAGAGTCTGCGAAATTGCAATCTGCCAGATTTCCGAAGATCTTAGATAAAGGTTGTCATAGAAATGAGTGTAAAAGTGGTAAAAATCACCACCTGTTAAAAACAATTCTCCAGTTTCTCTCATCCACAGTAAATAGGCCACACTCTGTTGCTCCTGAAATTGAGCCTTTCATTTGTTCCTGAGAAGGCTAGAACTTAAAACTTGTTTTTTTTTTGTTCCCAGCATAATCCACTTTTCTTCTCGCTTCCTGTGAAAAGATTTAAGTGTGCTACACTTCTGCAAAAAAAATTGTAATAATTAAATTTTCCTGCTTACATGATTGCACTTTATAGATCTCACTGCACTCTGGACAGATAAACTCAAAGTGGTCATAGTAGGCACCAAAGATGAAGCAAAAGCTCAGGCGACCTAGATGCTAATTAACACGCATATAGCAGGGTTCAGTGTATAACAGATTGCACTGGGAAGATTCCTACATGTTGTGCACAGAGCTGTGTTGGTGCAGTTTTAAACTCTGTGGTGCTTTTTGGTTGGCCGTCTGACCAAGTTGTAGGATGTGGTCAACCACTGGCTGCTGATCAGCTATGTGAAGAGGCCTGTCCCTTGGAGAATGTCGTGCTGGTGGTGCAGTGCAGAGGATAGAGTGGGAGTGATTACCCTGAGTCAGGTTGCCTCTCCCTTGCCTTTCTGTTTGTGTGGTGCTGTACGTGCCAGTCTGAAGCTTAGGATTTTACCTCCTTATGCACTTGGGTCCTGGTTATCTTGCTGGCGGGCCATGCAAAAAGATTCTGGACTCCAGTGTTTGCACACCTGGCTAGGATTTGTATGTCAATCTGCTGCTTTCAGCTCCAATTTTAATAGGAAGCTAGAGAAGAGAAATAAAAAGTCTGCAGTTCAGGTTGTGTCGGCAGAAGGCTTGGTATTCCTCAGTCAGTACTACAAGTACAAATATTTAACAACAAAAAGTGTGAAGCTGGAAAAATACTGTAAACGTGTGTGATCTCTTTATTGAAGTTCATTGAATGTCTTGGTCAATAAATGTATTATCCGTCTAAATGTCTCTTTTGATGCCTCTGCTTTCTAACAGGGTGAAAAAACCGTATCTATTCAGATACATGCACAAAGTGTTTAATAAACCAGCTGTAGTGTATAGTCTCCCATTGAGAGGGGGAAAACAGATTTATATTTTAGTCCTGTTCTTCTTCATCACCGACATTCTGCTTCTTTCTCATTCCCTTCGACCTCTGTGAAGGATCCCTAATTTATTCCTCCCCGGCATGTGTTAATGTGTCATTAGAAACAGTCTAAAGGAGCTGTTCAGCCCCGAGAAGCACCCTTTCTGTAACGGCATATCCTCTGTCGCCTGCCGCCTTTCAGCAGAAAAGGCCCCTTTTGTCCCACTTACCCTGGGGACTGTGGGGGTCCTGGGTTACACTTTCCTGCCAGTGTGGCCGTGCCTGCAGTGGAGTTGACATGTCTGTTTGCTTTGTTGTTGTGGAGATTGTGTAACCCGCTGGGACTGTGACTGTCAAAGGTCGCTGCACTGAAGATTACGCTTATCACAAATCTGTTGAGCTTTGTTTGGGTACCTGAGGTCTGTCAAATGGTTGTTGCGGAGGGCGAAAGTACTTTTATTAAGTCAAATGAATAGAATAAAATAGCAGATATGAATTGGGATCTTAGCTGGATATCCTCTTGTACTGCCTCTCTCTGCTTTTATCTTTGCACGTCACAAGCTAACTTTAAATGTACATTTTTTATAATCCCTAAGTGACAGATAATTGTAATAAGAAAATATTTTCTCTACCTTTTTCTTCAGTTGAATGAATGACCAGAGAAACTACTGATCAGGGATGTGATGTGTACCTGTTCTCTTTTGTTTTTGAAAGGGCAGTCACCGTGATCTTGAAGCTTATTTGTTTTAAGAATACCAAATCTAGTTTTCATCTAGTGTGTATCTGCATCACTCATTTCTCACACCATAGCTACATCTGCAGCTATAATCCTGCAGCCTAAGCCACTGCATTTCTGCCTATGCTGGGATTGATCAAAGTTAAGATGCTGTTATGCGATCTGTTATTACTGTGGTCACGAAAGACTTCATAATCCACAGGATCTGAAGATTGCACTCTGTGTGTTGACCTTAAGGGTTTGACTATGCAGCTATGTCAGTTAAGGTTTCTTTGGTTGTAGTGTCAAAGTTATGGATATTTGCTGCTTTGTACAAAATCTAAAAATGAACACTGGACTAGGTGGTGGTTTTGTTCAGTGTCTAGGATTGTCTCTGTGTTTGTCCTTGCCAGGCCTGCTGATGGTGGTGGATATCCCCCAGGAGAGGGGCCTCAGTCACCTGGACTTTAAGTACCTGGATGGGGCGCCAGTGTGCCGTTTTCCCCTCTTCAACTTCCTGAAGCCTCTGCCTCTGGACTGGATGTACCTCCTCTATGTCATCATGCTGTTCGGTATGGAGAGGTGGCTTGTGCTGCAAATAATAATCCTTATTAACTAGCAATGTAAAAATGCTGTAGGAAAGTAAAGACTTGCTGACCCCTGGTAGACCCCAAAGCTGCTGGACAATGTTCACGTTTTGCTTAGTTTACCCAGTGTGACTTGAGCTCATGTTGGCGTGTCTGTCCTCTCCCACTCCCCGCTGCCAGGAGCTCTTGGAATCATGCTGGGCTGCTTCTATCGCCTGTCCTGCCTGATGTTTATCAGCACCTACTGGTACATCTTCTTCTTGGACAAGACCACCTGGAACAACCACTCCTACCTATACGGGCTCATTGGCTTCCAGCTCACCCTCATGGACGCCAATCGCTACTGGTGGGTAATAACCCTGCACAAGCATGTGGGTAATATCACACTGAGAGACATGATAAGCAGTGACGTGTGCTGTGGGTCTGAAGGGGCATCACCTCTGAAGTTATTCATAAGAACATATACAAGAGAGGGGCAATTCAACCCATCCAGCCCATTTCTGAAATGGTTCAGTTCAGTGTACGACAGTCCTTTTTATCCAGGGGTGTATTTTTTTGTGCTTCTCTGGACTAATTGCAGAGAAGCAGTATCATTGTTGTAACATTGGGACCAAAATTGAACATGATATTTTAAACGTTGTCTTACTAGTGCACTGTACAATTTTAACAAAACCTCCCTTGTTTTAGATTCTGTGCTTTTAAGTATATATCCTAACATGTATGCTTTCTTATTGCTTTTCAGCATTGTCTAGAATATGTTAACAATGTTTAAACATTAACTGCTAAGTATTTCTCATAAGTAGGATCTTTGAGTAAGGTTTCTGATTTAGTACCTGTATATTTGTTACAATCTTGTAATACTCTGTCGAAGTGAACACTTATCTCCCATGTGTTTGTCCAGTACTGAATTTATTCAAAACATTTTGGGATTTAATTTGCTGCTTCTAGAGTGTTTGCTTATCCTTCTATTTTGGTAAAATCTGCAAATTTAACTATTTTACTCCAATGTCTAGATCATTGATATACATGAACAAGAGCAGTGGCCCTAGTACAGATACCTGCGGTACTCCACTAATTATATTATGTCTGTATTTTATCATAACTATTTCTCAGTACAAACTCACATTTCCCCAGATGCTTACTGCAGGTCATTTGAGAATTAAATTCCTTAAAGTGTTACTTCCTTAAAATTAATTTAAGGAATGATTATTATTGTTATTAATGCTTAATGATCAGCTTGATCAAAATATAGATGTCCAACAGGATAGCTGATCAGCGATACCTGTTATAACAAGGTACAGTATAACAATCATGTGTGAGGTAAAAAGGGAGTTTGGAACCTGTACTTTTTCTGTGTGTTTTAAACTGAGATGTGGTGTAATGGGGATTGGTGGATTTACCTCAGAAGTTCTAGTCACATGGAGATGCTGCACAGACTCTAATCAGTTTCTTAAACCCCGTTGTAAAGGTCTATCGATGGGCTGAGGAACCCTAAGAAGAGGAACGCTGATGTGCCCTTGTGGAACTACACTGTGCTCAGGGCCCAGGTCAGTCACACAGTAACTTTACTTTACATGGTGTACTTTATGACCCTTCAGTGACATGACAGGCTTACCCCATGCCTGTGCCATTTACTACTGCCCTGCATCAATGTTATTTTTGAGAGAGCATGAGCTAAACTCTGTAGCCTTTCACTGGGTTATAGTTGAAGGTCTAATTAACAACACTAGTCGATTTGGGGGAAAAAGTATAAATGTATCAAAAAGGTGGACATCCTCTGCTATGGAAACAGCTATGGTTCAATTAAAGAAGTTCATATTGCATTGCAGGCAGATTAAATATTCATTCCTACTACTATTCAGTTTAATTTTTGTCTAGTTTGCTTGGTTAATCATTTTCTTAAAACGTCTTCTTTGCTATTGTGCAGATTTTCATAGTGTACTTCATTGCTGGGATCAAGAAGCTGGATTCTGATTGGGTAGGAGGATATTCCATGGGCTACCTCTCACATCACTGGCTGTTTGATCCGTTCAAGTGAGTTGTGCCTCTGTGTCTTTAGGGTGAAAGAGCATGCTGTTAGCACATGATGACTCTGGAGCACAGGTTGTTTTGAAGGATTGTAAACCAGCCCTTTATAAGACCTTGATTTTGCCCATTTGACATGAAGCTTGGTCCTATCTGTCTGTCAGTCAATCAGTCATTTATATTATTATGCCCATCATTTGATAAGATTCTTGAGGCACTTAGCATTCCCAATTATTTGTACAGATGGCACAGTATGCACAGACGTAACAAGTTCTGCTTGTGTGTGCCTGCTGCAGACTGGTGTTGTCGGAGGAGATGACCAGTCTAATCGTTGTCCACGGCGGGGGGTTGGTCCTGGACCTGTCGGCTGGATATCTGCTCTTTTTTGATGCCACACGGCCCATCGCCATGTTTTTCGTCACCTACTTCCACTCCATGAACTCCCAGCTGTTCAGCATCGGTGAGCCCTCTCCCTTGCCCAGCAGGAACCCTGGCACAAAAAGACGAACAGCCTTGACAAAAAGGGCAGCTTTTCATCATGCAGGGCCTGATGCAGACGCACCTGTACCACAGATGAAATAGCTGAAAGCTTGACCGTAACCATGGGATCTCACTTTCATAAACCAGGACTCTGCGATTAGAACTTTATCTTCTCAAGTTGTTATATTAGAGATCAGAGAACATAATGGTGTTGCTCTGTTTTTTGCACTCTTGCTCGGTACCCTCTTTCAGTCCTGTGCCTTTGTGTCTTTAAGGAATGTTTCCCTACGCCATGATGGCTACCTCTCCACTCTTCTGCTATGCCGACTGGCCTCGTCGGTTCTTCGCCCGCTTCCCATCATGCCTGAGGGTGCTCCTGCCCCCCATCACGCCTCCTCCCCAGCCCAGCACTTCCTGTGTGTACCCCAAGTCTTCCTCCGACTCTGCCAGCGCCCCCGCCAAACCCAGCCGCCGCCACACGCTGGGCACCCTCTTCACCCTCCTCTACATCACTGAGCAGCTCTTCATGCCCTACTCCCATTTCATCACACAGGTAGGCCACCGTGCGCCATGGTGCCTTTCCTCCGGGCTAAAATAATAATAATAATAATTGCTTACACTTATATAGCGCTTTTTCTGGACACTCCACTCAAAGCGCTTTACAGGTAATGGGAACTCCCCTCCACCACCACCAATGTGCAGCATCCACCTGGATGATGCGACGGCAGCCATAGTGCGCCAGAACGCTCACCACACATCAGCTATTAGTGGGGAGGAGAGCAGAGAGCCAATTCATAGATGGGGATTATTAGGAGGCCATGATTGGTAAGGGCCAATGGGAAATTTGGCCAGGACGCCGGGGTTACACCCCTACTCTTTTCGAGAAACGCCCTGGGATTTTTAATGACCACAGAGAGTCAGGACCTCGGTTTTATGTCTCATCCAAAGGACGGTGCCTGTTTACAGTATAGTGTCCCCGTCACTATTCTGGGGCATTAGGACCTACATGGACCACAGGGTGAGCACCCCCTGCTGGTCCCACTAACACCTCTTCCAGCAGCAACCTTAGTTTTTCCCCAGGAGGTCTCCCATCCAGGTACTGACCAGGCTCACACCTGCTTAGCTTCAGTGGGTCGCCAGTTGTGAGTTGCAGGGTGATATGCTGCTGGTGAAATGCCATAGTGAAAAAAATGAAAGATCATCCAGGGCTGGTCTTACTGCACACACACTAGTGCCATTTTCCATGCAGATAACGTAAAAGCAGGCAGTTCTATAAAAGTTGCTGAAAATCTTTTTAGCGGTCTTCTTAAATTTTTGATGCAATATAATTTTACCACCCTCCGATTTTAAAGGTAGATGCATGTAGTGTGCAACCAAGAGTAACCCTGTAACTCTTCACTCAGTGAGCAATGTGAGAGTCTGATCATATCAGCTATGTGCAAACATTTGGAAACAAAGAGATACCCTTCAGGACCAAACTTGTTAAGACTGTTTGGAATGTGGGGGGAAAAAACAATACTTGGAAAACTTAGATGTTTACCTTTGATACCAGCAGCCATATCACCCTGCAACTCACAACTGGCAGCCTACTGAAGCTCAGCAGGGTTGAGCCTGGCCTGGTTAGTACCTGTGTAGGAGACCTCCTGGGAAAGCTAAGGTTGCTGCTGGAAGTGGTGTTAGTGGGACCAGTAAGAAGCACTCGCCCAATGATCTGTGTGATCTGTTCCTCATGACCCAGTATAGTGATGGGGAAACTATACTGTAAAAAAGATGCTGTTGTTTGGATGAGATGGAAAACCAAGTTCCTGACTCTCCATGGTCATTAAATATCCTAGGGCATTTCTCGAAAAGAGTAAGAGTGTTACCCTGGCATCCTGGCCAGAATGTCCCGTTGGTCTTCTACCAATCATGGGCATCTAATAATCTTTATGAACTTGCTTAATCACTCTGTTCTCCTCCCCACTGATAGCTGGTGTGTGGTGAGTGTACTGGCTCACTATGGCTGCCGTCACATCATCCAGGTGGGGCTGCACACTGCTGGTGGTGGAGGAGAGTCCCCATTACCTGTAAAGCACTTTGAGTGGAGTGTCCAGAAAAACGCTTTATAAGGATTATTTTTATTATTGTTTTATTCAGCTCAGTTCTCAATTCCCAATAACCGAGCCTGGATTCCCCCAGAACAGAAACATGATTTAAACAATGGGGATCTTATCGATGATAATTTTCTATGTTACTATAAGAGTAAAAAGCTTTGTGTTGCACTTTGTCAAGCTTTGCCCAGCTATAGCAGTTGTGCTAAAATACTACTATATGTTTTAACTGTAAAAACAGACGAAGGACAGAAATAAGGGCCAGGTTGCACCAGTACACGTGCATTATAAGGTGATCCTCAGTAAACTGAAAGGAACTGAGCACTGATTGCACAGGTGACTGTGGAATTATTTGACTGTGGATTTAAGCATGAAAGCAAGGTGTGGGGCTTTGGAGGGAATGTTTTTTTTTTCGGTAGAGGCCTTGTCTTTTTCTCGCCTTGCCCTCACTTGGCTGGTCTGCGTTCTGTGTGTTGCGACTCAGGGCTACAATAACTTGACCAATGGGCTGTACGGGTACTCCTGGGACATGATGGTCCACTCGCGCTCTCACCAGCACGTCAAGATCACCTACCGCGATGGGAAGACTGGAGAGATTGGTTACCTCAACCCTGGGGTGAGAGACTGCCAGCACCCTCCTCCTCCTCCGTCAGACGCGTTCTTTCATTATTCCCCCACTGGGACCCCGTGCACACACATAAAAGCTGAGCATGGTGGATGCCTGTGAAGATTCCCACAAAAAACGGCCATGAAGCCCATAGAGCCAAAACTGTGATGGGCTTTCTGTGTGGGAACTACAGCTGTAGACAAATGTTTGCCAAAGACACACTTGGTTATTTCTAAAGAATTAGCTGTTTCCTTTGAAGCGCATGTCATAATACAATTTGATTTGTGCGTGTGCACTCATATACTAACACAACACAAGCAAAGCTGGGGAAAAGAGCCAGAACAGATTGGCTTCGTGGAACCAAGAGTAAATCTACACATTAAAGATTTTAGTGAAAAGGTGAAGATCTGCTTTTGAAAATGCCTCAGAGTCTTAATCTTCAGTTAACAGATCTCGGATTCAGAGTTTACCACTTTTATGTAGGACAGTATATGGAACTACTATGTAGGATATTAAAGTGATTTTCACCCTAATTTCAAAATCACTAGATGAGTTTAATGTTGGACTGTGTAAATTGTATTTCATATTCTTAAAAAAACAGTTTCCACAATAATTTATTTGTTAAATAAGTTACAAACTGTTACTGTAATTCATTGGCATATCCCGAATGTCATAGTGGAACTGCACACTTACAGAGCCTTCGTTGTTTTCTGATACTTTATTGTGGTAAAGAATGAGAGGGAAGCTCTTTGCACTGTGGTGTGTGTTCTGTCACTCGCACAGAGGTGTGAATATGCACTAGTGTGGTCCATACTAGCTCAAGGCCTGCTCTCTGCTGCCCCCAGGTGTTCACCCAGAGCCGGCGCTGGAAGGACCATGGGGACATGCTGAAGCAGTATGCCACCTGCTTGAGTCAGCAGCTCCTGAACTACAACATCTCGGAACCTGAGATCTACTTCGACATCTGGGTGTCCATCAACGAGCGCTTCCAGCAGAGGTACACCCTGAATGGTTGGGAAAGAAGGTGCACCTGTCCTTGTCTCTGATTGGTGGCCCTGTTCATAGAGGCCTGTCCTATCTTAACCAGGGATGCACCACTGCGCACAGAGCTATTGACAATGGGTACAAATGACTGTCCCTAAAGAATTGAGTGAGAAGGTCTGTCAAAGTTACCCCCTGTGACACTGCCAAAATGGTGTGGAAGCAGGATATCAGATAGGTGGCTCTTGGATCTCGCACAAATGAAATGAAAAGTAGAATAATGAGCTTTATTTAGTTTAGGAGTGACTAAAGCCTGTCTCTGGTGGAACATTAACTGCACTGTTTTGGAGTCTCTCCCTACATGTAGGAAGTGGGACAGCTAAGCTGCTTACCCACCTGAAATGCAATCCTCTAAGTTATAGTTGCAAGATTCAACAAGTGGATCATTTCTCCAGTCACTCCTGGCCCACTTCCCCCCTGGAGCTGCGCCCAACTGAATATCCGTTCTCTGAGCCAGACGGTTCATGTGGAGCATTCACTTCCGGGTCTTTCTCACATGACTACAGGTCATCAGCTGAAAGGTCACGTGACAGAGGGTGGAAATCATTCTCAACAGCCTTCTGGGGGATGTAGTTGAGGCAGTGATCTCCATCTTGCCTCTTCCTACATGACAGTGTCTGATAGATTCACCCATGCTGCTTGCAGTAGGCTATTGAAAGTTATCCAAGATAGATGCAGAGGGTAAATTTAGCTACCTCGCTTTAGCAGAAGATATTCAAACTGTCTGCTTTAAGTATTTAAGCAATTCAAAGGGTGGGAGACTATCAGCTGCTGCAAGCCAGGTCCTTATACAGATTACAGGATGGGTTTGACCGAATACACATTGTGTTCTTTTCCAGCTGTGGCTGAGTTCGCCGTGTAAATGCAGAGAGATAACATGCATTTGTTATTCAAAATGGGTAGCCACTAATGTACATGTTAGTAAGCACCAACAGTTCATGTAGTGAATTTGTTTAAAATGTTTTTTGTTCTCTGTCGCACAAGGATTTTTGATCCCCGCGTGGACATAGTGAAAGCTGACTGGTCCCCTTTCCGCCCAACCCCTTGGCTCATGCCCTTGCTGGTTGACCTTTCACCCTGGAGGACCAAATTGCTGGAGATTGAGAACACGCTCGACAACCAGACGGAGGTGGTCTTCATCGCCGACTTCCCAGGTGCGGCTGTGCTTCATCGCCTCCCCTTGATGCTGACATTTAGGGACGAATTGAAAGATGTGTTAGCAAATATAGGGAGAGTTTTTGTCGGGCAAGAAGTTCATGGTTCAGTTCAATTTAGAATGGAACAATACTGCTTTTTGGATTCCATTAGGTTTGTAAGATGCAGTAAACTTTTCTGTGTGGGTCTGCTTATACACCAAAATAAATGGGAATGAATAATTTTCAACCACATGAACAATTTGACTATGCATGGTCGTGCACTCTCTCAATGCCTATGGTAACATAATAGAACCCTCAATTAATTTCTCCAGCGCTCACAAACCATCATACACCCTCCTCTCTGTCAGTCTCATGCATGCTGTTACCGTGAGAAGTTCAGGGAAGTCTTGAATGTCTTCTTGGACCGTTTTTGGACTTTGGTTTAGGTTCATACCCTCCCAAAACTGTTTGGTACCAAAACACAAGACACCTGAAAGTGAGAGTGAAGAGGAGAAAGCTTGTAAGGTTATAACCAGCAGACAAAATGGCATCAAACAATGAATTCCCCAGCTTCCAGGTGCAGCAACATCATCTGTTATTCTTCGTCATCTCCATTGTTCATAGTTATTTGTAAATATTTATTATGTTTGCGCTGACTTCAGCCAAAGAGGTACAGCTCTTGCAGTCAACACTCACAGTTTTGCAATGCATGCTGGGGCTTGTGGTGTGTCATACGGTGAACAGCTGTGACAGATGAGTATGTCCTTGGGCCATTAGTCTTTGGCCGAGTCTGAAAAACCAGATGGGGTAGATTTTGAATACCAACCGATTGGACATTCTAAATTGTGTGGATGTGCAATACTCAAGAGTTGGCAGTTCGAGGGTTTTAGAAGAAACAAACATCACCATCCCTGGCATCAACTCCTGACACAGTTCCCCCAGCTGGGAATGCAGGGACAAAAAATATTTTACTGCAGAAAAAAGCATAGCACACTGTGGAGCATAAGCTCGTTTTGCACCTCTGTTATATTCTGATATGAAAGCAATCTCACCTAAGCCTTTTAGGTTCTTCATTAAAAAGGTGCCTGTGGGTTATTTCCATTTGCCCAGTAATGTCCTGATTCTGTGTCACTATTGACCCAGTTTGTTCTCTTGCTGACGTGCTCGCCCGCAGGCCTGCTCCTGGAGAATTTCGTGAGCGAGGACCTGGGGAACACCAGCGTGCAGCTCCTGCAGGGCCAGCTGAGCGTGGAGATCGTGGAGGAGAGGAAGAACTACACTCTGGGGCCCGGGGACAAGATGCAGGTACAGCTGTAGGGTTCCAGGTTCCCTCCGCTGCAGCGCGGCAGCACTTCCTGTCCAGCGCTTCTCTCCCACAATCCTTCACTCATCACGTCAGGTCTGCCCCCTTCTGTCTCTGTCAAAACCCTTATATCGGTCTGCCGATCACCGTGTTTATATGTTCTTGTGCTCTTGAAATACAAGAACAGTTACAAACGACAGGAGGATGTGCAAACCATCTGGCCCATTTGGTTACCAATAGCTAATTAATCCGAAGATCTCACCTAGACGTTCCTTGGAGGAAACCAGGTTATCAGCTCCAACAACATGGCTGTGTACCCACTGGGTAAAGAAATGCCTCCTGTTGTGAGTTTTAGACACACTTTGCTGTAGATTCCACTTGTGCCCTCTGGATTGGGTTTCATGATTAGTTCTGAAGAAGTCCACTGGGTTGCCTTTGTCAGTGCCCTTGCAGATGTTGGATACTTTTATCAATTCCCTTCTAAAATCTTATCTGTTCAGAATTCCAAGTAACAATGGAAGATCCTGGTTCTTATGAATGTGAAGAGGAGACAGCAGCTTCATAATCAGGTGTTCTCTGTCTGCAGCTTTGTGGCCCAGATCTCTCTTGCGTGCAGGATTTGTGATGTAATCCATCTCAGATGCAGGTTTTTGCAGTGGCTGTCTGTAGTCGTACATGTTCTTTAACTGTTCAGAAGCTCTGCACAGGCCAACGTTAGAATGTAAAATGGTTTCATAGAGGCCCCGACCTATCGAAGTGGCTGATACAGGGATGCAGGGCTTATGAAATAATTTCAGGCTGTACTGAAGTTCAGACCATTGTACATGAGCCACAACTGGAAGTCTGTGTTTAATACATAATATTGTTGGGATTTTAGGTAAGATAATCTTCTCTGCGATAACAGATTTTGAGATAAATAAAAATAGTTAAATTTAGCTCTAAAGTACAAAGAACGTTGGGGCTAAAAAACCTGAAATGGATCGCACTGCTAGGCAATGGGAGGCTTGTGGGCTTCCCAGTAAATATTTTGCTTTGAATAATGTCACCTAGACCTTCAACAGGCTGTTCTGCTGTGCGTCCTCCCCAGCTCCCTGCAGGACAGTATCACAAGGTCTACACCATCTCGCCAGAGCCCTCCTGCTACATGTACATCTACGTCAACACCACGGAGACGGCGCTGCAGAAGAATCTCACCCAGCTGTATGAGCTGCAGGAGAGGCTGCGCAACGGCACAGGTGACACAGCAGGGGCAGGATATACGCCACCGCTGCAGTATCCCTGTAGTGTTGGCTCCAGGTGTCTTGTGTTGCTGTTGGGTTGAGGACTCATTCTGTTGTGCCACTAGGTGGCGCTGTGTGTTACCTCCACCATGCATTACCCACTGGATAACAGTAACTAACACCTGATGGGATGCATGCGAGTTTGAGAAACAGGTGGTATCGTCTGAAAACATACAAATATTAAATTAATTGGTGGATATCCTAAAATGAAGAGGACTGCCTTGTCAGTCACTCTCTGCAAAATTGCATTGGCTTATGATGGATGTGATATGAGCCACACACGACCGTTAGGAGTGGATGCAATGACAGTGGGTCTGTACAGTACGTACATGTACCCAAATGTGTCTTATGATGCACTTTAATCAGATTCAGGATTTTAATGTTCCCAGGGACAGTACAGTTTACAGTGTTGCTTTTAATCCATCATTCTGCTGGTTGACACCAGAGGGAGCACTGCCCTGCTTAAAATGTGCAGTTACAGCAGTGAACACCAGAGGTCACTGTGCACCCGGCACCTTGTTGGACTGAGACTTGGAATGCCCTGTCTAGTTACAGTATTATTGACATTTGGTAAAGTGGCCGGCTGACCTCCATTTTGTTCTCAGTCTTCAAGCTACTGCTGTAGTAGGAAGTGCTATGACTGGCATGCTTCATGACATTGAAACCTGCTTCAGACCTACATCTCACATGCTCTAGGAGTGCTGTGTCACTTTCTTCCATCAGTGAAACTAAGGAGCCTGTTTCCAAATTCTGTTATCCAAATGGAACATGTAAAATTCATTTTGTTAAGTTTCAACATATTTTTACTGTGTTTTATGACAGCAGACATTGGAGATATCCATGACATCCACGTGATTACTATTTCACTATAGTACACCATGGTATTCCTGTGACTTGGTGTAGTAGGTCTGATTGAAACCATCTTAAAATGACTGCTAAATCCTGACTGAAGTGTTGCACACGTGTCATTTCTTCCTCAGTAAGCTCTTTCGGTGGAAAGTGCTGTGAAATACGTAACAGTCCTACAGGGGGAGGGATGTAAGCTACAACACTGAGGTGCATGCTGGGAAGTTGACGTACTGTGTGTGTGTCCCGTGCAGAAACGGAGCCCCTTCCTCCAGAGCTGCAGCCCATCCTGAACGGGACAGGGGGAGAGTTGAACGTGACGGACCCCGTGCTCAAGGCGTTCTTACGGCAACAGAAGCACATGGAGGAGAGGCAGAGGCGGCGCAACGCCACCTTGCTGGAGAGGTCCATCCGCTTTTCTCAGAAGAAATACTACATCCTCCGGCGCAGGTCAGCTCCTCCCCCTGTCCCCCTGCCCGATCCATAAGGATGTCAAAGTACATGAAGGTTACAGATGAGAGGAGCAGGGTCCAGACTTCAGGGCGAATCCTCCACTGTTTCCACAGGGGAAGTGAGCAGCACGCTGTTACATTCAGCACACATGATTCTATATCCTTCATTTATACTTGTGACATCACACAACCCACCAGGTAAATTATGCCTTAGTGATTGTCCTTAGGTAGTTCTTGCCTTAGAAAAAAAATTCCCTCTCTTGCAGCCGCTGTCAGAATGAGTTTGCTGGCATTTGCTGTTTGGGAAGGAATCGTCGATAGATTGTGTTGAAAGCGAAGGCCTTGACCTGCTGTTGTGGTGCATTCTGGGATGAATTCCTGCAATGCCCCGGCCATGGAGAAGAGTCTCAGTCAGCCTGGGGATCATTCAGTTCACTGCCTTCATTTCTTTTCTCTCTTCATCGCTGCTGACCTGTATTTTCTGCATTCCTCCCTGTCCCAGCTGTTGCTCGTCACGGTGACTGTATGCTAAGGAGATTTAAAAACGATTAGTCAAAACACTTAAAAGAAAATAAAAACAGCTTGCATGCGTTACATGACCTTGCCTTTAGAGTTCTGAGCATGCTCCGTATCGCTGCAGGGTGCTGAAGTCTTCACCTCCCGGGATCTCGCTTAGCATCGTTGATTTAAATCATGTGCATCGTGCCAGTGGGCATCTACTGGGCCCCATCTACTGGGGCAGCTCTGATTCCCCCCCCCACCTGGGGACAGCTCTGGACAGTGTGTCCTGTAGGTCATGTGCTCCAAGAGTCTGATCCACGTGCTTCCTGAAGGATCGTGGGGAATCAGCTTCATCGACAGGGCTGCATCATTGTGTAGTTTTGTCTGCACACCAATTTATGACGTACCGCGCATTAGGAACAAAGAGCATCTTTTAGGATTTTTTTTTTTCTTGCAAAGTTAAAACGCAGCCCTGTGCAAAGCTTTTCCAGTTTTAACATGTCATTGTTTTTGCTAAAGCAGACAGTTTGGTTTCTGTTTGTGTGGAAGGGCTGGATCTACATCCTCTGAGCTTTGTACCCTTGTTCTTTTTTCCTGTCATGCCCATGTGTAGATAGATACTTTATTGATCCCGTGAGGGAAATTGCAGTGCAACAGCAGCTTAGCACAGGCAACACAGCCACAGTGTAACGAATGATACAATAACAATAATACAATACATACAATACAATCAGTACAGTGAGAAGTGCACTAAGAAGAGTTACTCACAGTCCAGAACATACAAAGAACAAACCAGAACAGAACAGTACACAAAAAAGTCGTATTGCACAATATGACTATAAATATAAATGTATTGCACAGGTCCCTGGCATATATTGCACAAAAACGGTTGTAAACGGGAAAAGAAAAAGAACAGATGTATCAGTTTACTGTTCAGTCCAGAAGCAGGTCACTGTCGATGTTGACTGTGCCCAGACGCAAGGTGGTGGAGGAGGCCCTGTACCTCCTCTCGTTTTGTCAATTCAATTCAAGGTGCTTTATTAGCATGACCGATGGGTACAATCAGTGTTGCCAAAGCAAATGAAAGTAATGATATTTACATTAAACAAAACAAAAAATAAAAGTAAAATAAAATCTACAGACATATAACAGACATTTACAACAAAGACATATTATAAAATATTGACATATACCGTAGGCGGCTGGAGCATTATTGGGAGACAGACTCGCTGTTCTTCAGGCTGTGACAGGAGATCACATACTGGGCTGCCAGTTCAACTGAGTTCCCTCCTCCCTCTCCCAACTTCGGGAATTTCGGGAAGAATGTTTCTCTAATCCCTGAGTATCTGTCACAGTGCAGTAGGAAGTGCACTCTCTCTCCCTTTCCCTCCATCTCCTTTCTCTTCTCCCCCCTCTTTCTCCTTTTCTCTTCACCCGCCTTCACGGCTTTCTCTCTTGGCCTGTCCCCCCAGTTTCCTGATGACGGCCATCGCCCTGCGGAACCTGGCGGTGGGGCTGCCGCCGCTGGAGCAGCTGGCCCAGGAGGTGGCCTACGCCAACCTGAAGGACCCGAGCGGCAGGGAGGGCTCCGGGGCCACCCAGGACGAGGCCGGGCACGGGGAGCTATGAGCTGGGGCGGGGAGACGAGCGGGGAGCCCTGGCCCCCGCAGTCTGGGGGAGTGGGGGGTGGGTGGGGGAATAAGGGGGCGCTGTCCCTTGGCCGTGCAACCAGCTCAGGTCTCATGCATCACAAAGAGGGGTGCGGGGCAGAAGAGGACCAGTGCTTCCTGCCCAGTTAAGCCCTGGCTGTAAAAATCTAACATAAGAAAAAAGAGGAGGATGAGGAGCTCCAGCTGTACAGTCAGCACCCAGGTGCTATTCCCAGCAGTCCCTCGTCCAGGGGACTTGTTGTTCTTTGGGTAACAGAAGCCCACCTGCAGCTCTGGTCATGCTCTCGTTCCGCTGGGACACCGCGGTTCCCTCACAAACACACGAAGGACCCGGGAGAGAAGGGGGAGACATTTCCTGGGCGGAGTCCCTGGCGCAAAGACCAAATTCTCCGACGATTTGCATTCCAGAGGAAAATTTTTGTCAAATCAGTTTTTTTTTTGCTACAGTAAAACTGACGCTGTTCTGAGAACATCACGGGTCTTCAAAAGGATTGCTTCCAGCGCTGCAGTATATTTTTTTTTTATCTGTATTTCTTTTTTTCAGGACTACTGTGTAGCATTTAGGCGGCTGAGTGTGCTCCACCCAGAATTGTGCTCTTTCTTGCCTCGATCCCTTCGGACACCAGCGTGACAGCCAGCTGCACGCTGAAGCTGCTCAGTGAAAAGAGCAAGAGTTTTGCTTTGCTGGGGTGACTCTGGAATCCTTCCCATTGGGGAGTAGTTTTCAAAAACCTTTCCTATTCAGTTTAGATAATAATAATAATAATAATAATAATAATAATAATAATAATAATAAACTTTTATTTTATATAGCGCCTTTAAAGGTGGCAATTTAAAGCGCTTTACAGGATGACAACAACAATAAATAAGAAGAATACACAATTACAATATATAGAGGAGACCATGGATGGTGCTACTAAGGAAAGCAGAGAGGTGAAGAATGGAACCAGTTAAGTAAAGGCTTTTCTGAAGAAGAGGGTTTTGAGTCTGGTAAATGCAAAGTAAATGCAGCTTTCTCCTAAATTCTCTATGCGTGTGCAAGATTTTTTGCAGAATACAAAAATGACCTCTCCTGTTCTATTAGCATCTTTATTATAATTGTGGATTTTAGCTTTTATATAAAAGTCTGATGTTTTTAGCATAAAACTTCTCTAAGTGGTAGTTCAGGCCATTATGACCGAGCCTCAAGAAAGTGGTGGCTGCCTACACATAGCCCAGCAAAGCCAAACCCCTGTTAGGGCAATGAAAGAGATGTTTCGAGTGAGAGAGAAATGTCCTTTAACACACAGGTTAGCGTTGCCCGAGGCAGTTGGAAGACAAGTTAGGCAGCCATTTATTTAATTACTTTGCCTCAGAGAGCACCTGAAAGCATCCTGAGCTGAGCTGCTCCATATGTGTCTCTGAAAGAGAAGACTGGCGGCTATTCCTGTTGGAATCTGCACTGTAAACTGAGCCTACATATTGTCGCACCCTGTGCATGGTACCAAAGCTATTTATGGTTTCTTTTTCAGTCTACTTTTTCTAAAAACATACTGGCCCTTGATGCATTAGCTAATTTAAAACAGACCCTGTGATTCTTTGTGACTTAAGAGAAATGAGATGACGGATTTGCTCAGTATTTGGGTTTGTTAAGGATCTTTTGTCTGTGAATAATCTAAACGCACGTGCAGTTCAGCACTAAGCATTGCCAGAATGCTGGAGTACCTTTCCTAGATCATCCTCAACATCAAATTCGGAATCACAGGGTCAGTGCAAAACTGTAAAAAGGTTTAGCTCTTCCAAACAGTAGCTCCTTCCTGATGCATTACAGACCAGACCTGTTGGGGCATGACAATTTTAGACTCTCAGGAATGTAATATAAGGAGGCCTATGGCTGTGAAAGTCTCATTAGTTTCACCCAGTAGTTTAAGCAAAGCTGAGAACATTATTTTTAGCTTAAACCTGATCGATCTATAGTTATTGGAACAGGTGGAGCAGGTTGGTTGTCTGGGTGTGTCCGATCAAATCACACGCTTGCTCCGTAGAACCTGCTGGGCTTGAGATCATGTCAGGCAGTTGGGAATGTTAATCAGAACCTATTTGCTTCTTAGCCTGCGGCTCTGCAGGTGCTAGGCCTTACTGCCATGAGGTCTGTCTGTTTCATAAGCTCTGTCGAGCAGTTAAAGAGTTATGCTTTTTAAAAGAAATGCACTATATAACACTTGCCTTACACTGCTTTGCAAAAGGAATAGGCAACACCTTATAATGAAAAAGCTCTGTTTCTTATAATTGTATTATTATTACTATTATTATTATTGCTCTTGCTGCTGTTTGACCAAAGCAGTTGCCACCTCTGTGAGCAAGAAAAAAACAGGACTTCTGATAAAATCACGTAGGAGAGTTTGAACTGCTCTGGCTAGGGTTGTCAAGACAAATCTTTTTTTATTGTTTAGTCCTTTTTTTTTTTTCTTCGCTGTGGATAATGCTGGAAGCCCTCTCCCTTTTCTCTGTGCTGAGTGTTTCTTCCACTGTAGCTTCCCCCTGATATTTGAGACATTCCTGACAGCACGCTCTGTGAAACAGCTGCGGTGCCTACAGACTGTGCTGCCTTGTTGAAGCCTGTGAAGGTGTGACCAGGGCCAGTCTCAAATCCATAATGACTTTTGCTTTCTGTTAAATAGATTTCAGCCAGTCATGTCATATATCAATCAAATAGGATTAGTATTTATTCACTTTTTGTTTGAGCAGTCTAAAAATTCCTAAAGACCCAAAACATGCAGGGGAATATGGAGCTTATATTTTCGGCACTAGGAGCAGTGAACCTGTACAAAAACATTCCAGTTTTTTTAGCAGATTCAGAATCACTGGTATTATTTAATACCCTCCCAATGTGGAATTGCCAATTGTGCCTTCCTCTCAGTTCACAGCAACGACCCATGTAGCCACCTGGGGAGAGGGCAGTAAAGCTATCAGGTTCCTCCAGCTTGCCCTTTCAGAAGACCTATCAGCTACTGAGATTTCGCAGTCTGCAGTGACATCTCTACTCCAAGCGCCCATTGGGAGAGAGCCGCGTCCCTCACAGACAACGCTGAACTGCCCTGCTCTCCCTCCAGCAGCACTGAGCTAGTGGACTGGAGGAGAGGCACGTCCCTTGTGGATGTCATCACCAGTTGTGGGAGTCTGGGAAGTCACAGGGCTGGCGTTTACTGGGAGCTGAGACAACACTGACTGACTAATGCACACCCTACCCTTGGTAGCGCTGAGCCAGTTCTGCATTGCCACTTGAGATATCCCCAATCTGAAGCCGCTGATGGCACAGCCCCCTTCAGTTTAAATGTAAGGTTAATCACCACTGAGGGTCTCATACTAACCCCTCTCCACAAAGCCCCACCAAAATAGTTACTGCTATTTATTATTGCTTTTATTTTGGCTGACATTGTAAGTACAGTGTATTGTATTTTGATGTTTTATATTTGTAAAATGCGGTACATTTAGCGTTGTTCTACTTACTAAACCTCCTGTTGGTAAGTCTAGTTGGGTCGTCTGTGCAGAGAATATGGACACTTCTACAAAAGTGCCCTTCTGTGGTAAGGCCTTGAATGTGCTCACAGAAGGGACTGCACGGGCAGTGAGGCAGGCTGCCTGCATTTTGACATCTATAGGTCATCTCATGGTGCAGATTAGAAGACTGCTGAAGTTTCGGGAATAGCTTCCTTCAAGGAGACCAGATGTTAGGTTCTTTTAAAGATAAGTTATTGTACACCGATGTATTTGCAAGGACAGGAACAGAGCCATTTTTTTTTTAAAGATTAAAAATGCTTTTTTGTTATAATTAGCACATTGTTTTGCTCTTTAGATAAGGGACAGAAATATGTTCACAGTGATACATTTTTGTCTATATAACCTCCGTCATAGGGAAATATTTGCGACAGTATTAAAATGATGAATCCGTATGCAATTCAAAACTGTGCGTAGTATTGCTTATTTCTTTTTTCCCCCTGTATGTTCTACCATGATTTGTTTTCCTACTATGAAGTAAGTTGTTTCAAAGTGGCAGTGAGATGGTGTTTCTGGGGGAAAGGTGAAGGACAGGCTTTCCGCTCTGCGAGAAATAAACGCCTTGGCATGCCAGTTTTACCTTCCAGCGTGGCATGGCTTATACTGGGTGTCACAGTGGCAGCAGGCTCATACAGCAAAGGGCTCTTTGAACTGGCATCATTCGATTGCCATGGTCATTTGTGACTGGGAATCTCATTAAGACAGTTAAAGGAGTATTTTAAAAAAAAACGTGGTTAATTATTATCAAAGGGAGTCAGGCCACATTTGTTTATAAAGATCTGTCCATTGGTCTGGAGCCAATGAATGCTGCAGAAAATGCATCCAGACATTTTACAAGAAGGTGGGAATGTATTATATTATGTCACAGTAGGCAAAAGGTAATTCTTACTGATGACTTCAATGAAACACTCAAGGGTACAAGAATACACATACACAAATGTTAAATGGTGCTTTTTAGAAGTTTAATGTTAGTCTTCACAAAACAGATGGATCATTATTATTGGCACGTTTATTCCATTGTGCTCTTCCATCCAAGAGAGAGAACTTATGACACAAAAGTAAACAACATCATATAAACTAAATGGAAATGAAAGGTGCAAAGTGATCTTCTATAGGAATGTTGTATAGAAATTCCATCTCTGCCACTGTAGCCAATCTGAAAACGAACTAATCTGGTTTGTGTTTCGCTGTTGATTCTGAAGACATCCATCAGATTGACTTTGTCAGCACCTTAGGGGACTTTGAATGTTTGAATCGGGTCTCATACTCTTCACAGCTCACAATTAAAAGGTCCCTTTTAGTCAGTCAGTGCAGAACATTCCTTCAAGTTCCATGTAACTGGTTGCTCTTCTCTGGACTGATTCTAGAGCAGCAATATACTATTTTCTATAACTTGGTGACTCAAATTGTACACAATACCTGTTTTAGGGCCTCCCATAGTTTTAACAACAATTCTGGATTTGATTTCTACACTTTCAACCATACATCCTAATATTCTGTTATTAATATTTTACAGATTCCTCACATTGTCTGGAACATCTAAATTATGTTTTAACATAAACATCTAGGTCATTTACTGTAAATAAGCCGCTTTTGTTGCCTGTTAACTAGAAGTAACATTCTGCACTTGACAACAATACTGTAAATGTCATTTTGTTAGATGGTTGCCTAGTTTTGAAATATATCTAAATCTTTCTTAATTAAATTTTGCATTTTCTATGGTGTTTTCATGTGCATCTGTTTTGGTACAACCTGAAAAATACACTGCTTTACTAACTATATCAGAATCTACATGATTGTATAGACAGATATAGATGAAAATGTATTAGGAAGAACAGTGATCCTAATACACACCCCTGTGGGACTCCACAAATTATATCCCCACAATTAAAATATCGGACTTCAAATACAGGCTAAAATAAATTTCAGAGCAGTGGTATATTTTTTGGGATGTATACATAGTATTCAAAATGAGGTTGGGGTAGTCCATCACACAATTCCAGCATAACACTCCTTGATTTAAATTCTACACTTTTAACTATATATCCTAAGATTCCGTTTGACTTTTTTATTCTCTCAAAAATGTATGTCTCAATTCTTAATCCTAACCCGTATATAACCTTGAATGCCTGTAGGCTTGAGCCTGTGATTTGAAAATTAATATTTTATGAAGAGCTATGTCAAAAGCCTGTTCAAAATGTAAATGTCTCTATGTCTGTCACTGCAGTTACTGCAAAGAGCTAAAGAAGCAAGACCAGGCTTTTCTAAATCCACACTGACTATCGCCTAAAAACCTTTTTCCATATAAATGTTCCTCTAGTTCTAATTATAGTTTCCATACTCTCTCATAAATAAAAGTCAGTCATATTGGTTTAATTCTGCCACCTTGTTTATGCATGGGCATTACATTACATACTGTACATCTGGAGTGATTGTTGGAGGTATGTCGTTGGTGCCAGAATACCACGAGACACAAGCACAGTGCAGTAATACAGTACATTCTGCCATACAGGTACATCTGCAAAATGCCATGATTGACAGTTCAGAGAGGTAACAGGGAGTTAGGATGAACAGTGTTATTTCAGCAGCTGGTTCTAATGTCTATAAAATATCTGTTAGACTGTGTGAGGACACCTGGTAGCTTTAGTGATTGTTCTACAGGGATCTCTTGTGTTACCAGTGCAAGATGGAATTCGCTTAATCTTCAGTACTATACCTTGGGACTGAGATTCAGTTGGAGGAATTACAGCACATGCTGTCATTTTGACTCGAAACAGTACAATTAGTGTGTAGACTAATTTGAAAACATCTAAAAGACTATAGTTTGTGGTTCCTTAAGTGTTCAGTGATACAGATTCTTACCGACATCAATCTACTTGCAAGGCAAAGCTGGAGTTGTCTTATTCTGACCATAAATGTCAGATACTGTAGTTTCTAAGTATCATCTGCAAACACGAAGAATTCATTTCTATAGTAAATGCGTAACTTGCTTTGTGTACCAAGCTTTGAAATGTTGCAAATTTAGGAGGAAATACTGATTTCTGGTCAGTATTTCCTAATGTGTAGTGAGGACAGCTTACTGCTGCTCAGCCTTTTTGTTTGATTTGCAAATCAATAAACTACATATTGCTACAGAAAAAGCTTCCAGAAAGCACATTCTGCAGCTAGAAAGTTAATACAGGGAGTAATTTAGCATGACCCCTTCATCTCTAGTTTGCTGAACTACAATACTGATTACCTTCCCCGCACCATTTCCTCTGCATTGTGTGGAATCTTCCACAGCTTTTTTATGCTAGAATAATTTGCCCTTTATGGACAAGAAGCAATCACTGCAAAAATGAAGGAGTCACATTTGTAACAGGACACATAAGAGATATCCATCACTGTACAAACTGTTCTCTGTTTGGAGGCATTTCAACCCAGAGCTACAGTATCACCCCTCTGGTAATGAAAGAAAATGTCTTTTAAGCAGAACACAAATACCTCAACTGGGAGCCCTTTTTCTTTTGCTCTAGGTTTGGTGAAGAATCATACAGATTTCATTGCCAGGTTTGTTCTGAATCTCATCTGCTGCTTTGCTGATGTGTCTTTCACCCTGAAGACCACATGAGAGTCATTTCAGACATGAAAACGATAAACAGCTCAGCTTCTGCTGCAGTCCAGCAGCAAGCTGGTTTATTTCTTTCTCCCCATGTATGCCCAGTACCTGCGATGATTGGAGGATTCAAACCTCTTGAATCTTAAAGGCTAGAGACTCGTGAACATGTTTTCTAAACTGAACAGGAGACCCCTTGGTAAAAAAAAAAAACAGTCAAAAGCCCATATATTCCATCTGTATGGACATCTGTAGATGGGATCAAATTGATTACTAATGAGATTATTTTTAGTAGCAGTAATAGAAATATTAGTAATGCCATTGTCATTCCAGGGTACTGGGCGAAGTGCCAGATGAGAGGAAAGTGATGTCAGAAGACTGTCATGCTCAGTGTTGGGTGTCAGGGTCTATATCAGTGTGAGTAGTGCTAGCCTGCCTCTCTCTCACAGGGTCAGACTCTTGGGCTCTAGTGCAAAGTGACCAGCCTGAGAGAGCATCCTATTGGATCATACAAGATTCAAGGCACATGGGACCTGCTTGTTTGGTTTACTCAGTTTCTGTGCGCTCCTGCTCCTGTTTTTCAGTACTGTTTTTCCATCAGGTTCAGCTACAAACTCGTGGCTGTGTGTGAAGCAGGGCTGCACTATTCCAGTCACACAGGTCTGCAGCGTCTGCCAGTGTTCGCTTCACCTGCGCTCTTAATTACAGCAATTAACTATTTATTTGCTGAACAAGACCACTTTAGCCCTGCCTCCAGTCTCAACTGCTTTCTGGTTTAATGAGACCTCTAAAATGTGCTGGATTGTAGCTCCCAAAGATCAGAACTTGACAAGAAGGCAGAACTGTCAGCTTCAGGGGTGTTGAAATAAACTGCTCACAGCTGTGAGTTATGTGTCCTGACAAGTTGAGTGGAGTTCATCAGGTCCAGGGTCAACTAGCATCGCCCCAGGTCAGCCCGAGAAGCTGCTGGGGTGTGAGAAACAACCCAACTCTCACGTCAAGGATATCTGATCGTTGAGCTGTCCACAGTGCAATTCTCACATGTATGTTTTTGAAAGAGAACACACTAAAAAACTTAAAAAAAAGACACCTCAGAATCACCTCCTCCCCTCATTCCCTGGGCATGGGGTTATGCAGTCCCTGTAAACGCTCAAGTCTCTCTGTTGTTTTATTTTGCACCAGTACGTATGCAGATTTTCCAGCCCAATGCATGCAGCTGGACCCTACAGGCAATTTTGTGAGCATAATCTGGAATCTTGCAAATTTCTGCAGGTTTATGGTGTCATATTTTGACGTTGCTCATTTCAATAAAAACCTTGTTTAAAAAACTGGTGTTTCTGGTGCCAGATACATTGTCTCCACACCAGCCCCTTACTGGGTGACTAAATCACATTCCTTGCCCTTATTAGGGGACAGGGGCCGGGGTCCCACTGGACAGAAATATTGCTGTCATTGCTGTTTGGGCTGTTACTAATCTAAGACTGATACAGTAGGCTGAAAGCTGTGAATATGAGGCCAGACTGATGTATGCGGGTTGGATTGGACACTCACAAGAAGTGAACCTCTGAATCAGAATGAGAGAGGGGTGGTCTTTTTACTAGCACTGTTCAGCGCAGTTGTTCTTGACCTTGGCTGACTAGAGGAAACCAACCACTTTCACTGATTGAGCAGGTGCACTAATCCTGTACATTAGTAGGCTTTAGCTAAAACTCATAATCTGTTAATGTTACCCCAATGAAAAACAGAAATTGTGTACAGCCTGATTGCATGTGCATGAACATATTTTTTGGCTGCATGATTTGTCACTGTCTGAAAACCAATTCAACCACCCCTGGGGGAATATAGGAGTTTTTTGCAGAGCAGTGTGGCACATTTCGTTCTGCTTTGGCTTAAAGAGGCCCATAACGTAGGCCAAGCCTGTGCCAGAAATGGACTGGAAAGGCCTACTCTCAGTCTCCTAAACACTGACTCTACACAGAGCCTGAATTGGGTAAAATGACAGCTTGCATGTGGTCTTGAGTTTATCCATGATTCCAATGTGGGTGTTGATCAGGTGACTTTGAAGAAGTTGACCCCTGTGCTCCTGTCCTGGGTGTGTAGAGGGGAATTGGTTTCTATTAGTAATCATGGTAGTCATGGAAACTCCTTGCATTGGTACGCAGTGGACCAAGCCTCACTGCGATAAGACTGGGATTACCCCATATGCCACACTGGCATAACCCCAAGACTCTTTCGGAACACACAGTCCCTCCTGCAGCTTCCTGGCTACCTGCAGGCTTGCAAAGACATCAGTGAGAGATGTGGCTCACCTCAGTCCAGTCTCCTGTGAGGGGCTGTGGAACATTCTGCACAGCAAAAGATGCGGAGTCTGACAGGAAAACGTGTCAGAGGACTATATCAGTCCATCCTCATTCTCTCCATATTGGACTACCTGTAAAATGAAAAATGCGAAGAAAGTTTAAATTAAACTCATGGGCTTACCTAGATTAAGGAATCCTGCTGCATTATTTATAGGATTTTAGTTACGTTCCTTGTCTTCCATGACTTTTATGTGCATTCTGAGCATAAAAGCCACAAAGACACAAGAAAAAGTTTAATTTCACATTTCTAGTGCATCTTTGGGAGGAACAGTGAGAAAGAATCCAAAGAAATAGGAAGTTCTTAAATAATTGTGAATATACAGTATTATAAGGCTGCAGTCATTGTCCTCATGAGTTCCTCCTATCTGCCCTTCCCATGATTCATTGCGTAGCGGTGATTTAGCAAGTAATGGCATTGTTGCTGTTCTATTATTCTAACTCCAAATAAACCGCAAAGGAGCAGCGCCACCCCCCACACACCTAAAAAGCACCTTACAAAGCCTGCTCCCTGCCACACACACACAGCGCTCTCTGTTCAAGAACGTTTCAAACAAAATGAGCTTCTGTTACAGTGTTTTTTTTGAGAAGGTGGCTCGTGTTTTCTCTTTTTACAACAGCAGCCCTTCAGTGTTTGACCACATTTGTGCCTGCATTAGTGGTGAACTTGTGGTGACCTGTGTTTGGTGGGAACAGCTGTGAGAACACATTTAAAACACTGTGGAGGGTTAGGTGACATCCTGTGATCTTTTTTTGGAAATGAAGCTTTTGCATCAACTAGTGACGAGCAAGCACAAAGGCAAAAATGGTGCCTATCTTGTTTAGGTTCCTGGAACAAAAACAGCTTTAAAGCTTAAGATGCCAGTGAAGTTTTTAAGAAGCAGCTTTGTATGAAGATGTTCAGTGAGTTCTTTTTCCAAGAACCTCATGAAGGCTGTAGACAAGCGATAACTCATTTTTCTCTGTATGGTTTGCTAAATGTGTTGATCAGGCAACAGACTTCACTCTTCCAACTGGTTTAGATCAAGTACACATGGGAATAGCTGCTATACAGTCCTGTTTTATTGTTGTTGTTTTTTTCATTTAGCAACCAGGGCTTCACAAATCCAGTCAGAACATCAGACCTGCTGCAAATCCAACGGGACTATCCTACTCATCTGGTACTGTTTTAGACCAATAACCAGTGCTGGTCATAGCAGCCAAAGCACCCACACACCAGCCATGAATGGGACGGATTGGAAGTGAAAGCAGACCAGCATGTCTTTGGGAGGTGGGAGAAACCTGAAGCACTGGGCAACAACCCGGTGAACACTCCACACGCATGCACCGCAAAGCTGGAATCGAACCCTGGACTTTGGAGTGCCAGGGGTATGAGTCACACAGAAGAGGAGTAATCTGGAAGCAGGACAGCAGGATTAATGGGTCTCCTGCTCAGTGAGGTAAGATTGGTCCATTAAAGCCTTAATTAACCTAATTTAACCCTCTTGTGCCATTGCTGAGTTACAGAGATCTGCAAAATCTTTTTGCTCTGCTGTCCTTGAGAGTCCTGATAAGTGACACAACATTTACAGTTTTCTATGCTTGCCTTTGGCTAAACTCTCACAAATATCACGTCAAACAGGAACATGCAGCCAAGACATCCTTTGTTTTAAAAAACGTCCTTGGATAAGTAAGATGTGACTAAATTTCTCACTTTGAGGAGCACATGTAGTGATCAGGAATCAGTGCAGTGCAGACAGGGATAATGGATGCTGACCAAGTCCTAGTGTCATCCTTGAAAATTAGGGGTCTCCACCCTGCTCCTAGAAAGCCCCAATCCAGCAGGTTTCATATGTGGACTTCAAATCACCAATTTCTAAAAACCTGGAGCAATTTCATTGTGAACAATTAAGCAGGTTAAGGTTTAAGAAAATATTCAAATTAATTCTGTTATCCCTGTTTGTGAGGCATGTAGTATATTATGTATTCTGTGTAATCTTTAGTTATTTTTTTCAACTTTTATCATTTTTTTCATGCTACAAACTGCCTGGCTTCAGAGAACACATCACTAGCGTGACTGGGAGGGCATGTGTAGAAAGAGCCTGCCATCATACCATGCTGAGGCATTGTCATCAGAAGCACCCCACTGCATCTTATTCTGCCAGATGATGGAAAAAACTAAATAAAAATAATATTTCCCATCATATGAAATGAATATGGTCCTGTATATAACATATAAACAGTCAATAAAATTACAGTTCTCATAAGTTTCACATTACTGCAGGACCCAAACAGCTTGTATATTATATTTGTTTATGCTGATGACTACAGAAGTTGAAGTTAAGATAGAATGAATAAGTCTAATGTAAATAATACACCTGCAATTAATGGAAGTGTATTAGACAGCATCCATTCATTCAATTATATTTATCGCTAGCACTAAAAGAGCTTCATTTAAAAAAATCCAGATGAATGTGCTTGAGTTACAAACAAATTGTGAGATGTGGCTCTTGTGTAAGGAGTTCACAATTTGCAACAATAGTTCTTTAGTCCTTGTTTTGTATGAAGGACCTGCTGCTGTAAAGGATTTGCCATGTTATCACTGATTCATCAAGCTGGCGGCTGTAAGATCTGCTGAATCACTGGGGACTGACGCAATGCTCTCTGTGTATTGGTGCATCGCTAGGCTGGCTAAGCAGTGTGGCCCGGCTGTTGTATTGACTGTGCGCTGCACTATGCAAGATTAGATTGAGGAGGATGTTGGTTTTAAAGCAGCCTGCTTCCTAGATTAGAGCCATACAGAAATCTCTACCATGTGGCAGCTCATCTAGACTGGGTCTGCCTCTAGACTGACTTCCTTACTTCTGGATCAATCGCAGGCGCTGATTGCTGGTACTTGTAAAATCTTTCCAGCTACATACAATAGGAAAGCAAGAGTCTCCTATGAATAACCAACCTTAAAAGAAAAAAAGAATGATTTATCCAGTAGAACAAAGTATTTGTTTCTACACCCTCCCCACCCCAGCTAGATTCTATGTATGAGGAATGTGGCATAAATTCCTAAAATACTATAGCCTGCGCACTCGCAGTGTAAATTGTTTACTCTAAAAGAACAACAAAGTGCCTCTCGAGTGTCCCTTCCAAAGAATCAGCTTTAAAAGATGTTGAATAAAATACCTATCGTGTTCATCTTATTAAATCAGGTCGATTACCGTGATCTTAAACTGAAATGCAAACAAAAGCGAAAGGACCCAGAACCCATCCAGAAAAAGAGTGTACAGGAAGTGGTGTGATACAAGGCAGACCGTAATCAAGTTCACAAATGCCTGATAAAATCAGCTGTGTATACTAAATAAATGAGCACAGGCGTATTGATGGGATCTTATTTAATGAGTAATTTTACTGCAACGATCCTTTTCGTGCAAGTTGTGTGTACTAGGTGGGTTGTTTTTATGATAAATGGACACAGAACATTCTACAGAAATATTGAATTCTGGCTGAACTGTGCGAGCTTTTTCTGCTGCACATTTTACAGGCTTCCAGCGAGTATGGCAGCCAAGGCTCTGTGCTTGAGAGGAGAGAGAGGAAGAGAGCTTCTTATCCCAGGAAAGCTCTCTTCAGGCGAGTCAGCAGCTCACCTCTAAGGCCAGCCGCTCTTTGAATTTGGGAATGAGCTCTAGGGAACAGATCCCTCGTTTTCACATTCCGAGCTCTAATACTAGAGCAGCAACAGCGTGTGCTTATTTCTATAGTGATTATTAGTGGAAATGAACAGAATCATAAGCACGCCTTTAAATTATTTCTCAGTCTATAGAAACTGGTTGGATTTGCATGAATATCAACAACAGGCCCTCCTTCCTCGATGAGAATATTGTGACTGAATGCTTTCCTTCTCAAAGACAGTGCAGTTTTTAACTTGTCAGTCCACGAGGATGAATATGTGCTTTTTACACCATTGGCTTGTATTGGCTTGTGTAATTCTTACACAAACAAACCAATTCCAGCTGAGATTAAAGGAAGACATCAGTAAATTAACAAAACAAATATGTTTTTTTTTAATCTCAGTACTTATTCATTATGTTTTCTCTTCTATCAAAAAGCTGGATGAAATCCCCAGTTCAAATAGACTCCAACAAGCAAACAAACTACTCAGCATGAATGGCTTTATGATGTTTGTAAACTTCTTTATGTTCTTATTTGGAGCTATGGTTGTAAATGTCAGTGGGAAGGTAATGCCACAACCACTGTTTCTTTTGTGATTTAAAAATCTGCAAGAAGCGGCACAGTGACTCCAGGTCAAAGTCTTTGATTAAACCTCATTAAACCTCATGTTTCTGTAAACACTCCCATTTCTCACAACAAGATCTCCAGGTCTGTCAGAAACAGTTTGCTCATTGTGTCTCTGCAATGACTGGCTTGAGAGGCTACTGGCTTCAATAAGGTAATAGAGACAGATATACAGTATTTCCTATTCAGATGAAAAGCTTTTGCTCCCCTGTAACTTGGCCTGAACCTTGAACTCCTGCAGCCCCAATAAAGTAATTAATTTAAGACGTGGACAATGTAAGATTATCTCTGTTCAATTACCTCATTGGTGCAATGAGGCTGATCGGCTTAGAGGAGATTTTGCTACAGCCTGATTGCCACTGGATCCTGACTGATCCAAGACCCCTTTCTTTAACTGTATCTCAGACTTTTCCATTTCTAAATGTAACCCTTCAGCTCCATTCTCATCCACAGTGAAGTGCTTCAGCTGTATAAAAGGGGGTTGATCCCTGTGTCCTGGTGTCACATGTCAACAGGCTGCTTAACACCACAGTAACCAGGATAATGGACTTGGTCTTTGTCTTGGTCTGTTTCGAATGAGAAGCAATACTGAAACAAACTGTCCTTCACTAAAGTTACGCACAGTCCTACGTGGTGCAGTCTTCCAGAGGGCAGTCGGACATGGAGCACAGCCCTCTCACTCAGAGCAGAACAGTGGGCTGTTAGAGCCCTGGGTTTGGGGCAATAAGAAGCCAGGGGATGGGGCAAAGGGACAGATTAAGAGTAATGGGGCAGGCTAGATTACAGGGTTAGATTATACGTGTCTGCCTGGGATGTATTGCTTTGGGGATGCTTCAGATCACACTGGAACATACCAACACCCTTTCATGGGTACAAGAAAAAATAACAGTTAAAAAGATTTAAAAAATAACATGAGTGTTTTCAGTGACACCTTACTGTACAGAGTGCAGAACTCCCATAGTGAACGTCCTTGACCAGCTTCTCTGTCTCCAAGATGAAAAAAAGCCCATTTTCATTGGCTGAGAACAAGCAGAGACGCGATTTCGCCCATCAGGCCAGGTACTGTAGCCATGGAGACTGCAGAATCGGTGCAGAGGCTGATGTCGGCGCATCAGCGCAGAATCCCTGCTGGCGGCGGGCCAGAGGAGTCAGCTGGGCCTGGGGGTGAAGGAGGTCACACAGCAATCCCAGACAGAGAGGAGGGAGAGGAAGGTCTGGCCCTGTGATGTACTGCAGCAGAGCTCATCAACAAAGAATCTCCTTTCCTGGTGCTGCTTCAAGAAAAGGGCACTGGGGAAAGCTTAAAAAGGAGACAGAAATGCCTTCTGCTTGCACTAAAGTAGTCTGATGAAACATCCGAGAGCAACTGGTTACTATACGGAATACATCAGGAATAACGTCTAGCACATATGTTTGAAAATGTTGCCTGTTTTGAAGCATATGTGCTAGAAATTATTCCTAATGTAAAGCACTTTGTTATTAGCCACATTATAAGGGTTCTGGAAAATATAGACCCTGAGGTACATTTTAAAGCTTAAAGTCAGATGAATCATGGACAGCAATCCTGTGCCCGTTGGAGAAGCGTTGAAATGCCTCCCCAGGTTCAACTCCATAAATGCAACACCGTGTCCAGAACGTGGGCAAGACCTCAATGCAGGCGTTACTGTCCCGATTGGAATCCCTCCTCTTAAGGGCGCTCCGGCTCTTTCACATTTTAGTTGATTATGTGCACCTGCCTCCATTCCTGCCCCTCCTTATTCAAGATGGGAGCTCTCGCTACTCCTGGCCATGCATTGGAAGACGGACGCCCGGAGGCCCCGCCCACCACCAAGTTGCCCTAAGCTTGAGGGCATAGGCCTCCTATCGGCATCCTGACACTGCTGAGTCCGGGGCTCGGAGCGCCTAGCCTCGTCATCCCGTTTTTATTCCCTGTCCCCGTACCGGATCCCGTCCAGGCTTTCAACTGCGTCTTGTTTTCGTCGCGGATGGATGACTCGGATTAGGACCTTGGACTTCGCCCCGGACTTCCCCCTGGACTCCCTTGGACTAGTTCGCCATGGCCACGCCCCCCCGAGCACCAGTTCACCGTCATCACGCCCTCCCTGTTCATCAACCTGCCCTGATCCTTGTCTCCTCCCCGTTGTCCTTTTCCCACTTACTTCCGGATTATACCGTCTGCATAGGGTCCTGAACCACGCATCGTAACAGTTACTCAAAATCCATCTGCTGAGTTTAAAGTACCACTCTGGACATACACAGCACTGCCATATGAAAGCATTATGTGTTTTGAAAGGACTTTGCGCAAGGTACTGATGAACTACAGTAGCAGGATCTGTGAGAAATTAGGATCATACCGTTGACCTTCTAACAGATGCTGGTCCTTATTTACTCTGTAGGCAAACTGCCCACAGCATAGAGAAATAAATATATGGGCGGTCAGCCCACAAGGAAAACTGAATCCAACAATTCTTTTTCACATTTAATAAATATCAGGACTTTTGCCATCTTTTGTTTCTTTATTAAGTTAACTGCTAGTGTTTTTCTGCTTTAAGTAAAACACTCCATTCTAAACAGGAGCTGCGCATTAGAGGCATCTGTGTAGAGAGAACTGTTTTTCATTTCATTTAGCTGAGTGTTCGATGCTATCATTATAAGGATTCGTGGAATTCAGATAATGATATTTCTTTTATTATTGTGAGTTTTTTTCCAGCTCAGGTCAAAATGACTTCTCGAAACAGCCACGAGGCCGCCTGTTATCTTGCTGGAAGACCAGCTAATGGTCACTGATAAGCTCTGCGATGGAAAATTGTTTGCTTTGTTTCTTTTAATTCAATTGAAGTCCAATTTCCATGAACGTTCGTTTGTCTTTGTTCCTGCTCTCGGTCCCTGTTTGGGCTGAACAGGGGAAGCTGATATCATACAGACCTGGTGTAATTCAATAATGGACCTGTGTCCCAGGCAGGGGAACCAGCAGGTCTAACAGTGAGCTTGTGCAACCTGGCCACGGGCTTTCCTCAGGGGTCTATTAGATCATGGAAGTAGCATGCTGCTGGTGTTGAAACACGTGAAGCATTGTCTGATTTCCAGGAGGACACTGATTCCTAATGCAGCACTGGGTCACACATACAGCTCCGTGTGAACAACATACAATCTCAAACTCACACTTGGCACAGTGCTGTGAAATTGCATTTCATCTGCAGTGAAAACAATGTTCGCTGAAAGAACCCTTAGCATCAGGAAGGCAGGAGTGGGCTGTATAATTTGCACAGAAGCGCAGAGGCACCTAAGAAAAATGTGGTTTAACTGGTATCTATATGTCAGGTATGTTTTTTTTTATTAAAATGGTTAATCATGTGATTTAACTAACCATCATATCGTAACGGCATGTGAAAAGCACTGGATCTGTTTACATGCGGAACATATTATTTCAGCGTGTCTAAAATGAGATTGTCAGACATATTTGACTGCAGTATATTTGTATATATGGAACTCCTTTACCCACCCAGAAAGCCGTTTATACTGAATGTGTTAGCGGTCCCCCGGAACACAGGACGTCAGTCCAACACAGGACAGAACGCACGCTCGATAACAGCGAGAGAAGCCAATTAACCTGGCCTACATGTGGGGTTCAATGCCCTTAGAACATATCCAAAGTCGGTAGGATAGAAAAGACGACTCATTCACGAATTACATCACTCAATCCATACCCAGTCATTCTCCGCATTGATTGTCCGACATCGGTTTGCGCCAGTTTGAAGATTATTGTTGCACGAATAGTTGCGACATAAATACAAAGAAAATATATTCTAATAGAACAATAACAACCACCACCACCTCAACAACAATTATAATGTATTTGAAAGTAATTCATACACAATGAACATTTTATTTTCTAAATTCTGCTGAATTAAGCATAGCCAGCGTTACTGAATTTTGAGGATTCAAGGGTACTTAGTTGTACACAAATATAGCCCGAGTGATTTACTAAATATAAATGAATAACGTCAAAACATGTCAAAAACACATTTCAGCTACACCGGCCCTGGTGAAGCCATGTGTTGCTATGGATTTTTGCTTTTATTAAGTGCAGCTGTCTGGCTAACTACACATCTTTCAATTCTGCACAGAGTACAGCACCCGAACATCTTCTCTCGCCAATCTCCTCGACTCCAATTGACTCAGCGTCTGAGAAGAGTCGATTTTATAGCGAGGGATAGAAAGATTCGCCTTCGTGCCTCTGTTGGATACGAAGCTTGGAGACGACGCGGACGGCGACGCGTAATTAACATTACCACGGATTTTCATGTCAGCTGAAGGAGCTGTTACCACGTAGACTTTAGCAAACAACGCCTGCAATCTTCCACATAATATACGTTTCCACCCATTCGGTCCGAAATGGTTCCGCCCGCTAAAGCCGAAAAGAAGCGAAAGAGGAGGGCTCGAGGGCGCGCCTCCGTGACGTCAGAGCCCCTTCTAAGGCGGATAAAAGCTGCTGTGCAGCAGTTTGCCGGCACATTCAGCCAAGAGGATCCGGTCAGCTTGCTTGTTACAGAGGGCAGTAAAAACAAAAGAGAAAAAAAGTCCCAAAAAACCCTACGTACCTAATACATCATTAGATAAACCTTAGAGTTCTTAAAGCAGAGTTTATATTGGTAAGCTTTAAATCCAGTTTTGAAGATGATGAATGGGCAAATCAACGACTTCCACAGCTCCCTGATCGAGGAAGACTGCTTTCTCTTCACTTCGGAGTCTGTCGGGGAAGGTCACCCAGGTTCGTTTCTGTGTTTCTCTGCAGCCAGCTAAGCGGGGCTGCCCTTGTCTGTGTGTCGTATGTGTATGTCGATATTCGGGCGCTTCCAGACAATGGCTTGTGCGGGCGATATACGTCACGAGTTAAATTGTTTAAAAATATCCGGTAGACCTTGGTCCTGTTGGTCTTGTGTAAATAGGAGCAGTCTTTGAGCGGCCGTGACCGTGACATTGATTGGGCACGTTTCTGTCCTGTATTAGCCGGTATTGCCAGATTACATCATACGCTCGGCAAGCCGGCCACGCGTGGTGGCTTCTCATCCTCACCACTTAACGTAAATAACTATACGCCCGTATTTGGTTGTATAATATCTTCTTGTATTGGGTATTTTAAGTATTATGTTGTTTTTTCTTAAAAAAATTGAATTTCTTCCACAAGTCTCACACGGGAGCCCCTTTAAGTCTGGGCGCACTGTCGGGCACGAGCAGAGGTAGATTTCCGCTGTAGCGCGTGAATGTCAGAGCCGACGAAAAGGGGCCACGAGGTGCGGGCGCGAGTCTTCCTCTGTAAATGCGCGCGCGACCGCGTTGCCTCTGAAATGGTAGAGATTTGCCAGTGATGATCCCCCCCTCCCTCCATCAGGCTCATGTACAGGGTTAGAAATGAGGCTATTTTAAACAAAAGATGACTTTCTTTTATTTACTTATTTT
This sequence comes from Lepisosteus platostomus, assembly GCF_059453375.1. NCBI lineage: Eukaryota > Metazoa > Chordata > Actinopteri > Semionotiformes > Lepisosteidae > Lepisosteus > Lepisosteus platostomus. The sequence goes on from NC_142613.1 coordinate 8,691,624, forward strand.
ACTTATTGAGGAAGTGCCGACAGACCGCAACTCAAAGTCCGCAGCATCCAGGGCTAGCGAACAATGGGGATTATGGCGGACCTCCTGTGCTTAATTGGACTTAAACACTCGGAACCCTCTCAGAACCCCGCTAGCAGTATTCCTTAAGATGGAATGCCGTTTTTCGGAGCCGACCGAGCCCGAAACGAGAGAGGGCACCCCCGAATTCCCGTCTGCCGTCTGGGTCGGCTTCAGCCCGGGAACATTCGGTCATCATGGCCGCCTCTCGTGTTGCGGCAGAGCCTCTCTTCAGGGGAGGGCGGGGGCCGCCGGTGTCACGTCGTGCGCCGGTCTCCGGCGTGAGCCCGTGCGGGGACTGGCCGCGCAGGGGCGCGTGTAGTGGGGGGAGACTGGGCAGCGCGATCGTGGCTTCCTCCGGGTCGGAGAGCGCCGCTCTGGAGCCTGGCGCCCGTGTGAGAGACGTGGAGGCGGCGTGTGTCCCGTCTGAAAGGCCTGGGGTTGCTGAAACGGTTTTTTTTTAGCGCGTACGTGTCGGTGGTACTTCAGTGCGTGTTGACTTTTCGGATTTCAAGCAAAGGCAGCGTTTCTGCGAAATGTCCTTTGGAACGTGTAACGGCAGAGGGGCGTGGGGCGATACCTTGAGGGGAGGGGGGTGGTGGTGGTGACGGTGACGTTTTATCACCCTTGTTCGATTAGCGTTCGGGGAAGCCAATAGTAGCAGTTCAGTTCATAACGAGCGTAGAGACAGACCGGGGCGGACTTGCGCGATATTTATGTATACCGTGATCCTCCAGCCAATCGCTGGCGTTCGTGGGCGGGGCTGTGGCGCGCTCTTCTCAGGCCTGACAGTCACGAGGCGCTCTGCTCTTGCTGCAGAAGTGCCCCTTGCAGCACTTGCTTGCACTGCAGCTGTTTGGAATAGGACCCCCCCCCCCCCACTACACCCGCTATGCCCCAGGGCCTCTGCATTCAAGCCCCCCCCTCTCTGTCAGTGTAAAAAAAAAAAACAACAACAATTGCAACTGCAGAAACTGAGCAGGGTGTGTCTCATTCCACAGACAAGATCTGCGACCAGATCAGCGATGCCGTTTTGGACGCCCATCTCAAGCAGGACCCGGATGCCAAAGTCGCCTGCGGTAACTATTGTTGCTCTTATCTTCAGGCTTCAGGCCAGCTGTTTCCTTTCCGTGCCTGTTGACTCTGGTCTCTGTGGAGCCTCATTTCCCCACTGCGGTAATCGGGTTTCATTTACTCTTTGCCTTTTCGCTTTGCAAGGCGGCCATTAGTTCGGTTCGGCAGCTCCTAAGCCGCTTCAGCTCCTGATGCCTGTCGACATTCTGTTCTCGCTGCAGAAACGGTGGCGAAGACTGGCATGATCCTTTTGGCTGGAGAGATCACATCCAGGGCCAACGTGGACTATCAGAAGGTCGTGCGGGAAACCATTAAGCACATTGGCTACGACGATTCCTCCAAAGGTGAGTGCTGCGCTCAAGGCTGGCGCTCCGACAGTGAGTGTTGGCACCCCATGCCTCCTGGGCTCAAGTCTTTGTTTGACGGTGGCGATGCAGGCTCGCCGAGCTCGACTGGCCCCAGCACGGCTTGCCTGGGTTTCTGAGAGCGTGCAGCAATGGAAAGAGTGCAGTCTGCCGTGCAAACTCATAAGATCAGATCACTTTATTGGCCATATACAAATTCCTAATACAGGAAATTCTTCTTGCATACCCCAGCTTCCTCTCCATGAGATGCACAGACGGGGAGAGAAGCTTGGGGTCAGAGAGCAGGGACAGCCATTTATACGCCGCCCCTGGAGCAGTTGGGGTTAAGGGCCTTGCTCATGGGCCCAACAGAGTAGGGTTCCTCTGCCGGCTGCAGGGTACGAACCGGCAACCCTCCAGCCACAGGTGCAGATCCTTAGCCACCGCACCTCATCTGACAGTCCTTGTATTTCTCCCCCTAGGTTTCGACTACAAGACCTGCAATGTGCTGGTGGCCCTGGAGCAGCAGTCTCCTGACATTGCCCAGGGCGTGCACCTGGACCGCAACGAGGAGGACGTGGGAGCTGGGGACCAGGTGGGGACCCGCCCTGCATCCCACTTTAGTTCTAGCGCTAAGAATTTGCACTTTGCAATTTAAAGCGGTTCGATTTTGCCCAGAGGCAGCAGGGCTTTGATGTGTCGCGAATCCGCCAGTCCTGTGCCAAGATCGGACGCTCAAAGGTGCCGCCTGTGCCTTCCTCTCTCCCGCCCACCTGCAGGGTCTGATGTTTGGCTATGCCACTGACGAGACCGAGGAGTGCATGCCCCTGACCATCGTTCTTGCCCACAAGCTGAACGCCAAGATGGCAGAGCTGCGCCGCAATGGCACCCTGCCCTGGCTGCGCCCCGACTCCAAGACCCAGGTAAGCCACTCGGCCGCCGCCGCCTCGAGACCACCGGAGTCCTCGGGGCCAGCGAGTAGGGAGTGTCTTCAGAAAGGCTGGTTCATTGACGTCGCCTCAGCTGCTCTGATCTTATCCCTTAAAAAAAAAATGCAAATGTATATGGGAAGTACAAGGAGTGCACAGGTGATGAAATGCTGGTTATGGCCGATAAGATGCGTTTGCAAGAGTGTAGTTGAACTTTGCTCTATAGTCTGTATCTCCAGAGAGCCCTAACTCAAAGTGCACATCTTCACAGTATTTCAGAAACTCAGGGAGATTTTATCTTTGTGTTGCATGGCGTGACTTCTCAGGTTATTTTGTAATGCTGACCTTTTAACTGGCTCATATCGTAAAGTGCGTCCTTCTAGTTTTCCGAGTTGGGCTGCTGTCTGTCCACACTGTCGATAACCAACTTCCTGCTGCGGTTGTCTCTGCTTCAGCTTTCTGCACCCTGGAATCGCCCTGCATGCTTCAAGTTTGTTTTGCAACGTTTTAGCTGTGTAGGTCAGGCGAAAATGGTCTGGTTTTAAGTATAAATTCCTTACAAGGCACGAAGACCAGAACCTGAGAATATTGCCTCTTTGTGTGACCGAGACAGTGAGTGAACTCTTGATCTCTGTGGGAAGTGCTGCTCTGTTTACGATGTTGTGCCCCCTCCCTGTAGGTGACTGTGCAGTACCGTCAGGACCGTGGGGCTGTGATCCCGGTGAGGGTCCACACCATCGTGGTCTCCGTGCAGCACGATGAGGACGTGCACCTGGACGAGATGAGGGACGCGCTGAAGGAGAAGGTGGTCAGGGCTGTGGTGCCCTCCATCTACCTGGACGACGACACCATCTACCACCTGCAGCCCAGCGGCCGCTTCGTCATCGGGGGCCCGCAGGTGAGTCCAGCGTTCCGATCGGTCAGGGCCTAGTCCTTCGCCTGGCAGAGATCCCCCAGGGCGTCCCCTGTGCTCTGACTGAACGGGCTCCCCTCTGGTCTGCAGGGCGATGCTGGTCTCACTGGCCGGAAGATCATTGTGGACACCTACGGGGGCTGGGGCGCGCACGGAGGCGGCGCCTTCTCCGGGAAGGACTACACCAAAGTGGACCGGTCAGCTGCCTACGCCGCCCGCTGGGTGGCCAAGTCCCTGGTCAAGGCTGAGCTGTGCAAGCGGGTTCTGGTCCAGGTGAGGTTTCTTAACGGGCTACCCCAGCCTGCAGCCTGCTGCATGCACTCCTGATCAGCAGGCGTAACACTTCTGGGTCTGGCTAACAAGCTCCAAATATTTAGAAAGGAATGCATGTGACTTTTGAAGTATCGACGTCTTGATGTTTTGCGTTATTACAACCCCAATCTCGAATATTACTCTACCTTCTTATATTATTGCACATGCAGCAAAAAACTGAGATTTAGCAGTGTACGTCAGGCAAAAACAATCTGGTTTAAAGTATAAATTGTTTACAAAGCATGAAGACCAGAACCTGAGAATATCGCCTCTTTGTGTGACAATGCATGAACTCTTGATCCGTTTCCTCCCCTTGCTTAACGAAAAGCGCTGCTCTATTTACAATGTAGGTCTCGTACGCAATTGGAGTGTCGCATCCGCTGTCAATCTCCATTTTCCACTATGGGACTTCCCAGAAGAGTGAGAGAGAGCTTCTGGAGATTGTCAAGAAGAACTTTGATCTCCGACCTGGGGTCATCGTCAGGTAAAGTATAGGAGTGATGGGCTATCTTTCCATGACTTAGCTCCGTGGGTTCTCATTCTCGCCTGAGCTGGATGGTTTAGACTTTGATTAGCTACTGCCCCTCCATATTTTCCTCGACCTGTACTTATTCACAAGGACTGAAAGCAAACAGCTGGCAACGGTAGGCTTAGTGCAAAGGGTGCGTTAACTACAGAAGCTAACTGCAAAGGGGGATGTGTAACAAGACCCATGAATACAGTTCTCATCTCACTGAAGAATTCCAACCAAGTCCAGTGGCTTGATGTTTAGCGTGGGTAAGTGATTTCTTCCTGCTCTGTCCATTTTTTTTTCCGCTCGACCAGCAGGGCCTTTTGTTCTAGCTTCTGTCTGTTGAGGTTTTTGCTTTTGGGGTGGGGGGGGGGGGGGGGGAGAGAATATGATCTTTCCTCTAAAATGTGTAAGTTACTGTTCCTAGTGGGATTTGAATGTCGGAGACACCCTGTAAGAACACCGGAAGTGAATGTTTGGTGATGGTGCCTGGACCGAGAATTGGATCTCATTCTTGTTTGTGTGTGTGAAGAAGAAATCCCTGTGGTGGCTGTTAAATGAAGAAATTGTGTATTCCAGGGATCTGGACCTGAAGAAACCCATTTATCAGAGGACCGCTGCATATGGCCACTTTGGTAGGGATTCCTTCCCTTGGGAGGTGCCCAAAAAGCTCAAATACTAAACTTGTTAAGCTTTTTTTCCCCAGGCCTGTTGGTGTATACTACAGAGAAGCCTTCCAGGTCTTAGGGGGGAAAAGGCCCAAAAGTCTCCTCCTAAACAAAATCAAAACCCCAAACCCTGTCTTCTCCTAACTCGTCTTCTACTTCTTGACCACTCCGAGCTGCTGTTAGCTTAGTCTGTGTGTGTACGGGACCATAAGAGATCGGCTTCGTAAATGGCACTTGTTCCATTTGAATGTACTCATTCATCTTGGTTTTTTCCATTGTGGGGTCTGTACTTTTTTGAGACTAGACTTGTCCATGGATTCCCAGGGCCTGACCCTTGATTTAGTAACTTGAGACCACTGGTGCTTTCCCCAACCCCCCAATACAATTATCTCCTTCCACCCTCAACAGATTTGTAACGGTCTGTTTTATCCCTTCTATAAAAAGGCTGGCTGTCAGCTGAATTAGAATAAATATTGCACAGTAGAACTGCAAGGTGGCATAATTAAGAGCTTGTGAGACAAGTGGGTATTTGTCTTTACAGCTCAAAAACACACCTGATTATTCGTTACACTTCTCTCCCGGGAATGCCCAGTACATTGTGAGACATAGAATAGCTCAAAGCATTGATTTCTTAAAAAGAGATACCGCACACTAAGTTATCCTGCTTCAGCAAGGCTTTTGCAGTGCATGGCTGCCTGCTGTTATCTAATAGGCTTTTTCTGAAGTCTGTGTGTAGTTTTTAATATCTGTTAGATGACCCGAAACAGGGCTGTGGTTATATAGAGTATTTAATCAAAAACGTAGCAGATTTTTAAAAATGTTTTATCCCCCTCGCCCAATAAAAAGTAACCCCTTTCCTTGCTGGGGCCCCTCTCGTTGCGGGACGTTGTGTTACAATGGTACACCTTGTGACGGAGGTTTTTTAAAAATGCTATGCATCGTGGATGAAGCACTAGCCAAACCTTGGTTTGTGACCTTCCTGTTTTCCCAGCGCAGGTCATGGGTGCCTTGTGATGTAATACAGAAAAGTCAGAAGGCCCTTGTACCCGAGGTCTGTAGAATTGACACACTGGTACTTGACGTTTTATTTTCTTTCTGAGAAAGTTAATTCCACCAACGGTGCAGAAGCACTCCTTCTGAGGGCGGCTTCTGCTTTGTTTCTTTTTAACAAAGGTGAAATTTCAGCTCCCTTTCTGTCATGACAGCAGGTGTAGATACAGAGAAACCAGCTCCCATCATGGCATAAAGAAGGGTGTCAACAAAGCTCTCAATACTTGAAAAATGATTGTCTAGTTGTTTCCTATTTATTATTGTACTCTGAAGCTCTGCGTCGATACAGAGAAGCCCGAGCTTCAGAAGGCAGCTCTTTTAGGTTTTTTTTTTTTCTTTCCGAATGCCATAATTCATTTGTTTCCAGCAACCCCTGTGGGCTGAGGTGTCCTACAGAAAAGCCTTGGGTTTCCTCGCAGGGTTCTGGCTGGTGTGGAATATTCTTGAGTGGATAGGTGAGCATAACCACTTAGGCTTTTTTTTTTTTTGCGACGAGAGAGGCAGATTTTGGCTGGTGTTGTACAGAGAAGCCGGCTTGTTTACCTGCTCTCTTGTTTTCATTTTATTTGAGAGATTGGCCTACTGGTTGCTGTAAGTGTAAAAGTGCCTTTTCTATTTATCTGCCACCTCTCCCTCTACCCCCTCCCCAAAACTATATTTCAACCCACTCCCGTTCCTGAAATACAAGCCCCCACGCTTAAAAAATTACATGTCAAATTGAATAAAGTGCAAGATCCTTCAAGAAGCCTTTGTGTACGTGTGTTTTTTTTGTACAGCTGCAGATTTATGGTAGTTATGGGCATCTATGGAGACTGTGTGGAGCTGGTCTGATATACTCTCAGGGAATAAGTTTACATAGCTCTTTTTTAAAAAGCTTCTGGGTTTGTTGCAACCATTATAGAAAAGCATTCATTAACTTCATTTAACTTTAATTTGCTAAAGATTTACTAATTAGGTTTACCTATGTTGCCTTTGTCCTGTGCTGCCATTTTTGTATTTTTAAAAAGCAGATAAAATTTAACAAGTAACTGCATTTTTCCTCTCCCTAATAACTTTATGCAACAGTAGAAATCTGGGTTTAGGTGGTTGATCCCTCTATTTTGGGGTATCTGAGCATTCCTCATTGCAGGTTTTCAGCAGTACTGCAGCAAAGTAAACAACCTGGCACATTGTTCATGGTAATGAACACTAGGACTCATACAGACCTTTGTTCTTGGCACTTATTGGCATGAGTTCTTACATTTTATTTTATGTGATGAGCTTTTTACCTTGTGCAATGAGGATGTTGAAATCCACGACTTTTTTTTTTACCAATCTAAAGCAGAGGCTTTATTTTAAAGTGGGTGATGCTCAGGGGTGTTGGGTGTGGGATACGTGTCAAAGTGATACATGCATGAGGTGGGATGGGGTGGCTTTTGACCAACACTGGGGAAAAGAGCAAATGGAACAATCCTTTCCTAGTGCTTGCTCCCTGATGGAGGGGTGAGTGTTTCCCATGACACCATAACATCCTGGTTTGTGAGCAGCTGGTGCTGGTTGTCCAGCTGCTCTTTAAACTTGTGCCAGCCTTAACAAGGTGGTTGTTTAATTACAGGAATAAATTCTGTACTCTGAAGCAGACACCTACAACTTAGTGTTGTACATTCCAATACTGTTGACAAAATGAATGGCTTCTGTAAACTAGTAAGAATGGTATAGATTTGTACACGTATCCCTTCGGAACAGCATCGCTGATACTGGGAAGCCACTTGTTGAAGGGTTTGTCCAAGCATAGCTTGTATCGGCAGCCATCAAGATGGTAATTACGGAGTGACACTTGTATTTTTATATGAATCTGCAGCCCCAGAAGGCTCTGAGGTAAGGTACAAAGGTTTTTAACCTTGGAACCTCTATGCCAAGTAAAATATGACTGTCAAGTGAGGGGATGGGGGAATACAGTCATGGACTAGAGTTACCTGTAAGGTACCTGATCAAAACAGATCTGTTTGTCTGGTGATGTACTTTGTGATACACCAGCCTATTGAGAATTAGCCTAAGAAAAATGTCTACCTTCTCTTCTGTTGCATGTTTGCTGGAAAACAAATTGCACAAGGTACTCGTTTGGCCCTGCATCTGATCGTGGCTTTCAAGCCATCAGGTTTTTTTTTTTTTTGGTCTTTAATCTCAAGAAAAACCGCCATCAATTGCAGGGCTGAAGTTTACCTTGTGCAATTGCTTTCCAGTAAACCCACAGCTCTATGTACCTTGCACCCAGCTGGAGGTCTGTGGTACGTAACATGAGAGATTAACTTTGTGTGAGGTATGTTAAACCGGGAGCATTTGGAGTTAGTGTGAAGTGACTCATTGGTTAAAATGCCCATTTTCTATATGGGCGTGGTTTCCTTTTGACTGTTGCTTGTTTAAACATCTGTGACAAAAACAGCCATCTATCAGGACTGTCATTGCAGGCTTTGTTATTGTTATTTCAGCCTGTGGAGTATGGTATTATAAACAAGACATTACAGGCCATGTATAGCAAATGTGGCCATATGGCTTTTGTACAGTTAATTGTTTTAGGTAAAAACCTTCTTTGAAGAAATAAAAAGGAGTGTTTTTTTTTCTAAATTATTGGCAATACCAAGTAATAATTTTCTGAAAGCCAGAATGCCCTAGCTGACAAACACTTGTGTGCATATTTTGAAAAAGAACTGCCAAGAGTTTGATGTACAGATGAGAGAACTGTCTGCTAGTCTGAAAAACAGCTCTTCATGTCCATAGGGAAATGAACAGCCTGATCTTGCTGGCATCTCAGCAAAAGCAGAAACCTCTGGCTTCGTTCTCCTAAGAGAACCTCGTGTGTAAGTTCTCCTGTAGCACAAATTCGGCTGTAGAGTAATTCATCAGAAGTTAAACGTTAGAATTGTGTCCTCAGAACCTCGGTGTAAGCAGAGATGTGCAAGGGTAATAAAGTAGGTTATCTCTTCTTAAGATCAGGAAGTTGGGGGCAAAGCTTTTGGAACTCGAAGAATCATGCAGCAATAGTATTCAGTCTACAATATGCTTGATGCATAATGAATAGAATACATTTTAATTCATCACCTCTTACAAAGAGACTGTGGTGATATAATATCAATGAAAAAATACAAAGTTCTAGTGAAAAATGTTTTTTTAACTAAGGCCACTTTCAAAATCAAAGCACATAAAGTTTTCATTGGATGTACTGCTGACTTACCCTGTAGGGTAAGTCAGCTATAAACCTATAAACCATTGCTGTATCAGTGCCAGTTTGGATAAATCTGTATTCTGATTTTAAGGTATTTAGACTTAAATCTGATTGAAATTCCTTCTCCCTACAATTTCAGGGTACAAATCCTATTATGTTTTAATGGTCTTGTTACGTGCAATGATAGAAGGGCTGGCAAGAATTGTTTTAAACTGATGTTTTCTGTATGCCAAATGGGACTTATTCACCCCCCCATTTCCTGTCCCAATGCCCATATTCCCCTGGAAACAAGAGTGAAGGGTTCAGGCCAGGAAGATATAAATAAAAAAAAACATTTCTTCTCGTTGCACAACAGACCGTCCCAGAAGACTGTAGCTTTTCCGTTCACTCTTGGGACTTTTGGCTTGCCTTTCTAGATGCTGCACTATAGAACCATTCCCTTCCTCTCTTCTCTGCCCTTTGCAGAGACATTATTAAGTCAGGATATTTGTCAGATCCATAAACCTTTATATTCTTGAAGAGTCTGGTGTTGAGAAATCAGGTGACCTTTATCTTCTGAACATTCATCTAAACCTCACGTTGCTGGTCCTATGTACAGAGCAGCGCTACCAGGGAGAGAGAGGCATGATGCTATTTCCCCAATTGTGTCTACAATACAAAAGCACTGCCGTAGCTGCACAAATTTACATATTTGTCAAAACTGGGTCAATGCAGAAGTGATAGGACACAGTCTTCTTAGGGAAAAAACTAATCAGGTGGTGTTTGGAAATTTGAGCCGAGTTGATAAGATTAGAAAGTCCCTCTCTCAGCAAGAGCTTAGGTTGCAAAATCATTGTTCCACTGGGCCGTGCTGTATCCTACTTTCTTATTGTTTGATCACAAGGAGCTGAGCCTCGGTGTTGGCACCAGCACTGCATCCTGCCTCTGAAGAAGGGAACATGGATCTGATGTAGACCAATCCCCTTCCTTGAAAAGCACACTCCCCTTAAACGCATACAGAATGTGCTCTTTGTAAAACGTCAGACAGCATGGCACACTGCCCATGCTCTCCCAGTAAATATTATTGTTACTGCACTACCTGAGCAGTGCAGCAAAGGAACTTTAGGCAGCATGAGAAATGTTACAGGGCTTAGGAGTGAAAACAGTAAAACGTTTATGTGCTGTGATTTGGAATTCACACAATCTGAACTGTAAAACAATCGCCAGGGCAGTGCATATGTCAACTGTTCCAGTGAAAATACCATGTAAATAGATTTGCAGTGTGCAGTTGAACAAGACAGGAAATTAGAAAATAAACACATTATGAAGATGCAGATGATAAGGGCTTCTTATTCCAAAACATCCTATCTCCATTCTAGCCAGATCACGAAAACTAATCGATATGCTTGCCAGACAGTCGGAACCCAGTTCCAGTTAAGCAAAGCCGGGTTTTCTTCCACAATAAAAGTATAGGACTTGGCACTTCACTTTCACTTTTACTAGACTGGAGATAAGCATGTCTTTTCCCATCTATGACTAATTAAGGATAGGAGTGGTACAAACTGAGGAAAAAGCACTAGTTCCTTCGTGAAGCCAAGGGGAAGGGCTGACATTTTTGTGATATTAGAATCAGAACAGCAGGCTCAGCGATGTCCCAGTAGCATGCTGATTTCAAATGCCACATTTGGGAGATGAGGCTGAGTGTTCTCTGTTTGCGCAGGGCTGAGAAATAGGTCAGTGAGAGACAGGGCTTAAATAAGAGCTTTGCTAGGCATACCACAGATGTATTGGACATATTCATAAAATATTTTTAGGCATGCTGCATTTTCTTGTACTGTACAACAGAATATAAACTCTCAGTAACTGAAGCAAAATGGGAATGGTTATGATGCAAAGCTGGGATATGTAAATTGCATCTTTATAGACTTTAGTGATGCTGGTGTCTTGCAACTCAGGAAAAATAAACAAGTGTATCTTTCCTAAGGTGTACAGTGTTTAATGAATACCTTGGTCAGGGATGTGAGCTTTAAGTCTCATGTATCAGACTCATTTGCAATACAGGCCACATTTGATTGAAATGTTCATCAGGCAGGCTATGCTTATCATAGATTATCAAAATACTAGACACACCTATTACAGAGGATGAATTATTTGTAGTCTTTCACGTTTATGGTGTATTTGACAGCAAATTGATGATGATGATGTTATCCAGTCAGTCGGATCCGACTCTCGGCAATTCTATAGGCCATCTCTCGCCACGCTTTCCGGTCTTGGACTTTCTCTTTCAGCTGTTCTATGCCTAAGCCAGTGTCTGTTTTGATGGCGTCGAGCCACCGCGTTCTTTGGCGGCCTCGTCTTCTTGTTCCACTGACCATTCCAAGCATCATTGCTTTCTCCAATGAATCTGATCGCATCACGTGACCAAAATAAGTGAGCTGGAGTCTGGTGATCTTTCCCTCAAGCGAAATTTCTGGCTTGATGAACCTCCCTTTAAATTGCAGTAATCAGACAGATAATATCAAACAGAGACACCACGACTGGACAGAGGTACAGATGCACAGGGATTGCTGTGCATGCAAGCCAGATACAGTAGCACCATCAGGAGGTGGGCAGTGTGGGTCATGTAGGTTCCGCTTTGACCAGAACTGTATCCTGACTGAGGCTTGGACTGATCCTGCTACATGGGCTGATCAAATGAGCTCAGAGGGCTGGACCTGGCCTGCAGGCTGAATTTCTGACACCCCTCTCATTGACTGTTGTAACAGCTGGCATGCTGTAGTTTACCTGTACCTGTACCTGTAGTTTGACCCTGGGATGGTATTGGTTTGAACTGCAAATGACTGTATGTGTGAGTGTGTTTGTGGCAAGTTTGGAAGAGCTCAGCTATTCCAGTTTCCTAACCATCTGGGCTCACGCTGTTCACTTCTGGATCTTGACTCAAAGGCTGTATTCCCCAGTCAGAGAGTGTGTTGGGTCCAGAGTTTCAGGTAATTACTCTTTCAATCGTATATCATTTGGGGACGTCAGAGTGTGGAGCTTGATTGATTGAGAGTTGTCAGACACAATGTGGATTGCCATCAGGTCTGTACGCCCATATGGGGTTTTCAGTGACAATACAGCTGATTGTCTGGCCTTGGGCAAATGGTTGCAAGAAACTAAAATGACTCCTTGTTCATGTTTCTGCAAGAGTGGTGACAATGTAACAGAACTCATAGTCTGTCACAGTAATGAGTGTTTCAATGATATCACTCCCCTGCTCTCTCAGCCAGCTGTCTTCCCCAAGAGTCACAGTGGTTTATCAGGATAAAGCTCATCCTCCTTTCTGTTGTCTTACCATTTTTGGGATGCCCCCCCCAGCAATACTGGTCCCCACTTATACAGCTGGGTGGACAGGAGCACCTGGGGCAAAGTCACTCAGGAGAACAACAGCAAGAGGCTCCAGCCGAGACTTGAACCTGCAACCTGTCAGTGACAAGGCCAAAGACTTATTCACCACACCGCAGAAGATTCAGTGAAGGCTTAGTTTTTGTGAGGAAAACTAAGATTACATGCGCGTGACAAATTGTGACAACACATTGCCTTGTAAAAATGATCCTTAGATGACAAAACACTGAATGACACAGGTTCTGACCCTGGAGGGGCGCACACTTCTACAGAGCTGGGCCATTCCATACTTCCTAAAAATATAGCTGTGGTCATCCATCTGGGAGGCCTCTTCATTCCTCTCACACCACCGGAAAGACAAAATTAGACACATCCACCACACTAAATCAGAGACAAACTGAGGCATGCGGGAGGTTGTACAGGAAACTGGAAGAACTGAAATCCCTGTACCTACATAAGGAGCGAATTATTATAATATAAGGTCATATATAATGATAATAATGTATCAGGTCTGTTTCTACTGTGTTTCGGCCCTTTCAAAGGTTTTACCAAGTTTTTAAAGTCCTCAAACCTCTAAATAAACTCAGAAAGTGTACCTAAATGTTTCCAGTCTTTGTAGGCAGTTATTTCTGGTTCTGGTCTGAGCCTTGGAAGCCCATTCTCTTGTCAAACACTGCCGGTCAGGGGAGGTGAAAAAGGCTTGTTTACGTTGAAGCAATTGTTTCCTTGCCATGTGCTGTGTAAACAACCTGCAGAAAACAGAGGAGGAAAGGTCCATTCAAATAGTCATGTCAGGACACACTGGATAGCGAACTCTGTGCCAGTACTAGAAACTGTTTTTCAGCACTGTTGTCAAAGCTTGATTATCAGGGCGGCTTCAAGGCCAAAACTTGGCACCTTGGGCAGATTTTACATTTCTGCATTAGACACCCCAAAGTGTTAGTCTTTAATAACACTAAGTAACCTGCAAAACTGAGAACTGAAGAGGGTACAGTTTAGAATTTGTATGGGTTCAACTAGAAAATTAAAATTATATTGTCTTGTCATAAGGTGCACTAACCATAGACCAGTTTTCTTCAGCCCATTTCATGGGAGCAAAACAAGAATAAACCGCTGATCCATAATGAAACACTATCTGAAGATTTCTTAATCAAAACATTTCATATGTGAGGTGTTGTTAACATAAGAACTCTGTATATGAAGGCAATACCCTAGTGTCTTATAAGAAACACCTGGAGGATTCCTTATCTGCTTAACAAGCAAGATGGGCCAAATGGCAAGCAAGATGGCGTCTCTCGTTTGTCACCTTTCAAATCACTGATTAGTATTTTGAAAAATGACAAACATTCTCTTCTTGGTACTGTTCTCGTTCTCTCTGGTAGCTTTTCAATGGTTCTTATCTACCATACTTTCACGGGGATTTTTAAATACTTGTTCTACCTGCTCCTTTGTTTCCTGAAAACACCTGTTTGAGGCCAACAGAAGGCTGAAGGCTCTTTTCTGGCCTTGAGCTGTGATGGGAATAGAAACCACAATCATATAAACCCTGGAGTGAGCCATGAGGGAGGGAGGGGGCACCATTTGGCCAGCGAAAGTGCTTCATGTTTGCCTGCATTACTGCAACATGGCCCTGGTGTGTGCGTGTTTGAGTCTGTGCCCTGTCCAGTGTGTATCCTGCCTTGTGCCCGTGGCTTGCTGGGACAGTCTCTGGCTCTCCGGTGACCCTGTACTGGATAGAGAGGTTAAAAACGGATGGATGGATTCCTGCACTTTTCCCCTATTCTTTTTGGAAGGCCTGTGCTTCAGAGGCCTGCCATGTTCACATAAGAATGGCCTTACTGCACTACATTTCACCCTGAAACCTCAACTCATCAAACACAGCCACACACAGAAACAAACCAAAATATAGACATTCCTGGTTTCACGAGGAATCAACTTTGCGTTTTCATTTCTTAAGTCAATTGTCAGTTTACAGAGCTACAGTTTGTAATTTAAATACAGACACAACTGTCCTTCATCATCAGGCAGATCTTGTATAACTAGCTAGTAGTTAGTGTGGTTTGACGAGGAGCATGAAACTTCAGATTACAATGTACGGTTGTCAGGCTGTTCTGAGTCCCACATGAATTTCTTAGAGCTTTAGTTACACAGGCAGGACTGAGGAGGGTGTGTATGTTGTAGAGACCAGTGACACAGGCTCCTGTGTTAAAGCATGTTGACGGTGAGGGTTTGGTTACGGTTGTAGTCAATGTTGAGCTTTTGCTTAGGCCCTCAGCAGAGCTCATCGCAGCCTCTGGAAGAGAACTAGTCTTCTCTCCTGTTCCCCTAGTGCCAGTCAATTCCGATACAATATTTCCCTTCGTCCATTTACATTGGGATTATTGTTCCTCTGTGCTGAGATGTCTCCTGGTACTTGAATTTGTTTTACATTTCCATAGTGCACAGCAAAAAAAACAGTACGGCTGGAGAGTTACAGGTTAGGTGGGCAGAAAAGGTCAATCCAAGTCATCGAGCACAGTTAAATGGCTCCAGACTAATCTAGTTAACCTTTACACTTGTCTCGGGCTGTTTAACAATCACCTAAAAACTCCTAAGGAAGACGACAGCCAGCACTCACCAGCTTTGTTGAAGAAGGGTGACGGATGCTGACCAGACCGAAACACGTGACAAACCGCTTTCACAAGGCGCACGAAAATGAAAACTACAAAGAAAAAGTACACGCCTGAGCGCCTGAGAAAATGGATGTCTGCAACTTAAATCTGAGCAAGGGAAGAACTTTTCTCGCACTGGAGCAGAGAGGGTTGTGTTCTGTGGGAAGGGAAGTTTGACGAAGTGAAACAGAAGCTTCAGTGAGATACATGAGCCGATGCTTCCTGGGGGTTGAGGCTGATCTGATGTTACACAACCAGGGAGTGAGCTGATTGGCTGGGAGGGCACAGACCTCTTGCCCCTCCCCCTAACTCGTAGAAGGCCAAGCTGCCTAGTGTGGCCATGTGCAGCCCTGGGAGGCAAGTGTGATAGTGGGCTGAACGGCCAGTCACGCCATTCCAAGCAGGTGTGTCAAGATCAGGGTCTCCCTTCAGGGCTGTCAGCTCCCCGAGATCAGCTTTCACCAGAAGTGAATGACTGCGTGTCCTGAGGATTCTTTTTTTAATGCTAGCCGCTTCAGAGCTAGGAAAACTGGCTAAGCATCTCATTAGTGAAATGAAATTCCTACAGAAACGACGGTATGTCCAGAACTGGGCCGCCCAAGTGCTGATCACGAATAAAACATTCCAACATATTTCTCCCGTGTTGTTGTGAAACCTTTAGTGGTTATCAGTCTCTTACGTGATTGACTTTAAAAATCTGTCTGACTTGATGGGTGTTGTATGGGCTGTGTCCTCTTTTCCTTCAAGAGTTATCTTTCCTACACTCATCCTGGTTCACTCCCTTCATTTGGGTGTAATTTTCTATACCTTGCCTATAAACTCATGTTTTCAATAGCCTTTAATTCTTAGTCTATTTCTTTTAACTGCTCAATTCTATCTATTTTGTTGTACATTCCTTACACTGTCCTGGTCTTTATTGTATAGTTTATGTAAAGTGACTTGACAGTGCTCTTTATTAAAAGGCCATACTGTATATATGCAATCGATTGATTGAGTAATTAGTACCATCACACATTAAGCTTGTGGATGGACTGAGAACATGGATTGAAGACAGGAGGTTGCAGCTGTTCCTGTCTGCCCTGGGGTCCTTGAGGACTTCTGATCAGTTTCATGCTGCAACGCAGAGGACAGTGCTTTGTGAAACACAGAGAGCAGGGCTTTCATTCACAGCTCTGAATCATGACAGGGGCTTCTCAGAGGGACGCAGTGGTTAAAAACCAGGTTGCAACACTATGACTGCAGTTTCAGGTTTGCACCTGGTCACTACACACCCAAAACAGCTCGGGAAGATTTCCATTCAAGCCAGAGCAGCTGTTTGGAGCCCCTCATCTCAGTTCAGTCTGCTCCTCCCGCCGTTAGCCGGTAGAGAATTACAGCGAACCCAATCCCAGGGAATGTTCAATACTGCTCTAAATCAGGCTTTATTTTCACTCCCAAACACCACAACCCCTTGGAAAAAAAGTCAAACATGAAACACGCTCTCAAGAGGTATACTGTCGATTTTCTGTTTTGGAAACACATAGCATAAACAGGTTTTGACAGTCGTTGAAAAGTGTACAGGTTTTACCTCAGGCTCAGTTGTTAACAATAATGTCTGTCCCAGATTTCAGGTTTAGCCCCAGGTCCTTTAAAAAAGACACAAAACTGGATGATGCATATCAGGGCTCACTGTAGTTAAAGCTGTGTTCTGGAAGTCTGGATGTTGCAGTTTCCTGAGAAGGAATGAATATTGTATTAAGCAATACATTACTAAATTAATTAAAAACTCAAATACTGCAAATACCAAACCAAGCACAGCACTTAATGGTGGTTAGAAGCAAGAAGACTTTGGCATTCTGCATTATGCAAGGCAGTACTGTTTTTACTGTATAAGATTAGTGATCCAGGCCGGCTGGACTGCAGCCCATCCCTGGCATGGAAGCTGCATGCCAGACTCCTGGGAAGTGGGTTTTTGCTGGGATTCTTTTGGAAGTATTGTGGAATCACAGCCCACGCCACTTCACATGGGTCCATGTTTAGTGATCTCCAGGGCAATTTTTATGCCACAACATATTTTCTGTATTTTGCCTTTGCACGGAGTGCTGGTTTCATTGAAATGATTTCCCTTTTGATAGCTTTCCATCTATTATATAGACCGACATAAGTCATCCATTGAGAATCTTGCTGTATCAGAACACAGGCTGCCACAGGCTTATGGACAATTCTGAGAGGGCAAGGATGAGCCTTCTTTTTGAATAAGCTAATATTCACACCTTGCAGGTGAACTGCCAGAAGCCTAGTAATAATTGTAATATTTTTATATGTATAAACATCATTTTATGTTACTGAATAAAGCCAGTTATTAAAATAATGGGCTTCTTCTTTTTATTACCTTGTGGCCACAAGAAGTACTTCTTCTTGTCTGGCCTACCGTAATTCTACTGCTACTATTTGTTCTATTATAGACTGTCTTCTAAGCAGTTCAGGTATCTGTGTCAGCATGCGTAGGCTGCAAAGGAGTGTGAGGGAAGGCTCCACAGCCAAAACGTTGTGTTTTCTTTCTTCTCTTTTCAGCATGGAATAAACCTATTACTTGTGTCTTTTAAGTACTCAGCCTGCTTGAAAGGTTGAAATGGGTGTGACTCCAGTCATCACACAGACACTACCCTTCCTTAATACTAAGATACCGCTTTATAAAATGCACCTTCATGTATTTCCAGACAAAAGTGGAAATATTGAATTATCATTTCCTTCCTGACTGGCTGCTGAGCATCAGTTGTATGTTTTTGTGTTGCAGTGTTTACTGTCAGGTGGCCATTCATAGTAGTTCATCTAAGAAGTTCACTTCCAGCATTTTACCTGTATTGTCGCTAGAATGAAATTGGCCAGGTTGTGAGTTCAACCAGAGCAGTGTGTGCAAGAGGCCCTGCTCCGTGAAGTGGCTGATGACCTGCTGTGCGAGGGAAAAAGATCGCAAGAACTTGAGAGGTGCAAATCAGAAGCAGCTTTTCATGAAATCTGCCTAGCTTCAATTAATGTGGTGCAGAGGAAGTTCCCAAGACAGAGGCAACTGAAACTGGGACAGCAAAATGGCAATCGTGCAGGCTTCTGGGTACGTGCAGGAATTACGAAGTGTCAAATGGTCAAGGTATTTCCACCAGAATGATGCTGAGCACGTTTGGAGGTAATTGGTTAAGTGGTTTTCAAACAGCAGGAGCTGGTATAATGGGCAGCATATGAACAGTGGCCATTTTGGTCTTCACAGAAGCCCCACATTCACATACATTATAGACAGTTTCTCGTGTGAACTTAAAAATGCTTTGGTCTCTGATGTTTCGATTCGATTGGTGCAGTGCTTTGGAAGAAGGACATTTTGAGAAGGCTTTGGTTTTCCAAACTAGACCTGCGCTTTGGTTGCTGCAGGACCAGCAGTACATGCCTCGTGAAAAACGGTGGGCTCCCTGCTCTCTGAACACGAGCACTTTGAAAACTGAGACGAGAAAAACCTCCTGATCAGAACAGGCTTCCACTACTGTCCTTGGAAGTCGAATACGGAAGGAACGCAGCTCGGTTTCAGGTTACGTCCTCTTGGTAAGTCACAGGACTACCGTGTATGTTATAAATCAAACAAGGCGTCAATGAAAGTCAATACTTGCATAATTTCCTTGGCAAAAACACGTTGGGCGAGCTTGGAAGCCAATGGGATCAAGGCGAAAAGGAGGCGTGAGGGAGGTGTGGTGTGAGGGGTGGGGAAACCTGTGTATTTGTACTTAACCAGTTCTTTGCACACGCGAGATGCTGAAATCTATCTGTGTGAGTGGGGTTTGGGTGGGGGGGACATCCAAAGCATATATGAACATTTCCGCTAATCACAATCACGGAAAAAACCTGGAATAATGTTGTGTAACACCAAGAGGAATTTGGAAAAAGCACTCTCCCCTCGTATGGTGTAGAGTCAGCGATTGTGTGCTCCGTGTTAATTCAATTAATTAATCTCTTGTGGATGTCTCAATCAGCAGTTTTCTAAGCCTGGGTTCAGACAGCCTTTTGTTCTGTTTCGCTGTGTGTTTCATGAATGAGACTTTTGGGGTGCTGTTTGATAGGTCATAGTTAAATTGTTCCAGATCTTTAAAGGTTACGTCTAGCTCTAAATCCTGCGGCACTGGGGCTGCACAGGACCAGGGACAGGCCTGCTTTAGGTGGTTCTGGTTCCTATAGCATCGTGAAAAGGGCAAGCTAGCCATCCATTCATTTTCTAACTGCCTACTCCTGTATAGGGTTACAGGGGAGCAGAAGCCTATCCCAGAAAGCAACGGGCACAAGGCAGGATACACCCTGGACAGGAGGCGACAGTCCATAGCAGGGCACAGACAGACACACACACTTACACAAGGGCCGATTTTCCCAGAAGCCCATTAACCTACCAGTATATCTTTGCACTGAAAGAAAACGGAGCACCCAGAAAAACCCCACACAAACACTGGGAGAACATACGAACTCCACACAGTTATTAGCAATGATA
This sequence comes from Lepisosteus platostomus, assembly GCF_059453375.1. Lineage (NCBI taxonomy): Eukaryota > Metazoa > Chordata > Actinopteri > Semionotiformes > Lepisosteidae > Lepisosteus > Lepisosteus platostomus. The sequence goes on from NC_142613.1 coordinate 8,711,199, forward strand.
TCTGCTTGTAGTCAAACAGCAACTTTGTCAGCATGTCTGCATGCAATACAGGAGATTGTCTGACAAGAATCTGATACAAATCATATAAACATGTATCAGGTATTTTAAATGTCTGTCTCTGCTTCAGGTTAAATTTGTAAATGAGGTGGGTTTGTAAAAAGCTGTTATGCTATTGCTTTTCCTACTAAAAATTACATCTTGTATTGTCATGTAACTGCTAGCTGTTTTACTAGGAATAAATTGACAAGCACACCTTACAAAAAATTGTAAATTCATCATAAGTAACTACTGCTGGAAAGAGTTTCTGGCAATAACAAAAACACACTAACAGATGAAGAAAAGCTGCATGAAATGTGTCATGCAAGGCCATACTTGAGAATACCTCTTCATGTCTAACAGCTGATTTTTGTAATTCCATTATTTTACCAGATAAGTCAATTGAGAAGAAATTCTCATCGACAGGATATGTTATGTCCTGCCTGATTGAAGCTTTCCGATATGTAGCAAGACACTCCTTTAAAGACATTCTAAGCATTGAACAGTGCCCTCTGCTGGACAAATACTATCATGACATCTGATTTTATACAGTAAATGTAAAGCAGCCTGTTGTATAAATTTCTGTCAATACTCCCCACACAGTGAATGGGCAGTAGCACATTGGTTGCAATACAGCTATCAGGAGAACTATTGCTTTTACACAGCAAGACAAAACTGTGCATGTTCATCTCAGATCAAAGTGGAAATTGCCACTAAAACAATACTAACATTACGGCATGTTCCATAGTATGCTATGAGTTCAGTATGCTAGGAAAGATAATGTTGTTTTCTTAATATTTATACATTTACCTTGCACTTTTTGTATATGGGCCTTGCTTGTATGCTGAGGCACTTATCTGTAGATTTCTGACAATGCTCCCATAAAGAAATGCTCAGTTTTTAAAGAATATAAATGTGGGCTTCAAAAACATATTGTATGACTATTCATGGTCTGCTTGCTTTTCAGTTGGCAATATAAGAATTGAGGCTTCAGGTAGACTGAATATTTTTTTAATATCTTTAAATAAAACTGAATAAAACTTTAAAGCAAAACTACTTCTGGACATAAAGAGATTTTCAACTTCAAAATGAAACATAAGAAAATAGTTCTTTCCTTGAATAATGCTGCTTACAAATACTGGCAACATATTCAAAGAATACCGGCTACCTAAAGCACAAAATTGTTTCTGTTAAACACATCCTAACACAGAATTACACATATCAACGGAAGCGTCTTAGCATTTGTAGAAACCATTGCAGAGTTCCTTCTCTAGATGGCGAAGGAAATGTACGTTACATCATGCTGTTATGGACCATCACATGGCATAAAAGGCATGTATTTTTCAACAGAGAATAAAAAGGAACTGTCAACAAAGACAATGACTTTCTAGGATCCTTTTTATCACTGGGGGGTTAATTTGAAAGAGCTCAAAAGGAAGAACTGCCAATGAGAAGCACATGAAAAAAGTCCCATTAAATTAAATGACTTCCTAAATGTTTCTCTTCACGTTGGCTGAAAGATCTCCACCATCGCACTCAAGAAAGATAAGCAGCAGTATCCCATATCTGTATGTACTCACATTTTAACAGAATTACATTCTTCTCCTTTAGAACAACAAAGCTCTGAACATTAGTAGCTTATCTGGATGATGTGCTGTTTCTTTCCGTTTGTTGTTCCTGTGTGCTTCATTCACATCACACCCTAACAAATTTATTTTCTCACTTGTTACTTTTTATTGTCCATTTTAATCTAGAATTCCAGGCCGAATAAAATAAAGATACTGAATTGACCAAAACAAAATAACGCAATAATGACACAAGGAATGCATGAAACAACAAACCTGAGTTTGTGGTCAGGCTTATCCATTGACGGCAAACCTGCTGCAATTGGAGAAACTGTTAGGTGTAATGGATTAGTCACCTTATGATGACAGTTTAGCAGCACAGCAAGTTATAGCAAAAGAACTCTATGTCCCAAGATACAATACTGAGGAACTATCGCTGTACCAGCATTCCACACATCCTGTCTGCCAGTATTGATATTTTTTAAGGGAAGTGGGTCTTGGCACAAAGGCAGCTAAACCCGATCATCCTCCTGTTCCAGATCTCTTGTTGAAGTTCTGAGATGCTTTATTTTTATTGCACTCTCACCTTTAAGAGATCTCCGTTTCCTAGAACTCGAATTCCTAGAATGTAACTGTTCTGATCGGAGGACAGTCAACAGTTTACTCACAGGATCTGTGAGCCGCCATCCTCTTTTGACAGGTATAGTCTGGGGAAGGGTTCCATTTGCATGCCTGACATGCTGAAGACGGAGGCTCGGGGGTGCTGTGAACTGGCTCAGGTAGGGATGGTGCCTCCCCCCAAACTCCCCCCTCCCTCCCCTTCTCCTTCCCTTAGATGCTGCAGTGGATATTCCAGGCCCCGGCCCTCCCCCCGCCGCTGGCCCGGCTCAGCGCTTGTCCCGGCGCTTGTCCATCTCCTCCTGCACGCGTGCCCTCAGCGCCGCCCGCATGGCCGCATCCAGTGCGTTCGCGGCCGCCACCTTCTCCACCACCCTGTCGGGCTCGTCCTCCTGCAGGAGCAGACACACGGGCACGTCCGTCACCCACCCGGCCAACAGAGATCCAAAGTCACAGCCGACACCCGAAGAGGGCTCCGCAGCCGAAACGTCGTGTTTCTTTTCAGCAGGGAATACGCCTTTACTTGTTCCTTTGCAGCCTATGCGTGCTGACCTGCTTGAACGACTTGAAAGTCACATGACTGTTCTAAGGGTGCTGTTAGCCTAGCAAGGGAAATCTCTGATGGCTTCTAAAAAACAAAAAGTGTGCATTCGCATCAATCAAGCCAACCTAGGAGGTGAAAAAGTCCCAAAGGAAACATTTAATAGATAAGATAAGATCACTTTATTGGCCAGATACAATTTCTTGCTTTAGGAATTTGTCTTGTCGTATACCCCAACTTGCTCTCCATAAAACACACAGACAGGGAGAGAGGCTTGGGGTCAGAGCGCAGGGTCAGCCATTTATACGGCGCCCCTGGAGCAGTTGGGGTAAAGGGCCTTGCTCAGGGGCCCAACAGAGTAGGATTCCTCTGTGGGCTGCGGGATACGAACTGGCAACCTTCCAGCCACAGGCGCAGATCCTTAGCCACAGAGCCACTGCACCGCCCAAATTTAATGTTTGGCACTGAAGAACTGCTGGACCTGCTACACATCCCTCATCATCATTATAAAATCCCCATCTATAAAATTGGCTTCATTACTCTCTGCTCTCCTCCCCACTAATAGCTCATGTGTGGTGAGCGTTCTGGCGCACTATGGCTGCCGTCACATCATCCAGGTGGGGCTGCACATTGGTGGTGGTGGAGGGGAGTCCCCATTACCTGTAAAGCGCTTTGAGTGGAGTGTCCAGAAAAGCGCTATATAAGTGTAAGCAATTAATAATAATAATAATAATAATAATATTATTATTATTATCATTAATAAAACCTCCTTAATACTGAACTCCCAGCTCCAACCCATTATTCAGCTTATGTGTGGGTACAGCAGAAGCTGTGAATGACACCCTTCTGGGTTACCAGCTTGTATGAAGTCACAGCAGGGAGACTGTCCAATAGCCCGCATGCCTACAATAAGGGATACTGATGAGATGAGACCCGTGACTTGGCTTCACCTTGTAGACGACGAAGGAAGTGATCTGGCCGCTGTCGGCTTCGTATTCCAGGCAGAACAGCTCCGTGCCCTGGTGCTCCGGTTCCGTACTGGAGCTGCTGTCGTTCGATTCCTCGTTCTCCGGCCCCGCGTTCTGCTCCGAGGCACCTGGGGGGAACAGCACAGAAGATTCGGCTCGACGCTGCCCCCCACCCAAACACTTCAGATCAGAGCAGGGGGACAAGGAGAAATGCTTCTGGCTTTAACTTTACAGCCCCTCTGAACCTGCTAATAACTGGCACAACGTGTTTTTTTTCTCTGCTCATAACCAAGAAGAAAGAATATCTATTTCAAAAAGTCCGTGCTTGATTTTTGAAGAGATTCCATTCAGATTTTCAGTTCATTCCCTTAAGTGTGGGCTTGATGGATGGGGCTCTCTTGCTGTTCTTAAAAGCGAAGTCTGAGAGCACGTTTGTGCAAGGTCTTACTCCTGCGTCGAGGGTGATACACCTGGATGTCCGGGCGACGCGGGCGGCTGGGCGTGTTGCTGTGTCTGCGTTTCTGCTTCTCCTTCGCCTGCTTCACCTCCTTATCATAATCGTCTCTGGGGGAGAGACAGAAACACCATGTCACCTTTGCAGGGGCAGCAACCGGCTTTTACCCATTCTGAATGAACCCATTATTACAGAAACCTTTTCATTTCACTTCTGAAAGCAGACTCCATCTGCAGATAAAGAAATAAACAGGGCTGGTTAGTTCATAGTTTTTGTGTACCATTTCATTTTTGGATGCCAACAAAAATATAGCATGCAACAAGGTTCACATTCCAATTATACCAACAATTTACTTTTTTTTCCTGTAGAGTTTTTAAAGAATAACTTAAATGTGATTTGGAAAATGGTAGATATAAGAAATGCATGGAGGGTAATTATTACAGTAGTACTTGACTTTATTATTTAGCAGACAACTTACAGTGAAATTACTTTCTGGACCGCAGAGACTTAAAAAAGCAAAACAAGCCCTTTTGCCCAATAATTTGAGTGAATTAAGAGCAGTTTATCGATTTTTTTCGTCTTACTCAGGGAGAAACAATTTAGCGGAGCGAGATGCGCATGTGCAAAACGGCTTTAGCAGAAGGCGTAACCTCTTAAGGAATAATTATTATGCTTAATGATACACATGTTATCAGTTTAACTAAAAGGCCAACAAAATTTCGATCCCTTCTACAGTACGTATGTGGCTTTTAAACTATGTTCGTCAAACCTGGCTATCTGGTTCCTGCGAATGTGGTGTAAAAAACCGTGGTTCATGTCTAAACGGCCTCCAGGCTTGCATTTGGTATGCGGGTCGAACCCCGAGCCCACCGATGCTTCTTCTTCTCGCAGCACCTCCATTTTATTTGTACTAGCAAACAGTGTAAAAAATAGCAACCGATAAAAAAATTACGCCAACTTTAGCTGGAGTCCTGGCACTCGTACATCACTAGACGTTCTCATAAAACTGAATGAAAAGACCAGGGCCACTAGCCTGTTGACCAACACAAATATTATCCGGAGTTGCGCAATTGTTAGAGCCTTCTCCCTTCTAAAAGTTGAACTCTTAATTAAATCATGAAATCACTCTGTTTCACATTGATCATTTCTGTACTTTATACCCGTACATATGTTTAGAGTTTTATCGCCTTTGGACGTGTAAGGTATTTTCAGCATGTTGTACCAGATTCTTTTTCGGTTGCGTTATTTTCCTCTTTCCCTCTTGTAGTTAAATAATCCCGCGATACGTATAGTACAAAATTCAGCTTTTTAAATAATAGTTAACAGATACCAGAGGTGAAATAAAGACAATGTTGACAGAACTGGAGCTTTTCACTTCGAAATGAATCAATGTTTCACAATGTTTACGAGCACCCCAGAGTTCAGCGCGGAACTCTGGGTTAGGCTTTAGTTGGCCTTCATGTTGAGTCGTGGTGTGCGAGAGAGTGGTCATTGAATGGTTTCAAACAACCGGGAGTTTTATCAATACATTATTATTTTCAAAAACGTTATCACAGTTATTCATTCATCAGTGTAGTTTTGTGAAGGAACATGGTGTCATTGAAGCGGGAGAGGAATCCGGAGCTGGAAGATGGGGAGGATGATGGTAAGCATATTGAATAAACTACAAGAGGTATACGGAAAGCTGTTGAACGACTGTAGATTTTTCATATGCACTTCTGTATCTAAAACAGAAGAGCTTTTCATACTTTGCAGTTTCTATCAAATAAAGTACTCGGAAGCGTAGGCTGGAAAATCGGCTGTGGAAATGAGGTGAACGATGTTGTAAAGTTTTACAAAATCCCACTTTCCCGACGTTTCGCTGAGGGCTAAAGCCATGGTGCAGTCTGTTTGCAGAGAAACCGACGTTTTGAATTCATTGTCAACTGATAACACTTTTCTAGACCGTGTCTGTTTTGTGTTGCTTTTGAGCAATTTGCTTATGTATGAGAAATTTGGACCACAATCAGACGACTTTATTCTGCTTGTTGGTACTATATTTTAATACCGGTATACATGAGTGTAGCTGACAATACTGTTTTCACTGTGTTTCAACCAGTCCCAGCCAAAGCCGGACGCTCACAGGATGTTGCTGAAGATCACAGGAGTCGACATTGCCCGTATTTGGACACTATCAACAGGTGAGTTAAGAGAAATGCTGACCGAACTATTCATTGGTTTGTGTTATTAATTTGTTTTCAGAGGCATGTGTGGAGGAAATGGTCTGCAATTTTTGTCGAGACTCACTTTTCCTAAACCTTGGAGGTCGCTGAATGGTTTGAGCAACTTTTTTCTCCACTGAAGACCGTTCAGACTGTGCGAATCTGTAAATGGGTAGAGTTCAGAACTCGTAAATGCAGAAAAGGTTAAAATTCCAGATGGGGCACTGCAGTTGAGCAATACACTTCACCCGAGTTTCTCTAGTAAAATACCCAGCTGGGTAAATGGCTGCAGAGACATGTACCTTTGGATAAAACTCCAACCAGATAAATGTAGGGTTTCTTTACACATTGGATCATAGTGATGATCATTAGAGCTGAATACACCACAATACAGAAAAGCTATTGCTGATCTGAAATCAGTCCAGAGAAGTGCATAAAATGGGTATCTTACACTGTTTGTTAAAAGAACTGAACTTTTTCTAGTCTTGAACGGAGAAGACTACGAGGAATCTGCTTCAAGTGTTTAAAATCCTCAGAGCCGTTCTGAAGAATCAAGAGACAAATTCCTAATGCAAGAAATTGTATATGGCTAATAAAGTGATCTTAAAGTCTAACATAAAACAGAGGATACAAGTGGAAATTACAGGGAAGTGCAAATAAAATTGAGAGGTACGGGTCTTACCATGTTCGTCTGGGTCACTTCTGATTAGACGTATGTCCAGCTTTCTGATGTGAGCTACTCTGCTATTTGAGTTGTTGAGCATTCAACCCCATAGCCTCTGCAGTTTGTTCCAGATAGAAGCAGATATTAAGGACACATTTGTCATTCCACATTTTAATGTTGGGACTTTTTATTGTCTTTTGGAAGATGCCGTGGGAGGCAAGCAAAGGAAAGGAGCAGGCACAGTGCCTCCTAAGAGAAAGATAAAGAATGTGGCAGAAATGCTGTTGTAAAGCTTGGTGGAGAATGACAACATACTCTTTCTTTATTTTGTCCTCCTAGGAGTGTGTTGGACTTCGATTTTGAAAAGCTGTGCTCCATTTCCCTCTCTCACATTAACGTCTACGCCTGCCTCATTTGTGGGAAATATTTCCAAGGTGAGTGCAGAGGATCTTGTGTGCCTTTCACATCTCCTCTGTGGACTTGTGATCGTCACAGGATATGCCAGGCTTTGCCTCCTGTGTCTGCCTGGTTGGGCTCTGGTTCACTGCAATCTTCCTCAGGGTGAAGTACTTACTGAAAATGGAAGGATACAGTATAATAACACCATTTTCAAGTCAGTGCCATAAATGACCTCTTAGAACCAATCCTTCTGACTCACGTCTAGGTGATTTTTGCCCGTTTGGGTGGAGATTTTACTATACGTTTAAGCAACAGTTAGATCTGACCGAATCATTCCCGGTTTCACTGGTAAGAGAGAGTGGTCCGCCTTGATTTTAGGAAGTATTCAAGCTTTGCAGTGACTTAGCGAACTTACCCCTGAGCATATGGTGGACACCTCTGTGCGTGTGAAGTGTTCTTGCTGGACGATAATCCTGTGCTTTGGCTGCGCTGTGCAGGTCGTGGACTGAAGTCCCATGCCTACACCCACAGCGTGCAGTTCACCCATCATGTCTTCCTCAACCTGCACACCCTCAAGTTCTACTGCCTGCCGGACAACTATGAGATCATCGACTCGTCCCTGGAGGATATCACGGTGAGGAGTGGGAACTCGCAGCCCCTCTTTTACTTTGGATTTACTGTTCGATTACAAGTTGTCTTCACTTTTGAGAACATAATGTGGTGGTAGATCAGTCAAAAAAAATCAAATAGTATTTTTTTACTGTATATGTGATTATTGTGTAATTTTGTAACCTGCAATGGAATGATATCCTGTCCAGGGTGTATCCCCCCCCTTGTGCCCTTTGCTTGCTGGGATAGGCTCCGACTCCCCTTCGACCCTGTATTGGATGAAGTGGTTAGAAAATGGATACATGTGACAATATGCTCAATTGGCGACAATGTTGATCATGTTTAGGAATGTGCAGGAAGGCAGATGTAGGCAGGATGTATCCTTGCTGCCTTCTTTATTCATTACTGTTTGCCTGGCCAGCAGTGAAGAGTAGTTGTTAAGCTTCTAAACTTGTAAAATGTCTACAGGTGTCTAGAATAAAAACTATATGATTAATGATGGCTGACTAGCAATTAACATCATCTCCTCTTCAGAGCAGAAAATGTATTAACATGAAAAAGAATCTGGATTTCTCTGCGGTACATTGCAACAGAGACCACCAGTGTTGACCCTCTCCGTGTTAAGCAGGCCTGCATGTTATTCTTTTGTTTCCAGTACGTCTTGAAGCCCACTTTCACCAAGCAGCACATCGCAAACCTGGACAAGCAAGGCAAGCTGTACCGTGCCTACGACGGCACCACGTACCTGCCAGGCATCGTGGGGCTCAACAACATCAAGGCCAACGACTATGCCAATGTGGTCCTGCAGGTGAGCCTCGCTTATGAAGGCAGGGAAACATCTGCTAATATTAATAACGTGCATGTTGCTTTGCATGGCTTCTTCCCTGTTATTCTGTGAGCAGCTGCTCACAGGTTATTTTTCTTTCTCTACGTCTGACACAAGCTGGATTGATCAATCTCCACTTGGAGGGTTCCCTCCTTGCCTTTTTAAGCCATTTGTTTATTTAATTTAGCTATTAAATGTATTTAATTAATAGAAAAAAATGCACAAAAGAACTGGTAGCTTCTGTAAGATGCATCTGTAAATCTGGAATCGGGTATAAAAATGTGGGCAGTTTGGAATTCTGGAATGGGGAATAAACATGTTTTGCTCAGATCTTAGAATGTAAAAGTGGTTACAAACCAAAGGAGGTCATTTAGGCCATCTAACTCATTTGGTAGAGCCACAGGTGTGTTTATATGTATCTTGACTACAACATGAAGGTACCAGTGAGACGTTTCTAACGGGTCATCTTTGCATTTTCTCCTTTAATGAGATGAAGCAAAATGTCTGAAGACGTGAATGAGACATATCTGTGTTCTGCACCAGATGTTTTGGCAGTGCTTTTAACTGCTGAACAGGAGTGAGTGCTCATTGATGGTGCAACCAGGCTCTGAGTCAGTTGGTATGGTTGCAGAATTAGAAGGTCCTCATGGTCCCTGTGTTGTGTTGCAATGCTTCTGCAGGCTCTGTCCAATGTGCCCCCATTGAGGAACTACTTTTTGGAGGAGGAGAACTACAAGTCCATCAAGAGGCCCCCTGGGGATATCATGTTCCTGTTGGTGCAGAGATTTGGGGAGCTGATGAGGAAACTGTGGAACCCACGCAACTTCAAGGCTCATGTCTCTCCCCATGAGATGCTACAGGCTGTGGTGTTGTGCAGTAAGAAGAACTTCCAGATCACCAAACAGGGTAAAAACATATTATTATACTTCTCGGTAAACATTGCTCCTGTCCATTAATGTGTTGAGAGCTAAATTGAATGTTTTGTTTTGTTGTAAATCAAGGTAATAGGTTTACTTTGTAGAATCTAGAAGATCAATATCTGCTTCCGATTGTCTGTAAAATAAGTCAGATTAGAATGCATGGTCATTGCCTAAATTACAGATTTACAACTGTGTTAATCAACGACTGAGGTCTCTCCTTGGGGAGGGAACGCACAGTGCACAAGATGAGATCACCCTGGGCAGAACACCAGTCTGTCTCAGAACATGTACACAGAAATGCCCTGTGTAATAAAGCTAGCATGTCTTTGAGAGGTGGGAGATGCAGGTTGAACACGGAAACTGTACATAAAAAGTACCCAACGCTGGAATTGAGACCAGGTCCCAAGAGCTGAGAGCCATGAGGCGGCAGTGCCATCCTCCACACCACTCTGCTGACCAGGAGAGATGATCAAAGTGCTTTCCTAGGGCTGCTCCTATTCCCGGTGTAGGCATGTGACGCTGACGTGGGGTTGTGTGTTTTCTGTCTGCAGGAGATGCTGTGGATTTCCTGTCCTGGTTCCTGAACGCCCTGCATGGTGCTCTTGGTGGAACAAAGAAGAAACCTTGTGAGTTGCACTGGCTCAGAACAGTTGTGTATTGCACCAGGGCATACACTGTGAAACAGGTTAAATCTGAACATCAGTTAGTGGTCTGCATTGTTGTAAAACAGGCAGTTTCTCAAACCTGACACCTTCTGCGTCTTTTAAGTGATGTCATGCATGTGGGTAATTCTACTCACACTAGCTATTAAAGTGTTGATTTTCCCAAATGTCTCCCAATTTACTCTGATGACTTTACCATTCATCACAGTTGAGTCTTACAGCTAATGTTTAGTGTAATGTTGATATGTTCAGTAGGGTTTCAACATTCCCTAGTGTTCTGTGCAGAGAACTGTTGCGAATAGGCAAATTCTCATATACTTGTATAAGAAAGTCCACTGCTCTACTGTTGCATAATGTACTACAGTATTTAGTATGTGTGGTTAAAAGACACAAGTAACCCTCATTATTAAAATAACATTTAATCAACCAGAAGACACAACAGTGATCACAAACTTCTAATAATCATTTAAAACAACATGAATCCCTCCTCAGGCAGGCCTACACTTTCTCTCTATGCCTCCATGATTAGCACGCCCCACTGTAATGAGATGGACAATAAGACTGTCAATGAGCCTGTAAAGTCATCTCCAGCCTGTCATTCTACACACTGCTGACACAGAACCTGGAGTGTTTGTTGATATTGAGATGCTGTGGAGTGGGTGCTTGGGCAGGGAGAGATTCCCTCATGAGCTGATCTGTTCCGCCACTTATTTTACAGTTGTAGTTAACAGCCTTCAGCTAAGTTTCATTCCACTCTGCTCTTCCGACACATGACTTGACCTGTCGACCTGACAGAACTGCAAATAAGTGAATTTGCGAATGTTAAATTTGCAGATGTCGAGATCCTACTGTACTGTTTTGTTTTTAATATGGGCAATACGTTCTATAAATGAAGAGTACTAAGTAGATTTTTTAAATCCCAATTGAATATGTTTTTACACCAAAGAACAAGGTGCTAGACATTGAACAGCAGGTGATGCCATTCTTCTTCATTGCAGCAATAATAACCCAGGCTTTCCAGGGCTCCATGCGCATCTTCTCCAAGAAACTGCCCCACCCTGACTTGGTGAGTTCGACCCCCAGCCACAACACGCAGTGTGTTCCTGGTGGGCAAAATATTGACTCTGTTTGACCTGCCCGATAACTCCAAAATCAACAGAAGGGACTGCAGACATTTCCCTAGTTTTTTTATGTGTCCATGATTACAGTTGTAGTTCTACAGATTGATGCATTTGGGTATTTCTAAAGCTTTAAAACTTGTTAGTTTTAATGCTTGTTTTCCATACGCTGACTGTTAAAAACACCATTGGTGGATCTGGGTAAATGATGATGAACTGTCCAAAAACGAGTGTTCTTTTTTTGGTTTCTCGCTCTGTCTCTCCCTCCCCCAGCCGGCGGAGGAGAAGGAGGCTCTGCTGGCCAACGAGGAGTACCAAGAGAAGATGTCCGAGTCCACCTTCCTGTACCTGACCCTTGACCTGCCCACCGCCCCTCTCTACAAGGACGAGAAAGAGCAGCTCATCATCCCCCAGGTCCCCCTCTTCAACATCCTGGGCAAGTTCAACGGCATCACTGAGAAGGTACGGCGCTGCTCTCCCGCGTGTCCTGGGCGATGGTCCCATAACTCCCAAAATCCGAGCAAACAGTGAAATTGTGCTGACACCTCTTTCTAACAGCCTCCCCAATTTGCAAAATGTGTTTCATGACCTGTGAAGTGCTAAGCACGAGGAGCAAAGTGCTGCCCTCTTTAGCAAGGCTCGTGTTTTATGAAGGTCTATAACAAAAGCTGTTAGTTTTTGTGGGGCTTTTTGTAGGGTTTATGGATTTTGCCACACACAAAAAGGTTCCATAGGCTTCAGCAGCCCCAGTGATAAAGCAGTAAGAAGATGGATGAACAAAATCAAAAACCTTGTGTAAATTTGGAATATAAACCATACTGACCTTAAAATGAGTCTTGGTATTTACATTTGACCATTCTAAGACCAGGGGGATGCAGGTGGGTAGCAGGTTGCCCTCTCCCAAGCACATGTTCTCTGGGTCTTATTGGCAGCTGCAAGTTATCCCTTTATCGGTGGGCCCATGATGCACTGGGGACCCATTCAGGGTGAAGCAGGTTTGTGGGTTCCTGTTCCTCACTGAGCCCTGTGCTTTTTACTAGGGCAGACTCTGGCTTTCTGATAACAGGTGAGTGTGTAATAGGGTTGAGATACTTACAGGTGCAGAGGCAGTGTAGCACAGTACCGGGCTGGTTGTGGGTTCAAGTCGCTGCTGGAGACTCTTGCTGGTACTGCACACAAGGTGCGCCTGTCCACTCAGCTCTATAATTGCTTGGGGGTCATCCCCACAGTGGACCACCATTCCATCCTGGGTGAGGGGAGGGGGCATGTGCTCTCTAGTCCATTTAACTCTACAGAAACCAGGATGAGCTCTGTCCTGATGAGCTGCAGTTCACCTGGTACAGACATTACCTTTCTTTACTTACTGGAGCAAAGTGTGAAACTGCACTTGTGTGCTGTGCATCTAATATGTTCTTTGTTGTGCTCAAGAGGCAGTCGGAATAGGTTTTATCAGTCCAGCCCAGTGCAGTGGCTTTCAGTGATGTCTATTTTCTCCCTTCCAGGAGTACAAGACCTACAAAGAAAACTTCCTGAAGAAGTTCCACTTGACCAAACTACCTCCGTATCTCATCTTCTGCATCAAGAGATTCACCAAAAACAACTTCTTTGTGGAAAAGAACCCCACCATCGTCAATTTCCCTATCACGTGAGTACCTGTCACCTCCGGCCGCTTGGGCACTGCACTTTCCACGGAGATAAGGTCGTTCGCAGTTGAACACCCTGTAGCCTGTTTCATTCCGGGCAGGGCAGAGATGAACTTAAACCTGGAGAGCATCTGAACATCATTATACCTGCGAGAGATAAATCATATGAACAGGGTATTGCATCATGTAGCCCCCCCCATAAAAAACCCTCTTTTTATTGAAATAAAATCCTTTTTAAGAATTTTTTTTAAACAATTCAAAACATGAACATTTCCGTAACTGCATCAGTTTTGCAGAGTATCGTAATGGTTATTTTGGAACTGCACGAAACCGAAATGTCTCTTGGGACCTTCTGAGAACTGTTGAGGGGCTGACTGGCCGGCATGTGTTTGTTAGGAACGTGGACCTGCGGGAGTACCTGACCGAGGAAGCCCAGGTCACGGAGAAGCACACGACCTATGACCTGGTGGCCAACGTGGTGCATGATGGGAAGCCCAACGAGGGAGCGTACCGTATCCACGTGCTGCATCATGTGAGAGCTGCTCTGTCTTGTGAACCGCTCGCAGTGAGGCCTTCTCAGTCTTGAGCCGAGTGTATTTGGTTGCAGAGAGATGTGAAAGATTCTGTACTTCCATCATTCCCCACTGCAGTCCTTTCGTGTTGTCAAATGGAACAGAATACTTCTGAAATGTTGGTGGTAGGGTTAAAAGTTATTACTGAAAAATCATTTAGGAGTCATCATAACCGCCCCCCCACAATGCAGAAGTGTGTACTGTCTCTCAAGCTGATCTGTGCAATGGAAGTGCGTCAGGCAGGTTAGTAACAGCGTGCTGTGGTCTCTTTCACAGGGGACTGGGAAGTGGTACGAACTGCAGGATCTGCAGGTGACTGACATACTGCCACAGATGATCACTCTTTCAGAGGCGTATATTCAGGTAAAACGCCAGACTGGATATGTTTGTGTTAGAATAAAGCTTTTGTGTTTGGGTGTTTGTCTGTGGTTATGTATAAAGTAGTGCTCTGTGCTGTAGAGACTGTGCTGGAGTGGGGGGGTGGCTTGTATCACATGTTGTGACCTGTCTCTTATTTTCCCTCCCCGACAGTATGTGCAGTATACTTGCTGTAATGCACATTTATCTTTTCTGCCAAATGCAATTTCTTGCAAACATGAAAATGTTCTTTTCAATATTCAGATACACATTAAAACATCCAAGTATTTTTCCAGGGCAATATGACTGTTTATCAGTTCCCTGTTTAATTTAACTATCTATCTCGCCCATGTATTTTTTATATAATTACAGTAACCTATCTTGTGCTTTTACTATGCCTAACACTCATTATTAAAATCAACCTTAACTGATTCTGAGCTTGTTCCACTGAGAAGCTCTAATTCATGTGCTGTGACCAGACGTCATTATAAAGTGTCTGTTGCCTTTGCAGATCTGGAAGAGACAAGAGAGCGAAGAGGAAAACAGCCACATGGGGGCGTGAGAGCAGCGCTGCTCAGGTCCACACAGGGAGCCGGGTCTCGGCAGAGCGAGGTCTTTTAGTTTTGTTTTAATGTCATCTATACAAACGATACATTTCTCCACTGCTGGCTTTATAAAACCACACACATGGGTGCTTACAACAGTGGACTGTGAAAGTCACCTAGAGCAATTGTTTTTCCATTTGTTTTTCTCTCTAAAACAATCTTCTTTTAAGGTTCTTACAATTCGGTGCGTCATCTCCACCACCAGTCTGACAGTTGCCAACCGTGTCAGGTGCCCTTTTGTATTTTGTCTTGTCATTATATTTAATAAGGAGAACTCCCCAAAATCTGTAAATAAATTTTGGTAAAAAAAGATGTTTGAATGCCATTTTGTTCTGGGGTATTGATCGAAAGGGGTATTTCACCTTTGACCTTTGTATTGAAGAGGAACTGTCCAGTGGTCATTCTGGTGCTAAAAAACTTCTAGTGATTTATGTAGTGTTTACTCTTTTATGTTAAACTGTGATTTATTGTTTTTTTTTATAAATATCAGTCCATGTGTAAGCCCTGGTTTTGAGCGAGCAGTGGGCTTTCCATTCTGGGTCTTGTTCATCTTGAAAAAATGATGGGATCTGTTTGTGTAGATAGAGTGCAGGACTGATGGACTCACAGGTTCACAGACAGTCCAGTCCCCCCGGGAGTCAGGAATAATATAGCCAAGACTGGACACTTGGGGTCACTTCGCTGTTACAGGGTTCCCTTCCACTTCAGATAAGGGTTCTCCCCACAGAGGACCTTTTTAGATTTCCATCTCGTGGAGAGTTGAGTGATGGTTTTCAAGCTGGGCGGATCCTGACGCTGGGATCTGACGGCTGAGGTTGCGTGTCCTGACGACAGAATGAGATGGCACTTCACTTGGATAACTCAGACGACATGCCCAGGAGGCTAGGAATCCTACCTTGGGCTTGGAAGAGACGGCTCATGATGGCTCATGATGTTTAAAAACATGATTGCCTGGACCAGGACAACCATCAGGCCTTGTTGGTGTTTTCTTCTCCTCTGTGCCCACATGGTCTTGTTGCTATAAATTTATTTACTATAAAAAAATCTTGCAAAGGGCAGCACAGCAGATAACAAATTTGAGTTTGGATTAAAAAAGCTTTGTAAACCGCGTGTAGAAGAATAAAGATGTTTTGTGGATTTTAGAGTTTATTGTAATTGATTAGTTTTACCAGGTTTCCAGGATCATTGTCAGGTCTGTCGATAACTGGTTTTGTTTAAGAGTTTGACATCCTGAAACCTGATTGTGCCAATCAGGATTATAATCAGGCACAAGCATCTCCACTTATTTTTGCTTGTTTCTTTGAAAAGATTTAGAGAAATACCTGGATTCATGTTCTGCCCTCTGTGGTGAAAGAAGAATGTTCTGTTATTAGTGTCACTGTAGATTTTGGTAAGGGGAGTAAAAGCTGTATTGTAAGAAGTGATTTACCATGAAAATCATATATTTTTTAAAATTTCAACACGTTTGAAGCTGACAGCCTTTCAAAGTGCTGCTCAGGTTCATGCTAAAATAAATTTTAAAAACACGTTTGATTTTATTCAACGTAAAACATGTTCCAAACTTTTTTTTCTGTGGGTGCTTAAGTATTTCATTGTGCTCGGAGGATATATTTAAAAGTTCCCTTTAGTACATTGAGGAGGGTGGGTCATGCAATTTGAACTCCGCACAGAAACACCAAGCTTCTCTTTTTCTTTGCTGCTTTCTTCATTAGACAATTACGTGTTATATAGACTGGAAGGTAGAGCTCATTTGAATACTCTACCACAGCAGATTAGAGCTGGTTGGTGAATGTACAGTAAATGCACCACTGCCAAATATAGGCTTCAGTTATTTTCCTGAATACAGAAACAACATGACAACATGTCTGGTTTTCCAGTGGATGAGCACGTATACATTAATTGCAGAACACCGATGCATGCCACAAATTATTTTTAATTGAGCACAAAGAAATAGATCAAATAAACATGAGTTGGCTGCACTTGATTTGAAACCCCGTTTCCCTTTTCCATTAGAATTCTTTACCTTAAAAGAATAAAATCAAAATTAATGTATAACTGGCACATAATTAAAGATAGTACATTTTGACATAGAGCAGTACTGTTTAAAGCATTGCAACTAACTAGCCATCTTAGAAAATATTTTTCTGCCCACATTAAAGTTAAAGAAGTGACTTTGAGCATCTTCCTGGTGAGAGGCATGAGGATTTAGATACTGTGGCAGACTGTAGGATATTGTGATAATTGTCCAGATCTTCAGGATAAGTTAAAGCAACCAAACACTTCCCTCCTCTGCTATGCTGGAGGGTGCAGTTTCTCCTGTTAGCTTTAGGAGGTCCTGGGAAGGATTATACAAAGTCCCAAAGCAAAAAGGGTTTTTTTTTCTAAAGGGACCAGCAGTTGCTGTTATCTAAAAAGTGAAGGACTCATGGTGAGACTGGGTCCCGGGCCTGGACTGTACCCAGGCTCTCACAGGGGGCACTGTGCAGCTGGCTGAGGGCTGGGAGGGGTCGGGTACGGTTCTCTGGGCTGTGACCGCCTGCAGTCAGCGCTGCGTCTCCCTGGGTCAAATGACGCTTTGTGGTGGGCTTGTTGGGGGAAGTACCTCTAAGCTTCATCTCTTGATTGAGTACTAAAGTCCTACTCAATCAGAGTCCTTTCCAAAGTGGGTGGGTGTACAATTAAGACAAAAGAACCATATATCTGTAACCTCCAAACCAACCCCATACAGAATCAGACAGACCCTGTGGATCAGATCCCTGCAGACACAGTTCACTCTTCTCAGAAGTGGGAATAGGAACTCTACTCATCTGTATTACACTGCAGTTTATCATGAGTAGATCCCTGTATTGTACCATGATATTTTAATGCCTACCTGAGGGATATGGAACCTGGCTGTCAACAAAGGTTGATTAAAGCACAGTGGTTCATGCCAGGGGCAGTTTGCGTGCTGTAGTGTCCCTCTTCTGCTCTGTCATACACCGGTTTTTGGTGGGGAGGGGCTTCTATTAGGCATATGTATAAAGTAGAAGACTCTCAGGTTAATTAGCTGGAACAGTGGGCTACAAATCTGGAAAGGACTCTGAGTGAGTTTGGTTTAAAGTCTTTGCATCTTTGCATTGTGCGTTTGTGGGATTATCTGTCTGGCAGAGAATAGCACTAAAACACCTTCATACAAACAAGATATGAAATAGGGTAATAAAGGGTCTTTCCAGTTTGTTTTCACATTCTGAAGACAATTCCAGATGAAAAGATCTATTACTAGTTGAAGTGTCTTAAAGATCTGAAGCTCTGTTTTCGACAGTAGAGACAGTAGACTGGGAGTGTAACTGGTCTGCACAGTTAGAATTGCATCGCTTTATTGTATACTGCTATCCTTTACAAAATGCCCTGTACTTTCATTATTGTATAAATCTGAAGGTTTAAGGCCAGGAAATAGGGACTGTAAATTCCCGCTTTAAAGAATAACAAAGTTATTCTTAATCTGGACATTTTCAGTAATTCACATTTATACTTAAACTCTTATAGGAGGCCAAAACATATATTGGGTCTGGTTTTACATAGTGTGTCCAGCTTATTTTACTTTTCATTCTAAATTTTGCTGTCAGTGGAGAACTAATGATTATTTTTAAATCCTCTCAGTATTTATTTGACAAAAAAAACATCTTGATTAAGTAGGAGCTAGGATTAATTAGATACAGGCAACGGTGATTTCCTCAAACTCGCAATCTGATAGGCCACACTAAAATCCTAAAAGCGTTCTATAATGTCACAGATCCATTGGCAAGACACATTTTGATTTGGTCATCGCTTGTTGCTGTGACGCTTGGCCACAGTGACAGCTGAGGCCAGAGCAGGCGGAAGCTGATTGAAGCCTGGGATCGCCCAAAACCTGCTGGTGCCATCCTGGCGCTGCCAACTCTCCTGGCACTGCCACTGTGAAGGGGCGAGATGTCTAGATCCACACATGAGCCTTGCAGTGGTCCACCGCCTGAAACACAAATCCAGGAGACTGTTGCACACGGCAAAGGGATTTCGGAGCAGATAAAAAAAAAATGCATGAAATCCTGAAGTCCTAACTCTCCCGTGGCGGGAGCGCTACTCACATTGCAGGCCAAGGCTCTCTGCATGTCGGCGCACCAGTAGGACGGTCCCCGGGCACAAGGCTGGTCTCCCAGCAGGGGGGTGGGCTCTGCCTTGGCGCAGGCCTGGACTTCCTGTGTTTGTGAACATGTGACACGCTGTGTGCTTACGGCATCGTAGGCCCATTGAAACACAGACTCACCACTTTCTCTGCTGCAAAATCAGTAGGAACAAACTAACACTGCTGATGGCATTTTTACTTCCTGAATTTGTAGAATGGTAGACATATATTTCATTCTTAAATTTAAACAGCTGTTCTTATCAACTGCCAGCTACAAATACAGTAAGTGGAGCAGACTGGGAGAACAACAGACTCTGTTTCCTTCCTTGCGTTCGGTGCTGGAAGACAGGCCAACAGGTTTACATGTTGTCCTGATGGGGGCTGAGGAGACGTGTGGGATGTTGCAGTTTCTCTGTGAACTGACCACTCACCTGGCACATGGTGTGAGTGTCCCATGGCTTGGTCAGGACTTTCTGCAGCTTGGGTTTGTAGGCCTCAGTGAAGTTCTTGCACTGCAATGAGCAAACACACCACATATGTTATCTCCCTGTCCTAGGGCAGCACTGTCGAATTAAAGGGGGTACTTTCATTTTTTGTGATTTCTTTACTTGTGTTTGAGGTGTCGGTTTCAGCAATACACTTTCACAAATTGGCAGACTCAAAGGACTTGTTTTATTTGTTAATAAGCTGTTTTTGAAATGTACTTTCAGCAGGCATTAAATGAGCACTCTGCATTAACATGTGCAAGCTGTAATGGATATAGATAGATAGATAATACTGTATTAATCCCGTAGGGAAATTGATGTGTTACAGCAGTCCAGCCCAAGACAAGCAAAACAGACATCAGAATAGTTCTAAAACAAAAGACAAACAAGATAAATAAAAATAAATACATGGGTGTGTGCAAAATGTGCTGATCATAGTCACTGTAAAAACAATAAAATATGTGCAAAATGTGCAGAGGTTTATACAGACAGATTGTCCAAAAAGTACAATGGAGTAAACATGCTGTCCATAGAGGAGCAAATGAAGGGCTAACAGTCCTAGCCTAGGGCAGCGTTATACACCCTGACAGCCGCCGGGAGGAAAGACCTGCGGAAACGTTCCCTTGAACACCGTAGCTGGAGCATATGGGATTATGGTTAAGTTCAGGACGTGCTTCTAGTCATGGGAGAGCACTCCTCTATACTGTACATGAATGTCCTCAGCTGATTCACTTTACATCATGTGAAGCAGGCTTAATGCAGGGTTTAATCGTGGCCGTGGTGACTGTGCAGACTGACCGTGGGGATGGAGGACGGATAGTAGCGGCATACGGTGTCCAAAACCAAAGCCGTCTGGTCTTCGGTGGCGTTGGAGCCCAACGTTAGCTGCGTCAAGGCAGTCACACCCAGACAGGCCTCGCAGCTGGGCTCACTGGCGGCAGCTGCTTCAACCAAGAACGGCATTGAGTCCAGATCGGGAGCATTTCTGTCTGCAGACTTTAATTCTACTTTACTTTATTGTCCCAGATGGGAAGTTTGCTTGGGAGGCAGGTAAAAGACACAACACATTGCACAGCATATTTAACACACCATGACCCCATTAACAAATAATAGACATGCAGTACATGTATGATGTGAAAGAAAATAAATATACAGTATATAAAGTAAAATATACAGTCAATCAACATGCCAAAGTAGCCACCCAAGCCCTTCTAATACAAAAATCCTTCGGTGTGACAACAGAAGAGTTGTCGTTTTTATTTCAGATTTGATATATGCTATATTAAGGGCAAGCAGCCGGAGACTCGTGCAAAGTTGTCAAAAGCATTTTGTTCCAGGAAGCAACGAAAAAGTATATTTTGGACTGACAGTCAAGATCCCTCCCTGACCATAGGACGGGTCATGTTGCATACTGTATGCACAGTGCTGGTAAAAGCAGAGCAGGGAAGCCTCCTTGAGTGAAAATGTGGACTCACCTAGCACAGCCGGGCTCTCCTCCCCAATGCAGAGGTAGACCAGGGAGCAGATGGTGTGCGGGGCCAGGTACGACAGCAGGAAATCAATCACCTTGACGCCATACATCTTCACAAACACACTGCACTGCATGGAGAGCAGCATGGGCAGGTGGGAGCAGACTTTTCCCAGCAAGTCGGCGATCTGCTCCTGGAGGACGGGAGGCGCAGAGCAGAGGGGGCAATCAGACGGGGGGGGGGTCATGTGACAAAGATGCTTTGAAAATCATGCAAGGATAAGGTTGTCCGGAAGCACACATCAGGATATTGGAGAGTATTAAATCACTTTCAAAATGCTGAATATCCCTTTGAGCAGGGTGAAATCGATCATTAAGGAGTGCAAGGTGTGTTGTATCCCCCCCAGACAACCTAGATCCAGCTGTAAGTGTTGATCTAAATAGAGAAAAATGTTGAGTCAACCAGCTGCAAGCAGCGCAGAATGTGAATCAATTGCAATCCTAGAGGAGCTTGTCACCAGTCTAACAGTGATGTAAGTGTGTGGGCTTGTCTGAAAAGACTCTGAGATTAAACCTAAGATGCCACTTACAGTTTTGTGTCACGTTTGTGAAATAAATGCACGGTCTGAAATCTGTAAACCGATTTGTCTTCAGAGCTACTGTCAAACCTGTCACCATTCACAGACCGTAAAAACACTTTGCATTTTATACGTTCTTAGAAGCTGGACATTCTTAGAAGCTTTGTAAGCGCCCTCACTCAAATGCATGTTTCTGTTTTGTTTACGAAACAGCACCTTAGGTAAGATCTATCCTACCTTAGTTCTCACCTTAGGCAACACTTCCTCCACTTTCTTAATGAGAAGGACACAGATGGAACACAGAGGCGTAATCTGAACCTGGAAGACAGAGGGGGACAGGCAGTCATGGGGCAGTCTACACCACTCACTGTGGCAGTGGGGCATAGGCTAATTTCCCTGGCGTTCTCTGGGGAGAAGGCCCAGTAGTCTGAACTCCCATAGTTATATCAGTTGGGGTGGACATAACTGAACAGAAGAACAAGAGGGTGCTTGTATTTTAAGCATGAAAAACAAGGCAAGGGAGAGGGTTACGGTTATAAAAGCCTCTGAGGTCAGTTTGGAGTTAAACATGTGAATGAAAATCTTTAGGGACACTTTTAAAAGCACGGCATTATGTATTCTTAATTTCATTGCTCATGCAATGCTGCAATTCAGTGATTCAGTGTTCACATGCTTATTAAAGTATGTGTGCAGCATGCTCACTATCAGGCTGCTGCTCTGGCAGCAGGTGTGGGGTCTCTAGGCTGCTGTTAGATGCAGAAATGCCACTAGATGTGCTATCATTGCACCAGGGTTTGGAGAGAGAAAGGAACAGTGAGCCTCTGTGAGATGCAAGGGATAACTCACATTCCACGACTCACACCTGAAGTTTAAAAGCATCTGAGGATTTAAATATTAAAAAGCTAAGCACATAGTTGTAGCACACCGTGGTGATGATGCAACACAATATACAGTATGTTTGGATCACCAGCACTTGCTGGTGGCTCTTCAATAGGCAGGTCTAGGGGGGTGGTCCCCAGACTGCTCCCCTAGTTTGACCAGACCAGGTCCTGCAACATGGCATTGGCCTCTGGGCTCTCACCTGGGGGTTTGTGCCCTTTGGCATTGGACTGTGGCGCAGTTCATCCACCTTGACGTGACTGAACAGAGACTCCAGTTTTCCTGTGGTTGATTGGCCCTTGCAAATTCCCAGCATCAAACATACATTTCCAGGGTTCTGGCAAACAGGACAAAAGGAGAGAGTGACAACAGCTTTGTGAAAAAATGGTATAAATTCCAAATCTGATCTGAAGAAAGAACTGAAAACATTCCATATATTGTACATATTTTTGAATGATAAAAGATGTAATATCCAGGCAAGCAAAGATAACACCTGACACATACCACGCTATTGATCAGGAAGTTGATGATAAAGGGCAGTTTGACATCCACCTCTTCAATGCACTCCTTCTGAGTTTCTCCTGTGGGCAGGCGCTTACAGAACCAATCTGCTGTTCTTTTCATCAGTTCCTGGAGAGAGGCCATGAAAGGCGGGCATAGAGAGGAAAGACAGGAAGGCAAATAAGATCTGAGCACCTTAGTGTCACACTTTACCCAGGAGGCAATGACCCAGCCAAGTTCTTAAACCCTGGCTTCTTTCAAGAAATGTCTGGATAGCTATGTGGGCTGAATGTTTGTAACCATTCTTATGGTCTGAAAGGAGTTTTCTCCATTGCTCTGTACTTTTGGATAAGAAAAAGAGGTCCTGCTCAAATAATTTTTAGTAGGTGCATCAGTCCCCATTCTCTTTCACTTTGGACGAAAACATCTGCTAATTAACTGTTTTCATTATTATTTAATGTAAATCTTATTATTGAATATTTATTGAATCGTATTGAATTATTATTCAATGGTGATACTGTGAGAAATAGAAAGTTATGACATTTCATTTATTGAGGGCTGGCTGAGCACTGTCTCCATCAGGGATCTCCAGCGCTGGTCCAAGAGAAACTCTTGTACATCACTCACATTTACCTGTCATCGAAAGATCAGCAACACTAATCAGTAAAGTTTCAATGGAGGGAACACTGGTCCTTGAGAGCTGAAGGATATTCTGTTTTTGGTTTCTGAATGATCTCTAAATGGCTTAAATGAACACCTCACCTGTTTAATTTTAGTTTAATTTTAATTTTTGTTAAATTATTCCAGGCCTTTAGAAACTGATGATTTAAAGGATGACTGTGAGGGCTGCTGGACAGGAGCTGTACAGGACCAGGGTTGGAGACTATACATTAATAAAATAAACTGGACAGCAACTGTATGTGAAAGGTGAGAAAACGAATATATAAGAACACTTTTATATTGGAAAAAGCTGCATCAACTTCACACTCCTAATAATACAAAGGTGTATTCAGACAGATGTTTTAGTGGGCTTTACTGTTTATATTACAGTTTCATAGCAACATGCTCAAACCTGCTTAAATCATGGCTTTATTACTCACAAAGCAATGCAGGGTAAGTGCCAGTTTTATCACAAAATCAAAGAAAGAAATGGCACAACAATGTTTAAATAAACTATACATTAGTTCAAAGGAACAAAAGCTGAAAATGTAGCAAGCAAGTCAAATATCTTCATTGCAAAAGACCACTACACAAACAGGCCCAGTGAAAGGAATGCAGGAAAGTATCAGTTTTATCACAAAACCCCAATATGGCTCAATGTTTAAATAAACTATACATTGGTACAAGAGAACAAAAGCTAGAAAAGTACATAAGATCATTGCAAAACTCAAGCCTCACAAATCCTGTTAAAACCAAAAAGTGATGTACAGTAGCTCCTTCAAAAACATGCAGCAGGCAGTAACCTCTCTGTACAGGCGTTTCTAGCTGATAACATTTGGTAACCCTGGCATTTGCAGGCTTATGTAGAAACCAAAAAGACAATACAGTTTGGCCGTAGTTTTACAATCGATGCTGCCCTGCCCAGGTGTGCTCTCAGAGCCAGTTACACCATCTCCCGGGTCACTTACGTTCTGCGGTTAATTTTTCTTTAAAGATTAGAACGCGCATACAGGCGTGTACCTGCCAGAACGCCGCCTTGCTAACTGAAGCGCATGAGCCTGAAATTCATCCCTGCGTTCTGCTGGGAGAGTGTAGCGGTTTCAGTCAGGCCAGAACAGACCCATAGGAGGAACCAAGCAACTCCCTGGCCTGGAGTTAATCCCATGGGATTACATGGTTGGAGCCCAGTAAACTCTGGTAGTCAGGTACAGCACATGGAATTTAGAGGTGTTTTTTTCACCTCAGGGGACCGGAGCGATTGGGGAGCATGGCTCCCAGTTCAAGGGTACAGGTGTCCATGGTGGGGGGTGGGACTGAGCCCCTAGATCTCTGCTCATTACTCTGCACCTCACCACACAGCACCCCAGCAACCCCACTCCTGAGCAGCAGCACTGTGGAAGACACATCACTGGTATAAAAAGGGGAAGGAAGAGGAGAGGAAGAAAGAAGATCAGCGCAGGTGTGTATTACTGTTCCAGATCAGAACAGAAGTGAAACCCTGGGTCGGGCTGTGCATTCTGAGCACCACAGGAGAGACGGGTGAGGAGTAAATCTGAGACACCAAAGAGGGGTCCCAACTGCTTCAGCAATGAAAAAAAAAGCAGTTCTGCTTTTTCTTCAGCCCTGCGCCTGCGAGTCTCAGAGTCACTCATTTGGAAAAACACGCCATAGCTGAAGCCCAGCTGTTTGGCTTGGGTGTTGCTACTCTTCCACTACACACCAAAACAGGACTCTGACACAACAGACACTTTGTTTGCTCAGTTCTGCCTTAGTTACTTGATTGACCCTACACATTTCGATTTCGATATTATGGGTTATCTGGGATGCACATTTTGAACAAAGTAGAGAACCTGAGGTTGGCACATTCCTCCTCACTTGTCCCAAACTACACCAGCGATCCCCCGATTAAACTAGTGTTTGCTCAGTGATGGGCCATGGTCCATATCTGGACAAATCAACAGTTCCAAATGGTTCTTGTGGAAACTGTACATTTTGGAAAGCCCAATGCCATTGATTTCATGAAAAATGTCAGTATTGTACTGAAAACTGCTGGTGTCATTGGTTTATCTAGATATTCTTCCTCCTGTCCCTGGTCAACCACAGAGTTTTCTGTTTCCAAGTCTTTAATCACTGAGAAGCGTGAGTTTCCTATACAACCTGCACGACACTGGCTGTCCGGGGCCAGGGATGAGGATCAGTGCTTTAAACTAAAGGTAAGTAGCCCTTGTTGAAGAAAGTTTCATCTGTCTCAAAGTAAAGCAGACTAATCAGAAACTACAGGTAGGAAAGGGGATGAAATTACTGGATTGCCCAGGGATTTCCATGAGAGGAACAGTCACTGGCCAGGACTGTAACACACAATGCTGCTACATTCACAGTGAATGGGCAGAATGGAATGGGACAAGGATATTCTAATGTACACATGTGCACAAGCATGATTCGTTCTGGGAATTAAGCTTCATGGTCAATCACCAACCTCAATGTCATCGTTAGACAGCATGTCCTGCAAGAGCTCGAAGATCCGGGTGCAGTCCTTACAGCTGTCACTCTCCTGCAGGAACCAGAGGAAACAAACCCCGTCACGATGACATCAGGACTTTTTCTCCATTGCAAGAAAACAAAACTCTACCTTTTCTCAGGAGATTTCCTTATTTTAGTATGAAAGGAAAAACCAACGTACTCATCTCTCTTCGTACCTACACTCTCTCCATTTTTCTTTTTCTATTACTTTCAGAGAAAACAGAGACAATTTTACCCCAGAGCAAAAAGTGTAGAAAACTGGCCTCCCATTTGCAGTGTGAAGAAATGCCTAAAGGATATATGATAGTTTATAAAGGCTCTGATTGGACACTTCCTCAGCCAAACAAAATTCCACATTCACTCACAAATAAACATTTAAGTCTCGTATCTTGCAGCACTATTGTTTTAAAAAACAACTTATAAAAGCGCTCAAGAATCAGGAGACAAAAGCAGAAGTGGAAGAGTTGTCAGACAGCTGTGTTATGAAACCAGATGAAGTGATAGGGCTGGTGATGGGTTCGTTTTGAGTGTATTTCGGAAGGATGCTGTCAGTAAAATAAGAAGGCCATATCCTGAGAACAGCTCGGAGATTTATCTAAATTTCTGAAGTTCCTTTCTCAGCCTCCTAAGCCTTGTAACAGTTCTGCACGATGTCACCAGCAAGGGATGGGCATAAAACATAACTGGCAATTGTAACACGATTTGTTTATTCTTTTTTTTATTTAGAGAGAATTTGTGGATCATAACATGGTCAGAAAGATGTTCCTTTTGCTTTTTGTTTCTGAAGTTGCTGTAAGGTTCTTTTTAACTTTTTAAAGAAAATAATATGATGTGTCTTAATACAAAGAGTTGTGGGTGTAGGACACAATGTGTCAACCCATGTTGTAGACATTGATTTTTCAGAAAGGCTTTTTTCTAAATTAGTGTCTGTCTGCTTCATATTCTAATGGGCATGTATCTGATCCTGCACCTCTAACCTCTAGTGTTTCTTGTGTAATTTGCTATCCTTTTAATTTTTTTCCTACTGTAAAACTCTTTGAGATCATGATGATACTCTTAATGACTTGATAGGTCTTAATTGGTCGCTACTGTTTCCAGGTCTTTGCTCTTGAGGATTCTAAGTTACAGTACACACAAACCCTGGTGAACTGCACTGCTTCAAGACCAAGAGTGAAGCACTGATTTATACGCATGCTTGACAATGTGGCTGGAATTCCATTTTAAAACTAAATTAAACATTGCAAATTCATGAGAAATGTAAGATCCTACTCTTGGTTGAAATTCCTTTGAGTGTGCACAGAGTTAAATAAACTGTTTTTTTCTCATCAAATCATCTTGAAAAAACATGTCACAAAATGGTATGTTTTGCCTTGAGAGCTTTCTTCAGCTGCTGTACTCTTTCCTACAGTATCGTGTTGAGTATCGCGTTGTGCTCCCGACTCACCATCATGGTGTCTTTGTTCCAGACGGTCTCCATGCACTGCAGGACGGTGCCACACTGCACAGCACTGCGGATGTCTTGGCACCAGAACTCCGGGCCCAGAGCACATCCAGATTTCTGGACAACTCCGGCCATAGCTGGGAAAACAGCACAGAAAAAAACAGCCTGATACGTCCTCGAAAATAAAATTCCAGCCAGCTTTCAAGGCACAATCCAAACGTCTTTAAGGGATTTCTTTTTTGGGGGGTTAAACACCAGGCATTGCTAAAATCCTACATTAGCTTGGTGACATGATTCAATCATTACTGGTTTGTATTATAGAGTCAAAAGTGTTATACAGACGACCCACGATACAGAGGGGCTATAATAACAGTACAGTAGAATAGAAATTGGCACGGGAACTGTTGAAACGCCCACCAACCAACCGATCTGTTTGTAGTCAGACCACTGAATGTGCACGATCAGGGTGTGGTCAAGGTGGTAGGTGGTCGATTTGAATGGTCGAGCAGGTAAGTCCTGAACCATTCAAATCAACCACGCCACACACTGGTCATGCACATTCAATGTCCTGATTACAAACAGATCGGGGGAGACTCCAGCCATTCTGTTCACAATTTATTAAATGAAGGGAATATTGTTGGATAAGCTGTAACTACTTGACAATGATCTTCTAAACTTACAGGAGACAATTAATCTTAGCCAGACTGTTAGTAACTTATAATAACTAAGGTTCCATGTTCACCAACACACCGAAACATGACAAGGGCTTTACATTTCCGTTCAGATATTACTGTAAGTCTAACTTTGAAATTAAGCACTAGCTTTGTAAAACTGAGTCCTGTTTTTACCCTTTCGGAGGAATAATAAAATGAGAGGCGCTCAGACGACACGTTTATTGCAATGATTCGTGTTCACTGGCTATGTTGATGCAGCTTGTTTTCTGTAATTATTAATATGACAAAGCGACTTCTGAGATTGTATTAATGAATCGTGTGCCAAACCTAAATGTAATGACTCAAAAAGTAACATTGATCAGGCGTCCATTCAGTCTGATTTATCAGCTTCACTGCGAACAATAATTCTACCCCAGCACTCACCTCCGCAAATGGCTGTAACTTAAGATTTAATTGAAACTTTCATGTAGTGTTACTTACTATACACATGAATTCACTTCGGTTTAAGGACAATTTTAAATTCCCGTCCTGTCTGAAAGGATCCAGGTGAACAAGGTATCATATGGGTACTGTATCTCTAGTTTTCCTTTTCTTTTTACTCAACTAACCTCCATAATAACATATAGATCTATGTATCAAGTTCACGTTTATTTGTCATTCCAGCCATATACAAGTATACAGTGGAACGGAATATCGTTCCTCCTGGTCCACGGTGCAAATACAGGCAGGACACTGACATAGACATTGTAGACAGGATACACATAGTGCAGATAGTGCAAATTACATGGTAAATACTGTAAATAACACAATATACAGTACACAACACATTGAGGGGATTTAAACCCTAATTCTGAAATTGTGCAAGTAGAGGGTGTTGAGGAGCCCTACAGCCTGCGGGAACATAAGAAAAAGCTACATTTCATTAGAAAACGCTACATAAATCTGTGCTTTTTCTAATGCAAACCAGATGTGTGACATTTGTAAAAAGCGGAAGGATTCCTTGCTGAACTTCATTAAACTCCATGTGGAATCTACATTGGGGGTAATATGGCCACTCTTGTAATAGACTGTTTAACAGGTGTGCTGTCTTCAGGCGCGTGCGTGCGAGATTCTGCCCGAAGTAACTGGAAATTGCGCTTTAGTAGAGCGATTCAGCTTTCCACGAGTTTGATTTTGTTATTGAACACGTTGTTTAACCCTTCCAGCACTGATGGTAAATTACCGCTCCCAAGAAAACTCGATTACGTATATTGGAATACAACAAAAACAAGGACAAGAGAAAGAATGTCTCACCACGTTGCAAAATAATAATCTTTCCTTAACTCTTTTCCTCCCAAAGTTGGCTCACTCTACTCTAAACGCAGATGGGTTAACCAAACCCGCAGGGAAAGCCTTTGTCAGAGGAAACAATTCAGAAGTGACAGCAGCCTAAGGAGGTGACATTACACGTTTTTTTTTTCTCTCAGATTTTTCTAACGAATGAAAATGTTAGAATTCTATGGCAGGGACAGGGCGAGATCTAAAGGCAGTACTATGAAATCGAGGCATTTCAAACGCTGGAGATGCTGCTTCTGTTGAATAGTTAATACATTTCCAATTTATTTTAACATTCCTCTTACAAATCAAATCATTTTCTTTAATCTCGACAGAGAAGCGTTTGTGCAAGAAGATGAAAAGAGACACTAAATATAACCTGAGATAAGTGGGTTAAAATACTGAAAATGCAGAAATTGCCGCGCATCTCCCGGTCAAGGGGCGGTTCATCCTTTTGTGCTGTGCTCTCTCCACAACACGGGTGGGTATTCTCAAGGAAATTCAAGCATCACACTGCTGGCCGCAGCACCATCGCTGCCATCACTGGTATCGACAGGAAAAGACTCAGCCAAGATCCCTCGACATACCGAACATGATGATTCACAAGCAAGTCGAGATCAGTCCGACTCACAATTGGATCTTTCACATCTGAAGACGACAATGCAAAATGCAGCGCTGAGAACTGAGACTGAATACATCCACACCTAGCCCACACCACGCAAAGACCCCGTGACACGAGAGACACTCAGTCTGAGGCGCTGCTTGTCGCTTACCAGTGCCGAGAGATGCGAAAAAGAAGAACCGCACGAATTGAGCTCCAGCCATCCTCCGTCTGTCGGGCCGCAAGGACGAGTTAGTATATGAGATTTCTCAGAGGGGCTCTAGCTGTATATATCCAGAACAGCAAGCTTATACAGAATAATGGGTTAGCCTATCGCACGAATATCCGATATGTGGGCGGAGCAGGGCCGAACACGAGCCAATGAGAAATTACTACTGGGTTGTAGTTGGACGGTACTTTATTTGCGCGTAGCGCCGTATTGAAACAAAAAAACGTTGCTAAAGCTCTGGGCTGGCCGCCATCGTCTTCCCCAGTTCATGGGATAAACATTAATCGAACTTAAATGAGCTATATGTAGTAATCTAAGGTGAGGATATATTTTATCAAGTACACACGGACTCCGATTCACTACAAATCGGTCTTTTTATCACACTTCTCAAACGAAAACCATCAACACATGACCGCTATATGTCCATTTCTTCCCTTCCTGAGCCTTACCTGTCAACTGAATACATCATAGTTTTTTCATAATTATCTGATTTCTACCTTGTTAAGTAGAAAACTCTTTCCAGGTTAAAAGGGTACTTTCAAAGATACACATCCCTTAGTCGTATTACAATGTTTTGCACTATTTTCACCACTATTTAAATAAGATAACAATTATCACGGAATTATGTTTAATATATTTTCCTGTTTAACTGGAGTTATCCCTGACCGGAGAACTGACTGATAAGGAGTCATCAGCAGGAATTCACCAGTAGAAGTCGCCAATAGAAATCATTATAGTTTGGAACAGACCACTGCAGGAGAGAGGATTCGATTATATTTCTACCTGTTTAGAGAACATGTTAAGTTAAACTTCTAAGTTTAGTAACATGTTAAGAAGATAAAGATAAAGATCTGAGCTGAATCTACGTGTCAGTCAGAGGTTCCTGGGCATGATTCTGGCGTGTGTCTGTATGGAGTTTGCACGCGTTTGTGTGATTTTGCACTGGGATGCTGGGATGCTGTAGCACTGGCTAGATTTTTTAGGAGTTTAAACTAATAGATTATGAGTTTAAATTAAAAAATAAAAAAATGAAAATGAAAACAGTAATTTAATGGCATAAAAGACAAGTACTGGAGCCATAGCCCACAAGTCTATCGTGAAATATTTGTGTTTTGTGTAGAAGACGGTCAGCAAACATGGATTGTAACAGCTGAGAAATTATACAGTACACTGCTGTAACAGTAGAACCAGGACAACGAATCGGTCAGAATACAAAGAATGAAGAGCAGAGTTCAGAACAGAGAAGAAATATTTGTCCTTCCTAATGTACAGCATGTCTGAACAATTCTTCTAATCTGTGCTAGTTGGTGCATTCAATAGTTATCTTAAATATACTCAAACTGTTCTATCTTGGCAGTGTCTAATATACATCCTCCTTAATCTGTTGAACTCCTGCTGCTGAAACATTCCGGTTTGAAGCTCTGTATTCCCAAGGGGAGTTCTTGGGACTAGTCCGTATGGACTCAGAAGAGGTGGGCATCGTGGTGGCGCAGTTGTTAGCATTGCTGCCTCACAGCGCTGGGGACTTGGTGTCACAATCATAATCCCTCCTCTTAAGGGCGCTCCTGTTCTTTCCTATTTTTCTAATTACGTGCACCTGCCCCTCCTCATTTAAACCGGGCGTTCTCCCTGCTCCGGTCCGCCTACCACCAAGTCGCCCTACGTCCGCGGCTGTGAGTTATCTCTATTACATACACCTTCCACACTACTAAAATTATTGGCAACTTTTCAACTGTACGATTTACAGTTTGAGATTTGCTTAACAGTGCCACCGCGTGGAAAACTACTAAAACACGCAGTGCCGTCTCGTGTGAAATATGTGTAAGTACAACTAATGGGCTGTTCTTAGCTAACATCATAAGAATTGGCAGGATTAACTGGATTCAACCATGAATAATGCAAGTTCTGATTTAATCAGGTGTGCTAGGCATGGGGAATAGTTTATCTTCCAAGGTTTTTGAAAAATAACAATTGGGGAAACGGCAGAACGTCTAGATTTGCTTAAAGGTGTAGGACTAAGTTTAAAAATGTTTTACCTTCCGTCTCATTTACATAAATAACATCCTAAAATGCAACATGTAAGAAACTTGTGAAAGCAAGTGATGGGATAGTTGACAGTGTTATAGAAAGTGAAATCAGGATCAGCAGCTGATTAGCATTATTGTGTGGTCTGTTACGGACACATTGCGCGAATGTGTTACACTGTTGAGTGGGGAGCAAAAGTATTAACTGGCTTGAGAATTGCATTGGGGATTACCACAGTTTCTGAAAAGGCCTGGAATTGAAGCTCAACCGGGTAGCCAGAGCAACCATGAGAGACAGTCGTCGGTAAGTGTCTGTCTTCCTCCACAGAATCTCCAGGTTCAATTTGTGTGAACATCCCATTATGAAAAACAGAATCCTCAGGCCAAACAGACTGTACTGTACTTGTGTACTGCATGACCGGGGTTTGTGATTGCTTTTGCTGGAACTAGTTGGATTTGCCATATATGGAGGTAAAGAAAAATATTAAAAAATAAGAAAGTTAGAAAAAAGCAGGGGGACATTCAATTCCAGCAAACCAGCAAGACCTGTGGTCAGACTGTGTGTGTAAGCCCACAACACAATGCTTAGGGTGAGGCTTGGGCACACTTACTGTATGTACTGGGACGTTTGCATGCACAGCAAACCAAAGACAAAACCAGCAGCAGCTGGGCAGTCGGGAGAATCCCTGTGAATGTCGACCCCTTATTCCAGAGGAGGTGGGAGGAAAGCCACATGCACTGTCCTCTCACAAAGGACTGCGGGAATTGGAGCCAGGATACTTTGAGGCTGTGAGGCAGGTGTGTAACTGTTGTCAATTTAGAAATATGTATGTGATAAGTGAACAAAGCACTTGATTTGTCAGGTTCTCTAAGTCCAGCAGGGGGAGCTGGAGCACCAGAAAGAGTGACACTCCTCTTTAGCCTCTCTTGTGCTGTAGGCTGTGCAGCCATGAACACAGTGCAATATACCTGTCGAACTAAAGCATATAACACTGCTTCTTGGCACTTTCCTCCCACTGGGGAAAAATAATCACAGTTTCAGGTGAAGAAAATGTTCATCACTGAACCCTGGATATTCTCCATCTGTACTGTACAGTGCGCTGTGACAGTAGAGAGATTTGCATCAAACAGGCTGATATCAGGTACTGTTCTCAACACAAGGTTTTCCTTAATGTGTAAATTCACATTACTGGTTATTTCTTTGTCTTCTGTTTTTGAAACGCAAACAGCCAAGAATCCGTGTTCTGATCCTGAGGGGCTGGCGGCACTAGACCCGCTGGAGTCCTGGAGCTCCACACTCCTGCTGGGTTCTGCTCTCTTTACACTCTCGGCGTAAACGCAACTGAGGAGCTTTTGAGAGATGGACATTTGAAGTTACTTCTGAAACCCCAGCAGTGAGAAGGCCACCTCCAAAATGTTTTCTAGCTAAAAACAATGAAAGAATTCATATGAATTGGGCAGTTTGGTAAGATGGAATATTATTAGGCTAACTAAGAGTTCTACTATGCAATTGTGTTCTTCAGTTGGAACGAAAGCCAACAGGCATAGGATTGTCCCCAGGGTGTCTGGCACCCGAGCTGGATGGCCCCGCATTGTGGGGCTGCAGTGGTAGGGCCACAGTTTCGGGAGCCGCAGTCTGCAGGAACATTGAAAACTATCCGATGTGTGGTACAGAACATCTGGCATGAGAAGAATGAATCAGAGGGCCTCAATTGCTAAAGATTGTTAAGCATTGAGCTCCACCTAATCCAATGATATTCCTACGGCTAAAATTTCATAACCTCTTGTGAGTCGGGACCACTGCGCTACTCAACCTGTGGCCACTCCAACCCACCCTATCGCATGATTCCACTGCATGCAGGTCCTACATTAATAAGCATTAAAGACCAACATTCGTGATACAGCAGTTTCTCATTTCTATATAAGACATGGGAATATAGGACTGATCAATTCAGGAACTGGTTGTGTAGGAGGTTTGCAGTGAGCTGCAAGCTGAGTAGTCCTGGTGTGATGGTGGAGTCCGAATGTTGAGGAGGCACAGGAAGGTGGTCGGAGGTGGACATCTGAAGGGCCACAGATGAGAGAGGAGCAACTGGCCCATTACATTCTCTATAGTCCAATAGCCAGTAATGGTTGAACCGGGTATGCAAATCCCTTGAAGAGGAAAGGGCCAATTTAGAGCAGCCTACTGCTCCAGGTGGCCTGAAACCTTACAGGGAATAAGTGCTTTTCTGATGGGTGGATAGATGGGTGTCTGGGTGGTAGTTGTCACAGTTCAGCAAATATTGAAAAAATGAGAAGGGGGACCATTATCTGTGAAGATGCATTTCAAGACCTTCTCAATACTAAAGAAGTGAACAGACCACTACACCACACAGAAATATGTGTCAGGGGTTTTAAGTCTTTTTGACATGCACGCCCTCCCCCCGTTTGTCTAAGTTTGAACTTGCGTCCCCCCCAACCAAAATCCCATCGAGAAAACAATGCGAACACCCGCGTCACACTCACTCACACATTATAATTGATATCGTGTACATGCATGCATTTCAGCGCCTTTCATTAATTTGCTTTAACACTTTAACGCTCGCCGCTGTTAGCTTTAGCAGTATGCCACCGGTCCATTTTTAAGTTTGTAATCGTGGTATAAGGCGAAGTCTAAATTCTGCTGTAGCCTTCGCCAACGAGAATAGACGGCAGGTAGCCTGCTCAGCCAGGGACATGAGCCAGATTGCAACACCCCCCTCTTGTGGATAAATAATGAATTGCTATTAACGACTGAAACAACATGTTCGCTGCAGTTGTTTCATTCTTTTTCATTCTACGTGCGTGTTTGCGCCTAAATGTCTCGTAATCGCCCCACAGGTTGAAAAGCCCTGCAGTAGGAGATGATATATCATGGTCATATCTGACGTTGTCTCTTAGTGGGATGATTGTTTTGATTTCCTGTCATCCTAACAGAGTGAAAGCATGGTGTTTATAAAGGGGACCAGTGGTATTCATTAAGAAGTTTACCAGCATTTGGATGGGGTCTGCAGCACGTATTAGGAACATGCCACAGATTTGACTAGATCTAACGTTTAGTCATGACACTTGCAACAGCTATCTGTTGTGAAACCTACCCTACAATGAGAAATGCATATTTTACTGTGTTCTGTCCTGAATCTGCTCTCTTTTCACTTCCTGGCAGATAACTACAGCCCCTATAACCTTTGCAGATCTTATAGGCAGTGCACTGTTTGCAATTGAAGAGCTTTAAATAAATTTAAGAAATGTATGCATTTTTATCATATAGCATAATGATCATGCCTAGAAAAGTAAATGATGGGAGGTTTCCAAGGAAAACCAGGTTGCAGCAGAAAGCTGGGGAGGGGGAACAGCAGGGGGTGATCCTCACAGTGGACTAGAATTTCCATTTCTAACGCCTCAGTATGACCATAAGGAGCCCTGTGCTGCAGGACCATTAAAATGTGCATGGTACCTTTCAAAGGGCAAGTACGTTAACTCTAGTCTGCTAAGTCCAACCTCATGTTGCATAACCTGACCTCCTTTAATTGCTTCCCCTCTCTTTCTTAAAAGTTACTCCTTAATTGGATTGGCGAAGCAACATTTCACTGTCTCATCTGATCTGCTGTGTAACGAGGCCACTGGCTCATAATGTCATGTATTACCCTAGGCAGGTGCTGGACGTATGTGGTAGATCAATGGTGTCGTATTCCATTCTATTATACTTGTACTTGAACTTTATTGCCATATGTAACCGGTACTGGTACAATGGAATTCTTACTTACAGAAAGTCTCTCGATTGTAAAACAAGTGTAAATAACAAAAAATCCACCCATCTATCCACCCATCCAGAAGCATCTAACTGCTTCTGCCCATACAGGGGTGCAGGGGAGGCAGAACCTATCCTGGTAAGCATTGGGCACAGTACAGCCTGAATGAGATGGCAATCTATCACAGAAAGCACACACACTCTCATAAAGCCAATTAACAGACCAGTATGTCTTGGGCCTGTGCGGTGAAACTGGAACACCCGGCAGAAAATGACACGAACCTGGAGAGAACATGCAAACTTCAAACAGATAGCATGCCAGGAATCAAACCCAGAGCCCTAATCCTGTGTGAAGCATTAATGGCAACCACTGGGCTGCACATATTCTATTCGATTTAATAACAAACTCAATGTACTGTATAATCCATTATAAAGTCAACATTCTGATTCTACTGGAAGATTAATTCAAAATCTCAGTCATATGAATAAATGCAAACTGACAGTGTTTGGACAGCTTCATCTCCATGCTCTAGAACATTATAAAAACTAACTAGGAGAGAAGAGGCTTTATTTCAGCCTGTCATTGGCCCAAAATTACATCAGAGGTTTTAATTGAATGAGTCCTTCTCATGCATGTTCTTTCTCTGTAGGTCATTTTGGGAATCCATCAGCTGCAACAGCAGTTGTTTCTGTTACAAGCCAATTTCCAAACACGGAAGCTGTAATAAACCTATGTGCATAAAGACACAAGTGAAGGGACTGAAGTGGAGTTATAGCTTTGGGATGGAAAATTCTTCTGTAAGAAGGAGATGTGAAACAATATAAAGAGTACCTGTTTTGCAGACTGTTCAAATATGTATTAATTTATAATAATGGGATCTTGGAATTAAATAGGTGCGTTCTTGGAGAACTTGTACTTAACTGAGCAACTAAAAAATTGTGAATGCCTAAAGATGCTTTATATTTAGCTTTTGCAATCTCCAGGAAATTGTTCATTTTTGTTTTTTATATAACTTAAAACTGGAACGAACTTATGGTGTTAGTTATGCTGTTTTTTTTTTAAAACCACAATGCTGACAGGGCAAATTTCCACTTCACTTATTAACTACCTTGTAAGCCTTCAAAATAAGGAATGGCCTGTTAGAAATGAAGTACTGTAGATGTTACTGCATTAAAAAATGAAGAAACTGCACAATGTGTTCAAAAATTGTATTCCAATCAGTCTCCTCTCAGATCTGGGTTAATATTTGGTCCATCTGAACTTGACAACTTTTGCAGTGATGGAACTTTGGAGGATGGTGACCACAAAATTACAGTTTGAATTTCTGCTTTTCAGTTATTGTAACATTAGTAGAAAACGTTAATTGCTAAATTCCTGTTAGTCAACAGGAAATTGCCCCTCGCTGTTTATTATTTGTTCCGACCGCCAAAAAATCAAGAGGAATTCTGTGGATAGAGGCGTTGTAATCACGGCCGTTTCTCTTCTTTCTCTGCTCTAATAAGGTTTCAGACAGGTGGAGTCCAGGCGGATTAGTGTACATGAATATAGTTTCCAAGGTAGAACCTGAGTGTTTACGTGAAGATTAATTTTTAACAAGCCCTTCATGACATTAATCTCTATAGATTGCGCAATGTGCAGCTAACGCAATATGTGGTTGGCGTGTTGACAATATCTTATTGTCTTGTATCCCTATGAATCCAACAGCGGGCAGCTTTTCACACCACTGTCACAGAGATGGGCTTTAAAGCCAGACCTCAAGACTTAAGTCCAGTCTAAATTACAACAGACCACCAAGCTGTTGTAAGCAGCTGAACACTCCGAGATGGCAGATCGTCCCCAGAGAAGATGACAAAGCTGGACTGAATTGTGTACCTTAATTCGTGGCACTAAAGGAGCAGTATGGAAGACAATAGTCCCACTTGCTGTCAGGGAGCTTGAGAGTTGCAATTAGTCAGGGAGCTGGAACGGTTTGTAACTTAATGTGAAGACAAGCATCAGAGTGCATTGCTATTATGTTTACTTTATTGTTAATGTAATATTATTACTGCTGCCTATTAGCTTAACAGGTGCTATATAAATAGATAATGCAATAAAGAAAATACAATAAATCAATAAGTAACAATATAATGACAGTATAATTAAGAGTGCTTTTCAAGACAAACCAGCAGCTAAAGTATATCACCCTGTATCTCACAACTGGTGGCCCACTGAAGCTCAGCACATGTGAGCCTGGTCAGTACCTGGATGGGAGACCTCCTGGGAAGCTATGGTTGCTGCTGGAAGAGGTGTTAGAGGGGCCTGTAGGGGGTGCTCACCCTGCAGTCTGTGTGGGTCCTAATGCACCAGTTTAATGATGGGGACACTATACTGTAAACAGGCGCTGTCCTTTGGATGAGATGTAAAACCAAGGTCTTGACTCTCTTTGGTCATTATAAAATCCCAGGGTGTTTCTCAAAAAGAGTAGTGTCCTGGCCAAATTTCCTAATCATGGCCTCCTGATTATCTTCATCTGTGAATTGGCTTCATCAGTCTGTTTGCCTCCCCAGCTGATAGCTGGTGTGTGGGGAGGGTACTGGCAAACTGTGGCTACTGTTACATCATCCAGGTGGGGGCTGGATGTTGGTGGTGGAGGAGGGGAGTCCCCATTACCTGTAAAACACTTTGAGTGGAGTGTCCAGAAAAGCACTATATATGTAAGGAATTATTATTATAATGTGCTCAAAGCACTTCACAACAGCACACATGGTAATGCACAAAATGGGAGTAAAAGGGGATTGAGCATTGAACGTGATTTCACGGCAATAGTGACAGAGCAAAGTGTGGAGCCTGAATTAGCAGATCTTGGATTAGGTGCTGGATTATAAAAAAATCTCAAAACATTGTGGAGCATCTCAATTTTGCAGGGATCCAGTCTGATTTACAGAGGAAGAGAGTCCTGTGCTGCTGAAGATTGCTCTCAGCACACAAACCACAGAAAGTCTGGCATGCTGAGAGCTCTTCCTTACCTGAGACTCCAGTAAGTCAAGTGGTCAGGTACTGCACAGCTCTGACATGTGTAGACAGGACATCCCACCACAGAGGGGGAAGGTTAGAGCAGGAAGGGGTTTGAAGAGAGGGTGAGCACAAGACATGGCCAATCTCCCAGTAGAGAAGGACCTACTTGGTGCAAAAAAGCACTTAATAATAATGTTTCTTTATTAGCCCTATACAATTTCTTGCATTAGGAATTCATCTTTTCACATACCCCAGCTTTTCTCCATGGAGACACAGACAGGGGAGAGAAGCTTGGGGTCAGAGCACAGGGTCTGCCATTGTACGGTGCCCCTGGAGCAGTTGGGGTTAAGGGCCTTGCTCAGGGGCCCAATGAAGTAGGATTCCTCTGCTGGCCACAGGATTTGAACCGGCAACCTTCCAGTCACAGGCGTAGAGCCTTAGCCACAGAGCCACCTCACTTTTACCTATACAAACTTAATTGTCTAACTTTTACACCTAAAAAACATGAAAATTGTTACAATCATAGTAGAATACAAATGGTTATTAAAGATAAAATACGAAAATCTATCTACATACATTAGCGTGGGTACTGCATTTTTCCTTTTTCACACACTTAATTTAATAAGAATTTCACAATGTGCTTTAAAGACCTTACCAGGCCTTTCCTATTTCTACGACGCACAGAAGCTTTTCTCAGCTTGGTATACAACACTTTGAAGAAAATGTTCAACAGAGGAGCCACTGGTCTGTCCAAATATTTTGTTAGGTACACAAGGACATTTTAGGTGCTTTTTCCCTCATGGTTAACCTGCCATTTCCTTTACAAATAGCTTAATAAGCAAAATAATTGATTAACAAAACTGAATCATTAGTAAAAAGAGAAGAGGAAATTGAACGTTTCAATGTTCCTGCAAAAGATTTCTGGAACTTCGTACTGTGTGGGTCTTAACAGGGCTATGAAAATGGTATGTGAAAATAAAAGTAAATCAAATGTTTCTTAATCAAATCCCATTCTGGCAAATTGCCTCAGATTATGTTGTCTATAAATTACAGTAATCTTACAGTACATGCATGATGTAGGTCAGATGCACCCTAGTTTTGTGGGGGGCAGTAGGGGTTTTTAAGCAAGTCAGATCTGATGTTCCTGCTTGATTTCTCTTACCGTGCTGTGTCTTGGAAGACATCCTGCTTCATCTGTCACACCACTGTAAGCAAGGGGCAAGCACTGAGGGCTTGTGCCATGTGTTAAAAACAGCCCATCTCCCTTGGGAGCAGGCAGAGAGATCCTTCGAGAGGCAGGCGAAACAAGTGTTGAATAAAAGATCGCTGACGCTGTTTACTTTGAGAGTGACGACCAGAAAGAATTTGCTCTTACTGGATCAACAGCTGTAAAGTAACACAACTGTCTTAAAACTCTTTACCTATACAGATCTCATCCAAAAACAGAAAACAAAGTGAACTTTGAAGCAGAGAGAACACATTTTAAATAGCTTTTCTCTAGAGAGGAACACTTGATCAATGTAAGTCTGCCTCGTGTTTCCTCAGATGTGTAAATTAGTGTGGTCTGTCTTCTTGTGTGTGTGTTTTACATCATACTGTTTCTATTTATGTTCAGTCTTAGCCACTTTTCTATTTCTACCTCTTTTCTATTTTATATAGTTCTATTTCACCTCTTTGGTAAAATGTCAGTTTCTGAATATACTGTAGACTGTCAGAGTGAACCTGTTTGAGGAAACAAATTAGAATCACTCACTCCTGTGGATCCCATCAGAGAAGAACTAGGTATTGAATTCTGTGTAACAGTAATATGTGTCCCCTCTGCACTTCCTGGGAAACTGTGGGTGCTTTTCTTTTGTTTTGAATGCACACGCACTCCAGGGCCCACTATTCACATCCCCACTAGCAAAAATGACAAACCCTGGGCTCAGTGCAGCAGTGTTCAGCAGGAGTCATTGGAGTCCAAGTAAAAACAACTTCACAAATTAGACTGTAAATAATAGTCCTCAGGAAGGGCTCTCCCTGAATAGTCAGATGTTGTTTGTCTTATGAGCAATGAGAGACTCCATGCAAGTTACACAAATAAAATAATGCATTCCTGAAGAACTGTGCATCCCGAACACAGTTTGATTGTATCTTTATCTCTGGAATAGGTGGTAGATATGAATAAGCAGCAATCAAAGCAAAAAACCTGGAAACACATGCAATGCAATATGCCATTAGGGAGACATCTGACACAGGTCATAACCTGTTCTTAAAGGCCATCAGAGTGAGATGAGCAGCCATTCACCATGTGGAGCAATTTTTCTACGTGAGGTATGTAATACAGTATAAATTGCTGTGCATGAAGAGCTTCTTGTTTTTACGTGCAAGAGGTGACTGGTGGCAAAATAGCATTTGTTTGAAACAGCTGTGACACAGAAAGAACAACCTTTTCCAACTCATTTTAATACTTTCCCTTGTTGTGGGGAGTGGGGAAAAATAGTACCACAAGAAAGAACAATCGTTGAAAATAGGCCAAGTGAGATAACCAGGCAAAAATCAAATTGTTTACAGCTCTTTTGGGCAGTCTTTCTCATTGACATGGCACTGTCAGCTTCTTGAAAGTGAAGAAGAAGAATAGTTTTATAAATTTATTGGGGAAAAAAGTAATATCAAGAATAATGTTTTAGCACTTTGAGACTCTTCTGTGAGGGAATTTGAATCATTCACAAAAAGAAAACAGTGTGTCCCTGTTTTTTTCATTGTAAAATGTAGTTGCTAATCTATTACTTTTACCTAGTTCCTTTAATTATTAGTTTTTCTTTAAAACTAGTTTTCTTTTTAATTTAACTGTGGATGCTCTTAGGGTTAATGCTCAATACTGTGGTACAAACCCAACTGGGTTTTTGTTCATCAGAGGATATTTTT
Organism: Lepisosteus platostomus; assembly: GCF_059453375.1. NCBI lineage: Eukaryota > Metazoa > Chordata > Actinopteri > Semionotiformes > Lepisosteidae > Lepisosteus > Lepisosteus platostomus. The sequence continues at coordinate 8,753,146 of NC_142613.1, forward strand.
TATGAAGATGGTGGTAACGGGTTTTTAAATCCCTGTTGTTTCAGATATACAGGAATGAAATTATCTGAGCACACAATCAGACAGGAACACACATCAGCTTGTGGAACAATGTCCTTTTGTTTTGGTAGAACAACTGACTGACATGTACAGTGTTTCATTAAAGCACAGTGTCCTGACAGAATAAACTAGGCAACAATAACCTACTATTTCACTGAAAGCGAGTTTCCACACACAGGAGCCACTGTTTGGTTGTGTTGCCCTGTGTGCCGGATGTGGTGGGGTATCAATCACTCCCTGTATAACACCTTGGTCCAGGTACTGCCTGGTGGGGAGCTGCCTGCTCTTCCACTGCTAAGGACTTGCTTTCCCTCGTTCCCTGTCCGGATCCTCACACGCGTGCTCTTAGGGGGCTCGTGTCTGCTTTCTGTGGAATGTGTGGCACAGGTTCAATGGCTTAATTCCTTTTCCACTCCACTGCTGTGTGGCGCAATGTACGTCGGCCGGAGAAGGCCATCGATGGGAGAGTGGCAGGGGTTTGTCCTGTGAAATAGTGAGGTTACTGGGCAGCAGTTAAATAACCAAACCAGATCTGTTTTTCCGCCATATTAAATGCCTTATTGGTCCCAGCTGGCCACTGGCTGTGCTGCTTCAATTGCATCCTTGGCAGTCAATGCCACTGCCCTTAAACTGGTTTTGTCCATCCGTTTGACCAGTCAAGGGCTTGAGCAATGACTCACAGTTGCCTCATTTAAATGAGACTGCTTCATGGCCTCTGGTAAAGGTAAAATAATAATTAATGTTAACTGTGCTTGTCACTCAAACCGCCCTGTAGTTTCCACTGGCAAGTGAAGGGAGGAGCAGTTCTGGTGTTTTCAGCACTATTCATCCTATTCCGGAAAATATGTCTCAGACCTGTTTTTTCATTATGTTTCTCTTCCTTTGACGGGTTACTGTTCTTTTATGGAAGCTCTATTTTTCAGTGATTATTACAATAAAACAAAGATAAGGATGATTGCAGATGGGAAACGTCGCTAATCTAACAAAGTTCGAGACGATACTTCCTTGTGGGGTTGTCAGTTCAAGGTTTTGCCAACGAAGAGATAAAACAATAAAGATAAGCCAACCACAGAATGAAAGGGAAAGAAGAAATGCAGTTACTTGATTTTGGGGAAAAAAAGGAAAGTGAAATAGATTCACTAATTAATAGTAATTATGTTATTGAATTATTTATTGAACCTTATTTAATAGTAATTATTTTATTAAGTCAATGATTGCAGCTGGTTTCCTGTCAGTGGATGAACTAGTGATAATGTGTGTTTACAAAGACAAGTTTAAATGGGACATCAAAGTTAAGAAAGGTGGGAAGAGGTCAGTGGAAAGTTATTGAAAACCAGCATTTGTCTGCAACGTTTGTCTGCAGTCTGTGAATTGCCCAGGATGTAGAGAACAGAGAAAACAATAGGACTGGCAAATCCATGAAGGAACTGTGAAGAGACCATACAGAAAAACCACTGTGTGAAAAGATTTATAAAGTCAAATGCAGCAACCAACAATGAGAACCAATATCTTATCACTTTGGGTATGAACATTTATTTCTCACACCCTGTGAAAGTCTAGGTATTATAAACATCTAGGTGCTGTAAAAGTCTAGGTATTATAAACATCTACAGTGGGTGCTGTAAAAGTCTAGATGCTATAAAAGTCTAGATACTACAAGAGTCTTGGTACTGTAAAAGTCTTGGTACTATAAGAGTCTAGGTATTGTAATATGCAATAAATATACAAAAATTAAATATGTTTATTTTTACTTAATACATTAAAATAATGTTAGTATCTAAAATGTATTCTGAGTCCAGAGCACAGACCCCAGCTCTGTCAAGAGGGGAAATGAATGTATGCACTATGCACTGTGAAAGCATCTTCAATTTCTTCAGTTTGCAATGCATGGAGTCCACCAGACAACACTGAAATGTGCAATAACTGAAAGGAAGCTGAGCATCGAGTGTTCTGAAAATAAAATTCTTAGAAAAATACGTTGAAATGCACACAGCATTTCAACATTCTGGAATTGCAAACTTGAAGGTCCCTCCTGAACAGAGCCCAGGCTTTACTAAAAACATGCCTGTTTACACAAGACACTTCCTTCTTGGTTCATTTTAATATAGAAAAGTGCTATTTTTAGAAATTATTTAGAAATTTTAGATTCCATTGTGAGACATTGTTGCATTCGTACGTTCTGAGCCCATGAATTATGTATGATATAGGAAAAACATGGGAAATGTGCACAGATGTTCACATTTTTCAGTATATGAAGGAAGCAGACACCTTTGTTTAATAATTTTATTAAAGACGTCAATAGTTCAAAGTCCTTTAATTCCTTTGACTTTCACTAATTCAGCTGTTTTTTTTTTGTCTTCACGTTTTAATCCCTAAAATCAATAACAGTAGATAAAACTTTTATTTAGGTACAGTTGATAACATATATGCACAGAGAGTGTTGTTCATAATAACTTCCCACAATTAACAGCAAGTTTAGCAACAAAAAGGTAAATGGTTCTGCTAAAAGATTAGATTACTTTAATGAAATATACATTTTATTGCTTAACTTATTACTCATACATTGTAGTACTGCTTTCTTTCATTAAGTAAAGTGGGGAATGACTTTTAGCACACATACTGTATGCAGAAAGAATAAGTATTTTCCAAAATATCTAATAAACTAGTTGTTTCTTCCACTGTTTTGTGTTTTGTTTTTACAGTAATTGTGTTATCGGTATGGAGCAGCTGCAACAAATTTATACCAAATTTAGACTTGTAATTCTGCCAAGTTTCACTGCAATCTTTTTGGAACTCAACTCCAAGATTTCTGACCTGGTCTCATTCCAGCTCACATGTAACCCCTGTCATGAGCCCCCTGCACTGGCAACCCACTGAATTTCACATGCACACGTACTGTACAGGGGTTCATGTGCAGTAATGCTTAGGGCAGCATTATGCTTTCAAATCTTGCATGGGTACTGCAGTACTTCTGGAATCTGATTTTTCTTTTCTCTTGCTACAGCTCTGTCCTCAATCAGATTCATGTTTGAACTTAGTAGAATCCATTTAGCCATCATCTCCCACCTTGATCTCTATATACCTTCAGACAATACTCATGCGGTTTGATTAGTTATGTTGCCTGAAGTGAATCAGATGAAATTCCTGAAATGGAAAACCATGCTATTGCAAATTTCTGTAAGCGCTTTGGCGATGTGTAATAGTTTGTTTATTAATTACTAACCTTATGCTCCACAGGAGGTCTCTGTTCTCCTGATCTCGTTTAAGGACACTTGTGGAACGGTTTGACAGCTGAACCACCCTGGACAAGCTCTGTTTGGTTGGTTGTTTAGTAGGTGGGTTGTTTAAATAATTGGAATCACTACTTGATTTTCCATTTCATACCCTCCCAATTCAACAATTAACAATTGGTAGTTGGATTGGATATTGGCTTATACACTTTGAGCAGAATCTGTACTAATGGGGGAATGATGCGTCTCCCACAGAAATTAAAAACCGCTGTCGACCTGTCTGCTGTAAATTACGGTATTGGCAAAAAAAATGTGAACTGCCTGGGTGGGTCTATATTCTCATATTTTATACCTAAAATGTAATTATGTGTTTTCATGAAAGTCATAATAAAATATGAGGATAACCTGATTACATTTATAACTTTAAGACATAAGATATGTTTGAATCGTGAAATTAACAAACTGATCCAACGGTAAATATCAGTAAAGACTTCTGTATGACAGGACATACACCTTAAACAAAACCACACTCTCCTGAGCCAGTCAGTAGAGTTCTTCACTCAGCTGCCCAGTTTCCAGTTCTACACAAAAACACGATATTTTTTCTTTGTGTTCTTGTCACGGCAGCATGTGGGGTGTCCTTTGTTGGGATATGAACAGCATACTTTGGGTGAAATGTGAACTTTGGGTGAAACAGTCTGTGTCTGTCTCAAGGCAATGGGTTTAATTGCATGTCCTCCTCCTGTACACAGCCGATTAAAACATGCAGGGCAATTTCTGGGATGAAATGTATCTGACAAAGCTCCTGATTTTTCTGCTCAGTCCATTGTTATTAATAAAACATCAATTCAATAGTTGGCAAAGAACCTGTCTTGGAGATTCCTTCAGGGAATTAACACTGGAATGGAATTAACAATGTATAGCCTGAGTAACATGATCAGATCTGGTTACAAGAAAAAGAACGAAACAACCAGCGTCGCATCTAGTGGAACTGTATTTGACTGCTAAGACACTGAATTTTTTCAGCAGTGCTGATGCAGTAGCATTGTCCGGACAGAAGACAGATCGTATCAGAGGAAATCAACAGACATAAGAGATAAGCAACTAACATGAGCAAGCTGAAGAAATGTTTACTGCACCAATGACTACAAAGACACAATGTTGTGCATTTGTGTTCTCTTTCGTTACTGCAGTTTCCTTATAGTATGGAGAAAAGCCTAAAATGAAATTAAATTGAACTTTTACACATGCGCAGTTATAATCTGTTTTTCTTGGCTGCTTCTGGAGCCAGATCAAACACTACTATAAAATGGAATAACTTTAAAAAGCAATATATTCTTCCTCACTGACAATCTATAGTTATTTAATGGCCACCCTGAGTCTTGCTGGATTGATCTTTGAGTCATTTTGCTAATCAAACTGGAAAATAGGACTGGATGTATACAACTCCAAATTAATTTTTCAATTTTACAGCCATGCACAGAAATATCAGCTATGCCAAGGCTAATATTTCTGTGTGTTGCTTTTAGCTATGCAGAATGTTATGAGAAATAACAGCAGTTATTGGCAATTTCACTGCCAAGGTTGTAACAGTGGATTGTAAAACCAAGTGTCACTAGATTTGAGATAAGGATGCAAAACATCAGTTCAAACTATCTGACATCACAGAATAAAATATTAACTACACAGTTTGGGGTTGTATTTTTGTGCTCAAGAGAATGATTCAAGTAAGGAAGGAGGAAATATTTTTTTCAATAAGCAATGCACGTCTCTCTTAAAGGGGGCTGTTTATGTACAGTACCAAGTCAATGTTTTCCTACACAGGGGGAGGGGCCACTAGACAGCATAAATAAAATGATGCTCTTCAGGAAGTTCTGCAGAGAGGGTCTTCAGGAGTGCAGGTAAAGTATTCTTTTAGCTACATCTAACTGTATGTTATGACATGTTAGCTGCTGAAGCTTAACTTGCATTTTATTTTACACCTGTGTGTTTGTCTAATATTGTGTTTTTCCCCCCTCACAGACAGGAAGACATCAACACAGTTTCAGCATATGTTTAGGCTTCCTTTTTTCAGTATGTATTTTGACAGCATATTTAGATTGGTGGGGGCACTGTTTTCTTGCAGCTGAGGATAAGAAAGTATTTAAAAAACTGTTTTTATTTGCATAGAAAGGGATTCAGAATTTGAATCTGAGGTTGTTAATTTTCATTCAGGCTTCCTGATGATCAGGCTACAGTATGATTGGAGATCTTTGTTAACAAGATCTCTTGTGACATTAAACTCTGTTAGACTGTCACTCTTCGAAAGTAACATCCAGGTCAATGGTCTTCAGCTCTGGAGAGTGGCCAGTACTTCACAGATGAAGGTGCATAGCCGTGTTGAATCAAAGGCGGGAAATCGCATTAATCGTTATTAACTAAACCGGCAATACTTTCAATTAAGTGAATGAGAGGTGAAGTGAAATAAAAAACTGAAGATCATTTTAGCTTTCTGGGAAAACGGGTAGTGATTCCTGATTTTAGTATTCGTTAAAAAAAATAGGTTGAGTGCAAACTCTATTTCAATCAGTGATAAACCATCATTCTGCTTTTCCTACAGTGTTTGACTGACACTGTACAAGCTGCTGCCTAGCGTTTATCCTCTCAATGATGAGCGGTTTCATCACTAACCACTAATTGTGGAGGAATAGTTCTTAACTAGTAAAGAAAGCTGTCAAAAATTAAGCCCCTCTGCAGCTGTATGACAGCCGAGCGAGTCTCGATTGTGTCTCCTCGGCAGCGGATCTGTAACTGGTTCTGTAATAAGACCTCTCCTCTCCTTGTCTTGTGTGTTATAGAAATGTTTTCCATTTCGTGTCTGCTTGTTCTGGCGGTTTGGCTGACTGGCGTCGAGAACTCTTCTACTGGTGAGTGAATCACGAAAACAGAAGTCATCTTGCAAAAAACAACGACACTACGCAGGTTTTTAGCTTTGATTTCTTTACAAGGTTATAATATTTTGCTTTCTCCTTTTGTGGTGATCTTCCCCAACTTGTTTCTGAAATAAACACAAAACTTTGGCTTTACTTTAAAAACCCTTGATACTTCATCTCATTTAATGATTAAGAAATGGTTTGTGAATTCTGCCCTGTAACCAAACCAGAACGGCAAACGTAGAAAATACCAATCCCCCCCAAAATACAAGCTGGTATCATCTTCTTTCAGAGTCGCGTCTTGATCGCGCTTTCATCAAGAGGGCTGTAGAAGATGCCATTCGCACTGTCGACGCCGCCTATAAGTATTCGCGAGAAGCGTAAGTGAAACGTAAACCGATCAATTTTCTTTCCTGAAGTAACAAATCCCATCCCAGCAAAAACTCCCACTCCCGCCAGAACAGCGTGAACAGCTCCAAGCCTTAACGACAAAGGCGTTGGAAACTCCGTAGAACTGCAGCCCAGTACTGGATCTCCAGTCGCTGCCGGAGGAACAGAGAGTGGCCTTTGTTGTATAATGTCTCATAACACTGTTTTTGATGTAGATATTTTACTAATTATTATTGCTTTGGCAACGCTGTTATTCGTCGGCATTACCAACAGTGGTGCTTTTTTAAAACAAAAAGAATTTGAATTGAGATACACCAGGCGTTTTTTAAAAATATTACGCCTAGAACTAGAATTGCCAGTGGCAGCGAACCCCAACTCGGCACTGAAAAATTCGCTTTTAATTAGAAGACGCAATGTAGGGGGATCCTTTTCTCAGAAAACGAGCTTAGCTCCGCGACTGTCCGGATGTAACGGACGGCACATTCCTGAAAAGCCCTCCAAGACCGGCTTGAGAATCGACTCATAACAAAAAAGAAAAATTCTTACATGTCGAAATTATGTTTTACGGCTTCTATGTAGTATATTGTGGCTGGCATATCAGTGGCTTACATCAAATCCAGTCATACAAAATAACCAAATTTACCAGTTAAAACGGTAAGGAATCAGCAACATCTGTCATTTCTTCGTTAACCAGTCTAGGTCATTCTAAAAATATGAATTAAGCCAGTATAACGACAACTGTAATGTGACATGAGAACCGTCCGCAGGGACGTGGCCAAGCTGCGGGAAAGCTTCTCGAAGCCCTCGGATCTCCTGGCGTTCCTCAAGCGCCCCTCCCGCGACACGCGCTCGGCGGTGCGCTCGGCCGAGTACATGGAAAACGCCTTGAGACTCATCCAGGAGAGAACCCACCATCTCCACAAGCGTGCCATCAACGCCACAGGTCAGCTCCAGAGACCGAGAGAGCACCGTTCTGGGTACACCAGAGAACAACGCCTCTTGCTCTTAAATGGCGCACATACAGTACGTCATGAATTCCTTGAGAACGGAGTAAGAAACAGATGTACCGTAGGAGCAAGCCTTACATGTCAAAGCGCCCTCTTAAATCAAATGTGTAATAAAAAAAAGATCTATTTTATTTTCCCTTCAGTGACGTAGAGGGGATTTGCAGGGTTGTTTTTGTTTCTTTAATAAACAAAGGCTTTTGACTTGAGCTTTCCCAGACAAGTCTTTAACTTCACTGTGGCCTCGCTGCTTGTCCTCACCTGCCTGTCTGCAGACCTGCTGTCGAAGGAAGACCTAGAGACGGTTGAAAGGCTGACTGGCTGTGCTGCCAGGGTCCAACCCCCGTCCTGCTTCACCACCCCCGAGGTCAATGAGTACAGGACCATCAACAGCGTGTGCAACAACAGGTCAGCACTGGACAGCTCCCCCTGCCCAAGCTCGCGCCGCCCACATCGCTGTGCCTTGAAGCCCTGCCAGCCTTTCCTGCAGAGGGGGCAGTTAGCAGGCATTCACTCTGTGTGCAAACGATACATGAAACAGATCTCCCTTTGCACAGCTCTAAACAAACCAGCCCGACTTGTCAGACTTGTCGTGCTTCAATTTAAAAGCAATCTTTTTTTTTTCAGAAACGAATTGCTCCTTCTTTTTTTGCCCATAACACTGTGCACTCACCCTCCTATTGAAAAGATAATTCAGTAAATATCCATTTTCTGACTGCTTATCCCAGCAAGCAACGGGTGCAAAGCAGAATACACTCTTGAACAGGACCCCAGTCGGTCGCAGGGCACACACAGACACACACTCACACCAGGGCCAATTTCCCAGGAGACAGGTAACCTACCGGTATGTCTTTGGACTGTGGGAGGAAATCGGAGCACCCAGAAGAGACCCCAGCAAACACGGGGGGAACATACAAACTCCACGCAGACAGCATCCCAGGAACTGATCCTGCACATTATACTATTACAAAAAAATAATAAAAACATTGCACATCATTCTATTGCACATATACAGTATAACACATAACAACATGTAACACTTATAACACATCACAAAAACATATTGCACTCAAGTGGGTTGTAAGAGTCAAAATTGTGTTTATCCTTGGCATTTGCGTTGACAACTTTAATGGGTAGTGGAACAAAGGAATGTTTGTATCTGTGTGACTTACATTTGGGAACCCTAAAACCATTTGCTAGAAGGAAGAAGTTGATATTCAGAGTTGAGGATGTGGGATGGATCTGATATCATTTTTCCTGCCTGTTTGATTATGGATTTTTCAAAGATTGTCTGCAGGGAGGGGTGCTGTTTCACTCCCATGACTTTCAAAGCTGTCTGGATGAGGCGGGTAATTTGCGATTTAAAATGAACTGATAGATTACTAAACCACACTACCTGATAATGCTCTCGATTATAGCACGGTAGAAGAGTAGCATTACCTCCTGTCGAACCCCAAACACTCTTAGTCTTTGCAGGAAATATAAGCGCTGCTGAACTTTGGAGCAAACACTCTCAACATGAGTAGACCAGCACAGGTTATGGTCTATGTCTACACCTAAGTATTTATATGAGTCAACCTGAGTGATAAGTTTGTTGTGGATTACTACCTGTGAGTGATCACCAACTGTTCTGGGATCGAAAACTATTTCTTTTGTTTTATTAGCATTCAAAATTAGGCTGTTGTTGTCACACCATTGCACAAATCTTTGGATTTCTGACATGTACAGTACACAGATGAGCTGCTACCTCTATGCATTAAGCCAAGCACATCTGTATCATCTGAGAATTTGAAAATGAAGTTGCTTTGACTACTGCTTGTACAATCACTTGTATAAAGTGTGAACAGAACTGGAGAGCTCACACAGCCCTGAGGGGCACCTGTGCTAATAGATCGTGACTCGGAAAGAGTTCTTTTGACCCTGACATACTGTGTGCGGTTTGTTAAAAATGAATGGTACCATCTTATAATGTTATGGTTAACGGACATTTGCTTCAGCTTACTAATCAATAGATAGTTTCGACCCTCTTTCTCTCCTGCTCTGTCCTTTTGTTCGCCAGTGCTTCATATGCCTGCTCCCATCTCCACACCTGGAGAGGCTCAGCAGCTGGAACGTGATGTTTCTTCTCTCTACTTTTCAGCGTGGAATTAACCTTTTCTTGAACCTTTTGCAGGAAAAACTCTCGTCTGGGTGCTGCGAACACTGCATTTACCCGCTGGCTGCCTGCGAATTATGACGATGGGGTTTATATTCCCCGCGGCTGGGATCCCTGTAAAACACATAATGGATTTGTCCTTCCACTGGTAACTATCAGCCTCTCTCCACCTTGCCTTCTGCACTAGATTCTGCAGTGCCTATGGACTGTCCAGAACACCAGCACACCTTGCCCTAACAAAGGGGATCTCTTTAGGATTAATGTTTTATATTGCCCATTTAGCGAGTGATGCATTATGCCATTCACATTAGGACACCAACTAGGACTTCGTACATTCAAACGCTACTTTCCCTGCAGTTTTTGGCTGTACAGTTTTATTTTCCCCAGTCATAGTATGAGACTGTAAGCAATTTGTATCATCATATCCATATGTCTTGTGTAAGTATTTGTTGATGTGGCACAGTAGCCTGGCAGTTATCACTGCAGTTCTTGGGTCCTTGGTTTCAGCTGATGGGTTGCTGGGGGATTCTGGCCTGGCACGCCTTCTGTGTGGAGTAGTGTGTCCCATTTGTCCATGTGGGCTTTTGTAGGGCTCTCTGGTGCTTCCTTCCAAAGACATGCTGACTAGGTTAAATGGCGCATCTAAATTGACCATGTGGGCCTGTGTGTGTGCCCTGTGCCTGTCCAGGCTGTCGTCCTGCCTCAGGCCCTGTGCCCATGGGATAGGCTCCAGCTTGCCACGAATCAGGGAAAGGGGGCTTCCCAATAATGGCTGGATCTCTTCACACTTGGGAAGATGTCTTTTATGAAGTTATTGTCCCATGGGTACGAGTGACCTGATCACAGGCTCTTTATTTGTCCCACAGGTCCGTGAGGTCTCCAACAAGATTCTGAGCACTCGCAATGAAGAAATTGAAATTGATAGCGTTAACACCCACTTTATGGTCATCTTTGGTCAGTGGACTGACCACGACCTCACGCTCACTCCCTTTTCTCCCAGCATCCGCTCCTTCAGCAACGGCATCAACTGTGATGAGAGCTGTGAACGGGCAAGCCCCTGCTTCCCCATCAAGGTAGTGTACTGTGCAAGCCCTCCTGCTGTACTGAGCCTCCCCTGCAGGGGGCAGTGTGATTGTCCCATGACAATAACGTTCTACTGAAAGCAAGTCAGGAGCACATTCTGCTCAGAAGCTAAAAGCTTTGAAAATCTCCTGATTCGTTGGGTTCCCCGCTTTGCACTGGGACTGATCACTTCGATTTGTTTGTCTACAGGTCCCCAAAAATGACCCCAGAATTAAGAACCCCGCTGCCTGCATCGCTTTCTTCCGCTCGGCCCCAGCGTGCGCCACTGGGGACAGCGCATACATGTTCGGTGATCCCAACGTCCGCCAGCAGATCAACTCCCTCACCGCCTTCATCGACGTAGGCCAGGTGTACAGCCCTGAAGAGAGCTTAGCCAAGGGGCTGCGCAACCTGACCAATGATCTGGGCTTAATGGCCGTCAACCAGAACTTCACCGACAATGGGCTGGAGCTCCTGCCCTTCACGAACGTGTCCAGCAATATGTGTGCAACCCGGAGGAAAGGCACCAATAACAGCGCATTGAATGAAATCCCCTGCTTTGTGGCAGGTGAGTCCCACAGTGTTCCATACTGGTACCCCTGTCCAGTTGTACCCCATGCAACTTGTGGTCATTCGTCAGTCTGCTTTCTGCGTGGGTGTATTGTTTTTACTTCTTAGGTCATAGTTATATGAACTTATACGTTAAGCCAAACACTGGTTTTCAGTTTATATATGATGAAAGATGGGCAGCAAGAACAAAGAAACGTCAAAGTATATCACAGCATTGCTGCATCCTGGAGCTTTCCGAAACTCAACCAGAGCTAATTGGCAAAAAAAAAAAAAAAAACAAGGGACTTTAGATATCAACCAGACCACTTAGCAGTCATGGTCATATGGCTGATGTCCTTCCTCCAACGCAGGTGATGAACGAGTCAATGAGAACATCGGCCTGACTGCTGTCCACACGCTGTTCGTCCGGGAACACAACCGCCTGGCACGTGCCCTCCGTGCACTCAACCCCCACTGGAGCGGGGAGAAACTCTACCAGGAGGCTCGGAAGATCATGGGAGGGTATCACCAGGTACGGCACATGATATCCGTAGCTACACCAGAGACACACAGCTCTGGTCCTCAGGGGTCTCATCCAGGCAGGTATTGAAAACCGACTTCAAAATCCTCATGCTCACTATAGGAGACTCTGGATGGCCTGCCACAGCAGTACCTGTCTGAGCTATTATTGCCCTACTCCCCACCTCGCAACCTTCACCTCTCCAATTCTGGTCTCCTATCTGTCCCCCAAGTCTGTCTGCACTCTATAGGTGACAGGGCCTTCTCCTGTTATGCCCCAATCCCCAAGGATATCAGAGAGTCATCTTCTCTAAACTCCTTCAAATCCAGACTCAAAACCACCTTCTTTAGAAGAGCCTTTACTTAACTGGTTCTGTTCTCTACCCCTCTGCTCCTACTGTATCCAGTACCCCCGTCTATGGTCTTCTCTCTTTCTGTATTCTCATCTTGCATATCTTGTGTGTTCTTTTTATTGCTGTTGTCATTCTGTAAAGCACTTTGAGAAGCCATCTTTAAAGGCGCTATGTAAAGTAAAGTTTTTGAATTCTTATTATTATTCATTCTAGGTGTTATCATTCTTTGATGACTTTCTAAATGTGGGCCATGTCTAAAAAGTTTCAAAGTGCCACTTGCAACTCCCGACGTGAAGTGTTAAAGATGGAGTTGCCTATCGGCAACAGCTCCTCAGTAAAGTGTAAAAACGGTCCGAAGAGTGGAGAGTGAAGAGTGCCTGGGGTTGTGCATTGCAGTCTACGTTCCCTTTCTCATCTTGGTGACCTTTCTGACCCCCCAATAGGTCATCACCTACCGCGACTATCTGCCGCGCATCCTGGGGGAGCGCATGATGCAGCTCCAAGTCGGCCCGTACACCGGCTACGACGAGAACGTCGACCCCCGAATCTCCAACGTCTTCGCCACTGCCGCCTTCCGCTTCGCCCACCTCACCATTCAGCCCTCCATGTTCCGGCTGGATGAAAACTACAACGAGCACCGCCAGTTCCCCAGCGTCCTGCTGCACAACGCCTTCTTTGCCAACTGGAGGCTGGTGTTCGAAGGTGCGCTTGTCCCCTGACCTCCCCTCCCACGGCAGAACCCAGCTGCGCCAGCTGTCGTGATTTCAAAACTAAGAGAGTCGCTTTGGTCTTTTTTTTTTTCCCCACTCATTAACAGTCTAGGCCTTGAATTTCTGCATTCCTTTGACAGTCCTGTATATTCTGTGATTTTCTGGAATTCCGGAGTTTAGAAACCTACAGAAAACAGACTCAAAAGTTCTCTGAGAGAAGTTAAGCACGTGATCATTTCAAATTAAAGACGATGTTCTGCGTTTTCCTGAGCTGAATGCTTTTTGGAAGCAGACCTGCACGGTTTGACAGTTATCGTGATTTGAAAGCGAGGATGACATTCAAAAAAAGAAGTTTAATAAGTTTTGATATTTAATAATATAAAAGAATATGTCTGCAGTAGGGAGGACAGTGATTTCAGCTAACCTGCCACTAGAGGTCATTAAGGCCTCTGTTGTTTGTAAATAGTCACACTGGTGGTGCACTGACTGGGTTAGTTAATTGATGAAGTTCACATGGGGTTAATCTGGAATAGATTGGTATATAAATGGATTTATAGTGACAGATGGTGTTGGGCTGGTGTAGAGCAGGTCTCTGTGTTGTGTAGTGAAGAGCCTTGTTAAGTAAGACGCATAATGAGTCTCTTGTCTTTGTCTTTGTGGTCCATGTGGTTTCCCACATGCTCAGGCTCATAGCTGCCTGCTGAGAGGCAGGCCTGTCGCAACTTCCTACTGGCTACTTAGTATGGTAAGAGAATTTCACATGATGCTTACCTTCTGCGATCTCTTGCAGGTGGAATTGATCCTCTGATCAGGGGTCTCATTGGCCGTCAAGCCAAACTCAACACCCAGCAGCACATGTTGCACCAGGAGCTGAGAGACAGGCTCTTCGAGCTGACCAGCCACATCGCCCTGGACCTAGCGGCCCTCAACATGCAACGCTCCAGAGACCACGGGGTGCCAGGTGAGACCCTGCCAGCCCTGCAGCTCACTGTGATGAGGATACAGTGAGGAATTCCTGATTGCTGCAGAAGCTCTAATCCCATGCACAGACCATCAGCTTCTGTGTTGGTCTTTTTGGTTTTGTAGTAGATATTGCTTTGGCACCAGTGCTAGGCTGTAGGTTGTACTGTCAAAAACCAGTTTCATGCTGGTTATAACAGCTTGGCGGAGAGCTAGCCTAAGACAGAACATGCACTGTGTACAATGGGTGGGCTGTGTTATTCTGTTCCTGAGCTCAGTTTAAATGCTGAGTAGAACTGAGAATCTCATCTCAGTTAATTGTATGGAGATTAAAACAGGATCTGTTCTAATCCCCGGGCTACTGGTCCTGAAGGGCAAGTGTGTCTCTAGGTTTTCTAAGATTCTTTAAAACAGGAGCACCTGAAGACCTGTGAAAAGATGTCAAACTGGTTCAATTAAGCCAGCAATGAGCTGATTCAGAGCCCACCTGGACTGACTCTGTAGACACTGTGGCCCTCCAGGACCAGGACAGAAGGTCTCTGCTTTAACTCATATGCCTGCCTGTGGTTTTGTCTGTATGAACAGGGTACAATGCCTGGAGGAAATTCTGTCGTCTCTCTCAGCCCAAGAACGTGCAGGAGCTGGGACTCGTGCTCAACAACACGGACCTGGCGAAGCGGCTGATTGACCTGTACGGGACTCCAGACAACATTGACATCTGGCTGGGCGGCATCTCCGAACCCTTCGTGCCAGGGGGGAGGGTGGGCCCACTCTTCGCCTGCATCATCGGCACACAGTTCCAGCGGATCCGAAACGGGGACAGGTAAGCCGGATTTCAGAAATGCGCTGCTGATTAGTGGCGACTGGGGTGAGATCCTGAACAAGGTGATCCGTGGCTGTCATTGCAGGTTCTGGTGGGAAAATCCCGGAGTGTTCACACAGAGGCAGAGGGAATCCTTGAACCGTGTCTCCTTGGCAAGGATCATCTGTGACAACACCCGGATTAGAGACGTACCAGCTCAGCCCTTCCAGTACCAGCGGCGCGGATCAGGCTACACCAATTGCGGGCAGATCCCACAGTTTGACCTCTCCCCCTGGAATGAACCAAGTGAGTCTCCTTCCCAACTGCCTTTACTCTGCTTCCATAGAAAACTCCCACATACTCCTTTGATGTAGTTGGTTGTGGAACTGAACTTGCACCCTACCGCCATGTAGCTTTATTGACTTGTCTGTTTGTTTTTTCTTCATCCTTCGAAGTCAATCTTTTGCGTGATGTAATTTGGAACCAGCAGTTACTGTATTATTTAAGGTTCCCCGTGGTTCTGACCTAGAAGAGAACGGTCCTTCTCATGCATTCCTGGTCTGTCATCTCTTTTTGCCACACAGTTTGATAACAAATGGGTGCAGATTGACTTGTGTCACTCCAAATTCTGTATTCTGTAGGGCCTCCATGTTCTACTGTCTCATTCCACCACCCTTTGTATTCCAGTGGTTCACCTAGTTCCTGTATGAAGTGCTAATGCAACTGCATCCCGATTCCTGTTTTGCCCACTTACAAAAGATGCCTCCTGTCACTACAGGCCAGAGTTGGCCATCAGCGCAACAGGGATTGAGAGTTGGGACCTCTAAACTATAACATGTATTCCCTGCTCCAGTTGGAGGATGAGTCTCCCAAATGTTTAATAATGTTAAGGGGCCATAAGGAAGACAACTGGGCATCTCTAATTGGCTTTTCACCCTCTACCTGCCCCACCCTAGCCTGCTTCCCTTACTTCTCATGGTCCTGGATATTACTGTGACCGTTTTGTTCTTGTTACTGTCATATTTAACTTTGCAGACCCGGCGAGCAACAGCGTTGTTGAGACAGAAGATTCCTTTTCTGAGCAGAGCTCAAGATCTCAGGTTAGACAACAGTCAGAAACACTGACAAAACTCTACCTGCACTCCAGTCTCATAATTCCTGGTCTTTATTGTTTTGCAATTATAACGCTTTGTGCAACCTTACCAATTGTTCAGCGCACATAAAACCATGCACTTTTTAAGTGATTTACAGTATGTGCACAACTCCAGTCCTAAAGGCCTACGATCTGAGAGGATCTGCACTTCTGTTTATCTGTTTGAAAAAGAGACCTGGAATTAGTGATAAATTGTTCAGGGTCCAGCTAATGATTCATTTCATTTGGTAATAAAGACCTCAGAGCTGTGAATCCTTAGTACTAATCCTAAATGAATGATTCTTGAGTTCTTGTTCAACTTTTTGTGTGAAATGAACAAAAATTTTGTTTGTGCTTTGTACACTTTACAGTGCTCTGTACCACATTCTAGACAATGACAACCAACCTGTTTTATGGATTTTAATCTGTTTGAACCTGTTTTATGTTTGGCCTAGAGCTATTTACTAGAATCATTCCCAGTAAATTCACGTTTTTATAGTTGAAGTTGTATACTTCGACTATGAATTACGTTTTAATAAGGCAATTCAAGTTTTTATAAGACAAAGACATAAGGCATTGTCTGTCAGAATCCCAAAATGTATGATCTCAAGTTCACTATTACTCCAGGAAAAAAAGAAAGAAAAGCGTTCTGAAGCATTTGCTTCTATTGTGTAGTGGTGTTGGTACACTAGAATGTGCAGAACGAATATGAATGTACAGAGTGGGGAAGAGATCAGCTTTATTCACAGATTTCTTATGCTGATCTGTCAACACAGGCCAATGAGATAACACTGGAGCACCAGGGCTCCCAGGACACTCAGAACAATCTGGATGCCAGGAACCAGGAGGACCCAGCAGAAATCCTGGACAACCAGGTAAGAGGTGACTGGCGGGCTGACTGGTATGGCATGAACACATCAGGGCTGACTGTGGCCATCCTTAAAGGAAGAGTTGCAGTGCTAAAGATGTCATTGCTTCGTCCAGTCTCCCTGTGGGTAACAGCCTAGGGATGGTGCTGGAATGAGTAACCCGCCTGTATGAAATGTTACAGAAGTAGCAGCTTGAGAAAACCACATGTCTCAGCTCTGATGAAAGCGGTGCATTGTGAAATCCAGTGCTTCTGTGTGTTAGGAGCCAGGCTGTGCAGGAATGGCATGCTGACTTAATGCTGCTTTCAGGTGCCAGAGGGCAACCCGAGAAAAGAGGACAACCAGGCCTAAGAGAGCCCCAGGGCAGGGGGGGGGGGGAAGACGCTGGACCTCCTGGGCGCCCTGGTGCTGCTACACAAAAACCTGCCTTTGCTGACAGACTGGGCTGCAACACCCCCCATCCCAGGGCCAGAGATCACGGACAGCTGGCAAGACCATCAGAGCAACCGGATTAGGATCTCCACCAGCACCGTCCCTCCTCCTGCGTGCTGTGCAGAAAAACCGGGGAGCAGCAACCTCCTCTTCCACTCTGGAGTGGGCGGGGTGGGGTGGGGTGGGGGGTAGCATCTGCAAGCGGGGCTCCATTAACGGCAATAGCGCAGCTTCTTCGCTCTGCCTGCTCCTCACTGTCTAGACCTGCACAGACCTCGTCTCTTCCCAAACATCTCAGGTGGCTCACCTTCGCCACCATTGGTCTGGACAGTGGATACAGCAATTTAATCGCTCCTGCTAAGCCAGGAATGGTCATCTATGGGCCCTGTTCACTACAGGGAGATGGTATTGTCATTTCAAATGATCTTGGGACTAATGAAATGACCCACCTGCTTGAGTGCCCCAAATGAATGTGTTCTAAGTCTTTAGAACTGGTGATTTGAGAGTGACCCCTAAAACCCTATGGACCGTGGCTGGCAGGGACCATGGATGTCCTCCCCTGATTAACTATGATGAAGGCGTAAGGTGAAATTGACTAGGAATCTCTGAAGCAGAAATAAAGAGACAAGTCCTTTATAGTTTCATAAGACAGAGTATTGTGCATATTTAGCGGCTTTGTGTTTTTGTTACCTGTGTCTCACAGAATATTAAATACCTTCCAGCACTCACCTCAGCCACACTAACTGGATCCTACCTGCTTTCTGTTTGACCATGTTTCCACGCCTTTGGTTTAAACATCGTTGACATCTGTGGCGGTTTCAGACCAGCTCACCTTAAATGAGCTGAATGGAGCCGATGAGTGGCAATGGAAAGATAAAAATGCCACTTAGGATCCTGCAGTGAAACGCGCCGACTGAGGCCTTATGACGCTACGTGCTTTTCAAAGCCAATCAAATAAATATGGATGTCATCTTGAGATTTAATTTTAAACTGTGCTTTAGTTTCAGCTTTCAGCCTTGGACATTGTCATTGCCATGCTAGCCCATAGCAGCTTTGCTTTGAAGAAAATAAACGTTTTGACATATAAAGGAGGCTGGTGGCTATTTAGACAAAGTCCTTGCAAAAATAATTCTGAGTCCCAGGTCTTTTGCCAAGTTTACTCAGCTGAGCTGAGAGTTCAAGAATTTTCAATGCTATTCTTATGGGTGCTTTAAAAATATTTTTACTCATAAAGCCTGTTATGTGAAACACTCCTTTCTCCCTCAAAATGACAGCAATTCACTAAGTTTAGTGAGTGTTACAATCCAAACTGCTTCCAAATTAAATATCTCAGGGCTGTTTAAAGTACAACTTCTATGAAATCCTGGTGTTGTACTTGTGTACTGACTGTATTTTCCTGGCAGAGGGAAGGAAAGGCAGATTCATTAAACCATTTGGGATTCTATGAGCCTGGAATTAACTATGATTTGTGGGATTTTAGGAATATTCATTTAGCAGATTATTAACAGAAAAGTTTACATCAGGGACTCGATTTGCAAATTGCCAAACTGAATGATACAGAATTTACTTTTTGTGTTCATGGCACTTGGGAAAGAGCTGAACTGTGCATATAATAGTTTGCACTGTTTCAATTAAGAAAAACACACTGCATCATTTGTCTATTGCTTTGTTGCTTTCTGTTTTTATTTCTTATTTTTTAAACCATTCTCAGTCTATCCGGTCATGCAAGTGTCTGATTTTGAAAAGAACTATATGTCTGGAATTTTGTTTTTGCATGTATGAAATCTGAAAAGGAATCTAAAAAATAATAATGTAGCCCGCATTGAAATTGCAACGCATGCAAATATCTAATGCTAGGAAAACACCAAATAAAAATGTCCGTGATCAAAGTCGTTTCATTTATTAAATATCCCCCCTCCCCCCTTAGTGTTTCAACATTAAACTACAGTCTCTACCTCAGAATAGCCTGTTTCACAAGGATTATATTTATTATTGAATTTACTTCTTCGGTGTAATAAATCAAATGGCTTGGGAGTTTAGTGCTCATTGGAAGATTGCGTGGGGCGTGCTTGTAGTGAATTTTAAAATGTCATGGTACTGAGTGAGGTTTGATGGAGGGGGTTGGGTAACACGGAGAATGATCAGGTTAAAAACCGCCTAAGTAATGATGGACTGCTTACTGAGCGTTTCCTCAGAAAACACTACACATGTGTGGCCTCAGTGACACGGGTAGAGAGTTGCTCACATGGTCATTTATTCTGCAGATTAGTTTTAGGTTTTGCCCTGAGCTGCTTACCAAACTCATTCCCAGAAAATAACCAGGACCCCAGGCGCTCAGACTTTTTCTGGCGCAGGGCAAAGTCTGGTGATTGGCCAGGCGAAAATACGTTAGCGTTACCTGTATTAGTTTCTGCTGGGACTGAAGACGTTTTGAACAGCGCAGTACACAGCAAACGTGCTTCACATATACTGGTTTACGTTCGCCTTGTAAACCTGCAATGATTAAAAACAAATATAACAAGTACAAAATAAGACGCAGAGCAAAGGTTTCCGCTATCAAACGAAAAGTTCGAGTCCGCGATGCCGCCTGTTGACCACAAGGTGGCACTAACACACCTCTTGCCTGATCCTTCACCGGTGCATCCAGAGTGGTAACAAGATAATCCGGCACATGGTAACAACACTACTAGTTTTTAAAATATTGTCATAATTTATTACCAAGAACGTAAGCTTAAAGAAAAAAAGTAAATGCATTGGATTAGTATTTAAGGATATATTTCCGAGAATAAAAGCAATCAAAGTATCATTGTATTACGTGTCTGCTTCACGAATACTAGCTGACGCGTTTGTATAAAGAAAAATGAATGAGCGGGCCATACTGGTATGCGCTAAATTGCAACTTCTTTTAAAATCATCTTGTTTTTATACTAGCGCCTGTTTACTAGACTATATGGATTTGACAAGAGAAAATCCAGTGCTTTCGATTAACTGGACTCGCTAGAGTTTTTTGGGTTAAACTGAAGCTGCGATCCCACTGGGTATTCAGAAGACTTGTCATGATTTGAAAGCTAATATGAACTGCTGCTTAAAGACATAAAATGTGAAATAGTTTTCCGCGTGAGTAATTCTATGCACATTAGTGATGGATCGATTACAAGTTGAGCTTACAGACGGTTCGCGTCCTATCATTTATCCTGTAGTATTTTCCAAGTGAAGACGGGGGTAGGGAATTAGTCTTAAATTTGTGAAACGGTTTGAAAATGAATTAATTCGCATCTGTTTTCTGCGCAGACTCCTTCCTGTTCTTTTTTTCTCTTTCAAAGGTTTTGAGAGGCCGCCGTGTTGATGTAAGTATCGAACCTGATATCCGGTTAAAGGATTTCTATAAACATCAGCTAACAGCAGTTCTAGCTATCTCTTAGACGGAGGAGAGAAGCACAAAGTTGGTTGATCGGTTTTTTTTTTCGTGCAGCTGCAGACATCCATTAAATCAGATGCGTGATGCTAAAATCTGACGCGAGTGAAAATGTTAAGATTTCTTTAGGCCGTGTTTTGGGTAATTTTATTAAAAGCTCCCGAAACCACGTCGGCATTAACGTACTTCGAGCATTTCGCGCGTGGGGATGGGGTAAGGGGCTTTCACATACTCTCAGGGGAAACTCACGGGCACTTTAATAAATAAACAAATAGATGGTTTCAATAAAGAAAAATCAATACGGCCAGCCCAGATTGTATAGGCCCGTTGTTCTAGGCGAAGCTTGGCTGGTGGCGGGGGGGAGAACCAGCTGCTTAAGGTAGACCTGCCCCCGGTACCGCCCCTCAGCCCCTCAGCGGACCGGAGTGCCAAGTCGCTGCGATTCCCCTGGGGGGACAGAGCGGCACACGAGCTTCCATTGTCCACCTTAGCCCTCAGTGGTCCCCCCACCCCCTATCTCATCACCAACTGACCGCTGTCGTGGGCTAAATTGATTAGGCTTTCATTTCACACGCTGTGAGGGTTCTCGCAGTTTTAACTAATCCCCCCAACCAATCCGGAGTTTAGATGTATGCTAAAGATAAACGGAGGAAAAGGGATATATATATATTTAATATACACAACTCGCAAATATCTCAGCCGTCTTAAACCCAGTCTTTTAATCCACATTGATCAGGATCTTCAACCCAAGGTAAACTGTGAAATGACCATTCGAACTAATAGTGGCTAATCCATCACATTTGCCAATCAAGTCTAATTGGCTTATTGTCAGATGTTCCTCTCTGTACATCCTTAAAGCTAACGCGCTACTTTTTATTCTACAAAGTACAGTTTTCAACAACCGTGTGCTTTAAACATCTGTAGGATATCACTGTAGGACTGAGCTTCTGCATAAACGGGAATAAAAAGAAAACAGAGTTCAACGTTTAAGACTTTTAGAAAGCAGTGTAAAGAGAGAGTGATTTGATTTTATTAAAATATTAACTTATACACAAAGGTGCTTTTAAAAGCTGTTGATTGCAGTTACACGTTTCTTGCGTGAGGGATATCTTCTTATGATTAAAAAGATGCTGGGAGAATGTAATGGTAAAAAGCCCCCAGTTACAGTGATCTATGCTGTGTGTGTATAGGTACAACTGTATGTAAAGTTATACATTACCTCTTAAAACGAATATTCCCCAAATTCTTATTTTTTAAGTAATCCCTTAGGCATGCAACTTGTAACTGTAATTGATTACTTTTTAAACATATCTTTTCCCAGCACAGCCTGTTCACAACCATAGTGTTTCTGTTGTACTACTCAGAACAAACAGGACAGGTTTTTGAAATTAATAATTAGTAACACTAGACTCCAATTTTCTAGTGGAACTAAAAATACACGTTTTTTTATATTTCCACCTCAAATATAATAACTAGTATATTTTAAATCTATGTGCACCAGTCCAACTGTCCTTGTTAGAGATGAAGTCACTTGCACACCTCACAAGACAGCAAACAGGGTTCGATTCCTAGTCTGACCTGCCTTTCTCCTCCTGAAAGGTGCTGCCTGCTGGTCTCTGTTGAGCTACCGAAAATTATTTGCGTCACTTTCTCCTCTGGAGGGTTACAGTAATGCTTATATCCTGGTAATTGCACCTTTGATACATTATTGATGCATTATATAATTCACTGGAAACTGATTAAATACTGTACATAGTCCCGTTTGTCCAGAAATATATTAAATTCTTGACTTACTTTGGCTGCCTTGTCTTGCAATGTGACACTACTTCACTTTGTCTTTTAGTTAACCTCTTTTTAACTATTTCTTTAACAATGTCGGCCCATAAGTGGATTGCGGATGTTATGTTTTTTTCACAATGTTTCACATCTTGATTCAAGACAATGAAGACAAGACCTAAAGTGCATCAGAAGAGGTTAACGAGGTGATTTGCAGTTTAGAATAATCATTACAATGATATTCATCCTCTGGTGCAGTACGGTACCCTGAACATGGTACTACATGATTTCGTAGAAAAACGGAATGTTGGGCTTTGGAGTAAAAAAGGAAATGATAGTCAAAAACTGGTTAGTTGTTTGATTTTAATGGAAGTGCACAGGTTCTCTTATTATTTAATTTTTTAGGCTGTGTAGTTCAGTGGTTGGTCTGCATATCCAGACTCCAGCCTGAGTATTTGGCTTGTATTCAATTGGACTTGTTAAACGTGTCTCAGGGATCCAGTTCTACCAACACTGACTCATCCCAGCTATTGAATATCTATCCACACGATTGTCAGCAACAGGCGCAAGGCAGGATACACCCCGGATGGGACACCAGTCCACCTCAGGGCACAGACCCTCACACTGACACCAGGGCCAATTTTCCCTGATGCCAATTAACCTACCAGCATGTCCCTGGACTGCAGGAGGAAACCCACGCAAACACAAATATAATAAAAGCAAAAGCAAATTTAGAAATCGTATATTTTATTTTGTGCCTCTGCAGAGTTACCTGTCTGAAATGAGAAAGATCGTCGACTGGCATTGACTCCCTTACCCAGACTAGGAAAAGCCACATGGAGAATTAGTGTGCTGTTAGCAGTATGTTGGCTATGTCTTTGGTATAATGGCTCCAATGCTGGGAGAGGGTCTGATCAGCTTGGGGCAAACTTCCTCCTTATGGGCAAGGTTGAGAGGTGAGCAGTGGTGAAACTGATTCCTTGGCATTTGTCAAATCACAGCAGGGAAGATGCTCTAGGACCGTTAAGCAAGTATAACGACATAGTGGACCAAATGTGCTCGCCCTGTGTTTAATCTAGCTCTCGGTCTCTGAGGTGATGTTATACCCTGACACTCCAGTCAAAGTTAGATTTTTCTTGCTAAATACCCAAGTTCTAATAAAAACACAGTGCGTGTTCATGTTACTCTTCTTGTATTTTTTAAATGGCTAAGGTCGACCTGAGTTCAGAAGGGATCAATTGCTGACAGGGCATTCAGAACCTGCCCTGATATATCATTATGTCCGCTAAAGGTGATTCTCAGAAAACTCCCCTTTATCGCCTTGATGGATTTTAATTCATGCAATTATATTTTTCAGGCAAACATCCTGATTTCAGTAGGGCCATGCCTAAAAAAGTAATAAATGTAAAATGGGTGTAAATGTCTCATCTAAAGCTCTTCTTTTTACAGAATAGCACAGCTGATAAGAACTTAATTAACCTCAATTAGGCCAGTTGTAGGAGGGCAGGTCATACTAAAACATTCCTGTTTAAACTATTGTTTTCACAAAATAGCACAGTGCAGGATGGACTGAAAGAGTTTTGAAGAGAGGGATATTTATGGACCATGTGGAAAGTTTTGTGGAGCAAATCTGATATGAGACCACCTCCATCGCTCCAAGTGCTTAGTTAAAACTGCCACAGGTTTTCGAAGACAAAAGGAATTATTGAGCACGTAAGAACATTCCAGTATCACAATATGAGCTCAATGGAATACATTAGAACAGAGTGGAATTAAAAAAACAGATAACCTGCCTAGTCTAGTTACTTGCCTTCTGCAGCTTTTGACCTCTGTCCATTCGTAATGCCAGAACTGGCTCTATCACTATACACCATTCTTCCCTGTGCTGTTCAGAATTACTTCAGAGCTATGTGAAAGGGTTACGCGCACAGCTTGTAATGTACTCTTGTCTTCCTTGTGAAAAGGAGAAAGACAATATTAGAGGAGCGTCACTTTCTCTCAATTCACAGCATCTAAAAAAAAAAAAACGCTGTAAAATAAGTACCTCGCATCCCAACAATTGCACTTAACAACGGTACCGGATCGATTTCAGAAACTGGGTGATGAGGAGATTGACTGCGGGCGTGGGTTGGAGGGGGGTGGCAATGGATTGGGAAAGCCCGTCTCCAAACATCTGTAGCTATTTAACGGTTTCGAGGTTAAGTGGACATGTCACTCAGGCAGGGGGAGCTGAGTGGCGTGGATTCCGCGAGACTGTCCCTTTAATTGGGGGAGCAGCTGACCTCGTGGGCTGGCAGATGGTCTGTGAGGGGAGATTTGCATTCATTGTTAGCCTGGATCTGTCTGGAGACAATACCCCGGCAGGAGCAAGAAACTTTCCTTTTCAAAAACCCCGAAACGGAAATTCAGGGAAAAAAACGGAGTTAGGCGATACATACAAGAGCCTTTTTGTATGCGCGTGTGTACGGTGAAAAGCCCACTAACAGCTGCCCTTTGTCGGTATAATTAAGTTTTAAAATTGTCATATCAGCTATAATAATTTCCATACAGGCAAGCCTGCACAGTCTGATCCACCCACCCCACAAATCTGAAGAGGCCGTTCTTGAAAGAGTTGATTTTTAATCATTGTGACTTGTTCCGAGATTGTAGTAGGACTGGCATACGCTGTTGATCAGGAACCAACTACTCGTTTAAAACTGTTTAAAAATGACAGCGATGCCGTTTGGAAAAGTTGTTCTCAGCTGATATAAATGGATTATGACGGCACATTGCTGGTATTTTAATTTGATATTAAACGGTATTATTTTTTTGATTGCTTTGTTTCTCCTTCGTTTCACGTCTCAGAATAAAATGAAGTTTTTCAGAGTGGGCCAAGTCTGTAATACGTAAACGCTTTGAGGAATTTTGTGATTAAACGGACACATCACACCTAACGTGTTAATATTAATTCATTTAATAACATTAAAAATAATAACAAAACGCAGTGGCGCACAACACATCTCAGTTACGAAAAGTGAGTTGGAAAAGGCAGGTTGTTGTCTTATTGTTTATGTGATGTTGACACAAAAATGTGTTGTTCTCATTGAACTCAATTTGTGTTGCACAACACCATTCCTCGTCAATGTTCAATTGGGTCAGTGTCAGTAAGAAACACCTCGTGTTTCCGTATACAGTGTAGGTATATGCAGCCTGCTCGCGGTATGGGTGTTCGAGTTATACTGTGTACTATTTTTATTGTACTCAACTTGCCTAGAATAGCAATTGCACTTTACACGGGAACCCAGCAGCGATTTGCCTGCACGAGTCCGCTTGCAAGAACATCTTGACTTGTTTATCAGCGAGCAGCGATCGGGTGACGGGTAATCATTGCTCAGACTCCTGACACTGATACTCCGGCATCTTTTGAGACAGATTTTAAGGAACCTTCGTCGTTCATCGGGGGACCTGGGCTTGTTACCCGTCTCGCTCAGCGCCTGCTATAAACGGGCAACTGCCTGCGACTTCACGGGCACTCAGTAAGACGAATGTGGGATTCTTCCGGCCCGTAGGTTAAATAATTGCGTTGTCTGTCATTTGCCTGTGTCCTCTGTATTTTTTTTTTCTCTGAAGCGGTTCATTAATTAGCATTTTACAGTTGGCTTCATCCTCGGCATCATTATGCTCTACATGTAAATGTCACCCACCTACAGCCTCCCCCTTATCGTCCCGTTAAAATTGACTTGTTCCTTGGAAAGCATACAGCACGGGTGAAGAGCGGATATAATTAATAAATAGAAAAGGTCCGACGGAGGGCTGGGCCCAGTGATGTTTAACAGTTATTACAGAATCAAACTGTGTGTGATCAATTGTAAACGGTGACGACATGAAGGACACTCGTTTTTTATTGTGTTGTAACACCGGATCGCTCCGATAAAGGGATGGGTAATAATTAAAAACGGCAATGAAACAGCGATAATCCGAACGTGGCTTAATTGGATTCCATTAGCTAAATTTGTTTCATGGTGATACCAGGGAGCAGATGGAACTCAAGTCTGTTTTCGAGCGACATGGATTCTAGACACTAATTCTTGCTCTGTACGCCGGAGAAAGTGCATTAAATATAACGCAAACTTGTGTTAAAAATGGCAACGACACGATTTCATGCTTAAAATGAACATCGCTTTTCGTACCCAATAATGACCTGCTTCGAAAACAGATGCGTGTTAAAAAGATTGGATGTTTGTGAATTTTAACAATAAATTGCTTTGTTGCAATCTGAACAATTTGTATATCGCTGGGATTTTCAGAAGACTCATTTCAGACATCGAAAGGTGCTTTAAAAAATCATAGCCTGAAAGGGATTTCATTTTAGTTTTGAAAGATTTTTGAAACGGGCACATTTCTCGGAGATTTTTAGTTTGCCTTTAATACCTTGTTTTTTCCCCCATTAAAAATCGTTTGTTTCCCCGAATACGATTGTTATTGAATATTCCACTGTGCTCTTAAAACGTTTCTTTGTGCAGTTAAACCCAGCATAGGGATCTATTTGTTTACAATTTATAGTCTAGTTCCCGATAATACTTCCACATATCTTTAATTACGTTAACAATACCGCCATTGTACAGTGTATTATTTATAACTTCTGACCCTATGTGGGGTCGCACAATCTATACCAATACCTATGAGAATCCGTTAAATGGTAACATTTTGAAATATTAATTCAGCATTTATATATATATATTAGCATTATTACGACATTATAAGTTAGTCCACTACCTCAACACGGATTTTAAAATCTCGACTTTGATGGCCCTCTGTTTCCATTCATAGGTTTTTTAGGAGTTCAAAAAATGTGTTGTTTCCCGTTTTGAAACAACGATTTTGACTTAATCAATTATCCTCTCCTAAACTAAACAACATCAAAACACACATCCGGGGAAACAAGATGCGTTTACACTGATTGTAGCCTGTGTCTCCCTACATACAGTTAATTAACGTGACCCATACTTAAAAGAAAAAAATGGATATGGGCGCATGATCAAATCTCCACGCTTCAAATCTGCGGTATGCTGTGATTATCTAGTCGCTGTGGGGTTTTTACTTTTTTCATCCCGAAAAACTTGGGCTGCCCTGTTGTAGCAGGGCGCTCTGGCACCCCAGGAGAAGTTGGGACTTGGCAGAATTTGAGCAGGAATTGCTTCCTCGCTAGGGACACAGAGGTGGCATAATTCCGCCGACATCAGCTGTCCTCCAATCGGAATCCATATGCAAATGAGCACCCCCGCATTTGGTCAACGACCACCCCCCCCCCAAGCCCTTATCCAGGGGATGTAACTCATTCATGACTGAAACTCCTGGGGCATCAGCGTGCGGGCTTGCTCCATGCGCTCACACAACGGGTTCCTTCTATCAGTCTGTTTGATCCGGGATTAGAAAGCGCATAAGTCTCCTTTATGTCCTCTCGCTCGAGTGTGTGTTGTGTGTGTGTGTGTGCGTGTGCGTGCGAGCGAGCGCGCGTGTGTGTTCTTTTGCATGCGTGTATATATGTCCACGACAGAACAGGTGATCCTCGTTAACAGTGAAGCGATGCTGGACGCATTCCTGCTTTTCGTTTGAACAATGATAGCACCCAAAAGGGGAATAAATCTGTTGCATACCCTTTCACTTCAAGGAAACTTCAGAAGATAGACAATTATAGATTTTTGACAACTCCAGAACTTGTGTGCCTTTTTTGTTTTGCTCCCCGTTTCTTCGATTAAACGCGACGGCGGCCGTTTGGATCCACTTGAAATAGATCAAAACTGTGTCCTGTTTACTTTTTGGTTCAAATCCCGGTCCCAGTCATTTTTAAATGTTCGGGATTCAAGATCACTTAAGCAGAGGAGTATCCGGCATTAAAGAGAAAGAGCACGGGGGTGAGATGGATTCGGTCCGGTCTTGGGTCCGTAACGTTGGGGTCGTGGACGCTAACGTCGCCGCACAAAGGTAACGTACACTGTGTTCCTGGTTCGTGAACATTCATTTTTGTTTTTATTCACTTTCTCAAAACGCCACTGCATTTCTGGTTTTGATTCACTCTTGGTTTTTTTTTTCCATGCGAGCGCGTAGCCTTTGGTTTGTAACGTAGGTGGTTAGAAATAGCTGTCAACGACGTATTTGCCTTCACCCACAGTGCAACTAAAAATACGCCGCTGATTCATCTTTTTCAGCGCGAAATATGAAGATATTCAGATAAAACGGGCTCGGGCAGTCCTGGAAGAAAAGTCACAGGAGAGAAGTTATGGAAGAACCATTTGTTTTAATCTCATTGGTTTGCTTTTGCTTTAGTTTCCGTTAGAAGGAGCGTAACAGTTGTAGCGCATATTCTTTGTAGCACATCGCAGTGGGGACGTGAGATTTTGTATGGGTTTTATCTGGCATGTTTAACGTTCTCTGATCGTCAAGACGTATATATCGTATGTCAACATAATCCAAACGCATTGGTAAACGCGATATAGCTAGTACGATCTATGTGCAGTTAGCATTGCCCCCTCGCGGTGCTGGGGTCCCGGGTTCAATTCCTGGGGTGCTGTCTGCGTGGAGTTGGGTCCACCGGATTCCTCCCACAGTCCGAAGATATACTGGTAGGTTAGTTGGCTGCTGGGAAAATTGCCCCTATTGATAGGTGTGTGTGTGTGTATCTGCGCTGCGAAGGGCTGACGTCCAGTTCCGCGCATTCTGCCTTGTGCCCGCTTCCAGCCGGGATAGGCTCCGGCGGTTAGAAAGTGGATTAGTGAATGGATTCATGGATGTCGGTGTAGTATGCTGCGATAACGACAGTAGCAATAATAATCCCCTAAGTGTTTAAAAGCGCATCGCTCAGAGATGACACGCGGGACCTCAACCCCACGCTCACGTGTCAAGCAATATGTGCCGACTGCTGCGCTGGGTAACACTGCCAGCTCCGCAGTCAACAGGTCCCATCGCACTCCAGCTCTGAAGTTCACACCCGGAAAATAAATAAAAACAGCAGCCCTTTGTACTGATGACAAGCACGCGGCGCGTCCCGTCGACGGGGGTAGGTGTCTGTATCGCTTCAGAGACGAAATAACGCTGTCACCTCACGCAGACTGCTTGGGATCGAAACAGGGCGATATATTCTTTAAGGGGTTTGAATTTGTTGTCGGGTTTTTTTTTTGTAGTTAAAGTACGCAGTTTAAGTCGAGGTTATGGTAGACCCGAAAAGTAGGTGTACTGCAAAAGCCTAATCAGTAGCAGCTAAAGCTATTTAAATCGCACTAAAAGTGCCTTTGACAACACAGGCTAATTTGAAAAAAAAATCGAGATTCATCAAATGCAAGCCACAAACTGCAAAGCCTGCATTAGAAATGGAAAATTTCATCCTATTTCGAACTGGTGTATAGTCGTTAATTTAGCAGCTATTATTGATATTGCTTTTGTCCTAAATGCAACTTTAATTTTTCTAAAAAGGGGAAAAGCACCTTAATATTCGTAACACGTTTAATCTGAATTTTAGACCTGTCCCCAAATCCCTATGCTTTTCTAGATTTGACTATTATATGGAGTGGGACTCTGATTTGCCATTCAAATATAAATCTTAGAAAGTGTTAGGGTGACACTGTAAATGACTAGAAAAGGCAATAACAGTCAAAGCACGTCGTATTTCAACACATTCATATTAAACCGATATTTTTATTAGCTTAAGCGTCTGTCCCACAGTTAGGTATGAAACAGCGCACTGAACGTTTTGATGTGAAGTATTTCCTACAAGAAATGTTGATTCTTGCGCGTTCCGACGGTTTACTTACCGATTTTTCTAATTTTCCGAAGTTGGTTTTGTTTCACTGTCTTATTAAATCGCGCCCTTCACGTTTCCTGGTGGCATACACACTAACATTTATAAATAAAAATATGCATTGCCTTAAAACGTAAAACAGAACAATATTAACGCGCAATTGCTTTAAAACACAACTTTAAAAATAAACAGATCAAAAGTAGAGGCAGAGGAAGTTACACATTCCTCTTCGAAGAAAAAAAAATATTTATGAACCGTTCACGTTACGTACAGGCTCTCGTTCAGAAATAAAGGGTGATATTTAAATTATACTTAACCGTAGTTACACTGAATCTTTATTCTGTGCGTGTTCGTCATGACAAATGTCTTACTAAAGACTGTCTTCCCGAAAGTGTGACAGTCACAGACCTGTGCCAACCTTACCCAGAGTAATTATCAGGGGGGCAGAGGAGGCGAGTTCGAAGTTCGGTGTGGTCTGAGCAGAACTGGTAGAAAAGCATTTCAGAACGAACCAAAATGAGCAAATACAATCGATTAAGTATCCGTCTCGTATTGCATAGAGCGGTGTGATTAACACAGCATTTTAATGACCATAAAAATCGAAAAGATAAACCTAACAATGCAAAAGGAGAACTAGCCAGTGGTTCTAGTGTTTAGTTTTCTAGTGTTTAAAACCCTTCTTTCGTTCGAAGCCCTTTCAGAGCTGCGTTTTGAAGTGTTGACAGTTGTTTTAATAAGCAGACGTGTTATTTACTCACAGCATGTATTTGTGTCAAATTGTAATAATACACCGCTCGATATGATGCGTCTCATACAGAGAAACAATTCAGAATGAAATAATGCTCATATACATTTCAGAAGAAACCAACGAATTTCGAATGCGATTTAAAACTTGACGTTTTATTTTTATTTTTAAGGCGTAAACTATGAATGTGTTCGAACCTTGGGTTTCGCGGGGATGATATTTTGATAACAAAATAAAATGTCGTGTTTGCACAGCGGAGTGGATTCAAGGGAATATTTTTAAAAAGGCACAATGTTATTTATCGGTTTGGGTTTCTATTTGTTTTATACCAATATCGTTCTTTCTCTTCCAAAAATCGAAAACAGTTCAAACCGAAATAAAAGACGTTTAAATAAAGTAGTTAAGTCGTTTAAATCGAAGCACGATAATAGCCCACACAGAGGTGATTTTATGGACGGAAATCTTGTTCAGTGTGATTCACCGGTCAGTTCAAATAATCCAAATCGCAAATATTGTTTCTTAAAAAAAAGTTTACTCTTCATTCTCAAAATGTTAGACAACATTTTTCTGTAGCACTATGTACCACTGTAACTTTGGGACACTACTCAAGGCTTTGAAACAGGCCAAATACGGGCTTTAGGGATTAAAAATCACGAGGGTATCTCACAGACTGCAGCACACAAGCTGAAGTAAATAACATTATGAAAAATTGCAGCGAAACGTCTGGAAGGATAATTTTGTTGGTGCTGATGTGTTGGTAAGGTTTAGATGGTGGGGGAGTTGCAATTTATAAACAATTTATAAACGTTTTCTCAAACGGAACACGTAAACAAAGTAGTCGCAGAGTGACAAACCTGTCATAAAAAAAAACATCTACTGTCGAATACTTGCATCTTGGTAAGCAAACTATAAACCTTGTCACAGTCTGGTCCATACGCCTGAACCTCTAAATCCCAGCTATACGCACCGGCCAATTCTGACAAGAAACTGGTGTGGACACTGGTCTTGTTTAGTCTGCCTTGCATTCGTTTAAATTCTACGAAAAATAGGTCATTTTGTCATTGTTTTTTTCTTCTTCATTTATCTGCATCTTAACGACCTCGGATCGAGATAAGAAAAGTCATTTAAGTTCTAAAAACTTCATGGCGTGGTGCTGAGGATTTTTGAAGTATCCAAGGTGAAGGTTTAAAGTTTCTGTAAGCGAATTTAAAATGAAAAGGGGAAACGAGAGAAAAAAAATCACTGTCAGGTATTTCCCCCCAAATATTATCTGCTGTAAGAAGCGTTTTCACTTAAATGTTTTAAAGGTGTTACAAATAGAGCATAGAGATTTTTACCTGTACAAATCGCCGTCCACAACACCTAGTGTTCTGTAATTTTGTCTTTATAATTATCTTAAACCAAAAAACCGATTAGGAAACGCCACGGTACGTTGAGACGTCAAGTCTGACAGTTGTCGCACCGACCGCACAGGCTTGGGGTCTAGTCTGAGGGATCGTTTTGAGAGATGACTTCATCCGGACCCCAGGCTGTACCAAGATGTGCGTGCTCACGCGTCACGCGGTCCGTGTTCGTCAGCCGGAATATTCTTCACGAATGTGTGTACTTGTCTCTTTTGTCAGAAAGACGTCTAAGATGGACAGCCTTTTAATGATTTAACTTCGATATATCTACACGTGGCACTTAGGGCTGGTATCTGATTTTATGGCTGGATAACGAGTTTACCGTTACAGCGTAAAACAATCACCCCGCTGGTTTAGATTAAGTTACATTATGGATGTCTAAATCCAATGCTATTAATTGAAACCAATTCAAATGTATTTGACTCTTTCAAATAGTCCGTGAAGGCTCACCAACTCGTCAAACCCCGTGTATTGTAAACGTGAATTTGATCTTGGGTGTCTAAGCTGGATAAATAACGGATTATATTTTTTTGCGCAGATCTGTGGAGAAGTTGTTGGAGCTCTAGAGTGATGAAAGAGGAAGTGCAGTTGTACTCTTGACAAAGTACTTCTATTAGACTTTTTCCTCTAAAAAACCCTAATGTATTAATGGAGAGATATACACGTCAATATGAATAAGCCAAACAAATTAATAATAATATCAATGTTAACAGTAAACAACTTCATATATTACTTTTGGTTCTCAAGGAAGCCACGTTTCCTACGACATATTTCAATTCACTACGAATCTTTTTAGGTTTTAAGCTATCAAACTGAACTCTTTTATTTTGAAAGACAAGAATATATACATTATGTGCTTTTTTTTTTTACAAAATCCTGTTGAGATCTATAGGACAGGTTTGTGCCTAGTTTACAAATGAAGAAAATGCAGCGCACCGGACTTAAATATATATATAAGATATAAAATATACGACTTTTTCGTAGCGTTTATCTGTCTTTGAGAGGTCGTTAACTTTTAGTTTCCAAAGTCACGGATATACGGGCATAAACTCACCGCTCAAAAGTGTTGTCTGCTATTATACTGTACTGAGCGAAGTGAGGACCGCAGTCGGTAGCCCAGTCTCAGTGTATATGCGCGTGTGCACCTACCTCAGAATGACATCGGATTATACAGTATATCTCTGAAGGACATGGACATGTAGTACATTTATTTCAAAATCGATACTAACCCCATCACGAAACAAAATAGTCCGAATGATTTTATTTTCAAGGGGCCAGTCCACCTTACTGTACGCGTTCACTTGGGAAAGCTATTTTCTGTTTAACAGCATCACCTTTCACGTTTGAGTTCTGTTTTAGATGTCGTTACTTTATTATTTTGAGCCAGCCGTGTCCGATTTATATCTTTTAATTATTTCTATAGACTGTTCTAAAGACTACATTTGTTGTAGACTGTATTTCCCATTGCTCTTCAAGGGCTTGTTTTGGAAATAATTATTGTACTTTCGGGTTTCGTGTTTAGGAGTCCCCCCATAAGGCTGTTCTTTATAAGTTAATTTAACATCTTATTACAGTTCGACTCGAGCAGTTAGTTACTTAAATTAATTATATTTATGTGCTTTTAAGTGACTCTAACACAGCATCTGAATTGGAAAGCTGGAAAGAAGTTTTACAGTATACGTATTCAGAAGCGGCGTCTGTATAAAAGCGTAGTGAGATTGCATATACAGTATTATACTGTATCTGTACACAAACATACGTAAAAACATACAACTAAAAAGCACATAACTGAAATCTAAAACTCAGCTAGCTGAACAACGGCCGCGTATTTTACGGTGAGCTCATTAATAAATCAAACAAAAGGTCTGATTCTGGACCTGCTCTGTCAAAATGTCACTATTTTCCAAGAGAAAACCTTTAAACAATAATATATGAATTGATATCTGCTCCTATAAGGGGTACTGCAGGAGTCAAGGTGTAAATTCCATGGAACATACAGCGGCAGTAATTAAAAACTATCATTGAGGTGCAAAGGCCATTCTGAAAAAGCTCATCTGATTTCATGCCTAATAAGGTAAAGCAAAATAGATGCAGTATGATCCAGATTTGCATGTAACATTCATTGCAAGTACATATCAATACCTGACTTATTAAATTAAATACAGTAGTAGTTTTTGCATAAGATCATTAGCTGCAAACCCCTTCGCTAAGCCCATTACCAGGGCTGGAGGCATAATCTCCATGAGTAATCAGGGCTGCCTGAAAAAACAACAGATACTAATCCGGCATAAATGTTTACTTTCTAAGGAAAATCAGGATTTTAATTTTAAATCGCAAGGCTTTGGTATGCAGCTGCAGCTAATGTTTACCTAAAGTGTGCATCAGTCTTCCCTGGGCTTTCCAGTGGTGCTTCTCTCCTGCAACAGTTGGTCATTAATGGCACACACACTGCAAGCAAGCTGCCTTCATGGTCATTTGCAGCAGTATTCGGCCTTTTTAAATCTGTGTGGGTGCCCTTCAGAACATACAGGGGAGGTCAGATTCTCTTAAGCCTTTTGCTTTTACTTAAAATGTATTCCAGGGTTACAAATCGACGCCCAAAATGGCCCAATATTGCTTGCAGTGGCAAGTAAATCCGACAGGTGTGCAGAGCTCAGGGGCCCAGACCTTTTTCAATCAGGAATTCCGTGTTGCAGTTTGAAGTGGAAGAGCAAACAAGACCACCCCTGTATCCTGTCAAATGGGGGGAAATTTAGCTTCCTGCTGGAATAGCTGGAAATTTGCTTCCGGAGGAGGTCATAAGATCGGAGATAAAAATCTGTGACATTTATGTAGTGCGAGCCGCTGGCTTGCAACACCGCTGTAGGATCGCTTTGTTTCGGCATTGGAGTGGGTTGCATTAACTCTGCGCTCGAGATTGCAAAAGAAAGTAAAAGCACTTCAAACAATATGAGGGCCGTGGAGCAGAACGTCGCTTCTTAATGAATTGAGAACTATTGATTGCGGGAAGAGGGCTGCCGCGCAGGGCAGATCACGCAGCCAGTGTGAGGGTCTGGGTGTCCGTGCCCTTTTGTTCCATCTCTCTGTGTTCTCCTCTGCAGCGGGGTGGCTCTGTCCCGGGCGCACTTCGAGAAGCAGCCGCCCTCCAACCTGCGCAAGTCCAACTTCTTCCACTTTGTCCTGGCGCTGTACGACCGGCAGGGGCAGCCCGTGGAGGTGGAGAGGACGGCGTTCGTGGACTTCGTGGAGCACGACAAGGTCTTCTGTCTCTGTCCTCACTGCTCGTTGGTGCCGGTCTGGGGCGGGGGGCTGGTGCCTCAGTGGCAGAGGCACTAGAAGGCTGTGTGGGACAGTGGCTAAGGGGACACGACCGGCAGGGAGGAAGTCTGGGCTTGAGGTTAGAGATGAGCGAGTGTCAGATTAGAGGGAGTGAGGCAGTAATAAGAGGAGAAGGGAGGCAGGAATTGGGGCGTTGCGGTGGCACTGTGGCTAAGTAAGGATCTGTGCCTGTGGCTGGAAGGTTACCTGTTTGTATCCCATGGCCGGCAGAGGAATCCAACTCCGTTGGACCCCTGAGCAAGGCCCTTAACCCCAACTGCTCCAGGGGCGCCGTATAAATGGCTGACCCTGCGCTCTGACTCCAAGCTTCTCTCCCTGTCTGTGTGTCTCATGGAGAGCAAGTTGGGATATGCAAAAAGACAAATTCCTTATACAAGAAGTGATCTTATTCTTATTATATCTTATAACAGTAAAGCTGAGGGGCTTTAAAGTAGCGTAAGGCAAAGGAAAAGGATATAAAATTCAACAATCCAGTGTGTGAACATTCTCTGAGAGAGGTCTAGGGCACGTGGACCTTTCCAGCAGGGGACACGAATGAGCTTGATCATGCTGCAGGGTCACCCAGAGAGACTTGCTCTGCCAGACCGAAAGTTACAGGACCGTTCCCCTGCCAGGACTCCAGTGCACGGCGCTCACACAACAACAGGCCACCTCCAGCTCCCTCACAGCCAGCCACAGCACGCAGGATTGCAAAGTGTTCATTTTCTGCTCGGTTGCCTGGCATCTGTTTAGGGGCAGCCCTTCGGTATGAATTTATATTGCATCTCTGGCCCCTGAGGAAATCCAAGCCCAGGCTTGCGGCCCTCTCTGGATGAAGCTATTTGGGCTCTCTGGTTCGAAAGCTCCTTGGAGGCCAGTAACAGCGAGCGAGATTGATGGAGTTGCTGAAGGAAGGGGGTGGGGGGTTTGTGCGGGGGCTGGTGGGAGTCGAAGGGGAAGGGGAGAGGAACGGGGTAAATATTTTTACGGTCAAGGTCAACTGCTACTTGCACTCTATCAGTGCTAAGGTTTTTTTTTTTTATGCTGAAGAACACTTCAAGTGCTGAACAACAAAAGACGGGACACACACCCATTCATAGGCACCAGAATTCACACTTAATTGAAGTGAGCAAAGCTACCTTGACGTTGTGCTCTAGCTTTTGAAAAACACAGAAGGAATAGCATTGCAACTCGGATCCTTAGTGCTGTCCTTGTGCAAGCAAGCTTTCCTGAATGCACCGTGCTGGTTTCTGGAGACCACCACCTCGGGCAGCGCTCCTGCACACTTGTGGTGTGCTCAGGCTGGAGATATTTTAGTGTCTATGCTTTATAATGCATTAAAAAAATTAGCGAGGTTGCAGGAGGCAGAGAGGGAGGGCCTCGGGTTATTTTTGATTTGAAGGACACCGTATAAAGATTGTGCGTGTGGAGATGCACGATTTAGATGTGGAAAGTAACACTATCTCTGATTGTGTTTAAAGGAACACAGTGGAGAGAAAACGAACAATGGAACACACTACAAACTCCAGCTCCTGTACAGCAATGGTGAGACTGCTGACCCCTGTCTGTTTATCTGTCTGCTGCTTGCCTGTTCCAGTTGTGCGTCTGCTCAACTGTATGCAAACCACATATGTTAGACTCTAACTTTGACTTCTGCTTCATTGCTTTTTATTCTTGATTTGATATCGGAAAACATTTCAGTACTGCCATGACTATGGAATGTAATAATTTTCTAATGCTTCTGCAAAAACAAACAAACAAATAAACAAAAAATGCTGTGAGTGCGCTCTGCCCTTATTCACACGCTATATTTAAGATAAATCATTGCACATGCACAGAACTTGAAAGCCACCGCAGTTTTCCTATGGGCTCAATAAACTAATTGGATAAGAGCTTTTTTGTAGGCCACAGAGGGCCATCCTTTCCAATGTGAGCATATGAGAAAATACGCTTAATTTCATACTGTTGCACATGGAAGTGAGGCTTGAAGAATAATGGTCTTGTGAATTTTGAATTTATTTTGCTTTACGAAGGAAGTATTGTTTTTTACACACGTACTTGAATCTGAGAACTAATCTGAGCAGCCCACTGTTTGTTAGCCTCAAGCAATCCATTGTTGAAGACATGATTAACCAATATAAAGTAACTCTTCTACTATCGGCCCTCTTGCAGCACGGCTTTGTAAAAGCCTTGAGATGGTTTTCAGTCTGAAAAGGCACAATTTCAAATAAAAAAAAAATCCTCAGATGAAAAGTGATATTCTGTGTAGCCTAATGAATTGAATAATGCTAAGTCTGTAGTTACAAAACATATGACTGGATGCAAGTAGTCTTCTGTTCCCTGGAGTCTCTGAAGACTTGTTTTTAACTACCTCTGGGAGTGAGATGAAAGCAAACTGAGAAGACAGCCCTTCCCCCCTCACATTCAAGCCTCCAAAGCTCAAAGTGAAACCAAAGTGCTTTGTATTGACACTCTAATGCTCCTAGCGCTTTAAATGTTATTGAGCAGCAGCAGTACGATGTCTTAGGTACTCTAAAAAACACTTTGAATACTGGTGATCGGGCATTGTATCATTCCCTGATGGGGATTCGTTCAAGTGCGATCCTTTAAAAACACTGTGTCATTTTCATCTCGGGAGCTGCTCCAGCCGTGCAGGTAGATGCTGGCGGGGCGATCTGTAGCGTGTAGCAAGCACATCTGCACACGCCTTGCTTCACATGTTCCGACAGTCGACACAGGTAGTACCCACTTGTAGCGAGGGGGCAGAGGCCAGCAAGTGAACCCAGATAGACTTTAAAGTTGCCAAAGCCAACCCAGAGTCTGCAAACCAACAGACTGGTCAGTATTTTCAGGCACGCAAAGGCCTTAATGAGAACAATAAGGATTTTGACCAGTGGGTCAATTGGTTCCATTTGGTAAAGTAGTATGAGAACAGCAGGGCTGTCATAGACTGTGAGGGCCAGAGCTGGCTGCTGTTGGGTGTTATAATTGACGGCACTCTAATCCACTGTCCTGTGGGCTTTTTTGTGTCTCTAGGTGTGCGAACAGAGCAGGACCTGTATGCACGGCTTATTGACTCGGTCACCAAACAGGTGAGGGAACTCCACCACTGTCGTGTCCAAGACACACGTCTTCAGGGTTGCTGCCTATAGTGCATAGTACTTGTCCAACAAGGAGTTTGCCAAGCTTTCAGCTTTGCTGGTGTCCATAACATGGTTTGCTGGTTTGTTCCACACTCCCAGAAAGCTTTGTGTGAGCGGACGGACTCAGTCCTGAATGGAGCTGCCTGGAAAGGACCTTGGGATGTAACACAAGATCATTGATGTCCATAACATTATTTTTTCTGGAGACCTTTAGGTGTCTCATAGTAAGGAGGCTTAGGAAAAAGCAAAGTACACGTCAGAGTGCAAACTCTGAATAAAGACATTGACATAGAAAAGGGAAGGAGCTCTGTACTGAATGAACTGTGCCTGCTGAGGCTTTCACTGGGTCCCAGACATTTTGCCACAGCACACCCAGATGAGCCCACGTTTGTACATAGATGTGGGTGCTGAACGAAGACTAGGTTAGCGATGAGCAAAAACTATTCAGGTCACCTCCCCCGTCAGCAGCATAGTGACCCAAGAGATCTCATCATCAAATCAGCCATCTGCGATTTTGAAAGCCTCTTAGAAATAATACATCTTCCTATCAATGTTCTTCTGGGTTGCACTGGAGATGATGCAGGTTCCCCTGGCTGTTTAACAGCTGTCCTCCACACAGACATGATGAGATTTCTAGGCTTTGCATTCGAAACCAGGCTTGACGTAACTTCGTTTTGAAAGATGTTCCTCTTGTGGGAATTAGAAAAACAAGATAAAAAAACAAAAATAAAGGAAGAAAGACTGTACATTTCCTAAGTAATTATTTTTTTTGCTCGAATGAATGCCCTGGTCTCTTTCTTAAATATAAGCACAAAAGGAGTTTAGATCAAAGAACACTGGTTTTCCGGTGTATACGTTGTTAATTCAATCATTTGACTTACACCCTTCAAAGTGCCCCACTTTGTCTTGTTTGAAGAAAAAAGGAGCTCATGGAAAAGATGGTAGAGCTGAAAAAAAGCTGCTTATCTTAAGTAAATTGATATTTGTGTAGACTGAGCTGGCCAGTGCAAGCTATCCGTGAAGAAAAATAGATCAAATGGGATATTACGTGAGTTAATTCATGATCCATTTAATCAGCATCAACAATAAATGCTTAAAAAGAGGGCTATGTATTTCCATTTTTAATAGCTAATCAATTTCCGTACCACAAGGTGGGAAATTTATATTAAAAGCTGCAGTTGATCCCTTGGGAAAATTTGCTATATTCTTTTTCTGCAGCTATTCCTTTTTCTTACTGTACATTACCATATCTTTTTCTCTTATACCATGCTTTTACGATGATATAACGTTGGTCCATTTATCTGCACTCTGCTTTTACCATGGTACACTGTAGTGAACGTATACAAAAAGCTCTTTGTACTGAAGACCTAAAATATCCCAGTTAATGCTGTTAATAATTCTGATAGATAGAAATGACAAAAGATCCTAACATATCTGTGTTTTGTTCCTTTAGCCGATTGCGTACGAGGGACAGAACAAAAACCCAGAGATGTGCAGAGTGCTGCTCACCCACGAGGTTATGTGCAGGTACGATATCTCCACTCCCAGCCTCTTTATCTGCATCTTCTCATTGACGCCACCTCAGCCTAAGAGCTAAACTAAAAATTGGTGGGAGCAAATAATCCCCATCTTGCCATCCCCATCCTATTGGCAGATGAGGAATTGAAGTTCCAGTAGCAGGGCCATTAACCCTGGTGTCATGGCCAGACCCCCTTATTGAAATGTGATAGAATTTAAAATGGAGAATTCTTGTCTACACACAAGAATCTCCTTTTATAGCCCAAGAACATACTAGTTTTGGTCCACTGTTGGCAATTCTAAAGGAGATTGAGGATGAAGGTAGTTTTTAACAGAAGTCTGTTACACACCCTATTCTCACCCACTTCTGCTTAAATATCGCGTCGCTTGCTGACTCACTTGCGCAGGTTTAGTTTTCGGACACCTCCCTCCTCCCCATCTGCGCCCATGGAGCAGCTCCCTGGTTCATCCTGCATAGAAGGGGTCAGGGGGTTCATGATTCCAGATGGGATCCTCAGAGAGGGAAGTCACCCTCTCTTCTCCCAGCATGGGCAGGGTTTGTCCAGACTACTGAACTGTCTTATTTTCATGTTGATGGGAAACACAGAATGTTTCTGTTATTTAGAAACTGTACAGTGGACTGGTGTGGATTTCTTGATCATTGTTCATGCCAATGTCTTGAAGAGATGCGCAAGCTGGGCATTTCTTTTAAATAACGTCATGTCCAACTTCAGATTTCCCTTGTTTTACGATGGCAGTATACTGCTATATGTATTTTGTGTAGCCTTGAACTCTTACGCAAAGTCAAGGACTGATCCAGACTTGAACTCAATTTTTGAGACTCACACCAACTGTGAGTTCATATCTGGTTTCTCTTGCTGTAAACTGTAGGCTTCTTCCTGTACTTCTGATTATATTTTATTAGGTCTATTCAAACCTTCCCTATGTACTGTACAAGGCTAGGGTGTAACAATGCCTGAACACGAGGTGTAAAACTTTCTTCAGCCTGTCATTTTGTGGGCTTCCTTGGAAGAATTCAGAAGATCTGGCATTCTGAAAGCTTGCTCAGTGTTCAAAGAGCCCGGAACAAACAGCCGGTAGGGGCTCACGTTTTTCCCAAAAATAAGGAGAATGTCTTAACCTTGACAATAAAGGTTAAGCGGGCGTTTAAAAAAGAATGAGGAAAGAATATGCAAACTCAGAACTGCAATTCCAAATGAAAGAAGTCCCTCAAAATAAATTCCCATAAATCACAAGAAAAAAAAAACACTTTTTAACTCTAAGCCACCAAGCACTCGCACTCCCCGTTCCTACAACGTTACGCTGAAAAACAGGGGAAGAGGGCCAAGAAGAAAATAAAGCTCATGTCTTATTTATAGTCGGCTCTCTGATAATGAAGCCGTGCTGGAATAAAGGGGCTGCTGTCAGTGGCCATGCTGGGACACAGTGTCTCGCTCGGCTACTCGGGGTTAGAAGCCATTGTGCTCCCAGCAGATGCCCGTGCTGACTCACAGCTGGCTAATAACGGCCTGCAGAGGGAGAGGGCAAGCCTCACAGCTGGGAACTGAGCCACCGGGCTGGGAGGGTGGGAGTATCGGGCCAGGCAAGCTGGGCTGTCAGTCGGGGAGGCTGGGTGGGAGGGGGTTGTAGGTGGCAGATGGCGTGGATTGAGGTACTTTTGTTATGCAGCAATGAGGAGGTGTCTCTCTCGACTGACACAAAGCCAAGCTGGCCGGGGAGGGGACCTGTGTGTGTATGTACGTGTGTGTTTGTGTGTGCAGTGGGTGTGTTGGGGGGCTATGTGTGTTTTAGAGGAGGAGGGTGCGGCTGCAGCAGGGGGGGAGGGGGGGGTGGGCTGTATTTGATTTCAAAATCAGTGACAGATTGCTGGGGTGCCAGATTACTTTCTGTTGCTTTTGTTTCGTTCTTGGGGAGTCACGCTCTTATCTGTATGAGTGCGTCGCCTCTGCTTCACATATTTAAAAGAAAGAGAGCTTGGCTTTCGTTAAAGGAACTGACGAAAGTGTGGCTGGATCACTGCTTGTAGGGATAGGATCCATTTTTATTGCTGTTACCTGCTTAGCATATGCCCTTATCCTTATCCATGCCTGCAAAGTTGAAATGCCGAAAAAGCAGATTAAATGAGTAAAATGACAACATTGCTAGCACAGGAAAAGGTGTGAGACTCAAACACCATGGAAATCTAAAATACTCAAAGGGATATTAAAGTAAGCACCTATCTGGTACATTTACAGAGACTAAGTGCAATTTAGAAACTTCATCATCAGCTTGACAATTAAAAACAAAGCACAATACAGAGTAGGAGCTACAGAAGGGCGTATCTGAGAGGTTTAGAACAGACAGGTCCTGAGCCTGTCGCAGAAAGGAGGTCTGGGACTGAGCAGTGCCACTCCTGTGGGTGGTTCATGTTACTATGATCGCTGTTTCAGGCTTCGATATGCTTTCACGTCGGTCTAATCTGGGGGTGACTACTGACAGAGGTGCTGTTAGAACGTGGGTGAGGGGTGCATGGGGATACTTCATTTTAATCTGGAGGTGTCTGCTGAGTTAGAAAGTGGTTGTGTGGGGCGTGGGGGCTCTCTGGTCTAATCTGGAGGTGCCGGCTGACAGAGACGGCTTTGGAAAATGGGTGCGTGGGGTGCTTGGTCTTGATCTCGGGGTACCTACTGACAGAGATGGCTTTGGAACGTGGGTGTGTGGGGTGCGTAGGGGTGCTTGGTCTTGATCTCGGGGTACCTACTGACAGAGATGGCTGTGGAACGTGGGTGTGTGGGGTGCGTAGGGGTGCTTGGTCTTGATCTCGGGGTACCTACTGACAGAGATGGCTTTGGAACGTGGGTGTGTGGGGTGCGTAGGGGTGCTTGGTCTTGATCTCGGGGTACCTACTGACAGAGATGGCTGTGGAACGTGGGTGTGTGGGGTGCGTAGGGGTGCTTGGTCTTGATCTCGGGGTACCTACTGACAGAGATGGCTGTGGAATGTGGGTGTGTGGGGTGCGTGGGGGTGCTTGGTCTTGATCTCGGGGTACCTACTGACAGAGATGGCTGTGGAATGTGGGTGTGTGGGGTGCGTGGGGGTGCTTGGTCTTGATCTCGGGGTACCTACTGACAGAGATGGCTGTGGAACGTGGGGGTGCTCTGGTCCTGATCTGACGAGCTGTGCCTGTGTTGTGTCTGCAGCCGCTGCTGTGAAAAGAAGAGCTGTGGAAATCGCAACGAGACGCCCTCTGACCCCGTGATCATTGACAGGTAGGAGAAACTGGGGTCCCC
The DNA here is from genome assembly GCF_059453375.1 of Lepisosteus platostomus. Lineage (NCBI taxonomy): Eukaryota > Metazoa > Chordata > Actinopteri > Semionotiformes > Lepisosteidae > Lepisosteus > Lepisosteus platostomus. The sequence goes on from NC_142613.1 coordinate 8,796,664, forward strand.
CTCTCTTTTGGGGAACGCCGCATCCCCTTGGCAGCGTGTCTGTCGCAGGTCACTTTGGGAAAAGGCCACGTCGGGGGTCCTTCTTCCTGTCTTTTCCTAGCTTGTCAGCTTCGTTGGCAGCTTCCGAGAGCCGTCTCACAGATGCTGTGTCTGTAGATATGGACTTTTTAAAATCAAAACCTCTTTAGACCAGTTTCAAACTTCTACGCAATTTCAGCACTGCAGAAACAAAAATGTGTATTGTTACAGTAGCATCTCATTTCAGCTCTAGTGAGTTTTTCCAGTGTAATGGCTTAAATGTTTATTTTCTTCTTACTGTGCAAAACTGGGCTTCCCTGACCCATCCCGTATTGTCATCTGGGAAGATGACTGTGTGGTTTTTATTCACACAACTAATTCTTTCCCACGGTGCAGTGTTTCACAACCTACACAACACATTGGAGAAGGGGTTGTTTGCTGAGGGACACGGGTGTCCTTGTCATCTGCCAGGGACAGACAATGGTAACATCCTGTTGCACGATTCGTAAAGAGCCTCTGACCAGAATTCTGTTCAGAATTTAATTCTGTTGACGGTGTTACCACAAGCTAGAGACCCGAACTGCAAGGCTATTTTGACTTTTGTTTCAGGGCTAGTGTAATTTGATCGAACCTATCTTCCGAACGCAAAGCAAATCCCACCATGTATAGCAACAAGAACCTGAGTGAAACGGATTATGACAAAAGACGTTTCAGCTTCAGTCTTCCTTGTGACACTGGGAAGGTCGAAGGCAAAACTATTGTCGTTTCCCAGCTTCGCTGTTTTCTTAAGTCTTAACAAAAGACAAACGGGAAGCATAAACAGGATTAGGCTGACACTGTTTTTGTGTGGAAGCTCCTTTTGCTTTCCACAGACACACGACTACTGCGTTCTGGCCTTTTTTTATCGCAACCGTTGAAAAAACAGCAACTGCTCCCAGCCCCAAAAGAAGTTCTTCATTCCACTCCAAGCACTACCCAAGAATCAGACATAATCCGCTAATTAACAAAGGCTTAAATAAAATCTCCGAGCAAGACACAAGCTTAGGAAAAGGGACCTGTTGGAAGAGGGAACATGGCTTGGGTATTAGCTTCTGGCAGCTCGTCTACTGGGAGCGCTCTGCGGATCAGACTCTGACCAGACTACCTTCTTAGAGGTGTCTTGTACCACTGCACCTTGGCTCTTAGGAAGAAGAAGAGGGTATTTAAAATACACTTTCCCCCAGCGTGGGTCAACGCTGATGGTAAGTGGCAGCAGCGCACTAATAGAGCTGGGAATGAACTCGGTCCCACATTAATTTATTGTGCCTTTAGCGGTGCCTCTGTAATGTGCTGTGGAAGTGGGTGGGTGGGAGAGCTGGAGTGTGGCTGGCTGGCTGTGTAATAAGGGCCTGCAAATCACTGGCCGGTTTATTGGCCATAAAGGCAGTGGGCCTGGGGACTGGGGTGGGTTATCAGGGCGGGGGAGTGTGTGTGTGTGTGTGTGCGTGTGGGTGTGTGGGGTGGGGGTGGCCTGCAGCTATACATAGTCAGGAGCCAGCCGGCTGTGTAAAACAGAAGAGAGGGTCCTGACACCTACAGGCGTATTTATCAAAGCTCCACACATGTATTCATAAGGACACCCCACTTGGCCTTGTTGTGCATGCTGTCTGGAAATCTGCAAAACTACCCACAAAACTGCAGAGCCTTTTCATGCATCTAGTTACCCTGTTGTGGTAATAAGATTTTACACACCGAAGACCTCGACAGGGCAAATTGTTCTTGGTCGGCACGCGCTGATGACAGTTTGCGTGCTCTTCTCAAGCAGTTGAATCTGAATTATCTTCTTCACGGGACACTTCTTATGCCCGAATATCATTGAAGCAGAAAAAAACCTGATTGAAACCAGCGTGACAGAGGTTTTTTTTTGTAAATATACAGCCCAAGTACATTGTTTTATTCATTAAATCAATTTCAGAGAAAAAATACAACTTTTACATTATTTACTTTCCAAATTTCTTACTTACATTTAACGACTTGTTACATTGTCCTGGAGCTGTGTGAAGAGTTCTGTCTCCTGTATCAGACTGATATGAGACATCGATCGTTTTATCATTTTACCTCACTTTCTTTTCAGCTACTGTTTGAATTTTGTATTTCCTGTGATAGGTGTGGTATTCAATGAAAGAAAATTTGTTTAGCTCTTTGGAGAGAAAAAAAAACTCTTCGAAGGCTCCCAAGTTTTGTGTTAACTGAAGTTAAGCACACCACTGACAGTACAGTTGACAAGAAAAACATGTCTCGTTTGATATGATGTTGTCATGACAATTGCATTTCCCTCTCTCGAAGACCGTCTCTCTCTCTTTCCCTCCATCTCTCCCTTCTCTGTTCGAGCTGGCTGCTTTGTTGACAGTACGTCTCTAAGGATCGCTCAAGATAGTTTTCTTTTAACGGAAAAAAAAGATGAAAAAAAAAGAAAAGGCTGTTGTCTTTTGAGTTTCCCAGAATTCCTTTGCACAGATGTTTTTCTCATTTTTGGAATAACTTTCCCAATAACCCCCCTTTCCCTCCCCCCTCCCCAAAAACCCAAAGAAAAAAACATTTATAAGTAACCTGGGGGTTTTATAGTTTTATATATCTTTACATTTTAAATTGAAGTATGTCTTTTTCTTGGGTGGCTAATAGGCTTCTCTATGTATTGTAGATGAACTGTTTTGTGCATATTGCTGCTTAGAGATAGATCTGAGGGCTTGGACAGTGTCCTCAAACTGGAGAGGAAAACGGCTGGAAAATGTGTAAATTCCACTCCTTGTGGATGCTGTAATTTTGGCAAGGTTGAAAGGTTTCACCTAATGGTTCTCACCTGGAAACAGTGGCCTGCGCTGTGCGGCTGTTAATGCTTTATTTAATTCGACGGGTTTGCAAAGATTTAAAGTGATTAAGCGCTGAGCAGGCTGCTGATGCCGGTCAGGACACACATGTCCGTTTTGTCCGGGCCTTGTTCTAGTACCTTTTCGCTCTCCTTGTGTGTGTGCGTGTGTGTGTGAGTGAAAGTCAGAACTCGTCGCTGACTTCTGCTCGCATGTGGTTTTGTGTTTCTGCAAAAGGGATGAGCTGTTGCTTGAATTGGCGTTGCTGGACTGACAGTATTTTTGCTGGTGTTTGTGCCTTGAGGGCTCTTCCTCTCTGTTTTGCAGGGCCGGGGATGGGGGCCGGGGGGTGGGAGTTAGTAGGACTGTGTGTGTGTGTGTGTGTGTGTGTGTGTGTGTGTGTGTGTGTGTGTGTGTGTGTGTGCGTGTGTGCAGGAGAGGAGATGGGGGGCGGGTGTGTATGGTTTTGTGTGTGCGTGTGTGTATCTGTGTGTATGACCCCTAGCTTGACCTTTCCCTCATCGCTCCTTGCAGCCTAAATTATTCATGTTATTGAAGCCGAGCTGCTGAGGCCATTTGTTTCCCTGGCTGTAGTAATCAGAAGCCTCATTTTGAGAAGCTTCAACACCTGTTCTCCAATTAACATTCAGCAAGCTGGGGGCCTGTCCTCCCTCCGAACCCATCTGATATCGAAGTAATTAGGCAGGGTTATTAAAACACATTAGAAACACTGGGGGTACAATTCCCCAGCCTTCTTTTAATCTCCTTCCCATATTGCAAAGCTAACCCCCTCAGCCTCTGACCCACCCCCTCCACTGCTTCGTCTCCTTCCCTTTCTCCGGCGCCGCTCCGAATACTCTATCTTACCCTAATCCCAGATTCATTCAGAAAGACCGATAATCTTTAACAAGGGAAAGTCTTGGACACCAGCGCCAGGAGCAGAGGGCTTTCTGCTGGCTTGGCTTTGAATGACAGAATCTGCCGTTGCTCTTTTTTCTCTTCTTGCGAGCAAGAATAACGCTTACGGGGGCCAATGTGCTCGGGCTCTTGGGACCCCCCGACCTGCTGACTTGCTCCAGCCCGTCCGGAGAAATTTCTCTGCAGCCCGTTTGGGTTTTTTAAGGTCCTCTGACTGTGCATATTTACAAGCCCAACAGGACGATAGCACTGCACAGACATGGAAAGAGAGATGGTCAGTACGATAATCAATAATTCCTAGATTTTCACCCTGGATCCCGAAGTGTCCTGCTTATAGGGGGGACCCACTGCATTCAGCACTGTGCCTGAGTGATGCCGTCAGCTGAAAGAGTCACACTCTATTTTAAACACATCAGTACGGCTAGCTACTGCATCTCCCAGGCAATGATTATGTTGAATCTATGGCCCATCTGGGTGCTGGTCAGTTAGGGCTGCTAGGCTTTAGAAAATGGTCGTATTTCTAGTGTGAGAAACCACATCGGGTCTCTAACCCACTGAAGGGTTCCTGGCTGTGAGGATCTATTCTGAACACTGAAATCACCAATAGATTTTTTATGTGCTATTGGGAGTTTTGTGGCTTCTTCACCATTTTTCGTTAGAGTCCACATTGTAGGTGGATTGTGTGGTGTGGAGGGGAGTGGCTCTTGATTTGTATCTAGACGTTTGTGGGTTCACATCTCCAGTGGAACGCAGCTGTTAAATCCTTCATTTATTAGGCCGCCACTGCTATCCAATGCAAATTGCTTTTGAATTAATTTATGCGGCCGGGGTATTTTCTCTTGCCCACAAGGGGGCGCCTCTCCCACAACATCCAGTTACAAAGTCCCTAAACTGCTGCCTGTCCTGAACTGCTGCCTGCTGCCTGCAAAGCACCTCTTCTGGAAAACCCCAGAAAATGGAATAACCACTGAATTTGAAAAATGTCGCTGTTAAAGCTGGTTCCAGTGCATGGCAGAACATTTCTTCAGGTTTGTTAAGGGGTTTTTACTAAGTACATGCTACATTGCAACCAGCCTTGACATGATATGAACACATCCTTGCAGAATTAAGAAGGTACACTGGAACTAATGAAAGTACGTAAGTACTGTATTTTTAAAATATATTACATATTTGTATATAATATATATCTGTACAAAACTTATCAACAGTACAGTACTTTCTGCCCTAAAGTGAGCTGCTGACACTTTTCCAGTGTAATGGCTTCTCTCTGTACTTCATTCTTTTAGGGTTAATTTATCATACATTTTCATCACTCTTTCACCATGGTGCACCACAGTTCTCTGTGCTCTGGACATGACGTCTCAGTGCTTTGCGTCTTGCACTTTGTACCATGGTTTATGTGAGCACACCTCTACAGGAAGCCCAGGACCACTGAATTTCTTCATTGAACAAATTGTATTTGTAATCATTCAAGACGTATAAGTGATTTATCAGCACCACTAGCAAACAAGCAAGGATGGATCTCTGAAGGATCAGCATTTTTATGTACAATAATTAATGTTGTGTGTGTTTTGTGTGTGGAGAGAAGCATGGTGCACTGCCTAATCTGTTGTCGCTTGTGGGAGAATGCAGGGAGATAGTGAGGCCAGGAATTAAAACGATGACGCAATTGCGTTGGGGAGCCCTGAGTGCCAATTACCCATCTTGGATCAATATATGGACACAGTGAAAACGAAAGCCATCGAAAGAAAAAAAATCAATGCAATGTTCTATCTCCTTAATTGATCACGTTTGGCATTCCTGTCTTTTTAACAACCAGAAGTTCAGGGGATGGAGAACAATCAATGGAATTCACAATCCCATTGATTCAAGATCCTGGGCCATTTTCCTTTAAATTAACAACAATTACTTTGGGGTAACAATCCGAAGGAGGATTATTTTGGGATCTATCCTGTAATAAGTGGCTAGCATTAAAATATTGACCCTAAGGAAAAAAACATTCAACCTTCCTAAGAGACCACATTCATCCTGTATTTGAATACAATGTGGTGATCTAATTTGTGTTCTATTTTGGGTTGTCTGCTTTTTTAATCCTGTATCTCCTCCAGATTTAATTGATCCAATCCACACCATGGAGTTCAATATTCATTGTAATGCCAGTCTACCCATAATTTTCTGTGAGACTTTAAAAATAAAATGGCTTCTACTGGTTAATGTGCATATATTATTACATCTTATTGTTTTTACACATCCTATTATTTAGTGCAGCTTATTTTGGCAAGCAATTTTCAAAGGCATTTGTAAGGAAAAGCCTACTTACTGTACCTACAGTACCTGCCTGAGTGTGCAGATGCAAATAGTTCTCTACCAGCAAATAATTCCCTTAGAAAGGTTACAAAGGAGAAGAAGCCATCTGGCCCTTCTAATTGTGGACCAAGCTAATTGATTCTTGGATGTCATCCAGCTGCTTCTTGAATGTTTGTTTTCAACAAAATGACTGGGTAGTTTGTTCCATACTCCCACTGCCCTTTGCGTAAAGAAATGGCTACTGTTCCCAGATTTAAATGGAGTCCTCTGGAGGTTCCACTTGTGTCCTCTGTATTGTTTGTCTCTGTTCGTTGTGAAGTCCTCTAGGCTGGGTTTGTCAAAGACCTCTACTCTTCTCGAGATTAAAACCGTTCCGTTCCGTCACCCTGTCAGTGTTGGAACATTCCATTAAGCCCTTCAGAATTGAACTGGTTGCTCTTCTGTGGACCAATTACAGAGCTGCAAATTATTTTCTATAATATAGTGACCAAATTTGTACACAGTATTCTACTACACCAATGGTATGTTGGCAATGCTTTGCTTCCTTAAGAAAAAGAGTCCTCCTGTAATTTAATGGAGAAGAACATTGTTTTCCCCTCCCCAAAGCCCCCTGGGGAGATTAGCCTAGAAAAATCTGCAAAACTGCACAAGAACGCTCCGCGAAAATCTCCAAACTGTAAGATTTTTTTGGGGGTGGGAGGGTGTCAAAGTTCACATTCTTTCCTTTCCCAAAAGTATACTCAGTAGCAATCTTAAACCTTATTACATCATTATCATGTATGTTCTTGTTGACATAAAGACTGTGCCTGAATATTTGAAGACTGGTCTGGGTCTGATATCCGAATGGGTTTTTCAGTGTTTCAGCTCAAGTCTTTTTTTTTTCCCCCATTTGCTATCGCCGTATCTTTTTTCATCTTACAGTCCCGTTTTGGAATAATTAATTATTTATCAACTTGACTCATTGCTACAAACCTGCATGGAGCGAGGAGCACCGTGCACACTTTCCCCTGCTACATGAGCTGTGGGAGCCTTACACAGTGCACACAGCTGAGGCAGAGCCAGCTGGAGGAGTGGTGCACATCCTTCTGACTGCGTGATCCTTCTGGCTTTTGGGGGGCAGTTCTCGGAGAATGACCCCAGGGAAAACTGGCTGGTGGCGGCTGAGCATTTATAGGGTCATCCGTTTTTCATCCTTGGATGTCTGCCCTTCCTGTCATTCAGAAGAATTTACCAAGAAGTTGGATTGTTCTCCCACTCACTGGGATCATGAGCTGGGAATAAGTTGCCATGAGACGGGTTAGTTTCAATATACTGATGATGTGTTCCTACAACAATGAGATGAGATGAACCGCAGGGTGGTTAGATGAGGAGCCAGTGGTGGGAAACTGTGGAATTATGATTGAATGCTTTAAAATCAACCCCCCCCCCCCCAAATAAAATTTGGCACAAACTACCTTGGAAAGAGCTTGGAAAGTCCCATTGCTGGCTCAATCCCACCCAACAAACTCTCCCCTACCCAGGAGGCCCGGCACCAGATTGCAGTATATTACTGGTGGGGTAATAAGTGTTTTTGGGGGGGAATTAGGAGTGGCCCTCAATGAATTTCCCACAGTGGGTTGGGAGGCCCCCTCTTGTATTGTGTGATCCAGGTGGGGCACAGTACTCCTCTCTCATTGCGTGCATGCCAGGAGGTAGCTCCACTATCATTTCTGGAGGACAAATTATTTTCTATGGTTTTTGGATGTGAAACTGGGGAGGTAAGGAGCATCCCTTTCCCCTTAGTGTGCTGCTACAATCCCAGTTACAGCCATCATAGCCCAGGCATAAGTGACTACAGGAAGTGCATGAGCATCATCAAAGCACTCCAAAGGGCCGGTTGGCTGTGTTGTTGATTTATTGTTGTGATTGTGACCCATATTTTCTCTAAGTAGGCTTGTACTTAATTCTAAGAGCACATTGATCACCCAGTCCTTTTAGTAGTGCAGTCATACCTTAATTAAGGCAGGTTTGCATAATGAGCTGGGGTACCTCACCAGGTGGAGGGGAATGACAGTGAATATTGGAACACCCTCTTCAATGAGCCAGGGAGCAGCTTTAACGGAGGTGCTGGGGTGGAGGGAGAGAGGTTAAAATAGTGGGCAGATGGGAAATGGGTGAGATTAGGGTTTGATCTTTTCCTGAACTTTGGTTTTCCGCTCAATTTGTCTGTAAAAGTTTACCATGATAACCTATTGTACCATGGTAGTTTAGCTTTCCTGTTCTTTAACCAGGTGAGCACAGTGGCACAGTGGTGATCCTTGCTGCCTTGCAGTGCTGGGGTCCCGTGTTAAATTCCTGGGGTGCTATATGCATGAAGTTTGTATGTTTGCATGGGTTTCCTTCAGATGCTCTGGTTTCCTCCAGGGAAATTGGTAGGTTAACTGGCTTCTGGGAAAACTGGCCCTGGTGTGTGTGAGTGCATCTGTCTGTGTGTGCCCTGCGATAGACTGGCTCCCTGTCTATGGTGTATCCTGCCTTCTGCCCTTTGCTTGCTGGGATAGGCTTGGATAAAGTATTGGATAAAGTGCAAATAGATGGACGTAATTTAACTACAGTTTCACTCTGCACCACGCCATTGTGCTTACCAAAAACACGATGTGAACAGAAAGAATGCTCATTTCACCATAGTATCTAGATTATAAAAATATCCGGTTAGGTCTAAAAAAAGTGCTACTCTGACACGTTCCTCTTCTGGGCAATCGAAACGGCATAAAAGAACAAATAAACAAGCAAACAGCGACGATCACTCTGTCTTTTCTTAGACACCATCACTGGTCAAGATGCGATTCCCTAGGTGAGGACCTGCAGGAAATTAATTGACAGGAAATGATCATAGTCTGTGATCCACAAATTAAGAGGGCTCGTTTTTCACCGTCAGGTGGGTCCACCTACCAGTTAATGCTGTGGCTCCTGAAGACATCTCAAAGACCTCTGACTTCTGAGAGGCATTAGATTACTACACCCAATTGAGCATTTTTGAGCAGGCAATCGCCCCATTTGTCTTGCCCACTAATAGGTTTCACCTTTGGTGGCCCAGAGCAGTGCTTAAGAGACATCTAAGGCTTAGTTTATAGGGTTAGATCTGCAGAACTGCACGTCTGAGCGAATTAGGAGGCAGTGCTAATAAACAGTCATTTATTTTTAAAGGGCACGTCATTGCATGGATCAATCACGATAAACAGTTATTCATGAATGAACGACTCTGCTGCTTAGATCCCTTTGCAACATAAAGATATTAATGCGGTGTACACCCTACACTTGACTTGTCTGTGTTGCTTGCTGATCGATGCTCCTGGTGTGCTTTAATGATAGGGTTTATGTATCATAACTAAATGATTTGTGTTGTGTACACTCCTAATAAGGTAGACTGGAAGCACAATTAGCAAAGTATCAGTTTAAGCTCTTAAATGACTTGTAAGCAGTTGGCATTCAGAGAAATTTCCCTAGTTGGGCAAAAATAGCTGAAGATGAATAGTTTCCTGTTACCTTGAGGAAAAAGCAATGGACTGCATTTGCAATTTGCAAATTCCATTTTTTGTTGTTTGATTGTGGGCGGCATAGTAGAACAGTGTTGAGCATTGTTGCCTCACCGTGCTGGTGTCCTGGGTTCAATTCCTGGAGATCTATCTTTATAGAGTTTGTATGTTCTCCACGTGTCTGTGGGGGCTTCCGCCATGTGCCCCAGTTTCTTCCCACAGTCCAAAGACATGCTGGTAGGTTAATTGGCTTCTGGGCAAATACTGGGCTTGGTGTGAGTGCATTTGTGTCTTTGTGTGCCCTGTGATAGACTTGAATCCTGTCTAGGGTGTATCTTACCTAGCGCCATTTGCTTGCCAGGATAGGCTCTGGCTCCCCTGTGACCCTTAGGGGATTGGATAAAGCAGTTAGAGAATATGGATGTTGTTTTTTGGGGGGGCTCCCAGTTCCAGCTTTCTCACGTGTCTGAAAAAGACTGCAAGCACACGAGTGTCTCATGGCATCGATGATCAGCTAATTCTTCTGTCAAGCTGTTAAGCCCTGGAAGACAGAGCTCAACCTAGGCGATCTCTGCATGGCCTGTGAGGACAGCTAGTCCACTGGGATCACTGTGTTGTGATTAGGCTAATTAGCACACATTACCCCTTCCAAACCTTTGGGAATATGGCTTTGACATACTGGGCTCCAGGCAAAATCAGTGACCTATTCTCAAAGTGAAGATATCCAATAATCTCCCCTGTCGCAGTTTTATAAAGCACTTTTGAAACCTGGTGGAGGACCTTCTGGCCCTCAGCCTCCACTTCATGGCTCATTTGTTTTACCTTCCATAACAGGTCATGCTACAGTCCAGAGTGGTTTAACAGGAGATCATCCCAGATCGCAGAAACACAGATATGCTTAACACAAAACACCCCAGGAGCTATTGCAGGCAACGAGCCGCTGGAGAGCAGCTAGATCAGCTGTTATCAATTATTAGTGATGGGTGCAGTATATTTAGAATGCACCTTGAAGTTGCTTGGCCATGAGGGCTTTTAACGCCTGAAGGTCAGGCACCAGTCTGACACTGAGAGGAAGGTCTCCATAGACTGGCGAGTGAGAAATTTCACAAGGTGGGGAGCACTGGCCTTTCAGAATCCGCAAATAAAATATGCTCATGCAGTGCTGCATATTATTACACAAGTAATAATGATTACAACAGTAATAATATCACGGATGGAAATCATGAGTGTGCATGTGTACAGAAGACGTTAGGAAAACAGGAGTCATTGCTGGTATAAGCAGCTAAACGAATTAAATGCATAAGAAACATCCAAGTCAAACAGGAATTAAAGACACTAGTGAAAATGATCAACTTTGCATTTTTTGGGCATGCTTTGATTTTGAATTCAAAGTAGTCTAGAATTGTCCTCCTAATTGGTGGACATCTTGAGAGGCCAGCCATACCGTAGACAGAGGGAAGACTGAGTGAGATTGTGCAGCTGTCCGTGATTGTACAGCTGCATGTGAAATGGAAGACATGGGGGTGCACGTTTGGAATATTGGGGTTCACAGATCCACAAGGCAGCAAAAATAAAACCGCTTATGAGCACAACGCAAAGAGTGTGAACTTCTAACTTACTGTTCCCTTTTCAAAACAATAATTCCTGCAAGGTTTCAGTTCATTAAACGGATTACCTCCACATGATCACTAAATCCCAGTTCCTTCCTTTGATCTAACAGGGAACATTTGAGGAATCTCGGTGGATTTAATTTATTTTGTAGAGGGCTGCCTTTCTAGTTTGGTAATATGAACTGTTTGTTTTCTCTGCATGACCTGGAGAAGATGAGCGTGGGGTGAGTTTCAGGCGTCCATCGAAAACATCTTGGATTTCCTTAATAGTTTTACCCCCTGTCGGACTCCCTGCTGTCTGTTTGTTTATTTGTTTGTTTGTTAGGAATCTGGAAGGAATTCCTTGTGTTTTCCCAGGATGACACAATTGCTTTTTATCCCTTACTTTCTGGAGGGGAATTATATTTCTTCTCAGTAAGGAGTTGTGGTTTTTAAAAAAAAAACACATTGTCTTCTTATCGGTATTTTTAAGGCACTCCAGTATTTTTACCAGTATTTTTAATTTTAAATGTAAAATACTGGTAAAAAAGAAGGTTAAATTGATATTGAGCGGAATTATCCAGCACTTCGCTATTACATGCAGATTGAGCAGTTATTATCCATAAATAACTTAGAATGATCATTTTCACCTGTGAACGTTTTCACTGGTTCATTAATTTCGCTAAAAAATGAACAGTAACAATCGTTTTCACTAGTGTCTTGAATTTCTGTTTGGGTTGGATGTTTCTCATGCATTAAATTTAAAAATACCGGTAAAAAACAAGGTTAAATTGATTTTGAGCCGAGTTACTCTGCTTTTTGCTGTTGCATGCAGATTGTGCAGCAATTATACATAAATAACTTAGAAAAGACTGTGCTTATATTTACCCTAGAATCAACATCAAGATAACACTGTATCAGTTAACGATGCTTGTACTTACACAATCAGGACATCCTGCATTGTCTGAACTACATTGTTCCTGGTTGGTAGAATAGTGTAAATACCTGGAAGAATCATGCAGTAATAATATAATAATGTACAGATCTGTATATCATTAGGCTGGGGCAATGCTCTTCATTTTGCAATAGTGAAACGAATTAGCCCTGTATTAGTACTGTATATTGCATTGGCCTTCACCTTCCTGAGGATGAGCTTAGGTTGTTCAGGTTTATGAACTCAAACTCGGCTCAGTGTCACCTGCAGGTTAGCTCATCTGGTGGTAAGGGGGTCTGCTGTGGTGTTTAGTGACCCTCCTTTCCTTCTTGGGGGCTTCATTGCTGGGAGCACTTCGAAGATGCCTGGGAAGGAAGCCAGGAGAAAGGGGAAAAGAAGGGGCTACTTGGTGTTGGTGACTGTGAATCGTCTTGTGCTACACTTGCTGTCAAATTTGGTGCCACACAGACAGCCTAGGAAACCGCTTGTCACCCAGATGATAGGAAGTTACTTTCACACCTGCTGGCCATGCTGGGTGGAAAGATGATTGCTATACCGGTTTCCAGTATGACCTAGTTAGAAACATCTCTGAGTCTCGTTGCAGACTCTTGGTGCTGTGGAAGGGTGTGACGTTTTACTGCTTCCCTTAAACGGTAGTGCAAAAACAAGCTGAAAAATTCAACACAGGGCTTTCTTGGCCCAAAAGGCCTCTTGAAGCCATAGCCAGACTCTCCCCAGGATCTGCTGAGCTGGTACCAGTCGAGCTAGAAGAAGGCTGGCTGACTGAATTGCTCCCAGGTTGATCTCTTGATGAATGGCGGAGCTGAAGGTGTTCCCAGCCCCTGTGCTAGTGGGTGTGAAGATTATTGATGAATTAGTTAAGCTGGGTAGCGTGGCTGCTGACAGTCTCTCAGCATGCCTGCTGGGCTCCAGACAGACTGCTCCTCTCCTCACCTGCGGACATTTGCTGCAGATTAGCAACGGGCTGTAAATTACGACAGTGTGGGGTTTGATTTCAGAGGCCTGAGTGATTCCATTCCCATCTCTTAACACATCCCCCCCCTCCTCCCGGATCCTAAATCACCGGGCAGAGATTCCTCGCTCTCCCACACCGCGCCCCACGCTGGGACTCCCCACAGCGCCTCCCCCTGGCTTTCTGTCTCCCCCTTACCCTTCTGTCCTTGCCTTTCTCTTTTCCTCCTCGTGTGCTTCCTCCTTCCTCAAGCCCTGCTTCCCCGTGTGCCTCTGTCAGGCCCCTCTCATTTCTGTCTTCCGCATCGCTGCAGAACTTTTTTCTTCCTGTTTATTTCACTCTCTCCCCTCCGCAGTGCTACAGTACTTCACTTTTCCCGAGTCCAATTCTTTCTCTCTCCACCTCACCGTCCCTCTCTAGCCTGCCCGCCATCTTTGTGCTTCTCTCTCTACCCCTGTTCTTGGTCTCTTCCCCTCTTTGCTCCTGTTCCTCCTTCCGTTCCAGCTCTTCCTTCTCCATTGTCGGAAGGAGCTGTACTTTCCCTGAGCCTCCTTCCTGCTGTCCCTCTCTCTGATCTCTCCTTCTCTAGTGCGGATAGTAAACAGCAGCTGTTGTTTGTCAGATTGTATCATTACTGGCTAATTAATGAGCCATCGTTTTCTGCGCTGTGTTACTACTTCTCTTTTGCCATTTTGGAGAGATTTGTTTCTTTTTGACTTTCATGTTTTAGCTTTTTGCGTGTAGCCTTTGTCTCCAGTTTATTCGCCTTATTCCTTGCTGGTGTGTTCTTACATTTGAAATTCGACATGACCTAACAGTCTACATTATTTTGTCTGAGGTTAATCTTAACTTCCTTCTGTTCGTTTTCTCACCACGTCTTCCAGTCTGCAAGGTGGGATACATCCTGGATGGGACACCAGTCCAGTCCATTGTTAGGGCGCAGACAGACACAAATACACATACTCACATTAGGGGCTATTTTCCCAGAAGCCAATTAACCTGCCGGTTTGTCTTTGGACGGTAGGAAGATACTGGAGCACCCACAGAAAACCCTCACAAACACAGGGAGAACACACAAACTCCACACAGACAGCATGTTGGGAGTTGAGCCCAGGTCCCCAGAGCTGCAATGCTAACGACTGCATTGTAAGATAAAAGGTAATTGTGCCTCTTCCTCTGTCTGCTGTAATGAGTGTGAGGTGAAAGACTCTAGTGACATGTTGGATTTAAGGGCTAAGCTCAGTCCTTCCTGGCTTGACTTTGTTGATGTCCTTAAGGACTTTGGATACTTGGATCAGGTCCTCTTTTAATCTTCTCTGTTCAAGACTATGAAGGCGGAGTTTCTTCAGTCTGTCAGTGTAGAACATTTCCTTCAGTCCCAGAATGGCTGTTCTTCTTTGGACTGATTCCATAGGAGCAAAATCTTTTTTACAAAGTAGTGACCAAAACTGAACACGATATTCTAAATGGGGCCTTACTAATGTGTTATAGAATTTAAATACGCTTTTTATACATTCTGCATTCTCTGGGATATACAGATCATGATCCTCCAATTTCACCCTTTCTGGCCAGATTTTCCTTTTCCCTGCCAAACGTGTCAAGTGGGAGAACTAGTGAGACCCGGTGGCTTCTTCCGAATGAACAGAGTAACATGAAATAGGGTGTGCAAGTGGAGACTATGTGGAAGTGCATTTAAAAAAGAGAACAGATTTCCACCAAGAGCTGAGAAAGAGTCCCATGTGGCAGCAGCTCAAAGTCAGACAGATTCAGGTCAGGACAGCTATGAGAAGAGTCTGTCAGTTGTGATGCAGCTTGGCTTCCCTGGTCTCCAGAACAGGTCCATGACCTCCTAGTGCTTTGGAAGACTGTAGGTATCTTTTTTACGCTGCCTGGGTTGTGGTGGACTCACAGTGAGAAATGGACGAGTGAGTTTTAGAGGACCAGAGTGCGTCTAGAATTCTGTAAGACCAGTGCCTGGCTGCACACATGACAACTGCAAACTGTGCGATAATAACAATTTGCTTCTGCTGTAAAACAAGGTTAGTAATTTGGCCTTGGGTATTGGAAAGCTAAGAACACAGATATCGCATTGCAAAATAAGTGAGTGCCTGCAGTTAGAGAAGTCAGAGGGGTGCAAAGCACCATTGCATTTTAAAATGTAATCCTGACAGAATGCGTGATATGTGATCTGTGCACATGGTCCGATCAGTACAGCTGGTCTACCATGCCTTTGGTCAGCTTGGCTCGGGTGATCATATTAACAACCCAAATACTCTTCACCAGTGCTGTCTGAAGCTGGCTGGTCATACATCACTGTCCCTGCAGCTTCCTGAGCTTGGAGAACAGAGCAGGAGGGCTCTGCTAACTTCATTATACTTCTAGAAATATTTGCATTTTGCTACAGGGCTTTTCTGACCCTACCTCAGCAGTACTGCCACAGTAAATCAGATTTTTACAATCCTGGTAAAGGGATGAGACCACATCGAATCCTTCTGTCAAACTTTAAAAGCCCCGGGTCTTATTGTAGTGTTTGCCAATTCCGAGAGCAACCCTTTGAGTTATTACAAAGATTGGGAATCTTGCTGTCTGGTTTACTCAATGATGGATTGTCCCTGAACTTCTTTGTTTTTCTCTCTGTGTGACCTGAGCTGTATTTGGGAACTTCTCAATTCATGTTTTTTTTTCCCTTGCATTGTTGAGAATATAATATTTTTAAACCAAGCCTTTGGACTGTAAAGAAATGTGCTGAATGCAAACACATTTAAAAAGTAATTAAAATGCGTAGTAATGTTGCCTTTGTAGTCAAATTGTTAAAGTATATTTTATAGCAGAACATTAGCTTTTCAGGTTGATTTGGTTAAAGTACATCAGATGCATAGTTCATGGCCTTGACAAGAATTGGGATCATTCCACAAACGTTTCTGATATATATGGGTATTTCAAGTCCGGAATAAGTCAGAGATATTATTTTCTAAGGTTTGTCCCATCGTGCCCAGTGTTGTGTTAGAGAACACAATGAACTGAGCTTCACTACATGATCCTCGTTCAGTAATTGTGAATGCTGAACCATGGCAACAAATTTAAGAAAGGTCATTTTAACTTTTGATCACCTTACTTTCTCTGTAGTAGCAGCTGCGTTCCTGTGGGATCATTTTCTCCCTGTCAGTTTTGGTTTTTGAGCTCCTGCAATTGGTGAAAAACCATGTGCAATCCCTGGGAATATTCCAGGTGGCAAGAGTTTCCATCGCCGCCCTGTTTCATTGTTAGATTTAAAAGAAAATTAAGAATTGGTTTCTCCTGACTAGGGTTTATATTCATACAGCCTTTTAATACCATGTGAAGTTTGTATCTGCTTTTTCCCAATTTCAAAACAACAGAAATGAACCATCATATAGCTTTTTCAGGAGGCCAGCTGAAGCCACCAAAGGCAGTGTGAATCATGCTTTTTAATTTTGTAATATTGGACTTAATTTTGTCTTTTTTCCTCCAAATCCAACTGGAAGATTAGTGCAAAGCACTGGGTTCCCTTTCTTTTTTGCCTGTAATCCCTAATGGCTTTCATTTCACTGTTTGTGTCTGAAGTTATGGATACTCCCTGAATCCCTGTCAATCAGTTCCTGTTCATTTGTATCAAGGGGAAGAAGTGATCGGAGAGCTGACATGGAATGGGGGGGGGGGCTTTTTACAGGGTCAGAAAGAAAACCTTTCTAAATTGGCCCCCAGGGGTTCCTAACAGGCTTGAGCTCTTAGAAAAAGAGAGGTGTGTGTGCAAGGGGTGTTCTTCAGCAGAAAGGTGAGACCCAGAGGGGGGCAGGGGTAGGGGGGGCCCCCGTGGTGTTTGTGCGGTGTGAAAGGTCCCAGTGTGGTATGCGATGGAGGGGTTTCATTTCGTGGAGGGCTCTGTGCCCCATTAGCAGGGTCAAAGGTCACACGCCCTGTGTGTTGACCCTAATGACCAGTCTACCCTTCAGTCTGCCAGGGGATCTCTGGGACTTTTGTATTTATTGCTGTGCTCCCTCCTCTTTTTAACCCCCCATCCTGAAAGAAGAAAAAACCTCTTCCACCTCCCTTCCTAGCGATCCGCAAGCTGACAGTCTGGATTTGCACATCTCCATAACTCTCACTGACCCGAACTCCACCAGCCACTGCCGAATGAGATCTGCAGGCAGTGTGCGCTGCACCACACAGACCTAAAGCGCTGTGGTACTGAGGCCAGAGTTCACTCCACCTTCTCAATAAAATACAGTCCCTTCATACTTGTTTGATAGACATGTGTGGGGAAGAATACCTCCGAGAGACACTCAAAGACTTTGCTACACGGATTCCAAGCTAAAACAAACATCTCTGGAACAACACAGGAAACGACGAGGCAGAAGAAGATCATCGCCAGATAAAAAGTGCTCTTCTGAGTCGGTCTTTGTGGAAAAACAGGATTGGGAGCATTGTGTTAATGGGCCAGGCTCTCTGTGCTGAGATTCCCAGCTAGTCTTTCTCTGCCTTGCACACAGTGGCAAGCATCGTTATACATTGGCAGTAACAAGGGGGTGGCAGGGAAGCAGTAGCCTAGCGATACAGATGAGCAATCAGCCAGTCCCCTGGTGCCCCCTCCTCCGCCTGACCTTCGACCTGTGGCAGGGCTGAGGGAGGGGAAGCTAGGAGTCCCGTGAGGGTAGCAGACACAGAGGCACAGCTGAGCGATGCCACAACTGACTCTGTGCAGAGCTACAGCCACTGCCACTGTACTCAACGAGGGCTTAGCTTTTGTCCTCAGCACACATTTGCACAACAAGAAAAGCCAGACAGAACAGTGCACTATACAGCAATATATATAGCAGTAAACAAGACTAGTAAGACTCTTCTGTTGCACATGGGCTTAAAAGCATAGCACCTACACAAGTAAACAGGAAATGGGAAATTAAATGCTTTTGAAAAGAGTAGATTGTCTGCAACTTTGGAATCTTTTTAAGAATCTGATTTTTCTAAGCTTCTAAGAATTCCTATTATTTTCCCACAGGGAATTTTTGTTCTTATTCAGATAACTTTGCCGCATTTAATCATGTGAAAACTTTCCACCCAGAATGGATGGGCATCCCTTGATTTGTGCAAGGAGCCTGTGGAAGGCTTTCGGTGCCCTTAAAGAGATCAGACAAATCCTTCCACAATGTGTCATACCTGACATTGGACTTGCTTTCATTTCCTGTGTCTTTTTCTTTGTGTTCTATAATCATTGTCTAACTTTTTTCAGAAATTCAGAAATACAACAATATGTCAGTCTGCAATGGGTTTCTGTTGTGTTGTTGAGCCTAGGCATATTAATCAGATGCATGACGCTAAGGACATGCACTGTCCTTAACTTCATTTCCATGAGACAGTGAGTAGTCATGAAGCTGGGACTGTCCACTTACAAGGTGGATCTGTGTAGCTCTAAAGACCCAGAGCTTTTGTGGCTAAACATCAGATAAACCTTTGTATTTTTCTGCCTCTGGCAAGTTCATTACAAGGTGATGCAATGTAGAAGCTTTCTTCTCTTTATCTATCCATCCATCCAGTTTCTGACCACTTCTTCCAATTCAGGGTCAGGGGAGAGCTGGAGCTTATCTTGGCAAGCAGTGGGCACAAGGCAGGGTACACCCTCGACGGGATGCCAGTCTATCACTGGGCAGACACACAGACACAAACACACTCACCAGGGCCTATTTTCCCAGAAGCCAATTGACCTACCAGACAATTGTTGAACTGTGAGAAAGAGAAGCACAAGGAGGAAACCCATGCAAACTCAGGGAGAACATACAAACTCCACACAGATAATTGAACCCAGGGTCTCAGTGCTGCAAGGCAGCAATGCTGACCACTGCGCCACAGTCCTGCTCTCTCTTGTGCTCATATGTTCTGATATACATCGTTACATGACACACATAGTCATATTTTTGGGCAGTGTGGTAGCTCTGTGGCTAAGGGGCCCCTGAGCAAGTCCCTTAACCCCAACTGCTCCAGGGGTGCCATATAAACGGCTGACCCTGCGCTCTGACCCCAAGCTTCTCTCTGTCTGTCTGTGTGTCTCATGGAGAGAAATTTGGGGTATGCGAAAAGACAAATTCCTAAAACAAGAAATTGTATATGACCAATAAAGTGATCTTATCTTATATTTTTTGCAAGGGTGTCTCAGAGATATTACATTAAGTCAAAGCAATTATATGCGGATGTGAAGCAAACAGCCAACAACCTTAACTGCTAATAAATTATAATAAATCCTACAATGAATGAATTAGATGCAATGTGGCCCCTCCCACATGTCTTGTGCCACTCCCCATTTGGGTGCCCCTCCTCCTGGCTGGTAACCATGGAGAGGATGGGAGTGCTGCCGTGTGTGTGTTTTGTGTGTTTGAAGGCAGGGGGTTGCGCTCAGCCCCTGAGTGTGTTTTAATGTTTCACATCTGGTTTTCTAGTTTTCCGCCTTCCCTCTGTCAGGGAATAAGTTTTCTTGGTGAGCTGATGAATGATGGCCATGAGCCAGAACACCCACTTTCTGTATCTCCCCCTCCTTCCCTTCTTCTTATCCTCCTCGTCTCTCATTGTTTCTCTCCGATATTCCCCTCACCTATTTTTCCATCGTGCCCTCTTAAACTACAACTTCTCTCTTGCCTGTCTGCCTCTCTTTCTGTCCACCTTTCAGTACGAATGAAGAAGGCGCTTTATTGGCATGGGAGTCACAGAGGTTTGCCTGAACATTTATTGGAGTGATCTGCACTTCGTTTTTCTCTTTCTGCGTGCTGTCCACATCTCCCCAGGCCTCTCCCTGCATCTAGTTTGAATCCAGTCCCAGGAGATCCACTCAATGCCCTGTCTGTCTAATCAAGTGTGTCTTGGTGATGTGACCCTCTCTCCGATAGGATACAGCGTTCCCATACATTTTTGTCCTAATTAAATCCACTAGATCTGTCATGCCAGTGACAAAGCGCAGAAAGACTCTCAAACCAGCCACATTTTTTTTCGTTTGCGGTCATTTTCTTCCACTCACAAAACATAAAATCATTAATACCGTTTCTAAAACTGGCTGCCTCAACGCAGCTCTTTGAAACATTTCCCAAAGCTCCTGGGCTGGAGAATCACTTCATGCTAATGATGTTGCTGTCTCAAGCACTGTCTCAAATTAATATTTGCGCACAAATACTTTTCAAATAGTGTACACACACAAGATTGTGTAATAAAAAGTGAGGTTGAGTTCCCTAGTTTTCCATCTTTTTTCATTTCCTCTTTACAGTGGTCTTTGATATTTGGACATGTGCTGAGGCAGCTGTGGAAGGATCGATTAAGTAGCCAAGATCTCTAACACTGGACAGTTGCTTCAGTGCCCCCCCGCAGTGCTCATTTCTAGACGGGTCATTATTCACAAAGAGCCACCTCAAAATCCGTTTTGATGCGGGTGGCAGAAGGACCCTGCTTTCCAAACCTTCGCTGCAGGGCTCGTCCCACAAGTGGCCCAAGCGGTTTAATGAATTTTATCTGGAAAACAAACATAAAAGGGGCAGCGTGCTGGCGCAGTGGGGGGCATTGCTGCCTCACAGTGCTGGGGCCCTGGGATCAGTTCCTGGGGTGCTGTCTGCTTGGAGTTTGTATGTTCTCCCCGTGTTCATGTGGGTTTCCCCTGGGTGCTTCAGTTTCCTCTTGCAGTCTAAAGACATAGTGGTGGGTTAATTGGGTTCTGGGAAAATTGGCCCTGGTGTGTCTCTGTGTGTGTGTTTATGTCTGTCTGCCCTGCGATGGACCAGTTTCCCTTCCAGGGAGTGCCCTGGCTTGCACCCATTGCTTGCCGGGTTGGGCTCCAGCTCCCCTGTGACCCTGTATTGAAAGAAGCAGTTAGAAAATGGATGGATGGAAAATATAAGGAGAAAGACAGCAAGCACATTATGAAATATATTATCTATATCTATATATATCTAATCTCACAGTTTAAAAGGACTGAATGCTTTTAGCCTTTAAGAGATTACAGGGTCACCTGATTGAGGATTTCAAGATTCTGTAGAGGCCTGTCAAAGTCCCAAGGACACCTTCAGAATCAACAGTTCGTAGAAGGATGAACAAGTGCATTTAAAACTGTGAAGAGGAGGCACTTCTTCACACAATGAGTGGTGGGAGCCTGGAACAAGCCACCCAGCCATGATCACTGGCGTCTTTCAATGGCTGGATGAGGTCCTTGAGTTACTTTGCTGCTAGCAACCAAATAAGTTAGATGAGCCAAATGGTCTCCTCTTTGTTGTAACATTTTTATGTTCTTGTGTTCTTATGATCCTTTTGTGGAAGCCAGTAAAGAATATGTATACAGACTAGTTAAACTGACATGTGTTGGTTTATGAACAGCATTCTTATCCCTTGTACCTTTCTTGATTTTGCTGTTAGGATACAGTTTTTCACTTATAGTACTGCCTTGTCTGTGCATGTTCTCATATTGTTCTGATTTATTTGTGTTTTGTGAAGCATGTGCCATTCTAGGGAATGTTTCCACTGAAAACCATAGTTTTAATGGGGCTCAGAGCCTTGTGCTCGTCCGTTTCCACTCCCCCACACACTCTCTTGCAGTCAGTTCAGAGACGCTGCCTTTAGAAGCCGGGTTAGCTGGGATAGGTAATTAGCAAGGCTCAGCACAGGCTGCAGCACAGAAGACACATCACACGCAGCAACAAGTAATAAGAGAGACAACCAGTCAGCACTGATGATGTACACTAGCCCTTAAATGGAACAACAAGTAAACAACACTAATGACAAACGATTGTCTGAATGATCTCTCCGGCACCTGCTGCTGTGATGCTAATTAATGGCTGTCTCAGGGGGGCGTGGCTCGTCTCCACTGTGACGGGGCGTGACTGACGTGTGGACATTCGCCATCTTGCTGCTTGGCTCTGTGTTATTTTTAGCTGCGACGGCGACAGTAGGAGTGCATCGTCAGGGGAGGAAACCCACCGGTTTGGAAAGCTTTGCTGTCTCTCTTGGTCGCTTCAGCATGGCAGTAAGATGACAATGCTTTTGCTTGGGTTTCTGGGTGAGCCAAACAAAGCCCTGTGGATCCATCCAGGTGAAGGCTGCGAACCTACTGATATCTGATAGGAAGACGGGTTTCAGGTCAAGGATGAGGTGTTGTTATTATTTATGTACTGTTGAAGAACAACATGGCAGAAGGTGCTTAGCACTGTTGACTCAATACTCCAGGATTCTGCGTTTCCTTCCATCTTTGAGTGCCTGTCTGTGTGGAGTCTGCATGGTCTTTTACGGTTTGGGTTTTTAATGGGTGCTGTAGTGTTCTGACACTTTCCAGAGGCAGGCAGGTTAGGATTGATTGGCCAGTCCAAGGTGTCACTCTGGGCTTTAACTTCATGAGGAGAGTGGCAAGACGGTGGATGTTTTTATCCCTTGATGGTTTGTGATTGGCAATTTACTACCTTTTCTCTGTAGTGGCGTCCTGAGCAAA
The DNA here is from genome assembly GCF_059453375.1 of Lepisosteus platostomus. Taxonomy (NCBI): domain Eukaryota; kingdom Metazoa; phylum Chordata; class Actinopteri; order Semionotiformes; family Lepisosteidae; genus Lepisosteus; species Lepisosteus platostomus. Next base: position 8,819,227 of record NC_142613.1, read on the forward strand.
ATAAAGTTCTTGTCTTCAATATCTCACTTGCGGTAAAGACCAGAGATCACAACTTCTTTGCTCATTTGAAGACCACATTGCTCGTATCTTTCACAAGAAAGACCCTCACTTAAAAAAAGAAGGCACTTTTGATCTTTTAAAAATTATTTTAGAAATGATCAGCTTTGAGAAACCCCTCGATACCACCTGCATGCCCAATTTGTTTTCGCTTTGCTTGGGCAATAGCTCTCAAATGCAGCCCATAGTTTGGCCTGAGAAGGGCTCCCTGTTGACTGAGCCTGGAAATTGATCCCCAGGCTTGGACAGAGGCCTACCACTGTTTGTGTTTCTTAACAACCATTGCACTGCAGGGGCCTGTGTGTCAGTATTGCTGCACAGCCCTGTTTTAGATTAAATGAATAAACATGTGTGCCCTCTGCTCATACAATGTCACCTACATGTGATGTATGTTTCTATATACCTATTGTTTTATAAAGGGTTTTAACTTTGAAATACTATTTAACCAAAATCCTGCATCTGTATCAGGTTAGCTCTGTGAGTCACAATTCAGCAAGGAAAAACAGTTCCTGCACTGATACACATTCAACCTGGATTGTTATTCTTCACTGCATAAAGTTCATTAAGTTAATTCCCACTTGACTGAGGAGCAGCCAAGCCTTTAGAGGTCACCAGTTACTGATGGAGCAACAAATTCATAATTGTCTGTAGTTCAGCAGAACAAACGCATCTTATAATGGGTTGATGTTGTGATCAGCGATCACCTGCACCATAATTGTTGTGGCATTTTAAGACTTGACAGTAAGGGTCGAATATACCATTTTTATTCCCATAAGTATTTGCCTGGTCACTGTTTTCCTCATGCTTGGGGAAAGTCTTTCTAGAGAACAGACTCTATGACACAGTGCTTTATTGAAAGTAAATGTGGGAGGCTCTCATATGGGAAGATACAGACTGTGAAAATGGAAGCTGCTGCTGCTTCCTAATGTCCTGCATGAACTCAAACATTTAGAGCAGATTATTTTTTCTGGAGCAGGCGAGCATGCCAGATCAGAGTTGTGTTTTCCCTGCAGTGATTTAAGATTTTTGGGGGTTTTCAAACTTGCAAATAAGGAAACATCTTGTCACGCTCCCTGTGTGTTACAGATGTTGCAGTTGTGCTGTGGGTGAAGAGCGCTGGAGCTGGAAATGTGCAGGAGAGACGGTGCTAATGAGATCGCGATTCTGGCTGAAACACGGCCCAGATGTTCCGCCACAGCCGCATGTTGATGTTGGCTGCTGGTGAAGCACATCTCCTTGCACGGTTTCCAAACTTGGCACCTTCTTCCTGGGCTGTGTGTGATTTTTACTGTTCACAGCCCAGCCCAGCCCAGTAGCCCTGAGAGAGTTACAGGGCTCCAGAGAAATGACTCGTCCTCACTATTTCATTCTTGCAAACAAAGTTTTAAGGAGTGGTATGAAAAGCACTTAATATAAAACATGTTTCGGGATACAGGGAAGACACTGAGTTAGACCAAACTGAAGACGAAAAGACACTGAAATACAGCGCCTGCACAGCAACTATGTTGATATGCATTCAGTGTAATCTCACCTTCACCATTTTTATTTGGTGGTGCACTTGTGTTTCCTGTCTCAGTGCCAGACACTGTATTTTTTTTTTAAATATACATACAAGTAATAGGTGTCCCACAGCAAAGTTGCAGCCATTCATGTGCACGGAAACGTTTGCATCCATGTGCAAAATCATTGACCACCATAAAAAAACAAAATCAGTTGGCCCTTGCTGTGCCCCAGCTGTGCCTGGGAGGTAGTCGAACCCAGGACCTCCCTGACGGGACTATGAATATCAAAAGAAGTGTGTGGCAGAGCAGCACGACTGCGGTGGGGACAACGGGCACAGAGCCACAAAGTCCCTCTCATGCCCCCCAACTAATGGGGAACCACACAGCAGGTAGTTTCCCCTCCTGGTTTCAGCTTACCCGTCTAGTTTGGATCTGTCAGAGAGCGATTGTCTCTCGTTTGCGGGGTGTGGGAAGCAAGGCTTACTGTTATGGGGCAAGACTCTGAGCACAGGTCCCTTGGAACGTATGTGCTTAAAGAGTTACAGTATCAGACTGAAGCAGAGAACCTCCCTACCTCCAGTGCTCCAGTGTAAAACTGGAAGCAGCATGATTCAGTGGTTAGTGGTTAGAGCTGAGGGGACTGAGGTTTACTTTTGAATTGAAGGAGCTAGGCGATTTGGAAGCAGGGAAGACTGTGAGAGAGAGACATTATGTCCTTTCAAACACATATGACACTTTAAAGTGAGGCTGGAGGATTAGAGAATTATTAGAATAATGATGAATCATCCAGTGGGGAGCTGCTTCAGCTTGCATTTGCTGCAGAGGAACGAGTAAAAGTTATTTCCAGGCTGCAAACTAGAAAGAAGAAAGACCTTGTTTCCGCAGCTAAGCCTTCTTTCCTGGAGACGTTTGAAGCATTTTAAATCATTGCTATCCCTTGCACAGTCGGAGACAGGGGTAGAAGCCGATAATGAGGGGTGGAGGAGTTGGAATAAGGGCTTTCGGACGAGTGATACGGGACAGAAAGAGCGAGGGGTGATCATGGGGGCGCAGGGGGAGAGACCGAGTGAGATAGAGATAGGGAGGATGGCAGGATGGAGAGATAAAGGCCCAAGAACAAAAGACAAGGAAACAAAGAGGCAGTGAGGGCTAGATTTCATCGCAGGGATGAGGAGAAGCAGTGGGGAGAGCTGGGGCCAGTGAGGACAAGAAGGAGGATGAGCATGGAAGGTAGAGACGAAGTCAGAATCCACGAAGGCAACTTACATGTCTCTAACTAAACATTTTGCAGCATGAGAGTTGAATCCTTTTAAAAAAAGCTATGTGGTATGTTCTGTGTGCCAGAATATCAACGTGGTTTAGAAAGAGAGAGAAAAGAACTCTTCATTCAGAGTTCCTTTCCATGATGCTAAGTTTACACTTAGGTTCCCAAGGAGATAACAGTGCAATTAAGCTTTTAAAGTGTCCTGTAAAATTATCGAGGTGCTAATTTAGGGTCCCTACAGGCATCTTAAATGTTACCTAGATTAGGCCTTTTGCTTTCTGTTCTGGTTTTTGTTGAAGAAAAGGCTTGGCAGAGTTTGCATGGCGGGGCATGCTTCATTATTACCGCCCTGAGAGAGAGAGCGGAGAGGGATGGACGAGCTACTGTACCTGCTGTGGCATGGCCTCAAGCTGTCACGTCCCGGTCTCTGTCTGGGGCTCCCCTGGAGACTGTCTTTCCACTGGCTGGGCTGCTGAGCAATCCCCCCGCCCCCCCCCCAAACCCAGCCATGATCCTGACAGCCTGTCACCTCCTCATCCTGAGCACAGATGAGAGCAGGCAGTGTCCTGGTCCTCTGCTCTCTGCCAGTCTCCCACACCCCCAGAGAGACACGACCTGTGGCAGTGAGTGGTAGGAAAGGTGGGGAGCGGGGGTCATTCTGACAGCAAAATTAAGGGAATTGAGGGACTTAAATTACTGTGACATTTTTATGTTAAAATAGATGCACCATTCTCCAGTTATTAAGGCACTAAGTATGATCACTTACACAACTGCTTTGAAAATCCCTTGTGAATATGGTGACCTTGCCAAATGGCGTACTATTTTTGGGGGATTAAAAGCAAAGGTGAGGTAAACCAAACTCTGTTCTCCATCAATACTTACCCCTTACATTAAAAGTGGTTCACCTGGGTTGTCCAATAGAAGAGGGAAATATGTTCCGGAGTCCAGGAATCAATGACAGAAGCCTCCATATGTCATAATAAAATGAGTTAATCCACCTGATAAAATGTATTTGTTGCACAGAGTGGATTCCTTCAGCGACTAGAAATTGTGCTCCCTGAAAAACGAATTCTTCCCCTTTTTTCCATTTTCCTCCATTTTCTAACCACTTCATCCAAAATTCATGGTCACAGGGGAGCATGAGCCTATCCCAGCAAGCAATGGGCACGAGGCAGAGGACCCTGGATGGGACATCAGTTCATCACAGGGCGGGCAGACTCATACACACCAGGACCTGTTTTTCCAGAGTCTACTAGTATTGTTTGCACTGTGGGAGGTAACCCACACACACATGAGGAGATCATACAAGCTCCACACAGACAGCACCCCAGGTCTGGAATTGAACCCTGGGCCATAGGGCTTTTTGGTAGTAATGCTATGACCACTGTGTCATCCACACATCTATTTGTGGTTGCAAAATCCAAATGATATAATTTAAAATATAATTTAGACACTTGCATTTCATTTATACTTAACGTTAGACGTAGAGTTGCGTATATTACTCCATTTTGCAGACTGTGTTGCCTGCTCCACTAGATTAGGGATACGTTTCAATGTTGTTTTAAGGTCTTAGTTGTCTTTTTGTCTCTTCTCTGGATGCACATGTGTGTTAACGCACCATGACCCTACAGTGTCTGCAAAATGAAGCTTTTAGCTTCGGGAAAATACGTCTTAATCCTCTGAGTCACTCCCCTCGCCTCCAGAAAAAGGAAGAAGTCATGTTTTTGCAAAAAAGACACCAAATTGTAGGAGTTATAAAAATGTTTTCAAGGTGACTCGGATGACGTGGCGGTTGTCTGTTGTGTGTACGGGCAGGCTCATTGTCTGCTACAGCTTGGCTGAGGTTCACTAACGTGGATTCAACACAATGTCCTCTCCTCCTACTGTTAGGCATGTCACCCACAAACTCTGCTGACTAGACTCCCCAATAAATACAGTACATCTGAAAAAAAAGCTCACAACTACAACACAAACAAAAAGTGTGAAAGAGGGTCCCCTACTTATTAATTATGCAAGATTAGTCTAATTATAATTCAGCAAATGAATGTGTGGCAGAAGGTGTTGGGAAACATTGCGGTAGATTTGCATGTTAAGTGGGTAGGGGGACCCGCTAATGTATGCTAATGTATGCGGGCTCTTCTCGCTTTAATTTGAAAATTTGCAGCTGTGCGTCTGTGCTGGGGGAGGAGGTGAAAAGTTGAGTTTAGCTTTAATAACAGCAACAAGAGACCAACAGGAGGTCCCTTGCCGAGGAGCTGATGCTGCTGCCCTTTTGAAGCCTTGTCGTACCCACAGCCATCCACCAGGGGCCGAGAATAACAACACCATAACCTGGTGGAATATACAGTATCAAGAGACAGGTGCTGTGGGCTAATGGGGTAGTGGGCAGAGCTGGGACAGAGGCGGTGTGAGACAGTGGGTAGAGCTGGGAAAGAGGCAATGTGAGACAGTGGGTAGAGCTGAGAACGGTGCAGTGTGGGACAGTGGGTAGATCTGAGACAGAGGCAGTGTGGGACAGTGGGTAGAGCTGAGAACAGTGCAGTGTGGGACAGTGGGTAGAGCTGAGAACAGTGCAGTGTGGGACAGTGGGTAGAGCTGAGAACAGTGCAGTGTGGGACAGTGGGTAGAGCTGAGAACAGTGCAGTGTGGGACAGTGGGTAGAGCTGTGACAGAGGCGGTGTGAGACATTGGGTAGAGCTGGGACAGAGGCAATGTGAGACAGTGGGTAGAGCTGAGAACGGTGCAGTGTTGGACAATGTGGGACAGTGGATAGAGCTGAGTACAGTGCAGTGTGAGACAGTGGGTAGAGCTGAGAACAGTGCAGTGTGGGACAGTGGGTAGAGCTGAGACAGAGGCAGTGTGGGACAGTGGGTAGAGCTGAGAACAGTGCAGTGTGGGACAGTGGGTAGAGCTGAGACAGAGGCAGTGTGGGACAGTGGGTAGAGCTGAGAACAGTGCAGTGTGAGACAGTGGGTAGAGCTGAGAACAGTGCAGTGTGGGACAGTGGGTAGAGCTGAAACAGAGGCGGTGTGAGACAGTGGGTAGAGCTGTGACAGAGGCGGTGTGAGACAGTGGGTAGAGCTGAGACAGAGGCAATGTGAGACAGTGGGTAGAGCTGAGACAGAGGCGGTGTGAGACAGTGGGTAGAGCTGAGACAGAGGCGGTGTGAGACAGTGGGTAGAGCTGAGACAGAGGCGGTGTGAGACAGTGGGTAGAGCTGAGACAGAGGCAATGTGAGACAGTGGGTAGAGCTGAGACAGAGGCGGTGTGAGACAGTGGGTAGAGCTGAGACAGAGGCAGTGTGGGACAGTGGGTAGACCTGCGACAGAGGTAGTTTGGGACAGTGGGTAGACCTGCGGCAGAGGAAGTTTGGGACAGTGGGTAGACCTGCGGCAGAGGTAGTTTGGGACAGTGGGTAGACCTGCGGCAGAGGCAGTGTGGGACAGTGGGTAGACCTGCGGCAGAGGTAGTTTGGGACAGTGGGTAGACCTGCGGCAGAGGCAGTGTGGGACAGTGGGTAGACCTGCGGCAGAGGTAGTTTGGGACAGTGGGTAGACCTGCGACAGAGGTAGTTTGGGACAGTGGGTAGACCTGCGGCAGAGGCAGTGTGGGACAGTGGGTAGACCTGCGGCAGAGGTAGTTTGGGACAGTGGGTAGACCTGCGGCAGAGGAAGTTTGGGCTATTGATTCAAGTTCAGACAGAGGTAATGTTGGCTAGTAGTTAGAAATGAGGGACTGAAAGAAAGGCACTAAGGGTAAATGGTCAGAATGGATGGGTTTGCATCTTTAGTGTTAAACTGCAGCTCTGCCTCTACATAATGTAGTGCTGAAATAAAATGTTGCCTAGTGGTTTGAACCAAGGAACCGAGGGGGGAGGAAACATGGGTTAGTGGTTAGAGCCGAGGGACTGAGGGAGTGTGGTTTATGTTTTGGATTGAAGGAGCTAGGTAATGTTGAAGCAGAGAAGGGAGTGAGAGAAAGGCATAGTGTCCCTTTACATACATATGAAACTTTTATGTGAGGTTGGAGGTCTTGTTATTAGAATAATGATAAATCACGCTATCCCTTTGCCAACAACAATATTGATTGTTCTTGGTTTAAATAGCTCAAATCAAGAAATATTGCACACTATTTCTGAAGCAACCTCCAAGCCCAGTTTGTCTGAGTGAAGCGAAGACTTTGCAGTGAGTTAAGAGATGGAAGCTCAGCGTGAGGCCAATTTCCAGACTCAATTCTCAGGAATTTTTTCATGTTAAAAAGCTATCAAGCTATTTCCTACAAGTTTCAACTCTTTTTGTTCCTCAGGACGGTTTATTGAGAATCGGAAACCATAACTCAGGACTTGGTGCAGAGACTGACTTCATATTGGCAGAATCTGACATCTCTCCACGCAGGAAAAAAAAGACAAAGTTTTTATGAAGCTGCAAAACTGACAATTGTCAAACAATGTCAAAAACGTAAAATGTGTATTTTTATTTCACCAAAGCAATGTAGCTGACCCTGTCTGGTCTGGGTTCAGTAAATGTAGTTTGGAAATACCACCTGGGGGTTCTGGGGTTTTTTCCTCTGTCACTCCCACTCTGTCCTTCACCCAGCGTCTCTCAGTATCTGTCTCTATCTGGGCCGCTTTGTCTCGCTGTCCCTGTCTGTCCTTCTCTCTCTGCCTGCCTTGCTTTCTCTGGCGCATGCTCTGTCTTCTCTTACTGTGTCTTTGTGTCTGTCTGTGCCGCGGTCCCTACCCTCCCTCCCTGCCTTCTCCCCTCTCCCCGTCTCTCGCTCCGCGCTGGAATCCGGTTCCACCGGCTCCTCCACACGTGAGCAGCGAGGGGACTTTGGGATTGCGGCAGAACTCCGTTGCCATGGCAGCGTGCAGGAGAGCCGCGCCGAGCTCACCTGGGATTTGGAGTCTCTCCGCACCGCTGGAATCATTGTCAGTGACCACCAGTCACCCAAAGCACATCACACATCATAAAGGGAAAAAAAAACCACGCACACAGCACTCTCCTGCTGAAAGCTGAAACTGCGAAAAGCTGGGCTCTTTTCAATCTGACAGAAGACAACCACACCCCAAAAATACACAGCAAATGTTCTTGGGTTCTTGTGCTAGAAGTGTTTTGTTTGTTCTTTAGGAAACACCACAACATATCAGCATCCTATCTGTAGCTGCTCTGTAAAATGCCTTTTGTCACTGACTACAACGGCACCTCAGGGATTGGGCAATAGCCATGACATGCCGTAATGCACTGCCGAAATGAGGTTTTATTTTCATTGTTCTCCAAAATAAAAAAAAACAACCTTTCTCATCTAGTTGGACTCCCCCAGCCCTCATCCCCCTGGAGTGAGGGTGGTGGGATGGCAGACAGCCTGAGTCTAGTCCTCCCCGTCAATGGACGTCAGTGATCCTGTACGGTCAGAACCATAACACAGTCATCCGATAAAAGATAATATGACAAAGTCAATGGTGTTTGAAAGAGCAGCCCTTGATGCCCTCTGTCGTGGGGAAGCCAGAACATAGACACCTGTGTGCTCTCCAGCTTCTCTGTTGATTTCAGTGTCATTAGTTCCATATTGACAGACACGTCTGTTGTTGTTTGCTGTTTTAAACATTCCTAAAAAAATAACATGTCTCCATTAAGGCGTTGCTGCAATTTTTTTTCCTTTTTTTTTTTGTCGTTGAGTACAAACAGGCTTTAACAGATACGATCTTCTGTTTTTTTTTCTCCCAAAGGTTTTTCTTGAAGTTTTTTCTCAAATGTAACCAGAACTGTCTGAAGACGGCAGGGAACCCCAGAGACATGAGGAGATTCCAGGTACGGAGGAAGGAGAGAGAGGCGCAGGAGTGGTCACTCTCTCGTTGTGGCCATCCGTGCTGGTGCACGTTGTCTGTGCCTCTGATATACTTGTGCTTTACTTTTAATCTGAATCTGTTATTTCCATCAGTCTTACTGCTTGTCTTGCATCTGTAAAATGTGCATTTGTCTACTTGTGTACAAAATCTATACATTTTCTCTTTTGTAATCTATAGTTTCTTTGTCTGTGAGACAGTAGGTTGCATTTCCATATGGCGTCCATTTGCAATACAGATCTGTCTGCTGGTTTGTCTCTGCTTAAATCTATTTATTAAGCTTTTATGACCTGCCATCAATGACTGCAATCATGTCATTTATTTATCTCCTGTCCTGTCTCAGTCTGTCTGTCTAGAAGGCTACTTTACACTGTGAGGTCTAATGTCCTTGCACTGGAAAACACTATAACATTCTACTGCTGTGCCAACACAAATAAATCCCTGGTAGCAAATTTATATGCGCACCTAGGGATTTATGAATACATGTTATAAAACTGAAGCAATCCTCCTCCCTGCGACACACAGTTTTACCAGTACAGATTTTTTTCTATCTTTTTTAAGGAGACCACTTCAATGCAGAGGTTTCAATTTCAAAATGTAATTTAATTACCAATGGGGCTAGATGAGCCAAATAGCCTTTTCTTAACTGTAACCTTTCTTATATCATTAAATGCAGTATTCAATTGCTGGAGACATGTTCTGTAATTGTTTTGTGCATGCCAGTGTGGGATGTTAGAAATTGCTGTAGTTATGTGAGTTTCCAGTAGTGCCAATTTTGTGATTCTGTTTATTGGAAAACATATGTGTCTGTAAGGTGGTATTTGAGTGTATTTGAAGGTGGGTGTTCAGTGACTGAGAGAGTGTGTGTGTGTGTATCTGTGTGTCCCCGACTCTCGACCTTGTTGTTTCCAGAAGAGCAGTTTAAGGGAAAACAGGGGAGAGAGAGACAGGAAATAGGCCGAGGTGTTTCAGGAAGTTGTCAAGAGTTGAGTGATTGGCTCCAGATGGAGAGGTCAGGCTCTGTGACCCAGGAAGTGGTCACTGGGGAGACTCCCGCCTCACTTCCTCTGTCTTTCAGCACCACTTGATGCCTTGGATTTTCTCCTGTTTTTATGTGTTTGTGTTAACTCCTTCAGAGTGACACATCCTAAATTATAGGTTAAAGGTACACAGCTTTGTGGTCCATCATCTCCAGAGGTTAAACGGAAATCTGTCTAGTAGGCACTTACAGTACCACTGGCTGATACTCACTTGTCTTTGATCGATACTTTACTTTTCTTTACTCACTGTTCTCCCTTTTCTTTTATCCCTGCACTGTATTCACTCTAAACCTCACCTCAAGTTGACATTTTCACCTTCCTTGCCAACTCCCTGCCTCTAATCAGTGATCCTTACTTACCCTTGGAAGTGCCTCAGCTTTTTTTTTTCTCAGGGTGTCCAGCTATGTTATCCTTGGCCCTCCATTAAAACAAGCAGTCCCCATCTATTGTGCGTCCCAGTTCAGTAGTGCTAACCTCAATCCCACCAGTAACGCGCCAGTAACAGTTAAACTGGGCGGCACTGCGCAGATCCCTGTGAAGAAGTAATGGAACATACTGGTGGGGGAGAGGAGCATGCAGTGTACTCCAGAAGTTAAATTGCTTCCACAATTTATCAAAAAAAAATATTCCTTCCATATGTTTAATATCAGTGAGAGATTTTTTTCCTCCCCTCTGATCAGTGGTGGAATGAGGTTCCTTGTTTGCTGGCCAGGATTTGTACAGTGCAGATTTACAACAGTATGGGGGTGGGTGGGTTTGGTAACTGGACTTCAGCAGCTGTACAAGAAAAAAAAAACTAATTCAGCAATGCGGTCACACAGACCAACGGACAGCAGCCTGGTCCCCTTTCTTTCAGATTACAGCTTCTTCCTCTTTTCACGATGAGTCCACTGTTTCTGAAAGCAGACTGACACCTAAGAACACGAGAAAGGTTACAAACTAGAGGATGCCATTTGACCCATCTGGCCCGTTTGATAATAGTTAATAGGATAGAATATTATCTGGCTATTGGCAAAAACTGGGATATCAGCTTTAACAACATGCAGCGTGCTCCAGACACCCACAACCCTTTGTGTAAAGATGTGCCTCCCTTTCTCATTTTTAAGTTCACTTTCATGTAGTTTCCTCTTGTGTCCTCTGGTTCGTGTTTCTCTGTTCATTCTGATGAAATCTGCTGGTTTGGCTTTGTGCATGCCTTGAGCATTTAAACATGAAGGTGGGGTTGGGTGGTAATTTGCACTGCCAAGAGATTGGCTATATATTATTATGGACGCTGACTGAAGAATATCATGTTCCTCTTCTTCTCTGTGTGTGCTTCTACATTGTGCCCTGTAGGTGGTGCTGTCTACAACAGTGAGTGTGGATGGGCACGTCTTGGCTGTGTCTGACAACATGTTTGTCCACAATAACTCCAAACATGGGCGGCGGGCAAGGAGGCTAGACCCCTCTGACTCTGCAGAGCCTGGCATGGAGTATGGTATGTATCTGCTATGCTGGGGCTTGTGTGTGGCTTGGGGTGGGGAGCAACTTCACAGATTCACTAAACCCAGAGTGAAGTAAAAGTAAGAACACAACAAGTTGGATGTGAGGATAACATGGATTTGCGATCACACCAAGTACACAAGCGAAGAGACGCCAGCACACCCACAGACTGGTCTCGTGCAGGGCCAGCTGCAGATGATCTTGCCCAAGGCTGAGGCTGATTCTGCAACCACAGAAAGATATTAGAGGAGATTTGTTTGGAGGTGTGCTCACTGCTAATTGCTGGGTGGAATAACATCATGCTCCTCTCTCCCCTCACACAGCCACACCCTGTATCAAGGCCATCAGCCCCAGCGAGGGCTGGACAACAGGGGGCGCCATGGTCATTGTGATCGGGGAGAATTTCTTTGACGGCCTGCAGGTGGTTTTTGGAAGCATGCTGGTGTGGAGCGAGGTAAGTAGTGGAAGGAACGGAGATACAGCCATCTACAATGGTGGCTGCGCACCACAAGTACTGCGGCCCTAGTAAGCTTTCATACACCTGGCATTGAAACGTGCCATTGAAAACAAGCATTCCTTGTTTCTTTCTCGTGGATCTTTCGGAGATTGAGTTTGGAAGTTGCGTCCTACACACCCCCCAGTGATTTATTTGAGTCAGGTAACCTTCAGCTTAATAACGGAAGATGGTGATTGCAGCAGAGAGGTTGAGTGTGACTTGACGGATATTGTGGCCCCGATTCATGCGTGATGTCCTCTGTCTCCTGCGTTCCAGCTGATCACTCCACACGCCATCCGAGTGCAGACGCCCCCTCGCCACATCCCCGGAGTTGTGGAGGTGACGCTGTCCTACAAGTCCAAGCAGTTCTGCAAAGGGGCTCCAGGCCGTTTCATCTACACAGGTGAGCTGCCGCATGCGAGCCCCCAGAGCTGCCTCCCCCTGTTGTCCTGGAAACGTTGCCTGCTCTGGGGGGGTTCGTTTTGGCAGTTGCTGGCTTGTGAAACCATTCCCAAGCATATTCAGTCAGTGATGAGAGACACGGAAAAGGGGGTCATGTGCTGAAAAATGACTGAATGAACGAACCCATGATTGCAAACAGAAAAGCTGTCATTTTGTGGAAGATTATCCCAGTGTTGTTGGGTTTTTTTTCCCTGGAAACTGAGATTCTACCTCTAACAAATGAGTGTGTGAACTGGGGGCTCCAGAGGTGAAAAGCCCAGGAGTTTGGTGAACGACCCCCCCCACCCTCTCCCGGGTGAAGCAGATGCCTTCACTTCTCATCGGCCCGGCGGGGAATTAGTGCCAGAGTCAGCTTTCGAAAAGTCCTTGATGGAGTGCCATGGAAGCCCAGAGTGAAATCCGACTCGGAGAGAGAATCGGGGTCTCCTGTGCCCCGAGCGATCGGGGGGCTTGTTGAATGACGCTTCCGCCGCCTCAGCCAGCGGGATTCAGTTGTCTTTTCTGGGGGATCTGTTAGCCTGGGATACAGTTCCGTCGAGGGGCTCCCTGGGCTCTGTTATGCTCCCTACTCACATTCCAACACCATGGGATTCGGCCGCACTGTGGGAGTGTTATTCCCGAGTCAGAAAGGCTCCGGACACAGAACTGGGTCATTGGATCTGCACTCTGAGGGAGGCTCGAGGGCAGACGAATGAGGAGAAATTAGGTCTATGGTTCTGTGAATGAACTGCTGGATTTTAGTTGGGAGTGTTCTTAACCCGAACCTGTTTAACCTTTTGCAGATGATACAATTAGCTATTTATGGGGGTAATACTATATTGAAAGTAAGAGCATGGGGAAAAAAATGATATGACGTGGCTTAAGCTTTTCATCTCTTTGTGTTTGAGTTCAGCCTGTGTGGAGAAAGAGAGGTAGTGATGCTTTCTTGGGCTCCTCTCTTTTTTTAACGTCCTTCTTCCACAAATACAACCAGCTTCTCTTTCTCTTCAGCACTGAACGAGCCCACGATCGATTACGGCTTTCAGCGTCTTCAGAAAGTCATTCCCAGACATCCAGGGGACCCGGATAAATTGGCCAAGGTGAGAGAACACTGTCTCCAGGTGGAAACCTGCTTTTCCTTATCGTCCTGTTTGTACTGCAGTGTGTTTAACGATCTCCTGTACTGGTGGCCACAGTCCAGCAGATTTTTCAGGACCTGTAAATCTGGATGCCTGAAAGTTCTAGGAAATTGTGGTGGGTAGATTAATTGAGCATCCCCTGAGAGCGATCATTTAAAAAAATAATAAAATGTATGTAGAGATTTTACACACAATAAATGTTGTGTGCTAGCATACCTGTCATTGATTTAGTGTCACCATTTTGTTTGAGAATGCCAGTGAGAGAAAAAAAACCCACTATCACTGGGAAGGAATAATGCATGCAAGCATATTCCGACTAAATGCGGACGGAAGTTTTGAGAAACAGTGGTAACAGTAATGAAGCTCTTGAAGGTTAATCCCAGCAGGATTTCAGCACCAAGAGGAGATCCTGAGGGACTGCAGCAAGGAGAGTCTCGCTGTCGACCACATCTGCACATCTCACTGGAATGCACCAAATCTGCTCCGTCTGGCAGGAGTATCCATGTGGAAAACTTTCTGCATTGCACTGTTCTGAACCGAGCAGTCATCTCCCTGCCTTTCTCTCCTCTGCTCCTCTGTCCAGGAGATGTTACTGAAGAGGGCCGCTGACTTGGTGGAAGCTCTGTATGGCAGCCCGCACAGCAACCAGGTACTGTATCCCTACGCAGAGCCAGCCCCTGTGCTACTGTCTGCACGCTGGCACCAGGGTCTGTGTGTCTGGCATGAAGCAGTGCGTGCCAGTTCTGGTCACAACACATAGCTGCCCTAGCAGGAGCTCAGAGCTGAGACCCTAAAACAATCTTGGGTCTGAAAGAAAGGACATAGGCATAGGTAGGATAAAGGAACTGAATCTCTTCACTCTTGGGTAGCAGAGAAAACAATATTTAATACAGCCACTCGGCATCCGGAAGGGTACTCGCACAGCTAACCCAACGGATGGCATTTTTCTCAGCAATGAGACCAGCACACGAGGGCGCCACTGAAAGTTACGTGGAAGTCTATTTAGGAGTGAGAACGGTATACACAACTTTAAATATAAAAAGTGGTGGGTGCCTAGAACAAGCTGTCAGCTCCTGCTACCTTCACGAATAGGCTGGATGGGATCCGTGGATCAATAAGCTAATATAAACCAACAGTTAATAAGCATTATGAGCTGAATGGCCACTTCTCCTTGTGTGCAGCACTCTGGGCCCGTGTTGCGTCTCATACTGTACTTCCATTTCCTAATTCAGCCTGCTCTGATGCTGAGTCCCTGCCTCCCTCTCTCTGCCAGGACATGCTGCTGAAGCGCGCGGCCGACATCGCCGAGGCGCTGTACAGCGTGCCCCGCTCTCACAGCCAGCTGCAGGCCCTGCCCAGCTCGCCCGCCCACGGCAGCGTCATGGGGCTCAACTCCTACAGCAGCCAGCTGGGTGTCAGCATCGGGGAGCCCGGCCAGGCCAGCGGTCAAGGTACCTGCCCGGCACACACACACACACACACACACACACACACACACACACACACACACACACACACACACACACACACACACACACACACACACACACACACGCCGAGCCCGCCCGCCGTCACCACACAGCTCACCCTCTGATGGGTCCCCTCCCAGTGTCCGTAACTGTGCTTGCATGGATCCGCAGGCTACATCCGGAACTCCAGCAGCCTGTCCCCTCGGGGGTACCCCTCAGCGTCCACGCCCCAGCAGTCAGGGTACGGCAGCTCAGGGGGCATGAACGGCTACGGTGCGGTGCCCATGTCCAGCCTGGGGGTGCCAGGATCTCCAGGCTTCAACAGCGCCTCGCCCACGGGCTCCCCCTACGGCAGTAAGTGCCCCTCCCCCTGCCCGCCCCAACACTCATCATTGTCATTCACTGGACCTCCTGAGAGAATTCGGATTTAGAATACGCTAAGAGATCAACAGCCTCATTTCCTGTGCGGCTCTCCTGCAGGCCATCTATAAGCGATCGATATGCATTAACGCTTTACTACAAAAAATAAAGAGCTTTATACTTTTAATAGAATATCAAACGACATAAAAACTGCTGTTGCGCACAATAAATGAAAACGGGAATAATCTCAGTGGCCTTAGACAAAAGCAATGGGAAATTCATTTCCATTTAATTAACGACCCTCCGGATTAAAAAGAAGAAATGGAACTGCAAACAATACATGCTTGTTCACATCAGGCACCCCTTTAACACTGTAATAATCATAACCATTTATCTGCCATATACAGCACAAAAACTGGGTGGCACGGTTAGCTTTGTTCCAGTGCAGCACTGGTGCCCTGGGTTCAATTCCAGACCTGGGGTGCTGTCTGTGTGGAGTTTGTATGGTTCTCTCCTTGTTCGTGTGGGTTTCTTCGAGTGCTCCGGTTTCTTCCCACAGATTGGCAGGTTAATTGGCTCCTGGGAAAACTGCTTCTGGAGTGAGTGTGTGCACTTGTGTCTGTCTGCCCCTGTGAGGGACTGGCCTCCTGCCCAGGCTGTACCCTGTCTTGAGCCCGTTGCTTGCTGGGATAGGCTCCGGCTCCCCTGCGACACTGAATTGGAAGAAGCAGTTGGAAAACGGATGGATGGTTAAAAGGCATTCAGCTTCTGTTCATTTACTACTGATTTATAACCCAGACACGATTCTGAAACAAAAGTAGGTAGATTAGCATAAGTAGCTGAAGATGTGTTAGCACTGTATAAAAAAATCATAGACTCACCAGTAAGCTTCTCAAAACAAGAAATATGATTTTTAATTGGGGCTGCTCTCTACCTGTAGTATATTATGCTATGTCTATATTCTAAATCAAAAATAGCTGCAAAACAGCATTTTCTGGGTTAGTCCAGATTCTGCTGTTGTGACAATCCTAGCAGAAGGAGAAGTCTCACCAGGCACATGTACTGTTGGCACATTCAGGGAAACCTGAGCAATGCGCCTGTACTTCCAAGAGATTCTGTTTTTTTTTCTGTATTTAAGGAAAAAGAAAACAATTGTAAAATTTGACCCATAGACCTATTCATCATCCAGCGAGACCGAGTGTGAGAATGCTAGGCACACGCTTGCATTATACAGTACCTTACCACCACTGAAAGAAATGCCATCTCTCACCCACTCCCAAGTTTTTAACAGGAACTGGTAACAGGTACCGTCAAAACAGGTTATACTTTTATGAACTGATTCATCCAAAAGTAATGGAAGAGTTTTATAACAGGTAATCGATAATTGCTGCATTAATTAATTAATTGCAGCACAAGGATCTAGATATTTTAGTCATTTCCATTGTATTGATGCCCTATGTTGGAGTTGCTTGCTTGCATCTGCCCAGAAGTCCATAATAATCATTTTCTTTCTTTCCATACTTCTATTCATTTTGACCCCCTGTTTCCTCCCTTACATAGTTCTTTCACTGATTCATAATGTCTGAGTGACTTCAGCTAACAGATCGGTGTCTCTGTGTGCGTGTCTGTGTGTCTGTCTGTGCGTCCGTGCAGTCATGCCCTCTAGCCCCACGGTGCCCGGCTCCAGCTCCTCATCCATCCTGCCCTTCTCCTCGTTCCCCTCCGTCAAGCAGAAGAGTGCCTTCGCCCCAGTCATCCGACCCCAGGGCTCCCCCTCCCCGGCCTGCCCGGCCACAGGGGGCAACAGTTTCCGAGGTACCCCTGCCCGAGCCAGAGAACCACATGTGTAGATCGCTACCAGCACCACAGAGGTTCAGAACAGTAACAGCACCTGCAGAGAAAACAGCCAGACATCCCGATGGCTTACAGTGCCTGCATCATTTCTTGGTGCATGGTGTGGACATTTCAATGGGATTTCAGTTTTTTTTTCTTAAGTAAAGAAGCTGTCCAAAAGTCAGGTGTGAATAAAGACTGCTAGTTAGGGTCCTTTAAAAAAAAACATGCAGTTCTTAGTGAAAATAAAGTGGAATTTCCAAGCACAAAATCTAAGTCCTATTAAAATCCTGTTAGAACTTAATAGTTCTGCAGTTCAAAAGATATTTTGTATTGCTTTTGATGCATCATTTTTAAACAAGAGCATGCAGAAAATTAATCAGTTCACCTCATTTTGGATGATCATTAATTTAATTTAGTTTTCATGCTCCCAGTCTGATAATGTCTTAACATTTGTTAAACTGGTGGGTTTGCCTAATGACTGTAAAAGCAAACACACAGTATTTACAAATTACCGTGTAACACTGAGCAGAGTGTGTCTAATAGTTCTCACTTGGTGTTTCTCAGACTCCTCGCACAGTTATTGGCAGATCTTAACATGGCCAAGGTGTTCTGAAAGAAAGCTGAGCACACACACAACCACAGACACACACGCACCCACGCTTGCACAACCACACACAACCTCAGACACATGCACAACCGCACACAACCACACACACACATACACAACTACATGCACGCGTACAGAGCCAAAAACACACGGACACTCACACAATTACACTTGCGCAGAGCCACATGCACACACACAACCACAACCTCACTTACATTAACGCACAAACAACCACACACACACAACCAACCACACGCACAAAGTGCACACACTCACTCACATGTGCACACACACATAAAGGAAGGAAGGATTTCAAAGCTGTGTGCAGTACACGAGCTGGGCCTCCTTTTCCTTTGCTTTGAAGGTGACCTGTCGAGGGGTGAGAAAGTCCCAGGGTCTCTGGGGCTGTATAGGATTGAGTTGCTGTCGTCCAGTGTTGTCTGTCAACACTACATAACCCCTTGGGTGTCTGCTTGCAGCCTTTCACCAGCACAGCTTTCTCCTAAAAGAACACGTTTGCCCCCCCACCTGCCATATTTATACCCCTTTCCTCCCATTATCCTCCTCTGGACAATGTGGGGAAGCAATAAAAAAGGCAAACAGAATGTTTGGACACCTAGTTTAGATCAAGGGATGTTGTACAACGCATTACCAAGACCTCTTTCAAAATGTTCTGTACAATTTTGCTCACCATGTCCCAGAACAGAAACATTTCCTGGCCTGAAGGAGTATCTTACCTTGACTCTCAAAAATAACTGAAGCTCTTTATTCTTGAAAAGAGGTGACGATGAGGAAGGAGAGCAGATTCAAGAACTCAGAATCTGCCCAGGCCTTGACAAAGTCAAGCCACTGAACTTTTCCTGACCCCAGAGTAAAACACACACCAGATAAACACGTGTTCTAACTGTGCACTGAAAACTGCTTTACACAACAAGTTGTGGGAGACTGGCACAAGCTACCCAGCCATGTTCTTAAAGCTGTTATTCTATTACTTCTTTCAAGAAGCAGTTGGATGACAGCTTGAGATCACTGTTTTACCTCCTAGTCTTCAATGGGCTGAATGGCCTCCACATGTACGAAACCTTTTTTATGATATGATATTCTTGACACCAATCGACAGTGAGCACCTCCCCAGTTTGACTGCAGCCTCCTAAAGGTCTGTATGTAGCAGGGTCTGGAAACCAGTTTGTATGAATGGTTGCCATTGTTCAGTAAAAGCACAGCTACCTTTCATCAACATTACAAGTAATGTTCCATTCCCAAGCTGTCTTAACTCTTTCTCAAAGCACTTAAACACATTTCATCACGCCTCTTTCGTAAGAGAGTCCTGCTCCACAAAGGTGTGGAGTTATAGGAAGTGATCTGACAGACAGACCGCAGTCAGAGCCCATCAGAGCTTTATCATGTAATATAAGCCAGGTGCATAAGCCAGTTTGAATTGCTGGATATATTTATGTTCAAGAGAAATGTATTTAAATGAACAAATAGAATTAGATTCCTTTGTTTGCAGATTCATTGGATAAGGGTCTTTTGTAGAACATCTGGGCAAATTTTGGTATCATTTTGGGGTAAATTTGGGAATGGGCTTCCTTTTTTTGTCATTTCTTACATACAGTGAGATCTGAAATACACAAGGGTGTGTGCAAAAAGAAGAATCTTTGCACTAGATGTCAAGTGCTGAATATTACAGCCGCGGCAGAAACAAATGTATGATACCAAAAACTTTAGCTTCCACCTACATGAAAAAAAGAAAAGAAAATTGAAACAGTTGTCACTTTATCTGCATACCAGCGGTAGACTGGAGTGCTTGACGCTATATGAAAAGCAAACTAATAAATCTTTTGGTTCTCTTCCTTTAATTCAGAGACTGCTTGACTTTCTTCTCTTGCTCTGCTGTACACAAACACCTGTGTATGACTGAGATTTTCTCTGTCTCTCTCCAGCTATGACCGGCTTGGTTGTCCCACCCATGTAGGAGCCACACCCACCACCCCTGAGTCAGGTTGTCTGCTTGTCGGCGCTCTTCTGACAGGCTTCGCCCCCAACGGCGGCCATGTTTTTTGGCATTTTTGACCCCACCTCTGACCTTTCACCTCAGCTCCTGCTTCTTGGCACACCGGGCAGTGACAGACAACGGCCACACCAGGGCCCTTTTCTGCTACAGAAGCTGGAATCAGATTGTTTCAAATAAATAAATAAATAAGCGACCGCTTGAGCAGTCCAAACGAAGGGGGCTAGGAGGCCTTTGACTTGCTGGCTTCAGAGCCGACCTCTGAACAAAAACCTTCTTGCTTCCTGGAGACTTCCTGCATCAACACCTGACACACACACACACACACAAAAACACCCTTCCGCCTGCTAAGGAAGAGGCCAGACAAAACGTTCTAGGTCTTCACCACAGACGTCCAGTGCTCGGGACTGCAGACACTCGGGCTTCGAAGGACATGGAGGAACTGGCCAGTCACAGAGCCCGCCTCTGTGCCAACTTTCTGAGGGACAAACAAGAAGGTGCCGGGATTTCAGCAGCTTGTCTCAGATCGCAGACTTCTGAACAGACGGCCGCCTTCAAAAAAACTCTGAAACCAAGTCTGTATTGGTAGACATTTCAGAAACGATTGCCGTTCCTGGGAAGAAACGGACGGAATGCTGGGAACGCAGGCAGGCTCTGGACTTTGAAAGTCGACACATTCCAGAATCTCGTGGTCTCTTCCCTTATAGCGTATCTTTATGATTCCGACTCCGAGATTCCAGACTCCGGGGCACACAAATACCCAGGGCTACGGCGGACCACTACATACACCTTTTTATTTAAATGAGCAATTTAACTTATTATTATAGTTAGATTTAGGAATAATATAAAATTCCTTCATTTTGTAATTATTATTATTATTATTATTGTTATAATATTTTTTATCATTATTGTTGTCATTATTACTGCTACTCTTTCGGCAAGGTATTTCACTTGGTATATTAAAATAAATAGAAGTATTAATAAAACGAAGCAAAATATGAACTGTTTTCCTACAGCAAAATTATTTAAACATGATGTAATGTTCTAAGAAACCGAAACACAGTTCCAAACCAAATGCTATTGAAGATGGATGATTATGACATTGAAATGCCTTTTTTTCATCAGATACAGCACTTTCACAGAATTTATGTTGTTATTACAGTTCAGTACTGCTAAGGTGACAGCAGCTCTCATCCATTTGACAGATTTATGTTTTTATTCCTTATAACCTTAAGTGATTTGACTTTTTCTGTGTATATTTGTTTTATATGCATGGTCACATTTTTAAAACACTTTATTTTACATTGAGAAATATTGTTAATTTTGTACCATAATGTTGTGTTAATTTGAAGTACCTAATCTCCCCCCCCCCCCACCACACCGTTGCTATGCAGTAATATAAGCACAAAAAAGCTTTTATATAGATAACAAAACTTAATTGTCAGAAAACATCATGACGTACAGCCATTTTACTCCATTTCTGAACATGGTCTATATGATCAAAGTGATTTTTTTAAAATGCAAATTTATGTCACTCGAGGTAAATTATCAGACTAATTTTCAAATAAAAGTTTCTTATTGCAAGAACTAGTTCTAAGGTTTTTTATTGTTGTTTGTGCACATGCAAAGACAAAAACACCAACAGGATTTCAGTGTAATATTTCAGGAGTTAAAGACAATATGCCAAAATTAAATGAAGACACGAGAGCATGACCGGCTTTAATCCATGTGTCTTCAGGTTTGAAAAATATGTGTGTGGGGTGGAGGGGGCAGTCTGACATAATAAACATAGGGGTGCTACCCTAGGTGTGAGATTAGTGCAGTGGTGTTCGTGTTTGGAGTTCTGGGAAGGAAAATCTGAAGTCTGGTATTGAAGTCCTAGAGAACAAGTGATTGGCTGGATTTGAGGCACTATCTCTGTCCTGAATATGAGTTGAGATCTCCATTTACATTATTTATCTTCTAATCTGGGTTTTTTAGTAAGTGACTTACAGTATACAACTTGAGCTCCACTTGCTTTGATTGACACATCCAAGATTTACCATTCCAACATGTCACAAGACTTTTGTCTTCTGCTGGATGTTTTTTTTTCTTTTTTTCTTTCTGCTCCAAGCAGATCCTGGACATTGCAGATGACACCTTCTTTGTCGGCTCCCCCTGACGTGGTGCCTTTTTGCAAAAAAGTTCAATTTTCCTGTAGACAGCAGCATCTGCATACAGTATGTACAGGATACACACCTGTCTTCAAGATCATCTATTGTGTTCTGGGGTGTTTTGCGGTAAAGAAGCGAGCTACAGTATGCAGTGGTGTAGATAGCTGTTAAAAAGGCCATAGACTCTCAGACAATCTAGGTCTGTTAGGAAATTGTGCCAGTGAGAAAAAAAAACACCAGATCTGCCTTCTGCCTCAGTGGTCTTGTTACTAGAGCTGGGCATTGAACTTTCTATGCTTTTCAGGAAATCTTGCAGTGGCTAGCCTAGCCCCACCAGGGGCCAAGAGGATAGGGACAGCTTGGCATAGGCAATCAAACTTAACCTGCTTCCATCAGAGAACTTGAAAAAACCCATGAAAACATGGGGAGAACATACAAACTTCACAGAGAAAGTCTGCAATTGAACCCGGGACCTTGGAGCTGTGAGCTAGCAATGTTCAGCACCACTATACTGTGCTACCCTGTTAAATGCCTAAATAAGATGAAATAATCAAGAAGACATTACTGGTATATTCAGTAAATGTGCACAGAGCATGGGTGTCTTTAAAAAACTTGAGATGCTGGGAGAAGCTGTAAAATTGGTTCCATCCATCCATTTTGTGGATCATAGGGGAGCTGGAGAGTAACCCAACAAGCAACTGGCACAAGGAAGAATACACCTTGGACAGGACACCAGTCCATCACAGGGCAGACACGTACAGTACGTGCACACACACGCACGCACACACACACCAGGGTTAATTTTCCTAGAAGCCAATTAACCTACCAGTATGACATTTTAGTGTGAGAGCAAAACCACTGGCACATGGGGAGAACACACAAGCTCCTCACAGATAGTACCCCAGTTCCAGATTTGAACTAGGGGCCCCAGTGCTGCAAGGTAGCAATACTAATAACTTGTGCTACTAAATAGGCTCCATTAAGCCAGTAATAAACTGATTTTAAGTTCCGATATGAGGCTCCTACAGACTCCTGTGTGCAGTATAGCGCATAAAAATCCTTCTCTACAACCTACAAGGCCTCATGACAGACGCAGAGCAGGCGAGATAGATAAAACATTAAGTGCAAAGGCCAAAGCAGTCTCTGTTTTAAGTAGCTCAGTCAAACCCTCATTAAGGCGGACTAGAGGTGTGATGCGCACACTGGAGTGAGCTTTACTGGAGTAACTCGCCTGGCAGAGGAGACCTACAGCCTGCCGGCGAGGAAGGGGCTGTCAGAACCCCCCTTTCATGCAGAACGAGCCAGGGAGCTGGAGCAAGAGTGAAGATGGGGCGGAGGGAGGGAGGTGAAAACAACAAGAGTAAGTAAACAAGAAGCGCGATGTTTTTAAGTAGGTGGGCGGAAGTGGATGAAATTGAGGTTTGAACTCCGCGGAACTGTTATTGAAAATTCCATTAATGTATACCGTCTACATATTTGTTAGACCATGCGAAGATAAAAATCCCTCCAGTTCCTTTATTGTCCCTTACGATACCGGGGGACATTAATCTTCACGCGGATGCACTGTATTAAATCCCCCCCCATTTCTACAGCAGGTAGACAGGGTTACCAGTCAGCAGTGACGGAGATGGCACGCTTGCCGAGTCCTCCGAGAGTGTCTGGGACTGGGACACTGAGCCGCGTGAAGTGTTTTCCTCTTCCCTCAGAAAAGGCTTCTTACCGCTAATGTAATTAGCGTTGATACGAAGGGCGCTTAATTACCGGGTCCTTAGATCAAGTAATTAATGTTGTGCCAGCAAAACAGCAACTGTTTCATTAACACGCCGCTCAAAGCCGGGAGCTGAAACTCATTCCAAGGTACACATGTTGTGTGTGTGAAACTGTATTAAGCAAGAACGGGTGATCTTTCAGCTGCCTGTTCTCACACGATCTTCAAACACATCAACAGCCTCGTCGACAGCTGCAGGCTTGTTGAATTATAAATATTATTATCAATAATAAAAAGAGAATCAGAAGGGAGCAGATAAACAACGACGACCTTCCTCTGCCCGTTTTCTTTCTCTCCCTCTGCTGTTTTCAAGTGGCACTTGTGATGGGAGCCTAATATGGCTAACACGCCTCCTGCTAATTCGGCGAGTGAAGTTTTTGTCTTATTATCAACACCTTTGCGTTTGTCACCATAAGCTCTTCCGGGCGACGCACGAACCGCGGCCATATGCTCATTTCGCTGCTGTTGTTTTAGCAGCTTAATCCTGCCGCCGTGCACGAAAGATTAATATTCAGAATAATGAGGTGTGAAGGTTTATCTGAGCCCTTTCACTTTAAAGGAGCGCCGCCGGTGGCTAAATGCCTTTTCCCTGTTCAGTTCGGTTCGAAACCCTTAATGGTCGAACACTACTGGAGGTTTGCCGTAATCGATCATCCGAAAAAGAGGACACTCCGTGGACGGAGTATTTATAAAATCGCGCGTCTGGTCAGAAAGAACCGTGGGGAAGAAGAAAAAGGAGATCCCTGACGTTTTAAGGTATTTGAAAATTCCTCCAGGACGGAGATTTAAACACCAAAAAGGAGGACGTGTCCGGGAAAAACCGCACATATGGTAACCCCGAACACGACTTGTGTGACTCAGACCTCACCTCCTCAATCTCTGCGCGGTGTGCTTTTGTGGGCATCCCAAACCTGAAGGCAGGGGGTAGACTGTCACAGCGGGCGTGACTTCAGACTTTGCTGGGCTGTGTTGCGAGTCTGTAGTTTTAAGATGAACACCCGATTACTGCCACAGGGCCTGTTTAGACCTTTGGAAAGTCTGGGCCTTAGATTGTGCTGCCCAAACAGTGCGCTGACATACGGTACGGAAACCTGCCCGTCAGCAGTGGAACTTTATGGGTGGGGGCCCTGTACTGAACCGTGGACAAGAAGCAGATCCCATTAAAAACTGAATAAATACAAATGCAAGTTTCACTCCAGACCTAATGCAATTATTGCTGCGGTCCTCTGGGGAACGGCTGTGTTTATAAAGCCAATTAGCCCAGTGGCCACTTTGTCGCACTGTGGGTTGGTGTGAGTCCGGAGGGCTTTTATCAGTTGAGGAAAGACACAATATTCCTACCCCCCCCCTTAAAAAAAAAGGACCACAACCAACCCCTCCCTTCCTTAGACTCTCTTTTGCTCTTTCTTTTTCTTTCTCTTTTTTTCCATGCTCTCCATCTCTCTCTCCCCCCCACCCCCCCCTTCCCTCCTGTAGTCCCCCGGGTGGCAATTTGCGGGGAAGCAGGCCGGCAGATGGGATTGGCAGAGAGCCCCCCCTGGGATCCCTGTCCTGTCCTCGTCTGCGAGGTTTGATTTTGTTAAATTGCACGCTGGCAACAAAGCAGGCCCAGCCCCTCGCAGTGGGTAAGTGACATATGTCAGGAATATGGCAACAGACACTGGGGGGGGAGGAGGAAGGCGAGAGGTGCTCTGGCCGTGTGAGGAAGGGTTTGCGCCGGGGATCAGCGGACGTAGCCAGGTGCTGACCGCCACAGAGTCACCGAGGGAACGCCGGGGCCACCAACGTTTCAGCGCCTGTCTGCACGTTACAATCTCCTGGCTCATCTGGGCAAGACCTCTGGCTGCTGGCAGGGACTCTCCATCAAGCCGCATAATTGCCTGTGACCTGGAAAAAACTGTAAAACTGCCTCATCAAGCAATGCATTTCCTCAATGAGCATGTACTGTATAGGGATCAGACCCCAGCCAAAATACGGAGCATTATTAATGTCATTTTGTAGCTTGAATTTAACCTGGTGCAGGCAAGCATTCACTATGAAACCTTTCCCCTTATCTAATGGCACTACATGTGCAAATGGCTTTCAAGATCTGAGACTTTGTATATGCATACAAACATGGTTAATGGTGGCACAGGCAGTGGGCACTACTGCCTCACAAACTCTGGAGTCCAGACTGGGGCTGACTCCTTCCAGTGTCCTCCCACCTCCTGAAAGACATGCGGATAAGGATTGTGTGGCTACTGTACTGTAATCTGACCTTTGTTGAAGAAGGGGGGTTTAATGGTATTTTATACTGTAGGAGGGTGGTTCACAGTACAGCTTTTACTGGCTAAGGAACTGTAGGGAAACAGTGGCCTCCTCTTGTCTAGAGCTGTCCCGATCTATCTATCCAAGAATTCAAATGGGAATATTGAGATTGAGAGTCTCAATATTCAATATTCAATATTGAGATTCCACAAGTGTGTGCTTAAAGTTTGGAATGTGTAGCTATGGTTGTCCAGAGGAGGGAAACACACCAGTGGATTATTGAAGGTCAGCTTGGGGAATTCTGGAAAGCACTTTTCAATCATGAACTGAGCCCCGTGGGTCTTACAGGTACAGTGTAGTTAGAAGGTTTATATAATCTGCTGTGCTGTGACTGCACACCATGAAACAATGAAGTTTCGGTGCACTCAAATGGGACCATGAGGATAGTGTTCAGAGGGCACTAGATTCGCCAGTTGCACATTCTGCAAACAGTGTTCACACAGACTTGGACTAACACTGTCAGGTGTGCACTGTACTTGTGTATTTAATTCTGTCCTTGTGTAACAGACCTTTTTAAGATTGTGTTATTAATACCAGCAGTGCTGCCTGATAGCACCAGGGTCCCGGGTTTGATTCTGACCTCAGGTGCCTTCCTGTCTGTGTGGAGTTTGCATGTTGTCCCTGAGCTCACTTGGGAGTTTTTCCTTGTTTTCTTCAGACCTCCCCAAGACAGGAGGCACAGGATACGCCAGAATGAGAGGAGGCACACAACCTTTCTTCTCCTGCCCTGTCAGGAGCACCAGAGAAGTCTCTGATGCCTCTCCTTGCTGGGAAGAGTTAATCGATGACAAGGTGCATAGACAGAAATATTCCTTTAACTGGACCAATCTAGCCAGTCGAAGGAGGGTTAGACTGAAATCCAGTAGCTGTAGCAGTGATTTGTAAACTGCATTCAGAGCCTACAGGACAGGGCCTCCTGCTGCCACCACAATATTTCTTGAGCTCAGGATCTCCCACTCCTTCACCTGAGCTCTCTTCTTCCAGCCCATATCACATCTGACAATTCAGTCAGCACACGCAGATCCCCGAGTCTGAACATTCACTTTCATACTTCAGCTTTTCACGAGGAATTCCTTCCCCAGCATCTATCAGCCATCTCCATTCTTAGTTTGGAATGGGTAAGAGTATTTGCAATCTGAGCTACACCCCCAGGTGATAATGGATTGTGTTCTGCTAGTACAGTATGTATGCTAACTCAATCATTATACTGTATTACTATCAAAGAGCAAGACAGCAAAGCATTTCTAACACAACATCCAATTCAGGAGATATGACAGAAAACCCTGGCACCTCATATAGCCCCCATGCTAATTTTAGATTAATTTGTACATAACGCCATATATAATTCCTTCACACCATGGTAAATGAGTATACATGGATTGAGATAACGGTTTGACAACACCACTACAGTCCCTACACACAATTAACACATTTAAAGTGATAACATACGGCCCGATTTCAATTACCACTTCGAAAAGGCGTTTCAGAGCACTTCATACTCGACATTGTTCTAGTATTGTATGCGATTCCTTTTTTTAATAGAAAAGAAGCGCCTCGCAGTTTCCGAAAAAGCCGAACACCGCAGAAGGAGCAAGTGTTAAAAACGTTGCCTACAAGTCCACAACTGTAAGACACATTTGCATAAGATAGTTTGGTGCAATTTGCATTAGCCCGTTATTACACTTTTATGTTTTTCTCTCGGGTGATAAATTCTGATCAACACCTTTTTCAAAAGTTTTCCAAAGAAATTTCATTTCAGTCTCGAAAGCACACAGGTGAACGTTAACAACCGCTCCGCTGGCCATCGATGTTGTCTGCACATGACCGGAAGCGCAGTTTGTTTTTGAGCCAGCACAGGGAAGGATTCAGTCGTAAATAAGTAGTTTATCAAGTAGTTTTGGCGGAAATATCACTTTTTCCATTGTCGTGTATGGCGATGTTATCTTTGTACATTTTCATGGACTTGGAAAGGTATTTACCAGTAAGCAGGTAATTTAATTGAATAATTGTGTTGACAAACGTGAAACGATTTCAAAGTAACCTCAGCGTAGCTGAGGATTTATGTGAAGCTCCGCCGAAACGAGTACCAACTTTCACGGGCTTTTTATAACTGCCGTGGCACTATGCGTTGTTTGTTTAATCAGCTGTGAAAGGTGGTCTAATTTATTATCTTTTCCCCTATTGCCTAATTTAATGGCGGCGGAGGTACGAGGTGAGGGACCCGAGCCCCAATGATTAATCACGGAGAATGCAGGTGACAGGAGCGGAGCGTGCTGTCCCGAACTCGCCTTCGACTGAAATTCAGCCCGGCTAATTGACCCTCCCTCGGTTCGGCAATTAATCATCTCCATAACCCCCTCTCTTCCCCCCCCCCCCCTTCACCTTACCTTACTCGGTTTTAAAAACAACAGACACCCCAGGGAGGAGGCTGCTGAGGGTAGCTTTAATAAACGTAACTGCATCTGTCGCGTTAGTGGCAATTGGGTAAAAACGTAGTGCACCATTATCCATACCGTATAGATAACGTAAACAGTATGTATAAAGAGACCCGCATACAGTAACAAGACGACAAAAGAACCACCTCTTGTCAGAAGCACACTGTGTTCAGGTTTAGGCCAAGCTGGAAGATTGTCTTGGCCCAGCACTTGTGGCTCAAAATATGTGGCTGTTTGACAGATAAAATCTGTAATTTACACGCGCAGACTGCTCGTGGTTGTATGGTGGCTGTAAAATACTTTGGAACAAGTAAAGGTTAATTCCACGCTGAAAAGCATAAAGAAAAACAACAACAATTTAATCTGTTAAGCCTTCTTCCTTGCATCTGAAGAAAACCCAGTACCCGAAACATTGTATTTCTTCTTTCTGTACATCACCGGCATCACTGCCAGACTTCCCATAGAACGTGCAGGTACAGAATGTTGAACTGGCTCAGGTAAGTAGTTTCCCAGTGAGTCTCTGCTAGTCTTAACAGTATTAACAGAGGCTCAGTGGGTCCAGCAGCGTTTACAGGTAGCCTTTAATGTCCTGCAGTGCCCAGCCAGTGTGTCTATTAACCCCTCTCTCTCTCAGTGCAGTGTTAATGTCCTGTAGTGCCCAGCCAGTGTGTCTATTAACCCCTCTCTCTCAGTGCAGTGTTAATGTACTGGAGTGTCCAGTCAGTGTGTCTGTATTAACTCCTCTCTCTCTCAGTGCAGTGTTAATGTACTGGTGTGTCCAGTCAGTGTGTCTGTATTATCCCCTCTCTCTCTCAGTGCAGTGTTAATGTACTGGTGTGTCCAGTCAGTGTGTCTGTATTATCCCCTCTCTCTCTCAGTGCAGTGTTAATGTACTGGAGTGTCCAGTCAGTGTGTCTGTATTAACTCCTCTCTCTCTCAGTGCATTGTTAATGTACTGGTGTGTCCAGTCAGTGTGTCTGTATTATCCCCTCTCTCTCTCAGTGCAGTGTTAATGTACTGGTGTGTCCAGTCAGTGTGTCTGTATTATCCCCTCTCTCTCTCAGTGCAGTGTTAAACAATTTCTAAAGGACCAAAACAATTTAACTATGATCAGTTACCAAGGTAGCATGTTCAATTAAGAGATCACTTAGAGTAAAAATCCGAAAAGCCTTCAGCCTTCAAGGACCAGTGTTCTCTTTGTTGAAAGATTTCTTAAAAATTGATTGGTGGCTTAAACTAGTGTTCCTGATCTTAAAGCAACAGGTGACCTAGGGTGACCTAGAAGAATAAATGGGGTTGGAGCTCTCCAGATCCAGGGTTTGAGACCCTGTGCTGTACTTCTGTGTTACCGATAGAGCCTGAACTGAATCTGTAATTTGAATATAAAGTAGTCTAAAAATCTAGCTTGGTAGTTGAAAAGATTTTAGTTTCTGAAAGATGAGAATCTAATTACAGAGGCAAGATGTGATGTTTCTGAATCTATAAAGAGCCCATCATCAAATATAATGGCCATCTCGTTTTCTGTCATTCTATGTAGTCATCCATATGTTCTTTGTCAGGATTTAGATTCATCAGGCTCCAAATGTTGCCTAGTACAGTATATATCAAATGGATCACAGAAACCCTTCTTGGTTTGATTTCTTTTTGCCCTGGTGAGAAGCCTGTGCCAATTTTCTGATTTAAGTACATCAGGACAGAAATGGGAGGCATGTTGGCTGAGCATGGTCCTGGGTTCACGGCTGTCCTGTGGCACCCTCTGTGTGAAGTTTGCACGTCCTCCCCAAGATTTTACATCGGCTTTCTCCAGGTACTCCGGTTACAGGTACAAAAACGAGCTTATGAAGTATGTTGATTGGCTTGGTTAGGTTACCCATTCTGTGAGGAGCAGGAGCAGGGTCTTTGTCATGAGTACAGTGGCTCTGCGGGTTTTTGATCATTTTCAGGCGAAGGGGTTTAAGTTAAGTCGGTGCTATTCTAACAGAACAAGTGTGTAAAAATGGTTCCCTTTAGGACAGTGCAGAAAGCACTAAAACCTTTGTTTAACAGTAGAAATTAATTTGTGAACCAATTTGCGCAAATTGGTTTGTGTTGTATTCCAACAGTAACACTAACTTACACGATCACCAGTTTAACTTTTTTGCTTTTGAGAGGTGGATTGCTTTCTGACAGCTGGCGTTTTCCCACACATCAGCCAAATCATCTTCTCACGCTGGATGAGAAAGAGCAGGGCATGTTTCCCTCTGAGCTGGCTTGACTGAAACCACTGCTGATCATCGGCCATCTTTGTTGGAAAAGTACTGTGTTCTGATCTGGGGAGTCCTGCAGTGGGACTGGGTCGTCACCTTCTCTGGTTTTGACTGTAGACCAGCTTTAAATTACTTTTACAAACAGGAGTATTGGTTTAATTAATGGAGGTTAATAAGAAAGTAAGACATCTTGCACACCCAAAGGATGTGTACCAGGCCTGGGGGCTGTTTTTATCAACAACAAATCGCCACTGTAGAGCAAATCTGTTGTTAATGCCAGCTCCTCGTTTCTAAAAGGCTGGTCGGACTGTCTCATCAACCGAGTGACCGCTGTTGGTGGTTCTAAAGTGAAAAGGCTTTAAAAAAAAATCAAAATCCTGGTTTAATACCCCTTTGTCATCAGCTGTGGAAGCCTGTAGGATTGTGCAGCTGGGTGAACGAGGGGGTGCAGACACACATCGATCATCACGAGCTTCGCGCGGCCTGGAGCCAGCAGTTCCAGCGCGGCGTGGCCTGGGCCTGCAGGTGACACCGCAGAAGCCGCGAGGCCACTCAGGCCCCATCCGAGTCAACCTAGACCATCTGTGTGTAATTCCAGCCCGGCTAACGAAGCGCCTGCTGCTGCCAACTAATTACTGAGCGACAGCAGCACCTTGTAAACAGGAAGAGGCAGAGTGGCATGGCGGAGCTGCGGGCTAGTGGGTGTTAATCAAGGCACATGTTATGCTTCTTCAGTGGGGCCGCGCTCTGGAAAAAGAGGTGTCAATAGTCCAGCAGGGTGTCACGGAATCGGGGTTCCATCTACCCTGCTCTGGTAGTGTTTGCTACTCCCAGTTTTAAATGCCCGTCCACGCTGCTTCCACTTGTGAAGAAGTCCACTGGCTTGACCTTGTCAGTGCTTTTGAGGATTTTTAATATTTGGATCAGGTCCCCTTGCAGTCTTCTCTGTGCAAAACTGAAAAGGTCCCATCCCTTCAGCATGTCAGTATAGGACTTTTCTTAAAGGGCCTGGAACATATCTTTTGTTCTCTCTGGGCTTATTCCGGAGAAGCAATAGCATTTCGAGATTGTTAGGTCTCGCCATTTTTCATCTTTGGTTTATGCCTTCCATTACGGCATTATCATTCATCATATCAGACACCCATAAAGTAGACAGGACGCCACAAGACATGGGCAGGGGTATTTCTTGTATTTGAGGTTGAACCAGAGTGCTCACAATAAAAGACTGTAGGGTTTCAAAAGCAAAAGAAAGACTGGATACAGCACTTAATGCCCTAGTATTTTGCATTGATTCTATTAAATGTTTCAACCAAGACCAGTCCTGGAGAGCTAGGGTCTGTATTCAAAGAGAGTATCTCCCTATGGATAACAATGCTAATGTATAGGCTTGTGTTGGCCAAGATGCCAGGACTATTATTTGATTATTTCGATTCATCATGCTGTTCACAGAATATTAAGGTTTCATTGAGGGGCGAGAATTTCAGGTGTGAGAATTGTGTTTTCTGCGATGGATGCATCCCTTTCCACTGCCATTCCAGCCCTTGACTGCCGATTAGATCCATCACAGTGCTTAATAGTCGACTACAGTCTGCTAACACAGGCTTGCAGTTACATGCTGGATATTTCTCTCCTTGTGCAAACAGGAGAACACCCCCCTCAGCTTCTAGCCTTTGTTTCAACCTGTTTTTGAAATGATGTGTTGTGGCTGAGAGTGTATATACAGTATGTCTCTCTAATTAACACCAGCTCTCAGAAGTCATAAGCAGTAAGGGGAGGATCTGTTTGAGGTATCTGAGAATGACGCAGGAGCTGCTAACGAGATGCACAGGAGCAAGACCAGTTGCGCCACAAATAGAGCTAGAAGACATTTGAGTCGAGTGAGGTTTGGAGCCAGAAACGATACACACAATGGGCAAAAGTGAGCTGCTTGTTTGAGAACGTGAGCCTGTAACTGCACAAACATACTGGACGTACCCCTGAACTTTCTTACACAACACTTCCCACACGCATGCAACTGAAACCCATTCATAATAGTAATAAGAACACTGTGCAGTGCAGAAGGAGCAGGCAGTATCGTGCTGAAGAATACAGTTCAGTGGGGTCTCGTCATTCATGAGGGTTCAGTGCATTGAACCACATAAAACCAAGTCCACTCCTATACCGTCACATAATGTACTACAGTATATGTGCATAGTATGTAATATGCATGTATGGGTAAAAGAGACACAAGTATCGCTATTTTATATGATAATTAAAGTACTAATGCAAGGGCAGTAGAACTGTCAGGAGCCTGTAGAGTCCTCTCCAGCACGTCATTCCCCACACTGCCGACACAGAGCCATCATTTCAACACAACAATGAGACCACATGCTGATGCAGATGCTGGGTAGTGGATACTTGCGCTGGGGTCAGAGAGAGGCTTATTCACTCTCTAGATTCATCTCATGATCCTAGTCTGTCACGCGGCTACTTTGAAAGTTGCAGTTAAGCTTCACTTCAGTTTCAGCCAGCTTTTCTTTTCTTCTAATACGAGAGCCGGTTGGCCAGACCGAATCACGATAAGCCAGTTTGTAGATGTTGAGACCCTACCGTACAGAGTACTGTATATGTATATTTCAGTTGATATAAATGAAACGCACACAGGGGTTTGACTATACTTTTTAAAAGATGAGTTGGATATTGGTGGTCGACTTCCACCATGTAGCCCAAGCTCCAATACACAGGCATACACACGCATGTATGCACACACTTATACATGCACACACACACACGCACACACACACGCTTGCACATACAGACACCTCATGTCAGAATGCAGATCTCTCTTCTCTGCGGTTCGTCCCCTCACACCAGCCATGTGAACATGTGGTTTCGCTTTCTGCACCAGGAAATGGCAGGACAGAGAGAGCAGAGGGGAAAAAAAAACGCAAGAAACTGGGAGCAGGATAAATGATTTCTCCTCCCAGAGGGTGCCTTGGCCATGCCAGGCCACTCCAAAAATAACTGCCTTTCCTCCTCGTGAGAAGCTCGGAGGATCTGGGAGAGAGGGTGGGAAGAGAGACTGGGCGGCTCGGGCAGGAGAAGCGAGAGAGGGGCAGAGGGAAGAGAAAACGAGGGAGGGAGGATGGGGAAGCCGCCAGCACGAGGGAAAAGAAGGAAATGAATAAAGGAGAAGCGTAGAGCCAGGGAAACAGGGCAAAAGCACTGGAGCTGGCCAGAGTCTAGGGAAGAGTCAGGCAAGGAGAGGAATGGGAATGCGGAAAAGGTGGTCAGGAGTGACAGGAGGAAGGTGGGGAGCAGAAACTACGACTTGCACAGCGGTAGGGTACAGTGCCTACCGCCACAGTCTCAATCAAATTCTTTACTCTTGCACAGAAGGCCTGGAGGTGACCCTGATCACCCCCCTGTAAGTACACTTCCTGGCAGAGAACTGTGAGAATGCAGAAGCTGTTTTCACTGGCGTGTAGTGATAGCAAGATGAATGGCAGTCTAAGGTCCAAAAAAAACTTTTAATCATGTGTCACACACGCTAATAGATCATTTGCCCGATAGTTAAGTCCATGCATCCTTTAGGCATAGCTTCCAAACTTCCTTTTCAGGGTGAGTGGAGTCTGTAGGTGTGAGCCCAGGTCCTCTGTGAACAGGAAGAGCAGATTCGGTGCACGAAACGTGCGCCTTTTGGGGAGGGTTCAGCTTAACAGGTCTTCTGGACATTTCGCTGATGCACCAACAAGGGAATCTGCAACACCAGAGATTTTATCTCTGATTGGACCTTCTATCACTCCAACATTATAGGCAGACCAGAGTACCGCAGCTTGAGACACTTCTGCATCACAGCACAAAGTAGCATTGATTTTGTGGCGGTTCTGTGTATTTCTGTGTTACTTTTAATTATCCTGTTTCTGTCTTGGAAAACAGGGCTCAGTCACGCTTGGTTCCCTCACTTGTAGCGGGTTCAGGTATTGCACAGTACCTCTGCATGTTAGAAATAAAGCAGGCTGGGGCAAGGCGAGGGCGTTAGCAGTGGAATAATCCGCATTATGCCATGCTTTTCTATTGCTGCGCCTTCACGGTGATTCGACATGGCTGGTTATATGGTTTAAGTTAAAATGTTTCGCCTGCTGTGTCCTACAGTAAGTTCATTGCGCCTAATTTAGTTGAACGGTGCATAGAACAGGAAGAGCCCTTTGGCGCCACCTTTTGGTTTCACCTGCAATCTCCCCAGATTTTGCCTTTTTAGTTCTGTTATTACTGTTAACATTGTTTGCTTCATTTTCTGCATGTTCTAAGTTCATATTACATCAGGGAGAGTTGGTGATTGTATTATGACCTCCGGTCTCTGTCATCAACTCTGTTTACTTGATAAACATAAATATTGGCAACAGCAGCGTTGCCATGTGGTGGCCACATTTCAGAAGCTAAGCACAACAAGACCTGGCATAGGACACCTTTAACAAGAATAAGGTGCTGCTTTAACTATTTCTGGTTGACCAGTAGGGGACGGTCTACCTTCTGGATAAGAATTTTCTAAACATCCCAGTACAGTGGGGAAACACTATGCTGTAGAGGGTCCAACCTTCCAGATGAGACATTAAACCAAGATCTTGATTACTGTACGTGCAGGGGTGTGAACCCCAATGTCATGGCTAAATCCTACTCTGGGCTTGTGCAATCTGGCTGACCTAAAGTTCCCCTTGTAAGCAGTTTCTCATGTCTTCACTTGATCTCCTGTTTGGAGCTGCTGTTTCAGAATGGCCTGTCAGGTGGACATTGTCTTTCAGACGCGGATGAAGGGAGGTGCCTGCTGTATGTGGAGTGCTTTGGGTTTTTTGGTATGAAAATTCTACAGATGAGCTTCTCAGTCCTTTGATAGGACGTTTCCAGCTTCAGGTATCTTCATCGTACTGTCAGCACTGTGAACTGGGTTGGCTAACTCACACAACGAACAACCAGGACTGAAATAATGAATGCACAATAGACCAGTACTGTAAAACAGCACTCAGCCACACTGGTGAATGAGAATTGATCTTTTTAATTGTAGTCATTTTTGTCAAATTTCGAGAAGGTTCATTTTTGGATCCTAGCATTAAAACTATAAACGTCCTCAAGCATTAAATCGTAATCATACTAATATGGATTTTTACAATCAGCAATTAGGAGTATACCTACTACTGTCTGTTTCTTGTTGCTGGTTTGCAAAGGATGTACATGTAGTGCTACACTGTGGAAGAAATTTCAACCTGTTTCAGGTACCTGGAGGTCAGTGTTTGGAGGGGGAACAGAAGGTATTAATTTAACCATGATTCCTATCGGCACCGACTCAATTGCAGGTCAGCAGGAGTATCTGTGAGAGGATCTGGTCTATTCAGGCTTGATACTTCTGTTTTTGTTCTAGTCTGCTAAGAGACTTGCATGGACTGTCATCTCTGGGGACTTCCCTCACTAACTCAGCCCCTCACCACACGAGAGAGAAATATCTAACGAATACTATACTGTAAAGACAAAGCACGAAACAATGTTGCAATCTGAGCACGCCTTCCACGATAAGATCATCTTAAAAATGACTTGATGAAATCCACAGCGCAAACAAACAAGTAGATCCTGTAAGCGAATAAATAAATAAATTAACATGAATAGGTAATTCTGAATTAATTAAGGAGTCATTACCATATTAATTAGCAGAATCAGAGATCATGTAATTAAAGTTTAACCGCACACCTGCTAACCCTCTGTTTTCTTTAATCTGCCATTGTCTTAGAACAGGCCTCCTTTCATCACAATAAATTGTGGGTAGATTTGGGAAGTGTCACTGTGCAATCTAGTTGATGGGCAGGACCGGTTTAATTGCACAATACATGTGGAGAGCACCTCTCGGTGTGATGCTTGATCATGATTAGCACAGAGCTTTGCATAAGTTAATCACTGCGTGCATGAATTTTAATTGTGTTTCCAGTTTCGAATATGAAACAACAAGGGAATAGCTTGCACAGAATGAGGAAACAAAGTGGTTGCCCATCTGACTGATTGGACACTCTCAATGTGGGATTTGCTCAAGATCCAGGCATAAAGCATTGTCTGTCCTTGGCAGTGTGGCAGCTTTGGTGTTTGGCAACATGTCAATCCAAACCCCACTCAGAAATTCCAAATGCAAGACACTCTGTGGCAAACAGAACAGCTAGCCAGTGCTGCCTCTCACTTTGCAGATGAAGTTCTAGCCTCGTGCAGCACAGCTATGTGATTGCGTCCCTAATGATGGCATAGTGATGCAGTTGGTAGCATTGTTGCCTTGCAGCACCGGGGCCCTGGGTTCAGGTCTGGACCCAGGGTGCTGTCTGCGTGGAGTTTGTATGTTCTCCTCATATTCACGTGGATTTTCCTTCGAGTGCTTCAGTTTCCTCCCACTGTCCCAAGAGTAGGTAGGTTAATGGGCTTCTGGGAAAGTTGGCCCTGGTGTGATTGTGTGTTTGTGTCTGTGTGTGCCCTGAAATGGACTGGTGTCCATTGTGTACCCTGCTTGTGCCAATTGCATGCTGGGATAGGCTCTGGCTCCCCCGGCAGCCCTGAATTGGAAGAAGCAGTTAGAAAATAAATGGATGGAGGCTTTGATTTTGTCCTATTTTCATTTTTACCCTGTTATTTGCTTGCAGTCCACTTTTTGATAAACTGCTGGGTTTCCACTGGACGCGCTGTCTGTCTAGGACCCTGGCACCGATGGGTGAAGTGGCACGTCTCTCTGATCCCCAGAGAGGGCTGCTGTGTGGGGAGCAGAGAGCACCGGGGGCCTATTGAAGCTCGCTCATGGGGGCTATGGGGATCCCAGTCGCCATACTCCAGCCTGACATGGTAATCGCTGGGCTGAAGGGCTTATTCTGTGCTCGGAGTAAACGCCTTCACTGGCAGCCTCACCTTTGCTTCATTTTTTTCTAAAATCATGAATTCGGCTTTAGTACGAAAAGAGTTAAGTAGTTTTTTTATGGTCCTGCTTGTATTTTGTATGAACCTTGGGTCCTGCATTATTAAAGTTTTAATACATTCACTCTTTCTCAGTGAAAGCTCATACTGTACTGTAATCGGTGTCTGTCCTTTTTTATCATAGCAGTACTGTACCAGTGTGAGAGAGGAGGAGGAAGACTCCTCAGCATAACGCTACGATGTGTGAGACTTCAGACCCAGGCAACGAGTCGTGTTAAATTTCTCTTTGCCTTCGGATTTGGAGCTGCGGATGAGTGTCGTGGATCTGGGACCAGGCTGCCAGGGACAGGGAACGGCTTGGAGGAGAACAGGGGGAGACGTTACTGAGCTCGAGAGAGAGTGAGAATGTCAGGCAGCGGGTGCAGGAAAAAGGATGGAATAAAACATCTCTGGGAGAAGGAAGCGAAGGCTCTTTGAGAAAGAAAAACACTCAGAGGAAAAGCTGGCTGACGGGGGGAGAGGGGGGGGGGGAGGAGGGGGAAAAAAGAGGTTGGTGAGGGGCGGAGAGGGCAGAGCAAATTCGGAATGGGGCTCCTGGGGCACCCTGTCCCGGATTCCTAGGCCATGAGGCCGGAGCAGTGCTCCCCTGCTCCTGGTACCTGTGGATCAGTCTCAGCAGTGGGACAAGCCCTTTGGCTGCTCCCCTCTGACAGCTCAGGAAGCCTCCCTGGTATATTTCATATCCTCTGGCCAACTGTAAAAACATGCAATAAATCCATCACCTTTCAGAGCAGAGCTAGGCCGCCTGGCTCAGGGGAAAGAGCAGAGACAGAGCTACGCTGGAGGGCTGAACGGGCGAAAGAGGAGAAATGCACACACCGGGCCGATTAACTTCAGTTTCCCTAACTTTCAAAATGTTCTTCCTGTGACTTTCCCAACACCAGCCCTGCCTGCTGTGCTCGCGCCTCATGACATTGATTCTCTGTTTGATTCTTGGTGGCTTTTAGTTCCCTGACTTCAGAAAGGATCTCTCAAAGCTGGTCGCCAGGACGTGGCACAGGGAGCAAAGTCTTGATGCACACTGCACTAAAGCACTGTGTGACGTCCTTATGCGTCCCCAGACCACATCCTCTCTTGTCCTCCATCGGGGAAAAACAAATGCTGTAAATAGCTGGGCAGCATGAAAACAGAACAATGCCAGGAGAATGAGCTACAGGGGTAGCTCAGTTCAGAACTCCATTTTCAGGCATGGCTCACATGTAACCCGGTGTTTTCTGGTTGATAATGCAGTGCTCAGGATGTCAGGTGATCGAATGGATGAAGTTAAAGGGCTGAGATATTAACAACAATTCTTTGCCTTGATATACTGTAGAGCTGTTCATCCAAAAGGATCCTAGGGCACTCTCCACATAGAAGAGTACCCAAGTCATCCGCCCCTGAGGTGCAGTAACCACCTGGTTGATATGAGGCAGCTGTAAAGGACCAGCAGATCAGGTAGAAACGTGAGTAATTGCTTTCCCAGTGGAACTAGCCGCGGTAATTTGGGGGAGGCCAGATTGTGCAAACAGGACAGTGATGTAAATAATATCCTTCCTCTTCCAAAAAGGGCTGTGGTATCTTTAATTACTAAAATGTTACGGCCTTGGTCTACCATCTCATGTGAAGGACAGCACCTTGAGAGCGATCAAGAGGGAAGGGCACCATCTACTGGTTCTCCAAAATTACTCACATTAGCAACCTGGTTTTCCTTAAGAGTTCCCCCATCCCAGTACTGACCAGCCCCATTCCCATTGCTACTAATCTTCCCAGATCTCCGGGTACAAACTCTCCTTTTGCAGCTGAGTTCAAGGGTAACCAATGAAAAAGGCCTGTCGAGAAAGGTATTAGTTCAAGCTCAGAGTTCAAGAGGAAGTCAGAGCAGGGTTTTGAAATTCCAGTCCTGTTTTTTTTACAACTGAGCTCTGTCACATACCTGATCCCTTAATTAAAACAACAATCTGATTAATTCGAACTCATTGGAGGTTTCCTTTTGCCTGTTCTATTTTCTCAGATGCATTCTGCATTTTGTTCTTGTCACATGATGTCCTTTTGCCTGTAGCCAATCCTGTTTACAGTTAAAAACTAAAAAAATCCCATTAAAATCCTCATTTCAGTCCTGCGGTTTAAAGAGCTCTGTGTAGTTGAGTGCCCGTTTACTTTCACAAGTTGTTGAAAGAAGACGCCTCATCGGTTCTTTTCAAGAGAATAGAGGTGTACTGTATGTAGAGTACACTTGCAACTGCAACACTGCAAAAAATGATGGTAAATAATGATAAGAAAGCATCCCATATCAAGAATAAGCTTTGCTGAACTGCTGGCATTGTATGTGTTTGTGAAATAAGTACCAGAAGTGCAGAACACTTTCTAAATAACATGGCACTTTGAGCTTAACTCCTGCTTGCAAGAAGCCAAAAGACTTAACAAGATTCCAAATTCTTAAAAAATTGAAGGGATCCGTTATGTGATTGAGCTCAGCCAGAAAGCCTACCAACAAGTCTGGGGGTCCAGAGGACCAGAATTGGGCGGCCCTGGTCCAGATGATTGGTTCTGAGCCCTAATTCTGAAGGAGCTCGGTCTGTTCTGTTTTCTATTCCAGCTGATCTCTCGATAACTGGACTGGTAATTGACTTACTGTATTTAAGCCTTTTCAGTTGTAGCAGTTGGGAAAAGGTGTTATAACTGATCCTTATCAAAATGCTGCTTATTTCTGGAATCCTGTGTCCAAACAGGCACAGGAAAGAAAGAGGAACCCCGCCCTGGTCCAGAAGATCACACACA
Organism: Lepisosteus platostomus; assembly: GCF_059453375.1. NCBI lineage: Eukaryota > Metazoa > Chordata > Actinopteri > Semionotiformes > Lepisosteidae > Lepisosteus > Lepisosteus platostomus. The sequence goes on from NC_142613.1 coordinate 8,859,414, forward strand.
CTTCGTCACACAGTGGCAATTCAGAGATGCGGAGATGGAGGAAGGAAACCAGAGGTACTGCAGCAAACCCTAAAAGAACGTGGAGACTCCACACAGAATACAGACTCTGCAGTCTGGAATCGAACCTAGAACCAAACACCTGTAAGACAGAAGTGCTCATTTCACAGCACTGTGCCATCCTTGCCTTGTTGAAAACTGGCCCAAAAACACATGCTGGCCCACAAGAGTAGGGATGACCTTGAACGAGTACAGCAGCTGGGTTTACCAGTCGCAACGCTGAAGGAAAAAGGCAAAGTGGCATTTCAGCTTCAGGATGATTAGTGACTTCTGCTTGTTTACATCAACACTCTGTATCATGAAAGCATAAAACATCTTACTATTTATTTTTGAAATGTTAAATAAATCTAAATGTGCCCCCGTGAGACTTGAATAATATGCAGCTTACGGGTCTGCCAAAAGACGAAATGTGATAGAAAATGCAAATATCTGCATTGTTTGAAACATCAGACAGTGCATTTTATAATGTGAATGAAGAGGAGTGTCATGCTACTTTAATGTAATTGATAATACAAAAGCTCTTACGTGGTTCCTTCTAATTCGTTCACGCATTTCTAATATTCAGACAAAAAATGAAAGCTTTTTTTTCAAGACACGTTGTCCCCCCCCCTTCAAACATTTAATTAATCATGTGGCGCGGGATGATAGCTCTCGTTTTGCCGTTTTGCCTGACGTGGGAGTATGTCATTGCGGCCACCAGATGGCGCCCGCACATTTTGCAATCGTTCTCGTCAGCCCAGGAGCGTAAAACTGGGGCACCGGTTACAGCAAATATTTGGGTTCCTATTTCCTTTCTGTCGCTTGTGCGCTTCGATGTCCCTGAATGGTTCAGTTCTTTAGTACAATAAGACACAGGCAAGTGTTGGTTTGTTTTGTAATGCCGTTGTCAATTGTTTGAGAAGCTCCTTTTCAAAACATGACACAGCTGCATGTGTATGTGTATTTTCCCGATCACTCTGGAATATCGCAAGGCAGTGAGAACAATCTTACTTTAGAGAACGCCACAGCCTCGGGCGATTTATACAGTAATTCATGTAGGGCTGCAGTTTAGAGTTGGATGCACTGGCTCTCCTCCTATATGTGAAGCAATCTGGAAGTCGTTTGGGATGGAAAGGTCTGTATCAATGCAACATTCTTTTTGTTTTACATTTTCATCTTGTCCAACATCTTTTCGTTCACTTTCACAAACATGTATTCGGGTTGTCGTATATTTTCCCCAATATGAAGCCTGTAGTTGTACCACGCTACTGGTATGAGGTCCTAGTGGTCAAATGAAGCCACATTAAGAGCAGCCCGTCCAGGGAGAGCCGGACATTTCCCCTGCAATTTCCTTCCCAGCTTTCTGTCCATGATCGTGTTTTTTTCTGGCGGGAAAAACGCAGGGTGATGAGAGCCCCATGAATCCAGCCCTGGATTTGAGAAGATACTGACATCTAGGAAACTGCCAGTGTATCTTAGTTTAAGCGGTCAATGCACTGCTAATTTTATCAATTCCTTAATGAGTTTTGTGCACCCAGCTCCTCGCTGGAGACGGATTGCTATCGACATTTTCTGCCATGCACAGTCTGGACACGTGATTGATTTCCTGGAAAGAGAAGCGATTTTCTAGGAAGCAGCGCTCTGTAGCCCTCAGGACAAGTGTGTTACCTGCCATCTCCCCCAGCTTGATCTCTCACAACTCCAGGTGTTCAATTATATCATCCTCTCCTAAGGTTTTGGGGAGTAAAGTCAAAACTCTTATTTCTGCCTTTCAGTTAAGTGATCTGTTTTTGGATCATGAGATTAATACGAATGATAAGTGCAATACAATGTAGGTTTTAATTCTGGGTAATTACAAACATACATTTGATCATATAACAAAACACACATTGACTTCAATCCAGTGATTTCTAGTGACCTTACATATAGAGATGTTAACTCTTAAGTACATTTCAGAGTGCAGAAGTCAGTATTTGGTTGTATGTGCCTTCAGCATATAATTGCATCAAGTCACTGACTCACTGAGCTCAAAAGTTTTGGAGCTACTTGGAGTTCTTTCTCTGTTCTTGGCCTGCTCAGTGTTCAGTGTGCAAAATGCTGCTCAACTGGATTTAAATCTGGAGTTTGACCAGATGAGCTCCATGGTTGCACTGGTGTATGTTCAGGGTCATTGGTCATTGTCATGCTTTGTGGTGAAGCACCACCCAGTAAGTGTGGAAGTTCTCTCTCATGCACAACAAGAGCTGTGAGCTGCATCATGGTTGAAGATCAGTGAGCCAGTTCCGGAGGCAGCCCTTCGTACCCAGACAAGGCACGGCTTCACAGGTGAGGTAGTGTTCTCTGGAACTCACCCAGTTCCTTTCATTCTCCATACTTCTTCTCATTCGTCCATTAAACCTAATGACAAAAATCTCCTTCTGTGTACTTCCAGGCAAATTCCGAAGCAGAAGTGGAGGTAATGTAGTGACAGTATAACCCACTGCTTGATAAGCAAAACACAGACAGGCCCTGAAGAAGGTCTGTTCGTGTACTGTTAGGTATAAACTCCTCATCACCCTATAGCCTGAGCAGTGCACCGGAGTGCTGAGGTTCCCCTGTCTGTGCATGTGGTGGTAGCCCAAGGTCCTGGACGTGGGGTGTAGATAAGATCACTTTTATTAGCCATATACAATTTTTTGCATTAGGAATTTGTGTTTTTACATACCCCAGCTTCCTCTCCATGAGACACAGGCATACAGACGGAGAGAGAGAAGCTTGGGGTCAGAGCGCAGGGTCAGTTGGAGCCCCTGGAGCAGTTGGGGTTAAGGGTCTTGCTCAGGGGCCCAACGGAGTAGGATTCCTCTGCAGGCCGCGGGATACGAACCGGCAACCTTCCAGCCACAGGCGCAGATCCTGAGCCACAGAGCCACCGCTCCGCCCCATAGTTGAAGAGAGATGGAGTCCTGCTGCAGGGGCGCTCTGAGTGGCTGTGGGGGTGCCCTGTGTGAGGACCCCAGCTCTGGGGGGTGCAGCTCGCGGTTGACTCCGCCGGCCCTCCCTCCCCGCTCCTGGTGCCGACATGCCGGACCCGGGCCGCGGCCTGACACACAGGCAGGTGCTCTCCTCTGGCGATGTCATCACCACCCATCTCTCCTGCGCCTTCGCTCTGGCGGTGGGGATTACGAGCTGCGAAGAACAGCCACATTATTCTAAAGCCCAGACCTCCTACAGAATTCTCCCGGCGAGCCAGGAAACGTGCGTGAGGGATAGAGTTTTAAACGTTTGCCGGTTCTCTTACCTGAGAAGCCTTGTTTGGTCTGGAGTCTTCAGAGACCGGGGAAGCATGTCACTGCTCTGTCATTCGCGACAGATTAGGATCCCAAACTGACTGGAGCACCTGAAAATGAATTGTGCCGCAGGCAAACCCCGGGTTTGAATTTTGAGGCCCTGATTGCAATGGCATCTCTGTCGTTTCAAGGTAACGGCTGATGATTTTACAAAAGCTTTTTTATGTTTTGCTTTTGGCGGCATTTTTTTAAGCGGCATTTACTTCTTTTGAAGTATTATTAATGTTCCTTTATAGGACAGTGGATATTCCAGATGAATTCTTTGAGGTTCTTTAAAAAGGGTTTTTTGTTACCAACTGTGCTTCCTGTAAGTACTGTACTTACAGTAGGCCCTCAATGTGTTTCCTGTATCTACACCTACATGTCTCTCCGACCATGTGGTTCTGGGTTAAGTGTTCAGTGCTTTCTGTCGCATTTCTCCAGATCTGCCATTCCTCTGATGAAACGCTAGGGGGAGACAATTACAGCATTTCGGCATTGATCCAGAGAAGAGTCGAAACATTTTTGCTTCACGGCACTTTTAAAGCGCATTCACCGACGTCACCGCCAGGTGTCTGACCAGATTTCTCTTTGTCACAGCTGCCTTCCCTTTCCTCCAGTCCAAACAACTATCCTGTTTGTAAACTGAGCTCCCGATAAGTAACGGTTCTGTGTATTATTTTTTTAAATAACTGTGCCTGGTGTACAGGCTTGATAAATCATAACAACATCATTTCTCACCTCTCCACTCAGATAAAAGGCCTCTGAGATGAAGTCTTAATTCTCAAAAAGATTTAAGTTTAGGATTCCGGCCCATTGGATTTTGCAGATAGGCTACAGTGACGCAGTGGTCAGCATTGATGCCTCGCAGTGCTGGAACCCCACATAGAGTTCCTGACCTGGGCTGCTGTCTGTGTGGAGCTTGCATGTTCTCTCTGTATTCAAGTATGTTTCCTCTGGTTTGCTCCCACAGTCCAAAGACATGCAGGGAGGTTAATTGGATTAATTGAATGGGAAAACTGGCCCTGGTGTGAGTATGTCTGTGTGTCTGCCCTGCGATGGACTGGTGTCTCGTCCCGGGTGTACCCTGCCTTGCGCCTGTTGCTTGATGAGATAGGCTCCCGCTCCCCTGTGACACTGAATTGATAGAAGTGGTTAGTAAATGGGGGGGTGGATAGACTATATACGATTAAGGCTGTATATGCATAAAAAAATATTTGTAGAAATATTGGCTGTGGCTCCTTTAAAGCTCTCTGCAGGTGCTTGTCCTTATTATACCTTAATATTGAGTTTTAACCTCCAGGAGCCAGGATTTGGGACAGCTGGCCACATATTAAAGCTTTTTTTGTTGTTGTATAGATAGAAGGCACTGTACCCCAGGCATTCCACTGAGACTCGTTGTCTCAGGCTTTTCTCTTCTTTAATTAACAGGCTTCTCACAGAGACTCCACTCTCTGTCCCAGCTCTGGGGAGCGGCAGAGAACAGAACGAAACCACCAAAGCTGTAGTATTTATGTAGATAGAAAAAGAAATCCCCCTGCTGCAGCTCACACCATTTGAAGTGGAACTCGTTAATTAATTAATTGGAGTCTCGGCTCAGATTGTGTGGGTCCTGGTTAGCAGCTGTCCCTCAGCGCCTCTGTACTGACTCAGCAGCCATTGGCAGGGCAGCTGTGTTAGATCAGTGAGATCGCACAGATCCTGTGAATAGTGGCACTCTCTTCACAGGACACCATGCCCTGAATGTGCAAAAATAAAGCAAAGGAATACAGGACAGCATACTTCCAATTTGCTCTTGCCTTGCTAAAGTATTCAGACCAGTTTTCACAGTTTGTTGCTTTGTAGCTTGCAGTCATCAAAAGTTGTTACATACACAACCTACTGCACGCATTCAGAGCAAGAAAAACGTAAAACAATCATATGAAAGAAAATTTGAATGTCACGATGCGGTCATTCAGACGCTTGTCAGTCAGGCAGCTGTGATAAACCTAAATTAATTTAGGTGCATAGACTTACCTTTACAAGTTGCATGGAAAAAAGCTGAATACCCTTTATCTGCGTGCAATCATAGCAGTTCACATGATTTCAGAATAAACACACCTGTCTGAAAGGTCCCTCAGTCAGGTAGTGAATTTCAAGAGACGACTCATCCATGAAGACCAAGGAGCTTTCAGAACTAATCGGGGATAAAGCTGTATAAAGGCACAGATCAGGAGATCAAAGACCCTTTCAAATACTTCTTTTAGTGGGCTGAAGTACTGTAGATGGTGTGGCAGCAAGACCTGTGATCAAACGAGACTCAATGCAAACGGTTCTGCATCTGATAAAAGTATTACATCTGATAAGAATCCAAAATATTGCATCACCCAGTCCACACCTTCCCTACTGAAAAGCATGCTGTTAAGAATAAGAATGTGTCCTGTAGTGACAAGTCAAACTGACTTGAATTCTGTGGGAAGACTTGGAAATTGCTGTCGATATGTGATCCCCAAGTAAGTTGAGAGGCTGAATAAACCTTTAAGGATGAATAGACAAAAATGGTACCACGCCATTTGTGCAATATTGGTTGAGACTGATTGGTTAGCTGAAAAGTCTTGTGGCTATAGTCACTGTCAAACGTCAATCTAGAGCTCACGGGTCTAAATACATACATGTATGCAATCAGCATTTTTCATTTTTTTCTCTTTAGTTTGTACTGACATTTACTCTAACCTACTGTATCACACCCTTAGAAGTCTCCAGTTTGAGCATTCAGGTTTTGAATGAAGTCTAAAACATGGGTACAGTAGGCATCACGTTGTAGAGTCATAAAACGGGAAGGGTTTGGATACTTTGTCAAGGTGCTTTATAGTATTACCATTGTGAGGAATCCATACAGGAAGCCTGTGTCTGCAGGGCGAAGTCAATTCTACAGCATGGAGACCTCAGTGCTCAATACAGCATGGAGCCATGTTCCAGCACCTTGTTGAGATCTTTGCGTTTTTGGAGGGTTTGCATATTTTGGACAATGCTTTTGAATACTGAATGTCACCCTAATGCTATATTGCCAAAAGAAACTTTATTTTGTAAAATAAAACAATATGAAATGTTAACACTCTCACACAATTTCACACTGAAATCAATTAGCTAACAGTACTTCATTTATTTATTTGTTTTCTGCCTTGCACTGCACTGCTGGAGCCTATTTTACTGTATTTGATAAACTCGTCAAATACATTTTGTTGTTTGCTGTGTTTGCTCTGGGCACACGGGGCTCTATGAGAAGATCGTGGGATCAAATGATGGACAGGGCACCCCTGTCGTATCCTTGAACAAGGTGCTTCACATCAGATGGATTCAGTAAAACACTCCTCTGTGAACATGGGTGAAAATGTGAGTCTCTTGACATAAAGGTGAAAAAAATAGATTAATAATATGAGAAAAGGCCAAGAAACGTGTCAGATCTCAGTGGCTAAGCAAGCTGTGCCTGGTACTGTTTGTACAAGAAAGCAGCCAGCAGCCATATCACCCTGCAACTCACAACTGGCAGCCCACTGAAGCGAAGCAGGGTTGAGCCTGGTCAGTACCTGGATGGGAGACCTCCTGGGAAAAACTAAGGTTGCTGCTGGAAGAGGTGTTAGTGGGGCCAGCAGGGGGCACTCACCCTGCTGTCCATGTGGGTCCTAATGCCCCAGTATAGTGACGAGGACACTATACTGTAAACAGGCGCCGTCCTTCGGATGAGATGTAAAACCGAAGCCCTGTGGTCATTAAAAATCCCAGGGCGTTTCTCGAAAAGAGTAGGGGTGTAACCCCGGCATCCTGGCCAAATTTCCCATTGGCCCTGACCAATCATGGCCTCCTAATAATCCCCATCTATGAATTGGCTTCATTACTGTGATCTCCTCCTCACTAATAGCTGGTGTGTGGTGAGCGTTCTGGCGCACTATGGCTGCCGTCGCATCATCCAGGTGGTGCTGCACATTGGTGGTGGTGGAGGGGAGACCCCATTACCTTTAAAGCGCTTTGAGTGGAGTGGCCAGAAAAGTGCTATATAAGTGTAAGCAATTATTATTATTATTATTATTATTATTATTACAAGGCTGGGAGACATAGACCGCTGCTGGATGTGTTATTGGTGAACCTGTAGGTGGTGCTCCTCCTCTGTGCAGCCCGGCTGCAGCCCTGCGGGGTTTATAGGTCTCTTTAATTTTCCAGCCTCTCAAGAACAAGAAAAGGCTTCAGTGTGTCTGATTAGGCAAATAATGAGCTGAATTAGATCATTAAGGGCTTGGGTGGGAAAAAAAAAATCTTCTGGGTATCTATCCAGGACTGGAGTGTTGCATCCTCTTCTGCAGCAGCAGCTCACGAACAGCAACAGAAAACAGCTACTGAAGGTGCTGCCTTTTGACAGAGACATTAAACTGAGATCCTGATCGCTTGCCGTCATTGAAGACCTCGTGACCTTTCTGGAAAGAGGTGATAACCTTTGTGACCTGGCCAGACTCGCACACAGTTTCACACTGAAATCAATTGGCTACTAGTTGTTCATCTCTTCTTTATCTTCCGTGCACTGAGCTGTTTAGAGCACAGATTCTGACGCACATCACGGTGTGATTTTCACTGGGATCCGTAAGGATGAACATTGCTAAGTATTGAATATCTTAGGTTATTATTATTAGCAGAAGTGTTATTATTATTATTTTAAAATGGTTGTGCTAAGTACAGGATGTAGCATTATAACAATAAGAAAGTGGATAAGGCAGAGGTGGAGAGCTTAATTGAAAGTTAATTGAGAGTAAATTGAAAGTAATATTGAAAATAACTCCTAAAACGTTTTAATCCATCACCCCAATCTTTTTTTATTTTTTTATTTTTGGGGGACAAACCTATATTCGAGTGCTGTGATTCTGTTGCCACTGCCACGCCGTGGCCATTAGCCTGTCTCTCCCGCTGCCTCGCACCCGTGCCCAAGGGCTGAAAGCAGAAGAACGATTGTAACACAAGGAAACAGGTGTCAGGAATTTTTCCGGGCAGTCTGATAGACCTCTTCACCATTTTCTTATACGTGCATAAAAATGTCTGCATTCATCATCCCAGGACAACATGAAGAGTTTTTGAAGGAGAAGGAGTTGAATTCGCTGCTGTTTTGAGACAATACGCACGGTAAGATCAGTTCTGTCTAGTAACGGGGACCATCAGCACAATTCAGCAGGACTCGTTTTTGGAGAGCCATTATTTTTAAATAATCCTGATTTTCCTTCCACGGTCCTGCCAGTGTCCTGGATGTCTGTTTCCTACTGTATGTGTGTTTCCTCAATTCTCTTGGTAGTCGGTCTCTTTACTGCGTGTCTAGATGTTTGGTGAAGACTGATTTCTTTGTTCCTCTAGTGTGGCTCAGGTGTGACTAATTAAGCATGTGGTAAGGCGCTGAGACAGACAGAGAGAGAGAAAGAGGGGAGACCCGTCATCACACAGTAAGCACACCAGGCGGAACTGGGGACTGCAGTGGAACTCGCACCTCAGTGTGTGACATCACAGCTCCCTTTGTTCCAGCCTGGCACAGTCCTGTGTGTGAGTGCGTGTTGCGGTACGGCTGTAAGAGTAATGGATTATTCTATCAGCTAAGGAATCGATAGGTCTTAACTGTTCACTTGCAGTTCTGAATTTGCAGCTGCCTCATGCGTGGCAGTCAGGTCTATTGTATTGTAATTTTGCACCTTATTTGTCTTGTCTGTGCTGTACCTTTTTGCTGTAATGCAGTTCACATTTTTGCATCTGGTGTGGGCTGTATTCTGCTCTTGGTTTAACCACTGTGTTTGCTATTGCTCTGTGTCACATTACAGCTGTACAGTGAATGGTGAAAGAGCAAAGGCAATATCCAAGTGAATTATAATGAGAATACACTCAGCCCTCGTTTTAAAGGGCTAATAGAGGGGATGTATTGTCCAGTATTAGTTAAATCACGAATGATGTTTTTCCCACCCCAAAAAAACTATTATATGAAGTAAACATAGATATATAAACTAAATACTGTATATGTTCTCTGGATGTTTTGACTTATTCTAAGGATTACAGTAAACTAATGCAGTCAATGGAATATTTTCCTGTTTCTTTTTTTAGCATAAATATATTAACTCTTTATTTTATGTGTTGTAAACATACTGCTAAAAATCACTAAAGCATATGAAATACAAATAACACCCATCGCATGAAATTGACCTACCCTTATAGCGCGCAATTGACATGCCTGATTTAAACCTATGTAAACAATTTACATTGTTTTATTTTTGGTGCATTTCCCCGTTATGGCAGGGAAAATCCTGCATTTCTGATTTTAGAGATTTTGTCTGTCAGATCCGACATTCATTAAAACAAAGTCTGTTCGTCTGAGGGTCAGCTGTACTTAGTGTTTATTTAAGCCTATGTTTACCTGTCTTACTATGAAGCAGACAGGAATAGCGTCTAATCACAGGGTTGATACAGTAAGTTCTGAGTCCTGCTGTCTAACCAGGGAAGCAGCCCTGAAACTTTTATACAGGTGAAGAGGGCCCTGGAGAGGGATTTTTAAGTGATGTGCTGCTTACTGGTGCTGTTTCGTGTCGTGTGTGCTTTGCTGACCGCAGCGTGCTGTCAGACAATCACCTTCCTTTCGAGATTTCGCTTCATGCCTCGCAACCAGTAAGCTGGCTGCGGGGACAATGCTGCAAAACAATTATTGCAAAATCCAATCTCCTTTGTAATTCCTCTGTGGTCTCTCTGTTGCCGAGTTTGGATGAAGATTTCTTTCTCTCTGCTGCAGAGCAGCAAGTCCAGTCTCACAAATACTAGCAACCTCACAGCCCACGAGTGTTCGTTCTGCTGGGTGTGTGACTTTCATGCAACAGTTTCCAAGACCAGGCATAGACTATCGAACTGTACATGGGAACGTTAGAATGGTTACACATGGAAGGTGGCCATTTGACGTGTTCAGCCCATTTGGTAGCTAATTGATCCAAGGATTTCATTCAGCTATTTAATGAAAGAAGCAGAGTAGCTTGTTCCATACCCCTACAACTCCCTGTGTAAAGATGTGACTCCTCTTTAACCACACTTCCATATAGTTTCCACTTGTGTAGCCTGCTTCACGTTTCACTGATTATTCTGAAGTCCTCTGGGTTTACTGTGCCGTAAGCCAACCTTGCATACCCCCGAATGAGAAAGGGGCACAGTTTTAGAATGTCTCGTGTTCTTTAGAACCATGACCCCAGAGCTCCAGGATCAGCGCTAATGTGGCTGCCTGCCACTGGCTCAGAGGGCAATCCGTAGTGCAGTGCAATCCGAGAAAGGACAAGAGAAGGACTCAGCAATCGTTCTAACTCAGCAAAAAAAAAGTGACAACAATAATGCTATGTTTAGTTTAAAGAAACAGCTAGACATTTAATACAATTGAGTAATACTAATACTAATGCTTATTTTTTGAAGTTATTTTTTTCTATGATAACATATTGATTACAGATAGTGTGCACTTACTGAATATGGAACATTAGAGATAGAATATGTGTAGATTAGCTTTGATCATCCCTAGTTTTAAAAATTGTTTTAATTGTATGCTTACAAAGAAACGTCTGCATGCTCCACTCCTAGTAATGCCTAAGCTGAAGGCTTTTTTTCTGAATCGCTTTCTCAGTTCTTGTGGTGTTGCCAACAGGTCAGGGTGAGCCAGAGTAAAGGTTATAGGGTGAGTCTGAGGGGTGTCTGTATGTGATACGGCAGGAGAAAACTTGGCTTTAAAGATCTGTTCCATTCAATGGCTTTTTTCTCTTTACACTCTTAATTATCTCATTGCAGTGTATCATGAGTTGACTTAGTAAAATACAGTGGGCATTCAAAACAGGTAAAAATCGATTAGGGTCCCTGTACAGTTGTCACTTTCACTTTTTAGTATGTTGTAGGTTGACCTTAATACTGCAAACCCAAGGAGAACTTTAGATTCTCCTAGCTAGTGACGTAATATACTGTACTTACTGTATAAACCAAAAAGTCTGACTAACATGTAAAGTAATGGGAAAGAATTGGTTTATAAAATAGAAAACGGAGCATATAGATAAGGGGTGAAGTCTCAAAGGGAGTTGTAACTAGTGGAGTATTGTAAGTATTCAGAAAGAACAGTTCTGAAACCCTGAACCAGTGAGCAAAAGTGGAAGCTACTGTACTGTATATGAAAGTTTCATTAAAAACCAAGAAAAGGAGCCACTTCTTTACGCAAAGGGTTGTAGGAGTATGGAACATCCTGCTTGGGCATGTGGTTGAAGCCGATACCCTGGCTTCTTTTACGAAACAGCTGGGTGAGATCCTTGGATCAATTAGCTACTAACTACCAAACGGCTTAAAGTCTTCCTCTTGTTTGTAACGTTTCAGATTTCCTTATGTAAGAGAGATGGGATCCACACGGTGGACTCTTCAAGGAGCTAATTTAGTGTTCAGTGACCAGTACATCATTACCCAGGTAATACAGCTGTACCCACATCGGTAGTCCTAGCAAGTCTTCTACACTTTACACTTAAATATGTTGGAGGTCTGAAATAACTTGAAAACTGTTATTTTACTACATACTATCGATTGTATTTTTGTGATCCAAATATGTGACAAAACACCAAAGAGTTTTAGGTGAACGAATCCATACCGGTTTGATAACTTTCGTTTAGGGGCTGTATTATACTTGCTACGATGTACAAACCTTTAAGCTATATTCCCTATTTTTCTCCTTGTAACTTTATGCTTTTGCCATTTTTTTCTATTACTGTTAAAATAACCAATATGTATACATATGTATTGAAATAGTTTCAGAAGTAAGAAGTAATAATAGATTATTTTGAATTATTATATTACATTATTATACTGAGCCATTAAAAACTCAACAAATGCTATTGACTCAACCTCTCAATTTATGTTTTTTAATGCCTCTCAATATAAATGTATATAAAATGTCAGTAGGTGTCCTGTTAATAGGTGCACAATATTATTAGAAATCGTATATATATATTTTTAAAGTATTTTCTGCATATAATATTGTACCATGTTTGCAAAATAGTATAAAAGGATTTAGAATCCTCTTACTATTTACTAATATTCTGTAGCTGTTAAGAACATAATAGATAAAAGAATGACCTGTTATTTGGAATTTTAGATTTGTGGCTTAGCTTTTCGTACATTCATCCTGGAGGTGTCTTTTCAGAGTGGTTTTGGCCTGTATTACTCAATACAAAAAGTGTTGGTGACAGGAGAGACAACAGACAAACAGCCAATGGGATAGTAAGCCAATTAAAACCTTAATAAATAGGTGCCAATCAGATCTGGTAAGTCTGTAATTGTGTATGTGGATTATTACCTACACACTGTTCCAAACCCAAACAGGCTCTGTACTACAGCAGAATCGTGCACAATTCCGAATCCTACAGCAGAATAGAACAGAATCCCGCACAACATGCATCTAAGATTTCTTTGCAAACCTGAGGTGTGATTCTGATCATGACGTCTGTGCTCGCTCAAGGACTGACTGCCCAACATCAGTAAGGCATCGCTAACGAGTAAGAACAGGCATGTTAAAAATTAAAGTAAGCGTTCGGAACATTGGTCAGGACTGACATGACAGCAGTGGAAAGGTATAATGGAATAGTCATTCTCTGTGAGAACACGCACAGTTAACTGTGTTATTTTATAACGCAAAACATATTTTATTCATTACCACTCACACGGCTTGTGTAATAAGGAACCACAGCACCTAAAATCCATGCCTTCAGAACTATATACACTTCAAATTCCCAGAAAAATCCAAAGAAATGTGCTCTGAGACCTGGCCATTAGGCAGCACTGATACTGCGGACTGCAAAGAAGCACTTTTTGCTGTTGAGATGGATTCCAGTGCTGAAACAATGCAGTGTACCTGCAATAACACATTACAGTCTGGAGAGAATGTTTGTCGTTTCCCTAATCTGCCCACATATGGACAGTCAAATGATCGGTTTAAACAGCCTTATTCATTCTGAATATTTCCTTTCGTACCCCAAATCATTGAATGAATCGTGCTCTGTGCAACTGTCAATTCTTAAACCGATAATAACAGCTTCGACCTGCCTGTTACATTTCTTAATATTCATGAGAGGTAAGATTCTTTATTCCCCTCAAGGAAACAGAAGGGAACAAACTTGCGCTGGTCTGAGTGGACGTGCCGGACTGCATTGTCTTTTGAAAAAGATTTTTTTCCGTGGCTCTGCTCGGCGTGAAGTCTAAACACCTTAATCATCTCAGTCACATCTGGGGGGGGGTGACTCTTGTGCTCTGAGACTTCAAAGCAGGTTTAACTTTCATTGCATTTCGTCTTTGTAGCTGTGGAACCCTGTGCAATGCCCCACAGTTTCTTGCAGTGCCTGCAGAAGATCTAAGGCAGAGAGGGAGAGAGGACTGAAATAAAATCAACCCTACTGCTTTGATTCTCTCTCTATCTGCTCCCCCCTCTTTCCTCCTCTCTCTCTCTCTCGTGCCTGTTTATTGGCTCTGAAATGAGCGGTGAATGAGAGAGAGAGGGAGCGAGCGAGCGACAGTGTGTGTGTGAGAGATGTTGGGGAATTTTTTTTTTTGCCTGCATCAGCAGCATTGCAGAGAGAGGAAGAGAGGTAAAGACCGAGAGAGATCCAGTGCAAAAAAAACCCCAAATAAAGCCAGCAAGTAGAGTCCATCGCTCTTCTGCGTCCATGACAAGCCAAGCAGAGAGGGGCGCAGACGGCATCCTCTCCTGCCGTCCTTAAGGTCCCTACTTGAGCAGGGCAGGGAGTTTGGCAGGGCTTGAATTACAGCACACTGCATCAGCGCATGGGTCCTGCGCTCTCCCTTTGCAGCTGCTAAGAAGTCGTCGGCAGGGCTACAGAGTGGAAGAGCTGGGCAAAACGAGAGACCGTGTGCATTTTTTTTTGTGAATAATGTATAGCGCCAGAATGGCTCTGGTGCACACAGCATCTTTTGCATCCCGGAGCGTAAACACAGAAGCCATTCTGTGCTGCTAGGGGGGGGGGGGCGGGAAGGATTTGCACAAATTTTTTGGCCACAGCAACGGCAAGAGCAGAAGTGGAAATTTGAATTGCCCAGGTTTTCTTCCCCGTCCTCGGCGGCCGGTGCAGAGGAATCGAGGAGGAGGAGGAGGAGGAGGAGTGAGGGGTGGGGGGGGGGGGGGTGGGGGGAGAAGGAGAGAGGAGCTGGAGGAAGCCGCTCAGGAGCCAGAGCCAGAGTGTTGAGCGTGCCGAGGAGGAGGAGAGGAGAGAGAGAGAGAGAGAGGGAGCCCGGAGCAGCCCAGCCCAGCGCAGCGCGGCGCAGCGCACCTCGGCGTGGGCTCTCGCGATTGATGTGCGTTTGGACGGTCCGCCTGGTCGGAGGGTACAGCTTTCGTGGGCAGCATGGCACAGGCAGCGAAGCAGCTCCGCAAGAACAAGGACCTGGAAGCCCTGGCGGCTCAGGAGCAGAAGGAGAAAGAGGAGGAGAAGAAGACCAAGAGGAACCGATCCCGAGACCGCAAGCGCAAGGTATGGGACCAGAGGGCAGGGTAACAGGGGGGCTCTGGCAGGGGGGGCAGAGGGCCAGGCAGACAGAGAGGATAACATTTTACATTCCCATCACAGACTGGGCAATTGAACCCTACTCGAAGGGTTGAGGGTCTAGGTAGAGGATGTACCTCACTTTGGTGACTGCATGCACGGTGTTGAGAGTGTGTCTTGTGTTTTTGAAAGGCAGGGCATTTTGCTGGTGCCTAGTTTGTGGGAGCGTGAGTGAAAATATATGATGGCAAAGAGCAACAATCAGTTCTCCCCGCTTCTTGCCGCCCGCCCTCTCAGCAGCCCCGCTGCCTTCTTATTTTCCAAGCGGTGCTCAACATAAGACCCGCGAGCCCTGCCAGATGGCAAGTTTCGAGTGACCTGTTGTGAAGACTTAAGCCGGTGAGGGCGCGAGGGGCCGGGGGGTCTGCCGGGGTAAGTCAGCCCGGGTACGGCTGCATCTGTCGGCGAGGGCAGGGGCTGCCCCTCGTGCAGAGCCCCAGCCGGGGAGAGGGGCTGCAGGGGTGGCGGTGACTGGCGTGGGTGTCGGATGAGCCGGGGCAGGACTCCGGAGTGGTAGCGGGGCGACGCTTCGTGATGAGTGGCATTCTTTGCTACTGCTGTACTCGCTTGTGAAGTGTCTGTCCTGGCTGCTGGCAGTATTCTTGTGTGGGGGCTCGCTCTGGCTGTCCGCATAGCCTGGGATATGGATTTGGGTCACCACAACAGGTACCCCTCTCAACACTTTCCAGCTCAGGAGTGTCATGGCTAGGGCGAGCTGCAGGAGGAATAGAGCAGACTGCGAGGGAGGCTTCCTTTTTCAGCTTCAAAAAAGTCCCCATGAGAACTGTATTCTTTCAGCGCAGCTCTTTTTAATTGTATGCAGTACGTGACAGCGTTTTTCATTTAGTCCGTTTCTCTCACGAAACAAGGAAATATGAGCTGTGTGTGATTCACGTCCGTAATTATGCTGCATGGCGTAGATACATACGTTATTCCTGTGCTGGATGTGTTGTTTTAAACTTTGTGTGACATGATATGTCCTTATAAGGACAGGCAATGTGAAGGTTGGACTGTGTTATGTGCGTTGTTCGATTCCAGGAGTGCATGGAATAAGACGCAGGATTTCAAAAGCTGCTAAAGGCAGGGTTCCTAGCAGATGTGGCAGTCTGGGCAGCTCGGAACAGGTGACAAGCAAAATCCGATCCAAACTCAGGAGGGGCTGTGATCTGATCCTGTTGGATGTCCTCTACGGTCAGGAAAAAAGCCAAGTGGGAGACAGGATTGCTTCCATTGCGCCACACAACATTTTTCCATTGCTGCAGCGCACAGAGCTTTTTAACAAAGGCCACGTCCTCTATCTGTTAAGTCATTAGCCCCCTGTGAATGGGCTTAACCAGCCCTGTGGTGACGTTCAAGGATTGTCTGACAGGAAGCACATAGCAGTGTGGCCACTGCTGTGGACTTGAACAGGCTAGAGGGCCACTGACCTCCAGTACTGCCTGTCAGATTCATCTACAGATCTAAAGGGTTGGACTTTCGGACGCTTTGCACCCAGACTCCTGCCAGGATTTGAGTGAGAACTGTTACTTTGTTTTCTTCAAGCTTAACAGTGACTTTTAAGAAAGCAAAACCCAGATCACATCAGACAACAGCCTCATCTTCTAACAGGAGAGAGAGGGGACTTCTATAAACAGCAGTGTTCATGTCATACAGCCCCATTGAGTGCAACAACATGGAATTTAATTACTATTAATCAAACCTTTCTTCAGGTCTCTTGATTCGGGGTTCAGGCATTTCTTAAGGGTTGTATTGTCGCTTTAGCATCTATTTGCTTAACAGTAATGTGCGTCAGTCCTTCATAGCTACTATGATCTCTTCTTGCAATATCTCTCTCCAATAATCTATTACAGCCAGAAATTCATTGCCTTTTTCTCTCTTCTAAAATAGTTCATGTTGACATATGGTGACCTATGGTCTATTACAAGGAACCACAAGTCATTGCAGGCACCGCCACCAGGACTGCATGTACTGTAGAGAAGTTGAGAATCCACACAGGTCAGAAGAGGTGCGTGATGAGAACTTTGCCTGTTTGCCTAGAGAAATTGGTCTCCTGTTGTGTAATCTTCAACTGCTTATTGCTTGTTTAATTATTAAGTACCGGATCTCCACAGAGGTACAGCATTAGCTCCGTTTCTATTACGAGTAAGATTCAGAGTGTTCTGGTGCACATCGTCACTTCAGCGGAGGTTCCGCTGAAAGGCTGGAGCTGTTGTAGCAGTCCAAGGAATAACTTTAGCATGTGGACTATTTGGTGTGTTTTGCTATTCAGTGTAAGTTCTGGACTGCTAATTGTGAATTCTGTCGCATTCTTGGGATTTATTTGATCACGCCTCTCCTGTGAGGAGTAACACAGCACCCCTTCAGTGAAAGAGCATGGCCCAGTGTTGAGACAGTCGCCCCCGCGCTATTCGACTGAATCTGAGAACTGAACTGACACAGATTTTCTGAAATGTAACTAGAGTCTCCAAAAAAGGCTATATTTGGCCTGCGTTCACGAAACTATATTAAACTAACCAGGCTGTATTAATTACAACTCGCGCGCCTGCCTCTGCAGACATTGAGTTGTGCGGTGGCTGTGTGGCTCCGACTGTCTCCCGGTGTATGTGCTGAGTGATGAAGGCAGGGCCCCCCTCCACCCACCCCCAGTCCTGGGTACTCCCAGGAGCTGTGCGCTGTGGCTGACACGCAGCCCCCCAGAGGACCCCTGGTTTCAGTGCTACCTCCTCATTCCCTTTGTCAGACAGCATGGCTGCTTGCACACTTTGCTTGAGCAGGCAGCCTGTGAGTTTTAGAGGGAACGGGAAGATCTGAGAAAGAGAGGATACCTTCACGTTGGTGTGCTATTCTGTATCATTGTTGTGTTTTCCTTCTCAAGATCCTTGAATGAATTAGAACGGGTGTTTGATATTGCTCGCGGGATGCACAGACACGTGTAGTGGACCAAGATCAATCAGGATCGCTCCGTTTCCTCAGGCTCTGATCCCCGATACTTCTTCCTGGGATGACAGCGCTGTGATTTTCTGTGCTCCTCCGCTCTGCTCTCTCCCTAGGCGCTCTGGGAGAGAGCAGGCCTTTAACGCTGGCTGTTTAATGCTGGTAGGAGGAGGGTGCCTCCAGGGCTTGCTGGTGTGTGTGGCAGGGGCATGGCTGAGCTGCTCACAGTGGGCCTGCTCCTGTGGCTTCGGCCCTCTCTGCAGCAACTCCTTCAGGCCTCGCAGCTCGTCAGTGAGCGAAGGGAGTGTGTGAGCAGAATGCATGAACACCGGCCTCCTCAAAGCCGGTGAAGTTTGGGCGCTGCAGCGCTTTTCATGAAAACCAAATTTGTAAACACATCATCAGCGATTTGGACAGCAGAGGTCTCTGCTACACGCGACAAGTACCGCTGAGGATCAGGAGCAAGTTCCTTGTAATGATGCAAGTCTAGCTTTTACAGTTACCAACAAGCCGAATCTATCAATAAATAATTGTATAGGACTTTCCAAACACCCCATATTTCTTTATTGATTAGCAGTGCTATTTCTAATGCAATCTACTAGGTTTGCTGTCTGAGAGATGGAATCTAATCCTAAAAACGTGAGGAGAATAATTGATTTGACTTTCTTAAACTGCAGAGGGGAGGGGATGGTGCCTGACTTCAGGTTTTGCAATGTAGGAAAAACTTCACTTTTGTAGCTCTGGGAAGAGCATTTCTGCAAAGAGCTCAGGGCAAACTTTGTTTAAGTGCCCCGGTCCTTGTCCGGCGATTCTTAAGCAGCACGTCCTCGACGTTATTGACGGGATCGTCACGTGAAAACGCTGGCTGTGATTCTGGCTCTGGGTGCGGTGCTGCAAAGTCTGTTTTCTTCCTAGTGCCCGCCTTTAACTGTTGTCCAACCGCAGCCTGCACTGTCTCATTGAGCTCATGTCAAATTTTCAGATTTTGCGCGACTGAACAGTAACCATTTTAAGTGGAAATCGGGTGCAAAATAAAATCTCTATACCAAACTGCAGTTAGAAATGGTTTTAATTGCCCCATATCCACACGTCTCTGCATTGTCACAGTACATTTCACAAACTACGGTCACTGTTTGTTCCTGGGCTAATATTTTATTTATTTTTCTGTATTATTTACTTCCTATAATACACATTTATACACACCCCCCTCAACCAGATCCAAGTAGCATTGCAGTATTTAACAATGAATGACAGTGGCTCCAGACGTGATATTTCTGAATGCCCCATGTTGTTCACAGCCTAAAACCAGTGTTTCCACATGGATGTTGTAGAGAGCCCCCAGAATAGTGCCTGTAGCAGGGATCTCATTGAATAAGCTGCGCAGATCAAAGGTTTCTGAGCTTGGCAATGCATCGTGACGGAGGTGTTTGAAGCACACGGTGAATCTGCCCTGTAGTTCAGGACAGTTTAAGTTTTGCTTCCCAACCAGTTTCCCCTTTTAAGTCCGGGCACCAGTTTCAGGGTTAAGCAGGCTGCTCCTTACAGTCTTCATTGCACTCAGCCCATTGGCACTGATAGTATTTCTGTTTCTTGGCATACAGTACGCTCTGTAAGATTTTGTATTTACCTTATGCATATAAATTGAGCCTTAATCTGACATGTTTGTCAAAACAATTCACTGTTTTCTTAGTGTAGTATGTAACAATTGACACTGAGTAGGTGTGGAAGTGCTGAGATATTCTGGTTAAAATAGTGAGATGAGAGCTAACACACATTTCTGCCTTTTTAGTGTAACACCTAGGGCATACAGGGCCGGGTGACAAAGTGAGAGTCGTACTTCCTTTGTTCTTAGACAATGAGGTTTTCTCAAGGGTGTTGTAAAAAGTCAAAACCTGTTTGCATCTTTTTAATTCAAGGGGTGCTCAGTGAGATCCCCTATCCCTGATTTTTTTTTGGGGGGGGGGGTTGGTTGTTTGTTCTGATGTGAGGGAGCATGGGGAGCTCAAAATTGAGGTGTGGGCTGTGGAGCGGTGAAGGGCACACCTGACACCCCAAGTTCCTCTCCAGTCCTCAGATAGTGCCAGTGGCTCCTTGTCCATGCCAGCTTAAAAACAACCTCATTTATTGCAGCAGCATTTAAACTAAAAGTGCTCAATATGCATTCCAGACATGATATTACTGAATGCGTCATTCACGGGGGGGGACTTCAAAGAGTTGATTTTGGGATTTAATTCCAGATGTTAAGAAATGCACATACCTGTAGATGCAATTTCCACAGAACCTGTGCCGTCACAACGGGTCTTGATGTTTCAAGAGTCGAGCGTCTCGTATTCTAACGGGGGGGTCCTGCTGGCAAAAGGGGTCTTTGAGGCTCATCAGAGCGGTACCCAGGCCAGGAAAGTCCCGACGGCATGCCCCCGGAAGGACCGCGCTGGCACGTCCGCCTGCCCGAACCCCGGGGGCCCTCCTGCTTCGCTGGGGTGGCAGCCCCCCCGCGCCGCGCAGCGACAGCTCCGCTTGCTCGTGTTCATCAGCAGCGTCCAGGTCTGCTGCAACAATGCAGTGTCGCCACTGTCACCTTTTCCGTTCACCACACAGGCATCTGGGGCCTCGAACACACTTGAAACTGAGGTGGAGGCATGAATGGAAACAGAATCCCAAAATACACTAGAGTAGAACTGAATGAAGGCGTTTGCTTGATCTACGTGAGATCTGTCCTGTCACACTTGTGTAGGAGTAAAGTAAGACGTTTTTAACTTATAAGCGTGATTATCATGATTCATGAAGTAATAATCGTAACTTACTTACGATACTAATATTCTTTTTTATTTTTCACTTATAGCATCTTTCCATTTTTTCTGTCCTATTATATATATCCCTACTCCATTCTTGTTTTCTTATTTTTATTCTCTTTTCATTTCTTGTAATTCACTTTGGATCTTTTCTTCTTATTGAGATACAGATTGTTTTTATGCATTTATCTCATGTGTTTCAGTTATGTTCCTGAGCAGTCAATGCCTACTGAGTGTAAGTCACTTAATGTGATGATAAGCACGCATGCCTACGACACGCCTAGGTTTAATTTTAAATAGTCTGTAGTAATTTAAAGAAAATTTCTGGCTTAGGCCTCTGTTCTCTCGTTCAAACCCAGAGAAGAAAAAAATAACTTTTTATCTTAAAAAAGGGAAAAGTACACTAAAGAGTTCACGTTAATTTAGCCCCAATTACAGTCATTTCTCTCTGAATGAGTCAGATAGCACTGGTGGCATTTTGAAACTATCACTCTGAAGCAATGCATGTCTCTGGGAGACAGAACAGGAACACACATTGTCTGTGAGCTGTGGCTCTTAAAATAAGCTTGAATTAGTAAATAAGATGTGAATTGAGCTCAGTACGCATGGAGCGCTAATTATTGCTTTGGAATTAAATTGCCGGTTGTCTTCAGCAACTTGACTAGGCAGCTTGTTCCATACTCCTACAACCCTTTGTGTAAGGTTGTCTCTCCTCTACTAAGTACAGAATCTCATCCAGCCGTTTCTTGAAAGAAGCCAGTGTATCATCTTCAGCAACATGACTAGAACCTTCTTCCATGCCTCAGACCACAGTCTGTCAATGGAAACCAGCTCAGACAGAGCATTTAATTTATCAGTTCATTTTGAGATGAACTGGGACAGTTTTTACATTTTTTATTAATGCTTTACCGAGGGAGCAGCAGGATGGGGCAGAGATTAGGGCTCTGGTCCAGAGGTGTTTGGGTTCAAATCACAGAGTAAGAGGGCGAGAAGCTGTTGTACCCTTGACCAGTGTACTGCACTCAGGGTCCTCCAGTAAAAGTCCAGCTACATTAATGGAACTCTGGGACATTATCATAACTATGAATTTGTTCTTAACTGACCTATCTATTTAAAGGATAAAATATATTAGAGAAGACCGCAGAAGTCTTGTTAACACACGTTATCCTCCCATTTTCAAGCGATTACACCTCACCAGTGGCAGCAGACTCCTGATCTCAAATATCACTGTCGTTCATGTAATCCCTGCTCAGGCTCATTATTTTCAAATCTGGTGGCGATATTCGTGTCACCTTGTGCTGAGGTGTGTCTTTCTCCTCTCCCACACTGAGTGACTTTTTTGTCTGGTTTGGAACTGCTTGAACATGGACATGTGACCTTTTTAAAACTCTGCCGTGTTTACTGTATGTTTCAAAGGACAGTTGGAGTTTAGATTCACATATGAAAGTGGGAGGGTTCATTCACAGCTGTAATAAACTGTGGAGTGCTGGGAACAGAGCAGGAGGTGAAATTGTTTTGCTTTGCCGCTGCAGAGTGTCAGGTTGGTGGAGTGGATGCTGACTCATGCACCTCTCATATCTGCATCTATAATTTCAAACACTCACGTAATTAGATTTCTGCTTCTTGTAAAAAACTGCAAGGAGACTGATCCCGATGCAACAAACATTTTGACATCTGTCTTCGCATTGCGCAGGAAAGTCCTGAGTTAACACTGTGTTTCACTGAGTGCTGAAGGAAAGCCATTAAGAATCCATTTGCACTGCAAAATTCAATCTGTTTCAGGTTTTACAAGCTGCAGTGTAGCGGTTCTTGTAGTGCCGTGTTGCATGTCTGTCTTTGCTAATTTACTAAACTGAATTGACAATGCTGGACCTGTCCTGCACCTGGTGTTGGATTTGATCAAATCCTGCATTTTGTGATTTCCGAAATGGATCAGACTGCTATATGATAGGAGTCTTATCTGCTTCCCCACTTTTGCATATCTCATAGCCAGCGTGTATATGCATGCTGTTGTACAGTATAGATATTCCTTGTGTATGCCAGCTGTTTTATGCAGTAGGAACTCTACGAGTTGAGATAAGGAGTGAGCAGTCACTGGGTACTTTTAAAATATGCTGATGATACCTGCATATCTTACTGTGCAGAATATCTGCCGAGTCACCTTTGAATAATTCAGTTCTGCCTGAATAGCCACATACTGTACTACTGGGACAGACTAGACGTCCTCTTTTAACACACACCATGCATGACGACTGCCCAAAAGATTTCACAGCTGGATCTCTAATTAACACCTTTGCACCAGTGCTGTTCTTTTGTGCCAACCTTTTTTAAGGTTGTGTGCACGTGTGCGACCCTCCTGCAAATATTCATGCTTTCCGTGCCAGCAGCATCACCACTTGAAAACCCCACCATGATTGTCTCTGAGACTGGGATTGTTGTTTAGTTTCAGTATGTCAGCATACCGTATGTTACATGAATAAGATCCAGCCAAGCTTCTTTCTGCAATGCTGGTAAAGTAGCTGAAAGGTCAGTTTGGTTGGAAGCAAACACAGTAAACAAAGCTCTGCTCCTTCAAAGTCATTGCGCTAGTGTGAAACAGGGTCTGTCTTGTCTTCAATGCAGGTAATTTTCGAGCTCATTTTATTCTCAATCCCTTTCCAGTGCAGTTATGACTCACCATAAGAGGCTCTATTTCATTTTTCTCTGAAAAAGGGCAAAGTACCCCATTTTAACTCCCACTTTTCTAAAACACTCTTGTTTGTCAGGATGCACATAGATCTGCTCGAACCCTGGGCACCACCGTCTCCTGTATAACTGGAGTGCCATTAAACACACCTTTTGTCTGGGATCTAAGAAGAGTAAGCTGTCTTTCCCTTTTCATTTTGCTCAATGGGTTAAAAAGTGAATTAAGGATGAAGTATTTATACTAGCGCAGTGTTGATTTTCCAGCTCAGTGCCTATAGTATAGGAATGACTCTTGAGTGGAGAGGCACAGTGGTGGAGGAGCTGAATTAAACATATCACAGTCCCAAATACGCCCACTGGAGTGGTACAGGCCTGGGATTCATTCCTCTTCTCTCGCTTTTTCCCCATAGCCACCAATCTCTTCCTTATTTTTAGTTTTTAAAGCGTGCAATAACGGCCTGTGAGTCCTACAGTCTTTTGGGTTTCTTTTCCACAGGCTCAGCTTTCACTGCAGGCAGACACACTGTGACACACATACCGGCTCAAACACGTGCACATCCACCTTCAGGCACTATGCTCGAACACTGGAAGTGCCTTTTTAAGAGCCTCCAGCCCTGATTCAATTACACTTTTAGCCTGGGAAATGGAAGGCTGGTGCTATAGAGGGAGAGAATATAGGGATAATGGAATCCAGGAGGTCAGCTGGTGGACTTTGGTCTGATTCAGGTGGGGGGAGGAGAAGCTACTGTAGGGGCCCTGGATACACAAGAAGATGAAACTGCAGGAAAACCAGATTGTAACAGACGCAAGGAACATTTACTGAAGTGGTTATCCTAGGAACAGTTCCTGTATTGATCATTAACCTCTCAGTCCTTAATCATTATATACACACATGCACACACAAAGCTCAATGTGTGGGAACATGTGAAGGTTAATTAGTTCAGTAGAATTGCTTTTGGCTTGGCCTTCTTCAGGCGTCCAACCCACGCTGACACGGCTCCTCATTCCGATATCAATGTTAATGTGTGCTGTGATAAAGCAGCTGCACAGGAGAGCTGTAGGTTTGTCTGATGTCCCCAGAAAGCCCCCAAAACCCTGTCTAGAACTGAAAGGGGGAATTTCCTTGTGTGGATTTGGGAATCCCATTGAAACACAGGTGCTCTGAATCTAATAGAACTGCATCAACATGCAGCTCTTAGAAAGGAGAGTCTGAGACCCAGAGAAATAATGAGAAATAATTCTTAGTCAAACGGTAGTGACTAAAGACAACAATGTGATCATTTACACATTTTATTGAAGAAGATACAGGCATCTGATGTGGTTCTGACTGGCTTCATTTCCTCAGAGGCACCCAACTTAGGAGCCATCTTTGTGACTAAGATCTGACCCTTAAACCACAATGGGTGTAGACAATATGTAGACAGTAGCAGGCTTACTGGCTTGAGAGAACAAGTCTACTTTTTCAACATGTGCACAAGTGCCAATAAATCTGTGCTGGTGCTGATGCACAAAGGATTCAGACTCTAGAACAGACATACTGTAGGAGCATAGGGAACACCCTGAAACATTGTAAATCCCCACATTTCCCCTGATGCAGGCAGAGGCATTGCTTTTGCTTATTATTTCTAAAGCTGCCTCTGTTCGCATAGTTCTGTGCAATGTAATTTGTTTTGCATGTGTAAATAATTCCTGTTTGCTGCACTGTAAGAAATGCTATCCTCCATCCGTGTGCAGAGCTGACTGTACTGCAGCTGTGGCCAAAACACTTGTGGTTTCCTTGAAAGCACTGGAAGGACTTGGACCTGATCTGCTTCCCAACATCCTTGTTGCCAGTCCTGATTCACCCAAAAGAATGGAGCATTTCACTGCGTGCTAATCTCGTTTATTACTAAATCTGGGGCTCTGCCCTGGCTTGAAGCTTGAGCATGAATTGTACTTTTGGGGAAAGGAAAAGGATTCAGGCTTTTGGAGTCGATAGTACAGTTTTTGATGTTACAGTCCAAAGTCAAACCCAGCCCACGAACTGGACCAGCGACAGCTGCTTGAAACTGTTCTTGTGGGCTTATAAAACAAGTTTTCAAAGGGAACACAATCTGTATCCACCAACATACCTGAGCCCCTGCATTTGTTTTCTTCTACTATACTACTATATACTGTATATTTTCTTTTACTTTCACAAACCTTTTTGTGAAAGATAGATGCAAGAGACAAATACAGACCCATCCACCTTGAACTGAACAGGACAAATCCAGAGACATACAAATTCCATACGGCCCTAAACTCAGGACATTTCACATTTCATTTCACGTTTCTGCCTTGGCCTTGTTGTGCCTGACGTCGAAGGGTGCTATTTGCTCCATGGGTGAGGAGCAGCTTTGGAAAAACCTGGACGATGCTCCTGTGTTTGAGGTGGGGGGGGAGAGCTGTGTCTGCCCATTTCACAATTCTTCGACTTTCCTCACTTCAGTAATCCAATAACCTCAAGTCAGGACGATAAAGGAAACATTTGCTTTTTTAAATGCCTGGGCACAGAGCAGCGTGCAGAGTGTACCAATCAGAGCAGAGTGCATTTGCATCCTCTGGAGGACAGTAATTTATTATATTTCGCTGGATACTGTAATGGTATTATGGCTTTATAACCAAATATATTGTTTACTCCCAGCATTAAGTGCAACTCGCTGGGTCACTGACAGTGTCACTGACAGAGAGCAGGCCCAGGTGCTAGCTCAGCTGAACAGAACTGTGGCTGGAGCACACAGGGTGCAGCGTAGGTCACGTTCATGGCAACACCATCCGGTGATGCCTGATGGGAGAGCCAGCGGAACAGAGATTTACCATAGAAAAGGAAAGCGCAGACAAGTGTTTCTGGCACAGTAAGGACTCGTGTGGAAGAACCCGGTGTGTTTATCCGGAGAGTCACAGGAGAATGACTCTCACTAAGGACGCTTATCGGCTGTGAGTTTTGTGAGAAGAAAGTGCTATTCCGGTCCAGTCTGTTAACGACAGAGGCCAGTTGGATTCATCCGATCAGCAGTTACGGAAATGTTTCCATTGGCAGCGAGTTATACTTGACCGTGCGTCCCAGTGGAAGAGCACCTCCGGGGATCCTCAGAAAATAAGAGAGGGGGAAGTCTGCTGGGATGTCCTGCCAAAGGCATGGCAATCAATAACATCGCTGACAGCTGGCAGCTGTTGTACCAGGCAAAAAGGCACACACTTCTTCTGTCAATGACACGTTTCCCACAGTATATGCCTGGACTGCAGGGTCTCTCCACTGACTTTCGGGTTAGGCCATTTCTTTCCATTGCAGCAAATTGCTCGGGAAACATAACAGTTTTTTTTTAAGTTCTAATTAACATGACCTACTGTACAGTACTAAGCTGTACATGTAAATGTAATTACTATATTCCCATTGGGACTAGAATTTAGAGTCTTTTGTTGTAGATTTTGGACGTAAGGCTGCCAGTTCATGAGGACGGTTGAACAGATGTCACCAGGTTGCTATTAGCTCTTTCCTCCATCCTTTGAACCCCTCTTTCCAGATGTGGTACAGTCGTGTATACATACATAATTGTCCCACTCATAATAGTCCTACAGTACATTGAGCAGACAAAACACCCTAAGTGACATCTGAGATAGTTATTACAAGTTTCTGGAAATTTCCCGGTCTTTATGACAAAATGTTTGCTGGGCAAATTCTCTTTGGTACAGGTGCCACAGGCATTGCAACTTTCCCTTCCCTTCCAGTGGCAGTGAGACTGAACTGACAAGTTATGAAAATACCACTATTTGAGCTGTTCACTAATTAGAAGCCAAATGGCTTTTTGTGCTTTTTGATTTAATGGCTCTCTGGCATGTGACAGGATATGACACACTCATAGACGAACAATTTCATGATTTCTGGAGAACTGTGGTGTCTCATGTCTAGGTAGCCACTCTGAGCACATCTCTGCCTGTCTCGTTCCTCTGCATGATCACTCTTTGTGATCACTAACACTACACTAAACACTAACACTACAGAACCTAGGGGCTGTTCTCTCCTCTTCCCTCCTGAGGACCCAGGAGCAACTAGACAACCACCTCGTCTATCACAAAGTGACGCAGAGATCGACACACATTTTAAATATGGTTTTGTTCCGTTGGTTCTTCGTGTTAACAGTGGAGTGTCGAACTTTGCGATGCACAAGGTTATGTTGAGAACATGCCTGTGGAAAACATTTACGTTTTAAGCCTTTCTTTGGAAAAAGAATCGCAGATCTCTGTAGGAAGGTTTTGAGCGGTGGTGTTGTCGATTCGGCCACCTAATTTAGCTCTTGAGTGAATGAGAAAACAAAAGCTAGGAGCGTCTCTCTCTCTGAAAAAAAGCAACAGTGTTCCGAGAGAGAGAGAAGCATATCACACTGCAGGAGTATTAACTTTGGGAAGTGTGGCTCTGCGCCCTGCCCTTGATCAAAATAAGGTCAATTGCACTTCATACTGTATAAGCCACTCTTCTCCAGCTGAACAGGGCTGTCTCTCTCCTCTCTTATTTAATTGCTCTTTTCCATATGTATCTGTATTTCTGCCTAAACAGCAGCTGCCCACCTACCTACTGTAGTTACCCATACAGTATATCTGTTTTCCTTTAACTGCTTTCTTATGTCTGCCTGTTTCTATAGCTATTTTGCATATGTCATCTCTGTTCATCTCCCTTTTTTTGTCTCAAGGCTGTGTGGGTGCCAGGATGTCCGAGTATCAGTAAAGGGGTTTCTCAGTCTGTCTGTCTGGAAAATGTGTGAATGTGCCCCTGTCACCTCACAAAGTCCCGGCACACAGAGATGAACAAGATTCATGCATGCACACTCACACAGGCAGCAAAGACAGCTGCAGCTAGAAGCAGTTCAAATCCTGGAGCACAGAAAGCGATGAACACTGGCCCCTAGTGGTCAAACAATAGGACAAAGCACTTTGTTCTTAAGCGGCACATTACATCATCAGTTTCTACTCCATTCTTTTGTTATTGGAGTTTATTTCCTGTCTGTGTTATTTGGTCTAGCGGTGTGTATTTCTTTTTGGTTGCCGGTCATTTGTCCTGAATTTTTAAGAAGCGCTAGATTTTGGAAATACTTCTTAATTGATATAAGGATGGCCGTGGTTGGAGAATTTCTGTGTCTATAGAAGGAAACACCAGAGATCATTTCATTGTTGGTGTGTTACGGCCCATGTGGTTTTCACTTAAATCAAACCAGAACAGTCTGTTTCTATGCCTCTTTTTGTATGTACTCCAGGAAATTCAATTATGAAAATTATGATTATGAAAGTCAATAGGAATATTTCTGTCATCAAATCTGACATTGGGAAAAGAAGTAAATATGAATGCATGCTGAAAGTGATGCCTAGAGTTTAAGATGATCTTAATCTCCCTAGGAAGTAGTTTCACAGAGCTGATGAACATGATGTAGTTTTCTGTTGGTTTGTAACAGTACGCAGAAGGTCTAAATGATTTATAATGGTACTGTTTTGTTTTCTGGGTTAACCAAAGAGGTTTGGAGTCACAATGCTTCAGAACTGAGGAATAAAGGAAAGGACTGTAAAAATGGTGGACCTGATAAATTCTCTGATCATCTTGCCCTTCAATAGCATTGATATGGATTTCTCAGCTGAATGGAACACTTTAATGTCCAACTTCCAGACAAGTGAGGTTGTGCCATAACATGTCCTCTGGGCTGTGACTGCTGCCTCCTGTGCTTCAGTGTAATGCTGGATTTCATCTAAGAGGAGTCGGGCGTAAGCATGAAATGCCACGATTTGGTGTGTGAGGTATGTGTGTGTGTTTTAAAAATCTGCAATTAATGCAGCTTTGGATTTTTCCGGAGAATTTGTCTCTGCAAAGCAACAGCTTTTATGCCTTTGCTGTCACTGCTGTGTAGGGATCGCCACTGAGGCTGATTCCGAGGAAGCTCCTGCAGAGAGATTTTGCTCGACATATTCAGTGCATTTCGAAAAGCCGGAGAGCTGGCCAAGGGGCTGGTGGAATTGAAGTGTCTCTAATCCTTTCTTTTTGTATGGATCACAGAACAAGTCCCCCAAAAGAGATGCTGGTAAAGAAAATCCTGCAGCTCTCTAATTATCCATCCAAAGTAGTTAATTTTTCTCTTTTCATGCACCGGCTCTCTCTTTTTCTGCGCAATCTATTATTAGTGAGACAAATCGCAAGTTTATTTTGGTTTCTTTGTCTCTGGGGACAAGGTAAAGCCATCCATTCAAAGTCTAGATTGCTCTGAGCAACCTTCTCGGACTGTGTTTTGGATTTTGTACAGCTTGCGTCCAAAATCTTCAACCGTCTCCGAATCTGGTAGAGCGATGGAGTCGAACAACTTGATTTCAAGCTTTCAGCTTGATTTCAGCTTCTTCTGTGTCTATATCCTCTCTGCCATTGGGAGATTAGACCGCTACCAACCGCTACACTACTTAGACAGATAAGATCACTTTATTAGCCCTATACAATTTCTTGCATTAGGAATTTGTCTTTTCACATACCCCAGCTTGCTCTCCATGAGACACACAGACAGGGAGTGAAGTTTGGGGTCAGAGGTCAGCCACCTATACGGCACCCCTGGAGCAGTTGGGGTTAAGGGCCTTGCTCAGGGGCCCAACGGAGTAGGATTCCTCTGAGATAAGAACCGGCAACCTTCCAGCCACAGGCGCAGATCCTGAGCCACAGAGCCACCGCTCCGCCCTTAGGAAAGGTCATAAGATCCCTGTCTTTTTGTTAATCCTGTAATGTTGGAGTTAATTTGACTTTAAACATCTATTGGGGGAGATTTTTCTGTGGCCCGCTCAGGAATCAGCACATTCAATAAAACAAAAATCTCGATTCACAACGGGATTTAGGCAGCTTAATCCACACATATCAGCATGTGAAAGAAGTGAGGAATGAGATGCAGGGGAAACTCCAGAAGAGGAAATCTATTCAGCTTGACTTGTCTTTGGAAAGAAAAGGGTTAACCTCTGCCTTGAGAAGCCCTAGTCATATGGCAATCCCTCCTCACTCCCGCCCTCTGTTCTGTAATCAGTACCCCCCCCGCCCTTCATTTGCGTACATGCTAACGGGGGGATCCTTCAATGCTGAAGTCTCTGACGTCACTGGACTGGACTGGAGCTTGGGGCAGGGCGCAGATATGGCAGCTCGTGCCCACAGTGTTGGCACACATGCCCTGCAGGGAAAAACCACATGCCTGTGGCACACGGTCAAGGCATTCTGCGTTTTTGCAGTGCTGTTTGATCTCCTTCATATACAGTAGTACCCGAGTGTATTACCATACAGAAGTATAGAAGTCACTGATTGCATACTGGGGATTTTGTTATTTTTGCCGTTTCATTCTGCCAGACCTGGCCTTCTCTATCTTTGCCATGTCATTTACTGTATCTTTCTCCCTTTCCCTTTGTTCTTTTTCTCCGCCTCTGCCCATCTTCTCTCTTCTCTTTGCCGAACTGGTGCCCACCCCCTGTGCCTCTCCTGCCCTCCCAGCTGGCATCGGTTGGGGCAGCCATGGCAGAGGGCAATGCCGTGGAGAGCACGGTGCCTTCTTCCATGGAGAGGCAGGGATCTGCCAGGCCAAGAGCTGCAAGAGCAGATAACTTGTTGTCAGCGACTGGGCTGCAGACCCCTGTCAGTGGATGTGGAGGTTGATTTCCCCTGGAATGTCCCAGATAGGAATGTGTGCTCTGAAGCCAGCGCTGGTCTGTCTGCACTGGCTAATCCCATTAATCCCCCAGTTTGGGAAAGCATGTTTGCCTCTTGTCTGTCTTCCTGTCAGCGATTCTTTTTTTTCCCCCTCCATGTGCCTCCCAAAATATTCTTGACCTTTGTGGCCCCTGTGCTCAGTAAAGCTTCACCTCTCTCTTGTCCTTACCTTACCTTCGCTCCCGCTGTCTTTCATGAGAAAAGGTCGGTGCTACCAAAGGCCACACAGTGAGGAGCTGATGAGCAGCTCGTAAAATCCCTCTCTTCGTGCTTTAAATCCTCGCGTTCTCTCTTGAGGTGAAATCGCCCCAGTGCAATCGGGCCATGCTTTGCCGGAGGCTGTTTGTGTGACGGAGCTGTGGCTGAGACTGCAGGGTGGGGTGGGGGGGAGCTCGGGGCTGTGCCTATCTGAAGACCCAGCAAGGTGTCGCTGTGCCGTGTGGAATTCGCTCTGGACACCTGGGGTGGAAGTGCTGAAGTGGGCACTTTCTTTGCCAAGATATTAATCCCTGTCCCACTTTCAGAAAAAGCATGCAAAAAGAGTCTAGCTAAAGTTAGTCCAGCGTCAGGTAATAATGAAATAGTTGTACTGACTGTAACAGGAGGCTACAGGAAGGTGCTGTCCATCAATAGACACTTTTTTTTTCCAAGTGGCTCAATCATTATTGACTCCTTTGTGTTGTATTCCCATGGTTGCCAGAGATCCCTTGTTCAAATCTGGATTGTGAAGCTTGGTTATTAACCATTTATGTCTGGTTTTGTGGGCAGATGTCCAATCACTGGGTGGTTTCTTACTTGCCCACGTTATGTATGGGTCTGTCATGTACCTGAGATCAATGCAACTAACCAATCACCCGTGCGCGGGTATTGTCATCAGTGAGAAGTGCAGTGTTCCTCCAGAGGATGGTCCAGGCGTGCTGTACTGTAGGTGCTGCAGTGCATGGCTCTGAAGATGCCATTGTGTTTTCCCTGCTGATCTTGTGCTGGTGTGAGGGCTGTGTCTGAGGTGATTGTCACAGTTAGCGCTTCTTTAGTGGGGGAAGTAGAAGGCAAATGTGGAAACACCATCAGATATAATAATAACATTTTTTTACTGGCCTTCTTGCTCAGTACAGCTCAAAATGCTTTATATACAATAATGTTAAGACTATAGAAAAGAAATCCAGAGCACACTCGTTTGTTAAAGGAGAGCAACCCCTGATGGGAGTTAGCAAAATTGGTCATTTGTAAAAGCTGGCCTCTTCAAAAGGCCTTCTGCAAAATGGGCACATTTGGGATGTAGTGAAAGGCTACCATTGTTTTTAAATGACCATTACGTGCAGTATGCAATGCAGCCCTGTAATGTTCTTAAAATCCCTTGGTCGGATTTGTAATACATCTTTACAATACACAAGTGCAGCATGTTTATCAAAAGATGAAACCACAGTGCCTTAATGCCAGGGATTGCTTTGTAGCTTGGAGCAAACAATAAATGTTACAATTATCCATGTTATTAAAAAGTCCTGTTTTCAGCCTACAGTAGTCTGTGTTTGAAAAAGTCATTTGTCTGCCTCTGCAACAACAGCAGTATGTTTACTTACTTTGCTTGTGCTTCTGCGTCATTGAGCAGTTCTAAAAGTTATTGCTGCCCTTTTGAATGGCAAATGCATCCATGTCCTTTATCACATTCCTGGCTTTGGGCACAGATATGGATCTTCTCAGGAGTCCAGAGGCACCATCGCTGTCCCCTTCGCCCTTGTCATCGGTGCTTCTGTCCCTATTGAGTCGTCACGTGTTTTGACATTTTCTAAGGCCTTCTGTGGCAATCAGTGACCAGTCTATGACCTGTCCAGCTGCTGCAACATTCTCACCACTCACTGATTGAACTTGTTTTCACTTAGCACGATAGAAGGACTTTCATATCCATCTCCTGGACAATCACCTTCATTTAGGGAACCCGCAGCTGACTCAACAACTTCTGCGTCAACTCGACAATGGTGAATCTACCGATAACAAAGCTTTTTATGGTGGTGCTTAGCTCGGTCTTTCTCCACATTTGATGGAGCCAGGGTATGCAAGGATGAAACCCTTTTCCAAAATATTGGACCTGATCATGTGGTTATGTCCGGTTGTGGTTGAGGAAGAATAATAGGAGTTTGACATTTTCAATTTTAGGCTTTGAATGCCCCCCATTTCCAAAAAGGCTTAAGTATGAAGTGGCTGATTTAGGAAAAAACAGTAAGTGTTAAGTGTCTGTGGGTATAACTGGAGGATGGAAATGGGTGTTATCTACAATGGAGGAATTCTACATAGTTCTAATAACAATTGTAATGGATTGCCCTGTTTGTGTGGACTCGGGGTTGCACTGACCACAAAGTGGCCACTAGAGGCCGCCAATGTGGTTTAAAGAATTTAAACAGTTTCTTCTAAATAGTTAATTGAAAAATGGTATGTAATTGAATGTCTGGGTTATACACATATATGTGATTTAATTGGAAAATAAGGTCAACCAGAGTTGAGTACAATACAATATGCTGATGTATACAATGTGTGTCAGTATCAAGGCAGTCGCTGGTTAAAATAGAGTTGGCAAACCTGAGAGGTGGCAGCCTCTCTGCAAGTTTGTGCCAGGGTTTCTATCTTTGAAGTCTTGTGCATTTTAATGCCGTTACGGTAAAGTAACAGGATTAAAAAAAATATTTATTTTCCTGTTACAGTAAAAAAGTAAAGCCAGAAGCCCATCCTGAACCTTGTTCCATTAATGTGTGGAGTTTGTTTTGAAGCAAAGTTCCCTAGCGACCATCCTGGAGAGGGGATTTTCCCACATCGCTTTCCAGAAAGTTCCCAGTTCATCCATGCTCTGTCGAATTTTTTGAGGATATAGTAGTTGCTAAAGCATCATGGGAGTTGGGAGATTACCGATGATCAGTGTAGCCTATATACAGTATGCCCAATCATCTTTTGAGAGGTTCAAATTTGAATATGTTTTGCCTTTGTTGCTTCCGCCATTTTTAAAAAAGCAGACCAGTTTTAAGTTATTTCCTCACAGTTCTTTTATCTCCTTAGAGAAGAGAGAGGTGGTAGTTTCTTAGTTTTAGGTTTAGTCTTCTGTTTCAAGCTCAGACCCTGCATATCTGCACAGCACATCTGCCACACTGATAGAAAAATTGGTTTGTGTTGGTTTATGGTTTGGTTTGTGTTGGAAGCGTTTTAAGTGTTTGAAGAGCAACCTTTGTTTCTCGGTGGCTTTTGGTGCAGAGCCGATGAAGGTGCTCTGCATCTCCAGCTTGTATTTCAGTCCCATTTAGAAAACAGCCCCACCCCCTCAAACTGACACACTGTGTGCTTCAGCAGAAAAAATTCTTGAGAGAAGTGGAATAAACCACAAGGACCAGTTTCTCTCTGTACTGGCTCAGAGTGTGGCTGTGAGGGTGAAGCTGCTCAAGGAAGCCTTTTTGCGCCTGGTTTGATGTTTTCATTAGCTATTATAACAGGCGCTGTGAAAGGATGATCCTGGCACGCACTGCTGTTGAACAGGACCTTAGATGTGACACCACAGCCTAACATGGGCTCTGAATCCCAGCCATCGTGGAGTTCCAGCAGATCAGCTTCCTGAGAAAGAAGATCTGGGTGAGAAGGGCACCCTGCTGTGCTGCACTACTGTGGACTTGGTGGTCTTTTTAAAACAACTGTGAGTCAGGCATGAAACAATATTGAAACAATGAATGTACAGTACAGTACAGTATGTGAACTTGATCTGCCATTTTCTTTTGAATTTTAGCTATATACAGTAAGGGTTCCATAGTTCCAAAAGTGTTTGTAGTACAGGATTGACTCTACTTCTTAGATCAAAATAAGATTCAGCTAAATTTAAATTAGATTTGCCCCTATTGAACTGGACATGACAATTCCTGAAACATCAATGTGTCAGATTTCTTCCGCATTGAATATTTAGACACATACTTAGGGATACGTTAAACTTTTGCATGTCTTGAAATAATCCTATCATTTCCTGTGCAATTATGCGGTTTACTTTCTTCAAATTCATAAGATTCAAGAAATTTATGGAAGCTAGACTGGCCAAACCCAAAACAGAATGTAGACATGACACTGGGGTTAAAACCTCCACTCTTAGTATCTCACTTATCATGTCACCTGGGAAACTGCACCTTTTTTCTATTTTATACACTATACAATTTTAGGGGCATGAAACAACCTAACCAGCATGTCTTTGGCAGAGGAAAGAAAGCCAGATCACTCAGGAAATCCACACGCGAGAACATGCAGACTCCACACAGAAAGCATGCCAGTCCATAATTGAACCCAGGACCTAAGAGCTGTGGGGAAGCAGTGCCAATTGCCATTGCCATCTTTTGCAGTACAGTGTACCGTCATCATAACAGTGCATTGGTTTGGAAATTCTGGTCCGGTCACAACATCACCACCTACTGGTCCACCAACAACGCTTACAGCTGGATTCCCTTAGAGTCCCAGTACCGAATAGGCCCAGTCTCGCTTAGCTTCTGACATTTGAACATGGCAAGTAAAGGTTGTTATGCTGGTTTAAAACACCAAGATAATTCATAATTGCACAACAGGCTTTGCATATGTAAGGTAGGTTTTCAATTAAGTTATCTTCTGTTCTGTTGCAGATGGGTCTCATAACCAATAGCCCCACTTTTGGTTTTCTGCAGACAACTCCAATGCAGACACCTTCAGTCTGCATCAGAGGAAGATATGATAATCTCTGATGTAGCATTAATCACAGAGATTATATTTTCCAACGCTGCACTGTAAATTCACTGTGTTTAAGGCAGCCTATAATAACGCCCTGCAAAACACTTGCTGTACAGTATGTGATCATGCAAGTTTTGAAACAGGGCTAAGAAAGCAATGGTAAGAAAGTTATTTGGTATGTGATCCTCATACCAAAACCCACCCCCTTTTAACACTTCCCGCTAAAAGCTGAGATCTTTAATCATATTCTCCTTTAGCACAGGAAACTAATTGACTGCCCGTCATTTTTTTCTTTAGTAGTCACTATGTCTTGTAAAAAGGCTCCCAAGAGAATCTGAGACATTTAATGTATAGGACACTTAAGGCAGAGGATCTATATTAAGCCAAAGATGGGCACTGCCTGTCATGGAGGAGTAAGTGAACGGTGGTTTTTTAGACAGGAGGACAGCTATTAGTGCTTCTGTTTCCTTTTTAGAGGATTTAAGGCTCCAATCTCTGTAGCTTTATCTTAATCTACTGCCCACTAACCTCATATTGTTATTTTGTGCTGATATGCAGTAACGCAATACACCCAACCACACATTTATTGCCTCATCAGCAATAATCCCCATCGATCTCTAACAAGGCTCCGGTGCTGCTTCACATCTAGAGGAAAGATACTGTATCATCTGTGGAATCGGCTTCTTTTATGCAAGTATTCCTACCTTGATTAACTGCAGCCAGTCCCCCATGCTGAGTGTTTACTTTAAACACTTCAACTTCACAGAACAAAACAGCACGCCAATTAGCCTTCAAGCGCATAATCAGGGATAATTTATACTTTAGGAAAGGATAGTCGTGGATTTAAAGTCTATGGAAAATCCAATGCACCAGGTTCCATAGTGTTTAGTTTCATTTTCTCCAATTGATCTACAGTCATTTAGAATGTGTTGTTTCTACCCTTCTTTAAATTGATGATAATAATAATAATTAATAATTGCTTACACTTATATAGCGCTCTTCTGGACACTCCACTCAAAGCGCTTTACAGGTAATGGGGACTCCCCTCCACAACCACCAGTGTGCAGCATCCACCTGGATGATGCGACGGCAGCCATAGTGCGCCAGAACGCTCACCACACACCAGCTCTCAGTGGGGAGGAGAACAGAGTGATGAAGCCACTTCAGAGGTGGGGATTATTAGGATTGGTAAGGGCCAATGGGAAATTTGGCCAGGACGCCAGGGTTACAGCCCTGCTCTTTTTGAGAAACGGCCTGGGAAAGTTTCTGCAGTGAAAAAGGGCGTGTCAGGCTGTGAGAGCAGGCAGCTTGAGAGAGCACTGGCTTTGACCCGGGCTTGCAACAGGATCGCTTTCATTTCGATTACTGCCTCTCGCACGTGACACGCATGCACCGTCAGAAAGCTGCTTATTTCTGGTGCAAGATCACAGCAACCAGGAACTCAGGGAGCAAGCTGGAACGGGAGTCCATTGGTGGACATAAAATTTTAGTGACATGAAACGACCTAACCAGCATATCTTTGGAAGATGGAAGGAAACCATATCACCTAGGAAATCCGCGCATGAGAACATGCAAACTCCACACAGAAAGCAACCAGTCCAGAATTGAACTCAGGACCTGAGAGTTGTGAGGCAGCAGTGCTAATTGCCATGCAACATGTGATTCATTGATTATCTAATGAAAGAAATGCATCAGTATTTTACATTCTGCGTGTCAGGTCTCATATTTTCTGTTTTTGTTAACTGGATTCAGTCGAGAAGATTAATCTAGGGTTTTCAGGACTGATGCAACAGGGTCAGGTTAAGGGCATTTTCTTCATGGCTTTCTGAAGTACTAGCCTAAAATAAGGATGCAGGCCAGACAGTTTGGAGAAGATGTGTTATTTCACATTCATTTTTAACAAAGCCCAGGACAGTGTTCCAGCATGGTAGTTTCACATTGTGTAGGCAGAGGTCAAGAATGGAATTAACCCCTGACTCCATTCTCAAGAAAACTGCTTCCTAACCTCACCTCCCAGGAATTCTACAGGCAGACCTTGATCTGCTATATCTAGCCCACTGTGTTGAGTCCTAAAAGAGCACTGGTGCTGTTTTTCACCAATTTACTCAGATTGTCTTATTGTGAGATAAATTCAGAGCCTGGAGCAAAATTCAAAGTCCTAAATAGATCAAGAGCATTTGTTGTTTTACAAATGGCGTGCCCTATATATAAAGAAAACATCGAAGATGTTGACCCCTTTTTTTACAGGGCATTAGGACCCACACAGATTGCAGGGTGAGCGCCCCCTACTGGTCCCACTAACACCTCTTCCAGCAGCAAGCATAATCACATTTAAGACCCGCGGGGAAAGACTGGATCGTCGTTTGTGCCTGAAACGTCGCTTAAATCTGTTCCTGGACGATAAAAAGATAAAGGGTAACTATCAGGCCCAGAGCGTGGTCTCACGTTGTGCCGAAGCGCAGTGAGGCCGGTCCCTGCAGCAGGTCGTTAATGAGAGTCGTCCGCGATGAACGAGTCTGCGGCAGTGGTGGCCGTGCCGTGATCCCATTTCCTCAGTTCAGGAATCTTGCTCACTCCCCCCCCACATTGGAGGCCCGCCAGCTATCTTCACTCAGCTCGGCTTCGCTGGTGTAGGAGGTGGGGGTCTCTGTGCGTGCACTGTCGCGGAACAACAGCCGTCACAGGTTAATCAAATTCTTGGATTCGCGCCAATGAATGCCATCGCAATTAGATAGGCGAGATCATAGATACAGAAGATTTAACTGTTCGATACATAATCGAGATTCTGTGGCGCGATTCTGGATTCATTTGTCAGCGTCAGCCTTCTAGAGAGACGCGTGCTCTGCTGCAAGGAAACGACCCCAGAGTTACTGTATATTTGTTGGTTTTGCCTTTAACAGCAATTAAACAACAACAACAACAAAAAAGATTTTATTTACCGTCAGATTTCAGGTTTAGTCCCAGAACAGTACGAGATTAATACTACTACATTTCGTCGTGTAAAAAAAGAGGCAATCATCTTACTCTCGGGAGGGACCATTATGAATTGCTCTCAGCGCTCTGATCAGTTTAACCCGATACTGGTTTCCATTAGTACTTTCCCTGCTGTATCTCCAGCGCAGCACAGAAATGGTGACACGCGAAGAAGGCTCCACGGCCGAAACGTTGTGTTTTCTTCTTTTTTCAGCATGGAATAAACCTATTACTTGTTTCTTTGCAGCCTACGCATGCTGACGCAGCTACCCGCCTGAGCTACTACAGAAATGTTTTGTTTGTCTCTCTAGGCGACTGGGAGCTGTGTATTGTCTTCAGCCATAACGTACTCACTGTGATACAGTATGTATGAGCTGTAACTACAATAGGATAAACATTCGCACAATCTGTTGCGTATACAGGCGGTTACTAGTTAAAACAAACACATTTTTCCAACAGGTGGGTCACACACAAGGTAACAAAGTCTTTGAAAAATCTCAAATTCAAATGTTACCTTTCCTGTAAAATAGAAGTGCAAATACCGGTATCCTGTCACGTGTGTGTACAATGCAGCCTTTGCAGCAATATTATGAAGAATACCACTGAACGTTACCTTTGTAGAATAATAGTTAGCTACAGCTAAAAGAGATATAGACAGACCAAGAAGGGAATGTAAACGATAAAGACAAGCGATTTAAAATTGTAGCTGTATAAGATATGATAGCTCCCAGATAAGTAGTTACTGGAAAGGATGTTTCCAGACTACTGCATATTGAGATGGAGTGCTGGTGACATGATGGATGAGGATAGATGCGTGTCCTGTATGAATGGAGACCTGGACACCATGACCTCCAGGGGAGGTGGTGTAATAAAGCACCTTGAGCTCTGCGATCCGCTAATATTTTAGGGTCTGATTTCCCAGAAATTCGTTTTGCCTCCAATCCAAACAGTTTGCCTCCAAAATCCCAGATGGAGAAGCAGGCACTGCAGGAATGGGGATGTTTTTTTTTATGGAGACACGGACAGCTCTGGCTGAGCTGGTGGTAATCAGGGGTGTTGCAGTCATTTCCCTAGGCTGGGCTTGCCCCACCGCCCTGGCCCCCACCTCTAGTCCAGCCCCCACCCTCTGGAGGCGAAAGGGTTACCCCAGCAGTCCGCATTCTCAGCCCTCCAGGCCCTAGGAGCTGAATTAATGCCGATCTGCATTATTGTTACGCAGAATCCTAAATTATTCATGGAATTATGGATTTCCTTACTCATTCGGGCCGCTGTGCCTGGCAGTGGAACCGGAGATGGAGAGAGAGGGGGGAGTCCGAGCAGGGGTAAAGGGAGAGGTAGCGGAGGCCCCCCCGGATTCATGTGTGGAGAGCACGGACTGTCAGGAAGGGGCGGGAGAGAAACGGATAGGGCAGAGGGGAGGGCGCGTAGGGAGGAGGAATATTGAACTGACTGCAGTTTAAAGTTAAACAGGATTACACACGTGTCATGTGACAGGAGCATGGAACAGCTGAGAATTCCAGCAGTATTGTTACAATAATTGTGTGGTTAAATGTCCTGATTTTCACTCATAGAAAAGGTGTGCCCGTCACAGTGCAGATCATTAGTACAGTAAGGTTGTTAAAGACACGTGAACTGAATCTGGTGGTATCTTTCCCATCACATAGCTGGTGTTGCATTTTTACCAGATAACCTTAATATTTTTTAGAGGTTTGAGTGTGGACCACACACCTGAAGCAGGCTCCACAGCCAAAACCTTTTTTTTTCTCTCTTCCACTTTGCAAATTCCTCTAGATAACAAATAGCCATGCAGAAGCGGCCTCGCTTTTAAATTTGGATAGGTATTAATTTCTGTTTGTCTTGCTTTCTGTTCCCTACATGGTATTTATACATACATAATGGCACCTTATCTCATGCTGTGCCTGTATCTTTCTCTTCTGTTGAAAGCGTTCAGACATCACAGTACACACCTGTTCAACGCCAATGAAACTCAGTATCGGAGTCTGATCAAAAAGTGAAGGATCTGCTGAGATCAGTGGGTAAAGTCAGGGATGGAGAGCTGACCCTGTCCTGCCCTGTCCTGTCTGAGATCTGTGCGTGGGACAGTTTGTCTGGTCTCCCCGGGTGAGGGAGGCAGTGTGTGAGGAATGTGTCCTTGGCACAGAGCATCTCACATTGATGGAGCACACCGAGGGTCCAGTGCTGTTTGCTCAGCCGAGCCCATTGTGAGGAGACTCAGAGGGCATTCGACAGGTCCTGGAAACCCAGCCTGGAGACAGCCCTGTCCCTGGCATTCCAGCCATGACCTGCACCAAGCAGAGCCCCTGAAGGGCCTGCATGTGTGTCCACAGTGCACAAAGAGGGCTGGAAAAGAGCAAACAAAGAGGGCTCTATTAACTGAAGGGGTCATCTGATTAAAGCTTTCAGATTGCTAGTGTGTTTTCTGAAAGGAGTCAAGACAGAGTGTTTGGAAAGCACTCCAGAAAAAAAAAAGCCATCTCTGTTTTTCCTCCTCCTGCCTCATTTAGTGACCTGCTACCATGAAATCATGATTTATCGGAGTAATAAATCCCGATCTTTTGTCATCTATCTCCAAATTAATAGAAATAATTTAACAGTGCTGCTGGGTGAAATCAGGTCTTCAAGAAAACTGTTAATAATCCTGTGCATTGCTATGTAAGAACTGTTCAAACTACTTACATGATGTAGTTTGCATGGAATATTTCAAGCTTCATGTAAAATATACTAAATGTCAGCTAAAATGCTGAGTCCAGCATCCAGTTATCAGATCAGTGTATATCAATATTAAATAGGATATATTATATGTGGAGTTTTTTGTTTGGTGTGAGGTGGGTGTGAGGTGTGATAGAAAAGGAAAGATTGTTATATTGCTCTTTGACAATGAATGTTGTTTTTTGCACAGAGGCTTATGCACCTTTTCATTCAAAGCTGTTAAACTGTAAATTGTGCACATGCATATATACTGTACTGCATGTGCATTTATGAGCAGTTTACATCAGATTGGGACCTGTGTGACCCAGTCAGAGGGCTGAAGAGACACCTTTAGCCACTGGGGGGCAGGATTCACAGAGATTGCAACTTAATTGGCAAGAGAGTTTAAATGGCATTGTTAGTGCGCCCAACTGGCTTCAGTTGTGTGGAAGGTCCCCCACCTCTGAATTGCTATTTGGGGATATTCACACATTAAAAACACGCTGACACAGGGATGAAAACAAACTGCCAGGTAGATTCTTAACTTTTTTAATGTTAAAAACACCACAGAAATAATGGATTCCTCCCTAAAAAGCAGAAACAAAGAAAAACAACAACAATATTTTGGCTGTGGAGCCTTCTTCAGGTGTGTGGTCCACACTGAAACCTTTAAAAAATATATACATTTGTCTGGTAAAAATGTAACACCAGACATGTGATTTGGAAGATACCACCAGACTCATTTAACATGTTCTTAACACCTTTACTGTACTGATAATATGCGCTTTGATGGGAACACCTTTTCTATGAGTTAAAATCCAGCTTTCAGCACAATCAATTGCAAAATTACTGTAACGATTCTGCTGCTCGGTGGAACTAGCAGCGGATCGAGAGTCATAAGCTGAAGCCACTTGCTGGGCAAGAGGCAGATGAGACAGGAACTGCACAGGCAGTGTGCGCAGGGCAGAACAGCACAGGCAGCGA
Organism: Lepisosteus platostomus; assembly: GCF_059453375.1. Taxonomy (NCBI): domain Eukaryota; kingdom Metazoa; phylum Chordata; class Actinopteri; order Semionotiformes; family Lepisosteidae; genus Lepisosteus; species Lepisosteus platostomus. The sequence goes on from NC_142613.1 coordinate 8,901,880, forward strand.
GCAGGTGATCCAGATCTCCTGTCAAATCGGTGTCCATGGCAATGGTGCTGAGTGCCAGGTGGGTGGAGCAGTGGCCGGCTGCCACACCGACACTGGCTCACTCTGCAGAGCAACAGCCGGGCCGAGCATGACAATTATACAATTAATTGCTCTATTTACAACAAATATTGAAGTGGTACTTTGTCACCCCATAGAGGCACCTCTATTGTCACTACACCATCCAGATCAACCTCCACAGTGGCAGCCACAGGAGTAATGGTCCTTGTTCAGTGTGCAGGCTGTACACCTTTTACCATGCTGACTTTGGGACTGGGATTCCCTAAACTCTGTCTCTTAATATAGCACAACCTTCTTGTACTCTGATCTTGCCTGTTCAGGGGATTCAAGCTCAGGAAAATCAGGTGCTGCTACAGTATAGGTAGCATTGATGGACCAGTAGGTGGTACTCTTCCCTCTCGACCTGAATTTCCAAACCTACATCCTAGCATGGAACTCTCGGATGTTGCTGTTTAGGAGATGTGATCCAAGGCGACGTTAATCCAAGGTCTGGACTACTTGATCATTAAAGATCCCAGGGCACTGTTCATAAGAGTAGGGTTTTTAACTCTTGCTCAATCTGTTTTTTTTACCATCTTCCTTAATTCAGCTGGTGAAGCGATGTCTCACTTCGTTTCCTGATCTGCTTCCTGTTGTCACACAAATCCCTCTGCTCATCACCCAGATGGGACCTGCGCTGTTAGTGTGAATGTAGTGGATCCGCTGTTTTATGTGAAGGACTGTGGGATGAAATTCCCTGCACACGTACAGTACCATCTATTATTGCTGTTTTGAATTGGTGAAAGTCTGCCAGGGCTTTGTGGGCTTGAAGCAGCCTGGGGTGTCTCCAGCACAGGAAGGAGGTGCTGGCAAGCCTGTGGCGCGGTCAGGGCTGTTCCCCCTGTTAGTGCTGACTCTCCTGCAGGGCGCTGTGGAGCCTGGGCCGAGCAATGGCCCTCTCAAGCAGAACTCCTTCCCCCCTGGGCGGCACAGGGGAGTGAGTGTGTCCTGACTTCATTAGTATTTGGTGGTTTCAAAGTGGAAGGATATGAACAACAACAAGACTAATAACATTTTTGTTATTTTTAAAAATAATTTCAGTGTTTTAGAATTGAACTTTCATAAGATGCTTGGAGCCGGAGTAGGGAGCACTTGGGAATTCAGGTTCAAAACATTAAGTTTAATAATATGGATGCGTCTTTCTGTAATTTCATAAAATGGGACACCATAGGAAAGGTCTGAATATTTTTACAAGGGCGCAGCAAATGGGGACTAAGAAGTGACAGAAAGTGATCTGGTAGGCTTCTCCCCTCATAAGAATCTGTGAGAGACTGTCTAGGTCCGAGATGGACAACACAGAGATGAGTTTGTGCCTCTGGGTTTTGTTTTTAAAGCAACCCAGCTTTTAACAACCTAAATCAGATCATTACTGTCGTAATAGGACCAATTTAACCACAACTCCCAGTGCTTCTGGAGCTCAGGGTTGTAGAAGTACTGCAGACACTAACCCTCCAGGACCAGGACTCTCCATCTCTCATGCAAAAGATGTGAATACTGAAGCAATCCTGACCTTTCCCACTGTGCTCTCATCTTAATTTTCTATTTACTCATTTTGGTTTCTGCTTTGAATCTGTGGAGTAGGTTGTATATCTAATATTCATGGAATGATGTCATATTAATTGCTACGTCATGGCGTGATGCACCAAGCACCACAGCAACAGAAAGTGAAAACTTTGCAAGCGTCTGAATACCGTGGCAGGACACTGCATGACTCCGGGGGGTTGCTGGGCTTCAGCTGTAGCTCACGCCAGATTGTGTAAGGTCAGGAGCAGTTTCGAGTGCCAGTCGCTGTGGGACTGGTGTTTGACTTTGCCTCTGCAGACTCCGACGGGACCTCGCTGCCTGTGAGAGAGAGAGACTGAGAGCCCCTCACCATTGCAGGGAGCATCTCCACGCTGTCCCAGCAGCTCCATGAATGATTTAACACAAGGAGAGCTACTGCACAGAAAGCCTTGGGAAATCAATTTACTTTTCAGAAACCGGCCAAGTTTTATTTCATAGAAGAAGGCTATAGAGAGGTAGAAGCTTGATTTTTTTGTTTGTTATTCATCTACGTGATCGATTAAACCCCGCTCTGCAGTTCTGTGATGTCATCCTACAGAGCGCAGAGCAGTTGTACTCAAACGGCAGGTCTGAGGTTGTGCAGCTTCACAGTGCTGTGTGCGAATGCAACTGATCATCCACATCCTGGATTTGGTCTCCGTGATGCATCGGGCCACCTGCTCCATTCCCAGTGCGCTAGAGAAAGACTTTCTGGTCAGAGCCTTGAAGGAGCGGATCGCTTGCACGGTTCAGGGCTCTTCCAGCACTACTCTTCACATGACGTCTTGCAGGCTGTTGTCAAAGCTTTCACCTGTACCAGCCCAGGCTCTTGATCTTTAATATCTCCACGTCTCCACACTATGTGCTCGTCTTGCATTTTGAAATGAGAATAGGTCAGTGTTTCATATGCATCTACTGTAAGTGATAAAGATAACTGGCTAAGAACTGGCTGAATCACAGATCTAAAATCACATACCTGGCAATTCCCTGTTGTTTTGATTGCTAAATTAATCTGAAAAATTGTCGGGTTCTTTTGTTTCGCTAAATCTGTGCATGACCTAGGTTAAATCCCACATGCTGTAATTGTATGTCACACTTCCATTCATTTAAGGCCTATGCACTTGTTAGCCATTAAGATGAAATTTCACCTTTGCACACACCATAAGTTTTTCAATGTGTGGGGAATTCAGAAAAAAAGAGAATTATGGAAATTCCATGTTGCTATCTTTAAATCTGCATTTACGTTGTAGAAGTTCAGTTTTTGCTGACGTATGGAGATCTGGCTCCAGGGGAGAGAATGTCTGGGCTTTTTATCAGGTGGTGTTTTAACATCACCCAGGGTGCTGCTCAGGCAACAGGATGAAGATCATTGGTACCCCTGCCTTTCTGATTGGCTGGGAGCAGTTCCTCTCTTTTTTCTCTTCTAATATTGGCCTTTCCCTGACCATTTGACCGTGATTACGTTAATCCTGCGCTCAACCATGTTTTCAGACATTCTTCAATGACTAGAAGCAAAATTTCAGTCCTTAGTGTTTGATCTCACAGTTCCCCTACAGGGGCACGCAGTGCCTCTTAATAATAAAGACCAAACCCCATTTACATTCTGAACTGCATCCAGCTCCAATAACCCTCCCTCCAGTGTGATTTAGCACACTGTTTTCTCTTACCACCATGGAATATATTACACACTTATAGCATGCTGCTAGGCTTGAATGAGGCTTTTTAACCTTAGGCAATATTAGATATAATATCACTTTTATTTCATCTTGGACAATGAAACAATAGTTTACCTCTTCCGATGTGCAGCATGGCATCGCATTGCGTTCTTGAGCACCTGTCTGGGTAGAACTGTAGGCAACAGAGGCAGCCAACTAAATTAGCTTGTTCTTATTCCCTATGGTGGTCAAACCTGGGAAATAAAAGCAGCAGCAGAAGCCGCACGATGGGTATTCAAAGTAATGAATGGCTGTGACCTGAACTGTGGGACGACCGCATTTCATCAGCTGGAGAGTCCCTGAGGCAGAAGGAAGACAGGAGGGGGTTAAATGTCGCTGTGTTGCCGTGAGGGATGACCCAGTGTATGTCCATAGGAAGGCACTGTCCCGTGTGTAACGTGGCAGGACAGCTGGGGAGAGGAACCGGGCTGATGACACTCTGAGATAACAGCGACTGGTGGTGACGCAGCCACTCGGCTCTCTCCGCTGACACACTGCATCCGGACTCCTAATTGTAGCTAATGAGCACCACTATAGAAGGCTGTGGGACTGGAAGGGCAGTGTCCAAGTGGACGAGTAGAGAGTGCATGGCGTCGCCTTAGGAGATGCAAGCGCTTTCAGAGGAGACGGATCAGTGGGACGGAAGGCGGGGAGTTGTGTGTGCGAGGCAGAGAGAGACGGCGCCTCTCTGAGCCGCGTGTGCAGCCTGCTCGGGGTCTGGCAAGCCTTACGCTTGCAGTGCAGGAGCCCGACTGACAGTGCTGGCTTGTTTCCAGTGAAGAAGTGTGTGTGTGTGTTTGTGTGTGTGAAGCTTTGCGCCCCCTTAGCTGCTCAGTGCGAATGAACTGACACGCCGGGTTGATCCTCATCTTGGGTGACGAACAGGAAGAAACAGGGAGCGATACAGAAGGAACACAACTGGCCTGCAGTTGGTTTTTCAGCACGTTGCCGCAGTGGGGAGGGAGGGCATGCAGGTTAATGGGAAGGCAAGGTAATACCCCTCATCTCCCCCAAGTGAGAGAGGAGAGTGGTGGGGAAGAGAGGGGCGCTCTTAGGGAACGAGGGGTGGATGTGAGGAAGTAGCAGATCAATGCTGGCGGGAGTGGGGTGGGCATGGGTTGTTAAACCTCGACACATCTCAGCCAGAAGACAAGTCTTGGTTTACAGTCTGTTGGGGGGTCAGTAGCACTGCTCTGCTGCCTTGTGCTTTTGATATGCTGTTGATGCTAATGTCATCCTCTTCTAGAAACTGTAAATTGTCTGTTCGGAATACCTTGCTCAGCCCTGTTGATCTGGGAGATTCAGTTCTCACTGGTGTAAACCTTTCTGTGCGGACAGCACGACCCTCACTCCTGCCCCCTCTCCCTCCTTAAGAGCATGTGTTCTAATCTGGGAAAAGGAAAAGAGCGAGTAAATGAACATGGAACACTTCATCTTCATAGAGTGCAGGGCCACGACAGTGCAGATCAATTTTTTATGGGTTCTGTTTTAGCGAGGAAAACTGGCCTCTTATATATGAATGTTCTGTGCAGCTTCTGTATTTTAAATAGAGAGGTACTTGGCTGAACCCGTCTTAAACTAGGCTCATGCTGTATCTAGACTTCATTTCGACTGTATTTCGAAGACAAATGTAGTTAAAGATAAGCTAAAATATCCAAGATATTGCTTGGTAGTCTACAGTACACAAACTGGAATTCTTTAAATACTGCATGCTGGACAGTATGGATGTATCATTCTGAGAGTAAATTCGTATTTAAAAATCAACATCCATGTTGATTGATTATCATGTTTCTTGATTATGCCAACAACATCTGATGTGGGTGTTGTGCCTTCAGTTGTTTTCATTACTGAAACATTGGTCTTTGTGGTAGTGAGGGGTGAAAGGTCAACTTCCTAATTCCGTCTCAATAGAAGAAACATGCTGATGCATTTGGGTTACTTCTAGTGCCAAACCCAGTCCACCCAATGGCTTCCCAGAGCTGCACAAACATATTCCTGCTTCTGTGCATAGGACAGGAAAGAATGGCTCTTTTAATTGTTGATGGACCTCATTTATATATAGCACAATCCATCCATCCATTTTCTAACAGCTTTACCCAACAGACAGCATCACAGCGGAGCCACAGCCTATCCCAGCAACCAACAGGTGCAAAGCAAGATACACCCTGGACAGGACACCAGAGAGCATACACAGACACAGACACAAACACGCATACACTGACACCAGAAGCCAATTAACCTACCCATATGTCTTTGTATTGCGGGAGGAACACAGGAAGAACATACAATCTCTACCCCAAATGGCATTGCACCCTAACAATCAAACTGGGAGCCTCAGTTTTGAGGAAGCAATGCTAACTGCTGTGCCACAGTGCCTCCCCATACAGTATATAATACAATAATAGACCCATAGTGTTACCTTCTTGGGTAAACCATTTATAAGGTATATGCCTTTTAATAAGCCAAATTTCACTTCAGCCATAAGCAATGGAACAATTTAATCTAACCTGTTACGTGATTTTGACTATTATCATGTTTGCTTAATTTTCAAGGCTTAAGTCTGTCACTGCACAGCGTCTTTGCAGCCACCTTGTAATGTAGCGTACTTTCAAAAGAGAGAAGGTTAGAGTTGATTCCCAGAATTTGCAGGGACTGCTTTCGATATGCCCCTGCAAAGCTGTAGGAGAGAAGATTGTTAAACCACTTTATAAAAGGGAAAAGAATTCGCCAGTTAGACCACTGAGCTCATAAAGACATTAGGGTAGAGAGTTCTGAGAGTGTCGGGTGATTTCTTTCCCCGCGGTGAAGAATGACAAGATGGTCTCGCCTTCAGCAGGGATTCAGCTCATCTATCAGCCAGGGGAGTGCTGTATCTGCAGCCTGAGCCATCGCTGTCCACGTCATCAGAGGGAGTGTGTGCTGCGCTGGCTTTGTCCCTGGAGCTGAAATAGCTGACTGGATTAGTCGCAGGGGGCGCTGGTATGCCCTGGCAGATACGACAGACTGCAATCCGCATTGTCCATAAAGAGTGTACAGTAGTGTCAGCCCGCCAGAGCCACAAAAACACAGACGACTTTAGTGCTGGCCTCCGTGCCGAATGACCTTGGCTGATTCATTCTGTCCCGTCTTACTCTCCAAACTCTTAATCTCACAAAGTCAGAGATTTGGAGTGAAGAGAGGTCTGCTCTCACTGTTTTAGAGTACTATATTAGGTCCCCATGTACTTCGAAGAGGGTAAATATCTGAGGGCAGCTGTGTTAGCTGTCTGTCAAAGTCACTGGGAGCTAAATTTTATTTTAAGGTAGATTGGCTCAGAAGAATCATTCAGTGACCAATAAAGTCTGTTATTAAGGATGGAGAAAGAATTTATTGGGAACTTCCTGGACAATGTGATTTTACAGACAGGGGCAGACATTTTGAAAAAGTATTTGAAAATTTGTGAAAGTAACCTCTAGCTCTGGCGCACACAAAGTGACCGCAGGCTTGGCGCTTTAATAAGGTAAGCAATTTTCTCTCGCCACCCAGTGTCCTGTGAATTATAGTGCTGTTGTCTGTACTCTGGGGGGCATGAAAATCTCTCTCCCAAGGTTTTTGCAGGTAAATCAGTGTATTGCTGAAGGAGAAGGGGTGACCCCAGCTTTGCTGCTGACTGTTTAGGTGCAGTGAGGAAAAAGAGCATAGCTGCAGAATGCGAGAAACCTACAAGAACGTAAGAATATTCACAAATAACCAGTGGCTGTGCAGCATTCAGTCTAGTAGCTCATTGATCTCAAGATCTCACCCAGCCATTTCTTCATCAAGGGTATGAAAAAGAAAAAGTAAATCCCTCAGGAAGGGAGACATAAAGGTATGAGTTTCCACAATGTGGCGGGGCTTTTTCCAGACTCCAACAGCCCTTGGTGTAAATCATTGTTTCCTTTTTTCTGTCTAGGCATCTTTCTGATTAATAGGGGATTTTGCTTTACGCTCACTATTTTGTTGTCTCTGCCTGCTCAGAAAAACGTTTTTTTGCTGTAATGTTCTAAGTCGGGGCTGTGGGGTGGCTCAGTGGTCAGTGTTTCTGTCTTACAGTGCTGAGGCCCTGGGTTTAACTCCGGACCTGGGGTGCTATCTGTGTGGAGTGTGCATGTTCTCCCTGTGTTTGAGTGGCCTTCCTTCAGCTGCTCTGGCTTCCTCCAGCAATCCAAAGACATATGGACAGGTTAATTGGCTTCTATAGTGAGTGTATGACTGTCTGTATTTGTGTCTGTATCTGTCCTGTGAAGGACTGGTGTCCCATCCAGGATGTATCCTGCCTTGTGCCCGTTCCTTGTTGGGATAGGCTCTGGCTCCCCCATGACCCTGAATTGGAAGAAGCAGTGAGAAAATAGATGGATTTTCAAAGGCAGGAGCTCACAATGCTGTTTCTAGAGGCTCTCACACTTACTGTACGGCTTTACATTCCAGCTGAGCACAGCTACTTACTTGAAGCCTTAAGCTGTTCCCAATCTTGGTCCTGGTGATCCACACACCACTTGGTGTGTGTTCCAGCCGAGCCCTCAGATACACAATCAAGTCCTTCATTGACCTTTACTGTACTTGAACAAAAATGAAGGGGGCTGGAATGAATACCAGCAGGGGTGTCTGTCACCAGGACCAGGACCAGAACCGGAGGACTTTGCTTTTTAATCAGGTGTGGTCTTTCGCCGCATATTGCTGATTTTATAGAACAGCGGGGTAGGGACTGCTTTCTTGACAACCCTAATGAAGAAACTATAAATGTCACATCTAGAAGGAATACACTAACGCTTTGCTACAAAGTGCCCTTTAAGAATATTTTTTTATCAGGTCTCTCTGTAAGCAGTGGGGGGGTCAACTCTAAAAACAGCAGACTGCGCTGCCACCATAACCAGCAACAGTGTGACGTATCAAGAGGGGTTTTTTTTGTAGCTCTTGTTATTGTTGTTGTTATAAATCATTCCTATTCTCTCCGCTGTCTTCGGATGAGAGCCCAGAGATAGTTTCTCTCCTGGGCATTGACAGCAGATATCTTTCTTTCTTTCCTTCTCTGCTCACGTCATCAACCAGTGTTCCTGCTGAGTCGACTCATTTTTAATAACTGGTCTGCACCAGACAGATCTCCTCACGGAAGAAAGCAGACACAAAGACGAAGTGATACTATACATTGTAGATCCCATCGGCGACGGAGGGTCACATGTTTTTCTGTGAGCGCTTTATCTTTTAATTCGACTGGCGGTCCGCCATAATTCAACTGGCACGCCCACAGAACTTTCCAATTTCGACGTCCGCCATACTCCTGTCGGTCTTGCCTCCCCAACCACAAACTTCTCCTCTTCAGTCATCTTTCGCTGCTTTACTGTATGCCATCTGGGCCGACTAAGCTGAAAAATGTCTTAAGAAGTAACTGTCAGTAGAAATACAGAAATACAGCACAGTGTCTTAGTCCTGACGACAAATCAAGGTGATGTTACTGTTCAGCAGAGAAGCTTGTGTATGGGGGGGGATTCACTTTAAAGAGAGAGAGTAAGGGATTTATTCCTATTCATGCATTTGTCTCAGGACATGCACAGTACAATAGACTGCACTTTCGCATAATGTGCACAGCCCATTAGAAAACAGTAAATAATAAATAATGACAGTGAGATGGTTTAAGATGGAAAATACTGCTTTACAGCGCATCACACTTTATCCACAATGGTGTTAAACTGACATCTGAGCTCCTGGAGAATAACGTTGGTGAACCTTGGGTCAGCACTGGATCCAGTACAGTTCCGCGGTCAGATGTCATTCAGAACTGGGATAGTTGTCAGGGTTTGCTAGAGTTTTGGGCAGAAATTGAGCCAAGTCATTCTGTGCTCTAAAAGAACTGAGCAGCCTAGTACTCATTGCGCAAAGGGGTCTGTTGTAGCTCTGGAGAGCTGAGAGCTGAGAGCTGAGAGCTGAGAGCTGAGGTATGGGTTGTGAAATAGTGTCAGAGCAGTGGAAGGAGTCCAGTGCTTGGCGTTGTGGAGTCTGTCGTGTCCGAGCGCTCTCCGGTGACCAGGCTGACCGTGCTGGGGCTGTGTTCTCCAGGCTGGGTACTTGAATGTGTCACGCCAGACTGGAGGCATCAACATCTGTTAACATGGGAAGGATCTTTGTGTGTGTCTCCTGGGGAACAGGGAACGTGCTGAGCGACAGGATTCACTCAGCCTGCGGGCCGGGCTGTGATGGTGGGCCAAGGGGGATGCAGGAGGAAGGATGCCACGTGTGTGCTGTTCGACTGCGTAAAGGGGCGTCACAACAGTGTTGCTGCTGCAGAGACAAGCATCACTGTCTGTTAGTTTGCCATGTAGGCTCTCTGCATGCCTTCCTGGAACACTTGCAACATATTAAGGACATAAGAAACATTACAGAAGAGAGGAGGTCTTTTGGTCATTCTAGCCTGTTTTGTAGTTAGTATTTAATTGGTGAATTATTGAAGGAATCCAGGTTATCAGCTTCAATAACTTGGCTGGGCTTGCTTGTTCCACACTCCCCCCATCCTTTGCGTAAAGACGTGACTCCTGTTCTCAGTTTTAAGTGCTCTTCCACTTCGTTCTCACTTGCGTCCTCAGGTTCGTGGTTCACTGTTCATTCCAAAGAAGTCCGCTGGGTTGAAGTTGTCAGTGTCCGTGAGGATTGTGAACACTTGTGTCAGGTCCTTGTAATCTTCTCTGTTCAAGACTAAAAAGTTTCATTTCCTTCAATCTCTGAGAAGTCTACACTCCTTATGAGCCAAAAATATGAGATGACTATTTTATACTGTACTGTTGCTGACAAAACGCAATTCCTCAGACTAAGCAGAATGCAAATGCTCTCCCAGCTTAATTGTCAAACTGACTGTGAGGACAGTGAGTACATTTGGAGCCCTGGAGACTCCATTAATGTGCCCTCTGCTCACTCCCTTCACTTACTCCCTGTTTCCTGGTGAGGAAGACCATTGTCAACCTTTTAAAATATAATCTGGCACTTTATGGGTTATTTGGGTTGGTTTTAATATATTATATATATATTTTTAGCTTAAAACACACACCCTCAATTCATTGTAGTAAATTACAATTTCCTGTTCCACACTAAAAGTTCCTCAGTGGGTTTTTAATTAGATTTTTAAAGTTGTGTTCTTATTGCAAATGTCACACAATGTACAGTATGGGTGTAGGTTATGGGTTAAGGGGCGTTGATATTCTATTGCAGCAGCTCAAGTCTGTATTTGGTTTTCAGGTGGGCTGTCTGCTGGCTCCGTTTTAGCTGAGTACAACCTGAAGATAAAACAGCTGCCGGTTCTTATCTTAAGAAAGAGAGGCCGAGGCCGGGAGAGAGAAACCATTAGCAATCCCCCTGTGAGTTAGCACAAGCCCAGGGCAGCAATAAAATGCACTCTGTGTGTCCACCCCCCTTTCTCCAAAGAGCAATGGTAATACTGTACAAGCTTAAAATAACACAGGATGTTAGGAAAATGTTACAGCATAATCTAACCAGAGCACCACAACAGCTTGTAAGTGACAGAGAATATATCAGGTATCTGTAGAGTAAGTGCAGGCAGTGTGGCCCTGCTTTTTAGACCAGGTGGACTAGGCCGAGGGACTGGGAGAGGCTGAGGGACTGGGAAGACTGGGAAAGAGAGGCAGAGTGGACTGAGGGACTGGGAGAGAGAGGCAGAGTGGGCTGAGGGACTGGGAGGGAGAGGCAGAGTGGGCTGGAGGACTGGGAGAAGAAGGCAGATTGGGATCAGGGACTGGGAGAGAGTGGCAGTGTAAACTCGTGATTAGAGACTGAAATGGGTGCGTTGGGTAGTGGGAGAGAGTGAGAGCGAGATAAGTGTCCTTATTCCTTCTTAACAAAGAGAGCTTTTACAGAAAGTGGAAGCTGCAGTGAGTTAATTTCCACTTGATTTCCTCCAGCTTCAAGGGCTGATCTCTATCACGATTGTCAGATCTTACATCACTGCAGTAGTACTGCTGGGGAAGATCAGGGAAACGTGCTTCGGAGGGTGACAGCTGAACACGGCGCACACTCAAGGCTGTTGTCTGAGCTGGCTGATGCCCTCTGGGCTCTGGGCTGATAGCAGTTAAACCCCTGTCCCTGGTGACTTCAGCCTAGGCAGGGGTCCCACTCTTTTCCTTGAGAGTTAATGTTTTGAAGTCCATTTGCCAAATTTAAAAGCTTATACACTAGTCTCCCCTGTACATGTCCATACAGTACATTAGGACTGACATACAGGTAGCACCTGCGAAAGGGATTATTTTGTAATGATGGACAATATCAGGGTGGCATGATGGCACAGTGGTGATCTTGGAGCACAAGGGCCATGGGTTCAATTCCAGACTTGGGGTGCTATCAGTGTGGAGTTTGTGACACCGGGACACCCGGTTGTCTGGTTGCTGTGAGCGTTGTCTCAGAGAGCCCTGCCTTTCTGATTGAATCCTGTAAACTCGTGAAGAGCTTCTTTGAATTCCTGCGAACTTCACTTCCTAGTACCAGGGAAAGCGACCAAGGTTAATAATTTCAGGAATTCAATTTTCCTTGTTAGCGATGTTATAAAGTTTATTTCAAAACATTCACTGGGAACTGATTTTTTTTTAGGGAAAGAAGCACAGTTCATCTTGCATCACCAGAGACGCGATCCATTATGTAAATTCACATACTGTAGGTGCCTTCACAGCACCTCGTGCTCATACTTTGTCCTTCCAAGAGCATTTGTGGAACAGTGGGATCCACCTTCCTTTCCAAATGGGAGCGCTTACAGTCACACGTGAATGGCAGACAATGCGGTTCATAGGGACTCTCTTTTCAACCCGAGACATTTGGTGTAAACAAACCGCGGTTATCCTTCAGGAAAACTCGTTACGACTCGTTATGTCTGTAGCCATTCTTAATCTTGGGAGATTTGAATCTCTGCATGCCATCACACAAGAGGAAAGCTAGTACAGGGAAAGTTCGACGCTGTGTTCATGTGGCCGAGCACCTTGCGGACGGTTTTCAGCGTGTGATCTGTTCCGGAGCGGGATGCCGGATCTGTGATCGGCGCTGTGGTCTGCGTTCCCTGCGGCTCAGCCCGGAGGCATTCCAGGCACGAGCGCCTCTGTCTCTCCGCAGTCGCCGGCACCAGGCCTTCACCTGAAATCATCATCACCCTCAGCTCCAGCACCGGCTGGCCAGGAGAAATGGAGCCTGTCAGAAATTCCGTCTCGGGCGAATTTTTCCTGATAATTCAATTTCTGCCAGGCAAATCTATCAGGCCCCTTGCTAAATTGGTCTCCGGCTGGGCACAGCTTATTTATTAGGTACAAAACGCTGCAACAGGAGCAGTCTCATCGCCGTGGGAGCCAGATTATCTGATCTCCCTCTGTTTTATTATCATATTAATTATTATTATGGCCATTGTAATACCAGCCCTTCTACTATTGGAATGTGTGGGAGCTGGGCTCAATGTGATTGACCACTGTCTTGTTACCAATCATACATTCATCATTCATTTCCTGAGTGTAATGTAATCAAATTATACTCTCCCTTTCTGGGAGAATTCTTTGGGTTTTAAACTGTTGATTGCTTCAGCATTGGTGCTGCCAGCCTTGTGCGCTCCAGGATTGAAGAGAGACGGGTGGAAATCATGCAGAGTTCTCTGATATTCTACAGATTGTGGGGAGAAGTGTTTAATGTGATGGGGAAAATAAAAAGAACTATTTGCAGCGCAATCATACCTGACGGGTTTTCACTCTCATTGCCCAACCCTGATCTTCTGCAGATGCTTTTGTGGAATTAAAAAAAAAAAAGGTTGAGGAAAGAGTCAGAATTAGGTCCTGTGACGACAATGACCCAGTTTCACAGAGCTATATATCAGCACCAGAGTACACCCCTTGGCCAGTCAGACTGCCACTGAATTACAAAGGTCTGACATGCAATAGCCTCCTTCCACTGTCAGAGAATTTCCACTGTCTAGGAAAAGATAGTTAGCAATTGCTTTAAATGATTTGGCTTACGCTAAGAGGTTGGTTTGAGTGGAGAGGTGGCGGTTCATGAAAATGAGAACAAAAGAATGAAAAGAGTTGTAAGAAATAAGAGGATGTTGTTCAGCCCATTCTGTTTTTAGTAGCCAATTGATTTCACAGTGACTCTCTTCTTAACCTGAGACATTTGGTCTAATAAAGTATAATTACCCTTCACAAGAACTTGTTATTGCTTGTTACATCTGTTGCAATTCTTAATCTTCGGAGGTTCAGATCTCCGCATGCCATTATACAAACGTTAGTATGGGAAAAGTTCAAAAATCTGTTCTTTTGGCTGAGCATCTTGCAAGCAGTTCCCAGTGCGTAATCTGTTTCAGAGCGGGATGTTGGAGCCATGCTGGGTTCATGGAACAGAGGACCCAGGGAACAACAGTGCAGCTAGCTCCAGACACCCACCACTCTTTGGCTATAGAAATGCCTCCTGTTTTCTCAGGTCTAAATGCACTCTGCTTGCAGCCGCTTCTTCCCTGCATTGTTTTTATGAATCTACAGTAGCTCCAGGAATCCTCGACAGCTGAACTGTACATCTGCTGAAAAAGCTTGACAACAGACAGACCTTTTTGCTGTGAACCACGCAGAGCTGTGGAACGAGCACCACAGGAGGTGGGCTGGTGATCACAGACAGTGGCGGTTTTTTGCTTTGGATTGCCAGCTGCTCACCCCGTTCAGGGGTGGGGGGTGTAGGTACAAGTGTCTTTGCACGCCAGAACTGCCTCACTCTGTCTAGGCAGAGCAATGAACGGTTCCAGCAGCAGGGCCCTGGGGAGATGAGCTTCTTATCCTTATCTTCCATGATTAGCAGGATTCTGATGAACCTGATAGGGAGGAAGTACAGTAAATCACCCTCCTGCTTTGCAACACTCCGCCGCCATCACAGACAGGACTACCAGTGCACTGCAGAAGAACTAAACTGGCACTCACTTCATATCCCATTTATTACAGATTAACATTTGACCTAAAGCAAAGGAGGAGAGGATGGGCAAGGAAATTAATTGCATGTCAGTTTATGAGGCCTGAATCCAAAGGTGTCCAGAGCCAAGGCGCTCAGTACACTGCGAAGTGAGGTGGTGATTCTGAACCTTTGGATAACGCTGAACTATTGACAGTGTTTTGAGGCCTCAGGCCTGAGCTTCTGCTGTTGGTCTCTTCTGTCTCCCAGATTGCAGAGCGCAGTTTGCTCTCTGGAGAAAGAGAACCTTTATTTAATCAGTCTTTACCTGCAGCCTGAGTCGTGGCTTTCGGAGAAGAAGCTTCCAGTTAATTCGCAAGGCAGTGGGCTGGGGAAGTGTGTCTTTGCTGCGCACAGTTGTGGTGCTCTTGACGCGCCACTGAAGATCTCTCAATCGATACGTGCAATCGTGAGGGATTTGTGCTCCCAATTCCTAGGGATTAGCTCTAAATGGTCATTTTTGAAAGCTGTTTTTGCTGAAGTTGTGAGGCAGCTTCATAGATAATAGCCTGGGTAAGAATGGCAACAGAGAATTGTGAAAAATCGAAAAACAGGACGCAGGCCACCTCAGCTCCTGCTAGAGTTTGGTAACACATGGCGGAGCTGTGACTCTGACAGGTGTGTTTCCATAGAGCGCTTTGTCACTTGGGCTGGCACTTCTTAAATGGCCCTTCTTCTGTCCTGAAGGAGGAAAAAAAAAGACAAGCCATGATGTAACTCAAACTCTGCAATTTGTAGGAGTAAATATTTGTGGGTACACAACTGTCGTTTTGATATAGTTGGGGCCGTAACTGAGTACTTAAAGAGTGTTGAATTCCCTGGTGAATCATAATTTGTTGGAGGAAACAAGATGGTCATTTTTATTATTGGCAAGATGCTTTAGGCTTTGAGATTTATAGATCACACTACTCCTACTACATTTTGTTAAAAGCCCATGCAAGTAAAGCATATCCAGCTTTAAATATATAGTAATATAAAAAAACAGGTATAATTGTGATCTTGCTGACCACATGTAGGACTGTACTACAGTACTACAACAGCAAAAGTGGGAGTAGATCACTGAGCACCGAAGGTATTCCCCCAGCCATACTTAAGGAAAGGAGGGCTGTTATACATAGAACTCAAACTAGAATATTTCAACTCTCACAAAGCAGTACCCACTGCATATGGGAAAAGACATATGGGAAAGTCACAAATGTAACACCAATACCTAAAAAAACAGGAAAGACCTGAAGTAGGAAACTATGAACCAAAGAGTCTTACTTCTGTTACTGGTAAAATAACATTGAAACATACTGTATAACATCATATATGTGGATCTCAAGAAAGTGTTTGATAAGGTTCCTCTTAAAAAAAAAAGTTTATTCTCACATTAAAAGCCACAAGAAGGTAATGTACATGCATGGATCAAGAACTGGTTAACTAAGTGGAAATCGTGTGTCATCATAAGGTACGTAATCTCTGACTGGGCAGATGTGAACAGTGGTGTGCCACCAGGGTCCGTTTTAGGTCCACTGCTCTGGCTGATCTATATCAACAATTTATGGTTTTAGTTATCAAACTGGTGAAATATGCTGAAGATTTTATAAATGGGAGAGTGGCAAACACAGAAACAGTGACAAGGGCGTTACATAAAGAAGCAGACTGGCTGAGACCTGGCAAATGAAATTTAACATTGATGGGTGTAAAGTGATGCACACTGGTAGTAGGAACATATACTATATATACAGTACTCATCTCATGGGTGCTTTTTAGCTGACAGATGTTACACATGACAGGGATCTGGGTGTTTTACAGTATGTTGATTCTTCTGTGTCCCCACTGCTTCCATTTTGTTGTTACTTTCACAGTAATGTGCCTGCTGCCTAAACTAGCAGGCGGTAGTCCAGGATTAGTTTTGATTTCAAATCCACACTTTTGACAATCTTGACACCTTGGATAATACAGCACCTTGCACTTTACATACTTATCTCTGTGGAACAGCATGTTACAGCTCCTTTCTCCACACAGGCTAAACATTTCTTTCAAATTCAGGATTTCTTTGCCATTATACACTATGGCTGAAAAAGAAGGTAATGAAATTTCCTGTAATCATTTGTATCTTCGCTATATTGACTATATTGTTCTATCGTTGTAGAAGACATGTATTGATTTTATTTATTTTTATGTCTTTATGTCATACAGTATAACCAGGGTGACCCTGGCTATAAAAGAAAAAGACCGAAGAACTTCATAATGCTAAGAGATAATGAGTTTAAGTCTGCAACATTTCACTGTAGGCAGGAAATCGCCAACAAAAAGCTGAAAGTTTAATTTAATTTAAAGCAGTTACAGGTGGCACGGTAGCACTGTGGTTAGCATTTCTGTCTTGCAGCAGTGGGGCCCTGGGTTTAGTTCCTGGGGTGCTATTTGTGTGGAGTTTGTATATTCTCCCTGTATACATGTGTTTTTATTCCATAGTCCAAAAACATAGGGGAAGTTTCATTAGCTTCTATAAAATTGGCCCTGGTGTGTGTGTGTGTGTGTGTGTGTGTGTGTGTGTGTGTGTGTGTGTGTGTGTGTGTGTGTGTGTGTGTGTGTGTGTGTTTTTGGCTTTCTGCCCTATGAAGGACTGGCATCCTATCCAGGCTGTACCCTGCCTTGCAACCATTGCTGGCTGGAATAGGCCCCAGCACCTCTGCATCCCTATGCTGGATGAAGCTGTTAGAAAATGGATGGATAGATGAAAAGCAGTTAAATCCCCCATCCTGACCAGAAAACATTTCAAGGGCTGTTATGCTAATCAGTGGCAGATGAAAATAGTGCATGCAGAAGACTCCCCTTTCTCATGGAAGTGTCAGAGAGACAGACTAGCTGGCAGTTTCCTCTATGATTGATACAACGCTCAGCAGAAGAGAGAGATTAATCCACCCAGCTCTCTGACTTCTCTTCACCCTGTCTCCCTCTGTCTCCACCCCCCTCCCATTCATCTTGCATTACACATTGCACCCGGGCTGTGAAACGCACTCCAAAATGTCGGCGAACAGCCCCCGTTCCACCTAACTGGCCTGACACACCCGCGCAAGTTCTAAATCTGAAACCCCAGCCAAGAACGACAGGGGCGTCAGCTGGTGAAAGTTGCTGATGAAAGGAGAGGAGAAAGAAAGGGAAAATAAAAAAAGAGCAATTTGCAGATCTACTGATGCAGTTGAAGCCATTCGTGGATGGAATGTGCATCTGCAGAGACATACTGGAGGTATTTTAGCATTGGGATATTGTCTTGTGCTCTTGTGTTAATCGGCAGCTTTTGAATTTCTGGCATTTTCTGTTGGCTTCGAAGAGCCGGACTTGTGCCCCTAGGAATTTTAAATCCTTTGTGCTTCAGATGCTGTTATGTTAAATGACAGAAGTTTTGTAGCCTGTTGATGGACAGGTTAAAGTTCAGATGAAATGCCCCCAGTTTAGGCCCGTCGATGCCCAACCCTATAGAGACACATCCAGTAGCTTCTAATTTCATTCCATCAGAGCTCTAAATTGACTGAACTTAGTGTACTGGTTAAGGGAAACTGAACTGTTTTTACCCCCTGTCTGGATAAATAATTAGTTGCCTCTTAATCTTGTAGTCCTTAAACCCTAGAGAGGGTTGTGTGTGCTCAGCGCAGTATTCTGTTTGAACACCTGAAAGGGACTCACTTGGCCAGGAGCTGTTTAGAAAATGTCTTTGCAGCAGTAGACTGATTTTGAGCCATTTCTCTTCTTCCTGCAAACCACAGCTCGGAGTCGAGCTTCAGACTGGGAAAGGTCATGGAAATCATCCTGAGTTTGTAGATCCTCTCAAGATGTTCTTTTTTATACCGTAACTAAGCATGAAGAAGAAAATCCCCAGTGTTTTCTTACACAGCAAAGTCCAGAAACTGTTCAGACTCCTCCGGCCTTTCTCTTGCCCATTTTTCTTACTCACACTGCTGACGTCCAGCAAATAGTTTATTTTCCCACAATGCATAGCCTCATTTTGGGGTTATTTATTTTGCTGTTATACCAGGACGTTCTGATTTGCCAGTCTTCTTGCTCCTTGCATGCGTTATTAATCAGGCAATGGTCTGTAACGCACTTGCCACCAGCTGCCTCAGTTCTGTTGGTTCGGCGGGTTTGTCTGAGGGATCCCCCTTTGCCCCGCCTCTCCACATTAGAACAGCAGTCAGACTCTTCCTCGGCAGTCCTTTAATCTGTCTTTAATTGAAGCCAGGCAGAGGAACCAGGCAGTGGAGGACATCACAGAAGAAGTCTAAGATATATGTGCGCAGTCTGGAAAATGGACTTTTGCTTTAAATCCAGTCCCGTTGATTCAATTATGCGTATCAATTAATTTGTGAATCACTTCATACTTCATTATGGACGCATAATAATAAACACAGGAAAATCATTAAATGAGTCCAGTGTATAGCGGTTGAGTCCTTTTCCAGTTTTCCAAGCTTGCAGTATCCTCCAGATGTCAGTATATAAGCCAACTGCAGGAAAGAGATATCGGAATCTTGTCAGTGTGATGTGCATAGACAGGTTTTTGAACATACTGTTTTAAGTGTTTAACTATTGTTTCTTTCGGCTTCATCTGTGCAATCTGTTCCGGACTCATGCTTTTCTGAATCCCTTAGAAGCACAGCATTGTCATTTCTCGCGTTTCCCATACATAAGGAGGTATTAGCATACTGTACGTTCCAAATTGTATTTTATGCTGACAAATACAGCAAAGATATTGAGCACATAAAATGAAAAAAAGAACAAGTCTTTAGGAGAGCTTTCAGTAATAATAAAAGTCCATTTGGAAAAACGTGAGACACTGACAGTAGTCATTTGAATTTTCTTTTCCTTTTAACATTAGATTTTTGAAAATGTTCAATACGATTAGCACTAATTCCTCTTGCCCAAGCTTTGTCATGTGAATGGTAAGGTGAAGAGGACTAGTGACTCAAGGGTGACTGTGCTTGCCCAAGCTTTGTCATGTGACTGGAAATGTGAAGAGGACTGGTAACTCAGCGTAAATTCTGCTTGCCCGAGCTTGGTCATGTAACTGCAGGAAACCTCAGATGTTCCACTGTGCACGTCTTCATGCTAACAGCTCTCCGTTCTCTACCTATTCTACCCTTTAAAAAGCCTTCCTGTAAATGTTGGATTCTTTTTTTGTGTGTGTGATTCGTAATGTGTAATTCAGCCAGGACAGTTTCATAGTTGTAAGGACAGAGTGCCTGAGCCCAGCCATTCCATGAGCACCACACTGGGTGACCATCTACCAGTCTGTCTTTGTTTTCATCACCTAAGCTGTAGAACACATTTGTCAACATCTGGCTGTTTTATTGTGAAATGAAAAATTAATAATGAAGACCTCAAGCCACTTTGTACGTATCGAGTACAGTATTTATATCTGTGCACCATATGTACAGTATAGCATACTATATGCAGTGTTTTACAGTATGTGGAAACTCAATGATTCTTCATGTACAGTAGATTTCTTTAAAAGCATTTGTGTAGCTGATGTAAAATTATTGATCAGTATTAATGAGAATTGCTCTGCTCTCATGGGTTAGCATGCACCGACTCTGTGGAGACTGATAATAATGTGGCATTATGAGAAGTGTTGTTGAGTTAGCCCACACTCGCCTGCTGTGCTTCTGACAGCAGTTTTGATGGATGTAGGCGAGTGGCCCTGTGCCCTGTGTCAGCAGAAGCTTCTGGCTGATTGGCCACAGGAGGCTTTAGTCCAGGGCGTTCAGCGTGTTTGTTTTAAAATGCCTGGATCTTTTTAAAGAGACGAATCTCTCTTGCCACCAAGCCTTTTTCACCTCTGAGCAGTCAGCTTGCCTCATTAGTAGTGTTACACACACACAGAGTTATCCTTGCCCTTACGCCCAGCACCATGGATCTGCCATGAGGAATCAATATCTTGATCGATTAACTGCAGATTAATAGGGGACCGGGGGTGTGTATCAGGGGGGTATCTATACATCTCCAACTGGCCATAGTCCATAGGACTGGGCTGCTTGCACTGTAAGCAGTAATTAAAATAGCATTAACACCCCTCCCCTCCCACCACCTCCCAATCTGGACCCAAACATCTGGGCAGAATGCCAGCAGCTGGAGCAAACAGCTGCTTTGGACTAAGACTTGGAAGAGCAGGAGGCAAAGGAGGCAGGATCCTCTTTTTGCTTAATTACTGTTAGCATTGCAGTAGTGCTCCCTAGTAAAGGAGGAGAACACTGGCTTAGTACTGGCGGCGGACAGGCGGGGAGAGAAAGATTCCTGCCAGTCACCACAAACCAAGGCTTAGGTGAGAGAGCAGACAAGTGTCTTTTCCTTCAAGACTACCCTAAACACACACCTGCTCTCACTTTTTTCTCCAACAAGGATGTGAACAGTTGTGTCCAGTCTCTATAATTGACATCCAAAGAGATCTTGTTGTGGTTAAAGAAGCAGCACCAGACACACTGTATGCTGTAGCAGATTCATAAGAAGCATGTACTTCTCAGATCAGACATGCAATTTGATTACACTGCTTACAGACAGATCCTTCAAGTTTATATGTAGCTTGGTGAGAGATGGACCACTCCTCCCATCAGCACTCTGTTCTCAGGTAGTATGGAGCTCGCAGTGTAACAAATCCATCTCCCAAGTCGCCATGTTGGAGGAGTGTGTCCATAGTCTGCATTATCCCAGCAAGGTACAAGGAATGTAGCTTTATACCAAGTTCATTACCACTTGCCAATTTAAAATTGGAAGAGTATCAGAAAAGATAGTTTTTTCCAATTGCAATAGCAAAGGGTCCTTTTACTATCAAGCTACTTTTTTGGTGGAAAACAAGACTGCCTCAGTTTCCTTAAGAGAGACCTAGAAAAAAAATCCCATTTCCAAGAGGTCTTGGTTATTCCATACAGTAGAAGCCGTTCTCTCTCCATGATTTAAAAGTTAATGACCAGTGCTGTTTATCAAAACCCCCACTGGTGCCAGCAGCGCTGTAATCCAATTACATTAATAATCCGAATCGGTTCACCGCTGCTGGGTGAAAATGATTTTTTTTTTCCTGCACACACACGGATCCTTTCTGAAAGACCACGGATTTGATTTGTTCTGGCTTGAAAGCAGAGTTTCGGGAAAGAGAATGGAGTCAGCATTGGTTTTTCCCTCTCTGTCCTTGCTCTGAGTACCAGTTGGTGGTGAATCCCCTCATATCTGTGCTTTGTCTGTGTGTGCCCCAGTCTACCTGCCTGATCTCTGATCCTCTGGGAATAAATGTCAGTCCGAAGTGTTCTACAGCACACCGCTACAAAGCTAGGGGGGCTTCACTGTCTCTGATCAGCAGATTTTAATGAAATATTTGTGTTTTTCTTTTCTTCTGGTCCACGTTCAATTGATACATATTTCCTCGTAAGTCTCATGATTAAGAAGCTCTTGCAGTTGGGGGAATTAAGGGATTTTCTTCCTTTAAGCATGAGTGTCCACAGATATACAGTAGATATCGGCCTGAACATATGGGAAATAATAACATAAAGGGAATAAAGGGAATTATGATAAACTATGGTATGAGTTCATTGTGTTTATTTTTATTTCAGTATCCATAATGCTTGAAATCTGTATGATTTTCCTGCTTTATTCTGTGAACAATACAGACTATGGAAGCAAACCAATCTGAAAATGGATATTATTTCACATACAGATGTTTCTTAAAAGCTCCTTATTTTTAAGAAGCCGTGAGTCATAGTGTCTTTATATATAGGATCACTTTGAAAGGATAATAGCTAATGGAAATCTATCAATTAATGACCCACATGCAGTTGGTCTTACAGGTTTACCATTTGTTACCGTTCTTTTTTTTAAGCCGAGTATAATGCTTTTCAATGCCCTATCAAATGAAATGTCTATACTACTGTACATAGACCAGTTTTGAAAAAAAAGGATACCCATTGAAGTTTAAATTATTTGCACACTTTATTTATGAAAGCATCACATCCTTATACAGTATATGCTGTATGTCCTTATACAGTATATGCAATACTAGTGATGAAAGATTCTGGCTGAAGAGCCTTTAAAACCCTGTTTAAAGTTTTACTGATTGTCGGAGAGATTGATAGTTTAATGTGGATGTTTTAAGTCCTTGTTTTACTTATAAATCACATATTGTACATCTGAGAATGCCCATTTCCATTCTGACAATGATTAGGAGCACATAAGTGATAAATGTGAAGTTTCCAAATCAAAAAGGGAAGTTTAAAAGAGCTGGTTTACTTTCAGAAAGACTACAGCTTGTCAAGTTAATTGCATGATGGATGTGAAAAACACATGCATACTGTACAACAAGCATTTTTTAGAGTGCATTTACTGTACATGGGTTCAGACATGTGTTTCTGAATAGTGCCTTTTATTAACTAAGTTAATATTATTTATTAACTTATTAATAAATAATATTAACTTAGTGTTATTATTTTTCTCCTCAATACTCACTAGTCATTTGCCAGCAGCCATATCACCCTGCAACTCACAACTGGCACTGAAGCTCAGCAGGTATGAGCCTGACCAGTACCTGGATGGGAGACCTTCTGGGAAAAACTAAGGTTGCTGCTGGAAGTGGTATTACTGGGGCCAGTAGGGGCCGCTCACCCCACGGTCTGTGTGGGTCCTAGTGCCCCCGTGTAGTGACGGGGACACTATACTGTAAAAAGGTGCCATCCTATGGATGTAAAACTGAAGTCCTGACTCTGTGTGGTCATATAAAATCCCAGGATGTTTCTCGAAAAGAGTAGGGGTGTAACCCCAGAATCCTGGCCAAATTTACCCCTGGCCTTTACCAATCATGGCCTCCTAATCCCCTCTGTGAACTGGCTGCATTACTCTGCTCTCCTCCCCACTGATAGCTGATGTGTGGTGAGCATACTGGCGCACTCAGGCTGTCATCACGTCATCCAGGTGGGGCTGCACATTGGTGGTGGTGGAGGGGAGTCCCCATTACCTGTAAAGTGCTTTGAGTGGAGTGTCCAGAAAAGAGCTATATAAGTGTAAGCAATTATTATTATTAGTTACAAAATCTCAGTTATGGGTCCAGAACCCTGAACACTGTGCCACACTGCTACCTCGCTGTGGAACTGAGTGACTCTTGTCTGTCAAATCGGTAAGACCAGCCACATGGGGGCATTGCACGGGGCAATAACAATGTCGAGGCTCATTTCTCCAGCTCTTCTCATTAAAGCCATGTTTCATGTCATGTGTTTTTTAGGCTCAGGCTGTCCAGCGTTGGCTTATCGATCAGGACTCTAGTGTGTCTGGGTCTGAGCTGCAAGATGGCCGGGGAATCTGGCACTATGATGAAAAAGTAAATATCTGCATATCTCAATCCTGTGTATCTGTCACACCTGCAAGGTCTGCTGTGCAGGGAAGGAGACTAGCAGAGTTTTGTGTCCGCATCTGTGATTCTTATAAAGTGAATACATTTTCGTTTTTGCCTATCCCATTTTTGCGTGTTTGTACGTGTTGTTTTTTCCTGTCTTGGCTACTAACGTTATTGTATCATATTAATACTCCATAGTCTATCATATTCATAAGACTGCCTAGAATGGTCATCCATTCTTAAAAATGAAGAAGATGCGTTTGGGTTTTTTTATGCACTGTATGCTATAATGTTCAACTGTAAATTCCTGTAGAGAACTATATGTGGTTTGGCAATCAGGAGTCAGAAGAATTAAGAACTAAAAGCACTACTTAGTCATTCCCATGTGGCAGTAGATGTGTTATATTATTTGGGCACTGTCCCATGACAAAATACTTCCTCATAAATTAAACATTTAGCTGTGCAGATTCCAAGAGTTGTTCAAAAAGGTATTGTTATGTTAATTGAAAAATTAACTGCTTTACTTTTCTTACTGCCACTGTATTTGATAAGAGATATTCCATTGGCTGTGTTTACAAACATTATTACAATCTGGGATTCTTCTGTGTTTTTTTGCAAATAAGAACCTCACTGTGGATGATTGAACTGTGTACCACTGGCTGTGGTGTTACCTGTAAGATGATTCTGTGAAAGGAAATACAGCCTTTAGACTTCAGACGTTCGGAAACCAGAGTCCTTGACATCCATCAAAGTCTTATTAATTCTTTCCTTTGGTACAATTGCTTCCCCAAGGCTACTTTACAGATATTTCTGTAAATAATCTCACTGCAGGGTACTGATTATAAATCACCCCTATTGACCTGGTCTTTAAAGGCGGGTTCAGCATGTGACATCTGCTTTGTGTGCTCAATCATACAGTATTTCACTGTTTGGCAACAGGCTTCAGTGTTTCTTAAAATGTATAGATTTTTTTTTAACAACAGTGCTGGAAATTGTTCTTAGGCTGGGAAAAAAAGAGAACAATAGGACACGTGGCATGAAGGCCGCAGGTTCGAGTGGTGGTGGCGAGAGGCTTTGAGAAGAAGAAGAAATGGAGAGTCGGAGACTTTGCTAGTCATCCTAATTTGGGACCATGTGTGTGTATGTGTGTTCATGTGTGTGTCAACTATATTAAAATATGAGCTCCCCAGTGGCCCATAGGGTGGTAACCTCTCTCACTAACAGCACTGCAACTATAGCAGAGCCCAACGCATCCCACTGGTAAATTGGTCACTGTTGTAAAGTAACCTTATGATACTCCAGCCAGCTCAAACACACCCTCCTGGTGCCTGGCCAACAGTGAGGAATCTCAGTCACACTCCAGTAATGCCGTACCTGTAGCACAGACTCTACCGGGTGCGACTGGACTATAGGGTGAGAACACAAGAAAGGTTAGAAATGGACATCAGCCTCAGCTGCCCTGTTTGGTATTTAGTATTTTATTAATCCAAGGACATCATCCAGCCATTTCCTGAAGGAAGCTTAAGTACCACACAGCTTCTACTGCATATCCCCAGATACACAACCCTTTGGGTAAATAAATGCCTCCTGTTCTCAGCTTTAAGTGCTCTTCCACATCGATTCCACTTGGTCCTCCCGATTCCTGTTTCACTGTACTTTCTGAAGTCACCTGGGTTGGCTTTTTCCTCAAAGCCTTTTTTTGGATTTTGAAAATCTGTATCAGATCCCTTCATAATTTTCATTGTTTAAGATGGAAACACAGTTCCTGCAGTCTGTCAGTGTTAGACAATCCCTTGAGCCCTGGAATGTATCTGTTTGCTCCTTTCTGACCTGATTCCGAAGCAGCAATATATTTTTCTAATGCAGTGACCAAAATTGTATACAATATCATAAATGAGGCGGAACTAGTGCATTGTACATTTTTAACACAACATCCCTCAATTTGAATTTTACACTTCTGATGATATCATCTAACATTTTATTTGCCTTTTTATTGCTTTCCCACATTGTCTGGAAAACAATGTTTCAACATGAACATCCCAGGTCTTTTTCATAAGTAGCCTTTTCTAACCCAGTGTTTCCGAATATATATTTATAGTTTGTTATTACTGCCAGTGTACAAAACCCTGCATTAAACATCATCTGCCAGTCATTTGTCCAGCCTTGAATTTATCTAAATTTGCTTCTTCTTCAATGTTTGCTAATCATCCTATTTTGGTACCATCTGCAAACTTGACTAGTTTTCTAACTATACCAGAATCTAGATCGTTAATATAAACTAGCATTGAGCCTAGTATAGAGCCCTGTGGTACTCCATTAATTACCCCAATTTGAACATTTACCCCTCATGAAAAGAGTTTCTTGAAAAGAGTAGGGCTGTTACCCTGGCATCCTGGCCAAATTCCCCTTGGCCTTTATCAATCAAGGGCTCCTTATAACCCCCATCTATGGCTGCCATCGCATTATCAAGGTGGGGGCTACACCTTCGTGATGGTAGAGGGGAGTCCCCATTACCCGTATGGCACTTTGAGTAGAGTGCCCACAAAAGTGTAATGATTTATTATTATTATTTCCAAATTGACAATAAGAGGCTCCAAACAAAATAATTTTGCAGGATTTCCACAATTTCCATCTACGGTTTGCTCTTTAAATTGTATCAGACTCCATATTTCCTGCAACCCACAATGTACAGCTTCATAATTGCTGCACTTCCAGCGCACTGTTTCTGCAGAGTTTTTCATGCAACTCTTTTTGTTGCTTCAGAGCCTGTTTCTGACCGAGAGAAGTATGACAATAATAACTGTGGGAAAATGAGATGATAAAGGATTTTGAGGTGGGTTTTGATGAAGAGGTAATGGCAGGAAAGGGTTACAGTAAAGAGAATGTAGATACAGATTGTTGCTGTGAAAAAGACATGTGGCCTTATAGGGCTTTCAACAACTGATGAGGTGGGACAGCTTCCTTTTAATTGGAAATGTAGCAGAGTGATAGGAGTCTGGATAAATCCAATATCTCCTGCCAGAGCACGCGCTGGTGGCGTGCTTCAGAGACTTTACAGTTTTCTCTGGATACCAGCAATCCTAATGCATGTACTGGCAAAATCCAAGAGTGTTTTCTACCTCTGCAGCTTCGTCCACCCTGCTGGTTCTGTTTGTCTCACCAGCAGACTCTTCCAGCAAAATTTGGCCCCCGAAAACACAGCCCAAAGCTGCCAGCGAGGTAACTAATCAGTGCTACCCTGTGATCTGGCCGTGCGATGGAGCCTGTGCCACATCCATACTCTATGCTTCCCCATATCATTTGATCAGTATTAAGGAGTCTTCTGAAAAGCACAGTAATTGTTATAATAAATGTTTGGCTTAAAATGAATGTTCTAGATGGAAACAGAATTTCTGTATTGAGAATAAACAAAATGCAAATAATATGATATCGGCGTGTCCCTGTTTAGATCTCCACACAATTTTGGTTTAAGGACAGAGGGCTGGTTTGCCCTGCAGCCTTCAGCGAGGCACTGATTGTCATTAGATTTATAAGCATGCTGCCTGAGCTTGATCGATTGGAGCTGTGTCTTCACCATTCCTCACCTCCGTTAATATTTCTTTAAAGTCCGTTATTGATGACTCTTCTGAGAGCTTCATTCAGTATGAGCTGATGGTGGGGCAGCAGAGCACATTTCATTGTAGAAGGCTTTTGCACGATGAGGAAAGAAGGGGTGTGCATATTCTTTCTAAATTTTTTATGTTCTTTTCTGTGAAATAGTACCTCCTGCTCTTTGTTGGCCTCAGCTGAGATGTATAACAGGCCATGATAAAAGTCATACTCTATGACTGAAGCCTTTCTTTGTTGTTCTCTCTCAGCATTCTGTAGGTTTTGACTACAGTTTGACAGCTGATATAACTGCTCCTAAATTATACTGTTTTTTTTCCCAGTCAAAACTGCAGTGGCACAGAAACGTTAGAGTGCGTCTGTGTGTGTCAGCAAAGGGAACGGTGCTTAAATACTCATTTGTACCGCCAATCGCGCGGCTGATTAAGAGTACTGCGTGTTGCAGACGCGGCGGATGATGCTATTAACAGAGCTGTGACTCGTTTCCCTGCATGGATTAGATTGCTCTTGATTATATGATAGATAATTTGATAAATACCAGATCGATAACAACACATCTGGTTTAACTTATCATGCAGAAATGCAGCCATTCCTGCTTGGTGAAGTGTGAGAATCATCTGTATTTGGAAAAAGTCTGCTGTGATTCTGTTCTGGCTAATGCTCCTGTCTGATTGTGCCACTGTGATGAACATGTCAGACATGCACAGGAGCACCGGTGCTCTTACCTAGAGGGGCAGCATGTTGGCTGCAAAACAGAAATGAGAAGGAGGACATTAATGATCTTGCAGTCAGCATCACACTTCAGAAGATAAAGTGCCTTGGGCAGAGCCTGTGTTTTGGTGGTGTCAATGGGACGTCGCATCTCAGATGCGTGGAACAATCCCCTCTCCCCATGGCGGCAGCAGAGTTAATTGCCACCTCTTTAATCCTGATCGATCTACTGTAGCCAGCTGTTGGGCGAAGGGGAGGGTGGGGTGGTGGGTGAGGGTTGCTGACTCAGCCTTCTGCTCTGAAATGCTGTCAACACTCGGCTTCCTGTAAAGTCAATAATTTATGTGTCACCGTGCCGCAGTGTGTCCCTGTCGCCTCTGTTTTTCATTTCAGTTTCTCCGGGGCTGTCAGCCCTGCTTGCCCATTCTCTCCCCCAACCTGCTCTGTGGCTCCTGCCCCCCTTCCCCACCCCTCTCCCTCTCTGCAGTTCGTGTAGAAGAGCAGTCTTCTGCCCCAGAACGAGGAGCTTTTAATGGCTCTGTTTGTGGCCCTCATGGTATTGCTGCCAGTCAAAGGCAAAGGCTTTTAGAAGCAGGAAGCTGCAGAATGTCCAGCTAACTTGTTCTTTAGCCCCTCATCAGCACGTTTGAGCACTTCCTCCTCGCTCACACAGATTTGCACTGTTATCAGATTTTCTTTCTCCTGTACTTCTTTGCTTCCCTTCTTCCATCTGGTCTTCTGCCATTCAAACTCATTCTCTCTCTGTCTGTCTCACACACAGCTGGCAAAAGAGCAGGCTCCACATACAGTACCTTTGGATGAATGGACTTGAAAATCACGCTTAAAAATGATTTAAGACAACAAACGATCCCAGTGACCAAATCACAAAACTCAGACTTGATAGAGATCAATAAACAGCAGGTGGCAGAGATGCATAATGTACTGAATCTCTGCTAAGAGTCTCTGTTAAATTCAACAGCATTTGCAGGTATTACATTGTTGGAGATTTAAAAGAAACATCCAAACCCTGAAGGAGGGTCAGTCTTCAACGAGTATGATCACCCTCCACCCATTGGGTTGCCACAGGAAAATGAGAAATGCTGCATTTTAAGAATTCGAATTCTAGAAAGGATAAAAATTGCTAGCCACACAGTCATCATAGACTTCGAAAATAAACTCTTGACTCATTTCTATTATTGAAACCCCTGGACAGAACTTAACCTGAAGCAGTTTCTTCTTGTCTCACAGTGTGATTACTGACATCTCTTGTGTACTCATGCAGCAAAATCAGCCCGGCTCAGACGGACACCACATCTAGTCCATTGGCCACGCAGACCAGCCCCAATCAACTTGCGCTACCTGGGAAAGACAGCTGTGTAGTGGTAAAAGCATGCTGTGGGTTGCGATGGCCCACAAACAATGTGCTTATACACATACAGCATTAAAATAAGGTAGGCTTTGGGAAATCAAATGCAGATGATATGTTTTGTCTGTGTTTTAATAAAGAGGTTAGACTGGAGAACTGCATCAGTGTGCAGGTTGCACATAAACCGCAAATGATAAGTAATGTCTGCGGCTTGAAAATTGTTATGTATTTAGCCTCATCTGAGAACTGATGGGGCTGCTCTATATCAAGACTACTGTGCACCCAGAGATGGTGATAAAACCTTGCCTAGTAAAGGTGGATGTTTAAACACGGAACTTTGCAGGATGAGAAAAACTACTGTACACACTTCATGCATGTGGCACTGCTTAAGCTTGTTCTCCTTCTACTAGAAACTATAAGTCATTGATCTTGCAGGAAGAACAATCCATTATCCTTGTGATGCTGCTTTATTTATGCTTTGTGGTGTGGCTGCAAGAATTGTAAAACTAGGCAATGGGCTATTGCCGTAGAGAAGGAAGAGTGCAGCTGGTTGGGGTGCAGTTAATTGGAGTACTGTACCTCTGTGTATATAGGGGAAATGTCGCTCAGTCATGTTCAGGATTAAGCGAGGTGTCAGTTCACTGGGTTTTAGATTGAATACACATCATTGGGAGCAGTAAAAACTTGCAAAAGCGCGTTTGTTTCAGAATGCTTTTTATCTGCCTTAATGCTATGACTTTGACCTCTAATTATCCTTCTGCTGTGCTTAGTGATACGCTCCCCAGACTTTACAGCTCAGCCTGATGCTTAAACAAGGAATTGCTTTGATTTTGGAAAATGGCCCATGCTTTACCATGCAAAGGTTTTGAGCCTTTTTCCTTTGTCTTCCCCCCATTTAATCACTGGGCTCCTTTCATGCTGTGCGTCCGGTTGGGCTTTACTGCACTGTGTCCCAGCATTGAATACAGCAGCTCTAATAGGGTTTCATATACGTGTGTCTCCAAAGGGCATGTCAGTCTGTGCCTCCAGAAGTGACGGTTTAGTCCTGGTTAGTCCCGGAACAGTGGCTAAGAGACCCCCACCCTGGTCGCTATCCGCAGTGCTGAAACACATAAGAGATCAATGCACAGGATGTTGCTGGAGGCTCTCAGATCATGTTTTACACTTAACCAGTCCGATTAGCTCGACTTTGATCTCCGTCTGCTGGGGAGATATGCCGCCCTGCTCCGGAGCGTCTGGCTGTGAGCCTGTCGGAAGAAGTTTGCATAATTTGATTACCCCAGAAATCAGTGCCATCGTTTCTCAAGGGCTCTTCATTTTCTCGTCTCCCCCTCTCTCCTCAAGCTCTCTGTCTTCGGCGCCGTACCCTTGAATTCTGCTTTTGTCTTTTGGATTAGTATGTTTGAAGTCAGCCCGGTGCCGGCGGTTGCGCAGCAAGTGAATCCCGTTATATAAATGGGCCGGGCTTCAAAGTGCACATCTCCCCGGGCTTAGCAACGAGCGTGCATGTGTGGAGGGAACGGTTCGGGGGGTTGGGCTCTTCGGCACGCCTGAGATGGGAGGATCCATGGTGGGAAAGAGGCAGAAAACGACCACCAGGGGGCGGGCAACATCCACCAGAGCACATCTTAGTTCCAGGTTGGTGATTGATTGCAAGCTGAAAGGTGGGGTTTATTTCCAAGGGTTGCCCCCTGTTTGTGGATCTGAGGATCCCGTGTCAGTGCAGGAGTAAGGCAGAGAATTGCACTGCTGAAAACGTATAGCAGTTCTAAGTCTTCTGACTTCTTTGCCTCATTATAGGGTTACACCCATCGGTTCATACCCTGTATGTACTGTATGTTAATGTGGTGCCATGCTGGGTGGAATGGGAGTCGGGGTCCCGGGGGGTGAGTGTGTGCAGTGTCTGGCAGTTGGGCTAGCAGTCCTGCTCCTTGTGATCCACTCTCTCCCTTTCCCCTACTTCCCGCAGCTCCCAAAAACTGCTGCCTCTGCGCCCCTCTCAGGATGGAAGAGTTCTCCGCAACCGGTCACTTGTGGACTGAGTTCTCTGGATGTGTTTCCTTTGTGTGCCAGCTGCTTGTCAGCCAACACGAAAGAGTGATACTCTAAAGAGAAGTACAAACAGTGTGTCCCAAAGAATGTCAACATCATAAAGAAAGGGGAGTCGGACATTAACAGAGTAGTAATGTAAGGGATCTGGGATGTTAGCAGCTTGCAGGAATAGTTTTAGAAGTCTGGGGTTCTACACACTAAATGGAATCTGGTCCAAATATGTGCAGTTGTCTGAGGGTATGTTCCTTATCATGATGGAGCCTTTCAGTCACAGCACACACGAGCCTGTCAGAGCTATCACGTCCTGTGTTACAACATACTAGAGCTGTTTGCTCTGTAGGAGAGCTCTTAAATCCGCTGTTGGAGGCTGTGCAGCAATGAGAAGGTTGTTAGAAATATCAGTGTTGTTATAATCCCTCACACCTGTTATAAACTGGCAGTGCTGTTCTAATCAGTGTCTATGATGTTCAGTATAAGTGCTGTTATAGGTTCATGAACCTGTTTTAAACTGTGACTGCACTGTTATAGTCAGCGTCTAACTTCTTATCAGAAGTTTCCATGCTCTTATTGTCTCAAAGACCTGTTATAAACTGGGGCCATGCTGTTATAATCAGTGTCTGATACCCTATAAGATGTATCAGGACTTAGGTTACCTGACAGAGCTGGTAACATCTGTAGCAGATTGTGAAGTGACTGGGCCAGACCTGTATAAACTGGAGTCAATGGTCTTCAGGCTCCTGCTTTAGAAATGGAGGCTGTGAAATGAAACCCGCGGCACAGTACAGATAGCATTGCAGCATGCGTCATGTGCAACAGCCTGACAGGTGCGGAGAATGGGGGGACGTTCACTGAGCTGAAGCCAGGTCTGCTGTCACAAATCACACAGGAGGTGAGCTGCCTGAGAGAGCACTGCGGTGCTCCGTGCGAGGTTTTACTGCAGGACTTTATGTGCTGTCTGTAGTGGCGCTCTCTGTATGCTTTATGTGTCACCTAGAGGCACAGCGCTATTAGCAGGCGGGGCTGCCAGCTGTTTGGGCCATGATGGATTCAGAGTGACGGGGCTCTCAGCGGGGGGGCTGAGGAGGTGTGATGCAATACTGCGCACAGGGAAACTGTTTCTAGAATTGTTTCCTTTTCTTCTTGTTCCCTAAGTGGGTCAGGTGTCCCCCACTCTTTCTGAGTAAGCAACTGCTATTTGTTTTTTTTTTACTGCTCTGGCAAGACCGGATTGCTACAAAGACAAAGACACAATACCGTACAAAAATACAGACTGATTTTTTGGGGGGGACCTTGTCAAAGAGCAGTAGCAATCGCATACTGGATTGCTGGAGCAGATGAAGATGCTGAAGTCTGGAGGATTAACCCACAATTCCACCTGCTTTTACTGGCAGGGCGTCTCCCTCCGGTGACACAGCTGCACCGCTGAGAGCACAGTACCTTCCTACACACCCCACGTGCACACAGAGCCCCTTCCGCTAAACCAGCAATACGCGTGAACACTTTTACAGTTGGTTACTTTCTCTTCGAAGCATTTGCAATCCAGTGTGCTTCAGCAAGCTGTCCCTGAAGTGTCTCCTGCACAGAGCTGGCTGAGGGATTCTTCAGCTGGATCTCGATTGTTTCTGGCTATCCTTAGCTGTGCTGTGGAAATACTCACTATTGTTGCGGCTTCGGGCTGAAGCTCGACCAGGCTGGACCTTATGAGTGCTAATGACTTCCTTGATGACCCCCCTAGGGTTTATTATTGCTGTGTTGGCAGGGCCACAGTTTTCCCAACATCTAACACCAGGGCCAGGCTAGAGAAAGGGACTTTTCATACAGCAAATGACTAACTCCTTATTAAAAGGCAGCACACATTGAAAACCAAGCCCTCCCTGCGCCGCTGTCACTCATTCTGTTCATTTAAATAGGTGCCCTGCTGCTCTCTTTGTAACTGTAAGTCAAGAGCTGCGACAGGCTGGCTTTTTTATTGGAAATACTGGAAATGTTTGCACGTTAAAGGCCTGAGAGAGCTGGAGGCAGGGAGGGAGAGAGAGAGACTAATCGCCGCTCGGAAGGTGTCCTGTCACTGCAATGTGCATCTCCTGATAGAAACAGCATTCCTCAGAAGATAAACTTGGGCCCCCATCTCCACCCACTGTGCACCCCCACCAACCCCCCACCCCCTCTCTCATAACAGACGAAGTGGCTGTTGAGGGTTTGTGCTGGAGTCTGAGTGTGAGCAGGAGTGTATAGCCTCCCGAACACGGATGAGTCACAGAGACCTCTGGGGACCAGAAGGCAGCTTTTAAAACCTCAGTGGGAATTGAAAAGCTAGGAGAAGGCAAGGAGGAATGCCAGCTAAGATCTTCACCTGTGGAGTGAGTAGGAAAGATTTTTTTACGTGACTTATTTCTAACGCTAATGTTGGTAGTGGCCACTCTCGTCTTGGCTTTGGCAGTTTTCAATGATTCTATGCGTGGGGGTGGGAGGTCGGCGCACAACCCCCCTCCCCTCCCCTCTGCACATGTTCCAGGTGTACAGGAACACCACCAGTCCAGGCTCCCAGCTCTTCCTACCTGATCTAACACTGCAGGAAGCCTGGGTCGGCTACAGCACTGTGTCTTTCAGAACCTGTTGATAAATAGTTAGTGCCACAGGGGTGAGGCATCCTGGTTTATATATTGAATACAAATATCAAGCTGTGGTTATGCAGTGTTTGCATGGGACAGTGTGCATTTGTAATTCCTGGGATGCGCCCAGTTCATTATCATCTACCATAATCCTCCAAAGAACATTGGCTGCATTTGGTCACTTCATCGCTACAAAGTCTTTGGGGCCTTTTCTGTTTCTTTGAATGAATTAGTTCATTAGTAATGAGTAAAATTGACTTTTGGAAATGCTCAAAGTTCCTCTCCTTCTCCCCTTTCTCCCACTCACATTCGTCTGCAATGTGTCTCTTTCCAGGCTGTGCAGAACAGTAAGGATTCCACTTGCTTTTGTGCTTCATTTCTCCTTTAGCAGCTCCGATCATGAACACAAGGAGCCCACTAGTAGGATTCCCTTGTTATTGTCCCCTGCCGCTTGGCTTAACTGGCCTCTAGTTCCTCATAACGGCCTCTCCTATTTGAGTAACCAAGTACCCCTAGAGATCACTGCTGCATCTTAAGATAATTGGCATCTCTTTAGATAATTGTAGTCTCTTACGATAATATCATTCTCACGGTCATCATCGTGTGAACAAGCCCTTGAGGACTGCTAACAGCAACTGCAGCTCCCACTCAGGGACTGTATAGTCTGTGCAAGGCAGCACTCGATAACACTGCAGGAGATAATTAATGAGCAGAGCCACTAGTTAATTAGTTCCTTTCCTTTCTTTCATTCTCCTTTTCCTTCTTACATGGATTCTTTCTTTCTGACGTAAATTCAAAAAACAAAGCCAGGTTTTATGTGACCCCGGAACACATTGTTATGTCATTTTCTGTTAATCTGTTCATCGCTGGGCCTGCTCTCCTGTCCTGGAGGTGTTGCAGTAATGGCTAGAGACACTCGTCAGATTATAAACGACGAGGGGTAAACAGGCATCCTTCTGTTCACCTGGATATGATCTGCACAGGCTTTTGAAACACTGGGGTGTTGCACAAGCTCTTCCTGAAGGCACAGGAGAGTCCAGTCTGGGACACAGGGAGTGACAGATCACTCCTGCGGTCGTTCCCCCTTTGATCTGACAGTGCAGGGCTGGCCCAGGCTGCCAGTCTGAAGAGTGGCAAACTCAGAGATGGGTCTTAGGAATGAGATGCCTGATCTTGGTAGCATTGCAGTGCAGGCAGGGTGCTGGTTGTGTATTTCAGGTGCTCTTGAGCTGCCTTTCCTTTGGAGGAAATTTCTTTTTCTTTTTTCATTTCTTTCACCCCCACTTTGCACTGCACAACCCTGCTGGTTTGGGCGTTCTCCAACGATGGAAAAGCCTAAGTGAGCTCTGGCACTGCCCGGCGTCCTCGGGTGTGTTGCCACTGCATGGCTTGACAGCGCTGGATGAATTACCTCCAGACGGAATAACCACTCTGCACAAACCCTCTCAAACCTGAGCTGTTAATTGCATTTAATTAGCAAACCCTGTGTCAGAATGATTAATAGTCAGGGAAAAAAAAAACGCAGCACTAAATCCAGGGCACTTCGAACTCTCGTTTTCTCTCCGAGCACAGCGGTTAGGATCTCACGTTTAGTCTCCATCTGTACAAAGGGAGCAGTAAAGCAAATCTTTTTAATGTGCTTAACTGTCGTCCTTGTGGGATGTTAGCACCC
This sequence comes from Lepisosteus platostomus, assembly GCF_059453375.1. Lineage (NCBI taxonomy): Eukaryota > Metazoa > Chordata > Actinopteri > Semionotiformes > Lepisosteidae > Lepisosteus > Lepisosteus platostomus. The sequence continues at coordinate 8,937,578 of NC_142613.1, forward strand.
TTTCACGGGCCTTTCTTGCACACAGATGATTGTGTGTTTCGTCTTTCATCTTTCCTAGTGAAAGCAGCTACTGTAGCTGAGTGACAATCGAGTCTGATGGAGGGAGGAACAGGGCCCTGTGATTTTCATCATTGTCTGCTATACAAATTTTCCAAGTTTTGCGGAAAATGCCACTCTGCAGTCAGAACTCAGGTGGGCTGGGATGCTGTGTACAGGTTGTCGTGCCCAGTGCGTGGGTCTACTGTTGTCTGAAGAACAAACAGAAGGACTATGGTGGCATCGCAGGCTTAGTGCAGACTGCAAAGCACTTGGCTTTGGGAGAACAGATCCCCATCAAGGCAGAAAAACATCGGCCGCAGGAATGTCACACAAGCCCATGCACAATACACCTGTTGCCATGAGGCTTCAGTACCAAGAGGTGGCATGAGTGACTTGATGCCTTTCACCCTGGAGGGTACAGCAGCTCGAATGCTGTCCTTCACCAAGCAGGAGGGTGTGGAAGGTTGTCTGCTGAAGCTGGAGGAGAAAACCTGGCGGAACACAGGGGGAGAGGACAGTAAATAAGCACCGCCGGCCCCAGTGCCGGTCTTCCTGTAAAATTTTAATGTTGGGTTATGGCCTGCAGCCACTGATGTGAAGGTAATGGACGGTAAATCTTGACCCATTGAGATGAAAAGCATCTTTAAAATAAAAGCCAGAGAAAGAGACAAGATGGAAGAAAATCAATCTGGCAGCCAGGCTTGTCAGCAGAAAGAAAAAAATGAAATAAAAGCTTCTCTCTTCGGCGCGTGTCTTTGTTAGACGCTCACTGTAAAGCATTTCATGGCAGCAGGTGGCTTTACAGAATCCTTCCTCTGCCTCAAATCCATCTTCTCACATCAGACCAGCACCTGTTTCTGGAAACAGGCAGGAAAGTCAGCTATTTAGCAGAGCTCAGTAGCCTAAAATGAAGGACCAGATATCAGATCTCTGTTATCTTCCATCACCTGAGTGTTTCCAAACAGGAGAGATGTAACCAGTTTCCCTACCCAGGCTCTTGGTGCATTCTAAGACACAATATTACTTTCTTACAAATCACATTTCTATTTGGGAAAACTCCGTTTCTTCAAATAACCTGAATCTGAATTTGCACAAATGCCTAAGATAAACATGTAAGCTCATATGCATCTCTAGGCACTAGACTACATAAAGCTAGTTGTAAGAGCAGAAAGAACCAGAATAAAAAGGCATTATAGCACATTCTTGGTATTGCAGGGATTTAAATTTCAAGCCCATAAATTTTCTTGATGATTTTGTTTCCATGGAAAGCATGTTGTTTTCCCATTTGGCCAAACGTGCAAATTCAGCACAGCGCTCGATGCATAAGGTCAGCAGCCAATATCTATATAGCACTGATGACTTGTGGGACAGGTCTCTAGTGCTTGGAGGGCAATTAGCTTTGTGTCTTTCTGGGAAGGTTTATGGTTCAAAAGCAGTGCTGCTGGGCTTTAAAGGAATCTGCTGTTTAATTTAAATTTAAAACCATGAACAGGGGGCTTTTCATTACCCAAATGGTTATGAGAGTATGGATCTTGTTTTGTTGTTGAAGACAATACTCTGGCTTCTTTCAAGAAACAGCTGAATGACATTCTTGGATCAATTAACGACTACAGTCGCTACTAAACAGGCAAGTTGGCCTTATTTGAGACTGTTATTATGTTCACCTGACTGTTTTTCTGGGGTGCAGTAAAGTACAGACTGTTAGTTGTCTTTGATAACATTGTCAGTAGTGTACAAATATCCATGCATACAGCACTATATAGGCTGGAACCTATATTTGAGAAAATGAAGTCAGTTTTTTTGCAGTACAGAACAAGAACAAAGCCTGTTATCAGGCTTGTCTCCAGTTCATGATTAGACTCTTGGGAACCATAAGCAGGATGAGAATGCAACAGTTCCAGTGCACAGCCCCAGTGTGAGGACTGGGAAGGGACTGGGCTTGCAGAGATGGGGGGCTGTACTACTGTGACAGTGTCAGCCTTGAAGAACCCCACCCCTCCATCTGTCCTGGGCCCACAGCTGTGGCCTAATCCTGGGGGGAGACAGAGAGTTGGGGGCTGAGGTCTTGGGTGAGACCAGATACTGGCGGGGGGGGGGGATTGGTGATGTGCCCCACCTCTCTCAGCCACTAATCCCCACAGCAGAGCCCGCCAGCCAGTCATGAATACAGAAACAGGGTGATGGATCGTTGCTGTCACGCTTCCTGCTGCAGCTGGGCTGAGCCTGACTGGGATGTGAGCAGCCGACACAGCAGGACCAAGCTGGCTGGAGTCTGTGTGCAAGTGAGGAAGAGAGGGGTGAAAGAATAAAATAGAGGAGGGCTTGAGAGCAAGATGCTTGTTGATAACCTGAATTTTTACTTTTTGCAGTACCTTTTTTATACTTTGAGTCTTAGGAAGAGATCTACTTTTAATTTGGAAAGTCCCTCTCTTGTTTTTTTTTTTTAAATCAGAAAACATTTGTCCTCTTCTTCCTTTCCTAAACCAAGCATGTTCAAAAAATAGCTGAATCTCATCAGAATCTCTGGCTGACATATCCCAGAGAGCTTTTGCCATTATTTGTTCTCAAACAATGCAGAGACGTATTTGCTAGGTTTCGGCACACAGCAGCGAGAGAGTCAAGAATGTGTCACAGGAATGAACTGTGCACCACACTAGCGTTCCTTTCTGGAAGAATCATCCAAAGAGCTAAAAACATTCAATATTTCCCTCCCGGTGTTCAACAACTCAGATTGTTACTGATAGAATACATTTTTTGTGAGATAGTCCTGGTCTGCTTTATATAGAAGCACAAAGAAAATATAACTTTGATCTAATTCTGGTTTTGAACACGTTTTGCAGGCTTGTCATTTAATTTTAGCTTCAGAATATTTTACAGTATATTGTGTGGCTTTTTTGCACTGTTTAATAATATTTTGTAAGTGGTAGAATATATACAATGCATGCAGTAGATTCTAGACAAAACGTCACATTTCCTCTCAAACAGTCTCTCAGCTCTGACCACTAGTGCACTCCGCCTCTTCCTCAGTCTCTCAACTCTAATCACTAGTGCACTCTGCCTCTTCCTCAGTCCCTCAGCTCTAATCACTAGTGCACTCTGCCTCTCCCTCAGGTTTCAGCTATAAACACTAGTGCACACTACCTCTCTCACTCTCTCAGGTCTAAAGTAGTCTTTGTTTGTAACTACCTTAGTCTGCTCTGTCCACCTTCTCTGCAATAAGTACCACCTTCAGCTAGGTTCAGGAATGAGCTATAATGGTGCAGAACTGTTAACAAGCTGATTGGAATCTGGTCTTTATCGTGTTCTAATCCCATTAAACTCTTTTTACTGCCAATATGTATGCAAATGCATGGGGAAAACTTTCCCAGGCAATCTTGTAGAAAGCTAATGAATACCATTATATTCTCATCCTACAAAAAGTGACTCTAGATTGTGTGACAGGGTGCTTTCAGCACAGCATAGAGAGGGTGGGCTAAAGTAGATTAGACTCTAGTGTCCCAAAATCCACTCCAGATTTGTCTTTGTCACAGAGACCAGAGAATCACATTTCTGGTTCAAATGGTAAAAACCAAAATCTGTGGTTGGTTGGACCTAAACAACTGGGAGGAAATTTATGTCTGGGGGGGGGGGGGTAGAAGTTATTGAGAGAAGGAATTAGTTATTGTTGTAACAATTTGGAGGACACAGAGATATTTGCAGAATGATCACAGAGAGAGTTGGAATGAATAGTTAGTGGAGATGGAGAACGGAGTAAGATGGGAAGAAAACACTATCGTTTGGTTTTGACAAACTCATGACGGTGGATTTGAATAACTAATGATGGTATATATGGTGGTAATAGTGGGATTCAGGAATTAGTTAAATATGTATTTCACACTCCATTAATCCTTCATCAGATTAGTACTGGTAATACAGTAGCTAATTGAGTACCTTCTGGTGGCTTGCTGTTTACCACTGATACACTGAGCCTGCTGTAATGTACTTTTCTTCTTATTCTTACTTATAGAGTATTGTGTGTTTAGCTTTGTTCCCTGAGATTGTTTCTCTTTAGATTATAATACCATGTGTAATCATTTGAGCAACAAATGAAATCAACAGGACCTCTCACCAGCCAGCTATCTTGGGGTCTGTTACTGCTGAGCTGTAGAGCTCCAGTGGAGTATTGTGCCTTGTAGACTGCGCAGCACTAAAATGAAGTCTGAGCTGCACCTATTTACATCCCTCCTTCTGTCCCACAGTATGTTAATATACTAAAGCATGTGGTCTGGCTGTGATCGATTTCAATTACACCCACACTCCCCGGCGAATTGCTGTACATTCTCATTTATAAAACTCAGTGGTGAATGAGTGAGATTGAAACTGACTGCAGTACTAGATTGAACCGCCGAGCAAGAGCTTATGCCAGACAAATATGCTTCCGAAATGCACCATAGAGTAGCATCTGTCCGCCAGGACGGTGTGAGCTAGCAGCATGGGGCTTTTAGACGGTTCTCTAAAGACAGGGAATGAGTGAGAGTGAGAAAAGGACAGAGGAGAGGCCTGCCTCTTCCTTTTCTGAACCCCAGCGAGCTTGTTCTTTTCTGCTAGAGCATCCTGAACCAATCAGAGTGACAGCCCAGGAAGGAGGGGGGCAGGAGGCTGAAAGATTGCACCTGCAGGGTAGAGTCGCTTTTCCAGGGGGGTGGGCAGTCAAAGGGCCCACATTCCTAGGTGACAGGCTTCAAACGAGGAGCGCCCATCTGAACTGACAGCTCCAACGGCACGGCTGCCCACATGCTTAACACTCGCTGCACCCAGCACGGCCCCGCAGCTCAGTCGGAACTTAGCGCCCTCTCTCCTCCAGTTCCACCCCAGAGCAGCTGCAGTCCGGGACGGCAAGTGGTTTCATACGAGGAAGGGTCTGTGCAGCACACATGACAGCGTATGCAGTGCAACAGTAATGCAAGCACCCGCCTCTGTTCTGGTAGTGTTCCTGACTGTGTGAATGCAGAAGTAAGGTCAGTTTTAGGAAAGAAAAGGAGTTTTTTTTAATGATTTGTAGGGTTGTGGGTGGGAAGTATTTTTTGCTTCAACTTTCTGTTAAAATGATCTATCCTGCTCATTTTGCAGGGAAATTCAGAGCACATGCAAGAGGTTGCAGACTTTGTTTTTTGACAATCAAGCACACAAGTTTCCAACAGACCAAAAATCTGATTATCTGTAGACACCCAGTGAGATGCCTCTGGATCTGGTCTCTTGCCACGTGTTTTTATTTTACCCTGCAGCCGGATGTTGCCGCTTTCAAAGTGTTTTCTGGGTCAGGTTTGTGCTGTCCCAGATCCTGGTGTTTGTGTATTCAGAATGGCCCAGGGGGCTGAGGCGTGGTGTCTGGGATTGCCTTGGTCCTTATCAGCATGAAACACGCACACACAGGGCCACCACACCTCTCTAACACAGCACGGACCTCACATAATAAGCTGAACTTACTGCTTTGGAACAATCACAAATGCTCATGCGTGTAAAAACACATGCACACACATATTGGTTGTTGATTTCTCATTTCTAGCCATTTCATTCTAGTAGTAGTAAGATTCCTGTTCCCCCAATGAATAAATATTTATGTGCATCTGTTTTTTTACAGAAGGTACACATATCATATAAGATTATTTGTTTTAGTTCTGTAAGATTTGGTTAAAAAAACTAATTTCAATATATTTTAATCTGGAGCTTTGATGTTAATACATTAACACTGAAAGAACGCTGGTGTTCATTGCACACATTGCTGCTTGAAAAACAATTCTCCTTGCATTCATACTTTCGTTTAACCTTTAGAGTGCAACTTTCAGGTTGTAACAATTTTTGCTGAGGCCAGCTTCTCTTCTTGCTATCCTGCAACTAAAATAGCTAATCCCAGTTTTACAGAAAATGCTGAAACAACATTGTTTCACTAAGTACAAAAAAAATATGTCTTTTAAGCAAGTCACAGAATACAGTACCCTTCGCTTTGTAAAAGACAGGAAGCTTGAAAATTACTCACACTGCACAGAGCTAGTGATCAACATTCACATGGCTTTGGCCTTCTGAAATGTCTGTAATAGCTCATTAAGCTTTTTAAGGCTTTCCATTTAAAACAGCACAGTGTAAAAACACAGCAAGCAGATTGACCCATTTCCAAACACTCCGCAAATCTTAATTGCATCTGCTTTCAGCATGAGTGGTTAGATCAGGGAAATTATATTGATGGCTTAAATCTCAAGTCATGGCTCTCAAGTTTGATAGAGAATATCCTGTTGCAGATACAGATAGGTGAAGTCTGTAAATCACTTGGCTGAAAAACACAGGGCCTATGAGGTAGAAGTGAGTGGGTGGCTGAAATTCTTTCTAGTATCCACAGTCTAGGTACTCACAGATTTGAGACCAGGAGAAAACTCTTAGCCTGGGACAGTGGGGATGAGGTAGTACAGTATGGTGGTCAGATCTGCTGATTTTAGACGCTTGTAAAGCAAGGGTGTGCACCACTGGTCTTGGACAGGCACAGCCCAGCAGGTCTTACAGGGAACTATAAACAGCCACTGACTGAATCCTTGAATGTCAAGTGGGATGGAAGGTCTCCACCATGTTCTCATCCCAAGTGCTTCCACTTAGTACTTTATCCGGAATGAGGTATGATTTGACCCACTTGAAGGGAAACCTGTAAAACATCCATCTTCTAACCCCTTCTTCCAATTCAGGGTTGCAAAGGAGCCGGGCAAGCAATGGGCAAAACAATGGGTACACCCTGGATGGGACACCTGTCCATTCCAGGGCACCCGCAGACATAGATGCACACGCACTCACACCAGGGCCAATTTTCAAAGAAGCCAATTAATCTCCCGGCAAGTCTTTGGACTGTGGGAAGAAACTCCAAGCACACATGGGGTGAAAATAGAAACTCCACGCAGCTAGCGTCCCAGGAATTAAACACAGGGCTCCTGCACTGTGAAGGATCGATGTTAACCACTGTGTCACTTTGCTGCCCACCAGTAACATGTATTGGCCTTAATTAAGCAAATAATAGATCCAGTTACATTATTCTGAATTCAGCAAGAATGAAGCCCAGAAAACTCTACAAGACCAGCACTCTCATATCACTGGTATAGTCGCTTAATCAAAACCCGGATGCCCAGCACCAGGCGAGGTGTTCGTCAGCAGAGGAGAAACATCTGACAAGATTAATATGCGTTTCTCACCACTTTCACACAGCGCAAGCTGGGCTATGAAACAGTTTCCATAACTACCTTCCAGACGGTGTGATGTGGTTTGGCTGAGCATGCTGACTGGGCAAGGTGCCAGGCTCTTCAGTGAGTGCCCGGGAGGCAAGCTGGCACACTGTCCAGATGAAGCAAAGTGAGAATTTAAAAGGGCCGGGGATGTAGAGGTCAGGACAAGCCAGCAGCCTTGCAGTGCAGCTGCACAACAGCTAGGTGGCACCACAGGGCTTTCCGCCATTCACAGGATGTACATCACCTGGGAGAATTCTGTAACTTATTTAACTGGCCTTCATGTTTCAGTACAAAATACTATTTTAAGAAGGTTTAAGTTCCATTGGAAATATTCAGAAGACAAATCGGTCAATCACCAGATAAGGTTTTGGTTAAAAATATTTCATAAATAAAATAAATTTCCTACATATTTCATAAATATTTTTAAATGGGGAAAGCACATTTCATAACATTACGATTAGAGCAAAAAAAATGTTTCAATCTCATATTTGCACCCCTTTCACTTTTGTAGTTTTTTGTTTTCAGGAAATCGGGAGGAAAGTGATTTGGGACAAAAGCCATTCAAAATCACCTTGTTCGCATGTTCCAGCAAATCCTTCACTCAAAAGGCCATGTTTAGTTTGACATGCTTGATTTGATCAACATGTGAGAGGAAGAACAGTGATCTGCGTGTCCTGTTTGATGCAGCAGAGACCGCGCAGTCAGTCTTTTGAACCATGACAAAAACAGCGAGCTGTGAGACCACAGACAAGTGTGTTTTGCTTCTTCACACCCACTGAGGCGGAACAGGAGTCCTTTCGTCTCCTTGCGGTTGCCATGTTGATCCCATTGTGTGTGTACATCCTGGCCGTTCTTCTGTCACTCGTGAGGCTGTTGTCCACTTTATTTGCTGAGCTGCCCTTGGGATAGTCGTTGTCATAGTAGAGAACGACCCTCCTGGCTCATCACCGTCCCCAGAGCTGGTCATTAGGTCCTGTGCTTCTCCAGCCAGTGACAGGAAGTCATCAAGAGGGTCACACAGCAGAGCAATCTCTGTCATCCCCAGTGAGAAAGAGCTATCTCTGGAAGTAATGGCACAGAATAATATTAGACCAATAGTGTTTCATTACTGTCTGCTAGTGTCAGTCCACGGCAGATTTAGAAAGTGTTAACCAGTGGGGTTTCCAATAAAAGTATGTAGTAGAATTTTATATAAGAAATTAGTGATATTCCAGACAGCTGGGATTGTAGTCTGCACTGGAATGAATGGTTTGCCTTCACTGTAATGTAGCAATGTATTGTGTTCTGTATATGATACAGTATGTGTATATTATTTAAGTTTTTTCTTTCTCTTTTTGGATCTCTGTAATTTTGAGCTCAACAAAAAAAAATTCCTAACAACCAAAAAGGGGTAGTTTGGCGATAAAGTTGACTTTGGTTTTTGACTTTGACTTTAAACATCCTCTTATTAAGCTGTGAGTCTGTGGATTTGACTCAAGATTGCTGTGCCTTTAAACTGTGATGTGACTGGATTGAGTTGATCTCCTTCACCAAGAACTGACATTCATGTTTTAGCTGGTGTTGAGCAAAATTATTTCAGTCTGGTTTGACAGTATTCCTTTTGTATTAAAATACATAAGAAAATTACACCATTCAGTCTGATTGCAGTATACGAGCAGCATGAATGCACACAAAACTGAAGACATTTCCTGCAGCCTTTATGTTGTGTCTCTTGAAACACAAAAGAACAATGATGCAAGTACTTACTTCAAGTGCCTTTGCAACAATATCAAATCGATTACATTTGTTGTACAGTAGCTCTTCCTTGCTCTGGAGAAGATAACTGTCATAATTGGCCTTCTCTGTGTAGCCAATCTAGAGATCTGTGCTCAAAGACATTCTAATTAATCCATCTCCAGACATTGACGCTGAAATACTGGCATATTAATAAAGATAGCTTGGTTGTCATCAATGTAAGCACATTGGACACTGTGATGGTATTCTGCCATTTTCTGCATATTGCTGATTAAAGCCCTGCTAATATGGAGCCAATGCAGTTGGAAGACATAGCAATTATGGCTTTAGTTCTGAAATTCACAAGTTACCATCAATGAAAAAAACATGTTGTAGGTGTCTTTTGTGTAGGCTCCATTCACATCCCATGAGTCAAACACATACGCTATTCATTATGATCCCCCTCATGTGTAACCCCTGAGGATTTGCAGTGACATTACACTAAATATATAGTACTATTGAACTGGTTGCATGTTGGGATATTGGAGGATAAGCAAAAAATGTGGACTAATGTTATAGAATCCCCTCTTCTGAAAAGCTTCATTGATTTAGAAACTCTTGACTGCTGCCTAAACTAAACTGAGGTTGTCCTCAGTCTGGTTCTCAATACAGCCCCTACCATTGAACGTGTTTAGCAGTTTGATCGAGGTTTAAGGTTAACTAATACGATTGACATGCTTAATGTGGTTCGGGCCTACAGTATCTGCTTAGATTCAGTGGGCAGAGAGCCGAGCTGGATGTTAAGGGCTGGGGGAGGTGTGTTTTGTGCAACTGGGAGGGGAGGCCTGGATAGTTGTACAAGATGGTTAGGCAGTCTCTCTGGATGCAGGAAGAAGGAATGCAGACCCAGAGCATTTCTGCTAGTTAATGGGCTGCTGCTCTGAGTTTCCATGGTGTTGAGCCCTAATAACTGCAGACACTGGTTATCAGTCTGCAGTGCAAAGAGGAATTAGTGGGGCCTCTTACAAAAGAAGAAAGGAAAAGGCCACAAATTAGAGGTACTGTATGCAATCAGCCTGCAGATATCACCTAGCTCCGGTTACAGCTTACTGATCCAGGAACCTCATTGTGATGCTCTTGAACGTTCCCCATGACTCAACATTTATGACCTATGTCTTTTATCTCCCCGGCCCTCTCTCTTTAAATTCCAAGCAATGGGTGTTGGCACCAGCTGCTGTCTGGCCTTCCTGTGTTAACTCACCTTGGGTCAGGCAGGACAGCGGTAAGCCCTGGTCTTTCCAGGCTCTGTAGGTACAGTACCACTCTACGAAACGAACCAAGAGCTGCAACCCCCAGATTCCGGAGAACCTGTGCTCAGTATACAAGACCTGGAGCAGGGAGGAAGCAGGCTGCAATTCACATTTAATCAAGCCAATCCAAATCCTGACATCTGTCTCTGAAGCTCAAACAAGCTGTGATCTACATGTCACTGTTTTTAAGCACACTGCCATTATGTATTGTGAAATGTTGTTGTGCTTCACATCCCTTTGTGTGCTCCCTGCTGCTTGTTGTTCATACAGTATCTTCAGGATCTGCCTGGGAGATACAATAACTGTTGCTGGCCAGGCTGAATCAGAACACACTGCCATAATTGTTTTGTCAATAGGTTCAATTCTGCTTTTGCCTGTGTATTTGTGCATGTAAGAGCTGGGACATTCCCTGTATTTTTAGATGCCCCTAGCAGCTAGAGAGTGTGGGTCTGACCCAAGTGTTTCCATTAATCCAGGAAAGGGATTGGGGTATCAGTTTACAATTTCCAAAGCTGTTGTAGGAAGAGGAGAGCCAAAAAAGACGAGAGATGGCAAATCAAGACGACACTGCCACCCTTCATACTGTGAGTAACGGAGACAATGGTACAGCGTGTCTGTGTGTGTGGAGGGAGGAGGGGGTGATTTACGAACCTCTGAAAACAGATCAGTGTGGTATCTGTGCATCTGGTGTGTGTCCAGCCTGGAACAGGCTCGAAATGAGGAGTGGAGAGTTCGCAGCAGCTGCAGTGAATCTCCTAGGGAGCTGAGCCTGTATACACTGAGGCCTGCCATTATGATCTGAGCTCTCATGGCCAGAAACAGTGAAACAGTGAAACATGGCCAGAAACAATAAATGTCTTGTTTTTCCCACTGTAACATCCCTTGGAATAAGTATCGGCGTTGTGCATGTGTGTCTGCAATCCAATTCTGCCCAATGCACAAGGCATCAACAGAGTTCAATGAGATTGATCTAGGATCAAACGAGACCTCAGGGCTGTACAGAAGCAGTTTTGAGGTCTCATTAGGGCCTGCTTCAGCGCTGGAGAGCTTCCTCCTCATCAGGCTCTTGGCTCTCAGAGCTTTTATTGATTAAATGATTTGTCTTGTTTGTAACTTTTCTCATAGTTGGACTTTCCTTAAATATTGCCTTTCTGTCACCTTTTTTGGCATCTTTTCCCCCAGTTGTCAGTTCCCGTAGTCATTGCTGTTGCTGATTATTACTGTAAAAGTGTAGACTTGGATTTCCTCATCAGCCATAGGAGCCAGCTGTTATTCTCAGGCCCCTGCAGTTCTCTTCATTCCTGCATTAACAGCTATGTGAGTTTCAGTTAGCTTGGGCTGTGCAAAGTCAAGGGGACAAGACCTTTTCTGCATTAGCCTCTAGTGCTGATTTATTTCAGATCTGTTTTTGTCATTTTTGTAGTTTTTTTTAGGTATGACTTAAAATACGGAAAACGCACAGTACTGAAAATTAATTTGTACTGTATGTGGAAGCCCACTGTATTTTTGGATAGATTAAGATCAGATTAGCATTTTGCTAATTTCTTGTCAGTGCAGGGTGCTGATTTACACGGCAGTGTGACAGAGCATCATGGATATATATATTTTGCTTCAGACTGGCGGAGTCAATGGGTTATTAAGATACCAATTTCACAACATTAATGTTGGGGAACAGGATGGTTAAGAAACCGATAAATGGGTGTTTAAATCTCGTGAAGGTCCCACGTTCTGTCCGACAATGAGCAATTGCTTCTTACAAAACTGCAAAGCAGGAGCCTAACAAGGATTTTGAAAGGTATTCCTGAATATTTGCGGCCTGTATGTGGAAACAGCAGCTCTCCCTGTAGACTGCTTGACGCTGGCAGGGAAGGTGTCTGCGATTCAGGCAGCTGTAGCAAACCTGCAGCTTGTCATAATGCTCAGTGTGCGTTTTGAGTGCTTCACCAATCAAGGATGACTGAAGTTGGGCTCTTAGGAGGCATTTTAAAGCAATCGGACTGCTATTCTCGGAGCACTTGGCAGGGGGAATGCCTTGATTGACACCCCTGTCTGTAGAGTCACTGTTCGGAGCATGGAGAGTGGATTAGACTGGTCTCAGAGCTAAAGTGTAGACTAGTCAGTCCCCATCTTAGTGGATTAGGAGAGTGGAGGTCCAGTTTCTATGATGAGCGTCAAGGGAACCCTTCTTGATGGATCAGGAATGAGGCAGAGGCCGGGGCAAGATCAAAACCTAGATGATTGTCATTTAAAAATGTGGCACTTCTCTGGGATGAAGCAAATCATTAATATTATTTTACATGTCATCACACAGAACCAGAAGATCTTTTGTCCCCTGTCTTGATAAGTCCAGGCTTATGTGAAGATCAAAAGTCTCATAGGGTTGCTTCCAGACACGCTGATTAGCTCCTAAACTAAGTTCCCTAAAACTAAAATTAACTAGTCCAAGCCTAGTGCTACTGTAATCCCTGTTTGTCAAACTATCAGTGGGAAGATTGCTGCTGAAGGTGTGTCTTCAGGGTTCAGTGTTCTTTGTGTATCCTCTTGTATCAAGCTTTGTGCTGTCAGTATTAGAGGTAGAAGTTGAACCCAAACTGGGTCCTGGCACTAGGCACATGCCAGAAGCAATGAAACACAAACCAGAGGACACAAGTGGAAACTGTGTGGAAGTGCATTTAAAACTGAGAACCAGAGGCACTTCTGCACTCAAAGGGTTGTGGGAGTATGAAACAAGCTACCCAGCCATGTTGTTGGAGCTGGTACCCTGGTTTGAGTGGATGAGACTCTTGGATCAATTACTACTAACCACCAAACGGGTCAGATGGGCCAGGAGCCTCCTCTGGTTGGTACCCTTTCTGGTGTTGTTATTGGCAGTTCTTTAGTTTTGGAGGTTTGGGGGAATTAGGTACCTGTTGCCATTTGATTCTCTGATTCTGGAGAAAGAGGTACAGAGTTACAGTACATAAGACTGCACCCTTACATCCTGGTTCGGGATGTTTGATTGTGTGGGATTCCAACAGGTGTAAGCTGAGCTGGGAAATAATTGGGAAACAGTCCTGGGACATTTGTAATATAGTGAATTAAGGGTGCTATACTGCGTGCATTAGGCTTGTTCACCTCATGCAATGGCCAGATATTAGATCCCGTTTGTCTGCAATTCCACTGCTGTGGAAATTCATTATAAGTCATTTCTTGAAGTGAACCACTTCAAAGTGGTTTGCTTGCACAGAAGGTACGGAGCACATTGGCAACTCCCATGCCCGATATTGTGTGCTGCAACCGGCCATAAATGCTTCAAGCTGTAAGTCTTCAGTTCTGTGTACCATGAACCTAGCTGAAATATGTGTCACCCACTGGTTTCGGTTTGTTTTCTGCACAAGCAAATGCCTGACCCTTTAGACTCACTTGCTAACTTAGTAAGAGGTTGCTCTGGAATGGGCCTCAGTTCGCAGTCTGGGAAGACTCAGTTTTGCTCTCTCCTGCAAGTGACACATGTCTGACCTCCTCCCCACCCCTGCTCTTCCCCCCAGGTCGATACTTCGACCAGCTTCCTGCGTGCCGCCCGCTCTGGAAACCTGGACAAGGCCCTGGACCACATCAAAAATGGAGTGGACATCAACACAGCCAATCAGGTGAGAGCTTGGCAGCTTGCAGTCACGCCACTGTCTACAAAAGCTTTTCCTGTACTCTGTGAGGCATTTGTCAATGTTAATTTAACTTTGTTTAAAAGTCCTACTGGGTCTCTTTTTGTTTGTTTTTTTTTTAATATTGTGCGCAGATGAAGAAAATGCGTCAGTTTCAGCAATTTCTCATTGTATCTGCAAGATGTGTAAATTCATGACTGTGATTGTGTGTTTATCCATGACTGTGCATTTAATAAGAGGAATGCCATTTACTCACTCATAGATTAGGAGATGATTTAAGATACAGATTATAAAACATACCAACAGTAGAACATAATGCCTTTTCACAATACAGTGCTGTTTAATTCAGCATGAAACAAAACATTGCTTCATTACTTTGTCATCATAAACAGGGTTCAGGGAGTCATCGATCACACTGCTGAATGGGAAATTTATCCAATCCCATCAGCTGCAGTTTTGGTATCTTGTACAGTAGCTTGATCTCAGCAGATCTCAGAAGCCAAACTGGGTCCCGGTCAGTCCCTGGAATTAGAGACATGTAAGGAAAACCACAGTGCTGCTATCAGCTATGCTGGTGGATCTATACCCGGTGGTTTTTCATCGGGACCAGATTTTCCAAACATGAATGTCCCTGCACAATCTGGCCTCGCTAAAGCTCACACTCAGTTAAGATGGTCAAGCATCCTTTCACCTCTCCAGCTGATCTGCTGGGTAGTGGGGCTCCTGACACAGAATAACAGTGACAAGAATGGATACTTTACTGCAGTGGTGGATGACTGGGCCCTTTGTAAAGCATTTTAGGATTCTGTGAAAAACTGTATATATTAAATGTTGCAAGAGAGCAGTAGGTTCTACCAAGATGCCAGACCTTGTCTGAACCCTCTTCCTCAGAAACACTAGGGAACGCTCAGCCATCCTCTCTCACCTTACCAAGTACTGCAACTCAGGTTATATCTGCAATATTCACCAGCTCATGTACTGTGGGGCAAAGCCTCAGATCCCAAACCTACTTGTGTATTTCCCCAATGAACGAGCAAATTACTTGAGTGGAATACTGAAACCACTATTAATTTAGTTTCTCAGGAAGAAGAAGAGCTACAAGACGTACTGAAAGTTTCATGTTTTATTATTGTTTAGTTACTAAAAATGGTAAAAATATGAACTTCTGCTAACTGAAGCAAATCACTTTATGTAATATTATCAGGTTAGTGATGAGCAGAACGATCCTTCAGTGGCATTTAGCTATAGTTACAGAGCTCCAAAAATAGTGTGAAAAGACCTTTCGACCTTCAGAAGCCACTGGAATTGCAGATCCCCGACTGAGCCCAAGTGTTAGGATCTCAACTTATCGCTCACCAGGAAATTGTCCCTTTCTTGTCCTTTAAGGATTTTTCCTTTAAACAGGAGTTGAATGGAGTCTGGCTCCCACTTTAAGACTGCATGAGTGTAGGGATGGATAGACTTATCCAGCTACATGGGACCTGATTGCGCCGTTCTATTTTAAGGACAAACAAAACAAAAAAACAAGAACAACTGTGAAGGCAGTGTTCCAAACTTTAAAAAACCATGATCACGCAGTGGTACTGTACCAATCCACCAGTGATGGCTGACAGTTTTATCTCTGCCAGTGCAGGCTAAGCCACTAAGCCTGGCCCACTGTGGTGTGCCTGCTGCCATGACAGATAGCTGTCCTGGGTTGGGTGGGTTAGTGGCAGGGTGGGCCTTAGGGGAGCAGGCACAGTGTTATCAACAGGGGTCAGCTGCTGATTTTGGGAGGAAGCCAGGCCAAAAAATTGGTAGCGATGATGCAGGGGGATCTGCAGCACCAACATATTTACGGTCTGATCATCTGGTCAACAGAGTATTTCCCAGCTCTTCATGCCAATGCAGACCAGCCAGTCTTAAGCACAAGATTTGCACAGGACACCACATGGGAGCCAGAGGGGCAGAACCTCTCCTGTATTACTCTATTCTGATGGCTGTAGTGCCTGCTGATTCCCTGGTGTGACATTGGGGAGGACTCTGTAGATCCACCATCCATCCATGATCAGGAAGCCACTCGTCCCTGTGATGTTTATCAAAAGCCGGGACCTGTCCTAGATCACAGGGTGTGAGGCGAAACTGAACGCTCTTTTGTAAGGCGAGGCTTGTCTTCTGAATTACTGCCAAGTAGTTCATTATGGGACAAGATGTGCAAACAAATCACTCTTTTGTGGTCGTGAATTCTTTAGAATGTTAAAAGGCCAGTTCCCATCAGAATCGCTTGGGAGTTCCGTCTGCTCCTCTTGTTCTAGTTTGTGGTTTCTTCTGCCAGAGCCTGGATCTCTCGGGCTGTCCCTGTGAAGATAGACCTGACATCCATTTCAGCGGTGACACTGCCTGTCTTATTGCAGTGTGTGGGGACTCGCCTGGTCTGTCCCTGTGCACCACAGCCCACTCCTGATCCCCTCTGTGGGTGCGGTTTGCTCTTCCACAGTGCAGAGCGAGGGCCTGGCTGCAACTGCGGTGCTTGGCGCCACCCCCACCGGAACGCAGAACTGTAACTGGCCCCAACCCCATTACTGTCCCACTAGAGCCAGACACAGTATTTGTTTCTCTTCATCTTGAATTTCACTCCCATGGAGACGATCCTAACTGATCACATCTAGCAGTGTTTCTCTTTAGTCGTTATTTCTCTCAACAATTGTATCTCCTCTATAAGGATCATCCAGCATCAAGTTTGCTTTTTTCCAAAAATTTGCATTGCAGTACAAAATAATGTATCCTTTATACAGTATATCACAGACGGACCAGCCACCTTGCAGGAACAGAGAGCTCAACAAGCAAAACAGCAATTTGTTAAACCTGCCTGTAATCTTAACTTTAATTGTAAGTTTGGAGCTCTCTCTTACTTATTTTATGATTAGTACCAGTCCTGTTGGCAGTATTTTAAAATTCTTCAGTTTAGCAGTACTACGAGGGGCAGTTATCCTGTGTTTTCCTTTGACTTTCTGCAGCCCCTGTTGTAGTGTTCTAGTGCACTTTAATAGCCTGTGTTGCAGTTGCTCAGGTATGTGGTTTTTGTACCTGAACCAGCAATGTCACCAGCCCTCCTCATGCTCTGATTAGATTTGTATGGTGGAGGGGGTGGCCTCAGTCGAGCCCCCTCAGTGCGGAGGTGATCAGTTCCAGCTCAGTGAGGAGGAACTGGCACCTTGACTGGGGCAGCATCCTCCTGCAGGGGATGCCAGCTCCGGTGACGCAAGTGGCATCTTGGCCATTTTTCATATAACCTTTACCTCTCAGGCTAGAACCCCCAGAACACCTGTAGTGATGGGCCGTTAAATAAATTAGAATACAATGGCACTTGCAATTCAAAATAATCTGAAAAGCAGCTGCCTTGTGACAGAAGACCACAAAAATGGGTGCTCAGAGGTGAGTACAGAGTACAGTGCTCAGAGGAGAGTACCCTGACAGCGATTCTACCCAGAGAGAGGAGCCCAACAGTCAAAGACTGAGCTAATCCTGTGAAAGGTAGGACAGGGGTCACAGCTGGCCTCCTCCCTCTGGGTAAATCCCTGTCAGGGTACTCTCTTACTGCATGAGCTTGTTTTTCAGGGGGTGTAAATCATCTAATAGTTTTCATTCGGTTCATTTACAGGATACAGGGTTAATAGAGAAAGGAAAGGAAGGTACACAATAAATCAGAACAAGGAGAATTGTGATCAAGAGCCCAGTAATGTCTATGATACAGACTGGAGACTTGGAGAAAAGAAAATCTGTTACAGTATGTTCTGAGCTCAGTCTCTGACCCTGAGGCAGACAGACCTGGCTGCACCTCCCTCTGCTGGAGAGACTGAAGTAGTGCATGTGGTAGGTGCACAGCACTGATCCCACAAGAAGATGTTTCACCAACTAGCCTAAAATCTGGTGATATGTTAAGCTGGTACAATAGGTAAAATAAATCAGAGAAGTCATAAAGGCCTGTCATGAAAATAAAATAATTCCTGAATCAGTCCATTAAGTTTGGAAATGTGCTGTTAAAAGAGTGCTGTATCTGTCAGGCTTGTGAAAGGTAGGAATGTCACTCTGTACTGCCTCTCTCTGTACTGCATGGACCTGCATGATATAACCCTTGCACAGCCACAGGATTTTCTGTGACCTATCATGTTTCCCGCAAACCCTAGATTTTGGAAGGTTTTCTTGGGTTATTTATTTTTTTTAACCCCTACTGCATATTGCGTGTAAGACACCTGGCTGGACTGCACACCAAGTCCATGTCAGCTGATGTGAAATTCAATTCAGTTCAAGCTTTTATTGTCCTCTGGGGGAAATTTGATTTACTGCACGGTCCAATACAACCATACAACAATACCACAAGGAAGCCAGACATGTCCAACAGAGGAGACAGGACCATAGTGCTACAGGAGGTAAGCAGGTGACTTCACATTGTTTGAGAGAGGTGGTTGTACCTGGGTGCAGAATAAGGTAAAAGACCCCCCAAGGCCACAGCAAAAGCAGGAGGCAGAATAGGCATGAGCTGACTGGCCTCTTCCCTTCCTCCTAGCTTCAGCCATCACCAACGGCGCCCCCTCTCGGCGGAGAGGCTCACAGGTGCCTGGGGGGAGGGGGGCATGACACTGGAGCAGCAGTCTTTCCTGGCAGCGGCTCGGATGCCTGTCTGTCTGACCCCCTCGCCCGTCTCTCCCCCGGGACCCGTAAGGAACGAGTTAGTAGCAGAGGTTTTGATTTCAGCCTCGGCAGTTCCGTGAAGTTGAAACCTTTATTACTGACTAATTGATTTTTGGTTTCTCTGGGCCCTGAGATTTACACTTGCTCCTGACCTTGGGTTTGCAGACGGCTGCCCGTGGTGTCAGCTGTCAGCCTGCACTGCTCCCTGCTGTCTGTAGCTCATCCCTCATCTCCTCCTCCAGTCCATGCTGGATTTCCCTCCCATGTTTCTGTAACTTGCATGTTCTGTTTCCTTTTTTCCCCCATCATTATATCATTTCCTTCACCTCCTCAGTCGTCTCTAGGAACCCTCCAGTCCTCAGTGGAGCAGCATGCCAACCCCAGCCCTCCTTCCTCCTCCTCCTCTTCCTCTTCCTCACCCTTCCTCTTTCCTTCTCCGTCCCTCTGTCTCCTCTATCTCCACCCTTTGCCCTCTCTTCTGCCCCCCCCCCCCTTCCACCCTTCCATCGCCTCCTCTCCATTCTCTCTGTCCTGGGGGGCTGGAAGATGGTGTATTGTGGTCTCCTGATGCAGTGGAATATCAGTCGTGTGGGAAAGGTCCAACCTCACATGTCCTGTATTGCTGAAGGAGGGATATATGAGGTCAGACCTATCCCACAGGGCTCTTATTCTTTCAATCCCGGAGACTGGAACGTGCCATCGGTCCTGCGTCATCTTCATCTTCATCACCACTGCCTCCATCATCACCTTCACCATCATCGGAAGCATAGAGCTTGGAGGAAGAGGAGAATGTGTTGGGTCTAAGGGGAATGGTTCCCATAAGGGACAATGCTGGAGATTCTCCTACTCATAGCAAAACCGATTGCAGTAGTAGCCACCTACAGTACTTGGTCTTTCTAACCGCAAGCCGCGTGAGAGAGCACATGCTGTTGGTCTCAAGCACAGATCTGTTTGTATGTGCAGTATAATCAGATTGTCCAGTACATTTTCAGAGAGCTTTATTTCATATAAACCGTAAAGCACTTCCGTCCTCAAAAGCTGGAGCTTCTGTGGCATTGTAAAAAAACAGGCAATTGAGTGGAGGAAATTTATGTTATACTGTACAATGGGCCTTAATTAATGGGTACCCTGCATGATGCAAATGTCTCATGTGCTTGCATAAGAAAATGAAATACCTAACCAGTTTTAATTTGTGAATAGTTTGTAAAGGATGCCAGCAGGGAAAATGCACAGCTGGTAATGCTGCCACTGTATAAAGACTAATGGATGTCCTTGCCGCCTGCCTCTGTGCTGTCATGCACCTCACCACTGGGGGGAGCACTTCACAAGCCCTCTTAGGGGGAGGGGGTTGAGTGTATGGATGAAGCGTATTGCTAGACGGACTGGTCCAGAGAATGCACAGTATCCTAAAATTACACAGACTATTAAGATGACAGGGTTCTGCTCCGTACACGTGTAGCTTTTTAGATTTTACAATAGACAGAGGGCAAAAAAGGACTTCAGTTTCTGATTTCACAGGGCGCATACAATAAGTTATCATGTAGTTTGAGAAAGGAAAAATCATCT
Source organism: Lepisosteus platostomus (assembly GCF_059453375.1). Taxonomy (NCBI): domain Eukaryota; kingdom Metazoa; phylum Chordata; class Actinopteri; order Semionotiformes; family Lepisosteidae; genus Lepisosteus; species Lepisosteus platostomus. Next base: position 8,957,759 of record NC_142613.1, read on the forward strand.
AAAGGAACGTGAACCGACTGAGAACTAAAAGAGAGCCTCCATTAGTGGGCATTTCTCGGTTGAAATCTGAGACAGCTGTGTGCTGCAGGGTTCTGTTCATCTTTAGCGTGCACTGTTGACATCATGCTCCTCCAGAGTTTGTTCACAGAGGCGGTGTCCTTTCTTAATTGTCTTAGTCATGTAGTCCTGGGAATGATGATGTTTTAGTGTAGTGTATATGCTGCACAATGGAAATGCAGTGTGATCACTGCACCATCTCGGTAATTAAAAGGGCAAGCTGGCCTGACATGTTTCAGCCAGATTGGATGTTCTTTTGCTGTGTGGTGTGTGCAATGCCGCAGTTCTCCATCTGCCTGTAGTGTTTCTTTGGTACGTCTGACACAATGAAAGGATGCGACTTGAACCCTGTGTCCGTGTACCGTCCCTAATCCTCATCATGCCCTCTCTCTCTCTCCTTGCCGGTGCTAAAGGAGAACAGAGTCATATTCTCAGCACCCTTATTGATTCGGACTGCAGAGGGGGGTGCATTTCTCCTCGAGCTTTTGCCATCGGACCTACTGTACCTGCAGATTCGAAATCGATCTGTCTCATCTTCCTCCTCCAGCTCTCTCTTTGCCCTGACTGCACTCTCTGTGTGTATTTGGGGCTGCCAGTCGAGGAGGATGTTATGAGCATGCTAAATAACCCCTCTCCCTCCACTGTTCTGTCCCCCTCTCTCCCTTTATCTGTAGTCTGGGAGAGCAGGTGTCTGGAACCCTGTTTGTTTTTGGCAAAGGCCTGAGACAGGGGTGATGTCAGCAGGCAGTGCCACTGTGCAATGTGTCTGAGGCTGTTTGCTGTCTCTCCTTTGCTGCAGTGCTTTCTCCTGCAAAGGCTATTCAAGCAGGGTATTGCTTGCTGAGGACACCATACAGTCACCAAAACATCCCAGAACATCACATGGGGAAAAGTATAGCACTGCGGTAAATTTAATTAGCATCGCTTAGCTGTCTGACTGAGCTTCAGAGAGTGTCCCTCTTTCATCTACAGCAGCAAAGACCTTTGCTGTGAATGAAAATCCAGATGGAAACTGTACCACATCAGTATAACTAAAGCCTTTCAAAGCCTCTGTCCACCAGCTCGTGCCTTTGCTGTCACAAAGTGGAATGCACATTTTGAGGTACTGCAGCCGTCTGTCAGTCAAATTTCCCAGGCCAGTTGAATCTGAGCAGGTCCTGTGATTGGCTGGCTCGTGGTGGTTAGGTTGTGTGCTCAAGATTGACGTCCCAGCCAGTCATACCAAACCGTGGGCTGCACATTTCAGATCTGCTGCTTGAGGTCTGATATTTCTTTAGATCATGGTAGAGTGTAAAATTACAATAATTTGGAGTGTGTGTAAAGGGTGGATGTGTGAGATTAGTGTGTATGTTGTGTGTAATGTGTCATGCAGATGTGAACTGTACCTCTGTGACAGTGTGCGGTGGTATTGTTACTCTGCGTGTGCATGCACGTCTCTGCACACAACTGTGCAGGTAAGGGCTGTGTGTTGTTTCTGCTTGATGGTGTGCGGGTGATGCAGACGAGTCTTTGCTTGGGGGCGTGAGGAATGTGTGTGTTCTGCTGTGTGTGGCGCTGGTGCCCCCTGGCAGAGTGTGTGAGTAATGTGCCCAGCTCCTCACAGCCGAGGTTGACAGGGAAAGGATTGATTACAGTGTGTTCGTAATGATGACAGGCTCAAGGCGCCTTACACCCTTATTGATTCCTCTGCACTGAGCGCGAGCCGATTGCACTGGGAGAGAGAAAGAAAGAAAATGAATGGGTATGAGGAAGCTGGCAGGGAGCTGACCTTGAGGGATCCAGAATTCCTCCACATCAGGAGCTCAGGATGCGTTCCTCCACCATCTCTGATGCTTAATCCCAATCAGTTCTCTGCCAACAGGGAGGTTTTCAGACATCTTAAGAGCGAGGTGCATTCAAGAGCAGTTTAAAAACAACAGAGAGCTTTGAAATTAAACTCATGGGTAGTGCAGGTTTCACTTTCACAAAACGGTAAATCTCCACTGTACTAAGAGACCTAGGGTTTTGTAGCAATGTGATGGAGCTCTGCAGAAATTCCTGCTGCTTTTATAAAAGGGAAATAAAAGGCAGCAAATAAAGATTGTGTTGCACCCTAAGGGGGAAAGCCTTGCAGTCCCAGTCTGCCTTCCAGTGTTTCCATCAGAACCTCGGTCCAACCAATAATTGTTACATCCCAACCCATTACATGATGGTGGCTTTTGGCCTCTGGCAGGTCTTTTCAGTTTGTCTAGTAGAACCAGCTGCCCTGGGCTGTGTATTTACTGGGCTTCTGTGTTTGGTTGTGGATTTAATCCACCGGTAGGATGACGTACTGCAGGAGGAATATCAGGCTCTCTAGTGGCTGATGCACTGGAGGGTATTTTTGAGCGTGTGTGTCTGTGTGGCTGAGTGAGGGCGCCTGTGTGCTGTGTAGAGGCTGGTCCTGTGTGAAGTCTGCTCTCTTCTTTGTCCTCTCTGCAGAACGGCCTCAATGGGCTCCACCTGGCCTCCAAGGAGGGGCATGTCAAGATGGTGCTGGAGCTGCTGCACAATGGCATCACGCTGGAGACGACCACCAAGGTACGCAAACACAGGAAGCAGCTCTTCTGTCTTCTTCATTGTGCTGGAGAAACCAGAGCCAAAAAGCTAGGGGTATCTCCTTCCCCTTCCCATCCCTCCATCTGTCAGAGATTCCAAAGCTAACCTTTTTTTTTTCTGGGAACCATTTCATTAACTTTTTTGTTAATTTCTTTTTGTTTGTTTCACAAATTCTTTCTTGATTACATACTCACCTCATGTGGAATTGCCTGTTGTTTTAAGACCTGGCTCTCCAACAGAGACTCATGTACCCCCAGGAGAGTCACGGTGCCTGGCCTGGAGGAGCAGTGGGTCTCTAACCTTTTGCTTCCTCCCAGCCTTGCCCTGACAGCATTAATCCAGTAGCACAGCATGACATGACCCAGGCTCCAGCTGATCACCTCTGAGCCACCAAGCGGGGAACCATTATTTTTGACTTCTTGGATCACTGTGGGGGTGGCACAGGCTCATGGTGGTTGGTATTGCTTCCTTGCAGCGCGGGGACCCTGGCTTCGATTCCTGGTTGGATAACCTGGAAGGTTATTCAGCTTCTGGGAGAACGGGTGTGAGTGTGTGCAGGTCTATGTCTGGATGTGGCCTGCGTTTGGCTGGCATCCCATAGTGCCTTGCACCTGTTGCCTGTCAGGATAGAGTTTAGCACCCCTGTGATTAGAAAATGGATGGATGGATCACTATTGCACTGAATCAGCTTCTAATTCTGCCTTCATCATTCATCAGGCAGTCATGCAGCTTCACCATATCCCTTTTCAATTTCTAAAGGGAAGACAAATTGAAACACACACACTGCAGAGCTCTGTTAGATCTGACAAATAATGCATCACAAACGTTCTTGAGAGACTTTAAGAGCTGTGAGACTGACTCCGTGCAGCAGTCAAATGGAAAGGAAAAACTGGTTTCTGGGGAGCTCCTGACTTCTGGAGACTCTCAGATAGGTCGTGATTGACAGATAAGAGGAAATGTGGGTTTTATCCGCTCCTCAGAATACTGTGCGTGCACCACAGAAGGAATGTCATTCTCCCTTACGATTGATCCAACAGTTGCATTCTCTGTATTTGATTTGGCAGTTCTGGAGTTCTAAAAAACAAACCCCCAAAATGATGTAATGGGATGAACTCCTAGTTGCCTTGTTCTGTGCCAGGAGAATGTGCTGAGAGAGGCTTTCTCTTGCAGAAAGGGAACACTGCCCTCCACATTGCAGCGCTGGCTGGGCAGAAGCAGGTGGTCACTGAGCTGGTCAACTATGGTGCTAACGTCAACGCCCAGTCCCAGGTAAGTCCCAGGCCGAACCCCAGGTTAAATCCAATTACCATGTGGTTTTCAGACTGAATGCCAGCCGTCTTACCACTGAGAAGTAGAAAAGCTGAAACAGAACAGTCTACTGTTCTCCACACAGAAACTTCAGCCTTTTCCCACTAAATGCAATTTCTCTATCTGTTCAAACTTAGTTTCTACAAGTTTACCTGAACAGATGTCTTCTCAAGTATGTGTTCCTGTGTACTCTAAGTATTATCAAATGAAGGCTTTTACACAGAACAGCTGTACTCTTCATTAATGCAAATCTGTGCTGAGCTGTGCTGTATGCCTTCAAGTGGAAAATGGTGTTTATAGTGACATATGTACATCATCCTTTAATGCAAAAGAGCAAAGCAACTGCAGCTTCAATTTTTCATTGAAGTAGGTGAAACAATGTTCAATTTTATTGCATGAAATAAGTCAAAATTATAATGTTATATTATTTATACTGTAAATTATAATGTAAAGAGTGGAGTTTCATTGCATTGCAAACTCTGAAAGAACCCCACAGCCAGATGTGATGACTGAAATAGATGCACTGCATGAAGAACATCAAGACAAAACTACAGTGGATTAAAAACTGCTTCAAAACAGAATGAAACCATAGTTTTTGCTGGTCTAAAGAGCTGTCAGTTGAGAATCCTTGCATTGCTCAGGCGTCTACCTCATTAACTTCCCTTTTGTTTCGTCAAGCTGATATAATTTGTATGCATGCCAGCTCGTCTCATCCCCACAAATTGTATCATTGGCTTTCCCAGATTTATTCTCAGATGTAGTGATCAAACTAGCCGCTGTCTGAAATGCCAGGAAAGATGGATGGACCCAGGTTGAAATGTGCTTTTACACCTCGGCGTTTTTCTTCTGCTTGGAGCTGGCTGTGACTTGACCCGGCGGGCACAATGTAGAACCAGCAGCTGACAAACAGCTGTCGAGCAGGGTGTCGGTGTTTGGCCCATGGTCCAGGCAGTCCAGTAGAGGTCACTGTGTTGTGACCACGCCTGACGCCCCCTTCCCCGGAGGAACTCCCCAATCTTCCTGCACCGTCTACCTTACAGTCCATCTGATCATTTAGTTTCCCAAACATTTTCTGGTGGTCGCGTGAGATCTGGCAAATCTAGCAAGTAATTCTGCATTCACTGGAAGATCACCGTAAAGACAGCGCCAGTCCGTGTAGGGGAAACAAGAGCATGAGCATGCAGTGTTTGATTGTGCATTGTGTGAAAATACGCATTTTTCACTCACTCAACCTGATGTTCAATTTTTTTTCAATTGAATAACTGCAGTATTATTGATTTCATTTTTCCTTGACATGAGGTCAGTGTTAACTATATTTCCAGACATGTACAGTACACTTTTCATTTAAAGCATGTATTTATAAAAATATTTAATTTCTTATTAAACAGGTACTGTACTAGATGACATATAAAGTGCTTAGTATTTGCACTTTTTCTGTAACCCTTACTTTTAATATATATAGTCTATTTGTGTGTTTGTATTCTAATATTTATTTTTAACATTTGCATACATTATTATTGACGTTTTAAACAAATTCAAAACACAAAACAACATATACAGTACACAACACCCCAAAACACCTTTCCCCCCTAATGTACTGGATTCAGTTCAAACTATTAACAATCATCTACTGCTTTAGGAGGGGTTGTGCTAAAGCCTCAGATTTTCCACACTAACCTAAAGTTAAAAAGATGCAATATCTGCACATTTGGTAAAATTACCATATTCTTGAATCCAGAGAGTCTAGAGAAATATCCTCGATCAGCTGGAAATATGAGACGGGGTGAATTGGTCCATGTGTCTGTCTGTTTGTCCCCTGCAGAAGGGCTTTACTCCTCTCTACATGGCAGCCCAGGAAAATCACCTGGAAGTTGTCAAATTCCTGCTGGAAAACGGAGCCAATCAGAGCATCCCAACAGAGGTGAGTGACAGCGCAGCCCCGCCCTCCCAGCACAGAGTGCAGTCCAGAAAAGTACCCCCAGTGAGTCCTCAGTGAGTTACAACACGAGCTGTGCTGCTATACTCACTTCTAAGATTACAAAACCAAAAGGCGAAAAAAGCTTACAACAGTCACAGACTTGGCATATTAGCATCCTGGAAGAGTTTTTAAAAGCCAACAACTTCAGCAGGTTGTTTACATCATAGAACTATTGACGCGTTCTAAATGAGAAATATTTTATTATATACAGTATATAGCAATCACCTACAGTATATACAGTATATATAGTAATCTTCAAGATTACTGTATATAGGCGATTCGGAAAAATGTTCTTGCAAAGATCGTGGACTTTGTTGCCTATAGCTGCTATAACACTGTTTTAGAATGTCGTATTAAAAAAATAATTAAATGAGAAATAAACTCAAAGAATCTGGTTCAAGTCACACCAGAAAGCACTGGGTTCCATGCCTACGCCTGGGGCTTCTGGAGCTGGCGTCTAGAGGGTAGAGTCACATGGAGTTAGATTGTTTTTTCCAAGTGTTTTCCTTTCTGATTCGGTTAACCTTGAACTCGGGCTTTACACAGTCGCAGTGTGGAGGGTGAGAAATGACTGAACATGACACCTGCGATACAGAAGCTGTTATCAGCTTCACCCACAAGCCAGCCTTTGTGCTCAGAGAGAAAAGCAGGGAGTGATAGGCCAATTTACAGTACTCTGTGTATTTTCTATTAAACCAGCAGGTCCATCCACCTGGGACGCTTATAACAAACTGTAATTTCTACTGTTTGGAGAAAGGGATGCTCTATTGATTTTGGAAACAGGAAACATGGTGTTTGTGATTTGCTTTTCAAACTCCCTACAGGGCACCGCTTACAGTTTTCCTTTAAATTCACTGTTCTTTTCACAAAACAATGTAGCAAAATACACTTTGGAGAAAGCAAAAGGGCTGTTTCAGTTTTATGCACTGGTTGGCTTCAGTGGCTACATCTTCAGCCCGAGTGGGGGAAGTGACCCCCTCTGTCTTATTGAACCCTGTAATGGCACGGCACAGGGTAAAATGAAAAGCCCATCAACGCGTCCCTGATCTCGGAGCAGAAAAGCCGTGCCTGAATCCTGCAATTTCGCTGGATGAATTTTGCTGCCAAGTTCAACACCTTGCCATTTCATTTACAACCTGTCAGCGCTTTGTTCAGCTGAATTAAATGAGGTTTACTTAAGGCCAATGTGACAGGCACAACAATGGACTTTCTGTGCAGTGTGAGCGATGCAGGTTAGGGGTTTCCAACATGAGTGCACAGTACGAAATGTTCACAGCGACATGCTAACAGTTCAGTTCATTACCCTGACATGGTTTTCATGTTTGAATTAAAATCAGCACTGAAATGTTTAAGCTAGATGTGTTTTCTGTATGCTTGAATGAGTCTTACAGCGCTGGGGCCCTTGGTTCAATTCCAGACCAGGGGTGCAGTCTGTGTGGATTCCCTATATTCTTGTGGAGCTCCAGTTTCCTTCCGCCATCCAAAGTCATACTGTTGTCTTAAATGGCTTCTGGGAAAGCTGGCCCTGATGTGAGTGTGTATCTGTGTGTGTGCCTGTGGCTTGTCAGGAAAGGCTCCAGCTCCCCAGCCTGTGTTGGATAAAGCAGTTAGAAAGTGAATCTCAAGGTGCATTATTGAGAACCGACAGGCACGCACTCGTTCTGCACCACAGAGGCTTCCCAACAAGGAATCTAAAGTGAAGGCAATAGGTTTTTGAACAACAACAATGAAAAATCCTGTAACTTAAAGAAGAGCTTGCCTAGCACTGCCTATCCTTGTGAATTAAAAACCAGTAAAATCCACCAACCAATCAATCAATGATTCAATCCCGCTTTTTCCACTGCGCCCTCAGGATGGGTTCACGCCCCTGGCTGTGGCTCTGCAGCAGGGCCATGAGAACGTGGTGGCCCTGCTCATCAACTACGGCACCAAGGGGAAGGTGCGCCTGCCCGCCCTGCACATCGCCGCCCGCAACGACGACACGCGCACCGCCGCCGTGCTGCTGCAGAACGACCCCAACCCCGACGTGCTGTCCAAGGTACGGCAGGGGCTCCCAAGGGACACGGCGCCGAGGACATGGGAGGTTTATACAGTGGGGACAGGCAAACACACTCGTCCAACAGACAGCCCACAGGGAGTGCTTGCTACGTGTGTGTGTGTGTGCGTGCACGCTTATTCATATCAGCCAAGGTCAATTTCAAAGTGAGCCAGATATACGACCCATGTTTGTCTGCCGCAGATACTTTATGAAGTATAACATAACATTACTTTATTAAACCTTTACAATTTCTTGCATTAGGAATTATCTTTTCGCATACCCCAGCTTGCTCTCCATGAGACACACAGCTAGGGAGAGAGCCTGGGGTCAGAGCGCAGGGTCTGCCATTGTACAGCGCCCCTGGAGCAGTTGGGGTGAAGGACCTTGCTCAGGGGCCCAACGGAGTAGGATTCCTCTGCCGGCTGCGGGATTTGAACCGGCAACCTTCCAGCCACAGGCGCAGATCCTGAGCCACAGAGCCACCGCTCCACCCAAGTAGGTATCATCCTTGACAATAAACAGCTGTTCTGTCTGTTTCTCTGCCTTCAGACTGGCTTCACACCTTTACACATTGCAGCGCACTACGAGAACCTGAATGTAGCCCAGCTGCTTCTCAACAGAGGGGCCAACGTCAACTTCACCCCAAAGGTGAGAGGGACAGATAGCAGGGACACCACTCAGGTGCAGACTCCGTCTTTCTGATTCACCATCCACCCTCCGGGGCCGGTCCCCCGCAGAGTGCTCCGTTAAGAAGGCATTGTCCATCTCGATATACTGAACATCAGTCACACATTAACACTCCATGTCTTTAGAATCATTAAGGATGTGGAAGTTGGATATTGTTTAAAATGTTTTGATGTGACTGGTGGTTGTCCAAGCACAAAAGCATCTCATGTAGCGAGACAGGTGATTGGGCACAAATCGTGATTTAACCTGTTGAAAATATGAAAAGAAAACCAGTGAAAAGAACAGATACACTCATACCCCGGTGTCCGAACTTAATTCGTTCCTGAAAATATGCTTGGAAGGAGGGAGATCATAAAAATGCCATGATTTCTTATGGGGAAAATTCCACCCCGTTTCACTCTAAATTTATAATACCTCACAGACCGTTATAGCAAGCTTAGTGAACGACACACTTCTACTAACATAAGCCAACTATACCTGTAAAATAATTATTGAGATTATAATTACACTTTTCATTGTTTCGTAATAGATCGCTATCCAAGCGATCGGCTAGAACAGTGTGCATACTGTTGTTGACTATTACGCTGAAGAATCTTTTCCTCTTCCTTAAGACCCCTTAATAACCAGCAAATACAAAACAAACAGAAAAAAACACTTTGAAAATGAGAGCACAGGCTTTCGCTGTGATTGTAAAGAAAGCACCGCTGCCTCACGGCGTCCTTAACCGCAGTACATTGCGCACGCGCGGAAACAAACAGCTGTTCCGTGGTCCTGAATTCTCGGCCAAAATCGGTGACTTTCGAACTTCAGAGTTCGGATTAGCGAAATTTCGTTCTTATAACGAATTACAGGGTACTAATTCTTCATCTTCGGATTAGCGAAAATTCGTATACCGAACGTTCTTATACCGGGGTTTGAGTGTATACCGTGCTTCTCAAGAGAGCAATGCCTTTGTGCCATCGGTATATTGGAGCAACAGCTCAGATGGACTCACCAGCAGCCGAGCTAAATTCTCTTCAGTGATACATCGAGGTTTTGTGAAGACCGCCCTGGTGGACATCAGTAAGTGTCACACAGTTATGCAGTAGTTGTTGTTTTCCACCCAGCAGTCAATAGGGATGTCCAGGTGTGATGTTCTGGTAGGAGTGTCTAGTCACTTCAGAACTCCGTTTGTAGTGATCGATGTTAATCTCGTAGGCAGCATGGTGCTGCATTGATCAAGTCCTGGGACCTCAGTTTCTGCCATTCCCACAAGCTCATCCTGACATGACAACATGCCAGCTGGAGAACATACTGTATATCTTCTTGCTCTCCTTGATGTTTTTTCTTGAAAGATGCAAATGTGACAGGTGTTCCATGAGTTCCCTACTGTCTAGGTTTGAGCCCCATAATTGAACATGATCAATTTATCCATTTATGACATGGAGACGTCTAGGGCTCAGAGACTTGTGAGGATCTACAGTGCAAGAGGAATGGAGTAGATTCCCACAAGACAGCATCTGCAACCTGGTGCAAAGCATGGGTCTCTCATATACGGTACAGCTGGTATTGTTTCCACATTGCCTGGGATTCTCACAGTAGAGCCCTGTCAATCAGCCCTGTTGAAAAATGTTAATCAGGGTAATCAGTTCAACTATGTTTGGACTGTTCAATAAAATATCAGTGTACTGTGCTACAAAATGATTGAGTAATTTCATTCACTATAATTATGTGAGTGTGTTGTATTTAGAAAATGTTTCTTTTGATGCTTCATGTACTCCGTGGAGTACATTGCATTTGAGTGCCACTGAGTTGTTCTTGTACAAGCAGCAAATCCTAGGATGTGTTGTGCAAAGTCATGTATTGTGCTTTGCATTATTCTAATTTAATTATGGATGTGCGAATGAACTGGAGAAAAAACCCCAGCAATATTGAAGTTTATGTAAGCACAGGGTTCATATCAAGTTAGCATGGCATAGCATTCAAACAGCTGTATTACAAAAACCTACATTGTGGTGTACGGATACATACAAATAGGAAAGTGGACAAAAACAGTGAGTCCCATAATAACTTGCCAACTTCCTAATTGCACAGTGTGTGTGAGGTCTCTGTCCGTGAAACACTGCCACAATTTTGTTTTGCACATGAATTTCAGGATGCAGATTTTTGACCAGGCTGGCTTATTTCTTCCAAGTTTCCTGCACAGCTAAATCTCTCCCATTTCTGCCTAAATTACATCTCCTACGACGTGCTTTGTGCTAAATGGTTTCCTGGTAAGGGTGACAGATCTCAGGAACTTCTTCTGTTTCTCAAAAGAGCAGCGTCTATTTGTCCACCTTTTGCCAGGCCCGGGGGAGAGAGCTGGTTTGAATTAATCTCTGTAAAAGGGACGAAAAAAGCATCTCTCTTGAATGCATTTAAATGTTGCCTCTCTTTCTGTGTGTACTTGCTCCAGAATGGCATCAGTCCACTGCACATTGCTTCGAGGAGAGGGAACGTGATCATGGTCAGACTCTTGCTGGACAGAGGGGCGCAGATAGATGCAAAGACCAAGGTACCAGCTTCGCAAGCCTACAGGTGCACACAGCCCAGCCCGCACTGCCAAGATGGCATTCATTAGCATGCAGCTCAAGTTGCAGCAGCACCAGAGTCGCTTTGTAAATCACCTTCAGAGGCCAGGGATTCAGGAAGGGGAGCAGGCATCAGTAACATGTGGCCTCCTGCCGAGACATGTCCTTGCAGTAAATGTCAGGTGCTTCCTGATGGCACGTTGTACTGAGACAGAACAGTGCAGCTGATTAGACACCTAGGCGGGTATTTAATGCAGCAGGTTTGACACATTGTGGTGCCCCTATATTTCTTATACTGTACACACCACCTTCCTGGGCTCTGTAAGTAATGTAGCAACGTGGAGCTGCAATAGTGCTGTAATAATGCAATAGTGCAATGCCTCTCCTCTGACACTTCTCCCTCTTTCTATTCCTCTCTCCTTCTCGCTTTCCCTTTCCCTTGATCTCTCTCTCTCCTTCCAGGATGAGCTGACACCCCTGCACTGTGCAGCCAGGAATGGCCATGTACGAATCATTGAGATCCTGCTGGACCACGGAGCGCCCATCCAGGCCAAAACCAAGGTGCTTCCCCGTGCTTCTCCCCCTGCCACTCTTCCTCACGCTCCCTCCTCCTTCCAGACTCTCTCTGTCTTCCCAGCTCATAGGTTAGAGCCCTGCCCTTGTAAACAAGGAGTCGTGAGGTCAAATCGCATGGCAGCCTTACTGTTATGTGGTGAAAACGTAGGGAAACATAGCTGTGGCTTTCTCTTTCTGCTTTAACAAATGCTTGGATGAGATGTTCCTAAAAAGGGCAGAGGACACCTCTGTACACAAAGGGTTGTAGGAGTATGGAACAAGCTACCCAGCCATGCCATTGAAGTCTAACTTGGAAGGAACAGCTATATGAGAACCTATGATCAGCTAACTACACACTACCAAATAGTGTAAACGAGCCAAAAGGGCTCCTCCTGTTGAATCAATTTTTATGTAAGTGTTTATGCGTCTTCAAGTTCCCTCATCCTTTAGACTGATTTACATTCTCTCTCAAGAGGGTCACCCTCTCTGCACCTCCTTTGGGAATGGCTAGTCTGGCTGTCTCTGTGTGCCAGTCAGAGTGATTTCTCACACTAACTCGCTTGTCTTCTCTCTCCCTCCACTGCCTTCAGAACGGGTTGTCTCCGATCCACATGGCCGCTCAGGGTGACCACCTGGACTGTGTGCGGCTGCTGCTGCAGTACAGCGCGGAGATCGATGACATCACCCTGGACCACCTGACGCCTCTGCACGTGGCGGCCCACTGTGGGCACCACCGTATGGCCAAGGTCCTGCTGGACAAGGGCGCCAAGCCCAACGCCCGCGCCTTGGTCAGTCCCTTTGCACTGCTTGGCGACATTGCTAGATCGAGTTAACTGGGAGGGGATAATGATACAGGATAAATAATTTCATTAAAGTGCATTTAGGTTTTAACTTACATTTTGATGACCCCACTGTTGCCAGGAAGAGTTCTGAAAAGCTTTTTTAGCAAAGCGTTCAGGTATTTTCAGGTACTACGGAGGTGTCCTGGCAGATTTTCTAAGTGTAATACTTCAATGGAAATGATTCTAGAGAAAGAAAAGAAATGTTGGCTTCCAGTCAGACTTAATTCTGTGCACAGACTCAATTCTGAACCACCAGCTCACCTCTGTCCATGCTGTGTCCTGCAGAATGGATTCACACCCCTGCACATTGCCTGCAAGAAAAACCACATGCGAGTGATGGAGCTGCTTCTCAAACACTCCGCCTCCCTGGAGGCTGTAACCGAGGTAACCACACCCCCACCAATCGCTTGGGCTCACAAGTCAAGGCCACACCCTCTCTTCTCCTAGCTCTAGATCTCCTCCCATCCATATGGGCTGAAATGTTGGCACCTCTTCTGTCCTCTTTATTCAGTTACATAGTTTTTATTGCTGTCCTGATGTCAACTTACAAAAGAGATAAAGACAATAAACATATGACGTTAGATATAAGAAAGCTCACTAGTTGAAAAAGATAATGTTAGTGCATTATACAAAATAAAATACCCTTTAGTGTAGTTAACTGATGAGATAAGTTTTAAAATTAATATTTCTCACTCATTTACAGCCTCTTTATTGGAGGTTAACCTCAATTAAATGCCAGATACAGCCACCATTTGTTTCTGATTACTTTTACAGTGGAGGAGAGTGACTGTGTGCTACACTGACATTGTGTCATTTTTAATGAGGTAGAGAGCATTGTGTGTCAGTGTCTGTGTGCAGTATATCACATCGTATACAATATTCAAAAAAGTTTGTGTCAATATTGTGGTGTAGTAAGGTGCAGTGCCTGGCACAGTACAGGGTGACATGCATTAGGTGACATTGCGTTAGAGTGCAGTGTGTGCCAGCACCAGTGTGGGGTACAGTACACTGTAGTGTGTACCAGTGTCTATGTGCAATTCAGTGCAGTGTGTGTCAGTGTCTGTGTGTGGTATAGTGCAGTGTGTGCCAGTGTCTGTGTCTACGTGTGGTACAGTGCAGTGTGTGTCAGTGTCTGTGTGTGGTACAGTGCAGTGTGTGTCAGTGTCTGTGTGTGGTACAGTGCAGTGTGTACCAGTGTCTTTGTGCAGTTCAGTGCAGTGTGTGCCAGTGTCTATGTGTGGTATAGTGCAGTGTGTGTCAGTGTCTGTGTGTGGTACAGTGCAGTGTGTGTCAGTGTCTGTGTGTGGTACAGTGCAGTGTGTGTCAGTGTCTGTTTGTGGTTCAGTACAGTGTGTGCCAGTGTCTGTGTCTGTGTGGGGTACAGCACAGTGTGTGCCTGTGTCTGTGTGTGGTACAGTACAGTGTGTACCAGTGTCTGTGTCTGTGTGCGGTACAGTACAGTTTGTGTCTGTGTCTGTGTGCAGTACAGTACAGTGTGTGCCAGTGTCTGTGTGCGGTACAGTACAGTGTGTGTCTATGTCTGTGTGCGGTACAGTACGGTGTGTGGCAGTGTCTGTGTCTGTGTGCAGTACAGTACAGTGTGTGTCTGTGTCTGTGTGCGGTACAGTATAGTGTGTGTCTATGTCTGTGTGCAGTGCATTACAGTGTGTGCCAGTGTCTGTGTCTGTGTGCAGTACAGTAAAGTGTGTGCCAGTGTCTGTGTGCGGTACAGTACAGTGTGTGTCTATGTCTGTGTGCGGTACAGTACAGTGTGTGTCTATGTCTGTGTGCGGTACAGTACAGTATGTCATGTTGCAATAAGTACCAGTATCTCTGTCCCTGCAGTCTGGGCTCACCCCCCTCCATGTGGCCTCTTTCATGGGACACCTCAACATCGTCAAGATCCTCCTGCAGAGAGGGGCGTCCCCCAACGCCTCCAATGTGGTGAGATCCCTCAGCTCTCCCCCAAATCCCCCAGATAGATTCTTATAAGCCATAGCTTTCTTTTGTCACGTGCAGAAACTCTTCGACTGTGCAGTCAGTATAATAAAAAGAAATACCTCTCCTTTTCCTCATCTCCTTCCAGTTTTGCACAGTTAATGTGATTAGTACTGCTTGGGTCTGGTACTGTTGTTGTTATAATAACTGCAATGATGTTTTGATTATTACTACCGTTAATTACCTTGCTGCAGTCTTCTGTCAGTGTGGAAGTACTGTAAGCCTTGTTGATCATTTCCTGTTTGTTTCCTTTCATCCTCCCCCTTTGCCCTTCTCTCCATTTCCTTTCTTCCTCTTTCTCTGATGACCCGGCCCCTTGTTTCCACCCCCCTCTCGCTCTCCGTCGCCCCCCGGTGGTGTGTGCGTGTTCGTGCGGCGGGGCAGAAAGTGGAGACACCGCTGCACATGGCATCACGCGCTGGGCACGCCGAGGTGGCGCAGTTCCTGCTGCAGAACAAGGCCCAGGTCGATGCCAAGGCCAAGGTACCCTTGCCCACAGAGCCACGAGCCAGTCTGCCTGCAGGGCAGAGCTGCAGACACAGAGATACCAATCAGGCAGACTGCTGCATTTATCCTTATTTGTATCTTCTGGGCAGTTTGGGGAAGCACTAAAAAGACAAACAAAATGCTAGGACATATAGGTAAAAGCACAGAGTTTGTGTCATGGAGACAGATTGTGTAATGCGCAAGTAATTCCTAATTTTGAATATTGTGTACAATTTTGGGGGTGGCATGGCAGTGCCAGGGGTTACCAGTGTGGGGGCCCTGGGTTCAATTCCTGGGGTGCTCTCTGAGTGGAGTTTGGATGTTCTCCCCATGTTCGCTTGGGTTTGCTCCTGGTGCTCCGGTTTCCTCCCATGGTCCAAGGCTGTTCTTGTAGGTTAATTGACTTCCATCAACCTGGCCCTGGAGTGCGTGTGTGACTGTGTGCCCTACTATGGGCTTGCATCCTGTTCAGGGTGTATCCTGGCTTGCACCCATTTGCCAGAATAGGCTCTGGATCCCTAGTGACTCTGTGTTGGATAAAGCGTTTATAATTTTGGGCACCACAGTACAGAGAAGATATGGCTGCTCTGGAATCAGCCCACAGAAGAGCCATCAGACATATTCCAGGGCACTCATCCCCACCCCAAGTCCCCGCTGTGCGTGGAAAGAGCTCGTGGACACTTGCGCTAATGTGGTGCTTCTGCCTCGAATTAACTTTATAGCTTTTGAAAAGCATTTTCGCCTTCTGCTCATTTGACCTTTTATAGAAGCCAAATCTGCCTTGTCATTTTTTAAAGCAGGCAAGGATGTGGATTTCCCCAGAAAGCAGGAAAGGGAATTTATTTCATTGCAGCTCATTTTGGATGTTATTTAAAGAAATGAAATGTGAGAAGTCTCTGAAATTTTAATGCCACCTATAAATATTAATGGCAGTATTAATAACTGCATGTAAATGCCTTGCCAACTTGTGTGTGGGCTCATCTCTTCTATGTAAAAACCCTCCGAGCCCCACAGTGGATTTGAGTAGTACTGTAGAAATCACATAATAACAGTTCCTAGTAAATAGAAACGGTCCAAAAGCTATTCACCTCTCAAGATGTACAGTAAGTATCCTCTATGTGCAGATACCAGGCACCTTTAAGCCAACAGAAGACTGAAGAAAACAGCTTCAAAAATGGTTTTGTCTCTGCAAGACATTATTAGACCTACGAAATTAAAAAAAAACAGTAGCACAAATCTACTTTCTTAGTCGTCAGTGTTGTATTCACCCAAAGAGCTGAAGAGGTGACAGCTGTAAAATTGCAGTGGTCCTGTACTCCCTGCAGCACAGTACACAATTGAAAGGGCACCTCCTTGAGGTGAGGTCAGAACTAGTCTACCAGGGCTCTGCTGGCAGTGATGTCAGTGCGAGAGACAGGCCGCTGACTCTCCTGTAGGACACTCTGGAGCTCACAGCCCTGCTGCATGTCTGTGCACTATCTCCGGAGCGGGACAGGCGCTGCAGCTATCGAGAGGAGCCGTGTGCCACTGGCAAAACAGAAATATTGCAAATTTGTGAGGTTAGAAATGTTCAGGTATGCAACCTGTCTTTCAATAATTTATGATATTGAACTTTCATCTCTCTCTTCTCGTTTGCCATCCTATCTCTACCTCTCTGCTGCTGCCCCTTTTTTCCATTCATTTTCGCTCTGCTCTCCCTTTCCCCTTCTCTTCTACAACCACCTCTTCCTTCCTCTCTTTTTCCTCCTATCCCTTTTGCCCCCTCTCTCCTTCCTTCCCTTCTACTCCTTTCTCTCTCTCCTCCTCTCCCCCTCTTTCCTCTTGCCTCTTTTCTCCCTCCCTCCACATTTCCCTCCTTCCCTCCTGCCTCTTCTCTTCCTCCTCCTCTCTCCCTCCCTTCTCATCCCTCTCTCCTTCCCTCCTGCCTCTTCTCTCCCTCTCTCCAGGATGACCAGACCCCCCTGCACTGTGCCGCCAGGATGGGCCACAAAGAGATGGTGAAGCTCCTACTGGACCATAAGGCCAACCCCAACTCGGCCACCACCGCTGGGCACACCCCTCTGCACATTGCTGCCCGTGAGGGGCATGCGGCCACCACCCGCATCCTGCTGGACAGGGAGGCGCTGCAGACACGCATGACCAAGGTACCCACTTCCCTCCCTTCCTTTCTCATGCCCCCTGCTGGAAAGACCGCAGCAACTGCACTGCTTCCATTGCCCCCATGTCCCTGCTGTCCTGCTCTCTCTACTTCTGCCTGGCTGAAACTGACCTCACACCTCACGTCTTCCTTTACTTCCCCTCTGTCCTCCTCGTACCCCGACCCTCTTTCTTCCCCTCTCTGATCGGCTTTCCAGAAAGGGTTTACTCCTCTTCACGTGGCAGCCAAGTACGGGAAGGTGGACGTGGCAGAGCTGCTGCTGGAGAGAGGTGCCAATCCCAACGCCGCAGGAAAGGTGAGTGTTCCCATGGGTGAGGCGTGAACCAGCCACGTTGCACTCTCACAGGAGTGCCATATATCTAGGAGCTGACCAGCTCCACAAGTAAGAAGAAGCAGCTTAGATTTAAAGGGAATTCATTTACAGAAGATTTAGATAAAATTCACTTCTGGCCCTGACCTGGCCCAACACCCAACCAACACCCAACCAACACCCGGCCACCACCTGGCCCAACACCCGGCCACCACCTGGCCCAACACCCGGCCAACACCCGGCCACCACCTGGCCCAACACCCGGCCAACACCCAACCAACACCCGGCCAACACCCAACCAACACCCGGCCACCACCTGGCCCAACACCCGGCCAACACCCAACCAACACCCGGCCAACACCCGGCCACCACCTGGCCCAACACCCGGCCAACACCCAACCAACACCCGGCCACCACCTGGCCCAACACCCGGCCACCACCCAACCAACACCCGGCCACCACCTGGCCCAACACCCGGCCAACACCCAACCAACACCCAACCAACACCCGGCCACCACCTGGCCCAACACCCGGCCAACACCCAACCAACACCCAACCAACACCCGGCCACCACCTGGCCCAACACCCGGCCAACACCCAACCAACACCCGGCCAACACCCAACCAACACCCGGCCACCACCTGGCCCAACACCCGGCCAACACCCAACCAACACCCGGCCAACACCCGGCCAACACCTGGCCCAACACCCGGCCAACACCCAACCAACACCCGGCCACCACCTGGCCCAACACCCGGCCACCACCCAACCAACACCCGGCCACCACCTGGCCCAACACCCAACCAACACCCAACCAACACCCAACCAACACCCAACCAACACCCGGCCACCACCTGGCCCAACACCCGGCCAACACCCAACCAACACCCAACCAACACCCGGCCACCACCTGGCCCAACACCCGGCCAACACCCAACCAACACCCGGCCACCACCTGGCCCAACACCCGGCCCAATAACCCGGCCCAACACCCGGCCCAACACCCAGCCAAAACCCGGCCAACACCCGGCCCAACACCTGAGCCCATGTATGATACACAAATTAAGCTGCTTAGGCACAGCACAAGGCACAGAGTATGGGTAACAGACTCTTTAAATTCTCCTCTTATCAGTAAAGACTCAGGAAGTAAGCATTAACGGACTTGTCCCATAGTTCTTGTGTGGTTGAATGCTTGAATGTAAAGGATGTGTGATGCTATAACGACAGGTTGGGCATCAGTGACCAAAGGGCGTAACAGGCATTTGTGTTGTTCTGCAGAATGGGCTGACCCCCTTGCACGTGGCCGTCCATCACAACAACCTGGACCTGGTCAAGCTGCTGGTCAGCAAGGGAGGCTCACCACACAGCACAGCGCGGGTAAGAGCAAAGAGCAGAGACACAGAGTCACAAATCTGCTCAAAATCTCCCTTCTTTTACAAGAACGTCGTACTGTAAGTGTAAGTAAGGCCTATCCATCTGTGTCCCCAGAACGGCTACACACCTCTCCACATCGCGGCCAAGCAGAACCAGCTGGAGGTGGCAGGGAGCCTGCTGCAGTACGGGGCCTCAGCTAATGCAGAATCACTGCAGGGAGTCACCCCCCTGCACCTGGCCGCCCAGGAGGGGCGCCCCGATATGGTCACCCTGCTCCTCTCCAAACAGGCCAACGTCAATCTGGGCAACAAGGTAATTATTCGGGGCAACAGAGCAATAATAGCCAACACATAATCAGCTACTATGTGTTGGAGCGGCCAAACCCTCCTGCCTGAGACCTGCTCTCCCATCCCCAGGTTCCTCCACGGTTGTTCAGAGGGGATATTTCTTACAGTTGCCGACAGACTCTGGAGGAGAGTATTGAAGGCACCACGGCCAAAATCAGACGACAATTTAGCAGAAATGTCAAGGGACAGTTTAGCCGAATCAAAAGATTAACTCGGAGAACCTTAGAGGGCTGATGAAAGGATTTGAGGACCAGGTTGTTTATTAAGACTGTTAGCCTTTGTATTGTAAGAGGGCATTAAGTTCAGACAAGATGGCAAATCTTGGTTTTTGGGGAATGCCCTTCCTGTCATTGGCCAGGTGACAACATAAAAAACCAAGAACTGGTGGCCACTGGATTTTTCTGTTTAGCAGAGCTTCTTATGTGCTGTACCAGAGGGAAGAGGGCAGCAGCAGACTGGCTTTTTGCATTTAATGGCCAACTCCAGATCTGCTGGACTGAGAGAGGAGCATTGAATGAAGATGTATAGTTAGAGTTTGAAAGAGAGAGGGTTTTTCCCTTAACTGTTAATAAAGAGAGCCATTTTTCCCTCATGGCTGTTCGGGTTTGTGTAAGACCTGCTAATCGTGTTCCCATGCATTTAAGCACTTCTGTAAGAAGGCATGTGCACAGCCACGTTTTTCATTGAAAGATGGCAGCAGCCACAGCTTTCATTCGACATGCCAGTGTGCTTTAAGAAAAATGATTTGGAAATAAAGTATAGCCTGTTAAGTAAATGAGGTAATGCTGAGTTAATCGACCTGTGTAAAATGCATTAATAAAATAATTACAAGCACATTAAAAAAGGGTTTTATAATTATGATCCCGTTGCAACAGTGCTTAGCAGCCTTTTTACATGCATAGAGCATTGTGAAGTACTCCTTGCCCAGTGCCTCTCACTGAGGTGCATTAAGGTAGATGAAATGCAGCAGGAAAATGCTTGGGCAGTGGGTTTGCCCTCCTTGCATATAAACCATGTGACTGACAGATCCCAAGGGATGTTCAGAGCAGCGATATGGCTGGAGTGGTGCTGCTCTCTCCCTGTCAATTACTTCCTGTAACACCCTCGACCGCTGCCTCACCACAAGGGAACAGGGGATGGTGTTGGGTCGGTATAACCTTTGACCTTTGTCCTCTGTCTCCCCTCAGAGTGGTTTGACCCCTCTCCACCTGGTGGCCCAGGAGGGTCACGTGCCCATTGCGGACATCCTGGTCAAGCAGGGCGCCTCTGTCTTTGGTGCCACACGGGTAAGAGATGCCAACACGCAGCACCACAGCACTGGCACAAAACTAATAATGAAGGAGCGCCTTGGATCAATACATTACTTGAAATGAGCAAGACCTTTGATGTTTCTAGCCTGTCTTCGAATCTTAACACAACACAAAAAACAGAGCTATGACAATAGCAGAGTGGACTCTCAACGCAATGCTTAGATTTCTCTAATGTGACACGGACTCCTGCACAGTTCTAACTCATCCCCGAAGGACGTACTGTAAAGCTGTTTGCAAGGGACTGTCTTGAGTCCCACATGCTGGCATCATTGAGACACATCCAGTTGCCTCATGGGTATAGCCCAGCTAGTTGGATGTCATTGAGCTGTTGTGATGCAGGGGGCCTGCTCTTTTTCTCCTGTTCTTTCTGCTGCTGTGTGATGCACTGTACTGTATTTTGCCCTGCTGACACTGCACCAGAACTTTAATGTTCTTTTAAAAATAGCCGTTCCACTACCGGCACACTGGATTGTGTTACCAGTTCAATGAAAGAGCCATAAATATTGCTTCACCTTAGAAAGAGGCAGATGAGACACAGGAGCTGGACAGCTGAGAGGGCAGATGTGAAGAGTAAATATGTTACGCTCCAGCTAAAACTCATTCATTGGCCACCCCATGTGCATCTGTGTTTCAAATACTGTGGGCACCCTCTGCTTTTTCCTGCTTCATCCTGTTGAGGATGTTTCTTTGCCCACCTCTGAATTTCTAATGATCTGAAAAATCCATTTTAGAGTCTTTTCAGTTAACAAGTCTGTGACATTAACGCAATTCCAGGAAATGTGCATATAAGCGCAAATCAATGTGTGCATCTTCAGTTTTAAGCTAGATTGATTAAGTGTGGAATGCTTATTACATATTTGTGGCCTATCGAGAGAATGAAATTTGTTGTGGGAAAATGAAGCGATGTAACTGCAGAAATGAGATGGACATTCTGTGCAGGACTCTATATTTATACTCCTATAAGAACCAATGGGAAACTCTGCATATACAGTATAGACTTGTGGTGACATCCAGACAGTGGCTCTTTAAAACTGCAAACTGCCCCCAGCCTGAAGCATCAACACCCTCTTCCTCTCCCTCCAGATGGGCTACACCCCCCTGCACGTGGCCAGTCATTATGGCAACATCAAGATGGTCAAGTTTCTCCTGCAGCAGCAAGCCAACGCCAACTGCAAGACCAGGGTAACCAGGGCCTCCACTCTCCCTCTCACCACGAGCGCTGTTTCTTACTTCGTCTGTCTCTTTCATTCCCTGTCCACCTGTCTCCATCTTCCTCTCTGTCTTCCCTGCCTTCATGTCCCTCTCTCTGTGTCGTATATTTCTCTTCCCGCCTCTGAATTGCTGTAGTTCACAGACCTACGAGTGTCCTGTGTTCTGATGCGGTGTGCTCTGGACCGTGCCCTGTGGTAATGCCCACTGGGGTGGGATGTTCTGTTGATCGGAGGGTCTGTCTGTCTGTCTCGGCAGGCGGGGTACACCCCTCTCCACCAGGCCGCGCAGCAGGGTCACACCGACATCGTCACCCTGCTGTTGAAGCACGGCGCCCTGCCCAACGAGACCACCACAGTGAGTACCCCCGGTCACACCTCGGAGAGCTGGTGTTACAGTACCACTCCCCTTTACCCCCCAGTCCGGGCAGCAGCTGGCTTCTCCAGTCAGTTTTACTGGGTGGTGGACATCTGTAAAGCTTTGTTAAAGAGCGAAGAGTGAAAATATCGCTCTCTGAACTGCACTGCGGTACTCCCACAGATGCTTCAGTCATTGTAAAATGCTTTCTAGTAGATGTAAAGTTCATAATAATTAATAATGATTTAATAAACTTATATAGCTTTTTACTGGACACTCCACTCAAGGTACTGTGCCAGCAGCCATATCACCCTGCAACTCACAACTGGCAACCCACTGAAGCTAAGCAGGTGTGAGCCTGGTCAGTACCTGGAGGGGAGACCTCCTGGGAAAAAGGTCCTGACTCTCTGTGGTCATTAAAAATCCCAGGGCGCTTCTCGAAAAGAGTAGGGGTGTAACCCCGGTGTCCTGGCCAAATTTCCAATTGGCCCTTACCAATCATGGCCTCCTAATCCCCCTCTATGAATTGGCTACATTACTCTGCTCTCCTCCCCACTGATAGCTGATGTATGGTGAGCGTTCTGGCGCACTATGGCTGCCGTCGCATCATCCAGGTGGATGCTGCACATTGGTGGTGGTGGAGGGGAGTCCCCATTACCTGTGAAGCGCTTTGAGTGGAGTGTCCAGAAAAGCGCTATATAAGTGTAAGCAATTATTATTATTACTGACCAGGCTCACACCTGCTGGGCTTCAGTGGGTTTCCAGTTGTGAGTTGCAGGGTGATATAGCTGCTGTCAAAGCTACAGTAGATCCTTGCTATCCTTCCAGCCTTTCTGTTCAGGATTTTCTGCTCCATGTCAGCTCAGGTTTACAGTACAAATTGTTCACCGCGTTAGCCTGCGTGTGACGGCACTGGAGCGCGATGGACGCTGTGATGCTCCCTCTGTCTTTCTGTCAGAACGGCACCACGGCCCTGGCCATCGCCAAGCGCCTGGGGTACATCTCCGTCATCGATGTGCTGAAGCTGGTCACCGAGGAGACCGTCTCCGTGGTGAGTCCTCCCGCACAGGCAGCTTGGGAGGGGCACTCAGCTGACCCATTCCAGAAGAAAATGAGCTTTTAATGTTACTTAGTGAGATCTAGATTCTCCAGACCTGATTCCTTTAATCAGAGACGCTTTTTATTTTTACGACAATAAATTTAACAGAGCAGAAAATCATGGCTATTGTGTAACAATGGAGTAACACAGCTGAAGTCACTGTGTGCTTAGACTGGGAACAAAAAGTACAATCTGTCCTGCTTTTGAAGCGTGTGCAGTACACTGTGAGAAAAGAGATTTTAACATTAACTGCTCATTCTCCTGAAAAAGAGATCAGCAAGCTTAGTTCTGTTATGGGAAAACAAAAAAGACTCCAATTTCAAATGACTAAATGCTGTCTCTTGTACAGATCCTATGGATGAGACTCAAAAGCAGACGTACAGTGTACAATGCTGTTATACAATAAATGCACATGCTTGTCTGCGCAAAATCACACAAAGTAAAAGACAAGAAGTACCCAGGGCCTGTTACTGGCTTGGAGAAGCTGCCACAAGCAAAAGAAATGGAGTTCCCAGGGAATGAACTTTGTTTGCAGCAGTTGCATTGCAGGGTGACCCAATCCGGCTTTGTGTTCCAGAGCACCACCGAGAAGCACCGCATGAGCTTCCCCGAGACTGTGGACGAGATCCTGGATGTGTCGGAGGACGAAGGTAAGGACCGCCTGCACGAGCTCTCCGACACGTCCACAGGCCCGAACACCGGCCCTGACACTCAGCTGCTTCAGCCCCTCACCCCAGGAGAGCTCAGCAATAATGATCATGATGCATCACGACAGTGTTGCGCGTCTTGCTGAATGAATTTGTGTGTGCAGCCTTCCTAAGGGGAGCTGGCTGTGATCTATGCAGCAGAACATGCGCAAGTGAAAACGGACTGCCTCATTTCCTCTAGGAACGGGATTGTTCATCTTTTCACGGTTTCAAAGTAGAAGCTGATTTTTCAAGTAGAAGCTGAAACTTCATAGGAAAGCATTCATTCTCCCCACAGACTCCTTACAGCCAACACTGTCTCAAACTGCAGTCTTTAACACAACACCAGTGAGCTCTACTCTGAGGGAAGTTTTCTATTTTAAAAATGCTACGATAGGAGTTATTGAAAATTGAAAAAAATATACTGAATTTTTAATTGAGTTTGCATTAATAAAAAAATCCTGATCTACTGTGATATAGTTTACTTTCAGTACAGGTACAGTAGTTTAGTCAAGTGCATTATTGTATTTATTTTTTTGTTAATGTTTTTATGTTATCAGCCATGCTTCTATTCTTCCTATAGATATTGGCTGGACTGTACAGCTCACAGCTCTGAAGCAAGCAAAATTAATTTATCAACATGATGTTATCGATAAAATTATGTGAATAGATGTGATCAATACAGGTGATTATTACATAGCTCTTTGCACAGAGCGACCAATCGTCATAGACACCAGACATAAGCCAGTTTCTCTAAATATGAAAGAACATTTAGGGAGAAACAGCTAAGCCATTGGATCTGCAAATTGCACCCCTTGCTGTCTGGCTGCCAAGTGACTTAACAGTGCTGACAGCACACCTGGGCACAGCCATCACGGTGAACTGTCTTTTTTTGAATGGTCACCAGTTACTGCAGCAATGGTGGGCTGTTGCCACTAGAGGGGGGTGTGGAGTATCAGCCAGTGGACTTCACCTGCGTTCTTTCTATAACATCCCTTACAGCAGAAGCTGTCAAATACCAGACCTCTGGTCATGCCGCTGCAGGCCTTTCGTACAGACAACCCACAGCGTACTCCTACTTGTTAAGCCCTTGTAGATCTGGCAGTGCCACGGCCATGCAGTAAGTTAGATTGAAAGTTTTGCTCTTTGGCTGCCCCCTGTTCTGCAGTGCAGCAGCGGCCGGCCAATCACAGTGCTCCGTGAAGCCATGCTCTTGTCACAGTTCATTACACTTCCTGTCTGTCGCTCTGCTTCCACACACAAGAGAGATGAACTGGGTCCACCACTCATGGGGTCACTGAAAACACCAGCACAGGACACGACCGCTCTTCTCTTTTATTCTTGTGAAGCTTGTGAAGCTTGGAAGTTTTTTTTTTTTTATGCTGATCAGTCGTCATGAAGCTCAGCTCTTTGTCCTGTCGAGTGCCAATATTTTCCAGGGATCCCCTAAACCTGCACACTAGAAATGGGTGGCTTTTGCGTGGACTACATAAAAAAAAGTGATCTTGTTTGCATAGACCAACGCTTTGTTAGGAACTGTGTGTATTCATTTGTGTAAGTTGCAAAACAATGAAGAAAACTGTCTAAAAAAAAACATTTGTGCCTCTGTGTGGCCGCAGCTAAATTCTACTTTATTTCCTCTTTTTAGGAATTGCTCAGCTAACGCTAGGTATGAACCACTACTTGTCTATTGCCGTCGTAGGTGGTAGTGACCGTGTGATTCCATTTCAAGCTCACTCGACGCTCATGAGGTCGTGACTTCATTCGCATGTGACCATGAACCCCTTCCAGACCCAGCTACTGTACTGTCTAACCCATAACCGCCCCCGCCCGCTCACATGGTCTGCACAGTACTAACGAGACTTGCAGTAGCAGCACGGACAGGCCTGTCTGCAGAGCAGGAAGCTCACACTGTGCGAGCAGCAGGGTGTGGGGACGCGTCCTGGGCTCCGTGCGCTGGCCGCTCCTCTCCGCCTGCTGTCCCGCTCTGTGTCCGCCGCGCCCTGCAGCAGCGCTGTCACGTCAGTGTCTTTTACTGTGTCTTTGCCTGCCCTGGCTGTCTGAACCCACTGCGCTGGTGTTGACCGCTTCCTGATTTCTACCTGACGCAACCGGTTTGTTAAAGGTTGGTGACTGACAGTCATTTGAGTTTAAAAAAAAAATGGGAAAAAAAGAATAATTAATAATAATAATATAATAATTGCTTACACTGAGCCAGAACGCTCACCACACATCAGCTATCAGTGGGGAGGAGAGCAATTATGAATGCACATATTCATGGGTAAACTCGAACATAACGTTTTCAAGGAAATGAGAAAGATTTATTTAGCCCATTTCCAGGACTCCAAAGAACAGATTTTCTTCCTGTTATGTGGTGTTCTGCTTTATTAAAGATGTATGAATAAGAATTAATTTTACCCACAGTTTTCACTTCCCAAGCTTTTCATGATGTTAATCTTTATGAAGATCAGCGCTGGTGAGGTAGGCTCCTTGCCAGAAGTGTCTGGAAGGATTTCCTGTTTGTGGATTATGTTTCTATAGATCAGGGTCTTGAATCACGTTCCCTCCCACTGGTGGAAGTCAAGCTGTCTGAGTGCTCTGGAATGTCACCTGTGGACGATGGCTCGTCCATATTACATGACCATGAGTCTCCCCCAGGACTCCTCAGTCCCGCATTCAGAGGCCCATTACTGTATGTCTGCACAGCAGCAACACCTGAAGACCTGGGTCTTCAGTTTAGCTGGGAATGTGCTGATTCGAGTTGTTTCAAGCCCAGCAGTACAGAACACCCGTAGACACAGTGTTCCTTCAGGACCAGAACTGGGGATTGCTGATTAAAATGCTTGTAGAAATCAAATCTATCCCTCCAGGAGCTGATTTTTATAGGCATCCACAGGAAAGGCCCTCAAAAAGGCCTGTAATCAGTTATAAGTCTAATGAGAAAATCCTCATGCATTACTGTGAGAATGAATCAGATGGGATAGCTCTTTAAGAGGAAAGGAGATATAATCCCTCAAACGTGCTGCAGTAAAGAGTGGGGAAATTTGATTGTGTGCTGCCGAGCGTCACAGAAGCAGGTAGCCTGATGTATCGCCCTGCAGTGGATGAGTCAGGGTAGGCATGGCTTTCACAAGAGCTGAAAAAAGTCACAGAACTCATCAACACGGTATTTCTTGACAGAAAGCAGAGCTGATGAGCTGTTTCCTGCAGGAAAGTCTCCCTAGTGTCACTCTAAATCAGACAGTAGCAATTAATCTTTCAGCACAGGGATAGGCTGGGAAGATGAGGCAGGCAGGGCAGATTTCTTAGACACCTGGGGAGCCCCAGGTGTTTCATTAACGAAACTCTGCACTGTGGTATATGGGGCTCCTCAGCTCACCATCAGAGAGCAGACAGGAGTGGTTCAGTGGGACAGGAATTTCCTTAATACCTTCAACTGGACTCTGGAGCTGCTGAAGCTCTGTCCTTGAGTCAGAATAGCTTGAGGAGAGGGGGCTGTCCTGTCCTGTCTAATTGTTTAATCCCAGTTTCTCTTTGACCAGCACAGAAATGTTGCAATCTGAGTTCAACACTCAGATCAGCATCAGCTGTGTTCGCTGTAGGAAAGGGTTTGTGCATCAGTGAGCTTTTTCATATTGAGGTTCTTTTCATGAAGATCAAGTCAGCCCCCCCCACGAAATCATGCTTAATATCTCATCCCAACAACTTGTGTCCACATATCTGTGTCTCAGTGTCTTTGTGTGTGGGAGTGTTGGTGAGGTTCCCTGTATGGCGATGTTGCGTTAAAGAGCACAGAGGTGTAAGTGTCATGGCCTTTAAGCACTGCATGGTGTTTTCATGTTGATAATAATAATTAATAATTGCTTACACTTATATAGCGCTTTTCTGGACACTCCACTCAAAGCGCTTTACAGGTAATGGGGACTCCCCTCCACCACCACCAATGTGCAGCACCACCTGGATGATGCGACGGCAGTCATAGTGCGCCAGAACGCTCACCACACATCAGCCGTCAGTGGGGAGGAGAGCAGAGTAATAAAGCCAATTCATAGATGGGGATTATTAGGAGGCCATGGTTGGTAAGGGCCAATGCTGGGGTTACACCCCTACTCTTTTCAAGAAACACACCCTGGGATTTTTAATGACCAGAGAGAGTCAAGACCTCGGTTTTACGTCTCATCCGAAGGACGGCGCCTGTTTACAGTATAGTGTCCCCGTCACTATACTGGGGCATTAGGACCCACATGGACCTCTGGGTGAGCGCCCCCTGCTGGCCCTACTAACACCACTTCCAGCAGCAGCCTTAGTTTTTCCCAGGAGGTCTCCCCTCCAGGTACTAACCAGGCTCACACCTGCTTAGCTTCAGTGGGCTGCCAGTTGTGAGTTGAGAGGTGTCCATGTGTTACTTGTGCTGTGGGTCTATTGTCTTGTTCTATGCTATGTGTATGTGAATTGAGGTAGAATGTACCTGTAGAACAGCCCCTCCTGTTACTGCCAGTATCTGCCTGTAGAAGAGACCCTGTCATGATCCTATTGCAATGCCATTCTGGTCTCCCTTGGTTAACTCAGAAGATGAAAGTCTTGTTTCTGGCTTCTGTCAGCGCATGATGTCTCATATCTACTGTGCAGTTTTCATGCTGCATCTGCTCCTCCATTTGTCCCCTGAACAAGGCAGGATAGACCTTTTTAATATTCTGTCCCACTGTCACAGAAAAGCACCAAATTAAAGTGGACCAGATAAGTAGAGTCAAACGTTTTGCCTGTGCACGACTGTTTTGAGCAATGTCAATGTATTTATACTGTACATGTATAATTTGGTATGAAGAACTGATGGAATTCCTGTTTTTTTTTTCTGAAATAATCCTAAATTTATTTTCTTGGAGATAGGAATGCTGTATTTGGTGATCATAGTGCCGCTTATCCTGCCATTGGTGTTGCTGTGCTTTATGACACACACAGAGGTCTCCTCACTCTTTTACTTCAGTTTAGGGATGGAGGTGTGTTCTTATTTGAGAACATTGTGTGACTTTCTAAGGTCCGGAGTCAGATTAGGAAGTGTTTTGCACGTATGTTTCAGAAGGAGACAGAACAGGCAGAAAGTGACACGGACACAGACCGTTCTACTCTTCCTCCATAAGCAAGTTAGGAATCATTACCCCTGCCCAATCGAGCAGAATGTAGCAGATCTCCTGGTGTTGCTGGTCATCAGAATGCCAAGCATGGAACTCATCCTTCAGCAACCTTTGGAGGCAATCTAGTGAATAGAACATGGGCCCAGTCCAAATTCAATACAAAACGTGCCATGAGACTGGAGACCTGTGCTGTAGCCCCCATCAGGCACTAATTTAATCAAATTAGGACTTTTGATGGAAAATGAAAATAGCTATGTATCTCTGCGTTATCTTGAGTCAGAGAGAGGAATGGATCTGGTCGAAAGTTTATCAGGAAAACAAACACACATGATGGACTGGATTGACTCCTTTTAATCCGAAACCTGCTTTTATTTTAATCACATTAAAATTGAATGATGACCCTATCCTTACCCGACATAACCAGAACAACACACAGCACCAGCAATAACACACAATGACATTTCCCCTCCCAGCTTGGATTAGGAGCCTGTAATAACAGCCACTGTAGCACAATAAATACAATATCTGGGGGTCCTCCCTCATTTAGGGGTTCATGGCCAGGGTCAGTGACTGAAATAAAATAAGCAAGGAAGAAGAAAAAGTCAATAAACACACAGTTTTGAAATGGGGATAAAGAATTAGAAAGTGGTCCTGTAAAGTATGTTACACCGTGAATTCAGTATGCCTTCAATTATGCACTTTCATTTGAAGTGTAGTTTTGCAAACAGCGAAGCGTCATCACACTCTCTCGCTGTGTCAGTCCATGTAAGGGTTATATACTGTATATGCGAGCCACTGCTTGCTTGGGTTTCATCACCCAGATGGCGACAGAAGTTCTTTTTCTGAAGTTTTTATCTTCGTTCAGAGTTTTTACTTTAGCCTGCTTCACTAACACCTGACCTTGGACTGCAGCTGTAGACTTGTAGTGGAATGTGCCCTGTTGAAGATCTTATGGTCACTGCTCTCCTCTTGTCCACTCTGTGTCTGCGCCTGCCGGCGTCCGCGTGTCTGACTGCGCTGTGGTCCGCAGGCGAGGAGCTGATGGGAGTGGAAGGAGCCAAGTACCTGAAGCTGGACGAACTGAAGGACCAGGACGAGGACTTCCTGTCTCCCAAAAAATCCCTAGAGTACGAGAGCGGGCTGGGCACAGCGTAAGGGGCAGTGGGGGGGGGGGCGGGCCGAGGGTCTGTCTCAGATGTCAGGAGGTCCTTCGGGACGAGACGTGAGCTGCAGTGTCACTGTGGCCTGCCCACGCTGCCTCTTAACTCTGAACACCTCCCTCTCACAGGACATATTCCCCGGCTATTCCCAGAATCCCCTGCGTGTCCCCAGAGACCGTCATCCTGAAGGAGCAGGACATGGTGCACGCAGAGCAGGTACCACCCAGTCTCCTAGAGCAGAGCTTTTCACTAGTGCAGCTAATAGCATCATTATGTTTTGTGAGACTTCCAATGTGACACCTAGTGACCAAATGAGATAACACTGCTTATTGTCTTGATTCAGTCCTTGTGTGTTTGTGACGCAGAGCATTGAGCTTATCCCGTGTGTGTGTTTGTGTGTTTGCCTGGAGCAGCACACGCCTGTGCCCCTGCCCAAGGAGTACGACGAGGACTCCCTGATCCCCAGCAGCCCGGCCACCGAGACCTCGGACAACGTCAGCCCTGTGGCCAGCCCCATCCACACCGGGTCAGTGCTGGCGCTGGGGGAGGCCGGATCAATTTATCTGTCAGACATGACCCATTTATTTAATTTCTGGAAAAACAAGCTGACTAATTGCTTAATTCGTTAGACCAATTGATTACATAATTAAGGATCTGCTTGTGGTAAAATGTATTTGACTTCCCCACTAGAACAGTGCAGAAGTGCACTCCTGTTCACCACAGTTACAGACCAGCTGAGATCACGCCACAGGGTGTTTGTAGTTTGTACATTTTCGATGTGTAAAACAAAGTGGACTTTATAATATCACTTCTAAACATTCAGTGTGCTCGTCTGATATTTGTATATGGCAGCAATATCAAGACCTGGCGTGCTGACCTGTGGCATGTACTGTAGGTGCACAGAATAACAACTGTTTAGCCTGTGGAAAAGGAGCTGCATTCGTTGTCAAAAGCCAAAATGTCTTTTAGTGTTAGATGCAATAGAAAAAAACAAAGGGTACAAAGCTGCTTCTGGAAGGAGGGCAGGGTATTGACTTTGACAACATGGCTGGGTGGCTTGTTGCAGACTCCCACAACCCTTGGTGTAAAGTGGTGCCTCCTGCTCCTTGTCGATTCCCCGTGTGTCCTGCGATGCTCTGCTCCGGGGAGCTGTTGTGCTGAGTGTGCTTGCTGTGTTGGACAGGTTCCTGGTCAGTTTCATGGTGGACGCCCGAGGAGGTTCCATGAGGGGCAGCCGGCACAATGGTCTGCGTGTCATCATCCCCCCTCGCACCTGCGCCGCCCCCACGCGCATCACCTGCCGCCTCATCAAACCCCAGAAGCTGTCCACACCCCCTCCGCTGGTGGAGGGTGAGGGGCTGGCCAGCCGCATCATCTCCCTGGGGCCCGCCGGGGCACAGTTCCTGGGGTGAGTGTAGCAGCACTGCAGCCAGGCGGCCTGGCAGAGTGTCAGAGTGCCACCCTGCACAGTTGGAGCAAGGCTCAACAGCTTAGCCATGGCAGGAGCTCTCACTGCTGTGCTCGCAGTACTGCTGTGTGCCTGTATCAGTGCAGTGTGTGAGACACTGCTGTGTGCCTGTGTCAGTGCAGTGTGTGAGATATTGGTGTCTGCCAGTGTTGTGGTGGCTGTGCCTGTGTCAGTGCAGGGTGAGCAGTGTGTGTTGTAGTGGCTGTGACTGTGTCAGTGCAGGGTGAGCAGTGTGTGTTGTAGTGGCTGTGACTGTGTCAGTGCAGGGTGAGCAGTGTGTGTTGTAGTAGTTCTGACTGTCAGTGCAGGGTGAGCAGTGTGTGTTGTAGTGGCTGTGATTGTGTCAGTGCAGGGTGAGCAGTGTGTGTTGTAGTGGCTGTGACTGTGTCAGTGCAGGGTGAGCAGTGTGTGTTGTAGTAGTTCTGACTGTCAGTGCAGGGTGAGCAGTGTGTGTTGTAGTGGCTGTGACTGTGTCAGTGCAGGGTGAGCAGTGTGTGCTGTAGTAGTTCTGACTGTCAGTGCTCTTCCCTCGGTCCCACAGGCCAGTGATTGTAGAGATCCCTCACTTCGCCTCAATAGGCCGGGGGGATCGGGAGCTGGTGGTCCTGCGCAGTGAGAATGGCTCTGTGTGGAAGGAGCACCGGAATCGCTATGGCGACGAGCTGCTGGAGACCATCCTTAATGGCATGGATGAAGGTGCGTGTATTCACCTCGTGAAGTCCAGGTCAGGCTTGTCTTCATAGCGAGTCTGCATTAGCAGCATGCCTCACTGCTGAAGTACTGATTATAGGCAATGACTTGATCCTTAGCGATGGTCTGCCGGGTCAGACTCCACTCCACTTCACTACAACCATCTAAGGATAAAAAAGATTCGGATAGAAGATAAGAACATGAGAACAGCTACGAAAAAAAGGAGACCTTTTGGCTCATATAGCCCGTTTAGTATTGAGTGGCAGCTTGTTCCCTACTCTTACAGCACTTTGGGTAAAGTAGTGACCCTATTCTGAGTTTTAAGAGCACTTCCACATTGTCACCACTTGTTGCACTGTTCATTCTGAAAGAGTCCTCTCGGTTAACATTATTGAGGCCCTTGAGGACTTTGAATACTTGTACCTGGTGCCCTCATACTCTGAAGACTGAAAAGGTTCAGTTCCTTCAGCCTGTCAGTGTAGGCCATTCCTTACAGCCATGTAATGTATCTGCTGCTCCTCTCTAGACTGATTCCAAAGGAGCGATATATTTTATATAATGTGGTAGCCTTCACTGTACAGAATATTCTAGATAAGGTCTTACTATTACATGATACAATTTTGACACATTTCTGGATTCAGTTCTTGAATTGGATTGGTAGTGCTTACTGACTAACCTTTTACATACCAGCCCTTTTTATAGTTTTGCAGTTTTAATTCTATTTACAATTTTAATCATCACTCCATCTATTTTTGGGGTATAACTGCTTCATCCAACATAGGGCCTCAGTGGCCCCGAGTCTATCTGAGCTGGAAACAGACATAAGGCCGGATACACTCTGGATGGGACTCCAGTCTATCTTAGGGAACACACAAACAAGGACACAAACATGCACACTCACACAAGGGCTATTTTTCCCAGAAGCCCAGTAACCCGGTAACCCACATGAACACAGGGAGAACATTCAAGCTCCACACAAAGAGCACCCCAGAAACTGAACCCAGGGCCCCAGTGCTGCAAGACACCAATCACTGCTCCACCATGCCACCCTGGTTTTAATCATGTTCGATTCAAAACACGTCTGATTATAATCCTTATTCCTGCACGCTTTAATATGGGTAAGCTTTTTAATCCAACATGTTAATACATTGAGCTGAGATAATAAAAAACATAAACATTCTTGAGCTTGTTTCCCATCTAGTTATCTTGACAGTGCTGAGATGAATTGTGGGCCCTTCTGTGACTGAGTACAGGAGCGCCCAATTCTCAAAGATAAATCGGCAACAAAACTGAGGCAAATTTCTGTCTTCACAGCTTGTCCTCAAAGACAGGGCTCGTCGGCTGTTCTTACTAGACTGCAGAAATCTTTCTTCCCCACTGCCGTTTCTCCCTGAAACAATGTAGATAAACTCTCTTATCTCCGGCAACACTATTTTACTGTCTTCTATGTTGGTAATGTTTGCGGTATCGGACTATGCAGTGAAACAAATTTCCCCCAGAGGATAATAAAGCTTGAATTGAGTAAACAGGCTTGCTTACATAAAACACTTTACCAACATTTTTTTTAAATTTGGCGACGGGTGTGCTTCTGTTTTCCCATTTCGAGTGCTGACTTCATTACAAGCCCTCGCGAGAAGCTGCGTGCCCTTGTAGCGGAGCTAGTGGGGTGACGTCAGCGCCCTCACTGCGCGTAGCAGGGCCCTCAGCTGCCCGGGCTGAGGGAGGTCTCCTTTAGCCCGCGCGATTGGTTCCCTGTGGCGTTACGCTGGAGACCCGGCTTCGCGCCCCAGGTGTGGGGGGACGGAACCGCAACAATCACACCCTGTTGGACAAGTGTTGGTTCCCCTGCGGGTGCTGATGTGGGCGTTGCTGTTGTGCTGTCAGATCTGGAGAGCCAGGAGGAGCTGGGCAAGAAGAGGATTCGGAGGATCATTTCCACAGACTTTCCCCTCTACTTTGCTGTGGTGTCCCGCGTGCAGCAGGAGAGCGACCTGATTGGCCCAGAAGGGGGGCTGCTCACCAGCAGGCTCGTCCCATTGGTCCAGGCCACCTTCCCGGAGACAGCGGTTACCAAGAGAGTGCGGCTGGGCTTGCAGGTGAGGGCAGGGCCGGCTGCAGACGGGGCTCAGATCCAAACCCTTCCCATCTTCCCTAATACATCTAGAACAACATTAACAGATATGAAACATACATATAAAACACAAATAGACAAAGCAAAATATACAATCAGTTCAAATTAAGCAGGTTAATAGTCCTGGGAATAAAGGATACCTTAGTTCTCTTGCACTTAAATCTTTGTAGTCTAAATCGACTACAGGGCTACAGAGGCTACAGAGCCCTGATGCTCAAGGGATGTTTGTAACAATTAATGTCTGACAGCTGTCAGTGTTATGCACCAATAGGCTTGCTGGCCAGCTTTGCTTTCTTGCTCAGACTGTTTTTACTACATGTATTAAAGTCACTAAAACAAGGCGACCGCAGTGAATGCTAGGACAGATTCTAAAAAACCGCTATGGAACAGAGTCGTCATCGTGGTGCACACGTTAAAAGAGCGGAGTTTTCTCAGGAGGAGCGAGAAGGACAGGGCCTTATGAACCTCTCTGTGTCCCGCCTGCCCCGCTCCCAGGCCCAGCCGGTACCGGACGAGCTGGTGACGAAGCTGCTGGGGAACCAGGCCACCTTCAGCCCCGTCGTCACCGTGGAGCCACGGCGCAGGAAGTTCCACCGGCCCATCGGCCTGCGCATCCCGCTGCCGCCTTCCTGGAGGGAGAACCCGCGCGACGCAGGGGAGGGCGACACCACCAGCCTCAGGCTCCTCTGCAGCGTCATTGGTATGAGTGTTAGTGTTGGTACTGGGAGAGGGGGAGTCAGTACTGGTGTTGGGGAGCAGGGCGTTGGTATTGGTGTTGGGGAGCAGGGAGTAGATTATGGTTCTGTGTGGCAGGGAGTACGTGTTGGTATTGGGAGACAGGGAGTTGGTGTTGGTATTGGGGGGCAGGGAGTTGGTGTTGGTATTGGAGGGGCAGGGAGTTGGTGTTGGTATTGGGGGGGCAGGGAGTTGGTGTTGGTATTGGGGGGGCAGGGAGTTGGTGTTGGTATTGGGAGACAGGGAGTTAGTGTTGGTATTGGGAGACAGGGAGTTGGTGTTGGTATTGGGGGACAGGGAGTTGGTGTTGGTATTGGGGGGACAGGGAGTTGGTGTTGGTATTGGGGGACAGGGAGTCCATGTTGGTATTGGGAGACAGGGAGTTGGTGTTGGTATTGGGGGACAAGGAGTTGGTGTTGGTATTGGGGGACAGGGAGTTGGTGTTGGTATTGGGGGACAGGGAGTTGGTGTTGGTATTGGGGGACAGGGAGTTGGTGTTGGTATTGGGAGACAGGGAGTTGGTGTTGGTATTGGGGGACAGGGAGTTGGTGTTGGTATTGGGGGACAGAGATTTGGTGTTGGTATTGGAGGGACAGGGAGTTGATGTTGGTGTTGGGGGACAGGGAGTTGGTGTTGGTATTGGAGGGACAGGGAGTTGATGTTGGTGTTGGGGGACAGGGAGTTGGTGTTGGTACTGGGGGGGCAGGGAGCTGGTTTTGGTATTGGGGGCAGGGAGTTAGTGTTGGTGTAAGTATGAATATTGGTATTGGTATTAAGGGCAGGTCATTTGAACTGGGTTGGGGGTGTTTTTTGGATACTGACTGATGCACGACACCTTTGCATCTCCCCCAGGTGGCACCGACCCGGCTCAGTGGGAGGACATCACTGGCACCACCAAGCTCATCTACGCCGACGAGTGCGCCCGCTTCACCACCAACGTCTCAGCACGGTGAGGACAGGGGGCTGGTGGTTGGGGGCATGTGCTGTGCCTGGAGGGGCGAAGGGAGGTTCGGGGGGGTTATTGTGAACGTGTTGGATGTGTGTTCAGCAGCTGTTGTCCACTTTTGGGGATATGGTTTTGCCTGATCTGTATGTGCTCAAGAACTCAAGAAGCACCGGTGGAAAAGAAGACAGATTTTTGTCAAGTCAGGGGGGAAATGCTGCACCCACAGAGGGTGGATTGACTCCTCTTCCTCGCTCCCTGGCCAGGTTCTGGCTGGCGGACTGCCCTCGCACGGCGGAGGCGGTGAGCTTTGCCAACCTGCTGTACAAGGAGCTCTCGGCTGTGCCCTACATGGCCAAGTTCGTGATCTTCGCCAAGATGAACGAGGCCAGGGAAGGGCGGCTGCGCTGCTACTGCATGACCGACGACAAGATGGACAAGACCCTGGAGCAGCACGAGAACTTCACCGAAGTCGCCCGGAGCCGAGACATCGAGGTCAGGGATGTGGAGAGAGAGGCAGGGGGGTCCCGGGAGGGTAAACGGGGTCTAGCAGTAAAAAATGGGACAGGGGGAGGAAGAGAATTGATTCAGAGACTGCGGGAGAGACAGAGGGATTCAGAGTCTTGGAGACAGAAGGGGGCTGGGAAGAGAGGACCAGGATGTAGAGCATCTTGGAGCTGGAGAGGAGCTAGGAAAGAACAAGGGACATTTGGAAAGACAGGGGCTGGGAGGGAGTGGAATGAGCAGTGTCTGTATGTCTCTGTTCTCCTCCCCACTGTTAGCTGGTGTTAATGAGTGTACTGGTGCACCATGGCTGACGTCACTTCATCCAGGTGCTACATGGTGGTGGTGGAGTGGAGTCCCCATTACCTGTAAAGTGCTTTGAGGGAAGCATCCTGAAAAGTGCTATAGAAGTATAAGGAACTGTTTTTATTAGTCTTTGAGTATTTCTGTGCTGCCCCCTGCAGGTGTTGGAGGGAATGCCACTGCACCTGGAGTGCTCGGGGAACCTTGTTCCAGTGAGGAAGGCCACGCAGCAACCCCGCAGCTTCAGCTTCCAGGCCTTCAGGGACAACAGGCTTCCAGTGTCTGTCAAGGTGACCCTTCTCTCAATTCCCCTCCCTCTCTGTCCCACTGCCCCCTCACCGGCTCTGTCACTGTCTTTCTCTTCAACATCTGTCTTCTCCTTCTCTGTCTGCCTCTTTCTGCGCAAAAGTGCACATGTCCAGACTGGAAGATGATGATGATGATGACTCTAACGAACCCTTCCTCTTTCTACCCCAGGTCCGTGACAGCAGCAAAGACCCCTCAGGATTCCTTTCCTTCCTCCGCAAGTCCACCAAGTATGAGGACAGCCAGCACGTGCTCTGCAACCTCAACATCACCATGCCTCCCTGCATCAAGGTAGCCTCCTTCTCCCCCATCTGTCCTGAATGCACTGGGCCAGTCAGCCTCCTGCCCCCACCCCCATCCGGTTTCTCGTGTCCTGATGTGCTTGGGTTTTGTGCCAGGTGGTGGGCAGTGAAGACCGAAGACGGACGCTGACCCCCCTGGCCCTTCGGGAGAGATACAGCGCCCTGAGCGAACCGACCATGGGTAAGCCTCCCCTCTCCAGGTCTTCAAGCTCGGATCCTCGCAAGTCTCTTAGACATTCTCAAAAATCAGTATGTGCTGGCGCATGTCCGTTCCCCAGAGAGAAGGCACTTGGGCAGGGAGAGAAAGCAGTGCTACAGGTGTTCCTGCAGATCACAAAATGAACAGCATCGCCGCCTCCGGAAGTTGTAGATCAGCAGCTGGAGGCGTGAAGGCTGAGGTCTGAAAAAGAGATATACTTGAGGAGAGAGGTGTAAAAGGGATTTCTGTTTTCCAGCCTCGATGAGCGCCATGGAGAGGACAGAACTGAAGATGGCCTTAATATCGGAGCAGCTGGGGCTGAGCTGGGCAGGTGGGTGTGTACGCACGTGTGAATATCTGTTCACGGCCAGGCTCCTCTCTCGACGCACAGACAGCAGCTGAAACCCTGGATCTTCAATCAGTTAACTCGCTGCTAGAACATCTGAGCTCCCAGCTGCTAGAATAATGGGTGTTGAATGACATGACAATGACATGACAATGAATAAGATTGAGGAAAAGAATGAAAGTACTGTATAAACACCCTCAGAAACAAAGCTGTTCACTAATTAACAGACAGTGTTTATTAGGGTTAGTAAATTAGTGAACAGCTTTGTTTCTGAGGGTGTTTATACAGTACTTTCATTCTTTTCCTCAATCTTATTCCCACCTCCAGTTAAAACCATTTAAAAAATAACAAGAAGCAAAACACTATCATCACCTGAGGAAAAGCTGGAAATTAGGTGAGAATTAATTTTGCTTAGGGGGCTCTGTTGTTGAGAGATGTTACAAGTGTTTTAAAGACTTACTGTAACTTATTGCTGCAGATGAATGAATAATTATTCTCTGCATTTATTCCTTTTCTGCTTTGTGATTTAGTAGTTGTTGCGTCCCAGCGGTATTCCTGCAGGAAATTGTGGCTGTGTGTTCCCACGAGGCGTGTGCTCTCGTGTGCTGACCTGTCTGTTGCAAGATCAGTAACCCCATCTCTGTGCTCCTCCTGCCCTCTCCCCTCCGCGCCCAGAGCTGGCGCGCGAGCTGCAGTTCAGCGTGGACGACATCAATAAGATCCGGGTGGAGAACCCCAACTCCCTGCTGGAGCAGAGCTCGGCGCTGCTGAACCTGTGGGCCACGCGGGAGGGCAAGAGAGCCAAGAGTGAGCCGCCCCTCTTCCCTGCTGCTCCCCCAGTTGCTCAGGCGTCATGGGGTTCGCCCCCTGGTGGTGACAGAGAGACGGTGGAAACATATCATCATCATAATAATAATAATAATAATAATTGCTTACACTTATATAGCGCTTTTTCTGGACACTCCACTCAAAGCACTTTACAGGTAATGGGGACGCCCCTACACCACCAATAATGTGCACCCCCACCTGGATGATGGAACGGCAGCCATAGTGCGCCAGAACTTTCCCCACACACCAGCTATCAGTGGGGAGGAGAACAGAGTAATGAAGCCAATTCATAGAGGGGGATTATTAGGAGGCCATGATTGGTTAGGGCCAATGAGAAATTTGGCCAGGACCCCGGGATTACACCCCTACTCTTTTCGAGAAACGCCCTGGGATTTTTAATGACCACAGAGAGTCAGGACCTCGGTTTTACGTCTCATCCGAAGGACGACGCCTGTTTACAGTATAGTGTCCCTGTCGCTGTACTGGGGCATTACGACCCACACAGACTGCAGGGTGAGCGCCCCCTGCTGGCCCCACTAACACCTCTTCAAGCAGCAACCTTAGTTTTTCCCAGGAGGTCTCCTATCCAGGTACTGACCAGGCTCACACCCGCTTAGCTTCAGTGGGTTGCCAGTTGTGAGTTGCAGGGTGATATGGCTGCTGGCCTCCAGACCATGAGGCACAGTGATTGATCAGCACCATAGCCCATCATAGCTAAGAGGTGTACAAATCTGCAAATATATAGACATCAAGAACAAGAGCTTCAGTCATGTTCAAGCTCCTTGGGCAATATATCACAGTAGGTGCAGTGTTACTGAGAACTTTCCCAGGTTGAGTATATGGTCCTCAGAAATCAAATTTGTCAATTTATTAAGTTACAGAGCCAAAGGAAATAGACATTAAGGTAACTCAATTTTTATACATGATATTCATCTTTAGACAAATTGAAAATCAACTATACTTTCCCATAATGCTTTTATGAGTACAGAATATTTCTAAACATAAATCTGCTGTCAGTGAGTCAGTTTCTCTACAGACTACAAAAAAGGCTTGGTGAACAGCGTTCATTCTCTTTGCTCTCGTTGCAGTGGAGAGTTTGTACGCAGCGCTGAAGAACATCGACAGGTCAGACATTGTCAACATGCTGGAGGGCACAGGGCCGCAGCCCCGGGTGGGGAAGGAGAGTCGGAGATACACTGACAGAGACCACCTGCTCTCGCCCAGCATGACCAATGGTAAGAAGTGACCCCTGACCCCCAGCCCTATGATACCCTTGACCTAGCTGCTTCTCCACTAGCCCACCAGCTCCCACAGCCTGAGGGTGCATTTACACTTGGCCTTTTGTACCTTTCCTGAAACACCTCCCTGCCTGGGCACTCAGGCGCTTGAGTGAGCATTAGCCACATGCAATATCTGTTTGTGTGGAACAGTAACTACCCAGAGTCTGAGTTTCGGCACCTATTAAACATAAGACCCACTTTGTACAGGTTAGGTAGAGAGTTAAAATAATTGCTTGGCTTTACAGGTTTATAGCTGTCCAAGTAGTGTCAGTTTGAGAGATGCCAACAACAGAGCTCACTGTAGTAACACCTGAAGCCAAGAATCAAAGTGTTCGCCGCCCATTCCTTGTCCTACTCTGCAGTGACGAAGAGAGCTCTGTTGATTTGCATGGCCTGGTTCTTTTTTCTATGCCTAATGGGCCATTTCTTTACTGATATGTAGCTGTGAACTGGCTTCCCCAAAGGGCTTGGTATTTACCATACCTTTGTGACTAATAGGAGCCCTTGTCACTTCTCTGCGTTGTTAAATTAGGCAATTAGGGAACGGGGAGAGTTTCCTCTTCCTCTCATTGTCCCTTTGTTCTTGTTCTTCTCTCCTTTGGGAGGAATGTGTGCCCAGTGTAAATGCACCGCAAGAGACCTCTAACATTAGAATGGAGCCCTTTCCCTCCCGTTCCCTTAAGCCAGCACAAGATCTACAAGCTTCAAGGTGAATACCCAGACACAAAATGGAAAAAAAGGATGTATCTCTGTATTCTTAAATCATGTCAAACAAAACCCAACCTTTGCTGCCTAGAAATGTATACAGATTTTCTGTTTCCACATCTGCATTATGGTTACAATCCTCGAGTGAGCAGTATACAAGCTTCAAGGTGAATACCCAGACACAAAATGGAAAAAAAGGATGTATCTCTGTATTCTTAAATCATGTCAAACAAAACCCAACCTTTGCTGCCTAGAAATGTATACAGATTTTCTGTTTCCACATCTGCATTATGGTTACAATCCTCGAGTGAGCAGTATATATATTGCGTCCTATGTTCATGGGATAAATTGTAAAGTTATTTGTGCCGTAATGAAAGTGTCTGGAGCACTGTCAAATTTTATAATACTATTATAATGGGAAGGTCTGATATTTGTATGAAGAACTCCTCTGATCGGATCCATGTTTAGAAAGGAACACTCTGCTATAAGTTTCTCAGCATTTGCATTTGAGTTTACACCCTACACAAACTCTGCTCTGAGACTGGAAGCGTGACATCCCTGCCCACTGGCTAAAAAAAAAAAGCATCATGTTTAAATTGTAACCTTATTTTTTTTTCTTGATTTGTCATCTGTAAAGGTAGGAAATAAAAAAGAATATTAGTGCTGAAATTTCTGTTTATAATTTAACAGTACCTAAAGGGATAGCTCGTCGACTCTACGGTACGTTCTGTCACAAAGATCTGTATGAAGTCGTTTTCTTTTTCATAAGCAGAACACTTATTTAAACTGTGCTGTCAATGAAGAATGAGCCTTTGCAGGGACAGATCTGTATTAAAAGTCTAATGGCGCTGTTACACCACAGATACTGCAGGTGGCACTTAAGTATTGTGCTTGTAAAAACTAGATGCTGCAGTGCTACAGTATAACCATAACTTTGTGTTTACAATGCTCTGCAGGTACATCTGCTCTAAGAGTGCTGTGAAAGTATATCTGTGATGACCACCTTCTCAGGAAACAAAGTAATATCCTCATTATATCATTAATATAGCTTAAAAACACAATAATTCAAAAAGGCATAGGCTTCAGCTTTACTTCTTGTCCTAAGCACATATACAGTACAATATGCCATTACATGCACCTGTTTAAAGGTCTGTGCCAAGGAGACATGCCTGCTAATGAGAACATTACTTTTCCTGGGAAGACATTCAGTTATTTGACTTTATGTTAGCAACGTTTATGTATCGAATGAATTGATCTTGTTAATGTGTATAACAGCTCCCTGCACTGTCTGACTAGGGTGGCAGATATTAACCTGCAGAGTAAAGCTTTCCTGGTCATGTCTGAGTTCAAGCCTCACTGACAATCTATTTGCACGACTCTTGCCAATTTAATACTAAACAGATGTAATGATTAGTAAGGATGTGCTCCTTCATCCTTGAAGCACACTTGAAGATTGCCTGTATGGTGGCCTTGTGTTGTTTCCATGGCCTGTGTTCCTGGAGTAATCTGTGCAATGGGACACGGGTATCTGCCTTGATCTACTGGGAATGGGCAGTCCAGGCGGAAATGTCCAGTCTCAAGCACACTGTAACAGTCCAGGTTTCTGACCCACGTATTAGTGCCTGCACTCCTGTACATGGCCTGTGATATAACAGCACATTCTGATACTTTCAACTGCCGGATGGTTTAAGACCTTGACGGTTCGGTAGGTCTGGCTGGGGTTTAAGAAAAAAAAGCCTAGAAAAAATCCACATATCCAGGGTGCAGGATGCAGGGTTGAGAAGGGTGATTTGTTTCACTTACTGTGTTTTTAAGTAGCGAGTTTTTACTGCGCCTGCCTGAAAGCGTCTTACAGAGACCTTTTTTAGTGTAATGAATTCTGATTTTCAAACGCTGGTGAACTTCATAGGAATGTTTTAATTACAAGTACAAGGGAAATCAGATTGTGTGCTTTTGTGGTAAGAGGCTTGAGTAAACCAGTAATCCCCGTTAATCCAGAAACATGTCCCAGCATGCGGTGTCTGGAAGTCGTGTAAAAACGCTGTCTCTCCCCTGGGAGGTATTGTGCCTTTTTCCTCTGACTCTGTCCCCTCTTTGTGTTTCTCTGAACATGTCATCTTCTGGAGACTGCCCAGCTGCCCTGTCTTCCTCTCACCTCTCTCCTCTGACCTCTGACCTCATGTTGGCCTCATGTTGACCTCTGGCTCTATCATCCTTTTTCTAGTCGTGCATAATCCACTGTGCCCACCTCAACAATGCCCCCCCCCCCAAGGGGTCCTTACCTGCCACTTGGTTATATTTAGGTGTCCTCTGCATGTGCCTGACCAGATCCCACTGTTTCTCCCTTTGCTTTGTCTGAAAACAAGGGGCAGGACTGTATCAAAGTCTGATGTAGTGAACTAACAATGTGTTTGTGCATGGCATGACTATTTCTCTTCTGTGTCTCTTTTTCTCTCTTTCTCTCCTATTGGGCGGTGTGCTTCAGAGGTGGTTTATGGACTGGTGTACTGTTTTTTTTACTTGGTTTACTTTTTTGTTGTTTTCTGTCTTCTAATTTCTTTTCTGCAGTGGTGTTACCAGTGGTCCTTGTAGCCTAGTTTGCAGTGTGTCTGTGGTGTTTTGTCTGTCTCTCTCCCTGTGTGGTGTTTAGTGGCTCTGGCATTGTTTTATATGTGGGTGATGATCAAAGTCACTCAGTACCATTTCTGTCCCATTTCCTCCCATCCTTCTCTCACAGTGACTGTGTGTATGTGTGTCTCTGTGTACATCTTCTAAGTTGGGCATTGCAGTCATGCTTCTTTTCCATCAACTCAACATGCTCACGTTTTTGTTCTTCCTCCCTTTATTTTGAATTTTAAGTATTTCTCAATACAACACTCTTTCTAAAAGCTGAGTATAGCCCTGCCTTCACCCAGTCACTTGTTCATTATTAGCAAGCAACCAGGATCAATAAGAGCTTTTGCTGTCCAAAACCAGGGCTGATGAAACAATTGACATTTTTCACCTATTTCCTGAATGTTAATCAACATATCAATAGACATTTAGTCTTTACAGCATATTTCTGTAGCGAGCACATACTAGCATAGCAATCCACTAGATGCAGGCTGGACCTTTAAGCTTACATCTGTAATTATACTGATTGATATGTGCAGGGAAGAATTAGGACCAGCTGCCCATTGCAGTACAAGTACTGGGCACTAGGAGGTTGCACAGCACAGACACCCAGTGAATGAAGAAATCATTCCATGTTATCCTCAAACCATCACCCAGACAGGCCCCTCCACAATCTTTGGTCCTTTGCCCTTCTCCCGGGACACTTTTAGAGGACTCGTCACCTC
Organism: Lepisosteus platostomus; assembly: GCF_059453375.1. NCBI lineage: Eukaryota > Metazoa > Chordata > Actinopteri > Semionotiformes > Lepisosteidae > Lepisosteus > Lepisosteus platostomus. Next base: position 9,002,054 of record NC_142613.1, read on the forward strand.
AGTGGTGATGAGTGTGGGGGGGGGCAGTGTGGTTAAAGAGCCCAGCTGGTTGGGTGTCATGAATCTCTCCTGCACACTCAGCATTCCCACAACCCAGCTCAAAGTCACCCCTTCCTCACACTACACACACTTTCTAACTGCTGCTCGTTGAGAACCTGGCCAGCTCTGTAGAAATCTATTTCAGCTGCTCCGACGAGAGGCAATATTCAGCATTTTTTCACATTTTATAAACAGACAATCTGCCATCGCTCTGTCTTCTTTTTCTTTCAGTCTGAATTCACTGACTTGATTGATTCAATTCGAAGAGAACAGAATTCTGGACAGCTTTCTCATCCCTCTTTCCTCCCATGCTGATCCATGCGTTTAGCATTTAAAAATGTCTAACTTCCATGTCTAGCAGATTGATGCTGAGTATACACACACATCAAAATCTCCATCAGACCTCCCCCCTCTGTTTTGTCAGTGTGTGGGAAAGTGGAGAATTGTAACAGTTGGATCGGGCTGATACGTGGGTTAACTGTGACTGGAAGGGGTTTGGCTTCATCTGTGGGTCATTTAACAGTGAGTCCTTCAATCTTCAAGACTGTTCCTCAGTTTAAACGCTGCTATGTGTTCATCTCATTTTAGTGTGCGTCCAGGTAACTCTTGTCAGTGCAGTACAAAACCAAAAAATCAAGCCCTTCAAATTGACAATAAAAGTAGGACCCCCTGGCCCTCAATGCTATTCTCTTTGCACTGTCTCCATTGCTGAGGAGGCGGCAGCTCCAGACCTGGGTCTCAGTGTGGGACACAGTGCCCCCTACAGGACTGAGACAGTCAGTGCTCTCCGGTGTCTCATGCCTGGTGTCCTCTTAGCAAGGCATTCTTACAGTGCTGTGTACCACTACTCGTCTCGCTGTCATGACACAACCTATCCACCTCTATGAAAGGGGCATTGGGCAGCAGTCCTACAACATTCCACCAGCGTGAACAAAAGAGCCAAACGGTTATCAGGGTGTATGTGATGTTCATTGAGCATGACCAGACAAGAACAGTATATTTTGGTGTTGTTGGGATTAGAAACTTTCAGATTCTATTGCTCTCATTCTGTCCACTGAGGGAAGTTTGAGTCTGTCTCACTCTGTTAGCAGGAAGGCAAGATGTTAAAGAATCCGAGGGTTACAGACTTGTTTTTTGTTGGTGTCATGAAATTATACTTCCTGAGGCAGCTTTTTCATAGAGGAAAGACCAATTAAATGTGGTGATTTGACATGCAGGAAGATGTTGATGTTCTGCTGAAGAGGAGGATGACAGACAATCTTCCAGCCAGAGCCCTGTTTTCATTAGCTTCCTGCCCGTGCTTTCTGTGCTGCCATTCCTACCTCACTGCTTCACTCTCACCCTGCACTCTACTCACCCAGATCATTTCATTGCTGAAGGGCCAAAATGATGATTCACAGAAAGGTCGTTTAATTGCCTGTGTGTGAATCACTTCACATGTCCAGTGAGGTAGAATGGTGTGGGCTCCCATCCCCCCCCACACACACACACACACACACCTGTGTCTGTACCCAGTCCACACACACACACACACACACACACACACACACACACACACCTGTGTCTGTACCCAGTCCACACACACACACACAGACACCTGTGTCTGTACCTATTCCACACACACACACACCCACACACCCACACACACACACAGACAGACAGACACCTGTGTCTCTACCCAGTCCACACACACACCTGTGTCTGTACCCATTCCACACACACACACACAGACAGACACCTGTGTCTGTACCCATTCCACACACACACACACACCTGTTTCTGTACCCATTCCACACACACACACACACACACACCTGTGTCTGTACCTATTTCACACACACACACACACACACACACACACACACAGACAGACACCTGTGTCTGTACCCATTCCACACACACACACACACACACCTGTGTCTGTACCTATTCCACACACACACACACACACACACACACACACACACACACACACACACAGACACCTGTGTCTGTACCCATTCCACACACACACGCAGACCTGTTGATACTCACCCCCTCAGGATCAATATTGGTGATTTTGTACTGTGGTATAAATTCAGCTCCATATTTTACCCTGGCTAGAAACCTTGGTCAGTAGGAAGAAAATTGTTTTTGTCCATATTTACAGTATGTTGTCTCTTTTGTCCCTTAAATGTTTTCCTGGTTAATTAAATTGGAAAGCATGTTGTTGTTATGATGATGATGATGAAGATGCTGCCCTGAAACAGAAAGGTTTTTCTCTGATTTCTCATTCTGGGTTGTTTATTGTAAGTACTGAAAACACAAAGAGTGTGGCTGCAGAAAAGCTGTTATTGCCTGAGTGGTTTCCAGATTTGATCAACCCCTGGGAATCCCCAGCTGTATTGTTCCGCTACAGTCTTGTGATGACTTACAACCTGCTGTTTCCTTCAATTAGTCCTAGTGGGTCTACCAGGTGAACTTTAACCACACCTTCTGGCCGTCCTCTTGACAGAAGAAAGAGAAGAAAAGGCGTCGATTTCAGAAACAAGAGATGCTGATTTGAGAAATGAAGCGGTTTGAAATCCTATACAAGGAGAGCAGTGACTCTGGTGCTCTCTTCACAGCAGGGTCTGGCATGGGGAGCCTCTGCCGGGAAACTTGAATTAACGTTTAAGGAGAGCGGTGACACTGGTGCTCTCTTCACAGCGGGGTTTGGGGAGCCCAGGTGGGGGCACTGTGCTGAGCATGGCTCTCTGCGTCCCGGCGCGCGTGTGAGCGAGGGTGTGTGTGCCAGCTGACGCTTCCTGCCTTCTCCACGACTAATGCCTGTCCCTCTCTCTGCAGGTGGCTGCCCACACAGGAGAAAGGCCTCCTTCCAGGTTCACCTAGTCTGTTTCCTTTGCAGCGTCTGGCTGTGTGGCTGCTGCTGGCTGCTGCTTATGCTTGTGGTCCGCAACCCTCCCCCCTCCCCCGCTGCCCCCCACCCCGTCCCCTTTGTTCTCCCAGCAGCGCCGGCGACGGCAGAGCTCCCCAGGGCTGGGTGCTGCAGGCTGCAGTGAGAGCCGAGGGTGAGAGGGGCCCGTGTCAGTGTGCCTCTCTCTCTCTCGCTCTAGGTTACTCCCTGGTGCAGGACGAGCTCCTCTCGCCCACCTCCATGCAATACATCCTGCCGTCCCCGCTGAGCACCGAGCCATACTGGCAGGAAATGTCCAGCCTGGAGTGTGCGCCCATCGCCACCACAGAGGAGGACACGCTGATGGAGATGTCGGAGGTGCAGGTGTGGCCCTCAGGGGCCAGCCCGTCCCTGGTGCCTGTGGAGGACTCCTCCTTGGAGTGCAGTAACGCAGACGACTCGGACGCAGCCCTGGAGGGTCGGGGGGGCCTGGGCATGAGCGGGGGCGGGCTGAGCGGCTCGATGGACCTCGTGGAGGATGAGGCAGGGGATTCGGATGCAGCCAGTGTCAACGGGCTGGACCGAGGTCAGAGGTCAGAGGTCACAAGGGCAGAGGCGCTGGGCAGTACAGAAGGAGGAGGAGGAGGAGGAGGGCTCAGCTCAGAGGAAGGGATTTCTCTCATTTCAGGACAGCAACGGGTCTATGCCCGTCTCAGCGAATCACCCGGATTGAGCCATGTTGCGGAGCGGAATGGAGACAGGTGAGTGAGCGCTGACAGCTCGGCCTGTCACGTCCACCCAGTGACCTTCTCCTGCAGTGCACTGTCCGATGTCATGTCATGCTAGAGTTGATTAACACGAGGTTTTAATTGGGTACTTCTGATTGACTATTGTTCAATCTAGCTACAAATTCCACATTCTTATCAACTTTTAAATTCTAATGTACCATGGTACCTTCTTTGCAAAAGCTTGTTATTAAAGCCCAAAGAGAAGAGGAATTGCATTAAATAATTTTATAAAGTCTTCCGTCTTCTTTCTCTCTTTTAACGTCAATAAGTTCCTATTGGGCTTTTCTTTATTTGCAACTCTCACTCTTTTTTAACATCTCACCTTGTGTATCTCACTTCCACTGTATATGTGCAATCTCATGTTCCCTCTCTCCCTCTCTCTCACCTCTTCTTTCTCCGCCTCCCCCCACCCCTTCTGTCTTGGTCTGTCTTGCCTGCAGGTCAGGGGGTGGCTCGTTCCTGTCCTATTTGCAGGAGCAGTCAGGGTCCACCTGGCAGAGCCCCCCAGAGTCGTCCCAGAGCTGGGTCAGCCAGCAGAAGCATTCAGTGGTGTCAGCAGTACAAAGCAGCGACCTCAGCCAATCGCGCATCTCCCAGGAGTCCCTGCTGCAGCCAGTGCGTGACACGGGGCACTCCGAGATCCTGCGGGGGCACTTCCTGGGCACGCAGCCCTTTGAGAAAGGAGTGGGCTTTCAGCAGAAGAGCCAAGAGCTACGGGCATGGGCAGAGGATAGACTGCGATCTGGGCAGGTCAGCATTACAGAGACATTAAAGGGGCACAGAGATCCAAGGAACATGCCATCCACATTGGCATAAGAGTGCCAGGGATGGCATGGTGTCACAGGTGGTGAGTTGGTCAGATGGTAACGGAAATGGTCAGCTCATTTAGAGAAAGAGATGGAGTTGTACGGTCGATGCAGGATACAGCATGGCCTTTGGAGAAACCACTTAAGGAGCATCTATGAAGAATAGTGAACTAACAGGTGAATGAGCATGATGAACCAAATGCCCTTCACCTACACATGATATCTCTCATGTAAAGACGGGGTATTTAGCCTGATATACTTCAAATCAAGACCTCTGCAGTACTCTGATACATCCAGCTCTTTCATTTTTATGTTGATCCTGGTAATTGCCAATTAAACATTAAGTTGCTGACTGATGCAAAATTCTGCATTGGAGAGGATTGAAAGGGTCACAGGTTGAATATCCCATTGTTATGGTACAGTAATACCCAGCACAGCGGTTAATACTGTACAGCCCTCTCCGGCTTATTTTATGCAGTCTAACTGTTGTGAGGGATATAGATGATTGTATGACATTCGTCCAGCAATGACAAAAACAGGTTGTCTCAATTACGAAGAACCCTGGGGGGAAGATTGAAGCACAGCAGTTGCTGTAGTAAGGAGGTGAGCGAACATGCAGGCTGCAGCATGTGGTATTGAGTTTTGCAATTGGAAACAGGGGTGTTCTTGCCGTGCTCTGGAGTGCAAAGTGAATGGGCACCTGCTGCATTACACACTGCTTTCCTAAGAGGGCCAAGGCAGATTAATATAGAACTAACTTTCCAGTCCTCTGGAGAAAGTGTATAGACACCCCTGATCTGATTGAGAAGTTAAGTAAGGAACAGGAGCTCAGAGTCAGCAAAAGGCCAAGCTAAGACAACAGCACAGGATCTCCCCTGTTTTTGTTGGGTCACAAATCCCTGGAATTCTGCTCTTTCCCAGCTAATTGCAAAGGCAGAGGGTTTGGAAAGGAAACAGAGGGGTAGTTAAAACACCACACTCGCTCACACATTCACACGACCGAAGAAGGACACAGACTCGGATAGCTTTTCCAAATATAGCCTGTGCCACTGTCACAGTCACCCTATACTTGGCACTGTGGGTCTCTCTGGGTTGTTGCAGCTACTGTACCAGGAGCAGAGCAGTAGTCAGCCCACATAGAGTATATGGGCCTTATTCTTTGTTGAAGGGCAGGTCAGACTCTCTCTCAGTAATTTCCTCGGGGGTTTCCAAATGGTTGTATCCTTTCACCCTTATGGTAGAGATGCTCAAAACTCAAATGATTTAAACAGCCCTCACTTTCTGCATCCTCACAAAAGCATTGAGGAGCAAAATTACTATTTTCAATATAACTATATTAAATATAGAGATGATTTGGCCTTGCAAAAAGATATTGAAGCACCTGAACTAAAACATTGTGAAACAGTTAAGTAAAACAAAGAAACAAAGACATAAGACATGTTCCTCTTCTGTAGGAAGGAGTGGAGTAATACCATTCTTAAAGAAGTATTTTTAACAGTACACTGCTATAATGTCAGTATAATCTGAAAGTAAAAATTAAACAGATCGAATTTCTCATTTTTCAATGTATCAGATACTGAAATGCTAAACTATTTTTCTTTTCTTATTACTGTTTTATTCATTGGCGCAACGTAGAAAGCTTTGCAAATTCCACCTTGACAGCAATAAGACGTGACAATGGGGTTAAATAATCGTAATTCTCTTAAAGGTGCCAGTAACCTGAGCTTGTTTTCCTCCTCTCTGATACTGCGGTGTCCTGGACTTGCAGGAGATGAGAGCGCTGGGGAGATCAGTTTTCCTGTGGTCAGCACATTGCTGGGCAGGGAAGGAGAATGCTCCAGGCAGAGAGGACCAGGGCTAAAAGAACTTTGTTTGTTCTCCTGGAGCCTAAGATAAGAACACACACCTGACAGAATGACAATGTAGTACTGTGGGGCCTGTGATTTATTATTAAATGTGCTCTGCGTGTGGACAGCTACATGCCAGGTCAATAATTTTACCCTCTCAGATGTCATTAGCACTGAAGGAAGGATATATATTTGGATTGCCTTGTGCCTAACAGAAGGTCAGAGTTGCTAATGTAGGCTGCAGCTCCAGCAGTGATTTTGTTCTCTGCCAGTTGTGCACAACTGTAGACTCCTACTGTTTATGCCCATGACTCCATTTTTCAGCACATGATTGGAACAGCTGAGCTCAGCTGGTCAAGTGTTGACGCTCCCTGCATGCTGTAGCCTGTTATTGTGTTGGTCGTTGAGATATTGGGTTGCGCTGAAGTCTGTGGTTTTTTATGTTGGGTTTAAGGCTCTGTTAAAGCAGAAGGAACGGAACAGTCGCATAGATGGCGCCACCTTTGATTGTGGTTTTTTCAAATTGTGCAGATAGACCATGTACAGATGGCCCAAACATGTCATCATCTCCTGGGCGGAGCTGTAGCATTCTCAAGATGCGTTTGCAGACACCTGCTGGTTCCCCAGGACTTTGGTGAAAGAGTCTTACTGATAGATTTGGTTCCAGAGCTGTAGAAATGAGGTGACAAGGCGCCAGGGCGATACTCAGTTCCACATCCGAAAGGGCACTGTGTTGGGTGCGCTGTGGTCATGCCAGTCAGTGCAGTAATTGAGTTGACGGGGACTGGGAGCAGCTGGAGAGATTGCCCACGCCTGAGCCCCTCTGACAGGGGCTGGAGCTGCAGCTGTGTTCCCGCTGTGGGCAGAAATGTTTGCAGGAGGTATTTAAAGCTGACGGATCACATGCACATACGCAGGGGCAGGAGGGTTGTTTTTGGAAGCGAGCTTAGCCAAGGGAGAAGTGGCTGAAGCACCGAGCTCGGACTCTACAAGCCACATTTGGGAGCATGGGCCAGCTAGAGTTACCACACTGCTGAGCGCGACAGCAGACCCCCGACCCAGACCCAGGAGCAGACAGACAGAGAGGAAGGCGTGAGGGGCTGCCGGGTGTCCTGGGTGGCTGGGGAGCATGTGGACTCTGCTGACGGAGCTGCTGTTCAGCCTGGTGCTGCTGGCCTTCTTTGTGATCAGCTGTCAGAACGTGCTGCACATTGTGACGGGCTCTCTGCGCTCTGTGCTCAAGTACGTCCACCAGCAACTGGACCAGGAGCTCGGCGAGAGCGAGGGCGTGCAGGACGACGAGGAGAGCGTTACCACGCGCGTGGTCCGCCGCAGGGTCATCGTCAAGGTAACCAGGCGTAGCTGCTACGGCAGAGACGGGGCTGAGCTGAACTATCCTCATCTCTGGGACTGATTTAGACAGCAGGGTACGGTTTATACAAATACCACATTCTTGCAGTATGAGCTACAGCAGCAGTGACTGATGCAGGCCTATGTTGGTGAAATCATTGTGATCAGTTTGGAGGACAGTCGGGATTTCTGAGGACATGACACTCCTGAATCAGTCATTATGTGTGGCCCAGTCCCATGTTCTGCAAGTAGAAACTCCTGTAGGCTACAGATCTGGCTGACATAGGCACCCTGCACATTCAGGATCTTCAGGATTCAGTATTGGGATGTGATGTTAAGGAGGGGGATGATTTTGGGAACTGAAAGAGGACATAACAATAGTTCACTTAAACACTTCCCTTCAGCTTTATAAAATACCACCCTGACTACAGCTTCCTGTCATGCTGAAACCCAGCTTCTGTCATTGCTGAAAACAGTCTTTTAATCCTTTCCTTTCTACTAGACTTTTGTTAAGCAGTTCAGGACAGGCATCACAGGCACTGGGTCATAACACACTTCTTCCTTTTACACTACTTGGTCATTATGTCTTAATAAGGCTTTTTCCAGGTAGATCAGTCAATGCCTATTCTTGCAAACATTAATGGTGTGATATGAAAAAAGAAAAGCAAGAGAACTCTAAACATTGCAGCATTGGTACGTGAGTTTACAGCTTTAGATGTTTGTGTTTTATTGGGCTGTGGAGTTTCCTGGCATTAACCCTCAGAAGGACAATGCCATAATGGAACAAGGTGAGACCTCAGGTGTCTCCCTCTGGGTGTTGTCCCAGATGAGGCACCTATTCAACAACAGGAGAGCTCAGAATCTGTAAAGAGCAAAGAATGATGCCGCAGTTGTGAAACATGTTGTGGTCTGTGAATTGTTATTACTGTACATAGATGATAAACCCAACCACCTGGCTGTGTATACCAGCATATTGTCCGATGTGAGAGAGGTGGAACCTTCAGTCAGATATTTGTGCTCCGATGCCTGAGTAATTTGATTCCAGTGGATTGAAATGCTACTGTGTGTGGAGAACAGGGAAGTGGTCTAACGAAGACAGTGTGTAGAGAAAGGACCTGCATGCGGACATCTCATTCTGTCAAGAGAGAGCAGGTGGGGCATTAGAGTACATGGGAAAATCTTGGACCCTTTGGGAATCAGCTTTTGTGCGTGTGGGTTTGGTTTTTGTTTTGCTTGTGGAACTCTCTGCCAGACCATGGTTAACGACATAACTGAGCTTTCGGAAGACACGCAGAGGAGCGATTGAGCCAGGACGTCTGGGAAGGTGGCTGGCAGGGAGTGCTCTGTGGAAAGAGGGCATGCTAATTCACAGACAGACAGGAGGATGTCCTATTTATACATCAGTGCTGGAAGTACAGAGATCAGCTGTGCTGGATTAGGACTCCGTTCTCACAGCAAAGCCCTGATAAACCACCCCTGCCTGCTTGCAAATTTTCTGTAAAACTGTCCACACTCTCAATTGTCTTAATCACATGAGGGCCAAATCAGGCTTTTCTAATAGCAGCCAGGATAGTAGCGCAGCTCCTGATGGGTATTTTTGCTGTCTTGTTTTTCTTTCTCACCAATTGCTGTTGACTCCAAATTACTGAGGGTGAGCTCCAGGGTCCTGTTGAGAGTGTCCGATGTCACTCACGTTATGCATTACAGCCTTCTCTTCTCCAGTAAGAAATTTCACTCTCAGTAATTTCAACAGTAATAGAAGAGTGATTGGGTTTATTGACTCGGGATGACTTCATTGATTAGTTGCTATTCTGAAGGCAGGCAAGGAAAGGATGCTCCGCTCTGGGCGGAATGCTGTCCTCTGCTTGGCACTGGAATCTTCCATACTTCCATACTCACAGTTCTTAATTCCTGTAATTCCTATATTGGTATGCCTCTCTGCTGATCTGTAGATCAAGGAAATATTTTTTTTCATGTGATAGCTTCCTTTCACTGCCAGAGATACTCAGTACTAGTCCTTCCTACCCCAAGTATAAGTCAACTGGTGTGCATCACCTATGATCTGGAAATGTGTTTTTTACTGTTTTGAGATTTGCTGTTGTGTCGCTTGTGGGGTTCAGTACTATTTCCACAGACTCAAGCATTAACTTGGTTAAACACTCACAAAAGTTCTGTGTTGTATTACGTTCTTCTTTATTTTGTGTGAGATTGTGTGACAAATTCTTAGTAGCTTTATTATAATCATTAACACTGTTTTATCATCTGCAAACTCTTGTTAGCTGTGTGTATATATATACTACAACACATATATGTGTTCTTTCCTCATTCTTACATTTTGACCAAGGTTTAGCCTAATAATTGCCAATCACAACTTTTCTTTGTGAACGGCAATAAAAAACACTAACTCTTGGTCAAACAGACGTGAGTACTAAGATTTGCAAAAACAGCAGATTGAAGTGTTAAACACAGCTGTGTTGGGTATAGTGCAGATTTACTAATGGACTGTTTAGGGAAATATTGCACAGTCTGAGGATGTAGTAGTTTGAGATCAAGAGGAACAAGTCAGTTTAATTTGCATTGTCAGACTCATTTTCCTGTTTCAGAAGTGTGTGCGAAGAGTTTGTTGTCGATGTGGGTCTGAGTGCTGGGGTCTCCCTCAGTGTGGTGTGTGCAGTTTGTGCTGGTTGGTGGGATGGTTCTCAAGAGGTTAATATTGTGACATTTCACTTGATAAAGGTTGCTATTATATTGGTTACTAGTCCTGCAGTGCCACATGTTTGAGACTGTCATTGTGACTCTGCCTATATGCAGTGTGTGAGCTTGTCACTGTGCAGGGCGATTGTGGGATTGTGCGAGGTTCAGACTGCTCCTGTACAGTGTGTGAGCTTGTGACTGTCTCCTGTGCTTCAGGGCGATGAGGTAGAGGACATTCCAGGAGAGCAGGTGAGCGAGGAGCAGTTCACCGATGAGCATGGCAACATCATCACCAAGAAGGTGAGTAACACGATGTCACTCTAACTCATGGGCACAGAGTGTAAAACACTGAAATAATAATCATATACCTAAAGTACACAAGCCTTACTTTGAATATAAGACTTTCTTACATTACAGAAGTCTTGTTGGCAGTCTGTATGCTAAGTCTTTAAAAACAGGCAATATAAAAGCAATATAAAAAATATTTACGATAAGTCATTATAATACATATAAAATGTATTATAATTAGTCATTTATAGGAAGTTGTATGTTCTCCAAGGCTACCTAGTGCACAAACTGCTAGTGTGACTTCTGTAATATAAGTGTTTTTAATTTTCAATATTTACTATGTGCTCAGAAGGAGGGCGTTTTTCATTATTTTCACATGTGGATAGTGCCTGGTTTTTGGTTTTGTGTGTGTCCTGAAGCTGAATTCATGCTCGTTTGAGGACCCAGTGCAGGCTGCCGTTAACACTCGGGGTCATGGGTATTGCTCTCCTGGTCCGTGCTGGATCCAGGGCCCTAACGTCCTGTCCCGCGTTGACTCCCCAGATAGTGCGGAAGGTGGTGCGCCGGATGAAGGACTCGGGGGAGGGCGAGGCGCAGGAGGTGAGCGTGGAGGGGTCCCTGCAGGAGCCCGAGGAGCTGGAGGCTGAGGCTGAGCAGTTCATGAACTATGCCATCCTGGGGCGAGAGAGCAGCAACAAGGTAGGGATGAGGCCCTGTGCCAGGCTCCAGTGTGCTGTACAGCCCTGGAACAGGCTGTTTGCACTGAACTGTACTACACCATACTGTAGTGTCCTGCTGATGGACTGTACTACATCATACTGTAGTGTCCTGCTGATGGACTGTACTACACCATACTGTAGTGTCCTGCTGATGGACTGTACTACACCATACTGTAGTGTCCTGCTGATGGACTGTTCTACACCATACTGTAGTATCCTGCTGATGGACTGTACTACATCATACTGTAGTGTCCTGCTGATGGACTGTTCTACATCATACTGTAGTGTCCTGCTGATGGACTGTACTACACCATACTGTAGTGTCCTGCTGATGGACTGTTCTACACCATACTGTAGTGTCCTGCTGATGGACTGTTCTACACCATACTGTAGTATCCTGCTGATGGACTGTACTACATCATACTGTAGTGTCCTGCTGATGGACTGTTCTACACCATAATCTAGTGTCCTGCTGATGGACTGTTCTACACCATACTCTAGTGTCCTGCTGATGGACTGTACTACCTCATACTGTAGTGTCCTGCTGATGGACTGTTCTACACCATACTCTAGTGTCCTGCTGATGGACTGTACTACCTCATACTGTAGTGTCCTGCTGATGGACTGTTCTACACCATACTCTAGTGTCCTGCTGATGGACTGTACTACCTCATACTGTAGTGTCCTGCTGATGGACTGTACCACATCATACTGTAGAGTCCTGTACTGCACTACACTTGACTGTGCTGTAGGTTACTGTGAGGTACAGTACTACATTTTAAACTGTTCTATACTTCAGTGGAGTGTAGAGAGTCCTTTTTCCTGCGCTGTAATGGACTGGACTGTAGTAGACTGGACTCTAATTGATCTTACCAGCCTGGACAAAACTGTAGGGCCCTGCAGCGAACTGTGTTGTACAGTCTTGTCCTGTTCTTGTATTGTGCAGCAGTTGGGCTTAAGTGTTCTGTATTTTACAGCATTGCCTTGAATCTCTGACCTGTGCCTGTCGCTCCTGTGATTACACAGCGCTCCACCTCCAATTCATGTCTAACCCCTTGCGGCTTTTCAGGAGTGTCACGTGGCAAGAATTGCCAGGGACCGCTGTCTGCGCTTTTTGTCTCTTGTTGGATTTCTGATTTTCCATTTTTCCCTGTTTCTCCATTCTTCTGTTTGTCTCCTTCTTCTCCTGTCTGTCTCTGCTGCTGCCCATTCATCTCCCTCTCCCACCCCCCCCCCCCACCACCTCCATCCGTGCCTGTAGTCAGAGATTATGGATGTGAAGAAGGGTGCTCAGATTGTGAAGCGTGCCAGTCTGAGGAGGGTAAAGCAGTGAGATGCCCTGACTTACAGACCAGGTACCTACCACTCTGCATCCTCTCCGTACCATTCCTCCAGTTGGAGTGTACTTTGAAAGAGATTTCCAGTCTAAAAGCTGCAATTAAGGGGCGTGAGGTCTTATAGATCACATCAGCCATTCCATTACTGCACACTCGATACCTGTAATTATCCTGACCAGAAGCAATAGACCATTCTGTACCTGAATGTGAGAGTGAATAAAAAGACCTACTGTGCCCAAATCATTTTGCTATAAAGTAAAGCAGTTCAGCACGACTTCTTTCCCCCAGTATAAGACAAATTAAATAATTGTCAGCACTGGTTTTTGTTGCCTTCGGCAATACGAAAACCCAAGCAAGAGCAGGCAAGCAGAGTAGACAATACCCCAAGACCACAAACAGGGGCAAGAGTTTGGGAGCAAGAGGTGAGATAAGAACAGAAGAAGGTGTTAAAAAACAAGAGGAGGCCCTCTGGCCCATCTAGGTAATTTATCTCATCCAGCTGTTTCGTGAGAGATGCCAGATACCATCATAATGGCGGGGTAGCTTGTTCCATAATCCCACAACCCTCCGTCAAAGCAGTTCTTCCTGTTCTCTGCTTACAATGCACATTCGTGTACAGCAGCGGGTGGGGGAATGAAGGGTGAAGCACACTATACTCCCCCTGTCAGCTGTCTGAAGGAGGACCATCACAAGTGAAATCGAGTCAAAGGAAGAACAGGAATGGGTTATTAGCTTGAGGATAGTATGCACCAGTGGGAGTGAGCTGGAGCTGTGTCAGGCTGCGCTTGGTTGGGGACAAGAGATGGGGCTCAGATGAAGGGGACTGGGCTCCGGTGGTGACCAGTTCCAGCCCGCTCCTCCAAGGGAGTCACCACTGGCTCCACTGATCCCTTGGTAGCAATTCCTACATTACGGATCCCACTAGAGCAGCAGGGAGGAGCAGTGGGGGCAGGGCTCTGGACTTGTTGCTGGAAGGTTGTGGGGTCAAATCTCAGGTGAGACACTACTGTTACAAGGTATTGCACCCAACTTGCTTCAGTGAAATCCCCAGATGTATAAATGGGTGCAGATATACATTATGTTGCTTTGGATAAAAAACAAATAAATTAGTAATTCATTAGAAGTCTTCTATCCGGCTCACAAAGGAAGTGAGATAACTACTTGTATAACGGAGAGTCTGGTGAACTATCTGGTTCTCTTGCATAGAGAAGACCAAATATGTGTTAACAGGAATGAGTCAGAGAGCCCCTTTTCGGTTAGGGAGCTCATGAAATTACTACATTCCAGCAAGTATTCCGTGTGCAAGCCCGACATTACTAATGCTCTGTGACGAAGCAATACATACTGTAAAGTCCATCATGTATATAACGAGAACTTGCAAGATTTATTGCAAACGATTTGGGTTATAGTGATAAATCAGTAATGACAAATAAGTGTTGTGATAGAAATGAAATCACAAGACAGTTTGGATAAAGAATTAATCTTTGCTGAGTTATCTTAGCTGGAATGGGGGATCAGAGAGCAACAGACATACTATGATGTCTACTCATTAATACAATAATGTAGCTCTCTTCCTTTGCAACCAAATAGCAGCACTGCATTCTTACTCTAGCCAGCACAGAACATCACACCTACTTTTTCTTGAATTCTTTTTGTGTTGCAAGCTTTCTGTTCATTTTTATGGGGACCTAATCTACTGCAATTGAGTCTAATTTCAAATGAGCTTGCACTGTATTTTTTGCTTCGTGTGGTCGTAGACTTTTTTTGTTCTCAAATCTGGTGAATTACACATACTGTGTGTTATGCAAGATTTTTACATTTATCATGACTTTCTAAAAGAACGTATAAAATCTAAACGCAGGTGTCATCAAGTTAGCAATCATGACCGAAGGCTCCTGGGCAGTGGAACAGTAAACTGCTTCTCCGGCTGTATTTTTGTATTCTTCCCATTGCTGACACCAAACAAAATAAATCTCTTATTTATTGGGTTTTAATTTACATGTCATACAGTAATATTTTATTGCACTGGATAGCAATCCTTTATGGCACATGACCATGAATACCTTTATACCTTTATGGTATGGCACATTGAAAAAAATCTAATTGGGTTTCTGCATTGAAAAGGAAAACATGGCCAGCCCCATTGGAATAATTAAAGCTTCTCCTTTGAGCACTGTGTATGGCATGTGACTTGACAAACACTCCAGGCACACTGGGAGATCTTTGCTCCCTCCTCCTATACTGATGACTGGGAATGGCGGACTGTATAGGTTCTGGAAAGGAAACCCGATCTGGACAGGGCCTCTCGGACTCATTCCTGCATAACACAAGATCTACTAATCCAGTGGTCTTCTGGTTTCTATATATATTCCTCTACTGAACTGGCTCTCTTCTTACTCTCGAATGCTTTCTTCTACTTGAGAACCTAGTTTGGAATTTTGATTCCTAGCAGCTGCCCAGTCGGTAACAACCCCTGAGCAGGGTGCTCCAGCCCTGGGCCCACAGAGCCCCAGTTTATCAATTAATTACTTGCTTAATTCATAAATGGCTTCATCTACTCTTCCTAATATTTAAATAACAGGTGACATGAGGTGATGTATAAGAATAAGCACATTGGGTCTCTCTGTGACCGGGGTTGGACACCCCTGCAATAGGGTATATGGGTCTGTATGTGCGTGTGTATTATCTTAATGAAATCACCTTGCTGCACAGTCTAGACCCACTGCACAGAAGAAACAAAAACTGGAAATTCAGGCAAAGTGATTCTCTTCTCTCTTCTCTCTTTTAGGATCTCACATCTACACCCAGACCATCACACACAGAGTCATGACATGGGACATGAAGAACAACACCACAGAAATGGAGAAATCAAGATAACAGTGACACAAACTGAAACTAACATGATGAACAGCAGCAACAGCAAAAGATGATGGAGGAGAAAAACATACAATGGGATTCTAACTGTAGTTTTGTTACGTTTTTTTTAAACTAGGCTAGAGGCATGATTTCTTAAAAAAAAAATCAAAAAACAAAAGAGAGCTTCCTGTAATCTGTATCAGCATGACTGACTGCCAAAGCATGATCTGTTACTACCCTAATGACCGAGGGTGAGGGGACTGGGAAGGAGGGGTTGTGGGGGTGTGCAGGAGATTTGGGGGAGGAGTAATGGAGTTAGGGCCCTTTGAAACGAGGAGGGGGAGACTTTCAGACGATTGCATAATAAAGCAATCAGACGCCCCTATAGCAGGGCACTCCGAGTCTCGGCCCAGCAGTGCCCACACTGTTGCTTGCGTGTACTTTGTCCCCCTGTTTCAGCTTACTGTGTTTCCCAGCCAGCGCTCTTAAGAGAAAAGACCATTCTTGTACAAAATATATGCACTATATTATATGTGAATATGTGTGTGTGTGTGTAACATTCTGCTCTGATGCTGCTGGCTTGGTATTATATTTTTTTTCAGTTGTTGTTTTGTGTTTTATCTTTTTCCTCTGTTCTGGTATGAGAATTTGTGTCGGGCTTGTGTTACTGTTTTGTGTTACCTCCTCCTTTACCGTCGGACACTATTGGGTTATTGAAGTGCTCACCGGTCGGGGTACGGAGCCCTTTACGCTGGTCGCCACATGCTTTCTGAGGAACCGGGCCGTATGTTTCCAATATCTTCCCAGCTCGCAGTCGGGAGCTGCTCTGCTGAGCCAGGAGGACAGCTGTCTCTCTGTGCATGCCAGCCGACACCCCCTCACCCCAGACACAGGTCGGCGGGACCTGACAACAGTTCCCAGAGACCCAGTCGACTGGAGGCTTGAACTGTTGGCCCGAATTCGGTGCACAACTCCCCCTTCTAGGCTCTGGACGGCAGGGTGATGCTGGTGCTTCATTCCCCTTAGCAACCACCTGCAAAGGCCAGCTAATTAATGTCTCACTTAGGGGTAGCGGTAGTTCTTAGAGAAGGTCTAAATGAATGGCTGGCTTCACTCCTCATCCTCTGGCTGGATGGGGGCAAGCTCGAAGGAATGTGGCCGCGGATCCGACTGGGAGCAGTTGTGGTTCTCGGTCGTTACCTGAAGAGCAGGGAGGAAGAGCGTCATTCGACCTTCACAGCAGCGAGCCGGACTGGGCCGCCTCCAGCTATCCCTGCTTTAATAGCTGTATCAGAGAGACAGTAGGGGAGTGTCAGCAGGAACCACCGGTGCAGCGGGTGAGGGAAAGGTCTGCTGGGAAGGAGGGCCTAGGCTATCGCCATGGCAACACTCAGCCTGACATCCTCCACAGCGAAGCTCAAGGGCCAGGTGTCAGTCCCTGGCTGTCGTGGTTCCCAGAGCTCCAGTCGTGAAGACAGGTGCAAAATGGTCTAAAAAAAAATACTCTACAAGTACTCTACACAAGTGGGAAGGTTTGAGCCAGCGCTTGTGTAGGGAGTTCTTCTGCAATGAGAGGGCACAACAGGGGCCATCAGTTCATTTCTTTATGCAAACAGCACCTTCCACCCCAAGGAGCCGAATCTAATTCAAGGCAGTCAACTCTAGGGGGCGGACTTGGAAAAGAAAAGGTGGGAGGTGCGGGGGGGGCGGGGGGTGCCTTAGGGAGGCGACTCTCAGCGTAGACTCAGGAGTCAGCTGGTAACAGCGAAAGAAAGCAACCAAGCACTGTGATCACTGACTATACTGACCCCTTTACTGTGAATACTCAAGAGGCTGTACCCCCCTCCCTGGGCACACTACAAGAGCCTTGAACCCCCCATCTGTATTTTGTGAGGGAAGGAGGGGGGGCAGGGGATAAAGAGGGACGTGCAAATCTAGCCACCCTCTCTCCCCACGTTCTCTCTTTGGGGTGTCGCACATGTGAGAAGTCAGCCCGGCTCTTTCTGCCACAGCAATAATCTTGGGGGGGGGGTGGAGGAGGGGCGAACCCCAGCACTGCACACATACTTGAGCTTCCATTACCGACGCAGAGTCAGGGCTTCGGTGGAGAAAGACACTGTTCTGATTTTTTTTAATTCCTTTAAGGGGAGCTGAGCCCGCTTGCACAGGCCTGCCTCCTCCTGGGGCCCAGCGCTCCTCTGGTGTACTCCTGAGCAGCGCCGCAGACCCCGGCCTCTCCCGCAGCTGCGTGACATCGTCCCTGCGGGAAGCTGGCAGAGGCCAGTTAGTGATGCAAGGGAGCCAACCAGAAGAACAGAGGTGTGGAAATGACTAGAAATGGACGCTTTGCTTCTTTCTTTTCCTGTTACAGCAAAGTTAAGCTTGCAATACTGTGCTATTAGCAATTCGCATTGTTAGGAGCGTGCAATATCTAAGTATGTCCAATTTCAAAAGTGTGGAGATTTCAAAAAAATATTTTCTTACGGAAACTCTCTCGGAACTAGTTCAGGTAGAAGTATTTTGGTTCCTGTTGTGTTCGGGGACAAGTGGTCTGATCTGCTCTTTTCAAGCCCTCACATCCTTTACAGTGGTGTCTTACACTTCACAAGCATTGCAATCAGATCTTTTACAAGAGCACTTCCCAATACGCAGTCCACACAGGAGGTGGCTGATTTTTAAGGTGGGGGGGGTCTAAGGCACTCTATTTCATTATCTTATACATCTCTTTGAATACTCTTCCCAAAAGCATCCTTTTTTTTTGCAAATCCAAAGCAACAGATTCATCATCTCTGATTAATTCCATAGCTAGGCAAGATGCCGATACAGCAATTTGCAAAAGAATGTGAAAGGTGCACCATGCTAAGAAAGTTTTTTTTTTATATCCTAAAAATATTTTGCTGTATGCAAGAATGTAGATTGTAATGGCTGAGTGGCAAATGTTTGTGTTGTTTGAGGAGGTGCTTGTGCACAGAGGAGGGACTGTTGTACCAACACACAGTCTTTTTACACCACTGGGCAGTGTGGCACAGCAGATTGAGAAGGGCATGGACAGATGCCACCTCACTGCCATTATCATGAAGTAAAATTGAGAAAGTTGGGTCCAGATGTCTTCTAGATAACCGAATACCAGGGATGCATTGCCCAAGCATGGATGTGTTGACCATTTTTTATTTTCCTTCCACGTATAATATTAGAGCCACAAGCCCAGCTCCTTTTCAACTGGAAAAGTGTTCTAGGAAGCAAGATTGCACTTCCCTGCTCTGAATACGTTTCCCTAACTCTCCACTTGTTTGCTGACACCAAATATATCGAAACGAAGAAGTCATAAACCTCTCCAGTTTCAGGGAAAATCTATTTCAAATTGCCTGACAAAAAATGTGTTCGGCTCCAGTAGATACTTGAAGACTATAACTGAGCATCCTTGAGGGTTGGAGTTTGAGAGCCTTGGGCTACAGTCTGGCCTTCAGCCAATCGCTGACCAGTACCTGGGCTGTAACTGGTCACTTGAAGGCAGTGGGGCATGCTGGGGCGGTTGCCTGGCTTTCTGGTTACCAGTTCTCTCAGCAGGTACTCCATGATGCTGACAACTTCCACCTCGTGTCCATTACTCTTGTGCTGGGCAAGCAAAATGTGGATATTTGAGTTCTGCTCTTAAACTGCAGCTATAAGGACAAACTGTTATGTGCTGAAACTGCTTTTCAACACTACAACTAAATTAAAGGAGTGAGAGGGGTTTTGCTTTTACGGTATTGCGTGAGATAGCACAATCTCTTGTTCCTGTTGTTAAGCTGAGCATTTTCGTTATTGCGAAACATCACAGCCCTGAAGCAATGTGTCAGTTTTTGAAAGACGCAAGAAAGGGGTAGAGGGCTCCCGGGATTTTTTTTGTTAATAGAAAGTTCCATCAAAAATAAAAAGTACATGCAAAAATATTAACTGTTGCAAAAACTAGAGAACAATATACTCCTGTAGAATGGTTTAAAGGTATATTAACGCAATAGCATATTACTCTATACTAAGGAATGCATCTGCGCACATGCACAGAAAAAAGTTTTTAATATATATATAAATATATAAAATATATTTAATTAGAATGCCTATGCACTATTACTTGCTATCCAGGACTAGAGTTATGTTATGGCTGTACCTAGCAACTTAGCTATTAAGAGTCTAGGGTCATGAGGAATGCCTGAAACCTATGGAATAGAGGCTTTGTAGGTATTTTAACTTGTTTTAATTTCTTTTTTTATTGTTATGGAAAAAAAATGAGCCTTTTAATCAGATTCAATCTGAAATGAAGATATGTATAGATACTTTTCCCTGTACACCAGCTAAAATCATTTACAAAAATGAATAAAGAAAGAAACTAACTGTGGTGATTTTTTTTTCTCTATGTATTTCTTAGTGTTGTGGGTCCTGTGTAAGTTTTAGAAAAAAATCCTATATTTGGCTGATAGGCCACTCACTCTTTTGCTGTACAATGACATACATAGTTCATTTAGAACCTTTTTAAAAAATAATAAGTTTCAGTTTCTGTATTGTAAAGCACTGGTGAAGCTGTTTAACAGATTAAGCCTCAATATTCTTGCTGTAAAGGAAAAGGCTTTTGTTAAAAAAAGTTATAGTGATACAGTCCAGAAATATATGATAACCCATGAACGTACATTGGACCTGCCCTATCAGTCTACCGAGAAAAAAGTGATTGAAATGGGTTAATAAAAAACGACTTAACTTTTAACCGGAAAAACAGTAACATCGACTGTGTCCTGTGCTATAGGATCTCAAGTACACTCTTCTTGGAATAAAAGGCTCCTTTTAGAATGATGAAGATTGAGTCAGGAAAGTAAAGGGAGTCTGATCGTACAAAACAAAATACATCACAACAGGGTGGTACATCCACCCCTAAAAATATAAAAGCAGCAATACAGCCTAGACACTAAACCTCCAAAACCCCACAATGTTTTCACTCCAGAGCTCAAGATTTCAAAGTCTTTACAATCTTTACAGGAAAACATCCACTAGGCTGAGCCTCAGCACCCTGTGATACCGATGCCAATCACCCAAACTTAACACTCCTCTACTTCCGAAAAGCATCTGAGGTCATATATTAACCACTTCAGAAACCCAGACTCTCACCAATGAGTGAGCTATTACACACGAGTTACTGCCCACAAAGGAGTGAAGCCTCTGTATATGAGCGGGGCTCAGCTGCACTGCGAGATGAATGAACAACATGCCGCATTCACTCCCCATACTTGTAGCGATGCAAGAAATCACAGCGCAGTTCCATCAAGGTCTGAAATGAGTTCTAATTTGTCATGATAAAGGCCATTTTCCAGAGAATACCAAAGAAAACACACACAAGGTGCCCCCCCCCCATGGTGCTCTGAATCCAAGCAGTTTTATAGTTTTATAGGCCCGGTACAGCTCTGATCACACTGTTATTACCGTGACCACTACATGTGCGTTAGAACTATACAAGATACTTCCGCACACAGCACAATATCCATTTCTGAGAACATTATTATAATGATTGTAGCGTTTCAGTTATTAATGAAACGTCACATACAACAGGTTTCTGTTTAAAATGTACTTGTTTCAGGTCAGATTTCCACCTACTCCAATTAGGCAACTTTCCCTTCTTCAGATAACACCTACCTCACATACCAGGTACCTTAAACCCAACTCCGCCCTCACCTGAAGCTCTGCTGCCTCTTCCTAAAAAAAATGGTGGGTAATTTATTTTTCTCAAGTCTCACAGAAGATGCAAACTGTGTGGAAAAACATACACGCGAGGCCAAGAGTGAAAAAGATTTGCACACCCTAAAAAGCTGCTTTGATGTTACTAAACCAGCCCACTGGCAGCTGTGGAAAATGGCTTCTGTTAACAACAGCATGAGGGAGACCTTTCTTTTGAAGGTCAGCATTAGATTCTTGTTGAAGTTTCCACAACGTCTACACCACTCAGAGAGCTTATTGAGAAATGCATTTCAAGTCTAGAGAAGACAAGAGGAAACCCCACAGCAGGCCTGTTATACACAGAGTTTTCTCACACACCACGGAGTCTCACAGTTTTATTCAATTACCTCATCTGTATTGGTAATCACATGTAGGACTGGTGTTATTTGTCGCTTGTGTTGGTAACATGATCATTGTATGTTAGGAGATGCAAGGAGTCAAACACCTTGTTAGGGTATATAGTTACATGTCGGACCATTCATCCATTTTCTAACCAATTCATTCAATTCAGGGTCACCTGAGAGAGAACCGGAGCCTATCATAGCAAGCAACGGGCACAAGGCAGGGTAGACCCTGGACAGGATGCCAGTCCATTGCAGGGCGGACACAGGCATGCACACACTCGCCCCATCGCCGATTTCCCAGGAAACCAATCAAACTATAAGCAAGACAGCAATGCTAACCACTGCACCGGCATGCCGCCCTAGTTACACGTGCAGCAGTTAAATGAAGAATGATACTGCAATGCTACTATGCATCAGTATAAGCTCTTTTTCTTTTAACTGTTAACCTGGGAAAGGTTAAAAGAATGGCCTCCGTAGACATTTCAAATGAACTATACCTCTTCAATCTTGAATATCCAAGACTCTGGGGTAATGAGACAAAGTATTCACAATTTTGCATTAATAAAGGCCACCCAAACCACAACGTCTTCAGGGTAAACAGTTAGACAAGTTGAGATTAACAGGAAGTGCATTTAAGAGAATAGAAGTCTTGTCGGTATACAAAGAGTTGCAGGAGTGTGGAACAGATTATCCAGATGCTTTTGAAATTGAAAATCAGCTACTAGCTAGAAGAGCCAAATAGTCTTTCGACTTCATTTTGGCCTTTCTTATTTCTATATGAATGATATTTATCACTTCATTGAATTCGAACGTTTTAAATTTTCCAAGTGTTAATGTCTGAATTAACTACAAAAATAATGTGGACATTTCACTGTACTGCTGTCGCTCTGAATCAAAGTTGAGGGTAAACCTCAGGGGACACCGGTCACTGCCTTTTATCAAGTCAAGTGCACTGTCTTTACATCAGCCTTTTGCTAAACAAAGAAAGAAACCTGTAATAAAAAAACTATTCTCAAAACCAATAGTGGAAATAAAAAAAAACTACTTAGCAAAAGAAAAGAGAAATTCCTAACATAAAACACATTCAACTTCTGATCTTTCATGTTTTTTTCTTGCTATCAGTAGGGTCCGTTGTGTCTAATGTGCTATGATCAAGCTGTGAGGGTCTGAGTTTCTTGGACCCACTCCAAACACTAACGTGTGACCAACACCGAAGACATTGGTACTACTGCCACCAAGAATTGAACTGTTTATCATGTTCACAGACACGGACTGCAGTACCAGTGTTACACCTTTCCACATCCCCTCATGAAGAGGTCAGCGCTCCACGGACAATAAGGCACAGAACCAACATGCAAGACAGACAGACAAAGGTCTTAAAAATTACAACTAAGCTTTATTTCCCTGGTAACACTATTATATTCTTGTACCTGAAAAACAAGTTATTACTATTACTTTCCTTTTTATACTGTATATATAGATGTGCATATATAATATATAATCTTTACCCCACCCCATACACCACCCACTCTACTGTCCAGTATAATAGCACAGGTAATGATTTCTCTTTTGAAATGTACATACATTCCATTATTACAATATAAATGCACTTACTTACAGCAAACAGTACAATATATTTATAACAGCTGAAAAATATTTACTTGGAATCAATTTCTCTTAGTACACATTGTTCATTGTTATTTGGAAAAAAAAACATCACTTGTGATACCTGAAATCAATCTGGGGGTACTTTCCAGCTGACCACAATACTGGCTAAAGTTACGTGCACAGAGAAGAGGGGGCAACACGACCAGCCGAGCGTCAGTAGACTGTGCACCTTTCCCCACACTCACACACCCCCCTGACCCCCACCTCACCAGGACATGGGGCGCCCCACCTACAGCAAAAACAAAAACGGCAACATCAACAGCAGGAATGCTGGCTGGGAAGTTAAACTTGACCCATAAGGCTTCAAACGAGTAAAAAGTGCAGCCAATGCTTTCTGGAAAGCTTCTCCAGTGAGTTCCCTGTCCTGAGACCCACACACCTGGTTTTCATTCCATTCCGCCTTCATTAGGGAACTGAAGCCTTAATCGATCTAAGAAGTTGCATCGTTGGAATATTTGCATTTTGTTTCTAGGCGCAAGTTTGGGATTTTAGTTCACTTACAAAATACAGTGGTTAAAGCACCAGATTGAAACAAACAGTTCAAATGAACCTTACTATTATAAAGTCAATGAAGGGGTGTAACTGGAACAAAAACCAGCAGGTGTGGGGGGGGTCACCAGGGCCAGGAATGGGAACTACCCAGTGAAACGAGCTCTGGCACGTCTGTGCACGGTGTAAAAGCATGACCGGGGTCTGACACCTCCTCATCCACGCACTAGAAATGAGTTCTGCCCGCGCTGGGTTGAGGCATAGACATGACTTCTCCCCTTGTCCCAGTCGCACCTGTGCACGTCTCTAGAGCGCACGCCTTTCACAATCGTAAAAACGCCAACCGCTTTGCTAAGACACCTGCGTGTGGTGGGATGCATCTTGCCTCTGCTTTGAAGGAGGTAAGGTAGCAAATCAACTGCAATCAAGATCGCGTGTGTGTGCATGAACTAGCAGGGTAAAATAGATTAGCTCCTTGCTGCAGGTTTCTTTGGCTGTTTTGTGCAAAGCGCCGCAGTTTTAAAAAGGAATGGCCAAACCAAGCACCAGGTGACAGAAGGTGAGAGAGGTGACAGGGGCAGACTCTGCAGGGCAAAACCATGGTGAACGGAGAGTCTGGAGCCCTCAGCTCCTGTAGTGTTGCCAGCTTTGCGTGCAGTGCAGTGGGGACGGCCGGAGAGCTCACCACCGCTGCCACCAACACCAATATTAAAAGGAAAAGGAACAAAAACATTTTCAAGATCTAGTGGGGATGATTTAGTGTCACATTACAGACTTATCCATCGCTGCTGCAAATATCTGAAATTTGAAAAGGGGCTGTACAATACTATCAAACAAGACATTTATGCTTGGAAATACGTCATTTAAAAAAAAAGCAATTCCATCTTTGTGCAAATTCCCAAACAACTCAGCTGGACCAAGCCTGCCTGCCTCTCTGAAGGCTCCAGGGACATGAGATTGGGTGATGGAATCAGCCTGGAGATATATGACTTTAATATAAATAAACAAATACATAACTTCTATAAATACAGGTTAAAAAAGCCACTCTGGCCGCACGAGCTCAGAGGTGCTTTGGCACTGCCTTTAGTGGGCACTGGCCCACACAAACCTGGCCACACTAGGCCTGCTGACGACCTGTGGGGGCCCATACCTGACCCCTGGACAGAGCTTTCACAAGCCTCCATCAGAGTGCAGTCCGTTCCTGAACCATGAACCCCCTCTCCGCCAATCACAGCCCCCGACGCTGTGGACTTTCAGAATGGCCTTGTGGCCCCCTATCCCACTAGCCAGACCCACGCATAAACGCAGAGACAGGCTGCACTGGACACAAACCAATCTGAATGCTCTTTCATGTGTGCAGCACCTGAGCCATGGGCATATCTAATACTGCTTCCTAAACCTTCGCCAGCTTACTCCTTCCACACCAGTTCAGTGATTCATTCTCAGTTAAATGGGCTGTTGGACTAGACGACTGCTGGTTCATGGCTGGAAAGGATTTCATTATCCAGGGGACAGACAAATGCACAGTTTAAGTATTTAACCTTGTGCTGTTGTTCACTTCAGATTTGCCATCTCGCTGTGGATGTGGGTCTCACAGACTCCCTCTAGTGGACCAGGAGTGCATCTTCTGCCTGGTGAACGCAGGTTTCTTAGATGACGAGCATGCTGACACCGAAGAATAGGCAATAATCTCAGGCTGTGGAAACAGCCATGGTGGGCAGAGGAGAGACGGATGGTCTTGTAAAACTCATTTTAAAAGAAAAAAAAAAGCACTGTAGGAAGTTTGCCTTTCCTGCTTGCAGCCTGCTACAGCATCTTATTTGTGGCTCAGTTAAAAAATGACAATGTTTTAAACAGAAAATCCAATAGAATTTTAAACATAATTTGAAAGACAAGCTCAGTCCCACAGGGTGTGTTTTTGCTCTATCCATGGTTTTCCTCTTCAGTGATCCATGGTTTTCTCTCTACTTTTGCTTCTGCCTGCAGAGTCCAAATAAGAGGTTAACCTAGTGGGAGCAGGAGGACCTAGAGAGTATCACACGGCTGGCACACTGCCCTGCTGAGCAGCACATACCGGTACCTTCTCAGAGGAGCCAAAATGCTGCTTTACACACACATATGGCTCTAGATGCTGCCTCTGTACAGAAACACTCACAGCTTCCACTAAACATAACACCACACTTTGCTCTCTCACTGCTGTAGCCTTTCAAAGCCAACAGAAGCTCAGCCTCAGGTGACAGCAGGTCCCATCACTGACAAGTGACACTACAAAAAGTGTAGAAAGTTCAGGTTTTGGAGTTATGAAGTCACAAAACCAGTTAAAAAATGTGTAGGGTTTTTTTGGCTGCACAGTATGTAATATCATGAACATCTTTATAAGTTGGATAAAAAGAACAATTAATTTCTCTAAAGAGACTTCATTTGTTTATACATATGACTGAACGGTCTGGTGTATTATGTTTATTATGACTGTGCATTTCTGTTGTCTGCAGCCCTGCCACTGGAGTGTGGCTCTCTCCTGACACTGTCACGGCCTCACACTTCAGGACAAAGTGTTATGAACCCAAAGTACTAATCTGCTGAGGGGAGGTTTTTCCATCAGTGGTAAAAGAACTGACTTGTTATATGCTTGTCAGGAAACTTTAACTGTGGTATTGCACACTGTGACTGTGTACGGATTACATTAACAGCATGGCAGAACTCCAGTTTCTTTCACTGACAGAATCAATTAAATTATGACAGATATTACATTCACTGGTTTCAGCACTAGTAGCATCAATAATAATCCCTGTTCATCTGCTACCACTGGAAGGGAAAATAAATGGAGTAACATAGTACTAGACTCTGCCAGTAAGAGTTTAGAAAGAGCTAAAAAGCTCATTTAAGAGAAGCAATATTGTCCTATGTTGCAATATACAAGTTATAACATGCTAGTGCTGTACTACCTAGCTGCTAGAGAACCAGTGTCTCGTGTATTAAAAGCCCTGTGCAGGACTGGAATGGGACAGGGGTGTATTTACCTCATGCAAGGCACATTAACTGTAGTTCTCAATTGTGTCAAAAAATGAACAGCTGACATGAAACTCTAGAAGGCAGAGAAAGGCAGGAGATAAAGGGAAGCAGAGAAAAAAAGAAGGGAGAGAAGAAAGAGAAAAAAACAGTTTAAGTTAAGCTGCAGAAAGAGGAAAGCAGATAGACAACTTGTAAAGGGCTGCAGCCTAAGAGTTGTACACTGCTCCGCAGCTAGGGGGTTTCAGATTACTATTATAAACAAGCACCCTGCAGTTTCCAGGTCCAAGCTCAACAGCCTCAGAATTCAGATCTTGCCCAGGTAGTATTATCCCCAAAAAGGTCTTCTTTAGTTATGAGCCCAACACCTCTTCCCTCCTCATACCTGGGTTGGTGTTCTTCTCGTTGAGTAGCTTGGTCTGGCTGTTGGGGACAATCTTTATCTCAGGGAGCTCGGGGGGCGGGGCTGCTGTGCTGATCCGGGATGCCATAAGGGCATTGAGATACTGCATCCGGGTCACCTGGGGGAGAGGGTGGGGATGGCAAGACATGTGAACGTGGGCGTGTGCCAAGTATCCGACAGTGTGTTCCTGCACATCTGTGAGTCCGGAACGAAAGGAAGAGGCACATTTTCCAGATGAAGGGAGGAGGTAACCAGATGATATCATCAAGCAAGAGATACATATTCTTTAACAGGAGATGAGACATTACTGATGCACAGGCCTTTGAGTGACAGAAGGAGGATTCCTGCATAGAGGATTCAATCCTTTCTTAGTGCTTATAAAACAGGTTTGCACCAAGACAAGCAGCAAAGCTAGCCATAATGGCCTATTCCTATCCCAGTCCTTCTTATGAGAATGTGCCTGATTGCATGTGGGGAATGGAACTGCGGAAAGCTCTTACCCTGATGAACTGCAGGTCAGTCAGAGCACGCACAGTGTAGTCTGGACAGTAGCTGGATGGACTGGTATCCCCCAGCTCAAAGGGGTCCTTGGGGTTGTGTCGCTGGGTGGAGACTGGGGACTGGTGCACTGAAGACGCCAACACAGGAGAGCAGAAGGACAGAAATTAGGCACAGCGCTTGTAAGAGCGGACAGGGATTTGAATCAGTTTTGTCAGGCCCTGTGCTCCATTTGAAAAGCTGAAACAAGCTGCCAGAAATACAGTTCTCTCAATATGGCAACACCAGGATACGTCTCTCG
This sequence comes from Lepisosteus platostomus, assembly GCF_059453375.1. Taxonomy (NCBI): domain Eukaryota; kingdom Metazoa; phylum Chordata; class Actinopteri; order Semionotiformes; family Lepisosteidae; genus Lepisosteus; species Lepisosteus platostomus. Next base: position 9,030,104 of record NC_142613.1, read on the forward strand.
GCATAACTGAAAATAAGGAACAAGAAAAGAAAAGGAACACATTTCGGCTGTGGAGGGCACCAAGATGACAAATTTTCATTTCAATTTTTGGGACCTGACATTTAGCCTATTCTTTCGGAATTTTCTGCATCAAGAAAGGCACACACAGATCAGCTGCAAATTCTGCGCGCCTCATCCTTTTAATGAATGCCAGGAACACAGACATGCCAGGGTGCACAATGAAAACTTCAGCGATCCCCTGATCACACCATGCCCGAGATTCCAGGTCCTACCTGACGAGGGCGCCGTGAGGGCAGAGACACCGTAGTACGTGAAGGCTCCATTCTCAAACTTCAGTCCCTCCTTCCCGATCTCCACCTCCACGCGGCCCTGCACAGCGACAAACAAACTCTACTCCTTTCTGGACCTCTCTCCCTGCCTGTCCCTCACTCACCGCACTTCCACATTAACTTGGAGAGATATAAGCGTTCTCCTTCTCTCTCCCCCTCCACAGCACACACATCCATCTCTTCCTCTCTCCCTCCAGCTCCCCTGAATGAGAACGTCTGCCTCTCTGCCCCCTCCTCTCCCCCTGACAGAACCTGCGCAAAATGAGCTGAGACCTTGGAACTGTTCAGAGCTTCACCATTCGCTGCACCTCACAATGCTTAAAGTGCGTTTCTCCTCTGAGAAAACAGTAAATGCAGTGCAAACTTTACAAATATAACCTAAAAGCTATAGGAAAATACATTATTTATATGTGTTGTTTGAGGTATTGAGGCAGAACTTTGAAGAGTCTAAATTGATTACCAAGTTAATGGTCTGCTTCAGACAAAAGTCAGTCTATTTTCTGGCAAGACAAGCTATCTGAGTTACATTTAATGCAGGGAGTCCAACTCTGCTGTTGCAGAGCTCCAGTTCAACAGGTTTTATATGTCTAGAAATGTCCAAATTCTAAAAGGAACGATTTAACTAATCAATTAAGCAGGTATTGTGTTCAATTACATCATTTAGAGATTTGAATCAAAAATCATAAAATCCTTTACCCCTCAAAACCAATTATCTTTTTTATTGAATGATAACTTGCATAATTGATCAATTGCTTAAAACATGTTCCAAATCAATTCCTAATATCAAGAGATACAGGGTGACGCAGAAGAATAACTGGACTGGAGCTCTCCAGGACTAGGCTAGGAAAGTGTAAGGGATAAGGAGAATGCAACATGGCCGTCAGTGTTCCCCCTCCTCCACGTGGATGTAAGAACAGCGCCTCGCCCCCCCCGTGCCCGTACCTGCAGCAGCAGGATGAAGTAGTCGACAGGGTGGTTGCGGGTGTACAGGTAGTGGTCAGCGCCGAGCCGGTTGCTGGGGTCGAACTTCACCTCCTGGTTGACGCTGGGGTGTTTGAGCAGGTGCAGCAGGACCTTCTCCGACATCCGCAGGGGACTGAAGTGCTCCACCTCTGTGCCAGGAGACACAGACCCACACACACACACACATAAGATGCTTTACAGACCATTACAGTTACACATACACTGAGGTGGGCACTGGGCACAGAGACTGGCACGTACACAGGCACAGACACAGAACCATAAACAGACTCACTGACATACTGAGATAGGCACAGAGACTGGTGTATACACCAGCCACTGGGCATAGATATATGACCATAAACAGATTCATCCACATACACTGAGATAGGCACTGTGCACAACAACTGGTACATTAACCAGCACAGATATAGTACCATAAACAGGTCCACAATCACTAGCAGGTACTGTGCAAAATTAAAGGCACTCCGGGGACAGACACACGGGGGTACAGTGACAGGGCGGTCTTGCCTCGGGACAGGAAGCGGTGGGTGGCCAGGAGCAGCTGGGGAGAGGTGCGGACCTTCAGGTCTCCCTCGGGGACCTTGAACAGAGAGAAGTCCTCCCGGGGGCCGGCGAGGGGCAGCTCCACGGGCAAGGGGGGGCGTTTCACCTTCATATCCACTGTGTGGAAGAGAAAACAGGGACTCAGTAAGAGGGAGAGAACAACACGGAGGCAGGGTGGGGGGATACATGAAGGTACACCAAGACAGGGAGAGAGAAAAAGACCGCCAATAAAAAGGGAGAAAGCCCAGCTCCCACTGCAGTGCAGTCTGAGCCGCTCCAGGTTTTCAGGAGCTCGAGACAGGGCCCTGGCACCGTGCAGAAGGAAACGGCTGCGTGTGGGGGGTCAGGGAACGGATCAGAGCAGCCGACTGAAGTGAGCTCTGCCCCGGCACTCACCGTATCCATCGGACTCCTCCAGGATCTCGGACTTGATGATCTCCTCAATGACGTCCTCCAGTGTGACCAGCCCCAGCACCTCATAAAAGGGGTCTCCTTCCCCCTCGTTGTTCACCTTCTGGACTATGGCCAGGTGGGATTTACCTGAGAGAGAGAAATCAAGAATAACGTGAACACACACACACACTCCTCAGACACAACCGGCAAATCGCAAGGAACAAGACCGCTGGGGCAAAGGCTCATATAACCTTATCCTAGAAGAATAAAAATAAATGGTCTGGACATTTAAACAGGAAAACCAATCTTAGGACACATATGCAACACCATAAGTCTTCCTTCTCTTGTATATTTGATTAAGCTATATCACCCTGCAACTCACAACTGGCAACCCACTGCAGCTCAGCAGGGTTGAGCCTGGCCAGTACCTGGATGGGAGACCTCCTGGGAAAGGCTAAGGTTGCTGCTGGAAAAGGTGCTAGTGGGGCCAGTAGAGGGCGCTCACCCTGCAGTCTGTGTGGGTCCTAATGCCCCAGTATAGAGACGGGGACACTATACTGTTAAAAAAAGGCCCAGTCCTTTCAATGAGTTGCAAAACCAAGGTCCTGACACTCTGTGGTCATTAAAAATCCCACAGAGCAGGGGTGTTGACACCAGTCTCCTGGTCATATTTCCCCCTGGCCTTTACCAATCATGGCCTCCTAATAATTCTCAACTCTAAAGTGGCTTCATCACTCTGTTCTCCTCCCCACTGTTAGCTGGTGTGTGGGGAGCGTTCTGGCGCACTATGGCTGCCGTTGCATCATCCAGGTGGTGCTGCACATTGGTGGTGGTGGAGGGGAGTCCCCATTACCTGTAAAGTTTGAGTGGGTTCCCAGAAAAACGCTATACAAGTGTAAGGATATCAGTATTATTAGTAGTAGTAGTATTAAGAATAAGAATATGAAGAGGTACACCTATTTGGGTTTAACTCGCCTGACATCTGTAAATGTGTGTTTGAAATTCCCTGATGTACAAAAACTGTACATGTTAAAAAAGAGAAGATTAAGGCCGCATTGCTGTTTCTCTCACAGCCCAGAACGAGGTCAGTCCTCCCGCTGAGGGACCCAGCTCTAATCGCGCTGTACCCAGGTCAACCAGGAGGCTCGGCGCCACCCCGGCAACCGGCTCTGTGCCGGAGACATCCAGCGCGGTCTCTGCTGTGTCGGAGCTGGATTAGCGCACCACTCATTAAAAATGACTTTGCCCCGGGGCTGGAGGGCGAGAAAGGAGATGAGGGGAGGGCAGTGTGTGTGGGGGGCAATCCAGCCCAACAGAAATATTTGGGCTAAGCTGGCAATTAATTCCTCCCCTGTGCCAACTGGGGCTGCTCACCACAGATTGCCAATCCAACCCTGGCTGCCAGTAAGAGCCTAGGCCTGCTAATAATGAGGGTATGTCTCTCTCTTGAACTACCCCAGAAAAACATAGACATACGTGCATTTAAAAACTCCTGCTTTTTTATTTTGTTCTCATGGAATGACGAGCATTTTTGCCCTGCCGGAGATGCAATATTAATATCACTGCCCGTACTAGTAAAACGGTACTTCACTGTTCACAGTTAATCACTGAACTTACACGAGCAGAGACAAAGTGAATGCCTTGCAAGAAACCGCTTCCCAAGAGCATAGTTTTAAAGCTCCAGGATTATCTGAGTGGACTAGAGCCCCTGAACTGTTCTTGAAGTGTTCCTGGTCTTGAACAGAGTCCATCTTAGTTTATAGGTTCCCCTTCAGTAATCACCAAACAGTGAAACTGATCTGTTTAAGAAGATCATTATCTGTGGAGTTAAAAGCTGAGGCAGAATGAAATGCAGAAAAGCTGGTGGGCCTGGAGAATAACAGGGTCTGGGCACTGTTGGAAGACTCACTGCTCTGCAGTTACCAGTTGCAGTAGGGATCCCATTCTGTAGGGGAGAGCCCAGCCTTTCCTGCGGCTCGGGGTACTCTACAAACGCCAGCCTCTTGTGCACTCCGACAGTCTGCATTTCTTTTCTCAGCTCAGTCTGCACCACAGCCCGCTGCTCCTAAAGCACTGAAGTGAACCGCACTGCTCCAAGACCATCGTGTTCTTGCCCTCTCTCCTGCTGCAGAGAGTGTTTGAACTGCACCTGCACCTCAGATCCAAAACCCTCTAGCTCTCAGACCCACTGCTCTGGCATCCTACAGCACAGGCACTGCTGGCACTCTGAGAGGAGCTTCAGCAGCTCTGTAAGGGGCAGCGATCGACACCTGTCGTTGAAACTCTAGACCAGCAGCGCCTGCAAGGTATGAATCGATTGCACAGTGCCAGCTCATTAAGAACAGATTTTGACATTGATATTTTTCAAACAAATTACTGAAAAGCACAACATGGTGAATACTAGTAAAACCACAGACTGAGCATCCGTTCTCATCAACAGCAAAAACTGCCCGTGAGGGGACAAACGGATCTTAATGTTGGCCTTCATAGATCAACATACTGTATAGTAAAAACACAGACTTCAGCAAAGGTAAAACCATACAGCAATGACCTAAACTCTGCACAACAATCCACACATTTTCTAACCACTTTATCCTATACAGGGTCAAGGGGGAGCCAAAGTCTATCCCAGCAAGCAATGGGCACAAGGCAGGATACTCCCTGGACAGGACACCAGTCCATCACAGGGCACACACACTCACACCAGGGTCAATCTTCCCAGAAGCCAATGAATCTACCAGTATGTCTTTGGACTGCGAGAGGAAACCAGAGCACCTGGAGAAAACCCCCAAGACCAGTTTGAGGGGGACATACAAACTCCACGCAGACAGCAACCCAGAAGTGGAACCCAGGGCCCCAGCGCTGTGCACCGTGCCACCCCCTAAGGCAGGAGTCCCACGATTACTTGACAGACATCCTCCAAGGAAGGTCTAGCATGGTTACAAGAGCAAGCAATCGCTATCCTGGCCCAATCAGTAGACTAGGCAGAGTGGGAGTTAGTGCCTGTGGCGTGCGATCGTAACATTCTACGAGGTTCCGCTCCCGAGTCGGGCCTGAACCCCATTCATTCTCCATCACGATCTCAAAGGGGGGAGGAGTGACCCACAGGGATCAGACCTGAATCAGACAGGCTGCACCTGTGACCCCCCCTCAGCTGGCAGCCAGATAGTTCTGCAACTCTCACCACTGTGCTGCACGAGTGAAGCCTGGTGATGCAACCTGCTCACTGCGCTTACTGGACACAAGGCGGACAGGCCTTCTGAGTGCCTACGCTACTGCCCGGGGTCCACGCTAGAGAGTTTCAATCCCCGCCACTCTGTCCTCGAGGCCTTGGCGTTGGCTGGCTGGCCCGGATTCTACCTTGCTGCTGCCCTCCCAGACTGCAGGGGGCGCCGGGCGGGCGGACCCAGAGGGTGCACAGCGGCAACCCTACCTTTCTTGAACTCCTCCAGCATGGCGTCCAGCTTGGTGTCGTTGAAGACGAAGTGCAGCGGGTGGTTGTAGAACTTGGTGATGGTGCTCATGGGCGTGCGGTCCTCCGGGTCCACCAGGGCCAGGTCCTTGAGGTACAGGATGTCCACGATGTTGGAGCGCTCGTCCTCGTAGATGGGCACCCGGGTGTAGCCGCTCTGCATGATCTCGGACATGGTGTTGAAGTCCAGCACAGCGCCGGAGGACAGCATGAAGCAGTCCTTCAGGGGCGTCAGGATGTCCTCCACCGTCTTGGTCCGCAGCGCCCCCCGGCTGAACTCCTCCTTCACGAACTCGTTGTAGGGGTCGCTGGTCCTCATCATCTCCATGACCTTCTCCCGCACGTGGCACGAGCTGACGTCCCTGCCCAGTGCCAGGTCCAGCAGGAGCCCCAGGGGGCAGGACAGCGGGCAGGTCAGGACCATGCACGCCTGCCCCAGCCACGCCACCCCCGGGGCCAGCTGGAACCCGCAGCCGGAGCACAGAACGTGAGGCAGCAGCCCGCTGATGACGAACACCAGGAGCCCGCACAGGAAGACGGCGGGGAGCAGGGCGCCCAGGGCTCGGTAGAAGAGCACGCCGAGAGCGGAGTAGCCCAGGGCGCACAGAAAGAGCAGCGAGCACAGGAGAAAGTTACCCCGCCGGCGCAGGGGCTCCAGCCGCTTCGCCGTTTTCTTCTCCCGCTCGGACCCGCAGGTGTGCAGCACGTACAGTTCCAGCGGGTCCAGCCCCAGCAGGCTCAGCTTCAGAATCTGGAACAGGGCGCAGGCGAAGAGCAGGAGGACGATGGCCAAAGCCAAACCCCAGACCGGGATGAAATCGGGCTGCGGGTCGTCTGCTAGAACCAGCCTATCCTGGCCAGCCATAACCCATCTGACGCCGTCCCGGGCGCACAAGCGATGATAAGAACTCCTGGCGTGCTCACCGGAGATGCTGCTGCTTTCTGCAGCCTGCACGGTTATTAGGGCGCTGTGCTCCTCGGCCTCTAGAAATGGCCCCCGGAGTTGAAAGAGAGCCGAGCTCCGTCCGCTCTCGTCTTTGCACGGGTCGGTGGCACCGCCATCCTCCCCTTCTGCTTCCTCCGCGAACGCAACCCACGGCCAGGTCTCATTAAGCAGGTAAGACCCGAAGAGCCTCAGCTGGAAAGTAGCTCCGTAATGTGCTGTTATGACCCGGTGCCGCATGAACACCAGCGCCCCCGGGTCCTCCAGCCTCAGCCCCAACACCCGCGGAGCTTGTTGGCTGCAGGCGCCGAACCCCAACCCGCAGAGGAACAAATTAATCAACGAGAAACTTAAGCCTGCCAAGCTGGCCACCATATTGGAATTGGGCAGCTGGGCTCTGTGCGAGTCATGTGACACCATCTCGGCGTTACACCGTATCAGTCCAGAGGAAGATTCGTCAAGAAGCACATCTTATTTTGTGGAACTCTTTCATTTTTATCACCATTTTGGATCCGAAATCTCCGACAGCGGACAAACGACTCACTCCTTCACTGTTTGAGCCACAATGGCACCCGGACTTCAATTCCTTTGACACGCTTGCTAACAACAGCCAATGAGAGGAAGATGGAAAACTGAAAACCAATAGAAAGACAGAAGGAATTTTGACGACCAATAGAAACAGGGAAAGGGCATTCTGCACCCTCCTCCCTTTGTCAAGTTCGGTGTCGCTGTGTTGTAAACAAGTCGTGTTGCTGCAATCTCGGGGTCAAGCTTGGATCCTGCATTTAAAGGCGCGGCGTGTGTTTTTCTTGTGTGCTTTTTTTAAAAAAAAAAACATCTTCATCTGTTTTCCATAATGATTTCCAGAAATAAAAACGCAACTTTCATGAACATTTAAACACAAGTTAGGACACATACTACAACAGGCCAGGAACGAGCTCTCGCCTCGTTTAGCGATCTTGATTTCTACGTTTCTACGTTTGCGTCGCAGACGCCCTTCTGAGCTGTTTTGCCCGTTCATCTGCGAGGTCCTGGTCCACGGTTTGGCAAAGAGATCTCAGAGTTTTAATCCTCCCCATCTGACTTCTTTTTGCAAATGCAATCTGTAAGGAAGTCAGTTTTCATTTTCATGCATGACCGTGCAGAACGCAGCCCTTCTGATGCTGTATCATGTACTGAATATTACATGGGTGGATGCTGCACATTGGTGGTGGTGGAGGGGAGTCCCCATTACCTGTAAAGCGCTTTGAGGAGTGTCCAGAAAAGCGCTATATAAGTGTAAGCAATTATTAATATTATTGTAACGCAACGGGGGCTTATTATTGTCAGGCGGGCGCCCTTGCCGCATCTGTTCGGCCCCTGCACCGTCCGGGGCTCGAACCCGGGACTCCTGCGTCTCTCTGCAGCGACCTAGCCCCGTGAGCTAAAGAGAGATCTCTCCACAGCCCAGTAGCTGTGGTCCTGCTATCACAGGGAAGGGCGGTGACATCACCTGCTCTGGTACGCCGGCTCTTACACAGTGCCTGTCGGCCGTAAGCGTTACATTATTATTATTAAAAGATTTAGGAAAGGGGTGTTTGGAAGTTTTAGTAGAGATATTTGACGAGTTGGGAGAACCAGTTTTGTAGTACTGGAGCTGCCGACTCCCAACGGAGATCGTACAAAGTATCTCAAAGTCACTTGATGTTTTTATAATGGAAACATTTTTAGTGGAGTGTTCATGAACTACATCTCTGTTTTATAAAGGTACGATCATCACCATTATTGATTAGGCTAATTTCATTGAGGGGTAAAAAAAAAACATTTTAAAATATTTTGCAACTCTTTGTCTTTGATACGCTGCACCGTTACTACGGATACTGGAAATGATTCCCATTTTCAATTTCTTGCGACATTTAGTTGCGGTTCCCTTCCCCAAACGCCGTTATTTCTGACCACATTGTTCTTGTTATTGAAGCCGGATAATGTGATGTACTCTATATTATGCTTGCAAATTAAATTTAAATCCCGTGGTAAATGGAAATGTTCCGTAAACTGCAAGGCAGACGGTGACGTTTACAACTTTCGCGTACATAACTCCCTACTCAGTCTTCCGAAAACTACCATTACGGCTTAAAACACTAACCCATGTTACCGCCTTGAGGCGCTGCGATGTTCGCTGGGTTAATAGTTTCAAGGCCTGTGGCGCACAATTCTTAACTCAGAGAGGGCACTCAGACATTACCAGAGCCGAGTAGCTCCAGGCTGTAACAGGGAGAAAAAGTCCTAAAACCCTGATTATATAGGCTGGAAGACAAAATAAAATAATAAGATAATGTTACATCTTCACAGAGGCAACATATAATGCCTCTCACGGCGCTTTATAACATTTTTGTTTCCATAAGACAAGTCCGGTCAAGAAGTATTTCCAATGACATCTCAAGTCAAAACCCGACTCTATCCCTAAAACATACTACGAACACTTCTATGATAAACATTCTGTATTACTGCGCATATATTTACTTTTTTACGTCTGTGTATTGAACAGTCATAAACTAATATGAATCTTTCATAGCGTCGTGTAGCCTCTTTGAAGCCGTGACACAGATGTCGTATCCAATTCGGCAACCCGTGGATACACCAATCTTGTGTATTCCCTTCCGAAATGCGCTCCGCATAACTTTCTAAAAACTAATGATATCGACGGGGACGTTTTTGGTCGTGATTTGAGTAATGTAAAAAATGACCGGAATGAAGGTTTACTTCATCTCTACACAAGACAGGTGAGCCCCAAAGAAGGCACGCAAGGGCATGTTTTGTCCTTATCTGTTACATATGCGTCATATATACTGTATGTGGATGATGAAAAAAATCACGCGGATGGTGGAAAGACTTTCATGGGTATCGGGGGGGATACTGAATTGATACGGCGCTTGTTCGGCAACAGAAGTAAGAAAATACTACAGCGCTGCACGAAGGGTCCGCAGAAGCAGCCGGAGTCAGTCATGGCCACAGGAGAAAATAACTCTGGCAGCGCTGATGGCTCTGCCTAACGCTGGGACAATGACAACATTTACTTCACACAGCAGCAACAACAGACGTCGCCGAGGAAGGATGCCGTTTGACACCGCAACCCACGCGTGAATCGCTCACCGTTTGTATCCCGTGGCGTGGATTGTCTTCAGCGCGTTGCCTGGCTACTTCTCAGGCCAGACCGGGTTTTGTTTTTACACAAACACCCGCAACCAAAACATCACGTATTGTGACTGGGTCCTCATCAGTTCCGAGAAAACCTGGATTTATTGTGCCGTTTCCCTGCTTGTACAAATCATGCGACACCTTTAATACCACAGAGTTTTTTCTTTGATACTGCGGTTGCCGCGGGGTGACAAAAGTTGTTGTAGGAGAGCGGTTTGGGGGGGTTGTTTACTTAAGTTACACATATGTGTTTTGTCAGGGTTTGACCCTAGCGCAAACTGGACAGCAGACGACAATCTGCACAGATTAAGTGATGCAGTTCGCCTGGACACCCGTTGGTTACCACACGATCAGAGCCGACGCGTGAGACAGTGTGCGGGTGCTGACCAGGTTGGGACTGGACCTCTGGGCCAGCGAGGACAGATGAAGGACACAGGAAGGAGGGACAGAGGACTGTGACACCTGGTCATCTGCATGCAGTTGGATACACCAACCCCACTTACCCATCGCCTCATGATCACTGGCCAGAAAGAGGCCATATGAGTGACCACAATCTGGCCATAGTAACTGGGCAACAAAGACAGACCTGGCTGCCCAGAAAGAACAGGCTGTGCTCCCACTGCCAGCTGGGAGAAATAGAGACAGAGATGTACTTTCAACTGCGCTGTGAGAAACACTCAGGGATCAGACAAACGTTCTTCCCCCAAATAAATCTAATCCCAGAATTCCTGCACCTCAACTCAACAGAGCTGGCTGAGGAACAGAGGGTGAGCCTGTCTCCCAGTCATGCTCTATGTGCTGCTTGTTGTACGTACATGTCCTACAATGTGTTTGTATTGTAAATGTCTCTAGATGTCGTGTCGGTCGTACTTGCTTTGGCAACACTGTAACTCATCGGTCATGCTAATAAAGCTGTTTGAATTTGAAACTGAACATATGAGCCTCAGCCAGTGCAGGCTGGGCCGCTTGCTGTACGCTCCCACCACCCTTTGGGTAAAGTAGTCCCTCCTGTTCTCAGTTTTAAATACAGATAAATGTATCTGGTTGCTCTTCTCTGGACAGATTCAGTGCAGCAACAACCTCTTTATAACATGGCAACTAAAATTTGACATCAGTTTAATATTAGCATAATATTCTAAATGACGTCTGATTTTATGTTATACAATTTTAGCATAACATCCCTTGATTTCAATTCTCTGTTTTTGCTAAAAATACGAACTTTATCTCGCCTTTTTAATTGCTTCCCCACATTGTCTAGAGACTAGAAGATGTGGATGATGTGTCAACATGAACATCTATGCCTGTTTCATAGCCTTTTCTATTGTAGCTCTGTAGAGTTTTACTATCTGCTTGCAAAACCCCCCCACTTGTCTACATTCAGCATCATCGGGCAGGTGTTGGCCCAGGGGTGAATTTTATCTGAGGCTTTTTGAATTTCATTTTCTGCTTCTGCAGTGAAACAGACAGGGCACTGAGGTCTGCACAGTGAGTGAACTGGAGTTTTCCATGTAACCGGAGCCCTCCTATTCATACTGTACCACCCTGTTATCTGGGTGCTCTTTCCTGATAGCCAAGGGTGCAAGATAGCAGCAGAGACAGACGTAAGAAACACAATCGAATATTAATAGAGAAATATATCACGTTTATTAATAAACTTTTCTTCTTCAAAATGTGTTAAGACAGCAATTATAAAACAATATGTACACATTATTTAAAGCATGCCAAAGTAACAGAGGGGAGAAAATGTCAACTTCAAATACCTCTCCTCACCCCCCCCCACCCACATAAAAATAAAAAACAGCATTTGTAATCACAAAATACGATTGTTCGTCACAGTTATTGACACGGTGTTCTGAAATACAAAGGTAACAGTACTGAGAATTGTCATCACTCATAAACTGTGTGCCACAAACACTTTAATCTGGATAAAACATTACCATCATTCATGTTTAACAAAACAGGAGGAATGTTAATCATTCATGTTGTTTCCTGAAGGGGAAATACTGTACCTATACATAGCTAATTTGGTTTTGCAAAACTAGGCCAGATTCTTTGGCAGAGAGAACGGGTGGGCAACAGGTCAGGGCTGAGACAGCTGTTCCACTGGCTTCTCTTCCCCTCCAGCCCAGAGCAGTTTACACAACAGGAGGACAGGCAAGAAAAGCCGATGTCCTAGCACTGGCATACTGACACTGTTCGCACAGGGCCTACTGGTTTTCAGTGCTCGTTTAAGCACTTTAATGAATGCACATCGTTATTCAAAGTCTTTGACTGGAGCACTCCTTTCCTATTTTGTTCAAAAACGTTTTGAATCCTGGCGAGGAGGAGATCGTTTGGAGATTCGTTTATTATGACCCAGAGATGGCCTTCTACTCAACCGCACCAACACAAGCGTGGGATAATGTTAAAACAGCTTGTTTCAGAACTAGATTAGACTGGATGTTTTAAGTAAGCGATTCATTAAATAGCTACACTGCAGTGGGAACGATAGACGTACTGTGCTTTGCTTCCAATGTTGTACAGCAAAACAAACGATTTCTATTAAAATGTTCAATTCAACACTCACGGCTCCAGATAACCATCAGGCAATGTGACTGAGCACACACAACAATCGCAGTGCGCTCTGACCCTGCGGGACCCTGGACTCTGCCTCAGCCTGTCCAGACCAGGCTGTCCCCTGTCTGGCAGAGAGAAACAGAGGCCCAGATGCTCCTGGGCTCATACTACTGCTTTAGAAGACAACTCCCCTGCAGACAACACCCCCAGCCGAGAGAAAACTGCCAATCTACTAGGAAGACAACACCATTTTGCAATGATGGCGCTGTGCAGCTGCAGGCTAGTTGTTGCCACTTGCTGTGTCAATATAAAATAATGTCAGCCACAGCCTGCAAGCTTTATACAAAGCATGGCAGGTGGAGCAAATTCAAAGGTCAGGAGCTAGCACAGCACTGTTTTCACAGCGAACAAGCCACATTCCTTTCTAATTAAAAATAAGAGGACTGCCTAACACCTCGACTCCCTACACATGGCAGACTGCCTACTGAAATGCAATAATAAGCATACATTTTCACAAAACTCCAGACCTGTCCAGGCAACTCCAAAGCCTGGGGGCATATTAGGAAGATGTCCACAAACACTGCTGATCTGCTCACAGTCACCTACCCACCTGAACTCCACCCACAGCCCGTGGGATAACTCATATTAACCAGACTAAGAGACACCCTTAGAGGACTGCTGGGCTCCAGTCGTTGTGAAACAGATCAGGCCAAGAGGCTGGGCAGTCAGTGCTCAGTGGTTGAAGGCCTGGGGTACTGATTTGTCTCTGTAGTGTCACTCCAGGATGCAGTGTGAATACGACGCGTGCTAGCCTCCCCTCAATGCAGAGCTGCCTGCATTACGCCAGCATGTTCAAATGCTTCTCTTTTCCGTGAGGGAAAATTTCTATGCTCCTGGAAAATCAGAATAATGCTTGTAAATGCAGCTTCAAATCTAAACTCGCCTACTGTATGTCAAGTACAGATCAACAGGTATTTTTATAGCTGCAGGGCACAGCGAAGCTCCTGGGTACCTAACCCACCCTCCCATGGCCTCACCGTGCAAAGTTAAATGAAGGCCAATAGGATCACATCTAAAAGAAATGGAATAATATAAAGGAACTCGGAAGCAAAACTCCTTGAGTTCCCAAAATCTGATCAGCTGCTGATTGCTACAGACCTGTGTTTTATAATATAAGAAAAACACTGCTGTATATGTTTGCAGTGTATTACCACAACTGGATTTTAGATTAAACGGGCTACAGAAACTAAGTCATTTAACCTTCATTGGAAAGTCTGCTCACAGTGGAAAACAATGATTTTATAAATAATGTACCCAGCACTGACAAGCACAGGTAAACAGTACGTGTCTAATTATTAACACTGAAATGAAAGCAACAAACCAGTTATTGGTGCTTTTATTCACAGCACAGTTCCCCCAGTTTCTGAAGAACTTCCATTTAAAAAACTAGAGGAGCCATTGTAAAGCCAGGTCAGGAGACACACTTGCAAAGCTGCAGGAAAACACCAAGCAAAACTTTTTTAAATATTTTAGACAAAAGTCAGTAGAAGCAGGTGATGTAAACGTGCAACAATGGTTCTTTTTGTGGTAACAATGGAATCTTCCACGAATGGCGCAGGAAAAGGCTGTGTGTATAATTCGAATGTCTAAGTGTTTCTATACGCAACAAGAGCGTCATCTGGTGGACGCAATTGTTACTACAAACGTTTACTAGAGACTAAAGCTCCAGTACTTGACAAAAACAGACTCTCCTGGTTTGCTGCCACCTGAGCGAGCTTTGAGCCACTTACCAGGCATGATGATTTACTAGAATATTCACTGGATCTTTTACTAGACCATTTTAGACTAGGTGTAGATAATTTTATACCTAGGACTAAAAAACTCACACTGAACACGGCTCACTGTGTAATGTACAGGTGTATGAAGGAACAAGTAATAGGTTTATTCCATGCTGAAAAGAGAGAAAACATAACGTTTTGGCTGTGGAGCCTTCTTCCTAACGCTACCAGCCTGAACCATATACAGATGTATTGTGTGTAGAATGAATAGCATCTATAAATCATTTGCATTACTCTTTTAAAGAAGTTTACAATGTGTGCAGTTTAGTAAATCATTACTGTGCTGTTTATGTCCATTGAAAAATCTGAATAATCAGTCCACTGCTGCACAGACAGCATTGCAACATTCTCTCAGCTCAGGCCTGACAATCATTTTTCACAAACCACTGTGTACAGATTCAAAAGTGTTTTTAATCCCCCTTCAGGAATCCAACCAGAGTGTAAGGGGCAAACCAAGGGCCCTGACGCAAAGACACATTTGCTTTCTTTGGGGGGGAAGACGAGAACAAAACTAACCCACCATTCCCTCTTTAGTTTCACAGTGATGTACAAAAACACCAGGCTTAAAAAAACACATCCAATTCATATACACTGAATACATCGATTGAGAATTTGAAATACACGTATACGGTACCTTCCTACACAACAACCTTCCCCCGTTGATATTATACATTTCAGAGAACGCGTGTTGTGCCAGGTTAGTTCCACCAGGCACCAGTGTCCACTTACATCGTCATCTCTGGATCTGATGATCTGATGTAGCCACAGTTCTGACTTCAGGGGTCACAGAATGGGAATCGTCCCGGGTCTTTGGTACAGTCTCTTAATGAGCTCATTGAAAATACCATTAATTAAAGTGATCGGCGTTCCAAAATCCGACCTGAGAACTGCTGGCAGATGCTGGAATACTTGTTTTTTTTCTCTGTTCTTGCCATTGGCTTTCTCTCTCCTAATACGAACACTGCAAAGCCAGGGTTCGAGGATGCCTTAAACCGGTAATATAAATGTGAAGAGTCTTTTCATCGCAGGCGTCTCTAAAAGAAATGTGTCCAAAGAGATGAAGTCCCCACTCAGGGGGCAAGGAAGGGGGGAATGTGATGAAGATTGAGACTCACGGTCTCGAGTGAAAAACTAACAGGTTAAAAAAAGGAGGATCTTTGCGCCAGACAGAGACTGGGATGATTTGTGTCTTTACAGGGCACAGCCTGTTTTCTTTTATTAAATGGACATGTTTTTTTTTTAAAAAAAAAACACTGATAAAACAATAAGATTATAAAACACTGACAATTTACAACAATACACAAAAAAATCACAAAAATATACAAATTAAATCTTATGCAAAATAAATATTGTAAATCTTCTGTATATATACTGTATTTATATATAATCTATTATTTTACAGTCCTGTGGAATTCATGTCAATACACTCTATACACTCCCCTGCTCACAAACTCCCCACAGTGACTGTACTGCCTTCTCCCAAAGAGAACTCCAGAGAGCAGTCTATCACTCTCCAATCTCCTGAATCTTGACAACCCATTGTCATCATACACTACCTATTATTATTACCAAGAATATTATTAATATTGTTAGTGCAGGAGTTATTCTCCTTCAAAGAAGCATTGCAAACACACACACACCCTGACTCACTTCCACAGTACTTTTCTTTTCCTTCAGAATACTTGAGAAAAGCTCCAACAGCCTATCTGTAGAAAAAAAGATTCCCGGTGTAACTGTTTTCACTGTGCCCCCCTTGTGGCATTTGGAAAGCAAGGAGTTCAAAGCTCTGATTGCGCAGGACTTCACAATATCCAGATGTCACCCGTCTTGGGAACTCCAGTCAAATGTCAGTGCTCACGACACCAATCTGCCTCAATTCAACCCTGACCTGCTCTGTCAGCGACTGAGCACCCCTTCCTGACCAGAACTGCTCTCACTCAGACAACACAGGCCAGACCGAAGCCATGCCAGGTGTCCGAGGAGCAACGCACAGGCTGACTGCGCATCTCGACCCGCATACGTCTTGAGATTTGTCCATCCTTCACGGCAGCAACATAAAACAATATTCTGAACACATCACATGGGTTATAAAAGCACATGTGGATACGGACAAAGAAGTATTTGGAAAAAAAAACCTGGCCCCAGTATTGAAGCCATGGGACTGTCAGTCACAGTAGCTCCAGTAGGTTGTGAAGATTAAAATGGACGAATGCGTCCCACAAATACATACAGTACATACAAATACAAGGTGCAAACGGGAACTGTTAATTTGTGACCTCTCACTTCATTGTGCAGTGTGCACCCAGCAGTCCCAGATATCTGCCCTGTGATGTACACATTGTGATTGGAACCACTGCGAGCACATACAGTATACGTACCAACACCCGAGTACACACGGTGTGTAGCCTCTCCCTCCCAAACCAGGTTCCTTCAGATTAATCCTCCACGTAAATGGAGTGGCTGTGAGTCTGTAAAGGTTTAAGGAAGGCCTGGCCATCATTTCAATCTTTATTTTTGTCGATATGCCCTTGGAATGTTAGGATCCTGTGTTTGCTGGAGAAATGTTGAGAACTAACCTTTGAAGAGCCAGCTTTTGGGAGAACAGAGTCACAGGTAATTGATTTGGTTTTTGAACACATTTTGATTTAGGGGGTATTTACGCGCTGCGGTTTGGAAGGATGGCAGGTGTGCTTTCCCATCACCCCCCCCACCGAATTCCAGAGCGCACGCGCGCTCTCCGGCTCACTCCCACAGCTGTCCAGCAGACTCCTGCCCACCCGCGTGCAGACCCATGGAGTGGGACATCCGCAGGAAACCAAGAGAGGAGCAGGATCGCCAACGCTGGGGTTTGGACTGGGGTTCGGACACTGAGCTCGGCCGAGGCAGGTGCAGACCTACAGTAACGGCCACCAGGACTCGGCGGAGTACAGAGACATGATTACAAAACAACCACGGGAGCAACAGAACTCCCGCGTCCAGAAAAGATCTTAAAAACATTCTTTCAGAAAGAAGCATTTGAAACGGCCCGTGCAGCTTTTCCCTGCATTTCCCACTGCACTGCCCTTTGAAGTGATATTCTGAGATATCTGCCTTTTGCCTGTTAATGAGAAGAAGTGATTGAGTACAAAACATTAAAATTCTAGTCTTTAAAACCTGAGGGCTTCCTTTAACCCCCCTTTCCTCCTCAAAGGGAAACATTTCCACCAGGCCAGCCCCCCCTGGCCACATCAC
This sequence comes from Lepisosteus platostomus, assembly GCF_059453375.1. NCBI lineage: Eukaryota > Metazoa > Chordata > Actinopteri > Semionotiformes > Lepisosteidae > Lepisosteus > Lepisosteus platostomus. The sequence continues at coordinate 9,047,570 of NC_142613.1, forward strand.
TGAAAGTCACCGGCTGACGCCTGACCTCTGACCCCCAGCCATGTTCCGCTCTTGAGAACATGAGAAGGGCCGATGATGAGAACAGGACACTGAGCCCACTGTTCGCTGTTCCCCGTTTTCTTTTGGTCCTTTAGTCGTTATTGATAGGTGCCATAAAGTCATTTTGAGAATCACACACTCACTGTCATTGACACAGCTTGTAAGGACTTGCAGATGGACCAGTCTCCATTAATAACAGTATGGTGGTAGACTGTGCCCACCCTAACAGGACAAAACCCAAGCGCCAGCACCCTCTAGGATGACACTGAAGGAGCCACTGATAGATACACGCACTCAGAACGAAACAGACGTCCTGATACCTACAGTGGAGATCAAGAATATCTTTGCTGCACCATGTGGATGCTGAGGCTGTCGTATTTCCCATGTATATTTACATACTGTAACACATCATAGTTCCATAAAAGAGAACTGGTTTTCACCTTTCCTTGCTGTGCTCAATGGTGGAGACTTTTCAGCAACACTTTAGAATAGCCGGCAGCCTGCCAGTTAGCACTGCTGCCTCACACCTCTTGGGTCCTGGGTCCGATTCTGTCCTGGGGGGCCTTCTGTGTCGACTTGGCATCTTCTACCCATATCCACGTGGGTTTTTCCCAAGTGTTCCCGTTTGCTGCCACCTGCCAAAGGCTGGTATCCCGCAACAGACTGGCATCCCATCCTATTCAAACAGGCTGCACTCACAGGTCCCAGCAATAAATGCCTTGTCTGTTCGGACTTGTAACTAATTTTTTTATTTTACAGAATTTGTTATAAAGTTAAAAACGTTACAAAATAAAACTCTTGGCATGTAGTGCTTTTGGAATGTTCCACGACACCAATATTCTCAAATATTCTCACTGATAACCAGCCTGTAAAGTGTATTCCTCTTTAAGAAAGGTACATCAGCCATGCACGCGTCTTGCCTGTCTCTGGCTGTGAGACAGTACAGTATGCTGGTAGGTACAACAGGGTGGGCTGTGCATTTCTACACACCCTTCTAATTCATCTTCCATTGTTTGTCGCCTTTATGGGGGCATCAGGCTGAGCTCCACTTTTAGCGAAGAGCTCCTTCTTCTGTTTAGAGTCAATTGAACATTTTCTCTGGGAGAAAAGCCCAGTGGATCAACTAACCACATCAGGTAAAGCAACAGACTGCACCACTGTGTACAAGGCTTTAGACTTTACAGCTTGTATCGATCTCCCCTTTCCTTACACGACTGTGCCCGTTAGTGTTTTATGGTTCCGGGTGTTCAACCAGATGAGGACCAGAGAAGCAGTGCTGTGGTTGCCGAGTGTGGCCAGAGGCAGACACGCAGCAGAGACATCGCACCCCTTCCTACGACAGCATTCCTGTCTCCTCGAGTTCAGCTACACCTGGGTGTCCAGATGAAAGAGTTTCCTTTTCCAGACTCTCCTTAGGCCCTAAAGACATGGAGACGAGGTGGGGGACGGATGGGTGATCAGATGTTTGGGAGGCTGAGTTACTGATACACCTGTTGTCTCCTGGCGTTTTTTTTGAGGATGGGAACAGTTCCTCTTCAATTTCCCACCACATGACGCATCACAAACACCCCAATCCGTTCAGTGTCTGAAACACTGAGGAGAGAGCTGATGGGCCACGCAGACTAATTACAGTTGTCTGTAGGGACAGAGCGCAGTACTGACTGGCTGAGGGGGTTTGTTATAAACCAAACATCAATGACTTCCACTGGGCATGTGAACCAATCCCGAATACATGAGCCGAAGGGGTCTTCACTGTCCAGGGTGGGTCAGGCAGGGGAGTCATATAATTCCCACAACATGTGTGGTCCAGGGCTATGGCCTGAGGCAGACTTCAGTAGTCTCATGGGTGTAGAGAGGAGGAAGGAGTGTGATTCGATACTCACAGTGATTGTGTTACGAGACCTCGGGGAGTTCACAGCCACGTGTTGGAAAGGAGGTTTGCGCACTGTACCCACACACGCCTGTCTGTCAGCATGCCCAGGAGGAGTGCAGCATGTGCTCGGGCATGTGTGTGTTTGTCAGGGAGCAGCGGCATCCCCGGAAGTCCGGGGGTCCCCCTAATCAGGGGGGTGGCGGGGGTCATATGGTGCTCTCGGAGTGGCTGCTGTGGTTGGACCGGCGAGGGACGCAGTTCTGCTCGTTCAGGAGGCTAGTGGTCTCATCGGGGCCATTCTCAATGGGCTCGGGGACAGCGGATTCGGGGGGCTCCAAACGGGTGTGACCACTCTCCGGGGACTGCGGCGTGCTGTCCAGACGAGACGCCATCAGGCCATTCTGATACTGAGAGCGAGTGATCTGGGAGAGCAGCAGACAGGCAGACAGCAATAGGTGAGCTATGACACAGATCATTGTCTGGCTGTACAAATACTAAAAAGAGAACAAAACCCTGAAGATGTTAAAAATAAACAGAGTTTAACGACAGGAAATTGATTCCAGTTGTCAGATCACGTATACGCATACCTTAGCTTTGTGCAACAACCTGAAACTTTCAGGTACCATAAATAATATTATTGCTAAACATATGCCATTCTAATCTGCAAGCGACCAGAATATAGAATACGAATTTTTGTATAAAAATGCATTAAGTCCTGTTCTACACCTGCATGCTTTGGAAGCACTGGCCTACCTGTATACAAAATATACAAAATGCTTTTAAATCTAGCATTACCACACACATTATATATATATAAATAGTATTGATCTAGGACACTTAAAAGATTGCCTTTTCATATTTTAAGCATCTTAAAAAATGAAAAAGCACCCCAAAAATCCAACTGTCTACGTGCAAATCAGGACAATTTCAGAGTGGCTGTAAGTGAGATTACACTGGTTCCTGTTTTTACCTTGACAAACTGCAGGTCGCTCAGAGCGCGCACGTAGAAGTCGGGGATGTACTGGGGAGAGGGGGCGCTGTTGAGCTGGTTGTTGCTGCCGCTGACGGAGAGAGACTCGGAACGCTCCGTGCAGCTGAGAGACACAGAGCGATTCAGGCCGCTGAGGTGAGAGGGAGAGCGGAACTCTGAAACAGACAGGAGGACCGTCAGACTGAAAAAGGGAAAGCAGAGGACGAGAGAGAGAGGAAAGGCCATTCAGGTCAGAGGGTGCAGAACTGCAGCATCCAGACTCGCACCATAAGCCTGAAAGCAGAAAGGAGTGGAGAGAGAGGGAGAGAAGGAGGGAGGAAATATCTGACACTCAATCAGAATGACTGAAGGGAGAAACGTACAGAGAGGAAGAGGGGAAAGATGAAGAAATTCAAACACAAGGCAGACGGTGAGGGTGAGAGGAGTGACGTCCTACTTTGCCAGCTCGGAAAGTCACAGTGGGATGAAGGAATAGGAAGAAGGGAACGGAGAACGATGATTCATGGAGTCCTGCAATGCATACGGACACACTAACAAGGCTGCGAGTGTGGGCTTCAGAGCAGAGGAGAGGTACAAAATGGGAAGAACTGTCCTGGAAGAGGCTGCCTATGGGTAAGACTCAAGTGCATCATGTGCATCTTCTAGACAGTGTGGGAAAGCAACAGAAAAGGAAATATAATATCAGGATATTTAAATCATGTGTTATTATAAAAATGGTATAAATCACTTGTTAGGCTTCATAGAATATTCTGTACTATTTTGGTCATGGCATTATAGAAAAGGTATTGCTGCTCTGGAATCAGTCCAGAGAAAAGCAAGGAGATACATTCTGGGACTTAAGAGGATGTCCTCCACTGGCAGGCTGAAGGAATTGAACCTTTCTGGTCTTGAACAGAGTAGATTACTCCAAGTGCTCAAAACATTGACGCCTTGAGGTAAGTAAACCCAGCGACACACCGAGGGAAAACTCAGTGGAAGTGCATTTGAAACCCAGAACAGGAGGCACTTCTTCACTCCAGGACAAAGGGTTGCAGGAGTATGAAACAATCTAACCAGCCATTCTTCATTCAAGACACAGCTGAATGAGATCCTTGGATCGATTAGCTACCAGACGGGCCTAGTGGCCTCTTCTCTTTTGCAACTGCTCTTCCGTTCCTTTGTCAGAACTGCACAAAACATCCATTCGCATGTTCGGACTCAGATTACTTGCGCGTTACGGCAATTACACCAGAAATCCAAAAATAAAGTTTGAACTAAAAATGCATTTAAGGCCATGATACGAGTGCCGAGTTTCAGCATTCTCTTCCATCGCTCTTTCTTTCCCAAGCGTTGATTTTTTGATACAATAGGTCCTTAACGGGTTATAACTTTAATTCTTGCTAAATTCACCTTTTAATTTTTTCACACCAGATTTCCTCCAGTTTAAATCGTTACCAGCCCCATTATCTCATCCTTATGGCTGCAATCCTTGTAACTCTCACTGCCGAGGGATGAGTACTGTCCATGCCTTCCTCTGCAGGATGCATAGCCAAACCCTATGTTCCTCACTCTGGAGGTACACTTGGGAAACCCTGGTCACAACAGCCAGATGATACAGCCCAGGCCTCACTCTTTACTTTGAAGTCAGCAGCCATATCACCCTGCAACTCACAAGCGGCAGCCCACTGAAGCTCAGCAGGTGTGAGCCTGGTCAGTATCTGGATAGGAGATCTCCTGAGAAAAACTAAGGTTTCTGCTGGAAGATGTGTTGGGGTGACCAGCAGGGGGTGCTCACACTGCAGTCTATGTGGGTCCTAATGCCCCAGTATAACGGTGGGGACACTATACTGTAAACAGGCGCCGTCCTTTGGATGAGACGTAAAACCGAGGTCCTGACTCTCTGTGGTCATTAAAAATCCCAGGGCGTTTCCCGAAAAAGAGTAGGGGTGTTACCCTGGTGTCCTGCCCATATTTGGCATTGGCCCTCACCAATCATGGCCTCCTAATAATCCTGATCTCTGAACTGGCCTCATCACTCTGTTCTCCTCCCCACTGGGAGCTGGTGTGTGGTGAGCGTACTGGCATACCGTACTGTAGCTGCCGTCGCATCATCCAGGTGGGGCTGCACCCTGGTGGTGGTGGAGGGGAGTCCCCATTACCTGTAAAGTGCTTTGAGTGGAGTGTCCAGAAAAGCGCTATATAAGTGTAAGCAATTATTATTATTATTAAGTCCCACCTTGTGGCATCATTCTGAGCCCCCTGATTTGAATAAGCAAACGACCATTAATTAATTAACGACAATTAACGACCATTAATTAATTGTATAATTAATACGCAGCTGAGCACAGCTGCGTATTAATTATACAAATCAGCTGGGCTTGTATCAGCACGGAACGCGAGGCTGTGGTGTGGAGTGTGTGGCAGGGAGTGTGATCTGGATGGCACGAGCCAGGGAGAGTCAAAGATGCTGAGGAGACTGGGGCAGAAGACTGGGACACAGGCAGAGGAACAGGCCACAGTCCCTCCGCTACAAGGTGGAGAGAAATAAAAATCAGATCAAACAATCTGTGGAAGAAAGATTTCATCATGACCAGAGAACACGGGGCATGTGGGCTCCTTCTTTTTTGCAAGGAGCCCCCAGATGTCAGCTCACTACTGCACACACCCCTCTTATCCTACAGGGGCCGAAGCAGAAGCCCAAAGACGTGCCATGCCAGCACCATGTGCCTGGCAGCAGTAAGGTTAGTAGTGGGCATGCACAGTGCCAGGCAACACTGCACTGAGTTAGAGTTGCTAGGGATATCTCTTGCACAACCCAGCCACACTGCACACATGCAGATATGGCCTTCACTGTCCTATCACCCTTGCACTCTCTGAGGGACAGCAAACATTTGACCATAGCTGCACAGTGACCGAGTGGGGGTGGGTTATGATGCAGTGCGCTTCTCATTGTTAGAGCAGACCCTCTACTCTCTACGTTCGACCCCAGAACCCGCTCCCCAGAAAAGGTTAGCTGCGCAGGTCCCAGGCGTGCCGGAGTTTACCTGAGAACCGAGAGAACAGAGAGCCCCTCTTTAGAGAGAGGTGGCGAGGTCGAGGTAGTCTCACTGAGAGAGAGCGAGCTGAGAAAGAGAGAGAGAGAAGGCTGAGAGACAGAGGGCTCAGAGAGCTGGGGGACACTCTAGAGTAACAAGAGAGACACAGCAAGTGCACAAAATGGGACCAGGAAAAAACCCTGCAGGGAAAGGAAGGGACACAAGCTGGAGTGCTCAGAGAGACAAAGATTAAATGGAGGTTAGACAGAAAAAGAGAGCACAGATCAAAGACAATGTCACAGAAGGCAGAGGGACAAAGTAGCCATTTCAGGTCAAGGAGAGAAGACCCTTCCCCTTGATAATCCAGGAAGACCCCACAGCACATCCTGGAGAGAACTAGAAGAAACATAGTGAGACACCAACACTTTGTGAAGACGGGACAAACACATTGAGCTCCACAGCACACTGTTGACCGGAACACACTCACTACTCTGAGCTCCACAGCACACTGATGACAGGAACACACACACTACTCTGAGCTCCACAGCACACTGATGACAGGAACACACACACTGCTCTGAGCTCCACAGCACACTGATGACAGGAACACACACACTGCTCTGAGCTCCACAGCACACTGATGACAGGAACACACACACTGCTGTGAGCTCCACAGCACACTGATGACAGGAACACACACACTGCTCTGAGCTCCACAGCACACTGATGACAGGAACACACACACTGCTCTGAGCTCCACAGCACACTGATGACAGGAACACACACACTACTCTGAGCTCCACAGCACACTGATGACAGGAACACACACACTGCTCTGAGCTCCACAGCACACTGATGACAGGAACACACACACTGCTCTGAGCTCCACAGCACACTGATGACAGGAACACACACACTGCTCTGAGCTCCACAGCACACTGATGACAGGAACACACACACTGCTCTGAGCTCCACAGCACACTGATGACAGGAACACACACACTGCTGTGAGCTCCACAGCACACTGATGACAGGAACACACACACTACTCTGAGCTCCACAGCACACTGATGACAGGAACACACACACTGCTCTGAGCTCCACAGCACACTGATGACAGGAACACACACACTGCTCTGAGCTCCACAGCACACTGATGACAGGAACACACACACTGCTGTGAGCTCCACAGCACACTGATGACAGGAACACACACACTGCTGTGAGCTCCACAGCACACTGATGACAGGAACACACACACTGCTCTGAGCTCCACAGCACACTGATGACAGGGACACACACACTGCTCTGAGCTCCACAGCACACTGATGACGGGAACACACACACTGCTCTGAGCTCCACAGCACACTGATGACAGGAACACACACACTGCTGTGAGCTCCACAGCACACTGATGACGGGAACACACACACTGCTGTGAGCTCCACAGCACACTGATGACAGGAACACACACACTGCTGTGAGCTCCACAGCACACTGATGACAGGAACACACACACTGCTGTGAGCTCGATACCAGACTGAGGAAAAGAACTCAGCTGGTTCAGAAGGCATAGTCAGAATGCAGAGGTTGATAATGTAGGAACACTTTTTCAGTCTAAATGGGATATGAACACACAATATACATCCTGAATGATGAAGCTGAAAAATTAAATTGAATAAAATTATAATGAGATCCTAAAATCTGTAATGCAGGGGAAAAAAACAGATCAGTAAACACAGAGGATTTCCATATAATCAGACAGTACTGCTTTGATGTAGCTGCCCTGGGGTGTTGTATGGATTGTCCCTGAAGACCCCATAACACTCTAGATCCCAGTGAAGCAGGTGTTCAGAACGGAGGTGAATGAACTGATACACTCCTCACTTTTAAAACCGATTCCAGCCCATTTTAAACCTCAGCAACTGCTGAAGTACAGAGCCGTAGCCACTAGATGTCAGCACAGTAATTCTCTCTAGAGCGAGGTATCCTTTCCTTCTTGGTGCTGCAGTTACAAATACTGTATCTCTTATTTGATTTCAGTTTCTTCTCTTTCCACATCTCACTCTTTGTTTCCCCTTCTCCACTTTGTCAATGCCACGTCTCACTCTCCCCTCCTTCCACTTCCTTCTCTCCAGAACTCTTCCTCCCTATATCACTCCCTCCTGCCCGGCGGCTCTCCTTCACTCACCCTCTATCGGACCACTCCGGTCCTTACTCAGCTAGCAGGGAGGTTAATTGCATGGATTTATCCCCACATCTCTGCTGGGTTTGCAATGAAAACTCATACAGGCAACGGCAATTTAAAAAAGTCTGGATAAGCCCCACCTGTTCAGCCAAAGCTTCCTCCGCTTGCAGTCCCTCTCTCTGGGGTCATTCCAAAATCCTCCAGCTGTCTCCCGTTTCTGGTAAACAATACCCTTGTCCCAGTGGAGCACTACCCCCATTACCAGCTCTGGTGCCAAGCCAATCAAATCATTCCGTCTCCTTGCTTTTTATCAGGGCTGTTTTTTTGCTCACTGAACCACCATGCTGTGGATTTTTGGCAAAGTAACCATGATTCCATGCGTGTCTGCTCTCCAATCTGCTCCGTATGGACTTCTTTATCTGTGTTTTTAGCTCCCTGTAATTTTGGAAATGCAAAGATCACCTGACTATACTTCCTGTAACGGCCTCCGGAATACTTGGTACTGTTGCCATAAAAGGTAAGCAGATTGTGTTCGAGCCACAACAGCTCATCAAGAGCTTATCCAGGTTTCCATGGCATTAAAGGAAACAGAGAGCTCGTGACTTTTCTCCTGGATGGGACACAAGTATCGTCACAGAGTCTTCTTCCAGAACATGCTGGTCCCCATTCATACAGCTGAGCAGACAAAAGCAACTGTGGAAAAGTATCTCACTCAAGATACAACAGCAGTGTCTGCAGCACAGACCTGAATCCACAACCCACCAGTTATGTGACTGGAGATATACCCACTACACTAAGCTGGCCCATCCCTAAATAGATACATCTCTAATTTATTAAATGTAAAGCACACCATCATGCAGCTGCACTATTAAAATGCACTAACTGACAGCTTGATTGATTTCCCATGCAAGGTGATCATAACTGGCCCTTGCCACCATAGTGATTAAACCAGGTAGGGCCCTTTGTAAAACTGTTTAGTTTCTGATCTCCCCTTTGGTCTGCAATAAGAAAGGTATGAATCCTCCTTCCATTTTCAACCAGCCTGCTTTTATCTTTCTGGGCTTCGAAAAACACATCCCTCAGACCTTTTGTGCAGCTGTTTTCCCCGTAAGAAAAATGTTTAGGCAATCGCCGCAACATGAAAACCTTTTCAAACATGCTCTTTCTTGTTGACATCTAAGTCCTGTTGTGATTCAGAAGTGCAAGCCATGAAAACGCTCGCTGATCCAAGGTGAGCCGAGAGCAATCCTGTGAAGCCACCCCTAAAACGCTCAGGTGCAGCCCGGCGGGATACGTTCAACACGAGCTCCTCTTGAATGTTTCCACTACATCGTGTGATAATACAAGGAAGACTTGGCAATAAAATTGCCCTAGTGTAGAGTGGCTTGTATGATCAAGGGTTTAAGCCAGCCAGGCAGCTGTGACTATGATTCTTTCAGTTGCAACACAAAACTGTCTGGGGATGAAGAGCAGGGTGGGAAGAGCCATCCAGTGCTCTCTTGGATCTTTGTGACCCCTGCAGCCCCCTGGGAGTTTGCATGCTGTGCTGTCAGTGAGGGACACGCCTTTCTTCCCATCAGAGCAGATTCCCTGGTACCAGGCTGCACAGCCTGTGCCGTGCCAAAAGAGGAGCGGATCACAGGTGCGCACGTGGGAGGAGCTTGCCTGCACTTCCTCTTTCTCCCCTGTGTGCGCTTACAGGGTTGGCAGCCGTAAGCCGAAATGTTAAGACACACATAAAAGGCGATCCCGATTGATAGGGTGGGAATAACAAAAAGCATTGGAGATGACACATAAAAACATGTTGGGCAAGCATGATGTAGCAACCAAGATGTATCTGGATCTCCTGCACGACCCTGGAAGACGGACAGGTGAAAGGGACAGACACACTCACCCATGGACGTGGTGCCGAGAGCCATTACACCATAAAAGGAGAAAGGCCCCGTCTCAAACTTCATATTCTCATTGCCCGCTTCCACTTCCACCCGGCCCTGTGAGAAAAAGCACCCCACAATTACCACACCGAATACCTGCACTGGAACACTGACTGAGGCCACTATTGTGCTGTTTTGAATTGCATACACTTTTGTATTCCTAAATCTGATGGGACTTGCCTTGTCTCTCATCTATATTATTGTATTATTGTGCACTCAAATGCACTCAAAACAGACCCCAAAAGTGCCTTTTATGAGTTATCATCCTTGGTGGGTATGTTCTCAAATTCCCACCCCACATTTCATTGCCGTATACTACAGCCACTCTCACACTGTGTCATGTTGCAGGACTGCCTGTCACACACTTTCAGAGCCCACCTCTCCCTTATTTGCAGTCCTGGATATATACGACAATGATACACAAAAACAGGCACAACTGCAGAAATTACACACACGTGAGCAAGTGCTTCAGAAACACAAATTGAAGACTGTTGTTTTTTTTTTTACTCAGATACAATAATGAAGATCCTGTGTATATAATTTCAAAAACACTTTCATTTACCCATCTTCAGTTTTAGCTCTTTCTTTATTTCCAAGTAAACAGATGCTAGTTTTTTTATTGCCTCCTTTTTAGGTTTCTAAAGTGCAACTGTGCACTGTGGTAAAAATGACTGATGGAGGTCTCTTTGTAAAAGTGTTAATTCTAGCATGCAAATCTTTTTAGGAGCTTGCTATGAAAATGTGTTCATATTTAAATGGATACACCAACATTCCAGCAGGATAATTCATGTCCTTGTGTTGCTTGTGTAACAGCAGTTCTCTTAAGAGACAATTTGATAACCTTAAATAACCAGAATGGTCTACTAACTGGTATTTTCTCCATAAGCCAATACAAAATCATCCTTTACTATCTGTGAAAATGTAAGGTCCTATTTCAGTTACTGTAACTGTCTGCCATAATGCAGACCTAGTGTATCTTCTGTGCATGGGTTTACAGTAACTCAATATTTACACGGCATTCGATCAACTGCCTCAGACTTCTTCTACATTGCCTAGTGTGTGCATCTTCTCTTCCGTGTGCACTGTCTGGAATAATTATTTATTTATTCCCTTTTAAATCATGGCTGAAATACGTCTAGTGATGTGAAAAGTAAGCCAGCACTAGGAAAGCAACTATGCGATGTTCTATGACACATTATTTTGTGCAAAACATTTTGCTTAAATGTCAGTTTAATTACAGTACAGTCCTCTGTAGTACTAATAATAATAGTATAATTTTGTATTACTACAGTACTGTAATAATAAAGATGCAGCTGTAAGTGTGAACTTATCATATATATATATATTTGTGAACAAATCAGAACAGAGGTATCCAACACCTGGTGCTAGCTTATGTAAGAGCCTACCTGGAACAGATATGACAAATGTGCAATTTATGTATCCTCAATATGAAGACAATCAAGAATTGAACAATACTTGTTTGGACAATAAAGAATTCACCCTCCCCTTCCTGCCACACAAAAAAAAACTAAATCAGCAGAACCCTACTTCTTACTGTGCAGTTTGGTCTACCAGATTCATAAGAAAGTTCATTCATGCCAAGTGGTTACGCATGCAGAGAGTTAAAGTCACAAGGGCTGATGCTGCTTCTGTACAAAGGGACACATTTTTCAGCTGTACTGTCAGCGGAATTTGTGGCCAGTCTTCAGAAAGCTTTTTTCTCCCAGGCCCCTGCTGCCCACAGAATTACAGGTTTCAAGAGGCATGAACACTTTTCATTATGCACGACACAGACACCCTGGGCTGAGGTACGAGTGAGATCATGGCCAGGGAAGGCTGGCAGGGCCTCAGGTTCCTCCACACTGAGCGATGGCATCACGGGGGGGGGATTCAGGGTATGATCCCCTCTGCCCCTTTTGGGGGAAAAAAAAATCTGGACTGCGTACAACATTATGAAACTGGGATCAGACTGTGGAAAAGTCAAACTGAATGCCCTCCCACTTTGCTTTCCAAGAACTTAACACATATTTCTGACTGGGCAGACTATAGCCGTTTCTGGCGGGCTTGCAGTATGGTTCAATGCCACTTGCTACGTGACAAGCTCTCGGTGTCTGATCTGCCATCCGCTTACTCACAGCTGAATAACAACAACCATGCAATAGAATGATGAGCAATGTTTTTCTTTTCTTCTTTTTTTTGCATTCTATTTAAATGTACAGGAGTGCTGGGTGTCCCTCAGGGGGACAATAAATCTTATCATCAGGAACAACATCTGAAAACCCTAAAAAGCTTCAGCCTCCTCCACAAAAAAACCTCCCGTGTGGCTGGAATTGCGTTTCTGCCTGCACCGCTGTCTCTCATCTGTCAGCTCCTTCTCCGTGGCCCTCACCTTGCGGCAGCATGACGATTCAGGAGGCAAGAGTTTGGAGTTCACAGCAAAACACAAAGCGCCTCTCGCATTTCACACCGAAAACAAACTGCGTCCCTCTGGAATGACAGGAACTGAAAAGGTCTCATCCCTGGTGGTTCAATGCAAGTGTGCTTGACAGCCCGTGTACAGTACACCTGACCTTCCCACTTCTCTTCGGCAGTGCAACACCACCCACGCCAGCCCAGCAGCAGGGCTGCACACCTCCAGAGCGCGCCTGCCCTTCCTTCCGCAAAGCGGTCAACAATGGTGGTGGGCACTTGTGTATTAATACGGACAGCTGTGCCAGATGTACTGTATGAGACGAGCTCCCATGTGTGCATGTACAGTAAGCCGATGCAGACAGAGATCTGGAGTCTGGGGGATTCTGTACCCCTGCAAACCATGCCACACTGACTGAAGATCACCACCCGCCACGCCCACCTCCCCCTTTCCCCTGCCCCCACACACGATTTTTCCAACCTTCAGGGAAGGACAAATATTTGCTTCCTGATGACAGGGTTCAGCAGGAGCAATTAAAGTTAATGTTCATACTCCGAAGTAGGTTATTACACTGCCTTTCTATATTGGTTAAGAAAAAAAGAGCACAAACCCTTATAACAGCCCAATTATGAGGAAGTGGGGGCATGTTGCCATAAACAGAAACCTCCAGGAGGGGGTGGTCAGTCATTTAGGGGGAAATTAACCCTTTAACTCCCACAATCTCTGTTATTGACATGTTTGATAATACAAACTGAGTACCCTCCTCCCAGATCCTTCCTCCCACTGCACACTCAATCCTCGGGCTCCTCCTCCTCAGCTCTAAGACAGTGGTCATGAGGCTGCTTGCCAGCACAGGGGCTCAAACAAGCGTGTTCTGTACTGAACCAACTGCAAAGGGATCGCAGAGCTCACAACAGGATAGCCAACCGCACAGCTTCAAATAACTTGTGGAAAAACACAATTGACAAGTGACCCTTTGTGTGTTCCAGATGAGCTCTATATATAGCATCACACATAAGAGAGGCTCCAGTCAGCATTCGTCCAATTGGCAACCAAATACTCACTGGAGCCACTGGACCCGAATTATTTAAAGGCGATGATGCAACATGAAGAGGATTTAATTTCCTTTGGGGAAACGAAACAGAGAAAACATTTTTCCTTGCCCTTGTTAAGTGGAACCATCTACTACTGTGCTAAAAATACATGGGACGCCCTGTACTCAAAGAAGACTTAAGAGAAATGGACAAACAGAAAGACAGTCCATAACAGAGAGAGAACCCATTCCATCTCTAAATCAGGTATCAGGTCGTCTACTTAATGTGCTTAACATTTTAACGGCATCAGAATACTCATACCAGGTATTATTTCAAAACAAGATCTGCAAGCAGAATGCAAATCACACAGGTAAAAACTGCTCCAATACCAGAAAACACCCTGTTGTTTTAAGCGGGGAAAACTCAATTCAAGGGATGAACTACCTAAGCCACATTGTGGATTAAACAAAATGCAGGAAAAGGATGAGCTCTGACTGTCTGGTTAGCTCGTTCCGGGCATGTTTCTAGCTGGGCATCAAAAGGGTTAACGGTGTCTTCATCTCTGTCCTGACTTTTAGCCATGCAGTGCTGATTATGAAGATGAAGAAGGGAGGGTTTCAGGACAGAGAGAGAAAACAGCAGGGGTAATTCTACATAATTAGGGCAGGATTACTGTCTCTCTCTAATTGCTGTTTAGAGGGGAAAAAACAATATGGTATCACAATTCAGTTTTAGAAACTGAATTGCACAATAAGACTATAGAAAATTTAAATCCAGCCTGAAGACAGACTAATATTGCAGACTTAAACCTCAACCACCCCCATGCAACCATTTCTATTGTATATCACAGACAAGAAAGGACAACAACTATCACAGCTAACAATGGTATTTTTCAAAAGGAAAATAGAGAATATGAAAGGAATGCATTGGTTCACCTGGCAACAATCACCTTTGTTGTCCACTATTTCAATGAACCACAACATATCTGAAATGCATCATACTGTGGAATCATGCCTTGTCCTGAACTTTTTCAAGTTATTGTAGTGCATGCAGCAGATGCCTAATGTTGAGTGAAATACAGCATGTACAGTATCGAGGCAAAGCACACACAGCTAAGGACATAGGAGCATAAGAACAGTGACAAGAAAGGCAGCCATTCACCCAACTAGCCCATTTTGGTAGCAGCTAAATGATCCCAAGAATCTCATCCCGCTGTTTCCTACAAAAGGCCAGGGATCAACTTCAACAACAAGGCTGCGTGGCTTGTTACATACTCCTACAACCTTTGGGGTAAAGAAGAGCCTCCTGTTTTTCATTTTAAATGTTCTTCCATAAAGTTTCCACTTCTGGCGTTTTCATATCTCACCATTTATTCTGAAGTCTACATCTCCTTTGTCAATGACTGTTGAGGAGATTGAATACTTGATTCAGGTCCCCGTGCAGTCGTCTCTGTTCAAGACTAAAAAGTTCAGGTCTTTCATCCTGTCAGTGTAGGACATTTCTTTAACCCTGAAGCTATGTGGTTGCTCTTCTCTGGACCCCAGAGCAGCAATACTTTTTCCAGAGCAGCAAAAGTTCTGTGAGCTGCAGCTGCTATAACATTGTGAACTAAATTGTACATAATATTCTAACTAACATAACATCCCAGGACTGAAATTTTACAGTGCTGACTGTACATGCCAGCACTTTGTCTTTTTTATTGCTTCCCCACAGTTACTGTATATGTATGTATTTGTATTTATGTCAAGGGATAGAAACATAAATAAAACAAAAAAAAAAACAAAGCTCGGAGTCGAACAAACAGAGAATGGTAGCATACCACAATCCTACAGTCATCCTCCCTCGGAGAACTAGCGCATACTGTCCACCATAGCTGTGGTGACTGAGGTGTGGGACTTCCGTCAGGCCCGGCATGAACCACACTCAAGCAGGGGCCAGTAGGGTCAAGCATGCCGGAGACCAGGTGCGGCAGACAGCAGGAAACGCAGGCTGAGTGTGCGTGTGTCTCAGCGGGACAGGCAGGGGGGTGAGGGCTGAGGGATTAAGGCTGTGATGCACAGTCTCCTGGCAGGATGCGCTTGCCTTCTTATATAACTGGGATCAATTAGTAAAGGCCAGAGCTGCAGCTCCCAGCTGGGCCAATCCTACCCCTTGCTGAGGACACTGCTGCCCGGGCACACCAACCCTCAACACCCCCCCCTCCAGCAAGAGCTCCTCCCGGCACAGGTGCAGGAAAGGAACCTTTCTCTGAAGGTGTTTTCAAAGGGATACACAGCGGGGAAGGCAATTAATGGCCAAAGCAGAAAGAACACCACAGGACAAATAAGAGCAGCTCATCATAAATGTGCACATTAGGACCTGAAGCCAAACTGCTGCGCAGTGCAGTCATGCCACGGCACTCTGTAAAATGGAAATTCACAGCTGAAGGAGACTAATTTTCATAGCCTAGCCTGTCTCTTCTGTGTGTAACACACATCAAAAAGGTAAAAAATTTTAACCATTGTTTCCCAACAGTTTTCTGACGTTTATTACAGCAGTTAAAGCAATGGCAAAAGCAAAGCTCTTGCCCCACGCCAGTTAAAAATAGCCCTTATTGGAACTCCACCTCAAGACACACCCGTTGGGTGGGAAGCTCAAGGGATTTTCCCTCTGGTCTCAACACCAGCCACCAGCTAGAGGGCAGTGTCGTGGTGCGGGGGCAATACCTGCAGGATGAGGATGAAGTAGTCCACAGCCTTGCCACGCTGGTACAGGTAGTGCTGGGGCGACTTCTTGTCGCTCTCATTGAACTTGATCTCCTGGATGACGTCAGGATGCTTCAGGATCCTCAGCAGGACCTTCTCCGAGATCTGGCTCGGGCTGAACAAGCTGACCTCTGGCCGGCGAAGGGAAGTCACAGAGGTGTGAGTCACACGCACATACAATGAGAGAGGGCTGGCTATGGATTTAGTCTGTTCCTCAGTAATCAGCTTGATTTTTTGTTCCAATTATAGAGCCATTCAAATCCATTATTTAATTAGCTCTTTTCTGCCCGTTTTTCCTTCCTCGTCACGTGTCAGTACTTGCCAGACCTTACAACACGGCACTTCTCTCCGTGGATGAAACTCCCACTCACCTGTCGCCAGGAAACGGTGGGCGGCCAGCAGCAGCTGAGGCGATATCTTGACCTTTGATTCGCTCTCATGCTTGAAGGCGGAGAAGTCGCGCTTGTTCTTGTTCGGAGTCACTTTCTTCCGATTGCGATTGTCGGCTGGGGAGACAGGCGAGGCGGGGGAGTATGTAGCAATGTGAGCCAGTGTGCGAGGAAGCACACCGCTGCGCTTGGCACAGCCTCGCATTGGTGGACTCTACCACACATTAGGCCTGCGAGAGTGCTACAGCTGCTACACCAAACAGAGGCCGATATGAAGGAATCTCACAGGAACTTCAAGACACAGGCGTATTTAAGGTGCAAAGCTAAACCCCATGCAGATGGGCTTTTAAGCATACCCACCTTCTGAAGAACTATAATCCACGTCTTGCTTGTCACTGAACATTGCTGCATGGCACCTCATCATACATGCATCATACCACACCACATTACTCTCTACTGGGTAAAATAACTGCTACACTACATTACAGTGCACCAGCAACTGGTACATCTCAGAGTGGGATGTATGCACACAGGTAAAATTATGTACTGGGCTGTCATGTACTATACCACACAGTCTGTGTAGGAGTGACTGTATATATTTCTAATTTATTGTGTTAATCTACAAACTGTATGGTGCAATAGGGTACTGGATGTGCAGACTCACTGTAGAGGTCAGACTCGTCCAGGATCTCAGACTTGATGATCTCCTCAATGACGTCCTCCAGTGTGACCAGCCCCAGCACCTCATAAAAGGGGTCTCCTTCCCCCTCGTTGTTCACCTTCTGGACAATGGCCAGGTGGGATTTACCTGAGAGAGGGAGAAGGAATTTGACAGAGTGATTTACAAACTGCAAAGGTCTAAATGCAAAACGTTACATATGACACAAACTGGTCATAGTGCACCACTTAGACAACACCTTCCCTACTGTCCAGAATGGTGGTGGCATCATTATGTTAAAGTTCTGCTCCTCATCAGCTGGGAATTATGGGAACACAGATGGAGCAAAATACTGGGTAGAGGAAAGCTTGCTTTTGACCTAAAACTGGGACAAAAATCCATACGTTGGAGTGCCTTAAAAACAAGTAAGTAAATGTCCTTGACTGGCACATATAAAGTCCTGATTTGCTGCCAATTGACAACCTGTGGAAAGACTTGAAAACTGCAGCTGATAAACGATCCCCAAGCAAGTAGAGAGAGCTTGAGAAAATCTGCCAGGAACTACTGCCAAATACAGGGATCATGTATCTGAATACATAGGCAATCGACACCTGTCTTATTTTATTTTTTTAGCTTTTGCTTACATTCACCAAGACTTATCCTACCCCCTCAAAACTATTCAATTTGAGCATTTAGGTTTGCAAAAACATGTTGGCATCATTCTGATAACTTTTGCGAGACGCTGTAGACTCCCACAGCAGTCAGAATGGGAATGAAAGAAGACAGGAGAAGGTGTTCTCCACAGCTGGCACCTTCTCGTTGTCCTCCATGAGGCCGTGTATCAGCCCCAGTGCCTGAGGTAAGGCTGGCTTCTCCATCAGCCTCTCCTCTTTACCGAGGACCAGCAGACTGAAACATGACCCTCCAGTCTGGGGCACACAGCAGCCTCCCACTACACACAATGCTCTTGCCTTGACCAGAGTTATCTGAAGAAAATTCTCAGCGGCTCATTCTGCTTATTTCTTTCTCTCTCTGTCCCTTGCTGTAAATGTGATGTTCCCTGGTAGATAGTTAGAGTCATCTTCTTTCTGACTCCTTAGTTAAACTGTTTAAACAGTTTAACATTAAACACCCCCTCCCTCCCAAACCCACAATCAGCTGGCTGACAGCACAACAAAGAAGAAGCTGTATTGTCCCATAATGGATGAACCACAGAAAGGGGGCCAGACAGAAAAATAAAATAATAACTGCACGGAATCAGACCATGTGGTTGTTTTTAGTTACCACATAGAGGGACCTAAACAGTTTCAATAGGGGGTTAGCTTCACCCCACACTGGGAAATTATATAGCTCCAATGGGAAGTTATTAGACTAATGGCTTGCCTTTGTGGTAAACACTGATGGCAGCTGGTGCTATACTTGACTGTACTGCATTTGTGGGGTCGGACAGGACTAGTCTGGACCCTGGGAGTTTTTGGCATTACATATCAGTTAGGATCTCAGTGTCAGTCGTCCTTCTGTCATTCTGTCATTAAAGCCCTATTATTTGTGCCCTGCAGCTCACAATACAAAAAAAGCAGATGATGATGACGTATTTTTCAGTAATGTGGTCTTCATCTTTCCTGAGCCAGTATGAGAGTTCCACAGCTGAGGAAGCAACTGTGCACCTGAAATTTGCAAACAAACTGGGCACCATTTAACACAGATATCCACTCCAGATAAATCATCTAACAATGGAACATGACAGTGAGTTTTGAACACTTTTGTGCAAAAGGTGTACCATGTCCCTCCATACAAACAAACCATGGTTGTCACACAGAGCCAGGGTGGCTAGCTCTATCAGTGTGAGAAGGCTCTTGTATCCAAACCTTTGTTCCAGGTAATCCTTCATGACTAAAGTAATCTTCATCATGTGGGTCAACTAACTAATAGTAATCAGTTCTTTGCAAAGATCAAAGCTTTGCAACGGCAGGGACCCAAAGAACTTTTGTGCCTCTGGTTTAAGAGAACTAAATTCCCCTAAACCCATATGTGTGTGCAATGTAGTGTATTTCATTCCACGCCGAACAGGTTGTAGGATACAGCTGTTTGAACAGATCAACTAACTTACTAAGCATCCTGCATATAATACTATACTTATACCAAGTATAGTATTAATAATACTATTAAAACAAAGGTGCTGTTGCGGGCAACAGGAGAACAGTGTCACAGACAAGTCAATCCCTCAGAATGCCTGAGGAATGATCTAGCAGCCTGAGGAAAAACACGGTAGACAGCAGATATAGTATTACATTAGCAGGTAGCGTCCATGCCAGCCACAGGTGGTTAGGGGGTATTCTGTAAATACCCGTCTGTGTGCATCTCCCCCTTTCCCTTGTCTCTTCTGGGGATTCATTAAGCCTGCAGTTGGGGGTAAACAGTTATTAAAGAGCCTGTTTACACAAGAATCAACATTTTACTCACAGGGCACCCATTCATAAAAACAACATGACTGAAAACAAAAGTGTCTCAGGGTGATAATGAAGTAATAATAACAGACTCAAGGTGGCCCAAAAACGTCCCCTTTTCAGTTCTCACAACTATATCACCTCTTCTCTTGCCAAAAGCAAGTATCCCAACTCCCTCAGACATTAAAAACAAAACTCTGTTCTCTCTTCCTCTCAAAAGCACCATGGCAACAGTCTCCGTTTTCACATCCATCAACATAAATGCACTGCGCTCTCAGCTCTGCAAGGACAGCGACTACTGGCAGAAGATTAAAACACCTTTCATACTATCATTATTTATTTTATTTAGCACTACTTCGTAAGGTACTGTCGACATTGTGTGGTGTTATCAATTGTATTGTATCGTCTACCGAACTGTACGTGTCCTGAGAGAACAGTGCCAATTAGAATCCCATTGCACATATACATATGGCAAATAAACTCCTCTGTCCCTCTATCGCTATCTCTCTTCACTGAAGGTCAGCTGGACGGGTCAGTGAGTGCCGTCATGGCCAAACCTCTCCTTCGGAGGTATATTTGCCAATTTTAGAATTCCAATTGCACCTCAATTGTGTGCGTGTTCTCTCCTCTTGTCTCTCATGTGAGCGAAGTCATCGCCTTCCCACGTGAGAACAAATAATTCTCCATTAGTGTCAACAGTGGCTGGGTGATGTAGGATAAGGTCTTTCTAGGTCCTCGTCCTCAGAAATCCTTGTTTTGCACTCCTGCTGAGCTTAAATGAAGGCCTCAAGTGACCTAACAATTGACAAATGAAACCACCTAAAATTATTTTCAATTTAGAACGAGTTGAGAGTTTTTAAAAGATATCCAGGACATTTTAGAGCTAAAAATGTAAATGTTTAATTCAACAAATTCAACGTAGGCTTCAATCAAGCTCAAATGGAATAGAAAACAAGTCACCGAGGTCTCCATGGACCAGCACTAGAAATCACTGACATCGAGAACTGGATATTTACCCTGAATTTGGCACATTTGCCCAGTGTGTTTTCTCCTGCTGTTACAGTGGGAGCGGGGACACGTTTAGGGTGAAAAGTGGGAAGGGAAGAAAAATTCTAGGATTACTAGGATAACTACACCCCACAAAATTGGAAGTTATCCAGGAAAATCGTATCCCATGACATTGGTAGCTGCTGTATTTAATGGCACTGCGGGTGTTTCCAACATATTTTCTTGATAAATGTACCAGTTAGTGTCATTGTGACAGTGCGGGTGTGTTATAAGGTGTTGTAGCATAACTGATAGTCCACTGGTCAGAGTTGATATTGATACCACACAGGGTGGTAAAACGATGAGTACTGAATTCTTTGCAGGATGAATATGATTAGACTGATATACTGAAACCTTCCTAGTAGCTTGCCATTTTAATTAATGAATCTTGTGCTCCTGCAATTAGAAGAAATGTCAATATTGGTATAAGTGGACTCAATCTTCATTATCCTACTTCAATCGAAAGAAAATGCTAATAGTCTTTTTTTAGATGATAGGCAAGGGTTTTTACTGATAAAAGTGTTTTGAGATTGTTCTTGCATTCAGATAATTGGATGTACTTTAGCTAAAATTGATTGATTCCACAATACCTTGCTGCACAAATGTCCTTGATGCCTATTAGGTATTCAGAGATACACACATATTTCACTCAAAGTGTTTGTTCCTTGTGCAGCCAAGTCCCAGAAACCCTTTTTGAAGGATCCCAGCGGATCAGATCATCGATGAAACTGTACACACAGACAATTAAATGTCTGGAGGAACCAAGGGGATTAGACTAAAACCAGAAACTGTCATCAGACACTCTCTGACAGAGTATACGAGAATGTGCTTGAGGCAGCTGAGACAATATGTCAAGGAATATCTGCAGCTGAACCACCCAGAACCGATAAAGATGAAGCCCACTTTCAGGCCTTGACCAACCCGATGGAAAGGAGCTAGATCGATCCCCTGAACCCCAATCCAGACAAGTCGGTCACCTGATCAGAACCCTGAATCCATCAGAAGCTGCCAACTATATCCTCACGGCACAGGAAGCAGCAAGCCCTTCCTTTCACAGATTAGTCGACAGAACAATAATACGCCAGCTGTCAGCTTCTAAGTGAAGAGGAGAAAACAAAAGCTCCAGAAGCCACATTCGAGTACTTGGGCTCTGCGATGGGCATTCTGGCCTGGCAACTGAAAGCATTACAGAAACACAAACCGGCCCTTAAGAGACAGCTGCACAAGAATGCTTACAGATGTTACACCTATTTCAAGAATTGTGCTCATATTGCCAATAAAGTATGTCACTTTGGGGTGGGTACTTTTAAAAACTGAGAACTTTCACAAATGTCCGGTCTTGGCACACAGACTGTGAGGTGGCTTTGTAAGGGCCTATACAAATGTGAATGCTCTGTGGTAGGGCAAACAAAGCAAACTGTACACTCCCTTGTCAATCATGCTACACTGGAGGAACACCTCTGCACATCATCTTGATCATAAAAGCCATTTAGTCTTTAAAAATAAATAACCTGCATGAACTTGGAGCAAGGCAGGATACACCCTGCATGGGATAGCAGTTCATCACAGCAAATACATTCACTGTGCTTATAAAAACACGGACCTCCTCTCACAGAAATAACACGGTTGCTTTCAGCAGGAATAAATGCCATCACATAACAGTACAGGTGTCTAGGAGTCTGCACATCAGAAAAGTGTGGGGGCAGGCCTTACTATCGATGACTGGAGAAAACATGGGTAAATATTCCCACAAAGTCAGTACCTTCTGACAGACAGACGGACTTTGTGATATCGTGAAAGATGTCCTCTCTCTTTCTATTCTCTGATACACTGTTGCAGATAAATCGATGGCGTTCTTTGGCAGCAATGATACAGCTTCATTGCTCCCTTCTGAAAAGAGGCACATATTCATGAACACAGCCCCGAGTAGCCTGCAGTTCACACACATATGTCCTCACCTCAGCCTCTCCCACGCAGACAACACACTCAATCTCAGCCAAACACACCATCACAGCCCCACGCATGTCTCCGTTTTATTTAGTCAACGAAATGGGATTCCACAAGCCCGGGTATGTCACTTCCGGAAATCGAAATAAGCTTTTATGTTTAATTATGATGATGATGAAGCTGCTGTTTATTTTTTGAGCCCTCCTAAAACTAGTGCTGTTGTGGAGAGCAATGCTGCTCCAGGAGTCAGGGCCGCCCACACGTCTGCTGGCCATAGAGACATGCTCTCTCCTCTGTGTGCTCCCTGTCTCCCCTCCTGCAGCACACCATAGGCTGCCAGCTCTAAAATCCCTGACCTCATGCCTTCAGCAAGCCATGCTTATTTCTAACACAGCTACCAGATCGACTAGGGTCACCTTTTGGAAAAAAACAAGATCTTGACTTCAGTGCTGGTGAAATGAGATATATTCCTCTACATTTTTAAACGTGTTGAAATGCATCTTTATCTATGCATATATAGAAAGAGAAACAGTAGCAAACATCATTTCAACGCATCGTGAAAACAACTGGATATTAAACAGAGCACAAGTCGAAGCTGTTTTCCCACCAACGTTAGTGAGCTCAGTGTGATGTTCCTTTTTCCTCACAACACAGTGAACACCAGAGACCTGGATAAAGGTGGTAGACTCCTTATAGGACCATGCATTTTCACATGCTTTTTAACTACACTAAGGTCCAAATTACAATATGCACTCATATGCGTAAACATCAACTTCTCTCACTCACACAATACACTCAAAATCAGCCAAACACAATCCTACCCGTCCTGGAGTTTTATTTGTTCATCAAAATGGAATTCCACATACTAAGGGGTTAATTATGGTTAATTTACATACTTAACCATGAATCAACATAAGCTTTTGTCTCAATGATTATGATGAAGTGTGCCCACAGAGGTGTGTGCATGTAGTTTGTGATCCGCTGTGTACTTTACACTGTAGAGCAGCAAGCGGATCTCATGATCAGTGCCAGTGCAACTAAGCTATTCTGAGCCAATCAGACTGCATCTACTGACACTCAGAAAGAGAGGGATTGCCTTAAAAAAAGGATTACAGGCTAAATCATCCACAGAACAGAAAGGCTGTCACCTTTCAGCCAATCATGCAATCTCATTTCCTCTATAAGCCAATCACAATGGCTCTGCCTTCCCATAAACCAATCAGAAAACACTGGCCTATTCACTAAAGAGAATTACAGATCCTTTGTCTTTGATGTGTTCTAAAAAACCCTACCTTATTTACTTGGATTGGTTTGGTCTCTCAGCAAATAACAATAGGCAGTGTGTGTTCGAGGGAGTATTTTTGGGAGGTCGACCTTTGACACAAAAAACTATGATGCAATAAAAGTGATCATCACAACTTCAGCTGCTTTTGTGTTCGCAAACTTTATAAGAACGGGACGAGACACAGTGAGACAGATACATAGGTGCCCACAGCCCGCCACACACACCGCATGGGCCCTGCACAGCCACCTGATCCCTGCCCTTTCCCTAAAGTACTCTCTCTCATCTCTCGCACAGAAACACCGGATACACACACCCCCGGCCACAAAATTCAGCCTGAGAACCTGGACCCCACCTCCTCAAACTCATAACTTTAACAAATCAACTTAAAGCCTGCTCCTGGGAAGCCACCTTATCTTCATTTCAATTATTCAAAGAACTGTAAGCTTCATGACCATATTACTTTCAATTAAAACCTCCCTTCATGCAGTACTGCCCTGGAATAAAACGCCACCCTTCTCTTGTGACATACTGAAATCAATTTGGCCCTTGAACAAAAGGCTGCAACAAAAAAAAGGGCCCTAAACTCACTGTTGAGCTTGTATCGTCTGAGAACAAGACAGCAGAATGTGTTGTGTACTGTAGGTAGCAGTGTGTCTCACAGCAGTAACACTCACTGGGCTCCAAACCTTACCATCCCCTTAACTGCAAAACAAGTTAAAAAAATCACAATGCGTGAATAAAAGGCGTATACTTTTACTCATGCATTGTGGCCTCACATACAGCCTGTCTTGAATTAAAAGCACAGCTGTCAAGGTGCTTTAGGACTGGGGCTCCTCGGATCTGAGGTGGGAGAGCACTGCTTTCCACAAACAGCCGGAGAATCCTTGGACCTCAAAGCTGGACACTGCTGCGTCAGCACGACACCCAGAGAGCTGAGAGGCGGCAGGGAGACAGGAAAAGAAAAAGAGGAAGAAGGGGACAGCAGAGCATGAAGAAAGAGTGTGGAGAACAAAGGAGAAACCATTTTCTCCCTGAAAACAGGAACACAGCAGGACTGCACAACAACGTGGCCTTCGAGCCCCTCGTTAAAACTACCCCACACACAAAGCTGCGCCATAGTGCAGGAGCCGTAGAAAGGGGCAATAAATCATTCCGAATCCTGAATTTTCAATGATTTTTTTTTTATTAAAAAAAAACATCAGGAGAAGTTCCCAGTAGTCATTTTCCTGCTCCAAGGACTGTGGAATGCATTATAAGAAAACGTGCCAGCTTTTGTGGACGATATAGAAGATCGGTCAAAGTGGAAAACTCGTGCCACAACCAAGCAGGAAAATAAAACCGAACCACAGGATGGCCGCACATATTTTGCAACAATATTCATCTGTTGGTAACTGGGAAGACTAGAGTGTGGAATAAACGCGTGGAGCTCAGCTGAGGGCTCGGTGAACACCCACACTGTAAGGAGCTGCCGCCCTGCCCACAGAGGCTGGAGGACAGCGGGAATGCTGGGTAGAACAGGTGAGGCAAACACAGGGGCAAAGGTCTCACATGGCAACCTCAGCAGGAGGAAACAAAAGACAACGAAACCCTTTTAATTACAAGGACCTGCCGGAGAGGCACTGAGAGCGAAAGTGAGCAAAGTGGGGTGGAAAGAGCGACAGTATAAAGACTGAGAAGGAGGAGGGTAATGTCAGAAAGTGAGATGGATACTAAAGAGAGAGAATAAGGCGGCAGAGAGAGAGAGGAGGAGAAGGACAGAAGGTCAGAAAGTGAGACGGATGCCGAGATAATTAAAACCTGCTGCATCCCATGAGCTAAACCACCAACACCACAAGCAACCTGGCTGACTCCTTAATGCACTCACTACTGGAGGTACAGCGTAGGAGTCTGGTGAAAGACGCTGGAGAGCTCCTGGGAGACTCGGCCAGTAAAAGCATTCACTCCCGAGGGCAGGCGGAGCGCTCGATGACCCAGACGTCGCGAACTTGCGCCTGGGTCGCGTCACAAACCAACTATGAATGGGATTTCCCATGGGGCAGTGCACAATTAACTCAGCGCTGCAGGCCGCAGACTGAGGATATGTCAGCCTGGGCTCTCTCATCTCTTCCACTCCCCGCCAAAGCCTCCCATATGTCACTGCAGAGATTGCAAAAAGAGTCAAAAGAGAACAGGTTTGATGGTATGGAGGAACCCAATAGCACGTCCCCATTCTCCCCATGTGGGTAAAAATGCCATTTTCCGATAGAGTGATTCTGACAGGTTAAGCATCCCTCTGCATCTCGGTGGACACACACTCGTTTTGTTGTGTACAAAACGGAGTTAGTCGGGACATCAGAGCTCAGAGCAGTGGAAATCGGAGAATGGTGCCACACTTTCTCAACCTTTCACCGTGGAGAATTGTCCTACAATGTCATTTTACCTGGCATGACCAGAAATCTCTAAAGAGAGAATATGCAGGGCATACCCTTTATTCGGGTCTCTCTTCCATGATTCTAAGATGAGATCTAATGTCCAGATAGGAAATATTCCATGGAATTTCCATTAATAGACTCATGCAGTCCCACACCCCTTATGATCTAGAAACAAACTGCTAAAGCGTCTTTACATTAAATATGACAGGTGTCAGATTCACCCACAGCGCCCAGGGCTGAGGAGAAATGGCTTATCCTGGGGCTGTGTCTGTAAGGCTGGGAGAAAAGGGCACAGCTTCTCCGCCTTGCACACTTTCAAACATCACCATTCACGTGCTGAAGCGGACAGCACAGACACGCCACCCACAGACTCCAGCTGCTGATGCAGCACTCAGACCGAGGAGAGACACCAGCATGAGCTCGATCGCTTCCTGTTGACAGCGATGGCGCCGCAGGGCAAATCATTTCTTCCACAGCCCAGCTCAGCCTCGCCAATCGAAGGGTTAACAAAATAAGAACCAATTAAGGAAAAACAAAGGAAATTCTCCTGCACTGTGAAAGCAATACCTCGCAAGCGCAGGCATCCGTAAGCAGCACTTTGTCCACGCTGTGCTGAATTGGGGTGAATACAGCTAACCTTTCAGGTGCCCACACTGTAAATGACACGTGGGGTGGGCGAGTGCAGTGCTGTGGAACGTGTCCTGGACACTATCCACACCCTACCCACATGCATGTGAACACAGACTCAAGTTAGGGAAAGGATGCCACCTCCAGAGAAATAGCCACAGCTCGCCTGCAGCATTTCCTCTGCCAGTCATACACCCAGCCAAGACACAGCTGCATTCTGGAATGCCTGAGAGACACTTCCTTGCTTTCTTGTTCCACGCTGAAGCTCCACCATCCTGCATCTCTAAGGACATTTTTCTTCGCACTGGGACAAGAGGCATCTTTGGATGCATGTCTGTTTTGAGGACCACAACAATAGGGGGTTCTTCTGCTTGGGTGGTGTCAAAACGCTTGTTTTGTTTTTTCGGTGGCAAAGCCATAAAACATAATTATGTGAAGAAGAGCATTCTAATTTTAATCCAGTCTGTGGTTTACACTTATTACCTGTTGAAAGACTTTTAACTGGGCCACAAATCCGTGTGAACCGTAGGCAGCGAGAATTCACAGTCATGTGGCATTGCATGTGCTGCTCTAGGGCAGACCCTCTCTAATAAGCGTCAGGGCCCATCAATATACAACACATCGGCACGAGCAAAGCCATTACACTGAGCACAAGCGTCAGAGAGTGTGCATCCGCGTGTGGGTGATCAGCTGATGCTTATTCTCTGTGGCTCTTCAAGAGGCTTGCTTATATATTCCACAAAATAACCAAGGGCAGCGGGGACTCTTTCCTCACTGTACTGCAAGATGTACCCATACGTGACACGTCTTGGAGTTTGATCCAATACAGCTACCATTCTCCAACATTACACGAGGTCCTCTCTTCAGGAGCAGCTCCCTCAGCAGGGACATTACCACAAAGAACTGTGGGTTAGGTGTGATGCAGCAGTGCAACCAGTGGTCTCAAATTCAATTCCTGCAGGGCCTAGAGTCCACTGGTTTTTGTTCCATCCACATTACATAGTTGCTCAATTTTATTAGCTGTTTAATTGTAAGATTTCCAACGAGGCACCAAAACGATTCATAGATAAATTTATCTTTAATTACAGCAAATGTTTCTTGCGCCCAACTCCAAATACCCTGTATATCCAAAATCCTACATGTGTCTGAACGTTCTGAAGTTGAATGTACTATGTGATCATCTACAAAAGACTTTATATATTTAGAAAAACCTATGTATGTTTCATATTAGACTTATTGTTAAATTGACAAATCATGTTGGAACAAAAACTGGAAAACACAAGGTAGATAAGCTGATGTTTAGTGACGCTAAGACCCCTGGAGAACACTCTGCTCTCAACAGAGAAGTGAAAGGTTGAGAGAGTGAGGTCCCGAGTGAAAGGACTCTTTGTGATGAATGCCTGTGATTCAGAGCTGGTAAAAGATGTTTTCTCTTGCTTTCATGCGCAAAAGAGCTGCCCAGCAAACAATTCCTCTCCAGAGAGACGTTTACACCTAAGACTTGAGATTAGACTGGGAGCAGGATCAGCGTAGATCCTAACTCGCTCTATTGTCACCTCTCTTGTAACGTTTCTATTCTTCTCTCCCGTGTCCAGCTCTCTTGGAAGAAGCAAGAGAATCCAGTGCCGAAATGCTCCCAGAAGAGACAGCGGCTGTGCACCATAGTACAAACAGGATTGCCATTTGAGACAGACAGGCTGAGACGCTGGTGAAAGCTGGGTTCAACACCGAAATCCACATGACAGCACAACGCAATACCCCCTCAGGACAGCGAAAGGAGTAAGGTCTTGAAACAGCTGGCAATAGCTCATCGCAGAAAGACACACGACATTACGATAAGACTGCGCTTAATTCTCACTGTGCAAGCCTGGGAGTCAGACAGCTCATGCTGTACTAATTATATTTGTGTCAGGCTCTGGGTTGTTATCATGCATGAGGTATCAAGGCATGCAAATGATCTGGGAAAATCCTTCCACAAAAAAAGAGAAGCAGTAAAGTTTCCCTTTAGGAACATACAATTCATTCTGTCAAAATAATGCAAGAATTTGTATTTCCAACCAATAAGGTTTGCTTTATAAGAACATTATTTGCAAATCAGTGACTGTCTTTAAACTGCACAACAGACAACACCGGACACACTGAAACTCCTAACCTCAAAGGCTATAGCTCTGTCAGCTTTATAACCTTAAAACTGGGAGCAGTTTAAAACCTGGGTGAAGCACTAGAGGTGAAAGAGTCTTGCTGAGTAAATAACGAGCTCGGTTCATCAGGGGATCAGGGGATCATCAGACCCTCAGTGAGTCTGCACACCCCAGCCTTCATGTCACTTCAGACAGGACAGATGGTGCAAAAAAAAGGAGTTTGGATACCACAGCAGGAAGAGGAGAGGCAGAACTGTAGCTGTTAAGCCCTGAAACAAAGCTTGGGTTTCATTCCACTTGAGAGCTTTTTCTTTTTGTTAGCCTTGAAGAAATATGGCAATTAACTCTCTCTCCAATTCTCACATGCACATTTCTGTCTTAAAATTCTTTGCTAAACAGTAAATGTTTGTTTAAAAGAAGCCCCACAGGGAGCTGGGAACATAGGCGGATGTGAAAACACAAAGCATCAAAACGACACCTGGAGAAATGTTCACCAACATCCCAGCCCCTCAGCAGCCTGAATGGAAAAACACTCCTGCAGACGCCTAGTCAGAGGCGCCCTGGTGTGTCCTTACTGGTGCTGCCTCTTTAAGGGCCTGATGGCGGCCTCCCGACAAAGCGTTGGAATTGCTGTACCACACTGCTGCATAATCTGCAAACCTGTCTCCTCTCCAAAGGTTTCAGTGCACAGGGTGAGCGAGGGGACACCGGCACGTCCGCGGGAGACACACAGCACAGAGGCAGCCTGTAACTTCAGCCGTGCAACCACACACGCCTTCGCAGAGCAACAGCCACAGCAGTCTCCCCAACACCACTGATGTAAGAAGGGCAGAGAGCCAGGCATACAGATATTTGCAGAGGCTGGCAGACAAGATCAGATACATGGACAGACACAAAGAGGGACGTATCCTGTAAGGACAATTTGGATGGTCTAACTTAGCTGCACAACTCTTCACTCACACAATAACACTCGAGCCTGAAATGATTTCTCAATCCGTCAGTCCCGAGTGTTTGTCCTGTCAGAAATACAAGTGGTAAGCAGGCGGAGGAGGGATTAGAAATGAGAACGCACAAATCATTTTTGCTTTGTGAAACAACCCAACACAGGATGCCTGCAGAGCCGGTCTGACACACAGACCTAAAAACACAAATGTTTAAACTCGAAAGCATGAAACTATATTCATCACTTCCGAGGACGTTTTAGATTTGTGAGGTCATGAACGCACAAAGAGCAACAGTAAATCCTGAGTATGGAGCCCTGCACATCATTATATACCAGAAGAGAGGTGTCAATGACTCCTGGGAGGAGAAAACCAAGGCTAACAAACCTTATACCCTCTTTTTCCCCACAGTGCTAATTTAAAAAAGACAGGGGCGCTGTTCATACCTTTTAATGAACGCCATCTTTACAACAACATGAAAAAGAGGTGGGCAAACCAGACTGACAAATGAGACCAGTCTGGAACTGCAAAACACACTGCGGCTTCCAGCCTTAGGCTTTTCAGCAGCAGAAGCTCTCCAGTGCTCTTCTTTGACACCGCGCCAGTCCCATGCGCTCGACAAGCTTCTGTTGCTATGACGACGGGCCCTACCTTTCTTGAACTCCTCCAGCATGGCGTCCAGCTTGGTGTCGTGGAAGACGAAGTGGACCGGGTGGTTGTAGAACTTGGTGATGGTCTTCAGCGTGGTGCAGTCGTCTGGGTCCACGAAGGCCAGGTCCTTGACGTACAGGATGTCCACGATGTTGGAGCGCTCGTCCTCGAACACCGGGATGCGGGTGTAGCCGCTCTCCATGATCTCGGACATGGTGTTGAAGTCCAGCACGGCGTCGCTGTGGATCATGAAGCAGTTGCTCAGGGGGGTCATGACGTCCTCCACGGTTTTGGTCCGCAGCTCCAGCGCCCCCTGGATCATGTTGAGCTCCTCTTTCACCAGGTCGTTGTAGGGCTCCGTCACCTTGAGCATCCCCACCAGCTTCTCCCGGTTGTAGACGGTGCCGATCTCCTGGCCCAGCACGCAGTCCAGCAGCTTGCTGATGGGGTAGGACATGGGCAAGGTGAGCAGCATGAAGAACTTGGTCAGCACGATGGTGTTGGCGCCCACGGCCAGGCCGTGGCGAGAGCACAGCGCCTGGGGCATGATCTCCCCGAAGATGACGATGCCGATGGTGGAGGCCACCACCGCAGCCAGGCCAGAGCCAATCAGGTCGTCCAGCAGGATGGTCAAGGTCGTGTTGACGAGCACGTTGCCCAGCAGGAGCGAGCACAGAAGGTAGTTGCCCTTCCTGCGGATGGGCTCGATCTTGCGGGCGTACTTCTTCTCCTTCTCCGTACCGCAGCTCTGCACGATGCGGAGCTCCATGGGATCTAAAGCCATCAGCCCCAGGTTCAGTCCGCTGAACATGCCGGACAGTAACAGCAGCAGGGCGATCAATATGATCTGCAGCCAGAGCGGGAGCAGCGACGACTTCTCCTCCACCACCTTCAGCTTGCCATCGTTCTCCCCGAACAGGTCCCACTCGCCTTCCGGGCTGCGTTTCACGCACAAGCTGTACTCCTTGGACTCTTCGCTCTTGCGGAGCGTCTTGATGGCTAATTTGAGCACCCCGGAGGTGCCCTGGCTGCTGACGTTCATGAAATTATTGATCGCGATGTCTTTGGTGAAATCGGCGCAAGTCCTGTTAAAAGAGTGGCTAAAGGCATTGTTTTCGCCCTCTCCCACTCCGTCTCCGTGTTCCGTAAACCTGATCTGTGACCAGGTGCCCGAGTTTAGCTGCAGCCCGTAAAACCTGAGCTGGACCTCACTGCCCTCTGTTACCTGGATGATTCCCTCGTTGGTGGTCGTGGCCGACTTGTTGCTCCACACCAGCCGCATGCCCAAGATCTGGCTGTTACTGACCTCTGCGGCTGCTGCCTCCATTCGTCCGGCTGTTGAGCTCCATAGAAAAACGATCAAAGTTAGAATATACCCCTGCCCACTCCAGTCTGTCGCCATGTTTGTTTCACTCTCCGCAAGCTGGGAGCTGACGTCACCTACTCATTTCTTAAAACCCGCCTCTTCATTATCCTAACCCCGCCTTCTGTACCGCCCACATGTGACGTTAGGGCCGCCTTCTAAATCATCACTTTCTTTTTAAGGAAGAGCAGTGCACTTGTTAAGATGGAAGGAAATATTTTTATTTAATTGGAGTCGTTATTGTGCATAGTATATCCTGAAAGCAGTTCCTTTAACTATCCTTTAAGACTGTTTTAACTGACATAGATGCACATACCGATTGCATAACTGACGTATATGTGATATTTAGCAATTCAACATTTCAAGTGTTCCAGTAAGAGTAAGAGTCTTTTAATTAATAATAAGAAATTTAGGAAATTATACTATTTTTTTCACTGTAATTATAAAATACAAATATACCGTTTACTACTTCAGACGGAATAAGTATGCACTCCATATATAGTTTATATATTAGCTACAGAACATCGAATCTTAATGAGGTTCACCATTTTGACAGTAATGTTAAAATAATATCCTCATAAAAATAAAAAGGGCGTTTTTACTTTTTTTTTTTCAGTGATTATATCCGATTGAACCGCAGTGCTACTGAACTTGCTGGTAAACATTACATCATCATAGTCCGGGTGGCCCCTGATTGGGTGATAATGACATCACGCAGCCTCAGCCTCCACACTTTTAAAGAATGAAATCCAGCAAAGCTAAATGAAGGGTGCTGTGGGGGTGGGGGTACCGGAAGAATGACTTGTAATCCAAACATTTTTACTACAAATGAGGATGAAATCATGCGTTTATTTACTTTATTACAATAATTATTATGAATACCTTCAATCTCTCAAGAACTAAAAAATAAAAACTCTTTAATTCATTCTTAAAACAAACGTTGTGATGAAATGGACTGTAAACTGAACAAAAATGCTTTTTTATTGAACAGCTCAGAATAATTCTCAGTACACAGAATTATTCCCGACACAATTATTTTAGCATTTATCATGACTTTTCCAAGTAGATAAGGAGAACCTCTTAACAAATCCCACCTGCTGTACATGCGAATGTGGAAGTTGTGATTGGAATTGACTAAGCCCGCAAAAAATCCTCTTTCTTAACATAATATAGTTAAAATACTGAGGACTATCATAAATCGTTAACATAGTGTTTTCCTGTCGATGCCACCTCGATATCAAAGGGGATTTGTAGATTGATATATGTGTATAAATGACCGATAAAGGCCAATAAAATAGAATACTAGAGTAACAAACAACTTGTACAAACACTATCAGAGCCAAGCAAAGATTACTCATATACTATAATTATAGCAAACAATAGAAGAGCACAAGTACAGGGTTGTAGGATTTTTTGGGATTATGAATAAGCGTTAAATTGTAGTGGGAAGGTTTTGGAGAAGCGTGTTATTGGCTGTATTGTGAGTGAAAGAGCGCACGGGGAGGACCGAGAAAGAAACAACAGCCAATATAAGGTAAAGGGCAAAATGATGAGAACAGATCACGTTCCCTGTCGGCGACGCCAGAGGCGGGAAACAAAACTAAAAAGCCTAACTGCGGCCTTACAGTATATGCCATGTGACACAGTGCAAAACAGCTGAGCGCTCGACAGCCTCTCAGTTAGCAGTTTCCAGGAAATGAGTTTTCTGTCTGAATAGGGCTTTGTGGCTAGGCTGTGATCGGGCGTTATAAACACTATGTCATATTTAGCGGACATGATTTCATTCTCCTATGTTTCAGGTCTGTGTTCGTGAGCCACATGAGTCAGCCTCAAGATGCATTAGATTTCGAAATGAATTCCCGGGCTTGCTTGAGTTCAGCCGCTGTTACAATTTTGGCTTCGTAAACCGTTTTAAAAACAAACTTTCGACGGCCTTTCATATGCAAAGTTTGGAAAATCATCAGACTGCGGATTCTTTGACCCTTTGCTCTAAAAAAACAAACAAATATCAAACATCAAACTATTAATTATAAGCTGAAAATGTAGAAACTTAAATAATTTCATTGCAATTTGTCCATCAAATCCCTTGCTAAATATGAACGTCAGGCTTCCAAGCGAAATATTAGTCTTCAGAAAAAGAAATTGCTGCTCTTTGAGAGGAAGCAAGGCGTCACACCCAGGTCCTGCCCCGCGACAGACCAGTCCCTGCTCGGGTGAGCGCACCGGGCTTCTTGGAAAACTGCTTTTAAGGTTTTAAGGTTTCCACCTCAAAAGTCCAGGATGAGTTCAGTAAGGAAAAAACATCCAAACGCACATCCGCTGTGCTTGAGGTTCTGGAAAATAATTCCGTTCGACTATCTGCACTTTAAGTATCATAGGAAACCTCGTTATTTAATAATACCTTTCAGGTAGATAATAAAAACATACACATAGCAAAACTTTTAAGCATATGTAGCTACAGTTCATTAAAAAAATCTTTCCTATTCTCGGTTTCGATTTCTTGTGCTATCCGACATACTTCTACGAAATGTGATTTTGTAACAACGACGATTTTGCCTTTTGAAACTTGAAAGAAACAAGTAACGCTCAAGTAGAAGGTATATGGCCTGTGGCAAAGAAAAACTTTTTTAAGTGTTCAGATTGGTTTTTTAACGTTACACTATTAGACAAACACTTTCAACATCTTACTATTCACCCTCCTAACGGAATCAGTTACCAAGGCAACTGCTTCCGGGAGTGGGCGGGATGTTTGGAGTCTCTTTAATTGATAATAACATTTACCAATAGAATCCAAAAAGTCTCACAAGTGGGCGGGTATTAGCCCCTGAACCAATCATATTTCGTTTCCAACGAACTGTCATTATTCAGCGGGGGCGGGGCACAGGTAGAGTTAGACTCGTGAATGGCAGTTCAGGGCAGCGAATAGTTGAAGACAACACATCCTACCAGCTACTGAGAGGCGAGGTAGGTGGGGAAAGGCGTGTCATGGAGGGAGGGGGAGGAGCAAAATGGCCGCTGCCATGAACGGGAAGGTTCTAGCTGGGGCTCGCAAGGGAATTTTTTATTTCATTTCATTTCACAGTATGATCAAAAAGATCCCGTTCGCAGTTGTCTTCATCCTGCTCACGGCAAGCCCGTGCTGGGGTGACGAAGGACACGAGGTGGAAGAGTTCCTGAAAAGGGAGCATTCGCTGATCAAGCCGTACCAAGGTAAGATCCATTACGGTACAGATGAACGGGGAGGGTGAGAGCGGATCGATCATAGCGGGAGAGAGAAAAGACTCTCCCTGCAAATCAAATGACAGCGCTGAAATCTCCAGCTGCCTTCGCTTTCTGACACTGGCTTGGCGGATCGGATCGACTCGACGTGAAGTGCACTAAAATATCCGCCAACACAGTCACGTTATCTTCAGTAGCTAGTGTTTTCGACAGGCTTGTCAAACCATGGCAACGCTAAATATGAAGTCAACCCGAGCACTGAAAACACGCGTTTAAAACAGCGTGGCTTTATTGATGCATGCACCTGACTCCTAGCCTCCTAGCCCTGCACGTCGTGACTCGCCTGGCTTGGATTGCGTAATGCAAGAAGTAAAGGCGACCTGACCAGACCAGTGCTGTTGTGTTGCGAAATCTGACGCGAGGTAGTCATCCAGTCACAGCCATTTCAGGAATTATGTTCTGGGGGAACACAGGTGAACGATGTAGGCGAGAGAGCGAGTAAGGAGGAGGCCTTGCCATAATCTCACATGAAAGTTGCCGCCGGTACACAGGTCAGCCCGACCTGACAAGGCGGTTCAGCAAGTTGAATTGAGCAACCGCGATGCAGGCTGCTTTGGTTTCTGGAGTGTGTAACCCTAACCCTGATCACACGAGTACGTGATTTTGGTTCCTTTACCTTGGCGGAGAAACCGAATGGAAGTGTTTTTTTTCCTGGTCTGATTCTGTGTTTTGCAGTATGCATAACCGTGTTTTTAAACCAGCCTGCAAGTTCTATTCACAATTAAAACTGTAAAAAAGGTAGAAGTGTAAACCACTTTAATTCATCCCTAAATAATATTACGGAGCAATTTTTATATTGGTTAACCGATACAGTATGAGATCTTACGCAGATATATAGCTAAATAAATTGGCTTCATTACTCTGGCGCACTTTGGCTGCTGTTGCATCATGGTAGTGGTCGGGGGAGTCCCCATTACCTGTAAAGCGCTATGTAAGTGTAAGGAAAACAGTCACACCATGGGAAAACGTTCAAAGTAATATAGCTCCCCCTAGTGGTTGGAATACGAACTGGTGTTTTCGCTTCAAAGTGCTTTCAGTTTGTCTTCAATGTGTCACCTGAAAAAGGTTCCACAGCCAGAAACATTGTGTTTCTTTTCTTTAACCTTTCAGCACGCAATGAACCCTTACCCGTTCCTTACATTTACAATGGGAAGGAAATTACGAATCCCCTCATGTTGATCGCAGTGCCCCATAATCCCAAGAATAACGATAAGTTCCCCGTTCCAAATAAATCTTGTTTGTCAGTATCAAACTGTCCTGTCAGATGTAATGTACCGTCGAGTTCTAGAAAAAGAAAGGAAGCAGTTGTCCGGCCACACTGACCTCTCAAATCCACAGACCTTAAACATTTTAATGGCTGCTCAGTCAGTCAATCTCATTTACTAACACACAGAATCTGGAGGTAATATAGGGGATATATACATACAGCACAGGCATCTGATAAAGTTGTTTTGCCTCTTACTTGTGGCAACATGGAGAACCACAATCCAGCAAGTATTGTAGGTCCCCCCTTAACGCCCAGTTTCTGACCTCTGGGCTTTCGTGACTGAGGTCACATGCTCTCTTGAACAGCGGCTGTAAGTCAGAGGGCACTCGATCAGCCTGGCATGCTTGACCGCTGTGCCTCCTGTGCTGGACGCTGGCTGCGGTGGCACCTTGCCGTGCAGTAGCCACAGCCACGCCCTGTCCCTGCCAGGCTGCAGGCTGACCCCGTGTCCTGTGTGTGTCCAGGCGTGGGCTCGGCCAGCTCCTCGCACTGGGACCTGCTGGGGAACACCATGGTGACCACCGACTACGTGCGCCTCACGCCGGACATGCAGAGCAAGCAGGGGGCCGTGTGGAACCGGGTCGTAAGTAACGCCGTCGGGGCCCGGCGCGGCCCGAAACGCCTCGTGCAGCATGCGCCGAGGTCCCGCCTGTCGCCAGCGTGAGACAGCTGGCTGGGTCTTTGTGGGTTTAGCCTCAGCTGGTACAGAAATAGGGCTTTAAATCCCTCACGTTCCCCAAAACTGGCCTGTGTTCACTTTTGCACAACAACAGATGGGCTCACGCAAGTGTGCTGCAAGACGCGTGTGTCTGGAGCCTCACAGGGGAGTTGACTGAGCAGCGGGAAGGGAAAAGAGAACTCGCCCTGCAAAAGCACCAGCTGATGGGAGACAGAAAAATAAAGAATGAAGCTTTTAAAAAAGGCATTCTTGTGACATCACTGCTCACAGCTGCTGAATGATAAACCTCTCACAGTCTCTGGTCTTCTCACACTGGGTACTGTTCATCCGTTACTGTGAGAAGAACAGTCACCACAGCACTGAGTGCAGCAACCTCACAGCCCTCTCTCAGCACAGCCCTCTCTCGGCACAGCCCTCTCTCAGCACAGCAACTTCACAGCCCTCTCTCAGCACAGCAACCTCACAGCCCTCTCTCAGCACAGCAACTTCACAGCCCTCTCTCAGCACAGCATCCTCACAGCCCTCTCTCAGCACAGCATCCTCACAGCCCTCTCTCAGCACAGCAACCTCACAGCCCTCTCTCAGCACAGCAACCTCACAGCCCTCTCTCAGCACAGCATCCTCACAGCCCTCTCTCGGCACAGCATCCTCACAGCCCTCTCTCAGCACAGCAACCTCATAGCCCTCTCTCAGCACAGCCCTCTCTCAGCACAGCATCCTCACAGCCCTCTCTCAGCACAGCAACCTCACAGCCCTCTCTCAGCACAGCCCTCTCTCAGCACAGCCCTCTCTCAGCACAGCCCTCTCTCAGCACAGCATCCTCACAGCCCTCTCTCAGCACAGCAACCTCACAGCCCTCTCTCGGCACAGCCCTCTCTCGGCACAGCCCTCTCTCGGCACAGCAACCTCACAGCACAGCCCTCTCTCAGCGCAGCAACCTCACAGCCCTCTCTCGGCGCAGCATCCTCACAGCCCTCTCTCGGCACAGCATCCTCACAGCCCTCTCTCGGCACAGCATCCTCACAGCCCTCTCTCGGCACAGCATCCTCACAGCCCTCTCTCAACACAGCATCCTCACAGCCCTCTCTCAGCACAGCATCCTCACAGCCCTCTCTCAGCACAGCAACCTCACAGCCCTCTCTCAGCACAGCCCTCTCTCAGCACAGCATCCTCACAGCCCTCTCTCAGTGCAGCATCCTCACAGCCCTCTCTCAGCACAGCAACCTCACAGCCCTCTCTCAGCACAGCCCTCTCTCGGCACAGCCCTCTCTCAGCACAGCATCCTCACAGCCCTCTCTCGGCGCAGCATCCTCACAGCCCTCTCTCGGCACAGCCCTCTCTCGGCGCAGCAACCTCACAGCCCTCTCTCGGCGCAGCAACCTCACAGCCCTCTCTCGGCGCAGCAATCTCACAGCCCTCTCTCGGCGCAGCAATCTCACAGCCCTCTCTCGGCACAGCATCCTCACAGCCCTCTCTCAGCACAGCATCCTCACAGCCCTCTCTCAACACAGCATCCTCACAGCCCTCTCTCAGCACAGCCCTCTCTCAGCACAGCAACCTCACAGCCCTCTCTCAGCACAGCAACCTCACAGCACAGCCCTCTCTCAGCGCAGCATCCTCACAGCCCTCTCTCAGCACAGCATCCTCACAGCCCTCTCTCAGCACAGCAACCTCACAGCCCTCTCTCAGCACAGCATCCTCACAGCCCTCTCTCGGCACAGCATCCTCACAGCCCTCTCTCGGCACAGCATCCTCACAGCCCTCTCTCGGCGCAGCATCCTCACAGCCCTCTCTCGGCGCAGCATCCTCACAGCCCTCTCTCAGCGCAGCAACCTCACAGCCCTCTCTCAGCGCAGCAACCTCACAGCCCTCTCTCGGCGCAGCATCCTCACAGCCCTCTCTCGGCGCAGCATCCTCACAGCCCTCTCTCGGCGCAGCAACCTCAAAGCCCTCTCTCGGCACAGCATCCTCACAGCCCTCTCTCGGCACAGCATCCTCACAGCCCTCTCTCGGCACAGCATCCTCACAGCCCTCTCTCGGCACAGCATCCTCACAGCCCTCTCTCAGCACAGCATCCTCACAGCCCTCTCTCAGCACAGCCTCCGCACAGCCTCCTCACAGCCCTCTCTCAGCACAGCCCTCTCTCAGCGCAGCATCCTCACAGCCCTCTCTCAGCACAGCATCCTCACAGCCCTCTCTCGGCACAGCAACCTCACAGCCCTCTCTCAGCACAGCATCCTCACAGCCCTCTCTCAGCACAGCATCCTCACAGCCCTCTCTCAGCACAGCATCCTCACAGCCCTCTCTCAGCACAGCAACCTCACTGCCCTCTCTCAGTGCAGCAACCTCACAGCGCAGCCCTCTCTCAGTGCAGCAACCTCACAGCGCAGCCCTCTCTCAGTGCAGCAACCTCACAGCACAGCCCTCTCTCAGCACAGCCCTCTCTCAGCACAGCAACCTCACAGCCCTCTCTGAGCACAGAACATGGTTCACCTCATCTGCACTGTGAAGGGTCTCGACAGTTCTCCGGCACTCACAGAGTACCCACCAGCAGCAGCCAGCTGTGTCAGGACACGTGCAGGGAATCACTGGTTTAACTGTTTTTAAAAAAGCATGACTCTGGAGCTCTGTAACATTCTGAGGAAGGACCAGTGTCTGTTACCCTGTCTGTTAGACGTCAGGCTGTCCCTGCATGTGTCTGTCCACCTGTAGCCCTGTTACCTGCGCGACTGGGAGCTGCAGGTGCACTTCAAGATCCATGGCCAGGGGAAGAAGAACCTGAACGGGGATGGGCTGGCGGTGTGGTTCACCAAGGAGCGCATGCAGACAGGTACAGCGCTGCCATCTTCAGGCCAGCAGTACCACTGTCAGGAGGCCCATCTAGCGCACCTGGAACTCACTATTTTCAGAGCAAGACATAAGGAGTCCAGTGGCAGGGCAGTGAGAATAGTTTGTTTTATTTTTGTTTTTATTGTGAGCCTGTTTTACTTTCTTGTCTACTGTCTACTGTCTGTGTGGAAGCATTAAAGAGATCTGGATGTGAAAACGTGCAGGGAATTGAATTGAGTGAGAGATCTTGTGCAGTCTGCTGTGTATGCACACGTGGGAGATAACTTTCCCAGGGAATAAGATGGCGTTATTATTCTCCAGTGAAAGCCAGCTCTGGACTGCGTGTGGAGACAGCTCTGATGACATGGCTCAGAGCAGTCTTGTAACCCCGGTCTACCTGTATCTCTGTATGTACGTATGTGTGTCATTGTAGGGCCTGTTTTTGGCAATATGGACCGTTTTACTGGGCTGGGAGTGTTTGTGGACACATATCCCAATGAGGAGAAGCACCAGGAGGTACAGTACCAGTCACTGTGACACTATTATAGCAGACCAGCAAACGCACCAGGGCTGGCTGTCCTTCACCCAACCAGGGCTCCAGTGGGGCAACACCTGGGCCATTCACTATGCTGGAAACATGCTCTCTGAATCTCTGTTTTTTTAATAACAGTCGGAGAGCCGATAGCTATTCTCAAATAGTGCGCTTCTAAGGCTAAACAACAAACGCATTAGGGGGAAAATTTCATTTTTCTGTAATTTATCCATCAGCAGCACGTGGTAGGAAGATCTTACTCATTGGTCTTGCATATGGGCTTATCAAGGAATAAGTGCTGCTCAGTTCACTGTAAGATGTTTACTCATTTTAGGTTGATCTGAGGCATATGCATAGTGTTAAAAGGCACTCGTCTTACATCAATGAGAGTTCCTTCACTGCACTGTCTTTTTGAAACCCCCCTCTTCAACATCATTTAAAGGGGAAATTCGTTCATCATATCTCATGAAGGGAGGAATTAAGATGCTGGATCTCATCCACAGCACTAGTTATTAAAATTGTGAGGCTGGGAGATTACCTTCCTTTAGACTACGTCTCATGTTCTGTGCATTGACGTCTGTCTGGGGAAGGAGTGCAGTCCAGTCGATAAAAACAGAGATCAGATATCTTCTGCCACAGTTTTAAAAATGTATTGTGACAGCTATAAATTGTCTTGTTACTTTCTGGCCCTTTTTTTAAGGTCTGTTTTTCAGAAGTGCAGAAAATGCCCTATAAAGG
Source organism: Lepisosteus platostomus (assembly GCF_059453375.1). Lineage (NCBI taxonomy): Eukaryota > Metazoa > Chordata > Actinopteri > Semionotiformes > Lepisosteidae > Lepisosteus > Lepisosteus platostomus. The sequence goes on from NC_142613.1 coordinate 9,089,028, forward strand.
AACAGCCTTTTTATCTTACAGGTCTGTGTTAAAACAATGAATGCAGAACTTATTCTTTATTTTAAGAAAATAAATAATTAAGCGCTCCTGAATGGCTCAGCCAATAAAGACACTTTTATTAGTGCAATGGTTCTGGTGTTGCGGGTTCGAGCCTGGGTTGTGTCTTCAGCCAGCTGTGACCAGGATTCCTCAAACAGCAGTAGCAATAGCTGAGGGCAGGGAGGGATCAATTGATCAGGGCTCTCCCAGCTATCGGCAACACAGCGCTCCCTGTGTGGAGAGGGACGTGCCTCTCCTCCACCCATTGTCACTGAGCTTCTGATACCCTGTGACCCCCTAGGGTGCAAAAGGAGGTGGGGACGTTAGGGGTGTCTCCCCCGTGTGCCGCCACGGGTTTCATAGCCACAAGCCAAGATGTAAGCGGCATGTTTTTCACTGTTAAAAACAGAATCAACAACTGCATGCTGGTCTTGAATCAGAGCAAAAAGCATCTTCATAATGTAGCACTGTGAAGCAGATTCAATGTTTCCTCACTGCGTGCGAGCTGAGGGTGGGGGGTGTTTGAGGGTTGTACGTATGTTGTGAGCATGTGTTAATACTGTGTAACTGGGCGGCATTGCGAACATGAATAAGGAGAGAGAGGAATATGTGCTGTGGAGAAATCTGGCTCAGTGTCGAGTGTTTAAAGGGCCTGTCTTGTTATGTGCCCCTTGCCTTTTTGCGCCAATCGCCACGGAGACAGGCACAGAAGAAGAGGTACACCCCCCGCACACAGGTACCCTTAAACTACACAGACCCCAGCACCTATCTGCTGAGAGCATGCACCCCTACCATTCCTCTCATGACCACTGTAGTGCCTGTTTGAGCATCTCTGCAGCTCGCCTGACCTCTTCGGTGGCCTGCGTGAATTTTCCGGCCGATGTTGCTTTCGTTGTGGTGTCTTTCTTTTTGGATAGTTGAGTGTTTTCTACTCTGCATTTATTTAGCATTCTGTTCTTCACTTTGGCAAGCAAATCCAGTCTGCTGAGGCACATGGCTCTGACGTGCTCTTACTCGGACCATTGTCGAATACCCACAATCCAGTGCGCTGCCGAATACCCACAATCCAGCGCGCTGCCGCTCCTGAGCTCTGTTTGGCCAATGACAAGAATGCTCTCAGATCGGCTTTCTTGCCTTCTCTCTAGTTGCTCAGCCATTGCCAAAAGATTTGCATTGCTGGAGAACAGCCCACTCTGCGTAATTGTACTAAGAGCGACCTTAAACACTGCAGTGATGCAAAACGCCTGGCCATGGTTGTAGTCGGCATGCTGTGGGGTGGTTGTGCGGAAAGCCGTTGACCGCGTTCGTCATTCACTACAACAGCGCCCTTCCTCTTCTCTCTCCCCGTCCCAGCGAATCTTCCCGTACGTGTCCGCGATGGTAGGGAACGGGACCCTGAGCTACGACCACGAGCGGGACGGCCGCCCCACGGAGCTGGGAGGGTGTACCGCGCTGGTCCGGAACCTCAACCACGACACCTTCCTGGTGGTGCGCTACGTCCGGCGCAGGCTGACGGTGAGCCGTCCCGACCTCGCTCCCGGGGAAAAACCGCGCGGAACACGTAGTCCCGCTGGCAGCCTGCGTCTCTGAAGGAGCAGGCGCAGCCTTGGGACGCTCGGCATGTTTCACGCGCTGGAGACAAAGACACAGTTCTGGTGTCCGGCGGTCAGACATGTACAAAAGAGAGCAGGCCTTTCTGGCCAGAATTAGGAAGTAGTTAGTTGGTAGTTAGGTAGTTGGAGATCCTTGGCTACTAACTAGCGCAGACCGATTAGCTGCCTGCGACTGAAGAAGAGCGATGGGCTAAAGGGTTTCCTCTGATCTGGAAATCAGTCCATACCCAGTTGCCTGGTAGGTTTTGACCGCTCAGTCATTAAAAATGCTAGGGCAGTCTTCACAAGGGTAAGTGTGTTACCCTGGTCTCCTGGCTAAATGCTACATTCTGCTTTAATGTAATTGGAGAAGTGATTTCTCCCTTCTGTTGTGCGGTGGGTCTGCTGTGTGTCACCCAGGTGGGGCCAGTACTGCTTGTGGTGGATGAAGTGGGTCCCCCCCTAAACGTGCTGAAACATACTGTGTCAATGCCATTGATTCACATTACCTGTGGCACGTGGAGCCTTTGAGTCTTTCTCTTGATTCCTAACCCTCTGCCTCTTTCAGACTCCCTCCTGTGTGGTGTCTCTGTTCCCCGTCCCCTTTCTCTTTCACTGTGTCCCCCTGTCCCCTTTCTCACTGTGTCCCTCCGTCCCCTTTCTCTCTCACTGTGTCCCTCCGTCCCCTTTCTCTCTCACTGTGTCCCCCTGTCCCCTTTCTCTCTCACTGTGTCCCCCCCGTCCCCTTTCTCTCTCACTGTGTCCCCCCCGTCCCCTTTCTCTCTCACTGTGTCCCTCCGTCCCCTTTCTCTCTCACTGTGTCCCTCCGTCCCCTTTCTCTCTCACTGTGTCCCTCCGTCCCCTTTCTCTCTCACTGTGTCCCCCTGTCCCCTTTCTCTCTCACTGTGTCCCCCCCGTCCCCTTTCTCTCTCACTGTGTCCCCCTGTCCCCTTTCTCTCTCACTGTGTCCCTCCGTCCCCTTTCTCTCTCACTGTGTCCCCCTGTCCCCTTTCTCTCTCACTGTGTCCCCCCCGTCCCCTTTCTCTCTCACTGTGTCCCTCTGTCACCCCTCTCTCCCTCACTGTGTCCCTTTGTCCCCTCTCTCTCCCTCACTGTGTCCCTTTGTCCCCTCTCTCTCTCTCACTGTGTCCCTCTGTCCCCTCTCTCTCACTGTGTCCCCCTGTCCCCCCAGGTCATGATTGACATTGATGGGAAACAGGAGTGGCGGGATTGTCTAGACATCCCGGGAGTGCGCCTGCCACAGGGATACTTCATCGGAGCGTCCGCCATCACCGGGGACCTGTCAGGTACAGAGCTCCAGCTGTAGGACACGGGGCAGGACCAGGGGAGTGTGTCTGTCCTTCAGGCACCCTTGCACACCTGCACAGAGAGCAGGACACTCCTCTACGATTCTGCTTTATACCCTGTTTAAATGCAAAAACATTCAAACATTCAAAGTGGTTGAATTGAAAGCAGTAATAGACAATAAGCTGGTATAACAATTCTTCTTGACATGTCAAATTGCACTCTCAATCACAGTCTTCTGTGAGAATGGAAACACTTCCTCAAGGGGGCACTTTTCCACTGGCATTATTGTAAGGAATATAAACCATGCTGGAATGCTGCTGGGAATTCTATTAAGGAGAAATCTTAGCACTCATTCAGCAATAGCATTCACTTGTTTACAGTCTTGTTAATAATATAATGGCCGATGGTCAGTCTGTAGAGGTTTTGGAGAGTTTTAAATATCTGGGAACACATATTGACCAGAGGCGGAGTTACCCAGAGAATATATACAACATTTTTAAGAAAGCAAATCGGAGGCTGTTTTTAATTCAAAGGCTAAAGAACTTTAATGTCAGTCAAAGTGTCCTGGAGACGGAATATAAAAGCCTTGTTGAGAGCATCCTGGCATTTAACATGACAGTTAGGTGTGGAAACCAGGGGTTGAAAAACAAAACCAAACTGTCCAGGATTGTGAAAATGGCAGGACAAAATCATTAGGAATCAGCAGGTCCAGCTCAGCAATTTATATCGTAATACAGTTCTGAGAATGGCAAGGAACATCCCACCTGATTCCACACAGCCACTCCACTCTCAATTCATAATACTCCCATCAGGGAGATGGTATAGGGTACCAAATACAAATACAAACATTTATAGGGAGTCCTTTGTCCCCTCTGCAATAAAACTACTCAGTGCATGTATGTAACTGTAGTGCCCCCATTACCTATTTATTTATCCGTTTATTCATGTATCACATACTGTTGTTGTGCTTTTATGTGATTCGTGTGTTTTGCTTGTGTGTTTTGTACTCATATGGGCGAAGCCAAAGACAGATTTGGACAGTAGTGGACAACAAAGGATCTATGTAATCTATGTAGGCACTGCTGCCCCCTGACTGGGAGAGAAGATGCCCAGCTCCCTGCAAGTGACCAGCTGCTGAGTTATAAGAATAGATCCTGGCCATGGAAGAGTACTGGCACGCTAATTTTAGACTATTATTTCCAGTGAAGGCCACAGCCACCTTGGAGCACATTTATATCCACGCTGCTGCCTGTTAAAAATACTCCAGCGCTGTGAGCCGTCCTGCTGGGAAAAAGCAGCCCGTTTCTCGCTGGAGTGGACCACTGGGGTGTCACCTCTCAGCATGCCGCCCCTTCTCCGTCTCTCCTGTCCCTGTTCTTCCCACAATGCATTGCTTCCTCCAAACACAGATACCGCCATCTCTGTTCCTCTAAAGCTACGACCACAGGTTCTGCGTCACCCTGGTAGATAACGCAGAATTATGCCAAATGCCCGAGAGCACTGGTGGAACGTCCTGCCCTGACCTCTCTCTCTCTGTCACTGTAGATAACCATGACCTGATCTCCCTGAAGCTGTACCAGCTGACCGTGCTGAGGACAGCTGAGGAGGAAGAGGAGGAGGAGGAAGTCACCTTCCCCAGCGTGGACAACATGTCCCTCCTCAAGGGTGAGGCTCGTGCTCAAACATCAACACTGCACTCTTCTGCTCTGCATGCACCTGCCAGCTTGAGACATGCTCATCGCAGTTACTTCAGATCGCCTACTCCACAGCCTGTTGTTTGAAGCTCCTGGGGTTCACCGAAAGATACATTCAGAGCTGATTATGGTGATTTGGGGGTATTAGATAATTAAATGTCCAATTCAGGTATTCCTGCTGGCAGTACTTCCCAGTCCTGTTGCTGGTGACCCCCTGACCGGTTGGCTTTAGTTCCAGCTAAGCCTTCAGCTACACAATCAGACACTTCATTGACTTACACTGTAACAATAAGACTAATCTGAGCTGTTTGTTCCCAGCTCATAAACATGTCCGTGCTTTAACCACTGTATTTTATACGTGAAATAAAATCCCAGACTAAAACAAAATGCAAATATTCCAGTGAAGCAGGTCAAGTTCTTAGGTCAAGTGAGGTTTCAGATATCTAATGAAGGTGGGGTGGAATGAAAAGCAGCAGGTATGTGGGTCACCAGGCCCAGGCCTGGGGAACCACTGCTGTCGGTCTTTTAGCTTGCCACAGTCCTCTTCTCTGCAGATGTGAAGGAGTGGGGAAGCACCTTCCTGCTCACACAGAGCGTCCCGGGTTCCCCCTCTGGATTTGCTCCGAATTCTCTCCCTGACCTCTCCTTTCCTCTCCCATCAGCCGAGGACTTTTCCGAGCCCATGAGCGGGGTGACCCTGTTCTTCATCGTCTTCTTCAGCCTGCTGGGCTCTATCATGCTGGCCATCATCGCCGTCATCGCCTACCAGAAGTGGAAAGAGAACAGCCGCAAGCGCTTCTACTGAACGCCGAGAGAGAGAGATCCGCCCCCTCCACCACCTCCGAACTGAGCCGCCCCAGACTGCCACTAACCTGAACAGGAGCCTCGTCCATTACCGCCAAGCCGGGGAATGATGGGAGAAGATATGGGACCTTTAAGCTGACCCGCTCTCCTCTCCACAGGCAGGACCCACAGAGGCACTGGAGTGGGAGACCTCTGCCTCCCACGTGGACAATTTCTTGAATAATAGTAATAAAAGTGCATTTATTGTCCTACCTTCAAAGAAAAACAGAAAAGGGGAAGACGTCCACCCAAAACCATCCCACTTTCACACCTGCCTTCAGGTCTTGTTTCAAAGCATTTGCTGGGTAGTGGAGAGAGGATGTTTGGCTGTCTGGTTCCCTCTTGCTTCATTACATCTTTCAGCATGGGCTTCTGGAAAGCTCCCTCACTGGGTGGACAATGGCAGATTTCTCACTGCCCTGGATTACTAGAGCAGTCCATCATATTTACAAAAAAATCACATTACACCAGCAGCCTTCAGCCACAGTAACTCTACCTTCTGTTCATCAAGAACCATACTTTGTGAGTGGGGAAAACAGATCTATGTCGATATGGAATCAACTTCAGTGCAAACTTTGACATCTTTTTCTATCGGCTTAGGGGCGAATTTTAAGGGCTTCTGTTGTGTTTGTGACTGTTCTTCTATTTTCTGTGAGAGAGTGTTTCCTGTGTACTGATCCCCGCTGGAGAATAATTCTGCACTCGTGTTCTTTTTCCGGTCGTGTTCAATGGTGGTCTCCCCAGCCCTTTCATTCTTCAAGAGTATGTTTATGTGTGCATTTGTCCTTGCTGCTATAAGGTGAAGGAGGTTCGTGTTTATTGACCTTGATCGTTCTCATTCCTGTGTGCCTCGTGCTGCCTTCCGCTCTGTGGTCTAGCTGCTGCCTTGGTCATGCGTTTAAATGTCTCTGTACGGATTACTGGACCGGCCTTTTTTTTTTTATGTGTGAATTGTAAAACCCCAGTATCCATACTCTCTCTGCACTGGGAATCACAGCTTGGAAGAGCGTTTTTCTGGTTGATTCTAGTTGATTCATGTCTATAATGTAATGAACTTGGAACATAGAATCCTCTTTTGGGCGATTCAGTCAAAGAGTGAGAGCCTCACTGTCTGGACAGGCCTAACGTGGTTTGTTGAAAGTGTCAAAAGACAGTCCCACTGAATACATCTCTTTTCCTGAGCTACAGATTGGAGCAGATGGAACTACAGCATGATGTGTTAAAACACGAGTCCTGCTTTTGGAGAAACACAGCCCTGCAATTTTTGTAACAGGTTGTCCAAAGCACTGCTCTCCAAATTGTGCTGCTCTTGGGCACTGGTAACTTCGGATCTGTGCAGAAGAGTTATATTTGTCCAGCTGTGCTGTAATTGTACTACTTTTGCCCACTTCTTGTGGTCATGTGCTGCTGAAGATTTATAGACACTTATGAATCCTGCTGGACTGTTGCTCTTCAACGGGATCAAACTTGGTAACACTTTATAAGACATTAGAACAATGATTGGAGAACAGAGGTCTTTTAGAAGAATGAAGTCAGGAAGGGATTCAATGTAGTCATTAAGAGCTCAGGTGGGACAAATGAAGGACTCTCTTAACATGGCTCTTCAGGTACAGGGGAGCTGTACTGTGCCTCTCTGTTCAGTCTGCAAAAATAAGGTGCACCATGTGTTTTATACTGAGCATCGGAAAAAACAAAAGCCAGAGTTACTAAAACAGAATGCATGTCTTACACAGAAACTTGCATAAGACCACTTCAGATAACAGAACTACACACTTTGTAAGTTTTTTTTCTTTACAGAGACATTATGCATATTCTAGTTATTTAAAGACTCATTGAATTAAGTGTTCATATTTTACAGAAACACAGTTGGCTTTAATGAATATTAAAATAAGCATTCCATTCTTTTGTTTTTTAGAACACGATGCCCCATGCAACTATGAAACCAATCTTTAGCCAAGGCTGATTCCCAGCTAAAATAACTGCTAATTGCAAAATAAAGTGAGCTGCCTTTCACTGAACACCTCAGCCACTTGTCTGTCTTATCAGTCCCCAGCAGAGATTACAGATGGCGCAGTGGTTGGCATTGCTGGACCCTTGCTTTCAATTCCTGGGGTGCTGTCTGCGTGGAGTTTGCATGTTCTTTTGTCTTTCCTCTTCACAGTCATAATGCATACTGGTAGTTTACCTTATGTCTGGGAAAACTGGCACTGTTATAAGTGTGTGTGTGTGTGTCCTGTGATGGACTGGCGTCCTGTCCAGGGTGTAGTCTGCCTTGTGCCTGTTGCTTGCCAGGATAGGCTCCGGCTCCCCTACGACACTGAATTGGGTAAAGCTGTTAGAAGGTGGGTGTTTGGATGGACTGAGCCCTCATCCCTCATCCCTGATTATCAGTAACTGGAACGAAGATGGTATCTGTTTTTGTTTTATACTTTTCAACAGAAATAGTTGATCATAACCACCTACAGTTTTAAAATATTTATGATTAATAACAACAATAACAAAACATGCCAAACCCCAAAGGGCTATAAATCATTTCATTAAGTTAGGAGCCACTGGTTAGGAATTGCTTTGTAAAGGGAGGTGTCTAATTGGAAAACGAATACTGAAAAGACAGAACGCTCACTGCATGACAGTCTTTTCTGTTAGTGGGTGTCATGTAGGTCGAAGATGACATTATTCGCATTTTCTCTAAAACATATTTTGGCGGTAAAAGTGTAAACTCCAGTCTGGAGAGCTGAGACTATTTTAACCTTCAAACTCTACTTTCCAGTGAATAGGGTTTTATCCTCAACCCTGCAATAGGCCTCAGTAGCCTTTGAAGTAGCTCATGTGGAGAATCATTGCATGGCTAGATTTCATCTGTCAGTCTCCAGCTGTACGAAAGCAGAATTAGATTGACTTAGACCAGGGCTTCCCAAACTGTTGGTTTCCCTCCCAGTCTCTCAATTCCTTACCACTTCTCAATTAAATTCAAACCTTCCTTGATATTTTTATCCACTCAAAAGGTTTGATAGATTATTACTGAAATGTAATAGTTAAAAGGAACCCACTTTTAACTATTAAATGTTTAACATTAAACATTTAACAGTATTAAAATGTTAAATACTGTACATAAGAACAATGAAAGAGAGTTCGGACTGTATCGGTACCATTATGTCAATGATATTTCAACTGGAACTCAACCAGCAGTTTGTGAGAGTCCAGAGGACCTGGATTGGAAACCACAGATGCAGGCTATGAAAACTGTTTTCAGGAGAATGTTATTAAAATTGTCAATGTAGCTGAGTCATCTGCACCAGGCCAACATGTTTGCTGCACTGAGATTGTTCTGGTAGATGAAACTCATCTTCTTTGTAGTTGGTACGTGGTGCCAGCTCTGCACATAAGAGGATTCTGTGTCCTATACGATAAGCGCCCACTTTAAGGAAAGGTCTGTAACAATTGCACTGGTTTTTTCCCCTGGCTCTTACAGCCAAGTGCATAGGGAGCATACCTCTTGCACGTGCTTCAATAAAAGCTGTGAGGTTTTTAATTTGTTGGAAGACTTTTTTTTCCTCCTGCAATTGTTTGATTTTGCATTTGTGACCATATCTACGCTACATGTCACAGAAATTTGAACACTTGCCTCCTTTGATTTAAGTTATTTGGGAAGAGCAATCGTACTGGTGCCCACAGTATCTTAAAGAGCCCGAGGAGTTACTGCATTTAAACACAGTCTACAGAAGGGCCACAAATGCTCCTACATTCTTCCATATCCCTTTTGAAACAGGGGTTTTGATATAAAACATAATAACAGAGCAATCTGTCATTAAAAAAATCAAAAGTAAAAGATTCAAAACTGAACACTTACCTTGCTCAAAGCAAGGTGGTGGGCGGGCGGGCGTGTGACAGATACTGAGTTATAGGGCTGCTTGTGAAGTCCTGGCAATCCAGGACCAGGATTGGACATTACTGCCATAGACAATGACAGGCCACAGCATGAGGTCACGTAATAGCCTGTCCGTGTTGAAAAACATCACACACTGCTGCATAGAAGGTGCTGCCTGTCCACTAGACCATTCTGCACAGTTTCAGTAATACAGTACTTTAAAATAACTAACATTCCAAGCTCCTTGTTTGACCACAAGGCATTTGAAAGGCATGTCATTGCATTTCACTTTGGGGAGGTTATAACTACTGTATGTGGACGTACATTTAAAACCCAACAACAGGAACAAAACTGCTTCATCAGACTGAAGGGCTGAGTATTTATTTGTTTTATATAAACAGTAACCCAAGAACAAAGAGAATTCCTTGGCATACAGTAGAAATGGCATCAGCTACATGTCTTTTTTTTTTTTTTGCTTGAACTGGGTAACAAAAAGAAGACTACAATAAGAAAATATAATAAAATATACAGCCGTGGACAGACTTTTGTGCACCCCTTTCCAAAACTGTATTTGTGGCCAAAGCTGCAGATCCACACACACACAAGTTATCCATGAAGATGGATTGAATAAAAGCAATCATAAAAATACGCAGCTGAACTGAGTGAAACTGAGTGTGTTTTGAAGACCGCCTGCAGGGCTCTGAAAAGTTGTACACCTGTTGTCCACCACTGTGATCATCAGCCAGCAAGCCTGCACTGCTGTGGGGAGAAATGGATCCTGTGGAGTCATCTGGCAGAGAAGCTTCAATCCACTTTTACTCTCTTTATTTTAAAAGAAATCCAGGTACCTTTAGCTACTGAACACAGGATACTACACATGTCTAGGCCTAAATAATATCAGGTCAGATAAGCCATAGCTCAGCTGGAAATGAAAACCAGGAGGCTCCACTTGCTGCTCCAGAAGAATGGAGCTGTGCATCACTTACTGTACCACAACTGCAAGAAAACCAGCTACTTGGCAAACATCGGGTCTGCCTCTGAGCTCTATAATCACCTTCCAGCACCTCCTCAAATCTCTCTCAGAACATGCATGCAGATCCTCCTAGGTCTTTCAACATGTTATCACCTGCACTGAGCTACCTGACAGCAGCCACAAGAGATCGCTCAACTCTTTTCATTTATTTCTACAGCATATGTTCTGCAGTTGCTCTTGCTGTGCCGCTTAACTGGCTGTGCTTGATATATGCTGTATGCTGGGTTTTGTTACATCATACATTTTTTTTCCACTATGCAGATTTGTTATAGTATTGTATATATGTAATGGCTCATTATAAACTCATTACATATATACACATATATATCACAATAGACTTTAACATATTATTAATTTTAAATCTGAATTCTATAAAAGTAAAAAAAAACAATAACAGGTGTCCAATTATAGGACAACCTGCTCAATAGTGCGGCATTAGGGCATTCATTTTTTTACTGAGGTTTAAGGTCCTACATAGAAGAGTCATAGATGCTCAATAAAGGTCTGTCTGCTCCTATAGACCTGCACCACAATACAAAATGGGGAGAGCCAAGTCTATGGACAGTATTGGAATCAACCAGCTTCCAATAATATTGTCTTAAATCTCAGCTTCATCATTTCTACTACTATTTACATCCACACCATTGTGAAAACTCCAAATCAAAAGCAGATCTTAATCGTAATCTTTCATGGACAAATCTTCAGTAATGTGTTCAACGCTCTGTCAAACTTGTTCCAGTTGTGAGCTCTCGCCCTGGTTTACCTAAAACCCTAGCTAGCAATCACAAGGACCATGCAGTATTAATATGTTTGAAAGCATACTCCCTATATACACAAAGTCTTAATCCAAGTGAATCTGGAATGGAGAAAGGCATTTATACCTTTTCATGTCTCCAGGATCCTTTCTGAACAAAAGACGGTTTGCACCACAAAACCCACATACAAGTGAAATTCAGAAGAGCCCTCTAATTAACTTTGAATTAACAATAAAACTCTGCACATGAAGCGAAATGTGTTTGAATATTAGCTGTCTGACCTGGAGATTCAGAGAAGTCAGCATGGCTTCTCAGTCCTGCTTCTGTCTGCCACTTCCTCTCTGATCACACTCTCCACAGCAGCTGAGCAAGCTGGCCCCTGCCTGGCCCCAAGCAAAACCAGCCTGGGCCGAGGAAAACCAAGGACGTTTAAAGACAAAAATGACGTGTGTGACTTTTTTTTTTGTTGCTTTGATGAAACATATAGAGGTATACAAATATTTACAGCGCATACAGTCAAAAACAGAAACACCTTAATTTTTATTTAAACAAAACCAAGAGCACACAGACTCCAGCAGGTACAGCACAGCATATGTTTTGAGAATAGTATTGCTTGTAATAAGAACTATAAAGTCAGTACACAAAGCCCCCAATTCGCAAGAAGTTGGTAAAATATGTACTTATGAGTGGAACCAGTTTTGAGAAAAAATACCCATTTCTACAGTTTCACAAGATCAAAAGAATGTATATTTAATGGCACTTTCCATTTAAGATCATGTGGATTAGATCCTTTCCTGTACATGGAAAGTAATTTTGCACATTACCTCAAGTTTTATCTGGGATGTTCTTACTCATGAATAAGATTTTTACCAACTCAGAGAAATCAGGGCCCAAAGAGTTTATTGCAGCATATACAGTACCAGCTAATAAAAGTTGTTGCATAGCCTTGAATGGTACAGAAGGAAGTAGAATAGTTTTGGAGAGGTAGGGTGAAGGGAGATTCTGTAGTTTGTCTCAGATTAAAAAAACCTGAACCTGGTGGACAGCAGGGACGCGGGCAAGAACAGTCCAAACAAACTGCCACACTGAGGCTCAAGGAGTATTGCTAAAGCTAGAAACAAGAGGATTACAATTTTTTAAGACCTGGTCTGTGATATGGGATTCACATTCGTAAAGGTGCTGATTACTCCAGGGGCTTAAAGCACGTCTAGGTCTGGCTCATTCAGAGGAAGGGTAATTCAATGATCGCTGATTGTTGTTCCTACTGTTATCACCACACTCTGGAAGATATCCATTGACATCCTGGTCTTTCCATCTTTCTTCAAATATTTCTAAAGTGATGCCAATATAAAAAAACAACCTCATCATGAGAGGCCGGGTCATAAAAATGCACTTGAAATTCCAGATGAAAGATATACTATTAAAGATCTGTCACTGCATTATACAATAGTGGTCATTAATGCTCTTATTTAAGCAGTTAAAAAAAAGAGTAAAATAATATTTCCAAATGTGCCCAGTGTTGCTGTGTTAACACACTCTTTCTGCTAGACACTACTGTTAGCTTCCACACCTGAAATATATGATTGAATAAGGTAAGCGTCACATTGGATTGACCCAGGACACTTTGATATGGAAACAAATGAGCCTTCTTTATAAGATGTAAAAATGACCTTTTATGCTTCCATTTTGTACCTTCTGCAGAGAGAACATTCACTTTAAAGAGTGCAGGGGGGACAGGGGCAGGCAAAGACACAGTACACATCCACATGCACACAGACTTACACACTCAGATCTCTCATTAGTCTGAGATATTCCAATTACAAAGAAATAAAAACAGCAAATCTAAAAAAAAAAAGACTAGCATGCTCACACCTCATAAAATCGGTTCCCACGACTGTAATTTTCATTTAGTAAAATACAGTTGAACAAACATATAAGGTGAATAAAATAGTATGTACACACATTTTTAGGTACATGTATGTTGAATTTAGCCCTTTTTAAGGTAGTCATTTTAAGGCCAGACAGGAAGAGGTGAGTTATTACTTATCTTTAGTAAAGCTGGCAGAACAGCTGCTGTGAAACCTGCAGGTGAAGCACGTCCTTAGAGAGCATCACATGAGCAGTACTGAATGGTGTCTAAGAGACTGACTCGGACACCTGGGAGATGCAGCAAGTGTTGAGGGAGGGAAAGCGAGAGGAACCACAAGGCAAAGCAGAAGAGATGGCTCCAGCCACGCTGAAACTGACTCTGCTCCGAACACTCTCGCTCTAAGTATAAGGACTCAGAGTTTCTCTCTTTTCTCCTTCTTAAGCCAAACACACACTGGAAACAGGACGTTTGACAGCAGCAGAGTATTAAGACCCTTTTTCAGTTAATGCACAAAGAGTCCATCGTTTCATTTGCAAGTGGTCTCTGAATGACAGAAATGTTAAAGCACTTCTTCCTCCCTAGAAAAAAAAAAAGCACAGTTTCAACACTGCTGATGCATTAACATTGCAATTGCAAAAAGTCCATAACAGAGTTCCAAAGAGAAGCTGTGCATTCCACTCTGCGGGGGCAGAGGGGTTAGACGAATGGTTCTTGAAGGCCAGTGTTGATTCCCTACGGTTCTGGTTCTCTGTTATGCAAATTGCTTAACTAAAGAAAACTTACATACAGACTGCTTTCTGTCAGGGTCCTAATTATTCATGGATAGGAGCAAAAACATAAGCACCCTGCAGTCCCTTGAGCCATTGCACATACAGGGTGACATCATATTTACTCTTTAAAGGAAAATAATCTTTTTGTCGCCAACAGTGCCACCCTCTCCCAGGTCAACTGTGACATCACTCCCTAATTGGCAGAATGCTTGTTCAAGACATTGGAGCACAAGCGCCAACACCGAACACCATGCCCTCGTACTTGCTATGTTATCTGGAAGCTCTTCATTAGCATTGTCCTCAATATGAGTGTAAACAAAGAACTGGGACCAATCTGCTAAGGCAGGCTTTGGCGTCGTTTGAACGTGAGAGCACGTAGGCTTGAATGCGTGGTAACGCAAAGACGGCACAAGGCAGCTTTTGCAGCAGAAAATCACTCTTTTTTCCTAGAGCAAAATGCAGAGGTCAGACAAATAAGGCAGAAATAAATGTGTTGGTGGAGTAGGTGAACAACGTTTTTTCTTTCCTTAGAAATGCATGGTTTATTTAAACAATAAATGCAACAAAATACAAAAAAACTCTGCCTTGGTGCCAAAGCCGTCCATATTATTCCCACAATAATAATATTACAGTCGCCATGCTTTTTCCTTATGTCACTGTGGTATCACCAGGGTGTACACAACACTTGATCACATGTCCACAACTCACAGCACAACAACAGGATGCCAAACCGGGCTATTCTACACTATACCTTGTGCTCACCACAGTAAATCTACACAAGATTCGCTTAATGGATGTGCTCCACATCCTGTCTATTGGAAACCTAAGACACCTCAGGATTAGTACAGCACAGAGGTCTTCTTTCCTTTGTTTAGAAGAAAGCAGTTTTACATAAGGTCTAAGCCACAGGTTATACATGTTGTAGCACCAGTGCAAAAGGCTAATTTTTCAAACGATATACTAAAACAACAATCATCATTCTGAACTCAAGCTCGTGCATAGAAAATACAGAGCAATAAAATCTGTCTTCAAGATGTGACGATTGCAGTGGTTTATTCTGTTCCTGTATGCTAAGTCCGCGGTCTCAAATGCGATAACAGACTCCAATCCCTTTCCCAAAGTTCCCCAGCCTTGCTCTTTCCCTTCCTTTCTCGCATAACAACAGTGCTCGCCAGGAGACCAAATCCTGGTCATTTTCAAATAACAACTCCAGAAAAGCTGAAACACTGTTTACCTGAGACCCCTGTCAGCTTAGAACAACACTAACTTTTCTATAGCCCAGTTCAGAGGGGCTTGAAAAAAAACTAAATTACACGCACAAATAATAAGGGGTAAAAAATAAAAACATCTTAACATCAGATGCAGTTGTTAAACCTGGATTCGTTTACAGGGCACACATTTCGAACCCGGCTCCTCAAGGGGGCAGTGCCTTCCCATTTTCGTCACTGTCACTGCCCAAAGCATTTTGATGCTTCAAATATTTTGATTACTTGTTTCCTTGTCCCCAAAATGCTGTACAGGAAACTCTTACCTGAATAAATTGTGCTTGTTAAATCACTGACTGCACAAGGCCCATGGAGAATATGATAAAACTATGTCCTAGTGCTGAAATAATTCAACAATAATTCAGATGGAATTAAGACTGTTATTTGACATCCCTACTGTACACTTTTTGTTATCATACCACACTGCTGGTAACTACACCAATTTTACCTGTCTAGATTTAATGAATGGAAAGCATGTTTGTTTCCGTTCTAACTATTTATTATTTCACATTACATAAATAAATGGCAGCTTCTTCTTTGCCAAAAAAATCAAATTAAAGCTTTTATTTCAAAATATGGAACACAAAATAATAATAATGTCCAAAATAAAGCCTTCCTACCCGCACTTAATGTGGAAGAGAGTGACTTTCCTTATTTGTGTTACAGAGATCCAGCAAAGAAAACTATACAACATGGACGTGCGGTTAAAAAAATCCACCCACCTAAAACACTCTCTAAAAACTGCCTCAAGCTTGTGGTCAGCCATTCGGAGTCCCAAAAAGAAACGCCAGTTACACAGTAACTACCACACTTCACGCCTTGAGACGAAATCAGGATGAAAGGTGGCTTCAGAAACACAAAACACATCAAAGAAATCAGCAACCTGCTCTGAAAACGCCACTACAGGGGGAGGCATGCCTTCTTCGAGCAGCCCACCCGCGGGACTTTGCGAGACAGATTTTTCGTTTAAAGCAATAAAGATTATTTTAAAATAAAGTTACAAAAAGTTACTGGAGTTCACGAATCCACTCTGTTCATCAACTACAGTCCTACATCGTTCAATTCCACGCACCTCTGTGTTGGAATTCTTCAGTCTTGAAAATATACTAAAACAGGGCTCCTTGACACACACAGGCCCCTCTCCTTCCATCCAAACGCCCTGCAGATCTTAGATCATGTGATATTCAGCTCAAATGATAAAAAAAAATGTACAGAATAAAGAGGAAGAAGGACCAAGAAGCATGAAAGGATGATCTTTTTTTTTTTTTAAACTTATGAATCAAGGACCCTCCAGCCCAAAAGGGTTCTCAGCTGTGTCCCCTTTCAACTCTGCACCACCGAACACCATCAACAGGCACAAGCAAGGACCCCAGGGACTATCTAAAACAACAACTCTGATAACGCAAAACCAACCCCCCCCCGCCAAAGCATTTGAATGGAACCAAGCATAGCTTAGAAGGGAAGTGAAATGTGTTGGACGTACCTTCAGTAAATATAAACCATTAAAATGGCTACAATTGTGTGTGTGGGAGGGTTAATTTAGGCAGAGCCACTCAGGAGCCCCCACCTCAGTGTCTCTGTGAGATCACCCAGTCTGGGTCCACACAGGGACCCTCCGGGCCTCCAACAAGAACGGGCGTGCAGAGGATTTGTCTCCTAATAACGGGGAGAAATGATAGCAATACCACTGCGTTTTCAACCACTTGGCCAGAAAAACAAAATGTTATTATTATTGTTATTGGGTAGAATTTAAATAGTTATTGCCTCTGGTATGACCACTTTGATATGTTATAGTTATGAATTAAAAAAGTGGCACTGCGATATCCATACCATAAGAAGGAATAACAATAATAATAACAACCCAAGCTCAGCTGACATCTGGGGGTTTAAAATACGGAGCCAGTGGAGGGGGTTTTCAGACCAGGCCGCTGCTGTTGTCCACTCCAGTGTCGCTGATCTGCACTCCGCTGCTGCTGTCCAGATGATCCTTCTGTCTGTCTGTGCTTCTCTCAGAGCAGCAGTCCCCCGAGGCTCCCTGACACAGCCGGACGGACTCCACCTCCTCCCCCTCGGACACGAAGTCTTCGTCCACATCCAGTTGGCACACGCACACCTCGATCCCGGAGTCTCCCGTCACGT
This sequence comes from Lepisosteus platostomus, assembly GCF_059453375.1. Classification (NCBI taxonomy): domain Eukaryota; kingdom Metazoa; phylum Chordata; class Actinopteri; order Semionotiformes; family Lepisosteidae; genus Lepisosteus; species Lepisosteus platostomus. The sequence continues at coordinate 9,106,204 of NC_142613.1, forward strand.
GTCTCCGGCGCGTCCCACAGTCCTCCTGGTCTCCGGGCGCGTACGTCATCCCCGCCTCTTCCCCAGGAGGAGGGAGGTGGGACCCTGGCTGGGGGGGAGGGTCACACCTGCCTCCTCCGCTCTCGGACAGACGCGGGCTGGCCCGCACCGACTGGGGGGTGCCCGCCACCGAATCCCGATCGTGTTCCTGGACCGGCAGCGCGGGCTCCCCCAGAACGTGTCTTATAGGCTCCACCACCACTGTGGACTGCAACTGGCCCGCCGGCAGCAGGATGAGGCCAGGGACCGGGGTGCCAGCAGGGGAGGCCTCAGAGTAAGGGGGAGGTGGAGTGGGCGGGTGGCCAGCCACCTCTTCATAAGCTGGGAGTTTACAGTCCGTCCAGAATCCTGACATTGAAAAGGGGCAAACCCATTAATACATCATTAGTAACAATATCATGGTCCATAGCACACATATGGAAAAGAGCACTAATTGTATTGGCCTTTTGGCTAAGAATAAGAGTACCATTAATTTATAGACTGTTATAAACAGTGAGGAGGGCAGCACAGTGGCACAGTGGTCAGCATTGCTGCCTCTCAGCGCTGGAGCCCTGGGTTCAACTCCAGACCTGGGGTGCCGTCTGTGTGGAGTTTCCACATGTTCACATGGGTTTTCCTCCAGGTTCTCTGGTTTCTTCCCATTGTGCAAAGACACACTGGCAGGTCAAGTGGCCTCTGGGAAAACTGGCCCCGGTGTGTGTGTGTGTGAGATGCCTGTGTTTGTATCTCTGTGTGTGCCCTAGCGCCCTGCCTTGCTTGCTGGGATAGACTCCGGCTGCCCCACAACCCTGAACTGGAAGAAGCAGTTAGAAAATGAATGGATGGAGTATAACATATAATATAATACAAGGTTTTTTGTCAATGGTGGTGAGCGGAGAACTAAGATAGACTGCAGGTGGGGGCTGTGAAGGGTGTGGTCTTGTATTCAGAGATGGGGGGGGGGGTGGTACTCACGCAGGTTAAGGGGGGGAGGGGCGACGAAGGAGCTGGAGGCCCCCTGGTAGGCCATGAGGCTGATCTCCCGCTGGCGCTGCTCCTGCTGCAGGCGCATCTTGACGCGGCGATGTCGGTACGCGCAGCAGCAGCTCAGCATGATGATCAGCGTCCACACGAGCCAGAACCCTGTGCACACAGCCAACCCCAACGTCAGGATCCAGAAACACACAGGGGTCCCAAAGAGACCCCTGCGGTAGCCAACAGCATGCCTTCCAAATCTTTTCTACAGCAGCATAACAATCTCTGTTAGATGTTGGGTTAGAATGATTTTGAAATGTCTAACATTTGAGTAAGACACTGCTATCTGCATAGCTCCCTGAATGTCTTTATCCCTCCTCAGTGAGTGGTATTAACATAACATAACATAACATAACATAACATAACATAACATAACATAACATAACATAACATCACATAACATCACATAACATCACATCACTTTATTAGCCCTATACAATTTTCTGCATCAGGAATTAATCGTTTTATACCCCAGCTTGCTCTCCATGAGCCACATAGATACACAGACAGGGAGAGAAGCCTGGGGTCAGAGCGCAGGGTCAGCTATTGTACAGCGCCCCTGGATCCTTAGCCACAGAACCACTGCTCCGCCCCAAGAACATTTGGCAGTGGTGGGATTCGATCCCACGCCCCCGGAGAGACCGGAGCACAAATCCAGCGCCGTAGTCCGCTCGGCCATCAGCAGCCTAATTATGATGATGACCTTTGACAAAGCCAGACAGGAGCCCACTGACAACATTGGCTTTTGCAATATTTTTTTCTTTTCTGGGGCACCGCACAAACATTCAGATGAATGAACAGTGAGCACACATGAAATCTGGTTTTCATGAACTGAAACACAGCAGCAACATGATAGTGAACAGAAAAAAGGTTATTTCCAAATGTGTGAAGTAAAGGGGCAGCACTGTGACGCAGTGGTTAGAGCTGGGGCCCTGGGCTCAATTCTAGACCTGGGGTGCTATCTGCATAGTCTAGGACCAGGCCATATCCCGCCTTGAGCCTATCGCTGGCCAGGACAGGCTCCGGCATCCCTGCGACCCTGTCCTGGATAAAGCAGTTAGGAAATGGAGGGATGTGAAGCACAGAGAAGTACTGTTGTTGTCTCAGAGACCGGGGCAGTGAGAGGACATACACCACAGCTCGTAGTAGTACGTGCAGCACTCAGTCTCTCCACAGCAGTAGCCCATCTCACAGCGGTACTGCTCATTGTTCACCCCGAAACAGAACTCCTTCCCCTGGAACAGACAAGCACACATGTGACCAGTGAGCAAGCAAACTGGAGATCCGACTCCACACTGGAGGTGTTTATCCTGCACTGGACGGGAATTTACTGCACTGGATGGGATTATACTGCACTGGACAGGAATATACTACACTGGACAGGAATCACAAGGACAACAGGTACTGAAACAGTACTTGCTATTACAAAGCCAAACAATATTATATGGGGGGGTGATTATGAGGTCATTACTTCTTGTAATCTGAAAATCCTGGAATGTTCAAGAACTGTGAACTAAGAACAGTAAAATTGACAGCAAGTAGTGAAAAAAAACAGCAATGTTTTGCAAACACATCTTGACGTAACAAAATCAGAACCTTGACACGACTCTCACATTACTACGCTGGCCTGAAAATTAAATAAGACATTTCACAGATTTCTTTTATTAGAGCAATAAAATTATGTCATGTTTTCGCACAATAGCAAAACGGTTCTCTAACGCATAGCTTTTTTCTATTCTAATTTTTGATGAAGCGGGCAGGGGAACTGCAGCAGAATTTCTAAGTTTCGCACACGATGTGAGCGGTGCAGAACGTTCATTTATCTCCTACAAAAATAAAATAAAAGATTAAGCTTTTCAAGACTCAGAATATAGGCTGTGAGAAGAAAAAAGACTGCGCTCAAATAAAAATAGGGCATAAAATAGAGGCAAAATAGAGCATAGCTCTATAAAAATTGCTCGAAAGGGCACTGAATAATAAAACATGCAATATTTATTTTCTGGGGAAAAGCGTGTAGGTTACGTTTAAAATATTCCTGCTCATTTGAGGCAGTACCATTAAACGACAGGTGAACACAAAAGAATGAGCAAGCAAGTCATCCATTTCCGTACTTTATGTCGTGTAAAACGCATTCTTTCAAACTTCTCCGAGTAACAGTACGGTGGACACAGACACCACACTTTTAAAAAAGCAAATACCGAACTATATCCTCATTGCTAAAAATGTTACTCTTCAGTCAATACGTTTATATATATATGACGCAGTAAACATTTAAAATAAACTTTACCCAAAGCTACATCACAATCAAAATAAAATAATTACAACAGTTCGAGCAACAGTTTTGAGGCTGACAAAGTTAGCACAGCTCGATATCGGAACCAACAACACAACAATCTGTTTCGAACAACGTACCCCCGAAGGTGTCATGGATTAAATCAACAACAAAAAAAAGCTTCAGTTTCTTTCTTCTTTAATTAGCTTAAAAACCGTTAGCTATCTTTACAAACATAACGTGGAGGGGAAAAAAAACAAGTGGCAGCAAATGTAAACTTTTAACCACTCGTAGATAGGATGGATATACAGTATTTACATTACGTACAGTTGTTGAGCCACGTTTATTCGGAGGAACAAATATACACATCAACAGGCCTGCTTCCAGCTGCGAACCACGGCCTAACCTGAAAGCAACGACCGAGCCAGGCACCCCAGTCCACAGCTTACCTGCACCGCACAAGCCCCGATGCAGAGCAGACAGAAAATGGATCCCAGCACTGTCTGTGGCATCTTTCTGGGTGGCTGACCGATGGCACAGCAGCGTTCACAGAGGAACCTCTAAATTAAAAGAGAACCACCGTCTTTATACGTCTTCATATTATTTTTAGCTACATGTTTTCATTTTCCTGTTGGGTGGCCAACGCACTGTTATCACTGTACACAAGATGGCCTGATCGTTTCGTCGGCAGAGGGCGGTAGTGACTCAGTAGGTAAAGATGAAGTAACTTCATACAGTATAGGCTGCCCGGCAGGTAGGCAGATTCTAGGGTGTTAACTTTTCATCTTCATAAAATGAATGTTATTTAGGTAATGGAATAAGCTGTACAATCTATTTTCCAAAGCTAGTTATGCGCTAATTCTTTGAATGAATGTGTTTTTAACACGGAAATATACGGGTGGGTTTTTGTTTTGTAAAATCGCCACATTTCCGTCATCACTGTCACTGTAATTCACTCATTCCGGGAAAATGGAGCTGTTCCGCCTCCTCATTTTATGGTTACAGAAAGTAATGCACATGTATTTTATTCAGAAAGATGGAAAGTTTTTTTTACATTCTCTACATTCACCGTCGTCAATTACGATTTTCTGTTATAGCAATTAAGTGAACATGTATTCACTGTCAAATGGGTGGCATAAACTACTATTTTCCAATCGTTTTTATAGACTTACATCGAAATTAGTGGTGTTTGTGAATCTGTGGAAAATTACAATCAAATTAAACAGCTGTTTCATTCTGGTTCAGGTCAGAAAATGTTTTTTGGTGGATACCTAAATCGGGCACCTGGTAAAGCAAACCTGGTATGCAAAAACGTGCTGTTTGACATTAACCCTCAATTATAGGATGTCACGGATCCTGGGAAATGGAACAATAGAGTTTAATTCCACACTGAGGTAAAAAGAATGAGCAATATACTGTATATATAACCTTGGCCGGTGGAACCGGTGGTGGGTGCACACATTCAACGGTGCATGAAAATGTTCTCTGGCTTTAGAAGTCCCCGATCAGAAAATAAAGGCGATTACGTGGGGTAGGCTTTGTTTTAAAAAGGGACTTTCAGTCAGATTATTTGATCAATAAATTTGGGAAAGTAGCCACCTTTGCATGTGAAACAACACCACAAACGCGTAACAGTCACCGCAATGTGTGGTCGCTCGGTTTTGACAGCCTTGCAGAATCTTGTATTGTCGTTATTATCCGCGTATATACTGTGCACGTACAGTGCTACATTGAAGTATTTCAGAAGTTGTTTTTGTGCTGGCCAGTAGGGGTCGTCGCACAGGCGACTGTTTACAATGACGCCACTGATTCCATGGTTACTCGTAGCTCAACTTGATCTGAGCCGAGCCAGTCTGTCAACACCCATCTGCAGACCGGACCATGGTGAGTACGTCGTTGCAATCGATAGTTTCTTTGTAGTTGGCACTGCGCAATTAAAATAGCAGTATAATCCTCCACCATTACCCGCCTGCTTGTGTCAGATCTCGAAAATGCATCGCAGGTTCGCGTAGGCTGGCAGGTGACTAGATGTTTGTCCTTACCAAATTCTGCTGCTGAATAATACGGTGCGATATAATAGCAAATGAGACGTTTTTATTGTGATAATAGATATCCGACAGGAATTAGGGAGATCTGTAAGTAGGTACGGTTGCTGGTGTTATATAATATAATCACATAGTAGCATATGAATATAATAATTTTAATGCAATTAATGATACTATGATATCTCTTGCTGTTGTTGTTAGTGGATGTATTATGAGTGGCAAGAAAATTGCACACGATAACACGTGTTAGCGATAAATTATTTGACTCATTTTGGCTTTCAAACGTTATTATAAAGGAAACATGCCGTCACTGAACGGACTCAACTCAACTCTCCTGATATGTATTTATAATAAATCAGTCCTCGCGAGTATTGTTAAAGAGTTTGAGCCCAATAAATTGCAAAAAGTTTAAATGTTACCCTTTCTCGCACCCCGTGTCCTACAATTCTTTGGTAATCGCGTAACGTAAAAACTGAGACGTGTTGCAGATACTCGACCATATCTTCGTGCTTATGGGGATCTGTGATAGCCTTATAGCTCTTCTGAACGTGACCTGACTTCTCCGATCTCATTCGTTTTTCACCCCAGGGCGAAATGAGATGGGTAGCAGGCATAATTCACTGAGCAATGTAATATTATAAGTCGATGCATCGACAATGGGGTTACCGTTGTGAGTTTGGGTGGTTGAAAAGGCTTGGGGTTTGTTTGGATGTGGTCAGTCGGGGAAGGTGGGTCATCTGAAACACCGACAGAAGCGTACAGGTCAGAAGTAGTTAGTTCCTTAGTGCTGAAAGTGAACCAGTCAGTCTGTTTAAAACACCACCTTGGTCCATCACAGCTTCACGCGGGTCATCAGAACAGATCTCGGCCAGGCGGTTCATCGACAAGCTAGCTCTCCTTTTTCGAGCCGCAAAACGGCATTGTGCACTCGCAAAATCTGCTGCACAGATTAGCTGCACAGATGCAACAGGATAATTATGGCAGTGTAGGCCAAGACAAGAAGCTAAAAAGACAGGAGTATTCTTAGTGCCACTGGCTGTTCTCACACCGTGGAAGGTGTCTGTCAGCCTTGACTTTCCAGTAATCCCATCCTGTCACATCAGAGCTTTATGTGATTGGAGGAGATTTTCCTAGGCCACCTAAATGTTTTATTAGCTGCGTTCACGACACAGTGACCTGGCTTTACCGCCCTAGTGCGAAAAGCAAATTAAGGAAACTAGACTGCTGGGAAGCCGCACAGGGTTTGAGCTTGATGTTTCTCCCTGTGTTCTCAACCTGCGTCACTGGTCATTCCTGTCCTGCACCTGAGACTGTGCCGGTCTCTGCATCCCCTTCGTTCTCGCATCCTCCTGAGTCAGACACACACTCTTTCTGTTCCTCCCTATGACTCTGCCAGCTGTTTCTCCTACCCTCTGTGCTCTCCACTGGCTTCTGTACTCTTCACATTCTCTATGCTTTGAATTTGTTTAGCCCGCACTCTGCCTTATCGTACCTACGCATGAATGCCTTGGCTGTGCTTACTTCAGCTTCAGTGAATGATTCAGGAACAGTAGGCTGTTGTCCATGGTGGTAACATGAAATAAATAAATGAATGCATGCATTTTGGATGGCTACCACAGCCTTACAAATAGGGTTTTTAGTATAAAAGGTCATGTTTTCTAAATGATCAGAGTGGCAGAGAACAAGCTCTGGAACTGAGGGGTGAACTGCCTCACTGGGCGCACACATGCACTGTGCTCTTTGCTGTGATTTTTTCATGATCATCATGGGAGTGCTTGTCCTCATTAGCATGGCTAAGTGTGAAGACGGGGGGCCTGGGGACGGCATGTTTGTTACGGAACAGACATCTTGCTCGGCTAAATCTTCTTTTCTTCCTGTGCGCCTGGTGTTATTTTGCATTGTTCGCCCGAGGGACGCAGGTCGGTTAATCAGAGGGCTACAGAGAAGTCAGACGATTTGGCCAAGTTCAGTTGTGTTGCTCATTCATGCTCAAAACACAGAATCAAGAGCATTCATCCTCCTGTTTTCTAGCCGCTTCATCCAATTCAGGGTGAGCCGGAGCAGCCGGAGACAATCCCTGCAAGACGCCAGTCCATCACGGGGCACACACACAGCACATACTCACATCAGTGCCAGGTTTCCCAGCGGTCAATTAACCTACCAGTATGGCTTTGGTCTATGGGAGGAAACCCACGTGAGAAAATACAAACTCCATATAGACAGCGCCCCAGCGATTGAACCCGGGGCCCCAGCACTGCAAGGCAGCTTCATCCTAGCCACTGTGCCACTGTGAGGCCCTAGGCTTCCTGCACATCTCGCCTCAGATACTCATCCATCTGCATCTTTCTCCACCTCTGCATGAAACTGTGTGCATCAGTGTTTGGGTCAACACGACTGGTAGAGACAGTGTTTTGGGTGTTGTTCCCACTCAGGGTTTGCTGTCAATCCTGCGAAAGCTGAAGAGCTCTCCGGATCAGGAGGTACGGATCCTGCTTCTGGGGCTGGACAATGCCGGGAAGACCACCCTGCTGAAACAGCTGGCCTCTGAGGATGTCAGCCACATCACCCCTACCCAGGTACCCTCCAGACATCCCAGAGTGGCGTGTTGCAGGTCTGAGGGATACTGGGTTCTGTCTGATATTGGTGATTCATGCACATTGATGTGCCTGTGCACTTCCTGTCTGTCTGACTCCCCACAATGTGTCCTGACAGGGCTTCAATATAAAGAGCGTCCAGTCTCAGGGCTTCAAACTGAATGTCTGGGACATCGGGGGCCAGAGGAAGATACGGCCTTACTGGAGGAACTACTTTGAAAACACAGACGTGCTGGTGAGTGTGTTCCCGCAAAAAAAAAAAATTGAAAAATTAAAAACCTGCAAAGGAAGATGTTGGTACTTGGTGGGTCATCTTTGTTTCTGTAGGGCTCACAGAACTCACAGACTCCCGCCCCCACAGAATCACCTCATGCTCCTGCAGAGCAGAGGTAAATACAGGAGCATCTATGGTGTGAAAGAGCTTCTTCCATAAGTAAACCTTTCTAAGCTCTTTGCATGTTCCAAAAAGACTCATTTTGTAGTCTCAACGTACAGGGTCTTCTCAGCTCCCAAGACCAGAGGGCGCTCACCTTGCTGTAGCCACTACTGCCATTGTCTCCCCTTTAATCACAGCACTAAAATCACAAGCACTGGGCCCGCCTGACTGTGGCACGGCGCTGAGCTGCTTAATTCCTGAATGGATTAAGACTGATGATGAAGAATTCCTACAAATACTACCTTGTCTTCTTCGACAGATCTACGTCATCGACAGTGCAGACAGGAAACGCTTTGAGGAGACCGGCCAGGTAATGTGAGCCTGGAACCAGGTGAAGGAGTTGCCTTTATAAAAGTGCCTCTTTTATGTGAAGCTGTTTCTGTCCCTGCGTTCTGTTCTGTTCTGTCTTTGGAAATACCGGTTCAAATCAGCTTTGATTACATCTTTGCAAGGTTTGGTGGGTCCCTGTGCCAGATTCCCTTTAAGAGGTTAGCTGAGCATGTGGAGATCTGCACACATTAACCCCCATGTAACCAGCTCCAAGACCATTGTTGTTTTGAACTGTTTTAACCTTAAATCGGTTCGCAACTATGCGCCTTAATTAACCTTGTTGTACCTTACGAAGGAGTAGCAGAGGAATAAAACCTCGAGACGGTCATTTCTGTTCAGGCTGGTCTTGCTGTCACCATCTTCTATTGACCGCAGGCTGTCAGAGAAGTGACCAAGGCTGCTACCTCATGAGAATCCCATGCTCTCAATACCTGTTTCACCTAGGCCTCCCCCTAATCCTAGAGGACTTGCCCTGTAGCCCTGATATACCTTTAATCTTCCCCTACTATTGTAATGCTTCACCATGAGACTTGAGTTCCCGCCGGAAACTCTGATCTCCCTCAGATCTTACTGCTGGCTGCCTGTTAAAATAACGGACCCCCTAAATCTTCCGTCCCCTCCAGGGGCACTGCTGTAACTGGCCCCTTTGGGGGTGTTCTTACTCTCAGACAGAACCTTGCTGTGCTTCTGTTTCTCACTGTCCCCCTGACTGTGAGGGTCCAACCCAAACCTGAACAGACATCTAGAGTCTCCCTGTGCCATACCTGATAGTGGGAGTCTCTCTCTTTAGACTGTGTGCTCCCTAAACTCTTAAATAGGTCATCTGGCTTCTCGCAGGTTTGCCTAATAACCTCCCACATATTTGATTATTATACGCTCTCTCCCTGTATCTGGACATTCTTGGCACTCCAGATCCAGCTGCCCTGTTACAGTCTCCTATACTTCCATTTGCCTCCTTTAACATCTTGTCTTTACCAGCATCACTGTCCGTTTTCTCTTTTCCAACCCACCTGCCTCCTTCTGTGTGTCTCCTGCCCCTCTCCTGGGCTGGATCCATTCAGGAGCTGGCAGAGCTGTTGGAGGAGGAGAAGCTGAGCGGAGTGCCAGTCCTGGTTTTTGCCAACAAGCAGGACCTGATGACTGCAGCGCCAGCGGCAGAGATCGCCGAGGGGCTGAACCTGCACATCATCCGGGACAGGATCTGGCAGATCCAGGCGTGCTCTGCCGTCACCTCGGAGGGAGTGCAGGTGAGCGAGTGGGCCTCACACAGGACTGAAAGCCACACACAGCACAAGCACTCCAGACTGACATCCTCCTGAATACCCACAGCGTGCACACGCAGGCACACAATCAAACCTAACACACTCCTGAAAAACACACAGAACACAAATGCCGATGCACAGTCACGCCTAACACACCCCTGTAAAACACACAGAGCACACACGCTGATGCACAATCAATCCTAACACACTCCTAAAAATCACACACAGCACAAACACATTCAAGACTTACACACTCCTGTATAACCCCCAGCATGCAGACACATACTGAAGACTTACACACTCCTGTATAACCCACAGCACACATGCAGACACACACTAATGTCTTACACACTCCTGTATAACCCCCAGCATGCAGACACATACTGAAGACTTACACACTCATGTATAATCCACAGCACACATGCAGACACACACTAATGTCTTACACTCTCCTGTATAACCCCCAGCATGCAGACACACACTGAAGACTTACACATTCCTGTATAACCCACAGCACACATGCAGACACACACTGAAGCTTTACACTCTCTCTCCTGTATAACCCACAGCATGCAGACACACACTGAAGACTTACACACTCCTGTATAACCCACAATGCTCACGCACACACCTGAATAATCCACAGTGTATACACACGGTTCAAGTTAGAAAAATGCTGCTGTACTGCATATAACACTGACAGTACGTTATAAACAGAATCATGTATAGTATTTCACGCACTGCCACTCAAGACACACTGGCAGCAACACAGACCTCAGACGTCTTCAGTAAAAACTTCATTGCTATTGCCACACTGAAACAAAATAATTTTGATTTTCAATTTATAAATAACGTTTGTATTTAAAGACAAAAACCTTTTCCCAGTTTTAATTTTTTTCAGATTTTTTTCAGTGCACCAGTAAGCAATTAATTTAATTTGTGTTTAACAGGATACTGGGTTCTGTCTGATATTGGTGGTTCAGACAGTAACTCTGCATGTGTATCTTTGTTTCCAGGATGGAATGATGTGGGTGTGCAAGAACATAGCTCCGAAGAAGAAATGAATGCAGACAGAAAAGAGCAAAACCATTCTTGTAACTGTTTACTGTATATTATTTAACTTATAAATGAGATAAACAAGCTATAATATAGTATTTATTTTTCATAAATAAACTGAAAACCTCAAGTCTCATCATCACAGAGGTGTTCATTTGATTTTCTCATTTTTGTACACTGTTGTGATGTGAAGTTATGTGATGACAGTTCTAGGCACATTTCCTTTTATTGTATGAGGGCTGCAGAAGAGCCTTTCAGATTTATGAGCAGGGTGGCCATAAGTCTCTCTGTTTTCTAAGACGGGACAGAATTTTAGGCCCTAAATGGGATAAATAGATGTGCACATTTAGAGTTACACCTTTGCTTACATTAATATTGGAGCTAAACAACCATCCACAATAAACGTATTGGACTTATTCGGTGTTCACTATTCTAGTCATCAATCAGTGTGAACTACTGATCAGTATTACTGATTTGTGCAAGAGAACCATTGCAAATTCTTAACAATTTTAATATTTTAATGGAAAATGTATTTGGTACTATTTCTGTGTATTGTAATTAAGTAACAGTGCTTACATTAGCAAAGACATGATGCTTTATTTTAAAACCTAGTGCAGTTCCACTTAGGAGCAACTTGTCATCCCTTTCCTAAAGTTACCCAAATAACAGTCAAGTCAAGTGGCTGCCTTCTTGATGGGTGGAGGTGAGTTCACAGTTCTAGCCAGTTCTCTAATATTCATCACATGCTCGTGAAAGAAACTAGAGGCAGTTTTATTGGTCTAAAACTTATTGTTTTGTTAAGTGTCCAGAAAAATACATTTGACAGTTTACCCAGACCATGCATAGACCCTTATGAATTTTGCCATTTATACCTGCAAGGCTTTCAGAATTCCACAAGGGGGCGCAGAAACTCCACTTCAACGGCATGTATCAAGTGCTACAATACTGTCAGTTCAGGAGTCTGGTCAAATCTTAATTAAGACAGAATAACAAATATGAATTAAATTGATTTATTGGTGAACCCCCACCCCCTCATCCATTTTTACAAGGGGCACGCCAGGGAGCTGTTGTATGGGCAATGTAGAGTGCCTTCCAGGCAAGTTCCAGGAAGAACTGAGGATACTATACATATAGCCCCAGAGACAGGATGGAGTTAGGCTTGTTTGGAAGGTGTTTGCTGTGATATCATTTCATTATTTTAAAAAACACTTTTTTCTGAGAAGCTCAAAAGGCATTTGCAGTATACAGTTTGGGTCACATGGTGCTTCCCAGTCTGGGACCGCTAAGTGATTGCTTACCCCCTGCAATATTGCAATTAAATGTTAGATGGATGGCTAGATGGACAGATGGGGAATGTTTTTAAATCCTTCTCGGAGCACCTCGATATACAGTACATCACCTGAGCAGAACACTGTAGAAGTGTGTCTTGTGTCTTCATAGTTAAAAATGAGAGTATAGACTGGAAACACCATAACATTCTCCCACTTTCTGTGTCACTTATGTTCTTCGTAGCATGAAGTGAAACTCAGTAAACCCCCAAGGATACCTTATTTGAGAAACATCCAAGTTAATTGGCTCAGAGTGTTTAATAAATAAAATGTTTATATCTTTATATTTTAAGTAAGCATTCTCTGGGCCTGTCAGTGGCCAGTTTATTCGCCTCTGCCTCTGTAGTCCCAAATACTGTACCAACACACTGCAGCAGTGCTTCACCCCACAGTTGTCGGTCGGTCCACTTTCTTACTGCTTTATCCAATACAGGGTCACAGAGGAGCCAGAGGCCATCCCAGCAAGCAACAGGCACAAGGCAGGACACACCCTGGACGAGACGCCAGTCCATCACAGGGCACACACGGACACACACACACACACACACACTCACACCAGGGCCAATACTCCCAGAAGCCAATTAACCCATCGGTATGTCTCAGGACTGTGAGAGGCAAGCAGAGCACCCAGAGAAAACGCCATGCAAACACAGGGAGAACATACAGACTCCACACAGATAGCACCTCAGGTCTGGAATTGAACCCCAGGGCCCCAGCACTGTGCCATTGTGCTACACCCCTGCAGTCTCCATCTGAAATTCTAACACTTGTCTGTGATCTTGTGGTTTAATACACAGTGTGTAGTTTTCTAAATCTTTAGTTCAGCAGCATAGTCTACATGTCATCTTGAGTCCGTCTGAGCTCTGAATTTGTATTGATTTAACAGATTATCACTGTGCTTAACTACGATGACCTAGGCTTCAGTTTACACACGCTGAGTCACCATGGGACAATGCGGATTTTACCAGGCTGTTGCTATAGTTCCTAGTTCTCTGCTCCACTGTGGCCTGGTTGCCATTGCATTAACCTACTCCTCCGGCTGAGGATTGTGTGCAGAAGCAGGGCTCCTCGCCCCGGGGGTGTCCTTCACCATGATGTGTGTATGCTATAAGCACAGCACAGCTGATATTTACCCTGCTCTGCACAGCTGCTCTCGTCTCTGCCTTGCAGCCCTGCTCTTGTGGCAGCAGGGGAAGTAGGCGGATGGGGTCCTGTTTGTGTGTTTGTGCTGCTGTCATCCTGATCACAGAGGGAGTGCGGGGGGGCTATTAGCTCTCACTTCCTTTGCAATGCAATCTGCTTCGGTATCACTCACCCTGTCCTCCCTTTCTCTATCCTTTCCCCCTTCCTAACCCACACTGGCAGGCTACAAATACCAGAAGCGCCCTGAGAAACTGCTTCACAATGGGATCCCACAAAGGAACAGGAGAATATGGGTTCACAGCGCAGTGCAAAGCAATGCAGACATTCAAGCTTCTGTGGGTGCTGCACAGATGCTTTCTTTAAGATGGATACTAGCACCCCATCTTGATCTCCTTTTTAAAAAAGGAGGAGGGGAGTAGTCCAGATTGGCTGATCTTAAACAATTTTTTGTGCCAGGATATTAGAGACCCTGGATTCTGTGAGCACATGATCAACCATCCATTCATTTTCTAGTCACTCCGTCCTATACATGGTCACAGGGGTCACAGTCTAACCCAACAAGCAATGGGAGTAAGGCAGGGTACACCCTGGACAGGACACCAGTCCATCTCAGGGCAAACAGACACACCAGGGCCAATTTTACTGCAGCCCATTACCCTACCAGTGGGTTTTTGGACTTTGGGAGGAAACGAGAGCACCCAGACGAAACTAACATGAACATAGGGAGAACATACAAACTCCATGCATATAGCACCCCAGGTTCAGAGTTGAACCAAAATCCCCAGGGCTGCAGGGCAGTAATGTTAACCACTGCACCATCATGCCACCCCACTTTTAGCCATAGAGACTTATATATTTACTTGTTGCTAAAGATGGATATTTTACTAGAACAATTCAGGTTACTTACATGAACAATGATTACAGAGTTGTCATATATAAGAATTATCAGAACAATCACATACATTAATTGTTTGGGAGCACAGCCTGTCCTCTCTGGGCAGCCAGGTCTACCTGTGTCACTCTTCCTATTTCTCGTCATCAGGTCTGGTTCTCCTTCTTATCTTTCACTCTGGTCAGAACGTCAGCCAGTGTGAATTTTATTCTCAGGACCCTGTTACATTCCAGTTTGTGTGTGTGTCCCAGTAGGTGAGTTATGCCGTTTGGCTTTGACTGTGATCTGTGCTGCTGAAGCAGTGCTGTCCCGAGGCTGGCTGGTGTCGGTGTGACACAGGGCAGTGAGCTTCAGATATCAGTGGGCAAAGATTTAAACTGCATCCTTAACCCTCTCCTGCCCAGATACTCTCAGCTGACCAGAACCCTAATGATTTTCTGGACTGGTTATCCCGTCAATGGATTACCATGCTTCAAAGCACAACTTTTTAAGTACCATGTACTTGTTTTATAGGTTTTAAACGTTTGTACAAGAGGAACTTGTCAGTGGAATGATCTGCATTAAACTCCGTTACCACAGTCTGCCAAGCCCCTGAAGTCTGGAGAGGCAGCCAGCCCTGAACTAGGCCATAAATCACTGGACTTTCCCAGCCTTTCACCCCAGCCCACAGCCCTCCCACACCAGTGAAACCCAGGAGAGAGAGTGAACACCTAGGACTTAATTAAGTCACTACGTCTATTTCACACGTTCAATCCTCCCATCCCCACCACAGGCTTTCCTGGATGGCTTATCTCTCAATTAGAGCCCGGAGTATAACCTCTACTATCACAGCCCAGTATTTCCTCATCAATACCTGACTGTCCCAGCAGCTTGTAATCACAGCAGGAAACCCCCTCTACAGCCCTGTGCCTTGGATTACTAGTCCTCGTCACCCACCAAGTCTTTTCTCCCCACTCTCAAGAAGCATTGACCCTGTGCCTGTGCAATGGGGAACAACGGCTCTATCTATCCATAGCAGATAAACCACAGGCAGCAGAAGCTCTCTCTCGACACAGAGTAGGAATTGCACACACTCACACTATAATTGAATGCTTTAGAAAATGAACTGTACACATTCTCAGCCTCAATGGAAAACACTTGGCCAAACCATTGAAACTGACTGCTATTAGTTTCCTATAGCACTGCCACACTCACGGTACAAGATCAGCTGTCTGCAGCAGCATCTGCGTCAGGCCCCACGATATCAAGTATGGCAGTGCTTGTCTCTGCTCTGTTTTGTGTTCAATGGTTTGCCATAGTTGAATTTAGATGCTAGAAAGTTGACCTTCCTTTTTCACACTGAGATCATAACACTTTCTGTTTACCTGTTTGTGCTACTGGAACATCAATGGCCTGGATAGCATACATGGTAGAAGGTCCAAACAAGTAGAATTGCATTTATTTCACTGTTGTACCGATATCATGTTTTAGCATTTGTATCAGTGGTTAAGAAAGACAAAACATATTCCACTCCTTCAGAACATGTGACTGAGTGAAGGAATGTCCCACACTGGCAAGCTGAAGTAATTAAACCCTTCTAGTCTTGAACAGAGAAGTGTTTTAGGGCACCTGTATCCAAAATCCTCAATGGCATTGACAAGCCTAATGCAACCTAGTTCTTCAGAACTAACAGTGAATCAGTAACCAAAAGACACAAGAGAAAACTAAATGAAAGTCTTAGTGCAAGATGCTGTGTGAGTATAGATCAGGCTTGTTTGCTCCCTTTTTTATGTCTTCATGTATTGAAAGCGCTAGACAGCATTTATTTCCATATCATACATTGATGAAGGGATGGTATATGCATACGTATGGATGATCTAGATCAGATCGGAAGGGTTTTCCATTTATCTCCACACAGCTGATGCTTTGAATACAGTGCGTGACGCTGTGACTGACCTACCGTGCTGATGCCTTTGTTTGGATTTTGACAAGGAAGTTTTAAAGGGGCCAGGCTGAGCATGTGTCAGTCTGGTGAGAGCTTGAGGAAGAGATGACAGAGGTGGTGGGCAATGAACTGCCCTGAAGTGTGGCACACGTGATGTCAGAGGTCACGCTCTCGATACCGAGACGGACCCTGAATTGACCTCTCATCTCAAACTGAGCCCCTGACCTCAGAGAGGCCACTTTGAGTCCACCAGCCCTGACAACATGCCAAACCAACTGCCCAGTGCTGCCTCTCAGGTCACACCAAGCCCTGAGCTGATGCACAGTTTCGCTTCAGATCGATCAGCTATTCTGAACCCATTGAGGCAGTTAAGATCAGGAATCCCAGTGATTTTTTTCTGAACTAACAGGAAAACACAAACCTGATATTAATCAAGCACTATCGGTGTTGTCTCACTGCCTGTGATGTTAAAAAAAATTGTTTTACTTCTGAACTTAGAACTCTGAATGAATTTAGGCTGATAGTCTTCATCCGTTCCACAACTGTGTCAACTTCAGTGTGACTGTTGATAGTTTTGGAATCAGAGCAAGTACACAGGTCTGGAATCTAGGCAACATCTTTGATCCAAGTCTTTCATCCGAGGCACTCGAAAGTGTCTTTGATCACCTTCAAAATATTGTGGGAGTCTGTTCATGCCTCTCCCAGGTTGTGCGGGGATGGTAATGTAGGAACTGCTCTATTCCAGGTTTGATTATTGTAAAGTTGTGTATATCTCCATGTTCTTAGCTAGTCACCATTTGTTCAGATCCAAGCTGCTCAGTTCCTGTCAAAAAGTAAAATGCATGAGCACATCTCTACTTTGGGTTTAAGGATAAAACCTAAAATACCGCTTCTCATTTTTAAGATCAAGTTCAGTTTGGCCCCAAACTACATCTGTGAACTGTTCAGCTCCTATACATCTACAGTACATGTCATGTGTGCTCCTTAGACCCCAGCCTTCTTTCAGCTCCTCAGACCAGTTCTAATCCTTGAGAGATTTCCATAGCTCCTGGTCTGGGGAATGATCTCAATGCCAATAGTAGATCTTGAAAATCAGTCAGTCGGTTGTAAATCTTGCACTCATATCTTTTCATTCTGTTTGGTTAGTTGGAGTCAAATTCAATATTAATATGAATGTGTTTTGCTCTGTTTTATTGGGAGATGCTGTGAATGGAAAAGTGCCAGAGCTGCTGGAGTGTGTGTTTCGTGCATGGACATGAATGATGACCACCTTGCCAGAGATTGTAAGATTCCCAAGAAAGAGTCTGAACCTTTGAAGATGGCACTCAGAGTGGATTGAAAGTACAATTCAGAAATACACACCTCTGCACTCTGCACCAGTTAGTCCGGTAACCTTCCCAGGACTCTCTCCCAGTCTGTTTCTACTGGTCTCTACTGTGACATGGCTCTGGGTAAAGTGCTTTGATGGTGCTCGTAACACGAACAAGCACCCGGCATAGAAATCAATTGATGAGCTGATTGATTCCTCTATACTTTGACACTCCCCATCATCAGGACTGATGTGTCTTTGTTCCCCCTGTCTCCAAACCTACCTCTGTGACTGCTGGTCCCACCATCTGTCTGCCTGCCTGGATATGTGTATGAGCCTACTTCAGGTGATATGATGCCTCACATCCTAAACCACTATACCCCACGACTCACAATCAACAATTCCAAAACTCTGCTGACAGCTACACAACTGTGCGTGAGCAGATGCTACCAAAATATCCACTATAAGAATCCTGCATGTACAATAATGTAGTGTTTGGCAGGAGCTAGACAATAGTACATGAGAAGTTGAGCATAAATGACACAGTTTTGTGTAATTTAATATTCTCATTTTTGCGGAAATAAGATACACTGGTCTCCATGGGCAGTTTAGACCAGCTTGGCTGTAATAAGGGCTGTGTGATGATCCACGAGTTTGAAAGAATGGATAACAAATCTTCCACATGTAGATTATGCCACTTTTATGTTTATCAAGCTACAAAAGGCAGAAAAACGCTTCTGCATGTTAAGAAAATTGTACCTTTCCTTTATTCCAAAATCAAAGACAAACTATTGCTGATTCAGTATTGTAACTGAATTTTCCTACACACAAAGAAAGACATGTCTGCACTCCACGAGCAAGCACACTGGCATTTTCACCAGCACTGCCAGAGGGGCTAGGTCATTCCCACACGCCTGAAGGCTGGGTTTTTGGAAGGGATAAAAAGGTAACCAAAAGGAATGGAGGCACAAACACAGAGAGAACCGCTTGTTTTGTGTGAGTTTTTTCCTCTCTTTTGTGTGAGTTTGTCAGAGTGTTAGTGTGTGTGTGAGTGTGAATTCTCAATTTCCCTATAAAAAGAAAATTCATTTGCAGTTGCTAATGTAATGTCATCGTTGTGTTTACTGAGCATGGATGATGTATAGGGGATGTTGCATTGAGTGAGACTGCTTAATGATGCATAGAATTAAGTCCGGAGCTTTCAGCTGAGCTCCCCTCTCTGTTTCTCTCTCTCTCCTGCTCCCCAATATGCTGAGCACTCTGGGAAAGAGGCTGTCTTGGACAGGCAAGGGGCAAATAAGAAGATATTAATAAAAAAGGGGCAAATAGGGAGGTAATTCTGTGATCATTTTTTAACTAGAAAACCTCAACAGGCACAAAGCAAAAGATCAAAGGATTATTTGAATGTTCTGGCAGGCTTTGCCTTCATCAGGTGATGACTGGGGCCAAGCTGCCTGAAACCTTGGAGCATTCTTTTGCCTTGTAGGAATGAGCACGAGTAACTTTGGCATTGTGAGTTTTGGTCTTCCTTGGCAGTTCATTTCCAGCTCTCTTTCTGCCGCACTTCACTTTATTTCGGTGCAGTAAGCAACTTATCTGGCCCCTTTTATTTTCAGAATGTGAATGTGGCAAAGTGTCTGGTCTGGGTTCATCTCTGGGCTGGGGGGCTGGCATTCTGCGTGGAGTTTGCATGTTCTCTTCATGTCCGTCTGACTTTTCTCTACATATTCTGGTTCCCTCCCACCTCCTAAGGACATGTTGGTGAGGTTAATCAGTGTCTCTAAAGTGACCCTGCCTGGGTTTGTGGGGGCGTGTGACCTGTGATGGACTGGCATCCTGTCCTGGTGTGTTCCCACTTTGTCGTGTTTCTACAATAGGCTCCAGGTTGCTGTGACTCGTACTAGGACTAAGCAGCTTTCGAATAATGGATGGACGGATCGCTGCAGTGTCAGTAAGCAGGAGGAAATGCTCAAGCCCCAGTCTCTCCTGTGAGAGAGCTGTGCTGTGGGACCAGGTCTATAGGTCAGTGGGAGCAAATAGAGTTTGACTGTGACACATGTGACTCTGGTGCTTGGGCACTCCTTGCAACAAAGGGGAAAAATAAGCATCATACTGGGGAGGGCAAATGATACATTATAAAATTTCAAATGGTGGGAACCTGATTTATTTTTCTAAATTGTGCATCCGGATTCACACCCAAAATACCTATTGATGTAGCACAAGCATTGACACAAACAGAAATGGTGCATTTTTTAAAGAGAATGTCCCTGTTAAAAGAATTTACTGCACTTTACCCATACTTAGCAAACACACGCACGCATCTTCAATTCCTGAAGCTAGTCAGGGGAAAAAGGTTTTAAAAGCACTCCATCTCAGGCTCGAACTTAAACAATCGTTGGAGGTCTGAATTCCTTTTGTGTTTGTCAAGGAGGTTTAAAGATGACAGCATCGGTCGAAGGAGGGGAAAAACTGTTCCTGTGGAGTCAATTACCTGCACATCAGTTCAGAAAGTACTTGTAGGGGTTACTGCAGGTGTACAATGTCCATTTCCTGTAGAAGGTCACAAGGTCATTGCCGTCTGTCAATTTTTTTTTTAAGGATCTAAAATGGAACTTTCCATTCAGGTTTTGTTAGTTCTCTTTGCTGAGCATCTACTAAAGCTTCTGCACACCTGGTTAATAACAGTCATTGCTTGTACAGCCTGAGCCCAGCATTCTCCTACCTATTGAGAGAACCCAGCCTCTGCGCTTTACAGAATGGTGTGACATCTTTGTCCATGAAATATGTACGAAGCTCCGAGGTTCCATTCCTCCCGTTTAAAAGGCTCTGAATCTGAAGGCGTTTAAGGTGTTGTCATCTGTGTGCCTTCAGAACAGTGTGCAAACTTTGTCAATGAGTGTATGTAGCGTTTGTGTGTTTTTTTTTTCTTATTTTATTTCTGGAGCGCTCTCTCTGTGTGTGTGTCTGTGATCTACCTGCCTGCCATCCATCAAGCTGACCCACACCCCGTGCTGAATTATTATTTCTTTGATGTGTTACCAGTTTAAAACAAATCCATTTCGCTGCCCGTCAATTTATCATAAGAGATTGGGAGTCACACATGAGTTGTAGGGCAGTTTGGATCTCCTCTACACTGCGCTGTACTGTACTGTGGGAGAGAGAGAGCTCCTTCCCTCTCTCTCCTTCCCTCTCTCACAAAGCGTCTGTGATAATTTATCACTCCTCCTAGCTCGGCTGACAAACTATTTGCAGGAAAATGAGTTTTTCCGCGGTGGATTTGTCCTCTGGGAATGGAGAAGGGGGCTGCTGTTTTTTTTTTTTTTTTATTCTTTCACACACTCACACACGCACTCTCGCTCGCTCGCCTGGCTGAGGTCTCCAGTATTT
This sequence comes from Lepisosteus platostomus, assembly GCF_059453375.1. Classification (NCBI taxonomy): domain Eukaryota; kingdom Metazoa; phylum Chordata; class Actinopteri; order Semionotiformes; family Lepisosteidae; genus Lepisosteus; species Lepisosteus platostomus. The sequence continues at coordinate 9,127,235 of NC_142613.1, forward strand.
ATGGAGGTGTTTAAGATAAATGAGGTAAATTAATAGAGTCACTGGAGGAACAGATCTGCTTTCACACCAGCGAATCTGCCAACGACGCGCTACGGAGGAAGAGCTGCCTCCCCCCTCCCCTCTCTCTTATTTTTGCTCAGGCCTTTCTGCCACAAAAACACACAAACGCAATAGCAAGTTCACACTCAAGAACCGACGACGTGCCACCAATCAGTAGAGATTTAAAGACTAATTTGGAACTGCCTTTAGAATGGCCTGAAGAGCAGAATGAAAGGGTCTAATTAGGAAAAAAATAAACAGCCAAGTGTAAACGATTTCAGAACTTCAAAATGAAGGTGTAAATGACATGCACACACCGGGCCGTGCTCTCTAGAGGAACAGCTCTCCTGGGTGGCAGCAATATGCTCATTGCCACCACTGTCTGTCCCTATCCACAGCACAGAGAGAAACAAATCCAATCAAAACTGAGCCGGCATGCACCTACAGAGCACCCATGAGCACCTACGTGTGTTTCCAGTTTGAACGCACATAATTAGGCAATAAGATGCACAAACCCATTTCTAAACGCTGATCTGTCATTCGAACACACATTCAAACACACACAGTGTGTGTCAGTGTCACTCTGACACACACCGTGACACCCTCTCGTTGTCATTGTGGCACAGGCTGCAATTCAAGCAACACGGAACTGAGGGGTATAGCAAGATGCTGACATAGAAAGAGCAGCTGTGAGCTGCTTTTAAACCATGTGCAACACGTTTAGTCACTCTCTTCCAGAACTCGGGAGGACCCAGTAGACTGGACATTCAGGCACAACCTGGCTCTACAGAACACGCCAGTGTCTTAGAGGCAGATGGGATAGTGTGGGGAAACTGGAAATTACTCATGTTATGCCTTTCTGACCCCTCTATGACCCCTTCAAAACCTCCATGTGACCTCTCTCCCACCCCCCCCCCCAGTTTGTGAGATGCTGTATTAGGTCATAAACAGCGCCCCTCACACACACACTGACACTTGCATGCTCTCACACACTCTCTCCCCTCCCATGTGTCTGCACATCTGGATCACACAGTGTTTCTCTGCCAGGCCCACACCTAAGGATGTGTTGTGTCTGGCCACACTCATGGAAGAGAGTGAAGAGCAGCCCCTTTCAACTATTTAGCTTGAAGGCCATCCTTTTAGTACTAGATAACTGCGTTTCTGATCCTTAAAATCCACCTTCTTTGTAAAATGCTGACTTTTATGGTACTCATCACTCTCTCTTATTTTGGACAGGTTTCCTACTGTATTACAGCTAGATGGAGGCAAAGGTAATTTTCCTTACTAAGCCCGTTGCTGACAGGTGTAATTCTATCACATAATAAAGACCTCAATGCCTCTCTGGCGACTTACAAACTTCTAAATGAAAAGAGAAATCTCCTGCAGAAGTCAGTTTCAGAGCCCTGAGCCATTTACCACAAATGACCTCTTATTTCGAAAGCTCGTTGTTGACAAGCAGCCTGGACTGTATGAAAAGCAAACCATTAAATGGATACAAAGTGTGATTTTACGCTTTGTTTAACTTTTCAGAACCAATTAAAATATTCTGAGCAGTTTTTTTTTTAGATTTCTTGTTTTAAAAAGGAATGAATGGGCATGTTGCTTTATTAATTCCTGGCAAGGGGTATCCTGAGTTTCTGGATGTCCCTGAGCTGATCTTCCACCCTCCCTGAATGAGGCACCTGTACCACTGGGAAACCGCACCAGGGGTCCCAGACAATTGACTCGCTCACTGTGACGTCAGTCACCACGGAGACCGGCCGCCCGGCTCACAGACAGCAGGAATGCTTTCACTAGGCAGGGGAGCTGTCAATCAAGCCAGCTCACCCCAACACAAACACCAACATAGCACGTAAACACATGGCACCACAGGGAGACACGAGCACATAGGAATACTGACCTACACAGGGCAAGATCAGAGGAAAATCATAAGCCACCTTTATGAGGCTAAATATGAAAAAGTAATTTTAAAGATAAGCCAAAGTGAACCATCTTAAGAAATATAGCTTGTCACCTAATATTTCCTATTCATGCTGGGGCTCTGTTATTAACTATGCATGTGTCAATGGATAAGTCAAGGAGACTCCTTTTGATCTATCCTTTAGATTAAGCTAGGAGCCGTTGTAAGAGGTAGCTGCTCATGTACAGCATCTGATCTATCCAAAACAAATAGATGTGGCTTTCCCTGCTTGTGAGACCGCAGGACTGGAGGAATTTCGAGAGAGGCCAAACGGGGGTTGTGAAGCTGTTTCACTCTCTGGGATGAGTCCAGCACATTGACCAGTCTGGGGAAAAAGGGCTTCAGTGCTTCAGTACAACACTCTCCTTTGGGATGACACAAAGTCGCCTAGCCTGACGAGAACGAGACATTTTTTGCTTCGATTTGTTTTGCTAGCGCAGTGAATAACCGTCTGGGGACTGACAACACGTAATGATCACGCAGAACACGCTTAGCGACGTTCAGTAGAGGTAGCTACTGTACGACGGACAGTGACAGCAGGCCCAGGGCCGGCAAACTCCTGCCGATTTCTAGCAGTCGTTGACAGAATCATAGAGTCCTGCCTGCTTCCTGTGTCAAAGTGAGGTTTTGTTTCCCAGAATCCTATGCATCCCAGCTTCCCCCCCAATATCCGTGTGCTAGATCCGGTCAGCCTCACTTGAACGTCCTTCACTGCAGGGAGTGTGAGAGGAACGGACTGTACCGGTCCTTGAATCCTCAGCGTACTGTAAATACCAGCCAGCCAGAGGAGGCCTGGCCCTCCAGCAGGTAGGCCTGAATGCAGGGCCTGCCCTCTACGCTGGTGACTATTAACGTCTGTTTGCCATTGTTGCTGGCACAATGGCTGTCATGCTGGGCTTTGTGAACAGCTTGCCAGCAACAGTTATTAGCCGAAGAAAAAAAAACTTGCAGAGCACAGTCAACAGGGGCAAAGGAGCTTTCCGAAGGGGGGGGAGGCCAACTGGGCGAGGGGTGAAAGGTCAGGGTGGCAGCGGAAATGGGGGTGGACAATGAAGGGGGCAGGACAGCCCAGACAAAGGTGGCGGGTGGTGTTTTGTATTGGGGGGGTGGAAGCGCACAAAACACAGGAAGTTGGAGAAAGAAAGACGGACGGGGAGGGGGAGAGGGAAGGGACTGGGGCGCTGGGACAGATGGTGGTGGAAGAGAGGGAGAAAGACAGAGGAAGGAGGAGAGAGAAGTGGCGTCTGTGGCTTGTAGCCGTGATTGAGTGTGCTGTGCGCAACTTAAGGACTTGATGGAGGTGAGGAAGACTTCACACGAGCAGATGTGAGGGTGTCTCCACATCTTTCAGACCTCCATGACACCAAGCAGCCTGCCCCGAAAACTAGGTGAATATGACAATGCACAGCTCCGAGAGATGAGATCAATATAAACTAGATAAATATTCTACCCCATCACTAACTTACAGATTCATTGCCTCTGCCGCAGTGAAGAAGGAATAGGAGGAAAACACAACTGGATCTGACAAAACAGGATCCGAATTTTACAAGTGTACCTCGTTTCAGATGTCACAAACGATCCTGCCAGCAGTTCACAAGGGCGACTCAGCTCCTGCAGGAGCAGCAGAAATGATAGCCACTTCCGAACAGGTCTCAGCCAGTCCAAGTATTCTTATGTAGCCTTAGCACAGAGTACAACAAACAGCCATTCATCCATTTTCTAATTTGTCCAATTCAGGCTCTAGGGGGAGTTGTAGCCTGTAAACACCCTGGACAGGACACTGCTTCACAACAGACAGTCCCATCTTGATCCAGAACTAATCGATTCAAATCACAGAAGAATATAATTTAAGATCACTTTATTAGCCAGATACAATTTCTTGCATTAGGAATTCGTCGTTTCACATACCCCAACTTGCTCTCCATGAGACACACAGACAGGGAGAGAACATTGGGTGGTACTGTATAAGCGTGTTTTGAAGCTGTTCTAAACTCGGTTTGTGCTTTTTGTAAACAGGTTCTTAAATCGACGGCCACCCTTTGAGACCAAACAGCAGCAGCCAAAGTTTTCAAACACAGCAGAAGTGAGGAAGAGTTGGAAAAAAACCCGGAAAGGGCCTGCAGAGAGGGACACAGAGAGGAAAAGAAGACAGAGAAAACGCAGGCAGCCGTGTGCCACCAAAGAAGCAAAAACTGTTTGCAAAAGGCTAATGGAATCATCAATATCTGAGCGTTTCTTTAGCTATTATGATCTAATTATCTCACTCATCTCGAATCACTAACCACAACGAGACAGTGTAGGGTAGATTTATAAAACTTGCCATTAAGTGGAATTTAACACGAAGCCATTTATCTTGCGCGGCGCGCGGAGTGACAGGTGAGCCGCGCGGAGCGCATGGAGGCAATGCATCATCACGGGCGCGCGGCGGCCCGAGCTGCGCGAGATCCAGGCCAGCCAGCCGGTGAGCGCGTGCCGGCCCGTAGCCAGCAGCACCCACGGGCGCGTGAATGCAAACAGTCCGATCTGACACTGCTCGGAATTGTACAAATCAACACACTTCTCACAATCCGAACTGCTTTGCAGCTACCCCGCAGTGTATCTCTTTCCCCTTGCACTGCTACTTCAGTAATTTATTTTTTGAACGAGTTCAGTAAACATTTGTGGTGCTGAGTTAAGTAAATCAATAGCCACACTAGTAGTGAAAAACAAACTACCTCAACGTATAAAAGCAAAATTATTCCAGGAGAGTTTACAAAACTCGGACGGACAAACTAGCGGAGGAAGAACGTATTAAGAAAGGAGAATTTAGTTATTCAGGTTCTTTTATTCGTATCAGCAGGTGTATTCGTTTATTTTTCCGGGCTTAGCGCTGTTGCCACGTCGTTCCCGCGAGCTTCCCCGGTCATCATTAGACATTGATCCCAAAACGTATACAGTAAGTACGGTCCCACCATCTTCAACCTGTGCGCGCATTCGGGAAGCAGTGACATGAAGTCGTAACCTGTATTTGATCTGTGTGGCTTGCTTGGATGTTGATGTAATCCTGTTGCAGACTGAGAGCGGTTTTGGAAGGTGAAATTCTACAATTTTCTTCAGCAATCTTTTATTTTACCTTTTAAAATAGATCCTCTCTAATTAATCCCACGGGGGTCTTGAAGGAGCCCCCCCAAATACATACCGTATATGAACCCGCTACACTTTTAATTTAGGAATCTGTGTATTTGTACAGTGCATGTGATAGAGGCAGCTACTGTAAACAGGGCCTAACCCAACCAACAGACCCACATTTCCTTCCACATCACAAACACATTTCACAGACCAGTCTCCGTGGGATATTGAGAGGTGTGGTATATACAGTAATGCGTTGCTAAAATAAAACATTAGAAGATATTGCGTGGGGAACTTTCTTAATATCCGCAAGTAGTTTCATATATATGGGGCATTCTAAGAGTTATTATCTTCTTCCAAACGGTGCGAAAAGACCAGATAATAAATCTGGTAGCTTTCTATGAGGCAGAGGTGTGAACGTAGCAGTAATTCATGTTCTGCTTCTCCAATCCGGGCAGGGAAAGCAGGAAGGAGCTGCACGGTCTTCACAGCAGAGCGTGCGGTCAGATCCCAGAGCCGATCTGGGGCTCTGCGGTTCTCAGAGTGTCCGGCAGCTCTCTGGCTCTGCCGCTGGAGGAGAAGACACGTTCATCCAGCCTGCCACGACCACATTCACACTTAACACCCCGGTGTCCAAAGCTAGTGACGTACCGCGTGTCACTTCCACTAACGATTTAAGGGACGTGAAGTTAAAACCGTTTTTAGTTATGACCTCGTACGCAATTATTACTGCCTTTAATCCATAGCACACATTTTGTCAGTTTTGAAAAAGTAGACATATGTTTCTAAGTTTCTAAGTCCCATCGGGATCACAGACCTCCAGACAGGGTTAGAAATCAGTTACACAAACAGACAACTCCTAGAGGCTCCCGTCGCTGACCTACAATGTGTACATTTGTGCTTGGAGAAAAGTTTTTTCCCGCAACTGGAAGGGGTGCCATGGAAACGCGCGCTTACTCCGGTAGCTGTACTGTGCACCTAGCGAGCGCCACTGGGATCCCAGTCTGCCCAGGGCCGGACACAGTTTTGGAATTTGTATGTGGAGCCCAGACATTAAAGAAGAGCGAGGAGACGGACTTCTCGCAAAACAATAAAAGGCGCATCGCGAAAATCGTATTGCAGTGTACTCAGTGTTCAGTGGAAGAGACACTCATAGAACAGTGTTGGCAGAAGACATAGATAGGCCTGAATGAATAATGCTGTTCATAACAGGGGATAGCTTCATTGCTTTACAAAGGTAAAAAAAAGACACGTAAAACAATAGCGTATTTATTATTCGTAGTAGCGTTCAGTTGAGTAGGAAATCTAGTTCCGATATTATTATTAAGGCTGTTGTTGTAGGCGTATTTGCCCCTGGGGTATTTCTCTGGTATGTTACCTACAGTCTCCTGGCCCGTAAGGTGAGCTTCACACCCCCCCCACTGCAGCGTGCCGGCGGAAAAAGAGCACACAGCATAGCCATAGCGGGGACTGGTCACACTGACGAGGGCACAGCCCCGCCTGGCGCCCACCGCGGTTCCGCTGCCGAGACGACGGAGGAGCCGAGCCGTCCAAGTCAGAACCGCACATGCGAGCGAACGCGAAAGTGGTGACGCAGAAACTGGTTCCTGTAGAACCAGCCGGGCTTTGAGTAACTGATCGGAACGCGGCGCAAGTCCACGGAGGTGCCTACACAGCCTTTAGTACCACAGCCGCAGTCCAGCCTCTCCGCCGACTCGCCCCATGGTGGACCGGTGCAGTTCCTGGCCTTAATTAGTCGCCTAATGAAGATACCGATAGGGGCTAATACCGATAGGTAATAGCCACCGCTGGCTCTGAACGCTAGCTCTGCGCTCCATAGCATGTTTCGTGTACTTGGACGGGGCTGTCTAAACCCAGCCCAGAAGCAGGAGCAGCAATAAAAGAACTGAACGGGGAGCGATAATCGATCGCACTGCTGGCTTTGACAGGAGTACGTCCTTTATCTAGCTCCCCACACATCGCGGGATCGCGGAAGTTGGAGACGGATTCGAGGGCTGTTAAACGTCTGTATTGCGTCCCCTTAAAGGGACCTCTTATTATTGTAGAGAGCAAAGGTGATATTGGTTTCGAGGCTACCGTGTAGGAAATCCAGATATTACTCCGGACTGTGCTGTTAATTAATTAATTGGCCTCCGCTCCCACAAAGCGCACTGCCTCCAGCTTCCTGCGCTTTCAGAAAGTGGAGCAGAAATACATCCACCTGGGAAGGATGCATTCTTAAAAGGATATCTTTTTAAAACAGATCCTGAGAATCAGCTGTACATCGGTGATTTTAAAATGACAACTACACCCTCCCCTCTTCGGAAAAGGGTTCTCATGTCGAATACCGCCACTCCGATGTCACTGGGCCCAGACCGCGTCATCGTGCACGACCTGTGTCAAGATTTCCGTTCCCTCTGGGCTTCGCAGTCGGGATGTGAGGTGTTACAGTGCCGTCGGAGCGCTCTGGACGCGGCGAGCTGTTAAACACGGCACGTGGTCTGATCAAAGACGGAAGGCCTTGCGCAGGTTTGAGTTGACTAACAAAGACAAAGCTGAGCTCCGGGGTCCCGGGTCACAGCTGTCTGGCTCCTGGGCTCCCCTCTTGCCGTCTAAACTCGGCCCAACCACGGCGGGGGCGGCCAGAGGTCCGAGCCCGGCGTTGCTCACACAGGCCACAACCGGTCTGCCCTGAATCCGTGCGCTGGGAAAGGCGGGCTTTTCCCTGATAATGTCCTATGAGGTATAATGACTGCAAGTACTGTATTACGCTTGTCCTGGTGTTACTCGCTGAAGAAACGAATGGGGTCTCGCAGTCTGTTGATTTCCTTTTGGGGAGGGTAAGACAAGGAGACCTGAATTTGAAAAATTCCAATCCTAGCGGGACCTCGACTTTCTGGTCTACCAGTTCAGATAATGTGGCGGTACTGACCCCGCTGCCGGCTGTGCACGCCAACTCTGCGCTGTGCAGAATGTTTCATGCCCTCCGATTGGACCATTTAACGGGCCAGAACAAAAATAAAAGAAGGGAACGGGGGGCGTAAACATCCCCTGAACCCGAACGACACCAGTAGATAACATAAGAACCTATAGGCCCCGAAACATACCCCGCCACACCCGTTGGGCAGAATCAGCCATCTTTGTTTTGTTTTGTTTTGTTTTGTTTTGTTGTTTTTATTTTGGCCCATAAAACAATTGGATATAACAAAATAGGCGTCATTGTTAACGAGGTAATTCAGATGCTCCTGCAAATAACCCGGGTTTCGGTCCATCTCTTCTTTTCAAACTTTTTGTTTTGGAGGACTTGTCAATCAAACGAATAACTCAACACGACGAATTAACCTCACAGAGCCTGGTTTTAAATTAAGTGACAATTAACAATGCCCTTGGCAATCCATGTACACAGCACAGTCTGTGTAGTGGCACGGAGTAAAAGGCGGTAAACAGGCATTTTATTGGTGTAAAGTGTGTCACAACTTGCGTTTAGTTTTTGAAATTTGCTCTTGATGGGTTCCCCTCAGTTCCGGAAAGATCATCTTGGTTACTGAGATTAAAATGCAAAAAATCTAAATATAATACTCAGTAGATTCGAAATTCCTGAGTTGTACTTACAACAGAATAAATTGAGCTCCTTCTCGAATAAACAACGCCAGCACCTGTCACAAATCTCCGTCCCTGTTCAGTTTCTGAAACGGGTTCTTTTTAAGTGAACCGCAATTTAACACGATTTAAACGTCAAAAGTAACAACATTCACGAGTAATTATATATTGCTTCTTCGTCTCCTACGTTTTATTATTAAAACATCCATTATTATCAACATCAACAATGAATTAATCTCTCAATTCAAATAAGAACAATGCCTATTCTGTTTCATACTGTTACTGCGGGTGAAGCCATTTACAGTTTTCGCTTGTGAGTGCTGTTACTCTAAAGCTCAGAAATAAAGGTGTAAAACTAATTTTTTAAGTATTATATGAGTAAGTTTTAAAATACTTTTCAAAGGAACCACAGATATGTAATTTACCGTTTTGAACATTGCAATTAAAAAACATTTGGCCTGCGACTTGTATGTTGTGAATTTTGCAGATAGAGAAAATGTTTACCCATATTTGCGCAGGTATGGTATGTTATTAATTTATAGCTCATAGACTTTACGGTCCTACTGTACGATCAGTACGGACTCTTAAGTGATATCCAACCTACTTCAATACAGTGGAATCATACCAATTAATACAGATAAACGAATCTGATTCACCAGTAGTATCTAGATATATTCTACAGTATTTGGAAGCATATTACAAAACAGAGACTAGTAAAAAGATTATCCTAATTTGATACAGACGTGTGATTTTAATCCCATTACTTAACCATCCTAATTTTGTTTGTTTTATATACAAAACGCAATAATTAAGCATTTCGGTATATTCTGACTAAACTAATGAGATATCCATCTTGGAGTTTTAATCCCCAGTTAAACTCTCTATAACCCTTCTCCCTCTCTCCTGTTCTTCCTCTCCCTCTTTCTGCGCCTCTCTCTCCATTTCACCCGAAGGCAAGGAGCCTTCTCTCCCTCCCTTCACTTCAGAGAAGATTTTCTTCCTTCTTCTTTTCAATTTTACGATTCGCTTTGGTCTCCCTTAGACAGTTTTATTTATTTCCAAACACTTGGCCTTTTGTCCCGGCGCAGTGGTGATGTAATGGTGTTTACCCTGGGTCGGGGATTGGTGGAGTGGAGCGCGCGCACACCTATCATTACCGCTGGACTTCAATCAGATAAGGCGGGGAGCCCGGAGTCCGCGGTCCGATCGTGAGTTAACTGCCCATTCACTGCTCCGAAACTCGGGGGTCACTGTTTCCTTTAATCTGCGTTAATGTAATTCTAGCGTAATCCCACAGTTAGTAAACAGGGGACATGTTTCAGGCTCCTATAGCTACAGGTAAAATCGACAAACGATCTCTTGCCCTTTTCGCGTACAATTTAAAGGCTAGTGGCGACTCACACACAGCTTTGCAAACGAATACGTACGTACGTGTTTAGGATTCGTTCTTTCCTCTTCATAAAGCCAACCTAGGGTGTCTGAATCTTATTATTATACATCGGGAAGCCGGTCAAACGCTAAATGTTCTTTACAATATATGTTTCTGAAGAATACGCTTCTGTGACCCAAAGTACAAGAATGTTTCTGAAGAAATATTTCTGAAGAATGATAAAGGAAGGTTGCCAAGGTGAAGGGGTTTAGCGAACACTTCTTGAAAGCCTCCAGTCGGACTTCAAATGAAATTAGACGTCCTCACGGGAGGGCGGTGTATCATTGCGTCCTTTAAAAACTATCAAAGATGGCACAAAGGATACGCGTTAAGCACTCCTTGAGTGCGGCTGTCTCTGGGCAGTGGTTCTGGAATCGGTGTTTTATGTCTCAGAAGCCATGCAGAAAAACTTCACTGTGGTAATGAACCATATGGTCCTATTTTGGAGGTCTTGCTCTGCAGACAGCAGTGGAGTCAGGCTCTGGGTCGCGCTGTTGAAGATGAGAGGAACCCTGCCCGGCCTGTTTGTTTTTCGGCACGTCAAAACGGCACCCAGGGTGTGAAAAAACACAACCTTTACTGGCACTATTTGAGACAAAAACACACATAGCACACCATCTCCACCTCCCCGGCCGGCCCAGAGCTCACCCGTCAATAATTCTAAAACAGCACCTTTTAAAACAAGGTCATATCAAGATTTCCCTCATGATTCCGAGAGGAAACATATATCTGTTTTAACAACCGGAGTTTTCGACCACAGTTTGTTGTCCCCCCCAATGCCAAATCCACCGTTTGCGTCAACCTATTGCCCAACAGCATACGCCCTCTGTCACGATCTCAGGGCTGTTTGTATGGAAAGCGCTTTCCAACATATACAGTCCAAACAAGACAGCAGCACACAAGTATTCACACAGAACTGGGCGTTTCAAACCTTTTTTAGGGGCACAGCGCGAACGGAACCGAGGAGGCGGAGTGCCCGGGTCCACTCCACGACAAGACGCCCTTCTCCCGGCGCCACCGCTGCCCATGGCGAATATGCAGGACAGGTTGGCACACGATCTCGGTGTTATGACCCAGTATGGGACGCGACCGCGGCCAGCGTGCTTACATACTGTACATGCGGTCGCGCTTTTGCGCCTAGCGCTGCGCTTGTTCATACCGCAAACTCAAAGAATTGACAGACACCGACACTTCTTCACGGACTCCAGCACGCAAAGGCACTACAGGCGCTCGAAGGTGGACACAAAACACAAAACATACAAAACACGCACACGCACAGTCGTCAGATGTGTCTTTGGCATGACAAAAACGTTTGTAGTCCAGAGGTTCATTTTTTCCCCTATTTTCCCTTCCAGATATGGTTGGAATTCATGAACCGATGAAAGACACTTGGTAAAAGAGAGAGAGGCAACAGACAGCGCAGGAATGAAGAATAAAACGTTCTCGGTGAAACAGCAAATGTTGGACTGGGCACCCTGAAAAATCACTCTGAATTACGGGCATCTGTCTACACAATTGTGGAGTTGAAATTTGAAAAATGAAAAAAGATACTAATAATCAACCATATTTGGCAACGCCATGTTTTTTAAATGGCATTTTTACTAAATGTGTTTTATAATAACTATGGGGTTTAATCAAGAAATAATCTGACACAATCGCGTTTTGTCAGAAATATGAGGTAGAAAAACAATGATCGGTTATCAAATAATTGTTCCTTTTCTTTTTCAAAAACTAGTAATTGTGATATACATGAGCGAGCGACAATTGTGTTTAATACACCTCAATTCATTTATAATTTAGATTAATAGAATTAATACACCTCGATAACAATACAGCACCTGCAGTGGACTTAAACCAAATCATTCCAAATGGCCTCAAAATTGATTCAATAGAGAGTCGGAAATCGGTTTACATTCAACCACAGCAAATAAAGGAGAGCTCAAGGAAACGAGATTTCTGATGTGTTATTTCCGTAAATCCTCTTTAATTAGGAACTGTCTTTTACTCGGCGGAGAGCAGAGCCCGGGGTAGCTAGTTCCAGGAGCCACTGAACCGTGAGGGCTAGCGTAGACCACGCCCCCTTTACCTTAAACCCCACCCCTCCCAGTCCAAGTCCCTCCGTCCCAAAATCCTCCAGCCAATCGCGGGACAGTGCGGTCTGTCCTGCCGGACCAGGAGAGCGTGAGAGAAATAAAATCGGCCCTGGAACCAGCCGGTGATTAGAAACTTCCTAAAACCGCCGGTGAGCGCCAGGACCGCCTCTTCCTCATTTCGCGTTATAGACAAGCGTCTTGCTGATAAGTCTGGAAAAAAAATACACAGGGAGCCCCAGCGAGCCCACGTCGTTACAGAACCCGTGGATTTTACAGGATAGCTCTGACTGCGAACAAACGAACAGGTAAAATTTAAGAGTATCAAGGGATTATTATTATTTCGTCTTTGACTTTCTATAGTCTTTTAATGCTGACTGCAATATCGGTAGCCAACGTGTACAGTGCATGAACTCCGTGGATGATGGAAACAGATTTAGATGTGCTGTGGATCAGTTCAGAATACTGCATGCCGTTTCTGCATTGTCTTGTTGGATGTTTTTTTTTTTTTTTCCACCAAGAGCACGAGAGGTTTATTCACAGAGCTTGACCATTTGGTAAAGTAAACGGTCCGCCAGTCAAATCCATTAGTGGAGAAATACAGGAGGAGAAAGGAAATAATTAGGAACAGGGGGGGTAACAGGACGTCTTTGCTAGCTGGGGTTATAACCATGACGTAAGGAGAGCTCGCGTTTTTAAACCTCGCTGTTAGAAAACGCGAAAACAGTGTCTGTTTTGAGGCAACGTGGAGGAATGGTCTTGCAAGGCAAGAAAACAAATACGAGTTGAAACGCGGGTCGCAGAGGTTATTATATCCGGAAAATGACTTTCGGAGAGAGGTAGATGTAAAATCAGGTAGATAACATGCTTAACAACAGACCAATAGATGCAGCTGTATGTATTGTATCACACACCCAAGTATACGAGAATGATGTCGCCTTAGTTAAAGCGTTTAAATTTCTTTAAAAGGATCCAAATTAATTCTTAACAATCTGTCCTTTTTCAGCCTGTTAAACTGCGCACACGGGAGCTCATTATTCGTTTGTGCCGACACTCCACATGGACTTATAAAGAAGCTCAGTGACAGGGACGTGCCCACAGCTCTAACACAGAGCACACTAACGTACAGCCAAGGGAGCCACACAGGACAATGTCCCACGCCACCGGACGAGGTAAAACATCATCAAATCCTTAAATTCCCCACACCGACTTCTCCACAGCCACGGGCTTCCTCGTTAGACAGATCGTTTTCACTGGAGCATCAGGCGACCCATTTTTAATAAGAACAATAACAATAATAATAATAATAATAATAATAATAATAATAATAATAATAATAATAATAATAATAATAATGCAAAACAATAGTACTACAAAACAAATACATAATACATTTTTTTGTTTTCGTTTTTTTTTTATTCGGCTAATGATACCGTATTTTCCATCGCTAGATTGTCCCTGAAAATGCGCTTTACACCTGTACTTATTGTATCTTTTAGAAACGTGCACCTACGAGAGCAAATTGTGGCATTTTGGGATATTGGGTGAAAAATGTAAGATATATTCCGCGGCCTGAAAGACATGGTTATGATATTATTATATGAGCCATTAAACCAAGAGGTTAATATTCTGATCGCCCACTAGACATCTGAGTTGAGTTACCGCGCGTATCCCAGGCTGTATGACATTAAAAGACAAGGCAGTTGATTTCGCTCTGTTTTGGTGGAGATTGTGATACATGCGTACAGATGCATAATCTATATGAGACATGTATACATATTGGTCGTACGTATACAAATATACACCAAAAGCATGCAAGTGGAGAAAAGCAGATCTGTCTTTTTATTTAAAAGGCCACGGTCTAGCCGGGGGGATAAACACTATAATATCTTGCCAGACACTGAGTGTGTTGATTAATTAAAATATTCCGAAACGGCATCGATTTTTAAAAGTAAGAAATGAAGTACCCGGTAATGCTGAACAAAAACAGGTTCTGGAGCTTGGGCCTGCCTTGTCTGCTTTGGGAAAAAGCACCCCGGCGCCTGGTCTCACGCCTGTCTTCTCGTCACGGAAGTGGTTCATAGATGTTTGCGTCATACGAGCTCGATTTATACAGTACGGTACATTTTTCTATCGACTAGAAGTTAGCAAAGTGGAAAAATCGATACCGCTCATTGGTTGGCACTTAATCTTCATAAAAAAGAATGACTACATTCTTCAATGCATCTAAAATGCTTCCTAATATTACGTGCAGGGCATGGTGTAGATTTTAATTAAATTGTTGCTGTTTTTGTAGCTAAAATACGATGGTTGTAGAGGTCAGCAGTATATTAGTAATGTATAATCTGATGTATTTTGCCCTGCACTTTTTTTTATTTATGCTAACACAACGTATTGCCATAAAAACAAAAAATGCTGTAAGGGTAAATCGGAAAAAGCGAAAGAAAAACAGAGACAGCAATGTTTTTTTTAAAGAATTTACAAAAGAACATATTTAAAAGTTGGATTCATGCTGTATAATAAAAAAACCAACAATACAAGATGAAATTGAAAATAGTTTCCCGTTTTTGTGGATGCATGTTTACTTTTTATTTTTTAAATATATAAAATCCCCTAAAGAAAAATTAGTAATACGTTCGTGTTTATGCAAGTGAATCAGACACTGATTTCAAAGTCAAATTAATTCCTTAAACGAAAAAAAAAAAAGGTTCAGATCTGGGCGAAACACGAATTAGGTTGTAGAATTGTGTTTGCATTTTACAATAAACAATATGATTTATATGGTGACATTTTAGGTTTTAAAGAGGGCGAATCCCAGAGTGAGTTTGGAATTTAGGATGCCACGGATAAGGTATAGATTAATTATTCTGACAAGATAGGCAACTGTAACTTCAAATGATCCATAGCTCCTCAGAGACGGTTTCGTTTTTTTCAGAGCTCCGATTCTTTTCAGAAAAAGTCTTTCGGTGCATCAGAATTTATACAACAAGAGTAGAACTTTCGAAGGGTTCGGACTCCAGAACTCAGAACTCCAGAACTCCTGCTCAGATGTCTGACGCAGTAAACGAAATATCACGTCTTTAGATAAATGAATAAACGGTGCTTGCAACACTCGTTTTCTGTAAACATTGAGAAGAAAACATTGACATTTTTATTCCATAGCAATTATAATTATAATTATCTTAGATCATATAATATATAGCACTGGCATTCACTTTATAAGTTCTGTGCCTCGTAGCTCAGAGAGCGCACTTGACGAAAATCAAGCCGCGAACTTGCCCAAAGATTTTCCTGACTGGCGTGCGACTCCTAATTACAAAAAAAAATATGAGTACGCCTCATTGCACTGATACCTTAAACAAACGCCAAAATGTATTCAACAGGCATAAAAAATAGGAGTGTTCGTGTGCCGAGGTTTAAAAAAGAAGAGCAGAATGTTTTACCACGTCCGCTATTTAACATTCAGCGCAACTGGCTCCTAACGGGCGCCCTGTCCTCGCTGCACTGCCCGCAATGGGATTTATACACGAATTGTATTTCATTCCAAGAATATCTGAGTACAGTTGTAGTAAATAGATCGCACGTAACTCCAGAGCTGGAATGTGTTCACAAACCTCGCGACCGAACGCTAACAATAAGACACGAGGCACCCCGGGGCTGAGGAACAATCGCGCACTAATTTGGGTGTGGGTGGTAAATTTGTCAGAAAAGATGGTTTTATTACAGCTTTTACTTTCCCGACAAAGGCCGTTTCCTGAGAGGTCTGCCTTGGGAGTTAATTAAAAGTTAATTTAAGTAAATTGTGAAGGATCTGAAAGAGATGGGTATCTGTTGGCTTTGTCAGTTTAATTGCGGCTGTGATTGATCGGCGGGGAAATCTTTCATTTTCCTGGAGTGGCGTCCAGTGTCGTGTTTGTGTTTCTGAACACAGTCAAGGAAAGCCGGGTTTTCGCCCACTCCCCCTCTCTCTCTCTCTCTCTCTCTCTCCTCTCTGACTTTGTTCTTCCAATCTTCCTGGCTCGGCCTCTCCCGGGGAGTCTGCGATTTTGTGCCTGGTTCCTTTGGTTTTGTTTTCTCTATAAGTAAAAAGGCATTAAACATGAATCGTATCAATGTTAGTTTTTTTTGTTTTTTTTTTGTTTTGTTTTTTGGGTGGGGGGGTTGTTGAATGTTGAATAATAATTCCTACCTTAAAGCAAAACAGAACCCCCCCCCCCCCCACACACACACACACACACACCTTTTCTGCTTTTAGTTGATATCACAGCTCTGTTCTTTGTTGTCGGTGGGCTAAATTGTCATTAAGAATGGCAGGCGAGGATACAGAGCTGAAGAAGTAAATGGCGCCAATGCCTAGTCTCTGAAAGCTAGAGTATTACACTTTCCTGCTCTCTGTCGCTCAGCTCTGATCCTCCGGTCGTTTCCAAACCTTAAGCATTTTAAACATTCAAACAGTTTAACCGAAAGGGTTGTCGGTCTGCTAAACATTTAGGACCGAGATTTTCGGCACATTCAACTTTTTTTTTCTCTCACAGAGAGATCCGAATGCAGGTATTACTCACCACACTTTCCTTTTGGATGTGGTATTAATAAATTAGGGAAAACACTAATTGAAAAGCGAGCTGCAATCAAAATGGTTTTCTCAAGCAGGTAAGGTTTCTACGCTGGGGTGTCAGAAAAGAATTTTCCGTTTCGGAAATTCAACAAAGTGTTTTTTTCTCTCTGTTCGCTCTTGTAGATTTTTATATAATATTTATTTTAAATATCCCCTTTTTACCTGTGAGAAATAAATGAAACTTTCGGATATAGCATGCACATTAATTTGCCTGGAAATTAACAAAGTTCCAGCTGTTTCTCATTTTACATGAAATCCGACAGCTTTATTCGGTTTTCATCTTGATATACAGTCACCCATTGTGATTAAGACAACACATTTAACACCTGACAGCAATACATTGCAATATTCTCTTGGTGTTTCCTATAGGAATCAAATCACAAATATTTCGGAGAGCGATTTCAATTAAATCTATCTTTAATATATTTAGTTTCTATTGTCGAAGTCAGTATCCACCGCGGGTGTTCCCTGGTACCTAAATTTAATTCGTGCCGGATTAGTGGGACATCCCATTTTATTATTTTTATGTAGGAAAATTCAGTTCCCGACAAGTTTCGAAATCTGACAAGAAATTTGAATGATGCTCAACGTCCTTCGTTCTTCAGACAGCGCTCATAATGTTTAATAGGACTATCACTAGTCTTTAATCACTAGTTATACACTCGTGAATGAATGTCATACTTTCCATCATTAGTATGGCTGTCAACAGTCGTAGAAATGAGTATTAATAATAATAATTTATGATGATGGTGATGATGATTATGATTATGATGATGATTATGATGATAAAAAAAACGATCGGATAAAAGCCTCTCAGTCAGCATGAACTCACAAATTAGCAACAATGAGTGGGAAATTTATCTAGATACTGTACTTTCCTGTTTCATCCACACCAACAAGACAGCTGAAACGCGCACGAGCCGGCTCTTTGTAAAACAACGTGTTCATGACACGCATTCTCCGAATCTGTCAGTACTGAGAAAAATAACATGGAGTATTTCCCGTGTGCAAAATATGTTCACACCGAAATTAACTTGCATGGTAATTGATCATTTAATTACAATACGTTTTTGACTGCTGCTGAAGCATGTTTTTGACGGCACAATATCTAAGGCTGTTAAAATACAGCCGCAGTAATACTGCTAAACACGATATGGACTTCGTCAACAGTTCTTCAATCTGCACAAATATATCCAAGCTCGTTAGCCTTCACGTCACAGCTGTAATTACTATGTTATATTTTTATCTCTTGTATATTATTAACCATATATAACTTTTATTTAATACTGATATAACCAGGAAATTACTTTTGTTTTGCAAGCGTTTATACTTTGAACATCATTTAATCGTTAATTTATCATTATCAGTTATTTAATTGCTTACTACTGTAATAATGTAATATAGATTAGGCAATTAAGGGGCTGTTAATCTTTTTTTCTCTATTATGTCTCTGTCTATCTCTGTCACCATTAAAATCAGCCATTATATGTTTATTCGCGATATAAATATTTTCTTAAAGAAATGAAACTATTGCGATAATGCAATATAGATAAGACAATTTAAAAAATGATTTTTCCCCCTCTTTCTTATGTTCCTATATCACTATTCATATCGGCCATTATTGTGATAAAATATTTTCTTTAAAAAAACGAGAACTAGAAAACCAAACAATTCAAAGACAAGTTCAGAAGTAACGATCCAGACCTTAAGGGAAACATCGGTAACGTAACGTAAACGGGTTGTTTTAGTATTTATGAAATGCCGGTCAATATTAATATCTTCCATTGTAGAAGCGCAAGTGTACAGACCTACAAAAACGTGTTAAATTCACATAATATAATAATTTTTAATCATCCCAAACTAAAGATAGCAAAATCTCTCACGGTATACGGAATATACCACGATTCTAGATTTATTTAGGGGGAAAAACAGTTTTTCTTTAAACCTTTACAAGTCAGCTTTTCACCGAGCTTGGGGATATTAGTTTTTTTTTTCTTAACGTAGTCAACGTTTCTGTCTCATTAAGTAAACTACACCGCATTTTAAACAACAACAAGAAAACAAACACAATGATCAATATTCATTCTCCACGCCCTTTCAAACAAGATTTTCAAGGACGTTGTTGTTTTTACTACTGGCGACTGTCTAAAAGGAGAGCACCATTTACTTCGTTGTATAAAATCAAGTTTTAGTTTTGCTCCAATACGTGTTTCAAAGAATTTGGGGAGAATTCAATCTACTGGCCCGTGAAACAACAAGACAACAAGGTATAGCAGTCTCAGAATCTCCCTGGCTCTCTTGCGTTTCCCGCTACGCAAATTACACCTGTTGGGCACGGCCGTTCATCAATGGTTGCTGTTGTTTAAATCTAGTTCAAAAATAAAACCGAATGCTAATGTTTTTTTTAAAAGCAGAGACACGAAGGTCCTTTCAAAACTCTTTCTGTTAGTTTATGTAACAGAAGACATATCCCGTATCTCTAAAGCTACAATATTAGAAAACGGTAGGAACTACATCCGAAATAATGACAAGATAACTTTAAAATATTTAGCCATCATTTTGTCTTGAAACCTTTTAGTCTTATAATCTGGGGGGGGATCTGTAAACGCAACACCAGTTTTAATTTCACTGGGGAATATTAAAGGTGCGGAATGACACGAAATTGTTACAGGCGGTTTCTGTTTCGAGTTCAATGCGGCCTATTCAAAGTGTGGGAGACATGGGGAGTGTATGCTTGCGTACGTGGGCCTCTGTTTGTCTGTGTGTTCCCAATTATGGGAGAACACGCTGGGGTAGTTTTGTTGAGGCCTCGGTCGCTACAGAGGCCTTATCGTCCGGTCAGGTGTAGGCAGTAATGGGATCCTCTTTCGAGACCGCGCCACTCTCTTGTCCCTGGCCTGTTCCCCTGGGGGGGACTCGGTTTTAATATCCTCCTGATCGGCGGAGCTTGGCGCAGAATTCTTCTACACATCACTAAAATCGCTAATAGCACAGGCCACCCCCTCCCCGATACACACACACACACCCACCCCTCACTTCCTCCGGCGTCGCGTTTGATGTGGAAATGAAAGGTTGAGAAAGGACGAAGAAAAAGAACGAGAAAAGGGTCTTGCACAATGGGTTAAATTAAAATGGAAGGGGGCGCTTAGCGAGTTACTGATGCAGACCGGAGAGGGTCAGAGCCGGGGAGAGGGACTGAGAGAGCGATTGAGAGGCGAGAGGAGGAAGACGTAAACAGAAATAAACAGCTGTGTGTCCCAGTATAATCTAACCACTCACGCATTTTTTTTTGCTGACTCCTTTATCCAGGTCGACATACTATCAACTATCTGTCAAATATTAACCGTATAAACCACATACTGTGGAACGGTGTAAATCTAGTACCGTATAAAGGTACAGTATCACAGTATCAGAACTACGAATGTGTTAAAAAAGATGGGATTACTGTATGTGCTTTGGAATACTGTGTATTTGTTTTCCTTTTGTATAAGCAAAATGTACGATGATTTGAATAGCCCCCCCCCCCAGGAAAGTAAACTGTAATACTTCAATCTATTTTTTTACAGATCCTGTTGCTGCAATATTCCCCTCTTTTGGTTAGAAAATTGTAGGAACTAGTCTCCATAACCACACCTCAAAACACACACAAGGCTTTGGAGGAACTCAGTAGTGCTTAAGAATGCTTTCTGGAAGATGACCGAGCTGCAGGAACAGGTGTGAACACCTGAAGTCAATTCTTTTTGGCCAAGTGTAAAATCAATTCTCAAAAACCGAGGAATGGACCTCAAAATAACATTTTCTAAGCAGTGTATCTTTTAAACTCACACTTAACTTAAAAGCTTACATAGTGGTATAGTGTTTAGGATATCCTTCAAAATATTTGTAATTAATTTCTCAACCTTGCATGTGTTTTGTTTTCCAAAGATATCAGGCTCAGAGATTGCTCTGGCCACATCAGACCTGAAAAATAGTTTAAAGGAAGTAGCAAGGAAAACTACAATTTAATGTTAAATTCTGTGAGATTACAAGAACTACGGTTCCTATTGCATCTTTAAAAAAGCAAAGACGAAAAAAAAACAGGAAACAGAAAAAATCTGTTTATGCTTGTATGTACATATGCAAGCAATTTGGCTTTAGTAGTGTGGACTCACTGCATGAAATGCTGGCCTTTCCTATTGATTATAGAGGTTATAGAGGGGACTAAGTGTTTATATATACAGTATATATAAGCCAGCATTGCAGGCAGGCTTACTGCTAAACTCCCTGCCTTCTGTGTCTCTGTAGGAGCCCTTGGAACACGAAGTCTAGAATTCAGAGCTGGATCTCACAGCCCTTAGAATGTGGAAGACATGCACAGAGTTGTCTAGACCAGAGGCTGTAAAAATACTAGCTAGATCCGACATGATTGGTTAGTTGCCCTTTTTTAACACTTTTAAAATGCTATAAAACCTTTCCCTGTTATTGCTCAGATTAAACTACATCAGAAGAAATATATACATGTTCACAGGTTATAATGTCCATAGATGTTTCATAATTATACTTTGTGGGCCTTTGTTATGTCCCTTCTAAAATGTAAATCATTAACTTCACAAGCTGTGTTGTAAAGTTTCTGGTACTGCTTTGAACCAGCTCTGAAGTACCATTTCAACAGTTCTTTTGTACCAGGCAAGTTGTACATAGTGCTTCTTTAAAGATATTTATTTCACTGGGTCTCTGTGACAAGACTAGTGAGGGATTACAATGAAAGAGTACAAGACTGGGGCGTTTGAGACTGATAACAGGCACCTCATTGACATAGTGCTGTAAGACAATGAAAGCACAATTTAAAACACTTAGAGAATTCCTCTCAGCCACAATCAAGTCTGGAAAGGGATATTTCAACAGCTGACTTTGTATGATGGGAATAAGACGTTGCTTTTAGCATGTTTCAGGGAGGGATGTGAGGGGCAAGAGGGAGACGACCTCTGTACCTTCTCTCCATGTGCAGTATGGTGGCTTGCAGTTTGTTAGGGTTTCCCCACACATGAATTGCTCTGACAACATCTTAGAAAAGATGATGTCAGTTCTGACGAAAATTAAAAAGACAAAAATAAAGTCCTTCACCACATCAAGAACTAGGCCCAGTACAGACTCAGGGCGGCACGATTCTGAGCTACTTGTCCACTTCCTCTCTGCTGCCCCGGTCCAGTTGGTGCTGTCCCTTCCCTGCCTTCTGCAGGTCCTCAGCACTGACCGCACAGCAAGCACACATCACTGCACACGAGAAAGAAAAGCCTGCCTGACTCAGGACTCCCCACTCCAACAGTGTTACAGATTTAAAAAAAAGAGAGAATTGTGAATGTTGTTTTTTTTTTTAAAAAAAACTCATTTACTCAGACAATGAAGGAAAAAAAAATACAAATTTCTTCTCTGTCCTAAAGCACTATTTGTAGGAAAGAGGTCAGGCCATGCTTACAGCTTGTATTTACAGCGGAAAGACTTTCTGTTCTGCATATCAATGTTTCTCAGACTAGAGATGAGGGTCTGAATGTGCTCCTAGTTTCCATGTCACATCTCCTGTCAGGACACATGTAAAGTGTGCAAGACAGCGCTCCTGTTTCCGGGGCTGTGGGGTTAACGTTCGTATCCGTCCTCCTCCCCCAGGGCATGGGGGTCTAAACCAACTAGGCGGGATGTTTGTGAACGGCCGGCCTCTGCCCGAGGTGATCCGGCAGCGCATCGTGGACATGGCCCACCAGGGGGTGCGGCCCTGCGACATCTCCCGGCAGCTCCGCGTCAGCCACGGCTGCGTCAGCAAGATCCTGGGCCGGTAAGACTGCCCCCGCCCTTGCCCCCTTGCAGGTCCGCCGCTCGGCCCCTGCTCCCCAACACGCAACAGTTCCTGCACCGCGCCCACACTTTCTCATACAGCTGCAGTGTATCACCCTGCAACTCCCAGCTGGCGGCCCACTGGAGCTTAGCAGGTGTGATCCTGGATGGGAGATCTCCTGCGGAAGCTGAGGCTGCTGCTGGAAGAGGTGTTAGTGGGACCAGTAGGGGGCGCTCACCCTGCGGTCTGTGTGGGTCCTAAAGCCCCAGCACATTGACAGGGACACTATACTGTAAAAAGGCGCCGTCCTTCGTATGAGATGTAAAATAGAGGTCCTGACTCTGTGTGGTCATGAAAACTCCCAGGGTGTTTCTCGAAAAGAGTAGGGGTGTTACCCTGGTGTCCTGGCCAAATTTCCTCCTGGCCTTTATCAATCATAGCCTCCTAATAATCCCCCTCTATGAACTGGCTTCATCACTCTGTTCACCTCCCCACTGATAGCTGGTGTGTGGTGAGCGTACTGGCGCACTATGGCTGCCGTCGCATCATCCAGTGTGTGGATGCACACTGGTGGTGGTGGAGGGAAGTCCCCATTGCCTGTAGAGCTTTGAGTGGAGTGTCCAGAAAAGCAGTGTATAAGTGTAAGGAATTATTATTATACACACTGCCGCAGCACTGCAAACACACAATGTATTGTGCACATTTTGCAAAGCTGATGTGCTTTGGACGTTTGCAACACACATCACTGAGGAACAGGAGGCGTCCCGCCATTGATGAAGGACGTCCCGAAAAGAGCAGACTCACGGCTCTCTTTATCTCCCTCTCTGTGCCACAGGTACTATGAGACGGGCAGCATCAAGCCCGGAGTGATCGGCGGCTCGAAGCCCAAGGTGGCCACTCCGAAGGTGGTGGAGAAGATCGCGGAGTACAAGAGGCAGAACCCCACCATGTTTGCCTGGGAGATCCGGGACAGGCTGCTGGCTGAGGGAGTGTGTGACAACGACACTGTCCCCAGCGTGAGCTCCATCAACAGGTGGGCAAGCAGGGCAGCTCGCGTCAACTAGTGACCACCACCGGTACCGGTGCTCTTGTCTTTCATCTCCGTAATTAAACGTTGCGCCACGAAGATGTTAAATGAATAGCCCGGCAGGCTAATTAAAGCATCACATCAGTCAGTTTAAATGTTTGCTTTTGATCTTGTTCCCTTCCTGAGAAAGGGGGCAATTGTTGCAGCCGTGGGATATGGTCCATGAATGAGGTTTTCCATGCTTTTGAAATATAATCTAGAGTGAGTGTAGATGTGGGTCGGTGGAGATGACAGTGGTGTGTGTCTGCGTGAAATGGATGGTCAGTGTGTGTGTGCCTGGGTCTGCGTGTGTGTGTGCCTGGGTCTGCGTGTGTGTGTGCCTGGGTCTGTGTATGTATTCTACTTGCCTGTGGAGACTGAAAGCTCCAATTCAGGTGAGACTGAGGACTCTTCTCCTGTGTTGCAGGATCATCAGGACAAAAGTGCAGCAGCCCTTCAACCTCCCACTGGACAGCAAGGGGCTGAGTCCAGGACACACACTGAGTGAGTGAACACACTGAGCAAGTATAAACTCACTGAGGTAGTACACACACTGACTGAGCACACACACATGGAGGTAGTATAAACACTTAGTAGTACACCCACACTGAATGAGTACACATACATTGAGGTATTACACACACTGAGTGTGAATACATACCTCATACACATATGAGGCAGTACACACACTCACAACATTGAGTGCATTCACACTACACACACTAAGGGAATACACACAACACTCACTTATTAAGTACACAATCCCTAGAGACACTGGGTGAGCACACACATCACACACGCCTCATACAAAATGTACATAAACCTCTCACACGTGAGTACTCACACAGTGTACACAGCTCACACACTGAGTGAGTACAGGCCCCTCACTCACCGAGTTAAGCACTTCTGCTCTAACTCACATGCAGTGAAGACATGCATCTCCAATATGCACCACTCTTTGAAAATGTCAGCACTTAGGAGCTGGAGTAAGAGGGTAAGCACTAGAGCTTGTCTAACAGTGGAACCCACCAGACGACATTCCAGATGGAATGGATGTGCCCCGTCTTTCCTGTCTTAATTTGTTTTTTACATTTATCTTCTCTATCTTCAGTCTTTTGTCCTCCCTTGGTTTGTTTCTTTTTCCTTATCTCTCTCTCTTGATCTCTTATTCTTTATTTCTCAGCAACAGCCAAATACCGTCTCCTCTGTCTGGCCAAGATGTCTTCACACCAGTCTTCCCAGTCTCTTCTCTTTCTCTCGCACTTGTTTTGCTCTCTTTACCGTAACCCAGCACTTTCGGGTGTCTGCTTGTCTAGCTCTCTTCTCTCTTTGTCCACCACTTGCTCTGCTCTTCGCCGCCGGTCTGTCCTTCACACCCTGTCCCCTCTCTCAGTCCCCAGCTCGGCAGTGACCCCCCCTGAGTCTCCCCAGTCCGACTCTCTGGGCTCCACCTACTCCATCAGCGGACTGCTGGGCATCACCCAGGGCGCCACCGAAGGCAAGAGAAAACACGACGACAGTGAGTCTTCTGCTCTCCCTCTCTCTGTCCATCCCCACTTCCTTCCTTCCCTGTTCTCTCCTCGGTCCCGTGCCTCTGTCACTATAACCTTTGACCTTTGACCTCATGGTCCTCTGCATTACTAAACATAGTTGACTAGCGTTTTCAAAAAGTGTCACAGGCTTTCCAGGCCCTGAAAATGAGAAAAAAACAAGGCGTAAATGGACCTCCTGTTTTTTCACTGCTGAGGTGATTGGCTAGTGGGGCTGGCAGACCACAGCCAGGCAGGTACAGGGGTCATCGCCATGAGCTGAGATGGAAAGACCCAGTTGGCGATTTCGAATTTCGTACAATCACAAAAAATAGTTGCCATTTCTTTAATGTAAAAAGGAGGACTTCCTAGGTAAATACAGTCGCTCCCCCATCCTCTATACTGCGTGCTCAGGCACTCAGTCTCTGCTGTGTCCCCAGGTGACCAGGAGAGCTGCCGCCTCAGCGTGGACTCGCAGGGCAGCGGCGGAGGTCCCCGGAAGCAGATCCGCCCCGATCACTTCCCCGCGCAGCACCTGGACGGCCTGGACTGCAGTTTCGACAGGCACCACTACCCCCCGGACACCTTCGCCTCGCCCAGCCATGGCAAGACGGAGCAGGTAGGGAGACTAGGGCGGCCACCGGGCAGAACACACCAGTCATCCACACACAGACTGAGAAAAGAGGCCCCAATCAATCGCTGAGGCCAAATCACAGGCGCTGTCGGCCACTCACAGAAGGAGGATACATAGACAGGGGAAAATCGGCCAATCACAGACAGAGAAAGTGCCTAGATACGTCAGTTTAAATTAACAACAGGCTGAACACCACAAGCTGATATATTCTGTATGACAGAAAATGCCAACAAGGAAAAGTCAATGGTCCTCCGACTCTGCTGGCCTAGGTTAGAAAGACTCTGTAGTTCCCAGACTAACGTTGGCCACACGCGTACACTAAGAAACACTAACTCACAGATTTGCAGCAGTATCTGACCAATCACGGCTAGAGCAGGGAAATACTGACCAATCAGGTTTCAGCCCATGTGTTTCACGAAACAGCAAGGTGGGCAGCGGCATGTTAAAGCACTCTCTCTCTCTCTCCCTAGGCCCTTTACCCCCTCTCGCTCATCAACGGTAGCTTAGAGGAGGGCAAGGCCGCCCTCTCTACATCGACAGCTGCGATCGGTCGGAATCTCACGGCCCACCAGGGCTACTCTGTAGTGTCAGGTAAGAAGCTATCACAGCAGCAGTTCTGTGTCATCATCACCCATGTCTTCATCACCCTTCCTGGCCCTTTGACACTCGACCTGTGAAAGGTCCAGCTCCCAGATTTGTTTTCCTGCCTGCACTGTTAATAATTTCCTACATGAGCAATTTAAAATGAAAGGAGACCCATTCAGATTAAAACTATTTAAAAGTATTTGCATTTTTTCATGGGTTATTTTTATGTAAGACTCATTGGAAATGTTCTGCACAAAGACTGAAAAGCAGACAGTTAGGGTTCTATGACAGCACCGGCTCTGAAATAAGTCTTGCTGACCAGAGCCAGGTAATGCTAAATTTATCAGGCATAGGCAGAAACATGACAGTCAGTAATTAGTAGATGTTGTGCCTGTTGCCAAAAGTACTTTTCGTCCAACAAGCAACAAAAAAACACTGACAGCTAAGATGAGTCCATTTACTGTTTGAATTGACTATCATTTAATAACTATGCACTCATATGTTAAGCTTCATGTTTTCTTTTTTAATGCATGCATCCAATTTTTGTATCATTTTTCTTTATTTTTCATTAATCCATTCATTTTACTTTTTCTTTTAATTTCCTTGATCCCAATCTCTCCCACCCTTTTCTGCACACTCCACCCTGGTTGACTTCAGACCACCTGCAGCCCCTCCCACTGTGTCTGAAACAGGAAGTCTCCCTAGAAGTGCCAAACTCCAGCTCCTCCCCCAGTGTCATGCCTAATCCGGCCTTCCTTGAGCTCCAGCCAATCCAGGCTGCCGTCTCTGTCAGCAGCAGTGGTGGAGGCTCCTCCCACCTGTCACATGCCTTCAACACTTTCTCTCACCATGCCCCAGTGTATGGGCAGTTCAGCAGTCAGCCCCTAATCGCAGGTAATGTGACCTGGCTGTGTCTTTCCGGTGCCATGCCATGCCAGTTCACCAGATGCCCCTGTTGAGCTCTCTTCATGAATACTGTACCTACAGAAAGTATTTATTTTTTCAGAGCTTTTAGATCTTTTATACGAATGAAGGATCATTTTTACTTCCTATAAAGTTTCACAAGGGTGTGCAGAGGCCCGCATGAAACATGCATTTTGATATATTACTCTCGCAGAGAATTCCTCCCATGATCAAGCTCAACAACATGGAACTCAAATTCAGATCTACTCATATATTTTTAACTAGACTTCAGCAGTTAGCACAGATGAGTAGTCTTATGTTATAAAGGAGGTGTAGCTGTTGGTCAGATTTCCCATCTCCTTCTGTCCCTGACAGCTGTGCCATACTGTCTGTTAATCAATGGCCCAGCACCCCAGAGGCTGTAGTTCTTAATTCTGCAGTGCCACCGGTTGGCACATGGTATTGTTGTGCCCTAATCGTGCTTTCATGTCATTGCAGGTCGGGACATGGTGAGCTCCACTCTCCCTGGCTACCCCCCACACATCCCAGCCAGTGGTCAGACGGGCTACTCCTCCTCTGCAATCGCTGGGATGGTGGCAGGTAAGGGCTTAGTGGGACACAGAGAGAAAACCTGTCCCATACGGGGCTCCTAGGATATTCTGGCAGTTTGTGAGAGCTAAAATTTGTATCCCTCTTCAGGACGTAGAGGGTGAGTCAGCTAGAAGTAGCCACATGGTTGACAATAATAAATCCACACTAGATAGAATAATACTAGTAGTAAATCATACTGATAATACTAGCTGTAGTCACTAATACTACCAGAGCCAGTAATGCGGTTCATAGTGCTGATGCCACAGCATTACAAAACATTTAGTCTGTAGATCTGCAGCCTCCAAGATAGATAATAGACCCACATTTGCTATTCGTATGTGTTCTGTAGCCAATGGCTAGTATCTACTTGTAGGTGAGTCATCCTGCAGGAGGTTCTGATTGAATATGTCAGCAGAACCAGGGCTCAGCTCCACAGACCTTCAGAATCAGGTCAAGTTCAGGCTCTGTTCAATTACGTTTACGCAGAACATCATGTTTCACGAGGGACCTGCTTTTCTTGGAGCTGGAGAAAGTTTTACCAGCTTTGTTCAGCCCAAATTGGCCCAAAAACAGCCATGGCGTGCAGAAAACCATATCGCACGCACAGCGTCTACTGGACGACTCCACACAACTGTACTGCCCATTTTACCCACGCTACCCTCTCCACATTGTCAGCACAGGTTGACCTCTTGTGTGTTAGTGTTGGCTGTTCGGCTACACACAGAAACTTGAGAATGCAGGACAAAACCAAGACTGAAGGTTGCGGGGATTGGTTTCTTTGATGTAGTTTGTCACAATATTTACAAACCCACTTCTGACACAGTGAAAATGCCCATGGCAGGAGTGATCGCCTGCTTTGTCTTCTGCTCTGCGCTAAGCCACCATGTATCGGGAGCGGGGCTCTCAAGACACCTGACGATAAGGAGAAAAGGAGTACAGAATATAAATGGCGGAAGGGGGGCAAAAAACGAAATGAAAAGAGTCCTTATAAATGGGGGGCAAAGAAGGAGAAAGAGCCAAAGAGGAGAACGGTGAAGGCTGAAGGAGAGGGGTCCAGGACAGGGAGAGAGAGAGGGACAGAACGGAGGGAGGCCGCTCTCCCACACAGGGAAGAGGCCGAGCCCGGGGCCGAGCTGTGCTCGATTAACGTGAGGGAGTTAATCAGTAGCCCGCTCCGCCTGAGGCGCAGGCCGATCGGGACGAGAAGAAACAGGACCGGGGGCCTGGGGTTCCGCCCTGCTGCCCAGACCCTGCTGCCTGATTTGTTGATAGCGCGTTGCCATGGAAGCCATGAGGCCCAGCCGGGTGCGTGCGTGTGGCGGTTTCAGGGTTCCGGGGAGCTGGCTTGGGTGGGGGGGGGCGCAGACGAGCAGGGTGGGGAGTGGGGGGGGCTATGTGATGTGCGTTTGTGCGCTGTGCCTCTTTTTTTATTTGAAATCTGCCCTTTGAAGCGCGAAATGAGAAGGCCTGATTTATTATTTTTCTATTGGGTTGGCTGTGGGGAAGCGGTCATACACAATTACTCACGGGGAGGTGGAGGGAGGGGAGCTGGGGAGAGGAATTCAATCCTGCCTGCATAATTACCAATTAAAGATCGGAATGTTTTAAAAAAAAAAGGAAGAACGAAGGCAAGACTAAAGAGGAAGTGAGAAATGTAGGGAGAGCAGGGCATCGGGGGAATGAGCACTAAGAAGAGGACACACAGACTGACTTTCCGCACCAGCGGTCTGCTGGATTTGACCCCCAGCTATACACAGAGTCTGCAGATTAATGGTTTACAAGCAGTCTTAACCGTTAGTGAATTATGTGCAAACTCTTGACCAGATGCCTGTAGAGACACATAAGCAAAATTGAGTCACACACACACACGCACAAATGAACACGCATGCACAGGCTTGCAGAGACTCGCATCGCCGTCACGTTCAAGGGCGCATTTTAAAATCGCAGGTTCGTGAACAGGTTCGGCCATAAACACGGGCGTACTTAAACCTAATCCAGTCAAATCCGCCCCCTTGTTTTTAAAGGAGCAACGTCACATCACACAGATACTGCCAACTGTGCAACATCAAACAGTCATCATCGCCATTAAAAGTGCAGCCAAAGTCAAGAACAGCTGTACTTTGAAATACAATTACTGCACATTATTTACTACTCATCCAGAATCTGTACTAAGTTATAAGTTTATTGTGTAGGTTATCTTACTGCAATTCAGGGCCTGAACTATATAATGGCCAATTACCTAGTTAATAGATGTTGTTGGCGTTCTGAGCAGTAATTGTCCACAAATGCTTTGTAGGTTCTGAAAGAACTTCATTGCAAACATGCTTCTACTGCATTTCACTTGCTTACATGCTTTGTGCTGCGGAATAGGAGGAAGAGGGTTTGCTCAAGAATCCCATTCTGTCATGGGTGTGGAAGGAAGGTGGTCTGATTGCACCAAACTGTGGTGGGAACAAGCAGAAACACCCTTGTGAGGGGCAACCTGGCCAACACTTTCTTCCCAAGCGGGTCTCAGCCCCTCGGTGATGTGGTAACATGCCTACTTACTGCAATGCAGCCTGGACTCTGAGTCCCAGTGCTGCAGTGCCCTTCCACCCTGCCTGCTTAATGAGAATCAAGCTGAAACCCATCCCACGTAAACTCTCTACCTGCCATCGTCCAGCTGTCAAGAGTCCTGCATGCCGATTCTTTGCAGCAGTATAGAATATTTCTCAAGCTTCCTGGTCACAGGGTGCTGGAGATCTGGTTTTGTCCTGCATCCTGCTTCCAAAGTCAAACTGAATTTGCATACTACTGAACTGCTTCTCTTAGTGGTCTTGCAAGGGGTTATGATAACCAAGCCGAGAGCGAATGAGGTGTGCTAACTGAGCACCTGTCAGCCCAGTGCGGATTGGTGTGTCAGGGACTGACACGCAGGTCTTGTGTGCCCTGTGTTTCCCCAGGTGGAGATTACTCAAGCAACGCCTACGCTCACTCCCCCTACACCTCGTACAGCGAAGCCTGGAGGTTCACTAATTCCGGAATACTGGGTGAGTCAGGCTCTTATAAACCTCTGCAGTAGAATACTCCCACAGTGAGTACAGGTGAGGGCTGCAGTATGGCATGGCGAAGGAAATACATGAAGAAAACAGTAAAAGCTGCAAAATGACTGTTTTAATCCATCTGTTAAGGAAACGGAATGTAATCACCACTCCAAGCTAAAATGTTTATTTCCCCAAACATGCTTTCTACATCTTGTAGGGCAGGCAGTGTCAGGTTACAGACAGCCTTTCAGAAACTGACATGGCACATTCGAACAGACCCTCTCCCTGAGGTTTTCTCAAATCAAGCAGTGTCTCTGGTGTGGTTTTTTTTTAAAACGGACAAAAGTGATTTGAACACCACCACCAAGATCAACGTAACTGCAGCAGCAGAACACAGATACGCACAGAGGGTATCACTGTGTGTCTGACGGCACGCAGGTCACAAGTCCCCAGTGCTCACATGACAGGCCACATGTCACCTGCGAGAAAACAGAACTCTGCTCTCAGCAACAAGTTACCAGGGGGTGGGGTTTACCTGTAGGTACTGGCCAGTCACAGACAATACCTCCATTCTGGTGAAACAGCAAGTCTCTGACTAGGCATGGGTGCTGCTGTTATAAATTAATATGTCCAGTAAAGTTTGCCCCCTGGGGTATGAGTGTCTCATTCAGCTGAGCCAGGCAACCATGGGACACACAGCAACCTCTCTAAACTAATCTTTTTAATTATGTTAAAAATGAAAAAAGTGAAAACGTGCACCAAACTACTAATTATTATCCATGACAAATGTAGTACTGTACTACTAATTAGCTCTCAATCGTTCTTGCGTTTCTGTGGTTGAGACACGGTGTGCTTTTATTTCAGCAGCTAGTTTGTTTCCTTGGCTTCTCTGTGACAGACTGTGGGAAGTGGGGTGTTGTAGAATACTAACCCAGGCCAAGCGTGTGAGTGACTCATGGTGCTCTCAAGCTTGTGGACCTGCAGGAATGCAGATCTTCAAGGGCAGCAGGAAGCTGGACAACCCAAACGTGTTTCATCAGTCGAAACCCCAGACGGAAGCTAGGGGAAGTCACTTTGAAAAATCCAATCTGAAAAACCGACCTCGCCATTTACAAAGGTCGATAGCTATAAATTGTTTTCAAAACCGCTCTGGTCTCACAGCGTAGTACTCCACAACTCTACACGGAGCTCTTAAAACACAGTGCAAAGTGGGCCTTTTTAAATGAACTCTGTTGAGGAAGGGCGAGTCTGAGAGAACAAGAATATAAAAGTAATTGCAGTGTCTCTCCACCTGTCCAACAGGCTCACCCTACTACTACGGTTCTGCAACACGGACAGCGCCTCCTTCTGCCGCAGCAGCCTATGACCACCTCTAGTTCCCATGGGAACCCAAGAGCCGGGAGTTGGAGGTGCAACACTGAACGTTATAAGACTTTTTTAGCACGCAACGCACAAAGGCACTCCGATGCTATCTTTGTCTCTCACTGAGATGCTGGGTCTTCTTCACAGAGTTACGGAAAACATTTGTGATGCACAGCGGGTTTGTCTTCTTCCAGCGCATGAGAAGAAGAGGGAACTCAGAGAAATATCAGCAGAAATCTGCGCTGAACCCCCAGTCTGCTCTGGACAATAGTCAAATGATGGGGTGGATATACTGTAGCATCTATGAGGACGAAGGGACTGGACGGAACTCCCAACATCTTCCAACTTTTTTGTGTGTTCTCCTACCCACGAACCCTAAACCCCAGTTTTACAATGGAACCAAGCCGAGCCATTTTAGGATACCCAATGTTTTCTTCTGGATCCACATGTGATGAAATGAAGGATCTGCAGGCAGGGATGACCTTGCTGTGTAAGATGACAACCAAAGGTCATCTGCATTTCACTTTGCCGGGACAGAAAGTGCCCTCGACACAGGCATGCTTGTTAACACACACACACGCAGAAATAAAACCCCACCCAAACACACGTTCCAAAAAATGAGGCTTGGTCTGCAGCAAACAAACCCTTGCTTCTCAGCAAAACAAACTTTTAGCAGGACATTAAAGAATTGAAACAAAGTTTTGGTCAGAAGTGAATGTTACATTTTGTTTTTAAAATACATTGACCTTTTATCCAAGCTAAATGAAATTTCATCAATGCAAGAAAAAATACAATTCAATTCCAATAGGATCTGGTCTGTAGGTTTGTTCTGTTATAATATATGTAAAATATATTGTATAATATATATTATACATGGAATATATGTCATACAAGGAACATATATTTTTCCGAATGATTGTGTCCTTTGAGATAAAGCAGTTGCTAGGAATTCTGGGAATGAATATGAATTAGTCCGTGCTGTTTCACAAGACTGAAAAAGAGCGGAGTTAGAGGTCTGTTCAGACAGTTCTTCCTCGCGCTGCTGGGAAACGTGATGATCTCATTAATGTTCATTCCAATAACAAGTAGATGTATCTGAATAGATACTCTAAGGGATTTAGGGAGTACTTGTGTGGTAAAGGTTTGGGACACAGTCTGAGCCCACCAAAAGGAAGATAAAAAGTGACAGGTTACAATTAACTTTCCTTTTATGCCTGTACCCAGACAACCAACAGGCACTGGACCAGTATTGGCCAACATCAATTGTATCATGGAGCCAACATAACTTTTCTAGAGAGGGCATATTACATCGCTGTTGGCCAATGTAGCATGATAATGTCAGGCTAATAGAGAACTTCATAGACACAGTCAAACCATCTATTAAACCCTTAGGCTTCACTCTTAATTCCATTTTATTTTCAGCTTGAACATCTTTTTGTCCTTACCATCACACTGCAAAGGAATGTGTTCTTAAAGACACTAATCTTTTAGTTTCTAAAAAGAAACAAATTGACGAAAGAAACTAACTGTCCTTTTCATTAAAAACGGGGTATTTCAATGAAGCATCACCGTCTTAAATGCAGCTCACAAACTGCTAAACCCATTTGTATTGTTGACGTTTGTTGATTATCTGGGTACTAGCATGGACTTTAGATCTCGTTTTCCCCAAAACACTGGATAAAAGCTGTAGGGTTGTTTTTTTTAAAAGACTACGGTTGAATTTCTGTAAAAGCAGACACGAATCTTTTTGAAATTGTTGAAGTGGGAGGAGGGGAAAGAATTACAAATAACTCTTTATGTTGTTCAGTGACATGAAGTTGATCTTTTCTTTGGTAATATTTAACTCATAATGGACGTGCTTTCCCTAAACCAGGCTGTTCCAGAGAAACTATCAATGTAAAGATACGAATCTGACTCAACAGCTCTGAAAAAGCTGTAGAAGAGCCAGAACCGTGTTTTTTGCCTTACTTTTGCCGACGTGATCTGTAGCAGCCAGGGTGTAGGCAAGAATACATTTGTCAGAATCAAAATCACGGTCACGAAAACTTACCACAGATTTGGCAGGGAGGTATTGGCAGGTCAATACTAAACGTAACAAGTAGGAGAAACAAGAGACATTCTCTGAAACCACAGAGACGTGTTTCTGCTGCTCCCAGCGGGGGAGGCTGGGGAACCTGTCCTCGAGTTCGCGCTCGACGTTCCGCTGCTTCATGGCGGCTTTTGAGACATCAGGGAAGGAGGGGCTAAGGAGGGGGGAAGATTGTCCTAGAGTAAAAAGACAAGCAAACCAAATATAAAGAGTATGACCAATTCTTAATCCGATTTAAAGGAGGACACAGTGTATGTACACATATACACGCAAACCTAAATTAGAAGGAAAACGACTACCCTCTATGTGGGGCGTGGCGACGAACCTGTTCTGGAAGTGACGTACACAGAGTAAGGCGGGGCTACGCCCTGGAGCGGACGCCGGTCCATGACGCAGCACGTACGCACAGGCGCGATCCAGGATCCTTCAAACTAACCAGCGTGACTTTGGAAGGTGAGGGGAAAAAACAGAGTCCCCAGCAAACATGTGGAGAGTACGCAGGCTCCGTGTAGAAGTTGCCCCCGTGCGGAACTGAGCCGGAAACCCAAGAATTGTGAGGCAGCAGAGACGCATATTCGTGCTTGTCCAGTTCTCTTACCCTGCAGTGGTCTTCTATCCAAGCGGTGCGAGT
Organism: Lepisosteus platostomus; assembly: GCF_059453375.1. Lineage (NCBI taxonomy): Eukaryota > Metazoa > Chordata > Actinopteri > Semionotiformes > Lepisosteidae > Lepisosteus > Lepisosteus platostomus. Next base: position 9,162,298 of record NC_142613.1, read on the forward strand.
ATGCTATAGGGAGAGCCAGGCACTGCAACGTGCAGTCCCTTCTCCAGGTCTTTCTGTATTTCTACTCTGATTAGCTGATAACTCAGTCCCAGAATGAAAGGAAGTGGTTGGACCAAGGAGCAGCGCTGCACCAGAAGCTCCGGCGTGTAGCTCCCTACTGTCCCAGGGGTCAGGCCTGCTGCGTGATGTGGCCAGGTGTCCCTTTTCCGCCCTCCGCTCTTCGCTGCCCCGCTTGGTTGTCGAGTGGACCAAGCAGTGGCGCTTGGGCATCTGCGACAGTCCCGGCAGCTTGTTGATTGGCCCAGTCAGGCCCGTTCGGTTCTGGGGCTCGCTCACATGTAAATACTGTAAAGGTCACACGGCCTCTTGGCTTGAGTGCGGCGAGGGCTTTTTTTCAAAACGACGACGAAGGAAGGGTTGGGGTCGGGATGGGAGCCGTTTGGAGACCAAAATATGCCAGAAACACGAAATAAAATAGGAGAAAAAAAACCCGAACTGCATTTTTAAACGAAAACTTGGGGTGAAAATATAACGGCTTGTTTTGAATTTGTTGTCATGCTCATGTTTTCATAAGAAGGTTGTAACTGAAAGGTTTTTGTTTTTTTATTATATCATGATTAATATTATTAATATTATTATTGAGAATGTAAATAAGCTATTTCTAAAGAAATATTTTAATTAAATAAAGCATGACATGAAGCGAGCAGCATGACTGCGGTGTACTGTAGTGACGGAGTTACCACCCCCTGCGTCTCACCTCTGCACATAAAGCGCATTTCGCGACACTACATTAAATTAAAAAAACAAGCAAACTCACGACTTTCCAATAATGAAGCAGAAATGTTTAAACTGCCAACTGAAACACCACCTTAATTAGCATCCTCGAAGAGCCCTCCTCGGCGATACGGCGCTGCTTTTGTACTGAAGGTAGGGATCTGGGACTGCCGTGATGAATCCATTATTTAATCGGATCAGCCCGTTCACGACAAACACTCATGTAACACGACTCTTTTCTACAGCGGTGCGTTGTGTGGAGCTACCGTGCGTGATCGGGGGAGACCTTCGGTATAAAAAATCGGAGAGATTAGCGAGTTGTCTGATGCTCAACACTGCCTCAGCAAAGGAAGACCCCGAATCCTTTCTATTTCTGTTTTGTTGTGGCTTTGTTATTCATTTAAGGGCTTCACTTGGAATTAGGACTTCGTTTATGAGACTTAAATTTGATTTAGTTTCAGATTAAGAACTCTGAAGAACTCGTTTTAAATTAGTCCGGGAATCAAACTGCTTTCGCGACGAGGGCAGCGTGCAATAATGGACAATAGTGGATTTGGTGTTCTGGTAACCCGAGAGCTCTGCCGTACTTTCAGACTTAAAAAAACTATTTTTCCACAAGGGACTCTATTGGTGTTGCTGGGTACATAAAAAAAAACATCCTTCACACAAACATGCAAACATACACCAAAAAAAAAATCCCTCATACACGCAGCATAAAAACAGAACACACCATATAAAAAAACAAGGTCAGGAGCCCGCTGTGTATTCTATATTTGACGCTCCCCAATAATATTAATAATATAAAACGGTTAATTAATTCTAAGGAAAACTAGTAAAAAGGGTAAGGACCTGAGGAGATATGTCCGTAAATCTAAACATCTCGTATTTACGGTGGAGAATGGTCCATTAAAGAGCACACTAACTAATTAGTGCCTTGTTCGGCGCACACACACGGTACACCCTAGTGAAGGAAGAGGCGAAATGGGCCGGGCGGCGCACGCCGAGCCAGTCCTGCCAGCGAGCGGCTCTTTAGACGGGGATTAGGGCGGCTAAGGCGATGAGGAAGCGTCCAGCAGTTCAGGACAATGGCTCGCCGTGGGGCGCCCCTGTCTGCCTGCTCCAATGGGCTGTGGCTCTCAGCTCCGGTCTGTCTAGCTCGGGCAACGCTGGCTGACTTTCGGAGAGAACTTCTGAGAGAATAAAGTCTTTATTCGGGAAGCTTTTGCGAATACCAGAGGAGATGGTTAGGAACAAACATTATTTAACCCGCATGTACTTTTTTCCCCTTCTGTTTTCTATTTAATGGCAACGCTTTGTGCTTTAAATGTGTAATTAAAAAAAAATCTAAACGATGGTCCGTTAACTGATGACTTCGGTTTAATTAGATGGAGAGGCCTTTCAAGGTGACAGTCGAGTTTGCCAGGTTTACATTGGGAGCTGTGTCAGCGGGTGGACTGCAAGTGAACAGGCCGAAGTTAATTCCTCGTTGAACAAACAGAAAAATAAATCGGCTGTTAATCTTTCTCATCTCAACACACGAAGCAGGTTCAACGGCATAAATTTCGTTTTTTTTTCCCTTATTTTTCAGCATGGACCTACATGAATATTTCTGTCGCCTCACCGGCAAAAAATAACCGTATTTCCGTTACCACTCATCTTAACCCCCAACCCCGTCGTGCTGTCAATAATGATGAAAGATGGCGGCGGTGGCGTTGCGGTAGCGCTGTTGTCTTTCTGTGTGGAACTCGCATGCTCTCCCCGCGTCCACGTGAGCGTACCCCTCGCAAGGTTAATCGGCGCCTGTGATCGTGTGAAGGACTGGCCCAGGGTCTTGTCGCGCATTGCACCCGAGTCTTCCGGGTTGGCGGACACATCACCAAGAATCAGCCGCTTTCTTAACAATAAGAAGATCATAGTCGTGTCAATAGAAAGGATAATAGCTATAGTGTCATGTACACCACTTCCAGGTGAAGGGAAATTCCGCGTGATTTTTTTCAAAAGTCAGCAATTTACCAAAAAGAAAAAAGGACAAAGGCAATGATCCCGAAAACACGCGCATCTGTTTAATCTCCCTTTTTATTTTCTGCATCATGTAGTTTTATTTGCAATTATTTCTCCCCTCCTCGCGGCCTCATTATTATCAGCTATAACGAGGTTCCGGTCGGCGGAGCCGCGTCCCACCTGGACCCGCAAGGCGGGGAGGAGCGCGCGTGATGAATGGGCCCCCTGCCCACCGTCATCACAATAAAACAAACTGTGCTGCTACGACGACGACCTCGGGAAACATAAATGACACAAACATTTAATATATAAACTGCCGTTTAATTCAGTTTGCACTTTTAGGTAAATGGTATTTACAGCGAAAACATGCAAAGATCGAACGCAACGATTAGCCTGTAAGAAATTCAGTACCTTTAAGCGGGATTAAAAAATATAAGATTAGGTAGCCCAGAGTGGCAAGCAGAAACAAGGAATAAGGGTTACACATTAGATAATACTTTGAAAATCAAAGTGATGGACTGCCATTTCTATAAGAACTAATATTCTACCACTTCTTCAGCCGTGGGAGCGCACGATGGGCGTAAATGCGTTGCTCTTACTCCAAAGCATGCAGTTAAAGTGTGCGTGTCGTTTCTTTCTTTAATATCCGGAGTCTATGATGCTGCCAGGCCTCGCCTCGCACGTGCTGTCGGTGAATTCTGACGTCGCGCTGCCGGTACAGCCACGGATTCAGAACACGCCACGGACCGAGACAGACCTGTGGGAAAAGAGGACGTGGGTCTTGAAGCCGGCCCGGCGCTGGGTGATCTTGTCTGGAGAGCCGGTGAAGTCAGCGCAAGCTCTCAGCTCGGGCGGTCTCCGCACTGCCGCGGCTACACACGGGAACACGAGACTCGAGACGAAAACAGGCCATGAAAGAGTCCGGCGAGCAGTCCTACTGCGACTGCTGGGGTTGGGAACAAGTAAAGGTTTATTCCATGCTGAGAAAAGAAGAAAAAGAAACACAACGTTTCGGCTGTGGAACCTTCTGGTGCACATGTTCGAAACGTTGTTTCTTTTCTTCTCTTTTCAGCATGGAATAAACCTTTACTTGTTCCTTTGCTGCCGATACATGCCGACGCAGCTACCTACTTGAACTACTGCTACGGTTAGTATTACCACGATAAAAGAATCAACTAATAATTGGCGGGCTCGATCCAAGACATTTTAGGTTGCACACCACATGTAACACTGACGAAAAATACTTTGCATTCCTGTTAGTTACAGAAACTCATGTCAAGACTGTCCGGACTTCAAGAAATGTTATTTTTCCCATTCTTCTGCATACAGTTCCAGAGTCTGATTTCCTTAACACTCAGACAATGTCAGGTGCCTGGCGATTAAAGGGAAAGTCCAGCAAACAGGACGGGACGATGAATTAAGTTGGGAAGCATGTGCCCGGCTAATGGGGCAGTTAGATATTCATGAGCTCTGAAGCTTCCAGAGTGTCTCGTTAAGCTAGCTGAGCCTGGCACCCCCCTCCCCTGCAAGAGGACAGAGCTTGGACAGCATTCCTCTGAAGAGGGCGAAACAGAGGAGTGTGAACCCCCCTCCCCATTCCTGCACTGGCCAAGGGGGTGTTAGGCAGTGTGCCGGTTCCTGCTGTTGGGCTGGCTTTCACTCCCAAAGCCTCTCTGCTGTCCAGTGTTTTCTTCCCTGCCCCTGCTGTCACACTCCCCCTTCCCAGCGCTCCCGTTAGCAGAGTGGCTGGGCTGCAGGCCGGGGAGAGATGAGCCCAGCTGCACAATACAACAGCGCTGGGGAACAAAGGCAGCAGGATGGAGCTGCTCCTGGGGATGAAGACAGGAGGGATAACGACAACTGGCACAGAGCAGGACAGGGGGCAGAGAGAGTGTGTGTGCGTGGCCTGCGCGTGCCTGGGGGTCTGCATGGGAAAGGATGTGGGTCTGGATTCTTGAGAATCCAAACGGGTGCAGAAGAGTGCGCATCTCTGCGTGGGATTGCAGGTGGCCGTGCAAGGGGTGGGGGGGTTGCACGGAAGTGTGCACTTGTGCGTGTTCTCACGCACGTCTCGGCCGTCCCTGGTGCACCGCAGGAGGCTCTTGTCTGTGTGGCAGTGTGTCTGTACACTGCCCCCCTCAATCCGTGAGGCATGACTGAGAAGGATCTATGAAACTGTGACAGATTTGCGTGCAGGCATGCATCACTATCCTGAGCATAAAAAAAAAGATTGCCTCTAACTGCAACCTCACAACCTCATAAAGGTATTACCAGGAAAATAAACCATCTTTCTGGTTTCTAGATATACAGGCGGCGGATTTGTGATGTAGGTTTGTACCAGGCTGGAGATGCTTGGTGCAAGTGCTTGAGACTCATTTGCCTTGTCCAGCCCGGACATGCCTGTGCCTGTTCACTGATCTCTGAGCCCTAGCTGCCACATTCAATCTGACATCCTCCTACGAATGTTCAACGGGAATCAAGTATAATGAATGGGACAGTAATGCCACGACTCTCATTTTCACTCCAGGAGAATTAGCCTGCCGGAATGCGGTCATGTCAGGATGAGTCTGGAGGAAGGGTACCAAGTGAGGTCCCAGGACTTGATTGATGTCGTATCATGCAGACACATGCCTATCACTCACTACAAGTCAAGTAAGTCACGTTCTGCAGCAACCTGACACTCCTGTCCAAACCATGCCAGGTGTGGGACTCAGGCGTGGTGAGGTGTTGTGACATGTGGTCTTGCAGGTCATGAACATGGCAGAAGAGACATTTCTAGCTGTGAACGTTTCAGCTGGTGAGAGGCAGTGAATCCCTTTCTTTCTATTCCCATTCTTTCTCGATTGACACCAGTCTTGGCATTTAACAGGTTAAATCACCCTATCATCTGTGCCCAATCATCTCTCTCAATAATAAAGGTCATTATAGTGCCTATTCAACAGACACACTCACTCATACAAGCAGTTAATCACACTGACACCAAAAACATTGAATTTAAACATTTAACCTCGCCCCAAAAACATACTTACACAAATTGAGGGATAAGTATCTTTTGATGTTCATTATAGACAATGTCCCCCACAAAGCTAGTAACTCTTATTGGGTAATGACACGAGGATGTCAGCACAATGAAAGTGACTTATTTTATAAACCAAATGCTATAGTCTTTTAGTTCTAAAAGTGCCCAGAAATACAGTACTTCTTTTCCCTCCTATACGGAGGCTCAGCTGGGTAGATAATGGGATATTAATTTAAACGGAATGTCAGTAGCGTGTACCCATACAGACAGAAATGCCAAGGTGTGTGTCCACACTGACATGTGCTTGTGTGTCCACAAGACAGCTGAGGACAAAGTCTAGCATGAGAGGAGTTATTTGGTCATTTTGGAGATTCCTTACATTAGGCACATTTAGCCAATTTGCCAAAGAGTTCCTTTGCATCATATTTAACAAGACCTCTAAAAATATTACACATATCAGCTGACATTAAAAATTGTTTAAAAAAATCTGGATCAACTTAAGCTCCCATTTATTTCCTTTGTGTTGTAGTGAGAAAACAAAGTTTAAAATACCTGCTGGACGTAGCCTGGAAGGTTAATTTTTAAGCGCTTCAACAAAGACCTTAATCAGGTCTTTATGGAAACCTATTGCATAGCATAGTGGTCCATTTATGGCTTTACCAGCTGCAAGCTTTTGTGCGGATTGTGCTAATGAACCAGAAAACAATTGCTTTTAACTTTGCACATCTTTCCATGCCAAACATGATGAGAAACTCAATGCATCCAGCCCCGGATTTCAGCTTATATACCTGAACCTGCAACCTTAAAGAACAATAGGTAACCCAGACAGAATGGCAAGCAATGAGACAAAAAAAAGAATAACACATAAGAGTTTGAAAATAAAAATCATGCTCTGCCGTGTAAAACTATTAAAAACTCAAGAATGAAAATGAAATATTTGACCACTTCTTCAATAATATCCATTCTTTTCAGCTGTGGGCGCTGTCTCTCCTTGTACCCAAGTGCTGATAGTTGTCCTGTGGAGATCGGAATGGAATGAAGTACAGATGTCTGATGCGCTGGAAAGGTGACGGCTCTGGGCCTCTCTGTGCACATGCTAACACACAAATGAGTTCTCCGCCTGTCTTTTGTGCCTCTTCGATCCTCCTCGCACACCTCAGGATCCTTCACTGTCCTGTCAGAGAGAGAATACCCCTCAGGCACAGGAAGAGCAGCGACAATTCAGACAATTCCGCCCCCCCAGGCCAGGGCCGACACAGAAAGGGGAAAAAATGACAAATCACACCCAGCCGCCGGCCTGCCTGTGTGCTGGTCACTGTGAGGGACAATGAAGATCGACAAACAAAAACAGGGCCTCTTTCGTAGCCTGCTCACACCCCTATCATTTCTCCCTCTCCTGGAGCGACAGCCTCACCTGGGCAGGGGGTATCAGGTACTGCCCCTGGGGGGGAAAAAGGTCAAATCTCCCCCATCCCCCCTTCTCTCTCTCCTGATCTCTCCCCAGCAGTCCAAGCAGGGAGCTGCGTCAGCATGCGCAGGCTGCAAAGGAACAGGGAAAGGTTTATTCCCTGCTGAAAAGAGAAGAAGACACAACGTTTCAGCTGCGGAGCCTTCTTCGGGTGTCAGGACATGGAATAAAGCTTTGCTCCTCTCTCCCGCAGGCCTGAAACGCCTCTCTCCTGGAAACCATGGCACACAGGAACAGAAGTCAAACGCTGGGTATTCTGGCCCGGGGCAGGAGCGGTGAGGTTCTGAAGGGAGGCAATGGCGGGCGATCCCGGGCTCGAGCTGCAGGCCGGCCCCTCTCCCCCCGCCTGCAGATACCAATCGCTCCCTGCACTGGCCCAGGGAGGGCTGGCTGGGAAGTATAGTACATGAGGGACAGCCTCCATCTTGAGCGGAGAGCGCCCCAGACAACAGGGAGCTCTTGGGATGAGGAGGAGCGGCCGGTGTCAAAAAGAGAGAGAAAGGGAGAAAAGCAGGGCAAGGGAGTAGAGGAGACAGCAGGAGGGGGCAGGGAAAGAGAAGGAGGAAGAAGCAGAGCACGGTGAACAGGGGGAGAGGGGGAAGGAGGGGCAGAGCAGCTCGTGGGTGGCGATGGGGTTTGTTTAAGGTCCTCTCCAGAGGGGCTCGCTAAGCCACAGCTCCTGCAGAGCAGAGAGGTTCCTAATGGCCGCCGCTCGGCTCTGCCTTTTTAATTGCTTAACGAGCTTGAAGGACCTCTGGAGAGCCCTCACGCAAAGAGCAAGAAAGGAAGAGGAAGGATGGGGACAGGAGAAAGAATACTCAATGCTGAAGGGTGTAGCTGACCCCCGGCTAAAGCAAACCACCAAGATATCTTTTTTCTGGCTCTTTGTTTTTAAAGGCAGATTGAAAGGCTCTCTGTTGACAGTGCAGGTCTGGGGATGAGGCTCATGAATGGTCACACATTCTGCTGATCGCTCTTCCTGCCAGATCCGTTTCACGATTGCTGGTTTAAGATACCCAAGAATATAAATGCCCAGTATCTTCATTCGTTTGTATGCAGTTCCCTCGTTTGTCGACAAGAGGCTTTCCTTTCGTCTTAGAACATTTCTTTAATTAACTTTCGAGTTTGATACTGCAAAGATCAGAATAAACTCGCCCCTCCCTCCAACACACACACACGCGAAATAACTCTTAAGCCTATCTTGCAGTTAAGTGTTGCAAATCTCATTCAATACCTGAACGCAGAAGAAAAAAAAATATTTCTGAACTAAAAAAACATGACAATTGAACTGTCGACATTATAATTATTCAGCCGTTATCGCTACTACGATGTAGGAGGCACAACTCGTGTAACCCAAGTCTGGCAGGTATTAAACTACCTGGAGCGCCACGGCTCTCAAGGCCGACACTCGGTCTGGGGGCTCGTCAGCAGAGAGGGGGAACGGAAATGTGAGAATATCAAATAAATCACGATTTCAAAATGCACTGCATATTTTACCACTTGGGCGCCACAAGACGTCGGCGAAAACCTTCGAAAAGCGACGGCAAGGCCAGTGGTCTCTTCCGAGATGCTTCCCCGCCCTCTTGTGGGAATCCGTCAAGGACACAGGATGCAATGGGGGAAAACATCGCCGATCTCAAAAACATATTTGCCTCTTTAAAAGAGCTGGATAAACTTCACTTTATCCAGGCGTTAGAAGCAGACGGAATTTTTATCGCTGTTTGGGAACCCAGCGTTGTTGCCGTCACTGTGATAAACGCGTTGCTGTAGTTGGCCGTCTAATCTAGGCGCTGAGCAGGCGGCACTGCTGACTGGCTGGATGCTTTCGGAAATCGTCAGCACAGACGCTTTTAAGACACGAGGAAGCAAACCCCGGTACAGAAAACCTTTGTTTAAGTCACATATAAACAAGACAACAAAAAGGTCTGCTTCATCCACTGGTGTGTTTGAATGGCACTTCATAATTACTAGAGCAGACAGGAAGTGTCGCAGCCCGGTATGAGCTGACCTAGTCTGTAAGACGAATACTATATTTGTCACAGTTTACCGTTAAAATATCAGCAGCTTCACGAACTTCCAGTAGAGCCGACGTCACGGGCGGGTGCCTGCAGTCACTCACCGTGAACTCTTACTGGTGGAGCTGTGAGCCGCTTAGCCGCTTCAGATATCCCGAATAATAGTGTCTGAATCAGGCGCGGGGTGGAGAAAACCAGATTTAACCAGCATCTCCAATCTTGAAAGTGAAAGAAAACAGGAGTATCCCGGAACAACCCACGGAACATGCAAACTCCTCACAGAATGCCCCCCCAGTCCGGAACCCAACCCGAAGAGCAGACCCTCTGATGTTACAATTATACCTATTGTCACTGAACGTGAAATCTTCCATTAAGCCCACTGAAGAGTCCTAGAAGTTGTGAATGTGCTCAAGGACACCCACTTTAATGCTTCGACCTACAACCTTAAAGTGGAAAGTGAACTTTTATTTTATTTTTTTTAACACTCCTTTAGCTCAGAGGCGTTTTCGTGCAGGATGGCTCCTAAAGGCGACCCCCGCCTCACATTCTCGAAGCAGCGGTTTTGGACTGGTGGTAATATTTGGGAGGCGCCCGTATACCAACCACATGTCTCATCCCGTGATCCCGAGGCTGTTTTTCAGCTGGGGAAGAAAGCCGACCTGTGACCGCCCCTCTCCCCCTTTGCCTCGGCTCTGTTACTTTCAAAAGAATAAACCAATACAGTTTATGTTCCGAAAAACCATTTCCCAACTCATCTCTCTGTGAGCGCGCACAAGCAGACACGCTTGAGGTGTTCAGACAACATAACCAAAGAATCAGGAGCGATTTTTATTTAGAACTCCGTGCGACACTCCAGCGCGCCCCGAGAGCACACAGCGTCTTAGCGACAGCATTTCAGAGGCGTTGTTGCAAAACAGTTACCAAGACACCTGCAGGTGAAAACGGGACGGAACAGGCCAAAATAACCTTCGCTGCTTTTGTTCTAAAACAAAAACTACGTCGAGTTTGATATTTTTGCGTCTCGAAAAGTGCAGCGATTTTTTTTTGTTACAAAAATGCACCAGAACATTCACGTATCACAAAATCCACGAAACAATACTTGTTGTCTAAAAAACACAGTAAGCACACCTGTAAACAGTCAAATAAAGTTGATTCAAACTTCTTGGGAAAAAAAAAGCGAAAATGTTCAAGTATCATAAAACGGAAGAACAAGAGATACTAGATTGACAACGGAAATAAAAAAATTACATCAAAACAAGTCAGCTCCTTCAATGTAAATTCCCGTTCCTTCAGTTACAGTAGCTTGTTAGACATCGCCCTCTGGCGGTGTCAATATCACGTTGCAGCTATGTTTCCCTAACGACCTTCTGTTACCTTGTACCGCTCGGTAATAACGTTTCCACGCTGGACATTTAGACATTTACATCAAACGGCAGCCTTACGGGTAATAATGTACAGGTGTAAATAGAAATGGTTCAACAGTAATTCAATTAAACAAACAAAATAAACCCAGACATAAGGATTAATTACTTGCACAGGTTTGTCTGTGACTGTAAAAGGGGCCTACTCACGAAACGTGCACGTGTCTGCCTGCCGGATCATTGAGAAGTGGTTTAACTAACCAGGAACCAGAAGTGCTGTAAGGAGGAAGTGACCTGCTCAATGTCTGATATTCTCACTGAAATCTTACAATATGTACAGCACTACCTGGAGCTGGAGCCCACTGCCTGGCACTGGAGCCCACTAACTCCCGACGTTCAAAAACAAGAGAAGGGGCAGTCAGATCTCAAGACGGAAGGGCATTGCGGTGTTACTGATAACAGACGGCCACTGCTCATTCTTTTGGTTTGAAGATTATAATAATAATAATGGCTTACACTTATATAGCGCTTTTCTGGACACTCCACTCAAAGCGCTTTGCAGGTAATGGGGACTCCCCTCCCCCTGGATGATGCGACGGCAGCTATAGTGCGCCAGAACGCTCCCCACACATCAAGGGAGGAGAGTAGAGTGATGAAGCCAGTTCATAGATGGGAATTATTAGGAGGCTATGATCGGTAGGGGCCAATGGGAAATTTGGCCAGGACGTCGGGGTTATACCCCTGCTCTCTTCGAGAAATGCCCTGGGATTTTTAATGACCACAGAGAGTCAGGACCTCGGTTTTACTTCTCATCGGAAGGATGGTGCCTTTTTACAGTATAGTGTCCCTGTCACTATACTGGGGCATGAGGACCCACACAGACCACAGGGTGAGCGCCATCTGCTGGCCCCACTAACACCTCTTCCAGCAGCAACCTTAGTGTTTCCCAGGAGGTCTCCCATCCAGGTACTGGCCAGGCTCAACCCTGCTGAGCTCCAGTGGGCTGCCAGCTGTGAGCTGTGAGCTGCAGGGTGATATGGCTGCTGGAGAGATGAATGGCAGAACCACAGTGGGTGGTGCAGTGCTGATTCACAGCTACAGGAGGAAAATACTCTCACTTCTGTAGGATAGAATACCGGTCAAGATCTGACACCAGGGGTATGGCAGTGATGCTGGACCTGATGCCTAGGGCTGCATTCCCATCAGTCTGGTTAAACAGCTTCAGCCCTCTATCTGGGGGAGGGTGCACCCCTCTGCTCCCTCTTTTCTAGGGTTCATGAGACTGTGGAAGCTGTGCTGGGTGCCGGTTCCGAGATTGAGAGCACTTTGCACTGAAATGGATGAGGCTCTCCTCATGTTGTGGTCAGTGTCCCGTGCGTCTGGGGCTTCACCGAGGTCGGCCCACCTCTCTGCCCCCACCAGCGCAGGACCACCCGGATCTGGTTTCTTCTGCCTGGCACGCCGGCGTCCTAGACGCGAACGGACACTGCCAGTCCGGCAACCGGGGAGCTCGGAAATTAAAACCGGGAAACGAGTTTTACCAAAATAAAAACAAAATAAGCAAACGGAGCAAGAGTTCGAAACAAAGGAGGCGACTTCCTCCCCCTGAGTGAAAAAGCCCTGACAGCTCACTGGTGGCCCTCATGCTGAGCTTGCACGTCCCTCCAGCTCACTGGCTTTCGCCACGTTCCAGACGCGTCCGTTGCAGATCATGAAAAGCAGCAGGAGGCAGTCTCGAGGGTGAGGCACTCTTCGTCTGGGCCTGCACCTTGGTTTCCCGGCCAGCCCGAGACACGCTCCTCGCAGGTACTTCACATTCATTCGCCCGCCCCACTGAGGATCACGGCCGATCTCCACAGGCTCTGCCTGCAGGCAGTGTGCCCCCCGGGTTTCCGGGGCATTCTGGTCTTTACGGAACAACACAGCGGGCTCTCACGGGTCAAAACCAGCGTTAAGATGCAGGAGGGTGAGTGTGGGAGAGGTTTCCCACACGGATGGGGTAGGGGGGGCAGCCATCCGGGGAAAGGCGAGACATGGTTCTGAAGCGCGGCCCGGCCTCGGGAGAGGGCGAGGAAGCCCGTTAAGACAGAAACGGGCCCATCAGAGAGGTCCGTCTGAAAACGAGCTGCCGGCGGGGGTCCGGGAGAGCTCCCCCCTCAGAGCTCCTTGTTCCGGCGCGGGATGATGATCTTGCGGTAGGTGCGCCTCTCGGAGATGTTGCGCTTCACCTTGACGACGGGGGCGGGGGTCTCCAGGTTGAGGGAGGGGCTCGAGTGGGACTTCTTCAGCTCCTCCCCGTCCGTCTCCACGGCCTCGCACACCTCGCCGTCGAAGCGCTCCAGGTCGTCCGTCCCCTGCGCCTGCCACGCCCGCAGCAGCTGGAGGTACACCTCGTACCGGCTCTTCTGCACAGGGGGAGAGGGACCGCGGGCGCGAGAGTCAGGGCAGAAGGGTGCGAGGGAGATGGACAGAGGCACAGAGAGTATAATAATAATTATGCTCATATAGCGCCTTACAGGGCACTCCACTATAAAGGGCTTTACAGATAATGAGGAGTCCCCTCCACCACCGCCAATGTGCAGCACATGGATGGTGTGACAGCAGCAAAGGTTTGCCAGTACTCTCACCACACACCAGCTCTCAGAGGGGAGAATAGCAGAGTGATGAAGCCGGTTCAGAGATTAGGATTATGAGGAGGCCATGGTACTCCATACATACATGTACAAGATACATGATACCTATACTCCCTATACCTCTATACTACACTACACTTCTGTGCAGAGTATGCAAAATTACCTAATACAGGCTCCATACATGTCCTGTGTACCTAAACAGGGCTAGGGTTTCCCAGAGAAGCTCAGTATATCACATGTACCCAGGCATCACTGCTTTCTGAGGCTGCAGCCCACCCAACCTCAGGTTTCCAATTTTTCGATTTGCTAACAGATAACTCCGACACATCGGCCAAATGCTCTCCATGATGAACACATCATGTGCAGTTTTTACCCAATGGGCAAACTGCACAAACCATAACCAAGGAATTTACCAAGCACAATGGAAAATGGTCCACATTGGAACATGGTATTTGTTCCAATTTGTATTTCTGCGTATTTGATGTTTCCTGGCAGAAAATGTGAGATCTCCATTGCTGATTCCACTGGGTATAATGTCAGACGCAGCATGCACAGAGCATCACAGGGAATGGGTCCACAGCTCACACAGAGCACGCAAAGGGAGTGAGAACAGAGCTCGCACAGAGCTTGTACAGAGAACGCACAGGGAGTGAGCACAGAGCTCGCACAGAGCATACACAGGGAGCAAGTACAGAGCTCGCACAGAGCATACACAGGGAGCAAGCACAGAGTTCGCACAGAGCACACACAGAGCACACACAAAGCATACACAAAGCATACACAGAGCATACACAGGGAGCATGCACAGAGCACGCACAGAGCATACACAGGGAGCATGCACAGAGCACACACAGAGCATACACAGGGAGCACACACGGAGCTCGCACAGAGCACACATGGAGCACATGCACAGAACACATATGCAGCACACGCACAGAACACATATGCAGCACACACAGAGCTTACACAGATCATACACACAGAGCACACACACCATGCACAGTGGACACACATGCAAACAGCAGAGACACAGACACAGTGGACAAACACACAAAGTGGACACGCACGCACAGTGGACTAACACAAACAGTGGACACGCATGCACAGTGGACTAACACAAACAGTGGACATGCACACAAAGTGGACACGCATGCACAGTGGACTAACACAAACAGTGGACATGCACGCAAAGTGGACACGCACGCACAGTGGACACGCACGCACAGTGGACTAACACAAACAGTGGACATGCACACAAAGTGGACACGCATACACAGTGGACTAACACAAACAGTGGACATGCACACAAGGTGGCACGCACGCACAGTGGACTAACACACACAGAGCAGGCTGACCTCGTGCTGCAGGTACTCCTCTCTCTGTCGGTGCTCCTCCAGGTCTCTGGTGCGACTCTTGCGGCCCTCCGGGGCGTTCTGCTGGTGGTCCGCAAGATCCCGGGAGAAAGACTCCAGCATCTTAGTGTGAGAATCCAGCTGGCTTAGCTATGACAAAGAAAGAGAGGGAGAGTTGGGGATAGTCAGGAATACTATAGTCAGGCTGAGGAGAGGGACGTGTGAGTCATCTACATGCAGGCCAGCTCTGGAGGTACAGTGGTAGGACTGTGTGTATAGAGCAGTGAACAGTACCAGACTGTGCCGGGACTTCGTGGCGGGCAGGATAGGTCTGCTGAACTTCTTCTGGGAGCCCACGGCTGCAGGGAAAGGGGGCGAGGAGTACAGAGCAGACACCAGATTTATCCGACAGATCCAGGAGCTCATCTGCTCTGCCGTGCTGAAGGAGAGGAGAAAGAAGCTGATGAGCATGGAACACAGAAATACTCATAATACTTTCCTCACTGAGTGTAACCCACAGAGAACAGCCCCCAGCTCAGTGTGTGTGTAACCCACAGAGAACAGCCCCCAGCTCAGTGTGTGTAACCCACAGAGAACAGCCCCCAGCTCAGTGTGTGTAACCCACAGAGAACAGCCCCCAGCTCAGTGTGTGTAACCCACAGAGAACAGCCCCCAGCTCAGTGTGTGTAACCCACAGAGAACAGCCCCCAGCTCAGTGTGTGTAACCCACAGAGTACAGCCCCCAGCTCAGTGTGTGTAACCCACAGAGTACAGCCCCCAGCTCAGTGTGTGTAACCCACAGAGAACAGCCTCCAGCTCAGTGTGTGTAACCCACAGAGAACAGCCCTCAGCTCAGTGTGTGTAACCCACAGAGAACAGCCCCCAGCTCAGTGTGTGTAACCCACAGAGAACAGCTCCCAGCTCAGTGTGTGTAACCCACAGAGAACAGCCCCCAGCTCAGTGTGTGTAACCCACAGAGAAGAGAGACCTACTGAAGGTGCAGGCCTTCAACCACAATGCAAGAGTTCTCTAGGCTTCTCTCCCAGCTCTACTGACCTGGCCTGAAAGAGGAAGACTCTCCAGTCCGCAGTCTGCAGGCGGAAGACGTGTGGTCTCTTGGTGTACTCTGAAGCCTTCTCCGCCAGCGCGTGGTGCACGCTCACCACCTCCTCCGAGCTCTGCCAGTCCATGTGGTACTCGTTCTGAAAGCAGGAGTGGAGAGGGAGAGTGTTCATACAGGCTCGCCAGCCTACAAGCACCACCTGGACAAGCAGCCTGGCTGCAGCTCAGCGGATCTGAAAACCTCATCTCGATCAGCGCAGTTCGATAGCACCCTCTTTATGAGTGTAACACTAGCTAAAAATAACAAGTGAGAAGGCCTGTCTTTGAGGGACGACTGTGAAGACAGAAATGTGCCTCACTTTCTTGTGGATTTATCCTTATGAACTGGGCATTCCCATACTCAGTTAGAGAAGGGCTCACAATTCATCTCAGCACTGTCGAAATAATTGGAGACAACCTCAAGTTTTTTATTTTTGCATTTTGAATCCAACATGATGAACAATGTACATAGTTATAAGGGAATTTATTTAGTTCTGTAAATCTTTGCATAGTACTGGGACTCAACAGGAAGTGCTGGTACACAGCAGCCATATCACCCTGCAACTCACAACTGGCAACCCACTGAAGCTAAGCAGGTGTGAGCCTGGTCAGTACCTGGATGGGAGACCTCCAGGGAAAAACTAAGGTTGCTGCTGGAAGAGGTGTTAGTGGGGCCAGCGGGGGGCGCTCACCCTGCGGTCCATGTGGGTCCTAATGCCCCAGTATAGTGATGGGGACACTATACTGTAAACAGGCGCCGTCCTTCGGATGAGACGTAAAACCGAGGTCCTGACTCTCTGTGGTCATTAAAAATCCCAGGGCGCTTCTCGAAAAGAGTAGGGGTGTAACCCCGGTGTCCTGGACAAATTTCCAATTGGCCCTTACTAATCATGGCCTCCTAATAATCCCCCTCTATGAATTGGCTACATTACTCTGCTCTCCTCCCCACTGATAGCTGATGTGTGGTGAGCGTTCTGGCGCACTATGGCTGCCGTCGCATCATCCAGGTGGATGCTGCACATTGGTGGTGGTGGAGGGGAGTCCCCATTACCTGTAAAGCGCTTTGAGTGGAGTGTCCAGAAAAGCGCTATATAAGTGTAAGCAATTATAATTATTATTAATCAAGACGAATAATCAATAATCGATTGAATAATCAAGGCTGGTGCAGTACACAGTGCAATACAGCTCTGATCTTGATGCAAGAAAAAGCTGGACACTGGTTAGAGAGAAAAAGCGAGCAAAAGAGATAAGAAACAAACAAATGAGGAAAGTAAGAGAAAATCGAAACTATGATGTCCCACAGTGACCCAGCTGCTGGTCTCCTGCATGGCGAAGCCAGAGCAGTTGCCAACAGGGGGCAGTGTCAGGCTGAGCTGACATTCGTACCTTCTGCAGGTAGAGCACCATGCCCTTCAGCACCGCATAGAATGTCTTCCAGCTTCTCTTCCCCCAGGGAGCTGGAACACAGAAAGAGCCTGTGAGACTTTCACACGGGGACTCTATACAGCACCCCACAGCAGAGCCCCAGGTGCACTGAGAGGGGCAGCTTGCCCAGTGCCCAGATGGCAGAAGGGAGGACAGATTGAATATTTAGCTAATTATGATGAACCTAAACCCAAGACCTTCAGTCTCATTCTGTCTCACGTTTCTCTTCAGTATAGAGTGAAGCTGATTCTATAGCCACATGGCAACCGTTCAGAGAATACTGATCAGCATTACCACTGCAAGGCCCTAGTGACGGTGCTGGAATTAACCAAAAAAAAGGTCCAAATAATGTAAATGATGCACCCAATGTTGCACAATGGCTTTGTTAAAATTCCTTCTTTTCATCAATGGGTGCTTCCCAGACAGCTGAATGAGGAACTGAATGTGTTGTGCAGATCCAAAGACATCATGGGAACAGGTTTACAAAGGGAACCTGACACAAGTGTTCAAAATCTTCAAAGGACTGACAAAGTCAGCTCTGCAGATTTCCTCAGAATGCAAAAGGAAACCAGAGGACACAAGTGGAATCTACATTTAGAACAAGTCACCCAGCCATGTTGCTGAAGCTGATACCTTGGCTTCCTTCAATTAAAGGGGAACTGCAATGCCTTTATATTTCAGGGTGAGAAAGAATCAGCAGCGATGAATGCATTTCAAACCACAATAAAAGTCAAGTGTTCACAATTCATTTGAACATTGGATTGGTAACTTGGAAAACCTCCAATTTACATCCCAAACATTTCCAGGTATGCGCCGTGCCGTATCCTGTGATTCAGAACGAGGCAACAAAACGTCCGCTGACATGAAGTGGCCCTGTTACATCGTAAACAGGCGGGCTTGTGAACACCTCTTTTAATCCAATGGAAATATTGCTCTCGACTTCAAGATGGTATTGCTGATAAACGGAACGTAATTGTTAACCCCGCATGCAGATCACGTCGGAACATTTCTGCAGCGAAGTCTGCTGCACAACCTCTACTTATATGCTTATACATGGCATTGCGTTAGCTATTACAGGGACTAGTGAGCAGGAAGGGCCGCATCACATCCCAATTACTGCAAACTCTCTGTCTCGCCCGTGGTGAAACCAGGGGTTTGTGACATCATGGCAACTTACAGCACTTTCACAAAGTTCACGATTTTTTGCTTAATTTAAAATTTGTCATCTTTTTCCATAAAGCCAATGAATGGATTTTGTTACAGAGATTTAAAAACCGGTCTCCTGTTTTCCCTTTAATGCCTGGATAAGATCCCTGGATCAATTGCCTACTAACTACCAACCAGACGAGCCTCCTCTCATTTAGAAGCCTTTTCTTCTCTTCTTTCCAGCTCAAAGTAAGACAAATCTCCCGCCTTCCTGTCTGATACAGGACACAGCGTTGAGTACCAGGGCACCAGTGTCCGGAGGGTCACTCACTCCTCTTCCCGTCGATGTCCGCGTGCGCCTTGCGCGTCAGGAACCCCTGCTTGAACACGGTGGCCTTCTTGTCGTGCGGCACGTCCTGGAAGGGGTTGCTCTTCGAGCGCAGCGGGGCGTCCTCCCCACTGTCCGCGGGCAGCAACAGCGAGCTCTTGAGCTCTTCCTCGTCGCTGGAGGATGAGGAGGAAGAGGGACCGAGAGAGGGAAGGGATGAGAGCAGGACGAGCCGTGAACCGAGGTGCCAGTTTAGTGAACAGAAACAGAGAGCAGAAGGCGGCAAATCATGCAGAAATGCAGCGGATCACAGTGGCTCTCAACTAAACCCAACTCTGGATTTAGATTTTTTCCTGGCCTCTGACATTAGTCCGCCTGCCTGGGATGGGAGTTCAGGTCCTACACATGCACTCTCTGCAGTTGTCCTGAGTTCTGTGGATGTCAGGAGGGAGGAGGCAGGGAGTGACTGTGAGAGCTTGCTTGTTTTAACTCAGTCAGAGATTACACGACTGTCCCCTTGATTCTAACCCCTCTCCTCCAACATCCACAACCACGTACTGCATGTCAGTTACACTGAATTAGCTAGACAGGTACTTCTAGCTAAAGTAAAACCAAATTGTTCCTCATAAGACACAAAAATGACTAATAGCAGAGTAGGGGAGTTTATGTACATTGGAATTCTTATTCACACCAATCTCTCGGGACATACACACTACAGCAGACAACATGGTACAACAGACAACACCACACAATGTAGACAGCGCATTCCAAACGTAATAAATAATAACCAGAACAATAAATATGTAGTAATGAAAGAAAAACAAGGTGCACCATGCAAAAGTGCAGACGTGCATTGAGTCTGAGGCATTGCAGTTCGCTGTTGAGGATGCACAGTGATGTTGATAGTTAAAAACAACCTTTCTGAGTCTCGACACACAGATTAAATGAAAAGGAGCACCAGGTGGTTGAGCTGCTACATCAAACAATGGACTAAAAACCCCAAACATTAACTCAGGACAAGGTCCCTCATTCAGACACAACACTCCTGCCGCTTGATCAGGTGCAGCCAGATACAGAATTGCTTGTTGCTAGTTGAATATGAAGCAGAGGGAGGTCTGTAGCACCACCAATCTAACAACATTCACAAACAGGTGAGACAAGATATGTCAGTGAGCATCATCGACACAGTACTTACAATGGATGGGGACTGGTGTTCAAGTAAAAATGAGTGAGTGTATGTGCCGGAGAAGACTCATGAGACACTGATGTGCCATTCAGAATTTAAAGGAACAAGTAAAGGTTTATTCCCTGATGAAAAGAGAATAAAAGACACCCGAAGAAGGCTCCACAGCTGAAACGTTGTGCTTTTCTTCTCTTTTCAGCAGGGAATAAACCTTTACTTGTTCCTTTGCGGCCTACGCTTGCTGATGCAGCAACCCGCCTTAACTCATTCAGAATTTCTGCGAGCCCTTCATGATCAAAATGCCTCCACCTTCACAATGACCTTGATTCACTGGGTGAAAAGTTACAGTTGTGCCATGCTGATGGTCCCACATCTGCCTGCCAACTCTGACTTACTATACACGGAATTCAAAGCCTCTTCAGATCATCCTGCTCTCATTGAGAAATGTTCAGAGCTCACTGACATTCACATATCCCATAACTCCGTAGACAAGACAGAAGGCTGTTACTCACACTGCCCACTCCAGTGGCTCATTCTTTATGGAGTTGTACAGACCCTGAAAGAAGGGCAGAAGTCAAGACTGATCCCCGTCACACCCAGGCACACACAGTCTACAGTCGTAGAACGGCAAGGCACGAGCCTTTCCAAAAACCATGCTCTGCAGGTTTTTATCCGATTTATGCATTTATGAATTGGCTTCATCACTCTGTTCTCCTCACCACTGATAGATAATGTATGGCGAGCATGCCAATGCAATTCGGCTGCCATCACATCATCCAGGTAGAGGCTCCACATTGGTAAAGCACAAAGAGTGTCCAGAAGTGTCCTTCACTTATAGAAGTGTAAGGAATTATTATTATTACTACAATATCTGATATGTCATAAACCACTGGTACCACAACATATCTATAGGACTGGTAACTTGCTAAAGTAAATGTACAATCAATCTTTCTTTTAGGCATTACTGAACATAAGCAGTTAGCCCTAAGCATTTCCTTACCTTCAGTAGATCCTTGGGGAAGTTCTGCCCCTCATTCATCTTCTCCAGGTTGGACACAAAACTGTTGATCGACATGACTTTACCTATGTTCTAAATGCACAAAAAGACAAGCGGATTTATTGATTTATTGAATCCTTTTGTTACTTTCTTATTTTGTGCTTCTGGCACTCAGGATGAGTGAGGGGGTGAGCAGGCCTTTCGGCGAGATGAGAGCTAAGGTACAGGCAGGTGAATTAAGTGCTGGGTATGAAATCAGGGTTAGTGGCGACACTGCTTGCCCCAGTTGAGTACGTGCAGATCTCATGAATATGTGGTGGAACAGAAGTGAACACAATGGATTTAGTCGTGATGACAGGTGAGGGAGATTCTGAACATGTGACATTACCCACTCTCCTGAATGCCCTAGTGATGCTCATTTACAGGGCTGTTCCTGTCCTGCAGAGAATGGCACCTGGTTATCCCCAATTCATTTAGAAATAAGGGAAAATAAGGTTGTTAAAAAGCATAATGCACTCGGACACATCCTGCTGCATTCTAATGCAAATAATTATCTAAATACACTTTCCAGCAAATTAATCCATACAAATAAACACATTATTTTTAAAAATAATACACAGTGTGTGCAATTAAAAACAGTTACAAAGCCTAGGAATATTCAGAATTAGCACATTAAGAGGTGAAAGGTGACATGTGTGCTTAAAGTGAACCACAGGTACTCCTCTGTCTGCTGAGGTTTTGTACAGCTCTGAAGTTATTCTTGGCTCTTAAACTAGAAATGCATAAGGTGTGAAAACAGGGTGGAAAGTAAAAATCTCATGAATAACTGTGTCATTGAAAAGTCATAGTTTTCAAAGAGGAATCAAACTCCTGGGCACCTGCAGACTGGCCTGTAGAATTTGCAAATTCCAAAACTTTTGAAAGTGTGGTTAGAGGGGTCGTTTATGATCTCAGACCACTCTGGCAAACAACTGGGACCTTGTATGTTCTGCATCGAAGTTCAAAATTATGACACCTTATGTGCTGTCAGGATGACAGATTATCACAAGCTGCACTCGCAAGAGCTCAGCAAACCACAGGATTGCTGAACAATATGTGCCTGTGCTGTTCTGAAGCATCTATTTAAAAGAGGACACAGTGCTCACTGATCTGTTTGAACAGCCATATCTTGCTCACAGGCACATATGACTTGCGCTAACCAACACATCTAATGGAATCTGCTGGAATGGACTAATGTGCTTTTCTCTAATGACAATAAAAACCCAGAGAGCAACCTCTGGGGTATGACTGATCATCAAGCTCTTGTTCTTGAAAAGCACCCTAAAGTCCTAGCAGAGCATGACTGGGAGCTGCCATTCCACATTGTTAGGCTTGAGTTGGGCTAATGATGTGTTGATGCAATGCAGTCTTTGCTATTAGGGGCAGGTGTACACAATATTGAAACTGTGACATCTTAGTCTGACCTCATCTGGGCAGGAATAGTTCAAACAGCCTGGATTACTTTTAGTTTGAAAATTGAACACAATTGCCTGTAAACAACTGAAGTAGAATACTATCTCAGTGCCATGGGTTTGTACTGAAAGGTAAGAGGTCAGAACAAAGCCATGTCATTTGTGTGGTTCGTTATGCTGCTTAAGTTCAAGCCAGGTGCATTAAATGCAACTGCAATATCATCCTGGCTGTTTGAGCTCCACCTGCCCAAAGATGTTATAGTTTTAGTATCAGGTACATCTGCCCCTTGTAGCAAAGACTGCATTGCATCAACAAATCTTTGGCCAATCAGAAGTCAAACTTTCCATACATGCTCTGCTATGGCTTAAGATGGCCTTTTAAGAGCAAGAGCTTGATGATCAGTGATATCTCAGTGGTGGCTCTCTGAGATTTATTTTCATCAGGGAAAAGCACATTAGCACTGTTCCTTCTACGGCTGAAGTGCATGCCAGGTGCATTAATGCAACTGCACACTTACCTGTCCGTGAAGATCAGTGTTCAGCAGCATGATGGCGCATGTTAGAGTGAGCACCGCGCCTGGAGGAAGGGAGACACAAAGTAATACAGAAAGGAGAGAGGGAGAGAGTTGGTATTCACATTATGCCACCATCCTGGTTATAGATCTCATTCTGCAGTAGAAAATAAAAGCACTTTCACCCTGCTGACAAACAGATTTGTCTCCACAATCCCAAGAACGCTCAGGGTGACACGCTGGTGAAACAGGAAGGGTGCAGGAGCAAGAGAGCTGCAGGCAGTGAGGTGCAGGTGAGTGCAGCACAGGTGGGAGCCCTCACCTGTGGAGCTGAAGTTGCTGGGGTTGCAGTGGTGGTAGCGTTGTGCAAAGTGCTCCAGTACTCGCTCTCTCTCCTGCGTCTCGCCGATCAGCACCACCACCTTCAGGAAGGACCTGGGGCAGAGCAGAGACAGGCGGGCATCAGGTCTCTGGTGTAGCCGACACACTTTGCCATAAAGAATGGGACTGTCCCTACACCTTGGGATTCACTTCTTTCAGCAATTACAACTGTACAAATTGCATATGCATTTATTCAAAACCAGTTCAATTCTCAGATTAAAACTGAATGTCAAATATGCTACGTTTATACTCATGGCCCCCTCAACTCACCTGAGTGCCTCATCAAGCGTCTGCTCCGAGAAATCGAAGAACTTCAGATACTCCTCCCCTACAGCACTGCAGAATGCATTGCTGGGAAGAAGAGACAGATAATCTTGACACACTGAAACCTCTCCTCTCTCTGATCTTGTCTCACACTGAAACCTCTCCTCTCTCTGATCCTGTCTCACACTGAACCCTCTCCTCTCTCTCTGATCCTGTCTCACACTGAACCCTCTCCTCTCTCTCTGATCCTGTCTCACACTGAACCCTCTCCTCTCTCTCTGATCCTGTCTCACACTGAACCCTCTCCTCTCTCTCTGATCCTGTTTCACACTGAACCCTCTCGTCTCTCTGATCCTCTCTCACACTGAAACCTCTCCTCTCTCTGATCCTCTCTCACACTGAAACCTCTCCTCTCTCTGACCTGTCTCATATTGAACCCTCTCCTCTCTCAGACCTGTCTCATATTGAAACATCTCCTCTCTCTGACCTGTCTCATATTGAAACCTCTCCTCTCTCTGACCCTCTCTCACACTGAGACCTCTCCTCTCTCTGACCTGTCTCATATTGAACCCTCTCCTCTCTCTGACCTGTTTCATATTGAACCCTCTCCTCTCTCAGACCTGTCTCATATTGAAACCTCTCTCCTCTGGTCGTCTCTGTGCCCTTACTCTTTGTCCAGCTGTTTGACCACATCTGTGCGCCGAACGCCATCCAGCCGGTAGAGCTGCTCAGCCAGTCTGCGTGCCTCCTCTCTGTTCACGGTGCTCCCGTTGACCTGGGGGGCGCCGAGGTCAGTGGTCTCCCCCTCAGCGCTCGGCGCCTGTGTCTCACTGCGGAAACAATCACACAGCAGAGCTCAGCAAGGCAAGGGCCAAAGTCAGAGTCAGGCTCCCGGTCAAAGTGCATGAACACCTGCATTATACTGAGGTGATGCGAGATTCTGGATATCTGGAGTCATTCTGTGATACACTGGATGTACACAGTGTTTTCAGTGCCTTTCTAGTTGTCTTTGGCAGAAAATAACATCTTGGAGAAAAGAAGACTGTTTTTGCTTTCAAAGCCTGTGTACGTGCAGCAAAATCTGTAATTTCCCCAAAATACTCTGTTTTCAGCTTTTATTTCTTAGGAGGCTCGCTGAACAAACTGCAGCAATCTGCTCACCTTCCCAGTGCGTCCTGCTGCTCTTCCTCACAGCTCAAGCTGCCAGGTGTCTCCTCTGCTTCCAGGGGCTCAGAACCCGTGCTCCCAGGACACCCCGTCGGGTCAAAGAGAGCAACCGGACCTCCGCCCTCTCCTTCACTGTCGGGGGATGAGCTCCCGTTTCTGTGCTCCCCCACACTGCTCTGCGTCTGCTCAACAGTCAGACCCTCGGGGAGCTCCGTTTCCCCCCTGGTGTCCAAGCCTTCCGGGACTCCTAGAGACCCTTCAGCACCCATGGGCTCTGCAGTCTCAGCTGTGCCGGCAGGTCCCGCAGAGCTAGCGGTCTCTAAGACATCTGCAGGTCCTGTGGTCCTCTGAGTCTCGGGATCTTCTGCGGTGTCTGTGGCCCCCTCGCGAGGCTCCGGTTCGACGGTCTCGCCTGCTTCGCCAAGCGGCCGCTCAGTGGGAGGGCACAAAGGCTCGGTCTCTCCTGATTGGATGAGTACAGCACTTGTGGTTAGCCCAAGAACCAACAAGAACAAAGAAACGTGTGTGGCAGAACACCTAAATGTGCCCAAAAGCCCATGGGAAGAGTGCTGGCCTTCAGGTCTTGGGCCCAGTTTTCTAATATTATATGAAAAGTGTTATTTTTATTATTTCTGCATTAATCACTTAAAACTTATTTTTCCATTTTCTATATGATTCAATAAAGAAGGTGGATGCACCCTTTGACACAGGGCTGTGGGATGATGGAAAAAGCTACCCAGCCATGTTTTTGAAGCCGATAACCTAAGCTCTACCATGAAATGGCTGAATGAGATCGTTGGGTCTATTAACTCCCAAATACCAAATGGGACAGACGCGCCTCCTGGATTTCCGCGTCTCTTCAATGTGCACAAGTCTGAAGGGCACTTTACAAAGTTAACACTGCATGTTACCTGGGATTTCTTCAGGACAGTGATGTTCCTCTCCGTCCTCCTCTGAAAGACATTCCTGCCAAACAAACCAACACCATTTCAGGTATCAATTCATCAGAAACAACTCGTCTGAAAGCTTGGTGAGCTCTAGGATCCACACGTCACTAGTCTGACCTGGAGACATAGCCCACTGTGACTGGGATTCCCCAAGCAACACTGCAGAATTAGTCAGAATTACTCAACTAATGCTGTCCCAGCTTTTTGGAAAAAAGCAATTCCTTCGCCTTGCTGGACATCTGCATGCTTGCAATGACGACAGGGAGACACATGCGATGATGGCTCGCCTGGCAGGCACCATAGAGTCCACAGCATGTTAAATGACAATTGTCTCTCCAGATGGGCACACTGGGCATCTCTTTCTCTCCCGAGCCCCACAGACGTAATTGCCAAGGAATTTCAAAGCAGCTGGCAGCTCCAGATTGGGTGAGTTTACAATACAACAACCAGTGAGAGATAACACTGCTGATCAGAAACACCCAGATGCAGCTGAGAGACTGTGCCCCCATTCACCTCAAGTCTGCACTACGGATGTCATGCCACAGAAAATTTCCCTTGCTGTGTTTCAGAGCTCTAGGGCCTTTTTAAATGTGCGACATCTAAAAGTTGAAATGATTGGCTTGTTGCATCACTGTAATTTAAACATTTGGGGACAGATATTTAAAATAATCCCATACCACAGGGGATGTTTTGTCAGATTCCATAACTCTAACATGCCATGACTACAGGTGACCACTTAAAATGGAAAAAAGGTGGAAAGGAGAGCAGGAAAGGGGGGTGGGATTATTGTAGAAAATGATGGAAAGGAGGGGCAGGATTATACTAGAAAAAGGTGCATTGGGGAAGCCCGTCTGGGCCAAAACCAGAGGACTGAGCCCAGCATGGGCCAACAGAGAAACAGAGTGTGAGCAGAGCAAGGTAAAGGTCAGAGTCTCGTCCTGGAGGAGCACAGGTTAGTTGATGTTATCCAGCAAAGTCCCGACTCAAGAGCTAGACGGATAGAAACCTCCTGTAAAATGAGAAGCTTCACTTCAAGATGGCGTTCAGTTCTGGCGCATTATAAGAATTGGTGCCTTCGCCCCTTACCTAGTCTGTAGTCTGAGCAGACGCCTCCATTAATAGAACTCCATATCTGATTCATCAGCATGTCACGCTTTGGTAACTACTGATTTATACTGTAACTACAAAACAGAAGGGTGTTTTTACCACTGCCTGCAGCAGCACAGCGCTGTCTTGTGGAATATGAGGATGTGTCTTTCAAAGCAGAGAGTGGTGGCGAGTACTGCAGTGGAGTTCAAGAACGCAAACTGAAACTCTTTTGCAGAGTACCGCAGCCCTGCTGCAGCCATTACCAACGCCTTAGACGTCTGGGGGAGATTAGAATGTTATTACAACATCTCTACAGGAGAATCAGTGGGAGAGGAAGGTCATTTCACTGCAGTTTTCTAAATCAGGTAAGTGAAAAAGCAAGTAAATAAACAGCTTGGCATTTGCTGTATGAAAGACACGCTCCAGGTGGCTTAAGAGGGTGTGGATTGACCTGGAAAAGAGGGACCAGCTTTTCATCAGCATGGGGGCGATTTATCCTGCAGGTTTTAAAATGGACATGTGAAGCACAAGCTGCAGCTTGTGCCACAGCTGCACAAGACAAACCACTGCAAAACAGAAGGATATCAAAACAACCCAGCCATTCTGCTTCATCCAGTTCAGGGTCGTTGGGGGAGCCGGAGCCTATCCTGGCAAGCAACAGGTGCAAGGCAGGACACACCCTGGAGCAGTCGCCAGGCCAGGTCACACACAGACACACACTTCCACCAGGGATCATTTTCTCAGAAGCCAATTAACCTACCAGTATGCTTACGGACTGCAAACCGCAGCACAGAGGAAACCCAAGCAAACATGGAGAGAACAGACGATCTCCATGCGGGTTGCACCCCAGGTCCGGAATTGAACCCAGAACAACACTGCAGAAGCTTTTAATCATACCAGACCCAAGAGCAACAGAAAGGCTGCAGTGGTGGTGAAATGAGAAAGACAAGCAAGATACTGGCTAAACCACATGCCCTAACACGTCACGGCACAGATCAGCTTTTTCAAGCCTTCCTCGACTAGTTTGTCTCAGTGTCTGAGTTAATTTTTAAACATGAAAAAAGCACCTCACAGTTTGGCCACAGATCTGATCAGCTGATTAAATTCTCTCTTTTTTTTATGGATCCTCTCAAGTGGCTCCACGGGTAAAAAATGCTCTCCTGAGTGCAGGCTGAGCTCCACCATCATGGGTTCAAGCTTGGGTGATGTCACCAGCACCATATGACCAGCAGTCCCCAAGACGGTAGGCTGGGGTAAGTCTGCCAGGGCTCTAACACATCTCAGCACAGGCAAAGCGACCCCCTGTGAACTCCTGGGCTCTTGAGGGGGTCCTATCATCTCTTCCAATCAGCACCGAACCTCCGGGAAAGGGCAGGGTTGTCTGTAAGGTGTTAAAAGGAATGGGCCCTCCAGGGTGGGCGTGTCCAAAGATTCTGCTCAGATGTGAAAACTGTGTCCAAACTGAGTAGTAATTAAAATAATAATTGACGATTCTCTATGAATTTTTTAGCGTCATATATATACTATTCCCCCAGCTTCAACTCCAATGTCTGATTCTATATCGTGTCTGATCATGCACTAAAATGTACAGTTCTTCTGTTTCCTATGGTGGCTAAATCACTGTACCATAACAGTATTCCTATCATAATAAGTGCATGACAGACTTGCTACAAGAAAAGCAATATATGTACAATAACTGCTTGCTCCCAGTTAACTTAGTTACCTTGTTAAGCTCGTTTCCTTGGTTCAGGCTTCTCTGTCCATCGAGGAGGCCCTGGAGATGCTGTTCAGGCTCTGCATCTGGAGAATCCCCAGCCTGGCTCATCTCCAGGTTCCCGTCACAAGAGGCCACTTCCGGAACAGATTCGGAATCCCTGTCTTCCCCAAGACAGCCGGAGTTTCCCGAGGTATCCCCCCCTCCATGCCCGGAGCTCTGGAGGTCCTTCACCTGTCCCGAAGGACACCCACCTTGGGAGAGGGGGCTATCTGTCCATTCCAACTCTGGGTCATTCCCCAGGATGAGGCTGGCGGCCCCACTCGAGCTGTCCAAGTCATCGTTGGAGCTGTACTCCATGATGGGCTCCTCCAAGCCGGCCTTTGTCCCAGGACCGTCCCACTCAGCGCACGAGTCCGGGGCTTGCGATTCCAACTGCTCAGATGAGGAAGAGGAGGAAGACTGACCCAACCCTGTCTCAGCGTCTCTGAGTCCCTGCAGTTCTGCAGCCTCCCCTTCCTCCCAAGGGCCCTGTATTCCCCTGCTACATTCCGGGCTCCCCGCCGGAACGTCCTCCACATCCGATTCTCCGGCGCCCTCGTCAACTCCCAGGTCCTGCAGGTCCACCCCCTCCTCCTCTCCCTCTCCTCCTCTCAGCTTGGACTCCAGGTCCCCATCCAGGGCCAGAAGGTCCAGGGAGGGAGTGAACAGGCTCCTGCAGGAATCCTCTGGCTGCTCGCAGTCCATACAGGCTGAGGACAGGTCCAAAACATACTCGTGCTCCACATCCATTTCGAGGTCAGAAAGATGATTAGACCGAGTATGATATAATATATTTCACAGACGTATTGGTACGTTAAAGAAGCAAGGACATCCCGAATGAAGTTTTAGCTCCTTTTCTTGATCACAAACCTTTCCATGTCCAGTATATGCCACAAACAATTCCCATTTTTTTTTTCAAAGAGTTGCAAAGCTTTTTTTTCCTAATCTGTCCTATGGGTACTTGCTTTCAGCATTTCTGTTGACTCTAAAAGAAAAGCACACAGGTGTGGTTAATGTCTTCACACATCTCATAGATCTGCTTGCATACGAAACGCATCACTGCAAGAGGCAGGTCTCTTCTATCTACAACACCAACCATATACCAGAGAAAAACATCTTTCAAACCACACAGCTTTTTAGGACTTCATTTCATACATTTCCCCAGAAACCTCAACACCAAAAGTACGGTATGAATCATAAATATACAAACTCAATACCTAAAATGGAGGCAACAAAGATAATTGTGGATTGCTGTCGACTAATAAAGCTACAGTACTTCCGCCTTCTAAATGAATGATGTCAGGAGTCTCAATTCATAATAAGCCTGTTTATGAATAAATCATTTGAACAACACAAATGAATGATTTCTCGTACAATTACAATGGGAGTAAGGCCCAGGTGATGGAATATGTCTGAGTTATTTAAGCAGAATTTGAAAAGACATATTTGATGGTATAGGAACAAGTAATAGGTTTGTTCCATGCTGGGAAGAGAAGAAAGAAAACAACGTTTTCGGCTGTGAGGCCTTCTTCGGGTGTAAGAAAGATAGGGCAGTCAGGGGCACACTTGAGTGTATACGCATGCCTATTGGTTACACTTGCACTTTAGAAGATTAATAATATGCCAGAGCAGCTATGCTACTTTGCATGGCTGTCCTTAACAGTCCACCGCCAGGGAACAATTGCTAATTCTGAATTTAGAAGTCAGACAAAGATAAAGAAAAAACGCAAAGGGAGGTGCGGTCACATTTCAGACGGAGCCCTACAGTGTCTGCGAGGAGCCGCAGCTCAGAACAGGATTAGCGAAGGGAGGATGCGGTCCAAGGTCAGGCGCTACAGAGTTTCGAGAAAGACGGCGCTCCGTCCCCGCGAAACGACTCCGTTTGAGTCCTGGGATGTCCACCTGGCGAGCGGGGCCCGCCGCTTTTCGAACGGTGGGAGGCTCCGGCTCCACCTGCGCGCGCTGGGGGGGCCCGGTCGCGGCGGGCCGAGCGGCGGCAGACCGCCGGCGCGTCTCCTGCCACGCAACCCACGCCCTCTTCCTCATCCTCCGGCCCCGGCGCAGAGACAGACGCCTCCCTGGCTGCGCTCCAGTAAAAGCCCGAACGAAGTACTCACCAAGTGCTCCGCTGCGCCCGCCTATCCCGAAAACCTCCGGGGGTCTTTGGCCCGTCTCCTTCTCCCGCTCTTGTCCTCTTTATCCGCCTCTCTTTCTGCCCCCAGAGCTCCCCCCCGTGAACGCAGTTTGCAAACGAGGTTCTCTCAAACCTCACTGCAGCGCATTCAGACTTCCTGCCCGCAGACGATCAGCGAGCGAGAGAGAGAGAGAAACTAAGAGGAGGAGAACAAAGATAGATGAAGAGATTAACACAGTCACAGGAAGTTCGGATGTTAGTGCAATGAGGACATTTTTTATTCACAACAGGTATTTACAGAACCCAGCGTGTGCTTCATGTGTTCCTGTTTCCCCAGTTACAACCGTGCTTAATTCTCAGTTCTGGTTAATTCAAATGATGGAGTGACTAAACCAGATTAACTGGTTACACTTTGGAATTACTGGGGCCCTGAGCAGCATCACAGCAATGCATAAAAGAAGGCCTTAATGTCTTCACCATCTGGTTTCATTGTGAACTGCTTGCCTTCAGAGCGATTATCTGTACAACATATTAAAAAAAGTTGTTTTTTTTATTTTCAGAGCCCACATACATCTAGCAATAAGGTACGACATCCATAACCCGTGATTGAAATGTCCCCTCCCTCCACTGTCATGGTCTGGTTATTCCTTCTTGGAATCTCACCACCGAACTCCAAGGGATGAGAGGGAAGAGAATCTTTGGGAAAGGCTCGTCCAAGTGGATGGTGACGTAGAAACTGGACGGTGCTACAGCCCAGCAGAACTTCCACCCTCTCCCTCTACTCCTCACAGTCTGCTCTAACACGTGTCTGTACAAACTGTGAGTCTTAGAAAACTGTTTAGAACAAAAAAGTCAAACACGTAGGCCTAGTTTAGGACAGATATGCAACAGACCGTTACATATACAACAGTTTGAGAATAAATGAGATGACTTGCGCTATCTATTTAAAATGTCATTTTAAGATACAGTACAAAATAAAAATAGACTGGTCATTTGTAGACGTTCCGTCAAGCACCAACAATGCTATGTTACTGTTTTATTACGATTGTTATTACTTTGACTGCCACTGATACAATTTGCAGCTTTGGTGAAAGCTCCACGGATAATCTTTGAATGAAACGGTAAACGGAGAGCAGAGAGTTTGGTCAGCAGCGCTTCTAATGAAGCAACCCATTACTGAAATGTTCTTTCCTGCAGAGATCACAGCTGTGACCTCGGCTGTCACAAACCCAATATCCGCCCAGTGACGTCAACCCCAAGCAATGCTGTCACTTCCTCTCTGCAAACAGGGGCTTCCTGTTTCATGCCGGGGCCTGTGGCTGAATCCACAGTAACTGGGACAGGTTACCCACAAACTGATGGGGCCCATGATAGGCCAAACCAAACCTGACACAGACACACCCGACTTCCCAAAGAGGAAGGAGCAAGTCGTCATCGACCACCATGACGCTGGAACATTTTATCTATATTTGTTCATCAGATTTTTTGCACATTTTAATTGCTATTTGATACCTCCCACTTCTGTTACTTTATCATAACATTTATTATACTGATTAATATAATCATTCAGGCTCCTTAATGATCAGACAGCCGCTACCTAGTGGCATTACGCACAGAAAAACACCTGTGTAAAACCCCCTTTTTTCTTAATATGGCAGGTCATCCGGTCTGTGCGTGGAAGAAAAACTGTGTGTGACAACAGATTTGAGATGAATATTGTGTTGATAACAGGAAACATGAAGTGAATCAATTGTAGCTCTTTATCAGTTACCTACATGTGTTTGGTCAGGGAGAACATATGAGTTTAAGTGGAACATGTAACCTTTGCAAATGCTCCACGTTCCTTTAGTGTTTTTTGTTTATTTCAATCTGAATGACTTTTATCCATTCTCACACAGAGAATTTCAGGAATCTAACAAAAGAGCAGTGGAATGAAACACATGGTGTTATTAAAGGATGCCGTGATCATTCATGAATCTTGTATTTACAGTAAGCAAATAAAGGAGATGGAGAACCAGATATTGTGTGTAATGATGACCCACAGAACCAGTTGTGCAGCAGGGAGTTAACTAAAGCAACCTGAGTTGTTATTTGCTCAAGGAACAAGACTGTCCCACCCAGGACTTGAACCCATAACCTTCCAGCTCAGAGTCCTAATCACTATACCACACTGCTGCCCATAAGTCATTTGTAACACAGAAATTTATGTTACGGTCCTTTGTAAAGTTCCTCATTGTTGCTATTGTTTTACTATCACATGTGAGATAAAATGCCTCGATCTGGATACTTTGGTTAGTTCTGTTCCCCTCATAATTTGCTATTCAAACAAAAGAACATCTGTCATCTTGCATGTTTTAGTGTCATTGAAAGCATTATGCATTGAATTGATGTAGATGGACAACTTGATATGCACATATATCCTAAATTTGCTGTAATGCCTCTGGTCTATCCCCTGAGAGAGATGCCTGCATGACTAGAGCGCAGTACTTTTTTTCACAAACACAGACAGGATTAACAGTGAGTGATGAAATGTCTGTATTCAGCAATCCACCTAGTACCTGCAGATTAACACTGGTACAATGGTCAAAAGTGGCTGGTTGTCTTGAAGTCTGTGTCAGATGAATGTGTCAACTGACACAGTGAAGAAAGACTACAGGGATGCAGAAATGGGGGTTTGGCACAGTCCAGGCCTCACAGCTGCATCCTGTGAACACTCACATCTACTGCAGCTTTAAATGTCAAATAAGATTCAATTTCTAGCAGAGTAGTCATCAATCACTTTCTGGTACACAGCGGAAGGGAGGACTGACCACATAACTTCAAAGTGATAAAAGCTTTCGTCTTGTTGACCAGTCCATAAATCCGGAACTACGACAAGGAGAGGGAAACTTTGCAATTGAGATTATAACATTTTAAAGCTGTGCAGCAGGTTACGAAAGCTGCTAAGTATTTCTTTCTATTGGCATGCATGCTATGAGCACGCATGCTTTGCTGTGGTCAGGGATTCGGTGGGAGTTACAGACATGTCAGACAGATGTTAAGACATACTTAATCACCCTTAATTATACATCATTACAGTTCCCAGGCAGCTTCATTCCTGATTCAACACTAACACGTCTTGTGCTGTGCTTATTTTATTACAGGACAAAGTTACAAAGGGCCCCTCGGGTCTGTGACAGCCCATCTACAGCAGCTGCACTGAGTGAACTGAGGAGCAAGAAGCTGAAATCAGCGATGACCCCTGAGCCATATAGTCACCTGCTGACCAGGCAGAGACTGGCTAAACTACGCCGTCCCCACTTCAAGACCTCAGACCAAAAAAATGAAACTCCCTCCTTTTAGAATAATGAGTTTTTAAAATGATGAATATTCTTATTAACCTGAACAAAACTTTTTTTTCTGTCATGTTGTTTTTTTAATTATTCTTTTCATGTAACGGCATAGATACCGTTTGGGTATATGTAATTATTGTAAAGTTTAGGTGGGCAGCTGCGTCAGCATGCGCAGGCTGCAAAGGAACAAGTAATATGTTTATTCCCAGCTGAAAAGAGGAGAAAGAAAACATAACGTTTCGGCTGTGGAGCCTTCATCAGGTGTAAGAGAAAATCAAGTTCATTGGGCATGAGATCAGGCTGTGTGGATGGTGAGATTCATCTGAAGACACCCAGGGGACACCAGTCTTTCTCAAACACATGGAGCCATTCACTGGCTGTCTTGCTTGGGATGGAAGGTGACAGGTCAGCCCAATGGGAGACCTGCACCCTCTCGGGCAGGTGACAGGTCAGTCTAGTGGGGGATCTGCATCCTCTGACAGGTCAGTCTAGTGGGGGATCTGCACCCTCTGACAGGTCAGCCCAATGGGAGACCTGCACCCTCTGGCAGGTCAGTCTAGTGGGGGATCTGCACCCTCTGACAAGTCAGTCTAGTGGGGGATCTGCACCCTCTCGGGCAGGTGACAGGTCAGTCTAGTGGGGGATCTGCACCCTCTGACAGGTCAGTCTAGTGGGGGATCTGCAACCTCTTGACAGGTCAGCCCAATGGGAGACCTGCACCCTCTCAGGCAGGTGACAGGTCAGTCCAATGGGGGATCTGCACCCACTGACAGGTCAGTCTAGTAGGGGATCTGCACCCTCTGACAGGTCAGTCTAGTGGGGGATCTGCACCCTCTCGGGCAGGTCGAGCATTACAACACAGAGAACATCTCACTTTTGTCTTCGATACCAGAAGGAAGAAAGGCCATGTGACATACCTTGAGATTTGGGGAAAAGGATCTCTCCCTCACACAGCTGTACAGCGCATGTGTTACAGCCTGAAAAGTGAGAGGTGGGAAAGCGGAGGGCAGCCATGGACTCTGGGACAGATCTGATACAAACTGCACTAGGATCTGCTCCCAGGCTCCTACAGCTCTCCTACAGCTCTCCTCCCCTTGAAAGGGTAGCCATCAACGTTTCGTAAAAATAATAACGAGGTTCCCCGATTTCTGCTTCATGAAAACTGAGAGAATGACACTGCCTCTGTGCAGTGGTGGCCAGGGTGATAGCAATGGCAGATTTAGGCGATTGACTAAAGACTTGCAGAAGGCTCTGCTGGGAGCTGCTGAGGCCCTTCAATTCACAACGCCCCCGCAGTCGCGCAGTGACTTCTCACCAGGTCTTGCACTGCACTCAGATTGCAGAATCACTTCCCCATGTGCTTCTGCTTCAGCCATGTCAAGTCGGTTCAATAAAAGTGGTCTAGTCTGCTACTGGTTATACAGCGCCATCTTCTCAGTGCTTTATCACACAGAGCCCACCTTTGAGAGAACTCTACTGGGTTTACAAGGGCTTTAACAGAATACGCTACTGCAGTGACCAACTGGAATGTGAGAAACCCATGTGCCTGTTTGTGCACATGAGACTGAGGTTACAAAAACGCTCTAATGAGTGCGGCTGATTAGGCATTATGAATGATCAGGTCTCTGGAGACATGAGCAGGAATCCAGACTCCTAGATAATTACACCTGGCTCGTGAAAGCCCAGGTCCTGTTGGGAACTGACAAAGGTTTGCCCTCACAGCCTCTCTCATTCTTACGCTGCAGCTCTTCCAACGTGTTCCCGACGTGTAATGTTAAAGCTTTCAACTGAGAACAACAACAGCTGTCATTCACCTTATCAGAAGCTGGGTAACTTTGAAGTCAACCCTCACCAACCCACAATCAGTTTTCACTTGACTTTAAAAGACTTACAGCTTCTTTGAAGTTTATGGCAAAATGACTTCATCTTTCTCCGTTTTAAAGGAGAAAGGGGCTGCACAGTGATGGTGGTGGAGGGGAGTCCTCATCACCTGTAAAGCGCTTTGAGCTGAGTGTCCCGAAGAGCGCTATAGAAGTGCAGGGAATTAGTATTAATGATTAAATACCATAAATGAGAACGGGATTTGCAAGAGAGGCATCAGGCAAGACAGTGTACTCACCCATCCTCGCTCGCCGAGACCGTGATCCTCAGACCTGCCGCCGCCCCCCGCCGGAAGCCACGTGCGGCTGCAGGCGCAGCGAGGTTTGCTGCGATTGTAGGCGTAAGCAAACGACACCGGCATTCGCGCAGCGCACACACACACACAAAGTGTACCTCTCAGTGGTCTTCACCAACACGGCCACAGGCAAGACGAGCCTTTCCATAGGGGCAGATCTCCAGTCAAAATCCCTGATTCTCAGCAGGAGTCTTGGTGGGTGTCAAGATCTCATCGGGACGACACTGACTTGTTCTCTCTTCCTGACACCGGGTACTGCAGTTTTCCAGCGCGCGTTCCCATTGGGTTAAGTGCTCCAGAGACAGTACTCAGTTTATTTACTCTTATACCAAGACTTGAACGGAACGACGAAAAACGCTTCGACGGGCGCTGACTAGTCCTGCAACGCATATCTTCCATACTGTACCGTGCAGTTGAAAGCTGTGAACGAAAAGGGCTTTAGGATGCAAGTTCTGCGTCCAAAGAGTTCATGTGACAGCGAGGTGTAAGAAAATCGGCGGGCTCTGCGGATTTTAGTCTCACCGGTCTGCTCCGCTGCACTGCATGAGGTGTCTATAAAACGTTTGAAGACGAAACGTGAAGATGAAACCCCCAACAGCCAACTTCCAGTGCACAACCTACAGTATCTCTTCATGGCACAACATTGTTCGTGCAAAATTCAAAACACCCTGCACGTCCCTCGCGGCATATTTTTGCATATTATTTACCATCTCATTACTAATGAGATGTTTTTGTGCGTATGTCACTCGCCACACGTCTATTTTAGGATTCATGTACACCTGGAAGTCTCCCGTTGTCCCGTGTTTCCTGCCCCATCGCCTCTACGCGCAGGTGCGTTTCTAAGTCCCTGTTACTAAGCTCTGAAGAAGCCAAAATCGGGGAGGAGAGGCCGCCCTGTTCGCTCAGCGCGTTTCTTATTGTGCCCGGTGTCTGCGTGTTAGACGATATCCCTGGGAGAGGAAGAACCAGCGTGTGTGCGTGTGCGTGTGCGCGCGCGAGTCAGAGGGGAACGAGCGCCGTTTGAATTCAAGGACCGGTTCGGGGAACACGAACGCGCGCTCACGCGTCAGCCTCCAGGGCAGGCGCGGAGAGGGCGGGGACGCGCCGCAGAGAAGAGAGGTGCAAGAGACCTTTTTGGTGGCCAGTGGCTCAAAAGGGGAGAAAGAGCACTTTGCCGGGCAGGATTTGTTACATTAGAGTATCCTGGACGCAAATCAGCGCCCGTTTGTATTTCTGTTTTTTTTAATTTTACAGGAAGTTTGGATGTGACTTCAGAGGCATTATAATTATTCACAACCTTAGCAAAATAAAAATGGTTGTCCATAATTGCCGATTATGCTTGATTAACAGACAATATATTATGAAATTTTCTTAAGGAAATCTCAAATCTAGCCAGCTAAGTAGCCATGCAGACTAACGTTGCGAGTTCGTCGGTTTGCAAACGTCGGTTTTTTTTGGTGTGTTACTTTTGTACAGTCCTTCCGAAAAATCTGTGTATCTTCTCACCGTTCAAAAACGTTTAACACGACCCCCACAGGTGTAGTAGCCCTCGTTGCTTATCGCTCTCTTTTTCTCCGCTTTTTACAACGAACAGGAGACGGACACTTGTGCTCGGATGAGATCAACTAGGTCCGACATTTTTTTTTTCACTAACGGGAGATCCATACTAAATACAGAGGCAGAATCGTCAAGTGGAGAAAAAAACTGAAACTGGTTGGACTTTTTTTCTACAAGCACAAAACGGCACTTGGGCCCATGAGCCCAAAGGGGTAGGGGCTTGAGCCACTGTACCCGCCCTGCTCTGCACGTCCCTGCCGCAGAGCAACCTGCTACATCTAGACACACGCACAGGTAACAAGACACCTGCGGCCATTCACCTGAGTAATTTGCAAAGATAAAAGCCTATTCTTAAATTGCACAGCATAAACTAGATAGTTTAATAGATGTGAGGGAGCTACTGGTTCTGGATGAACTGTTATGAGGATAATATAAGAAATGTTACGACGTATCTAAAGCAATTAAACAAATATCTCCTATTTGTTTAATTAGCCAGGGTACATTTTGCAAAGACTAGAATGATGATGGTCCCATTCTCAAAGTTTTGCATATTCAGAAATAAGCAGAGTATTTCTGCAGCTCAGCAGGAGAGGTTGTGCAGTATCCTGGGTGAATGAATTTCAGCACTTCTTACAGCTTAAGATATGGCAGGAGAGAAAACACAGACTTCCTGCTTCAGCAGTGTTTTCAGAATACTGTCAGCCATACACACCCACATCCCATCCTCTGCTGTAACACGATGTTTCAGTTAACAAGATTATTAGATATACTGTAAAATCAAATAGAATTCTAATAAGATTCAATTCTTCAGAAAATGTTTTTCTTGAAAATGGCCTTTTGGAGCTTTAGGCTGAATGATTTTTGCCAGGCCTGCCTGGCCCCCATCAGAAACCCTTGTCAAGGAAGCATTAAGATTGAAAAAAAAAAAAGATAATTTTCCCCAATACCACTTACGAAGTGTAGGGTGAGACCTAAGGAATGCCAACCCCACTACCTTAGCCTTTGAAGCCTGTTTTATGTCACACTCAAATGGCAAAGAGGTTATATAATTTGTTTAATGAAGACACCAAGGTCAGTGGGAGATCTTCCTGGTAAATAACCCTTTTCCTCAGCTGCTGGATCACCTGGGCTCCTCAGGTATTAACAAATGACTTTGTACTCAATGCACAGAAGGGTGTAGTTGATTATATTTGGGTTAAGGGGAAGGTTTGCTTTGACAAAACTTAAAGGGGAGGTTTGTATTGCACTATTTCATTCCTTACTATTTTAGTATCCTACCACGCGGCTCTGAATGTGGTCTCAGAAAATCTCCTTTTTAGCTTTTGATAACGTTCTCTCTTAGTATTCTAACTAGGCTTCACTGTGGGGGGGAGTCTTTTACAGACACAATGAGAGGAAGTGGTTAGGGGAAGAATTTCAGTGCTGCACAGGCGTTGGTGGGTAGTGATTCAATTAGGGGCTGCACCACGCTGTGTGACTTTAGTGATGTCATCAACCCACATCCCTTCACACTGCTTTGAAGAGTCTTTTCACAAGATCTCTTTGCTCTTGTGTGCAAGTCGGCAAGGCAAGAAAAAAATCCGAAACAGGAAACGTCAACGCATGCAACAGGATATAAAATGAGGAAGGACTCGAGCAGACGAAAAGCACCAATGACCATAAGCTGTGTCTTTCAGCAAGACGTGTGCAATGAAATTGCTGTTGTTGCTCAATGTGGAAATACTCCAGCCTCACACAGAACAGCGTGTTACCACTGGTATTACATTGCCCTACCGCGTAGGCTGATGAAGGACGTGTTGTCATTCAGTTTGATATGTTTTCAAGACTGAAGGTAGTTTTCAAGCAGAGCACCTGTGTGGTGTAACTTGAAGGTCGTGTATGACTGCACCTCAATACCGGGCTGCTGCTGTAAATAATGCAGGAAGACCTGTTGCTGGCACTCCTCCCTATTTTTTTAAAAAAAGCAATGTTGTAGTATAGCACCTGAAGAGACTGTGCTGTAGGACATGCTGTGTTTTGGAAACCAGGCTGAGACTCTTCCCTCTTGGACAATGTCGATCCCTTGACTCATAGTAAGAGCAGCTGCCTGGTACTGAGGTGCAGTCATACACATATATCTGACCTTCAAGTTACACCCCACAGGTGCAGAGCTGTCTAGATTCCACTCTGTGGTTTGAACTACTGTATCTGACCTCACAAAGGTTCCCCCTTAATCCGTGACAAAGCAGTTTCTCCCTCCCCTGCCTGACCCGCTGCGCACTGGGCCTGCCAGCGCAGAAAGGCTGCCCTGTGGAGGATGGAGTGGGTCCCCCCCTTCTCCATCCGAAACACTTCAGGTTGAAGAGCACTGTAGCAAATTGAACCAATCAATTATTTGTTGAATAATAATCACCACTCAGTTGCTGTTGCTGATGTGCACCTGTGTGCTCTCAGTGCTGTGCTTGTCTGGGCCTGTTATCCCAGTTTTGCCAGAGCAGTGACACTGGGGGAGTGACTGCAGCTCTGGTTGAGTCTTCTGTAAGCATGTAAAACAAACACCCCTTTCAGTTTTGCCGTAGTGCCCAGTACTGCACACAGACCCTCCCGATTGATGAAAGCAGTCAAAGGTACTACTTTAAAGTACTGCTCTAAAAGAAAACTGAAGTGCACAGGAAGTGTTATCCCTGCTACTCATTGCTTTTTGAAATACTCTCAATTAAACAATATATGTTTTATTGATTTATTTTCCTTGCACTACACTTTATACAATCAAATGCATCTTTTATATTCCACAGTATACAGTACACTGAGCTAGAATAACTGAGTTTTGATTGGGTAACACCTTAGGATGTCCAGCATGAAAAGCACTCTACTGTGTATGAGAAACATTTCCGAAGTCGTGACTTGTTCCTCCGATTCAATAGGAGCCCAGTTTCAGCGAATCAGACCAGTGGCGACAGTCAGTCAAAGAAGAAGCAGACTTCTTCCTGTTTAACAAGAACCAATCCATAGATCTTACACAAAAAAAAGAATCGTACTGTATATCAAGACTGTTGCTTGGTAAACAGCTACCATAGTCACATCATTGCCAATGAAAGACTCCAGCTAGGGAAACGGTAATTGAATACACCTGGTGTTCACTGTGTCCCAGCCCGTGGGATGTTGGAACGTGTTTCTCATCTGTATAGTCATTGCCAAATGCCTTTCCTGAGGTGCAACATATCAGCCTCCCTGGGGAATGGGGAGCTCTTCCATCAGGAAACACAAGGAAAGCACAGTCGATCTGAAGAGGAGACAGGTGCTGTAACCTAGTGTGAAAATAAAAAAGCAACAGAACTAAAGACCACTGGATATTACAGGAGCCCTGTGAACCGTGGTGTGCACGTAGGCTTGATCACGTTAAGACACTGTTTCCAGATTCATGCAGTAAACTGAATGGAACTAAAACTTGTGGTGAACCGGTGGCTCTGTGGCTCAGGATCTGCGCCTGTGGCTGGAAGGTTGCCGGTTTGTATCCCGCAGCCCACAGAGGAATCCTACTCTGTTGGGCCCTTGAGCAAGGCCCTTAATCCCAACTGCTCCAGGGGTGCTGTACAAGGGCTGACCCTGCGCTCTGACCCCAGGCTCTCTCCCTGTCTGTGTGTCTCATGGAGAGCAAGCTGGGGTATGTGAGAAGACAAATTCCTCATGCAAGAAATTGTATAGGGTTAATAAAGTGATGTTATTATTATTATTATTATTATTATTAAAAGGTTATGAAAACCCCATGAAAGTGAGTTATATATATATAAGATCCTGATATAAATATATAGCATTTGAAAGTGCTGAATGACTTGCCAGATCATTCCACAGTCTTGGAGCAGCAGAACCATCTCCCACGGTTTCGAGCCTCATGCTGAGAACTGCGAGAGTGATCAGTGTAAAAAAGATGTAGTTCATTTGCTTACAACTGCCTATACATCTATGCCTCATACCTCACACCAGTGGCTCCTCTAGGTTAAGGTCAACACCTACGCATCTACATCCTGAGTATATACAAAATGTAATGTGTGTTTGTGCTGTTGCTATGTTTTTTTTAAGGTTACTACATGTGGAAAACATAGCTGTGTTGATGCTAAATGAATTTCTGATCAAATAGACAGTAAAGTATTATTATATCTTATATATACCAATGACAAGATAGTATAACAACAATATGTGTTTTATTCTATTCTAATTTACGGTTTATGCAGTATTGATAGATCAGCTTTCACTCTTCCCTCTTCTTGATAGAAACCTTGTATTTTTGGTGACATTATTGGACAAGTACTCCCCCTCGTGGCTTTAATGTATAGTGCACTGTACTGCAGCTTTTCCCCTGCCTGGTGAGCTAATCCTTTTGGTTTTACAGTCCACTCGTGATGTAATAGGGCCGTCATGCACTATATATGACTATGTATAACCATGCACTATGTATGATAATACATTAGGTATATGGTGTAAGAACAGCGGTGGACACTTATACTCAAAATCTGTGCAACTTTAGGTGCAGATCATAGTGAATCAGCAGGAGTAAAATACTTTGTGTGGGTTTGCAAATACAGCAGTCCGTATATAGCTTTTCATCCCAAAGGATCGTGAATCATTTCACATTTAGCAAAGTACAATACACTTCATCCTGCATTGATGTGTATTGTGTGGCAACCATTCTGTGCCTGCAGCCCCACTGCACAACAAAACAGGGGGAGAAGGGAGAGATTACTTTACCGAAAGAACTAAGAAGGAAATTTAGGGAGGCTGGAATGTGCTAACCCAGCGTGGAAGCTAATGAGAACATCACTCTTACAAACACTATCACAAGACCTTGCTCTTGCAGCACAGTGCTGACTTCTCATCCGGGTGGAAGAGCACCTCCTACTGGTCTACTGACACCACTTATTGCAGCTACGTTCCTTGGAGATTTCCCATCCCAGTACTGATGAGGCTCAGACTTGCTTAGTTGCTGACCTGTGGCAAGAGCAGGCTACCACTACCAGGTGGTGACCGTCCTGCTGTGGTACAGCTTGTGGAATGACAAACAGGGTGTGGATTGAGGTATTGTGGTAATGTGGCACATTTCAGTCTGCACACTTATAGGAATACTGTAGCTTT
Organism: Lepisosteus platostomus; assembly: GCF_059453375.1. Classification (NCBI taxonomy): domain Eukaryota; kingdom Metazoa; phylum Chordata; class Actinopteri; order Semionotiformes; family Lepisosteidae; genus Lepisosteus; species Lepisosteus platostomus. The sequence goes on from NC_142613.1 coordinate 9,204,976, forward strand.
AAATCTGACACAAACACACCCAGTCAAACATACTAGATGCGGAATTCCTGTGGGCTGTTCATGCTTGCAACTGTGGAAAATATTTCTGAAGTAATGTGTACAAATTCAGCTGAACAGCTGGAGATGGCAAACTGAATGAGGAAGTTTAAAAGTTACATTAACAAGGGATGAGACTCAAAACAGGAAGCTGGAGGAAACTCTGCTTGCACACATCTGACCAAATGTGAGATTTGCCGGGTTTACATGGAAGTGATGACATCAAATACGTGTGGAATTTTTCCTTCTCTAGTAATCTGGGCCCTTCACAGTTGATGAATGTGAATTTATTACATATACAGTATATGTTACATTACATAATATATAACATAAATTCCATCCATAGTACTAACAGTCCATTATTGTTGGACATTGTCATAATTTCAATAATGCAAATAGCTTCAGCTCTGCTGATGCACATTCTTCTTCGGTGACCCTGTAGCCTCCATCACCTTTCACATTTAAAGTTTTGCCTCTGTGACACACCCAACCAGATATATATAGCAGCCTGGTGTTCTGGATCATGCAGAGACTGATGCAGATGCTCATTGAAAAGCCTGATATTTGTGTCACAAGCACAGAAGTGGAGTGGAAAATTTGGGAGGGGTTTATTACATTTGCAGGATATGTACAAAAGTACTCCTAAACTGGATTGCCTGTGATTTCAAATCATACATTAATGAATGATTTATTTCTCCAGTGCTTTCCTGAAGGCAACAGCAGACCTGGCTAATGTTTCAATTCAGACAACCTCAAGCATTTACGGGCCATAGGGAATAAAAAAGTAGCGACCGGCCACAAGAGGTTACTGAAATTGATTTGAGCTCTTTGTGAAACTAAATAGGTAGTCAAATTTGGAAAATCTCATTGCATACAGATAGATACTCACATCCAAGGCAGGCATGCAGAGGGAGTTGCAGAAAATGGGCATTCAAAGTGAATGGAAAGATGGGATCATGTAACACTGAAAGAGAGTTATGAAGTCAGACCAACCAAATCTAATTCTGTTTAGCTCGGACAGTAGATCTCGCAGGAGAGCTTGTGGTTGTTCATTCACTGAAAAGCTGCGAGCAAGAGCAGTCCACTAAGCAATGACTTCAAATCCCTCACAATGAAGTAGTCTTCTCTAAAAATATTTATTTTTTAAAAGGAAGGTGACATTTTTACCAGAATATATTTTTCAAGGCTTGTCTTATGTGGTGAGAGATGTTTTGACCTGGATAAGTGGGCTCTGTTTAAAATCATGAAGTCTTTTTCAGAGACAAGTTATTGTGTGTGGGGGGATTGAAGGCTCTCCCTTCTGCATGCAGACACTGTGGTTAATACCCAGCAGCAGAGCCACAGAGAAAGATCTAATGGAGTTCCAGGCAGCACACTCCACCAGTACGTGTAAGACTGCATTTGTAGAGCGTTCTGAATGTCTTGTCAGGTATGTATGCTTGCTACAGAATGTCTGGACAGTTAGTAGGGCAGATGAATCTCATGTAGCTATATCCTGCTCTGCTCTTCCAACACAGCCCAGCCAAATTAATAAACACAGGAAAATAAGGCATTCCTCAAAAGCCTTATCAGAAAAATGAAGGAACTAGGTTCTCTGAATACCAAAGGCCCAAGTCATATAACAGGTATGCGTTGGGCCCCTGAGCAAGGCCCTTAACCCCAACTGCTCCAGGGGCGCCGTGCAATGGCAGACCCTGCGCTCTGACCCCAAGCTTCTCTCCCTGTCTGTGTGTCTGTGTCTCCATGGAGAAAAGCTAATGCAAGAAATTGTATAGGGCTAATAAAGAAACATTACATTACCAAGGAACAAGTAATAGGTTTATTCCATGCTGGAAATAAGAAGAAAGAAAACAATGTTTCGGCTGTGGAGCCTTCTTCAGGTGTCAGAATGTCAGCTACCCACCTGAACTACTACAGCCTACACCTGCTGCGACCCACTATGTCCAGCTAAATGAATTAATGAATGATTTATTTCTCCAGTGCTTTCCTGAAGGTAACAGCAGTGTAACGAACAGTTCTTCCCGGACCCTATGCGGACGACACAGTCCGACGGAGTGGGGAAACACTAGGGAAACGTCATGCAGGAAAACGGGGCTGAAGACAGGGGGGCGTGTCCAAGGTGCGCTGGTGCACGGGGGAGGTGTGGCCGAGGCGAACAATCCAAGAGTAATCCTTAGGGAAAATCCAAAACACACGAGTAAGTCCAAAACCAGGAGATCCATCAGAACAAGAATTAAAAACCACGAAGACCGGGTCGGAACCGGCGGACAGGGACAAGGAACAGGGGTTAAAACCTTAACGGGACCAGGCGCTTCCTGGTCCCGGACTCGCACGATATGGAAATCAGATGCAGAGCCCGGAAGAGCGTCAGCGCCTGGCTTTTAAGGTGGGCAGGGAATGGGAAACAGGTGCAGAGAATGAAGTCTTTAGTGAAAGGGCTGGAGCACCCTTAAGGAGGGGGGACTATAATCGTGACAAGCAGACCTGGTAAATAGCTAGCCACCTGAACTACTACATATAGCAGGTATGCCAATTAAGAAACTTTTTAAAGAATTTCACCAAAGAATTTCAATGTAAAAAAAAATGCAACATTTCAACAAAAATAGAGGTCTTAATAACACAAAGGATTGTTGCCTTTTTTCTGAAACACTGCCAGATTCCAAAAGGCACGTAGCCTCAGAAAGGAACTCTCTAGTGGACGTGCTTTATCCTGGCCTCACCCCGTACGCTAGATCTCTGGGGGAAATTTTCCTCTACCGGTATCTGGTCCCCTCCCTCGCCATCAGGCTGTGCTCTCTGGTTGCGACACAGCTGGAATTTTACTCTGCAGTAACACTTCCTTCCCCAGCGTGAGTACGTGTCCTCTGAGGCCAGAGTATGTGATTGTCTGGATGTGAGGGGGGACAGTGGGAAGTGTTTTACTGTACATCATCCTTTGTTTTCCCAAGAGTAATCTGAGCGATCGTGTCGATGCAAAGGGTGTTCATGCGCAGCGGCGTGTTTACTGTAGTAGATGTGGCTTGAAGCACTGCCAAGCCCCTTGGCTGCTCTGAGGGAGCAGTAAATAATGCATCTCAGAGGGTGTGCAGCCAGGGTTCAGACAAAGGTCTCGCACAGGGTGCATCATTCCAAAAGCACCCCTCTCTCCGGCAGGGAAAGTCCTGGGACATGTGTGTGTCTTACGGCTCCAGCACAGAGCAGATTCTCCCAAATTCCAGAATATCAAGCCAAGGGAGCTTGATCTTACCGGGGAAGAACCAAAGAACGTAATGGATTTAAGGTAAGGCATGTCTGGATTCTGACAGGCGCCAAACAACAGGAAAACACCTGGTAAAAGATGCTTAATGTGGACAAGTGTAGCGCGTTACATGCAGGGAGAAAGAAGAGACCAAAAATCTGCGGTAAAAAAATATTGAGCTTGATCAACATGAGACATCAGTGTAGGTACATTAGGTGTAGTTAATTCAGGGGATGTTGCACTGATACTGTATAAGGCATGAGCAATACTCAAATAGAATACTACGTACAATTTTGGTAACCATGTTACAAAACCATGTTACAAAAAGCTAGTGCTGTTCTGGAATCAGTTCAGAGAACAGCAGAGAAGAGGAACCAGATGCACACCCAGGCTAACAGAATATTTTACACTTACGGAGCTAAAAGAATCTTGTTAGCCTGAAAAAGATGGTCTTTGATAAACTCAGTCTAGTGGACATACTTAAAATCAACATGAACCAGTGGACACAAGCGGAAACCATGAGGAAGTGCAGTAAAACCAGAAGACCCTGCTTCACACAAAGGGCAGTGTCAGTCTGGAACAAACTGCTAAGTCATGTTTTTAAGATCATTTCCCTGTTTTTTTTTTCCTCCACCAGATGAGATCCTCGGATCGTTTGCTTGCTTTAAACTGCCGAATAGAATAGGTGATCCTCCCATTTTCTAACCTTTCCTGTGTCCCTTTTAATGTGGACACAGTCCCCAATGAAAAGTGCTCCAGAACCACGGCCAGAAATATGAAACAAATACACACTGACACAAAAAGAAAGCAGCATTCGCAATCAATGTAGTGTAAAACACTGAGAATACACCCTTCGTCACCACAATTAACCTCTAAATAAAACTGCATGCAAAAACAATGACCTCTATCGCATCAGATTTTTGTGGCAGAGAAACACATGAGTAGCACCCATGAGGTCTATTAGCATGTCGTTTGTTTAATAAAAGTTGAGTCAATTGGTCTCACGTTTCGGGAGTTAATCGGTGTCGCAGTATAAACACAGAAATTAGTAGAGAAAAACGAAAAGCCGGAACAACAAAAGCAAGAACACATTTCCTGATGTAACCAGTTGGCTGGCAGCACTGACTCAGACTGACTTTGCAAGGCAGAACCGGTTGCCAGGTCAGACTAGGCCCAGGAAGCAGAGGTTGCGTAACAGAAGCCACAGTAGTGAGAAATGTCAGCACACAGAAATTATTAACTGAGAGGCCTATACAGGGACAATAAGAATCTTAAAGGTATTCAGGTGATGCAATGTCGCTGCTCTACCAACCAGGTGTCAGGGCCGTGCCCCATTGTGGGAAAATCCTGTTGTCTCAAACAACTCGGATCTCAGAGCTGTGTAACCTGATCCCGGGAAAAATCCCGTGCCACATCCTGGGTGACTCTACAACACAACACCTGTCGAGGCCGCGGGAGATCGGCACAGCGCCCGCCGGGGCCAGCAGAGACTCCCAGCACTCGGCCGGTCAAACAGCAGCAAGCCATCCAGTGCCAGGACTGACAGCAAGCAGAAATGCAGAATAAAGGACAGGCTGGCAGAGAGATTGATGATGTTTCCCTCCTAGTCTCCAGTACAGAGAATAAACTTTTCAAGCCAGCTGCTAGGAAGCTAGATCTGTACTTGGCACCTGTGTGGCTTCATTATTATTATTATTATTATTATTATTATTATTATTATTATTATTATTATTATTATTGATGTTGTTGTTGTACATCAGAGACAACTATTTATTACTCAGGAATATATATATATAGTATATTGTTGTATTATTTTATTAATCGTTATTATTATGAAGCTAGTAGTCATACAGTAACAGTAATAATGGAATGCATACTTGCTTCCAAGGTATGAGTCACGCAAAGGCCAACAGTGGTATAATAAGCAACAGCAAAATCATGTTAGAGAGGCAAATGTACACAATACATTAATGTAGATTATATAATAGCTATATTCTCATAGCACAATAAATGCTTTCCCATTTTTTTTTTTACTTGATTTCTTTGCCAAAGCTCTTATTGGCAGCTCAATTCTCATATTTTGGGAATCGACCAGATCCCTTTGTAAACCATACCAAAAATATCTCTTTCTGACCAAATTGCAATATTTTGTCATGATCAAGATCTGACAAATCTTCCGAGATACTGAAACATCAGTCACTTTGCAATCAGTTTACAGAAACGTGTAATTAAATACTCCATGGCTGTGTATTTATTCAACTGACTTATATGAGCACGTATATAAAAGTTAGTTTAACCAATGTATGTGTGCACACTGTTCCAACATTGTGCTGTATGTGAAGCAGCTGCAGAGTGCTATCACAGCTGAATCCCTACCGCAGGTCAGTAATTCCCATCATGTTTGCACACAGCTGTCAGGAAGAGAGAGTATGGATTGCAACACCAAAGAATTTCTCTGCTTCCTTATTGCCTCACATGCAGTTAGAAGCATCGGCCTCTGGCTTCTAGCTCTGAAACCAGTACAGGATTCTGCTGCCCCAGATGACGACACACGGAGCTCCAGGAACATGACGTTCTCACACAACAAATCACTGTGCTCCACATCATCTCTTCTACGCCACCGAGCGGCTCTGTACCTGACGGATGAGCCAGCATCCTGTCCTGCACGGCTCCCCCCTCTGGGAATTTTTCCAGAAAGTCACATGTGAAACCATAGTTCGCAGACTGAGTGTCAGCTCGTTTCTGTAAACAAAGTCAGTGTTTTTGCAATTAGTTAGACTAGGTTTCAGTCTACTAGCACATTACTCCACTGTCCTTTGGGGAAAAAAATACAAAAGTTAAATAGATAAATACAAAAGTGACCATAATATTGTGTGTACACTTAAGCAACACAACCGCCATTGTGACCTGCTTGTCAGAAATACAAAAACCAAGTGAATTCATTATTGTATGACAATAAAGAAATGACTGCAGGTCCACATGAACTGTGTGGACTAATACAATTTGAAGACAGACATGTAATATGAATTAATGTACAGTTCTTTCATCATCTCGTGTGTTTTTTTTTTCAAAGGTCTGCTGTTCCAGGGCATGCCAAAACTGCTCCAGAAATGTCCCTTCTTCACTTGTTTTTTGTTTAGAGCCACTTGTTTGCTTTGGGCGACTACAGGTCTCCCTCTCTCACAGGACAGTCCAAACCACAGATGGCAATTACACATGCCGTGCAAGAATGCGTGTTTCTACACTTCAGGAATGCCTCGTTCCCAGAGAAAGGAGCAGACGGTTGACAAACAGCCCTTGGGGAGAACGGAAGATCTCGGCACGCGGAACAGAAGAGTCTAGGCTTGTCCACTTGGAATCAGTTTAACAAAAGACCACACTATAGCTGGATCTCAGGCAGAGCTTGGAAGGAGGGAGTGTCAGGAAATCGACTGATGTTTGTAGTAAACGTGCCCACAATGCGGGATCACCATTCCTTCACCCTGCCTTTTTCAGGATGTGACTCCTCGCCTTTCCTTGATACTTACTTTTTCACATTTTTTTATCATTTTTATTTCCTCAGACTATGTCCTTCTCTTCCTTATGATACAATATACCAAGACCAAGTACATATACCATATTCAAGCTGATTAAATCAGAAGGATCTATTTCAACATTTAAAAAAATGAATGACAGCAAATAATCTATGTGCTTTGTTGGTTAGTATTAAATTGGCCAAACGAAAAAGATGAAGGAGAATGGAACAGAAAGTCTGGATTGGCAAAATCAATTCTCTGGTTTACACCACACAGTAAAAACGGAAACACTGGAATTTACTTGACATCATAAATCACTGTACAAGGTTTGATCCCCATCTCATACCAAGTCAATTAATTAATATCAATATAAATTGAATCTTACATTATCTGTGTGGAGCTTGTATGTTTCCTGCCACAGACCAAAGACATACACCCGAAGTAGGCTCCACAGCCGAAATATTGTGTTTCCTTCTGTTTTCAGCATGGAATAAGCCTTGACTTGCCCCTTTGCATACTGGGAGGTTGATTGTCTTCTGGGAAAACTGGCCCTGGCGTAAGTGTGTGAGTGTCTGTGTTTGTGTCGGTGTGCGTGCCCTGTGATGGACAGGCATCCCATCCAGGTTTTATTTTCCTTTCCGGCCCTCTCAAATGTAGCATTTTTCTACAGAGCGCATGCGAGAGGACAAGATGCTTGGAAAATATCCATGAAATTTCACTAGACCCTCAATGATTAATTTCAGCCAATATTTCAGTTTTTAGAATGCAGCAGAACAGAACTCCCTAAAAATAATGAAACTAAAATATCTGCCCCCCCATATAGAAGGGGTTCAGTGGCACAGTGGTTACTGTAGCACTACTGCCTTACAACGCAGGGGTCCTGGGTTCGATTCTGGGACTGTGGTTCTGTCTCTGTATGTTCTCCCTGTGTTCTCATGGGTTTGCTCCAGTTTCTTCCCACAGTTGTGTTCCAGACTCCAACGATGCTTGCAACAAAACACCAGCCCTTTCTCATTTTCCACTGTGTCCTCTGGTTACAGTTCCCCCCCCGGGCTGACTTCGTCAGTGCCTCACTGACTCACCTGAGTCAGGTCCCCCTGTAAGCCCCCATGCTCAAGATGGAAAAGATTCAGTTCATTTAGCCTGTCAAAGTAGGACATTCATTTAAGCCTGGGGACATGTCTGGTCGCTCTTCTCTGAAATTGCCCCAAAGATCTTTACTGCAAGAGGCGTTTTGCAATGTGCTGACCCCAGTTGTAATCCAGAAGCTAAATTAACTCTTTCTAGTACTTATCAAACATCCTGTTTGCTCTTTTCTCCCTCCCCTACATGGGCAGAATTGCCTCCTTCCTTGCACACTGATGTTCTTATTCATTATGCACCAGGTGGCTTGTTAGTTCTATTATTGTAACAGAAAAATTGAAAATGTACAGATTCATCTTACTGGGGCGATCTCGAGACAAACACATCTACTGGTTGCTTTTCAGCCTCACTTGTTTTTTGCACAAGGTGCTGAAGCTTTTGTGTTTCTCAGATGTAAATACATCCATCCAGTTTCTAGCTGTTTAATCCATCACAGGGTCACATGGGGGCTGGAGCCTAACCCAGCAAGCAAAGGGCACAAGGCAGGGTACACCCTAGGGGAACACGAGTCCATCACAGAGCAAACGTAGACACACATATGCACATTGCACAGAAGCCAATTAACCAGCATATTTTTGGAATATGCCCTAGTGTGTTTTTGGAATAAGAGAGGAAACCGGAGAAAGCCTATATGACCACAGGGAGAACATGCAAGCTCCACACAGAGCAAGGAATTGAACCCAGGACCCCAGCACTGCAAGTCGGCAATGCTAACTGTGCCACCGTGGTCGTGCATGGTGGTTAATACAGAATCGCTAAACTCAGAGGGCTGGGCTTCTGATTATATCGTGACGGAGAGCATCTTATCCTTAATCTGTGTGTGATGAGTCACATACCAGGCCCTTCTCTTTGCTGGATGAGGCATTTGAAGGCACAGTTGTTCTGCCTGCCTTAAATACTTTGATAAAAAAAAAGCTGTGATGTGTTGGAGAGAGTTGTTTCCGATATTTCCGATATAGTGTGCATATTTCCACCCCCCCTCAGGACGGGCTCTCTCCACGGACCTGGCTGGGCCTTTTTTTTCTCCTCACTGCTTCATTATTTTTCCGAACCACACGAGTATCTTTACATCTTTACCACCTCCCCTTCGCCCCCCAAAAAAGATTGATTTCCCTTTTGGTCAGAGAAAAATCCCACAAAGGTTTTTCACAGAACTGCTATCAGACGACTTTCCTGTGTAGAAGAGGCAGGGGAGGAACCACAGTGAAGAGAATAACATCTATGTTTAGTTTTAAACTCAGGAGAGCAGCTCCTGTAGGCTGAGCGCCTTCATTTCTCTCCACACATATATACATCTCTACATTTCTCTACATACGACCACACATTTCTCACACTGCCATCAGCCTTTTCTAGTGCATTTACCATCACTGCATCTTTTTCACCCAGACCCTGTCCTGTCGAACGGTTTGATTACAGTATTTACATATCCCCTATGGCTATGAAAAAAGAACTAGACCCACTGATTCTTACTGTTTGATACCTTGGCAGCGGTTGGGCCCTGTTATGTGTGTTTGAAATCATGAAACAGTCAACTGTGACACACTAAACCCCCCGCATGCAGACAGCTCATTTCACTGCTTGGTAAGACAGTAAGACCTGTCTCGGAGGACTGCTGCTCAAGTGCAGGACCTATTTTCACAATTTCAAAGTGGTTTAGGCAGGATGAGCTCTCATGAGTCACCAGCCAGCACATGCAACAGTATTATCTCATCCATTACAAAAATGCAGAAAGTGCATAAGACAGAGGATAATGTGTGTCATATTAGATCATAATGGAATAGCTATATCATATTATTTGAAAATATTCTGTGTTCCCTTATAACTAATCAAAAGTTGTTCCATACGTGCTCTCATTTCCCAAAGACAGGTATAATAATGTAACAGAGGTTACAAATGAGAGGCTGCTATTTGGCTCATCTAGCTTGTTTGGTACTGAGTAGCTAATTGATCCAAGGGTCCAGCTGTTTCCTGAAAGAACAGGGGGTACCAGCTTCAATAACATGGGTGGGTAGCTTTTCAATGGATGAGCCAGTAAGACCTGTGTAGTAAGAAATAATGGCAAGCAGGCGTTACCCTTGAATTTGACCATTTCTGACTCTGAGGACTGACCAAACACGTTAAACAAGCAGGCAGATCAATAAAGACATCAATTAGCCCTGGAGATGTAGAGCCCAGGCAGCACGGTGGTGTAGTGGTGAGCATGTCTGCCTCACAGTGCTGGGGCCCTGGGTTCAGTTCCTGGGGTGCTGTCTGCATGGATTGTATTTGTTCTCCCCACATTTGCATGGGTTTCCTCTGGGTGCTCCAGTTTCCTCCCCCTTTGCAAATGCATACATGCGTAGAAGACTGGCCCTGGTGTGAGTGTGCGCATGTCTGTGTCTGTGTGCCCTGTGATGGACTGGGGTCCCTTCCAGGGTGTACCTGTCTTGAGCCCATACTTGCCAGAATAGGCTCTGGCTCTAACCTGAAATGGATAAAGTGGTTAGAAAATGGACTAATGAACAGATTTAGAGCTCTGCTGGAATGAAAAGTGTGTTCCTGCAGAACCAGAGTCAGGAGCCACTGCTATAGAGGCTTCTTCACACAGTTAAAACGTCCGAAAGTACACAGCTACCTAAGCCTTGGTCCAACAAGGACAACACTGGGACTTCTCTCCTACTGACCACTAAAGATTTCCTTTAGTTTTCAGGACATCTAATTCACCTTCCTTCTAAATTCTCCCCTGTACAGTTGAAACCCAGTTCTCACACCAAATGAAAGACTGTAAGCTTGCCCGTTGCTAAGCAGGAATCCATTGGAGAATCCCCTCTTTTTCCGATGCACTTAGATCTGGAAGTACTGAACTATCCCAGCATCGTCTTCAAAGTGTGAAGGCAGAATTAAAGTAGTATCTGTGGCCAAAGATCTACCGTATGTGATCTGTATGTGTGTATAGGGAATGGAAGATATACAAAGGATTTAACTCCTAGTGAAATACTTGGACTGAGTGGAGAAAATCAAGAGAGATTATGGCAAAGTTCAAGCATTTTTAAAAGGGTTCTTACGTCTGTACATTTCATTTATTAGAAAGGAACAGTGTCAGATGTTACCAACCAGCATCTTGTCTCAGTCAGCTCCACGTTGCATAATCTTACAATAAGTCAGAGACGTGAGTGACACATTTCAGCTTCACCCGTGTCTCAATCATGACTTTTCCAGCCCAGCACCTGGAGTTTGAAAACCCCCGTAAATAGAGTCATTTCTTAAAGAGAAATTTTAACCATAACAGACGATTAAACGAGACGGTTTAACCATAAAAGACTATTTAAAGAGACAATTAACCTAATCGAGGAGCTGTCATATCAGCCCAGTGCAGAAAACCTGTAGGTGGAACAGAATTTTTTCAGGTTTACAAATAATTTATTTTTAACCGTTACAATCTTTCACTAATAAGGACAAAATGTTATTGTTATAATTATGCAAATTCATACTCATTTCAAAATGTGATCTGTATATCAGCTGGAAAGAAAAATATTTAAATACCAAAGCTCTCGGTACTGAAAACCATTCAGCTAATTTAAATTGGTTTGGGCGACAAACAATTTTAAGCGATTTAATGATGACAGATAATTGGCCCACATGTGCCAAAACTACTTTATGACATCACTTCCTTTAGAGAGTTTGACTCATCAGTGACATACGCAGCAGCTCTCAGGAATGCAGTAAAGTACTGTCTGTTTACTGTGAATAAGTTTCAGGTTCCTTATTATCTCTTTTTTAATAAGGATTATTCAGAATTTACTTGTGTAGGTTATAGCCAATATATTTTGTCTCTGTGTTTTCAGATGCAAGTGCTCCACGAGCTGGTATCACATACTTTGGATTTCCTCTCAGTGAGGTGAGATCCATCTGAGCCCTGGAAAACCACCTGAGCCCACTCCCGGGAAGTACAAATGGTACAAAGTCAATGCTTTTCCAGTACGGGTAACTCCTCGCAGCAAGAACGGAAAACCACGGAGGGCAAAGATGTTCATTTCTATTGCGTTGCTCTCTCCCCTCAGAGATCTTCGGCTCTTCCTGTGGTTTGTGAAACCTGTGTCTACATTCCTGCCCCACTCTAAGCCTGCAGCTCCCAGAACAAGCCTCCAAAAAGTGGTTAACACTTTCAGGCTACCAAGGAATCTTATTTTCAACAGCACAGTAGATTTCACTTCCTCTGTAAGACAAACCGGATGTTCCACATGAAGGTCCTGCACCCAAATGGCCTACTCTCTCTTGGAACTTTTCTTATTGTTACTATTGTAAGTGACTGTTGAAGTGCCTTGAAGAATCTCCATACAATGCGTTATACCTGGCATGTGTCAGCATTTCCAGGTTTCAGGAGCTTCAAAGAAAGGAGATGTTTGCTGAGATGTAGGGGTGCGAGATTCAGTGATCAAAGACATCTTAATGTTTACTTTGGTTTACTGGAGTTAAATATTTGAAACTTGGCAAGAGACCTTGCTATTCTGTTGTGGTTGTCAACTTTAATCCTGTGTAAAGAATCTCTTGGTTAAAAATGGCCTCTTCTGATTAGTGGGTGCATTTTAGAACAGGGAGGTTCTCATTAATTTTTTAGCATCCAGGGTTACAGCCATAGAGCATATTCTATTTGGTTTAGAAGGCAGCCTTATCTCTTATTTTGTCCTTTGTAGGTGTTACATGAGAGTTTTAATGCTTGGTAGCAGTCTGGGTTTTTTGGGGGGGTTCTTTTGACCGAAGTTGTGTCAAAGAACAAAGAACTCAGGTATCTCCAATTATACAGGTAAACAGGAAACAGGTAACTCAGCCGAAAACACAGCCTTGAAAACAACATTCAGCTGATCTAAGGATTGCAGGTACCTGCAGTTTCCTGTGGAAACTAAAAAATATTTATTGGGAATGGAAACTTTTTTAAGTTGTAAAGTTCCATAATAAGGCGGATAACTAAACAAACACGCAATTCATTAGCTGCAAGAACTCATTGCCTTTACCACCACTTCAGAGGCCGCTGAATGACAAAAATGACACTCCGCAGTTTGGGACAGTTTTGCAATAAGTGAATTACAAAGGAACCCACAGAACTGAGCAAAGAGGAAGTCTGTCTCCTGAAAGTCTCACTCTGAAGCTGACATCCATAAGTTTGCTTTTACATCATTAAACGGAAGCAACACACAACCCTTTGTGTCACCTTGTAAAGCAGGGGTCTGCAACCTTGGTCCCGGTGAGCCGAAGTCCCCTGTTATTGAAAGATCAGGAACCAATCGATTGATAAGTAATGCTTCAGTGAAGGGAACACTAGTAATTGAAGGATGAAGGACATTCTGATCTTCATTCCAAATGATCTCTAAATGGATTAATTAAACACACCACCTCTTTAATTGATCGTAGTTAAATTGTTTCAGTTCTTTATAAACTGATGATTTAAAGGCTAATAAGTGCTGGACTTGGGCTGCGAGACCCCTGATCAAAAGTCCTGTTGGAATAAAGATACACTCAGAACGGATATCTCTGAGCGCTAGCACAAAACAGACATATATTCAGACACAGGAATGAATGGAAAGTAAAGATCCCAGAGCTACAGCAGATTGCTTACTATTTAAACATGCAGAAAAAAAAACAAATTCATTTTATCTAACCTCTTTACTACCATAATGTATTCTGTTAGTAGAGTGCTTTGTATGCCTTCATCCCTGAATTAAAAAAAAAACGTTCATACCAAACAGAAAAACCCATTTTCTCATGGGTTTAACTTAAAAAGGGTAAATTAGCCCACAGTTACATTTACTCAGGTATTTTTCTCAAATAAAAAAACACCTTATTTTTCCATGCTGTATCAGTATGCATCATGAAGTATCATCTCGGATAATAATCTATGGTCCCCAAATACGATTTCCCGTTGACTTTTTCTTCTTTTCCTCAGATTGTGATGCAGTTTGAGTGTCGTGTTTTTGTTTTCATTAATAATTCTTCTTTAAATGCTTTGAAGAGCACAGCGTACTTTGGAGTCAGAATTTCAGAACTGATAGCTCTTCTTATGTTTATCACATCATATTGTTACCTACAATGCATCAGATAGCAATGACTGCAATACGCATAATAGTAGCAGTTCTGGTTGTGAAGGGTGCAGGCCACAGTGGCACTGGTGATATTTCACACCCCTCAGAAGACTGTGTCTAAAGTCCCAGCAGCCCCTCCAATACAGCCTGGCCATCCAGCTTGACCATGTATCTGAGAGTGTCCCCTCTCTCTCTGCCTCATACTTCACTCAGAAAGAAACTGCGTCATAGTTCATCCATCCATTTTCTACCTGCTTTATCTAGTACAGGGTCACACCAGTGCCTATCCTGGCAGGTAATGGGTAAAAGGCAGGATACAGCCTGGACAGGATACCAGTCCATCACAGGGCACACTCACACCATCACAGAGCAGTATGTCTTTGGACTGGGGGAGGAAACCAGAGCACCCAGAGGAAACCCACATGACCCTGGGGAGAACATGCAAACTCCACACTGACTGCACCCCAACTCCAGAATCGAACCCGAGGCCCCAGCACAGCAAGGGAGCAATGCTAGCCACTGTACCACTGTGCCTCCCTCTTAAAAAAAGATCCAACAATGACATTTTTCTAGTCTGGAACAGAGAAGACGAGAAGGGATTCATTTAAGAATTGAAAGACTTAAATAAAGTCAAAAGAAAAGACTGAAAGAGCCTTCATTAAGTGGCTAATGGTAACCAAATCGGCTATCCATTCGGAAAAGACTCCTCTCCCTTCTACTCCTACGGATGCTATAGCCGTCACTTTTGTTAGGTGTGTTTTTTATAACCATTCTTTATGATTTTATGATCATGATTTAGGATTTATGAAACTGCACTGTTGTTAGTCGGGCTGTTTCAGTACTAACGATGATAGCTCATTCTCGATGCTGGACGATTAATTTATTCACTATCGAACATGAAAAACAGGCGATAATTGAAATAAGACATTTAAAAATAGTGCAAACATTTCACACGTGTTAAAAAGGTGGCAAACACCAGGCTGCTTATTCGCTCCGAGTCTGGTGAATTTTGACTTGATAAGCAAGAAAAGCCGCTGTTCAAGACTAAACAAATCTCAACGGCATGATTAACATATTTTTTTTTTATTTGGTAAATCCAGATTTTACGTGGATTCATTTCCCTGTAGCGTGAGCTATCTGAGGAAAATCCCGCTTCCTGTCGCACGAGGGCTATAAATGGGTTGTTCTGCAGAGCGCTTGTCAATACAGACGGACTGAAGCGAAGATCAGCAACACAGACTTGACTTTGCCGCTGGAAGACAACCTCAGGTACCGGCAAAGAGACATTCCACTGATTCGGGCAGAGGGGGTAGAACCGCAGAGATGAATAAGACGTGTTTGTTATCTGTATGTTAATGTGAAAGATCCGCTGTCAGGGGATTTCGATCGCCGGGCACGAAAGATGGAGTTGCGGCGCTTAGGAAAATCTCTCCTGCAGGACCACTTCAATGACTTGTTTGCGCGACTTTGCTCGGTAACGACAGAATGCTGGTTGTTGTATTTTTCTTTTATTTCTAGAAATATTGTGTCGGACTGAGTTGCTGCAAAAATGACAGCACGGCAATTTGTAGCTTTTTTTAGTGACTTGTTAGTTGTATGTATTATATAAGACGTTCACTAGAATATTTGACATGTGAATGTGTTTTTTCTTGTGTTCTAGGCGCAAACATGATGTGTGACGTCGAGTTCGACTTATCCTTGGCTTTAGAAAGGTGAGGGGATTGATCGCACTCCTGGCGCCCGGAACCTACAGCACTGAGCTCCTTCTGAGTGGAGACTCACCTCCGCTTTCATAGGAAAAGAACAAAACCGTGCAGAACCAGCTGTGTTCTTGAGTGTTTTAAAGTGTAATGATAAAAGTAATTATATTCATGTGACACCTGAAGCCTTGAGATGCTCACTTTGTAATGACTAAAAGAGTATATTATGTAACCACGATTATTAAGCGTTTGCTATCTACTGTCTGTAAGAAAGTAGCACAGGACTGTTGAAAAGGCATGAGGCTCAAACAAAAGTGAACCTTCATATGAATTTTAAACAATGATTTTTTCAAAACCAGACGGTAACTATGAAGATTGTCATGTTTTATTCTGTGGGTTTGTTGTAATTCATTACGAAACTGTGTTCTTTGCAGTGATCCCGACATGACGGAGGTAGACTGCCCTCTACCGGCCAAGGTGAGGCGCTGCATGTTGTTCTCACAGGGAAGAAATGAACCGATGACGCATGTAGACGAGAGGAGTAGCGAACTTCATCGAGTATTTGGAACAAGTGGCAGAGATAGTAATTGCTGCATAGCTGTGTGTGCGCACAGAGTCATTTATATACTGTAGCGGCTGACGCGTTTCTGCAGACATGTAAAGTCTTACTCCGGTGTCTATTAGCGGCAGTTGTACACTGGAGCCGAATTAGTCCAGACGGAGCCCGGGAGTCTAGTAACCGCTGCCCACACACACGCAGCAGGTTCCTGGTCGCTGACTGTGCGTTTGCTCCCCTGTCCTCCAGAATCACGGCCTGAGGGATGACTCCTTCTTGCCCAGAAGGCGCTGCCTCCTCAGCCCTGGGCTGGAGCTGGAGGTGGAGTCTCACCCTCTGCACAGCTTTCGCCACGCCGCCACACTCATCGTCGCCCTGGAGAGGATGAAGAAGGTGCAGGAGAAGCCGCTGGGGACAGAGTTCACTGGGGACACCCTGTTCCACTTTGTGATAGAGCAGCTGGTGGAAGGTAGGAGGCTCCTACACATCCGGTCTTTCCCCACTCTCCTGTGTCTGAGGAGGAGCAGACAACATCCTGATTAGGCTGATGTTGCAGTTTACTGGCAAAGATGTCTGATTCAGAAATACTTGAGGGCAGCGTGGTGGTGCAGTGGTCAGCATTGGTGCCTCACAGCTCTGGAGCCCTGGGCTCAATTCTGGACCTGGGGTGCCGTCTGTGTGGAGTTTGTATGTTCTCCCGTGTTTGTGTGGGTTTCCTCCCACAGTCTCGGGACACACTGGCAGTTTCATTGGCCTGGTGTGAGGGTGTGCATGTCTGTCTGTGTGCCCTGCGAGGGACTGGCATCCTGTCCAGGATGTACCCCACTTTACTCCCTGACCCGAGCTCTTGTGTCTCTGTCCCACAGAGGTCTGCTTTGACCAGCAGTACCAGTTCAACCCCACCTTCACACGCCGGACCCAGGACCTGGCGCACAGCATCGCCGATCAGCACAACAAGAGCTGGAAGCTGAACGAGCTCCCCAACGGAGCTGCTGAGCTGCTGGCCATCACTGTGCAAGGCCCCAGCTCCTCCAAGAAAGGTGAGTCCCTGCGACTGGCCTCTTCCTTGGGACAGCTGGCCAGGCCCACAAGAAGTGACTAGAATTAGAGCACAGATTGCGCGGTGTGGCAGGACTGACGTGCTCTCTCCTTGTGTGCCCGCAGTGTGGCTGAACCTGTCCACATACGTCTCGCTGCCTCCAGTCTCCTCTCAGTCCCAGCCAGTGGCCCTGGGCATCGGGGGCCGCAACCTGTACCTGTCCTGCTCCGAGTCCGAGGGCAAACCCATCCTGCAGATTGAGGTAGGAGCTCTCTCGCTGCGGTCGGCTTCTTCTCTTCCTCTCTCAAAGCGCAGTCGAAATCGGAAGGTTTCGCTCCTTGTCTTCACACTGGCATCTCTCCGCACGTCTCTAAGCAGCGGCAGGATTGTGCAGCAGCTCCAAGCAACTCGGCTTTGACTTCTGCCTCAATCAGACAGTTGAAATGAGCATCAGCTGTCACCTTTCTGCTGGAGAGGTTTCCTAGTGCTGTGTGTGAAGGTGCACATTAGTGTCAGGCGATGGCAGGGCTCTGTGTGTGCTGGTCCTCTGGTATTCTCTCCCGTGAGGCTTGTGCACCAGCTGCCCGTCAATCCACACTTACTGGCGCTCAGCTCTGACTGCTGCTCTCGCTGTCGCCCCCCTCAGGAGATCCCCAACAAAGAGGACCTGAGAAGCATCCGCTCCGGCAGCACCGTGGCCCGCTTCCTCTTCTACAAGACGGACAGCGGCGTCTCCTCCTCCACCTTCGAGTCGGTCAACTGCCCCGGCTGGTACATCAGCACGGCCATTGAGGAGCCCTGCCCAGTGGCCATGTGCCACCAGCACCCCAGCGACCGCATCACCAGCTTCATGGTCAAGCAGCAGTGAGGGCTGGCCGGCCCCAGTGCTCACCAGCGGGTCTCGGGCTGGGGGTCCCAGAGTCTCAGTATGTACCAAGTACAGAGAGCAGCGCGGCCAGCTTAGGTGTGAATCCCAAAGTTTCAAGCTCATTTTCCAGCCTCTGGGAAATTGTGGCCGAGAGTCACAGAGCGTAAATACATAATGTGTGCTTGTTTAAAAGCAATGAAGAATTCATATTGAATTAAAACTTAACTTTTGTACAGATATTCATATTGTGTCTCAGTGAAGTTCTCTATTTATTTTTATTTATTTCCATTTGTTAATTGAGTTGTATTGGCTGCTGTAACGTTTATTTAAACTGCAGAACATCTACTGTCTGAAACTAATGTTTACATTGCTTCACAATTCAGGGCTTAGGTGCACACCTTCATATTTAAGTATTTAAGTTTTATTTATACATTTGCTGTTGTTTTTATACATTAAGTTGGATGGAATTATTTATGGGATGGCTGTTGTATATTGTTGCACTTGAATAAATGTCTTCAGTATTTCAATGCTCAGCTCTTGTTGATGGTTTCTCTGAAGCTGTTTGTGGATACGAGTCTTTCTTCCCAGCGGTCTCTATTTCACTCGCCTCTTTCCACACTCTCTCGCACCCTCCGCCTCTGGGCTCAGCTCACTCTTCCTCTTCTGGACCCACCACGCTTCTTCCTGTGTCCTTGTTCCGGCCCAAGGCAGGGTACACCCTGGACAGGGGGCCAGTCCATCACAGGGCAGGTGCAAGCCAATTGTACAGGGGGACAATCTGGAGGCCACGGTACAGGTCGAGGAGGGAAATTTGGCCCGGACACCGGGATAACTCCCTACTCTTCTCGACAAATGCCCGGGAATCATTAATGACCACTGAGAGTCAGGACCATGGTACCCATCTTTTTCACCAAGATGGGTAGATCCAGGAATTTTGAATTCATTATTCAAGCTTATTTCTATCCACGACCCACAAGCTTGAATGCAGTCAATGCTGAATTTCAAACGATGTTTTTTCCAAACAAAGAGTAAAACAGAAAACATGTCATTGACCGTTTTGTACAATACTACTCGTCAGACACAGGAATGCGCGAATGTGGAACGAGAGTTTACGAAGCTGCTATGCTGGTTTCTTTCAAGGAACAGCTGAATGAGACCTCCAGATCAACTAATCAAGTCACGTGTGCTGAACAGCTTGCCAGTGGATGTGCTCTCTCTCTTGTTCTGTTTGCGACTGGAATTTCCTGATACACCCAATTGACAATACAGCTGTGCTCCTCTCCAGAGTGAGGCCCAACCTCTGGGCACCTTTAAGAAACAGCTGGATGACATTACCAGGCCTTTCTTATGCTCTCACACAGAGCTGTGTCAGAAACCCAATAAATATATTTTCTCTACATATCGGATTATTGCAAAAGGACAGAGCATCAAACATTTGCTGTTATGTATTCCCTCTTATAAACTAGATACTTAGGAACCCCAAACCAATTCACTGCCAGCAGACAGTGTTACTGAGAGAGCAGTACGTTTTTTACTTTTATTGAACATCAGTTGTTACAGGCAAAGGAGAAACAGTTTTGCTGTTGCTACAGATAATTACAAATTCGGACACATCAAGTTAAATATTTTACGTACAGTTTGTCAGTTGTGCCCTTTACCTTCTTATTTTTATGTAATCTTGCACATCCATCTCACATATCGTAAAAGAAGGAGTAGCAGTGGCCCATTGTGATGTATGGATTGTGAGATCAAGCCTTTATTAATAACAGATTATATATACATGCCCCTTTTCCATATTACACCTTGCAAAGCTTAACAATTCCTTAAACCTGACATTCACATCGATACACTAAAAGATGAAGTTTTTCAAGTCTTCCCAAAACAGTTTTATATTTATACGTGTAAGAGATCAATCTGTCCGAGTTTCTTTCCCAGAGCAGACCACACTACAGAACACACATAAATCACCTTGTTCATGTTTGAATCTCGAGCTGAAGTGCTTTTTGAACAGGATGATACTTATGAACATTTTGGAGTGTCATTTCTTTAACCTGTAAGACTGTATCTAAGAGCAGTACATTACAGCCCTCTAGTCACTGACGAGTGGGTCTCTCTAATGCAAATGAGCCCATAAAGTAGTTTACGCACAAGACCCGTTAGAGGCGTTATTAACACAAATGACTCAAACTTAATCCGGACCAATTTTAATAACCTCAACGCTTTCTATAACAGTACATATGGATAGTTCAAAAATCTTAAATAACGACGTCGTGTCTTATTATTCAACCATGAACGAGTCTAAACCTCAGTGACTTTGGGGACAAGATATCCTGGCCAAGGGTGAGGAGTTTTCAATGACTTTTAGTCAAATTTATCAAACTTCCACCACAAATTGCGGCGATGATCAACTTCCTTTTGTTATTAAAACTTCAAAACAAGCAAAATCGGGAAAGTTTGTTTTGCAACGCAGAAACCCGGACGAATAGTAGATACGCTTTCCAAATCTTTGGAAGGAAATAGCCTATTTCTTCATTTCCTTGTGAAAAACCACCACAAGAGCACGATTTTTGTTCCAAGTTTAAACAGGAAAACTGACGACCGTGCACTAATTCTCTGATGAAGACGAGTATTCTATCCAAAACAGTGTGCCGTGAGTTTGAAGTGTGAATGTGTATAAAATCGTATACAGACTGAGTGTCCGGCTATTTTATTTGCTCTGAGTTGAACTGATCCCCTCCCCCCCAATAAAAACAAACCCTGGTCGCGAAGAAAACAAAACTTTAAAGAAACATAGGGAGTCAGATCTTCATTGGTCTGTCTGACTGGTTTTCCGTGAATTCAAAAATCTTGGGATGTTACTGCTGATTGAAAGCGCATACTATTTTGTATTATATGTATATATTAGATGTTTATATAGTATGTAATGCCAGCGGCCATATCACCCTGCAGCTCTCAAATAGCTACCCATTGAAGCGAAGCAGGGTTGAGCCTGGTCAGTACCTGGATGGGAGACCTCCTGGGAAGCAATGGTTGCTGCTGGAAGAGGTGTTAGTGGGACCAGCGGGGGGCGCCCACCCTGCAGTCCATGTGAGTCTTAATACCCCTGTATAGTGGCGGGGACACTATACTGTGGTGGGCGCCGTCTTTCGGATGAGACGTTAAAGCGGGGTCCTGACTCTCAGTTGTCATTAAAGATACCCGGACTTTTCTCGAGAAGAGTAGTGAGTTATCCCGGTGTCCGGGCCAAATTGCCCCCTCGGCCTTTACCGTGGCCTCCAAATTGTCCCCATGTATCATGATTGCCCTGCGTGTACCCTGCCTTTTGCTCGTTGCTTGCCGGGTCGGCTCCGGCTTCCCGCGACACCGTACGGCATAAAGCGGTTTGGTAAATGATATCATATGTAGTACAATTCTGAAAAACAGAATGGAAACCCTGTCAGTCTGCCAGCTGACATTGTTAGTATTTTACTAATTTCATCCATATATCCCGCGCTATTAATAACTCCATGCTTCGTACTGCCTCTCCATGCCACACCAGAGCTGAGAACCGACAGATGCCCTGCAAAAGACAGATTTAAAAATATTTCAGACACCTATAGTAGGAAGCTCTTAAACCAACATGTACAAGGGGCACAAAATAAAAACGAAGTGTAAAATAATTTCGCAGCTTTATTGTATCTTAAAGGTAATTTCGATTGTTTCAATAATTTCAACTCTCGTGTACAATCCAGTGTTTTCTGGCTAATTACAGAATTTCGACAGTCGAATTTCGTTTTCTTCCGCTTTCGGGAGCGGAAACCCCATTTTCCTAGAGCCGCGGGTATAAACAGGCGGATCTGCGGTGCGCTGGTCAGTTCCCGAGTGTCTGAGCTGAACTACACGGAGTTGACTTTGCCGCTGGAAGACAACCTCAGGTACCGGCAAAGAGACATTCCTCTGATTCGGGCATAGGGGTAGAATCGCAGAGCTGAAGTCGGGTAATGGGCTTTAATGGAATATTTGTCATCTGTATGTTAGTGTGAAAGATCCGCTGTCAGTTCGCAGGGCAGAAATGGTGGCGCTGCGGGGCTTTTGGAAAATTTCTTGAGCAGAAACAATTCAAGGACTCGTTTGCGCGACTTTAATTGAGGATGCCGAATCGCGGGTTGTTGTATTTTTTAAATTTCTAGAAATATTGGGTTGGAACGAGTTCATGAAATAAGCAGATCACTGCAGTTATGAACTTTTTTAGTTACTGGCTGATGTGTAATATATTTGTGTAAATGTAGACAAATATAATTTGAAATGTACTTTTTACGGAATTACAATATATATGCAATGTGTATGTTTAAAGATTATGGGAATATATGAAATGTCAATGTGTTTTTTCTTGTGTTCTAGGCGCAAACATGATGTGTGACATCGAGTTCGACTTATCCTTGGCTTTAGAAAGGTGAGGGGATCGATCGCACTCCTGGCGCCGGGAACCTACAGCACTGAGCTCCGTCTGAGTGGAGACTCACCTCCGCTTTCATAGGAAAAGAGCAAATCCTTGCAGAACCAGCTGTGTTCTTGAGTTTTTTAAAGTATGATAATAAAAGTAATTATATTCATGTGACACCTGAAGCCTTGAAATGCTCACTTTGTAATGAATAAAAAAATATATTATGAAACAATGATTTTTTCAAAACCAGACGGTAACTATGAAGATTGTCATGTTTTATTCTGTGGGTTTGTTGTAATTCATTACGAAACTGTGTTCTTTGCAGTGATCCCGACATGACGGAGGTAGACTGCCCTCTACCGGCCAAGGTGAGGCGCTGCATGTTGTTCTCACGGGGAAGAAATGAACCGATGACGCATGTAGACGAGAGGAGTAGCGAACTTCATCGAGTATTTGGAACAAGGGGCAAAGATAGTTATTGCTGCATAGCTGTGTGTGCGCACAGAGTCATTTATATACTGTAGCGGCTGACGCGTTTCTGGAGACATGTAAAGTCGTACTCCGGTGTCTATTAGCGGCAGTTGTACACTGGAGCCGAATTAGTCCAGACGGAGCCCGGGAGTCTAGTAACCGCTGCCCACACACACGCAGCAGGTTCCTGGTCGCTGACTGTGCGTTTGCTCCCCTGTCCTCCAGAATCACGGCCTGAGGGATGACTCCTTCTTGCCCAGAAGGCGCTGCCTCCTCAGCCCTGGGCTGGAGCTGGAGGTGGAGTCTCACCCTCTGCACAGCTTTCGCCACGCCGCCACACTCATCGTCGCCCTGGAGAGGATGAAGAAGGTGCAGGAGAAGCCGCTGGGGACAGAGTTCACTGGGGACACCCTGTTCCACTTTGTGATAGAGCAGCTGGTGGAAGGTAGGAGGCTCCTACACAGCCGGTCTTTCCCCACTCTGCTGCGTCTGAGGAGGAACAGACAACATCCTGATGAGGCTGATGTTGCAGTTTACTGGCAAAGATGTCTGATTCAGAAATACTTCAGGGCAGCATGGTGGTGCAGTGGTCAGCATTGGTGCCTCACAGCTCTGGAGCCCTGGGCTCAATTCTGGACCTGGGGTGCCATCTGTGTGAAGTTTGTATGTTCTCCCGTGTTTGTGTGGGTTTCCTCCCACAGTCTCGGGACATACTGGCAGTTTCATTGGCCTGGTGTGAGGGTGTGCATGTCTGTCTGTGTGCCCTGCGAGGCACTGGCATCCTGTCCCGGATGTACCCCACTTTACTCCCTGACTCGAGCTCTTGTGTCTCTGTCCCACAGAGGTCTGCTTTGACCAGCAGTACCAGTTCAACCCCACCTTCACACGCCGGACCCAGGACCTGGCGCACAGCATCGCCGATCAGCACAACAAGAGCTGGAAGCTGAACGAGCTCCCCAACGGAGCTGCTGAGCTGCTGGCCATCACTGTGCAAGGCCCCAGCTCCGCCAAGAAAAGTGAGTCCCTGCGACAGGCCTCCTCCTCAGGAGAGCTGGCCAGGCCCTTCAGGTCCAGTGCTTCTCAGCTCCGCAGACACAGGACAGCTCTTCAGGACAGGACTGTTCACACCACAACATCAGCGTCCTGTTGGAAAGACCCTCTGTATCCGTGATGACAAGGTCCTACACACAAGAAGTGACTAGAATTAGAGCACAGATTGCGCGGTATGGCAGGACTGACGTGCTCTCTCCTTGTGTGCCCGCAGTGTGGCTGAACCTGTCCACATACGTCTCGCTGCCTCCAGTCTCCTCTCAGTCCCAGCCAGTGGCCCTGGGCATCGGGGGCCGCAACCTGTACCTGTCCTGCTCCGAGTCCGAGGGCAAACCCATCCTGCAGATTGAGGTAGGAGCTCTCTCGCTGCAGTCGGCTTCTTCTCTTCCTCTCTCAAAGCGCAGTCGAAATCAGAAGGTTTCGCTCCTTGTCTTCACACTGGCATCTCTCCGCATGTCTGTAAGCAGCGGCAGGATTGTGCAGCAGCTCCAAGCAACTCGGTTTTGACTTCTGCCTCAATCAGACAGTTGAAATAATAATAATAATATAATAATAATAAACTTTATTTTATATAGCGCCTTTAAAGGTGGCTTCTCAAAGCGCTTTACAGGATGACAATAACAATAAATAAGAAGACTACAACAATAAATAAGAAAATTTCACAAGACAGGACACAATTATAATTACAACAATACAACAATAACAATAGAGGAGACCGTGGAAGATGGTATTAAGAAGAGCAGAGGGGTGAAGAATGGAACCAGTTAAGTAAAGGCTTTTCTGAAAAGGAGGGTTTTGAGTCTGGATTTGAAGGAGTTTAGAGAAGGTGACTCTCTAATATCCTTGGGCAAGGAGTTCCAGAGCTTGGGGGCATAGCAGGAGAAGGCCCTGTCGCCCATACAATGTAGACGGGCTTGGGGGACAGTAAGGAGGGCAGAATTTGAAGAGCGGAGGTTGCGAGGTGGGGAGTAGGGCGATAAAAGTTCAGACAGGTATTGAGGTGCCAAGCCATGTAAAGCCTTGTAGGTTAATGAGCATCAGCTGTCACCTTTCTGCTGGAGAGGTTTCCTAGTGCTGTGTGTGAAGGTGCACATTAGTGTCAGGCGATGGCAGGGCTCTGTGTGTGCTGGTCCTCTGGTATTCTCTCCCGTGAGGCTTGTGCACCAGCTGCCCGTCAATCCACACTTACCGGCGCTCAGCTCTGACTGCTGCTCTCGCTGTCGCCCCCCTCAGGAGATCCCCAACAAAGAGGACCTGAGAAGCATCCGCTCCGGCAGCACTGCGGCCCGCTTCCTCTTCTACAAGACGGACAGCGGCGTCTCCTCCTCCACCTTCGAGTCGGTCAACTGCCCCGGCTGGTACATCAGCACGGCCATTGAGGAGCCCTGCCCAGTGGCCATGTGCCACCTGCACCCCAGCGACCGCATCACCAGCTTCATGGTCAAGCAGCAGTGAGGGCTGGCCGGCCCCAGTGCTCACCAGCGGGTCTCGGGCTGGGGGTCCCAGAGTCTCAGTATGTACCAAGTACAGAGAGCAGCGCGGCCAGCTTAGGTGTGAATCCCAAAGTTTCAAGCTCATTTTCCAGCCTCTGGGAAATTGTGGCCGAGAGTCACAGAGCGTAAATACATAATGTGTGCTTGTTTAAAAGCAATGAAGAATTCATATTGAATTAAAACTTAACTTTTGTACAGATATTCATATTGTGTCTCAGTGAAGTTCTCTTTTTATTTTTATTTATTTCAATGTGTTAATTGAGTTGTATTGACTGCTGTAACGTTTGTTCACACTGCAGAACTTTTACTGTCTGGAACTAATGTTTACATTGCTTCACAATTCAGGGCTGAGGTGCACACCTTCATATTTAAGTATTTAAGTTTTATTTATATATTTACTGTTGTTTTTATACATTAAGTTGGATGGAATTATTTATGGGATGGCTGTTGTATATTGTTGCACTTGAATAAATGTCTTCAGTATTTCAATGCTCGGCTCTTGTTGATGGTTTCTCTGAAGCTGTTTGTGGATACGAGTCTTTCTTCCCAGCGGTCTCTATTTCACTCGCCTCTTTCCACACTCTCTCGCACCCTCCGCCTCTGGGCTCAGCTCACTCTTCCTCTTCTGGACCCACCACGCTTCTTCCTGTGTCCTTGTTCCGGCCCGTTTGGAGTCAAGTCCCGGAGCAGTGGCGGGTCAGAGATTCTCCACATCCAGCCGATCCCCCAGTACAGATCCAGGCCCGTCCTGAATGAATGGAGAGTGTTTCAGCAGGATCAAGGCCGCAGATGAGCAGAGTTCTCGGGTTTAGTACGTGTGCAGAGTTCATGAGTCTTTGCTTTGAAATGAATGAAAGGCAGGCAATAACGTAAAGTAGAAGAACTTGTTGTTCACTGATGTAGCTTGATTTAGATCCATAACCCATAAGCTGGATTGCTGCCAGTGCAGAATTTCAAATGATTTTTTCAAAAGCTCACTAAAACAGACACCATGTGATTGACCATTGTTTAAGGGTATCTCGTAAGATTGCCCATGGGCATAGAAAGAGTACATGAGGATATCATTTTGCTTTGCATTTCAATGTAAGATCAGCAGCTATGCTTTGCTCATTAAGAAGCTGAGATGATTTAGAAGCTGTTTCTTCATATTCCAGCTCACATGTAGGATATCATGTCATTTGCCAAACTGCTTTCTACCATACTGTGTCGCGGGAAGCCGGAGCCTACCTGGCAAGCAACGAGCACAAGGCAGGGTACACCCTGGACAGGGGGCCAGTCCATCACAGGGCAGGTGCAAGCCAATTGTACAGGGGGACAATCTGGAGGCCACGGTACAGGTCGAGGGGGGGAATTTGGCCCGGACACCGGGATAACTCCCTACTCTTCTCGACAAATGCCCGGGAATCATTAATGACCACTGAGAGTCAGGACCGTGGTACCCATCTTTTTCACCAGGATGGGTAGATCCAGGAATTTTGAATTCATTATTCACGCTTATTTCCATCCAATACCCACAAGCTTGAATGCAGTCAATGCTGAATTTCAAACGATGTTTTTTCCAAATGATGAGTAAAACAGAAAACATGTCATTGACCGTTTTGTAAAGTGCTACGCGTCAGACACAGGAATGCGCGAATGTGGAACGAGAGTTTACGAAGCTGCTATGTTGGTTTCTTTCAAGGAACGTCTGAATGAGACCTCCAGATCAACTAATCAAGTCACGTATGCTGAACAGCTTGCCAGTGGATGTGCTCTCTCTCTTGTTCTGTTTGCGACTGGAATTTCCTGATACACCCAATTGACAATACAGCTGTGCTCCTCTCCAGAGTGAGGCCCAACCTCTGGGCACCTTTAAGAAACAGCTGGATGACATTTTATCTGCACTGAGCTGCTGAACTTCTAGCAAACAAGATCTCCCCCCCACCCCCCCTCTTATAAACTAGATACTTAGGAACCCCAAACCAATTCACTGCCAGCAGACAGTGTTACTGAGAGAGCAGTACGTTTTTTACTTTTATTGAACATCAGTTGTTACAGGCAAAGGAAAATAGTTTTCCAAACAGAAAAGTGAGCAAAAAAGACTCAACAAAATGTTGCTACAGAGAATTACAAATCCGGACACATCAAATTAAATATTTTACGTACAGTTTGTCAGTTGTGCCTTTTACCTTCTTATTTTTATGTAATCTTGCACATCCATCTCACATATCGTAAAAGAAGGAGTAGCAGTGGCCCATTGTGATGTATGGATTGTGAGATCAAGCCGTTATTAATAACAGATTATATATACATGCCCCTTTTCCATATTACACCTTGCAAAGCTTAACAATTCCTTAAACCTGACATTCACATCGATACACTTAAAGATGAAGTTTTTCAAGTCTTCCCAAAACAGTTTTATATTTATACGTGTAAGAGATAAATCTGTCCGAGTTTCTTTCCCAGACCACACTACAGAACACACATAAATCACCTTGTTCATGTTTGAATCTCGAGCTGAAGTGCTTTTTGAACAGGATGATAGTTATGAACATTTTGGAGTGTCATTTCTTTAACCTGCAAGACTTTATATAAGAGCAGTACATTATAGCCCTATAGTCACTGACGAGTGGGTCTCTCTAATGCAAATGAGCCCAGAAAGTAGTTTACACACAAGACCCGTTAGAGGCGTTATTAACACAAATGAATCACACTTAATCCGGACCAATTTTAATAACCTCAACGCTTTCTATAACAGTACATATGGATAGTTCAAAAATCTTAAATAACGACGTCGTGTCTTATTATTCAACCATGAACGAGTCTAAACCTCAGGGACAAGATATCCTGGCCAAGGGTGAGGAGTTTTCAATGACTTTTAGTCAAATTTATCAAACTTCCACCACAAATTGCGGCGATGATCAACTTCCTTTTGTTATTAAAACTTCAAAACAAGCAAAATCAGGGAAAGTTTGTTTTGCAACGCGGAAACCCGGGCGAATAGTAGATACGCTTTCCGAATATTTGGAAGGAAATAGCCTATTTCTTCACTTCCTTGTGAAAAACCACCACAAGAGCACGATTTTTGTTCCAAGTTTAAACAGGAAAACTGACGACCGTGCACTAATTCTCTGATGAAGACGAGTATTCTATCCAAAACAGTGTGCCGTGAGTTTGAAGTGTGAATGTGTGTAAAATCGTATACAGACTGAGTGTCCGGCTATTTTATTTGCTCTGAGTTGAACTGATCCCCTCCCCCCCAAAAAAAACAAACCCTGGTCGCGAAGAAAACAAAACTTTAAAGAAACATAGGGAGTCAGATCTTCATTGGTCTGTCTGACTGGTTTTCCGTGAATTCAAAAATCTTGGGATGTTACTGCTGATTGAAAGCGCATACTATTTTGTATTATATGTATATATTAGATGTTTATATAGTATGTAATGCCAGCGGCCATTTCACCCTGCAGCTCTCAAATAGCTACCCATTGAAGCGAAGCAGGGTTGAGCCTGGTCAGTACCTGGATGGGAGACCTCCTGGGAAGCAATGGTTGCTGCTGGAAGAGGTGTTAGTGGGACCAGCGGGGGGCGCCCACCCTGCAGTCCATGTGAGTCTTAATACCCCTGTATAGTGGCGGGGACACTATACTGTAGTGGGCGCCGTCTTTCGGATGAGACGTTAAAGCGGGGTCCTGACTCTCAGTTGTCATTAAAGATACCCGGACTTTTCTCGAGAAGAGTAGTGAGTTATCCCGGTGTCCGGGCCAAATTGCCCCCTCGGCCTTTACCGTGGCCTCCAAATTGTCCCCATGTATCATGATTGCCCTGCGTGTACCCTGCCTTTCGCTCGTTGTTTGCCGGGTCGGCTCCGGCTTCCCGCGACACCGTACGGCATAAAGCGGTTTGGTAAATGATATCATATGTAGTACAATTCTAAAAAACAGAATGGAAACCCTGTCAGTCTGCCAGCTGACATTGTTAGTATTTTCCTAATTTCATCCATATATCCCGCGCTATTAATAACTCCATGCTTCGTACTGCCTCTCCATGCCACACCAGAGCTGAGAACCGACAGATGCCCTGCAAAAGACAGATTTAAAAATATTTCAGACACCTATAGTAGGAAGCTCTTAAACCAACATGTACAAGGGGCACAAAATAAAAACGAAGTGTAAAATAATTTCGCAGCTTTATTGTATCTTAAAGGTAATTTCGATTGTTTCAATAATTTCAACTCTCGTGTACAATCCAGTGTTTTCTGGCTAATTACAGAATTTCGACAGTCGAATTTCGTTTTCTTCCGCTTTCGGGAGCGGAAACCCCATTTTCCTAGAGCCGCGGGTATAAACAGGCGGATCTGCGGTGCGCTGGTCAGTTCCCGAGTGGCTGAGCTGAACGACACGGAGTTGACTTTGCCGCTGGAAGACAACCTCAGGTACCGGCAAAGAGACATTCCTCTGATTCGGGCATAGGGGTAGAATCGCAGAGCTGAAGTCGGGTAATGGGCTTTAATGGAATATTTGTCATCTGTATGTTAGTGTGAAAGATCCGCTGTCAGTTCGCAGGGCAGAAATGGTGGCGCTGCGGGGCTTTTGGAAAATTTCTTGAGCAGAAACAATTCAAGGACTCGTTTGCGCGACTTTAATTGAGGATGCCGAATCGCGGGTTGTTGTATTTTTTAAATTTCTAGAAATATTGGGTTGGAACGAGTTCATGAAATAAGGAGATCACTGCAGTTATGAACTTTTTTAGTTACTGGCTGATGTGTAATATATTTGTGTAAATGTAGACAAATATAATTTGAAATGTACTTTTTACGGAATTACAATATATATGCGATGTGTATGTTTAAAGATTATGGGAATATATGAAATGTCAATGTGTTTTTTCTTGTGTTCTAGGCGCAAACATGATGTGTGACATCGAGTTCGACTTATCCTTGGCTTTAGAAAGGTGAGGGGATCGATCGCACTCCTGGCGCCGGGAACCTACAGCACTGAGGTCCGTCTGAGTGGAGACTCACCTCCGCTTTCATAGGAAAAGAGCAAATCCTTGCAGAACCAGCTGTGTTCTTGAGTTTTTTAAAGTATGATAATAAAAGTAATTATATTCATGTGACACCTGAAGCCTTGAAATGCTCACTTTGTAATGAATAAAAAAATATATTATGAAACAATGATTTTTTCAAAACCAGACGGTAACTATGAAGATTGTCATGTTTTATTCTGTGGGTTTGTTGTAATTCATTACGAAACTGTGTTCTTTGCAGTGATCCCGACATGACGGAGGTAGACTGCCCTCTACCGGCCAAGGTGAGGCGCTGCATGTTGTTCTCACGGGGAAGAAATGAACCGATGACGCATGTAGACGAGAGGAGTAGCGAACTTCATCGAGTATTTGGAACAAGGGGCAAAGATAGTTATTGCTGCATAGCTGTGTGTGCGCACAGAGTCATTTATATACTGTAGCGGCTGACGCGTTTCTGGAGACATGTAAAGTCGTACTCCGGTGTCTATTAGCGGCAGTTGTACACTGGAGCCGAATTAGTCCAGACGGAGCCCGGGAGTCTAGTAACCGCTGCCCACACACACGCAGCAGGTTCCTGGTCGCTGACTGTGCGTTTGCTCCCCTGTCCTCCAGAATCACGGCCTGAGGGATGACTCCTTCTTGCCCAGAAGGCGCTGCCTCCTCAGCCCTGGGCTGGAGCTGGAGGTGGAGTCTCACCCTCTGCACAGCTTTCGCCACGCCGCCACACTCATCGTCGCCCTGGAGAGGATGAAGAAGGTGCAGGAGAAGCCGCTGGGGACAGAGTTCACTGGGGACACCCTGTTCCACTTTGTGATAGAGCAGCTGGTGGAAGGTAGGAGGCTCCTACACAGCCGGTCTTTCCCCACTCTGCTGTGTCTGAGGAGGAACAGACAACATCCTGATGAGGCTGATGTTGCAGTTTACTGGCAAAGATGTCTGATTCAGAAATACTTCAGGGCAGCATGGTGGTGCAGTGGTCAGCATTGGTGCCTCACAGCTCTGGAGCCCTGGGCTCAATTCTGGACCTGGGGTGCCATCTGTGTGAAGTTTGTATGTTCTCCCGTGTTTGTGTGGGTTTCCTCCCACAGTCTCGGGACATACTGGCAGTTTCATTGGCCTGGTGTGAGGGTGTGCATGTCTGTCTGTGTGCCCTGCGAGGCACTGGCATCCTGTCCCGGATGTACCCCACTTTACTCCCTGACTCGAGCTCTTGTGTCTCTGTCCCACAGAGGTCTGCTTTGACCAGCAGTACCAGTTCAACCCCACCTTCACACGCCGGACCCAGGACCTGGCGCACAGCATCGCCGATCAGCACAACAAGAGCTGGAAGCTGAACGAGCTCCCCAACGGAGCTGCTGAGCTGCTGGCCATCACTGTGCAAGGCCCCAGCTCCGCCAAGAAAGGTGAGTCCCTGCGACTGGCCTCCTCCTCAGGAGAGCTGGCCAGGCCCTTCAGGTCCAGTGCTTCTCAGCTCCGCAGACACAGGACAGCTCTTCAGGACAGGACTGTTCACACCACAACATCAGCGTCCTGTTGGAAAGACCCTCTGTATCCGTGATGACAAGGTCCTACACACAAGAAGTGACTAGAATTAGAGCACAGATTGCGCGGTATGGCAGGACTGACGTGCTCTCTCCTTGTGTGCCCGCAGTGTGGCTGAACCTGTCCACATACGTCTCGCTGCCTCCAGTCTCCTCTCAGTCCCAGCCAGTGGCCCTGGGCATCGGGGGCCGCAACCTGTACCTGTCCTGCTCCGAGTCCGAGGGCAAACCCATCCTGCAGATTGAGGTAGGAGCTCTCTCGCTGCAGTCGGCTTCTTCTCTTCCTCTCTCAAAGCGCAGTCGAAATCAGAAGGTTTCGCTCCTTGTCTTCACACTGATATCTCTCCGCATGTCTGTAAGCAGCGGCAGGATTGTGCAGCAGCTCCAAGCAACTCGGTTTTGACTTCTGCCTCAATCAGACAGTTGAAATAATAATAATAATATAATAATAATAAACTTTATTTTATATAGCGCCTTTAAAGGTGGCTTCTCAAAGCGCTTTACAGGATGACAATAACAATAAATAAGAAGACTACAACAATAAATAAGAAAATTTCACAAGACAGGACACAATTATAATTACAACAATACAACAATAACAATAGAGGAGACCGTGGAAGATGGTATTAAGAAGAGCAGAGGGGTGAAGAATGGAACCAGTTAAGTAAAGGCTTTTCTGAAAAGGAGGGTTTTGAGTCTGGATTTGAAGGAGTTTAGAGAAGGTGACTCTCTAATATCCTTGGGCAAGGAGTTCCAGAGCTTGGGGGCATAGCAGGAGAAGGCCCTGTCGCCCATACAATGTAGACGGGCTTGGGGGACAGTAAGGAGGGCAGAATTTGAAGAGCGGAGGTTGCGAGGTGGGGAGTAGGGCGATAAAAGTTCAGACAGGTATTGAGGTGCCAAGCCATGTAAAGCCTTGTAGGTTAATGATCATCAGCTGTCACCTTTCTGCTGGAGAGGTTTCCTAGTGCTGTGTGTGAAGGTGCACATTAGTGTCAGGCGATGGCAGGGCTCTGTGTGTGCTGGTCCTCTGGTATTCTCTCCCGTGAGGCTTGTGCACCAGCTGCCCGTCAATCCACACTTACCGGCGCTCAGCTCTGACTGCTGCTCTCGCTGTCGCCCCCCTCAGGAGATCCCCAACAAAGAGGACCTGAGAAGCATCCGCTCCGGCAGCACCGCGGCCCGCTTCCTCTTCTACAAGACGGACAGCGGCGTCTCCTCCTCCACCTTCGAGTCGGTCAACTGCCCCGGCTGGTACATCAGCACGGCCATTGAGGAGCCCTGCCCAGTGGCCATGTGCCACCTGCACCCAAACGACCGCATCACCAGCTTCATGGTCAAGCAGCAGTGAGGGCTGGCCGGCCCCAGTGCTCACCAGCGGGTCTCGGGCTGGGGGTCCCAGAGTCTCAGTATGTACCAAGTACAGAGAGCAGCGCGGCCAGCTTAGGTGTGAATCCCAAAGTTTCAAGCTCATTTTCCAGCCTCTGGGAAATTGTGGCCGAGAGTCACAGAGCGTAAATACATAATGTGTGCTTGTTTAAAAGCAATGAAGAATTCATATTGAATTAAAACTTAACTTTTGTACAGATATTCATATTGTGTCTCAGTGAAGTTCTCTATTTATTTTTATTTATTTCAATGTGTTAATTGAGTTGTATTGACTGCTGTAACGTTTGTTCACACTGCAGAACTTTTACTGTCTGGAACTAATGTTTACATTGCTTCACAATTCAGGGCTGAGGTGCACACCTTCATATTTAAGTATTTAAGTTTTATTTATATATTTACTGTTGTTTTTATACATTAAGTTGGATGGAATTATTTATGGGATGGCTGTTGTATATTGTTGCACTTGAATAAATGTCTTCAGTATTTCAATGCTCGGCTCTTGTTGATGGTTTCTCTGAAGCTGTTTGTGGATACGAGTCTTTCTTCCCAGCGGTCTCTATTTCACTCGCCTCTTTCCACACTCTCTTGCACCCTGCGCCTCTGGGCTCAGCTCACTCTTCCTCTTCTGGACCCACCACGCTTCTTCCTGTGTCCTTGTTCCGGCCCGTTTGGAGTCAAGTCCCAGAGCAGTGGCGGGTCAGAGATTCTCCACATCCAGCCGATCCCCCAGTACAGATCCAGGCCCGTCCTGAATGAATGGAGAGTGTTTCAGCAGGATCAAGGCCGCAGATGAGCAGAGTTCTCGGGTTTAGTACGTGTGCAGAGTTCATGAGTCTTTGCTTTGAAATAAATGAAAGGCAGGCAATAACGTAAAGTAGAAGAACTTGTTGTTCACTGATGTAGCTTGATTTAGATCCATAACCCAGAAGCTGGATTGCTGCCAGTGCAGAATTTCAAATGATGTTTTCAAAAGCTCACTAAAACAGACACCATGTGATTGACCATTGTTTAAGGGTATCTCGTAAGATTGCCCGTGGGCATAGAAAGAGTACGTGAGGATATCATTTTGCTTTGCATTTCAATGTAAGATCAGCAGTTATGCTTTGCTCATTAAGAAGCTGAATGATGGTACACCCTGGACAGGGGGCCAGTCCAATACAGGGCAAGTGCAAGCCAATTGTACAGGGGGACAATCTGGAGGCCATGGCACAGGTCGAGGAGGGAAATTTGGCCCGGACACCGGGATAACTCCCTACTCTTCTCGACAAATGCCCGGGAATCATTAATGACCACTGAGAGTCAGGACCGTGGTACCCATCTTTTTCACCAGGATGGGTAGATCCAGGAATTTTGAATTCATTATTCAAGCTTATTTCCATCCAATACCCACAAGCTTGAATGGAGTCAATGCTGAATTTCAAACGATGTTTTTTCCAAACAAAGAGTAAAACAGAAAACATGTCATTGACCGTTTTGTACAATACTACTCGTCAGACACAGGAATGCGCGAATGTGGAACGAGAGTTTACGAAGCTGCTATGCTGGTTTCTTTCAAGGAACGGCTGAATGAGACCTCCAGATCAACTAATCAAGTCACGTGTGCTGAACAGCTTGCCAGTGGATGTGCTCTCTCTCTTGTTCTGTTTGCGACTGGAATTTCCTGATACACCCAATTGACAATACAGCTGTGCTCCTCTCCAGAGTGAGGCCCAACCTCTGGGCACCTTTAAGAAACAGCTGGATGACATTACCAGGCCTTTCTTATGCTCTCACACAGAGCTGTGTCCGAAACCCAATAAATATATTTTCTCTACATATCGGATTATTGCAAAAGGACAGAGCATCAAACATTTGCTGTTATGTATTCCCTCTTATAAACTAGATACTTAGGAACCCCAAACCAATTCACTGCCAGCAGACAGTGTTACTGAGAGAGCAGTACGTTTTTTACTTTTATTGAACATCAGTTGTTACAGGCAAAGGAGAAACAGTTTTGCTGTTGCTACAGATAATTACAAATTCGGACACATCAAGTTAAATATTTTACGTACAGTTTGTCAGTTGTGCCCTTTACCTTCTTATTTTTATGTAATCTTGCACATCCATCTCACATATCGTAAAAGAAGGAGTAGCAGTGGCCCATTGTGATGTATGGATTGTGAGATCAAGCCTTTATTAATACTAGATTATATATACATGCCCCTTTTCCATATTACACCTTGCAAAGCTTAACAATTCCTTAAACCTGACATTCACATCGATACACTAAAAGATGAAGTTTTTCAAGTCTTCCCAAAACAGTTTTATATTTATACGTGTAAGAGATCAATCTGTCCGAGTTTCCTTCCCAGAGCAGACCACACTACAGAACACACATAAATCACCTTGTTCATGTTTGAATCTCGAGCTGAAGTGCTTTTTGAACAGGATGATACTTATGAACATTTTGGAGTGTCATTTCTTTAACCTGTAAGACTGTATCTAAGAGCAGTACATTACAGCCCTCTAGTCACTGACGAGTGGGTCTCTCTAATGCAAATGAGCCCATAAAGTAGTTTACGCACAAGACCCGTTAGAGGCGTTATTAACACAAATGACTCAAACTTAATCCGGACCAATTTTAATAACCTCAACGCTTTCTATAACAGTACATATGGATAGTTCAAAAATCTTAAATAACGACGTCGTGTCTTATTATTCAACCATGAACGAGTCTAAACCTCAGTGACTTTGGGGACAAGATATCCTGGCCAAGGGTGAGGAGTTTTCAATGACTTTTAGTCAAATTTATCAAACTTCCACCACAAATTGCGGCGATGATCAACTTCCTTTTGTTATTAAAACTTCAAAACAAGCAAAATCGGGAAAGTTTGTTTTGCAACGCAGAAACCCGGACGAATAGTAGATACGCTTTCCAAATCTTTGGAAGGAAATAGCCTATTTCTTCACTTCCTTGTGAAAAAGCACCACAAGAGCACGATTTTTGTTCCAAGTTTAAACAGGAAAACTGACGACCGTGCACTAATTCTCTGATGAAGACGAGTATTCTATCCAAAACAGTGTGCCGTGAGTTTGAAGTGTGAATGTGTATAAAATCGTATACAGACTGAGTGTCCGGCTATTTTATTTGCTCTGAGTTGAACTGATCCCCTCCCCCCCAAAAAAAACAAACCCTGGTCGCGAAGAAAACAAAACTTTAAAGAAACATAGGGAGTCAGATCTTCATTGGTCTGTCTGACTGGTTTTCCGTGAATTCAAAAATCTTGG
Organism: Lepisosteus platostomus; assembly: GCF_059453375.1. Classification (NCBI taxonomy): domain Eukaryota; kingdom Metazoa; phylum Chordata; class Actinopteri; order Semionotiformes; family Lepisosteidae; genus Lepisosteus; species Lepisosteus platostomus. The sequence continues at coordinate 9,241,765 of NC_142613.1, forward strand.
GATGTTACTGCTGATTGAAAGCGCATACTATTTTGTATTATATGTATATATTAGATGTTTATATAGTATGTAATGCCAGCGGCCATATCACCCTGCAGCTCTCAAATAGCTACCCATTGAAGCGAAGCAGGGTTGAGGCTGGTCAGTACCTGGATGGGAGACCTCCTGGGAAGCAATGGTTGCTGCTGGAAGAGGTGTTAGTGGGACCAGCGGGGGGCGCCCACCCTGCAGTCCATGTGAGTCTTAATACCCCTGTATAGTGGCGGGGACACTATACTGTGGTGGGCGCCGTCTTTCGGATGAGACGTTAAAGCGGGGTCCTGACTCTCAGTTGTCATTAAAGATACCCGGACTTTTCTCGAGAAGAGTAGTGAGTTATCCCGGTGTCCGGGCCAAATTGCCCCCTCGGCCTTTACCGTGGCCTCCAAATTGTCCCCATGTATCATGATTGCCCTGCGTGTACCCTGCCTTTTGCTCGTTGCTTGCCGGGTCGGCTCCGGCTTCCCGCGACACCGTACGGCATAAAGCGGTTTGGTAAATGATATCATATGTAGTACAATTCTAAAAAACAGAATGGAAACTCTGTCAGTCTGCCAGCTGACATTGTTAGTATTTTCCTAATTTCATCCATATATCCCGCGCTATTAATAACTCCATGCTTCGTACTGCCTCTCCATGCCACACCAGAGCTGAGAACCGACAGATGCCCTGCAAAAGACAGATTTAAAAATATTTCAGACACCTATAGTAGGAAGCTCTTAAACCAACATGTACAAGGGGCACAAAATAAAAACGAAGTGTAAAATAATTTCGCAGCTTTATTGTATCTTAAAGGTAATTTCGATTGTTTCAATAATTTCAACTCTCGTGTACAATCCAGTGTTTTCTGGCTAATTACAGAATTTCGACAGTCGAATTTCGTTTTCTTCCGCTTTCGGGAGCGGAAACCCCATTTTCCTAGAGCCGCGGGTATAAACAGGCGGATCTGCGGTGCGCTGGTCAGTTCCCGAGTGGCTGAGCTGAACGACACGGAGTTGACTTTGCCGCTGGAAGACAACCTCAGGTACCGGCAAAGAGACATTCGGGCATAGGGGTAAAATCGCAGAGCTAAAGTCGGGTAATGGGCTTTAATGGAAAATTTGTCATCTGTATGTTAGTGTGAAAGATCCGCTGTCAGTTCGCAGGGCAGAAATGGTGGCGCTGCGGGGCTTTTGGAAAATTTCTTGAGCAGAAACAATTCAAGGACTCGTTTGCGCGACTTTAATTGAGGATGCCGAATCGCGGGTTGTTGTATTTTTTAAATTTCTAGAAATATTGGGTTGGAACGAGTTCATGAAATAAGCAGATCACTGCAGTTATGAACTTTTTTAGTTACTGGCTGATGTGTAATATATTTGTGTAAATGTAGACAAATATAATTTGAAATGTACTTTTTACGGAATTACAATATATATGCAATGTGTATGTTTAAAGATTATGGGAATATATGAAATGTCAATGTGTTTTTTCTTGTGTTCTAGGCGCAAACATGATGTGTGACATCGAGTTCGACTTATCCTTGGCTTTAGAAAGGTGAGGGGATCGATCGCACTCCTGGCGCCGGGAACCTACAGCACTGAGCTCCGTCTGAGTGGAGACTCACCTCCGCTTTCATAGGAAAAGAGCAAATCCTTGCAGAACCAGCTGTGTTCTTGAGTTTTTTAAAGTATGATAATAAAAGTAATTATATTCATGTGACACCTGAAGCCTTGAAATGCTCACTTTGTAATGAATAAAAAAATATATTATGAAACAATGATTTTTTCAAAACCAGACGGTAACTATGAAGATTGTCATGTTTTATTCTGTGGGTTTGTTGTAATTCATTACGAAACTGTGTTCTTTGCAGTGATCCCGACATGACGGAGGTAGACTGCCCTCTACCGGCCAAGGTGAGGCGCTGCATGTTGTTCTCACGGGGAAGAAATGAACCGATGACGCATGTAGACGAGAGGAGTAGCGAACTTCATCGAGTATTTGGAACAAGGGGCAAAGATAGTTATTGCTGCATAGCTGTGTGTGCGCACAGAGTCATTTATATACTGTAGCGGCTGACGCGTTTCTGGAGACATGTAAAGTCGTACTCCGGTGTCTATTAGCGGCAGTTGTACACTGGAGCCGAATTAGTCCAGACGGAGCCCGGGAGTCTAGTAACCGCTGCCCACACACACGCAGCAGGTTCCTGGTCGCTGACTGTGCGTTTGCTCCCCTGTCCTCCAGAATCACGGCCTGAGGGATGACTCCTTCTTGCCCAGAAGGCGCTGCCTCCTCAGCCCTGGGCTGGAGCTGGAGGTGGAGTCTCACCCTCTGCACAGCTTTCGCCACGCCGCCACACTCATCGTCGCCCTGGAGAGGATGAAGAAGGTGCAGGAGAAGCCGCTGGGGACAGAGTTCACTGGGGACACCCTGTTCCACTTTGTGATAGAGCAGCTGGTGGAAGGTAGGAGGCTCCTACACAGCCGGTCTTTCCCCACTCTGCTGTGTCTGAGGAGGAACAGACAACATCCTGATGAGGCTGATGTTGCAGTTTACTGGCAAAGATGTCTGATTCAGAAATACTTCAGGGCAGCATGGTGGTGCAGTGGTCAGCATTGGTGCCTCACAGCTCTGGAGCCCTGGGCTCAATTCTGGACCTGGGGTGCCATCTGTGTGAAGTTTGTATGTTCTCCCGTGTTTGTGTGGGTTTCCTCCCACAGTCTCGGGACATACTGGCAGTTTCATTGGCCTGGTGTGAGGGTGTGCATGTCTGTCTGTGTGCCCTGCGAGGCACTGGCATCCTGTCCCGGATGTACCCCACTTTACTCCCTGACTCGAGCTCTTGTGTCTCTGTCCCACAGAGGTCTGCTTTGACCAGCAGTACCAGTTCAACCCCACCTTCACACGCCGGACCCAGGACCTGGCGCACAGCATCGCCGATCAGCACAACAAGAGCTGGAAGCTGAACGAGCTCCCCAACGGAGCTGCTGAGCTGCTGGCCATCACTGTGCAAGGCCCCAGCTCCGCCAAGAAAAGTGAGTCCCTGCGACAGGCCTCCTCCTCAGGAGAGCTGGCCAGGCCCTTCAGGTCCAGTGCTTCTCAGCTCCGCAGACACAGGACAGCTCTTCAGGACAGGACTGTTCACACCACAACATCAGCGTCCTGTTGGAAAGACCCTCTGTATCCGTGATGACAAGGTCCTACACACAAGAAGTGACTAGAATTAGAGCACAGATTGCGCGGTATGGCAGGACTGACGTGCTCTCTCCTTGTGTGCCCGCAGTGTGGCTGAACCTGTCCACATACGTCTCGCTGCCTCCAGTCTCCTCTCAGTCCCAGCCAGTGGCCCTGGGCATCGGGGGCCGCAACCTGTACCTGTCCTGCTCCGAGTCCGAGGGCAAACCCATCCTGCAGATTGAGGTAGGAGCTCTCTCGCTGCAGTCGGCTTCTTCTCTTCCTCTCTCAAAGCGCAGTCGAAATCAGAAGGTTTCGCTCCTTGTCTTCACACTGGCATCTCTCCGCATGTCTGTAAGCAGCGGCAGGATTGTGCAGCAGCTCCAAGCAACTCGGTTTTGACTTCTGCCTCAATCAGACAGTTGAAATAATAATAATAATATAATAATAATAAACTTTATTTTATATAGCGCCTTTAAAGGTGGCTTCTCAAAGCGCTTTACAGGATGACAATAACAATAAATAAGAAGACTACAACAATAAATAAGAAAATTTCACAAGACAGGACACAATTATAATTACAACAATACAACAATAACAATAGAGGAGACCGTGGAAGATGGTATTAAGAAGAGCAGAGGGGTGAAGAATGGAACCAGTTAAGTAAAGGCTTTTCTGAAAAGGAGGGTTTTGAGTCTGGATTTGAAGGAGTTTAGAGAAGGTGACTCTCTAATATCCTTGGGCAAGGAGTTCCAGAGCTTGGGGGCATAGCAGGAGAAGGCCCTGTCGCCCATACAATGTAGACGGGCTTGGGGGACAGTAAGGAGGGCAGAATTTGAAGAGCGGAGGTTGCGAGGTGGGGAGTAGGGCGATAAAAGTTCAGACAGGTATTGAGGTGCCAAGCCATGTAAAGCCTTGTAGGTTAATGAGCATCAGCTGTCACCTTTCTGCTGGAGAGGTTTCCTAGTGCTGTGTGTGAAGGTGCACATTAGTGTCAGGCGATGGCAGGGCTCTGTGTGTGCTGGTCCTCTGGTATTCTCTCCCGTGAGGCTTGTGCACCAGCTGCCCGTCAATCCACACTTACCGGCGCTCAGCTCTGACTGCTGATCTCGCTGTCGCCCCCCTCAGGAGATCCCCAACAAAGAGGACCTGAGAAGCATCCGCTCCGGCAGCACTGCGGCCCGCTTCCTCTTCTACAAGACGGACAGCGGCGTCTCCTCCTCCACCTTCGAGTCGGTCAACTGCCCCGGCTGGTACATCAGCACGGCCATTGAGGAGCCCTGCCCAGTGGCCATGTGCCACCTGCACCCCAACGACCGCATCACCAGCTTCATGGTCAAGCAGCAGTGAGGGCTGGCCGGCCCCAGTGCTCACCAGCGGGTCTCGGGCTGGGGGTCCCAGAGTCTCAGTATGTACCAAGTACAGAGAGCAGCGCGGCCAGCTTAGGTGTGAATCCCAAAGTTTCAAGCTCATTTTCCAGCCTCTGGGAAATTGTGGCCGAGAGTCACAGAGCGTAAATACATAATGTGTGCTTGTTTAAAAGCAATGAAGAATTCATATTGAATTAAAACTTAACTTTTGTACAGATATTCATATTGTGTCTCAGTGAAGTTCTCTTTTTATTTTTATTTATTTCAATGTGTTAATTGAGTTGTATTGGCTGCTGTAACGTTTGTTCACACTGCAGAACTTTTACTGTCTGGAACTAATGTTTACATTGCTTCACAATTCAGGGCTGAGGTGCACACCTTCATATTTAAGTATTTAAGTTTTATTTATATATTTACTGTTGTTTTTATACATTAAGTTGGATGGAATTATTTATGGGATGGCTGTTGTATATTGTTGCACTTGAATAAATGTCTTCAGTATTTCAATGCTCGGCTCTTGTTGATGGTTTCTCTGAAGCTGTTTGTGGATACGAGTCTTTCTTCCCAGCGGTCTCTATTTCACTCGCCTCTTTCCACACTCTCTTGCACCCTGCGCCTCTGGGCTCAGCTCACTCTTCCTCTTCTGGACCCACCACGCTTCTTCCTGTGTCCTTGTTCCGGCCCGTTTGGAGTCAAGTCCCGGAGCAGTGGCGGGTCAGAGATTCTCCACATCCAGCCGATCCCCCAGTACAGATCCAGGCCCGTCCTGAATGAATGGAGAGTGTTTCAGCAGGATCAAGGCCGCAGATGAGCAGAGTTCTCGGGTTTAGTACGTGTGCAGAGTTCATGAGTCTTTGCTTTGAAATAAATGAAAGGCAGGCAATAACGTAAAGTAGAAGAACTTGTTGTTCACTGATGTAGCTTGATTTAGATCCATAACCCAGAAGCTGGATTGCTGCCAGTGCAGAATTTCAAATGATGTTTTCAAAAGCTCACTAAAACAGACACCATGTGATTGACCATTGTTTAAGGGTATCTCGTAAGATTGCCCGTGGGCATAGAAAGAGTACGTGAGGATATCATTTTGCTTTGCATTTCAATGTAAGATCAGCAGTTATGCTTTGCTCATTAAGAAGCTGAATGATGGTACACCCTGGACAGGGGGCCAGTCCAATACAGGGCAAGTGCAAGCCAATTGTACAGGGGGACAATCTGGAGGCCATGGCACAGGTCGAGGAGGGAAATTTGGCCCGGACACCGGGATAACTCCCTACTCTTCTCGACAAATGCCCGGGAATCATTAATGACCACTGAGAGTCAGGACCGTGGTACCCATCTTTTTCACCAGGATGGGTAGATCCAGGAATTTTGAATTCATTATTCAAGCTTATTTCCATCCAATACCCACAAGCTTGAATGGAGTCAATGCTGAATTTCAAACGATGTTTTTTCCAAACAAAGAGTAAAACAGAAAACATGTCATTGACCGTTTTGTAAAATACTACTCGTCAGACACAGGAATGCGCGAATGTGGAACGAGAGTTTACGAAGCTGCTATGCTGGTTTCTTTCAAGGAACGGCTGAATGAGACCTCCAGATCAACTAATCAAGTCACGTGTGCTGAACAGCTTGCCAGTGGATGTGCTCTCTCTCTTGTTCTGTTTGCGACTGGAATTTCCTGATACACCCAATTGACAATACAGCTGTGCTCCTCTCCAGAGTGAGGCCCAACCTCTGGGCACCTTTAAGAAACAGCTGGATGACATTACCAGGCCTTTCTTATGCTCTCACACAGATCTGTGTCAGAAACCCAATAAATATATTTTCTCTACATATCGGATTATTGCAAAAGGACAGAGCATCAAACATTTGCTGTTATGTATTCCCTCTTATAAACTAGATACTTAGGAACCCCAAACCAATTCACTGCCAGCAGACAGTGTTACTGAGAGAGCAGTACGTTTTTTACTTTTATTGAACATCAGTTGTTACAGGCAAAGGAGAAACAGTTTTGCTGTTGCTACAGATAATTACAAATTCGGACACATCAAATTAAATATTTTACGTACAGTTTGTCAGTTGTGCCTTTTACCTTCTTATTTTTATGTAATCTTGCACATCCATCTCACATATCGTAAAAGAAGGAGTAGCAGTGGCCCATTGTGATGTACAGATTGTGAGATCAAGCCTTTATAAATATCAGATTATATATACATGCCCCTTTTCCATATTACACCTTGCAAAACTTAACAATTCCTTAAACCTGACATTCACATCGATACACTTAAAGATGAAGTTTTTCAAGTCTTCCCAAAACAGTTTTATATTTATACGTGTAAGAGATCAATCTGTCCGAGTTTCTTTCCCAGAGCAGACCTACAGAACACACATAAATCACCTTGTTCATGTTTGAATCTCGAGCTGAAGTGCTTTTTGAACAGGATGTTACCTATGAACATTTTGGAGTGTCATTTCTTTAACCTGTAAGACTGTATCTAAGAGCAGTACATCACAGCCCTATAGTCACTGACGAGTGGGTCTCTCTAATGCAAATGAGCCCATAAAGTAGTTTACACACAAACCCGTTAGAGGCGTTATTAACACAAATGAATCAAACTTAATCCGGACCAATTTTAATAACCTCAACGCTTTCTATAACAGTACATATGGATAGTTCAAAAATCTTAAATAACGACGTCGTGTCTTATTATTCAACCAAGAACGAGTCTAAACCTCAGTGACTTTGGGGACAAGATATCCTGGCCAAGGGTGAGGAGTTTTCAATGACTTTTAGTCAAATTTATCAAACTTCCACCACAAATTGCGGCGATGATCAACTTCCTTTTGTTATTAAAACTTCAAAACAAGCAAAATCAAGGAAAGTTTGTTTTGCAACGCAGAAACCCGGGTGAATAGTAGATACGCTTTCCAAATCTTTGGAAGGAAATAGCCTATTTCTTAACTTCCTTGTGAAAAACCACCACAAGAGCACGATTTTTGTTCCAAGTTTAAACAGGAAAACTGACGACCGTGCACTAATTCTCTGATGAAGACGAGTATTCTATCCAAAACAGTGTGCCGTGAGTTTGAAGTGTGAATGTGTATAAAATCGCATACAGACTGAGTGTCCGGCTATTTTATTTGCTCTGAGTTGAACTGATCCCCTCCCCCCCAAAAAAAACAAACCCTGGTCGCGAAGAAAACAAAACTTTAAAGAAACATAGGGAGTCAGATCTTCATTGGTCTGTCTGACTGGTTTTCCGTGAATTCAAAAATGTTGGGATGTTACTGCTGATTGAAAGCGCATACTATTTTGTATTATATGTATATATTAGATGTTTATATAGTATGTAATGCCAGCGGCCATATCACCCTGCAGCTCTCAAATAGCTACGCATTGAAGCGAAGCAGGGTTGAGGCTGGTCAGTACCTTGATGGGAGACCTCCTGGGAAGCAATGGTTGCTGCTGGAAGAGGTAATAATAATAATAATAATAATAATAATAATGTTTCTTTATTAGCCCTATACAATTTCTTGCATTAGGAATGCGTCTTTTGGTTGCTGCTGGAAGAGGTGTTAGTGGGACCAGCGGGGGGCGCCCACCCTGCAGTCCATGTGAGTCTTAATACCCCTGTATAGTGGCGGGGACACTATACTGTGGTGGGCGCCGTCTTTCGGATGAGACGTTAAAGCGGGGTCCTGACTCTCAGTTGTCATTAAAGATACCCGGACTTTTCTCGAGAAGAGTAGTGAGTTATCCCGGTGTCCGGGCCAAATTGCCCCCTCGGCCTTTACCGTGGCCTCCAAATTGTCCCCATGTATCATGATTGCCCTGCGTGTACCCTGCCTTTCGCTCGTTGCTTGCCGGGTCGGCTCCGGCTTCCCGCGACACCGTACGGCATAAAGCGGTTTGGTAAATGATATCATATGTAGTACAATTCTAAAAAACAGAATGGAAACTCTGTCAGTCTGCCAGCTGACATTGTTAGTATTTTACTAATTTCATCCATATATCCCGCGCTATTAATAACTCCATGCTTCGTACTGCCTCTCCATGCCACACCAGAGCTGAGAACCGACAGATGCCCTGCAAAAGACAGATTTAAAAATATTTCAGACACCTATAGTAGGAAGCTCTTAAACCAACATGTACAAGGGGCACAACATAAAAACGAAGTGTAAAATAATTTCGCAGCTTTATTGTATCTTAAAGGTAATTTCGATTGTTTCAATAATTTCAACTCTCGTGTACAATCCAGTGTTTTCTGGCTAATTACAGAATTTCGACAGTCGAATTTCGTTTTCTTCCGCTTTCGGGAGCGGAAACCCCATTTTCCTAGAGCCGCGGGTATAAACAGGCGGATCTGCGGTGCGCTGGTCAGTTCCCGAGTGGCTGAGCTGAACGACACGGAGTTGACTTTGCCGCTGGAAGACAACCTCAGGTACCGGCAAAGAGACATTCCTCTGATTCGGGCATAGGGGTAGAATCGCAGAGCTGAAGTCGGGTAATGGGCTTTAATGGAATATTTGTCATCTGTATGTTAGTGTGAAAGATCCGCTGTCAGTTCGCAGGGCAGAAATGGTGGCGCTGCGGGGCTTTTGGAAAATTTCTTGAGCAGAAACAATTCAAGGACTCGTTTGCGCGACTTTAATTGAGGATGCCGAATCGCGGGTTGTTGTATTTTTTAAATTTCTAGAAATATTGGGTTGGAACGAGTTCATGAAATAAGGAGATCACTGCAGTTATGAACTTTTTTAGTTACTGGCTGATGTGTAATATATTTGTGTAAATGTAGACAAATATAATTTGAAATGTACTTTTTACGGAATTACAATATATATGCGATGTGTATGTTTAAAGATTATGGGAATATATGAAATGTCAATGTGTTTTTTCTTGTGTTCTAGGCGCAAACATGATGTGTGACATCGAGTTCGACTTATCCTTGGCTTTAGAAAGGTGAGGGGATCGATCGCACTCCTGGCGCCGGGAACCTACAGCACTGAGCTCCGTCTGAGTGGAGACTCACCTCCGCTTTCATAGGCAAAGAACAAAACCGTGCAGAACCAGCTGTGTTCTTGAGTGTTTTAAAGTGTGATAATAAAAGTAATTATATTCATGTGACACCTGAAGCCTTGAAATGCTCACTTTGTAATGACTAAAAGAGTATATTATGTAACCACGATTATTAAGCGTTTGCTATCTACTGTCTATAAGAAAGTAGGACAGGACTGTTGAAAAGGCTCAAACAAAAGTGAACCTTCATATGAATTTTAAACAATGATTTTTTCAAAACCAGACGGTAACTATGAAGATTGTCATGTTTTATTCTGTGGGTTTGTTGTAATTCATTACGAAACTGTGTTCTTTGCAGTGATCCCGACATGACGGAGGTAGACTGCCCTCTACCGGCCAAGGTGAGGCGCTGCATGTTATTCTCACAGGGAAGAAATGAACCGATGACGCATGTAGACGAGAGGAGTAGCGAACTTCATCGAGTATTTGGAACAAGTGGCAGAGATAGTAATTGCTGCATAGCTGTGTGTGCGCACAGAGTCATTTATATACTGTAGCGGCTGACGCGTTTCTGCAGACATGTAAAGTCTTACTCCGGTGTCTATTAGCGGCAGTTGTACACTGGAGCCGAATTAGTCCAGACGGAGCCCGGGAGTCTAGTAACCGCTGCCCACACACACGCAGCAGGTTCCTGGTCGCTGACTGTGCGTTTGCTCCCCTGTTCTCCAGAATCACGGCCTGAGGGATGACTCTTTCTTGCCCAGAAGGCGCTGCCTCCTCAGCCCTGGGCTGGAGCTGGAGGTGGAGTCTCACCCTCTGCACAGCTTTCGCCACGCCGCCACACTCATCGTCGCCCTGGAGAGGATGAAGAAGGTGCAGGAGAAGCCGCTGGGGACAGAGTTCACTGGGGACACCCTGTTCCACTTTGTGATAGAGCAGCTGGTGGAAGGTAGGAGGCTCCTACACAGCCGGTCTTTCCCCACTCTGCTGTGTCTGAGGAGGAACAGACAACATCCTGATGAGGCTGATGTTGCAGTTTACTGGCAAAGATGTCTGATTCAGAAATACTTCAGGGCAGCATGGTGGTGCAGTGGTCAGCATTGGTGCCTCACAGCTCTGGAGCCCTGGGCTCAATTCTGGACCTGGGGTGCCATCTGTGTGAAGTTTGTATGTTCTCCCGTGTTTGTGTGGGTTTCCTCCCACAGTCTCGGGACATACTGGCAGTTTCATTGGCCTGGTGTGAGGGTGTGCATGTCTGTCTGTGTGCCCTGCGAGGCACTGGCATCCTGTCCCGGATGTACCCCACTTTACTCCCTGACTCGAGCTCTTGTGTCTCTGTCCCACAGAGGTCTGCTTTGACCAGCAGTACCAGTTCAACCCCACCTTCACACGCCGGACCCAGGACCTGGCGCACAGCATCGCCGATCAGCACAACAAGAGCTGGAAGCTGAACGAGCTCCCCAACGGAGCTGCTGAGCTGCTGGCCATCACTGTGCAAGGCCCCAGCTCCGCCAAGAAAAGTGAGTCCCTGCGACAGGCCTCCTCCTCAGGAGAGCTGGCCAGGCCCTTCAGGTCCAGTGCTTCTCAGCTCCGCAGACACAGGACAGCTCTTCAGGACAGGACTGTTCACACCACAACATCAGCGTCCTGTTGGAAAGACCCTCTGTATCCGTGATGACAAGGTCCTACACACAAGAAGTGACTAGAATTAGAGCACAGATTGCGCGGTATGGCAGGACTGACGTGCTCTCTCCTTGTGTGCCCGCAGTGTGGCTGAACCTGTCCACATACGTCTCGCTGCCTCCAGTCTCCTCTCAGTCCCAGCCAGTGGCCCTGGGCATCGGGGGCCGCAACCTGTACCTGTCCTGCTCCGAGTCCGAGGGCAAACCCATCCTGCAGATTGAGGTAGGAGCTCTCTCGCTGCAGTCGGCTTCTTCTCTTCCTCTCTCAAAGCGCAGTCGAAATCAGAAGGTTTCGCTCCTTGTCTTCACACTGGCATCTCTCCGCATGTCTGTAAGCAGCGGCAGGATTGTGCAGCAGCTCCAAGCAACTCGGTTTTGACTTCTGCCTCAATCAGACAGTTGAAATAATAATAATAATATAATAATAATAAACTTTATTTTATATAGCGCCTTTAAAGGTGGCTTCTCAAAGCGCTTTACAGGATGACAATAACAATAAATAAGAAGACTACAACAATAAATAAGAAAATTTCACAAGACAGGACACAATTATAATTACAACAATACAACAATAACAATAGAGGAGACCGTGGAAGATGGTATTAAGAAGAGCAGAGGGGTGAAGAATGGAGCCAGTTAAGTAAAGGCTTTTCTGAAAAGGAGGGTTTTGAGTCTGGATTTGAAGGAGTTTAGAGAAGGTGACTCTCTAATATCCTTGGGCAAGGAGTTCCAGAGCTTGGGGGCATAGCAGGAGAAGGCCCTGTCGCCCATACAATGTAGACGGGCTTGGGGGACAGTAAGGAGGGCAGAATTTGAAGAGCGGAGGTTGCGAGGTGGGGAGTAGGGCGATAAAAGTTCAGACAGGTATTGAGGTGCCAAGCCATGTAAAGCCTTGTAGGTTAATGAGCATCAGCTGTCACCTTTCTGCTGGAGAGGTTTCCTAGTGCTGTGTGTGAAGGTGCACATTAGTGTCAGGCGATGGCAGGGCTCTGTGTGTGCTGGTCCTCTGGTATTCTCTCCCGTGAGGCTTGTGCACCAGCTGCCCGTCAATCCACACTTACCGGCGCTCAGCTCTGACTGCTGCTCTCGCTGTCGCCCCCCTCAGGAGATCCCCAACAAAGAGGACCTGAGAAGCATCCGCTCCGGCAGCACCGCGGCCCGCTTCCTCTTCTACAAGACGGACAGCGGCGTCTCCTCCTCCACCTTCGAGTCGGTCAACTGCCCCGGCTGGTACATCAGCACGGCCATTGAGGAGCCCTGCCCAGTGGCCATGTGCCACCTGCACCCCAACGACCGCATCACCAGCTTCATGGTCAAGCAGCAGTGAGGGCTGGCCGGCCCCAGTGCTCACCAGCGGGTCTCGGGCTGGGGGTCCCAGAGTCTCAGTATGTACCAAGTACAGAGAGCAGCGCGGCCAGCTTAGGTGTGAATCCCAAAGTTTCAAGCTCATTTTCCAGCCTCTGGGAAATTGTGGCCGAGAGTCACAGAGCGTAAATACATAATGTGTGCTTGTTTAAAAGCAATGAAGAATTCATATTGAATTAAAACTTAACTTTTGTACAGATATTCATATTGTGTCTCAGTGAAGTTCTCTATTTATTTTTATTTATTTCAATGTGTTAATTGAGTTGTATTGACTGCTGTAACGTTTGTTCACACTGCAGAACTTTTACTGTCTGGAACTAATGTTTACATTGCTTCACAATTCAGGGCTGAGGTGCACACCTTCATATTTAAGTATTTAAGTTTTATTTATATATTTACTGTTGTTTTTATACATTAAGTTGGATGGAATTATTTATGGGATGGCTGTTGTATATTGTTGCACTTGAATAAATGTCTTCAGTATTTCAATGCTCGGCTCTTGTTGATGGTTTCTCTGAAGCTGTTTGTGGATACGAGTCTTTCTTCCCAGCGGTCTCTATTTCACTCGCCTCTTTCCACACTCTCTCGCACCCTCCGCCTCTGGGCTCAGCTCACTCTTCCTCTTCTGGACCCACCACGCTTCTTCCTGTGTCCTTGTTCCGGCCCGTTTGGAGTCAAGTCCCGGAGCAGTGGCGGGTCAGAGATTCTCCACATCCAGCCGATCCCCCAGTACAGATCCAGGCCCGTCCTGAATGAATGGAGAGTGTTTCAGCAGGATCAAGGCCGCAGATGAGCAGAGTTCTCGGGTTTAGTACGTGTGCAGAGTTCATGAGTCTTTGCTTTGAAATGAATGAAAGGCAGGCAATAACGTAAAGTAGAAGAACTTGTTGTTCACTGATGTAGCTTGATTTAGATCCATAACCCATAAGCTGGATTGCTGCCAGTGCAGAATTTCAAATGATGTTTTCAAAAGCTCACTAAAACAGACACCATGTGATTGACCATTGTTTAAGGGTATCTCGTAAGATTGCCCATGGGCATAGAAAGAGTACATGAGGATATCATTTTGCTTTGCATTTCAATGTAAGATCAGCAGCTATGCTTTGCTCATTAAGAAGCTGAGATGATTTAGAAGCTGTTTCTTCATATTCCAGCTCACATGTAGGATATCATGTCATTTGCCAAACTGCTTTCTACCATACTGTGTCGCGGGAAGCCGGAGCCTACCTGGCAAGCAACGAGCACAAGGCAGGGTACACCCTGGACAGGGGGCCAGTCCATCACAGGGCAGGTGCAAGCCAATTGTACAGGGGGACAATCTGGAGGCCACGGTACAGGTCGAGGGGGGGAATTTGGCCCGGACACCGGGATAACTCCCTACTCTTCTCGACAAATGCCCGGGAATCATTAATGACCACTGAGAGTCAGGACCGTGGTACCCATCTTTTTCACCAGGATGGGTAGATCCAGGAATTTTGAATTCATTATTCACGCTTATTTCCATCCAATACCCACAAGCTTGAATGCAGTCAATGCTGAATTTCAAACGATGTTTTTTCCAAATGATGAGTAAAACAGAAAACATGTCATTGACCGTTTTGTAAAGTGCTACGCGTCAGACACAGGAATGCGCGAATGTGGAACGAGAGTTTACGAAGCTGCTATGTTGGTTTCTTTCAAGGAACGTCTGAATGAGACCTCCAGATCAACTAATCAAGTCACGTATGCTGAACAGCTTGCCAGTGGATGTGCTCTCTCTCTTGTTCTGTTTGCGACTGGAATTTCCTGATACACCCAATTGACAATACAGCTGTGCTCCTCTCCAGAGTGAGGCCCAACCTCTGGGCACCTTTAAGAAACAGCTGGATGACATTTTATCTGCACTGAGCTGCTGAACTTCTAGCAAACAAGATCTCCCCCCCACCCCCCCTCTTATAAACTAGATACTTAGGAACCCCAAACCAATTCACTGCCAGCAGACAGTGTTACTGAGAGAGCAGTACGTTTTTTACTTTTATTGAACATCAGTTGTTACAGGCAAAGGAAAATAGTTTTCCAAACAGAAAAGTGAGCAAAAAAGACTCAACAAAATGTTGCTACAGAGAATTACAAATCCGGACACATCAAATTAAATATTTTACGTACAGTTTGTCAGTTGTGCCTTTTACCTTCTTATTTTTATGTAATCTTGCACATCCATCTCACATATCGTAAAAGAAGGAGTAGCAGTGGCCCATTGTGATGTATGGATTGTGAGATCAAGCCGTTATTAATAACAGATTATATATACATGCCCCTTTTCCATATTACACCTTGCAAAGCTTAACAATTCCTTAAACCTGACATTCACATCGATACACTTAAAGATGAAGTTTTTCAAGTCTTCCCAAAACAGTTTTATATTTATACGTGTAAGAGATAAATCTGTCCGAGTTTCTTTCCCAGACCACACTACAGAACACACATAAATCACCTTGTTCATGTTTGAATCTCGAGCTGAAGTGCTTTTTGAACAGGATGATAGTTATGAACATTTTGGAGTGTCATTTCTTTAACCTGCAAGACTTTATATAAGAGCAGTACATTATAGCCCTATAGTCACTGACGAGTGGGTCTCTCTAATGCAAATGAGCCCAGAAAGTAGTTTACACACAAGACCCGTTAGAGGCGTTATTAACACAAATGAATCACACTTAATCCGGACCAATTTTAATAACCTCAACGCTTTCTATAACAGTACATATGGATAGTTCAAAAATCTTAAATAACGACGTCGTGTCTTATTATTCAACCATGAACGAGTCTAAACCTCAGGGACAAGATATCCTGGCCAAGGGTGAGGAGTTTTCAATGACTTTTAGTCAAATTTATCAAACTTCCACCACAAATTGCGGCGATGATCAACTTCCTTTTGTTATTAAAACTTCAAAACAAGCAAAATCAGGGAAAGTTTGTTTTGCAACGCGGAAACCCGGGCGAATAGTAGATACGCTTTCCGAATATTTGGAAGGAAATAGCCTATTTCTTCACTTCCTTGTGAAAAACCACCACAAGAGCACGATTTTTGTTCCAAGTTTAAACAGGAAAACTGACGACCGTGCACTAATTCTCTGATGAAGACGAGTATTCTATCCAAAACAGTGTGCCGTGAGTTTGAAGTGTGAATGTGTATAAAATCACATACAGACTGAGTGTCCGGCTATTTTATTTGCTCTGAGTTGAACTGATCCCCTCCCCCCCCAAAAAAAACAAACCCTGGTCGCGAAGAAAACAAAACTTTAAAGAAACATAGGGAGTCAGATCTTCATTGGTCTGTCTGACTGGTTTTCCGTGAATTCAAAAATCTTGGGATGTTACTGCTGATTGAAAGCGCATACTATTTTTTATTATAGGTATATATTAGATGTTTATATAGTATGTAATGCCAGCGGCCATATCACCCTGCAGCTCTCAAATAGCTACCCATTGAAGCGAAGCAGGGTTGAGCCTGGTCAGTACCTGGATGGGAGACCTCCTGGGAAGCAATGGTTGCTGCTGGAAGAGGTGTTAGTGGGACCAGCGGGGGGCGCCCACCCTGCAGTCCATGTGAGTCTTAATACCCCTGTATAGTGGCGGGGACACTATACTGTAGTGGGCGCCGTCTTTCGGATGAGACGTTAAAGCTGGGTCCTGACTCTCAGTTGTCATTAAAGATACCCGGACTTTTCTCGAGAAGAGTAGTGAGTTATCCCGGTGTCCGGGCCAAATTCCCCCCTCAGCCTTTACCGTGGCCTCCAAATTGTCCCCATGTATCATGATTGCCCTGCGTGTACCCTGCCTTTTGCTCGTTGCTTGCCGGGTCGGCTCCGGCTTCCCGCGACACCGTACGGCATAAAGCGGTTTGGTAAATGATATCATATGTAGTACAATTCTGAAAAACAGAATGGAAACTCTGTCAGTCTGCCAGCTGACATTGTTAGTATTTTACTAATTTCATCCATATATCCCGCGCTATTAATAACTCCATGCTTCGTACTGCCTCTCCATGCCACAGCAGAGCTGAGAACCGACAGATGCCCTGCAAAAGACAGATTTAAAAATATTTCAGACACCTATAGTAGGAAGCTCTTAAACCAACATGTACAAGGGGCACAAAATAAAAACGAAGTGTAAAATAATTTCGCAGCTTTATTGTATCTTAAAGGTATTTTCGATTGTTTCAATAATTTCAACTCTCGTGTACAATCCAGTGTTTTCTGGCTAATTACAGAATTTCGACAGTCGAATTTCGTTTTCTTCCGCTTTCGGGAGCGGAAACCCCATTTTCCTAGAGCCGCGGGTATAAACAGGCGGATCTGCGGTGCGCTGGTCAGTTCCCGAGTGGCTGAGCTGAACGACACGGAGTTGACTTTGCCGCTGGAAGACAACCTCAGGTACCGGCAAAGAGACATTCGGGCATAGGGGTAAAATCGCAGAGCTAAAGTCGGGTAATGGGCTTTAATGGAAAATTTGTCATCTGTATGTTAGTGTGAAAGATCCGCTGTCAGTTCGCAGGGCAGAAATGGTGGCGCTGCGGGGCTTTTGGAAAAGCTCTTGAGCAGAAACAATTCAAGGACTCGTTTGCGCGACTTTAATTGAGGATGCCGAATCGCGGGTTGTTGTATTTTTTATATTTCTAGAAATATTGGGTTGGAACGAGTTCATGAAATAAGGAAATCACTGCAGTTATGAACTTTTTTAGTTACTGGCTGATGTGTAATATATTTGTGTAAATGTAGACAAATATAATTTGAAATGTACTTTTTACGGAATTACAATATATATACGATGTGTATGTTTAAAGATTATGGGAATATATGAAATGTCAATGTGTTTTTTCTTGTGTTCTAGGCGCAAACATGATGTGTGACATCGAGTTCGACTTATCCTTGGCTTTAGAAAGGTGAGGGGATTGATCGCACTCCTGGCGCCGGGAACCTCCAGCACTGAGCTCCGTCTGAGTGGAGACTCACCTCCGCTTTCATAGGAAAAGAACAAAACCGTGCAGAATCAGCTGTGTTCTTGAGTGTTTTAAAGTGTGATAATAAAAGTAATTATATTCATGTGACACCTGAAGCCTTGAGATGCTCACTTTGTAATGACTCAAAGAGTATATTGTAACGCTTACGGCCGACCAGATGCGGCAAGGGCGCCCGCCTGAGCCCCCGTTGCGTTACAACATTATGTAATCACGATTATTAAGCGTTTGCTATCTACTGTCTATAAGAAAGTAGCACAGGACTGTTGAAAAGGCATGAGGCTCAAACAAAAGTGAACCTTCATATGAATTTTAAACAATGATTTTTTCAAAACCAGACGGTAACTATGAAGATTGTCATGTTTTATTCTGTGGGTCTGTTGTAATTCATTACGAAACTGTGTTCTTTGCAGTGATCCCGACATGACGGAGGTAGACTGCCCTCTACCGGCCAAGGTGAGGCGCTGCATATTGTTCTCACAGGGAAGAAATGAACTGATGACGCATGTAGACGAGAGTTGTAGCTAACTTCATCGAGTATTTGGAACAAGGGGCAAAGATATTAATTGCTGCATAGCTCTGTGTGCGCACAGAGTCATTTATATACTGTAGCGGCTGACGCGTTTCTGCAGACATGTAAAGTCTTACTCCGGTGTCTATTAGCGGCAGTTGTACACTGGAGCCGAATTAGTCCAGACGGAGCCCGGGAGTCTAGTAACGGCTGCCCACACACACGCAGCAGGTTCCTGGTCGCTGACTGTGCGTTTGCTCCCCTGTCCTCCAGAATCACGGCCTGAGGGATGACTCCTTCTTGCCCAGAAGGCGCTGCCTCCTCAGCCCTGGGCTGGAGCTGGAGGTGGAGTCTCACCCTCTGCACAGCTTTCGCCACGCCGCCACACTCATCGTCGCCCTGGAGAGGATGAAGAAGGTGCAGGAGAAGCCGCTGGGGTCAGAGTTCACTGGGGACACCCTGTTCCACTTTGTGATAGAGCAGCTGGTGGAAGGTAGGAGGCTCCTACACAGCCGGTCTTTCCCCACTCTGCTGTGTCTGAGGAGGAACAGACAACATCCTGATGAGGCTGATGTTGCAGTTTACTGGCAAAGATGTCTGATTCAGAAATACTTGAGGGCAGCGTGGTGGTGCAGTGGTCAGCATTGGTGCCTCACAGCTCTAGAGCCCGGGGCTCAATTCTGGACCTGGGGTGCCATCTGTGTGGAGTTTGTATGTTCTCCCGTGTTTGTGTGGGTTTCCTCCCACAGACTCGGGACATACTGGCAGTTTCATTGGCCTGGTGTGAGGGTGTGCATGTCTGTCTGTGTGCCCTGCGAGGGATTGGCATCCTGTCCAGGATGTACCCCACTTTACTCCCTGACCCGAGCTCTTGTGTCTCTGTCCTACAGAGGTCTGCTTTGACCAGCAGTACCAGTTCAACCCCACCTTCACACGCCGGACCCAGGACCTGGCGCACAGCATCGCCGATCAGCACAACAAGAGCTGGAAGCTGAACGAGCTCCCCAACGGAGCTGCTGAGCTGCTGGCCATCACTGTGCAAGGCCCCAGCTCCTCCAAGAAAGGTGAGTCCCTGCGACTGGCCTCTTCCTTGGGACAGCTGGCCAGGCCCACAAGAAGGGACTAGAATTAGAGCACAGATTGCGCGGTGTGGCAGGACTGACGTGCTCTCTCCTTGTGTGCCCGCAGTGTGGCTGAACCTGTCCACATACGTCTCGCTGCCTCCAGTCTCCTCTCAGTCCCAGCCAGTGGCCCTGGGCATCGGGGGCCGCAACCTGTACCTGTCCTGCTCCGAGTCCGAGGGCAAACCCATCCTGCAGATTGAGGTAGGAGCTCTCTCGCTGTGGTCGGCTTCTGCTCTTCCTCTCTCAAAGCGCAGTCGAAATCGGAAGGTTTCGCTCCTTGTCTTCACACTGGCATCTCTCCGCACGTCTGTAAGCAGCGGCAGGATTGTGCAGCAGCTCCAAGCAACTCGGCTTTGACTTCTGCCTCAATCAGACAGTTGAAATGAGCATCAGCTGTCACCTTTCTGCTGGAGAGGTTTCCTAGTGCTGTGTGTGAAGGTGCACATTAGTGTCAGGCGATGGCAGGGCTCTGTGTGTGCTGGTCCTCTGGTATTCTCTCCCGTGAGGCTTGTGCACCAGCTGCCCGTCAATCCACACTTACCGGCGCTCAGCTCTGACTGCTGCTCTCGCTGTCGCCCCCCTCAGGAGATCCTCAACAAAGAGGACCTGAGAAGCATCCGCTCCGGCAGCACCGCGGCCCGCTTCCTCTTCTACAAGACGGACAGCGGCGTCTCCTCCTCCACCTTCGAGTCGGTCAACTGCCCCGGCTGGTACATCAGCTCGGCCATTGAGGAGCCCTGCCCAGTGGCCATGTGCCACCAGCACCCCAACGACCGCATCACCAGCTTCATGGTCAAGCAGCAGTGAGGGCTGGCCGGCCCCAGTGCTCACCAGCGGGTCTCGGGCTGGGGGTCCCAGAGTCTCAGTATGTACCAAGTACAGAGAGCAGCGCGGCCAGCTTAGGTGTGAATCCCAAAGTTTCAAGCTCATTTTCCAGCCTCTGGGAAATTGTGGCCCGAGAGTCACAGAGCGTAAATACATAATGTGTGCTTGTTTAAAAGCAATGAAGAATTCATATTGAATTAAATTTTAACTTTTGTACAGATATTCATATTGTGTCTCAGTGAAGTTCTCTATTTATTTTTATTTATTTCAATGTGTTAATTGAGTTGTATTGGCTGCTGTAACGTTTATTTAAACTGCAGAACATCTACTGTCTGAAACTAATGTTTACATTGCTTCACAATTCAGGGCTGAGGTGCACACCTTCATATTTAAGTATTTAAGTTTTATTTATACATTTGCTGTTGTTTTTATACATTAAGCTGGATGGAATTATTTATGGGATGGCTGTTGTATATTGTTGCACTTGAATAAATGTCTTCAGTATTTCAATGCTCGGCTCTTGTTGATGGTTTCTCTGAAGCTGTTTGTGGATACGAGTCTTTCTTCCCAGCGGTCTCTATTTCACTCGCCTCTTTCCACACTCTCTCGCACCCTGCGCCTCTGGGCTCAGCTCACTCTTCCTCTTCTGGACCCACCACGCTTCTTCCTGTGTCCTTGTTCCGGCCCGTTTGGAGTCGAGTCCTGGAGCAGTGGTGGGCCAGAGATTCTCCACATCCAGCCGATCCCCCAGTACAGATCCAGGCCCGTCCTGAATGAATGGAGAGTGTTTCAGCAGGAGCAAGGCCGCAGATGATCAGAGTTCTCGGGTTTAGTACGTGTGCAGAGTTCATGAGTCTTTGCTTTGAAATGAATGAAAGGCAGGTAGAATAACTTGTTGTTCACTGATGTAGCTTGATTTAGATCCATAACCCAGAAGCTGGATTGCTGCCAGTGCAGAATTTCAAATGATGTTTTCAAAAGCTCACTAAAACAGACACCATGTGATTGACCATTGTTTAAGGGTATCTCGTAAGATTGCCCATGGGCATAGAAAGAGTACATGAGGATATCACTTTGCTTTGCATTTCAATGTAAGATCAGCAGCTAAGCTTTGCTCATTAAGAAGCTGAGATGATTTAGAAGCTTTTTTTTTCATATTCCAGTTCACATGTAGGATATCATGTCATTTGCCAAACTGCTTTCTACCATACTGTGTCGCGGGAAGCCGGAGCCTACCTGGCAAGCAACGAGCACAAGGCAGGGTACACCCTGGACAGGGGGCCAGTCCATCACAGGGCAGGTGCAAGCCAAATGTACAGGGGGACAATCTGGAGGCCACGGTACAGGTCGAGGAGGGAAATTTGGCCCGGACACCGGGATAACTCCCTACTCTTCTCGACAAATGCCCGGGAATCATTAATGACCCCGGGCATTAATGAGAGTCAGGACCGTGGTACCCATCTTTTTCACCAGGATGGGTAGATCCAGGAATTTTGAATTCATTATTCAGGCTTATTTCCATCCACGACCCACAAGCTTGAATGCAGTCAATGCTGAATTTCAAACGATGTTTTTCCAAACGATGAGTAAAACAGAAAACATGTCATTGACCGTTTTGTAAAATACTACTCGTCAGACACATGAATGCACGAATGTGGAATGAGTGTTTATGAAGCTGCTATGCTGGTTTCTTTCAAGGAACGGCTGAATGAGACCTCCAGATCAACTGATCAAGTCACGTGTGCTGAACAGCTTGCCAGTGGATGTGCTCTCTCTCTTGTTCTGTTTGCGACTGGAATTTCCTGATACACCCAATTGACAATACAGCTGTGCTCCTCTCCAGAGTGAGGCCCAACCTCTGGGCACCTTTAAGAAACAGCTGGATGATATTTTATCTGCACTGAGCTGCTGAACTTCTAGCAAACAAGATCTCCCCCCCACCCCCCCTCTTATAAACTAGATACTTAGGAACCCCAAACCAATTCACTGCCAGCAGACAGTGTTACTGAGAGAGCAGTACGTTTTTTACTTTTATTGAACATCAGTTGTTACAGGCAAAGGAGAAACAGTTTTGCTGTTGCTACAGATAATTACAAATCCGGACACATCAAATTAAATATTTTACGTACAGTTTGTCAGTTGTGCTTTTTACCTTCTTATTTTTATGTAATCTTGCACATCCATCTCACATATCGTAAAAGAAGGAGTAGCAGTGGCCCATTGTGATGTATGGATTGTGAGATCAAGCCTTTATTAATAACAGATTATATATACATGCCCCTTTTCCATATTACACCTTGCAAAGCTTAACAATTCCTTAAACCTGACATTCACATCGATACACTTAAAGAAGAAGTTTTTCAAGTCTTCCCAAAACAGTTTTATATTTATACGTGTAAGAGATAAATCTGTCCGAGTTTCTTTCCCAGACCACACTACAGAACACACATAAATCACCTTGTTCATGTTTGAATCTCGAGCTGAAGTGCTTTTTGAACAGGATGATAGTTATGAACATTTTGGAGTGTCATTTCTTTAACCTGCAAGACTGTATATAAGAGCAGTACATTATAGCCCTATAGTCACTGACGAGTGGGTCTCTCTAATGCAAATGAGCCCAGAAAGTAGTTTACACACAAGACCCGTTAGAGGCGTTATTAACACAAATGAATCACACTTAATCCGGACCAATTTTAATAACCTCAACGCTTTCTATAACAGTACATATGGATAGTTCAAAAATCTTAAATAACGACGTCGTGTCTTATTATTCAACCATGAACGAGTCTAAACCTCAGTGACTTTCGGGACAAGATATCCTGGCCAAGGGTGAGGAGTTTTCAATGACTTTTAGTCAAATTGATAAAACTTCCACCATAAATTGCGGCGATGATCAACTTCCTTTTGTTATTAAAACTTCAAAACAAGCAAAATCAAGGAAAGTTTGTTTTGCAACGCAGAAACCCGGGCGAATAGTAGATAGGCTTTCCAAATCTTTGGAAGGAAATAGCTTATTTCTTCACTTCCTTGTTAAAAACCACCACAAGAGCACGATTTTTGTTCCAAGTTTAAACAGGAAAACTGATGACCGTGCACTAATTCTCTGATGAAGACAAGTATTCTATCCAAAACAGTGTGCCGTGAGTTTGAAGTGTGAATGCCAGCAGCCATATCACCCTGCAACTCACAACTGGCAACCCACTGAAGCTAAGCAGGTGTGAGCCTGGTCAGTACCTGGATGGGAGACCTCCTGGGAAAAACTAAGGTTGCTGCTGGAAGAGGTGTTAGTGGGGCCAGCAGGGGGCGCTCACCCTGCAGTCCATGTGGGTCCTAATGCCCCAGTATAGTGATGGGGACACTATACTGTAAACAGGCGCCGTCCTGCGGATGAGACGTAAAACCGAGGTCCTGACTCTCTGTGGTCATTAAAAATCCCAGGGCGTTTCTCGAAAAGAGTAGGGGTGTAACCCCGGTGTCCTGGCCAAATTTCCAATTGGCCCTTACCAATCATGGCCTCCTAATAATCCCCTTCTATGAATTGGCTACATTACTCTGCTCTCCTCCCCACTGATAGCTGATGTGTGGTGAGCGTTCTGGCGCACTATGGCTGCCGTCGCATCATCCAGGTGGATGCTGCACATTGGTGGTGGTGGAGGGGAGTCCCCGTTACCTGTAAAGCGCTTTGAGTGGAGTGTCCAGAAAAGCGCTATATAAGTGTAAGCAATTATTATTATTATTATTAATGTGTATAAAATCGCATACAGACTGAGTGTCCGGCTATTTTATTTGCTCTGAGTTGAACTGATCCCCTCCCCCCAAAAAAACAAACCCTGGTCGCGAAGAAAACAAAACTTTAAAGAAACATAGGGAGTCAGATCTTCATTGGTCTGTCTGACTGGTTTTCCGTGAATTCAAAAATGTTGGGATGTTACTGCTGATTGAAAGCGCATACTATTTTGTATTATATGTATATTTTAGATGTTTATGTTGTATATAATGCCAGCGGCCATATCACCCTGCAGCTCTCAAAGAGCTACCTATTGAAGCGAAGCAGGGTTGAGCCTGGTCAGTACCTGGATGGGAGACCTCCTGGGAAGCAATGGTTGCTGCCGGAGGAGGTGTTATTGGGGCCAGCAGGGGGCGCTCACCCTGGTTCTGGCGCACTATGGCTGCCGTCGCATCATCCAGGTAGATGCTGCACATTGGTGGTGGTGGAGAGGAGTCCCCATTACCTGTGAAGCGCTTTGAGTGGAGTGTCTAGAAAAGCGCTATATAAGTGTAAGCAATTATTATTACACATAATAATATTATTACACAGAAAACAGACCTGAGAAGGACACATCCCAGCAGAAGGAACAGGTCAGTTTTATAAGACGGATCGGTGATTATAAATCGAGGGGAGAGAAATGGAGATCACAAACAGAAACATCCCGGACTTTTCTCGATAAGAGTAGTGAGTTATCCCGGTGTCCGGGCCACATTCCCCCCTCGGCCTTTACCATGGCCTCCAGATTGTCCCCATGTATGACTGGCTTGCACTTGCCCTGCGTGTACTCTGCCTTGCGCTGCTTGCCGGGTCGGCTCCGGCTTCCCGTGACACCGTAAAAGGCAGTTAGGCAAATGACATTACAGTATATATAGTATAATGCTGAAACCCAGACCCAGTCATGGAAACTCTGTCAGTCTGCCAGCTGACATTGTTAGTATTTAACTAATTTCATCCATATATCCCGCGCTATTAATAACTCCATGGTTCGTACTGCCTCTCCATGCCACACCAGAGCTGAGAACCGACAGATGTCCTGCAAAAGACAGAGTTTAAAAATATTTCAGACACCTATAGTAGGAAGCTCTTAAACCAACATGTACAAAATAAAAATAAAAACAAAATAACAAAATAAACAAAATAAAAACGAAGTGTAAAATAATTTCGCAGCTTTATTGTATCTTAAAGGTAATTTCGATTGTTTCAATAATTTCAACTCTCGTGTACAATCCAGTGTTTTCTGGCTAATTACAGAATTTCGACAGTCGAATTTCGTTTTCTTCCGCTTTCGGGAGCGGAAACCCCATTTTCCTAGAGCCGCGGGTATAAACAGGCGGATCTGCGGTGCGCTGGTCAGTTCCCGAGTGTCTGAGCTGAACGACACGGAGTTGACTTTGCCGCTGGAAGACAACCTCAGGTACCGGCAAAGAGACATTCCTCTGATTCGGGCATAGGGGTAGAATCGCAGAGCTGAAGTCGGGTAATGGGCTTTAATGGAATATTTGTCATCTGTATGTTAGTGTGAAAGATCCGCTGTCAGTTCGCAGGGCAGAAATGGTGGCGCTGCGGCGCTTTTGGAAAAGCTCTTGAGCAGAAACAATTCAACGACTCGTTTGCGCGACTTTACTTGAGGATGCCGAATCGCGGGTTGTTGTGTTTTTTATATTTCTAGAAATATTGGGTTGGAACGAGTTCATGAATAAGGAAATCAATGCAGTTTTGATATTTTTTAGTTACTGGCTGATGTGTAATATATTTGTGTAAATGTAGACAAATATAATTTGAAATGTACTTTTTACGGAATTACAATATATATGCGATGTGTATGTTTAAAGATTATGGGAATATATGAAATGTCAATGTGTTTTTTCTTGTGTTCTAGGCGCAAACATGATGTGTGACATCGAGTTCGACTTATCCTTGGCTTTAGAAAGGTGAGGGGATTGATCGCACTCCTGGCGCCGGGAACCTACAGCACTGAGCTCCGTCTGAGTGGAGACTCACCTCCGCTTTCATAGGCAAAGAACAAAACCGTGCAGAACCAGCTGTGTTCTTGAGTGTTTTAAAGTGTGATAATAAAAGTAATTATATTCATGTGACACCTGAAGCCTTGAAATGCTCACTTTGTAATGACTAAAAGAGTATATTATGTAACCACGATTATTAAGCGTTTGCTATCTACTGTCTATAAGAAAGTAGCACAGGACTGTTGAAAAGGCTCAAACAAAAGTGAACCTTCATATGAATTTTAAACAATGATTTTTTCAAAACCAGACGGTAACTATGAAGATTGTCATGTTTTATTCTGTGGGTTTGTTGTAATTCATTACGAAACTGTGTTCTTTGCAGTGATCCCGACATGACGGAGGTAGACTGCCCTCTACCGGCCAAGGTGAGGCGCTGCATGTTGTTCTCACGGGGAAGAAATGAACCGATGACGCATGTAGACGAGAGGAGTAGCGAACTTCATCGAGTATTTGGAACAAGGGGCAAAGATAGTTATTGCTGCATAGCTGTGTGTGCGCACAGAGTCATTTATATACTGTAGCGGCTGACGCGTTTCTGGAGACATGTAAAGTCGTACTCCGGTGTCTATTAGCGGCAGTTGTACACTGGAGCCGAATTAGTCCAGACGGAGCCGGGAGTCTAGTAACCGCTGCCCACACACACGCAGCAGGTTCCTGGTCGCTGACTGTGCGTTTGCTCCCCTGTCCTCCAGAATCACGGCCTGAGGGATGACTCCTTCTTGCCCAGAAGGCGCTGCCTCCTCAGCCCTGGGCTGGAGCTGGAGGTGGAGTCTCACCCTCTGCACAGCTTTCGCCACGCCGCCACACTCATCGTCGCCCTGGAGAGGATGAAGAAGGTGCAGGAGAAGCCGCTGGGGACAGAGTTCACTGGGGACACCCTGTTCCACTTTGTGATAGAGCAGCTGGTGGAAGGTAGGAGGCTCCTACACAGCCGGTCTTTCCCCACTCTGCTGTGTCTGAGGAGGAGCAGACAACATCCTGATGAGGCTGATGTTGCAGTTTACTGGCAAAGATGTCTGATTCAGAAATACTTGAGGGCAGCGTGGTGGTGCAGTGGTCAGCATTGGTGCCTCACAGCTCTAGAGCCCGGGGCTCAATTCTGGACCTGGGGTGCCATCTGTGTGGAGTTTGTATGTTCTCCCGTGTTTGTGTGGGTTTCCTCCCACAGTCTCGGGACACACTGGCAGTTTCATTGGCCTGGTGTGAGGGTGTGCATGTCTGTCTGTGTGCCCTGCGAGGGACTGGCATCCTGTCCAGGATGTACCCCACTTTACTCCCTGACCCGAGCTCTTGTGTCTCTGTCCCACAGAGGTCTGCTTTGACCAGCAGTACCAGTTCAACCCCACCTTCACACGCCGGACCCAGGACCTGGCGCACAGCATCGCCGATCAGCACAACAAGAGCTGGAAGCTGAACGAGCTCCCCAACGGAGCTGCTGAGCTGCTGGCCATCACTGTGCAAGGCCCCAGCTCCTCCAAGAAAGGTGAGTCCCTGCGACTGGCCTCCTCCTCAGGACAGCTGGCCAAGCCATTCAGGTCCAGTGCTTCTCAGCCCTGCAGACACAGGACAGCTCTTCAGGACAGGACTGTTCACACCACAACATCAGCGTCCTGTTGGAAAGACCCTCTGTATCCGTGATGACAAGGTCCTACACACAAGAAGTGACTAGAATTAGAGCACAGATTGGGCGGTATGGCAGGACTGACGTGCTCTCTCCTTGTGTGCCCGCAGTGTGGCTGAACCTGTCCACATACGTCTCGCTGCCTCCAGTCTCCTCTCAGTCCCAGCCAGTGGCCCTGGGCATCGGGGGCCGCAACCTGTACCTGTCCTGCTCCGAGTCCGAGGGCAAACCCATCCTGCAGATTGAGGTAGGAGCTCTCTCGCTGCGGTCGGCTTCTTCTCTTCCTCTCTCAAAGCGCAGTCGAAATCAGAAGGTTTCGCTCCTTGTCTTCACACTGGCAACTCTCCGCATGTCTGTAAGCAGCGGCAGGATTGTGCAGCAGCTCCAAGCAACTCGGTTTTGACTTCTGCCTCAATCAGACAGTTGAAATGAGCATCAGCTGTCACCTTTCTGCTGGAGAGGTTTCCTAGTGCTGTGTGTGAAGGTGCACATTAGTGTCAGGCGATGGCAGGGCTCTGTGTGTGCTGGTCCTCTGGTATTCTCTCCCGTGAGGCTTGTGCACCAGCTGCCCGTCAATCCACACTTACCGGCGCTCAGCTCTGACTGCTGCTCTCGCTGTCGCCCCCCTCAGGAGATCCTCAACAAAGAGGACCTGAGAAGCATCCGCTCCGGCAGCACCGCGGCCCGCTTCCTCTTCTACAAGACGGACAGCGGCGTCTCCTCCTCCACCTTCGAGTCGGTCAACTGCCCCGGCTGGTACATCAGCACGGCCATTGAGGAGCCCTGCCCAGTGGCCATGTGCCACCAGCACCCCAACGACCGCATCACCAGCTTCATGGTCAAGCAGCAGTGAGGGCTGGCCGGCCCCAGTGCTCACCAGCGGGTCTCGGGCTGGGGGTCCCAGAGTCTCAGTATGTACCAAGTACAGAGAGCAGCGCGGCCAGCTTAGGTGTGAATCCCAAAGTTTCAAGCTCATTTTCCAGCCTCTGGGAAATTGTGGCCCGAGAGTCACAGAGCGTAAATACATAATGTGTGTTTGTTCAAAAGCAATGAAGAATTCATATTGAATTAAATTTTAACTTTAGTGTTCGAAAAGATATTTATATTGCGTCTAAGTGAAGTTCTCTATTCATTTGACATTTTATGGTGTGTGACGTGACGCTGTTTTATTTATTTAGTCATGTCAGTTAAATTTGTTAGCTGGTATGAAGTTTGTTCAGACTGCTGTACGTTAACTGGCTGAACGTAATGTTTACATCATGTAAAATTACAAGGCTGCCATGTACACAGTATTTAAGTTGTATTTATGTGCTATTTTTTATATATATTTGTAACTTTATATTATGAACCTAATAAAGCCCTTCAGTATTTCAAAGCACGACTCTTGCTGTTGTTTTTCTGTTTGTGATCTCCAGTTCTCTCCCCTCAATTTATAATCACCATTCTCCCTCATAACACTAACCTGTTCCTTCTGCTGGGATGTGTCCTTCTCAGATCTGTGTTCTGTGTAATAATAATAATTATAATTGCTTACACTTATATAGCGCTTTTCTGGACACTCCACTCAAAGCGCTTTACAGGTAATGGGGATTCCCCTCCACCACCACCAATGTGCAGCCCCCACCTGGATGATGCGACGGCAGCCATAGTGCGCCAGAACGCTCCCCACACGTCAGCTATCACTGGGGTGGGGAACAGAGTGATGAAGCCAGTTCAGAGATAGGGATTATTAGGAGACCATGATTGGTTAGGACCAAATGGAAATTTGGCCAGGACGCCGGGGTAGCACCCCTACTCTTTTCAAGAAACGCCCTGGTATTTTTAATGACCACAGAGAGTCAGGACCTCGGTTTTACGTCTCATCCGAAGGACGGCGCCTGTTTACAGTATAGTGTCCCCGTCACTATACTGGGGCATTAGGACCCACATGGACCGCAGGGTGAGCACCCCCTGCTGGCCCCACTAACACCTCTTCCAGCAGCAACCTTAGTTTTTTCCAGGAGGTCTCCTATCGAGGTATTGACCAGGTTCAGACCTGCTTAGCTTCAGTGGGTTGTCAGTTGTGAGCTGCAGAGTAATATGACTGCTGGCATATCAGAGTGTAGCAGAGTTATAGTCCTTCTCCCCATTTAGCTCAAACCTACAACAACACACAACTACTATACAACTATATTTGAAAACAAAGTCAAAACCGGGTTTGGTTTAATACAGAAGGAGTTAACAGTATAATAAACATGTTGTTTCAATGTTACCACGTTTCGAAGTTTTACGGTAATAAGATTAGCCAATCACCATCCGAGAATCCAAATACATTTCATTCGTGCAGCTAATTGGTCAGTTCAAAGGTAAATTCACCAATAATACAAGGGGGCGTGTTTACCCGGAAATTTGATTGTTAGACAAACGGATTATTTTGCTTCTGACTTGGTACAAGAAGAAGAAATTTCATCTGTAAAATTTTCTTTTTCATGCTAAAAAGGTATACCGTAGGGTACTGACTTTGAAAACGAAATAAGGTGCAGAAATGGACGGAGACGGCGACGGAGCTGTCCGTGTGCTATCAGCTCAAGGTATTCTTTTTATACATCCGTACATTTTCTTACCTTATTATTATTTATAACGTGGTTGTGGTATATTCATTACTCATACTACTTGTGATCTTGTATCGTGTTCAGAATGTGGTTGTGGATTGCTATGATGTTGTGAAATAACAGGTGAATCGCAATGAAATCGTCTTGAGAGAAGCCCCTAAGGTTGTCGTGTGGAACCAAGGGTCGTAAAGAACACGGATCAACAGCCGATATTTATTTTACATGACAAAATCACTAATGGAAACATTCATTGCCATTATAATACGTAATTCCCTCGACAGCCTTTCGATACCTTTATGGAGCTGCATGTTAGATGCGCATTTGCTCGCTGCAGTAATGATTTCCCTTCGCGCTGCCTTGACGTGGGCTGTCGCCCTGTTTCCAGTAATGAAACACTGAGAGCTAGCTGATACCCACACAAGGCCCATAGCAAGAACAACCATCACCAGGACGGTGCTTATTTAGAGTTTACAAAGTGAGATCACAGTGGCATCGTGTCCGCTCGTGCCAGCTTAATCCGGTCATCGTTTTGCACCAAAAAGCTCCTTCCTTCAAGTTTGGTTTTGGGGTGACATAAGCAAGCATTCAAAGGGTATAATCACTCCAAAGCACAATTTCTCACCCTTTTTTAGCACAGCGCTTACGGCTCGGAGAGTAAGAATCACCAGAGCTAGAAAAGAATATGACATTGGAAAACAAAATATATTTGTGTAGTATTATGACCACAAAACATCACACCTCATGGAAAATAATACAGTAAAACGTTGGCCACAATAAGAGAACAAGTGATAATAAACTATTTTACCCAGATTATCATGAAAATATCGGCAACATGCTGAGGAGAGGCAGTTCTGTATGAAATAGTCTATCAAAGCTGCACTGTACCCGGTGGTTTCGGTGGGCTGTGTGCCCTTCATGCTTTTTAGACATCGGTCACAAAGCAGGACATTATAATATTATAATGTAATTATAATATGGTAATACTTTCCTGCATCACCAACATGCTTGCTTAACAAATGCTGCAGAACAGCTCGTACAGAGCAAGAGTTCTGATCTTCTTGTCAAGAAGGTTGAACACGAGGAGGGCTGTAACGAGGGCAGCTCGTTAGCCCTAACTTTCTTGTTTGGCTGCCTTTAGGTAATTGACCCAGTTTCCAGCAGATGGAGCTGGGAAGGCTTTTCTGTTGTAATTTTGTGCAATACCTGAGTAAGTGAGTGGCACTGCACTTGTGTAGTATATCTTTGTAGTGCACTGAAAATGCGTTTGTGTGTTTGTGTATGTGACCTGCTTTTTTCTTGTGGTCCTCAGAGTCGCGGGAACAGAAGCTGAAGGAGTATTTGGCTGCAAAGGGGAAGCTGAAGCCTCCGAACCCGAAGTAAGAAGCTCTTGTCTGCCTTCTGGGCCCCGTTCGACAGTGCAGCTGGGTTTGTGTCTTCCAGTCTGACCCCCTGCGTGCCTGCCAGGCCATCGCCAGCCCTGTCCTGTCCACCAGCACTGTAAACGCATCTGTTACTGGCTCAGTTAAAGCAGGACTAATCAGGTCTGCTTTAATCAGTGTTTAAAGATGATGCTCTTGAGATCGGAGTTGCTCACTTAGTGTGGTGTGTCCTTGGTTTGAGATGAAACTCCTCAGCAGTCATGCAGACCCAGGTAAAGTAAGAAAGAGACGGCTGTCATGGCTACAATATTGGAAACGCAAACCTGACATCAGCTGCTTTTACACGTGTATATCTGGTGCAAACAAGATTGAATACAGATAACTGTAATTAACAGCCGAGCTCCTTCTCTGACTGGCCACTGACCTGAGGATTTACTGTGGTGTTTGTATTTGTTTGGGTGCATGTCGCATCTATTGTCAGTCCATCCTGGTGTGGTTAGAGGTGTGGGGGCGGGGTTGTGTCCAGGGCAACTGATGTCACACATTCTTTCCTTAGTGTTCGCTGTATTGAAGCTCTGATGCACTTACTTCTTTGGTTCTTCTCCTTGCCCAGACCCTACCTGAGGGACAATATGGTCAGACCCAAGCAGCCCGTTGACCCCAAAGCAGGGACAGTTCCAGTAAGTACATGAGCAGCCTTAGGCCATCAACGTCATCACCTGTAAATTTCATCCATCCATTTTCACTCTGCTTTTCCTGGTGAGGGTCGCGGTTCACCTCTAGATTCTAGCTGAAAATAGTTGTCTGCCAATAGAGGAAGAGCTTTCCATCATCTTCTGTACTTATTCTTCTTATTTTGTCCTGCACATGAGATATGCCCAGACGTTCTTTATAAAGATTGCCATATTGTAGCCTACCCGCATGGGACTTAGCTATTAAAGCAAGTTATTGGCAGCTGGTGGTGGCAGCAAGTACTCTTTAAAAGTCCCGGGCTACAGCCACATCCCAGCAAGAGGGGTAATGATTGAATCTGGGTCTTGTATAAAAAGGACCGTAGTTCCTTTAATGCATGGCAGAATGGGTGTAATGGCTAATTCCTTCTGTGGATATTTGAAAGTTTAATAGTGGTCATGGTGATGTTTTTCAGATGAGGTATAACAGATATAATGACACATGGGTTTCATTTTCTCATGCAACCTGCTTTTATTTTCTTATGTACGTTTTAGGCCCGGAAGCAAAAAGAGAACCAGCCTCCACCATTTAGACCCAAAGGCACAGAGAATAAGCCGCCGTCCACAGCTGCAGGAACCAGAGCCCCCACTAAGCCCGTCCCTTACCCAGACAAGACAGCACAGAAGAAATCCGCTTGCAACAATACCATTGCTAAGACTGCCAGGCCTGTCAAGACCAATGCAACACAGAGCACCACTCGCAGTAAGCCTGGCCTGGATAGTGCTGCACCAAAGACCTCCCAGTGCAAATCTATGACTCGGGCGCCTATACCCAAGACCGCTCTTAATAAACCCAACATTCAAAGTGCAAAACCTGCGACTGTTCCAAAGAGCACTGTGCTCCACTCTGCTTCTGCTAAGGCATCTTCCAGAATGAGTGCCAGTCAAGCTCCAGTTCAGCTTGCCACCAATTCAGGTCCTGCTAAGGCAGCTCGTCGGGAACTCGCCCAGAGGAAGCCCCAGGTCCCTAGTGCCAGAGGGGCCCACAGCTCCCGGGTGGGCATCAGGATCTCGGCTCCAGGGGCCTCTCAGGGGCCTGCTAGCGTGCAGACTGGCAGCACGGGGGAGACCCAGCTGGAGGAGCTGCAGCGCCGGCACTCTGCATTGAAGAGAGCTCTGGGGCGGGCTGCGTCTGTAGGGGGCAGAGAGCCTGGGCTCTCTGGAGCGGACAGCAGCGATGCCCACAGCAAGGCTAAGGGCAGCAGTCCCCTAAAAACCCTTGCCGCGAGACGGGAGAAGCCGCGTGCTGTGCCGGCAGAAAGCCGGAGGAGCCAGAAAAGCAGTGGCGCCACCGAGGTACAGCAGCCAGGTGTGTGTGGAGCAGCTGTGGGTAATTCCTGGCGGACGGGGGCGAAGGCTGCAGGGGTGGGGCAGCAGGGCATCAGGGGTGGGGCAGCAGCTCCTGGGAGGCGCCACACGTTCGTGGTAAGAGAGCCTGTAGGCAGAGGGCAGCTCCCACACCGCTGTGCTAGCAGCTTCTCGAGCAGGAACACTGCGCCCGCCCAGGTGGCCACCAAGTCTGCCCAACAGGGCCAGGACCCAGGGCCCAAAAGACAGGAGCCAGCAAGAAACGCCACCATCAGAGCTGGCACCAGCCGAACCGCTGCGGAACAGGGCTCGACGAAGTTAACCAAGGCGCAGGAGGAAAGGATGTGAGTGTCGCTTCACAGCTTCTTGGCACCTTTTTCTTTTATAGTTTGCGTTTGCTTTTAGAAATTCTGGAGGGCTCTGTGTGTAAGCTTCATGTATATAGACAGGGAGTCGGAGATCGGGAGGGGATGATTTTTATTGAGCAATGTGTGTAGTCTGCAGAATGAAATGGCCACTGCCAGAACAGAACATATGATCTGAATGCTGGCCTATAATAGAACCTCTTTTTACTTTTGTAAGCAAACAAATCAGGCCATAAAGGGTTGAACACTCCCCCCCCCCCCCATCAATAATTGCTAAAGTACAGGCTGTTGGGTTTGCACAGCTCTTTGGTGACAAGCCTGTGGATTCTGTGCTGAGAACGGCAGACATTGATTTCCTTTGTGGTGTTAATGCACAAACCGAAGCACAGCTAACAGCTGGTTGGTTCTCTAATCATTTAAACCGACGCTCAAGGACCAGCCAGCAGCTGATTGTGCAGTTTAAGTTGCATGTGACCTCACTAAATGAGAAATTTGATGTGCACAGTTCACAAGCCTGAAGTATTGGATGCTGCCAGGCAGGATGCATTCGGGTCCGGTGACTCGGTGCTACCAAACCACTAGCGGGCAGGGTCCACCTCCATCTCCGCTTGCGTTTCCTCTCCCGTCCTCCCAGGCGGAGGCTGCAGGAGTGGCGCGAGGCCAAGGGCATCGCGTACAAGAGGCCGCCCATGCCGACGCCGCGGAGGTCGGTGAAGAAGCCGGCTGCTTCCCGGCAGTCCTTCTGGAGCGCCATGGAGGAGGAGGACCGCCTGGGGAGGCTGGCCGCGGAGCGCATCGACGACTGCCTGAGGCTGCTCCGGGAGGTGAGGCCGGCACCGCGGACGCCTGTTCCCAGCAGCCTTAAGCGACGTAAAAGGAAGTGACTTTAATCCCCCCTTTTAAAAAGGAAAGGGTTTCCCATAGCTGCGTAGTCATGATTTGAACATTCCCCTGTTGCAACACTGGAAATGATTTATTCAGTGGACACTGAAAATTACACTTCTGTTGCTTTTATGTTCTGGGAAAGTTAGAATGGCCTTTGAGGTCTGGCAAGAGCCAAGTATTGAACGGCGCAGCAGCCCAAAAACTGCACTGAATCCTTAAAGTTTGTCACGGTTTTAACCCAGCACAGTGAACACGCATGCATTGGCCAGTAATTCAGTTTATTTATGCTAAGGGACCACTCTGACAAAGGACAGCAATGGATACTGAAACACAATATCTAGTGCAACTCGGCAAATAACTGCCATTATTCATCACCCGGAACAATGTAAACAACATTTCTAGCTTGAAAAAGTTATTTGATAGAAGCCACAAACTTGGATTTAAATACACAGTTCCATTTTTTCAGCTGTAGGTTTCCAGATTTTTTTCAGGCTCTCGTTGACTGTTTTAAGCCTAGGTAAGGTAACGCCTCTTAAAGAGTTTTGTAGGCCCTGAAAAGGCAGAATGTACATGCTGCAGCCACCAGAGGGAGCCAGTGATATGTTCTTCTGCTTAGTGAAAATGGTAGAAACCTCAGGTGTTGCTCACGTTTTTCATTGAGTACCTTTGTAGCACATTTACAGTCACTTTAGTTACATTATACCAACATACAATGTTAATGACTCAATCAAGTAAAC
Source organism: Lepisosteus platostomus (assembly GCF_059453375.1). Taxonomy (NCBI): domain Eukaryota; kingdom Metazoa; phylum Chordata; class Actinopteri; order Semionotiformes; family Lepisosteidae; genus Lepisosteus; species Lepisosteus platostomus. The sequence goes on from NC_142613.1 coordinate 9,277,254, forward strand.
TACAAATGTGAGGAGGGCGTCATATAAATGTGTACATACTGGTAACAGTAAGAGATTGCAGATATGCATTGATTCAGTAGGTCTGTAAAAACTCAGAGACAAAATTCTTACTGTTAATTTGAAACGAAAACTAAGTTGTTAGACCAGATTTGCTTGCTTTCATTAATAGTCTCTTTCCGTTGGTAGTTGGTAACATTGAGGGTGTTTAATATATTTTGTTTCCTTGCACGGCATTGTATGTCTAATTTTGTGCTTATTGCTGCATTGACACCAGTTTATCAGCTCCAGACCTTACCAGTCCTCAATGTGGCCTTTGCTGTTAATACAGGGTTGTCATAAAACCCTGTTCGCTATCAGACAGAATGGAAATTTTAAACTGCCCGTGGACTGAAAATAATTAATGCGTGAATCGTGACACTTTGCCAACATAGCGTGTGGTAAACTGAGATTACAGATCCGCTGTTCGCCGTTTCTGGGTGTTGATCAAACCAGTGGAATAACTGATCACTAAAACTAGTTTCAGACATTTCTACAGGTTTTATAATCTCCTAATAACATAAAAAGTCACGTTATCCTATTATTAACTGCAAGAAAACCAGCAGCACAACATCATGAATCTACATTGGTTCATATTTGTAATCAGTAAAAACAGCCATGAGCTCTTTCCCCTTCAGAACATAGAATAATGAATAATTAAGCCCCAGTCTTCACTATAGCAAAAATGGAACTCTTCCTTTGCCGTTTCAGTTTAAGGGTGGTTTTAAAACCCGGTCCTGCCTGAAAGCGTCTGTGGGTGAAAACGGGGTTCTGCGGTAACCTGGCTCCTGTAGCACCTCGCCCCGATTGGGGGGGCTCCAGGCTGCGATCCCGCCACTCTCTCGTCCTCTCCCGTGCGCTGCTGAACCAGAGGCTGTGTCTGTGTGTCCGTCTCTCTCAGGGCCGCGAGTCCCGGGAGGTCCTGGCGGTGCTGTCCCAGGTGCCCTCGGTGGAGAAGTTCGCCATGTACTGGGTCTGCCGGGCCCGGCTCATGGAGCGCGACGGCGACTGCGAGGTGCTGGCGCTCTTCGAGGAGGCGGTGCGGGTGGTGCAGGAGGTGAGGCGGGGGGGGAGAGACTCCGGCACCTCTCCTCTGTAGCGAAGAGGGGCTGTAAGACGGAGGACTTGAGCTCCGATTCAAACAAACTTCCCAGCAGTCCTGTTTGCCAGCAGCTGTATCACGGCTGGCAGCCCACTGAAGCTCAGCAGGAGTGATCCTGGTCCGTACCTGGATGGGAGACCTCCTGGGAAAACTAAGACTGCTGCTGGAAGAGGGGCCAGTAGGGGGCGCTCACCCTGTCATCTGTGTTGGTTCTAATGCCCCAGTATAGTGGGGGACACTATACTGTAAAAAAGGCGGTGTCCTTCGGATGAGGTGTAAAACAGAGGTCCTGACTCTCTGTGGTCATTTTAAAATCCCAGGGCGTTTCTCGAAAAGAGTAGGGGTGTTACCCTGGCGTCCTGGCCAAATTTCCCCCCTGACTTTACCAATCATGGCCTCCTAATCCCATCTCTGAGCTGGCCTCATCACTCTGCTCTCCTCCCCACCGATACCAGGTGTGGTACATTTTGGCTGCCGTCGCATCATCCAGGTGGATGCTGCACATTGGTGGTGGTGGAGGGGAGTCCCCTTTACCTGTGAAGCGCTTTGAGTGGAGTGTCCAGAGCAATAATAACATTATTATTAGTAGTAGTGTTTGTGCAGCTGTGCAGAGATCCACTTTATAAGAAAGACTGCTGGAATATTCTTCCCCGTGTACTGTCTTCTCCCATAACGACACAGTGGGCAAGCGCCAGTGTTTCTAGGAGTGTAGAAAATAACAGTTAGACAGGAGGCTAAAAAGAGATGCTGAACTTCTCCATTCAGCAATGCGTTCACATCTTGAATGAATAAACTGCTCATAATTAGAACCGAACCACAAAGCTGAAATTGTGATAGCATTAGTGTTTTAAACATGTAGCCATTCAGTCACTTCCTGGAAGAATCTTTCTTACGTGCCACTGCATAAGCAGTGGCACGTACAACGTGTGTGTTGTGGGAATTTCAAGTAAGTAAGATTAGCTCTTATGTAGATATTTTTCTTGGAACTAAAGTAGTTGCAAAATGTTCTGATCACATAGTAGATATGTGTGCACAAGCTAAAAAAACTCGTAACTTCTCATAGAAGGACCCTGAAGACATATTCTCATTGAATTGTTTCCAACAGCGGTAATTGCTCTCTTACTTATGCCCTCTCCCTCTCCCTAGAGAGGGCATGTGTGATTTCTGCAGTGCAATAGGTCATTGATGGAGGCTCTACGGCCGAAACATTGTGTTTTCTTTCTTCTCTTTTCAGCATGGAATAAAACCTATTACTTGTTCCTTTGCAGCCTACGCATGCTGACGCAGCTACCCACCTGAATCATAATAATAATAATAAACTTTATTTTATATAGCACCTTTTAAAGGTGGCTTCTCAAAGCGCTTTACAGGATGACAATAACAATAAATAAGAAGACTACAACAATAAATAAGAAGAATACACAAGATAAGACACAATTACAATTACAGCAATACAACAATAATAATAGAGGAGACCGTGGAAGGTGGTACTAAGAAGAGCAGAGGGGTGAAGAATGGAACCAGTTAAGTAAAGGCTTTTCTGAAGAAGAAGGTTTTGAGTCTGGATTTGAAGGAGTTTAGAGAAGTTGACTCTCGGATATCCTTGGGCAAGGAGTTCCAGAGTTTGGGGGCATAGCAGGAGAAGGCCCTGTCGCCCATACAATGTAGACGGGCTTGGGGCACAGTAAGGAGAGCAGAATTTGAAGAGCGGAGGTTGCGAGGTGGGGAGTAGGGCGATAATAGTTCAGACAGGTATTGAGGTGCCAAGCCATGTAGAGCCTTAAAGGTGAGCATGAGGATTTTAAAGTCTACGCGGAATTTGACCGGAAGCCAGTGCAAGGACTCCAGGATAGGAGTAATGTGAACACTTGCACTAGACCTGGTCAGGATTCTGGCTGCTGAATTTTGGACATACTGCAGTTTGTTCAGAGAAGATTTAGATACCCCAGCGAGTAGAGCATTGCAGTAGTCAATTTGAGAGAATACAAATATGTTGATCAGCTTTTCAACCACAGTTTATGATAGCATAGGGCTTAGTCTTGCGATATTTCTAAGGTGAAAAAAATATGTTTTGACAGTATGCTGTACATGTGGGTACATGTACAGCATACTGTTGGTTATGTTATAGTTAACTGTTGGTTAATTGATGGTTATGTTTTTTTTTATTCATTTCAAAAAGGGGGAAGAGCTGAAATTGCTGAATCACTAAATTGAACTTGCAATTAAATATTGTAGGGGGGGGGGGGGATGCAGACTATGATGCCTACAACAATCCTGCGTTTTAATGTATTAATTCCCAGTTGATTGAAGCATGTTCCCCAAGTGCATATGACCCAATCAGATTTCGTTTTTTAATTAATTGCTGATGACCTGAACCAGTGATGTTGCTTGCTCGGGTACAAGCTGAGACAATTGGCCGTGGTGTGGCAGGATTGAGTCTGGTCTGTGCCGCTAGTCTACTGGAACTGGGGCTCCTGGCATTGTGGTGAACGGCTAACAGAGCATTTCTAGCATCTGTTGGCCTTTAGTAGGCTGTGTTTGATAACACTGGTGACAAAAAAAAAAGAGGTCCTTCGGCCCCGTTATCCCATTAGAGAGTTCGTATCTAATAGATCCCAGGATAAAATCCAGCTGTTTCTTGAGGGGAACCAGGATCGAGGTCAAACGGAACCCCTTGGGCTGTGAGAGTCTGGAACAAGCCATGCCTTCCTGATGCAGTCACTAAGACTTGCTTGAGACAGGATGTGTAATGCAACACATGGCCCGTGAGAGCATCAATGGCCTTGGCTTCTAGGAAACGTGGAAATGACACAAGTTGCTGCGCATGGGTCCTGTATGTAGATCAAAACAGTGCGAGCACATGCTGTCCTTCCTGTCCTAGTGCTCGGCACTGAGAGCAGAGACCTGAAGTTCCCTTCTTTAAGAAACATTAGCTCAAGTGTCCTGTCATTGCTAAACGGACATGGGTTTCCCATTAGGGTCATTGTCTTTATTCACCTGTTCATGAAATGGGTTTTGCTACAAATTGGAACACAGTTCAATACATTTGGCAAAATCATACTTTATAATTTTGGAAAATGTACAAACTATAATGACAGCCTGTGCTTCCTCATGTTCCAACTCCGAGCCCTGCGCCATGAGTCTTAAAAACCCAGTTAGTTTAATAAAAGGAGGTTGTGAATATTCTTATCCATGTAATTTATCCCAGTCCGGTTTTGTGCCAAAGAGCAGACAGTGAAGATATTTCGCAATAACTATAACTTTTAGTTAGGGAGCCTCTGGAGATGAAACCAAACCCAACTAAAAGCTTGACTTCTGTCCTGTCTAAACAGCTGAAGAAATGCTCTGGCTGCTCTGTGGCTAGATACACTGTTAAAGATTTTAGATGACCACCACCACAGCCCAGCTGTGCTCTTTCTGCATGCTGATGTATTCATTCTGTTGGCTGTTACTGGGGGAAGAACACTGCAGTTTCGAACAGCTGGAAGTTTTGAACTTCCAGCACCAGAGGAAACAACCTGATGTTTAGCAACTTTATCGGAAAACATAAAATGCCTCAGGGTTTGTAAACAGAGTAGCTTACACAAGAAAATGATTGTTCCTCCAAGATCACAACGCACAGCAATGTCAGACACACCTGAAGAAGGCTCCACGGCCGAAACGTTGTGTTTTTTTTCTCTCTTTTTTTTCAGCGTGGAATAAACCTATTACTTGTTCCTTTGCAGCCTACGCATGCTGACGCAGCTACCCACCTGAACTACTACTGTCAGAAATATTCTGTTTAACTCTTTCCATCTTTCTTAAGATGTCTAATAGACTGAAAATCATCCCTACTCCACAGTGCAGTAGATTCTCGGCATTGTGATTTTGATCGCTTGTATTTTGATGGCCTAGTGGTTTGTGGTTAAGTGTTGTTGTTGTTGTTTTTTGTAGCCCATTGAAGAACTTCGGACCATAGTCTTTGAGATCCTGAAGAAGAAGAAAACCATAAGTAAGTTGTTGTCCTGTTAGCTAGGAGCTGAAGTGCTCTTTAATGTGTACAGTGCCAGAAGAGACAGTTGTCCCCGTATAGTCTGTACAGTGAAACCTGAGAATGTTCTTGAGAATCGTTTTGATTTCTTTGCTTTTTTTGTGCTTTCTGTTCTATCAATTGTTTGATTCCCCTAATAAAAGTCTGTGTATGATAACAGTCAACAGATAAGTTTAAAAAATAAGCAGATGAAAAACACATTGTGTTGAAAATATCATTTTAAACTGATTAGTTTGGGTTTTTATATTTCTGGAAACTTATCCAGTTTTATAACTGGAAGCATTTACATGTCCGTGGCACAACTGACCAATTCTTGTCTGTGGACACAGCATGGAATTCAGAATTCAGATCCAAAGCAGTATTGGCTCAGGCCTTCACATTCTTTCCAAAAGCCTTTCCAGATGAAAAGCATTTCCATGACTTCCCAACAAGATGATAAAAGCCCCTAGGCGAGTTCAGTCTGGTTCAGTAAGTGTGTGTATTGCCATAATTATTGAAGCAGAGGAAGCAAGAGGGCACGCAGGCTGTGCAATGGTTTGTGCTTATGGGTTAAAATCACAGAGGGTCTTGCTGCTATTACTCCTGTACTAGCTCTCAGTCACTGGTTACCTGTCACATATTGAGGTATTTTTGCTTGTGTGTAAATTCCTCCAGAACTCTGGCCATGAATTACTGTTCATTTTGCTGTTATATAATGTCCCTAGGTACAACTTAAAAGGCAACTCTGGTTTAAAATGGAAATTAACATGAAGTATATTATCACTTTATTGGCCGTATACAGTTTCTTGTATCAGGAATCTGTCTTTTGGAGTACCCCAACTTGCTTTCCATGAGAGACACAGACGGGGAGAGAAGCTTGGGGTCGGAACACAGGGTCAGCCATTTATACGGCGCCCCTGCAGCAGTTGGGGTTAAGGGCCATATTATGATGCATTTCAAATACATTATGGTGTCATCTATTAGTTATATTAAGTCTTTGATCTTTGTTTTACATTGGATTTGTATTTTACAGTCTTCCAGCTTCAGCCTCCTTCACTGGCACTAAACATCCAACAGAAATAATACAGATAAATTATATCTGAAGCAATAACGTTTTGCATTAAAACTCCAGTCATCAAAGAACATAGTGCTGCTCCTGCAAGATTACACTGGAGGAGGCCCAAGCACATCCCTCTTGTTCTGTTGCTCCCACTCTCTGAAATTCCCTTTTGTGTCCACATTACTCCCTACCGTTCTTTCAAGTCTAGGTTATGGATCTGTGTTTTCAATTCCCATTCTCTCTTGAAAATTGTGTTAATGTTCAGGGTTAGGGCCTGACTGCTTATGGTATTTGTCTATTGTTGGTGACAGCCGAGACAGACAAGGAGGGGGACCAGAGTGAAAGCAACATTCCTGGGGTGCCAAGAAATGACCCCGTAACCCCCAAAATTGTTGGAGCGAAGATCCGAGGGGCCAAAAATGGTTCATCTGTCGTCAAGTACAAGATCACGGCCACACCAGGGTGAGTCTCATCAAAAACCAGCTTTTATTTCTGTTTTTTTTTCCCCAATCATTCTTTCAAGCTTTTTCTTTCTTTAAAGAAAGGCTTGTGGGTTCTTTGCTCTTGTCAGGTCTTGCTTGAGGTTTAAGTTGGGTCCTGTGAGGCTGGAGATGGCTGGTTTGAATCTGTGCTTTGCTGTTAGCCAGGGTTTCCTCCTGGCTTCTGTGGCATGCTGGGTAACGGCATACCTGAGCCGTTGTCAGTGGGGGCTCCATTGGTGTCCATCGCCCACGGAGATCAGCTGTGTGCTGTGAGCTCGCAGTGTGAAATGAAGCAGATGGCCTGGTGCTGTAGGGTTAGGGTCTGTGTTGGCATCTGTCCTGCGATGGTATGAGGGTTTTCAGTGCAAGTTGATCAAGTAGGTCAGGGTGTCATGAGAAGCTACTGATCTTGAGTTAAGGAAACGTGAATGAGTGGATGCAGTACAAGGGAAAGCCTGGCCCCTGGCGGGGTGAGAGCCGTGGGGTCGTGGGGGTGAGAGCCGTGGGGTCGTGGGGGTGAGAGCCGTGCCCCTGGCGGGGTGAGAGCCGTGCGGTCGGGGGGTGAGAGTCGTGCCCCCGGCGGGGTGAGAGTCGTGCGGTCGGGGGGTGAGAGTCGTGCCCCTGGCGGGGTGAGAGTCGTGCGGTCGGGGGGTGAGAGTCGTGCCCCTGGCGGGGTGAGAGCCGTGCGGTCGGGGGGGTGAGGGTCGTGCCCCTGGCGGGGTGAGAGTCGTGCGGTCGGGGGGTGAGAGTCGTGCCCCTGGCGGGGTGAGAGCCGTGCGGTCGTGGGGGTGAGAGCCGTGCCCCTGGCGGGGTGAGAGCCGTGGGGTCGTGGGGGTGAGAGCCGTGCCCCTGGCGGGGTGAGAGCCGTGGGGTCGTGGGGGTGAGAGTCGTGCCCCTGGCGGGGTGAGAGTCGTGCCCCTGGCGGGGTGAGGGCCGTGCGGTCGGGGGGGTGAGGGTCGTGCCCCTGGCGGGGTGAGAGTCGTGCGGTCGTGGGGGTGAGAGCCGTGCCCCTGGCGGGGTGAGAGCCGTGCGGTCGGGGGGGTGAGAGCCGTGCCCCTGGCGGGGTGAGAGCCGTGCGGTCGGGGGGGTGAGGGTCGTGCCCCTGGCGGGGTGAGAGTCGTGCGGTCGGGGGGGTGAGAGCCGTGCCCCTGGCGGGGTGAGAGCCGTGCGGTCGGGGGGTGAGAGTCGTGCCCCTGGCGGGGTGAGAGTCGTGCCCCTGGCGGGGTGAGAGTCGTGCCCCTGGCGGGGTGAGAGTCGTGCCCCTGGCGGGGTGAGAGCCGTGCGGTCGTGGGGGTGAGAGTCGTGCCCCTGGCGGGGTGAGAGTCGTGCGGTCGGGGGGTGAGGGTCGTGCCCCTGGCGGGGTGAGAGCCGTGCGGTCGGGGGGTGAGAGTCGTGCCCCTGGCAGTGTGAGCTGTGCTGTCGGGGGGGTGAGAGTCGTGCCCCTGGTGGGGTGAGAGCCGTGCGTTCAGCGGGGGGGGGGGCATGTGTTCAGGGTGAGAGCTGTGCTGTTTCCCGTGCTTGCAGGGGACGGCAGCAGCAGCAGCAGCGGGACCCGGTCCAGCTGGACGGCCAGGAGCTGCGGTTCTTCACGCCCGTGCGGCGTTCCCTGCGCATCGAGAGAGCCGCCCCCCGATACCCCGCCGCGCTGCAGGAGCGCGATACCTGCGTGGCATCCCTGCAGGAGCTGCTGGCGGAGGAAGAGGGGTCCGGGCCGCCCCTGTACGTCTACCGCGAGAACGAGGCCCTGAATGACCAGATCCACATCGAGCTCCTTGAGTCCTAACAGGTGATCGTGGCCGTCTCTCAGACCGCCTGCAGTACACGACGGGGGGTCCAGATGTCGACAGCCACTCAGTCTTGCATACTTAATATTATAGGCTTTGTTCCATGCTGAAATGAGAAGAATAAAAACAAAGTTTCAGCCATGGAGCCTTCTTCAAAGAATTTCATAAAATAAATACTGCTGCAAAGACAGGGTCTCATTACAAACAGATGCTAGAATATAAACCATCTGCCACTACTGAAAACAATAATAAATAACATTTGTAAGGGAAATTGTCCATAAATGTGACAGCAGTTTCTTCTCTTAAATAAATATAGCCTACATATAATTTATGGACAGCAGCTACATCACCTTACAGCTCACAACTGGAAACCCACTGAAGCTCAGCAGGTGTGAGCTTGACCAGTACCTGGGAAAGCTGAGGCTGCTGCTGGAAGAGGTGTTAGTGGGGCCAGTAGGGGGTGCTCACCCCATGGTCTGTGTGGGTCCTAATACCCCAGTATAGTGATGGGGACACTATACTGTAAACAGGTGCCGTCCTTACGATGACGCATAAAACCGAGGTCCTGACTTTCTGTGGTCATTAAAAATCCCAGGGCGTTTCTCGAAAAAGAATAGGGGTGTTACCCTGGTGTCCTGGACAAATTTCCTCCTGGTCTTCTACCCATCATGGCCTCCTAACAATCCCGATCTCTGAACTGGCTTCATCACTCTGTTCTCCTCCCCACTGAGAGCTGGTGTGTGTGAGCAGACTGGTGCACTATGGCTGCCGTCGCATCATCCAGGTGGTGGTGGTGGAGGGGAGTCCCCATTACCCATGAAGCTCTTTGAGTGGAGGGTCCAGAAAAGAGCTAGGAAAGTTTCAGGAATTAAATAGAATGTGTCCCTTTAGTTCTATAGGTTTCTGTTTGTCAATGAGGACACCAGGTGGAGGAAATACTGGACTGTCGAAACTGCCTTCCTATGGTTTCCGCCCATAATCCAGAAACATACTTGTAGGTTAACAGACCTCTGGGAAAATTGGCTCTAGGCGCAACTGTGTTTGTGTCTGGTGTCCCATCCAGTGCGTATCCTGCTTTGCAGCCTTGCTTGCTGGGATAGGCTCCTCCACACGCTGAACTGGGTAAAGAGATTAGAAAATGGCAGCTCTGGGACTGAGCAGTAAAGGTTTTTCAGGTTCCGAAGTGCTTGGCTGGTCTCAAACAGACATTTTGCTTTTAATGCTTACAATTCATTTCACTTCTTCCCCAAGACTACTGAAACATTCTCTAAAATGCATGTTCTCACTACCTTGATTTTCAAATCAGAACAGTACAGAACAGCTGTAGAACTCTACAGTACAGCTCATGGCATGGTAGTCGTTGGTATGGTGGAGTGTAAGAGAACAATTGTATAATATAGAAAAACAAAGGTGTAAGCATATGTCTTTGTTTGGAAATAGAAATGGTAAATGAAATCACAGTGGGGTAAAGGGAGGAAAAAAAGACTTTAGGAGTCTTGTTTTGTTTTTTGGGGGTAGGGGGGTAGTTACTACAAGTGTTATAATGAGAGTGGGATTGAGAGGTGTTGAATATTTAAATCTGAAAAATTAAAAATACAGGAATAAGCTCCTGAGCAGTTAAATGAAAAGGTCACCATTAAATTATGAAAAGTAATCTAAATCATTGTTGCAAAGGAACAAGTAATAGGTTTATTCCATGCTGAAAAAAAGAAAGAAAACGCAACTTTTCGGCCATGGAGCCTTCTTCAGGTGTGAGGGGTAAATCATTGTTGTGTTCCTTTGCAGCTCCTTACTCCAACTTTGCTTGAAAATGCATTGCAGAGCTATGGCTGATTCCCACTGTAAAGATTTTGAATAACCACCTCTTCCTTATTCCCCAGCTCACCAGGAAACAAGGCAAGACTGTGCCCTCGGCAGGATGCCGGTTTACCGCAAGGCACAGGGACATACAGGGGGAAAACTGGGAATGCAGTTCACCTGGACATCGTGTTTTGGAGGAAGACGGAAAACTGGCATGGCCACAGGAGACCATGCATACTCCATACAGAAGGTACTCTGGACTCGAGCTGTGGCACAGCACCACTAACTACCACCCTGTCAGTCAAATGCAAGATGATTTTCGTTCTTCAGATATCTGTAACAAACCAATAAAAAAACAACAAATGCTAACTTGGGTTTTAAGCTCCTATGCTAATATTATATAAGTTTATAGTACACTATTTAAAATAGGTTTATTGTCAAGATCAATATAATAATATTATGTGAAAGTAGTGCTCTGACTTTATGCATAGTGAGTCTCTATTTTGAATGATTCACAAACAGTATTGCTTCTGCTGCTGCTTGTCATTTCTATTGTGGTGGCTCCCGGCTTGCAAATGGCAAAAGATCTCTTACTCAAACTGTTCATCGCTTGCAGCCTCTGCAATGGGGCAGGTTTAGGGTGTGCAGGAGTACAGCTTGTTTACATACAAATTGGCAGGACATCTGACGTGGTGCTCTACACCTGGCATTCGCACACAAAGAGCATACGTGTTTGGTGGCTGTTAGGGTGGAGGCAAATTTGTGATATGGGTCAAGTTTACAAAAACATAGATTACACATTACTGGTCCATCTTAACTATGACCCTTATGACCATGTGCTCCAGGAAACTCGGGTCAGAACGAAGAGGCCCACACTGTGGGCCAAAGAAAGGTCGGCTAGGAGTTTTTTTTTTTGTAAATTGTAAATTACTATTCTATTATTATTGTAGATTGTTAAAAATGAGGTGGAAAAATAAATATTATTTCCAACTGGATCCAAGTTATCTCTTTGGTTTGTATTTGCTAATTACAAAGACAAATTAGGTTGTTTTTATTTTTACTTCTGCTTCATTCAGGATGTATGGCTAAAAATGATAGTGTTGAATACAAACATGTTTTCCTCAGAATTGCGTGTGAGGCAGCTTCCTGGCAAAACTGGAGGCTCTGAAGTAATAAATTTATTCCTTGTTTTTATTTCTGAAATTTAGCCAAGTTTTGTTCAAATGCTCACATAATGGCCGAGATCAGTTTGTCTTTGATCATAGTTGTTGTGCAGCAAGCATGAGTTGTACCATACGTGGGCTCAAGTTCAGGTTTAGTTCAAGACAATTAACAAGTACCAACTAATGCCAACGGTAGTATGGTCACATCTTTGAGAAAATTCAAATTATTTAGTTTCTGTGCATGTAAATATCCCCTGTATTTCCAGAGGTAGTTCTTGTGTGCTTTTGTGCATTGTAATAATAAAAACAGGCAGAAATCATTTCAAACTTATGTTGAGATGGGGTAAAATGAGAAGAAAACAACTACCAACGGTTTCAAGACCATTGTTGGGTCAAGTCAAAGCAGTATTGGGTTCCCACTATTTTTTTTAATGGATTCATGCTGGCAAAAATAAGATTGTTTTTCTTTTTGCTCATGTTGCGCTTCAATAAGACCCACGGAGGTCAGTTAATGGAAAAGTTGCACACCTGTTGCTTATCGTTCAGTGAAAGTTGGATTTCCTGAACTGGAATTCGAACATCCAGGTGCCCTTTAGTTCCATATATTATTGTGATAAGAGAAATTTCCTGTTGGCATCAAGACCAAATCTCTGCGAATCTCTCCCACAGTAGGTGTGACACATGCTTTATTTACGCCCACTTCCCAGCTCGTGCCCGCACGAAAGAGATTAAGATAATGCCTTTTTATCCTTGGGAGCAGGAGTTTTGTTGAGCTGCTCCCTTCTAAACCCCCACCTTTGCTAAATTCCATTTCATATTACCTTCTGAAATGCAGAAAGCTGTTATATGCGGGCAGCCTGTAAAAACAGACCTGTGTGTTTGAAACCAACCATGGAATGTTTCAGACATCAGTGTGGAACGTCGGACACTCTTGAAGTTTTTCCAGAAGGCTTAATAAAGCATGAAAAGCTGCTTGCACTTAAAATTCAATACTTTCAAGGTATTTCTTATTCAGCATTGTTTAAACAAAGGGGCAGGTCCATTTTGGCTCATAAAAAAAGCATCGAACAGCCACATGCACTCAATCACATATTCTCTTAGACAGGTGCTGGATTCCACAATAAAGAGGAATTTTATACATCTCTTACATATAGGTCCAGAAATTCCTAAGATGCACAAAGCTTTCTTCTGACCACAGTTATAAACCTGTTGACTAATATCCAGCGTATTTCTCAAATTACCATCACCAAAATGTGCATCTAGGATGTAAAAAGCCCTGAAATTGATAATGGTCAATCAGGTCAGGGAGCTTAAGCATGCCACCAAAAGTAGAAAAAAGTATGGCGCTAGAAATGGCGGCCTCGTTACATGCTTTGTCTCTTGGTTATGCTCTTTTGTCTTTTATTCGTCAGGAAGACCTTATGCATTCTGAAATATGATCTATGGAATTGTTATCCATCAGAGAACAATTAAAAGGTAACGGATTAAACTTTTTCCTTTCCTGGAGAACTAAAAAAAACACATAGGGACTAAGTCATCATTTGCTGCCGGGCCTACATCGGAGCACAGGACACGTAGCCGGCGAGCTGGAGCGCTATCCCGGTCCGTACCGACAATCAAATGTCCGCTCTCGAAGGAATTAAATTGACGAGCTCTTGCTCCTCATACAAACCGATCGGAATTACAGTGAATGTTCCGCGCTGTGTGTGATTGAAACATGGCTAGATAACTCCGTTCCAGACTCGGACGTTTTCCCCACCAGGTCAGTCAATTTATCCTGTAAATCTAAGGATGGAGGCATTTGTTTTATGATAAATCAGCCCTGGTGTAACAGCTCTTCAGTAGTACATCAGTTCTCGAGTTTATTTCCATTAAATGCAGACTGTTTTATTTACCTAGAGAATTTGAGTCAATCTGGCATTTACATTTCTCCTCCAGCTAGCAGAGCCATATGTGAACTAGTGCAACATATTGCTACTGTGGAAAGGTCCCATCCAGACTGGTTATAGTGCTGGGTGACCTTAACCACTCTTAACTTGATGCAGGAACTGCCACATTTCAGACAGCAAGTTAACTGTCCTACCAGAGCTGATTGATTACTAGATCACTGCTATTACACGTTGGATCCCACTTATCGTGTCTATCTTAAAGCACCGCTTGGAAATTCAGATCACACAATAATTCTGCTAATCCTGATTTATAAACAAAAATGAAAAAATATCAAATTAAAAGTTAATCCCCCAGAAGCTATAGAAAGCCTGAAAGGGTGTTTTGAATGTACAGATTGGAATGTATTTAGCTCTGCTTGCGCCTCCTTGGACAAATACAGTGATTCAGTTACATCCTATAAAAGTTTTTGTGAAGAGGTATGCATTCCTACAAAAACATTCAAGACAGACAGTTACAAGAAACCATGGGTCTCAAAAGAACTTCAAGACCTCCGCCTTAGGAACAATAAAACTTTTATTAAGGGTGACCGGACTGAATATATCTCAGCCAAGTATGAACTGTGCTCTGCAGTGAGGAAAGCCAAGAGCAACTACAGTAAACAACTAGAGGAGCAATTTGCTGACAACTCAAGTGTAGTTTGGAGGATAATTCAGGAAATGACCAACTATAAGGAAACAATCTCTGCCACCTTACTGGATGACGACCCCAATCTTCCAGATAAATGGAACCAGTTTTATGTTCGTTCTGAAAAACTTGATGTGAAGGCCTCCTCATTACCGTCACTGTCGTCTACCCCTCTGCCAGCTCCATTCTTCATCATTATTCTTCATCCATAATGACAAAGTTAGAGCAATCTTCAAAAAAGAAAAGAAAAGCCACAGGCCCAGACAATATGCCAGCTGCAGCCCTCAGCTGATCAACCGGCTCCTGTGTTTGCCAACATTTATAATACTTCACTTCTTCAGCAGAAAGTCCCTCACAGTTAAAATATCCACTCTAATACCTGTTCCTAAATCTCCACAAATGTCCTGCCTCAACTACAGACCAGTTGCTCTGACTTCAGTGGCTATGAAAGCCTTTGAGTATCTTGTGCTTAAGCACCTCGAGCGCTGTACATCTCTGCTGGATTCTCACCAGTTTGCCTACAGGGCCTACAGGTCTGTTGAAGCGCAGTTAACCTGGATCTCCATTGTATACTCCAGCATTTGGAGAAGCCAAATTCCTATGCTCATGTCCTTTTTGGGGGGATTTCGGGTCAGCATTCAATAGCATTAATCCACATGAATTACTCAGTAAACTGACGGACTTTTACATCAGCCCTGCTGTGTGTCGTTGGATTTTGGACTTTTTAACGCATCGTCAACAGACCGTCGTCTGGGTGGATAACAGGACATCTTGCCCTCCAACTCGGCACTGGTGCTCCCCCAGCCTGTGTCCTATTTCCATCGCTCTTTTCCCCTTTTCACAAACAACCTTACATCTCGGGATGAGTCTGTTTCTAAATTTCTGATTTCTAAATATGCAGATGCCACTAGCACTGTCAGCCTCATCTTGAATAACGATGAGACTTGTTACCAAAAGCAGGTGCACTTGGAAACAGCCTGGTGCTTTGACAACGATCTCCTACTAGACACTTCTAAAGCCAGGGAAATCATCATTGACTTTCGACGCATTCAGAACGCAAAACGTCCAATCTTCATTAATGATCTTCCTATAGAGACCAGTAGAGAGAAGTAAAATCTATTTTTTAGGTAGAGGGACATCCAATTGGTTATCCCTGTCCAACCTTGGCTTTCCATATGCTTCCTCTTCTCCGACTTGAGGACACGAGCAGGAGTTTGTTGGACTCAAGTGCAGCCATGCTGTGGTGGCCCAATGCCTACCTGACAAATTGCAGACAGGCACCTCCAGCCTGCCCACATCTGAAGTCATTCATCTTTATAGCCATTCGTGCTGAGCGAACCGTGTGCTTGGGCTGCTGTTGCATCATCTAAGTGGAGGCTACACATTGGTGGTGGTGGTGGAGGGGAGTCCCCATTACCTGAGAAGCTCTTTAGGTGGAGTTTCCAGAAAAGAACAATGTAAGTTTAAGGTTTATTATTTCTCTCTCTCACACACACAGGTCATTCATTTACACCACACAATCCAATTTAGCCCTCTGACTTACCAAAACATGTCACTTCACATGTCACTGGTAAGATCTCCCTGTAACACCATTTCAATCGGCGTCCTTCATTGCCTTCAACCTCAGCTTGGTCCAAGCAAACAGAATTAAAACAAAAACTGCATTTCAAAGGTGGCACAACCCTATCTGATTAGTATAGTCTTGTCTGATCACATAAACTAAATAATCTGTGATGAACATGGGGCGACGCTGAAGGTCAGAAGGTTGAAACTATGCTCCTGAGCAACCACAGAGCCCACTGCTTTCTGCTTGAAACGTAGCAGCTTTCGACACCCTACGGGTTCTGCAGAGACAAACGGGAGGATCCGTGCCGACTGCCGGAGAGTGGGGTCCTTTGCTGATGTCACTGCAAGTCTGCCGGCATCTGGTAAGCCACAGGGAAGCCGAGTGGTCTCCGGTCCCCTGCTTGGGGTTGGCTAGTGACCCTGACTTGAACTTGAAACCTGGATCAAAGAGCTCCCCCTGCTGTCAGGACGGCTCTATAACACAGAGCCAATAGTAGGACACAGTATGGTCAGACTCTTTTTCTTGCCTTCAGATCTTGATCTTAATTAGCCTGCTCTTTCTTTTTTTTTTTACTTGCATTTTGTGTATTATCAAAATTCATCCTTAATTCAAAAATATTTAAAAAGCTTAAGTGTGCCTTAATCTCTTATCTCTTCAATCGCTTTTTAAAGTTTTGTTTACAGCTATGCCTCAACAAATAGAGCTCTAGTTTCAAATATGGTGCATTCTGAGTGGAAGACTAGATTCGGTGTACAATGGTCTTTTGTAGTGGTAGATTCCTTTGAATTGTTGACCCATTATCACTACATAATGCAAACAATGGGCGTGCAGAAGCTCTTTTCAAAGGGTCAAGAAACAAATAGGGTAACAAAACATTCTCAAACCGAGCTTGCTGCCTCCTCCTGCAGGAATGTAGAAAGAGTAGGACTTTATTTTATCATCTTCAATCGTGTTGCTCAGAAAAAAGGGTTTTCTAAGACTCCAAGCAACCAGCTGTGAACTGGTGGTTGTGAAAAGAACCTGAGCTGCGCAATTAAAAAAAACATTTACATCACATGTTTCCAGTAAAATCCAGACCGTTGATCTCAATTTCCAGGAAGGTGGCCCAGTATCAATTGCCAAAGATGTGCTGCTTTGGGACGTTTAGGAGAGTCATAAATTTTTTACTGCAGCTGTGTTCTTTGTGGCACAGTTCCCCCGTAGTCTGTGCTGAAAGAAGCTCCTTTTACTATTTCATTACAGGGTTACAGCAGCGCTTCAGTATGAAGAGTTTTCTGTAGCGGAAGCGTTTTATATTTTTCGAATTCATCTAATAATATGTTTCTAATCATTTCTGCATATGGCACCCAGTTTTTGTAAATGCTGGTATACAAAGAATGTAGGCACCATGCACAATCACCATACAAATACAATTCCACGGAACATGAAATTTGACACCTAGAAAAGTCTCTTGAAGCAAACCAGCAAATCTCATAGTTCATGTAGGAAGAGCTGGAAAGCTACTGTTCTGGCCAGAGACCTTTACCAGAGGATGGAATTCAAAACCTGTCTGGTTTTATATACCCTCTAAACCACTAAACAATGGCTTTGCCAGTCAACTGCTCATCGGAGTTCTCAAACTGTGAAAAGCTTCTGGAAAGCGTGGAGCTTTTGTCTCAAGTCATGTGGGTTTTCATCACACTCCTGAAGAGACCCCTCAGCTAAACAATTGCTATTATTTCTATTATTTTCAGGGAGGGATGATCCTCAACTTGTTCATTTCCAGTATGTGTTTATACTTCGTTTCAGGAAGCTGGGGCCAGGGTGAAAATGACCCAAAGGGTCAGGTTGATGAGTCAGAGCAGTGAACCGGCTGCAACTTAGCCTTGTATGCCAAAGATCACATCTTAGTCTCTCCAGCTCAAGGGAGAGCCAGAGCCTTTGTCACACCACCCATTTATGCTGTTCTGTGTAGCGTGACCAGAAGAAAGTGATAACACTCGAGCGTGTTCATGGAAAATGACCAGCGAGGCATCTGAATACAAATGAAAATGACCAGGCTTTGGTGGATATCACGAGGGAAAGGAAATATTTCCACACTTGTTAAAAATATAGTTCCTTTCCTTAAATCAGAGTTCTTCCAGTGTCTAATATCCGACAGGATTGTCTTTTTAAGATGGCGCATCCATACCCAGCTGTGACGATCCCACTTGCTGTGTAGCTGAGTAAAGAGACTATCTGTATACAACCCCTTTGTATAACTGTTTTATGGAAGCCGGACCAACTTTGCTTCTTTTAAACTGGAACCGGTCCTTCACTTATTACCTTCTCGTCCCTTATGAGTAGCAGCAGTTGAATTTTCCCTCTACTCGGTCGATCCTGTTTACCTTGATCATTACCTTGATGTCAGGTGGACACGGCAGTTTCATCACAAGACTCTACTCACCCACAGTCTCACCGTGAGACTCTACCCACCCACAGTCTCACCCAGACTCTACTCACCCAGTCTCATTGAGCCAGATTCACACACAAAATTCCCTTTAGGACTTTTGTTCTTACACACCGTCTTCCAGGAAAGATCTTTCATTATCTCAGATGTCTCAGCACAAGCTTTTGTCTCACTGTCACGAATAATAGTGAACGTCTAAGCCTAACCTGAGCAGACAGCCTTTATTTACTCTCTGAATATAGGGGCATAGGTTCCTAATAGGTGACACCAATCCCCTAATAACCTTGTGCATATTCAGACACCACATTTTCTCCCTGTTTGCCTCCTGCTGCCATCACAGATTTGGCAACCCAAACCAATTTTGACATTCCAGATGTAGCTGCTCTGTTACACCAGTGCATATATGAAAACAAAAACCTCTTACTTTAAACCTGAACTATAAAAAACAGGGAAACCGCTGAGTTAGGTTTCATTCTGACACTGCTACTGTTGATTAGGATGACTCTGAAGGAACGTCTGAGTCCGAAGGTCCAGCATCCTCTAACAACAGAAATATAAAATAGAAGATACTGCACATTCAGAAGTGTGGAGTAGTGACTGGGGCTCTGAACTTTTAACGGACGGTGGTTATGTTGAAATGCTGGGTGGGGCACTTCTGTCAGTAATCTGTCAGAGACGGGTGTGCCCAGTAGTTTACCAGGAGGAAGCTTGTGTTGTTTGAGAGGTGTGAACATGCTGACCTTAGGTTTCATAGGCCCTTATTATCACTTCTTTGTTTGCTTTCCTGCTCGCCCTCTTCCTCCCTTGGTCTGCTTCAAAGTGGCTCAGCAACCCTCTCACACCTCCAGTCCCTAATTGCTTCCCAAATGACCTGGGTGTGACCAGTATTACTAATTGTTATCAGCTCCACTCTATTCATTAGAAAACCTGAAGCTGTGAACTTTGGGTGAGAGGCAACATTGATTCGATCCTGGCAATCACATAAGTCACTTTATCCCAGCCTGTTCCTGCCTCAGCGGCCCACATCCTGCGACACTCCCCGCCACCAGAAACGTGGTCGTCCCGACCACAGGCTACTCTTGGTTCCTCGCAGGCTGGACTCCTCCATTGGATCCAGTTGACCTGCGCAGCACACCCTCACGTTCTGTCGCCTCAGGTTCCTCTACCGTCCCCTCTTCTTCAACAGTCCTCTCCTCAGGCTCGGGGAGGGTACCTTTTTACTCTCATTGGTATTTTATAGTCCAGAATCAATGCAAAATATTGTCACACACATCCTGCAGGGCTCCCAGGTCTCATATCTCCAGCATCTAAAGAACTAAGGAAAGGTGTAAAACTGGTGCAAGACACGTAAATCAACACCTAGATTAATAACTACTGAAAGGATCAGACTGTACAGATCAAAGACTTAACCTTTAACTCCCAGAAACGTAGCACACTAACACTCACTAAAGAGAGAACACGATAAACACTGAGGTTGGAAACAGGATGGACTTGACTTGGCTCATGTGCTTTGATGATGGTCAGCGAAAAATAAATATTAGAATTCATAACCTGTTGTAAAATGAGGCGTGCAGAAACAGCTGCGTCTGCTTTTGAATTTTGAGAATTCCTAGTGTAACAGAGGACCCTGTAGCTGCGATTCTGCCTCTCTGGAGAGTGAATAAAGTTGGCTCTTCACACTAATCGTCTTCATATGGCCACAACGAGTTCCATTCCATTTTTTTCCTGTAGTTGGAAACATGGTGTGCCTCATTCCATAACAATAATAATAATAATAATAAACTTTATTTTATATAGCGCTTTTAAAGGTGGCTTCTCAAAGCGCTTTACAGGATGACAATAACAATAAATAAGAAGACTACAACAATAAATAGGAAGATTTCACAAGATAAGAAACAAGTACAATTACAACAATAACAATAGAGGAGACCGTGGAACGTGGTACTAAGAAGAGCAGAGGGGTGAAGAATGGAACCAGTTAAGTAAAGGCTTTTCTGAAGGTTTTGAGTCTGGATTTGAAGGAGTTTAGAGAAGGTGACTCTCGGATATCCTTGGGCAAATAGTTCCAGAGCTTGGGGGCATAGCAGGAGAAGGCCCTGTCGCCCATACAATGTAGACAGGCTTGCGGGACAGTAAGGAGGGCAGAATTTGAAGAGCGGAGGTTGCGAGGTGGGGAGTAGGGCGATAAAAGTTCAGACAGGTATTGAGGTGCCAAGCCATGTAGAGTCTTATAGGGGAGCATGAGGATTTTAAAGTCTACGCGGAATTTGACCGGAAGCCAGTGCAAGGACTCCAGGATAGTAATGTGAACACTTGCACTAGACCTGGTCAGGATTCTGGCTGCTGAATTTTGGACATACTGCAGTTTGTTCAGAGTAGATTTAGATACCCCAGCGAGTAGAGCATTGCAGTAGTCAATGCATAAGAGACTGATATTGGCCAGCTCAGCTTGTACGATCCTGCGCCATGCGGTTTTAGACATCTGGGCTTTCTTTTGCCTTGTGGTGTCCATCTCAAGGCAAATGGTTACTGGTCATGTTTCATCCTCAGCACATAGCCAAGCCAACAGAATCGAGGGGTCAAGATAGCTTGCGTGATGTTTTGGTTTCTGGTGTTTCTGTAAAGCTTGCTGTTGGAGATTTGGTGTAGCCAGAAGATGCAGCATATTCTCCTGGGGCAAGCACTGTGGAAAAACTCAAGCCTGCTCTTGTCAGACTTCATGACGCGCCAACACTCTGAGACGATTAGACTAATAAGCTAGGAACTTGCGCTGGAATGCAAACCTGCAAACTGTCTTATCTGAAAGATGTCCTTCCAATACATTTTTTAAAAGCATCAACCGGATGATCTACATCCTCGGCTCTTAGGTCCCAGGATTAATTCTGAGCTGGGACACTACCTATTGCTGAGTGTGCATCTCTCAGTGTTTGAGTACTCCAGTTTCTTTCCTCATCCCAAAGACATGCTGGTTGTTTGATTGGTTTTTGTTCAGTTGCCCATTTCATGAGGAACAGGAGTAGGGCCCCTTCCTTCTCAATTTGCCCTGTCTGGAGTAGCTCTGCAACAATGCCACCTTCCACACATTGTGTACAAGGCTCTGAGCACCCACTGCCCCATGATATAGACATCAACCAAACTTACAAGAGTCTGCACATTTGTATCTATGCTGGACACATACTGAATTTGAGAATGTCAGTTACAAAACATTACTGGGTTGGCAGCAGCTGTATAGCCTTAATAGATCAATGATTGTCTGACTGGCACTATAAGATAAGATCAGATTGGCCATATACAATTTCTTGTATTAGAAATTTGTCTTTTCGCATACCCCAGGTTGCTCTCCATGAGACACAGACAGGGAGAGAAACTTGGGGTCAGAGTGCAGGGTCTGCCATTGTACGGCGCCCCTGGAGCAGTTGGGGTTAAGGGCCTTGCTCAGGGGCCCAATGGAGTAGGATTCCTCTGCCAGCTGCGGGATTTGAACCGGCAACCTTCTAGCCACAGGCGCAGATCCTTAGCCACAGAGCCACCACACCGCCCCCATGTAGCACGTTCCTAGTGGTGTGGTATTCCCCCTGTTTGCAATATGTAATGTTCATGGCCCGTGTTACTTATTTATCCTACAGCTTTTCCCAATGACTAAAATTTTCAACCTTCATGTAGAATTTTATACAGAGTTGCTATCTAAACATCTGCCAATAATGCCACTAGTGAATGAATTACCACCAATTCACTGCTCAACTGCTAGGCATAGTTCCTACGCATTTATAGTATATTTCATTTAACATGGTCCAGTAAATATCAAATGAACATTCAATATTGCATGATTTAACACTGTTCTTGATTGTTCCACAGTAACACTATCAGGCACCACTGCACTGATATAGCACTGCATTGCATAGGCCGCTGGTATTTACAAGAGGTTAAATGAAAACAATTTCTAAATACTCCTACATCAATACGCCCTTTTTGTTGCAGCTGGTGTTTTGCTTAATAGGGTGTACAGAGAAGGAATTTAACCCTTTAATTTCATAGTACTTCTTCTTTCCACTGAAGACAAAGGAACTCATCCAACCAAGTTATTTCTCACCATGTGAGATGCCTCTAAGAACCATTCTCCATTTCTAGCTCTCTTTACAGCTAGCAACTGTAACCTTCTGTCACTTCCCCTCACACTTACTCTTATTTCCATTTCATTTCTTCACTGTCTAGTTCCTGCTGAGACTCTTACATCTGTATCTGCAGCAGCCTGATTAGCATTCTGAGAGCATGGATTAGGTTCTGGTTCATCTTGCACAGATATCTGTTTTTTCATCCTTTTCAGTTGTCACATTTCGAAGGAAACAAAGCTTCCTAAACTTCCTACTTCCTGTAACATTAATTCAGCTTCCCATGGTCCTTGTGCACCTTTGCTCTAACCCTGACTTACATTCTCAATTTCTCCTTCAGCTTTCTCGACTCGTTTTCCATTTTCTATAGCCATTGGTAATCCAACGACAATGTAAATGGTTTTCCTCAAACACCCTTCAGATTCCATTGTCTTTGTCTTCACTTTAATTCTTCCTACACTTCCAAGATGTCACCCCTTAATTTACGTACTTGGTTACCTAGCTAGACCAGATGGCTAACCACACTCACATTACCGTCTGCTTACACTCACATACAGAGCTCTTTACACACTGTCGTGGAATTTTACCAAAGAAGAGCCAGGAGAGGTGTTCTCATTCACTCAGTAAGGTCTTTATTTATATTGCAGTATGGGAAAGAGCAATCACTGGTCTGTGCAGAGAAGTGAAGGCCGATTCAAAAGCAAGCACGGAGAGCCCCTTGTTTTATATCTTTTGATATAAAAGCTGATGCAACACTTCAAGGACAGGCGAAGCAGTAATTTTCCATTCCTTATAGGTTTTTGCTTCAAGCAAAGCAGAGCAGTTATTCAAATAATTTCTCATACTCCATTTTTCAAGCAGCAGTGATAAACATTATTAAAACACCCCATGCCCTTGACGAGTTGGGTGCTATCACTTTGTTCTAAGTATCCAGCTGCTTCTGCAGCACAGCTCTGTCCGTAAACAACATTTTTTAGGATAAAATACTTTTTCTCAGTAACTTTCCATTACATTTCCATCCTTTTTATCCTTAAATATGTTCACACCACAGAGTCCTCATAGGGGTCACCTGGTGGGTCCCAGGGCTCCTCGGAGTCTGTTCTGAACAGTGCATATTGATGCGTAAACATTTTCATGACCATAGATCGAAGCATAGGAATAATAATGTCACACAACAGCACAACAGCAAAAACACTACAACAACAGGCATGAATAGCTTTAAGAAAAACAGTCCCCATGACCCAAATAATGATTTTAAACATGAAGAGAAGGGAAACTCATTACCAATGCCCCGTTCTTGATTTACTCTGTTCTTAAGCTCTTTCAGCTGGTGTATCTGAGGGTGAGGTTACCATGGTCATCATCATTAGCAGGGATATAGGTACAGCACGAATCGCCTATCAGAGCACACACCCCTCCAGAGGCTGCGTTCTGGAGGTCTAGCACAAACCTATTTTGCAGCCCCATTAACCTGACTCCTCTTAATTATTATTTAATTGCGTCAAGGCCATCCAGCATTATATTAATAAAGGATTACATTTCATAGCGGGTTATTTGCAGCCAGCGAGCATTAGGTACGGATTGGATACTCAGACCCAATGAGAAAACCATTTCCGCTGCTGAGAATAGTCTATAATCATCTGGGATCCCTACCATACTTGGGGAATACCTTTCTGCCCAGGTTAAGGCCCTCTTGGCTAGGGTTCCCTTCTGGGTGATTAAAGGTTGGGTGGAGTCTAGCAAGTGGGAGTCTGCTGTAACTATTAGGATTGGGTGATGCAGGGTTACGAATGCACAAACACCCTTCTACTGAGGAAGAAGGCTATCGTACAGCTTTGCACCACATTGTCAATATCAGTCCATTAACACCATGGTTCCATCAGACAGGGTATGATTGATAGTAGTAAGATTACAACCTAGAGTTCGTCCTAGGGATGGACCCTGACCTTTGTTTTCATAGCAATGTGAGTGGTAGATCATGGATGGGAGGTGAACTACTATTTTGACTGGGGAGTCAGTCCAAGTAATGTGTTTCATCATGTGATTCCAAAACGGGGGGCACTCAGGTTTTTTGTCGCCGGTGTAAGACATGTGAAGACTGAAACTCAACCCTCGTGCAGTAGTGTCAGACGTGTTGAAGCTTAGTTCAATGGAGCCTGGGACATGTCCTCTGGACCCATTCATTGTACTGAAGTTGTACCCCTCGGAGTAGGCCAATGAGGTTAGGACAAATCCTCCGGGGTCAGGCCTCTCGCAACCTCTCGAAATCCCGCAACGAAACTTATACACTCAGAGAAAATACTTGCAACCGGCTGAGGGATGAGCCTTCCTGGCGAGGCTGTGGACTGAGGCATTAGAGAACACACATAACAGGACGCATTCGGTCGAGTACTTTTCGCAGTATAGTTCATGTCACGGCACCACAAATTGTCCTGGAAATCAGCATGATCGGTCTCATTCAGCCAGTCCAGCGGGGAAACAACCTCTCTCTTCCGTCTGCTTTTCGGAACTGGAGTAGTGGCGTTTTGGTCTCCAGTAGTCACAGAGTCAGTTGTCAACAGAATGGGGACGATGATGAACAGACTGAGGGAGACGAGTCCACACAGGCTTCTACCGAGTGACCACCCCAAGCGTCGGAATGGGTGCCAAAGACGCTGAGACGTCATCATTGCTCTGATACGTCGTCTGCTTGTAGATCGCCGGTCACCTTCTTGCAGTGGGACGCATGGATCCAGGGCACTCTTTCTGCAACCTTCATGGCAGCGGTGGTGGTCAGGAGCACCTAGTATGGGCCTCTCCACCTGGGTGAACACCACTTTTTCCCCCTGAAGCCCTTCACCAGGATCCAGTCTCCTGGCTGGAGGGCGTGGCAGTAGTCTTGGTCTGGAGCCGGTAGGGGGGGTTTTACCTGTTTGTGAATATCACTGACAAGTTTAGACATTTTTTCGGCACTAATACAAGAAATGAGTAAACAGATATACCCCGATAAACTGGCATCCCATCCAGGTACTTTGCTTGCCAGTTTATCAGGGTATATCTGTTTACTAATATTCAGCAGTGCACTAATTGTTGTTGTTTTTCATTGATCTGTGAATATTTCTAATAAGAGTGCTGCATAGGTGTATGTAATAAAATTACTCCTTTTGTAGTATTGTCTTTAATTTCCTTCTTCATCACATGTAGAGTCCATACAGCTGCTGGTGAAGTTTTAAATCACTTTATTGGCCATATACAATTTCTTGCATTAGGAATTTGTCTTTTCCCATATCCCAACTTGCTCTCCATGAGACACACAGACAGGGAGAGAGAAGCTTGGGGTCAGAGTGCAGGGTCAGCCAATTATACGGTGCCCCTGGAGCAGTTGGGACCCAACGGAGTAGGATTCCTCTGCCGGCCACAGGATACGAACCAGCAACCTTCCAGCAACAGGCGCAGATCCTTAACCACAGAGCCACCACACCACCCTTTGATCCACACTTCTCATTGTTTTTATTGTTTGCATTGCTGGTGCTTCTTGAGCAAATATTCTGTTATTTTTTCTCCTTTTTTAAAGAATCAGAATATAAGTAATCAAACCCCACAAGTAAATGAGCAAAAACCTAAACTTGAAACAATACCTTATTCAGAGGTCCCAGAAAAAATCCCCAGTCTCAAAAATAGTATAAAGTACCTCAGTCTTGGCTTAACTGGACATGATTTAGAATGTTGACATCTTTTCATGAGCAATTTGTGAAGGTGTCTGGTATCCTCATTAACACCAGTTTTTCCATTCTGCTGAATTGCGCAGACCCTGTAGTAGAGCAATGTTGCATCATTGTACACTGTACTGCAGCACCAGTCCTTCAAATATTCTCGAATTGTGGTTCCCTCAGGTACACTGCTTGCAACGCCAAAAGGAATATGGAACATATTCTGCTTTTACTTACTGCAGCTTTTTAAGAGACAGCTCAACTGAGTCGCTCCCTGCAGGCTTCATATGATTACTAGCCAGTATATTTGCCTCCAAACCTAACATTTTACAAAATGTTGGAACAATTGCAGGAGAGAACTACAGAATGTAAGTTTTCACCAGCTTACAGTATATACAAGTTGTGTTTCTCAGATAACACAACTTGTAGATAAAAAGGCACACAATCTGGAATTTTCCAGATTCTCTGACTTTGGTTCACTGACTAATGTTTTGATACCCAAGAACGCATGTTCCCGCCATCTGAATTCTTGCAGTGCTCCTTAGTGTTCAAAGATGGCAGCCAGATCTGATGAGTAGTGTCTTGTCTGATCACAGCACCACTAAGGCTAGAACACCCTGGAGAAGACCATACTTTCAGGGCTCATCTTGAGGTTTTGCAACTGGAGTTGAGCTGAAATAGAACATTTACATATGTCTCCTGTGATAAACGCTGAACAACTTTGAAGGTCAGAAGGTTGAAACTCATCTCCTGAACAACCACAGAGTCTTCTGTTTTTTTGTTTGAAAAGTGGCATGTTATCTCAATCTTGGTTTAACAGGATTTGACTTAGAAGTTGGACATTTTTTAAGCCATTTGGTCACCCGGATTTACTCCCATCACAGTTTCTCAGTTTGCTGAATGACTTAGACTGTGTAGCAGAACAAAGGTAATTGGTTTCCTTCAATGCTGCATCATTATACACTGTACTGCACTACTAGCTAGGCATATTATTACTGCTCTCCTGGAATTTAAAACAGTTTAATGATCCATATTACTGACATATCAGAACTACTGCCTCAGGGTCTCATATGGCCTCAGATGTTGCTAATTTGGAAACAAAATATTTTGAAAAGCACTTTGTGCTCATTTCCTCTTATAATGAGCATTGGTGGACTATGTTAACATGGCAAAGACACACTGATGTTATCTTTGTCATTTGATATGGCATTGATGCCTTGTTGGAGTTTAAACATATTCTTTCCATTACAGACCATTAACATTTTTTTTTCTCTTGGATCTTGTTTGTCAGCTAACTTTCTGGAATGTTGGAAAAGCTGTCAGTTTATCTGCGTATTTTAATATCCTCACTGCTGTTACATGCCAGCTCTTAAGTAGAGTCATCCTAATCGCCAAGTGCCCAGACTCAAAAATATTTGTGCTGACGAGGACGTTTCCGCTGTTTTGAAATATGAACTTTAACAGTGTTTCACAGAAAAGGATTACTTTTACCCTGTGAAATCAACAGAGTTGAAACCTCAAGATTCAGATTGGTTCACCAATCAAAAATTCCCAAGGGTCTTTGTTTTTGAGTTACTTTATTAATGGTTTTGTATCTATGAATTGGCTTCATTACTCTACTCTCCTCCCCACTGATAGCTGATGTGAGGCTAGTGTTCTGGCGCACTATGGCTGCCGTCGCATCATCCAGGTGGATGCTGCACATTGGTGGTGGTGGTGGAGGGGAGTCCCCATTACCTGTAAAGCGCTTTGAGTGGAGTGTCCAGAAAAGCGCTATATAAGTGTAAGCAATTATTATTATTATTATTATTATTTACTCTATAGCTGCAATGTAATGTTTTTTTTTCTTATTAGAAACAGGGCCTTGTTTTAATCTATCTGCACATTTATCTTGATTCTTATGCAATCGTAACAGATGTGATTCCAGATGAGTGTTTGTTTTTTACCATTTTAAAATGAAGATAAATGTTTTTCTCAGGCGGAAAGCTTGGACTAAACATCAGATTTTGAAATGAACAACTAATGAAATTCATTGGAAGTCAAATCAAATTCAAATGGAAGTCAAAAGTGTAACTCTGTGTGCTGTACCACAGCTTGTGTTCCCTCAATCCTGTTTTTCTTAAATCGGCTCTGAGTTAACTGTAATTCTTCAGTTTGGCTGCTTTTCTCTGGTTTGTTTTCTCCTTCTTTTCTCACTGGTAAATATTTATTTTCACTCGTGCGCATAGTAAACGGTTACTGGTAATCTCCTGTTTCTTTTTTATGATTTCTACTGTATGACTACCAATTACTGCAGAGAAGTTTAGTCACACACACACCCCGTGTGAAATAGCGTTGCGCTATTTCCTTGACTAGATACATTTCAGGACATCCTGACCACATGTCATTGTAAAAGTGTGATAGAGTCAGCGTTTCTCAAGTGGAGCTCAGGCCTCCTCTGCTTCAGGGCATAGCTGCATCTTGGCTCTGAAGATTGTAAGCGATCAACGTGTTTATAAAGGAAACTTGAAAAGCCCCCACAAGGTTATGCAATGAAATTAATTTAAACTCCAAATTGATCAATGGTGGGTGATTAATAATAATAATAATAATTGCTTACACTTATATAGCGCTTTTCTGGACACTGACCACTTTACAGGTAATGGGGACTCCCCTCCACCACCACCAATGTGCAGCACCACCAGGATGATGCGACGGCAGCCATAGTGCGCCAGAACGCTCACCACACACCAGCTATTAGTGGGGAGGAGAGCAGAGAGTAATGAAGCCAATTTATAGAGGGGGATTATTAGGAGGCCATGATTGGCAAGGGCCAATGGGAAATTTGGCCAGGACGCCGGGGTTACACCCCTACTCTTTTCAAGAAATAATAATAATAATAATAATAATAATAATTGCTTACACTTCTATAGCGCTTTTCTGGACACTCCACTCAAAGCGCTTTACAGGTAATGGGGACTCCCCTCCACCACCACCAGTGTGCGGCATCCACCTGGATGATGCGACGGCAGCCATAGTGCGCCAGAACGCTCACCACACATCAGCTATCAGTGGGGAGGAGAGCAGAGTAATGTAGCCAATTCATAGAGGGGGATTATTAGGAGGCCATGATTAGTAAGGGCCAATTGGAAATTTGGCCAGGACACCGGGGTTACACCCCTACTCTTTTCGAGAAGCGCCCTGGGATTTTTAATGACCACAGAGAGTCAGGACCTCGGTTTTACGTCTCATCTGAAGGACGGCGCCTGTTTACAGTATAGTGTCCCCCTCACTATACTGGGGCATTAGGACCCACATGGACCACTGGGTGAGCGCCCCCTGCTGGCCCCACTAACACCTCTTCCAGCAGCAACCTTAGTTTTTCCCAGGAGGTCTCTCATTCAGGTACTGACCAGGCTCACACCTGCTGAGCTTCAGTGGGTTGCTAGTTGTGAGTTGCGGGGTGATATGGTTGCTGGCCATGATTAAGCAATGGATTTAATTGAAAAACCGCACTGCTGGAACAGAACACAAAGACACAGGCCTCTGCAGTGTGATCAATGCCAAATAATATTTTTGTGCTGTCATGATTTAAGAGCATAGATATGAGTAGAATAATTCAGATGGACGATCATGTCATGACATGACATGTACCAAACTTCCTTATACCATACGGTGTCACAAGAACCCGGAGCCTACCCAGCAAGCCATGAGCGCAAGGCAGGTTACACCCTGGATGGGGCACCAGTCCATCACAGGGTAAGTGCAAGCCAATCATACAGGGGGGACAATCTGGAGGCCATGGTAAAGGGTGAGGGGGGGAATTTGGTCTGGACACCGGGATAACTCACTACTCTTATCAAGAAATGCCTGGGGATCTTTAAAGGCCATTGAGAGTCAGGACCTCGGTTTAACATCTCATCCGAAAGAAGGCACCCACTACAGTACAGTACAGTGTCCCCGCCACTATACCTGTGCATTGGGACCCACACAGACCACAGGGTGGGCGCCCCCCGCTGGTCCAAATAACACCTCTTCCAGCAGCAACCATTGCTTCCCAGGAGGTCTCCCATCCAGGTACTGACCAGGCTCAACCCTGCTTCGCTTCAATGGGTAGCTATTTGAGAGCTGCAGGGTGATATGGGTGCTGGCTATGGATGATCATATGTTATAGATTTCCATTTTAGTTTAGTGTGTTGAGCTATAAGCAACAGTAAATTGCCATTTATTTTTACCTATTTTAAAAAGAATATAGACATTTCAAGCTCTGCGCCTTTCTAAAACCAAAATATGCTTCATATAACACCTTCGTTTTTCTTTATTACACAATTGTTCTTTTCTTCATCTCTGATACCCCACCATACTGTTTACCTCTTCTCCAGCGTGGCCTGCAGCTCTCCTAATCAAATCTAAAGGGTAATTATCTGAGGTGGAGGTATATTTTATGAAGTACATGCAGCACTCTAATTAAATAGAACTTTTGTTTTAATAATGTGGAACTACTTTTTGTTTTACAGTGCGCATAGATGGGAAAACCAGGAATCACAAATAAATCAACCTCATATGAAGTGATTGATGAAAAAAGAATACATTATTTTTTAGATTATTTATGGGATTGGTTTTGCTCTCTTCTCGTTTGCAGTTTTGTTGTTCCTGTTTTGTGATCTCCTCGTGTACTGTCAAATGAAGAAGAGAATAAATGAGTGCTGAGATCATAAATTGCGTAAAGAAACCATCCATTCATCTGTTTTCTATCCCCCTTTAGTTCAGGGTCTCGGCCTATCTATCCCACTCACAGGAGAGTATACACCAGTGACGGGACACCAGTCCATCACGGGGCAGCCACGGACAAACACACACACTCACACCAGGGCCACTTTTCTGGAAGCTAATTAACCGACCAGTATGTCTTTAGACTGTGGGAGGAAACTTAAATAAACATGCAGACTCCCCATAGACAGCCCCTAAGGTCACTGAACCCAGGGCCCCAGAAATGTTGCTGCCAGGCAGCACTGCTAACCACTGAGCCAAGGTAGGGGCAGCTATGAAATTGCAACAATTAAAATACTTTTTTTTTTAAGTGGAACGAGTTTTTGTTATTCTTACAGTCATTCCATTAGCTGTTTTAACTCTTCCACGAGGTCCGGCTCGGGGCTCTCCGGGTGCTCTGGACTCAGCCGGTCACGCCGGCCCCCCATTCACCTTCAGTGGGGTACATTCGTGGATGCAGACCGCGCCACACACAGTGACATCCTTTCCCAACGTGGGAAACAAAAACTGAGGACAGCGTCGCTTGTCATCGTGCATTTCATTACATCGCAGAAAGTACAGGGCAGATCAAAAAAAGAAAAACATTTATTTTATGAATAATAAAGAGGACTTCAAAGACACACTGTACACACTGGTCTAAATGTTTAATCTTCTGAAGTTCGTGAATCTAAGTAAACAGAGGTACTTTAAATATACAAATATTAGTTACAAAAAAAACGTTTTTTTCCAAAATGGGGGGGGCTATTATAGAAACCAACGGTGAAAACCAGGTTACACACAAGAAAACTAAGCTCGTGGAACGAGACCACACACTTCAGGAACACACTTCAGGATCCCTGTTTGTGAAAACGCTGCCTGGCGCTGAAGAGCCCTGGGGAGACTGATGCAAAAATTGATATTTTACCGACGCTCCCACCCCCCGACCCAAGCCAACAAGCCACGTGGCTCTTCCAGACGTTCGCCCCTGGGACTCGGTATAAAAATACTACTCCGGCACCTACCAGTCCACTCCTGACTGCTTTCTCTGCTGCCTCCGTACGAAGAATGGCCCAGACTCCCACCAAGACCACATTCAGCAGGGGCAAGCTGGAAAGACGAGCTAGCAGAGAGGTAGGGAATCACTCCTGCACCCCATGCTAAGACGGGGAGCGCTATCTGTGCTGAGTGTCTTGCAGAAAATAACTGATATCGTTATTGTTGTAAGAGCATTATTGTTCCAGGTGACAGCCGAAGTGTTTCCTTTTTTTACCTGTTTCAGAGTGTTGCGATCTTTTGCAACCAAGCCGGTTTGAGGCATTCGCCCTTCTCGATTTCCTTGTTCTAACTACTCATTGCAAATCACAGACGTTTAATTTTCTTATCCACACAGCGCATTTTTTTTGGAATCGCACCCGTGGTATGCAATGGAAAAAAAAAGTATTTAAACTAATTTCTCCAACGGATGTTCACTATTAGTACTGTGGGGTAAAAATGGTTTATTCATTCATGTGTTTTTGACATTGAAGATTTGCTGAAGATTCTTTGGTCAACCTAGCAAGTAGTATTAACGTGCAATGGAACAAATGGTGTTAATTACCTTTTCGTTTTCATCAGGCACCTATAGTGGGGAGATAAAAAGGTGTGCCTTCACATTTTTTTATCCTTGAAAAATCTGTTTCGTGTGACATTTTTTAGTTTTCAAACTCGGGTCATGTCTATAAATATACCAGTGGCCTCTTCCGCAAAAGATATTTAAAAGCATTAAAATCTTAAAGTTAAACTTACTCAAAAGGAGATCATAAACTAGACTTAATTATGTGGTTCTGATTTATTTCAAATAGGCATTATGGTGACTTATAATAATAATAATAATAATAATAATACATTCATATCTATTAGATGAGGCACATGCTGTCATTTTTTCTTGCTCCTTACCAGTAAAAAAGAAGAATTGCTAATTAATTTTGCAGATTTTCTTTGTAACACAGTTAACTGCTAAAAACAAATGACAGTTTCATCCAGTTTTTGTTGATTAAAAGTCTTGCCTTTTTTACCATGTGAAGCTGAAATAATGGTATGCCCTGTTGGGGTATGAACTATACTCCCAGCAACCCGTCTATGAAGTGTGATTCCACCCATCATACTATAATTCGAAATTGTTGATCAGTTTAATTGTGGGTTGTTATAGTTAAAAGACCCAATATATTGGATGCCACAATTTTTGTTCCTACAAAATTCGGATCACCTACTTTTTTGGTGCTCAATCAGGCAATTGAAAAGACAAAACAAAAGCAACTATTTTGGGTTTCTGATCCCATAAGTTCATGTGCAAAGCAAAGTCAAATTGTTTGATAATTTATCGAAAGTTAAAATGTACCTGTTCTGTATCGGCATGGGGAGTATGCAGGATGTTTTAGAAAGTTTTATTTTTTGTCCGTTTCAGAACAAACTGATAGTCCATCGGGGCTTTCTGAGATCTTAGCAGAATCCCCAAGATCACAGCTCTTGGGGTCTGGACAACTGAATCAACTTACTCCTCCTCTTAAGGGCGCTCCACCCCTTCGTCGTTCTGTCCCATTCCCCACACCTGTTCCTTATTCCAGCCCCTCTTTAGTTCCACCTTTAAAGCCAGACGCAGGCGTTTGCCCGGCGCTTCTCATTGAATCCCGTTTCCTGAGAGCCCGGGGTCCTGCTGCGTCTGGCTCCGTTATGGTTTTAGTTTCCTGTTCCTGATTCCCTGTCCCGCCGGTCCCGACCCGGTTCTGGTTTTTAAATTACTTTGGATGGATCCCCTGGTCTTGGACTCTGCCTCCCATTTTGGATTTCCCTTTTGGATTTATGCTTGGATTGTTTGCCTCGGACTCACTTCCCCTTGACAACTGCTCACTTCGGACACGCCCCCTGTCTCCTGACCCACTCCTGCATTATATTTTTCCCTATTGTTTCTTCACCTTCCGGATCGTGTCGTCAAAAGGGCACGGCCCCGTGCTGGAAAAACTGCATGTGGGCCTTTCTGGAGACAGTCGAACAAAGGCTGTGGCTAATGTTGTGGTTTTAATGCAGTTGCTCCTGGTAGTGTCAAGAGCCAAAGATAGATGTTTCCTGCCTGCAGCAGTTTATACTGATGTAGCCATTCATAAGCGGTAAAACCCTGACCCGCGTTTTTGAGCTACAGGTGACCGCAGTACGTGGTTCACTGGCCAAAGATAGTCGACGGGTAGCATTTGTGGTGCATTAGTTCTACGTGAACTGATTGCTGCATTTAATCTCTCTACTGTGCATGTTTAAATCCGCTAGATATGGAATATTAATATGGAATTTTACAACAAAAGGGAAATTTCGGTAGCTGAGCATAAAAATAACAGGAGCATAATGTCTCTGAACATCATATCCTCATAAACGATATTAATTTAGGAATATAAATATATTATACATACTGTATATGGCTGGTAGTGGTAGCTTAAATAAAAAGTACACAACCGTATTCCACTTTCTTCATCCAAGTTTTGACGTGCTCATTCTGACTACATTTTATATACCTTGTAAAAGGCTATAATATTTTAACCTTTTCTATGAATACTTGCTGGCGTTATTTCAGTAAAAAACGTGTACTTTTAGAATCCGCTTAATAGGGAATATAATATGGAATTGTGTAACTAAATATATTAATGACTGTTAATTTAAGGATCTAAATATAATATATTTATATCGTTTGTAGTATTACAGTAGTCCACTTTCTTTGTAAACATCTGCATCAATTTCTTTTGACTGTCTGTTTCAGCACTGTTTCTAAATGAGGCTTCTAAATGACCCGGAGGTCAGTGTTTGATTCCCTGTCAAGGCACATGTTTTTCTATGTTCTAAAAAAATATGTACATTATATTGACATTTTATTTTTATATATCAGAAAGCAGCCAAATAAAAAACACCACTGAAACCAAACTATCATAATGATCATTATTAATATTAACAGTATTAAATCATGAATCATAACAATGTCAAACTGTTTGTATTTTGTTCAGGATCATTTGTCACCGTTTTCACAACCTTCGCTTTCTTATTAAAATGCCTATTTTTGAGACAGGATGCTTCAGATGTCATTAACTTTGCCAACAAATGACACAGAGCCTTCAAACCACAGGCATTTTAAAGATCGTGAACATTTTCACAGCTTTTCTAGAAACAACATCTAGTGCCTGGTTCCATTTCCAGAAACCTTATTTTGAATAAAGCGGATCCCAGCTGTAAGCGAGTTCATAACGGGAGAATTACTACTCCTACGTCTGCGAAACACCTGACCATATAGAGCTTTCAGTGTTTTCTTTGTGCATATCCTAATCGCAGCGAGGGGGCGTGTGGGGGAAGGTTTCAGCTGCAATTGAATTGGGACTGTTCTTCACACCTGAAACATTGTGTTTCTTGTCTTCCCTTTTCAGCATGGAATAAACTTTTAGTTGTTCCTAAGCAGCCTATGCATGCTAAAGCAGCTACCGAATTGATCTCTCGGTTCTCAACTGAGAAGGCTTTGGTGAACTTAACAACTACTTTTATTTTTATTAAACCAATTGTAAATATGACGTTTACATTGACCTTTGTTAATAATTGTATATATCACAGTATATTTACATGACATTCACGATCACTTAAGCGTACAGAGGAGCGTGAGATGTCAAGGACAGACTCACAGAGCAATTTGGAAGGGTTAACTGTCCAGCCATTGGAAAGGGTGCACTTGCAGAAGCCACAAATAAATAAAAAATACACTTTTTTCTCTCCTGATCATAACTCTAAGAAATTGTCACATTTCACATCCTTGTGTAACAATCATTGTTTTTGAAATATGAAGCTTCTTAATTTTTGAAGAATTTGCTACCAATAAGTTTATGAGCGCAGTTAACAATATTAATTTATTTATCTACAGTGCATACGTGTATTTAGCTGGTTGTATCAGGGTATTAGTGTTATATATCGCAGTATTTAAATGTTTAATTCACATTCGTGTTCTCATAGTGGGGTACTGGGGACCCCCCAACTCCCCCAGAAAGACAAAGGTTATAAAGGTGTTAAAAATTCAAAGGGGTGCCATGTGGCGGAGTTCAGCGCATTTTAAATTAATAAGACGCAATGATCTTAGGATCTCGGAGTTTAAGTGCAAAAACATTTCACATAAAACTGTGAAAGAAGCAGACTTTAAATTTAGATCGAGTATTTCCGTACGTGTCCAAACAATTCAATGAAATAAACTGCTTGTGACAGGAAGGTGACTTTCTGCTCAATCACATGAGAGCTACTGTACAGTCACATAGATGATAAATTCTTAAAGCAACATGAGCTGTTCGTCAAATTCACCTACTTTGCGCAGAGCATGACTTCTGAAAAGGTACCTTTTTCTCTCGTGCAAAGTCATCAAAGGTTTATTTTTTAATATTCCGAAACTTGGACGATATGCCTCAGGGACTCATTCATAGTTTAATCAAAACAACCCCCAAGACAAAGGCAATAAAGGTGTTTCACGAGGAATGACAACGCCCCACAAACCTGAACTTTAAATAAACTCCATTAAAAATTAAAAGGGGTGCCATGTGGCGGAGCTCAGCGCATTTTAAATTAATGAGAGGCTATGCACAGCAGCAGTACCTGCGTCAATGTCAGTGGTTTTATAATAAATAATATAACAATAATAATTATTAACAATAATCATAATTGACTAATAAAATAAATCGAATTCGGAAAAGATGAACTACAGTGCAAGACTTCTGAAAAGGTTCCTTTTTCTCTCGTGTAAACTCATCAAAGGTTTATTTTTTATTATTCCGGGACTTGGACGATATGCCTCAGGGACTCATTCATAGTATTATGAAAACAACCCCCCCCCCCCCCCGCCCCAGCCCCGCCAGGTCTTGCCTCAATGCAGTTCCACACACGCGAATCCCATGAAGTCAGATCCACAGATATACTGAATCAGTAGCGCACACGGCAGTTTGTTCGTATACTGTATAAATATACTGTATATACAGTATGAGACCGTATGGTTTCAAAGCCACTGCAGTACAGTATGTGTGAAGTATTTTTCTTAATTTAACATTTAAAGTTAAGCTTCTCACTGCTGAAATTCGTATTAAGACAAAATATAGATTTTCTTAATCCGAAAATAAACCTGAAAGAGGCACATTGCATTCACAACAAGCTATAATAACAAACTATTTTTCCACATCCAGCTATGTAATAAATATAGCCCAAAGAATCGCTCTAAAGGTTAATTCCAAGCTGAAAGGACAAGACTCAACGTGTCTTCTCTATAGCTCTTCAGTTTGCAGCTCGTCCATAGTCATTCATTATTAATTTTATCCATAATATATTCCCTATTGCATTTCAATTGGAACATTTTAACAAATATAAAAAGAGGCGATACACAACGTGTCTCCTCTATAACTCTTCAGTTTACAGAAAAATTCCCGCTGAGCCACACAACATTGTCCATGCCCTTCTTGTGTCTAATTTCCAGGGCATAACCCTATTACAGAAAGGGAACAGCGCATCGGTCCTTGATTAAACAGAACATACGATGTCTGGTGGAGTTTCAGCGTTCACTTTTCTGTAATCTGTATAGAACATCTAGGTTTGGTACCAATAAACAGGGGGAACACCACGGACTTCCTTTTTTGAACAAAGCGGTGCTCCAGCAAATAATGTACAGTATATCATCTTCTGCGCCGCTTCTGGTTTTGCAGGATTTCCGCCATAAGCACATGTTTAACTGGGGAGACATTACCCACGTCTATATCGCTGTAGGACACAGGTTTGAGTCGGAGTGTCTGTTACTGAAACAGAGCGCCCTCCAATAAATTTAACTACTGTACGTTTTCTTTTTCCATTTCAGCTAAATGAGGTGAATGCAAAGTCAAATTAGTCATTATCTCGGAGTTTAATAAGCGAGCGCTTTGGTGTAAAATATTTCACGTAATAAGACCGGCGGCATTTAGGCTGTACATTACTAAACAACAGAGTGAGTTTCTGGCTCACTTAAAGGTGTAACCTTAAGGTGTCTGTCTTCACTGTCGTGGTCTGGTTTCAACATATTGATAAGCTATTCTCCAGTTAATGGCAACTGTAAAAATAACACTTCTTCCCTCCTTTGTTTAACTTAAAGAATTATGTGAAGAAATTACTTAATCACGAAACCATCGCTTACAATATTTCATCCAGATACACACACTCACACCGGAGCCAATTTTGCCAGAAACAACCACCCAGTAAGTCTTCGGACTGCGCAGTACTGTACAGTACAATATATGGTTTTAGGTTCTAAATTTAAAGTTAAATTGTTGGCTGATTACTGGCTGCTGAAATGTGGATTAGGAAAAATATAGATTTTCTCAATTCTAAACCTGAAAAGGTCACATCACATTCACAACAAGCTATAATAGTGAACTACTTTTATATATTCAGTTATGTAAGTAATGCTTTGAACTGCCTGGGTGCAGCGTGCTACATTACATGAACGTCCCATTGTCCATTGCCACTATAAGGACAATTAAAGTTTTGTTTTATAAAATGATTCCAAAACATCCACTTGATTTTAGCTACTTAGTTACACAATTCCATATTGATATTACTATCAAGTGGTTTTAAATCAGTACAACTTTTTTTTACAATAATAGCAAGTGGTGTTCTTACTACGTATTCTTAGAAAAGGATAAAACATTATAATTTTTTATGAAGTACAGTATATAAACTTTATAATGTTAGGACAAGCACATTAAAACCATAACCCACTGTCACCAAGTTAAAGACTTTGATGCATTAAATATTTATGAAGAAGGTAGAATACTGTTGTGTACTTTTTTTAGATTTAGCTACCACTACCATCTACTGTGGATACATTAGGTGTGTATTACGTTATACTACTGTTTTTATTTTCAGCTACCAAAATTTACTTTGGAATTTTCTCTATGTGGATGTAAACCTGAAAGAGGCGCATCACTTACACAAGCTACAGTATAATATTAAACTATTTTTTACATATTAAACTGAGCAATCTTGCTTTTAAAAAATATACTTACTTTATAATTAGTTTAATATTTAACATGCTGTAATACACAATTTAAAATTAATAAAAGTCTAAACAGTATACAACTTACATTTAAAAATATATTTTAAAAAAATCTTTAAAAAGATTGTCCCTCAGCATTGACTGGGATTCGAAATCAGGCAACAGCCCAAATGCTCCACATGCCACGTTAAGCTTTTCCTGCTCCACCTAGCAGTTTTACAAAGTAGTGCAGTCACACAACTCACTATGTCTAAAATAGTGCATCTACCATGCAGATACCGAACTGTGAACTAATTAGTATCCTTCTGAATGGCTGGATCTGTAAAACATGTGTGCGCAAAAGAACTGTGAAGCTGAACCCAGAGGTTTAATTTCCACAAACATTCCTCACACACGCAGTGCGTTCAGTTCAATAGGTTAACAAAAAAAACATTATAAAGTCAAAGGCATTTTGTGCTTTTAAATGTTTAAAATGCCATAATTTTATTGCCCTTAAATGGATTTGGCTGTGGTTTCAAGACTCATGGACAGGGTTTTTTTTAATGTACTGTAACAATCATGGAGCTTGGAGACTCCTAAAACTACGTAAAAAACCTTTAGGTTCCATTTGTGTCCTTTGGTTCTTGGTTTGCCGTTTATTATGAAGAAATTATTTTTCATTGCCCTTGAGGATTTTGAATACTTGAATCAGGTTTCTTCTTAATCGTCCCCGTGGGAGATCAGACAGATTTAATTAATTTAGCTTGTCAGAACAAGACATTCTTTTGAGACTTAGAATGGATCGTCCTCTATGAACTAATTCCTGAAAAAGAGTATATGTTTTTTAATGTAGTTACCAACATTGTACACAATATTCTGTTAGATTTTATTATTGCATAATACAATTCTAAACATAACACCCCTTGATGGAAGAACATCCCACATTATCTAGAGGTGGAAAATTGTCAGCATAAACGCTTTTTCATAAATATCATTTTCAAACCCAGGTATTTCAGTGAATTATAATAATTGCTTTGTGGGTAAAACAAGCTGCATTTTTCAATATTAATCGGCAGCTCATCTTTTGCATTTCCTTGTCTATTGTTCTGTCTTACAGTTTCTGAAAAAGATGTGTTGAGCTCAAGCATGTGTTTGCTTGGTTTTGTCACAGACATTTTAACTAACATTTGCTGATTTGTCATAGCACAAAAGGCACTCATTTCCTCAGCTGCAGTATAATGGAGGTTATCTTGATAACACCTTCACTGCAGGCTCTCAGAAAAATGTGTGCTAAAACCTGTCTCCAGGCGTTGACTGAAACATTAACCTGGCTTGAGCAATCTTTATTATTTTAATTGCAGTATTATGTTTTACATTTTATAGAGTTAACTCAAAGAAACTGACATTACCTTTTTAAAACTATGTCTGTGAAACACGATTGCTCTTAGTCATTCTATGTTTGATAAACTGGAGCTTTACGAAGGTTTGTAAATTAAAAGCTTTGCAAAGATGCCTAAAGTAAAACATTTTGGTCATTGTTTGTTCTTGCCGTTGCTCCTGTTGTAACATGCCACTTGTAAAGACTTGTGCTGTGTTTTATTTTTTCCCAGCCCAACAGCCTCCAGACCTCTGATGGCAGAACACTTGTGATCGAAATGACCCCCAAACCAACAATCTGTGTGAAACACACCCAGAGAACTGAAGGTAAGATACAATGAAGGACAGTGCAGTGATTCTGAACTGAAACTGATTTGCAGGGTGATATAGCAAGGTGAACCTGTTATCTTACTCTGCAACTCACAACTGGCAACACACAGAAGCTCAGCAAGTGTGAGCCTGGTCAGTACCTGGATGGCATACGTCTTGGGAAAGCTTAGGTTGCTGCTGGAAGAGGTGTTAGTGAGATCAGTGGGAGCTATACTGTTAAAAAGGCTGTGTCCTTTGGAAAAAAATGAGGTCCTGACTCTCCGCAGTCATTAAACATCCCAGGGTGTTTCTCAAAAAGAGCAGGGGAGTTACCCTGGTGTCCTGGCAAAATGTACCCCCTGGCCCTTACCAATCATAGCCTCCTAATAATGTCCATCTATGAATTGGCTTCATCACTCTGCTCTCCTCCCCACTGATATTTGATGTATGGTGAGAGTACTGGCGCACTATGACTGCTGTCCAATCATCCAGGTGGGGGCTGCACACTGGTGGTGGTGGAGGGGAGTCCCCATTACCTGTAAAGTGCTTTTAGTGTAGCATCCAGAATAGTGCTATGTAGGTGCAGGGAATACATGGGAATAGACAGCACATTTGCTTCATTCAGGCAGATTATAAAATGAATATTACTGTAATTACAGCTGCTGTAGTCAGGGAACACTGAGCAATACAAAGTACAAGGATACTGCCTCCAGGACCTAGGGCAGCTGTGTAAACACTCCCAAAAAATGCTGTATCATCCTTTGTGAATGGAATACTTTTCTCCTCAGGTGCCAAACAATGCCATACAACTGTTAAAACACCAGACCACATGCACATGTTTCTTCCCCCACAGGAATAGTGAAGGTGCACCACATAAAAGGATCGGATAACAACACCCATGTGGCTTTCTGCTTTCAGAAGAACACTGACTACTATTACCCCTTCGTCAAGGACAGCAAGCTGAAGGTAGGAGAGGATTGTTTATTCAGACTTAAATACAAACTGTACCGCAGATGAGTAAAAAAACATGTAGGTCTGAAGAATTCGATCACATGGTTGGGTCTTGGCACAGCTCTGTTGTGCGCCTGGAGGCCTGTATTGACTGATCTCCAAATACGGTATCCAGATCCAGCTGCAAGACATCTCAGAATAAATAAAGTGGTTGCCTGTAGGCCTTCAGGATGTTTCTGTGCTTTCCCACAGCATTCCACCCCAGGGATGAAAATGAAACAGATCTTGGGCAAGAGGCAGAACCGCTTTATGGCTCCTTAACTGCATCAAACCTTGCTATATATATAAAAAAAAATGAAGGCAGTGATGAAGCCAGCTGGCATGATGCTGGGTGTGTGCAGGTTCAAATCCCAGCTCCGCCGCTCGATCGGGTTGGCACCGTCTTTCTCTCTTTGTCCCTGTCAAACTGAGGCACGCTGTAAGAGACACTGTATAGAGCAGCTCTCGGCTCTAACTATAACACTGCCTTACAACACTATGTGACTTTGGACAAACATGCTCTGCAGATAGTTCTTAGGCCAGTCATCACTGGAATTATTAGAGACCTCACCTGTTAGTGATGACTCTAGTGCAGAGGCGGCCAACGTTTTTGCTTGTTTCTGCTGTGCTGCAGGGATTTAAAAAAAACAAGAATTTATGCCATAAAGTGATGTCATTTCCTCAATTAGTAGGCCTGACTGGAAAGTATTCATCAGGGTGGGGATCGGATGGCCACATCAGGTGTAATATTTGATATCACATGTGTCTTACCTGTCCGTTTCCCGCGCTTTGTGTTTGCAGCTGCAGAAAGTAGGATTGCCGAAAACCCCGAGAGGGAAGGAGTTCGAGTTCAAGTGGAACTCCGAGACCTTGGAGTCCGTGGCCCAGCCCAACTGGTTCTGGGTTATTGACAAAAACAAAGTCCAGGTGCAAAAAGAAAAAAAAGAGACCTTCCGCTGGATTAAACTTTACAGGATGAAAAAAAAAACCAAAGCATCCAATGAAGCTGCACAGGGCATTTCGTGTGTCAAGAAATGCGCGTTTGAGTGTCGTCGTTAAGGGCGACCTAGCAACAGAGTAATCCCTGTGAAAATGATGTGATTGCGATGTCTTCGCAACCTCGGTTCTCTGTAAGGGAAAGGAGTCATCGGAGATGCAGACGTGATTTGTGACTGACGTTATACTGACACTTTACTGTCGCTTTTATTCCACCTAAGTCATGTCTTTGCGTATCTACGGAAGCCTATTAGCGCCACGGGGAAATAAATTCATTAGCGCGTTTAAATGAGATGTAATCACGACGAGATACTACTGCCAAGCCAACAGGACTCTCTTTATAAATCCATATTACTCTCATGTAGCCGCTTCTCTGGCGTCCTGGAATTGTTTGGGGATTTTGAGGCTGGCATTCCTGTATCTAGTTATATTCACGCCTCCGCAAACCTAGACAGAAATGCCTTTTCTTCTCCTTTCACATGACTCAAATGTATTCTTTACAAGCACAG
The DNA here is from genome assembly GCF_059453375.1 of Lepisosteus platostomus. Classification (NCBI taxonomy): domain Eukaryota; kingdom Metazoa; phylum Chordata; class Actinopteri; order Semionotiformes; family Lepisosteidae; genus Lepisosteus; species Lepisosteus platostomus. The sequence goes on from NC_142613.1 coordinate 9,319,998, forward strand.
GCGAAAAGCATGTTGTTTTTTTAATACTTAAATATACTGTAAATCCACAGTAGGTATAGGTCTGGTTAATTCATCATAAAAGTATTCTGATCAGTGTTTAAGGAATAGGCAACAACCTTATCGACATTTTTCTGCACTTCAGATCAAAAAGAAAATGTCTGTCATGCCACGCCTTTCCTGCTTTGCACATAAATGGTGAAAACAGTAAGAATTGAACCCAGGAATGCGCCATGACGTTATTACCCTTCATGTATAAAAAGGACACTATACGTGCTCCGTCAGGCTAATAAATTTGCATAAAGAGGAGTGGGACGTTTTTTTTTCCTAATGAAAATAGTTTTGCATACGGCAATATTATTAAATATACCAGTATATTAATATACTAGTGTAATTATTTTACACAATAAATATTGCGTTTAAAAGCAATGATTTATTTTTCTTCGTGGCGCTGATAAACTTCCGTTCTAGCTTGCCGTACTAGCCTACTAGTGTAACACGTTCAATATTTGTATTTTTTTCTTGCATTATGTAAGTTGTATAACTTTGTAACTTATCCCAGTTATGTGACGGTATTCATTTTTATCCTGGGTGTATTTTGTAACTGTAATGCTAAAACATTTACCACTTTATAAATGCAAGTAAATGTGAATGTGAAGAAACCCTTTTTTATTGTGAGTTTTATTCATGATGTACGTACTGCAGTTCTACAGAATTTAGGCATGATTATATTTTGAGCAGCAGTTCTGTTAAGCTTCCACTGTCGCATGAACAACAGCTTTTCACCTTCGTGTTAAACTGTGAGGAGTCGTTCAATCACTTCTCTCCGTGGTGGATGCGACTAGGTATGGTCTGGTCACTAAGAGTCTTTGGTCTTTCACCTTGTCTGTTGTCAATCACTTATATGATAAGAGATAAAATCACTTTATTGCCCCTATACAATTTCTTGTATTAGGATTTTGTCTTTTCGCATACCCCTACTTGCTCTCCATGAGACACATAGACAGAGAGAGAAGCTTAGGGTCAGAGGTCAGCCATCAATACGGCGCCCCTGGGGCAGTTGGGGTTAAGGACCTTGCTGAGGGGCCCAACGGAGTAGGATTCCTCTGCCAGGCGGGAACCGGCAACCTTCCAGCCATAGGCGCAGATCCTTGGTCACAGAGCCACCAAGAAGGTGGCCATCTGTAGTGATATCCGAGAAGAAACACAGAGCTCTGAGAAAATGGGGACTAGACTTGGTCACAGATGCTGCGATTCTGCGGCAGTTTCATTCCCTCGTAACCGCTGAAGACTGAGAGGGCTACACCTGTCTGTCCGAACTCTGAAGGGCCTGCCTGTGACTGGGACGAGAAAATGTTTCAGTCGGGTAATGTTTTTTTTTCTCCTGTTGAAGACGACGGGATTGTTTCTTAATTCCAGAAGCTGTCGGCGTCTTCTTGGTTGCCGATTCCGAGCAAAACCGTTCACTCACTGTTGGCGAGTGCTGGCGATTCAATATCATCATTTTCAACCTTAAGGCATCGAAGAACAGCGCAGTCCGTTCACTGAAGCCGATTTCTCGTTCTCGCCGCTCAATTGCAAATATGGTAGAGGCCCTTCACAAGTAAGAAAGTTCTTTTTGGCGTCGGTGGTTGCTCATTTAAACAAGCCTCGCAAGTATATCCCCGCTTTACTGCGCCTTCTCGTCGAGATGACTGACTCACAGCACCTGTAGGACGAGCAGAGCAGTTGAGATCCATGCGGTCCACTACGCGCCCCGCTTGCTGCCTATACCTGCGGTTTGAGACCCCTGTTTGACACTGGATGTGAGTAAAACTAATTAAACCTCACTCCTGAAGAAGGCTCCACCGCCGAAACGTTGTGTTTTCTTTCTACTCTTTTCAGCATGGAATAAATGTTCCCAGTGAAAAGTTTGTTTACCAGCGATTATGCAAGCAGCGCACGTATTCCAAAACTGACTGACAGGCAGGTATACGATATATTGCAGCGACCCCCTCTTAGTTTCCCTTGCAGAGTGGGAAGCGCACGAAGAGGGGCAGGAGACGGTGACTGCCGCTAACAGACTTTATGACCTTTGTCGCTTACAACAGTTGTGGCAGTCACGTGGAGAGACACGGCTCCTGTTGCGCAGCACGTGAGGTGAGGTTAGACCAGGGAAAGAGGAGCGAGCGTGCACAGAAACAGACGCGGCAGCACGCTACCATGTGTATGAGGCTATCGTCTCTACTGTTCTCAAGGTTTTATATGAAATTCACGGGAGAGCCCACGTAGGTTGCAACTTAATAATACAAATTTCTTAATCTTATATAGCGCTTTTCTGGACACTCCACTCAAAGCACTTTACAGGTAATGGGGACTCCCCTCCACCACCATCAGTGTGCAGCCCCCACCTGGATGATCCGACGGCAGCCATAGTGCGCCAGAACGCTCACCACACACCAGCTATCACTGGGGGGGACAGAGTGATGAAGCCAGTTCAGAGATGGGGATTATTAGGAGACCATGATTGGTAAAGACCAGAGGGGAATCTGGCCAGGACACAGGGTTAATACCTCTGCTCATTCCGAGAAATGCCCTCGAGAAAAGCTTGCTTTCACATAACCAAAAGCTTTTGACAAACGTTCAGAATTTGATCAAACGTTTTGTAAATGGCGTTATACACGTACCCAGAATTACGGAGTATCTGCGTAATAGGTGAGCGGTCGAAATTCTACAACCACCTCGCCTTTCCAAATGTCTCTAACCAATTAGGCCTGTGTAACCTGTCGTCGTTTGTTCGTTTGGCTGCAGCGACCTCATGTGGTACACTGCAGTAGTACAGCACTGAGAACAATAATAAACCAGCATTTTTTAAAAAACGGCTTAAAAAACATTGGTTACATCATTACCCAGACATCTGTTCTTAAATATTATTCAGCAGAAATGCCACACAGCCCCTACCATTAAATTAACCCATTCTTTACACATCTGTGTATGTTGATGTACAGCTAGGAGAGAGAATAATATAATTAATTCCTCTACACTGTAATTTCTAGACACACAGATATAGTAGATTTGCATACCCAAACAGCTTTGTTCATCAGAATGATGATGAGGGTGGAGGTGGAGAAATCAGATAAGATAGATTGCACCTTAAAACCATTGGGGGAAAATAGAATAAAATGTTATTCATGATTTTGATTTATTGTTGAACACCTACAGTACACAGATCCTCCCTTCCACCTTATGTAATGAAAGAAAGGTGTGCTGGACTGTGAGCAGACTTATATCTCTGTGTATTTAACACAGTAACAAAAGCCAAACCTGAATCCTTCCCTGAGTTCCCCTGGGTGTTCCTTGAGCTACATTTGCATGTGGTTCACCTTCTTAATCATCCAGTGCTAGAAAGAAACTTAAAGCATGTGACAAGGCACGCATCATAAGGAGATCTGCATTCCAGTTGTTCTGTGGAAGCACTAAAAAGGCCATCAGAATGTTAACATTTAACTAAAAGTAAAGACATTTAAATCAAGGGATGTTATGATAAAATTGTTCACTTTATTAGCCATATACAATTTCTTGCAACAGGAATTAATATTTTCACATACCCCAGCTTACTCTCCATGAGACACACAGACAGGGAGAGAAGCTCAGGGGCAGAGCACAGGATCAGCCATTGTACAGCGCCCCTGGAGCAGTTGGGGTTAAGAGCTTTGCTCAGGGGCCCAACAGAGTAGGATTCCTCTGCCAGCCACAGGATTTGAACCAGCAACCTCCCAGCCACAGACACAGATCCTTAGCCACAGTGCCACAATGCTCTAGTAAGACTTTGTTTAGAATACATTGTGCAATTTTGTACACCATGTTATAAAAAACAGATTTTGCAGCTCCAGAATAAGGCCAGAGATTGCAACCAGATACATTCTTAGGCTCATATTAAGGTCTGCTCTGACAGGCTAAAATAATTAAACTATTTTTAGGCTTGAACGGTTAAAGGGACCAGATTCCAGTCTTCAGAATTAAAAGCGAAACACAATCCACATAATGCAAGTGAAAACAAAGGGTAAGTATCTTAACAACTGAGAACCAGAGGCATTTCTTTACACTAAGGGGTGTGGGTGCCTGGAACAAGCTACCCAGCGTTGGCGTTGAAGGTCAGACTCTGGAGCTTTACAAGAAGCGGCAGGGGCAGATAGCCTTGGATCAATCAGCTACGAGCACACAATCAAGCCGGACATGCTGAAGCGCCTCCTCTCGTTGGTAACGCGTCGTACGTTCACACATCCTCAGAGGACGAGAGCTCAGATGTGGATCCCCTGACCCGCCTCTGCAGCGGATGCCTCTGGAGGGGGTTGGGGAGGCATCATGCGCGCGGCATTTCAGCAAGTGCGTGTGAGCAGAGCCAGGGCAGCACATTCCCGGCACATGGCAACACGGGCTAAATATAGCTCACCGTCAGGAGCAGGGCTTCTCCACAGAGCCTGGGTTCCCTCATTCATGCCTCTCCCCTAACCCTCTTGTCTGTGCCCTTCCTCTCTGCTCCTGCTAGCTAACGTGTCTACGGCAGCCCTGCCGTCTTCCCCAAACCTCGGAGCGTATCCCGTGCCTCGTGGCTCGCCAGGCCTTTCAAGTCGCTAAGGGAGGTCGTGGATGTCTGAAGTCTGCATCAGCCGAGCTCAAGAGCAGCCGCCGCGGGGGTCTGTGAGCGCAGATTGAGACACGGTGAAAATGTGCCTCCCCCAGCGAAATCATGTTCAGCCGCTCCGCGTGCCCGTTCTGGGGGGACTCCCCCAGAAAGGGGTGCGGACGAGCCGTCGCTGTCCGGCGCAGGCACGAACCCAGATGCGTGCCCGCAAACCCCTCCATCACAGGCACTCCGTCACACAGCCCCTCATGCATGTGCAGACAGTGACGGGGACCCGTGAACACCCGCACGAAAATAAACTAAAACACAGGGATGCATGCATGCGATCGGTGTGACAGAGGATTCCGCAGATTGTGCAGCGTGTGCGGGTGAAGGGCCCGGGCTGCCTGTGAGCACTCAGGCTACTCCTGTGCTGTGCGGTTTTCAATCCGGCTGGCCACTTTCCGCCTGATTAATGAGGTAGTGTTTAATAGCTCCAGTTCTTAAACGAGGCTTGCAATCAGTAGGGATCCTGTGCCAGTTGCTGGGTTTCAGAATTCCTCTCGTGGAGGTGGAATTGAGCCCATGAAACAGTCATTCCCATCCTTTTCTGTACAGAACTGATAGATCATTGATGGAGCACTGATTAATTTAGTCTACCGGCAACTATTTTAAATCAGGGTGAAATATCTGTTAGCTACATTTATTAGAATTATGACACACTCAAATATTATTTCTGAAGTGGAGACACCAGCCTTGATATTGGCAAAGGTAACAGCCTGGCAATTAGAGAGTTAAAAATCTGATTGACTTGATTAAAACACCAAACTGTACTATCATACACACCCGAAGGAGGCTCCAAAGCCGAAATGTTGTTTTTTCTTCTCTTTTCAGCAGGGACTAAACCTTTACTTTTTGCTTTGCATACTGTGCTGATGTATGTCATATTCTCTTTAATTGGTTTTGCTTTTCCAGAGAACTCTAGTTAAGAAGATAAGTTCACTAAACAGGAATAGCCCTTCCTAAATCTATACTGCCTAATTCCTGTAATCCTACGTGTGATACTCTAAAAGTAAATTCATTGTAAGGATGAATTCCAATTCTTCCTTAACCTTCTATGTAACTGAAGTAAGACATCTTGGTCTACAATTACAGGGTTCGGTTTTGTCACTGTGCTAAATTGGCAGCGTTCTAGCCAGTAGGTAATACCTCTGTCTTGTGACTGTTGGAAGAGTGTTAATTGCCAATGAATAAAATCTTGTTGACTTCAATAAAATTAGTATCAGGTCCTGCTGGTGTGCTTGATTGCTTCTAATTCCTGCAACACTTCTATTAATACTCTTTAACACAGTACTTTGTCTGCAGTATGAGCCTTTTCTCTGTCTATATTTCCTCATCTGTCTTTATCCCTTTCCTCATGTCATGAAAACAGAGCTATTTGTCGAACGGCGCTTCCAATGGTTTTAACGAATGAAGAGCTCCGTTTGGAAGGAAAAGCAGAAAAGACGGGACTCCTCCAGGACCTGGTGCTGGTGACCTCAGCCCTGCAGCGTGGTGACCGAGAGAGGCACCGCAGAGACCTCGGGGCCGAGCGGTCTGAACCCCTGGGGTAACAGTTCAGATTCTCTGGGAGCTTGAGTCCCACCAGAGCAACCACTCTGCTGCTCTGTTCGGGCGCAGCAAACATGTGGAAAAGCACTTCGGAGAAGTGAACTTCCCTGAGGCCACGCGAGCTGGCCGGAAGAGAGAGACGGGGAGAAAAATGTGAATTTTGTCTTCGCTACGGAGATTCGAAGACCAGCCAACGAGCTGCTCAGGAACAACAGGCTATTAAAGGGAAGGCTCTCCACAAGGCCCTATCCCCAAGAGACGTGTGTGAAGACCCCCCGTGGCACTCTGAGGGTCCTATGGGCTTTGTCATGCTGGGCAGGAGGTGAAGCTCCAGGCTAATGCTTGTGTACAAGGTTAAGGGTCAGGACATGTAACCCGAGGGCTGAGGGTCCAAATCCTAGGCAAGAGACTGATATTGTCCCCTTGAGTGAGGTCCTTCACCTGAATTGCCCTATTCAGCTGTATAAAGGGGTGCAATGATGAGTCACTTTGGAAAAAAGGACCAGCCAAACAAATGAATAATTCATTAAGGCGAACAGGGATGAGCACGGGACTCCAGTTTCAGCTCACCTCCGAGAGTTAGGGAGGAAGTGAACTGACTCGGAGAGAGTGCTGGTTGTATGACAGACCAGGCACGGCTGGGTTCTGCAATGGCATTTAGGCACCACTGGTGCTTGATCAGAAAACTTAATTTAAACCATTAACATGGGTGACGAACGCGAGACGTCCACACCCTTCTTCCTTTTCACACACGCATCTGAGCACAGAAAATTAGAAACCGGGGGGGAGTTTAGAGATAATAGCTTTAACTTGCTTCCCCACTTTTGAGCTCTAAGGGAGCAGCACGCTCTAGAGTCGAGTCTCCACTGAAGGTTCCTCATTTTCCATCGATGATCTAGAAAAGCACTGCAGCGACATCTGTTGGAGTGCAGACATGTGACCCTCATGCTTCATGACCAAACTGCAGGATCCCCGTCACTGACAGCTGCGCAGATCCTCGTCACAGGGGCCCTGGACTCTATGTACGATAACTTTCACAGCAGGATGGCCAAAGCAGATAAAATAATCCCCGATTTATCTGGATGGTGGCCCAGAGTGGTATTAAGTGCCCTTGAGCTGTCACCTTTCCAGCTCACTGTAGTATTGCCCACTGGGCAAGTGGGAGGCTCACTCTCCGACGACGAAGCTCCAGTGGGGGAGGGGGAGCAGTGAATCACTGTTCACCAGCACAGCGACACTGGGGCCAGAGAAACATGGGGGGGTGCGTCCCTACAACTCTCTCAGCTTAACCCCTTTATCCAAGGCAATAAACACCAAGAACAGAAAGAGGGCCTTTATTTAAAACCAGATTGGTTCTAGAAGGACAGTATGCCACAGTTTAAGACTCCAAATTGCAAAAGATCACCCTGGAATAGAAGTACCCCCGGAAGAAGAAACTGCTTCTTCCTGCAGCCATGCAAAATTAAAACGTTTGTAAATCAGGATGCCACTTACAATACCTGCTCTTGTTGGTACTAGTGCACATGGCAAAGCATTTAAAATTGCTTTGAGGGAATGAAGAAGCAACTTTAAAAATAAAATCAGATTGGGTAGCAGCCTCAGGAGATCTGGGTGCTACTGCAGATATTTATCAGCTTCATGCTGAAGTCTCGCCCTTCCCCCTCCAGTACTGCCCATTACAAACTTTCTGTTCTAGAACGTATTTGTATTCAAACACACATCTGCCTCAAGTGTTCACATGCATCTGTTTGAAGTGCAGCAGATTAAAAAACTGTTCATCTGTCTTCAGTGACACTTTAACACCAAGTAAAGAAAGAGGACATAGCCAGTGTGAATAGTATTATGCTTTCATTAATTATAGGTTTCTTTATTTGATAAAAACATACATTACATTTCTAAATATAGACTGTAAAACTCCATTTGCAAAAATGTTGCTAGTAAAAGGATCGCCAACTAGCAGGGCTTGTGGTCTGCTCCAGGGGGCTAGCTGGCTAGTGGTAAGTCTGAGGCCCGTGCCCAGCGCCCTCCTCGCTGTCCTGCCAACCACGGTGTTGTGCCCGCAGTCCTGTGAGCTGGGGAGACTGGGATTGGCCTGGAAGGACCATAAGAACTCAACCTCTCATGTACTTCACGGGACCGAGCTCTTCCAAGTTAACCTCAATACTTTTAATGTGCTTTTTTTCCCCAAAATGTACTTCTTTGAAATAACACTAAAACACTGCCCTCCAGGTTGTGCAGTTTACAAAGTGCCGCCATAACCATCAGCATTTTTTGCAAATATTTTGATACCGTTTAGATTTGCCTTTTATGCTATTCAAGATCGGCTTTCAGGGCACACAGCTCTCATTGGGAACTTCCCAGCTGGAAGGAAAACAGGAGGAATTTCATTGGGATTTTAACAAAAGCTTTTTCCACCACTTTATCTGGGAGGATGTTCTTTTCAAAGCAGGGGAGACACTGACAGATTGTGTGCACCTTCAGCAGGCTGCCAGGATGAAAGGGCAACTGGTCGAGATCCAGCCCAGTGCAGCTCCTTCTTTATAAACTTTAATTAAGTTAAAAAGCCAGCTGTAACAAAGCCGTGCAGAAGCACAGGACTGGCAGGTATGGTATTTCTGCAACAGGGTGCTATCCCTATGACCAAGCATCACTCAAGTGCTTTTGGGTGCTGGCATTTTTCTTTGTACAGTTGTTCGTTCCTCCCAACACCCCAGATTTTGTCCTCCTGGGAAGAGGCAATAACCTAGGCGTTCCAAGCCTGGAACGACACAAGAGGCAGCACAGAACTAAAAAAAAAAAAAAACAGGATACTTTTGGGCCCCAATGATTATCCTCTTGCATTCATTCCAGAAACAGCACCCACCCCAGCCCTCCAGGCTGCCCCCTCTCCGAATCTCCTGATGGGAGAACCTTGCACAATGCAGACAGTCCGTCACGGAAAGGGCTTTAAATAACTCAAGATTTCGGCTCTGGATACCAGCGTTACCACACTCCACCCTCTAACACACTCGGCACTCTTTGAGAGCTAGCTTGGAAACTGCTCAGCCACCTCCACTCCATCGGCGAACTCAAGCTCCGGTGCTCTTCCACTCAGGTGGCCACTGAGATGCAGCGTCCAGCCAAGGCATGGACACCATGCCCACATGACGCGCAGCATTGAGATGCAGTTACTGTATAGTTTGGGCAGTAGGCTCATTTTAAGACACGAGGTGACAATGTTCGACCCTGATGAAACTCTGCCTCTGAGACAGCTGCGTTGAGGTAGCGCACGGAAACCTCCAGATCCTCAGCTCTCGTTCCCACTGCTGGACAGGCACCGGTCTGCTTGCGATCGAGATGGGGCCAAGCTCACGATTGCTCTTTTAAAAAGATATGCATTCACAGAAATTGTGTTTTTTTAAGTGAAAGGGTGTTTTTATTCTGTCGATCGCTTCAACACTGTGCAAGACCAAAGGGCAAGTACCTGTCGTAACTTTCCTTTTAAGAAAAACAGCAGCTTTGAATGCGACAATGTAACAAGCCTACTGGAACGGCTATAGCTCCACTGCATAGCTGTGCCACCCAACCCCTGGGCAACCACGGGAGATTACAGACAGCTTGGGCACGGATGGAAAACAATAAGTTCCCAAAGCCAGGGTTCCTCCTAAGATCCAATGCTTTTCCTAACAAAAGAAAAGTGGCAATGAATCCTGTTTCTTTTACAGCTATTTCCAACCCAATTACCCACTGGCTAACATTTCAAGCTGCCTGACTGCGATTAACCTTCCTTTTCACTCTGCAAAAGAATCCACCACTATTATTGCTATAAAATCATAATATGCAAATTCTCTACTCACAAACTGCAAACAGCACAACTGAACGTGATGCTCAACAAATTCCCTGCTAACGGCCCATGGAGAGAGCAGCAGATCCTCTGATCCCAGACTTACAGCAGGAGCCCTAGTGTAACACAAAGCACCCCCCCCCACCGCCTGCTGCCCCCCTTGTGACCGGCACTGACAGAACCGCAACAGCCGTGCAGGAGGTCACTGTCACAGCTGTCAACCCAGGCACACAGCAGCTGCCTCCGGATTCCAGCACCAAAGCACGCCGACACACACCCTCTCAGACACAGGAGCGCCACGGAATGAGAAAGAGCCCTCAAGACACCCGTCTCTCCCCCACCCTATGAAAAATCCCATTTCAGCCACATAGGCAGGGGAAGAGCCCCCCCCAATCCATCAGAGAGTGACGCACACGACTGGGGAGACCCAGCTGCCAATGCAAAGCACATGTCTCCAGCTCCCAGCAAGCAGTGCTGATCAATTCAAGAACAAGCAGCCTAGATGTGCGGACTTTCTTACTCACTTGCGCATACATATCCCACCTTATCTGCAGGTAATCCATGGCCCTCTCCTTTGCACACACAAAGAGTGCATCACAAAGCATGCGGACTATTACAACTTTTGCCAGCGCGCTGAAGCAAAGAAGCACAATTCTAAATCTTTCGGTTCATTTTCAACAAACTTAGTTAAACTTAAATTCAATTGAGTTAAATAGAAAGCTGGCACGGATTCGTCTTAGGTGCTTAACGAAACTTCAGGGTGAACCGGTTCCAATGCTCCAGCCACATACACCAGCCTATATGATAGCCTCCCCAAAGGGTTCTACCTTGTCATCTGCCGATTTCATGAGGCGAGAGGACAGAACGTTGGCCAGACACAGTGAAAGGAAAGTTTCATTCCTTCAAATTCAGCATGCTCATTTCCAGAATCTGTCCACTGGCTTTCCCACCACTGTTTGTTCACCGCAGCCCTCGAATGAACCATAAAACCTTTTTGCATAACATTCGCTACAACCTCACCTCCTAAAAGATCAACTGTTTCTGGCAGGTTTTGTCTTCTTTGGGATACCCCACACACTCAAAAGCAAAGCTATCGCAGACGCTTGCACTCACACTTACGTAGCTCACATCCCGCCCTCTAACTAGTCCCTGCACATATTCCAGAGGCAGCACGGACGAGCCTTCCTCACGAATACGAGTTAACAAATACAGGAGATTCAGAAATTCCCTCTCCGCTTAAGTGGCACCATCAGAATGGCCTATCGCTCCCAAGAAAGTGTTAACCACAATCCCAAGACTGCTTTTTTTTATTAAATAAAAATATCAGAAATGGTCTGCCTGTAATCGCAGCGAATCTGCGGAATGAGTCACATCCTAGAAGGCCTTAACGCATCAAGACATAAGCAAACAGGAACCTACTACTCTCTCCCCACACCTCACTTGCCTTGCTCTGGTTGGCATGAAAACACACTCCTACAGTCATAACACAGCATATTGGGTGGACAGAAAAAACAGTTCCTTATTAAAAAAAAAAGTGTAAAATAATTTTGCCAAAAGAAATGTTTCATGTGATTTCAAACCGGCTGCAGAGGCTACTCCTATGCTTGTTCCAGAGCTTATAATGCAGGACAGCTGCTAAAACTCAGATTCCCTTGGGTGAACTGGTAGCGCAAAGCTCATCACCACTTATACCGGCAGAGCATTTTCCTTGCTATTCGAAGGACTGATGGGCAAACCTACTGGTGTTCCCCGCCGGGTGGGTGAGGCACAATGAGCAGTGGGGGGGGGGTAGTGTGGAGATGGGAATGCTTCGGCTACCTGTCCAGTCACAGCTCTGCAGAAAACCTCAGCAGCAACATAAAAATAAGAAAGAAACCACTTTAATATGCTTTCCAGACACCCCACACATCATGCACTAAGATACAATGCTTTGAGCAGAATAGGTCTTGGAAGGGAGTGGCAGCCATGCTGTGCAGGCGCAAAGGAGAGCGCTTTTGCCTTTCGTGACACCGGCAAGACCTGAATATCAAATCGAGCATCATGTGACGCTCCTGAAACAGTGTCACTGATGTGCTGTGAAACACATGATCACCATTCGCCTAAAACCTGTAGCAAGCACAGGAACAGCCAACTGGAATGGCATGGCTTCCTAAGCCCTTTTAACGCCCCACGCTCCAATTCCGAAGAGCCCTAAAGCGTTAAATAGCCTCCCCTAGTTCAAACTGCACAGGAGAGAAAAGCTCCTTTAATGTTAAAACAATTCTAGACTAGCGACCACTTAACACTGAGTTAGGGCTGCTCGGTGCTAGGCCTCCACTCTGTCTTGTCAATTGTCAGGAGGGTATCGGTTTACTAGTCAGCTCCCAGACGTGTCCCACAGCTCACAGGAGTGATGAGCACAGCTGAATCCTCAAACACTGTAACACGAGGAATAACTGCCTCTCTATACTTGAACTGGTTGCACATTAAAACCTACAGCAATATACAGCAAAGTCAGCTCGCAGCATCATTGCCACAGCTGCCTCGTTCGCAGATTCTTAAAAAACGGAGGGTTTGCTGGTTGTACATTACAGTTTATTCACCGAGCGGCGAGGAAAAGGCGTGAAACTGCAGTCTCCGCTGTCAGCCATGTTGGCTCCAACGTGCTCCTGTGCTTACTGTAAAGCAGCACCTAACCCCTAGAGCCAACATGGGACCAGTTTCATACCCTTTCTTACTCTCACAAACCCTTTGCCATTTCTCCCGTGTCCAAAGTTTGTTGAAAACCTTTACGCTCATTTTCCTCAGCAAAGAATTTTTATTCATTTATTATTAAAAGGAACTAGATAGAATATTACAGCAGAACACACATGACTGGAAACAGCTGCCATATCACATAACACAGTACAGGAATAAGGATGTAGTTAACTCATATATATAATTAAAAAAGGACACTATTGCTCCCATACGGTTTTAGGACAAATTCTTTGCTGTGGAGAAGAGTAAAATTAAAATTAAAAACAAAGTTCACATCAAGCTAAAAATGTACTGTTTACAGTGAGCTAAAGAAGGTTGTTCTTTTTTTTTTTAAAGTGCAACAGATGACACGTGGCAAAGAAATTAACACTAAACACTCTAATCTAGGGGTTCCCTGTCCCGGTACTGGGGCCCCACACACCTGCTGGCTTTGGTTCCACCTGGGCGCAGATGGAAATTATCGAACCCTTGACAGACATGCACTTAATCCAAATTCATGCTGTCAGGTCCTGAAGAGCCAGAGGCAGCCTTTTACACCTGCTGTACTGGAGTCGCTTCAAAATCGCTGACCTTTTCGGGTGGGAAACGCCACCAGCGAAGGTTTTAATCAAGCACGTGGTCCGTGGGGTTCTGGATTCGGGCATGGTGGAAACTGGCAGGTGTGCACCTGGTGCCAGGACAGGGACCCCTGTGCTAATCTGTGTCAGAAATCCATTCGTTAACTGATTCACCTTAACGCAGTCTACCAAAGCAGATCCTGGAAGGGCTATCTCCACTGAAACTGGGAAACAAAACTAAGGACATCACAACTGCTGGATGTTGCGTGGTAAACTTTCTTAGCTCTTATTGTTGTCAGGTTATTTTTTTTTACAAAATAAAACTAAAAAAAGGTCTAGAACTGATTAATACCAACATACAGTAATTATAATATGCAATAAATTAACACAAGGCAGCTCCAAACTGGAACAGGCATGCACAATTTAAAATACTTAAGGACCACTGGAGACATTTATATATGCCCTCCTGTTAAAGCTTGTGCTAACTTAATACAGAAAACTTTGGAATGAATAGTGAACTACTCACTTCCAAGCCAGGGAGTAATATTGACAACCACATAAAAAGAACAGGTTTGTATTCATAGGGAAAGGGAGGGCAGGGACAGGTGATCTGATCTCTGAAGTACACAGTCAGTACTTCTCTAATAAGGTTAAACTCTTCCATTCTTTCTTGGAAACAACAACAAAAAAAAACCTAAAATAAAACTTAAATACTCCTGGACGAATCTTCAGCATCCCAGCGTGAAATAAACCTGTTTTGCAAGCCTTATAATTCTGTAATTCATATAATTTTTTCCCCCCCATTTAGTTAAAAAATATTTTCTTCTCTGCTGGTTTGTTCAAAGATTTTAAGCATAACCTTCTTTCCATATAGTTTTTTTTTTAAAACCATCCATCCATGCATTGCTGCCCCCAAAACACAAAAACACTCCGTGGTGTTCAGACGTGGAAACGTTTTTTTTTTTCTCTCCTCCTCCTATTCCAAATGGTCTCCTCCTCACACTTCTTGAAGTAAAAGAACGACTGATCGTGGCCCCGCGATTTCAGCTCCAAAGCCGGTTGTCGATGTCAGATCGCCATGTTGACAGGTGCATCCCTTCAGAACAAAAACTAGCGCGGCATCCCCAACCCCCCCGCCCACCCCGATAAGACGCCGCTGTCCTGAACTCCAGGAATAAAACAGTAAGCCGCTCTCCGTGTGTCAGCAACTCGAGGAGATATCTTGGACTGCAGGGCCAGGCGACTCCGCGCTCTCTCGCCTCGGCAATTCTTTCACAACTGCAGCCTAAGACGACTCGCCACAAGCCCCCCCCTCCCTCACACGCACCAGTAAACACGCCACGCAGCGCGCCGCTCTCTGCTGCTCGATCTGCGCACGCCTCGACCGGGCGACTCCTGCATTTCTACAGCGCTTTGCATCCCTGAAGGACGCATAGCCCCCACCTGGGTGACACGCAGCAGGCCGTCCCATTAGGATCGCGTTAGGTTTTCCCGCAGGGACTGTCTCCCCGTTCACGACAACATCCTGGGAGAAACCAAACGGGAAACGTATAGCTATATATATACACACACACACCTTTCCTAAAAAAGAAAGCTGTTACATGTTTAGCGCCCTCTCGTGAACTAGATACCTGATGTGGACGGTCAAAGCTGGAAAACTAAGTTTTAATGGAATTGTACAAAAGAAACGCCTTATCTCCCCACCCCCATAGCCGCAGCCTGGCGTCTTATTCCAGTTTGATCAAGGCGCTGTATCTTTACAGGTGCACCGTCGACAGAGAATGATTGATTCACAAACTGTCACTGATTCTGGCGGACTGCGAAGTCCCTACGGACTCCTCATATCTGGATTTTATAAAAATATTAAAAACCCTGCCTACAACCAGACAAGACCGTGTAAAAACAGTAATACGATGGATGCTGGTTTGTTTGTTGTTGTTTTGAGTTAAATAACATGTATGGCTACATATTTAAAAACATTATAGCGTTGACGTGTGCGGGTCCAGGTGAATTCCGTTAATTATTTTATCTTTTTTTAAAAGATTTCCAAAGAAAAAAAAAAGGTTTAATAAACCCGCTGTCTCGCAAGCAGGCTGTGAAAACCGAGTTGCTGGTTTACAAGAGAGAAAGGGCGTTTTTCTTTGCGCTTGTGACAAAAAAAAAAGAGATACCCCAATACTACCCCCAAAACGAGAACGTCTCATTTTACTCTCGAAAACTTTTTTTCCCCCCTCCTGCGAATCCCAATAAAACTTTTGAGTAAGCTTTTTTTTTCTTTTACACGACAATATTTCTCAGTCAAATGTACTTAACTCCACGATATTTGTTTTTAGTATTAATGTTCGATTCGTCATGCACGTAATATTCTTTCTTATGTATTATTTCTGCGTTTTGCGTCATGGTACTATGCTTCTCGCTGCCTTTTTGTTTTCCTCCTCTTTTTAAATCATCTACATCAGTCGTCATCTACGTCCTCGCCTTCCGACTCGTCTCCCCTTCTCTCGTACATCTTATCCCGCTGCTTCTCCTGGATTTCTTTCATCTCCTCGGCGTAGCGGCAAAAGGCGCCCCCGAACTTACTCCACGCTTTGTAGGGGACAGTAATGGAGTTCCTGTAGCTGGGCTTCACCTCGCTCACCCGCAGGAACACCCCGTATTTGTTGGACCCGACGTCGAAAAAAAACCTCTTGGAGTCCACCATGATGGACGTCCCCTCGGGCAGCTCGCCGTAGCCCCCGGCCCCTCCGCCGCCGGCCAGCTCTTCATCGTCCCCGCCGTAGTCATCGATCAGCTTGGCCAGGGCGTCTCGGAACTCGATCAAGCCCTGAGCCGGGAGGGCGATGGTCTGCCCGGCCTGCATGCTGCCCCCCGGGCCGCCTCCCCCGCCTACCCCGAACCCAGGGCCGCGGTTGACGGTCTGCCGGATCCGTAGGAACCTCCCCCGCTGGTTCTCCTTGAGGTCGAGGTAGTATTTGCGGTTCTCCCGCACCAGGAACTCGCTCTTCAAGGCGCGGCGGGGCCCGCCGTCCTCGCCGCCCGAGGACTGCGCGATCTGCTCCGGGCTGCTGGGCCCCAGCTGGGCGTAGTGCTCAATGAAATCCCCCAGGTAGTCGCGGAACTCCGCGGCCACTGACATGGAAAGGGTCAGGCGGCTCTTGGAGCCCCCGGCTCCGACCTCGGCGATCTTGATGAATCTGCCCTTCGCGTTTTGCTTCACGTCCAGGTAGAAGCGCTTGTTCTGGATGTCCAGGCGCTTGGAGGCCAGCTCTTGGGTCTCCTGCTCCCGCTGGAAGTGCTGGAACCCGCTGCCGGCTCCCCCTCCGCCACCACTACTGCCACCGCGCTCGCTCCCACTGTCTCCATCCGCCATCTTCACCACCAGCAGCCAGCTTCTCCCTCCTGCGTTTCTTCCCCCCTCCCTTCGCCACCGTACACACCTCCGTCATGGACGCTACCGACTCCCGCCCCTCAGACGAGCTCTTCCCGCCTTCGATTGGTCGCCATCCTGCCAATCATACGAGGTCGCCCTACAATTGGTCACTTCCTGCCGTCGTACACTTCTATTTCTCCCGCCTTCATCGTCGTCATTGGTCAATTCTATCAATCCACCATTAGCACTTCACCTTTGTCTCGGTTTCGATTGGTCCCGGTCACTGGCTCCTACGTTACCCCCTTTATCGTCATTTCTTTTTTTTTTCGATTGGCTGCCGCCTGGTTTTCCTGTCGGAAATTCTGCCCTACGACTGTCCTTGTATAGAACAGGGGCTGCGTCAGTTAGTCTTAAGCAGGACACCTTATAGCCTCACTGGCTTTTCAATCAATATCTGATCATGAATTTGATGACATTCCTTCCAGTTCACAAAGTTCGGCCCAGGAAAAGATGGAATGAAAAAGGCGCCATTTTGGCTCATATTTGGAACGCATATTGTTGCGTGATAGATCCTACTCTCTGAGCCAACATGGAGTTGTCTTGAGCTGTAGTTTCTTACCAGTGTATGTACCAATTATCACTGCCAGTGTGTATCTGTCTTCCAAGTTAACACGTAATACGTGCACAAGAAAGAAAAAACAAGCTTTCTGTAAACTTTCAATGTTTTTTTTCTCCTTCTCATTTAGGTGGCTTGATTTGATAGGGCGATTAATCTGTCACTCTTTTTAATACCGATGTGGGATTGGATTGTTTTTAACGCTCGTCACACCCGCCCACTTTGAAGGTCCGTGCGCAAAAAGGGGGAAAAAGGCCGTTGATGCTGGTATTGAGGTGGGGGAAGGGCAGACCGTTTACAATATGCCTTGCAATTGGCTGGACAAATATTTCAAACTAACATCGAGTGCGGCGATTGGCTCACTGCTTTGCTCGCGAGGGCCCTCGCGCACTAGCTCGCGGAGGGGTTTATTGTTTCTCTCTGTCTCGAGCGGAAAATCGTCTCCGACCTCTTCGATTCCTGTCAGGAATTTCAATAAAAATAATAAATAAACAGCGAAAATGGTAATTAGACGAATTAACTACTCACTTCTTATTAATGCCGACGTGGTTAGGTTATCCGGATAGTGTTGGGAGAGCTGGGTTGTTGTTTTTTTGGTTTGATTTTATTATAGAGGCTTAGGATATTTATTTTACGGGGCTCATAATGTTGATACTGTAACCAATTAGTGTACATTATGTGGTTATGTGAATTTCGGATATCTGAGTTTTGGGGGGGCAATAAGACTTTTTTCGTTGGACTTGTTACATGTGCATTTCCTTTAATTTCTTAATTATAAATGATTATGGTTTCGCTGAAAAAGTATCAATTTTCCTTAGTGTTTAATGTGCCGCGAAAAATGTTTTAATTTGTATTATGTTTTGTATTGATACTTTCCATCTAAGGAGATGGGGTGAGGTCCCTTTGCGTCGTGATTCGAAAATATTATTTCATTTAGGGTTTTTTTTCCCCCAAATGTTAGTAGTATGTGTTGGCGGGAAAAGTCCTGATTGGAGTGTATGCGAGTGCAAGAGTATGGAAATGGCTTGAAGAGATGAAGCAAAAAAAACATAAGTTAATAAAAGGAGATCTTATAATGGAACAGAACTGGTCAATAAAGAATCAAAGTCGAATAATACAGCCGTTTTTTGGAGACGCAGTCTGGCTACGCTACCGCCGATCGAACTTTCTTCATCCATTGTAAATGTAAACTGAAATCAAAAGTGTAAGTTACTGAATCAAAACACCGCAGATACGAGATGTCTCACCTCGGGATTACCTCTCTATTTTTGGCAAATGCCGCACTGCACATCATTTTCTGAGATGGATGCATTTAGGATTATTCGGCATGTGTGCTCTCTTTAATCGAATCTGTTTGTCAGAGTATAGTTTTTTTTTCTCCCCGGAGAGTGGTAAACTAAATATCAACGTTGAAGTCCTCGAGCAGGGCAGCGAGCTGTTAGTGTGCACTATGACGGGTTCGTTTTAGGCATCGTTTTCGTCAGACCTCCGTTTTCGAGTGGGTGAAGTTGCGCTGCGAAATGACTGAATTCCAAACAATGAATGGCGCGGTATTCAAATGCAGTTTAGTAAGTAAACCAGAAGCCTTTGCACACGTGTTCGGTAAACACAGTGCCTGGTGGTCTGTTGTTCTCTGGGTACGTTTTAACAGGTAAAAGCACGTTTAGCCTGTAATCTTGTCCAGAGTGTCTGGGGTGCCTACTTGTAACGAGGACTCGAGCTAGGGGGCTCCAGTACAAACAGCGTCTGCTTAGACGGTCTACAGCGCTGTACAGTATATACAACTGTACAGTGAGAGTTTTGTAGGAAGTGCGCGCTTGCTGCAGGATTTGGAAGGGAATCAAATTACATATTTACGAACATATTCAGAAAGACTTTCTCATAGGTCAGACGGTCCTGTTTGTAAAGTATATATTTACAATGGGCGGTGCATTTGTGCATCCATTCATAACGGAGACGTTATCTATGATAAACCCAAGGAGTAGGCGCCCTGCTTTATTCAAGAAGAGAGAAGGGCTTTTGAACTTGGCCTCCGTTCCTTGAAGACTGGCGTTCTTTAATGAAAGCTACTTCGCTTCAGTTTTTGTTTTTGACGCTGCGGATTTAAATAATTGTAGTGTATGTGATTTGAAATTGGTCATTTTGTTAGCGATGGTGTAAACATCATGCATTTTAAGCTGTTCAATGTGTCTGATCTATAGATTGGTGCATTTAATGAGTTTAGTCATACAGTTTGCATAGGAGAGTCAGATATGGCCTGGACTGAACTTTCCACGGGCTTGTAAGTAGTGTGAGAAAATAATCTTTTAAATCCCCGTGTTTAAGTACGTTGTGCATCCTGAGGTAAACACAAAAAAGTAATATTTTAATGCAGAATATTTAGCGTTGCTGTCTTCTGTGTACTTTCATCAGTTGAACTAAATTATACATAGGATATTTGTTCAGATTAGTTGCAACCCTTACAAATGTCCTGCTGCCACTCAGTATTGATTGTCTAGTTTCTGAGTTTGTGTGTGTTTTTGAAATTGACAATGTAGTGTTGATAAAGCTTAAGGTTTTTAGAAAAGTCCTTTCATATAAGAATAATTGCAATACTAAAACCAGGTGTAAATTTTAAGGATTCTGTTTTTATGGATTTAGATGTTTTAAGTGGTGAAAGTAACACTATTTACACAACTGTTGATCAATATAGTTCAGTTAATGCATAAAGGACTCTGATGTAAAGTTGAAGAATAGTTTAATTGTGTTAAATCTAGTACTTCTAAATTATAGAGGTGCCATTTTCTGTATTTTGTTAAAAAATGCTAAATTAGATCTAGATTTTAAATGCTCTTTTTTAATTAAGATCTTCTGGTTTAATTAGATTTGGTGATTTTTAGATATGACATTTGTGACCTGGACTGACTTTCAGTTAGAGTTTCAGTTAAATTGTAACTGAATTGCAAACTAAATGTGATTTTCTTTTAGTGCTTTTCCCTCTAGCATTTTATCAGCTATATCTAAGACAACTCGTGATGACATTTAAGGAGCTTTGTAGATGTACTTAGTTTTTTTTTTTGTTCCTTCCCCTTAATAAGGCCCCTTATGATTTGATTTGAAGATCCTTGAGCTGGTTTCTGGTGGCAAGTTGCTTCAAGAGCACACTATGGCTGGACAGGAAACCTGCTCATGATTGTGAGCCAACAATAATGTTTAGACATAATTTAAAGCTGATATGCGTTATAGAAATACAACATAATCAATGGAAGTAATGCACTGTTTATCTAATTAGGTTTTCACCATGTTCTGTCTTTCAGATAAGGAGTAGTGTACTTGCTTTTTTTAAATGTCATTTTTTTTCTACAGCATAACTTTTTGATTGTCCCAGCTCAGCATGTTCAGCTGTTATTTTGTTCTGTTGCAAGAATCTGTCACAGCCAGATTTGTAATGGATGACAATGATTAAATTAGTTACACGAATCATAATTTATACAGATCAGATGGGTTGCTTACACGACTGTTTTGTGTTCTGTTTAAATTGTTTTGAATTGTTTGCACATGTTTGAGCTATGTTTCTGGTTCTTGTGTTAACTCGTGACTCTCCTCTCCCAGGCAGGAGGTAAAGCTGGCAAGGACAGTGGCAAAGCCAAGGCTAAAGCAGTGTCTCGCTCACAGAGGGCTGGTCTGCAGGTAACCCCATCCAGCTGCTATCCATCGCTCGTCCTGTTTCGCAAGGAAGGAATAAAGTTGTTGCTAATGTAAAACAAGGTCCTTTTTGGTTTATACAGCTGGAAAATTGTTTGGCTGGGGATAAATGTATTTCAGTATCTTTTTTTCCCCTGTGCTTGCTGTATTCACCGGAACTCACTGCACCTCTGCACTATGCAATTTTGACTTAGGACTATCACACATTTATTGTTATTGTTCTGGTTATTTCTTCACTGTACATACTATCACGATCACGTACTGCTTTATAACGTACTGTCTATATTGTGTGGTGTTCCTTCAGTACTATGCATGTCCTGAGAGACCGACGCATAAGGATTCCAATGTACATGTACATATGGCAATAAACTGCTCTACTCTCTACTCACCTGAACACACCACAACCAGAAATTGACTGTGGAATTTGGGAACAGAACTTTACAAATCATAAGTTATCTTTCTGAATTGAAGTGGAAATTAAGTGAAAGAACAAATACAAGTTATACAGTCAACTCCCTCGTGTCTGGAAGAAATTGGGGGAAGGGGCTCAGGAAACAAGGCGTCTTTACAGAGATGAGATTAAAGCTAACCCAAATGCAATCTCCAAAACCATAATGATAAAACCCATTCCTCCTTGTGAAACGCATTGTTCAGGCATGGGACACTTTGACTTCTGGAATTGGAATGTTTAGCTGTAAAGCTGCCTTGAGAGCTTTAAACTTTAAACTCCACTCTACACTGCCTTTCAGCCCTATGGTTCCCATGTTTAGTTTTTTCCACTCTGTCACAACAACAGACTGGACCCAAGCAAAATGGTGAACCATTACAGTACAGTACAGTTAAATGCTGTTCAGTACTCTTCTGGTAAAATGTCAACAACCAGATCAACTTCTGAATTTGTTTTTACTTGTATTCTAATATATGCTCCACCCTGAAATGTGGGGGGAATGTGCCTTATGTTATGTAGAATATTAGGAAGCTTTTGCATTATGGAAAAAATGGTCTCCAGATCACATTTGGAGTTAAAACCTAAATGTCCTGCCTTGAGAGTCAATTAAGCTTTATTCTCTGTATCTCCTCTCAGTTCCCAGTGGGCCGTATCCACAGACACTTGAAGACTCGCACTACAAGCCACGGGCGTGTTGGGGCTACGGCAGCTGTGTACAGCGCTGCCATCCTCGAATACCTCACTGCTGAGGTGAGACTGCTGTTCACTCACCCATACTTGCAAGACATTTTCCTTTCCGTGCCACAACACTGGGGTTGTCTGTTGCGCTGAATCTGGGACTGAATCTGAAGCTTTGATGTTTGATTTTCAGTAATAGATTGATATCAAGAGAGGCTTGGTAAGACTTCATGATCAGGTATTTCTTTACTAATATAACAGGTACTGTTATATTCCACATTGTGTGGAATTCTATAGGCTTTTCTGTCCTGCTGCTTTTGTATTTCAACGATATGGGCAATGGCATTGTATGCATTTTGTGTATATAAATAACTTCCCATGAGCGTTTCCTTTTACTGGACTGACATAGAACAAAGGCAGTTCTGCTTCTGATCTTTCCCTGAGCCTGTTTTTAATTTGTTTTTCTTATTTTAGTTGAAACAAACTCCACAGTCCTGGGCCTTTCTTTCTATACCTATCGCAGCTTTATAAACTCATTTTGCTCCTGCTCTTGTCCCCACTGTCTGCACGGAGCTAGGAAATCTGGATAAGGGATTTAGCTGCAGCATTATAACACCTGTAGCATAAATCAGCTTGTTTTAAAAATATTTGCAATGTTATGTAAAAGAGTTATGTAATTAACTATAATTCATTTCTCGTTCATTTTCCAAAATGCATCTAAAAGAGACATACTAAGGAAAGGATAGACTGCTTCATTTTTCTTGTAAAATCTAATGTGCTGTCTGTAATTCTGAAACTACTTCTTGTGCTTCACAATTTAGCAGTATCTATACAAAAATTGTATCTGCATGCAAACTGAATGCAGTGTTTACCTTAATTGGTTATTAAACCTGAACCTGATTACATCTGATGTATTTCAGCAGGTATCTGACATTTAAAGTAACTCAATGTTACTTTAAATATATTTTCTGCAAGTGCATACTTAAGGAGTTGCAGCTATGGAAGTTTCTTGGCTAAGAAGACTTGTAAAGCTGGTCTGTTCAGTTTGTGTTTATTGGCAAAGACTCTAACTTGATGTCAGCTTTGTGAATTTAATGTTTATAGCCTTTCCAGGCATTGTGGTGTTTAGTTGTAAGACAATAGCTAGTAGCTTTGTCTTGTATTTTCTTCAATTAAAAAAAGACCATTGTCTGTTAGTTAATGCATTTATTATGAGTAATAAAGTGAAT
This sequence comes from Lepisosteus platostomus, assembly GCF_059453375.1. Lineage (NCBI taxonomy): Eukaryota > Metazoa > Chordata > Actinopteri > Semionotiformes > Lepisosteidae > Lepisosteus > Lepisosteus platostomus. The sequence continues at coordinate 9,343,350 of NC_142613.1, forward strand.
TCATGTTTCTGAATATGTGGACCTTATTTTCCGCCCTTTGCAATCTTAACGCTAAAGCATGCTTTTAACAACATGGGGAGATTTCTTTGGACATTTTGTTCTGGGATGCTTAGGAGACTGACTTTGATGTTCAGTTGATCTCGGAGGTTTTAAAGTTAGTTGCAAATCATACGATGGCACTGGAGACGGCAATAAATGTGCTGCTTTGAATGTACAGCACACTGTAGTAGAAAGGGGCTTTAAAAAAGTGCGTCTGTTACAGGTTTTGGAGTTGGCAGGGAACGCCTCCAAAGACTTGAAGGTGAAGCGTATCACTCCCCGTCACTTGCAGCTTGCCATCCGTGGGGACGAGGAGCTGGACTCGCTTATCAAAGCCACCATTGCTGGAGGAGGTGAGTCAGAGTGCTTAGCCATAGCAGCACCTGTGTGTCAGGTAGTCCCAGGCCACGGTCCTGCAAAGCCACAGTTCTTTAGGTTCAGGTCCAGAACCGGTGTAGATCGTAGCAAAGCCTGTCATTGGTAGAGTTAACCAAGGGCGATTTCGGTTGCACTATAACACTTCAGAACTCCCCAGTACCAGGGTCAGGGACACCTCTTCACTTGCTTGTAGACTTGACCTGTCCCGGTGCTCACTTAACAATCTTTTTCTCTCTTCAGGTGTCATTCCCCACATCCACAAGTCCCTCATTGGGAAGAAGGGCCAGCAGAAGACCGCATAAAGAGCAGAGCAGAGTGGAGTCAACGTGTCCCTCCTGCTGTTCTGTATCAGGGACAGATGCAGCTGAAGGACAGACTGGGAGTTTGTTTTCGTTTTTTTTGTTGGTGTTTTTTTTTAACGTAGTTAAACTTGGAAAGAAACAAATTGTTAGATTTTTGCGTTGTAATAATACAAAACAAAGAAAACTGCAAAAAAATATATAAAACGTTTGTACCTTTCTTTTAGATTTTTGTTTGACGGACAGAAGAAACAAAATGTACCTTGTCATGTTGTGGCATAAAATTTGATGATTGGCTAAGGGTCAACAGTGTTTTATACAAAAAAATGGAATTGTTAAACCATTTTTTACAAAAGAAAAATGTGTTGTGTGTTTATTTATTTGATACAGAAGGGTGACCTTTTAACTAACCTTTTAAATTGTTAGTTTGTATAATTCTCTAATTTTTAAATTGTTAGCAGGGTGCCATCAGAGTCGTCCTGCTTAATTAGTGCTCTTCCCTTTTATGTTAAATCAAGAACAAGAATGGTCATGCGTGGAACTTTCTCAGTGACTAATATTCTTTAGGTAGGGTTCTGGGTTGTATTAAATGTGGTTCTAGCTTACCAGAATAATGCCTATCAATGTACAGTGGATCATTTTCTAAACATTAAAGACAATTGCTGAATATTAACTCTGTTAATAAGCTCATTTTGGCATGTAATGCAAAGTATATATGTTGGGTTTTGTGCTTGAAGAAAAAGTTAGGTTTTGTTACAAAAGGTAGTACCTTTGCATTGAAAATGTTTAACAGTTAAACAACACGCAAGTGTTTTTTATGTGAAGTTCTCCCATTCAATTTGGGAATAACCGAGCTCATAACATACTAGGCATGAAAAATAAGTGTCTGACATTATAATGGACTTGCCATGAGCTATGAGTTGATACGGCTCTCACGATTTCTGATAACGGAGAGCGGGAAATGGTTCTCTGGTAACATTCAGAGCCAGTAATTAAGGAGCAGCAGAGTCTCATCTGGTAATGCATTCTTTATCTTTAGCTTGTATGATCAGTAAAAAACATTGAATAACTGAACAGAGACTTGTGCGGGTGACCTGAACAGTATTGAACATCCTAAACGCTGTGTTTTTTCTAATGGTTTCACACATCCAGTTATTGTTTGTTTTGAAGATTCAATTTATCGCTGTATAGTTTTAATAAGGTTTAACTTCATATATTGATATCTCACCTTGAAGCAAACCTGATTTTGTAAACACCTCTTGGGTGTCCTGTCTTGCTGAGAAGCAAATGTTATCCCATCTGTGCCTCACTTCAGAAGGAGCGAGAATGAAATGTGTTGCATTAACAAGTTAAAGCTGGGATTGTGGCTGTTAATGCTAAGCCTTAGGGTGTACCAGCATAATTGCGTTTTAAAAAATTAGCTTTAGCTCAGAGATAAGCAGCTTGTAACCTGTTCTGTCCACTTAGGTTCATAGATTTGCTACACTAAAATCCTTTATTGATCTTTATTAATAATTTGCTGCATCAGAATAACACTTGCAATGCTTTTTACAAAGTACTAGAGTGGATTGGAAGGTCCACATGTTGATAGTCCTGTATTCACCCATCATCTGTTTTCTACGTGCTTCAGCCTATTCATTGTTGCAGAGGAGCTGCAGCCTATAAGCAAATAACAGGTACAAGGCAGGATACACCCTGGACGGGTTGCCACTCCATCACAATGCAGACAGACACACTAGAAGCCAATTAATCTACGAGTATGTCTGGACTGTGGTAGGAAACCTATGCAAACATGGGGAGGACATCCAAATTCTCACACAGATTGAACCCCAGGTCTCCAATACTGTGAGTACTGTGAATACCAACTACTGCAATGCCCTAGTCCTTTGTTCAATCACAAATATTTTCTCTTATAATCAGCACCACATTGTATGCATCTGTCTATGATGGTATAATATTCTGTGGAAGCTGACATAGGTTTTAACTGTTCACACAGAGCTGCTGTGTGTAATTCCGTTTTGCCATTTCAATACTCCACTATTTTTATCTGGTTTTGAGTGGCTTTCCCTGTTTTGATGTGAACCCCATTTTATAGCACCCTTGTCTCAGCATATTAGGGTGTTCTTAGAAAGTTTTAAAGTGACAAAGTACCATTCAAAGATATGCAGTTTTTACAGGAAAAAAAATACCAGTTCATTGATTTTTTTAAAGTTGTTTTTATATCGGTATGTCACAACTGTAACTGGAAACATTTCAGGTCAGTTGTGTTTTGCAGAAGTTTGAATTAATAGTCTCATTTATGTGAAGAAGATTTGCAGTCCACACTGCATGTAGTATATAAATGTGCTGCAGTAATTCTGCTAGCCCACTACCAATGACTTCAAACTTCTGCTAGCCCCCCCAAATTACCTCAAACTCACCCCAGTTTCACTTTATCCAAAATAAGCATCTCTGAACTTGTTACAGACCAAAGATTAGACCATTTTCTAGATGGTTGTTAATTGATCCAAGCCTCTTATCCAGCTGTTTCTTGAAGAAGAAGGGGGAAGAGCTCCACATGGCTGGCTGCCTTGTTCCACAGTCCTGCATCCCTTTGGGTGAAGAAGTGGCTCTTGCTCTCTGTAAGCTGATGCAGGGTACTGTCCTGCTCACTGTATTGCTACGATGCTTTCCATGTGTTTGATTGGCACTGTACAAGGCACGATTTCCAAACTGGTCTAAGAATCCTGAATGGCCATTTCCTGAGGAAATGTGAAGTCTGCATGAACTGTTTGCTTCGAAAAGAACTTCCCTGTCTCTGTACTGAAACTGAAAAAGGTCATCTGGTGCACGCAAGGAGCTCATATTAAAAAGGGAAGCGGCCGAATTACATCCAAAGCCAACGCTCGGATTGGTAACTACAGTTCAGTTAAAATCAGACCATGTCTTCTGCAATACAGTACACACTGAGATAGTTTTACTTGCTCTATATCTGCATTTGCGTCCTCTGCGTTATGCTTGGTATTTTGCATTTTCGTGACGTGACGTCCCTCTAAACCTGTCTGTGGCCGATTGTGTTTCCCATTTAAAAAACAGAATGTTTAATTGTCTTGAATAGGGGCGCCTCTAGTATCAAAATAAGCAAAAGGCGAAATATGTAGTCGTGCTGGAGAGGATGACTTCTCAATATGGACGGTAATTAGACTAGTTCAAGACTTGTGTAACCAAGCGATACAAAAATGTTTTTCACATGTTGATGGTAGAATGTAAGTCTTATCACATGAAATAATACAATTTTATTTATACATGCTTTTAAAAATACTCGTTTTTTACCCAAAGAAATGTGACTTACCACGTATACATGTACTGTAAATCATACACATATAGACACCAATTAAAGCATTATTTTTAAAATTTTATAGCACACTTTGAATCGAAGTTTTAATGAAGAATTACGATTAACAATCTTAAAACAATTACAACCTAAAAACATTTTTTTAATGAAAATAAAGTGTAATATTTTTAAATGTTAAAAAAAAACAGCAGGGGGCGCAATAAGATAGTTCTCTGACGAACAATTGTAAAGAATTGCTTTTAGCGAGAAACCGTTCTAATGTACTGTATTCCATATAAACCTTTGCGGTACTAATGTACTGTATGATTAATGATAACAATTCTACACAACTAGGATATTTATTTCATAATCATAGTTTAAATTAATTCAAGTGTGTGTGACACACTGCTTATATTTTAGATATGTAATTTTAAGTATGAATGAGCACATAGTAGTTTACTGTTTTATATACAATGCTTTGCAAAAGTATTCTAATCCTTGCACAGTTTTCACATTTTGTTGCATTAAAGCTTGCAGTGATGATACTTTGAAGTAGGAATCAATATTTGTTAAATACACAATCCGCTCCACACCTTCAACGCAAGAAAAACTAAATAGGTCGTATCAAAGCAAAATGATTGTGTCTTCAGTGTTCAAAAATATTTTTGTGCTTTCAGAATAAAAACACCCGTCTCTGTAAAGCGCCTCCGACAGCCAATTTAAACCATGAAGACCAAGGAGCTTTCAAACCTAATAATAATAATAATAATAATAATAATAATAATAATAATAATAATAATAATAATTGCTTACACTTATATAGCGCTTTTCTGGACACTCCACTCAAAGCGCTTTACAGGTAATGGGGACTCCCCTCCACCACCACCAATGTGCAGCATCCACCTGGATGATGCGACGGCAGCCATAGTGCGCCAGAACGCTCACCACACACCAGCTATTAGTGGGGAGGAGAGCAGAGAGTAATGAAGCCAATTCATAGATGGGGATTATTAGGAGGCCATGATTGGTTAAGGCCAATGGGAAATTTGGCCAGGACGCCGGGGTTACACCCCTACTCTTTTCGAGAAACGCCCTGGGATTTTTAATGACCACAGAGAGTCAGGACCTCGGTTTTACGTCTCATCCGAAGGACGGCACCTGTTTACAGTATAGTGTCCCCGTCACTGTACTGGGGCATTAGGACCCACATGGACCACAGGGTGAGCGCCCCCTGCTGGCCCCACTAACACCTCTTCCTAATCAGGCATAAAGTTGCAGAGAAAGGTATAGATCAGAAGAAGAGTCCAAAGACTCATAATATCTCTTTGATCGTGGTGAAGATGATCATTAAGAAGTGGAAGACCCAGATACACCCTAGAATTTTGCAAGGCGCTGTATATATTACATTCTTATTTTTTGTATTGACTTGGTATTAAAGTGTTTCATTAATGAGAAGTGAGGTTGTTGTAAGCCTGATCAGTAGGATCAGTAGCACCAGTAGGGGGCGCTCTATACTGTAAAAAGGCGTCACCACACCTGAAGAAGGCTCCACAGCTGAAATGTTGTGTTTTCTCTCTTCTCTTTTCAGCATGGAATAAACCTATGGCATGTTCCTTTGCAGCTACCTACTTTGAACTACTTATTATTATTATACGTTGTTTTAGGACCAACCAAGAAATTCATTAGACTTAAAAATAAACCCTGTAAAACCAATGTGGCATATAAACAAAACGCATATTATTTTCCCAAAAAATGCATTTAGATGCATTTTTAAACTTTATGATTATTGTGGTGAGAGTTAAAAAGGGGAAGATGAAAATGTTACGACCTCTTTTCCAGTGAGGCAATTGTAACGTGAGATTTTCCGCAACTCCAATACACGCAGAAAAAAACACAAAACCCACCACATCCAGCCCTAACGACAATCCCAGGTTCTCGTCACCAGAGTTAAGCCCCATGTTATTCACTGCATTTTAATGGATTGGCGAGCCCCCCCTTCACCACCCGGAATCAACTGTTGCCTGAAGTCAGGGCTGACTGGCGCGCAAGGCGTCTTGTGTCCCGCAGCTAGAAATCATTTGATTTATAACAGCCGTGTTTTTACCTAGTTAATGGAAGAATTGGAGATTCCAGCATCCACACATCCAGCTGGAGACGTACGCAGAAACGGGGCATTTTCCGAATCAAAATGTATGCGACGTTCTTTTTTGAAGTGAAAACATGTGTCAATTGAAACAAATGTGTTAAGGTGTTTTCGACGGTGAGCAGCGGGCACGGCCTACGTAAAACAAAAAAACTAAAATTTTGGGGGGAGGGGGAAAAAGACCTGGTTTTCAACAGTGCTTCGTTTAGCCCTTACGGCCGTTTCTCGAAAATGTATTACAGTGCGTCAGAAATTTGATAGCAGAAGTTTGAACTCGCAATGCAGGTCCGGGAGTGACAACATCAGTATAATAGAACACTAACGCTGCAGCAGCAGATAACAGCATTAATGATACGACACGATAACAATTGAGAACGATATTGGAAACAGTTCTGTTAATCTGCTCAAGTACCGATAAAGGTTCATGATCGGATCACAAGAAAAAAAGAATTGTCTTGTGCCATTCATCTCTTTCGAACTTATCCATTTGCTTATCAGTGGGTTCTCATTTTCGTACATTTAATCAAATACCTTCCCATTTGGGTGTCTTGATTGACGATAAAAATACTGATGAAATGCGTCAGTATCCAAGCAAATCAAGGAGGCACAAGGATATCAGAATAAAAAAAGTTAATATATTTTTGAAAACTCTTTTCTTCAGAAACAAAAAAAATCAAACAAAAAAAATTATTAATGACATTTTTGATTAAATCGACAATCTCAATGATACTATACATTTAGAAATAATATAGTATGTACATTTCGTGATTTAAATATTACATCACAGGACAACACAAACAAAGACAGGAAAATAATTATTGCACTATGCCCTGGCTTTTGTAAACCCCAGTACAATTCCAGAATGTGTCTTCTAATTCTCAGAGATCAAGAGTTCATAACATTCCCAGGTAACATGTTCTCTGCTGTCACGTTACAGATTTGAGCACCAACAATGGGCTTAAAGCCTCCAGAGAGCGCAGTTTTCTGCTTCTACAACCTGTTACAACAGGACTGTTGCTAATACAGCTTACTACTTTGGGAGGGAGAACACAGGTAATCCCTAAAGGCAGAAACAGAGGATTCCTTGATCCAGCCAGTGACGGGGATGCACAGATTCTTCCTGGCTGACACAGTGAGTTGTTGTCCAGGTCCAGCAGGAGTGTCCTTTTTGTCTCCTACACCGGGAGAGAGAGAACAGATCCAGCCTCCTCGCCCGCAGGCTCTAGAATGCAGTGTGGGACTGATGCAATGCAGACCCCACTGGGGGACTGTTCTGGGAAAGTTTCTCCCAAGAGCCAAACTAGTGTCCTTGCTCGTACCGGAATGTGGGCCCCACAGAGCCGCAGGGATACATTTCCAATTACTGTGGGAGAGTCCGCGGCAGCCCCTTTAATAACGGGGTGCATAGGGGTGGTACCGTGCCATGACGGGGGGGCTGCCAGTGCCTGCACTGTGGGGTGGCATGACGAAGGGTGGCACGCTGTACGGGTGGACTTGTGCCTCCAGCGGCCGCCCAGACAGGTGTCCCAGCGCTTGGGATGGGGCATAAGGCAGTCCCGGGAGGGGCAGGTAGGCCGCCGTGCTGTCCTGATTTGGGTAGTAGCCGGAGTAGGCACTAGGCCCGAAAGCCTGGAGCTCAGGGTAGTGCAGCAGCTGGGAGGCCACCTTGACGTGGCAGGCCTGGGCCAGGGCGTCCTGCAGGGTGCGCTTCAGCTTCATCCGGCGGTTCTGGAACCAGTTTTTAATCTGGGGAGGAAGTATGAGAGAGCATGAGTGCAGGCCGAGGTAGCCTGAACCTCCCTTGCAGGGATAGCAATGGATTTAGCATCCACTTCACAAGATTCTCCCATAAAGAGATTTTTTTTTTCTGGCCAGCGGTGTGTGGTTTTCCTGTATCGGCTTGATACGGGGAGAAGGAGCTGCTCCTTTGAGCTGCTCTAGTCTTGCCACGCCTGCCAGCGCCTGGGAGACTGCAGGGGTCAGTGTTTCTGAGCATCGAGAATCCTGCTCAGTCAGCTAGTGACATGACGCAGGCTCGAACCCGCAATCAGAGCTCAGCCGGTGCTCATGTGAGCATCTTTACTGGTTGAGCCTGCTTGGGAGGTGGCCGAATTTTATATAGCTGACAATATAGCATGTTGAAATGCCTTATGGGAATCGTAAATCGTAAATTATATTACAATGAGGAACTATATGAATGCATGATGGACATAATACAGGGGTGCCCAACACTAGTCTTAAGGGCCACTAGATTTCCAGTTTCTCAAGAACTAGGAAAATATCCTAATTAAGGGCTCAGGTAGCAGGACGACCAGAAACTGTCTGGCCCTCAGGGGCTAGAATCAGGCGCCTTGGCGATGCCCACCTGCTTCTCAGAGAGGTTGAGCTTCCTGCAGAGCTCCTCCTTCTCACGTGTTCCCAGGTAGGCGTGCTTCTTGAAGGTCCTCTCCAGCCGGCTGATCTGCTCGGAGGTGAAGGCTGTGCGCGGCCGGCGCCCTGGAGGGGTCGGTGGTGAGGAGGAGGAGGCGCCTGGTGGGTCAGCGGGGGAGGCTGACTGACCCCCCTCACTCTCATACCCTGACGTTTCCTCTTCCTCTGTGCCGCTGGCGATCTCTGGCTCAAGCGCTGAGTGGGGACAGAGAGCACAGATTTAGGAAGAAAGCTCCACAGCTAAAACGTTTCTTTTCTTCTCTTTCCAGCTGGGAATAAACCTTTACTTGTTCCTCTGCAGCCTACGCATGCTGACGCAGCTCCCTACTTGAACTACTAAGCTGGGAAACTGCACAGATTTAAGCACTTAACACTGATTTAAGTTGCATGAGCCAGGATAGTTACACCATTACATACAGTTCAGCAGGTTCACTGAGTGTGAAAGAGCATGAAACAGTAAACAGCGCAGATGACATGGTACAGCTATCAGAAGCAACAGTGCCTTTGAAGCCGCTAGTGAACAAATTGAGCAAGGCTGAAGAACAGGAGAGTGCAGTGTACAACTTTCCTGTATCAGGAAGCACAAGTGCTTTAAACCTCGCAGTCTGACTCTGTACTGTATGTATAGTTACATACAGTACAGAGTCTAAGTACAGTACACTTTGCCTTCAAATCCCATTAATTAATTTTCTGCTGAGACATCAGCTTCATAAAGGGAGCAGCATTTTGAACCAGCATGAATGAAAGAGGAAACAATTTTCCAACATAAAGTCCCTGAAAATGACGTCTAAATGAAATACTGAATTAACACCTACTACCTCCTGTGTCAGTAATGCAATGCCTGTGATGTCTGTATGCATGGCCAAGAATAGAGGGGGCCCGACTACTTTACAAGTTTCTTAGTAATATGTTCCCCTGATTGAGCAGAGGCTCAGCAGTGTGTGGATGGAAGACTCCTATAGAGCTCACAGGCCTGTGTTCTCTGTATTGTACAGCAGAGCCACAGCCAGGCAGAGCAAAATGCTTGGTTTTTAACCCTTGACAGAAAGTCAGTACTTTTGCTGCAATATTCCCTTCATCAGTATTGGTTCCAAATTGCAAGTGACCTATAAGTACAGATCTCCTATACCTCACTACAGCGAGAAGGACAAGATGCAACTCAGGTCACCAGCACTGAATTCACAAGGAAACAAACTGAGCTATAATAACATTACTATAATAATAACATTACTTTATTTACCCTTTACAATTTCTAGCATTAGGAATTATCTTTTCGCATACCCCAGCTTGCTCTCCATGAGACACGAGATGAGATAATCTGCTTTCTTGCGATTTCCTGCAAAATCAAACGCTAATGTGCCTTTCAACAACAAAGTTTTAAAAGTGGGCAGTAAAGTTTTTTCCCCAAGGGAATTTCCTTACCATGGGAGCCTGCCTGCGGGTCAGTTTTGGTGCCCGGGTTTGGGGCTGGGCGCTGGGAGAGAGAGGGGGTGTCCTGGCCAGTCCACGGCCTGCCTCTCAGCAGCTCCTGGTAGATGGGACGCCCCTCTTGGCTGTTGTAGAACCCTGGCAAGCTCTCTGGGGGAGTGCTGGACATACAGGGCTCCTCTGTGACCACGTCACAGCGGGCTGCTGGCCTGGTCTTCTGGCTACTCTGGGAGAGCCACTCTACGGAGAAGTGTCCCTTCATGGTGTCGCCGTCTATAGAGTTCGTAAGAGTAGAGCCTGTGTGCAAATGTATTCCTTGCAGGAGAATGCGGCAGCTAAATCACATAAACCCTCACCTTCATCAAGGAAGAAGGCGAAAGAAAGAAGAAAGTATTTTAAGTAAATCCTGTTTTTCAGCCTGCAGTAAATCCCAAGTCTTTTCAACTGGCGAAGTAGTTGTTCAGCCCCCGGAGAGCCCAGCTGTCCGGTTTCCGCAGGAGTCCCCTGGTGATGTAGGCAGAGATGGCCGAGTGCGCTCCTCCACTTCCAGCGGTTCTCTCCCTTAGCCTTTGCTGGCCTCCCTGGCTGCGGGCTGCTGTATTTATGAAGGATTCGGCCACTTCATTTGCAATTCGTTTAGGAGAAGATCAAAGCAGGCCTCCTCCCCTCCTGCCCCGCCCCTCTGAGTTTTCACAAGTGTGGTAATTAAGACGTCTCATTCGACTGGGAATGAACCCATTAATTCCTGGCTCCAGTGAGTCTGGGGATGGCCCCCCCGCCCCCAGTCCCTTCCCTCTGCAAGGCTGTGTCTCTAATCTATGTGTGCATGCTGGGGGTGTTGACTTGGGGCGGGGGGATGAAGCAAGTTCAACCTGCATGTAGCTGCTGTGGATTGCGGCTCCCTGGGAAACTCCTTTAATTGTCAGTAATGCCCGTTCACTGTCTCCCATTATTTTCAGTGGAGGGGCAATTCAGTCGATACACATTTGCTGGGAGCGTCCGTGATCTCACAGTGACGCCGCCTGATGATGCTCTTGGGCTAACAAATGGCTAATAGCACTGGGAACACATCCAGCAAGCGAGAATATGACAACACTAGAAAGGCTGCAAAAAATCTGTAGGCCAACTTGCCAGCCTTGCTCGTCATACTATATTAGTGAACTAGACATATAGTTCAGGTGGGGAGCTGTGTCAGCATGCGTAGGCTGTAAAGGAACAAGTAATAGGTTTATTCCATGCTGAAAAGAGAAGAAACCACAAAGTTTTGGCTATGGACCCTTCTTTGGGTGCCTGATATATAGTTAGTTATATTACATTAGTTTATTAACTAATATTAGGTGTATTTCTGCCTTATATTGATTCCGGTATCTCACCCAAGCAACCTTTGAATAATTCCAAGGAATCTGCCATCCATGAGTGTTTTAGCTGAAATACAGTTTGTTTCCTTGTGTATAGACAGAGATGACAGGAGTAATGTTCCCAAGAGCTGTGCCTGGCTGATCTGTTGTAGTACTAGTGTACAAGGAGGAGAGAGTGAGACACAGCTCTAGAAAGGCATGGTATATTTAATTAATCTGGGCAGTGTCTGTGTGGCAGCAAGTCCTGCTTATTGTAGCATAAACTGGGTTGTTAGTGTCTTGTGTGTCTGGTTGAATACACAATCTCTCTTGATACTAGACTGTCTGGTTTGGATATGATCTTGTTGCAGGAAAGTTAATAAACAACACAGCTGTTAACTAAACCCCTAACCCTCCACCTTGTTTCTGCGGAGTGTGCAGGTTGATTTTTCTTTCATTACCAAATACAAGACTCAGTATCATTGTGTGAAATGTGGCATCGTTCTCAGAAAGACAGCTTATGCTGCGCCGATGTGCGTTAACATTTTTTAAATTAAATTATACCAAAAGGTTATGATATCGCTGTTGTTTCGCAGTTCGGGAACTGCCCCATGCTGTTACAGACTGTGCTGACGGACTGTCGGAGGCTCCACAGCTCTCCCAGTCCTGAGCCACCAAGGTTACTGTGGCTCAGGACTGGGAGAGACTCCAGGAGGCAAGCCCCAGATCCTACAGCCTGTGCAGCTGGAGTCTGGGATATATCTGGGATGTGTCGGAGAGCTTTGTGTAGAAACTGGTCCATAATGATGATGATAATAATAATAATAATAATAATAATAATAATAATAATAATAATAATAATAATAATAATAATAATGAATATAGTGTCTTTCATGTCTAGATTTCTCAATACGCTTTACAGTGGAGGCAGCACATCACTGGAACATGAAGCTGCAACAGCCTGATCATTTATATTCAGAGTGAAGCTCACAGGACAAAACTGGACACAAAGAATTGCAATAGGGATTGCTTGGAACACCACGTCAGATGGCTGCATAGACAGCACTTAATAAGTGTTGATTTTCTTCGTGAACAAAAGAAATTTTTCGTGAAGAAATTTGAAATGTGAAAAAAATGCAAATATAATTTCTAGGTGTTTGAGTTGAAAATCGATGTTTATTGCACTATATAAAACCCACAAAAGCATGCGCTTGGGTGGGTTTTGTCGGTGTTATATAGAAATGCAGAACCGGGGGCATCTGGGATTCATCTGAACATTTCTCTCTCGCTCTGCGTGTTGTAACATCAGTTTTTTGTGTGTGTGTGTTGTAACATCAGTGCTCTCATTCGCCAGATTGGCTGGGACGGCGCTTAGGGTGCTGTCGACCGCAGTTCTGCTTTAATGATGCATTAATAGCAAGCTGCATTACTGCATGTTCTCAGATTTCAGTTTGGTTTGGTGTAAACGGGGAATCCCTGTTAAATAAGATGTCTTGAACAGAGATTTTCCAACAAGCGAAACCGGAAAACTCGCGTTGTTGTTTTGCTTTTTGGTCTGATGTTGTCCTTGTGTTTGCCGTGGCGTTAATCAGACGAAATCTGTTGACTTTGTAATGAATACCTGCACTCAGCGTATCACCGCTTTAACATTTAAGAACATTAAGCCTTGTGAGTGTACACGAACTGTGTGGTGCTCGGCAGAGAATGAGGGTGATTGATTTAACAAAATCGGGTTTATCCAACGGACAGATAACGCGGGTTAAAAAGTGCACATTTTGCATTTCAGATAAAAATAATTTTGGAATCTTTGGGTTTTCCCGATAGTAGTTTTTTTGCGTAATGCGCAATGTACTATCGGGTCTACACGGTCTTTTATGCGCCTGGATGTAATCAAATGTATATCCAGAGATTAGGAAGTATGGAACAACCGAGGTAAGGAAAAACAGTAGAGAGTGAGAGAAAGTCACGTAAAAACACCGAAACGTACACATTCCAGTTTTGTCTACCAACCTTGTCTGCCACACAAATCAGTTTTATTGGGTTTGGCTTATTCCAAATAAAATAAAAGAAGACAATAAAATAAAGAAAAGAATTTCTAAATAGAAGGCTGGACACGCTGTGAAATTATGTGTGTCGATCGTCCCCGGGGACTCAGAGGGCTGCCCAGAGACCTTGCACAACAAGGTGATATCAGAGGCCAAACAGTTCTCCAATCCAATTTTTTAATCGCGTTGGGATAATTCAAAGCAATATGTAGAGTAACAGTGAGTGAAGTCTGTACATACTTTTTTAATGGGGTGTTCTTACAGTGTAAAGGGACTATTCCTATTTGTCCCGACATGTATGTGTTGGATTCCCAGTCCATACGTCCTTTGATGTACCGGGTAATAGTTAATCGCCTATTAGCCGAGACATAGCGCGTTATCGAGCGTGGAGACAGCAGTCTATAGAGCCTAGACTCTATAACCATTGAGCCTGAGAGATAACAGCTCCGTCCCGGCTCCTTTCAGAGCTGCAAAGGGTGCTAATTATCTTATCCACTGGCTAATTCGCGATTGTCTGCATTGAGCACATTGATGCTGTACGTAATACATGACTGTTTATGATGGCTGCCGATTTCTGTGCCGCTCGCCAACCCTCCCCCCGTCCTGTCTCCCGCTCCACACACACGAAAACCCTCGCATTGATAAACCTTGATCCCCACAAACAACGCGTCTGTTTACCCCGTTATCGCATCCAAATGCCGAAGAATGATGTGCGAACAACAGAGCTTTGAGTCTTTTTACATTTAAAATTCAATAAAGATAGTAAATAAACAACAACGGAATCACGACAGCCGCGATTAAGGGCGCCACGACTCCGGGGACGGCTCCACGGATTTGCAAACTAAATTCGCAGCCTACCTGCATGAGTTGTCTCTTGGTTTTTGTTTGTTTCAACAGTCGGGATATTAAACGCAGTCTGGCCTGAGCGTCGATTAAACTGGAATTTTCCAATTAGCCGATGAAGAGCTGCACAGACGATATTGACAAGCCTATATGCCCGACGCGATACATTTCTGAAAGTACACTTAAACTTTCAGGGCTAATTTTAGCCCACTGCTGTACTCTGGATATTAAAATAGAGAAAGTAGCTGCCCCAGCTTTGGAGAAAGATGCTGAACGTTAATATTTCCTGCCTGAATAAATAACAGGTCTCAAACAGCGGTATTCGATTGAAGGTTTATTTTGCCAAATTCCAGGTGTATGAAACAGTCTGCATTAGCAGCAAATACAACCTCTGTGGGATAATTCGAGCGCATCCCGATAACTGCTTTTTAAAAAGTGGCCTACTGGAGTGCTTAAAATGTTTGAAGTTTAAATAAAATACACAAGCCATCGATTCTTATTGTTGAGATTAGTCTGGTTTTCAAATTACGTCATTTCGGTAACCTCGTTCTTTATTTAGTATTACTCGTACAACTTACTGTTAATTGTTTTTTAATATAAGGTTGAATAACTCTTATACATTAACTGTAGGCCCACTATAATGTATGTTTTAGAAATTCGTCAGTTAAACGAGATATTAGTAGTAGCTGTAGTTCGACTGCTCTCGGTTTTTGTTCAATTATGTACTTGCACATGGTGCGCGTTTATTTAAACAAGCGACGACCTTCATGTTTCAATAAGGATGCCGGCTTGACTCTGATGTTAAGTCGCTTCTTTTTGGAAAGAAATGCTACACTTTATTATTTTATAATATCCTTTGAGGGGAGGATAAAAGAAAATAGAAACCCTTTTGAAGTTGTATCACGCGAAAGCTTATTGTGACCCGCCGTCTGGCAGGGATTTAACGGGACCTATCATTCACACTCGAGTAACTGCGAAAATAAAATAATTATGGGGCGCGGTGAAATTGAGTTTTCACCTGGATTTTTCAACTAGCATGATGTTTTTCGAAAGTGCTTACTATAGTTAATGTAGTCTTTGCATCTCTATGCGGCGGGGGAGGGTGTTTATAAAGGAGATTGGCTCTCATAATTCGGGATTCTGATGAACTGCAGGTGGGCGCTAAGGCGCGAACTCCTTAATGTTCGTTGTAACTGCCGCGGTCGGTCTTTGTGACATTATATTCACTAATTAGAAACTTTGAAATGGACTAGCTCCTGTTTCAGGCAACATCGACGGAGTTAATTGTCGTTGTTGCTTTGAATTTTCTACCAGGACAGGAGCAGAATAACCTGTTCTACAGTATTAATGCCGTCCCCGAGGGGTTTGCATTTAAGACCTACTGAAAGATTTCATAATTGCTTTCGAATAAATGGGACGTCTTAAAGGGCGACTCTTTAGTTACTCTGACTTTGGCAGGTGCGTTTAAATCTTTAGTTCACTTCTCCATACCTTTAAAAGTTAGATATTCATCTGCGTAGATAAAAAAAATAAATTATACGGAGGCTCTGCTCTCTTTCTCCATCTCTGTTCGTATTGCAGTCTTTCTCTTTTTGTTGTCTGTAAGTACAGTATATTAACAAAGCAAAGTTCTGCTTCAGCGGTGTATCTGACAACCTCCTAACAGACGAATCAAACGTCATTACTTTACCATGCATTTGCTGCCAGGGGGACTGGATTGTATACAGTGTCCCTATCTTATCCAGATCCTGATATATGAGGATGATACCCCTCAGCTTTGATGTGCAGAGAATTGGCTGGGCAGGGATACAGTACAGACAGGAGCCTGTTTTTATTGATGACAGAGGGAGGAGCAGGAGACAGCACTGTTCTTCATGCCTCTCCAGATGGCATCAAAGGTGAATACACAGAGAATGGAGTCTGCACCTGATTACTTCTTTATTGTCTATCTGGGTTATTTGCATTCCCTCAGACTGCGAATCTCTTTAATTTCTAATGCACTTTTCTCTTGCTAAGCTGGCCCCTGCCAGGACGCTATCAAACAATTTTATTTTCTCTTTCACCTGAGCTGTCTCCGTTTCTCCCAATGAAGCAGCAGCCTGCGTTCTCTCTCCAGGTGCTGCGGTCTGGCAGAGTGGAGACGTGGGGTCTTGCAGTGTAGCAGGGCTGAGAAGCCGTTTTGATCTTCTGATCCACCTCCAGCTGAATCGTCTCGAAGTTGCGATCTAAACATTACAGTGTTCAGTGGAAACTGCGTGGAAGCGAATGTAAAACTGAGACTAGGGGACACTTCTTCATCTAGAGGGCGGTGGGAGTGTAGAATTATCTGCCCAGCTGTGCCGTTGAAGCCGATACCCCGTCTTCTTTTAAGAAACAGCTGAATGACATCCTCAGGTCAGAAGAGGAGACATTACCTTACACAAAGGATTGGCGGAGTATGGAACAAGCTGCCCAGCTATGTTGTTGAAGACATGAATCGGGTGGATCGGATCCTTGAATCAATTGCGAACTACCAATTGGGGAAGATGGGCCTTTCTTTTGTTTGTTTTTTTTTCGCTGACTAGCAGGGACTATCCGTTTGGTAAGAAAGGCTTCTTGTTTCTAGAAAATTATTTCCATTAAAAAAATAAATTCCTGACATCATGATTCTCACAGGCACACAAATTGACCTCAACAGATGACTTGGTTTTATGCAATACTGCAAAGGAACATTTCTGCAGTTTTAGGCAATGCAGGAGTGAAAATCTCATGGCTCAGGATGAAACTAGAATAAGCAGAGCTGTCATAAATCTCTCAGTGAGTTTGGACAGTATCTGGCAGACTTTACTCCCATGAATTGCTGGGGGGTTTTCTTTAGAACAAACCTCTCTTTGAGTGCTGCAGAAGTTGTTTTCCATAATATTCTACTGATTCAGCAATAAAGTACGATATATACTCATTGAATGTATGACAGTGTAAGTGTTGTTTGAACAAATATCAGAACTTAATAAAATCACAGGAGAATCTATCATTTTTATGCAAAGGCTTGAGTTTTATGAAGACAGACTAATAGGGATATCTCACTAACCTAGGACTCTTATTAATCAGCTCCACCAGAATTTGTGGACACACTTTTGAGAGAAGAGAAATGTCATGTTGCTGGAATATATATATATAGAAATAATTCCTGTACTTATTTTTAGCAGATCCTGTTTCTTACTCAGCTTTCTCTCGGCAGGAGACAAGAAGCCAAATTTCCTCCAGGATTTTCTGTAGCTGCGACATGACTTTGCTCTAGACAGAAGTGAAGTTGAATTGGTGGAGAGGGGTTGGTGGGTGTCTTGCAGAAACATGGTTGCCAGAGTGGGCAGTGATGTCTTCACAAAGGCAGAAGGAAAGTAGCAGTCTTTTTTGAAGAACACACGTCCGACCTGTCCCGTGGCATCCTGCAGAGATCCTGCCTGCAGCTCTGACGCATGTGAAGTCACAGATAACCCCACAAGGCTGAGTGCAAACTATCTCCTTTTAGCCTAATGGTCTCCAGTGGAGACGGCCTTTGATTGATGTCAATGAGTCCCTTTCATCTCTAATGGGGCTGTTTGCTGCCTTGTTACAAAGGCAAACCTCTCCTCTCTTCCTACAGCTGTCAAGCACAGTAAAGGAGCCTTTTATATGGGGATTAACATGCTGTGTGTCAAACACCAGTCTCCATTATTTCTGTCTAAAACCAGGTAAACACTACAAATGAGCCAATGTTAGACCCTCAGCTCAACAGAAAACTGTTTGTCAGGCTTTTATCTGGACAGATTGGAATTAAGATATGACATGCCAGCAATGGGTTCTTTGAACACACTCGTAGATAATTTATTTACCGCAGTTAATTGGTTAATAGTTCAATCAGAATTATTTTTATTCATGTCATTAAGAGCAATTTGAAACACAACAAGAGGTAGTGCTACGCAGTAAGACGAAAACATATAAACTTGAGTTCTTGCGAAACCCAAAAAGGCGTCTTTCGGCTTTTCTCTGAATTTAAAAACATGCTAATAAAGATGCATCTGTTTCAGTTTGCATTTTGTGTCCACATCTCTTTCCAGTGTGTTATGTATACAGCTCTGGGCCATTAGTGTTTTGTAAAAGGAATGTGAAGGTTTTTTTAGGTTTTGCATGTGTAAGATATAAGATCAGCTGCAGAAGATATTCGAAAAATGTACTACAGATTTCAATCTGTTAAATACATAAATGGTTAATTTCATGAATGTTTTAAGTCTGAGATGTACCTGTAGCCAGAGTACCATGGGGTACCATGGGGTCTGCACAGGTGTATAGAATTTGGACATCTCTGGTCTTCTTGGGGTTTGCGTGAAGCTGTGTGCAGTAAGGACAGTGACCAGAGAAATATGCAACCCTGCAAAAATGGAACGTGCCACAAACACCTGGAACTGTTATCTAGTTATCTTGTGTCCACCCAACACAGCCACCCCCAAGAGTGTGTCACTGAATGACAGACACAAGGACAGGGAGCATTGATGAGGGAGGGTGTATGTGTGTGGGGTACCCCTGTGACATCCCTGCACTCTTGAGCATGTTGAGCATTTGTAGTTTAATCCTGGTCTTAGATTATTCAAGTCATTTATTTTGAATAAAATAAATAAATCCTTACACTTCAAAAGCACTTTTCTGGACACTCCACTCAAAGCACTTTACAGGTAATGGGGACTCCTCTCCACCACCACCAATGCGCAGCCCCACCTGGAAGATGCGATGGCAGCCATAGTGCGCCAGTACTCTAACCACACACCAGCTATCACTGGGGAGGAGAACAGAGTGATAGAGCCAGTTCATAGATCTTATTTCATAGATATCTTTAGAGAATGTCACACAAAAGGCGGTATGCAACAGTACAGAATGCACCACATCTAAGGGTAGCAAAGCATGAAGGGAAGGCTTCATGCTACAACAAGAAGAACACAAAACAAAGACTAAGATGAATACAAGCTCTAGCTAATAGCACCAGCTTTATTAAATGTCCTGAAAAAAGTTCCACTTTTCATCATTTTATCTGTTTGTTACTTATTCTTAAAAGGACTGATCGTCATCTACAGCCTGAGCCATTCTAGGAAATCTGGCACTTTAGACACCAATGAATGTGTCCTGAGAGGCATTTAAACTGCAAAGAATGAGTTTTGGAACTATTACTCCTATTTTGCTTTTAGGAATTCCTGAGGGGAAATATTAAATACCCCTTATGCAGCCCAGATTGGCAATTGTAGATGATTTTAAAATGTGATTGAGCAGCTGTCATGGCCAAAGCCATTTTTAAACCCAGCTGGCACAACGTGACCTTGAAGAGACCATTCATTCATCAGTGGAGAAAACATAACAGATAAAGAGACTTTTTAATCGCTGTCCATGTCATTATTCACTGTCACTTGTATTTGTTTTCCATGGATGGCCATCCTCCTGTGTGCAGTCTGCACTGGGGGCAGCCGATGCCACCTTCTGTAATGTGGTCCGGTCCCCTCAGCAAGACCAGGTGTGTTTATGGCTCCAAGTGGCCAGGCACGTGTTTGTATTTGTAAATCATTTAAAAGTGTCCCCCTAGAATGGATGTTTTTTGGAAAGTCAGTCCCATCTTACCAAATCACCTGGGGATCCTGATGAGTAAGCAAGGGTATTTAATATTATATTGATAAGTGCATATATGGCTTTGAGGAACATAAGTACACAAGACATGTTTCAAGTAAAAAGGAGCTAGTAACATTTATACATCCAGCTCGTGTAGCGGCCAGTAGCCCAGGATTAGAATAGCAGATTCGTACGTGAAGGACCCCTTGATTGCTGTCCTGGTGTCCCAGGGCGATGAAGGCTGCTGTTGTAGCCTCTGGGGACCAGATCTATTTCCTTCTGCTTCGGCTGAATAGCTCCTCACTTCCAGCCTTCACAACTGAAGAAAAGGAGCAGCGGGCTCTTTTTTCATTCTCATTCAAAACAATCGGTTTGCACGTGTGGCAGGGGAAACAGCGTTAAAGAGGTTAATCATCGTTCAGGCAGGCCACCACCCTGCTCAGAATCAAAAGAGAGCGGGGCCTCCCAGAGCTGAGGGGAATTGTTTCAGGACGGCGGGGTGGAAACTGGAGTAACAGGCCTGGCTTTCTTTCAGCGGCGCATTTCTCTTGTCTCTCTCCCCTCTTTTCCCGTTCAAATTCAAAGTGTGGTTTTTCTTTTTTCAAAGAAAATGGGTTTTGTTTCGGGGATTTGAAAATGTGGCATTGTAATAATAAAGCCCGTAAACACACCACTCTTATCTAATACGGGGCTCGTCAAGGAAGGTGTCAGGCAATTTAAATAGCCTGTGCTCAATCCCAGGGACTGGGATCTCAGCAGGCACGGACAGACAATCCCAAGCATCAGTTTACACACAACATCGAGCCCTGCCCAGGGTGTGAATGTTACGAGCAGCAGGCGTCTAAATTCACACTTACTCCTGATTCTCTTGCTCTGGGCGTGATGGCTTTCGGAGAATTAACCCTGTGGCTCCGCTGGTACAGGCGCCCCCTCAGAGGGCAGTCTAAGGCATCTGAGGAGAGCGACCCAGATTTCTCGGGTCCAGTGGCGTCGGGTGGTTGGGATCAGCCCATGTTTCCCAGGGGCTTTTGGCAAGTCGAACTGATCAAAGTCAGCCATTTCCTCATTCGCAGGATACAAGACAGAGGGGCACTTTAAAGCCTAAAATCAGGAAGTATGAGTACTGAGAGGCTCAATGTATGGAATTTAATGACACAAACACAAATAAGCAATTAGGCTGTCAAATTCAGAACACATCCATGTAATTCCTTCCATCTGCTTGTAGAACCGTTGCAATATCTAAAAGTTTTACCACTTGCAATTGGCTACAATAACCATGAGTAGTAATGTCTATATTTAAAATAAAAAAACCCCAAAAATGATTTGCCTGGAAATCTTGATGGCATCTCCATTTTTTCATTTTCGTACTGTAGTTTATTGAGCCAAGACATGAATAAATACAAGAAATACGTGGAGAGATTAAATGTCGCTTTTATTAAGAATATACTATTTTTGTGTTGCCATTGCCGCCAAACTTGAAATGGTAACGTGATTGTTTAACAGCATTAGATCTCTTTTAATGAATAGAAAACCTGAACTGTGGGTATTACACACACTGAAATTACGCGTTTTCCAAAGCCAGGTTTACCATAGTGTCAAACCTACATGAGTCTGCTGCAGCTCAAAGGCAGTTCATTTGGCTATTCTACATATGTTAATCCATCCATTCATTTTCTAACCTGTATCCAGCCAATGGTCACTGGGGAGCCAGAGTCTATCCTTGCAATTTGCAGGAGCACTATAATCCAATTCAATTCTTTTTCATTATAAAC
Organism: Lepisosteus platostomus; assembly: GCF_059453375.1. Classification (NCBI taxonomy): domain Eukaryota; kingdom Metazoa; phylum Chordata; class Actinopteri; order Semionotiformes; family Lepisosteidae; genus Lepisosteus; species Lepisosteus platostomus. The sequence goes on from NC_142613.1 coordinate 9,364,984, forward strand.
TCAGACTGGATGTCTTGGGAATAACATCAAAATATCTCATATTTTCTCTGCGTGCTGAAGATTTTGAGATAACACCTGATGCTGATCAGATGATGACTGCTAACAGACCAGAATTTGTTAGAATCAGTGACTAAAAATAATTATTTTGATGTGCAGCTGAATTTCTACTGTTTACTCAAACTGATGACAAGATTCATCATCATGAATTAATAAACATTATGGTTATAAACAGAATGCTTAAACACTCAGTGCTTGTCAATACAAATATAAAATAATGATGACCTGATGAATACAACATTGTTTTAATATATGATCTGGTTGTGTTTAAAAAGTACAGGAGGGGGAAATGTGACATAAAATGTTATGTGTTGTAGCACACACAGTGTCGGGGTAACACTGTGTAGACCACTAGGATAGCAGGACATTGCCCACACAAAGCTAAAGGACTACAAGTCCCAGAGAGCCTTGGGGCACTGCAGACATGAAAGCAAACATGGGACACACCTGGAAAGCACCTGCCACAGGTACTGTATTTAAGCGAAGGAGTCATACAAGGCAGGATCCTTAGACTGATTATTATGGAAGAGTGGAAAAGGCTGCTAGTGGCACAGAAGGAGACGGAGAAAGGCAAATAAACTTTGAAGGAGGAATTTGACTTGCCTGTATTGATTTAACTTAAGCTGGGTAAGGAACCTGTGCAAATGAAATCCGGCCTGGAAAATGGACACAAAGATGTTGAAAAAAGATTTTTTTAAGGATTGTGCTGTATCTGTAAAAAAAACACCACCTCTATTAGCCCACAAACACACCACCCAGAGTGTTACTGTGCTCTCTGTACTTCCAAGCCTCCTCTTCCCATCCCAGTTTCAATCAACCATTTGTTATAGTGCCCTTTGCAACACCAGAGTGCTTTACAGACCTTTACAGCAGTTAATAATATACTAACCGATGACCACTGAGTACGCTCATTTGCCTTCAAGGATACAACATCTGTCCCAGTGGTTAATCGGAAATCTCACGGAGAGAAATTCACAGTGGTGGCTGGGTTCTTGTGCACACTTCTCGGCTCTCCATGAGATTCTCCAACTTCCTGCTGTCTGAGGTAGGGAAAGGACTTCATGACCAACTGCAGTAAAAGAAAAGACTGGACAGCTCTGATACTCAAGAGGCTGACAGACCTGTTTCCCTTCCTGTGCATCTTTAAAGCTTAATTGAAATGGCTACTTAATTGGCCAGATCTTTTCTAGTCTCTGCCTTGTGTTTCATTCTAGCTGTTAACAGTTCTTCTCCCTAAGGGCCACAGGGACTGTTTTCATTCCACCTGATCTCTTAATGTAACTTATGATTTGCTTAATGGGAATGGGAAACATTTTCGATTTAAGGCAATGATGATTGAGACAGAACTGCGAAGCCTGTGGAATTCCAGTCCCTTGTGGGCTGGAGTTGCCTTTAAAAGTTTCCAATTAAGTCTGTCATTTTCTGATCCCTGAGGGCTGACATTTCCTTCACCCTTGGTTCAAGGATTTCTCATAAACAAACAGCACTGTATAGACACTGGAAATGTCTTTTGCTTTTATTGTAAAGGCTGGTGAAAATGGAAGATTTTATGAAGTGGATGCACACAACTTTCGCTTTAATGATCAGAGCTGACTAGCAGTGGATGGCTGTGTATTTTAAAAACCATGAAGAACAAAGAATGGTAGGGGTGATAGCTGAACTCAATCACGAAACATTCAATCAGTTGTTTGTGCCACGTATTTATTTGCTCCTTGAAATATAAAACTGGTCATTTTTAAAGCGACAAAATTGCATTCTTCTCCCAGGTTTATTAACACCAAGAAATCACAATGTTAAGAATGCTAACAACAATAATGCAAAGTCAACGATATAACACAAAGTATTTACAGCAATAGTAAAATTGTCCATATGGCATTCAAAAAAGACTCTTCAGGGCTCTGGAAAACAAAGTCCATCCAGTTGACCTTGATATTAATAAATCTATGAGCTCGGTGGACGCAGAGCCCTGAGTGACTGACCACAGTGGCACAGCTAACAGCACAATCGATTAAGCTGTGGTTTTTTACACCATGGATTCAGAAGTGAGCCCAGCAATCTTTTTAAACTCCCTACTCTTCTTTTCAGAAAAACAATGCAAACCCGATCTAAGGTTGCAGTAGGGAGGTTTAAAAATGTTTGGAATTGATTTTCTGGTTTTCTGCACTAGGTGAAATGGTCATTAGGATTGTTATTTTCATCTCCTCCTGGTTTGCACAATTGTATGATGCGTGTTCATTAAAAAAAAAAACATAATGGTGCAAATAATGGAAATGTTGCATTTGTCTGCACTGGCTATCCCTTGTGAATGATTGTCTTCCTGGAGTCCAAAGGTGTGGGATAAGACCACTCTGCTGAGAAATGCACACTCTCTGGCAGGATAAGCAGCTGTTGTTTTTGGAGATTCATTTCTCTGCTGTATTGCGTTTCACCCCCACATCTGGAGGGGTGACACACCTGGAGTGACGGACATATATTAAATGGTGGAACAGCAACCACATTACACCAGCTAACAGTAGAAAACAACCAAGGTGGAAGCATTGTTATTGTCATTGCTACAGTTCAGTCACTGTTGCCAAGACTATAGGACAGTGTTTAGACAGCACAAATTCATCTTCTTTCATCCCAGATTTTGTCTGCACATTTGTGGGAGTTCTGCGGTTTTCCGTTCTGTGCTCTAGTGCTTTGTAGAGGCGGGAATGAGTGTTTTTGTGTGTACTGTTATGGGACACGCTATAAATACCAAACGTCTCATGAATAAGCAAATCGGTTAATTTTTCATCGACGAACTCACAGATACGCCTTCATGTAGTGAACTGACTAATCAGGGCTGAAATGATCCCTGCCAAAACAGGGCTGTAATCTCTGGCTATTCCTCACCTGAAAGGCTGACAATGTAGGTAAACGAACAGTGTGCCGGCCAAGTCAAGACAACAAACTGCCAATTGATCTGCTTCTGCATTGAAAGTCTCTTATTTTCCTACAGAGGGAAGGCCCTCGCTTTGGTCATGTGTGGTATTTTTAACTCATTAACGAATAGCTGCCTTGTACACTTCTTCAAATGATAAAGTCAGCTGCTACATCACTCGGCAGCTCACAACTGGTAGCCCACTGAAGCTCAACAGGTGTGAGCTTGGCCAGTAGCTGGATGATAGACCTCCTGGGACAGCTAAGGATCTGTGTGGGTCCTAATGCACCAGTACAGTGACAGGGACACAAGGCACAGTCCTTCAGATTAGATGTTAAACCAAGGTCCTGACTCTCTTTGGTCATTTGAAATCCCAGGTCACTTCTTGAAAAGAGTAGGGGGTGTTACCTGGTCAAATTTTCTCTGGCCTTTACTAATCATGGCCTCCTAATAACCCTCATCTATGAACTGGCTTCATCACTCTCCCCACTAATAGCTCATGTGTGGTGAGCGTTCTGGCGCACTATGGCTGCCGTCTCATCATCCAGGTGGATGCTGCACATTGGTGGTGCTGGAGGGCAGTCCCCATTACCTGTAAAGTGCTTTGAGTTGAGTGGCCATTAAATGGTCTTTCTAGGGACTCTTCCAAAAAACCCTAACTTCCCACTACGTCCACAGCCCACCTGGCTGGTGCACGCTTGTATTCTATTCCAGGGGTTCTTACTCTTGGTCCTGCAGGACCACAGACCTACTGTTTTCATTCCAGCTGAGCTGAATTACCTAATTGAAGCCTTAATTGAACTAACGAGTTGCTTGAGTTGGATCTTCTACTCAAGGGTTGGGGATTTTATTTTGTTAATGAAGTGCTGTAGTTAAAAGGCATTTTCAAGGGATGAAGGTTTAAGACGTTTAAGTGCTGAAAGCAGTCAAGCGGTTTGAACTAATCCTATTGTTGAGTCCATGAAGGGGTCAATTGTATAGGGGTGAGCTCGGCTGGAAGGAAACCCAGCAGGCGTCTGGGCCTCCAGCACCAGGATTCTAGTCTAGCATAGACATCACCTCAGCGGAAACATTTCAATACCCTGCACAGCCGTCTGTGCTGTGCAAGACTCCGGAGAGCTCATCCTGAGCTGGAGAAGCCGGCAGGACACTGTCAGGGAGCCACGCAAAGAGAAGGGAAGACCTGGGCTCTGGCTGTCACTCAGAAGGCAAGACTCATGAGTCTTTCTCGGGTTTCCAAACACAGGTTTCCAGAGCTGGGTTGTCGATGAGATTTGCTTTCTGATTTCCGTGTCCGCGCACCCTTGCGTGCCCATCCACTCATTTCCTCTACTTCCTCTGAGGTTTCGTGTCCACATGTGGCCTGTACTCAATGGGGGCCCTGGCTGCGAGGCCTCTGCGGGGCCCCTGGGCATCAGCACCAGTCGAAGGTCCGCCCCACCATCTGGAAGAAACGCTGGCTGGGCTCCCTGAAGAACTGGCACAGCGCCTGTCGGACGTCAGCACTCAGTTCTGGGTGGGGGCGCCCCTTCGATTCGTCCAGGCACTTGTCGTGCCCCTCCGAGAGCAGGCAGTAGAAGCCCTTGGTCTGGTTGAAGTAGAAGTTGGAGGGGGCTATCCTGGGCGCCAGGTGGAGGAAGCTCTCCACCTTCCGGATCTCGGGGAAGGGGTCTCGGATCAGCGCGTCGCCGTCCACGACGTGGATCTGCTCCAGGGGGAAGTGGCGCAGCCAGTTGCGCAGGTGCAGGTGGTAGAGGCTGCGCTGGATGGCCTTGTAGTTGGTGTTGAGCTGCCCGTCGCGCATCAGCAGCTGCTCCAGGGGCTGGTAGGGCTTGTGGCGCTCGCGGCGGTTGTGCAGCACCTGGGTGTAGTCCGAGACCAGCCTCTCGGCGGGGTCCCGCACGATCAGGATCAGCCGCACGTCCCGGCTCATGTCCCGCACCCGCGCCGGCGCCTGGGGGGCCGTGAAGTACCCCGGCGTCTTCTCCACGGCCACCTGCCCGGGCAGGGAGAGGGGCATCTGGGCGCGGTACCACCCCAGGCCCCGGCGGTAGTTGTCGTCCAGGTTGAAGAAGTGGACCTCGGCCTTGGCCACCTCGATGTCGGGGTGCAGGTTCAGCATCTCCAGCAGGGCCCGCGTGCCCCCCTTCCGCACCCCGATGATGATGGCGCCAGGCAGCCTCTGGGTGGCGTTGCTGACGGGGGCGCTCTGCCTCAGCTCCCGCAGGCAGACGCACACCTGGGACTGGAGGAGGACGAGCAGCAGCAGGGCGGCGAGGAGCACCGTCCACAGCATGGTGGGGGGCGAGGGGTCAGGGTGCACAGACAGGCAGGGCGGAGGACAGACCCACTCTACCAGGACCCGATGCTCATGTCCCAGAGTGCTCTGCTGCTGCCCTCTGGGACAGGTCTGTGAAGAAAGCAAATCGCAAGAGACTGTTTCTTATTATAAGCCCATCTGACAAGAAGGGTGCTATAACAGCGTACATAATGACATTAACGGTAAGAACAGTAATTATAATAAATCATTCCTTACATTTATACAGTGCTTTTCTAGACACTCCACTCACAGCGTTTAGTAAAACGTCAGAGCAGGCGGCTCTCAAGGAGCAGATTGTGAGAGAGATTAACATGGGGACCCCCACCAGTCAATGTGCTGCTGTTTTAAAGAGACCTGAAGAATCTGCAGACAGCTGCCTCTGATCGTCCATCCCGATACAGGATATATACTATACAGGGTGTGGCACAAGGGAATGAAATGAAATAATCAAGTTTAAGACAACTGTTGTTTACATCTGGGTCCAATGAAAATGTCAAAATTCACATTTTTTAAACCAAATTTGACCATTCATGTCCCCTAACCTGGCCCTGTGTTGTGGTGTTGCCGTAAATGCAATCACGTATGTTGTCGGACTGCTTAAATCAGTATTAACAGTATTACTTCACATAAGAGCATTATTTTAAGAGCTGGGATTGATATTGAAATACTTTCTTCTTATTATTGCTGTTGTTGTAGAAATATTGTATTAAAGAGTCCCAGTAGAGGTCTAAAGCTACACCATGTGCCTAGACAGCCCAGGTGTGTAAAAACTGTTTCCAAGAGAGAGAGAATATAAGGGCGATTCTGCTCAACCTCATTAAATTATATTTCACATTAAGATTGTGAAAGGAAAATGCATTGAATGGTCTCAAGTGAAAAGGCCCAGTTTAATTCCCGTTCCGTCCCTCGAACTGCGCGCTGTACTGTAACAAGCGACTCGAGCGCTGTAGATAGGAGACTAGCGCCGCCTTGCGGCGAACTCAGCCACAGGCGCGCCAACTGAAAAACGCCTTTTTTTTCGCCGGGAACAGGGGGCGTAATCTCATCTGTGTTTATTAGTATGTTAGTTGGAGCTATCCGGATTTAATCGTGCTGTAGAGAAAAGATAATGATTCTCACGGCTCTTAACGAGTACAGCGACTGTCTTGATTAATGCGTTAAACTAATCAAGCGTTAACATAAATGAATGTGCTCGTTGGAACTGACTTCAAAGCAAAGCTTCGCTTCACAGTGCATTATTGCCGATACTTATCTAAAACACCTAATCATCTCCTACCCTTTGAACTGCGTTTAAAAAGAGGTTTCCTCGATAACAGATGAATTCCCCGATTGTGGAATTAAAATTAAAATAGCACTTAGCTCAGACGGGAGCTCTCCTTCTTTTTGCCTTAAGATTCTGAAACAGCCACCTGTCTCATCGGGCGGCAGTGGTTCCCTGATGATGGAGGGATGGGCGCACGGACGTGTATTAAGTTGTTAGTTCTGAAAGAATAAAGTCCTGACACCAACCGTAAGAGTACTAACGTGTACTGAAATGATTGCTCCAAATGCACGTAATTAATTGCAGGCGCGCCCTGCCGATTAGGTCATGCTCTAATCTCTCCCCGGCGTCCCCCGCGGGACGCGACCATTTCGAACCGGGGATCAGACATCCTCCCCGGGGGACACGCGGCAGACCTCCCCGGCGGGGCCCCGCGCGCGCCTGAGCGCGTCAGAGAAAGCTCGCGCGACCGCCTCGCGCGTCACCGTCTCCCAGCAAAGGGTGGCCGGCACCCGCCTGGGACCCGCAGACTCGTCACTCGGCCCCCGGTGCGTGTCCCTGCGGCCTCCCCTCCAAGCCCGTCCGACGGGGGGGTGATGCGGAGTGCATGTGGACAACCTCTACGGGCGTGAGAGTAATGCCATTCAAAAAACAAGGACGTCTTTAGAGTAACCATTCACACGACCATTGCAGGAACACCTGAGATGCCCGGTGTCGCTCTGATGAAAGTCTTCGTGCTGTGACTTTGTTATTAATTAGCGTGTCTTGAATAGGAACCATGTCTTGCTGGTGAGGTGTTCCTGTTTGCTCAGTTTAATTGGCCCTTGGGGAGACCCAGCAGCTCTACAGACCCCAGTGTCTGTCTCTGTTGTTGTGCTCCTGTGTCAACGTGTATTATTATTATTATTATTATTATTATTATTATTATTATTATTATTATTATCATCACCCAGGTGTGGATTATTATCCACACCTGAAGAAGGCTCCACGGCCGAAACGTTGTGTTTTCTTTCTTCTTTTTTTCAGCATGGAATAAACCTAATAATTGTTATTTTATTAGTATTATTATTATTATTATTATTATTATTATTATTATGTGGCACAGTGGTCAGCATTGCTGCCTCACAGCGCTGGGGTCCCAAGATACTTTCCGACCCAGGGGTGCTGTCTGTGTGGAGCTTGTATGTTCTCCCAAATTCAGGTTGGTTTCCCACCGCAGTCCAAATACTGGTTGGTGAATTAGGCTCCTGGGAAAAGCAACCCTGGTGCGAGTGTGTGCGTGTCTAAGGTCGGATCTGTGTGTGAGCCCTGCGATGGACTGGCGGCCCACCCGGGTGGTACCCTGCCTTGTGCCCGCTGCTCACTGGGATAGGCCCCCGTCTTAGATGGAGTGAATAGAAGATCGAAGATTAATAGAAGATCGATGGGATAGATGGATTTGCCCGTTCTGAATAAGATTCTTGGAGTATGTTATTGATCTTTTACTATGTGAGACTGTGGACGGAGCATCAGTCCTTCTGGTATGGCTTCAGAGTTGAAGGAATCACACATCAGGCAGTGCAGAGCAGTGCGATTCCCTCCCCAGTCACAATGTAATTGACCCCCAAGTTAATGGCCAAGTCACAGCGGAGCCCCCCACCTCAGAGCTGAGCTGATGAGGGAACATCTGTGGAGAGATGGGGGTGATATATATATATATATTAAGGTAGACAAGGGTCTCATTTATAGATTCTGTAACATCTGTTTGTTTCTGCATTTGAGATTTTGGAAATTGGCAAAAGAAATGTGAAAATAGTCCAGTATTAAACAGAGTGAACAGAGCGGAGTGCATTTTCCACCCAGGCTTCAAAAATACTGTAGTGTATTCTGCAAAACCTGGAGCTGGACAGTCCTGGACTGTAACCTCTACCTGTTCCCCCTTATCAGACTCACTCTCCTGTGACACAGATGGCCCGTGACCCACAGGGCCATTCTGACCACCTGGCATGCAAAAACTCACCATTCTCCCCCACGGTTTTTTTTAATTCCTATGATGAAAACTGTATCAAAGATATCATCTTGATCTTGAATATATATATACACATACAATATAGCAGGCACAACCTATCCAAAAAATCTTCATGATCATTCTGATCAACTGTCTATTCAAATAGAATCAAATAGCCAGCAGCCATATCACCCTGCAACTCACAACTGGCAACCCACTGAAGCTAAGCAGGTGTGAGCCTGGTCAGTACCTGGATGGGAGACCTCCTGGGAAAAACTAAGGTTGCTGCTGGAAGAGGTGTTAGTGGGGCCAGCAGGGGGTGCTCACCCTGTGGTCCACTTGGGTCCTAATGCCCCAGTATAGTGATGGGGACACTATACTGTAAACAGGTGCCGTCCTTCGGATGAGACGTAAAACCGAGGTCCTGACTCTCTGTGGTCATTAAAAATCCCAGGGCGTTTCTCGAAAAGAGTAGGGGTGTAACCCCGGCGTCCTGGCCAAATTTCCCATTGGCCTTAACCAATCATGGCCTCCTAATAATCCCCATCTATGAATTGGCTTCATTACTCTCTGCTCTCCTCCCCACTAATAGCTGATGTGTGGTGAGCGTTCTGGCGCACTATGGCTGCCGTCGCATCATCCAGGTGGATGCTGCACATTGGTGGTGGTGGAGGGGAGACCCCATTACCTGTAAAGCGCTTTGAGTGGAGTGTCCAGAAAAGCGCTATATAAGTGTAAGCAATTATTATTATTATTATTATAATTATTAAATAGACCTCCATAAACGCGTTAGTGTGCCTAAGCGTGTTAATGGAGGTCTGTGGGATTTATTCTGTCATGAGAGATGGTAAGGACGGAGACTAGTTGTGGGGAGGTGTCTCTGTTCTCAGTTGGGGTGGGGGTACAGTGTCAGAGATTGCTCTCGGTGAGGATGGGGGGTGCGCCTAGTAAAAGCCACCGATTAGCCACCCCTTTTGGCATCGCCAGTGCTGCGCGCCGCTGATAAACCTCTCATCGCAGACGAGCAGACCCCCGACCTGCCGCGCTGATAACGCGCACACGAGGAGCTCCGCGGGAGACGGCGAGGCAGAGGAGGAAGATTAGCGCGAAGAGACGGGGATAAAAAGGCAGAGGATGGGTTTAGATGAGGAGGGGGGATCTGTCGGTTCATCGTCGGTATTCTGCGTTAGCGGCTGTCAGTGATCCAGAAAGAGCTCTCCCGAAGAGAAGCGGGGTGTCACGAATCGGCGTGGCGCATTAAAATAGCTTTAGTTTTTTTTTTTACTGTGCAGAGAGATTCGTTTCCCCTAAATAAAGAAAACCGCACAGCAGTATATGAACTCCTTATGAATCTGCACCTCCAGATCGCACAATTCATCCCTCGCTAAAGCTGTTTAATATGTTTTAGACTCCTGGTGTTTCCCGTTAAATTGTTTTGTTTTTACCCGTATACATTGTGTTTGTTGGCACTATGTTCAGATGTTTGCTCGTTTACGGTTTCCAAGAGACGCTGTGGTGAATAAGGGATATACGAAGTTAAGTAAACCAGGGAGTACTCACTGACCAGAAAATAAAAACTCAATATCCTATCAATGGCAGTGGCAGGCGGGTCTATTTTTAATTAGACGCGTTACCCCGAAGGGCCGGGTGTTTTCCCTGTTTTCCTATCTACATTTTATTTTCCATACACGGGTATTTCTGTGTCACATTCCCGATTTCGGCAAATAAATACGGGTGCATGTTCTTCGGTTTGAATAACAGGGGGAAATAAACCAACAATTTTGCTTAGTGCTGGGTTTGGTAATCCTTTTAGTAACACGAAGTGAAGGAGAAGACGGAAAGTGGAACAGCTGATACCGGCTTGCCCGTTCTTCATTTCGCCTACTGAGTGATTGTCACGACGGCCGAGCGCGCCTGCGGATTTGTCATCCTGAAGCCCCGGCGGAAACCCCGCATTGCCACCGCGAGACATTGGCACTGGGCCGGCTTCCAGGGAAGGACTACAGCCTGTGACACCGGGCACCGGCTCCACCACCACCGATAACCACAACAGCGAGAAGCTGAGCCCGTGTCTGCAGAAGCAGAGCAAAGCTTGCATGACTGACTTGGAAAAGAATCCTGCCGTGCCTGCAGGAAAGTGCACGAGTTCCCCCTTTTCCTTCTGCTTTGGAGAAAGTGGCCTTCGGTACATCCGCACGGTCTTTGCAGGCAGATGCCCAGCTGTGTTTCCAACTAGACCCTTTAATAAGTCCAGACCCTCTACACCCTCCTCACTTCCCTGCCTCTGCGGATCTGGGTCAATGAGGTCACACATCCAAAGCCTCCCCCCCCAACCGTCTGGTCTGCTGCCTCCAGTCTGCTCTAATTAAAGGGCCTTGGCACGAGCAGCTTGGCGGCGGCAGTGGTTTCGATTGGCACCCAGCCTCGCGCGCCCCTCGCCTTCCGGATCAAACTCGCCGCGCTGTGTCTGCCTGGAGCGTGGCTTCCTCCGTTCAGATCTGCCCGGGCAGGGGGAAACCAGCCTAGCTGTGCCCGTTCTCCCTTGGACCCCGGACCACCCTGCCACTCGTCCGCATGGGCTAAACCGCATGGGCTAAACCTCCCCAAGGTCCAGCAGCCATTCTGTACTCGGGTGCACTGGCCTTCTGCCCCAGGGACAACCCTGGCCAGTAACTCAACTGGACGTGCGGTCTAGTCACGCCCACGCCTGGCACTGCCTCTAACATGAACAACAGGCATCTGGAGCAGCTCCTGCTGTTCGCTGGCCAGGTTACAGATTAGAGCTGGCTGTTGATTTAAGGGCTGTGGTTCATGACATGGCTGAAGAAGAGTAAACCATTGATTTACAGTACTTCTTTAAAACAAGGCACCATGAGTGCAAGTGCAGACTGAGCTGTAGTGACAGATAATAATTGGTCTGTAGTTGTCACTTGTCTCATCTCTTCTGGGTGTTGTCAGGAAACAACATTAAATGCATCACCACCATGGACTGTTTTGATTTTAGCTCAGCCAAGAGACCTTGTCTCTTAACCTCTGGCGAGAAGGTTCAGTTAGATATTGTCTAGCAATTTTAATTAAGAGATCTGGTGCTCAGACAGCAAATACAGCCGCAGCTTGAGCAGGGAGGGGAGATCAAGAAGGAAAACTACGTCCCTGCTGTAAGTAGTGCTGGCCGACCAGTAGGTGGGGCTCTTCCCTCTAGACTAGAGTTTCCAAAAATGAACCCACACCGCTCTGGGTGACTGGAAAAACAGCGTTGCAGGATGAGATGCCAAACCAAGATCCTAACTGCTTAATCATTAAACTGACCCTTCTTCCCCACCTGAATTCTGCTCTGGTTTTGTACAATCTGCCCTACCTAGATTCTCCCCCTGAACTCCGCCGGTGAAGTGATTTCTCCCTTCTCCATGGTGTTATGGTTGTGGGAGTGGGAGGAAGAGGAGAGAACGAGGGAAGAGCGAACTTAATGTAAAAGGTGTGCTCATCACTCCCTGTGTTCAGGTGTTCCAGAGCTCATTATGTTGTGTCAGGTGAAGAAGCAGATGAGGTGTGTGTCTGTGTGTGTGCGCAGGGGGGGCAGGGGGGGGCTGGGGAAAACTCTCACCATGGCAACCATTCATTAAATCACAACAGCCAGCAGCTCAAGGCAGAGGGAGAGAGAGGAAGAGAAAGGAAGTCAACTGCAGCCCCCAGTCTGCACACTTAAAACGCTGATGCAACACCAGGCTGGAGCTGCAATGAAGAAAAAAAGAATCCCAGCAATAAGGACACACAACGCCACAGTGCAGCAGCAGCCAGTTTGTAAATGACTTCATATTTGATGACATTTTTCAATCCCAACTGATGCATCAGTCTACCCCTAACTAAGGAACCAGTACAGGTTTATTCCCTGCTGAAAAGAGAAGAAAGGAAACCCAACGTTTCAGCTTTGGAGTTTGGGTGTCCTTCTCCACAGCTGAAACGTTGCGTTTCTTCTCTTCTCTTTTCAGCAGGGAGTAAACCTTTACTTGTTCCTTTGCGGCCTACACATGCTGACGCAGCTCCCAGTCTGAAGTACCCCTCACTAACCTTGCTAGCATGTTTTCATTCTTTCTGCCTACTAGAATCTCCAGTTACCCCCACCCCCCCCCGAGCCAGGGGCACAGCCAGAGGGGTGGCACAGGGTAGTTGTTGCTCTAAATATGGCTTTGCCACCCAAACCATCACGCCATTTTAGGTGTTTCCTAAAATCCCAGATTGTATTGTCTTAAATCTGCCAGCAGAAGGAAACGCAAATGCAGGAAACAATTACAGCTCTTCTTAAACGCTTTTGAAAGAGCGTACACGCAGCCTATATTGTAAATGGTGGGCGGCGTCGGCAAGTTTGATCATTGCAGATCAAATAAACAGATCAAATACTGAAACTGTCACCGCGACCTTGTGTCATGTGGAGAATTCTGAGTTTTTATTCTAGGTTATGTAAAAAAGTTCTTGAAAAAGCTCTCGAAGTACGACAGCGTACAGTGAGAAGCATCAGGTGTGGGCATCTTTCCTCGTGCAGAACGTGCCTCAGAGTCGTGCCCGGTGTGGATACAAGCTCTGTCCAGCTCTGCTCCACTTGCCCCTCAGTTCCGCCTCGCCCCCACAGTGTCAAACGGGGGTCACCCTTGTAATGGCTGCAGAGCCCAGTATGTGTGCACTATATCTTTTACAAATGCCAACCCCATAGGTGTCCCTGCCACCCCAAATATAAAAGCCCCCAGCTAGGGCAGCCCCTCTAGGCCGTGTATTCCCAGACATGCCCTGGGGAGATCACGGCTCTCACTGCTCCTGCCAGGGAATCTGCCTGTTGGAGCACGGCCACCCCTGACCAGCACAGCAGCTGAACTGAAAAGCAAACAGCAGGACAGGCACAGCCCTCCCCCCGCTCCACCCCAGGGTGGATGGGCCTCGGGGTGTCTGCTCAGCCATGGGTGTCAGCAGAGGTCTTGTTCTGAGGCCACCCATCTACTGAGGGTGCACAGACGCCGTCTGCAAAGGGCACAGCCTGGAGTTGAACAGCAGTCTCTAGGTCTCATGCATGTCTCTTCATAGCCAAACAAAGGCTTTGTAAAAAGTCTTTTCAGGAGGTGAGCTTTAGTTTTATCAAAATAAGCATGAAAACTGAATCAGTCTGCAATGCACTTTGCAAAAACCCCCTTGTGCCATTTTTTTGTGCTAATTCAGTACAGTTGTCTGTGCACGTGAGGTGTATACGTCAGTAGTGTGCCCGTCTGCCAGGGAATCCAGCGTTTTGATTATGATCAGTGGAGTTTAAAGGTATGAAGAAACCGAGACACTTTTTGCAGAGCACCGTGCCATAATGGCCAGCATTCCTGCTGGGAATGAGGTGAGGAGTGGGCGAGAGGAGGCGTTGGAGAGCACCGTGTAAACACAGGCAGATGGGGTGTTATGAGTGTACCACAGCGCAGGAATGGGGCGAGGAGGGGGGCACAGTTTGTTCATTTGAAATGAAATACCTGTGTGTGAGCCATCTGCTACCCTGTCTCTCCCTCACATTCACTCTCATTCCATCCCTCCCATTTCTCATCATCAGCTCGTGAAACGTATTTACTCAAGGTTTTTTGTGTGATATTCTGAAAAACTGCGAGAGCGGTTACCCAGAGGGACCACTTACTCAGTCTTGGCTATGAATAGGTGCACACACACATGCGTTCTGCTTACAGAAACACACACTGATATGCATGTGTTGGTCAAGCAGACCCCTTAAGAACATAAAAACCCTAAAGATCATACAACCTAGAGGAGGCCATTTGGCCCATGTAGATCCTTTGGACCTCATCCAGCTGTTTCTTGAAAGAAGCCTACGGCATAAGCTTTCACAATATGGCTGAGCAACTTGTTCCATACTCCCACAACCCTTTGTGTAAAGAAGTGCCACCTGTGCTCAGTTTTAAATGCACTTCCTCTAGTGCCCTTTGATTCATGTTTTGCTACTCATTCTGAAGAGCGTCCCCCTACTGTACTCTGTAAAAGGCTCACACTCTCAATCAGACTCACGTACACAAAGACAGATGCATGGACAGCCATACTCACAGCCCTCGTTCCTTTTAAAGACAGCAAGGCACCTTCACTCAGCTCAACTTGCTCAGACCTGCACTCTTATGAACTAGTGAGGACAGAAGATCCCCCCCCCCCAAGAAAACAGAGCTGTGATTCCCAGCTAAGTAAACGGGACCTGCAGAAAGCAAGTCGAAGCTGTGATTGTTGTTTCTGCCCTGCTGTCCTGACTCCCACGGTATTTCGATTGGCTGTCTGGCATTATGGATCGGCTTGCGAAGCTCTGCTCTGTCCTGCATTAGAGAGCTCATCAGCCTTCAGGGTCTGGGAGTCGATAATGGGGATGAAGCTGTTTTTGTCCCCGGAGAGCTGCACTAATGAGGGGAGGCCAGGCGGTGATGGTGCTCATTTTGTCTTTACAATGAAACATTAAACAGAGGTCCCGCGCTGCCCTCAGGATTTTAAAGATCAGTGGAACATTAAAGCAGACTCCAATCTTGCCATAAAACATTTCCACAGCTGCCCTCTTTGGAGCAGGGGGAACCTGATGCAATAATGGGGGCAACTTTTGTTGGGCAAAACACCGTGTGACCCGTTTATGGGGGGGGGAGAGATGGGTGTATGATCATATTTCATTCATTTCATTAGGTTTTCCGTGTTATCTAGTCAGTGAGGGGTGTGAGGGGGGAAAAGGAAGACAGCAATTGCCTTTTCTAGATCTTCTGTGCTAAGTTTCCTTTCTGAATGCCCCTGGCAAGGTAATACGAGTCTGAGTATTCGCTTCACACAGGAGAAAGGTGCAGGGTTCTGACTCTGCAGAGACAACTTGAGCACTGTTGCCAGTGGACTGGGCCAGTGGACTTCGGCCATGCGTCCACCTGGCTGGGAGACCAGACGTGCTGAGAAAGAAGGCACCGTTAGACGGGCCGTGAGCTGCGGCGGACAGGCCGCGGCGAGTCCTGAGTTCTTTTTTTTTGGAGCCCCAAAGTCCTTGTGTCTCAAGCGACAGGCTGCGTCGCTTTCGGTGGCGTTGCTTCAGGTTCCCGTGGAGTGCGGTTTCGGCACGTTTGCGCACACACGGGGCAGCCTGACCGTAAAGAGTCACGCACGCGACAGTCGAAACTGGAGACTGGGGAAGTGGCTGTGGTTCCAGTGGGCCGACACGATAAGGCGACCCGGAAGGGCGATGAGTTCGCTGGATAAAAAACCCCCCAGCAGCCAGAGCGAGGGAAACCCCCAGAGCAGATGGCAGAAGGGAGCAGGGTGAGCGAGGTCAGGGTGCTGGGATTGTGCGTGTGACTCTCCCGCTGGGCTACCCACACTCCCTTACAGCACACAGGAGCGCTGGGTAATGAAGACGTTCTCACAGACGAGGACAAATTGGGGCTCGGGCACAGCTGGGGAAATGGGTTTGAAGGGGAATAGTAGACAGACAGCACACAGATCACACCTCCCCGTCCTTCTCCTTGCCTTGTCTGTCTTCATTCCCAGATTACGGAACGCACTTCCCTCTGATTTGGGGTTTCTCAGGGTTAATCGTTCTCAAATAGACCAATTATGTGGAGCAGGCCTCCTCAGGGGCGGGAAGCAGTAATTTCTTCACACATTATCCCTTTCTCAGTGTAAATAAAGCAGCCTCCCTGCACAGTGCATCATCCATTCATTACTGTCTGATGTGGGGTGAGGTTGATGCCGCCTGCCAAGCAAATTTCCCTGTTTCCTCTGTTCCCATTCCTCTGCTGTCCCTTCCCTCTCCCTCCCCTCACGCTGGCTCTCGGATGTGGATTGAGTTCTCCACAGGCCAGCTGTTATAATGAAGGTCTCTGCACACGTTGGTAAGCATGTCTGCATGACAGAGCACACTGTTTCAAAGTCCAGGTGCGATTTCAAATGTTCCGTTCATGACATTGATAGAAAACCAGATGAAACTGGGTGTCCTGAAAAAATGGAGCACGCTAGTGCTGTAGTAGAGACAGTTCTGTTAGTTTGGCAAGCCTGGACCCCCTTCGGTGACATAGCAACCATTTCCAAAAGGCTGCAATAAGCTGCAATAGCATTACATTGCTTTTTTAAGGTCAAAGTTTTGACCTCTGTCTTTGTCCAAAAGCCTGCAATTCACAAATTGTTTTGTGTTAAGACAAATAGAGCAGTAGCTCTTTCCTTGGGAAGAGATCGATTTTTTCAATTCCTAACGAGTCTGCAATTAATCCATGCCCGCTGCCCAACCCCCCCCCCAAAAAAAAACAAACAAACAAAAACAACACACACATACTGTGTCAAGGTCATCCGTTCCAAATCCGGATGGCTAATATCTTCCCCACTATAGTTCAGAGTCCCCAACGTTGGAGAAATTTATAACAATACCAAGGCCACTGTGCTGTATAGCAACACAGAGTCAAGGGACTCCTCTGACAGGAGCCTTCCTGAAGACACCTATCACCCTATCTGGTTGTCCATGTGTCTGTAATCCAGTTGGTCAGTGGGCAAAACAGATGGGGTGTTTTTAACCCTTCTAAACCACAATCCATCCAGGTGGTGAAGAGTGGGAGAAATCTTTCACAGTGTCGCGAAAACACGGATCCTTCAAGCTAATACAATGTCTGCAATGGAAGGTCTATATTCCTATTTTAAGAGCACAAACAGGACAATACAGGCAGAAGTGACCTCCTCCTATGTAAACATGTTGCTTTTCGTCTACCAGTCTGTCCAGGCAAGTAGAGCGCTACCTGCTTTTAAAAACAGCTCCTTGGATGCAGATCTGTTGTGAGCTGACGACTGGCACTGTCTGCCTATGTTTGTCTGGGTGACTCTGAGAGTAAGCAAAGGCTAGGCTGTCCCTCTCTGAGACAGACAGAAGGTCACATATTGAATTATCAGGGTCAGGAAAAATGGACTCCCAGTGTCACCCTGCCACACAGCCCAGGCTAGGGGGTAGTTTCTTAACACAGCCAGTGCTACTCGACCTTTCATCTCTCAGATGAAAGCAAATTGAAGAAGGTGGTTCTCTCACTCATCCTATGCCTCGTTGGGTGTCCCCTGCGTTCTTCCGTGTGAGGTTTTTGAACGCAGACCTCAAAACTATTCCATCTGCGAAGGGTTTGGGGAGATGGTTTCGAGGAAAGCAGAGGAGTGAAGTGAAACCCTCCGAGCGAAAGTGGCATGCATCACTGGAGAGGCGATCGGGGAGGTTATTCAGCACACCCAATAACTTGCTGGGAAAGAGTAGTTAATTTTTAAACACTTGTGGGTGTGCGTGAAACTGATGCTCTGGGCTCCTCAAGGCTTTTAAAGCTTCCTTGATCAACAAACCTGCAGCACTCAGGCAAGCAAAGATGAGCCTGCTATTGCACTAATGGCTCTGGGCCTGACAGACAGAGCAGCAGATGAGTGGCTCCTGGGCTTTGTGACAGACAGAAGCCTATGGTATATTGCTACAACTCAAAGTTAAAGTCGCTGCTTTCCAGGTGATTATCTCCTAAGTGTAGTGCAGATTGTAGGTTAAGGCCTTTCTGCATCCTTGCTCTCTAATATACCTGCCAGTTTTCCCAGAGCACAGACCACGTCAGGCCTCAGTCCTGCTCCTGCAGGGCTGATGTCCACAGGTTTTCATTCCAGCTTTTAACTCTTCACAACATAAATCACCTCATTGTTAGCTCATCGGACCGATTTGATTTATCTTAAATTATCAGCTCCTCGGACCCTGGTGCTTTAAAGATACGTAGAAAATCTCAGCACAATAGTCCTCCAGGACCAGGATTAGAGATCCCTGTTCTTTTGTGATTCAAAAGACCTGAAAAAACTTCAGATTTTGAACCTGGTCAGAGAAAATTAAACGATAATAACAGCTGCAACAATAAATGACGACCTTAACTATTCATCTTAGCACAAAAGATCAGTTTTACAAATGCTTCTCTAAGCTGGGTGAAAACTATTTTTCAGCTTTGCCAGTATAAGCCAGCTTTGTAACCCAGGATTTTTTAACAGACGGACAACGAGGAGGAACATAAAAGGTTCATGATACTGTGAAAGCAGTATCATATCGGTATCATTTGGGACAGCAAAAGCCAAAGACATAGTTTTTAAAACAGGACTATAAAGTAAGAATGAGTGGATAATTCATGATAATTTTGCATTAGCATTATAAACACAGAAGAAAGGTTACAAGGAGGAGATTTGACCATACTAGCTCCTTTGGTTGCTAGTAGCTAACTGATCCAAGGCTCCCACCCAGCCATCTTGTGAAAGAAACCATGGTATCAGCTTCTACAGCTCCCTAGCGTGGCTAGGCAGCTTGTTCCATACTCCTGCAACCCTTTGAGTAAAAATACACCTTAACGATACACCTCAGTAAAGATAGACTGACCAGGCACAAGCACGGGACATTTGTTGGGTCATTGTAGCTGTTTCAATTTCACCACGAACAGCTGGTGGGATCACCCACAGATCTTTCTCTTAATTTGCAGCAGGCTTAACAACGACGAGCGTAACAAAAGCCCAAGACTCGGATTCAGACTGGGGATGATGCAGACCAGAGAGAGCGCTTTTCAATTCTGTGCTGCCTGTCCTCAGCTTTTTTAATCGTCTCAAAGCAGATTAAACATGAAATAAGCGAGCAAAGTTACGGGTAGCTATATCTTCATATGCACCGACCTTTCTGACAGCTTAAATTACTAGGATTTTCAAAACGCCGCATTCATTCCCCAGCCCGTTACTGTGTGTCGCCGTTATAAAGAAACACGACAAAAGAGCACAATGCAAAAGCCGTCGATTTCTTAAAAGACGTACACTGAGTGTCTGGTCAGCGTGGTCCTGTCTGCTTGTACCATGCACAGTCTAGCAGTCCAGCCATTGTGTGACCTAGATGTCTACTCAGGGGCTACATTAAGTACCTTATTTCTTGTTACAAAATGTCAGCAAAAAAGTTTCATTGAAAAATGAAGCAGATAAACAGAAACATAAAGAATCATTTGATTAAATTGTATGCAAAACTACACAGCTCCAAGATAGAGTACAAAGCTGCTGCAGAGGTGATCTCCTCTCAGCAAGTCCTGTGACGTGTCGGGTAGCTGTTAATGCTGAAAGCATTTCAGAACTGAAACAGCTACAAAGACCCAATAAATGTCTGTGCTCCTCACACAGCCCTCTTCAGCTGACTATGAAGATGCAAGGCTGGAAATTCGACAAGAAACAGACTGGAATCTCTGACCGGTTAACAGTGTCTGTGCCAGGGACTAGCGCCTCAGCAAACTGCCAAAATAATACAATTCTGATCTATCCACAAGTGCACATGTGCAAACGTGTAAATGTATAGATGTATCGATACAAGGCATGAGTCTTACACTGTTGGTGACATCAGAATATGTATCCGTGCCCTTTCTCTGATGAAACCCTTCACCTCAGTCAGACTGGCAGAGGATACCCACAGTGAGTGAAGCTCCTAGCTTTTTAAAGACCAATCAGGGTTTGTTTCCTAATTCATCACAAATGATTCTCCGCAGCCGAGTGAAGAAAAACAGAAAGTAGAATCGAGCCAAGTAAACCAAGAATGCTGGGTACTGTGTTACCGACAAGCTAGATTTTATTTCTACCATCAAAGTCATTTCACAACCCTCATTGTCCCAGACAGCGAACCCCGCAGATTCGATGATTAAAAAAAAAAAACCTCTTAGGGTAGCTAGCACCTGTTCTTTAACTTTGAGGAGCCTTTGACACTGTACACAAACTACCCTTCCCCTCACTTCAACCTGTGCTGCACAGCCAGCATCTGAAAACTTCTGATCACTGCTGCCTGTCACTCTCGTGTCCCTCAGAGTGCCCCAGGAGCCTCCTAATCTCGGAGCACAGGCTACATTCCAGGTCACCTCTGGAATCGGCTCCTGGCTTTCAAAGTGAAAGGCGGAAGAAAAGGGAAAACTCCTGCAAGACAGAGCTTTTCCAGCACAATTCCTGGTGTGCTCCCCGCCCCGGAGACAAAGAAGTGCAGGAGGAGTCCTGAAGCAGGGCGGCAGGGTGGGAGATAACACAGCCGAGACCCTCGACAGGCTGCTCAGATTTCAGATTTCAGCCCCAGAGAGACGAGAGAGCATCACCCCAAAGTGCAGCCACTCTTAGAAGGAGGGAGACGAGAGAGGCAGAAAGCCGGGAGCGTACCTGTTTTGGAGCAGCAGGGCAGAAGTCTGGTTCCTGCAGGCTGAGAGATGAGCCTTTTCCCTGCTTCCTTCGATGTGATCCTCCTGTCCGTGCGTCTCCCCCTTTTCTGCGCTTCCCTCTTTCCTCCTTCCTCTCTGCCCCCTCAGCCCCGCGCGCGCCGAGTGTGTGCGTGGAGCAGAGAGCGACCTGGCGGCTTTGTGGTGCTCCGCGTTGTGGAAGCCAGTGAGTGAGTGAGTGACTGAGTGACTGAGTGGGAGAATGAGTAACACAGGGAGTGCGGTGAGCACACACACTAGAATCTTTCCACTGGGAAATTTCCACTTCCCCCTCCCTTCACCCACCCCTCTTGCTCGCTGTCTTTCCCAGTCCGCTCCACCCTCCTTTTTGCCCCCATCCTCCTTTTTCTTTCACACTCTTGCTGTTGTTCTCCTCTCTCGCTCTCCAATTTCACTCCCTTCTTCTTGAGCTCTTTCTGTCTCTCTCCCTCCTCTATTTCTCTACTCCCCTGTCTCTCACTCCTCTCCTCTCTCTTTCTCTCATTCCTTTATCACTCGTCTCTCTCCTCCTCTCTCTCACTCCTTTTTTATCACTCCTCTCTCTTCCCCCTCTCTCTCTCACTCCTCTCCATCTCACTGTCTCTCACTCCTTTATCATTCCTCTCTTCCACCTCTCGCTGACTCCTTTCTTTATCACTCTTCTCTCTCTTCCCCCTCTGTCTCAGTCCCTCTCGTTCTTTCTCTTCTTTCTCTCTCTCACTCCTCTCGTTCTTTCTCTTTTCCCACTGTGTCTCTCACTCCTCTCATTCTTTCTCTTTTTCCTCCGTCTCTCTCACTCCTCTCTCTCTCTCCTCATGGGAGATCCTCAGTCTTCAGCCTTTAATCACCCCCCTGTTATGTTCTTTAAATACTGTTTCAGCCTCTTGCTACAATTTCTCCAACTTCACCTCCCAGGCAGCTGCACACACAATGCGACAGATCCCTGTGTGCTGACACGCTTAGAAACAGGCAGCTATTTGTGTGCAAGCACAACAGCCCCAGCAAGTGCCTCTTCTGTCTGTGACATCTCTGGGACTCTCTGACGTGCTGAAATGGTCTGGGGAATTTAACAGTGAAAACAGAAGATATAGGATTACTTAACTACAGGCATATGAGCCTGAATTTCTCCTTTCTCGTGTGACGCTATTGCCTTAAGCAAGGCTTTTGAGGAATACTCAGATTCTGGAAGGCAATTAAAAATGCAATGCAATAAGATTTTCCCCCTCCATTCCACAGTAGAGGGTTGTGTGTGCAGTGCAGCAGGTGTTTCTTGTGTCACCTGGGTTGTCGGTAGAGTCACTGGAATGGTGTGTGGCAGTGTCCCGTGGGACTGGGAAGGGTTTGGGAAAGATGATGGTCTCAGGTGTCAGCCAGAGGCAAACACTACAGCCAGGATTTTCAGCTTTCTGCCCACTTATTTCAGAGCACCACTTTATACCAGCTCTGTAGTCTTGCCGCTGAGTTCATTATCGGCCCTCTGAAATAACTCAGCAGCTGGATGAACTCAAATTAAGCTGTAGAATGGATGTGGTCTACAGCGCTTGGCGTAGTGGTTTAGCCATAAAAAAACACAGCTGGGATTGATTCATCTGACCAGAGCTCCACTCTTCCACTGACCCAGACTGGACCTCACCTGCCCCCAGAGGGTGTCAGCTGGCTACTTTCTGAAAACTCCAGCACAGGGCTCTGGATAGACTAACCAGCAGCAATCATCTTATTCCACCATAATGCATTCCTTCCATTTGGTCCCTGACAGCATATTTATTGCTTTAAGTGATTCACTTTTTTCCATGATAATCATCCTTCTGCAAGATACAGCATTATTGCAGTGGTAGCAATTCCAGATTTAGCTGACTTTAGTTCTTGTTGTAGGCTAGTGTTGTAGGCTAGTGAAGATTTCATTTTTCTCTTTATTTTTGTCTTGCTGAGCTGTTTGTTTCTCTATTTTGGGTCTTACAATACCGAATTATAAACAGGAAAAAAAACAAACAAGTATGCTACCACAATTCTCACCTTCTTCCCGTTTCCAGACTTCAGATCGAGACGATCAGGCAGAGGAACAAGGGTGTGGTTTGGTATTTTGGGAAATGCCAGCTGTGTCTCTCCAGTAATTCTCAGCCGACCCCCCCCCTCCTCACACACATACACACAACTCCCCCTTCAGACTTCTCCAAGCTCTGGGATTACTGCACGCTCAGCTCGCGCTCCAGGAGGGAATAAAGAGCGATTTTTTTTTTTGTAAATGATTAAAAAAAACCCTCTCAGCATGCTCTCTGTGGGGGGTGCGCTTGGCTCACAATATCTCTCTCCTTCAAAACGCCTCAGATCCACTAAGCCTCACTGCCTCTGATCCTGCCTCTGCCAAAATCCTGCCATCTTCCGAACTGCCTGCTTGGCTCTATTGTTATGACTGGGATTGTTATTTTGACTTTTAAGCGCCAGACTTTCATCTTTATTTCTCTCCCCCCCCCACAAAAAAAAACATTCAATTTCATTTTACCATCTCTTTTCAAAGCACTGAGTCAGATTTTTTGTGTGCGCTTTAATAAGGTGTGCTACAGATTTCGCGTGTGAGGTGTTAAGACAAAGGTGGGTGAGGGTGACTGCGTGTAGCCCCTAGTCTCTCATCTCTCTCTCTCATTAATCACGAGCTCTGGAGCACTTTTATTAACGTACTGGAGAAAATATTGTCCACACATGAACTTCACGCATGTTTTCTGTACCCAGTCCACAGGCAACCCAGCTTACACAGGTTAATCAAGATCGTTTTGCTGTGATTTATTTTTTATACTAGCTGAATCTTTACATTTATTTTAAATATAAGCTTTGTAAGTCAGTTGCTTTTCACTTCCAGCTGAAGTTCTGAATTCCAGTGTGGGTGTCCGTGATAGGAAAATCAGCCCAGGTGTGAGTGTGTGTGCCCTGTGATGGACTGTCCACCTGTCCCAGGTGTGAGTGTGTGTGCCCTGTGATGGACTGTCCACCTGTCCCAGGTGTGAGTGTGTGTGCCCTGTGATGGACTGTCCACCTGTCCCAGGTGTGAGTGTGTGTGCCCTGTGATGGACTGGCCACCTGTCCCAGGTGTGAGTGTGTGTGCCCTGTGATGGACTGGCCACCTGTCCCAGGTGTGAATGTGTGTGCCCTGTGATGGACTGTCCACCTGTCCCAGGTGTGAGTGTGTGTGCCCTGTGATGGACTGTCCACCTGTCCCAGGTGTGAGTGTGTGTGCCCTGTGATGGACTGGCGACCTGTCCCAGGTGTGAGTGTGTTTTCCCTGTGATGGACTGGCGACCTGTCCCAGGTGTGAGTGTGTGTGTCCTGTGATGGACTGGCGACCTGTCCCAGGTGTGAGTGTGTGTGCCCTGTGATGGACTGTCTAACTGTCCCAGGTGTGAGTGTGTGTGCCCTGTGATGGACTGGCCACCTGTCCCAGGTGTGAGTGTGTGTGCCCTGTGATGGACTGTCCACCTGTCCCAGGTGTGAGTGTGTGTGCCCTGTGATGGACTGGCCACCTGTCCCAGGTGTGAGTGTGTGTGACCTGTGATGGACTGTCCACCTGTCCCAGGTGTGAGTGTGTGTGCCCTGTGATGGACTGGCGACCTGTCCCAGGTGTGAGTGTGTGTGCCCTGTGATGGACTGTCCACCTGTCCCAGGTGTGAGTGTGTGTGTGCCCTGTGATGGACTGTCCACCTGTCCCAGGTGTGAGTGTGTGTGTGCCCTGTGATGGACTGGCGACCTGTCCCAGGTGTGAGTGTGTGTGCCCTGTGATGGACTGGCCACCTGTCCCAGGTGTGAGTGTGTGTGCCCTGTGATGGACTGTCCACCTGTCCCAGGTGTGAGTGTGTGTGCCCTGTGATGGACCGTCCACCTGTCCCAGGTGTGAGTGTGTGTGCCCTGTGATGGACCGTCCACCTGTCCCAGGTGTGAGTGTGTGTGACCTGTGATGGACTGGCCGCCTGTCCCAGGTGTGAGTGTGTGTGCCCTGTGATGGACTGGCCACCTGTCCCAGGTGTGAGTGTGTGTGCCCTGTGATGGACTGTCCACCTGTCCCAGGTGTGAGTGTGTGTGCCCTGTGATGGACTGGCCACCTGTCCCAGGTGTACCCTGCCTTGCTCCCGTTGCTTGCTGAGATAGGCCCCAGCTCTCCCACAACCCTGTATTGGAGAAAGCATTTGAAGCAAGGAGCAAGGAGCCCAATAGTGGAGATCACTGCGGTGAGAGATAACTAGGCTCGCCGAGCGCGAGAAAAAACACAGAAACAACACGATCACAGGGCACCCATCCTCCTTCAGCCCCGCCTGGCTCTTTCAGGAGCACCAGTGATGGGGACGAAAGGGGTTTGACAGCTCCCAGCGGGATGAAGAGGAAACCAGGGAGAAATAATTGCTTTCGCTTTTACAGGTTCTGTTCTCTGGCCAAAGCCACAGGCTGACTTGACTCCATTCTCCACTGTTGTGGAATTGAGGTGGGATTCCTCACCTTCTTGTTCCTCAGATATAAAATAAGGGGCTGTGAAAAAAAAAAAGAAAGATCAGCCGTGACATGTGAAGTGAGAGAACGGGGGCGTGGGAAGGACAAGTTTAGCACAGCTCTTTAAAAAGCAGGAGGAAGAAAGAGGGTTTTGACAGCCCAGAGCCCACTGTTCCTCTCGCACTCTCTGCAAGCTGCCACTTTGCTCCAGTGCGGAGGACAGTGTCTGAAGCAGGGTGTGAAGAGCAGGTCAACTGTGAACTGCAGGGATTAATAATGCAGGACAGAAAACAGCACTCACTGGATGAGCAGAGAGCCCAGACACAACGCAGTACAGCAGCCTGAGTTCACGACTGCGAGAGAGGGGAGAGAGAGGGGGAGATGGAGGAACTGTAGAAGAAGAGAGCAAAGAGGAGAAAGGCAGCGAGAGAGAGGGGGAGAGGAAGCAAGAAGGAAAGGTTTGAAAAGGAATCTGAATTTGAAAGAGAGAGGTAGAGTGAGCAGAGGGAGAGGGAGGAAGGAGGGTGTGATGGGCAGGATATCGCAAGGAAGGAAGAGAGATATCGAGAAATATGGACATCAAAATAAAGGAACTGAGATACAGCAGCACAAATTTTAAAAAAAGTAATTAGACCAAAATGCTCGAATAATGAAGAGAGAAAAACCCAGACTTCCTTTTTGTTGAAAATGAGCATTTGGGCTTGGTTTAAATAGGCAAACTGAACTAAGTATAATTTCCCCAAGTTATTACTTTTTTAACTACTTTTTTTTTGTAACATTTCTTTCTAGACGTTGTACACAATGTTCAGATCCAATAATAGAAATGATGTTTGGAGGTAATCGAATACTTTGACATCTGCCATGTGTCAATAGCAATGCCTTGCAAAAGACGAAAGCTGTAGCAGACTGTGGCCAGCAGAGGGCAGGTCTGTTCAGCCCTGCCTCTTCCAAAACTCAGATCTTCGTCCCAGACCAGGACACCCCATTGTCATGACAGGGCAGGTAGATGGAAATGAACAGCGTCTGCTGGAGCGGCTGAGGAATCCAAGTGCTTGATCCCAACGAAGGCACAAGGAGTTACAAGAGCTGGTGGAGATGGCAGACAGGATAGGATAGGAGCTCTGAAGGCAGAAGGAGATTGCCAAATGGGATAGGAGTAGAGAAGGTGGGAGGAGATTGTCAAATGGGATAGGAGTAGAGAAGGTGGGATGAGATTGTCGAAGGGGATAGGAGTAGAGAAGGTGGGAGGAGATTGTCGAAGGGGATAGGAGTGGCACAGGGAGGAGAAGTTTGCCAAAGGGGATAGGAGCTGCGAAGGCAGGAGGAGATTTTACGAATGGTATAGGAGCTGCGAAAGGAGGAGATTGTCGAAGGGGATAGGAGCTGAGAAGTCAGGAGGAGATTGTCGAAGGGGATAGGAGCTGAGAAGTCAGGAGGAGATTGTCGAAGGGGATAGGAGCTGAGAAGTCAGGAAGAGATTGCTCTGCTGACTGAAGCTGCGCTGCCAAGCAAGGCTGGTAGGCAGGGGTTCGGCACAATGCCACTGGTCCAGTGCTCAGCTGGGCCAAAGTGGAGAGGGACGACAGACTGGGTGCCAGCCGGCAGTGATTTCAAGAACCAGACGGATACTCTGACCCCAAGCAAGCCCACTTCATTAACCACTGAGGGATAGCACTTGTCAGGTGGAGCAGTTGGAAACCAGTTCATCAAGGCAAGGCTGTACAGCCTCACTGTGGAATGTAGCACAGACACCAGGGTTAATACACCTGCTCTTACAAACAGTGCCATGGCATTTTCAATGTCCAAGTAGCAGGATCTCACTTAACATCTCATCTAGTGGACAACTTCTGCTACAGCACTGTGTCTCCAGTCACCACACTGGGACACTGGGTTTAGATCAATAGCACCATATATTGAGCATTGGGTTTAGAACTGTGATCCAGAGCACCATATACTGGTCCATCAACACCACCCACAGCAACATTCCTTACAGGTCTCCCATCCCGGTACTGGTCCAGCCCAATCTTTACTTTCTGATATTTGGCAATATTAGGCTTCAAAGCAAAGTGAATCCTGAGCTCAGTTCTCAGCAGCATTGCCCAGTAATGTTGTAGTATTCACGGTTCCTTCAAAATCCCTTGGTGGCTGAACAATCTTACCAGGGGATTGGCTATGTTCATTAGCATTGAAAAACCTCTACATGAATGAAATATTAATTTCTGCAACCTGTGTTTTGTTGCACCAGCTGTTAGTTGACCGTTAATTAAGGAATAATTGAATCAACTGATTAAACCTTTCATGCATTAATGAATAACAAAGTTGCTTTACCAGCTTCCGAATGTTAAAAAATAAACTCAGTATATTACAAAACAGAAGAATGGCCACGCAGACAGGCCAGGAATGAAGGAATGTTACTTCCTGAGTCCGTGCTGCCTTGAGACTGTATCTGCATGTGCATTTTCTGGACCTTTTCCGCGTGGAGTGTCCGCTGGCCTCTGTCTCTGCTCTCCCTTCTCGGTGACCGGGGGGGTGGGGTGGTGGGAGCGAGCGTGCAGGCCGGGGTTAAGGAGTGCAGGGGAGCCTGGGGAGAGCCTGGCTGGGCCGCTGGAGCAGCCAGACTAATTACCTGCCACGTGAGAGAGCGCCTCCGACTCCCGCTCCTCAGGCAATCAGAAAAGCAATTTGAGCAGGAGGGCTGCGCGTTCTGCTGCGGCCCGCCGAGTCCGTCAGGGGAGGTCCCGGGTCGCCATGGGTCTCGAGAACAATTAAAGAACATTTACAGCCGCCTGATCAGTCAATACAGGCCTGAAAAGAACACATCCCTCCACTCCTGTTCGCAAACACAATTCATTTCTCCACCAGCTCTGCTCCCTCTGGCCCAGTCTGCTGTGTGTGTACATTTCTGCTTTGAGACAGAGTGGATTGGGGCTCGAGGTTCCGACACGCGCAAGAACACGCACTTTTGCCTTAATGCCCAACCACAGCTGATTGACAGGAGGTGGTGGGTAAAGTCCCGGAGCTGTAATTCCAAGGTTGCGGGTTCAAATCCCAGGGGCGAGGCTGCTGTTGCACCCTTGAGCAAGGTGCTTTTGCCTGAGTTGTTCCATTAAAATGCCCAGCTGTGTGGATGGGAGCAGAACATCAGACGTCAGCTGAACGTACAAACAGAAATGAGGGGTGTTTCACCGGGGGGTGGGTCATAAATGTTAAATAATGACTCCCTACTGTTAATGGTGTTCGGGTGCATGCAAAGATGGGAGTGGGCTTTTGGAGCGGCACTTTGTGGGTTTTTTTACTGCCAGGGTGTGAAGGGGTTTCAGGTCAGAGGGGCATGATAACAATCAGGTTGACTTTGCAAAGACAGCGATTTTGGGGAGCTCTTTGAGCAGTGGGCTGTGTGTGTGTGCTTTCGGCAGTGCTCAGACTTGTCATGTTCAGTAGCTATCGGAGAAACACTTGTGCTACACAGTCCTACTACCCGCCCTCTGCAAATCTCTCCCCCTCCCACCCATCTGAACGAAAGTAGATGCAGAACAGTCACGTGCCACTAAAATCCACTTCCAAAAACGGACACTGGCTGTACTTTTCAAATTGGGGTGCATTGTGGTTTACAGATGGAGTGTTAGAAAGTCCTCCTTCAGTTGTTCCTTGAAGACTGGGATAGCAGATCTGCTACAAGCCACTAATTGGAGGGGGCGCTGGTGATCTGAAACAGACGTTGTAGCCTTCGAGGGGCGCACCACTGTTATTCTGCCCCAGCAGTGACTCCCTCATCCTTTTGGGGTCTTTTCAGATGTCATTTCTGTGCGAGAAGAGTCATTCTGCGGGCCAAGTGCAAATCGAAGGCAGAATCGCTTGGTCTCTACAGAATGATCTGCAACAAGAGAAAGGAGGCAATGCTCTTGTATTAAATATTTGTGCTCTTATCACGCTCTCAGTGCCCATTATGTCTCATGTTTTCCTTCTGCAGCTTAATCGCAAATGACTGCACACTCCACGGCCCTTAAAGGGAGATGTCTGTGCTTCGGTCTTCAAGGGTCGCTTGTCGTTTGTTGTTCTCCTCAATCGCCCCGAGCGTGAAGAGTCCCCACACTCCCCACAGACAGACACAGCAGGGAACCTCGGGGCTCAGGGCTTGTGCTCTTGGTTCGGTGACATCGGAGCATTTTGTATGAGGAGGGAGAGGCTGTTGTTTAGGCGCTTTAAAAGGGCAGAGCAAAGCGCAAAGACAAGGCGCAGAGGACAACACTCACAAATTCACACACTGAAAAATGCACAAGGCTGCATAATGCAGACACTGAAAATAGGCACGGAAGAGCCACACTGCCGTGTCCTATACACGACATGCAGGCAGTTTCATTATTTAACAAGATTACTGGCCTGCTCGTGTTCAGATGTACAGGTGCTTACACAGGCAGGAGTGCACACAAGAGCAGACATCGCAGGCTCTCAGGCACAACACAACTGCACAAAAACAGACAGGAGCACTGCAGACAGACAGGAGCACTGCACACAAAACACACAGCTGCACACAAACACACAGGAGCACTGCACACAAGACACAGCTGCAAACAAGACACACAGGAGCACTGCACACAAGACACAGCTGCACACAAACAGACTTCTGGGAGCCTGTAGTCTCCCACAGAGGTCTGTCTATCCCCAGCTCTGATGCCGTTTGCCTGTCTAGTTGATGGGAGTCCTTTGCGGATGTTGTTAATAAAGTGATGTCAATGGCTTGTGGGCTTGTGGTTCACTAGAGAACACAGCCTGGTGCCTGAGGGAGCACAGCAAATAGGGTCCGCTATTATTAAGAGCACTCTCAACTCCTGCTATTCCTCTGTCTCTCACTGTCTCTTCCCTTCTTCACTACAGTCCTACTCTCCGAGACACTGCTCCCTACCCTCCATCCACCCATCTTCTAACTGCTTTTTCCAACACAGGGTCACAGGGCAGCCGGCACCTGTCCTGGCAGGCAAGGGGTACAAGGTGGGGTCCCCCCTGGACGAGAAGCCAGTCTGCTCCCTGTCTCCCGTTCTGATGTGCCTCCGTACGCTCTCTCCTGTTCAGCCCATCGTGTGCCTCCACCTACAGTAGGTAGCTCATCAGTGAAGACATTTTGTTCATTGCAGTTAAAACACCTTCCTTTTTCAAAAAGTAGGTATAAATTTGCATGATTCATTTGAGTGAAAATGGAAGGGATGCCTGTATTCTTAAGGGAAGTGTACCTCTTGCTTGTTCCTGTCTCTTCCCTCCCTTCCCTGTTCCCCACAGTCTAGCTCTGCCTTAAACTGTTTTTTTTCTTCTGCTGATGGAACAGGAGACATACAGTAGCTGAAGACTTCCTTGTGTCGTTTTACGTTGTCTTTCTCACAGCTTGTTCTGTGTTAGTACCTACATATACATTTAGTATCCTTATGTGCTAATTGGCCCTGCGTCTGAATTGCATTCACAGCTTTCAAAGGTTCCCATCATCAAATCTGTGAATGCGCTAAAAATACATTCTACTTGGTCACGCGCGGTCTCATCATGAGACAGATGCTTGCATACTGCATTCCAGGTTGAAAGGCTTGAATGAAACTTATCAATGAACACAGGGAGCTGGGCAGGTGAAGTGGGGGTTTCTGAAATGTAGTGCCCTGGTATTCTTTGCCGCAGATGAGCTAGTTCAGAGCGCAGGACAAGCTCTAAGGCCCAGATGTCACAACGTCAAGCCTTGGCCATCTGGAGATTGCAGTGCATGTAAAAGCCCTGGGTTAATCCCTGGGTTGCTATCTGTGTGGAGTCTGCATGTTCTCCCCAGGTTTGCATGGGTTTCTTCCAGGTGCTCTGTTTTCCTCATATAATCCCAAAACATGCTGGTAGGTTAATTGGCTTCCGGGAAAATTGGCCCTGGTGCCTCGGGACCGTTGCTTACCGGGATAGGTCCCGGCTTCCCCACGACCCTGTATCTGATAAAGCCGTTAGAAAACGGCCGGAATCAAGAAGCTGGCTTTTCAGACGACGGTTTTCATGGACAACCATCAGCAACGCAGGGTATAAAAGGCTGGATTCCACCCCAGCTTCATGCAATTTCGCTTTTACAGGGCTGAAAGTGCGCGGCGTCCAGCCACATCAGCACTGAGATTGGCAAATATAAGGCTTTGCTTCCCTTGAAAGCAGTTGTTCCTTGTCTTTCGCCAGGCACAGTGTTTTTTCCTTCACCAGCAAATAGTGCTCCCACAGAATAAGGGGACGGGGTTAGCGCGATCTCGTACAGGCGGGGGGTCCAGCTCATCCTTGCCTAAAAGATCAACCAGGAGCTGAGAAACAAAGGCAATCGGGTCACGATGCATAGATCATTTCTCCTACAGTACCTCTCGCATCTAAGTCCTCCACTTCCTGTGTAAGCATCTCATTCTCCGCAGCGAGTGTTTTACATGTGCTTTACATGTGTTTTACATGTTTACAGGTGGCCTCTAATCCCGTCACCCTGCCCGGAATACCAGATTAGCCGGCTCCCGTGGGATTCGAGGGTGTTCAAGTGCAGCGCTTGCCTCTCGATTTTCAGATCGGAAGGACTCAACAGAAGTTTGTATCTTGCGCTGTTAGTTCTCCATTACTCTCCCGCGAAGCAATGTTACTGTCGGCCCGGCATGCTTCTGAGTCCAGACGAGCGGATTCTGTTGACTGTTCCTTCTTGTTTTTTTAACTTGGACATTGCAAATTAAACTAAAATAATAACATATCAGTATTATTGCAGATAGAAGAAATAAATTACCCTGTTTCACGAAAAAAGCACCTAACACACATCTACACTGAGCCATGCTCAACAGCGCCCCCCAGAAGTTGGCTTTTCTTCTTTGTATAAACACCCATGGATGTGGCAATAGTTTGATGATGGTCCTTGGCTCTCTGGAGTGTAGACTTGTAGAGGGATCTCTTTCAAAGTCTGCGCTACCTTAACAAAATACATTCTGGGAGGTCAGAAAACGATTTAATTTGAAGTGGGATATTTTCCGTTTGGCTGCAACCATTTATTTCCAGGTCGGTTAGCTCTCGAGGAATGACAACTCCTATCAGGCCTTTTTTTTACTGTACATCTCGTGACTTCTCTTCTCCCGGGACACCTGGATGCCTGACAAGTCCCTCACACCTCTCCTCTGGCTTCTGGCGAGCTTGAGGTTCCGCCCCCTTGGATGAACGTGTCGGCTTTGCTCGAAAAGCAGGTGCCAGCTCCCGCACAAAACACGTCCAGGCGCCAAAGACTATTACAGGTCAGTAACAGGAAGTGGAAAAACACAAGAGTTTAGTCAGGGGCACCAAATGTCAATCTCTTAATGTTGTTTTGAGCAAGACGGCACTTTCCTTCCATTTGCAAACATTGTCAATTATGAATGGCGCACCTCTCTAGAAACGCACGCCAGAGCCAGGCAGCTTTGTGCATTGCAGCAGAGCGTCTGAGGAAATTGCACAGCAGGTTAATCTGTCTGTGGGACTGCAGCGCAGGTCACGCTCCGCCTTGCTAGTTACACCACGGGTGGCCTGTGTTTAAGACTCCCACTGCTGCCCCCCATCAAAGAAAAACTCTCAGGCAAAAGCTGTTGAATAATTCAACCGCACATCAAGAATTCGCAATGATCTGACATGAACATGGCCTAGCTTTCCCGTCCTCCTCCGAGATCCTCACTGACTCTCTTGCTGGCCTCTGGAATTGCCTTTTAAAAAAAAAACAGGGGTTATGCTAACAAGATGAGATTATTCGGCCTCTCCCAAGAGCAACTGGTGCCTGCACGCTCCCTTCACTGCAAAGTCAGTGCAACCGTCTGGAAACACTGGCTTGGGAACTCAGTCCTGCAGCTGTTCTCCCTGCATCCCTGCCTGTCACGCCAAAGAGACCGTGCTTTAGTTACATGGACGACGCCACACTCCGGCTGCAGATGGCTGGAAACAGGCAGGCATTTCTGGGTTCCGGCCTTCTTTTGCCCTCTCTTTGACTGGCTATCTGTGCCAGTTACGCAATTTGACCCAAAAGAAGTGGGCACGGCCCAGGCAATCCTGGCACCCTCTGCAGCAGTTGTGTTTTAGCAAAGGAAGTGAATTCCACCCAGTTGCCCTAGCCCTGACAGATCAGAGATGTGGGCATGCACAGTGCGCTTGCCTCCTTAATTTAACGCCTCCTCCAAATTAATTAAATTAATTGACCTCACAGTGTAGCCAGACCCTGGAACAGAAATAAGCAATATTCTGCCTGAAATTGCCTGCGTGTTTAACAGGAAGAAGCAGAGAGACGTGGGACTTCTGTTTTTTTTCCTTGGGTTTCTGTGTTCCTAAATTCTGTGACACCTCACTTACTTCCCTTTTCCCCTCGTTTGCAGATGTGGTCAGGAACGTTTTATTTCCTTACAGATTTCGATTTTTCAGAGTTTATCAAGTTCACTGCACGTATTTAAACCAAGTGTAAATCGAAAATCCCTTAATGGAGTTTTTAAACAGATGATCAGGAGAGCAGACTCTAATCTCACCCACTTCTGCTCTCCAATGAATAAATCTCTCTCCTCCATCACCTTCGCAGCAGCTCCCTGGCTCATTCCCTGCCTCCACCTTACAGCCAGTCTGCCTTCTCCTCGGCCAGACAAGTAAACATGAAAAACAATATCCTAGAAACCTGGTGTTAACCAGAGTTTGACCCAACTACTGAATTCCTGTTTAGAGGTTCAGTCTGCACCCTAGAACTACTGTAAGTCTTGCTCTTATCCTTCCTAGTCCTCATTAAGACTTTCTGCATCAGGCCTATGACTTTCGGCTTCATCTCTGGATTTGTCCCCCGGAGCTGGATGTTTGCCAGTATCCTTAACGCTCAGAACTTACCAGTGTTGGCATGGCAATTTGCCCGTGTCCAATTTGATCACATTTTATTCCAAACTCGACAGCACTATGCCCAGGAGGAATCTCAGACTTAAATGCTGTCAGTCGGACAGGGCAGAGCGATGAGCTCGGTGTGGACGAAGACATATCCAGTGAATTTTTCTCTCCCAGCCCACCTCAGGGCATTTCATTTCAACTTTTTCATGGTCCCCAAAAAAAGGCGACTGGTAGTAACATACGTGCGAACCCTGAGCATTACACAGGCAGTTAAGTAGTGTTATGAAATTAGGCTGCAGGACGTCTAACGCAGCTGTCAAAAAAGCCGGAGAAGAACAGTGAGAGCTGAGGCAGCGGCAAGGGAGGCAGTGAGAGAGAGGAAGGGCTCAGGCTGAGTTAATGCGTAGAGCAGAGAGCCCTGCCCAGGGGCCAAGCCATCAATATTACAGCACACGGGGGGGGGGAGGCATATCAAATATTTATCACCCCCCTGTTTTTACACTCATTCTTATTTTCTCTCCCATTCCTGAAAAGACAACCTTAAAAGCTTTAGTGTCACGGGAGGCACCGAGCTTGACAGGTATTGCTGCACGCCGAAGAAAGGCAGCGCAGAGCTCTCCTGTTCAATCAGGCCACATCGAGCTCATTCTTCCCTCGTCTGCACCAAGGGGGGCGGCCGGGTCATGCCCTCGTCGGTGTTGCTGTCCTCAGAACGGAAAGGGAGGACAAAAGCCAACTTGGAAACGCCCGCATGTTTCAGGTGGCATCAGCTCTCGTCCGGGTATCGGAAACAACTCTGGGAGGTTTTCATTTTGCCCGTGAAGGGAGTTGGGAGGTAGAGGACATGGAAACGCTTTATAGTTCAGCCATTTGTGAGGGCTGGTCCTGAGCTGCTCGCTGGCATTAAAGTCTGAATGAAACCCAAAGGTGCGGAGATCACGGGTTCAGATCCAGGCTGTGTCTCCTCCTGTCTGCGGCCCACAGTCCTCGGCTTTAGCCTGTTTGCACTGGGGGTATAGGTTGGGTAAACCCTGCTAAAGGAGGTAATGTAGCCCTAACAACAACAGCATCCTGTTTTTAAAGCAAAGGCTAAACTCTGCCCCAGAGACTCATCAGGTTAGAGCTCATCCCATTTTCTGTTGCCTTAAGTGGATATGATTCCTCTTTAAACAAGATGCTAGAGGACAGTTGCAAGGGTACTCCCAGCAACGCAGGGACCCATTTGTACAGTTGGGTGGACTGGAGCAGTGTGAGATAAAGTACTTTGCTCAAGGATATGAACAGCAGTGTCCACAGCGGGGATTTGAACTCGCAACCCCCCAATTATGTGTCCAGAGGCCCAGCCGCTACTCTACACTGCAGGCAGATTACAGGACGTAGTCGGTTTTAAATTATAACACATGAGCAATGACAGTCACAGATACCTCTGCAAAATGGCTGGCAACGTGACAGGGTCATCTGCTGACCCAGCCTGCCCTGCAAGCACAGCAGGGCACCATGGGATTGCAGCTGCAGGATGGGCTGAGTAGCAGGCAAACCTAATGCCAGGAGTTCTGGCAATTCTGCTCAGTACTATCACTATAGAGACACTGAACGTGTGGTTGTATTTGTTGCATTTTAATGCCTCTAAATATAGAAGAACTCTTTTTACTATATTTCTGGATTTTCTTTCTAGTTATCAGTTGCCTTTTATTACATAAAATCCTCCTTCCACAACCACGTAAACTCCCAGGGGAAGCGTATAACTAATTTATTATGATATGTCGCTGTGCAGTACTGCTTTAATGCAACTATTGCATAATTCTTAAGTGTCTTTTCAACTTATTTTTAGAGAGTTCCCCGAGGTCAATTTAGGCTCAGAGCGTCTCCTATAAGACCAGATTCACTGCCATGGCTTTAAGATATGAAAACAGGCCAGACAAAGACAGTATATAAGCTCCAAAACTGTAATTAAATTAGAAAAATCAACATTTCAATGACCTTATATATTTATTTCCATCATGCAAAAAAGTCTCCTGATCCAAATATTTGCACACATCACTGCTGCTAAACTACATACCTAAAAAAAACAGGAATAACAAGCCCCAAACTAGAAAAGCTCCAATATCAGGTTCAGAGGTGGCATGTCCCAGCAGCTTGTGCAGGTAAATTACTTTGTGTTGCGCAACTAAATTATAGTCAAAACTGCGCTTTGACTATGCCTCATTTTTCACAACCACAACTATTCCCCCTGCCTCAAAGAAACTCAAAGCGTGCAATCTCTGGAAAATGAAGCTGCTCACAGCGAATGCAGTCTTCAGAGCTGCAGTGAGCGTCTTCTCCAGTGACTCATGTGTTGAAGTATAGCACTTATCTCATCGGCAGTACCAAATAACTCAGTCTGAATTCGGTTTATAAAGAACTTAGGTCTCGAGGGTAAGGAAAACAAGCACTTGCGCTGAATAACGCGGAAGAAAGGCGAACATTTCTTCCAGAGGCCGACGTGAAACAGATGTTGCCAGGTGCTGCCTGGGGAGTTTTCAAAGTCTGCCCAGGGGTACCTCATAATAAAAAGAATGAATCGAGGCAAAATGTGCAGAGCCAGCAGTCCCACTTTTGATCATCTTCTGCAATTCTAATTTAGCTCCTGATCAAACCAGTCAGGTTCAGTCCTTTCTCACAGGCTGCCTGAGCTTTTAATGTACTGTCCTCTAGGTCCATTATTACCCCTCTGAAGCCTGTCAGGCTGATGAGCCATTCCTTAGGGGTCTCTCTCAACTCTCTCCCCTGCAATAAGGAAGTCTGAGGGGCTGCTACACCCTTTGTACTGATGTTTGCTGTAACCTGCCCCTCTTTTTCTTTGGCTTGATTCTGGGGATTCTGATTGACCACCACGTTGTAAAAATGTCCAAAAAATGCCCCCGATTTCTATTAATTTATTTAAAAAGCTAAAAGGTTTTAAAGTGGTACGTAGAAAGTTCCTCTGCTCTTGCAGGGGAGGAGAAGGAGTTCCCACATCGGTTTCTTTGATTCCTGGCCAGGGTGTCGCTGCAAGGACTCGGGTCCAAGGGTGGTAAATGTCTGTCCCTCAGGAACTGATGCCGGAGTGATTCAGACACAGTTCCCACAGAGACCTGTGTGGGCCAGGGTTCAGGCGTTCCTCTCGGAAGCGGGGATGAACTCCAGCCCCAGATGGGAGAAAATCTCCTCTTCGGAGCTGGCGGGTAGGAACACGTTCTGCGACAGAAAAAGAGACCTTTAATAACAGGGCTCACACTTCTGCCCGATTACAGCAAAGCCTGGTGAGTCACAACATTTTCGTACACATTCCATCTGCTGGGCTGGCTGTGAGCTGCGGAATAACGATCCCACTTCCAACTGTAGAAGACCTGAGCGAGAATTAGTCAGGACAGCTGTCTGAGCCCCTGGATGTACACCGGGAGGACAGCAGGGATCCAGTCAGTCATTCAGGTGTGCCTGCTCCCGGGATAACAAATGAAGCTCAGGAAGCCTATATGCAAGCTCCTTCACTCGGGGAGAGACGGGGTTCAGCAGCAGTTCACAAGCAGGGAAAGGCGAGCGTGCCCCTGGAGGGGAACTGCCTCTTGAGGAGCGGGCTTATGGGAACAAGGGGAAGGCGTGGGGTCTGGTGCACGCAGGCGGTCTCCTCCAGCAGGGACCAGCGCACTCGTCTGCATCACCAGATGGGCGCGTGCCGAACACGAACCGGCACCCCGCAGGGAAAGCGCCCCCCACTCACAGACGCGACCGAGTGTCCTCACACGATCCATCCTGCACGCACATCAACACCGTCATTACGCCATGGAGCGACGTGTTTCATCCCCAGAAAAAAAAAACTTTTCAGTGGGGATGGGATGGAAATGCTGGCTGTCTGTGTTTAAACTGAATTTTTTTTTTTAATAACCCAAAAGACATCTGCGTTGGGATTTAAAATTAAAAAAACAAAAACTTGTTTTGCATCTACTTTCACCTTGTGTGAAGAGGAATTTGGGCAGAGGACTGGAGAGTAAATAAAAAGAGCGAGAATCTGGAGTAAGATGCGAGAGGGTGCATCGGCCTCACCTGTGTCCTGTCGTAGAGAGCATGGCTGTTCAGGGTCATGTGCTTCTCCTGCCCTGCCCAGCGACGCAGCTCCCTCTCAAAGTGCTGCAGACAGAGCAGAGAGACAGATCTGTTTTCTAAATGTATGTAGATGATGTATCAATTGTATATGCTTTGGCAACACTAATTTACCAGTCATACCGATAAAGCTGTTTGAATCCGAGTTTGAGGGAGGGGGAGAGAGAAGCACAGGTGATGATTACATAAAGCAGGTCAAGAAAAAGAGGAAGCCAGAGGAGAGCGAGAACGGACAGAAGGCGGAGACCAGAGACTCACAGGAGAGATCGAGATCTGGGAAATGGTGGGGGTGAGGGGGAACCGGAAGGCTGGGATGAGCCACAGGAACTCAGCTTGTTAATTAACCTGAGCAGACACAATTAAGTAATTAGCGCCTGGTCCCCCGGTTTGAGACACCTGATGGCCGGACTGTGATGAGAAACTGGAGCACAGCAGTCCTCGCTGTCTGTGTAATAATAACAGGGAAGTCTGCGAGACTGTGCTGGCATTAATAGAACACTGCTGCTAGGCTCTCCACTTTTGTCAGACAGCAGCTGTTCACCAAACTGCAGTTTCAAATGAAGGTTATTTTCTGTCTTATCTTGTACAACCCTTTTTTTTTTAAGATCTTAGAAATAATCAAAGACAATAATGATAATAATGTGCAAGCGATTAGATTTCACAGGACAATATTGTTGCCCTGCAAGACTGCTGGGTTGTGTTACAGTCTAACATCACAACAATTACAAATGAGAGGGGGCATTTGTTTGGTTTAGCTTATTTGGTGGTTAGTAGCTAACTGATCAGACGATCTGATCCACTAATTTTTGACTATTCCACTATAGCTGGGTTGCTAGTTCCAGTCCCAGACAACCCTATGTGCATAGAAAAAGCCTCCTGTTCTCAGTTCTAATTGCACTTTCCCTTCTGCAAAGGCACATGTGGTTTACTTAAAAATAAAGGTCTTGCACAAAATCCATCTTAAGGAGCCACAGAATTAGAGAATGTTGGTCCTTTATACAGCTGTGGCGCACAAGAAACATTCCAATAAATTACTTGTCCCGATGAATTAAAAAACAAAACCAGAAGTATAAATATTTCTAAACAGTTCCTGGAGTGACCCAGGCATGAACACTGTACCTGTGAACCAGTCCAGCCCAGGAGGCCAAACGCAAACTGACTAACAGGTGTCACCACCAGGTCCACACGAACGGCCTTCCAGCTCCTGGGCTCGCCTGAGCAGTGACCCCCAGAGGCTGCACTCTCTTGGGCTGTCCCTCCACTTGAGGCTCCAGGCTCTGGTGGCCTGGCAAGAGGGTGGTTCAGCCTAAAGATGGAGAAGCACCTCTCGAAGTGGTCCATGCTGCTCTGGGAGCGAGCCAGCTGTACCTTTGATTCTGAGTACGTGTTGTCCTTCACCCTGTGATACAGCAGCAAGTCCTGGAAAAGCAGACAGTGGGATTCACAAGCCAGAACAGCAGGAAATCACAGCCATCACTCTGAACGTAAGAAGTGTCCAGAAAAGATAAGAACCGGTCTTGCAAACAGCACTTGTTCTCCAATTCAAAACCTCCAGCACCAAATCTAAGAAAACACTTTTTACGTTGTTACTGTACTGTTTCATTCAGCAATGCAAAATCTCTCAGTGTTTATGAATACACAGACATCCATGAAAGGGGTAATGAAAGTCCCCAGTTATTACAACTTCAACAGGTGTCAGGAACAGGAATAGGTGTCTGCAGCCTGTCCGTCTGCGATGTCTAAAGTGAGGATGAATAAAGGGCTCGGACTGTGCTCCACGTGGGCTCTAGTATTAGATAAACCACTCAGCAGCCTTGTGGTTTTACTTTCTTGAGAGTTTTTAAAATGTTTTAAAAAAAGAGAGTAAAGATCTCGCACAAGGGAACTATTCCCTCCCATTCCACACCTTAACACAGTATGTTCCCTTTGGTTTGAGGCATTGGATGAATCTGAAGTCTTATGCTCGCCCCTCTCCTTTACCTGGCTGTCCAACCAGCTGATGACTTTGGGCAGAAGTCCCACCTCCTTTCCTTCCTCTGGGTGTGTGATGAGGAAGTCAACATCGTGGCCTGTTTTCTTCCCTCTGCAGAGGGAGGGAGAGAAAGTGGAGTGATCGAACACAGACTTTCCTGATTCTCCTACCAACTGTATTCTAATAACCAACTTTTCCATAGTCACTGCTACACACTCAACTTAAACGTGTAATCAAGTAAACAACTGCACCTGTTCAAAGAAACAAAATGCAACATCAGCACCTATCGATGTTAAAACACCACGAAGCCACGCCTACCTTCTAAATCCTCCAGTGATAGTGAGCTCCGCCCCCGGCAGGACAGTATGAACCGCCTCTTCCACAATCTGGCCAATAGCATGAGCCTCTTCCTTGGTTATGGGTGTGGACAGGTCTTCATAATGCCGCACACCTGTGCAGAAGAGCAGACTGAGCCCAGATGCAGCTGAGTAAGCCTTACCTGAAACTTTAACAACTGCAGAGCTGGAGAGAGCCATCATGAGCATGCCGTCTCATTTAAATGGAAAAACCTGATGGAGTGAGGAAAACGGGAACTGAAAAAAAGATACTTCTCGAGTTCCAGAATACACCCTGGCTTAACAGAGCCAGGGTACAGATTTTGGACTGAAATGGTTGAAAGAGCAATAAACATAAAAATTATACAGTACATTTTCCATTGACATTAAACTAGCAAACATAAATAAACCCACTGGAGACTCAGCTGGTCTCTAGGGCCTCAGCTTGGGGGGGTCATGCCCCTGGAAGATCATAGCCAACAT
The DNA here is from genome assembly GCF_059453375.1 of Lepisosteus platostomus. Lineage (NCBI taxonomy): Eukaryota > Metazoa > Chordata > Actinopteri > Semionotiformes > Lepisosteidae > Lepisosteus > Lepisosteus platostomus. The sequence continues at coordinate 9,405,961 of NC_142613.1, forward strand.
GTTCACAACTGCTGTTTAATACCTCTGCATGTTAGATAAAAAAAGACAGATCCTATATAATGTTAGCAAAAGACATGCACCACTGTCTACATGGTGATTGCTTAGGGGACAGTGTAGCATGGCTGGTACATCTCTAGTCATGTAACTGGTGGGCTGTGGGTTCAAGTCAGCTGCTGTTATACAGTGAGGTGAGAAACCAGTACAAACTCTGGCCCACAGAGCCACTGTGGCTCAATATAGGAACAAACTTAAATATGGTGACTACACTTCATTAGGGATGGTAAAAGATTGTGATCATCTAAGTCACCCCTGTCCTGAAGAAAATTCTCTCTGTGATCTTGTTCTTAATGCGAGAACCTGTAACCCACGTTGTGTCTGAAGTACTAGTCAAAGTTCACATCTAAGGACCCATATTAAAAGTTGATAAAATGTCAAGCATTTTAACCAAATTGTCTGTGGTACATTTACTGTATGTATAGGAATATATATAGATAGAACTGATCATAACATATCTAGCATATCAGTAACATACCGGGCGGTGTGGTGGCACTGTGGTTAAGGATCTGTGCCTGTGGCTGGAAGGTTGCCGGTTCGTATCCCACAACCCACAGGGGAATCCTACTCTGTTGGGCCCCAACTGCTCCAGGGGCGCCGTATAAATGGCTGACCCTGCGCTCTGACCCCAAGCTTCTCTCCCAGTCTGTGTGTCTCATGGAGAGCAAGCTGGGGTCTGCGAAAAGACAAATTCCTAATGCAAGAAATTGTACATGGCCATTAAAGTGATCTTATCTTAGCAGATTCTGGGTGTGTTTTTAGACAATATACATGCTTGCTTCTGCCTTCTTATTGCCAAGCAAGACGCCTCAGGCTCTTGCAGGGGTGTACTACATTAGCGAGAAATGGAAGGGGGGTAATCTCAAAAGCTGGAAAGCCTCCGTGTAGTCTGTGTACAGGCTCAGTCTCCTCTGTGAACTCTGCAAGGCTATCCAGAGGACACGGTCTGAAACCACCCACACGGGACAGCGGTATAGAGGGGCTCCTATGGCCCCAAAGTAATTTCACCCCCGGCCCCCGTTCCCCCCTCCAGGTCAAACTATTTTCATCAGCACATTAAACATGGGATGGGCGCCCAAGGTGACCTCCCTCTCCCCCTCATCCATCACTGTAGCCGGCAGCAGCACCATGTCTTCTGAAACAAACCCCAGACAAGCTCGCTGCAGTCTGAAGCCTTTAATTTGTTTTATTGGCCCAAATCCCAGCCAAGCCCCAGACCACACTCATTCCTCTCCACACCATACCGCGTGTGTGTTGAGTTACCACTGGCTGAAAGATGCAGCAAACATCCCATTCAAGTCCGGAGCATCTGGCACTGTTGTCCGTTTTCCTGATGCCACACACACACACACACACACACACACACACACACACACACACACACACACACACACACACACACACACACACACACACACACACTTTGCTGTGAATGTTTCCCACAATGCCGCAGTGAGGTCTCCCAGAGACACATCTGTCACCTGCTGATGGCTGCAGCCGGCTTTTGATGGGCCTGGGATTCAGGTCACAGACAGAGCAGTCACCCACTATGGTGGACTCTCTCATTTTCCAATAGCAGCTCACAGATCTCCCATGTGTCCATAGCAGCAGTTCTTAACCTTTACTGCAGCTTGCAGCCTCTTGGTTCTCAAAATATCTTCACGCACCCCTGATCACAAATTGCTGAAGCAGGTCAGTTCTCTAAACTTGAAATGTATCATAACTATTGAATGAAAGAGAGAGAACTATATATTTTTTTTAAATTTGCAGCAAAACTAAGAATATATTTTTTACATTGACTTTAAAATACTAAGGTTTGATGAAAGTCGTTGTGCTTAAGTGTCTGTGCTTAATTAGTGTTTTCAGCGATTTACCTTCTAAAAAAAACTGGCATGTCTCGCACTCCCAGCTTAAGGGCATCTTGCACCCCCGGGGGGGGGGGGGTGTGCACCCCAGTTTAAAACCCAGTGGTCTATAGAGAACATCTGGACGTCCTGTGGCGACACTAGACTGATGGCAGGAATGGATGGGATTACATTCTTGAGTGAAGGTAAAATCCAAGAACATACTAAGTTATCAAAGGTTCCCAAACCTGCCTCTCTCTGTCCATACTCCTGGAGGTTTTCCGAATCTTTTTAAATCATCCACACCTCATGGCAGGAGAAAAAGGAAAAGTTGGAGTTGGATCAGTCAGATGGGGGGCAGCACGGTAGCGCACTGGTTAGTGTTGCTGCCTTGCACTGGGCTCAGGTCCCAGGGGGTGGGGATCTGTCTGTGTGGAGTTTGTATGCTCTCCCAATGTTTGCTTAGGTTTCCTACTCCGGTTTCCTCCTACAGGGATACCGTATACTGATAGGTTAACTGGTTTCTGGGAAAGTTGGCCTTGTTGGGAAAGTTTCTATGATAGGCCTCAGCTCCCCTGTGACCCTGAATGGGAAGAACCCGTTAGAAAATGAGTGAATGGCTGGAGCTGTTAAACTATCCCATGGGTATAAAGTGGTTGAGCATTTAAAGTGATACGGAAAGTCAGCTGGACTGTGGACCTCGGAAAAAACAAAGAAACTAAAGGATCACTTATTTCATGAGCTGCTCTGTTCCACGCCTGCCTATTCAACCTGATCAGGAAGTCCCACTGACACATCAATCCACACTGAGTGCGCTTCAGCGAAAATACGCGTCACACCCTGAGCTTCCACTCAGCAGCGAGCCCTGCGTATGGCTCATCTCAGGGGGTATGCAGTCTGTTGCAGTGCATTTTCCTAGCCAGACCAGAATGAATCAATTTAGAATCAGAGACCTTCTCAATTTAGAGGACAGCAAAGCCCGGAATGCTAGTACCTGCCTCCTGCTCCCGGGTCAGTCTCTGGCCGGAGGTCAAGAGGTCACTGGGGTTCCGTACCCCCTCCCTGAACCAGCGGTCCGCTGTCTTCACACCCACCCCAAAGATACCCGTCAAGGTCTGAAACGACGAGCGCAAGACAGAGATACCCCATTAACAAAGGAGAGAATCCGATAGACACACCGCCTTCACCAGTACAGCCCCGAGTTCACACACTGCTCACCTTCATAGCCTGGTATCGCTCGGACTCTACGATGGCCTCCACCTCCCTGGACAAGCCATCTTCCAGGATCTCCTTAGAGAGAAAGGGACCGAGAGAGATGAGGTGAACAAAGAGCAAAGCAGACAGTCGAAACATAAGTTTATAAACCCTTTAAGGGCATAAGAATGTAAGGAGAGACGATCTCAGTTTTAGCACCTAATTAAAACATCAGGAGAGAGAACCATATTGGGCTTTATCATAAGTAGCAGTAAGACATTAAAAATACAGTAACCACACCCCCGCTCCCTCAATTTGAATGGTATGACCTTGATGACTCCGAGAGAGTGCTCCCCCAGGCATGGTACACCCTGCAGATCACCCACACTCTGGACAGCCAATGGGAGAGCCTTCAGCACCGACGCCGCCTTCCGGAAAGCCAGGCTCCGCCCTTCACTGTCACAGAACTCCGCATTCTCAGCTAGGACCTCCAGGGCATCCTGTGGGCCAGGCGCACAGGGTAGCACTGACTGGGCAAACAAGTGCCCTGCAGGTCTACACAGGGTGCTGTTGCTATGTTAGGGCCACCTTAGATGTTCCAACACAATGAGCTCTACAATGCGCGGGTTGTGGGTTCGAGCTTTGGTCATTCTAGCCAAATGTGACAAGGATTCCCCAGGTGTGGAGGGGGAATGCAGAATTGGAAGAGTGGGATTAGCAGCAACACAGCCTCTCCTCCAATAGGTACCAACAGGTCTCCTCCTGTATATTGCTACAGCGATTGCATGGTAAGGATACTTATCCTGGAACCTGTCTGCTCTTCCTCACTCTCAAAGGCCAAAGGATCTACTAAAAATAATTCCAAATTCTAAATATTTTAAAAAATATTTAAACATAGGTGTTTTACAGTACATGTGGTTCAGTGGGATGGAATCAGAAACACAAAAATGCACAGAGTGGAGACAAGTGGGGATATTTACTGTTAGGGCTCTGTTGTGATGTTGGAGGGGAGTCCTCCTCCCGCACGCATAGGGACTGACTGTTCTCGTTCCGCCACCTGCCTGGGACACCGCCTTCACCTGCAAACACAACGAGATGAGCTCAAACCGGCAGCTGGCACTACCCAAACTCCCAGTGCACTGCAGAGTCAGGTCGCACTGAAGGCACCAGAGGAGTTGGTCTCACTTCCCATGTAGACAGACACTCTACTGCACAACGTCATCGCTGAGCAGTGGGTAAAATAATTACCAACGATTCAGATTAGAAGGCGTAGTAGTACAGTAGTGAAAGAACAAGACTGAGCAACATTTTAACCAAGGTAAAACAACCTCTTGGTACAGGCAAGATAGAAATAACAGCATGATTAAGATAAGATCACTTTATTGGCCATATAACATTTCTTGCATGAGGAATTTGTCTTTTCGCATACCCCAGCTTGCTCTCCATGAGACACACAGACAGGGAGAGAAGCCATTGTACAGCACCCCTGCAGCAGGGCCTTGCTCAGGGGCCCAACGGAGTAGGATTCCTCTGCCAGCCCTGGGATTTGAACCGGCAACCTTCCAGCCACAAGCACAGATCCTTAGCCACAGTGCCACCACTCCGCCCTGATTATCTCTTATTAGGCTTCCCTATTGGGAAATAGGTCACTCTTGATACACAGAACTATTCCCTGCTGGTGCAGAGACTGAAAAGATGGAAGGTCAGACTGCAGTATAATAAATTACATGAGTGAAAAAGCTAGCCTAGCTGGCGCCTGTCGCCTCATGTCATGTCCAGACAGTACAGCACAAGGCACGCCCTGGGCTCAGTGACCTTCAGCCTGTGTGCGTCCTGAACGTCCAGCGGCCTGGCTGCCCCCATGCTCTCTGTGAACCAGCTGATGTCCAGCAGGTGGACAGGTCTGGGTGTCCATCCGCCAGGGATCTGTCTGTCCAGCCAGTCCACGACTTCTTCCCCCGTGTTATTCTCCGATACCACATGTGTGACAGCATCACTGCAACAAGAGCACAGCAGGTCCTGATGAGTGGCACATCTTGCTGAAGGGTACAAAATGGATTTGACACACAAATTTCCAGTCACAAGTCCAGAGCCCTGACCACTGTTTCAGACAGTTGATTTGTAGTCCATCCATCTACTTTCTAATCTCTGTATCCAACACTGTCGCTTTTACAAGTTGTGCACAGCACTTACAGTTTTTAAAGCGTTTATATTTCGTTGTACCACGTTCCTACCTGTAGCAGTCCTCCACGCGGAAGCCTTTATTTCTCCCCAGGCGCGTGAGAAAGGCCCTGCGGCTCGCGCCCATCCTGCGCTCCAGGAGGAAAATGACGACATCGGGGAATTTAATGACTTCATTTCTCTCGCAGTTTACGTCATTGCGCACCGTCTTCCTACGCTTTAACGGGACCATGGATAGGTGAGGTTGGGGTTCGAGATTTCCGTGCTGTGACGCTCTGTTGTATAAAATCGTTTCAGCGAAAAGTGACTGCAGTCTTAAACTGCGTTAAATTCCATTTTTGCTTATTCGATTATGTGTATTTATTTCCTTTCCGATTTTGAAACTTTGTAACTCCGGTCCGTAGTTCAAGTCGTTCAAAAACGCAGTGAACCCTATAAAATAATACGGTTTCGACATTCACTAGTATTATGGTTTAACTATAATGTGTGCACTCCAGTCAGTCACAGCAATGAATTACACCTGAAAACATAGTCAATGTCCAGACTTAAGCGTGTTAAAGAATTGCAGTTGGTGTCTGAGCAATTTAACTTCCTGAAAACATTGTTTCTGTCCCGGAGGCGACCGCAGCTGTGCTCCAATTTCTCCCCTATGCCGCGGTGTTGCATCAAAATATATCCGATTGGGAAACACCGCATGAAAAGCTTAAATGGTAGTGATTATTCTTATTAGTTACGTTTATATTAACGTTACAATTTGCATTTGTGACTGATGATTCACAATTAATCAGACAAGAAAAAGTCTGATTAAACGTTAATTCTGCCTGTCCTCTATTCAATCTTTAAAGCATTTTCTGTTTTATAAGTAACCAACTGTTAACTAGGCTATTATAATTTTTTCCGAGGTTGTTACGTTTAAAATGTCTCATGAACTAATAAATAAGCACGGGTGTAAAGAAAACATATAACTCAATAATAACATTACTCGAGAAAACAGATTTAATTGATTCTCGGTTGACTTTCAGGCTGCGACTAGCATCAATCTAGTGACTGAAGTTGCCCAGCCGGAGACATAAAGCGCACTTTCCCGGGCTCCACCCTCTTACAACTGTGATTGGCTACTTCAAAAGGACCGGCGTACTACTCCAATCTGATTGGTCGGTAGAAGGTAGCGCTGCCCTCGTGACAGAAATACGTAGATGACCTTAAGCGAGTCCAGGAGGTTCAAGTCTAGTATGACTCAATAGATTTACGTGTGATGTTTTCTGAACATAATTGTTTTTAGTATGCACTGTTTATATTAATTTTCCTGTTGCTTCGACTGTTCTGCAAATATTTGTACACTGAAGGAGGGGGGCGACGGCGTTGTTTTAATAATAAATAGCAGCAGCCCAAAGTTGGTTCTCCTTTTTAATGCGAGGTTTTAAACCTAATGGAGCACGTAGCTTTTGTAGTTTCTGTTTTATGAAATGGTTATAGTGATGTGAAGCAATACAAACCCAGTGCTCTGTTTTTAATTTCTTTTCAAGCCGCCGTCCGCTGAAAATCCCACTTAAAAAAAAAAAGTCATATGATCAAGAGTCGAACAAGTATCAGGGATAGTTTCTACTTCCTCAAAAGTTCCTCGGGCCACCCCCCTCTATACACACTTTCCGTGTTGCTTCTCCTCTCCTCCATTAGGCATTGCTGTGCGCCCCTCCAGAGTAACTTCAGGGCGAACCGAGTGTGCTGTGCGGTGTTCGTCGATGGCCGGTTCTCAGACTACCGGGAGCACGGAGAAGCGGGGCCGGTTTGGCCGCATGAGAGTCCTTCGCTCCGCCGTGTTGCTGGGGCTGTGTGTCTGCGCGCTCAGGTGTGCGGAAGGCACCAAGTTAAGCAACATCGTCCTCATTCTGACGGACGACCAGGATGTGGTTCTCGGAGGGATGGTGAGAGTCCGCTTTTGTTGATAATTTTATTTGCGGTTCAAGTTGGAGGAGGCGCTCTTCCAACTTGACGCATTCAGGACAGCAGGTAACGACATCAGTCGTGCCCTGCTCTTCGGTTGTCACGAGGAGCGCTTTCCTTGACCTCCGGTAGTGGTCAGGAGTTAAATGTGCTAAAAACAGTAACGTCAAATTTGGTTTTCTGAACGTGTAATGAGAAGAATTTGAATGCAGGGAGTTTAGTCTTGTACAGTAAGTTCTGTAAAATTAAATCAGGAAGACTATGCTTTACATACTTCAGGGTAGTGGGTGACAGGGAGAATCGTGACAGTGTCATTTTAGAGTTTCCACAGAAATCAATTTTCTAGAGGATCAGTGGTTTCAATGTTTCTGTGGAACGTACACGCTGGTTGTCTGTGAGTATGGGTTCTCTTTCCCTGGACTGTCGAGGGCCTGAGTCTCATCTTACAGCGACTAATGGTCACACAGCAAGGCGTGCAAGCGCAAGAAGGGAGAGCCCACTGATCCGTTGGGGGAAATGGGCAGACCTGCCTCAGTAGGGCCTGGAGCTGACAGCTCTGTTCTCTCTCTCTCTCGATTCAATTCAATTCAGTTCAAGGTGCTTTATTAGCATGGCCGATGGGTACAATCAGTGTTGCCAAAGCAAATCAAAATAATGACATTCACATGAAACAAAACAAAAAATAAAAGTAAAGTAAAATAAAATCTACAGACATTTACAACAAAGACATATCCTAAAATATTTACATATACTGTAAACATATTGAGCATTATTGGGGGACAGATTCACTGTTCCTCAGGCTGTGACAGGAGATCACATACTGGGCTGCCAGTTCAATTGAGTTCCTTCCTCCCTCTCCCAGTAGGATTGGGACCCGTTGTTATTCTGGCAGGTGTAGGAACTCTGGGATTAGATTTTTAAATTTAGGGAAGAATGTTTCTCTAATCCCAGAGTATCTGTCACAGTGCAGTAGGAAGTGCACATCTGTCTCTATTTCTCCCAGCTGGCAGTGGGAGCACAGCCTGTGCTCTCTGGGCAGCCAGGTCTGCCCGTGTCGCCCAGTTTCTATGGCCAGGCTGTGGTCACTGAGCCTGTACTTCATCAGGGTCTGTTTCTTATCTTGGTCCAATATTCGGCTACTGTGTATTGTCTGTGGGGTGTTTGTCCCATTGAGTCTAATCCTGGTCTGTGAGGGGACCCCACACTTGGATTACATTTTCAAATATTTGGAGCCAGATTCTTGTTGGTGGGTTGATGTTGAAGAGCCTCCTTCTTATTGTGTGGAATGCCCTGAGTGCCTTCTCTCTCAGTGCCTTCACTACCAAGTCAAAACTCCCAGATGAGCTGATGGTGAGACCGAGATATGTGTAGCTGGATGAGTGCTCCAATGTGTTGCTGTTGAGTGTGAATTTGTACCTGTTTCCCTGAGGTCTGGCTTTCTTCTGGAAAACCATAACTCTGGTCTGGTCCAGATTGACTGTCAGTGCCCAGGTCTGACAGTACTGCTCCAGCAGTGCCAGGTTCTGCTGCAGCCCCTGTTCTGTGGGCGACAGCAAGACCAGGTCATCTGCATAGAGCAGGAACTGGATTTCTGTGTCGTGTAGTGTGAGACCAGGAGCTGCAGACTGCTCCAACATTCCTGCTAATTCGTTGATATAGATATTGAACAGTGTTGGGCTCAGGCTGCAGCCCTGTCTCACCCCACGGCCTTGGGGAGAGATATATCTCACTCTCTCTCTCTATCTCTCTCTCTCCTTACAGATTCCCATGAGGAAGGCCCAAGCCCTGATCGGGGATGCTGGGGCCTCCTTCTCGAACGCGGTGAGTCCAGCAGAATGAGGACTGGGGGTCTGGGCGTCGCTTCTTTCTCTGCTGATAGCCTGACGAGTGTCGGGTTTTGGTACCGAACTTTTAAGAGCGGCTGAGTCTTCCAGCCTCTCGTGCGTGCGTGCGTGCGTGCGTGCGTGCGTGCGTGCGTGCGTGCGTGCTGGGGGAGAAAACGGGGTCTCCACAGTGTTGGGGGTTTGGGGAGGAAGCTGGACCCCCTGGCCTGATTCGTGCTCACTCCGAGTTCGGCTGCCTTGCTCCCCAGTTCACGGTGACCCCCCTGTGCTGCCCGAGCCGCAGCAGCGTCCTCTCGGGGAAGTACCCCCACAACCACGGGGTGCGGAACAACTCCCTGAACGGCAACTGCAGCAGCGCGGACTGGCAGAGAACCCAGGAGCCCCAGGCCTTTCCCGTCTACCTGCAGAAGCGCTCCTACCAGACCTTCTTCGCTGGCAAATACCTGAACCAGGTAACCCGAGCACCGCTGCGCTGCCAGGCCCCGCGCCCCGGCCCTCCCAGCAGCACCTGCTGCCTTACAGCCAGGTGTTGTCTGGAACCGCGGTCATTAAAAAATATTGCACTAATCGAAGAGCACCCCCCCCCCCTCCCCCTGACCAGCTTGCTCAGCCCTCCCTCGCCTGCCCTTCGCAGACGTCCTGTCCCCCCTCTCCCTCTCCCTCTCCTCTCCCGAGCCGCCAGTCTCAGCCCGGTGTCTCTCTCTCTCTGTGTCTCTTCACAGTACGGCAAGCCTCAGGCTGGTGGGGTGAGCCACGTGCCCCCAGGCTGGCACCAGTGGCATGGGTTGGTAAGTCTCCGCACACTGCTGCTTTCCTGCAGGGACCAGCTGCAGCTCTAGACTCTCAAGTCTAACATTCTTCTAGGCCGAGTCATACTGTATACTGACTGCGTGGAGAGACGCAGGGCCGCAGCTTTGGACAGAAACCCACAACTATTATTGTGCAAGGATTGTTCACTGTGGTATTTTGTACGTTCGTTAAGGCATCAATAATTTGTATGCATTGCCTATATATACCAGTAACGTGTTTGAAGTTATGGGCCAGTCAGAATACATCTCCTGTGGTACCATTAAGGTTTAATGCCACAGATACAGAGTGCAAGCATTTTGGATTTCTTTGTTCTCTGGTTGAAAGTCTTGTATGCAATGCATGTTTAGAAAGAAAAGCTCTATCATACTGATCCATATGGTGTTTTAGAGAGATCAACTTTTAAATGTTTTAATTGCTGGTGCTTGTACAAGTAGCTCTTATGAAGCAGTTGTAATTGCCTCTCAAGTGAATTCCACTGTCTGCCCGTGTGCTCAAAAGACGTTTGAAGTATTAAATGCCAGCTGTTGACTTAGGTAAGTGCCTACAGCTTGTGAAACCTGTAGAGGTTCAGATTGCAGTGTGAAGGCATCTGACCCTGCTGCCCTGGCAGTGGGCGAGACCGTAGGAGAGTGTTGCAATCCTATCCAGGTGTTGTGCTGAGTGTGACATGTGCCCCTGTGCCTGCAGGTGGGGAATTCTCAATACTATAACTACACCTTGTCTGTGAATGGAAAGGAGGAGAAACATGGTGACCAGTACAAGACTGACTACCTCACCGATCTCATTGTGAGTCCTGCTGGCCCCTTGTGCTGCCTACAATCTTTCAAGGAGTCATGCACAATTTTTTCAGGCCATTGCATTCTCTTACCTTTCTACATTTCTGTGTGTTGTTTTAGGAATGTGGTGTTGTCTGTTCTGCTTTAGCAGTCTTCCATCAGTTTTCAGTTTTTTCGAAAGGCTGTGGGGACAAGTGTCCGTTTTGCGCAGGGCTCTGAATCACTTCGCTGATGAGCCTGAGAGCACTGCGCGACGCAAATTCTCTTCCCCGCCAAGCTTCCCTGCAGTCCACCTTTTATACAGTCTGTTCTGGAGCACAAAGGCAGATGTGTTTTGAAAGTGAGAGAATGAGTAATTCAGAAAATGAAGAAGCAGTAAAGGTCTGATCTGTTATTCAGACTGAACCATAAGGGGGAGGTCACAGAGTTAGTCATCTGTAGCAGGAACTGCTTACTCATCCTCAGGGTCCACAGTCCAGCTGGTTTTCTATTTAAATTGTCAGTACCTTAAGGCTTTGAAAAATGAATAAACTGGTCCAGTTAAACGTTAATCAGATCAAATTAATGCTCACCCCAACTGAAGAGGCATTTCTAACTTGAGAAGACATGGAAAACCTGCTGGTTTCCAGACCCCGAGGACCAGAGTTTAAAGCCGCCCGTTTTGTTCTGGGGGCACTTCACCCCTGTTCCTGGAGGGCTGACAACCAGGAGACATTTTCTCCCACCCTGGCAGTTTGGTGTTTGAATTGATTGTTTTCAGGTTATTTGCTCATTGAGGATTACAGGTTACTTATTCGTTTCGGTGGACTGTGGCCCCCCAAGACCAGGAATGCCTGCCAGGGAGCTAAAAAATTAAAATACAACAAATTCGAGTGACAAGCCCTTTGATTAAAGATTAAAGAACAAGTACTGTACTTTTTCTCAACAGCTACACTAAAATTATAATGGGTTTTTTTTCCCACTGCCTACCTTGCGTTAATCTTATTTGAGATCTTTTGTACGCTGGAGCTTCTGACAGACTTTTGACAGTCTGACTCTGCCAGAAAGGCCGCTTTCTGAAAAGAGGAGTCTGTCAGCACCTTGCCTTGGGGGTGCAAACAGCCCTGCAAGTTTAGTGTTGCCTCCCGTGTGGACTTCTTGGTGCGGGGAGTTCTGGAGAGATCTTGTGATGAGGCCTTAGTCAGCACAAGCAAAGATAGCATGAGGAAAACAGAGACGCAAATCTAGGAGGAAGATAAGGAAGAGAGTGCTGATGTCTGCGCTGTTCCAGCTGTAGGGGCTGATTCTACATGCAGTGAGATGTCACTTTGGTGCAGCTTTTGTAGAACTTCTTTGGGCAGTTCTGCTTCACCGAGAGACGACCTGCCAAGTGTGAAACCACTAAACAATGTGTTGGAAAGTAAGCAGCAACTTCTTATAACAGTACCTTGCAAAAGTATTCAGACCCTTTTAAAAGTTTTCAAAAGTTGCTGGATCACAAATCATACCTGCACACTTTTTCCAATAGGTACTGGAAATCCGTAAACTTATAAAGGCGATAATATCCTCGTTAGGGCAATTTCAGCTGTGTAAGCGGAGAGCTGTGAGAGCACAGGGCGGGCTGAGTACTTATGCAAGCAGCGTATTTCAGTTTTTGACTTTCTTTCAGATATCTGCTGACAAACATAATTCATTTTTACTTTAAAAGTTTTCTGTTTGAGCATGCGAGTTTGCAGTAAAAATATACTAATTGGAAAAGGCTGTGTAAGTATCATTTGTAATCCAGCAACATTTGAAAACTTTTAAAGGGTCTGGATGCTGTTGCAAGGCACTGTATTCAATTGGGATATTTCGCGACAAAGAGAAACCATCACGCTTAGCAGCAAACATTCCCCCATTGCGTGTACTAGTTGATTATGGGCAGATGCAATCATGGCAGTATGATGCCTTCGTGGCTGAAGTGCAGTTATACGAGAACAGACGCAGTGAAAAATGGTTGGCTGGCAGCACTCGGCGCGCCCTTTAATTGGGTCCTTCCTCCTCCCGCCCCAGGTGGACAGGTCTCTGCAGTTCCTTGACCAGCGGAGGTATCCGTTTTTCATGATGCTAGCACCCCCTGCCCCACACTCCCCCTGGACCTCTGCACCCCAGTACCAGAACGACTTCGGCAACATCAAGGCGCCCCGAGATGGCAGCTTCAACAAACCTGGGGGAAAGGTAACCCAGGCTGCCCTCGTGCAGCATTTCAGAGCCTGTCCACGCAGAGACCACGGCAAACAGCTCAAGTGTCCTCTCCTCCAGGGAGTTATCGCTTGGATTTTCTTAGGCTGCAGTGGAATCCTGTGCTGTCACCTAGTGGGCAGAACATGTACTGCAGGCAGGGAGGAAGCAGAAGTGAAACTGTTTTGACTTCTGCACACAGTTTTCATTACTGCTGATGCCCGAGTTTCACTGTCATTAATATGATGACAATGGGCAACCATTTTAAAGCAGGAAAATAAACAACACAAATCTTTTGCCAATAACGCGCACTTCCGCTGTGGAAACAAGTGATAATTTGTTATGAAGTCGGTAAAGTATGAGGAACAAGTAAACAACCGACAGGTCTGACTGCATGTTTTCGTCAAGGAGGGCTGTTGAATTAAAAAGGAAAGTGAAAACGGTCACAGCTTGAGGAGAATAGTGAACACAGGTAGTAAAGTCTCTATGGTAAATCAGACCAGGCACAGCCCCTCCAAACGAATGTGCACCCTGTTTCAGAACCTGTGCAAAAAGCAGTTTGGGCAGCACAGGGTGTCAGTAATTGAAATGCCAGAGAGAAAAGAGAGAGCCGGGCACTAACCCTTAAATATCTCCCTCTCTCAGGACAAGCACTGGCTCCTGAGGCAGCCACACAACCCCATGACTAACAGCTCTATCAATTTCCTGGACAACGCGTTTCGCAGAAGGTAAGAGATGATGAGGGCAGACAGGGGCTCAACACCCTGTACCACGCTTCTGATCTGGGTACATGTTCAAATGGACGCCCTGGATGGCATTTTATCAACGCCACATGTTACCCATCGTGGGAAACTGTGAAAAAGAGGCTTGCAAGAACACCTCGTTGCTAAATACATGAGTTCTGTCTGTCTGTCCAAGTTTCCATCCCACATTACCCTCATCAAAGACTCTTGAGGCACCCCCAGATGAATACTGCTGGCTCTGGGATTGCTAGCAATCTAGTCACTATCTGTAAACGGTAGTCCAGCGAGGTTGGAAAGGGTTTCAGAATTAGAGGTTTGCCTTTTGCTGACAGCAGTGGGTTTCTGTAGTGAAAGAGTGTCAGCTCAGGGCAGTTAAATGTGGACATTTCCTATGTATTTAACTCTGCAGGTTTGCAAATAACAGTGAATGGTCTGGCTTTTGCAAAGATCTGCACTGCAGACAGGAAGGGCTGGTATTTGGCTACCCCTGCAGGGCGTGAGAGAGAAGGAAGGAGTGTCGTCATCGGACGGGCAGCATGGTGTGCTGACTGCGCTTTCCGGCTCTGTCCCTAGGTGGCAGACTCTCCTGTCAGTGGATGACCTGGTGGAAAAGGTAGTCCGGAAACTGGAGGATCTGAAGCAGCTGAATGACACCTACATCTTCTACACCTCCGATCATGGCTACCATACAGGTGCGCCGCCTGCTCTTCCTGCGTGGCCCTGTATTTCAGTCACCGAGGAGACATGGAGGTCAGGGGTCATAGCTCACAGCAGTCGCCTCTTCCTCCTGTCTTGTTGGAGATGCTACAACAAGAGAATCCTGGGCTTGATATTCTGTTGAATTTTGTTGTTTTGTTTTTGTTTTCTTTTTACCTGAATCAAAGCCTTGCTTTCTGTGTGAGTCCCAGCTTCCGAAGCGGCAGACACAGCTAGCCTTGTGCTAGCGCTGTTCATCAGCATGAGCTTTTATAGTCCTGTCAGCGCAACATGTGACAGCCGGCTGGCCCCAGTGAGCGGTGAAGTTTGCGTGTAACCGTGAGTGTGTCTTGCGTCCCCAGGGCAGTTCTCCTTGCCCATTGACAAGCGGCAGCTGTACGAGTTTGACATCAGAGTCCCTCTCCTGGTGAGAGGCCCTGGGATCAAGCCCAAGCAGACCCTGCAGGTGAGAGGAGGCCGGCTGAGGCCACGTTGGACATTAGTCTTCCCACTGTCTGACGCAGCTCCCCATCACAACACTGATGAAACACCTACCAGAGAGCACAAGTAGAACTGCGTTTCCCCGCCGTTTACAAATTCAAAATAGTTTTTTTTACTCAAAAAGCTGGGGCAGAATGCAGCAAGTACCTGGTCAAGTTGCTAAAGCTGAGCCTTTTTAGCTTTACTTTCAAGAAATGGCTGGATAAGATCCCTGGGTCAGTTAGCTGCTACCAAACGAGCTAGACTGCCAGAGAGGCCTCCTCCTGTTCCTTTCATGTGTTCTTATGTAAAATGCGTGTGATTAGCTTCAGTAATATTTTTATAATTTTAATGTAGTGTTATTTTGCTGAGTGCATGCAGTAGATAGTGAAAACAGTCTTCTTTGTAATTGCATGTTAATTCACTATTGACAATTTACTGTCAAAACGTACAGGTTTACAATAGCCCTTACTTTGCAGCTGCTTGGTTATTGGTACTGTATACCCAGGTTTACTGTAGTAACAGTACTCTAAAGCAAAAGATAATGTGAATTTATCATGAAAGGGGCAGTGAACCATGCTTGCCCAGGTTTGTCTTGAGAAACATTCTTTCTGTTTTCCAATACGTGATATGTATAAAGCTTTGTGTAGTAATCTGCCATATCTACCTATCAGGAGGTGTAGCTGCAGCCAATCAGCCATTAGTAACTGCAACGTGTTTCTGTTTGCCAGGCACCAGTGCTGAACATCGACCTGGGCCCTACCTTCCTGGACATCGCAGGAGTCAACGTGTCCCAGACACCCATGGATGGACAGTCCTTCCTCCCCTTCATGGTGCATATTTTAGGGGGCACCCTGGGATGGGACATTGGTATATTTTAAGGCTGAGGGAATTTTTTTTTTAATGTGAGCATATCAGTAAAGCGCTTGCTCAGAGCTCAGATTATGCTCTGTAATCGAAATGTTGTGGGTTCAAGTCTGGCTCATGTCCCTAACTGCCCGTGGGCTGAATCCCCCAAATGGTGGAGCACTGTTGGCAGGGGGTCACTGGGTGTTAGGTAAGAGAGCCAGGGCTCTGCAGCTTGTCAGGTGTTTGCAGTGATGATGTCAGCAAGAGACATCGGCCAGTCGTGTCTGCCTCTCCTGTTAGGCGCCTAGGAGCGCGTCAGATGACCAAGGGCTCTGGAGGTGGGTCTGCTGGAGAAACATGTCCACAGGTATCATTCTCTCCTGAGTGTTATGGCAGTTGTCAAGGAGTGCTGTCTTAAAACAATTGGCAATTCCAAATTTCTATGAAGAACAAAATATTAGGATCTGTAAAGGTTGCTGTGTTCATATTTGTTTACTGTGAGAAGAGCTTTCCTGACCTCTGTGCAATCAGAGGTTATTGCATATCTTCTGCCTGTATGTGTTGTTCTGTTTATGTGAGCACAATGGATAATTTGTGGCTTTTCTCTATATGCTGCATGTTATGGCTATGAGAGGGCATTGTGTTTACTGCCTATGTGCTGCAAGATGGGTGTGTCCTCAATGTGTCTCTTCCATCAGGCCCCCTCTCTGCGAAACGGCTCCGTGCGCCCCTACTTCCTGGTGGAGCACACAGGGGAGGGGCACTCTGATCAAGACCCTGCCTGCCCTTCTCTTGGCCCGGGGCTATCTGTGAGTATTCGCCCTGCATCATCATCATCATCTTCCAATCACAGCTCTCTTCCTCCCTGCCCCCGTGTCACCATGTGTGAGTGTACCCCTTGACATTAAGACTCATCACTGTGGGACTGAATTAGTAAATTAGTAATTAGTTCCTTGTCTCCAATGTCGAGAGATTTCTATGGTGAGGGAGCTAAACAGGATTAGAGATGTTTAATCAGGACCCAAAATAGATCGTGAACATCTTTCCTGTGGGAGGCAGTGTGGAGTCGCACTATCCTGGTATCACAGTAAAGTGCAGAAGGCTAGTGTGATCCTTCATTTCACCCATATAGGATTTGTGGGCAAATTGCAGGCTGCTACAGCTCATGGATGGTGCCCTACAATCCCCAGATGTATAGGTCATACAAAGGCAGTGTGCTGTTACTTTGGGTCGTTTGTTGAAGAACCCATGCAATAGTACAGACAGGTAGAAGTAAAGCATTTGTTCTAGCTAACCCTTAATTACTGAAGTGATCTGCAACACCTGGGTTAATTAAGCAATTAATTTACATTGGAAGGTCAATTAATTCAAGTGGCAAAGTTGAGCACTTCTTGTATAGACTGATGCTGGGGATCTGTTTCTTCTGACAAATTTCAAATTAATGCCTAAAGTGTCCTGGTAAAATACAGCATCATTTGACAATGTGATGCTCTGTAATCCAGATGTTGTGGGTTCGAGTCTGGCTCATGTCCCTAACTGCCCTTGAGCAGGATTCCCCAAATGGTGACGAGTAGTTGGCAGAGGGTCGCTGGGGGCTAGGTAAGCTGGCCGGGGCGCTGCAATTTGCCACATTAATACATGTTTTAGTTCTGTTGTACAGAAAACATGATCTCGTCCTTCACTCCACACACTATACCTCTGAAGTGTCGATCTGCCTGTGCACTGTCCTAGGACACTGAAACCCAGATGAATACTTGGCTCGCAAGCAGAAAGTCCTGCATTGCAAGCTAATACCAGACACAGTCTGAGATCTGTAGGCAACAAGCTTGATGGCTCCAGTTTTTGTTAGTAGAGATGCTTGTATTTCAGCATTTTTTTTTTTGACAGTCTGGAACCTTAGACATTCGTGTCACTTAAGAGATGTGAAAAATATCGCCTTTCTCTCTTTATCTTCCTTTACTCTGTAGCAATGCTTCCCAGACTGTGTGTGTGAAGACGCCTTCAATAACACGTATGCCTGCGTGAGGACACTGAGTGATTACAACCTGCAGTACTGCGAGTTTGCAGACAGCGAGGTAGGACTCTCGGCCTCTTGAGTCCTTGTCATGCCACCGAGGGTGGTGGACTGGATGCAGGCTTACCAGTAGGAGACAGCGCATGGTTAACAGCTTTCATCATTTGTTGAGTCAGGCTTTCACAATTTCTTCAGAAGATTGTAGATAATCAGGAGGCAAAGAAGCAAGGATCTGTAACGCGTTTTACAGAAAGACATCAATGTCGAAATTTGTGCTTTGCAGGGGGCTTGCAGGGCATCAGAAATGTGGAATGGCAGCTGATGTTAACCTTGGGTTTTGCAAAAGTGACCTGGTGATGTGAAAAGATATGACAGAGTTTGAGAGAGTGTGATAGGGCTGAAAAGCTAGCATAAACTGATAAAAATAGATATACTCACAGTAACTTTTTTGTACTGTGCTGAGTGTTCTGCATACACATAGTCTCAAGTAATATTGTCAGTAAACCTTGTTCTTAAGTAATTTGGGTTATGTATATAACTATATCTGAGGATTCTGCGGATTAATAGGCGTAATTGTATCATTCAGCACATCCTGCAAGACAAATGTCAATATGAAGTGAGGGTTTCACACCGTATTGCCATAATGTAGACTAAATCCATCCTCAAGGCTTATATCCAACACCTGAATACCCATTCCCATTCAGCTGCTGGCAGCTGTACTCAGTCTCTGTAGCAGTACAATGTTTTACTGTAAGTGCACAGAACTACACAGATCTACACTGCACACCATGGGTGATGCAATTAGTGGAGTACTTTAGGGATCTGTACTAGGACATCTTCATTCATATCAATGATAAAGATTCCAGAATAGTTAGTAAAGTAGTCAGGTTGACCGATGATACCATTTTAGGATCAGCAAACTCTGTAAAAGCAGCAAATGAAATTCACTGAAATCATTGCACTGAAACCGGTGCACTGAAAAGACTTAGTTGTTTGTGTGGTGATGTCATTTACAGTCTCTAGACAATGGCAGTTGATAAGGCAAACAAAATGCTAGGATATATTTATAAAAGTGGAAAAACTTTAATCAAGGGATGGTAGTTTTAGTCAAAGTGTTACAAGGGAACCTGATGCAAGTATTCCAGATCTTTAAAGGCATTGACCGTGCCAGCCCATAGAATGCAAGTGGAAACTACAAACTACATTAAAACCGAGAACGGGGGGTACATCTTTACCCAAATGGTTGTGGGAGTATGGAACAAGCCACCTTGTTGTTATGTTGTTGAGGCTGAAAGCTGTTTTTTTTTAAGAAACGATTGGATGAGATCAATTAGCTACTAACAAAACAAGTTACATGGGCTGTATGGCCTCCTCTCTTAACTTGTGTTTTAAATGTAGCTGTACTGGCAGGGGGCCAGTGCCTGAGAGAGTTTCTAAATACAGCAGGAGAGGGAAGTAAAGACTTGTGGGGGGAAGGGGCGGCGAGTCCTGTAGTCCAGACATTACTGTCTCGAGCCAGTTGACGTCATTGACCACTGGGATTCCCCAAGCGGTAATGAATGATTTGTCAAGCCCCCTGTACGACTGGCTGCCCTCAGCTTGCCATGCTGGGAACCTGTGACTTTCTAGTGTCACCAGTGAGACAACATGACATCTCCAATCCCTGCTCACTGTCCTGTGAGGGGCTGTGGGGTTCACAGTGTGTAAAATGGCAAATGGCTTGACAGTGTGCTTTGGAGCAAATGTGCCCTGTCTTCGCTCAACAAGTTAAAGAGCTTGGAGGCTATAAAAAGAATGAATATGCGATTCCAGATTTATTAATCACAGCTTTAAAGGGGCTCAGGGATATAGGAGCTCGGAGAACAGTGTAGAATCAAGACTGTGTGTTATCCAATAGGCCTTCATAGGGGTTTAGTTAACTGGGGACTTGGGTTCAATTCTTTGTCTCTTACATCTCTTCCATAGTCCTTTGTGGAGGTCTACAACCTGACCTCTGACCCTCACCAACTGGAGAATGTTGTCAAGAAGGTGGACCCCACCCTCCTGCAGACTATGAACCAACGTTTGATCAAGCTACAGTCCTGCTTGGGCGAGTCCTGCAGGGTCTACAAGCAGTAGCTGAGCAGGCCAGAGACCGTGTGGCCTCTCAGTCAGCAAGGTACAGGACTTAATAATAAGAGATTTCTCACCCAGCGACAGTTCTTAGTCTTGCATTACGCATGTGGCGGTGATTCGAAAACGAAGTCTGCATCAAGCACGTGTTTTACACTGTCATCATTATCATTAGCATAGAAGGCGCTCTTCTCAAGCACACTACTTCCTGATTGTGGCGGATCAATGCAAATATGGAAATCCATCTCTGCTAAAATTAAAGAAATCCTTTACCTTTATGTATTAAGAGATGTGGCTGAGTAGTGCAATGTGATAATACAGCACAATTCTCGAATAGATTTACACTGCATATACCCATCAGACCTCCAGAAAGTGACTATTATAGGTTTCTGGATGGACTGTTGACCTTTTGTATCCTCGAAATTCAGTATGTATACCTTTTGTTTTGCATATATGACTGGTTAACTTCACATTAACTTAATTTTTAGCACTCGAGTAAGGGTAGCATATTCTTGATTAGACCATTTCCTGTTTGTGCTATTCCCTGTTAGTCATGTCTTAAGGGTGTGAAAATGAAGCTTTATCTCCTGAAGTTAGATGAGTATCCAGACACCAGCGCTGTTCTATAAAAATAGCCAGAGAGAATATTAGAAGGAAGCAGAGAAACCCCATATTTCAGCCCTTCTAAAGGACGGTGTTCTTGCCATAGTCTCTGAGGATGTGATCGTCTCACCAGGACATTTCTCATGCAGGCTGGGCCCATTGAGTTGTACAACGTGGTTTCTGACATGACTCTTTATTTGTGATTTTATTCTTCATCAGTCCGTGGTAGTTCACAGCGCCTGATCTGTGCTCTTGTCTTACAGGATGTGAAGCACTTTACTGGGTGGAAGGGACTGGAGCCGTCTGCTCTGTACTTCAATGTGAAACCAAAGATTTTACTTTTTCAAACTTGTGTTTCCTTTCTTTTGTCCAAATTAATCGTTCGTTTTGTTTTAAAAATCGAGACTTTTCTGATCGAGTCCTGAGGGAGTGTTAGGGTTCGAGGAGAACAGCACACAGGCCTGTGAGGCTCAGTTTAATAACACTAATGAAGAGTGCGAGCCTGTTTTCAAGACAAAGGTGGCTTTAACTAATCCCTTGCAGTGAAGCAGAATTGAAAGCCATGAATTCACTTTTGTTATGTGCTGGAGTCTGCTGTTGGTAAAGTGAACGAACTGTATAAAACTGTATTCCTCTTTCGGAGACAAGGGGTCGTCTGTATTCTGTACAGTCACAATGGTTTCGCTCAATTCAGGCCTGAAAGGGGCTGGTTGTATCAGTCAGATACAATACAGTGTAAAAACAGAGTTTTTTTCTACAGTCAGATCTTTCAGAGATAGGTGCTCATCCTTAACCAGGAGCACAGTTGACTCGTTTTGAGCAGTAGCAGAAGCACCCTGAACTCTGCCACAGACTCTTTGTTTCTTATAATAAAAAAAATAAAAATAACCACTGTGAGGAAACACTTCTGTTCTCAGAAGGTTTTGCATGAAACCCCTTGTCATTCTCCTTGCTGTGAATCAAGGTGACTGTACTCCATGAAGAAAGAGGTGTGTATCTTACCTCAAAGAATCATTGGTATCAGTTCCTAGTCGAAGTTCCCCCCCCCCCCGGCCCGCCATTAGAGCTGCATTAAATATTTTGAACTTCCTAAATTGCTGAGCCCTCCGCTGCAGTGCAAGCGGTGAGGAGAAACAATCCAGTCTTCTCTGCTCTCCCCGCCTCCAGATAGGAATTGAAATACAAACCAGTATGTTGGGGTTTTTTTTGTGTTTGTAAAACAGCGAGAGTTTCTAATCAGGCGGAGGCTACTAGGCCGTGCGGAGGTGGGATATGAAATTATCCCGCGCTACACTGGTGGAGTCCTTGCGCGGCTGCAGAAATTCAGGTCCACGGCGTTGCTAAGCAGCCGCCGCACAAGCCGCTGACACTTGGGCCATAATGTCAACAATCCCATCCTCGCCGGCCCGCACTTCCATCGTGGGTCTTGACCAGCCTCCCCGCCCCCCACAGTACTACACACTCAGCCACGCACCTCTCTCACGCGTCGGCCCCGCCCCCTTGCTCTCCCACGCCCACCTTCCCGCCCCTGCGGGTACCAAAGGTTATGAAGACGTTCAAGGCTGCGGCCTCACCACTGGGTGCTCTTTGGAGCCCGCCCCCGTGTCGCAGACGGGCGGCGTGCTCTGTCACCGTTGCGGAGGAGAGCGTGCATCGTTCCTGCAACACCAGCCAGCTCTTTTGCATTCATTTTCATGCGTTGCTGCCTCCAGGTTTCGCTGTAATAGTAAGAGCTTTGTTCGCAGTGGCGGGAGGAGGAGGCACAGAGGGGGTTCCTTTGCAGCCGCCTAATATCAGTCATTCTCATCTTCCTGCTTTCGTCTAGCACAATAGCTTCACTGTTATCAGGGTGTTAATCGCACCCGGGCCGCCCCCCTTCGCGCTGTTGAATTCAGTGTCCCTCTTTCCCAGTAACGATTGCAGGTGGATCTTCCACTCGCTTCTGCGCAGGGACGGGGAGACGGGTCTGATAACGCGATCAGCGAGGTGTCAGGTGGAAGGCCGCGATGGTTATCCCGTTTTTGTCAGTTAGGGAAGACTCTTCTTGCCTGTTTTGAGTATCTCCCTCCGAAGATCTCATTTCACCCGAAAGTGGCCCCGTTTCAAAGGCCGTATTTGTACCTTTGTTTTGTCCCAGGATGAAGTGCGCCGCCGAGCACTCAGAAGTTAATTGTGTGGGGGGAGCTTCTGAGGTTGTTAATGGTAGTGGTCATTTTATGTAATAGAACAGGAACAAGGAAAATTGCGATTAAAAATATTGTTTATGATAAGAAATTTTGGCTATATTATGGAAGAGGCTTATTCGTGTTTTATTAAATTGCTGTCGCGTTTTGTTTTGGCTAAATATAAAATTAAATCGACAGGTTCGGTGGTCAAGAAAAGAAAAAGAAAATATTTTCCGCTTGAAAATGAAACTCAGCAAATACAGACTGGCCGTAAGTTTTAGGTGGTGCAAAAATCAACTACGATGCAACCAGAACCGATCTCTGTGGTTGTTACTACGCCATGTGGAGCACCTTCGCAAATTTAACTAAGCCAAATTAATAAAATATATATTTTTTAAATTCTTCGATATTCGTCGTTCTCTTTCTTATCCGTATACCCCCCCTGTGTGTCTTTAACAAGGGAACAACAGTTTTCATTCCGCAAATGTTTGGACATTAGGTTATGCTACAGAAAGCTGGAAAATAATGTATTAAATATTCATTACTTTAACCCTATTAGGTCGCCTTGACAGAAGGTAGAGTATTAACCAAATATATTAACGAAATATACCATCTCAGCGCCGGCACCTATGTCCGTGCCATAAATGTGAATAATTTCCCGGGCTTCCTGTTGCTTTCACCTGTGACGATGCTCTTTGCTGTTTATTTGAAGGGTCATTTATACCATACGGCCGTGTAAACCATTTTGTAGGCTCTGGGAATTATTTTTTTCGCTTCTCGAATACAATCCCAGAACAGCGCTTGGTCTGTTGACGGTGTCCTCCTACCGGCAGGGATAACAGCAATGGCAGTATGCTCAGTCAAGCCCTGCACCCGTGTGCAATTCCTAAATGGAGCCGAGATCCGTGAATGCTCGACCGGTCCACTTGATCTTTTGCATCAGCTCCCAGACCGACCCCATAGCGCGGGGTTCCTAGCGCGCAGGACTCCCAGACTCTCCACGTCTAACGCGGGTGTCTCACCCTGGTAAATCGCATAAGAAACGTTTTGAAGACTATACTGCACCTTTAAAAGGAACACGAAGCGCGAATTTTTTTTTTTCAACGAGACTGTTAAGAGAAATCGAAATTGACGTGTGGGTGAACCAAGCTGGCACATGCGACACAGGCAGAAGTCGCGTCGCATCTCCTCGCACGCACAGTCCTGCGTGTCCACAGGAGAGATATGCAAAAGAGCCCTCGCTAAAAGCGAGAGAACCTCTTTTTTTTAATAGGCTTGTTTCTAACCTGATTCTTCTAAATGACGATTTGCATTCGAGATTTCCCAGATGAGTGAAGCGCACTAGATCAGCCACTTGTTTGAGCAACACTATGGTAATGTAGTAATTTTTATCATTCGTAATAGTAGTCGTATTAGTGCTGTTCTTGGTAGTGGTAAGAAAAGATGTCAGTCCTCGCTTGATTTGTGATGTATTTTGTGTTTCCATTCCTGTCAGTTCATTCTGTATCGCGGTTACGTGCTGGCGAAGGCACTATGTTTACGTTTTATCCTAAAACAACTTTTAAATCGCGAAGGCACAACTTCTTGAAACTTTGCGCCAAGTGCGTGCTCTGTATGCTCGATTGGTGTCTGTGCAGTGTGGAATTGGTATACTGTAGTGGATCTGTTTCCTGTTTTAACATCAGACATGAAAGTCGTAAATGATCAAGAGCAAACAGACAGACGCGAGCGGTCCTTTCATTCCGGTCAATCTGCTATTGAGATGTCTGGCAGACAGCAGCGATGTCGCGGCGATGTTGTTAACGGGGAAGGAGCGCAGCACCAGCAGTGGCGTTTCGAAACCCTCGCTAGAGACAGCTCCACTGCCACACGATGCCGGCGATTTAAGACATTTGGAGTAGTTATGTTTTTTTTTTAAGGGGACTGAGAATTACAGCTGAGTAAGGTTATAGGCAAATTAAATGCACCAACTTCTGCAACAAGGCTGACCATTTCCCACTATCTTGATATCTTGATACCAGGTTTTCACATTTGTGTTGACGGGTTTATAGTCAAATCTCTTGGACCTAAAGCTTGATTTCCAACTGCTTTGAAAGTTGCTTTTTGGGGATGACCGGACAACCGCTACACAAGGATGCTCTAACACAGCCGAGACCGTAATCAGTCGGGTTTGCAGGGTGGGGTGTTGTGCAGGGCTCTGGCTGTGTGACTGGGGGGGTTGTGGGTTTGAGTCCCAAGGAGCAGGGCACGGGTGAGGCACCCTCCCCCAGAGCAAGGTCTTTCACTCAGACTGCTCTGGTAAAAACTCCCATTCTGTGCCAATGGGTTGCAAACCAGAGCCCCTGTGTGTGAAAGTGTCAGCCCCAGAAGCTCAGAGTGTGTTTCTATGACTGTTCTTATTTTGCGTCTCTCTTCGGATTGTCTGCCAGAAACACGGAGCCACATCATTGCCTGATTAAATCAATTCAATTCAAAATACTTGATTCATCCCCGGTGGGGGGGCAGTTTAAGCAGCACGCGGTGCAACACACAACACAAGACAGAAACAAAGACAAAACAAACCAAAAACATTGCTTAGATATAACAGCAAAGAGAGCACAGAAGTGAGTGAAAGTAACAGTGTGCAGTATTTCGTAAGGAATCAATACCTGCATATTTGTGCGGGGGAGGGGTCTGTCCAATAGACATCATGTGATTAGAGTTCTTTACAGTCATTGTTTGCGAGTCTGATGGAATGAAGGTAAATTTCCTTTTATTTGGCTTGCACCCTGGACAGCGAAAAAACGTCCTTCCTGAAGGCAGAAGTTCAGAAGACTTACTGTGTGAGGGGTGTGAGGTGGGGCTTCAGTGATGGCACAGGCCTTCCTCAGGGTCTGCCGGGCACACAGCTGTGCCAGGGGTCTTAAAAGCTCACCGGTGACTTTGGCGCTGAGGGTTACAACATTTTGAAGGCGTTTTTTTTGGGGGGGGGGGGGGGGGCTTTTTGACTGAGCGCGTAGAACCAACAGACAAATGAAAAGGTTAAAAAACTTTCAATAAAAGAGCTCTAGAATGTTGAAAGAATTCTTGTTTGGACTCCGGAGGAACTCAGTTTTCTCAGAGCATACAAGCTACAGGCCCCCACGTCTGGTAGTCCTCAGCGGAGCCCACTTGCCCTCGGAGGGGACGAGCGGTGCTGTTCATCTGCCCTGTCCTGTCAAGAGAAACCTCCAAAAACTGCCAGCCTCACGGATTGCCCAGCCCAGTTGGCACAGAGTTTTACCAGGAAAGTGTGCATCAGATAGGGCTGAGGGACGTTATATCATCATTTCCTCTTTCCTCCTATATCATGTTCCCGTCACAATCAATACCATATTTGTGTCTTTTACCTGTTTCTCTCTGACTGATAATGTTAATGTGCCTACTTGTTTGCCATTGTCACAGACTGCACCAGAACAAAAAGACATTCTGAAAGCTGATATAGAGGTGGGGAGGTAGATCAGGGTTGCGCAGGCTTCAGTTTACTGTGCTTTTCTTTAACTGTGGGCTTCAGAGCACTGTGTCACAAACATTTACTTCCCCCTGCACAGCTACCCTGTCAGCTTATCAAGGAGAATTTCTTTCCCCCAACTTGTTTAATTATGACAGTAATGCCAGTCTAAGTAAAGACTAAATAGTTCATAAGAAGCTAAAAGAAACTAAGAGGAATTATGTGAATTAACGCACGTAAGTGACAGTAATGCGTAACAATTCACACATTGATTAAAAGAGAAATGGAGGTGGCATAAATTGCTGCTTAGCAAGAAACACCATCCAAAACAACAGCAGCAATTTATGCAACACTTGTCGTTGTGACCAAGGGCTAAGAGCTGTCTAATAATGTTGCCATTGAATCAGCCTTCGTGCACGGAGACAGAGACACATCTTCGAACTCTGAGTTACAAACCTGGAAGCTCTCCAAAAATGACTGCAACCTTTTGTAATGGGGTTTGCTTTTCAAATATTAACTTTCTTCCTGCCTGTCCATTAATGAATTCTGGGCTGGATCAGTCCCAGTAGGCTGCAGTGGATGCTAACAGTGTGTGTGTGATTACCTTGAAGATCTCTCCTCTTGCCTGCCAGCTACGCAGAGCTTCAAGGTTGGTGATAACAGACCCTGTGTGCGTTCTGCAGCAGGACCAAGATTCATGCATGTTCACTGTAGCACTGATCCTTGGCGAAGTCCTGTTTTTCCCCCCTTTTCCATTTTTTTGCCAACCTGAATCACCTGATTAGATTGACCCCTCGGCCTTTCCAGGACACCTTTTTCATCCCAGTAGCAGAGTGGTGCCCAGCTTGCTTGCTTATGGAGACTTTTCAAAAAGAGCCCCAAATTTTTTAAAACTTTCTTCCTGTTTCATTCTCTCCTGTCTAGCACAATAACTGTTTCTGCAGGACTGTTTGAAGTCCAGTTAATAGTTAAGCAAAAGTCAGATAAACATGTAAGGCTGGGTTTCACTTGTCTAATCGCTACACTCTCTCTCCCTTTCTCTCTTGCAGAGTTTTTTTAGCAAACTGAAGAATATGTAAGTGTCTAATCGTGCACTAATTATGGAGTTCACATTGAGCAATACTGTAATATACTGTACATGTGGATTTGGTTAAATTAGTGAATATACTGTGCTGTTCCAGGCAGCTGAAGCCGTGTGCTGTGGTGTGGTTTTGTGCAAACATGCACTGTGGGTTTATTATGAAGCATGCTCTGCATTCCAGCCCCATTGTTTCATTTGCCTTCCTGTAATAAGGGAAGTCTGCTCTCATGCTGTTCTTCTGCTAAGATGACTTTCTCATTGAATAGTTTGCAGGTATGTTAAGATTATTCTTGAGTGTGTTGAAGTATCTCAGAAGTTTTCATGCCTTCTTTTCTGCTTGCCATGTTTGCCGTTATGCAGCACCTCCTTTGTCTTGGGAAGAATTGTGACCTAGATTGTGGTCATCATTGCATGAGCCAAGACAGAGGATTTTACTGCAGTTGTCTGTCTTTGTTGCAGCAGATAATTTGCTGCATTGATGTCAGTGGTGCCCATAAATTCATAATGCAAAATAGGTACATCCTCATTAAAAGCAGAAATCACTTGGAAACCAGGGGCTGGTGTTATTTATTTAACTCTTGAGTTTACATCTAAGCTTCTGAGTGTCCACTAACACTCGACCTCTGACCTCTGACCCCTGATATCTGGTATTGTTCTCCCTCTTCCAGGCACAACACTCCACCAGCCCCGCCCAGGAGGTCAGGTAAGGAAAGATGATCCTGCACACCACTGACACAATTCTGGCACAATTCAGAGTGAGGTGTGCCAGTCCGCTTTACAAATAAGCACGAGTTAGGTGTAGTAACTGGCTCACAGCTACCTGCTTATAGGTGCATCTCACTGATGTTGCCAGGGCAGGGTCACTTTTATTTCCTTGCAATACATGTGTTGTCTCATCACAGAGAACTAGGCAAATGTGGGCATCACGCACGAGCAGCACTGTCTGTTGCTGACATGGTGAAAGTTAAATTTGATATATATGTAGTCAAATCTCCTTACTATTGTTGCTCGTCTTTTCAGACAACAGTGACGCGTGTGGCTGGATGACGGACGAATTTGTAAGTTTCCGAGATGTTTGCTATTTTTATCGCCTTCTTAGGTGCGTTTTCGCAGTCAGTCTGCTTCCGTGCCTCTTTCGCTGTGTCTGTGAAACTCGTCGAGTGAGTTGATTCGAGAGGCTCAGCCAAGAGACTGCTCTTGTCTTTAAATAGCAGTGAAAACAGCAACACCCACACTAACGTTGTACCGCTGATGGAAGTGTGGTGCTTGGGGAGAGTGTGTTCCACTGCAGATTCCCTACGTAGCCCAAAAGACTTGTGCGGCGGGGCCACAGGTCAGACGGGCCCTGTGCTGCGCTGAGGTCGAGCGGGCAGGGGTCGTTTAATACGCTCTGGACTCAACTTCACCAGTGCCACCATGGTCCACACACACACACTCTGAGACATGACAGGCATGAGAGCAGCACAGGGAAAGAGAAAAGACAAAATCAGCAAAACTTCCTTACGCTTCCCTTTTCAATGAAAACCAGTCCTACTAACCCCACCCTTCCCTAAGGCTAAAGCTTTGGCGTTACTCCGATGAACCTGAGAGTCACGTATTGAAATCTGGGCTTCTCTGTCAGCCGGATGCTTAAATAGGACCCTCCAGGTTGCTATGTTTGAAGAAGTTCCCCAGGAGCTGAATGGCTCCTTCTTTTAGTTCTCCTGCTGTAGAGACAACAGTACACGTTCCTAAAACAGATAGAAAAATATTTAGTAGAGCCGTATGCATGCACAGGCTCTATTGCTCAGTGATGATACCTGGGTTTCATCGGTGAAAAGGTGAGACTTGGGTTTTTGTGGGCTTCAGTGCTCAGTAACCTCAAAAGGCTGTGACTGTGGGAGAAGGAGTGAATTGATGAGAGCTGTCTTCATCTGTCCATCTGCCCCTGTCTCCGGTGGTCACTGCAGGACGAGGAGGATGGCGACACCTACGAGGCGCCGCCTTGTGAACGTCCCGCCATGAAGGTCCCGCAAAGAAATATGGAGGAGAACGTTTACCTGGGTGAGCGGAGATTGGTGGGGTGTCATGAAGGGTGGAACGTCTATTATCTAACCTAATATAAGAGGTTCTTGGCCTTTTTTTTTTCTTTGTAGTTACTCCAAGCCTGCTCCATAATGATGTCATAGTTGTCCATTCAGTGCCATACTGTAATCGGTGATGTCATATCGTCTCTGCAGTGATGTCACAGTTTAGTGTGTGATGTCATGGTTTTGTGCACAGCAGTATTGTTGTTCTAGGTGTAATGTTATGAAAGCTTTGTGTAAACAATTCTTCATGTAAACACTTTCATGAAGACAGTAATCTTTTTTGTAATTACAGATATCTGTAACTGGAAAGCAAGGCTGATAAGTGCAGTAACAATCCATAATATATGTGTGTGGACAGTGGTCTGCAGTTGGCTGATATTGTTGTTTGGTGTTGCAGGGATTGGTGTGTGTGATGTCATTGTCCTGTAATGTTGTCTCTCCACAGAGAGGGCAGCAGCACCCAGCCCCTCCAGACAGGGCCCGCCCTCTAGACCTTCCAAGACAGCGCCAGGGAAAAGCAAGGTAACCCTTCTGCGTGCCTGACAGACAGGTCGTGTGTTCATAAGCTTGTTCAGGAGCCTGTCTGTGTACCAGTCCGAGCTGGAGAAAAAGACTGCCACCTCAGCCCGCATGCTGTTCTACACATTGTCCTGAGAAATAAGACGCAAATACAAGGGCCTTATCAGCAGTCACAGTGTTTGTGCATAATCTAGTGAGGTGATCCAGGGGGAACAGTTCAGCCCATGTACCGCTACACAGTGGGCTTTCCGTTTCCCTCCTGGCGTGGGAGTGAAGCTGCCTGTTCCTCTGTGTGCTCCTGTGTGTGTGGCCTGTGTCCCCCGCACACTGTGACAGAGCCTGTGTGTGTCCTCTTTCAGAAGCCCGAGCTGCAGGACAAGTCCGAGGACACCTACATCGACCCCAATGCCAAAACGCGTAAGGGCTTCTCTAGCACTTCAGCCATCCAATCCAAGAGTCCTGAGGGCTAAACTCCTGATTTAACACGTACCAAGTAGCATGCTTGCCAAACAAGCGCATCCAAACTCATCCGATTAACTTAGCTTTTTCAATCTCCTATTAGCCAGGGGGGGTTTCTTTATCTTGTAAAAAGGACTAATTAGCAAGAACCACTAATTTATTTTAAAAGGCCCTGCTTCTAGCCTCAGCCCTAAGACTGCCGAATATCTTTAGTTATTGCTGGTGACAGTCTAAATGCCACAACCCAGAAAACATCTCACAACCTTAAATCAAATGGTTAAACAAACAACCAGAAGGAGGTGAAGGTCTAAAAATGTTGGAAAAAAATTGAAACGTCTTGTAGCGGTGAGAAGGGGAGTGGTTGGTGTGAAGTATTGACAGTCCTCTTTCTCTGCTGCTACAGCCCCCCAGGTGAACCGTAAGGAGAAGCCGGGAAAGAAGGTGCCCCCAAGACCTGTCTCTGTCCCACAGGCTGATGAAGGTAAAGTGATGATATACGGAGGTTCTGTACAGGATGATGAAGGTATGGGTGTGGAGCGGTGGCTCTGTGGCTAAGGATCTGTGCCTGTGACTGGAAGGTTGCCGGTTCAAATCCCGCAGCCAGCAGAGGAATCCTACTCTGTTGGGCCCCTGAGCAAGGCCCTTAACCCCAACTGCTCCAGGGCCGCTGTACAATGGCAGACCCTGCGCTCTGACCCCAAGCTTCTCTCCGTGTCTCATGTAGAGCAAGCTGGGGTATATGAAAAGACGAATTCCTAATGCAAGAAATTGTATAGGGCTAATAAAGCAACATTATTATTATTATTATTATTACATTATCATTACTATTAGGTAAAGTGATGATGGAGGTTTTGTACAGGCTGATGAAGGTAAAGTGATGATGGAGGTACTGTACAGGTTGATGAAGGTAAAGTGCTGACGGAGGTTCTGTACAGGCTGATGAAGGTAAAGTGATGTTAGATGATGGTTCTGTACAGGCTGATGAAGGTAAAGTGATGTTAGATGGAGGTTCTGTTCAGGCTGATGAAGGTAAAGTGCTGACGGAGGTTCTGTACAGGCTGATGAAGGTAAAGTGATGTTAGATGATGGTTCTGTACAGGCTGATGAAGGTAAAGTGATGTTAGATGGAGGTTCTGTTCAGGCTGATGAAGGTAAAGTGCTGATGGAGGTTCTGTACAGGCTGATGAAGGTAAAGTGATGTTAGATGGAGGTTCTGTTCAGGCTGATGAAGGTAAAGTGCTGATGGAGGTTCTGTACAGGCTGATGAAGGTAAAGTGATGTTAGATGATGGTTCTGTACAGGCTGATGAAGGTAAAGTGATGTTAGATGGAGGTTCTGTTCAGGCTGATGAAGGTAAAGTGATGATGGAGGTTCTGTACAGGCTGATGAAGGTAAAGTGATGTTAGATGGTGGTTCTGTACAGGCTGATGAAGGTAAAGTGATGTTAGATAGAGGTTCTGTTCAGGCTGATGAAGGTAAAGTGCTGATAGACACAGGTTCTGTACAGGCTGATGAAGGTAAAGTGATGATGGAGGTTCTGTACAGGCTGATGAAGGTAAAGCTATGATGGAGGTTCTGTTCAGATCTGTGAAGTTGTGGCATTAGTTGATGCACAGCTGTTCTGCCCCAGCAAACATGTAGTTTGTAAACTATATGTATGTATTGTGACGGTGATCATTGTAGAAAAGAAATGCAGTTTCCTAAGTGCCACACTAGAGTGCAGGAGGAAGGCTACAGCACGCTGGCACAGCTGTGGAGATGATGCAGTGATCCCCAGGCCTGGAGTACATCATGGCATATCTACCGATACTGAGAGTGGTCTGCATTCCCCTGTACTACAGCACCCCAGTGTGGCCAGGCACTCGGGTTGAGAATCACCCACGCTAAGTAAAGCTGAAACCAGCGTTGGTAATTAATCAGGAGCCCTGAGTGGAGCCCATGCTGTCCGGCCCTCACCTTGTCCCTACTGTCTCTTGCAGATGTATATCTGGACCCCAACGAAGGCCAGGTGAGGACTCTGCTCACACTGAGCTCTGTATTCCAGGACAAATTCATGGTCCCTCTCCTTTCCTGCTATTTCCGTATATCTTACACTTTTTCTTTCTTTCTCCAGTGTGCTTCTCTCCAGTCCCCTCTGCCTCACCTGTGTTTTCCCAGCTGGCTGGCTGTCTCAAGTGAAACAGCAGCTGCAGTGTGGTGGGGAGGTGATTGTGCCTCAGCACAGCCCTCTGAGTCCCGCTGGTGAAGCTTGTGTGAACCTAACGCAGCTGCTCAGCCTAATAGCTCTCAAGATTTAAAATCCAAATCTGAAATTTCGGTACAAAAACAAGAAAAGAGCTGCAGGCAGAAGAAGCCTTCTTATTGATCTCTATTCATTTTAAGTACAGGCACCTCCAAACTTATTGGTATCCATGATAAAGTTCAGCATAAAAGGCTGTATACAATAAAAAACACAGGTAATGATTATATATTATATACTAAAAAGTATTAAATGGAAACAGCGATTGCAGCCAAAGTGCGCCAGTACACTCCCCACCCACCAGCATTCAGTAGAGAGGAGAACAGAGTGATGAAGCCAGTTCATGGATGAGGATTATAAGGCCATGATTGGTAAAGACTAGGGAGAAAATACTACATTGTACTTTAATGCAATTTGTCAGAGAAAAAAGGTTTTTGTTCACAGGTCATAGACTTTTTTCTCAAAGAGATAGGTGTCAAAATTAAAAGATAATTTCATAAATTATAATTTGAGAAATGTGTGACTTTGGTTGATTCTGTTGAATCTTGGATAAAGTTCAATATATTCTCCATGTTGGAAAATGACAGTATAGTTCATCTATTCCGTCGCAAAGGCAATGATGCTGTAGCTGTTACAGCCTGTCCCTTCTGCCCTGAATCGACTCTCGGTTCTATCTGTGTTTCAGGATGACAATGACGACCTATATCTGGAGCCTGATGCAGGTCAGTCACACAAACAAGCAACCCGCACCTGATAACTCTCACTGACTTGACAGAGAGAAAGTTCTGTAGCTGTCGGCCTCAGAACCTACAATCAATTGTGGTATTTGTCGGAATCTTTGATTGGCTATGCCTTCAGTAGTGGTTTTGTGCTTGGCACTCAGTATACCCTGTTGCAAGCAAGCACTTTCAGATAATGTACGCTGTAAAGTGTCTATATAAGCTACAATGTCCATTGCTGTTTGCGTTTATCTAGTAGGCTCTTTGTTTCTAAAGTCTGTGAACTGTTGTATTCATGTTTTTGAATGTTTCTCTGATATTTTTATTTTAGGAGACGTATCACAGGAGAGGCAGAGAGGTGAGTTGACAAGCAGGTCCTTAATTTGTTTCCTGCATCCTACAGTACAAGTGAAATAATTATTATCATGATAACTGTTTGCCTTTGCATGGCTATTTCCAACCCAGAGGATCTGACAGTGCTTTGCACATAGGAGAGAACCCAGCTGACTCAGATAACCTCAGTGAACTGGAACAGTCAGCCAGTATAAGTCAGAAATTACTTCACTGGTTTATTTCTTTTTAGCCTGTGGACCTTTAGAGAGTTTTATTTTTAACTAAACCAATTAGTCAAGATCTCAGTTTAAATTCTATTTTGAAGAATGGCACAATGTCTAACCCATTCTAATCCCGAGGGAAGAGCAAGACCTACTGCTTGACCAACATCACACACAGCAGCAAGCTGGATTTCTCGAAGGACCCCCTCCATCACATAATAACTCAGCTTGCAATAAGCACAGCAACCAATACAGGCCACAGGCCGTAGTGCTCAATTTCAGATTCAAATTCATGGTTTTATTTTTTTTTTCTCTTTGGGATTCACACAATTGTTTTTCTTTTCGTACCACTCCAATTTGGGATAACGCCCCGTGCTTTTTAGCATCTAGTCCTTCCTTGACCCTCGTACTGGCCCAGAGTGTGTGCTTTGCTCTGAAACTCGTCATCCCTGCCTCCCCTGCTGCTTTTTTCATACTGGTGAGCACTCATTGGGGGAGCGTTGGGACTTGCGCCAACAGCACGGCAAGCCTGGCAAATCACAAGGCAAGCTTGTTTCTGTACTGCGCACCCAGACCCGGCCCTACCCTGACCCCAGCCCCTCTTCAGCCAGCTGTGCCTGCAATGAACAAGGGGTCCTAGGGGTCCATCAGCACAGCAGCCATCGGATGTGCTCTTTGAGATGGCGTTTGCCAGTTTACTTTGCTAGTGCTAATGATGCTAAGGACAACTGAGCTGACTTGTCTAGCCACAGACAGTGATAGCACACTCCCTGGGTATTTCATCAACATACGGTGCACAATACCAGTCAAGAGGGAGATTCGGAAATGAAACCTCTTAGTCAAGCCTGTTGTTATAACCTGTTAGTGTCTCTCTCTCTCTCCCTCTGGCGTGAGATGATGATCTACTGTGATCTACTTAAGTTCCTCTTGAAAAATAAATACACCATATCTTAGCCATGTCTTAATACTAAGCAACTTTTTGCCCAAGATATAAACTGGGCCCCTGAAGGATTTTCAACAATGCAGTATTCTGTTGCTTTTTCTGCTGCTAGAGGCGTTTTGTAAAGCAGTTTACGGCTGAGGGGCAGCTAGGCAGTGCTCTGACTCACCGGGGTTAGGAGTGTGCCCTTCACGTTTGTGTTTTGTAGTTGTGTAGGGGTTTTGTTGTCTGGGTGATCACATGTCGGGGTGTTTCTCATCTGTCTGGTCAGTGTGTCCCTCCATCCCCAGCAAGATCCCACTGATCCCTCCCTCACCAGGACCACGCGGTCTCACCATACCCATGTGAGTACCCTGGCGCCCCCTGCCTCCTGCCCCTGGCATTGCCCGGGTGATAGCATTCCAGGGGCTGCTGTCCTCCAGCCCCCCAAACACTCACAATTAAATCAGAAGAAAATTCTGCAATTGATATGATGGTGCATTTTAACCCCTCATCCTTACAAGTTCTTTTCAGCACTAACGGCAATGAATGATGAATATTTTATTTCTTTGATCTAATTTTGCAAAAGTAATTTTGAGCAAATAACCCATATTTGGGTTGAATTCAAGTAAGAATGCTTGAATAATTTTATACTCTGTATAAAGCTCTCGGATACTCTCAGAAACTCCGTATATAATCTCAGATAGTACTGGAAGTAAAAGCATACTGGTTAAAATTGCTACTTGTATTTTTACTCTTTAGCTATTTTACAAGTAACTTTTGTGTTAAAGCTAAGTGCGGAATTACTTTTGAGGTTAAAGTGGGTGGCTATGTCAGTGTGTACGTTTGCAATACCCGATGAGACGTTGTGTTTTTCGTTCTTTTATCCTACTTTTCAGTGTGGAATTAACCTTTGCTTGTTCGTTAATACCTCCATGGACCACTATACATTAGATTTTGTGATGCCGTGGGACAAATTCAGTAGCATTTTTAAATTTTGTCTTCCAAACTTAATAAAACAAATGACAAATGTGAATGGGTCACAGGTTATGAATGTTAATGTCTTCTCTCCCTCTGATCTTTCACAGGATGAAGCCCCCAGTTCCCAGGGATAAGTCTGTACGTATCAGAAATCATAGCATTTTCTAAATACCTAACCATTTATGGTGATGTGTTATGTCATAAGCTGACATCCCAGTTAGTTTATAGAGGGGTGTTAGAGGAGCAGAAAAACCCACTCGAATCCCTGGATCCCTGCTTGTGTCAGTACAGCATCTTTCCAGTAAGCGGTCACCCTCAAGGACAGAGCAGGCCCAATCTGAGTGTTTTCACTAGGCGTTTAACACTGTTTCACTATTACCGATGTTTAGCTCGTAAACGTGGCTGACTTGAAAATGAAAGTGCATTGGGTCATGGCTATGCATGTAAAACCGTGGTAGCACTGAATTTGTCGAAGATCCCTCATGAACATAGGCCAGAAAAGAAATGGAGCTGGTTTTGTAACTTTGCTGCAATCCTGGGGTCCTGATTACCTGTCAAGAATGTTAATGTTGCGATTTGATATTTCTCCACTCCCTCGGCCTTTATTTGTCCGTGTAGGGATTCTGTGACCTTGTCCCGGATGTGGTGTTTCTCATTGGATTATTTGCTTTAACTGTTCTAGAAAACATCAGCAAACTACCATGAAGAATCTCTGTAAGCTAATTGATTGCCAGTGAGTTAGGGAAGAATCTGAGTGCAGTGCAGCCTTTAAGGCCTGGTACTGTCCCAAAAGGCTTCAGAGGATGATGCGATGGTCATACACTTCCTCTACACACTGCATGAAGCTCATTCATGCTTCTAGATTTTTTTAGAGCAAGAAAAGTAAGAAAACCAGAGATATGGCAAAGATCAACGTGATCTTTCCAAACACACAGCAGAACCCTTCTTGGCCATAAGAATCAAGCCAAAGCAGTACAAACTGTACAGCAATGAATCCTTAAGCCTCCATGGCGAGATGTCTGGAAACTGCGTGAAAGGTGTTCATGTGCCAGTGGAGTGAAGGTATTTCTTCAAACTGTGGTGTCTGATCCACCTCCAAGCTGCCTGATCAGCGCTTCTTTGTCTTTTGCAGACGAAGGACTTCTCCTCTGATGGTAAGGCAGCTGCCTCCCTGTTATTTTCTCTTCTCTCACGTAGAGCATCCAGTCAGGGGCTGCCCAGTTGCAAAGTTAATTTTTAATCTTGTCAAGAAAAGGCCTGGGCTTGTCACCCTGCTACAATACTGGGGTCCTGATTACCTGACAGGAATGTTAATGTTGTTGACTTGAAATGTTTCCAGTTCTTTGGACTTTATTGGACCGGTGTATGGGCAGGCATTCTGTGACATTGCCACTGATGTGATGTTCCTTGTTGGAAGATTTACACAACCTAACTTTTCTAGAAGAACTGATCTTGATTACCTGTCAATAATTGTCCATTTTAAATGTCCTGGGAAATTTGGAATTGGCATTTTCTTTCTCCATACCCCCGTTCACCTTCCCTATTTGGAATCAGTTCATAATGAAGTCTGCCTTACCTCTCAATCTGTATCAGCTAGGCAGAGGTGGTGTGGGCAGTAGGACTGTTGGTTCTTGCCTCTGAGATGTGCAGTTGTAGTGGTCTGTTTCACTTCCTGGCTCCCACAGTGCCTGCAGAGGGCCACTAGCTTTCATTACAAGGCTGAAGCAGCTCTTACTGGTACCTGTTTAATCCCACAACTTCCTGGCATGCCCAAGGGCTCTGTGTTGCACAGTCTGCTCAGGAACCCCAAACTGACTCAATCCCTTGCAACCACCCCACCTTGTGGTCACAAGCTGCTTGGACTGTACAGCTAAAACTGTGCTCTACTACTCAGAACCTCTTTAGAGCCCCCTAAAGTGCCAGTAACCAACTCTCGACGTTTCGTTTGAACAACAGTGGAAGTGCTGAAAATGAAAGGGGCAAATGATAGACCACGTTGCAAGAGATCATGAGACAATCGCTGGGGCACTCTGTTAACTTGTCCTATGTCTGGGACCCCAAAGTTAGGGAGATAGTCACTTCAGGCGACTCTTGGTGTTGTGAGACACAGAGATTAGTAATATACTAGCCTTGCTCCATAGGGATGTAATACCAAGGCGTCCTCTGCTGCAATTTAGCAAGTCCCTGGAAGTGCAGAATCTACTGCCTATTATTGCACTGCTGATGACAGTGAATGCACTGTGTAACACTGATAATTGTTGCCTGCCCATACACAGTAAAAAAATACACAGTAAAAATATCTGGGGGCTTTTTCTCTAGTAGGCTCTAGTAGGAATAGGAATGTCTCTGAGACTATTTGCTTATGAGGTTGGCCGAACTGATAGTCCGTTCTCTTTCTCTGCATCTGTGGTTTGTATAATAATGTCACAGTTCTTTTTAAGTGTGCCATTGCTAACCCCCACATACACAACCCCCTGGCAGGGACAGAGGGCAGGCGAACCTCTTTTCCAGGTAAGGTGCCACCACCAATGCCAGCAGCCAAGCCTCCCCTGCCCACTTCACTCAAGGAGCACAAGCCCAGGTAAGAAGTGTCGGCGGAGTTCGGCTGAGCCGAGCCCCGTTTGTTAAAATGTTCTTAATGGTCATGTTATCCGAGTGAGCGAAACACTAGAAGCCTGCCGCTGTAAGATATAGGGAAGGCCTTTCACACTGCCAGGCCCCACTGATCTTTTTCTGTTCATGATTTTAAAGAATCTGGTGCACGTAGCTGAGTGTGCGAAATATGTGTTCATTTCAAAAAACGTTCAAGGCCTGTCTTTTACCTGTGTTTAACAAAGATGAGTAAAACTGGGTCACCTTGTGGTTTTGTCATTGAGTTAGCAGCAGATATAGGTCATGCACAGAGAGGTGCTTCAGAGTCTGATTTGTTTTCCGAACAAACTGGCTGAGGACAGGTAGTCTGGGAGAGAGGATTCGAGCAGTTTGGGTCGCCAGTTACTTGTCTACCTTTGTTACTCATGTCATTTCCGAGCTGCCAGTGGAGTGTCTGTATCACCTGCTGGCGGAATCAGTATGGACAGCGGTCTGCAGGTTTTCTCTGGCCACAAAGTGGGAATGGGGAGGAGGAATCGCACTGTGGCAATGGAGGAGCATGGTGGTGGGGGAGTGTGGAAATGCTCAGCTACAGTGCACAGGCGTGGGAGCAGGAGAAGAGCTTTTCTGAAACCCAGTCTGTCTGTGTTCTGTGATTCACTGCAGCCCTTCTTCGCTCAGAGTGCCCAGGGACGGTCCGGGAGGTAAGAGTCACCACCGTGGGGGGGAAGGGAGTGGGACTCTGCTTGACATCGGCACTTCATATCACATCCTCTCGATTTTCCTGTTATTTCAGTTTTGATATCGTGTCGTATCCTGTTGCTTGTGTTCTGTGTGATGAGCATATTAACAGCTGGAGCTGACGCACTGGACTCTCAGCTGGCATGAAACAATGACCGGGAGGACACAGCTTCTAGTGCACGGGCACTTTTTGGAAATGATGTCATCGGAACGTTGGCATGCGCTCCCTAACTTGTTTGTTTCCTTTCCTCCCTCCAGTCAAGCAAATGGGGCTGAAGCTTTCCCTCCAGTCTGGGCCAGAGGTGGGTGTGTCTTGGATTCGGGGTTGAACTCTGATGAGTTCAGCCCGTCTTGATCCAGTGGCACTGAAACAGCACTCTCTGCTCCTCACGCCAATCAGAAATTAAATTCTTTACAAAAGGGGAGCTGCTGTGCTAAAAGATGTTAATTTGTGAGCGTGCCTTCACTCAGCCTTTTCCGAAACACTTTTTCCTAAATCAGCTGAAATAGTAGTGGGGGTAATTAAGTAATAATACCAGTAGTTGTTGTGGTAATAATATTAGTAGTAGATATGAGTTGGTTCTCATTGATGTTATTAGCTCAGGATGGAGAGCACCATCTAAAATCGGTTTTCAACATGGCCGCCATAATTTCCCAGGATGCCAGGCTGCAGGACAAGGACTGGTTTGCAGGAAACTGTGATCGCAAGGCAGCGGAGGCCGTCCTGCACGGAGTTGGCAAGGTGAGGAGTCCAAAATCCTGCACCCCCTTGGCACCCTGCTTTCACTGATCTGTGGGGGTGCAGGTCTCTGTGTCTGCATGGCTATGGGCAGCACATGTCCTGACAATGTTAGCTCATTAGAGCGACTCGTCTGCTACTTGCTAGGGCTGCTAAGTATTATTGATACAGACACCTATCCTGGAAAGCCTGTGTGTGTGGGCCTGTTCTTACATTTCTGTGAGTGTAGTTGTGTCTCTGTATACTATATCAAAAGACAGATGTTAGGTAGTTATTGTCATAGTTGTCAGGCCTGTCGTTTAAGACACATCAGCACCCTGGGTAGTGTCAGAGCTGGATGCGAGTGCTGATCTCTGTGTCTGGGTCTCAGGATGGGACGTTCCTGGTGCGCCTCAGCTCGGCTCAGGGGGCGCGGCAGCCATACACACTTGTGGTCCTGTACATGCAGAAGGTCTACAACATCCCCATCCGGTACCTGGAGGAGAGCCGCAGCTACGCACTGGGCAAGGAGGGCAAGAGGACTGAGGAGGTGAGCAGTGCTGGACTGGGGAGAGGGGGTAGAGTGGAGAAGACAGAGAGAAGAGGGCACAGGAGAGGGGAGAGCAGAGAGGGGAGGGGGGGCAGGGGAGAAGGGAGAGGGAGGACATGGGATAGGGGAGAGCAGAGAGGGGAGAGGAGACAGGAGAGGTGAGAGGGGAGAAGAGAGGGGAGGGGGGACAGGAGAGGAGGAGAGGGAGGACATGGGATAGGGGAGAGCAGAGAGGGGAGAGGGGATAGGAGAGGGGAGGGAGGACAGGAGAGAGGAGACAGAAGAGTGGGGACAGGGGACAGGAGAGAAGAGATAATCAATATAATAATTCCTTGCATTTTTGTAGCACTTTTCTACTCAGGATCTCAAAACACTTTGTATAGATGATCATGCATAGATTATTCACTAGGTTAGGGGGCTCATCACATGATACTTCTGACATCCTGTCACTGTCTTTTTAAAGAGGCCCCCAGATATTTAAAAATGAGCAGGGAACATCTTTGGCTGTGGGTTGTTTTTTCAGATTGGTCTGCTGGTTTAACCAATTGCAATGACTCTCCACCGGTAGGCGCTGTTTCCTCTTTTCAACATACGAGTGCAACTTGTTCAGCATCTGTAAAAGAAATCTGTTGAAGCAGTCCGAGGACCTGTACCAAGTTGTACTGAGTGAAGGTTCAGCTGTGATGGTCTTTATCAATATGTAACTGATGGGCAGCATGGTGAAGAAGTGGTTAGCATTGGTGGCTTGCAGTACTGGGGCCCAGGGTTCAATTCCCTACCTAGGGTGCTGTCTGCGTGGAGTTTATATGTTCTTATGTTTGTGTGGGTTTTCTCTGGGGTGCTCCAGTTTCCTCCCAGAGTCCAAAGACATACTGGTAAATGAATCGGCTTCTTGGAATATTGGCCCTGGTTGAGTGTGTTTGTGTCTGTCTGCCCTGTGATGGACTGCCTCGCGCTCGTTGCCAGCTGGGCTAGACTC
The DNA here is from genome assembly GCF_059453375.1 of Lepisosteus platostomus. Classification (NCBI taxonomy): domain Eukaryota; kingdom Metazoa; phylum Chordata; class Actinopteri; order Semionotiformes; family Lepisosteidae; genus Lepisosteus; species Lepisosteus platostomus. The sequence continues at coordinate 9,447,058 of NC_142613.1, forward strand.
CGGCTCCCCCACGTTGATTGAAAGTGATGTCATCATGCTAGAAGATGCTTCTCCTGAAGATCTTCAACGAGAAATAGATGACAAAAATGTGTTTATGTCAGAAGACGGCAGCGCAGGTTTTTTTTTTCTGGTAGTAGTCGATTTCAGGTTGAAAATGCTGTATGTAGCTATAACTATGAAAAAGCTGTCATCCTTTTTGGGCACTGGAAAAAGCTAGGTTTTGTGTAGATTCGGATTGGAAGAATTACCTTAAAAATATGTATTTTGTAATATTACAGCCTGCCATTCTGGGATTAATCAACACTCACTATTATCTAAGTTATCTATAAATGGTATCCAGTAAAAGCTTATTAATTCAATTCAGTTGCACAGCATGGGTTCTGGCAGGAGTGAGAGCAATGTTGCTATAATAAAGTGGTCCCCAGTCCTGGTCCTGGGCACCCACAAACCTGCTGAATAACTGAACCCTACAGTAGGTATGATTTGAACTCTTGAATTGTTTTCAGTTTATAAACATTCGGGAAGCTGCTTATTCTAAGCCATTATCCCTTTGGCTCAGTTAGGGATCCCTTTAAGTAAGAGTATGTGGGTACCCCTGCCAATGTAACTCAGGTTTGCCCGACCATCTAATTAATAATAATAATAATAATAATAATTAATAATTGCTTACACTTATATAGCGCTTTTCTGGACACTCCACTCAAAGCGCTTTACAGGTAATGGGGACTCCCCTCCACCACCAGTGTGCAGCCCCACCTGGATGATGCGACGGCAGCCATAGTGCGCCAGAACGCTCCCCACACATCAGCTATCGGTGGGGAGGAGAGCAGAGTAATGTAGCCAGTTCAGAGAGGGGGATTATCAGGAGGCCATGATTGGTAAGGGACAATGGGAAATTTGGCCAGGACGCCAGGGTTACACCCCTACTCTTTTCGAGAGACGCCCTGGGATTTTTAATGAACACAGAGAGTCAGGACCTGGGTTTTACGTCTCATCCAAAGGACGGCGCCTGTTTTACAGTATAGTGTCCCTGTCGCTATACTGGGGCATTAGGACCCACATGGACCACAGGGAGAGCGCCCCCTGCTGGCCCCACTAACACCTCTTCCAGCAGCAACCTTAGTTTTTCCCAGGAGGTCTCCCATCCAGGTACTGACCAGGCTCACACCTGCTGAGCTTCAGTGGGTTGCTAGTTGTGAGTTGCAGAGTGATATGGCTGCTGGTTTAGGTATCTAGGGATCTGGTTCTCTCTTCCACTTCCTCTAGTTTGGGAGAACACTGTTGAGGTGATACTGAGAACTGCAGTAGTTTCCCCCTCTCTGTTCCTCCCTCAGGTCTTCGGCAGTCTCTCGGACATCATCACTCACCATGCAAGCAACCCCATCCTGCTGATCGACAGCAAGAGCCAGGCCAAACACACCACCTACCTCAGCCACCCTGCCCGCCCCTGACCTACCACCCCATTGACACCCCCTGTACAGCACGCAGGGTGGGTACAAGAAAACAGCAGCAGAATGAGTAACCCACCATTAACCTCCAGAAACACCCCAACACCTGCTCATCCCAGCCAGTGCTGTTCTCCCAGCATGGTACAGGAGCAGCCCTGGAGCCTGCAGATCCAGCTGTGCTGCCTCTTGCCCGACAGCTGGACTCCCTGGTGAAATCAAGACCTGCAAATCACCTTCCTCTCACTAACGAGACCCACCCTCCCTGCACAGGGGAGCAGCCCGCACAGCTGGGGCTACATCTGGATGGGACCACCTGTGTCCCAGACGCAGGTTTTCTTCAGTCAACGGAGATGCACAAGAACGCCACCTGCAGGACATGGAGGAAACAGTCCCGAAAAGTCGATTCTAGGTTTCTGTCCGCTTCTCTCAGCACTTTTCCCTTCGTTCATATTAGCACCCGGAACCTAGCATAGAGGTTTGTTAATACTGTTCTGTATGTTTAAAATTAAATTGTAGAGTTTCTTTAATTCGATATTTATTTTAACTATGAGGTAAGGGAGCGAAACGTGTATAGATATATGCGTTTTTTTTTTATTTTGCATCGTACCTGAGGACGTTTCTTTTAAGAGAAATACCAAGTGTCAGCAACCGGCGTGCAGATGTTTCCACGAGATGGCGCCAAACTCACACTACTGTGAAAAGTGAAGATCTACAGATCCGCCTTCAGATTTAATTACAAAATTTCTGTTCTTGAAAAATATTAATAAAACACAATTTTCATTACTTTTATAATTCTACTTGTTTTAAAACTTTGTAATCCAGCATAATATACATACTGCTGTACTATATTGCCAAAAATCACCCTTTTGAATTATGAGTAATTGCAATATTCTGTCGTTGTTGCCTTTTCTGTCACGTGACAGTGTGAAATATTCCAACTTCAGTATAGTGAGGCAATGGGGGGTTCCCCAGCTCACCAGGCAGTTTCCAAGGACTGGCATCACCTTTTGGGTATTGATGAATCAAGCAAGCGATCTGTTCAATTACAGAGAACTTGTTCTTGAGGGCTGTGTCCGCTGACCAGCGTCCTCTTCTCAGTCCTACTCCTAGTGGCTCTAATGCTCATTGGAGCCAAGGTCTTGACTTGAGCCACCTTAGCTGAACCAGTTTTTATATATTTATATGCAAAGGTTCCAGATCTCCTCTTACTTCAAAAGACAAGGCAACCTCCTCCATGTTTGCAACTGAGCTCAGAGTTCAATGTCCAATTTCAATTCTTTAAACGAGGGCTTGGGTAGAACATTCTGGGTCCCCAGCATGAGAATAGGGACCCCCATTTTAGGGTTTACTCCACAGTGATCTCTTACAAGACCCATGACCTGTTGATCACAATGGACCTGTGCATTTTAAGAAATCGATTAAATCAGACCTACAAAGCTTGCTGGTCTGGAATTCCCCCCCAATCTCTGCAGAAGTAGGCGCTGTGCACACTTCCAGCAGGTGAATGAACAGACCATTGTTTTTATTTTGAGGATGTGCTCATCTCCGACAATCACGCCAAACATTTGATTACTGCAACTAGCCCTTCAACTTGGGTTTGTGACCATCCACTAGAGGGATACTCCCAAAAGAAAGTCAGCATTTGAAAATGGGAGACCTAACCCCCAATTGTTTGCAAGCCCATTTTATAGAACAGCACCAGCAGCCCGATTAAACCCAGCAGAACAGGGAGGTAAGGCCCAGCTCAATCTCAGCACAGCTGGCACATAGGACTGTAGCATGCCTGACATACTGCAAGACCTGATCTTAAGCTGCATTGAAATACATTTAAATTGAACCCTAAACCCTTCAAGATTACTCTGAAGACATGGAAATGCTAATTAGATGAATAGCACAGAATTTCCACAAAATGTCTCTTTCTGAAATCTGTGGATGGCACAAGTCTCAAATAAAGGCAATGATTTGAAGGTACCTTAGACCAAGGCTGTACCCAGCTGAAATTTGCAAAATCTATCCTGGGATAGTACCACAGTGTACTATTCTATATCTGTACATTATGAGTAACAAGCAATGCTTCAGTGCAAAGTGACATGTAGATGCTTTGGTGCATTAGAGAAATTCTACACACTACATACAGTAAGCCTTTTGTCCCACTGTTCAAATTGAACATGGCTATGCTCAGACAATAAAAGGTTATGTTAAAGTACAACTTACTTCCCCACAGTCAAGTGCAGCCCACTTCTAAATATTTTTTGATACTGGGAGGCTCCAGGAAGTAGTTGACCCACATTCTGTCAGTAATTATGCACAGCTACAGGTCCTGGGTGTAAGCTGGTTTCTAGAGCACACACACGTAGCTGGACATACACACAGAATGCACATATGGGTTGTAGGCTGAAAGCAGCACCGCATCTGTACTTGTAGAGTAATGCAAAGACCGAGGTCTTGAAGCCACAGCTCCCCTGTGCACCCTTGCCCACCTAGCATCACTGCATGCTGTGGATGCTCCCACTGCAAGACCTGCAGGCTGGAGAGATGACATCATCCAGCTGTACTTTTCCACACCTCCTCCCCCCAGTCTCCACTGCCTTCTAACCCGCTTTACTGCAGCAGATCACAGGTAGGATTCTGCATTTTAAAATTTCCGTTCAACTTGGATTTGAAAGGCATGGAATAAGCTTCACATCAAGGTCATATGATTTCCTGCAAAAGATCCCCAACGCAGATGGGGGCTCTCAGGATCATATTCTTTTAAACCCCATACACACACTCGTTTCCTCTTCTGCAATGCAGCAGGCTAGAGTCACATCAAGCTGCAATGAGCCCATTTTACTTGTGACCCAGAAACACCCCTCATCTACCCAGCACTCCCCTCCCCCTACACTAGCAGCTGCCAACAGCTCCGAGTCCAAAGACTGAGGGGGCAGCTACTGCTCTTCTGGCAGTTTGCAGGAATACTGACATAGCACTGCACACACCCAGATGAGGTATAAATTGCAACAATGCTGCCTGCAAACCATGAGCCCCAGCATCTCAGTCCCCATCTCCTATTTAACAATTCTCAAAATGCACCCCTCAGGTAAAAAACAAACAAAAAAAGCCAGATTTATTCCATCCTTTGAGGAGTTCCCCCCCACAACTTTATTTTTAATCATTTATAAACAACTTTGTGTCCAGATGGACTTCTGAAAGAAAACAAAAAGGCGCCACAGAAAAGTAGCAATAATTGGAGATGCAGAGGAACAGAATGAGCAGGGGGTGGGGGGACCACTTCCATCTCCACGGTGACAGCGATGGGGGATGCAGAGGGATGGGACGGGATGGGGGGGGGGGGGGGAGGGAGGGGTCAGAGGGCAGGAGACTCAGAGCTGGCCGCAGTTTGCGATGGTGACCTTCATGGAGGTCTTCCCGCCCTGGGAGCCATACTTCTCCACCGTCTTCACCACATCCATGCCATCCACCACCTGGCCGAACACCACGTGCTTCCCGTCCAGCCTGCGGGAGAGAGAACCAGGAAGGGTGAGGGAAGAGCAGACCCCGCCCGGGCTGAACGAGAGCCTGCCATGCTTGTGGCCATCTCTGGTCTGCAGTATGCAGTACCGATTCTCCACCCTTGTTCCAATGAGAACATGTGTCCATCACCTTCCAGAGTACATATTTGACTTAAAAGGGGGGTAATTGAAGTCTTGCACCCTTAACATGCTGCGCTGATGTGTTAGCCACTTTCATGCTTCTGCACATTCCTGCAACTTGTACCCAACCCTAGCTCTACTTACTCCTGGACAACCTTCCCAACACCAGACCTTGCTAGCATCTTGTACACAGCACAGTCCTTTTGCTTTTCTCAGATACATGGGATAGCTTCTCCACGCAGCAGCTCAGGTGCAGGAGGCAATTCTCACTTCATGCAGCCCCTACTGCACCAGCTCAGAAGTACCAACCACTTCCAGAAGCAGTTATTCACCGATACTCGCTTCCCAAACTCAAAATCCTAGTAAGTACGAGTCAAATGTCATTTACAAATGCCCCGCTGCAGCCTGGCAGAAGGCTCAACTATGGGGAAAGGGGGCAGGGATCCAGGAGTCTCACCAGGTAGTTTTAGCTGTGCAGATGAAGAACTGGGAGCCGTTGGTGTTCGGCCCTGCGTTGGCCATGGAGAGAATTCCGGGGCCAGTGTGCTTCAGAGTGAAGTTCTCATCCGCAAATTTGTTCCCGTAGATGGATTTGCCTCCGGTTCCATTGTGGTTTGTGAAATCCCCGCCCTAAGGTGATGAAAGCAGGAACGGCATTACCGGACAAGCCTTCCCTGAATCTCCGTCCCAGCTTCCTGCAAACACTTCAGAGCAGAAGACCACCCAATACAACCCCATCCCCCATGGCTTCTTGCTAAACAACCTTGCATAACAGACAAAAAAGAAACCACAGAAACGTAGCAATACTTGGATATGTAGAGGAACAGAATGAGGTGGGGGGGGATTAGATCAGAGCTAATGACTGGACCCATAAACCACTCCCCCAGCCCACAGAAGAAAGGCCTGATTGGCCACTACAAGCCCCACCCCCTGCCTTACCTGGCACATGAAGTCTGGGATGACACGGTGGAAGCTGGAGCCCTTGTAGCCGAAGCCCTTCTCACCAGTGCACAGGACGCGGAAGTTCTCTGCAAACGGAGCACATGGGTCAGCCACAGTACCCCCAAACCCCGTCCACTGCAGCAGGTAGCCAGGCATGAAGCATTTAGGCTAACCCAAAGCCTGATCTGCTGGACGATGGAGACTTCGGAACTGAGCATCACCATCTAACGCCTAACTGCACTGCAGAAACACTTAACGGAACAGAACCCGCCCAATTGAATTAATCCAGAGGAAATTAAACCCTACATGCAAGTAATAATAATAATAATAATAATAATAATAATAATAATAATAATAATAATAGCTTACACTTATATAGCCCTTTTCTGGACCTTCCACTCAAAGCGCTTTACAGGTAATGGGGACTCCCCTCCACCACCACCAATGTGCAGCCCCACCTGGATGATGCGATGGCAGCCATAGTGCGCCAGAACACTCACCACACATCAGCTATCAGTGGGGAGGAGAGCAGAGTAATGTAGCCAATTCATAGGGGGGATTATTAGGCGGCCATGATTAGTAAGAGGCAATGGGAAATTTGGCCAGGAGGCCAGGATACTCGGTATGGGTATAGTTCTACTAGGAACACTGTAGTTATCGTTTCAAAGTTAAGACTAGGAAGACCACAGACAAGACAACAGCAGGAGTAGAAGAGAAAGGGGGAACTCCAATTTCCTACCAAATCTACTTAAATTCTACAGCCTCAATAACTCACCTGCAGTTTTTGGGACGACATCGGCCCTCAGCTGTCGGAGAGAAGAGAAAGAAAAGTGAGTCAAATCCCTTGCTGGGTGGACTGCAGTTCGTGCAGTCAATACCTTCCCTCAAGTAAGACCAAAGGATTTACAGGGCAATCTAACGACCGTTTATTAAGCCTTGAGGCCACAGTTCATTAGCTCACTGCTCCATGAACAGCGGCCTGCGAAGGCAGGCAGGCTCAGGCCTACTGCACAGGGGCCCAGGCAGCTGCAGAGACAGCCAACACCCTGCCAACTGCTCATATTCGTTAAGGGCTTCAGTGATGGAAGCACTGCTCCTCCCAGTATTGTGCATTCAGCAGCTGCACAGCCCCCGGCTCACAGTTGCAGTGCGAGATCAACCATCAGCAGGAACAGCCTTAAATTGGGAGGGGGGGGGGGGAACTATTCTTTCACTGCTCCATACAAAGCAGCTGTGCGATGAGACTCAAGAACCCACCCTCAGCTGTCTGCAGGGTCATTTAATCCCTCACTCCTCAGTGCAGCAGTGTGCCCCAGGCAGACCCTACTCTCACACACACCACAAGTCAAGCCAGCACGCTCCCGAGCATCGCGCCCAGTTCTGCCCTCGGGCTCAGAGGCAAAGACCACCGCAGGACCAGCGTGCCGATTTGGCAGATCTGGGATTTTAAAACGCCTCTCCAGACCTCAAGGATGAGGGCTCTCTTAAAATGAAGGATTGGCTTTAGAATATAAAAATCAGAAAGGATGCACACTGGCCAACTTGCTAGCACTTAGGCCACCTGTGGATTTTTATCCAGACACTTCCAGGATGTACTGTGGAGCGAGGAACCGGACTATGACCTGTGAAAGATGTGGTATTGAAGATCTGGATGTTCATTTCATATGCGGATTGGGAATCGGGGACAAGTAGTTCAATCCTAGACTTATTTTAAATTCTGAATGCAGAATGAGGACCAAACCTCATGTTAGGGTGCCATTACCCCTCTTACAGGCTTTAAAGGCAAAAGGTTATCGTTTATTGAAGGGTTGCACTGAACGTGTTCAAGACAAGGTTTTAAAGCTATTTGCAAAACGTCCAATGGAGTCTTTTACAGATTGAAAGAAAATGCTGCAGGAAAAGGTCAAACCCGTTACTGCAGGTGTACCCAGGGCAGTCCCAAAACACCTCGCGATTCACATGACAAATGCCGATGTTAAGCTGCTGAACCCTTTGGGTCATTAATAAATGCATGAAGTTAAAAGTCTGCCTCCACAGCCAGCCAGTTTTCATCTCTACTCGTTAACAAAAAAAAAAAAGGCGAGCTCCACACCCCGGTATCACCTGCCCGCTCGCACGATGCTGGTATTTTTCCACTGCCCAACAACAGAAAAAATTCCAGCAGGAAGCTGACTTTTTTTAAATAAAGAAAACGCCTCTCCGCCAAATTTCGCAACGGCGGTTCGAAACCGTGGCCTCTATTATACCGTCCACAGTCACCGACTTCCACATACAGCCCAGTGTTACTTCCGACTCACCCCGCAGCCGAAAATCTACCCTAAGTTCCGAGCCAGCGGACACCCTAGTGAACGCGTTTTACTTTTTTTTTTTAAAAAAAAAGGACCCGCCGAATACTTCCGAGATGCTGGACGTCGCGGCGGCCCGACTGCGTTAAAATCAGAATCACGAAGTCGGTAAAGCACAAATGCCAATACAGCGCACCGAATCGATTCGGGTAGGATCGGGCGATTCTACACCCTCGTGGCACCCACATGAGCACGTGGAAACGGGCGTGTCCGCGCGCTGCGGCTGCGGGATTAATGAGCGAACAGTCAGCGAGGGAAGGTGACATCCGGTCTCTTAAAAACACTCGCCCTTGGACTTCGTAGTTTTGCGCCGGGTTATCGCGACACTGGAACGCCTAAAACCCTCAGCAGCAAGCGGGAGGGCGGCCGTTTCCATTCCTTCGCAGCAGCAAGACACGATTTTATTTAAACATTGTTATTGAAACGCGTGACGATACAGCACATCACATCAGAGGCCAGCAGAAGCGGTTAATCGGAAACCCCTCCAAAGCTGTACTGCAGCACCCTACCATCACGTTATTGACACTTTAAGGTCCTTTAAGGCGGCTAACAAAAAAAAAAAGCGTCACGAATACATTTTCATGTAACGGACCCCTTTTGGCCCAAATCACGTCTGAATGGAACCAAGTCCCACTGAAGAGCGGATGGAAGCTTCTAGATTTGCGATTCTCCAGTCGACGGAGGGCGCGCATTTACGCTTCCTGTAAAACCGCAGCTTCACGATGTCCCGTCCCGAGTTACGGTATTCTCGAATTCGTCCACCACGCAAACCCTTTGCTATGGTACGCGTTGGGACGTGTACCGCTCTCCCTTCCATTCGGCAACACGCCTCAATTTGAAACTGAACACCAAATTAGTCCGACTATTAAGAACCAAGTCCCTAATAGGGCACCGGTAAAGCTTAAAAGGGAGTGCATAGAATGCTACTCACCCCCACCTCAATATAAACGTTTTTCCGTCTGCGGAAAGTTACTGGGTTAAAACGCGGTTCATTTTTTTTGCCCTGAAAGTGCGCTTAGGCCACAAGGCGCGGCCCCGGCAGGTCCTCGGCCCACGTGCAGCCGGAGCTAGGCAACAAAGAGGCGAGGCCGCGTGGGAACGCGCTGCGCGCGGTCACGGGCGCGGAGAAAAAAAAAAGTAAAGCAATTTTATTCAAGCGAATGCAAGTTACTGATCCCGAAAATGATCCCGAAATTGGGTATAGACCCAATTGTCGAAAATCGCAAGCCGCAATGAGACCTGCCCACTGCTAGATAAACTGCCAAGAATGCAGATTTTTGAAGACTGACAGCTCTGCGCTTGAGATGTCCAGTAAGCGGAAAAGACTTCATTGATCAAGATGGCCACACGAACTGAAAATTCGTCTGTACCGGGGGGGAGACTCCCAGGAATACCGCATTTCTAAACGCGGCATTCCTTCTGCAGAACAATAGAGCCCACCCGAACACCGGCTAGGGAAAAATGTACTGATACAATACAAATACCACCGTACAGACGAATTAAACACTCTGGGAGTATCCGATTTCCAAAGTCATCCCCTTCCACAAATCTTGGAATCAGATTAATAGAAGGCTCGCATTTTCCCCCAAAATGGCCTCTTCCGCGGTAAAGGAAGGATGACAATGAAAATGGCGCCCGTCTCAATAAAAACACAAGACTGGAGAATCGAACCAAATTAGGGTAGTTGGGCAAAAACGGGGTATTCGCCTAGATTCGCATTTCCAGGAGACCAGGCATTGTTCCCGGTGCACGATAAGCAGTGGATAGTTAAGTATTTGTGCCCGAAGTTTATTCCAATGCTTAAAGGTGTGCAAAAAACGATCATTTTCAGGACAATCTCATCAGGTTTAAATCTAGGATAGTTTTTTTTTCCAACCCACTAGAATACCCCCCTCCCCCCCCTACAACCCCATCACTACCCAGCTCAACTACGTCACTTCTTGCAGTTCATGTCTAATCGGCCAACTGCATCGTTCTGAGTTAAGAAGCATGAACAGGGGGAACGCTGGAAAATGCTTAGCCCTGTTAGCAACCTCTATTACAGAGCAGATACTTCATGGACCCAGGTGTAGGCTCGGCTATCCACACAAAACGTGCAGACAGGGAACGCGTCCCACAAGACGGCACACACGGCCATACATGCGCTCTTTAATCCCATGCGTTTACGATCCGACTGCAAGAACACCACATTTCACACACGCCTGAAGTCCAGACCATTCAAGTGCCATTATTTACCTCCATGATAATCCTGCCGATCACGTTGTCGCCAACGGCGATGTCGAAGAAGACCTTTGGGTTGCCCATACTTGAAGATGAATGGAGGGGGGGGTTACCGGATAAAGTACTTGAACGTGGACTTCAGCCAAGACCCTACCCGTGCCGCAGCTGATTCGGAACAAAAAGAGTGCCGGCAAAGGCAAAGAATTTATAAAACGTAAGGAAGTCCCCGGGACAGTTACAACCAATGGGAAGAGGGGAGATTTTGAAGGGCGCAGAGCTTGACCAATTAGAAATCACTGCGGCGCATAAATTAGAATCTCCGTCTCCTCTGGAGACGCTGCGCTGTGGTGAGGGAGGTGCGTGATTTGCATGGTCCGTTAATGATAGACGTGAGCACTATTCAATTAAGTGGGAGCTTGTAAATAACGGACCTGCCTTTCGCCCAATCGGATTCACTTTGGAAGCAGTGGGAGGGCTCCGCTTGACAGCGCGGTTTGTGCTCCGTCATGTGCATACAACGCTGTCGTAAAATGGCAGCCATTGGGGCTCCATTCGCCCACAGCCAGGATAGCATTCTGCGTTGGTCCACAGATCCGTAATGGCGCCGGTTTCTGAATCCCTGGAGTTCTCTGAACTCGATGGGACGTGTGTTTTTTTTAAACCCACATTTTAAATGGCATGTTAGTGATTTGACTTGGAAAATACACATGCTCATCCTTTTCAATGCCAGATTTCAGCCTGTCAGATTTCAAACGTGTCTGCAATTTTTCAACAAGCCTTTACTCATAATTTACATTAACCACGCCTTTAACGTGTATGTATGAGTGCTCGTGAGGTGCTCTTTGAAACGAGTGATCTTCAAGGTTTGACATTAATAAAGTTAAAAATGTAATCGTGGCAAACGAGTCAATACACAGTCTGTAATCCTTTTCTTCGTTTCTTGCGGTTAGGCAGTAACTTTACTTTTAATTACTTTGTTTTAGTACATGGTAAACCAAACAAGCTTTAACTATGTTTAGCTCTGAATGCCCTGAAAAATGAAGTTCCGAAACAGAGAGAAATAGCACATTTCTAAACTGACTGCTCAAAAAGTGACGGCTTTTGAAAATGTACTTAAAATGCTTGACGTGTAAATTCCTGGACTCGCACAATTCACTTTAAGTACTGGTTTCGAATCACTTCCGGGTGTCGAAACAGTGCCTGGCGAAACGAAAGGGTGTAGATAAAATACTTCTTATTGTTATTTTATAGTCCGCCGCTTTTGTGGGCCCCACAGTGTAGTCTACATAAATCAAGAGATCATGATTACTGCAAAAATACAAGTCCATAGCATAAACAAAAACATGCATGTAAACGATAGAAAATTTCGACGCATTTATCTCCAATCCCGAGTTAGAGGGATGAGGTGTCTCAAAATGTGTTGCATCCTTACACGACCGTGTTCAGACCCTGTTTTTTAAAGGTGTTAAAGGCTCCTTCAAAAGTGCCTCAGGAATGTGGTGGCCCAAGAACACGCCTTCAGTCGAAGCCTGCTATGAGCTAAAGCGAATTTAGCGCCATTGTGCTGGATGCATTCTGAGTAGCAGACAAGGCGCGCCTGACCCAAAACACACGACACACACACACCGCTCACTCCAATGAGAAAGAAAGAGGCATGGGGTACACCAATTATCTTTAATAATTATAATAACAATAATATTATTATTAATAAAAAAGATGAATATGATACACATATAACTTGGAACAAAACACAGTTGCACATCCAATAACTTCCGTCGCTCTGGGTCATTATCATACAAACTGACGACAGCCGACACAGCGCGTAGGCAGCAGTCATAAATAAAATAAAAAAATATAAGAACGGGCAAGAAAGGGAACAAGGAACGTCGATCGATTAATTGGCATTCTCTTCAAGAAAGAACAGGAGTGGGTCTGGCAGAGCATGTGTTTTTGTATGCACTTTTAATTATAGTGTTTTGGATATTTACAGGGACAAAACGTTGTGCTTTTTTTAAAAAATAAGTTTTTTTTTTGTCCGCACTCCTCGTTACTGTACTTAATATTTCCTAGTTCTCCCAAGAACCTACCCGCACGGATAGGATTTCGTCCATCATTTCTAGCTTCTCGGGTTTTTTTTTTAAAGTAATTAATCCACAACTTCCAGTCAAGGATTGAGACAAATTAAAACCCACAATATACAGAAATCTGGATAAATGGTGCGAGCGTATGAAGTTGGAATTCGAAGTTAATGGCTGCTTGTCTCGGAGAAAAGTTTGTATACAAAACTTGCATTTCAAATGTAATATATTTTTTCTGTTTTCTATGACGTCACACACCCCAATGACGTTTCCCTACAATTAATGCAGCCCTTCTTTACAGGTCAGAGAACACTCATTCCTGCCCCCTGTAAGCTCAGGGCTGCCTGACCGATCGATGCCCACTACCTCAGAACTTCAAGCACTTGAGATCACAAACCCGGTCAACACTAACGCCTGTGCACACTGCAAACACTATACACTACACTCTGCCCGCATTGGGCCTGCTGAGGTCTGGGTTAGGGGGATGCTGGGATTTGTGGAACAGACATGAGGAGACAATACCCAGAGGAAGAACGGCAGCAGTGTTTCTCTGAGCTCGGTGCTGCGTCAAGAGCAGGGCGACAGGAAGGGGAAGCCACATTCCTTTCAGCTCATTGCGCGATCAATGAATGGCTGCACAGATGACCAAAAAAATATCCAAAAACATGGGAGTTAAGGGAAATTGCCATCCCTTCCCCCTCTTCTGCAGTTGGGAGAGGGAGACAGAATAATTTGCCTTCTAAAAAGGGCATGGGGAGATTTTCAGTTGATGCAGCAGATCCTATCCAGGCCTAACGGGCTAGAGGTTCATAAAGAAAGCGAGATGTTATCCTGCAGATGCTGCCAATTTTACGGCGGAGAAGGTGCAAGGCGTGGGGTCGGGCGAGCCTCTGGGTGAATGAACCTTTGAGCAATGCGGACTTGCGTCAGGCAGAGCGATTTCCCAACACGAGGGAATAAATACAGAGCCTTATCCCGAGCCAGCAACTTGTGACTGGGGCAGAACCAACCTGCTGTTGTTAATGAAATGTGTCAATTCCTGAAGCTCAAGGCTTGTAGCTCCCAGATCCAGGGCTCTGCAGGTCTGGGGCTCGGTGGCTGCCTCAGACACACCGGCACGCCCTGCGAGCGTCATCATCTCTGGAAGTCAGCCAGGAGAGGGAAATCAACACAGGGAAAAGAACAGAGCAAGCTAACCAGAGGGACTGGCCTTTAGACTTTCACCACAGCCCGAAGCAAAGACTCTGGGCCCGTGCCAAGGCGCCAGACAGGCCTGGGCAGAGAGAGGACGGAAACAGGGGGTTGTGTTCTTCCTACACCACACCAGAGGATCAGCCACACGCATTCCAGCTACGGCAGTGCTGCCCTCGCACCGGTGCACAGCTACAGAAAGCAAAGAGAGACGTCTCCGCCACGCAAATTAAGAACACAAACTAAAGACTATCAGAGCTGCTGGGCAGAGTTGTACCTGCTGGGTAACTGTCTATGAACGACAAAGTAAGAAAAGAAAACTTGCTTTCATTTATGGGGAGGAATGGAAAGCCACTGCTGCAGTAAATGGCTCTTGAAGACACCCCTATCGCTCTCACTCAGGTGTAGAATGCCGAGCCAGGTGTCTCATGCTCCAGCTCTCTCAATAGACACAGTGTCTTCTGGCCTTTGTTCCTGCTTAAGGCATCTCAAACATTTGCTCATTTGCAGAGCCGACTGAAAGCCCGAAAGACCGAAAGGCTGTGCTTGCTTCAAGGTGCAGGTCCAGAAAAGCATCAAAGGCATCGCCCGGTTATTTAAACAACATTTTATTAAGTAACTCGTGATGGGACAAAAACAAGAAGACTTCTGGAGCTGCCGGACAGGAGCCGAGCTTAAGACCCTTGCTTAAGAATGTTAAAAGCATCCTCCGTCCACGTGGAGGAGTGGTCAGGGCTCTGGACTCGCAGCTAGAAGACTGTGGGTGCGAATTCCAGGTGTGAGGAGGGGGTAGGTGCCACTGCTGCTGGACCTTTCAGCAAGACCCTTCGCTTGGATTGCTCCAGTAAATCTCCCCTGCCATACTGATGGGTACAGACAAGTCACTTCAGATAAAATCGTCACCAATTAAAATTCCAAATTGTTAAACTGGTATTGTGAACACATTATGCACATCTAAAAGAAAGGAGGAAAGGTGAAGAAAATGCTTTGTACAGTGCCTAATCAAAAGGAGACGAGACAAGGCCTTTTCAAGTTCCCTGCTAAGGATACAATGCATTTTCTATCCATTCTGAGCTCTATATACAGACTTCATGGACACTATAGATGTTTAGTGGGACACATGGTTTACTTTACATGTCTGTTTTTAGATTAATAAAATCTTTTTAAAAAAATTAAAACAATTTAGACTTACAGGTTAAAATAAAATGGCATTTTGAGATTGGTTTGAAACAGCCTGCAAAGCCTTCGCTTGAAACCACAGATACCAAGCGCAGGGAAGAAATGTCAAGACCACAAGGGGATTAAATGAGGCATCCGTCTGCACTGTGCATTCTGGTGCACTTGAGCACAACATCCCTGCCATAATCCACATGCACCCCAATTCCCCATCTTCGACACCTACCCCCACCAGTCTTAGTGCAGTTCCCAAGTCATCATCAGAAAACTTATGGGATTCTGTACAAAAACATCTCAGCTGAAAAGATTCCAAAACCTAGGACATCTGAACTGTCTTTTTTTCCTTCACTTACTAATTGATTTCATTAAATAAAAAAAAAATATTTGCTGTAGCTTCTTTGTCTCTCACCCCTGTCTTGAAGAAAAAGGGTTAGGGACTGGCAAGGGAAAATCTCCCAACGGAATGCTGCTTTCGCTCTGAGACCTGCCCAAGGGCTTCTTGAAGGCTTTACCTTTTTTTGCAGTGGCAAACACTATCAATGTCTGCAACAGAAGGATCGGCTTCTAGGAACTGTGGGATTTGTAGTTCTCTCATTGCAATGGGACGGGCTTGTTTGAGCCAAGGATGGAAGGGATGAGACCTTAAGTCTGAAGGTCATAGCCCAAGAAGCATGGGTGATTTTGTCATGCTCGAAGAGATGAGTGGAACTACTTTGCTGCGTTACAAATGTTTTTTTTGTGTGTGTGAGACTGGCCTAAGGAACTCTGGGAAATGTAGTTTTCTCGTGGTTTCCCGCTGCAAGGGAATGCAAGGAAGTACATTCCTCTGAATGGATTCTGGGAGTTGGAGGCGAGGACCGTCTCGGAAGGTCTCGGAAGAGGATCCAGGGAGGTGTGGCTCGTGGCCCCCGCAGCGGGCGTGGGAGGTGCAGTCGGACTCGCTCAGTTGTTCTCGAAGAGAGAGAGCAGGTCGTCGTTGCTGTTGTTGGGCAGATCGGGGGGGCCAAGGTACGAGAGGAGCTCGTCGGGGTTCGTCAGCTCGGGGAGCAGCTGGAGAAAGCAGTAAAAAGAAAAGGAGCGTTATTCAAGAAGGAGATGCAAGAGCGCCAGAGAGAGAAACCAGCCAAGACAGGAGTGAGGAGACACGGGATGGTGAGGGATCTGAGAGCACGTGCAACACGAGGGGAGCGAGTGCAAGAGTACGTGTGTAAGACACGACTGAGGCTAACCTCCCAGCCAAGGGAGCCGCTCGGATTCCTTCAGGGCGCTTGCAAAAGCAACAAAGAGCCAGACAAAAATGTAGTTTGGAAAACGGTCAGCCATCAGACACGATGGGACCAACCCATGACAGGGGAAGGAGCGGGATGAGAAACGGCTTCTATGTCAAAGTACTCAGCGAGAGAGATAATGGAGACGAGAACTGTGCAGAGCCTGTCAGAGACAGACGGGCCCTACGGGCAGCGGGCTATTGCGCAACTCACATCGAGAGACGGTTCTGGCACCTCTCCTGCCCCTCCAGGGCCTCCTAGCCCGAAGGAGCCATCCGTGTGCAACCGGGGATTCTGGGAAGGGTTGCGGGGATGGAGTGGTGGGCCCCCCTGCCCGGCCATGTGCGAGTTTCCATGGAGACCCTGATGCTGCTGTTGCTGCTGCTGTTGCTGCAAGGGATTATGGGAGGGGTCCATGCGTCCAGAGTGAGGCATCTGGGAGCGAGCAGAGAGGACAGGCTGGGTTAGCCGATACTTCCATGGCAGTGCTGTTGAGCAGATTAACACCTTCATGCACCATTATTCTGATTTCTAGTTTGCCTTGCCTTGTTGTTCATTGCGAATTTCAGTCAACTCGCAACTTACGTGCTCATGAGTTACGTAGTCGGCTCCAGAAAACAAAAATATTGAAAAAATGCTTTATTCTCTGAAAGCTTCATCAAGCGTGCGTACAAGATCTAGTTAGTGTGCCTATACAGTTGTCTTATTTACTTTTATGTACTGCTTTTATACTTATATTTAAAATCTTGACCGTGAGAGGTTAGGAGGGTTTTTTTTATAAGGGTTATAGGGTAAAATGTTACTATATTTGAATTTGGCTGTACATGGTACTCAAAATCCCTAACCTCCGCATAAATGGAGTCGACTGTACAGCACACCCAGACTGGGAGAACAGAACTGCACAAAGTGAATATTAAAAAAAGATATGTATCTGTCCTGCCTTTAACTGGGTAGGTCAGCATAATTCCAACACTATCCAGTGTAGCAACAACATAAAAACACATTACAACAACCTGTAAAAGACATGTAAAGGGCAGAGTAACACAAGGGAGCCTGGCTCTTACAGAGTTTTAAATGCACACACAGTTAATGCCGTGCCATGGGAGAAGCTCCCTGGACTTATAGAGAAGAGGAAGCTGTCAAAGACAGATAGAGGGAGGCTGTCACTGACAGACCCACTCTGGGCTGCTGAGTGGGCGTGCATGCTGGCGATACCACACAGATATCACTGCATGTCTGAGGACCAAATCTGAGAGAATGTCTTGGACAGTGAGGAGGCTGTATCATACTTCTGTCCAACACTGAGTGAGCCGCAGGTCCACACAGGTAAAGAAATACCAGCGTGTGCTGGTAGGGGGCAGAACCTCTCTCAGCACAGCCAAAAAAGGCCAGAGGAAAATCTTCACAGTCCACTGAAAAATCCTGACGGTAGCGGTTTTTCCCCCCCATGAACGTCCGTGCAGGTAATGGAAATGGGGTTCTCTCAGTATGCCCAGCGCTGTAAGGTACCCAGATTAAAAGCAACTGACTTTATAATGAGACTTGCTGTGTCACGGCATGAGTGCCAACGCAGTTTGTCATAGCTTCATCCCTGTACCTCTGCCAGCATCCGCTTCATCCCACAAATCACGACCAGCAAACCAAGGAGGAATGAGAATCCAGACGCTCAGATGTGCACAGAAGTGCTCGAGTGATCGGAAGGAAAAGGGGCAACACGGAGGTTTCACCTGGCTGCCCCCCCCCTCAGGACAGGAGGGTTGGGGGCCACTGGACCCACCGGGCTTCCACCCTGCTCCTTCCTGGGGGGGGGGGGCGACTGGAGGCACAGCTTCCAGAGGAGCGCCGGTTGGGCAGGCAGGAGGAGCCTGTGTGCTCTTCCTCACTCGCCACCCGCGTGGGCACCGGGGTCATCGCCGTGACCCGCGCCCCCCCCACCCACACAAACACACGTGGAGCGAGTCTGAGAATCGGCAGGGTGTGTGAGAAGACAGGGTGTGCCTCAGAGCAGGAGAGGTGCAGCGGACAGGGCTGCCTGCCAGGTGCTTACCTGCGCAGGCATGGAGTGGCCCAGGGGCTTCTCAGGGGTCAGCAGCCCGCTGGGCAGGTCGGCCTGGTAAGACAGAGGTGGGGGTCCGGGATTGAACTCCCCCAAGGTAGGGGTCCCCGGGGCGTTGGGAGGGAAATCAGGGAAGTTAGGCTGGCCAGAGTATCCTGAACCTACGGAAAAGTGCGGGAAAGGAATTTGGAAAATCGGGATAAATAAAAAATCACAGCCACAGGGATTCATCTTCATGCCTATTGCCAAACAACAGAAAAGGTTGTTCTGCAACCCGGATTTTAGCTGCTCTGAACTGCTTCCGTTCTAAACATTTTTGAACCTCCTCCACAATTAAAAAAAAATAATCTGACATCTGTTGCTAATGACGTAAACTCCAATTATTCTCGCGGCGACATGCCTAAAATTAGACTAAAAACTGCCTTTACTTCGCTCTGCATGAAAATCCCAGCTCCTACTCGGCACCACCTGTCTTGGAAATACGCATTGATGGCGTTGATCAATTTAAATAAAGAGGAGAGTAAGGAGGTCTGCGCACAATAACCTTTCGGGGTTCAGGCAGGTTTCTTACCCTGGCTGGGGTACTCCGGCGTGCTGTTGCTGCCCCCCGGTGGCAGGGGTGGGTATGGAGTGGAGGAGGGGCCCAGGGCTGCAATCATCTCCATGACACTGGGCAGAATCATGTGACTGGGGCTCAGAGTGCGGCAGCGCTTCAGCGCTGGCCCATCCGGGTCTTCCTTGATGTGGATGTCGGGCTTGACTGGGACCGGCTTCCAGCTGCACAGCGGGTCGATCGTGATCTCCTCGTACTCGGAGCTGGCAGGGAGACAGGAGGAACGGGAGAAGGGTGAGAGTCCTTCCAGTGATCCGGCCGAAGCTGAGGAAGAGGGAGGCGGAAGGAGGGAAAGCAGCGTGGGAGCAGGCTGATGAACAGGAGTGGCGTAGGGCTCCGCCCAGGGCCGCCGCCCCCCCACGCAGCCAGACCCCGCCCACACAGCCAGGCTCCGCCCATGGTCACCCCCCCAGCCCAGCCCAGCTCCACCCACACAGCCAGGCTCTGCCCAGGGCCACCCCCCCAGCCAAGCCCAGCTCCGCCCACACAGCCAGGCTCCGCCCAGGGCCACCCCCCCGCCCTGTCAGCACAGTGGAAACCAGAAAGAGCGGCAGCCCAAGAGAAAGACCATGTGATTTTAACGCTGTGACGTACATCAACCCAAATGACAGTAATTACTACAATCTGTAAAAATGAGCATTTAATTGAAAAAGGTTTTTTAGCGGACACCTGAAAATAGAAGGGAAGAGACACAGGCACCCCAGCTCTACAATCCTGAAGGAACCCGCCATGCTGCCTAATAAATGCTTTTGGAGGGGTTGCTGGGAGAATGAACGGCTCTTGCTCTGCCCTGCTATGTTGCAGACTGGTGCTCCCATGCTCTGTTCTGCTGCCGAAACCTGCTCTAGACACCCTGCCACTAGAAAGGAGCTGGATTTTCTTTTCCCCTCAGCACACTGGTTTGCACACAGCTAACAGGAGTGCAGTTGAACAGCACATACTGAGAATTCAAAGAGAGGGGCACTACTTATTAATTCACAGACGGAGGGGCAGGGGGGGGGCACAATGTCTTCCGTAGGCCTCAAGCGAAAAGCCACCAGCACGTGACCAAAGTCCACGTCGAGGCCAGACAACCACAAACTGCAGCCGCGCCAGCGGGTGAGGCAGGAGAACAGACGTGGAGGAAGAAAAGGAGGCAGGGTCTTACTTCTGGATATAAATGAGGATCCCCAGCATGTACTGGTCCACCTCCAGGCCTTCCAGCAGAGCTGTTTTACTGGGAGAACAGAGGGAGACGCACACTCAGTTACAGTCATAGCAGCATATGAAAAATCAAATGCTTATTCAAATGTCCGAAAGAGAACGTGAGATTTCCTTGACGGACACAAGAGAACTGCAGGATCTGTGTTGCTTGCAGTTATGCGAGAGACTGATGAGATGGGTATCTTACTTGCACACAGGACAACGCCAAGTTCCTCTCTCACAGTTCAGCTGCAGGTAGGACTCCAGATCAAAGCACTGCACGGACACACACAGAGAGAGAGAAAAAGAGAGAAAGAGAGGAGAAAAAAACGTCAGTGACCTCATTACACATCAAACTTCTCTCATATATCCGTCTGACACCGAGGAAACGGGAGCTGTGCTCGAGGGCCGGCAGGAGAGTTCCTACAACACCTTCCACGCAGAAGACAACTGCTCAAGACTTCCATCGCCCCCCCCGGGCACATACAAGCGCAGGCGATTCCCCAGCTGGCGCGGGGAATCAAACAGCGGCCCCTGAGGAGCGGCCCCTACGCAGACTGTGGCCCCCAGAGGGCCTCACCTGTATGTGCCGGCAGTCGTGGCCCCGGGCAGGCAGCTGGATGCGACGGAAGGTGATCGGACACTTGAGCGACACCTTGATGGCCGTCTGCTCCACCCCGTCCTCCCCGTTGAGCCCCGGGGTGCCTGGGATAGTGCCGCTGCTGAAGTTCCGCTTTACTGCGGGGGAGATACAGAGGGAGAGATTTTCTAATGACCCACAGCGCCAGCGGAAGAGCCGAATGCTTGTGGATGCGCTCACACCCGAGCAGCGCGCGCGAGAGGCGGCGACTGCGGCGGTGTACTCACTCTTGGTGACGCAGTGCTCCGCGGGCAGCAGTCGTTTCTTCATCAGGCCCTGCAGCACCGAGCGCACCGAGGGCCGGTGCACCAGCTGCAGCACGAACAGGTGGGACTGCGGGGCGGAGAGAAGAGACAGGCGGGGGATTAGGCACATCCCGCGCGGTCTCGGCCGGGCAGAGCCACGGGGCGAGAGGCGGGCGCTGGCAGAGCCGTACTCACACAGCAGCAGGCGGTGACCGTTATCTGGATGGTGTTCCTTCCAGGCTGGCACACCTGCTTCAGGTAGAGGGGCTTGTGGGAGGTCTTGTTGTCCCCTCGCTCGATGCTGAGAGGGGTGGCGTTGACGCTGACCTGCACCGAGGCCGGCCAGTTGGTGTTCATCTGCCTGTCTTCGTGGTGGTAACACTTGAACTGCAGCTCCAGGTCCGGCCTGCGGGGGGCGACAAACGCAGCCTCTCACACCCCACTCCCACCACTGCACCCCTTGCCCGACTTGCGTTTAAACTGAACTTCAGCTGCACGAGTCTTTGCCCGCCTGAAATGTTAGGTAAATTGGGAGTGACCCCGTTGCGTGAACCATTCACGATACAAATTTTGCTAAATTCAAATGTTTTAAAACGGTATAATAAGAATAAACACACCAAATAAGGTACTTAAAAATACTTTAAAAAAAATATACACAACAAATACTTAAAAACACACAGTGGAGAAACATGCAATAAATTAGACAGGAGACAGGAGAGATTTTTTCATCTTTGAACATATTTATAGATATTATTCATATCATTAACTACACCCTACTTATCAGTAATTGTATCCAAAATCCACAGAAAAGAATAAAATCACGTGGGTGCTTGCCTGACATGATTGCAATAGGTCATGCAGAGGTTACCACACCTAACCAGGAGCAAAACAAGACTGAAGTGTAAAACAGAGCCCTAGAAGATACTGGAGGTGATCGTATTCGCTCACTCTGTGCTGAAGAGCAGAAGAACCATAACTACACTGCTTCGCCTTTGTGTACACAACATACTTCCCATAACACGGAAATGTTCATTATGGAACCCAGGAGCCTCAGACACAGGCCTGCTCCCTAGCAAACCCCAGGCCACAACTTTCGACCTTCTGTCACTGGCATGCTTCCCCGCGGCTGCTGAGGTTCGGACAATTACTGTTACACCAGACTGTTCAGTGTCTAACGAGCTCGCACAGGCCCACCCCCGGGACAGCAGAGAACTCCGCCACTCCCCAAGATCAGAACCGCCACAGCAGAGCTTCCCCTCCCGACTTGAGGGGGCAGTGATGTCACTTCTGTAACCTGCCCCGTTACACCGGCCAATTAAAATGAAAGCTTCAATTCTAGATGGCCAGGAAGCTTAAGAAATCGGAGATGAAAGCTCATCTTTTGGAGTTGACTGCATCTTTCCAAACCCCAGCAGATCAAATGACATTCTAAGGCTACACCTTTCAAAACAGCCTGGATGTGTCAATACAAAAGATCCCTTAAAGACCCGACAGGACATTTTCCATGTAGCTGGATGTCCTACAGAGCTCACTCACAGCCATGATTTTGGTGCATAATGTTTGTCAACTGAGAATCCATAATTATTTGCTAGAATGATTTGCAACAGTACCGCCAGGCTCATCCCCAGAGCCCAAAGCACGGCTCATCTCCACCCCTCACCTCATCATCAGAGTCTTGTACACCGAGTCCCGCAGCTGGAACACATGGTTGCTGACTGCCAGGTTGTGCTCCAATCGGAAAGGCTCCAGCACCACCCCATCCCGTACGGGAAACGTCAGCCGCAGGTCATCGCTAGGGTTACCTGAGGAAGGCAGAGGGGGGAGGGGGAAGACGGAGTTCAGCTTACAAAGACACTGTCACACATCACAGTACAGGACTTGGTTACACCCTCTGACTCATTCAACACAGCAAGTTGCGCACCTTCTCAAATCAAAACAACCGTCTCCAAAGCAAACACCTGGAGACTAAAATTGCAATTAGCATCCGTGCACAGAACACAAACACTCAGCACACACGCCCAAGGATATCTTCCAGCTGAGCCACGAAGTTCACATACACTGCTCTGTGCCAGGGGTTTGCACTACACTTGCAAACGCACTTGGCCACTGCAGGTCAAACTACACTATGGCCACACTATACTTCAGTTCAGCTCATCACTTGGGAGAAGATGGCAAGATTCGCGGTTCGGTTATCGGGCACTTCTTTGCACAAAGGGTTGTGGGAGTATGGCACCAACCACCTGCCATGCTGTCAAAGTCATTACCCTGGCTTCTTTTCCCTGGTTTCTCATCCCATTGTAAACTCCCAGGTTCTGAACCAGACTCAATTCTCTTCCCTGACGGACACATTTAATAGTCTTATCAAGTGATTTAACCAACAACGATTCCAAAGATGCATTCGACGGAGGATGTACTTCCGTTTACTACGAAACACTGCCCAGCCTAAACGGAAAACCGACAAGGTGTTGTACCTGTAGGGGGAGGCGGCAGAGAGTTGATGTTGGGTTTGATATCGGTCAGGAACGGGGACTTCACGTCCTGTCCTGGTGACATGTAAGGTGGCATGTTACTGCCAGGCGTCATGGGTGGGGTGGGGTTACCAGGGAGGGGCGAGCTGGGGTACCCTGGCATCGCTCGCCCCGGCTGTCAGCAGAGAGAGAAGAAACGGCAGAAAGGAGGGGAGGGAGGGTGGGAAAGAATGAGAGAAGATATCAGACCAGATCATTTCACCCTTACACGCACAAGGAGCCGTTTATTTCAATGTAAGTCTAGTTCAGACACGATCTGAGCATCTTGCATGCAAGGAAGGCCTCCTTGCTTCTGGTAAGAAAGCCTCTCCATTTTTAAGACCTTAAAATTGTGCACCCAGAAATACAGTCAGGGTTCAAGCGCAGAGCACGTGTGATTAGGGGGAGAAGTCCAGGGCCTGCTGAAGCGAGATTCTTACCCCATTGACAGCAGGCTGGCTGAAGCTGCTGTAGCCCCCTGGCCCTGCCCCTGCCCCTGGAAGGCTGGTGCCCTGTCCATTAAACTGCTCGGCCGCCTGGGGAACAAACAGGGCAGAGTGAGACCTCCAGCACACGTGAAGCGGAAGGCTGTCAGATTCTGCCGTCTTGAGACGTTAACGCTGCATCGCCTGGCAGTCCGCGCACTTAACTAGTGAGTGACCCTGGCTAACAATGGCAGTGCCTTCTTTTTATCCCCTACTAATTAAGGATCCCGAAATACAGGACTTCACAGTGCTGAATGATTCCAGTGGATGCTCTCTCTCTCTCTCTCTCTCGTATAACTTGCACCCACACTCTGGAATGCTCATTTTATTACCAGAGATTAAAACGCTCAACAGATGACCTATGTTCTAACCCACATCACCTATATCAATCCCCCCTGCATTCGTTTAGCCAGATATTTGGGAGCAGCTAGTGCACAGATGTAAACTGATCAAGGCCTTTCAGAACAAACTGGGACTACAGAACCCAGTGGCAGCGCTATTTGGTTTCGCACTCCTCTGTTCGTGTCACTGCAAGGGCGGTTCTTGAAACGCTGTGTGAAAGCGGCCAGGGGCCCGTGCGTTTTACTGCTCTTGACGCACCTTGTAATATTGCCCCGGGTTGCCAGGACCCGGGGGGTACTGCCCCATGCCGCCCTGCTGCATTGGCATCCTGTGCCCGGGGTAAGAGGGTGAGGGGGCAGAGCGCTGGGCGCCGGGGCCGTGGTACTGCATGGGCTGACCTGCGTATGGCCCCCCGCTGCCCATCCCGGGACCGTACTGCTGGCCTGGGAAACCCTGAGCACAAAGAGGGGAGAAAAAGTCAGGAGAGGCAGAAAAAACTAACAGTGAGACGTGTAGAAGCCACAGATCGTTCGGCACTGGAGCAAGCTGGCTTCAAGGACATCTTCCGGGCCTTCACGTGCAGAAACTCCCAAGTGACCCTGCCGTTAATACATGAGCAGGTTAATACAAGAAAAGCCCCTGCACAGTTCCCCACTGCAGCAGAGCCCTTGCAGTACAACCTGAGAACAAGCAGACTGCAGCAGGGGTCAGACAGAACCCAGAGGAAAACCAGGCCGCTGGTGAAAGTGCCGGTGGACCAGTAGGTGGCGCTCTCTCATCTTAACCAGTCCTCCCAAGCCCAATGCCCCAGCATGGTGACCGGGGACACTATGCTGTAGGTGTTGCCGTTGTACAGGGGCGAAACACGGGTGCTGAATACCTGCTTTTCCCCAAAGTTTAGAAGGATTTTATGTTTAGAAGGATCCCTGCTAACTTTGATCCCATGCTTTCATTGAACAAGCTTACCCAACACAGCCCTCTTGATTCAACTGGTGAAGCAATTCCTCACTCCTCCCCCTGATACGCTGTGTAACGTATATGTATTTGTAAAGTGTATTGGAATAGGAAGTGCTATAAAAATGCCATTATAATCATCATCAGAGATGTCCTCCTGTATCTCATGGTAGATCCCAGACTCACCTCAGAGTTATAAGGCCTTTTCAGGCCCTGTTGTGGGCGTGGTGGCCCCTGGGGGCCCCCAGGGTACCCTGGGTGCTGAGGAAGCCGCTGGCCCTGTGAGTTATACAGGGGCGCCATGGAGGGGGGTCGGGAGGGGCCCATGCCTGTGGCGGTCATGCCAGGGGGTCCTCTAGGGCCCGAGTGAGGCAGGAACTGGCTGTTATAGGAGGAAGCGCCACCCATCTGCAACAGAGGGAAGGCAGCACTGACATCACTGTTCATAAACCTGCAGTTCATTCGGTCAGTAGGTTTTATTTTAAAATTGTCACTACTATTGGCAGTGGATCAGCATGCAAGTGAATCCTCCCTTTTTTGTTCTGAAAATGAAAATTGAAAAAAAGTTGTCCCCCGTTTTAAATTTTAATATATAAACCAAAAATTAAATGTATGATGGGCTTGTTTCCACATTTTCTATTTTTTGCAACAAAAAGAAGGTTTGATTATATGAAATTAAAGAAAAAGATTCTACTTTAATATGTACAAAGAATCGAAGTCAACACAGAAGAAGCGGACACAATTACTTGTAGAACCACTGTTGAGACTGGTCTGGCATCCTGGTGGGGCCAAAATTAAAAATGTGTACAACTGTGATCACTGTTATAAAAGACATAGCTGTACTGGAACCAGTCCAAAAAAGAATAACCAAGGGAATGGGAATGGACCGACAGGCTGAAGGAACTGAAGGTTTTAGACTTGAACAGAGAAGAGTCTGAGGGAACTTGATAGAAATATTTAAAATGTTAGAGGTACTGACACAGTCAATACAGTGAACTTCTTTCCAACTCGCAGTAAAACATTAACTAGAGATCACACGTAGAAAAAGGTGCCGTCATGTAGTTATCTTGATGAACCCGATATCCTTGCTTCCTTCAAGAAACAGGAGAGTGAGAGCCCTGGGTCAATGAACTAATGACTATGTCCAAGACTGCCCGAATGGCCTCCTCGTTTGTAACCCCACTCAGGTTCTTGCGACGTACTCAGACACTGGCGTGAGCATGACTTTGCACATCGTATTCTGATGGCAGTCCTTCTGGAGCCACCTGTCTCAAGTCCGAAGAGCAAAGTATGTTTTAGAAATGTCTAAAAAGAAAAAAGAAAACCGGGTGGGTCTTTCTCGGCCTGCAGCTATGAAGCCTGTGACCACACACAGGGAAGAAAGAGGAAGTGGAGAGAGACACCTCTGACACGCCCACCACCAATCCCCTCCTCTTTGAAAAGGGGGGGTCATGGGCTGCACAGCCTTGCGCCCGGAGGCTCAGCGGTGATTGGAGGAGAGCCGTGTCCGTCACCGATGGCACTGTGTGCCTTGAAGAACACGGGAGGCTGCAGGGCTCTAACGGTCACATGTGCTAACTAATCCCACCCTTTCCTGATGCTCAGCCAATTGCAAGCAGCCACTGGGGGAATCCCGATTGTAGTCGGCTAGAAACAACCCAGGCTCGAACCCGGAACACAAAAAACGAGAGGAAAAGCATGTAGAGGATTTGCAATCACAGTATTAATTCAACGCTTTTACTGTACTGGGTTGCACACATTTTCCACCGGAATCACACAAAATGTTCCCCTCACTTCTCGAAGTGTAAAAGGAAATAAGCACAATCAGCCAACCAAGCATCAGTATGTCCACAGCAATAAATGACTAGAATTTCCTTAAGTGCACACTTAAAAAAAAATATTTACTCAAATTGTATTTTATCAGCTAAGTATCTTACACCTTTTGGTTTCTTTTTACACTTGTATTTCAAAAAACCCATGCCCACTACATTTAAAATGAATACAAGTAAATAAAACAGGGACATAACACTCTAAGGGCTAAGGCTATATCTGTGTGGTTTCAAAATGACTGTTTTCTTATGTCTGAATTAAATCACGGCGCACACCAACAGCAGAGCATGAACTCGGACGCGTCGCGCACGCATCTCTGAAAACAGAAATTCAATATCGCAGTCAAAACGTAATGTTGCGAAAAACAGAAATCAAACCCAAACTATTTCTTTGAAATTTTAGGGATTGAAAAAGAAATGAAAACAAAAACAGTACGGTGCTTCTTTTTTTCTCCCAAGGTCTTTATGGGGAAACAAATGAGAAAAAAAGAGCCAGATCCTCCTGTTCTGAGGTTGGATTTTGAAACCACTGCGACCAGCAGGCTTGCACTGTCTCATTGCAGCAGGATTGACTAAGGAAATTCCCACCGGCGGCCACAAGGGGGAGCAACACCCCTAAAGGACAGCAGCCACTGTCAGTCAGGCTGGCTACCTTACCGCCACCGGTAGGTAGTGTGCGTGTCAGAGCCTCGCTGCGTGGATGAGGGCGAGCCTGTATTTGCAGGTCACAGCGTCAGGGGGCCACTCTCCAGATGAGTTAGCGACAGCACAAGTCTCGTGTTGCCACAGTACGATCACGATCCAGTGGCCTTGCCTGCAGGTGACTTACCGGTCCGTAGTTCAGCTCCTGGTTTTGTTTCTCCTGTATCGCCGCCACCGCCGTGGCCGTGGCCGTCGCCGTGGCAGCCGCCGCGGCCACCGCGGCCGCCGCCGCCGCCTGGGTGAAGTCGGCAGAGGGACGCACGCCGTGGGGGGGCATCCCCATCGACCCACCGCCACTGCTGGGGTAGCTGCGGGAGACAGAGAGGAGAGAGACCGGGCGTCAGCACACCACCTTGTGGATACGGGCCCTGATCCCGACACCAGATCCCGCACGGCGCACACCAACGCGCCCGCTTCGCTCGTCGGCCGAGGCTGGGTGGCACAGCTGTTCACCAGAGCCTCTTTTTCCCCTGCTGCCATCCCCCACCAGTCCCCAGAAACAACCCAACGCAAGGCTCTCATCCAGCTGTTTCCTGAAAGAACCCAGACTGTCTGGATCGGCTGGGCAGCTTGTTCCACACTCCTACAACCCCTTGCGTAAAGCAGAGCCTCCCTGCACTTTCTGCACAGTTTTCTTTCGTCTTCAGAATCGTGCTCCAAGAGTGCTGCCTGCCGTGATTTTAAGTGGGTGGACTCGGCCGACTCTGAAAACGTGAATCGGGTCGCCTCGGAGTGTTCTCTGCTCAAGAATGAAAAGGTTCAGGTCTTTCACCGTGTCGGGCGACGCCGCCAGCACTGCTGCTCTGCAGGCAGGGTGTGCAAAACCACTCTCTTTTTTTTTTTTTACTCTGCGCAACACAGACATTTGCATAATGGTGCCGCCTGAGC
The DNA here is from genome assembly GCF_059453375.1 of Lepisosteus platostomus. NCBI lineage: Eukaryota > Metazoa > Chordata > Actinopteri > Semionotiformes > Lepisosteidae > Lepisosteus > Lepisosteus platostomus. The sequence goes on from NC_142613.1 coordinate 9,475,801, forward strand.
CGCACTGAGAAACACTTTCAGTTTTAAGATCCCTCCGAGACGACGCTCCACTTGACGAGCTCGTCAGCCGAGGCACTTAAAAGAATTGCGGGCCTCACTTGACGAGAGTTAACCTGTCATCTGACACTTCTGTCATTCGATCAGCTGTAACTCGGCACCCTGCGGCCCTCACTCTCATCGTGCTGCCATGTGAAATTATTTAAACTGCCTCTGAAATGTTTTTGTCTGAATAGTAAGCAACTCGAAGTAAACACACAGGCATGTGTGTAGCTGGAGTGAAAAGACAGAGACCTGCTGTCACACAGGACATTTGCACCAGTGGGCGGTGCTCATGCGGGCACCATCACCCGTGCCCTCGTGTGGCCGATACCCCCCAGTCGCTCTCTGCGACGCCAAGCTGCTGCCAATGATGGATTGCTGCGGGCATCATCGTGCTACTCCTGAGAGCCCGGGATCCTATTCTTGCAATAATGAAAGACTTTCACGAAAGAAAACCCAGGACTCGCTCTTATCTGAAATGAAAAAATCCCACCTATGTATTGCACGATATGAGAAATAAAATCGTGAGGCCAAGGTCACACCATGTGGTCGGATAATTGACTTGAGGTTCTTCAACCCTTAAAACCGCCTGATAAGGCTTTCGGATCAATGAACTGCTAGGAATTAGCTGCACGATTACAGAGGTGCCAAGAGAGGCGCCCTCTGCAAACGCTCTCTTCCGTTCTCACTGCGCGGAAATCTTCCGGTCAGAGGCGCGTGTGCCCTCACCTGCCCCCGTATCCCGGCCCGCCGGGGTAGCCCCCTCCCGGCCGGCCGTACAGCCCCTGCTGCATATAGCCCTTGCTGGGCTCGGGGTATCCCTGCTGGCCCATGAACTGCGGAGAGCTCATTCCCGGGCTGCTGCCGGGCATCATGTGACCACCAGCCGAGTTTCCACCTGGACCCATGGGATTGCCCAGCACCTGCTTGAGAGGGAGGGGGCCAGAGAGGAAGAAGAAGGAGGCGGATGAAGATCCTGCGTTTGCGAGCAGCCCGCAACGCAAACAGCTGACGGAAGGACAGGACCAAATCTGACTGCACAACAGAGGTGAGCAAAAACAGTCTTCACAGAAGGTGTTGCACCCAAATTCACAACAGAAACAGAAGCAGGACAATAAGGTACAGTCTGACCACAATACAAAACAACACCCAGAAATAAGCACACAGTGTCATAAAGATGTAGATGCAAAGATGGAGAGAGGAAGGAATAGAGGAGGCCCACACGAAGGGCAACAGAGATCAGAGCAGGACTGGATGCAGAGACTGAGAATGAGCTCTAGAACAGGCTGTTCTAGTGGAAGAAGGAGCCACTGCTGTCGCAACATTGCCGAAGGGTCACTACCCTACCTGGCTGGGCGAGGGATTGGTCACCCCCCACACAGTGGTTACCACCGAGAGGGAACCTGCTGGCTGATTGCTGCCTTGCTGCCAAGAGACAGGGTCATATGGGTAGGAGCCGTCACTGTACGGGGCAGAGAGAGACAGCAGGGTTATAAAGCCTTGTAGTGGAGGAATTCCCACTCAGGACTGAATCCCACAGCCCATGCACCTCTCTGTTCTATCAGCTGTGTGTGAGGGTCGGTCTGCCTGATGCCAATAATGACACAGCCCTGCATTGGTCAGCGCATCACCACTGACTAATGTGACACTGTGTGTGGGTTTTTCTTTCCTAGCTGACATCACAGTTACATACAGTGTGCGAGTGTGGCTTACTCACTGCCTAAGCAATCTGACTGAGCACGTATGTGTCACCCTCTAGTCTCTGAGCGTGGCGCCCGGGCGTGTGTGGCTGCACACTTCTTGATCTGCGCGCGCCGAGTGTGTGTGTGTGTGCGCGCGCGCGCGTGTGTCCGAGAACATTCACACAGTCACATGCTCAAGCAGCACACGGAGCTCTCTGCTGCGTTTCCATGGAGACACCACTGTCACCTAGAGACGAGGAAGAGCGGTTGTGCCTCGGAGAAAGAGTGAGAGAGTGCGCGAGAGGGAGGGAGGGATAGTGAGGGTGTGTGTGTGTGTCGCACTGAAGAATCATTTTTGCAACACATACCGGATTCCTACAATCCGCTTGGTCCTGTATAATTCATCCCCTCGGAGGACATGGCCTGAGGTCAGCTTTGTGTTAACCCTTCATCTTTTTACCTTTGCTGCTGAATCTGTATTTAACATCACCCCTCTCCCTGACGCGAAACCCAGCCTCCCAGCCATACACAGTCATTTTACACATCCTGGGGCAAGAGAGGTTAAATAACTAAGCTGACTGAAAACCTTCCAGACTACATCATTGGAACAGGCTGAAGACACATTGCAGCAGATCCTGGGCTTTAACTATTTATTACACCTCTTGCCGAATGAATGGAAACATGTAATAGAAGCAGCAGATACACAGAGATGACACTTCCTAGCTTTTACAAAAGTGTTCTTTGTATATCTGCTACATGTTCTTTCCTGGATGGTAGTATTTAATGTGAGAGGACAGTATGGTGCTGAACTGTACTTCAGTACAGAATGGCAGGGTGAAACACTTTGATCAAGTGTCTGGGTGCTGTGCTGTGCTGTGCAAGTGTCTTGTACTGTACTGTGGGATAGCATTAGCATGTGAAGATGCAGTGCAGAGTACTGTACAGCAATGTAAGAATTGTCAGGGGGCTTTTGTGGTCAGGTTCCTGACAGAGTAGGCTTCTATCAGTTTCCTCTCTGCACACCACAGGAAGTCAGGCCCTCAGCAACAGGAAATCGGTGTTCCTGAGCACAGATCAGCAGCAAAGCTTATTCAGCCCATAGGCTGAGAGGATACACCTAAAACAGTCGGCCTCTTCATGCCCACCCAACCCAATCACATTACCGCACCGTGCTCACTCAGTCCCAGCCTTGGATGCAGCTGAGCCAATCGCAAACATAGGAAGACTGCTCGCGATTTCCAGACAGCAGAGCTGTCTCTAAAACCGACCGGTCAGTTTTAGAGACAGGTGCACCACCGTCACTGCAGGTGCGGCAGCTACAGTGCAGCGACTGTGCCCGCATGCTTGCTTTTGAGCACTTTTAGTGTTGAGGTTCAGGGTTTCGAATCGGTGTGGAGTGCTGGCGTTTCGATTCGGGCCCACGGCACTGACCTGTGTGGCGTTGGAGGCAGGGCGGGTTTCATGGGGTTGATGGGGTTCATCGGAGGGGCGTGGGGCTCAGCAGGAAGCCCCGATACACCTCAACCCAGCAGGCAGCCTGAGGGACATGGAAAGACAGGGTTACGCACTGCATACACAGTGCACCACGTGCCACACAGACAGACACACTGCTCCTGAAGTTTTGTACACTCACACTACGTCAACGCTGCAGGGCCTGCTCTCAGGCCCTTGCTCAGATCACCAGCGGGCCTTGGTCCCGCTGAAGGGCAGCAGGTGACACTGAGCTCTGGTTTCGCATGTCAAGCGACAATGAGGACCGTGACCAGAGGCCAGCAACCAACCGAACATCCAGCCAGACACACGTCATCTGCCCAGATAGAGACAAAACCGTAGCAGTAGTCCCCCGTCAAGACACGGCTGCTGGGGAAGCAGACCATTTTGGCTAGCTTTTACAAGCAACAGAACCACCTGACAGCACCTCTGCTGTACCTGCTGTGTGAACACGCCTGTCCTGTACAAAGCTACTGCCGCACCTGCCCAGCAGACATTCCCTCTGCTGCACTGACCCCTTGCAAGGACACCAACATCCCGAGCTGTACCGGCTGCAGAGTGGACCAGGCCGGTTTTACTTATCGGCACGCTGCCCTTACTGGGACCAATTGCACTGCGTTCTCTTCCAGGAGAAGCCAAGAGCGATTTCAGACACTCAGCACTGCGGCCACGAGGCGATTCCACGGAGTAATGAGAACAGAGCTGTTTTTCAGCGCCTCCAAATCACACTGACGTCAGCAGGGGGCTCCTACACTTTTGATGCACCACTGTCTCTTTTTTTTTTAAGTGCCTGTGCTGGCGATTCTGCCGCTGACAGCTTTCCTTGGAGACTCCTTTTGTTTCCGCTACAGAAAGGCCACTTTTTCAAGGGAATGCTAAATATAGTGCTGAGAGAAAAGTGTCTTATTCCTCTTCCTTTCGTTTTCTCCAGTCTCCGCAGAAAAACGTCTCATTACGAACGCCGACGGTAACGTGGGGGGGGGGACCATCTTGAACTATCTATGACCGTGCGCCTCCTTCTGTGATACAGGGGTGAGTTCGAAGTTACTGCCAAAGAATTTACCTCTCAAGCTTCTGCTTGAACAAGAGCTGGTCTGTTTGTTCTGCCAAAAACACAGCCCCCCCCTGCTGCCCCACCGGTTGAGGGATCAGCAATCCAGTCCCAGCCCTCACCTCCACCCCACCCCCTATTCTCAATCTCGGGGATAAACCATATTTACTGACATGCTAATTTGTTACAAACATCACTGCCTTCCAACACCACCACCCCACCCCCCTTCTCCCCTTCCTCCTCCTCTCCCTCCCCCCAAATTTAGGTCACTCGGCAGGCAGACAGCCTAAAGTGGAACAGGGAAAGGGGGTGGGGTGGGAGAGGAGAGAAGGACACACACAATGATAATGGAGAGGGAGAGAGTGAGAGAGAGGGGGAAAAAAAACACAAAGAATCCAATACCAAAATAGCGCTCGCAGAGAGAGAGAGAGAGAGAGAGAGAGAGAGAGAGAGAGAGAGAGAGAGAGGAGGAGAAAGGCGAAGGAAAGCATCAGTGAGGAGGAGAAGAGACGGGGAGAGAGAGAGAGAGCTCTCCTGTGGAGCCTGCAGCTCTGCCGCAGACAGGAAATGAGCCCCCAGTCGCCTGACAGAGTTAACTGTTACGGCTGACAGAGGCACGCCGACGCGGGCGGGCTCTGACCGGAGCGACCGGGGCCCGGTGAACTCTCCCTCCCCCGGCCGCTCCCCGGACACCGCTGCGGTCCGAAACACGGGGGGGGGGGGGCAGAACGAGGGAACCCTGCAGTGCCCGCGGCCTGCCCGGACGGCACAGCGGTTCCCCCACTGCTGCGCACACAGCCAGGCGGGCAGCTGGGCACAGGGTTCCAGCTCGGAGGCTGTTGCAATGTTATTTACGAGCCATGAGGTACTGGAGCATGGAGCAGTCCCCCACCCCACACACACACACACACTCACACACTCCGGCCACCTCCTCCCTCTTCCCCTCTCCATGAGCCGGAGCTCCAAGCACACACTGTTCCTGCCCTGGAATGAACAGCACGCGCTGTTCTCTCTCTCTCTCCTTCTCTCTTCCTCTCCGCTCGGCTCTCCACCCCCTCCTCACCTCCCCTCGGTCCATCCTTAATCCATCTCTCCCTCTCCTTCACTTTCTCTTTGTCCTAGCCTCATCCCGACGGGGATCCCGAAAGCCCCGTACGGCCGCCGCCAAGCGCAAACGAGCGCTGGGGAATGTTTTTCTTTGGGGGGGGGGGCAACCTGTTTTGATCCGATGCGGCATTCTTCCCTCACCCTGAAGACAAACGGCCAAACGTCTTTATCCCATTCTCAGGCAGAGCGCTCAGCTCCCAGAGAAGAGGAGGGTGTGGGCCTGCACAAGGTGGCCAGGATTTGCACAGGCTCTCTCAGAAGGGAGATTCTACATTTGGGTGGTACCTGCAAAACAATGCAGAGCACCCCTCCTCTTCTAATCCCACTCCATTGTGCCTGTAACCCCCCTGCTGCCACTGTGGGGTCCCTGGGCCGAGCTCCCTGTACTCACCACCCAGCTGCTCGTCTGGGCAGGGCAGCCAGCAGGTCAGGCCAGCGGAGCTGCTTGAAGCAATTATTTCAATTTGTTGGGTTTTTTAGGAAGATCTAAAAATGACTGATTGCAGGAGGTGTATGCATCATGCATCCTGACTCTTAGTTGTCAGGATATTCCAATCGTGCAATCAAGTGAGAATTCTGGTAATTGAAAAGAGCTTTGCATGTTAATAGGAACAATAAATAACACAGGAAACTGCTGGACTCGGGGACCTTCGACGAGAGGAACTGATGGACTCGCAGTGCGGCTACAGGAAATAACTCTGCAGGAAATTAATGTCATTGGATTGTTTTGTTTTTTTATTATTTTCTGTGAAGGAAAGTTAGGTTACACTGACCCTGACTGAGGTGCTCAGGAACTTTGCTTAATGCTGACAGAGAGAAAACACTGCCGTCCTGAGCCCCAGTGGAGACAGCACTCAGGAGACAGGAGCCCCGCCGCTAACCAGATCCAGCAGGGGGCGCTCACCCTGCGGTCTGTGTGGGTCCCGATGCCCCAGTATAGTGACGGGGACACTATACTGTAAAAAGGCTCCGTCTTTTGGGTGAGATGTAAAACCAAGGTCCTGACTCTTTGAGGTCATTAAAAATCCCAGGGTGTTCCTCGAAAAGAGGAGTGTTACCCCAGCGTCATGGCCAAATTTCGTCCTGGCCTTTCCCAATCATGGCCTCCTGAATCCTCATCTCTTTCCCCATTACTGTAAAGTGCTTCAAGTGGAGTCCCAGAACAGCGCTATATAAGCATAAGAACTATTACTATTAAAAAAGCAAGCTGAACTGTGCCTGATCAAAGCAAGGACACCCCGACACCACGATCTCATCCTGCAGAGCTGTGGTCAGGACAAGTACCCTCACAATCACAGCGGCGAGGGTGGGTCCCACCTGCCCCACCCCCGCCGCTAAAAAAAAAAAAACACATGCGAACTCATGTGGGGGGTTTGTAAGCAGGGACTCCATTCACAAGATTTACAACACCCCCCACTGTCCCTGGAGAAAGGGAGTGTGGGAAGGGGGGGCCGGGGTGGGGCCGTGTTTGACCAGACATTCCTGAGATTGCTGCGCCTGGTCCCGTTCTGCCTCTCGCTGGCCTCTGTCCAGCAGCCAGGGGCTTACCCGAAAAACCCCACCCCACCCCCCTCCGGCCCGCCCTGGGACAGGACTCCCGGGACTCCTGAAAGGCCTTAGGCAGGCGAGGCCCTCGCGTGGCAGAACCCCCGCACACAGCACGTCGCCCCGTGCCGCTGGGTTACGCTGGCATCCTGCGTGCTGCCCCCCCGCGCCAGCGTGGAGCGGGTGCGTGCGCCGCGATGGTGCTCTGCGCCGCGATGGTTGTGGAACTGCGTTGCCATGGCCAAAGGGGTGTGAGGGCAGAAAGGGAAACGTGTGGTGAAACACCACAGAGTCAGTACAAACCGCTGTAGCGGAACAAATTCCTGACACTTACACAGCGCTCTTCTGGACACTCCACTGAGAGCGCTTTAAAAGGTAATGGGGGCTCCCCTCCACCACCAGCAGTGTGCAGCCCCACCTGGATGACAGGACAGCAGCCAAACTGCGCCAGTATGCTCACCGCACACCAGATTATCAGTGGGGAGGAGAGCAGAGTGATGAGGCCAGTTCAGCGATGAGTTATAATCAGGAGGCCATGATTGGGAAAGGCCAGGGGGAAATGTGACCAGGGCACCAGGGTAACACCTCTCCTCCTTTCGAGAAACACCCTGGGATTTTTGATGACCACAGAGAGTCATGACCTTGGTTTTATGTCTCATCCAAAGGATGGCGCCGTTTTACAGTATAGTGTCCCCGTCACTATACTGGGGCATTAGGACCCACAGAGGCGGCAGGGATGAGCGCTCCCTAGTTGTCTCACTAAAACCTTCCAGCAGCAACCTTTTTCCCCAGGAGGTCTCCCATCCAGGTACTGACCAGGTGCACACCTGCTGAGCTCCAGTGGGCTGCCAGCTGCAGAGTCATCTTGCTGCTGCATCTGGTCACCCCCTCGCGCAGCCCCTCTCTCCTCCCTGCAAGACTGCCGCACATCGTCCAAGGGTACGAGCACACACACCCACCCACTACTACTACAGCGCACACCCGCCAAGATCCATCCAGACACGCTTCCAGCTTCTCTCACGCTAGCGATGTCATTCTCATGCCCAGCTGGAACCTCCTCTGTGCACATTTATCAGTAAACGAGCCCGAGTTTGCCTGCAACTCTATAGGCTTTCCTGGGGAGGGGGGAGGAAATTCTCAGCCCATTAAACAGGTGAAACTCCAGCCTCTCAGCAGGAGGACCTCAGATTTGCAGAAGACATTTGTTTCCTCTTTTTTTTTTGGGGGGGGGGGGGGGGAAGTGACACAAATGGGAGGGGAGAAAGAAATTCTCAGCCTAATCAAAAGCACATGGGAGGGAAACACGCACAGGAAGGAAAACACTGATCTGGAAGCAGTCAGAACCCCCGAAAGCCGTCGGTGCTGTTGCAGAGTTGCAGACACAGTCAATGTAGTCCACCCTCCACCTCCCACAGTCACTAAAGAGGGCCAGAGCTCCGACAGCACTAACAATACCGGACTGCGCAGCCCTTAAACAAACCCTGGATCTCCACAACACAGGACCCTGTAGGTCAATCAGCTGACCGGCTGTACCCCAGGAGACTGATCAAGATCAAAAACTGAATTATAAAAAAAAAGAACAAGGCACAAATAAGACTGTCAGCATAAAGTGGTTAAAGCAAAAAAAAAAAGAAATCAGCATAATGCAACACGTCAAACATTAGAAGGAACTGCAAGATGTACAGGGATGAATCACAAGACCCACCTGTTTGGTCTGAACAAGCTTGTTTTCAAGCGCTGCCCCCTTTTTCTGTAATGCATCAGGAACCACACAGTGTGAAGTGGATCTATGTTTGGCGAAATGCACTGGTGGCCAGCTGTAGTTCTCATGCACTCCAAGCTCTTCTTTGGTGCTCTGCATTGCGGTGTTAGGGCGACACATGGGGGCTCCCCAAGATCCCTCCCAGTGCCACCCTCCTCCCTCATGTCAACTCCTGCCAGAGGAGTTCTGCAGAAACCATTCCGCAGAGAGAGGGCAGCAGTACTGGTGTGAGAACGCAAGTCTATCCTGGCTGAACGACACTTTCTGCTTTGAAGCCCTGTTTTCTTATTGGCGAAGCAGAAGAAATAAAATGCTTTTACAATCGCTAAGAGCTCCTCGAGTATTTCATGAACACACTTTTAAGTTCATGCTTGAACGTTTCCAGATAAATGAAACCGGTCTGCTCTGCTGTTTTCACGCAGGGAAGACTACTGCGCCACGATCAGGAGTCTAGCTCAACACCCCAGCTGTGTCAGCATCTGTGCTGGTAGCTGTATAATCACCCCACGCCGCTGCAGGAGAAGGAGTTGATATACACCGCATGCACGATGGCACAGTGGAGGCACAACATCTGTAGGTCATCGTCCCATGCCACCATCTTCAAGTACAGTCCCTGTTCCTGGTTTCGGGCCTGGAGAGGGGTTTTCTCCACCAGCCAACATTGCCGGGATGCCAGCTGTTCTGAATCCTGCCTAGTATAGTCTAGATGGCAAGGTCATGCTGTGCCCAACATACAAGAACGTATCCTGAGGACTGTCTCACTTCCTGGAGGACCTAGTATCTCCCAGGTTTTTGTTCTGACTGGAGTTGTCAATTAACGAAATAATCTTCTTATGTAAGACACATCTAGAACGACTTGATTTACCCACTGTAGCAAAAATCATTCCATCACTATCCCTTTAAATATTAGTATGATTGACTGATCCCCAGAGGATTAGATTTGCACCCATTTTTTCAGCCAACTGTGTTACTAGAACAGCTCAGATGAAGTATCTTGTTCAAGAGATCAACAGCATAGTCTCATATGGGATTCAAACCCACAACCTTCCAGTTACAAGTCTTGAACCCTGATCACTGCTGCCATTCATTTCAGTAGATGTACAGTCACCTATAAAACTCTTTGGATCCAGGTTAGAAATACACCCAAGCAGCTAATTAAATACCGAGGTGAATACAGTTAAGTATGTGATTGAGAGATGGCGTGGAAAAAAAAACAGGCCCTCCTGAGACCGAGTCTGACTGCCCTGTTGTATGTACGCACTATGTAAATACTGAATTCACAGAATTGTGAATCACATTTTCCCCAGAAATCAGGAAAGTGTTCCATTAAAAAGGAGGGCTCGGATACAGAGAAGGTCAGAAATATGAAAACATGTACGATACAAGATGGGCAGATAATAGGGCAGGGGTCCCCAGTTCTGGTCCCAAGAGCTCAGATCCAGTTAGTCTTCTAGGCCACCCACAATCACCTGGAACTGAAAGATCAGGAACGCTGGTTTAAGCCGTTGATCAATTAATAAGTAAATGTTCAGTCAAGGGAATACCAGTCCTGAAGGGTTTTGATTCCAAAAGACGTAATTAAGCATACAACCTGTTTAATTGATCACAGTTAAATTTGTTCTAGGCCTTTAGAAACTGATGAATTAAAGGCAGACTGTAAAAGCCGCTGGAGTGTGGCTCTCCAGGAGCAGGGTTGGAGTCTCCTCGGATTTGGGGTTTACTTCCCTTCGGCGCTTGTACGGGGAGGGCAAGCTGGGTAGGTGCCCTGACCCATGAGCAGAATGGAGATACCCCAGGTGGGAGCGTTTAGCCAGAATCCTTAACACAGGCCCAGGTTCAAACTGTGAAACATGAAGCCCAGAGCACAGATGCCCACTGACCTCTGTATATTCTACTACCCTGTTCCCAGACAGACCCGGGCTCAGATCATCAAACTCACCATGACTGGGCAAATTCAGGAACACAGTCTCCCATTGAAAATGCCACACACAGGCCTCCCCCTACCCCAGAGAGCACACACACCTACCGACCCGCGCTGGGAGCAGGCGTTAGAGACCTGCGTGGCCGGCAGACATATGGCGAGAGGTCTGACCCCCCGCCTTAAAGCACGAGTCACAGGGGAGCCCAGCTCTGGTTCTTGGCTCTGAAGCGGTGTTCAGGAGGAGGAGAGGCACAGCAGGGTGAAGCTTCCCTTTCCTCAAAACCGACTTGCTGCTTATCTCACTCTGTCTTTCCAGACCTGCGGGCTGGAAACGGGTTGATCGAGCAGAAACGCGACCGCCAGGAACACAGGCTTGTGACAGCGGAGACCTGCCGATTAATCGGCCAAACAGCACGTCCCCGCAAGAGCAGGGCCTCGAAAAAAAAGCAGGCACGGTCTGGAGGACAAGCTCCCATGCTTTCCAGCTCTAGAACGAGCGAGCTGTATGCTTGGGCCAAATGAGATCCAACCCCAGCTAAGCCATGCGAGAAGTGCCAACCTGCTTTAGCACTGGACTAAGACACTCATGTCTGCACTAGCCATGTCGTCTGCAACAAGAGCAAAACAAACTGTAACGTTTATAATCTTCTCCTCAGCGGCTACAAAGCTGGTTTCACATTGCAGAAAAGCAGAAGTAGAAATGCGCACTCCTTCAGCGGTCGAGTCCTCTGACTGTTTCGGAGAAAAGCAGGAAACTTGAGATAATTTCAGTCGGTTAATCATCCACCTGGAGCCAGCCGGGTAATAAGAGAGCAAAGATCCTTATTTTATTTATTTTTTCTTTCCTTCTGTCTGGGCTCATGCACGTACAGTGATGTCTGCCGACTAATGGGAGCATGGGGAAGAAAAACTGCAGCCACCTCAATCTGAAAGGCGGTGAACTTGTGCTGATTTGGGGTCCCCAGGTCTGCATTTGTGGGTCTGCAGTCTGAAGAAAAGGGCTAGAGGCACTGCGAGTTTTGTTTTTAAAAAAAAAAAGCAATGCCACACATCATCCCACTGCTGTCTCTGGACTTCCCTACCGCTGCCTCCAGAGACACAGGATGGCAACATATTGCCTCCCGATGAATCATGACAGTTCACCGCCCAGGCGTCTGCAACAGAGGCACTTTTCATGACCCATGACCAAAAGCACTTAGTTACCTCTTGTGGTTCACTGAATAGCTGCTGAACGCTGCCCTTGCTCTCATCAATAGAAATGCTTAAAAACACTGTCGCCAAACCAAACCCCCTTCTTTCAAGATCAATTTGTCCCACATACTTTATTAAATTTTAAATTACACTATTAATACATTAATTACATGCCTAATTGAGCCAACTTTTTTTTTTTCCCAAGTTTGGAATATATTTTTAACTATAGCAAAAAAGCAGACTGAGATTTTAAACGGGTCCTCCCCGGCTCTTCTCCAGAGCTGCGAGAGCCTGTGTAAGTTGGCCATACAGTAACACGTTGGATTAGAACACCACGAAGATGATTTATTAGTAGGAAGGTGCAGAGTGCTTTAATCCAAAATGTCCCGTGCTGTCACGCCATCCCTGGGCCCTCTGCTAAGTGGATCAGCATTCGGGCTGCCAAGACCACTGCTTCTCTCACAACCTGTGCACACGGGCCATGAGCAGCCTGACTGAGGGCTCAGAAACAGGCTGAGGAACAGCCCATTCATATTTCCACAAGCACCGATCGTCCAGGTTCTCTTTCTCCGGTCAATAGTAACATCTATCTGTCCATCCTCCTTTATCCCATGAGCCTATCCTGGCAAGCAACAGGCACAGGGCAGGATACACCCTGGACAGGACGCCAGCCCATTGCAGGGCAGACAAGAAACACACACTCACACCAGGACCAGGTTTTCCAGAACCCAATTAAACTCCCTGTATGTCTCTGGAATGTGGAAGGAAACCAAAGTCCCCTAAGGGAGAACATGCAAACTCCACACTGACAGTTCCAGAATTGAACCTAGGGCCCCAACGCAGAGGCAGCAATGCTGATTACTGCTCCACCATGCTGCCCCCCTCAGTAACATGTTACGTGTGCATGTACCTTTCTAGAAAAGTGAGTTCTACTGCAGGCACATTGTTAAATGGCTCTATTGTGTTTAAGAACCGAAGGCACTATGCAAAAAAAAAACCCTGAGTCATCTAATCCTACGCAGAGATAACCTCAGCACTTTCCCCTCTCCACACGCATCTCCACAGCTGCCAAGCAGCAGAGCGCGACACACAGCCCAGGGAGCTGCGGGCACCTGTCTCGTACCGGGAACACTGCTCAGACTCCCAGAATCCGTGGGGATCCCAAAACAGGCACACGTCAAGGAACAGGGGTGCTCCCCCAAAGCAGGGGTCCATCCGAAGAAGAGATCAGGGACAAGCCGGACAAATCCCCCCACCTCCTCAGAGCACATGTAGCACAGCCTCAGCTGCCCTTCGAACCCGGTTCCAGGTGGGTCTTGTCCGTAGTACAATCAAAAATGGCCCAAGACACATTTGCTTATGGCATGGCTCATGGCTTAGACACACACACATACACGCAGAGCACTGTACCCGTTACACTGCGCGTCACTCTGCAAACCACCTGACATTTCGCAAGAGCGAGCAGGCGCCCATCTCGGGGGGCCTGTCTGCGCCCCCCCCCCCATCCACTCAACACGAAGAGAGAAGCTGACAGAAAGAGCTGCGGTCTTGCTGCCTTCATTGAGAAAAACCAGGAAACAAGATACCATCTATGTGGTCTTGTGTGCAAACGTCACCCCCCTTTGAGCTTCAACTGTCTTTCCTTGAGTGGAGGAAAGGCTGAAGTAAAAAACGATTTCAATTCTAGAGCGCTTCTCTCCACTTGGCTCTCTCGAGGAGAGAGGAGAACATTCAGCTGGGGGATCCCGTCTCAACGTGGGGCCCTGCGGATGTGATTTTATTTGCGAACGCGCCCCGATACACAAAACGTTTTGGAAACAAGACATTGCACAAAGAAATCATAGCGTCTATTTCCAATGACCTCAGTCCTGTCTACAGAGCTGCCCGAGCCGATGGGAGGGAGAGATTGAGACCGAGGGGCGATGCTCTCTGAAAACAATTTTGGGGAGGCGGAGTGGTGGCTCTGTGGCTCAGGATCTGCGCCTGTGGCTAGAAGGTTGCCGGTTCAAATCCCGCGGCTGGCAGAGGAATCCTACTCTGTTGGGCCCCTGAGCAAGGCCCTTAACCCCAACTGCTCCAGGGGCGCCGTACAATGGCTGACCCTGCGCTCTGACACCAGGCTCTCTCCCTATCTGTGTGTTTGTGTGTCTCATGGAGAGCAAGCTGGGGTATGCGAAAAGACAAATTCCGAATACAAGAAATTGTATAAGGTTAATAAAGTGGTTATTATTATTATGCCACACCGAGTCCATTTGTCCATGCACAGGACTGATACCGCACAGCACAGCAGAAAACACAGTGTCTGCAGATCTAGGCACGCGGAAGGGCTCCTCTACGTCCCTTTTCCCGAAGATGAGCGATTCAAACCTCTGCTGTCTACCTTTCCACCTTTTCCCAGAGCAGAAACGGCCGAGACGCACACACACGAATGAGCGACGCGGATCCCTCCCCCATTGCTCTGTACATGTGGTTCTATTTTCTGCCTCACCTGTTCTCCCAGACTCTGCAGAGGGACACGCCCCTTGATTACTCAGAACTGAGCCACTCCTGCGGGTCCCCCCCCCCTGCAGACGTCGCCACGTTCTAGACCCCAGGAGGGCGAGCCAGCCCCTCGTGGTGCCTGCTGTCAGTGCCACAGCCAAGTGACTGAACCCCACCCCCCACCCCCCAGGTTGCTCTACACACTCATGCTTACTAGACCAAGGTACTGATGTTTCCTGCACATCACGGCTCCCCCCCTGCTCGTGGAGCCAGCCTGTGTCTGCTGTGCCACCAGGGACGCCCTGGCCTCGCTGTGAAGCGCCATTGTCTGTCCGCCATGGAGTTAAATATAGCTCCTGCCCGGCAGACAAGCTCAGCGCTGCTCACATTGCACAGTCTCCTGGGTGGTTATAAAAAGCCAGAGGTCTTGGCAGACTGGCACGTGTGAGCTGGCATTCAGCGGGACAGCAGCCTGCGAGAGAGGAGCTGAGGGGCAGGGCTAGAGAGGCACTCATGCCGCTGACCAAAAAAAGCAGCCTCATCCTCACCTTCAACCCTGTCTTACAACTAGGAAGTAAAGAAGCGGAGATCGGCTGTGTGCTGTTAGGTTTTTAGATGCCCCTCATTCACATGCAGGTTATATACCCTGACCATGCAAGGTTTCTGCAAGGCATCTGCCCGAGTGAAGCCCAGTTTAATACTGGCGTGCACGCCCTGCAACAACAATTAAAAAAAAAATCATTTAGAGGAGCATTCAGAACCTGATTCTTTAACACGGAAAAGAACAGCGTAATGGCACAGGATTTCCCTAAAAGTTCCCCGGATAACATCACTGTGCCCACTGCAGCACCGCACTGAAGTGGTGTGTAGTGCCATGCTTAAGATGGGCCATGTGCTGAAGGCAAAGTGGGTCTGAGGTGTTACTTTACACAAAGGGTAGCGGGAGTATGGAACAAGGTATCGGGTTCCGCAACACACTTCCCATGTTGTTGAAGCCAATACCATATCTTATTTCAAGAAATAGTGGGATGAGTTCCTTGGATCAATAACCACTATTTAGCAAGCGGCACAGATGGGCCGACTGGCCTCCTCTCGTTCCCAACCTGTCTGAGGTTCTCGGATCCTGACCTCGCAGCCAGGGGCGAGACAGAGACGCATCACAGTTAAAACCAGCTGCTCCCCTTCTCTTCTCCCACTCGCAGCGTCCCAGGCTGAGAGAGTGGGGCAGCTCGGGCAGGAGGGGGGCACAGAGCACGCAATTGTCCTAGCACGTCCATCCACCCAGCCCCCCCGAGATGGAAAGACGTGGCAAGACTGACCAGTCGGACCACTGGCAGCGGGGCGGGGCCGAGCCGAGCTCAGGACACTCCTCATTTAGGAGAACAGGGAAAAAAAGATGGGAGAGCTACCAGATCTGTGTGTGTGTGTGAGAGAGAGGGGTGTTCAATGAGTTGGCAAGGCCATCCACATTCAGCCTAATCAAACTCGCCTCTCGAAAAGCTCGGCAGGCGACGGTTTCGCAGCAGACAGGACAGCCTTGACTGAGCTGGGTAGAGGGCACAAGCGAGTCTCACCCTGACGCACAGGAGAGAAAGGGCACAATCCCGAAACTATCCGCACAGCGCCAGCGCGTGCATTTCAACCCCGCGTCTGAAAGAAACAGTGGCCACACAAAATTCATTTCACCCCAGACATCGCCGAGTCCCTTGATCAGAGAACTGGTACGTCGCCAGGGCGTTTCAGCCCCTCCAAGAGAAATGAGTCCCACAGCAGGATACACACAGCACTGACCTGTCTCGGGAGCTTTTATTACAATAAGCACTAAAGCACATAAGTATGAAAGCATCATGAACTATTACACAGTGTAACAGAACACAGCAGCACTCACTTAGAGTTAACTTTTTTTATTCCAAAGTCACCTCACAAAATATTACTCACTCTAACTCCTACAAACAAAAAATACCCTCATGTCACCCCAGGAGCGATCTATTACTAAATCACTTACTGAAAGCAAAATGTCACACCCGAGCATAAGTCTGCACTAGCATATTTCTCTCGACAGGTCTTAAGCACAGAGTTTGGCACAAAATGTCATGTACCGTTATCAATAATTCACAGCACAGTCAGCAACCCCGGGTCGAACGCTACCCACCCACATGGACAGAGTGAGCTCAGGGTCCTCGCACTCGTGAAAACACAAAACGCCATCTGAACTTTAGCATATTATGAGTAAGCAACACGGAGAGCCGCCGCCATCTCTGAACAAAACCGAGATGCAGCCCTGCTCGCAGATGCTAACAGGTAACAGATTAGTCAATGGCATTTGGGCAGTCGTCTCCATTTCTGAGCGAACTCTTTTTAAAACTCTTGCAGTGACAAACGATAGGGTCAGGCGGTCGTTCCGATGACGTTTTTGCACAGGGCTTTTAACAAGTCACCGACACACGCTGCCTGAGTTTTGGTGGACAGCCATGGGCGAGTGATCCGTGCTGTGAGGAGCAGGTGGAGGTGTGGTATCGACCCAGCTGTCCGCCACAAGACGCGATCGGATGAGGGGGTTCAGTGCGCTGGTGGACGCCGTCTCAAAAGTGGGCTACAATACGATAATCGTAGCCCTCCGAGAACAAGAAAGTCTGTGCTGAATTCCGAGGAGACGACAAAAAAAAGTGTACACAAAATTGCCTCCATAGCCAACTACCGACAAGATACATGCTCAACACCTGGAAACTTTCTACTGTAATAACTACTCCATCTACCAGAGAAAGCGTACTCTACAGCCAAGAACTTAGATCTTAACAGTTTCTGACTCGCTCTGCTGAATTCTTTTGACGGGCTTCATCATCAGAAGCCAACATCCTTGGGGGAGAAAAACAAAACTACGAAACTGGCCAATCTTGCTTTTCGTCACGAAACCGCGGCATCATTCACGTCGCATGCTGGGTACAGGTCTCCAGAGCTCGGCAGGTATCCAACCAGCACCATTTAAAATACCCTCGCTACAGCACAAAAACATTTCTCACGGCATCCCCATCTCGAGTGACAAGACGCAGAAAAGTACGAGGAGGGTAAATAGCACAAAAAAAGACCCCCCAAAAAACGTGACTGCCAGACATCGGGCAGGCAGGTCGTACTCAGGCAGGCTAGGTACAGCCAGCTCAGTCGCACAGTAACGTGTGCCCAGAATGAAATAACAATTGGAAGACATTTTGTACGTCCTTGTAATACCAACACACACTGATGTACGGGAACTAGTTCTCTCTTTCTTTCTTTCCTTCTTAGAAATGTGGTATTTCCCAAAGGCACACCAGGTGTCTCGACCGCGGGGCCTTTGTTAAAGCGCCTGTAATACACCGCGAACTACACGAAAACGACCATTAAAAACGACGGCAAAAAAAAAAAACTGTTTTCTTATTTCGGATTTCTCACACTCTAACAACAACAAAAAAATCAAAGCCCACGCCGATCCCGTATCGCAGATCGGGTTGTCCGTTCATTCGCCCTCTCCCCGGAGCACGATTATAAATCAATACATCGTGGTAAAAACAAAACAAAACCACACGCACACACACGCACATCAAACACGGAGCAGCCGCCGACGGCAGCAACAATGTGGACGCAGCGTCAGTCTCTTACCTTGGACGCGAACTGCCTGCGGTCGCCGCGCGCCGGGGTTCAGACTGCAGGAATCTCCGGGCAGCAGCAGCAGCACGCGCTACTCCTTTTAAATATTGCACTGCGCGGAAGGCGAGAGCAGTTTCTCCTCCGTCCTCCACTCCCCACTCGGAACGGTGCGTGTTCTTTTTTTTTTAAAACCTTACCTCCCCCCCCCCCCTCCTCTCCTCCTTTTCCCCCTTTTTCGCTCGCAGTCCTCGATTACCTCGGCTAAGTTGTATTTTCCATGTCGTTATTTCTTGTAATCCTTCGTTTTCCCCCCCTGTTCTCGGCTCTCGTTATTTAGCAACGCGACAGAGCTCCGGAGCTCAGCCTGGACGCGGGTGGCTTGCGGGGAGCTTCGCTAGAGATCGTCCCCGGACACTGCATGAGTGGAGAGTGAGAGTTAGCCTACATACAACGCGACTCGTTTCGCTGCTCTGTGCACAGGCAGTATTTGCCTCGACTCCACGGCTTTACCTCCCTCGGTGTTGCACAATGGGTTGCTATAATTTATTCATGAGATCATGAGGGATGTTGGTTCTCTGTCGGAGGAGGTAAAAAAAGACACTTTTTTTTCTTCGCCTTCCTCACTGCCTTCCCGTCGTCCGCAGTCGCAACTAACCGATCGCCTATCCGATCACAGCTAGAGGACGTTCGCCCCCTCCCCTAGTTTCTCTTGGCTCCGAGCAAACCCCACGGTGTTGAATGAAACGCGGGTCATTTTGGCTCCTGAAACAGAGCCTGTTCCCGTTCCTTGATCTAATCCCGAAGCTAGAGCCAACATGGCTGTCTGTTGTGAGTTGAAGGTGGGGGTGTCGAGGACTGCAGAGTTTTGGGGTTTTCGTAAACGGCGTGATTTCTCAATTGCCCGTCGACCCTTTTGAGGTGGAAAAAGGAATAACATT
This sequence comes from Lepisosteus platostomus, assembly GCF_059453375.1. Lineage (NCBI taxonomy): Eukaryota > Metazoa > Chordata > Actinopteri > Semionotiformes > Lepisosteidae > Lepisosteus > Lepisosteus platostomus. Next base: position 9,494,630 of record NC_142613.1, read on the forward strand.
TGAAATGTGTTGTAACCGCGTTATTCTATCACCGCACGACATTTGTTTTAAGTGCAAAATAATTGAAGTCTTATACAAACATTCGGCATTTAAAACAAAATAATTTCCCACTAATAAATGATGCATTTGTGTGTGTCCGTTATTCAAAATGAATTAAAAACAGCCACAACACATCAGGAAGACATCTTACCATGTTATTTGGACACTGACGTTTCATTAAGAAGTACCATCTTTGGTGTAATTAATCTCAATACTTTTGATTGGAACGTACACATTCTTTTACACAACGATCATTTTTAGTAACAGTGATGATTAAAATGCAGTCTCACAATAACCAATGATGAAGAATGTCTTCATAAGGAAATCTGGGTTTAAAAATAAGTGGGAGACGGTGTGCTATGATCACAAAATAACACACTAACAAATGGTGTCCCTGTACAAAACCCATACTGTACATATTGAAATACCTCACATTTTAATGTCAAAAATCGGCTCCAATCATGTGAGCTGTTCTTCTAACAACTGTGATTGATATAGCACAAACCACTAAACAGGCTAATGTTATTTCTTCTGGGATATCTGTGTTGACAATAACAAATGATAAAACACAAAGTAGAGTAGAGGGGTTTATTGCCACATGTACATGTACATTGGAATTCTTCTTCACGTGTTTATCTCAGTACAGCAAACAACACAGTCCAACAGAAAACACCTCACAATGTAGACAGTACATTACAAAATGTTTCAGAATAGAAAGTGATAGTGTGTACAGTCAATAAACAACCAGAACAATACAAACACGGTAGAGAACAATTTATACGTGGTGAACAAAAACACATGGTAGCCCAAGTCAAAAGTGCATAGTGCAGAGGTGCATTGCGTTCTGGGGCATTGCACAGTTAGCTGTTTATGATGTGTACTACCATAATTTAGAAGCTGTTCTTAGGACGTAACTAGAGGACACAAGAAGAATCTACATAGAAATGGATATAAAACTGAGAACGGAGGATATTTCTTTATGCAAAGGCATGTGGCAATGTGGAACAAGCTACCCAGCCATGCTGAAAGAGAAATATACTCTTCCTTCAAGAAATGGCTGGACGAGTTCTTCTGATCAATTAGCTGTTAATTTCCAGGATGGGTCTCCTCTCGTTTCCAACTGCTGTTACGCTCTGATATAGCTATAAAGATTCATGAATGTAATGTCCTTCTTTACAAGTCTTTGTGCGCACCTTGTCATGGTGCCTTATGCCTCCTGTTTGCCCACTGCTGCCTAAGAAAATAATTGACATCCTTTCTGACATGACCTTCCCTGAAAAGGGCAAGTTTAGTCCCGACAAATTAAACCTTTCATTTACTCAACGTGTGATCTCTTTCAAATCTTACCACTAGGCAACCACTAGGTATTGCATTGATTTCAAGAGGAGAAGGCTACATTACTAATCAGTATGGCTCCCTATGTGCCAGATCATCAAATACCCACTTTGCAATTACGAGCTCCATACCTACAAATGAAGAGTAAGTAGGTTCATACTGGAGTGTATAAATACATAAAGTTTCCTCTCAGGTTTAGCCGTAAGTGCCTCTTGAGTTTAAAGTTATTAATGCATTGAAATCCATGCCTTGGATTAAGAAAATAAGTTTCCATGTTTTATACTGTAGGCGTTGGATGCTTTGGGTGTTTTTATGTGCAGTGCTTTCAGTCAATAAACTCATTGGCTTTGGAACTGTCTTCCTGAAAGGACAATGAAGGCTAAAATGTCCTTTCTGGATATACTTAATGGAAATTGAGTTTATTTTATTTGAAATGTCATTGCCTTTGAGAACGCCCTGGCTCTGCTTTCACAACTGATTTACTGTAAATTGATTTGCTGTTTTCAGTGAACGCTGCTGCCACTGGGCTGTACCAGAGTGTCAGGCACAGAAGGCCTACAGTACTAGCATGGAGCCGAGTTCCTGGTGGTGGTGAACTCTGCTGAACTGGCTCGGTCCACCTTTCACCCAGCACATGTCAGCATGGGGCAGGAGGATGCAGAGAGTGTCCAGCTCACCCCCGGCAGTCTACCTGCCAGCCTGCATGTCAGCACTGCAGCTTGAATAGCAGGGGGGATACTGGGGAGGAGTTACCAGGCCATGAACAAACACAAAGAGAAGGTCAAGAAAGGTCACACCCAGTCACACCCTCATCAGGACTCAACAACACTGGGGAAAATTCCATCTGAGAGGGAGAGAAAAATCTCAGGAAAGTAGAGAGACACAGACAAGGAGATAAGGAGCAGGACTGGAGATAATGACTGAGAAAGGAGACAGACAAACAGAAACGAGGGGAAGAAGAAGAAGAAAGGCTTGCACAAGAGTACATGACAAACACATCTTACCTTAACCATCTCCCACATCCTTTCCACTCAAACAGAAAGCTACATTGAAGGCTACACCATGTGAGCCAAGCAAATCCTGCCTCAGGAACAGTGCCAATATTTCATTGACACAGGTTAAACTCTGGCTTCTTTCTCAGTAATTTCATACAGATTTTCTGACTTGACCCACAGCTGTTCCAAGATTTTACATCACCTCAGTGGTAAGGATCAGCTGATCCATTATTAATTACTTGATTAACAAACTTGTTCGCTACACTAGGTTTCCCAGAGTCCCTCAGCTAGTGGCTTACTCCATTTAGACTGACATATGAGCAAATAACACTGTACCACTAATATTAGCAGTACCACACAGATATACCATCCACCAGGACACAAAACACTTTTGCACATGAAAATCACTGACTAAATCAGTAAAAATCTCTTTGCATTGAGAAATATCTTGTCTTCTTAATTACGATTGAAAGATGACTACAGCTTTGTATATGCAGTATTCAGTGCTTCTAGTATCCACAACATTCCTGCCATTTTAATGCTAATACTATTAAATATAGAACTTCATCTTTCCCATGCTTGGGGCATGTTGTTGATCTCTTCCTTGCCGAAGACCCCAGGGAAATATTCATTCATCAGCCATTTCCTTTATCATCTCAGAAACTTTGCCATTATCATAATCTCTGAGACATAATTTTTATCCTGCACCATTCTTTTGCCGACATGATACGTGTCACAACATGACACAATACTTAACAAAATAAAACTTTATTTATTACTCTCCATTGCATTTATTTTTCTTTCCATTTTCTTTTTTTCTCTTTCTTGTGTTCTGGGATATTCTGTTTTAACCAAACCCTATATGGTTGGAAATATTCACTTAACTGTGCTCCATTTCTTTAACTGGATGCTGTACTTTTTGAATCACTCTATAAAGTACCTCCTTTCTCCTCACATTTTTCTTAGTTTATTACACTATATGGACAACTGCTTCTGGTGGGAGTTACTCATGGGATTAAAGTAAAAAGAAATAATCAAAGTATTGCCATGCATTCTATGTAAAGTTTCAAAAATGAAATGTAAAAAAATGTGGTCCATTTTATGATAGTTACCACAGTTACCTAATGGTTCTCTCATCTCTGTTTTCCTCACCCTGTCTTGTTATAGATGATTACAACGACATATTTATTCCTTACCCTAGCGTCCTATGACAAGCTCACTAAGCTGTTGTATACGTGAATTGGATATTCAAAAATGGAAAAAAAAAGTTAAACGATTAACTATGCACTTGTGAAGTCCTTAATCTATTTTGGGGATATAAGTGCGCGGGTATGCTTTAGCCTTAATTACTCATTTACCTACGTAAGGGTTTCAGTTGAACTGTTTCTCCCTCTTACAAAACGTGGAAAATTGCACGCGGCGCAAGCCACAAATTTAAATGTTCACATTTAAACATGTAGTTGTTGAGGATCTGTTCTTTGTTACGCTTCCTTAACGTCTGAAATTGTGGTTCCACCTTTACAAAAAAGAACAGTCTCTAAGACATCGAGTCAATAAGGCACTTAACCAAGCGAGGCCGGAATGGCCTGTACCACATCCACACATGAGAGGTGCAAGCGTTCGCAAATTTTATTGAGAAATTGTGAACACCTGCGTGTCCTCGGTAATACATGGGCATTTCTTTTATTCAACCTTACTATACTACATTTAACAGGTTTTTAAACAACAAAGGCCTTCTCCAGTTACAGAATAATAAAAAATAAAAATATACCATCCTGGCGGTGGCGGTTGGTATATTCTGCCTGCGAGTGCTGTAGCACATCATGGGAATTAGCCAACAGAGGAACTGAGCTCTGGGGCCAGACTAAAGCTGTAGAAAGATGAAAAATGGATAAGCCACAGTGATGTTCACTTATTTACGTATCTATTGCAAACACAACAACCAGTTCTGCAGTCCAAGCAGCACCACTGAGTGGTATTCCCGCCTGCCGAGGATTCATAAGAACGACTTTTTTATATACAGCGTGTAATGGCTAAACAAGGTATTTACATGCCACAAAACAGACTTTCTTTGCAAAGCAATGTGGTCCATTTTATGCCTGAAGGGGTTTAGATGCAATTAATCACGAAGCAAAACGGGAATATTTTTAATGCTCTTTTAGCATTAGATGTGTCCTAGGCACGGAAAGGTCTCTAAAAATACTCACAATACTTTAAACACCCCCTACCACCAGCTGGTGTCCTAAGAGCCTACAGTTCAGAAAACCTGACATGGAGTAAATTGCTCAACAACGGGATTCTTCTGTTCCTCCGGAGTGACATTAATAATCAGCAGCCGGGAAGTGAGGAAGGTCACAACTTTCGTCTTTTAGGAAGGCCAGACACACAGTGCGCGTTGGAACATCTCCTGTCATTTCCTTCTGCAGCGCGTCGTTTTGTTTTAATACGTTAAAGGCGAGGTATGGCAAAAAAAAGCAAACCGCAACACTAAAATACTTACAAAAAAATAAAACTGAATGTCTTACATGATGCAGAAATGCACACACAGCAGGCACACTTCGTGTCAAAGACATAAGTGCACTATCGCAGCAAGTGACTGAGCTGCACAGCGCCATTCAGACATTAATACTGTACAGTAGCAGAACTGGGGTGTGATTTCTATATAAAAGTGCTTCAGAAATCTGTTTGGTCTTCGCTGGTAACCTGTGCAATGAATGAAAATAATTTTGCAGAAAAAGAGCAAAATAATTCGCCATGTGTAGAGGTGCTTTCAGACTTTGTTTGTTGTCTTAAACAGAAAACTGCTTTTAATTAAAATAGCAATTTTCATGGTAATCACACAAATTAATTAAACTGACAAGTACCACAGAGGGAAATCAACACAAATAAGGCACCTGTCCTTGGATTAAAATGATAAACTGTCTCTAATCAACAATATTTAACTCATCCTAGAAAACTAAATGTGAGTAATGAGTTGTGCCACCACATCAGATACACAGATTCACAGGCACTTCTAGAGAAAGCTGCACATACCCTTATACTGCTGTTATGCAGCTGTCCACACTGGCTTCGGTGACATGACCAAGGAAGGCATATCATTTTCATCTTGCAGAGAACGTTGGGAAGCAATAATCCAAAGAGAAAGCAAGCAGAATGCTGGGATACATAGTTAGAACCGTTGAATGTTAGTCAAGGGTTGTTAAATTATACAATGTGCTTTTTAGTTCATTTAGAACATTGAGTACAGTTACCACGTTCTGAAATATATTACTGGTCTGAAATCACTTCGGAGAAGAGCATCCACATACATTCCTACATTAAAATCATATCCTACTCTGAAAGGCAAAAAAAAAAAACAGAATCTCTGTAGTCCTGGAGAGTACCTGTGAGGACATGTGGTTCATGTATTCAGAATCCTCAGGGATATTGACAAGGTCAGCCTTTATTATATCTTTTAATGATGTAATCAACCTTACACCTATATAGCACTGTCTTGGTACTTATATACTCCACTTAAAGCGATTTACAGGTAATGGGGACTCCCCTCCACCACTATCAGTGTGAAACCTCACCTGGATGATGTGACGACAGCCATAGTGCACCAGTATGAGCTATCAGTGGGGAGGAGAACAGAGTGATGAAGCCAATTCAGAGATGGGGATTATTAGGAGGCCATTACTGGTAAAGGCCGATGAGAAATTTGGCCAGGACACAGGGGTTACACCCCTACTCTTTTCAAGAAAAATCCTGGGATTTTTAATGACCAGAAAGAGTCAAGACCTTGGTTTTACATCTCATCCAAAGGACGACATCTGTTTTTACAGTATAATATCCCCATCACTATACAGGAGCATTAGGACCCACACAGATCGCAGGTTGAGCGCCCCCTACTGGTCCCACTAACATTTCTTCTAGCAGCAATGGCAAAGCACATTTATAACTGAAACTAGGATGTGTTTTTTTACAGGAGTTTGGAACAAGCTACCTTGTCAAGTTGATGAAGCAGACAATTTGCCATCATCAAGAATGGCTGCATGAGACCCTAGATGGGTCCCTCTGATTCCACTCATTCACAAAATCTGTCCCCTTGTGGGAGTTTACGAACTGCATTACTAGAGATCCCTGCATACACTCAGCACACTTTAAACATCATCGGTCAAATACACACCTACTGCACCCCATGCGCAAATTCATGTGCAGGGGCTTGACTTTGAAGGCAGTGAGAATGCATGTGTGTCTGTGTGTCTATCTGCAGGAGGTGAATCCTCTGCACAGCTCAGTCAGTCCCGGAGTCTGCAGAGCCCCGTTGCCCTGGAAACGGATGCTGAGATTCTGCATTTTCTTCATTTTTTTTTTCTTCTCCCCTTGATCAACTGAGAAACAGTTCAGTCCCCCCCTCACCCCACCCCACCTCCCCCGACCCACCACATACACAGAGACACACAGAGACTCCTCCGACCTGCTGCAGTCATTAAGCACTGTCACAGCCCAACACCCCCCCCACCACCACCACCACCACCACCACCACTGCCACAGCTCCAATACACACACATTCATAGGCTCACATAGTGTCAGCGCAGGCAACGCGCCTGCTATTGATCTCAATGAGCTGTCTGGCTCTGATGTGCGTGCCGGGGACAGTCATGCACTGTGCTGCAACAATCTGACCTCAAGCTAATCATTGGACAGACGACAGCACAAGACAGAGGAGGAGTTTGCCAGTGTGTGTGTGCATGAACATCTGTATACCTTTATACATGCTTGCACTATAGAAAGTGGCATCATGCAGACCAGTATTAGTTTTTCCTTAACATTTGCCTCATCCTGAGCTGGCTCAATTTTGGGCTTGCGTGGTATTTTGTACGGATTAGATCAGGAAACCATCAATTCATTTCGAATCGGAGCAGTATCTGGGTAAAGTCTGCTGCAAGCTGGAATTTGTAAAAATGAACATGATTGAAAAGCTGCTTCTTCACCCGCATTTGTATAGCCAGATTAATTTCTTAGAGGCTCGGCTGTACTGGATCTTCCTCGAAAGCTAGCTAACATACACAGACAAACTGGGCTCGGGATGCAGTTGAAATGTATTACTTGTTGACACAGTCTGTCCTTTGCCATAGTAAATTCAGAGAATCCCTTACACTTTCACGGACTGGCTAACCCCTAAAGACTGTGAAAGGCCCATACTCACGAACGCACCACCCTACACACACATGTGAGTGCGTGCAGGGCAGTGCTGTTCCCTTTTCTAGCCTTTTTAAGTCAATATTATTTTTTTTTTGCTGGGCGCTCTCTGCATTCCAATGCAGTGACTTTGCCTTTCTGGCCAGAGGAGGCACATTCCTGGAAAGTCGCTGACCGACAATAACAGCTCGTCACAGCGGCGCTGGGTAAGGTAGTCCTGCTGGGAGCTGCTGCCCTGCACTGGAGCAGACAGAGACAGGGCAGAGTCGTTATCTCCTGTCCCACACCCACAAGCCCGGAACCCAGTGTCCCCCTTTATACCAGTAACACCTACTTCAGAACTCCATTGTTTCCTGAACCATTAAGACCAGGCTTGTATGCACTGATCAATCTCGGCTGCAACGGATGAAAAACAAAGAACTTCAAAATATAGTGAGCGACTGAGATGCGTCAATCACTTTAAGGGGGCAGCATGACCCTTTTTGTCTGTGAGATGACATGGGACGCGTGTGTCCTGGCTGAAGCACTTGTCGGGGACGACAGCCGCAATGGAAAAAGGCCAAAGAAAATCTGACTCGCCAGTGCTGTTCTTCTGGGAAAAAAAAACCCCAACAACAGCGTGCTCTCGAACGCAGCGCTGCAGAATCTTCTGCTACGAGCGATTAGGAGAGTGGGGTCGGGGCTGAATCATGTGATGTGTCACACACACTGGAGGATGCAGAATAAAAGCCCTCAGGAAAAGCCATCTGACACAAGAGGAGCCTTTCTCATTTAAAACAAGCTGTTGTGTTTCCTGCCATGGAGGATCTGTATTGCTGGGGGGAAGGGTGGAGGTGGTATTGGGAGGGGGGGGGGTGGTAGTGTCATTGTCGTAAAAAGCCTGAGGCCACGACAGCCTGGGACACTGGAACTTCGGCCACGTCCGTTTCACAACAGGAAACAGCCACTCAAGTACACTGTGTGCTTTTGTTGTTCTTCAGAATGTTGACGATTGGGGATTTGTTGTTTTGTGACAATGGTGGTCCCTGTCCCCCTGGCTTTTCACCAAAATTAACTTCACCGGCGTACTTAACTCTCATTGTCTGTAGGCACTGGTGTAACATTGTACTTGACTAGGCACTGGTGTGTGTCACTGCCAGCCCACTACATTCGGAGTCAGAGCTGTATTCTCAGCCGTACGCTGTGTGTACCTCAGTGCAATCACGAACGTCACTGTCGTACTTCAGCTCTTGTAATCAGCACTGAATTCCAAGTTCCTGTTCCCTGCTGACTGGATGCACAGCTGCCATCATTAAAACTGGTCTGACCTGCACTGCTGTAGACATCCGTATCCCATCTCGACCTGTGGTAGCTATGTTGAGTCCCATTTACTTAAACTCATACTCACATACCAGACACATGGACAGACACTCTGGAGATTGCAGCATTTCCAAATCCTTTTTTTATTACTGAATGTAATAGTCAGATGAGACACATTCTGAGAACTTCTGAAACATAACACTGACGTACTCCCACTAACCACCATGCTTTTGACATAAGCACTTTGGCTGGATTTTCTTTTGCTAGCAGTGATCTTTCTTTCCCTCCCTTCCCCCCCTTTCTCCCTTTCTGTCTCTCTCCCCTCCCCCACCCACCAGTCAACTGACTAACCAGGTCACTTGGAATTTACCCACAATGCCGCTGCCAGGCTGCAGCAGAACAGCATATGGCTTGCATTAGGGATTGACCTGACCTCCGACCTCTTTACCTGACCCTTAATAAAAACACCCCCATCCCAATCTCTGTCAATGGAATGGATGCCCATTAGTTATTTTAATTCAACATTTAATTAAATTAATGATTAGTATACAGGTATATAAAATTCTGGGAAAGACATCAATTCTGTAAAGGGTATTCCCAGTTTGCTGTGGGTCTTGTGTATGTTTTAGGGATTTTAGTGAAAGGCAAGTCTGTAACGTGCACATTTTACTTCCTTCTTTCCAGATTCATTTCTTTTACAATGTCAGAGCTGGTGCAGTGCACATCCAGAGAAAAAAATCAACCTACAGGAAAGCCTGCTCTTCCAGAGGTAGATGAGTTTATTGCCATATGTACATGTAGATTGGAATCCTCACTGCTGCGTCATGACCTCAGTAAAGTTAAGGGTGGCACTGCTATGCCAACCACAACAGTCAGTAACTGACAGGCTACCAAATTCCTCAATGTCCCAACAGCTGGAAAATGTTTAAACTGGAGCCCACATTCTCTGAAAGAATATCTCTTCTGAAGCTGTACATTTACATCAGATAAGATCACACATAACAATACACAGTCTTAACATAGTGCATTACATTGCCAGACGTATTGGAATGGCAGACAAAATCTCATTCAGCCACAGTCTTCCGAGAGAAAGCAGCTCTTTTTGGTTTATTCAATGCACTGTAGGCCTATCCATGTCCCTTATGACTGCAGAGAGCCTAAAAGGACTGATCTCAACCACTTGAGGTAGACAGCTGGAAGACTGCTCTGTGATACTCTCCTGCAGTGCAGTTTCTAATTCAGAAAGGCAGGTCTCCACGGTGTCTTTCTGAGTCACCATTTCAGTTCCCTCCCAGGGTGCTGGATGTGACTGAGGCCGACACTGCAAGTGTCATGACGAATGCAGCTTTATTATTCTTGAAACACTGCTGCATTCCCAGAGCTCTAAGATTAGGGCATCATCTTGCTGGTAGGCACACTGGCTCTCACCCACAGACAGAAGCAACACTGGAATGAGCTACCAGCCATGCCTCAAAGTTGATACCTTGGCATGTTTCAAGAATGCAAAGGAACAAGTAAAGGTGAGCAGTACTGTACTTGTTCCTTTGCAGACTACGCATGCTGACGCAGCTACCCACCTGAACCAAGTAAAGGTTTATACCCCCGAACAAGGCTCCACAGCCAAACCGTTGCGTTTTCCCTCTTCTCTTTTCAGCATGGCATAAACCTCGCTCCCTACATGAACATCTTTCAGGAATGGGCTGGATGAGATCTTCATGTCACTCAGCTACCACCAGCCACACTAGATGAACTCATATGATTGATCCGGAAGCCAGAAGGCCTCTTCTTGTTGGGAACCTTCCTTTATGTTCTTCTGCTGCCAGGGCGTTACTCTGTTCGCCGAAACCACCGAGCCTAGCTCGAGCCACGACAAGCTCGCGCCGTCTGAACGCCACCTCACCCTGACTCTCCAACCTGGAGTGATGTGTAACTGCACTCTCCCCTCCCCTCCCACCCCAGACTCGAGGAAACATCCCAGCCTCCCTGGAACCCTCCTGGAACCGTCTCGGGAACAGCAGAGCTCTGCCCTGCACACACTGCCCTCGAGGACAACACAGCGGACACACGCGCGCATGCAAATGGCAGGTTCGGGGCAACAGGCCTTTCCTGTCAGGCAACCGGTTTGACCCCTCGGCGTACATGTGTTGCGCTGGTCTGTCCGAGCTTTTGGCCGGGGCCCCCCATAGCGTCGTGCTCCACAGTCTTTAGCTTCCACATGGCACTCCTCACTCCTCACAACCGGAATTCTGGAGCCATGGAATCTCCAGTGCCTCACAGGTGGCGATCCGAGCTCTGCGGCCGCTGGCCACCACTTGGAGTGAAATAATAACAATACTATTTGTGCTTCTTATAACGCTATAATTATAATTCTTACTCTTATATAATGCTTTTCTGGACACTCCACTCAAAGCACTTTACAGGTAATGGGGACTCCCCTCCACCACCACCAATGGGCAGCCCCCACCTGGATGATGCGACAGCAGCCATAGTGCACCAGTACTCTCACCACACACCAGCTATCAGTGGGGAGGAGAGCAGAGTAACGAAGCCAAATCATAGACGGGGATTGTTAGGAGGCCATGATTGATAAAGGCCGATTTGAAATTTGGCCAGGACGCCGGGGTTACACCCCTACTCTTTTCGAGAAACACCCTGGGATTTTTAATGACCACAGAGAGTCAGGACCTCGGTTTTATGTCTCATCCGAAGGACAGCGCCTGTTTACAGTATAGTGTCCCCGTGACTACACTGGGGCATTAGGACCCACATGAGCAGCAGGGTGAGCGCCCCCTGCTGGCCCCACTAACACCTCTTCCAGCAGCAACCTTAGTTTTTCCCAGGAGGTCTCCCATCCAGGTACTGACCAGGCTCACACCTGCTGAGCTCCAGTGGGTTGCCGGTTGTGAGTTGCAGGGTGATACACATCAGTATAGAGAGATACAGAAATGATCTTTGTGGTATAATAGGAGGAACAGGCAGCAGGGGGTCACAGCTGCCCTTGGGTGTTTCGGTGTTTCGGTGTTTCACACCACACACGGCCTGCTCTAGCCAGAGGGGGGAGGCTTGTCTTGAAAATCTGCTGGCCCCGGTGTAGATGGCATTTTAATTCTTTATCGGTTTAATGATTGACATTCCCCCGTTTTTGTCCTGTATGGCTGCAGTCGTCGCCGGGCGCGGGGCTCAGGAGTTGAGAATCCAAGGCCGGTGTTTGGCTGGCGCGCAGCGCGAGCGCCCCGCAGTCCCATTTCGTGGAGCTGAAAGAACTCCTCCCCGCACCCAGATACACGCAGGTCCTCCTGGGGAGAACTTCACGGTTTCCGCAGAGAGCCCCATAGAGGCAAGGGGGCAGCGCTCTGGCGTCCCTGGACAGCTGAAGGTCAGATGCAGCTCCCGACCAGATGCCTGCGGGCAGAGTCCTCGGCTGCTCCTCCGCAGACAGAGAGGGCGAAATGAAACGACTGGCCCGCCGCATGGATCTCCCCCCCCCCCGGTCTCCAGTCACATTGCACCGTGTGGTCCACAGCGCCGCACCAGCGCCTGGAGCCAGGTACCCAAGCAGCTTCAAAGCCAGGCTCTGGACATACACTGTACCGCACACCACCACACTGAGCCGTGCTGTATTCATGGGCGCATTCCAAAGGCTAAATAGGGTGGTCTGCTTTTCTGAAATGCACCAGGATAGGTAGTGCTTATATATACATACATTCCAGGGTTCTCCCAGCGCAGTTCAGGTGGGTAGCTGCGTCAGCGTAGGCTGCAAAGGAACAGGTAATAGGTTTATCCCATGCTGAAAAGAGAAGAGAGAAAACACAACGTTTTGGCTGTGAAGCCTTCTTCAGGTGTCCAGGTGTCCTGAAGAAGGCTTCCAAGCCGAAACGCTGTGTTCTCTCTCTTCAGCATGGACTAAACCTATTACTCATTCTTCTGCCTGAGCATCTGCGTCAGGCCCACAATGACGTGTCAAGAGGGACGTGATAGCACCGTTGCTGTGCCTGTGTCTGCTCTCAGTCATGCGCCTCAGTATTGCAAGGTACGCGCTGTGTACGCGAAGGCTGTACATTTCATCCTTGCGAGCCTTGGACTACAAAAAAAAACTCAAATCGTTCAAAATGGAATCCGTGACGGCGCTAAAATCCGTTCAAACGGAAACTCAGTATCAGCGTCACTCAAAAAAAAGATAAACCCGTTTTTGAGATGACGTTTGCGACGTTCACTACTTCTATTTTAATATTACTGAAGGCTAATGGTAATACAAACAGCTTCCATGTTCGGCAGAGATCAACGCAAAGGGAAACATGGGCGATGTCAAGACACACGGCCGTCTGATCAACGAGTTCAGCGAAGGGATTTTTTTTCGCAGAGAGTGCGTGTAGGCACAACGTTCCAATGACGTCATTGCAGCAGACTGAGGCGAGGACAAAGATCGCCATGACAACGCAGTGTAATGCACGAGAAGAGTTACTCCCCTGCTCGTGTTACACGAAAAGTGGCACACAAAGACCAAACACCATATGTGCGTGTCGTGGGACGTAGCGGCGGGGTTTAAAGCCTATTAAAGCTGCATATATCCCCATGTGGTAAACACTAAGGGTGTTTAACATGAGCGCTCACCTAAGGATTAAATTAAAATACTTCAATTCTCCTAAACCATCCACCAGACCAAACAAATAGGTGAGCTACCTAACTAGCACTAGGTTTACAATGAAACAACAGCATCCGGTGAAAAAATGTTGTTCTCAGAATTATCGTGATTATCTGGGGGATTTCAAGCGAAACGTTTCGTAACCAGGGCTAAAAATATGCGACTGTCTACCGCAGTTCTCCTGGAAAAAAATGCGCAGACTGAATTTTACGCCTTATCTGTTCCAAACTGTTCTTACAGGGTCAAGCCTTCAGAACATGATGCCAGGACACCACCTAGCGTCCAACGGGTGTAATACTGCTAAATACACCACCTAGTTAAAATACACATTCGGGTGGGGCTTCAATCAAAAATATTCCAACTCTGAATGTTTTCCCAAGTGCTGCATATGGAAACGGCTGGTAAAAATGTAACGCACGTCATGCTTATTTTATATTTAGAAGACAACTCAAAACAATTTTTGAAAGATCAAGACAAAACAAAACTATGTCGCGGATATAGTTTGGATAGGGACCCCAACGAACAGGATACTTTGTAGCCAACCACGCCACTAAGCAATCGAAAGGGATGCTAACGCTCTTTCCCCCGCGCAACGGGCTCTCTATATCTCCCAGAGCCACCAGTGCCCACAGACCAGACAGTAGTACCGCATTCCAGTCCAGCCATCTCGCAGTTACCATGTCTATCGCTGCCGATACGCGACACACGGAGCACATGACACAAATTACCCACCAGGGTACCCCCACACTCACTGACCCCACGGATCCCAGTTTACCAACATCCCCACTGCCCCAGAAGGAAAGTCCACGGCGCTGCTCTCCGACACTGGCTGCGGTCTGTGACCTGGCGTGACTCCTTCCCCCGCGGAAGGATGTCAGGGCTGAGACTCCGGGATAGTCCCCCCGATGGTCTTTGGCCACCCTGTTCAGAAATGGCCAGCCCGAGCACAGTGCTGCCTTAAGCTCCGCATGTATCCCGTTTCCCCTGAGTCCAGGGAGGTAGATGATGCCAGAGTCTGCCTCCAACTGCTGTCTGTAGAGCTCCACCCGGTGTCCCCTTCTGGGTACCAGCGGTGAAAACCGAGTCCCCCCTCCAAATTCAGCTCTGCCGGGTCCTCCTGACAGGCCAGAGTTCAGAGCAGTTGAAGTGACTCTGTCTTGTCACGAGTGGGGCGCGGGCAGAGCGCTAACGACTCGGGTCTGGGTAACATACTGACTTGTATGCGGACGGCCGGCTGTAAGGATTCACCGTCTGTTCTTCCCCTGTTCAGGAGGCCGGCCCCCGAACCCGGTAGCAGGCACAGACACGGGCAAACCTGTCCCGCCATCCCTCGTGTCACCTCCGAGCCGTGGGGCGTGGGGCGGGTCGCGAGCGTCTGAGCGGACAGCGTGTCTGCACCGCGCTGCTGTTGCAGACCGGCTTAAGCGAGGCTGTAATTCGCCGGTCACGCCAAAAGAACAGCTCTTTGAATCTGAATTTTGTTTCGGTAAAGTTGTTGATAGAGACCTCACTGTCTAAGCTAGGAAGACGTCTAATTGAGGAGAAACTCAAAAGAACTAGAAAGATAAACTCCCCGGTGGCAGAGACACCAACCACTATAAGTCCACAGCACCTGCTGCCACACACACGTTTTTACTGCGTCATATCTATCTCAATAGTATAATACTTCCGGCATAAATTATAATAATATAGTTTACAATCATTACATAATATGACGTTGTAATTGGAAAAAAAAACAAGACTGGTTATATGTATGACAGGGCAGAAATAGTGATGAAGCGAAGCGTTTTTGTTTTTAGAATGAAGATGCCTTCATTGAAACAAAACATTTTGATTTCGGTCAAGAAGTGAACGTCGGCGAGTTTTTTTATAAAGGCTGTTTTAAAAGATTCAATCTTATCTGGCACCACCAGGGGAACCTGTACTCCTAAAATGAAAACACAGCTCCCCTGACTGTGAATTTTGAAAACGAAATCTTGTACCGCTATCCGGTACAAGATCCGCTATCAACACCTCGCCGTACTAGAAGTTACTTTCACTATTGAAAGCCGCCCCCTCAGCGAGCCTGTGATTGGCCGCACTCTCACAGTAATGGCTGTATGGAGGTAGTCACAGTGTCTTCGTCTCATAAGAACCGAAAGAAGTTTTGAAAGAGCTATCCGAGTTAGCGCTCAAAAGAGGGACCAGTGAGCGTTGTTTCTTTCTTTGTATACAAACGATTTCATAGATTAAAGCAGGTAAGTTTTACGACATACGAGAGTCGACACTTCTTGCTGTACGGTTAACTGCATCCAGGCAACAACGTATCAGTAATAGCAGTGTGTTTTGTATGTTGCTTGTTTTTGTGGCCGTTACTGCTGTTGTTTAACAGTGATAATAATATTGTATTGTTTGTGCCCGACGTAGGGTGTTGGTATTACTAAACAGAGGTCGTCAAATATTGAAGAGAGAGTGTGACATATTTAATGCTGAAATACGACGGTACAGGCTCTTCGTGATCCGTCACTTGTATGTGTTAAACATATTCTGTGTATTATGTGTGGAGTGGTTAAAAAAAAGATCAGCAAATTATCAATGCAAATCGGAAAGAGGTCAAGTTTCCGTTTCTCCGAAAACGAAACTGAGTGAAAGAGCAGCGCTCACAAGTCATGTGCGCAGGGGAGTCGATGATTGTAATATTAATAATACATTCAGACGAAATCCTCTGCTTACCCAAATGTTTGTTTACCTCTCGTCTGAGTTTCATTTGCTTTCCTGCTTTAGTCAGTAAAAGCAGTCCACTTCTTACGATTGCTCGTGACGTGCTTGGGAGTGCATCCGTAACTGTGGAAAATACCTCCCGCAAATGTTAACATCTAGATTCAGGCTGAAACCTTCTGCGTCAGCTCAGGACAAAGCAATCGTCAGAGAGCGCGATTCGGTCAGTGTGGTGTTATATATCGCTTTTCATGAGCCCTTCTTTCATGAGCAGTTCTTGTCGGTATTATTTTCTGAGAGTGGGAAGGGTGGCTCTTTCCTTTTAATTTTCACCGGTGCGTGCCCGCCCGACTGCATTTCCAAAGCGAACTCAGCTGGTGAAGTTTCTGCTTCTCTCCCTGATCAGCCTTGCAGTGGTGTTGCTGCGTGTCATCAAGATGGGGGCTGCTCTTCGGTGGTGAAGGAAACGGGTCCCCTCCTGTATCTAAAGCGCTTTGGGATTTTTTTAGATAGAAAGTGCTCAATAAATGCAGGAATTTTATTATTATTATTAACACAACTACTACTTGTGGGCAAGGCCCTGAGGCACCTGAACTCTGCTACAAAGGGCAGATGGTCCTCCCTCATGTGGAGATCACGACAGTCAACATACCCTGCACACAGCGGAGATGCTGCCTCCAGACCCCGCAGGGCCCTCTCCATACCCATGTCGGCTGATCGATTTCCTGCTCGTGAAAATCCAGGCGCATCCTGAATCAACTCCCTGAACGCCAAGAACATGGACACATCTCTCCTGCTGAGAGTAGAGAGACCAGATAACATGCTAAATCATGGCAGCATCTCCCGCAAGACGTCTTGAGGAATGTGGCCCTGTGGCTTCCTCAGGTCTACAAAACAAGCGGGCTGGATTGTCAGACTGCCATGTCAACCTTGATTATCTGCGAGAGAGAACTGGGACAGAACTCACTATATTCCTCCTCAACCTGCCGTTCAGCCAGCGGACAGTCTCCTTCCTTCACTCTGGTGTATATTCCTCGGGAAGGCCTGAGTAGTGTGATCACCTATCGGTGAGACACACCCTCTAGCCCCCGTTCTTAAAGATGGGCACCATCTGCAGGGTCTGACAATCCAGAGACTCTGTATCCGCCTTCCACTCAGCATTGAAAAGTTACCTCAACCCTGCCAACTTAAATCACGTCCGGTGACCTCAATATCCCTAGGTGAATCCCGTCCATGCCTGCTGCCCCTTCTCACCGAACGCACTGTATTGACACACTGTGTGTTTGTCATGCGGACCTCCAGCGTCTATCCAGACAGCGAGATTAATCCAGCTCTCCACAAAATGGCGATCAAGTGACCAATATGCTGTCTTCTTCTGAGTGTCCAGAACACGAGCAGGAAAGATGAAAGAGAATAACCTGCTCCTGCGCAGCATCTGTAAATCAAACCCTATGTGCCGTGACTTAATGCAACTTATTCCTTTTAAGAAAAGGTGTCAGCAATAGTGAGTTTAATCGTGTAATCATTTGATTATTAATGACCATTGTGTGGTTGCTGTGCTCACTGGCTACTCTACAGTGCTTAAAAATGGGAATGATTATTGTACTAATATGGCACTACTTGAAGCATGTAGTCGTTATGACTCAAAATTCTAAAACTTCATTTGGAATGTGGTTTTGAACTCAGATGAGCATGCATGTATTTTAAAGGGTGAAAAGGACCACGTTGAGTATTTTCTTATAAGAAAAATGGTGCAATGGGCAATAAACTGTGTTGCGTGTTAGTTGCATCCTCAAGCTCAGTGTTTCTTAACCTTTCTAACCTTCCGAGGGAGCACCCGAACACTCCTTCCCTTCTTGGGAAACACACAAACACTCCTAACTTCTCAGGGACCACCCAAACACTCCTATCTTCCCAAAGCTTTCCCAAACACTCCTATCTTCCAAGAGCTTACCCAAACACTCCTATCTTCCCAGAGCTTACCCAAACACTCCTAACCTCCTCAAGGATCATCCAAACACTCCTAACTTCTCAAAGCTTACCCAAACACTCCTAACTTCCTCAAGGAACATCCAAACACTCCTAACTTCTCAAATCTTACCCAAACACTTCTAACCTCCTCAAGGATCATCCAAACACTTCTAACCTCCTCAAGGATCACCCAAACACTTCTAACCTCCTCAAGGAGCACCCAAACAGTTCCAATCTTCTCGGGAGACCCTCATCGCTCCTAACCTTCTCAGGCATCACCTGAACACTCCTAACCTTCTTGGGGAGCCCAGCTAGGGTTTCCCATGTGTAGTACAGGTAGATTGTCAAAACAGATAGGCACACTTATACATGCTAAGACTGAGGTTGAGGATGGTGAGGCCTGATGTATTGATGCTCAATTGAAATCTAGGGCTTTGAGAGCAGTAAGCATGGAAAGCATCCAGGACAGCTCATCTTCCAAAGAGGGGAATGAGGTTTCAGCTGAGAGCCCGGAGGAAGTGGGCCAGCCCACGCCACCGACGTCAGAAGAGAAAATGGTAACCTTCAGCTCCGAAGAGCAGCCTGGGGCGGACACGAGCGCCTCCTCCTCTCCCATGGTGTCTCAGGAGGAACTGAGACAAGAAAACAAACGACTACGGCTTGAGAACCAGCAGTTGAGGGAACAAATCAAGAGCCATTTGCTTGAGTTAAAGGAACTGAAACAGATTGTTACAAATGCAGAAAGGGCAGATAAAGGCAGGGGAGAGGTGTCTGCAAACAAGTCTGATGGGGCTCTTGGGCCGCCATTATTCTCATCACACACGGGCGGCCCCATGGTGAATGAAGAAGACCCTGGGAAGATGGAGGAAGAGAGTGAAGCTCACGAGGCTGAGTCTGCCATGGCATTACAGAACGAGGCAGTAATGGAGGACAGAGAGGGAGAAGGTAACACTGTCACCTGCCCGTTTATTTAAAAAAAATATATATATATAACTGGCTTTCGTTAATAAGAAGGTGTTAAAAAACACAATACGTTTTCTTTTGTGCTGAAGGATGAAAATCCAGTCCATTGGGATTCATTAATCCCTTGTCCCTAAAAAATAGAGAGGTAAACAAACATTGAAAAAGCAAGTTCTCCAGAGATCGCAGCAGACAGTGCTGTTCTGTGGCCCCTCACAGAGCAGACTCTTGTGAGGGACTGGGGCCTGTTTTAAGCAGAATAAGTAGGGACGTTTCCGAGCAGGATCCCTCAGAGGTGAATACGGAGAAGCTCGGCTAAAACTTGGCTAAGCTTGATATGGATTTTACAGCCTTAGTATAACAACACCTATGGCACATTAAACAGCCCATGTTTAGTGAAGGCGTATTTCTGTGTATTTTAAGTTGCACGGATGAGTATTGCCAACCAGTGCCTGAAGGACCCGTTATGTGAAGTTGTAAATAATTAAAGAGATTATCTCTTGAAAAATCATTTCAAGAGAAATGATTTTTGTTAAATTTTACATAAATGTTACTGATGACTCTTCTTCCTTTATTGGATGCTTGTTCATGCAGAAACGTGTTGTGTGATCCTTCTATTTGCGGTGAGACAATGTGAAACCTTCCCTCCCTCTTTCACAGATATGGCTAAGAGACATCACCAACACGCAAACAGCAGTTCCCAAGTGTTATCCTGTCTCACCTATGATCAAGGCAACACTGATCAGAGAAACGTCAATACAGTGTGTCAGGTGCAGGACCGCGAGTCTGAATCCCCAAGACAAAGATGGGGTTCCTCAAATTCCGAAAGCCGGGAGAGTCCGACAGTTTCGGCTGGAGCGGAGAGGGAGTGGGAGGAGAAGAAGGAGAGCACCGTGGCCCTGGGTTCAGGCAGAGGTGCGCCAGCGATGAAGGAGTGCGCAGGGATATCAGAGATGAAGCCCAAGCACAGAATGTCTCTCCGTCCCCTCTGCTACAGCCATTCACAAACTGTGCTCATAGACGTAAGGCCGTGCGAAACCGCCGTTTTTTTTCTGTTGTTGAAATAAGAGGAACTGGCTTCTTGTATTTGTTTTTCCTTAGTATTGTAGTTGAGTGGGGTTTGAGAGTAGTGGAGCTGTATGATCCAGGTATCGCGGGTTAGAGCCTGGGACAGGTCACTATCTGACCAGAGGGTGGGGTCAGTCAGTTCTCTGGGATCTCAGTGACGCCTGTGGCATCCTGGGAGCTTGCAGGCTCACGGTGCGGTCAGCCAATCAGCGCTGATCCACTGTTTCAGAGCTGTGCTGCCTGTGATGTGTTAAAATGTGATTGGCTGGAAGGGGGGCAGGTGGGAGGAGTCTTCCTGCCCTTCCTTTGTCCCCCTGTATGTGGACATGGGGATCATAGTCATGGGGAAAGTGTTTGGTAGTTGACTCCAGTGAGTTTGTGAAGTGGAATACCCTTTTCACCAGCAGCCTGTATTGTAGTGCTTATCACCAGGAAAGACTGGCTGCACTTCAAGGTGAGGGATCACCCTGCGCTTAATTGCTATTTGATAAAATTGCTAAAGTCCACAGAGACTAAGGAATATTTGAAGTTGGAGGCTAACCTAACTTACATTTTTTGAAACGGTATTGTTAAGAATAGCTGCCTCCTCAAGCTCTGGGTTCCAGCAGGTAAAATGGTGTTTGAGCTGGATTTTACGATCTTTCTTTTTTCCACATCTTTGTAGGTGAATGCTTTTAAGGCCAAGAAAGAACTGAAACCCCAGGAGGGGAGAGATCACTGGCATGGTGCATTTGTGAAAATGCCTTGCTCTGAGCACAGCATGTACACTAAAAAATCCATGGTAGGGCATGTTTTATTTTGTGAATCCTAATTATAATTTATATAATCAAATTGGTCTATTTATTCAATGATGGCTGTTCCAGTTTTTAACCAGGGGTTTTCCCCCTCTCATGTTGTATGTTGTTGGCAGGGGGATTTCTATATAAAGTGGGATTTTAGTGAACAAAGTACATTTGTCCCGATGAAGGCTTTGGCATGAAACATTAACAGTTTGTTAAATAATACACTTATTTTGAAGTATAAAGTGTACATCCAATGATTCCTTTGATAGTTTACTCTGGACTGCATCTCCACGACATTTGGGAACATGTTCTGTTCTTCTCCTTGTAGGCATCTGATATCACATTTGCTGCTTGCAGCTGTTTCCATTTTCAGACCTGATGTTAAACTGTTGTCCTGTATGTAGGAATATGCCCCAAGTATTTTTTTCCAAATCTATAAATGATTTACAGTTTAGCATGTTAAACGGTGAATAAGTGGAAAACCCAAGTTTGGATTTAGACCTTAGGGAAGATTAATGGGTGCCCCAATGGTTGGTCTCAGCACTGGGGCTCCGGGTTAAGTTCCTGGGGTGCTGTCTGTGCGGAGTTAGTATGTTCCCCTCTTGTTCGTGTGGGTTTCCTCTGGGTGCTCCAGTTTCCTCCCACAGTCCAAAGACATACTCGTAGGTTAACTGGCTTCTGGGAAAATTGGCCCTGGTGTGTGTCTGTCTGTGGGTGCCCTGTGATGAACTGGTGTCTAGTCCAGGGTGTACCCCATTTTACTCCCATTGCTTGCCAGGAGGCTCTGGTTCCCCTGCAACCCTGAATTGGATAAGGCATTTTAGGAAATTTAAGGATTACCGATGAGATGAGAGGGTGCCAGTCAGTCCACCTTGCTCATTCTGTTACTAGTATCTTATTGCTCCAGGATCTTGTCTGGCTGTTTCCTTGAAGGATCCCAGGGAATGTGCTTTCGTAACATCGCTAGTTTGTTCCAGACCCGCACCGCCCCTAACGTAAAGAAGGACCTCCTGCTTTCAGCCCTGAAGGCACTTAGTTTCCACCTCTGTCTTCTCTTATGAATGGGAAGGGGGAGAATGGCATCAAGTCATGTTACAGTATATCACACCCTTCATAGACCAATATGTTTTAGCTACTTTAACGGTATTGACAGATGTGGCATCTTTGAATTTAAGTCATCTCTGTTCCTGACTTGGCTGTTCCTTTATGAACCCTTACTATGGTGTATATTTTTACACTTTTACCAAAGTTGTGTTGTGGTATTGCTGCAGTTTCCTATAGTTTTGACACATTTAATGTGTTGGATTCTGGGTAGTTCTACTTATAATGTACTAAAATAAACATTAATTAGAAACATCTGTTATGGTTAAGACTGATTTTGTGAGGGAGATTGTAGAGAAAGTGTGGTCAATAATAAATCACAGAAATATAATAACTATATACTATAATTAAGTTCAATGTGCAGCAGTGTAGAATTGTGGGCAATGTGTTTTTAACTCAGGAGAATAAAATTTCCTTTGTTTTTTTTCATACTGTCTCTCCAGTTTAAGTGGTGTGTACACTTGACTAATGAGCATCATTTTGAACTTCAGAATAGCACATTCTCTTTTTTTGGAGGAAAACCTTAAGAGACTAGATATACAGTAGCTAGGATGTACTGATTTAAGGATGAATACAAAAGGCAGGAAGTAAGTTAACAACTGGTTTTATTTTGTACCATGAGCACTGGATGATGGGAGTGTTTGATGTCGGCTCTGTCCTTTCTTTCAGATCATGAGTGATAGTGTCAGACGTTGGGAGTCCATTAAGAAAAAACTGTCACGCCTGTCCAAGGAGCCTTCAGTCACTGATGTTGAGGTAGGAGCTGTCTGAACTGGGCATAAGGGGTCATAATTAGTAAGGGCAGCACAGAGAAGCTGTTTGGAAAAACGCAAACTCACGCTGCTGTTTGGCATCATCCTGATGCCAGTCTGCCTTCCAGTGAAATTCTCAAGAACCTTCATTATATAGTGTAGTCACTCATCAGTCATCAGTATATAACAGCACGATTTAGAGTATTAGAGTATAACTGCTTGAATTTGGATATAACTTCTTGATGTACATTATAAGTGCTTGATATAGAGTATAACAGCTTGATATAGAATATAAATGCTTGAATTAGTGTATAACATCATGATATAGAGTACAACTGCTTGAATTAGTATATAACAGCATCATTTAGAATATAACTGCTTGAATAAGTATATAACTGCTTGATTTAGAGTATAACCACTTGAATTATGCCCAGATTAGAGCCCAGACCTTTAGCAGTGAAGAAAAAAGACTTGGGCATGATCTTGGAGCCCCAGCAGAGTTCCCAAGCAGAAAGGGTGCTGACCTACAACACCTGATGCATTTTTCCCCTTTATCCTGTGAAGGAGGCTATAAAGAAGTACAATCCAGCTTATAAGGATGAATGGTCATTTGATGCACTCCATGAATTTTATAAGGTCAGTGAATTCCAGACTCACTCCACTGTGCTTTCCATGTTCACCTTGTGCTGTGTTCTGTGATACAAGCCCTGTCTGAGTAAATAGACCAGCCTTTCATGTCTTATACTCTAGTTCAGTGGTTCTCAAACTTTTTGGACCAAGTACCACCCCTAATCCAACCAAAGCATCCAAGTACCACCTACAAGTCATCATCCCATAGGAACCCCAGAAATTCTCAATGACCAACATGAGCGGGCATACATATAATAAATATTATAATAATAAACTTTATTTGATATAGCGCCTTTAAAGGTGGCTTCTCAAAGTGTTTTACAGAAAAAAACAGTAACAACAACAAATAAAAATAATTAAAAAGCACCATTTCAGTGAGAGGGGTGAGCCTGTTTAGTCGAGCAAAGCAGATGTGAATTAATTTTTCGAGCCTTGATACAATTCACAACGGAGTCTAACAGATTTTAAATCGTCAGGCATTTTCTTGACTGCAAAAGTCTCGCGGTGGATGTTGCAATGCGTCCATTAATTTCTGCAGCAACCTCTCTAATTCGTGCAACTACACCGCTGTGTCGGCTTGTCATTGCTCTAGCACCGTCTGTACAAACTCCGACATATTTTATCCCATTCTCTTCGATAAATTCATTCAGAAGCTAAAGTATGTGCTCTCCTGTAGTTCCTGTTCGTAGCGGCTTACAGAACAGAAAGTCCTCATGGGACATGCCCTCAAACTCGTATCTAAAGTAAAATGAGCAAATTGGCCAAATCGACTACAGACTCATCTAATTGCAGTGAAAAGCATCTGCTCATCTTATCGCGCTCTATCAGCGTACATTTGATATAATCCTTCATTTCAATAATTCTATGAGTGACTGTGTCTTTCAGGGGGCAGCAGGTCGAGCTGTTTAGCAGCTTTTTCTCCTCACATAATACGTCAGCTCTTTTGCCAATGGTAAATAAGGTTCTTCAAAAATAGTATGGGGCTTACCTGCTTTAGCAATCCGCAAGCTTGCATTTTTCAGTGTTTCCGTTTTTATTTCCGTATTTATTTTAAGTTTTTATTTCATTCGCATGGGAGTGAAACACAGAGACGCTATGTGTATTTTTCTCAAATTAATTTAGAACAGTTCTTAAATATTTTTCTGTTATCTATCACGCTTTCCTGTGCTCACAAGATTACCAACATTCGTAGCACGTATTTCTTCGCATTCCTGTGCTTACAACATTGACATTGTTCCAAAATCACGTACATTCTCCTACCTCCCTATTTGCTGGAGATACAGTAGCTTTTTTTAAATACAATTGGTCACTTGCTTCCATACCACGCATTCCTATAGAGTGGTATAGAATTACAGAGTATCTCTTGTGTCCACTGAAGTATTAGCGCACACTGTATCGTAGTATTTAGGCTGCGTATTCGACACGTATTAAAATACAAAATATGAAAACCCATCCTGATTTTTCAGCGCACACGACACAGTTCCAGGGTCATTTGGCGTACCACCTAGCGGCACTCCGCGTACCACTTTAGGTACCCGTACCACAGTTTGAGAACCACTGCTCTAGTTCATCACCTGTTACTCTGCTGTAATTTCAGTCACCATGATGTGCTTTAAGTTTCCTTGTCTTCAGTCAATTCTTCTTCTGTACTATACTTTAAAATACTATAGTTCTATAATTTACTACACTACACTGTACACTTCTGTTCTGTGCTCCACTTGAAGCTTTTCTTTCTTCAGCTGTTTAGAGCTGTTCCTTGCCCCCAATTCTAAAGGTCTGTGTTATTCAACCCCGGTCCTGAAGTTAGGGTCTTTTCCTGCTGAGATGTCAGTTACTTAACAAAACTCTCTCCACTGGTTCGAAAACAACAGAAAATGTCAAAATAAGTCAATGTACACCTTTGGGCCCTGATGTACGCCGACTCTCCCTTCTTCCAACAGAACTCTCCCAAGGACAAAAGAGATTGCTCTCGAACCCTGGGCAAGATTGCCGAGCTGGCTGTCAGTCTCCCAGATGTGTGCCAGATGGTAAGGGGCAGTAAGGGACGCATCCAGATCACGTCTCCTCAAAATCGGCATCAGTCTTTCTGAAGAACGTACTGTTGTCTGAGCGCGGACTGGTGTCAGTTCTCCCAGCTTACCTGATCTTGCTGCTGGTGTCCCCGTGTCTGCAGGCGATCCCTTTGTTGAGGCAGGGCCACAATCACTCCATCACTCTGTCGCAGAAGCAGATCGCCTGCCTGCTGGCCAACGCCTTCTACTGCACCTTCCCCAACCGCAACACCACCAAACAGCACTCCGAGTACAGCAACTACCCAGACATCAACTTCAGCAGGTCAGTGACTCGCGATTCCCCCCTACAGCCACCTGCTTGCCTGTTTCAAGCAACCACTACGCAAAAGCACACAACACAGAGTGCCTTCCCTGAAATCGATATCAGCAGCTGTATCTCGAAAGAGGCCGTCCGTTCATCCTGGGAGCCTGTGTCACGATGTCGTCCTATTCTCCTACTCCATCCCCTGCGCTAAGCTCATAATGACATTGGTTAGGGACCCACGTTATGAGCAAAACTCGAAGTAAAGGTGTCAGGATCATGGAACTCAGCCTTTGCTTTTTCAACCACTGGTGAACCTCAATCGCCAGCATTCGTACTCCCGATATAAGAAGATAAGAAAGGTTACAAACTGGCCCATCCTGGTGAATCCTGCCAGCAGTCCTTTCCACTCAGACTTTGATCTGCTTGTGCAGAGTAGCCCTGGGCTGGTCTCCTGACTCACAGGCCTTACTCTCATTTCCACCCTGCACTCCTTAAAGAGGGTCCTGCAGGGGTGAGGCGTGGTGATGCTGTAACTGTGTTCTTCCTGCAGGCTGTTTGGACAGTACTCAGAACGGAAGCACCAGAAACTCCAGACACTTTTCCATTACTTCAGAACTGTGACAGGTATGTTGTTCATCTCTACTCCTCCACTGCCAGCACAGAAACGCTGCAGGCAGGTATGCTCACAACTGTAGTACACTCCTGCAGGGAGCCCTTGTAGAAATAGCACTCATTCGGAGGCTCTGAAACAGGCTCTGTGCGTATTGTATCCTGCTTGTCAGCAGCCAGTGTCTCAGGCACCATGGGCCTGTTCTCTGTTTGCGAAAAAAGACAGCAATGGACCTGTGTGCCTACAGAATGTAACAAGCCAGCACTGATCACCTCTCTGTTCCAGAGCCAAAACTACTGTCCATCACTGAGAAGACAGTGTAGTGGACACTGGAGTAGTGAACAGGGTTACATTTCTCTCTGTTAATCCAAAGCATTTGCCCAATGAAGAACTACACCTGTTCTTTCTGATTGACCCCTCACAGAGGCATGTCCCCGTGGCCTGGTGACCTTTGAGAGACGGCATCTGACAGAACACATCTCATGGCAACAGTAATTATCGCTCTCTCACATTTCGGCGCTCAAGGAAGTTGAAGGACCAGTTGCGCAGTTGTGAAGACAGTCAGTGAGCGTGGGAGCACTGGTCTTCAGTGTTTCACTAACCGCCTCAGCTCATATGTACAGTTTGCTGGCGACAGTGTGGAGGCAGGGTGTGCACATGCCTGTTCTTAAGAACACACGTAATTAGCCCCATGTTAAATGGCCTTTTTTAGTGTTTTTTCACACTTTTTCGCTTCGTTTTTGTTGTGTTTATTGTTTTGCTCTGAAAAAAAGCATTTGTTTAAAGAGTGGTTTGTAGATAGTATGAAACACAGTGTCCCCCACAAGTTTGAGTAAGCTTGTTGGTAATGGAACTGATGCATTTTGGAAAACAATTTTTTTTTTGTTGGTATCGGCCTCACACTTATCAGCAGGACGGAAACAGTGGACATGTGTAGGTGTATGATAAGCTTCCTTTCCCCTTTAACTCTTGATCACCTGTATTATTGGTGACTGAAATGACGAGGACTGCTATAGTTCCTAATAATGTAAGGACAGCGCTGACAGACAGTAGCAATAGAGACCTGAATTTTGACAGGTGCAGAAAGTTTGTTAAAACTCATTGAAGACTCTCTCCCTCTGTTGCTGCTCAGCTGTAACGACACGATCTCCAAACTTCACGTCCAGTCGGACGGCACCATTGAGACCGAAGGCGAGGGAATGTTGCAGGTAGGGAGGGGCCCCGGACATTTTCAAGCAACACAGCGTACCCCTGTGTCTGCAGCCCCCCGCTGACCTTTGTGTGTGCCCGCAGGTGGACTTTGCTTGTAATCTGGTGGGTGGAGGGGTTCTGGGCAACGGCTTGGTCCAGGAGGAGATCCGTTTCCTCATCAACCCCGAGCTGATCGTGGCGCGGCTCTTCACGGAGAAGCTGGGCGACCGAGACTGCCTGCGGATCACAGGTGCGCCAGTGCCACAGTGCCAGCCGCTTACCCTGCCTTCTGTCCTGCACAGGTGTCCCTGTGTGCCGTTGTGCAAGTAGTGTGGCTACCATGGCAGAAATAGTGACTGGCACAGAGAGAACTGAAGAGGCCAAGTGCAGAGACAGGACAGTGGTGGGACACAGCAGGGATCGTGGGTTTGCACTTGTCTCACTTGCTCCTTAACTGCTGTTACAAAATGATGGGCTTTTTATCATTCAGAAACCAGAGAAATGAATTCTTTTCGACAACTGAATCAAGCCTTTCTCACTGCCGTGAGTCCGATGCGAAAGCTGTGGAGGCTGCTGTATGGAGGAGAGCAGGAGCAACTCGAGGCGTTGAGAGACTTCTGACCCCCTGACCCTCTCTCTCTCTCTCTCTCTCTCTCTCTCTCTCTCTCTCTCTCTCTCTCTCTCTCTCTCTCTCTCTCTCTCTCTCTCTCTCTCTCTCTCTCTCTGCAGGGGCACAGCGCTACAGCTGTTACACCGGCTACAGCGACTCCTACAGGTGGACAGCGCCTTACATAGACAACACGGAAAGGTAGCGTTCTTAGATTCTACTCCACAGATCAGTATGGCAACATGTAATCGATGGCAGCAATTTCTAATCACAGTATTTTCCTGGATACTTAAGCTGCGAATAAAACTTTGCAGTTCAAGTGAAGTAAATTGTAAGGTTTTCAAACCACGCAGCGATGATATAATTGTTTCTTAAAAAAATAACATTAGAACACTTACAAACCAGAGAAGGGCAGTTAACAGCTACAGGATTGATCGGACGTTTCTTGAAGGAAGCCAGGGCATCAGCTTCAACAGCATGGTTGGGTAGCTTGCTCCACACTCACACCTCTCTTTGCGTAAAAAAAAGCGCTTCCCTGTAGTTTCCCCTTGTGCCTCATGTTTGTCCTGAGACTCGTCTGAGGTCACAAGTGTGGCTTTGCAGTCCAGGAACGATCGATGAGGCTCCAGAAAAAGTATCCTATCCTGTCTTTTTATGCACACAGAGACGAGTGGATGAGACTCCGTACAGAAATAGTGGCCATCGACGCGCTCAAGTTCCAAAACCCCAGTGAACAGTTCAATATGGGCAGTGTGACCCGAGAGCTGAATAAGGTGGGTGCCTGACCAGGGGGGAGTGTGTGCGGAAGCCACTGTGCACTGCGGGTGTCTAATGTGTATGCGTGTGTTAAAGGCATACTGTGGATTCTATGAAGACTGTGGAATACACCCAGACTACTACACCCCCATTGCCACTGGCAACTGGGGCTGCGGGGCTTTCCATGGTGACCCTCGCCTCAAAGGTGAGTGAGATGGGATGGGGGTTCAGGGTTCGATATTAATTACTGGCAGCCATCAACTAGAGATCAGTGAGCCTGAGCTGAAATTAAAACACAGGGGCTCTTCAGAGCCTAGGACACTAGACCAGTTCTCTGGAACTGAGTAAAGGCCGTTCAGGGCTAAGCATGCTTCTTCCTGAACCATATTATTGTTGTCACGTTGCCCCCTGCTGGAGCACTGTAAAACAAGCTAGCATTACTATGTCAAACAGCAGAGCCTTACCTGTCCTTCAGCTGTCGGGGCTACTTGCTCAGGAAGAAAGTCAGTTCTAGCTTCGCTCACTTTCCGACAAGGCCCGTCTCATGAAAAACAGCCTTTTTAAGATCTGCCTTGGCGGTGTTCTGGGCTCTCCCTTCCCAGTTCCCATGCTAGTTCCTTGCTTTGTGTTTTGGCAGCCTGTTTACCAGGCCTGCCTGTGCTTGCTTGCCGCCCTGCCCTTGGCTTCTTCATGTGACCCACAGACGCTCAACTCCAGTACTTTCACAGCTGTCACATCTGCTTGCACACCATTTCTTCCACCACCTTTAAAGCACTTCTTCTGCAAATGAAAAGACGTGCACATGTGAGGCACCAGCTTTTGGAAAAAAAGAAACCCTTAGGGATGCTATTTCCAGTCCTTGATTTACTCTCGGGGGACATCTGTTCTGTTCTTCATGCAGCACATACAGTATAATACTAGTAATGGTTCTAAAATAGTAAAACAAAATTAATAGCATATCTTTCCTCTGAACTCGTGGTGCTCCTGGGAGATGCACGTGTTCAGTGAAGCAGAAGGAGACAGAGGTCTCATGTCCTCTTTCTGCCTTCCTGCAGGAAAATGATTTGATGCTGTAAGATTAAACTTTTCTGCTTCTGGATGCAAAGTTCTGAAATATTCCTCGACAGTACATTTCAACGGAGAAAAATAGTTAATATAACAACTAGTAGTGTAATATTAAAATTCTGACAGCAGTGGTGGTGTGGCAGTGCTATTGCTTCTGAATTTCAGGCTGGGTAGAGTTTGCATGTTAACTTTCTACACCTATTGGTTTACACGGGGTGCTCTGGATTTCCTTACACAGTGTGTAAGGTTAGTGCACAGCAGGATTCATGAACCGTCTGTCTCAGTCATAGGAGTGCAGCTCAGTACAATAGCAGTCCCCCTTTGCAATTTATCTTTGTGTACTTTTGGACATATAAAACAAAAGAGAAAGACAAGACTAAATCCTCAATTTTAAACAGTCTATGTCCTCACAAATTGGAGCTTCTCTTTCTGCAATTAAACAGCCAAAAAGTGTCTTTTTGCCACTGGACATGAGGACTTGTTCATACAGTATGTATAGCACATTCTCCAGGACCAGCGCTTCGACACACCAGAGAGAAGAACACGAGAGGTGATGAGAAACTCTGATCGATGAAAGCTACAACACACTACTGCACAGGCTCTTTCAGTTGGTGTGTGGGCTGAACTGGCAATTCTACTTAAATAACAATTAATAAAATACGTTCTTAATAAGCCTCGATGATTAAGAATTTAGATGGAATAAGATGCAGGGGTTAAGAGAGGAACTGAGGTCACTGATCATTCTCTCTCCTTCTCTCACTGGCTTCCTTCCTTTTTGTCCTTTTTTCAGCTCTAATCCAGATCATGGCTGCATCTAAAGCCAAGAGAGGCATAGTGTACTTCACCTGCAAAGACCATGCTCTGGAGAAGGAGATTAGGGAAATGCACTGCTTCCTGACCAAACAGCGCGTCACTGTGGGTGAGTGTGGGAGGAGGCTCTGGCCACCAGTGGGGTTTCTGCTGGTGTCATCATTTGGAAAATGCGAACATACCATGCACTTTCCCCTTCTTCACCTCATGAACGCAAAGGCTACAAAGAAGCATGCATTAATATCGTACACAAGTACGAACTTTGTCTGACATGATGGTTTTGAGCCTACATGGATAAAGAAAAGCTTTTTGTCAAGTGACAAAAACAGGTGTGTCGAACCTTGGTCTTGGGTAGCAACAGTGCACATTAATAACTTAATTGGATCAATCAGTTGTTCAATTTATGTTAAAATGCTTTTTAGAGCATTATCTATTGACCATTTAAGGCTGCCTACAACACTTGCAAGTCCTGCAGGTCTCTCCAGGACCAGACAAGGTACCGTCTGATGACCCTGACCAGGAAAATGTGGGAAACTGTCATATTGCATGGATTGACAAATGCCACTGAAAGTTAAAAGTCAACCTCTTTTGAAATTTCAAAGCTAAAACTGTGAATTCAGGGACATTTCAACAGATACAGCAGTTGAAAGTGTTGGAACACATGAAGATTTAACCTTTTTCTCTTTCTTATCCACAGGGAGACTGTATGGCGTGCTGACTCTGTATTGCCAAAAATATTCCCAAGGAGAGAGACAGTCACTGTATGATTTTGTTTACAAAAAAATAATGGAAACTGCAAGTAAGCACTAAGGAAGGATAAACTGCATTAAACATGAGGATGCTCTCCTTAGATCTTAAGGAGGCAGTATTACTTTCTTACTTTAAACTTTAAGCTCTACATTTATAAGGTGGACCAGCTGGTTAAAAAAATGGTAGTTGGAACTTTTAAGTGAAAACGGGATTAAATACTTTGGCTCTCTAAACAGGAAAAGCCATGACGTCTGTCCAGTCAACTGAGCTCTGGCCTTGAAGGTTGAGTCCAGATCCTAACTGGAAAGCTACTGTTGTGTTTATGTTCATGATAATTTGTTTTAAATTTGTTTTTTCTCCGTGGGTTTGTCAAGTAAAGTAAAAGAATGAACCTTTTTTATTTTTGATTTAACAATCCTGCACAAAATTGTACTGAAGTGCAGTGCTGTACTACTGTAAAGTGGGTTTGAATAAATGACGATCTGCAGGGTGCATCAGGGCTGAGTCCACTGAGCGGCTTACTGAAGTGACATTGCAGCCTGTAACACCTCAACAGTGTAGAGTTCTCCTTCAGCCAATGATCTGGTGTTTTGGTGCAGTTTCAGTGGAGTTTACTACTCCAGTGTGAGGATTGATTCATGGCAGGGGCAGAGAAGAGCAGCACTCGTGACCGTGGCACACTGCAGGTATGCAGGTGTCAGCTCCTTCTGAGCACTCGCCTACGTCATCCAGCCTGCTCCGAGCTGGCTCCTTCTGGGCACTCTCCTACGTCATCCAGCCTGCTCCGAGCTGGCTCCTTCTGGGCACTCTCCTACGTCATCCAGCCTGCTCCGAGCTGGCTCCTTCTGGGCACTCACCTACGTCATCCAGCCTGCTCCGAGCTGGCTCCCTCTGGGCACACGCCTACCTCATCCAGCCTGCTCCACGCTGGCTCCTTCTGGCCACTCACCTACATCATCGAGCCTGCTCCGAGCTGGCTCCTTCTGGACACTCACCTACGTCATCCAGCCTGCTCCAAGCTGTCTGGCAGGAAAGGGTCACACGTCCATCTTCCTGCCATACAAGACAAAACTCCAAGGAACATGTAGTGTATGGAGAATCTGTGCCACACTCTATTAAACCAATCAAATCCTGGAAGTGTCTTCGAGATATCTGTTGTTCACTTCGGTTCATTAGTTACCCCATATATTGCTGTAGAATTTGAAACTGGTTAACTGGCTCACTGTAGCCTCTGAGAGCTTTTCAAGCAAAGAACTGGAATGACCACTTGAGAGGAGCAGATTGGGTTTTTGGGCTTGTAGCTTCCATGCTGTACATAACCTTCAGAATGAAGATACATTGCAGTCGTAAGTATTGCTGTCACTTCAACAACATACCGAAACAAGGTACTACTGCACAAGTAGACTGTGCTACTGCACAAGCCTTCTTGACACTGGTGCCTCAAGATTGTGCCATGATCCATCAGTGAAGAATGCCTCTTCTAGCTATTTACGGTACATAACCTTTATTGTGAAGTTTTTTGAAGTGCCTTCCAGACAAAATTTCTCCCATGCTAGTAAAAGGTTGTTGTTTTTAATAGAAGTAGCTCAGGATACAAACTTCACAATGGAAGCCTCTACCATGAAAAGCAAAATGTAAACATCTGTTATTTACTGTATTGCATAATTAAAATCGTGTGTACCAAGGAAAAATGGCTTTTCACTTCCATGTATTGAACTGAATTTTTGGAATTAACTTCTTTCCTCCAGTGAATTGCATAGTATAACATTTGCAAATGCAAATTTTTCTCTCCCAAATACTTTTTTCAGTGTACTTTGTTCAAATCTTTAAAAATGCTTCTGCTAACCTCCACTATCCCAAAAAAAAACTTGGCCAAAGGAGAAACAATTAAGCACAACTTGGGTATCATTTAAAGACGGTGCTCTAATCTCCCACAACCCAGCTCAGCAGATATAAAGATCATTCAAGCTTTTTCATGCCGACAGCTGGGATATTGTCATGTCTAGAAAATGCAGAAGAGAAATCTTGACTATCTTTCTTTTTTAAAGCTTGTTTAAAGGTTTTCAGTAGGATTATTATTCACCTATCACTTTCATTTCAGCCAATTAACATTTTAATTCCTTTCATAATAGCTTAACATTGATTATTCACCTTCTAAAGTCCCATCTTAGAGGTGCGAAAAAAAAATCTGTCAAGTGTTCAGTGCCTGCTAGGGAAAAGGGGGATAAAGATGGAACAGTTTCTAGACATATCTGTATACGGATTTTGTCAAGGGCCGTTTTTCACAAATTCACAAAAGCTCCAGTGAGAAGATAGTCTTTATTGAATGAAGCAAAATAATACAATGGAAAAATTTAATCACCCATACGAAAATAAATAAGTCAGTTACTTTGTCCTGGAGAGTGGTGATTTTATTTTTCTCATTTTTTTTTTGTTTTTGCGCTGTAAGGTATTGGGTTTGTTTTTCCCTTCACGCTTGTTCCAGGTCCTAAATTTTCTTTCCTTTCATAAAAAATCAAACATGACCCTGGGTTTTGGCACGGGAGATCGGAGAGCAGGAGACGAGCGATGGGGGGGGGGGGGAGGAATGGGGAAAGGCGTGGGTTTTTAAACGACAAGCCAGCGGCGATTTAAATCTCCGTCATTCACTACAGAGGAGGTCTGACGGACGGGAACTGACGCCACTGCCGAGACGCGCAGCCGTACAATTAGACCAATCTGCTGTGGCTAGATTGGACAAACAAAGGTTACAGCTTCCAAAAGCAGGGCCTTAGAAACGGCTTTAAAATCACAACTATGATAAAACAGTTTAAAACTACAGCATGACCCGAGGTTCCATCAATGGCGCCATGTCCTGCCAAAGGCTCATTGTACAGTTGATTATAATCTCACAACAGTATACAAGCTGCACTCCTGACGTAGAAATGTGTTCAAGTGTCTCTGTAACATTGTTTTGGTTTACTACTAACAGTCCAGAGGGAAGACGGTGCAGTAAGTAACTAATGACACAACCCTGGTACAGTGTCAGCAATCCCCCCTCCATTTTACTGAAGCTGTGGAGTTTTTAAGTTTAGGTTCTTTTGTGCATACAAATTCTTTATATCCTACAAACATACGTCGAAAAAAAAAAGACAAAACTGAAAAGAGAAAATGTGTGGTGATGAAGAAGTGGCAGATGTCACAGCATGAACAGGTAGTGGTCATACAGAGCTCAGACTGCACGGCCCGGAGGAGGGTGGGAGGGGTCATTGCTGCACGCCCAGAGACGACTAACTTATTCCAGATGCAGTCAGGCAGGACATCAGCATTGCACACCTACTAATGCATCATTATTGCTTTGGCAGTGGGCTTGGGGTATTCCGTAAGACGAGTGATCATGCAGCAAATTGGGTTTGAGTTGTCCACTTCGCACTGTGCAAATGCCACTATGATTACATCATGGCACAGAGGCTGACTCAGTAGCCTTGAGCTGTCACACCCTGCACCCTTCCCCACTTCGCATGGAGGGATGCAGTAAGATGTCTGAGCTGACCTGATGAGGGGAATAATTGTTTACTCATTGACCTGGCTCTCGATCAAGATAGGAGGAGGGTACAATCTCCGCAGTTTCACCCTTTCGGTACAAGCGTTCAGACAAGATAGGAGGGAGACACTCAGTGCTAGCTATCTCGGAATACACAGATACTCGACACGGTGCTTATTAAAAATGTCCCCATTTAAAGACGACACTGGCATGGATGACTGACTGCCTTAGAAGGTTTATTTTGTTTTCAACAGGTCACTGCAGTTCTGTAGTGTCGCTGGGTGGTGTCGTTCTCGTAGGGAGACGGGTGGCGCTGTGGGGGTGCAGCTGGCTTTCAGGGGGACGTGGGGGCAGTGCTGTCGTGTGCGTGCGGAGAGGGGACTGTGGGGAGGGGTCAGGCAAGGGCTGTTGCTCTGAGCGCCAGTATGGGAGTCCAGGAGCTGCGTGTGGGACGGAGGGGAGGGAGAAGACGGGGAAGGGCTGGGGCTGAGCCTCTTTAACCACAGCCTGGGGTCTGGAGTTGGCGGGCAGGGGGCTAGGACTGGCCTTTGAAGCTGCCCAGGTCCATGGCAGTGTCCAGGAAGCGCTTCAGCTCCTGCAGGTGAGCTTTTTTGTTTCCAGTGGCTGGAGCTGCAGCAGGGTCGCGACCTGCATACCTGCACAAAAACACACACGTGCACACGGTTAGGCCACATACACAAGGGATCTAGGGGCACAAAGATCTGTGAGCACAAACAATAGCACAAGAAATCATGCCACAGGCTAACGAGGCGATCAAAAGATAAACATACAGCAGCAGGCAGAGATGACTGAGGTCCAGTCTATAATATTTGCATGACCGTGAAGTAGGCCATGACTTCCAAACTAATGAAAATGTGGATGGATCTGGCATCTCTAAATCACTCTTTCTTCAAATTGATGCTTAACCTCTAGAAACCTAGTCACTGGAGATCAAGCCCTCGATATTTATACTGTTAAACATTGTGAATTACCAGGGAGGTCTGATCCTTTGCTGTCCCAGAAAAAAAAAAAAACTACCTCTGTATTCCATGTCACTTCTTAAAGTGTCCTTTGATCTAAAGTGAACAAGTGGATATCACCCTGCAACTCACAACTGGCAACCCACTGAAGCTAAGCAGGTGTGAGCCTGGTCAGTACCTGGATGGGAGACCTCCTGGGAAAAACTAAGGTTGCTGCTGGAAGAGGTGTTATTGGGGCCAGCAGGGGGCGCTCACCCTGCGGCTCATGTGGGTCCTAATGCCCCAGTGTAGTGATGGGGACACTATACTGTAAACAGGCGCCGTCCTTCGGATAAGACGTAAAACCAAGGTCCTGACTCTCTGTGGGCATTAAAAATCCCTGGGCGTTTCTCGAAAAGAGAAGGGGGTGTACTCCGGCGTCCTGGCCAAATTTCCCATCGGCCTTTATCAATCATGGCCTCCTAACAATCCCCCTCTATGAATTGGCTACATTACTCTGCTCTCCTCCCCACTGATAGCTGATGTGTGGTGAGCGTTCTGGCGCACTATGGCTGCCGTCGCATCATCCAGGTGGGGCTGCACATTGGTGGTGGTGGAGGGGAGTCCCCATTACCTGTAAAGCGCTTTGAGTGGAGTGTCCAGAAAAAGCTCTATATAAGTGTAAGCAATTATTATTATATTTTGGCAGCACTGTGTTGTAATTCTGCTTCTCAACAGCAGGGATCAGTAAGCTTGTCAAGACTAAATGCAAGTATGAGAGCAAAGCATGAGAAAATGCAGTATTTGGAGCAAAGCTCTGGCAAATCCCAGAGGAAAACCTGCTTTAGTCGTAAAGTTGTAAAACAAAATTCACCTTTTTGTGAGACAATGACCCAAAGCACAAAGTCAGAGCTACACTGGAGTGGCTTAGGAATAAAAAAGTGAATGTCTTTGAGTAGCCCAGCCTGAATCCTGTTGAGGATCTGTGGAAAGATGTTTAAACTGCTTTCCATACGCAATCCTTTCTGAGAATTTCATCATTTGAATGCTTTAAGTCATAACCAATTTGGCTACCAAAGCATGCCACCTACTGGCGTAAAATTCCTACTTCCCTAGAGAGGAGTCACTTTACACAAAACGTGCTTCTATCGCCAGCAGCTACATCACCCTGCAACTCAAAACTGACACCTGACTCTCTGTGGTCATTAAAAAAGGGCGTTTCTCGAAAAGAGTACGGGTGTTACCCTGGTGTTCTGACCACATTTCCCCCTGGCCTTTACCCATCATGGCTTCCTAATAATCCCCATCTCTGAATGGGCTTCATCACTCTGTTCTCCTCCCCACTAAGAGCTGGTGTGTGGGGAGTGTTCTGGCAGAAAGCTTTGAGTGGAGGGTCCAGAAAAGCGCTATATAAGTATAAGGAATTATTATTTGAAGTTGTAGCGTTTTTATAAAGGCTTGTAATGTATCAAATTTGTGGTGCATAAATGAATAATGAATCTTTTCTACAGACCAATTATCCAAACAAGTGTTGGGATAAGTTTAAAAATTCTATCATGTCTGTATATAAACAGGTTGAACATTTTTCTTTAGTTCTTTTATATATTTGAATAAATCACATTACCTGCTTGCTAACCCTTTTATATTATCACTATTTGAATATTGCTGAAAAAAGTGATCACCTGGTATGCTTACAGCTATAATTGGGCCCATTACTACTTGTAGTGGAGATAACAAGTAAAGAAAGTCACTGATCCAGTCCTGTTGTACCACTGGATACTGCAGCCACCCAGTTTAAGGGCAACGGTAACTTGGCTGGGATGTCCAGTCAGACACCGAGATGGCATTCAGTGAAAGACCCCTACTGGTAAGAGGAAGTGCAAGATGCAGGGAAAGTCTGCTTACCAGACTGGCCGCTCGCGACCAAACGTGGTGAGGATGCGTGGTTTGACGTAGTCGTAGTAGCCTTGGTTCTTGTGCTCCTCCTGACACCACACCAGGTCCGCCTCCGGGTACTTGTCAGCCTCGGCCTTCACCAGGTCGAAGGGGAACGGAGAGAGCTGCACAGAGAGTGAGGAAGCGTGGGACAGAGCCAGGGGGCAGGGAGACGGGCAGGGCGCGTGCGCAGCTCCACAGAGAAACAGGCCGACGCCTGGAGAGTAAAAGGCTGTGGAGACGGGCTGAATGACAGAGGGGTGGGCACACCCAAAGAGCACAGGAACTCCAGAGTTCAGGGAGCACCCAGGCCTTGGTTTAAAGCTCCAGGTGCATCACAGCAGCATGGAGACCCTGCTCTGTGTGCGTGGGTGGGTGGGTGTGCATGGGGGTACGCGCACGCGCTGGGTACAGCGTGCAGTGGTACCTGCTCCATGCGGGAGATGGCAATCTGGGACTCCAGCCCGCGTGCCTTGCGCTCCTTGGTCAGCTCGTAATACACCTTCCCCGTGCAGAAGAGGAGGCGGCGCACACCCTCGGGGGACTGTGCCGCCGGCCCCTCCTCCCGGATCAGTCGCTGGAAGTGAGTGCCTGGAAGAGACAGCACGCGCTTTCAGTACAGGCCGCACAGGGCGGAGGGCATGCAGGGGACCCCAGCTTGGTCTCACAACACCGAAGCCAGTCTGAAACAGGCACAGCAGCGTCTGCACTTTCTGCGATGCTTAAAGTAAAGCGGTTTGGCTCATGAACCTTTACTGCAGCACCAATGAAAGTATCCTCACTAGTGGTATCACTGTGTGGTACACCAATACTACCATGCGTGACAAAGACACACTACAAAGGGTTGTGGCAAACCAGAGGATTATAGGATGTGATTTACACCATCCGCTGTCGCAATAAGACCCAATCCATCATTCAGGATCCCAAACATCCCGGCCACAAACTGATCTCCCTCCTGCACTCAGGCAAGCGGTGCCGCACTATTAAAGCACGGACCACTTAGCGCAAGAACAGCTTCTACCCTACCGCAGTCCTCATAGTACGCACTCTCAACAGCTAACTGCAATGCCTCAGACTCAGTGCATGTCTGCATGATGCACTTTTTCCATGGACTACCGTGTTTTTTTCCACTACTACAGTATATACTGATGGAAAAAAGAAATGCAACACCTCCTCCTCCACACTCCTGCCCTCCTGTCTGCGTGGAACAGGCTAAAGAGTGACTCATCTGTGAAGAGGACCTGATGCAACTGCTGGCGAGTCCACCGCAGCCTCTGTCTGGCCCAAGAGTCGGGTGTGATGTCTAGGAGGTGTGAGCAGAGGGCCTCTGACAGGTCGCCTTGCTCTAAGGCCAGCAGCATGGAGCCTTACTGTCCTGTCACTGATGTGGGCACTGGTTCTGCCGGCAGTTTTAGCAGCAGTACAGGTGGCAGATCTGAAACGATCTCTCAGATGGACCAGTCTGACGTGTCGGTCCTGCTCTGGTGTGGTCACTCGCAGGCGACTGGATCTTGGACGGTCATCTGTCTTGCCAGTCTGCTGAAAACGTCTCTGTAGTCGGGACACAGTGGAGCAGCTCACTCCATAGTGTCTGGCAACACTGCCACTTGCCATGCCTGCCTGCAGCATGCCAATGGCCCTCTCCCTTACTTCTGGTGACAGTCGAGGCATTATGGAATACACAGAAAACTGACTCAACGTGGACTTTTTCTTGCAGTGACCTAAGCTTTGAATTAAGGCCTTTTTAAAGGTGAGCTGATCAGGGATTGTTCCACCTGGACCTTGTTGGGTAAAAGTGCACCTAACGAGCTTTCGTGTCAAGCTCGTTCAGTTGCAATGCCTCACTGCACAAGCTGTACTGCTGGTCAGAGGGCTTAAAACAAACTGACAACTTTTTGTGAAAGTACATAAGCGATAACTAGAGTATTCTCATTCCAGAAAATGTTGCGTCTCTTTTTTCCATCAGTATATATCATTCTCCACAACATATTTATTGATTTAAAGTTTGTAAGGTACTGTCTACATTGCATGGTGTTGTCTGTTGTACCGTGCCATTTGCTGTACTGTGTATGTCCTGAGAAATCGGTGCGAGTAAGAATTCCAAATTCTTCGAAGAAGGCTCCACAGCCGAAACGTTGTGTTTTCTTTCTTCACCTTTCAGCATGGAATAAACCTTGTACTTGTTCCTTTACATGTACATATGGCGATACGTTCCTCTACTCTACACATTTAAAATGGAGCTGCATCCCCTTAAATGGAGAGTGTCATCCATTGGACACTTTACAGTAAATATTCCCACGTGGAAAACTCCACAAGTCACAGGTAATGTTTGCCTCTCGTTATTCAAGCACAGCTCTGCAAAAAGACCCCCCAGCTATCAGCCCTGTGTCCAGTCTGGCTGGGTTCAGGGGAGCAGGACTCACCTGGCAGCATTTCATCAAAAGTGGACTTGGCCTCAGGGTGACGCAGCAGAGACTTTGGGGTGAAAACAATGAGCTGGGGAAAAAGGAAAGAAATTAAAACGTTTCAAAACATTTCATTTACGGTGTCCGTTCCTTACAAGAAGCCTCCATCAGGTAGCGGTGGACTGTCAATCTTGGGTCAGACTGCTCGTGCAGAGGACCTGCTTTCATGCAGCTAGCAGTTTGTCACGCTCACCCAGTTCCAGGCCTTCGCTAAAGCCTGGGCTGGCTCAGAAGGCTCTGCAGCAGGAGCCTGGCCTGCTGCCTGGGCCAGCTATCACGCAAGCCGAGGACGGTGAAAAAGCAATCGAAGTCAAGCGCTCGGTAGAGGCGTGACTACTGCAATGTGATCGTTAAGTCTTTTCCCACGTCGAACTTCATGGAAGTGAATACTCGAAACAGAGACGGTAAGCTGGGTCTCCTTTTTTTAAAAAAAAATACTGAGCCTCTTTCGTTGTTAGCCTGAGTAGCTAGCCCACAGAAGAGGAACGGGGTGCGAGCGAGTGTCTGTTATCTGAGACACTGTGGGTGGATCTGGTGCGCAAGTGCGGCGGAGTGCTGAGCTGTTCTGCAGCTCTGACAGAGTGCACCGACTCACTGGTTTCCTGAAGGGCAACAGGATCTGCCTCCGCAGCACGTGGAAATAGTTGGCCGGTGAGGAGCAGTTGACGACGATCCAGTTACAGTCGTACAGCTGACGCACAGCAAAGTCCTCGGTGACTCTCTACAGCACGCAAACAAAACCATTTCCGTAAAGCGATGAAATTCCAAACAACAGCCCCTCATAATTAATTCACCTGTCCTGCCTTCAAATCAGCATCCACAAGGGCCTGTTTCTCAAGGATCAGTTCATCATTTTAAATAAACGATCCGCTTCATTCAGTGTGTTAAGCAGGAGAATACGCCAGTTCAATTTATTCTGGGGACAATGTGCTCGTCTTGTGTATGACGTACCGGGAACACATCTGGGTCATCATTGCACATCTGCAAAAACCTCTCTGGACGAGCGGAGGAGTGCTCTGGGCCCTACGGACAGGGACAGCAAACAGAAAGAGCAGGAGAGAGGAAGAGCTGTTAGACCTTTCCTTTCGTTAGATACAAAAGAAAAACTTGAATCCTCACTTTAACTGGCTAAACCCCGCGAGAGCGCATCTGGTTGTCTCCATACTGCCTGGCCCCTAGAACAGAGAGGTCATGCTGTGCTGACAGCCTGTATATTAACATTGCTCGAAGAGCCCCTGGGGCGTGTTGCATGCTGGGTACCCTCCACTGCCTGCGAATGCAGCCTCCTCCAAGGGCGGTGGCGACTAATCTGTTAACTCGGGGTCAAGGAGGGCCATGGCAGGGTTAAGCCGGAGGGGCTCTTTGAGCGACGTCGACATTCAAACCTTCAGTCCAGGCTACGGCAGAGCAAGACCCAATCCCGGCGGAAGCGCATCCCAATCGAGAGCGAGCGCGGGCGGCGGTTACCATTCCTTCCAAGCCGTGGGGCAGCAGCAGGACGATGCCGTTCTGGCGCACCCACTTGGCCTGGCCGGGGCAGATGAACTGGTCGATGATGGCCTGCGCCGTGTTGTGAAAATCCCCGAACTGGGCCTCCCACAGGACGAGGGCGTTGGGGCTCGCCATGGCGAAGCCGAGCTCGAACCCTGCACAACGAGAGAGCGAGAGAGGAAAAAACAGAGAGGAGGGTGAGGAAGGGAGGGGGGGGGGATAAGAAACGTACAGAAGCACAAAAAAACGCCATTCCCTTGGGATTAGTTAGGTTTTGCTGGTTTTCTTTGCTTTCTTGTATACAGCTACTCTGGTGACTTGCAGGAAGTCTGCAAGTGAGAGAGACACTGCTTCTGCAGTTTCGCTCTCCTTTAAGGCGCTGCAATGCACCATATGGCAAAACCTGCAAGTGGG
This sequence comes from Lepisosteus platostomus, assembly GCF_059453375.1. Taxonomy (NCBI): domain Eukaryota; kingdom Metazoa; phylum Chordata; class Actinopteri; order Semionotiformes; family Lepisosteidae; genus Lepisosteus; species Lepisosteus platostomus. The sequence continues at coordinate 9,536,977 of NC_142613.1, forward strand.
CGCACTGGCGAAGTCTGCCCATGTGTCCAACACTCGCTCTAGAGTGGAGGCAGAAGAAAGCTGGATATTAAAACAACTGACATTTGATTAGGTAGCTGTGTCAGCATACGTAGGCTGCAAAGGAACAGGTAAAGGTTTATTCCATGCTGAGAGGAAAAGAAAAGGAACACTTTTCAGCTCTGGAGCCTTCTTTGGGTGTGAAGAAGGTGTTTCTTCACCTTTCAGCACTGAATTACTTATTCTAATAAAACAACTGGTGATTCCAAATTGGTTGGGAGGATGATAAAAAACAGCAACACGTTGGCCCTTCCGCATTTCAAAAACAAGAGGAGGAAGTGCGACTCACCCAGGACACCGTACTCGGACAGGGAGCTGTTGCACACAGTGTAAGGGGCCTGGTTAGGAGAGATGTGGTTCATGGGGATACAGGTCCTCTTGTCTACATTCTGATCATGCAGTACATGGTGCCGATGGCTGGTAAGAGGCCCAGAGAGAGGGAGAGTGAGACAGCGATCAAGAGCAGCACGAAGAGTGTCTGTGCTCAGCAGTCCCAGGCAAGGCGAGTACTTGAGCCTGCCTCTCCTACCTGAAGGTCCCTCTCTCCACATCCTGTCCACTTAGCCGGACATGGATGCCCTCTTTCAGCAGAGAGCCGAAGGCCATGTACTCCGCCAGAGCCCAGTCCACCATGCGGTTCTTAATCATCTCCCCACGCCCCTTCAGGATACGGGTCAGACCTGCACGCACACAACACATCGTCCTCAGTTAACGGGAAACCAGCTCAAGACAGTCCAGACCTGCGACAAATTGATTTTGCCATCAATTATCAAACTGATCCGAGTTCTCGTATTTAATACATACAATATTTTATGGCTCTTTACATTTTCAATATGAGTTACTTAATCCATTCAAATCAGAAACAATTACATGAGACAGATTAACACTTAAGAGAAAACAAGACGAAGATGTTGTTTCTTGGGTGTTAGAAGCCCCCTAGCTACAGGTGTGCCTACCTCCATGGATGGTGAAGTCCTCGACGGGCACAGAGGAAGCCACCTGTCCAATATGACCGAGCTCCTCCTCGCTCAGGCCGGTTGATGGGCAGGTCATACTCTTAGGCTGGCCGTCCAGAGTGAAGAAACCTGAAGACACACAATGGAATCGGCAAGCAGATATAAGCACACATACAGATTACAGCCCTACACGACAATGCTTATTGCGCTTGCACACTGACAAGTGCCTGCTGTGCAAGATGGCAACAGACAGTTGCTCGTTCGCACATGCACACACGCATGCACGCACGCAAAGCCTTCTTAACAGCCCCCTCACGCAAGATACACACTCTGGTACACACAAACAGAAAGCAGGCACAGGAAAGCATGCTCAATGCACATTCATGTAGCCCTTCATTCCAAGCACCTGACATCAGTGTCTTGGCGAAATCTGTCCCCCTGGCTTTACCAACCATGGCCTCCTACAAATCCCCCTCTATGAATTGGCTTCATCACTCTGTTCTCCACACTGAGAGCTGGTGTGTGGTGAGAGTACTGGCGCAGTATGGCCACCGTCACATCATCCAGGTGGGGGCTGCAGACTGGTGGTGGTGGAGGGGAGTCCCTATTACCTGTAAAGTGCTTTCAGTGTAGGGTCCAGTAAAGAGCTATATAGTTGCACACTATATCAGTTAAAGGAATTATCTCAAACTGCTCCCACTTTATAATGCCAAGGAAAATCAGTACATCACAGTAAATCTCATCTGTTTCACACGGGAGTTACACTATCCTAGGATAAGACCTAACAAAGAACTTTCATCACAGGGAGAAAGTAGAGCTCACCGGGCCAGGGGGAGTCCAACCAGTGCTTGATGTGCAGGATTTTCTCGTCCTTGGAGCGTGTGTACGCCTCCTCACAGATCTTATCATACTTGGAAATTTCCTCCTGGAGAGGGGTGGGTGGGAGAAATGCATTATGGGTCACAGATGTCAGCTTGTGTTTATTCACAGTGCTCTGAGGTGCTTGCACAATGCCCATTCCTTGCTGACTGAACCGTCGTTAATGAGACTTACTCAAAATGAGTGATTGTGTCAACGGTGATATGCAAGTTTATCATTTTTAATGCAGGTATAATGAATAGCTACTGTCTGCGCACCTTCAGACCATCTCTCTTTGTCCATTTGTTAGGAGGACATTTGATACAGCATGACGTATACAACACACTGCAAGCTCACAGAACCCCAGCACCTCAGGACACTGTTGAGCAGGATGCTGTAGCCTTCAAACTAAACCAATCGTCCTTTATCAGATTTTAAACCCACCCTGTTAACTATATGACACAGCAGACCCCACCTGAAACGAGCGCCACGGAATCTGAAGGGCCCATCGTGCCCTCCAAGAACAGGCAGGTGAGCCGAGCCCAGCACACCGACTCGTTTCCTCTGGGAAACACAGGAGCCGAGCTCTGGGTCTGGTTCTGGAGGGGCCTCACCTCGTACTCTTGCCGGGTCACTGTTCCATCAGCAATGAGCTTCTCGGCGTACTTCTGAAGCACCGGTTTTTGCTTCTTGATCTGCTTGTACATCAGGGGCTGGGTGAACATGGGCTCGTCCATCTCATTGTGACCATTCCGCCTGTAGCACACCTGAGACGCAGACACGCAGACAGTCAAGACCACACAACCAGGCTCTATTGCACAGTGAACGTCAAATGAGCTGCGCTTTCACTGCATTTATTTAACTGGCCTAGAAAAAAAGCATCATGCAATTTCTGGAAACTGAGTATAAAACTATACTGCTCCCACTTCACTTAATCCAAATCTTTCCAGTTCTGGCACAGCAGAGTTAGAAGCATCTCTCTCAGGTTTTTCCAGCAGTTCTCACTTTCAGACCTGGGACAAATCAGACTTTTGCTTACATAAGCACTGGTAGCGGAAACACATTTTGTTTCCAAATTTCTGTACTGATCCGTTTCACAATAAAGAGCTTCACGCCTTTGTCTCATGAAAGACTGCATTTACCAGTCATTCACACTTAACACATAACGGGTGTCCTAAAAACACACGTAAACAGGTATGCTGGCAATCACAATTGTCATTTAGCAAGACTATCCCGAAATGCAGTGGAACTCATTTAAAAAAAGCCTGTTTGTTAAATTAAGAAGACTCCAATGAATACATTTATACCTTACAAGATTGTTCGAATCATTACAGCTCCCAGTACGTAAGGGTGCCAGGGCTAAAGAGCAACACACTATCACAGACGTTGCTCTCCTCCCCCCGCTGCCCAAGACGAGCGTCCCGACACACCGCTCACCAAATCCACCACCACGTCCTTGTGGAACGTCGCCCTCCACTCGGCCGCCACGTTACAGACGTACATCACAGCCTCGGGGTCGTCCGCGTTCACGTGGAAGATGGGGGCGTTGACCACGCGCGCCACATCCGTGGGGTACGGCGAGGACCGGGCCATTCGGGGGTCGGTGGTGAATCCGATCTGGGGGAAGGGTGTTTGTTTTTATGATCCGGGGAAAGGGAACGAGATGCTTCCATGGCAGAACGAGGCAGCGCGCGTTTTCTTTAGTTATTCAAAACAAGGCAGCAAAACTGTAGCGCTGTTGTGTGCATGCAGCATAACACTAGCACGAGATGGAAGAGACACAAAGCAGTAACTGTTTTGGCTACTGTTCTGCTGATATTACTGGCGCTTAGTTTAAAGGGGAACTGCAACGCTACTTTATATTTTGGGGTTAGAAAGAATCTGCACTGATAAGTGCATTTCAAACCATGATAAAAGCAAAATGTTCACAGAAACTTGTAAAACCTCCCATATGTATCACAAAATAGATGACATTTCCAGGTATGCGCAGCACCATGTTCTGTGATTCAGAATGAGGCAGCAAAACTTCCAGCGATGCGATATGAATACATCACTTTTAATACAATATAAATATTGCTCTTGACTTCAAAGACGGTTTTGTTGATAAATGGAACTTAACTCTGCATGCAGATCACGTTGGAAACTCTTTCCAGTGAAATATCTGCTGCACAACCTGTACTTATTCGCTTGTACATCACATTACATTAGTCAGTACAGGGAACTAGTGAGCAGGAAGGGCCACATCATGTCGCAATTCGTGAGAACTCTCACTCTCGCCTGTGGTAAGACCAGCAGTTTACAACACTTGGCGACCATAAATTACTTTCACAAAGTGCTTAATTTGAAATTTATACTGTCAATTATTTAATTTTGTTATTGGGATTTAATAAATGGTCTGAGAAACTGGGACTGCAGTTCCCCTGTAAATGTGGCAGAGACCCGTTAAGCCTGGAGACCTTGCAGCCCTGTCCGAGACTGACCTGGTTGTTGACCACGACGTGCACGGTGCCGTAGGTGGTGTAGGAGGGCAGGTCGCTCAGGTGGAAGGTCTCGTACACGATTCCCTGGCCAGCGAAGGCAGCGTCTCCGTGCAGCAAGATCGACATGACCTGGAACACACAGCAATGGCAGTGAGGCGGCTCCTCGCCACGTTCAGACAGGCGGCCAGCTGGCCTGGGACCTGGTCTCTACCCCTCGAACGCTCGCACCGACTTGCGACTGGATAATCTCTCACACACAGACGCCAGCCTTCTTGCATTCAGAGATCCACTCGCTCTCACAGAGTATTTAGAAACCGCCCCACACACTCGCAGGCACGGGTTAGGAAACAGAGACTATATAGTATCCGTGTCCATATCCGGACGGACAGACAGACACACACACGCGCGCACACACACACTCAAACACGTTCGCAGACAGCCCCGTCCAGTGGTACCCTCTTGCCCTCGGTGTCGCCGCAGTAGAACTGCTCGGCCTTCGTCTTGCCCTGCACCACGGGGTCCACGGCCTCCAGGTGGGAGGGGTTGGCCATGAGCGACAGCGTGATGTTGCGGTCGGTCACACGGTTGATCCGCCGGTGGTACATGCCCAGGTGGTACTTCACATCCCCTGAGCCCTGACAGGACAAGAGGGGGGTGGGGGGGGACACAGACACCATTGTAAAATATTAGCTTCCCTGCAGGTTTTAAAAGCCCTTCCAGGACTCTTTGTCCAGGTGTTTAAGTTTTTCACGGCTCTGCACATTTGCTACCATTCCCTGCAAAACATCACATGCTCCAATATCTTTAACACAAATATCACATTTTCCATGGCTTTATTACCTCCCTATGGAAAGAATGTTTGGCTGGTACAAGGTTAAGCTTTTCCCTAAGGTTTATGTGCTGCTGGGGTTGGTTACCATGCAGTCAGCTAGATTTGGACTTTGTGTGAGGACTAGGAGGAGGAGGATTATGAAAACCGAAGCAGACCACTGCCAATTTCAACATTTTCTAGGAGGGAATAAAGGCTCAGAAATGATTGCTGTAACTCGCCTCATCCGCAGCCTCCAGCTTGGAGTCAAACTGGCAGAAGATCTGCTCGAGCTCCTTCCTGATCACGTTTGCCAGGACATTCAGACGACCCCTGAGAGAGAGGTCAAAACATGGGTACACTGAGCTGGGATAAACAAGCAGTGAAGCACCAGAAAGGAGATTTTACAGGAACTATGATGTGGTCCAGTGACTCACGACTGCTAGTACTGTTCAAGGGGGAGTGTTTACTAACATACAGCGTTCACTTAACAGGCTATGACGCACGGATATGTAACACAATTCCTGATCGATTCACTGCTTTTTAAAAGGGTAAACTATAGCAAGATCTTCAATTCAAAACCGTCCCTTTGTAAGCTGCCAACTCGGGCTGTATTCTCTCTTGAGCCGAGTTCCAAAACCAGGACAACTGAAAGTGGCAGAGATGGCTTCACCAACCTGCGAGATTAATAATGAACTAAGTGGAATCAGATGATTCGAGCCCAGCTGCATCGTGCCGATCGCTGCTGCACTGACCTGTGGGACATGCCCATGATGACGTAGTCGACTCCGTTCTCGCTGGACTTGTCGATGATGGTCTTGAGGGCAGGGATCAGCGACTCGCAGCCCTCCAGGCCGAAACGCTTCTCCGACGACCACTTCCTCTGCAGGAACTCCTCGAACCTGTGCCGCACCGTGGTACAGAACGGGACACGTTCACACCTGCCAGCCCCTACAGACACATTTCAGACACCCTCCCTCCTGGTCTAGTCGGATCCCTTCCCCTCCTGGGTCGACGCCAACGAATACCGAGCAAGAAGGGCTCTTGTTATTACTGGCACGAATCAAGCCGAAGCCCTCTCTTCTGTTTGCACAGCTTGTGATTTTGCTGCCAAGTGAGTGAAGGAACACACCCTGCGTCATCTAATGAAATGTATGAGACTTTCAGACACAGTAAAACATTTAGAAGTAAATCAGGACAAAAAATGCAACCTGGTGCACTGCCACTGGTGTTTGCATGAAGCACTACTCCTAGAAAACAATCAGTGGAGTTCAAAAAGAGCCGTGCTGACAGCAGCATAAACGGGAGCTGCGAAGCGCCTGAAGCGTCTTACACAGCGCTCACCTAGTAGAGCGGACCATCCTGGCCAGCAGGGTGCGTTTCTCCTCCAGTGTGAACTGCATCACCCCTGGTTTCTCAAACTTCTGTCGGATCCACTGGCACTGCTCCAGATCATTGATGAACATGAACTCCACGCCGATGTGCTGGCAGTACGCCATCTACAGGCAAGAAGGAGGGGGGGGGGGATGATCACAACACGCACACTTCCATCACTTAACTCACTGAACTACTGTTCATCTCAAGCCTGTGCCATTCACTTTCCAGTTTTAACAGGTTTCGTCTGCAGTGTGCTCCAAGGAGCTTGCATAAAAATGTACTTCCTTACCTTTAATTGTTCCAAATCTGATCACACAAAGGACACAGGCTATGTGATTATGCCACATTCACAGATATAACACCTCCAAACGTTTTCATGAAAACACGAGGCAAGTGTGAAAAAAAAAGTCTGTACTGAATCACTCTGATTTTTGATGCAACACGTTGTAAGTAATTCCCCAAGTCCCACTGATACATCAATCAGCTCTCATCCTTCTTTAACTCCCAGTTCAACTAAAACTACATTTTTTATCCAAGCATTTCCATCCATTCATCCACCCATCTTCTAAGTGTTTTATCCACTATGGGATCACGGGGAGCCGGAGCCTATCCCAGCAAGCAACGGGCGGAAGGGAGGCTACACCCTGGACAGGACGCCAGTCCATCCCAGGGCACACAGACACACTCACACCAGGGCCAATTTCCCCAGAAGTCTGCACCAATGTCACTTTTTCCATAACTTACCAGTATAGTCGTAGGACTGTGGGAAGAAAGCAGAGCACCTAGAGAATGCATAAACTCCACATGGATCATCTGAAATTGAACCCAGGGCAAGGCAGCAATGCTAACCACGGTGCCACTATGCTGTCCAATCCAAGCACACACATTTTTAAAATAGAGGCACAGAAGAACCAATCAAAATTTTTTTTCTGTATTCCCTACTACAGAAGCCACTTGCATGCTTGCATTACCTCGTATAGAGCGAATGACCTACGGGACAGGTATGCGACTATCGGGAGTCTATTCTCAGTCTGAAGCTACAACCCACATGCCAATCTTGCAGCCTGAAAGCACCCCTCCCCCCGATCTCAAGAGCCGCCCCGATGCCCCCCGTTCACCCTCGAGCCAGCGCCCCCTGCAGGCCATACCTCCAGCCGGCGGATGATCTCCCTCAGCGGGAGCGCGCTCTCGTTGCCCCCGATAAAGGTGGTGGTGGGCAGCCGGAAGACCTTGTCCAGGTCCGACTCGTCCAGACCGTAGAACCCTGGGCGAGCGGGCGGGCGGGCGGGCAGAGCCGAGCGGCGGGGGGGTGGGGTAGGAGGAGGAGCGAACGAGAGGGGAGAGGGCGTGGGACAGGACAGGAAGCCAAGGAAGCAGGGGGTGGGGAGGTGATCCAATACAGAAGCGAACAAGACCAGCAGCAAAAAACAACCAGAGAAAAGTTAGAGAGAAGATCATGCCATGTGACATCATGAAAATGACAACAGTGAGGACATTTAAAAAAAAAATGGCAGTACAGGATTAAAACAACAACAAAATGGTGCACCACAGTGATGTTACATGTATTCATTGCGTTATTTTTGCCATTATTGAAATAATAATGCAACACAGCACAATGATGACAAAGCAATGAATGGGACAGGTGTGCAGACATGCGACACCAGTGGACACAGACACACAGAGGGATGAAGAAGCAGGTGGATCAGAGAGCAACAGACAGCGAGGACAGGGAGGGGAAGAGGGAGGGTTACGGTTTGAGCACAAAAAAAAGGAGGAATATTTATGGGGTAAAAAAAAAGAAAAACACGATTAATATGGTAACTGGAAGAAGTTTAACATGTAAAAAAACAGCGATAATCAGGTCATTTATAATCAGGTTGCCTATTCTAAGCAACAGACAAGTGACAGGGCACGTGGTATCACCCTCTGGCTAGTAGTGACTTATGGCTATTGCTCTCACACACGTGGTATATATTAACAAAGATCAACAACTGCATTCTCAAAAACTACTTCTGGCCTAAATTCCTTAAAGTTAAAAAACTGGCGGCGAGTTGCTCGCAGATCTGACGCAGCGGCGACAGGGGTCCTGTCCTATGGGATGCAGTCAGGAGCCAGGCTAGTCGGACTTACTGGGAGGAAGAAGGGAAACCAAGAACACAGCAGCTCGTTCCGTACCCTCTCACCCAGAGCGGCTGCTTCAGTGGGCTAATTATCAAACCCTTCCCTTCAAGCTGTAACCCAGCAAAGTGAAAAGGTCACAACAAAACTCTGGGGTCACTATAGATGCTACAATCATGCGAGATGTATTTGTATGTGTGCCTTGTTTGAGCCTTCAACAGCCACAGAAAATCTGTAAACCTCTAAAAGCCCCTTACCCTTTTGCCAAATGGGGTAAGTAAAGACTATAAATGCAAGGCATTCATAATTTCAACAGTTCAGTAGGTCATTTCCAGAGGCACATTCACAACCCCTCAGCTTCAAGATAGTGCCACTAGAAACCCCAGTCAATTTTTTACTACAGTTGATGATGGGTAGGCAGTGTGAATTTTTTGCTCTAGTCTTAATCACAGGTAATGCAAAACTGAAAAAAAATGGTCACTTTAACCAAAAGCACTTTGGCTTTAAGCATTGCTGAAAAGCACTGCAAGCGTCACTCAGAAACTCTTACCACCAATTCAAAACCAGCAGGTACAAAAATAAACTCTTTTGAGCATTTCCGAAGCAGACCCCTGGAGTTCTTTTGGCTTAACCAAGATAAAAATAAACAAAACCAATTCAAGCTTTCAGAGGTGATTAATGACCAGTGGGAGGCCTGGAAACACTTGTAAGTTATGTCCCCAGGGTTCTTACAGAAATATTAATATTTTAGAACCTGTATCCTCCATAAGATGAAAGGTTAGGCTGAACGTTTATTAAAAGTCATCACTAAACCTCACCTGACACATTGCTAAAAGCACTTTCGGAGCTCTATTCTGGAAAGCACTATTCTTTAAGAGTCAAAGGAGGTGCTATACATGATGAAAGTGTCAAGAGCCCAGCCAAGGCTTGCTTTTATGGCCACAGTCATTGCTGTACTTTTTTTGTCCATGGCCAGGTTACAGATCTTCTGAAGTGGGATCAAATCTGAGGTGGTTTGAAATTTAATGCCCCGTTTCAGGTGGAGCTGGCGAATACCCAAGTGAGATAGAGCCGGCCCAGGGGCAGAGGGATACGCGGATTTCCTGTTACGTGCCGTCACACGCAGCTAGGTCAGGAAGGCCAGGGTTTGTTCTGCAGTTCATTTTCATGAGTAGAATTTAGTGACTCGTTGCATGGTTACAAATGAAGAATGGAAAATTCCTTGTGTATGAATGCTTTGAAGCTATTCTTGTGCATCACAAAAATATCTCGTTCCTATAAGCATGACAAGGAGTTTTTCCAAACAGGGGCTTTGGAGCCTCATTTATCAAGAGAAATTCTTGAATGATTAATTAGCTTAACTTTTATTGTTGTACCTCTGACTTTTTCAATAGTATTTAACCAATACATCAGGACTGTCCAGTCCCAGGGGACCAGTGTCTCTGCAGGTTTTCAAAGTCTCTTTAAGGCAGTGGCTCCTGAAGAACTGGGACAAATTGTTAGTGGCCCAATTAAGCTTTTAATGAGCTGATTTAGGTCATTAAGTGTGGAAATGGAATGATAACCAGCTCTACAATATAACGATTGGACAGCCGTACTACACAAAAATACTGAACCGCAAAAGACAGATTTATCAATTCAGGTATTATTAGAAAACAATACAGTGATATATTGATTAAATGTTTCTGGCTTCATTTGAAATAATTGGTCATTGATGACTAACCATAATACACACAAGCACTAAATCACCTGATTAGTGAGACAGTTAATTAGGCACAGGTGATGAGCTTTTGTGAACGCTGGTAAAAATCAGGAAACAAATATTCCCCCATATCAAGAGAATAATAAGTTTGCTCTGTTTGCAAGTTCTAAGACAGACAAAGTAATCTAAGGTGGACTCGCCAAAAGAAGCCCAGTGCTCTTAGGTGATGAAGAGGAGTGGTTAGTCGCTACAAGACTCCACTAGTAGGGATCATTGGTAACCTGGCTGCATGGTGCTACAATGATCAACTCCTCGGCATTCCTGCAGGACCAGCCCAATGTGGCAAAGTCCCGGCAGGACAACGCAAGTCCTTGCGCTGCTCGAGTAACAGCAGGTCGCTTGCAAGACGACAATGCACTCGTCATGCTGTGGATACCCCACTTGCCAGACTTAAGCCCCACTGAACCTATTCGGGATCTGCAAGGATAACACAAAGCACTTAGGGCTCAGGGACCAGTGAACAGGCACATGCTTGGACAAAAGCTGCAAGAGGAACAGGCAGATTCTCACAAGACAGCATCTGCAACCTGGCATGTGGCTTTCAACTCCAGACACAAATGTTAAACAGTGTAATGAATAAGCCTACGTCATATTTCCTCAATAACCTGATGACTTTGCCAGTTTCCTGTAGCGATAACTGATAAGTCTCTTGCAATAGTCAGCATATTTATAAACACCGACGTAACAATGTATATGTGTGAACAGAAGTGGTTTTATGCTCTCCCATAAATTTCTGTGGCCTGTAAGTCTCTTGTGCTCACCTGTCTACTGACAATCACAAAACTTTATAGTATGCATTTGACATGTACAGAGAAATTCAGGGTCATTAGGCTGTAAATAACACCTGCTGTTAAGTTTCTGTCACATCATTATTTATGTATAAGCTATATATAGGCTTAATTCAGTAGTTAGGCAGCATTAAGTGTTGTTTCTTTATGAAACCAGTAAAAAGCACAGACCCAGGACTTTGAATTAGTGTGCAGGAAGCCAATTTGGTGTGAGATTGTGGAATGAAGAGTCATTTCAGAGGGTCAGATAATATAAAGACATACTCCCCATCTTCCATTTGCATTCCTGTGTCCTTCTTGTCCAGTCTTGTGTGCCTTTTTGTTTTTTAACCCACTTTTTAACAATGCAATTAGTTTTTGCAAAACCAAACCAGCGAAAGCTGCTATTAGCTTAGTGCAGAAGGAAACTATGAAAGAATCTTAAGAAAACAAAGACCACCCGCAATTTCTTATACAAATGAACTGTGCCGACCACACACAGCTAGCAGACTGCTGATAACACTGCCGATCCCAGAGCTATTAGTGCACACTGCACACACACTCAATTCCACATGACTAGGCATATGCTATGTGTGCTAGGAGCCAAACATTGTTAATGCTGGGCTACTGTCACACACAGCAGTGCACAGGCAAGATGTGAACCCTTTGGAGGAAACATTCTCCACCCAGGTATGCCTCTGGTGCATTTAGCCACTTAAAGCGCTCAAAAGAAAGGGCATGACAGGGTCTTGAAGAAGCCCACCACTCTGACTCCCTGTAAAAGCACAGGGGGGCGGGGGAACAGCAGCCAGATGGATTGCAACTACCACTACTGCGGACAATGGGAAGGCAGACAGGGAAGCGCGGAAAAAGGGGAGAAAAGAAGAAAAGGGAGAGGAAATCCAGCGACTGGCAAAGGGGCAGGGAGGGGAGGAGCCATTGAGCAAAAGAGGAAAGAAGAAAGAATATTCGCACTGAAACGAAAGGTTTAAAAAGCGCACAAGAACGGAAGTGCACTGCCAAGGTGTTTCTTCCCCTCCCTTCTGATTTTTTGTGTGTGCTGCGAACATGTTTCTTCCCAGAAGAGAACAAAACAAAGCCTGAATGTGTCACAAAAGTTGCCGCTGCATCACTAACAGGAAACCGGTGAGGCACAAGCCCAAGATCTAGCGCAGCTCTTCTCCGAAGTCACGGGATCATCGCTGCAGAGATCTCCCCAAGGCACAGACTGATTGAGAAGCTGGTCTTCCCCAGGGCTAGCCTTTAGACACCTGTGCTTGGTATTGCAGATGAGCAGCACTTTATTCCCTACTTTTCAGAAACAAGTATCGTTTTTGTAGATGGGGAGTACCGAGTTAAAAAATACTCTGATGTCTTGGGGGGGGGGGGGAGAGATAAAAAGCCAAAAAGACCCCCCTGGACTCAAAGCTGAGATGACAAACTTGGCAATTGTAGAGGGCGAGTTGGATAAGTATAGTGCTAGTGCTTGTCGTGTAGGGGTACAACACTATGTGAACTAGACAGCTCTCTGTTGGTCACCAAACTGCCTCGAGGTCTGTTAAAGTGTAATCAGAACTGACTTTGTAAAAACAAACAGCAATTGATCTGCTCCTAACGAAGCTGTCAAAGAGAAAGATTGATCAGCTTCAGAGAACAGGACTTTAGCTACCTGAGCATGAAAATAACCAAACGGTCACGTGACCTTACCGAGACTGTACCGTTTAAAAGGGTTGGAAAGCTGTAGCAGTCTGTATGTTCTGTGGGGCTGACAACCAGTGCCACGTTGCTATGTATATTGAGGGCAATAAAGGCTGAATCAGCTCAAGACAGTCTCCTGCTCATCTCCTGCATTGGTCATTGTTAAAGAATGTCCCTCAACAGAGGGGGTGTTTTGTTACAGAACTCTAATGTGCTAAGTGGAGCTTGACATTGCAGAGGGTGAACGGAACACTTTGTCCCGTGATTTGTTTTCAGCAAATGGGAAAGATGGTTGAAGGGCCATGCTTGAAGGTCAACACCTTAGCAGTTCGAGAACGAACCAGTTTGCTGGGAGCCAGTCAGCGTGCACTAGCATCATCCACTTTGAGGCTGATGGCCGGCAGGGCTGGAGAAGTCACATAGATGACTAGCAACAGCTAAAATTAAGCCTGTATTAAACTGATAGCCTCCTCTCATTTATAACCATTCCGAAGGGACCCTAAAAGCTTGTTTAACAGATAGCTAAGAATCAAGTAAGATGGGCTGAATGGCCATAGGCAAGTTAAAAAATATATATATTTGCAGTGTTGTTAAAAGTGCATCGATGGAAGATGAAACATTATGGTGGGATTTCTAACTGGTTAGACCTGCAGAATAAAAGAAAAATGAACACTCTTTCATTCAGAGTTAAAACAGAGCAACATGCTACTGAAAAACCAGTCCACATACATATAAAAATGTTTTCACACCCACAAGGAACATAACTAAAATATGAATGGTCTGTCTGTTTATAACTCCCCCACAAAAATATTTTTCTGACGTCAAATGTCACAATAAGAAAAGGTCTAAACTAGAGTTTCTTAAATCCAGCCACATACGTGAAGCTACACAAAATCCAATTCCAGAACATGTTTCTTACAGCATGCTGTACAGGACATTGTAGTATTCACTGACTGGTGAAAATCACTGTCCATGACTGGAATACAGCCTAACTTTTTATTATTATAAATAATAATAAAAAAACAATTTCTTACACTTATAAAGCACTTTTCTGGACACTCCACTCAAAGCACTTTACAGGTAATGGGGACTCCCCTCCACCACCACCCCCACCTGGATGATGCGATGGCAGCCAGAATGTGCACAGTACTCTCACACACATCAGCTATCAGTGGGGAGGAGAAAAGAGTGATGAAGCCAGTTCAGAGATGGGGATTATTAGGAGGCCATGACTGATAAAGGCCAATGGGAAAGTTGGCCAGGGCACCGGCGTAACACCCCTACTCTTTTCTGGAAACAACCCGGGATTTTAAATAACCACAAAGCATCAGGACCTTTGTTTTATGTCTCATTTGAAGGATATTACCTTTTTACAGTATAGTGTCCCCATCACTATACTGGTTCATTAGAACCCACACAGACCACAGGGTGTGCCCCCTGCTGGCCCCACTAACACCTCTTCCAGCAGCAGCCCTAGTTTCTCCCAGAAGGTCTCCCATCTAGGTACGGGCCAGCCTCACACCCGCTGAGCTTCAGTGGGTTGTTAGTTGTGAGTTGTGAGCTGCAGGGTGATATGGCTGCTGACAAGCTCTTCCACCCTTGTTCTGGTCATCCAACTTTTGAGACTTTCACTAGCTTCATATGTTAAAACTAACATGTGCTTACTCAATGATACTGATCCACCACGTGAGTTGGTAGTATAAAGACAACAGAAGAGTCACATCTGCTTGGAAGATGCGTGGTCACTGAGAAATTCTTCTGGCAGGTGGTAATGGGGGAGGAGAGGCATGAAAATACAATGCAGTCGATACATTTCCGGAAACATGAGATCTATCTAGTGTTTGGCTGCCATTTGGAGTTCATGGTCAAATGTTTGAGCAGCGCAGCACTGGATCCAGTTTTTTTATCCTTACGGTTTTTGTTTTAGCGCTTTTTGAAATACGATTCTCCATCTCATTGCTCTCCACCTTCCTCCTGCATCCACCCCCAGTTTCAGAATAAAGTTTTAATGCTTGCATGCCTGTTGGCACAGCAATGCAGAGAAGAATAATGCTCTTTTGCACCAGTACAGCATTTCAGTCCCACAATGCAGCAGCACTGCTCATCTAAGCTGACACTGTGCAGAGATCTCATGCTTCGAATCTGTGCAGATAGAATTTCCACTAATTTTTTCCACTATGGAAAAGTAAAGGAGTATGCCAAACAAAAGCAGTAAGAATGGTTATGACTTATATATCAATTTTAATTTGAATAAACTATATATGTAATTGACATTGACAGAGAAAAACTGTAATTAGATTGACCAAAAGCTTAACTTTTAGAGTCCCCACACAGCAAATACTCCCATAATAAAATGGAACAATCCATTGTTTTTCTTAAATGTACTGCACAGGTCAACGCCAGCTTATCTTGGGACATGAGTGTACCACAGACTGAAGCCCCTCTACTCTGAAGTGTGGCACAGATCCGAGAACACAATGACCATGGGACTCCAATCCCTGCACACGGGGATTCAGGGACACACTGGGCTTCTAGCATTTGAATCCACCACTACTCACTTACTAACCCATTCACTGCACCAGAGAGAGCAAGACAGGATGGAAGGGAGAGACAACAAGTGGGGGAGAGGGGGGAAAACGTGAAGGAAAGAACAAATGCAGAAAGAGGATGGACAGGACAGAGATGCACAGGAGCAGTTAATTGGGGGAAGAGAATAAAGGATGAAAAGGAATGACAGAAATAAAGACGGAAATGGGCACATGGGATCAGATGCATACCTCCGACCGTCAGAATTCCCAGCCGCTCCTTGAACACAGCAAGGTCTGGTGGGGGCAGCAAGGGGAGAGAGACCCGGGGACAATTAGTGACCACAGCTGCCCACACCACCCAGGGGACAGCAGCCCCCTCTGCATCCCACAGGCTGCAGTCACAGCCACTCACTCCAGGCGCAGCACATCGGCCAGCGGCAAAGCGAACCGGCCGCTCGGCGTTCCACATTCCTCAGTCTAGAAAATGATGGTGCCAAGAGGGCCTCCAGGGAGATCATGCATCTCAGCGCGGCAATGGCTGACTGATCAGACTCATTTACCTGGGGCCCGCCCTTTCTAGAGCACACCAGCACGGACTGACTGCAGAGTGCAGGCAGTAAATCAACAGACCTGGGAAACTGGTACAGGCAGAACGAGGATCAGCTACATTCCAGGCAAGCACACCTCTTCCCTGCTGAGAAGCAGCAATTCATCAGTGGGCTATGACCTCCATCAATCAATTTCTAACATTACGGGAAAAACACTACACTTTTTTATGGTTATAATACACAAGCACATTACTCTGTCCAAAAACACGAGGACAAATGATGAAAAACATGATGAAAAATTCTACTGTAGTGACGTTTCCTTAGCTTACTTTCGCTATATATTCACAATATGTCAATGCCAGATTTTATAATAACCCGTACAATCGTAGATAAAAGTAATTATCCTTTCCACAGCCAGGTTAATATCATACTCATCTCTCCGATTCATTTATTATAACTTTGTGGTAGAGAACAACAAAACAAAAAATAAAGGTTAATAATTAAGAATGGTCATCTCCCAAAACTTCTTACATGACACACCATTTCATCAGCTAAGCAAAAAAAAATTTACAAAACAGTGCCGAGTTGTGCAATAAAGACCATCGCTACCTACACAAGGCAGAAACAAACCCAGTGAACTCAGAGCCCCAGCCAAGTCAGTGGCTCACAAGCTGTTTTGCTGCACTCTTGCCAATAAAACTGTCCTCTTTCAGATGTTTCCAGATCTGAGATTCATGCACACTAGGGGAGAAACGCATAGCTCTGGACAGCAAGCAGTTGAGTTGCAGAGGGTCACAATCTTGAAGCATTTACCACAAGCAAACCTCAACACCTACAGTACTTCAAAACACAAGTCACAAGCCACAGAGAGGCATCTGGACTGCCAGTACGAAATCTTAAATGATCACTCTTAACAACTATACCAGACCTGTTTCACAACTTTGTGTTTTGCTGTGTTAAGGAAGAAAAAACAGGTGTAAAGATTATTTGCAACTTCTTTAACTGTGTATACTTATTAATATGAATGAGAAAGGACTGAATAAAGCAAAAAACATTTTCTGTAACAAAATGCTACCGATTATTAAATTATCTGAATACAAACTGAGATCATAAGTTTAGTGAAGGGAACTATGTGCAGCAAAACCAAAAGACAGCAGTAAGTGAAAATAATACCTCATTCTAGTTCTTGAGCCACCAATGTGTCAGTCAGCCCGATCTTCATCTAAAAGCCAATGAGTTATTTTTTCAGCAAAATATTACTACCACAAACTTATTATGTATCCTAATTACTTCAAACATAAAGAAAAACTGGATTTAAAAAACAATCTTCATTTGGTATCCACTGGATCATGTTTCCACATTGTGAAACTGCCTACTCGACTGGCAACCTGCATCCATTTAAAAAAACAACAACACAGCTACATTAAAAGTTGCAAATATGTGTGGTGAATAAATGCAAAATGACTACCATTTTTGGAGATTCAAAATCATCTTCAGCAGAGGAAAAAAAAAACTCCAAACGAGTTTCTGCCTGTCCCAGTAAAAACACAACCACATCCTCTTCAATAACCTAGAGCTCTAGGCAAAAGAAGTTAATTCTAGAATTGTCTTAGAAATGGATACAGCTGAGTGGTAGTAATTCTCTCGATCTAAGATGCAGAGTGTACAGTACACTCTGTGTACAAACCTATTGTACAGACTCACTGTAAAAGTGCCAGGTTTCAAACAATCACTGGCCCTCAAAACATACTGGGGCTACTCCAAAACAGGGGGACAAATGCAATACTCCTTCTGATACACCAATATAAGCCTTCACAGACTAATACTAGTTACTGAAGCCTGAAAGGGTGTGTTACCCTTCTGTTTAAACAGGAATGCATGAAGTTTAGTTTTACAATGATAAGAGTTTTCCCCAAACACACCTAAGATTAATAGCAACACCATTCCTTGGATTTTATGGTAAAATTCACTTGTCTACGCTGCTTTTATTGTTCAAATTAAAATCAGTTGTGATTTTTGTTGCTGTACTGTAAGTAAAAACAATGTGCATTGTGACTGCCTTTCCAGGGAGGACTCTTTGCAGCTGTTTTTTCCAATGGCGTGCTAGCTTTCTTAAAACTGTGCATATCTTTATTTTGCCTTTATACATTGATGAACAATTTTCCTTTGGCATTTGCAGATACACAAAAGGACATTTTACAACAAAATGAAACAATCCTCAGCACTGCAGGGCATTCTAAAGCCACTGGAAGGGTGATTCAGTAGTTAGGTCACTAAGACTAAGATTTGGTGCAAGAGGTTCCCATCTGATTGCATCAGAAGTACTTGAAGGGGTTACAGTATGACCTCTGGGTCTTCAGTAACAATCTGTCTCTTGCAGGTGTTGGGACTGCTTGCCGATTTTATAACCCCAGAACGTTCAAAAATGTTTTACAGAATACATTATGCAGTTGGATTCATGTTGCATGGATGCTGCAACACTCCGCCATTCTGTAAGAATACTGTTGCCAGAGCCTAAGAGACTAGCCCAGTACCTGCAGTGCAATCCTGTAGTTACTCGCATAGCTTTCCCCAATTCAATAAATCCATCTAAAATGTCCCAACAAAGGATATTTGTCATCTGGACTAACTCTACTAACACAGAGATTAAGTCACTTATTGAGAGAACTTTTTAATGTAGCTTTATCTTTTCTACGTTAACCTCCCACTGGCAGCGTTTAACACAAAACATCTTTCCACATGGGTGCTAAAATTCTCTATGATACGTCAGCAGGTTTTGAAAGGCCTCTCTGATAGTCGGTTATTCTTCGGTCACGTACAGTAGCCAGCAACTACCACTAGTGCTCGGCTTTAACAACAATGAAAATCTTAAGAATCCATTCCACCTGTTGAAACCAATTAAATAAACAGAAGAGGAAAATATTTCAGGAAAGTTATTCCGATGAGGATGGCTGTTGCCAAACCAATTCTTTGGATTACTACAAAACAGAACTCGTACATCTCCTTCAACAATACAAAATAATCACATACTGAGAAAGACAAAGCAAAATACTGCACACAACAAACCAGTCTTCATTACCAGGCCCAAATGGGCGTTGCCACATCTTCTCATCTATCTACCTATTAAAACGTGTATTTCTCATACATTACTAAATATGACACAGGCATATAAATATAAACACTTTATATGCATTTTACTATGGATGTACTTCCTTATGGCTTGGATTCTTATAAATCCGTCAATCTTTTAATCTCAATAAAGAGGCTGAAAGGAACAGTAAACAAAGGCTAAAGAAATAACGTCATGCGTTATCACAAGCTGCAAGCACCGAACGATGTTTGGATTGGCCGTGATGTCACCTCCCAGATCACACCTCCCGGTGCCTCCCTGTGTCCCGGGGCAGAAGCAAACACTGGAGTAGAGCAGGGCTCCGTTTGCTCAGGCTAATCTTCAACAGCGGCTCCGGCATGAAGCCTTCAACACCGAGCGCCACACGTAACTGCCTCCCTGCCAGAGCTGTTCAGCAGTTTCACCGTTTCACTCCATGTTCAGAACATGGAGGTTTACTTCAGATAAGCATGGAAGTCAACCGAAGCTTGGGTGCCGTGACTCAGCTATGGATGTTTTTTGTACAGGAGCGGGCAGACGGCAATATTCGTAGCAAAACCATTCTTGATAACGGCATTTTCGAAATCATTTGCTGTGTCTACGTCAGTTTGTCTTCTTCCCAGGAACCGAGCCAAGAAATCAACTGTACATAAATTAATGGGAGAAAAAGATTATGGAACAAGCTCCGATTTTTTGTTGTGCACAACAGCTAATTGGTTTCATGTTTTCAGCATTTCTGATCTTGTACCACCACTTCTGCACTTTTTCTGAGCCGATTTAGCCAATTAAAACAAAGGTTAATTGCTATTAACTACTTACTACTTACACTCCCTCAGTTGCTGGCAGGGGGTTCCATGGCAGTGATGGGGAATGATGTTAACTCTTTATCCCCACATGTGATACTATGATACTATACAAGTGCGACGTAGAAAATTTTGGATTGATTAAAATGCCTAAAACAGTTACGAGGTTGAGTATTTTCCTCTTACCCTAAAAATGCATCACTTGGCAAATAAATTACAGTTCATTGGTAAGCACGAAGTTGGAATACAAATGCTGGAAACAAGGAACCGGATTACTTTATTCAGCCTGTAAAGTACAAAAAGAACACCAATCACTCTTTTCATTGGGATCAAAACTGCACCGCACCACAGCCCCATTCGCCTTACATTTACAACAAATTGCAATTTTCTTGTCTAATGGGAAGTTTATTCCCCTCCCCTGCATTTTGGAAACTGCTGCAGACAGACTTACAGAATGGCATTTTAAAACTGAGGACAGAAGGCACCGCTCTACACAGAAGGTGGTGTGAGTACGGAGGAGGCTGTTCATTGGAGCCAAGACCCCCACTTTATTTGGAAATTGGATCAATTCACGACTAACTACCAAACAGGCCAGGGGCCAGATGGCCTCCTCTCATCCATAGGTTCTCTGGTGTTCTTGTGTAACCACCCAGTTGCAAAGGTAACGGCTACTTGTAGCCAGTGCTGTGCCAGCTGTGCAGCAGTCCAAGTAGCCTTGCTCCCATCCACACCCCGGACCTGCCCCAGAGTTGGGCTACCACTGCCTTATCACCCCAAAAATCGGTCTTACCCCCCCATCACAAATTCAGCCAATCAGTTCTTGCCTCTCGGGGTTAGCGTTCACAAACATCTGCCCCCTTCCGGCAACTGAACAAGGGCAAACGTGGTGACGCTTCCCCGGGTAGCTTCCTGGCAGTGCCTTACGGGCACACTTCTCTCTCGTGATAATCCTGCCCTTGTGAAACAGGAAGGTCAGCAGGTGGCCCCAGCCCAGCACAGGGTGAGTGAAGCAGAGGATTAGTGCAGCATCCCTGGCTCCGAGCAGAACAGAGGCCAAGGCAGCCAGCAAAGATCTGCTAGCATAGTGCTCAGTGTCCAGCGAAAAAAGTTTGGAAACAGAGCATACTGTAAGGGAAACCATTAAATTGAGCATATTTCCAATGGGTAAATTAATCCAAAAAATGAAATGGACAATATCCCTTAACTATTGCATTCAATCTAAGTAAAAAAGATTTTTCAGTCTGCATCTGGCTCTGAGCTTCAAGAACTCACATTAAAAGTTGGATATACCAAAACTGTGACATCACTGTTAGTTTCAAGTCAGATTTAAAGGGGAGCTGCAGTCCCAATTTCTCATACTGGTAATTAAATCTTGGTAACAAAATAAAATAATTGATAGGATCGCAAAATTAAAAAACAAAAATTCCCAATTAAGCACAAAATCGTGAACTTTGTGAAAGTACTGCATGGCTGGCGTGTTGTTGTAAACTCCAGGTCTCACCACGGGAATTGTGACATGATGTGGCCCTTCCTGCCCACTAGTCATTGTAATGACTTACGTAATGCGATGTATGAGCCAAACAGGCAGCGCAGCAGATATTTCATTGCAGAACTGTTTCAATGTGATCTGCATGCAGAGTTAACAAATAGAATTTGTTGGAAAAACCTTCTATTGGATTAAAAAAGATGTATTCACAAGCCTGTTTGTTTACAATGTAATGGGGCCGCTTTACCTCACAGAAAGTTATATTGCCTCGTTCTGAACTGCAGAATACAGCGCTATGCATACCTGGAAATTTCACCTACTTAGTGAAGTAAACTGGAGGTTTTACTTTCATTGTGGTTTGAAATGCACTGATCGGTGCCGATTCTTTGTAACCCCGAAACATTAAAAAAAAGTGTTGCAGTTCCCCTTTAAAAGTGAAGGTTTCAAAACTCCCCGCAGAGTTTAGGACATCAGGGTCCCATGCTGTCCGCTCTTAAATGCAGTGGCGAGAGGAGAGGAGGCTGACTGCAGAGCAGTACAGGCCCTCCGCAGGGGTCTGATTAGTAAACGGAGCTGGGCAGCCCTTAGCAAGCGCTTAGCTGTATTTTCTTTTCCTCCCGCGAAAGCTCAGAAACAGCTGAAAACGAAAATCGGAGGTGTTGCTTCGCTGGCGGCTAACCGGCACAGCCTGCACTCCCGGGCCCTACCGGCTGGTGGCGAGAGTGTCCGACACACGGCCCCCCTCAGGGGAGGAGGGGTCGCGGCTGGACAGGACCCTTACTCCAGGTCGGTTCAAGAAGACCGGGACGCAGGTACAGGCCGGCACGCGCGCGCGCATGCGAGAGAGAGGGGCCTCTACCCATTGCAAAGTCCCAGAAAGGAGAAAGGAAAAGCAAAGACAGAGGCATGCCAGGGGAGATGAAAAACGTCAACTACGCGAGGTGCTAGAGACGGGATGCGTGCTGTCCGGGGGGGAGCGGGATTCCGGAGAGCAGGGGCAGGCCGAGGGAGAGAGGGACAGAGGGCCGGAGAAGAGGGCCGACAGGAAGGAGGACCAGCTCAAACGCGTTTCTCCCCTCGCTGTCCGCCAGTCCCTCACCGAGTTTATCCGAGGACGTGATTATATCCGTCGGGACACAAGAGTCCAGATCTGCGTCCATGATGCCGAGGGGGTCCAGCTGAGCAACATGGTGCCCGCGAATCTACAGGAACACGGGGTTCGGAGAGAAACAAAAATAAAAATAAAGAGGGGGGGGAGAAGGGGAGGGTAATTGGAGAAAAAATATGTAGTGTGGGGAAAAAAAAGGCAACAGAAGGAGATAAAGGAAGGAAGGAGGAAGGAAGGGGGGGAAAAAAGCACAATTAACACAAACAGGTTCATCGTTTGCGCAGAGCAGCTGCAGAGGAATATTTCTCACCAACATTCGGGAACCCGACTGTTACTGGGGCATCGTCAAAATTTACACAACTGATCCCCAGAGGATCGAGTTTGGCAATGTGATGCCCAGTCACCTGTAAACAAGGTAACAGTAGTGACATGAAATATAAGAACATTACACTATTAAGTTAATATTCAATCATTATTACATTGTCGCGACTGGGTAAGGAGAAGCTGTTTTAAGCATATCCATTAAAAAAGCTCCAAATTAAATCATTTGATAATTCTGGTAACAACATTTTGTTAAACAGCTGGCAACAGCTCAAGAATGACCATTAAATGTATGTTTTTTAATGAAACCAGTGTGCTGTTTTAAATTCCCCGTAGTGCAATCAGCTTTACTTGACAGTGAAATGCAGTGCAAAGATCAATAACAAAAGGGTTAAAGATCCCTTCTGTACTGTAACTCTGCATTTATATGAAGAACTTAAACTGAAATAGCCGTCTGAAATTTGGCCTGGTGGTGCTGGTTCCTGTTCAGATTCAGTATAATAAGAGGAAACCAGTCCCAAGCCCCACTTCAGGGAGCAGAATCTGAAATTTATTACAGTGCAGTTTGGCAGGTTAGCAATGCAAAATTATAAACTGGACACAATTTGTTTAATACCCCAAAGTGCTGATCAATATTAAGTTTAGGGCATGGTTACTATAAATATTCAATACAGACACCTGGGGGAGATAATCACCAATGCTAAATACAGCCGGTTCACAGCCCTATCAAATCCAGATATTTCATTAGGTGCTCTTAGCAGAACTGAGAACTGCAGGCAATGAAACGTATTCTAAAGTACGCTGTACAAAAAGGTTTTGCACCGAGAAAGGAGGGTTTTGCAAACATTTGGCCATAATCTACACAGGAATAAAGCTTCTATGCACACACACTGCGAAATGGCCATACAGTATATATCGTATAATGGGTGCGTACGTGTGTCTACAACCACATCTACATACTTGATGTGCACAGGCAAATTGCATGGCCTCCTGAGTGGCTTCAGGTTTAACAAGCTGCCTGAAAGCATTATATTCAGCACCACTTTAACCCTAGGCAGGCCACTGGGGCAGGGTGTGTGGGATACAGAGCGCACTGACCTGATAGGCACGGATGAGCGACTGAACAGCCAGGTGATCCTCCACCAGCTTCTCCACGTTGGGCTGGGTGCTGACCAGCGCCTGAGCCTGCGCCAGCCCCGACAAACTCCTGCCCAGGGGAGGGGGGCTCTGGTAGGCCGTGCCTGGGGCGGCACCCGCGTTGGCATTGCGGAAGAATATGTCCCAGGACTGTGGAGAAGACAGTGATGGTGGGGGGGGGAGGGGAGAGAGAGAGAGAACATAAAACATCATAAGTGACAGTAACAGCACAGCTTGTTGACAGAGGCCAACAAGAAAAACAACCCGTTACGTGAGCAGATACTTCAGAGGAGGCATGTCACAAATTTCCCTCAATGCTTCGGTTGTATTCATACACATAAAAAAAAAAAAGAAACAGAAAGATACAGATACAGAAGATGCGATTCGCTGTTCTGCTTGTGAAGGCTGTGCTATTTAAGAGTCGCAGCGCCCCTAAGCAAATCGCACACGACTGAGATCAGAACAACAGCGGGAGGAATGAGGAATCGGAAAGCCCGACGGCGCACGAGTCACAGGATGAATATTGAAAGAACAGCGTGTACTAAGAGAACACTGCAACTCGCAAAGCAGTAACTGGAAAAGAACTTTGAACTTTCCAGGCACTGTTACAGCAGTGGTCAGGGCCACTGGGCTCACTGCAATATTATGCCTCCGTTATTAATGCTGGTAACAGTTTGCTCTTCCAGGGCTTGGGTTTTCCAGCACGGGCTCTGTGCCAAACAAAACAGTGCAAATCTGCTTTGAAAACAACTGATGAAATGATGACGTCGTGATTGATAAATGTAAAACATTGTATTGTTAAGCCACTTGGAAAAGAGCATTTGCTAAGCGCGTTAATAATATTTTAAATGTTATATTTGCAGGTATTTCTTGTAGTCTTTTTCTTCTTTTAGCGAACAAGCTCTGATGGATTGCTGTCACAAGTTGTCTACAGGCAACTGCCATTCATAAGGGCGGAGACCAACGACCGATGGCGTCGGACTATGCAGCTCATACCTCTGCTTTCCTGTCCTCGCTGATCCCACGAGTTTCGGGACAATAAGACGTGTTTCTGCATCCACTGACAGAAAAGCACCTCACTCTTCCACCACTCAGCATTTTTCACACCTGGTTCACCCGTGCGGTGTGAGTATGTTACACAGTGCGTGTTCCAGCCACGAGCACGCCAACTGCTCAACAAAGCTGGGACACCATTAACATGCGCAATGTGCCGAATCTGCTTTTTCCCCCTATTTTTCTTTTTGGTATTTGTCTCTGAACGGGGCCCTTGTTCAGAAAACAAAAAGAAACCGGTAGGTGACATTTCCATTTGTGTCTTTCTGACTGCAGTGATGGAAAACCATCCAGGTCAGCACTCCCTAACTCCTAACTTACAAGAGAGCCCACAAGCAGCCTGAGCTTTTTAACTATTTCCCCTCCCCAATTTTCAACTGCATCACATCCATAAAGCAATTACAGTATTAACAAGGCTATGCAAGAAAAAGAAGGAAATAATTTTCCCACTACTCCTCAATTACAGATCTGAGAAATCACAGCAGCACAGACTCCGACAGGGAGCAGTAGGCGAGCCAGCATACAGAGCAGGAAACTTGGTGGGGTAGTTGAGTCAGGAAGTTCACAAGTATAAAGGGCATTATTCATGGATTTTTCTGTACAGGAAATAAGAGCCAAAAAGTACCCATTTGTATGAGTCATCCCACAGTTTTCTTAATGGTAACACTGGCAGAGAGCAGCTGGAGGAAAATGTGGAATTATGGGAACTGAATCTGAAAAACACTTTTTAAGACTGCTTATCGTGCCTGCTAGTTTTGTCGAGTTCTTCTGCTAAACATCTCTAATGGTCCCCATAAACGCAAACTGCATGAAATGCAACAACACACAGTTTAACAAAACGTAACCTTTCCACGATGGCCAGGATTTTTTACTAGGGCCTGTTCTCATCGGTTTAAGTCGAGAACTTGAGTTAGGTCACGTGGGGCTTCATAAACAGAAGTGTGGGTTATTCCCCCCGATCTCTGACAGCATACTCATCCAAGAGCCTCAGACAACATCAGCGTTTGGTTAGTTACACAACAGCAGACCTGAGGCTGATGTCACAGCTGGGCATGGCATCACAGGATATGCAAAAACAGGGAAAAAAAAACAGGACTCTGTGTCCCAGACATTTTCCAGCCACAAAAACAGAAACACTCCAATTTCAGATCAGCTCCTAGATCCTGACCGTTACAGAAATGGCATTGATTTTTGTTTCAATTTGGGGTTGAATTTGTTATGCAATAGTATTTGAGTCTCAGTTTTACATGTCATTCTGTTAGTGAAAACTACATGGTAATAAACCTAGCCAAAATGAAAAGCGAAGACAGATCGAGCACTTTCTAAAAAAGGAATGAAATGTAACCTGCATAGAGATCTGCAACCCCAAACCTGTTCCACCAGTAACAACAGACACCTGTTCTTCAAAGGGAATAAAGATGTTCAGAAGAGATAGGTATCCACATTACTCATGCCTCCAGGCAGGGTATTTAAATCAGAACTAAACGCCTAAATCCTCTAACACCAAGAATCACAAATATTACTTCTAATGCTACCCTGGGCAAGAACTGTGCGCACTAGTTGAGGTGATTTTTCGGTCAAACCACATCTTCTAATTTAATAATAAAGAAGAACTGACTTAATGATGCTGAGATGGAGAACTGCCAATCAGGTGTGTAACTGATCTTTTGACTGTAAGAGATGCATAAATCACAAACGTTTCTCTGTAGCAATGTAGACACGGTACTCAGGAAGGCTCAACAATATAAGCTCGTCTTAATGCTCACCAAGATGCCTTTCAAATCTATCAGTCCTTCTGTAGGTCTCTTTCTTCCTTGCGTCCTCAGGCACTAACCTGGTTTACTTTACATCCTGACTTGAAGAAGAGATTACAGCGAGCCACAGACATCCCCGACGTCTAGTTCAAGTTAGGTTTTCTAATGGAGCACTAATTGGTTTTCCTGCGTTAAGAGGTTCCAAAGGTTAAGGTGTTAAAACTACATCGGGACAGAGAGCCGGAACGCAGGCTGTTGGAGGGAATCGGATGAAATCGAACTTTGCAGGTGCTGGATGACAGGCGAATGCAGTAGCACTAAAGGAGCAGCTCCTGCAGTTTCAGAGTGGCAGTATTACTGTCCTTCACAGCATGGCTCTCCCAAGTCCAGTTCAAACTTCCTCTCATAGCAACACTGGCCTCACACCGCTGCTTCTGAAGAGACTTGGCTGTGGCAGAGCAGATTTCTAGTAAAGTGTGGCTCTACAAACTTCATCCAGCACAGACCAATGCAAGTAGGATCAAGGCACATCTGAAACCAAAACAAGGAACTTGCATTCTAAAAGCGATTTATGAAAACGTGCTAGATCAACGTAGCACCAATACGAAGCCTGGTCCTCAGGTAACTCGTTCTTTTCCATTGTGCACTCTGAACAGGTTTATGAGCCACTTGTTACAAGACTCTGAAATACCTGTGGAGGTATCACACCGTTTAATAACAGTGCTCGTCTCGTAGTTCTTAAAGTTAGGGATGGCAATGAACCACAGAATTTGCTTTTGGGAGATCATAAATTACTCAGGCAGCAGTAGTTGGTCAGTTGGTTGATGGGTTTGGGGAGGGCAGTTGCTGCAAGCTGCTCCAGAAACCCATGCTGTGGTTTGAGAGTCAACGACTGGTTTTAATTCCAGCACCTTTTCCAACTATGTCTACAATTATATTTGATAGCCTGAGTCAGTACATGGGGTTTCAGGAAAAGGATAAAATGACTCGACTCTGAACGTTTGCCAACAGGGTGGTAAAAGGCTCTTTTTGATTGTGAATACAGAAAACACGTTGTGTTATTTGTGGTTTGTAAGCAAAATAAGGAATTGATTAGGTCTGTACGGTGCCCTGCCATGTTGCACAGGCTTGCTGCTGCTCAGCCAGGGTAGCAAGCGACGTTTCCGACAAAGCAAAAACTACTCCTCCAAGGGAGGAACAACAGCTGCAGCTCTGTCTGGAGCTGGACACGCAGCTGTAGCCAGATGAAAACGAGCTCTGCTCATGAATATCAAGAGGAAGTATCTTGCTTGCTGCTACTAGCGTCATATCCTTCCAAGAGCAGGTCTGTATGGATGGAGGCAGCACATTGCACAAACGCGTCTCCTAGAGTAAAGGCCTGAGCAAATACACAAACAGGACCCGTCTCTCGAGATGGGTCACGATTGCCAGCGCTCATCCAGCAGGCCTGTGGCTTTTCCTTCACAGGGAGAAACATTTCCCAGCCCGCACACATGCATGCCGACAGACAGGCATTACAAATATAACAAATGAGTAATGCAAACAATAGAATCTGCGGCATTTTTAACACTCTCAATACACTGCATATAGGACTCTTCAAAAGCACAATTACTGAGGCTGGGGAACATTTAAGGTCACAGGAACCAAACGGGAGCTCTGCTGCTTAAAGGACTTTGCATTGCTTAATTTATGCAGCTATTCTTATTTATAAAAAATAAGTACAGCATATATATAGAGATTTTGGATATTGACTGCTTTGGCATGACTGATTAATTTGAGATTTTCAGATGACCACGACAATATTTTTTTTGCAAAAGCACTAAGTGATGAGTCACAGGCGATGAGACAATTTAAGCTGCTGCTGCTCATCAAGCCTGGTTAAAAAATCAAGAAAGAGACCCCAAGAACTAGTTGCTCTGTAGAGAATAACACCTTCTTGCCATCGGTATGCTGGAGGCTGGACTGGTCAAGCGCTGGGAGCTCAGTGGCTGCCCTTCTTGATAAAGCATTGTCCCACTACAAGGGTGTAGGTCTTGATGCTGCTCTGAACATTTGTGGGATGAGCTGGGAAGACACACGGCGTGGACAGAGAACAGCAGACAGGCTTGAGTCCACTGTCCTCCCGGTTCTGCAGAATGAACAATGTTTGCCATGTTCAATAAAGTGTCTGCGCACCTGCCACAAAAAGACTGACATTTTCTCCCCAGAACTTTATTCATCTCTTGAGGACGTAAAAAAATATTATGCTCAGTACAGCTCAAGTGGGGGCATTTTCTGCTTGACTAAGGAGGTTTCATCTCAAAGATGCTGACAATGCCATCTTCAAATTACTGTTTAACAGCGCAGTTGCCCCCCAAAATTAAAGCAACGGTTCAAACATGCACCTTAACGTGTCTCATCAGGCAACGCACACTCCCTTTGCAGTTATACAACTGTCCTGGAATAACAGCGATCAGGGTTGCCTCGTCAGTGACGGCAGTGTTTTATAAAAGAGGAGGCAGCTCTGTGTTCAAGGATGCCGAGACATCAGTTATTACTGAGAAATGGAGCACTGCCAAACCACAGCCGCAACAAAACAGCAGCAATATCTAAATTATACACCTTAACCTTCCAGCCTCCATCAGATAATGGGAACAACAGATTGACTGGAAATATAAATGATTGTATTTATTTTATTCATATTAATTGGCTTAAATGTTTCTACATGACATCTCACTTTCCATTAGTGAAAGGAGAAAAAAAAACAGATAATGATCTTGAGCTGCAGCCCTGAACCTGTTATTAATATGATCATTTTGAAAATACAGGATTATCAACACCCAGGGGAAAACGTAAGATTTACATTTTGATTCAGCAGATTCTAGGAAAGCGGGCAAACACAAAAATATCACAAGTCCCTCTATCTCCTTTGTATTTTTTTCCCCAGTAGGTAACTGATCCAAGAATTTCATCCAGTTGTTTATTGGGGTAACAACATGGCTAGCAGGCTTAATTCACACTCTCAACTTTTTGTGTTAAGAAGTGCCCACCGTTCTCAATTTTAAATCCACTTGTGTCCTTTGGCTTGTGGTTCGTCTTGATTGGGTTAATTCTGTCAGTGCCATTGAGGATTCTGAATACCTTAATCAGGTCTCCTCATACTGTAGGTTTCTCTGTTCAAAGCTAAGTCCTTTATCCTGTCAGTGTACAATATTCCTTTTAGCATGGGAATTCAGGTTCCCAAGTTACTCTAACCTGGACTGATTTCCGAGCAGCAATATCTTTTTTCTATCCTGATGATCAAAATTGGACATAATATTCTAAATTGGGTCTTATCAGAGCACTGCACAGAAACCTGGGTCCCCTGCACAGAAACCTTACAGAGTTGAGAAGTCCTGGGGCACTGCAGTGTGCAATGTCAGATGCAATCTGAATTACAGTGCACATATGGTGAATGACACCGTGACCCTTGTCTCTATTAATGGCGCCTTAAAAGGTCAAGTCATACAGGAACACATCTTAAGTTCCTCCATCTGTGTGTTTTCAGTT
This sequence comes from Lepisosteus platostomus, assembly GCF_059453375.1. NCBI lineage: Eukaryota > Metazoa > Chordata > Actinopteri > Semionotiformes > Lepisosteidae > Lepisosteus > Lepisosteus platostomus. The sequence continues at coordinate 9,567,233 of NC_142613.1, forward strand.
TCTGTCTCTTGCCGTACCACCAGGGATTTCATCAGAGACTGCAGCAGAATTAAAAAAAAAAAATTAGGCAAGCATCTCGTAAATGGGCATGAATGTGAAACCTCACCAACCATATCGCCATTGGCCAAGGCTGATGATCCTGAAGCTCCTTCATTTTCTTTTTAATCAACCCACATATGCACATACACACACACAAAAAAAAGCTATTTAACTGCTTATGGCTGAAAAGGTCAAAACAAAACTGTAGCATACTGAGGAGGCTCCAAAAGCAGAACAGCGAAACACAGAACAAGTCCATTATTAAGCAGTAAAGAACGCGACGCAAGCGTCACAAGCATGCATTACTGCGAGCAGGAGGTCACAGAGCTTGCGTGCAATAGGACCCCCGAGTTAGAATGAGGTATCCAGCTGCCATGCGAGTCTCTGCACCTGTGTGTGTGCATGCAGCATGCACGGATTTAAGTTAAGAGTGCTGTAATTGACCCAGTTTATCACTGTGCTCAAGGCTATAAAATGCCCACAATCTGTTAGTGAATAATGAACACTCTTGCTGTGACACCATATGAAAGACTACATCTTGAAGCTTAATTCGGCATGGTGAAACTCCCACAGTAGCTGTCACACGGTGTTAAACCACAAGCACATGAAGAGGAGGAAAGTAGTCATGTTATTTTTACCAGGGAAAACTGCAGCCAGTTTCCATGCATTTCTTTTAAATAACAAAATGTCTTTAAAAAAAAAAATCTGTGTATTTTATTCCAGCCCCATGACTCTTCATATTATTAACCTCTGTAGCCCTCAATTCCTCTCGCAGCGCATTCGTTGATTATCTTGTCAGCAGATTTAGCACGGGTGACAACTGTGTGAACATGTGTAGATGCACTGCCAGCAGCAACTCTGTTGAAAACACCCAAACCCTGTATGTTCAAACTTGAAAGATGCTAAGGCGAAAGGAGAAATACTCACTTCTGCACTTGCCCTGCATTGCTGCATTAAGATTTTCCAATGACTTTTCTAGTTAAATGATGAGGGCATTTCAAACAACGATAAAACCAAAATGTTCACAGTAATGTAAACTGGAGGTTTTACACGTCAAAAAACAGACTAAATTTCCAAGTATGCGCAGTGCAGTGCCACGTTCTGCAATTCAGAACGAGGCAACAAAGTTTTCAGTGACATTGTAAACGAGCAGGTTTGTGAATACATTTCTTTTAATCCAATGGAACAATTACTCTCGACTCCAAGATAGTTTTGACGATAAATGGAATTTACTTATTAACTCAGTGGGGAAATGTCTGGAACAGCTTCCCTGTGTCCATATTAACCGACTGACAAGGGCTCGCAACACTTGCAAAGGAAAAATCTCATTTTTGGATTGTAGAACAGAGCAGAAAAGGGAACTCTGAATGAATGATCAGATGAACTATCATCATCATTAAGGTCATTATCAATATCTCTAAAAATAATTCAAAGAAATAGATTCCTCATTCCAGAGAAAAGAGAAGCCATTTTGGAGAAATATTTCAGAAATGCTAGAGAACAGTGATACGACCAATCTTGCAACACCTCACACAAAGTCAGGTCTGACAAGATTGACACAGGTATTTAAAAGTCTCTTCTGCACATACAGCTAACTATAAGGGCAGAAGAGATTATTTTCCTTTTTTTGGAAGTTGCAAAATGCAGACTTAGGCAAACTTGCAACATTTCTTCTTCAAGGAGAAGCGTTCCACCAAAGCTTTATCAGCTCTGATGTGCAAACAGAAACTAAAGCTTAAAAAGTCTAGAGCAGTTTTCAGATTTCAGAGGATTTTCCAAAAATCTTTTTTCCTGAAAACCGAGAGGGAACGTAAAGGGAAAATGCCGCCTGAAATTCTTTAAAATGCCAAGTCCTCGAGGACAAAGCCGATGAGATCAGATTAATCGTTTTGCGAGAGAAACGAGGTTTTGATTACAGAACCTTAGAATTTCTCATGAAGTCAGCAGTTGTCCAGCAACTGCTGACATGCCTTTAACAGACATGCATTTAAAGGGGAACTGCAATGTTATTTTTATATTTCGGCACTGATTACATTTCAAACCACGTTAAAAGTAAAATTTACACTTTAAAGTGTAAAATGCAAAACCCCAATTTACATCACAAAATAGACCAAATTTCCAGGTATGCGCAGTGCTATATTCTGCGATTCAGAACAAGGCAACAAAACATCTGGTGAGGTGAAGCGGCCCTATGCATGCAGATCACGTTGGAACATTTCTGCTGCACATCCTGTTCTTACTTGCTTGTACGTTGCATTACACGAGTCAGTACAGTGACTAGGGAGCAGAAAGGGCCACATGATGTCGCATGTGGCATGACTGGGGGTTTACAATGAAATGCAGACCATCCAGTACTTTCACAAAGTTCCCGATTTTATTTTTCGTTAAGAATTTGTAAAATTCTGCGACATTCAATTTAATTTGTTACCGAGACTTAATAGCCGGTCTGAGACATTGGGACTTTTAACTCCTCCTGCAAAGGAAAAGGAACATGGGGAAACCAAACACTTTAGAACCATGTCTCCTTAGGGAGTCCGTCCCCCTCAAAGAAAAAGCATGAGCTGTACTGTTCATGAAATGGGCACCACCACACAGACTGGAAAACATCCAGTCTCTTCCGACAATCAAACACTCGACCCCTCATGGCGAGTGGCTGCATCAGGCCTCTGCCGAGCTGCACCAGCTCCAGCTGGCTGGGCACACGTGTGGCGGCTTTGGGTGGTGCTCCGTGCTGTAGCACGCGTGTACGTTCCACACGTCAAGGCCTTGTGTTTCTAATGTGGCAGGACTCTGGAGGACTGCGGGAGAAAGCTCCAGGAAAAGAAAAGGGCTATCCGGTCGTCCACGACTTGTATCCCTCCCTATAACATAGAAGGTGAGGTTTCTGAGAAAACAGGATAACGAGCTTACTCTGCACTGTTGCTCTCCATAATAGTGTTTTAACAACCAACAAGTCTTCTATGCTTGGTGTGTTTGTGGTGGTTTTTGCTGGCTCCTCTGGTCTTCGCCCACCTTACAAGCCAGAATCTGATTTTCTTCTGCCCTAGCTAGATGTCGTGCATTTGCAGTTTTACAGATTGAAGCAGGTATCTGCAGTGATGAACTGTCCACATGCTGCTTACAAAATACACTGATTGGTGAACAAAAAAAAGGGTTTGGTATCCATCGGTTCGTCACAGTCAGAAGAGAGAACTTTTCCATTTAACCTGCAACTGCAACAGTTTATAGAAAACGAACTTTGACCTTTACATGGGTTAAGTGATTCTGACATTTGGGGGGCACTGGCTGCAGCTGGATGTCAAACCTATAATACCTCCATGGATTTGTATTTAATTCATACACCTCAAAATGCTGTGAACAGCAGAACTTTTTTGTGCTCTCCTTGAAACCAAACATCATCATCATAATAATAATTTACCACCTCCTCCCACATAAAGCACAGACAAGATTTACTCCATGATTGATGCTCCGACTGAGCTTGAACATCAGTGGGGTTTCTCATCTCCCATACTGAAATACCTCTTAACTGTCCAGGTTGCAATTTAAGCAATTCATAGCAGTCATATCTCTCTGCAACTCACAACTGGCAACCCATTAAAACTAAGCAGGTTTGAGCCTGGTCAGTACCTGGATGGGAGACCTCCTGGGAAAAACTATGGTTGCTGCTGGAAGAGGCATTAGTGGGGCCAGCAGGGGGCGCTCACCCTGCGGTCCATGTGGGTCCTAATGCCCCAGTATAGTGATGAGGACACTATACTCTAAACAGGCGCCGTCCTTCGGATGAGATGTAAAACTGAGATCCTGACTCTGTGGTCATTAAAAATCCCAGGGTGCTTCTCGAAAAGAGTAGGGGTGTGACCCCAGCGTCCTAGCCAAATTTTTTATTGGCCCTTACCAATCATGGTCTCCTTATAATCCCCATCTATGAATTGGCTTCATTACTCTGCTCTCCTCCCCACTGATAGCTGATGTGTGGTGAGAGTACTGGTGCACTATGGCTGCTGTTGCATCATCCAGGTGGGGCTGCACATTGGTGGTGGTGGAGGGGAGTCCCCATTACCTGTGAAGCGCTTTGAGTGGAGTGTCCAGAAAAGCGCTATATAAGTGTAAGCAATTATTATTATGAATTAAATCAGCGTCTTATTTACATTCTTTTTGGAGTCAGTGTTGATTTAAACGGGACACAAAAGCTCTCATTTATCATAAATCTCAGGCCGTTTCGAGTTTCGCATGCCGATTCTCAACCTTTGGCTCAAAGATCTTTAGGGGTCAGTAGCTTGTCAAATCACCACTCCTGCAGGGTGGATCTGGGCCAGCGTTTACAGCGATGTGCAGCTCTGCTATTAAAATTGAATGATGAATCATACCTTTATTAGGATGAAATACTTTTGCTTGATTAAACGGGGTGTCCTTATTGACACTGAGCACATGAACGATGAAGTGTGCAGCAGAGTTTCAAGTTGCTCCCCAAGTATAATCGCAAACTGAGACTGCTGGGGAAAGGCCAGATTAGGTCACCAACTATTTTTTCTACTCCATTAAAAGATTCTACAATTTCTCAAAAAAGTGTAAGTACGCAGCGCAGACTAAAGCCTTAAAAATAGCACAACGGATAGCCTTTATGTTGACGTTGTTCAATAGTGCTCCCATGTCCATTTATACACTGCACAGATTGCCATTATCTGACCTTCCCTAACAGGTGGCAGTGCAACTTTAAAAAAAGTCCCTGTTGAAATGTGATTGTATCTGACCGGGAATGATGGTTGCTATGCGTTTCCAAAATCTACAGTACAAATAAAGTTTTGTTTGAAAAGTACGTGCGCACACACACACGGTAAAAGGAAAGATAAGAGAACACTGTAGGGATAGTTCTTCAATATACCTGACACAGGGCTTCACAACCAAGTCTTAACGCAAACCAGAGTTCTGTGCTCGCTGCATGTGTAGACACTGACTAATTCTTCTCTAGTTAAGCACGTCTTGGGTAAAGGCAGGAAAGGACGTGCCACATTTAAAAAAGCACTGTAAGTCAAGGTCAGTTTACTGGGAAATAAACCTCGTAAAGGCAAACCACAGCAAAAGCAAAGGAGAAGTGTACAGTTCAACACAGCTCATTCTCTCAACACGCAGAGGCAGCAGACTTTAGCATTCAGGGAGGTCTGCATCCCACCAGCATTTTATAGGTCTCTACGTCTTAGCTTTTCGCAGCTCCTAAAACAATAGATTTATTTTTTCCAAGTCGACTGCATAATTAGAAGATTAGTTAACATCAAAAGCAGCCCACTCATGGGCTCCCAGGGGCTGCTGAAGATCGCATCTGTTTTAGACCACACAACACTACCCCCCCCACCATCACTCATCCAGCTTTCAAAACCTGCTGCAGCACCTTTAAATAGTCAACTGCACTCTGGCAACTGCAAAGTGGAAATCCCAGAAGTGCGCTGGATGTCGAACAGCGAACCCACGCAGCAGGTCCTCTGGGGAAGACTCCTTTCCTTCTCTCGCCTTGCGGCGCCTCCTTCCTCTTCTCCCGACAGATCTCCTCCTCCGTTAAATTTACAGACACAAAGAGACAGAGCCCTCCGAACGCAGGGCGCCTGTCCTCCCCCTCCCCCGGGGCTCGTTAGCCCGATCATCCTCGGCGCCTTACCTTATGTACGCTCTTGGGGTTCTCCAGCCATGCATAGTACATCTCCTCCACATAGTTTGAGCTAGTCCCGCTGAGGAAGGGCTCGGCGGCCACAGGCGCAGTGTAGCACCTGATTGGCTGAAACGTCCTCGGGGCCGCCGGCCTTTTGTGTGAGAAGTTCTGAGCAGTCTGAGAGGCCGTGAGAGGCCTCAGCTTGGCAGCACAAGTCCTTAACCGGTGCATTGCAGTCCCTTAAAACGCACGGCTCCGCCGGCCACCCGCTACTGAAAATCTCTCTTTTTCCCGTCTCGCTGTCGCCCTCTTTCTCTCTCTCTCTCGCTGGGATTGCTGTTCCCTGGAACTCTCCTCTGCGCGTCCCCGGCGTCGTCCTCGCGGATCCCCACGCCCTGTCTCTGCAGAGGCACCGGGAAACAACGGGAGGAAAGACGACAGCGTTACAGCGATCGCGAATTCTCAGGTCACTGTGGCTGTTGTCGAATGGGCATGAAAAAAAAAAACAACAGATTTTTGAAAGCTGCTTTACACAACAGTGAGTCACAATGGAAAAATGCACATTTCCCTAAAGAAAGGAAAGCAGAATAACCAGTATTCTAAGTGTCGGAATGTTTTCTGGACGCAGTTTAGGAAAAACAATGGTGACAGTCACTCAGCACGTGATGAGGAGGACACCATTCCCCAGTCTAGCTTTTGTGGAATAAACCTTGCCCGTTCTATGCCGGATGTTAACATTTTTGTTACGTTAATCTCATTGACAAACATTAGAAGCCGAAAGCCCCAAAGCTAAATATAAATACGACTTCACTGGTCTGAAAAGCAGAACTGGACCACAGTGTAGTCCTCGAGCCACCCTAATGTGACCCAAAGCAGCATTATATAATATCTGAACTTTTAACTGTGTCATTAATAACACAGCACAGCATCGAAATGCTCTAGTGCACACAGAAAAGTGCTACTTAAAGCAACAACATGTGTTGTACTACAAGACCCGAGTCCCGCAGAAGACAGATCATCTTTAATGTTCAAGGAATTTCTATTTACAGAAAGCAGGCCAAACATTCCCAGAACCACAACTATAGCCAGGTCTGATCGCCAAACACTGCAGAGAGACAGCCCTAGTGTCTACTTCAATTTAGCCTACAGGCCTCAGTTGCTTCTGTGCAGGACGTGTACCCTACCTACCTAAAACCCCCAGGCCACCACAATGCACAGACATGCAGTATGGAGACGGAAGGTGTTTTTCTTTACACTGACCCCCAGAGACATTTTGAGAGAGTCGAGAGTAACCTTAACAACCTGACAAAGGCCTGCCAAATCACAGAAGAACTGAAGAATGACTCTGCTGTCAGAGGAGTTTTCGCTGTAACTGAGACAACAGCTGTAGAGAGAAGTAGAGGTGTTGGATATATAAAAAACACGATGGCACACACACTGTAATCCACTGTGGAATCTGTATATTTGTAAGAGGTGAAAAATGTAACATAAAAGGAAAAGGTGAAATACACTGCGAGTAAAACAACTTTGCTGTACCCTCCCATGTCAAATTCCTTCCCTAAACCTCAACCCTGATTATTTCATTTAGGTATCCAGCGGAGAAAACGGTGACAGTGGGTTTCCTTATTTGGCAAAGCTGTTTCCGTCTGCAGTCTAGGGAAGGAAACGCCCTGCAGTCACCAGTCACCTGAATGGGCCTCTGTCAAGGCCCTTGTGTCAGAGACTCCTCTATCACTTGAGCTCTCAGGGGCTCCTTGTCAAGTAACCCCCCCTTGTCCTGGGGACGCAGGCTGAGGCCCGAGGTCTAGAAGAACCTGAGAACCAAACCTGATCTGTTCAGTTCACGCCCCGAGGGGCAGCATGAGGTCACGTGGGGACCCTCTGCTTCTTACCCAACACCCTCACAGGGCGGGCCAGGGCGTGAGCTGAGCTCCAGGGCTACGGCTCTCCTCTTAATAACACCTAACGCTCTGTCGCATCGCTCCTGGAACCTGCAACATGCAAAGCCTGACTTTTATCACTTGTTTGACAATGCAGGTTCATGCAAGCTTTCGAGCTTATCTCAGGCGTGTCCCCAGGTCAGCCTGTGGTCACACCGAGAACTCAGCTTCAGCTGCCAATGGCTAAGGCCTATTTGGCAAGAGGAAGTGTGCCTTCAGCTTGCAAAGTTGAAATCCACACAGTAGATTTTTTCTCTACTGAGCAGGAAGACAGATCATCGGAGCAGACATGTACAGTCAGTAATGTGGGTCCTGTGCGGGCTCTGCCTACCACAGTCAAGACCTGCAACTCCAAATATTCATTAACTGTGGCTCAGGAACACGTGAGCTGTCTGGCAGCCTGCCCCAGTCAGGATTCTCACAGAGCCAGAAAAGAGATTCAAAGTTTCAGTTTTAAAAACTGCACATATTGGGATCCAGAAATATACATGGGCAGTAAAAAAAAAAAAGAAGGATATGTGGGAGGAGAATTCACTGAAGGTCCAAACTCCATGTCTGCAAGTCAAATCGGAAAAGTCTGACTTTGGTTTGTCCAGTAAGAAATCTAATCAGATGAGCATCACCTGTTCCATCCAAAGGGGTAAAAACAGGATTAAGTGTTCCATGTGCAGCTAATTCATAATCCAAGAATTTTTCCAATGTAACCTGAATTCTTCTCAGGACCCTTCCTCTTAAACAAACCAAAAAGACAATTAAAACATTCGTTTGTTCAGCCTTGTCTGGGGGGGGGGGGGGCAAAGGGCAACTGCTTGAAACATGAAAGAGAAGAAAGTCCCACAGACTGTCATCATAGGACTCAAATTTCAATGGAGGAAGAAGGTTAAAGATGGAGTCTCGGGCAGAGCTCGCCATGGGACAAGAGGAAGCTGATGCTGGCTGGTGTTTCTGGGCAGGAAAATGAAGATCCACTCAGGTTCAGATCAGGGAAGTGTCAGGCAAACCAGACTACAGGGCACACAGTGGCATGTTTGAGGACACAACAGTAACAACAGAATGAGCACTCAAGCTGATGGCTCCCCAATCTTCAGGACTGCTCCTGTGCTCCGTATGCAGTCATGTGCTTTCCTGCACAATGTACCACATCAGCAATTACTGTGGCTCTCCCTCGTCTTGCTACAGCAACTGCCATGAAGTCTAACTCCATTGATCCGTTATCGGAAAACTGCGGATTGCTGATATGCATCCTGGAGCCTCTCTCCCAGTGGTTGGGATACTGTGGATGGGACACAGGTCCATCACCGTACCTAGTCAGCAAGTGTTTTTACCAAGTGCTGCGATTTCCTCCCACATTCCAAGCTTCTCACAGAAACAGACCCAGGCTGGAATCGAAGCCAGGACCCAGTTAACTACCATGCTGCCCTCCATTCCGTTTGTATTGAGATAAACGTGAGGTGACTAAGCTCCTCGTCCAGTGCACACATACAGACCTCATTCACTCAGTGCTGTACATCACGCTGAAGCTACTATGAATCATCGGCACTCACCACTCACGAGCAGCACAGCACTGATGCGGCTCATCACAGACACCCGTGTCTGTGAAACTCACTCGTTCCTCTACGTTACATCTAAAACTTCACAGTGAAGATTGTGCCGTGTGCACCAAGCCGAACAGCATGAAATGAAAAAAATAAGGCCCGCGCCTATGCACCGCACAAGGTGAGAACACAAGCAGAAGGAATGATCCAGGACCCAGAGAGAGTGGACACCAAGCAACAACGCAGCAAACAGATTGCGACTGCAAACAAGACGCTAGCGGCCCTTTTGTGAAAGGATGACATGCCTCCTTCCTAAGGTTATTGGAATGCTTTCACAGAGGTACGTTATGATTTTTTTTCCTTCTCCAATTACAGAAGAAGAATGGGCTCCTGTCGACATTCTTGTGCAAGTCCCTGCATCACTCAAGCAGGGCTCTGAACAAGTCACAGGCTTCGCATCCTGCTGGGTAGCCCCAGGACTGTGTGGACTGATCTCCAAGTCCATCAGCACCTTTAAGCCCTGAGATGTATTTCTATCCGTTTCTAATTTCACTATGTTACTGTGAAGATGGTGTACTGTGAAAAGAGATACAAAAGAAGTGCAAGCTCCACATGTAAATGGCCAAGAAAAGATCTTATATAAAAGATCACCTATATGCGAACTGCACTTTTAATTGTGAAATGCAAGAGATACTTCATTTTTTACATGTTATCTGCTTTTCAAGCCCTTGCTGCTTCTACAGCCATGTATCTTCTGTTCTGTTTGAGCTGAACAGCGTTTCTGGCTGAATAACAGACAACTCAAAAGAGCCGTGTTCAGCACAGACCCAAGAAGAGGCGATGGTGGTTGGGGTAGGTCCCAGCACATAGAACTTTGCCCTTTTGCTCGTTTATTTCTAAGCGTTGGAGTAATTTATGCATTCCTCATTATGTATTGATTGCTGAAGTCAGCATTAAAAAGAAAGACTAGAGTACTGTGCGGGGCTGTAAAAAAAAAAAGTGTTATCTCGCCTCATGCTTCCAGGAACGCACACAATGTGCGCACACACACACGCGTTGTGTGTGTATGCGCGGGTCTCTTTTCATGGCAACCCGTAGCCGCAGTGAGTGCAGCAAAACAGCCCTTCTTTAACAACAAGGCAGCTTTCTGCAGCACGGGGACCCGGTCACAGTTCTGCGCTGAACCTCCAGTGAAGTTCCCAGAGAGCCTATTTTCCCCCCCGCGTCTTGTTTGTCCCACTAGCGGACTACGCTTATGTCCTGACCTTGCGTCCTCGCTATACTGCACTTTCTCTCCTTAAACTCAACCAAGCCCAGTCCCGCCCGGCTCAGTCCCGCCTCCATCCTTGCTAAAAGCTTCGCTGATTGGCTGCGTTAGCAGCAGCCCGCCTACACCGCGGCGGTGCGATTGGGTCGTCGCTACTGTCCATCACTGTGTCCTTTCCTTGCGTACCGGGTTACAGAAACAATTTTGCTAGAATATTTCAGCCACCTTTCCTGCAGGGGAAAGAAACTACAGCCTGGCATTCCCAAGGCCTGCCCGGGAGTTCAGACAGGTACTACAGAAGGTCTGCTCCCATCGCTACCTATTACTAAAAGATCCTAAGTTACTTCTCTATGCCGTCACAGAGATGTGCTTCATTCCCCCGGTTTTTAGTCGCGCCGTTCTTTTTCTAAATGCAACCTATCTAGAAATAATGCAGAGGACTTACGTTTTGTTCTCCTTTAGTCGGTTAGCGGGTGAAAGTCTGTAAGTATTTCGGCGAATATTAGTTAACAAGCGGCTCGGCACCTCACAGCCGCACTGCCCTCCGATTCTCCAGACTGGAAATGACAGCGCGCGGAGCAAGACTACTCCGAGTCCAGGCCTTCTGCGTCACCGCGCTCTGACGTCACGAACAGGAATTTTGGCGTGCCGCACCCTCACGCTGGGAGACGTAACCTTAGCTGTAAGGACGAGCTCGCCGCTTGTTGCGCGTATTGTAGTGCCCGTTAGGAAAAAATATTTTTTGCTAAATAAATATAAAAAAAGCAACCGTTTTATTCCTCAGCTTTTTACATTGTGAATTACACGTAGACAAAATAAACTCTTTAGGAAGAAGTTTGCTACTTAAAGTCCTGACAGGGGAGGAAGCGTCCTGATTTCACGAGGTCCGGTGTTTACTAGTTGGGTTACGCTCGGTGTTAAATCCAGGCCCCGAGCACTGGGAATGTGCGTTGCTAAAGGCTTTGTCACACCGTGCTTTGTGTGAGTGGGGAGCCTCCCTAACCTCTTTAAGATGAGTTCACCTGTGTGTTGCTGTGGTCTTGGCCCCTAGAGACCAGAAATCTGCCGCTGCTAGGTGACAGGATGGGATGTGAATGGGAAACTCTAGAGCAGCCTTTGGACAGTCATCCCTGCTGATGAAATGAAGGGCTTGGTGGGAGAAGGCCAAGGGTGGTTTCTCACCCTGGTTACAGTCCGCATGAGGCGTGCCTGCTCCTGACCAGCTGTGCTCCTCTCCCACCTCAGCAGAGAGGCCGCTGCTGCCCTTTCTGAGGCCAAAGAGTGGTGGTCAGTTTTACAGCTGTGTGAGAAGTGAAAACTCTGTCCACCCCCACCCCAAACACCACTGCGTGAAACGCTGTCAATTCAAGCTTTATCTTTTTCAATTCAAACTTTATTGTCCCCTAGGGGAAATTAGTTTCACGACACAAACACAACACAATGACAAATGCACATCATCAAAAGGGAAGAGAATACAGAAGTGTTACAGGAGAAAAGAAACAAGAGACAAGGTAGTGACTTTGCATTGTTCAAGAGTGATTGCAGTGGGGACGAAAGATTTCCTGAGTCTGTTGGTTTTATACCTGGGGGGCACAGAGGCATTTCCCAGATGGGAGAAGTGTGAATTCACAATGGAGGGGGTGAGACACACACTCCCTGATGCTTTTGGCTTTCTTAGTCACCCTCTGTTTGTAAAGGATGCTTAAGTTGAGGGGTGAGTCAGAGAGGCCCTTCCCCCAGTGCAAGCTGCACCAGTCTCAGAAAGCACTGTGCCAGTGTGATTCTGAAGTCTCTGTGCAGGCCTGCTGCCTGGTACAGAAACATGCTGTATGTCTGTCTCACTTGCATCTGTATAGCTGGTGTGGGAGCACAGTCCATCTGCGTCCGTGCAGGCCTGCTGCCTGGTGCAGAAACATGCTGTGTGTGTCTCACCTGCATCTGTATAGCTGGTGTGGGAGCACAGTCCATCTGCGTCCGTGCAGGCCTGCTGCCTGGTGCAGAAACATGCTGTGTGTCTGTCTCACCTGTGTCTGTATAGCTGTCTTTGGGTGTGGGAGCACAGTCCATCTGTCGATGTGAGAGGCTGCGTGCGGGTGTTGTGTACATGTGCCTCCGGGGGGGTGTGTGATCTCGCTGTTATCACTTCGCCTGTGATAGTGAGTGCTGGTGGTGGTGGGGGGGTTCAGGAGGAGAGACTTTGTCCTTTGTTGTGCAAGGAGGAGCTGGACTCTGCTCACACCAGCCTCGCAGCATCAGCACAGCGGGGCGCCGAAGGGGTGCTGGGGGGGGGCACACTCGGCAGTAAGGACAGGGGGGCACATCTTTGGCCAGGTGTAGGGGTCAGAGGGGGATCACGTCCGCAGGTGCGTTGATACGAGAGCCGTCATTTCCACGTCACGAGAGGTTTCTGCCCTGTCAGCTGGTGCAAGTGCATTCCTCCTCTCTGCCAGAAATCAGCGAGACAGCAGCTGGCAATGAGGAAAGGGAACTCTTCGTCCGCCGGACAGACTGCAGGAGACACCGGTCACCACAGGGTGTCATCACCTTGCCCGGAACACTATAACTTCCCCGTTTTATCAGGTTTTGCTCAGTGGCAGCTAAAGAATCTGGTTATTCCATCCACCCATCCCTTTTTAAATTCTTTATTTAATTAAGGGTTGTGGGGGAGTGCCTATCCCAACAAGAAACAGGCACAAGGACACCCTGGACAAGACGGGACGGCACTCCATCACCGGGCACACAGACTCGCACCAGGCCAATTTTCCCAGATGCCAACTCACCCAGTATGTCTTTGAACTGTGGGAGGAAACTGGAGCACCCAGAGGAAACCCATGTGGACCTGGGAAAAACATACAAACTCCTCACAGACAGTACTCCAGGTGCTACAAGGCAGCCATGCTAGCCAACGATAAAAAGACATTTTAATTAGTTTAAGCCAGGATCCACTGGATCAGCTACAGTCCTTCTGGCATTTTCAATGTTTTTCAGACAGAGGAAACGACAACAGCAAGGAGAAAGAGAGAGAGAGAGAAGGGAGGGCTTATATTGAAGTTGTTGCTTTTATTGATAACATTTTAACACATTTCCTTAAGTCAGAGAACACATAGAGCACATCGGAGAACAGTAATCATCAGTATAATCATCCGAGAAATAGAGTAGTTTAATATCTTCATAGAAACCAGAACTGACAGAAACAAAAAAGAAAAGAAAAGAAGGTTTTAAACTGCGGAGAAACTATACTTTGAAAAGAAGGACAAGGGGGGGAAGAAAGGCAGAAGGAATACTACAAAGAGTCGTCAGCTCGGTGTTGTCAGGCAGCAGGAGGAGAGAGAGAGAGCAGCGTCGTACAGAGCCGAAGAGCTGAGCGGACGCAGGACCACCTCTCCGCGGGGCAGGCGGCTTGACCCTGGGCTGGAGGAGCGACGAGAACCCCGAGCGAGTCCGGGTAAGCCCCTCCCCACCAGTTGCTGCCCCTCCCTTTCTTGTTTCGGAAGGGCGGTGTGGTTCCCCCGCCAGCTCCCCCCCACCCTCGCTGCGGGACCCTGCAGTGGGACTGTGACGGGAAGAGCGAATCATGCTACACGGATGTTAAGGTCCTGTCGTCTTCCGGCGGCGCTGCTAGGGGCAATGGGCGAGGACCAGGGCTGCACTGGCCTTCAAAGCGACACCTGAGCGCCTTCCGGCCACTACCGCACAAGCTGCGTGGAGTGTCTGGAGTGTCCTAGTGTCGCATCGTGGGCGCCTCCTGCTGCGATAAAGGGCCCGGGATTAAGATTAAATCTGCACCATTTATTACAAACGTGCCACACCCTTGTCTTTAGTTTTAGTGTCCTTGGAATAATTTAGTTTTCAAACCACAATGCTGTTTGTCCTCTAAACCAGGGAAGGTCAATCGAGATAAAAGATTATAAAACACATTAGATCTACCCTGAAGAGAAAACAGAATCGAAAATTTGGACCCCGATGGAGATAAGGAATAAACTGTTTTAAACTTTTGTTTTTACCAAGGTGCAACTGCACTGTAATAACTGTGCCTTCCACATATCATGTTAAAATAAACATGGCATTTTCAATCACACGCAAGCTCTTAACAACAAACGAAAATAATTACTGTTCTATCAGCCATTATTCTTCACTTTTTAATCGAAAATGTATTTGACAGCGTTTGATTGCGCCATCTAGCGTACGTGTACGTAGCCTGCAGGTCTTGTTTACAAAGGAAATTCAGCAGGATTAAAAGTAAACGTATACTGTTTTCTTCGGACACCCGGCAGCTCACGTACAGGTTTGTCTGGAGTTTCAGACTGAAAAAAACAAGAGAATTCAAGAGCGAAATAACTGTAACCCATAACCGAGGTGTTGAAAAGTGATGGACTGCGCTGAATTTCAAACCAAGTAACAACAGTCTTGCGAGTGGTCATGGCTTCGTGATCGTAAACTGTATTTTGACCCTTTTAAAAATAGACGATTGACTGAAGAATTTTGATTTGATTTAGTGGAGCAGCGGTTTCCCCGAATGGTGTGTGTGTGTGTCTCCTCGCGCTACAGGTGTACGGCGTGGAAGGCCCCACGCGGGGCATCAACAAGCTCAGACTTTGCATTCGCACGAGGCTACAGGAGCGGAACCTGCTGCAGCTGAAGCAGAGCAGTCTTCTCTTTAAAAGGCTTCCGAAAAGGCGAGACCAGTGTACAGTATTTGACTGAAAACAAAAAGAATAAACATATCCGTAGGTTTGAGGGGGCGGAACGGCTCTCCTGTCGACTGAAAATAGGGTTTCAGGCGCCCTATCACAGGTGGTTCACGGGTGTTGATCGTCCGAAACCACGCTACCAGGTTAAGAAGAACCAGCCCTAGCGGTCAATACAAGTATTGCAATCCCCCCCAAAAAAGACGAAAACCGATGCAAGTCGTCTCTCATCTCGATTTTGTTCCCCAAACAAAGGGGGAGGAAATTATTCTCCTTCCCTGAGAATGCAATTAAAACAATGGAAGATGCTTTAGTAGCTTGACAAGAGTTGGGAAAAGAAGACTCTTTAACAGAGTGAAATGGGTCAGGCTCCTCTGGCAGTGCTTGAGAGGAGCTGGCGGTAGCTAAGACCATCAGCTGGGCCCGCCAGGGATGGTGTGACTGGTGTAGAGCCCACCCCCCTCGCCCCCTCCCTGGACCGGCAGCTGTGAGAAGCATGAACAGGTCCCAGCCCCGCAGACCACAGGAGGCATGTCTTTCTGCTCCGGTAAGAGCCTGCGGCAAGGCCAGAACACTCTACAGCTCCTTCTTCGGAAGAGGCCGGCACCTCGGAGACGAAGAAGAAAGAACATAAGACTGGTCACCAGGAGACGCGGAGGAATGCAGGCTGCAGTCTGGTGTGCTCAAGTGAGATGAGCTTGACTTGGGAGAAGAGAGCTGAAGCCTGGTCCAGAAACTCTCCTGAAGAGGAGATCATGTGACCTTGGAGGGGGGCTCACAGTTCCACAGACCTGCAGTTGTTCCAGCTGCCAGGAACATGTGACTGGGACCCTTTGGTTCCAGAAAAGGACAAACGCATGGCCAAACTTTCAGTCATAGCCGTCAGGCTTTTCCGTGGAAGACTGTCGGGCTTCGAGAAACTCTCCAGAACCCCAAGCAGAGGAGCCAGCAAGATGCTGAACTGGGAAAACTGCAGCAAAAGTCCATTGCATTGACCTGTGACCTGAGGGAGAAGAATGAGGTCCTACAGCCTAATGAAGAGCAGAAGAAGAGTCAGTGTGGTCATCTGAGACACTGATGAGTGAATGCCCACTTCAGAACCACCTGACACAAGTAAACAGCGAGCTGCAGACCCAGCTATACCATGAGCCTCCAGGCGGTAGTAGAGGAGGCCCAGTAGGTAATGGCCATCCTCCTAGATCTCTAGTCCAGAGTCTCTTGCACTGCAGTGAAGTAGTCCGTAGAGGTGTTCCCAACTCAAGCAGGCCCTTGCGGAGAGGAGAGGTGGAGGACACAATTCTCTTTACAGAAGCCCAGTTACAGACCAGCCAGAGTAACAGACTACTCCAGAAAGAAGAACTCTAACAACTGAACGTTTGTCTACACTCCTAATCTTTTGCTGGAAAACTCTGTCTGTGGAAAAAGATGCCAAGAGACAGCGAGTTCTGCTCAGACTGAGAAGGGCAGTGTGCAACAGCTGCCACGGCAGTGACAGATGGAGGAGCTTCGGGAGGTCTTCCCATGGATGCACAGCAGGAAATCGGGCTGTAGGAAGTGAAAGTCATTATTAGCCCTTCACCATATTCCCTGGGGAAACCCTATTGACCCAGCACAAGGAGGCAGAAGGGTCTCGGAGAAGACTACAAACCTATAAGCAAGGTCGTCCTGTGCAGTCTGAAGACTTCTGGAGGAAGGTGGAGCAGGGGAGGCTGCCCTGGTCCCCAGATCCAAAGGATTAAGATGTCCCGTCTTAAGTGCTCAATGGGGAAGAGTACCGTAAGGTCTTGAGAGTTTTACCCTTTAGCCCTAAAGGACTGGGGAAGTACCATATTTAGTCTTTGGGAAAGTACTTGGTCCTTTTCCTGGGGAAAAGAGATTGTTTCCTCACCTCAAGTCTAAGACTGAAAGAATTGTTATGGAAAAGGGCTCAATCAAGGAGGACGGCTCCCTGGACTGGATGTTAAAGTGCTTGTTTAGGAGGAGTAGCACGTCTCCTGAATGGACTGGCTCTGCCACAAGAGGCTGCCTAATGATGCCTCACCACCTTCAAAATCCACACTGCGTGCAGGCACTAGCAAAGTAAGCAGCCATAAAGACCCGTCTCTCAGCTGCAGGGTATTTAGACGGCAAGATGGTGGACATGGGTGGGTAGGAAAGGTGCAAGAGAGGAAAAAGTACAGTTTGGCTCGTGGTTGCACTCTCTGGGGAGTGGGTTTACTCCAAGGGTTATGAAAGGAAATGACAGCAGGGCAGAGTACGGTGTGCTCACTCCAAAGGGTTGAGGGTAGCAAGAGGGTAGTCTTGCCTGAGGTTAGAATGGAGGCTGGGAGTGGAATCCCAGCAGACGCAGTAGATGGTGGCATGGGTGCTAGTCTGGGTTCTTGAGTAATAACCCTGCCCAGACAGGATCAGCCTGGCAGGGTTGAGTAGGTTACTAGGTCACTACTTGGAACAGCTTCCTGGTGGTTGAAGCTATAGTGCTGGTGAATTAAAAATGAGGGGGGAAAAAAGACAAAACGGGGGTAAACTTAATGGCTTTCCCTTTCCCCAATAAGGGAAAGTTTACGGTTTACACATCTTGGAGGGGATGTGGGTTGCTGAGTAGGGGTGGGAGGAGTGGTCTAGATTTAATGGTTGGCCATGAAGAATGCACCTACCCGCCATGATTCTACTTCATACAAAAATCCCCGCAGAATGCAGGTCCATGGGATATAAGGGCAGTGGTGGCCAGGGAGCACTCCTGGTGATGTTGGCTAGGGAGAAGAAAGCCCCGTCTCCCTGCTGCTACTGTGAGTTTTCCTGGGGAGGGAAAATGGCTGCGGTTGTTATTTGACAGAGAAACAACTCACCCCACCAGCCTCCCTGACCTAGTGGAGGTCATGGTTGAACAGCTGCAGAATGGCCTTCGTCTGCAGATGGTTCCTGGCTTTGCAGGTGTTCTGTGTTTTGGCCATGGTCCTGTTGATGCCCTAACTTTAGCGCGTTGCCTTGCGTTACGCTGTAACTCCATCCTGGAGATGGAGCTGGGTGGGGGTCGTGGGGGAGATGTGCAACGGAGCTCATGCTTCTCTGAGCGTTTGTGTTACAGGTGAGCGGTGTAGAGGCCATGTAGGGAGAAAAATAGAGCAGGCTTTCACACAAGGTTATAAGCACAAAAATCTATGGTGGCCAATTCAGATCGATCTATTCCATAGAAGCTGCTCTGTCGAGTCAGGCTGGTATTAACCGTTAGAGCAGGGACAAACACTTGTATCGTGCTTTTTCACGACTAGCATCATCTGAAAAAGATTTTATTCCTTATCAATTACAGGGTCTGACATTCAGCAGTATTTCAACGTCAAGGATAAACACTTCAAATTAAACATTTAAATCAATGAATTAGCTCGGTTAAATAACTGGCTAATACTTCCAAGAGCGCAGCCGGATAATCTGTGCCTGGGTGTGATCCATCTACAAATGCACGTGCTGTACGAACACGCTGCTCTCGATCAGCTCTGCAGTGCAGACTCCCGCTGCCGTGACAACACTGAGCCCTGTACAAAAGCATGCCATACAATCATCATGACAGGTTTATCATCATCATCATCATCATCTTGAGACAAAAATAGTTTTATGCACTTACAAAGCTCAGAAAATAGAGAAAGGTTCATAGTTTTACAGCATTCAGTAAAAAAACAAAAAACACCAAACTTATTGTCCTGTAGAATGTCATGCAAAGAAATCCCATCTATGATATTACTAGGTAACTGCAGGTCAGCAATATTTTTTTCTTAGATTTTTTTTAAAAATGATTATTTTTGATGCTAAACACACTGAAGAACAAAAGACCATTTTCAACATGCGGCTATTTCTCCTGGGGGGGGGGGTATTTTTTTTTTCCATTTACAGTTTTTTTTTTAAATTGCGCGCACGCACACACATCCATATCATCACATCAAGCACCGGGGTGAACAAAAAAAAGAAAAGGACCAAAAAAAAAAACCCCTAGCGCATCACAGATTGCAAGTGGCTTGATCGTACCGGTTTTTGCTTAACCTTCAAAGTCTGTAACTTTCCCTCTAGTTTGACTCCCCCAAGTCCCTTCATGGTGAACCCAGATGTGCACAAAATGCCTCTGGAAACTGAATTTTCACCCCTAAAATCAGATCGCTCCAGCAGGCTGTCTCCAGACAGAGCAGGTATCAGCAGCTGGTCTGGTAACAAAAAATGATTTCAAAATTCACCCTCATCTTACTTTCCACAGAACATTAGCGTACGTGAAGGTACTGCAGTGAATAAAAGGAGGCTGTGTTTTGCCGGAATTAACTCCTAAATCCTACAAGTTTCAAGGCCCTTTAAAAAGATCCCTCTACATGTCCTTGGTCAGCTTGTGATCCCCCCCCCCCCCCCAGCCCAGACTGTGCACAGCGTCTGTACTGCCTGGCCTTTCTTTAACTGAATCAGTGACATCCTGTCTGCAGTACTGTTTGCTGCCATTTCCAAGCAGTGACACTGATTCCACTGGCCTGTACAACAGATGTGTTCAGACCCAGCTGTATGGGTCTTGCTGCCCTAGGGAGGTCAGCAGTACCTACGGGACTGCACAGTGCGAGCATCACCAGTGCAACAGCAAATTTCACTGCTGGACTCTCCTCTGCTGCGCCTCCCTTCCTGCATCATCACAGTTTCCCTTGCAGCTCCCTGGAGCGCCACATTGCTGAGCACAATGTTTGCTTTGTGCTTCGAGGGCAGCACACAAGAAGGCTCGGTGCCTCGAGCTGGCAGCCTGGTCACTGTGTCCCTGCTCTGAAGTGGGATAAACGATGGGCATGCAGCCCAGAATCGGGTCCAGGCATCAGGTTCTGCACGGCCAGGCAGTGCCAAGTATCCATAGCACAAAAGTGGTTGGGTTAAAACTAACTGGGATTTCATACTACAGAAGAGCCCTCCCCCATCAGTTCAACATGCTGGAATTATCCAGGTTCCATGCCAATGGTAAAACTTTAAGCATATGCATCAGGCCCTGCATGATGCGTAAGGCCAGGCTCCCGGGTTCGAGCACGTTTGTATGTGCTCCCTTTTTCCATGTGTTGTCACATACCTAGCATCTGTCTCGTCAAGACTGCTCAGTATAATATGGGAAGGCTCTGCACGTCTTGAAGTATTATACTTCTTCAATGCCACCCCTCACGCAGAACGAGAGGTCTGGTTTCCTGTGCTAGAGCTTTGTTTTACAGTGAACAGCCTCCATACTTTCACACATCCAAGCACAAGGCTCCTAAGACCAGACCACTTACAGACCGCAATGCCCCAGCCCTGCTTTGGGGGGCGAATTCCAAATCCAGGTAAGACTGACCCCTCTGTGGATTTGGCCCTTCCTGTCACCGGCAATGTGACATCAAAACCCTCCCCCCCCATCACACAGCTTACTATAATAACAGCAATGAAACATTCAACACACCCATGGCCTTTTTCTGAAATTTGGAAAACCTGGTAAAAGTAAAATAATAAAAAGTACAAATAAATACAGAGATCATTTCAACACACATGAAATAAATTAAAACTTTCAAAGAAAGCAGACAATCCCCCTGAAAACTCCCCAATAACACCGTTCAAATCCCAGTGACCTACATGAAAACAAGATGTCCAAACTCGCTCCTAAAGTGAACATGAATCCCAATAAAATAAATACAAAATAATAGATATGCTTCAGTTTCTGACCTCTTCACTCAAACCTGCGCGTGTACATAGAATTCAGTACAACGCAGTCCCTCTGCGCCTCAGAGGCTCCGAAACTGCAAGAAAACCCCTTATTCCCACACATGGGCCTCATTGCAAGACCCGGGAAATAAGCATTCCAACCCCTCTGCAATGGCGGGGCGAACAAAAACCCGGAGAGACCAGTGAAAAAAAAAGACGGATTTTGGAAAACGCCTCTGGAGAGCTTCCCGCCGATGCGTATCCCCGCGCGCAGATCGCCAGGGAGAGAAACGCGTCTGCGCAGGAGTCTGCGCCAGTGGCGGTAAACCAACCTCGGAAGAGATTAAAAGTGAGAGCCCCTCCCCTGCTTTCCCTTCTTTCTGCTCGCCTGCAAACTCTACCATCACCACCCTGACAAGGAGAAAGAGTACCGAAGCAACAACAAGGATCCTGCAAGCACCGTCTATGGACCATAGCCAATAAGACGCTGAAAAGCACTTGGTTTGACTCTCTGCTGGAGATGGAGAGACTTTCCATTACCAGCATCAGCTCCCAGAAGCAGTAAATCTCTTCGCTGTGCCTCTTTCAGTGACACCGCCCAACACCAAACACAGCAGCCTTCCTCAGAGAGCAAATGCACTCCTCCAAACCCTAAAGTCTCCTGCAAAAACAAGTCCGAAACAAGACACACCTCCTGCTGTCCTCATTAGGATACAAGAACAGACCCTGGGGTGTGGATAACACTTGTCTGTAAACTCTGGTAATTATCAGTCTCAGTGATGAGAGAGTCTGCTCTGCAGCCCCAGACTCCAGGAACATCCACTTTCTGCTACATTCCTTTTTAAAAACTCCACACAACACCCACTGCATTTCTCGCTACGGGCATCCTGTTTGCTCAACACAGATTCGTCTTCGCTACCTGTGGATTATTGTCAGAAACCTCACATCCCCTGTTCTGGTCCTTCCCACAGTGGGCTGATTGCCCGGGCGACACCTATCGCCGACAGAAGCTACGTTCTCGTACTTGCAGAGTACAAGCTCAATCCTGGGCTGGGACAGCTGCGTCCTGGAGCCAGCCCCCCTGGGGGGGATCCATTCCAAATCCAGAAGCAAAGCTGACCCATCAGGCTTATCTTTGACAGCAGAGAGTTTTCCAAGCAAAAACTGGGACAATGCAAATTGGGATCTTATAGTACAGCAAAGCACAGCGCAGTTCTCTGGGAGCTGCAGTTGTAAAACTATGGGACGGTACAATACTGGGAATATTTTCATGATGCACTAGTATAGCTGGGTATGGAGGAAAGGGTTGCATGCAAGATGAGGCGTTGGCGTGTATGAGCCTCTTTGCTGGAGAGAGTCAGGCACAGAGAGGCTCTGCTGTAGAAAGTATTAGTACAGTAAAGTGGGAGTCTAGTAGACTGTGTTAATACAGAACAGAAGACAAGGCAGTGGAGGAGCAGAATGTAGGAAGTGTTATAGGAATACTGCACTGTGGCATGCTTAGAAAAGTATATCATACTACCACTGTCCAGAAGAAATGTAATATAGTACTTTTGGACTTGTGTAGTAGCCATATGCAGTAGATGATGTTAGTATAATACAGGAATTTGGTATATTATAGCGCAGCAAGAGAAATCAGTATAGTACTGAGATACGTTCCTGTAGAAGATGCAGTACTTTGAAGATCCATTCACTGAGGTGATCCCCAGCACAAGCCCTTAAAAGCCAAAAGTCACAAAAAACTAAAAACAAAACCTGTCACTCATGCTCATTAGCCTCATATAGCAAACTCTCCAGCACACAAAAGGATCCATATCACACTAAAGGGTTTTCACAAAATTATCAGACTGGCAGATTGGCAGAAGCAAGATAGCCAATCGTAACCCCTCTGCCCAAGTACGCATAGAAAACGTGAACCAATCATATCGCACTGCTCCAAATCAATCCCGCCCTCCCACCGCCTTCAAACTAAGAAAAACCTCTCCAGTTCTGACCTGGGCTCTCCTCTTGTTATTCCATTTCAGAACCAAACCACACAAGAATCGAACCTGGGCTGCTAGTAGAATTATAAACAGACAGAAGCATATACAAAACTGCCAATGTGTGTTTTACTCAAGCACGATAAAAACAGCCACTGAGAATACTGAAAAAACACTCATGCTTTAAAAAAAAAATTAAATATTCCTCTCTTATATTTCTAGAAACCACTGGCATCAAGAATATGAATTGTACAAATTACATATACAATCGCCATATTATAATAACCATAATCATAATAATATTAATAATAATAATGCATTTTGTTTAAAACTTTACATACTGTATTCGGAGCGCCTGTTCTTGGCACGGTAAACACTCAGCCAGTCGAGACAGAAATGGGATGACGTGATTAAAGAGTTGATACACAAACATGTGAGCGGATTAATACTGGACTGTTAAATAAGTCTTGTTTGATTCGCTGCTGATGCTGCTACTGTTGCTGCTGCCTTGGTCTTGAGTGGCGGTTGTCAGGATCCTTGGTTGTCATGCCGGAGGGTAGGTGAAGTGGATTATGGGATGGGTAAGAGGTTGTCCGGGTAGCCGGTAGATGATCGCTGGTCAGCTGGAAGGTTGCGTTAGCGGGCGCAGCACAGCAGCGGGCGGTTGTAAAGACGTGCATGCGGGTGAGGGCGCTGGCTCAAAGCTCGAACCCTGGACTCGCTCCCTCTTTCTCTCTCGCTGGCACCCTGTCAGACTCGGGCATTGCGGCCGCCCCTGCAACACAGACACAGCACAGGGCGCGGGTCAGCCTGGGACCGGCGGCGCTGGCCAGTCCACCGCGTCCCTCGGTTTCAACAAACCTGCTCGAGAAGCAGTCAGTTGCGTACGCAGAGCTCACAGGTGTCGCGAGAACCTGTGGTGAGGAAGAAGTACATAACACCAGATTCCTAAGACAATCCCCGCCACACCCGAGTTCACACCCGATGTGTTCTTCTACACAGAAAACACAAGTCTGGAAAGTAACGTGAGCATCTTCAAGCGACGCGAATTCAAGAAACTGTGAAAACAGTTCTAAGGCACCGTTTAAGCTTTGCAACATCAGATCTTCTGACCTTCTTTCAAGAATGTGGTTAATCAAGCATGGCAGAAAATGATTCTGTGTCCCACTCAACTCTTATTTCTTGCAGCTACGGACCCTTACGCTGGGACTGCTCACATCTCAACTTGCTGTGCGTGCATCTGTGGCCAGTTTAAGAAGCTATACTTCTTATTACAGTAACATCCTCTATTTCTCTGACTTACATTGCACCTGAATAACAATATTAAGGAGAACTAAGAACATCAGTATCATTATTTATTCAATTTTGTAACCCCAAGATAATATACAGAGAACACTAGAACTGCATTCTAGATAAGCGAGCACAGCAGAGACGAGGGGCTAGTGTAAGTGTACTAGAATTATTCTAGATAAGCGAGCACAGCAGAGACGAGGGGCGAGTGTAAATGTACTAGAATTATTCTAGATAAGCGAGCACAGCAGAGACGAGGGGCGAGTGTAAGTGTACTAGAGTAATTCTAGATAAGCTAACACGGGAGAGACGAGGGGCGAGTGTAAGTGTACTAGAATTATTCTTGATAAGCGAGCACAGCAGAGACGAGGGGCTAGTGTAAGTGTACTAGAATTATTCTAGATAAGCGAGCACAGCAGAGACGAGGGGCGAGCGTAAGTGTACTAGAGTAATTCTAGATAAGCGAGCACAGCAGAGACGAGGGGCGAGTGTAAATTTACTAGAATTATTTTAGATAAGCGAGCACAGCAGAGACGAGGGGCGAGTGTAAGTGTACTAGAATTATTCTAGATAAGCGAGCACAGCAGAGACGAGGGGCGAGTGTAAATGTACTAGAATTATTCTAGATAAGCGAGCACAGCAGAGACGAGGGGCTAATGTAAGTGTACTAGAATTATTCTAGATAAGCGAGCACAGCAGAGACGAGGGGCGAGTGTAAGTGTACTAGAATTATTCTAGATAAGCGAGCACAGCAGAGACGAGGGGCGAGTGTAAATGTACTAGAATTATTCTAGATAAGCGAGCACAGCAGAGACGAGGGGCGAGTGAAAGTGTACTAGAATTATTCTAGGTAAGCGAGCACAGCAGAGACGAGGGGCGAGCGTAAGTGTACTAGAGTAATTCTAGATAAGCTAACACAGGAGAGACGAGGTGCGAGTGTAAGTGTACTAGAATTATTCTAGATAAGCGAGCACAGCAGAGACGAGGGGCGAGTGTAAGTGTACTAGAATTATTCTAGATAAGCGAGCACAGAAGAGACGAGGTGCGAGTGTAAGTGTACGAGAATTATTCTAGATAAGCGAGCACAGCAGAAACGAGGGGCGAGTGTAAGTGTACTAGAATTATTCTAGATAAGCGAGCACAGAAGAGACGAGGAGCGAGTGTAAATGTACTAGAATTATTCTAGATAAGCGAGCACAGCAGAGACGAGGGGCGAGTGAAAGTGTACTAGAATTATTCTAGGTAAGCGAGCACAGCAGAGACGAGGGGCGAGCGTAAGTGTACTAGAGTAATTCTAGATAAGCTAACACAGGAGAGACGAGGTGCGAGTGTAAGTGTACTAGAATTATTCTAGATAAGCGAGCACAGCAGAGACGAGGGGCGAGTGTAAGTGTACTAGAATTATTCTAGATAAGCGAGCACAGAAGAGACGAGGTGCGAGTGTAAGTGTACTAGAATTATTCTAGATAAGCGAGCACAGCAGAAACGAGGGGCGAGTGTAAGTGTACTAGAATTATTCTAGATAAGCGAGCACAGAAGAGACGAGGAGCGAGTGTAAATGTACTAGAATTATTCTAGATAAGCGAGCACAGCAGAGACGAGGGGCGAGTGTAAGTGTACTAGAATTATTCTAGATAAGCGAGCACAGCAGAGACGAGGGGCGAGTGTAAATGTACTAGAATAATTCTAGGTAAGCGAGCACAGCAGAGACGAGGGGCGAGTGTAAATGTACTAGAATAATTCTAGATAAGCGAGCACAGCAGAGACGAGGGGCGAGTGTAAATGTACTAGAATAATTCTAGATAAGCGAGCACAGCAGAGACGAGGGGCGAGTGTAAGTGTACTAGAATTATTCTAGATAAGCGAGCACAGCAGAGACGAGGGGCGAGTGTAAATGTACTAGAATAATTCTGGATAAGCGAGACCAGCAGAGACGGGGGGGCGAGTGTAAATGTACTAGAGTAACTCTCGGCAGAAGGCAGAGCTGGGGCGGGTGGGCGAGCCGTACCTTCACTGTAGCGGCGCGGCAGGGGCCCCTGAGCAGTGGAAGTGCACGTTCTGCCACTTGCTGTCGCGGCGGTGCCACACGCGGGTCTCCTCCGACTGGCTGCTGCGCGGCCGGCCCTGGGCGTCCACGAACTGCGTCAGGCGGATGTAGGCGATGCAGGCGGCGTCCTCTCCGATCAGGTGGACGTGGGGGTTCAGGATGGTGGTGTGGATGGGCTTACTGTTCTTGGACAGCACTGAGCGAGAGCGAGGAGGAGGAGGGAGGATTGTTTTTGTGACATGAGAAGAGCAGTAATTACACGGCACAACGCCAACACTTAAGCTGCACGATGACTGCAATCGGACTGTCTTTCACAAGGCCTGCTGAGCCCTTGTAACGTTTTGTTTTGTGCTTTCCCCACATGCAGGCCTTCTCAAGCATTCTGCCCACTGCATTTCCTCCCCCAGCGCCTCCCTCCTCCCACCCTCTCTTCCTGGCACTCTTACAGTTCTCAAAGTAGAATCTGTGGAAGTCCATCCCCTCCACTAGGTTGCCCAGGGCCTCAGGTTCGAAGGAGGTCAGACCGGGGTCACATATTTTCCTGTGGGGGGAAAAAAAGCCAAAACTGAACTTCCCCGCTGAAAGAAACTCATACTGCACACTGAGAGTGTCTGAAATACACCAGTGGCATCACAGGCACAGAACTATACGGCGGATTAAAAGAATGACACTGTATCCTGGGAGACAGAGGAAAAAAGCTCAACTCGCTTTGTGCTTCAATTTGTTCAATTTCAAGACTTCCTGGTTATAACAGAGAAGAAAAAAGGCCTACCTCAACACGGCTTCATTTTAACTCCACTAGGCTGGCTGTCTGTGCAGAATTGCTCAAAATAAGCTAAGGGTGCATGAAACCTCCAGTAACCGGTGCATGTTTTGTACAAGATGCTACAGCTGGTAAAATGACTCAAACTACAGTGCAACACCACTGTTGTGCTTAAGTGCAGCGCAGAGACACTGCCGAGCATCAGGGTCTTCACCGCCCTCAGCCAATCAGAGCTACCCCAGGACAGGCCCCTCGGCCCCGCCTCCCCCTGCCCTCCGCCCCAGCGACTCACGCGTAGGCCTCGAAGTCTCCGTTGTTGACGGCCTCGATCAGCTGCTCCGTGATCTTGATGATCTCTTGCTTGCGTGCTGAGGAGGAACCAGCAGCATCGTTACTACAGAGCGTGGCACTGCCAGGACCCAGCCAGCTGCAGGACGAGTGCTCACCTTAACCCGCACCATCATGACCTCACACAAACACACACACAAATTCAAAACCTCTTTCACACGCTCACTTCACATGTGTCACGTTTGCTGGTCCCTGCACGCATTCCACAAGCCAGTCACAAGTTCACACCTTCGGCCTCACAGATCACCCCGGAAACACCCCGGCCTCCAATCAGGGAGTTTCCTGACATCCTTCCAGATGTACAAAAAAAAAAACTCTTAAGAAGAGCGCTCGAGCTCCCACGCACAGCCTCTTTTGTGCTCTCATACTGCAAGGACATTTCATTGACAAGTCGCACTTCCAGGGGGATCGTGAACAACATTTCCCTTTACATCTGCCACTAAATTTGACTCACTGTGCACACTGGGCTGCAGTCAATGACCCAATATCCCTAAGTGCTCTCCAAACGCATTCCCTTGAGCTAAAAGTGGAGGAGATCAAAGTGCGGCAAAGCTTTCCATTTAGATAAATATACATGCAACATGTACAGTACATAACTACGCGCAGTACGAACATAGTAAGGCCACTCGGACAGGGAGGGTGAGGGGAGTGGGATCATCGCAGTGCTGTGGGTGTCCATTTAATAAAGCCACAGTGCTTTAGCTCCAGGACCACATGGGCCATCAGTCTTCTTACCTACTGATCAGACGCTAAACAAATAAGACAAAAGCTCCGTCAGGCCCTGCACATGGGATCTAGAGGAGCCTCTCTCACGGACCCACAGCCGGCTCCTTACAGCTGGCCGCAATGAGAAAGCAGCTCGTCGTTTCTGCGCGGCTGTAGCTGCAGGGGCCCCGAGGAGCCGCGGACAGGTCGAGACCGCCCTTCCTCCACCTTACCTGCCGGCCTGTTATTCATGATGGAGCGCGCCACCTCCTCACGCACCGCCGGCCGCTCTCCGCGCGCGCAGCATGGCCTCCCCCTCTCGCACACGGGTGCGCTCTCCCGCTTCCGTGTGCGTGTGCCCTCGTCCCCTGCCGGCTAGCCCAGGATCTCTGCAGCGCGCTGTGGTCACTGCATCGCCAAGGCCCGGCTCAGTGCAATCCACCCTTCGCTTTAACCAGATGGAGTTGCTCTGCCCGGCCCACTCTTCCTTTTCTCATTTTGGTCCTCCCCCCCCCCCCTTCACTGACTCAGTCGTGCGCAGACTGCTGACCTCAACATGCTATTCTCGTCCCCCTCAGTCACTTAGATCAGATTTGCTCCCCCCCTCCTCCCCCCCGGCAGGCCTCGGCTGCGGCACTGTCCCGGGGTGGGCGGGGCCGCTGGGAATCCCGTACACACGGCAGGCGGATGAGCGGGTCACAGTTAACGAGAGGATAATCCCCTAATAGCCAGGGCCGGCTCAGGAGGCATCAAAAAGGCATCAGCACCGCGGCAGCAGGCTAGCAGACAAGAGGAGCCGCTCCTCACTCTGGAAAGTCAGAAACGTCTTGCGGGTAGCAATCTAACTTCTGAAAGGACGGCTTGGGGACGGATAGCTTGGAGCTGCAAAGGGAAGCTGCAATGGCCATTGATGGATAAGCACACGAATAAGGGGAGTTTGGTTAAGCGTGCATCAGCAGCAACACTTCAGGAAAACAACCCCCAGCCCTGCACTTCAGCCCCGTACACAGTCGTTCACCACTGGTCCATGCTCAAGCTGCTCAAGTCCCTTGACAGAGATCAAAGAGCACCTGATGCATCGGCTGCTAAAGACAAGTAAGACAGTAACTGCTGGCTCTCCCTCCAAGATCGCCACAGCGACTGAAGCAGCCCTTTGTACCGAGATGAGTCGCCATCCCGCGCCTTCGCTGAAGGCTCTCAATGGCCTGCACTTTGGCCACCCTGTGCTCATACTGCACCAAGCAGACAAGCTGTAAAACACAGTGCCCCGCCCCCAGCCCGTACTCACTCTGTGGAGACATAGAGGGGCTGGAGGGGGGCAGTGGGGGGGGGGAGGAGCGGGGCGGGGGGACAGAAGGCCTGGCAGACACCCCCTCGGAGTCTGAGTGGGGGGCCGACCCCCGGCGCACACTGCCCACAATGTCTGTCAGCCGGGACGCTGGGGCCGGGAGGGGCAGGGGGGTGGGGACAACAGGAAAGGAGACAAGAACAGGATGAAAAAATAAAACACAGAGAAATGAGACAGGAAAAATGTGCGACAGCAGGAAAAAAAAACGAACTGAATGAACTACGCTCACAGAATTGCTAACATACAGCAAGCTGACGGCCTCTATAGAGTCAGGTTTGGAAATCCACTGCCATGTGGATGATAAAGGCTTTTCCCTTGTGTCTGTGAGACTGGGAGAGAGCCGCAGAACAGGCGTGAGAGAAGCGTGGAGTCACACGTGTGGAACTTTTACTTTCTAATCAAACCACATCCACAAAGCCACATGGCCAGGATTTCTGGGGCGCTCTAAAATCATGTTGTGTGTTTCGGGGTTCAGGCTGTTACCCACAAAAAGTAACACAACACTACAAAACTAGAAATACACTGTGCATACATCTGGGGTCAAGTCACAATGAGTCCTTCAGTACCAACTGTAGGAAATAATTCCTTACAGAAAATATTCAAATTCAAAATGCAATCCGATCGATCTTTAAGATGAATTACGCAAGAAAGCATGTATGACAGCAAAATCTCCAAATCCCAGGTATGAGCTCAGCATGATCCCATGTATATGCACGGTTTCTGCTGCTAATATGCATTAGTGATGTAATGACAGGCCACAGGGGTGCGTAAGGCAATTTCAAAATGACCCTGCATACATACTGTTCTTGTCAGTTCCAGGGAGCAAAATCAGTGGAGGAAAAAAAACATACAATGTAATGAGATAATGAAAGCAATGCAGGAAGACATCTCATGGATTCGCTAGGGTGGTATCTATGCCTATTGAACCTGCAAACCCACCCGGCACAAAGGACTGAGACGCGCTACAGGGACATCCAACAGCCAAGCAGAACAGTGACAACGTGAGGTGCATCGCACAGTGGTCAGTCCATACGGGAGCAGTCATGCCCTGCGTTTCAAAGCGGGCTGCACTCCCACAGCAGGGTAACCAGGAGGCACGTGGCCTGTTTAACAGTGCCGCCTTGAGTAAAAAGACCTGCGAGAAACGTGCCTGCGAAAAACTCATTTCATTCAGAGCACGAGGGGACAGATTCCCGAGCCAGTTTCCGAGCTGGAAAAGCAACCAGGAGGCTGTGAAAACTGATCTGCTGGGCTCTCTCAAGTGGCAGCACGACGAGGGCCTGGGCTAGATAAGCGAATAGCCACCAGCCATGCCAGCCACTCTTCCCATGATCCTTGGATTCTATCATTTTGTTTTCCATTCTGACGTCTCTCTTGCTGCCTGGGGAAGTCAAAAACTGCCCACACAGCGGATCAGAAATACGGTAGGTCGAGGGAACCTCTCTGTAAGCCTGCAGAAGCTGCCTGACATGCTGTTTGGGCCTGCATGCGGGGTTTTGTGTGCTGTGTGTGGCGAGGAAGGGCTGTATTTCTGAGGACCAAGAGTCAGAGGAGGAGCGTGGCCAAGACAGCAGCTCCTGAGAGACGGGTGCGGGGACTGGTGAGGGGATCCTCATGAGACACCCGGCGTCGTCTTTCAAAACGAAAAGCACCAAAAGCCAGCAGTTTTGGGTCGACTTGCACCCCATGTCAGAGTGCCAGCCAGCAGGAGGTCCTCTCAAGTACAGAAATGCAGGCAGCAGTGTGAACGCAGGACCTTGCGCCTGGGCCGATCTCCATGCTGTACTTACTCTGGAGAGGAATGACAGGGGTGTGGGGCGGCAAGGGGCCCTGCTGGGGAGCTGGGGCACTGCTGGCCCCCCCCTCGCTGTCAGACCCGGGTCCCGAACCCCTGCGCACACAGCCCAGAATGTCTGTCAGCTTGGAAGCTGAAGGCGCAAGGGGTGGCGGTTGGAAGAGAAGCAGAGACGTTAGGACTGGAAGGGAGGGAATTAAGAGTTTGTGCAACACAGGCATCACAGAGGGGCAGGCAACCGGCCTGAGAAAGGGAAAACCTCAGACTTCCTTCAGCTGGCATCGTCCAGCGAGGCTTCAGCGGACACGCACAGCTCCAGCTTGGACTTGTCTCCAGTGCCTGTGCTAACCAGGGCAGTACTACTGGCCCCACGGTCTGAAATATACTTCCACTCACGTTCCCTGTGTGTTTTATTAAAAACGACTCATACTAGAACAATTTATCCCTATCAGTCTCCGAATGTAAATTATGAGGGAAGTGCTTGACAAAATCAAGTGATTAAAGGAATAAATCATTTAAAAACTGGGCCTAACTTAGAGATCTTACATGAATTTTGTAGATTTGTTTTGTATAGTACCACAGCTGCAGCTAAAGCAGTTCCGCTTCATACCACAAGAGGGTACAAGGGAGTAGTGTGTTTAAGGCACTAATACACGTGTATTAAAAGCAGTAGCAGGGCTGTTGGTTATTCCATATTAAAGGGGGAAAAGGGGGAGATCATTACAAAAAAGAAAATCAGATTGCTCCTCTTCACAGCATGAGCTGCAGTGAAGTATTAACTTGGAAGAAAAAGTGGTGCAACTTCACTAGAGACAAAAAACAATCTTTGAACAATGTGTTCTTTAACCACACCGTAACAATGTTAAGGAGTGCAGTGGAAGGTGAAGTAGGATGAACAGGCTGAGTAAAGGCTTTTGGTTTTTAGAGGTCCATCTGTCTGTTAAAAGGTGTTAAAAGATTGCAGCCCCATATGCACACAGACACAGCACACAGACTCGCACATCAGCTCACACAAGTGGTGAGCTTGCATGAGGGGCTTGCAGGACTGGGCATGCTCAGATGGACTTACAGAACACAGCGGGGGGCGGGCTTTGTGGTGATTGGACGGCCTCCGAGTGCGAACCGGAGCTGGACTGGGCCTTTACTGAGCTGCTGTCTAGACTCTTCCCTGTTCGGTCAGGGAGGGGGGAGAGTGGAAAGAATGGATGGAAAAGGGAGAATAAAAACATGAGAGGAAAAACAAAAGAGGAATGCAGAAAAGACGGACTCGGGGGAGGGGGCAGGTGTCAACGTGAGGCCAAGGAGAGGGGCGGGGAGGAAGCCACTTGTCCGACCAGGGGCAGCCAACGTCGGCAGCAACCACCAGCCCATCTGGCCACCAGGAGCGAGAGGACAGGTCCGACCTCACCGGACAGAGGCCAGGACACTTTCCCAAGCTGTGTCCAGCCTGGCAGGTTGTGCGCTTGTGAAATCCCACGCCTAAGGGAGTGGATTGTCTGCTGACACCTTACTCAGCCCTACGCCGGGAGGGAAGGGAGGCTGATATGAGCACTGCAATGCAAAGGGCTAGACAACAAAAATACACCAAAACGAAAATCTCAACCCACACCTCCTCAGTACTACAAATAATCCCGTAGCACAGCTGGTCCCGAAGCACCTGAAAACACACTTTTTGTGATATCTTTTACCAAAAAGAGAATATTGATACAGTTTTCATTACAAGGAGATTTCTGCTCCATGGCTTCAGTGGCAAAAGAGGAAAAAACACTAACTTGCATCTGGGACCTGGAATGAACTGAGACTGTGGCAAAGCACAAGAGCTCCTCTGTTCACACCAGCAGATGCTGCACAGGGCCTTGTGCTGAGTTTCCTCTCTTTGACACAGGCACACACACAACACCTCTCTCACACACACACCACATCTCACACATTCCCCTGCCTCTGCTGCACTGCACTGCTGCTCTCCGAGATGTCATTTAAAATAGGCTTCACACCTTCTCTCTTACTTTCCTCACATTGCTAAAAATACACTGCAAGGTGCCCTTGCTCTGTCCCGGGCGAGTGCAGCAGCACAGGGACAGATCTCGCCACCTGAGATGTCTGTGTCTGACACTGTGTGTGTGTGTGTCATACAGACCCCCAGTGTGTGTGTGATACAGACCCCCAGCGTGTGTGTGAAAAGTGTGTGAATGTGTGTGTGTGTGACAGAACCCCGGTGTGTGAATGTGTGTGTGTGTGATACAGACCCCCGGTGTGTGAATGTGTGTGTGTGACACAGACCCCCGGTGTGTGAATGTGTGTGTGATACAGACCCCCAGTGTGTGAATGAAGGATGCCTGGTGTGGGTATGTAAGGCAGTTTAAGCTCAGTCATACCTTTGACATCCTCATCCTCAATGGTTGTGTTACTGCTGTCAGACGACTCCTGCAGAGACCAGAAACATATCTGTTAGTACACACCATTACTCATCATGTGCACACACACAAACACGCCTGCTTTAGGCTTCATTCTCTCACACACCATATTTACCCACACACCCACTTACCTGTTACAGCCATCGTGCTTCCACACAGTCAAACACTCACCCACATCACTCATACAGACAAACACACTCACTGGACACACTGCCGCACAAAACACTGGAGCAAACAAAGACACACAGGCCTGCCTACTGCTTTTCATTTCCAAAGACTGAACAGCACAGGAATGAACTAATGGAACATAAGAGCAATACAGCAGAGGTCACAAGTTGTGTCACAGCCAGCCTCCTTATCCATTGGATTGACTGACTCAGAGCTAAGTCATGGCCCCTGCCATGGTAGTGATACTTCTAGTTGGGGAAGAAAAGAAAAGTCTGACAGCAGTTACAGCTGCATCCACCAGGTGGCAGCACAGTGTCATAGTGGTGACGGACCTCAGAGCATCCTGCTCAAGCACAGTGCCCGATCAGTCCACCCAGCACACATGGGTCACACCCCTACACATACACGTTTGGTGACTCTCTTAAAACGTCATGTTCAACACTGAAACTTCTTTCCATCGGTTGAATCCTCGTTAATACAAAAACATACTGTTCAGAAAAGGTCCACCTGGCAAAAGTTCTTTGCATGCCCAACTCTGTCCCCCCCCACCCCCGCCAGGCGAGAGCTGAGCTCTACAGCCGTCTCTGCTTTGCCTCCTCTATCTGTCAGTTCTGCTAGTTCTGCCCAGGCTGGTCTCGACACCGGTCTTTAAAAGCCGAGCCGCACCCAGCTGGGGTTTCCGAGAGAGGCTCTCCAGACCCCCCCCCCTCCAGTTGTTACGGATGATCGTGACGAGGGAGGCAACAGGAGAGAGTTGTCCTTGTTCTCACCGGGGGATCTGGCGCAGATGAACCGTCAAGAGGCTTCAAATATGGACGACAGCCAGCATGCGATCCCTTTAAGAACACCACAGGCCTGAAAGCCGTGTTCTGAGGCTGACATGAATAGGCCAGCACTAACGCCCCCACCCCAACACTGGCAGCTTCTCCTGACCCGTCTCCCTCTCAGAGGGCACAGCCCTGTGTCTGGGCTTCAGGGCAAACGCCATCATCGCTGTGCCGTCGGTGGATTACGACTTACTGCATTCTTTCGGACTGAATTTCAGCCGTGCAGGACAGACAACAGAAACAGACAGGATAACAGAAACAATACGAGAACAAACCCAAACTCCACAGCTATGACATGTCTAATTCTCCTCTGGGTGGGAGGCGTACAGTACACCACAGACTGCTCCAGGAAAGTGACGTAGCTACAGACTGGCAGGGCTTAACTGTACAGGGCACAAGCTGCTATGATGAGGTGTATGCTGCCAAACGAGACTTGTTTTAGGCACTGGGTGGTGATGAACAGAATGGAAGTCAGAACAGAGAGAAAGAAAGAGGCAAGCAGAAATGCAGACAGAATAGGAAGTGGAGCCCCCACCGACATAGGCTCGGTGTGTCAGAGGTCAAAGGTTTTCCGTGCTCATAATGTGCTATCATTTTCCTGTGCTCAGTCTTTCACTTCCTAAGATTCTCACACTCCATGTGAAAACACAGAGGAGTCCTCACTACATCACCTCTGTTGTGCGGGAGGACACAGGTCTCCTTCGTTAACAGCTACTCCAACTAATTGCTAAAAGGCAAATTGTCCAGTTAAATAATATTTTTTTCATTTAAAAACTTCTAGAACTACCTTTCTTTCCCAGAAAGGAAACTGCAGCAGGGGCTCTAAATTGGGCATTTTAATTTAACTTGCTAGTAAATATTTTTAATGAATTTGTAAGTCTGTTTGAACTGTCTATCATTATCACCTTTGCAGATGCCAGTTTACAAGAGGAAATTGTAATTCAACCCACCTTTGCCACTGAAGAAAAGAATATCTGCCAGTATACCTGCAGCCCAGCTGAGCAGCTCTTTATATACTATGACCTAGCACCACAGTGCCAGAGCTTCAGAACCCACTTCTGGCCTACTGACCAGTGCTGCTATTCCCTGGTCAGCCACAGGGTGGTGCTAGCGTGCACAGGATATTATCCCACCAGGACTAAGAAAAACCCTGTACAAACTCAACACCTAGGACTGGGGACTCCCAGTTTACAAAGCGACACAACAGGGATCAAACTCTGTGACCCCTAGAGAGCATGGCTCACCCTGACCCTGGTGAAACCCGCTTTGACATGAATATACAGACGCACAGGGTGTAGCACAGGGTGATCTGCGTGGGGCAGGCATACGTCCTTGTGTGAACAGGAGGAGTGACAGTCAGGCTGCAGAGAACAGAAGGAGGGATGCAGACAGAGGGAGAGAGGAAAGAAGGATGTACCTTGATCCCATCCACTGGATTATGGATAACAGTGGTCTGAGGCTCCTAGAGAGAGAGAGAGAGAACAAGAGAGGAAGGAAGTGTGGGTGTGGTGGGGGTGGCGAGAGGTGAGAGACAGAGATAGAGAGGAAAGTGGTGAGAAGCCAGTAGAAAAAAAATTGAGATGGAGAAAAGAGCAAAGGGGAAAGAAAAGGGCTTCAGCTCGGAGAAAGAGAATTAAAGGTTCCAAGACAAGAGGTTAAGGGATGGGGGATCAATCCAAGAAGACACCTTAAGCCGAAATAAAAAAGAATAGTAGCACGCAGGGTAATGAAAGCCGTGCCCGCAGTTAAGGCTGTGTTAATAACTCTGCTTTGATCGAGCGCTGTCCGAGAACTGAGGGCAGCCCCACACTTCAACCCTACTTAACTGAGCAACCCCTCTTAGACCTTAGAACTGCAGAGCGTCCTAGTCCTAGGCAGCTGGTGTACACCCTGCAGCATGTTGTATCCTTCAGCACGGGGCCCTTGGTGTAATATTAACTCCCCACAGTGCGCTGACCATAACAGTACAACAACGTCTGCTGCAGAGCAGCGCGGCACAGAATCGCACTACATTAAACAGCTCTTTATGGACAAAGAGCTCCTGCATGCAGTTCAGCTGAAGTACGTCTACTACACGGACCTCAACACGAATAACTGCAAAAGCAGCCCTCCACACTGATCTGCACAAGCTGCACCGTCTGTGCAGGCTCTGCCCGGGAGTGTGGAGGCAGTGAGCCGAGCCTCTGTTTGTGTTGGTGTGAAATGATGCAATCTTGGATCATTAAGAGCTTTCACTGAGGCCTCGTGATTAACGGTGTTCTGCGGGTAAGTGACAATAAATCTGGTTCATGCAGTTTTAATGAGTAACAAGTCCTCTGCGCGCTGCTTATTAATTATAGATACGGGGCCCTCTGGCTGAAGCGGTGCGGAGTCTTGGCGCAGGAAGCGCCGTGGTCACGGTGGGGCGGCAGTGTTGAAGGCCATGGGAGGGGTGGCGACTGGCCTGCCGCGCAGCGCTGCGCAGCCTTGTGGTGCAGGGGTGGGGGGGCTGTCATGCTGTGCGGTGAGCACTGTTGCATTGCCAGGAACCACAAGAAGCCCGAGTGACTGACTGCAGTGCGAGCTGCAAGGGGACAGGAGCTCCAGACGAGAGGAGGCCTGTCTGGCCTGTCTCTGATCCCGCTGATCTCGCTGATCCACGGGTCTCTGGAACGGAGTTAAAGGAGGTAAACCGGCTTTGCATGTCTATTTCAGAAAGCGGTCGAATTCCCTCACTGATCTCAGTGGTATAGACCAGGGATGCTGGGACGGTCACTGGAAATCTTTCCGGCTGTCCATCGGGATGGACGCCCGCAGCTGGCCGAGGCCCTGCCCCCTTCCTCTCGCTGGCTCCTATGGCTCGGTTTCCGGCAACTGCTCTCGGGCCTCCCTCTCCCTTCCGTACAGCTCCTGATCACGTCCCGCTGAGGTCAGGGAGAGGAAACCTGTCGACCTGGTTGGCCACCCCTACACCTTGGCGTCCAGTCAGGATCTGTCCCCGTGGGGCTCTCTGGAATCTGCTCCCGCGGCCCAAACAGGATCGGGCAGCGGGGACAGGAGGGACCCCCTCAGATGCCGAGAAAGGAGAAAGGCCGTGATGCCGGACTGGATGAGGCTCCACAGCAGACGCCCGTTGCCCGTTAAAGCTTGGCTTCCGTTTTCTTGTTTCCAGGTTGAAATGAGCAGCACGCGGAGGCGGTGCCGAACCGCGGCTCAGTGTCCGAAGAGTTCCAGCCTCGTGGTTGCACCCGCCTGCCTGGTTTCTGTGACGCGGAAAGGGCGTGGCGTGTGGACACAAGCGCCTCCGTCTCTGCCCGTCCGCTAGGCAGTCCGACTTGCTGGCCTCTGAAGTTTCCAGCAGGGTTTTTACTTCGCTTGCCTTTTCTTCTTGTTCTCCCCACAGGTTTGGAGCCTGGACCCGTTTAGATGCTTTTTTGGACACTTGTGCTTCTTTCCGCCTTATCCTTCAGGCTTTCCTTGGGGTGGATACTGGTTCAGATGGTTTTACGCAGGAATATATGTTTCAGTAGAAAGATGTGTTCCCACTTTGCTGATATCCCACCGAAATGTATATATCAACCTCACAGTCATTTCCTTTAGAGCACTGTATATCTGATATGGACCCTCTCACTGGACAAAACTGTAACATAATCTGTATTACACTGCTTCCCTGCTGCCAACAGGTCTCCCTGGAAAACCGATCTCCTCTGAGAAACCAGTCACTCTGTCTCTTTCATTACACTGACATCATCTCCATGACAACTATCATCCTCAACAACTGCATTTACAAACACCGGTAATTAGGGATCAGCAGAGTACCTGGAGTTTCATGATAAAGGAAGATGACGGATAGAACAAATGAAAGAAGAGGGGGCTGTACAATTCCCAGGGGTGAAATTCCTCTCGATTTTAACACTTCGGCAGTTTTTAACTAATCTGTTATAAAAACACCTTTGCTGGCTGAGCTTACTTTCACCCAGTCTGTGTTACTACTGCCTTGCAGCAGATGGTCGAGTCTGGAGCCACTTAGCCTGAGAACAACCAAGAGTGGAAATTCGGTATTATCCTCCCAGTCCTTACAGCAAGAGCAAAGCCCTGTCAGATTGTCAGAAAGCAGCAGTTTTGAGACTGGGAAAATATGCCTGTGTTTAACCTTGGGTGCCATG
Organism: Lepisosteus platostomus; assembly: GCF_059453375.1. Classification (NCBI taxonomy): domain Eukaryota; kingdom Metazoa; phylum Chordata; class Actinopteri; order Semionotiformes; family Lepisosteidae; genus Lepisosteus; species Lepisosteus platostomus. The sequence continues at coordinate 9,605,851 of NC_142613.1, forward strand.
CAGGGCCTGACGCAGACAGTCAAGCAGGCATTTAAATAATGGGATGCAGGAAGTACAGTGAGCACATTGCACTGCTCCTTGGGGTACTCATTTCCCATAGCAGGGCTCCATTGAAAAGTCTGCGAGACACACTTGTGTTATAGCGCCTAACCAGAGGTCTCAGAGTTGCACTGGTGTGAAACGTGTGCTGCCTGATAATGGCCTTTCCCTCTGAATCCCCACATTCCAAAGTCTTGGCCAGCTCCAGGGCCAACCCCGATATCTGGCACACCTCGGACATGAAAGCTACTGCCTGCCGCTGAGGCCTCTGTAAAGCACTGCGCTCAGACACGCAAACCGTAGTGCATCGCTCTTGGCATGCAAACCGAGCACCATTATCCTTCTGTACTTCACCGAGACAGCAACAGCACAGCAATTATTCAGAATCGGCTCAGGACCAAGGGAATGCAGAACTAATGACACCAAGCACCGCTTTAAAGAAGGTTAAAAGGATTAAACAGCAATAATTAGCGTGAAAGAAAGGAAATCAGAACCTGTCGGGAAAGTGAGACCCTTTGCAGAAGGTGTGAAACACAAATGTACAGTGAGACAAGTGAGACACAGGTGTAGAGGAACCGAATGGAAAAAACTGTATGGAGAAGAACTCAGTGAGTCAATGCAGCACAGTTTCTTGATATTTAAAATCATAGTTTCTGCTGACTGTTGTGGAATTCAGTCTGTCACATGCTCAGCAACACAGAGAGACTTGTGATCAAATTAATTTGGCATAAATCAAGGTCATATGAGCTTAAATGAAGATGCTGTGTAGAGCAGCCTTCTTGGGCTCTGTGGCTGCAGCTAAAGCTCCCGTATATCATACCCACGCCCACTCATAAACATGCACCCCCTGCCCCACCCACACATTACAAACAAATACAGCCATGGAAACCATTCTTCCCAGAGGCTCAGATTACAGAACGCACGAGTGTGATGTTTCACAATTACTTTCATGTCTGCATTGACTCTGGAGGGACACAACAGTCCTTTCTCTCACCCTTGCGGTTCTTCTATTTCGTGGGAATGTGATGGAAATGGCGAAGGGGATTATGGCACCTGTGATACACCAGTGTACGAAGGCACCCGTGATACACCGGTGCACAAAGGCATCCGTGATACACTGGTGCACGATGACACTTGTTATACACTGGTGCACGATGGTACTCGTCATACACTGGTGCACAGAAGAGAAAGTCTGTGCTTATGACTTATCTGCAACCTTTCAGAAAAGCATGTGTCATACAGCAGCCATCTCTGTGGTGTGAGAGCCACTACATGCTCACCTGAAAGGGCAGCAGCAGTGCTGGCATAAAGAAAATGTGAAACAGGACTGGTAACACTGACACACAAGCATGCAGCGCAGAAGTCATTTTCAGAGCCACTTTGAGCTCAGCGCAAATCTAATCTAACATCCCTGAATGGAGGTGCTGTACTGTACATTCCAATTCCCTTCTTACAGAAAGAACAGCACACCTGAAGACTGGAGCTACTACTTCTGAGAGGTAGTGTTTAGTTTGAAAAAGCAGTTTCTTTTTAATTTATTATATAAGAATTTAATTGGATGTATCTCCCAACTATACATTAGAGACGGTGGCTAATTAAATTACACACCCATGTAGTGTGTGTTTACGATGTAAATATATGTGGGTGAGTTAACTTTATAGACTGTATAATTTACCATGGTAATTTAAATGCGCCACACAGTGTAAACATTAGGGTTTGCACAATTTGCATATACCAGCATCTATGCATGTGCAAAAGTGATCAAAACCTATTTTACGTCTTATGTTATACACTTTACAAAATACATACTGCATGTTATATCCAGAATCTTGAGAAAATTCAAAACACAAGCTTAGAACAAAGATAAACATGTTCACACTGAAACAGCAGTGAAGACACTACTGTAGTGTATGGCCAGGCTATACTGTGTAGGGCACATAGACAAAGAGGACTGTCAGTAGCATATAGCCTTTTAGATCACTGTGGCACTAGTGGCAAATTCAATGACAGGAAATGGTCTATGGAGTTAGACAGAGACAAAAAACACAGACAGAGGATGAGAGAACGAGAATGAGAAAGACAGATAAAGAGTTAAATACCAGAGCAGGAGAAGGGAGGTTTCCTTTTGGACTGGTGACTATGCTGTTTTTCGTGCTGTTTGACTGCGGCTGTGCAGAAAACACAACACAATGTTAAAATACGTTAAGAGAACACAAGAGACACTTTGCTGGTGCACCTTGAAATCAGCTTACAGCTCCTCAAACCAGGTCTGGCCAGCCACAGGCTATGAAACTGTAGATTCACTACAGCGAGCCCAGTCACGTGATGACAAGAGTTTATTCTCAATATCGAATCCGATCATGAAATCCGATGAGCTCCTATCAGTAGGCAAGAGTGATTAGTCCATCACATGTGCTCGTGTGTCACAATGAGTCACATTCCCTGGTAAATGGTTCTAATGCACTTTTACGCTACAGGTCTGTCAGCCTATCACCTTCGCTACAATGGGACAAATGAACCAATCACAGGTGTTTGTTCACAAAGGCAGTGCTGGGCTGTCCAGACATAAGGAGATAAGAACTCTCAGTTCTACAAAGCCAAAGCAGTGATCAGAGCTCTTGAAGAGCAAAGAGGTAGCTGTCGTTTCGTTCCAGCTCATCAAGAACCGGATCACGATATGAGCAACCACAACATGAGAAAACGACATGGAGAACACAGGGCAGCACAGGAACAGAGACAGAAAGTGCCACTCACACGCCAGAGACATGTCACACCCAGGCACGGCCACACTCAGCGCACATGGCAGCTCTCGCGGGCACCGTCAGAATACTGAGACCACTGTGCACCTGCACCCGACTGATAAACTCGCACATCACAGCCCGGCGGTAAGATCTGGTGGGCGGCGCAAAGACGACATGCTGGCAAGAAGATGTCTAGAATCCCACTTTGTTCACTTGAAGCGGCCTGCCCATCCACTGACGAAGACTGACTGCTTTCGAAACACTTTGAAAATCGGCATTAAGAGGGTGGCGGGCAAAATGCAGTCAAACGTTCAATTTAAAGAGTTTAGCAGCCTGCTGGTTAAAAGGAAGGTTATGACAACACAAACAATGAAAAAAAAAACATGAATATCTCTAAATGCTTCAGGAAAAGGAAGATATCAAGGCAGGAAATGGGACAGTCACTGATGCCAGAGCAAAGCTCATGGTTGTCAGCTAGCACCTGGGGTTAAGGATGTTTTTGACAGCTTTCACAATGACGTCTGACTCAATAATGGCTACTGAAGGCATATCTCATTCTCTCCATCTCGGATACCGCAAAACCTCCTGGATATATATCACATATTGTTGAAATACAACCTCAAGGCCATGACTATTTTGGAAAGCTGGGAATGTTGAAACTACGACCTGAGCGAAGATGCTCCAGTTTTTAGTTCCCATTTTTGAGTGCAGGGGCAAAGGTATTTTTTTCCAGTTATCTGGCTGCCACTCACTCAAGGTCAGGCAAGCCACCTGCTGAACTTAGTGTTCTCCTCCAGCCCACCTGCTTCACACAGCGGACAAGTCAGCTGCCACGATCTTCATACAGCCTGCATGTTTATAGGCACAAAAATGGGGTGTGAGATGCCTATCAGTATGCACAGGTACGTATTAACAATCCTAAGCAGAAATACAATACAACCCCGCACCCTGAAAGGTTAACAAATAAAATTCTTCCAAGCAGACTGCCTGTCCTCGATTTCCTCCACTCCTTTCTTTCACCTCCTCTCCTTTCCTCTCCCCCCCCCCAGGCCCCCCATCGCTCGCTCCTTCCTTCAAGAGCAGAAAAGATCGCCGACAATACACTTTCCCTTGCAGAAATAAAAAGGCCAGCAGTCCTACTGGGAATACTGCTAGGAGAGGTTATTACCCCGGCGACAGCTTTTAATACAGGCTGTGGGAAGAGGAATCAAATTCTTGTCTTTCTTTGTGGGTTTTTTCTTGTGGATTTTTAACAGAGCTGGGCTAGAGGAAATTGGAAAAAAGCTTTCTCATCATTTAGCGTCGAACATTTGACATGACTTGGAGCCATCTGCCATATTTACCACAAGGTTCCCTCCTACTGTTCTGCTTCTTTCTTTCCCATTATTAAGTCTCACTAAGTGTGACCTTACACATTCAACACAAGCTTTTCTGGCTTTTAAGGCTTTAAATAATGTCTCCATCACAGATCTCTGAACTCACAAATCTCTTTCATGTTTACACTCCCTCAAGAGAGAAATTCTTCGACTCTCTAAAAATCTCAAATCAAAACTAACCCTCCATTCTATCCTGTACGTTCCTGTTTCATTTTTTCTTTTACTTTTTGTTTATCAGGATGTACAGAGTCCTTGGGTTTGGAATGGCACTTTATTATTAAGAGTTATTACTAAAACTCCTCATAATACTAATAATAATCCTATTTTGCAGCGCTGAACCCTTCAATCTCCCTTCTCTCCTTAAAAACCCTCTCCTCCACCTCTCTGTGTTTCGGTCTGGTCTGCCCTCCTCTGCAGCAGCTCCTCTCAGTGTTGCAATCTGCAAGGCTTCCTTGCAGGAAGACAGACTCATGAACCCTTTCTGTCTTGTTGGCATTTGAAAGTCTTCACCAGTAGAAAAGCTCTACAAATTCTGAATCTGGGCTTCTGGCCTGGCAGGGCTGCAGAGTCGTGTCAAAAGACATTAGACTGCAGGATGTTGGTGGGAACTGGCCAGAGGTCATCTCACAGACAGCCTGATGTGAACTGTGAGGCACTGGAATTAAACCTCAAAACCTTTTCTTTGTGTGAATGTAAAAATGAACTGCATTTTTAGTTTCACCACACCGCAATAAAATGTGTTTTTCATTAAACCCTGGACTCATTGTTTGTAGATGATCATTATTTTACAGATGTCAAAACTCATTATCTTTTAAAAATACACAAAACTGATATTTAACTATCTAATAAATCACTGAGCACACCTTATATAAAACAATCATTTGACAACCTAATAACATCAGAATATTCTACATAGTTACATCAGCTGGGCAGAGACCTGACAGGAATTAAAGTCCTGTAAATATTTCATTGCATAACAATGAAAACCTTTTTGAGTTACTGGCTATAAGAAAGCATTGATTCTACAATATATGAGCACCTTTTACTTTTACTTTACACCAAAACTAAAATTCAGGCCCTGAATGGTTAACGAGACACAGAGGAAAAAGACACAAGTCCAATATTTTGTCTTCTTTCACCTGTTTACTTCAGAACACTGCTGAGGTTTCTGATGCTATAAAGCCATCTCTGCAAATAAGAAAAAGCTGTCTTCTCTTGGGTTGCAAGGGAAAAAAAATTAAACAAGAACATCTGTCACTCAGCTGAAAGCCACAGTAGGACAGCAGCTCTGCAATTCAATTGCTTTTTAGAGAAATAATCCACTGCCACTGGGACTCTCAGCTTCATAAAGACCCATCCGGACATCAGCAACAAACAGGAAGCATGCTTACAGCAGAGCAAGAGCATAAGAAGTGACCCACAGCTTTAATTTAAAAAATGCAAAGCACAGAAACACCTTTCCAGCTGTGGTCACCTATAATTTCAGTCACTGAGTGCACGAAAATTAACATCCCATCTCATCAATAACTTCAAACGCTCAATCACATGCTATATTGATCCTATAAGAAGCTTAGTCTAGCTCGTGCGTAAATGTCAAATACCATATAAAACCTGGTAAAATACCAAAGGAGATTAGAGTCAGCTTATCTGATAACTTGAAAATGCTTCATCAAAAAATAAATCTCAAAACAAAACAGTTCAATAGCAAGAGAAATACAGTCTCGCTGCACTCCCACTGTACACAGCAGGAAATTAAATTAACGTCACTTAATCCAAGGTTTCACCTTAATCCCAATGAGAAATGTCAGTAATACCAGCAGCAACTGTACCCAGCTCAGCCGCCCCATGGCACCAAACCATCGAATGGCTTGGTGGAGGCACCACTCCAGCAAAAAAGATTGACTTACTCACCAGGAACTGTTTTCTTAAATGATTCGGAATGGATGGAAAGTTCGCAAGATGAAGAAAGAAATACAGAGGGACACGGAAGGTCAAACAAAGTGATCCCCCTCAAAAAAAAAGGAAGCAAAAGCAACAAAAAGGAAACTAAACTCTGCGATGCAGGCAGGGATAGTGAGACGGGGAGCGAGGAAGAGAGGCGGAGAGATTCAGGAGAGAGATTGGGATTAAAAATGACATCCTCACCATGTACTGAACGGTAGAGCTTGATTTCCTTTTCTGGCTCGGCGATGGAAGGATGAAGAGGGAAAGAGAATGAGAGAGTGTGAATATTATGGAGAATGTCTAGCAAGAGTTTCCTGCTTTATTTCCAATTATTTACTTTCTCATCTGCCCAACCCTATTTACTGAGCTGTTCCAATCTCTTAAAGAGCAAATGAATAAATGTCTGTGAATTGGGAAAAAAAAAGTGACTGCTTCATTGTAGTTTGTTTACGCTTGCACATATTCTTTGCTTTCGGTTTGCATGGGGATATAGCACCTAAATTAAATCTGTTCAGGATATCACATTTTTAAAATGACTGAATACAAAAAAAAACCACACACACACACATAGGAAGGATTACACAGGTAATTGTGAGGCAGAGTCACATACTGTACATTATAGGAGTGACAGGTTTAGCGCAGGATCAGGGAAAATTCACTTGTAATGGCACACCCAGGGGGCGCTGTTCTCTCTGCCCGAACCGGTGCCAGCCAAGGCACAGGCGAAGCTGAGCTCCAGTTTCTGGAGTGAACAAATGAACAGAGATCTTGACATGTGATCGCCACAAGAAAACCGTGATCCTCCCCCGAGGACGTCAGAAGAAAGCAGGGCCATTAAAAAAAATGAAATGCACAAGAGATCCAGCGGTCTGGGGGGCAAACTGAAACCTGAAAGGCAGGGATCTCTTCAGGTGGGTTTTACAGAGAGCAGGGCTCACGCCCGCGGGAGATGGGCTTGATCAAGCAAGGGCCCGCTCAGTACTGGCCACTCTGGAGCAGAGACATCAATTATCACCTCAGGGTCTGGGGCTGCTGATCTATCCCTTTAAAGCTCCGTGCTTTAACCTGCCCTAGCTGGGACTCCAGAAAGCCAGCTCTGCTAGAGACTTACAAGCAGGGTAATTTGGTGCCCTGAATTATTGGGGACAGTTGGTGTTGTGCACCATTGGGGACATCCTTCTATACCGCATCATTTTCCTTTGTACTTTGACAGATGGGCTTTGGCAAAAAAGCCCCTACTGTTCCACGTCCTGACTTGCAGGGAGCTCAGAGTTTGAGCCCTTGCACGTGTTTGGCAGATCTGACATCATTCTACTATCATACCCAGCACTGTTAGAAAAACAGTACGATCAAAACAGCAGAGACAAGACGAATGATTAACAGACAGGAGTAAAGAAATGATGACTGCATCATAATAATAACAACAACAGTAAAGCAAACTTAAAAAAAGGTCAAGGACCGTGAGGGGCCGAGTGTGGTGTGTGTGCATGGCAGAGGAGACAGCGCAGCTCTGACAGGCCAGGACAGTGCCCCAGTGCAATCAGGCACAGTGCTGCAGGGGGCTGCATTAGGCAGAGGGAAAAAAAAAACCCTAGAATACCAGAATACGGGTACACGGGGAGCTGGTTGCTAGGCGACGGACGAGGCGCAGTGGAAGTGGAGCGGCTATTTCTGTCTCAGTGTTTCCAGGGTTCAAACACACCAGCTATTCTTGGAACAGGAGTCACATTCCCAGCTGAACTGACTCACAGCACAGACAGAGGAGGTGTGCGGTGGGGGGGAGCGGAGATGGAGAGTGATGGCGAGTGAGAAACAAGGGGAGAAAGAGAGGTACAGATGGAAAGAGAGTAAAACAGGAAGTGTGGGGACAGTGGCGGAGAGAGGGGAAAAGACAGGCGCGCGAGAGAGGAAAATGAAGCGGAGCCCACTGTTTCATGACCTGTCCCTCTTATTCTCGCGCACGTACTTTTTTTGACTTCCAAAAAGTTTTAAAAAACAAAAACAAAAACGCACACTACCAGAGATGGGGGAGACTTTCTTTAGCATAGCCACTTCTCAAGCGGCCCTCTAATAATATGTACAATGCTGTGACAGCTTATTCTAGCTCATCCAGGGCTTCCAAAAGTCCTTTCCCGAGCCTGTTATTGACAGATAAAACACTTACCCTACCTGTGAGCTCTGCCCTCTAGCGTCGGGGCAATACTCAAGGCGGCTCAAGCTGAATTGCAAACTGGGCGTGCAGGAAGAGTAAGCTAACCCTACGCTCTGATCGTGCCCTGAAGAGCAATTATCGCAAAAGCCCCAGGTCAGTCCGAACACACAGGAGACCGCCACCGGAGTACGGTTTTAAGCCCCGTGTTGTCAAAGAACTGGGTGAAGCACACAACCTGTATCCACAGTGCTGCAGGTACAGTATGTACATGGCTGTCTTGTTGGAGAGCCTGGGGTGGAGAGAGGGATGGAGGAAAGCGAATGGAAACTGGAGAACTGAGGGATTTGTTGCGGACGGATGGAGTGATAAGGAAAAAGTTGCAGCCTAATGCACAGGCGGGCAAAACCCAAGGCTACCCTTGGTGTGTAGTGCCAGGCTCCCCAAGGGCACGTGTCCTGGGCTCACCTGTACAGGTGATCATACAGGTGTTGCCTATGGGTTAAAGTTCTGCCTGATAAAATTAATCCGAGATCATCTCTAGACCAGGATCATGGAGGACCTGGTGACTTCCGGTTTCTGTTCCACCCACACAGCTGGTCTAATCATTTCATTAGCTGCATTACATACTAATGCAGCTGTAATACTTCTGCATGATATACTAATTAAATTAGACTATCCAAGGAACTACCTTTAATGAAGTGAATGAATGTCTTGTGTAATTAATTGTTCAGGATTTCAGAAAAGTCCTATATACAGTACATCTAATTGATGAAATAATTGAATTATTTGACTATTCACATTGGAACAAATACCAGAAGACACAAGGCCCCCCAGCAGCCAAATCCGAGACAATATGGGCAGGAATCATCGCTCCTTTTCGGATTTCAGATTCTCCCATTTAAATCACGAAATTAATTACATGAATTATGTTCACAGTAAAAAAACAGATGCCGTGTAACCATCTCAGCAGAAAGTTGAAAGACCAGAAGAGTTGGTTTGACCAGGCTGCTTTTGTTTTTGTCCGAAGGGATTTTGTAGAAAAGAATGGAAAAAACAGTGTCCTTTCTAGGTAATTGCTATACAAAAAGCTTGCAAAACCAGGAATTTTTTCCTTTTATCTGTATTTCCAATATTACTGGAGAATTGTGCTAACATTTGTCTCACACGTAACAGTTTTTCAAACAGGCACAGCTTTCCTGAGGTTAAGAACAGTATAATAGCTTATGCACAACAATCAGTAACATCAGAGTTGAGAATGATCAATAATGAATCTGTGGGTTGCAGTATTGCCCAGCTGGAGGACGCGGGTGTAGCCGACACCAGCTCACAGAGGACCTTCAGGGGCTGAGGTGTTCCCTGAAACAGGGGTAAGCTAACACCAGCTATTCCAGGCCATGTCATTCCATTCCAGTTGGGGCATTACAGGCTCAAATTAAATTGTTTGTGACCTGTGGGGAACTTCAGAGGCATCCCATGAAAGGCAGCCTGTTGCACTTAACATGAGCGAGCATTGTCTCTGGAATGAACCGTGCTGTCAGTGTCAGCTTACGGCATTAACAAACGTAATGAGACAACGTCCCCATAAATCATTTATAAATAACTCTAATAACGATCTCATTCTTAGATGGTGCCTCCTTAACCCCAAACCCCGGTAAGAAAACCGCTTCCAGTCCCTTCCTTAAAGAGATGCACGCCTGTGTGGGCCTACCTGCTGAAAGCTGATTCTGAGCCAGTGGACAAGAAAATGACTCTTCCTTGGCCCTAACTAGCCTGAACAGGGATGCTCCAATCTGACTCTCAAATGCCAATGGATTCTTTAGGTCTCTGTAAATTCTTTTATATAGCTTTTTATATTATCTATGGCTATACAGTGAAGAAAATCCATTCTTGCATTTCACCCTGACCAATACAGCAATTTATCATCGTGGACACTGCACAGGTTGACTTAAAACCTGAACATCACACTTGCACTAGAAGAAGAGAGGACCTCAAAACCTGAACACCACTGCAGCACTAGAAAAAGAGAGGACCTCAAACCTGAACACCACTGCAGCCCTAGAAGAACAGAGGACCTCAAACCTGAACACCACTGCAGCACTAGAAAAAAAGAGGACCTCAAACCTGAACACCAATATGGCACTAGAAGAACAGAGGACCTACAACCTGAACACCACTGCAGTTGCTAGAAGAACAGTCACCATCACTACAACCCCAAACACCCTGGTACATAAAAGTACCAGGTCTCCATCAGTGACAAAGAGACATGTGGTGTGAGCATTTCACATCCCCCCTTCACCACACTCCTCAACACCCTGGCTTGTTTTAAAGAACTGCAAAGCCATTACCCTGTTGGCAGAAGACCTCTGGTCAAGCATTAAAATATGCGACACTGATGTAAAATGTCTTTTGTTAACGAATACTGCAAAAAAAAAAAAGCACTTTCAAGAAATACAAAATGAAGCTGGTTTTATTCACTCCTGCATACTTATTAAAGTAAACTAATTAAGCTACTGCATTTAACTACAACACTAGAACACTGTCAGATCCAACTTTTCATTTTAATGCTTTGTTTACTTTGAAGAGATGGACATACAGTACTTTATTTATTCATTCCATGTTTATATCAATCTTTTTATTCCACCATTCTATTAAAATCTCATTTCCATTTTTGAATGGTTACAACTATGTACGGCAGTGGGCTGTCATTCTTTTAACAAACCCATCTGTACCCTGGTCCTATGGGAGTCAGGTACCGTATGTGACCACTGCAGTATAGCTGCAGAATTTCCTTTTCAAATCTTCAGAGCAAACCATTTCTGAGTTCAAACGCTGGCTACATGTCACCGCAGTGCATACATACCCTAACCCCACAATGCTTCCGAAATCTAGCCGGATGAAAGCATGTGTTCTTATCTCGAGTCACTCCTCTGTGGCACATGGATGAAAGCAAAGGCAAACTGCCTCCTGGGTTTTAGCCAAGAATTCTCTCTGTGGCAACACAAGAGCTGTCTTGTTTAGGCCTCAGACACCTCCTTCCCAAAGTCTCAGGTAGCCTTTATACCGAACATCTTTCATAACGGTGTGATGAGGCGCTGAGATTCTTGTCTGCGGGGCCCCTGGACCAGTGTGCTGCTAAGCTGTAAGATCAGACGCAACTTTGGGGCGTGCTCGCCCACACGCTCCCCAACTCATACAGACACACAAGCACACCCATCCATGAGCCACTGCTCACAGAGACAGAGCTAAATCTACACATAAGAGCCCCCCCCCCCCCCCCCAAGCACTCACACGCTTGCACACATGCGCCAGCAACGAAACACACACAAAACACTCGAGACCTTAAATGAGATCGACAGAGGTGACAGAGGCACACGCAAAGCCAGAGAGCCGGAGGGTAGGGTGGGGGGCAGAGAGAGAGGGAGAAGAGGCACAGAGGCAGAGAGAAAGAGGCAATCAGACCAGGTGTTAGACGGTCTTACCTTCACGTCCGCCTTCTTGTTGAGTAAACTCTTGGCTGCTGCAGGAGGGAGAGAGACACAGACTCAATGGGAAGAACAGACACCGAGCACTGCAGTCTGGACAGACAGGACTGACCACAGCACTGAGCTCTGGGCCTTGTGGCAACACTACAGGGCAGGACTGAGGGCCCACAGCACCACAGAATTAAACACGAGCAACACTTCTAATCAGCAACAGTGCCCTGCTGATTTCTCCACAGGACACGGACATCTTGACACCAAGAAACAATAATGCTGAGAAACCTCAGTGTAAGCTATTGAAAACAGCCAGTGGACAAAGTAATTAAAGACAAAAACTACAGTGAGTTAGACCTTTCTTCGTAGATGCACACTTAGGGTTTTTAAAACTTTTTACTCCAGTAAAATTCTTTTCCCATTTAGTTGTTTCAAATTTTCTTTAAGCTTTTCGAGGAGAAAAAAAAAAATTGATAGCGTTTTCCATATCGATCAGCAGAATAAACAGAAAAACAATGCAGAGCCTTTATTTCTGACACGGGCTGGTGTTTGAACCATCCCAGACATCACACATTGTGCGTATGTGTGCATGGTTCCTACTGAGGACACGTTGCTGCTGTTGACCAGTTAAGATTAAATTGCGCATCCCAGCAAATCAAGTTGGACCTTGTTGCATCCAGCTCCCTAGTTGTCTAATGGAGCTCAGGAAGAAAGGTCATGTGGAGAAGTCGTCTCTGGTGTCCACCTTGGTCACTGTGCACAGTAGTGAGAGGGTCTAGACCCGGGCTGTCCGATCCTGGTCCTGAGGGCCAGTTTATCTGCGGATTTTCATTCCAACTCAGCTCTTAACAAGCTACACCAGCCGGTTACTGGCTTAACTGGACCAATTAAATACCAGCTCCTGGCTCTTCAGGTGCTACTGCTTTATAGAGACCTTACAGACCTGCAGATACATGGCACTCTGGGACCGGGACTGGACAGCCCTGGTCTAGTCACACACCTGTTTGCTCTTCTAGTTTAAGGCCCTTTATGTGCTCTGATGTGCTCTTGTTAAATGACTTGAAATGCACAGCTTTTTTTCAAGTGACTTGAAATGCACAACCATGTGCCCAGCTCTACATTGACGGAGTATAAAAATCCTCACTGCCTAACTACCAGAAATTCAGGTTTCAGACATCCCAAAAATTACAAAGTGTTGTTGTCCACATTTCTGGGTTTGTAATTTACACACTGAAAATCAAGTGCAGATGCATTCTTTAAATCAGAGGGGCCTAACTCCGGTCCTCAAGGGCTGCTGCTCAGCAGGGTTTATAGGTCTCTTTAAATCTTCACTAGAATAATGGAATTAGGCAAATAATAAACTCAATCAGGTAATTAAGAGCCTGGGTGAAAAGAAACCTTCTGGTCCTCCAGGACTGGAGTTATGCCCCTATTTATTTTTTTTTCCATTAAAGGTCTCAGGCATTCATGAACATATGTAATTTTGTTCTCCAGACTGAGCTATTATGAGTTCACATTTCAGTTTTGTTGTGGTAATCCACTGAACGCTTCACAGCAAGATTATGAGCATCAGAATGAATTCTACAGCATGCCAAATGTTGTTTTACGAAGAAACCTATCAGACAGTGCCAGCAGTTCCACTGTTTCAGTTATATATATATATTACTTATGGATGACTCACACTCAAGGGCTGGTGATTGGGGTTATCATCTGCAGAAATTTACAAACAAAGCAAAGAGGTGGAATATTTTAAAACTACATGGAATGACAGCATGTGGATCTCCCTCCATTAAGGCATGCTTCACCGGGACCGCCCAATGTGTGCTACAGTGTGATTATAGCTCCATGGGGCCGGGGTGTGGCAGAACAGGGGCCAGACCCAAGCCAGTGGGTGGCACTGTTCCTCTGTAGCACAGGTCTGAGCCGAGACCTCCTTACCTTGCAACAAATTTAGAGGAGAGTCAAGATGGCAGAGGACAGAGGAAATGAAAAAGAGAGGTTATAAAGAGAGAAAGAGATGATACTAATCGACCATTATACTCTACAGTTTCTACAGAAAGAAAAGGGGAGGGTAGGGGGTTCATATCCACAGCAAAGTTAAAATAAACACCATCCGATTATCCATCTGATCAGCTTCCCAAGAACAATAATCTCGCCTTTTCCATAACCATTCAGCTTTGTCAGTGCTGCAGCTACAGTGGGAAATGGAAAGGTGAATAAATCACAAGAGAGGGGTCTGCCCGTGCACAGGGGACTATTTCACAGATTTCCAGAAGTGTCACAAACCGACTGGGCAGGGCAGAAGAGGGGGTGGGGCTGTTCCAAAGCCCAAACTGCCTAGTGATGCCAAAAGAAAACACCCCCTGGAAGATGGAGGTTTTTAAAAATAAACCCACTTGAGCCAACTGCCAACAACCAGTAAAACTGAGCAACCATTTCCCAGAACAACGCAGAGGGCATCTTTTCGAGACCTACCCTGGAACTCCATGCTACTCATACAGAGATAGAGGCGTCCACTTAATCATCTGATTTGGGTATTTTTTAGCCTTGTTGACTTGGAACCTTTTGTCATTAACAGTGATAAAAGCGCTGCCAACTTTGTGAGAGGAGGAAAAGACGACAAGAGGATGGCCTTCAGCCAAGAGTCCCAGCAGTCTGTCTCCAGGTGTCCCAGGGCGCAGGTGAGCAACGTTTCTCAAGGGCCTTGCCCACCTGTCAGCCGATCAGCCAGTCTGAAAGTCAGGGTTTGGGGGCAGTCGTCTGTCGTGTTCGGGGTTTGTGTTCACGATACATGGGTTCAGGTGACATGGCAATGTTCCAGACGCTCTCATTAAAAAAAACAACCCAGGGCCTCCATGTTTAGATTTCTTCAGTAAGCAGCTCCTTACTTTCATTGCTACCTGCTGTCTTGCTCACTGCCTGGGGCACCTGCTGAATATAACCCCCTATTTCTCCGTGCACTCCCCACAACTCTGGAGACCTCAGGGGAACCTGCTGCTTGAACCTGCTGCCATGTTCTACTCCATTCCAGCGAAGGGTTTTGTTAACTGCTCCTATGTTACCAAACAGAGTCCGGGACACTGCAGTGGAATGGACCGAACTCTCGCCCGTGAGATGCAGCAGGCTAACTGCCTATACCTCTGCAGCTTCCCACAGATCAATCACGATTGCCCAGACAGTTCACTACTGTGAATTTTTTTCTCTGCAGTGTCCGTCTGAGATGGAGACTGGCATTTGCACTGTAAAATCATCAGGACTCTCAACACCATAAAATGTGAAAAAAGACTGAATCTCCCAACTATAGCTTAAGCTTCAGAGATGCATATTCTCCCTAAGCACACCTTTGCTCTTCATACGCACTCTATGCTAGTATACAGACTCTAGACTTACACACAGAACCCCCTATCCTTACATGCAGATTTGATACAGTGCTTGTACACAGACGTCTCACATGCATTCCCACCCCCATGACCCCAGCTCATGCACCAGGCCAGTCTTCACGTCACATGCAGCATTCAGCAGGCCAGCGGGCAGGCAATACTATCCTTCAAGAAAGAGGGGGCGGTCCCACAGGCAGACTGAGAGAGACGGGAGCAGACGGAAGGAGTTGGGAAAGGTGAGGGAAAAGGGGAATGTTAGCAAGACGAAAGCCAAGAAAAAGGAATGAACGTAACACAAACCAAAATGGACAGAAGAGAAGTGACGGAGGGAGGCGGGGGGGGGGTGGGAGAGGGAGTGAGAGAGCGGAGAGGGGCAAGACAGAAAAAGACAGATCGAAAGGCAGGCATGCAGGGTCCAGTGATGGCAATTCAGGAGATGGAGAGGACATGGGAATCGCTCACTTGGGGACAGAGGAGCTCCAGCCCCTCAGGACAGAGCTGGAGAGTCACGGCACTCTTATCACCTTGTACTTTGCAACCAGTCGAGCTTCAGCCCATCAGCCAGATGGAGAATACAGCCTGGAGTGGCCCAGCCAGCTCTGCAATGGGGATCTGCTCTGTGCCCTGAACATGACGGGTGACTGCAGGGGAGAGCTGCATCTCTGTTGCATGCCCAGGCTCCATGCAGGAGGAGGAGGAGGAGTGGGGGGGGGGGAGGGAGGCCAAGGCGGCCAGCAGAGAAAGCAAAGGAGAGGAGGAGAGGGTGAGGGGGTGAGAGGGCGCCCCCTGGTGCGTGGCTACCTTGTTCCACCAGCCCAGCGGCAGTGCCGGCGGCAGCGGCAGTGACTGTAGCCGGAGCCGTAGTCTGCCGGCCCACTGTTAGAGTCACACAACACCACAACAACAACGACGACGACAACAACAACCGAGAGAGAGAAAGAGAGAGCAGAGGGGAAGGAGAGAAATACCATCGTTAGTCAGCAAAAGGAAAAGTCAGAGAGACGCCAAACTCTCCTTCCCGCCAGAAATGCTATCCGATTCATCGTTTAAACACAGGAAGAAAGAAACTAGGACCGTTTCTAGGGAAACCCCTGACCCGGAGCCTCTGCAGTCACCCTGATTTCAGAATCCACAAGCTGCAGAACGTCGTAGGAACATTGCACCACGAATATGTTATTGTAACTGTCTGCACATGCGGATTTCTCTGGGCATGTTGTTCTGTATTTGTTGTCTATACCCACCCAGTTTGGAATGTGCTAACTGTGTCTTTGTGTCTCGGCTGCCAGCGACGACTCCTGTACTGCACAGGGAGGAAGAGGAAGAGCTCTGGTCTGGCTTGCCCCTGCCCAATCTTTTTGCCCCCCACCGACATCGCCTCCCCTGACAGCGCCCGCCCAGCTGTGTGCCACCACCTGGGCGATGCCAGCTCGGCCCAGCCCCATCTGGCCTCCAAACGAGCACCTTTTACTGGAGGAACCACACGGCACAGCCCCTGTCTGTCCAGATTTATTCCCGGTAACAGGCCGTGCCACAAAAAGTATAAAAAGCTCGGAAAAGTGGCTGTAACCGCAGTTCAATGGCAGTATTACCTCCAAAGTACATCGGCGCTGCCTGCAAGAGAAACAAGCTTTCACACAACCTGGGGAAAGTCCTGCTTAGGTCTGGCATTCCTACCAGACAGCTGATCTGGAAAAGAGCCGTGTACTTTTATATATCGAAAGCTCCACCCATTCTCACGGGGCGGACAGGTGCCCCCAAATCCCTGTGCTCTCACTAGCCCTCAAAACGCTTTGGTGTCACGTGAGATGACATCTTTGCATTTACAGCCCTAAAAAGCCTTAAATGACTCCTCCAAAAACCCTGAAGATGAGATAATTACAATAATAATAATGACGGTGGTGATAATGATTAGGTGTAAGGCAGCACACATTCCTTGCTCACCGGAGGACTGGGAGAGCTCTGGGAAGGGGGGATTTGTTAACACCCTGCTGTGCAAGAGAGAGCATGACCGCCCACGACAAAGACCCGAGCAGCCCTGACCCTCTCCAGGCTGCTGTCGGAGTGCATCAGAACAGGCAGGTATCACCGCGCAGTGCCCAGGAGTGCCCAGGAGTGTGAAAGAGTGTGCAAGAGTACACAGGAGTGGGCAGGAGTGGGCAGGAGCGTCAGCCACATCTCTAACTCCAGGCACCTTGCCGCCTGCCTGCACACAGGGCGTCACGACGCGGACAGCCCCCTGCCTGTGCCACACACATTTGAGAAATGCAAAGCAAACTGGACATCCGCTCTCTGACAATCTGACAGTGACCTTCTACAGTAGTCCGGTTCAATTGTCCTCTGCTGTGGACATTAGCCCAGTCTGCAGCATTGCTGTCTGGTCCAGCGGGTCCCTCACCCAACCACCCTGCTTCACCTTCGCCGTCCCCTCGAGAAGGAAAGGGCAGCATCAGTGGGTCTGACAAGCCACGCTCTGGAGGCTACCCACAAATATTGGCGTTTCTAGGTTTTGACGGCTCCCTTCCTTAGACCCCTTGCTCTCGGCTCTCTGCAGCTTTCAGCAGGGACTGTCACAACACCGGCAGGGTGCTGTGTGCTTTTCAAACCCAGCACTTGCTGCGTGGGAGACTGTACTGTCACCAGCATTTCAAGGACGAGCCTATATCCTGTGCCTCGGGCGGTTACATCAACTCCCTACTCTACTCCTGACTTTCTGACGGCGTTGAAGGGTTTCTAACAGGTCAGGGCAGAAGGCTTACTTGTTAGGGCTAAGGGAAGTCCAAGCCTCTATCTTCAAAAGTGTTTTTACTGAAACGGATACTAAGGTTGAAATATAAAAGGGCAGGTATCACACATGACAAGTGATCTTGCCTTGGAATGCTGTAAAAAATGTTACTTAGGAAAACCAGGCCACCCGCGCAGTTCTCTGTTGTTTCATCGGCTCAGACTCTTCGCCACCCTGTCTCCCTCTCTCCAGCAGGAAGGGCGCTGTGAAACGAGTTGGGGTGCAGCGGCAGTGAAGCTCCTCTTGAGCACAACCTTCAGAAACGGAGCTCTCTGCCAGCGGGAAGTTAATTTTCCTGCCCCCAACGCAATTTGATTAAAATAGAGACTCCCCGCTAGAGGATTTTTTTATTCCTTTTTCTAGGACAGTCACCAGAAATGACAATAGACGCAGGAGGCAAGCATCCCAGCTACAATAAGCGGATGTGAGAGGTGACAGTAAAGAAAGGAGGCGTGATGTGACCCGCTGCTCAACAGTCCCCACGACAGTGATGTGTGAAAGGCAGCTCAGCCGAGTCATGAACTTTTTCTACACATATTCCTCACTCACCAGAGAAGTTCCTCGTAGCCAGCATGGTGGTGAGGATTGCCCCCTGCAGAGGAGAGAGAACTGGTTGATGACAGAAAACAGAGTTCAGAGAAGAGGCTAGTGCTCACACTGGGATGATATAATTACCCCAGTTAGTGGAGTACCGCAGGGACCTGTATTTGGACCACTGCTCTTCCTACTGTATCAATGATCTAGACTCTGGTAAACCAGTCAAGATTTGCAAACACCTGCAATACGATTTTTGAGGCAAGTGCGATGTATCAAATGCAGGTAACAGAAATATAAACCATAAATATAACATGGGAAATACTGAATTAGTAGGGGCTACTCATGAACATGATGGAGGTGCTTGCAGTATGTTATGATATCATTAACATTTTCTAGGAAATGTCGGGGAGCAATTCAGAAGACAAGATTGTGTCCTTAACAAGTGACACCACAATTAAAATAGCAGAAAACTTTGGTTTCTACATTACAAAAGATTATACTGCAGCTCTGGAATTAATTCAGGTTCATTCTGGGGCTGAAGGGAGAGCCCTGCACTGACAGGCTGAACAAACTGAGCCTTTTTTGAACAGAGATTTCAAAGGTCCCCGAGACAAGTGTTCAAAATCCTCAAAGGTCAACCCAACAGACTTCTGAAACACCAACCAGAGGACACGAGTGAAAACCATGTGTACATGCATTTTAAACCGAGAACAGGAAGATCTTTTAACAAAGGTCTGTGGGAGTGTGGGACAAGCTGACCAGCCATGCCTTTGAAGTCAATACCTGGGCATCTTTCAAGAGAGAGCTGGAGGATGTCCTTTATATCAATTAGCTCATTAGCAGCCAAATGAGCTAAAGAGGATGAATGCCCTCCTCTCGTCCGTAATTATTCCTCTGCTCTTGTTAGGTCTGACAATGGTGAATTGCTTTCACTTCACTCTCAATATAGTTAGTGTTTCTTAGTCCCCAAATCCATCTCCCACAGCACCTACACTTTCCCCCTTTCCTTATTTTATTAAGTCTGAACCCTGCAGACAGGCATAGGTACAGGTGACCAGACATCAGTTAAGATCACCTAAAAGGTAGCGGATAAGGAGCACTTTCTGCTCATCGGGTTTCCAGAAGCACAGAAGTATCTCATCAAGCTGCGCAAGAACACGAGGAGAAGCTCAATACCCAGTCAATAGAGAAGCAAATGGAGGAAGGGATCGATGACACTGCAGACAGACCTTGAGTTTCCTCCTGGCGTTGAATTTCTTCAGACACTCTACTGTCTCCTGTCTGTGCATCATGGAGGCCACTGTGGAGCGTTGCTGTGAGAGCAGGAGATCAGAGAGGGGTGTCACACAGGCATGTTTTATTAATGGTGGCAGTGGTAGAAGCACTCATAACTATCTATGCCTAATGTAGTGCCATGTTGAGAGCAGAACGGAGCTGCTGATACACAACACACTCGCACCAGCTCTGACAGCACAAACATAGCAGTGCAGTTCTTGAAAAAAAATGACAATTCACATAGCTTTAATACAGTACAAACAACTGTAATGGTATTACAATTTTACTGCAAAAACCTGGACTCTTGAAGGAAGAGATACTGATGACCTATTCTACTGTCTTTAATGTATGACTAGAGTTTCAGATAAGAGAAGCTGAGACTCAGATGCGATGGGTGTCAATAGAATGGTCTCCCCAGGACCCCAGGGGTCAGTGTTGAGAGGGTGCAGGTGGCGATACTCACGCAGACCCATGGGTGCTTCAGGGCCTCCTGTGCAGTGATCCGCTTGGCGGGGTTGATGGTCAGCATCTGGTTGATGAGGTTCTTGGCTTCTGGAGTGACCGTGTCCCACTCGGGGGAGGGGAACTGTGGGAAGGAGAAGGTGGGGTTGGGGGGAGGAGCTGAGTTTGGGGGGACAACCGCACAGATCTCGCGCCACAACCCACACAAGAGGACCAGGTGACCCCCAAAACACAGGAG
This sequence comes from Lepisosteus platostomus, assembly GCF_059453375.1. Classification (NCBI taxonomy): domain Eukaryota; kingdom Metazoa; phylum Chordata; class Actinopteri; order Semionotiformes; family Lepisosteidae; genus Lepisosteus; species Lepisosteus platostomus. The sequence continues at coordinate 9,626,250 of NC_142613.1, forward strand.
AGGTCCCCAGAGGTCCCACATGTACACGCAAAAAGGCTCAGGCGCAGATTTAACAGAAACCTTGACCTGCTTGCCATTAGCAAACTAATTTGGAATTAAAACCTGGCCACAAGTCAAAGTTTTAATCTGAGTCAGTCTCCAGCCACAGGTTGAGTAAAACACCTTTTTGTTTTGCTGTCAAGTCTGTCAAAAGCATACGGTCACCGCAGCACACCTGTAGCTGCTGAGAGGTGAGCGAAACATTCACAGGCTAAAACTGTGATGATCACAAATAGCAAAAAAGGATAGACAAATCTACAAAAAAAAACAGTTCGGGTAATTATGTTCATCAGGCTGCATCCCACGATTTAATCTAAGCGAAAGTTAGAACCCCTTGACTTTAGGGGGTGTTCAAACTGGTATCTGTGACTGGAAGGCCGTAACAGTCTCTCCCTGTCCTCACGAACTGAGACAAGGCACACTCACATCATAGGCTCCTGCTTTGATCTGCTGGTACAGCTTGTGCTGGTCTTCATCCCAGAAGGGAGGATATCCCACAAGCAGGATGTACAGAATCACACCTGTGGCACAAACAGACAGAGTGAGAGGGAGAGACAGAGACACACATACCGCCTACAGCAAGAGGCAGGAAAGGACTGGCAAGCCACTATCGCTACTGTGATGCAATCAATGGTGCTGAAGAGATCCTCTGAAACAATACTAATCCACGCCAATTAATAACAGCGTATGATTAAAGAAAAAAAAGATAAGATGGAATCCTGAAAGTATTAGCAACCAGATAATTCCAAAATGATCATGCTGCCAGATAATATCTTGATGAGCTTTTATCCTTCATCACGTCATAACACAGACCCAGACTGCTTCCAGTCAGAAGCAACCGAGAAACAGACGCATCGGCTTCGGAAAGTGTTAAATGAATTGTACACTCATGGCGTGCCACGTAAGCTGGCTTTTCAGACTCGATATCGCTGAAAGAGCTCTCTTCTCGAGAGGGCGCGTCTGAGTGGCAACATGAATCACAGCTCTCACCGCACGCCCAGATATCCACGGGCTTCCCGTACGCCTCCTTCCGCAGGACCTCTGGAGAAAGGTATCCTGGCGTCCCAGCAAACCCTGCCGGGACAAAGAGGGCCCGGCTCAGAAAGTACGGTTCTGTGCCGCGGACAGGCTCAGTCACGGCAACCGCAACAGTTGTTATTAGAGCGGTCATTCAGTTTCCAAAGTTGGGGGGGGCACACTTATCCGGCATTGCGAAACTAAAGTTTTACCTTGCAGCTGATATCGATATGACTCGCTGTCAAGGCTGTTGACAGTGCTGTCAGCTGGCACTCCAGTAGTGATAAAATGCAAAGATAAATGTCAGGTACACTGTCAAGAATCAAGTCCTACAGAGGATTACACAACTCTGCAACTGGAATCGCACTGGCTGCTCCTCAGCTGAAAACCTTTCACGGTGTCACAGGCCATAAGTCAACTGTTGAAGCCTGGAGCTGCTCCACATTTGAGAGTCTAATCCATCTGCCATGAAGTTGAATAATTAATCGTCTGTCTTGATGATGTGAAACCCCCTTGTGTTGTGCTCTGGAGTGATGGTGTGACCCAGGTGCGTACGTACCAAACCAGGCCTGCTGATCGCCCTGCACCTCAATGGCCAGCCCAAAGTCAGCCAGCTTCACAGCAGCATTCTTGCACTTACTGGCCAGGAGCAGGTTCTCTGGCTGGGGGAGAGAGAGGGGTGTGGAGGGTATGGGGGGAGGTCAGATTACAGCTGTACAGGTGCGATCCACGCATACACCACTGAAAGAAACATGTATCCTCTCGCACCCACTAAGTACTTAGTACTAATTACAACAGTAATTATTCAAACAAACCTTACTCACAGACCTTACAATCACATACACACTAACACAGAGCACAAACACTCTCCACACGCAGCACAGAATACATTAACATAAACCACACATACTTTCAAACAGCAAATGCAGCCTCACACACCAACACAATAGCAGATCATACTGTCACAGATCACACATATTCAACAAATATTGTGACACACATTAACACAGACCACTCAAGCTCTCACACACATGCTCCAAATACAGCCAAACACAATAACATAGACCACGCACACTCATATATAAAATCACATATACTAGCACAGACCACGCAGACTCACATAAACAATCACATATACTAGCACAGACCACGCACACTCACATATACAATCACATACACTAGCACAGACCACGCACACTCACATATACAATCACATATACTAGCACAGACCACGCACACTCATATATACAATCACATACACTAGCACAGACCAAGCACACTCATATATACACAATCACATACACTAGCACAGACCACACACACTCAACAAATCCAGCAGCACACACCAACACCGACAGCACATACTGTACTCTCTTTCTCACACAGAAAATCAAGCGGCACACTGACACCATGCACACACAAACCCACACCACTCCGTCTCACAATTATAAACTGACAAGCACACAACCGAACACACTGCCAAGCACGCATTTATAAGCTAACATGAACTGACAAAAGCACAGCAGGACAGACACCAACGCACAGGAACACACTTGCACATAACATACAGTACAGAAGCACCCACACAAACCCTGACTGACAGGCAGACAACATGCCCACACAGCTGAATGGAAAGCACATGACTCTGCTTTCAGAATGGGGAAGAGAGCTCTACCACTGCACCTGCAATGAGGGAAAGTCAACTGCCTGGCGAATCTTTCAACTTGGAAACTGCCCCGCAGCTGTCTTCGTGAAAAACAGTCTTGCAGGGGATGATTTTTTTTTTCTTATTTTTGGGCTAGAAACTGGGAGAGGAGCTCTGGTCCCTTTCTGACTGTCCCAGATTAGGGTTGCTCATTAATCTCTGTCAGCACACGGTTTTAATTGTGCCATCCCAGCTGACAGACTAGCACACTGCAGATTTTGCTGTCGGTGCTTTTTTTAAAAATAAAAATCACACTTCTTAACGCACTGCATTTTATTTTTATCTTGTCCTCTGCCGAGGCAGGTGAAAGAGGCACACGTGCACACACACACACACCTGCAGAGTGAACAGGTACTGTGCCTACAGTACACCACACTGGCTGAATTGATCATCGTCGTGACTACCTCTGCATTGCAGCTGCTCCTGCTAATTTCCCTCTTAGAGAAAAGCACCGAGGAGTCTCAACTCCTTCTCTGCTAGAATGCTGAAGCAAACTGGGGTTTCTCTCTGCTGCAGTCTTTGGCGCATCTGTATTCCAGCGTACCAACTAGGAGGCTAGAGGGTTACCGTTTCTGCACTTCTTGCCTGGAAAAATGTCCCCTGCTTGCCTTAATTGTTGTACTGCTTTTTTTAAATTGGCTTCAGTTTTTTTTTTAAGAAGATTTCTACTCTCTCACCCCCCCCCCCCCTCTTTTGTTATTTTCTTCTCTTGCTGATCAATGTTGTAAGGCAAACATTGTCCCTGTACTCCCCCCCACGCCACCTCTGTCTTCTGTGGGATTGGGGAACTAAAGCTCTTTTTCCTGACAGAAGGCCCACTTGTTGGCATTTTCTTTTCCCCTTCTTTCCTAGCATGAAAAAGGAGGACAAAATGAGTCTGGATCTCAGCTTTCTGATGGGGTGTCCCTTCCCCGTTGCATAGGTGCTCCGAGATGCCGAATGGGACAGCCCACTATTTGACGTCTTAAAGCCCTGAGTATCAATCACGGCGCGCTGATTGCACAGACGCCCAAGAGGTGCTGCAAGCAGCCAGGCACCTCATAGAATAACAAATGATATGGTCTTAGATCTGTATCCAGATTCCCGCAGAGCTGGTTTGTCACTATACAGGTTTGCCAGAGTTTGCACGCCCTTACATAGGCCCAGTCACATATGACCCAGCTCGCACATGCTTGTCAAATCGCACACATTTCTCCCTCCATCCGGCGCTAAGCAAGCAGGTTAGGTTTATCACTCTGCAGTGTCCCCACAGCTTCACGAGAGGACACGTAGAAAAAGAATCCGAGTTCCGTCTCGGCTGGAGAACTGGTGCCTTCACTGAACACGTGGAGGCTTCTTGTGAATGTTGATATAAGGAAACAACTAAAAAAATCTGAATACAAAAAGGGGTGGAAAATATATTTTGGTTTTAACTTTTGCTTAATTTTATATTGTTTTATATTATGTCTAATTACCTGGAGCCCAAACGACATTCAAAACAAACTCAAATCATTGCTCCTCCTGCCAGTTGTAATTTACAAAGTACTTCATGGGAAGTTTCCAGAGGTCACCCATGCCTCTGGCAAAAACAAAAATGCCAAGAACTACCTGAATTTGTAATTGTGTGACTGGTGGACATAATTGATAACATAATAACATAACGTGAGTTCAAGTACAGAAACAATATCCCACAAAACCAATTGATTTCCGATCAACAATTCCAATTCCGAACACCTCCGTGTGGTGAAATGCAAACAAGTCCTCAGACTGGTGGGAAGGTTTCCAGTTCTCGGCCAAAGGGACTGTTTAATTCCACTTGATAATTGTGCACAGAATCCCGCTGTCTTCAGCTCCAAACCATCTCAAACCGCAGACATTTTTGAAGGCCCATGAACCCATTTCAGAGGTCAACTATACTATGACTATGACCCACACATTACTGCCATGTGCTGTAAAGAAACACTGGGGGCTCTTTCGCCACTCTGTGACTGTGACTGACTGCTGCCTGTTCTTCAGTAGCACAGTGCACAGAATGAGTTGCTGGAAAAGAAATCAAGCCATGCTGGGCTGCTTTCAATACTCTTTCACTGCTATCTTATCCACTTCAATTTTTCCTATAATTTTACATTTCTGTTAGTTTTTTTTTCTATTTTGTTTAGACAATTTCTACCAGTACTTATTGATTAGAAATCAAACAGCAGTCGGGCTAGTTCCGAGTGCAGGCTGAGCCCCTACAGGACACACATGATCGGTCTGAAGCAATCGACTGTCTGTGACAGTCACTGGCTCTGCACCCCCAGGGCTGAGGGAGCTTCAGTTAGCCAGGGAATGGGCTGGCGGCCTGCAGCACCTGGGCACCTGTAAGCTTGCAGCGTTGTCAGTGAGAGTCCCCCCCGGCAACGCAAACTCAGCTGTGGGCGCACTGGGACACCCCGTGTGAAGCACAGGGCGCGAGGACAGCACACAGGAAATCCTCCTTCCCCCGGCAAAAGCGAGCAAGCCGACCGACAGCTGCTGATTTCAAGGCTGTGGGGACTGCTGGGAAGAAAATGTATTGGCTCTGCAATACCGTCAAGTCGGCGACAAAGAACCGGAGATCAGTAAGCGATGTGCTTTACCTCTCGGAGCTCTGATCTCTATCCATGACCCAAACCAAGGGCTGGTGTTGACGCAATGGCAATCGAGGGCCTGGGCTCACCTTAGGCGACCTCATCCTTGCATCTACACACATTGCTAAAGGAAAATCTGCCCCGACTGCCTTGAGGCGCCGTCCCCTGTGACCGTTAGATTGATGAGGGTTTCACAGGAGGTATCCGGGCAAAACTAGTCATTCTGTTCTATCATGTGGTGTTCTATATCACAGATGAGGGATCAAAAAACGCTGGAGGAAAGATGGTTAGTGGCAATGCCACCCTTGTGGAGCAAAGCAGAGAGAGCACAGACGGGAAGATCAAGTGAGCACTCTGGACTGAGGACAAGCAGCTGCATTCCCTGCCAGCACAGGTTTCGATCCATAACCACTTTCCCTCATTGCTCACAAACAGCACTGATGTGCTCTGGGCTTCTTTTGGACAAAACTGTTCTACAGATGATTCTTCTGTGATAGTGGCAGCAAATCTTCACAGCACTGGAGAGGGGATGACAATAAGCGCTATGTTTTCTAAACATGCAAACCTCCAAATTTCATCATCTACATATTTGCAAAACAACTCCTATACCTCCTTGGATGAAATTGGATATTGCATCTTTGAAAAGGTTAAAGAAAAAGATTTCACGCCGACTATTCAAAGAAACATAATACACAAAGGGTTAAACTTCAGCATTATAAAAAGTCTTCCTTTTCATGCAGAATAGGCACACTTCATGCACACGCTCAATGCAAGACAGCACAGCTAGCAAGCCATACACAGCAGACTGCACAGGAAGGCCAGTCAGATTCATAATTCCGAGTCATTCCAGGTCTCTGAAAATATCTGCTCCCCTGTACAAGGTGTGGTGCAGATTACATGTGGTCACGAAGGCTTGGAGGACACTCACCCAATCTGACCGAAAGCACAGTTCAGGACACCAGTTAAAATATCTTTGACATCCAACACAGCTAACACATCAAAAAAGCTTTTGGAAAAAGGCACAATTACGGTAGTTTTGTTCCCCCATCAGATGAGTATAATTGCAAAGGCACTGAATACATGCACACAGCATAGGATAACCATAAAACAAATGTATACAGTAAAAAATTAAAGGAGACTTTATCCCCGTCATCGGGCACGAAGTGAGACAGTAAGGGACGATGCTCAAGGTGCTTTCACAATGCACTCAAACCTGTATTGAGGATCACCTGGATCAAAGGCCCAGCTGTCTACAGTGACTCAGTCACTTCGTGTATGACCTGTAATTGCCTGCCTACAGTGAGCATACACTCCATTGATCATGGAATATAGAGCGCTGTATAGTCATCAGATAATCCCTGTGCCTACAGTTTAAATCAGGTTAAAAAACCATTTGTCTTCTAATTACCAAACTAAAAATACTGAATACTGGCCATGCAGCCTACAGGATCTCTGCTTTATTTTTGATCCTACTGGCAGATATGATGAGACCACATTAATCCCAACATCTGACAACTCACCAGTCCACACAGGTGCACCTACTGGTCTTCTGAGTTAAGTCGTGCTGCAATGGTCTAGACTTCACAATTAACTACTGGGGACCAGAAATGAACAGCAGCAGCCTCATTTGACTATTCTGCACACAAACTAAGTGTTGTTATGACTGTGTGTGGCACACAGCACACATATATATATACATGCAAAAAACTATGTGCTAAAAGAATAAATTAAGCATCCAAAAAGCAATAGCTTTCAGAAATCGTGAATGAGATCGAAATACAGATATAGGTATTTGAATAAAAGACTCCCTTTATAACACAAGCACAAACTACCCAAGTCTGTGCTTCCATTCTCTTAATGAAATTTGTCACACAACGATAGCCACAAAATCACACCCATCTCCAAACACCCACACAGAGAAATTGACACGCACAAAGACACACACGCACACGCCGGACACCACATCACATGACCTGTCACTCACCTTCAGGTCTCGGTGCACCACGCCCATTTGGTGGCAATGAAGCACCGCTTCCAGGATCTGCTGGATGCAATGACTGCATGCAAACACCAGGGGGCGCGTGTTAGTCAGAGCAGCGCTACAGTCCCGTGCACAGGCCAGGGCAGGGTGTACTCAACACACAACTGCCTCTCTCAACCCAACCCAACACAACCCACTCCACTCTGCACCGGGGAAGCTACACTGCCCAATTGATTAGTTGACTTAACTAATCAAGAGGCTGGATGGCACTGAGTGGGCCAGGAGCTGAGAGTTTGCTTAGCTTTAAACCTGTACTTGATGTTTTTGCTAAATACACAAACCTGATAGACACACATTGTAGTTATGACGAACAAATTAGCATTATGGCAATGCTTTGGGCACGATTTTGACAAAGATTTCATTTTTGCCCATGTAGACATAGCGTCCATAATCCTTGTTAATGTTATTTTCCATCATGAGCTGTTGCTACTTCAAAATCCCAAAAAGAGGCAAAGATGTCTTTAGTCTCTGACAGGACAGGTGGGGAGTGTTGAAGCTCTGATTTGCTTTCCGGGGAAGGTTACCTCGATACCTCCCAGACACTGAAGCAAGCGGGGGAATGCAAACTGCGCTACCATTCAATTCTTGCAGCTTCTCACTTTTACAACATTCTGTCACTTTCCTAAAGCCCAAGCTAGACCTGGAGCTGCTTCACAGATTTAACTGGGGGGATAGTTATGAAAATTGTGCTATGCAGCTGTTGGGATATATCTATATTACTATAGATATACCGATATAGATTTTATATCTATATATACCATGTATTCAATATGCTTAAAACGCATGCACACATGTTCTGCCGTAGAAAGTATAAACATATCCCCCATGCACAAATCCATGCTGTCTGTGCACTGGAGCTGGCTGGCAAGAATTGCCTGGTTCAGTGTCGTGTTGTTAGGATTTGAGATAGGGGGTGTCTGTCCTGAAAGAGACCAGGCACAGCCCCACTGCCACTCCGCTGTAGTCTTCAGCACCTCTGGTGCCTGCACTTATTCCTTCACTCGAGTGGCGCACTGATATCCCAAGTCAGGGAGCTGATCACAAGACAGAAAGATCTCCATCACCCACCCACCCCTATTCCTTCCTCCCGGTAAAAAACGGAGACCGAGAGAGGAGGAGAGTGGATCTTCCGTTTGAATATCTCAATTATTCATGACAACATGTGCTGTAAGAGGGCGATTCTCCATGCCTCGTTCCCCTTGACTCTCACATGTTCTCTTCATAGATCCTGACTAACGGGGGTTGTGAACTGAGAGACACAGCAAAAGACAGAGACCAGCAGGGAGGGAGGGAGACAGAGGGAAGTGGAAAGCTTGAGATTGTTACAGTGTCTCTCTCCGTCCCCTGCAGTGATTTACTCTGCCCTAACTGCAACAGCAGTAAAAGTTCAGAGTTGTAAATTAGGAGCCTGTGCTTATGTTTTAAAGGTCTTAGGATGAATTAATACTGAGCAGGTCACATCACTGCCTGCTCTGTGGGCGGTGGTGTGTGAGTGCTCCTGTGTGCACACGAGAATTTTCCACGAACGCCTCCGTTAAAGCATTCTGCTTTTCCACAGAGTACCGTTACACCGAGGGTCCTGCAGGTATCTGCACTCAGTCAGAAATATCTTTTTCATGTTGTAAGCCAACAGGTCTCATCCAAAAGCGAAAGGGGACCTAATAAGAGCAATGGAGCTGCAAGACGATATTTCCTGCCTGTTCCTGCAATTTAAAAGTACAGGTTTTTTCAGTACCCCACAACGAGCAGGGAAACACAGCCCTTCCATATGAAAGCTGCCTAACGGCTAGTGCAAACACTGCCTCCTGGTCATTGTTGAATGGAACAGGGCAGGAAATCTCACCCTGCAGATTAAGATGCTTTAACAGGGTGACAGCGTCAGTGTGTGTGCTGAACTGACCTTGACCTTCTGCACTCATTTCAATGTATGAAACTTAATGCTTTTCTGGCCCCAGCAGAGCCCCTTCACCAACCTCCCTCCTCTGTCGCCCGCTCAGCTCTCTGACCTGGGGGGTGTAAAGTGCAGGTGTTTGGGGGCACTGGGAGGGCATGCAGAGGGACTGGACTTGGCTTGGCATCGTCGGATCATATGTTACTGTTATACGGCCCCTGCCTTGGCCCTGAGCAGCAGTGAGCTTCTTGCCTTGCTAAGATTTGAAAGCAGATATGACATAAGCAGGCAAGGTGTGCTTAAAACACAAGACCGGGGGGTTGTGGGAATATCGCCGGTTTGGATTTTGCAGCTTTGTTAAAACTACTGCTTATGTCATCATGGCTGAAAGCAGACCTTTGTTTCAACCCTTTTCAGTCCAGTGGTCTGGCTGTTTTGGATTTGGACCTGCAGCAGTTACTGACAAAATGCAGTTGCTCCAGCCCAGGTACACAAAACTGACCCCTGGACTGCTAGGTTTTTTTTTACAGATGTCCAGATATTCGCTATCAAGCTGGCATACTGCCATCAAAGATCAGCGCTGGTAAACTCCAGCAGCGACCATTTTTTCTTGGAACGAGTAACACAACTCAGAGTCTTAACAGTAACATATTTGCACACCTCATGGTTTAATTCGGGTCCTTTCCAAAGTAAAAAAAAAAAGATACACCAATAAAACAGACATATATACACATCGGTAAATACACATACAGATGCACATATATGTAGGTGCTCAACCGTTTGTATATATATGTAGTGTATAGCCACATATACATACAAACAACATGTTTTTCAACCAATAATGCTTTAAGACATGAAATAACCAAAATAAACAGGTTGGAACACAGGAACTAGTCCAAATAATGACGCCACCAGCAATGCTGTATAGTCAGAGTCGGGGTGAAGGTTAGAGAGAGGGGGTGCATTGCCACAGAGTCAGACAGGGGGGAGAGAGCAGTCAGTGCAGCGGGAGCAAGCTGAGAGTGCTGGAGCCAGAGACAGACAGACAGACGCGCTGGCAGGGCCAGCCCAGGACATTACAGCACTACACATACTGACCTTCAGGTCCCTGTGAACTATGTCATGTTGGTGAATGTGATTGACACTGTCTAGAATCTGATGGATACAGTGACTGTGAAGACAAAACAGAGGGAGGAGAGAGGGATGGAAATGCAGGGGAAGAGGAGAGGGAGCACAGGGATGGAGAGGGAGGGAAGTGAGGAAAAGCATCGGGAACAGGAGGGGAGGAGGGGATGGAGGGGAGTGATGCGGAGTGGAGGGGAAACAAGGGAATCAGAAGAGAGAGGGATATAGGGAAAGGGTAGGGAATGGAAGGCAGGAGAGAGGCATAGGGGACGGAGGAGGGCAGTGTAATAGGACAGAGGAAGAGAACAGGGCAGCACAGTCAAGGGAAGGAGGGGTGAGGAGAGGAGTGAATTCGGTGAGGAGGAGGAGTGAGGAGACAAAACAGTTTAAACAGGATGAGACTCTGAGACAAGGCTAACCACAACACTGCAGCACAGACCAGCCCGGCACACAACACAGAGAGAGAGGAGAGGGGAAAGAGACAGAGAGAGAAGGGCAAAGAGAGAAAGAGCAAGACAGAGGAGGAGAGAAAAGACAGAGGAGTGGGTGGCAGAGCAAGAGATAAAAAAGGGACACGGAGAGACGACAGAGCAATTGGAGGAAACGAGAGAGAGAGAGGAGGCAGCAAAAAAGAGCCAGAACAGAAGGAGAGCTTCGCTTGGGATTGTGTGCACTTGTCACTAAAAATGTCTTTCATGTGTCTTTGTATTTTCTAATCGGTAATCAATGAAAGAAGAAAGATGAGCACACCCAACACCCACTGAGTAAGTGCCGTAGGTAGAAACCTCTGCCCCCCACTGCGTGGGAAATTTAATTTGAAATGTAAATGAAAATTATTTGTAAAAGGGAATAATAAGAAAACATCCAGAGAAGCTTTTTGAAAGGACACCTTTGCACCGTGTTTGCCATTCTAAGAAAGCGTTAATCGGAAAAAACCACAAGCAAGTCCCTTTCCTTCGAGGATGTGACTAATGGCTGCAGCAGAAAGCCAGCTCGCGGGGATACCCACCCACTCAGTGTCTGTGGAGTGGGCAGGAGACGGACTGGGGCGAGAGGGGGTGCACCCAAGATCAGCAAACATACACCCCAACACCCCAGTACAACACACCCAGCATGACACACGCACACACACAGCCTTCTGCAAGGGACAACGTATATTGTATAAGGAAACGTAGCCTGACAATGTCTCTCAGCTAAAATGGACATATTATAAAGTGTACCCATATAGTTTTCATTACTTTTTTAATACTGCAGTACAGTCAGTCACCATATGCTTCTTAACATTTCTCCTCCTTGTGGGAAGACGCACACACACCCTCACCACCATCCAATGAGCACACACCCTGCCTCTGCAGGCTGTACAAGCCCTGCAGACAAACTGTATCCGATCCTTTTTTGGCCCTGCAGAAAAACTGTCTTTGTGTCAGATCCTTCTTTGAACTCTGAGCAGCACACAAGCCCCAGAAGGACCAAGAGCTTGTGCACAGACTTGGCTGCAGCAGCAATGTAATTGTATGCTAGGCTCACACAGCTCTGCCTGGGGGGGAGTGTTGACGATCCAGGAACTGGCATTGTTAAGGTTACTGGAGAGGGGGCGGAGGAAGGGAGCTGCTGCCCCATGGTATCAGATGCCTTCAAGCAGTCAGCAACTACATGCACTGACCCAGACAAGCAGCATAATTAAATTCGATTAAATCTGATTAAAATGCCTTTCTATGTCAGGTTACGGAGATGATTCACCCCTCATGGTGGGCAAAGCTGAGAACGGCAAAGAAAGAAAGCAATGTTCCTGCATCAGTAACAAAAGTGTTCTTGCACACACACTCACACACATGCTCAGGGTGATCTACAGTCCTGTAAAACACAAAAGCAGCACTGGGTACAGAATACTTCCCTACCACACAACCACAATTCCAAAACCCCCTGAAGCCTCAAAAGAGTTAAGTCAGAATTAATAAGTGCATAAGAGGCAGACCCAGGCTCTAATTATCTTCACTAATTAAAGCCCTATTTTCTCCCTGTCTCCTAGGGAAAGGGGGATCACCGGTGGCCTGGATAGTGAGATATGAACAAGGTTCGTTAACTGACCCACTGGGACACGGCTAATGGGAGAACAGTCCCACAGCCTCTCACCCCCAGTACAAGCAGAGGGGTTACAGCATGTTACAGACACACAGGCCCACACAGGCAGCCTAAGCCATACACACCTGCTTCTCACACTGCTCTGAAAAGCTCAGTACACCCACTGCACACCCACGGGCGCACTGCAGCCCCCCGTCACTGAAACAGCCCACTGAACACTCATCTGGCTGGAAAGGCCTTACAGCTGCACTTCAGCACAAAGCTTTGCAGAACAGAAACACGTCGGGCCCACAAAATTTGCTCATCAGGTCAGGAAGGAAAACCCACCCAGTTAGCAAAAGAAAGCTCGGGTCCCTGTTCTACCCCCAGTACTTCAGCCCTGTCGCTCTCTACAGCTGTAAGGAAAGTGCCCATTGGCATCCTGACGTGGGTGTTAAGTGACAACAGAAAGTGTGGTATTGTGGTCAGTGCAGTCTGAACCTGTCTGCAGTTGAACACGACTTAACGTGACTCAGCTAGATCACTGTTCTGGCATCCATGAGTGGTGCGCGAGAGAGAGAGTTCAACAAGCTGAGAGGAAGAGAGAGTATTTGATAGGTGGACAGCTCGGAGATCAGAGCAGACAGCAAGAGAAAGGAAGAGAAAGGCTACCAGAAAGGGATAGAGAGAGGCAGGATGGTGTCTGGACCTGGTTCTGAAATCTCTAGTTCTAGATTAAAATCCTCTTTGATGACATGCAAGTTCAGAAAACAAGTGTGATATGTGACCCTTAAAACACAATGAACTGCTTAATTCTAGTTTCCAAAATGTTTTTCTTTCTTCCACATAGACACATCAGGCAATATTAATTGTTGTTAATTGTGCGTAGAACTACCTGCTGGCTAATTATTTATTGTGCAAACTACTGATTAGGCACCTTGACAAATGGAATTACGGGAACACAAAGCAAGCTTTGCTGTGAGCAGAACATTGCTTCTGCAGCTCACGATGGAGGTGCAAGATTCCTCCAGTTTGTGTGCATGTGAGAGAGGGGGTCAGGAACGCCAGAAGAGGCACAGAGAAGCTAAGGCAGAGATAGAGAGGAAAAGAAAAGGGAGGGGAGGAAGGAGGGAAACAGAAAGCAAGGGATGAACGTACCTGGCATCCGCCTCACTGTAGTATTCTCTGGCAACAATGTCTTCAAACAGCTCTCCTCCAGTCACCCTGAAACACACAGAGACACTATCACAGCTGGCAGACCGGGTGGTGAGCAGTACGCTAAACCAAGGACCAGAACAGCCGTGTTCTGTGGACAATGGACAAGCAGTAATCGACATCCGTTTGCACAGACGAGGACTTCCATGTGCTTCAGCAGGGCCGACGTGTGGCTGGCGTGCCAGTCAGGTCCTGTGGGCCAGAAAGCTGGAATCTGAGCAACACCTATGGCTAGCTAATAGCTGGGTTGTCCTGGCAGAGACACAGGTTGGGCTGATGCCCCTGGAGCGGGGGGTCAGTTGATCTGGATTTACTGTGCTTGACTTGCTGGGCGCTCAGGAGCTTGAGGTGTTACTGCTGAGACAGCTGCTTATGTCCTCTCTGCATTACCAAACAAACTGTTAAACAGGACTGGAGTAGCTAAATTTGAAAAATGCAAGGTAGCTTTGTGTGTACTCCTTTACTTAAAAGCAGGGAACGAGTGATCTTGCTCACAGGGCATGTCCTCTTAAGATGCAGCAGTTAGTGGCACAGGAGTATTCAAATTGCACACAGCTTCACGCACTATGCTAATCTTCATGTTAAGAGCTCGGATACTGAAGGTACAAATAGTAGGAATGTCATCTCATTCTGTAATTATCTAGTTGAACAACTGCCTTGTCGGACTCTTAATTGGCACTTACGTGCAGGGACATAAGAAAGCGAAATTATCGGGGGAAGAAGAAGATCCCTGTTTCACAGCGATTACTGACAGACTTGCTTGTTGTCCCTCTGTCTCGGTCAGGTTCCTTCTCTTGTGCTAAACGCTTCTCTGCCAGCCTTTCCTTTTCGCTGCAGTCTGAGGGAATCCTTTCAACAGGATCTCGGCACACTGAGGGAAACCCCTGTCGGAGGAATCCCATCTGCTGGGCAGCCCAGGGCTGTTGCCATGGAAACGAGCCCGCGCTCAGGAACGCGGCGCGAGGGAGGGAGAAGGAGTGGGCCGACGGGACGATGGATGGGCGAGACGTGACATTCATGGAGAGGGATCGGAGAGGTGGAGAGGGAGCGCGTGCGCGCGGGCGACGGCGACAGATAAGAGGGCGGCAGTGCCGGACAGAGGAGGAGGGACAGACACCAGCCGCAGAGGAAAGGAGGGAGGCAGAGAAACAAAAGGGGAGAGGAAATGGAAGACGGAAGGATGGACGACACTCACAGGTCAAAGAGGAGGTAGTGGAAGCCTTCTTCCGATATACTGTCATGGAGACGAACTGCAAAAGAGGAGGACACTGGGTTACAGGTCTTCAAACAGATTCACAGACACCAAACGAAACCCACGTTTTCGTTTTGCAGTGAACGGTCTATGCTGTGTGGCGTTGTCTGTTGTACTGTGTTGTCTGTGTCCTGAGAGAATGGCATGAAGAAGAACACCAACGCACACGTGCAGAAGGCAGCAAACTCCTCTACTCCACACCGACCGACCACACAAATAGGCAGAAACAAGCACACGCACAACACGCCTACCGGTGACACATGCTCACAGACTCCAGAGGCCAGGACCACACTCAATTCCCAGAAAGCTTTGCAGAACAGAAACCCGCGCACGCAGACCCTCACCGATGTTGGAGTGCTTGAGCAGGCGGCAGATACGAGCCTCGCGCTCCAGCTTCTGGTGGTCTGGGGAGAGAGAGACAGAGACAGAGACAGAGGCGCGTCAGGTAAACGTCGGGAAGAGGGGGGAATCGGAGTCGGAGACGGAGAAAGAGAGAGACGGGGCAGGTAGTGCCAGCCGGGAAAGAGGCCGAGCAAGAGAAGGAGCCAGTCAGCGAGACGACGAGAGACGGCTGTGTTGCGCGGGTGTCTGCGCTACAGCTTTGGCGCCTCCTCTGGTCAGATGGCGGAAGCTCGGCAAGGCCGGGCCTGCTCAGTATTGATAAGGGAGACATCTAAGGGAAACCAGGTCACCTCTGTCCATAGTGTCAGGACTATTGTCTATTGCAAAATTTTTTGTAAAGCGTAAACTGAAAAACAGAGGCAGAACCGATTTTATGGAAAAAGGCGCAGACTTACATGATAAAAGACAGAGCGTGGCAGAGAGAGAAAGATGGGCACTAGTGAAAATACACCCTGCCAGCCAGATCTACAGATTTAATCAGCACTGGAGTGGGGCATTAACTAGGCAGCTCTTACAGATGGCAGCACTCCACAGACCTCAATTCCACTGAATACACTGGCGGTGAAGTTGCAGGGCTACAGCCATGTGCAGGAACTGAGGGAGGGGGAGACTCACAGAAGACATACTGACAGCACTGCAGCCACGGAGTAGCTACAAAGAACGAAGCAGACTGAAACACAGATGCAACATGCTGATCAACATGCTGATCGCTGCAACAATAATAAGAAAGGACCAAAGGCAGCCGTAATGAAACAGACACTCAGACATCAGGGGGTTTAGAAAGTCAGCCGGCCCACCCAAACAAGAAGTACATTATGAAACAGTAGGTGTCCATGAGAGCAGAGCAGACCATTCCAGCCATCACAGACACGGTGAGCCTATATAGCGCCTTCTGGCGTCTACGGTTGCTGTGAGCACTCCCCAGGGGAGTCTTCTGTAGATCTGCAGTCGTCAATTTCACTGCTGCATGGCGCAGAGATTTCAGGATGTAGTTCTTTCAACAGGCAAATTAGGTTTCGAAGCGGTATATACGATAGGTAATAAATCAATATACATCTGCAATAAATCGACCTACTTAGTCTGTCCTCATTAGAGTACAATCAGCTTTCATGTTACACTTGACTTGCAGCATTACTGTGCAGTCTCTCTTCCCCTTTCCACTCCTCCTCCCCCTTGCTCATCTTTCTCGGTATCTTTTTCCGTCTCCACCTGCATGTATTTTCCGTGTGACCCCGCCCCTGCCTCTCCCTTTTTCCCCACCTCTCTTCCTCACGCACACACACACACACTCTCTCGCCAGTAACAGCACACTGGGGGCCCCGAGCTGCGCTGGTCAACTGCCCGTGACGTGACAGGAATGGACGAGGCGGTCAGGGGAGCACACTGCGGCCTTCGCTGACAGATGGGTACCACGGGTGGCACTGGTGCCCCGTACGGTCACCTGCCTCTCGGAAAGCGAGTTCTGTGTGAGATCCTGCAGGGTGACGAGGCAGCTAACGGGCAGTGTCCTCTCGCCCTGTCCTACTGCTCTCCGTCTGCTCAGGACGAGGGCTCACACTGCTCCTTCACCCCTCAGATTCTACACAAGACCACTTTCAGGCTCTCCAGCCTTGAGCCCATCCACCGTAACCCCCACTTTCTGATTCTTCTTCTGTTCCAACGCTGCTGCCCTGCCTTTACTCTGCTATTCCTGTCTTTGCATTATCCCTCTGATAAATTCAGGTATTCCATCAAAAACGTCTACCAGTGCATTTCGATGACAAACATGCTCTCGCTCACTGACATCTGCTCACATGCCAAGAGGAAAACAGCCTAGCAGCCAGGCAGCTCCCTGTCCGTTCATTCATGTGGAACTCCTACACCGCCATCAGGTCATGCTCCAGCCCGGGAATTTCACTGGAACAGGGGTCTGGTCACAAAGCTGGGCAATTCAGTTCACTTTGAATCATTATTGAACCAAATGCACAGAACAAAATCCCCGAAAACCAAACTTCCACCCAGCAACACGCTCTTTGTCACTGTACTGACAAACATCAAGACACGGGTTCTAACAGTATACAGAGAGGATGAGTGAATCTTTCCCTAGGGCAAGGAAAACTTCTGTGAATCCACCTCTTTATCCAAATATCAACACCACTCTTCATAAAACTCGGCCTGTGAATAACACATTTATGACCCTTCAGACAATGCAGGTGCCTTGTGAGCATGTTTCTGTAGGTGGTAGCATTTGCAGGAAGAAAGGTACTAATTGTGTGAAAGTCGACCCATAAAGGAGGGGGCAGCACTGACACAGACCCGGTGGAGCGCAGGAGTCGGGGTGCACTTGCCTCACATACGCTGGAGCAGTGTGCAGTGCAGCTGTCAGCCAGAGCCGGCTAAGGGGGGAGATGGGGCTGGTCAATAATTAAAGAGCAGGAGGAAGACAAACAGAGCTACAAACCACTCTGCAGACCGACATGACTAGAATGCAGACGCACCCAGAGCAGGAGCTCAGCACATACTCGAGCAGACACGGGGGCACCTGCTTTTTGGTATACAAACGAATCAAATGTATGACCATGAACACTAAAACACATGCACACAGCTCAAATCCCTGCAAAAAACCCTAAGCGTCATAAACGGCATCAGAAAAATAAATATATTCAAACAGTAGGGTAGCTGACACCAGTACATGACACTTGTAGCACGAATATAATACACAGCCTCCGATTGCAACCAGGGCCCGTAATGGCTTCTGTCTGTATCCTTTCATCAGCACTGGTACACACTGATCCATGTAGATCTGCTCTCTTCCCATTTGTACAAATAGAAAATGAATGAAAACTATCCCTGATTAACTATTATTAAACTAGAGAGATTAAAATAACATATCAAGATTTTCAATGTTGTTACTTCAGGGCTCAGAATTGGGGTTCAGGACCTGCCAGATTCTGATGGCATCCTGCTTATTTATTTGGATTCTAACCTGCCAGAATGAACAAATGAAGGTTCATTAGGAAGTGTTTAGGGGTTTTGGACTCCAGAGCTGAAGGTCATGGGTTCAAATCCTGGTTGGGACACAGCTGTCTACTCTTGAACAGGCTGCTTTACTCAGATTTCACCACCTAATGTCCTGCTGTAAATTGATATGTTTTACATAGTTACTGCAAATTTGTCCTTATTTGACTCATTTAGCTAAATAAAAGATTTGAACAATCAGACGGTATTGTGGTAGGGTCTAAAACACTTCCATGATGTGTATTTGACATTATGTCGAGCACTGGCCTGTAAACGCAGACCATCCCAAACTGTATCCAGTACGTTTTTGCGCACCTAGTGTAACCATTACATGTTGTTCTGAAATCAGTACTGATGTTAACATCAGGTGCAGAAAAAAAAGTGCTGACATAAGACAAGTGACAAGACGCACATCATATGGAGATCTGTGTACTAATTATTTTTCTCCTATATAATCAAGATGTACTGTACTAGCCTTCTCTATTACAGAACTGTACAGAACGCCAATAAAAATGACAGAACAAGTAGAAAAAAGCCTTCAGGGAGCACACCGTGCAAACGATGTGCTCACTGAGTAAGAAAATCTACAGAATGACAATTCTGTGCCCAGATGCTGCTTATTTACTGTTTTGCTGCTGTGAAACAATATGAGCGCTGCTAGCATCTTCTCATGACTCATCTGCATTTGCAGAAAGAAGAGAGCGCAAAAAGGGATGACTCTCCCAATCAAAGAAATGAAATGCTCCCGTCTTCTCGTCAGCCCACGCTGTTCTCTCTCATCCTTGCCATCGGTGTAACCCTCTCCCTCCCACAGCCCACTGCCACTCACCTGGGCACAGGGACCCACAGGGCCTCAGCTCACCCGGGCACAGGGACCCACAGGGCCTCAGAACACCTGGGCACAGGGACCCACAGGGCCTCAGAACACCTGGGCACAGGGACCCACAGGGCCTCAGAACACCTGGGCACAGGGACCCACAGGGCCTCAGCTCACCCGGGCACAGGGGCCCCACAGGGCCTCAGCTCACCCGGGCACAGGGACCCGCAGGGCCTCAGCTCACCCGGGCACAGGGACCCGCAGGGCCTCAGCTCACCTGGGCACAGGGGCCCCACAGGGCCTCAGCTCACCCGGGCACAGGGACCCACAGGGCCTCAGCTCACCTGGGCACAGGGGCCCCACAGGGCCTCAGCTCACCCGGGCACAGGGACCCGCAGGGCCTCAGCTCACCCGGGCACAGGGGCCCCGCAGGGCCTCAGCTCGCCTGGGCACAGGGGTCTCGCTGGGCTGCTGCTCATCTGGGCACAGGGGCCCTGCTGGGCCGCAGCTCACCTGGGCACAGGGGCCCCAGCTGACCTGTGCCTCTTGCGTGTAACCAATGCAAACCCCAATTATCGTACTTGCATATAGTATTATTGACTGGTGGAGTAAAGTTCATTGCACTGATCAGTTTTATTCAGATGCTACAGACTAAGAATAAAAGAAAACACAAGGTGACATACAGCTGGTATAAAGAAGACCTTTTAGTTGCATCTCTGTGTTGCATAACCATTTAACCTGTACTCTTTACAACTGCAGCCATTATCCTCCACTCTCAAGTCTCTAGAGGAGTACAGCCTTCTGGTTTTTAGGCTACCTGAGCTCTTGATGTCTTAATCGAATCAATTATTTGGTTACTTAATTAGTGTTTAGTCACTGGGGTGTTCAAAGTGTGAGTTTCCCCTGTAACACCAGCAGTGCTGTAGCTCTTCATGACCTAGACTGAGGATCACTTATTTAAGATTTCTTCCTCATGCACCATAAAACAATGAGTGAACTTTTAAAGTATCTTGCATAGTTAAAGTGTCCTAATGTAGTTTGAAGGATACCTGTTACATTACAATAAAGTCTCTCGAATTACAATGCAAAAGCTTGGGATTTGAAATTCATAACCCAGTCATACTGTACATGCAAAAATGCAAATCTGCAGTATAGTACACGACTAAAAAACTACATCAAATTGGACGTCCTCTGTGTTCACAAACATAGATGTTCTAGGATGCCTGGAGGCGGCGTATCTCATTTGCCCTTTGCTCCAAAACTTTAAAAACAAAAACCTATAGATGATCTTTTAGCACACAGCCATATCTACAAAGAGGCAAAATAACAGGGAGGGAGCAGACGATTGTGCGTACTGCACTCATAGCAGGCAGACTTTGCCTGTGCGCAGTCTTTACTCAGTCTGTAAATCCGGGAGCTCCGTCTCTTCCCTCCTCACGCCTCCGCTATTCCTCCGCTGTCTCCTCCGTTCCCCCCCACCCCACCCCCTCTCCCTGCGCCAATCCCGAAGGAGGAGAAGGAGACCGGGAGGGAGCTGCTTTTGGGGCTCCTTGATCCCCACCCCCGGGCTGCGCTCAGCTGAAAGCCATCCTAATGCAAACATCCCTGAAGACAGGGAAGGCGGAACAGCGCAGGCTCTTCCTCTGCAGCAGCACAGTGTTAACCCTTACGGGCTGGCAGCCCTGGCTGTTCTGTCTTCTGCAGCGGGTACGAGTAGCATGCCCAGTGATTAACGGTGCCGACCTGCTTTTCCCACTCCCAGATCTGGCTTCGACAATTCCTCTGAACGAAAACACTGCTTCAGACTCAAAGGGGGATCACTGCGGGGGAAGTAAATGAGTGGCACGCCGAACTTGGAACCCCATTCGGAGGCCAGACCTCACTGAGGCATGGGCACTCGGAAGCACTGGGGAAATCTTTTTGAAAAGGCATCCAAGCAGGAGCAGTCGGCCTGGCTGTATACGGTACGAACTTTCTTTTTCCCCACAAAGGAACTTCACTGGTGTTGCTGGGTACATTAAAAACATCTCTCACCCGTGAAACAAAAAAGACCAAGGTCAACGGTGTGTGTGTGTGTGTTAAATATATTTATAACATTTCCCAACCCTGTTCTAAAAGAGGTGAGTTGATTATAAGGGAGCTGGTGAAAAAGGAGAAGGCTCCTGGGGAAGAACCGATGGAGAAGGATGAAGGAGGTGAGGAGACATATCCCTAAATCTAAGCATCTCCTTTTTTTCCTTTGGGGAAGAATAGAACGTAAGGCATCTATTAAGATGTCATTCGAGTTCAGCAGCCTAATGGACACAGACACAAAGCTGGGACAGTTTTCACAGGCAGGGACTGGATCCTGCACCCATACTGACTACAGCGGGGGTGCACTGACAGAAAATGCCTGGGTTTTCACATCAGGAGACTCCCTAAGAAAACGTGGGAGCTGATCAAGACGGGGGAAGGGGATCCGAGCTGCATAGGTTCCAAACGTTTTCACAGCGTGGAGCCGCAGGGCTCTGCCATACAGCTGAAAAAGCGTGGGTTCAGGTCTCAGGAGGGGTAAACACGGAAAAGAAAAGGGGTTCGTGCGGGGCGAGTTCTGAGCACTTTCATTAACACAATCCACTTCTTAAGGAGAACAATTCAGCATGTTCTGCGGGTGTGTTCAGGTCACCAGACCCTAACTGCCGTGCCTGGAGTTAACGGCTTGATTTGTTTTGATCAGGAGATCCTTTAGGTGAGACAGATGATCTATTACCTGATCTACTGGGGGTACAACAATTGTTCATTTCAAATTCGAATTTATCCTATTGACTAATAGAGAGCTACCAATTAAAAACTTTTTAATTTTCTTTACTCAAAGGGCGGCGCCGAAACAAACTTTTTGACTACTAACGAGTTACTTAGATAGTAGGTTTGGTTACTCATTGAATCCGTGAATTATCTACATACCAGAATAAAAGGCGTATAAAAATCCATCTGCCTTCTAGTTCGGATGTAATTTTAAAGCCGCAATAAAACGTTATACGACTCTCTCTTTCCGTGCCACTACTGACAAGGTACTGTACATTTGAGGTACCGCTAGCGGTGCGGGTAAATTCAGGTCACATTGCTACTGCATTGCAGGTACTGCAGAGCATGCGCGTTGACCAATCACTGTCGTTTGCCAAAGGCTTCCTCCGTGTGCTCATTGGCTACTAGGGATTCCCACCTAGAGGCCCGCCTACTGCACTGCCCCTTTTCTGCAGATCGTATATATCATTGGCTCGCTGTACTGAGAGAAACCACGCCCATCCCCATGTCTGCTCCCGCCCCCTAACACTTTGCTCCAGTTTCCACTCGATGCGGTTGCGATTAACTGCTTAACTTCCGGGCTGCAGTGAGGAACCGTTTCACACTGTCATTATCTTTTCAAATGTAAGAACACTCTCCAAACTCAGTTTTTTTTCGCTGCCGCTTGCATAATACCTAAAAATATGTCAGCACGTAAAAAAATCTATTAAAAACTCTAAAAATAACTATACCAGTGAGAACATTTTCAAAACACTTCATTAAAAATTAAATCCATTGATTTTGCTAGAGTACGAATACGTAATGAAACATTTTTTTTTATTTAAACACCCAGAAATATCCGTAACATCAAGCTTCATCCTCAGTTGTACTGTACTATACTAAGAGATACTAAGTCAAGCTCACCTATTGCAAAGACTCCAAAATGAAATATTTTGCACATTTCCTAGAAAAAAAAAAACCCCAAATGTGTGCATTCTAGGTCAGCAATTCTCAGATGTAGCTACCATGACTGAATCAGGCCACCATCTAAGGCCTCTCCAGCGCCTTGAGTGTGATCTCCAGAGAGTTCTCTTCTGTTTTCTCAACATAAAGCAATTTACCCTGAATCCAGCTCAAGTATTCAGCAAAACTGGTGAGGCAATCAAACATCCCCATTCTATTTATCCTTTGAACTCAAGTTGCATTTTATAAAAAGAACAGAATAAAAGCCAAGCTCAGCATGGTGTCTGTAAGTTTAAGGATGACGTAGTCCCAGATTTAAGCTAAAAATAGCAGTTGACAGAAGCACACCAAAAACTTTTGAGACACTAGAAAAAAAAAACCTGCTTCCTCATGACTTGAGCACTGCGCACAAAGCGCCATGAAGCCTCTGTACGATATCCTCTCAGCAGCGCCTTGTCTCAGTCACATGATCAGTCCCATGCTTGTGGCACGCAGATTCACAGATGCTCTTTCCTGCTGTTGCCAAGTTCCTGGTCTGCATTTAGAAGCTGGAGGCTTGCACCCAGACACACACACCGTCACCGGTCGCAAACAGAGTGACATTCCATGTTCAACTAGGCCAAAGCACGAACATGGCTAGAGCTACAATAGGTCTTCTGGCCTTTGACTATGAATTCAGACCCACGGAGCATAGCGAAAGCCTTTCATGCAAATTTCTTGCACCTTTAAAGCAATGTTCTAAATAATACACTCACCCTCACCAAAGCCAAATATGAAATTCTGGACAGAATGCAACCAGTATTTTTTTCATGCATATATTAAAATAATGGATAATTCAACACACCGAACAATGAAAAAAGCTAAAAGGCAGAAATTCAGCTATTCCTTCCCTGTGACTGACACACCAGTGTCATACTACACTGCAAGCAGGGAATATCAACCTCTGGACTGATGGAAGCGAAACAGAGAGAAACACGTCAGCATCATTCTCTGCAGTCCCCTCCACAGAATCACAATTCTCTGATACGACATGTCTGTTAAAGCGTCTTGCAGCAAGTGAAAGAAGTACACATGAATCAGAATGAAACGGCTCTCTTCATGCTCCGGAAAGGTCATCCTATTACCCCGAGTTGGCTCTCTGGCTGCCGGCCGTGGGCCTGTGGCGTTGCCTACCTCTTGCAGAAAGTTTTTTGGTGTTGATGATTTTGGCTGCGTACTCTTGGCCTGTGCACAGCTTGACACATCGGCGCACCACTGAAAAAGCCCCCCTGGGAAATAAAGACAGAAAAATACACCATTTAGTCCATTCAGTCTTAACTTTCGCAACCTAATAAGTCATAGTAAATCCTGCATTCATGTTTCTTAACCACAGAGAAGTAGTTAACTTAACTACATGTCACAAAAGTGACAGCATTTCAAGTTCCTTTATCATACACTCCTAACATATTCATCAACAGGTGGCATGGTGGAGCAGTGGTTAGCACTGCTGTCTTGCAGCGCTGGTGCCCTGTGTTCAATTCTCAGGGTGTCAGCTGCATGGAGCTTGTATGTCGTCCCCATGTTCTCGCCTGCTTGGAATGTCCTTGTGCGTTGCCATCAGGTGCTCCAGTTCCCTCCCACGGCCCACAGACATACAAGTGTGTTAATTGGCTTCTGGGAAATTAGCCCTGGTATGAGTGTGTTTGTGTCTGTATATGCTGTGAGGGACTGGCGTCCCATCCAGGGTGTATCCTGGCTTGCGCCCCATTGCACTCTAGTTACACTCCAGGTCCCCCTGCGACCCTGTATTGGATAAAGTGGGCTACACAATGGATGGATATTTATTGACTGAAAACGTAACATGCAATGCTAATGAACTTTTCCACCAAAATCAGCTAATGAAAAATACAAAAGGGATTTATTTGAGGAAACAAAATCATAGCATCATGCTGGAGAAAAAAAAAGTCTGTTTTAGCAGCCCTGAAGCCCTTCGGTTGGACACATTCCCACTGTTAATTATTTATTCCATTTAAATTGCGTTACCTCATAGTAAGGGACTCCTGGTAATTCTGCTCTAAGGTGAACATTCACAACTAACATGTCAGCTGATCCATACCCAGAAATAATCATAAGAACTTAAGAAAGGGTACAAACAGCGGAGGCCACTGACGGATAATTAGAAACAAATTCAGCCAAGGATCTCATGCCATTGTTTCACCAGTGAAAGCCAATTCAGCAACATGGCATGACTCCCACAGACCTTGGCATAAAGAAGTTCCTCCTGTTCTCAGTTTTAAATGCACTTCCATGTCCTTTCCACTGGTGTCCATTGGTTTGAGGTTCACTGCTGATACTGAAGAGGTCCACCGGGTTGACTCTGTCAGTGCCTTTGAGGATTGGGAATACTTGAATCTCCTGATAGTCTTCTCTGCAAAACTACAAAGGCTCAGGTCCTTCAGCCTGTCCGGGTAGGAGAGGCCCTGCTCCACACCTGCTGGTTTTCATCCCAGCTGAGCATCATTACCTACAATAACTTAACTCAATTCACTGAATGAATAAGCTGCTTGACTGCAACATTTTTCTTTCAACTTGGGAGTCTGGTGTTTGATTTTAAGTAGGAAATGCAATAGTTAAAAGACCATCTCCAGCACGTTTTTAAATCTGAAAACAGCCACACAGTTCAGATGAATCCTGGTGTAGAAATCAATTTACAGATTCGATGATGGAACTGACAACCCTTGGAAACATCAACCGATAGGAGTGGTGGTCTCCAGGACCAGAACTGGGAACCCCTGCCTTAAACCCTGGAGTGTGTCTGCTTGCTCTTCTTTGGACTAATTCCAGACCAGCAATATCCTTGGTATTTGGCTTATAGTCTTCAAGAAGGGACGTCAGTGAGCACTAGGTATTAAAACTATCCAAAGGATTGGGACACAGTCCTATAGCATGGTGGACCTACAGTGCAAGAAAAGAGGGGTAATCAAAGTTCTAACAGGCTTGGAGTGGAATTATAGGTCTCTGAGCAACACGGTAGTTTTCCCAGCAGAAGTCCGGCTGACCAAATTTTAAAATGTTTGCAAACCAAGCTGTTGGGGGAAAAAAAATGTCCCGCTACAATCAGAGTGGAAACAGCAAATGAAAATCACACAAAAGACAAGGAGTGCTGCAAATAGCGGGACGAGATACAGTTAAAAAATAAAGCAAAGTAACCCTTGCATTTAGATACTAGTTTAAAAACCGCCGTTTCCCAGATGACGAAAAGGTGAAGAAAAACCAAGACCTTCACTACAGTACAGCACTGTATCAGTTAACCTTCCTGGTCAGACAAGTAAAATCAGGTTCAATGTTATCAAGAGCTACATGGCAGCTGCCTCCAATCTTGTTCATTGACCAATTTGCTTCATCAGCGCCATAAGTCTTTATGACATGTCATCCAATATTGTGCTCCTGGACTACTGCATGCAAGGTGCTCACTTTAGCTTGCCTTGTTTTTGTAATACAATATACAGTTTGTCTGCTAAGACGGTCCCCAGTGTCACACTATGCTACATCAGCTGATAGTGTAATGTGTAATGCGAGCCACGAGTGCAGGACAGAGGGGGGGTCATAGTTGGCCTCTGCAAGCCCTTGCCCCAGCCTGCTCTACCCGTCCCAAGCGCTCGGACCCGCCGCACCTGGGGGTCCGACCGGCACGGACGGCAGAGCTGGGTAAATTCACAGCCAGTCCAACCTCCACCACCAGAGGAGCAGCGCCAGTGTGGACCTCACGACTCACGCAGACAGACGCTGGAAAAATCCGTCGGATCACTGACAAAAAACAGAGAGAGGCGAGACGGCAGCGGATGAGCCCATCCAGGGGCGAGCTCTGTACGTCAGGCTGGTGTCCTGGCCATCGACCTCCCTGAGACAAGCCGCCTGCAGGCAGTTCAATCGAGCTTTACCTCTGAAACAGCGCTTGTCATTCAACACATGTCTTTTACAGAAGGCTTTATGCCACACTTTAATAAACAAAGTGAATTTTAAAAAAAAAATCTTTGTTTCTATGAACTGGATAATCAATTTTGCATGTTAGATGAAAGTCTTGTGCATTGATTTTTCTCTTTTGATATTTTTCTTCTTTATTTCTAACAGATTCAAAGGGCAGTGGTTTCAGGTTTTATTTTTAGTGCATTGGATTTAATTCTTTGTGTATTTTGAAGCTCTCTCCCATCTTCATAGCTTGGAGTCAGTTTTCTTGCAGCTTAATTATTCTAAGCAAAGCCTTACTTTTTTTTCCATTTCTGACTCTTTGAATTAAATTAAGATTTCCCAAGAAGTATGTGTCAGAAAGAGCACAAATTAGCATCAAGCCTCCTCCTCTGACCCTGGGCAAACTGAGAAATGGAAATCATGACTCCTATGACATACTGTAACACTGAGGTCAGGGTCAGGTTGAAAGAGCTACAGGCGCCTGCAGAAATCGCACTGTAAAGCAGAGAAGCTGAAACTATTTCTACATTGCGTTTCGGTCCGCAAACGTATTCAAAATAATGTACTAAGCAAGAGAACCTACAGCCCTTAAATACCTGAACTGGATTAAAGTGCTTAGCACAGGCGATTGTGAAGAATATTGGCTCAACCTTTTGCTCCTCAGCCTCTGGGGTGACAGGATTTCTCAATCTTCTGCCCTGCTGTAAGCAGTTAAACCTCAAGTAATAATGAGTGTAGTGTCAGGACAGCAAATGCTACAAAATCAACAGAACAGGACTCACAGCACTGAGGAAACACGGGTTCAGAAATGCAGATATTTTATAGGTTGCTTTTGAGACAGAGAGATATAAGTTACAGAAGGAGCATCCTCTGCTGCCCAGCTCTGTCTGCAGTTATATGCAATCAATGCGTTAACGAAGTGCTATTCATTAGCTCACCGCGTCTGCCTCTGAAGAGATATTAAAGTGATGTACAGCACTTTGACTGTCAAGGAAGGACTGGGAGAGAACCACACAAGTCCGCCCCAGACACCCGTCTGTCCCGGACATTGCTGAAATACTTCGAACTGCTGTGGGAGAAAGAGCAGACTGGAAGGTCTGCATACACAAAAACCCTGAGCTCGGCCAACGGACCCCGCGTGCAAAGTTATTCAATTATGTCGATTAATGGCTGCATGAGATTCACAGGAAAATTAGATCTGAATCTAAAAAAAAAACATAAGATCGTACCTGACTGCTACAGCTGCAAAATGACAAAGCCACACACAAGCTGACTGCGCCCCAACACCCACACAAACAGCGACACACAAATTCTAACACAGATCTGCAGACATAAAAGAGAAATCTCCTGAGCCGACGCTTTGACAATCCATATCGCACACATCGCTCAGGAGATCTAAGACTAACTGCTTGTGCAACACACAAAATAATTATAGGAACCAATAATGCTAAATCACACGCAGAATCTTATACAAGTCTGGATGAACATTAGGACATGCTTTGAATTAAATTAAGGCGACTGGCACCTTAGCACAGCGCCAGACAACAGGAATAGCGGGAATCCCATTAAAATAAATATTAGAACCACTAAATGAATTAACATCTATACAAGCAGGATTTTCACTTTTTCTCTCGCAGACTTTGAAGGAAGATTTTTTTTCCATAGTTCGAACCCGCGTGGTTGGCTATATCGCCCTCAATTATGAATGCATCGCTGCCTGTGACGCTCAGAAGAAAAAAAAATCACTCTGTCGCACATCACGGCTGAAACCACGTGTGAACAATTCAAATGCAAGTGCGCTGAGCGCAGTTTTTCCAACCCGGTGTTAGGTGCTGCGTATACAATGATATACAACGTGTGTTTTCCATAGGACAGGAAGACGGAGTCATTCAGAATTTCCAAAGACACCCGGCGCAGGTCGGCTCACGGGGCGCTCAGCCTGTCGCGTCTCGGCGCTGGGTTAAAGGAAGTCACCGCTCGCAACAGCCAACACCACGCCGAGCCGGAATCCGACAGGGGCTTCTGGCGAGAAGACGCCTCCCCTGAAACACTTGTGTTATCGTATCTTTTCATACAGAACGGGAATGTTGTGAAAAATAAGGGGAAAACAATTACAGGCCCGAAAGCCGTGAGATGAAGAGGCTCTGTTTTATTGAGTGAAACGGGTCGTTTGTCAGGGCATCATAATATAACCCAGTAGTTTGTAACTGCAGCAAAAACAGCAATACTTAATAAAGGGTACATTCATAATAATAAATGTAAGCCAATAACTATGTAGGAGCTAGAAGCGCCCATCCACAGCCCGGCGAATGCCAGGAGATGCAGAATCTCTGTCCCAGGCCAAGGAAGAAAGCACGTTTAGCCCAAATATTTTCATAGGGGATGGGGCGAGGGAGTGTGCGGGGCTGCACAAGACCTGAAAAACCCCGGGCCTGCTGGGAGGCAAAAAAAATGAGCTTCAAAATAAAACAGAACGAGCTTCAAATCAACACTGTCCCTCTCCTTTACAACGACCTCAAGGTTCAGACTCGGAATTTCTAAATATAAAAGCGTGCTTTACACAGATTGTGCAAAAAAAAAGTAGAGTTTGTGCAAACGCAAACCGCTCTTGGTGCAAGTGCCTTACAACCCCCCTATCTCTCCCTATTGAGTCAATGTCAATAACGGCAATGAGAGTAATTTAAAAAAAACAAGCTTTAATTGGAAGGTAAAATTCTCATTTTAATGGCCAGGAACACTTTCGGGTTTGATAAAGAAAGAAAACGCACGCAGCTCCTTTGTACAGCTCATTTCTCAAAACTAACGCCCTCACGTTTTGTCATGGGTCTATAACCTCATATCACCTGGTAACCGTTCAGAAACGTTATTTTTAACAAACATGAAAGTCTGGCACTAACGATTGGTATGGTGTGGGGGAAGTCATTTTTTTTACGTACGCGCGTAATTAAGAAAACATGACAACGCGTTAAAAAGAGGAGGATCTTGGCGGTAAAGAAATGTGCAGTAGTACAGTAGTAAAAAAAAAAGATCTGCTTTTTTAAAAAACCTGACAAAGCGAAAGGAGAGCTCATCAGGAAATCAAGAGTTCTTGTGGGCTCGGCGTAATATCCAGAGAGACTCTGTTACCGCTTAATTTTTTTTTTTCAATTGCTGAAGACCTTGCGGCCGCTACAGCACTAAGTTGAAAAAGGGGGAGGAGGGGAGTCCGACTGCGTGGTGGTGTTTGCGGCTTATGTTTATATCCGAGCCCTTTCGGTGCAGCAGCAAAAAAAAAAAGTCCTAGCTATCACAACGACAGTCCATCGTCACTCGCCCACTCGCGCTCTTAGATCAACGGGATTTTAAGCAAAACTTCTCCGAGGAGATGTTACATTCCCAGCAGGATTCGGCGACGGGGATTTTGGAGAGAGAACAAAAAAAAAAATAAAATAACGCAGCCCCCGTGCTGCTGGAGTGTTTAGCCGTGAAATACGTCAGGCATGTTGACTGAATTATTCATTTGCTCGTCGGGTGAGGAGGGGGAAGATACGTGCTCGGGAGGGTCGACCCCGCTGCCTCCACTCCATCATCGTCAAAAAATAAAACCCTCAAAACGAGCCGTTTTGTCTGTCCGCCTCCTCCTCTTCTCCCCTCTTACGGTACAATGTAGCTATAGCAGTTTTCACCCACCCCCCCATTTCTAATGTAGCGTAGCATGACGCTAGCTCCTAACTATATCCACATCACCAGCCCGGCTCTTCGTGACATTAAACGAGCCCACCGCGGTCAATCAAAGCTGCGTTGTGCATTTGCCTTTCTTTATTGCGCGATTAATATTTAACAGGCGTTGAGGAGCGCCGAGATTATTGAAGTATTCGGCGGAATACGGGGCAAACCCCGCGATGCAAACGGCAGAGGAGGAGGAGGAGGAGGGGTAGCGAGGGAAGGGAGTTAAAAAATACACCTCTAACGTCAGGGCGCAGGCATGCTAACACAGACACATTTTACAGACACCAAACAGCCGCGGAGCATTTCTGACAGCTCAAAATGTCACTAGGTGCCGTCCACTCTGGTGCAGCGGTCCGAGGGGGGTTGGGGGCGGTTACAGCAAATGCTGGGGGACAAAGGCGTCGCTTCACGACCTCTTTTTGGGAAGCCTGCTCGGCACGGTGGGTTTGTTTTCTGGAAAAGCAGGCGCTTGTGTGCGTGCGTGTGTGTGTGTGTGCAGGTTTATTTTGAGAACGGTTACGGCTACAGCTGGCCCCCGACACAAACGCGCACACACACACATACACATTATCCACGAGTCACGTACGGATAATACTAAGCGTCACAAGAACAACAACAGCAATACAACCGACGGCAATGATAATAATGGGACAGAGGGTTACAAAAAGCTTACTTTCCGAGCTCTTCATACAGCTGGTATTCGTCCGTAAATCGTGTACAAGTTGTCGTAGCCATGTCTTCGTCTTGCCGCGGGTTTGTTCTGTTTCGTGAACGCTGTCTTCTACTTTAAGGATAAATAACTTTTTTTACTGTTTATATCTGTGCGCCTCCTCTGGTTTTGCGGCTGTGGGATCCGTTGTAGCCCACTTAAGGAGAGGTTTGCTAGCGCTGGCTGCCTCTACCGCTCTCCTCTCTCCTCTCCCTCTGCTCAATTGCTATGCGCTCTGCTGCTGTCAAAGCCGTATTTACTCCAAAACGCCTCGCTATCTCCCCCTGTCGGGCGCTCCGTGCAACTGCGTGCGTGGGCAGGAATTTGCAGCCCGCTGTACTGAACATAATATTTCATCTCGGGGCCTAATTTTCAAGGAATCCCATTCTTGTTCTAAAGACTTAGACAAATAAGCCTATTTATTTATATGCGTATATCAAAATCGAAATGTATACGTCTGACATATAGCATGATATTGATATTTCCTAAAACAATCGAATCGCTTTTCCTTAAGATCAAACATCGTTCCCTTTGTACCAATATTATTCTCCTGCAAGATTCGTTTTCTAACATTTCTGTAAAGTTGGAGAAGGTCACCACGGGAGGTGACCGTTGTGTGAAGAAGACAAAAGTCTAAACATTTTCTAAAATATCACTCTTGACGTGCCTTTAAAGATATCTTCGGAGTTGTATGTCTTAGTCCGAAAACCGAACTAAGAAAATCCCTGTAGCACACTCACACACACACAGGACTCTTCAGCTCTAACCGTTTTTTTAATCGGCAATTTAAAACGTTTCCGTCTTCTTTCTGTCACGGAGATTAACGAGCCCGAGTCGAGGGACGATTATTCTCCAGATAGAAGCTCTCGCCTGGGGGTCTCAGACATCCCCGCGTTCTTATTAATGTTTATTGGGGAAGGAGAAGCCTGGCCCCCGCTTAAGAGCGCAGAGCCAAGTTCTGCGCTCTCTCCCTGTCGCTGTGTATCAGAAACCCCAAATCCACAAATGAAAATATGTCACTTCGAGCGTTTTCACCAACTGAACAGCTGAAAGACTGAATAAGTTAATAAAGGTTTGGAGAACAGGGAATTTTCGCTACCGCGGGGCAGTTCTCACCTGTAGGGCAAAACGATCACGACTGACAAAAGAATAATAACAAAGCCAAGAGCGTATTGGATCTGAACTCGAAAGATTGGTTATTTTTTCTGTTTTATGTAGATATAAATGAAGACAAACGTAGTTTTTTAAAAAATATATATTTTCTACTCAATCCGTTTAAGAGAATGGGAAACCGTACTGGCTCGGCAGGGGCCTACTCATGTGACAAGGAATAAAAATTTGTCTGCAGAACCCTGCAACGCGAAAATAATGTCTCTGCCGACATGAGAAAGACCAGTCACCAAACGGATCTGACATCGGAACATCCACAGCTGACCCTATCAGTCTGATGCAATATGCAGGGTCTGATGCTGTAGAATCCCTCCGTTCTCTAACCATTTCCTCCAAACCAGGGTCAAGGGGGAGCTGAAGATTATCCTGACCAGCAACAGGCGCAAGGCAGGGTACACCCTGGATGGGACACCAGTCCTTCGCAGGACACACACTCACAACAGGGTCAATTTTCCCAGAATTCCCAGAAGCCATTTAACCTACCAGTAGGCCTTTGGATTGTGGGAGGAAACCCAGGCCAACACGGGGAGAACATATAAACTCCACACAGACAGCACCCCCAGTCCAGAAATGAACCCAGGATTGCGAGGCAGCAATAATAACCACTACTCCCATCATACGGCCCTCCTGTAGATTTCTAGTGGGGAAAGTGGGCTGCAGTGAAGTTTGGACTGGAGGAGGGGGGAGTTCCTTTTTCATTTGTAACCATTCTTGTATTCCTAAGACATCAACCTGATTTAAAGCCCCCTCACCAATGTCCACCTCCCACACCTCCCACAGCTTAAGCCCAACCTGAGTCTAATTTCAAAGCCGGCAGGCAGCCTCATTAGCGTAGATGTCTGAGCATCAGCAAGCAAAGAGAACCAGAAAAGAGAGGGTGGAGGGAGAGAGAGAAGGGGGTGGAAAGGACGGGGAGAGGAAAGGAGAGGGAGAAAGAGGGGATGGGAGCGCGAGTGACAACAATAAAAGGGAGGGAAAGGGAGAGGACTCAAGAAAGGTTCCAAACGAGAGGAGGATCGATTGATTGCTTGTGGACGAAGGGTCCGAGGATCTCATCCAGCCACTTCTTCTTGAGAAGCAGTGATGGATCGACTTTAACAACACAGCTGGGGGGCTCATTCCAGGCTCCAACGACTCTTACTGTAAAAACGCGTCTCCTACTGTCAATTTGAAAGAACAAAATGCCTCCATCACCGACTCACTCGCACCGATGTCTTTTTGTACACGGCTTGTGCTGACTTGTATTTAAGACGTATGTTATTTAACTTTGTTGTTGTTGCTGCTGTTCTGTGTTTCTGTTTGGTGTTTCCTTAATGTCTTTGTATTGGAGTGTACACGCAAATAATAAATTCATGGTGCTTGTGCATATGACAAAAAAACTGAAGTGAACTAAATACACGACATCATATATACCATACAACGTTCTCTGATTCCTGCTTCACTGCTGATTCTGAAGAAGGCACCTTTCTAGCTTTCTGTGTTCAAGATTAACAAGTCTTCAGCCTCAGACTGTAAATTTAAACCAGGGTATGTACCGTTCCTGGTACAGAAGTTACAGACCACCTCTAATATGATACTCAGTGCACATCATGCAATACACACACAATAAAAAAATAATATAACATTTTTGTTATGGACTCGTGTCATTCAAACAGTAGAGGTGCAATTCCAAATTAGGAAAGCAGGTGTTTAAAAAAATAAGAATTTGAAATTAAAAGAAAGGGGGTGAATAAGGGTTCTAAGCAAAGTCGTTGCCAATAGCGACCTCTGGTGGTGTCATTGTGTCACGACTGCATCAGTGTTGCGATCCAAACGCTAACAACCTGCTCCACTTTATTAATATGAGTACATTTTTCACGAAGACGTAATCCTATTTTTCTCCACTCTTCTTTCCAACTAATTATGAAATTCACTCAAATTTATCAAAAGGATGGAATGCCTACTGGCTGAGATAGTTTTAGAGAGCCAGGCAGGGAGTCACAGAGACTGAGTTGGTTTTAGACCAGGAGAAGTGAGAGAGTACAGAACATTAAGTAGTTCAGGTGGGTAGCTGCATCAGCATGCGTAGGCTGCAAAGGAACAAGTAATAGGTTTATTCCATGCTGAAAAGAGAAGAAAGAAAACAGCATTTCGGCGTTGAAGCCTGACACCTCTTTTCAGCATGGAATAAACCTATTACTTATTCCTTCGAGACCACAACATGGTCCCCAGGACATAAAGAGCAAAAGGTAAGACTGAGATGCAGCCTCAATGATAGAGGAGTGTTACTAGTATGCATTAGACAGGCTTCTGAAAGAGCTTCATAAAGAGTGTGGCAGATTAACTTGCAGAACCTGAGTACAGAACAACGGCTGAGTCATGAGAGAAAGAACAGAGACAAAGATTTGGTATTCTTTTCTGTGCACCGATTATCTGGGGACAAATCTTGTCCACCAGCGCCGAGTGATTCAGGGTGCAGCGCCTGGAAACATGTTAAGGGTTTGTACTGAAGAGCACAAACGTAGCGTGACTCACAAAACGCAATGCTTCCTTGGGTTTCCTGGGCACAAGCCAGAAGCCAAGCAGACTGCGATCTGACAGAACAGCTTGAAAACGAGTGCATGCATGGGAAGAAATCTGCTTAAGCGAATCGTTGCTGTTGTCAAGTTTCTAGCAAAGCACGGTCTTTCTTTTAGAGAGAAATGAAATAGTTGGAATTGAATTAAAGCCGTTTGAGCCCTTCATGGCTGAACATAAAACAACAGGTCCTACTGTACGGGGGAATTACTTTTTACATTCTGTTGCTGGAGGTTTTGTATAAGATGAGCCCTGAAATGTCAAACTGCAGAGGTCAGAGTGACGACAATGCATTTAGGAGAACTTGAACATAATGGCTTACACACATTCAGTGAGAGAGAGTGATTCAGTTGTATTCCTCAATTTAGTTCACATTAGAAACATATAGCGCTTCTTGGAAGCATTAAGTATTTCTTCAGGCACTTCTTAATTTGCTCATCATGCAGATCAGAGATGCTCAATGCTTGTTGATCCTCCAATTGACAAAACAAAATGCTTTTCTGTGCAAGTTTTCAACTGGTGAACTTACTAAGGGTTTTTTTTTTGGCAGGGCTACAAACTTCATTTCACAGCATGAATCTGCAGCAACATCTACAACATCTATCCTCAATAATTATAAAGTGAAAAGGAAAGCAAAGCAAATAAAAAAGTACAGTACATCAGAAGATTTGATTTGCATGTGAAAAGTGTGAAAAAGTGAGATGAGAGAAAATCATTTGATGGTTTTCAAATTTATGATTGACACATTGGCACAAAGCATATAGAAATGTACGCACTCAATTCCGATATGGGGACATTGTATAACAGATATTCAGCAAGAATAGCTACTTTTCGGTTCCAAAATGCAGATACAGCTTTGCAAATATTCTAGTTAAGTAGACAGTAACAAATGATGGATATGGATGTTAGGTTTCAAATACGGCTTTGATCAAAGGTGACTCCGTGTTTTATCAAAATCAACTGTGGATTAGCAAAGCATAAAAAGAATTTGACTTTGGTGTTAACAGAGTGGCTTGCTATATGGAGCTGAATGCTTGGCAGTTGGAAAGAGGGAAGAGAACTTGATGAGAAGAACTGAAATGAGGATGTTGAGATGGATTCTGCAGATTTCAATGAAGGATAAGATCAGAAATGAAGAAATCCGTAGACGATGTAGGGTGGTGGATGTGGTTGAGAAGATGCGAGAAGCGAGGTTACGGTGGTATGGACATATCATGAGGAGGGACGTTGAGGAAGTAACAAAGAGGGTAATGGAATTTGAGGTGGAAGGTAACAGAGGAAGAGGCAGGCCTAGAAAGAGATGGATAGATTGTGTGAGAAAAGATATGGAGGTATGTGAAGTGAGTGAGGAAGATGTGCTCGACAGAGACAAATGGAGAAGAGCAACCAAAGCAGCTGACCCCAGGACAGTCTGGGACTAAGGCTGTGAAAAAGAAGAAGAAGAAGAAGAAGAAGTTAACAGAGTGGCTTGCATCGCCAGGTTGATTCAATCGGCATCACTGAAAATGTAGAATAGAAAGAAATCTACTGTTTTTGCAATTCTTTGGCAAGAATGAAACCCTTGATTAGCTTAACTATTATGTAAGTTCACTGTGGCTAAATTTATTAAAATATACTGCTTTATGAAAGATGAAGGTATTTCAACTTTTGGTAAAAAAAAAAGTGTTAATGTGGCACTTAAAAAATGTATACAAATAAAATCCATAATGTTATTAACAATAACGTGCAGAAAAAAAGTATTTTTGTTCATTTTAATTTTGATTCAGCTTTACAGTTGGTAATATTTAAAATCCCAGACTGAGATTGGTTGTTATACAGCAAAAGGCAAGGAACTCAATTTGGAGATCCCCCTCCCCAGAAAGCGACACGGCTCCAGACCCCAGCAAGCATAATCCCCCCCTGCCTGTCACACAGTTCTTTGGATGCGTGTGAAGAAGAACAGTTCAGAACCATCACAATGGTAAATTGGACTTTGGGGAAAAGGAAAAAGAAACAGGGAAGTAGAATGCCAGGTTTTGTTGAAGGAACAAGGGGTGACTGCTCTGAAGGACAACTGTACATACACATCAGTTGAAGAAGAGCTAAATCGCACATGGTTATGGGTCCTTGTTCAACTGATGAGGTTCCATGAGGTCCATTTTTAAGCAATATTGCATTGGCTGTACCTCTGCCTTGTTTAAATGGTCATTCAATGTCATTGCGCCTTTGTCATTTGTTACTTTGCTGTAAAATAAAGAACATTTAACCCTAGCCTTCGGTCAATTCTGCAAACCTCAATGTTTTGACTTTTTTTAAAAAGAGTTTTGTAGTAAACTGCAAATCTTTTAGAGACTTTTTGTTGTGCAGTACCATGCAGACAGCCGATGAGTGCTCTCCTGAATTTGAGTACATATGCATACTCCTTGAGAGTCATGCCAGTGTGTGGTGACTTGAGTTCAGTGTGGCACACTTCCCCCTGGTGCTCCCCCGGTGGCTGGTGTCAGAACTGCACGGCGCTGGGAGGGATCTCAAACATGGAGGGGTCAAACTTCTGTCCTTTGAAGGGGGAGCCCTCAGCATCCCAGCCCTTCTTAAGCATCTCGTGCACCTTCTGAAAAACACACAATGGGCATCGCAATGTTAATAGAGAGGTGCGTCGGAACACAGACATGTAGATACACTCCTTTGAAATAAGAAACTGCAGACGCATTCATGATTTTATAAGTATAAGTTAATGCGTTTATCTTTTCCTAATGAAAGGACCCTGAAGCACCTTATGTACAAGAATGGACCTAGTTCCTCCACCACTCCTACAGAGGTGACACAGGGCAGTCAATCTGCTCCAGCGGCCCCACTACAGAGCTTATCATGGGAAGAAGCAAGCAATTGGATTTCAAGGAAGCCAGACTGTACAAGCCCAGAGTGGAATTTACCCAAGATATTGAGATACTAATAGCCCAACTCTTTTGTAAAATACCACGGGATCTTTAATGACCAACTGGTCAAGACTTTGGTCTATGTGATCAGAACGATGACACTTCCTGCAGCCCAGTGTTGACCACACTGGAAAACTGTTTTGGAAAGTCTAGTCCAAAGGGAAGACCTACTGGTCCACCAAGGTTTGACAAGTCAGAATCAACAGCACTTTACAGGAGAACTGGTGACAACTTGAGAAGTCATGTCTCTCACACCTGCCTGCAGTTCATGTGCAGGAGTCACAAGGAGTCACTCTTGTGCCAAAAACTGGATAGAGCTGGATACAAACCCGGCACCATTAATGCACTCACTCACACATGTAATCAGAGGAGAATTAATTCCCTCTTGTATGTAGCTACCTGGTCATGTGAATGATGCAGACCTGAGGTGAACTAGTACAAAGATTAGTGTGCTACAGAAAACAGAGCAATTTCATAAGAGAGTTAATTTTCAACTGCTGGAAACGTGTTTCAAAAACCTCCAGCTCTCTGTGAAAAGAGCTAAGCCCTAACTCTTCTTCATTTCCACATGTCTTCCCTGATTATGTCCCTGCAAGACAATGACTGTATAAATATAAATATTCTAAATGAACTGCCAGTATGTCAGTAATGACACATAAGGCGATTGTTTTTT
Organism: Lepisosteus platostomus; assembly: GCF_059453375.1. NCBI lineage: Eukaryota > Metazoa > Chordata > Actinopteri > Semionotiformes > Lepisosteidae > Lepisosteus > Lepisosteus platostomus. The sequence goes on from NC_142613.1 coordinate 9,664,805, forward strand.
TTCTTTATAATCCTGACAAACCACTACAGGGGTAAGTCAATTCCATTGTCTATTAAAACTGTGGTAATCACAATAAAAAGCTCATCTTTACACAAAACGTGCCTGTGGAGTGTGGATCACTACATCACTATTTTAGGGCAAACTGGGATGAATACAAGTGAATCCTTCAAGTGGACAGATATCTGTTTGCGTTCTAAGTAGTTGTGACGTCAGTCTTCTTGCCACATTCTCAATTTCCCATTATCCTCCAAACCTTCCCACATTTTGCTGTGAATAATGATGATGAAAGAATGGATACATGGATGTGTCTGAAGGAATTACATTTTAACACAACAGGTCATAACAACTCAGGTTGCACGTGGGCTCTTGGCCACAAGGAATGCAAGCAAGCCTGCAGACACGAGGCATGAACAACAGCAGAGTACGCACCATCTCGTGGCTCTGTGGCTTGCCCTGCAGCTTCTGATGGTAGTCAAAGGTGAGACGGTCGAGGACGGCGTGCTCTTCCTCATCCACGGTGGCCATAGAGCGCTCACGGTTAATCTGGTTCACATCAATCTCCTCCTCTCCTTGCAGCACTGCTGACCACCAGTACTCTCCACATTTGCTGAGAGACAGCTGGAGAGAGAGATTGATAAGAGTGAGAGGGAGCTACAGCAATGTTCACTGCACTTACTGAAGTGAGAGGGGGAGTGAAGGAGAGAGAAAGAGAGAAGAAAGAGCAGTGCCAAGTATCTATCGGACTTGAATGCTGGGGCAGGAAGAGAAAAAGTAAGGAAAGTGTCACAGGGCAGGACACCATCTATGTCTCTGTGTTACAGGGTGTTCCAGCAAACTGCAGCGTTTGAATGAACTACAGGAGTTACAGTGAGTTTCAAGACTGTGCACTGTACTATGATGAAGTGTCTATCTTACCAGCACACAGCTCCCAGGCTCCAGGCTCCATAGTGAATTCTCCGTGTTGATCTTGTGAGTGAGAGTTCCTTCCATCAGCACCGTCTCCACACCCATCTCCATCACAGAAACACGCAGGCTGTTTGGCTGTAGATTCACTGACACCTGGCCCCAGGAGAAATGATGAGAGAGGAGGAAATAAAGACAAAGGATGTGTGTCAACCGTTTCAGGAAGACAACACTGTAAGAACTGTGGTGAAATGTTAAATATTAACTTTTTCTGTATAGGGCTCAGACATCAAAGCCCCCTTTGCCCTGTTGTCAGTAGTAACTGCCATAGAAGCAACCTAAATCAAACAAGACATGAATGTTTGACCTCAGTCAATATCAAAAATAATCTTATACTGTTTTTACTGGATAGGAGCTCACTCATGTTTTTCTATCCATCTATCCATTTTCTAATCACTTTTTCCCAATATAGGGTCACGGAGAAGCTAAAATTCTATTCTGGCAAGAAATGGGTGCAACAAGCTGAGGATGTTCCACAAATTCTCAGACTTTACAGGGACATTAATCCATGACAGTAGGGGCTCCAAATATGATTCAGCAGTATCCATCTGGAAAGTACTCTGGGGTATATGATCAAGCCTGGCTGGCAGGCAATACTGTGAAGCGTGATTACAAGAATCAAGAAATCGTCATCAGGTTCATGATCGCTGGGTCAGGCAGACAAGGATCCTGTATCCACTGCAGGAAGTTTAACCCTGGGTACCTCTAGAACTTACTCCATGGTTTCTGCCTGTACCATCCACTTACTCAGCATTCAAGAACTTCAGTCCTATGTCTGAAAAAAAATATTCTTCAAAAGAATTGTTATAATAAAATTAAAATTGTATTTCTTATTTGTTAAGGATTTTCTCTTGTATCACTCCTATGCTTTCATGAAAACATTCATTATTAATTTGCTCAAAATACCTACTTGGTAAAAGGTTTTAGGTGGTAACAGAGGGATGAAATTAGGCATTATGGTACAGTCCAGTCCAACTCTGACAGCACTGATCTAGCAGTGGTTTTAGCGAGCAACAGCAGGATTATGTCATTGGCGTAAAAGGGGTATTCTGTTTTGGTGTCCTGAAAAACGTTCAGTCAGCATACTGTTCCAGCAACATGGCTACCTCATTAATAATTATGTTAAAAACACTAAAAAAATCCAGAACTACCTGCATCTCTGTGTGCCTCTCTTTCTTTTTATTGTCTCATTACTTCTCCTTTCCTCCACCTCTTCTTCTGAGTGACATACTGCCATCTCTTTCAGTGTACCCCTATAAACCCTAATACTTCTGTCAGTGTACTCCTCTCTCTCTTGAGTATTGAAATGTCCCTTGATTTTAGGTTTTACCTGCGTCTGCCTCTTTTATTTAGCCTACCTGCTTGCCCTTGCGAATGGTGCTGGGAACGTGCACTTTGACCTCCACATCAGTGTAGTCCTGTGACCAGGTGTAGTTCTGTCTCACTGCTCCATTGTAACTATCAGGATTGCCCTGGAACTGCTCCTGTACCCTGCACATAAAACACACAATACAGGATGGTTGTCACACTGCTACAACCAAAACAACAAACTCAAAAATATAACAGGCTAACTACAACTACACACAGGCAAATAAGTGGACTGTGGAGTGCTGGATAGATGCATACACGAGTGACTAAAGCTATCAGAGTGACAAAGATGCCATAAAGACTGACAAAGATGCCTGCAGGAGCATGACTTGGGAAACTGTGAAATCCACACTGATGATTGTGTGAGCTTTCATCTCCAGCTGTGTTGCAGCCAGTCTAACAAATAATGCAGTCTGACGGCTTTTGTCATGATGCAAAAAAGCCCCAGGCCAAATATTATTAATATTGGATTTCATGCTAGACTTTAAACGGCATACACCAAATTCCCCACTATTTCAATTTCTTTGCTCTCCCCATCCAAGCAAAAATTATGACACCCTCAATGCACCAAACCTTTGCTTCTTATTATAACACATTTGTGCAGAGTAAACGTCCTCTGTGGGGGATAAGAAGTGCCCACACTCACTTCTCTGTGTCATCTGTCTCTGCAATGGGCATGGCCTGAGCTCCTTCTGTTGGTGGGATGTTGTCAGCAGAGGCTGGGTCTGGGCAGGGGGGTTGGACTTGCTCTTGTAAGGGGGGTGAGGGCTGTGTTGACACTTCCTTCTCTGGAACTGGCACTGGCACCTGGACCTCTGCCTCAGACTGTACCACCACCTCCTCCACAGCAGGGGGAGCCTCTTTCCTTCCCTTGTTCTCTGCCTCCTGCAAGCTCTGCTCTCTGTCCTGCGCTGCCAGGCGCTCAAACACCTTGAATGTCTGGGCAGAGAAATGACAGAGAAGAGAGGAATGCTGAGACACTTCAGGTATTTGGGGAGGCAACACAAAGGAAAATATTTGGATTTGAGATTAATGCTGCAGCAAGATCTCATTTCTTATTGGTATCTTGCCGATGTAATACAGCGAATCATCTAAGTACACATCCCTATCACAAAAGTGTTCATCACAACCTTTTGCCGTGTCAGATGGCCCTAAACACAAACTATAACAAATCTGGAAATCTCCAAAAAGGATTTTCAGAGGCATGCTTGGTTAACCAGATGTCTTCATCACCTCTTTCCCCTCAAGCACACTCTTACGTATATTTCACTTTACATTTCAAGGGGCAAACTCCATACCTTCAAGCAGAATTGCAGGGGGGGGCAATTACTGGCAGATATGTGGTGGTATTGATTAACAATGTGAAAACAAGTCTGACAGACAACTACTTAAACATACAGGTAACGCAAATTGTTATGTCAAGTATATATTTTGCATTGCCAGTGACTGTTGGTGGAGATAGCATTTAATGACTAAATTTGGCCCAAGTACAACAGCAAATGCATTTTTTAACGATCTAGTGTTTTCTGCTCCACATAAAAGACAAATAAATAGGGGGTTGTAGCACAACACACGTTTTGATTTGTTGGAATTCATTATTAAACCAGAATTTTATTGAGATTCTATTTTATCTGGGAGAAACGCTGCAGAATACCACCAGGTAGACAACTCGTGGGCATTAGGAGCTTCCATCATGCGCTCTGTTTCTGTGGATGTTAGAAATTGAGCCCACGGACCCTGAAACCAGGAGTTATAAATGTACCTCTATAGGGCATTAATACAAAACACTATGGTTATGAATGTATATAAGAATACGCTTGTAGGGACAAAACTGCTTTTAAACGACGACAATATAAAAAAAACTCTCTAAATGCCATATAGTGTTAACATAAACAAAAGTTAACCGAAACATATTTTATTGAAAGATTTCCAGATACATTTGTATCATTTTAGTTAATTAAAACACGAAATTATGCGTCTCACAGACTGTCCCAAATCACCGTCGTTTTCTTCCAAACCTTTCGAGAAATGGATTAAACCGCTTAAAACCACCAAAAGGCGAATTTCCCGGGATAACAAATAGACAAAGCAAAAGGCAATTAAAAAATGTAAACTCTTAAGAAACTGTTGTCTGAAATCCTTCACTAGGTAACTGTACTTTCAAACAACACAGACTAGAGCGACTTTACAGTTAAATTGGTGAATGCCAGCTGTACACCGAGATAATCTTAGAACATAAACAATGAAACACACCAGGTAAGTTTCTTTCCAAAATCTGCGCAGAGTGGTGCTCTCATACATAACTACAATAAGTCTTTTTGATGGAACACCGAAAGCTCCAGAGAAGTCGCTCCTATTTTATGCACTTATCCCATAGTTTAACAACTTTTTTTTTTATTTGTATCGTTTTTAAAAATTTACTTTCACCTTACCTTAAGCACCATTTTCTCGGCGACCCCAGGAGGAAAACCCATGCGATCGCTGGGGCTCGTTAACAGCCTGTAGAAATCTGTCTTTCGATAGAGAAACCCGAAATAAACCTGTAGAAAATTCTGTATGTTTCCGACGTGCTGCAGTATCCCCAGCAGAGCATTGTCGTACAGCTCAGTCATCTCCAGTTGGGAAGACATTGTGTAAACAACCGAAGTAACACACACGACGCAAATAAAAAGCACTTGTACTGCACACTTATGGTAGGTGTTTACTACGATATTTTCAAAATATCCCTTCTGACGCACTGCTCTGTCTTTACGGTTTACGGTTTCGCCTGCTTCTTGTTGACTCGCGTTTTACAGTCCGTGTGGAAACGCAAAACAACGAAGTTGCCCTGCCCGATTGCCTCTTATAATTTTACGCTCACCCAACAAAAAATGTCAGCACTTTTTAAAAAGGAATGAAGGCATTGTAACATTCAAAAATTCATCACCGAGAAATACTTAAACGCGTCTCTAACGTAATTTTAAGTTACAAATGAACATAACTGAAACTTAACATTTTCGTATGCTTAACTATTACATTCACATTTATGAAGAAATTAAGTTTTATTATTAAGTTATAATTAATTTATAATGTATCCTTTAACAATAATTAAACATTTTTAAAATACTGTCAGAATAAATTATTGCCTCGGAAAAGAACATTCTAGGTATGTATGGAAACAACTCCACGGACTCATTTAATCAGAACACCACTCGTACAATAAAAAGTAAATATGGAAATTATACTTGGTAATTAATAAAAAGAAACAGTATAAAATGTATTTATGCATTTGATTATTATTGTATCTGAATACATATGTTATATTTACAGCAAATTATAGAGATAAAATATTTCTTTTTTATAGCCACTGCTCCCAGAAATCAGTGCGTGTTTCAAGATGGCGACGTCCTTCTGTAGTCGATCTGTGAAGCTGTTGGTAAGAAAACCTTTAGAAATCTTTCAAGTAGTCGTGTAGATCTAGTTAATTAATTAAAACAGTGGTACAGAACCCTAAACGAAAAACAATTACGTGTAATATAATGAGGAAATATGTTGGCTTTTCAGATATTAGGTGATATCTACTGCTGGATCTTGTAAGCTGTGTTATTGCTTGTGTACACTGAATGACACGTTTATTTGGGCAGATTCTGAAAGGATTTGCAAATGATTTACTTAATAAAATAGTCCAGGCTTTCTAAATTAAAATCTGTGTAACTGTAATTTAGGGATTTGTATTTGCGTTGTACAGCATGATGGACGATATATAATCCATCACATTTGACAGGAGTGTTTTACAATTATTGAGTGGAAAAAAGCTTTAGATTAAACGTTTTTATCTTGTGGTAATACACTGCAGATGGCAAAAGTCTCGATGACATATTTCGCTTCTTGAAAATAAACCTTTAATTCAGTATAAAGGCAATAACATTAAGTAAACACACTACGTAGAAGATGGTAGTTCTGTAGTTCTAAATAGTAGTGTTCTGTGGTAATTGGTCATTTATGGCAGACAGTAGTTTGTAGGCATTTTTACATAAATCCCTTTAAACATATTTTACACTGGCAGGACTTTTTGTCACTGGGAACCAAACATATTGGTTGCAAGTTAATCTTTATCGCTGATCGTGCTTCAGTACCAGTCCCTGATAATTGAGTAACTTTACAAGAAACATTTTAATGTGACAATGTAAGAAGCAATACATAATTTGCCAAGCAGTCGATATACAAAGACTTGGCTCAGTGTACACCTCAGTAATTTATATGACTTCCCGTTAATCATGAATTAAATATAGACAGAGACTCGTTGTAGAGTGTTACCTATAATACAAAAGTATCTCCTGGGAGTGTGAAACAGACAGTCATTTTCACTTCCCTCTGGCTGATAGGCAGTGTGTCCTCTTTTTCTCTCTCTCTGCCCCCACAGATCCCACTGGCCCAGGCCAACAGTGCAGTTCGATGTGTTCCCGGAACACGAGCAATTCAGACCACTGCAGTGTGCCTCAAGGTAAGAGGTTCCAGTAGTCCCATTGAATTTATTACTAGTAACTGTAGCCACAGTACTAATTGTACTAATAAACGTTAAAGCAATCATGTATTAAAACTTACACCAGTTGGAATAGCAATAATATTTGTTCAAAAATGTGCTAGATTCGCTGAACTGTTTGTATCTTTGTCATATAATGAGAAGCTTAATTTGGCTAGTAAAAGTGTATAACAGCCAGAGGTGGCAAATTTTACAATATGCCTTGGTGTTAAGTCCTCTAGATTTGGTTACATCGACATGGTCAGTGCAGAGTAATGTTAGTGTGATTCTAGATGACCTCAAATGGCTTTCATTTAACCGTGCTTGAGATAAACAAAAAATTAACCTGATTAAACTTCTCTCTCTCAATGTACAACGGAGTAAGGCTGCACCCTAGTGGTCAGCAGGCAGATATGGCAGCAGGGGTGTTTTCTAGCTCATGTGTAAAGTCCTGTTTTCAGAGAGGGAATTCAGCATTAACTGAAAGCTGTCTTATGGTATTTCTCATCTCCTGATTTCTCCTCTGCCTGTGTTTCCAGAATCGTGCAGCACGAGTGCGAGTTGGGAAGGGTGACAATCCGGTGACGTACGAGCAGGCCCTGGCCCCTCACTACATTGCCCACCGCAAGGGCTGGCTGTCCCAGCACACCAGTGAGTGTTTCCACTGGGTTTGCAGATCCATACTCAGACTTGCCCATTGCATAATTCAGCCATCTTTGTTTGGAGCCAAGTTTTCTTTTTGACATTTATTCATCGTCTCCTCATGTATATTTTTTAGCTGTCATTCTCCACAATGTCCCATTGCTGTCCCACTCCTATGGTCAAGTTAAAGCGCTCATTGTTGTTCCCCAGGTAACCTGGATGGGGTAGGGGGCGCCGCTGAGCGCTCCATTGAGGACGTCTTCGTGCGGCGCTTCATCTCTGGAACTTTCCACGGCTGCCTGGCGAATGAGCTCATCATCAAGCGCCGCGGCAACCTGCTGGTGATCTGCGCCCTGCTGCTGCAGAAGCTCCCACCTCACAAGTTCTATTTCCTGATTGGCTACACAGAGACACTGCTCTCCCATTTTTGTAAGTGCCCTGTCAAGATGGAGGTGCAGACCCTCCAGCAAAAGGCTGTGTATAAATACCTCTGAACAGGGAAGCCAGTTATAAACGTCTCAGAGCTCTGTTGTCTGCCTCATGACCTGTACTCAGTATGCCTCAAGCGTTTAAACAGTGAGCAAGGACAGGAGGCAGCCTACCTTCATTGGGGGGAAAAAAAAGCAGCTCTCCACATGTGCATCAAGAGGAATGTATTAGTTGAAACCATGCATATACTTTACATAAACACATTTGTGTATATAATGAAAATAGCTGAAAGAAATATATTCTGCATTAGCCTTATTAGTGTCCTCAGTTTAAAATGGTTTGTAAGAAATCGGAGGTCAGCGTGTGCTGAAGTGGTATCCATATGTGTGCAGGACCGACTGAGTGTACAGAACACTCTATAGGGGAGTGAGAAACTGAAATGTGGACTGTAAAATTCTTGAGATGCACAGATATTGTGCATTGTTTTAATTACATTTGGAGTATCTGCAACATGCTTAGCATATGAACAGCCTCTGTGGATGAACATGTAGCTAAACAGACCGGTGTTTGGATTCTAAAAAACACCACTTCTTGTTTTTGTCATTTTTCTGTCACGCAATGACGACACACGGCAGTGTCTGTTCCCAGAAAGCTTTTTATTTTCAGAGAAGAAATGAAAAACCCAGTGAGGGGGAATTGCTCCAAAAACAGAGCGAGATGTGGTGGGGCAGACAGGAGGAGAGAGGGGAGGGGTCTCAGACTCAAACTGGGAGGCTTTTCTGCCTGCCCGTGTCATTTCTTACTCATCATGAGTTCTCCTTTAATAGGGTTATTTCCTCAGATTTGACAAAACACATATTCCACTTGCAGGGCCTAGATGTTTCCAGTTCCAGTTGGTTCCCAAACCCTTCATTCCAGTTGCAGGACCTAGATGTTGCTGGGCCTAGATAAAAGTATTACAATTTCCCAAATAATGAAAAGGAGAGCTCAGAACAAAAGAGACACCGCCCCCTCCCCCCCAATCACCACCAGCTTAATTTTAGAGCCCTGGTTTAGGGGATGAACAATGGGGAATGTTTGGACAGGACATTTAGTAAGAGAAAGCACAGCTGTGCTGGTAAAATGAGCCTTACATCCATTCCAGTGCAGCTCTCCGGTGCAACCCCCTCCTTAAAATGATCAATAGATGAACAAAGAAATAAGGAGCTTGTGCCAAATCATGCACTGGGTTGGACTGCAAGTTGGCTGTTTGATTTCTTCTGAACTGCAATATGGAAGGGGAAGAGGAAGAGGAAGAGACGGCTGCCGTTCACGCCAGCAGCTGCAAGGAGTTGATGTGCACGTGATACAGGAAGTCGGGGTACGACGCCCCGCCGTTGGGGCTCTTGTCCTCCACCAGCAGGTGCTGGAGAGCCTCCTCACTGTGGTCTCCCTGCTTCACCACCTGCAGCTGGACACACAAACAGGCCTGGTAGCAAAAACACTGCTTATTTGACTGGTGGCAAACAAGATGTCTTGCCATCATTTGGTTTGCGTGTGTCGGTAGATACACGGATGATGCCAGTGTAGGTGTAATCAAGGATGTGGCATTGAGAGTACCATCGTGGCACCCACCTTTAGGGTGAAGGCTGTGCATGACCTCAGGGTTTCGATTACTGCCCTCACGCGCAGGGACAAGGGGTTGTCCAGGGTGGGCAGGCAGCACTGCAGAAGAGACAAGACCGGGTTTCACTACAAATTCCAAATCGAGGAAATGTTTCTTTAATGCGGGCGGCGGTGTCGGCTCCTGACCTCTCCGCAGGGCAGCTGGCTGAAGGAGCTGGCGTTGAAGAGTTGGGAGAGGACAGACAGCGGGACGTGCTCCCCCACCCAGAGCAGCAGGGCTAGGGAGCTGTGGGCCAGGTACAGCCCCCATGAGTCCAGACTGCTCCCTGAGCAACGAACTGCTGCTGCAGGGGCACCATTGCCAACAGACTGCTCACACAGGGGCTGGGCACAGGGAGAGAATCGCTGTTTCAGAGAGAGTGGGGCACAGATGCAGACAGATGCAGACAGACACCAGTCGTCAGTCAAGAGGACCTGCTGCAGGGGTGTTCTGTCCTGGTACGTGACAGCTGCAGTCTCCCCAAGTCACTAGCACCATACGAATTTCTGTTAAATTGGCCCAATTAAGCCAGTAATTAGTAGAAATGGGCACCTAATGGCCAAGTAGGAATGCAAAATTGCAGGATTAGACACCCTTTCCTGCTGTCTTGGTTGCTATTAGAACTTATGACCAGGTTTTTGCAGCTTCATGCAGGTGTACAGAATTCACCAGTGGTGTCCGAACCCTGAGATGAAAGAAGGAAGTGGTTCTGGATGTAGATGCACATTGGTCCAGTTTTCTGGAATTCTTTCAAAGAAGTACCATCCATTGTCCATTACCGTCAGTCCATTGGAGGCACACACACGGGGAACAATTTAGCCATACTGTGTCTTTGTATCGAGGGAGGAAACCCTCATGGCCAAGGAGAGACCATGCACGCTCCACACAGAGGGCCCACGCCTTCATTTGCAGGTGGCCCCCGGTGTGGCAAGTCTCACCAGTGGGAGGAGCTCAGGATAGAAGTAAGCGGCAGTGTGGGCCGGGTCCATGGCGACCAGTTGGCCACGCAGCTGCAGTCGTTGTGGCACTGAGCTGCGCTGTCCGGGCAACAAGACCTCACTCTTGCGCAGACTGTTCACATAGACTGGGAGGGCCTTCAGACACTGGGGCAGCACCAGCTAACACACACACACGAAAGGACAGGATGAATAGGTGCACAGCATTAAGACGCACACTATATGCAAGCAGTTGCTCTGTCTCTCTGGCCGTGCCCCCCTCTCCCACCTGTCCATGTGTGAGTGCAGTGGAGGAGCAGTGCTGCCGGTAGCAGGCCAGGACCTCTGTAAGCTCAGTGACCAGTTCGTCTCTCACAGCCTGGAGAGGCCTGTCCAGCACGGCGCAGTAAGCTTGCGGACAGATACACAGATCAGCCTAGGAGAGTACACTTAGACATGCAGTACACAGGCACACTGATCAGAGCTGCATTAAAGCAACAGTAAAGGGGTAAAATGACTGCAATGAGAACATCTAGGGGGAAAAATATTCAAGGAATAAAATCGAAGAGAAAGAAAAACATGTCAAAATGGCAGAAAAGAGAAACACAAATGACCAATACAGAAAGGGAGACTGAGAAACCAGACTGCACCTCTCTTGCAGTAGAAGCTCAGCAGTGTCTCGGCCTGGCTGTTGCGGAATGTGTCCACTAGGTGGCGGGAGCAGCGCAGGCCCAGGCTGTGGACCCTGGTCCTCCTCTCTCCCTGGGAGGAAGTGTAGGACAAGCACATCTGTCAAAAGATTTGAAGAACATTACAATAGTAGAAACAAGGTGGCCGTTCAGCCCATCCAGCCTATTTAGTAGACAGTAGTTAATTTATCCAGCCTTTTCTTGAAAGAAACCACAACCACAAGGCTAGGTAACTTGTTCCACACTCCTACCAGCCTTTGGATAAAGACGTGCCTCAGGTTTTAAATACACCTTAAAGTGACATCTACTTGTGCCCTCTAGTACATGTGTCACTGGTTTTAAAAAAAAATCAGAATCCTTGTATCAAGCCCACTAATATCTGATTCTGTCAAGTAGTCAGACACAGAGAGAGAGACTTGGAACCAGAAACAGAGGGGGACATTTACTGTCATTGTCACTTAGCTCCACATGTTTGCACTCAGTAAGTATTTGTCTCAAGCACCCTTACTCAGAAAAGCAACTGCGACCACAACCAGCAGGAAACAGCCAATCCGTGCTCACCTGCATGGCCACGCCCCTGTGCTCGTCCAATGGGCTGTGATGCATAAACTGAACTGCCACAGCGGTGTGCCAATCAATAGCCGCCAGGGAGATGACAGCTGGATCAGGGCCCGGGGAGAATGCCCCAAAGCATCCAGACACCCGCAGACCTGCAACAACAGGGTGGGATCATTTATTGTAACAAACACGCATAACTGTCCTACTACAGCTCCTTGAGGATCCTATACCTTTGCTTACAGAGACCCTGAGCTCAGCCCTGTAGCCTGTTTCTGCCTCCACACACCTCCTCAAATCACTGCCGAACCGCTCCACGTCGGCCTCTCCCTGAGCGAGAGAAAGAGGGAAGCAGACACGGAGAGACAGAGATGGGGAATCTTTATTTATGTCAGTTCTGCTGTCGAGCCCTGCTTTTCCTCTGCTACAGCCCATCAGAAACTAACCTGAAAGCATTCATAGTTGTAGACCCTGCCCCCAGTCAGGGAGGGAGCGTGTCCTGCCCAGGTCCCTCCCACAGCCTGCTGGGAGAACAGGAAGAGGTGTAGACTGCAGCCCTGAGCCACACACTCCCGAGTCAATGAGCCGCAGGATTCTGGGGGCTGGAACAGGGACTGTCGGCAAGAGGAGGGAGACGTCAGAAGAGCAGGGGATGCATCATCCGATCACAAACAGTTCCATTTCCACTTCTGTCTCGTTGCACAGATGCAAAGCTGGTTTCATACGCAAACTCACACATGGAAGCACATGCAGACTTTCCATACACACTGAGAGCTGGATCACCTTCGTTTTGCTGGAGCTAAAGAATCCAGAGGGGCCACTGCTGCAGTTCACCTTCCCGTCACTAGGGGGAGCTGTGTGGAAGACCAGCACTTTTCCTGGACAACCAGCTGCCTGGAGTGCATAAAGATGGAGAGGAATTGAAAATGGCTGCATGTGACAGCCAGACTGTGTGCATTTTCTCCATGCATGCTGGCAGCACCCAGTAACTGACCTTAAAGATCTTCAGGGCAGAGCGCAGAGGCAGGTCCTGTGATACAGGGGTGTCCTCTGCGTCCACAAACAGTCTGGGGATCTGCTCCAGAACACTGCACACGCACACACACAACAGTAAGACTCACTGCAGAGCAGACTGAGGGGGCTCAGACAGAAAGAAAAACGTTTAGTAGCAGAAGAAAAATCATAGTTCAGGTGGGTAGCTGCGTCAGCATGCGTAGGCTGCAAAGGAACAAGTAATAGGTTTATTCCGTGCTGAAAAACAGAAGAGAGAAAACACAACATTTCGGCCGTGGAGCCTTCTTCAGGTGTGAGCTCACACCTGAAGAAGGCTCCATGACCGAAACGTTGTGTTTTCTCTCTTCTTTTTTTCAGCATGGAATAAACCTATTACTTGTTCCAGAAGAAAAATGACAAAATCCTGTTGTTAATGGTATCTACTGTAAGTATTTGCTCTTGATTACAATCGAAAGCTCTGGTATTTTAGTGCAAGAGGTTTATCTTCTTTATTCTAATCTGTTTATCCAAAGTGTGCCTCTGAAATGTTATTCAGCTCTACATACCAGAAAGACACCCATGATACATACATTAAATATAATAATAGGTGAAGAGTTAATAAGTTATAATAAGTTAATAAACTCTCCATAACCCCCTCCCCCCCCCTTTTCTCTCTTTCAAAGGCTACACGTCATGTCTCTCTCACTGCGACTAAATCAGAACATTCAGGGCAGCATCAATTTTAGGATCACCACAGGAAAAAGTAAACTTAGCTCTTTAAATGGGGAAAGTCCCCATCCTTGGGTAAGACTGTGAAAGTAATTAGGAGTAGTTAAAAACAAATTTGAAGAAAAACTTTATACAACACTTTTCACCCTGTGGTGACGTTTTTAAAGACATTAACACTAGGAAATCCCATAAGCCTGGAAATAAATAGCCCTCCCTCAGGGGCTGTTCACACTGCCTGCTGCAGACACCCTCCGGGGGCAGGGGCAGGGACAGAGTCTGTAGTCTCCGTAGTTCTCAAGTGAAGCGGCCTCTGGGTCTCATTCCATTTTCAATTGCCTCATTGTACTAATTACTGGTTAAGACTTCACCTGTTTTTTTAAGTCTTAATCACTTACTGTTTGAATAGCATGTGTAAAACTGTAGTTATGTGCCCATCCCTAACTCTCATCAATATTCTTTTGTTACCAGTCAATGGCGTCTCTGCCGTCTTCCAGTGAGACCAGTAGCCCCTCCCACACAGGTAGTTCCAGATCTTCTGTTTCCGTGACAACCAGCATGTGGGGGCGGGAGAGGGCGGGGCTAAGGTTGTAAAGGTGGAGACTTCTGTCGTAAGTGACCACTCCCACTCTCAGAGCCGACTTGCCCAAGCCGGTATAATCCCTTCAAAACATCAAAAAAGAAGGGGGTGGGAGCAATCCTTTTGTCAGAAGCAGTCACTTATTCGGCAACTTTGCTTTTCCAAAATGGCTCCAAAGTGGAAGTGTCGGTGCCTGTGCTTGTTTGTGTTACCTCACCTGCTTAGAGAGGCAAGGAGAGCGCGGAGCTGATGGCAGACAAGAGCCAGTTGCCCCCCCCTCACTGCCTGACCAGACACATCCACAGCCAACAGCAGACCAGGACACTCCCTCTGCAGACAGAGAGAAGTCATTCATCGCTGGGCAGCACCCATGTGACCTGGAGGGCCAACACATCTGTTCCTAATGACAGAAGTGAACTAATTATTATTTTATTCCATGCTGAAAAGAGAAGAAAGAAAACACAACATTTCAGCTGTGGACACCCAAAGAAGGGTCCACAGCCGAAGAGTTGCGTAATAGGTTCTAGGAACCTATTACTTGTTCCTTTGCAGCCTAAGCATGCTGAAGCAGCTACCCACCTGACCTAATCATTAGCTTACTTTTATAAGGCTTTTTTTCTGTGGCTGACTGAAACCGACTTATCACACCTGCTTGATTCAGGCCCTTTAAGACTGGAGGAGTAAACACCCATACTGATTGGTTAAACACGGTCCCATGTGTTTTAGATAGTGTGGATTACCACTGGCAAGACTGTGGCGGGGTGATTAGTGCTGCTGGCTCAAAACCCTCGAGTTCTGGGTTCCATTCTGGACTGGGGCACCTTCTGTGTGGAGTTTGTATGCTCTCCCCAGGTTTGCTTGGGTTTTGTTAGGTAGGGTTTTCACTGACCTTGCTAAGATTTGCTGGCTAGGTTAACTGTGGCCCCTCGGAGTGTAGTCCCACCTATCACACCATGCTCCTTAGACAGGACCTACGTTCTGCCGGTGGCTCTCTAGTAGTGGGTGGATGACTGCAGGGTGAGGCTCAGGTCAGAGCCTCCTACCTCCCTCTCATGTGGCTCAGCCTTCAGCTCACTGGTGTGTGCTGCATGATGCCTACCTGCGTGTGCGTCTCCAGAATTTCATAAGAGCCTCGGCACAGCTCAGGGTGCAGCTCTGAATCCACCCTGGGACTCCCCCTGTCTGTGGGCTGGTAATTCTGCCAGGGCACTGAAAGGGAGCGATTAGGAGGAAGAGGAGCAAGACATTGAAACTGTCAACAGCTACAAATATCGTAGCACTGTTGCTGATTACAAAGCCAACAGCGATTGTGCTTCCTAAGAAAACTTCGCTCTCTTAACGCATGAGCTACAACAATGACTTTATTCTATATAACTCTCATTGAATCTGTCCTAACATTCACTGCAGACGCCTGGTTTGGGAAGCTTAATACACGCAATAGAAACAGACTGAGCAGGACTGTGAAGGTAGCCAGCAAAATGACTGGTGCACAGCAGGTAGAGCTTTCGGACGTTTTCGTCAAACAAATAGCGCAGCAGGCCAATATGATCACTCACTGTCGTGATCCATCCGGACATCTATTAGACTGATTCAAGAGCGAGAGAACTAACTCATCTTTTATTCCCTCAGCTATGAACCTGCTCAATTCGGACAACTGACTGTGTATCTAACTTCATTTACATGTATTTATTTATTATTTTTCTTGTCATACATGTATGCCTCTTATCTGTTAACTGGTTCATGTGTTAAAAGTAGTGTGTACTGTGTTATATCTGTACCTGCCAGCAAAGGACATTTCCCATCTGGGACAATAAAGTAAGAGAGGAGGTAATGAGGGGAAGTGGTTTTGATACATTTCAAAAGAGAAGACGAAAGATGCCAAAAGAGAAGAGGGCAACAACTGACAAATGAGAAATGTAATCAGTACAATCAAAACTTGCTTAAAGACAGGCATGTATAAAATGTGACATATCTTGTGTCACAATAAGAACGGTAATACCAGTAACAACATCATGTGTGTGCTGACCCTCAGTGATGTGCCCACAGAAGGGGCAGTGGAATCTCTGCCCGCTGTCCTGCCAGGTCATGAAGGGACACATGGAGGATCCACACCCCCCACAGCTCAGCACGCAGCCAGTCTCTGCACCACGCATCAGCACAGGCAGGGGGCGCTGTGGAGAAACAAGCAGTCAGCAGAGGGAAACACGAGAGAGCAAAGCACTGGCACGCAGGCGTATGAGCACAACAGAAACTCCAACGACAAGGCTGTACGGACAGACATTGTGCTCTCTGACCTCTCCGGGCCCCAGCCTCGCGAGGGGGGTAACGACTGCCCCCAGGGGCAGGTGACAACGTTGGGCAGCCCCTCCATCACAGGGAAAGGAGTAGGAGGTACAGCGGATGAAGCGCGGACTGGCGTTACCTGGAGAGAGACAGAGCGAGGGTGAGAAAGATTTTTCAGCAAGCTGACAAGTTCCAGCGGAACGTCCTACGTCTGGCAGGGGAGGAAGGGAAGGGGAGAGAGTGTGCAGGAAGCCGGGACATTACTCTGGGGGGCTTAAATCAGAGGGCAGAGGGAGAGAAAGGCTGAAAGGGAGGAGAACGGGAGGGGACAGAGGCACAGCTAGGGAGAGGAAACAGGGAGACATTGGGGACTCATCGCACCTCTGTCCTCCACGGTGCACTCAGTGCTGGAGAGGGGTGGGAGCTGCCCGCTGGTGTCAGAGACAAACACCTGCCCTGCCCACTCATCTCGGTCGTCTTCTATCACCTTCACCTGGAGGCAGAGAGAGAGAGAAAGATTTAGGGGACAGCTAACATCGGCCCTCGGCCCTCCCATCCCAAGACGTCTTCCTTCTCATCCTGTTCCGACCTATTCAACAGCAGCTAAGACTGGAGGTCAGGGCGGCTCAGGAGGCGGACAAATTATTTTTCACTGTATTAAAGGGGCATACTGGAAATCCAGACAGGAAGCTGTGTCAGTTTGCACAGGCTTCAGAGGAACAGGTAAGGGTTTATTCCATGCTGACAGGAAAAGAAAAGAGACACAGCGTTTCTGCTGTAAAGCCTTCTCCAGGAGTGAGGGGGAGAAGGAAACCGGCAGTTAAGAAGGGTTAAGAAGACTCCACAGCCAAAATGTTGCATCTCTTTTCTTTTCCATTCAACTTGGAATAAACCTTTACCTGTTCCTTTACTGGAAATCTTGTCTATCCGTCGTGCCGGGAAGGACGGAACGATCTTGTTCAACAGCTTCACAGGGAAATAAATGAAAAACATCCACCCGGGAGTTGTTGGAGAAAGCATCAATCAGCCCCGCCTGCTTTTAAGACTTTAATCTTGTTACAAAGACCGGGCCTCCCTTGAGTGTGTCTGTAGGATGGGGAGCGGCCACGGACTCACCGCACTGGGGATCAGCCGGGGGTCCAGCCCGTAGCGAGACTGCGCCCTGGGGCTCTGAGCTCGGCTTGCCTGGGAGAGACAGGAGACGGGGAGCGAGAGACATGGGGAACAGGAGTTAGAGAAAGAAGGAAAGAGGAAGAGTGATAATGAGTGGAAAATGGCAGTGGAGATGCACGGTTCCAAAGTCCTCTACTGTACATTACTTCACTAAGTTCATCATCCATCCATCTTCTAATTCGCTAGGAAAGGGTTCCAGGGGAGTTGGAGTCTATCTCAGCAAAAAATGGGCACAAGGCAGAAGACACCTGCTCATCGCACACACACAGTCACAAAACACAGACACACTCACACCACGGCCAGTTTTCCCAGAAGTAAATTAACCTACCAGTATTTCTTTAGATTGTCACAATGAGATGAAAACAGTTATAATAATACTTGCTTACACTATATATAGCACTTTTCTGGACACTCCACTCAAAGTGCTTCACAGCTAATGGGGACTCCCCTCCACCACCAGTGTGCAGCCCCCACCTGGATTAATTTTTGTAGTCTCGAAAATGTTTTTTTTATTTATAAGCTATTTTTTGTTATTATAATATTTTTTATTATTTTAAACTGTATGTTTAAACCACCCTTTTCTCTGCAGGACATGATTGTAAGCAGCACTGTCCAACTGCTTCGCTTCTGCTTGATCGTGCCTCACCTGCTCTGTGCTGCTGCCCCCTGGTGGTGGCTGAGTGACAGTGTGGCAGGATGGGAAGGGGCTCGGCTCGCAAGAGTCAGACATGCCTGGAAAACAGAAACAAAGCTAAACGGCTGGCCGACGAGCAATTCTAAAGTTTTAGATTGAGGTTTTCTCAAGTTTTCTCTTGAGCAAAGCCAGGAAGTTTAGAGGACAAAGAGGAGCAGAGTTGCCAAATTGTCCTTGATCAATCAGCCAATCTGAGGCAACATTATATTGTACCTTATATGTCATCCATCCATGAGACGTTAAAGCGAGGTCCTGACTCTCAGTGGTCATTAAAGATCCCCTGGCATTTGTCGAGAAGAGTAGGGAGTTATCCCAGTGTCCGGGCCAAATTCCCCTCCTCGGCCTTTACCATGGCCTCCAGATTGTCCCCCTGTACAACTGACTTGCACCTGCCCTGTGATGGACTGGCCCCCTGTCCAGGGTGTACCCTGCCTTGTGCTCGTTGCTTGCCAGGTAGGCTCCGGCTTCCTACGACACCATATGGTATAAAGCGATTTGGTAAATGACATGACATCCATCCATCCGTTTTCTTACTGCTTTATCAAATACAGGGTCACGGGGAACCGGAGGTTATCCCTCTAATTAATGGAGAGAATGCAGGATACACTCCGGATACCATTCCGTCACAGGACACACAAAGACACACACACAAACCACGGGGCCGGTTTTCCCAGAAGCCAATTTACCTACCAGTGCGTCTTTGGACTGTGGGAGGATACCCACCTGAACACAGGGAGAACATGCAAACTCCATCAGAGCACTCCAAACTCCACCATTTAAGCACCCCATGTCCGGAACTGCACCCAGATCCCCAGGGATGCAAGGCAGCATTGTTAGCCACTGCGCCACCACGCTGCTCATACATGCCACCATTGCACAGAGTTCAAATTCCACAACACAATTCGGATGTACACTAGGTGGAAGCACTCAACTGGTTTATTCTCTTTTGTCACCCAACATTTCCTGGCCTGAACAGCAGATCAGCTTTACTGTTGTGTTCAGGAAAAGTCTATATAAAACAGGAAAAATGCCTAAGATTCAAATGCACGTCATGCAATTGCAAAATATTGAAGATACCATCGGTTTATTTTCATATAACAATAATGCACACTTACAATAATGCTGCCAACAGGTCATTAAGCATTTAGCAGCCCGTTTACATGCTGATGTGTTTTAAGGTAGAGGCAAAGGACACCGCTGACCTAGGGTCACTTGGCAACCCTCACAGGACTGATCTGCAGCAGACAGATGAAGGACACGGGCTGCTGCAGTCCACTCACCGTTGGGGAGACTGGGCTCAGCAGGGAGGCCGAGCTGTGGTGGGAGGTCAGTACTGGGAAGATTCCCCCAGGACTGAGGCCCCTCTAACCCTGGCCCAGTGGGGAAGGTGGGAGGGGTTGAGGAGGCTGGACAGTCTGTAAAAAGTAAACGGGGAGGGGCTCCTGATCCTGCAGGGGCAGAGACTTTCTCCAGCCCTCCGACTGGACAGTAGGTCGCTGGTGTCCGGTCCGTGCTGACAGGAGCAGGCCAGGTGCTGTGGCCCTGTGGGCGGGGCCAGGTCGGACTGTCCACATGGCTTTGATTGGCTGCTGGGATGTGCATCGTCCCCTGAGGCGTGTTGCGATTGGTTGGCGTCTACAATGATGACAGCTGGTCTGCAATGACACACGAGCCAGTGAGAGAGGGAGACCTGCAAGAATATATGTCAGCAATCAGGGACAGTAATAATAAGGCAGAAAACAAACTACAATGACAGTAATTGACAGTTACTACACAGAAAAAAATAGCCTAAAAATGCCTTACCAAATGCTTTTCAGAGCATGACAAAGACAAACATCAGCCGGGCTTGGTAAATTGTCCTTATGTAACTACACTACAGTGCATAGGTCTACACCTGAGTGTTGATTTGGCCTTCTCGTTTGGACATACAGTACCTGTACTCAGGGCTACTTTATCTCAGCTTGTGCATATTCAGTCTCAACCTCATAAAACATTTAAAACAGCACTGCTAAATTAAAACAGACAGTGAATACTGTACACGGCCAGCTTATTCTGAGGGTTTCGTTCATTTTTCGTTAGGAAAATGTGGTATGCCCTCGCTTTTAAATTTTGAAACAGGAATGTTTAAATTACCAGCTGGCTATATGAAACAGAAGATCTGATAGCATATAAACAGACCATAAAAACGTCAGCATGCCAGTCCTCAGACAGACCGCTAATTTCTACTACCCCTTCGCCAACAACAACATAATAGTAACCCATGCAGCATTAACGACAACAACACGAATTCCAATGTCTAAGCACCCTACCTTCCGCTTCGTGCGAATCGCAGCGTCCTCACCGCAAGAGTCACTGGCATCCTGTTTTAAAATATACCCCGTCTTCTTGTCCGCACATCGTCGCTGGACAGTGGCTCCGTCATTGCTTGTGCACTGCACAGATGACGCCTGAAACCCATCTATAGGGTATTGATATATGTATATATGTAGTTCGTATGAACATGTAGCAATTCCAGCATATATTTTTTCTGTCTGTATACTAAATGTCTCAATTTTTATGTTTAATACAAAACCGGTCTTGATATGATACTACTAGAAACGCGCTAACGCTGAAACACACCGGCCGACCAGGCTCAGGAGCAGCTGTCTACTCCGTGACGTCACGCCGCCGCGGCGAGCCCCCGCGATACTTGGTCATCGCGCGCTGGGTTCCGCAGTTTGAGATGCTTGGCTAGTGAATCTTTCTTACACGTGAACTTAGAAATCCTCCACTTAGAAATAAAAAAAAAACATTAAGCCCCACGTTGTTTTAGACATATTTAATCACAAAAAGTAGCGGTATCTTGATCCTTGGGTTGGTCATATAATCCACCCCTCCATTTTCTCGCCCCTTTATCTATTACAGTATCCTAGGGGAGCAGGCAGGATGCATCCTGGAATGAACACTGACACTGACACAGACCCACCCTCACACCAGTGCCAGTTTTCCCAGAAGACAACTAAGCTACCAGTATGTCTTTGGACTGTGGAAGGAAACCGGAGCTCCCGGAGAAAACCCACACGTTTTCCATTTTTCAGTCATTTCACAAAGACTTATATTAACTTGTTCTGTTTTATTGGAATTTATCAAAACACAGTCTTTTGGTAACAAAGAAACAAGAGTCAAATACATATATTTTTTACAGCACCTTGGATACTGCCCAAGTAAGTTTGATGCACATTCAAAAATCTGGACAGACAGCCCTCAGCAGAATGAGTCAGGATGGTGCATTCAGCCACTGGCCCTGCCTGGACGATTCTCTGCATTTATTTACGAAAATACCCCCCCCCCCCATACCTCCCACTCCTACCCAGTTTTCCTCTAAACCCTCTGAGCGAAGACATTGGCCGGTTTGATATTTTTCCCTTACAAACCTCTCCACGTCAGGGGCTCTTGATCAAGTTCAAGAAGAAGAATGCCCCCGACCAGCATTAAATATAAAAGTATAAAAGAAAATAGAGATATACAGTATAACACTAATAAATAATGTCACTTTCTACTTAAGACACATACAGTAGAAGCTGCATTGCAAGCACTCAATAAAGCTTTTCATTGAGAGGATGGATCAGTTGAAGAAAAGATTGCTGTTGTTTCCTGTACCATGGACACAATGTTTCCAGATATCCATTGTTATTTTCTGGGGGGTGGGCACCCAGCCCCCAGTCCCAGAGTGACCACATCTCGCTGAAGAGCTGGGCACCCCCCCAGCCAAACTGGCAGAGCACTCACAGGAAGGCATGCAGGGTATTTTAATGGGTGATGAGGTAAAACAACAACTTTTCTTTATTCCCTTGAGATTCCAAAATTAGAAATTGCTTCAGGCACATTTGTTTTCTTGAACGTACAAAACAATGTAAAGACATTCCAAACACTGCTGTGTTTTTTGGTTAGTCTTTGGTCTTGAAATGTTCTAAGTTAGCTTTATCTTCAGAAAATGGTACAATCTCTAGTAAAGAGCTTAACAGCAAGATAATTAAACCATGCAGCTCTTCAGTATTGAAGAATATTGTGCTTCAATCAACCCAGTTTCTGCTGGGATTAGTACTGAGTTGCGTGTTGAACTCCTGACATGGTAACCTGTTTAAACCTTTCAGTCCTGAGTTGAGCTGGCATTGATCTGCATAAGTATGTCAGCAGGATGTTGGCTTTTTTTGCCGCTAAAACCATTCATTAATACTAAATGAATGTATGAATGCTTTCCAAGTAGGGATTTCTGTCTATGATGAAATTTTAAGGCAGTGATGGTCCTTTTTCAGTCTTTCCTTTGCTGAAGTAGAACCTGTCCAAGCACAACCCCTGTTGAGCTGTAGATGAATCCAGGCTGTTGCTCAGATCTGTGGACATTAACTAATGTACAGTGTTCAGACCATGAAAAACAAGCTACAAATGCAAATCACCTCATCCGTATGGCTTATAGAGTCCAGTGCAGGAACTCACTGCGTAGTTACTTAATTTGGGACGTAATGTGGGACAGTGAAAAGCTGAGCTCTGCTGGTGGGCACGTTTCACCTCTACAGCGCTGGCTGTGTGATCTGTGTGAAGTCTGCCTTCCTTCATATTCGTCACGTTACACAAAGGGTGGTGGGAGTCTGGAACGGGCTACCTGGCCTTTCAGGAAACAGCTGGATGAGATCCTTGGTTAACTTAGCTGCCTGCAGCCAAACTAGCTAGACGGGCCAAGTCTTGGTTTATACACTTTGTGGGATTGCTGAAGCTCTGGCTCTGGTAACTGTGTGCCCTTCAGTAGCAGCCATGCTCTGCTTGTCAGCAGAGAGAGTGGAGAAGAAAGAGAGAGAGAGGTGGAGATGGAATACTGAGCTACACAGCTAGAGCAAGACTTTTTCTCACTTAGAATGGTGAGAATGGAGGGCGGAGACCCCCTGTGCTCTGAATAGTGGCACATACTCCATCTAAACCGAATGACATCCCGGGAAATCGGGAAAGATATAAAAAGAGGTTCCTCTCAGCTGCCATACTGTTTCTAGTAACTGAGCCGTCATCAGCTTGTACACAGCACCAGTCCCTGCAGGACTCAAGGAAAAAAGTATGACAGAATGTTGTTTTTGGACTCAAAACAAGTGATTTTTACATTCATTTAGTGGCACATACAGCAAGTCATCCAAATTCCTTCATGTGCGCCTACATGTTTGTTTTCACTGTTTCTCATCTCTGGGCCTCCCGGAGCAGGTCAGGGTTAGACAGGCCGGTCCATACGGTACTCGCAGTGCCCCGGGCTGGGGCTGGGAATCGGCCCATAGGAAAAGGCTGAGCCAGGCTGTTTGGATCGGAACCGCGGGTCAGACAGGCAGGTCTCCCTTAGGAGGAAGTGGGGCTGGGAAGGGCAGTAAGAGGGCGAGGACACAGCTGGGGGGCTGCTGAGGGGGTCCAGACTGGACGGGACGGAATCTGGCATCAGTGGCACTGCGGAGAGGGAGGGGGGTGGTTGCGGAGATGGGCTCAGGTGGCCGACAGGGCTGAAGAAAGGGTACCCCCCTTTGGGGGGCAGTGCTTTGGGTCCCCAGCTGCCATAAGAGGGGTACCCCGAGTACACATCCTCATACGGGGAGAGCAGCCCCCCTAGCGGTGGTCCCAGGCCTGGCTTGCACATGTCTGCGGGCATGTGGCGCTCTTTCTTGCGCCATTTGGCTCGCCGGTTCTTGAACCACACCTGGAGAGACACACAGGGAGAGAAGAGGAGACCATGAAGCTCCAGGAGGAAGAAAGGACCCCCCAACACCAACGAGGAACTGGAAACCCTCTCATTGAAGTGTGGCTGCCAGCCCAAACACCGTGCAGGGTCAGACGCAGACTGTCATGCAGAAGGTTGAGTCTTTCTGGGGTTGTCTTGAGAACTAAAGTACTGGAGGAAACAGGACAATTTTTTGTGTGGGGAGAGAAGAGGTGCTTGTACTACCCAGCCAACCTGCTTTCCTGCAGCTGTCAGCTGCGATCTTCTCCCTCTGACACACCGTGTCTGCGGCCATGCAGCTGTGCAGTCCTTGGCAACAATATTAATATGCAAGATAGAAATTTCAGTCTTATCTATCAATACTGTTCAAGAAACTCACTGGTGCCCTGTGGTGATGTGTCCCGTATGGAACCACAGTTTGTAGGGTAGCCTTTCACTTAACGACAGCCAATTTAAAATCCAAAGGGTTTATTCCCCCTAGGGCAGGAGAGAACAGGGATTCTGGTCTTGGAAAATTAAAGACTGTGGGCTTAAAACCTGAGCGAGGCACTGTTGTTGTAGCCGTGAGCAATGTTCGTCACTCAAATCTCTCCAGTTTAATCCCCTGATGTACAAATCGGTAAATTTGGATAAAAGCATCAGCCAGATAAGTTAATAACAATAGACATTCAAATGTATGAGCTGGGATGGGCAACTCCAGTCATTGAAAGCCCTGGTGTCCTTTGGCGTTAGTCCTATCTCTAAATTGGAATTACAGATCAAATCGAGTGCTTGGTTTGAACTCAACCAGCTGCCCAGAACAGCTGCCAGACCTGCTGGACTCCCTTCCCCGGGGACTGAAGACAGAAAGAGTGGCCCTGCGAGAGCACGGGCGTCTCGCTGGCCTTTCAGGTTGCAATGGCGTCTCCCGATGGGGAAGGGGGCACCCGGGTGAGCTGACGGCTCGCGTTCGGGCAAGCGGCTCGCGCGATTCGAGATGGTTCTGTGCTCCTTGCAGCAGCAGGCTGCTGTGGCTCACCCGCACGCGGGGCTCGGTCAGGTTGGTCCAGCTGGCGATCTCCTCGCGGATGCTCAGGTCCGGGTAGCGGTTCCGCTGGAAGGTGGCCTCCAGCTCCTGCAGCTGCTGGCTGGTGAAGTGGGTCCGCTGGCGCCGCTGCTTCCTCTCCAGCCGGGCGGCGCCGGAGAGCGCGGGCCCCAGCGCCTCCTCGCTGCTGGACTCCGAGCCCGAGCGGACCCGCAGGCTGCCCACGGCCGCGGCTGGAGAGCGACAGGCGGGAACGTTAGAGCACAAGGCAGGTCACGAACCCGAGGAAGGAGGACGGTGCAGCCATTCTCGCCTGTTTGGTAGCTAGCAGGTGACTGATCCAAAGGTCTCCACTAGCCTTTTCTTCAAAGACGCCAGGGTCTCACCTTCAGCAACAAGGCTGGGCAGCTCGTACCACACTCTCACCCCTCTTTGTGTAAAGATCTGCCTGCTGTCCTGACCGGAGGATCTCATCCAGCTGTGTCCTGATCGAAGCCAGGGTTTAGGCTTCAATTGCATGGCTGGGCAGTGCGTTCCAGACTCCCACCCCCCTTTGTGTAAAGAACTGCCTTCTGTTCTTGGTTTTTTAATGCTCTGAGGACTTATAATAATGTAACAGTTCCCCTCTGGATGAGACCCTTGGCCACACAGGCTAGAATGCTCAAACTAAAAATATTGTTTATAATAAGTCTAAGTCATTTTCTAGGATAAGAGAGCTGATATAATTGTGCTAACTGTGGTTCCTATAGAGACTAATTATTTGGTTCCTGTACTAATTATGTATCTGGGTTGCTATTGCAACATGTGCCTGTTTATTGCCTAGTTCCAATGGGTAATCGTTTAGTTCCTGTCCTGCCTATAGGTGCCTTGAGTTTTATGGCCCTGTATTGTTCATATTTCCCCTCCTATTATCAATTTTATTTCAATACATTAGGATCCAAATGCAACAGATGAGAAACAGAGCATTAAGTAACAACGGATTTGGTCATGTCACGCTTTTATTGGACACAACTGGGTTGCCTGACCAGAAAAAGTCGTCCTGCTTGACGAGGAAACATCTCTGCGATGAAACTGGTGTCTGCGCAGGACTCCTCGTCGACAAGGTCACTTAGGGCTAACACTTCAAAACAACGGCCGCAGACCGCACAGCGCAAAGCGGCAAAACTGGGCCGGCGCCGCGTACTTTCCTGTCTCCCGAGTATCACTGAACCCCAACCTCAGCACGGCGGTCCCAGGAACTCTAATCGACATCACGAGTCGGAGGAAGTTTCTTAAAATAATAAAGGGCCGTTCTGATTGTAATTACTATTGTAATTGTTGTTCTTCGCGTCGGATTTTTTCCCGAAGGCCTACCGACCAACAGGCCGGGGCAGAGCGTGACGGGAAAATATACGCTATATTATACGCTTATCAAACCCTCGATGGAAAGAATCAAAGCGCAACAGACTGGTTTATTTTATTGTTAAAATGCGTTTAATGGCCCTTCATAGCGCAATAAAAATATTATTTCAAGATGGTTTTTGAAACTGAAAAGGTTCCAGGGCAGGTCTGGCTATTTCTGTCAGAAAGAACAGAAAATAGGATCGTAACACGTGGTTCGAGAGAGGTTTTCGGAAATAAGACATAAAGTAATGGTGTTAAGTTTTATCAGACTGACGGAAAAATGGACTTGTAAAAATCCGTCCATTCCAAGCCCGAAATCAAAATAATATTTTAATTTGCAGCAAACAGAAGTAAAATACGTTTCTGAACCCGCAAACGAAACGAAGATTCGTTCGAGATCCCGAAAGCGTGTTCAAGAGTTCCGATAAACAGACGTCCTGAATCTCGCTCGTTTCCAAGGGAACAATAAAAAGGATAAATTAATATTAAATGTTGCACTTCTCCAGCATGCCATACTCTCGAAGTTTCGGTTATGTACAGAAATGTTTCCCATCTCCCACGTATCGAAATTGAAATTTCCTTCCTATCGGTATTAGGTTAACTTCGGTTTTGCGAAACGCCGCGGAATAAAACTTGTACTTTTTGCTGTTGGCGCTACTGTACTGCGGCTAAGGTGTACAGTCTCTACCACAGACCAAAAAATAAATCAGTTGGGCTCGTTTATTAAAAAAAGCAGGAATGGGGGCGTAGTCTGTGGATTTTTTCACATAATTAGAGAAAATAGCTGTAAGGGAGGGAGATTATACATGTGTATCAGGAAACGCGGCTTGATGTGTAAATACCTTTATTAGAGCTCATCTCCAGCAACTTCCTCGCCAGCACGTTTCTGAGTAAAACACAACTTAAAAAATTACCGAACCTAACGATTGTTGGCGCCTTTCAGACAGACGCATTTAACCAGTCAGCCCTCTTTCTTTTCATCTGCTTTTACTTTATAATATCCACCGAATATACATGAGGACCAGACCCACATACCCATGAAATCTCCGTAGAATCGTAGACTTTGCTACGAGTGATTAACGGGGCTGTTTCAGTTATACATCACAAGAGGATTTAGTAAATGACCGAATGAAGAAGAAGAATAAATGATTGCTGTACGAAAAAATAATAAACTATGTAATAAAAGGCATTCTTTTCTGGTCGTTGTAGACTATTTTTTTAAGTAGTGTGGAAAGAGAAGTTTGTGTTATGAATACGAAAGGCAAACGGAGAAATACTTCAGAAATACGTCTCTACATGTCTAACAAGAACTGACAAAATTATTTAAAAGCTGTCATTTAAACGTACAGTAACTCCGTTCGCCTGCTTCAAAGACCAAGTGCTAAATAGTGTGCCGCAAATCAAGACTTACAGACGATACTAAATTACCTTTAAATGTTTTTTATTTTAACACTCATTCTTGTACACACAGTACAGTGCTATAATAAAACATTCAGACGGGTTTGTTTTCTGTTGCAATACACTTAATTTTAAACTCTTAATCGTGATTCTATTGTGCACGTTACTGTAGGCCTGAAGGTTTGAAGTCTTCTAAATATAGGGTTTCATACCCTCCTCTTTCAGGCACTGATATTGAAAGTTTTGTTTTTAAGTAGCCGCATGCAATTTTAAACAATTAATTTACCACACGATCTACCGAAACAGGAGTATTGTCAAAACTGAACAAGTGACCATTTAGAACAAATTAACGTTTTGCCTGATAGTTTTTCACAGAGAAATGTTTCCATTATGGGCCTTTATTCCATTATGGGCCTTAATATTATTTAGGTTGTTATCTTAATAATAACAACAAATTAAAGATCCAGCATGCCATGTAGATAACAACACTATAATACATGTACGGTGAGTTTTTATAGTTTTTCTTTTTAAGTTACAGCTGCTTCAGGTAGAGAATTATATCCAGGCAAGGAATTTATTTGGTGTGTACCAGAGAGAGCTTTCTGTTTAAAGAAAATACTGTTGTTTTTTTCATTTTAAACTAATTTCACCTGCGGTGTCCAAAAAAAAGATACATCTCAGATACATTGTATGTCAGCATTAACAACAGTAGCTTAAAATAAAAATGAGTGGCCATTTTCTTTTCAAAGATAACAGTGCTGATGGGACAGGGTCCAAACTGCGTTTATTTTTTTTAAGATAAATATATTGAATGCAGTAATGATCACTTTGTTACCCATTTTATATTATTTTTCTTTTCTTCGGTAACATTTCGATCTGGTAACCTGGTCAGTCGTGGACGCACAATGTGAAGGTTTCAAACTATCTATTACTCGGTACTGAGGACAGAAACACGCATTCGACAACAGCCCGATGGCATTATTATAATTTAAAGTTGCACACTATATCTAATATAAAGCAATACGTTCTGAGGGTCTTTTTTTTGCATTATTTGTCCACGGCGGACAAGCGGTCACCTTGCGTTTAAACGAGGCCAACGTGTTTAAAAAGAAAAAGATTCAATTTATTTGCACGCGTGTTAAAACATCGTGAAAAAAAAAAACCATTGTTGTGGGGAGCCTGGCCTTCAACCGCGACATTTTTTTTCACGTTTGAATCCAGCCTGAATTATGCGAACACTTTAAAAATGTAAAATAAGAATGATACTCGTTTTTGCGACCGGACATCCCGGCCCTGTGTGAGAAAGCCCTCAGCGCCAGCACATATCGCACCGGCTCCCTGTGAAATTCAGAGTTGCTTGTGAACTTCTCCTGCTTAGGGATAAAATCCTCCACGGGCCTGATTCCAGGTTATTTACGGGCATTTCTTGCGGCTACGCGACTATAGGCCAAAAACTCGATCCGAGATTTTAACGACGGACAGCGCGCGCTCGGCGCCGTCTCTGAAACCCGCTTCTCGAATTCGATGCCTCGCCAGCGGTTCCAATTCCTCACCCCTTTTCACCACAACCTTTAATACCAATTAACGCCAATTACCACCCCTAAATACCAATTACAACATTTAATACAGCCCCTAATTTAACTTCACTCGCGTTTTTACTGAGTCAAGGTGCTGTTTTTTTCTTCTTTTTTTGGGGTGTTATTTCAAATAATGTACATTGCTTTGAGTCTCTTCAAAAAACGCTGGTGTTTGTCATTGTACCCGGCGATTCTTACTGTTGTTAGGAGTTGTTACGTTGATGGATCTTACTGTGTAAATGTATTGGTGGTGTTATTTTTGGTAACCAAGAGCCGTGTTAAAAACATACACAGGGTAATCGGTTTGTTAATTGCCATTGTATAATCCCTTTCTTACGACATTACTTGAACACACCGCGCCTCGAAATAAAATAACCGAACATTTTCGGCGCTTGATCTGCCTTACCTTACCCAGTATCCTTCAAATCTCCATGCCAAGACATTTCAATTCCAGCAACTACTGTATTGTTGTGCATTTGATAAATAAACTTTGATTGTTTGATTGATGCGAGGCGCACAATGCGGCATCGGCACCGAGGGCTTGAAAAACTAACGCTCAATAACACATCGCATCGCGCCCTTCTCTCTCGGCCAAGGTTCCTACAGAAGGTTTGTGCCTGCGAAGGAGAGGGAGAGGGGATAATATTCGAGTCGGACCAGTTCGGTAGCTCTTGGAACATTGGGCAGACGCTCCGCCATTCACGTGCAGCATTGCAGAACCCGGT
The DNA here is from genome assembly GCF_059453375.1 of Lepisosteus platostomus. Lineage (NCBI taxonomy): Eukaryota > Metazoa > Chordata > Actinopteri > Semionotiformes > Lepisosteidae > Lepisosteus > Lepisosteus platostomus. The sequence continues at coordinate 9,694,816 of NC_142613.1, forward strand.
GCTGGAGAGATTCCCACCCAGAGAGCAAACACGCTCCGAGAGCAGCCTGCGCAGAAAAATTGCGGAATGATAACAATGTCCAACTCACTTTCTTTTAAACAAAAAAAAACCGCACGCAGTTTAACATTAATATCGCGAGCGTAATCGATTTGTTTTTAGTGTTGTCCCTTCTGTCAAGGACAGCGATACAGACTGAGGTGTACACGCGTCTTTCGTATGTCATGTATTATTATTATTATTATTATTATTATTATTATTATTATTATTATTATTATTATGAGTAGTAGTGGTATTAGTTGTTGTTGTTGCTGCTGTTTTAGTGACCCATAATGAGGTTACTAGTTCTGTTTGTTATTTCTGTCTTTAAAATCTTTAAACTCTAAACTTGAACCGGCTAACAACACTCGGCTAAGATCGATCGGTCTTTTTATTTGGTATTTGGTATATAACACGTTTTTTTACATGAACCACGTATAATCAATGATCCCAAAGAAGCTAAAATGCACCTTTGCTTTCAGAAACTAAAAATTTCACAACATTATGAAAATCCATATGAACAGAAAGGTCACGGCTATTTTTTTAATTACGAAATGATCATCCATCAGCGTTTCGAAGCCTCTAGCACAGTGGCCGACAGCAGTTTTGAACTTTTTTTTGCAATTAAAGAGGTTTGATAGGATACGGCTCGTGTTCGGGAGGCTAGTTCTGCGCCTACTTACAGAACTTGACTTTGTTGTACAAGTGCTTTGCGTTCATGTAACGTTCAAAGTGCCTGCAAAGTTAAATAATGGATTTTAAAAACTCAAAATCGTCATACTCTACGCACTTTTAGAGAGACAAATGCAAGTATTAATGCTATATTACGCTCATAGTGCCTGCAAAGTTAAATAATGGATTTAAAAAAAATCAAACTCGTTTTACTCTACACACTTATAGAGAGACAAATGCAAGTATTCATGCTATCGCCGTGTAAAAGCCATGCATATGACGCGGTTTTGCTCTTTTATGTATTAGATGTCTTTCCCAGACCCGCGGCTAGTGTCTAGTGTTGTTCTGAACGCAGAAGGAATTCTTGTTTTACCTTACCTCCGTTTTTAGCAGTGGGGATACCAGATAAAGCCCTCAAGTCCACAGCGACATCATTCTCCGCCAGACTCACAGCAGCCATCATAAAAAAAAGATAATGATGCTAACTGCCAATCAAATGAATATCCAAAACACAGTCTGTGCTGACGTTTTTTTTTAACCTGACACGGAATTCGTGAAGCCGAAGCGATCCCGTCCCCGTGCGTGAAGCCAATGAATAGGGAAAGAGGTGACGGCACATCAAAAAGAGAGATATTTGGAAACTTCCCTAAGGTTCCTATGAGGAACACACGCGGGTCACCGGTTAGGAGCCGCGAGCAGCCGCCAGGTGTCGGAACGTCTCGTCCGGCGTGACTCGTCTACCCAGCTCGCCCTCAGAATCGCTGCTCTGAGCTCCGCACCCGAGCCGGGTTCGGTGAAACCGAAACACAGCGCGAAGACAGGAGAAATCTCTCGCGGCACCCAGCCTGGAAAGGGGGCGGGGTGGTCGGACCTAGTATTGACTGACGCTTTGCCAAACTGGAATGCCAACTATAGGGATTGGTTCGGCGAGAGCGCACAGGAGGGGAACTCCCTGTCCCTAATCTGGAAAAGTCACGGCACGGCTGGCCGAGGCTCGGTACAAAGAAGGAGAGTGATGATGAGGATGAAAAAATCACCTTTCGCAGAATATGACCTGAAAGCACCTACAATGAGAAAGCTTCTCCTTACACAGTGATGTCCGTGAACACAGTGACGTTTTAGCTGGCATAAAACCGCCAAACTGAAAAAAAAAAAACATTTCATATTTTGTGCGAGCCTTTTCTATAAAAATCCTATTTTAATTCACCAGTGATTCTTAATTATGTTAGCACTTGTTTTGTTGTTTTTTTAATGCCAGTTTCTCAAAAGCACCAAGTCAAAGAGTCGCCTTGGTACAGAGGGATGACCATATCATATCCAGTACACTTCAAGTATTTTCCTTTATTCATCACGAAAACACTGCACCATCGTGACCGGGGACCCTATGCTATAGGAGGTTAAGCTGAGGTCCTGCTTTGGCATAGAAGATGCCCCCTGTACTGTATGGCAAGAGCCATTCCATATGACTGATAACTCAGTTTCTGTGGGTTTAAAAACCAGATGGGACTCTGCTCTTGGACTCAGGAGCTATGGGCATCACCCAAATTGTTTACGGCAAAATACCCAATAAATTAAATCGCTGGACAATTATACAAGGAAAATGGAATCCCAGTGTCTTGGTTCAATTCCACTGAGTGTAGAATCTGCCCTTCCTGTTTCTCCCATAATGCAGCTGGCGAAGTCTCCTCTCTCCAGCGCCCTGGTCTGGCGCGGAGAGGGGCCGCTGGCGCGGGACACCCGGGTGGGTGGGGTATTTCAGTGGTGGGTGAAGTAGGGCCCCTCGTACAGTATGTGTAACATCTGTAGGGATCCTTAGGGTTGAAAACGCTATTTAAAAGCAGGTTTTACTCTTAATAACAGTAGGTGAGGGCTATATGGTGTGTAGTGTAATTTGCGGATTTGTGACTGAAAAATCGTGGTGTTCTTGTTCGAAAGGCAAACTGGTGTTGTCAATTTGTCTGTGGGAGGTTAAGGGGGTTAATAATAGTATCTCCTTGTACAATATGCCAAAAACGCATGCAATAAACGACTTTTCCATAAGCAAAGCTTTGTCATAAATCGCAAAATCGGGGCCCAATTATTCTTAAAATCTTCTCCAGAACTATGTTAAATAAAACGAGCCCAAATATCCGCCTTCCCTGTGAGGTTTTTGCAGTTAGGCCCATAAGGATCCTGTCTTCACATGGTGCTCGACAGGTATCGCCTCAAACCTAATGAAACGCGCTTGAAGAAAGACAGCCAGTCACTTTTCGGTCACCTTCGACAGACTCGCGGAGCAAGAGCAATGTCTTCCACCGGTGCTTAAAAGGACATCAAATTGATCAAATCCCTAGCGCTGCTCTCGTGAGAAGGACTTGACGTCATGCCGCATCAGCCCCCCCCCCCATTTCAAGTTTCCCAACGCTGAAGTGGTTGCGCTCACACGGGAGGGCTTCAGCCGGAGACGTGTCGGTGTCTGTCGGGGCTTGAGCGGCCGGCGGATTTGCGCGCGAGGAGCGTGGCCCGGGCAGAGCGAGCGGCCGGGCCCCGTCACCGGCGCCCCCACCCTGCGCTCGCGCTCGAGCTCGAGCTCGCGCTCGCGGGCGGCCCGTTTCTTCCTCGCCGCTCCGCTCTCCGCGAGGCAGCCCCGCGTTTCAACCCGTCAAACCGGAGGTCCCCTCCCTCCTCACACCGAAGACAAAGACTCCCCTCACGCCTGCTTTCGCTGCTAATGGCAGACTCCCGCCACGCTCGTGGCTTGTTTGCAACAATTAAGAGGGAGAGAACAGACGCAAAAAGAAAATGACCATAATATTCTGAAGTGGACATCACTGCTACTGATGTGTGCGAAGGCTGCATCTCTTTCTGTTGCGGGCTCGGAGTTCTCACGATCTGTTTCTGCGTGTCTTGGGTTACAACACATCTCCTCGTACTAATCCGTATTTAATTACTACCACACTGCCAGGGAAGCCTGCCCCGGTTCCAAATGGCTTTTTTTTTTTACCCCCACTCTCCGAGCCTGGGTTCTGCGGGGCGCGCGGTGCTCCCGAGCGCGTCGCGGGGCCTCGTCTTCACGAGCACGGGGTGGCTCGCGGGTCCCTGCTGCTCGCTAAAGCCGGCTGGGTTGTGTCCGCTCGTCGGCCGCTCACTGAGGTCATTTTCACCCTGCGGCAGGAGCTCTTTAAGTGAATCAAACTCCGAACGAAGTTTTTATTAGTGAATGAAGTATTTTCCTACAAGTTTTGTCACAGATTCTTATCCGGAGGCTGGCGCGTTGCTGCTTTTTAACTCAATTTGGCCTGCTGTTGCTTTCTCTTGAATTAGCCTGCTTCATGCTTTTTGTCGGCTGCCTAAGATGTTAAAACAACATTCATAGCCTTTTCTGATATTTGCTTCAAAAGACAAAAAACTCACATAGGAGTGTTCAGAACTGTCATATGTGCATAAAACGTGACATTTGACAAATGTTCATAACATTTGTCAAAGACACGTTGGTTTTATGTCTTTGGTTTAGAGTTTTTAGTAATAGGTTTATGCTTAGGGTAAATTTGGGTTTTAGACGTTGGGTTTGGTTTCTCACGAAAACACATTGACCTTTTGGAGAGGTATAATTGTTTTAGTTTGGTATGTAGCCTTTAGGAAGGGTACGAGCTGCCTAAAGTCTAATCCACAGGAAGGGATTCATATAATTGAACTCTTTAATTTTAGTTTGAGGCTATTGGAAAGGGTTTTAATAAACTTAACAGAGTTGTTTAAAGGTGCTATCTGGGACGTATTTTGACTTTCAAGTCGCTTGCGCCTCTTTCTCCACACAGGCGCAATTTTACGTGCTTAGCGCGAACACCGATTCTAAGTTAACTAGGGTATTAAAATAGCTTTAGATTCAGCCTCGCATCGAACACAAGCTTTTGTCGTACGGATGCTAACAGCGGGCCCATGTGCAGATCCCGCGGGCGCAGCCTCGCTCTCGCCCCAACGCACAAGCACGCGCGCCCCCGACCCAGCTGCAGCCCGGCGCTGTGCGCGCGCGCGCGCGCGCGTGGCAGAGAGAGAGAGAGAGAGCGGAGCCGGAGCGCTCGGCGCCCCAGCAACGCGAGTCTCGCCGCTGCTCGGGGGCCCGGCCTGTCAAGCGATGAGACAGACGTTGAGGAAGAGAAAGGCCAAGGGAAGGAGCGGCGCTGGATCAAAGGCTGCTGTGGGAGAGAGCTGGCCCGTCTCCAGGAGCCCTTCCCAGAGCCCTCAACATACAGGTGAAACGCTCGCCTCTCCCCCCCTCCTCTCCCCGGGAGTTTTCACTGAGTCACTCCGGCACAGCCCTGCACGGCGCACGGCGCACAGCTCCAGCTTGCAGCCCCTCCAGTCACCCGCAGGCACATTCTGTTTGCAGCGTGCCAGAAAATGGTCTTGTTCAACTGCCTTCGACATAACATTTTAAGCTTCTTTTATGAGCACAAGATCAAGCAGCGCAGACAGCTACAATCCCACGAACCCTGCCTGAAATTGTCTAATTGTCTCATTTTGTGATCTGCGGGCGGAAGCAGGCCTGCAGACCTGTAAGCCATGCCGAAGTGAGTGACTGAGCTGCCTGCTCGGGGGGGGCCGAGGCGTGCTCGGCCCTGCGGCCCCTTCTGTGTGTTGAAATGTCCCGGCCCCTGGCCCCTGGCCCCAGCGCGGAGGAAGACACCCCTGCATTCACCCCTGGTGCAGAATGAGACTTGAGACCAACGTTCCCCCTAAGCTGTGCGTGTGTGTGCGCGCGCACACAGGTTATGAAACCAGCCCACATAGGAAATTGAACTGCGCGCAAAAAAATGTAATTCCCCCCCGAAATATAATAATAATAAAACAAACACGGCCGTCAATTGAAAAATGCTAAATTGACCACGAGACTGGCTGCGAGAGGCCCGACTTGGCTGTGCGCGTTATTATCGCTGCTCGATCATCGATATCCGTGCTCTCGGAGTCTCGTACCTCCCTGCTCCTGCTCGCTCCACACTCGGTCTCCATGACTGGGCTCGCTGAGTCGCTGTCCCGGTCTTTTAGGTCTCTATGCTTCTATGAGAATGACTATATTGACCTAGAAATGATTTCAGGTTCACAATTTGACATACACTCAACGTCGTGCGCACACGTTGTTGTCACTGCGGAGAACAGTTGCACAACTTGAAATTTCTGTGCGCGCAGGCCATTAAAAGATAAGAGGGAAGATTGCTCGAGACTCCTGTGGGCCACGTGATGTGATGATACACCACCGCCGCCCGGGATCCTGGGCGGCACATAACTGGCGGGATTTGAGGACTGTGGATCGCGAGGAGCCGGAGGGAGAGGAGCCTAGAGGAGCTCAGGGGGAGGACGAAGAGTAACGTCACCAAATGGGGCTTCTCAACGGCGTAGGAGCGCTGGAAGGGGACTGTGGACTGGACAACCGCCGTTTCAGAGCCAGGACCAGGGGAAGGCAGGGACAACAGCAGGAGGTGGGGCTTGGAGGGACTCTTTCAGTGTGCAAATCCAGCCCGAGCATCCACTTGCCCTAACTGACCGATAAAGGACAATCCAATTTTGTTAGGACAGTTGGAATATAATAGAGATTGCATGGCTTTGCGTGAGCGTGCGCTTATTGTGAGATTTGTATGGTGAAATGAAGTTCATTCTGATTGAAAAAAAAGAACTGGTGGGATCGTCGTGCATTGCGCGAGGGTGCTGTTCCCAAGTCAGACCCCCGAAGGGAACCCCGCAGCTGATTCGCGGAGAGCTGTGCAGGTGGTTGCATTTCAGCGCTTCACTTCACCACCTAAATTTGGGGTCCCCAATGGAGCCCCAGAAGCCAGAAACCAAGCACATCATAAGGAGAAAAGGAAAAAAGGGGGGTGCAGTCTTCTGAAGACATAGCTCGGCCTCCTCCAGACCGAACACTCGCCCCCGCCCCGCCCCCCAACTCCTCCTGGGCTGAGGTCTGCAGAAGAGTTTAACGGGACTGTGAGAGCAAGGCCCTCCTGCCTGATTGATGCCTCTGTCATCGCTCTGCTGCGCTGGGGAGGCCCAGGGACAGCCAGCTCCAACCCACCAGGTCATGCCCCTGATGCTTCAAGGATTTCCTGCTTTCCGAGAAAAACCTTGGGCTCGCATATCCCATACTGTACATTTGGTAAGCAATTACTTACTGCATATCCCGGTGGTGGAAAAAACCACCAGCCCACGCCTGCTAGCTTCAAGAGATCAGTGGCTCGTTGATTTATTCTGCAAGATTAGTTCAGGATTCAGGACACAGACAAGAGCGATGAAAAGAGTGGTGTTAAGTTAAAAGGTAAAGGTTGCCTTTTCTTCACAGCGAACCCCATGAAAAAAGCCCGCAACCCTCATTGCCCTCTCTTCCCCACCCAAGAAATTTAGCCAGTGAAGGTGCCTGAGCAAAGGGTGAGCCTTTTGATCTGGTGTCACGGGTTCGAGCCTCGGTCATGTTGCTATCTCATGCAGTGAGAGCAGGGTGGGATTAGTTAGCTAGGGGGGTCTCTCAGCTCCCAGTGACACAGCGCCCCCTGTGGCCTACTCAGTGCTTGCAGGCTCACAGCTCTGCACGTTGCAAACCCTGTGACCCCCTGTGTTCAAGGAGGAGGGGCTAGGGGGTGGGTCAGGGTTGTCTCCTTCCACTTCCTTGTTTTCCCCTTGTGCGGTCACAGGTTTCATAACTGTGAAGCGAAATGTGAAGTTTTCAGCTCCAAATCATGTGGATTAAATATATTGGAGTGTCTAAATTTAAACACTGCATTGGCAATTTTGATTGCAATGAAACATAAACTTGCAACTCCTTACTTTACCTACTGTATGGCTAAATGAACATATTGGAAGCTGGTTGAGGTCTCTAGTACTTAGTACTAGAATACTACTCTACAACATCCCTGTGCTGAATCTCCTCTTGGTATCTCAATGGATGCTGTCCTCACCAGTCTGTGCAACTGTTCCCTGCTTTTCACCATTGCTTTGACACACAGATCCGCCCTAATGCTTGTGGAGCTGTGTTCTTTGAGAGAAGCCTGAGTGTCAGAGTGTAAGACACAAGCTGCTCTGCTTGCAGACTGTGGGGAGACTCAGAGTGATGGAACACTGGGATGAGAGCTGCTGTGGATCATTAGTAGGAGGAGGAGCATCATGCACTTTAGCCACTGCTGGCCAGATTCCATGTGTTCTTAATGGGTCCTATATGGCAGGACTATTTGGCAGGTCCTATATGGATGTGTTAAAGAACTGAGTTTATCCATAAAAGAGTCACTTGTTTTCCTTAGACTTTTAAAACCAATTCATAATATGCATTTTACATTAATTCTCTGCATGTTGGTCAAGAACCATCCTATGATCCGGGGTAGTGCAGAAAAGAGGAATCAGGAAGAAGAAACCACTCCTCTTCCTTTGGGTTCCTGGAATGCACTGGTCATGCAGATGCTTGCTCTATGCTGTTCCAGAATCCTTAGTTATGCCATGCTTCTTCTGAACCAAATACACTTCTGAGATGAAAGAAGAACATTCCACCAGAGGCACTGCACATGGGGGGACTGAACTTCACAGCTCATTCACACTCCGAAGCAATTAAAAAAGCCCTAGGGTCCCCGAACCTCTCAACTATAGTATATAATGTCACCTCACTTCTACTGTTGTGCCCCAGCTGACACAGAACTTCCTACGACAGATGCAAAAAATCTACCAGCCATTTAAGATCATTTGTTTATGTGGCTGACACTTTTGTCCAAAGCACCTTCCATTTGAACCCGGGTACTTTGTTAGAGCAGCTCCCGGTGAAGTATCTTGCTCTGAAGTACAGCAGCAGTGTGCCACCTGGGATTTGAACTCGCAGCCTTCATAGTTACTGGTCCACAACCCAAGTGACTGCTTCGCACTGCTGCCCAACAACACTGCTGTTTGCCTGTAGAGGACAGACCCATGGGTAGCTGACTAGCATCGCAGAATGCCTAGCACGCAGAATGGCTGGGGGCATGAGAGAATGCAAGTGCCCAGGTTCAGCAGTCCTTCAGCTGTTTGCTTTAGCAATGAGATCTGCCCAGCTGCTGCTCTTAAGGGAGGTGTCCGTGGCGTCAGGCCCTGTGCTTTCCCAGCACTGGGAGCCATGCTAAGCTGTTTACAATCCCTTCAGAAAAAGGAGCTCTTTGAGCGGGGGGGGTGTCTGGAGCCAATTAGAGGGCAGGATTATCTACAAGAGACCACTGCAGTGTCTGTGTACATTACCCTAATGGTCCCCATACACTCCCAGTCCCATTCTGCCCAATAACCCAGTTCAAATAAACAGAAAACTGCACTTTCCTGCTCTCCACCTTCTTATCTGTCCACACCATTCCTGCTATACTGTAAAAATGTCTCATTTTCTTGTATTAAAAATCTATCCGATGTACCACAGCCACGTACAAAGCAGCTGAGTCTCTTGACAAGATGGCGCACCGAAACGCCCCTACCTTACTACCTTGTATCTTTAAAAGTGCAGGAGGATTACTGGTGACCCCTGTCTTTCACTGCAGCTCTCCTTCAGAAAGGGGTCCCCCTACAAAGCTGTGCCTCTCGACACCCCCTCCCCCAGTGGATTATGTAGGAAAGGAATCCCTGTGGTGATAATACAGAGACAGTTGTCAAGTGATTGGCAGCTGTCAATTAGATGAGAATTAAGTTAAGACGGGGGGAAAGGCGGGAGGGGGGTTATTAGAGGAATGTCCCGCAGAGCCCCAGGGGTTTGAAAGCGCACACAAACAGCCCCACACACTCATACAAACACACACTTGCACAAAGGCGGGCAGGCTGTTTGTTTAAGGAGAGCCGGCAGGCAGGCTGGGGTGGCGGTGGCCTAATTGGAACAAGCAGACTAAACAAAGGCTTGATGGGAAGGGTTTGGGGGTAGCGCACGGGGGGTTCTGGCCGCTCGGATCAGTACCGGGGCAGGGCAGGTGAGCGTGCTCACGGCCCGCCGGGGGAGTTGGCTCCCGAGCCGCGGCGCTTGTGAACAAGAGGCGCCGAGAGCTCCAGAGCGAGACGGGAGCGTGTCGGGAAACGAACGTGCCTTGAAGCAGCGGGAGACAGCGGTGGGGGAGAAGGGGAGCCGAGGGCCAGGAGTGGCTGTTTGGAGGGGAGGGAGCTGACCTGAGAGAGGCCGGGCCGGGGAGAGAAAGTGAGGGAAACAGGAGACGGAGGGCGCAGGCAGGTGCTGCGGACGGGTGAGCCCGTCAGGCCGCCTGGGGGTGACTCCTGACAGAAATCCAAATCCGAATTCAAATTCAACGAGCTTTTTTTGGCATGGCTGATGAATTTTGCATTGTTGCCAAAGCCACGTACAATCAACATAACATCTGCCGACATTTACGTTACGAGCACATCATTGGTGGATGCTGCACATTGGTGGGGATTATTATTATTATTATTATTATTGGAGAGTCACATACAGTACAGTACATCACATAAAACATACAACATCCAACATTATTGAGAGCCAGGCCTACTGTCTGTTCCTCCTGCTGGGACAGGAGATCACACACTGTATTATTATTATTGAGAGACAGGCTCACTGTTCCTCAGGCTGGGACAGGAGATCACACACTGTATTATTATTATTGAGAGACAGGCTCACTGTTCCTCAGGCTGGGACAGGAGATTACACACTGTATTATTATTATTGAGAGACAGGCTCACTGTTCCTCAGGCTGGGACAGGAGATCACACACTGTATTATTATTATTGAGAGACAGGTTCACTGTCTGTTCCTCAGGCTGGGACAGGAGATCACACACTGTATTATTATTGAGAGACAGGCTCACTGTTCCTCAGGCTGGGACAGGAGATTACACACTGTATTATTATTATTGAGAGACAGGCTCACTGTTCCTCAGGCTGGGACAGGAGATCACACACTGTATTATTATTATTGAGAGACAGGTTCACTGTCTGTTCCTCAGGCTGGGACAGGAGATCACACACTGTATTATTATTGAGAGACAGGCTCACTGTTCCTCAGGCTGGGACAGGAGATCACACACTGTATTATTATTATTGAGAGACAGGTTCACTGTCTGTTCCTCAGGCTGGGACAGGAGATCACACACTGTATTATTATTGAGAGACAGGTTCACTGTCTGTTCCTCAGGCTGGGACAGGAGATCACACACTGTATTATTATTATTATTATTATTATTATTATTATTATTATTATTATTATTATTGAGAGCCAGGCATGTTTGCACTGTACAATATGTGCACTCATTTGTGCAAAGAGAGTGTGGTTCCATCTGTTGCAGTCACCACTGTAGGGAGTGCAGACAGATTGTCAGAGGATTTATGCACTGGTATTTAAACAAAAATGCTAAGTAAATCTGATGATGGTACAACTATTTCCACCATTCAATGTATTTAATGCAATGCAAACAGGATTAGAGTTAAATCCAAGGACTTTAATAACTCATAGGTTGTTCTGTTCTTAGCTTGTTTCAGTTTTTGCATAAAATTAGAAACCTCAGCCACCCTTTCCCTCAGACACAGTGCAAAGCGTCTGTTAGTAGTGGTAGTCATGGGTGTAACCTGCACATATGGAGCGGCTCCAATAACATTTTGTTCAACACCCACGGAGGAAATGCTAACCTGTGCTCCTGCGTGTCATATCAGTGCAGGAGACAGGTGTCGCGTCTGCGGTGCACAGGCCCTGTTCTGCCCTCGGTCCTCCTCTCTCACAGCTCACTTGTTCCAGACATTCTTCCTCTGGGCCAGGGTGGGAGCAGCACACTGGGAGAATGAGAGAGAGAGACAGACAAAAAGAAACACGGAGAGGAAGGATTACTGACTGTTCAATGCCAACAGTAGAGAGGCATAAAAAATCCGCCCCTAATAACCTCCTTAAAAAAACATCCCACGAACATCCCTAATTACCCACAGGGAGGACAAAAGGATAAACCAATTTAGCTAATCCTTAGTCATATTACCACATTCCACTCTTAAGGGCTACTGTACATTCTTCATGAGGCATGCTCAGTTTACAAGCTGGGGAACTGCAAACATCAAATGTAAACCAGCAGTAGGATGTTTTTTTTGTCTATATTGTTGTGAATGAGTAGACAACACTCATCACAGAGGAATGAGCACTTGTATAATAGTACTGGTTTGTCTTTCTGTCTTTAAAAAAGGCATACTTGATTATATATTTGAACTTTAATGGTGATTCATTGGCCCTGCCTGAAAGCAGCATAATCAAACGTTCGTTCTTCTGTTCTCACAAAGACGCAGGTTCCTGCCAAGAGCTGTGGCGACCTGGAACCTGTCCTAGAATCATGGGAGACTTCCCCGGGTGCCGTTCCATCAGACGGTGCATGCACACGCACGCACACACGGAGTAACACGCAAACTCCACACAGAAGGCACCCTTGTCCGGAATCAAACCCAGGAACCGAGAGCTGTGAGGCATCTGGGCTTATTACCGTGCTGCCTGTGTTCATCCATGCTTTTAATAATTCCACAAGAACCCACCGTTGAATATAAAGACCCTCAGACCTATATCAAATGTCCTGCAGCACCTCAGCTGCCCACCCGCTGTGTCTCCCCTCGCACTACTCATGTTTCCCCACTGTCACTCCCCCACACCACGCTTCAGGAGAAAGACCACCCTTCTTAACTGGCTTTCATCTCCCTAATTAGAGTATACCCCAGAGGTGCTGGGAGATCAGTCCGGGAGACAGAGGGATTTGTTGGATTTTTGTGCTGAGTCCACTAGACAGGAGCCGTCACAGGCTCCACGAGGTGAGCACTCGAAATCCATCCGTGCATTTCTCAACCGCTTTTTCCAAGTCAGGGTGGTGGGGGAGCTGGGACTTATCCCAGCATGAACGGGCTCAAGGCAGAGCACACCCTGGATGGGATGCCAGTTCATGTCCGTCTCAGGACACACAGACACACACTCACATCCAGGGCCGGTTTCCCTAGAAGCCCATTATCCTCCCAGCATGTCTTTGGACTGTGGGAGGAAACTGGAGCACCAGGAGGAAACCCAGGGGAGAACATACAAACTCCACACAGACAGCACCTCGGGTCCAGAATTGAACCCAGGGCCTCAGTGCTACAAGGCAGCAATGCTGATCACTGTGCCACTGTTCCATTCCCCCTCAAATCCTAAAACATTTTATTAACCTATTTCATTTATAGAGCATATGCATTCTTTTGAAAATGGTGGCGCACAGCCACTCAGAGAAAAAAAAAATATTCAAAAGAATAAAACCCCATTTTAACAAAGTCAATTTTAACATAAGATTGTTTTGTCATTTTAAAGTTGTGGGTGCGGTCTGATCTGGGCTTCAGTTTTTCAGGGAGACATTCGTGAATCCCAGTGGGAGACTCGGACACACTGCCCCGAGCCTGGGGGATTGGGGGGTAGCCATCAGGCCCTGAAAGGACCAGGGGAGACACAGAGGGTCAGCCCAGGGTGAGAAACTGAACTTCTGACACGCTGTGTGCGTCTGCAGAATTACCCCTCTGTAAACACACCCTCCGTGTTAAAAGGGTTATGAAACTAGAAACTGGAACGACCTCTTGCTGTGAACAATGCAGATGTATTTGATGAGCTTAGAATGATCAGGAACTATTTTATTACAAATAACATGGTTAATAGAGAAGGTAAACTTTGCTACTTGGTTCATGCCATTCTGTATTCAGCAGGACTGTTTCCAAAGCAGTACCTATCAATAAGGTATAGTTCTAATGACATTGATGGATAAAAACTGTTTTGTTGAATGTTATTTAATTGCTATATATTTTGTAGATGGTACAAATAATGATCACTGGGACCTGACTTGAAACTATATAATTATGCTGATACTTGTTATGATTCATGTCATTTATATAGCGCCTTTCACCCTAAAGGATCCTCAAGGTCCTTTACAAATAGGAGGGCACCCGTGCAGTCCTGAATTGCAGCTCTCAAATGGGTGATAAAAGACACCTCACAAACAAGAGTGCCTTTTGGCTAATCTTCCTCAGTTAGTAGTAGTTAGTAGCTAATTGATCCAAGCTAACATCCAGCTGTTTCTTGAAAGAACCAGGGTATCGGCTTTCACAACATGGCTGGGTAGATTGCTCCAGACTCCCACAACCCTTTGCGTAAAGAAGCACCTCCTGTTCTTAAAGACAATTCCACTTATTTAGCTTCCACGTGGAATGTGGGACAGCCATTCTGTGCTAACAGCCTAACTATATGGCTGATCAGGAATAGGAGGGAGAGATTGCTCCACCAGTCGAATCAGGGCGAGCCCTTAGTGAGGCCAGACTGTACAAGCCCAGAGTGGACGACAGCCAGGACACCGAGGTAAACAGCACTACTCTGACAAACGGCGCAATCGGATTTTAAATAACCAAGTAATCAGGGTCCCGCCTCCTGCAGCCTTGTCTCCTGTCCTGAATACTGTACATATTGTAACGCATACGGCCACCATTGATTGTGAGAGCCGGCTTACCAGCGCGGTGACGTCGGGGTAAGAGTGTGAGCCCGCGCCGCGCTACTGACAGACAAGACGCGGCTGACGCCTAATTGCCATCCCAGCCACGTGCTGTGGGAGTGGGGCAGAGTTCACAAAACAGAGGATGTCCACACAAAAACAAGGAGGCCTTATGGAAAGACCCCTGCATTCCCCACCCGGCACGACAAAAAAAACAACAGAAAAGTGGTTCGCCGACAACTGGGGGCCAATCCGCACCCTTAGTGAAGACACGCCGTCATTTTGCGTCTGCCTTTATATTGTATCGTCCGCGGATAAACAAAACAGCTAAAAGTTGACCGAGTCCCCTCTGACTCGGATGTGAAGAAAAAACACTTTGATCGTCGATTGTCAGAGAAGGCTGTCCTTAACTTACGATATCATTTTTGTGTGTGTGATTTTACATAGAATGCAGAACAGTGAATGGTGACATTAGTATTACTTGTTATTTTTTTAATATCAAATTAAAGAGCTTAAAAAATTCAGCACCAGCTTTTGCTATTCATTGTTTTCGGGACGACAATACTGTCAAACTTTAGAAACGTATTACTGCAGGTTTGTTTTCTCACATTACTGATCACAGGGATAAATGAGTGTTTTTAGGGTGCCTGGTGGGCAGTAAGTATCTAAGACGAAAGCTAGTCGTGCCTCAACAAGACCCAATGAAAGAATGGAAAAAGCTTCATTGGCATGACTGATGAATTGCAGTGTTGCCAAAACAATATTTAGCAAGACATATGCAAACATTTACCATACAAACCTGGGAGGTTCACTCTCTGCTCCTCATGGCTGGGCTGAAGCACTACTGAATTTCCTCTCCCTCCCCCAGTAGGACTGGAAGCTGGTCTGATTCTGGCAGATGTGAGAATCCCAGGATTAGATTAGTTAATTAATTAACGGAATAAGAACTGTCCAATCCTGGACAGCATTCTGAAGGACAGCAGAAAGTGCAGCTCTTTCGTTCTCTTTCTGCTGGCTGTGGGCACTGAGCCTGTCCTCTCTGGAGAATAAGGTCTGTCTGTTTTGCCCTTTTTCTGTGGCTCTCCAGCTCTGTCTGAGCTGTCTAGTTTCCGTGGCCAGGCTGAGGTCACTGAGCCTGTCCTCTGTGGCTATCCAAGTCTGCCGGTGTCCAGTTTTCTGTGGCCAGGCTGTGATCACTGAGCCTGTCCTCTGTGGCTATCCAAGTCTGCCGGTGTCCAGTTTTCTGTGGCCAGGCTGTGATCACTGAGCCTGTCCACTGTGGCTATCCAAGTCTGCCGGTGTCCAGTTTTCTGTGGCCAGGCTGTGATCACTGAGCCTGTCCTCTGTGGCTATCCAAGTCTGCCGGTGTCCAGTTTTCTGTGGCCAGGCTGTGATCACTGAGCCTGTCCACTGTGGCTATCCAAGTCTGCCGGTGTCCAGTTTTCTGTGGCCAGGCTGTGATCACTGAGCCTGTCCTCTGTGGCTATCCCAGTCTGCCGGTGTCCAGTTTTCTGTGGCCAGGCTGTGATCACTGAGCCTGTGGGTACCCAGGTCTGCCTGTGTTGCCCAGTTTCTGTGGCGAGCCCATGCTTCCTCAGGATCTGTTTCTTCGTGTGGCAGTCCACAGACTAGTGTGTGACCCAGGATCTCATCCTTACAGAATAAACAATCCAGTTTATAAAGCGCCTTACCACTTTCTCCACAATCTGCCCTGCCCCTTTTTTTCCCCTAATGAAGGCCAACAGTCCAAGTCATCAACACAAGATGAGAACAGTACAGTACCTTTATTTTGTATTGCAATACAATCTTATTCCACAAGAGGGCGCTACTTATCTATCATTTTCTTGTCAAGGTTCAATCACTTGTTAATTCCAGAAGGAAAAAAAGATTAGCAACAGCACTCTTTGTTCAATTCATCCAAGAATTCCACCAGCATCTGTACAAATATTTAATCTCTTTACACCATTTGGCTCAGGTAATAGTTTATACACACATAGGATAAAAAAATAAACTTCTGAACACTGATTTCTCTTCTCCTTTACAGATTAATAAACATTAGAAGTTTATATGGAGCAAACTCTATGTAGAGTATAGCAACCCAGTGATTGTGTTCATGGATGGCAAGAAAGCTCCCATTGCCCAGCCTTTGGATCCATGTCTGGTTTTATGGGGTACAGGCCCTTAGGCAGAGTGTACCATTAGAGAAGAAAAGGACCCTACGTCTATCTACACAAACTTACTCCAAATTGAACAAAGTAAGCAGGATGCATCCAGGGCCTCTTGCAGGCTTATGTCCAGCAGCCAACAACTTTTAAAACCTGCAATGTTTCACACTGCAATGCAATGAGAGTTACCACCACCCCCATCATCAAACAGGTGGATTTGAAGGAAGTTATATGTCCAAAGGAGACCACAGGACTGTGTACTTTAAATGAAAATCAAGGCGCTCCCTTTTCAAAGGTGTTCCCCTTTTGCAGAGACTGCAGCCATAATGAAATCCCTTCTCGGAATATGGTCCGAGTCACCGTTGATCAAATTCACACAGCATCAGAGCCCCCCCTTCATCCTGCACCTTCTGGGAACACAATGGTACATCCCAGACATTTATTCCCTGGATCCTTGTGGAGCAGTCCACTGGAAGTGCAAAGAGGGGTGGATTTTTGTAAGCACACAGTCCTGCTGTCCATGAACAGGAAGAAGACAGGAAAGCAGAGGCCCAGAGCATCTATGCAAAACCCAGAGATTGCAAATGAGGGTGTGGGGGTTGAATCAGGCTGGGTGATTGCCAATTCCTCCCCCAGACCTCCAAACAAACCCCAATCCTAAAAACAGTGACCACTCTGATTTCAAGTCGAAGGCGATGAAAGTCAAAAACTGACATCACGGTTAATATTTACACTTTACTACATTTCTAATAACAACATATAAAACACCTCGCAGTTAAGTGTGTGGTTACAGTACGTACTTACAAAGGCTGGTGAGAGAAAGTGCAGTAGTTTATTTACACCCTAACTGGCTGGCTTTGCTATGGCTGTTGCCAATGGGACACTACAGTCGGTCCCGTTTATCCACACCCTTGATAAACTATAACTAAAAGTTCATTTTGCAAAACAAAAATGAAAAAAAAAAATCAAAATGTTCAAGTTTATTCATACCCTGCAACTGTTAAATGTTGTGTAATGAAAAAAGAACAAATAAGGAATCTGAGTATATAATATCAAGGGTATGAATACATTTGGAGCCCACTGTATACTTCTTTCTGTTGACACGAGAATTGTTCTCGTACCTTTTTAAAGACAAAGGAATAACTTTCTAATTTTATCAAATCCAAAAAGGAAGGAATGAAAAGGCTTGTGGTGACTCCGAAATTAGCATCCTGTAAGATTAAAACTACACTCCACACTTTCATGGTGTTGCGGTGAACTCAGCACTGTGGTCAACATGTTCCGGTTACAATACTTTGGAAACGTCGTTTGTTACTTTGACATTTATACGCAGTGCAAATGACAGAAAGCTTGACCAAGGTGCAAAACGAAGGATCCTTTAGGAGCTCAAACCCCTGTATTAGACATACGTCCTGGAACCCCAATGTGTTTAATATAAAGGGAAAACCGAGACTAATCTCAAGGGGAGTTGTGACTGTAAGAACTTTACTAATATTTAAACCTGATAACAGACTGCAGGCTTCCATACAAGCCATGGATGATCATAGTCCTGCTTGTGCCGGTGAGGGCGTGGGAATCAGGATCGATCCCAGAAGCCCTGTTGGGACTGAAAGCCCATCATGGGCAGGACCCAGGACAGGACGCTAAGCCCATTACAGAGTCACGGAGAAAGGGACAGTTTGGAAGAGCTAATCAAACCCGGGCAACAGGTGTTTGGGAGGTGTGAAGAAACCCATGCAAACTCCACGCAGAAGGTGAGCTACCCCAGAATTGAAACCAGCACCCGAGAGCATCGACAGGCATGCCACCATGCTGCCAGAATGATCGATTTCATGCGACTTCAATTCCCTGGGCATGATGGGAAATCTGCTACACAGCTCCCGAGAGAGTAAATGAAAGAGGTTCGATGAGGCAAATCTAGATCTCTGCTGGATCAGAAACCACAGGAGCAGAGCTACTGCTGCCCCGAACTCCCCCAGCGCACACAGTGCTCTCCCTACAGCAGAGACTGCTGCCACTGCAGCCTCTTCCTCCACGTTTCCTAACCTGCCCACAGGTTTACCCTTGCTGGCTCCAGCCGTTGGCTCTCACCATACTGAACGCGACATTTCACACGCACAAAAAGAACATTCAATAAATAGACACTTAAATATATAAATCAAAAACATAAGACCTATTTCTTCCAGGGGGCTGACTGTGCAGGACACTAGGAACTTATTTCTTTTGAAAATTATTGAACTCAATGCCTGCTGGCTTTAAAGAACCCCAATCAGACTGAACACAAAACAGACACAAAAAAAAAAACACCACATAAGGAAAAAACTTAGACCCTAATCCTAGTGAGGATGACTACTCTAATCATCTGCCTGCTAGGTTTTTTAAATCGCACAAGAACTGGCCCAAACACAGCACAAGTAACACTTCTGCGGTTCCTACATGCAGCTGCTGCAGTTTTAGAGCCGCCCAGCAGGGGGCAGGCATGTTTCTATTTTAACAGAAGGGAGTTTTCTAAATTTCATTGTCCCAGAGGGATTTAGGTTAGAACAAGTGAAATAAAAATCATCCACCATCCGCACCAAAGAAATACAAGCCGTTTCCACAGCAACCAGTGTTAAAAAGAACAAAAACAAAAAAATCCTCAGTGTTACAATTAGTGAACATCGTTTGGCACAGCAATCTCACTTCCCTCCACTCTGGAGATCTTGCTTTTGCTCCTAAAAATTGCATGCTTCTGTTCAGGTCAGTAGGGGGCAGTGGAAGCCACTTGGTTTAATAAGGAAGCTAAATGGAAGCTAAAGTCTGTTCTGTTTCTCTCCTCCCTCCAGCCTGCTGCTCTGCTCTCATTGGCAGAGGAGGTTCAGTGTTGCCCGGCCTCTCTGATACGACAGGCCACTGCTGTGATCAGGGCCGCCCCCTTCCCGCTGCCGTCCTCTGATTGGAGGAAAGTGACGTCACACTGTGGGGCCAGGTCTTGGACAGTCTCATGCAGAATGTTGGAGAAACTGGAAACCAAGAAAGTATCACAGCATTATCACATGGAGATCTAAAGAAAATGATTTAACACTGCAACATATAGCAGCCATATCACCCTGCAACTCACAACTGGCAACCCACTGAAGCTAAGCAGGTGTGAGCCTGGTCAGTACCTGGATGGGAGACCTCCTGGGAAAAACTAAGGTTGCTGCTGGAAGAGGTGTTAGTGGGGCCAGCAGGGGGCGCTCACCCTGTGGTCCATGTGGGTCCTAATGCCCCAGTATAGTGATGGGGACACTATACTGTAAACAGGCGCCGTCCTTCGGATGAGACGTAAAACCGAGGTCCTGACTCTCTGTGGTCATTAAAAATCCCAGGGCGCTTCTCGAAAAGAGTAGGGGTGTACCCCGGTGTCCTGGCCAAATTTCCAATTGGCCCTTACTAATCATGGCCTCCTAATAATCCCCCTCTATGAATTGGCTACATTACTCTGCTCTCCTCCCCACTGATAGCTGATGTGTGGTGAGCGTTCTGGCGCACTATGGCTGCCGTCGCATCATCCAGGTGGATGCTGCACATTGGTGGTGGTGGAGGGGAGTCCCCATTACCTGTAAAGCGCTTTGAGTGGAGTGTCCAGAAAAGCGCTATATAAGTGTAAGCAATTATTATTATTATTATAACTACAGCCTGTCTATACTAATGTACAGTGACTTACACATTGCAGATGAAGGACACATGATGTACAATCTAAGCCATGCTATCTGTATCACAGCAGGTATAGGATATATTCACTATATGCAGAGTATTTATACTAGTGTACACTTGCATGTGTGGATATTAATGCACACAGCAACTCCTGAAGATGGAGACCCACAGGTCAGAAGATTTTATCATTAATCCACAACTGATAAATTAGGTCACTGAAGTGGATTAGGGAATTCGGCAAGTAGCGGAAACGCTGGACACCCTGTGTCCCGTGTCTGTGCGAGTGACTCACTGAGGGTGCAGCTTGTACAGAGTGCCGTCCACTCCCACGGTGACCTTCAGGTGGTCCAGCCGGCGGTTCTCGCGGATCTTGTCCACCACGGCGGCGAGGCCGGCCCCGCAGAGCTGCGCCGCCCGGTGCGCCACGGCCGTGCACACCTCCTTCACGATGATGCTGTCGTCGCACGTGCTGTTCAGGCCCAGGTGCTGCAGGATGGAGCGCACCTGCCGCAGGGCCAGACGGTCACTGCAGAGCGAGCGAGCGAGACAGCAGTGAGGCCGAGAGACGCGCACCGACACCGCCAGGACTTCAAGGGGAACTGCAGGGCCAATTTCTCAGACCACTTACTCCACCTTGGTAACAAACTAGAAATCAACTGACGGGATCGCACAATTGGACAAATTCTGAATTTAAGCACAAAATCATGAACTTTTCGGAAGTACTGTATAGTCAACAGGTTGTTGCAAACCCCTAGTCTCGCTACAGGCGAGAGGGAGAGCTCGCACGAATGTGATGTGGAGCGGCCCTTCCTGCTCACAAGTCACCGTAATGCCTGATGGAATGCGGTGTACGAGCTAATAAGTACAGATTGCGCAGCAGACATTTCTCCGTAGAAAGTTTCCAACGTGATCTGCACGCAGAGTTAACAAGTAGTATTTGTCAGCAAAACCACTTCAAGATCAAGAGCAGTTTTTCTATTGGATTAAAAGAGATGTATTCACTCGCCGGCTCATTTACGCTGTTATAGAACTGCACACGTTACTGGAAGTTGATTCGTTCTGAATCATAGAACACGGAGCTGTGCATACCTGGAAATTTATTTTCCGATGTAAATTGGAGGTTTTACACACTATTGTGTACATTTTACTTGCATTGTAGTTTGAAATGCACTCATCAGTGCTGTTTCTTCCTAACCCCAGAATATGAAAATAGCATAGCCGTTCCCCTTTAAGACTCCATGCCCGCGCAGGAGAGCCTGTGCCCTACCTCTCGATCTGAGACAGGAATTTGGTCTCGAAGATGCCTCGCGTCTTGAGCCGCTCGGAGATCTTGCCCCGGAACAGCAGCCCCCGCTTCGTGAAGTCCAGGAGGATGTTCCGCACGATCTCCCCCAAGTACATCCCGCTGATCATCTTCTCGTACCTGAGAGGGGCGGGGAAAGGCAGGAGGAGAGTCGGTAAGACTGGCACTTACAATGGAGACCTGGATTCCAGACTTGACACGGGCTGACACAGCTGTTACTGTCAAGCAAAAGAACCAGAGAAACGTGGGAGCTGACCCAGAAACCATACCCATTTTCTCCTTTTCGGATTGTAAAATTAGATGCAGTGGCTATAGTGTGAGGGGAGGGTGCCATCTTGAATGATCTCTCTTGGGGAGGAGGCAGCACTCCTAGGTCACTGAATGCCAAGCGTTCCCGATTATGGAGAAGTGGCGCGTGGCACGCTCGTATCCCGGTACCTCTGCTTGCCAGGATTGAGAGACAGCTCGTCCACGGCCTTGTCGAAGGGGGTGAGGAAGTCGTCCAGGCAGCCGTTGTCTCCGAAGGCGCCCCACTCCATGTTGATGCACATCCGCCCCTCGCTGCCCTCCACCAGCTCCACGTTCGCCATCTCCTCCATGTAGCAGGCATTGCTGCCCGTTCCTGAGCACAAAGACAGACAGAAAGGGGCCGTTTACAGGCGCAGCCCCTGGACCGAGAGAGACCATGTACCGTGCTCTGCACGGTGCACACAGCGCGTCACGGTAACGATCTCCCCGGAGTGGACCAGCAGGCATTGCTGCCGCTCCCACGCCAGGATACCGACGTCACAATGACAGGAGCTACATCTCCAACGCTCCTCCCAATCGGAGCAGGGACAACCCCACGCACACTCACCCACAATCAGCCCCACTTCACAGAGGGGGTCTTCGTAGCCACAGGTCATCATGGTGCCCACTGTGTCGTTGACAACGGCAACCACGTCCAGGTCAAACTCCTACAGCAGAGGAGAGGGGACACACGGTCAGCCGAGGTCGGATGAAACGGATGTCCATCTGCAAAGGAAGTGCAAGCGTCTGGTGAAATCTGACCTCACGGCGGTGAATGGCGTCCTTCAGCAGGGTGACCACGTCCTCCCCCTCGCAGCCGGACGCCTTGAAGCCCTTTGTCCACTTTAGCAGGATCCCCTGGGGGCAGAAGGATGAGAGGCATGAGACATGGGGATTAGGCGGTGAGAGTTTGCCTGGAGCAAATGTGTTCTTCCCACGTCAGGAGTGCAATCAGATAAGATCACTTTATTGGCCATATACAATTTCTTGCATTAGGAATTTGTCTTTTCGCATACCCCAGCTTGCTCTCCATGAGACACAAAGACGGGGAGAGAGAAGCTTGGGGTCAGAGCGCAGGATCAGCCATTTATACGGCACTCCTGGAACAGCTGGGGTTGAGGGCCTTGCTCAGAATTTCTCTGCCGGCCGTGGGATTTGAACCCTCCGGCTACAGGTGCAGATCCTTAGCCACAGTGCCACCACACCGCCCCAAAAACTTGTGCCCGAAGTGGGTATTGAACTCGGATCGCCTAGACAGAACCACTAACGGCAAACCCGCTGTACCAACGGGCTGCTCAGGAGACCGGAGCAGTGAAGCACCAGGTAAGTTCTTGCTGCTCCACGTGCAACGAGTGCAGTGAGATGAGAACTCGAGGTCACGAGTGGAAATGAAGAGTATCCAGCTGCAGGACTAAAAAACGGATGTGCAAACATGTGGCACTGCCAGCGCATCTCCAGTGAAGCGCCGGAGCTTGGCGCTTGCCCACCGAGCGGCGCCGTGCCCACCTGGTCCAGGTTGTTCTGGTGGCAGGGGAAGGAGAAGGTGAAGCCCAGCGGCAGGGACACGCCCTTCATGCCCATGTACTCCAGGAAGTCGGCGATGCAGTGGACGATGTGGTCAAAGAGCTGCGGGGGGGGGGGGGGGGGGACACGGGAGATGGAGAGGGACGTCATCACGAGAGGAACACAGCACCGACCCGACTACTTCACACACAGACGCTCCATGGAGGCTGCAGAGGGTCTACTGCAAAACCTGTGCCCCACGCAACGACCACTGTTCTCCCCTCGGGCGAACCCGCACCTCCTCGCCGGTGCCCTGCATGGCCTCCTGCGGGATGGTGTAGATCTTGTTGTGCATCTCCACCGTGCGCCTCTTGCTGTTCCGCACGCGCACCAGCAGCACGCGGAAATTCGTGCCGCCCAGGTCCAGCGCCAGGAAGTCGCCCCTCTCTGTGGGACAACGGCAATAACAACAACAAAAAAAAAAAATCAGCGATGAGCCTTTCGGGAGCAGACGGTCGCAGACACAGTCTTTGACAGGAGAGACACTGTTGATTCAATAACGATGCCGCTGAAAAGAAAAATCGGGTTCTTAGCTCGGTTAAAGGCTGAGAATGGCGCTAACAGCCATTTATCACAGAACCAAATACGTAGCTGTAGCGCTACGTGTGATCCATGATCTGGAGGCCAAGTACATCCCAGGCAGGTGCTAGAGCCTCTCTACCGCTTAAAACCCAGGACCACCAGAGCACCCCCTTCGTCAAGCTGGGAACTGTGTGATCGCGATCACCTGCTTCATTTGGCGTGATAATTCATTTAGGAATGATCTGCAACACACATCTTATGAGGACCAGGGTTTCCTCCCTCACGAACAAATCACCTGGACCCAGCTCGTGTTCCCCATCTTCAGGGCTGGGGTGATTTGGGGGTGACCTCCAGGCATGCTAGGTGGGGGTCCCTCCAGCCCCGCGGCCGCACGGCCCTGGTTGAGACCCAGGGCGAGGGGAATGAGGCGCTCACCTGTGCCGTCGGGCGTGGAGCGGACGTAGGTGGGCAGCATCTTGACGGAGGCGGAGGCGTGCGTCTCCCGGCGCAGCCCGGCACCCATCTCGGCCCTCATGCGCCGCTTGACCTCCAGCAGCGCCTCCCGGTCCAGCCGCAGCCCCTCCAGCGTGGCCTGCCGCTCCGCCTTCTGGCTGGCCAGCCGGTGCGCCACCGCCGTCACCATGGCGGCGCCCTTCCCGCTGCCGTCCTCCGAGCGCAGGAAGCGCACGTCGCAGTCCGGCACCAGCCGGCGGACCATCTTGTGCAGCCGCCGGGCGAACCTGCCGGCGGGAGGGGGAGGGGGTTCGAGTCAGCGCCGCCTTCCAGCGCCACACGGGGGCGCCAGCCGGCCAGGGGGGGAGAGAGGAAGGGAATCGGGGGCGCTGCCAGTGTGGACAAGCCGGTAAGCGGAAGTGCTGGTAGCCGGAGCGGTGAGGGACAGGAGGAGAGAGGGAGCAGGAGGGCTGGAGAGAGGAGGCGGCGGTGAGGGACGGGAGCAGGGAGGAGGAGCAGGAGGGCTGGAGAGAGGAGGCGGTGAGGGACGGGAGCAGAGGAGGAGCAGGAGGGCTGGAGAGAGGAGGCGGTGAGGGACGGGAGGAGAGGAGGAGCAGTGAGGGCTGGAGAGAGGAGGCGGTGGGGGACAGGAGGAGAGGGGGAGCAGTGAGGGCTGGAGAGAGGAGGCGGTGAGGGACGGGAGCAGAGGGGGAGCAGGAGGGCTGGAGAGAGGAGGCGGTGAGGGACGGGAGCAGAGGAGGAGCAGGAGGACTGGAGAGAGGAGGCGGTGAGGGACGGGAGGAGAGGAGGAGCAGTGAGGGCTGAAGAGAGGAGGCGGTGGGGGACAGGAGGAGAGGGGGAGCAGTGAGGGCTGGAGAGAGGAGGCGGGGAGGGACGGGAGGAGAGGGGGAGCAGTGAGGGCTGGAGAGAGGAGGCGGTGAGGGACGGGAGGAGAGGGGGAGCAGTGAGGGCTGGAGAGAGGAGGCGGTGAGGGATGGGAGGAGAGGGGGAGCAGTGAGGGCTGGAGAGAGGAGGCGGTGAGGGACGGGAGCAGAGGGGGAGCATGAGTGCTGGAGAGAGGAGGCGGTGAGGGACAGGAGAGGGGGAGCAGGAGGGCTGGAGAGAGGAGGCGGCAGTGAGGGACAGGAGGAGAGAGGAGGCGGTGAGGGACAGGAGGAGGACGGGAGGAGAGAGTGGGAGTGGGAGCCGGCGAGCGAGCCTTACTGCGGGTGCTTCTTGTACACAGAGCCGTCCACGCCCACCGTGGTCCTCAGCCGCTCCACGCCCTTGTTGTCGCGGATCTGCCGCAGCACGGCGGCCAGCGTGGCGGCGCACAGGTGGGCGGCGCGCGTCGACACGATCTGGCAGATCCGCTGGGTCGCCACGCAGTCCTCCTCCGAGGGGGAGAGGCCCAGGCGGGTCAGGACCTCCTGGGCACGCTCCAGCCCCTCCTTGTCGCTGCGCGGGGGTAGAGAGGGTGAGCGCTCGTGCGTCTTCCGGGCCAGCACACAGCGGACCCCCCGGAGCCCCCCCCACCGAGCCCCCCACGGCCCCCACTTACTTCTCGATGGCGGAGACGAAGCCCGTCTCGAAGTGGCCCGTCGTCAGCAGGTCAGGGGTGATCCTGCCCTCGAACAGCAGGTCCTCCTTGGCCATCTGCACCAGGATCAGGCGCACCAGCTCGCCCATGTACATGCCACTGATCATCTTCTCGAACCTGGGGCACAGCCGCAGACGCATACTTGTCATGATTACAATACAACGTAAGTTTAGTCAGCAAAGCAGAAGAAATGGATTAAAAAAATTTCCAATATTGAATGGTGTCTAAGTAGCGTCTTTAAAAGTAGCATCTCAAAGTGCTTCACAGTAAGCTTAAAAAAACGACATGTTACAGTATAAGGATAGCAAATTGCAGAACGTGCACACAAGAGGCTAGAGGTGCAGCAGATGATACATGATCTTTAGGCAAATTCAGTGTAACACCTAAAGAAGTCACTTCAAAAGGCTCATACAGTCAGCAAAGTGCCAGGGCATGAGGGAAAACTGATTGGACGGC
This sequence comes from Lepisosteus platostomus, assembly GCF_059453375.1. Classification (NCBI taxonomy): domain Eukaryota; kingdom Metazoa; phylum Chordata; class Actinopteri; order Semionotiformes; family Lepisosteidae; genus Lepisosteus; species Lepisosteus platostomus. Next base: position 9,720,991 of record NC_142613.1, read on the forward strand.
CGCAAGCATGCATTCAGCCCGACTCAAGGCCCATGCCCGCACTGGCAGGGCAGAGTCGAACCCGCGCCCGCAAAGCCGAGTCGAGAGAGCGGCGCCTCACAGCTGCTTCCCGGGGTTCAGCGAGCCCATGTCGATCTCGCGGTCGAAGTCGGTGCGCACGTCATCCAGCGTCCCGTCGTCCCCGAAGGCGCCCCACTCCATGTTCACGCACATGCGCCCCTCGTCGCCCTCCACCAGGTCCATGTGCCGCATCTCCTCCATGTAGCACACGTTGGTGCCCGTGCCTGGGGGGGGGGGGGGGGGGGGCAGGAGATGGCATGAATCAAGCCGGGTTGGCACACAGACGGGTCTCGGAGTGTTTCTGCAGCCTTGCTCCGCCTTCAGAGTCTGCTCTGGACCATGAGAGGCCCTTCACCAGCCTTGACCCAGCCCAGGCTGCCCGATCTTCCGGCTCTGCTCTTGCCAGATGATGGAGGAGCCTTTTGTTCCAGGCACTGCCCATGGGCAGTTTTCTGGGGGGTTGGTATGCGCAAAATTAAAGTAGTCTCAAAAGATGAAATTTAGTCACAGTGGGAGATATGACTCCTTTTTTGCCTTTTAAACCACTTACACCCTGTTATCCAACATGTTCTGTAGACATTTATGTCTTACTGCATCATGTATATTATTTTTAAAAAGCATTATGAAGCCTGAAGACAACACCCTTATGTACACAGATCCCACTTGCTAACCCCATGTGAAAAAGCACATTGCAAACCATGACTATCTACCATTAGTGCAGACGTGTGAGCCTGTTTGCTGTGGTGAAACTACACTTCACCCGGCCTTTGAAGCCGCTGTGGCGGCCTCTAGTGGCAGGTTCTAGTCACTACAGCGCTCTGACTCTGGCAGTCTGCCATGGACCCTATGGAGACATAGTGTGAAATAGGTTTCACAAGGAAACGTGGAAAAGCGGCTTCACTCTGAACCCTGCTCCCTACATGCTTCCTCCCCTTCCCCCCAGCTGAGGTCTCGAGGAAGTGTGACTGGAAACCGCACAGGAACAGTCCGTTTCTCGCCCTGCGTCTACGACAGGCTCTTGGGTAACAGTCACAGACAACAGACAACAGCTCCTGCTCTTGAACAGGAAGGTGAGCAAAACCTCTCACTGGGACACAGATGTGCTGTCGCTGTAAAGCACCAAGCCGATCCTGTCAGGCGCGGACTGTGTGCTCGGACTGGGCTCCCAGGACAGGAGAAAACGAATTCTTAGGTTCTCCAGGACTCACCCACAATCAGCCCGATCTCGCAGTTGTGGTCGTCATAGCCACAGGTCATCATGGTGCCCACGGTGTCGTTCACCACGGCCACGATATCGATGTCGAAGTCCTGCAAGACCACGTTGACCCGTCAGTGCCCGGCTGTGCTGACCGCGGCGTAGGGCGAGAGCAACGACTCGCCCCTCGCCCCCCCCTCCTGGTTCTGTGCCCCCCTCTCCGGTCACCACCCAGCTATGCCCAGCTGCACCCCGAGCCAAGACTCACCCCTCTCTTCTTGATGGCCTTCCTCAGCAGGGCGACCACATCCTTGCCCTCCACCCCGCTGGACTTGAAGCCCTTCGTCCACGTCACCAGGATGCTCTGTGTGCGGACAGACAGGACAGGAGGTCACAGGGGGGTTTGTGGCCCTTTGTCTGAACTATAAAGTTCTGCCTCAACTTCAGTATAAAATAATCATCAGAAGAGCAAAAAACTGAATTCTAATGTCTTAAAAATGCTGAAAATATCTAAAACCTCTGAAATCCTTATTTTTTCACCACTAAGATGCCACAAAGAGGGACAGACAGCATGGAAAAACTACTGTGCTGTTATATCACTGGTGAACCCCTCTCTGTTTCACTGCTCTAGAGAAATGTGAAGATCTGCACCACCAGCGAGATCAGAAAATCCCACCTGACGCAGGAATTCTGTCAACAAGACCAATAGGGAACTGCTGAGACTCCCAGGGAATAGGAAACTATTTATGGAGACTTGTGAACAGTCTTTGGGTAAATGCCCATTTGATAAAATGCAAAAAGACACTTGCAGATTCCCATAAGTTAAGGGAACTAAAAAAAATTGCAGGATTTAGACGGATTTTTAAAAGCAAAGCTCTTTTTTATATTGCACAGCTCTGAGCTACAGGGCCCTGCTGAGCTCAGGCCAGCTCACCTCGTCCAGCTTGGTCTGCTGGCAGGGGAAGGAGAAGGTGAATCCCAGGGGCAGCTTCTTGTCCTTCATGCCCAGCTTGTCCAGGAAGTTGGACAGACACTCAGCGATGTGGTCAAACAGCTGGTGGAGGAGAGGAGGAAGTGCAGTTCTGATGAGATGGACACTGATGTCGGGTTGATTTGTTCCCTCCCATTATCAAACGTTACCCAGACCCACACCTGCGGTCATGAGTGGGGGACCAGCTATCCTGGCCTGTGTGCTTAAATCCGGATTCACTTCCCACCCAGGATACAGAACGTTTCCAAACGACCTTCTTCCTCTCCGAAACTTTCCCACCTCGCTCCTATTCTCTCCTCCCACCTCCACCCATGTCCACGCCCTTCAATGTCTCTTAACTCCGTCTCTCCTCTTTACCCAATCTCAGAAAGTACACCCCACAAAATACGGGGGTGCTCCGCTAAGATGGAAATGCTTGGCTTCTGCCAAAGACGAGCTTCCACACTGGCCAGGCTGCAATCAGAGCCTCGAGCTGGGCAGCCCTCTCAAGAATGGCCTCTCTGCCCCTCCGCTCAAAACCGAGCTCAGGTCTCCCGACGGATCCCTTCCGCTGCCATGTGCCCATCTGGCCACCAGGGGGCAGCATTGACCTCCCCTCCGCCCCTCTCTCACCGCTGTCCCACTGCCTCTCATCAGGTCCTCAGGGATGGCGTAGATCTGGTTCTTCATCTCCACCTTCTGCTTCCCGTTGTCGGACACTTTCACGTACAGCACGCGGAAATTGGTCCCCCCCAGGTCCAACGCCAGGAAGTCTCCCTTCTCTGCGCACAGGCGGGAGGAGGAACAAGAACAGCACAGTCAGCGACAACGAGGGAGAAGGACAAACATGATCAAGCCGCAGACCGGACCTGAACAAAGGCATGTTTGCTTAACACACAGCAGGAGGGGGGGGGTTGGGTGAGCGACTGCCAACGCCGGTGTCGGGCACGACTGCACAATAACGGCAAGGTGCCCCCTGTGAATTGAGCCTGCCAGCCAGGTGAGGGTTATTTTAGGAGTCTCGGCTTTCAAGTCCACGTCAATGTTTTGAGTGAACCCTTGCCTGGCTCGGTTTCGCAAACACTTCTCCTCCAGCCTTCCTGGATCTGTCACTGCCTCGCTGACAGACCCTTTTATTGCGAGTGACTTGCACCGACGTCTGGATCATTAAACTTGCGAGGCCTCTCCAGAAACTCGCTCTCTAGGCTTATTTACTGCTCTGCATCCTACGGAATTAAAATCAGGCAGTGTAGCTGCGAAACAAACAAACAGTTCTGGTTCTGGTAAGCAGTTTGATCCTTACGAATGTAACAATACGTCTGCACCCACTCACACACCCCAGTGTGCACACGCAAGCTGGGTATTGAAACGCAAATGCGTCACAGGAAGATGAAACCAGAAGTTGAGACAAGGGATTTGTCTTTAAAAGAAGTGATGTAAAAGAAACCAAGTACATCAGTTCAAGAACAGGAAGTTTAATGCAAAGATGAACTGTGGTGACTGTGTTCCGCTTGTACAAGAGATAGAACTACTAAAGGAAATAACTCCCAGAGAGAGAGAGAGAGGGGGTTCCTGCTGTTCTTATCAGAATGACGGCAATATAAGCACCTAGTAAGGACCTGTGTCAACAGTGAAGGTAAACAGAGCCCAGCCTGCCCCTGAGCTTCCTCTTGTGCACACAGCGTTCCAGCCAAGAGCAGATCTTTTGCTGGATTACTGCACTAGTGCACTCCTGCTGCCAAACCTGGAATGTGAGCAGTTGTGTACTGTAGGCACGCTTCACTGAAAGTGTGGTCTTCACTGCAGGTTCAACTGCAGCATCCCTGGAGAATGAGTGCAATTCAGTGCCCAGGAGTAAGAACCAGAGAGATACCGACTGCCCAGTCATGCTGTCAAAGGGATTCTGGGATCATTAACCCTTTCACTGACAAACCCAATAAACTGGCTTGTGTCGCTCAGTCGTGCATGGGATTTGGTGCTCATGTTCTCAAACAGGAGGGTAAGCAGACCTTACTAGGATACAAATCTGCTGTTCCCGTTAGGTAGAACAGAATGTAGAAAAGTCACTATCAAACACATTTAGCTATTTGTTGAGAGGATGTTTGTGATCAATGAAATGTAATAAGGCCACTAACTACAGGCTCACTCTGTACAGTGTGGTATAGAAGCAAATTAAGTTTTATTTTTCACTTCCTCCAGATAACTCTGCATGTCTGGACTGTTGCTTGAAACTGGAGGCTTCACGTCTCTCAACACGCCCTGTAATTAAGTGTGTAAAATGGCCAATGGCTCTGCCAAGCATGTGAGAGGGAGGACAGGCACAGGCCTCACTGCTCTCAGGCCCCTCTGGCTGGTACAAGGACTGTTGTGAAACACGGCGATTAACAGCTGCTGAAAAGAAAAGTAACAGGCTCTTCCAAACTGCACCAGATAGGAAAGCAAAGCCCTGCCCTGAGCATGCTCGCAGTGCGCACACCCAGTTACTAACACTCCTTAAAATCTCTCGGAGCACATCTGTTCTGGATTCTGAACTACAGGCCAATCCTCAGTTCCTGGAGTGCCGCCAACATCTACTGCTTTCTGTTCTAACTTAACTTTTCATTTAGCTGCTGTAATAATTATTTTATTGATTTTTTTTTTATTCAAAGGCTTTAAAAGTTGAGGATTTGAACATCCTGACTTTGCTGGACTTAAGTGGTATATTTGTAGATTATATGATAAAATTCTCTCTGTACGTGCTGACCCAGGTCTTTGACTTGCACAGAGCAGCAGGCCGGACTGAGACTGGCCTGCTGCTCTGTGCAAGTCAAAGACCTGGGTCAGCACGTACAGAGATAATAATAATAGAGGACACCAGCTGAAAGGAAAAAAAACACGAAGTGAAAAGGGAGGATTCAAAACAAAAATGTAATCTCTGAAAGGAAACATCTGCACTAGCGCTATCTCCATTCGCACTCGCTGCTGAGCACTGGAGCGGGACACCGAGGTGGCCCTGAGCACAGCGAGGCTGCAGCAGCCAGACTGTCAACACTCTGCTCTTCCCACGGATCAGCTGTGGGACCCAGACATAAACACCGGGCAGCAGAGAAGGCCAGGCCTTGCTTTGGGCCTGTTTCCTCACTATTTCTGCATTCCTTCGTTTGACAAACAAGCTCGACGGTTATCACAGTACACTCCCTAAAGTGGGCCCAAGTTCAGCCCACTGGCAGAGACCACTTGCCGTTTCTCCCAACGGGAGACGATTGCCTGGCACAGGCAACACTGAAGGAACTGGCCTCTTCATTCCACACACGGCAACATCTGAACGACCACACTCACGCATGCAGTTGGCTATTTTTATTCATTCTTAAGATGACCGTTAAGGGTCTTTAGGTGTTACATTGTATGGATTGTAGAGGATGCAGCCTGCTGCGCTGTCTGTGGGCCCAGCTGCGTCGCCTGCGCACGCACGCTCGGCAAGCCTGCACCCGGCTGCGTCGCCTGCGCACGCACGCTCGGCAAGCCTGCACCCGGCTGCGTCGCCTGCGCACGCACGCTCGGCAAGCCTGCACCCGGCTGCGTCGCCTGCGCACGCACGCTCGGCAAGCCTGCACCCGGCTGCGTCGCCTGCGCACGCACGCTCGGCAAGCCTGCACCCGGCTGCGTCGCCTGCGCACGCACGCTCGGCAAGCCTGCACCCGGCTGCGTCGCCTGCGCACGCACGCTCGGCAAGCCTGCACCCGGCTGCGTCGCCTGCGCACGCACGCTCGGCAAGCCTGCACCCGGCTGCGTCGCCTGCGCACGCACGCTCGGCAAGCCTGCACCCGGCTGCGTCGCCTGCGCACGCACGCTCGGCAAGCCTGCACCCGGCTGCGTCGCCTGCGCACGCACGCTCGGCAAGCCTGCACCCGGCTGCGTCGCCTGCGCACGCACGCTCGGCAAGCCTGCACCCGGCTGCGTCGCCTGCGCACGCACGCTCGGCAAGCCTGCACCCGGCTGCGTCGCCTGCGCACGCACGCGCGGCAAGCCTGCACCCGGCTGCGTCGCCTGCGCACGCACGCGCGGCAAGCCTGCACCCGGCTGCGTCGCCTGCGCACGCACGCGCGGCAAGCCTGCACCCGGCTGCGTCGCCTGCGCACGCACGCGCGGCAAGTCTGCACCCGGCTGCGTCGCCTGCGCACCCACGCGCGGCAAGTCTGCACCCGGCTGCGTCGCCTGCGCACACACGCGCGGCAAGTCTGCACCCGGCTGCGTCGCCTGCGCACACACGCGCGGCAAGTCTGCACCCGGCTGCGTCCCCTGCGCATGTTCTTTTACGATCCTGGTGTCGGAGGGCACGTGCAGGTACCCTGTCGTCTCCCTGCATGCATGTGCCCGGCTCCTCAAGTGTCTCACCTGTGCCATCAGGGGTGGAACGCACGAAGGTGGGAAGCATCTTCACGGCGGCGGTGGGGTTGGTGTCGCGGCCGAGACCTTTGTCCATCTCGCGGCGGAAGCGGAGGGAGATGTCCATCAGCGTCTCGTCGGACAGCCGCATGTGATAGAGGTACTTGTCGACCTGAGACAGACAAGCGCACACACGGTCAGAGTGCTCCTCTGACAAACCAACACAGGGAGTCCGATTTCCCGCTCCAAGAAATTTGCAAACTATGTGACTACAAATTTTTAAATGAGGTACTGAAGCAAAAGGTTTAGAAAAAAGAATACTGTACATATTGTACAGCTCAGCAGGGAATTTTGATAGAGTAAAACTTCTGGAAAACCAACACCAGCAGGCCCCATCCTGTTGTCCACTGACCCCTGGTGGTCCACAAAACTACTACAGGGGGTCTACAGAAAAGGAAAATGCAATCTTTACCACGAACCGTATTTAAGGCTAAAACTGGCATCATTCCAACCTGACGTCCTGTTTTTGAGTCCTTAACACTTACACAGACCTTGTTTTTTTCGTGTCTTGTTTAATGAAAAGAGATGGCTGTACTCCCATTCTGTTTGCAAAAATAAACCAAACAACTGTAACACTAACATGAATCCTGGTGGGAGGGCTCCATTCCACTGTGTTAATTTACTAAAAAAAAACCTACGACAACCAATTTGCCCACTCCAGCTGCTGTAGCTTTTCAAGGGTGAGCTTATTTAAACACGCAGGACGATGCAGAATGTATCAGTACAGGCAAAGTCAGAAACAAGTAGTGGTGAATTCATCACACCCTCCTTTCCATTCCTCTCCCAATCCCCACTCCTGGTCTAAGAGAGTGCCGGGCCGGCAGGTTTCAGAAGTCAGACTTTTAAAACAATTTCTAAAGGCCAGGAATTACTATGACCAATGAGGTGGGGGTGTTCCATTAAGTCATTGGGAGATCATTTGAAAGAAAAATCTGAAAATCCTCCAGCCCTCAAGGACCAGAGCTCTCTCCATTGAAACATTACTTATTCATTGATCAACGGCTTAAACCAGTGCTCCCTGATCTTTCAGTACCAGGTGATCCTGGTGACCTAGAAGACTAACAGGACTGGGGCTGGACTAACGGGACCCCTACCCTAGACTCTCACAGCTCCCCTTCCACACTATACACACCCCACAACCCCTACCTGTATGGAGGGACAATTTCCTCTGACTGGGGCAGCCCTGCCACAGGACTCGGGTTCCAATGAGCAAACAAAGAGGCACCATGCAGGTTTCCCGTCATTTGCAGCCTCGCTCATGTTTTGCGCATGTCGCGGCAGGCCAGAACATCGGCACCAGGCTTGCGGAGCCCTCTCGGCTTGACTGCTCAAGAAGAATTCTGCAATGAGCCTTAATCACGGGGCCTTTCGGACAGCAGAGTCACACTGCTCGCCCCACCCACACTCGAGTCATTTCTTGTAAAACCCGTTCCCTCCCTGGAAGCGTCTCTCACAGGCAGGAGGCCCAGTTCCACTGACGCACTTTTTAAACAAACTCCTCCAACAACAGGCCCCCCTGCCTCCACTATAAACCTGATCCGGTCCCAGTCCTGACGGATGTTCAGTCTGTAAGGACCGAAGTACCTGACTGCAGCAAAGGAGTAACATGGGGGTTTGTAGCAACGGCGGTCAAGTAAACAGATGCTAAATAACACCCACTCTAGAGTATCCCACCGAGTTCCCGTACAAGTGTTTTTGACCGAAAATGACCTAAGGCATGTGCCTGAAAAACGAGAAAGTGTTTCTTGACACAGCCATGCAGATTCTCAGTAAACCACTCCTTGCAGGGCAGATCTGGACGACAACTGGCTGCAGTTTTTTTCTTTCAGTCCCTTGATCATATTAACCTGTACTCTCGCCTGAGGACCTACACGCCCTCTCATGCCCCAGTAACCCCAGGTCTGGGGCACCCTCTCTCGCCTCAGGACCTACACTCCCTCTCATGCCCCAGTAACCCCAGCTCTGGGGCACCCTCTCTCGCCTCAGGACCTACACGCCCTCTCATGCCCCAGTAACCCCAGGTCTGGGGCACCCTCTCTCGCCTCAGGACCTACACGCCCTCTCGTGCCCCAGTCGCCCCAGCTCTGGGGCACCCTCTCTCACCTCAGGACCTACACGCCCTCTCGTGCCCCAGTAACCCCAGGTCTGGGGCACCCTCTCACTCCCTCTTGTGCCCCAGTTGCCCCGGTCCCTCCAGGTCCAATGCACTCTCTTGCGCCCCAGCTCAGAGACTCGAGTCAGCAGCTGCCTCTGTTAAGTGACAGGTGGGAAATGTGTCCACTACGATGAGTGCACCACCTATGACAGCACCATTGTAGCTTCCCAACTGAACAGACAGACAGCTCACATAGAAAAGAAGAGTGACCCCAGCAGGATCACCGCCTTGCCTTGCAGGCTGGGCCTGGTATGTTCTTGGATGGGAGACCTCCAGGGCAAACCAGGTTGCTGCTGTAGGTGCTGTTGATAAGGAGCAATCTTGTCTCTAGACCACAATCTCCCAACCAATGCCCCAGGATAGTGACCACTGACAGGAGAGAACACTGTGCCTCGAATGAGACATTAAACTGGGGTGCTGACTACTTGGTCATCAAAGATCTCATGGGATATCTTCAAAACAGTAAGGCATATATAACCCATTGACTTTACAAAGCAATGTTGTGTTTTGAGACAACTCCATCAGCTTGAGGAATGCAGGGGCTTATTATCTAATTGCAATGCTACGAAGAAAAAGAATCTGAAGACCATCCAGGTGTCCTATATAAATATTAAAATAAAAACTGGATGATCAACAGAGGGAAGAATGTGTGGTATACAAGCCTTTCCAAAAGTGCAATTGTCCCTTTTTCCACTGGCTCTCCCATGGTTTCTTGTTGAGCATCTCCATCAGGCCCAGCGTGATGCAAAATCCACCTGCTTTTGTCAAGTTGGTGTTTTGGTACCAACGTGTTGTTTCTCCCTTCATCGGGGCTGCTCATTTTATGGCTTACCACTATAGTATAGCCTACAGATTCCGCTGAGATAAGCGCACAAACCCACAGTCAGAAACACAAATCGCACCATCTTGAAACTAGCAGGCCATGAAACACGAAGGACTTCATTTGCTGGAGGACGGAGGTGTTTTTTTTTTTTGAAGAAAAGATCTTTTGAGAAATCGCTGTGCTAGGGGCCGTGAGCAAGCCATCAAGGTGACCTCAGCAGCCCGGCCAGGAAAAGGACACTTCCCAGAAAGCACCAAACCACCCTCCCCCCAGCTCACAACCACCAGCTTCCTCTTTCCGAAAACTACGCTACCAGAACACCAAGAGCAAGGGGAGGGCAGCACAGCACAGACTTGCACAAGTTCCCCACCCTTCTGCCATGTGACTGGAAAGACACACACACACTCTCTCCCCACGATCCAGCTACACTGCGCAACAAGTTAGCGTCAGCTGTTAAGACATTTAAAAAGAGCAGGAGAACGGTGGGGGAGGAGGAGGAGACAGAGGAGTTAAAGGGCACACGAGCGCACAGAAAGATGCACATATACAGACCGAGCACCTGCTTTTCCTGATAATGCCAAAGGTGAGATTATAACGGCGCACGCTTATACAACTGACCGCTGCAGAACGCTCCATATAAATGCCAGAGACGCCGGCAGTAAATGTGACAAAGGAGGGCAAAGCAGAAAAGTTTTCACTCTGCTGCAGTGTGCAGCCCAACTCACAGGGAGAAAGACAGAGGGAAGAATGTGGACGCAGAAAACGGGAGGAGAGAGCAGAGACGAAAACGAACAGAGAGACAGGGAAAGTGGGGAGGAGAGAGGCATGGAGGTGGGCAAAAAAAAGGGGGGGAGCATAAGAAGGGAACAGCAGGAAGCGAGGGAGCGATGGGGAGAGAGAGAGAGGGAGGGAGAGGGGAGTATGTGCAAATCCACACGCTCTCAGTCTGCCACTGGGTATCGAGTCCTGTTATATAAGGAGTAATCGCGGCATTCAGGCACAAACGCACAGCTGACCGGAGACCAGCAACACTCAGCGGGGACAGGGCACGCACACGGCCCCTGCCCACCCCAGCACAGACCCAAGCTCATGGCCTGCGGTGCCCCTTATGCCATCGCAGGGGGTGGCCTTACATGCCCCTACATTCTCACCCGCTGAGCTTAATCATGACATTGATCTCAATTTTCCAAGCCTTTAGGGGTCAGTAGATGTGAAAATGAGCCTTCCAGAACACACAGCCACAGTCCGAGTGCACCTGTCAGGGTCCCAGCTGACCCGATGCCTCACCTCTTGCTGGATGCTTTAGGATCATTGCATATGAAGTTTTCGAAACTTACCTAAGTCTGGGGGTGCCTATATTGCCCATGAGCTCCTGCCATGAAGGGCTGAGGTTTGTCTTGGGGAGACGCCGGGGAACGTCCCGCTTCGAAATCAGTCACACCAACTGACTGAAGCAGGCGTTGTCCGAGGGGGTCTTTTAGACGCTCCTCCTAGACGAGCCGGACCCCAGCCTTGGGAGAGGCCTTCTCTTTCCAGGACAGGCAGGACAACGTTTTAAGAGCTCAGAAACATTAACAAAGGGGGCAAGAACTGGATGAATCCAGGGCCAGGGCTGGGAACCAGTGCCCTGGGGGCACGGGGCAAAACCGCTTCACACGGAGAGAAGGGCCAGCAGTGCCCCTGTCCTGAAAGCGGGCCCATGTGGCCTCAGGTCCGAGCCAAGCCAGTCGGTACAGGTAGACAGCAGCTAGAAACCCCATGAAGACAAAGCAAGGCCCCTCCGAAATGTGCCGCACAGACCCAAGGTATCCTACAACCACTGGAGGGCTTGCAAGAATACACAAAATAATCACAGAAAATGACTTCCTAGGAATCGTATTTACTTTCCCTTACACAGCCTGCGCTCCTCAAAGGGCTCAGTGGCTAAGGATCTGCGCCTGTGGCTGGAAGGTTGGCGGTTCAAATCCCGCGGCCGGCAGAGGAATCCTGGCCGACCCTGCGCTCTGACCCCAACCTCCTCTCCCCGTCTGTGTGTCTGCGTGTATGCAAAAAAGACGAATTTCTAATGCAAAAAACTGTATGGGGCTAATAAAGTGATCTTATCATTCTCCAGATCAGCCTCCAATGAGAAGTTCCCGAGATGTTTGCCCTTTGCATCTGGGAATATAATAATAATAATAATAATAATAATAATAATAATAATAGCTTACATTATATAGCGCTTTTCTGGACACTCCACTCAAAGCGCTTTACAGGTAATGGGGACTCCCCTCCACCACCACCAATGTGCAGCATCCACCTGGACTTTGCCATATGACTATGCATGCCATATGAATATGACTTTGCCTCGTCTCTCTGCCGGTACTCTACAATGACCCGCACGTACTGGGACACTCAGCATGTCGAGTGAAACTCATCCCTTCACTCCATCATGCACGCTCAGAGCCTGCCAAAGTCCCACAAGCACAGCGCTTGCATGAGAGCTGGGAAGCGGCCAGTTGTAAGGGACCAATAACACCCTTATCTGGAAAACAAGCACAGCGCGGAGATAAGGCATGAAAAGCTGTTAGCAGTTCTCAAAGGTACTTGATAGCTCCTATCGGCACAGCATTCACTGGACAATGAAAATATTAACATCCAAGCCCCACGGCTTCCTGCACGCATGACTTTTATATAGAGAGCGCCATTGACATACTGCGTAAAGTCCCGGGGGAGTTTGGAAAGTTACAAGCCTGATGATACAGAAGTGCTCAGGGGACGCACATATAAAGCTCGAACACATCCACTGTGTCATCGGGCGTGCAAACGCCAGGGATAGTTTTGCCAACACGCCCCACTGCTCGAGCGGCTGAAAATGCGCACGTGGAAATGAGCCCCCGCTGAGGAATCCACCAGAACCGGCTTGTGATTTCACTGCTACAAGTCGGGGCCTTTTTTGTGGCTGGAAGGCCTCCAGACATGAATAATAATGGAAGCAAGTCATGCATGTTTCTTTCCCAGAACTTCACTCCTGTACCATTACTTATACGAGACTGCGAGTGCTTTTCTGGACACTCCACTCAAGCACTTTACAGGTAATGGGGACTCCCCTCCACCACCACCAGTGTGCAGCCCCACCTGGATGATGCGACGGCAGCCATAGTGCGCCAGAACGCTCCCCACACACCAGCTATCGGTGGGGAGGAGAGCAGAGTGATGAAGCCACTTCAGAGATCTTGAGCAAGAACATACTCAAGATCCCTACTCAAACTCCCCCTTGGTGTGCGGGAAAAGGCACAATCTCTCTTCATTGCGCATTCGGGAAAACAGCTCCCGCTGCGTAGCGCTTTGATCCAGCTCAGGTTTTTCAAGCAGGATCTTGCGCAAACTGTACAAAGGGAGTGGAGACGCAATATACAACATTATATTGGCTTTGCAGTCGCATATTTACATGCATTCTGAATCAGGTGGCAGGCAAACACGTATGCAAAGTCACTGCCAGAAGGAGGTTGACAAAGAGGAGCCTGTATCTTCTACAGCCTGGAAGAGGGCCAGGGGCTGTGCAGTAGAGGCCTGATCCGCTTCGGCAGGAGCAGGTCGAGCAGGTCGAACCCTGCTCTGTTAGGGTGCTCTTAGGAGAAACCAGGCACAGGGCACTGGGGTCGAGCCCCAGACTCAAAGGAAATAACAGAACCTCAGTGACTGATCGGCTTCTCCCTCATCACGGTTCAAACCAGCTTTCATATCTTACAGGGGGAAGGAGTGTAGGAAAAACTTGGGGGGAAAAAATGAAATAATGGCTCAGCAGTCGTCATTATCCTGAGCGACTTACAAGTTTTTGTACTTTTAGGGTAAATCCAAGGGAAAAAAAAAAGATTGTAGAAGTTATAGCCAGGAACAAATCATTTGGATCTGACATGGTGTATGTTAAGTGGTAAATTATATAGTTATCCTTTTTGAGGTACTTGTCGACAATGACCTACGCGTGTTCCTATTCTCGTCGTCGCTCTGTAACCTTCAGGGCTGAACTCCGTGACATTAGCCGGGAGCAGGAGACCAGGCTCCAGCCCGCAGCGCGTTCCGGGCCAGAATGACGCCACCTGAACCACGGGGTCACGTGTTCGACCCTTTTTTGTGGGGGTGCTGTTTCACCGCGGTCTGACTGTAGGGGAGACCTGGAGCCCTTGAGGAGGAAGAAGGCTGAGTTTCCTTAAATTTGGGAAAGGCAGGACAGGCACGTCTCTCGCGTGCCCCAGAGCACTTAGGTGTTTTTATTTTGTGTGAGCTATTCAGCACTAAGTCCGAAAGGAAGGAAAAGCGCACCCCAAATATCGACTTTCCTGGGTCTGTGCGAAAACCATTAGTGTTAAACAGCTTGATAAATATATACATCCGGAATCCTAGTTCTTATCTCTGACTTTGACCATCCTGTTAAGAGGATGATAACTATCCTTTAATAGGTCCCTTTAAGTGCGAACTGAGATCGCGGAGCAGATAACACGGAGCGTTTCAGGACAGCCGAGGCTAAACAGGCGTCTGAAATTTAAGAAAAAAAAAAGCCAATGAGAGCTATCTATACCTTTTCGCCTCAGAATAAGACTTTACCACACCGTAAGGTTTTAACTGTGTCTCTGGTGGTACAGGCACGATTCTTTTGTAAATTACGCCGCAAAGGTCACTGGAGGTAAAATGATTGATGCATACATTTAAAACATATCGAAGAATCAAGAAAATACGAGACTTCAAAGGTCTATCAATGCTATTGAAGAGATCGGTTACGTGTTAAGTTCCGTCAACAATACTTTTAAATATGAATAATTGGTTATATTTCGAACACACATCGGCGAGCTTTCCGTGTCTTAAGTGTTTAGCGTGTCGAGTCAGTGGGGAAAAAGACACTCCAAGTCATTCAATCGCAGTCGTCACCGCAATAACTTCTCTCAAAAACTCAGGCGCAGCTAACTGGCCTGCGATTGTTTCAAATTGATCAGGGATTTCAAAGCCGAAAGGAAAGACGAGGAAACCAGCTTCAATTTCCGCGGGGGGGGGAGTTCCACGAAACAGCGGAAAAGGAAAAGAAAGAGCCCTCGTGAATTCTCACCACTTGCGCAATCATACTTTCTTCAAGTTAAAAACAAAATCGAAACGATTTGAAGAGACGACCACTAAATTCGAGCGCCTCGAAGCTACGTGTCTGAACTCAGGCACCACGCAGCGTCACACATCTCCGAAACTGAGGGTAAATGCTCTCGGCGTGTTCTTGCATATTTCATCACGCACAACCAGGAAAGAAGGGCAAATTTGAGCCCGCAAAGTTCCAATTCGTGGGTTGTCACTTATTTACATAATTCTGTAGAATAATACAATCTACACTGAAGAGGTTTTAGACTTTTCCTAACACAGAGCAGAGGACGTCGCTGCAGGACGCACTGTTAAGGTTTTAAACCCGATTGCCCTATTCAAAGGGAAGCTATTGTTAAGGTACGATGTACTATGATGCTAATAAGGCCCAGGGAAATTACGGGCTGCAGATACTCGAACTACTGACAGAACTCACAACATTTAAACTTTAAATTAAAGTTTTTTTAAGGTCTAAATGATAGGAATTAAGTCGGGTTTTCATAGTTTTTCTCGAAATGTGTAAATGAACATGTACACAGTTGACGTAAGTACACGTAAGTGAAATATTACGTATTCATTAAAACATTAATGGGAAAAAAACTTTTAAATACTCACTTTTTGTACTTGGTCATGACTCAGTTCCGTGAAAAAGTATGCCAGTAAATGCGAAGCAATCATGGTTCCCAAATTACGTTCCCCAAAATACAATGTAACAAAAACGAATAAATTAGATTATTTTTTTCTCTTTTTGATTGAAGTCCTCGCCCCTAATAGTCTTGCTTTCTGCGCGGCTATTTGAACCCGTTTTACTTTTCTAGCTATAAAATGTGCTACTCGCGTTCGCCCACGAACATAGCCAGTACTTCGCTTCCAGTTGCCGGCAGATTGATTTCCACGATGTGGACTGACGAAGGGGTTTCCACATGTAACTCGAGCCTCCGCTGACGTCACTCGAGCCGGCCCCCCCGGATTGGCAGAGCGGAAGGTGTGGTGCTGGTCGGGCCAATGAGCGGCGCCGCTATCGAGAGAGAATGGAGCCTTTCGGGAAGCCGCGAGAGGGCGCGGAGTGACTAGACTCATTAGAGCGGTGCGACGCGTGAAAACTGGCTTTGAAAAAGATGGCTTAGGCATTACTCATACATCCTCCATCACACACGTACAATGCGCTTGACTTACGGTCACAAGGCACGTCCCGTTAAGAGGTCAAGACTAACTGGAACGGGGGGAGAAAATGACACAGCTTCTCCCATGTAACCAATGGATTGGCCGGCTGCTTAATTCATCACATGAACTAGAAAACCAGGACCGACCGGTAAACTCCCCTTTGAAGGCAAGCGGCTGCCTACACTTCTTTTTAAATTATCCTAAAGTCTTCTCACTCAGGTACTTGAGTTCCTTTTACAGCAGGTCAGGGGGTCTCCTGCCCCGGTCATAGAGAGAGCCAATCCAGCTTGTCTAACAGGTCACCTGTTTCTACAGATTGTTACTGATGAATTGAGCAAGTCACCTGTTCAATGCACAGAACTCTGTCCCTTGAGGGCCAAAAGCTGCTAAGATTGTGGTGCCAAATATTTCTACATCACTTGATTTCACCAGCTTAATATGCCAAAATGAAATTGCTCCAAATCTCTTGACACCGGAGATGTAGTGGGGAATTATAAAACTGACTGGACAGGAGCTCTTCGGGTCCGGAGGTGAAGACCCTTCCCCCAGGGTTGCCACTGTGTTTAAATGGAAGTGGTGAAATTCAGCGTTTTGGCTCAGTGAAGTGCTCAGCACCCTGGGGACTGGAGCTCTGCGGAGTCTGGAATAATCTGCTTCAGTCAGCTACAGGGCCAAAGAAGCATTTCCACTACCTCCAGGCCCCAAGCCACCCCTGGCGTCTTCTGTGCCTTTCCTGAAAGAGAGCCGATGCGTAGGCCCACTAAACTTTTTAATGAAGCTTGATTGCTTCTTTTCGGAGCTCAGAAAAGGCCACAAAGGTTTAGACACTTACCCTGCGCAGAATAACCTGATCTCAGGTCCACAGCTCCGCTGTTTCACTGTACTATTGTTTCAATGGTAGTCTTTCTGTATGTTTCACCGTTTGTCCAACCAGCACCCAACTTAAACTGTGTTTTTCTTTAAAGCTAATCATACACTCTTCTGTTTGCTCCGGGCTTTGCGCGTCTACCCAGTGGCACAGCTCCTGTGGGCACTCAGTATGAATTACTGTAGTTCTTATCAGTCTGCAAAAGAACAGGTTAAAGGTTTATTCCCTGCTGAAAAGAGAAGAAAGGAAACAACGTTTCAGCTGTGGAGCCGTTTTTGGATGTGAGGGTGTTTCTTATGACTTTGGTCAACATTTTAAAATTGATTTTGGGCTCTGGAATACTTTTTACCGGAGTATTTGATACAGTAAAATAGCAACCGGTGTCTGTATCTGATATTGATCAATTTCTTCTGTTATGCAAGTCCGTTACCCTGAGTGAAGGTGTCTGTCAAATACTACTACCGTTACTACTACCGCTACTACTACTGCTGTCCCGTGACTATTACTACTGCTATTATTATAACTGTCCTACCAGTGCTACTCAGGTGTGCTCCTCACACCCGAAGAAGGCTCCACAGCTGAAATGTTGTGTTTTCTTTCTTCTCCTTACAGCATGGAATAAACCTTTTACTTGTTCCTACTAGTGCTACTACTGCTGTTCCACTAATACTACTGTTACTACTACTACTGCCTCACTAATACTACTGTAAATACTACTGCTACTACTGCTGCCTCACTAATACTACTGTTACTACTACTGCTACTACTACTGCCCTGTTAAAATTACTGTTACTACTACTGCTACTCCTACTGCTGTCCTGCTAATACTACTACTGCTGTCCTGTGATGGTTACCATAACTGTTTTACTGCTACTTGTACTGCTACTACTGCTGCTGTCCTGCAACTGCTAATATAACTGTCCTACTACGTCTAGTTACTGCTACTACTGCTGTCCTGCAACTTCTACTAATACCGCTACAGCCCTACTACAGTTACTGTCCTACTATTCCTACTGTTACTACTACTGCTACCGTCCTTCTACTGCCCTACTACTACTGTCCTGTGACTGTTACTATAACTGTCCTACTCCTACTGTTACTACTACTGCTGTCCTGCAACTTCTACTAATACTGCTACTGTTCCTACTACTGTTCTACTACTGCTAATGCTCTACAACCTCTGCTGCTACTGTTGCTAATACTACGGGTAGTAGTAACCTTCTGAAGTTGATTAGGATGTCAGAAGGGAGAAAGGAGAGGTTGAACAGAGTTTTGTTTTACTTGTGAAATCCTGGAAAAAAATCCTCCTTGAAAATGACATTTCAGGCTCGAGGGGCTGAGGGTAGAAACAAGGTAAATAAAGGGAAGTAAGAAAATAAAAGACGAAACGGGTCAGGCGAGGACGTGTTTCTCAGCAGGTGCAGGATGAGGAAACAGAGTTATTGAGAAGGGTGAACATTTAAAGCATTCTGATGAAACTGAAAGAGGAGGACCCGTGACCCTGTGACTTGATCGCGCTCCTTGTGTAACATGAACCTAGCCTTATTCTATTCCAGAATAGTCATGCCTCTAAGAGTTCATTTAAAAAAAATAGATTCTGAGAAATTCCTACATACTGTCCATCAAGAGGAACCTTCCTACCCCTCTTCACATGAAGACAGGTGTGGAAGAGAATGTCCCGCCTCCTCTAGATGTGTTCCATATTGACTGACACTACAAGTGAGGACTGACCTCAGAACAGGTCGTCCGTCGTGTCTGGTTTCTTTTGTCCCGCCTTAGATTTCACCAGCAAAGTCTCTGGCACAACTGTCTGCGCCCTTCCCCTCTTCGCACGCAGAGTTCCATGACGGATCATTTTCACTCGTTGATTCTGAATAGCCACCCCTCCCGAAATATCTGATACCTTAAACCCAGTTAGTCTGCATTCCCAGGTATCTGGCTGAGAGCAACACCCTCAGATTCCAGCCGTGGAGCACTGAGTACTCCACAGGCTGGAGATGCCTTTATTTGCAGCTCACAGTCCTGAATGAATATAGACCTGGAGGTCATGCCTTAATAACGACCTGCTCGTTATCGTTTCTGGTAAAACCAGATGAACAAGAAGCAACATTTTCATTTGAAAGAATCTGCATTGATTTCATCCCTACTGCTTTTGCTAATAAAATATAATATCCTCAATATTGAAAGCTTTATTTTGTTTGCCTTGTGATTTCCCTTTGGAAATTGTTTGCCTTGCTTTGTGGTACGAGATCGTGCTGGCTTTATAAATACAGTTGTGCTTCCTTGCACAGCGCCACAGGATCCTTCATGGCACTCTGCACAGAGGTGTTTGAGATCAAATAAGCAGAATAACCGATTCCCGCTAATCTCCGTCCAAAGAACCCAGGCTACAAGCACAGAGACAGAGAGACAAGAGAAAATGAAAGAGAAAGTCTTCCTTCCTTATATGCACAAAGTAGTACTTTTCAAGAAGCACATAATGTAAGAAAAATCTCCACGGTACATTACAGTTATCCACACAACTAATGCATTGCGACTATACACTCTCTCATACTAACCCAGGCAATTCACACAGATAATGAAGCACTAAATTATACATAGACTCAGCCTCACGCACTCAGATGGACTCTCGCACAATGGACTCACACACAGAGCACATGCACCGAGGATCCCCTACTTAAAGCACCAAGCCACGTTACAGCCGGTTTGTTAATCCGCGATGGCTGCTACACTGTGGATCTTTTGCAGCAGAGCCAGCGATCCTCTAACCCAATTTAATACCCGGCATTGTTGCATAACCGCCCATTGTGGGGCTAAATGCAGCAGCAGCATTAGTGCCCCTGCTCTCTGGAAAGCAGCTTAAATGGAAAAAAATGTCTCCACATCTGTCTTTGCAGTAAAGTAAGACACTGAAACTTTGAGCAAAACTGCCCCATGTGATTGTTTCTTCCACTATCTAAATCTAGACTAAATCTCAGGACACCGTACCCAGCCTCTGAGTGAAATCTCTACCTGAACGCACATGGGCTGTGCACAAGAAGCACAAGAACTAAGGGGCTATATTTTCTAACAGGTCTGTTTTTTGGAACAGCTACAAGGAGCTGCTAACTTACAGGTAAGAAACGACAATCGGACACCAATGAATAAGCCAGTCCAGTGTGGTTATGGCAGGCATTTTAATCAGATCAAAAACGTGCAAGAACAACAAGTCTAATACACCCAGTCCTCAGTAACAACAGATAGGTGGCTAGTGTGAAAGAAGGAGCACGATTTGCAATCACTTGGGTAGACCCAGTGTTACAGGGTGTGTAGCGCATTTCAGTAATAATAATAATAATAATTGCTTACGCTTATATAGCACTTTTCTGGACACTCCACTCAAAGCGCTTTACAGGTAATGGGGACTCCCCTCCACCACCACCAATGTGCAGCATCCACCTGGATGATGCGATGGCAGCCATAGTGCGCCAGAACGCTCACCACACATCAGCTATCAGTGGGGAGGAGAGCAGAGTAATGAAGCCAATTCATAGATTGATTCATAGATCAATAATGCAGGAGAGCTGGGACAGAATGAGACACAATACCAAAATTTGTTTGCTTCAACTTGCAAGAGGCACTGAAGAAAAACACTCTGGATCTTTGATATCAAGATTTAGCCTCCAGTGTCGGCAACTGGACTTGAATTGTGATAGCTGTTGAAAATGTGTGTGCACAGTGAGCAGCACAGTAAAGCAGTATAACTGTCTATAGCTCCCAGCATTCCCTGGGTGGACAGAATTATTCAGTAATACATGGCTCCATCATCAGATGTAGGTCTTCACAGGAGAGATTGGGAAAAGGTTTAAAAAAAAGATAACCCTAGAAGAATGACAAACAAGTCTTTATGAAGTGGAAACAACACGAACCAGAGTGTTGTCAAATTTAGCAACGAGAAGGGATTTCCCTAGTTTTCCTAAGGCTAGGTAAAGTGAAAAATATATTAAGAATAGGATGTTACAGAGTACTGTGTGGCATAATGATACAGCATATCATGAGGAGGTTTTCACTGTTGTGTGCCTGATTGGGAGAGTCTGTGATTACGTGTGTTGCAATCTGAGTGTGATTGCATTCATGTGATTGTGGTTGAAGGTGACTGTGCAAGGTTGACTGTTTATACTGTACAGCACATAGTTGCTATGGTCTGTACAGTAAATCCACTGTGGTCCATACCTATTCAGATGTAATCAGGACACTGCACATCACCGCTGCACGCTATAAACTGCTTATTCAGCTCAGAAGCAGCAGACATCTGGCACCTGGTCATGTGACAGGGGTGGGGGGGGGAGGTAGGGTATTTAGAAGGGGAAAGGGAGGGAGTGCGCATCAGGAATTCATGTCACCTCTCTCCTAACGCCCAATCCAAAACCTCAACACATGTACTCAAAGCCTCTCCCAGTAACTTGAGCCCCCTTCCTTTTCAGATACTCTCACCCCCCTGGTCTCTCTTTCAGAGGGAGTGAAGCTTCGTCGCACGTTCTACATCACACTCTCTACTGTATATGCCCTGCCCCTTCTTTTGTCTTTTCCTCCCTTTTATCCCTCTGCCTCTCCCTTTGTCTCTCTCTATCCGTCCATACCTTCACCCCTGGTGCTCTGATCCCCCCAAGCGGTTCCCTGCCCCTGTGATGAGTCTGGCCCAGCCAATGGGGTGCCAGTGAGCGGTTGCCATGGTGTTGCTGGGGAGACATTGTAGTAAGGGAGTTCCCCCCCCCCACCCCCTCCCGGGAATGCTCTCCAGCCTCTGGATTGGTACGTGATATCTGACATGCACATCCCATATCAGTGTGCGCTACAGTCCCAGGAGCTGACAGATCGCCTGTGACATTGCTCTCTGTTCACTTATAGATTTTGTCTTTTTTTACAGGACTCCGGGCTTATCAGCTGTGAATTAAACAGAGATGAACAGGTTTCTCTTAATCCCCACCAGCTCACCAGAGTGTAGCCACAGAATGTCTCCATAACCCACCTGCAGGATTCCACATTTCTCACTGAGCAACCATCCTCCGCACAGGCAAGAGGATTTTGAAGGGATTTGAACTCCAGGCCAAATTGCAACTCCCCAAAAATCAAATTGCACCAGGTAAAAGGTGCAAATGTAAGAGAGGGAGAGCGCGGGGGTACAGAGATTGATCATTTAACATCATCACCCTGCACACACTCGATTTGCAAGGTTCATCTAGGCTTGTTGCAAGACAGAAGAGTCTTTTGCACCAGAGCAGAACCCAAAAATTGCAGCTCTGATTGTTTCAACACAGGCGTCCAGACCTTCAGAGAAAAAAAGCCAAAAGCACCCCCTGATCCTTAATTGGGATTAATTGATTTAACACGCTGGAGGGGGTAGGATAAAGGGGAGGAGACGTGCTCAGCGCTGGGGGCAGCATGTGGGTGGCAGGAGAGAGAGACTAACCCCCCGGCAGGGGGTGATTTAGCAGCTCTTGCCTCTGTCCTCACGAAGTCTGTCCATTTCAAACACTGTCATAACCCTTTTTTTTCTAGGAAGGTCACGGGGTTATTTCTGCAAGGGAGTAGACCACTATTCCTCTAGCATTCATTGTACCAGTGGTTTTTTATACACTTGCACGCATTTATACAGGTGAGAATTTCAGTACAAGGGCTTTGCTCAAGGGTAAAGCAGCAGCGTCCAACCTGTGATTTGGACTCCCAGCCTGCGTGTTTGTGTCCTCTCCAACGACTGATTCAATTAAATCATTCTGAACACATTGAAGCCGTAGCCAGAGGCACCTACCGTATCTCGTTCCAGGCCTCAGCAGCACCAGCAGGCGGGAGACTCCAGGCTGGACCATGGACCAGTCTTCGAGAGCATGGCACTGTGGGCAGGCGGCAGGGTGCCAGCAGTATTGTGTCACGTGTGGCATCATACCTGGGCATGCCTGGGAATCATAGTACCAAAGTCAACATGCCTTAATAGGGATACTCCTTTAGCCCTCCTGAATGGAGGAGGAACCTCCTAAGCAGGGATTTTGGTCACCTTCAAACCCCGAAGCCCATGCCCCTCCCACCTCAAGACAACAAGCATGCAGCACAGGGCAAGGATGGCATGCTCGTGATGCTGGAGAAGTGGGGACACCATAACTGCCAGCTGCAGACGGGTTCAGGTCATCTTTACAGACCATGAGTCATGCTGTCGGTTGGGATCCTTCAACATGTGGCCCTTTCCTTCCACTCCACTGCAGTACCTGGAAATGCATCCAGGGTCATGATTGACATATTGATCTTGCTGACGATCAATTAAATAATGGAAAAGCAGGCTGCTGCAACAGTCTGCCAATAGGCCTGGATCGGATTGGAAGGGTGGGAGGGCACAGCCCCTCTCTGAGCCAGATGGGGGATGTAAAAGCAGCCAGTACAGAGGCAGTGCCCTGACCTCACATGGACATCATGGGTACCAGCAGGACAAAGTGACCACCTGGAAGAAGCTACAGCATTAACCATTTTGCATGAACCATGCCTTCATTTTTAATTGCGGAAAGTGTCTTCAGGTTCACATTGGTTAAGAAAACATACAGCTGGAGTAGCAGACAGCACGCTAAGCATTACACGTCCCTGCGTTTTTGTACAGAGTTAAGGTTTGTGGCTGGTTTAAGGTAATCATTAGCATTAGGGATATTCTCTCTTCATGTGGATAAATCAAAACCCCAAGTGATTTTTCTCCACCTCTCAGTGTTTTAATAGTTGTTTTCTATCATTTACCACTGGAGACAAAAAGGAAGAACTCGCACTGCAGAAGTTTTTATTACTGTATAAAGCACACACTGCATGCCAGGGCATTTGAATTTATGAATGACATGACACTGGTGTGCAGTCTAGGCTGGTCTTTCAGCACTGGAGGCACAGAGGATGCAGTATTGAATTACCTTATCTAAACACACAATAAGGTTCAATCAGCAATTTGCACCCCACCATGTGACTTGGTGGCTGATGAAATTACAGAGGCTGGGCTCTCTGGGGCGAAAATTCCAAGCCTACATCAGCGTTTGTTAACCGAACAAAGAAATGTCACTGAGGAAACCTACTTCACAAAGTATGTTTCGATTGATATCAGCGTGGAGTGGGGTGATCAGATGGCCGCAGTGCAGCACATTGTGTTGCGCCCCAGCTCTCAGTACGTGCGTCTCTATTTTTCCTCCACTCGTGATGCTTTTGCTTTCTTTCCCTTTCTTCTCTTTTTTCCATCAGACACAAAGTCTTCAGGAAAGAGCCGGAAGGAGTTCACGAGCCTCGATCCTGAAGTACCCTGTGATTCTTTCCCCTTGCCTCTTTCAGAAAGTCCTCCTGACCTGGCGTGTTTTTTGGAAAGACAAAAAAACAAACCTACATTTTCTAAAAATAAGCTCTTTTTATTTTTTTCCCCCAACACCAGTAGGAGAACGTTAATTGGCCTGCAATCGAGGCCAGAGCTGTGCCATCATCCTGCAACAGCTTGAGTATGAGGGCCTGGTGCCTGCTCACCCCCACACTCAGATCTGTGACGAGTGCAATGAGAGCACATGGCACACTCCTGCGGCTCGTTCTGGTGGTTTCTCACACAAGTAAGGGCTCTGCCGCAAAAATGAAATTGTTGAGGCTCCTTAAGGCTGCCCTTCTAGTATGTCTCCTTCAGAGATTGGGTCTCGTTCAGAGATTTCGCCCGATGCTCGCTGAGATCGGTTTGCACTGCGAGCAGGTCTCCCTGGCTTGGGCGACTGCTCTGTAACCTGTGGGCTTTCTGGGCTGCAGATGCAATTTGTTAATAACTGCAGGGTTTTCCATTGCTTTCATCCATCCACCCATTTTCTAACCACTTTATCCACTACAGTCAAGGGGTGAGTCAAGTCTATCCTGGCAAGCAACAGGCCCAAGGCAGGGTACACCCTGGATGGGACGCCAGTATACCTCAGGGCACAGAGTGCACACATTCACACCTAGAGCCAAAGTTCCTGGGAGCCAGTTAAACTAGCAGTAGGCGAAGGAGCACTGGAAAGCACTGTGGCTCTGGACAGGGGCTGAGGAGGAAAAACCAGTGGAGGACTGGACAACAGAAGTTTCAGAGCCAGGACAGGGACAAGTGCAAGCGGTGGGGCTTGGAGAGACTCTTGCATTGTGCAAATCCAGCCCCAGCAACCACTTGCAAAGTGAATTGATTGAGAATGGTCAATCACCCTTTAAAGAACTTTTATAATTTAGTGGAGATCTTATGTTAGAGTTGTACTCATTGTTAAGACTGGTAAACATTTTGGAAATGACATTAATTGTGTTAAAAAAAACAGGAAGTCTTTGGACTGCGGGAGGAAACTGGAGCACATGAATGCACAGAGAACATACTAACTCCATGGAGATTGTACCCTGGGAATTGAATCCATGGCCCAAGCGCTGTGAGACAGCAATGCTAACCACTGTGCCACTGTGCCGCATCTGTTGCTTTCAGTGAATAAATAAATGCAGGAATACGAATTGCAGAACACTAATGCTTTCTATGTTACAGAGAAGGCAGGCTTGTCTGTCCTGGAAAAGCACCACTGTTCCAACACCTTTTGTACCTGTACTGAAATCTCTATCTTCTTGATACGTACATCTTTCTGATCGGCTTTTTGTCTGCATACTCATGTCTTTCTTAGCTTGTCTCTTCTTTATTTATGAAAGGTTGAAATCGTGCAAATCTTGTTTTATTTAAAAGTAAGTTTTCAAGACTGAAATAGAATCACTTATCTTCTTCCTACACTCAAGAAGGAATCATTTCACCAATATTCAGAGCACAAATATTTTTTAATCATTCAGACCTGTTTTGCTACATTTTGTTGTGCGCTATAGTTCAACCTCCTCCTCAAAATCCCATCCATAAACTTTTGGCTTTCTGCCCCTCTTCCTATAACAAGTGTCGCCCAGGAGAAGAGGCCATTTGGCCCTTCTGGCCAGTTTGGTGTATCTTATTGATGCAAGGCTCTATTCTAGCCATCCAGTTCCATACCCCCACAACCCTTTGCGCAAAGAAGTGCCTCCTGTTCTGGTTTTAAATACATGTTGTTGTCTTATCTACCCGCATGGCAAATGTGACAGCTATAATAATAACAACAGAACAATAAGGTATGAAATGTGACACAATGTTGTTGCTGGCACAGGGAACCAGTGCTTTGAATGTGGGCACACTTTACCCTGGTATAGTACGACATTGACATTGACAGTGCCAGGTCCTGTGGACACACGAGGTGGAGACAGGCCAGTCTGAGGCTGTGTGAAGAACCACTGGTGAATGAATGGGTCTATCCGAGTGACTGAGCAGTGAGTCAGCGCCAGCAGAGCTCAGCACTAAGCCCCCGTCCTGGCTCCCAGCCAGAGAGGGAGAGACTAGCACGTGCCCCAACACACAGCTGATCTGATCACCCACAGTGCACTGCCCAGGCCAGACACACGCTACTGTCACTCACACACACACACACACCGCACTGCAGCCTCATACACACATGCACAACAAATAAACTGCACTGTCTCTCAGATACACAAATATACTGCACTGTCTCTCATATACACAATGCAACAAACACACTGCAGTCTCATTCACACATGCACAACAAATAAACTGCACTGTCTCTCAGATACATGCATGCACAACAATCATACAGCACTGTCTCTCAGATACACAAATACACTACAAATATACTGCACTGTCTCTCATATACACAATGCAACAAACACACTGCAGTCTCATTCACAACAAATATAAAGCAATGTCTCTAACATACACACAAGAAATACACTGCACTTTCACACACACGCACAACAAATATCCTGTTCACTGTCACTCACACATGCACAACAGGTTGCACACAACACAAAGCTACCAGTTATACACAAAAAACCCCACTATGCTTACTCTCACATGTACAACCACACACACAGCAAAAAGGCAGCACTATCTCTCTTACACAGAAGAAACATTGCACTGAATTATGGGCACGTTTACAGGCCAGTGTACTGTTGCTTTCTGTGTGGTGTTGAGGCAATTGGCAAGGACTTCACTCCTGAGTGTACACAAACTTGTCCATTTGCAGAAAGAAATTGACAGCTGGATTTCTAAAGGGCTGCAACCACAAAAGCTCATTGACTTTCTGTGGGCTTGCATCCATGCAGGACTTTTAAAATCAGGCCCGGAGAGATAGATGGAGGGAGAGAGAGCCAAAGTCAGAGAGCGCCAAGGGGTAGATGGAAATTTGCACAGAAAGGGAGACAGAATTAGTGGAGAGGACGGAGGCAGATGGAAAAGAAAAACTGAAGGAGTGGGGAATTAAACGAAAATAGAGAAAAACAAGAAATTCTAAGAACCCGAGACAATGAAAAGTAGACTTTTAAAAGACTGAATGCATTTGTGCCTTCCCGTTTTTTGTGTACTCCCGTTTGTGGTAGAATTCCGAAACGGAATAAAATTCCCAAACGAAGCCCTGCACACACAGCACCATAAGTAATCACTGCATGCATGCTCAGGTTTATCATGGTGTCTGTGTAAAGTGTGTGGGAGTGCCTTTGCTCGTGTTACCAGGTGTGGGCGCCTGTTTCACTGTGTGTTTGTATGCATCACCAGCATTTCCAAAGCCCAGCTTTTTGAGGAGACGAACTTTAGAAATCGACATTAAAAAACATCTGTGTCTTGCTCCTCTGACATCTACACGGCCTTCTCCATTCAGGACGGCTTTATGAGAGTCAAACTGGTAATCCTGAGAATGAATGTCGGAGAAAGGTAATTGCTTTGAGAGAGCAGGCTGTATGTAGAAATGGACAGTCAAGTGTGTGTCCTTGCCATCTCTAACTGGCAATCCAAAATCTTCCTTTGACAAAAATACATGACCACCCATCATTCCACATCACCCAATCACCCAATACCGCTAATAGCTTTATTCAGGAAGCTGAATATTAAGGTGATCTGACCAAGTGGCACAACAGCAACCTAGAAATTGCATTCAACAACATTAAAACTCTAGAAATACAGTCTTTAACCTGAAGCAGAACTATTGAAATGGAGTTTAAATCCCTAATTGCACACCTCTGCTCTTCTAACTTATTGTGCCCAATGATGTCACTTCCTGAAAAGCTAGAAACACCCCAGTGAGCCACTCTCTCTTCCTTGTATTCGTCTTTCTGCATCCCCCCCCGTGCAGCTGTGTGGTACTTCCCTACATGGAGGTCCTGTCCACCCCGCCCTACTGCCAGGCGGGGGCAGAATTGTCTTGTCTTGTTATTCCTGGCAATCTTTGTTTTTGTGGGCCTGTATCCGACTGTATCTTTATAATCCCATAAACAATTCCTACACCTAACTCCATCGACCTGTCTGGCTGGATGCTTCTTTGTGATGGGGACACTATACTATAAAAAAGTGCCTGGCATCCTACGGATGAGATATAAAACTGAGGCCCTGACTCTCTGTGGTCATTAAAACTCCCAGGGTGTTCCTCTAAAAGCTTGGGGATGTCACCCCAGCATCCTGGCCAAATGTCCTTCTTGGCCTTTACCATACATGGCCTCGTAATAATCCCCATCTACGAATTGGCTTCATGTCTCTGTTCTCCCCACTGATAGCTGGTGTGTGGTGAGTGTACTGGCGCACTATGGCTGCCATCGCATCATCCAGGTGGGGCTGCACACTGGGGGTGGAGGGGAGTCCCCATTACCTGTAAAGAGCTTTGAGTGGAGAGTCCAGAAAAGCGCTGTATGAGTGTAAGGAATTATTATTAATTATTATTCTTTGACTCTCCCATATGGGTGCCTGGGGGTTCCTCTCACCTGCTTGTGCTGGACGTGTGGAGAGGCACGCACACCAGTGAGAGACAGTCACAGAGAGACACACCGGCGTGTGAGACACAGAGAGAAAAGACAGAGACAGAGAAGCGAGAGAGAGGGAGAAGGGAGAACAAATGCAAGAACAGAGTTGCAGGAAATTTGTGTTTAAAACCCCCCCACGGCTCTACAGCATAATGGACTCTAAAACAAACAGCAGCTGGAATCCTGCTGGCACAGCACCATCACTGCCCTCGCCAGAAGCCTGTCTGAGTCCCCAGGGGGCCCTGGCACTGTCCAGCTCACACTGAAACACAGCCCAGGACGGGCAACCTGGCTGCTGAACAGAGGGCAGAAAAGATTTTCAATTCACGTGCATTTCCATCCAGTCCACACTCATCTCTTCTCTAGGTGTCTGCGTTTGCCTGTGTCCACACTTCCCCACCTCTAGACAGCTGTCATTGAGCCTGCACATCGTCAGTATCCTTCTTAGCTCAGGCAGTCTTTGCTTCTCCTCTGTACTGGGCCAGGCAGTATCGTCTGTTTATAACTCCTGTGTTCTGGGCCAGGGAGTATTGCCTGCTTATTACTCATGTGTGCTGGGCCAGGGAATATCACCTGTTTATTACTCCTGTGTTCTGGGCCATGGAGTATTGCCTGTTTATTATTCCTGTGTTCTGGGCCAGCGAGTATCCCTGTTTATTACTCCTCTGTACTGGGCCAGGAAGTATCGTCTGTTTATTACTCCTGTGTGCTGGGCCAGGGATCGCCTGTTTATTACTCCTGTGTACTGGGCCAAGGAGTATTGTCTGTTTTTTACTCCTGTGCACTAGGCCAGGAAGTATCGTCTGTTATTACTCCTGTGTACTGGGCCAAGGAGTATCGCCTGTTTATTACTCCTGTGTGCTGGGCCAGGGAGTATCGTCTACGCCCTCTCTATATATAGTTTACTTCTCCTTAGTAGTGGACTACATTCTGTTCAGTGTGCAATTGTCCACATAAATTAAACTCCATACAGAGTTCAAAGAGGCCCTCAAGTATTATTCTTGGCACATTGTGATCTGAAAGAAGTCATCCACACTGTTGGGACAACCCCATGCTGTCTGTCAGTCAGGAATGTGGGAACAATGGATCAGGTTTTGTCCTCATGTTGGTAGTAATGCAAGGACAGATCCTCCCTGGGGACAGCAGGAGAGTGTATGAGTATTATAGAGCTATGTGCAGTGGAAGCTGGCAGTGTTTCTAGACCTGTTGCTTTATTATCTCTTTTCAAAACTAAGCAGACCTCCATACACATGCACTGGATAGGTGATGCAGTAAATTGCATATATGTAACAGAAGTAAAGTTGAAGAATTACAGCTCCCAAAACCTCTTAAATCCACAAAGCTAGTGGAAATAAGTGTTCCCCTCTTTTTTTAGGGGAAATGAAAAGTGTGCAGACCCACACTTTTCTTAAGTAAACAGACTACTAACAAAAGCCCACTTTTTCAAATCAGCTTACAAACTCCACTTGTTGGTCCTGTAAAATGCACACCACTGCCTTGTGCCTATTGATCGCTGTACAATCTCACACTCACTGTTATCTCATTTCACTTAATATATGACACATTTTTTGCTCTTGCATTCCATAAATTATAATTAATCTACAGAAACTCTTCTGTTTAATTCCCACAGTTTCCACAGTGTGAATTACTATATAGCACACTAAAGTTTATTACATTTCTATGGCTTTATAATGTTTGTGACAGCATAAACCATTTTTATGATTGTAACTCTTGAAAGCAGAGCTCCCACATGACGACTTCACCTGTGCCGAAGTGATACTTGGGTGTTAGTGGGGCCAGCAGGGGGAGCTCACCCTGTGGTCTATGTGGGTCCTAATGCCCCAGTACAGTGATGCGGACACTATCCTGTAAAAAGGCGCCGTCCTTTGGATGAGACGTAAAACAAAGGTTCTGACTCTCTGTGGTCATTAAAAATCCCAGGGCATTTCTTGAGAAGAGTAGGGGTGTAACCTTGGCATCCTGGCCAAATTTCCCATCGGCCCTTACCAATCATGGCCTCCTAATAATACCCTTCTATGAAATGGCTTCATCACTCTGCTCTCCTCCCCACTGATAGCTGATGTGTGGTGAGTGTTCTGGTGCACTATGGCTGCCGTCGCATCATCCAGGTGGATGCAGGACACTGGGAGGGGAGTCACCATTACCTGTAATGTGCTTTCAGTGGAGTGTTCAGAAAAGCACTATATAAGTGTAAGCAATTATTATTATTATTATTATTATTATTATTATTATTATTATTATTATTATTATTATTATTATTATTATTATTATTATTATTATACCGTTGTTTAATTACCAGCAGTAGCACCAGCAGCCATGTCGCCCTGCAACTCACAACTGGCAACCCACTGAAGCTAAGCAGGTGTGAGCCTGGTCAGTACCTGGATGGGAGACCTCCTGGGAAAAACTAAGGTTGCTGCTGGAAGAGGTGTTAGTGGGGCCAGCAGGAGGTGCTCACCCTGCGGCCTATGTGGGTCCTAATGCCCCAGTATAGTGATGGGGACACTATACTGTAAATAAGTGCTGTCCTTTGGATGAGATGTAAAACCAAGGTCCTGACTCTCTGTGGTCATTGAAAATCCCAGGGTGTTTCTTGAAAAGAGTGTTACCCCGGCATCCTGGCCATGTCTCCTAATAACCCCCCTCTATGAATTGGCTACATTACTTTGTTCTCCTCCCACTCTGACTAATCGCAGTTAATGACAACGTTCAGAAGATTTGGTTCAAAGACTGGTGTGCCGACAAGCAGACCCTGCTGATGTGGGATTAATGCTAGGAAAGAGAGAGAGTTGTATTACCAGCAGTGATCATTCTTGCTGAAGTATAAAAAGATTTTTAGGCCTGATTCTAAGAGACCTCATTTGTCCACACTCATTTTAATGTTAATTGTTATGTATGTACAAGAGATGGAATTTCACTCGAGTTCAAGAACTGCGGTAGAACCATTTAAATGCAATGAACACCAAAAAAAGGAAACTCAAACCTGACCCCTTGTGGTTACTGCAATGTTTCACTTGACCTCGGCGG
The DNA here is from genome assembly GCF_059453375.1 of Lepisosteus platostomus. NCBI lineage: Eukaryota > Metazoa > Chordata > Actinopteri > Semionotiformes > Lepisosteidae > Lepisosteus > Lepisosteus platostomus. The sequence continues at coordinate 9,752,649 of NC_142613.1, forward strand.
ATACTTAGCGTCGTTGAAATGAAACGCCACGAAAACGAGGTACATCTTGAGACAACTCCTGTGTAATTAAGAGCAGTAATGGGCTAAATCAAATGATTAACATCTAAACTGGAATGCAACCGAATAGGCGCACCAGTCTCTAGGTCCAACACGTGGAAAGCGCCTTAACATTTACAGGTTTCAGTACTGCGATTTTCGTGGTATCAGGCACAGACACAACAACCACAGGAGCTCAATCGGGAAAAACAACAACACCGGGGCCCCAGGTGACTACTGGTTAGCGCTGGGACCCGGAGGTCGCTAGGTGACCGTGCCCGCGATTCCCTCAAGCAGCAGGGCGCATAGTCGGCAGAGAGCTGCCGGTGTAGGGCGGGTGTTATATCCGCGAGCCTCTCTGCTGCTGCGGACATTTTGTTTATTTTTTTAGTTTTGTTTCATGTTAATTTGATTTTTATTTGCTTTGGCAACATTGATTGTACTCACCGGTCATGCCAATAAAGCATCTTGAATTGAATTAACTCCCTGCATCGCGCTGGCCGCCTGACGACACGTGTCTTGGAGACAAGCGAGGGAAACACGACCCCTGCCGTCCAGAAGCGCTAATTATTTGACAAAATCGCGCACTAAGTCGAGAGCAGGTTTTTCCATTTTCACCTTTGCCAAAAAATGACTTTTTTTTTTGGTAGGAGGTCTTCATCAGCGTTATCGTGTTTGACTACCGGGCACCACGTCTTCTCTAGTATTTGCGTGCATTAATTACTTACTAGCCTCCCACAGGCAAAGCCAATATCTCGCTACAGTACATGGGAAAACTATTATTAAAACATTTAAAATGACAATAAAATGTAATGTAATCGGCCAGAAGAGTTTGATAATGCTACCTAGTTATTGTTGGTGTTTGACTCCTTCATTTACCTTTATAAGGAAACCTACGTTTTTGTATGTCTACTTTTTAATTACGGGCGTCTGAATATAAATATCCTCGCAAGCTTGAATTAATTTTGTTTAACCAATTTAGTTATTTCCCGGCGCCAAACATTTGTATACAGGTAATGGGATTTATTTATTTTAAAATGCCTCTTTTGTATTTATAGAAGTCTAGCCGTACCACTGTATAGAAAATGCTGTTTTCCCAGCTGCTACATGAATCCGGTCGATATCCTGCTGCGCGTCTGAAGTTAATTGATTGGCACAGGAAAGTTAAGTATTACCGCACCAGAAACAGGGAAACTGCACTAGCTGAATGACACGAGGCACAGACCGAAAGAAAGATAAAAATCGCATTTATGTTTCAACAAAATAAATCCTAATGCATCAGTCTGTGAGTATATTCTAAACGTGGTACCAAATGGTTCAAAATGGTAGATTTAAAACGACGTCTCCCTTTTTTTTTAATCAAGTTCTTATTTTTGCGCATTTTCCCTCAGAGCGGCGTTCAGTCCGACCAAAGAGCAGTTTTTTCCCTCCGTGCCCCCTTGAGCGCCAGACAAGAGAAACCACTTTCCGATAACTAACCGCTGTGAATCGTTTCGAACCGTTTTGGTTGACCTCTCTTTACATTTGTGCTTATACGTCAAACCATTTCGGAGCAACGTTTACACTATCGCTCGAACCGAGGGCTACAGGGGCGAATGTCGGTGCACTCTCTTTTCCAGAGCTGAAACTCACGCTATCTTCAAGAAAAAAAAGCCAGTTTCAGTTAAACTGGGGGATGTCAGCTCAATTAGAGGAAGGGGTTTCACACCGTGAAGTAAAGGATGTTCCTTCCTTTCAACTGTAATGATCAATTAAGAAGGAGCGCACGGCTCAGCGATAAGAACGCTGGGAAATCAATTTTTCTATTTACACAGAACACCTCAGGGGGGGTGATTCACCTGAATCATATCACAAGAAAAAAAAATACACAGGTGTATTGACTAGTCTGTTAAGAGTCGCCGTTCAAAGGCATCTCTTTAAAAAACTACCCATGAGAAGTGTTTCACATTTTTTTACTTTGTTAGGACTCATTAAGCTTTCCCCGCAAGTTTAAACGTTTTATTTAAAAAAAAAAGGACTTGGTTTCTAACTTTAAAAAAAAAACTAACGAAAGCAATGGCGTTGGACTGGCTACCGCCGACCGCGCTGGGGTTTCAGCTCACCCCCGAACCGGAGCTCATGTGCGATATCATGAAGGCCACAAGCGGGGAGGACTCGCTCCCAGTGGCCGCTGCCATTACCAAATTCAGGCGCGGCCACGGCGCCGAGTACATCTCGACTGAGAACTGGAACGACATCGTCAAGAAGCGACAGGTCGCCAACGCCAAGGAGAGACAAAGGGTGTGTGAGCCATGAGATTTGAACAGCGAATTAATAAAAAGTAAACGTTACGTTTTATTTGTAAGTATATCCGGTTGAAGTTTCTTCTCTTTCGCGGCGGTAGCTCCCTCAGAAACGAACTTGTTACTGAAGGTCGTTTTTTGATAACGGTCTTCTGAGACCGCTTTTCCCCTAACTTTGGATAACACTTTTCTAGCCTGTCGAGGTAAACTTAGATTTAAAAAAAAAAAATTACTCGGGTGCTTCCTTATTAAATTCAATATCTGGCTTATAAACTGAAGAGAGAACCTAAAAAGTACCTACATGTCAATAATGCGCACCTATCATATAAGTATCAATGTCTTCTACCAAAAGAGAAGTAAAGTTAATAAAATTAAAACAAACACCCATTCCGTTCAAATACAGTGTTTTTTGAGGAATATTCCTTAGGTTTCTCCAACCATTGGGAAATGGCATGTTGGGAGTAGCATCTGTGCGTCCGCTTGTATCAAAATATCCAGTTTCGTCTTGTATGTGAGGAAGGGAATTCTAAATAGCGTGGACGCCGGTGTTATCTCTCTCCCCCCCGCTTCCTGTATTCGCTCAGATCCGGAACCTGAACAGTATGTTCTCCACCCTGAAGACGATCGTACCGCTGGTGCCGCGAGACCGGAAGCCCAGCAAGGTGGACACGCTGCGGGCGGCATCCGAGTACATCCGCCTGCTGCTGGCGGTGCTGGCCGACACTGGCGGTGTGCAGGTCTGTGCCCGCTGCGGGGACAGTTCTTGTCCTACAGCATTGGGGGGGGGGAATTCGTGTCATAATCTTCCTGACTGACCTTTTGCGTCAACAACTGGTTCACTATTCCCGGTTACGGGGCAGTTTGGTGTTCGAGCGACAGAAGGAGGAAGTGTATTTGAGTCTCATGGGGATAAAAGACCACTTGAATGACTTCATCTAATCCTATAAAATATTTTGAGGTCTGCAGGAAGGTATTAAGTGGATACATTTAATCCACAATCTGCCCGGTTCAATAAACGCTTTGGGCCAGAAGCCAGGAGGCGGTAGTTAAGGCCACGCTGACTCGGGAGTGTTTGGCGTGGCCAGGCCTTGCTGTATGAGGCAGCTGTTCCAGGGCTGATGCTCTCTCTGCCCAGGGGCTGGATGGCGTCGTGAGGACGGAAGGGGTGAGCATGACGGTCCCCATGATCACCGCGGGAGCTCCTGGGGGCGGCGGGGTGCTGCTGGGACCGGAGCAGGGCAGCAGGAGTGAGCTCGGGGGGCACTCCCTCCTGTTCCACCACTGCGTGATGCCAGCTTACATCATCCAGCTGCCTCCTGAACACTCCCTGGTACGGAAACTTGTCTCTCTCCATCTTCTCTGTGCGTGGAAACCAGCCTTCTCTCTCTCCTCCACTCTGATATTAAGGGTGCGGTCAAATGCTTCATTCTGTCATCTTGCTGAAAAAGCAAGCAATATTGTAGAAATGTAAATGGGGCAAATCCATTTACCCTTTGGATTTTATGTCTGGAGTGAGCAACCAAGGATGTGAAAGACCCTCAAAATAGGGATCTTGGAAACATGAGTACCCAGAGATCTGTTGATTTCCTTATTTTCACAATTAACATTTAAGCGCCCAGTTCATTTTGAAGACCCTTAGGCAGAGTTCTGTTGTCCAGTGTTATCCCACCCCTGGCGGGGTTGGAACTGGGCGGCCAGGGCACTCTCGGCCAATCCACTCCTGCGATTCCCATGTCTGCAGTGCCGCAGTGAGGTCCGTGAGGAACGCCACCCCTCCAGCTGGCCCTTCTTACATGTGTGTCTGTGAAGCCTGTAGTGTGGCACAGGGTGATGAGCGCCTGAGCTGTAGGAGTCTTTGTCTCTCTCGTCTAAGTAGGGAAGACGGGTTATCTCTCCAAACTGAGGAACAACTAGCCATTCTCATTTGGATGGGCAGTAAATATAAAAATCAATTTCTTGGACAGCACTAAAATAAGACCAGTTTTGCTCTTATACTGTACCTTTAAGCAGGTCACCCTGTTGCATTTTTCTGTTGCTCCAAAACATCATCTTCTGCTCTTCTGTACTAAGCTTTGATTGTAGCACGTATAAAATGTCAGCGAATTTGGGCCTATAATTCTTTCTTAAATATGAAGATGTTTCAGACCAACTAAGGACCTTGCACAGTGGTTGATATGACATCTCCGTGCTGAAAGAACACATTCTAAGGTAAGCAATGCCTTTGATAGCTTTCAATGGTAGCTGCTTTATTTTTAAGTATAGTGAGATTTAGTATGGCTGGATTGCTTGAGTTCTAAAAATGAGCTAGATGGACAGAATAGCCTCTTCTCTTTTGCAACGTGGCTCTAATGGACAGGTTTTGATGCTACACTGCCATCTAATGGTGGTGATGATTAATTGCATTTAATAGTCCTGTTCAGCCACAAGAGATCCCGAAGTGTTTGCTAGATGGGACCCACATCATCCACCACTGCTGCACAGCAACCACCCAGAGTGGCAGCTCTTATGTACCAGCAGTCATTGTTGAGAGCAGATCAATTACTTCTCCAAGTGAAGTAAGGAGGCTAGACTGTGCAGCTCCCAAGGGATGCACAGTCTAGCCTCCTTACTACCAATTTAACCAAGGCAGCATCCCTACACTTACAGTACCATGGGATCTTTAACAGTTTAACTTTAGTTAACCGACATCTTGCCCAAAGGCCAGACTCTTGTTAGTAACCATGCTGGGGTGATTTCTTGGCCAGAATGTCTCGGAGGAGAAACAGTTCCCACAGCCCACCTGGTTTTCCTGGGAGGTGTCCTGGCCCAGTAAGAGAGAGCACTTCATTAGCCCTATACAATTTCGTGCATTAGGAATTCGTCTTTTCGCATACCCCAGGTTGCTCTCCATGAGACACAGACACACAGACAGGGAGAGAAGCTTGGGGTCAGAGCACAGGGTCAGCCATTGTACAGCACCCCTGCGGGATTTGAACCAGCAACCTTCCAGCCACAGGCGCAGATCCTTAGCCACAGAGCCACCGCTCTGCCGGCGTAATGTATGTCCTGGCTGAATTTACCAATCATGGCCTCCTAATAATCCCCATTTATGAACTGGCTTCATTACTCTGATCTCCTCCACATGGATAGCTGATGTGTGGTGCATAGTGGTGCACTTTGGCTGCTGTCCCATCATCCAGATGGGGGCTACATGTTGGTGGTCATGGAGGGGAGTTCCCATTACTTTTGAAGCGCTTTGAGTGGAGTGTCCAGAAAAGCGCTATATAAGTGTAAGGACTATTATTAGATCAGGACAAGTTCTGAAAGTCTGTACTTCCCAGTAGTGACCAGAGCCTTACTTTGCGTTGCTTCTGGATTACAGTAGTTATTCCTGAAATGGGGACAAAGGCCACATGATCATTAGTAATGTCAACTTACACCAATTAGTCTGCACAAAATATATATCCTGCTGTGACAAGAGTGTGAACCCAGAAATGCACATCTGTAATTTCTTAAAGGTCATTTTGGCTGTTTCCCCATTTCCTATTGCCACTTGTAGATCTGTGTGATAAAATGCACTTTTAGTGGAAGTGCACTTGAAATGGAGACCAGCTGCACTTCTGTACACAAAGGGTGGTGGGGGTGTGGAGCAAGCTACCCAGCCAAGGTGTTGAAACGGATACCCTGATTTCTTCCAAGATGGGTTGAAAGGCCTCCTCTTGTTTGTAACCATTCCTGCCTGTAACTGACTTTTTTTTTTAATGCTCTTTCAGGACATGTGCATCTGGAGGCTTGTTCTTTGGCTTTCAAAAGGGTGAAGCAGTGAATGGGCACCATTGCCCTTTTTGTTTTACACTTTAACTTTTGTTCAGTTCAGTATCACATTTGTTCTGTTTTTTTGCATGTTTGCGTTAAGCCCTGTCTAAAGCACTTATTAAAATTGTTTGTGAAGGGATCTTCCTGTAGTGCTTGCTTGCTGTGACGTGTGGTCTGACAGGCTGTCCTGCAGACACTGCGCTCTTCCTCTCTGAGGATGAGAGCTGCCCAGGGGAAGTGAATTCTGCCAATATATTAGTCCACCGTGTTCGCTTGTACCCTGGCAATGCAGGCTGGGGTGAATTTAGCCGAACAGTTCTTGAAATGCAAGAGCTCCAGCTCTATTCTAAATGCAATTCCCGTATTCCACGCCAGGGGGCGACATTCCATCCACATTCTGGATTGATGAAAGCATTTCGTGGAGTAGGACACTAGTAGTCTGCTGCCAGTACTATATAGGCTATGTGGTGAATTTATTGCAGGGATATCGGATGCATCCGGAAAAACGCCTAGACCGTTAATGATAGTTTTCAGAACGGTAGTTCAGTAATACCGTCGAGCAATTATTTCCTTTCCTTACAAAAGGAACTGCTCTGCGTTAAATTAGGGGCGGGGGGGGGTTGGTAGCTGTACGAAAGAGCTGAGGTCATTGGCATCGAAGAGGCAGGCGTGGTTCGGCAGCACCAGACTGCGAGGATATAATGAAGCGAAAACACCGAGAGGTTACCGCTGCAGGCTGTCACTGAAGCGGTTTGCTTTGGTTATTGCATTTTATAGAAAATAAAAACGGGTTCGTTTTGTGATACGTTTATATACAAACCGCAGCCTGCTTTCCAATATATCTATTAAGGAGAGGGCTCGGATGATGCTGTAACAAGGTAAGCAGTGATGAGCTTTGGATCCCTACCTGTATACGTTTCTGTCTTGAGGAGGTGGTACAGTATTTGAATATTTTATTCGTTTGTGTCGGAAGGGTTTTTATTATATAAAGGCGTTCTATGGGAAGAATATACAACCAGCATGTATTTGAATGTTTTCTTAATCATGTTTGAGTCCTTCAGAAATGCGGTTTTTGCAACCTGTTCTTAAGCGATGATATTAAGGAAGCTGTTATTCACTTAGGCAATGGTGCCTGGAATCTGTCGTGCAATGAAATGCACTGTCTGCCCCTCTCCGTTGTTTCGGCGGTACAGAAGGTGGTGCAGACTGGAGCGCTTCTTGAGGGCCGACGGCGAAGGCAAGCTTACGGCTGCGTTATCAATGGCTTCACTCTTGTCCAAGAGCAACGACTCAATTACTCGGCACATGACGGCAGGCGAGCCGAGCCATCATTTGATCCGGGGTGTTTTGATTCCACAGCTGTGCCGCCGCTTTTTTTTTTTTTAAAGAGCTAAAGAGTTTTGAAATGGCTAAATGGTTTTGGAAGCGTTATATCGAAGGTTACGTTTTGAACTTGGTGACCAGCTGCCGGGGTCTTAAAAGCGCGTGTGGCGTTTGGTCCACCGGAACACTCGCCTAGCGAGAAACCCGACACTGCAATAGGGGATACATCTATAGTACCCTATAACTTTAACAAAAGGCACACAAAAAAGCGATCGCGTCGTAAAGCTACAAAGCGTATGTTACAAAACCCGCGTAGGGATGACCTATTTTCAACTGTTTTTGTCAGAGGCTGTTTTTCTTAGTCGATCCCGTGTACGTGTGTGCTGTGCTATGTTGGCTCACATCACACAGGCACTAGGCTGACATGTCGCCTATGGCCGTGTGGCGCCCGGAGGTAAACAACGCGGGAATCCTGGGGGACGGGCCCCGCGCGCCTGGGCTCCGCTGGGGCTGGTGCTGATGTTGCGGCGGGCTGAGCCGCGCCTGGTTGCTAGGCAGCCGAGAGCCTGCAGGGCAGGAGCGGGAAGCGGAGAACGATGCTCTCTGGGGCTGGAGGCGGCGAGGCGGGGGTGGGAAAGGACAATGGAAAGCAAGTATCGCAGCTAGGAGGTCTCTCTCTTTTTTTTTTATAAACCACCACCTCTGCGTGTTACGTTCCATCGTCATTATAAATCCACCCTAAGCCCTAATCACGCATTTTTGTTAAAACATTTATTTTAGAAAGGCCAAAACAGGTGAACTGAATCACTGGTATTGCGTGGTCCTGGTGAAATCATTTCAGCCAAGGCTCTTCTTGCCTGTTTGCTTTTTATTTTCTATTGAAGTGTACACAACAAAAATATTTAAATTTTTCCTATTTGTGTGAAACTAAAATCGCAATTAAATACCCTATCTGTTTGTAGTTGCATGAGGTATATAAACCGATACATCAAGAATCGCTTTCATGCTGGGCTATGGAAAGAGGGAGACTAAGTATTCCATAAAACAGTACTTTCAGTCTCTGGAGCCCCCCAGGGACACAGTCCACTAATGAACTAAATAAAAATCCCTTTTTGTGGCTGAGTTGTTCACGTTCTCCCTGTGAAGGCATTCGGTTCATGCATTTACAGCACACTGTAGCAGAAAGGGCTGCATGATTTCAATATGGCCTGAAAGCCATAGAGAGTGTTTCACTGAGCCTGCTGGCACCAGGAAGACTGATGTCCACATTGCCGTTTGAGAGAGGGAATGTGAGCAGTCATCTGAGATCAATGCCACCCTTCTACTCTACATGGGAAATGGCTGCTCTTTTATATCTGTCAGATTTAGTTATACCTTCTTGCTGGTGATGTATTGATTTGTTGATTTTTCTGCTCTTTATATTTTATGGGTTCCTATACCCTGCCTTGGCCCAGCAGAAATTTCCTCTGCTCTTCAAGCAGGAGCGCCCAAAGCAGAAGAAAAAACACTTTCGAACGAAGCACCTGCATATTTATGTAAAGTCTCTCTTGCGGGGGGAAAAAAGGGAGTGTCCAACAGGGGAAGAGCCCGAGAGCACCACCCCTCCCTGGCAGATTAGTGGGGCCAGAAAACTCCCGGGTACTACAGAGAAAGAAACTGTTCTCGCTTGCAGAACTCACTGATGGATTTCTCTCGGAAGGAATGGGGTTGCATCCGAAAACATCTGTCCAGATAGGAGGACCAGACTTTGGAAATGTAAGCATGTTCGGTCCTCTGCAGTGATCACTTTGAGCCTTTGTGCCTGTGAGGTTGTGCTCCTTCTGGGGGGAAAAAGCAAAACGTGTCAAAATGAGCTACAGGGCGTGTACGATGAAGGCAGGGGGGGTTTTGAATACAGCCCAGCAAGAAGGAGGAAAGTCTGTTACCCGCTTAGGAGCTGATGATCTTGGGAGGCAGAGTGGCAGAGACAGGCGATTGGTCAGGAGACCTACAGTGTTCTAGCACTCCCTGCTGTAGAGCAGGAGAAAGCACATTATTTTCTCTTGCTTTTCGGTGCGTATTTAGGTAAACGGGTATGATCTTGGCTGAATCCATAAAGAGGTGCAAGTGCACGGTCAGCTCCAGTGGGGGTGGAGGACGTCCCTCAGCTTCATGGTGAACAGGATGATTTGCTCCTTCTCCAACAGTGTGTGACTAACACCGTATACGCCCTACACAGCAGTGCTCCGCCTCCCTCACTGCACCGTTCATTGATAGATATGTAGCCGGGCTGCCTGCACTCCGGTGGCACCAGTTACAAATTACTCATCAATAGAGACATTAATCATGCAATTATGGACCTGGCGTCCCTCCCTCTCTCTGTGGGCTTGATGCTGAGCCAGCTGTGGTGGTGTGTCTACCTCAGTGTGGTAAATCAAGGGCAAGGACAGAGATTATCCATCGGGAGGGAGGAGGCTCTTGAACAATGAGCCTGAACCTTTGTTTATACAGAGTGTCTGTAGGGGAGTTTACTATCTGGAGCGTGTGTTTTGTTAAGAAAAGGATATTGGTTGTCCACCACTGTTAGTAATTCACTCATGTATGTTGACCTGTTTAGTAATGAAATATTTATGTGCATGTGATATTAGCACCCAGGGATGTATTTCGCAACAGGGTATAGTAGGCACAGTAGATAAAGTGTAAGTTACAGGAGATACTTGCACATTGCACGAGAAACACCATTCAAATTGAAGGTGTGTTTTAAGATCATGCATTGCTATGAGTTGTTGGTGGGAACATCAGCATTGTGAAATGGCAAGAACTATTTAATAGTCATACCCATAATTCGTATCTCTCTAATCATCTATACATCCATCTACAGCAAATGCAGAACTGGCAATGGATGCCCTGCCTGCCTGCTTACTCATCTGAGCGGCAGTACCTCCTCCTTAGCCTGGATATTCTGCCACCCAGAATTTACAGTCAGACAGAGGGAGCGTGCTCTGTCTTGCGCATCGCCGGATTAATGAAGTGAATAGTAAATAAGACATGGAGCACAGGAAGATGGCGGTTCCCCCTCCCTCCCCCCTGAGCCACCCCAGTCTCTGTGGGTGTCCCCATGGAGGGCTGTTCTGAGGTTAACAGCTGTGTCGCCGGCCCTGTGCTGTAGCAGATAATGACACGCACACACAGACACAAGCGATCCAGTGCAGGTCTCCTGTGGACAACAAAGGCAGATTAGGTAAATTAATGTCTGGATTGGAAAAAAAAAACAAGGTTTAAATTTTAATAATAATGGCCTCATTCACAGATCTGGTCAATACAATTAAGTCCCAATACCACTGAATAACAAAGGTAAGAGAATTGCCTATAGATCAAATAAATAACAAGATTTAATACTTAACAAGGGTTAATACTTTTGCAGGGCACTGTATATACTGTATAAGTCCTCCTCACTTCATCTTTCATTTTTTGGAAATGAGAAATCTTATAAAATTCCAACATTAGATACATTATTGGTTGATAGGTGTGGAATGTATTGAAATACACATGGGCATGTGTGGTGAACAGATCAGTGGGAGAAATTTGGGGTTGCTCATCTTCACGATAGGGAAGAGATCCTAAGTCATTGGAAATCCCATAGTTTTTAGTCCATCAAGAAGGAAGCTGACTGGGCAGATTATTTCCTGGTCTCCCTGAATCAAAACCAGCTCCCAGGGAACACCGTGATATGCTTTTAGTTTGGAATGTTTTTCCTGTAAGATGGATTTCGAGAAATGGATGTTTAAATGTTGTAATAAAGCCCCTGAAAAATACAGCAAATGAAAGATTGTTCATAATACTGTGTCCCACTCAGTTTTCATTGTATTCTACTTCGATTGCCTGGGAGCACATCAAAGAATATATTGTATGTGATCAGCATTTTTTAAAAAGAGGTTTAAATGGCCTCTGTTTGATAAGAAGTGATACGCATGCATTTCAATGCCGAAGAGGTTCACGGCGCCTCCATTTTACCCTCGCCGGATCTCTAAACTGCAAAGCACGTGCCAATAAAACCGTTTTTCAAAACCGCAGCCTGAAAGCGTGGCGACAGAAGGCTGGAGCGCCAAGCCGGCTGCCTCCTGGTGGTGTCGGCAGGAGGATCTGATAGGTTATCAGCACGGCGCGTCTGCCGGGGTGTGTGGGAGTGCCTGGGCGCAGGCGAGCGCGGGTGAGAGTGTCTCTGTGAGCCCGGGTGCCCTGCAGTGAACGCAGCCATGTGGCTGGGGATTAATAAAGGGACCCCTGCAGAACTAGGAAAGACAGGCCGCTGGAGAGGCAGGTATGAACGCACTCGATCAACACAGCTGTGTGCTTGCATTGTCAAGAGCTGGAGGGAGGAGTCTTCATCTGGGCCAAGCCAAGAAAGAATGAGTTCAGTGTTCGAAAAGTGAAGTGATAATTAATCCTTCCAAAAAGCTGTGGTATTTTCAGTGCAGGCTTGGATTTCGCTGCTCTTAACGGTGCTGTGTCGTTTAATCTCCTCCTCTGTTGACACAGGATTATTCTTAACATTGAAGTTTTTGCAAAACTGTCTGAAATCCCCAGGGCTAAGCCTGTGTCACGGGCTGGTCACATAAAACACACAGGCGCTTGGCACTGGTGACAATAAATACTGAATCCGCATTAACATCTGGTTTCCTTACTTAGTTATAAAAGTTCACGCCAGATGTGTATTAGTTTGCACAATTTTCTGTCAAGTTCAGGACATGTCATGTTTTGAGGTTCAGTTACTCAGCACGGCTCTTTCAGGCTTGAAAAGGGCCAGTTCCCTGAAGCTTGTAAAACGCAGAGTCTTTTGGATTGCCTGGCCCTCACCGGAAATAGATTTCAGGCAGACCCTCGAAGAGAAGCTGATCTGCATTAAGGGGCCTAACCAGGCGCATTCACTTTCTGCTCAGGGCTCTTACCGCCCTGCCCATGAGGTGAATTAAAGCCTCCTGCTGAGACCACAAAAGGAAAGCAAGCAAACTCAGTCAGTGAGTTAATTAGTCTGGAGAGGATGTTTTACTGATGGCCGTTCGCTCAGTCCATCCATACGTTATCAGAAAGCCGTGTGCTCCTGGTGAGGGGTGTTGCAGCTCAGAGCCTGTCCTGGCATTTTAAGAAGGAATTTGGGACTTGAGTCATGCAGTTGTGAATTATGTTAAACTGGGTTATATTTAGGGTGATACAATCAGACAGCTTTCCTATTAAAAATGCCTTACAAACATAACTCACAGGCTGTTATTTAACAATTTTATTGCATTTACAGTAAATGTATAAGAATATAACTGTTCGTTTTTTGTGCAGAGGCATGCTGTTAAAATGTATATACAGGCAGACTGTTTATATGTACATGTAAGTGCAAGGAAAGCAGTGTTGTTTGCAAGCATCTTAAAGCTTTTATTTTACCTCTTATATGAGCATGAAGTCAGGAGCTACTTCTGATAACACTTTAAGGTTACCCCCAGAATAACGAATTTACTTTCAGCTGGAGTCACCCTTGCCTATTTAGAGCTGTCCCCATAGGAGCAACGTCAGTGTCCTCTCAAATGATAATGTAACCGTGTGTCAGCCCATCGGAGAGCAGTCTATGGAAATGAGAATCCTGCTGCAACGCTGTGTTAAGTAAGATGTTTCTCCTTGTACAGTGCACCCTGCCTTCTATCCTCTGCTGCAGCAGATTCATATTTAAACAATGCTGTTGAACGAAAATAGAGACTTTAATCCTGCTGTAGGTGGGCAGGTGCCTACTTTGGAGAAACAGTCAGACAGTCCGAGACAGGAGTGAGGAGGGGAGCAGGCCAGGCACTGACAGGAGGCACAGCGAGATGGTGGGGGGGAGCAGTGGGTGTGGTGTCTGTTTCTTTTATCTGCGTTCTGCAGGACCGTGTTTCATGAACGAGCTGTTAGTCTGCACAGGGGCTGTGGCAGCAAATACAGTGCCAGGCGTGCTCTTCACAGGGAAACCGAAACCCACTACCAGTCCGGTCAGAAGCTGAGTGATTCTAATAAAACAAAGAATCCGAAAAGCCCAATCTGCAGTAAGAGTGTGTGTGTGTGAGAGGCCCAGACAGAGGAGCCACAGGACACAGCTGGATATCAGACACACAGCGAAAGAACAGGGCAAGAAAGGGGCAAAATTCTACAAAATAGTTGCTTGTTGGAGCCATCAGCAAGAATAAAAATAAACATTCTACGTACGTGTGTTTGTTGAGTGTCTGTCGGCCCCATCGATCGCCATGAAAGGAGCTGGAGAAAAGCAGGCCCTCATCCCAGAACCTCACTGCTCCACTGTGAAACCTCCTCAATCTGTGCTGCTTGGATTCGGGTATTAACACTTGCGCAATAAAATCTGTAGCAAACAACACAGATGGCAGCAGAAGGCTGCCAGGCTGAAAGAACTGAACCTTTTTTAGCTCTGAACAGAGACGGCTATGAGGGTACCTGGTACAAGAATTCAGAATCCTCACTGGCTTTGACAACGTCAACCCAGTGGCTCACATCAGGAAGAACAGTGAAGCACAAACCTGAGAACACAAGTGGGAAACTACGGGGAAGTGCATCTGAAGCTCAGAACGGAAGGCACTTGTTTACCCAAGGGGTGGTGGGAGCATGGAACAAGCTACTCGAGTTTGTCGTTGAAGCTTCCTTGAGGAAACGGCTGGAGATCCCTGGATCAATCTGTTACTAAGTACCAAACGATGGCAGTTTGATGGGCTCAATGGCCTCCACTCGTTTCTAACCTTTCATGTGCTTTGCTGTTTTTAAAACATAGCAGCCACCATAACGCTGCCAAAAGGTTCCCTCTAAGTTATCAAAGTGATACCATGGGAGCAGAATTCAGTTTGTTCTAATGTTCTGTACCACATGTAGCGCCTTGTGATGATGAGCATGATCTCTGAGTGGTTCAGACACTGGTCTAGTGTTTCCTTCTGAGGACAGGTCAGAACTGGAAGATACTGGGGCTCTTTGGGTTCACCTGCAGGAGGAATGATGAGTAGTTTGGGTTGTTCAAGGAGTGGTTAACATTGGCGGGGGTAGCCCAGGGGCGAGTGGTTCAGGCTGGGGTCAATGGAGACCTTTAGGAAGGACCAGGGGGGCAGTAACTTACCAGGAACAGACCAGGTTGCAGGGACACACGTGAGCTTTGATTTGCCTGCTGCACTTAACCCTGAGCCTCGTGTCTCCTCCCCCCCCCTCTCTCCCCAGCTCTCGGAACCCCCTGTCCCCCTCTTCTGACCCCCCTGTGACGATGAGCACCGACGCCCTCCCCGAGGGGCCCTGCTCCCCCTCGCCCTGCCCCTCCCCGTCGCCCCACAAGGAGAGCTACATCCGCCGGAGCAGCGACAGTGACCCCGACTTCCTGCGCACGAGGAGCGCGGCCCCCCGCCTGCAGCAGGACTTCAGCATGATGGAGCAGAAGAAGCGCGTCTCCGTCATCCTGCAGAGCCCCGTGAGTGTGCCAGTCCCAGTCTGGGCAGACCTGCAGGAACCCGCACCGGCTCTAGAAACCTGCGGGCTGGTCCTGTGAGATTTCAGGTCGGATGACTGGCGGCCCAGACCGCCGGAGGGGGGGGGGCTGCGGCCTGGACCCCCCTTGTGTCTGCGGGAGCTATCTACCCCAGGAGGGTAGTGGGTTGATGTGTGCGCCAGGCCCCCTTCTCCCCCTCCCTCTCTCTTCACCCCTCATTAAGATCTCCAAAGACCTGATTATCTCCAAACCTCAGCTGGCCTGCAGCTGAGATTAACAATCAGTACAAATCACCGCAGGACAGCTGCACTCTGAGCCACTGAGAGATGGAGAGAGGGACAGAGAAAGGGCACCACAATGCACTTAATGATCAGCAGTACAACACATGAGAGCACAACACAACACAACGCAGCACAAGGCAGGCACACGCCAAGCGTTCAGCTGCACACGCAACAATGTGTGAAGTGTATGGTGAGGACGAAACAGTAGCTTTTCTGTGTGGGTGTACTGTATCTTTGCATTTACAAATTATTTGGTACACCACTATATTTGAAATGGAGTCACTGCATCAAAAAAAAGTAGAACAGTGCGTAAGATAACACTTAATTTTCCTTAGTAAAACAGTAAAAACTTTATAGAACAGTGAAGATGTATTTTAACTTAGTGAATAAGTTAACACATTTTAACTTTATAATCGGGAGTAGTGAACATGGTACAGGGACACCTGCAAATCAGTATATTCAGTGCACACTACCACGGTGATAGTCAAAACATTTTCACTCCAACTCAAAGACTGACATTTTGTGAAGGTAACTGGAGAATTGATTTCAAACACGAACCAGCAAGAAACAAAGAGGGTACAAAGTGCAGAATTTTGCAATGTACAGTAACAAGATTTTATGTTAAGACAGAAATCATTTTGCCCTGAATAGCCAGCTTGTATCGTCTCTTCCTTTGCCCTGCTTTAAATAAGCAACACTGACAGCGCAGGAGGAGGTACTTTCTTGTAAAAGCACAGGAGGAGGTGTTTTCTTGTAAAGGCACTGGCACTGGGGCAGTGAAGGGGTTAACCGTGTACAGTCTTGGCTGCCAGCTGCTCCCAGGGGAGGGTTAACACAGCCCTGTGACATTTTAATTGCTGGCTGGTCTCAGGGGCATGAGGCCTCAGATGTTCGGTTGTTCACTGACCCCAATAACCGGCTGTGGAGACAGCTGTCTTGGTCTCAGAGAGAGGACCACTCGCTTAGCATTAGCACTCCTCTGTAACACAGTGCCCCAGTCTGAGGCAGGACAGGAAGATGACTTAAGCCAGTTCCATGAACAAAGAAGAAAATAATCTGAGCAGCTACAAGGTGATACCAGGAGCAGGTATACTCAGCTCTGTGACGGTGACAGAGGTGATGCTCTCATTCAGAGGTGATGCGCTTCATCCAGGTGGGGGCTGCACATTGGTGGTGGTGGAGGGAAGTCCTCAATACCTGTAAAGCACTTTGAGTTAAGTGTCCAGAAAAGCACTATTTAAGTGTAAGAAATTATTATTATTATTCATTGGAGCTGACACCGATGAGCTCGTTCTGCTCCTGGGCATTGCTTTACTTTACTTTTACAGATGAAGTTGTTCTGAACAGCTCAGCAGTCTCTGTCACGGTAACAGCCTGTCTGCGCTCTGGATCGATGCTTTAGTAAGAGCACACAGGCCCACTCCTTTCTGGCAGTCAGCGACGGGATGATGACGGCTCTGACGCGGCGCTGTGTCTGTCCTCTCAGTCTTTCAGAGAGGAGCTGGAGAGCCTGATCCAGGAGCAGATCAAGAAAGGGAACAACTCCTCCAATCTCTGGGCGCTACGGCAGATTGTCGAGTTCATGGCTTCACATGGGGCCCCAGCCTCCCTGCCCATCTCCCCTTCCAGTAGGTACCCTCCCTCCACACCCCTATGCATTGCAAGGCGCAGATAACCGAAGAAGAGCCAGTTGGGCTGTGCTTCGGAGGTAATAAAATGGCTCCATGCAGGAAATGTGGATCATTTCTCTTTTTTTAGTTAATCAAAGGAGCTCAGTCAGTTTTAAATAAGTGAAGAACTTAAACGATTGCCACACCATGCCAAACAGAAAGCAGAAAATAGACCCAGACATATCGCCGCTTGGTAGCTTCTCAGCCATCACAAAATGATGTAACAACATTTCCAAATGTTGCTGAAACGTTGTCGTTTGGTTATGTTAGGCCAAATATTTTAGCAAGGTCTTTAAATGTCACTGGATGGGGGAAATCAGTCTACGTCAGACAATCGGGCGGTAGGATGTTCATGTTCTGTATGCGTCGCCCTGACAAGTAAACGTTGCGGAAAGACTGGGTTAAAATTATATTTTCGTTGCAAGATCATTGTAAAGAATGTTTCAACAACATGCACTGGAGCCCACACACTTCATGGTTTTTAGTGTTGCTGCAACTCCATTGTTTGCCTTGTCGGTGTGCTGAATCATGCAAGCCTGGTTTTTAAACTCACAGCTGGATTTTTATGACAGTGACTCAGACTGATGCCTGGCGCCCCTCTGCCTCCGTGTCCCCCACAGGCCTGATGATGGTGACCCCGATCAATGACCTGCAGGCCACGGAGCCTGGCACTCTGGTGAAGGGCGAGAGGCTGATGCGCTGTAAGCTGGCTAGCGTCTACCGGCTGCTGGACCTGCATGGCTGGGCCCAGCTCTCCAGCACCTACCTCACTGTGAGTCTGTCCGACTGTGTGACCGACCTCCTGTCTCCCAGGCTGCAGCCGAGCCGGCTGGTAGCACTTCTCTCATTGTGAATCCATCTGCCCTTCTTCACCTCCATGTTCTTGGTTGAACCTGGAATGGCAACATCACAAGTCACACACATACAGTAGTTATTCAGTAGGTCCTGTGGACTGCCCTTAAAAGACAATTTATTTTAATTTTATGTGACACCTTTCATGGAGAAAACAATGTCCCCAAAGTGCTCTTTCATAAAAAATGTCAATTTCTAATACATCAACCCTGGGAGAAGCCAGTGTCCATCCATTCATTAGCCTCTAATTCCTTGCAAGGGGTTGTGGTGATCCACAACTCGTCTTGGAAGCACTGTGCCACTATGTGGACTGGGTATCCCAGTTCATCGCTGGGCTCACGCACAAGCACAGACAGACTGTTTAAAGAGACACCAGTTATCCTAGCCAGCTTAACTTTGGGAGATATTAGGAAACTGGAGTACTCTGAGAAAACCCAGGGAGAATGTGCAGATTCCAGGCAGACGATTCTGATGTCCACAATCGAAACCAGGACCCAAAAGGTGCAAAGTGGCGGAGCTAACCTCCATGCTTCTAGAATACCTGAATGCCATTGCATTAAGCATGAGCAGTTAACAGAGCAATGCAGAGTGTTTGTACTTGACCATTCGAACATGCTTACCTGCCACAGAAGTAAATCACTAGCACTTTGTTCTGTGTTAGACTATAACTCTCTGAAACCATGTGTACCTTTGTTTGCAGCTGAGAGTGAGCAAGGAGCAAGAGCACTTCCTGATCATCCCCAGGGGTCTTTCCTTCAGTGAAGTGACAGCCTCCAGCCTGGTAAGACCTGTTCCTCCAGCAGTGCAGTCTCCCTCTGGCTGACTCTCCTATGGGACTGGATGTCCTGGGTCCCCACACAGCACTGGGGAAGCATCATGCTCCTCTTGCGCTGTGCTTCTCCCAGCCCTTTGGCTCTATTGAAGACATGACATGTGGTAATAATCAAACAAGTTCTTTTAAGAAATATCAGAGAGAAACCGGAAAATGCCATGAAATCCATGCACTGGGGAGATATGAAATTTGTGGCATGTACTAATTGAACCATGGGGTACATGTTCCAATGAACAGTGAACAAGTGCCCTAGCATCGCAGCACAGGCTGGCACACAATGGCAGTGCATGCCAGGAGGCAGTATATTAGTAGGTGTGTTGGGATTTGATCCCTTGTCTGTGCTGATCTCTGGATCCCTGATTCCCTGATGCTCTAGATAGAATCAAGCCCTTCCCTTCCCTCAGATGACTTTTTTTTGCCCTGTGTTGTTCTCTGAATCCGCTGCATCTGCCAGCTCTTGGGGTGTTCTGATCCTCAGGCTTCCTTCTGCAGGTGAAGGTTAATGTTCTGGGGGAGCTGGTTGAGAGGGGCAGCACGGCTCTCCAGGTCGACACTGCCAGCTTCCACCTTCACTCTGCCGTCTACTCCGCCCGGCCCGACGTGCGCTGTGTCCTCCACCTGCACACCCCAGCCACTGCAGCGGTACAGAGCCACGAGATTCCGGAGACACACACAGAGACAAGGGCCAGAACACACATACATACAGGAACACAGAGACACCAGCCAGCATACATACTGTACACAACATACACATACAGGAACACAGAGACATGGGCCAGTATACACACATAGGAACACAGAGACACAGGCCAGGCACGCACACACACATACAGGAACACAGAGACACCGGCCAGCATACATACTGTACACAACATACACATACATAGGAACACTGAGACACGGGCCAGCACACACACATAGGAACACAGAGACACAGGCCAGGCACGCACACACATACAGGAACACAGAGACACCGGCCAGCACACATACACAACATATACATACAGGAACACAGAGACATGGGCCAGTATACATACACACATACATAGGAACACTGAGACACGGGCCAGCACACACACATACACACACACAAAGGAACACAGAGACACGGGCTAGCATACATACAGAACATACACATATAGGAACATAGAGACACAGGTCAGCACACATACACAACATGCATGCACAAAAATACAGAGGCATGGGCCCGCTAGCACACATACACATATAGAAACACAGACACATATACAGTACCTAGACATTATAACACAAAGAGAGACAAACACAAGGATAGACATAGACTGAGCCCCACACACCGCAACACACACATAGAGAGATACAGATACACATGGACACATAGAAATACACAGACCAAGACGCATACATAGACTTCATACAGGAACTGACATATAAACATGGCTACTCATTTAGTTAGGCACAGACAACTTAAGATTTCTTTTGAATTTCAGCATGGGACAAGCTGTGTTGTTTTGTCCACTACAGGTTTCTGCCATGAAGTGTGGCCTCCTGCCAATATCCCATGAGGCCTTGCTGGTGGGCGGAGTGGCATACTTTGACTACAACGGAGCGATGGAGGAGGAAGAAGACAGGGTGGAGCTCCAGAAGAGCCTGGGGCCCACCTGTAAGGTGAGAGAGGGGCCACAGGAGGGAGAAACAGAGGGCAGGAGACAGAGTGGGGGGAAGTGAGAGGAGAAATGAGGAGTGGAAAGATGTATATATTGAAAAACTGGTAAAAAGGGAGAAAGGTCTAGCAGCTAAAGGAAGGGAAAGAGATATAAAAATGGTGGGCTAAAAGAGTCTTGGAGGATGAGTCTTTTCCCATAAAGACAATATATTGTTTTCCATAATGTGTCTGTACTTTAATGAGTTTTGTGGTTTCCTTGCACAGGTACTGGTGCTAAGAAACCATGGCATTGTGGCGCTGGGGGAGTCTGTGGAAGAGGCCTTCTACAGGATCTACCACATCCAGGCAGCCTGTGAGATACAGGTGAGCTGTAAAAACTCTTTTCAAACATTGGCAGCCTTGTTTGCAAAGCTTGGTTTCTATGGCAACCCACCGAAACTAAGCAGGTGTGGGCCTGGTTCCATGTCTTCGGAAAGTGATGGTTTATAGTACAGGGGTTAGTTTCCATAACTGAGCTCTGTATCCTAAACAGAACCCAGTTTTTTTTTCCCAGTCAGAGGCTGGGGATCCTAAGTTTATTACAAAAACCAATAGTTAACGTTGCCAGCAGCTGTATAAGTCTGCAATTCACAATTGGCAACCCACTGAAGCTGCTACAGGTATGGGCTACACATTGCCTGTGAAGCACTTCGAGTGGAATATCCAGAAAAGCGCTATATAAGTGTAAGGCTCATGATATTATACAGCTCAGTAAAAATACACACCTCCAAAATGTGCTATGCAAGGCTGGGCCACTAGATGTCAGCACCATGCAGAGTGTTGATCCTTCCATGCTATCCCGCTGTGTGCCTGTAGGTGTCAGCATTGTGCAGTGCAGGGGGCGAGCAGAACTTGATCCAGCTGGACCCAGAGAAGCAGCGCCCCCACCAGGCTGGCTCAGTGGGCTGGGCTGGCTCCACCTTTGGACCCCTGCACAAGAGTCGTGTGGGGGAGCACGAGTTTGAGGCGCTGATGAGGACAATGGACAATCTGGTGAGGTTTTAACACGTACACTTAACGACCTACGCTGAAAACACAAATACACAGACATACTGTACACTGGCATGAAACGAGTCATGGCCGCCCGGTGATGAAGCTCTACCCATGCCTGCATTTCTGGGTGCGTTTCCAGGGCTACCGTACCGGCTACGCATACCGACACCCCGTGCTGCTGGAGCGCGTGAAGCCGCGCAGCGAGGTGGAGATCCCCGCGACCGTGACGGCCTTCAGCTTTGAGGAAGACGGGGTGCCCCGCCCCGCCCTGCGCCACCACACCCACAAGCAGCAGCAGGAGAAGACGCGCTGGCTCAACACGCCCAACTCCTACCTGCGCATCAGCCAGGACCAGGCCAGCCCCGGCACCAAGACCACAGTGAGCAGCGCCCCCACGTTTTAGTCACACTGTGCCGAGCCCGCCCGGACGATGTTAAAAAAGCTCTTCGCTGTCTTTAAGTACAGTTAACGCGCATTTTTAAAGGTGCAGATCTTGCACCTCATTTTGCAGTGTAGTCATGGAGACTCACCTATCCATGCATTTTCTAACCGCTTCATTCAGCTCAGGGTCGCGGGGGGAACAAGAGCCTATCCCAGCAAGCAACAGGTGCAGGGGTACACCCTAGACAGGACGCCAGTCCATCACAGGACACACACACACAGACACAAACACAGACACACGCTCACACCAGGGCCGATTTGCCCTGAAATCAGTTAACTTACTAGTATGTTTCTAGACAGTGGGAGGACAACGTAGTACCTGGAGGAAACCCACACAAATATGGGGAGAACACACAAACAATTCAGAGTGGTTAGAAAATGGATGGATGGATGGAATAGGCTGGAAAAATCTTACAGCCTGCAGTTACAGTCAGAATATTTACTCTGTGTACATAGAAACCTATGTAGAGTGTGTGTTTCTGCAGTTCCACATCAAGAATAACATATGTCTGTAAAGGCGTGTCATTTCTGGTTTTCACAGAATTGAGATGTGCCTTTAACCCGGCAGTGCTCACTGACAGGGTGTTATACTTGTACACAAAAGACAGTACACATGCTCCTTTAGATTAATTAATTTGCACAAAGAAGAGTATGACAATATTCCTCTGTTGTTTAAGTCAAGGCTACTTTACATGGGACAATATTATTGGACATATAATGCAAGATATTAATAAAGCAGACGATATCATTCACCAATTAATTTTCACATTTTTACATAGTTATCTCATATAAAACTATTTCATTTAAATGCAAAAAATATGTTTTTCTCTGTGGCTCTAATAAGCTTCTGCAGTTAATCTAACATCTACCACAAAAAATGTCAAACAGGTAAACATCTTCTGCTCATACCCCCATCCCCCTGCCACCCAGGCCAGGGAAGGCATGGATCAACACAGTGGACGCTCTGTCTTTGATCTGTCTTCCTTTCAGTCCATTCTCCCCACCTCTCTCCATCTCTTACTCTGCATTGCAGAGGAAATCCTCTGACCTGAGCTGACTGCTGCAGAGCCTCTGCTGCCCTCTGGTGGGATAAACACGTCATGACATCCAGGTGACCACACAAGCATGGTCGCTTTGAGTGTGGTGCCCAACAAATACCTGTTTTATCCTTGCTAAAAACTGGAATTTATTTTTTGCATTAAACCTTCAGAAAGGTTCAGATGAGAATAGGTAGGGAATTTTTGGGCGGTGCTGAAAATGAGGTCCTGTCTTGAAATGACCTGAACAATTGCCTGAGTTCAGCACATTGGAATGAAACCCTCTGAGGAGACCTGCTTCTAGAGGCTGGTCCAGCAGTGTGTGCTGTCAGAGACTCCCCTCTCCTCAGATCCCCACTAACAGATTAGACACAATGTCGCACGATTTGGGGCCCATCCTCAGGAACTGCCCAGTACTGGACTAGGAGGCTGAACTTGTCTGGGGTGCTCATGAGGGGTGCTCCTCTTCACCCCCACATCCCACCTCTCCTCCTCTCTCCGCTACAGTGGCTCAGAGCAGAGGAGGTGAAGCTCAGCAGCGGCACGGCCATCAAGATCGAGAACCCCAACCAGTTCGTTCCGCTCTTCACCAACCCCCAGGAGGTCCTGGAGACACGGAACAAGGTAGGGTGGCGGGGTGGGGCAGGGCTCACCGGCGCCACCACACAGAGCCAGGGCAGCAGTAGAGCCAGGCACAGTGCAAGCTTTCCTGTGGTCCTGCCACATGAGGACCTCATGAGCACCCCTGCAGCATGGTGTGGCTGTGATCCTCATGTGGGACTGGGCTTGCCTGTATGAAGGGGTTAGGGTCAGGGTGAGAGGGATAAAGGCCCCCTGTCTGTAGGCTCTCTCCTCTGACACAGTTGCCTGTCAGGGATGTTCTTTCTCCTACGTGCTGCAGAATCCCGTGCAGGAGATGCAGCGCCTTTCTCATTTAAGCAAGACTTGGCTGCAGGCAGTCGGGGGCGCTGTTGCGCTAAAAGCCAAGAGAACCTAGGTCAACTAATAAGGAACAGCTCAGTCCAGCACACCTGAGGGGCAGCTCCTATTCTCACTTTTACTGTTCTGTTTCTGTCTCAGATCAGGGAGCAGAACCGCCAGGATGTGAAGTGGGCAGGGCCTCAGTCCCAGCTGCTGGCCAGTGTCATCGCTGACAAGAGCAGGAGCCCGGTACGACCTGGAGCAGCACACTCCACCTGCGTGCACGAGCACATTTGTGTGTGAATGTGTGCACGTGTGTGTGTGCAAATGAATATGTACGTGTATGTGTGAATATGTTTGTGCACATGTGCATGAGTGTGTGCACGTGCGCATGTGCATGAGTGTGTGCACGTGCGCATGTGTACATGTGTGTGCACGTGTGTGTGAATGTTCATGTGTGTGTGAATGAGTGTGCACGTGTATGTGTGAATGTGTTTGTGCACATGTGCATGTGTGTGAATGAGTGTGAGCATGTGCACACATTTTGTGGGTGTGTGCACATGTGTGCATATATAGATGCACATGAGTGAGAGTGTGTGTGTGCATGTGATGTATGTGTCTGTGTCTTTTTGTCAAAGTGTGGCTGCTACTCCTGCTTCCTTTCTGCCATCCCTGCCAGATTGCGTGTGTCTGTGTCTCAGACTAAAACCTGGGCCTTCACATCTGTCTGTCAGGCCTTTCCTTTATCAGGTGCTTCAGACCTCTCTGTCTTTCTCTCCATTAGTCTGTGTCTACAGCAGCCATTGAACATTACAGTCTCCATCAAACTGTCTGCCTGCTGGCCTAGTCTTCCTGTCTCATTTTAATTGTTTGTTTTTTCTTTTATTGGCAAACACATTCAGTAGACAAAAATTAAAAGTGTCGCAAAAAATCAACTCCAAATGTTCTCAGCCTCTCTCCTCCGCCCCTTGTGTGCGCCAGTCTGCAGACGCTGACCTGGCCTTGGCGGGGACACGCGAGGAGTCCGCCCAGGGCCCCCAGGAGCCGCCCCCGCCTCCGGAGCCCGAGCCCCCCAACCCTTTCAGCCAGCTGACCGACCAGGAGCTGGAGGAGTACAAGAGGGAGGTGCAGAGGAAACAGCAGCTGGGGCAGGACGGTCAGTCGGTCTGCCACTCCCACCCTCCTTCACACAGCGCCCCAGTCTGTGTGTCCCCCAGTCCCCTCACTAGAGGGGGACAGGGGGCACACAGCCATGCACCAGCACAAATAAGAAACAACAGGAAACAGCAGTGCCTTATATCAGCCTGTACAGTATGCCTATCCAAAGTATCTTTGCAAACAAGAACATTACTCAGGAATGTTAGGTTTTCAAAAGCAATCAGAAAATACTGTGGATAATGGGATATATGAATATTATTCAGCTCTGACTGTTTCACAATACTAGAAAGTAGAACTGTCCAGAGATTGAATTCTGGTCACGTCCAGTAAGTCCCACGGACCATATATGAGGGTCGTCAGTATGGTATAGCTCTTCTTTGACTACTGTTAAAAACTCATGTATGGACCTGATGAAACATAAGTGCAAACTAGGCTAACAGTTTTCCTAGTCAAAAACTGGACACTTTAAATTACATCTGAAGAGCAATGCAGCACTCAAAAAAGACAACCTCTAATGTGTTTGGGAACTATAAAGAGTTAAAAAGATCAAATGAATGCTATTATTGTGTTCAATTAAGGGATCAATTAAGTAACTGAGAGCTCACCTGGAATAAAAACTGGCACTTGCATGAACCCCAGTACTGTTTTTCCTTCCTACTTACATTCCATGTTTGCAATCATCTGACTGCCTCTCTCTCACACTTCTGTTAGCCTTTTTGTCTGTGTGTTCCAGGTGCTGAAGAGCAGCTGGTGAATGAGACTGAGACCCCCCCTGCAAAGAGCCCCCCCACCTCTCCAGCTAAGACCCCGGTCACTTCCCCTTCCAAAACACCCCCCACAGGTGAGAGAGGAGGCCATCAGCCAGGACAGCACTAGGCTAGGAGGTGTCTACCTGTGTAAATGTCTGAGTCTCTTCCTCCTTCTCCATATGTGCATTGTACACTCATGTATACATGTCTATAAAGACAGATACGACCTGCGTATGTGTATTTATCTGTATACATACTGTATATATATGTGTGAATTTGTAGAACTATACAGTATATACAGTATAGAAAAGGTTTGACTCATCTGTATTTTACGGGGCTTTTATTAAACCTTAGAGTTTATTACAAAAACAGCCATTTTAAAAGGTTTAAGATATATGCAAAACTGAGATAATAATAGTAACACTCGTTTCCGAAGAGTGTTATGGTTCAAAAATGGCTTGAAGAATGTCAGTTCGTTTGGCAGGTTTTGCGTTGCTGCATCTTGTTAAATAATGTTATACTTTTATACCATTTATGCCAGAAAAGGGCTGCATATGCTACTTGAAATGACCTGAACAATTGAACAATTGATGAGCTGAAGCTTTTCCACATCACTGGACATGTGTACTGTATAGGCACTTGTACAGAGACACATGTACACACATATGCAGGGGATTCTTAAGGAATCTGAAGATGTTTGCCGAGCCTGTCGATAGGTCTGTAGCCATTGATCTCTCTGCAGTTCATGTTAGCTCCACTTTTCAGTTCTTCTCCTCCGCAAACATAAGACAATTAAACAATCAAAGGAAAACTGCAACACTATTTTCATATTTCGGGGTTAGAACAAATCAGCATTGATGAGTGTATTTCAAACCATAATAACAGTAAAATGTTCACAGTAACTTGTAAAACCTCCAATTTCCGTGACAAAATAAATGAAATTTCCAGGTATGTGCAGCGCCGTTTTCTGTAATTCAGAATGAGGCAACAAAACTTTGGTGATGTGTTGCGGCCTTATTACATTGTAAACAGGCAGGCTTGTGAATATCTCTTTTAATCCAACAGAAATACTGCTCTCGACTTCAAGACAGTTTTGCTAATAAATGGAACTTACTTTTTAACTCTGCATGCAGATCACGTTGGAACGGTGAAATGTCTGCTGCACAACCTGTACTTATTCACTCGTACGTCACAGTACATTAGTCGGTACAGGGACTAGTGAGCGGGAAGGACAGCACCACGTGACAATTCGTGGAAACTCTCACTCTCGCCTGCGGCTAGACCAGGGGTTTGCGACAACATGGCGACTTACAGTACTTTCACATCATTTGCAATTTTCTGCTGAATTCAAAATTTCTAAAATTGTTCTATACCGTCGATGAATTGACTTTGTTTCCTAGATTTAATAACCGGTCTGAGAAATTGGGACTGCAGTGTCCCTTTAAATACCTGACCCCGGCCCATTGCACAGTGAGAGGATGAGAAAGATCAATAGGGAAAACAGCATGAGGTCACTCGTCCAGAACCTGCAGGCCCACAGGCAGTGTCTGAGCGGCGTGCTGTGCTCTTCCTGGAGTGCGCCCAGAGGCTGGGTGCTGCACACACTCAAGGCCTCAAGGCCGGGTGCGCTGTGTGTAATGTGGGGTGCGTGTCTTGTTACCAGGTCACTGTGTTGTGTTTTGTTTTCGCCATCTGTCTCCACAACTGTGTCTCTTTCTCTCTCTTGTCTTTGTCTCTGTCCCCCTCTACTGACCCATAGGAATGTCCTCCGATTCTGAG
The DNA here is from genome assembly GCF_059453375.1 of Lepisosteus platostomus. Taxonomy (NCBI): domain Eukaryota; kingdom Metazoa; phylum Chordata; class Actinopteri; order Semionotiformes; family Lepisosteidae; genus Lepisosteus; species Lepisosteus platostomus. The sequence goes on from NC_142613.1 coordinate 9,779,956, forward strand.
TTCTTGTCTCTATAGTAAGTATTGAGAAACCTTTGGATACTGATAATAAAAGAAGCAGCATTTTTTCAGTTACACAGGCTTTTGCCTTTTCTTAGCAAAAGAGAGTAAATATCTATTGTTAGATATATGAAGTAGTGTTGTATTTACACATTAACATCACATACACATATTTGTATGGATAAAAAAAGAGGTAAGACACTTTATGGTTTATTTTATTATACTTTATTTTCAAGTATAATATTTCTTTAGAAATTTACAGGGTTAGTCCAAATGCTGTTAACAACATTGACAGTTTATTACAAATTATACTTGGGTTACTGTGACAAAAAAGGTTTCAAACGAAAGCATTAATATCAAAGTTTCTAACAGTTACCTTACAATCCATCGCCATCTGCGGAGGAGAAAACAAAACTTTAGTAAAATAATTGGCATTGATACTTGTTGACAATATTTTGACTAACCTTGTATAAGATACTGTCAGTGATTATTTTGTGACTTAGGTTATTCTTTGACAGAACTGAAACAAAATATGGAAGAAACGCAAGAACCTTTAAATATCTAAAGATTTTGCAAACTAGAGCTAAAGCACAGGATACCCGAAGATCCCAGTTTCCCATCATGCTGCAGGGAAGGAAACAGATTTCCACATGAACTAAAAAAAGTACCTTTTCCAGGACAAATAACTTCAGATCTTAAGTAAAGTAAAATCCTTGTTTTAACAAATAACTTTTGTGCTGCAGGTTGAGTCACGTGTTTTGTACGTTTCGCTCTTCATTTTTTTTTTGTCTCTGTGAAGACAAAGAAGGCAAGACCACAGACGTCTCGAAGGTGGCGGCAGACGGGCCGCCGGCAGTGGTGCTCAATGGGAAGGAGGAGGAGCAGGGCGCGGAGCAGGAACTGCAGAAGGGGATGCAGCAGCTGTCCACGCGGGCCGAGACGGAGGCTCCGCCCTGCGGCAAGACCGACGCGCCGCCCTCCGCGCCCACCCTCTCCCCGGAGGGCTCGCCCTCCAAGTCCCCCTCCAAGAAGAAGAAGAAGTTCAAGGCGCCCTCCTTTCTCAAGAAAAGCAAGAAACAGAAAGAGAAAGCCGAGGCCTGAGGACCGGCTCTCCATTCTCTCCCCGTGCCTGTTTCGCTCTCTCTCCCCTCTCTCTCACTGGTGTGCTGGCGATAACACTGCCTCTTCCATCATTATCTCCGATGAGCCTTGTGACCAACCCTGCCTAATTTAGGGTCACTTCGGTTTCTGCTCATAAAATCTCTCTTCCTTGTTCTGTTATTTCCATTCTCTGATGTGTTTTTTTAAGCATGGAAGACCTCTGTTGTATCACCACCTCTGACTCACATTCGCACACGTGCACATGTAAATATTTCGGATTCGATCTTCACACATTTGCACTATGTAACAGGTGACCCTGTGTTGTCTGGGTGAGGTACATGTGTGAGGACGCTGACTATGGTGTCTGAAGAAGGGGCATTATCCTCAATTCCTCTTACATAGGAAACAACAGGAGTTTTCTGCCTTCAGGGCATCAATAATCAGACCCTTTCATTTACTGTAGGTCCCGCTTGGCACGAGATTGTGCTTATCTGGGAGAAATCATCCTGTATGATCTCACATGCATTCACACACACACACAGAAGACACACACTCACACCCCTTCATTTTCCTTCTTTGCTTTTCTTTATTACACTGCAGCTGAAGAGTGGTGTGCACTGTTGTAAATAGTATATAAATATATACAGCATAGTATCATGGTTTATATTAACGATTGTGATCTATTGTGTCTCATTCATTTATCTTCTGTACCACCAAGAAGAACGCAAGCATCAGATTGTTCACAAGAATCAGGGAAAAAAACCCAATAATGGAAAGCATATTTAATAGCAAATTGCTCAAATGCCACTAGTAATTATGATTATGGATCGGAATAACGCGGCACTTTCTGCTTTTGTGTGACTTGTAGGCACGAGCGTAACCTGACTCAGAAGGCACTTAACATTCCTTCTTCCTTTTGCAGACGATATTTTTTTTATCTATCAAAAGACTTCTGATGCTGTTATTGTTATAACTGTAATTATATTATTACTGTTATTCTATACAGTCGCTGTTATCGTTATTATACCTTTGCTGGTCTTTTGTTTAGTTTTTTTTTTTAGTATTAGAATGCGAAAGTGAAATACTGGAAAGAAAAAAAAATAGATTGCACATGTACCTGCCATTAAAATTGAAGTCACTGAGGTTTTCAAATCCCTTCTCTTCCTTCTCCTGTCATGCCTCTCTCTCCTGCTCCACCTCAGGCTGGGCGACAAGGGAACATTGAACTAAAGGGAAAACGACATTTCACGCTCACTTGCTTTTTTTCTTGCAACTTCATTTTTAATATTTTTCGTTCCATTCGCAAGCCCACCAACAAAAACAAGTTACCGATTTCTAAAACATTTTTGTGTTCATATACTTATAGATATCTCCCATTCAATTCTTATGCATGTACATTTTCACTAGAGGTACAAATGATATCATTGATCACCCTTCATTTCAATCATATTACAAACACAACTATTGATAAAAACAAGATAACAATAAGATATACAGGTGAGCTCGATAATATTGCTGTGACCTACCGGAGTCTTAATTTTACATAATTACTTTCATACTCGCTTACTTTTTACATCGATTTAGAGTGTCTGAACGTGTACTTGTATGTATGGCTTTTACGTGCATAAGCAAGAGAATGTGCTTTAAAATGTATGACATATGGCACTGCTATAGGACAGCACTGCAGGCAGTGAAACATTACTGTAAGGCAGCACTAGGGACATCATTGCCTTGCCAAGGGACAGCAGTAGGAGTACAGGGGCAGGAGGTAGGGCATCAAGACAATGTATAATATCACTGCAGGACAAAGGCCACAAGCAATGCACAGAACATACGCCCAACTGACAGAGGCAGAACACTGAAACATCCTTCACAGAGGACAGCCTCTTCTGGGCTGTTCTAATGACAAACTTTCCCAACAGGGAAAAACAGAACAGTGTCAAACAGCAGCAACAACACAACATAACTGATGTGGGAAGAAACTATCTTTTATTGAAGCTTGAGGACACTGGCAAGAAGAAATTTAAACTTAATAACAAGACGAAGAGTGTGAAAAGGCACATTTCACATGTCTCGAATGGTGTTAATTAACCAGAAATTAATCTTTATTGCCTTGGACACAGTTTCCAAGCCGAGCACTGGGTGAAAGGACTTCACAATCTGTCCTGTGGGAACACACAGGCATTAGAAGCCCTGGACACGAACAACACTTTCCCCAGATAATACAAGACCTTTCCAGAACATCCAGGGGGAGAATGTGCCCTGTACAGCAAAAGCAATTTATAAACTCTTCCCTGATTGAAATAAATATTTTATTTCACAACTTTTCTCTAATCGAAGCCAGTGATCTTGGTTCCTGGCAACACTGTCACATTCTACAAATGAATCTCTCAGTATGGAAATTTTCACTTGCTTGTCCTGAGGCTTCAGGATAAACATATTTAATTGGAAAATGGAAAGATACAAATTGCGTCCCCTACTAAGACAGCAAAGCAAAGAATGGAGGGAAAAATGAACTTGTATTGGAAAAAAATAATGCCAAGACAATACATAAAAGGGGTGTACACAAACAGGGGCATTAGTCATCTTCAACAACGTGGCTAGGGAGTTATTTTCGGGCTCTCTGAAACCAATAATTTAAGACGTCATTTTAAAATGTTGTGTACCATTATAGTCACCACGTTATAAGAAGATATTGCTGCTGTGCAATCAGTCTGGTGAAGGGCGACCAGATGATTCTGGGGCTTGAAAAACGACCTGAAGCGACAGAACCAAATTGTACAACAGTACAAGGGAACGTGATTCACGTTAAAATTCTCAGCGGCTTTTCTAAACTAAGCCCGGTGCACATGATCATTAGTGAAGCACAAACTAGAGGACACAGATGGAAACCGCCAGGACCTATATTCAGAACAGCGACTGAGAGTCGTGCGATTTTGGTCTAAGCTACTGTGAGAATTAAATCCATTAAAATACTGGTTTGGAGTAACAGGTTGTATTTACTTTTTAATTTAAGAAACACATTTTTTCCAGCATAGATCTCCTTTCACTCGCAGCCTCTTTATTCTCTTAATGTCATTTGCATAATCATTGTTTTATTTTTTAAATCTATAGACCGCCGAGCTACTAACACTAAACATATTACACCCTACACATCACAAATCCTAGTCTTACATATGTCACCCTTTTTTGAAGAGTCGTCCCCGGTTTCTATCTTTTATAATAACCAAGGGTATCGCACAAACGCGCACACACTTACACCAAGATCAATTTTCACAGAAATCAGTTACCTATAGTCTTCGGACTAGCTTGCACCTCCAAAATAATTAGCTCTATGAAAAATGTTCTCTGGTGATTATAGTGATCACTAATGGCCTCCAAACAAGAGGGGGCGCTATAGCAACGCAGGAAACAGAAATTACAGAGTGGGGAACCTATGTACTCGTATTGCTGGAACACGGTTTCTTTTAGCGGTTGCACTGGATCGTGTTTCTAGCGTTTTCTGTAGATTGCTAAATTTGTTTTCGACTCTTATCTGAGAAAGTTACTGGTGTTTTTCACCTGAAATCCGGTGGGACCAGTTGAAACCATGGGGAGAAGCAGGAGTCGATCTCCCAGACGAGGTGAGTGTGAAGAATCGTAATCAAAACCGTAGAAGAATTCACGTAAACAACAGGAACTGTAACACGCACGGCATTTCTGGTTTGAAATTAACTTTCGATATATGTTCATGTCCTGTTTGCAATGATTCACTCTCCGAAGTTTTTATATGAAAAAAAGCTTAAATAATTTACTGAATTTAATTTGATCAATTATTTTATCAACAGGAAAAACATTACTTTTGGAAGTTATCACTTTGTGGTTTGCTTACGCAAAATTAAAAAAGTACTTGTAAGAAATTTCTCTATTTAGTCATTTATAAACGTATTAAATGTACTTTTAGTGTGGAAATTGTAAATATCGGAATAGAAAATAATGTAAGGCGAATGTTGACTGATTGTATTTTTAATTTAAGTCTAAACCTTAGTCGTGTATTTCAGTAATTTTATTTGATTAATATCCACTCCATTCGACACTACTAGTATATGGCGCCAGTACACTCTCCACACGCCAGCTGCCAGTGGGGAGGAGAACAGCGTAATGAAACCAATACAGAGAAGGGGATTATTAGGAGACTGTGACTGGTAAAGGCCAATGGGAAATTTGGCCAGGTTAACACTCTTACTCTTTTCAAGAATTGCACCGTGAACTTTAATTACCACGGAGAGTCAGGATCTGTTTTACATCTCATCTGAAGGATGGCACCTTTTTACAGTGGTGTCCCTATCACTACAATGGGACATTAGGACCCACACAGACTGCAGGGTGAGCACAACCTACTGGTCCCACTAACACCTCTTCCAGCAGCAACCTTAGCTTTCCCAGGAGGTCTCCCATCCAGGTACTGGCAGACAGGTGATATAGTTGTAGGCTCAATTGATCAAAAATTGTCTTAGAACTTGCGTCCTAGAATTAGTGATTAGAGTTCTGTGCAAGCTCTCCATAGCAGCTAAATAAGCCACATGATATAATCAGATCCTTCTTGGGTGAAAGCTGCTGTATAAAGCCAATGAATTAACGTTGTTGGTCAGTAATAAGCAGAAGGCATGACCATCCATCCACTTTCTAACCACTTCTTCCAATTCAGAGTCGCAGGGAGCCAGCTAGCAAAGGGCCCAAGGTGGGGTACACCCTGGATGGGACACCAGTCCATCGCAGGGCACACAGACACTCACACTTTCACATCAGGGCCAGTTCTCCCAGACACCAATTAACCTACCACTATTTTATAGACTGGTGGGAGGAATCCCAAGTGAGCATGAGGAGGACATGCAAACTCCACTCAGACAGCACCCCAGGACAGGTATTGAATCTGGGGCCCCAGCATTGCGAAGCAGCAGTGCTGACCACTGCCTCACTGTGCTGCCCTATAATGATTTACACCAGTGGTTCTCAAACTGTGGTACGCGTACCGGCAGTGGTACGTGGAGTGCCGCCAGGTGGTACGCCAAATGACCCTGGAACTGTGTTGTGTGCGCTGAAAAATCGGGACGGGTTTTCATATTTTGTATTTTAATACGTGTCGAATACGCAGCCTACGTACTAAGATACAGTGTGCGCTAATACTTCAGTGGACACAAGAGATACTCTGTAATTCTATACCACTCTATAGGAATGCGTGCTACGGATGCAAGTGACCAATTGTATTTAAAAAAAGCTACTGTATCTCCAGCAAATAGGGAGAAAGGAGAATGTACGTGATTTTGGAACAATGCCAACGTTGTAAACACAGGAATGCATAGAAATACGTGCTACGAACGCAGGTAATCTTGTGAGCACACGAAAGCGTGATAACAGAAAAATATTTAAGAACTGCTCTAATTTGAGAAAAATACACAGAGCGTCTCTGTGTTTCGCTCCCATGCGCATGAAATAAAAACTTTAGATGAATCTGTAGTCGATTTGGCCAATTTGCTCGTTTACGTTAGATACGAGTTTGAGGGCATGTCCCATGAGGACTTTCTGTTCTGTAAACCGCTACCAACAGGAACTACAGGAGAGCACATATTTCAGCTTCTGAATGAATTTATCGAAGAGAATGGCCTCGACTGGATAAAATGCGTCTGAGTTTGTACAGACGGTGCTAGAGCAATGACATGCCGACATAACGGTGTAGTTGCACGGATTAGATAGGTTGCTCCAGAAATTAATACGCATTACAACATCCACCGCGAGACCTTTGCCGTCAAGAAAACGCCTGACGATTAAATATCTGTTAGACTCTGTTGTGAATTGTATCAAGGCTCGAAAAATTAATTCACATCTGCTTTGCTCAACTAAACAGGCTCACCCCTCTCACTGAAATGGTGCTTTTTTCTTAGTTGTTGTTAATGTTTTTTTTCTGTAAAACACTTGGAGAAGCCACCTTTAAAGGCGCTATATCAAATAAAGTTTATTATTATAATATTTATCATATGTATGTGTGAGTGTGTGTGCACGCGCGCTCATGTTGGTCATTGAGAATTTCTGGGGTTCCTATGAGAAGATGACTTGTAGGTGGTACTTGGATGCTTTGGTTGGATTAGGGGTGGTACTTGGTCCAAAAAGTTTGAGACCCACTGATTTACATGATTCTTTATCGCTTGTGACATGATATCGTGGTGTTCATTTATGCAAATTCAAGAGCCTTTGCAACTAATCATGCCCAGCACAGCAGAAATATGCCAAATTGTTTATATGGGCGTGAACTCATGACATTAGAAGCTAAGGGATTTGGCATAGTGTATTTGCTATACAGAGCATGATTAGATACAAAGGTTCTTAAATTCGTGTGCAAGCTTCACAACTGTTTTATTGTTAAAACCTGATTGAGCATTGCTGCCTGTGTTCTGTGAAGAAGGCTCGTGTTTCCGGCCTTCAGCACTGCTTGACCGGCGTGTTGGCTGTGTCCTCCGCAGCAGAGAGGCGGCGCTCCCGGTCCAGCTCGCGGGAGCGCGAGAGGCGGCGGCGGGAGAGGGAGCGCTCCAGGTCACGTGACCGGGAGAGGAGGCGTAGCCGCTCGCGGTCCCCACACAGGCGGCGTTCCAGGTGAGCTCCCGCTAGGTTCGGACACGTGGTTTTAATATATGGGACTCTTGGAGAGCTGGTCCTCCTGTGACTCCATAAAGAAGGCTGAGCCCTGGCGGGGGGCTTGAATTGGCCAGGACTGCCTCTTATTTACACACTCCAGTGACCCCCCCTGGGGTCAGCTAGACACTTCCACTAATTTCAACAAGCAGATGTGCTGCGCCGCGCTGGTGCAGTGGTTAGCACTGGTGCCTCGCCGCACTGGGGTCCTGGGTTCAATTCCAGACCTGGGGTGCTATCTGCGTGGAGTATGCATGGTCTCCTCCTGCTCACATGCATTTCCTCTGGGTGCTTTGGTTTCCTCCCGCATTCTAAAGGCATAGTAGATGAATGAGCTTATGGGGAAAATTGGTTGTGAGTGTATGTGTCTGTGTGTGCCCTGCGATGCACTGGGGTCCTGCCCAGAGTGTACCCTGCCTTGTGCCAGTTACTTGCCAGAATATGCTCTGGCTCCTCCCTGACCCTCAGTTGGAGTAAGTGGATATGCTCTGATCTCCTGTAATTGTTGCGAAGTGTCCTGTGGAACACTGTGGAACTCATAAAAGCATTGCCGTCACTCAAGTGGGCTTGTCAGGGGAGCAGGCACATGTTTCAATTTTCTGTGCAGTTGTGCTGAGGTTGCAGCAACTTAATAGTTGCTGATTCCGAATTTGTGGTTATGAAATGCAATATCATTGAGGAATCCAGATTGGATAAAGAAGTCTAATGAGAATGTTATTCCCTAGATGCAAATACTGGACTGAGGTCACTACTGCTTCTTTTTACAAAAATTTAAGATTACATGCCAAATTTGACTCCTGGAGTTTTCTAGATCAGGTTTTAATAGCTCCAGATTCTCTAGCCCTCTGCATACCTGATCATAGCAACAAATGCTACTGCTCATCCTTGCCTTCCATAGTTTGCGAAACATTTCTCAACATTTCTCAAGCACGCAGCTTCCCCTGTGCACCTCTGAGATTTTCAGCACACTCCAGGTTTCTCCTGTCTGTCTTCACTCCAGATCCCCAAGACGCATCAGGTCTTCCTCTCTCTCTCCTACGAGACAGAAGGACGACAAGAAGGACATCAAAGATGTGAAAGAGCATCAGATTTCCGGTGAGAAAGAAAAGGCCATTGTGACAGGTTAACAGGTTAAGTGCAGCGGTGGTGTGGTGTTCACAGTGACGCTGAACATTTCTGCAACGTGAAAAACCCTTCGGCGCGTACTATAGGTTTGTGAGCGACAGATGGTGAATACCACTTCGTTTCCTAGAGTAGGTAGAGATAAGACCTAGCATCTGCAATAAATACAATTATTAATCGGCCATGCATATAAAATTGTCATAAAAATGAAAGAAAATACATGAGTTTAAGCTCCTGAATTGGAAGTATAGCACTGCATCGGAATACAGGTCGAGCCCTACACAACAGTTGTACAAGTTTGAATCTGGGCAGAGCTTTTTGGAAGCGAGTGGCAAAGCCGTATATTCCCCATGGGCGTCGCAGGGTTTGGGTGGACTGGAGCAGGGTATCCGTGACTTGGATGAGTGCCTGAGTTATGTGGTGACGTCTAAGGCAGCACTTCTCCAATCAGGGCTGAGTGCTCTGTGGAGAAGTGATGAGTTACACTCTGCACAATAAGTGGGTGATCCAGAGGAAAACATGGCAGGATCCTTTTTTTTCCTCTGATTTAGAGGGTGAGCCACCACAATACAACCATCATTTACAGATTGGAAGGGCAAAAAAATACAATTCTTGAATTTCTGTGATTGAGGGAATAGATTGTGTTTTATGTGTAGTTCCGATGCTAACGTTCCATGTGTTTCAGAGGAGGACATGCAGGGGAAGACAGAGGAGGAAATTGAGATGATGAAGCTCATGGGCTTCAGCACCTTTGATTCCACCAAGGTAAGAAAGCAAACTCAGACTTCAGTCCGGGCCAGACACACCTGCAGGGGTCTAATGTGTGAGATAGTTCTGCAACTATTGTTAACTGAGTCCCATTTAACCAAAAATGTAAAAAGTTCAAAATTTATTTTATTATTTTTATTATCCATAAATTAAAAAATAATAAAATTCCACCTGATTAGTATAGCCTTCACCTGAGAAGCAGCAGAGGAAAGACTCCTGCAATCCCATATGTCACCACCAGGTGTCTCTCAAGTGCTGAGTTTCTAGTGTTTGCTTCATGGCAGGTCATGGATAAACTGGTTTTGACGGTGATGTTTGTGGTGCTTTCACAGGGAAAGAAGTGTGACGGTTCTGTCAATGCATATGCTGTTAATGTCTCCCAGAAGAGAAAATACAGGTTAGTCTCTCCTTGATATGTGCATTGTCTCTTACATCTTACTCTATGTTTCAGGTGTTCTCTAAAAGCAGTAAGGAACTATATACAGACTTCGCCATTGCAATCTCCACAATTCCCAGTATCCATCATATATGCTACAATGAGATATATTTTAGCAACAGGGGGATTTACGGAACATTCTTGAAACCTCAAGGTTCACACTTGAGTTATTGCAGTAGTGCTTGTGTGTTTGTTCTTTAACTTGATTTCTAATGTGAAATAGGATACCTTTCTAGACTGACGTGCCGTGCTGAAATTTCAGTAATGCACAGCGGATTTTTATTTCTTCAGGGCTCTATTTTCAAATGAGGTGAAGCACCACAGCTTTGTCTTTCCAGGTGCAGGGTCTGGTTGCGAGAGAGTCATAGCTGTGTCTTATTTCCATCCAGAGTGGAAAGGGTACGCTGACCCACCTGACACTGTTCAGTCTGCTCTATGATTGTAGGATACAAATTTGCATTTTTCTCTCTTTGTTCTGAGGGTTCACAGCTGCTCACTTACCATTGGTGTTGGACTAAAACATGCCAACAAATAACATCTAGAACATAATTGTCAGGCAACAGTAAACCTGTTAGGCCAAAAATGATTTGGACATCAAAGTAAAAACATTTGTTACAAAATGCGTAAACACCTGTAATATATAGCTCTTTTCGATTTCCTAATGGTAATTAACATCATGGTTATTGCTAGAAACGTGGATTGAAACAGTGGTGGGAGTTGTTGCTGTTTAATCTGCAGGTTTAAGTAACACAATTATGAATTACATTATAACTATTGGTAATACCGCTATGTGAAACAGTTAACCACTGCAGGAGTTACTGAGAACTGCAACACAACTTGGAATTATGAGTTCATAATTCAGAATGCAATAATAAAGGAGAGGAGAAAGAAAGTGGAGGATGCACCCAATATAGGACCAGGGTAACATTTCTACACCAGTCAGAGATGCTGGGAAACCGTTCTGCTAAATGAGCTTCCTGTTGTGAGCTGGAAGGTGGAAGATTTACTGAATCTCGCTGCTGGGTTTGTGCCATTCCACACTTCCCTTCTCACAGTCTTTCACTTCACAAAACTTGTTTTTTGTCATTTTCTAATGAATACGAGTGATTGTGTAACAGATCTTCATTTTGTAGTGCATGTTTAAAATAGGTTTGTTTTCTATTTGTTCTTCGGTTTGTAATTGTACCACTCTGTTCTTTGGAATCTGGGTTAATACTTTTTAGGACAGTCTCCTGGTACTGTTTCGAATTTGCTGAAACACCAGTGGGTAGGCCTGCTCTTGCACGTTGTCTTCATCCCTAATGCAGCACTGCAGTGTTGTGAATATTCACCACTGAATGGCAAAATGCAATTTCAGAACTACTTGCAAGTCATTCGCAGGACACAATGCCTTGCTTCCGTGTTTAAAATCCAACCAGGGCAGAACGAAAATGAGTCCCTAACATTTTAGTCTCATCCGGTCTTCCTCGGCCCCTCTGGATTTCCTACCCAGGGTGCGGCAAGGCCTGGTTTGTTTTTTCCAGGGCTTTGCTGTGGATGTGCCATGTGTGTGAACAGGTTGATAGAGGGAGGCAGTGTGAGGTGAAGGGGGATTGAGAGAGAGGCAGCTTGATCAGCAACCAATCGCACAGCTCTGGAATGTCCTCTTATCAGCAGGTGTTCCATTGCAGGGAGAGCAGGAATACCATTGGTGGAAAATGATGTAATGTGCTAGAGGAGGGGGGAGTGATGTAATCTTTTTTTTTTTAGGCAATACATGAACCGAAAAGGTGGATTTAACAGACCCCTGGATTTCATTGCTTGAAGAAGAGAAGAGGAGGACTGAATATAACAAGGTCACGGACATTGTTTCCTGCTTTGAAGCCATTGTTCAGCTAGCCAGTTCTGTATTTCAATATTTCTGTGAAACGCATAGAAATATAAATGCGTGATTAATTTATGGAAAATTCAGTTTGTGTTAAAGTGGAATGTGGTGGCCTGGGTGCTGGCAAGGGTGCTAGCTAATGTAAGTAATATGAAACATGATATTGACATAGTGTACTAAAGAGGTTGACAGAAATAGAAAAATAAGTCTTCCTCTGCAGAGGTTGACTATGGTAAGTTTGCAGAAGCCATCCCCATTCTTCCAGCACCGACATAATCCGGAAGTATCGAAGGGCCAAAAGAAGAAGAGGTCAAAGTACACAGTCCCAGAGCTGCTGCTGAACATGACAACCTGACACAAACGTCCCTTTAAAGAGAGCTTGCTGAGTTGCACGGTCCTATGACACTTTGTGTATTTTGGTCAGTGTTTAGTGCTGAAATGTAATGCCACACTTGAGAAAATGGTGCCGTTTCTTTGACGTGAGCTGAATAGTTACAGATTTGTAGGCTACTGCAGGCGTGTTTTGATGTAGCTCAGTAATTGTCCATCGTTGTTTTCTGTTCCTTCAGTGCTGGTGAAACATGGGTGATGGGGTCTCGGGTGCCGAGCCAGGGCACTACCTGTAACTGCAGCTTCTTGCAAAGCTGGGCTGAAAAATGATGGCTTACTGAGCTCTTACATTGAACACTTTCCCATGCTTTGAACTTGCACTGAAAACCCTTCCCGAGTGGTGTCCTGTGTGGAGCATGTGTTGCATGGAGGATAGAAGATAATTGCTCCATTTCAGAAATGGGGAATTGAGTTGTGCACCTTTTTAGTTTCGTGCACATAACCCATTTTTTAGTCAGTGGGAACCTCTTGTTTGATATTTTGTGAATGTCACATTATTGGGGCAGTACATTACACATTGTACAAGCCTGGCTTTAGTCTTAGCAGTGAGGGCTGAGCTGAAGTTTCCCGAATCTCTTTGCCCCTAAGGAGTGATGTGGGTGTCCGCAGGTCCCTTCCAGTGTACTTCTGCTTGTGAAACACTGCCTCACCATTGTCCTGCAGCAGCTCTGATCTGTTCTCAGTGTGGTTTTCACTCCAGGACCATTCCCAGGGGATCCTGATCGCACCTCACATTTCTTTTAAATAGGCGTTTACTGTTATTATATTGCTTTTAACATCATGTATGCCAGTACAAACCCTGTCTCCATGTACAGTATGTTGACTTCATGATATCCAGTCTTTGTATTTAAATAAAAAAATGAAAATGCCCAGCCCTGCTTTTTATTTTGTTGTGCTCTAAACGTTTTTGAGATGACATTGGACATTGTGTACTACTAAAGACATCTGAATACAAAATGATCAACCTTATAATGTCTGTTAAACTGATGCCTATTTAAAGTTGGCCTTCATTTTACAGGTTTTATCCCTAGCATTGAGTCCGCCATCTGTCTGTTTTCTAACTGCTTCATCAAATACAGGGTTGCGGGGTGCAGGGCTGGGTACACCCTGAACGGTATGGACTCTAGGGTACAGAAAAATACATGGAAAGGCTGGGGTGTGAACATGAATCTGGCTTCCTGGTAAAGAACAGAGGGCCAATTTACCATCACTGATCACCTTTTCATTTTTATGATGTGCACTACCTTGATTATAATATTTTAATAAATTGTCCGTGAAAAACCTTACTGAGTTAAGCAACTAAGGACGGTCTTGACGCGAGTTTACAGACGCCTACCCAAACGCACCTCGGGTTTTGCACAACCTGAGGTGGGAACAGAACACGGTTTCCGCCGGATTTCATAGCCAGTGTGAAGCACGGTACTCCGGAGAACACCTGCTGTCTGCGGGGCTCAAGACAGGCCAGGAAAGGATTTGCTGTTCTAAGACGCAGATGGAGAATGTTAAAACATCCGTTGCGATAAAACGTCGTTTATCATGACATCCTTTTTAAATGTTATCGTCGTTTTTGCTTTCCTCGCTTAGTGATCAGAACATATTCAACCGTTTCGTAGGCTGCAGGTGTTATGTAATGACTTTTTTTTCATTAATATAGAGGAGGAGGAGTATTAAACTGGCTCTTCCTCCTGTATTACTAATCGTGAGAGGTTATTAATATAATGATTTGGGGGTATAATTTTTAAAATTTAATTTATAATTCCTCATAGACGGTCACAGGGATCAGTGCATCTGAACTAACTGCTGCATGATTATAATATACGTGTCCCTACTTTTCGGTATTAAACAAATTAATCATAAGAAAGACCGATGATACTTGCGATGCTGAATTTCTAACTGGGATGAGATTGTCACTATTGGAGATTTTTTATTTTATTCCTGAAAAGGTACAAAATGACCTCACTTCCGTATTACATCACCCTTAACTGGCTATGAGAAGCATGATTGGCTGTTACAGTGACTGAACGCGTGGAATCTCCCCGTTTCCACCAATAGCGTGTCGATGGGTGGATATCAATAAACAGGGACCAATCAAAACCTTGTAATCGCTAATGCGCATGGTAAAATAAGCACGTGAAAGGGGTGTGTAATTTTGATGGGAATTGCTGCGTTCCAAATAAGAAAGAGCAAGGTACGGACCAATCACACTAGATTTGTGAATGACAGGCAGGATAAACGGGCCAATAGGAGAACAACATAAAGACACTGAGCTCTGCAATCTAGAAACTGCAGACATTTTGGCTCTGATTAAGACCCTGTCTGTCCTTTGAGGAAAGGATACATCCGAGCCAAAATGGTGACATAAAGCTACCAGTTGCACAGCTCCAAGTTCAACGTTTCTTTGACAGCTTGTCAACAGCATAGGTTTTTGTACCTCAGTAAAACTGACATTCCGAGCGTCCAATTCAGAATCACCAGACTATAATCTTTTCCAATCGGAGTTGGCTTTTTAGGGCAGGACCTAGAAGGGGAGTCTGTTCGGTTGACGTTGGTAGTCGAGATTCTTTTTGGATTTTTTTTTTAAATAAACAAGCCGGTTTCTCGTCGCTGTCAGTCGGTGCAGCTCGAGCTGAGCGGTGAACGTCGATCAACAAAGAATATTTTAATTCAAAATCGGACCGATTATCATTTTTTAAAATATTCGTTTGGGATTTATTTTTTAAATCGCGAAAACGCTTTTATATAAAACGATCTAGATACTGCTATATTAATACAAATTGTTGTTGTTACTGTATAAAAACCTATTTTTCTAAAAAAACAACTTGCGATGTGAACAGTTTTTTTTCTTTTTTTAGCCTATTTATTAACAAATGAAGGAAACTTAACAGGAATTAAGATATTTTTTTAAAAGAAAACGCGAAGGATTGTATGGTATAATTCGGCTTCATTCTCAAGCCTTCATCTTCGAAGTATTACTACATTAATATACCGTGTCTGTTATTTATTTTTGACAAAATCCTTCCGTTTGACCCCGTTTTGAAGTGGGAAAAAAAACGGCTTCCATCTTCGATCTTTTGTTGGGGTTACCTAGAAGAAGAAAATACTAGACCTCTTTGAAGGAAGAAAACAAGGAGAAATCTCGAAGTGTATAACGGCGCTGCTCGTGTATTTTAGCGTTTCTTACACGGATTGTACGTTTTTACTGCTGTTATTGTTGAAAATGGCGGCTGTCGGAATGGTGCAGATGTTGATTGAAGCGGCTGAGTACCTTGAGCGCAGGGAGAGAGGTAAACACATCGTTTTTATTTGCCTTTTTTTAACTGTAAACATCGCCTCTCCTGCGAGCCTTATCTTCGCCAAATGACCATTACAGAAGGTAAAACCACGCAAACAAATTCACGTTGACGTTGATTTTTGTCCCACACGAACACTAGAAGTTGCTGTTGTGTGCTGGTGTTTTGTTAGCATTAAAGAACAGAAATGGATTGTGTAAAGGAGTCGGAAAACAAACAGGAATAACAAATGCCGTGATGGTAAAATTTATTTACATTTCTTTTAATAACTCTTCTCATGCAAACCCACCCCCCCCCCACAGTTGCTAGCAATTTTTTTTCACGTCCACGTTTGTCAAAACGATATGCATGAAAATGGAACAAATCCCGTTTTTGGTCCTGTTGGGACGTTACAATCACGCCAGCCCGGGGCTTGTTTTCAGCGCATCCCTTTACAAGGGTTTGTTTCTCTCGGTCATGTGTTGTGGTTTCAGCATCGGGTTTACTCGAGTTCAGATGACATCAGCCTGAATTGTGTGCTAGAGCTACAGCGAACTGCCTGGCGGAACCGCCAAGTGTAGCCTCTACACAGCCCTGCGTTACATTAGCACCTCATTAAAAAAAATGAATGTTGTTGCGAGGGAGATCGTATCTTCACCTCGCACTGAAGAGCTATCAGTCGTCTCTGGGTGAAAGATCTAATCTTCCACTTGTGAGACTGTCGATTGTTTTTAATTGTACGTTACGACGTGACTGTAATGACAGCTTTTTGCATTTACTCGGCTGATTTTTTTTTTCCCCCTGTATGTTTTTCAGAAGCAGAGCACGGTTACGCCTCCATGTTGCCCTACAGTAACAGCAAAGAAAGAGACAGCTTGAAAAGAAAGAATAAAACCAAGAAAAATTCCAGCAGCAGGTATATTCATATCCGCTGTGTGTTTAAATTGAGTTAACTTGTTGGCATTGTCTGCAGTATGTTCTAGGAACAAAAGTGTCTGTGTGTTGGGTCAAGTTGAAAATGAATAGTCACACCTGTATATCTCACATCTTCCCCCCTAATGGATAAAAAAATGGGATTTAAACACGACAGGGAGCAGCTGATTTAATCGATCTGCGTTTTCACCGTCTCCATTAGAGACCAGCTAGTGAGAGAGTGTGACCGTCCAGTCCCCACCTAAACTACAGCTTCTACGTGTGAGACGAGCTGGTATAGGCGGACAGCCGAGATACTCTGCACCTTACACGTATTTACCGTGTGCTGGTTATATTTGTGTTGCGAGTGGGGGAAAATACGAATGTACTGTAGGAGGGGGGCAGGGGAATCAAAGCATCGCTCTGATTTGGTAACGGGACATTTTTCGGCTAAAGATGTAATTGTTCCCAGCTGTACGTGATAACGCTATCAGCTGTGAGCGGCCACTTCTGCTCGGGTTTGACAGTTCTGTGGGGGGCGCCATCTTTGGAGCCGTGACGCGCCGACTGTGGTGGCTCGTTCCCCCTCATCAATCTCCCAGGCTCGCGACCCGCTCAGCCCGCGCTAACGTTTCCAACGCGACCAGGGTCTACATTACACTGGAGCTCAAACTCCGCGTGGTTTTCAGGTTCATGTAGTCGGAATTAAAATCGGCGTATTTAGAGAGGAGGGGGACGTTTTCGCTGTTATGAAGCATTAATTACCGTGAAATTCCAGGGAGGGATGCGTTTATTAGATTTCATAGCACGTTATTATGGGATTTTAATCGCAAGTGGACCTTCTACCGTTTGTCTCCCGTGTCTCCATCCTCATTAAAAATCTACTTTCGTTTAACTGTATTATCGCTATAAAATGTTGCCAATTAATGGCAATACTTTTGTTATGCGTTTCCTTGAGAGTATGGAAACCCTTTATTTTTTTCATGAGTTGGTAATGACAATCCTTTACCTTCAAATTACTGTGGATACAGTGCAAACCTCCTTACTGTAAGTCCAATGTGTTCAATCCTGCTCCTGCAGGGCTGGTGTGTTTGTGGGTTTTTTTTTCCAGGACTGTTCTAACACGGCTGGTTACTGGCTTAACTGGACCATTTTAACAACCCCAAAAAACAGCAGTCACACCAGCCCACTGGAACCAGGACTGAGGTCCCCTGATTTCCATAGTGTTCTAATTGGTCACGACCCACAAATCTCAATTCACACCCCCCATCCTCTCCCTTGTCTGATACTGCCAGCAGTGTTCCATAGCACCTGGACATAATAGGAAGACCTGCACAAGAGCACAAGTTTTCACCACACAAAGTTTAATTTCCCTGTAGGGAAGTTACAGATCGTGTGCAAACCTGTGAACATTCTTCGACATCCGCTGCTGACTAACATGTGACCGCCGGTGATGGGCTTTCACGTTTTAAACTTTGTGGTATAAGAGAACAACTGTTGGTCCTCTTTTTTTATGCATACATTTCTGGTTTCTGGAACAACCCTGATCTCGGAGCTTTCATATGGACGTTTGTCACACAGTCTGACTCAGGCTTGAGGTCTGCAGCTGTGAATCTGTGGCGTCTGTGGTCAAACGGCATAGGTTTGACTGGTGCAATCTTCTTCACAATGCTGCTGGAATCCGTTTATTCACTTGGTAATCTTTATTATTATAAAAAGGCATTATCGGTGCAAAGGATGGGCAGAGAATTCATACGAAGGGTTGAAAATCAAATTGCCTTTAACGAGCGGTGCGTTTCATTCACACGCCTCACCTTGCGTGACTGCCCATTGTGTCGTTGAGGGTGGAGCACCAGTGAGGAATTAGTTGGTCAGCTTTGCCTCATCATAAAATGCTGCTTCTACCTAGACAGTTCAGCGTGCAAGGACAAAAATCTGATAAGAGCAATCCTGTCATAGCTGATGTGGAAAGGCAGGATATTGGCTCCATATGATCCTATAAAGACCCCACCCCCCCCCCCCCAACACAAGGAACTGCTACAATTTTTGACTGTTTCCCTCACTCTCGGCATCGGAAAGTCTTCGCAATTCTCAGCCTGTTAGCACGCAAACAAAGAGGCACTCCCGATGATCAAGAGTGATTGAATTTGAAACAACAGGAGACAAAATGATTAAATAGACTAGAGCTGTAAAGGAGGTAGGGACAAAGAAAAATCCTTCAAAAGTATAATGTTCTGTAATGTAATACGATGCAAATGATCCATCTGATACTCCTGGTTATTTCTCTGAATAGCATTGCATGCTTGCTGGTTTGGTAATGCACAACCCTGTGCCCGAATCATTCAATAAAATGCCATTTTAAACATTACATTTGTACACCACTGCTGCTAAAATTGATTTTTCTCTTACCAAAGCAACCAGTTGGAGAGTTTCAGAGAAGTGGCCCGGGTTAAATAGGATTACTGGAGAAATGGCTCAAGTCAAGGTGTTTGTGGAGAAACATCCCTGGGCAGTGTATTTGACCAAATCTGTCTGCATTTACCCAGAAATTGAAGACCCATAACTTAAGACACTGCACGCTTGTGTTGTAGGATTGCCGCTAAGCATGTAACTGTAGATAACAGGATATTTAAGCTAAATAGGGGTAAGTTATGGGTCACCTCTATTTATATCTAATCTTCTTGGTAAGAGGGAGCCTCAGTTATTCAAATAGTGGGTTTGGCCTATTTACTCTTCTGTACCCTATGACACTGCTATCTTGTCATTCTTTTGTGTGACTGTACATTCAAGCTGTTAAACGCAAGCATGAATAATACATTTCTCATTTAATTTCTAATATATTGAATATTAAAGTAGCAATTACCAATTTAAAAACGTGTCTTTCATTTTGCTCTTTGATGTTGGTGGTCTCATTCTCCATTATCTTTGTGACCAGAGAGTTGTAATAGTGGGGGATTTCTGAAAACGCACTTTCGGAATAAAACAGGATTGAAGTGTTACTTTCTCAGGCTGACGTAGCTGTGAATAGCAACCTGATTTTTAGAGACTAGGTCTCTAACAGGAAATGGAAATTGATTGAGCAGAGCTTCAATGAACTGGTGTCCCCTGTAGGGTGTAGTCCATCTTTGTACCCTGTTTGGGCAGGGCAAGCTTTTGGTTGCTGTGTCCCTTGCCAGGAATAATTGTCTCTCTTCCGCAAAAGTTCAACTGCTTCCGACAGTACTTAATGGCTCTGCTCTTTGCTGTGATGGTGTTGTTCACACCACAAGCTTCTCAGTTTGAAATGATGACCCATTTTCTTGCGTGTAACTTCTGGTTACACGCAGGTCACTGTCACCTTTATCTCAGGAGGGAGTACTAGTTCATGGGTTTGTTTTGTCTATAGCTGCCTCAGCCCTGGAAAGACGCCTCTTGAGTGATTACCCTACATGCCTTATCTTGCAGGCACAACAGTATTGCTTCACCTCTGTGACCAGCTGAAGCTAGTAACATTTTTATTCCAGGCTTCCAGCTGCCTAGGACAAATCGGGAAGAAAGTCAAATGTTGCTCGCTTCTCGGAGTCCTGGCCGATCAGAGTGTCACAGTGCAGAGGTTAGAGGAGCTGCCTGCATTCCTCCTGCAGCTCCTGATTTTCATCGGGATTTTCCAGCTTCCCTTGAGCTGCCCCCTCCCCCCTTGCTGTCCTCTCTCACAGGACAGGAAACGTACAGAGTCTCTCCCACCTGGGGAGTCACTGTGCAGATCAGGGACGTCTTCACTGCTCCACTTTCTGGGTAAAGGCTGTCCTCAGACATTTCTAACTTTCTTCACAATGAAGATATCAAAGAATGCTTTTCTACATTAAGCCTTTTTGTACCTGCTGCCCGAGTGCTTGTCTGTCAATTCACCATTTAAATGGTGAAATATCATAACAAGGTGCTTCTAAGTTCTGCTAAGACAGAACAGTGTGGAAAAACTGCTAATGAATGGGAGGAAGTGTGCACATTTTTTTAGGTTGTTTGCTACCGAATAACATCTCTTTCTCCAGTTAGAGTGAATGTCTGAGCTATCTGGGTAGTTATTCAGCAGCATTAACAGTCCGATACCACAGCAGGCGTGCAGCTGTGAACTTTATTAGGTGTATAGATATTCATATACTTCTGCGTATTTGTCCAATGAAGTCCTGACAATGTTGTATGTTTCTTTTAGTCCATAGCACTATGCAAAAAACAAAAAAACCTACTGCAGATAGCATTATATGTGGGTGTTGAACATTGACGGATATTATCCATTGCCTAATCTCTGATATTCATTTTGGCCTCCCTTGCACACTGCGTGTGGTGTGCAGCGCTGTCAGTGTGGACAGGCCTGTATTCATTGTGATGCTCTACGTACGGTTTTTTCTCCCAAGGCCCAGGTCGCATGCACGCCTGCACTTTATGCCGAGAGCTCTCCCTGTCCGCACTGCTCTGCCCTTCACCCCGGCTCCATGCCCCGTTTGGGTTTTCAATCCGAGCCTGAGCCGTAGCCGGGGGGGGTGGATAAAGATGCCTGGCTATTTTAAGATGAGGTTGCCGGTGGCGATCCATCCCCATCCCTCCCCACTGGTATTCTGGCACATCCTAGCCGGGATGATTGACAATCATCGTCGAATGCGCTCTGTTTTAATGAAAGCCGGGTTGGGTTTCAGGTGTGTATATTTAGGCACATGCCGTGTGTGAGCACGTGGGGACTGGTGGCACTTTCCCTGCTTCCTCGGATGTTGTCTTGGAGGCCTGCTTTACCGCGTGCTGTGGGCTTCAGTGCTGCTGCAGTTTGTAACCGCCGTCGTTAATTAGCCCCAGTCGTGCACGTGGGTGAGCAGCACGCGATGGGTGCCCTCTGGTTCTGTAAGAGTAGCGGTGAGCTGAGAGAGGAGAAGCTTATTCCGGGCAGTGCTAGTTACTGGTGCAATCGCTGAGCTGCTCTGCAGTGGATTGGCGAGAAGTGCCTCACCGTGGGTCAGAATGCAGACGCTGGGTGATCTTTCCAAATTTTAAGCCACTTTTGTTACATCACGGTGGGGGGGAAGGGGATGCTGGCTTTATTGAACCCCTCTGCTGCACGCTCTGAGAATGTTTGTCATGTGCATAGCGTAGAAACACTGAAGGACTTTTCTGTAAGTCCCAGAAATGACCGCAGAGGGTCCAGCCACTGTCCATTCCTCAGCTGTGCTGTTCCCCAGCTGCTGGTCAGTGATCCTCATCGTGCGTTTTGCCTCCAGCTGGGATCGTGTCATCTTGTCTGGGGTCAGGGGGCAGGAGCTGCAGGCTCACAGTGGGTGCAGGACGCCAAGGCAGGGTATTTTGGGAACTTGGGAAGCCTGAAGAGGGGTGGGGGTTGCTGAGCTTCAGCTCCAGTGCCTTTTCCATTCCAGCTTTACAGTTAAACCTTCTCCAGTGTGTTACACATTCCTCACTTTAGCGTAACAGCATGGAGCAGGTCAAAAGTATGGAGCGGTGCTCTGGAGTGAAATTATTCAGGGTAGGGTGCGGAGGGCAACAGACTCAGATATTCAACCCAGACTTTCGCGATCCCAGATTGCAAAGCCATGTGATGCTGCAGACAGTCACTCGATGGACTTGCAGGCCACACTTATAAGTAAACTAGCCCCACCGCTGTTAAATTACACCAGCCCTCAGTTGTTTGTTTTTGGTTACGGTTGCTAAGTTTACCTTCAGGCTTGCCTGGGGTTTATAGTGTCAGGATAAGATAGAGCCAAAGGAAATATCAGGCCTGTCTACTTGCAGTGCTCCTGTAATCCCTTTCAGTGCTGTAAACTTTGGTTTTGATGAGGGCGTTGGTTTCAAAGCCAGTTGTTTCCATGCAGCCTGTGATGGGCCAGTCCTTTGAGTCTGACATGTTCCCGGAGGCAGCTGCCGGAGCCCACTCCTCTGCTGGTGAGTGAGCAGAATGGCCCGCCTCCCGGGCACCGTGATTGGGTGGCTTTGCCCTGTTTGCAGATGGAGAGGCGAGGGATGATGTCATCTCCTCCACATGGTGCAGCTGGGCAATGCAGGTTCTTGTCTGAAACTGGGGAAACGGCATTGTCTGTGCACCCACAGCGGCTACCGAGCATTATGTTATTTCCTCTTTTCAGTTTTCAGCACCACAAATTCTGAGACTGCCAGGTCTTTGCAAAATGTAAAATGGCCTCTGAACTAGGTTTGCGTAGAAGTTATGCCTGACACCCATGCGTCACCTCCTGGTTACATGTGATGCTTTACTGCAGTGTTTCTTAGCCAAGCTCATGTTTGCTGTTATGATGCCTCTTTTCATCATTAAAGAGAATAAGCAACGTTTGTGTGTTGATGATGGTCCCTCCAGCGATTTTCTTATGTTGTTTAACTAATTTATTGATTGCCTATGTCTCGAACATCTAATGGCAGTGTCTTGATAATGTCAGGGGGTACTTTTATAGCTTTTACCTAGCGTTTCAACGCCTGCCTTTTACGTTATTGCAGTATTGAGTGAGAAATCGCCGTTTTGAATTTGGACGACGGAGTTAAATGTTAATGTTAATTTTAATGTGTTTTTTTTTCTTCCTTTCTGCAGGTCATCGCACAACGAAATGGAGAAGAACAGGTAAGGCCCACAGCCGTTTCTTGCCATCTCTCCTGAAACACATGAATAAATATGTGATCTGAGAGAAGCTCTGGTGCACTGCCTGAGGTGGTGAAGAGCTTTAGAAACGAAGGTATTTCTTCACTTGACGGCTGACCTAGTGCATGGTTGATTTCGCAGTATCCTGCACACTTGTCCTTTCTGTAGAAATACTGTCTGTGCTGCAAGAGTGAGTTTGATGTTCTTTGCCTCTTTCTTGGGCAATCTGGACCTGTGAACGATTACTCCTCAAGCAATTTAAAACAACATTAAGACAGTCCTGTCGGTAACCATAATAGAATACATTCTGCCACATTATTAGTTCTTTGCATCTTTGGAAAGACATTCGGAGATGTCAGCTTACAAGTTCCGTAGAAACCGATGCTGAATATAGCCAGAATACGGCTAGGCCCCTTCGACATCACCATGTGGGGTAAATGCCTTTCTAAGAGCACCATTCCTGGTTTTGCTTTAAGATCCAACTAGAAGGGCAGGTTTTTACTGAGTATAACTTCTGAGCAAACCCGATGGATACGTCTGCAATTCTGATGTTCATAGAGCAGAAACAAAATGAATGGTTCTGGCTCTGAAAGGGTCGGTCTCAACTGGCGAATGCAGGTGGGTGGGAGGGAGGGGGGGTGTGTGTGTGTGTAGGCAGGCTGGAATAAACAGCATGTTCATTTATATTCCATTACGGAGAAACCTCAATGGGCACGCAAATGAATGGGTTGCGTGAAGTTTGCAGAGATGTGAAAAGAGGTTTCTTTGCTCCGATTGTAATAATAATGTATGCAAACTTTTCCTGTGACATCAATGTAGCTTTGCACTCACGTTTTGCATGGACAAAAGACTCCATGCACATCTCGGGAGCCAAGATATATTGTGTACAGTTGTGGAGGCTGGCTTTGAATAATGCATTGGAAAGAAAGCAATGGGGTGGCTGTCGAATGGGAAAGCTTCTATGGATTGTATAGATTTAATGAACTCCAGGCACACAATAAAAGGGCTGTCTTCATTTCACAGAAAGCTTATTTACCTAGGTTTGACGTTCAAGTGTTGCATACATTTCTGTTTTCTCAAAAGAGCTGTGATTACGGAGAGCTACAGTAATGGAATCCTTCTGGAAATTCCAGTTCTGTTTTCTTTTAATAATTGCAATATAATTGTCTGGAATGCAAACAGAACAAACATTTGGAAAGGTTTAAAGATTCTACATGGTAGCTAAATAGGTAATGAATATTCATTTCACTAATGAGCAGTGGCTAATTCTTATGTGGTTTGAGAACTATTGTATTAGGGCACACAATGAGCAAGGGTAGGGTTTAGGCAGTGTTGGCAACTATAACACTTAAATTGCAGCACAAGGCATGCGGTGATGAATTTCTGCATCTTCTGGGCGTGGGGGTGGTAAACTCGTTCAGTTCCTCTTGACTTGCATGTGGCCTGAGACTGGAACTTGGGGCAGCCAGCGAGCAAACCCAGTGAACCCGCGCCAGAAGGCTTTTGTCTGCGCGCGCGGGGCTCTGTTGGAATTCTTTGAATTCCAGGGCAGCAGGATGGAATACGAAACCTAAACAACCGGTGTTGCCCACTCTCCCCGATTTCTGACAGGAGTGTGAGCAGGCCTTTGCCATGACAGATGTGATCCAGTGCAGAAGGGGAGAGGGAGCAGTCCTTCTGCTCTAAACTGAAGCGTGGTTTAAGTGGCGTTCTGAAACGGAATTATTGAATCTCTGCTTAATGAGTCATGATGTTGTTCTTTTTTATTTAGCCTTCTGATCTGCTGTTGGCGTGTTTGTGAAAGTCATGTGTACGTTCTGCGGGGCAAGTCCTGCCCTTTTTTTTTCCTTAACAGGGAAGTGTTTAGTCTTGAGAGTTAATTACACTTACTGTAGGTCATTCTCTGCGTAGTCCCGGTTAACAGGGATCAGCGAAGGTCAGTGACTTGACCTTTTAAAGAAAGGAAACATACAGCACGTAGAGGCAGTTCACTGTTTTTGAGGTGGGGGCAGAAGGTAGGAACAGCTTGTTTTCAGCAAGTGAAGAAGCTAGTTTATTTGCAAGGACTGACATCAAGGACCTGAAGAGGTGGAGTCCTGCAACTCCATGAGTTGACATTTTAAAATTTGACATTTTACTAATGTCAAATTAGCAGCCAGCAGCTGATCGCCCTGCAGCTCACAATTGGTAACCTGGTGAAGTTAAACAGGTGGGAGCCTGGCCAGTACCTGTATGGGAGACCTCTTGGGGGAAAAACTAAGGCTTCTGCTGGACTCCCTGTGACCATTAAAAAACTCAATAAAAAAAAATCCCAGGGCGGTTCTTGAAAAGAGTAGGGGTGTAACCCCGGTGTCCTGGCCAACTTTCCCATTGGCCTTTACCCATCATGGCCTCCTAATAATCCCTGTCTTTGATGTGGCGTCATCGCTCGTTCTCCTCCCCACTGAGAGCTGGTGTGTGGTGAGAGTACTGGCTCACTATGGCTGCCGTCACATTTTCCAGGTGGGGCGACACACTGGTGGTGGTAGAGGGGAGTCCCCATTACCTGTAAAGTGCTTTGGAGTGTCCGGAAAAGCACTATATAAGTGTAAGGATGATTAATATACGTTTTTATTTTCAAGTTCATGAAAACGCGTGTTCACGCGTGGAGGTAGTCTGCAGAGCCGAAAGCCTTCACTCTACAAAATCTAACGTGGTCAGATGTAGCGAATGAAGAGCCGATCTGGTGTTACTGCAGGTCCCAGCTGTAACTGTCCAGGCGGCGGTCAGGTCCCAGTGCCTTCGCTGCCCCTCGGCTTTGTGAATGGTCCTCTGTCCACACTCCTCGCAGTTTCTAGACTCTTGCTGTACTGTAGCGAGTGGAGGAAGAATGACCTGTGGGTTGAACAACTGCTTGGTCTGCCCCTTTCAGGACTATTCTTTCTCTCTTCTTGCTAAAATTGTGAGAGTTTAAGAAACTAGTTTTGGCTGTATGTCAGCTGAAAGCGAGTGTTTTACATCGCCAGTATTTAAGGAAACAACGCATAGAGTAAAGAAACCTCTCTGGCCAGTTTTAAATTGGATCTACGGCTGTGTATTTACAACAAAAAAAAGCTCAATGGTTCTAAGCTGTGATAACTGGCTAAATGTCCTATCAATTTAGTTTTTCAACCGGCAGCCCTCTTGCAAGCTTTAAACTGTGGCCATTTTTATCAGTGTCTGCTATTGTTCCTGCCAGAACACACATCTGCCAGCCAGCTGTGTGCGGAGCAGCATTCACGCGTGCTGAAACGATTTCAGTGGCACCTCGTCGGTACTCATTTCGTGCTCCAGCCGGCAGAGGGACCCTGGTCCAGCTGCAGCACTGCTCGGCTCTGTCCTGTCCGGGCCCTGGCTCCTGTCGGCGGAGACTGCCCGAAGACTGGTGTCCTGGCATGACAGACGTGTACCGGAATGACAGTGCGATTGCGTTAGATTGCTCTGGCAGGGGCAGAGGTGGGCAGACTGCCTGCCCTCTACGTTTCTTGCGTGCTGTGAGCGGCCCTCTCTCCTGCTATCACTCCTGACAGGCGAAACTAATGGGCCAGGTCAGAGGTCACATGCAGAGTAGTGCTTGTGATTTTGTTTTTGTCTTGTTCTGTCGGGGAATTAACCTTTTTTTTGTTGTTGTTATTGTTCTCATTGTTCTGTAAAAAAACAGATGGGTTAATGGATGGGAATCTGAGTCACTAAAGATTAAAGTACTGATGTGTCTTTTGAGGGGCACTCCTCTCGCACTGTGCATGTCTGGGTGTACTTTCACCCTGGGGTACAGAGCTGTCATTCTGGGGCAGGAGGGCCAAGTCTCTCCAGTACCACCGTCTCCACAGGAATGCACAGGACGCCTCATGATCTCTCCGGCTCAACTTCATCCTGTTTGATCCCAGCAGTGCCCTGACTGGCGTTCCACCTGCTCCTTCACCCTTTCCTAACAGAAGCTGGATTTATTTTATTTTTTTCCCTCCCATCAGCCACGATTAACTGAGGGCCATAGGACTCTTTCTTTTGAGTTTTATCTGAGCTCTGAGTGATTTAATTGAAAGACGTGTTTGCTTAAACAAACTTATCTTTCCCTGCAACTTTCTATTGGCGTACCTAAGTTCTGCGTGATCAAAGCTGGAAGACAAACTGATGAGCAATAAACCTATGGGGGTCTAGCTCTCCCCTGCACAGTAGATGGGTCCCTTTGTGCTCTGTCAGGTGTGGCTCCTGCCTCTTCCCTCTAATCGCTTATTGAGTAAGCTGCACATGCAACAACCCCTCACTGACATCCTGTCCCTTTATCAGAGTTTCCCCTTTTCTGGATAATAGCGGTTATCTCCTTACCACTTTGCGTGCAGTCTTGTCAGCTCTTATTCACGTTCAGGGAAACATTTGCCATCCTAGGTAAAGTTGGGGGAAGTATTTCCATACTAAAGCCCGTGCTCTCGAAAGTGTTAAAATGGATGTTGTTACCCATTTTAACACTTAGCACACATCTGGTTCTTGTGCACCTTCAGTGAGACCAATATCAAAGATGAACCGCCATAAATTATCTTGCCCTGCAACTGGCAGCCCACTGAAGCCCAGTAGGTGTGAGGTCCGTACCTGGATCGGAGACCTCCTGGAAAATCTAAGGTTGCTGCTGGAGGAGGTGTTAATGGGACCAGTAGGGAGTGTGGTCTGTTTGCTCCAGTGTAGTGATGAGGACATTATCATGTAAAAAAGGTGCCGTTGTTCAGATGAGATGTTAAAGACAGGTCCTGACTGTCCATTGTTATTAAAAATCCCAGGGCATTTCTCAAAAAGAGTATAACCCTGGAGTCCTGGTCATGTTCAAAACCCCCCCCCCCCGGCCTTTACCAATCATGGTCTCCTAATAATCCCCATCTCTGAACTGGCTTCATCACTCTGCTCTCCTCCCCACTGATATCTGGTATGTGGTGAGCATACTGGGGCACTATGGCTGCTGTCGCATCATCCAGATGGGGCTGCCCATTACCTGTAAATTGCTTTGTAAGTGTAAGAAAGTAATAATAAATTATTGAAGCCTACACTGTAACCTGCTTTGGAGTAGTGCAATCGCACTGCATTGCTATGGAGGGTAGAAAAACACCTTAAAAAGTACGTTTGATGCAAAACAGTAGATATGGAATCTGTAATGAGGACATGAATCTCTGAGCTCCTGCCTCTGCATCAAAACAGAAATAATGGATGTTCTTCAAAATTGTAATCTTAAAGGCTCTTTTCTCAAAGCTGAGAAATGAGGCAAAAAGAAATAATGCGAGAGATGTCCTTCTCTTTCTAGGTTGTGAGGCTTGTGGTGTCCAGCCAGCATGGGGAGACTGCTCCAGGCTGTGCTGTCTTAATGCAGGGCAGGGCAGGCCCAGGTGAATGTCTTAAAGGGATGCAGATTCTAGGGATGATGTCTGAGTATCAGGGTTACCATATGTCGGGGATTTATCAGCATGGGGTCTGTCTGGCTGCCAGAGCGTGCCTGGGAGCACTGCGGAGAGGGGGGCAGATCTCCTGCCTTCGGATTTTTAAGACTCCGGTTTGGGCGTTGCAAAGAAGGAGAGAACAAAACAAATCTTGCTTTAGTCTGTATTCGTCCTAAGACACGATATCCGATATTCTCTTTCTTCCTCCTGGCCGGTCCGTAGTAGGAGCAGGGAGGAGTTGGCCTGTTTGTGGGGATGTGTATGATCATACTCCACAGCCTTCTGTACCCACACCCCAGACCCCACTCCTCAACGCTGCCAGCGTGGGAACTGAACAGACTCGAACTCCTTGCCCCAGCATTTCGCAAAAATCATTTGGGACCACCGAATCTCCAGCACCCTTGAATAGGCCAAAAATGTGAAGGAGGGATTTTCAAGTCCTGGCTAAACTCCGTTGCTGTTTGTTGGTTCATCTGTTATCAAAAATATTACTCCTGCACATCCTTTTCCCAGTGCGGTTTAAATGCAGCAGTGGAGATCTGATCTCCTCTGTGCTATAGGGCCTTGATTTATTGCATCACTTTTTTTTTTTGCCGTTTCCTTTCGCATGTCCCAGTGCAACGCAGCCGGGCGCAGAGCACACCTGCAGCAGGGGAGTGGGCCAGGCAGGTAGCGCGTGGGAGACGAGGTGTGGCAAGGGCTCGCAGGGATCGGGGGCCTGGCTCATTAGCAATGATCCGTCTGCAAGATTAGAAGAGAGCAGTCATTACAAAGCCACACGCATGTGCCCCAAACGAGAAGAACCTGCTGCTGCAGATTAGAACAGAGCAGGCATTAGACGGCCACACACACACACACACACACACACACACACACACACACACACACACACACACACACACACACACACACACACACACACACACACACACACACGACTAACCTGCTGTTTGTCTGGGCTGATGGGAGGCGTTGTCGGGAAACGGCCAGTGATTTGGCGTGGCCTGCCATTGCAGGACAGTTCTGGTTGTGGCTCAGGACAAGCCTGGATTCAAAACCTCTTCTTTCCCCATCCCCCACCATTTGTGAATTAAAAAGCCCAGAACTTGAAGTGTCTATCACACCAACAGCTTCCACTGAGTTCCAAAGTTGTTTTGCGAGTGCCAGTGCGGATTTAATCCGGTGTTAGTGTTATGAGGGTGGCAGGTGAGGAATTGCCGGCCAAATTCTGCTGCTGCGTCTTGTCGTCTGTCGGTGCTCTGCTGCAGACCACGCGCGGGTGGTTGGGCAGTGTTTTTAAAATAAGTGCAAAGGAGAGGGGGATTTGCTGACTGGGCTCTGCAGCTCAGACTCCGAGCACAGATACGCCTTGAATCACTAACAGATTCCCTCATCTTCCATCTTTTCACCTAAAAAAAAAAAAGCACAGCTCTGAGTTCATGAGCAGCACCTGCGCACACACGGTCTCTGCCAGCTCTCGGCAGAGCCAGGAGGCTTTTCAAGCGGGCACTGCCACACTGGCCCGGCTCCACGTCAAGCTGGAGGAGAGTGGTAGAACTGGGCATCTCTCAGACACGGGACTCCAACACCCACCTTTCCCTGCCTGCTCCCCCGCTTCCCAAATAAAGCCCTTTCTCAATAAACCGTCACCCCCAGTCTGAATAGACCCGCGGAGGTGAAAGAGGCAGAGGTGCAGACGCAGGCTGGCTCTGGTGTCGTTTGTGACTTTCACAGAGATCCTTACACTTTTAAAAATAGAACATTCCCATTTCAGAAGACCAGCTGGCATTAAGGCCGTGCAGCCTGAAAGGGCTTTAAGTGTTAGTGTTGGCCCGCACTGGGCTTGCCCGTTGTCTCCTGTGGTGGAGAGCTGACGCCCTTGTTGGAACGAGAGATCATCCTAGCTAAGGGTGGAGGGGGGGGGGGGGGGATGTCTGGCTGACGTGAAAGGGGGTTTCGCTTGCGCTGTTGTCCTGAGAGATCATTCACAGCCACCCAGCAGAAGAGGAAAGGAGTAAAGTTCTGTTCTTCTAGTCACGGAAGAAGTGGTTTCCCAAGGAAGTCTTGTTACCTGCCTACACACTTCACACTTCACACTTTCAAGAATAATTGTGGCTGGCCATAAAGGTTACTTCTGAGATTGTGGTGGGCCTGCTCCTTTTCCCTTGCCTTTAGTTCTAGAACACTTTTATATGATTCGCTTACCAAACTGAGCTTTGCAGTAGATTAGATTAAGCAGTGGCTTAAAACATCATCTGTTAGCCTGAGAATCAGCCACCTGGCAGACAGGACAGGCACACACCTCACACCGGGCAAAAGATGGGGCTTCTCTGGAATTTGAATGTGGAAGGAAACTTCAGCACCTAGAGAAGCCTATGGTAGCATGTTGGGAACATGCAGACTCCACACAGAAGGTACCCAGCCTGGAAGCAGACTTAGGACATGAAAGAGGAAGCAGTGCTAACTATCTCACCACTGCGCTGCCCGTTAAAATAATAGGGAAAAGAAGCCTTGGTTGTGTGATGAGCCCGGAGTTATTTTTAAATATCATCTGGTGTTGTTCTCCATTAATCTATAGAAGTAGCTGTTCTGCCGTTTTCTACACACCATTAGCACAGTCTGTGTGATGCTAGGCAGTAGGGGTGTTGAAACCATCTCTCTCCTGTTGGCGTACGTGATGGCTTTCTTAGTGTACGAATCAGAAACATTTCGTCTTGATACTTTTTCACTCGTCATTCCAGAATATGTGGTGATAAAAGGAATAAAGCTCACTCTTGGCAGCATCCATGTTAAATGTCCTTAAATAATTATCACTGCTGTATTCATCAACCTGCAATTTTCCTGACTGCATGCTTAAAACTAGTCCATCTATTCATACACAATAACCACAAATGTAATTGTCCAAAAAAAAACACTGGCAGACATCTGTTTAGTTAATTGAAATTATTTAATGTAATAACCATGTCCCTCTGTCTTAATTACTGAGAACTTAAAATACGCTTATAGTGCCTGTACAGGTCTTACTGTAGTTCTGATTACGTGAATTATATTGCATTTGTATAGTTAAGCAATGCAAAGATCTCTTTCGGGAATCCTATTTTGACGATTACTGGAAAGGTACTGACTTCTGTTCCGTTTCCTTTATCTGGTCTTCCCGTCTTGTGACCTACCCTTTGATCAAAGCCCTAGCCTCACCTGTATGACGCGCTTGACTCATTCCTCTGTCTCGCACACGAACCAGCAGGCACGCACACACAGACAGTACACACACCCACATGGCCTGACACAAGCAACAGGGAATCGTATCTCCACTGCGCCCACAGCAGATGAAACCGTCCTGAGCGCTCTTATGTAAGAAGGGATCATGTGGCAGGTGACCTCCAGTGACTGGAGCAGCTGTGAAAAGTGTCAGTAGGAAGAGTCCCAGTGCACAGAGAGGAATGAAGGCTGCCTGGGGCACACGTACAGTATAGGAGAACTGCATGTGCCTCTCAATAGCGTTCCACCTTTTGGTGCTGTTAGAAAGGGAGGCTGTTGCGAAGTGATGGGTTATTTAAGACAGTCTGTCCTGAAGTGGTCTGATGGAAGTTGGGCACTTCTGCCCAGGTTTGGTCAGGCAGAGCTGCACGGGCAGCTGTATGATCTGATCTCCTAAAGATGTGTGCACTGGCTGGAACAGAGACTAGCTGATCAGCCTCACCATTGGGGGTTAGCACTGTTGTCCTTGTCCTGAGTTATTTTTTTAAGAAGATAATGGAAATTATAAATTAGTATAATCTAAGATTCAGAGTGTTGAATGAGTTACTCGGCCATGCCTACAGCCCTATTTTGCAAAGTTTACTTACCCAGACATCTTTTTCCAATTCCAATGAATTGCAGTATCACCTTTTGCATGGACGTTTGGATGTTTGTAGCGGCGTTATTCTCTTTTCAAGATTTTTTTTTTCATTTTTTTACACTTTCATAATGGCTATGGCCACAGAAATGTTAGTAAGCTCTGGTTTGTCCGTACTTGAAATGCTTTGGTCATGCGTACAATGAAATTGAGTCACGTACAGCACTGGTTGAGTCACGTAAGCATGTCTTCCTCAAAGAGATACTACAGTGCAGAGATAAGTGACAGCATGTTTTAGATGAGGCAGTGTGGGTCGGAAAATATTATGAAAATGTAAGGCCATGACATGTCTGTCCCTGCACATTGATTTTCATCTTCTCCATTTGGCAGAAGCAGAGGAGACCCACTCATGTGAAATTGTCATGACGTTGAGCAATAGTTGATAGGGGTCACTTGAAAATGTTGTCCTGAAGCGTGGTTTCATTGTGCCAGAATACACAGTGGATCGCAGGACACCTCTATCCTCAGTGCCCCTGGAGACGTATGGGTTGTAATGGTAAAATCAAATGGAGAACTGGGTGTTTGACTAAAGAGTATCAAAAGTAGAAGTGTAACTTGGCAAATTAAGGCAAAAGTAAAAAATACTGATTTTTTTTTTCCCCAACTTCAGAAAGGTCCTGTTGCTTTCCAGTCACGGGGATTCTCCACAGGGGCCAAGAGAAGTGTATATAGAAATGTTTGGGCACTGCATTCAAAATATTCATTAGTGTACATCATTGCCATTTACTGCCAATAAAATAATGAAGTTTCTGGAAAGAGACGACACCTAAAAAAAATGGATGTGGAGGAAAGTCTAGGGACAGTACGCAGATGTGTCATGAGTGCCGAAGGGTGAGGTTGTCAAGTGTCAGGCAAGCTCGTAAAAAAACCCCATGGCATTTAATTTTAGTAACACTCTGAAAGGCATGCCTTGAAGTGTGTCGTTATATATTTCTGTTTTTTCCTTCTATTTCAGACGGGCCCATTTACGATTGTGTTTGGAGCGCTTGAAATCCCTAGTTCCCCTGGGACCAGACTCCAACAGGCACACCACCCTGAGTTTACTGATGAAAGCAAAAGTGCACATCAAGGTAAGAGCACGGTCCCCTCTGCTTAGTGCAGAGGGCAGGTGTGTGACTAGCAGGGGGCAGGTGTGTGACCAGCAGGGGGCAGGTGTGTGACCGGCGGGGTCTTCGCGTGTGCAGAGGGCAGGAGTGTGACCAGTGGGGTCTTTGTGTGTGCAGAGGGCAGGAGTGTGACCAGCGGGGTCTTTGTGTGTGCAGAGGGCAGGAGTGTGACCAGCAGGGGGCGTGTGTGTGTGCAGAGGGCTGGTGTGTGACCAGCAGGGGGCGACGTGTGTGCAGAGGGCTGGTGTGTGACCAGCAGGGGGCGTGTGTGTGCAGAGGGCAGGAGTGTGACCAGCAGGGGGCGTGTGTGTGCAGAGGGCTGGTGTGTGACCAGCAGGGGAGCGTGTGCGTGTGCAGAGGGCAGGAGTGTGACCAGCAGGGGGCGACGTGTGTGACCAGCAGGCTCTGTGCGTGTGCAGGGGGCAGGAGTGTGACCAGCAGGCTCTGTGCGTGTGCAGGGGGCAGGAGTGTGACCAGCAGGGGGCGTGTGTGTGCAGAGGGCTGGTGTGTGACCAGCAGCGGGGCGTGTGCGTGCAGAGGGCAGGAGTGTGACCAGCGGGGGGCGTGTGCGTGTGCAGAGGGCAGGTGTGTGACCAGCAGGGGGCGACGTGTGTGACCAGCAGGCTCTATGCGTGTGCAGAGGGCAGGTGTGTGACCAGCAGGGGGCAGGAGTGTGACCAGCAGGGGGCGTGTCCGTACAGAGGGCAGACGTCTGACCAGCGGGGGGGGGTGGCGCCTGTTGCAGAAGCTAGAGGAGAGCGAGAGGCGGGCACAGCACCAGATCGACCAGCTGCAGCGCGAGCAGCGGCACCTGAGGCGGCGGCTGGAGCAGCTGGGCGTGGAGCGGA
Source organism: Lepisosteus platostomus (assembly GCF_059453375.1). Taxonomy (NCBI): domain Eukaryota; kingdom Metazoa; phylum Chordata; class Actinopteri; order Semionotiformes; family Lepisosteidae; genus Lepisosteus; species Lepisosteus platostomus. Next base: position 9,814,390 of record NC_142613.1, read on the forward strand.
TACGCATGGACAGCGTGGGCTCCACCATGTCCTCCGAGAAATCGGACTCGGATCAGGGTGAGCAGACCGGCCGCGGCGCACTGGCAGCGCCACTCTGTTTCCCGCCCTTCTGAAACTGACGTGCCGTGAGGGGGGAAACAAGACCCCAAAACAAAGATTGAAGGAAGATGCCATTGGGTTTGTACTGAAAGAAACCTGCTTTGTGAGGGCACCTTCACTGGTCTTCACGACCCCTGGTTCTCGGGAGTCACTGTCCCTGTACGCAGGCAGCTGCCCTGAGAGCTGTACAGCTATTCTGTTCTCCCATCATCCCTTCTGTCTTCACCACTGGAAACATTTCACCTGCTTCTCTGCAGTACCCCCACCCCCACAGAGACACATGCAGAGTCCTGCAGAGTTATGACATTTTACGTAAGTTTCTTCTATGAAGTTGTATTATTATAATAGTTCTAGTGACCTTACACCCTATATTTATTTTATATGAACCTTAAAGGGATATTTCCACAGGGTGGCGCAGTGGTTAGCATTGGTTCGTCCCGGGCGCTGGGGTCCTGGGTGCAGTTCCAGGCCCTGGGTGCTGTCTGTGTGGAGTTTGAATGTTCTCCCTGTGTTGGTGTGGGTTTCCTCCCGGGTCTCCGGTTTCCTCCCACAATCCAAAGGCATATTAATGGGTTGATTGGCTTCTGGGAAAATTGGGTGTCTGTGTGTGCCCTGCGAGACTGGCATCCTGTCCAGGGTGAATCCTTCCTTGTGACCGTTACTTGCTGGACTAGGCTCCAGCCCCCTAGTGACCCTGTATCGGATAGTGTTTGGAAAATGGATGGATGGGATTGGTATTTGCACAGTAGCCGTCACAACTGGAAGCATGTGCCTTTTGAGTGGGGGCTGGCATTTTGTCCTTTCTTGGCTGCAGGGAGCGGTAAACAACCAACACAGGCATTCGTCCTGTCTGTGCGTGGGGCGCGGCGCCCTGATTGTGTGTGTTGTCTTCCAGAGGAGATTGACGTGGACGTTGAAGGCACAGACTACCTGATGGGGGACCTGGAGTGGAGCAACAGCAGCGTCAGTGACTCTGACGAGCGGGGCAGCCTGCGCAGCAGCTGCAGTGACGAGGGCTACTCCAGCGCCAGCCTGCGCAGACTCAAAGTGCAGCAGCTCTCGGCTGCGCACACCAAGACCCTGGGCTGCAGCCTATAAGAGCAGGAGCCCCGCCCCCCACCCCACCCCCCGCAGCTGCCGCCTCGCCCGGTCCAATCAGAAACAGTCACGCCTGACCCGTGAGCCCGCCCACCCCGTTGAATCCAGCCCACGTGATCTGCAGTCAGACCTGGCCCGCGCCCATCTGCTCTTCGCCGTCCTGCACCTAGGCCCCCTCCGCCCTCGCTCTGCTTCGTCTGGTCCCAGTCGGATGCAAGAACTCGCCCGCCTGGGTGGGCTTCTGCCCTCAAGCCCGCCGTGATCCACCCCCACCCCCCAACACGAGTCCAATCTGGTCCAACCAACTCCAGCTGCGCCTCTGCCTAACCCTCTCTGGCACCCTGTCCCGCCACACTGAGCCTTCCAGTCTTTGAGGATGTGGCCCCCAGCCAGCTCCTGTCCCAAAGCTGCGTGAGGACAGTGATTATCTGAAGACATTTGCACTTGGGGATGGGGATGTGGTTTTTTTAAACTGCAGCTAGTGCAAAATCCAGTGTAAGTTTATTTGATTTTTTTTTTTTTGCCTCGGGTTTCTCCCTGTGCTCCCGTCAGCTTCTCCACTGGGTTTTGATGTATTTTGCCACAGAAGGATGGGCCCGTGTAGGCCCTGCAGCTGTGCTGGTATTGTTCTGACTGCTGTCATTGTCTGGACACACAGAGATTGAAGAGAGAGGTCAAGTCAGTCATTTATACAGCTGCCGCTGTGGATGCCTCCCTTTCCAATAGAACTTTTGTGGTTTAAAAAAAACAACCGAACCACAGTAGGTCATGGGTTTTCGTCTTATGTCCATTTCTTACACGTTATTAGACCAATGCCTGCCGTTTTAAATTTTATGATAGTGAAAATAATGAAAAACCGATGTTGAAAACTGAAGAACAATGTGCAGCATGAGATTGTGAGGGGGTGTGTTGGGTGGGGGGGTGCATTCTTCCACTGTCCCCCTGCGCCTCTCTCTGGTGACAGTCCACAAGCCTCAGTGTACTGTCTGAGCCTAAATCTTTCTTGGCAGGAATTGCAGATAACCTATATATAGTAGGAAAAAAAAAGAAGGGAAGACTAACCTAACTAGATAAAAGCACATTCCATTTGAAGCGACATGGACGCACTTAATGCAGGTGAAAGGTGTGTTAGTAGTTCCCGAAGTGGGTGCTTGCTTTTCTACGTCCGTCTTGACCTGGTCTCTGGCGCGGGACCCGGGTTCTTGCGCTTGTGCAATAATGTTGAATCGGTCCCTCTCCACGTCTCCCCTCACGGCGGGAGTCCCGGCCGCCGTAGCGCTGCGTCGCCGCTTGTGGAGCGCCTGAGGGAGAGGCCCGCCGGCCGCTCCGAGCCCGGGCAAGACGCAGGCGGCCGGTGTGTCTCTCAAGACGCCCGTTTAAAACCAAGTTCCCGTTCAGGAACGGTGCCTGAACCCCCCAGTGCGAGGGCGTTAGCCGTCTGAGAGGAGGAAAAAAAAAAGACTTCATTTCTTTCCATCCGGCGCCTCGATTCGAACCTCACTGTTGGGAGTGACGAAAAAAAAAAACACTTTCCTCGCGTATAACATTAGTGCACAGGGACACTGCTCAGTGTCCGTTATTTAATAGAAAACTATTTTATTATTTCAGCAAAATGTAGCAGTTTTATGTAAATATCTTACAAAATATCTATATAAAATATTTATATATCTAAAATACTAAAAAAAATATTTAACTATATTTAGAAGGTTGCTTATTGCTTACTTGCCGTTATGACTTTTCTGAAATTGCGGAGTAAATAGTTCAAGCATTATTATTTAGCATTAGCTTTAAAAAAGGGTAGTACGTAGTATCTTGTCTTTGCAGTTGTAACGCCGATTGTTTCCGAAAGTACCAGGGGTTTAATGTGTTTATCTTAGTTGCTGTTGATTCATGAAGGAGATAACTGTAATGCGTTTTGCTTTTAAAAACCCTTTTCCTGTGGCAGAAAGTTTCGAATAAATTGTAGTAGTTAAAGCATTTGTTAAAAGGGCATGGCCTTGCTTTTTAAATGTTGGTCTATTTTTATAACTTCAAGCCTTTAGAAGATGGCTAGCTACCTACCTCCTTTCCACATGAGTTCCCTTGCAGCATGCTTCCATAGGAGTCTGGAGCGACTGCGCTCTAGGGTTTTGGGGGGGTTGAAAATCCCCGAATCTGGACAAATTGTAAAGCTGGTGAAGCATGGGGAAACTGCATCTTCTACCAATTGGCTCATTCACATTTAAAAAAAAAATCTACATGTGGACGAAAATGTATTACAGTATGTAAGTGGAAGCAATAACAGGGATGATGTGGCTTTTACAAAGCTGGCTCGAATAGGCAGTGTTATAGTTGAGCTCTCTGCTCCATTACTACCGATTCTACTGCAGACACGACTAGGATACCTAGGAGGCAACTTCCAAGAAACAGGATTCTTTCATTACATGGTGTGCTGCTAATTGTTTTAAAACCGAAAGTCCCAGGACAGAAAAAAAAAGAATCCTATTTTATTTCTCCAGGTTTATGGACTGGTTTGTCCCAGTAAATACTTTTGCACTTAAGAGCCTAGTTCCTTGCACGGGCTCTGGGATCTTCCACGCTTCCAGTAGTTTTTCCAGCCTTGGGCTTTCTTGCTACTCCGAGTGGCTGTCATCAGAGTGAGGCGAAGGCCGGAAGAGTGCGGGCTGGGGTGGGAGAGGGGTGGTTTTGTTAAAACAGCTGTTTGTACAGTTCCGTTTCTTTTTATCTTTCAGTAAGAGTGCAGAAAAAGTCCACTTTCTGAAACCTCACTCTAAAGCACTACAGCTTGCCAACCTGCCACTCCTTTCCCGAGTCATAATTGGACTCTAATTATTGTTGGTCCGGTGCCCAGCGGACCCAGTATTTTAACTGGTCAGCACTCTTGCAGATCTCGCCGTCTTTCCGGGTGTAAAATTCAACACCGTTCACAGTGCTGGGGAAAGAGAACAGGGCTGTCAAGTGTATGTCCATGCTGGATTATAATGTCTTTACTTCTCATTTCTGAATAGGTGTCTATATAGACCTTGGTGCTTTAACATCTGCACAGCAGCAGGTGTGGTTATTAAGAACAAGACAGCTATTTCAAATACAGTTGCACAAATCAGTATGCTGTCGTGCTACATCTTACCGATGGCAGAACGATTCATTTTTGTTCCATGTTATTCTTTAAGGAGAGGGAACAGCCTTAAACAAAATCACACAAACACGGAGGTCTGTTTAAACTCGTCCCTTTAATCCTGGGTTTTTTTGTGTGTGTTCCTGTTGCAGCTCTCTGTGCCTTTTTGAGTTCTCCATTTTGTTCTGTTCAGATTTTGCTCCCCCGCACCTCACATGCAACACCACACAAGTGTGCAGAAACGGGCGAAGAAGTCTTCACACCCTCTCGTGTTCAAGCAGATGCTCTTCTCAAAAAGGTTGAATGAGGTTAATTGTCGACGTGGATGTTTTTGTGCACTGATTTTTAGAGCTGGGAAGTTGACTTTAAAAAAAAAAAGAACAAAGCATTTTTTCTGTGAAAACGTGGAGCAGTAATTTATATTTGCCAGTAAAAATGAATAAATAAACTTGTTTACCTACATTTTTCTTGGTCTTGATTATAAAATGACTGCAGAACTGCCAGTTTTGCAACACTGTTCAGCTACAAGGCTACAGTCATGTTACATACAAAATGTCACACAGATGCAAAAAAAATAAATCGGAACACTTCACACCTGGTATGAACCCACAGTACAATTCTCCCTCAACAGAATCCGAATGTGATATCTTTTATCATCTTTAAAAATTAACGTACCATTCAGATGCATACACTTCATTGTAAACATTCCAGGTTCATTCAACTTGCACTAACTATAGAATCCTGTATATAAAACCATTATGTGTTCGAACATGCAGTAAATATCAGGTCATCTCAATTAAGACTGCATTGAGTTACATTTTTACTGGAGTTAAAATCTGTACTGTTAATTGTTTTGAAGAGAGGAGTATGTGAACTCTGCTAATTTAAAGAAGTGGTTTTGGAACTGTAATTACTATTACTGATTCCAAAATAGAGCAGGGAGGCCAGATCAAGATTGATGCTGACCGATCACGGTCAAGGACAGTAATAGCATAATTTGCACCTGGGTTGAAAACCTGACAGGATGCAGAAAGGAGAAACTGCTTCAGTATGAGACCTGGGAACAAACTTCAGTTTCACCAGAAAGCAGTTACCATTTGATACCACCGATATAAAATCCATGACATCCATTTTGTGTTATTATTTGGACATATTTAGACTTTTTACACATTTTCTGAAAGTTTCCTCAAATTTTGAGTACATCTCTTGAGAACATTTCGACCATTTTGGAGTCTGTATTAACCCTGATGTTTGAAAGAGCTATTTTAAGATGTTTCTTGGTTTCTGTCATTTTATGTGTGACAGATGTCTGTTTACAGTAAAGCACTTTCTTTAATTCTCAGCTGTGTCATCCACATTACAGAGACAGGTTGTGACATACGAATGCATTAAAAATGGTCTTCGCAAGTCTTTTTCTTGGCTATTGTGTCTGGTATTGAAAGAGGATAGAGGAATGTCTTACATATTTTTCCCATAAAGCAGTTTCATCATAAGCTTAAAAATCCAGTCTCTCCACAATAAAGAGATTTCTATATGGTCTCGTCTTATTTGTCGTAAGTCGAAGTTTTTTTTAGGACAGACGACTACATTGCAAAATATTGAAGAACACGTTTATCTTCTGTTTCTTGGAATAAAGAAATTCTGATGGGTTTTTTTCTGACCCTTCCTTCACAGGAGCAGCTAAACTCCTGTGCCTGGTATCAGTGTGAGATGTCAACGCGTCTCATCTGAGAGGTGTGTGTGTGTGTGTGTGTGTGTGTGTGTGTGTGTGTGTGTGTGTGTGTGTGTGTGTGTGTGTGTGTGTGTGGCTCCCAGCAGGAGACGATTAATTATAGATGCTGGGAGTGACAGGGGCTGAAAGAGTAAACAGCGCAGTTTGACGTGCTGATCACAGGCTGCCTGCCATTCTATGTGAACAAGAAAAGTCCCCTGACACGAAAGGTCATGGCTGGGTTTCTGGGTCTTGGCTATTTTTAGAGAACTTCTTTGGACTGTGTGGAATTTGTTTTTTATTTAAAAATGTAAAAAAACAACTGATGGCTTGCGCATTATGATTGTATGGTTCCACTCTGGCTGTAGCACATTGCCTGTGTTGAAACAGCAGTCTGATAAAGTGTCATTGCACGTTCACTATAGAGCAGGCAGTAGCCAGTGAAGGAACACAGAAAGATGCCTCAGGCTGTTTCTACCTCTTTAGTTGTGTCTGTATTCATGGAGTTGAGTGATATGTAGTTATCATTACATGAATGCTATATGAACACACCCTTCCAAATGTAGAGAATGCCTCATTGTCCTTTAAGTATGATATGTTTCTTTAACACAGCTTAAAGCTTTCCAGTTGTTTTATATCTGTTTTCGTATAGTATCACATTATCAAGTTCGGTAAGGAACAGACAGGACCAGTTTCCAAATGTGCATTAATCACAAACACGGTGTCACAAAACCCTGTGCAGAAGATTTAACAAAGAGGGGATTCAAAGAGTTCTGGGCTAAAAACAATAAGCTAAATCCGCAACAAATCATAAGCTAAATTATTTGCTTCCAAGTATTCCATTTAGTTTCACCCATATGCCTGTGTCACAAAAATCCAGAGGTGCTTACAGGAAGCAGGTTCATACTTCTGACAACTCTTGTGTTAGGAAACATAGGTTGTCTGTATATTATGTTCTGTACAATTCAGATGTTGTGCAATAAAATGAATTATTCCTAACCTGTTTCTGTGGGGTTGTACAGTATGCATCTTTGACTTTCTGTTTTGTCTCCAGGAGAGGTAATTCAAAACACAGAACTACCCCTTTTGTAAAGAGGGATTCGATTGGTAAAACCTTCAACTGAATGCTGCTGCTGAGAGATGTGCAAGAGTCACACTCAATCAACTGTGTGACAATTGAAACAGACAAATCCATCCATTCATTTTCCAACTGCCCCATCTAACACAGGGTCGCTGGGGAGCCGGAGCCTCTGCTGTCAAGAACGGGCTCAAGGCAGGGCACACTCTAGATGGGACTGCCTGTCCAGTCCAGTCCATCACAGGGCACACACAGACACAAACACACTCACACCAGGGCCAGTTCTCCCAGAAGCCAATTAACCTATCAGCATGTCTTTGGACTGAGAGGAAATCCATGCAAACATGGGGAGAACATACAAACTCCACACAGACAGCACCCCAGGAATTGAACCTAGCGTTCCAGCTCTGCAAGGCAGCAATGCTGACCACTGCGTCACTGTGCCGCCCCTAAAACAGACACATACAGGACATTACTGAATGCATGTCTACAGCAGATCACACGTCTTGTCAGATTCTCCCTGTTTGACTGACCGTGTAAATAGATGGAGCATGCAAGAAGGGAGAATGGCAAAACACCTCTCGGCACCACTGAACTGGAATTCCTGTCTGACACGAACTGCCATTGCAGGCTGTGGTTTTATTGGGCACTTGTCCCCACAGGTGGCTGCCGGCCTTACAGTTTTGCGCCACATTGAAACATGAGGAAACATGGTGGAAACTATGGGGAAGTGCAAGTTAAACTGAGAACTGGAAGCACTTTTATCACAAAGGGTGGTGGGAGGGTGGAACGAGCAAGGCACTAATGTTGTGAGAATGGACAGTCTACGCCAGCTTCTTTCAAGAGGTCCTGGAGTGAATTTGCTCCGAGCAACCGAATGAGCACGATGGCCAAAGAGTCCCTTGTTGCCCGTAACCTTGCTTACGTTCATACACACCCATTGCCACAAACGTCTGTTGTGCAACTGCTTCATCCTGCGCAGTGGAGCAATGCACACGACGCAATTTCCAGATTTCTTTAGCACGGGAAACGAATTGTCTGTGGTGTGATGCCTACATAGGCACTTGGGTTTGCATCTGATCTGATTGATAACTCAGCAGGTCGTCGGGCTGTTAAACAGGTCTGTATTCAATCTTGTGTCCTGGTCACCTCTCAGACTAGCTCAATCCAGGGATTTCAGCCTGACTGCTGGCCAGCACTGTGCAGGCTTGTCTTTCTGAGAACTCTGGAGAAGTGGTTTCTGATGGTTATCTGACTCTTCAATGAAATGGATTAACACTCATTTTGGAGCCCAACCCTAACAAGCTGTACACAGAGCTACATCCCAGAATTCAATATTTCCTTCTCGCTCTATTTTCAACCGGCAAGTGGAAGACAGACCCTAAATACTGCCTTGTTTGTATTGTTCACTATTTACACTTGAACCTAATTCAGCTCAGACTCAGTAACCAGCAGGTAAACCTTCAGTACCTATCAGTTGATCTAAAGGGCAGTCTTGTGACACTGATGGTTATAATTATGATCTACTTGAAAGCATGTCAGTCTTGTCTTGAGAATCAGGCTGACTCACCTGCATCCTGAAGAATGGTGTTCAGGGTAAATAAGCTGGAAGCATGTGATGTGTCGTGCCACTTAGAAGGTGTTGGTTTGTTTTTAATTTTGGAGTAGATTAAAATGGCTCTGTGGGTGTTTTTAGGCGTGGTAAAACAGTTTGCGTGTGTCAGAGTGTGCTGTGGGTAGGTTAGTCTCTGGAAGCCAACTTGTGCAGTTCAGATCTCGGAGACAGACAAGGTGTGTTGTGTTGTTTTGGAGACAAGACGGACTGGTTAAGCAGTTGTGTCCTGGTCAAATCGCCTCTACATGAGTCTTGCTCGATCCAGACATCTTAACTTGACTGCTGGCCATCACTGTGTATGCTTGTCTTTCTGAGAACTCTGGGGAAGTGTTTTCTTGATGGTTATCTGATTCTTCAATTAAATGGATTATTCATTTTGTGACCTAACACTCCAAAGCTGCATCCCAGCATTCAACATTTCCTTTTCACTCTGTCTATTTAAACACATATTTGCAAACGGAAAGCAAGTGCAGGCTGCTTAACCCATAAAACACATTTGAGGTTTATTTAAAATGTTTTTGAAACAGAACCATATTTGATCCCTAAAATCATGCTGTTCAGACCCAGACTCCTATTCTTCCTGACTCTAGAACAGCAGGCTGGAGCTACTGCATCCACAGACTGCTGAGAGTGTGTCGTCTGAGATTGCACACACATACTGTATATCCTTGTAATTGTACTGGTAGGGTTGATTGTTTGGGTGGGTGTGTGTGTGAGGGTGTGTGAATTGTGCACGTCCACAGCTGTTTGTATGAGTGTTATAACACTTTCCATAGTAACAGCTCAGACTGTCATATGAGACGTGCTGCATTTTACAGTGTACAGAGTGATAAACATAGTGAAACATTCCTATTTATTGCTCAAGCCTTTGCAGGCACATACCAGATCTTTCTATAAAGCTCATCGTGAAAGTAGTCTAGTATTAGAATGTACATGACATAACCCCCTGTACTCAGTTCTGTAATATTATATTGCCATACATTAAGAACAAATAACTGCCTTAATTTGATTATTTTTGTTGAGTAATTGTGAACTTGTATTTGGAATTTGTCTCCTCGCATACCCTACCTTGCTCTCCATGAGACACACAGACAGGGAGAGAGAAGCTTGGGGCCTCTGGAGCAGTTGGGGTTAAGGGCCTTGCTCAGGGGCCCAACTAAGTAGGATTCCTCTACCAGCCGCAGGATGTGAACCAGCAACCTTCCAATTTTCTTGTTACGTTTTCTCCAGCTATGAATATCACGTTTCATGTTCTCTGTACTGCTTATACATATACAGGCAGTGACGATTCCTAAGTATGGTGTTGTTCTGTCTTCTATTATTTTTCCAAATCCTAACCACCTTCACACGCCCATGTGTGTTTTTGCTGTTCATGAAAATAAGATCAAAACAAGCACATTTCTAGTGGTGATTTTGACCTTTGTAATTCAGAGATCTCTGTTCTACTTTATGGCCAATGACATACAGAAAGATGCTACAGTTTTCCCTACTTCCTTTCTATGTTGGCCCCTAAGACCTTAACTTCCTTTTGTATTTTATACCCCTTTAAAAACAGTTTCACTGGAGGCATGCAGGCTGAATGTCAGTGTTCAGAGAAGGAGGCACTAGAGGTGTCCTCTCAATAGACAACTGGAACCAGTCTTGTTTTATAAACAGAGAACATTTATGTCTGTCCGTGTCTGAACCTTAATTAGGAAATCAAAACCTGTCTAACAGGCCCTCTACTCAGCACTGGACCCTGAAGGATAACGTTCGGCGAGCTACCCAGCAGAGAAGGGTGTATCTCAACACAGTGTCTGCTAAAAGTAAGTTAGAATTACAAGCCTTTTACATCATAGACGTTTTAAAAAAATGTTTCACCTGCATTGCTTTTGGAAAATAAAAATGGGAAATAAGCAACATGAACAGGATTAAGGCAAATAAGAATATGAACAGAACAGAAGCAACAAGGAAAATGTTTAGCCTGCATCCGCTTGACAAATGACACAGTGAGATAACAGCACATGGGAGGTGTTCAGATGGCATCCACCCGCAGTGCAACCCTCAACGCTTCTTCTAATCCAGGTCATTAATCAGAGCCGCTGTGCGTCCCCCGACACAGCCCATAAATCACACTGTATCTCTCGGCTGCGCGGGCCAGGTGCAGTGACTGAGGACAAACTCTGAACGCGCGGCTCGCTCGGAGCCTCTGGTGCGGGCTTCTGCCTCCTGCTGCCCTGTCCACGCTGAGACGGACACAACTGCAGCTGCCCTCTCCCCCTCTCCCTTTCTGCCACCGCCATCGCGGCTGGCTCGCCATGCTGTAGGAGGCGCTGTCCCCTGGCAGACGCCGCCTTGCTGCGGTGCACAGGGCCTGTAAAGACAGCGCTGGCTTGAGGATGTGGCAGGAAGAGGAGGATTTGTATGGCTCACACTCTGAAAGCATGGTGCCATTCATTACTCTGATTGCCCTTCTGCCGTTTTCCAAATCCATCCGTCAATGGATCCATTTTCTGACCTTTGTACTGAATTCAGGGTCACAGGGGAGCCAGAGACTATCCTGCAAGATACCCCAAGGATACACCCTGGACAGGATGCAGGGCACACACACTCACACCAGGGCCAATTTTCCCAGAAGCCAATTCATCTACCAGCATCTCTTTGAACTGCGGGAGGAAACCAAAGCACCTGGAGAAGACCAATGCAACACCATGCAAACTCCACACAGACAGCACCCCAGGTCCCAGTCTGAACCCAGGGCCCCAGCTCTGCGAGGCAACAATGCTGACCACTATGCTGGAAAGTGTTTCAGGCCTCAGCAGAAATTAACATTACATTTGTAGTCAGTTCCAAGTGGGCCCATGACCCAGGGCGAGTGACTTTAAACATCAGGCAAGTTACCATCCTTTTGGACAAGATAACTGCTGTAAGATAACTGCTGTAACACCTCAATTTCCCTTGGGGATCAATAAAGTCTTATCTATCTATCTCTATCTAACTCTGGAATGCAGCACAGCCAGGAAGCACATTCCTTGTCAACATTATGCAAATGATTCTCTGTGTAATGCATTTACATTATTCATATCAACATTTTTGATGTGGAAAAAGCACCATGTTGCACAAAAATAAAGCACAATCATGTTACAATTATGAACATAAAAGGCAGATCTGCAACAGAACACTTTCCTGGTGAACGCTGTCATTGTCATTCTTGCAAAACACTGCTTCAATCAAGAGTAGGGTAAGATTGTGATAGAGTTCGCTGATTATCTGTTTCTCAGAACTCAAAATCAACGATGTACGGAGTTATCTTGTAAACCCTGTTTCTGACTTTTTCAATAATAATAACAACAATTTATTGTTCCAACATAAATTTGGCTGCTGCAATTCAATGTATTCCTCCACTTTGAATTCGATAAATTGGATGTTGGTTTGGAAAGTATTTTATTTGTCTTTTCTACTTATCTTAATTGATCTATTAATCCCTTTGGGCTACTGATATCTGCACTTTTATCTGTTTTTGAGATGAATCTGTCTCAGGCCTTGGGAGTGTTTTTTGAATAACTTCAAAATTCCACAATTTGTTCTCTACTGATTGTGCAGTCGATCTTCTCCAGTTTTATAAACCTACGACTCAGCCTACTATGATTTCCTGAAATGATCAGCCTTTGCTCTGGTTCAATCTGGGGGATTGAAGAGAAGCAGAAAGGGCGAAGTTTAATGATTAACACTATGGTGGCTGTGCTGAGCCCCTGCCCCAGACTGGCTCACAGTGTGCGTGCCTCAGCAGGGTGCGCTGGGTGCAAAGAGCACCTGGGACAGCCTGCTCGCCCGGGGCCTGTGAGTCAGGCAGTGTGGAGGCGCCCTGGAGCTCGTAATTATCGACTCCGTCATCATGATCATCTGCTTCACTGTTATTATTACTACAGTCATTTTCATCACCTCTCTGCTCCGCGCTGCTGCCATTGGCTGTCCTAAGTCCCCCCACTCTGCGCCTGACCTCACGCAACTTCTGTGCTCTCTGTCTCCTGTTCAGAAAAACGCCCACTCCGTCGCACACAAGAGGTGAGTCACTTCCACGCTGCTACTCCACTCTCCTCCTTTATTCTACTTTCCTGTTATTGCATCTCCATGCTGATACTTTTTTATATATATATGAGCTAAGCATCAGTAGTGATGGCGCAGTGAATTGTATTTTGAATAAACCCATTGCAAAAAATAAAGTGTCTCCTCCTTGACTCCCCCAATCAGCACTAAAGCGATTGTGTTCCTTAGATATACACAGGTTAAAGGAATGAAATCTCTTTAGTGTTGAACACTTGAACCCTGTCCCAGCTGCACTGAGGGTGGAATCTTAGCACAGCCTCTCCAGACAGGATAGATTAAAGAGATCAATTAATAAAAAAAAGGTTCCATTTATTAAACTGTATGTGAGCAGAGATAGGAAGCTGGAACAGCCCATGTGTGTGTGGGGGGGAACACGCAAACTCCACACGGAAAGTTCCCACGCACTGGAAGTCTGGAACGCTAACCTCCCCCTCCAGGCCAGCCCACAAGAGGATGTGGCACAAACATTTAAAATCCTGACACATATCTACAAAACCAACCCAGAGGACTGCTTCAAGCCAGGACCCCCGAGGGTACAATTTCGAAAGTAAGAGGGAGTGCGCTGGGGACTGAAATCGAGAACCACTTCTTTACACAAAGGGATGTGGGGGCCTGGAAAAAACTGCCCAGCCATGATGCTGAAGCTGAAGCCTTCAGGAAACGACTGGCAGTGGAAGATTGGTTCAGCAAGCTACTGGCTGTGAAATGTACCGAACACTGATATAGCGACTCTCATGGCCCTGGAGGACAGGTTTGTCAGCCAGTTCACATTTCAACTCAACTCTTAATGAGCTTAATCAGGTTTTTATTTGGCTTAATGGGTCAATTTAACAGCTTCTCCCAGCTTTTCAAGTGCAGGCGCTCTGAGGAGACCTAGAAAACCTGTAGAAATCTTGGCCTTTAGGACAGGACTGGACACCCCTGGTTTAGAAGATGTGAGATAAATCAAATCGTGCTGATCTCTCCATAACATTAAAACCTGGCTTCAGTGGACTAGTGCTTTTTAAACATTGTTAACGATTTATTTATTTTTTTAGTAAAAGATCAAATGCAATAACAGGTTTTACAAACAGGCCATTTTGATACCTTGATCGTTAAGTAAACATTAAAAAAAGAGGAGCTATCAGTATTTTCACACGCACGTACGGAAAGTATTAAGAAAATCCGGCATGCTCTTTATTCACCTCGCTGAAAAGCAGTAGCAGGGCACGCTTCAGCGCGAGGATGCCTGGGGCATTCCGCAGAACGTGCAGGTCTCCATCTGCTTGTCCGCTCAGGACGGGCTACGGCTCTTGGTAATGGCGCTCGCCCGGCACTGTTAATCAGACACGGATTGTGCGCCCTCTGCTGGACTATACTTGTGTCAACGACAGTGCCAAACGTCCAATTCACCCGAGCTGCGTATTAGACTCCAGAGGCTTTTTTTTTAAGATCACTTTATTGGCCCTATACAACTTCTTGCATTAGGAATTTGTCTTTTCGCATTACCTAATTTGCTCTCCATGAGTTGTGCTCGCTTCGGCAGCACATATACTAAAATTGGAACGATACAGAGAAGATTAGCATGGCCCCTGCGCAAGGATGACACGCAAAATACGTGGAGCGTTCCATATTTTTTCGGGCGGAGTGGTGGCTCTGTGGCTAAGGATCTGCGCCTGTGACTGGAAGGTTGCCGGTTCAAATCCCGCGGCTGGCAGAGCTATCCTACTCCGTTGGGCCCCTGAGCAAGGCCCTCTCTCTCCCTGTATGTGTGTCTGTGTCTCCATGGAGAAAAGCTGGGGTATGTGAAAAGATGAATTCCTAATGCAAGAAATTGTATAGGGCTAATAAAGAAACATTATTATTATTATGAGACACACAGACAGGGAGAGAAGCTTGGGGTCAGAGTTCAGGGTCAGCCATTGTACAGCACCCCTGGAGCAGTTGGGGTTAAGGGCCTTGCTCAGGGGCCCAACGGAGTAGGATTCCTCTGCCGGCTGTGGGATACAAACCAGCAACCTTCCAGCCACAGGCGCAGATCCTTAGCCACAGAGCCACCACACATTCGTCTTCCTCTTCCTAGTGTTTTTCTTATTTTGCCCTGTTATGAGTAGTATTTGAAAAGGTAGAGGGGGGATTTCTTCCTTAAAACATCGTGAATTCTTATTTGATGAGCGTCGCATTTATTAGTCATTAGTTACACAACGAAGATGAGCCAAAGGATCATGCAGTACCATATGAAAACAATCAAACATGGCCTTTTTTATCTCCCACTTTCGATTTTAATGACACTTTCCAGAAACATCGTCTCATGGGAGAAATGGTCAGATTGTGCTTTCTGGACCTGAGTGACAATGTACTGGGCCTCCAGCCTACCATAACACATCCATCTCTAACAGGCCACTAAATTGATAAAGAAAGACCCGCAGACAGTATGACAGAACCCCAGCAGGCCCTCCACCCTGCAGGTTGGTTACCAAAAGGGTGGAGGGTAACCAAGGGTCGAATTCAGAATATTGAAAAAGGCTGTAGAACAAATATCTTCTGAGCCGAAGTGAGACAGAGGAACACCCCTGAATACAAACACGACAGGATCTACAACAAAAACCAGGGATCATAAACAATATTGAAGCCCTTCCGCCCTCTGCTGGAGACTGAGGGTATCGTTTTTTTGTTGTTGGATAATTACCAGGATAATAATAATAGCATTGTGTTTTTTTTAAACTGACTGATTCGCCAACTCCAGCCCATCTAGATCAGAAATGGAACACTGCAGTCATCACCATATGCTTTTCTTCCTCCCTCTGTTCTTCATGACTAAATTACACTAATTACTTGAATCAGGGACTCGATGTGTGGTCACCTTTGACAGTGATCCCTCCTCTCGCGCTCTGTGACCAGAAGGCATAAACTGAAAGGACGAGTAGATAAGCTGATTAGTCAGATCAGCAGTTAATGGCTTAATCAGTGGCTAATTGAAGGATACCTTCAGGAATTCTTCCCCCGAAGATGAGATGTTAACAAAGAGATTGGCCCATTTAAATTGGTTCAGCTCTTGGCGCTAAATTTATATCGGAAGAGACTTTGAATCATAAAATACAATGTGCTACCGTTTAGCATGTTGCAAATTAACTTGAGATAAGTGGCAAAAAGGGGCAGCATGGCGGTGCAGTGGTTAGCACTGCTGTCTTTCAGCGCTCTGGCCCTGGGTTTGATTCCTGGGGTGCTGTCTGTGTGGAGTTTGTGTATTTCCCCTGTGCTGGTGTGGGTTTATTCCCACGGTCCAGAGACCAGCTGGTAGGTTAATTGGCTTCTAGGGAAACTGGCCCTGGTGTGGGTGGGGACAAACCTTGGGTGTGTGCTCTGTGATGGACTGGCGTCACTGTCCAGGTGTATCCTGCCTTGCTCCCATTTGCTTGGTGGGATAGGCTCCCATTCCCCCAGGATCCTGTATTGGATAAAGCAGTTCTAAAAAGGGATGGAGACGTGTCAAAAAGAGAAAGAGCAACATTGGCGTAAGCTACAGAGAAGGCCAGCGGAGGCCACCTCTTTGTCAGCCAGGCTTAAGTGTGACGTGTTAGCAGCGCCCTCTTGTGGCGACCCGCCGTTACATGTCCAGAGAACCGAAGTAATGTGGAAAACTTGCTGTTTTCTTTAAACCCTTGCGGAGGGCGTGGCCGGGGACCCCCCGGAGGAGAGCGGACAGAGGACCAGTCACAAAGCCACTGCCCGGGTGTAAATAACCGAGGGGCGGCGAAGGCACTGGGACTGACCGCCTCCTGGACAGTTACGGCTTGGACCTGTAGTAACACCAGATCGGCTCTCCATTCGCTACATCTCACCACGTTAGATTTTGTGGAGTGAAATACCTGGGCGCTGCGGGCTACCTCCGCGCGTGAATGGAGTTTTTAATGAAAGTTCGGGAGGAATGAAAGCGGCCGAGCTCATTCGACACAGCTGCCGCAGTTCTCACTAATCCTGACGTAAGCAACCGGTCTCCATATATATCAAACGTCACCCTCTCCTCTTCCTCGTTCGTTTTCTGCATCCCTCCTCCACCCCCTCTGCACCTTTACAGCTAGCCCATTGGTCGCATGGGGGTCCTATCCTCCCCGTCCAACGGCCGGGAGGTCGGCCCTCAGCCAAGCGGGTTACGCCAAATCTCCACATCTCAATAAATGATTCTAATTTCTCCCAAGCTTTCGGCTACCGTCATTCCTCGTGAAACACGAAAGTGAACATTTCTATCTATAATCCTTACACTTACAGAGCGCTTTTCTGGACACTCCACTCAAAGCTCTTTACAGGTAATGGGGACTCCCCTCCACCACCACCAATGTGCAGCATCCACTTGGATGATGCGACGGCAGCCAAAGTGCACCAGTACACTCACCACACACCAGGAGAACAGAGTGGTGAAGCCAGTTCAGAGACGGGGATTATTAGGAGACCACAACTAGTCTCCTTGAGGAAATGTGTCCATGACACCCCTAATCTTTTCACAACACAGATGCGGTTTACAACACGGATGCCACATACCGTATAGGACTCAAAGTCAGTTCGGGATGGAGGCACTCAGCTTCCAGAGAGATGGGATAAACTAGGCACCAGGCGCAAAAAAGATTCCCTCATCAAGCCTTAAGACATTTCTGAACGAACCAGCGGGCATGACAGCCGGGAAAGACGAGGTCATAAAGTAAGAGAGGCACAACCTAACTGAACTGAGCTAGTACACCTTTGCACGCATCCGTTTTACAGTCCCGGGTCGGAGTCAGCTACGTTTGATGGGATTTTCTCCTATCTTCTTCGGGGTCGGGCCGCATTTTCAGCACCTCGGACAGCAGTCGTTCGCGCTCTCTGCCTCCGGTCTCGGCTCGGCGCGCTCTGGAAGCAATTTTCTCGGCGTGAGGTCCGCGCACATCAGCCGGGTCGATGAAGCACCGCGATCCGTACAGCGTGAAAAATCACCTTCGATCCGGCAAACCCGCTCGCTCACTGCGTGGCAGACTGTGGAAACGACTCAATAAAGTCATAAATAATGTAACTGCCGCCTTCACACTCTGCTCTTCCATGTGGAAGGAAGGATACGGAAATGTTCTAATAATCCAAATCCTTCTAATCCTTTTAGTTGATCGATTCTCATTTTAAAAAAAGACAGCTCTAGAAGAACTGAGGAGTCATTTTCTATTTCTATTTGATCCCGTTAATAGTATTTAATTTTCACTATCATATCGGTATCAGCACCAGATCTTTTGTGATATCGTTCAGGAAAGTAAATACGATTTTTTTTTGCCCATTCAAATATATATATATATTATCCATATAATATTCTACAAACACGGTACTTATTTTCTAATTTTATCTAAAAAAATCTTTTACTGCGGTTCTTCTTCGACAGGAGACGTAGTGGCAATCGATGGGTTTTGGAGACGGACTGACCTTCATTCGCTCAGTCCCGCCTCCACCCTCATACACTGGACACTTCAATATAACCGCGATCTCATCTCATATGCAGGCATTGCAGGGAGCGAGCGTTTGGCGCACTGTGCAGCATGTATTCAAATCATTCCGCAAGAAACTCTGACAGGAGAGGAAATGTTATCATCTTTCCAACGGGGGTAAGGGAATAGGGTCCGGTTTGGTGGTATGATCGCGATGAAACCCTTGAAAAGCACCGCGCATCCTTCCCGTCTTTAAAGTCTTTAAGCAGTTGCCAAAAAGGGAATGGATTTTTTCCCCTCATTGATTCCCCCGCCCTCCTTTTCTGCTTGAAGGCAATAAACCTGTCTTTTCTCTCCTCGTCGCTGGTACTTCTGAATTCACAACTCTGCAGTCAGAATTTATCCCCCCCCACACACGCCCCCACTCCCCCGCCTGCAAGGATCCGGAGTGAAGAAACATCTTTTCAAGCCTAAATGCATTAATGGCATGATATGCTAGGATCGCACATAACCACCGTTCTGCAATCCATACGGAGCAATGACTAATTCACGTGATCGATATGGTGCGTTAACAGCTAGGATGAAATTCAAAAGCGTTGCATACATCGAGCTAGTAATAAATAAGAACCCAGGGAGTGTTTAAGCCCCCCAGTCACTAGAATCCTTTTATTTTTTGACAAATAACTCTTTGAAAGCTGGCAGACTGTACATCACCACCGTTCTCGTCACGCTCTTGCCTTAGTTTTCCAGCCACGGCCTCCTGCACCCGGGAGCTCTCAGGGCTGAACGCATTATTCTTATTTATTTGAAATGTGTGAACGCACAGACGTGTACGTGGAGCCACGGAGTCAATATCACGGGGGGGACAGCGAATTTGCGTTGAAGTTCTTGAAAAGTAGTAACTGCTGTGACTCGAGCCTTTTCAGAAATGGGTGTTGGCCGTCACGTGACTTCAGCTAGACGCAGCGGCATCATTTGGTTCCAGTCTCTAGGTTTTTGATTCTCGGGATTTTTACTTGGGCGTAACTATTGTAAGCAACACTCATCAACCGGCTGATCTTACTACTCTACTTGTTGGTATGATGTGGCATTTTTCGTGGCATCGTCGTTTTTGCGTTTGTTTGTTGCACCAACGGTGTGGAAAGGGGTGAAACATCGAAGGCGAAATAAAAAAAAAACGCGTCTGGAGTTTTTTTTCTCTCCTTTTTTCCCCCTCAGCGGAATTGGGCATTTTTTTGCAGATGTTTGCAGATTTGCCCGTCTACCCCGCCTCCTTGCCCAGCACGTCAAACGATGCGGCGGGCGCCGCGGTATAAATGCAGCTGACCTGCGAGGCAGCAGTTGCGTCTCTCCGTCCTTCGCTGTCGGTCACACTCACTCGCTCTCTTGCAACCGGCTGTCGGAAGAAACAGGGGAGGACACCGTCACGACACGATGAGTTATTCCACCGATATCTACTCCACCAGCTCCTATCGGAAGATATTCGGGGACGCTCCTCGAGTTTCAGCGCGGGTCTCCGTCAGCAGCAGCCCCTCCCGAGCCTCCGTTTACCGGACCGGCCCGACCCTGCATTCCCGCAACTATGTCTCGTCCTCGGGGGTCTCCTCGTCTGCCTACCGCAAGATCGGGACAGGGCGAGCCACGTACTCCGCCCTGCCGGAGAGCTTCGAGCTCTCCCAGTCCACGGCGGTGACCAACGAGCTCAAGATCATCAGGACCAACGAGAAGGAGCAGCTGCAGGGGCTGAACGACCGCTTCGTGACTTTCATCGAGAGGGTCCACCAGCTGGAGCAGCAGAACAAGGTCCTGGAGGCCGAGGTCACCCTCCTGCGCCAGCGGCAGTCCGAGCCCTCCCGCCTCCACGAGCTCTACGAGCAGGAGATCCGGGAGCTGCGGGCCCGCGTGGAGGAGCTGACCCACGAGAAGAGCCAGATGCACCTGGACTGCGTGCAGATGAGCGAGGGGCTGGAGCGCGTCAAGGACAGGCTGGGCGAGGAGACGCGGCTGCGGGAGGAGGCGGAGGGCACGCTGAAGGGATACCGCAAGGATGTGGACGACGCCACGCTCGCTCGCCTGGAGCTGGAGAAGAAGGTCGAGTCGCTGCTGGACGAGATCGCCTTCCTCAGGAAAGTGCACGAGGAGGAGGTGCAGGAGTTGCAGACTTCCATGCAGGCGTCCCAGGTAGGATATAGCGCCCCAGAAACATCATACAGCAATAAGGCTCATGTCACACATCTGAAGGGGGTTAATCAGAGCAGTGCTTCCCCCAGAGTGCCTTTTATATCCTCCATGAAGGTTGACAGTTTTCTCCCTGACACGTAATTGCGTGTTTTAGGTTCTGTTAGACCCCATTTAATGCACAAATAATGGCGACGCGCTCTGACACGATTCGAGATTACGCAGGTCCATGTCCGCCGGACATCAGATGTGAAATTAAGTGAATTTTCTGGCTTGCATTTGCTTATTGCTTCCTGCTGCGTCTCCGTTCCGCTTCGCGTTCCGGGGTGTCCCCGCTCCAAACTTCCCAGGCACTGCGGTCACAGCCGGCTGCGCCAACTCGGGAGCTCAGCAAATCCAGCCCTGTGCGGCGCTCAAGCTGAGAGGAGACATTATTAGCATTCCATTTAAACTCGATTGGCTGCAGAAGTCATTTCTCTACGCAGGAGAACAGGGCAAAAGACGCAATGCAATTACCCAAACTGAAGCTTCATTAGACTTTTTTTTCTGGTCTGGGAGAAAAGAAGAAGCAAGAATGAATTAAACGCATCGCAGAGAACATAAATACGCAGATGTGCTGCTGCCTTCCATACATCAGCAATTTTGAAATCCCCGTAATAACGTGTCGCTGCTTTAACTCGCCAGTCTCCTGAGGATCGCAGTGGTCCCGGGGGAAATACTCGCGCAGAGCCGCAGATGAACAGTAGCGCATAATTCTAGGTGTGGCACCGAGGAGGACGTCGCGTGTCCTTCTGTATCGCTCAGACAAACAACTGAAGAATTCCGTTCCAGCATCGCCTCGCTACCAGCTACAGGATTATTGCCAGATCTCTAGAGTTTCCGCAGTTAAATAGTGCAGAAGTCTCCCTTTTCCCCTAGTTGCATCAGCACGCGTCGATTTCTAATGTATCTAGTAACAAAGAAAACATTTTAGAATTCAGACCTCTGCATTTCAACTTTCAATAATTGATGTGCTCTAGGTGACCATATAAAACAATATAAAGGACGTCTATAAATAATGACATTTATATTGAGGTGCAGTACGGTGATTTATTTATACATTATGGGGAGTAAAAAAGTAATAAAATCGCTCTCCATTTTTATTTAATGAAATAAATTTTGGTTTTCAACATTAATGAAATTTAATGAAAGTGAAAATCTTGTGTATTACTAATGGGCAGGTCATTCACCTGCTTTCTATGTATTCAGAATTCATAGGGAAATGGATTGTAGGAACTGGCTGGGCAAGGCTGGTATAGGGTTTGGAAGTACATCCAATAAAATAATTTTCACCCGCACCGTGACAGAATGAAGGCTGTCTCTTTGCTCCTTTTCCACGAGCACTAGGTTTGACCTTGTAGTGCGCAGTTGCTTGGCCTTTTCATAGTTCCTAATGCTATAATCTTCACCCAAACACCCAAAAGCTCCACCTTTCATTCCTAATCCACTATTGATATGAATAAAAAGACAGAGAAACAGAGATCCGAGAGACACTGCAAGTCCAGCTGGAAAAGGTAACCAGCTTTCATCTAGAAAAGGGCATTTTATTAAGATGAACCACAACAAGGCAAAAATGTGTCGTCAGATTGTGGTATATTCTTAGTAATCAAAAGACCTGCAGTTCTGTGGTATCCTATTACCACAGGTAGAGGAACACTGTAAACTCAAAGCACATAGACAACACAACAGCATCTCATTATCTTCCTGTGCGTGATTGTGTATTCTTACAGAAACGTTTCAAAACTTTGCGAACTGTTTTGTCCTGACTTTCAGAGAGGGTAGCAGTAACGTCCACACAAAGCCTGCGGCCAGCCAGGCCACAGCCCCTCCCTGTTTCTGGGGTGTGATTTGGGCTGGTACATGTGGGTTCCCCAGGCTGGAACCCTAGTCTTCCCTTCCTGGGTGGACTAGAGCAACTGGGGTGAAGTGTCTTGATTAAAGGAACAACACACTGTAAACGTAATTGCCAGCTGGGAAGGAATGTCTACTAAACACATACTGTACTGTAAATAACCATAATATTCCAACTGTAGCGTCTGCAGTGGGGCCCTAAACCCACAGCCTGTCAGTGAGTAGTGCAGAGCCCCAGCCCCTGCTGTGCATCGCTCCTTTTAAAACAAATGATGATTAAGGACAAACCTTTCCAGTGAGATAAACAGTGGAACCTTTTCCCTCGGTCTCTTTCTGTCTCCTGCTGTAACGTTTCTCTGCTCTGAATGTTAAACCGGCCTCTGGGGAGCACACTGCACTAGTAAAATTAACACCAGCTGCTGTGCTTTTCCAAGGGAAAAGGTATAGAAAGAAACTAATTCGATTCAGCAGCCCCCAGCTCTGTCTCCGCTCAGACAAGCTGATGCAGCTTGATCTGGTGACAGCGTTGGAACAAATCAAATACTCTCTATTGGAGTGTTCAAAATTCACCGCATTCTGACTTTTTACCGACAGGCTAAGCAAAAAATAAAATAAAATGAGAACCTTTAATGTTGATTCCTCTCACAAGAGGACTCACGTAAAATTAGTTTGGTTTTGCATAATTGCTTTATTTTGGTTTTTGAACCCAAAAGGGCCTTATTTTAAACCCCCATTTTTGAAGCTTTGCTCCTAAGCAGCACAAACCACAGGCTCAACCCATACCCAGTTGGATATTTTGTATTGGCCATGCAGATAAAGGGGTCTAATACATGGAGGTATCGGACCATTACATGACACAAGCAATATGTCTACAAGAAGGACAGAAAAATGCAAAGGCATTAAAACACAAATGATGTATAGAATGAGTAAGAAGGATTGAATGGGCTCCCCGCCTTCTATAATTTCATATTCTTGGATTCTAGGAGAGATTTAGGGAGAACTTGATATTTTGGATGCTCTGTGCAGTGCATGGAGCACTCCAGTGTTGATGCGCCGTGAGTTGGCTTTTGGCAATGCAAAAATCTATATATTTTTTTAAGAAACACAGCTTTCAGACATTACTGCAGCACTGCCCAGAACCAAAATCCAAAAGCCAAACCGAGGTGGAATGACATGAATGTATATAGTATCATTATTCATCATTTGAGAATGCATATGTGTGAAGTAATGAGTCTTAATCAGTGGTCTTTTTGGCCAATTAGAAGCTCTTGCACCTCTGTTTGAAAACTTGTGCACTCCAGCTACATTTATGCAGCTTTTAGATAATATAACTGATACTGCCTATCTCTGATTGGCCAGTCTTGGACTGGAACCTTGATGTTTTCCCATTGTAACAACATGAAAGAAGTTCTAGGAAGTCCGAAAAAGATGTGATCATTGAACGGAATGATATTTTCTATTTTTAGTCTTTGAAACGCATCTTGAAAACACAAAACCATCGTGTTTTGGTTTCAATCCCCGTGTGTTCGGAATTCTGCACTCTAGGATGTTCACGGTGCTACAACAGCCTTGATTCTGGGGTGCTGGGCACCTACAGCCTGAGCCTGCAGTCTTATGTCGGGGGACCCCAACAGTGTTACCCCAGCAGCACCCATCATTCATCACTGCTGTAGTGAAGGTCTGGTCTGTGCATTCAGTCAGGAAAACTGTGGGATTTCAGTAAGCATTAAGGCTTGAAATTGGGGAGGCGGGAGAAGGTATAGATATTCCAGAAGTCACAGAGCCAACAAGAGTTTTTCTTGTCCTCTGAGACCTTTGCCGTGTTTTTAGTTTCATCACAAAACAAACAGTTACCAACCAAAGTTACAGACCTACTGCGTGTTAACTGGGATAAACCTACAATTTCAAAAAGTCAAAGCATTCTGACTTTTTACTGACAGGCTAAGCGAAAAATACAATGGGAACATTTTTATGTTTAATGCTCTCACAAGGATCCTCAAGTAAATTCGCCTGAATGGCCTTGTGACTTTTTTATGTACGAGGAAGACGCAAGCTGTTGAATGAAAAACAAAATAAAGCAATTAAGCAAAACCAAAAGCACTCCTCTCTTTGTATACCTGCTCTGCACAGGCTCTTCCTAGATTTGTGGATTTGCACAGGGGAAAGGTGGGGGGAACACGAGGCTCTGTGAGATTAAACTGGTCACTCTGCTGGTGCTCCTCTGTGTCCTGCCCAGGTGTCGGTGGAGATGGATATGAGCAAGCCCGACCTGGCGCTGGCTCTGCGCGACATTCGGGCGCAGTACGAGAGCCTGTCGGCCAAGAACCAGCAGCTGGCAGAGGACTGGTACAAGTCCAAGTTTGCCAGCGTGACGGAGGCCGCCGCCCGCAACTCGGACGCCGTCAAGCAGACGAAGGAGGAGCTGGGCGAGTACCGGAGGCAGATGCAGGCGCGGACGCTGGAGATCGAGGCCCTGCGCAGCCACAACGAGGCACTGGAGAGGCAGCTGCAGGAGCTGGAGGACCGCCATGCCGCGGAGACCAGCGAGCTGCAGGTGAGGGGGAGGCGCCCCCTCCTGGTACTGTAAGGTCTGCAAGCTCACTGATGTGGTGCAGGAGACCCGATGAGACAGTTTGTGCATTTCAGTGTTAAAGTGCTCTTAGTGCAATTAAACAGCACAAGCTGCTCTACCACAACCAGTCTGCAGTGCTGGTGCTGGGAATTACACCTTTAACAGCAAGCAGCATTCTGCTGTTCTTGCACATAACAGCTCAGAACAGAACATCAGTCACAGGAATTATAATCACTTTACTGGGGAGCTTGTGTCTAATAAAAGATTAAGATTCACATTTCCTTAATGGACAAATCAAAAACAAGAATTGT
This sequence comes from Lepisosteus platostomus, assembly GCF_059453375.1. Classification (NCBI taxonomy): domain Eukaryota; kingdom Metazoa; phylum Chordata; class Actinopteri; order Semionotiformes; family Lepisosteidae; genus Lepisosteus; species Lepisosteus platostomus. Next base: position 9,839,563 of record NC_142613.1, read on the forward strand.
CTCCTATTTCATCCGTTTTACCTTAATGTAATCTTAACGTCATTGATTACACAGCTAGTTAATGTGTAATAATTATAAAATGGGACAAACATCAATAAGCTAGTAACTAGAGAAGTTACAGGTTAAAACCGGATGTGCTGTATGACACTGGGAGAGTGTCATTTCCCCATAAAGGGACACTGGAAAGCTACAACACTGCAGTTCACAGATATTCCCAGTGCAGGGATAAGATGCGTGCGTTCAGCCGAGGAGGAGTGTGCCTGACGAAGGGGCGGTCTTTGCACTTTTGCAGGATGCGATCCAGCAGCTGGAGAACGCGCTGCGGAACACGAAGGGGGAGATGTCTCGCCACCTGCGGGAGTACCAGGACCTGCTGAACGTCAAGATGGCTCTGGACATCGAGATCGCCGCCTACAGGTACGGGACTTTCTTGCGAGGAACGGGGTGTGCTGATGAAACTGTCCTTTGAAGGACCTCTGGAATCCAGCTGTGGCAACCTGTCTGGGGATCCTTTTCCAGAACGGCTGAACTGAGCAGGATATAAGATGAACAAACTCAGGAGATGAAGAGCGGTCAACACCTGATTCATTTGTTCAGTGAAAAGCGTTGCTCTCCCCTTATCTGCCTCCTCTTTTCTTTGCCCCTGTCTAGCCTCACCCCTGAGTTTCTCTTTCTGTTCTTGTGTCCCTTCCTCTTCACAATGCAGGAAGCTGCTGGAAGGCGAGGAGACCCGTCTGAGCTCGGTAGGGGGTGCACTCCTGCAGTCGGGCTACCCCGGACTTGTGTCGTCCTCCCTCTACTCTGCAGCCAGGTCCTACACCATGAGCAGCAGCACCTTGTACAGGAGGATGGGGGCCAAGCTGGAGGAGCCCGAAGAAGAGGAGAAAGAGGAGGGAGAGGAGGAGGAAGAGGAGGTGGAGAATGGAGAGAAAGAGGAGGAGGAAGGAGAAGAGGAAGGAGAGGAGGAGGAGGAGGAAGAGAAGGAGGAGAAGAAAGAGCCGTCTGCCGCACCAACCAGCAAGAGCTAAAAAACTCCCAGCCTCCTCCGGTGAAACATGCTGATTCCTGTCCCCCCATGTCCAGACACCTCTCCATCACACCCTCGTCGATGCCACTGCACCACAGCCCCGCAACAGCACGAGTGTTAAGTAAAAATACACTCAGATCGTAAAATAGAAATGACTTTCCCAACACGCTCTTTGAAGACGTATAAGCTGCAGATACAGAGAAGGATAAAAGTAAAGGCACTTCAGACATTTCTGCTTAAAAGATTGAAAAAATCACAGTTCAGCATTTATGACCAAACTGTACTCTAGCGGTATAGTTCATGACACAAGTGCATTCTCCATTTACAAAAAGAATTCCTGCTATACTTCAAAGGAATTCTAAAGTAGGATATAGTATTTTTAAATATAATCAAGTGTTGCTGGACTGTACTGTTTAACAGGAAAACAAGCCAGACCTCGCCCCTGTATATCTAAAATGTTAAATGACACTTTTCAACACTGAATGCTGTTTCATGTATAGGAAAGGACAGCAGAAAATCACAGCAAGCCCATCAGGTGTGATGGCAGCTCTTGCGAAGCCTGACTGCCCACAGTGTTTCTCCAAACTGCCACAGTACATCGCACTAAAAGCACAGTGAAGCATGACGAAGATGCACGCTGCTCGCTCGTTAAGCCTCATTGCAGAGCCTGGTGTTAAATTTACAAGCACAGTGAGCACGTGCAAAATTAGACAGGAATATTCAGTGGCGATCAGCATGCATTTTTACCACTGACCTGAGATCTTCATTTGGATATTGATGTGAAGCATCTACAAGCACATCATAGTGAAGTACTTAGGACTTTCTTATCCATAGAATACACTGTATTATTACTAAGGTCAGTTAATCCAAGGTGCTATTCAATCACACAATCAGTATGTCTAATTGCAGTTTTTGAAAGCAGGTACCAATTCGGTTTTATAGCATTTAACACCTAGACATGGTAAACACCATTTGAATGTGCTTCGAATAGTCAGGATTCAGCAGGGCAGCCACTGTGGAATGAGCAAGTACAAAAACAAGAAATGAGGTCCCAAAAATAATATAGGAAGAAATATTGCACTGTGAAACTCCAAAAACTAAGTCTTATATTTGCACTGTTTCAAGATGCTGAACAGATACTGTAGATCAAAAAGCTGAGGGTGAAGTACTAGAAGAAAGAAGTGAGCAGTGATCAGACATGCACAGATGTGAGAGCAGATCTCATCAAAGGTAATGGAAAGAACTCCAATAGAGTTTAATGACAATCTTTCTCTGGAGTAAAAGGCTGTAGTCATATACACATAGCATATGCATATATTAACGGCAGGCACTTACATTTAACACCGGTGCCCCTCCGATCTGATATTGATGCACCTGTACAGTAAATACACTGTGTTCTATCCCCTCCACTCTCACACTGCAGTCATGCAACAATACATCTAACAATTATTGTCTTTAAATGCTACCGAAACAGCATACTGTAGCAGCAGCTCCTTCACAAGGCCTCGAGGGTCATTTTGATCTCTCTGTTCAGGAAAAGCTGATGCCAAGGAATATGGAGACCTGCCATTTTTTTTTACTGCTGTAATTTAACTCCCGAGTGCCTAGTGTCTCATATACTGGGCACAGTGAACATGGTTTTGCGTTCATTGAAATAGTAACAAAAAAAAGCTAGAGTCCCTGTCACGACCACACATTCCTGCAAATGCCGAAGCATTCTCACGACCCCAGACAACCAGACACCAGCTCTTTCCAATTCCCACAAACCCACGACGTATTAACTAATCATCCAATCGCGCCTCTCCCTCTTCACCACATCTTCTGCTACCCAGAATACTTAAGGGTTCACTACCATCACCACAACGCTCAGTAGTGGTTTCACCAGTGGAGCGCCTGCCTCTCGCTTTTTGAGAAACTCATTAAACGTCTGATCCTCCGGCTTCCTGACCTGTGACTGAACATAGACTACGATTCTTGATCCCTCGATTTGGCTAAGTACACCTGGCTTTTTGTCTGTACCTCTTTTTTCTCCCTCTCTCTCACTCAACGCGTGAGATCACTAGCTTTCTTGCGTAGGGTACATCAAATCTCATTTTTGGCTTCAGTGCCGTTACAGTCTCCAGAGAATTGTATCTGTTCACTTCTCTTTACCTGATTCTCACTCCTTCAGCACAGCACTGAATGTAATAATGCGAGTTGGCTGTATGTATCCGAAGGGGTAGCTGGCTATTTCCATTGTTTTCAGCCCTTTGCTTTCATTCTTATGTCTCTGGGTGAGTTAGTGTTTGATGGTTAATATCAATATCACCTGAGAAACGTTAGTGACCAACTCAGTAAGGGAAACATTAGCTAACGTAGCTGTGACGAGTACTGAACTTGAAAACGTCATTATCGGCACAAACGCACAAGCATGCTAAGAGAGATGTAGTCAGCATCTTGAGCATGAAAGTGTTAAGTCTGACAAATTCCTTTTTTTGTTTCTTTTACTGCGAGGGCAAAAGACGAGATTTGATTGCCGTTTCCATCTGCGGTAGCTGAAGGCCCCTTGATGCTTGGAAATGTGTTTGTGAAGACGGTAGAGGTGCTCTAGACTTGTAGAGCCAGTGACACAGTAGTATGAGTGCAAGCTCAGCAAGTGCTTCAAGTGAACCATAGCCTTACAGGGCCCTACCACATTAAAATGAGCAGCTGTGACACAAAGGTAACACTCAAAGGAGCCCTCCTGACAAAAACGAAGACAAAACATCAGATAGTCTGGCCCTGTGCACATGCAGGGCCTGTTATATGGTCAGCTGTCACAGGCAAGTATGTTTGTATTCCAAAGGCTCAGATGTATTGTGACAATACAGGATGCTTTTGCTGATTATGGCGGTGTTTATTTTAACATGCCTAATGGAGCTGTATGGTAAATTATGAGAAAGATATTTTTTACTTTATTCTGGTCTGGTGCCCCACACTTTTTCCTTCAAGGGTTTTTAACTCCAGTCCTCAGTGTCCATAATCCAATAGGTGAACCTGATCTTTTAAGTCCCAAAATGGCACAGTTCGGCATTTGAGAACTGAGGGAGACCTGACATTAAAGATACATTGCTGATTACACATATGAGACTTTAAATCAAGGCTGGCCAATCCTCACCTAAGAAAGCCACAAGTCAGAGTTTTTGGGTCATCAAATCATTGCTTTCTGCATCCTTGGACCAATTTCATTTTTGACCCCTGAAGCAGGTGATTTGTTCAATGAAGTTTAGGAATCATTGGACATGAAAATATCTACAGTACAATTTGAAGCACCACAGTTGACCATCATTGAATAAACTGAGCCAGATCTCAACCTGGTGACAACAGGTGTTCCAAGTCTTAACCAAGTGGTGATTCTAAGGTTGAGCACCTTGGTCTTTAGTTTAGATAGTTGCATTGTATGAGGATGTTGAAATGAAGAGGTCAGTTTTACTGCCCAAATACTGTTACTTTTAAATGTGTAGTGTCTTCCTAAGCAGTCAGACCCATAACCGAGCAAACACAGCATTTGATCTTGGTATATTAGATTGTACTGATACTCTGAACCTTGTTCGTAATTGGTATTGTTGAGCACATGCCATGTATTTTGGTGGCATCCTGAAAAAAAATTTGAGCTATTGCCATGCATGACAGATGGTGTTGAAAATTGAAATACATACGTATCATTACAGACACTGGTATTGGCACCTTGAGTCTGCAACAAAGGTAGCTTTTGTGGTAATGGTTGTTCATTAAGCAACCACTTATTTCAGTTGCTCAGTGCTTGTTTGTTAAGGTGTTCAATCAGATGTAAGGGTACAGGGTACTGCTGTTTATGATTGCTAATGCATAGGTTTCCTTAAAATTGACATGATGCCATTTTAATTTTTTCAAGCCTTCAGGGCCTGCAGTGATGAAGACGTTCAATGAGAAGTTGTTTTCTTCTCTGGCAGGTCGTGGAAGTGAAGGGGCTAAGGCATTTGTAGACAGATCCCTGTCAGCTGCACAAAGGCTGTCTCGGTCTCAGCATCTGTGGGTGACACGGAAAGCACTTTGCATTTACTGCAGACACCTGCCTTAAATTATGTTACATAATAAATATGAACAAAAGAAGAAACATTTTCTTTTAGAAGTTTTTTTTCACCCTCTTAGCCTTTTCATTCTCCCAAACTGTCTTTTCTCCAACATTTAGAGAAAATTGTCCTGGTGATAGAAGGTTTTGTCATCATTTGTGCATTATACTACAGAAATCAATACACTGGATTTAATACAAGGCTTTGTATAAATTCTTACGTGATCAGTGCAGTTCAGGATAGTGTAGAACTAGGGAAAGATGATAGAAATATGATTGTTTCAATGAATGCTTAACAGGTAATGTATGAAAAGGTAAATATTAGAGTTTCATGGGTTTTGTTAGAGTAAATGGTACTGGAGGAAAATTACAATGTTAGAGAGGAGGGGGAATTGATATCTGAAGAAGACGGGGCAGCTTTTCGTATTTAAAGAGAAAATGGTTTACATCCATATAATTCAACCAATCAGTCAATAAATCATGTTGCATGGCCTCACACCTTGAGCTTGATATAGATGGATAAGACTGGTTTGCTTGTTGACTGTCAAATTAATGAATTGCCTTAAAGAAAATATCACTTACTGTGTATCCAGAAGCACTGGAATAGAATTGTACAATCTTCACTTGCTCAACAACTGTGACAATGTATGTGCTGCAAAACCGCTGCATTGACTTCTCACACACTGCAGTGGCACATTCTTCCCAATGCCAAATAAAACCATTTAACAACCCAATCCTGCGCCTTGGCTTTTTTTATTGCCTTGATACCAATGAGTTTTCAGTGTGCATGCATCACTGGGGAAATAGTCATAGACTACATTGCTCCATTAAGATTTATGAGCTGAAAGATCCTGTACAAATTGTACTGATGAAGCAGAAGAAATGACATTTAATTCCAAGCCAATTTAATCACAATGAAGTACAGCACCCGGAGTGTAATATCCTGCACCATGTGTTATGCAAGAGTCTGCAGCTCATAAAGCCTGAAATGGTTCAGTGCAGCAACTTGCTCGTTCCCCTTGCAGGTTTTTAATCTTCACAGTAGTGTCCCACTGTGCTTCACCCGTAGTTCTAAGCACTGGACCATGAGTTTGCACTGTCAAGGAGAATTGAAACAGAACCTTTTTCTTTTCTTTATTGAAAGTGCAAAAGGGAGTCTTGTTACATCAACAGTGCTGCGGCTTGAGGTGCACATTAGACAGATGCTTTTGAAATGCTGTGAGCAAGCAATACATTGAATACGTTGTTCGTACATTGTTTGAACCAAGGGCAAGCTGTGGGTAAACTGCCATGCTAATTCATTTGCTAAGGAGAGGGCAGTTTGCCTGCGATTGAAAATAAAAACCTGCATTTTGGAAGTTCTAAAGCAAATCAAATATTTGCTGAAAAGCAGTTTAAGAATTTTAGCAGTGGGTGGATGATGTTGGCAACAGCACGCATGCAAGTAAGCTGCACTTCTTAGCAGATTTTTGAAACATCAGTGGTATTCTCAAGCAAACTGCAGAAGAAAATCCTGCACATGTGGGAAACACGGACTCCCAAAGGTCCCTCTCCCGTAGAAATATCCATCCTTTCATCCATCCATTTTCTAATCACTTCTTCCAATTCAGGCTCCTGGGGGACCTGGAGCCTATCCTGGCACGCAACGGGCACAGGGCAGAGTGCACCCCGGACAGGATACCAGCCCATCACAGCGCAGGCAGACACACACTCACAGCAGGGCCAATGTTCCCTGGATCCAATTACTTACTGTTAATTAAGCCAATTAAGGACTGTTGGAAGAAACTCATGTAAACATGGGGAGAAAGTACAAACTCCATTCAGATAGCATCCCAATTGAACCCAGGGCCCCGGTGCTTGGAGACAGCAATGGTAATCTTTGTGAAACAGTACAGTACTTAAATTTCCCTATTATATCAGTCATGTTCTCAGTTAGTCACAAACACTACACATTTTGTGATTTGATACTTTCGTTCATGGGGTTGAGCCTGAGACATGTGGAATAGATATTTTCTTTTAAAAAAGAAAATAACATGAAAGTTGAGGTGAACTGTTAGACACCGGAGGTCGGAAAAAAGAAAAATAATGATGAGTCTATGGTAATTGAATGTAAATCCAAAAGACCGCCAGAAGATTTATTTCTTTGACTTTTCTCTTTCACGTTTAATGGCCTGCTTGAAAAGAATTCTAAACAAAAGGAAACAGTCATTCTTTCTAGATGAGAACTACTTTATCAATAAGCTCATACAAAGTATTGGATAAATTAATTGACTGAAACAACAGGTTTTCTTCTTTAAAAAGTGTAACCTCCCTCCTATTAGCCTTATTTCATGTTTATGCCCATCGGTCTGTTCATCAGTCTGCTTTAACATGAGTTACCTCTCATTCATCTGCAAAATCACACACTGTGGTTTAGTGGCAATTTGGCTGACCAGGCCCATGGCTTTGATTGTGTAAGTCACGAGAGGGAACAGGCCAGCCCTGTGCGCAGCCTGCTTTTATATGCTAGTAACGTATATTCTGTTCTGTTTCTGTCATTTAAAACCAGTGTACATGAACTTGTGAAAACTCTGCTTTTGTGCCATGTAGGCGACATCGCTTTTAGAATAATCACTTGTTTAGTCCGATTCACATTTTTACACAAATCTTGGAGTTTTCATGGTCAGAATCCCGTTATTTAAAAATTTCATTGTCATGCATTTTTGTCAGATGATTTTCAATTATAATTTACAGCTCACACACAGTAGTGTGTATATTTAAGAATTTTTTTTTAATTCCTCTCTTAGAGTGTTTATGGTGAGGGATTTACCAGGTGTGTTTGTAACACCATTTCCTGAATGTGTGACCGCTCAAAATTAAATTTTAGTTGCTGGGCATATGTATTTTTACAAACATTGAGATTCTGCTTGAACTATTTCAATGACTCAGCAAGTGTAATTATCTAACAGAGAATTATCTTTGAAGAGCTCAGCTTTGGGAAATGTGGTCTCAAGTATTCAAACTTGGATTTCTTGAATCGGTGACAGGTACAGAACCTTTTCTTTTTGAAAAGTGGGGGAGTAACCTGGAGTGATTTTAACAAACCAGTTTAGATTTTTTTTCTGTTCCTGTCTTTTAAATAAAAAAAACAAACAGCCCTTAAAAGCTTTACGTTTGCAAACCTACCCATTAAGAGCTACAGCACCATGGAGAGGGTTAAAGTAAAGATGACCTTAGTGCCTGTCTTAAGGTTATTAATGCGTTTTTAAAGTGAATTTAATTATCAGGTAGTGAAGATGCTCAGCAAGGGATGGATTTATTGTTTTATTAGCATGCGTCTCAGAGGACTGCTGCTCGGCGCTCAGTTAAGCATGGCTTTCCTGAACAGAGAACCTGCTGAGCGATCTCTTCTCCCCCCCAGAGCCGAGCCTGAACTGCGCCAAGGTCGTCTCCACGCTCTGCCAACCAAGCAAAAATACATCTCAGTTTATCGTAAAACACTGGCAGAGATGAACTCTGAAACACATGTCCCTCTCCTTACAGCCCACGTCTATTTAGTTTGACTTTTTTGTTGCTACTGTTCTACTGTTCTTCCCAGAATTGAAGAATGGATCTTTTCCCCCCAGGATTCAACTCCCTCCACCCATGGAAAGCCGCAACTGAGTCTTTACAGCAGCTAGGGAAGAGGTCTTAGTGGGACCAGTAGGGGGCGCTCACCCTGCGTTCTATGTGGATCCTAATGTCCCAGCATAGTGTAATGATAAATAACGATAAACACTAAATATGTAATAAATATAACATTTGAACATCTCTGATACATGCAAAACAGCTTCAAAGATGAATACCACATTTGCAGGGCTAATGAAGCGATACTAAAGTGTCACATGACTGTGATTGCATTTCACTTGGAAAATTAAGGACACAGCAAGAGCTGATCAGTGGGGACTTCTCTTGTGGGGACTCAGACAGGAGTGCTCAGAGCTCTTTTCTCCCAGCTGGATGATTATGGCGTTCAGAATCTGAGCAAAGACACTGCTGTTGCATCATATATCATGCAAATACAAGACAGTGTTGATAAAAGTATCAACTGATAATGAAATACAGACAAAAAAGTTAATATACAATGAGCGCAATATACCACTGCAAAATAAGAAAAAAAAAACATAAACAGTTGGCACTAAAAGATATTTACCAATTGGTGCATAATTACCAATTGCTGTATTTTAGAGAGGTTTTATTCAATTACTTTTTTTTCTTTAACCGGATAGATATCAGACCATAAAGTAAACAAGACTTTCTGCTTCTCACATGGAGTACTGGTACAGAAAATGGAACATCTTCAAATTGACATGGCATTGCCCAGCTTTTCCACAGTGCATCCACAGCACGCCAGCTGTGGACTGGCGTGCACAAGGCCAAGCTATCAGCTTGAGGTGCTGCTGTGTCATCTCCACCACATGCTTTGTGTTTCCTCAGAATTGCATTACCCCTACGTCAGAAGTGGCCATTCCAATTAGACTGGGCTCTTAGAAATGTAGCACAGTCTTGCCCAGTGCTGGCTATGTTCCCCAAATCCACGTGCCACTTGCCAAATGTCAACCCATTCACACACCCACTGGTCTTGAATTCAAACTAACTGGGTCTGCTTTAATCAAGGCTGCTTGGCATGTGGCCCACTGCAGCTCACTCCCCGAATTCTTGACAACGTTTTTTGAAGGATACCAGAGGATTAGCTTATATGTTCTTCATATGCACTCCCCACACACCAGCTATCAGTGGGGAGGAGAGCAGAGTAATGTAGCCAATTCATAGATGGGGATTATTAGGAGGGCCACCAGGTTTACACCCCTACTCTTGTCGAGAAACACCCTGGGATTTTTACGTCTCATCCGAAGGACTGCGCCTGTTTACAGTATAGTGTCCCCATCACTATACTGGGGCATTAGGACCCACATGGACACCCCCTGCTGGCCCCACTAACACCTAGCAACCTTAGTTTATCCCAGGAGGTCTCCCATCCAGGTACTGACCAGGCTCACACCTGCTTAGCTTCAGTGGGTTACCAGTTGTGAGTTGCAGGGTGACATGGCTGCTGGCTATTTTTTTTTTAGATATCAATAAAGCATGTTCTTTAATCTGTTTAATGTTAATTTGAGGCTGCATCACCCCTACCTGTTCAATTCTCCCATTAGACAAAATCGCTCGTTTCTCTCCCCTCCTCGTTTTCTCTCCACTGTCCTGTCCCTCCATTCCCATCTGTCCATCCTTCCCCCTGTCTTCCCTCTCTTTAAATCTCCCTCTCTTCCACCAACAATCCTCCTCCACCTTTCACCCTAGTTCTCTCATACTGTCTTACCTCCCCTGCACCACCAAAAGCTGTCTTTCGAGCAGAAGGCAAATGGAATGAATGAATATATAAATATTGTGAGTTCTGTTTTTCTGTGTCCCTTGAATATGCAGCAAGTAGGGTTGGTGTATCTCATCTTAGCAACTGCAATGCAGTTTCTTGTCTTCACCAATGCGTATTTCCAAATTCTCATCGGTTTGTCTCCAACTATTTCACTGCTTTCTGCTTCAATCCCAGATTCCTGGTGTTCCCAATGTGCACATCTGTCTTAGTGGTTCATATGAGGGAATTCACTGATGACTGTGCTCTACAGGAGATGTGGGCAGTAACAGCGTCAGTGTGAAAGTATGCTATAATGGTATGGTGTGTAATGACAGGAAGAGTGCTGGGGGTGTTATGCTAAGAAACATGTTGGACAATGGCTTGGTGATGTGTATATCAGAAGTTATCACTCGCTGCTGAGTCACTCATATTGCTAGATTTGCCATTCACCCATTTTTTAACTGCTTTAACCAAAGCAAGGTTGATGGGGAGCCAGAACCTAATTCAGTAGGCGAAGGGTGCAAGGGGGGATGGACATTCATCCCGGGATCCATGGGAGGGAACACACACTCACACCAGGGTCAATTTTCCCCAAAAGCCAGTTAACCTACCAGTATGTCTATGGACTGTGGGAAGAACCCAGAGTACCTGGTGGAAACCCACACAAACACAGCGAGAACATATAAACTCCACACAGACAGCACCATGGGAATTGAACCCAGGGTCCCAGCGCTGTGAGGCAGCAATGCTGATCACTGCGCCACTGTGCCTCCCCACTAGATTTGCCAATTTTGACATGAGAAATTGTAGCCCAACTTGCCTTGGATTATCTAGATTTTGCAGATCTGTTCATTTGGTAACACCGCCTCTGAGACCCATGTTTTTCTTTTACTCTCTCTCACCTCCCTTCGCCACCTCTCTTTCTCTTTCTGCTTTTCTCTCAGTCTTTCCCTTCCCCTCCCTGCCTCTCTGCCGCTCTCACCTCCTGCTATATATAGACTCCTGCATTGCAGATATCTCATTGCTCAGGCCCTGCAGTTGTCTGTGAGCCACAGTGTTACAGGCCAGTGTTGGTCAAACATGTGGTTGATCGCCAGTCAGTACACAGACTGTGCGGTATCCCCAAGTTTCAGTTACCTCAGGAATACCAGACTTCATTAATACTGACTGTAACTCTCTGTGTTCAGCTAAAACATATACTAAAAGGGTGGATCCATCCAACTTGCTGAATATTAAAGCCTTTTTTGCCCACAAAGCCTATAAATTCTCAGATTGTGATTAGACCAATTAGACAATGAGGGAAACAAAAGAAAACCATTGCCTCACATGTTTTTTTATTTTCATTAAATCAGCTCTGGTATCACTTAAGACAAATTTGAAATACCAATGAGAATTTATTTAACAAACCACAGCACAGTTTGTTTAAGCCTTTCAGGTTTGTAATCCATGTGGTCTTATATTTTTGTGTGCTTTACAGCATTGTTCTTTCTGCTTTGTTTTCTGTCTTACTGGCTTTTAGGGAACAATCCGTTCACAGTCGATCGAAAGTGAAACATAACAATTACAATTGCAAGCAAAGAGTTTTTTTGCATTGGTTTGATATACAGTAAATCTTTCTTTGTACTACTTTAAATAGTCTGTAGAAAAAGAAAAAGAAGCACTTTGTATTCAAAAGCTACAAATCATAATGGCAAGACTGGGAGAAACTGCTGCTCTATAACAATTACTTTTAGGTGCTGTGCTATATGTCGGGTCTCACGGCTCTATGAAAATGCTTACCAAAACTAAAGGGGATCTTCAAGGGACAACATTCATCCTGTTCAAAATGGTTTCACATCAAATTCAATGAAACTTTTATGAAAATTTGTCAGTGGTCATGATTTGCTTTGTAACGTCTCATATTTAGTGTCAAACAACTTATTATAGCTGACAAGATTCGAATGCATTTCTGCTGCTGGGCTCCCCCAAAATCAGTTGTTTCTTAAGCCACTACAGACCTCTGCAATCCTGAAATCTGTCAGTAAAGATTCCAAAGTGTCTTTGAAATGTACACAGGCCAATGTTCTCCAGCTGGAAGTCCACTGTGCTCTGAGTTCTGGGATCTCATTCATTTTTTTCTTTTGTGGGGCTGCGTTACAGGAATTCATTATGCTTTATGTTTTATTCATGGTACTGTGGCTCATTCTGTCTTTCTGCTGTCTCAGTACAACTGAGGAGGGAGCTCAGAGGAGTGTGATTCTGTCAGGCATAGATAGCAAGACGCCCCACATTACCGCAGGCCCTGTGACAGCACTGCACTGAGCTCCTGACAGCTCAGAGGCAAGGTGCAGCCTCTACATACAGACTCTTCAAAAGATTCTGAATCACAGTGTACTGTAATTCTTAAGCTGGTCATTCCCTGTCAGTCATAACTTTGGAAGCTGCAGATCTGGGTATTTTTTAGAATAAATAGAAAATAAATAAATTGGTTATCATTTGGCATTGCTCATTCAATTATTATTTTAAGAACATACAAATGTTGAAAAATGAGAGGAGACCATTTGGTCCATAAAGCACTTTTGTTGTTAGTAGCTAATTAATCTGAGGATAATAACCAGATGTTTTTGTTTTTAAAGAAGCCAGGGTATCAACTACAAGAACATGGCCGGGTAGCTTGTTCCACACTCCCACCACCCTTTGTGTAAAATCGCCGCCTGTTTTCATTTTAAGCACTTCCAGGTGGTATCCAACGGTGCCCTCTAGTGTTGATTTAGGGAAAGTGCACCGCTTGACTTTGAATTTTAGCTGAAATATGCCTTTGACGTTAGATGTAAAATACCTACTGTACCTACTGTCTACCTACTATAGACAAGATAACATTTGCACAATTAACCCTAAGAATACACACAAAATACAGTAATTAAATAGGTGTAAACACAAAATATTGTGTTTTGACTTTATTTAAATGTTCACCGGTTATTTATTCATTATTCATACGTTATTTGGGGGTATGCATTAACTTGAAAACGAGCGTGAGTGGATTATAGCTGGAACCTGGAATCTACAATCCAGATATCTATTTTAGAATATAATAATACAATTTTTGCATACACTTATATAGCGCTTTTCTGGACACTCCACTCAAAGCGCTTTACAGGTAATGGGGACTCCCCTCCACCACCATTAACGTGCAGCATCCACCAGCCATAGTGTGCCAGAACGCTCACCACACATCAGCTATCAGTGTGGAGGAGAGCAGAGTAATGAAGCCAGTTCAGAGATGGGGGTTATTAGGAGGCTATGATTAATTGGCTACATTAATAATTAATTGTCTATTAATTGGCTACATTACTCTGCTCTTCTCCCCACTGATAGCTGATGTGTGGTGAGTGTACTGGCGCACTATGGCTGGTGGATGCTGCACATTGGTGGTGGTGGAGGAGAGTCCCCATTACCTGTAAAGCGCTTTGAGTGGAGTGTCCAGAAAAGCGCTATATAAGTGTAAGCAATTATTATTATTATTATTATTATTATTATTATTTAAAGGGCCAATGGGAAATCTGGCCAGGGCGCCGGGGTTACACGGGGTTATATGAATCTAGTCAGTCTGGAAAAAGTCATTGTCAGTTACACTAGACTCCGAACACATTTATTTCAGAATCAGATATCAGTGTAAATTATACCGTATTTTCGCTGTCGCCGAAAGTTTTGTTAACTTTGTAAATACTGATCGTTTCAGTTAGCTTTTACTTATACCAAAATGCTGTTTACATAACTGTTTTTTAATTTACTAACGCCATTTACTGAACTATGATCTTAATATAAAAAACAAATGCTGACAATACCTATAAATGTTTCGATTTATGGTCCTAGCATTCAAAAGCAGCTTTTCGAAGCGCAACACCTGTGAGTTTGTACTTCCATCTGGTGTTATGAAAAGGTATTGCAGCCTCAAATTAATTTAAAATCCACCGGGCAACAACATGCACTTAACAAGCCAGATTCCAAGCACTGTAAATTTAAAGAATTGTACCTTATAATAAAGCACAATATGAAGATGCAAGTATAATTTTTATGCCCATAATTTAAATCCTGAATTTGCTAGATGTTAGCTTGTATTGATCTGACTGTAATAGGAAAGACGACAGCGTGTAAAACTCCAACCCGATTAATTTGTTAACATGGAAAATAAGGATTAATGATTTTCAGTGTATTCCGTGTCTCGCATAATGTACGTAATGATAAAGTACTTTTGAGAAAATAATTAATACCAAACTTCTTTTCTAAGAGCTCGACACTTCGAAAATCCCAGGATTTTGCATGAGCCCCAATATTGAAGAGCCCCCGTCCAGTTGGTCTTCTGCTTCACCCAAGCTCGCCTGCTTGTGAAAGCTCAGGAACACTAACTAGTTTAAGCCACTGAGCATTCAATAGTGTTTCAATGGAGGGAACACTGGTTCGTGAGGGCTGAAGGAAATTCTGATTTGTATTCCAAACGATCTCTAAATAACTGAACACACTACCTACTTAACTGCTCGTAGTTGAATTGCTACAGTCCTTGACAAATTACTTAATTGCTGCCCGTAAAACAAATGCATGAACTGCGGCTCTGCAGGACCAGAGTTTATCTAGAACAAGGACGCAGATATTTCAGAGACACGTAGCAAATAAGACAACAGCAAATGTATCTCGCAACGTGTGCCGCGTTGCATTCTAAATTGCCTTACGTAAAAAGCTGATCTGCGCTTAAAATCGAGCAAAACAACTGACGTCATGGGGCTTACTTCTGTTATCAGCAACAAAATGGTAACAAAACGTCAGAAGCGCCGCTGGTGTAGTGGTATCATGCAAGATTCCCATTCTTGCGACCCGGGTTCGATTCCCGGGCGGCGCACGTATTTTCCTGGGGAAATATTTTTTTCTAACATCAACGTCGTTTGTAATTATTTTATTATTTATTTTTGTTTATGTCATAAATGAGGAAACAGGAAATACACAACAACTCATCATAAACCGAATGGTTTCATTTTAGGAACTTACAGTCCCGAAACTGACGTCTGCGCCGAACGCTTTTGACTGTTCCTAGCCACCGCGGCACCCTACTGCGCATGCGGGCTGCTATATCCGCTCCGACTCAGCCGCCATCTTGTGTTGCTTTTCTATTGTTCAGAATAGGAGCAGGCGGCGACGGGAGTTTGTGTGCTTCAAGCCCTACTCGAATAAAACCCCGTCGAAAATTAAAAAAAAAAACCACAAGGGTTCACTCTCAGGGTTCGAGCGTTTCCTCTGTGAAAATGATGGACGAAGAGCAACCCAAGACTCTGTGAGTATATATTTTTTGTGATTTTTTTTTTTGTTTCGATTTCTGGCTGGTCCGTGTTCAGACGGAGCTTCATTCAAACGTGCACACTCTTGGCGCTGTTGGGGAGTACGCACTTGTATTAATCGCTCCGAAACTGTCCGAGATAGGATCCGAGTCTTTCCAAATATATTTCTTTCGACCGGTGTCTTTTAGCGCAGAAGAGGGGACGCGGACAGTCCGTGATTCGGGATATGTTGTGCGGACGAGTGAAATGGGCCTGCGATCAAAGCTCACGGCTTGGCTGCGGTTACCCGGTTTTCTGTGTGATGACGTGACTGTTTTAGCGGCCCTTGTACAGTTATCAATAAAAGTACCGCGTCGGGGGGAAAACAAAGAATGTAATTTGTCCACCCTTGGTCGTTTATTGCTGTCGTTTTCTTTATTTTTCGGTATGAATGTTCGGGGTTTTGGGTGGTGTGCTGGGCTGATGAGGGGACAAGGCCTAGTTTCGTGTCATCTGAGCTGTCGGACTCGGTTACGTTTCCCCAAGGTGTCCGGCGCTGCCCGGGGAACAGTTTAAGACGGCTCCCAGCTATCGATGTTTTGTGGTCTTAGTTGTCCGACAAGTTTATATTAATCGTTTCTAGAAGATAACTGGAATAACTGAGTTCAAGGCCCTCCAGGGTAAAACGGTTTTGCGGTGGGTTCAATGGCGCCTTACCACCCCCCACCCTCCCCCCCCTACGCCTTGCTGAATTATTCTTTGTTTCAGTCGCCAGCCAACGTCCTGTGTGTTTAGAGATTATTTTTTTTATATCGTTCTTTATTTTTGGCGCAACGGCGTTTACGAGGCCGGCGCTGCGTTATAGTCAAAATGGTTGCTCATACGCTGGCCGTAACACGCTTGCCGTCTTTTGTGGCAGTTACAGGCATTTCTTTGTTATTGTGTAACTATGGAGTGATTTATGCTCCTTTGTTTTATTTGCGTTCAAACGAGATATATATATATATTAAAAAAACGAGAAACGATCGCTACTCCATGTTAGCAGTCGAACGCGATCCGGGAAATGTTTTGCCCACGAAGACGTGTTCAATTCTCCCCCCCGGTTGTTAATTTGCGAGTGTCTGCACCATTAAGATACCTAGAGGACTGACGCAGATTCGGGTCGAGTGAAGGTATGAAGGGAATGCGGAAAATACGGATGTGCCACCACGCCGAGCTCTTCCTTGCGTCATCTCATTTTCTTGAACTTGTTCTTAACTTTTGTTGCACACGCAGTGCAGTGTGCAGCTGCTTTACTTCACAGTGGTTGTGGGGGGAAAAAATAAAAAAGGCCTCGTACTTCTGCCGTTTTTAAGGACTGACAGTTTAAGGACTCTCCTGAAGGAGAGCTTTGTTACGCTGTTGTTCACCCGGTGTTGTGTGTTGGGTTTTTTTTTTACAGGTACGTAGGGAACCTTTCCCGGGATGTGACCGAAGCCCTTATCCTTCAGCTCTTCAGTCAGATTGGACCGTGCAAAAGCTGTAAAATGATTGTTGATGTAAGTATCAATCTCCAGGTGCAAAAGAAACGAAGTGAGGTTGGCGGATTGCCCTGTCTCTGAAACGGGCATATCCGTGTTCTTGTTTTTCTTGGCCCCAGTTGAGTATCACGTTTTGACACGTATAGGTGAAACCTGTGCAGTTGCCAAATTTTGTTTTTCGTACGCATTTCAAATTTGTGGTAAATGCGTGCAATTGTGAGCTGGCATGCCCTTAGTTGCACATAACCTTTCATCACAGGGTGATGCGGTTCCTGGTGAGTCGGTCTATTATCCTTCAGGCTCCATGGGTTTTTGTGTTATAATAGGACTGATTTATAGTGCATCCGAGTTCGGATTGCCTGCAGCAGTGTATTCAGATAGTCCGGACATGCCAAGGTAGTGTTCTTGGACCAAATTGCCTTCCTGGTTTCGTGATCTATTTATCAGGCAAGGATGGGTTTCTCAACTCTCTTCATTACTTGGTGCTTCTCTTAATGAGCAGGCTGTGAAAGGTGTTCCATTGGAATATGTATCTTGCTTGTACACAACTGTACAGTGGGTAAAGGACTATGGAAAAACTCTTACTAGGGGTTTCAAAGTCTAACAGTATAACAGTATACATAAGCCAGTTTGGGCATACTGTGATGTCATATTTGCTTAAAGTGCTCAATGTGTTCCTATCTACAGACGGCCGGCAATGACCCATACTGCTTTGTGGAGTTTTATGAGCATCGGCATGCTGCTGCTGCCCTAGCTGCCATGAATGGACGTAAAATAATGGGTAAGGTAAGCTATCGTATCTACAGGGTGAGTTGGGCTGGGTGGGGATGGAACTGTGCATACTACTGTTCAGTGTGAGGATGAGTTTTTTTTTCAGCTGCTGTTTTGTAGACCTTGTTAGCCATCGTACTGTGCTTTACACACAAATCACTGGTGACTTTTTGTTAACAAGGCTTTAATGTCAAAAGACTTGACACTGGCAGCAGATAATTTGTATTGTGCAAGTTGCAGGTTCTAGATGTATGTTTATTTATTTTTGTGCAATGCCAAGTTGGAAAAGTAGTTCTTAACATGGAGTAAAATGATCCTCGTTTCAGGTTATTTTAGACAGACATTTGACAAATCTGCACATTTTTAAGTGTTTTGAATGACGCGTCTCAGGAAAGATCGCGGTTTCTAAAGATCCACAAGTTGCTTTTTAAAATAAGGACAACTTTTATAGCTGGCCCCTAATGTTTGAATACATCCAGATTCCAAATTAAAACTGAAATGTGCGTTTTAACGGTGTCTCTAAACAAGGTAAGTAATTTCTGAAACAATTTGGCTCACTTTTATCACATGCAACGCGTTAATCTGTTAAGTCAAGATCACTGTTCAGTTTGTCAGCAAAGGGGTAAACTGTGATAGTTCGATTTCCTCTCTGAACCAAGTGCCCCATGTTACAATGTACAAGCTATGAAAGTGTTAGTGACATTCTCAAGCTCAGTGACTTTTTCCACTTTGTATTGGCAGTGGCATTAAACTGGCTTGAACAACTTCATTTTTGCAGAAACATTTTCACACAGTTTGCTTAAGGAAAGACTTAGCTTGAAAATATTTCAATTCTGGTATACAAGTGACATCTAATTTTGAATCTGAGAAAATGTATCGTATTGATTTGCAAATCCTCATTTTGTGAAATGGTGCAATGTTTTTTCTAAGTAAAATGTAGACATTCTGTTACATCAATATAGTTGTTGTGCTGTGTGTAATTTGACTGAGAAATTGCGTCAACAGTGAAGGCCACTCTGTTTTTGGTTTGCACTGGCTGGATGCCTAGTATCTGTACTTCACTTTTTAAAAAATTTTCCTTATACTACTAACTGAAATGCCTGTAGCTTTAGCAGGAAAATGTTTATATTTCCTGTCAATTTTTTTATACAGGATTGTATAAAAAGTCTTGGGACACCAGTAGTTTCGATAGATGGCTGCTTACAGATTTTACATCTTCCTTGAACACAAGATAAGGCTTACAATGTTTTTTTTTGTGCAAATCTTAAGTCTTGAGGATCATTAACAATCTACAATTAGTCATTAGGTCATAGCTGTAATTTTGTCATTAATATACAGGGAAGATGGAACTGCTAGTTTGACAGATGTTTCTCAGATTTGTTTTCCTTCTGTTTCTCAAATATATTTATGCAAGTGATGGGGATGTTGACTAAAGAACAAGTCTTGATGCATTCAACAGAGGAAACTTATCATGATTATTGCTGCATGCATCAGTGCCTGTGATGCCTTGAGTGTCTGTTTTGAGGCAGATCCGTTTAATTAAAAGGCTTATTAGTGCTCTATGTAATCTAGCAATAGCAGCAGTGTTTCCTCACACTATGGCGTTGCAGTGTCTTCATTTCAAATGTAAGTGCACCACAATTAACAGTAAACAGTTCATTTGCAGTGCAATAATAATAAAAGGAAATAAAACCATGGTTTTATGAATTTGTCATGAGGATAAAATTGAAAGAATTTGGAACATTCAGGGTGTCCCGTGACTTTTGATATGATATTCATAATTTTTAGACTTAACACAGGGTGGTTATAAAGTAAGTGCTTTGATTTGTACTTCCCTTCTGTCACTGCACTGTAGTCCCCAAGTGCCTTGCCCTATAGCCACCCATATATGCCTCATGTTTTTGCAAAAGCTGTAGCTTTAAAAAAACATTCAGTTTCAAATATTTTATCCTCAACAGGTAATGAAGGACCATTGAGGAGTTAAACAAGTTCATATTTTCACTCGTTTGTAAGTTCCTTGTTATTTAGACCTTTTTACTCTTACTAAATTATTCCAAATTACAACTAGAGAGAAATTATGCAAATATTTCATATGATTGTGATCAGGTTGTCTCATCACTGCAAATGTTGAGAGATTCTCACATTGTACATAGGATTTTAGTTTTTTACCACAACCGTTCTATGCATGCTTATTTGAATACATATGCAAATTGTTGCTGTTTTTTTTTTTCTAGGAGGTTAAAGTGAACTGGGCCACAACACCAAGTAGCCAGAAGAAAGACACAAGCAGTAAGTATTTTCATCATAATGCTCATCAGGGAGACCTTCCACACAATTTTGAGGAGTAGTAGTAGTATAGAAAGTTGGATGAAAGTGTAGTGAGGTTGAAAGATCTGTATTACCAGAAAGCGTCACCAAAGGCAGTAGTCCTCTAAGTCTTGTGGAAATTTGTACCAGCTGCCATCCTGTGGGTTTTGGAAAGGTCTGGATATGGCCATATCCTGACTTCCTTCTAGGAACAGCTAAAAGAGATCCCAAGATTAGTTGGCTACCGCTAAAAAGGCTAAATAGCTTGAAAAGTTTCCTTTTGTTTGGCGCCTCTGTTTCATGAAGAATTTGTACAGACAGTGAAAGAGCTGCTTCAATTTAATTAACTTTAATGTAGTACATTCACTGCTTTTTTGAGAGAGGTTGTTGTGGTCTTTCCACAGACCGCCTTATAACTAATTTAGCTCTGAAGTCCTTGGATGAAGAGCCTAAATATTATATTCCAAATATTACTTAAATGAATTAAATCTGTATGTTCCATTTCTTTTAGATCATTTTCATGTCTTTGTTGGAGACCTGAGCCCAGAAATCACCACAGAAGATATTAAAGCAGCCTTTGCACCATTTGGAAGAATATCGTAAGTGCTTACACTTTTTGCTATGAATGCATACAGTCTGAATACATCCATTCAGAAACTGGGCTTCATAAACATCTTTACAATTTTTTATTGATTTAAAAAAAATTGGTGTATGCTAGTGAATTCTGTTAAAAAGACTTGTCTTCTTAGTGTCTGCTAGGTGTCTAGAGCCACTAGTATTTGACTTTCAATAGCGCATTAATTCAGTGTTTAAAAGGGTGTAAATTACTTTGAGCTTGTTAAACAATTTTTAATGTAAGTTTCACATCTTGATCCTTCCAACTGATTGTTTTTTTTGTGTCTGCAGTGATGCACGTGTGGTGAAAGACATGGCTACCGGTAAATCAAAAGGTTATGGATTTGTCTCTTTCTTCAACAAATGGGTGAGTTTTTTTCCCCCTGTTTTTCAAGCGGGCTTCTGCGTCGTTTCATGAGAATTTAATTCAGACACTGCTTTTTTGTAAAACTGAACTTTATTGTAGATACTCATGGTATGATTATTTTAAGAGTAACTTAAATTGCAGACAACTTAAATCTGATATTCAAAAACTCATGCAACATATGTTTTGTTTTATGTGCACACTTTGTGTTAATACAGGATGCAGAAAATGCCATTCAGCAAATGGGAGGACAGTGGCTTGGAGGGAGGCAGATCAGAACAAACTGGGCTACCAGAAAGCCCCCTGCTCCCAAGTCTACCTATGAAAGTAAGTTGACTTGCTAATGTTAAAAGGGTATTCCCCTTTTTATGTAACACCAATTTGTAAGCATTTCATCACCCCTGCTACACAGCCCATCTGTACCAAAATCATTTGAATTTAAATGAACACTGAATTCAAGATTTTAAACTTTTTGGGGGTTCTTGAGCAAGTAATTTTTAACCTTCTGTGCAGTATTGAATTCCATGTGTTTTCTGCTAAAGGTGTCTTCACTCTTCCTCAACAGCAAATGCCAAACATCTGTCATTTGATGAGGTAGTGAACCAGTCTAGTCCAAGCAACTGCACAGTCTACTGTGGTGGAGTGACATCTGGGCTGACGGGTAAGTGCTTTATTGCTAGGGCAGATCTATCCTGGCATTGGATGGGCGGCCTTGTAAATAGTGGTTGCACAAAGTATGGAGTTACATATTGTTTTTATTTTTCTAATACCTTTTGTCCTATTTTCAGAGCAACTGATGAGACAGACCTTCTCCCCTTTTGGGCAGATCATGGAAATCCGAGTTTTTCCTGACAAAGGTTATTCGTTTATCAGGTATGTGAAGCTTAAGCACCCCTATTAAGTATTGGCGCGTCCAGTCTAAAATGATTTTTCTATTCATTTGTTCACCCACAACACTAAAACTAGTTCATTCACAATTCTGAAAGAGGTTTGTAGTCTTCTCAAGGAGTTGCCACTTTGTTCCAATGAAGCCAGAGACTGTACATTTGGTACTTCCTTTTGAATCAGGGGTGATGCAGGGCGTGTGGAGAGATCATTTTTGGTGATATTTGACCGAATGCTGCATTTTACTGTAACTGGGTAATTGGTCATTTTTGGTCAGCATATGACTAGATATTTAATAAATGCACTGTTTTTATGATGTAATCTAGAGAGACAGAGAAAGGTTGAACATTAGAATGTAAAATGTTGACTGTTGATTAAAAAAAACTGTATATATAAAAATATTGTATGTAATAAACATTTGCATGACAGCCATTATATACGGCAGTCATGTAAATTCTGACCAAGCAAGCCCATTTATCTAATCCTTTTCAACAATTCTTCCTATAATTGGTTCTCATGTAAGTTTTAACACTTAATTCAAAGGAAGGTCTTCCTGTTTTTCTTGTACTTGTTCTAGATTTAACTCCCATGAAGGAGCAGCTCATGCTATTGTGTCCGTGAATGGGACTTCAATAGAGGGGCATGTGGTCAAGTGTTACTGGGGCAAGGAGACTCCAGACATGATGAACCCCATGCAGCAGGTACAAGTGCCCCAGGTATGGAATGGAGACCTTTTCTCTTATGAATCATCGTTTGTGTTTTGAGCACAGGCCGCAGAGTGGCATATTTTCTGCAAAATTCAAGTTTTGTTAGAAATCAAATGGCTGTTAATTGTTTTATCCTTATCTTTATTTTAAAACTTCCTTCCTTGCATCATCAGTACAGTAACAAGTGATTTCTACAAACATAATGTAGGGTATAAAATGGGAAAAAAAAGCAACATAGCCCAGGATTTGTAATGGGCATATTGCATAAATGCCTATGCTACCTTTGAAGCACCAGGGTGAATGTTTACAACAGACTGTTTATTGTAGGTAACCTTTCGTCACTGCACTCTGTTTATACATATGTACCTGTATCTGTATCCGAGATCTTAAAAATCTTTTGAAGTGCAGTTCTGAGTAGGAGTAGAGGACCTTGAACATTAAGAATGTCAAATCTTTCTTTTGCAGCAAAATAAAGTAGGCTTTGCCCAGCCATATGGGCAATGGGGACAGTGGTATGGCAATGCGCAGCAGATTGGTCAGTATGTCCCCAACGGTTGGCAAGTGCCTACATATGGAGTTTATGGGCAAGCATGGAACCAGCAGGGCTTCAAGTAAGTAAGCGCAGTGTCTGCCACCGTGCTGGTTTAAAGATGATATTCTAGGACACGTTCTTCGTTCTGTCAAATTGAAGATTTCCCAAGTTCCAATGAGAAGTCGAGGAAGTCTGGGGAGTTACCTGCATTTACTAAGTATTTTGAGCTTTTTTTCTTTTTTTAGTTCATGCTTTTTTCCCAGAATTTATAGGTATACTGCCCATTCCAAGGCACGCACCTGATCATTTTCCTCATCTTACCCATCTCAACACAGTTGAACTCTATGAACTGAAAAGGTTCATTTCAATCTAATACTCTTGAAAGACATGACTTTCGGACTAGAGGGTGGGCTTTGCCTCACTCCTTCCTGGTGTTAATCATACACAAGTGCAATGCAGTTTGTAAGTGGATCTGCCCCACTTTTGGGTACAGTTGAAATGTTGCATTTGATACATAAGCAGACATCCAACTTTTTAAAAATTTTCCCTCCTTGATTGTGTATGGTGTCATTTTTTAAAATGAACTGTTAACATCTGAATTTTGAATTGTTTTGTAATCAGCAGTATTGCTCATATGTACTTCAGAACATCATATACAGATTGCTGTTAATCGTGTTCTATGGGGGAGTTTGGGCCGTATGATGGGGATTTGTAATTAGTACATTAGTAGTCTGTTGTCCTGTTCAAACTGGTCATAATGTGTTTTAGACATTGTACAGTTTACTGGGCTAGGGCTGCTTTGGTCAATGTTTTTCAGAAAAAAACATGCTGCAATACAATTAAGTTTTCTTTTTGTGCATATTCAGCATAGCCCAAAGATAACTGTGACCCTGCATTGGTTTCTCATCTTTGGTATAAAACTTTTCTTCTTTTTAAAATATAGTATTTCTATATCAGTGCTCTAAATTTGTGTAGCCTGACATATGTGGTTTATGTACCAGTCAGGCATGTAAATTTCTTCAGTGACATTTGCAGAAAAGTGTGTTTTTAAACCTCAAACTTGAACATTTGCACCCAGATCCCTTTTAGCACCATGTGTTGCATGTTGTTTCCCAGTGTGATCAACAGTTTCTTGCTTCTGTGGGAAGGGTGAATTGAGTAAATGCTTCCTTAAATCAAGTTCACAATGTTGAATGTGTATTATGATGCTTTTCCATAAGACATGTAAAATTGAGAAATATTACCCCTGAAAAATGTAAATTAAGTATGCTTTTGATCAACAGTCATTAATTTTGTATAGAATTTTGACAGCCCTGTTCATTTTGACACAATTAGTTTCCTCTGACTTTCATGCAACACTTTTAAGTAACCAGAGGGCCTTAGCTAGAACTAGCTTGCTTTTTAATTGTCAAACATTACAACATCAGCATCAGAGACGGTCACCGAAAAAGACGATATGTAAACGAGGTGGACAGAAAACCAAACTAGTGATGACATCTTTAGTGTTCAAGTGACAAGGCTAATTTGACTCCTAATCACACTGGCCATGCCATTTTAAAGAACTGCAGGAGTCAAGAGTGCAATAAATAGACCTGCCCCATCTGAAAGCTGCCTTTCAAGGCTTTATTTGATTATTATCCTTGGTAAATCCGAGTTAGGCTGTTCATACATTGATATGGGTAAGAAGATTGGCCTCAGACCCTGCTCAATTTCTGAGTTAAAGTGTAGCAGCACCTGGTCAGATCTGTTAATGAATAGTGTCATGATGCTTGAATGTTAGCTGGAAGGGTTTAAAAGTTGGTGCTTGGCATACATTATTCCGTATTCAGTGATTCACTGGTCTGATTTTCATCTGCTACTGATGACCATTTCAAGTGGTTTTGTTAGTGCATCCAGTTGTATTTACCAACAGTAAGTTTCACTGGGAGCTGTCAGGGAACTTATTTTTGGAGGTAGTGTCTTTTCTATTTTAAGTAGGTGGTTAAATGCTGAATTGAGTATTTTGAGAGCATCTGATTTGGGGTATTGATCACCAAGAGTGCAGTACACTTTGTTTGTACCCAAACTTCTTTTATGTGGCTTTTGGGTTTCCTTAAGAGTGAGGTTGGTGAGATCACAGTACTTGTGTATGGTTGTCAGTAGCAGGTGGAAGCCGGTATGTAGTGAAATAATTCCTTGGGTGGGTCATGGGCTTGTGGGGCTGCCTGTCTTAGGTGTGTTTTCATCTTTTGTCATATCCCTCTGACACAGAATAGGTGTTTGGAATATCGGTGCCACACTAGAGTGTTCCTTGATAATGCTAAAAACGTCTGACTTCCAACCAGCTAGACTGGTCCTGGAGACATGTAGGCTATTAAAAGTGCTTCCACTTATGACACAAAGCAAAGTTATTCTGCACATGAATTACATATCGGGAGAGACCTGCATACCCAATTTTCCAAGATTGTGGAATTGTGCTTGATGTTAATATGGATTGGCATTGGTGCTTGTAAGGTTTAGTAAACATTTGCCTGCAGTGCTCACTTCTACTGCATACCCTGGTGATTGGCATGTAGAAATAGGACGCTAATGTACCACTATTTTTATACAGATGAAAGTGAATCATTTTAGTACTGCCTGATAGTTTATCAATTTTGTGGGTGATAAGATGCATATCATAGGAAAAGTGGGATTTCTTATTATCGTGACAATGTCAAGAAATATCAGCCTAATTTTGTATTAAATGCTGATTTTGCAGTTAATCAGTAATTGGCAAAATGGACAGTGCCTCCCCTGTCAGAGTGATCAGACATTTGTTTGGTGTTTATTCAAATGTTATTTTATTACAATCCTCTGCAAAATTGGAAAGTAACTTCACAAGTTTTTAGCAGTTTTGTGTCAATTTTTTTTCCTGGAAGGAATAAAAGGCTACTATATTCATTTGTCCATGTCTGAATATTTCAAATGCATGTAACCCTAACATTCAGTATTCATATGTGCTTTAAACTGTCCTTTTGACTTTAGGTAGATGGTCATTATGCTGTTTAAAACTTTAAATATATAAAACCCAACTGAACTGTATTGCATTTCTGACATTGGTTTTAACATCTTTTAACTGAATCAACTTTAACAGATTGCATATATAATACCCCCATGATTTATTTTCTTCAATAGCTGGAGGGGAAAACTTTTGAAGTCTTAAAATGCTTACTATTCTAAATGGTGATGTGAAAAATGAATAGAACTGACATATAGTCAATTTCACGTTAACTGTTGCACTGTGCGAAGGTCTTTGACTCGAGCCAAAATCAAGTGAATAATATTTAGATGCACACATTAACAATGTTAATAGTATCCCAGTAGGAACTGAAAACCCTCTGGAACTAAAATATTTGTAAAATCAGACTTAAGCCAGTGCTGCTCTTACAGGAAAGAGAAAAGGCTGCCATACTAGTACTACTTTCCCCTGGCTGTCTTTTTATGAGGAGAGGAAAAATGGTAATCGCTTCTTACTAGTGGTCACTTTTGAATACCTGATGACTGCAAGTTCTATACAGTGATAAACGGTTTGTAAAGTGGCTGTTTCTGTTATTGCTCTGCTTGAGCAAAATGTTTGTGGTCTTGAAACCTAAAAGTAGGAGGATCATCTACAATATAATATTGACTGTGGGCAGATATAGCCATCAGTCCTGTACTATTAGGAACATGCCCTGTTTTTGTAAAAATTCAATCAATATTAAATTAGTACAACTGTGACAGTTTTCCTCCTTATTTCAGCATCCAAAGGTTTTTTTTGACACATAAAACCGTGCTCGCCAATTAGCTCACATTAATACTATTACCTCTGAATTTTGCTGGGGATTGACTGAGCTACTGTGATCTTTGCTATACTCAAACAAGTCACATTTACAAGTCAGATTTATTCATGAAGATAACTTTTCAGGAGCAATCAAAAGGTTAGGGGAAGTATGCTATAAAACCATAATGTCTAGGGCTCTCACCTTTGGACTGGGCTGCTAAAGAGCTGAGCTGTAGGCAGTCCTGTTACTGGTTTAACACTACTTGAACAGACCCACGTGCTGTAACTTGTGTGTCCCATTCAAAGATCAACTTGCACAGCTCTGGTCTTTGAAGGTCTCAAGGTCTTATTCTTTAAGATAACTAGTTATCTTACTTGAGCACCTAACTTAGTACATGGGGGGGGGGGGCTTAGGGTACAAAAACTAGGGGATTTTTGGGAGTTTTAAGACCTTCCAGGATGTGTTGTGTGTTCCAGGTCATTGTTTCAGTGTGACCTTGTGAAAGAGTCATATCTTCTTTTTAAAACATTGCATGTTCTGTGTGATATGGTGTCCCTAGAGTTTTGCATTTATTTCAGCGATATGGCTGAATTTGACTACAGCAAAAGTCTGTTAACTCCAGAATGGACTTGACTGAACATTGCAGAAATCTTAAACTTCAGTCTTTACCAGCAACTGATGGGAACCAATAAGTAGATAAAAATACAGAACTTGGATTAGACAATACTTAACATTTTCGTCCTAGGCACGTGTTCTTAACACCGCATAAATGTTTTTGACATAGCATGAAATGCCCATTGCTTAAAGTGATACATCTGCAAGACCAGGCTTATTTTCCGCAGTGCATGTACTGATTTTCAGTGAACATAAAAATTTAAATTGTCTTTAGCAAGGCTGTGATGCTTTTTTTATATGGCTTCAATGCTTTAAATTACAGTGAATGACCAAATCCACTTTGTGGACTTCTCACTGCATTCAGCTTGTTCAAGAAATATATTTTTTTTGCTTTAGGTAGTGCTTTTTCCTTCACCCCTTACATTTTGGTTCATGATCTGTCAGTTTATATTTTGACCTACTGCTAATGCAGTGCAAATGATGGAGATGCTCCTAAATCTTTTTAAACTTTATACCAGTTACTTGTGGTGGAGCATTTTGTGTACGAATCTTTCTCCTTCATTCTTTTAGACCCAGAAAATTGGTGTTTTAAATTGACCCATCCTACATTTGTAGTAGGCCTGGACCAAACTTGTTTCATTGTAATTTGCACAAAATTCCAGTGTGAAGGGGGTGGGGATGGCAAATTTAATCTTAATCAAATGAGTTTAGTAATAACACCAGTTTTATTGACTGGCCGCTGTTTTCGTTAGTAGTTCCAAACTTGAGTAACCTGACGGTGGTGTTTTTTTTTCTTTGTCTAGTCAAACACAGGCCAGTGCTGCGTGGACGGGTGCTAACGTCAGGGTTGAGCCCACACAGGGACTGAATGGCTGTGTGATAGCTAACCAGGCAGGATTTGGCACGGCGGGATACCAAACACAGTGATTAAGGCGTGATAAGGCACGCACATACAAAATTAATACAAGTTTAAAAGGACTATGCCTTTGTCAGTTTAAAAAAGGAAAACAAATGTGACCTTTTTCTACAGGGAATTAAAGTAAATTGATATTTTATAATGAGGACGTTTTTGGTTTCTTGTCATTTGGACTGTCATTAGTTATTGGTGTAATTTTTGTCCAAGAAGGGGATGGCCCCAGGTGAATGGGATAAAAATCATGTAAAATGTTCACGACCTAACACATTGTTTAGAAGTTGTTTTATGAAAAATCTTGGATGTCAGCTGTTGTACATTTTTTTTTTAACTAAACAAATTGCAGGGATTACTGCCACTTTTTTGTTTTAAAGGCAGAAAATATTGCACAATACTATTGTTTTTTTCACAAAATTGATGTACTTACACAAATGATAGGTATTTTTAAATTTTGCATTCCACTTTTTCTTTTGTATTGGAGGGCTATTACAAAACTGTTGTATGTAAATAACCAAACATTTAATTCAGATCAAATGTTTTGAAAGTGTATAAAATCAAGTAAAACCTGTTATTACTTTTTTTTTAATCTGTTGGAAGCAACTCTGTTAACACTGGTCCAGGAGAATCTGTTCATAGTGCATGTTTGTGATCCATCTAGGTTAAATTGATGCATTGCTATGCAGTGCAGAATTAGACTAATTAGACATCTGTGTATAAAATTGATATTTTGATTTATGAAACCTAAATTGATCAGAAAGGTGCACTGTTAATTAATTGAGGTTATAATACCAGACTTGGACAAGACCCATTACTTTGCCTTATTTCCATTTATTTTATTTAAACCAGCTATCACTAAGAGTAGGCAGTGCCTAAAGACATTCTCAGACATGCTTTTGAAAGAACCTTTTTTTAATGTATATGCTACTATAACGTGTTCTTGCTTTAATGTCCCATTAAAATGCAAATGCATATAAATACACTGTGATAACCTGTGTGGTCTTTTTCTATCATTTACCTATTTTACTTTGGCTGTGATGTACACTATATAAAAATTATGGGATGTTGCTACCCTTGACACAAGTAACAAATGAAAAATCTGGTTTCCCTTACTAGAGCTAATAAATACAGAGGCTCAATCTAGAAAGTTATGCTCTATCACGTGCTCAATTTGATGAATAATGTATACTGCTACACAAGACTTCATGATTGCTCCTTCACCCCTAGAGAGAGACTGTGCTGCCTAGGAGGGTAATTGTGGTCTTCTCACTCAGGCACATTCATAATCCATAAACTGCCAAATGAACAGGAAGTTCTGTATGATGTTTGACAGTTATTGTATAACCTGGAATGTTATCGAGATCACAAAAGTAGTTCTTGATTGTAAAATTCTGATTACAGGAGGGTCCCATTTTATAGTAGAACTTTCATTAGATGGATAATATGTCATGTCAAAGCATAGAACAGCATAGAGAACAGTTGCTTTTGATGTAGGATGGGAGTGGGTATTAATTTTCATAAAACGGTTATTTTGAAGAAATCAAATGTTAACTGCATGTTTTCAAAGTATGATGCTGACCGCATCTCAGTAGCCTGTAGGAAGATAGTGGCTGACTTCTCGGTTTCCGGTTGTGTTGTAAGAGACCAAGGTTAACGTATGGCGGGGAGGTAGTAGGCAGATCAGGACTACAGTTCCCAGCATCCTTAGGAAGCTGGGGCTTCGTGTCATGTGACAGCGGTTTGGCCAACCGGAAGCCTCGTTACAGCCGTATTGCTGAAGCCTTTTGTAAGAAGGAATGGCGTCGAACGTGAAGGAGAGGCAGCGGCTGAGTCTGACAAAACCGACCATACAGAGCCAGCATCGGAGGTGTTAAAAACCAGGTACACTTCAGTCGAAGCCAATCACGCAATAGAATTGCCGATAATACATTTATTGCCATTGGGGCGGAAATACGGGTTAAAATGACATCGTGTTGTGCTGGGTGTTGGCACTGAACTACAGCATAACGCGCTAGTTCAACCTTGCAGATCTGCAAGAGTCTTTTATTTGCAATGCTTTGAGGAAGAAGGGACATCACACGTGACTCTTTTCCAAAAGGGGTTTGCAGGCTCGTGCGCACCGAGAGGTCGCCAGGCGACCTGCAAAACAATTTGTCATTAAACTGTAGCCAGCGAACCGCACGAGTTAGCATCCCTGCAAAAAAAAAGTAGGACTCCATTTACTAGCAAATACCGCTTACGGGCGGTAGTTTATGAGCACAGAATGAATTTACACCAGTCGGAGGTTATAGAATAATAAAGCCCACTTCATAAACGCCTCTAGCATACAGCAATATTCACTGTCAAATGTAAAGAAAGTAGCAATTGCAGAGGTTAAAAGGCATATTTCAGACTATTAAACGTTAGCAATTAAATATGTAAAGTGTTTTTCGCTATCGGTCACTGCGTAGGCTGATTTTGTCCTGAGCATTACCCAATAAGTGTGCAGCTAAAGTCAGCTTTTACTACCTGTTACGATGACTTTTTTAATCCTCGTCTTCATTATTCTGAACAGCGCCTCAAATTTTTTTTTCTAAAAATGCAGGGATTTTTTTCGATTTTAGAGAACTTTTTCTTTCTGCAATGTTTTGAGTAACACTTGAATTGAAATCATTTAGCTAATCCTTTGCTGGTCAACGTTTGTGGCTTCACGAGGGAGGCAGGTTTCTGGTGGTTTAAACCACAGTAGTCGCCAACGCTACCTTTTCTGCAAAATTGGGATGCTTGTTTTCACTTCTGTAAAAAAACTCCGTGTTTTGAAACCCGGTGTTCAAACCTCTGTCCCCCATGTTGGCCGTTGGTAGGCGTTTGCCGTTCGCTCTCCAGGCAGATGGAGGGGACGGGGCAGGGCACGGGGGTTCCTGCTGCCCCCGTGTCCGCAGGACCGGCTCCTGCGGCGTCCGGATCACGGGAGAGAACCAAGACCCCCTCCTTCCTGTCGAACCTGGGCAAGCCCACGCTGAGGGGCATCCGGAAGTGCCCGAAGTGCGGCATGTACAACGGCACGCGGGGCCTGAGCTGCAAGAACAAGGCGTGCGGCGCGGTGTTCCGGGACGGCGCGAGGAAGGCGCAGGCCAGCGCCGAGGCGGTCCGCGTGGTGACGGGTGCGGGCGGGGGGGCCGGCGGCGGCGAGGCGCAGGTGTTCTCGGTGCGGCAGAGGGGCCGGGGGCCGGAGCAGCGCGGCTTCGTGGAACTGGGCGTGACGGAGACGGCCATCTCGACCGCCGACGGCACCCTGCTCACGCACATCAGCCTGGGCCACTGCTTCGTCCCCTCCTGCCGGCAGGGCTCGGCCCCCGGCAGAGGGGCGCCCCTCGCCGCACAGCCCGCACCCCCGCCGCAGCAGGAGCGCCCCTGCCTGCACATGAAGCAGGCCATGGAGTGCCAGGCGGAGGCGACGCCCCTCACTCTCAAGAGCTCGGTGCTGGGCTCCCTGCAGGCGCCGGCCGAGACCAAGCAGGCCCTGTGGCAGCTGGCCACCGAGTCGCTGGGGCCGCTGGTGCAGCGGCTGTCGCGCGCGGTGATGGTGGTGAAGTGCCAGCGCAGCGCCAGGCACCCGCTGGGCCTCCTGCACCTGACGCTCGGCGAGCGCAAAGACGGGCTGCGCTACCACTGCGCCTGCCAGCGCGCCGCCAGGCCCGAGGGGGCGTCCAGGACCGCGCTGAAGCTCCCGGAGGACCCCCCCTCCTCCTCCGCCTCCGCCTCGCCGGCGCTGGCCGACGCCTCGAGCTCCTGCTCCCAGGAGTACTGCCTCCATCTCTACGCCTGCGTCTGCGCCTTCGCCAGCGACGAGAAGCTGGCCGCCGAGTTCTCGGGGTTTTTCAGCTACGATGCCGACGGTAGGTGACTACCGGCGTGCGTTTTCACTCGTTTTTAATCGTTGTTCCCGCCTATCTGTTTAAATCTGGCCTGTGTCGGCGGGTTTCACCTGAATCGAGAGCACGTTCCCCCCGGCCCTCATTTCTTAGAGGGCGGGACTGTTGCACAAGGCGCATCACTTCTGTATCGGTTGTGAGTCAGTTGTCAAAGATGAGTTTCGCGCCTGGATTCCATTTTGAGTTTTACAAACTCAAGCATGCTACATTTTTTTTTTTACTTGACAAATGAGCTAGAGCTGAATTATTTCTAACCTTTCTTATGTTCTTGTGTCTTCTTTATGTTCTTCATGAAAAGCTCTTTCATCATTGCAGGTCAGTGCCTCGTGTGACGGGTCCCGTGATGAGCGGGCTTGACCCTCTCCCTGTGTTCTTCCTGTGCCAGGTTTGCACGTGGGCGCTGAGTGCTCTGTCACGAACGCCACTAACCCCCCCCAGCCGGCTGAGCGCTGTACCCCACACAAACCCAAGAGGTCAAAGCTAGAAGACAGTGTGGCAGGTCAGCCCCCCCCTCCCCAAGCACACATCAGCCCAGTTTCAGCCCACAAGCAGTCACCCATGTGCTACGCCCCTGACATGAGCAGTACAGGTGTACTTATGTGCTCAACCGTCTCATGATGATCTTGAGATTCGCACTTAGTGTTCAGTAAGGGCTTGTCCTTGGCCCCTGGCCCCTGGGCCCTGGCCCCTGGGCCCTGTTCTTCCCCCCTTCCAGCCTTGGTTCCTCAAGGTTTCCTCCTGCTTCAGTCTAAGGGAGTTGTTCCTTGCCACTGTCGCCTCAGGCTCGCTCACTGGGGGTTCAGGCCCGGAAACCTGTAGAGCTGCTTTGTGACAAAATCACTGTACAAATAAAACTGGATTGAATTGAATTTGTTCTGGAAGGGTGAGGAGGAAAAGGCTGCATCTATAATTAAGATAGACTTCAGATTGACCACATTGATGAATCACTTCAGAATCAACATATACTTTACCTCCTATTACTTCTACAGCAAAACCCCCGTTTGAATATTAAATTTGAATCCTTTGTGTGCCTCAGCAAAATGTGACAGCCCATCTGCTTTTATGTAGGAAATGATAAATAGGGTGACGAGAGCCGTCCAAGAAGAAAAGTGCCTGTAAGCAGGTACCTGAAACGGTGATGTGTCTTCTGACTGTACCGCGACAATCTCTCGGCTTAATGAGAGAGAAGCGACGTGCTCAGGGAATGCAGGTGGCAGGAACATTGCGGCACAGAGTGACTGGGGCATTCAGGGTCACTATCAGTAGACTTCAGAAGATCACTAAGGGTCACTAAGATTTATCTCGGGTGTGCAGTTGTGTTTCTAGAGTGTTTCAGTGTCTGATCTTTTCACAGTCAGGTAAACGTAGCTCTAGATTGTGCCTACTTCATATCTGTGATGCACATAATCAGCAAGAAATAATATGCACAGCACAGCCGACGTTCTGTGGTCTCTGGGTGAGGTGTATTGTATCTTATCTTGGATAGAGTTGGACTCCCTGTAATACCTCTGTGTTCTCCCTCACCTCCTTCAGCCAGTATTCCCACCCTACCTGCAAAAGAGGGGGTCCCCAGTTCTCTGCGGAGGTTCACCTCCAGGAAGCACCCCATTTCCACAGTGCTGAAGAAACCAGGTGGGAAAACGAGGGCCTGCCAGTTGTGGCAGGTTGCCGACACACTTCAAGACTAGTGCACGTGTGCAGGTTTCAGTGTGGATGTTTCACACTGACCTGAGGAGATGTGAGATCTGGACATCTCACATGAACACTTATTTTGAAATAAGCTTTGTGCAAGAAGTGGAAATGGACGTCAAGAGCAGTTTATTGTAGAGATATGCTAAATTAAAGATACACATTGCATTGAGTTTTTTTTTTTAAACGAGATATGCAACTTTTCTTTTCCTGATGCTGTTTTTTTAATCTGTGGGAGTCTGCAGTGTAGCACCTTTCTCTCTGGCTTGTGAGTGTGTAACAACTTGCTTGGTTGGGTGCTGTAGTTAAGGCTTTAGATTTTTGGTCTTTATTTTCAAATGACACAGCTCCCTTTTACACCGCAGGTACAGCTTTCTAGGAAATCAGTGCCCTGATTTACAGCAATAGATTAGATGACGAGAGATTTTCAGAAAGCACAAAGCACATTTTTGTTTTCTGCTGATGATAACATTTGTCAGCAGATCTCTTGTACCTCAGGTGGCAAGAATACCCAGAATCGTCTAAATACACAGACAGGCTGTGGGGTGAAAGAAACACGAGACAAGTCACCTGTCAGCTGTGTTTCCATCCCAAAGAGAAGAGAAAGAGCTGGCAGTGCAGTGAAGACATGAGCTTGCAGGGGGAACCAGCCATAATTGCTCAATCGTTTCACAATTGTTCATTTGTTTTTTTAGTGATCTCACCCATTTGGCTCAGAGAGAGAGTGTAAAGGGATCATCACACTGTCAAAGATTCAACTCTGAAAAATTCAGAGTTCAAAGCCTTGCCTGTACCTATCGTTGTCAATATCATTGAAGAAGAAAAGAAAGATGTGCACTAATCAGTAAGTGTCTTCCGTGAAACGTCTTCCGCAGTAACTGTGTAACACCTTGTGTGCCTGTAGGAGGCGCTCAGCCGGTGGACGACGAAGCCCGCGTGTCCCTTCCCTTCCAGCACTGGCTGGCCAGCGTAACCGAGCGGATCCACCAGACCATGCACTTCCAGTTCGGTGGTAAGGATTCCCTGCAGTTTCAGTCCGCAGAGCCTGAGCACAGCCAGATGTGCAGCCTTAGTGCCCAGATAATAAACAGCACGGCTATGCAGCACCAGTAAGTACTTTATCTGCATTTTCACACGCCGTGCAGGGCCTGATGCAGACAGCCACATGGAACTTGGGCATTTATACAGCTGGATACAAAGTAGGTCGAGAAGGCTGGACAGTTCCTTCACTTGGAACAGTTTTTAGATTAGTGTGCTGGATATACTTTAAAAAAAGACCCTTCTTTGTTGTAGAGACTTAAACATTCAGCATATTTTACTGGAGTGGCTATTCTGTTACGTTCATGATTAGAATATCATTAAAAGACTTTGACAGGTAACTCACAAACAGAGGATGTCTTCATTATTTTCCTTCAGTGCAGCCTGTAGAAACTCCCAGATAACGTGGTCTTTTCTTCCCTTTGCTTGCTGGCAGGTGTGCTGATCTGCCTGCGAGTTCTCTGTCCAGTACTTCCTCCGCGTGTTCGTGTCTGTCTTTTTCCAGGCAAGCCCGACCCCCTGGTGTTCCACATCCCCCAGTCTTTCTTCAACGCTCTGCAACAGCGCCTCTCGGCCGGCAGCAAGAAGAAGAGGCTCCCGAACTCCACCACGGGTGCCTCTTTCTTTTACTGCTTCACTCCAGGGCCCAGAGACAGCGGGCAGCACCGGTTTCGTGCTGAAGGTCAACGCTGATTGTGGAGGCGTGACCAAGCTGGTTCCTTTAAGACATTTGCAATAAAGAGATAAACTACTGCAAAGCCAAGCTTCCCCTTTATATTAAGGATCTGTGTTAGGTTGCTCATTTAAATTTGTATACTAAAATGTTAATGTTTTTTTTATCTTAATTTTTTTTTAAGAAAGTGCAAGCTTTTCAAGATCCCCCCCCCCTCACTCTTTTAAGAAAGCTTAAAAGGGCTACTCTCAAGTAATGTTCTTTACCCCATAGCTGTATAAAAGGGGAGCAGTATTTCCTGGTGTACCCCTGGATCCCATACTCCAGAGTCCTCTTGCCTTTCCAGAAAGGAGAATAAGCTCTGGCCTGATGAGGCTCTAGGCTGGAGCAAGGACTGCGTCCTTTCCCTTTGAGTAAACTGTGTGACTCCAGGCAGCTTTCGTTTTCAGATTAATGAACAATAAAATAAAACATCATTAATCAGCGCTTTTCATGGTAAATGCGAAAGATCTCCAAGTGTATCGTGAGACAGAAAAAGCAATTAGTAAGTGTCAACATGTTAACTGTTTTATTACAGCATTTTGCGCTCGGCAGTGTGGAAAAGGAGCCGGTTGTCCAGGCACTGAGACAAATAGATGTGGAAGGAGAGACAGGGCTTTAGGCAGAGTCCTGTAAATATGCTGCAAGATCTGCTCTTCTGTGCACCATTTCAAGATTTTTCTTTTGTGCCATTTGTTTAATTTTCCATTAGCATTTGTGCGCAAAGATGCCCTGCCACTTGGAACCTTCTCCAAATACACCTGGCACATCACCAACATTCTGCACGTCAAGCAGATCTTTGATACTCCTGAGGTGGGCCGCCCAGCTGTCTCGCATCTTCAGTCTTCTGTCACCATCTTCCATATTCCCACCATGCATTGGGAAGCACATGCAATTCCCGGAACACTCACTGAGAGAGAGCAAAAACACAGATCTTGTTTCAAATCATCAGAGATTGATCTTTTTAACTTTCGTCATGAAACAGTGGTGCAGACTAAACATTGGTTTTCTAAAGTGTTCTTATGATGTATTGATTTGACAAAAGTTGGTTTAAATACATTAGTCATAAACAATACATGCATACATACAGTATGTGCATCGTTTCTGTCAATACTTTGCAATATACTGTACACTGCTGTGCAGACATAGACATTTTGCATTGCTCTGCTCTTGTTTTTCTTTATGCAGGAGCATGATGGTGCTCTCGATTCTGATGCTGAGCATTTTGCCCTAATGTTCTAAACTAAAATTTAATCCTGTCAAATCTGTATATTGCAGTAGAAAAAGTAGTGTTCTAACTTTATGAAGTGCGGGGAGAGATAAATGGTGAGAAACATCAGACTGTAAGTCAGACTTGATTGGTAAATGTGACGGATTAGCTACAGTATCTCGGTTTACTACGGTACCTTGTGTTGGCTGATGATGTTCATCATAGGTTGTTGTCGGGATTTAGAGGATTCTGATGAATGGGCACTAAGAATTCCCCTCGCCCAGGCTTGTCTGTATTAATAAGAACATTTTTCCAATAGCAGAAGTCACTAGCAGAGGCTTTAAGTAAACTGTACAAGCTCATAACATACATATATTGTATTTCCTGACTGGCTCTAAAATCTTTGGCCTTTGCACAGCAGTTTACAAGCATTTATTTATACTGTGTATTTTTTTATAGTACATGGAAGCTTGCCATTCTGAAAACATACTTAGGCAGACAGTCAGTTTATTTCAGTTCTAACTTTGAGAAGGAGTTACTCATCCATCTTGTTGGCAGATGCCCCTGGAGGTGACCCAGAGCTTTGTAAGAAATCGGGACGGGTCGTTTGAGCCATTCCGCTGCCCCGAGGTGCCGGTCGAACCCGAGACGCAGAGCCGCGCAGACAGGCAGCCCTCCATCCGCCCGCTGGAGCTGCGCACCTTCCTGCGTGTGGGTGAGTCTGGCCCCAGGGCCCCAGGGCCCCAGGCTCTGGCAGCGAGCAGGTCGTCTGGGCAGAGCCCTTCCTCGCAGCAGAGCGCGGCTCACTGGCTCACGTGGCTTGAGCAGGGAGCTTGTACTTCTGGGGTCCCGGGTGCGAGTGCTGTCTGGTCCCGGACAGGAGCGGCTCTGGGCTCCTCACATCCGAGCTCTGCTGCCTCCTGGGCCGGTCCTCATGTTTGTGTGTGCACTGTCCTTCTCTCAGATCAGCAGCCACGCTCTGGCCATTGGACAGTTTCGCTTACGCTTGGTCTTTAAACCTATGAGACATAAGAAATGAGAGTAATTATTTCAACTAGTTATAGAAGACGTCGAATGTACAAACAGTGGTAGGGCTCTCAGCACTGCTACATCGCAGCTGCAGGTTCTGTAAGAACAGAGGAGGTTTAGCAGTCGAGAAGAGGCTCCTTGTTCCCGACTCCCTCAAACCTTTAGGTAAAACAGCGCCTCCTGTTCTTCTTAGTTTCCATTTGCTGAATAAACCCAAAAGGTCAACACTGTCGGTGGTTTTCAGGATTTTGAATACTTCAGTTAGTATAAAAAAGTTGTTTTAGCCGGTCAGTGTAGGACATTGCTTTGAACCTGGGAATGTACCCCATTTCATTTTTCAGGGTGCACTGTAGAGCAGCATTGCAGTACATACGGATTTTGTATTGTGGTGCCCAAAACTCAAGTCAGTATTTGAAAGAATAATGTTCAGTTTCAGTTTCTCACAGACATCAGTCTGTGTGGTGTTTGCATGTTGTCCCTGTGCTTGCAGGGGGCTGTGCTAGGTGCACCGCCTAGCGTGCTGGCTGGGCTTGACTGGCTGTTCAGCTGTCCCCTTTCTCCATGGCCCAGCGATGTCCTGGTGACACCTTCAGGGGAGAGCCCCTCCCGTGACTCATTTCTTTCTTCCCTTCCCCTGTTCCAGGGAATACCTCTGCGGAGCAGAAGGACCCCACACCCTTCATCATTGAGTGGATCCCAGACATCCTGCCGAGGTCGAAAATCGGCGAGCTGCGGATCCGCTTCGAGTACGGGCACCTGCATAATGGGCACGTGGAGTACTCGGACAGTCAGGGCGGCCCGGCGCCGGTGGAGATCTGCCGCGTCACTGTGCCCTGAGGCCAGGCGGCCCCGAGATCGCTGTGTGACCCGGGGCTCACACGCCACACTGCGAGTCAGCAGATGGCAGGGCGCTCCGTGTTCTCGGTGAGCTGTGAGACACGAGGAGCTCTACAGTCAAAGTGCTTTCACAGGAGTGAGATGTTCCACTTTACTGCTTTAGGTCAGGGGCTCCTTTGTACCGGACTGGGGGTCTGTAAAACATCATGTGCTCTGTGCAGTCCCTCTGTAACTGCGAGACATTATTGGCCATATCGGAAGTCTGAGGCTGGGTGCCATCTCTCTGTGTTTGTGTCTTGTTGTTCACTGTGTGTGCCGTGTGCCGCGTGAGTTATGTGTCGGTTGCCGATTAGAAATGGCGTCTGCTTCTGCAAATAAGCTTCATGCTGCTTTGTGGAAGCAGTCAGTTTTGCTGATCTGTTCTGTTCTTTGTCTTTTAGCTGCTCTTTGTGTAATGTCCAGGTGATGTGTTCAGGTGCTTTCACGTCCCAGGAAATGTGCTTTGATTTGATTTTTATTATAAACACACAGCCGTGCAAATAAACATTTTACATTATGATTTAAGAATGCCTTCTTCATTCAATGCTCATGAGGACATCACTGCTGGAAAAAGCAAAACTGCACCAGGTTTAACAGATCCACCTCTTTAACATGGCGACGATGCTCTCTTCAGTGAGTTTCATGTTTCAGGTTCCAGGTTTTTATGAGTAGCTTTTACAATGAATTAATTAAAAGATTAAAAACGATCCTGGAGTTTTAATTCTAAAAGATCTTCAACTACAAGTTACCATTATTGACATTACTGTCAAAAATAGAATACATGTACATTACAAAGGGAAATGAAGTACTCTTTATGGAGGTATCTGAAATGTCAAGGATTTCACTTGAAATAATTGCCATTTCTGAAATGCAGTATATTTGCTCAGCTTGCCAGTTGAGGCCATGGAACATCTGAATAAAACTAAAGCAATGTTGTGCCATGGAACTGGTCCCCATGGTAACTGTTGTCAGGGGGCGGGGTCTCATGCTGGGCTTATACCTGAGGGGTGGAGCCTTCCTTCCACGTGGGTCTCAGCCCAGGTCACAGAGAATCTGCACATTCTTTCATTTCAGCTGAGCTCTTAATCTAACTCACTTTCTAGTCAATACTTATAACACTTAAGAAACTGGAAATTCCCACCTGTCTCTGGTAACCATTTGCTGGCCAACTAGTCATCACATTCAGAAAGAAACAAGGTAGCAAACTCTAATAAACAAGCTGTGGCAGGAGTGTTTGTTAAACATATTTGAAGCGTCAGCAGTGTGTCTTTGAGACGAGTGAGTGAAAGATCAAGTCAAGCAAGAGGTTCAGCTGAAGGGATTCTGTGTTAAAGTTCACTCAATAAAACAGAAGACAATACATCCTCTAGGACCATGACTTTGAGCCACTACCAGAATATAAACATACATTAGTATTACAGTTTATATGTGGAATTGAGTAAATTGTCATATTGGACTTCCATAATTGTACAATATGTACTACTGTGATTGAAGGTTTTCTTAATAAATTGTAGATTTTATGTGCACTTAAAGTGCTTGAATTATGTCTTTAACTCACCTTAGGCAAAGACATCTGCCAGATGCAATCATTTTAATAATTAAAACTTCGACTTAATAGGCACTAAGCAGAATTAGAAGTATGCACAGTTCTAATTTCAGTGTTGGTAACACAATAGTAGCTTATGAATTCACAGCAATATGATCTTTGAAAAGTCAGACTGGAATACTTGTGCTGTTGTAGGTGATGTCATAATCAGAAAGGTGATGTCACAGTGTGACGATTAGAACTATGAAAACTACAGGCAGCGACTGCAGACAGGGGAATGCGGAGGAACAGCCTGAGGAGAGGAACACTTGGATATCTACAAAAAGAACAGCCAAAAATATGCCTGAGCACACACACACTCTACCCTGAACTGTACGTGCTAAGAGGTGAGTTCAAATCTGTTTAAAACTTCACTTAAACTTTGTTCTTCAATAATATGAGTACTAAATTACAGAATGTATCATAGTTTTTTCCTCATAGCTAGTACACACATTTACACCCACCACTCGGGCATCAGAGCAGGCCTGTAGTGGGTCTCCCACACTGACAAGCCGAGGGCATAGGGATAAGGAGGGTGAAGCAGGAGCTGTTTTTTTTTCCTTATTCTTGCACCTATGACGTTCGCAGACGCAGCAAACGGTTTGCAGCCATGAAGTAGTTTGTGGATCCAGCTGAGCCAAGGGCAAAGTAAGCACAAAACTTCTGCTGGAAGGACAGAAGACGAGGCAGAGAGCATGGCTGAGGCCACAGGAGACTTACTGCCCATCTCCCACCCCCTGTGTTTCTACCGCGGCCGGCGGCTCTGGTGGGCCTACCTGACCTCCTCGCTGCTGATCTTCCTGGGGGGCGGCCTGGCCATCATGCTCTGGAGAGCGTGCCACAGGGCCTTCAGGGTGCAGCAGCAGCCCTTGTACCACAGGAAGGTGAAGCACCCGAGAGGGGGAGTCTACTTCCTCAGCTGTTTAACACACTGCAGCCATAACAACCACTTGCACAGTGACATGATTGAAAACGTTTATAACTTTGTTTGAGTGTGTACTCATTGTAACATTGGTATTCTGTACATTGTCGAATGAAGTATATTTTGTAAAACAAAAGTGTAATGTTTTTTTAGGAAAACCCATGCAGATAGCACCCTAGGAATTGAACCCCAGGCAACAACGCTGAGAGGCAGCAATTAATTAGCCTCAGAGGTAGATAGAAAAGCAGAGGAAAAGATAACTCTTTTAAAATGTTAAAATTACCCAGCGTTCAAGCTTGATATTGGTGTTTGTTAACGCGTCCTATCCACTCAGACTTTGCCATTGCAG
Source organism: Lepisosteus platostomus (assembly GCF_059453375.1). NCBI lineage: Eukaryota > Metazoa > Chordata > Actinopteri > Semionotiformes > Lepisosteidae > Lepisosteus > Lepisosteus platostomus. Next base: position 9,881,641 of record NC_142613.1, read on the forward strand.
AGTGTGTCCTGGATTGTGTCTTCATGCCCTCTGAATGCCCGGGGGCTCCCCTGTGTCTTCAGTGTTGTTCTGCGCTGTCCTGCAGGGACCCCAGGAGGAGCTGAGGGGCGCAGTGAAGGAGTGGGCCATAGCCCTCCTGTCTGCGCAGACCCGGACCGGGAGAGTGCTGGTGAGGCGGGCTGGGGGGGGAGGTAACGAGACAAACAATAATCACCATAGAATCCATAGAAATCTCAAGCACTCCTCTACGGTAACATTTCACTTTGCATGAACAATACAAATTGATAGGTGAAGGCATCAGGCACTGCTTCTGTTCCTGCCTAGCCTTGAAGGTACAGCGGTATGAGAGGTATGACAATCATTTGACATTTCTCAAAAGCTAAAAGAGGTGATTTTCAACTCTTGTACCATTAAGGGTTAGGAGCTGGACTGTTTAATAAACCTGCAACCACATTTCCACTCCCTGTCTCCTTTCCTGTCTTTGTCCTGCAGATGGTGCTGGTGTTTCTCTTCAACATTGGCTCACTCATCACCTATTTCATCCTCTCTCAGGAGTGAGTGTCAGACGGGCTGTATGTCCTTTCAGTCTGGGCTATTTAGGCAAAGAAAAAGAGCACAACAGTGCATATCTCATTTACCATTACTGGCGCGGAATAGGTTTGTCCATCTTTGAACTGACCAGCTCACGGGCCTACAGACTGACAGACCTAATTTTTCCCCGTTTCGCTTGGCTTAGGATCATTCTCCCAGGTGAAGTACAGTATATGAAGTTAAACCTCATGAAAAGTTTATAAAATTGTGAATGTATTCATTTTTTTTTTACAAAAACAGAAAAAGAAACAGTGCATAAAAACATCAGAGAATTAAATAGCGGCGTTTTAAAATGAACGTAATTTTCCACAATGTTATCACAGTGGAGAGTAAAGAAAAGAAGGTGTTCTTGAAGAGCGTTCAGGCCGCTCACACACTGCGTGGTCTCTGTCTCTGGCTCTCACAGGCTGGTGGAGTCTTGCCAGCTGAGTTACGACCCCGTCTTCCTCATCGACATGGGCTTCAACATCTTCTACCTCCTGTACTTCGGCCTCCGGGTGAGCGTCACCCCAAGAGTGAGGTTTTTCTAAAGCTCGCTGTAAGCTTTTCGGACAACTGTGTGGGACTGTTTTGCTGTGTCCGAGTGAACTGTACTTAACACACACAAAAAAAATGACCAGGGTCTTCTCTGAATGAAATCCAGGATTCTATTCGTGACACTGCCCTGTCTCATGAGTTGGACATGTAGTGTTCCTGTTCTCTCAGATTGGAATACAGGCTGTGAGCTGTGTTCGCAGCGAGTGAATGCCAGGTGAGCTACTGTAGGATCGCACCAGCCTGCCCTGCCTTTAACACTGTGCTCATGCCCTCTGGTTGCCAGCTGGTGGCAGCGCAGGACCTGCTCCGCTTCTGGGTGGAGGTGAACTCTGTTGTGGATTTCTTCACTGTGCCCACCTCCTTCATCTACCTGTACACCCAGCGCAACTGGCTCGGTCAGGCCGCCCGGAATCTCGCAGTGCGCGCCACCCCCGCCGCACACTCATGAGAACACAAGACAGGCCACACACCAGGGGAGGCCATCCTGCCCTTTTGGTAGCTAGGAGCCGACTTATCCCCGCATCTCTTCCAGCCACTTGTGGAAAGAAGCCAGGGTATCATTATTGTGTAGTGTGTTCACTACTCCCACTACCCTTTGGGTAAAGAAGCACCACCTGTTCTCAGTTTTACGTGCCCTTCCACTCAGGTCTGGACTCCCCGTAAAGAAACATGCGGCGTGTACATACGTGTGAGGAGACACAGTGAAATCCTACATACACATATGCACATAATGTGCCATTTAACAGGCGTGCATACACAAACACACACCTGCGCATCTGCACAAAACACACGCCTGCCCCTTGATCCAGACAGTATATTGCTAAGGTGTAATGAAGCCACAGGTTCCTCACATGCTACAAGACACAGACGCCAGTGCCCAGTCACAAGGAGCTGCTCTCTTCTCCATCCAGGCCTGCGGTTCCTGAGGGTCCTGCGCCTCATCGAGTTCCCCACCATCTTACAGATCCTCAACATTCTGACCAGCAAGTAGGTACAACAGATGGTGTAATTTCAGAATGAAACACATGAGTTAGACATCTGTTTCTAACCACAGGGATGCAGGGGAGGCTTCACTGAGGAAGGGAGTTTTGCAGTGAGGGGTGGCTTTGTGATTTACTACTAAATGGCAGGCTGGATCAGGAAAAATTCTTGGGAATTAGAGGGGTAGAAAAAGAGGCAGAGGGTTTTGCTGGAGATAGGCAGTCTGGACTAGAAGAGCATTTATCAGGGAGAATGAGGCCACTCCCACGTCTTCCTCTTCCTCCTTGCCAGCAACTCTCTCAAGCTGTCCCGCCTCATTGCTATGATCCTGAGCATCTGGCTGACCGCAGCTGGCTTCATCCACCTGGTGAGTTCTCCCCGCCGCGGCCCACAGGACTGGTTTCCGTGTGCCTTGATGATGACTCACACACTCTCTCTTAACACTACATTCGTACAAATGAAGCACAGAATGTAGCAGACCATTGAATGACTGTCTCGTCATTGTTGGGTATGGCTCTTGGCTAGACAAAGGCAGACTCCAATCCTCAAAACCTTCTGGTTTGTATTAGAACCTCTTCCTGGTTTTAATTGCTTAACTGAAATGACAATTGGGATAAGAGGCCAAATCGGCTGTTCTTTTTGGTCTAGACTGCTCATTGAGAAAATATCTCCGAAACTGTGCGAGACCTAGAAATCCCCTACAGTGCTTGAGCTGCCCATTGCCCAAGCCTCACCTCAAGCATTAGCGGAAAATCCTTGTCCTGGAGGACCGGTGTGTCTGCAGGTTTTCTTGGCCTCTCACAGGTTTCAGAGATGTTTTCTGCAGGACTAGTATTATCAGTATTAACAGTCTTACATTATCAACACACCTGGCGCAGGGTTAAGATGAGTACAAGTACAGCATGTTGGTATTCCCAGGGCACTTGGGACTCACCTAATGTATAAGAGAGAGTCTCAGGACTGAAACCTGCTGGCCTACAGCTCTCTCCTCTTTTCAAAGTACTACAGAAGGAGTGGAAACATTCCTTCCAAACAGCCTGTGTCCTCTGAGGCAGTTGAGAGAATCTTAAGAAAAAGAAGAGCATTAACAGAAAGCCAGACAACCACATGTGAGGGTTCAACATAAATGTTAAAAGTGAAGTACGCAGTGCAGTGTAAGCACTCTACAGGTACAGAGGTCCCGGTCAGTGTTGGGTTTGTGTTGCTGTGTCACAGGTGGAGAACTCAGGGGACCCCTGGCTGGCCTTCTCCAATGCCCACAACATGTCCTACTTCGACTGCGTCTACTTCCTGATGGTGACCATGTCCACAGTGGGCTACGGGGATGTGGAGGTCCACACCACCCTGGGCCGCCTGTTCATCATCTTCTTCATCACCATGGGCCTGGTAAGCAAGGCTGGGGGTCCTACCCCATTGCTGGGAAGGACAGCAGGGGCTCAGTGATGTGCCGTGGCACATGTAGGTCGGCATAGTAGCAAACAGAGACCAGATGTGGCGTTTGCAGTTGTCAGTGTCCTGTAATAGGTCATCTGTAGTCCTGCTGTCTAGGATCAACACAGGACATGTCAAGTTGTGAACAGGTAGCAGGAAGAAGCACTACAGTAGATGTCTGATTACAGGAGTGGATAATAATACAGGAATACAATGATGAGTCCTAGGTGATGATGCTGAAAAAAGAGAAAGTGAAACAGAAAAAAATTCTGGAATGACGAGCTCTGGACGTACTCATGGGTGGCTCTTGCTGATGACTGGAGAGAGCCCTTGGCTTGTGCAGGGCAAAGGAAGATTGCTCTGAACAAACCAGCCCCCCCACCCCTCTCTCTTTCTTGTTTCCAAGGCCCTTTTTGCCAGCTATGTTCCTGAAATAGTGGAAATTATCAGCAACCGGAAGAGATTTGCCGGGAGCTACACTGTAGTCAGCGGGAGGAAGTGAGTGTTCAGCTAGAAATGTCTAAAAGTAACAAGCCCTAAAAAGCTACATGTTGCAGTTTCCCAGTTTCCAGATTTCAGGGTTTCTGAGGCTCTGGGGTTCTGAGGTTCTGAATTTCTGAATGTCCCAGTTTCTGAGTTTCTGAGTCTCCCAGTTTCTGAGTTCCCCAGTTTCCCAGTTTTCCGAGGGGGGCAGCTGTTCTGTGCGTGGCGTGTCCTCCCGCACTGTGTGGTTACGGGGGGACGTGCTCTCTGTGTGTTCCAGGCACGTGGTGGTGTGCGGAAACATCACGCTGGCCAGTGCCTCCTACTTCATGAAGGAGTTCCTGCATGAGGATCGAGGGGTGGTCAACGTGAAAGTGCTCTTCTTGGGAAAGTGAGTTGTAAAATGTTTTCACAATCCCTTCTATCCACTATCCATTACACAGGGGCTCCAAAGACTGCATGCACAGCGGCACCCCAGTTTCCCTCAAGATACAGCAGGATGGGATCTCAGAATCAATTCGTTACTAACTGCTATACCTGCTGGCCTCCTCTTGTTTGTAACTATTCTTCTGTTCTTAGGAGAATTAAAGTTTTACAATGTTTTGGGGCATGCAATTATACTTCTGGTGACTTCAGGATGTTATACAATGTGGATGACTACTGAAGCAATTTGTACGGAGAACATCAGGAAAACATATATGAAAAATATCTGAAAATGTACAGTCCCGTAGTAAAACTACAATGGACTGAATCTAAAGTAAATGCAGGTGCATGTGGGATTTGAGTCGTACTGTATATGTGAAGGCTGTCTGCCTCTGTCCGCTACAGTTTCTGCCCAGACCCAGAGCTGGAGGCCTTTTTCAGGCGGAATTTCTTACAGACGACCTTTTTCCAGGGCTCAGTCCTGGAACATCAGGACCTGGAGCGAGTGCAGGTAGGCCTGAGGTCACGGAAGGTCAGAGGTCATCATAGTGGAACTGAAGTTGACCCTGTGTGTGTTTGGGGAGGGGGGGTTCAAGCAGCACACAGCGAAGGGGAAACTCTTCAGATTAAAAATGGATCTTGTCAAATATAAAACCAAGAAGGATGCTGTGTTGTTCCACGTCTACCGATGTGTGGTTGAGAGACATCTGTGCTCTCCTTCGCTCTCCCTCTGTAGATGTGCAAAGCAGATGCCTGCATCATTCTGTCCAACAGGTTTTGCGAAGACCCACAGACAGAGGACACGTCAAACCTCATGAGGTAGGAGCTTGTCTGACTGTGGCAAAGTCTTCAAACGCATGTCCCTTTCCGAAGCTTATCAAGACAAATAAGGAAGTTTGACACCATTTTTTTTCCTTTTTAAGGGTGATCTCTGTGAAGCAGTACTGCCCTGACACTCGAGTCATCATCGAGATGTTGCAGCACAACAGCAAGGTGATAAAGAACACAAGTACAATAGTTCATGACTGTATTTTCATAAATTCCTAGTTTACCTAATTTATTGTTGAAAATGTTCGTGGTGTTACAAGAACAGCGATTACAAAACATCTTGAATATGGTTAAACATCTGCTCAACAGCAGCTCAATGCAGCCCGGCTGTAATTTATTTTTAGGCTAAAACCAACAAGCACAGCTGTATGATAAATTTAAAATCTGTCCACAGCAGAATTGAGCAGCTCCTCTGGTCAAGGGCCATAATCCCACAGGTTTCACAGCTCCATTTAAATAAGCATCCGAGTGTGTAAAATTGGTCTAATTGGTCCAATTAAACTAATAAGTTCAATGATGCAAGTAAGAGATGGAGGGACACTAGAACAGTCTGCAGTCCTTGAATATGGGAGTTGGGCTTTCTTGGTCTCAATGGATGCTTAAAGATATTTGAAGCTGTCAAATGTGTGAGTTGTTTCAGCAGTTTGTTTTAATGTCCGTAAAGTTTGTCTGCTGCTCCTGTTCAATGTGGTCTAATGAAGTTGGAAGGAGTCCATCGTATAGCTCCTTCCCCTACTGGCTGATGTTTTATTGCTATCTGGATATTTAGCTATCTGTGGTTTCCTCCCCAGGCACACCTGCAGAACATCCCACACTGGGACTACAGCCATGGAGACTCTGTGATCTGCCTGGCCGAGCTCAAGCTGGGCTTCATGGCTCAGAGCTGCCTGGTGCCGGGGCTGTCCACACTGCTTGCCAACCTCTTCACCATGCAGGGCGAGATCGAGGTCAGGCTCTCCTTGTGCCTTGAACATCGTGTGCCTCCCCTTCAATCTCTTTGACTACTCTCAATTCTTTGCCCTTAGAGGCTAGAGACAGTGGTGACAAGGTACCCCTCAGTGTTTCCCATGCAGGGGGAGACTGTATTCTGTCCACTGTTTTCCCCAAAGACCTTTCCTGTTCGCCACTACTGGTACAGCCCCACTCTCCTAACATAGGCCAGCCTGTAGGACTACAACCAGCCTCACTGCCTCATTGAACTCTGATGAGTAAGATGGCCTGTGCTTTGTGTCTCAAACCCACGACCTCTTGTGTGCAGATGCACAAGGAGACATGGCGTGCACACTACATGGCAGGGCTCTATAACGAGGTCTACACTGAGTACCTGTCCAGCGCCTTCATGGGGATGTCCTTCTGTGAAGCCAGCAAGTAAGCGACCGTTTGCTCTCCTTCAGTCAATATTTGCTTTAATCAGTGTGAATTTGTATGAATGCGTCTTAATTTAAGTTTGTTAACAAGTGTGGAAAAATATTAATAGCAAACTATAGTCTCTTTGTTACCTCCCTGTAGCCTCTTCCTTTAAGACAAGCCAAAAAGAGGTCGACTGAGTAGAGCCCCTCTCTGGGGTCCTGTTCCAGCAACCTTCTTCTTAGATTCTTCTTAGATTAGATGGCAAAAGGAAAGCAGCCTGCAATCCTCAGTTCTCCTCGTTCAGTTCAGTTGGTTAGAGCTGTGTGTTAACTGACCATGTCAAACAATTCATTTACGGGAAAAATACTGAAGTATCCCTCCTGGAAATGTCCAGTTTAGCCCACTCCAAAGCAAGCGAACCTAACAAGACTAACATCTACAGAATTTAAAAGCAGCTCAGCATCAGTCAGGAAAGCCTTAACCCAGCACAGTGCTGAAATTATGTTCCCTCATCCCACTATTTTCATGGCTTTGCAGCATAAGTGGCTTTGCAAAATGGGAGAGCGGTATTGGGGGCTAAAATTATGACCTGAAAAGTGAGTTACTTTTAGGATATTGAATCTTTGGAGGCTGTGGTATGCTGGCTGGGTCAGTCCTGCTGTTTCCTCATCCGTGCTCGGCGCCTTCTGTCTCCCAGGCTGTGCTTTCTCAGACTGAACCTGCTGCTCATCGGCATCGAGTACTGGACTGAAGATGAGGAGAGCAGGTAGAGGCGGTGCATTGCTTATGTAGGGCATACAGGGGACTGCCTGCATACAGCACAGTACAACCGTGTCAAACCACATACACACGTGCAAGCTAAGAAAACCACCTTTCACAGGCCTGTTTAGCATCCTTAACGTGCTTTTTATGTCTGAGTTGGTTGGTCTTACTTATTTAGCAAGCCAAAGGAGATACAGAAAGAGGTCAATGTCCTTATTCTGTCTACTGTTCAAAGGTGATTCGTTGAAAGACATATAATGTCAGAAAATTCAAAACTGCATCTTTAGTAGTTTTACTGGAGATGACACTTCATTACCCGAGACACAGTCCTCAAGTACGGGGAAGAGCCCTTGTTGAGAGTAATCCATGTTGGAAGATGGTCATCCAACTTTAAAATACACAAGTCATCTGTAGATCAGTGGATTCCCAGGGTGCTTTGTGGTGAAGGATGCTAACCTGGTTTATGTGCGTTTGCCAGCGTTGTAGTGAATCCGCTCAGCTGCATCAAACTGCCAGAAAGGACCCTGGGCTTCTTCATTGCCAGCAATGCCAGCGATGCCAAAAGGTAACTTGGAGCACCAGCTGCCAAGAGTGCATTCTGGGAGAACACTAACGGAAGACAGAGAGTAGGCCCTACAGGGAAAGAGAGAATAAGAATTGGGGAAATAAAAATTAGCAAGAGAATAAGAGCAACAAAAGATGAAGACTAATATTTTTTTTTACTTTCGATACAGAGGCTCCAACGTCTTCAGTAGGAAGAGATGTTCTTGGTCCTTATGTATGCAGGAGGCTTTTGCTCAATAACACTGACTACTTGTCCATCTTAGAGTAGTGTAGTTTACTGCATTACCTGTGAAAAATGCAACAGCTATACACTAGAGAAACCAAAAGATGATTATCTGACTACTTGATGGAATACATGAAGCATCCAAATTAATTCCACTATATTTCAAGTTGCCTGACATTTCACTAGCAACAGCCACACTGCTGAGGACATCACCATCTGTGCAGAGAATGTGTTACAGAACAAAGGCTTCCTGCACATTAGCGCCTCTTCGAATAAACGCTCTTTTATGACATCATGATGGCATCATCCCCTCAAATTCAGAAGAACTCCCGAAGCTGCCTGCTTCGGGGTTTTCTTTCTTCAGCTGAAACATTCTGAAAGAAACGATAAAAAAAAAAAAAATAATATCAACCCTGTGCACCAACAGAAAACATAAAAAGTCCCCTTTCTGTTGAAGTGATTCATGTGCACGCTGGTTGTTCTGCCTGTAACGCGGTGTGGGAATTGTGTGGCAGGGCCAGCCTGTTCTGCTCCAGCTGCCACAGTGACGTCACCGCCCTCAGCCAGCTGCGCAGGTGCTCCTGCTCCGCCCAGAACAGAGGCAAGTCAGCAGCTCTGCATCTTGAGCGACAAGCGACACGCGTCTGTGGGGGGGGGGAATTGTTGTAAAACACTACATTCTGTAGGAAAAAAGTAGGTCGTTTCTTTACACTATATAAAAGCAGACAACATCAGAAAAGTTTAGCTTTTGAACAACCTGCGTGTTTTTTTATTTCTAAAACCCAATATGTGACTTTAGAATTTTCATTTCCTTTCGCTTCCTGCTGTCTGGCATTACAGACCTGATGGTCAGACCACTGGTACTGTAACTAGCAGTACCTCCAGACCTACAAGGGGAGCCTGGAGAGACTTTCTCCTTCTGATTTTCTAGGGATGGAAAGTGCTTTTTTACTAACCTGCTGAAAAATTAACTTTGTTCTGAACAAACCTGGATTCTGCAGAACGAGTATCTCTATTGCCACTGCAGAAAACATTGCCTTGAAGTGTAACTTCCTAGCTCTGACACATGGTGGAGCTGTTGATTTAGCTTTCTGGGGTCAGGGAAAGGCATCCTGCAAGACTTAGCCTTGGATAACGATTCGGTGAAGACATACTCATCATGCCTGTGATTTATTTTCCATCTGTTACCGATAATGAATCAGTTGGACTCAAACCATTTCAATACATTGGAAACCCCCTCGAGGTCAATGGAAAGTCTTCCAAAAACAAATTTCAGGTGTGCGGGGCCAAAACGTTCACAGCAAGTCAGTTAATTCAGTCTGTCACAAATATTATCTTTAGCAGAACTTGCTTTCTGGACTTCGCAGGCAAATCACAGCTGAGATGCCTCCTCTGTAGCACTGGGCACTGTTCTCTGTGTATTTAATAAGATGTCAGGACATTGTAATGAGGCTCAGTGGTCTGGCTGAGGGCTTGTTTCCCCATGAATTCATCCTCTCCACTGTGTTCTCTGGCCCACAGCTGGCAGGGCAGTGCTGGGACACAGGCTGAGGGCGCGGCGACACACGCTAGGAGTTATCCCCTCTTTGCCACACAGGTGAGCCCCTCGCTCTTCCGAGCACGCGCGGACGGCCTCTCTCCGCACACCTGTGCTGCAGTCGAGTCCAGATGTTGGAACACGCCAGCCGAAGGGGGAGGACACAAGTGGAAAAAAAAAACTATTATTCCACCTTTTCTCTATCACAGGCTCCATTTTTCTTAAATTAGCACCAGTCTCTCTGGGGGTGTATATTCACATCAGTTGGACGAATGACAGCAACAGTTTCCCTTTTGTCATTTGTAATTGGTCTGAAATCAATCTCAGTGATTCCGGTTTGATTTTTCAAGCTTTTCTGTGGGTGCTTAAATATCAGGTATAGAAAGAGAGGAACAGTAAGTACTGTATGTAGGTTATTTCAGAGATGTCATTGTAAGTTTCTTCTTTGTGCCTGTATATACAGTAGAGCACTTTAGGAGACGTCAACGCATCTTTTAAACAACAGACAGTTGTACATGACTATTTCTGGATCCTTCAAAATACATTCTCTATTGAACACTTCTATGAATGTGGATGAAAAACAGACCTACAAAATGAATGTCTATTCTTATTATATAGCTGCTTTCAACACACTCAAAAAGCACATCTGTTAAAGAAACTAAGTCACATTCTGAAAGCAGCACGGTGCCAGTACACACAGAGAACTCTGGAGTTACAAAGACGAACTGTGGAAGACAAATCTGATTAATCATACAGAAAGCTGTTCTGTACTGGTTTTCGTCAGCACTGAAAGGAAGAAATGAATGAGAAAGATTTCTGTGAACTTTTCACTAACCAGCTGGTGTGGTGTATTTATCTGCATATATCTTGTGTTTGTTAAATCTTTTGCACATTTACTGCATGCATATTGTCTTAAGGAGCAAACAGGCTCCTTCATTAATTCACTGCATCACTGAAAAAGCAAGAGGCTGAACAGTATCTCAGCCAATTAATGAATCAATCCATGTATCAATCAGTGAGCACATCACACCAGCTGCAATGAATGAGGTGAGGCAGAGGCCTGTGTCACTGTTAGTTCTGCTTTATTTTTTGCCAGAGTTTTAAACATGTTATATTTCTACTCAGAGTTTCATTTTACTGGAATTGGCAGTCTGATAAATATGTCTGTTACCCCGATGGCTTGGACTGCTCAAGGCATTAATATTATTAAAATCTGTCACAGGGAAGTGTCGGAAAGATGAGTTAGTGTGAAGATTAGCGCTGTGAAATAAATCATCTGCCTGACTTTGTTAATGCTTATAGGCCTTTGGAACTCAGACAATCCCTCTATTTATATGCTGTGTTATTTTTCAAGGCCTTTGAGGGTGAGTGTGTGTGTGAGAGGCAGAAAGAGTCAGTGTCTGAATGCACGTGTTAAGTCCTTGTACTTTTGTTTGTGTGCATGCCCTGTGCTCCTCTGTCTCTTCTGGAACCTGAATATATTTTCACTTTCTACTGATCTGTGTGCATCTGCGCTGCAGCTGTTTGGATTTCTTAAGACAATGCAGCTCTAAATATTTGATGACTCATTTTTATTAATCAATTAAAGGAGCCATGACTTCCTGGCAGTATGCTGATTGTTGTGGATTATTATAACTGGGTTTGTGTGTTCCTTAAAATGTTTAAGTACGAAATGGGTTTTCCAATATCATTTCTATCCCTACAGATGATGATTGAAAACAAAGACCACTTAGCATATACCTTGGGTATGAATGAGAATCGTTAGATATAGGTTTCTAAACTAATTTACATCTGGCAGGCGTTATGGGAGAGTCCACTCCAGCTGCACATTACTGCTAGTATAAAGGTATTATCTGAAATGAAAGTCTGAGGTTATTTTCCTTTGTTTTTATGAAATTGCTGTGATCTTGCAGGCCTGCTCTGTGTAGCAGCACAACAAAGCATGGCTGTGCTGAGGGGCACACTTTGAAAATGACTCTTGGCCATAACCGTGAAACTACTACTGCCTGAAAAGCACTCTGTAGGATGTATGAAGTCATGTATTGAGATTTTGTTGGTCAGAATCCCACTTCATGTTGCGGAGCAAGGCAGCTCAAGGACAATCACACAGAAACCAGCAATACTGAGATCCTGTGCTCTTGAATTTACAGTAGATGCTCAGCAACACTCTACACTCAACTCTCAAGTCCGGAGGCCTTATCCAGCACACTGACTCTGGCTGTGTGTGTTTTTATAGAGTGCCCATGGAACACCTGCATGCTCAGAAAGAGGAGGGCCAGCTAGATTCCACTGGGATGTTCCACTGGTGTCCCCCTGTCTCCCTGCAGGAGGCCACCCTGGTGAGACCCTGTGCACTGCAACATGAGCCCCTACCTTAACAACAGAACCCTTTAACAAATGGGAGAAGCATGCAGGAAATAGGGAACGTGTCTAAATAGGGAAGGACTGAATTCCAGTAGCCTTTGTGCACATACCCTGCCAACCAAGTAATCACTTCACTTTGCTACTGCTGGATGTAATATATCTAAAGTGCTAAAACTGCTGCATACAAATAAGGGATGATTTGTCCTAAAGTTTTCCCCATATATTGTTTCTAAAGCTCTATTGCCTTACCTTTAGGGGTAAGTTAGTATTCTAATTTAGCTGAGAATATACATTTTCTTAACAACATGTATACGGAAATGGGTAGTGGGGCTGAGGAATTCACATCACTTTCAATAACTGCTCATCCAATTCAGGGTCCCAATAGCTGCGTCCCTACTCCCCGTAGCGGAAACCAGCCCAGCGCAGGGCACACACAGACACAAACACACACCCACACACACACACCACAGCCAGTTTTCCCAGAAGCAAATTAACCTACCAGTATGTCTTTGAACTGTGGGAGGAAGGCACACCCAGAGGAAACCCACAAGGGGGTGGACATGGGGAGAACATGCAGACTCCCCACAGACAGTTGCCCGTGCCGCCCCCGACCGCGGAACTCCCCCGTCAGGAACATGCCAGCACCTTTCCTCTTGAGCTGCGGGGGGGAGCTGAGCTGTTCTCCTGTGTGTGGCCCCGCAGACGAGGCAGTCCGCGCAGGAGCAGCAGCTGGAGGGCCACGTGCTGGTGTGCGTGTTTGGGGACGAGCGCTCCAGCCTGCTGGGGCTCCGGGACTTCATGATGCCCCTCCGAGCCAGCAACCTCACCGCCGCCGAGCTGCGCACAGTGGTGTTCCTGGGGTCCCACGCCTACTTCCAGCGCGAGTGGCCCTCCATCCACTACTTCCCCAAACTTCTCTTCTTATCGGTGAGCCCCCACGAATCTGCACAGGTCAGATGTCACACATCAGTCTTGTTGATCACTTTTAAAAAACGAAACTACGCTCCACACACCCCAAAGCTGTAGGCATGAACTTTATGAGCACACAGTACCTGTGTGTGAGGGCTGCAGGTTGCTTGCTTGGGTTTTGGAGAGGCCAGGATCAATCTCTGCCGTTCCTGTGAGCAAGGCGCATGTGGAAATGGGGATTATGTACATTACACCACAGTGACATCTTTACAAGTGCTCACTGAGGACGTACTGAGACCGCCCAGGCTGGGTTCTTCGGACATGTACTCTTATAATCTGGCTTGCTGAGTGGTTTCTGCATCCTGGGGTCAGAGGGCGACACAGCAACGAGCCATCTTCATCGATTTACACTGAGCGAAACAGCTTGAGTCTAATTGGTTAGATAATAAAACTCTTTAGCCTGAAGAACAGATATGTGTACATATATATAAAACATACAAATCAGCAAATAGATTTATGAAGGAAAGCGTCCAATATGTCTGTGTGCTTTTAAGCAGAGAAGGGTCCTCATTAGCTCCCTGCAGCCTGACAGCGTGCGCTGCTCCAGTGGGCTGCAGCAAGCAGGGAGCATCATTCTTGGCCAGACCAGCGAATTAAAGTGGCCGGGCGGTTCATTAGTCCCCCGGATTCCGGGTCTCGCTTTGCTTTCATCGACAAAAAAGGGGGGAAAAAAAGGGACCTGCCTTTATTTCCCAACAGAGGGAGCGACTATTCATTGGCCCGCTGTAGCAGTCCATGTCTCAATGAATAGCATGGGCCAGATCAAACCTCAGACTGGCAACTCCAGGTCTAGAGAGCAGAAGAAGCCATTCATGGCTTTCTAAAGGCTTTCTAAAGGCTACTCTCCCTTTATTATGAACTCAGCATTGGCTTTCCAAGAGCAGCAAACAGCAGCAAACTCTGCCTTGTGTTCTACTCTTAAGCACCAGTTTCCTATTGTGAAACTGGGGTCTTTTATACTTCCTTACAAGAACAACCTGCGTGTACTAATGAGTAGAGGGCTGTAGAGTCCACATTCACAGAGCTCTGTAAGAATGTGTCTATATTTTTGCATCTAATTGGATGTCTAATGAAGACATCACAACTGTCAGGAAGTGATTGAAAGAGAGGCCATTCCAGGCCGCTGACACAGAAATCACCTTCTTCACTGAAGGACTTCAGAGACGGGAAAGTTCACTGTAGTTAAGAATAAATGAAACATCTACAAAGGTCCACAGCAAGCACTGTATCCAATATCTCTAATCGTATTAGAAGCACAGTGAAAAGAACCGCAGTAATAGGGTAGAAACTACATGAGTAGAAGGTTGCCAAGAATATGCCGTCATTTAGAAGGAATGTGTAGACGGCAAACAAAAACGTTGATTCCAGTAAGGAGTATGTATTTTGTGTAACCTGGTTGAGTCGTGAAATCTGAAAACTAAAACCTGCATTCGCTGACATTTCTAAAATCCAGTGTTTGCAAGCAGACAAACAACGGGCTGCCCCCTCCCCGGTAAACACGGAGCGCGCTGTGCCTAACGGGCGCGTGTGGCCCTCGGTGTCCGCAGGGCTCCCCGCTGTGCCGCGCCGACCTGCGGGCGCTGGCGGTGGAGCGCTGCGCAATGTGCGTGGTGCTCAGCCCCCAGCGGGCCTGCGTGTCCGAGCCCTCGCTGCAGGACAAGGAGGCCATCCTGGCCTGCGTCAACCTGCACTGCATGAGCTTCCTGGACAGCCCGCCCAGGCAGCCCGGAGGACAGGCGGGGGCAGGTAGGCAGCCCTCCGGAGCCACTGAGGGAGAAGAAAAATAGATTCCTTTCCTCTGCCATTTTTCTTTTTTTTTTTTAAATATTCTGCGCTCCCAACAGTATTTCTTCAAGGCACTGTAAGTTATGCAGAACTGCAGTGCAATCAATAATGAGAGCCTGTAATGAGCAAAGCCTATTATACTGTACCTCAGCACACTGACTGCAATAAAGAAAGCGAGGGAAAGACAGAAGGGGGACAAACTAGTTAGGATCTTAAAGGGATAGGATAACTTTAACTAGACTAGGGATATCAAACTCCAGTCCCACAGGGCCTAGTCTCTTCCGGCTTTCATTTCTGGGCTGTCAATTAAATAATTAACAACCTAATTATTTTCTTTGTTAGACATATATAGGATTTTTTTTTCAGGTTATTCAAAGCAGTCATCCATTTAAGGTACAATTGTTATACCTACATATCAGGGTCTAATGAGTGGTATTACAATTATGCAGCTGATTAAGTTATTAGCCCAACTATTTAGGCGAGAGGTCTGGTGGAACTAGGTCCTCCAGTGTACCGAGTTTCAAGGGTTTACCAAATGACATGGTTTACCAACTCCAGCCCTGATGATGCACTCTGTTGCAGTCCTTCATTGCAACTAACACTTTCATAGTTATATCTATCCTTCCGATTAACAATTAAAGAAGTGCGAAGCTGGGTGTAATAAATACTGCAATGGAGTGGATTAGAAGGGTCAGAGTTTGAGAAGCCCTGGTCTGGTTGCTTTTTAACACGCCCTGAGCTCATTGCATTGCAGCAATGGAAAGACACAAATTCAATAGAGCCCTGGTGGCTGTATTTGTTGGAGTCTAGGGAATCCTTCATTAGGGGCTACAGTGTCTAATTACTGACCTGATCTGTCTGTGTGGAGGAGCGGGTTTGCAAACTGTGCAGCTCCGTTCAATAAGTGCTGACAGAAAATAAACACGTTACAGTAATTAACCTTGACAGGCTAATGTGCCACTTGCAGCAGAAATGTGCTAATGATACAATTAATCCATAATTAAGACATGCCTTGTAATAACACTCAGCCCGCCTGTTGCTGGGAATCTGTAAGAGGATAAGATGGAGGTGGAGGAAAAGGAGAATCTCTTCTCTCTCTGATGAAGTATTCAGGACGTCACGCGGGTCTCCCAAAATTAGGTGCCACCGTGGAGTTGCAGGACCCAGACCGCTGTGATGTGATTGGATTTTGATCCACGTGGAGGTTTCGGGTTGGTTATCGATTCAAGACCTTCTCCACATAGACACATTAAAAAATGGGCGTTACTCTGTACTCCCAGCAGTGAAGAAGAAGGAGGTGTTGGGTGGGAAAGGTTTAGCAAGAGAAGCTTGTACGCCTTTCATTCAGTTTTCTGCATTTGCCTGGAACACGGCAATGCCTAACAAGTACAAATAGGTGAGGCAGAGGGTGCTGGGGCTGAGCTTTCTGCTCCAGGGTTCAACAATGGGACAGCATGTATAGTTCAGACCAGATGGAAAATTTCAGTGTGGCCGGGTGATGGCGGCATAGTGTAACTCCCCTTCTATCAGTCCCCTCAACACCGATGTGGTGACATGACGCTCCGCTCAAGTGACTTAAGAGAAGTTTTGCCTTTGTAGAGGGCTCATCATAAAAAGGAACTATGTAAAGTACAATTGTTTTGGCTTGTTCTTCTCGGTGTGGTCATGGGGATGCGTGCAGGCGTGACTCTACAGAATCTCGGTCTTCCTGTTTCAGAGCTGTGCAGGAAGCGATCCCTTGTGACAACCGGAGCAGAGATCCCCCTCCTCATGGAGTTAGGTACTGGCTCCTGTAGAGGGCACCACTGAGTGGGCTCTCAGAACACAGAGAACCTGGGTCACTGCTGCCACTGTGCATCTAACTATCTAACTGCACCAGCATTCATTTCTAACCTTTCTAAATGAATCGATTAGCAAGAAAATCACAACAGAAAATGTTTGTTATTAGACTTTGGAAGAATTTCCCAAACCCTTTTTATCACAGTGTGCTACAGTAAATTATATTTATAGCTATAATTCAACAGAGCCCTTTTCCTTGGAATAGAGCATTAGTTTCAGTTTCTAATTCAGAAACAAGTTCTTATAACACCCAGAAATAAGAATTCTGTCCTAAGAGCAGAGAAAAACATTTTTTTAAAGAAAAATGGAATTTAAACTGTATTGACTGCATTTTTAAACAGAGGTGTAAGGTGTAAGGTGTGTTCAACAGCTTTTTAAAAAGGTTTCAAAACAGCAGGATATAATGCAGCTGGTATCTTGCAGAGGAGTGACTAGATGCCCCGTCCTCAGTGAGTCAGTCAGGACTCATACCCATTTCCACTGCACCCACAGAGCCGGTCTGCTCAGAGGCTGAGGCTGAGGACACTAGCTTCAGTCAGTCTGGCATGCACTGGGCAGTGATTTTCTCTGTCTACAGCCAACAGCTCCAATGTGCAGTTTGTGAATGAGGTGGACAGTCTGGAGGGCTTCAGTGACCTGCACCTGACCCAGGCCTTCTCCAGTGGCATGGTCTTCTCCGAAGAAGTGCTGGACTCCCTCATATCTGCGGTGAGGAGACTCCTTCTCCTGCTGGCCTACGGTGATCCTCACTGGAAAAGGAACAGCAAAGAGAAACACATCACTCTTACATCACGGTAGAAGTATAGTAATACTTCACAGAATAGTACAGACAAGTGATGGTGAGGATTTTCCGTAAACCACAGGAAAAACAAAATAGGACACAGATACGACAGACGGTAAAGCAAAAATGCTCTATGATAAACTTTCAGTAAGTTAGACCGATCACTTGAATTATCTCTTTTCGCGGCAAACGGTGCCCATACTTACTGAGTTTTTTTTCCTGTAGTGAAGCCTGTTTTTGAAACATTTCTGCATAATTTTGAACTAAATAAAGAGCAGTACTACTTTTTGAATCTGCCTCAGGATCTCTCTCTCTCTCTGCAAAAAAGCTTGAAATTGTATCAATGGATGGGGGGAAATGTGATGCCATATTGACTCAATTATAAGAGGTCTAACAAAAAATATCTTTAGTAATAGAGCTAGGATTGGGAAAGACTTTGGGTCTGGGTTTAAGTTAACACCGCAGGGATAATGTTAGGCTCAGGTTCAGAGTATATAATGAAAACATACAAGAAAGAAATCAGAAACTACATCATTGAAATAACAGAAGACAAGAAGATAATTTATAAACAAGATGAAGTCAACAGGCCCTTCTTGTTCCCTTGGCTCTTCTGTAAGTAATTCAAGTCAACACTCTCATTCAATTCAAACCGATCCTGAAGGATTCCTGAGAACCATCTCCAATAACCCGCCAGGGCCGTTTTGTTACATAGGGTTCTAAGGCAGAGTACTCACTAACCGCCCAACTGTGCTCTCGTCTAGACCTACTTCAATAAGAATATGCCAGCTCTGATCAGCACTCTGGTGACGGCCGGGGCCACGCCCTCTCTGGAAGTCAAGCTGGCGGAGGAGAACGTCCTGGATGGAGGCTCCCCCCCCCTGCTGACATCACCACTGCGCCAGCGTTCCAAGATAGCTCAGCTGTCCCTGCAAGAGGAGCCCTTTGCTCATTTCTCTGTGAGTCTTTTACTCTGGCGCAGTATGTCCACACAGTAATCCTCAGTCACAGGATTTTTTTTACATGCTGCAGTGAAACCAAATAAATGTGTTCTTTTCCCTTAGAATGCTGTTACTGACTTCTTAGGCTGGCATAGTGGTTAGCATTGCTGGGGCCCTGAATTCAGTTCCTGGGGTGCTCTCTGTGTGGAGTTTGTGGGTCCTGCCCGTGTTTGTGGGGGCTTCCTCCAGGTACTCTGGTTTTCTCCCACAGTCCAAAGAAAAACTGCCAGGTTAATTGGCTTCTAGAGAAATCGGCCCTGGTGTGAGTGTCTGTATCTATGTATGCCCTGTGACCGACTAGTGTCCCGTCCAGGGTGCATCCTGACCTATGCCTGTTTCCTGCCTGGATAGGCTACGGCTCCCCCGTGATCCCGAATTGGATGCAGTGGTTAATAAAGGAATGGAAGCCCTTCTTAAACAGAGGAACAGTAAACTAAACTCCGGCTCTTTTCTGAGTTCTGCCATGAGAAGTTGGAGCCGCTCTGCACTCTTTTTGTGGTATTTTCTTCTCTGGAAGCAGAAAAAAGGCAGGGAGGTTGCCTGCACTTCACTGAGCAGCTTCTCTCTGCATGCTATTGGTGTACCTGCTCATGGTTGCTCTGTTTCCTCCTCAGTGTGGAAACTTCAAGGAGCTGTTCTGTCAGGCGATTGACTCCGCAGGGATCCTGTGCTTTGGTCTGTACCGCCTCTTTGACCCCCCTAACCCCGCCAGGAAAAGGTGAGACACTCATGGTTTTGGTATCATGTTTAACTTTGTATCAGTAAAGTCCAGCCATTCAGTCACTACTTTCTGCAATGTACACTGTAGCATGTGTTCCAGTGATACTGTATATACCTCTCCGGCTTTATGTTCTCTGATTCAGCCTTGAGAAATATTATAATTCTTTCTGAAGGGATACTAATGCATTAGATGGGCAAATAACTATCTCAGAGGACTAAAGTGGCGAAGCTAAAAGCTACTCCAGGCAGTAGGTATTGAGTTCTTGCATCGTGTATTAAAATCCCCAAGACCCATGCCCTTGGCTGAACCCTGGTGAAGGCAACATGAAACCCTCACATTACTGCAATACCTGTCACATTATGTCAAATTGATCCTGAAATACCTGCTATGAGAAGGCATGAAAATAAAAAATGAACCATATCAATTTCCATGTCATCACCCCTTCTCCTCTCCCACCACCCCCCTTCCATGTTTCACTCCCTCTGTTTGTTTTTCCTCTCCTCTCCTCCCCCAGATTCGTCATTACGAACCCGGCACCAGATTTCCCTTTAAACCCCGATGACAAAGTCTTCTGTGCCATCCCCTTCCACCAGAGCCACCTGCTGGCACGCCAGAGTACTGCAGCTTTCCCTCCTCTCCACCAGCACCCGAAGGAGTCCTGACATGCTCAACACCAGCTGCTCCCATGTACAGAGAAGACAAGACCCGTTTAAAGCGCAGGATGACTATCGCAGAGCACTAATGCAGAGGCTATCTTATTAAACCATAATAAACAGCATTCCTCATTAAGCTACCAGTATCACTTTGTGTGCAAATTAAGTCTGCTAATAATATTTACAAGCACTGTACATATCTGACTGAAGACATTTGCATCAGTGATTTAATTCAGCACTGTCTGACTTGTGTATCAGGCCTGGACTAGCACGGCCATGCTGCCTGTGCCTTGTGCAATGGCTAGCACTTGTGTTTCATTTGCACTAAGCTTCTGAGAATAGCGCACACCTGACTGACGGCAATGGGACAGTCATCCTTCAGCTTCCAGCAGTAAGTCACAGGTTGTTCCTGACTGCTGACAGTGCGGTCATTCCTCACTAATATCTACCGATCTATTTGTTCCTGGCTGAGCCATTTCCCTTCCTGCTGCACCAGCTCTGACTTCACAAGCGCACATCATTCCCGGTCGTGCACTTCAAACCCCACCAAGCATCATCATGCTCATCGCTAATAGTTGTTCCGTGATGGCCAGCTTTATTCCTTTGTTGTCCAGAGACTGAAGCCCAGCACATCTGAGCGGAGAGGATTATGTGGTGTTTAAGGGAAATGAGATGTTATTGTCTGGAGGGGGGTCTATGTACCGAGCTGGTGAGAGGAGTGGGACAGCCAGGCAGTAGGTTTTCAACAGCTCCCTGATCAAAAGCTGCGCTGGGTCACTTTCAAACGAAGGGGAAATGGAAACCATTGTTGGGTTTTTTTTTAACCACCCTTTTGAAAATTTTTGCTGTCCTCTGCAAATTCTGGATTTTTGTTTGAAAAATGTGCAGTGATCTGAAGAAAAGAGCACATCCTGTATTAAAAGAAGAAGTTATTTTTATTTATTTTGCTCGTTTCTCAGGCTGATCGTACTTCCCTCTACACAGTGGGGGTCCAGTGTTGATCCATATTTCACTGGTTAACCTCCTCTCTGGGTTAGTACCAACATCTACTGCTGGCTCAGTATGGCCACATTCATCTAATCCAAAGCACTGCCTCACCCACCTCGCCTTCCTCTGCTCCTGCCCACCTTCAATCTCTTCTGTGGTCCCTCTCGGTCCTCTTCCTTGTCCTGCCTGTTCATTCTCCACTCTCACTCCTCAGTGGTAAAATGGACAACCACTCACTCCCTCACCACGTTTGGCGCCTGCTCAAGACTCCTTTTTACGTATAGCACCTGTGATCTCTCAGCTCTCCAATTCTTCAGTTCTGGTCGCCAGACTGAAATAATGTTGTCAACTCTCAAACTGGTAATGTAATTGGCTTTTTGAGCTCATTCACTGTAACAAGGCAGGGAACCTTCGTTATTGCTTTGTCCTCGCAGCTCCTGTGAACTGTAATGTGTCAAATCTTACTATATAACATGACATTGCAAAATGCTTTCCCTGCATTTTCAGTTTGTGTTAGCTTGTCCATTTATTCGTTTATTCTTGTTGTACTTATATGATTCTTCTGGTCAACTCCATATGTTTAGTATGTATAGCAAAAGCAAATAAAAACAAATTCATCTCACAGATATTGCCACAATATTCTCAACTTGATTTGTATCTCAAAGAGAACCATGGTGGCCCAGGCCTGCATGACCTATGGATTCCCAATGAGCAGCAGAAAGCTTGATGGCTACAGCAGCACTGTATACTATGTTATGGCCAGCCAAGCAAAAATGGAAAATGGTGGGACTGAAAAGATCTATTGCAAGCCCTGTCCTCCTGCTAATGGCCCACTGCATGAGGATTTGTGAAAAGGGCCTCATGGCTCATGGTAGGTTTGTGGAAGGGGGCTGTTGTTTTTTCTGCCGTTCCTTTCTTACAAGACGGCTAGGTTGGGGTGCAGCCATGCCAGCTGTTAATTGAAATGTCACTCGGCCTGCTGTTGTCAGGCCCCTGTCAGCCTCGGTTTCCCCAGCTCTGAGACGTGTATGTTTGTCAGTTCGTATTGACTATCTGTCACTCATGGAAGATCGAGCCACAAAATGTCAAAACACAGTGGGTTCTCTGGTGAAAGGCTGCCTAATTCTAGGTGGCACGCGGTGCAGGGTAATGGAACACAGATGAAGGGAATTAGTTACACGAGGTCAGAAATACTAACGCAGGCAGCAGCGTCATGTGGCTTTCGTTAAGAACCTTACTTGCGATTTAAAAGACAGGGAAAGGGAGAGGCTGAGAAAGCTGCAGTACTTAGAACTGATTCACGTTCATTCAGATATCTGCAGACTCGCTCTTGCCCTGAATGAACATCTTTGTTCACTATTTGTTCTCTACAAGGTTGGGTGTTTGGGGGGGCAGGGCAGAGTAAAGTGTTTGCAATCGAGTTAAAGCCCTTCCCTTTTTTCCTCTGGCTTCACCTGGGTTATTGATCTTCTGTTGATCCAGTTCTGCTCAAATTATAACAGCCTTAGACAAATCATCGGTCACATTTTTCTCAGCCACAGTCAATTTGCAGTGATGTTCACCTTCATCGATACATTACCAAGTATGGATTGTGCTTTGAAATGTTTGAGCTGCACGGGACAAGTTATTTTCCTTAGATCTAAGAAAGTGATAAGAGTCATTTTTATACTGCAGTACTAATACAATACATCTACCTCATGTTTGGCAAATGCCTCTAAATTTTGTGCTCTGCATTTTTCGCAAACATCGGCCAGTGTTTTTTGACACACGTCACCATTTTACCTTCTCAGGAATGAGACTGTCATTGAGAATAGAGGCAGGCGTGACTTTGTGCATTGTGTGTGTTGCAGAAAGCACTGCAGCCAGGGAGGTCTCTGTGAGGAGACAAGATATTTACAAATGTTGATGCCGCCGCACTCCTTTTCTTGCATTGCTCCGAAAGCTCCAGCGCAGCTCTCAGCTCTTCCAGGCCTGACCTTGTTTACTGCCCGTCAGAAGCCTTTCCTTGTGCTTTTGTTACTGAGCGGAGGCCTTCAGTGGGGAAAACGACAGATCCCTTCTTAACAATGCCATCCAGCGTGCCTGTTTTTTTGTAAATAGTGAAGATGGATCGAGTGGCAACAGGGAAAGCCGAAAAGCGAGCAAATGCACAAAGCAGAAGATGTGATGTCAGTTTGGGAATGAAATCTTCTGGGTGTTTACAAGTGTGACCTATAAAAACCTGCCCTGGAGTCTGCAGTCAGCCCCCCCCCCCCCAGTTCCGCTTTGTAAACACTTTGTAGACACAATGACAAGAACAATATCCTGACCTGCCATGAGGATTATAATTAATCGCAGGTGAAGCTGTTTGGGACACATCCAGAGAGTATGACTGCCAAACCTAACACAGCATCTCTTTTTCACTTCTTTTTTCTTATGATTTCTCAGCTTGTCTCCCACCCCCAAGACATTTCTTATGAAATAATTAATGTGAATATGAAGCCAATAGCTCCTTTGCGTTTTCTCTTCCCCTGGTTATGTTGTAAAACCACAAAAACAATCTTCCCTGAGCACATCTCTGTGAGCTGCACTACAGATCCCTTCCTCAGCAGCTAATCGTGGATTACCTACCACCATGCACATCCCACTTCCTTTTCCTTAGTTGGATTTTGTCCACCTTTTAATCCCTTTTTTATTGACAATTTAATAAAGCATTTTCTGTAAATATCTTACCATGCCCACTGCTGTGCAAACTTAAACACTCTGCATTTTCACTCTCTTCTTTCTGCACGTAGACACACAGGAGTCAACAGCCACATACCAAGATTTGACCAGTTTTGCTTTAAGATAGCAGTTATTCTTGACAGATCTGCAATTGTCATTACAGAAACCAGCCTTTCAACTTCACAGAACTGTAGACACGAAACACATTGATGATGAAGTTGCGGCTGACCATAATCCAGCTAGACCTGATTGGTAAATGTGATGGATTAGCTATTGGAACACTTCATATTGGACAGTGTGACAATGAGCTATCAGTTTGGAAGATTCTGATCATTGTTAAACATTTTAAACTTTATTTAACATTACTATAAAACCTGAATAGTTATTAGTAACAATATTTTGATATAATCAGAAAAAAACATAGCAAAATCAATAAAGCAACAAATTTAAGTGTTGCCTCAGAAAACAATTAGAAATAAAATGTGGCGCCACCTACTGCCCTAAAAAAGCACAAACTTTTTTTTTAATTAAGGGGGCCTAGGTTCAATGGGAAATCCCCTTATTTGAACACTATACAAAAACCCAGCAGTCTGGGTCACGCCCTGGTGATGAGCCGAGCATTTTACAAGATCACTGATTATGTAATGAGCGGACTGAACAAGAAAACATTAACATTTGGCATCAGAGGGGAGAAGACTGGTGTGGGGTAGGTGAAGGTGCACGCTGAACTCGATTAGCAGTGGTGGTAATGGATTAACTCAAGACGTGCTTTGTATCCTAGTTGGAAGTCCCCACTTTGAAGGCCGTAGTTTAACATTGTCGTAAAACTCAAAATCAGTGTGCCGGTACTGAAAGACCAGCTCTGTGAATAGCAAGTAGCTTTTCCAGCTCTATAAAAATAGACCGAATCCCAGTGATTCAGCTGCACCCTTCTGAGAGGCACTCCTGGTTGCACATTTTCTGCCTTCTTCTGCAGTTTTCATCGCGGAGAGCCTTAGTGTTGAAAGGCTCCCGTCACGCCCGCAGTAACCTGTCAGCGCATTAATAAGGACAAACAGCGCTGTCAGCTGAGGGGGTGTGAGGTGTCTGTGGTGCCGGGTTACAGTGGCGCGGGCGGAAACTTCAGGAAAACCCTCGCAGTCGTGTGGTGTATTTCGGCCTACCCGCCTCCGGCCCGCCGAATCTGGGGCGATGCGTTTCTTGAGACGTGCGCCCCCGCACCCCAGACCGGTCAACCGGAGAGTGACACGTTCACCAGAGCCCGTGTCCCCCCTCTGCGAGGGCAGAGGCCTCAGGCCTGCACTTCCCCACCCTCAAGTGGGAATCTTTCTTCACGCCCGAGCCCTCTCACACAGTTAATTAAGGAGGCGAGCACTCCGAGTCTCTTTCTGATTGCCTGATAACAGAGGAGGATTTGGGTTTGAAGGATCCAGCTGTGGAAGTCTGTGTGTGTGTGGGGGGGGGAGTTAATTTTAAATTAGGGCTGGCTCACTGAGATGGGCCGCGTTCATAAAACCCCCCAGCAGCGAATCTGTTATGACTCTGAACTTAGTCAACATTAAGATGCATTTCAATAATAACAAAGCTGGCTCCACACTAATCTAATTCTTTTTCTTTATTAATCTTTTATTGGGTAATAGAGTTTGAAGAGTTAGATTGATGGAACCATACCAAGCTAATCCCTGCGTAGGTGTGGGAAACACAACAGTTTTGATTAGGAAACGGATGGTATTTCATCGGGTCTTCCATTTTCAAAGACCGGCTGAAGATGCCAGCACCTTTAAATATAACGTGTTAATGCGTTGTGTCACTCTGTCCCGAGAATGGAGACATTACAAGCTGGTTCCCAAAAGAAATATAAAGGGCTATTTATACTGCGTGTCATGGTAGAGTTTTCCCCTTTCCTCCGCCTGGACGCACTGTTGAAAGGTTTATGGCCGCATGGCGTGGAGCAAGGCCAGGCCAGGCCCGGCATGGAGGGGAGGAGGCCCCGTTGAAAGGAGCAGCAGGGTAAAGGAGTGCCTGATGACAGGAGGCTGTCAAAACCCACCAGGATCTCCAGGATCCGGGAGACCCACGGCCACCCCCAGAAAACCCTGTCCAGCCGCCTTTGCAGGTCCAGACAGACGCCAACGGGGAGAGACAGCGAGGAGGAGACAAAGCGCGGCACACAGGGAATCCTGCCTGAAACCTGGACCAAGTCTTTTCTCTCTCTCTCTCTTTAAGCAGGCACAGGTTTCCACCATGAGGCCTAATTTTCCAATCACTGGGGAAAGATTTAGAACATTATTCAACTTGTTCCAGCACAAAGCTTACATCTGCATTTTAATTTAGGGTTTTTTTTTTTGTTCCTGCAGAGCGAGGAACCGGGAATGTCTTAACCTGTCATTTTCTATCATTTTCGCGAAACCCTTTTGGAAAAAAAAACAAAGGAAAAACTGGCGGCCTTTTGTCATGTATTAAATGGCGCAGGAAAGCTCTGGGACCACTAAGGAAAATGTAGCACACGCATAATTTATATACGCTGTACATATAGAACAGCTTGCACAAAAGCAGTCCCGATATTTTCTGTTGCTTATCGTCAACGTTTGATAACTTACACAGACAGTACATACGGGAGAGAGCGAGTGAATTTGTGTCCAGTGCTCTGTCGCAATCTGACTTTAACAGAGAGAGAGAGGCAATTAAGAAAGCCACAGCCCTGCCCCTGCTGTCATCCGCTGGCTGCCTGCAGGAGCTTCACGACCCCACTGTGCATGAGTCCGCAGTCCAGCTCTCGCTGTTGTGTAACAGCTGCACCCCCACCGACAGTCGCGCCGAAGTGCAGGGTGTCCTGGGCAGGCAGGAGCCGGGATGCTCCGACCCTGCTTCACTGTAGTAAGAGCCTCTGGAACGGCCCTGGAGTGGGGCTGCAGGACGGTTGATCTCTGGGACGCCTGTCTGAACCTCTCAGCACGGAGAGGGGCCGTGGAGACGCTAGCCGAGCCTGACAAGCCCCGTTTGCCTGCGTCGCTTCTCGTTAGAGAGACATGGTGTGGGCGAGGGGGGTGGCTGTGGCTCATAATCGTGGTGGAGGGGTGGGGGGGGGTACAAGGGATGAATATTCCATCAGCAGCTTCCTGTTGTCACCCCAATGCTACCTGGGGAAATGTAGCCCACTAACTCTGTTAACCCTCCCCCCTCCTTTGAGAGCAGCCCAACAGTGACAGCTAGGCTTTCTGTGGATCCTCACCGATAAAACATGCCTTTCTGTAACAGAGGAAGTGTTATTATTTTAAGTCAGGGTAAAATTAGACCGTCCTAACAGTATAACAAGAAATGTTCTCTCCAGCATATGGAAATTCTACATCAGTGCAGTAATGTAGGAGATGCTATCTGAGGTTGACAGTCTTGACCGTTGTTATTCCAGCAACATTGCTGTCAGGCACTGTGTTCTATTCAGGTGGCCACAGTTCACCTGTTTCTCCATATCACCTCTTACCTTTTTGTATTGTTCTCTGATTTCTGTTAAAAAATAAGCTCTAGGCCATCGCTGCATGGATTTAGTACTCTGGTTTCTGTCAGTATCAGGGTGGAGAGTCTCAGGAAGAAGCAGCAGGTTCCTGGTGAGTCTTCAAGAAATGAGACAAAGTGATCCTTAGGTCAATAAACTAGTCATAATAATAATAATAATTGCTTACACTTATATAGCGCTTTTCTGGACACTCCACTCAAACCGCTTTACAGGTAATGGGGACTCCCCTCCACCACCACCAATGTGCAGCCCCACCTGGATGATGCGACGGCAGCCATAGTGCGCCAGAACGCTCACCACACATCAGCCATCAGTAGGGAGGAGAGCAGAGTGATGAAGCCAATTCATAGAGGGGGATTATCAGGAGGCCATGATTGGTAAGGGCCAGTGGGAAATTTGGCCAGGACGCCAGGGTTACACCCCTACTCTTTTCGAGAAACACCCTGGGATTTTTAATGACCACAGAGAGTCAGGACCTCGGTTTTACGTCTCATCCGAAGGACGGCGCCTGTTTACAGTATAGCGTCCCCGTCACTATACTGGGGCATTAGGACCCACACAGACCGCAGGGTGAGCGCCCCCTGCTGGCCCAACTAACACCTCTTCCAGCAGCAACCTTCGTTTTTCCCAGGAGGTCTCCCATCCAGGTACTGACCAGACTCACACCTGCTTAGCTTCAGTGGGTTGCCAGTCGTGAGTTTTGAGTAGGAACCAAACAAGCACAATGGGTCAAATGGTCTCCTTTGATTTTTAACTGTTTAGGTTCTTGTGTTCTGGTTTTGAGTTTCTTCTTTGACCTGCTCTGTTTGATGTGTCTGTTAGTCATCTAACAGACAAAAGCAGGCAGCTAGTAGGAATGTAATTATGTTTGGCCACTTTGCTACTTGTTCCAAGCCTCTCCGCAACAGTTTCTCCTGAAAGCCGTTTACATAAACTACAGAAAGTGCATGCACACTTCATGCCAGCACACATACGCACCCCAGCGTAGGGGCTCCAAGATTGGCAGGACCTTATCAGGCATCTCAGCTCAACTGTATTTCCCCTTAATCAGATGACAGACAAAGTTCCACACCACCCAAAACCATCACCCGCATATCTATCGCGCAGCCAAAAAATAAAGTAAAATAAAAATCAAAACCGAAGAAGGATAAACACCAGCACTGGGGCATGTGGGTGGCGAATGGAGCATAGCGTGAAAGAGAAACACATCATAACAAAGGACAGAGAAGTGTAGGGCCTCTTTCAGAGCAATGTTGTGTGAAAACAGCCCAGTGTGTGTGTCACCACGGAGGAGAGAGGAGACGTCTGGCAGGGCCAGAGTGGCGCAGGGCTCTAAGAAGGGTGTGGACATGAGACTTGTGCCAAGGGCTGTGTAGCAGGTGAACAAGGCCCGAGATTCAAGCTGGCTCTGGAGTTCAGTGCAAACTCAATTCTCGCATACAAAGGTAACCAAAAAATCCGCAATGGAGTTCTGTCATGGACACCCCTGTTCAAGATTATGACATGAGTACATGGTCTGTTTATCTGAGTGGATTGTGTCCTCATGACTCAAACGTGTACAGGTGTGTGTACTGGTGTCTGCTATCCTGCCTGAGTTTCCTCTCTGTCAGCTCCTATGAATGACGTTTCTTTCCTTCTTCTATCTCTGTTCATTTCCACAGGCTTGACAGCATCCCCAGGCCTGTAAATGATCTAACTTCTTTATTTCTCCCCCCTCTGTCCTTTCTTTCAATTCACTTAGTTTTTTTTCTCCTTCCTTAAATCCAACAAAGCGTAAATAATGCAGTCCATCGAGTGCCTGTCACTCAGGAAGATAGATTGCTGCTTGTCGTCATTTTTCGAGAGATATGGGGGTGGGGAGGAGCATGTTATACTGAGCGTGTGGGCATGCACCACTATCTGTGAAGGAACAGAATCTGAGGACATTCTCCCACAATCACAGTAACAACTGACAAACTATGTGAATGCCCTGCTTATAAACCAATGCCTCCTTTTAAACCTAAAAGTGCCTGAATTATTCCTTCTGGTTCTGCTTTCATTGCATGTGTTCAGCTTCATTTTGCTGACACACAGAACAGTAAAGAAAAAGGAATCGCAGTCAATGAGGAGTCCCCACAAATAGAGCAATGAAAACAACCGTGTGTATGTAAAGCGTTAAGGCCCAACAACAACACAAAAAACTTTGTTTTTCCAGTTTTCAAGGAGCCAAGAAAGGCAGAAACTGGGAGAAGGTAAATAAAAATGGAGCGGAGAGACAGAAGAGGAAACTGAGTGTGGAATAGGAGTGAAAGGAAGGAAGAGAGCAGGAGAAGAGGCAGAAGGAAGAGGAAGGCTGTAAGAAAGAAAGCAGGGAGGGTAGCGGGGGGGGGTCTGATTAATGTTGCTGTCAGCTCGGGGAGCAGAGCTGTGTGATAATGCCTTGCGAATGCAGTCCCTGTCACAGGCGCCACGCATGTCAGGGAGAGAAGGAGCTTGTGGTGCCAGGAACAATATCACCGACACGGCTAACCTGCTCTGACAACGAGCGCGCTGCCGCGCTAATTCATCTCGACAAAACTGGGCAAGGAGAGAGTGGGAGGGGTGCGGAGGGAGGCTGGGGTGGGACGGAGAGAGCAAGAGGGAATTCAGTGTTTACCTTTTTAAAAGAGCCTGTGTTACGGTACAGCGGGCCGAGTGAGGCCCCACAGTCAAGTCGCCCTACGAATCTGAGTTAACACTGTCAATAACATGGCTGTCACGTGTCCTCGTCTGGAAAACACTCACACAGCCCAGCGCGGGTCCTCATCTCTGCACCAGAATCCTATTCCTCATTAGAATCATACAGGCCTGGAAGGCTGGGATGCAGTCCCGTCAAGCCACAATGGTCCTAAGTCATTAGAGACAGCCATTAAAGTACTCCTGACACCCCTCCTCTATTTGACAAGGCTGTGCTGTTCACATTCACTTAACCGAGACAATCCTACCACACAAGATACAGGCTGAACTTCTCACACAAACTTACAGAAGATGTTTATACTTTTTATACCTTGGGTGCACATAATTACTCACAGGTAAGTAATTGTGCAAACAGGCAAAGATATTTTTATACTAAAGGAGGTTTTGTGACTCAACTGTAATACAAAGCCTTCTACTACATGCATTAATTACCGAAGACACTCATATCCCAATAAGAGACATATTAAATTCCTGTGGTTTCTAAATAAGGTGAGCTGCAGGCATATGAGCGAATGGGCCATACACCTAGGATTCCCCACATGTCTATACCAACAGTACCTGACAAAACAATCGTTTAACTAAGAGCTAAAATATGTGTGACTGTCTGCTGCATTTAATATAATACAAAGACCCCTTTCTTTTGCTGCCAGTCATTGGTGACAGACGAAAACAGCTCATACAAATAGTGTATACCAGGACAATCACTCTTGGGGCAACCTTTTGAGAGTTTATTTCCAGTGATCAGAGCTTCAACCTGCGGCCCCGGAAGGGTTAAGCCAGAGGTCAGTGTGTGGCCAACCAGCCTCTGTTCGCCCCCAGTGCATGCTTGGCTCAGACCCTCGGCACTGCAGATCCGATCTGTCCGAGACACAACATACATTATCGCAGACAGGGGAGCTGGAGACAGGGCCCTGCCAGAGAGGTGGGGGGAATGCAAGCTCGAAGCAGCCGCCACTGTGCACACTCTCCACGGTGCTCGGAATCACAGCAGACACACAAATCACAAGAGCCTGTAGCAGCGGCAAAGCAACACAACATGAAGGAAAACGAATCCTTGTCGACAATATGAGCAGGGCATGATTGATGGATTAAAGTTCCCTCCTTCTGCCAATTGCCAGCCTCACCGTCAGTTCTTATTCCAATCAGGGTACAAAGGCTCCACTGACAGAAACTTACTGGTACCGTACTAATATCAGGTAATCCTAACCAACAGCACACAACAAAAAGGACAGAGATCAGAAGTCCCCGTTCTAATCAAGGTGTGTCTATAGCACACACTGATAGAGTAGCTCCAGAGCACATGCTGCATCTTAGCCATTCTCCAGCATCAGGGCCGGTATATATACAGCAGAACTGAGATTCCAAATACAGCATTTGGGAAAAAAGGAGTATATTAACTGAGAATATGGTTTCTGCTCTTGAGTACAATACTGTCTCCATGCCTGCGCTGATCTGACACAAGCAGGGCAGCAGTGTGGAGGAGCGGTCAGGGCTCTAGACTCAGACATGGCAAATTCTGGCTTTATATCCCAGATGAGGCACTGGTGTTGTGCTCAGTTTCCTCTAGTAAAGAACCCCAGCTGTACACATGACTGTGAATGTACGAGGGTTTGATATTAAAATATAAAACGGCACAGCCAGACAGAAACAGAAGGGGTCTTGGGCAGGACTGAAGAACAGGGAGCTACAATAAGACTGTCTTAAACGGATATTGTATTGATCCTGGGATACCCGCTCATACATGTGGCTGCCTCATATCGAAGTTAAACACCTGTATGCAGAAACAAAAAATGATCAAGGAGGTGTTATCATGTGCTTTTTCCAGAACACATTTCATCTGTTTACACAGCGCTTGGAGCAAGTATTCAGGCTAATGCCAACTCACCTCTGAACAATATGCAAAACATTTTTGTGGGTCATGAGTATTCCAAAACCCCTGGCTCTGGAGATCCACAGTCTCTTCTGGGATTCTTTCCAGCTGAGCTCTGAAGTTCTTAATTTGATCTTTCAGTTACTTAATTAGCAAGAGTTAACATGCTTTCCAGATGTGCGGTCGTTATTCTTTCAAAGCTGCTTCTAAAACCTACAGGACTATGGCTCTCCAGGACGAGGGAGGCAAACCTCTGCCTTAACAGAAATCATTAATAAGGAATAAACTGCAGCGACACCACCTAAAGCGGGGTATTTGTATCATTTCCTTGTGTTTATTGCTTAAAAATGCAATTCATTACACTTAACACTTCAGATAATCACAACACAAACAGAATGAGATTTGAGTGGATATCCCTTTTAAAGATCAAGTGAGAAAACAAAAAAAAACAACCAAATCTACCCTTTTTTTTTACATTACATGAGTCTGTCATAGTGTGAAGGATCATTTTCAAAAAGATCACAGCATATTCGCCTGCACAACATCTTGATCTTTCTGCTCCATTCTCTTTTTGAAATTCTCCCTCCCTCTCACTCCATGTCTCTGGATCTCTGATCCCACCTGAGTCTTTTCCTAGTCCCCTCTCTAAAACAGCTTTGCTTTCCCAAAAAAGCTCTCACCTTCCCCTTTTGTCATCCTCTCCTGATCCACCTCCCACTCCCCCTCTCACCCCTTTCATCTCTCTCCCGTCTTTCCTCTCCCCTCCCATCCCATCCCTCTCCCTCTCTCCTGATCCCGTTAATCTGGGAGTGATTAAAGAGGCCCATTCCTCAGCCCAGACACAGCTCATCATCTGCCTTGATGCATGGCCCGCTAATGTCCCATGATCCCATTATATTTTGATTAATTGTGCCAGTTTAAGTCAATAATTCATTTGTTAAAAAACAGCCCTTCAAAGGAATCCTAGGGCTGGGAACAACAGATAGGCAGAAAGAAGGGGAAAAAAAGAAAAGACAATAACAACCCTGCTGTTTTTTTAGCCACCTTCTTTTTCCCTTTAATGTCAGACTTGTACTTTACTTTCAGTTTTTGGTGTTTTATCCAGCAGTCCTGTATTCGTGCTCAAAAGGAACCATGTTTTGGTGCTGTTTGTTCTCAAATTCAGAAAGCATGGCTCAGGTGGGCTTTCTTGTGCATGAGGAAGGAAGAGTGCTTTCAGCAAGGATGGTCAACAAAACCATTGCATGCATTTCAATGTATAGGCACTTAATACATATAACTCTGTTTCCAAAAATGCCATTGACATTAATATAAGTGATCAATCTTCCCATGCAACAGCACTGTGGAGAATTCACTAAGAGGTTGCAGTGTGCATGCACCCATCTACTGTATGTAAGGGAGCAGATAGAACTTTATGCAAGAAAATAAGAAAGATTACCAATGGGAACAGGCCATTCAGCCCATCTAGCTCAAATGGGAGCTAATAGGTAGTCCTGCTTTTATGGCACCATCTGCAAACTTGACTGGTTCACTAACCAGAATCTAGATCATTGATGTTAGCAAGAGCAGTGGTCCTAATAAATACTGTATCCCTACAGAACTCCACTAACTGGATCTATCTGAGTACTCACCCTTTGCATTACTCCCTGATTTCTATCCATTCTATCTACAGAATGGGTGCTGTTGGCCATCGCAAACCAAAGCATGCTGTGGCAAAAATGAATCAAACAGGATGTTTTAGGGGATTTTAGGGGAAAAACAAGAAACCTGGGAAGAATTGAAGAAGACAACTGCGGTCCCAGTGGTGATGTACTGTGGGAAGAGTGCAGCTGGCTGTGTGTGTGTGTGGCAGTTCAGGGTAGGCGCACTGGGAGCTGCTCCAGGAGTCAGGAATGCCCAATCTGCACCCATCTCCAGATAGGAAGGCTCAGACTGAGATAACCATGAGAGGTTGGCTCCTTCCTCATACAGATAAAAACACATCTCATATACACACACAGACCATGACTGTCTGTTTGATTTTTACACTTAGTGTAGGAGATGAGACCTTGATAGTAGACAGCTTCCTGTCAGATCGCTGCCCTCATGCACAGATTAGGCAGACATCTGCAATCACAGATCTCGTTGTTTTTTATTTGGGAGGGGGGGGGGAGAAAACATGATTGATAGCTCTGAATGAAAAAACTTTGAGATCCCAAACTAACAACACAGGCAAGTTTTCCCCGCTAAGAATAAACATACTGTATAACACAATGCCACACAGTAACTACACCATGCAATCCTTCATTTTGGACGTGCAATGTGAGCCACCTTTGAGATTCCTTAAGTAGGGTCTGCCCCCACTACTACCACCTATGAATAAATGTTCAGTTACCCCACTGGACAGTAACTGTCCAGTGTTCAACACAGTGTGTGTAAACTACACTTTTCACACACCATGAAACTCATATTCTGTAGTTTGAAATGACATCCAATTACATCTTAATATTTTGAAAGGCAATATCCAGTAATAAATGGCAGTTTAGATGTGGCACTAGCCATGTTTTACATTTCTTTTATATAATTAGCACCGGGAAGTAAGATGTTAATGAGTAGGATACCGACACTGTTACTCATGCTCACACGCGCACACACTCAAACGCACACACAGTACAGTACACCGAGTGTGTCTGAGTAGAGCCGTCACCAGAAACATCAATTCTAACTCATCGCCTGAGGAAACATGGTGCAATTATGGTAATAAATAATAATAGGATTGAGTACATGACATTATGAGTGATGGAGCCTCTCAGAACTCATTTACATTACTTTGTGTAGCAATCATCAGCCCTCTAATGTAATGCTAAGCAAATGAGCCTTTTTGAATATTGTGCAATTTATCGCAAGTCAACTGGCACAGAGCGCACTCTATAAATCATGTTAAAACACATGCCCTGCATGACAGCTAAATCAACATGAAGTAATTGCTTTGAAATGTGTAGAAACGGAGCTGGCTGGACAAGCAGAAGAAAAGGGAGGAGGAAAGCATGAGAGGAGAGGATGAAAAGAAGGCAGAGGTTAAAGCTGGCCTCACAGTGACTCTGCACAAATAACAGAGCTGCTTCTTCCCTCTGGGATATTGTAGCCTGTAGGGCACGAAACTGCAGTGTCCCCACCACACAGCTCAATGAGAGGAACCTCAAACAATTATGTCTGTCTCGGATTGTTAAAGATTATAACAGGCCTAATTCAACACACTAGGGGAACAACTAATGTACTGTACTGAGTAATGGTCTGCAAAAAGTTGACTTCCATTTTTAATAGAAAACATATCACTGTTTCATGGTGTCAGCTATGTTCTGTCTTCCAAATATTTACTGAAACCCACCAACACCCAACCCAAGTTATATCTATAAACAATTGTTAATAATTTATTTTGCTGACTCCTTTATCCAAAGCAACCTACCTGTATATTAGCCTCCATTTTTACAGCTTTAGCAATTTGGGAGAAATACCTTACTTGAGGGAATAACAGCAATGCTTCACTTGTGGTCTAAACCTACAATCTTCTAGTCACAAAACCCTAACCACTGCTCTGTGCAATTGCATTAGTAACCCCAGTTAGTTAAAACCCTCAATAGCTGAGCATTTTGTTTAAAAGCTAAAGCTGTGGTTCTAGCTCAGAGGCCTAGGGTGTGAGCAAAGCTGAACTATTTTTCCCAGAATGAAGAGAGACCTTGGTATGAATGTAATTTTTCAATCAGTGAAGAGCAGAGAAGATCAGCAGACAGCAGCTATGTCACCCTGCAACTCACAACTGGAGCCCACTGAAGCTAAGGAGGCCAGGCAGAAGCAGAGCCTGGTCAGTACCTGGATGGGAGACCTCCTGGGAAAAACTAAGGTTGCTGCCGGAAGAGGCGTTAGTGGGGCCAGTAGAGGGCGCTCACCCTGCAGTCTGTGTGGGTCCTAATGCCCCAGTATAGTGACGGGGACACTATCCTGCAAAAAGACACCGTCCTTTGGAGGAGAACTAAAACTGAGGTCCTGTCTCTCTATGGTCATTAAAAATCCCAGGGTGTTTCTCGAAAAGAGTAGGGGTGTTATCCCCAGTGTCCTGGCCAAATTTCCCATTGGCCTTTACCAATCATGGTCTCCTAATAATCCCCATCTCTAAACGGGCTTCATCACTGTGTTCTCCTCCCCACTGATAGCTGGTGTGTGGGGAGCGTACTGGAGCATTGTCTGCTGTCGCATCATCCAGGTGGATGCTGCACATTGGTGGTGGTGGAGGGGAGTCCCCATTAACTGTAAAGAGCTTTGAGTGGAGTGTCCAGAAAAGAATTATTAATTATTATTATTAAGATACTGCACACTCTGGATTGACTAAGAGCCATGCTGTGCCCACTGCCCTGGCTGAACACTAGAGGGCTACTAGTGCTGACCATTAGGACGCTGGGAAGCAGAAGAGGAGCTGGGTGGGGAGGCTTGCAATCTGGTCTAAAGCAAGGAGACAACAAGTAAAACCATGAAATTTCTGAAGTGAAGTTTCAGGGGCTGTCATGTAATCTGGTGATGCAAGAGGCAGTTTAAACTTGCCAAGCTGTCAGCTTTCTTGGGTTGCATGACTTACTGGAGTTAAACACTCCAGAGCACTGCAGACGTATAATGCATTGTACTGAAATCACATCAAAGTTTAGATACAACCTACCTTGCTTGTCTATGTCCTTGATGCTGCACAGCCTTTAGTGTAGCTCCTACTGGCACGGGACTTCCCCAGGAGCTGTAGTGCACCAGATCCCAGCTGCGTGACTGCCAGTGCCACTGCTGTCAGCGCTGGCTGTGTCTGCACACAACCACAAGCAAACACTGGGCTGTCCATCATCGTCCATTAGCTAGGCCATCCGAGTGATTAATGACTCGGGGTCATTGAGGGTCACCTTTCCCACTCAAATGTGCAGGCGGCGCAGCACAGCTGGGCAGGAGGGGGGACAGGTTGCAACTCTCCATGAAGGGCTGAGAGCAAACTTCCATCATGGGGAAAGTGGGCCAGGGTCCTTTTCAAGTCACAGCTCAACACTAACTGTAACATCTTCCATATCCTAGTGTGTTTGCTCTTTTAAAGCTTTAAATAGCTTAAATGATATCTACATTCTTTAATATCACTCAATCTGTTTTGCAGAAGCCTTTTAAATGATAGAATTATGTAAATCAACTTCTGGTTAGGGCGAATTACCTGATATATCAGCTCAGTGTATTTGCATATAAAAAGTTCATCTGTCTGTCCAGTTACTTTCCTGTAACTCTGTCCAGGTTCTAATGGGCAGTCTTTCCTGACACTGGAGAGCTATATTTAAAAA
The DNA here is from genome assembly GCF_059453375.1 of Lepisosteus platostomus. Lineage (NCBI taxonomy): Eukaryota > Metazoa > Chordata > Actinopteri > Semionotiformes > Lepisosteidae > Lepisosteus > Lepisosteus platostomus. The sequence continues at coordinate 9,918,586 of NC_142613.1, forward strand.
TGTAAAGGAACAAGTAGAGGTTTATTCCACGCTGACAAGAGAAGAAAAGAAACATTGTGCTCCTTGTTCCTTTGCAGCTTATGTATACTGATGCAGCTCCCTATTTGCATTTAAACATTTATAACTACTTGAACTACATTTAAACATGTATAACATCTATTGATATAAGGTAAGTTTCAGGCTGCACATACACCCTCCCAGACTGTACAACTTTCTAAGTAAAAGCAGAGCAAACCTGGCTTTTTCTGTCACACTTATGAAGGAGGTTCCTCACTGATGTCTGCAGCATCTTTTGAAGAGCAGGCAGAGAGCTCTTTAGGGGGGCAAAGATATGAGCTTTACAGTGATCAGGGTGAAAATGAGCCAAGGGCATTTTCCTCAATCTCTCCACGAAAGGTGTCTCCAAATATTTCAGCTGAATAATAGTAGAAAGTTACTGTGTGCAGAAAAGTTGTCTTAGTGGGGTACACATGCACCCCCTCCCCCCCACCCCCTGTAGAACAACTTTCCTAGTAAAAGAAGAACACATTGGACTGCCTCTGCACTTTAAAAATCTTCTTTGTCACTGTTCTTAGCATTTTATAGGACTAGAGACAAAACCCCAACATAGATTGCTCCCACAACTTCACTGGTCGTGGTGTATCCAAACCTTTGAGCGGTAGAACTTTTGATACATATTGACTTATTTGATGCTGGCATCAAAGCATATTGGAAACTGCACTGTTCCACAGATTTTGAAAAACCGACCATGTGTCCAGAGCAGAAATACTTCTGAATACAGAGGTCTATCCCATATCCATCCCAAGCAGAACCAGAGTGTGGGTGGATCTGTAAAGGAAGGAGGATGTTACACAGTTGGGATACATGTTCCAAAACCATATCAAGTTAAAATAATTTTAAATGGAACCAGAGGAATGCCTTTAGAAACAGATCTGCTTGGAAAATCGAATGCTTAGCAATGCACTTGGATAAGAAAAAAGCCTTCAGCTTGAGTTACTGTAGTTTCCTCCTTGCCACCACTGCTTTCTCATTGCTCGGTTAACAGGTAGCTGGTTTATGCGCTGAGCAAGGCACGTCATCAGTTAGAGAGGATGAATATATTTGCAGCACATCTGTGCTGCCTGGTGCAGGTTCTGTCAATTAATACTGCACAAGCTTTGGAAGTCTTTGACCATGTGAGAGCACTGCAGCACCAGCCCTCAGATCTGACCCCTGTCTTCCTTGGCTGAACTGTTGACACAATTTGCACACACACCTCTTATCCAATTGCCCACAATGAAACCCAGAGCTCTGCCCCGGAGTTACAATGGCTTTCCCAAACTCTTTATTACAAGGAATCAGAGAGGGACAATGGATGGCAAATTGTCGTCTCATTGCTTTTGTGTTTCTTCAAGCCTTGTTCTGTCTTTGTAGAAAGGTCAGCCAGAAAGAGACTCCCCTCAGCTCCACTTTATCTCTCCTCTGAAGCCTGTTCTAATTAACATGACCCATTTGCTGTAAAACAGTATTTGTAAACTAAAAATTCTCAGAGATGTGACCTTTTCAAAAGGAAATCTTTGTTTCAATTTTTCTTAACCGAGATTGTATTAGCTTTTTAATTTATTGTAATTGCAGGATCAAACCAAGATGTCTCTGGTAGGTGAACCAAGGTACAAAAAAGCTGCTGAGCAACATTTGTGACAACAAAACACAAACAAACCAGCATGAATGTACCCACCCAGGAATGTGCTGGTAGAAATATAATCAATATAATCAATAATCAGCAAGAAGTATTCATTTCCTACCAGTAAGAATTGCTGACTCTTCATGTTAACATATTTAAATTATTTTAGAAAAGCTCTACCCACCCAAGAAAAGTCTAGCAAGCCTTTCACTTCAATTGCAAATCCCTTTAGACTGCATCAAGCACCTGGCTGCTGTTGTTCTGGGATTAACTCAAGACACGGTGCTTTGTACCTTTATACCTATAATACACTCGAATAAATATGCAGTATGATCAAAGAACAGTTCCTAACCCTAATAAGACCTAATTAGACAGTGAAACTTTACCTAACACGCTGAAATGGCCTTGTTTCACTACTATCCGCAATAAGGTCAGTGATCTTCCTCTTGTCTAATGCAAAACAGGTGCAATTTGTCCTCAAATTCCATGCCCTGCGAATAACTCTTAAATGTGTCTGCTGGTGCCATAGAGCCAGTCTGATAAGCAGAGGGTCATGGACTTTAATTATACCTTCCAGACGAGCTTAATTAAAAAAACAGCACCGCCAGATTTTTCACTTCCCGAGAACACAGGTGGATCCCACTGTACAGGGTGTCCTCCTGGACTGGCCTCTGTCATGTCTCTCTGCCCTCATTCTTCCCATCCCTTCCACGCCCGCTGTTCAGCTCCGGTCGTAAACTGGGCTCAGGCCTGCTCCCGTTCATCCAGCGGGACATTTCAGAATGTCCTAGAAAAAACGCATGATACTACCCAGAAAAATGTGGTATTGCACAATCATCTGGAAATTTGTCTCGAGATCAAATTAATTAGTGTCATCAAAATGGGTCACCAGAATGAGCAGAGGATAATCCTAGGTTATAATGTGCTGAAGGCAAAAATTCCGTGGTGTCCAAACACCCTCTTCACCATCACAGACATGTACTGTATGGTAGATTCAAAACCTTTTTGTTCTTGATGCAGACGGATTGCGTTATTACAGTTTACTGAAAATTTGCATGCGGATCAGAATGATTTGCAAAGCAATTTTTTATTAATTGCAAAAGCTGTGCAAAGGCTTCCCGGTGTACATATGGTAACAGCTGCTCGGCAAATGCAAGAGGTACAGGTCTGCTAAGTCTCTCATTCTGACGCTGGGTTGTGCAAAAGTTTTCCAAGCCAAAGCAGGAAGGCTGTTCTCCTGTTGGCAAACCAGCACATGAGGCATCGTTCACCATCGGGACTCGGAGACGTTGCTGTTATTAATTATAAAGCTGCCGACTATCTTTATTACATTTGCATAATTACTGCTTCAGCTGATAAGCAACATATCTCAGCTAATGCAGTCTCTTTAATTAAATAACATCATTTTGAATGAGTCTCTTTATTAAAGGGACAGATGGGTTCCATTAGTTGGGCGCCTGCCATTTTTTTTGGGAAGGGCGTGTATGTGTGTATGTGTGTATAGTGGTGGGACGGGGGGGGGGGGTGACTTGCCCAGGGAATTGAAAGGATTGCGAAGCTTTTTGAAAACTTATTACAGAAATAATTTGATGTGAAAAGTTTGCTAAAGTTGCAGAACTTAGGGCCCTGTTGTGCAGGAAAAAAATGCGACATCTTACCGTTCTTGTATGTGCGTGTGATACAGTTAAAAACATGTGAAAAGTTTCTTTTTGCTAAAGTTGCAGAACTTATGGCCCCGTTGTGCAGGAAAAAAATGCGCCATCTTACCGTTCTTGTATGTGCACGTAAAACAATAGCAAATTAATTATCCATTTCTAAACCAGAGAGGCCATCCCTTTGCTTTGTGCTCACAATAGGGATTAGAGGTTTAAACCTCTATTCGAGGGTGACCTGGGCGTGAGATGGGATTAGAAGTACAACCAGGAAGTTGTATTTTAATTATCAGACCTACTGGTGTTCAGGTGGAACACTCATGGGGAGTGTTCAATCACTGTGTGAATGAACACAAACAGCTTCTGTTAAGCTGTTTGAACCACTACACTGAGTGATAAAGCCCATAGAGGCAACTGGAAAAAACTGTTATAACACAATTATAGTTACGTACTCAAATGGAATTCTGGATCCACACATAAATCCTACAGAGGGTGCAAAAACTTCAGAAAGCTGTTGCTCATGAGGCAATGAAGTCTGTGTGCATTTCAGACCCATCTGAGAGTCACAGTATTTACCCTGCAAAGAGACACGCCTGTGGCACCCAATTACATTCCACTTGATGCTTAGTGCCCATTGAGATCCATGTAAAAACAATAACCAATTAGCAAAGCCATCATTAAACAGCCCAATGCAGAACTTGTCATTATTAATAGGCCGGCTGTCACCTCATTGCCCTGCTGATAGTATTGTTATGGGGACTGTGAAAGGTTATTGAGTGTTCAGAGCCACGCAATTAAAGCTTTGGGATCTGATTACTGGAAATTGGGTTGCCCTGTACAGAACGAACACACATATTCTTAATTATGTTCTGCTAAAATGTAGCAACATGTACGTTGAATCAGGCACTATTAAAATGTGAATTCTTGGCATACAAATCTTTATTGTGCAAATGTTACATGTTTCATTCTGAGATTTCTATTATAAAACGATATATTTTAGTTGAAGGATGTGAAAGTCCCTGATCTCTGGAGTAAAATGCTTTCCATGCCGAAATTTCATGCACATTTCCATTCAGTCACACACTGCACATTTTAATTACTGTTTCATAGCAAAAATCCATTTGCTGCTATTAACCATGTAAATATTACTGCTCAGCACGGTGCTGTCCAACCAATAAAGTACAGTAATCGCTGATAACACTTTACAACACAGAGCAATTGTATTTTTCACCAGGTAACTCATAATGAGGACAGGCAGCTCGTTTTTATTTAGTCACCAGTTTTAAGGTATTTTCCCAAGAGGACACAGATAACTCACGAGAAAAAATGCATCTGTGACTCTTCATATACTCTACACGTCCGCCCTTAAATACTCAATCACTCTGATCCTCGGCTGTTAAATTTTAAAGGTGTGAAATCTTGACAGCTGGCTGTCCCGTGATTCAGAGTTTTTGTTGTGATCTCCTCATCACTTAATTTTGCCTAATTATTTCACAAATTGGCGATGTGTTCTCTAAAGGCTCTAAATTTATAACTACTGTATCTTGAACCAAATACAACTACAAAAGACTTAAAATAATAATAAATATGTTAAACTGAGCCACTAATTAGGCTACCTGTGGGCCTAAAGTGTAGGTGTGATCAATTTTAAAAATAAAGCACTGAACCTTTTTGTGACTTTTTCAGTAGTCTATACCCAATATTGTTAATGCAAAGTTTGCTGTAAGAAGTCAAAAACTTACTTTATCACAGACCAGATTCCAGGTTGTGACAGAAAATGCCCAAGCATGTTAAAGAACAACTGTAGAAAATAGAAACACCCTCCCTTGTTTCAGTTTAATCAATTGGAGCATAGCACATGTGAATACTCTATCATTCCTGGAAAGAAGCAGGGAAACACCTCTGAAATATGTCACTAGTTTTAAAGAGTGAGATGAGCCCACTCCAAGGATCATGGGAAGGTGGAGCATGGCTTTGAAGAATGACTCTGTAATGTTAACATTTGCATATATTTTCATTTTATTTCAGTGCCTCTGAGTTCAGTTTTCAGTTGGTGTGGCAACTCTTTTACACCTGTAAAGAAATGCATGGCTGATAGACCAGTGACTGTCACCACAGTTATCTCTTTGGATAACAGGAATCACAGAAATCCCAGTTCCATCCTCACCTCATGTGGGTTGCATCCATTGTATCAGAATGCAGATAACAGCGACACATTATCATGGTGGTCTTTATGTCTTTCAGTTATTAATAATGCACAACCCAGGGGTTTTTGCTGCTGTGCATAAAGAGAAAGAGCTAAAAATGTATTTTCCTTGCTCACTACCAAAACGCATTTGATTTGGAAAATTATATTTGCTCTTTTGTGTACAGAAGTGTAGCCAACAGTTGCTTCTCCTACTTTGTGAAACAGGTCTGCCTATATGGAGCCCATCTTGATTATTACCGCTGCCACAGTGTTTGATGACTGTTACTGTTTGATGACCTCATTACAGCACAAACTCTGGGATGTTGAAACAGCTCATAGATCTACCTGCAGTGCACAGTCCACTTACTGTCTCACCCTCCTCCTCTGCTTCCCCTCTCTCCTGTGCTCCCCTGATCTCTAACTCTTCATCCCCTAATGTTCACCCCTTTCCATATCAATCCTGCCCTCTCTCTTTTATTTCAGCCACTCTCCTGTTCTCACTAGGCCTTGGTTAGCACTCATTTATTCTCTCGCTTCTGGGTCTTACGTCCCTGTCTTTCTTCTCAACCCCTCACTTTCATCTTGTTCTTTACTTTTCATCCACCCTCTCCCTCTACAACTCCGAAACCCTCTCTGAGAGTTAGTCTGAGTTCGTTTGATCCAGTCCTGGCTGGCTTCCTCTTCTGCCATTCTCTAACTTTGTTTCTCTACTCTATCCCGTTATCTTTAGTCCCCACAGTCATCTCACATTCTCTGTGTCTGCCCTTCCAAAACGCGTTCTTCCTCTGAGGCCTTGTCCATCTGGTTGACCCTGTCCTCCTTTTCCCCTTCTGTCTCTCTGAGCCCACTCGTATCTCCTCCCTCCACGATGCTGCTCTGTCCTCTTCCTTCTGCCTCTCGCTCTCTCTCCGTCTTGACCTTGTCAGGACCCTGCCCTAGCCGCCACCCCCCCACCCCTCCTCCTCTGAACTGCCTGGCCAGACTAATCGCTGCCATCACCCCCTAATCCATCAGCTCCTTCACATTGTTTTGACGTCTAGTTAATTTTCGGCTGATGATTTATCAAATTCTTATTACCGCCCGCTGAAGGGCTCATTTATTGTCTTGATGTATGGTAATGATAGCCCGGTGTGGCTGCTTGAATTTTAACTAAGTTCTCCTGCTCTTTTTTTCTTTTTTTCCCAGCTCTCCTGCTCTTCGGCCTGTACTTTTCCCCCTCCTCATCCCTCATTTCTCACCTCTTCGCATCCCACCCCCCCTAAAAATCTCCCGTTTTTTTCACTGTTACATTTCTTCCTTTTGTGCTAGTCTCTCCTCAGAAGCCCTGTGGATCTCCATTTTTCATACTGTTCTTCCACTTTCTTTTACAATGCTGATGGCCATTCTTGCTCAAGTGTTTTTATGCAGATTTGACACCTTCTCTGTCCACCTCTTTCTTGCCTGTTCCACGCTCCCAGGTGGATAAAAAAAGTTTACTTTTAAAAATCCATACTTGAAGGTTCAGATGCACAAAAGGTGCTGATCCTAATACTTACCTCTCCTTTGCTAGTAAAGAGAAACATCAGACTGAACTCCAACCTAAATAATTTACAGCCCAGTTTAGCCGTTTGTTGAGACTCAAACCACCACCTCAGTTGGTGTGAGTTTTCCTTTTCCTGTTGTTCCAAAAAGTAAATATAATGGCAACAATCTGGAGAAAAGAATAACTGTGCATTGCCGCATGATGGGCTGACAGAATTCTGTGGTTTTATTTTTTTCCCACTGCGCACTGCTGCCTTAGTGTGATGAGAGTGTGGGAGCACAATGGCTCGTTTGCGTAAGAGATGCAGGAATGCCCCGAAGTGGTAAAGACAGGGGGTCAGGGGGAGGGAAAGGAGGCTGTCTGCTCGCCAGACAACCCCCTCTGCTCCTAATTCCCCAAATTCCCCTGTCTCCCTGGCAAACCTCCCCTTCCAAAGCCACCCCCGAGGGTCCGTACATACCTTGCTGGCCTGTAACATTACCTTGTCTCAGAGAATTTTAGTCAAGCAGAAGCTCACGGTGAGTGATGCCAGCCATGTTTTGCAGCAAGGAGAATGTGAAACACATGTGCTCGTTCTGTTCTGTGTGTGAGTCAATAAGTCAATCAAGTTTTTCTTCCCTCTCCTTCATGAGGCAGGAGTGCACTCGGGTAGCCTTGTGTGCACTGATGCTAGCTGCTTGGGATGCTCTTGTGTACGGGATCTCACACTGGAGTGCTTATACATGTGGCAGGGAAGCCCAGTGTGTGGAGGTTAATATTGCCATTCTTCTCACCTACAGTAATCACTGCGGGAGGGAAATGTTAACAGGGTGACACACAGGACTGTTCAGTCCATTCAGCGCATATGACTGAGGTTCAAATCTAGTCCAAATTGATTACACATTACCACTACTGTATGTCTTGAGCGCACTCAATGGCATTTCTTGCTGTTCTGTGGTGTGGAATTGTAGGCTCCAATGGAGAGTGAAGTCCCTAAGTGGGAGCAAATTATTGAGCACACTGCATGTTACCCATGGTGCTTATTAAGGTGAGCTGGCCTACTCAATGTGAGAGCCACGCACTATGGAACAATGAAATGTGACACAAAAATGGAGCCCGGGAGAATTATAATTGCATACCCCAAGATGGCATGCCACACATTTCTATGGTATAAATCCACCAGCATACCTGCCAATACTCTGTGTGTGTATTGTTGTTGTCAATGGGAACAGATTCCCAAAGGTACCATTTCAATCAACCACAGCACATAGTTTCCATCAGGCATCTGTTTGAAAAGACCGGTTAACTTTATAATCACCATACTCTTGTATATGGATGGACAGGTGGACAGACAGACAGGTTTGTGGACTCCAAGGACTCCTGTTTTTCTGGCTCTGTGACTATATAGAAGCCTATCTCCCTGCCTGAGCCATATGTTCTCTGTGGACAGGCCAGAGAGAGCCCTCATAGCCATTAGCTACTTGGAGGCTCTATCTGCACCTGCTTCTCTTCAGAGCCCTGGCGTCCAATGGGACTGCGAGGCTCAGGTCTGGGATTAAGATGTCCAGACCAGAATCCTAAACGTGAGCTCTCCAAGCGCCCATGAGTGACACTCCTGTCTGCAGACTGGCACCACTGTCTCCCCTCAAAGAGTGTGTTTCCTGCTCAGAGACGAAATGACAAAGCTTTCAAAAGAAAATATCAGAGGAAAAAGCCCAATTAATTACGAATACACAAAACAGAGAGTGACAGGAACATTAAATAATTTGGGGTTTCTGTAAGCCCCTATTGGATTTTCTGTGTGCGGTATGACTGTAAACAATTTAATTTCCTGCTTTATGCCCCTGTATGTTTTTGTGTTGTCAAGTGGGTAACTTCTGCTTCTGTTATTGTTTTTTTTTTATGAGAATAGTTGTAATCCCGTTGTTGTTTCAGCTGTTTGCGAGTATCCAGTTCTATGTTTTTAGGTTTCAATTATTTTTGTGTTTGTGTGTGTGTGTGTGGGGCGGGATGTTTCTGTGCAGTGAGCACCATTTTTAATCTGCGAACCGAACAACTCTGGGGCTTTCACCCCGGTCTGTGACGAGCACCTGTGCTCCTCCTGTGTGTTTCCCCCGGCGAGACACGCCTGTGCGTCTCTGGCGAGCGGCGAGCCTGTGCGTTGAGCGTTTGAGCGTGCGTTCTGTGCGGAGGGGTCTGCCGGCTGCACCTTTAATGAACGCCTCGAGTTTCCCCGGCTCTGTTTCTGCCTAGGTCACCCTGACTGAATGAAGGACGCGCCGAGCGAAGGAGGTCAAACATTAGCACCGCTATCTAATAACTGTTCTGCTACTTCAGCCTTGACAAGCCATCCATCAGCAGCCCTGCGACTCCATTAGCCTGCACCTGAATTATGCCCCGCTCCTCATCGCACAGCCATACATCTCTGGGTCTAGACACCTTCCTGTTGAGAGGAGATCAATGCAGGCTGAGCCATGCATCATGTGTCACGTAGTAGCCTTCTCTTTAATGATCTTGTCTATTCTCCATTCTCTGCGCCCGCCTCCTATAAATTACAATGGCATAAGAGCTGCACTGTATTATTCACTAACCTTGCTTGGCTAATACATTAGAAGGCTTATAAAGTTTATTGGATGATAATGTGAAAGCATTAAAAGCTCCATATTCCTTCACTTCATTATTTGTTGTCTCTTTTCATTCCTTTTTAACCCTCACCCCCTGATTTTTATTTGTTTGTGTGCTTTATGCATCTTTTTTACAGCGTGTATCTGTTCTTGGTTATCGGTTTTGGTTTTGCAAGTGCAGTAAGTGCTGGTATACTGCACCTTTCTGGTGAGAGGGAATACTTTTGAAAATGTGTTACTCAGCCACACTTTGCAGTGTGCTTTATTCTCTCATTAGTGATATGGCACCCAGGGCCTATTCCTTTCATGCATTCAAGGCAGAACTATGCCCCTTGTGTACGGAGTTATAAAAATGTCTTACCTGGCTTAGTGGCTCCTTTTCTTTACAACAATGTTTTTTTCAAAAAATGCTGTTATTCACACAATGGAAACAGCAGTTACTAGAGCCAATTTTTGACATCCACGGTATAAGATTATAGGGCTCTAGAGTAATCATAAAGACAACACAATATAAGTAGTAAAAGGCTATGTGAATATGGTCCGCTGAGGTACCAAAACTGCGGTTCATTACTCAAACAGTACTGCTGTTTGGCTCCAGCTTATTTGACAGAATCTGTTACTGTTCTTGAGCCAGCTGAGAAATTTTACTAAAGAGGTTTGTCACTTTTATTCAAATAGATATATATTTGTTATTCAAAGTCAGAGGTCTAATGAATTCATATTACTTTTCAGTATTTATCCTTTTCCATTTACTTTGCTACACAATGTTAAAGTGTAAACAAGCAGAGCAGAATTACAGGAAGGAAAACTATAAGGCAAATTCAAGCAAAAATCACACATGATACTTAGTGCGATACGATCTGGAATGTCCCGAAAATGTCACTGAAGGAGTATACACACACATACTGTCAACTCACCTGCCTCAGTGAATGTACCTTGCAGTGTACTCTGTATATTTACATGATCCTTATGGCAATGGTTTGTAACCAGTTGCACTGAAAAGGGCCTGTTACTCAGGTTAGCCAACGGAGAATCCAGATTTTTTGTAATCGCCTGTCTGTAGTATCCTTAAGAGAACCTTTCTTTGCTTTTGAAAAAGTTCATATCTGTCCAAGAGACACCTGAAAAACTCTAGATTAACTTTCTATTTTTTAATGAATCCATAAAATATATAAACACTGACACAGGTAATTCCAATATTGATTAATCCTATAGTCTCTTATTGATCAGTGGAGATCACAAAGTGTCTTTCTACTGTGGAACGCTATGAAAATGCAGCAGAGCGTTGCATGGTACAATGAATCACTGGGACCTGTGGGACAAGTACTGTCAACGCATGGGTAGATAGACAAACAACTGAAAAGCTGTCAGACTCGAGCTCGTACAATCTGGCCTTCTTCAAGTTTCCATTTCGCTCAGCCAGTGTAGCATTTTCATAGTCCTCTGCCTGATCTGCTGTGTAGGGGGGCTGCTGGTGCAGAATAGCTTCCAGTGTCACTTGGGTGGGGTCTGCGCTTCAGTGCCGGATAAAGTGGGCCCTCCACTACATGTAAAGTGCATTAGGATGGACAGTGTTATTATAAACAGAAGGGATTATTATGATTATCATCAATCGCCACATAAATCTGGTAAGGTAAACTTCAACGGGCAGTACAGAGGCCTGGGGTAAATGAAAAACAAACACACTGACTAGGAAATGCAAGGGAAGAGCTAAGTAACCACATGGTCATCACATTCCCACAGGGGTGGCCGATAAGGAAGATAATTGTTTCATGCACTTTGTCAAGCCCAGACGAAAGCAAGGCTAAGTGAAGTGCTGGGGCTATAAATCAGTGTCGGGAGGGGGCTGGGAGCCCTGATAGTGACTTCATTAAGGAATATGTATTGTGTCATTAAGCTGCCAGGGGTCACCTTTTGTGTCACGCTGTGGCTTTGTGATGCATTGCCCCAGCCTTCCCTACGATTAAATTCAATCACATTAAATGAAGATGTGAAACGGGTTACCCACGGGACCTGATCCTGCTTTTGTTGTTGAAACGTGTTTGTCAGCTTCGCGGGGTCTCCACGTCGCCCCGTCTTCAACGGGGGCGCTCGCACGTGCCCCCTCTCGTACCCCGCACGCCGCCCAGCCCGCCACGCGCCTACAAAAGCAGACAGACACGGCCCCAGCCGCAGACTAACGTCTCACCCTTCCTGGAAGTGCCCGATGAAGCGTTAGCGCGGGCGATTTCCTGTCCGCGCCGTCAGGTGTGCTCTCTCTCCCAGCGCTGGCTCTGAACCAGCTGTGGGGAACGCCCCTGGCCCAGTGACGGAGCCTATCTGAGGTCCGTTGAAGAGTAAGCCCACTAAAAGCATATCTTTGTGACTGGCAGGCCTTCCAATGTATTTGCGGTCTGGCTTCTTTTCCCCCTAAAGGTTTCTAATCTTTACCTTTTAATCATCATTACCAAATGGCTGTGTCCTGCTGCATTTCTCTCACCAAATGAAATTTACCTTGGCTTTGCAGCCCTCTGATTTACGTTTTATTGTTGAAGCAAACCAAAGAATAGGCTGGAAAACCTCGCATCCCCCGCAGCAGGGCTTATCTCGTCGTCATGGGCGGCCAGGGCACCGTCCTTCTTTTGGCATTGGGGACGAGATGCGGCGTCCTGCGCCACACGGCTCTGCTCGGCTTGCTTGGCATTCGATTCGCGGCACATTGTGACCTTGGCATTTTCTTACTGCTGCTTCTCAGCCGTGTCCTCTTCTGGCCAGCACTCCCCACCCCACCACGGCGCCCCCCCTCCTCCCTCCTGCCCTCCTGCCCATTTGTCAATGTTATTATTGAATTTTCAAATGCCAGGGGTGCGCATAAATCAATGGGCTTCTCCTTCTCCCCAGTGTCATATCTCTGCCCAGTGCACTCATTCATTTTTCTTTAATAAGTCCTTCTCTGCTTTCTGCCCATTTATAAACATGCATCACTGGCTGCTTTCCTTTCCCTCTCCCCCCCTCCCTCCCTCTCTCTCTCTCTCCCTCCAACAAAGCCGTCCATCATTTGTTTAGCCTGGACACTCGCCGCCCCTGACTGCTTATTCATCAGCGTTTTCAAAAGCAAAATCACTCTTCGCCTGGCCACTTATTGCGCTATCAATCTCCACGAGCCAGAGATCAATACTGCTTGCTTTTCTTTTCATCTCTCTCCTGTGCTCTCACTCACCCCTTCCCTCTTTTCACCTTTTTATCAAGGCGCTCTCTTCCTCACTCTCGTCTTGTTTTTTTTCTCTCGCAGCCTCCTCTATCCTCTGTCACTCCCTCATTTCTTGCCTTCTCTTCTGCTCCCCCTTCCTGACCTTCTCTCTCCCTTCGCCTGTTAGAAAACTGCTTTTCCTCTGTCTTGCCATACAAGGCACTGTACAAAAACCGTGCAATTCAGTGTCACCCAACTGGGGGCTGTACTAGTAGTGGTGGGTGAAGCAGGTCTCAGTCCTATATGGAAAATTCTTTGGGATCCTTCAGGTTGAAAAGCGCTGTATGAATGCAAGGGGTTTGCCTGATTTTATTATTATTTCCTGTGCCATGTTTGTTTTGCATTCCGAGACAAAGGCCCCTCTGGCAGGACTGAAATGTTTAAGGAAAGTGCCAGTTTTCAAACCAGTTCAGTGTTTCTCCCACTACTAGGCAGCTTCCAAAGTCTCCAACTCTGTAATCCAACACGCTCTTAATCATTCTTTTCAAAATGAGGTGTTTTACATAGTTAATACAGTCAATAACATATTAACATGTGTCTCAGACCTGGTTATATAGTTAATAACATATTAACTTGTCCTCAGATTTTGAATTAAATGAAGATATTTGATACTTCTCATTCTTGTGAAACAGGATTGGTGATGCAGCGTGGTGACACAGCAACATGCAACATTTGCTTCCGTACAGTACACTGGACCATATCCAGGTCACATAATGAGCCCACTATACCTGCTCTGCCGGCTTACTCTTACTGTCAAATAATAATAATAATAATAATGATGATGATGATGATGATGATGATACTATAATTTGACATTTCATTGATTTAATTGATCATTATTATTGATAATGTTTAATTACTCAAAACCCAATGATGCTGTACATCGTGGTAAAGAAAAAGACCAAAAAGTACGATACAAAGTAAAAGAAAAAGTGCAACAAGAACATACAGTAAAATGGAGATTATCGAGCTTTGATTGGAGTCAAAGGTGTTGTCTCTTGAAGAGGCAGAAGAAGGGCAATCCATAACAATAGCACAGCGAAAGAAAAGGCTCGGTCGCAGATTGAGTCCTGGGGACCAGCCCCAGCTGCACGGAGCCTACAGGAGGGAGTGTAGACATGGAGGAGGTCAGAGATGTATGATGGAACCAGATTATTTAGAGCCCTAAAAGTCAATTACAAGATCTTATATTGAACATGTGACTTTATAGGCAATGTAGAGACTTAACTTTAGGAGTGATTTGCTGCCAAGGTATGAGTTAGAAGTCTAGATGCACAGTTTTGGACATATTGCAGCTAACTTAGAAGAATGTTAGAGTAAAGAGTTGCAGAAATCAAGCTTTGATGTTATAAATGCATTAATCAGGCACTCCGACTCGGTCATTGACAGAAATTGATAAAAGGTGAAAAAATATACCTTAATCAAATCAGAAGGAGAATGTAGTATGATCTAATTTAGAATTGGTTCATGAAACAGCTAGATGAAATCCTCCATTAGCAGCTGCTAGTGGCTTCCTGTCTAACTTTTCTTAAACACATTGAAGCACCAGACACATGTGGAACTCTGCAATAATAACTTCTTCAGGGGGAATACTGATTAATTATTTTTACCAAATGAATTAAAGGGAATCTTAAAGTAGGCCAGAATGTACAAGTCTATAGTGGTATTTATCCAGGACAATATGGGTAACATTCCTACACTTATATGGAAGAGACCCATGTACTGCTCCACTAGCATCACATACAGAATTAGCCTGATTTTCCTTGGAGATGTCTCCCATCTCAGTACTGATTAGACCAGGCCTTGCTGAGCTTCAAAGATCTAAAGAAATCTAAAGAAATATCAGCCCAGGGCATCAGGGTTAACAGCCCTGCCTGTGGTTTTCCTACAGCAGTAAGAAATTATAATTTTGCTGAGCTGAAGTTCTGTAATTGTACTGATATAAAGAGGCTATTAAACTATATAGTCATGCTTCCCCAGTCTAATGCTTTTATAATCTTGTTAAAAATCACTAATTCTTTTTCATCACACTTTCAGCATTTCCAATAAACTTTTTATGAGCTCTGACCGTTAAATTCAATTAAGCTGGATGTATTGAGCAAACTGACCATAAATCGCCTACCTCATACCTAGCACATTTCAGACAATAATACCACAGGTATTTAGGGGTAAATGATAAATACATCTTATATGTACTGCACCATAAATACAGCATGTATAAAACATCTACATGGAATAGTCTTCATTCAAATATCTGTACAACAGTTGATAAAATATTTACTATAAAGAACTTATAATATATATATGGATCTTACATCAGGATGAGAAAAACATTAAACCCCACACAGCAGACAAAAATAAGTTATTATTTTGCAATTGTAAAATGAGATGTACATGCAGTATATCCGGAATGGCTCGAACCCAAGGATCAGCACTATTGCATATCTGTGGGGAGAGAGAGTCATACAGAGGTTTTAAATGACCACGTCCTTGAAACTTTGATGAAATTGAAATTTGCTTAATATAACAACCACCAAAATGGCCACTCCAGCCTCCCTAGCCAAATTAGCTAGACACCTCCTGCTGATTTAAATGAATAAAAGTGTGTTACTCCACAGTATTTTCAAATTGCCATTCTGTGTACAGAACAACGTGTTTATCAAGAAGAACGAGGACACAGGAGTCGGCCTGACACCTGAACAGGGAAACCCCACGTTTCCCCACTTACAAAAATCGCACAACAAGCCCTCTCTCAAGGCTGAGACAGAGGGTAACCGGCTCTCTTCGTTTCTTGGTTTCTCAATGGCAGGCTATTTTTCCCCCCCCTTTTTCTTCAGAACGTTTATCGAGAAGATCAGTACAGACAGGGCGAGGCGGGGAGAAAGACCACTGACAGAACAACGAGCAACACTCAACTTGAAAAAAGAGAAGAGAGGCGTCTCTCGCGCGATATCAAAAAAATAAATAAATAAACCCCGCATGCCATTGTCAGCTGTCTCGTTGGCCCATCAAGCGAGGCTTGCAGCTTCCCGATGAGTGCACAGCGACTCCGCGTGCCGCTGGTGAATAACAGCCGCGTCAAGGCGGCAGCGTGGGGGCACTCTCTCCACAGAGGCTGGCCTGGCTGGAAGCGGCCGGCTGGTCCCCTGCGGGCCACCTGAAAGAAGTGCCGTCACTCACAGCCTGCCAGCGAGGCTGGCGTTTGCAGGCACCTGTCATAATTAAACTAATGGCTCTGAAAACAGGGCTCCGATATTAAATCTGTCTCCCCGAGCTCACAGAGCAACAGCCTGAGTGTCGGCGTGGAGGCACTGCTGCGCGGCAAACTCTGCAACACACCCAGCAGCGACGCGCGCTCGGGGAGGCTTTATTTGGGCCAGTTGTCATGTTTGTCAAATTCCACTCCTCCAGGGCTGCAGGGCTCCCTTGAATTTCACCCTCCTCCTTTCCACAGCTCTTAATTAATAACCTTATCTAGTTATTTAATTAGTGATCCAACCTTCAGACAGGTATTTCTGTCTAGGTCATTCTAAAGGTGTTGCGCTTGTATATTATAAGACTTGGAAGACAAGCCAGCAGATGTCCCACAGGACTGAAGTAACTGAAAGCCTGGGATCGGAAGGAAAAGCCAAAGACTCTCCCTGTAGCTCTTGAAGACTGGAGGGAGACATCCAGGGACGAGAAGAGGTGGGAGGAGCGACAGCAATGCACTGAGAGGTACAGGAAATGAAAGGAAAGGGACTAAAAAAGGTGGAAGGAGAGAGAAGGAGGAAAGAGGAGGAATGTGTGGAATGCAAGAACATGTGTGGGAGGCCTATTGTAACAGGAAAGTGGGAACAATGGAAAATCTCTTCCATGTGTGGCAAGTCTTAATAATCTTCCAGATGAACAGGGGGTTCCCAAGTGCCTTGGGAACAAGTAAATCGGCTCACCTCGAGCATAGATTGAGTCTTGAGGCCTAGACATGATGGCCCATGCCTGGGTCACGTTATTAGCTGATTGCAACCAGGATTGCCTGAGCAGTTGTATAGTACCATATAGTGCTGGGACTTCTTGACTTCCAGGAAAACACCCAGAGCTCGTCAGATGCCTGCCGAGTGTCAATGTGAGCAGTAAGAGCTATGCTCTGCTCCTCTTTCGGGGAGTAACTCTCCCATAATGCTCTGCAGACCTTTTAGTGTAACAAAAGATGAATGGTTCTAACAGGTGGGTCTGCTTGAGGAGCATGTCTCCAGGGCCTCAGTCTTCCTGCACAAGTCGGGAGCTGTAGCCATACGATGGGGTCTTAAACAACTGGTGATTCCGAACTGGGAGGGGATGGAACAAAAGAGCAAAATTGGCAAGCTTTCCCAGAAAACCATTTAATCTGGTGAGACTCAAGGCAAGCCAGACATCATCTCATGGGCATGGGGCGTGGGACGCCAGTCTTTCACAGGGACAGGGAGAAGAGAAGGACAAATCAGAATATCCTATCAAACGCGGCCAGCATGTCTTCAGGAAAAAAACAGAACATGTGATGGAAGCCCATGTTGAAGAACATTTAAATTCCACAGAGACACCATGAGGCTCAATTTCAGCACGTTTAAAAATTCAGTGACAATGAAAACGCCTTCATAAAGAGAAGAAAAAAATCAGCCTGCTTCACTTCAAGACGTCTTCGGATATAGTTGTTCACAAAAAAAGAAATAAAAGCACAGCTGAACAAATCTCTCAGGATCGCCCAGCATGCAAGGGATTGTAGACCTTGGAAATTCTGAAATTAGCACTTTTGACTCTCAATCAGACAAGCAGTGTAGTGCCAGTCCCTGCCAGCACTCCAATTACAGAGACATTAGCAGGCAGTAAGCAGTTGCTAATTTGACATGTTGAAATGATGCCCATTCATTTCCTCATGCTTGAATAGCCCTGGGTAAATATTTCCCAAGCCGGAGTATAAATAGAGGGGGCAATGTTTGAACAGCTGAGAGCAGAATGGCAGTCTGAGAGCACCATTCAGGAGAAATCATGACTGGGCGCCAATCTGTTTTTATTTCACCCATCACTGGGTGCTTTGGGGGTAAAAACCAGGTAAAAACCAGAAACAAATGGTCTCTAGAAGTTTCATCTTCAGAATGCAATGGATTCTTCATCGGAACCCAAACTGTTCCCACAATGGAGAGCCAGCTAGAGTATGACCCAACATCTCTCTTTTTGCATATGCATGTTTACACGTGTGTGATCTATAACATACTTTTGAGGGTTTTGAGACAACTGTATCCATTTCTGGGCATTTACACGTGCAAGCCAGCTGGGGGACAGAAATTCCCTCCATGGAGGACACACTTGCAGACAAGACATCTGACCGGCCAGTGATGTTCCATGAGGTGACTTTCAGACAGCGCATTCAGTTTGTTTTCATCATCGGCTGTTCCTTCTGTCCAGTGCATCAGCATAACGCATAGATTGCATTTATGCATAAATTCACTTGAGCTCTGGCATGTCAGACAGTCTTCCATTTCCAGATAAAATACCCCACAGTGGACATGAGGATCCATAAAATTCTGTTCCATATTGAGATACATGCCACAATGACATGAAATTCATAGGGGAAATGGCCTATGTGTGCATCATACATGAACTGTAGTACACCAGAGTGGGGCTTGTTTCCATACTTCCCATAAACATATGTAACCATTAATGATTAGCACATACGGTATGATACATCATTTTGCCCATTCAAATATTAACTGAGTTGCGCAATTCAGTAACTTTAATATCCATTTGTTGAGAGGTTCAGAGATGGTTCTGGGAACTGGAACTTCAGCAATGCAAATCCATGCAATACCACCCAAACACCTTGAAATACAGGGGACAGAGTTATCTCTAAAGGAGATGTTAACAGTCTTCACACAATGGTTCTGATAACGTGTATGCCTCATGTCCAAAAATACACATTAGCACTACAATACAACACAGACATACTGCGTTTTCTTTTAATGTGAAAATGAATGGTACAAGACACTCATACAGATTTTGTTCTTCTTTGACATGGAGAGCGTGTGAAGCATAAATAAACAACAAAATGATGCAGAGTCGGATTCTCTTGGCGTCTCATCACCCCTAATTATCTCCTGTTTATGTGTTTCTCAAAACCAAATCTGGCATTTTTCATCAGGACAACAAGGATCGGTGCCAACAGAGAGATATTAGATAATAGGAGACCCCCTCCTCCACAAACACACTCACACACACTGTCAGCCGCCGTTCTCGCAGGGACAGACATGCCGTTTTGTGCAGTAACAATGAAGGCACCACCGCAAACACATTTAAACGTGTAAAACACATGTCAGAACAATTCTTGTTTGCACATGCACCCTTAACACAAACCAGCATGATCTGTGAAGTGTACAGTGTCAGGCACCCTGAAAGCAGCAGAATAAGAGAGAGAAATACATCCACTAAACAAGATTAGAGGGAATGCCAGGACAATAATGTAATAGCCAGGCAATCATGTGGCAGTTAAGACATTTCATTCTCATTTTCTGCATTACTGTCTGCTATTTATAGACACACTTCAACACTGTGTAAACGGATTTCAACAATCTTACTTTTCAAAATACTTTGCACGCGAAGTCCATAAAAAATAATCCTGAAAGATGTGAATTCGGTTATCTGTTGGCTATAAAGCTAGGTTTTCTACATTTTTAATTTGAAATATTAGTGTGCTGTTACCATTTGTAACACTTTTAAACACCAAAAGGATCTAAAAGAGCTTTACGCATAGGCGAGCTCCCATTTAATTCACCATTGAAGTGCAACAACCACCAGGGTGGCGTACAGTGCAGAGGCCACAACAAAGAAAATGAGAACTTACATCCCGAATGCAGTGAACGAATGAAAGGGGAACTTTATGAAGGTCACCCTTAAAGTGAAATTTAGCCAGGGAACCAAGGTCACAACCCATACTCTAGCTGACAATGCCATGGGATTTTTAATGATCATAGTAATGTCTCACCTGAAGGATGGCACTTCCTAAAGACCATTGTCCCCTGTCACCATACTGTGACATAGGTTTGGATAGTCTGAACCAGAGGGAAGAGCGCCACCTGCTGGTCTACACACCACTTAACAGCAACCTGATTTCTCTTAAAGGCCACCCATTTCCAGTGCTGATAGGTCCTGAGAACTACCAGGACCAGGCTACAAACTGCAGTCAAGATACCGACTCGTCACGTAGTTAATTTGTTAGAACATAAGAAGGGTCACAGATGAGAAAAGGAAATTCAGCCCAAAAGGCTGTTTGGTAGTCAGCAGATAATTGTTCCAAGGATCATATCCAACCATTTCTTGATAAATGCCAGGATATCAGCTTCAAGATCACCTCAATTAGAGTATTCACCCCTTACCTATACCCTCTGTTCTCTATTAACCAATTCTCAATCCAAACACTCACATTTCCCCAAATGCCTACAGCCTATATTTTGAGAATTAATCTTTTAGGAGGAATTTTTAACAAAAGAGATGAATAACATCTCTTATTTCCTTAAGTGCAATTGGTAAGATGCCATCTGGCCCTGCATATTTCTCAATCATGAGTGCTTCCACTACACAAAACATTTCTGCATTTTTTTAACTTGGATCTTATTAGTTTCCTTTTTTGACAAAACATATCAAGAAAAGAGTTGCCAACCACTGCAATCATCAAGTATCATAAATATGAATTAGTGTTTAATCTGCTTCTTATCATTCTTTTCCAGTTTGGCAGGGTTATACAGTACTAGGGAGAAAGAGAAGAAAATAACTAAATAAAATTCAAAAACATAAATTCATAAAACATTATTGGGTAGTAAAAATAGTCCTTCTCTCCCTATTTCTCTCAATGACCTCCTTCTTGAGTCTCAACCAATATGTTAATTTTTCCATCTCATAAACCTCTGAAACAAAAGCAATCCAATTTTCTTTCAGTTGGGGCATCTATTTGAAGCTATTGACATGTTATAGCTTTCTTACTTGCTGCTAAAACAAATAAATTCCCATTGCTTTCAGTTAGCCTTGTTTCTGTGAGTCCAATACATCATAATTGCCTGCTAACGTTGTAGCTTCTAACTCCTTCACTTTGATTCTAATACTCCTTGCGTTTACTGTATTTACCTGGTCCTGTGGTTTGTTTTTTCCTCTAGTTCTCCTTATGACTTGACTCCCTTTAGGATTTTTGTTGGATTCTCCCCCTTTCTTTGTGGATCCTTCTTCCAAGATGGCTTTTGTCCATCTCAAATAGAATTAATCTGAGGTGTCTGTACAGATTGTTTTTTTCTGTGTGGAAAGATCTCCAGTGGCCAAGAAAGCTGAAGCCTTTTCCTGCTACCATGTTCTCAGCCATGTGCTGTATCAGTGGACTGACATTTGAAATTTGAAGGGTTTTTTGCCTTTGCCAGGTTTTAGTGCCTTCTCACCCAGAACAAACATCCCATTTTCTGTTCCCAAATGCCAAGATGTACAAATGTCATTTAATGGTCTGAGTAATATTTAACATAGCATAGAAATATTGAACCATGCTTTTCTTTGTGCACCAGCATGCTTGTTGACAACTGGACACCTTGGCTGTCCCCAAAGTGCATCTTTGTCTGATGCACTTTCCCATTCCTGACACTGTCAGGTTAAACCTCTATCAGCTACCCAATGCACGTGAGGTTTTACAATGTCACATTGAGATGTCATAGTCCGGCTACCCTCTTTACTTAGTCTCTCACTTCTGTGCAGTCTATTTTGTGTATTCTGTGTGATCCATGTGGCTGTTCCAATTGAGATTTTTGTTTATATTCTACCTATTCCAGGTTTTCTGAAGACACAGCTTTCTTTGATGTGGTGCATCACTCATTATCTTCCCCTGTGCATTTCCTGATAATTAGTTTTCACAACTCATTTCAGAAGTTTTGCTTTACCTTCCCCAGGCAGGTATTTACTTTATCTTGGCAAACAGCCTTTTAACATACACAGAGAACAGCTCAGCAACACATGTGCCATGTAAGAAATTAAATACAGGGTCATGTAAGGCACTTGTTCCAAAAGAAGGACGCTACAGTACCATTACTGATTTGAAAGCCTATACAGCCGGTTTGTCATTTCTAAATAAAATCAATTCCATCAAAGCAAAAAAAAAAAGACAGAGATCACTGCAGAATCAATGCTATCCTGCATGACTGTCAGAGTGGTCTAACAGACTAGGGATGTTTGACTGAATGACAGTAGGTCCCCATCAATAACCGGCCTACTCTTTCTCATCAGTACCTTTCTGTTTTCACCATCTCAGTTCTCCATCTTGTAATGTTCCTGTTTTTTGCCTTTTTATGTCATAAACTTGGTATTGTTTTCTTTCTAAAAATTTCGCTGAGGATCACCTTATGAACAAATCAGTGATATAAACTTTCAGTGCAGTAGTTTACCAAATATTGACAAAAATATTGGTCCATTGAGAAAGCAATTCCATAAATGTGCTCTAGGACAGACTTCCCGCAGATTGACAGATTGGATCTGGTAAATCTGAAGTGGAGACACACAATGAGACCTTTGTTTATTCAGGCAACATCAGTTCTAAGCAGAAGCTCAGGAGATGCTTCAGGATAAGCAGGTTGAAGGAGATGGTATGTGCAATATTTCCATACTCTGCTCCATGGTGGAAATGGCAGAAAAAGGGGTTTGGGAGAGAGGACGTAGAGTCACTTTCATTTAACATGAAAAAGCTCTTTGATGGCTCCACAAAGACAGCTTTAATGAAAGGCAGTCAGGCAGCCCGGGCTTGCCGGACTGATAAGCAAGTGTGATTCCTGGGCAGTTTGTAACAAGATGTGATCGGCTGGCGTGGCCGGACAGCTGAGGCGGCCCGCGGTCTGTCGATGCAGCAGTCAATAACGCTTAGGGAGTTTCGATTGGCTGACCGCTCGGAGGAGGACGGAGTGCTGACGGGGAGCGGGCTGTCAATCGCGTTCAGC
The DNA here is from genome assembly GCF_059453375.1 of Lepisosteus platostomus. Classification (NCBI taxonomy): domain Eukaryota; kingdom Metazoa; phylum Chordata; class Actinopteri; order Semionotiformes; family Lepisosteidae; genus Lepisosteus; species Lepisosteus platostomus. Next base: position 9,941,411 of record NC_142613.1, read on the forward strand.
ACTGATTGGGAAGGAGGAAAAATACTGCTCCTGAGCAAGCCCTTTTCTGCAAAACCAGCACAAGCGAAGAGTACTACATAAGAGGTGTGCAACATTTATAAGTACAGGGGAGACTGTTGGGCAACTCCTAAATGGAAATTCCACTTGAAACTCAATGAAAAAAAGCACATTTTGAAATAAATAAAGAAGGTTGCTACTAAGATCTTATGGAACATTACTGAATATGATGAATGTCCAAATACAAAACGGAGGTGGAGTAGAAAAATGCAAAAAAATGTAGTCCTAAGAAATAATGAATACCAATGCACAGCATTATTTCATATGAAAAATGAAACATGAAACAAGTCAGACTGTTGATTTGGGATTCTGGTCTTGAATTGGGATTGGCCTTGGGATCTTTCACTCCAGGATTAATCCGATGAGTACTACTCCAAACTCACATGGCTCACCAGGGTAGTCATTTTTCTGGTGCTATTGTGAATTTAATGAGCACCTTAGACATTTAAAGTTTTCCAATAAATAAACTGCACTCCGCAGTCTCTCATCAAGATGCAGACTTTTTTCAACTAGTTCTGCTCTCAGGCAGTTCCTCCACCTTTCTCTCTTGCTGGGCATTATCATTTTCCAGCAGGGGCACACAGCAGCTTTATTCAACCTGCTAAAAGAGCTTACAGTCGGGCAGCCCTTCCTTGGTGTGTGGGCCAGGAGTGCCAATCAATAGCAGCAGTGTGGGGAGCGGGAGAAGAGCTGGGCATATTGGAATGCGCTCTTCAGCACAGAGCAGGCCTGCTGCTGACCTGAAGAAGCTGGAGAGGTTTGGCAACATAATCATTTCAACCAAGGCAACCCCTGCACCCCTCCCAACTTTTATGTAGCTAGACAGACTGTGTTCTGACAAGGTCACTAAGACAGAAGCCAGAGACAAGGAGCGTGAGAAAGAAGCACACATTGACTTACTCAAAGTCCCGTCTCTTAACAAGACTCAGCACAAGGCACCAAACTTTGCATGTTGTCTGAAATCTAGGTTTCAAGAATGGGTTAAATGTTGCCCATAACCGTACTTTATTTTTATACAAGTGGATAAAAAACTGCACCCCCTGATGGTTTTTAGTAGAATACCCCGATATGTACTGGTATGATGGCAAGCCCATGCTACACTTCCAGATCTAGTGCACGATGTCTGAACAGAGAAGCTGATATTCCAAGTTAACCGTTTGGGCCCGTTCTGAATTAATGAGGGGTTCATTTTGGGAGGGCTGTAGGGGCTCCAGCCTTTTGTAGGAGCCACTTAATTTGGCTCACTTTCCTGATGTACCAGAAAATAAAAATCTTACTTGAAATTCAGCACTGAAGATGTAAGAGTCCTGAAGAAGGAAAGTGGTGGAAGTGGTGACATCTGTATGTTCTGCAAATGGAGGAATGAAAGAGGGAGAGAGCGCAGAGTGAAGAAGATGCTGTAAGGAGGAAGAAGAGACAGAGGTCGAAAGGAAAGAGAAAGGAGACCAAGACATTTCGGTGTCAAGTTGTCAGCGTCCTGTCTTGTCGACACAAGATTGATTTCACTAAAATGTTGTGTTTTGTATCCTGAAGCACAGCCCTTTGCCACCCTAAAATAGATTAGGCAATTACACATCATTTCAATGTCATATTGACTTTCAAGCACAGAGGAAATTAGTGGGGGGTGTCGAAATTGCTGGCGAAGAGTACAGAGATCAATTGCTCAGCAAGGGAGGGAGGTTTGATCCATCTTTGCGCAAAATAAAACTAAAACAAAGATCATTACTTAAGACAATCAGATTGAGCATTGCCCCTGTGACAATCATCGATTCTGTTGTGGCAGACAGGTGATGTCTTATTTGGTCAGTTCTCCAAATCAGCTGCATTTTGCGCTGCCAGTACCAACATTAGCACAAGTCTAATGCAGCCACTGCAATATCAGTTGTAATATCTTGCAGCTGTCAGTATCATGATTTTTATTTTCTCTGCACTTCTAAAGAAGACAAGTATTAATACATAAGTATTAATTTTTCTCATTATAGCAGAGGCTACTTTTTCATGTTAACATTTTTCTAGGAACAAAAGCAAAGACAGCACTACTATTATTTACTGTACTGATTAAATGCAATCATAATGGAGCTCGCTTTCTCAGGAAGATGACAGTTAATCTTTATTTTTGGAGTCAAAGCCTCTGATTATTACTATGTTATGTTTTTGGGGATTTATGTTCAACTGCTTCCCGTCTACCACAGTACACTGTGAGAGGGTTGTGGTACTTTTTTATATGCGAAAGAGCATTGTAAATGAATTTCTCCTTGCAGCGCTGAAGCCTGCCAGTGAAAAGGCCTCCCTTGACTCCTGTGGGCTAATCCGTACAAAGGGCACTGTCCTTCAGCACTCCTACGGGCTGACAGCGCCCCCTGATTAATTGACAGGTTAAAAAGATTGATTCTCCCTGTCAGCGCCGGGGCTCGGCCTCAACAATGCGCCTGTCAGTCGAGTTGTAAAACAGGCATTCGCATTTACAGAGTAGAGTGGAGCGAGACAGAGAGATAAAGAGAGAGAGGGAGAGAGGGAATTGAGTGTGAGCTGCTGCTAGTCCACATCATGCCCGGTTTTGCATTACCTGTAACCACTTACATTTCACATGACCGGTGCAAGGGAACATTATGAACCACACATGCAATAAGCACGGATGGTTATATTTGAACATATATCCTGGAACATGATAGCACAGCCAAAGCAACAGTTACGGCAGGACTCATATCCCTGCAACTGAATGAATTAAAGCATATTTTAAAATGCCGTTTAAGGAAAATAGAGAGACAAGTTTCCACTTAGAAAAAGGTGTTGATCAGAGCCAAAATATCACCTTTCTTGCCGCTGTATCCATAGCTCTCTAAGCAGAAGCACTGCAGTGAAGGGATGGCTGCTTAGGGACAGAAGACAAGGCCTGCAATTCACCCTTGTTCATTCCATCATTCAGACAACCAGCTACAGACCGTACCCACAGCAGAAGGCACTGCAAGGTAAATCATTGCTTCTTCAAGTCTTGAAAGAACTTCTTCCAAGAAGTGAAGTTCAGACGTACTCCCACAAGGGCCCATGCCTGGAATAAGAAATTCAACAGTATAAAATCATAAGACCACTGATATAATTCAAAAAGGTTAAGACCTTCGGCTAAGCTTCAAAAATGCCTGTGGGCAGAACACGAAGAAACCTTTTGAGCAAAAGTAAGAAAATGCCACTGATTCAACTGAAACACCACCACCCGAATGCTCAAAAGAGCCATTGAACAAGCCGGGGAAAAGGCCACTAGCTAGCATTAAAGCACAAAATTCTGAGATCTAAGAATCTACCTACCCCAGCCCTGTGTGGTGATGGGCGGGGCCTGGAAAGAGCCACAGCCAGCTAATGACATTAAGAGATAGATAGTTAATTGTCCGCTGCTGTGGAAATTAATCTTTGGCTTCTCCCACAGAAGTACAAGTACAAAATGCCGAAACGCCGAATTAAAAATCTGCCTGTCACAGATAGAAATGGGTCATTATTAATTAATCCAGCTAATTATACCAGCTGGGCAGTAGAATTTGCAAGATAATTATGGTATGAGCTGACTTGCTCATTAGCTAATCATACCAGTTTCTTATACGGTATGCTGCCCCCCCCCACCCCCCATTCACACACGTACTCACTTTCTCCCTCATTACAAAGTGGGGCTGGAAAGACATGCTCGCAGGGTCCAGGCCTCCTGTGTGGCCGAAAACATCTCTACCCACGTTCCCCTGTGCTCCCACAATCCCTTTCTTCTGCTGCCAGCGACCTCTAACCTCACACAGCATTAATACTTGCCGAGCAATAAATCAGCCGTGACAGGCAGCTGAATGCAGCCTGATTAAAATCGTTTGTTTAAATCCGCATACTTTCCACTCCTGCCATAACTTTGTGACATTCCTGACACCAGGCTGTAAAGTTACTTCATGGGTAATTGGTTAAAGCTGGAAGTGCTCTTTCACTGCATTTTTTTTAAAACTCAAGTTACATAGATTTTGGCATTCTGTCCACAATTAGGCCAACAAGAATCTCCCGTGTATCATCAGCACCCGGGCTAAAAAGGAAAGGTGTACTGCCAGGTTTACTCTTTGTTTGCAATTGTACGAGTAGAAAACAAGAGCAGATGTTTCACGGTTTATGTCTTTAAAATCTGCGGAGGAAACATTTCAACCCGACCCATCAGATGACAGAAAAAATTAAATGCTTTCTCATGAGTGAAGGGAATGGAAATGACTTCCCAAAAATCCAAATTCAATTCATCTTCTTTCCAAAACCGTATCTGTAATATCTCATGGCTTTACGCTCTTGTTGGGGTTTGGCTACAAAAACACCATTCAAATTGATCTCTTGTGGATATTTCCCCTAAATATTAACACTTTATGTATCACTAACATGAAGCATCTGACCCTTCTTGGTTATCTTACCTCTTAGCCAGTTTTCTCCTTAGACTTGCCACTCAATTCTCAATCAGTGAGTTAAAAAAATATGCTTTTTTTTCTAACCAAAAGGCTGCTGGAGTTTTTACAGGGGAGTTTTCTAATTCAGCAGTCCTGGGTGTAATTTACCTGACGCCACAGGCTCATTAATCAATGTCACATTTAGGGGAAAGAGAAAAAATGCCGAGGTCTGCCCTGGTCAGGCTTTCCTATTTGTACGGCAGACCTCTTTTCCAACCTCACTGCCGACACTAATAGGGCTTTTACCTTTTCAGATGAAACGCACTCATGATCTATGTGTTTACCGGGCTGGGAATCGGGGGAATAACAAACAATCGCAATGGAAATGAAAACACTGCACAGTGCCGGACGAGTGGTGGGTTTTGCCTTACTTTCTGTTGCAATCAATCTCAGAGGAGTGCCGACTTGGAGCACAGGAAGCCATTCTGTTTGCAAATGAAAGGAGTTCCTTTGAGTTCCAGTGTCAGTGACAATCGGGCCTTCCCATGTGAAAAGAAAAAAAGTGGTAGCAGCATGCCCCTACGTTGTTCTATTCAGTTAAACCGACTCTAACGGGAGATTTGAAGGCGCCTTCAATGAGTATTTTTGAGTTTACCATCTATGAATGGGTGGTGTTCTTAGTAATACCAGTTTTCAGCCATATCCACAGAAAGAATAAGGTGCCTTTCGGTTTCCTCCTCTATCAGTAAACGTCAAGAAATACAAAGTGTGCTAATTCTATAGATCCACAAGCAAACCACACATTACTAAAAAGGTTTAGATAGTTTTGGGATTTTTAGATCAGTTTTCTGATAAAAGTTTGTACTTTACTGCAGTTTGCCCCATTTTTTTTCTCAATCCAAATAAACTCCATCTAATATTCTAAAACCTGCAATATTTAGTTTCCGTTTTATTTACAGTACATCACCTTTTCTAAGTAAACCATCACATTCCATGTCAGAAAACAGAGGCGCATTGTTTGCCGTAGGAAAAAAAAAATCAATGCGAATCTTTTGTGAACTGACAGACACGAAAGAACCAGGAGACTGTACTTCCAGCACAAAATTAATTACATACTTTTAGATATATCCAGTCATGTCTCTCCAATGTCAAGAGATACTGACTGCTCTTCTCCTTGTTCATACAAATTCAAATATCAGAAGATAAATGTTGTAAAATCTCATTTCATCAAAGCCCTCAAACCGTGTTATTACTTGTATCTTACTTTGCAAGCTTTTCCCCCTACATTATAAGCATCTGGGTGACATGGAGTATTATTACAACTCCTGTAAGCGTCAATTATAATCTCATAGCAACATTACAATCAACCCTGTATAAATCAGTCACTCGTTTTCCAATTCCTCAGTAGTGGAGATTCCACCGGAAACCACATGTCTGCTGGTTACAGTAAAACTACCAGTTGGTTAAGGAAAGAAGGGCCAACTGAAGGCTTGTCTGCAATAAACGCCCGTGCCAGGAAAAGAGTTCCTGAAGAAAGCAAACTGGGGAACAGCCCCCGGGCTGATGGGGTCACGAACGTAACTTTAGAGCTTGTGCTGTCACAAGACATTTCGCTGTGATCAACTGAATAACTGGCAGGAGAGGCAGCTTCAGGAGAAACAGATTGTTCAAATTATTAACATCATTGCTATTATTTTAATATCATATCATGTTCTACCCAATACCCTTTAATGCGGATCAAGAAAATAAGGAAACCAGCTTTCCTACACTGTGGCTTGGGAGGGGATGGAAGTTTAACACCTGGTAGATTGTCCACAGTTTAACCTTTTGACCCCCAGAAACCTGTACAAAGCCATTTCTCTGAAAATGCTTATAAAGTCGCAGGGTACAATTACACTTCACTGCTTGGTGTATAAATATACTGTAGTGTACTTAAGAGTTTATGGCAGCTTTTTTTACAACACCACAATTACGTGAGGACCTGTTTTCATTTCTCAAAGGGGTGTCATTTACCCATTTAAAAGGATAATTTATATCAACTACAATTTCCTCTTAATCTTAGCTCCCTAGTTGTACTGGCCTCGCTACAGTACGAGGTTCTGCCTTTTTGTTTCTGCTTAGTGTATCTTTTGCCGCGCTCACTAACGACAGGAGGGAAAGAGGCACTTAAATGACTTGTGAGAGCTGATTGAGAAAAAGCGTGACGTGGATGAACATCCTTGCTCCGTCAGGGGCCCCCTCCATGTGGTGAAACATGAATCCGCTGTGTACTTCCTGTCAACTAGTTTTCAGAAGCTTTCTTGGCGGATATCTTTCACAGGACAGCTAGTCAACCCAGAAAGCAAACTTGATCCATCTATAAATCAACAGCGAGTCATTCGCAACACATACAGTATATGAAAGAAGTAGGAAAAGACACAATAGGAGAAGACATACAATATGAACAACTCCTTAATGTGACTTACTAAAGAGGTCACGAGTCTGAGGCATTCAGTTCAGATCTGAACTCTCTTTTCTTTTAGTGTTGTTAGTCTGGGCTCTGATCCCCTTAGTAGGTTGATCTAAACGCATTTGCTGTTCGAAGCAAGCACTGAATTGGCTTGATTCTTCATCCCAAAACACAAAAACCCACTAGTACTGCTACAGCAGGTCTAGTATAATCACGGATGGACTCAACCATCTGAGACAGAACTTCATACCTATAATAATAACCTTAATAACACACTTGCGAGACATTGTTGCAGAGCAGCTTTTTAGTGGATTTGATTTTCTTTCATGTTGCTGAATCTCATTTCGACTTCGTTATTTCTGGCTGAGGAAGGCGTGCAGACTGTGGTAGATGGCAGGGGCTGGCCTCGGGTTCCAGCACTGCTGCAGGGCGGAGATGGGGGGATCTGGTGGGCCAAAGAGAGATGGGTGGTCTGCAACAACAGCCCAACAGCCAGCCACTGCACCGAAGAGACAGGCAGCAGACGGGAAGAAAAACCCCATGACCAGCTTTCCAAAACACCGCAGAGGGACAGACCGCTTGCTCTGCATTTCAGTGTTCAGTGGTTTTGGATCAGGGGAGGCCACGTAACCTCTACAAAAGGATAAAAATAGATACAAGGCACGCACGAAAAACAACTCACCGAAAGGTCCCTAGAAACCACATTTTATATGTGAGGTTGTTCTCGTTTTGATTCTGTTTTAATTCTTTTTCATTTTGCATCCACCTTCCCTGGCTAGGGTATAATGGGAGATGTCCAGAACCAGCACGCTGAGACACCCGGGCCTTTAAAGTCTTCTTGTTATTCAAGTCTCGATCCTAATTCTAGACCTCAAAACTCAACTGGGTCTCACGAACGGCTCAACGAGCAAAGGCGCTCACTGGAATGCAGGTTACGCCCCTGCAAACACGGGATCAACTCTGGAGCTTCGACTAAGTGGCATCAGAGTAAGGGGCAGCGAGCAACTTGAGCATCGCTCAGGGAAGGGTGGGATTAGTCAGTAGGTGTGACACACGGACCCCTGCAGCCTGCCTTGTTCTTGTGGGCATGGGGTTCCGTCAGTGAGAACTGCGACCTCTCCTCCGTTCGCTGCTGAGTCTGCAGTACAGGGATGTGATACCTGTGACATGTTAAAAGACAAAATGGCTCGAACGTGGGCAGATCTGAGTAGTCTGTCTATGCTGCCTCCTTTCCTCTGTGTGCAGGCTAAGAGGTTCAAACCATGCAACTGGCTTTTCCAAACAGGGTGGGTATAAGATAGAAAATGGGCATTCCACATTCCATTGCAAACAAAACATTCAACAGGTAAAACCTACAGACGTTGGAAAGGCGATGTCTGATGGAAAGAAATAATGGGGCTTATAGCGTAGGAATCACAATCTTAAATTAAATCTTCTTTTATTCTTTATAAACAATCTCTTTTTTTTATGCAGCAGTCCTCTGGTCATATCCTCACCCTGCTATAAGTGCCATCAGCACATACCAATTCACACAGACTCGGGATCCCAAAACACTTCACAGTCATGACAGTCATGCTCTGAGGTTTAGTGGTGTTCTCTGGGGTGGGACAGACCCGTTGACATAGACGTGCACCCACCCACACACACACACACACACACACTCAAGGCCACCTTTTCTTATTACACTTGTGGGCAATTATACCCCTTATCTAAAACTAGAAATAATAAGGTTACACAGTGAGCAAATTCTATCATGTCACTGTAATGAGATTTGTGCTGCAAACACTGTTGGGGTCGAGGACAGACACGCACAATGCATTATCTGTTCTGCTTCGCTCTATCTGACATTCGGGGAAATTACATTCAAGCACGGGACACAGGACGCTTAAACACTGCCCCTCTCTTTCTCCGCGCGTTAGTGATCATGACAGAGAACTTTGATTTATGACTCCAATTCCCCCAAACAGATGCGTTGAGCAGTCATAACTGTATTTTTTATACTACTCTTTTCTGTATATATATATATCATTATATATATATAGAATTGTTTCTTTTTTCTGGAGTGATTGATTATCCTGTCTGCCCTGGCTCATGTATTCTTGAAATTTAATCTCTTACAACAAAGTGAAAGGCTTTTTCATACAAACACAGAACACATGGAAAAAAAAAAACCTACAAGATCTAATTTTTTCTGTTACAGTAGCCTCTGTGGTATGTGGCTGTGCCTGTTTGTGTACCATGTGCGTGCATAACGGTGTGTGCATGAGCCTTTGGATCAGTTCCACTAATTTAAAACACTACCCGTTAAACCTCAGTGCAATGTCTCATTAAACTGTAGGAGGCCCAAATACAGTTTTGCTGCAACCGAGAAAACTGAATTGACCTGTGAAAAGTGGAAGCTCATAAAAATGGGATGTGAGAGCGTCATTGTTCCTGTTCATTTATTTCAGTGAGCCCAATCTAGGGGGGACCTTCTGGCCAGGAGCCAGGCACTGAGTCCCAATATACGAACCCTGTAGACTTGTTATTATCAGAATGGATAGGTATACAATTGGCACCCTCTTTTACTATTCATTTTTAAACATTTCAACCTGAAAAAACAAACATTTGAGAAAATGGCCCGGCTTTCAGGGGTTTCATGGAAGATCAGAATCATCTCTCTCTTACGTATATAATTACATTATTAACAATATCATTATAACTACAACTACACACACTAATAAGAAAAATAACAATCCCATTCAGAAGACTAAACATCACTCATTTTTAAAGAAAAGCAAGTAACTGTTTAGAAACGCTTATGCCCTCGGCCTGTTACCCTGTTGCTTTTTTTGGTCAAGTCCATCAGCCTGCTTTTGGTCTGATCATTATTCAAAACAAGTGCGTCTCAAGGCACTGTTTTTAGTATTGTTGTTGCCAATAAATTTTTCTGCATCAGAAGAAGAGGAGTCTGGTTTTGTAAGTAACTGAAGCTCCTCCTCCTCAGCCAGCCCGTTGATTCAACATAAATGGCCCAGACTGGCAGAGCTGTTAATCTTTCAGGCTTTGTTTCCTGGTAATAAATTAAGTAGGGTGACATTTTAAAGAAAAGCCCCTGTCAGCAGGGAAAGCGGCCACATTCTCCGGGCCTCTGAGAGCACAGAGCTCTTAAAATAATGTTCATTTAAGCAGAATCGTAAATTACCGTCGCACCGGACGATCCTGAGGGATTTACTGACACTCGAAGACGGCCAGCTCGCTGCTGGCAGCTGCCTGAGCCCCCGGCATCTCCTCACAAAGAGCACCATTCATCAAACGTTCTCACACCAAAAACTTTAGAGAAGAAAAAGAAACTATTTGGCGACGTGTGCTTCGATTTCAGTCTTCCTGAAGAACTAAGCCTTCAAAACCAGTTTTTATCGAGGAAACATCGAGGTCTTTTCATGTCCTGATGCAGGCGCTGCTGCTGTTAGTGTATTCTTTCACCCCAGTTTAAATTATGTATATAGTAAAAGAAAAAAGGACTGGTAGGTTCCTATGATGTAACACCAATGGAATTGTGTGCCTGCTCTCTATTGGGGCTTGGGAGGGGGCCCCAGTTAAACATTTTCAATTAAGCCAAGTGACCAATCGGTGACCGCACAGCTGCCTGAAGTGCAGGTCATTCCAAGATGGAGGCAGAGAGAAAGACAGTTCTTTTCATCCTGGGCCAGAAAGGGGCTGGTTTCACTTTTGTGGCAGTGAAGAAACAGCAGTGAATAATTTAGCAGGTGCAGTAGTTTGTGTGCATATGTGTGCGCGCTCCCAGCTGTATCAATCGCACCTCCACACTCTTTTCCAGCTTTCGAATGTGTCTCCCGGGGCATCGATCAACCACCGAGCTCTCATCAATAATTGACAGGAGGGGGCGGTAGTATCGGGACTGGGTTACTGAAACAGAGTGCCGCGGGACACACAAGCCGGACATGACAGCGCTGCACGGATTAAAATGCTGCTTTTAAAAGGTAAATAATAAATAAATTAAATATGGCTGGGTGCGGATCAGAATGGTAAACCCATCCATCAGTCGACTCCTTTAATTTCCTTATTTACCGGGATGGCAGAGGTGAGAACAGACAGCTCCTCTTTGACAGCAGAGAGGTAAAGAAGCAGAGCTGGGAAGCTAGCCAGTAACTATCAATCAGTCAGTGACATCCTTTCTTTACCCAGGTACAGGATTAGCAAGCTTTCTGAAACAAAAGACAGTAGCTGACAAACAATCATTTCATCTCCTGGCTGAAGAACAAGAGAAGACAGGAGGTGAAACACTAGCTAACAATTAGCTTCAGCTTTCCACAGATTAGATGGATGAGAGTTTCAAATAATGAATGAACTCACCCCGATGAACAGTGGAAACTTTAGTCTGCATCGTTGTCAATACAGTCCTTTACAGGATAAACAAAAACGGAGTAATAACTTAGGTTCTCATGGCTTTAGGATCTCAAAGAAATTCATTTAGGATCAATCTTTTATATAACCTAAAAATCACTTAAAGATTGAGATGGAAAATCATGAAATTCATAACAAAAGAGGTATTAAAATATAGCTTGTGACGTTCAAATAAGCTGTGTTCAGCCCACGTTCAGTGTGAAGAAAAATAAATACCTACTACAGCTGCTGTATGCCAGCATTATCGGAGTGTATAACCTTTAACAAAAATGAACTGTTTTATTAATGTGCCTCGAATGCAGTTAATGGGATCTCATTGCGACATGCTGCATCGATCTCTCTCTGCTTAAAGAGCCACTCCGGTCTACATGATGAAAACTGAACTCCAACGGAAGTGACACTAATTTAATTACAGCAAACACGACGTCTTCATTAGCTTACATAAATACGCGCTCTATTCATTTGCCAGCAACTGACGTCTCTCAAATAAATAAAAGATTAGGAAAACAAAAGGGAAAGAAAATGTTTAACCTATTTACATTTCAAAATTAAAAACATTAAGAAGGATGTCAGCACTGCGCACTGGTGTCCTTTTCTTTCTTTCAGCTTTAGTGGGCAGTAAAGACAGATGTACCAGGGAAGAAACAGAAACACTGAGAACAGTAGAGGGGGGGTCAGTGGTTGAGCATTTAATTCATCATCGCAGACACGTGGAACACTTTTATAGAGCGAGGAGAACTTGGCAATGTGCAGCGCTTTGAAAGCAAACAGCACAGGCTCATTATCCACTAATATTATTCCAGTTTTATAGTAAAATCAGTATTTGCAATTTGTTTGCTGCAATAAAAGTGTTTTGCAGGTACTCCAAAGTCCAAGCAGGTTGTGTAAAGCTTTGGCCTCTGTTTTATGGGCACAATAAAGCCACTGGCAATGTGACAGGCATAATAACTTTTTATCCAGCATCTAATTTAGGGAAGGAAATTAGACCATAAATTAGACGCCTATCTCCATTGAAATTAGGTGATAACAGACAGACCATCACTAGGAGTCTTTTAATCTCTCTCCCTGTTTTGCTCTCCTTCTCTCTCTTCCCTCTTGAGTGATCTTTCCTTCCACACTCCTCTGACTATTCGTCAGCATATTCCTTGATTTCCTGCCCAGTAAGTTACAAGTCGTAAGCCATTCAGTCTATTTTTTCTGACTTTTAACCTTAATTCGGGCATTTTTATGGTCATCCTGTTTCAAATACTGTTAAAGTAAAAGTCATTATCTTTAGAGACTGAAGCATCATACAATATTTGTAATAAGACATAAATGTCAAACCCAGAAGGTCATATACATGTTATTCATATTTGCCTCATTGAGATAAATCATCCTCAGGTGCAACAAAGAAACACAATCAAAGTTAAAACTTTGCAATACAAAACGAAACAAGATATGCATATGCATGTATGTTCATGCACAAGACTAGCTGACTGCTATGGAAACAACTTTTCTAAAGGATATTCTAGATCAAATGTACTTCCACGATGCATGATCTTTATTTTAAGGCACTTTGAGTTAACTTTCTTTAAAAAAATGAGTACAACATACTGTACACTAATGCAGTAATCTTAAGAGCGGCAAATTATCAGACAGCCAAATAGAGAACTCTGAATTCAAAGGTCTGCATTTTTTCTCTAATAATGAAGGATTAGTCTTGTGTCTTTATGAGAGACTGCTGATTAAAAACATGCTGAGTGGATAGCTCTATTCTATAAGCAGGACAGAGGAGTTACAACACCCCCCACCACACAACCCCGTCTTCTTGACAAGCACTTTCCAAACAAATCCAGGATGGCAGCTTTATTGATAGGGTAATCCAAGACTGATTAATGGCCCAATAATCAAGCATAACCTGCAATAAATCACAGCCTAATCAATATCCTCTGCAGTATAAGTATAGAAAGATCATTACTGTGTCATAGTATATCTTCCATTAGTAAAAAAAAAGCCTCACTGAATGTGTTTGTAATGGGATTAATGAAACGGGCATCTTTTCACATTTGTTTCTCAGGTTAAGTTGGGAGGCTTTTCCTGCAGCTACAGTTTCTGAGAGGTACAGTAACAGTGAGAGGCAGAGGATGGGCCTCGCGCTGTGAGAGCTCTGGAGAACCTGGCCTAGCTTCAGGGTCACCCTGGCTTCAAAGCTCGGCGGCACGTCTTCCTCCTCAAGCCCCCCACTTCATCTGTCATGTGTCAGATCTGCTCTTAAATACTGTCATTTGTCATCTTAAGTCACTGTTGTACTGTAACTAGGAAATGCCATCAAAAAAAACTGAATGGCCCATCAAAAGCTAAAGGAGAGAGAATGTCAAATGCTGAAGAGAGGGAAAAGGATATCAGTGCTACACACAGTTCCTCTTCTGGGAGCCTGGCGCTTTGCCTTCTCCGACAACCTCCCCTGACCCTTTTCCCACCTCTGGGAAAACTATTCAGATGGTATTCTTGGTCAAAAAACCAATTAACAGAGCAAAACGAAAATCTAATTGTTAGCAAAAGCAGAAACATTCAAGATCCTTCAATGTATAGAGGACAATACTCTCCTTTTTTTGGAGCCGAGACGCATTTTCATCTTACACTTCCCCCCCCCCCCCTAATTTCCAAATGCTTAATTAAAACCCCCTCACATCCTACCACTGTGGCTACGCAGATAGCTTCGAGTCGTATAATGTCACTGCAATTTTATTTAACAGTTTCACATGCCATTCTGCTGTCACTGTGCTTTCCCCAAGCCTTTTTCTCATCTTCCAACACGCTCTCGCCAATGTTTACCAGGCTGTCTCTGCCCACATTCACGGGTCGTATTCCTTTCAGCTACGACCTGCATTTTATTACCTTTCTCTAAGGTTCACAACCAGCCCTCTGCCAAGCTTTCGCTGTGGTGGAACTTCCTTAGCCCTGATGTTCATTTTTTTATATGCCACAGAGCCCTCTAGGCAGCACCTTGAGCGGAGCAGCCCCGAGGAGCCAGACAGCCAGGCTGCAAGGGAAGATCAGGTGTGAGTGAGGGCTGTGAGAGTTCTCGCACCTGCTGCTGAGAAAGTCAGGTGCTGAAGTGTCTTCTTGCAGCCTTCGCCTTGCTCCTCTGCTCCCCACCCCCTTCTCATCCCTCTCTTTCTCCGCGTGGATCTCAGCCATTAATCTTGGAGGTGTTTCATCCAACCCCTCCTCCCCCCCCACCACCATTAGGCTTTCTGTGCGGGGAGCCAGCCTGAGCCTCTCTTCTCCTGGTACTGTACTCTGATCGCTGGCACCCGCCCCCCTGCCCTCCCCTCTCCTTTCCTTTTTGTGCTTGTGTTTGCACTCTCTCGCCAGGATTCTGCTGACAGAAGTGGTGACCTCTACTCTCACGCTCTACTTTCTTGCCCCTCTTTGCATTCTTTCTTAAAAAAAATTCAATGAATCAAACCCTCAAGGCTCTTAGACTTCGGAGAGAATGGCCAGTACCCGCTGTAAGGTCCGAGTGTAATAAGGGCTGTCCTTTCCAGGCTTCAGATCTAACATTGAGCTCCTGTCCGGAGAAAGAACATAGCAGCAAGCCCCATGATGCGCTGCTTGTGATTTTTTAAAAACTTTTGGATCAATTAACTACTAGCTACCACAAGGGCTAGATAGGCCAAATGGTCTCCTCTCATTTGTAAACTTTCTTATGTTCTTGTGTTGTTGGTAAGTATATTCTTTTGGATGGCAAACGTAGGCTCTGATTTTTTTATATCAGCTCAAGAATATGAAATCAGGGGGGGGATCTATATTGGACAAGCTAAGTTACCTATACCTCCCAAACCGTAAAGCACCATGCCTGGTATAAAGTAAAAAGAAAAGTAACTAAATCAAAATCAGAGCTGGCTTTTTCTCAGTTTTTCACTTTACTTATGTAAAGGGTATTGTGGAGCCGTCGCCAGGGTCTGATCTCATAACTGGAAGGTTGCAGGCTCAAAACCCAGGTGAGATGCTTCTGTAATACACCTGAGAAAGGTTTCTTCGCCTGAACAGGACCTGTAAAATAGCCAACTGTATAAATGTAAAGGTAAGATGCTTTAGATAAAACCATCAGCCAAAACAATGAGTAGTGATAAAAGGATGAAGATCTAGTGCACCGTTTCTCCCCTTTAAAAACCCAGAAGGCATTATTAGTTTATTAGGACCTATTAGTTTATTTATCAATTATTTATTTACTTAGCTAATGCCCTTATCAAGGGCAACTTACTAATACAGAAAACCCACGATTAATAAACGACATAGTAATAATTAGAAACAGTATAGAGTGGAGCATTAATGAAAACATAGTAGTAATGAAGTCTTCATAGCTGAAGAAGGTGCCACAAATGAAACGTTGTGTTTCTTTTCTTTTGCAGCATGGAATAAACCTTTACTTGTTCCCTAGTAGTAACGTAAACACCTTTTAGGTATGTACTGTGTGTCTTATTCAAACAAAGTGAAATGAGAAAGTTCCAGTACCAGTTTCAGTATTAAAAACATTAGTGCAATATACAGTAGCATAAGGGTATAGTTAGGATGTAGTTCAGATCTGAGACATCACAGGTGCTGTGGTGCCCAGCGGAGGTCATGGGCTGAGCAAGTCTGACTTGTATTGGCAATTCATTCTGCCTCTCAGGAGCGAAGGTAGAGAATGAACAGGCTCCGGAAAATGAGAGAGCAGATAAGGGGTGCAGAGAGTGTGATTGAATAGCATATGGGGTATACGGAGAGATAAGAGATCGAAGATAGGCGGGGGCACCTTGGTCGAATGAGTAGTAGACGAGATTGAGGGTTCAGACTCAGAGGCACGTGGCATTGGACCGCCATCAGACAGCACCGCCATCCTGCAACCGGACCTTATCTGACCCTAAAATGTAAGTAAAGGCAGGCCTGGTCAGAACTTGCAAGGGATGTCTCCGGACGGATGTTATAGTGGACCAGCAGGTGGCAGGCTTTCTTCTGGACCAGAATTTCCACACCAGGGCCTCACTACCACGGACAAAAAAATATGATTTTATAGCCAGTACTAACAAAGCCAATTACTGAGAGTAATATAACATTAAGGGACAGAGAAAGAAACACTGCTTTTCTCTGGAGAAACAGATTTTTTACAAATAATACCATTAATGAATTGCACCAAAACCTTATACACTATGTAGTAAATGAAGGTTCAGGGATGTTCCTGCTCCTCTGAAACTTGACAGTCCTACGTTAACTAAATAAATGGATAATTAAATAGTTAAAAAAAGTCGTAAGTAGTAAACAATTTGGAGTTTGGAGACCAGATGTTTTTATTTTACTGGTTGAAAAAGAGCAAAGCAAAAAAAAAAGAACCAAAAATGAACGTCAGTGGGGATGAAATTCTACTTTCCCCCCCCAGGGTTTTTTTTAGATAGTACTCATCTCTCCCCGGTCGTCATTCTGAGGGTGAGATTACACGCGGAGGTGAGGAGCGCACGCACAGACGAGACTGAGAAAGAGAGGGAGGCTGCAGGAGCTGGGAGAGGGGGAGAGGGAGCCAGCCGCTGATGAGGCGGTGAAGGAGGGATGGAGAAAACAAAGGACAGATAAAAATAAAGGGGAATAAAGAGGGAGGCAGGTGGTGAGGATGACAGAAGTGTGAATGGAGAGTGAGAAGAGAGGGAAAGGAGGGGAGGAAGAAAAAACAGGACAGGATGAACAAGGCATGCAGTCAGAGAAAGAGAGGATAAGAGACAGGAAGGTAATTTGAGAGAGGGGAGAGAAAGAGAGAGAGGGGAGAGAGAGAGAGTCTGCTCAGCTCAGGCTGACAGTAGCCCATTCATCCTCCATGCTAGAACAGACAAAGTGCTGGCACTGTAGGACAGGCCCCATAAATCACTGGCCGCAAGACACGCTACCTACAGCTTATTACATTCCAGATGACAAACACAGCGGAATCTACAGAGCACAGCACTTCTCTGCCTCTCTCTCTCACCTTCACTCCCTCATCGCCAGAGACCCGGCACCAGAGCAGCAGCTCATCATCCCTGCCCATCCCACCCTTTGTACTGAGACCCAGCAGCTTCTGCGAAAATAAACCGCAAACCGCGCAACAAACTGACAGGACGTCCAGAACGCAGCAGTTAATTATTAATGCTGACAATCCCCGGAGGGAAAAAAAAGGTCTGTCCAAAACCCGCGGTACATTTTTGTTCCTTTCGTTTGTTTCTATTGGCAGAATGGGTTTGGACTCCCGTAGGATGACAAAGCTTTATTCACATCTTGGGTTTCCCCTCACCCTTTGCAAGAGGACAGGAATACACAATCATTGTCGCAAACTACTCTTGTGGCAATCAATAGAGGAACTGCAATTTAACCAAAACTGAAAAGGGCCTTTGTGAAGAACAGACTCACCACGAACAACCTGTTCTTTAGAGGGTGAGATGAATGAGGAAACAAATGCTCACCTTGTGTTTTACGAATTAAGAGGAGCACGATTGTACGGATGTCTAAATCTTCTCTGTACCTGTCAACACTCGTTAAAAACATGCTTAAATCTTAATGTACAGATTAATGTGTTGATATCTGGGATCCTCACGGGGGTTGTAATTAATACTCCAGTTTAAGGAGAAAGGCTGTAAAGAGCTCTACAGGGAAAAAGGAGGTGGAGCAGCACTAGGCTGACTTCTTTTTTGGGGGGGTGGCTCATAACGTTGATTCATTTTTCCTTCCATACAATAAAAGAGAAGACAGAAACGATAATAACGAGAGAGAAAAAGAGAAACCTTGACTCTATAAATCCACAAGCTTCAAATGATGCCCTGAGACGCTCTGTCAACTTCTGACCCATCTTGGTAACTTCAGATGCAGTAAGTGGGAACAGACGAGGGGGTGATAAATCTCTTCCTTACCCTCCAGATATTCTAGCCCTCTGCAGAATGCAGGCATCTGTCATCTGCACAGCAGGCTGCGGTGTGGGGCTGGAGCAGGTCGGGCAGGCCTCCCTCTCCACACCTCTGCCAGGGAAAGGTCAGCACAGCGCGTGGATTATCACAGCCACCAGTGGGCTGCAGCTGCTGCCATGTTTCTCCAGTCGCCGGCGGAACGACCCGGGCCAGTGGGAACAGCAGTGCCGACACATACCCGAGCTGCCCGGCCTGTTTGCGTATCTGTTTCCTTGCTCGGCTGTCTGTTCCTGCGCCTTCACTGGGGTATGGATGTGGTAGGCCTGGCCAGGCTTCAGTAACTCCCCAGGCGGTTTGATTACTAATCTCCCCTTATAAAGCCATGAGGATTGTGCTTGTACAGCATTCAGACTGCAACGGTATACAGTCTGAATCATTTGGGATGGAAAGCACTATATAAATGCAAGGAATTAGTCACTTCATATTTTGCTTAATGTGGGATTAAAACTGGTTAGCAGGAAGTGCACGGGGGAAGAAAGTGAGGCTGGTGCAAGACTGCCTGGGAGACATTATGCACAAAGTCGTGCAACACTGATTAACATCCCCATTATATTTTCTCCTGTGAATCAGCTTTGCAAAACCATCCTATTTTCTCAAACAAAAGCCCGCAGCCTTACTTAACTTATGTTCTTGAAAGAACAGAGAAAATTGTACTCAGTAAGAAGACAACAGGAAAAAAACGACAATATGAGCTACTGCTTTCAGCTACCACCCTAAAGGACTAATGAAGTACTTTAGCTAAAGAGTCTTTCAGAACAGAGTCTAATTTTTGAGTAAACCCATCCTACCTGGAAGGAGCTTTTCAAAAAGGTTTTCTTGCACTAAATGTGTTGATCACAAGAGCAAAGCAAGACTAAAAGAAACATTTTTTTAAAGTGAGCAATAAAGGCAAATTGTCTTGAACTTACTCCCCAAATTATAATGGCCGTTCTGTTTAGTGCAGAATATGGTCTGTTGAGCATGTGTTTTCTTTAGAATTCTGCTACGTGAAATGGTCTTTATCCGATTCCTTTTTTAATAGACTGTGGATTAGATGGTAAAAGATAAGCAACCCAGCAAATAGAGGCAGTTCAGCATCCCAGCCATATAAAGTGATACACAGGCATGATTTTTTGGGGGATATGCATCAGTCAGCATATTGGCCTATTTCACCTAAAAAGAAAGTCAGCCCTTAATTACCCTATCAATTGTACGGAAAATGCAGACTAATATTACTGCAAAAAACATGTTGTGTTTCCCGGCAGTATTTGAAAATGATAAAAGAGGGAAATCATATTTTGATTCATAGAAAATATCAGTTAAGAGAACAGCATACCTTGAAAATCCACAAGAATAAAAACAATGTGGCACATATAAATTGAACCGAACATATTTCTGTGTTTTTGAAAAATGCACTGAAAGCAGCACTGTGCCAAAAATAAATCAAAAGTCTGTCTTTATCAGGAATGAGCGAGCCAGTAACTACACCAACCTCCTGCCTCCTGGTCTAAAAATTGATTTAAAAGTAAAAAGTAGTGGCCTTTAAAACAAAGTGTTTATAAAGCTGTGCCCAAAGGCAGAATCCCAGGCCAGCATTAAACCAGTTGTGTATCTACTGGCTCCAGGGAGCAGTACTGAATGGTGCCATTATTGGTAATGAATGCTTACTGGGGGCGTAACAGATGGTGTTTTAATTGCATAAAATATGATACAGTACTTACAATATGCTTGCACGCATTTACAGTATACATATATAACATTGCTGGAAAATTTGCAGTCTTTTTTAGGTTAAAAGCAGGACACATGTCAACCGGATGAGCCAGGAACAGCATGCCTCCCTGTATACAGGCACTACAGCAGAAAGACAAAGCAAGCTCTTAAAGAAATGCTGATTCTTCAGTAAATGGGTGTGATTTCAGGAAACGTACATAGTGGTGGGAGGCCCTGGATCCATTGTAATGTTACAGGCCAGGGGCATTTCTTTCCTGACTTTCTCAATAATGAGTAAAGGGGCATTGCATTGGTCTAGATAGGTGCTTTCTTGCATGGTTTCAGAATCACTTACAAACCTGTATTACAGTGTGCCCACTCAGGTAGATCTGACTCTCATATAACAGTTATAAAGGGTGTCCGCAATGGAATCATCTCTTTTCTCCATCTGTATAAATAATATTGCTCAGAGGGTCTTTTAACTAGCTGAACCCACAGGCGGCGCTCTACATACTTGGGTTCGAGCTTAGCCATTACCAGATACCAGTCACAACCTATTTCAGCTCTTTGAACCATCCAATTTAGCAAGTAGGTCTTTTATCAAACTGCAAGTCCCAAGAGCAACTCCCGTCTCCGAGCACAAGTCATTTCAATTTGCCACTACCAGTGACTGGAACAATCTGCAGAACGAGCTGAAACTCTCCAGCTTTGCACCCGAGGGTGCTTGCAGTTGCACGGTAGAATTTTTCCTGACTGACACTTAGAATTGTTAACATCGCCATTTGCTGTTATATTATGTCAAGTCACTATTTAATTCCACTGAAATTTCCATCAAAGAGGGTTTAGTTTCTTCTCATCCGGTTTAATACAGGAATATTATTTTAAGGAGTTAACGTTTAAACTTTAGGATAAGTCACGTGGTTCATGGGAAATACCAAATGGAAAAACAACAATGAACTTAGAATACCATTTTTCAAGTTCTGAACAAAGAAGGGCATTTAATCAAACCCCTTTATCTGTAACAGCAGTGGGACTGTGATTTTAAACCAGCATTTTTTTGGAAACTTTTTTATGGATACATGTCAATCGAGAAGTCCATAAGCGCACAATCGGGTAACAAAGGATGACTTCAGAAAGTATCTGGATGAAAAACAAAATGCAGTTTAAACATGAATGCGGTTCCTGCCCAAAGCAGTTCTCACACTCTGCACTGGCCCCCCTGACCTCCACAAAAAAGCCAAACCTGATTAATGATGCCAGCAGCAGTTAAACAGAGGAGAACAGCTGAGTGTGGGGGAAGGTGGGTGTGTGCTGAAAGAGGTGATTAAAATACCAGAGGAGTCGTAATTAATCAGCACACTCAACCTCTGCCGCACCACGCCGTAAATAAGGCCCTTGGCAGACGGCTCCATTTTTTATTTGGAGTTATTGATTAAGTTGTTGAAATAATATTTTAATGCAGTGTAAGGTTTTACACAAAAAATCATGATAAAGATACTTGTTGGGACACCTCTGTGACCTTTTGTTTCTCACACTGACTGTCAGAGTAACAATGGGATCCCTAACATTTTTGAAAACACCAGACCTCTTTCTGTTACTCTGACCGTACTTTGAAATCCATTTAATGTGCATTTGTCACTGTGCTCCAAGGCCGGTCGGAGAATATTCCCCATTCTCTCCCCGCTTCGGGATTCTGTCCCCATTTATTGCCAGGATCACTGTGCCTTACCGCACTGGTACGCCTTTACTGTGGTAAGACGGGAAACTGCACAGCACGCATGCAAATCAGATACAGATCAAATTTATGGTGTAATTCTCATCTTACGCACACTTAACTTGCACAGCTTAAGGGATCTGCAGCCCATTGGACTTGTCTCTCCACATTACTGTGGCCCAGGAGAGACGTGCGGAGGGAGAGAGGGGGGAAGGCACTGGCAGGTGAAGTGCCAGAGCACACTGGGAAGGGAGTTACAAAAAAAACGAATTGTTAACAAACAGCCATCTGGTTGTCCAATTACGGTGCCACTTTTTCTGATCAGCACTGCGCCGGGGAAAGAAACAGCTATAGCACATAGGACTGTAGCTAGTGCTTAGCTAGATTTCTGAAAGACATGGAAAATACGTCTGTAGGCCAGTATGGGGAAGGTGTCAGTGTTAAGATAAGACAAAAGCACTTCATTAGCCATACACAATTTCTTACATTAGGAATTGTCTTTTTTCGCATACCCCAGCTTGCTCTCCATGAGACACACAGACAGGGAGAGAAGCTTGGGGTCAGAGCGCAGGGTCAGCCATTGTACAGCACCCCTGGAGGAGTTGGGGTTAAGGGCCTTGCTCAGGGGCCCAACGGAGTAGGATTCCTCTGACGGCCGTGGGATTTGTACCAGACCCTTAGCCACAGTGCCACCGCTCCGCCCTGTTAACGCATGTGGCTTAAACTGCTCTCTATTACTTTGACAGTATGGGGATCTGCCTTAAACTAGGAGGTTTTGTGGCGAAGAGCGACCACCAATATTTACCAGGGGGCTGCTCTTTTGCTGTGTTTGCAGGAATTAATTAGGCTATCTTGGCAAAGCTGATTAATGACTGCCAACAGCCATCGAGCAGAAGGGAGCAGCTGTGGGCTGTGGCCTCTTCAGACTCATGCTGGTGGCCCCTGCCGGGCCACACTCCTCCGGATTCTTTCACAAGCCTGCTCCACATCTCTTCTCCCTGCCGTCTCCTCCTGATCGCGGATAGCCCTCCACGGATCTCAAGCAGAGAAAGACTGCATCGGCAGTAATAAGGCACAGTCCAGCATGGTGACCTCCCAGGAAAGTTTCCCTCACCGGGCCTGTCCCAGCAGCGCCGCGCCAGTCACGATCTGCATCGTGTGGCCTCCCCAGTGCCACTGGTTTGTGCGCACTGTCACCAGCGGGGGCCGGGGACAGTTCATTTTCTCTTTTATTGCACCATCATTGACGGCTGTTAAATCACAAGTGACTGCCAATAAAAAAGGAAATTGCAGCTGGAATTACGATGTTTGCATGATAAGGGGGTTCAATGGGAAAGATTTATGTAGCATTTACTGTGCATCAGTTCGTAAAGTCTAATTACATGAGCTCCAAACAGTGCCATTGGGTGCCACCAACCCACAGGGAGTTGCTATCTTTCTAAGCCCCCTTTCCAAACCTGAAGCAGGAAAGAGAAACAGGATATGATGGAAGGTGAATATTGAAGCTGAAATTGTCTCTTGTCTCTTTACAGAAACAATAAAATCCACGTGCAGACTGCAGTCTACTTTATGCAGTAAGGAGCTGTGTTTTCAATGAGTTTTTTGCAGTGTGGATTTTAAATGATCTTTGCCATATATAGGCAATGCCAGGGTGGTTTTCTGCTTCACACCACATTGTGATATCCAGACACCCAGGTCCTTCTCTCCCAATGTGGTTCTGCACATGATTTTACAAAGAATGTATGGTTTAAGTC
The DNA here is from genome assembly GCF_059453375.1 of Lepisosteus platostomus. NCBI lineage: Eukaryota > Metazoa > Chordata > Actinopteri > Semionotiformes > Lepisosteidae > Lepisosteus > Lepisosteus platostomus. The sequence continues at coordinate 9,964,819 of NC_142613.1, forward strand.
TTACCTCACTGATCGTTGTCACTTTGTCTCTCTCAATGGGTACAGGTCTGAAATTGGTCTTGTCAAGTCTGGTGTCCCCCAGGGCTCAATACTGGGCCCCTTGCTCTTCAGCATTTACATGTTCCCACTTGGTCAGCTTTTAAGATCACATGGCCTCAGCTTTCATTTTTACGCTGACGATACTCAAATATACATCCATACCAAACCCGACACTGATGTGGCTGTCTCTATTCTATCTAATTGCATCTCTGACATAAAAATTTGGATGACTCAAAACTTCCTTCATCTTAACTGTGACAAGACTGAAGTCATGCTTATTGGTACCCCCCATCAACTTCGTAAAGCCAGTCCTGTAACCCTGTCTGTAGATCGCTCTGTACTTGAGCTTCAATCAAAATTGAAAAACCTTGGGGTTATATTCGATTCTGGCTTAACATTCGACCCACATGTACAGCATACTGTCAAAACATCTTTTTTTCACCTTAGAAATATCGCAAGACTACGCCCTATGCTATCATTAACTGTGGCTGAAAAGCTGATCAACATATTTGTATTCTCTCGAATTGACTACTGCAATGCTCTACTCCCTGGGGTATCTAAATCTACTCTGAACAAGCTGCAGTATGTCCAAAATTCAGCAGCCAGAATCCTGACCAGGTCTAGTGCAAGTGTTCACATTACTCCTATCCTGGAGTCCTTGCACTGGCTTCCGGTCAAATTCCGCATAGACTTTAAAATCCTCATGCTCACCTACAAGGCTTTACATGGCTTGGCACCTCAATACCTGTCTGAACTTTTATCGCCCTGCTCCCCACCTCGCAACCTCCGCTCTTCAAATTCTGCCCTCCTTACTGTCCCCCAAGCCCGTCTACATTGTATGGGCGACAGGGCCTTCTCCTGCTATGCCCCCAAGCTCTGGAACTCTTTGTCCAAGGATATTAGGGAGTCACCTTCTCTAAACTCCTTCAAATCCAGACTCAAAACCTTCTTCTTCAGAAAAGCCTTTACTTAACTGGTTCCATTCTTCACCCCTCTGCTCTTCTTAATACCAACTTCCACGGTCTCCTCTATTGTTATTGTTGTATTGTTGTATTGTTGTATTGTTGTAATTATAATTGTGTCCTATCTTGTGAAATCTTCTTAGTGATTGTTGTAGTCTTCTTATTTATTGTTATTGTCATCCTGTAAAGCGCTTTGAGAAGCCACCTTTAAAGGCGCTATATAAAATAAAGTTTATTATTTATTATTATTATTAATGTTCTTAAAATGAATACAAATGTTTCAGAGGGCCATTCCTGTCTCTAACAACATTCTGTTATCATATGCAGTAAGAGACTAAAACATTTAAAAGACACATCTGGCATGAAGCGCCATGCTACCTTACCTACAAAGTGCAACCCTGGAGACCTGTGTAAGTTTCAAAACCAAGACCTCACTAGTGTTAAAGATTCATGCCTTCAATGGGTAATTATCACCCTCACATTAAAAATAAGCAAGTTGCTTTGTGATTAGGAGTATGCCTTTTAAGTTTATTTTTTAGATGTTTTATTTTAAAAGCAAAATCTCGAGTACTCTCATAATTCATGGAAAACAGAAACAAATCCCAAGTTTTAGTTCCACCCACTTGCTCAGAATTCAACAACTGCCAATTTCAATTGCGAATGTAAAGATCTGTAGATATATGATTTTCCACGCCGAAATTTAACTACATCCATAAGAAAACAGCCTACAGTAATACCTAGAGTGAATTCGTAATGAGAGGCAAAGCTCACATTAATTTAACGCACTGACAAGCCAATACATCATAAACGGCACCTAGAAAAATATAGGATTGCTTCCGAGACTTTTTTCCTTTTATTATTTTATTTTTTAAGGAGTTCACAATTTTGGAGTTACTAATGATCACTGTTGTCTTGGGCCTTGTACTGCTGGTTTCTTTAAAAAGCAAACTCCTTCAGCTGTAGGCCAGTTAAAGTGTGGATGTGAGGGAATCATGCTGACTCGCAGGGGGCAGAGGGGGGGCTTCATTCCCACCCTGATGTTATTCGAGCCATAAATCCCATTGACAAGCTTGAACTTTCCTCTATTGACATGTTTACAAGGAAAAGTACCCCCTTCTTTGACAGCAAAATTAACCGTATCAATCACCTAACAAGCTCTTTAAATTAATGAATGGCCCAAGACCCTTTGAACCAAGCTTAAAATCCCTGGTAGCATGAGTAGAGCTGTATTTACACTGATTGGTGCGTGAAAACACTAGTTTAAGACCAGATGTTGGCAGGGCTTTTTTTCTTTTTTTAAAGACAGAAACTTATTGACCCCCATGTGAATAGCAGTGGCAGCTCTGGGGTTAGAGGGAGGTCAGGGGTTATCTGGAGGTCAGCCTCAATTGCACCACCCCATCTCCCCCACAGCTTTCTCATCCTCCATTGCTCCCAGGACACTGAAGAAAGCATATGCTGGTTTCTTCACTTGCTGTCATTAATCTCTGCTTCCCCTCGCGCATATGGAAGCCATCTTGATCTTCTTGTCCGCTTCTATATGAAAGACACAGCAGAGCTCCAGGGATGCTTATAGCACCACAGTGCAAATCGGATTTTTCCCCTGCCACACCAGATCAGACAGACATCATAAAGAATGCTTACTCCCCCACCCCACCCCCCTGCCCAGGCACATACAGGTACAAACATCACCACAAGCAAAGCTGAGATCTCAGATAACAGGAATACACATGAGACTGGATTCACATCCATACACACTGACGCACAAAGTACACAAACACACACAAGCAAGATCCTAGCAATCACGCCCCAATACACTAACCTGATACAACGTTATTTCGGTTCACATTTAAATGGGTCAAAGGCTGGGTGTTCTGCATGATCCAACCACAAGCACACAGAGAAGCTTTTTTGTGTAGGAATGGAAAGAAGCCTAGGGTGCAGTGTGATGCAATAAAAGAACAGTGCAGTATTTCTGCCATATTTACAAAGCACATACAGTACCTATCAGCACAAGAGCAATTCCCTTCTCCGAAATGCAAAAATCCTAGTTTAAACAAAGCACTTCTCAGCGGCTCATTACTTGCTATCCCAGCCAGACTAGATGTGCTTGTACAACGTCCTTGTCTTGCACAATACGTACATGGTAAGAATGTCCCTTTATGCAGAGGGGGAATCTGAAAATATTTATAAGAAAAGAAAACCAAAGACGAGGAAGTACAATTACAGTATGTTAACAAGTTCTCCTGTTTGGATCCACAGGGCCGGAATATGAGACACCAGGGCAATGGTTCCTTCTGTTTCTGCAACACTCCCTTTTTCCTTATTTGCTTCCCAGCATCAAAGCCCTCTTCCCCCTCAGTCCTTCCCATCTCTCTTCCTCTTGCCCAGATAAAAACTCCTCAATCTCCGTGCCCTGTTTCCGTCAACGGATTTCTGAAAAAGTACCAGAGTTGAAGAAGTGCAGAGGGAGGAGGGAAGAGAGCAGGGAAGAGAGAAGCCTATTTTGTATTTTTCTCTCTCTCTCTCTCCCTGCAGCCTTGTTCCACTCAGCACTTTGTCCTAAATCCTGGAGGGGGGCGGTGGCGGCGGTTTGTCATAACAGTCATCAGTTACTGTCGTTCCTGTGCCGGGGGCTTAATTAACCCGCTCTCTCATTAGCATCTCCGTGCCGCGGCGCGCTATGAAAGGCTGATTATTTTCTACTACAGTCGCAGCCAATTACTGGGGCGAAATGGAACGGCATTAATCAAATCTTTAGTACGGTGGCAAATTCAGAGATATCAGATTGCAGAAGGCTGCAAAACTAATATGTCAATGTCAGTTCAGCTGCGCAGGCATTTAGCGAATTGCATTAACTAGATGGCTCAGCTGAATACCACATGAATTTAATATGGAACGGGTTCTGGAACCTATTAGCGTGACATGGCAGGGGGAAAAAGGAGCCTGCTTTCACTCCGGACTTTTTTTTTTTGTCCGACAAGCTGAAGTAGCAAACAGGACTGCTGAAGGAAGAAAAGGAGCTGAAACACTTAATGCGGCAGAACTGAAAAAAGCAAGTATTGTAGTTCCTGACAGGCTGGATTTTACAATTCTCGATGGTTAACGGGACTTTGATATCAAAATTAGGGCGGCAGTGAAGGGTTTAAGATCTCTCCACTCCAGTTTGAGCACAAAGGCTGTGTCTTGAGCCCTTGAAAGCTAGAGACCTCCGACCCCTCTTAGGTTTTGTCCTTAAAACTCGTGTGATAATTAGACAGCCTGGTACATGAAAAGCAGGGGATATATAACGAGAGTAGCAGGGTGCTATTTCAGAAATAGCCATGGAGGGTGACACCCCCTTCAACCAATGAGAATCCCTTTTCAGCACTAGTCAAGAGGAATGGCCAGAGAGATGTTACCCAATGCTCCTTGCTCATGTGAGCCGTGCTGCACCCTCCTATACTCTTAATCTAAAACAAGAATGAGCTCATTTGGGTTACAACAGTGCCTTTAAGTTCTGGATTCAGTTAAAATTTCAACCTACCTGCAATCTACAAATTATAAACTTGGGACTTGATGGTGGCGTCTCACTTTTATCCAGCGGTAACCCATCATCACGTGAATTCACTATTGGCAGGAGAACTAAAGATCTGATTTAATCCAGGCATAAGTGTTGTTGGAAATAAAAACTAATCCTTGGTGCTACACCCTCCAGGCATCGGCGTCTGTACACTTCTCATCTCGAATCTTGTCTGTTAGCCCTTACCAAAAACACAGACAGTTGTAAGCTGATTTTTTTGTTTTTCACTCATTCACCCGTAAAGAGAGGAGGACTTCAGTTTTTTTTAAGCGATTGCAACACACAATGCAGGACAGGTTTGCTCGCGTACTCCCACATCTTTTTCTATCAGACCGTAAAAAAGGGTGAGATCTTCCATTGTGAGCAACCAAAGCTGTGAGCAATTACCCCTAGAGCCATACTGCTCCCATAAAGATGTCTGCACCAAGCCTTTTGTGGCTCAGTGGCAGCTCACTGTAAAAATCTCCAGCAAGCTATCTGATGATCTGCTATCTCACCTCACGATACAATGCTCATCGTTTATTGCAAACTTCAACCAAGGTGCCCTGAAGCAGCCAAGGTTTTTATTTCGTTCTTTTTTCCTCTCAATTAAATTAATTTTTGATAATCAAAGATAATAAATCACTTTAATGTGGCAAGATATAATGATGATATAAAACAAACACCTCACAGCCACTTTAAATGATGCAAACTAGGAACCATTTCAATCAGAAAGTAAAAGAACACACTGTAAACAACATTCTTTCAAGTGTTTTTTTTCCCAGGAGTTCTCCTGGAAGAGTCGCACATTCAAGCACAAAACCACTTCAAAAGGCAGATTCCCGAATTGTGGCAACTGGCATAATCTTCACTGAGCGCTGCACTTATGAAGTCAAAGCATCCCAGACACAATATTAAAATGCGAAAGAAGAAGAGGGTGAGAGGTCATTTAGCAGATTTTGTAATCAACAGATAGCGATGAGAATGGAGTGCCTGGAGATAAAAGACTGGTCACCAGAAAATGTCAAAGAAATTGGTATCTTTCCGAAATCACTGATTGTCCAAGTACACTGCTGTTAGCACCAAATGGGCTTGTTTTCAGGACAGATATGGCACAGTTTGGTTTGCATCCTTTGAAAATGTGTTTGAAAACACTGAGGTCATAGGGAAACCAAACCTGTTTTAGTGAAGGAATACAGTGTTCATAAAATGTTCACAACCTCAATAAAGGAGACTTTAGAAATGACAAAATTATGACAATCACTGTGATGGAGCTCTCCTCAAGATGAATATACCAGTCAATGTAGAGTACTGCCAATCTTCTTAAACAGTAACTTAAACCTCAATAACCGTAAATTCTGAGGCATATCTAAACTATGGAAAAGACAGAAGAAAAACGCCTGGCACATTTAACAATGTATAAAATGACTGGGATAACCTGATCTTCACAACTAAAAAGGTGAAAATAGCAGGAAAGTTTAGTAAATGTTTTTTTTTTCCTTCAAAGCAGCCTGGAGGCCAGTGTTAATATACAGAGAGAAATTACATTAAGCTAATGAAAATACTGTAGTATGAAATGCACATTGTCATTGAAAAATAAACAAATATGTAAATGGTGCTACTGAAACGAAAGTCTAGCACAACGAGGGCTTCTGTGCTCAGGCAGCAGAATAAATTACAGCATAATGATATTAAAAGCACTAAGTCGTTAAGATGCCAAGTAAGACACTATATATTCACTCACAGCTCCCACAGCCTGTCCCCACACAGAGTAATTAAATTAGATTTATGGGCCGCATTACATCAGTGTTAGATAGTTCATTTTTCCTTTCCCTTCATATTTTGCCCTGCTTTATTAGAGCATCTGACAGGCAGTAAAAAATATTGTTGAAGTTTCTTGGCCCAGTGCTGGATCCTTGCTCGGCACTCTATCTTTGGTGTGTCAGTCCTCCCCAGCGATGATGAATTAACCTCTCTAGTTCTACCCCGAGTGTGGCGGCAGGCTTTCTTTGACACAGCCAGATCACTTTATCTTCATCGCTGCTTCCCTCCCCTTCACGTTCTGCCAAGGGTGGGAGGTGTAAAGGGTGGGCTGCCCGGCTCACACTGCTCTGCACATCTGGAGGATTTATTACTGTACAGGCAGTAAATACACAGTTGTTTTATTTATTCTTGCAGCAGGAATAATTTTTTTGCACCCTCTTATTTTCTCAGTTTAAAAGGCAGTGCATTACAAGTGCTATGATATTGTTATTAACTGGAAACTACAGCAAGCTAATAAAAAAAGAACAATTCTCGAGTTTGCATTGCATTCAGATTAATGTGGTGATTTGTGGTTGTGTGTGCCACAGCTGTTTTAAGGAAATGCACAGCCCTCAGCAGCCTCCATTAGAAGGTGCAGCAATTTCAGTGGTTTCCCACAAGAAGTATGTTCCAGAAACCACTGAGCATCAATAAACATAGATTGCCGATTGATTTGCTGATGCACTGAGTGGGGAAAAGGACAGGTCTTTATACCTAACCTATAAACACACGCTCATAAACAACATAAGTCTTAAAGGCAAAGGGTTTCTGCCTCAGTGTCTTTTTTAACTACAAAGCAGTTGAAGATTCAGTGAAATTTCTCACTGGGGAACTGCAGTAGTGTATAAGTGGGAGGCCACACTGCCAGCCTAGCAGAAAATAAATTGGGGAAATAAATACCCCCCCCCAAAAAAAACCCAACCTGAACGATGATAAAAACTACATAAAGCTACAGCGTTTGCTCTGTAGTTGTTCTTCATGTGCCATGAGTTAAAGAACAAAAAACTAGCAAACTGTCCCTTTATTTCACTGACATAAAAAACTCTGATAGTGCTGGAGGTATTTGCCACAAGGGGTTTTCACATTTTTGAAGGTGAATGTATAATAAAGAAAATATCCCTACACTCATATATCCTGATAGTGAATCCTTTTAAAGATCTCCAGGGCTTTTTGCCAATCTGTGCATTTTTTTCATAGTTCATAGCACTGTGGACGTACACAACTGCTGCAAGTTATTAATCATGACTGTGGCGAATCATAACTGCATACAAAATAGAAATGCACATTACCTCAATTAAAATGACAAGCTGTAAATCCAGGTACATTATGGATCTTTCGCCTGACCCCCTCCACCTTAAATGGCATCACCTGTAAGCCTGCAGTGCTGCAGGAGCCATCTGCATTAGTGGTCCATTATGGGCACTGGACCAAGCGTGTATAATGGCAACTGGCTCTGGAGTGAATTTGTTGGAGGAAAAGGTACAGTCTGCACCTCCCTGGTTGTAACAGTGTTGTAACAGTGAGTTGAGCTGATTTATCTGGATGCTGATGCTGAGGTGGATGCTGCACATTAGTAGTGGTGGAAGGGAGTCCCCATTACCTGTAAAGTACTTTGAATGAAGTGTCCAGAAAAGTGCTATATAAGCATAGACAATTATTATTATTATTATTATTATTATTATTATTATTATTATTAGTATTAGTATTAGTATTAGTATTAGTATTAGTATTAGTATTATTATTATCATTTGTTGACAAGTCTTGGTTGGGAAGGCTTAATGAGAAAAATAATTGGCGATTCCAAATTTTAAAAACAGAAAAAAACTTCAATATTAGAAAAAAATCGTAGTCATTTCAGCATTCTTGTTTTAGCAAATCTCGCTTGCCCTTTAAAACTCAGTTTTAACTAACCACTTTGCAAAGAAGACAGACATTATTCCTCTACTTGAGGTGTCATAAGCTGATGTACAGTTTCAAAGCGTGCATTTTTAAACTGTATTGAGAACAAGTCAACTAATATTTCTGTGACAAACAGGAACTGGAGTAAATGCCTGTTTAAATCCGCTCTATAAAACTTCATAAAAAAAGATTTAGATTTCTGAAAATGACAGCATTTTCAGATAAAGGCCCTGAGCGACAGCGTGCTTGGGAGTTGCTGTTGTTGTTACATTTTCAGTACATATTTTTGCTTGTTCTAGGTCGGCTTGTGAATTAAAATCTGCAGAAGTGAGAGAGAGAGAGAAAGAAAAGAAGCTAAAGGGATTGAGAAGAAGCTGTGCAGCTCGACTGGTGATAGTAATGAGCTGAGACACTTTTATTATCATTATTAATTAGCACTTTCAAGCAATGGAATTAAATCAATATGCTCGACTGAAACGAATTTCAACAGGCCATTCAGATCAATCACTGGGACTTTTTATCTACATAACTGCCACTAAACCTAGCTCGTTAGTGCAACATTAGTGGGAGAAAAGAAAAAGACTGGCGGGATTTTTAATTAGAAGGACGTAAACTGTGCAGCCATTTTTCTTCTTTGATTTACTTTTAATCTCATTTGCAATTTTTTTCCCTGTTTCTGTCTCTCTCTCTATCCCTCACTCTCCTCTCTGCTCTCTTAATCAGACAACCAGTAAAATGGGATTAAAAATATCTACAGAAATTCCATATTTCTAGTATAGGATTGAGTCCTTGTTACTAAGCTTCTGATGCAGATTCCTCATAGTACACAAATATAGTGTGCATATTCACTGATCTTTTCAGCCAAACAAATATTTCAGAAATTTCTTCCTTCCTCCGTATTTCTCAAAATTTCTACATATTTTAACTCTTCAGTGGGATTAAAAGATTTCTTCCCATCTGTCCACTTAGAAAGTCAGGACATCATGATAAATTTCTACTACAGATGTCTAGACCACTGTATTTTTTTCTATCCCACATCTTAAGAATAGAAAATGCACAACAAAACATACTAGCATTCAGTGTCCATGCAGAAATGTGACTGAATGTTTTCATTTCTGACACTTAAACATAAACTTATTTCCCTTAAAAATGAAATAGTGTATATCACAATCTGTATATACAGATTAAACCGTGTACAAAAATACGGTGTATACTTTAAATCTATTCTATGTAAAATCTAGTGGAACTCAGAGGTGAACACCTCCAGTACTTTATGTTTTATGGTTTATACTGGATAACCAGGGCTTTATAATTTTTCTTTTTGCCTTTTAAATACAGAGCTTGCTGGTCTTGTTTGTACAATTGAGTGTATTAGCACAGATGGATCATTATGGGCCCATTCTAAATGGTTTTACTAAATGGTGTGATGAGCTTTCTTTGAAGTTAAATGTCTTGAAAACAAATGAATCTGTCATTTGATTTGAGAAAAAAATGCAAAACCCCTCCAACCTACTGTATTTAATGGGAAGACTGTAAACATTGTCAATGGCTATTAGTATTGGGACTGGTCATAGACAAAAACCTAAGATAAAAAACCTAAGGGACTAATGTTGTGACACCATTTATAGAAAAGGCCAACTGAGACTCTTTTTTTCTTAGAAAACTCAAAATTATTCTAACACTGTCATTTATTGACAGTCTTAACGTACTGACTCACTTGTTGGCTTGGCAACATCAGCGCCAAAGTTAATTGGAATAGGTTGGGAAAATTATTGAAAATAAGCAGCAAAATAATTGGGGCAATTCAAGTCAACTAAAATACGCTCTGCAAACAAAAGCTTGTCAAGAAGCCAAGAGCATTGTGGAGAGTGTTCTTTGGAAGTTTTATCTAATCTTACCTTACATAAAACCTTTATGTTTTGTGTCATGTCAGCTGAGTTTTTGTTTATTATTTTTAAATTTAGGACACTGCAGCTGACACTGCCGTTCTACCTGTTTGAGTCTATATATGCAGTGTGGCGACTGCGCTGGTGGAGAGCCCCCCTGTCTCCTGCTGAGCTTCCCTTGAGCAGGAAGGGGTGAACAGGAAGGAGAGAGGGCAGAAAGGGCACTTGCACAATTTTTTGTCGATCAGTACTGACATCAGGGCTCTGATCGGGAGAGCTGCACTCTCCCGATCTGTTACAAGAGCTGATTACATGAAAAACACAAAAGAAGAAGCAGGACAAACTAATCTTAAACACTCGGATAGGCTGTTTGCATGTCGTGCTGGAGATGCAAGAAAATATAATGCTGTATAAAAAAAAAGGGATGGAATTAAAACAAATATATATATTTTAAAAGGTGCAAAAGCCGCCCTTCAGCAGCACGCTAAATCTATTTCCTGTCTTTCACCTCTAACAACCTTTTCACGACGTGAGAATACTGCATTTACTGCCTGTCATTCAGGTCAGAGTCGATTATATTTTTGTCCTGATTAGCATGAAAAGTGTGAGGCAAGCCACGTGACCAGATTTTGTCCCTTTCTCAGACTCAGCATTAAGTCTGCAGTTGCCTTGCCTAAAGCACATAGTAACTGTCTGATTGAAACAGGACCCACAGTTACCATGAACCAAACAAATGGTCTGAACCCATCTGTGACACAGTGTCTCTTTGTATGGAAAGGTGTGGCCATACTGTGTCCAGTCTTCCAGTTACATCATGCATATGGACTTCCAAACGAATTGAAACGAACATTTTAAGAGACAGAAGCACTGACAATAGATAGTTAGCTGCATCCTAGCTAATTCATTCAGGCCATTTCATGGTATTTGTTTAGCAATTCTGGCAACAGTGACCCCTGTGTGCCTGTTCTATTACAGGCCTGTGCTCTGCCTATCTTTAATAACTTCGGCAATAATACTCATAACAATAGCAACAATAATGCCCAAACAGAGGAGTGAAGCTCATGGAAAGTAAGAAGACGAGTTTTCCCTACATGCACGTAATTAGATTAATCAGACGCTAAATTGCTTGCATCTCTGTTCACGTCATCCCAAATTATTTGTAGCTGTTGCTGTATTCTTTCACATAAACAGCCAGCAGCACAGAATGCCTGCTTTGTCCTTAGTGGCCAGACTCCACAGACAATTTAACCACCCCTCATTAATATTTTTCGCATGTCTCTTTCAATTTTTTGTGTACTTTCTGATGCATGAAATCTATTGCTGGAGGAAAACACAGGGCTAATACACCAGTACAGACTGAGAAGTCATTAGGCATTAAATACCACCCTTTGATTCGGATGTACATAACTGATTACTAGTGTAACACAACACGCTATTAATGGGAAAGGTGGATAGCTACCATTGCTACTACGGTACTGAAAGAGGTTCAGTAACAGCCCATGCTTACAGACTTGCAAATCACAGATTTGCATTTATCCACTGAAACAGCAGTGGTGCACTTGCAATAAGTTTAAAAAAGAAGCATCACAGCAAGCCTCCTCTTAGCGATCTTGGGCAAGTGTTGAGTGAGGATCTAATGATGGATTGAATGGGTTGTAATCTGTTAAACCTTCAAGGCAGGTACAACTTTCAGAACTAATCGAAAGTACTCACCCCCCTTGGTCGGTTTCACATTTAGGAGGATCTGCAGAATTTTGTTTTGACTTCAACATTATAGAGTGATTTGTGTCAATCAATGGCAAAAAATCCCAATTAAATACATTATAATTCCCTACTACAGTTTTAATAGCCATGGTAACTATTATATAAGATCAACTATTTTAAAGGTATTTTAAGGCTATTTCCCACAGCCCTCCACCTCAACCTCAATGTGTCGTATACAAAACACTGACCCTAATGAATATTTTTATGCTTCAAACCCATTGTGAAAATATAACATTTATATTTAATTTAAAAAAAACAATTTATACAGATGCCACAGTCTGAATTAGCCTGAAATACACAGCTGTCTACACAGACTCTGTGATTAAAGGACAAGCATAATCCATCTTTTTATTTTTTTCCACCTGGGTCAGTCATGCCTCTTGACCAAAATTAAACACTATGTTAAATAAACTATGGCTTGTTTGCGTAATTGTGTTAGGATTTCTATACATTAACCTTTTATGTGTTTTATCATACACACTAAGACAAAGGAACTTCGAAAAATAAAACTGTGATTTACAGCTTATGTGCAAGAATGACATCAAAACTACACATACAGCTCCTCTAAATCCATCCAGAAAAGAAGGATTAGAAAAAAATATGTAGGTCGCATGCAAAAAAAAATTGCAGGTGTGATCAGAAAGTTAAAAAAATAAAAAGGAAACCACAGAGGAGCTGTGGCGTTATTTTGAATAAACTGTGGGATCAGTCAAGCGTGATGTGGACACTATATCACTGTGACTGTGCCTGTCATCCAGCTTCCCAGCAGAAAGCATGCAGCAGTTAATTCCTGCCTAATTTATAATACTGCTTTCCAGCCCTGAAGAGCCATTAGCAACACACACTGACACAGCACACTGAAGTATGCTGTAATTTATTGTCTTATTACGGCTCTGGAGCAGGATCAATTAATTACCCATTAAAGTGTTCCCGTCGTAAGGATTTATTGAGGGTAAGGGGGTGGGTGTGTGGATAGATTGGTTTGGGGAGAGGGGAGAGGGGAGGGGGGGAGGGGTGACTCAAAATAAAATTAATGGATGATTAGTTATACATGTTTGTACATTTTTATTTAACAGAGAGAGGACCAGAAATAAATAAACTGGTAGTGCAGGAAACAGGGAGCAGATAAATTTAATTGTGCTGAAGGCCTTCCCTTATAAGGGATATTGTGCTGCAAAAAAGTTTAGCCCAAAATGTTATGACTCTAGTAGAATGCAGTTTAGTTTTGATGCCCATCTGCTTAAAAATAAGCCTGGATGCATGCACAGCATATTTTAAATTACCTATTAATTCTTTATTGAGATACTTTCATGCAAAAAGGTCTGAAAAAATCGCAGTGGATTTACAAGAACTTGTAAATCCACTGCTCCTAACTTACAGATACACTTGTTCCCAAGCTGATACTGCTGATAGCCTTACTTTAGGTTCTACCAGCCCTGCTGCAGTAATGATACACACTACATATTCACATCATGCCCCGTCCTTTCAGAAAACTTTGTTATGTTTAACTAGACACGTTGTAGTTTCATTTCTCAATCCAGCAGTAACCTTCAGCCAAAACGGAGACAGAGAAAACCTGTCTGATTTGGCTCTGCTAACACAACTTCATGATGGAGGATTGAAAGCTCCATCACAATGCTAATAAGCACATTTGTATAGACTGTAATTAGCACCTTACACATTTAAATCTAACCACTCCTTGCCAGTAATGTAATGATTTCACCCTGCTTTACTATATTTTACTATCAGCTCGAAGATAACTTTTTATGTGAGGTGTGAGAGTGGGTGTATGCATTTTAAACACAAATGATGACAGCTAATTCATCAGCTAAAGTAATGAAGAAAAATCGACTGTCTGCCCGTCGCCTGAAAGACAATAAGAAGTAAATGTGCAAACAAAAAAAGTGTCTTTCAAACAAAGCCTTCCAACAATTGTTTTTCACTCTCATTTTCCTTCCTTTTCTTTCCCCTCCCGATTCAATAAATCCGCTCTGGAATATATTGAATCGGGCTTTGATGGCTATTTTGTGTTGTGCAAGAGTTGCTGACACGGCTATGATTCAGTAATTATTGTTTCTCTTTAAGTTATTGCTGTAATTTTGCTTTCTAAGATCCCAATCAATTTGCCTTCTTTCCCTCTCTCAAGGGCACGCTTGAAAAGCGATATTCGAAAACAGCCCTCTGATGGATCGGGCCAGGAGACAGCCGCGCAGACAAATACCCTAATCTGGCATAAATTAGCTTGCCTTGCACAGATAGTTTTATACGGCGATGTAAATTATATTGTCAGGGCCAGTCACTTTCTTGCTAGCAGAGCAGCTAACAAGACTGGCGCAGTAGGGCTGGCTTTGGACTCTAGCAGACTTGCAAAAACTCCTACGCCGTCGCGATCACAGGGAGATATATTAGCTTCTGATTTACATTCTCCCCCTCCTCTCTCTTTCTCCATCTCTCTCGCGTCTTCTCTCTCTCTCTCTCCATTTTTTAAGTGATCCTCATCAAGGTCGGAGCGACTTTGCTGGAAAGAGACGGTGGCAGTGGCACGCTATAATTTCTCCTCCCCTCAGTTCATGCTTCGAGGCAGCAGCATGACAAAGCGCTACAGGCCGTGTAATGTAAAAACCAGGAAAGCTTTGCTGGGAGGTATGCACAGGGAGGGGGTGGCATTAATAAATGATGCCCCCTTGAGGACAGGTAGATAAAGGGAGGGAGGGGTGCATCAGAGACAGAACTCCCTGTTGAAGTTGGAAACAGAGGAATGACACACTTAACTCATAATGATACTGTACATCCCAAACCTGATGCTTCAATACCATATACATTAGTTTCAAAAACATTAGCTTTAACCTCCTGTGGCTCTCTGGGAGTTTGGCAGTGATTCTTGTGTTTTGCGAAGTGCCTTGAGGTATCTCAGCGCCATGTGCTGTCAAAGAAATTAGGGATGCATCGTAAGGGTTTATTTTGTTGCACAGTACATACGTTCCTTAGACACTGGAAGGTCCTGATGGATTGCTTTGTTTAACAAGACATCAGATTAGGCTGTCATCCTCGATTTGCTGTCTGCTTTTTGGTTTTTCCAGATATAGTGTGGCTCTGGCTTTCACAGTGCCCTCTCTGCCAGTACACCACCGGCTCCTGGTACTAGGGACGCCAGTCGCTTTCCATTCCCTGAAAAATCCAGACTCTCGTCCTGAGAAGGTCCCCATGCCTGCGGACCTCCACATTGACTTTACTTTAGTGTCCAAAATAAATGATGAAACTGCTGTGGCTTGAGCCTGTCTGGGGCCAATATCAAGGTTGAATAGAGCTCCTCCAGAGGTAAAAGGTTTCCTTCATTATTTGTGTTCTTTTGCAACCTTTCTTTAAGAGCCATGAATGGAAGAGTCACTTCACATGACTCCATTCCACTTCAGAAAGATACAGAAGCTTAATGCCTCAGGAAGACGCGTCTCTTTTCAAGCCAAAGAGAAGGATCTTGGGCCGACAGTCACGCACTTCAGACCAGTAAATCACTTTAAATACGTTCTTGATACTGCCGACAGCATCTCTGTGAAGAACAGGTTCTGAACAGCTTTTTGCTTCCCCTTAGAGGTTAATTTGACTTTTCATTGGAGAAAAGTCAAGAAAGGGCCTTAAATCTGTGTGCTAGATATAGATCTGTAAATCCTGAAATACCTTCTCACCTTCTCAGGCACGTAAAAAAAGCTAAAAAAGTGCTTTGCTTTATTTAAACTAAAAAAAAACTTTTTTTTTATTGCCAAGAACATTTTTATTCCAGAAATTCTGTTTTTCTGCCTGCAGCACTTGTTATTATAAGACAATCTGAACTCACATGAAGAAGTAAAAATTGCATTAATAATAAACACAACATTTCTGCCTGATTTAGAAAGGTTCAAGTGATACATTCAAACTATTTTCCACTGGATAAAGGAAGACCTAATATATCAAATTCGTTTGGTTAACCATGCAGTACATTAAAAGCCCGCATTTCACTTTTCTGACATAACCTTTCGTTGTGCACTCAAAAGCAAGTTTTGTTTCTCCACACGTACACAGGAATAAATGATTAATCAACTTTGGATCTCATAGAGAAAACTCTGCAGTGGTTTCAGGCTTTATGTTGCCATCTTACAAACAGTTTATCTTTTAAAGACTATCATTTTTCCTGTCCTGGCAGAAACACAAAACTGAAGGAGGAATTTTTGTTTAGTGCATCGAAGCACTTCGATTACGCTGGGTCCTTTAGGATTCTTCACTGCATATCTCCTCTCTACTTAGATTTGTAAAAAAAGGTGCTCAGCGTTTCCTTGAACCTGAGGTCAAGGTTCCTCTGCATCAAGTTCAGCACTTATATTCACAGACAGCCGAGACATTGCACTTATCAGAAAGCTTAAAAAATACCAAAAGTAATGCATAACCTTGTCTTTACATAAACATTGTTATTCAATTCCGTTTGTGTGTTTCTCCAAAGCTTTTGAGAATAAACAAGAAAATGAATAAGTATGGACAGTACTTTCAGCTGTTGAACCGAATAGTGGAAATAACAACACCACCCTAAAAAGGCTGGGCATGATCCATCATCATCATGAAATAACATTTAAAAGACAAAGAAATGAAACCCTTAGAATAACAAATTACTACCGAACCTTACATTCATTTACACAATCAAACACACACCCTCACACGCACACAAACACACACACACTGCCTTTTCCTTTTACTGTCAACCGCTTCCCTGCAGCGGAAAAAAAAAACGCTTTAGAACGCTGACAGTTGAAATAGATTGCTTCCATTATACTGTACAAGAAACACATTCCGAAAAGATGAAGGCACTGTAAATTATAAAAATACGATGCTAACAAGCCTGGAAATGCAGTCCTAATGGGGTCAACCAGCAAACTACTGCAAAGCCGCAAATCAAAAATCGCCAACTCAACGCAGCATCCATTAGAGTCTGACTGTGCTGGCTGCCAATGAAACAACATGGTCAGCACTTCTGCCCACACCTGCGCTTTTGTTTTGTCTTTGAATTTTTAAGTTTGTTTCTTTCTGGGGTTTTTTTTTTCTTGACCACTTCTCTGCCTTTGAATCAAACAACCTACTTTCTGATCATCTGCTCACCAACAAAAATGAAATTAGAATTTCGGAAGAGAGCACGCGACACAGACAGGTTCGTCTGTGAAAAGTAGACCTACTCTTGACTCTGGTTAAACAGAGAAGACAACAAGGGAACCCACTTTAAGCATTTGAAAGTCCAATAACTTCCCCAATATCAGGATAATTCTAATGAATGAATTTCCAAAGTTTGGGATAATAAAGGTCTAAATCCTCCAAGGTGTTCACAAAGACCAGTGTACTTCTTCAGATCCCATGGTGAAACACTAACCAGTGGAACAAGTGGAAGCTACATGCTAGTGCATTTAAAGTCAAAATCAGGAAGCAATTAATTACGCAAAGTGTTGTAGGAGTATGTAACAAGCTATCCAGCCATGACGATCAAGCTGCTCCTCACAAGAACCAGCTGGATAAGATCAACAGGTCAATTAGCTACCACCTATCAAACAGTTCTTGATGGGCCATATGGCTTCCCCTTGTTTGTATCTGTTCTTATGTTCTTAGCTCAATCACTGTTGCATCTATATGCATGTGCATTCCTACGTCTGACAAGTAGAGTGAAATCTGCTTTATCCTCCTATATTAAGATGGACAAAGCAAGATGTGTGTCTGGATCTTGTCTTGTTCTCTATCCTTCAGCTGCAGAGTTCCTTTGGCCTTCTTGAGTGCCTGTTAGGTGCTGGTCACTGTACTGCAAAACAGCCCTTGGTGAATATTCCTCCACTAGTCTGTGGCGAGGCAGAGACCACTGTTGCCTTAAGTAAGGAATAGTAACCAAGGCTTTGATTACAATTAAAAAAACCTCTTATATACAGTATGTATCTCTCCCTCCCCTGCCATAGCAACTAAGCTATTAAGTTTTTCGTTTAGCCAGCTGACAAAAGGGAAGGCCTAGTTCATCTTCCTTCATGACTACAGGGAAAAGCCTTTAGGATTCGGCCAGCTGGAGACCCCACTTTTCCCGGACCTAGTTATCTGGCATATTTATGCATCCTCACAAAGTTCCCTGTTTTCCTGAATACAATGAAGTTCGACAATTAACCAGGAACAAACTGAGCTATTTTCATTTCTCTCCAGAGAAAAGAGAAAAACCCACACAAAGTGTGACAGATTCATTTTACATGCTGAATGTGGGGAGCCCTTGTACAACAAATGCAAGTAGCAAGATTAGATACATTTTACAGACAAGTAGCTTTTTGGGAAAATGCACAACAAATGCAAGTGATAAACTTTCAACCAAGTTCAATAAAACCAAACCCAAAAAGACAGTCTTGTGGGCTGTCATCTGAATATTTGCAGCTTTTGTTCCACAGTAGGTAAGAATGTCCAAAACACTTTTCCTCTGTTTAACCCTAAAGACAATGCAAGACCTTCATAATATTACTAGACGTGTGAATACTGACGTAAAGCCTGTAACTCTTCTTCTTGCAGAAAAAGAGAGCTGAAAGTGGCATTTGGCTCTGTCAGTGCAAATGAATAACAGATCCATCTGAGCTGAACTTTCTGGCCAAGCCACACTTTAATCCTCAAGGTGGGATGTGAAAGGTTACCTACCCATGGGCTCTAGCTGGCTATTCTGCCTAATTGATATCAGTAAGAGCGACAAGCCAGACAACAATGGTTTTACCGTGTCCAGTATTATAGTGCACGTACATTAAAATTACAAGCTGTCTGTGTCTGTTCACAGCTATTCAGTCATGGCTGGAAGGCAAGACCAATTCATGTGGGAAACAGATTCATTACTACCGGACAATAATCAAAATGAAACAAGAAGAAACGTCAAGCAGAAGACCGCAAATGTGTCAGCCTGCTATTAAACCCCTTGGAGCTGCAGTTGTGTTTTCAGTGGCAACATAAGACAGCTTGCCAAAAACACAGGCAACCTATAAAACACTCACCAAGTTGCATTTATTAATTCAAGAAGAGAGCTTGTTATTTTCAACCATGTTACTGGAGAGATTTTACCATTCAAACGGATGTCGTGACATATACCAGGGATGGGAAACTCCAGTTCTTGAGGTTCCTCACCTCCAAATTTAATTATCTGATTGAACTAATTGTTTAGAGAAGAAGTGAAATTTGATTTTTGTGGGTCTTACATAATTGCAAATTGAAAGAAAACTAAACTATCGTGAAGGACTGAAGTTGCCCATCCCTGATGCCCATGCTGTATTTGTGTCCAAGATATACAATTAATGACTAAATACTAACATAATTAATGTCATTCAGTTCTAACTTAGAAGAGGCATGCAAACAGTCGCCTAAAATAATACAATACTCTATTTCTATGTCCAAATTATCACCGATTTCCAGTTGTTTACATCTCATTTGCATTATTTACCTTTATGCATTTTTAAAGAGTATAGCAATAAAACACGAGAAGCTGCTGAGTAATTTCCCATTCAGCCACGAGAACTTTTACTTTCCAGATCCCCTGAAAAGAACAAGCAGAACTGCCCTTTGAAAGGACAGGATCTTGTGTTCAGGCTCCCCACAGGATGTCACATGGCTGTGTGGCTGAGTCCACCAGCAGCCCCCTGATCCCCTCTAGCTCAGGATTAGACCTGTTCTCTAATCTCATAAACACAGCCATTGTTTTCTGCCTGTTTGTCTTTTTCACGCCCAATGGATTCCTTAAACACTCTCTGCAGAGTGCCTCTTAAGAACAGAGGACAATAGCCTTCCCAAGCTCCCTAGCTCTGGTGCGCCGGGAGAGCACAGCTGTAGGACTTGAGTGGGGCTTGTTGACAGGTCGCATTATACCTGCCCGCTGACAGGTGTAATGGGGTCAGGCCTGGCTGTCAGGGCACTGGGAGCTGACCTGCCAGCTGACACTCTCTTGACAGGCCTTGACTGACAGCTTCTACAGCTGTAACAGTGGACAGACATGATTAACAAACTGCAGCCCTTCGTCCGTCCTGTTGATATACGAACTGTGCACATGCAGCACTCTGAGATGATTCTGGGTACGGGTCCGAAGGTTTGCACAGCTTTTGCCAAAAATGAAGAAACATAATGATAGTAGAAATTAATCAATATGAAGGAGATATTAGTGAAAAAAACAGAAAAAGACTGAGAAAAGCATGAAGCATGTATACTATGGAACTTGCAAATTCATATTCACATAATTCTTTTTTTAAGAAAACAACTTATAAAGCATTTGTTCCACAAAGAGTCTGCTACCAAACCTCAATGATTATATGTCTAATTTAAAAGCAAGTAAGGAATCTGAAACAACTACTACACAGGTTTATACACAAAGTACTAAAGGCAAATTATATGTGATCAAAATATTACTGAAAAAAAACATAGTAAACTGTGTTCACACTCCCTGCACTCTCTTATCTGAGTGGACTATAGCAGATAGCAGATAATCCCTTTCAGGCACCTGCTAAAGATTTAAATGATGAAGCTGTCTCACATGTAAACATTCATCACCAGGTTCTCTCTCCATTAAGGAAAGCAGTGCACCTGGAGTTGTGAGTGTTTTGTATGTAATCCATTAAATCTAGTTAAAATGCGTGGTGCTTAAGCAAATATATCTACTTTTTTGAATATATGCAAAATATTTAGAGCATACCAAAGGCACAGTAACACAGAGTGGAGAAAAATAAAATAATAACCCATGGATTTCAAACTTCAAACTAATCCAAGTAAATTAAAGACGATGGCAGTGTTCTGGTTTCGGATGGGTTTTACAAACTAAGACTGCAGCACTAAGAGACCTGTATTTGTTTTTTGTTCAAATCCACTTACTTCGCTGTGCCAACACAAAGGTGAAACTGAAGGTGTCCTTGTCAAACTTCAAATACAAAAGCCTTTCAGAAAGGAAAAAGAAAAGAATAGGTTTTTTTTGCAGACTTTCACACCTCGTTTGAAAGCCCTCCCCAGGGTGCTGAGAACAGGAAGTTGGGAGCTGGGTTTCCTGTTTCGCAGGTCTTTTTAATCCAGGCTCCAGGAAACCATATGGGCACACTTCTTTTCTTTACGTATTTTTAATTATTGATTTATGATTTCCACTCTTTTTTTTTTCTGTACAAATCACAATGCGCCCAGCTCTTATTGTGTTTTTCATACAAGGAGTGTAACGTCGAAATCCTTTGAGAGAGTGCCGTCGGGGACGTCCCCAGAGCGGGATGAGAGGTTATTCTCTGACTCCGTACCAAATTCTACTGCCTGTAACATTTAACGTTGATTAAGACAAACCTTCTCTTGACCTGAGCAGGAACGTACAAGGCACATATTGAAAAAACACTTTGACTTCTGATACCGATCAAATTCAGAACCTGAGAGGATGAATGAGAATCTTTTTAAGATAACCTCCATGGTCACGCTGCAGCGCAGTTCCCTTTAAAAAAACATCCACCCTTGATGAATGAACATGGTCATTTTGGAGTTGTTGTTTTGCTTTATTGGTGTCATGGTTCACAGTACCTCTCCATGCTTTACCATGATCTTAACCCACTTCCTATATTTTGGTGTATGTTTACCACGGTATAATACACTTCTGTATGGTAGCTCCTTCTCATCTCAGCCTAAAATGTATGTTCAAAGTCCTTATACTTTCTACCAAACTCATTACAACATGACATTACAGGCAGGTCCTGATATACATCAGGGCTAGGGACCAGGCATTCGGAACTTATAGTGAATTTTTTCCCTTTAGAACAATGCAAATTGAGGGCTCAGGACCGTGAGAGCATAAACTTTGCCCTTGTGACCTAAAGCAAGAGGCTTTTTCCACAAGCATTACAGAGATAGAGAGGGATTAGGGACCACATGTTAGAGTGTATGTTTCACCTGTAGCTGCCAAGCACATTACATAGTCACGTTATAAGTCCCAGTTACGTTTCTTAATAATGCAACTTATAGCAAAATGACTTAGATAGAGGAATTATCCATAAGGAATAATGTAATTAGATTGACATATACTCCCAACATATCATTCTGACACTTGTATATACAATCAATATACCTATAACCCATAAAAATCAATAAAGAGAAATAAAAAGCATGGCTAACTTTCACATTGTGGTCTCATCAAAACCAACAAAGTCATTTGCTGCTTCAGGGTACATTTTTTCCACATGCTGCTCCTGCATTTATAGTCAGCGAACACAACTGGATCCACTGGTTGGACCAGCAACGTAGCGTTGGCTTGTAAGAGCTCAGCTTTCATGTTGGGGCATTTATAATTGAGTCATGTGCAACAGCATTGTCTATAAGAAGAATTTTTTCATGATAAAAAGTTGTTTCCTCTTGATTTTGCTCTTTCCACTATCTTTGTATAGTCCGGAACAAAATAATTCACAAACCATCTTGCACTGGTTGCTGTCTTCTGGTGCCACGAAAAACCGAGGAGGTGTGGGGAATTTTGACATCAAGTTCCTCAACTCATCAACGACCTAGGTTCAAAACACCACATAGTGGGATGACTGTATTTGAAAGGGAACAATCCCATACAAATACAAATGAACTGGCTTCCTCTCTTTCTCTCCAGCTCTACCTAGACGCTAGTACTCACAGTGCCAGTTATTACAGTATATCATCCTGTTCAACTCTGCCTTACCAGAGATTCTGAAATAGTGGGTCGTGGGAGTATGGAACAAGCTACCCAGTCATGTTGCTGAAGCCTGGCATCCTTCAGGAAACAGCTGGATTGGATCCTTAGATCAATTAGGTACTAGCTACAAAACAAGCAAGATAGTCCAAACAGCCTCCTCTTCTTTTTAACCATTTTTATGTTCTTTTCACATTTACTGATTGTGCTCATTTATTAACAGCGATTCATTACCTCTCCTAGCTGGGCTGCATTCAATTCTGCCACAATCTGGGTGGCTCACTGGAGGGCAGAATCATAAACCAAACCCGCAAATTAAGAGTATTACTAGGACTTTTTACACTTTTCAAGACAAAAAAACTTGTAACTGTACTCATTCACAGTTTTTTACACAGCACTGAGCATTTTTGGAACCACACTTGATCTTTTTGTAGAAAATGGTAAAACAACAACACAAACAACCAACACATGTAGCAGTTGCTAGTGCAGAGTCTCTGAAGGCATGGCTAGAAATGTGCTTCAAAGTAAAGAAATGCTGGAACAAACAAACAGTGGCTAACGTACTTTGAAGACGGAAGACCTAAATCTCTCCCACTGTTACAGAATACCTCCAGCTTCCCTGACACAGCTGAAAGCCGGCACTCAACCAGACTCTGGTGGTTTTCCCTTTCGTCACAAAAGCCCTTTTACTGTCAGCACCAACACCCACTGATTCCCAGCCATAAATCAATTCATAAATTAAAACACAGGTTTATTACTGCAAAATAAAATATAATCTTTCCAGAGTGATTGGCGCGTCGGCTTCAGTGTGCCGACAGGCTCCCTTATTTAGAAATCATAAATTTTCTTCCCTGCTATGGATTTATGCTGTTCAGAGTTGCTCAATTTCTACATTCCAAAATGGGGTGCCAGGGATTCCCAGCTCACTACCACAAATCCTAACGATATCCTCATGCCCGGCCTTCCAAAAACATTTCTTATACCCCCTTATCCAGAATAACACAACCAAGTGTGCAAAAAAACACTTGAACGTGTCGTAATTATGTCTGGCTTTGTAGGCTTGTGGTTTTAACCCCTCGGCTGAACACTAATAGCTTAATAAAACCCAACAAAGAGAGAGACATAAAGCATTGTGACAACGCCAACATAAGGCGAGGACATATCTCAATGGAAATACTACTGAACAGTGTTCTGTTTTCATCTTCGGTCTTTTTAACACACCTGCTGTGCCTCTCAGCTTTCGGGTTTGCTTTTTCACAATGAAAACAGACCAGTTTGTTTGCATTCTGTTATAGCTGTTGGGCCAAAGGCTGCTCTATTTGCAACCCCCAGACCCCTCCCTCCTCCCTCCTCCCTCCCACCTTCCAGAACCGCCTGTAGTTTCCCACACCATCAATCTTTGATATTTATCACTTGACAGTCCAGTTCATTTACACCCCCAAAGGTATTTTCTTTCAGCGATGAAAAAAAAACCTTTTTTTTTTCCATTTTATTAGATTTCAGTCTAATTTCTGTTAGCAGTACAGTTAGTTAATGCCACTGTTGAAAATGTGAGGTTATCAAACTCAAGATAGTGATTAAAATACTTCAAATATTTAGCAGTTTAAGCCCCAAATATAAAGGACAGAAGTCCGTCTAGATTTTTCCTGAAGCAAATTCATCCTGGATCATTTTCGGAACTATTGCAGTTAATCTCTAATGTTACTGAAGTTAAGAAAGCTCTATAATTAGCAGGTATTTTTTAAGAGAAGAAATAAACCTGACCTTAAATTTCCCAAAATATACTGCTCATAGTTTCCTTGACATACGTCCTATGGTAACAAATTTGGGAAAAATATGAAAAACTGAAAAATATATCTTCCCAATGCACAGTATATGGAATTATTCCAGTAATGATGTTACTTTCTGGGGATAATGCCACCATTTTCATTGATAATACGGTCACTATTGTCCCTCAATGTATACAGACGTGTCTTGCATACATTTCTGACCACCAGAACAAGAAGTTTCACCACCTTTACAGATTTCTCCTTTTTCACATGGAATGAAATTAGGGCCAATTAAATTGAATTGAATCCAATTAAATTTGGAAAGTGAAGACTTCCATAAGAATGACCTCTTTAAGTCTTTATCCCTGATTTAGGCAATCAATTTAATTTCAGATTTGTTATGCATCTTATTGACCAGAGCGCCAATTCCATTCCTCCAGGGAAAACCAGACTCTGTAATGTATACAGCTAATTAAATTTGAAAGATGGATATGCACCGTGCTGGGGAAATATCAGTTAAAATCAAAACATTTTCAATAATACAAAAGTGTTTAATTGCCAAAATAGCATAAGTGTAGGGTAAGGCAGAACTTAGAAAAATCCAGACAAAGTACAGAAAACATCCCCAATAACTATGATGAATGCATGTCAAACAGCATCACCAGTCTGAGCAATTACAAAAGAAACAACAAGAAATATTTTATGTCTTGCCATTTATTTATATTTTTAATATACACACTAATTACAGAAACAAGATTAACTTTTAAACATATCTTCTCTGCAGACAGCACTCAGTGAAACAAATGTAATTAACTTACTTTATTTAAAGACAGCAGCCAAGTTTAAATTAAAGAAATTCCTGCCATTCTCCTTTCATTTTGCCTTCAGCTAGGGCGGGAGGACAGCTCTTAATAAAATGCTGTCAGAATCAAAGCAGACCAAAGTGTGCCTCCCAGCGAAAAGAGTTACTGTCTGCCAAGTTGTTACAGACACACTGTCAAAGATGCTTTTTTCTCCCTTTCGTCTTATGTTGTTTTGTGTGGGGAGCTGAAAGGTACAGAGCACTAATTCACAAGCCGTTTCTTTCAGAGCGGGACCCTTCCACCCAAAACACCGTGACAACAAGGTCAGACCGCTCCAGAATTGGTCACCACCCTTTTCTATTACCTGTGAAGGGATGTACAGTACCTGCCCTAAAAAGGAAAGGCTACAGTGCAGGAGAGATAAGACAGCTAGAACTGCCCGCTGCCTTCTGATGTATCTGATGTAAGGTTAATAATGGGGCTTCCATTGTCTGTACTGTGTCTGCCCTGTTGATACCTCAATATGGCTGCATTTGCCTCTGTTGACTGATAATAATAATAATAATTAGTCATAATAAGTCCTTACACTTATTTAGCACTTTTCTGGACACTCCACTCAGAAGCGCTCTACAGGTAATGAGGACCCCCCTCTACCACCACCAACGTGCAGCCCCTTCTGGATGATGGATACTGCACCAGTACGCTCCCCACACATCAGCTATCAGTGGGGAGGAGAACAGAGTGATGAAGCCAATTCAGAGATGGGGGTTATTAGGAGGCCACGATTGGTAAAGGCCAATGGGATATTTGGCCAGGACACTGGGGTAACTCTAACCATACTCTTTTCAAGAAACACCCCGGGATTTCTAAGGACCACAGAGAGTCAGGACCCTGGTTTTACATGTCATTATAGTCTCCCTATCACTATACTGGGGCATAAGTACTCACACAGACCGCAGGATAAGCACCCCCTACTGGTCCCACTAACACCTCTTCCAGAAACAGCTCTAGTTTTTCCCAGGAGGTCTCCCTTCCAGGTACTGGCCAGGCTAACACCTGGTTATCTTCGGTGGGTTGCCAGTTGTGAGCTGCAGGGTGATATGGCTGCTGGCTGCTGATAGCGCACACATTTCCTGTGCTATGTTATTTATTATTTGCAAAGGTGCACAGAGTGTCCTGTGTCTGTGGGGTCACCAAGAGATTCATTAGCACTAGTGGGCTCATGTGGGCCGTCACCAGTTCGTACCCGCAGCTCTTGAAAAGGAGTGGGGAGGAGCGGGGAATGACACCACACAGAGAGCGGGGAGGCAAAAGATGAGCGTCAAGCAAGGACACATGAAAGAAACGAGGTGAGGAGAGAACAGAAGGAGAGGTGAGTGAAAACGGTGGCAGGAAAGAAAAGACAGAAGTGAGACAGGGAGGCTGAGTGAGAAAGAGGAAGCTCAGAAAGAGACAGAGCGAAACACACTGCAGGCCTGGTAATTAAAAAGTGCAGACAAGGCCATGCCTGTGTAAGACCCCCCCCACCCCCCACCCCCCCGCCTTCTCCCATCATGGAGAGTAAGTTTTTAATCATGTTCAAATGATTTATTTAAACGTCAAAGTTATGCCACCTCACTTCCTTTCATTTTTCAAATTGTTTGTGTTTTTTCTGGATGATAAATTTATCTTCAGACAACCTCAATATGACTAATTAACTTTGAAATATAAGGACCAGATGTGCAGCTGAAGGAAGTTTCTGAACAGCTGCCAGGAAATCTCCCTCTCCCTCTTTCGGTTGCTCACTCGCTCGTTCTTCCCACAGACACACTCCTCTTCGTCTTGTACTCTTCCCACCCCTTCCCCACATTTCTCTCTCCCGCTCCGTGGCTCTCTTGTCTTCCGTCTCTATATCCCCCGTTCTCTTTCTCTCCCTCTTTTCCTTCCCAGTCCCTTCACTTTATTCTCTCTCTCTGCTTTGATCCATTGCTCCGTTCCTTCAGCTGCTATGCTGTCTCAGTCATTCCTTCTGGTGTTGGCCTTTTCCATGTTCCCTGCTCCCCTTCATCACATTTTTCACTTCTTTCTTCCTAAACTGAACTCAAATCCAGGCCAATTACTGAGCCATTTCCTCAAGTAATCCTTTTTCCTCCAAGTTCAATGGTCCTAAACTTCATGTCAGCCCAATTTGTAGACCGTTTGCTAGAAAGCTGTACCAAAATACCTCCAAAACGCCAAAAGCATCCTAAAGTTCTGTTCCAGATACTATTTAATATTAAAAACACTTGTGCATTCAGCTGTTTACTTCGATATGGTTTTTAACAGTACACTTGGGTGAATTGTTTTTTTCCTAAATTTCTTATTTTTAAAACTTCAAAATGATCTTACCCTTCAGTATAATCTGTAATGAACTTGGAAAAAAAACCCCGTCAGTCTTTTTTATTTGAATACTCAGGTACCCCGTACTTCTCTTTATTTTCTCATTACTTTTTTATTCTTGTCTGTAAGGCAGTGACAGCTCAGTGTCAACTCTATGGATATTTTATCAACTGATGCCTGTTTTGAGTGTGAATACAAATTCCTTGCAGCCCAGAAAGGCTCCTGCAGTGTTGTGTAGTGGCAGGAGAATGTATCGCCTTGAAGCATGTGCGCTTGCAAATGTGTGTGTGCGTACGTGTACAGCGGGTGTGAGGGAGCGAGCAAGTGAGTGAGAGAGTGAGAAAGCTTTGTCCCTCTAGAACTGCCTTTAAAAAGCAAAGGCCCCTTCAGGAAGGCTGCACGCTGACACATTGACAGTTTGCCATGAGTGACGTCTGATCTGTACAAATTTCAAGACTAATAAATCTACCTGTCAGTGTCGGAGACTTGAAAGGGCCGCAGGCCTGCGGCTCAGCTTTAACACAACTTGTGTTGATGAAATTCTGTAGGCTGGAGAATTATAGCTGTCAGAAAAACGCCCACATCAAATCTGAAGCTTGGCTTTCTTCCCCCCCCCTCTCTCTCTCTCTCTCTCGCCTCTTTCTTTCCTTCCTTTCCTCAGGTTTGGCAAATGAAACATAAAGAGTTCCTTCATGGTGGGGCACTATTATTACATCACCCTGATCCTTCTCCACTGAAACACACATACTCCAGTACACACACGCACCTTGAAAAGAGGCAAATTTACTGTTAGACACTCTAACATTCTGGCCTCGTTCCACCGCTTTTCTCAGTGGAGGTTTTGGGTACATTTATTTGTCGTGCCTTAAGTGTCCTGTCAGAAAGAATTAATCGGGGGGTTAAATGGGGGGGGGAAGCCTGAAATAAGCAGGATGGATTCATGACATGATTTCTATTGCAAGTGAATTCTACACAAGCTCAAACATAAATCACGCTAATTCACACACAACGCCCACAGTTACATGTGTTTATCTTTTGAGCAGTCCGCACTATCTGTGTAAAGTACACGCTGCTCTTCACAAACACTTCCAAGTGAAGAATAATTTGGCTGTTTGGACACCAGCATGGATTTACATTTAACATTCACAAAGGATCATATTTTAATTTGTCAGAGGCTAGTGCTAAAAGTTCATTCAAACAGATTTAAAAATTTCTCTGGGCAACCAATTTAAATGTCAAAAGACTTTTTTTTTTCCTCCATATTATGTCTTGAATCTATTAAAAGCTAATCTCGTAACTGTGAGGACGAAATTCAGAGGAAGTGAACTCTCTTATCATTTAAATAATCAAATAAACGAAGAGCAAGAACATTTAGCCATGTTTCGTATTTACAGAGGAACACTAAGTGGACAGAAGGGGCAATTGCAGTGGTCTCAACAGGTAAAATACAGGTCAAGAAAGAATCAAGTAAGAAAAGTGTAAGAAAGAAGAGATTATTCCAGCATTAACGCATGCTTATTTAAATAAGCTAACAAAAAGCACGCTGGACACTGAAAACTGCGTCAAGAAACACAATTAGCTAAAAAGGTGAAGCCAGGGTGTCAATTCCACACACTGGTAAGAAAAGACATTCCTCATGAACAGAACAAATGCTGCATCACACTAATCTGTCAACAACCTGCAGGACCGCACAGAGTGTAAGCGTGGGGTGAGATTAAATACTGCACTGATGGCAAAGCTCATTACTTCCGCATGATGGAAAAGAAAAAAAAAGAAGACAACATTTAATTAGGCGACAACCCACTCCCGAAGGAAGAAAGATATTACGGGAAAGAAAAGATGGGATCTTTGTTTTCTGGGTACGCTAACGGGCAATGGGCCCGCATTCATTTTAAGTTCCAACTTCAGAATTTCCAGATGAACACAACCTACTGACGGTGAAATGGCTGCCCCCATGTGTTCCTAGCTCAGCTCCAGAAATGAACTAGGGCCTGTGCCAGGGGCTCGCACACTCCTGTACAAACATCTTCCAGTTCAGACTCCCAGTGCACAAACAGTCAGAGATAAACAAGTTTCAACCCCTCTCATTTTAAAGAATGTTACCCACTACTTCATTTAGTTGCATAAACGTTTAATAACCTAAACCCATATATCACACAATTTATCTTCCCAAAGATAATTAGGCAGTTCAGATTCCAACACTTGTGTCTGCAGTTCCATTGATAAGAGTTATCTATTGACTTGAAGGCTGCAGGTTTTAGCAGTGTCCTTCCTGACCTCCCAGAGTCTACTCCTGCTTGCTAGAATGAATCAGTATTCACTCATCAAAAGGATACCATTAAGATGAATAATTTAATTCTCAGCTTAAGACTAATCTGAGACCAAGACAAGTTCTCTTTTCTGAACTAAACGAAAAGAAATCAGACGACAATATTTAATGCTATAATAAAAATGTAACCTCTTTGAGAGACATATTGATTTATATCATTGAGCCAACATACTGTACATCTTATAATTATACATTTATACTGAAAGCAGAACAAGATCTTCTAAAAGCACCTTTAAGAAAAGCAAAACACATTCTTTCGTGTTGGTTCTACATATTGTTGAATGAGAGGTTTTCAAACCTCTTAAGAATGTGTGAAATGTTTAAAAACTTAAAAATGAGAGGCCCATCATTTAGCCCATCTCGTCTGGTGGGTAGTACTGTAGTTAATTGATTCAAGAATCTCATCCAGCCATTTCCTGAAAGAAACCACAGTATCAGCTCTGACAACATGAATGCGCAGATAGTTCTATACACCCAAAAACAGGTTTCCTGTTTTAGTTATAAATGCACTTCCACATAATTTCTACTTGTGTCCTGTGGTCCGTTCATTCCAATGCAATAGACTGGGTTAACATTTGAGGATCACTAGGGACTCTGATTTAGAATATTCAATTTGGAAATTGGTGACTATAATTATCTGTTGTCCACTCATGTTGTTTCATTTTTTTCACCCAGATCGTTTTAATCCTTTTGTAATAAGTAAAAAATATGGATAAAATCTTACAATGTAAAAAGTACATATCCATGAGGTACATCAAGGTCGGCCCCTTTGCATGTCTCTCTCAAACAAGACAGAAGTTGATACAAACAGCTTTTTAAGGAATTTTATTTAAGTAGGAGAACTCGGAAGCCTAGTGCTTAAAAATGGGAGACAGGGAACCAAAACCTTTGGTTCAAGTTACAGATTTGCCACTGACCTCTGTGTGACACCCAGCCATGTGACAGCATTAAGGATGTCTCATAACTGGCAGCAGCACTCCACTGAGTTTGTTGCAGGACAAGTGCCTGATACCTATTTTAAAGGATACATGTCCAGTATTTTATTGGTTCTAATTAATGCTGACATCAAAAAATCTTTTGCTTACACTTTTTCACCTTTTTACTCTCAGTGGGCTCACAACATTCATTAATATGGTAACATTTAAACTATGGACACTATGTATACAGCGCTGGCTAGTGGCTGTTCATTGATTGCATTTTTCAGTATCTCGTAACTGTAATTGTTAAGTTAAAAATGAGAAAAAGTAACTCTGATGCTCTTGAATTGCATTTTAATAATTAATATATAATGAATAACTGATCATTGATTTTAATTTTAATAATCACACTAATGCATACAGTCTGCCTCAGAACATGTTTTTGCATTTAAGTAAAAGTTATGTTGTTTTTTAAATTCACTTCATAGGGGGTTAAAACACAAAACAGCTCCCTTAGCCCAACTCTGTTTAGTGAATCAGCTAAGTTCTATAAAATTTTATATTAATATGTTTAGTATTACCTTCACATTTTTAGCATTGTTCTGTGCATTAAATCACTAGCTGCTGACATTTACAGGGAACATATGGAGGACATCCATATGCCTGTAGGTCTACTTTAATTCTAACATTAAATGTTATCACTGCTCTTATTATGTTAATTACTATCATTATCCTTCCATTATCAGAAAGCTGCTTATTTCGGGTTGGGTTTACAGTAGCCCGGCGCCTATCCCAGCAAAGGGTGCAAGGCCGAACTACCATTCCAGTGCAGGGCACATGCAGGCACACACAAAGCACAAAGGGACAATCTTATGACAATAATTCACCTAGCTAGCACGTCTGTCGGGGAATGGGAGTTAGGAAACCATTTCGCCCAGAGAAAACGTATGTACGAGGCGACACGAGGCCAGAATCAAACCCGAGACCCACTGAGGCAAAGCTCTTCAAACTCCAGCAGCCAGAAGAGGTCATCCTGGAGGAGAAGGGCGCCAAAGTCATTCTAAACATGGCTGACTAATGAAATGGTCCAGGTCCTTCTCCATGGGAACAAACCTCAGTGGACAATTAGGAGTAGTCAATTAAAAGTCACCTTTGGGAAGTGGGATGAAACCAAAGCACCTGGCAACACCCAAAATAACCAGGGGGGGGGGGGGGGGCACGCAAACTCCACACAGACAGGCACTAATGCCCAGAGACAAACCCAGAACCCATGGCCCTTGAGGCAGTGGTGCTAAGGACCCGTGCCACTGGGCATCCAATTTAGTTCACTCTAAAAATATGCCATATGTTCACTACACACATATGTAAACATAAAACAAACAGCTCAGATCTGAGGAGAGGAAGACAAAACAAACTCTGCAAACGGGTCTTCTTGTGAACTCTGCCCTCGTTGTGAACTCCCAGTGCCACCGGGGGCTGGGCAAGCGGGCTCTTCACACTGCAGGGTCTAGACTGAGGGCTGGGGGGCAGGAGACTGATGGGGGGTCCACATTAACCCCATACCTTCCTCTTCCTGTTGAGGGTAGTGACAGCGAAGCAAGGCGCAGCAAACTCTCCCACCAGACTGACACACAGCGACTATCTTAAAGAGTTTTGGTATACCTGATTTTTTTTATACTCCAGCTTTGGTATTGATTATTGGCAGTTTGTTTCCCCCGTTACTTTCCACAGTGATTGCAATGTGCGTGTTTAACTCAACATATTTTGAAACAAAAATAAAAGTTTCAGCCTTTTTAAAAATTAATTTCCAGATTTCCCCCCTTGTTAAGAATAAATTGAACAACACATCTGTCAAGCAAAACAAAATTAAAACAAATTAACCCAATTGTCTGTATTAACTTATTTTTACATTCTCACATTAATTTGAATGAATTATTATTAAACATTTGTATAATAAATGTAGTCACTTTGGATTTGACTTCAGTTTTTCCCTTTTGGAATAAGTGTACACGTAAGGCTGCCTTAGATGTGAACTACTCTGTAGCCATTTAAGTAAGCAAGATAAAGAATACATTATATTAAAATTTCACATCAAAAACCTAGAGCTAACATCTTTATGATATGAAAAAAGTTAGAACATCTATTCAGCCATAGGGATATTAACCTTGGAAGGCATAGTTGTGAATGTGCAACATGTGAAAGAAGAATAGGAGCACTCCAAGTGTCTTCCCAGACGTTCTGAAAGGCAGTGCCCGTTGAGTGACCTTCTCTGACCTCTTTTCATCTCTTCAATCATCCACTGCTCACCAGGAACTTCACTGCACCTCAGTTATGTAATCAGGCACAAGGTGAGTCCAGGGAGGTGATTACAGAACTGAAAGAGTGAAAAGGCAGACACACACTTGGGAGTCTCCACTGCTCTCCTCGGCTCCCCACCCTGTCCCAAACAATTTATTCATCCCGTAGATCAAAGACAACCCCAGGATTCAAAGCCACTGACAAGCAGGTGTCCATCCTCTCTCGACAGGCCATCGCTCATCCCAGAGGCTACAAAACACACACTGCTTAGACCACAACACCCTGCACAGAGGCGCACACATCAGCAGGAACAGACAGGCAGATGCTGGCCCATACTCACACAGAAGAACAAACACAAAGGCACGGAATGTTCACACGCACTTAAACTAACACACATGCATACACAACAGAAAACAAATTCACAAGGAGACCTGATCACACACTAAATAAGCTTGAATGCACACCCACGTTAATAAGTAACAGATTCAATCTGACAGCCATCGGGAGCCCTTAAATTATGCACATAACCAGATACAAAAATGGTCCAAATTTATAATGAAGTGCCAATTCTGCCTTCTTGTTGAACACTTCTTCTGAGTCATCCAGTGTAGGACAGAAGGCATCAATTACAGTGTTGCAGTTTCTTTGTCACTGCTCTGTAATTAATGGGCTTTCCCACTGATAAGCAAAGAGCTCTGGCAGTGCCATGAACTCCAGAGGAATTCAGAATCCCAGGAGGCTGCTCATCCATCCATCAGAAAAACAGGCAGGCAGCAGACAGACAGACAGGCGCAGGAGTTTGGGGTCAAAGGGTCAATGCAGCCTTTATTTTGAGTCACCATATTTGTCACATGATCCTTTTCATGCTCTTCCTGTGGTTTCACCCACTTTCACTACGCACTGGTATTACAATAGTTTGACTTACCTCCTTACTTATCCTGATATATTTACTGCACACGCCTTTTGTTTTACCCTGTTTTCACCAGGCAGAAAACTGAGAAAAGAAAAGTCACTGGGCTCAATTTTTAAAAGTCTGGAAGTATTCTGAAACTAGCAAAAAATCTGAGAGCAAAAAATCACTTTAAAAACAAAGACCATAAACTCCATCGTTAATATTATGGCTAACAGTTCATACCTTTCTTATGAATATCTAAAATGGCATTTGGACCACCTCTTACGTGTCAAAGTGTAAACAAGGTTATGAAATGGAATAAAAAAATAAGGTATACAAAGGAAAGGCTTGTTGAGTTATGGTCAAAGGAAAAAAAAACGTTATAAATGTGACACTTTGACCGTTAGACCTTGCTCTGAAAAATATTATTTTTATTAATGTGAACAGGAATCGGCTTCTCTTACAAGACTCCAGAGTATTAAGAGGAATCACACCATGAAAAGCATAAAGAGAAAGAAAAAAAACACTGCCTCCATATTTCATTTTACAGTCACCTCCAAGAAACTCAGAGCACAGCTATGGGAGCCTGTGTTTCACATCCAAGCCAAACACTTGGAAGTTTGCACAGTCATAAATTAGCAATTTGACAGTCAAAAGTGTTCAAACTAATTTGTCAAAATTTTTGTTGCCTTTGCCATCATTTAAATTCATTACAGAAGTTCTTTTTTTTAGTTCTGCGGGGATTCAGGGATGCACAGTAACACTGTTTGTGTTCTTCAGTGCTATGCTACGTGTACGTGTCCTTCCATGCCCAAGATTCCTCTAGGACAAGCGGAAAACAGGAGTGCATGGAATAGCAGGTTTCACAGTTTCATATTCATCAATATGAATCTATGAACACAATAAAGCGAATGTGTTAGAAAGTAGAAAAAGAAATATGAAAAATGGAATATATAAAGCAAAATGTTACATAGAATATTTTGCCTATAATTGCACTAAATGTAGTTAATTATTATACTTGCCACTGTTGCAATTATTCTTGCTTGTAATCATATCAACTCTTTTATTTTGTGTTAGGAATATAAAGTAAAATGTATTAGCTATTATTAACACTAAGACACTTACCACATTAGTGGTAAGTAACTAATAATAAATACTACTAAAGACTTGGGAGATTTTTTTTAAATCACACTCAATATACTTTAAAAATATTCCACAGTGTCTTAGTTGTACTGTTTACTATATTGTGAAGTTTAGAGTGAGTGTTTTATCACCTGTTTAAGAGATTGATAAAAAAAATAATTGATGAAAATTGTGTAGAAACCTTTTTAAAAGTTAAGGCTGCAGACTTTGTAACCTCTGGACAATACCAATCTACAATACCACCTACAGCATCAAAAGCCCAGAAAAAAATAACATTTGGACATCCTTAAACACTTTTAAAAGAACCAACTATATTTGTACTTCATTCACAATAACCATTAAGGGAAGAAGACGAAATGGAACTGGAGTTGCTATATGGAATGAAGCAAAATCACACAAATGAGTACCATGACTTGGCATCACTCTCTGACCAGGTTGAATGGAGTGCCTGACACCCTTCTGGCCAGCAGCACAAGTAGCAGGATGTCTAAAAGGGACATAACTAAACCAAGTGACTTTAACCCTGAGTAGGCTGTTGTGCAACAGCTCAGACACAACACAACCCCCCTCCCACCTTAAAATGTAAACTACTTTGTATGCAACTACTTTTTATGCATATACAATATCTTTATTTAATTTTATGTAATACTTTAGCATTGAGCCATATCACCCTGCAGCTCTCAACTGGCTACCCACTGAAGCTAAGCAAACAAACTTAGCCTGGTCAGTACCCGGATGGGAGACCTCCTGGGAAGCAATGGTTGCTGCTGGAAGAGGTGTTAGAGGGACCAGTGGGGGGCACCCACCCTGCAGTCTGTGTGGGTCCTAATGTCCCAGTATAGTGGCGGGGACACTGTACTGTAGTGGGCGTCGTCTTTCAGATGAGACGTTAAACCGAGGTCCTGACTCTCTGTAGTCATTAAAGATCCCCGGGGAGTTATCCGGGGTTTCTGGGCCAAATTTCCCTCCTTGGCCTTTACCATGGCCTCCAAATTGTGCCCCAGTATCAATGGCTTGCACTTGCCCTGCGATGGACTGGCGCCCTGTTCAGGGTGTACCCTGCCTTGCGTTTGTTGCTTGCTGGGTAGGCTCCAGTGTCACCCTATGGTATAAAGTGTTTTGGCAAATGACATGGGCATAGCCATTAGTATTTCACCACTTTTATCCTGCCATTGTCAGTCTCAATAAACGTCTGTTTGACTGGTCTGAAAAGTGATCAGAATTAATCGCACCTGCAGGCCGTGGGTGCACTGAATTTCCAAGCCCAGTGCAAGGGCGCAGTTTTGTTTTAGACACCACACAGCTGCCATCAAGTACCAGGTGAGCGACAGGCAGGCGAGTCTAAGTTCAGCTGAATCCCGCCTTAACTCTCAGTCCCCACGTTTGTGTCCGGTTGAGAAAAGAACCAGTCTGAATTTGTTTTTGAGACACTGTGGTGAATGTGTGCACTTTCACTTGCTACTATTCTGACTGGTACCCTTTTAAAAGATGTGTTATGCCTTGTCATTCCCACAACATACAACGATCTTGACTGAATGAGTACAATACGTAATTAAAATCCGTACAATACAAAATTAAAGCAAAGCTGCTCACCAAAAACCACAAGTTCCTATATGCATGGCATTTTTTTTTTTGCTGTGTTGAAGGTACTTATCAGCTTGCTCTCACTTTCAGGAGCGACTTGTGCAAGCTTAGCAAATTAGGTTTTGAACATGACCTGCACTCGAAACAAAAAGAAATTTGCAGGTCCGCTGGCTCAAACCTGACAGCATGTTGAAACATAAGGCACTGCAAGATGTGTTCTTATTTTTTTCGTACTTTCTCTTTTTTAACCCCCGTTCTATTACAGCGTCCAAGTTAACAAATAGCAAGTGCAGGCAATCATAATAATTCAGTTTGCATTAGTGACAGATTAGCTTCATAGCTGCCATAAAACTGCCATAATGCTTACCTAATAGCAAGATTAATACAGGAGGGGAGTCTGCACAAGTGTTGTTATAGGGTCTAATCGCAGTTATATTAGTGACGATTGATTTCATTATCACCCGAAGGTAGTAGATGTATGCCACTAAATATTGTTCAAGCACATTTGTTCCTGCACTGGAAGTATTTAGTCAAATAAATAAGTGAAAAACAGCTTGCACTTGATTTTTGCAACACTGTTAAAATATCGCCAATATGAGGTGCTCTTTCATAAATCAAAAGTGAAATGAATGCTGCTACTGACATGGTGACCACTGGGAACTGGAATTCTAACAAAGGAGTCCTTACTGGTTTTTAAGTGCTCTTCTGTATCTATTTAAGGTGTCATGTTTTTCCGTTTGTGCCTATGACTTCCTGTATTAACAATAGCCAAACTAACATATTGATCATTTGAAAAATAAAACGAAATATCCAAAATTCTGTTTGAAACTTGTCACTGAAATAATCATTGATCAATTGATTGATTGGGAACAATTATAAAACACATCTAAACAGAGTGCATTATAACGGACACATGTCCCACCTAAGGTTAGATTACTGATACTATTATTCATCAGTTTTGCACTGCCTTCATTTGTGTGCATGCTCAGACTTCTGAACTGCGTTATTCCCAAATCTCTGTGATTTAACATTCCATGCAGAGGTTTTATCAAGACTATTCATAGATTTAGTTTCTGTAGTGAAGCAGAAAATAACTATTTGAATGTGTGTACTGTGTTCCACCTTAAATGATCCCAAAGCACTTTATATTGAGGAGGGCACCCATTATATCCACCACTGATATGCAGCCTCAACCTGGGTGGCACACAGAAAATCTGGTGAATTGAGAAATTACTTCAACAACTGAACTAAGTGGAAAATTTAGGCAGACACGCCATGTTTAACACCTCTACTCTTACTGTTGTGAACAGTGCCATGGGATCTCTGGTGATCAAGCAGTGGTCATTAAGTAGGGCAGCAGTGTGGAGCAGTGGTTGGGGCTCTGGGCTTGTAACTCGAAAGCTGTGTGTTCAAATCCTAGGCAAGACACGGCTGTAATACCCTTGATCAGATTGCTATTTGCTCCAGTAAAATACCCATCTGAATAAATGGACACAAATGGAGGTCTCCTTGGATAAAAGTGTAAGTAAAAAAAAACAATATTATAAAAGTAGCAAGTCAAATAAATTACTAGGTCCTTACTGTCAAAAACAGTATTGAAACACCTTCAATCAGCTTCAATGCACTGTGTCTTGCCGTCATGTCAAATATTACACAAACCACAAAAAAACGTTGTGCCATTTGAAAGAAGTAAATACATCATTTATACCATATATCTTTCTAACAGTTTTGGCATTTTACAGCTATACATCTTTTCAAAAAGATTCCAATGTGAAAGTATTGATACAGTTAAGTTAAGATGCAGATTTTATATCAATTAAATCCAACACAGACAGGCGTGCAGAGAGGACTGAACCATGCATTGCTTAAGCTGCACTTTATAAATGATGGCCAATGAAATGCCAAATCCCATTGATCACACATAGGCTGACAGCCCTAATGTAAAACTCCATTAGCACACATTCACTATTTTGCCTTTACTTATTTCTCTTTATCCGTATTGACTGTATACCCCTGGAAAAAAATATATAAAATACAATAATGATTCATGATCTGATAACGAAATGTACAGCAATTTGTTAGCAGAATAAAAATGGCCCAGGCATACCAGGAGACTGCAGCTGAAGGAATGTAATCTGCTTTGAAATAACAGCAATCCTTTATATTAATGTACAGTATAACGAAGCAATGACCGTCAATCGCTCCATACTCTTGGAGCGTGAGCAGGGTTTTGATAAAGCAGAAACCGTACATACCAATTGGAATTGCATTAGACTGTACTTATGAGGATGAGGCTATTGAAATCATTAGTCTAAGGCAAGAGGAAATAACAGCAATTTTAGTGCAATAAAATCTATTGTTATGAGGGGAAAAAAACATTGGCATTTTCTGGGGCCAACAAATAGCCGTAGGAATACTGCTTAAGGGCTTATTTCTGTTTCTGTCAGATATTGAAGAAAGCAGGTAAAGCATGTACCAGTAGCTACCTGGTTTGACATTTTCTGGAGAGTATAGTAAGGAATGCTTGAAGTGGTAATTAAAAATGATTATGTTGTGAAACCCATGCTTGATTGTAATAAAAAAAAATACTTATGCCATACTCAGAGCAATACATTTCACCCCTTAACATCTTAACATTTGATGCATCAGCCAGCCCCTAAACGTTTCACCCTGGTTCGATCCAAAAATGTTTGTGCTTCTGAACTTCCTGTCCAGCAACTCCCTAACTTCCTCTGAGCATTTCAAAAATAAAACATGAAAATGATTGAAACAAAAGAAAGTGAACGCATTCCTGGGATCAAAAAATGAATGACCCTGATTCTGGTCATTAATCCTTTTAATATCAAAGGTTTTTCTAGTTACCCTACACTGATACGCTATAACCTTACTAATCTTGAACAAAGAAAACAACAATAGGATTGGATTCAAGTAGAAACTGCCCAGGCATGTTGTGGAAGATGAAACCCTGGCTTATTTCAAGAAAAGACTGGAAGAGTTCTTTTGATCAATTAGCTACTAATTCCCAAATGGGCTTTTGGACCAATTGGTCTCTTCTTTTTATATCCTATGCTATGTGCTTATATCCAAATAGTCAGGAAACTGGGTCAACATCTCATCCAGAGGATAGCACCTGCTACAAAACCATGTCCCTGGTCACCACACCAGGGCAATGTTTGGGAAATTTTGTTCAAATGAAAAGACTGCTATCTACAGATCCACATATACCATGTAAAGTAGAGATCTGATTTTTATTTGAAGGACTTCCATCTCATCACCAACCAGGCCTATCTTTTTAACAAAAAGAGTAGGAAAAATGCATTTGAATAGAAATCTGGTTCTGTATCTTTTGTCATATTAATTAAGACACCTGATAGGTTTTCAATTTTTTGCGCTTTTAAACTGGTTTCAAAAGCAAGGTGTGTGCTTCTGATCAAGTTCCACCAGTAATATCAATGAGAAGTTTGCCGAAATAATTTACAGATCTCTAAAATTAAACACTGAGAATGGAAGGCATGAGATGCTTCATGGCTCTAAAACTACAATAACTATTCAGGCTGCACAGCAGATCTGCTATTATTTTCCCTCACAGATGGTCCTCATTGCTAAGTCATGTTTCAGAATGCTGTGGTAACGACATCAACCATATTTTAATTCTGACTCCCTTGTTAATCTCTGCAGTAATGGTACAAAGCTTGACAGCAAGCCATCTTCTTAATTCAGCACTCAAATACCCCTTTAATTCATTTTTCAAAATATATTATGCATGTTTGCATTATATATGAAACAAGATCACCTCCAAGCCCTTATAGCCTTCTTAACTGGTTCATGTTTTCAACTGAAACAATCACAGCAGCTTCAAGCAACACATTTCACTTGAACTTTGCGTCACATTGAAAACCACCCCAGGTGGCATAAGTGATACATCAGCCTGATGTATTGGATATATCAAGAGATGAAGGGGAAGAAAATGAAAACCTTTTGAGGAGGACTAAACAGGCCTATAGTGTTTGTAACTTCTCTAAAAAGATTACTAAATAATTACTCTTAGGCCATTGATAATGGCAAACTACGCAGTAACCAAGCAAACTCTGAGCCCTGAATAGTACTGCACCATTGTTGAATATCTGAACTGCCAGGGCTTCAACCTGAACCAGAAAAACAGGAGTGAAGAGAGACTGTGGTGAGAGATAACGTACGCATAGCCTTTTAGGTTTAAATCTCACCCATGGTTGCAAGTGGTGTCCATCATATGTATGTATTTAGCTAATGCTTTTAGACATAGTGATTAACCTTTCCAGTCATTCCAGTAATCACTGACAACCTTGGATAGTACCCATTTATACAGTGGAGCATTTACTGGGGCAATCTGAATGAAGTACGCATTCAAGAGTACATCAGCCAGGATTTGAACCCTCTACCCACGAGTCCAGACAGCCTCTTCAGTCTGCAGGCTGGGAGGGATCAGAAGACAGATGAAATGGGGCTTTCAAAAGGTGGTTGACCAATTAAACTCATTGTTCTTGGTTTCCTTCAGGTTCATGATCTGAAGTTACTGATGCACATTCCTCCCTTGCACACAAGGTCATTAGGAAAGCCAGAGCTGAGATGACTGCCCCTTTGGTTGGTGACGAGCTGAAAACAGGTCACAGACTGTGCTATTAATGAGCAGCCTGGGCGTTCAGGCAGCAAATGACCTCCCTGATAGCAAGATGACCATTCGTGGCACATTAACAGGGGCAGCTCGCATTTAACCCCTGAAAACCAGTGACAAGAGCAGAAGACACACTCTGCGGGACTTTTCATGTTTTGCTGCTGTTTCTAAAGTCTTTCGGCGAGCAGCTCATTGACGTTTCCTTTAAACAGGTTTGCAGGTTCTGACTGAAATCACCACCTGCCGCCAACATCAGTGTCTCCAGCTGGTTTCCATGCCTTGCAGGCCAGGATTACAGGCACTGTAAGTGTTTCAATTCTCGGAGATAAATGAGCTGAAAGTACCCAAGTTGTAAGTCAGTAGTTACAGCTCCTATTCTATGATACAGTGCACTGTGAAGGGGACAGTTTACATAAAACTCGAGGAAGTTTTACTATGTTATCTGTATTTTGGTGCCAAATTTCTGAAGAATGACAAATCCCATCCTGTTTCACTTCATTTCGCTTCGTATTGTTTTGACAGTGCATGGTTAAATTTATTCCTGTCGATTCTTACAGAAACATGGCCCCTAAGTGCCAGCTCTCACTACACTTTAACCAGACAGCTGGGGTCTCTAAACTATCCATATTTGATATGAAAATGAATTTTAAATGCAAATCAACTCACTCCGCCAGGTGGTTCAGTGAAGTTCATGCACCCAGCAGGTAAAAAGAACAGTTCTAATATTATTTATAGTCACAACACAGCAATCTCAACTGAATAATATCCCACCAGTTGTCATCTATTACATTCCTGATTATCTCTCGCTTGTGCTCAGTCTGTCTCTCCCTTGTATTCATACCCTCAATCCAAGGCGATTTTTTTTTCCTGTAGAAATCTGTAAGATTCATTTTTTATTAGCTTTCAATTGTTATACAAGTAAAATGTGCCAGAAATGGAACATCTAATTTTCTGGAGCGTCCTGTGGGATGGGAGAATCGGAGTGTTTAAAAAACAGCATATGATAATCAAAAACATTTACATCAAAAGGGAGTGCAACCCATCGCTTCTGATCTAAATGACTAGGCTTTTTTTTTTTTGTAAGGACGTGGATTAATGAGTAAACTATCTTGAAGCGTCTCTGAAGGCAAGACCTGCGAAACAGGAAGCTGAGCTTCCCAACAAGAAAGAGTGGAGCACTCGTTTTTCCTGACATTTTAACCTCAGAGCCTCCCATGTTGAGAAACCGGGCTACCAGGAGGTACAAGGTTAGTGAATTAGCAAACTAGCCAGACTCCTGCCTTGCAACACATTTTTAAGCATTTTGAAGTATTACCCTCATTACTCACTGCTGGAAACCCCAGCCCTTTTCCTTTTACTGTTTTTGGCAGGGCAATCCATCCAGTCCCTCACCCAGCCACTCCCCCTCCCTGCTCCCAGCTCCCCTCCTCCCCGCGTTCTGTTCTGTTCGAAAGTTCTCTCTTCCACACTCTACCTCCGTCCTTCGCAACTCCTTCTTCCTCTCCCTCTCGCTTTCCCCCTCCCCTGGCTGCGGTCTGTTTTGATAACCGGCGCCTTCGCCGTTAAACACCGCCCCACCCCCTGTGACAGAATAAAAGGGGGCTCCGGCTCTCCTCCCCATCCCTGTCGCTCTCCGGCTCTCCTCTCCCCCTCCGCCTGAACACAAACGTCTCTTGATGCTGGGCTGGCGGGCTGCGGGTCCAGCACCATATTTAATCAACATGAGGCTAAACTCTTTCAATCTGTGACGGCTCATTTGAAAACGGAGCCCAGGGCTCTCTCTCCATGCCAAATATAATAACTCTTCTCTTTCCTTACCGAGGTCCATTTTATAATTTCACAATTTTTCAATGTCAGCCCAGCCTTTTGAAGAATTTTTATTGAATTTCCTGCTGGACGAAGTATGAGGGTGATTTCCCCCCCCTCTCTCTCTCTCTCAGTGATTCTCTCCTGTTCTCATTTTGGTTTTCTCTCTATCTCTCTCCTATTTTCTTTTCTTTGGCTCAGGCAGCATGTGCCTGGAGGAGACTGGAGAATAATACTCAATCATGGGCTCAGATGGAAGGGAAGGATTACTCATCAGAAATGATTACACTTCCCAAAACACAATATTGTTGGGCAAGTATACATTTTATATAGGAATATTTAAGGCAACTGTATAGATTTAAAGCCTGTTTTATAATCCTCTCCACCTATAGTTCTCTGCTATGTTCAAATGTTGGAGGGGGCTCCTTCACATGTCTTTTCAGTGACTCTGGAACTGATCAGGTAGCCACTCATCTTTGTAGATAACGTGGCTCCATCCAGGTGTTCCCTGTTGCCATGACCACTGGGTAAGATGTCTTTCAATCAAAGGGGCATCTTTGCTTCAGTAAGTGAGGCTCAACATTTGAACGGGAAGGTTTGCTAAGCCTGATTCCCATCAGGGGAACCAGAGATGCAAATGTAGTCTTCCTTCTCATCTTGGTCTATGGACTTTATAGTCAAGATTTCATTTACCATACAGGTCTGACAGCTATGTGGGCAACTTCATTGCCACTTGACCTCAGCTGCACTTGACTCAGATCTAAAGAGGAAAAACGCCTTGTCTGTCTGGTGAGTTTACTTGAAAAGTAATC
Organism: Lepisosteus platostomus; assembly: GCF_059453375.1. Classification (NCBI taxonomy): domain Eukaryota; kingdom Metazoa; phylum Chordata; class Actinopteri; order Semionotiformes; family Lepisosteidae; genus Lepisosteus; species Lepisosteus platostomus. The sequence goes on from NC_142613.1 coordinate 10,008,750, forward strand.
AAGCTAGGTGGCATAACTGTATGTGACCAGCGTGCGGATGCATTTGGGCAGCCATGAGGTAATGCCTGCACAGACCACTGTCAGGCTGCTCCAAAGCAATTAAACTGACCTGACACCAGATTCAGCACTGCCTGACAACTACAATTTAACAAAACAGCTAAATCTATAGTCCCTGAAAGAGCTTTAACACAAAACTGCTAGGATACAATCAGTGAAGTTCCTCTCTGTTGCCGATACCACTTCCTTTGCCTCCAATGAGCCATTTTTACAATTTACTATTTGCATGCACTTCATTGAGAAGCACTGAAAACAAGCATGGCTACATATTTATTGCTTCATGGAAATGTATTTGTTTTTTTCTGTCCTGCTCTTGAAATTATTTTCAATAAGCATTGCTGGAGTAACTTTACAAGAATTTCAGCTGTCAAGTATAATCAAGTACAGGCAGACCTGTACTTGACCAACATCTGTAACCAAAAGTTAACCAAGCCTAAGTACCACCTATATAGTTCCTATAATTCGATTGCTGGTTATCTAGTCTAATCCTGGTCACAGGACTGCCCTAAGTGTTTTGCTAACATGACAAAGCCCAGGAAACTACAGATCTTTGCACGTGTTTGTAATTCAGCAGGAGCAATAATTCAAATGCTCTCGTGTACTGAATCTTTTCAGATCATAAAAAAACATCTCAAACTAAAGTACAAAAAGAGACCTCTTTTTTTTCTGGTAACGGAATGTTTGGCATGGCAGATATTACTTTACTTTAACTTTTGAAAATAAAATAACATGAAATAGAAAGAAAAGAAAGACACACGATTTAATCACATTATGGATGTTATACTATATGTCAAGCCATCATTTTTGATTAGGGTTGTGCTGTGATGTTTTTCTGTTTTGATACCGAGATAAACTTTGCAATGACTGGGATCATATGTTTAAAATTAGTGTACAGGGAGACCTTCTGACCTTTTAATATCACATCACATGTCTGCCCTAATTCATGTCTGCCTTCAGATCTTTTGTCATGTGCTTTGCAGATCTGTCACACTTAATCTAACTGAAAAGATTGTGAAAGGAAACACATGAAACTCGAAACACTGAATGCCTATAATGCAGTGCAAAGCGGCAGAGGGCTGGAGAAGGCACAAGTAATGTCATCTGAAGGGTACATCTGTCCCAGGAGAGCTTGGAACAGGACAAATTTCCCAAGTAGGACAAGAAACAGTTTACGCTAGTCCTCAATTAGAAAACATTTCATTTCTTATGATTGCTGCAAATCTGTAACCTATGAAAGATCCACTTTTTGTTCTCCTCGTGTTTCCACTCTGGTGCTGTGTAAAAAAAAAGCAAAAATAAAACATTACATAAAGGGAAGTTATGTTCCAGCTAGTTTTGAATGGGGGAGTTGCATCAGCATTCAAGCTGCAAAGCACCAGGTAGGGAGTAGAAGTTCAGCTCTTTTCAGTGTGGAATTAACACCCATTTCTCACTCTGTTCAAGCTGTTCAAATACAATGTATTGACCTTGTTTAGAATACTGGGTGTCACTGTAGTCACAACATTATAAAACCTAGTTGTGCTGGAATCGGTGCAAATAAAGGCAACAAGGTTAATTCCTGTCCTTAAAGGAGTGTGTTGCACACACAGGCAAAAGAAACAGAGGAGGCTGTGAGGGGATATGAGAGATAAGAGGACTCCAGGACACAACAGGAAAGTGCTCTTAGGTCTGAAATAAGGAGGTGCTTCTTTACACAAGGGAGTGTAAGGATCTCGAACAAACTTACCCACCATGTTGCTGAAATAGATTCCCTGTGATCCTTCAGGAAACAGGTGGACAAGTCTCCTCGATCACCAAGTCACTAACAAGAGGGGCCAAATGGCCTCGTTTTATTTGAAATCTTTCTTAGGTTCGCTTGCCTGCCGAGAATTAAGAATAATATGACTGGAAAGAGACAGCACATGCACAAAGCATGGTGTGAAACCAAGACTCCTTTCTCCATCACATGCCCTGTCTTTCAGGTTTAACCAGCATTCTCAGGCCCCTTGTTTGAAAGATGGCCCAATCCAGAAAGCCACAACCTGAGCAGGAACACAAAACAATAGCACTTCAATGTGTCACAGAATGCGTTACATTTCAGGTGCTACAACAACAAAAATATAAAATGTCTTTAAGGTACCTCCTCTGATACAGGCAACATGATGGACCCAAGGCCCCATGAGTGCGCATTAGTCTACAATTAAAAAAAAAAAACACTTCAGACACTTCAGCATGGCTCATTTGTGAATCACAGGGTGTGTTTCCATCAAGACAGGGCTTTGATCAATTGCATCAACACAATTTTATCTCATCTCACTTATTACATGATCTTTTCTCGCAGCAAAAAAGCAGTTCCTTTAATTACATTGACATTGCATCATAAAGCAAAACAAGTCACGTATGTGTCTCTTTTCACCGAAATTAGATCAGTATAGCTTGCACAATTTTTTTGCATATGCATGAGCATACATTTATGGTTTATTTTTAAAGATCTCTGAAGTACACAAAATCAGCTTGAAGATAATTTTAGAAAACAAAAATTCTCATGACTCGGGGCTTTCAGAGTAAGGATCAGGGAACTGGTTTGCTTAATACCTATTATTCCTAAACAGTAATGAATTATTCACTTATTCATTTACATCTGATCTCCAGGAGAGATCCTGGTCCAGTTCAGTGCATGTTTTATTATGAGGCCTCTCTGCCAAGGCCAATGATGAAAAGCAAGCAGGGCTGACATCACTTGTTTCATGTAATTTAAAACATACCTGGGCCCCCGAACTGTGCCGGCCAGGGCTCATTCCTTTCCCATCTCCTTGGGGTTTTTGCTCTTGATGTGCTTGGCACAGCAAGACAGCTCCCACAGCAAAACCCATCACACACACACACTGGGAAAGCATGGGGAAAAGGCACCATTAAAAGTTTATTTTCCACCCTTTGTTTCAAACGAATAAAATGTGAGGGGCTGTAAATAAGTGCTCCCTTTGATTTAGCGAGTCGTAATACTGATTTAAAGTTAACATAAGCTGAAGAATGAGGAGCAAGGGGGTGGAGGGCTGAATCATTTGGGACACATTTGACCTCCTCCAGCTCTGCAACCAAGGCAATATTTTCAGGCTCTGAAAATAAAGAGAGGAACTGGGAAAACTCTCTCATAGCCCAAGTTAAGGATTTACAGCAGGAAATTCATAGACTGATTCTGTAGTTTTTATGCTTTTTAAAAACTCTGTTTAAGCACTCAGCCAGTTGTTTAACTGTGATCTATGGTATTTCCCCATTGCACAACGACATCAATAAGATGACTATGCAGTGAAGCAAAGCAATGATTTTTTGAACCAGGCCACATTACATGAAACATTTTTTTTGCTTTCCAGCTAAGTCTGTCTTTGCTGTGTTTTAACAGACTTTCTTCTGCTGTGTAAAGTCATTGTCGTTGTCATACCCTGATGCTGTCATCTAGGAAGATAATTTTGTTGCACCCAGCAAATGTCTTCAAGGGAGAAGCCGATCTCTCACTACAGCGCCAGCCCTGCTCAGATACAAACAAACATCGGATGAAACGGTAATAACAAAAAATACCAAATTCAGCAAACAAAGTAAGGAAGGAAAGATAATAGAAAAGAAAGAGAAAGCATGGCGGTAAGGGCCAAACAGAAACATGATTCATTGGGATTTCCGGCCAGACGCCTGAACCCAAGTCACACAGAGAACACAGAGTTTTCTCCAGTCAGAAAAGCAAAGGCCAGTTACACATGAACAGGACAGTGTTGCAGGGGCACTCAGCCACATGAGAGCAGAGAAAGAATGGGCAGCTACAGTTTGGTACGGATTTTAAAACAGAGAGATTCCGGAGGTTTTCAGCATTCTAAAATGCCGCTTTTTGATCAAAGATAATATTCATTTAATCTGCACAGGACCACATTTGATCAACAACACATTTAGCTCCAAGAGAGGAAAAGGAGCAGGAGAAAAAGAGGGGAAAACAAAACAACTGCTACTTTCCATGTGAAGACAGATCCAGTGTTGTACTTCTTGTCTCACCACAAAGGTTACATGCCTCCACAAACAGAAAAACAATATCATTAAAGGATAATTTTGCATTTAAAAAAAAATAAAAGCACTGCATGTTCTGATCTGGCATGCAGTTATTTTCCCTAATCTGGGCAGCTACAAAACATCTCACAGCAGACTTTACTATGCAGCACAGAGGTGTCTGCAGCATATTCAGTAAAACATGAACAGACCAAATGAAACATTTATTTTTCTGTCATCTTAAGCCTCCATAATGTCACGTACTGATTTTGTGGAATGAAGAGTGATGAAGGATGAAAATCAAGGCTCTAAAGAACAAAAGAGTTAACATTCAATACCACCCCACTTTTGTTGAGAACAGACAGTTTAAATAGAAAATCACATTTCGTGCAACAGTACTAGGAGGTTTTGAAGGTTGCACTAAAATGTCAAAAACAAGGTGAGCTTTGTCACTTTGTTACTTTCACCATGCACCCATTATCAAGGACAGCCTTCAGCAGTTTCCAACATTTTACCCCCCCAAAAAAGAAAACAACTTCAAAACCTGGAAGTGTCAATCAAAATTTAGAATAGGATTAAACAAACATCTGGACTGGATGTATAAGACGTATACAGCAGCTCCTTGTGAAAATAAATGAGTTTTGTAATGCCTGCTCTAATCACAAAACATTTTTTTAAATGTTTCTTGATTTTCATTTCATTATCTCTCTTTAGGCCTGTCATGCAAGCAATGTTATTAGTAAATAAGAGAATTTAAAACTTTCATAAACATCTTTCATCTTGTATCTGTTTTAATGTTGTGTAGTCTTCAGCCGATATATAGTACATTAAATCATTTATGAACAGACACAGCAGTTTTTATTAGTTGAGATTTAATTTCTTGATGGATTGAAGTTATGGACTCATAAATATCTGCACATGTGCTGCTGTGGAGTTTCCTTCTGCTTGTAGTGAATTATTGGCGAAGGCAGCTCACATTAATGTCATACTAAACCACTAAAACTGATGACAGGACCCATTTGACCCCTGCCAATGCACGCACATACATACCTCCTCTTTAATTGAAAATTACGTCTGTTTAATATCTGTGTATACACTACATTAACATGCACACTCACTTTTATGTAAAATGACCACCAGAAAAATCACTAATGAAAAATCACAAGATTACCAAGAAATGCATTAAACTGTCCGACAGGACCAAGTATTCAACCCACATACTGCCACAGACTGAGACCTTAACACAGGTTTTCCACTTACAAAAGTGGAAATTTAAATGTTTTCTGCAGATATCCACATTAATGTGAAATACTGTCACTATTTTCCCACACAGAAACTCCACATCCTTTTAGCTATGTCCAATAATTGTATTTTCTTTAATTCAATTTAAAAAAACTAAATTAAAATCCACGGCTTAAAATAATTTACATGTGGTCAATTTGCACCCTTATTTTCACAACTATGGTAGTTTGGGGTTTAAAAGATAAAGCAATAATCCAGCAGCTTTTAAGTCAGGCAAATATCAATTCCAAAGAAAGAACCAATTTCCATATACTAAATTTCCATTCAGATCAGAAACTTTTATTCAAGAATTTGATGTTTTTTACAGACTAAAGACGTCACTTCAGCATGTGATCGATAACTTGAGAAGACAACAGATGATACAGATGTCTCTTATGTTTCAAGTTTTCAAGCTGTTAAAATAATACAGCAGTTTAGAGTTACACTGATTTATTTTGAGAACTGTCACACTTCCTGTACTGATGGTAATAATAAAGAATTTTATGAATTGCTAAATGCCGCATGTAGTTGTGCAAAAATCCTTTACCACACAACCTTTTTTAAATACCAGATGATAGTATAAACCTCAGCATTAAATCTAGTGTCTCAGTTTCTGTAAAAAAAACATTTCACTAAAATATTTTTAAAACATTCTGTGAATTTCTTTTAACGTGTTATCTCCTTAAAGGGAAGGCAAAGTGAGCAAGATGCAGCTAAAACCAGCAACCAAAAAATAAGCACGTAACCCCAGCAGGAAGTGAATTCATTCTGTAGGAGAACACTAGGAAATCTCACACTCAACCTTATTAATAATTGCCAAGTATTTGGGATTCTTCTTGGCAAACAGCTGAGACCTACATCCCTGAGTAATTAATGCTCTGTCTGTCAGGAATTACTGCTTACACAGCCAATCAGTTCTGAACGCAAAAATCCTCACAGTCATCTCGCCAAATAAATCATCTGCAATCACATTGTGATCTGTGATGGCAACAAAGAATTTAATATGCCAACTACATGTCAACTAACAGAGAAAGTTAAAAAAAGCTTTTCCCGAGTAGGCCTTGACACTTCACGTAAACTACTGAAAAGCCCTGCGGGCACTTCTTTGTGTTTGTGTGAAAGTGTGCAAGGTTTTGATTCTGCTTGTGTTAGTCCATCAAAACCCCTAGTGAGTACATGCTATATGCAGATGTGAGGTATATAATTCTAAATGAATGTATATGTTGATGTTTTGGGGTTTTCTTCCTAACCATTAACTTGTTTTGAGTCATGAATGCCTGTGAATGCTGGTATGAGCATGCACTGGGGACCAATCATCACGCACACAATTGGTTGGTGTGTAAGTTCTGAGCCTCTGAATCTATAACACACTCACACATATAAAGAGAGATGTTTATATATGTATGTAAAGGATAAGAGCCTTGTGTGTATATGTCCATGTGGGTGAGTGCATGGAGTATGTAGGTGTGTACGTGAGAAAAGCTGTCTAGCAGCAACATTACCATTACCACTTTATCATTAAGCTTAGCAAGGTGAGGCTTGGTCAGTCCTTGGATAAGAGACCCCTCAGGAAGACTAGAGTGCTGCAACTGGTGTTGGTGGACCAGTAGTTAGCGCCCTTCCCTCTGGACCTGAATTTCCAAATCAGTGCCCCACAATGGTGTCCAGAGAAACTGTGCCGTAGTACACAGGTGAGATGCAGACTACATTTACTTGGTCATTAAAGATCCTATACCACTTTTTGAAAGAGTAAAGGTGTTAAACCTAATGTCTGCCCTTAATTGTATTATGGGCTTGTGAAAACACACCTTCCTAAATTGGCGCCCATTAATTTTAACTGGTCAACTCATTTCTCACGTCTGCACCCGAACTGCGATGTAGTGGGGCTGCTGGTGCTTATTAGCTGCTAAGTGTCACCCAGGTGGGTGCTGCACTTGGGAGGTGAATGAAATGGGGCGCCTCTTTGTGCTGTGGGATTCTTTGGGATGAGAAGTGCTATGTAAAGGAAAGGGATTAAAAATTATTCAAGGAGCTTGCCCTTCTGTGAGTCTACGTTAATGACTGTGTGTGTGTGCGCACGTGCCATTTTGTCTGTGCCGACTCAAGTTTGTGTGTCAGCCAGCGAGTGTGTGGCTCGGTGCCTTTGTGAGTGTGTCTGTGGGTGTTGGCTGCTCAGACTCCTGTTGGTGAGAAGCACTAGAGAACTATCAAAGGGAAGAAAGACATCAAAGGCGGCTTCCTCCTGCTCCACACACAGGAACATCTCAATAATGACAGCTGACAAGCACCTCCGTAAACATTCCCTAAGATCTTACCAGCGTGAAGTTCCTATTCAGTTCCATTGTGTTCTCTCTTTATTTATCAAAAGTGCGGCCGGCACATTGCAGAGCACTAGAGCTGGTCACCTTACTTGTAAGACACTGCTAAAGGTGGGAGGGGGGTGCGTGGGGGTAAACGGGGGGGGGGGGGGGGGGAGGCTCTTTGAATTCGAATGGTCAATTCTCTTCTTCATTCCTGTCTTTTCATCTGTATTTTTTTTCTTCTCAAAAACATTTTTAGCTCTTCTGGCCCTTCTCTTTCATCTCCTACTTCTTCCTTAAGTAAAGGGCTTTCCCTGCCTCCCCGTCTGTCAATTAGAGTCACCGCTCGGAATCAATTCGCAAATGCAAATGTGATTCAGGGACTATCCTGCTTCGGTTAAACCATTTTCACAACTCAGTGGGCTCGGTTCTTACGTAAAACACTTTTCTGTCCTGCTCAGCACAATGAGTTGAATTTATTTTATGCAATTTATCTTCTTTCTACTACTCTCAGACCTTTTTGCCTATGTTTTTTCGCAAAAAAATCCCCGTTCTACCCCTTTCTAAGCCGAATGAGCCAAAAGAAAGAGAGAAGGCTCTTTATTACCAGAAAGGGGCAGTTAACACTGCTCTTTTGTGACGTGTGGCTAACAAGTAATTGCATTTTCCATCGATAATATATCATATGTAGAGATTCTTTAGAAAACTACAACAAAGACAGGCTTTACACTAATAAAATGCATTTTACACTGTACAAACGGCAAATGTGTATGCTTGTATACAGTTTTTACATTAATTACCTGCAAAAAGTAACCCTCACATCACGTATATACTGTATTAGCATACATTTTGAGCATCGATGTCGTAGAAGAAGTATTTTTTGTTTTATAAACTTTCCTGCTCCTTATGGGACCTTACAGATAATTTAGCTCACGGTTTATGGGGCCATTTCTCGAATTGTCCCGCTGTGATCAAAGGCGCATCTCTGAGACTCACTTCCTCTGTGCACAATGCCTCCTTTCAAAGGTGTTGTCAGGTTCCCCCTATATTTTATATTTTATCTTCTATTTTTTTTCTTCTTATTATTATTCTTTTCTCTCTTCTTTTGTGAGCTGCGTTGTCTGTGGCAGATCACTGCCAGAAGGCATATGGGTGAAAAGGTAATAATTTAAAGGATATCGCAGCTTCATCTCTCAAAAATCACTCTCGCCCAGTCAGAAGGTCCTATGCACTGTACGCACATACAGACATATTCACCACTGTATAAAAGTACATTGAGCAAACACAATCACAAATAGTACGCACTCCTAGACATGAGTGCGTGGATAATATGAGTACAGTTTGTATATATCTGAATCATAAATTCATGCTAGTACAGCAAAAATGTATATGTTCTCAGTGATTGCTGGTCGGGGGGGGAGCTGTTAAAATGAAATTGTAAAATATTTCAAATACCGTATGTGATAGAATGCAGTCAGGATGTTAATGACCAATTCTTACTATTTCACACCTATTATAAACTGTAATAATGAAGATTAATCTCATATTGCAGCATTTTATTGTTGACATGCAACATGTGCATTTACCTCTCACTACTTCCCACACGTAAACAGGACACATGAACAGTGACTGCATTTCTCATGATCAACAACTGGACAATATTAATCTCTCTTCTTATCATTGTGCATAGCATGAACTATAACAGCAATACAGCAATCCTAATCATTCCTAAGTGTTCTTAAACTTCAATGAGTTTCTCAGATTTCAGGTGCCAGAAGAGGGTTTCCCTCTTATCTCGGACTGGTAGCGAAAACAATGTGTGGATTTAAAAAGCAAAGGAAAAGGCAGGGAAGTCCATTTGGCAAACAGGCTCTTTCCTGTTTTAAGTGATGCCTTACTGTAAACATTTTTAATAAGAGGGAAAGACTCTGAAAACAGATGTATGGTACAAACTAACTGAATATCCTTACATACCAGTATACCCTTCTTTATACAGATTTGTACATGCATAGAGCACAGGGCCATACTCATCTGCACACTTTAAACCTTCTTTAAACAACAGGTGATTTTCTGCTACAGACTCTACCCTCATGTATCTTTATAAAGGCTTTCCTTATGCCTCCTAAAACAATAGATTCTCTCTATTGTAACTATAGATGCTGTGGTTACACACATACATAATGGATTTGAATAATACTAGCAGCCTACAATGCTCTCCTAGAGCAGGGGGAAGCACAAATTACAGCAAGGAGTGAGCAGAGCTCCTGGTGCTACTGTATATATACTATCACCAATGATCTTTCAAATAAAAAACAATACAAGAATTACTAACTGTATGGAGACTTGCTCCTTTTTACATCTCTAAAAAAGCTTATGGCTGCACGGTTCTCACAACAGAAGCAGTACGTGTGAGTTGAAAGACACAAACATGCGCACACACACACACACACACACACACACACACACACACACACACACACACTTCACTGTACTCCTAGTTACCTCCATCTACCCCAAGGATTGTCTGGTGTCACATTCAGAACAATCTGAAGATCTCACCTGGAGGCATAACAAAAACACGGCATGTTTCATGTATTAACTCCCCCCCCAAAAGAAAAAAAAAGGTATCATTTCAATTAGGTGGGAAAGAGAAAGGATGGGAACGCAGCCTCGGGCAAGGGATTGGGACAAAGCAGTCGCACCTCGGCCGACTGAAAGAGAGCTCTCTTCCCCTTTGTAGAAGAGGGCTGCCAACAGGCAGGAGAAACAAAAGGCTCAGTAATCTCTCTTGTAGGCTCACTGCCAAGACGTCACCCCCACCCCACTTCCAACAACCCCCCGTGCACTGACATTGACACGACCCCCCCGCACCTCTCCAGTTGTCTCCACTGCTTCACCTGTCTCTTGTCTGCACCAGACCTGACGCACTATCACCTGCCACAGGGGGCAAGCAGTGAGAGAAATACAAATCAATCAGACCAAAACACCATTTATGAAAAACTCAAAATTTTGGAATTGGCTATCAAAGACAACCAAAACCCCTTAGACTCCCCAATCACTGAGCAGGAGCTACTGGACAACCTCCAGGCCCTCAGACCACGCAAAGCCTGTGGCCATGATGGAGTCATAAATGAGATGCTGAGACACAGCAGCCCAAAGTTGCAACAAGCCCTGCTCAAACTCCTCAATCTCATCATGACAGCCGGATGTTTCCCCGAGGCCTGGAACCAAGGACTGATCACGCCCATCTATAAGAGTGGAGATAAACTCGATCCCAACAACTACCGGGGCATCTGTGTGAACAGTAACCTGGGGAAGGTATTCTGCAGTATCCTAAATACACGAATACTGGCCTTCCTTACCGAACACAATGTCCTGAGTAAAAGTCAGATTGGCTTCTTGCCAGATCACCGCACATCTGATCACATTTACACCCTACACACACTGATAGACAAACACGTCCACCAAAAACACAAAGGAAAAATTTTTGCCTGCTTTGTCGATTTCAAAAAAGCATTTGACTCGATTTGGCATGAGAGATTGTTTTATAAACTACTCCAAAGTGGCATAGGGGGCAAAGTGTACGACATCATTAAATCAATGTATTCAGAGAGCAAATGTGCAGTGAAAATTGGAAACAAAAGGACTAAATTCTTCACCCAAGGCCGCGGGGTGAGACAGGGCTGCAGCCTGAGCCCAACACTGTTCAATATCTATATCAATGAATTAGCAGGAATGTTGGAGCAGTCTGCAGCTCCTGGTCTTACACTACACGACACAGAAATCAAGTTCCTGCTCTACGCAGATGACCTGGTCCTGCTGTCGCCCACAGAACAGGGGCTGCAGCAGAACCTGGCACTGCTGGAGCAGTACTGTCAGACCTGGGCACTGACAGTCAATCTGGACAAGACCAGAGTTATGGTTTTCCAGAAGAAAGCCAGACCTCAGGGAAACAGGTACAAATTCACACTGAACAACAACACATTGGAGCACACATCCAGCTACACATATCTCGGTCTCACCATCAGCTCTTCCGGGAGTTTTGACCTGGCAGTGAAGGCACTGAGGGAGAAGGCACTCAGGGCTTTCTACGCAATAAGAAGGAGGCTCTTCAACATCAACCCACCAACAAGAATCTGGCTCCAAATATTTGAAAGTGTAATCCAACCCATTGCCCTATACGGCAGTGAAGTTTGGGGTCCCCTCACAGACCAGGATTACACCCAATGGGACAAACACCCCACAGAAACTCTGCACATGGAGATCTGTAGAATCATCCTCCGTGTGCAGAGAAAAACTCCTAACAACGGGTGCAGGGCCGAATTAGGCCAGTACCCACTATTGATAAACATACAGAAAAGAATATTAAAGTATTGGCTACACCTAAAAAACAGCGACCAAAATTCCTACCACCACAAAGCCCTGCTGAGCCAAGAGCTGAGCCCAAAACAGAGCCCCCTGAGCCAGCTGGTCCTGAGGCTCACCGACCTGAGCCACACCAACACTAACCAGCCTCAGGACAGCACTGCTAGAGCACCACAACCCAGACTCAACCACATCACAGCACAGATCAAACAGCAATATCTCACACACTGGGACACACACACACAAACACAACATAAACTGGAATGCTACAGAACCTTAAACAGACAATACACACTAGCTGAATATTTGACCAAAATAAAAAATAACAAACAGAAACAGACCCTGACGAAGTACAGGCTCAGTGACCACAACCTGGCCATAGAAACTGGGCGACACAGACAGACCTGGCTGCCCAGAGAGGACAGGCTGTGCTCCCACTGCCAGCAGGGAGAAATAGAGACAGAGGTGCACTTCCTACTGCACTGTGACAGATACTCTGGGATTAGAGAAACATTCTTCCCGAAATTCAGAAATCTAATCCCAGAGTTCCCACACCTGCCAAAACCACAACAGGTCCCAATCCTACTGGGAGAGGGAGGAGGGAACTCAGTTGATCTGGCAGCCCAGTATGTGATCTCCTGTCACAGCCTGAGGAACAGTGAGTCCGTCTCCCAATAATGCTCCAGCTGCCTACAGTATGTCAATATTATATAATATGTCTTTGTTGTAAATGTCTGTAACATGTCTGTAGATTTTATTTTACTTCTATTTTTTGTTTTGTTCTATGTTAATTTTATTATTTTTATTTGCTTTGGCAACACTGATTGTACCCATCGGTCATGCTAATAAAGCACCTTGAATTGAATTGAATTGAGGGAGGCAGAGTGTGAGTCAGCGATTGGGCGTGTGTACAGTACATGGGGAGGCAGGTCTTTCTTAATGAGCTGCGATGCCATCCCCTAACAGAGTGCTCTGGCCTCCAGTAATGAGCTCTACATTGAGAGACTTCGATGTTTGGCCAGACAACAGTGTAAAGTTAAGGGTACTGAAGAGAGCAGAGGACACTCACATGACTTTTAATTATCAGAGTCTGACAACAAGGCCTAACCCTACACAACACCTAACAAACTATAATTGTTGAGAAAAATAATGAACACCCTCCCTTCCTCCCATTCACTGTTTTGCACCCCTGCCTCCACTGTCTCACTGTCCTTGCAGCAGCTCCTTGGCACTTTCTGCCTGGCGGGAGAGTTGTGATGGCACTGCCCTGACTATGCCCAGGCTCAGATCCCCTCAAACTACTGTTTAGGCCCTGAGTGAAGTCTCAATCTGCTCACAAACTCAACTGCTCAAAGCAAAGATTTTGACTGAACTTTTTGATTAAGATGTGCGGCCTCAGATTTAAACTCCTTTATAAACTTCAGTTCTAGTATCAGCAAACACCACTTGATGACCAGAGTCATCCTTCGGGCAAATATAATGACAACAAATTATTTGAAATGTTTAGTTTTCGTTAATGCAAGCTAACAGGATTAACTAATGATCTCATCAATGCAGAGATGATTTACGATGCTGAACTGCCCCACCGGCTATGCAAACACTCATTGCATTAAGATGTGGTGCCAACATGGCTTATCAAGATACAGCTGGAAGCATGGTTAATGTACACCTAAACAACCATCCTCTGCGAAGTTCCTGAGTTCCTTCCACACAGAGAAGACTACGTAAGTACACACTGTATCCAAATATAAATGTCTGGTTTTAAACAGAGAACACTACGAGGAGATCAGATACAAAATCTTATATCATATTACTTCAGAAGGAAAAGTAAAACAAACTAGAGCACACAAGGGGAAACTATGTGGATGTGCATGAGAACAGAAGGCACTTCTCTACCCAGGGGGTTGTGGGAGTATGGAACAAGCGACCCAGCCATGTTGTTTAAACTGTTGGTCTAGCTCCTTTCAAGAAACAGCTGGATGAGGTCCTTGGGTCAACTACCTACTAACTGCCTAACAGGGCAGATGGTCTGAATGGCTTCAACTCGTTTGGGATCTTTCTTATATTCTTAGGATACCAAGACTTCCTGCTACATAATTGGGTAATTGAGTAAAATATCTGCTGTTTTCTGCTGATTTGCAACTAGTCATGTCCTATTCCCTCAGTACAAGACCACTCCACATTTTTATCAACTTCCTCTACACTTTTGTATTTCATTTATATGATGTATTCACAGATGTTTTTGCTTGTGACCGATTGCTTTGAAGTGAAAAAAACATTTAGATTTCCAAAACGTGTCTGTTATTTTCTATTTTCAGTGAAAAGTTCAGTACAAATGAATATTTAAAAATACATATGTATTTGCATAAACATGAATTACCCATGCCAGATTTAAATTATTAGTCTGCATATACAGTAGTTCCAGCTGAGCCAACTGTGAATTGGTTCACCAGCAAAAAATAAGTCAGATGTTAACACATTTACATTTTACTTTTAAGATCTAGATGCATCCTGTCGGTGCACTGCTGTCCACTTCTCTTTATTCCTGAAATAGCTTTTATTGATTTTTGTCTCTAGACAATAAATCTATTTATTTTAAAAAAATTGAATTTTGCAGCAAAAAGTTTAAATTATTAAATTAATTATTCTTTTTTTGTAGTGGTAACCAACGTTCTGAAAACTAAAAGTTAAAGACAGTTATTTGGGTTTGACGCACATATTCCGTGTAGCTGTGTCTTTAAGAGGAAATGTCAGCAAGTAAACCAGACAGGACTTGCATATTCATTCTGAGAATTACAACAGACTTAAAACAGCCTGTCCTGTATTTTTTCTTCTCATCCCTGCCATGTGTGGCTCAGATTCAGAGCTTGGAACCCATGCTAAATTTATAAAGGCTTTAATGACAGGTTAACTGAGATGTTTTTCAGCTGGAATGATATTACCCTTTTTTTAGCTAAATTTTTACAGCCTATGCTGACAACTTAATAACCCATCCAGAGAAAGGTCTAGGAGACAGTTTAAACATTGTGGGTTGCTCCTGAAAGGCATCTGAAAGACAGCCTTGTGTGTGTCTATCTGGGTGCACAGTATATACATTGTCACTGATTGTCAGGGTTCATGTACATGTAGACATACAGTGGCTCCAGAAAATATTAATCCCACAACCGATTTGGAAGTCACTAAGTAATACACATTACCATGCTGTACTTTTTATGGCATTTTTTAAAGCGGTTTTTATGGTTCAATTCTTTTCCTGATTTCCTTTTTTCTGTGGCTTCTGAATTGATCTGTACACGTGGTCAATATACAGTTATTTACTATAAATACTTTGGTGAGTCCTAAGAAAAAAACTGCAAAGTTATTCAGCACTATGTTAACTCCTTGAAAAGGAAGTTAATACATGTACTGTGGTGCTCTGTGCTTTCAAGGGGTTTAATTGCAGCACAAAAATGTATTGGTAAAATTATAATATACTCTAAGTAGTTATAATTCTTCTCTGAAGCATTAAAAGACAATATAAGCTGTATGTCATACTCTGATTAATATATTAAGGGAGCAATGCCCAGGTGACCTCTACAGAACAGCTACCCAAAGTAGTTAGGCAGAGGTCAGCATTTTGCATTTCTGCAACGTCCGACAAATAAAAAAGGGGAAAAAAAGCCGTTCTGGTATTACATTGAAATCAGAGGACACCAGCAAAAAAAAAAAAAGAATCAGAAAAACAGAGACTATTCTAAAGACAGAGACAATTCTATAAAGGGCAAGATGGATTTATATGTTACAGTTGCTTCTCAAATGACAGTATTAAAAAAAAGTTTCACCGTCGTGGTAGGCCTGGCAAAGCAGAAGAAATACAACCTAAAATAGAAAAAAGAATGACCATTAAAGACCTTTGAAAAACCTTACCAGTTCCTTGCTATCTACTACTACATATATCTCCCACCCTGGTGTTGTCAATGCAGAGTAAACTATAAGGTTATTTGTTGACCAAGCTGAAAGGCAAGACATTCCCAATAATTAAAACTAAATTACGAAGGCCACTGGTAGGCTACTCCTGAATGTGATAAACATTTTAATTAAACTAAACTAGGGCTATTTATCACTGTGCCGCAACAAAGCCAGGGATCACACAAAAGTACTGATGAAAGGAAAACACTTCCTAGTCTCTGGCATGGTGTTTACCTTGAGGACGTCTGTGTTTTCTACCTCAGAGGGTGTTGCCTTTCTGAAGCAGCTGGTGGGGAGAAGGGAGGAGGACCAAGTCCTTGCTTCTTATTTAAAATCACACATTCGATCAAAAAAATGCCACACACCCACGCAAACAGTACGCACCCACATACATGTACACAGTGTATACGCATTTATATGGGGGCAACTATGAATTAATCTCAGAAGCACTAAGTACACATGGGGTTATGAAAAAGACGTCTGCAGATTTCACACATTTTGACAGTCTGTGTGGTGTCACCTTTCCTATTTTGTCACACGTGAGCACATTTAATTCTGCTAAAGTAATTGTTACCACTTCAGCTATACTAGTTACAGAATGCATCACAGTATTTGTGGGGAAGGAGTTACAGTCCAAGATAGTAAGATTAAGTGCTAGTGTTGTACAAGGAAGTGCAATACAATGGCTGTAGCCAGAGTTTTGAGTACTCAAACACAGAAAGCCAGTTAACTACTCCCTCCCCCTCTCTCCTGTCCTTCATCACAACACATAACATATTATACTGACTGCCATTCGCAATCACATCTTAATATCCCCGGCAAGTTAGAATCTGTGTAAAACAAAACACGATAAGAAAAAAAACACACGAAATTAAATAATAATACAAAAAATCCTCCTTCCATCATCTCCTGTTCTGTCAAATCATTTCCACCAAATCCTTTTTGATACGACATCACAGAACCCAAGTAGAGAAGCTAATCCTTCACATTCTATCACTGTAACCCTTTTATTTTGTCTCCTCCACATTAGCCAGCCTTATTTGCTGATAAAATCTGCCAGCCAACGCAAGCCTCTGTGGATCACACATCAAAAAGCCAAGATCCCCCCCGAGGTAAGAGCATGTCAAAATAATGTGCCTCTGTATCTCTGTGTGGCAGCATCATTTAAAACTTAATTTGATTTTCACTTCGTTAAACGGTGTTTATGGCACAACAAAGCCAGAACTTTTTTTTTTAGAAAAAAAAAACAGGACTTACTGAAGGAAACCTGGCATTAGGTATTGACAGAGAATTAGTGTTGTCTTGCCAAACACGAAGCAAAGAGACTTGGTTAAAATAGTTTTTTTTTTCTTAATATGAAGGGAAAGGCTGCTCAAGAGGTGTCTGTTAATCCACATTCCCAGTATGGACAATACAGTTTCGTTTAGGCAAGGGGAGGAACATTTTCACATCCCCCACACCTCCAGAAGAACCTCATGGTAGTTTATTTTGTTTAGAACATCAATATAATAAGACACATTTTATAGGTCTCTTAACTAGCTGGTAATATTAAGCCTTTGTCATTTTGTCAACAACAATAACTATGATGTTAACAACAGAAGTCACTATTGAATTGAAATATTCTGTATGGAATACATACACTGATTTACTGTTTTACTATCAAGGAAAAAATAAACACCAAATGAATGATTTAAAACCCTTTGGCCAAGCTTACCTTGATGCGACCCAACAACAAGTTCCAAAACATTTGTTCAGGATCACTTTGCAAAATGACTCCAAAGAAATAAACATCAATATTCACAATTCATTACCATTAAAGTAGTTGGACTAAAAAGAGTTCACCTCCCTACCTTCATGAGGATGATATTTAAATTGTGTGCGTTGGTGGTATAGTGGTGAGCATAGCTGCCTTCCAAGCAGTTGACCCGGGTTCGATTCCTAGCCAATGCATTGGTGAACGTTTTTTAGGTGATGTGTGGGGAGCGTTCTGGCGCACTATGGCTGCTGTCGCATCATCCAGGTGGGGCTGCACATTGGTGGTGGTGGAGGGGAGTCCCCATTACCTGTAAAGCGCTTTGAGTGGAGTGTCCAGAAAAGCGCTATATAAGTGTAAGCAATTATTATTATTATTATTATTATTATTATTATTATTATTATTATTATTATTATTAAAAATGCATTCACAAAGCACTAAGCTTTGAGTTTTTTTTAAGCACTTGGAAATAACATATTTTATTGCTTTCCTTTCTGTGTTAATTTTAGGCATTAACAATAAACCACAGAGAGGAGCATCAGACAGTCATGGCAGAAAATGGTACTTTCTGCAGCTTTACAGGAGGAAAACACTGAACCATAGCTGTAATAATTCCACTTGCAAAAAATATTTTCCACACCAATTAAATTCAAAATAGACAGGTTTTCACATTTTTGTCCTTCTGTTTTCTTGGTTGTCAAGAAATATGACAACCAGAAGCCTTCTGGATAAAAAACATGGATGTTTGTGAGGCAAAGTCTTCATCCTATTAGGAAATACATAAAGGAAACTGAATAGTACTCATCAGAAAGATGGTTTTACGGGAGTATAGGAGGGTAAGAAAGTGCACATTTTTCAAGTTTACCATTAAAACACGTCTGCCTTCACAGGTTGCAGTGCAATGTGGTTAGGGGACTGTACTTGAGCCCAGAGGGTTGTGGGTTTGAGCCTTTGCTACCCTTTGGCAAGATACTTTTCTTCACTCAAATTGCTCCAGTTAAAGCCCTGCTGTATAAATGGGAACTCTCCACGCAATCGTTGTACATGAAAATTTGTTCTCAATTGACTTATCTAGTTTAAAAAAGGATTTAAAAAAAGCCTGTTTCTTGCAGGCAAGCAACAGAGTTTAGAGTATGGCCTATTTTGTCTGACAGCTCTTCGCCAGAGCTAGTGAATGTGCTACCACATTGAAAAAGATTTCCTTTATTCTGATCCCAAACCCATAAATGTGTGTTCCAGGAAGCATCGTTAGATAAATCCCCAAATCACCTGTAGCCTTAAGGATCACAAACCTTAATAAGTGCTCTACCCTTTTTATTTAGCTTCATAATCCTAGAGTAATTTTCAGTACTTACCAACTGACACAGGTTCTTCAGCACACAAAGAATGAATGACACGTCAAGGCAATTAGGGGATCAGAGGGTTCAAAGATACTAGGCCAAGCCTAAAGGAGAAAAGGCACAACAGAAACATGTTTAAAAGGAAAAATATCCTGGGAAGGCATTGTGGATAATTATACAGCAAGAGCATCACAATGAAAGGGAGAATTATTATAGCTTCTTATAGGTAAACTACATCAATGCAAATAAAAGCACTGAGTAAAGAAAAAAAGAAGATTTTCACACACGTCTCTTTAATTATGTCTTCATTAAAATATATAAATAATGACCTGGTTAATTGGAAATAACCATATTAGCCTCTGTGATTCACAAAATGTATTTTTATGGGCTGTTCGGAATTTGCATAGGCTCCTACTCTAGTCTTAGGGTTTTCTTTCGAGCAGCTTTATGAACTCATTTAGACACTTTGCTTTCAGAAACTATACTTACATCTAATTACAGCATACGCGACTTTCCAATCCATCCGAAACCTAAGTGAATCATCCCAGGCACTTTTGGCCTGAACAGGTATGTCTTAAAGCAGGGGGCTGCTTTTGTGAAATTAAACAGGCATACATGTTGCAACAGGGCAGTAAAATGTCAGGGCAGAGGTGATTGTGAAGAGGATTAGAACTGATCTGGAATTTGTCCTCCACTCTTGTCAATCACCAGACAGAGCAGTGACAGCCCTTTCTGACAAGGCAGGGTCTGTAATGTATCATGAGTACACGGCAAACACTGCTATCGCACCGATCCCCGCTTCAGGCCTCGAAACAGTTCTGGCCATTATGCTTCTTCTGACAGCACACCTCACCCATTTACACCAACGAAATCTGCCAGCACTCAGAACAGGCCTGTGATGGTGGAGGAGGGGGTTGAGGAAGGGTGAGGAAGTCAGTAACAAAGAAAGTTCTAAGGCTCTCGGGCAAGATAAACCAGGTTAATGGATTTCTTTTCATGCCGTAATTGCATTTTTGCTTAATTTAACCTTTTAAGAAATGCAGTAACATGACCAGATGACGTCTAAAAGCCCAGCAGCTCATTAACCGAAAACACCATATAATCCACTGTATAGCGGATCAATCGTTAATTTAAAATTTCATAGGTGCAGTAAACGCGATTAACATGTTTCAACAATCTCAAAATGAATGAGTTGAATGGCTCACAGACACGCAAAGAAGGCCAAGAACCCTGCATGAAAATAACCATTGCATGTGGTAAAACATGGGTTTGTGTCTGTGTAGCAAAACAATCGTTTCTAGTTGATTATTTTGGGCTCTTTTTTCTGGAAGCACATTTCTTAAATGCCTGCTTTATTTAGTCCCTCCGAACTAGTGAGTTTATCTATGATAGACAAAGAGATGACATTGTGGGTCTTTTAGTGGGAGCTGGACCACAATGAAAGATTGTGACTTGCAGGTAAGAGGTTTGTGTTATATTCATGTTTCTTGTGCACTTGGTGCATCTTTGTGTGTTCTATTTGGTACTCCAGAACATTTCCCCACTTCCTACAGTTTTATAAAGCCAAGCGTTGACCCTGCTTCACTTTCATTCTTGTTTTCCTAGTTAAGTCAGAACGTCAGCTGAACTCAAAAACAAAAAGTGTGTGATAGCCTCAATTTTCACTAAAGATAGGAAGTCAGAAGACGTTTACAACACAGAGAAAAAGCACTTCTTATTTTTTTACATTACAGATTGGCAGTCACTGTTCTTGAAAAGAGCAGAAAAGGCTCCTGTAATAATCATAAAATCATAAAAATTTCAAAGATTTCAAAGGACTGCAAATGCAAAACGCAGAAACTCTTGTTTTAAAAGGCATGAAGATAAAGCTGATGCTTTGTGTTCCCATATAACAGCAAAACTGAGAATGGGTGGTTTCTCAACTTTTTTTCATTGATATTTGCTTGGAAATTTTTGGCTTCTTCTAAAAAAAGGTTCTTTAGAACCTTGTGCTTTGGAAGTAAGTTGTCTAGTGAACAAAAGAACGAGCTCTTTTCTTTCAAACTTTTCATAAGCTTTAATCAGATCGTTCTGAAAAAAAAACAGATAACTCTACTAAACCTTTGTTTTTCAGATATACATTTACCATGCTCTATGGCTGTAATATGACTGTAAAACACTTTGAAGATTGGGATCGTCACACAAAGGCTCTCCCTGAAAAAGAAACAAACAGAAGACTTCCCAGATCTGACCTTAGTTTAGTCTAGCCATAGGTTTGTAGGCTGCATTAAGGGTCTGAAGTCCTGATTTGATTCAGAAAGACTGAAAGAATTCCAGGCAAGATAAGATAAACTATATTATCTCTAGTGCAGTCCAAACCATGATTTAGATATGGTGTCTGAACCCTTAACATCTCCACAATAGTTCAGTCCACACTAGATTGTCTGAATTCAGTGCCATACCAGAACCAGTCCAAAGCAGGGAAACTTGTAGCCCTCTCATCCCAAAGAGAACAGGAGGTCCTCCCCTCTGGTCCAGATGACCCATAAGCATTCTGGTACACAGTGATCAAGTTGACCCATTGTCATTGCACCAATCCTAAAATTTCTGAAAACATTTTATAACATAACATGTGTTTTTGATTTCTGATACTCAATCAGCTTGGTTTCTTTACATCTTGGGTAACAGCTGCCACTCCTGGAAGGGGAGCGTGTGAAAGGGCAGATGAGCACAATTTGCCCCGCCCACCCACCCATCTCCCAGCATGCCAGCTTTGCAACACCTGACAAGCACACTGGATCACAGATCCAACACGAGCTCAGAAAAATCTGACTTCCTGCTCACTGGGACCAGTTTGTTTCTTTTTACTCTCTTCACTTTGATGTTCACAAGAGCATTTTCAGCGTCATACAGTACAGTAGTTTTCTTCTACCTATTTTGTCTCCTCTTTCACTCTATCATGTTATCTCTATCCCTTTTTCCGACCTCTCTGACCCTCTTTATTCTGTATATTCAGCAGCCAGCTTGTTCATGTAAGTGCAATTGATTTCATAATGATTTACTGCATTTATATATATATATGCTGGGCAAGAAAAGTTTCATAACTTAACACACACAGTTATTTTGTTCTGTGCACTTCCAACTTTATTATGCTTGATCTTTTTTATTTTTATTTTATTGCTTTCTTTATGTACAAGCAATATACCGGGAATCATAGAAACTATCACTTGTAACTGTAAGAAGTTCACAAAGTTATATATGTTATTTTTCATCAAATTTCTGTCTGAGGTCTTAGACACACATACCTATTCACTGGTCTCTGAGCCCTAGTTACAACATGTTGTCCAAATTCAATCCATAAATGTTCAATAGGCCCAACGTCTGGCTAGCAGGGTATCCTCAGTCTAAAGGTCACATTCTGATCCTACAAGAAATCTGCTTTCACATGAGCAGCACGAGGACATTCAGAGTCTGGAATGGTGTCACATCACAGTCAATCCACAGAAAAGGCAGCTAGTGAGGTCCCAGGAATTGATCAATATAGCACCTTGCAGCCAGGCTGCAATCAATCACTACAAGTGGAGTGTTATGGAGAACACAGAGGGAACAGAAGAGGTGCTCATGCAGCTCTCCATTGGTGTTAGTGGGGCCAGCAGGGGGCGCTCACCCTGCAGTCCATGTGGGTCCTAATGCCCCAGTATAGTGATGGGGACACTATACTGTAAACAGGCGCCGTCTTTCGGATGAGACGTAAAACCGAGGTCCTGACTCTCTGTGGTCATTAAAAATCCCAGGGCGCTTCTCGAAAAGAGTAGGGGTGTAACCCCGGTGTCCTGGCCAAATTTCCAATTGGCCCTTACCAATCATGGCCTCCTAATAATCCCCTTCTATGAATTGGCTACATTACTCTGCTCTCCTCCCCACTGATAGCTGATGTGTGGTGAGCGTTCTGGCGCACTATGGCTGCCGTCGCATCATCCAGGTGGATGCTGCACATTGGTGGTGGTGGAGGGGAGTCCCCATTACCTGTAAAGCGCTTTGAGTGGAGTGTCCAGAAAAGCGCTATATAAGTGTAAGCAATTATTATTATTATTATTATCCTTGAGTGTGAAGATCACACTGGCTGTGCGATATCCTGTCCCCAGAAACACAACCCAGATCCTGAGACCCAGTCAGAGAATGATGTGGAAAATGTGGTTCTTTGAGTGCAGTATGCGTCTTGCTTCAGTCTACAGCTCCATAATAAATTAATGAATTGCCTTTCTATAGTGCTTTTCATCCCAAAGTGTTTTATACTTCATCTACCAGTATGATTAATTTCAATCTCCACCTGGATGACCAGCAGCCCCCCTACATAGCAGCTCGCGTAGGGAAGAAAAAAATTTTTACCATCTGAATTAAGGGGGAATGGTACATATGCCAGAATGTAACAAGTAGTCAGTCCTGCCCAGACCATCATACTTGGAAAATCTCACTAAATTTAGCAAAAGTGCTGTGATTTGTGGTCTTCGAGATCATGACCTATCGTTGACATAATGTCTTAGGCTATAACATCTTGCCAAATTAGAAACTGCTGGCTGTGAACAGTAGAAAATGACACTGCATTTATTTAATCCTGTCTCCAACATACAGTACCAATGACACAAAAGTGTTATTCTCTTGACAAGTTGAGTGTATCGGTTACTGTCTGTGTTTCTCTTTCTTGACATTCAACAGGTTAAATCACCTCATTGCACGTGCCCAATCAACTCTCTCACTACTGATCTGGTCATTATGCAGTTACTCAAGTGTATCACGGTCTGTCACAAATGATCAATTACTCACAATGTTAACAAAAACATTTAATCAATATCCACATTTTGCATACTTTATTTTTCTAAAAACATACATGAATATATACAGTAGTGTTCAGTACATTTATACTAAGAAGCATTAGAAACCCAACAAATGTTATTGGTTCCAATATTTAATTGTTACATTTTTAAATCCTCTCTGTAAACGTACAGCCCTATAAAAATCCTTTCTAAAGATCTTGCTCAGAAAAGGCATGTAAACATGCTGCCAGGGAAATTTCTTTGTACTTCACTACAACTCAAGCCAAAGAGGATAACACTAGATCAAACATTATATTAACGGCTTTATTTATAGAGGCCCAGCTTGTAGTTACACCTCTGTTTTGTATTAAGTATATGTTATTTCTCAGAGTTCAGTCAAATTAAATGAAACCTTCTGTTTGATAAACATCAAATGAGTGCAAAATCAAAGTTCTTGGTATTCCAAGTTCTTATCAAATAAAATACCATGCAAAGGCATCAGAGGTGGCAACTTCAATGGAAAAATACAGGGCTGAATTCAGGAAAACATTAACCTTTCAAGTCTTTATTTGGTAAGAAACACAACCAACAAACATATACCTCCCTTGCATAACTGCTGTCCAATTATGAACATTTGGCATGTTTAGAGCTGTGGACCAGGTCACGTTTGGTGAACTATGTTGATTTTAAGTTTCACTGCTTATAAACCAAAGCCTCGTAAAGCACTGGAATGGACAGCAGTTAATGATATTAGGGGTAATGTAGTATACAACAGCGAAAAGATTACTGTTCAAAGACAGTTATGTCAGCAGAGGGGGAAAGAATGTGCAGTCTCAGTTTTTCCGGTTTGAGAGCAGGATGCAGAGGAGAGGTGTAAGCACAACCAGAATGAGGCAGGGCTTGGGGCAGAAAAATGGAGACCGCCTGTGAATGTACTGAACAGACTCAGAACTCCACATATGGGAGTGCATGTTTCAGTGTGACTTTTGAATTTGGAGGCATTGTGATTTATGTCTGGCAAACTTTGATCTTCTAAAAGGCTTTAAGATTTACACGACAATAATTCTCCTGGCCTGCGCTTAAATAAATGATGTGTTGGTGGCAACCATCCAGGATAGATTTTAATAGACTGCTTCAAATACAGAGGAGAGAGAGCAGCTTTGGAAGAAAAGACTCACACAAGAAGCCCCATATCCATTTGATGAGGAGTTATACAGGACAGCCATTGAGGTTATGAAGAAAGAGGAATTGAAGAGGCCTGAAGGAAATAAAGCAATTGTACCTCTATAAGTTTCTTTATGTGAATAATAAAAAACAAGGTCAAATTAATCCCATGGATACGATCCTGATTTTAAAAAGATACAGAAAAACAAATTGTCTTAGTATACATTTGTTGTGGTATCTATCTTTGATTGTGTGGTGCAAGTTTAAGGATTGGCACGGCACAGTGCAAGATACGAGTTGTGTTCCTACACATAACCTTTGGCCGTGTGTGTGTGGACTTTGACAGCACGCATGTGTATCTGTGCTTGGAAATGCTGGTGCAAGCACATGTGAATATGAAGCCGTTTGTGTGTGGGTGTGGTAGTGAATGTGGGTAATCGTATCTGTAAAAGTGTCTCTTTGTGTAGTGGGGTGTGTGTGCGTGTCTTTGTGAATCTGGGCGATCGCCTGCATCGAGTGATGACCTCCAGTACTTCAAAGAGGAATCTCCCGTCTTGGGCGCGGTTGGTAATGACAGGCCTCTGACAGAGACACCTGTACTGAGGTGTTCCTGACACTCCCACTGTGCCCATCAGTATCTGACTACAGAGGGAAAGCATTCCCCCACACTGTCTGAGACACCTACAGCCAGATCAACAAACAGTTTTAGTATGGGAACATGACACCCTATTTATTATCCAGTGAAACATTTCCCAAACAACAAAACTGCTTGCATATTAAAACCAGAAAGAATAATGTAATGAAAAACATTCCCAGTCAAGGGGCAAATAATTATAAGAAACTATGTTCTCATGAATAGTTTTACATTTCACATTTTTATTAATTTTCCCCTAACCCTGTTTCGTTTTGACAGAATTAAAGACTATTTCTCTATTTACAGGACCTTAGTTCCTAATTTGTACATTTTACTACTCACTAAATTTAGAAATAAAGAAGTGATTTTCCTCAACTGAAAAAAGGTAGTGACAAATCTCAGATTTACAGTAAGCCGTGATTTTTTTGTACAATCATCCATCCATTCTTTTTCTACCTCTCCAATACAGGATCGCGGAGGAGAAGCCTATCCCAGCAAGTCAAGGGCAGAAGGCAGGACACACCCTGGACAAGACGCCAGTCCATCACAGGGTACACTCACACTCACGCCAGGGCCAATCTTCCCAGAAGCCAATTAACTAACCAGCACGTCTTTGGACTGTGGGAGGAAACTGGAGCAGCAGGAGGAAACCCAGACGAACATGGGGAGAACAACTTATCTCTTTGTACAATCATATGTATTAAAAATGATTATTTACAAAAATAAAAACACATCAGAAGACTTTGGACAACTTTTTCCACTAAGAAAAAAATACCCTTATAGCCAACTAGTGAGCCCGCACTGCAATTTGTGGCACTTACTGAACACATAGAATAAGAAACCTTGTCATTTTATTACATATGCTAGGAGCTTTGAAATCATAGGCTCAGTGAGCTCATAAAGACGGTCATCTGGAATGAATAACAAATATTAACTTTGTACTTTTGTCCCTGTGGTTTTGATATCCACACTGAAGACAGAAAGGACTTTAATTCTTCAGTGGACTAATAAGACCCGCAGAGCTGCTGTATGATATACTCAACCTGCTGCATAGATTCTGTGACAGTGTCAGACTGATTATAAACAGGAAGACAGACTCAAGAGAAGACACCCAACAGTCCTCACTGGCATAGCCAAAAAGTCATGAACGACCCCCTTTCAAATTAGAATTTAAACCCGGTAAAAAAAAATGGAAACCTCAACAGCTCCGAGTGTCTTTCTTTCCTGCTTTCTCCTCTCTCTCTTTTACAACAGGGACTGCCTGTCAGGCAAGAATGCCTCTCCAGCTGTTTCCCTGGAATGGATGACCGTCGCCAGGCTATAGATTTGGTTTTAATAACAGTTAGCACAAACACTGCAAATTTACGGCTGCAAGTGAGAGTTTTTGAAAAGACGTCCAACTTCACCAGGGCTATAATTTTTTCTTTCTTTCTCTCTCTCTCTTCATCCCTCGACACCACAGCAGCTGTTTGCACTCAGCTTAGACCTGACATGGTACTTTGAAATAGCAATCACTGTATTTATATGGTAGGGAGGACTCATAAATGTGTCAGTGGAGGAATATACGACACCGTATTTCACATTTTTTCTATTTTAAAACAGTGAGTTATGACTACAGAAATGTGTACCCATTAAAGGTGATATGATGTATTTTCTGCCTTGTTCAGTAGCTCATTCATCAACCCAGACAATAAAGAAAACTGCACTTACTTCTTCCCCCTCTCTCTCTCTCCCTCTCCCTCACTCTCTCTCTCCTCCTGTCGTCCGTAATTTATGATGCCCCCAGCACGGTAACCTTTTGGCAGGCACTGCAGAAACAGCTTGCACTGTTAGCAACTAAATAACCTTTTATAAGGTTTTAAATGCGCTGCTACAGTCTCAATGCACTCGCAGGGATCGATTCGGTGGCGAGGATGGCGCGAGGCACAGGAAAGAAGGGAAAGCGGGGAGAAAAATTGTGCAGCCGAAAGATGAGGATAGAAAAAAAAGAGAGAGAAAAGAACAGGCCTGAAAGGGGCTTGGAAGCAAACATGATCTATAGTCCGATCAATAAAACCATATAGATTGTTAGGGGATGTTGTTAATGATTTTTGCTAGACATCATCTTTCACCGCGCTGTTCTTTGTCTTGTTCTGTTGTAGGCAGTAAGAGGATTAATTGACCTGACGAAGCAGTGGCTGGGGGCTGCTGGGGAATATTTTCGTGTGACACTATCCAATGCTTGCAGAAATTTACTGTGGCACAAAGGTCTAGGTGAAGCAGCGAGCTGTTTCACTTTCTAGGGCAAGAGCAATCAAGGGCTTCTGCAGCAGGTTTTCTTTTTAATTACACTGGTTTATGAATTCCTTTCTTTGCTGGTGGAAATCCTATACCTTCTCAGAGAACAAACCGGGCCCTGTCACACTGATGCTCATGTCTTATTCATTGTTTATGGTCGTTGCAGATGAGTGCTCTTCTCTAAAAATGCCAACCCCTTTAACCTGATTATCTGCTTATTAGGATATCAGTAGCAATCACACAACTCTGAAAGAGAGCTTCAGACGAGTTACCATCAACAGTGTAGCACATTTATAATAAAATATCAGAAACTGATCTGCAATTTACATTTGTGGATTTATTAAGTTAGGATATTTGAAAAATGAGACACCAAATATGGTCTTACATTGTCACATTTCTGGCCATGTTTGTCTAAGAGCACGTGGTTTTATGACGCATATATAACTCCATATGGTAAAGATTGACCAATATTTTGTAAGGATTTTACTTATATGAAAATGAAAATACAAACGATTTTATACGTAGCTGTCCATGCAACGACTGTGTCTTCAAACGATTTGCCAGCATGTTTTATATCAAAGTCTACAATGCAGAGAAAGGGCTTTCAGGCCTTGTTTTATGTCTTAAAGCAGTGAGTCAGTCTTGTTTTCAATATCAACATTATTTAAAGTCGTTACCGGACGTTTTAAACAACGTATTACGTTATTAAGCAACAACTCACTTAGACGAGGAAAGTGTTTATTATTCCTAAATTTACAAATAAATAAAACGCAGTTTTGTTATTTAACTACCTACACTCTGTCCTTAAGAGCAATCTTTGGCTACTTTGTAAGCCGACCTCATGTGAGAATCAAAATAGAGTGACGACGTGTACAGACTTACCTATCACATTGAATAGACGGCCAGGTACGTAGCGACGCAACCTCCCCCTCCTCGCCCCGTTCCGATGACGTGGCACGACCACGACCACGACCACGAGCTCCCAAAGCGCTCGCCAAGCTCGCGCACCTCGCAAGCCTTAAAGCGCCGGTGCGCGCACCCCGTTGGCCACGTGACCGAGAGAGTGGGTTTCAGCGTCCAAGATTCAGTGTAGAAACCCCAAGTGGAAAGTGCGTGGGGGGTGGTCCCCTCTGCGGATTTATTAATACACAAACTCATATACATAATTCACGCTCCATTGAAAAGGAAATGTTTCCTGTTTTCAGCCTAATTAAGCAGTCCCTGATTTATTGCCGGGACACCGACACAGTCGGGTCCCAACCCAAGGAAAAGAAACCTAAGGCGCCCTTTCAGCTCATGAAACGGGGCCTTTCTTAGCCCTAAAAAATGAAATGCACACATAAAATAATATATACACAGCATATCAAGGGATAGTTCATACAGGGCCAAGGAAGGAGAAAAGATTATATTATCGTTATAGGCTTTCATCTTTTATCTGGAGTGAATTCCACGCCAACATTAACAAGAAACAAGGTAGGTCGTTATTCTTTAGTACAGCCGACAGCCCTCCTCAGACTGCAGTCAGCCACCATGTTATTTATATCACTTTTGTGTATTTAAAGAGTTTTGCTTTGGAACGAAACTGCCAAACGACAATAAAAAAAAGAAAGCAAAAGCAAAAAATCTATATAGAGAGAGAACATTAATCATCTTTTATATGGTATAATCCTAATAAATATAATCCCCCAAAAATGTTGTTAATGAAGCTTAATTCTGCTCTGGAAAGGTTTATTGATTTTTCCAAGCATTCTTAATAAATCCAACGTGTATATAAATTACGACCTTGGCAGCTATCAGGTTGCCTTTCGTTTTAAGCACGTTACATTTTCTATATGAGCTGTAACTGCACAAAGAGCAGCTCTTTGAGAAGCGTCTTATACAATCTTCCGTGATATGTTTTTGTACTTCCTTGCAGTATACCGGCTGATTTGGGGGGTGGATTCAAAACCAACCATTTCTGTTGAATACGCCGCCCTTAAACGGGGATCTGCATTTCAACCATACCGAGGGAACACCTGCGCCAAACGCGAGAACAAGCCGGCGCGGCTCGAGTATCAGACAACTTGCACGGGACTCTCTCGCGGCAGAGCCCGCGCGGCGGCACGCTCCCCGCCTGTTCGGCTCCGCAGTCCCCTCTCCGCGCAGAGCCGCGATCCAGTCCGGGATTTCCGCCGCGCTGCCCTGACCCTAAGCTGTCAAACACGAACCGTGAGATTAATGGGGTGGGCGGTTCGGTATAATAATCGTTTGTTTGATGTGACAAGCTTGATAGGCGTTGATTTACTTACAGACTGATAGGCTTTTAATTGAGCACCGCCATCCCTCGTCACATCAAAGGCATAGCGACTGACAAGGGGCCCCTTTTACTCCCAAGTCGGCGATGACTGACAGATCCGCTGTGTCTAACTCCTTTTTTTCCCTTCTCTTCTGTATTTCCTTCCTCTTTACTTGAGAAAGCAGGGCTGTCGCTGTTTTTTTCTTCCCGAGCTTTGGCGAGGGGCAGGCTGATTTTTTCCGTGGATTTCCGAAAGAGCGACTGACGGGGACGACAACTCTTTAGAGATTTAGTATATGTGGGTCGCTGTTTTTTTTCCTCCCCAAGATGATAAGAAATGTGTTCTGATGTGTTGAGCTTAAACAGGGAGCCTGGGAGGTCAGAAGCGTCATTGTGCTTCTATTTAGTATTTCTTTTAAACTCGTATACCAGCAACGGTTTCTAGATGCAAAGCACAGGCAGCTTTTAGTATTTTTTTTTCTCAAATATGTGCGGACAGGAATCTGGACTGCCAGCGCGCCTGTAGGGGCAGTGAAGAGGATTTTGTTTCGTCTCTAAAATTATTTTGTGCGTTTAATAAAAGAAAATGCTTTTGCTTTTGCAAAGTCAGTCAGTAGAAATTGTACATAAAGCCGGTCAGCAGAAGGTCATGTCGATATCTCATATGTGCTACTCACGCTCGATTTCTTCAGGTTTGAATCGTCTTTGATTCTGAATAAAACAAATCTTTGACGCTAGTAACTGGGTAGGCTGACATCGCTGTCCTGTAAAAAAGTTTTGACCTGCGTGTAAAATAAAGATAAAACGCAGCGTATCAAGAATTCCTCAGGAAGTGATTGACTTAATGTGTATGAAACGCCGCTGATGTTCATGAGTTACATGTGGTCAGTTATCAGAAAAGTGTTTCTATAAGATTACGGTTGTGTGTTGCCGAAATACAGTACTGTACTCAGTGGTTTGCGTATGTTTTTTCCGCCTTGCGTTTATAACGACTTACTTTTTAAAGATCTACTTCACTGGTCAGAATTCCCACCTTTCCTGGGATTTTTGCATGGGATGAAGAAACATCTGCTTCACCAGGGGTAGTTTTGTGGTTATTTTTTTTTTGTCTCAAAATCAAAAACATGACTACTGTTTTGTTAACTTTAATATGGTAGAAAGAATGAAATGTAAAATTTGCAGCAGTCAGTTTCAGTATATCTTATGGAAATAAACTTACAAACAATCATGAGAATGGACTAATATGTAACATAACATCTATATGTATAAACATGTATATAAGCACAAAGCACAGTATCACAAGGCCAAAGTAGGAACAATCATCTGCCAAAATACATTGTACTTTTTTTCCCTGTGACCACATCATAAATTGCAGCCGGCTGCAGCTACCCAGTAATTATATTTGCAATTAAAATATTTTAAGATCCGTGCCAGCTTCTGAATCTTCGGTTTACCCTTTTATTTTGTGTGTGGGAGAGTTTTCCAGCGATGCCGCTTTCCCATGAAGCAGAGAAACCTCCAGGAGCAGAGAGTTGGAATTGTGTTTATGTGCTGCTGAGGAGGAATCCGCCTCTGGAATGCTTCACGCACGGTGTCTTGTCCATGTTTTAAGGAGACAGGACAACGTCCAACAGCTTGCTGGATTTGTATGTAACACCACAGGGCTGTTGGTACTTACAACTGTTTAGGCTCAAGCCATCCATTGGATGCTGTTCCATGTGCAGTCTCTGCTTCATGGTTTGTAGTTATTGTGGACCTGTTCCTCATTTCTGGATCTTTCAAACCACAATCTCCAGCCCTGCTCTGAAAGACCCCCAGAGACCCCAAGTCCTTTGGTGTCAGTGGTTAGGTTTTTTATTGGCTTTGACTCCAGTTTTGTAGTACAGTGAAGGAATTGAGAGCAGGACTGAAGGGAACCCATGCTGCACTCTGGCAACAGGACAGATTATTATCTGTAAGAATATGTGTCAAATTAACTCCAGTATTGTGACAGGCCTGGCTGGTTAGAAAGGTCTCTGAGAGCACCTGCCCAACAGGTGTCTTTATAAAAGGGGTGGAACCCCGACGTCCTGGCCAAATGTCCCATTGGCCCTTACCAATCATGGCCTCCTAATAATCCTCATCTATGAATTGGCTTCATTACTCTGTTCTCCCCCCCACTGATAACTGATGTGTGGTGAGTGTTCTGGCGCACTATGGCTGCTGTCGCATCATCCAGGTGGATGCTGCACATTGGTGGTGGTGGAGGAGAGTCCCCATTACCTGTAAAGCACTTTGAGTGGAGTGTCCAGAAAAGTGCTATATAAGTGTAAGATGAAACCATGACCAGACCAACCTGTGCTGACAGAGAAGAATTCTGAGAAGAATGCCCAACTACAGTAATGATCATACAACAAAGGAAATGAGGGATCTTTGGCTCAATCATCTTGAGACAGAATAAGAAGTGAAAAAAAGCACATCTTTCTCAGAAGAAGCAGCTTTTTAACCATTCAAATAGACTTTTTGCACCTCCTCCAAGGAAAGTTTTGAAAATTAAATTGTGTAACTTATTTTATTGGTTTCCAAAGGATTAGGCGAACCATAATACTGTATTACAGCCCGAATTCTTATTAAAACAAATGTAGCATTGCTGACTTAATTACGTGCTCTTATTTGCATGACATCAAGTTTCTTCTCTCCTTTGAACTTAATGAAAGGAGTGCTTCTGTTTGGTTTTTTAAAATTTTCTAAACCTGCAGATCCCAGGCAAGTTCATGCAGCTCCGGCTTCCAATTAATATTAACTTTAATTGTTAAAAAGAAGCACATGGGTGCAATTGTGTGTGCGTGCTGGTGTGTATGTGCTTGAAGAGGGATGAAATGGGCGTGCAGACTTCACTTCACAATTTTTAAAACTGAGACATGTCATGAGTCTCCTGAATGAGCCGGTTTGCTGTGTCACAGGCTCCCGTAGGGAGGAGTCATACAAAAAAAACCAACCCTTTGATGTTGGCTGAAATTTCACACAACAATGTACAACAATTTCAGGCAGGGCTGCACTTCATTTTTCTTTGGCAACCTACCACACTCAGGGCAATCCCCTGCCTGCTGCTGGTAGATCTTCCGTGTGGAGCACAATAGCTGCTTTTATTGCCTACAAACACATGTGTACGTGTGCATCTGTGTGTGTACACACAGAGCCGGTAATGCTCGGCATTGAGTGCAAGTCACCCAAGCCTGAAACACGTGAAGTATGTATTACAAGGGATCCACCCGAACAGCAGGGCTCTGCAGATAAACAGATGGACACACAGACAACAGGCCATCATGCTGGGCCATCAGGTAGAGAGGCTGACAGGCAGGCAGGCAGACAGGCAGACAGGAGAGATGTAGGGAAGTAAATACAGACAGATGGAAGGCGAGACAGACAATCTTATCACAGATAAGCAAGTGGAGCGTACAGCACTGGGTGATTGGCAGTAGAGAGGGAGAGATTATACAGAAGAACAAGTATGTAAATATTTTACTTCCAAAATGGAGCTAACGACCTCCAGTGAGGAAAAGTGACCCCTTCGGTCCAGTACGTTAGATAGAGTCATTGATTTACTGATAGACAGGCATGGAATGCTTTTTTTCTTACCGACAGAATACATTATCTGCTGTACTAAGGAGAATTGGTTCACCTCTCCTTTCACCTACAGGAGGTGTTTCCCCTAGAGCCCTGGTAAAGCATGCATAAGACATGAGTCCTTTTTCGTAAAGCTCAGTATTGGCAGCCTTTTTCTTTTACTGGAAGTCTGGATTTAGGGTTAAGCTCTCTAGCCCAGGACAGTGTATGCTTTTCAGCTAAGAAAGCTGTTTTCTTAGGGAAGACAAGTGCACATAACATAACGACATATGATGGACACATAATGCATGGATGCATGCATACTGTTATGCTGTATAAAGTATAACTCCTACCACATTGTTTTGTACTAGAGTGCACGTCAATCTACAAAAGCACTGGTCCTACCCAACTGATGGGTTTTAACTCTAAAGATAGAAGGAAAATCACTTTTATGGTTTGCAAGGGTTGGTGACTCACACATGTCAGTTACACCCCATAAAAAACGCCTTGTTATTTTTTATTATTATTTCTGGAGAACACACAAGGTACTAGCAGCGTCCTGACCTCCAGGCTGTATTTTCATACCACGCAGTTCATAAATCAGTCATAGTAAATTAAATGGAAATGATTTACAATGTTTGCTTTTTTCGCCCTTTATCTTTTTCTTTCTTTTTTAATTTAAGGATTCAATCCATCACTCGCAAAGCTTCACTGATCTACTTAACTTGGAAGGGTGTAACATAAAACCTTGCAGGTATAGCGTAAATATAGCTTGATCCCTTTCGTTATTCTTGCTCCATCGAAAATCAAGAAATGCTTAAAGCCATGCTCTTCCTGTTACTGAGAGATCCCCTGTTACACACGTCAGGGGAGAGAGGGAGTTTTTCTAAGTGGGACACAAATAAAGAGAAGGACTGAAATATATCCCTGACAGCTGGGAAAGGAGTAGGTGTTTCTCTCTATGGTGCACAAATATTAGAGTTTTTTATTTAGCAGATATAAAGTCCCTGAGCCAAGTGATAGCTTCTTGTCTCCACTGTGTCTATGGATTGGACAGTCCTCTGGGATATACTGCATAGTTTGCTCCATCCCACAAGATCAAAGACAGCCTGCTAATAAACTCCTTGCACTTATATAAAATGGCTGACCCTGCTCTCTAACCCACAGCTTCTCTCTCTGTCTGTGGGGCTGTGTGTCTCATGGAGAGCAAGTTGGGGTATGCGAAAAGACAAATTCCTAATACAGGAGATTGTATATGGCCAATGAAGTGATCTTAAAAAAGTGATCTTATAGCGCTTTTCTGGAAACTCCACTCGAAGTGCTTTACAGGTAATGGGGACTCCCCCCCACCACCCCAATGTGCAGCCCCCACCTGGGAAATGTGACAGCAGCCATAGTGTGCCAGTACGCTCAACACACACCAGCTATCAGTGGGGAGGAGAACAGAGTGATGAAGCCATTTCAGACATGGGGATTATAGAAGGCCATGATTGGTAAAGGCCAGGGGGAAAGGACGCCAGTTAAGTGCACATTACGTGCAGTGATTCCTATTCTTGATCCAGGTGGAGCCTGCATTGATGTCTTGCTGTGGAGGATTTTTCCAGGCTGGTGTTCCTGAAGTCAGACATGTCTTTAAGTGGATGTAATGGCATGTAATGGCAGGTAAGGAGCGTTTCAGACCTTTTTTGAGTCCTCAGAGGTGTGGAGATATTGTGGCTGTATCTTGAAGCCATGTACGCTGTCCCCCCACCTGCTGCAGTCCATTCAGCTGAGAGAAACCTTGGCAGTGCTTACTAGCTTCCTTTTCCAGCAGGAGTCACACACTCTCTGTCCATGTAGTGCTGCAGAATCCGGGTCAGCACTGGCCTGATGATCTGCTAGACTCAAGCAGGGACCTTAACTTCTAAGTACGGTGACTGCACATTTCAATGTTCCTTTCCATTTTAGTGACATTTCATTAAGCTATGGATGACCATTCTACATCAAGAGGTAAATTGTCCATACTTCCTTTTTCTGACTGCTCTATCCAATACCGGGTCGCTGGGGAGCCGGAGTCTATCCAGGCAACCAATGGCCGAAAGGCAGGATACACCCTGGATGGGACACCAGTCCATCACAGGGCATACACAGATGCAGACGCGCACATACACTCACATCAGGGTTAATTTTCCCAAGGTCAATTAACCTACCAGTATGTCTTTGGACCACTGGGGGAAACCAGAGCACCCAGAGGAACACCACATGAACATGGGGAGAACATACAAACTCCATGCAAACAGCTCACCAGTTACGGAATTGAACCCAGGGCCCCAGTGCTGCAAGACATCAATGTTAACCACTGTACCACTGTGCCTCTCCAAGAAATAACCCATTTTAAAAATAAGAATTTGCAATGACAATGAGAAAAAGTACATTTCAAATGTTTCTTAAAGGAATGGATCGCATAATTAGCATTTCCTTGATATTTGATTCCTTAAAACTTACTTATTGTAAATCCAAGTATGTATGTGTGCTCTTTGATATAATCTCTTCAAGATTTCTCTGGGTGGATATGGATGAAGAATGGAATTTATTTTGCCAGTCACCAGCACAGTTAACTTTAAACTATCCTCAAGTAATGTTTTTCTTTGCTGGCATAGTTGTGGTAACATTCCTAATGACAGAATAAATAGGCACCAGTGAAGAAAATGTGCAACCAAATAACCAGACAGGCAACAAATGCAAAACTAGGAAGGAGCTAGTTTAGCTTCTAGACATTTGTGCACTGATAGCTGGAATATCCCTGGTTCACTGGAGTTTGTCTTTCTAACTGTACTGTTTAAACCCACATTGAAAATACAGAAGAGATATTGTACAATGTGGAGTATTTCCATTGTCAGACCATCTTGAAAACATCCCAGGCAAGCATACTCTGGAGTGGAACAATGTGCGGTTGTTAACTTATCTGTTCGAGGTTTATTTTGACAGCAATGTACTTAGACATATTACAAAACAGTATAAATGATGGATCTCAGTGTTATTATTACTATGAATATTTATTCTGACTGTGCTAAATATTTGGGCAATTGATCATAATTATTTTTTGCAACTTAAATCATTAAATAGATCAAAATACTATGTGGAATTTTGTTTAAAGCTCCTGATGTCATTTGGCTGTGGAATTGCAATTAAGCATACTTTGGAGAAAGAAATATGTCAAACATGCTGTATGCAAATACCAAATACTTCTCAGCAGGACCTCTCTTCCTCGATTAGCCAGCCTGTTTTCATTATTTGTGAGGGATTCATGACACATCTGGCACAGAAGCCCCAAGAAGGAAAGGTCTGGAGCTGATCCATTATTTCCATTCCTACCAAAAAGTGCACTTTAATAGCAAGTGACTGATAGGTACCTAAACTCTCTATGGCACTCTGTATACTGACGTACATATCAGGATCCATTAATTCAACAGGCTTGATAGCATGTAAAACATGAACAGGCAATTCATTTGGAACAAACTCTCTGAATTACAGTGGGTAACCTTTTATCTTCTGAGCAAAATTGAGAGCTCACGTATGCGTAATGCTTTCAAACAAATCTACATTTCATATAATTATTTTGATGTATATGTATATTTGTGTGCAATAAAAATAAAAGCAATACTTTAGTTTTTTTACGGCAGTATACTGGTGGCAAACCATTTACATATATTTTGAGTTTTTATTTCTATCATATGCCAATCGTATACTTGACCCATTTTCACATTTTCAAAAAAAAACAGACAAAAAGACTTTCTATAATGTGCACATGATTAAAAGAAACTCTTTGTGACGTTGTTTAAAAATTAATTAAATACAATTTTGTTTTAAGACTTCTTTTAGTCACATTTGCATACTGATATTTTACTACTAATAATGGTTATTCTCCCCCCTTAGATCCCATATCTTTCATATGCCATCTAGTTGTTGTTGTTTTTTTGTAAAATGCTTCAGAAAGCTATCAGGTGTAGATGATGGTGTCTGGTCTAGGTTTTCATGCAGACGTGTTCATCTTCACTCAGAGGACTATCACTTTTCAATCTGACTGTCATGCAAGACAGCAACAGCCTTGTCCCTAGAGAGGCATCGAGATTGCTTACATGAAAATATGGACAATTACCACTGCATTCCTATACTGTTTAAAGTGAATCATATTAACAAAAACATTGATCCGTGAGATAAGAGCAAATCCTTTCATGCCTTTAGCTCTTCCAGCTTTTTCCTAACAATACTTTTTCATATAATTGTGCTTTTTCATACGATGGCCTGCAGAATAGAACGCACTTCATATGATTATCGATGGAGACTGTTTTCTTGAGTTATAAATGTAACTTCCTCAGCAATATCATTGACATTGCACGTGTTCAATTCTTCAGAATTAAAGCACTAGATAAAACAAAGTGGTAGTTCAGCGTCTTTTTTTTTTGAGAGTGGTGTCCGTGACACCTAACTGCCGAGTCACCTGATGTTACACGTCACCCGATGTTTGCATAGCTCCAGGGCGAACAGGTGAATAGCTACCAGATCACCACTGTGGGTCTGAAACCTCTCTCTTCGAGCAAACAGTAGCTTTCACACACTGGGAAGGTGATAACTCCCATAATCGTGATTTGGGAACTGCCCTCCACAAACACAACTCTCCCCACCTCAACCACCATAAACAAAATTCCGGCCGTCCTGTGGTAGCCGTCTCAAACGGCTTTTGCCTGAAAGCTGTACCACAACTTTGGTTCTGCTTTGTGGGCACACATCACCGTGGCAAGCTGCAAACTTGTGTTTTATTATCCTACCGATTTCCAAACCTGGCTTGGGGAATGATTCAGACACTACCATTGTTGAGAAAGGAGCCGAATCCCTCTTGAAAGAGCTGGGTTAATATATAATTAAGTACATAATTGGCAAACCAAACAATGTTTGTGATTGAGTGTACAGAAGAGAAAAACGCAAACGGAGCCTGGATCCAGACAGGCCTATAAATTATGTGTAACGGTCTGATGTCAGTCAGATATCGTTTCTCAATGTGATCTTAGGCTCTGCGGCCTCCAGTGTCGGTCCTGAGGGAGGGGACAGTCTTTGTTTTTCTAACGAAGCACTTTGATAATGCTGTGAAGCGACTCCGCCTCTCCTGTGATTTATCCTGTTTCGCTTCACACCAGGAAACCCTCCTCGCTACACCAACAACAGGAAGCGGCCATCCGTCAACTACAAAGCAAAACAGCTGTTAACCTGGACATCAAGGCCTGACTTGAAAAGATGCGAAATGATCCCACATTGTCTTTCGACCCCCTCGCCCCCGAGCGCCTTTTAAGTTCTCAAGTTAATGTAGGAGCCCGCAGTCGCTCCAAGAGGTATCTTTTACAACAACAACAAAAAGAAATAGTCGCTTTAAATAAAACCACGCGTTTGGCTGACGTAGCCGTATTTGCAAATGGTCTCGATTCTCAAGTTAAACGGTGGTTTAAAAGTTTTAGAGCTGGGCGCCCAAACATATTTTCGCGAGACCAAATAAATGCAGGCAGCTCTGTCACTCTGTAGTTCAATTTAAAATGACCAGGACGGTCAATTTTAATTGTAAATTCCTCCCGTATTGTTGCATTTAAAAACACTCAATTTATGTCATTACTTTTAGTAGACACACACTAAACAGGCAAGTATTTTTTTTTAATTGTCTTAGACGATTTAAGAAGGAAAATAAAACGTGGTAATTTAGGAATTTTGTACTGGAACATACTGTACTTTCCACGTATTTTAAAGCACTCTTGGACTAGCGAGTGATTCATGAAGTGGACAGGTTTTCGACCTGTCCATTTTTTCTGAATGCTTGAAAGAGTGTAGTTTTTTCCTGAAACGTCCTGTGTGCCGACCACACCAAAAGCACAATAGGATTTCACCCCAGTTAACATTACATGAGAATACAACAAAAAGTCTCCGATAATTTAAGAATATTATGTTTAACTTGGACAAAAGGGTTGTGTTTACGCAACATGAGGGTTAAGGTTTCATTAGTAGAGGAAGGAGTATAATGTGTGTTTATTGGCACGAAACCTTTTAGTCATGCGGCTAGGGCAGAATTTAGCGCCGACAAAACTCGCAGGTTAGAATCGGGTTGGCCTTCCTGCTCGACCCCGAGTCCTCCTTTCATCCCGCGACGGACAAGTTTCACTCACAAGCACGGGGACTTGTGCAAAGAGCCGCGGCCTTTCAGATGACAGAGACGCCAAGGACCGAACGGTATAACCACCTGCGTTTTCCCTGACCGCAAGACGCACAGCGGCTCGGTTTCCTCGGTTTTGAGAGAACAGTTTGCGGAACGTGAGCATTTTAGGATCAGGCGATTACAGCACAACCGCAACCAACGCAAATTATCAGTAATAACAGTATAACCGGGTAACAGGCAAAAAGGTCAAATATTATTTAATAACTGATAACGTAAACGGAAAATGAAGTAACCGGAAAAAAAAAAACAAGAAATTCCTATTAAGTAAGGCGTAATTCTATTCTCAAATCCACAGAATGAAAGCTAAATGCCTCCCTCTGTGTGGTTTTATTAACCAACACCAATAAAGACGGATTCCTAATGCACGAAATTGTATATGGCTAATAAAGTGATCTTATCTAAATACGCCAGGATGTTCATTACGTAGGAAACTGATATAGGGTTTACTGTAGCAACATAACACACTTTATGTTCCTCGAATTAATCTGCAATACAATAGGTTGGTTTGAGAGCGTACTATTAAGCATATGCCTAAACATACAAAATAAATACATAGAAAGTGGACCGACGTTCCTTTCTTCCTTTCAAAACAAAGCATTATTTAAAACCTAAGCATGAATTTAATATATTTCAGCTTCCTGGAAAAGGAAGAAAAATGCTTTGTCTACACACTACATAACAGAACATACTGAAATAATTCATACAGAGAGGACTAACCAGAGTTAAGAAGTGGCGTGTATCTGGGTGTTTTTGACTCGTTTCTCATGATACTGTTTTTAAATAAATATACATGAAATAGAGTTTAGCTGAGGTATGTGCTAAGTTTACATTCCCCTGTTGCTGGTTTGTATTCGTTTACTTAGGCGTTAGTGCTTTCGCGTAGGTGATAAGTGATCGTGAACACTAATAATGACAAGCCAAACAGTAAGCCTGTTGACTCGAGGAGAAGTGACTGCATCCTCTTCCCTCAACTGACAGGAGACAAATGGTATTAGTCATCACAGTCAAGGAGCAGACTCGTGACAACTGTTGATTAGCCTGGTGTTAGCTCTCCAGCTCCTCTGTTTTGTTATTAAATAAAAAGCTCATTGTAGCTGCTTTTTTTTAACTGCTCTGCCCGGCTACTGCTAATGGCTAAGGTCATACGAGACATGTCTGGAAAAAAAATACACACAGCGTTTTTGCGTCGTGCACGATGTTAAAATGATGACAAATATATATTTTTTTCAATACGTTTCAGACAAAAGTCTTTGTAAGGTGAGATTTTGCCTGGAAAGGCGAACTTTAGAAGGACATCTTGAAACCATTTTCAGCGCTCTCGTTCACAAGCTTTTTGTCCATAGTGTTCTGAGTTTGCAATATTAGCATCAACTATTCGCTTAAAGCGTCCGCTGTCGTTTTCAACTACTAGAGTAAGTTTGACTGTCATTAATACAGTTTACTTTTGGTTGGAATCGTGTTCTTTAGCAATCTTTAATGTACACTAATCTGCATCTTCACAAACCCCTCAAGGTAAGCTCTATGACAGTCAAAATGAAGTGTTTTAGTAGTTAATCCATACATTTACACTGTCATAAAGTCATGTTATTCAGAAAAAGAAAAACTAAGTGAAAACAGTGGGACAATGCAAAATGTCTACAACTTGCATAACAATGTATATATTTATGGTACAGCTTTAAACACCTATGCTTCATATATTTCATGTATGTTCTGGACTTTAAACAGATGTATAAATCTTTGTTCTTAGCTGTATTTTGCACACTTTTGGTTTTCATGAGAGGACAATGGAAAACCCAAATATTTTAGCAACTATTAATGTGCAGGTCCTGAGAAAAATAACTTTAAGTCTCCTGCATGGGTTTTACTCACGTTTTCTATGTGAGACTTTTGCCATTTAAGCCATAGTGATGTGTTTGACATTGCAGGCTAGTGAAGTCATCTTTACTCGTCTGTTGAAGTGATAAACCTCCCCGAAAAAAACTTAAAAGCTCATGTGCTCTCTTTGAACATCTCACCTGCCCTTTTTGAAATGCCGTGCTTCACTGTAGAGGGATTCAGCACTCTGAGTGGGCTGCTCACTGCGAAGAGACATACCATACTTATAAAAGTGTTTGGCTGTATAGTGATTGATGCACTGGTTTATGAGAAATGCATGACATCATGCAATCATTCCTGTGCAATAAGTAACAAATCCTTTGATGTCCCGGACTATGTACAATTCCTGGCTTCCTTTTTAGACAGCACAACAGCGTAATTCTGTAATTTCCCCCTTTTACTCACTACAGCAAAGCCACTAATGGGTTGTGTTTATACCACAGCAATGTGCAAACTCGAGCTGAGCTCGCACTCTTACTCCGGCCTGACTGTGTTGCCGATGTGAGACTCCAGAGGAGAAGCCCTGCTTTCATCTGCTACTTTCTGGTTCCTCTCTCATTTGCAAGAGTAGGAGAGAGGAAAGGAAAAGAAGCTGACCTGATGATGTTTTGCTTACTGCGAAGGGAAGTTAGGGATGAGGAGTATCGTGTCGCTCTTGTTTCAGATGAAGAAATTAGCAGCCTCCGTCAACAGCCACTTCAGTCTTAATTGGATGCAGTCTGAACTGCTTTTTGAAAAAGACTCCTTCTGCTCCTGTTTCCTGAAATAATTTCTCCTCAGTCATTGCTGCCTTTATCACTCCTCCCTTTTATCTTTTTGGGGAATATTTTAGTTTTATTTTTATATACGTTGCCATGTTCATTTTGAATCAGTCTTGCAGCTGGCTTCAACAGTAGACATTTAAAAATACCCCTCCCATTTTATTTTTAGTCTCTACACAGCCTGGCTGTCAGGCCCCATCAAAAGCAGTGATTGATCACTGGATGGGAAAGTGGGGTTAAATGAGGGATATTTCTGCACTGTCAGTTAAGCATCCCACCAACTCAGTCCCCATCCACAAAACCACAAAGACAGCAGCGCAAGACATCTCTCTCGCACACTGGAGAAATAAAAAATCCCAGCCCTCTCTTCTCTACAATAAAGTAAATTACATTAATAATAATAATAATAATAAACTTTATTTTATATAGCGCCTTTAAAGGTGGCTTCTCAAAGCGCTTTACAGGATGACAATAACAATAAATAAGAAGACTACAACAATAAATAAGAAAATTTCACAAGACAGGACACAATTATAATTACAACAATACAGTACAATACAATAACAATAGAGGAGACCGTGGAAGATGGTATTAAGAAGAGCAGAGGGGTGAAGAATGGAACCAGTTAAGTAAAGGCTTTTCTGAAAAGGAGGGTTTTGAGTCTGGATTTGAAGGAGTTTAGAGAAGGTGACTCTCTAATATCCTTGGGCAAGGAGTTCCAGAGCTTGGGGGCATAGCAGGAGAAGGCCCTGTCGCCCATACAATGTAGACGGGCTTGGGGGACAGTAAGGAG
Source organism: Lepisosteus platostomus (assembly GCF_059453375.1). Taxonomy (NCBI): domain Eukaryota; kingdom Metazoa; phylum Chordata; class Actinopteri; order Semionotiformes; family Lepisosteidae; genus Lepisosteus; species Lepisosteus platostomus. The sequence continues at coordinate 10,052,194 of NC_142613.1, forward strand.
GGCAGAATTTGAAGAGCGGAGGTTGCGAGGTGGGGAGTAGGGCGATAAAAGTTCAGACAGGTATTGAGGTGCCAAGCCATGTAAAGCCTTGTAGGTGAGCATGAGGATTTTAAAGTCTACGCGGAATTTGACCGGAAGCCAGTGCAAGGACTCCAGGATAGGAGTAATGTGAACACTTGCACTAGATCTGGTCAGGATTCTGGCTGCTGAATTTTGGACATACTGCAGCTTGTTCAGAGTAGATTTAGATACCCCAGGGAGCAGAGCATTGCAGTAGTCAATTCGAGAGAATACAAATATGTTGATCAGCTTTTCAGCCACAGTTAATGATAGCATAGGGCGTAGTCTTGCGATATTTCTAAGGTGAAAAAAAGATGTTTTGACAGTATGCTGTACATGTGGGTCGAATGTTAAGCCAGAATCGAATATAACCCCAAGGTTTTTCAATTTTGATTGGAGCTCAAGTACAGAGCCATCTACAGACAGGGTTACAGGACTGGCTTTACGAAGTTGATGGGGGGTACCAATAAGCATGACTTCAGTCTTGTCACAGTTAAGATGAAGGAAGTTTTGAGTCATCCAAATTTTTATGTCAGAGATGCAATTAGATAGAATAGAGACAGCCACATCAGTGTCGGGTTTGGTATGGATGTATATTTGAGTATCGTCAGCGTAAAAATGAAAGCTGAGGCCATGTGATCTTAAAAGCTGACCAAGTGGGGATCTCATTACCCTAGATCAATGTCTCCCTAAGGCAAACAACATAACCAAATGTCGCCACTTCAGTGATTTAAGACAGTCATGGCATTCAGAACTATGCTAAATAAATGCAGTAATTGCAAAGATTACAATAACTGGGATGTAGGGGTCCTCTACGCTTGCTGTTAGCTTGTGATATCTGCGCAACATTTTATAGGAGACCTTGCTAAATATTTAAAAAAAAACAAAATGTGTTTTGAAAAATTGAAAAGAGACACTAACGACACACTGACATTTAAATTAGGCTTAATGCTTTGTGAATAATTGCCTACAGAGCAATGACAGCACTTTGGAATTACGCTAGATTGAAAATGTTGTTTGGACAGCATAAAAATGTCAGCGGCATCATACAACAGGCTACCTTTGAAATTAGGGAAAATGCGGACAGCTCAGAATTACTCCCGAATTTTCTTAAAGCATCTCTTTTAAAAATTGCATTATAGCCCCTTTGTGGCGCTAGTACCTTCTGGCACTGCTGTATCAGGCTGTGTGGGTACGGTGTGTTCGCGGCAAGCTGGACTGAGATCACGAGAGATAAACCCTGAGGCTCCTGCAAGCAGAAATGCCAAACAGGAACTCGCTGGGCTTTGAAGACATGCACTGAAACTAGATTGATGAGACTGCAAGTTAGGAGCGCCCGCGGAGTCTTTCGACAAACACGAATTTGCTCTTGTGCTGTCGTGTTGCTCTTGACCTGTAAATGACCCTGTCGTTACGTCACTTTAATTAGAAAATAAAAAAGGACAACAAAAGAACTTCGCTTCTTCAATTATCAGGAGAATCCAAGATGTCACAAGGACCTTGGAACGAATACGTTCATAGACGAATGCCATACGCGTTCGTTAAAATATTTCACGGGCGACAACAGCTCTAACATTTTACTTTACGTGGGGTTTTCTAGTTAAAAACAAGTTCATTCAAAATACCTATTTGATTTTTAAAAATCGTATTACATCTTCGAATAAACAGATTTCAGGAGCGTCCTGAGTTTATTATAGGTAAACCCGATATGTCGTATTCATGCATATATATGGATATATATTCACACGAATCTATATGTGGAAGGGAATTTAAAACCGAGAACAGGATACACTTCTTTACCCAAAGGCTTGCTACCCGGGCAAGTTGTTTAGATCCTGGGATAAAAAAACTACTAACTGCCAAATGAACTAAATAGACCGACCAGCCTCTCGTATTTTAAATATTCTTACACGCCATTAGTCCGAGTTGAATAGCTGAAATCTATGTTTATCTGTTGTCTATTGCCTGTCGTGAGCTTCAGTTCAACAGGTGTTCCGCTTACATCGGAGTTCTTGTTCTTAAACGTCATCTCTCTGGCTGACAGACAGATCGATACAGATGATGGGTAGGTATACCGTTACTATCCTGTGTAAAATGAAAAATAAAAGAGCTGAAACGAAAGAAATATGTTATGAATGACTAGTCATTGTCCTATCAACCTCTTCACCCACACCAACATTTTCGTTTTAAAATTAATCATATTAATGTTTGACCGGTAAATTATGTAGACGTTTACGGACACGAACATTTCAGATGTTGAATGGCCACAACCCTGCTCTGTAGTCCGGCCTAACAATTAAAATCCTGTTTAATAATCTCAGTGCCTGCTGGGGATGGCGCGTCAATTCGGGAGAGTCTTGATTTAAACATATGCATTCATTCGCCTATAGGTTACGAAGGATTAAGCCTGACAAATTTCGCACACAATTAGAGTGAAAAGCGATGTCCTGAGCCTCAAAGCTTCATGCCGCCCTTCTATTTCGGGAGACTTATAATACTGGATGTCAGGCCTAATTTTAAAGTAATTTAACCAATTCATCGTATAATTAGTTTTGCAAAATTACCTCATTGGTGAATCACTCACCAGTAATGCAATAAAACTATTAACATTCCGGATTTATAGACAGGCGGGAATACAGGGTGGCTTTTGTGTTATTAGATATCATTTCCTGGATTTTTTAAGTGGCACAAAGGAACTAAGTTGAATGACAAGTGCCGTGAGCATTGCTCTGATTAAATGTTTAGCCTGTAGCCTTGAGCATTCTAAAAAAAAGCGCACTATTGATGAAGTGCGAGCTCTGTTCCGAGTTCTAACTCCTATCATGCCAGAGGATTTTGAAGACTACAATAGTATTTAACCAAGTGCTCCTGAAGAATTGGCTTTTAAACACCTAGAACTGGGCCTAAGCGTTCCTTATTGAAATATCGCCGCACGGATGTGTGGTACATGTCGAAAAAGATTACCATATTTATTTAAAGGACTACAGACGTTCCCTGGAATCAGTACAAGGGAGAACCACCAGTGGCTTTCTGGCTAGAAGAATGTCCTACAACTGACAGGCTGAAAGACAATGTGTAGGTTTGAACAGCGAAGACCTGATACAAGATTTCAAAACAGCTCAAAGGAATCGGCTGTGAAACACAAACCAGAGGATGCACGTGGAGGTTACTTGGATGTGTTTTTAAAACGGAGCAAGGGGCAATTTTGCACAAAGGGTTGTGGGTGTCTGGAACAAGATGCCCAGTCATAATGTTGAAACGGATAACATGTCCGTTTTTTCAAGAGACGCCTGGACGAAATTCGAGATCAGTTAGCTATTAGCAACCAAGATGTGCAAGGTGGGCAGAATGGGCTCTCGTTTGTACATTTTGTTCTGTTTTTGTTAAAAGCGGTAACTCGTCAATAAAAAAAGGACATGTTCCGTAATGCCCTTGAATATAGGAGCGGGTAGCAATTCTAGGAGTCAATTTAGGCTGGGTCCAGAGGTCCTGTATCCACCTGCTTAAAGTTTAATACAATTTCTCATTTAATTCGATTTAAAGCTAACAGAATAAAGATGAATGCGGTCACGTTAAGCCACTAACGTCTAATAAAGTTTTATTCACAGGGATACCAGATCTTACTTCTCCTATACCAATTTTTTCCACGCGCTTTTGAAATTGCGTGAAAACACTCCGGGCAAAATAGGGGGTCTTGTAATATGGGTATTATAACACACTATTTGTTCAGTTAAAAAGGTTAAGAAACCTGGCTCAAAACAAATCGAATACGACACAGAGGCCAGACTCGCATGCATTTAGCAAACACAACAACAGACACATGTGATGCTGAGTCCTGTGTGTGGAATACGTCGCCTACATGACAGGCCTACGAATTGAGGGTTTAGGATAATATATAACACAGCCAGGAAGCGACGACAAAAAAAAAATCGGTCAGGGCAGTTCACGAAATCTTAAACTACTCATCCCTGGCGTCGGTGCCGTCTTTAAAAAAATCGCTCCACCCCCCCACCGCGTACCAGAGCCAACCCTCTCATTATCGATGCGGGGACCTGCGATTGGACGGCGGCTCGGTTACTTTGAAGTTTGCCTTCTGATCGGAGATACTTCAAGTGTTGATGGGAGTGGGGAATGTTTGTTAAGAAACAGAGCGAAACAGGGAAGGGAGTTGTGTATGTGTGCCTGCCGTGCTGTGGATTTTTTTATTTTTTATTTTTTTTTGGAAGGGGGGGGAGTGTTCACACTTGGGCCCGGCGGTGGTGGCGAGCGGTATTCTCCAAAAAAGGGCTTATAATGAGTGATCTGGGGAGATTTCCTTTCCCACTGTAGTGCGAAAGACACACCGCTGCCTTTCCCGGGACGGAACACAATTTCTGCTTGGATTACAGAGAAGGACGCGTGGGGAGGGAGATATACACCATCTGTATATCAGACCGCATCCCCGCTTTCCACTTTTGTCGCCAATCTCCAAATGAACGATTCTCCTTGTGGATCTAATAAGCAACGAGTGAGCGGCCAGACACCAGAGAGCAGCGATAGCAGGGGCGATTGCTACTCGAAACACCGTGGTCGAAAAAGCTGCCCGGTTTCCTTCTTGCCTCCTTCGGATCCTATACGCCAGGCTAAGCGGCTCCCGATCCGGATTTTGAAGATGTTGACCGCGCATACGAGTCACTTACTGCACGCGGAGTACCTCCAACCACTAACCTCTGCTCCTGTAAGCATAGAGGTAATGTACAAGTTACAGCTACTTTTTACAGTATGTTCAAGAGCCATCGACGTATCTGCCTTTTCCATCTGTGGCTGGGTCTTTCCTACTGTAGTAAGAAAGAGTTACAGAGGGAGAAAAACGCCTTTATCCCACCCAATTCGCGCTCTGTGTATAACCATAGCGGCATTCCTTTAAAGCTGTGTTTTCCTAAGCGGGCGTCTTCATGTTTCCAGTTCAGTCCGCTCCATCTAGCTCGCAGGAGGACAGCGGGATCGAAGTTGTTTGGTCTTTAATAACACGTTATATATTTTTTTTAAGTTCTCTTCAGCCACTTCCTTGCCGTTGTCTGTTGTGAAATATGTCCCTAAAAGAGACTCCTATAGGCGATTCCCACTTCTGCTACATGAATTTCCTGTCTTTATCTGTAATTACATGCCGCAGATTTTTCAATACGAGCCGATCAGCCTCCTGTCAGTTGCTCTTGTTTCGTTGCCTGAAGTTGGTACTATTGCGAGACGTGGGGTTTAATGTACATTTTCCTCCTCTAGCTCGAAAGATATCTTTCCACAAAACTGCTACTTGTTCACGAATATCCCAAGACGTGAACAGGAGTGTTGGTATTTTTCCCCTTTCAACTTTTAGTCGCCTATGCGTCTTAAAATAAGACCGTTTGAGACTGCTTTTCCTCAAATGACCCGATTCGCAGTACGGATGATACTTGAGCAATATACTGACCAAATATGCGAGTATTTTATTCCACAAGCTGAGAATATTACTTCCAGGTATAATACATCCGTATTAAATGAAACTGAATATTTGTACTGTTTGTTCCAATTAATTGTGAGCGTTGGTTTATAAAGTTAAGACAATTGCAATCCAGATCTTATATTTAAAATCAGAAATGCTATGAACAATATTTACTTAAACAGTGCAGAGTATTTTAAAATGGATTACCCAGTGTTAGAAATGTTTTACAAGTATGTGGTGGTATCTGACGTTATGAATGCAGACAATAGTTTTCGTTTTCTCCCAATAAACAACAATAATAATCTGGTGGAAATATTAAATCCTGTTACTACCAAGCTATTTTGAAATTGTAATTTTATACTAACTCTATAATAGCCACTTAGTGTTTCCTTCCGAGACTGAAACATGCATGTGCATTATTACTATTTTACAGAAAAACGGCTTCTGAATGTTGTCTGGTGTGAATGGTGTAACTCTATGTCGTTGCACACGCATAGTCGCAATTTTTTTTTTAACTTTGTTACCGAAACTCCTTTTGGCTTCGCTACTTAAAAGCGATATCTTTTTTTTTTTAATTGTCGAAATATAGTAGAATATATAGTGTGGTAATATTAAAGGACGGAGGGGTTTGCAAAACTAAACAACTTTATTGGGGAATTAATTACACTTCTCTCTGCTTTTGAACCTCCATAGCTGGACGCCAAGAAAAGTCCCCTGGCCTTGCTGGCTCAGACGTGCTCCCAGATCGGAAAACCTGACCCGCCGCCTTCCTCTAAACTTAGCTCGGTGACGGCCAACGGCATCGGCGACAAGGAGCCGAGCGGCAGATCTTCCAGTTCGGGTCTGAAACTCGGGGTCGGGGACCACCACCAGTCTCTGGAAGACAAGTCGAGCTTCAAACCTTATTCCAAATCCGGAGGGGAATGTCGGAAGGACGCGGCCGGCTCCGGTGCAAACGGGAATGCGGATAAGGCAGGCTTTAGGGTCCCCGGTGCTGCTTGCCCGGCTTTTCCTCCGCACGCCATTTCGCCAAACTCCAGGGTCTCGTCGCCACCTCAGCACCAACAGTCGCAGCAAACGCAGTCACAGACTCAAACGCCCCCCCAGCAACAGCAGCAGCAGCAACAGCAGCCGCCGCACCACATACAGAACCCGCACGTCGAAAACAAGCCTCTGGGCGGCGACCTGCTAAGCCAGGATAACAGCACCGGTAGCGGCGGCGGCGGCCCGAAAAAGGACTCGGACCTGGCGAAGCCGAGCCCGGAGACCGCTCTGCTCGCCAACTCCAGCCACGCCCGCGCCAGCGCCAATTCGAGCAGCGCCAGCTCGGAGAACAGCCCGCACCACGACGGCAAAACCGACTCCCAGCCCTCGCAGCAGGGCCTGGGCTCCGGCCACATCGCCCCCGTGTCCCCCTTCAAACCGGGCCATTCCGTTTTCCCTCTGCCGCCTTCCAGCATGGGTTACCATGGATCCATCGTGGGAGCTTATGCGGGCTACCCTTCCCAGTACGTCCCGGGTTTGGATCACACCAAATCCAGCCTGGTGGGGGGGCAACTGGGGGTTCCAGGGAAGCACCCCAGCTCCAGCCCCCTGACCGGTGCTTCCCCACCTTCTTTCATGCAGGGATTATGCAGGGACCCATACTGCTTGACGTACCCCAATGCCCCCCACTTGGGGGGCAGCAACTGCTCGTCCTGCGTACATGACCCTTCTTCCACGCTGAAATCGGGGTACCCGCTGGTGTACCCCACCCACCCGCTCCACTCCATCCATCACACCGCCCTGTCGTCTAGCGCCACCCCCACTCTGTCGGGGCACCCCCTGTACACCTACGGCTTCATGCTTCAGAACGACCCCCACCCGCACATATGCAACTGGGTGTCCGCCAGCGGGCCCTGCGACAAGCGTTTCGCCACGTCCGAGGAGCTCCTGGCCCACCTGCGCACGCACACGGCCCTCCCCGGCGCGGACAAGCTCCTGGCGGGGTACCCCTCCTCCGGACTGGGCAGCGCGGCGGCGGCCTCCTGCCACCTCCACCTCCCCCCCGGCGGGCCGGGCAGCCCCAACGCGCTCCCGGGCTCCTTCTCCCTGAGAAGCCCCCACAGCCTCGGACTGGGCCGCTACCACCCCTACAGCAAGGCCCACCTGCCCACGCCCGGCTCCCTCCCCATGCACACGCTGCAGGCCACAGCCAGCCCCTACTACTCCCCCTACGCCCTGTACAGCCAGCGGCTGGGCTCGGCCTCCGCCCTGGGCTACCAGTAGTGTGGCTGGGGGGGACGGGGGGGGACCCCGCGGACAGAGGCAGAGCGATCTTCCTTTCCTTTCCTCTCCCACCCTTCTGTTTGACTCTTCCTTCCTGGGACTGAAGTGTATTTATTTACTGAGCGCTTGGCTTCTAAGTTGGGAAATTTATCCAGATGCATTGTTCTAATTATTGTTATTATTATTAATATTATTATTATTATTATCCATCTTTTATAGAGTTCTGTGGTATGCAACATTGCAAAGGTGAACTGAGTCTCCTATAAAGTAATACCCGTTTTTTTCTTCTTTTTCTAAAGATCAGATTTTCTCTCTCTCCCTTTTTCTGTCCATATAATTTCAGTGCTTCAGTTTCCTGCTCTGCGTGCCAGGGGGAGTGTCATGCATGTTCTGTCTCGGCATCATAACTGCATATCCACGATTGTGTTGTTTAAGATTCCATTTATTTTTGATTTGTACAGCTGAAGAAGAGATGTAATATTTTTTGTAATGTATTTGAGTGATGGGCTCGGGGCAGGGGTGGGGGGAGGGATTGTCACAGTGAGAGGGAGGGGACGAAACCAACAGTAGTGATGGCAGGGCTATCCCCAAAAAAGGAGGGGGGGGGGAGGTCTTATTTTCTTTAATAAATGAAAACTTGATTATATTTAAGTAAGCTGTCTTTTTTTACATTTTGTTAAGCGATTCGATTTTTTTTTTTTCGGTTCGAAGTCTTATCCTATTGATCTTTGTGATAAAAAAATAGCACATCACCAAAGAATAAAAGCCCTTTTCTCTTTCTCATGGGATTTCTGTTGATTTGTACTTGCAGGTAGGAAAGCACTCAAGCCAAAGTGTTTTTCAGCTTTTGAGGACTTTTAAGAGTTTTTGTTTGTGCGATTCTGCCTTGATAATGTAGACTCTTTACCCAATAACACAGTAACGTACTGTGAGTATATATATATACATACAGCTAAAACACAAAATGACTGAGAACACAGCGTGGTCCGATTCCTTCACGCAGCTGATGTGTTGGGAGCCAAGGGTGTCCCTGGAACTGTCCAGGCACCTTTTTTACCAAGAGAAGGAGAAAAACTAAGATGGAACGTTTTGAATCTGTTACTGAATCTAAACTTCCTGAGTGAAGTGAAAAACAGAGTTCAAAGCCCCCGCGTCGCTTTTGAGCTTGCTGGCAGGTTTTCCAGGAAAGGAGCCGGGCCCTTGTTCAGCTCATGCGCTCGGTTGGGACCTTCATCTCCGGGTCCGAACTGAGGTGTGCCCTCTCCAGCTCGCTGGCCGTCCGGGCGGCACGGCATGCGCACGCAGACCCTGGAAACGATCCCGGGCATGGGCGTGAGCTACCCGGCAGAGAATAAGGGAGCAGATTGAGTCTCCTAGCAAGGAAAACTGGGAAATGGATCATCTTGGGTTTTGATGTTCTAACACAAAGGCATGCCTTCCACATGGTAACGCAACTGTCCGCTTTGTCGTGAGCCTTTGTCTTCCCTCTGAGTAAATCCAAGAGGCACTGCAGTGTAGACTCAGGGCTTTCCGAAGCACCCACTCCGACGACTTTCCTTCCCTTCGAGTGCAAGAACTCCACTCTTCTCGCTCTCCTTGTCCGGCAGAGGAAATGCATTTTAATTGCTGATGCTAGATCTTTCCGCTAAAAGCCACTTCAGCACATTGATGCGTTAGCAATCCGGGCTGCTGTAGTGAGACCGGCCTTTTAACAACCACTCTAGGGAGCCTCCCACACTCCTCCGTGCGGATGTGTGATTTATTAGAGGAGCTACACTGGGATGCTTCCAGACCAGCTTCGCTTTACAGGAGGCCTTTGTTGCTGCAATGGCGGAATACAGATCACAGAAGGACAGGGCCACACCGCCTTCGTAATGCCACTGTAAACAGGAGCGCTCCAGCAGGATATAAACCTTTAGTCTTGCTAATTGCAGTTTGAGTAAAAAGTACTGCTCTGTTTACCATGGTCAAACACACTCCTGGGCCGTATTCAAAGAATGGGTTCCAGGTTGGATGACTCGGTTACTAATTGTATAGATGGTAATATTACATAGAAAGATAAATGCAGGCCAAAGTCACTTAACACAATTGCTTTGAAGGGAGATTAAAACCCTGACAGAAGATGTAGAGTATAATTTGTTTATTCGGCGCTGTTTGGTCTTGAGGAATTGCTCCTCTTTGAAATATGCCACAGTATTTCACAATCATTTGTGTATTTTACTTCTGCAAGGTTAAGCCTGTTTTTAAACTTGTTTATTGTGGCATCGATCTGTGAAATAGGATCTTTCAGATGTGCCTGAGTCAGATGTCTTTTATGTAGCCTTTAATAACACCTGTGTTTCAAGAGATTAAGGCCAGCAGTGATTCAGCAGTGGTATTTATCACAGATGGACATACTAGAGAGAGCAGACTGTTCGACTAACTGGGATTATTGACAAAGCTTGTAATCTCTGTTAAATGCCACCAGTGTGTGTGAAAGTGGTGTAGCATATCAAAGGAAAGAAAACGTTGGATTTTATTTTTTATGGTTTTTTTTTGCTGTAGATTTATTATACACAGGACACACTAAGCATAAAATATTACTCATCCACATGTACTGTACATCAATGTTTACTTTTGAGCAAGTCTCAACTTCTGAATCTACAAATGCAAATGAATAATAAAGGTACATTACCTACTTAAATTATTGCACTCTTCCAATTCAATTACTAATTCATAAGTAGATATTTTGTTAAGGTGGGTAGCTGCGTCAGCATGCGTAGGCTGCAAAGGAACAAGTAATAGGTTTATTCCATGCTGAAAAAAAAGAAAGAGAACACAACGTTTCGGCCGTGGAAGAGGCTCCACGGCCTAAACGTTGTGTTCTCTTTCTTCTTTTTTTCAGCATGGAATAAACCTATTACTTGATATTTTGTTAATACATTTGAAAAGTATTTGATTGTTAGAAATGTCAGTTTTATTTCTGTGTGCTTTATAGGAGAATGTTTATCATCCTCCTTCACCAGAGAAAAAGAATGGTCTTTTTTGGTTTGTTCTTACAAAATGCTTTAAGGGCCTAATTTAAGTTTTCACCCCTATAAAAAGTTTGAGGCAGGAGCATTAAATTATCATGGCTTGACTTGTATCGCCACCTATAGGCCAGAAGTAAAAAAAACATTTAAAAGTGCTCCCAACATTTTTTAAGTGTTCATTTCTATTAATTGACGTCCATAATAACTTTAAGATGTGTTATAACAACATTATAATGGGCTTCTGTTAACACTCAGAGAAGTTTTGATGACCAAATTTCAAATGACCTTAATAGTCATTTTGAATTTTGCCTTATCATAAAAAATATATTCTGAGTACATACTGTATGAACCTTTTGTGTATGGTTCTGTAAAAGACATGGAAGTCTAAAATTAAGGTAAAGAAACGTCGTAGACACAAATCCATTAGATGGGAAATTTTCCAGTCCGGTGCCTATCCTTTGAAATAATTTAGTCTTTTAAGATGTTTGAAAAGTGCTGTAAGGAGCTGATCTACTGGTATTGTGTGTTCTAGTTCTTAATAAGGTTGTGGTCTATTACTTGACAAAAGTTTATGTACCATATAAACTTTGCCCAAAGAAAATCAGTGTTGATATATCAGAAAAAATAAATACATTGTCCGTTAAGTTTAATATATTAACATTCTGAAAGATGTGTGCTGGCACTTTGCAACTACTTGTTATTTACTTGGATAAAAAACAAAATATAATTTTAAACTAAGGAGGAAGTTGAGAGTTTTATTAAAGTGGCCTATTATAGTTACCAGCAAGATACATTTAAACGATTTACCTAGATTGGTGGTATTTGTGTAGCGTCTACTTTATAGCTGGACCGTGTAGCGTATCTGTAACTGGTTCCCTGCATGGGAATACTGGGAATACTACTATTTTTCCACCTTGGAAAAAAAAATGATGAAAACATCATTATTCTTTGTTTCGAAAAAACAAACATTCACGTACTAAAAATGCATCACGTTATTAAGCAAGCAAGTAGCAGTGAGTCTGACCTCTATTGCATAGCACCAGACCACCAACATCTGGTGAGCAGCTCTTGCAGAAGAGGGATTTATTGGGAAGGAGAGGGTTCGATGGAGACAGATGTATAACAATCCGAGAAAGAGCGTGTGAGTTTGGAATAGCAGTAAAAGATATTGTCTCTGGGTGTTTTGGGGTTAAACATTCGCTTGCTGTGAATTTGTGGGAACCGTTTCTCCACGCAACACTTCCCAGGATGTGGACAACTTCAGATGTGAAATCTGGGTGGACAGAGACCCTGATTAACGATGACAGACGGAGAGGATGATCTTCAGTTAAATGCCACCAAACTGTGACAGTTTTAATGGCCGAGACAGACTTGGAACAGAGAACAACAGACAGAGAGAGAGAGACACACACACACACACACGCAAGCAAAGAAAAGACCATCTCCCCCTTCAAAAGTGGATGTTTCCCATAGGTTCCCGAGTGATGGATTACACCCTGAGTCACTGGTGGCCTTGTTGACCAAAGAATAAAATAACCCAGATGTCTGAATCCCATCTAACACTCCGGTCGTAAAAAAAAAAGGCACAATTTATTTGTTTTTTTCACATGCATGCTACCCCCCCACCACCCCCTCCACAAAAACACTAAATATTATAATAATAACAACAAGACGTTTTGAACAAATTAAAGAAGGAAAAAAGCCAGCCAGCCAGCTCGTCAGTCCTTTCTCATGACATGTAATTTGAAGACAAACACCCTCAGCTGTAAACAAAGCCCGTTATAATTATGGCAGACCACTAATGTTTTTAAGCCCAGCTGGGTTTGATTTTGCTGGCGCTCGGGGAGAATGCTGAGAAGATTTAGCTTTCATATATCATAATGGAGCACTCATGGAAAACGTGCTTTGGCAGGGTTGTGGCTGCGTGAGATTTGGAAGAGGGGTGACATCACGTTCCCTTGTCTGCCTCTGGAATCTTTGAGAGGGTTTTGGTCAAATTCCTTTCTTTTTTGTTTTTCACCAAACCGTCAAAGGCAGCTGCCAAGGGTTGACCCCAAACTACAGCACAACCATAGGCAGGTCAGAGCAGATGGATTGCTTTAGCTCTTGTTTTTTTTTTTGTGGACTTTTTTATAATCTCGTTTCCATCACCTAACTGGACGCGAAGCCTAGAATGTTTTCAAGAACGGGCTTTCTTTCTTTTAATAAGGCAAATAAAGCAAATGTCTTTCCATTAAAGATAATGACGGGACTAATTTTTAATTGCATCAAATGTTTAAAGTTGTATAGGCAGGGCAACGCAGTAAATTAGCCCATATGTGTTTTCATTACTTGGAACACACGTGTTCATTTAGTGCCACTGCTGATTTACCAGGCTGTAAGAAATGGTTCCAGGTTTCTCTGTGAACCCAGAAAAAGTTCTGAGGACACCCAGGAGTCCTCAGACTTCAGGACCACTACCCTAAACCTCTCAGACTGGCCCAAAGCTCTATTCAGGTCTTGTTTTACTGTAAGGCCTGATCAGCTGCAGTGCCTCCACTTCTGTAGGAGTGGAAGACAGTGGTAGTGCCAGGAGACAATACGACAATCCACTGGGAAACATTAGCAAGAAAAAATAACTTTGCATCCGCATTCCTCTCCTTCACATCCCCGTCAATCTAGCTGCGCTGGTGAAATCTGATTAGAGGGGAGAAGAGTGCTGTCTGACAGGGAACACATACATGCACATCCACACTTGTTATCGCAGGCTCGTGAAAACCAGGCTGACAGCTCACTCCGTCCTGGAGTCCCACAGTAATGACATCCGACTTGGCATGAACCAGCTCTGACCCTCTCCTGCAGGCCAACGACTGACAGTGTGGCGTGCTGCACAAGTAGAGAACCCCAGGCTCACGGGCTTGGTGCTAAGAATAGCCCAAATATGGGTAGCACAACAGTCTTTGGTGCAGTGGGCTCTAGAGAAGATTGCATTACCGGACAACATTCATGCACTGGAGCTCCTGCGTCATTCAATCAGTGAACGCAACCAGTTGTCCCTAGCAGGATTTGGAGTTAAAAAGAAAGAATGTGGCTAGAATCAGGACTTTCATTAGCTTTGCAACAGCAACCTCAGGAATTGGCCTCTGTGTTTGGGTTTGTGGCTCTGTCAATAAAGAACTGTGTAAGTCCTCCATCCAATACTTTTACAATGCTGTTTGCACTAAGGGCTTGCAGATGCATGTGAATTGTCCTCTTCTGACAACAGTGGTACCACCCTGTAGCCTAATCTTGCCAGAACGCAGAAGGTAAATAAGGATGGGCATGGCAAGTTTTGGAACCTGAGACCTTTAAAGAAAATCAGGTTACTACTGTAAATGGTGTTGACAGACCAGTATTTCCAAAGCAACGCTTGTTACGGCAACAGATTGAGAGCATAAGAAAGAATATGAATGTACAGAGACCATTCAACTCATCTCTCTTGTTCAGTGGCTAGCAGCTAAGTTATCCTAGCACCTCGACCAGCTCCTGCTTGGAAGAAGCTAGGGTTAAAGAACAGGACTGGACAGCTTGTTCCAGACCTCCACAACCCTTTTTGCAAAAAAAGTATCTCCTGTTATTACTGGTAAACAAACCAGAGCACGGCAGCGAGGAGGGAGGGCAAACAGAGCAATCCCATGATCTTCAATGCACTGCACTATAGCCCTTTCTACATGCGGACTCACACGGCCCTGTGGACATCAGTGTGATGCTTTCTGCTTTGAATAACTGGAGATAACTGGGGAGCTGACACAAATATTCAAAATCCTCAAAGGCAGCAACAAAGTCAACCCAGCAGATTTATTCAGAATGAACAGTGACCACAAGTGAACCAGGGGCCACAAGTGGAAACCACGTGGAAGCACACTGAAAAGAGAGAACAGCACTTCTTTACACAAAGGGTGGTGGGAGTGTGGAACAACCTACCCAGCCATGTTGTTGAAGCCGATCCCCCAGCTTCTTTTAAGAAACAGCAAGATAAGAGTCTTGGATCAATTAACTGGTAACTTTACTTATTAATCACTTTGTTGATGCACTTTTGTATTTAAAGGTTTATGACCCTTTATCACAGGAGATTCTCCCTCCTGAAAGTCTAGGATTGCATTTTCTATATTAGCTATCCTGAGCATCCAGCCATCACTCCTGCAGAAAACTAGATGCCATTGTGAGGATGGCCCTGGTAACAGGCAACGCTCTTGCCACTGAACCTGTGTGCTTAAGAAGGGAGGCTTGTGTTATGTTACATTGAAAGGTTTCAGCTCTCACCTTAGTAGGCTTGGCTCCTGACAGTCTGCAATAACAGGGTACAGTTCATTGAGCTTCATTAATCTAAAGCCAGCCTCTGAGTGTATGTACTGTATTGCTGAAGCACTGAGCTTAAACTTCGCAACTGGACTGTTAAGAAAATCCCTCACCTTTCAAAGGGCTAGTTTTTGTGGCACGTCAAGCGACAGTGACCACACTGAAGAAATCCCGCTCTCTCCCTGTCACTGTCTTAACACAACGCTAAGCTCTTTCTTTCTAAGAGCTGATCACCCCTAGCATGAAATTTGGAGGGTGGAATTTTATGTGGGAGAAGGGAGTTGGTGGGTGGGTGGGGGGGCATCTCTTCTTTAACCTCTCTGGCCATTGCCCCTGCCCTCCTGTACTCCACCCCCACCCCCCTCTACATGCCCCCTTCCTCTCGCGGTCTGGAGCAGCCGGCTAGCCCAGCTGCCCACCAGTGCCGCTGCAGGCAAGCACAGAACAGGCTGATTATCCAAATACAGTCATTAAAGGGGAAATGTGTTTTTAGAACTGTCAGGATGATTAATGGGACCTAGCAATCCTCGCAAATGCTCTTGTTTAGTCTAACTGGCAGACACGATTTTCCCATTGATTTATTACAGCAGTTGTATGAGGCCTCGCTGAGGTTAGAAAAGAATACGGCTGGGTTGGGGAGGGGGGAGGTAGGGGAGGGCTTGGAGAGTGGTGGCAAATCCCATTCTTACAGTAGGGACTGCAAAACTTTGGGCAGGAAGGGGAAGGCTACAGTGAATTACTTTTCCGCACTTCTGCACAGAGCGATGCAAAAAAGCTGGGGCATGTTGTTTCACTGCGCTGTTCCTCAGATTGTCCTGGGGTTGGAGAGCATTGCTGGACTTCGCTCACTGGCGGGTTTTCCCATATTTCTCCACACTGCTACCAGCTACTACCCTGGCGTCCAGTTTCGGTTTGATCTAGCCTTCGACCTGGCCGATCAGGTGCATACCGCACTCTGTCTCTGAAATCAAAAGTGGCTGAAATCTGGGAGTCCACATTCATATAAAACAACCCTAAAGACTGGATGAAAACATGCTTTGTGTGTTATGTTCTGACTGGTTTTCAAGATGTTGTTTCAACCTTACAGGCTGCCTCGGTGTTCACTACTTCTCCTTTGCATTTCTAAAAGCAGAGGGCAGGAAAGTAACATTTACCAAAGCAATCATATACTCAATGGAATACAAGCTTCTTTTTTAGATGTCAAAAGATCTGCTGATAGCAAACACTTTTCATCTCCACATACCATACTCCAAGTATCAGCGGACATCCAGGACCCTGAAAAAAAACGAATCTACCATTTGATTATTAATTGTAGTATAAATGTAGACTTCACCCCCTCTCCCGTTTTCATTGAGTGGTTCATGCAGGCTTGTGGTGTGCAGTCGTGGATTAAATCAATCAATCTGTTGTCAGGGCTTGGTCAGACTGTATATCTGTCACTTCACCATTCACAAAAAGAAAAAAAAACCGTGCAGCATCTAGACCACCACACTGAGTGTTAATCTGCCCTGCTGTGTTGTATAGCTTCTCAATGGACTTCGCTTCATCTGTTTCTGTGCTTCAGAGATCACACGAGGCCTCCGGGCTTTATTTACACTGTTTCTCTCAAAACTCGCTTCGTCTCTCCTTCCTCTCCCTCTCAGTTTCTTTCTCCATTTGTCCCAATGAGCCACCCCTTTATCTCCTCTGTAGGTACAAATGAAACTGTCAAATCTGATCAGGCACTTGATGTGACAGCCTGTAGGAGTCAGGACCCCTTGAACAGTGGGGTCCTTGTCTGTCACAGCTGCCTGACACCTCCCATAATGCACAGATTGATGACTCCAATAGCTGAGCCAGGATGCCTTTTTATTTTCCCTTTCTTTTTTTCTTTCTTTCCTGAGTTCCTATGTGTGCTGAAAACACTTCTTAGGTGCTTCAAGAGACCATGAAAAGCCTTAGCTGGCAGACTGAGCAGCAATAATGATTAATTGGCTTTAGCACAAGTGGCTGAAGTGCTGAAACCAAACCATTCTTCCTGTCTCTGCAAGTCCTGACAAGCAGGATACACACAGCATCAAGGGTAGAGATTCAGCCCTGTAATCCCCTGGACGGCGTTTTAAATTCGCCTCTTAAATGTGCCCATTTCAATTAATGAACAAAAGAGAATTAAGGCAAGTTACTTTTATTTTTGGACATAAGGTATTTGCTTCTATTCCAAGCATCAGCACTGCCACTGTCAAGTGTGGAGAGCTGCAAGAATTGCCTTTCAGTACTTGTATCAGTGGGTTTTGTTGACTTTTTTTTGCTCCCGTCTTCATCAGGCACCTGGCATTGACCATGTCCCTGTGATGCAAGGTTTTCAAAGCTGCATTGGAAATTTTATTGTTTGGATTCGACAAAGAAGTTCTCTTTAAAATGCCTGGCATTGCTGGAAGTAAATCATTCTGAATTTAGATGTTGGTATGTAACTGCACTGATTCTTCAGTATGCAAGCTTTTTATTTGTACTGCTAGAAATATAAAAGAGCAATAGCCAGTAAAAGAAGGCATTGTGGGACACCTTTAAATTCAATCCAATTCAAGCTTTATTATCCTCTGCGGGAAATGTGTTTCGTTTTCAACACAACAGTACAACAAAAACAGACAGACAAACGTCACCAACGAAGAACACAGAAATAAACGCAGTAACACAAATAATAAAGCACTTGATATAGTATCTTCCATGCTGAAAGCACTGAAAGGCCCTCCACAAAACAAAATTATATTTAAAACAGGAAAAAATAAAAAAGCATTTGTAAGCATTATGAACAGCAACAAAAAAGCCGATTTTATTTACAATGTTCTTTTTCTGAAATAGTGTGTTTTAAGTCTTAGATTGTAACCTGTCACTTTAAGGGCTCTAGGAGTGTTCCATCATCTTGTAGTATCATGACAAATGCACTGTCTCCTTTTCTGCTGTTCTCTTTAGAAGAGACCCCTGGAACTGTCCTCAGTGTACCGTGGTCTGATACGAAGTTTAACAGCCTAGTATCTGGCTGCTAAAGGGGTTTATACCTTAACTCTGAACTATCTCATCAGGAGGAAGAGACTTATCAGAGGGAAAGGATAATAAACTCTACTCCAGAGTACTTTTACAAAGCTGAAAAAACGAAGAGTCAGGATCTCAGCACTAAGGGAATCCTTCTCGAGTTAAAGACACATTAGCATCAAATAAGAAGCAAGAATGATCTGTAGCAATAATATTTACAGTAACAGTAAGAAACAGAAGAGCTGTGACAATCTAGCACTAAATATTCAAACAAGATTTTCATTTATCACCAGATCTCAAGAATGACCCTTTTGCATGGTGGCCCCTTAACATACTGAACACCGTTAAGGAAGAATGTAAGGCCTTTTTTCATACATCTGTGTATGACTCAATATCAGTATGTAGACTGATATCTCTGTCTGATCTATAGAGTAGTACTTAATATGATATTAAGTATACTACCATATATGTATCTATGAATAATCATATAGGACATGTAATGTGAGACGAAATTCTGCTAATTCAGAGGAAAAAGGTATTTAAACAGCCTCTAGGCCTGGCAATCAATGCCTCAAGAGAGGCAACATCATCAATACTGTGTCATTATTCGGTTAAAAATAGTATAAAATAATATAATTGATTAAAGGTTCCTTATTCAATAAAGAATAAAGCTTGGCATACCATAAAACAGTCAACGTGTATGTTTTTGTGTAAGTGGAATAGTTACAATATTAAGCTTTTCTCCTGGAATTTTATTACTTTGCCTAAATGGACGATGACCAGGTTTTAGTTTAATAGTCGCTATTAATTGTACACATAATTATAAGGATAGCTCAGAATCTATTTCCTTAGGGCAATCAGGTGGTGCACTGCTGTCTGTAAAATTAAAGCCAGAAGGACACTTAGTTCTTATTACATCTGGAGGACAAATACCCAGTGAAATTAAATCATGTGACTAAAATGGAGCAATTTAGACAGTTAAAATAGTTGTACAGTTCTCCAGTGAGAGGTTTAGCATTTAGTATGTCTATCTGTCTCTTACAGTTTTATGTATATGCCGTACATACTGTATTTATACAGCTTGTAGATGGGCTAGTTCCATACTCAACTTGTATGGAACATCGGGTCAGAACGTATCCTGGTTTAAGTGCCATTAATTGACTGGGACACTGGTCCATCTCTGGGATTACTCCCAGAAATGTTCCCATCTATACAGTTCGGGTGGGGCTGGTGTACCTGGAATAAAGAACCTTGCTTTACGTACAACAGTAGCAGCAACATTTCAACCTACAGTTCACTACTTTATAAAACCAGAGACTTACCCACTATACTGCACTGCCCCTAGAGCCTTTATTTACAGCTCAATAAAACTATTGGAGAACACATCTAATATGCAGATTTGTCCAGCTCTAATAATGATTACAGCTGTGACAAATCATAGCACGGACCACACTAGATGCTGACAGAGTGCTATGAAGTTATGGGATCACTCAGGCAATGGCAGTTGAAACAGATCAGTGTGAGAAACAAGTACCAGCTCGGCAATTCCTTACTGTATGTCTTTAACTGAGTTTTCAGTTTTTTTATTTCCCAGTCATTGTCTAGAAACTCGTGAGGCTGTCTGAATTGACATATTAGCCTGGATTGCTGTTGCCTTTAGTGAAGCACAATCTCAGTTAAAAAGCGCAAGGGCTCTCAATCATCAGCATCTTTAAACTCTGCGTGAGGGAAAAATTAGGTAAAACTTCCAGGTACAAAGATATTTTAAAAAGTAGCTCGTCCAGGTTTGTAATTAGCAATTTCCTATTGTTTTTAATTGGGAAACATAAATGCAGATGGTAAATTTCAACACATTTCACACGATTAACCACGGAATAGATACCAAAAACAAAGAGCCCTACCAATAAAATGACACACTGAAGAAAAGGCCTGGTCTGCTACTAATTTACAGTCCTCAGGAATCATGGGACATGCTTTGGACAGTATATGTCACAGCTAATGAACTTGCACTTCTCTTCTATTTTGGTATTTTATTTATTGTAAAATAAAAAAAAGAGATTGATAAGATCAAAAAAAGATCTGCACACACTCTGGTAGGCTTTGAGAATATTGTGATGGAAGACATCTGGATGTATACTGTGCAATCCAGTTGTTGGGTAAAAACTTTTCCCATGCTTCTTTTCTGTGCTTTGCTGCCTCATTCAGACACCTTTATGCCTCAAAATGTCTGGGCGTCTTCCCAGTTTTTCTTCTTCCAAATGGTTTGGTCAGAGGTCCTCATCTCAATTGATGTTGCGTTATTTGATTTTTTCCTTTATTTGAAACACTTCTTTGAAATCTGTCCTCTGGTGCTCTGATCTCCTTGGTTAAGCTGGAGAAGGAAACCTTACTGGAGCCTGGCGTCTGACATCCAGATGACATGACCAGCCCAGCGGAGCTGATGGCAGATAATCATTGCAGCTGCAATGCTTGTGGTTTCTGCTTGAAAGAGGTGAAATTGGTGCATGTGTCCTCTCAGTTGGTACATACTATCTTCCCAGCAGCTTTATTGATATGACTGCCGTCCTGTCACGTGTCTTCTCTATGTTGTTCATGATTCAGCTGATGACTTGCAAAGTTGACCAGTTTCATGTCGATTTTGATGTTGTGATCCTCAAACATCTGCTTCTACAGGCAGTCAAAGGCTCCACCTACATAGTTCAGGAGGATTTCTTCCTCAGGTTCAGCCTTCAGTGAAAGACAACCACTAAGATATAGAAAGTCTCTGCTTTCATAAGTTCCAGCCTATGGTGCTGGGGCATGTGCATTTGGAATTTGCTGATGGAGGACTTTTGTCTTCTGACTGTTAAGTGTATTTCTTCTCATATGCTTCAGTAAAGGTGTGGGCAGTTGTCTTGACATCCATTTCCATATTGCACCATCATCAGAATGGTGGAGACCAGTGACTCAATTTGGGGAGCTTTTAGTTTTGTACGAGAGTTAGTTTGCTTGGTAAATCAGCTGCTCTCCAGCAAGAAGCTCGTCAGTCATCACATGGATTCTGGCACCCAGAAATATTAAAAATAGAACTGGGGCAATGCCACGTCCTGCTTTGACTTCAAAAGGGTACTCGGTCACAGATCTGCTAGAGAGGATCACTGCACGCATATCATCATGGAGCAGGGCAAAGGGTGCTGATGGATTTTGGAGGATCTTCCAAAAGTGCATCACGATTCACAGCTTCAAACACCTTTGTCAAGTTAATGAATGCATAACACAACAGTTATCCCAATGGCACTTATTCCATGAGCTACATACAGCTGTCACAACTGAAGTCTAAATAATTTGCAGGTTACTACATTTGAGCTAGTCTCACCAAGTCTGTTAGTGGGGTCTTTCTGTGCTACCTGTGAAGAACCAGTGCTGGGGTCAGAGCTAACTGTTGTTAATTTAAACAATGACTTTATGGGCAGTAACAGAAGATGGCACGCTCCTTCATGAGTAATAATTCAGAAAGAAGCAGCAAATCATTTTTCAAGGAAGAAGTGGTGATAACCAGTCGAACAGTTGTGCGAACAGGGGTTTTCTACAGCACTCCACGTGAGGAATAAAGATTGCCGATCAATAACTGTTTGTCTTCTTTTTCTTCTCTCCGGCCCCACAGTATTTCTTCCACACTGCGAAGCCACGCACACACACAGAAATACACACTCCATACACTCATAAATCTTCACACTGAGAGAAGACAGGCAGGCACCACATATGGTACAAGTTAGCCAGGGATCTGTGGGCCGAGAGGGGACGCGTCTTCGGTTTCATTAGTCTAATGTGTTCACGGCCAGGGAGGACCGCGAGCTTGCATATCGATCACAGCATGACAAATGGCAGTCCCCCAGTCACAGGTCCCTGTGTGGCTTGGCAAAGCTAGAGCAACCCAGACAATCCACACAAGAACAAAAACTACAATCAGCGTCATCGCTGATGACGCCAAGGTGGCAGTACTCGGAGAAACACACTGGCAAGGCAGGGAAACAAGGCAGAAAACAACGGCAGAAAAGAGGAGAAAGTGACAGATGAGAGGCAATGGGAAACGGAGAGAGAAGTCTGCATGATGGATGAAGCTATAAAATATAGGTTTAGGTTTAACTTGTGAAAACATCTGAGCGTTGTGTCAACGCCTTAGGTGTTTAAAACACTTTTTAGAACACGATTTCAGGCTCATTTGTCAAGTTTGTGAGTTTCATCCACATAGAAGACTTTTGCTGGATGGTGGAAAGCAGGGAGAGCTAGCAGGGTACTTAGTGTCTGTGATTAGGTTGTTTATAATGAACTACAAGGAAGGGCCAGTTATGGTGCAGTGACCAGTATAGTGACAGTAACAGGCTACTAGACTGATTGCAGTGATTATGATGTGCTAGCTACACTACAGTGACTATGAAAGGCTAGTATGTGGTCTAAGTGTTCTATTTACAGTACACTATAATGACTATGAAAGGAGACTTTTTGGTGTATTGATTATGGTGCTCTAGTTACAGAGTAGTGATTGTGATGTTCTTGCAACACCATAGTAACTATGACAGTCTAGTATTTATTGTTCTCATAACACTGCAGTGGCTATAATAGCTTAGCATTTAGTATTGTGACTTTAATGTACTTGTTACACTACAGTGACTACCAATGCCTAGTAATAATGTAGTGACTATGATGAGTTAGTTACTGTATATGGACTATAATAGGGCAGGTAATGAAGTACTCACTACTGAAGCAGATGTGAAGTATTAGGCACTCTTCATTTTACATGAACTAAGTTTTTGTAACTTAGAAGAGATGCCGTAAGAAATAGGAAAAAAGTTTCTTTAACTACATTTCTTATTCTTATTCTTAGTAGTTAATAACCTAGTATCAGTAAGCAGGACTTTAAGCAGTTTAAATTTTAAACTGAGCCTTTAGGGTCTGAGCTCATGTCTGTACCATTAATTAAACTGAGCTTACCAGTCTGCTCCTGGACAGCAATCTTGCCTAACTCACATTACCCACCCTACTGGAGTACTGGTACCCATCTACACAGCTGTGTGGATGCAGCATGTACTCAAGTTGCTCAAGGACAAAACATAAAATAGCCTTACAGCCTTACATATGAACAAAAAGGTCATAAAGGAGAGGAGGCCATTCTGCCCATCCACTCATGCTAGTGGATGCTAGTAGCCGACTCATCCGAAGATCTCCTCCAGCTGTTTCTTGATAGAAGCCAGAGGTTTAACAACTCGCCCGTATGGTATATATTGTTCCTGACTCCCACAGCTCTCTGTGTACGTATTACCTTTAATCCACGTACTTTCCATCTGTGTCCTCGGGTTCGTGTTTCGCTCTGCATTCTGAAGAGGTCCAATGGCACGACACTGTCACACTGTCAATAAAAAGATTTCCTTAATTTAGCCCGTCAGTATGGGACATTCCTTTGAGCCCAGAAATGCATGTAGTTGCTCATCTCTGGACTGATCCCAGGGCAAAGTGATCTTTTTGTAACATGGTGACCAACATTGTACACAGCATTCAAAAAGAGATCGTATCATACAGTACATTAAGATAATTGATTCTGTGCTTTTAAATATATATCCTAACTTTCTGTTTGCCTTTTTCTGTAGCTTTCCCACACTGTCTAGATGAATAAAATTAATAGTACCTAATGCTTCTTCAGTAACAGAAGTACGTTTTAAATTCTGTGTTTCCCATGTTTTATCTAGACTTTAGAAAACAATCTGTAAAATTCTTCACTAAAAAAGATCTCTGCCAGGCATTTGCCAAATTTCCTGAATTCTATATCAAATATTTTGGATTTCTTTTGCCGGTTCTTCAGCGTTTTCTAAGAATACTATTTTTATATAGGTCATAGGTATTCCTTCAGTATTAACTATTTCAGCATCTAGGTGATTGATAAAAATTAAGAATAGCAGTGGACCTAATACTGATCCCTGCAGTACTCCACTAATTCCATCACCTGAATTTGAGCATTCCATTATCCATTAGCCATGCATCCTACAGTATATTGAATGCCTACTGCCTGCACTGTAATAATTAATTGTTTAGGAGGACCTTTATTGAAATAAAAATCCAAATTATATTACATATACAGTACCAAATATTTTATGCACTGTGTGTGTTACAGTTATTTCTTTTTCAAAGATCTTAGTTAGTCACACAACACCTAGCTGCTCTAAAATCATGCTGACTGTCCTGTCAGAGAATCCTGTAGGTTTGACCTGCCGACCCTCAGATAACAGGATGCACTGTTCCCAGCACGCGACTACTGTATATAATTGGCATAGTTATAATACTGTGCAAAGAACTTCATAGGTTACTGGTTAGCGGTACTGTACCTGTATCAATACTATCTCGCTATATAACGGATTTCTGAAACCACAGTTTTTCATTCCAATGAGAAAAAGGAGGTTCTAAAAAAACTATGCCCTTCTTCTCGGTACAGATGTTTGGTCCAGCAGTGCAGGGGCTGCTATGTGGGTCCTGGCCCTCAGAGGGGAAATGAGAGTGAATCTGGGGAGGTACTGTAGGACAGGACTCTGCGGTGACTCGAGCCGGACAGCTGGCCTCCCTGTCAAGAGGTGATTAATGACCAGCAGGCCTGTCACTGTTTCCTTCCACACTTCACCATTGTTACCCTGTCAGAGAATGGGCTCAGTCAGATCTGACACTGGAAATGCTTTTGCAGCTGGAGAGCTAACTGCACAGCCTGCCTGGCCGTATAAATATATACATAGTTAAGAAAGTACAAAAGAATATAAAGGCTTGAGATTTGCTTTCATTTTTTTGTTTTATTACTCAGCCTTATTAAGAAACCCAGCTGATGAGGGTGATTCACAACCTTGTTTTATTTTTAAAGGGCTATAAACAGCATCCCTCGCACAAAAGAGCACCGCCAAATCAAGGTCTTAAAAGATGCTGGGGTGCTATTGGTTGGGGTAGTAGTATCCATGTCAAAATCCAACACAGACGCCTATTTAAAATTGTGCCCCCGTTTCTGAGATGTGGTATACACTCACCAGCTCCTCTCAAAGTGTTCAAATTAGGACCGAAGATTAAAATTTGAGCTCTTTTCTGAGGTACGCAGCCATTCATGGCTTCCGAATATAGTGCCGTTTCTGTACATCAGGACACTTACTGTACTAGCACCTTCTCCATTCTAGCAGTGTGGACTCAGCATGGGCAGAGAGAGGGTTAACTGAGAGGTTTTGAGAGTGAGAGACTGGGAGGAGGGAGGAGTGTATGTGTGAGGGAATGCTCACACATGTGAGCCCTTTCCCAGCCCGTCAGCTCTGTCAGGGAGTGATTAATGGTCGCGAGACTCCAAATAGTCTTCTTTGCCAGTTCAGTATTGTTACAACTGACAGCTAATGAGGTTAGACGTGCTCTCTAGCAAAGCACTTAACAGGGTTTCAGTCTTTTTAGTGTGGTGCCTTTTTAATGGCATCGCTGAGAAGGATTTGAGCCCTGGAACTCCATCGCCTCTGATAAATCCAAGCCAAGAGGGGTGATAGAGACACGCAAAGCCATGGAGCTCCACGTCACGGACCGTGCAGAGCAGGCTCGGGCAGACGGAGGAAAACAGGAGAGGGCCGGATCAGGGTGCTCTCTCCACACAGCTCCGCAGCAGGGGTCACCAAGGAGCCCTGTCTCCCCACAGGGAGAGAAGCACACTGAGTGTGCTGTGCAGCGCAGTCATTTGCAGAGGGTGTCTGGGATACTATGACGTGATGTCTAAAAATGCAGTATACCGACGAATATGATACAGAAATAAACAAGTCAGGAATGCAAAGAGATTTTGCAATGAAATCGGAGTAGAATGTGGAGACCTGAACCTGAAATATCAGCATGCAGTCAGTGCCACTGACAAAACGTGCCTGGTTATTAGATTTTATCCTCCGGCCATGCGTCGCATGGATCCAAATCGAATAAAAATCAATATCCAAGCATCCCAGAGGTCAAAGGCCAAACATGCAAGATGTATGCAGTAACTGAAACAGGTGTTTTACACTGGGTAGCGTGCTCGCCCCTAATGGTCTCAAAGACTTTCCAAATGAGACTGCATGGGAAGACCAAAGGCCTCTGAGAAATGACTTCATTTCACTAGCCTCAAACTGTCATTAAACCATTACGACTATTATTTTAAATTATTATAACTGCAGTTATGTTTCTAATTCCTATGGCGCAAATGATTCATCTAATTGGAAAACACCAGAACGCTATGGTCTGCTGAAGCATGCTTCATATCTGTCAGTCTCCCACAGAAATAAAACACACACAAAATAAAAACAGACACAGTGTTTTAAAAGACAACAGCTGTTGATACACATAGTTGGGCTGTATTAAAATGAGCACCTCCCCTCCCTTACACGGAGTGGAATGCTCCAGTTCTCCCAGAATCCTCTTGTACCCACGCTTTTTAGGTCTGCTCCAAAGTTAAAGCTACCAGCTTTCCAAGGGCTAAATCTGGGACAACCTTCCTGAGGACTGCTGATCCGTTCCAGATATTAATTTTGTGTCTCTTAAATTTGTTTTGTGGAGCAGACATTATCGATTTACTCTTTTTCTATCCCACTCGAGAAGGGTGGATAGGATTTCTTTTCTGCTTGTTTTCGTTGGAGGTGAGAGGTGCTTCTCTGTGGTGGCTGAAGATCCCAGTTTTTAGTGAGGCCTGATGCACACATGCACTTCTTGGCAGTCAGTGCAGAGACAGTGTAGGCAATCTCAGGGTTGGATGCTTTATTACTATTGGGTCTTTGACCAAGCGTGGAAGAAACAGTACAAAACAGGGCAGCAGCTTCAAAGCAGGTCAAAAATTGGTTCATAGAAAATTTGTGGGCACTGCATAGCATGCCACTTACAAAACGTGACTGTCCCATATGAAGCTGGACAGATGCGTAGCCATACCCCTTATCTCCTGTTTCACATGAGGCCTTCCGGGACTCAGTGCATACACCCACCCCGAAAGAGGAAGAGTGGCGGTTCTGCCAGTGCGCTTCGGCAGGTGGACCCATCCCCAGCCGTCACCTGAGCTCACGGTCTCAGTAAACTAACACAGAACAGCAAAACGCATCCAGTACATCACGTCAGAGGTGCCGACACGAAGTACTCGCCTAACTTTTCTCTCTTTTATCGTTATCACTGTTTTTTGTGTTAGGTAAGTTAAGTGTTGTACAGTAACTGCGTGGTATTTTAACAGCCTGCACTCTCTTTTCTACACAGTAATCACTACCAGAGGCCTTGGCAGCTCTCCCCCTCGCCAGTTCGCTTGTCAGCAGTGATTAATGATCGGCAGGCTTGGCGCTGCCTGTGTTGCCAGTTCCTGCATTGTTCCCCAGACACTTAATGAACTCTGACAGACTTCACCCCCCTCCCTCCCTCCCATTCTCTCTCTCTCTTTTGATCCACATGGCCCAGCACAGCCACAGCATCACGCGGGCATCCGAAGGTATTGTGACGCTGATCGTTGAAAGAGAAGTCACGGGAGGGAAAATCGTGATTATGAAAATGCCCACCTGAAAATATTCTGGCTCCCACTGCTCAGTCTGTGCCACGTGCCAGGAGAGAGTAAACAAATGCAAACTTCCTACTTCCTCTAAGAGAAAATGAGCCAAAATCGCAAACAGAAGTTGTCTACTGGCTTGTATTAGTACTGGCTTCTACATGCCTGTGCTAAGAAGTGGATCAAATCTAGACGTTGATTTATGCAAAAATGATTAATGGTGTGAATGTATACTATTTTCATAAAGAATAAGAAAGTAAATTTGCCTCATATGAATTTCTCAGGGCATTTGAAAAGAACCCACGGATTGTCAGAGTTCCTGCATCAATAAGGACACTGAGTGAAATCTGGCCTCATGTGATGTATTTTTTTTATGTTAATACACATTAACACATTACGTGCAACGTGCGCATTTATTTTTTCTAACGGTGAAATGTTGGTAGGAGTTTCTTTAAACCAATCACTGTAAGAGGAAATTGTGATTTGAGAAAGCTACATGACACTGGACTGAAACGTACAGTAGTGGATAAAACTGCAGCATTCATAGTTCACAATACCTGCCTACATTGCACGCTTTTCTTTCGCGAGGCAACTGTAAAATCAAACAGTCTTTGTCTCCCTCTGTTGGCAAACATGACAAGCGTTTATCACCTCTCGTGTCCTCACTAACGTATCAGGCGCGATTCAATGACGCAGGCACTTTGGGCATTATGGGATAAATATGTTTTCTTAAATATTGTTTTTTTAAACACCAGAAATACAAAAACGGAGGCAGAATCATATGAAATATATACAGAAATAGACACTTCAAAGCCAGAGGAATTCACAATTGTGAAAACTAAAAATTATACTTTATTGGATATTTCCATTGTATGTCTTGCCTTTTGATTCTTTAAATTTCTAATAGAATTTAAATAAAAAAGGAACTCAACTTTAAAAGCATGAATAGAGTGCTACCTCACCCCACTGCCACCTCAGGTTGGCCCCCCACTGATGGGGACTTGAACCCAGGCCTCCAGCGTCACTCAACAGGGACCCAGCCAGTTGAGCTTAAGCTAAATCACCCATCAGCTGTGGTCCCTGCTGAGTGATGCCAGAGGCTTGGGTTCGAGTCCCCACCGGTGGGGGGCCAACCTGAGGGAGGAGCAGCGAGGGCGCATACCCACGTGAACCCGAGAGCGCTACATTGGTGTCAAGAGTGGGATGGGAAAGCCCTTCGCCGAGGACAGCGAATTAAGCGGGGGAGAGTGTAACGCGTACGGCCGACATTGCAGGTTGTGCGAGCCGAAGCCGCCAGGCTGATGGGAGACTTCCCTTTAGCTCAGCTGGCTCGGTCCCCGTGGAGTGACACCAGAGGCCTGGGTTCGAGTCCCCAGCGGTGGGGGGCCGACCTGCAGCGGCAGTGGCGAGGGCGCATACCCACGGGAACCCGAGAGCGCTACAATATCAAAATCTTTCAATTTAACATTTACCTTTACATGTTGAGCAATAACATTTTGCAGATCTATGGGAGAAATCTACTTGTGAAACTGACCACTTTGCGATGCTAGCAAAAAGTGTTATATTACAGGGACAGCCACCCCTAGCCCAGAAGAGTCAGAATCCATCAGGTCTGGTAGGTCACCCGCAAATCATCTATTTGTAAAGCCTTAGATATCATGTGAGTTTTGAGCTCTTTAGTAAGTTGGGTCTCTTACGCCGCGAATGGCCGGGCTGTGGGGCTTATGAGCTTCCTGCAGTTAGAATATTTATTTCAAACGATCCATCAATTACTTCTCTGACGACTTGCATAGGTGGTGAAAACTAAATTGGGCATGCGTTTAGACATCAGTGAGTTAAGGGTGACCCAGAAAACCTGCTGGAATGTCACAGTACACGCAACCAACATTGTGCGACAGGGGGAGATTATGTGGGGGAGCAATGTTTGGCATTTCCTGCCCTTTTCCTGCTGATTTTGCTACTTGCGCATATTCCAGTTATCGTTGTACTTCTCTCCGTTCGACTGGCTTGGACTGTTACATTGCGACCCCGTCTCGGGCTGGACAGTGTAGTCCACCGGGTTTTACGAATAATTTTAAATCCCCCGTGAGTACAAGCAACCTGGACCCTGTTTGTTAACACAAACAATATTACTTTGAACTATTGATTTCACACACGTCATCAGCTGTGCAGGCTGTAGTAATAATAATAATAATTGCTTACACTTATATAGCGCTTTTCTGGACACTCCACTCAAAGCGCTTTACAGGTAATGGGGACTCCCCTCCACCACCACCAATGTGTAGCATCCACCTGGATGATGCGACGGCAGCCATAGTGCGCCAGAACGCTCACCACACATCAGCTATCAGTGGGGAGGAGAGCAGAGTAATGTAGCCAATTCATAGAGGGGGATTATTAAGAGGCCATGATTAGTAAGGGCCAATTGGAAATTTGGCCAGGACACCGGGGTTACACCCCTACTCTTTTCGAGAACCGCCCTGGGATTTTTAATGACCACAGAGAGTCAGGACCTCGGTTTTACGTCTCATCCGAAGGACGGCGCCTGTTTACAGTATAGTGTCCCCGTCACTATACTGGGGCATTAGGACCCACATGGACCGCAGGGTGAGCGCCCCCCGCTGGCCCCACTAACACCTCTTCCAGTGTACTAGTGTACTAGAAAACAGAAGGCACGTCAACCCTCCAGGACCAGGACTGAATGTCAGATTCCAAGAGCCTTATTGACATGACCGAAACATTACTGCGTTGCCAAAACAGAAACATTTAGCAGACATCTACAGTAAAAACATGATTGGACACTTGGCATTAATCAATACATAAAATATGCTTCAAGTCGGTAATATCTGTTTCACTCCGCTACTGTAGATGGCAGTCTCTGCACCACAATGTATTTCATTCTACCATAGACATCACAGAACAAATCACTAGAGTGCAGGCATCTTTTCCGGAAGTGGTCGTGCAGGTGATTAATTTCTCTACTCTGGAGCAAACGCGAACAGGTGAACAGGTAAGGCGATTCGAGATATGTTACTTTAAAGCGGGGGCCGAATTATCTCGACACTGGACTAGACAAAGGTGTTTCTGTCTCAAAAATCCCATAGTCGTCAATACCGTGTATGTCTGGACTTCATAGTGTGATACATTTCTTAAACACAGATGGACTTAATTAAATTTAGTTTCGGTTCCTCTAACCTACCTTCGAATGTGTTCTTCTGATTATAACTGTCTGCACTATAAAGATAAATGACGTTGCGTTAAGGCTCTGTGTTGGAATAGCAGTTAACGGAATAACAGGCGTATTTGCTCCTTGTTTGTATCCTGACGCAAGATGTGTAACATCACATCGTTTGGGTGACATTATTCAACAGAAGAAGTACAAAAATGTTAGTTAAGGCAGCGGACTGAAAAGGTCATTTACCTTAAATGAATGCAGGCTGTACTGAAATTCGCGTTCACTTCGGACAACGGGATTATATCGAACTAGTAACTGCTGAGCAGATAAAATCTCCCTCCTTCTCTCAGGCGAATCCTCTTAATATCTGGAGAAAGACGGGGTCATATATCCTATTGTAAGACCCTACACCGGCGAGTTCCGGCTGCAGGTTTGCTCTGAGTGAGCAGCTGTTCGCTTATTTGTTCTAAGATCTTAGGTTACAGGTCAGTGAGTTCCAGGAAATGTGCACATTGAGTCAAAGTTTGAGCGATCCTCGAAGTGTTGTCGAAACCAGTGCTTTCCATGACAAATGGATTGGTTATTTAAATTAATATTATTTCCACCGGGTTATGTAGCCACTGGCCAGCACCTCTCCAAGATGCGATGCAGATTAAAAGTCTAATATATTACACAGTGTGTAGTGACATAAACCACTATGTAAAACTAGCTGTGCACTATATTGTGGAAAGGAGTTTGAGATGATGACCTCAAATGAAGTTAAAGAACTAAAGGTGCAGAAGAGTTATCTAGAACTTGGAGATCTGCACCTTGACAAATGTGTTAAAAATAACCACAATATGCCCACTATGTTGTGGCACTGGAATGCGAAGGTATTTAGATCTATTTTTCTTTACACTTTACACTTTAAATAGACTGTTCATGTGAAGAATTTTCTGAAGAAATTTTAAAATGGGGCTTCAGGAATCAGTGCGTTGATGCTGGTAGAGGTTTTATTACATGGAAACAGCCAGTCACATGAGCACAGTATGACTGACATTCTCAGTTAAGAGTGGGGGCTCCAAGGCTTGTTCTTCGGATTACCAATCCACATGAGGTTTTTGCATCAGAAGAATCCTGTTTTTCCAAAGTGTACACTTTGGGGGGGGGGGGGGGGGGGGTATTTGATGAATAACTAACGAAATAAGAATAATTATTTGGATTGCCTTTGCTTTATGGAGGCGATGTGTGCCGCAGCTTAGAGGGTGTCAGCAGTCCAGTGCCAGCAGCCCTGACATGATGCTGAACTCCCAGTCCTGGGTCGCGTCTGACTTCTGCTTCTTCCCCCCAGGATGACGCAGCTCGGCGCCATCGCCTCCGTCGTCATGGCGATCACCGCCGCTGCCCTGTTCTCCTCTGTGCACAAGATCGAGGAGGGGCACATCGGGGTGTACTACAGGTCAGTGGCCACGGCTCACTTCACAGGTGCGACCGGTGCCCCGTCTGCTCTGCCCGCGGCTCGCGAGCGAGAGTTTTGCATTGCTCAAACGGTGCGAAGTCATGAAATCTGGCTGCAAATGGACGGGGCTGTTAAAATACTTTTCAAGGTGGTTATAGTGACAAGGGCAGCACGGTGGTGCAGTGCTTAGCATTGCTGCCTCACGGCGCTGGTGCCCTGGGTTCAGTTCCTCTGGTGCTATCTGCGTGGAGTTATGTGTTTCCTGTGTTCATGTGAGTTTCCTCCAACAGTCCAAAGACATACTGGTAGGTTAATTGGCATCTGGGAAAATCGGCCCTGGTATGAGTGCTTCTGTGTGTGCCTCGCAATAAACTTGTGTGTCATCATCGGGGGTATCAAGCCTTGTGCCTGTTGCTTTCCAGGATAGGCTCCGGCTTCTCCGTGACCCTGTATTGGATAAAGTGGTCAGAAAATGGATGGGTTATAGTCACGGCTTTATTTTCCTCTTTCTCAGTCACTTTCACTCGTCCTGTCTGTCCCTGTTTTCCTTGCCTTCTGCAGGGGTGGTGCCCTCTTGACTTCCACCAGTGGTCCTGGGTTCCATCTAATGTTGCCCTTCATCACCTCTTACAAATCGGTGCAGGTGGGTATTCGTGTGAACATTTGCCTTTGTAACTCTGTACTTTTTTTAAAGTGTTGAATACAAATAGAGCGTTTGTATCTATCCATACATAGAACTGTAGAATCTGCACGAAATTGGAATGAAGGCAGTTTTTCCATGTTTGAGTTCAAGATCTTTAACCTTTTGCTTTTGTTTCGCTTGTGGCCACACTAACAACTGTTTTTGCCACTTCAAACGAATCCCTCAGTTCTATCCGAAATTCATAAAATGTCAAAGTTTCTTGTAACTATTTGTAGAAATGTCTTTTTTTTCCATAATGTTAAGCGGCAGGAGATGATTCTGTTTTTCCTAAATAAATCAAGTGGTGACAGACTGGAAGATTTCCTTTTGCAAGCTTTTACAACTGTATGTGGTATGGGCATTTTACAAAGGCATCAGTGAGCTAAAACAAAGTTCAGTTTATTGGAGATCCACCTGTGATTACTAAATACAGAAAGTGTGTAACAGATCACATGGTTGGATTGATCCCATGAAATTAAACTATCTCACTCAACAGCCCTTTTCTTATAAGATCAGTATTGAAGCTGCATAGTTATAGTGCATTGATGTTTTTGCTCTCTGCACTGTTTGGTTCATTCTTGTTCTTTATTCTGCAGACGACATTACAAACAGACGAGGTTAAAAACGTCCCTTGTGGAACAAGGTGAGATATTGATGGGTTTTCTTGCTTGCCTTTATTTGAATAACACTGATTATAACTCGAATAGTTCAGATTACCACTAGTGCTAATATTACTGTTCTTTCACAGTGGTTTGGCAGCGTTGAACAATCTTGATAATGAGTTTTCACTGGCTTATCGTTTACCACACCAGGAAATGGCCTCCTCCTGCTTCCAACTGTTATTGTGTTCTTCAGCACCTGTATATTTACTCTATATCTGTATCTTGATTTCTGGTCTGTACAAGTTACACCTGCAAATATTAAAGATATACTCCTATTACAACACGGGTACAGACTACAACTGAAGTGAGAACAGATTTGTTTCCTCACTCCAGTTTCTATGATCTCTTGGCAGTGGCGGTGTTATGATCTACTTTGACAGGATAGAGGTGGTCAACTTTCTCATCCCTTCAGCAGGTAATTCCCTTACCTACAGGGGCACACCCATTATTAACATGGTTACAGGGTCCTTTAATCATACATGTTTATCACATCTCCATCTGTCAGTCATTAGAAGGCTGCTTGTTCTTGTTATAGTCTCTAATTGGTGTTGCTGTAAGGTGGGATCACACCTCGGATGGTATGCTAGTCTCAACACACAGCCAGCATGTTATTAAAAAGATGAGAGGAAACTGGCACATCTGGAGAAAACCCATGTGAGCATGCATGAATCTGAGTCTCTCTCCCACTCTCTTTGTCTCTACCTGGAGTATACGATATTGTGAGGAACTTCACTGCAGACTATGACAAGGCCCTGATCTTCAACAAGATTCATCACGAGCTGAACCAGTTCTGCAGTGTGCACACCCTCCAAGAAGTCTACATTGAGCTCTTTGGTGAGAAATTCACTCCCTCTGCTGTACTGTGATCTCCTCATTGCTTCTGATAATTGTGCTGTGGCTCCTACTGTATAAGTGCAGTGGGACACTTTGTGCAAAAAAAAAATAATTACGTGGTGAGGAAAAAACTCTCAACATTGGAAATACTCCTAAATTAATAAGAAACTAATTTAAAATGGTCTAGAAGATGCTCTGTGTTTGCTTAATATTAACAGAGTTAGGCTGTTTTTCCTGAAAAGTGAATGATGTTCTCAGTGTTCCACTGAAACAGCTGAAAAATACTGCTTAATCCCAACCCAGTGCATTTCATGAAAAGTGACACCAGAGGGCGCACCAGAAAATATTTACCATAGATAAGTTTTAGAGTGCATATTGTGCCAAGGAGGAACTTGCTGAATGACTTTCAGTATTTTCTTTGCACTATAATCAGTATAGCAAAAAACATTTGGTAAATCAGTTTTATATTGTTTCTTAGCAATTATATTAGTTTTTTTTACATTTTTGTGTTGCCTGCAATGATCAACCCAATTTGATTGCAGCATTGGAGCTGAACGAGCTTTTTATAGGAAACTGTGGAACAAAAGCGAACTTTAGAGTTGACGTACAGTGGTAAAAATACACACTTCATAGGTCATTGGGCCATCATGAGCAGCTAGTAAGGCCTGCATGCACCAAGGCATAGTCTAAACTTCAATAAACTCATTTCTGGTTGATGGGGGAGGAAAACGCTGACTGGGATGTCATTCAGGAGTACCCCATTAATGCTCAATTTGGTTCAGATCTGGCAACTGAGAAAGCCATGATATATAGTATGGTTAAGCTCAGTGTCTCGTACATCAAACCACTGGGCAACCACACGTGCTCGAAGGATGGCGGCCATCATGCTGGATGGAACTCCTCACAGCAGGAAAGAAGTGCTGCAAAATGGTGTGAAGGTGATCGCTCACATTTTTGTTTTAATTAACATTGAACTTGACTTCTAAAGGAATGAGTGCACTCAAACACTCGTCCTTTTGTTGGTGAAGGATGTTTCATTTGACCACATCACATTTCTCCACTGCACTTTCTCCACGTGCATTGCTGGTGTGATGAGCGGGCTTATGCATTGTAACCCGACTGCAATGTCGTGTTCTCAGAGATCTCAGCAGACCATTTTAGATGAAACTGGCT
This sequence comes from Lepisosteus platostomus, assembly GCF_059453375.1. Classification (NCBI taxonomy): domain Eukaryota; kingdom Metazoa; phylum Chordata; class Actinopteri; order Semionotiformes; family Lepisosteidae; genus Lepisosteus; species Lepisosteus platostomus. Next base: position 10,087,801 of record NC_142613.1, read on the forward strand.
ACACACCCCAAGTTAAAATGTGAAATCTGTTGATTTGCAGTTGATCGCCTCTTTTGCCCTTTGCTAATGACATCCCCCCATCAGAGTTCCAAGCTGACTTCTTCTTAGACACTTCCTTGTGTAACATCAGCATGTTGTGCGCTCCTGGTCACTGAATGCATCACTGTAGGTCCTGCCAAATGCGTTTTAACAATCACCCTCTTTTAAAGTCACTGAGCTCTCTTGCTGTCATGCCAGCCATAATGATTTTAAACTGATCCAAAATTACAGGCCTGTCCAGACTTTTATTTATTACCCAGAGTATTTCGGGATATTTGCTTAATAAGTGCATGAATCACAGTGGTGGAAGAGCTTGGTCTCAAAATACTGATCTAGTCTTCCTTCATATACCCTAGGCTTTCCATTTTCTGTGTCCACTAATTGTAAGTCAGAATGAGTGTATTTTTGCTCAGAATCCCTGCACTTCCATGTCCTCATATGTAAATTAAATGGCATGTGACCATGAAAAACTGTTAAATATTTAAGTAATATAAAAACTGGAACTTAAAATGTGAAACGGAAACAATTATATTTGATTCTGGATTGCTGCATGTCAATCATTAGTGATTTCATATGGAGGCAACAGAAAATCAAATGTGTGTTTTATCTCAAGTGGAAAAAAATATTCTCGTGTTTTTTTTTACATTGGAAAGAATAGTGGTCCACTCCAGTTGTGTGAAATAAACAAGGCTTTGTAATGAAAGACAGAAGCCATCTGTGTGAACAGTGTGAACTTTTGTCTCCAGAGTTCTTCTCAAAAGGTGATGAATGTAGTATAGTTCCTGATTTGGTTTTTGTGGTGGCCATGCGAGCACTCGAATTCCTTTGCTAGCAAGAATCGCAGCTGGCGGTGACGTAAAAGCACATTTCAAATTTCATCAGGTTTTGCCGTGAAAGTGTATCCAGAGCTATTGCATTCAAAGATGAAATAAGCGCTTTGAGAAGCCACCTTTAAAGGCGCTATATAAAATAAAGTTTTTTATTATTATTATTATTATTATTATTATTATTAATACCTAACGAGACTATCCGAAAACAACAATCTATTTGTAAGCACATAATCTATCTCGCATTCCTCTTTCCTTCAGATCCTTGTCAGTGCAAAACAACCTCATGAGTCATGCAAAAATTACTGTTAGTAAGTTGTCTGGACTGCAGATCCATAAAGGTTACTGGAAGCATTTTGCTCTCTTCCAGGGAAAACGTTTTGCAACAATTACTAAGGATTCACAGTTTTAGCTTACTGTGTAAATTTAAGATGTCCTTGGATAGAATACTTCATGTGTTTATGGATATTGACAATGAACTTGGTGACTGGATCTATCTTGGATCCAATACCTACCTCATGCTACGCTACAAGCGTTTAGGTATTAATGCTGCCATGGTTTTATTAGGTCATAGTGGCTGAGTGTTCTCCCTGGCTTTGTCTTCACAGATCAGATTGATGAGAACCTTAAACTGGCTCTGCAGAAGGATCTGACCACCATGGCCCCTGGCCTCATCATACAGGTGAGAGAAGGAATGGAGTACATTTAGGCAGTTATCATAGGCTGTGGCAGAGGACTCAGTTTTGCATGACAGTTTGATTCCAGCATTATCTGCTGCCGTCACACCACATTAATAATGCAACTGCATTTTGCCAGACAAGTTAAAGGAATTCTAAAATGGTTTCTTCTCTAAAAGAAAAGTGCTTTATAATCTTATTTTTATTTTTTATCTTTTGTCTATATGATTGTTGGCTGAAACTGATACAGATATGGAGATATTTTCTGTTAGAAATGTAGATTTGGGGGATAGATTTTTATTTAATTTTGTAATCTATTTACTTCTTGCCTTTTGGTTTGAATGTGGGGAGTAGGGTGTGTATATAATAAATACGACTTGCTACTTTAAAGTGTCAAATACTCCAAGCTTTAAAGCAACAGAATGTAAAAACTGTGCACGGATTAGAATCCTTATGCAAAGAAGTGTAAAATCTTGTTTCGATACAGTATGCTTTATAGTGTTGACTGCTTACCTGAAATTTGATTATGAACATTATGAACATTGATTATGGAACATGTAACAACAAAACATCCCTACTCTTATTTTCTCCCAAGCATTTTTTCTGTTTTAATTAAGACCTTCCAAGTAGTATTTGTGTATGTGTTTTAGACTTTTTTCCATTATTTTCTTAATGCCTGTTTATACAACACTTCCTGTAATGCATGGTAGCTGACCACAAAGGGCCAAAGATGAGATAAATCATAATATAAACTTGGATTGGTGTTTCATTTCCCGCCTCTTCCTTTTTTTCCTCTTGCCTTCAAGGCTGTTCGTGTTACAAAACCCAACATTCCAGAATCCATACGCAGAAACTACGAGCTAATGTAAGTTCTCTACTGCTTGCATTCCTTGTTTGAAAGGATGTGTGTCAGTTGTTTTGTGGGGTGATAAATCAATTTCTGACATAAAGCTAAGAAAGGAAAAGCTTTCTTCTGAGGATTAATGGTCTTGGGAATCAGCAGAAGGATTCTCATTCATTGAAAGATCTTGTATTCAAAATGTCTGTGTTCTCTTCTAAGCTTCTAGTAAATTTTAAGCATTACATACCAAACTCAGTCAGCTTTTGCTTGGTTTGGGTGAGTTAAGGACAGATAATCATTTATATGCCTTTTCATTTAAGTATTTGTTTGAGTCATTAGTTAAGTCAACATTTTTAGCATTTTTCCTTGTTAATAAATAATCAAGCGTGAAGAATTTAAGGGGGGCATGCCTGTCTATAAAACGATTAAGTATGCAGATGGGAGGAGGCCATTTGGCATAGAACTTGTTCGGTCTTTTGTAGCTAGGTGATCCAAAGCTCTCTTCCAGCCATTTCATGAAAGTAGCTTTGTTCTCGGTTTTGACAGCATGGCTATGTAGTTTGTTCCCACAATCCTTTGTGTAAAAGACAAAGTGCCTCTTGTTGCCAGTCTTAACTGCACTTTGCTTTAAGTTCCATTTCTCCTCTTATTCCTTTTTCACTCTTTCTATGTACAGTATGTCACTGCTGTGTGCGGCATATGACATGGAAATGTGAAGTGTAAGCGTGGCACGTCTCAGGCCTGCTTTAGGTTTGTTTTTGTTTTTTTTACTCTCTCACTAGGGAAAGTGAGAAAACGAAGCTGCTGATCGCAGCGCAGACTCAGAAAGTAGTGGAGAAAGAGGCAGAAACGGAGAGGAAGAGAGCTGTGATTGGTAGGTGAGGAGGGCGGGGCTGAAATGAAAATTGGAGATGTCTGAGACATCGAAGTACTTGGTGATGATGAGCTGTGATTGGTTGTTTCACTTAAAGGGTGGGATGTGGTATCAGAAGTCGATCTATAGGTTTGTGCCACCACCTGGTTCATCTGAAAGATGCACATTCCACTCTGCATTCACTGCCAAGTTATGGGACATCATTAAAACTGTCTAAGTATTAGTCCTTCACTGTTAAAAAGAGAACAGTGAATTTATTTGGGGGTGGAATTGCAAAACAGAGCAAGATGGGTAGTCAGTTAATTCTTTTTTTAACTGCTTTATCCAGTTTTCTGGGAGAGCCAGAGCCTTCTGAGCATGCAAGAGGTGTAAGGCAGGATACACCCTGGACAGGACACCAGTCCATCACAGGGAAAAGATAGACACAAACACACATTCACTCACAACAGGGCCATTTTTACCAGAAACCTATCAGTATGTCTTTGAACTGTGGGAGGAAACCTGTGTTAACATGGGGAGAACGTACAAACTCCATACAGACAGCACCCCAGGGATTGAGCCCAGGACTCCAGTACTGTGAGGCAAAAATGTGCAACCTCAACCTCGGTTAATATGGTTCAATGTTAAAAAGAGATAATTAAAAGATGGTACATCTGTCAAAAATACATCACATGCACTCAAATGAAAAACATTTTTTTTTTTAAACGGCTGCATCTCTGCCTTTCTCCACTTTTCTTACATGTGAGTGCAAATGAAATGTTTTAAGGACAGAACTCCTGAAATAGTGACTGTTTCAAAGTAACAAAATAAGCCTGTAGACTCAGGATTTATGACATCTCAGATTAGGAACCTAGTTAACATCAACAAAGCATTGCATTTGTACAAGATAGGAGACATAAAAATGTTTTAATTTTAGTTATAAATTAAATTTTAATTTAATTGTATCCCCTAATGTGGGATAACGGTGCCCTTTCTCTTATTAAACCGATGCCTTCATCTGTTTGTTCACCCATTAATTCATTCTGTTTCTATCCTACACAGAGGCGGAAAAGCTGGCCCAGGTGGCAGAGATCAAGTATGGGCAGAAGGTGATGGAGAAGGAGACGGAAAAAAAGATCTCGGAGATTGAAGGTGAACGTTTGGGAACGTAGAATGGAAATGTTGACAGCCGTCAGTAGTGACAGCTCTCCTGTCAGTAATCCAGCCATCTCCTCTGACTCGCAGTCACTGCTTTGTGCTCAGTGAAGGGCATCGCCATGAGATGGATGTACATCCACTCACAGAAGTAGACAGATGTTACTGAGCTGAAGCAGACAAAGGCAGAGTGAAGAGACCGACTAGTAGATACACACTAGTAAACCCATATGCTTACAATGGAAAGCACATTATAGAATAGAAAAGCACAAATGTGTAGAGAGTTTTTTAATGTGGTGAAGATCTATTTTTGAATTTCCCCCACTTTAACCATATTCTAGATTGTCAGCCCTAAAATTAAGTTTGGAGGTATAAATATTTTTAAAATAGTTGCAGGATTCATTTTGCATTAACATCCTCTTGAATAAGCACTTCTCAGTACAATTCAAGCTGCAGTATTTTTGCAATCTAATTGTTCTTCTGTATTATATAAATTCGAAGTTTGCTAAGATGACATAAAAACAAGGAGCAAATCAGCTCTTAAAATTAGTGAGCATTAAGAATTCCTAGATTCTGCGATGAAAAGCATGCTTTCTTCTAAGATCTTGTTTACAATGTAAAAGGGCTGCTTCATCTCACCGAAGTTTGGTTTGTTCTGAATCACAGCACATGGCACATACCTGGAAAGTTTATCTATTTTGTGATGGAAATTGGTATATTTTACTTTCATCGTGGTTTGAAATGCACTCATCAATGTCGATTTCTAACCTTGAAATGTAAAAAGTGTTGCATTTCCCCTTTATGATGTGCGTGATAGTGTTCATCATTTACACTCAAAAACAGTAATGCAAATTTTTATATTTAGTAAAAATCCATTAGTTACTTTTCAAATCCCTTTTGAAGATGAATTTAAATTGTATTCAGAAGTGCAGATTAACAGAAATTAAGAGCCAGAAGAATCTATAGGACTTATGTACTATTTAATATTTTTGGATGTTTTTTTATGGTAGATAGGGGATATTTATTAAAAAGAAGCTAATTTTCTCAGAAATCACTGTTTACTATACTGAACCTGAGATCCATGAGGAATGATTTAGGAGATGATGCGATACGGTGGCTCTGTGGCTAAGGATCTGTGCCTGTGGCTGCAAGGTTGCCGGTTCATATCCCACGGCTGGCAGAGGAATCCTACTCCGTAGGGCCCCTGAGCAAGGCCCTTAACCCCAACTGCTCCAGGGGCGCTGTATAAATGGCTGACCCTGCACTCTGACCCCAAGCTTCTCTCCCTGACTGTGTGTCTCATGGAGAGCAAGCTGGGGTATGTGAAAATACAAATTCCTAATACAAGAAATTGTATATGGCCAATAAAGTGATCTTATCGTAATTCTGCAAGGACCAGCTGAACTGCCAGCAGTGAACAGCTACAGTTATTTATCCAGTTGTGGGTTATAGGATTTTTTTATTTGGTTTTTAATTATTTTCAAATAGCATCTAGAAAAATCCTTGCACAGCTAGCTAAAAAGTAAATATCTTAATTATCACTTTACTTTTGCTTACTGTTACAAATGCAATCGAAGCAACAGAGGCATTGTATTTTTTGTGTGAGTTTGTAATGCTTTTGCTTAATGGCTTTACCAGCTGTTCTGACAATATATTAAAATTATTGCCAGATGTTTATTTGCTGTGTTAGTCATGAAGCTACAAATGTAGCTCATTGATTTAATGATCTCCTTGAAAGAAGCTAGGTAGTCATCTTTGTTTGATGATTGGGTACCAAACTGCCATATCCTGTTGTGTTATGTTTTAAATCCACTTTAGTTTCCAGTGGTATCTTATGGTTCATGTGGCACTGTTTTTCTTCTGAAGAATTCCACTAGCTTGTATTTGTCAGTACCTTTAAGGAATTTGAGTAGTGGAAATAAGTCATAACTTTGAACCTTTACCCAACTGTTTTGGGGATATCTGGGTAGCTGAAGCACATGAGATATACTGGATTGGAGAGGAGGGTGTTGATCTCCTGCTTCTAAGTGTGGACTCCACATAGCTCTGAGGCAATAGAGTTAACGACCCTATCACTGTGATTTCCTATCAATACAAAATACTGAGGGTAAGCATTTAACATCTGTTGAATATCCATCTAGCAGAAACCCGAACAGATGGCCTGTGGTACTGCTCAGATTTGTGTGCTTTTTTAGCAAAGTCTTAACAGTGAAGGCAGCAAAATGATGGATTTTATTTTTCCAGGATGACATGGTCATATCTGCAAAAAAGCAAAAGTCTGGGGAGACTTCAGATTGCTGGAATGCCATCGTACTGTTACACATCCATTCAAAAGTGCTACATTGTTATACAGCCTTTCCCCTGGCTATGCAAAGCTTGACTTGCATAAATTCAGCTTTACTTGAAAACCTTCCTGCAGCACAAATGCTGCGTTTTTAATGAGGTTGTCTATGTTTTAAGTGATACTTGGTTGTGTGAAACATGTATAAAGGAGACTACTGTATATTTAAAAATCACTTTAATTGATTGGCAGTTCCACCTTGCTGCCCAGCAAGTAGTCAAACCCATTTACAGATTTGTAGATTTTGTTTCTTTCTCATCCTTTAAAGAGAGACTAAAAATGGTTCTATTATAATTTACTATTAAATTAAATTATTGCTTTGTTGCTGCCAAGTTATAAAAACAGGTTTTTCGTTAAACTGTTTGTTGGAATCCATGTTGAAAGTTCAGGGGTTGAAGAAAACCCAAATTTCCTCTCTTCATGCTCTCTAGCATATAAATAGTGACCCTTTTTCTCAGCAGTGGGTAATCATAAGGAGTTTCAGGCATAGTCATTTCACAAGACAAACATCTCTCCAGCCAAGCAGTCCGTAGCCAAATATGCTAATTAATACAATTTGTTTCCCACAGTTACATTATTGTCTACATCTTCTGAATTTACTCTGTGTAGTTGTGGAGTGTAATATTTGCTGTGAGATCATGATTAATTTTTTATTAATAGTTAGAGAGATTTCACACCACATTAAGTTCTGTTTCATGATTATTTAGAAAACATCAAAACAAGGTGGAGACACTGTAAATATTTTTCAGCAAAACAATAAAATGTCCTTTCCGTTTTGGAATTGTCATGTACTTGTTTAAAAAGCGATATTTTATGTTCCCTTGATTGATTTAATTTCAGTAATATTTGTCCAGTAGAAGTTCTAAAACTCAGCTCTTTAGGAAATAATTTAATAAAAAGGTTGTAACTCGAAGTCTGAAAACAATCCATGGATATGATTCAAGTGCCATGTTTGGATAGGTCAGGGCCACAGATGTTTTAAATATTCAACTGCTTCTCAGGAATAGGCCTTCCCAAGCTTCTCTTTTAACAAACTTAGTCTTAAAAAATCTTTATTAGCATGACAACGTCTAAAGATGTTAAATATGATGTTTAACATTAAGGTTGTGACTTTTTTTATTCCTGATTTAAAATTAAGTTTCAAAATTATTAGGCTTCCAAAGAGCAGTGTTTGGAGAAACGTATCTCAAGTAATGTTAACTGTTCCTGTTCAATGATATGGCCAATTAACTCTGAGCTTGGTAGATTTTCTGTGTAAGATGACGACAATTTGACTGCATTTTTCTTCTGAAAAACCCCTGTACTGATTGTTGTGAAACTTTGGGGGGTTTCATCAACGTTGAAACCTGTTCAGATGTGCTCCTCTCAGATTGCCTTCATGCTGATCTTGTCCATGATTCCTGGCCCCAAACACAAACTGGTCCTATATAGATAATAATTTTCAAGTTCAGTGAGGCTGGGATTTGTCTTGAAGTCTTTAAAATCACTTCCACTTCACCATTAAATCTTGTGTTATTCTGTTCTTTGGATCATGCGATATTTGCAACAAAGTTTCTAAGCAAAAAACAACAGGTTTTGTTCAAACGATTGCAACAGAAACAAATACAAAAAGTAAATACATTGACATTGCTTTCTAAAGCAGAGTATGCCTCAGTGCTGACATACTGACATGAATCAGATTATGTTGCACAGATTTCAAAACTTTATTTTGTGGGTATTAGGAGAATAATTGCATGTTCTAAACCTGTAGCTGAAATTCTGTAGGTTCAAATCACGCTTCTCTACACAGATTGCTTCAGTAAAATTCCTAGATTTGTTTAAAAGTTTGTCAGCTGTAATTTCATGACTAGTACCATTTTTCCTAGCAGAAAAGATTTGGATGTTTTAAAAAGATTTGTCAAGACTGTCTTCATATACATAAGCTGGATTTGAATGCACAAAATCATGTTCTACTGTACACTGTGTAGTATTTTTGTAATGTTAATATAATAAGAATTATTAATTGCTTACACTTATATAGCACTTCTCTGGACACTCCATTCGAAGTGCTTTACAGATAATGGGGACTCCCCTCCAGCACCACCAATGTGTAGCCCCTACCTGTATGATGCAACGGCAGTCATAGTGCGCCAGAATGCTCACCACACATCAGCTATCGGTGGGGAGGAGAACAGAGTAATGAAGCCAATTCATAGATGGGGATTATTAGGAGGCCATGATTGGTAAGAGCCAAAGGGAAATTTGGCCAGGACACTGGGGTTACACCCCTACTCTTTTCTAGAAACCCTCTGGGATTTTTAATGACCACGGAGAGTCAGGACCTCGGTTTTACGTCTAATCCAAAGGATGGTGCCTGTTTACTGTATAGTGTCCCCGTCACTATACTGGGCATTAGGACCCACATAGAGCGCAGGGTGAGCACCCCCTGCTGGTCCTACTAACACCTCTTCCAGCAACAACCTTAGGGTTTCCCATCCAGGTACTGACCAGGCTCACACCTGCTGAGCTGCAGTGGGTTGTCAGTTCTAAGTTGCAGGGTGAAATGGTTGCTGGCAGCCATACAGTATGTTACATATTACATATTGTAATATGTTACAAGAGGTTATTTCTGCCTCTCCAAGGTTATATTTTCTACTGTTCAGATACTTTTAAATATCTGTTGAATAAGTAATCCATGACCACTTATTCACACTTAAGGAACATTTATCTCTGAACTTATGTACAGATTGGAGCCGTGCACAAAGACTGTGCCATGAGCTGGTTTATCGTGTTGTCTGTTTGTGTTTCTCTGAGTATTGTCAGCGGTTTAACTTCTGTACTGAGCTTGGTTGTAGTAAAATGTCCTGCGGGTTATGCTGGGGGGTGGTAAGGGCCTCTCACCGGTGTGTACTTAGCATGGTACAGAACAAACTGTTTTACGTCTTTCTTCCCTCGCCCACACTGTCTCCAGGTCTTCGTTTGCCTGTGTCAGTCCATCTTTACTGTAGCCTGTACTCGCTGAGCCTGGACTTTTTCAAGGTCTGTCTCAGCTTTGGGTTGTTCACTCCACTAAGGTCTCATACCGTGGCAAGGGAGTCTAGTATCTAGCTGGGGGCCTGTATGCCTTTGGCTTCTTTTTGCACTTAAATTGAGTTCTTAGATAAACTGCGCTGTGCAACAGGATTTTAGGTTGGAGACTGTTCCTCTGTACTGAGGAGGATGTCTGCTGCCCAGGTAGTCTGGAGCTCACTGATGATGGTTGAGGGGATCTAAATCTAAGGATCTCTCTCTGCTTCTCTGTTGCCCACTCAACTCTTTGTTTTCCTAGATGCTGCCTACTTGGCCAGAGAAAAAGCACGAGCGGATGCTGAGTTCTACACTGCCCGTAAGAATGCAGAAGCCAACAAGGTGACTGATCATGGGACTGTCTTCTGTTACAAAGAGATGTAGACTCTGTAGGACAGTCTGATCTTCCTCAAATCTTATCTATAATAAAGACAGTGTCCAGGTATTTCCTTTTATACTGTTTTGGATTCAGCAAACTAAGTTGGAAGCCTTCTGTATACATTAAGACTTCCTCATAAAGATTTTCTTGACTCCTTTCAATGTTATGAAATTTCCACTGTAGTTCTGTGCCGTGTGCGCCTGGTTGTTGGGTTGGATGTTTGAGGCAGAATAGGAAATTCTTTACCTCGGCTACTACCTTGGCCTCTGACAGCTTACAGTGTCATCAGTGAGAGCTGTTCTGCCCGGCATGATACCTTTGCTGATTCTTGAACCCTGTCTCTTGAAGCTGCTGAAGAAGTTTGCTGTCATGCATTTGAAATGCTGGTGCATTAAACACACTCCTACCATGTGATCTGTGGGATTCTGGCTGCATGCCTCCAAGCAGACATTTGAAAAGTATGGCAAACATTAATGAAACATTTATTTTTTTGCATCCCAGGAGGATGCTGATTCTATCCGCATAGTACTCCTTTTTTTCTTGGGCTGCCCTGAGTCATGAGCATGTATCGCCAAAGCAAATGGTACCTGGGAATTTCCAGGACCTAGGCTGGTCACTACTTTGTGGCGTGGGGCATAGGAGGCTGGGTCCTGGGTGAGAACTTATTTGTCCATTTCCTCTCTAACCCCCACCCGTTTCTCTCTGCAGCTCAAGCTGACCCCAGAGTACCTCCAGCTGATGAAGTTCAAGGCCATTGCGGCCAACAGCAAGATCTACTTCGGGAGCGAGATCCCACACATGTTTGTGGACTTGGGGGCCGGTGCCCAGCGGACCTCGGCAGTGGACAGCATCTCCGAGGGCGGGGCCCAGGGACACAGCTAGGCCGGGCGCTAGGAGGGCTACGGAATTGAGGAAAGCCAAAGTGAAGTGGGTACCTGCCAGGGCACAAGGAAGGCAGGCTGTGAGGGCTCTGGAGGTTAAGTGACCTGCCCTGGAAGAGAAAGAAACTGTTTAGTTTGACAATAGCATTACTAATAGCACCTGTTGAGGGGTGTGTGGTGGGGGTGGGAGAACAAGAGTAGTCAAATACCAGATCTTCCAGTCCATTCCATTACAGGATTTGTGTACAACCACCTCGTTGTTCGTTAAAACTGAGTTCACATTAATATATTGAAATAGCTCGTGGTATGTAAGCCTGGCACTGAAATGGAAGTTCTAGTATTTCCCTGCTTCTGTTCCAAAGTGTAATGTGTTCTTTTAAATGTGCACTGTTGTTATTTTTTTTTACTTTTCTTCCCTGTTGATTGAATCTGTTTGAACTTTGTAAAGATCAAGTCGTAGGTAAGCACTAATTTACTGATGGAAGAATCAATCGTATCAGTAAAAAAAAAAGTTTAACCTATTTGTATCGTTAAACCATCTCAGTGGCAGAAATGCGTTTTCTACTGTTTGGTGCTATGACACATGATTTAAAAAGTTCCACATTGCACCTGATTGTGCTTATTAAAAAACTGACTTCTACTACATTGAAAATACTAAATTTTAGAAAAAGTTAAATGCATGTTTTAAGATTGAGTGCACTGGGAAAAAAATAGCATCAGTTTTCCTTATGACTTGTTCAGATGGTCTGAAGTCTGGAGGTCTGCAGAGGGTTAGGTCAGCAGCAGCGGTGGTATACAAGTATGTGGCAGTATCCTTCTAAAAAGAATTAAGACGACTTGCTAAGCAAAACCAAATAAAATTCAATTTTCTGGTAACTGTACCATGTGTATTGTGCCAGACGCTGGCCAGGGAGGGACTGAGAGATATGAGCACATTCAATGCAAGATGAACTACAGTGACACCCTATGGTCGATGACACCATATGATCTTCCTGATTGTGAAAGTGCAATTTGACTTGTTTGTCAAAAGGGGAAGTGGGCAGACTGAAAGTTCAGGATTTTCCAGCGGATTCTAGCTGATTCTTATTAAAACAATTTAGTCCTCTGTCCTCTAAAGTGTGGCATAGTTTGTTGGCCCATCTCCTTTGGTTATAATCAGTGGCAGCACCATTTTATTAAATAGTGGGTTTATCAAGAAATGCAATTGAGACATTATTTGAGAACATCATTCTTGGGCAATGAGGGAAATTCTGGTTTTTATCATCTCTAGGGGCGGCTTCTTTACTAAGCATTTCTGCATAGAGGGTTTGTTGTTTTTGTGAATAGGGTGCCTGTCTGGCTTGTCTTTGAAACTCAGATCAGTTTTTCTGCCTTTACTTTGGAATCTTTTGAAGGTTATTTCCTTTATGTCTTATTGTCCTTTCTGCAAAGGTCATGTCTAGTAGGTGTTCTGAATTTAACATCTGAATTCATTCACCTGAGGAGATCCATTGTGGACAAAGGCTTGTACATATAATCCAGACAAATCTCAGTCATGAATTTAAACAAAATGTTGGTGCACATGTACATAAAATATGTACTTTTTCTACCCAAGTTATGAGCGATCAAACATTTTATTCTCTATTTCATCCTTTTTTGCCTTTACTGTGTAAATTTACTAACATCATTTTACTAACTATCCTGCTAGAAGAATGGAAAATTGCTAACTGCAACTTAAGCGTGAGCTGGCGACATGCATGGAACGTGAGGGGCAGACCCCGCATCGGGCACCCTGAGCAGAACTGAGAGTGCCTGATATCTGCTTAAGCCATGATTAACAAAACCTAGAAGTTGTCTGCTTAAACAATAATTAAAGGAACCCAAGAATATTCTTACATTTTATCATGTACCAAGGCTAGCAGCCGTGGCTTTATACCATATATGGCATGGAATTGGACTGAAACTATTCTGGGTGGGTTTTCTGTTTGTGATTTTGTATAAAAAGCGTCCTTTTGTATCAGTAAGTTGAGTCAGTGCTTCATCGGCTTTGGCTCCTGTATGCATACGTAATGAAGGTAATGCCTGCTTATTTTTAGTTTTTCACACCCTATGTGCAAATAATGTCCATGTCAAGGGAGGTAATATCTGTGGTCTTACAAACATTACAGAGACCATCAAGTAGCCTGTTTTTTTAGGCTTAAGCAGAGCAGCTGACAACTTGTACAATGAGAAACTGGCTTGTGTCTCAAGGATTTTCCAGAATAGGGCCTTTTGTGTCCAATGATTTAGGCACTTCAAGGTATAATTTATAACAGGATTTATTAGAACATAAGGCTTTTGCTGAACACTAGCAGTAATTGAGTTTTTTAATACCTCATTGTTCAATGGAATAATGTTAAATGGGAAAAAAGTGCTAAGTGTTATTTTTTATTTTTTAACAGGAACCATTGATGTACAGTGCCCTGAAAAAGTATTTGCCTGATTTCCTCTATTATTGCATATTTGTTACACTGGATGTTCTCAGATCTTTAGAGAAAGTCTGCTATTAGATAAAGGGAACCTGAGTGAACTAATAACACTTTTTAATTATGATTATTTCATTTATTTAAAAAACAAAGTTATCCAACACCCATTCCCGTGTGAAAAGGTAATTGCCCCCTTACACTTAATAACTGGTTGTGCCACCTTTAGCTGCAATGACTGCAACCAAATGCTTCCTATAATTCAATATCAGTCTTTCACATCGCTGTGGAGGAATTTTAGCCCACTTGTCCTGACAGAACTGCTTTAATTCAGAAACATGGGCAGGTTTTCGAGCTGCATGACCCAACTACGCATCAGCTCACAGACGGGTGACTGGACATTCTTCTTAAGAATTTTCTGATACAGAGTAGAATTCATGGTTCCTTCAATTATGGCAAGTCATCTAGGTCCTGAGGCAGCAGAGCATCCCCACTCCATCACACTCCCACCACCATGTTTGACTGTTGGTATGATGCCCTTACTGTGGAATGCCATGTTTGCTTCACATCGGATATAATGGGACCCATGTTGTCCATAAAGTTCCACTTTTCCCAAAGAACATTTTCCCAAAGGCTTGGGGATCATGCAGGTGCTTCCTGGCAAATGAGAGACGAGCATTTATGTTCTTCTCGGTTAGCAGTGGTTTCCTCTTTGCTGCTCTCCCATGAAGCCCATTTTTGCCCAGTCTCTTCTGATTGTGGAGTCATGAACATTAACCTTAGCTGAGGAAAGAGAAGCCTGCAGTTCTTTGGATGTTTTTTTTAAGATCCTTTGTGACTTCCTGGATGATTTTCCGCTGCGCCCTTGGAGAAATTTTGACAGGTCGGCCACTTCTGGGAAGATTCACTATTGTTGCAAGTGTTCTCCATTTGGAGATTATGGCTCTCACTGTGGTTCGGTGAGTCCCAGAGCCTTAGAAATGGCTTTGTAACCCTTTCCAGACTGATGGATATCAACAACTTTTTTTTCTGATCTCTTCAGAAATGTTCTTTGATCATGGCATAATGTGCTTGTTGAATCTTTGTGCTGGCAGCTTGACTCTGAGGGTAAGGGTCAAAATAAGTGAGGTTTATATCGAGCAGGGCTGGCTGTAATCAAGCCTGGCTGTGTTCAATCAACTGACTAATTATCCCTTTAATTGGGTTGATTTCACTAAGGGGGCAATTACTTTTTCACACAGTGCCAGTTGGTGTTGGATAACTTTGTTCATTGAATAAATTAAATAAGTAAAAAAAGTGTTATTTGTTCACTCAGGTTCCCTTTATCTTATATTAGATTTTGGTTGAAGACCTGAAAACATTCAGTGTCAAAAACCTGCAATAATAGAGGAAATCAGGAAAGAACTTTTTCACAACACTACTTAAATGTTTCATTTTATTTTGTAATTTGTATTGGTTTTCTTGAATTTGTCTAGTATGATGTTAGTGTTGCACTGAACCAAAAAACTGCATCATATAAAACAGTCTCAGACTTAACCGTTCGTACCCTGGGTCTCCAGTTTTTCTGAATTTCTCAAGAATTTGCTCGTTTCAGGTACGAGATGCAAATGTTTCTGCATCTATTCAGAAGCCTGTGCAGCTGCTAAAGTAAGGTCTCTCAAATGAATTAATCCACTACAATTCTCATCTACCAAGTATGGCTGAGTGTTCAATAAATGCTACAAATGTTAGTACAAATTGAACTACTGTAGCTAGTAAAATTAGAAGAAATGTTATTGTGAAATAGTATACACTCATCCTTTGCTATACAAGCGCAGTTTGTTCCAAAATTTCCAGTAATAGATGAAAACTTGTAATGGCAACACTAAGTTCCCATTAAAATATATGTACAAATCTCTGATTCATTCCATGTGCTCATAACTGCCCAATATTTAATTTATTTGATGTATTAGAATAGTTTGGCAACGTAAGTTGCTAAGTATGTGTTACAACATTTATCTACAATTCTTTTTTACGCAGGCTGTTATGTTTAAAAGTTTAATGAAGATATTTCTAGTTAATGAATCTTGTGCAAAAACAGAATGAAACCCATAACTGCAGAAGTAAGACCTAGCTGTCTGGTGATATTGATGCTTTACATTCATAGTGATTCCAATCAAAATGAAACATTGCATTGTATAAAATGATTACATTTGTGAATTAATATTATTTTTAGATATTATGCATTCAAACTTGTTCTACACCATAACTAGTACAATACCCTTACAATTTCTGATAAGATAAAGTCAAGTGAAGAGTAAAAATGCTTGGAGCTTGTATTGGCGGGGGAAGTAAGGTCGTATACTGATTAGTAGATATGTATGTTTTTCTCGTTTTAGCAAGTAGCCATAAGTGCTCATTTAACAAAGGATGAGTATTTTTAATTTTTATTAAGTCTGCCAATTAGTGACAGTCTTTACATGCAATATTCCTTAGAGAGATTTGTAAGGTTTGTGCTAGTTTGCAGCACCTTCGAGTTTCATGGCAAACATTTATCGTAAAAAAGAAAAGGTTCACTCCGGTGTTACTTCCTGTTGTTGTCCTCATCGGATATCACTATGCAAAAATGGGATGTTGCTGTAAGCATGCTTTTTTCTCCAGGTTCGACCTGCTGGCACTGCTGAGTGCATCTCCCAAACCTGATCCCTGGTGTTCGGGATGCTGCAGGTTGTCTCTTTTTTTTACGTTGCAAGAAACTTGAACCCTTGGAAAGTGAAGGTGGACCTCTTTCTGCCCACTTCCAGATACTGAGAGCCACAGTTATACAGCCCTGAGCTGCCCTTTCTTTTGCAGCACGCTGCGAGCTCAGTTTTAGAGCGCCTCACTTGTGATTTCCTCACTGCAGGCTGGCCTTCTTGATGCTTTAGGGAGTTGGCACAGCTTGTGGGTTTTCTATTCTGGATCATAGACTTTGTCACTGCCTAAATCTGGGTATCTGTTTTTTCAGTGTTGTTTATGAGGCTTTCTTTTGTGTGTCTAGTCGTACAGTATATCAGTGATGCAATTCCACAGTGATGCAAACTGTTAAAAAAAGCACTTGTTTTCAAGCAACAGCCATTCCAGTGTGTGTTGGAGGAGAAAACTTGGCTTTCACTTTTTTTCAAGTCAATAATATGGTCTTTATTCCCACTGCTTGTAGCCAAGTCTTAAAACCATATCTCCGACGCTTTCAAGTGTGGAGTTCTTTATCGGTTTACTTTTTTCTTTTTTTAAAAAAATTGATTAAAATGTGGTTTTAACACTTGTTTTATTGGCCTTTGTAATCCTCAGCTTTTGGGGTCCCTGTCAGTTTATATTTGTGTTGTTTGCTTTTTCATAATGTGATTCTACCTTTTTTCCATACCCTGTCATCAAAACTAGCACTAACTTTATTTGTGAATGGGAAAATATGTAATGTTTGCAAAGGAAACTAAGTGTAAACAAAGTGTGGAGGTGCTGTTTGTAATTTGTACTGCATTGATTTGTACTGGGAGAAGCCTCTCCAGTGACCTGACTAGGAGGGAGTGGGCAGTTTTCTTGACTGCTATTTTAGTATTGGCAGATCAGAGGCCATACCGATGCAGTCTTTAAACCCAGGAAGTGGAGGAGGATTGCCGTTTCTGAAAATTGTGATCTTTGTTCATTTTTTTTTTTCTTTAAACGAACTGAAGGGATCAAATAATGTGTCCTGTGGTGTAATTACACAGTGAAGGCCCTAAATCTTGTGAAGGTAGACTTGCCAAAATCATTTATTTTAGTTTAGAAAATAACTTTAGGTTTTAAATATTCTGCTGTTGTAGTTTTCTTCTGTTCACTGTTTTTTGAAACTGTACCCTTTAGGAACGTACCAGAGCAATATTGCAAGTAGGCTACTGCAGAGCTCTTATACTAGCTAAATGTCAGACAGATGGGTAAGATTATTCTTTGGAAAATTATACATACAGACCCTTTACTTTTTAACATTTCCAAGAAAGCTAGTCACATTGTCGATAATACCCAGTGATGTTGCCTGTAATTAACATTGTCGAATAATCTAAACATTTTTACATACTTCTTATGCTGTTTTCCTAGCAAACCACTATGCAATTTTTAGAAAAACGTCTTGACCAAGCTAACTAAGATGTAATTAAAGCATGCTACTGACTTCCATCCACTCTGTCACCATTCTGCTGTCTTAATCACCACAATTAATTTACAGATATTGCGGTTTGTAATAATGGAATGTGTTGTGAAAGTCCCATTGTGGTCACTGCTGAATGCAATCCAAGTTGTACATCTGTGCGGCATTGATATTTGTGAATACCCAGTGTGCAGTGGCTGTTTGTGTTGAATCCTGTCCAGTTCCTCTCATTGAGCCCGGACAAGCTTGTGTTTCTGAGCCATAGATGCAGTACTTAGAACATAACAGAAGGGTTACAAACGAAACGAGAGGAGGCCATCTATTCCATGTACCCCGCTTGGCCAAGGATCTCATCCAGCCGTTTTGTGAAAGTATGCAGGGCATCGCCATCAAGACGTGGGGGGGTAACTTCTTCTGTACTCCCACAATCCTTTGAGTAAAGAAACGCCCCCTTCTCTCCATTTTTAATACACTTTCATATGTCTCATATTGACATATATCATGCAGCTTGATAAGTAAGGCTGTTGGAGAGAATTTGTTTTAAAATGGAATATTTTACCAGGTAGCTGCGTCAACAGGTGTAGGCTGCAACGGAACAGGTACAGGTTGATTCCAGGCTGAGAGATACTGTAAAACGAAAAGAAACAGTGTTTTGGCTGTGGGCCTCCAATTGCTGTACACACTCTCCAAAGAAAACTCCATGGCAAAAACTTTTCCTTACCTTTCAGCATGGAATGAATCTGTACCTGTTCGTCTGGTCATTTTCACTGCTTATTGAATATTCTTTTAGTTAGCATTGCGAGATTCCAAATGTTTCGTTTTGTAAGTCTTGTCTGGTCTGCAGTTCCCATCTGATATTCTGTGCTCTTTATTGCCAAACCTAAGAGACGTGTTAGCGTGCTAATAATTTTGGGGGTTCCTGACTGACAAGCCTGGCTAGTCATGCAGAACTGTATTACCAGCAGTGTATGACAGGTACCATCATCAAGTTCCCAGACGTGTATGTACAGTATATATATGAGTAATATTTCCTTTCTATTATGTTCTTTGTGCTTAAAGGTTTTATTACACACATGTTTCAAAAGGTTAGTGTTTCTTCTTGTGTGGGTGTGTGTCACGATACTGGTGACTTCATTTTCATGAAGTCACAAAAGGTTGATTTTCTGTGGTTTGTAGACCTGTGTCCTCACTGGAACCTTTGTCTGGATCACAAAACATTTTAACAGGATCTTCAGAGAAGTTTTTTAAAATCCTGAATCCCTAGAAAAACCCATAAGAAGAAGAGTTATTTTTGCTTCTAGCTTACATGGATTAGAGGGAACATTTTAATGTTCCAAGTCTGGTTTTCTCAATTTCGATTCAGTATTCAGTATTCAGTACCAAAGGATATCTGCCCCCTGATGACTATGGTTTGGCCAGGAAAACACAGAGGTTTTAAAATGTAATATCCTTTTTATTGAGGAATGTCTCTTATAAGCAAATACTGCCTTTTTTTATTTAATGACTTGTTCCTCCCATGTACTCTGCTGAATGTTTTTTTCCACATGAGAGACTCGGCAGCACATGATAAAATGTGGTAACCAGGTGCAATTAAAAAATTGGCATCTTGGTAATTGGGTGCAATTTGACCTTCAAATAAAGTATTCAAAAGAAAATAAAATATCCTAAAGTGTTGAACATGTTCTAATACAGTGCTGACAGAATCCTCCTGGGTTGGTCGAAAATCTTGTATTTTGCAGACCTAAAATGTAATTTGTTCCTCTTAAATGTTTTAATGAAAGATCAAAGTAACATGACCAAATGGATAAAACAAAGACATAAGATGTTTTTGGACTATTTGATTTACAAAATAATCCAACATTAAAAATCCTTGAGTAAATAAGTACAGTATGTGAACCCGATTCAGTAACTGGTGGCACCCCTTTTAGCAGCAGTGACTTCAGCTGTCATAGCACTTCAGTGGGGCTAAGGTTAGGATTTTGACTTCTGCCATTCTGGTGGATATCTGCTTGTACGTTTAGGATCTTTGTCATGCTGCACGACCTCACTTTGAGATAAGCTTCAGCTGACAAATGGGTGACCTGGTTTTCTCCACCTAATACAAGGCCAAATGCATGGTTTCATGGTTCTTCAGAAGAAACTCAACTTTTGACACATCTATCCTAAAAACATTCTTGTGTTCTTTGAAGATCCTGAGAGGGGCGACAATAATTAATAATAATAATTGCTTACACTATATAGCGCTTTTCTGTCAAAGCGCTTTATGGGTGACGGGGACACCCCTCCGCCACCACCAATGTGCAGCATCCACCTGGATGATGCGACGGCAGCCATAGTGCGCCAGAACGCTCAACACATATCAGTTATCAGTGGGGATGAGAGCAGATTAATGAGGCCAATTCATAGATATATAGACAATGTTCTTTTTAGAGAGCAGTGATTTTTTTCCTGGCTGGCCCATGAAAACCATTGCCAACACAGGAGACGTGAGCAGTGACTGTGACTTCCTGGATGATTTGCCAGGTTGCTCTTGGGGAGATCTTGGCAGGTCTCTGGTCCTGGGTGAAGTCACTGTGATTTTGAAACTTAAGTTTTATTTTTTGTTTTTATTTAATTATCAGTGTGGTTTTGAATGTTTTCCATTTGTCAACTGTCTGACCTACCTCTTTTCCTGAGAAATCCCTTTGATTGTGGCATGACATGTTTCCACTAACCTGTATGATATGAACCAAACTCCCAAAGTATCTGACCATCACGTATGATAGCTCTGGCCAAACTCAGTACTTTTTTTACTACTCACCCAATGAGTTAATAACCTCATGTTGATTACCCCCTTAACTGTACTTACTAGGGGTTTATGTATTTTCCATACGCTGATTCTAATTTATTTTTTCTACTCTGTATACATCATTACATCTCGATTAGACATTGAATTTTTAATTGAATAATTCAATTCTTAATGCCCTAATTCAGGTCCTCATTTGCTTAATTGGACACTTTTGAAGCTTTCCTTTGGTGGGGAGGAGATGGAAATTCACAGAGACTTACTGTACAAGCCTTCTGGACAGTAGCCCTTGAGGACCAGAGCTACTCTGGGGGTGAGGCAAGTGCCAAAAATGGATGATTGTGTAGCAAAAGAAATATAAAAAGTCCAAGCTGTCCCCCGGGTCTAGTGAAGTTAGTAAGACCACAGGTTGCACTCGTTGCTGATTGTAATCGAAATTTCTTCCTGTGCTAATATGATTTACTATTAATGAAAACGTGGATGGCTTGTGATAGACAATTAATGTAACACTTTTCCCTTTTTTAACTTATCCACTTATTAATTGTTCGTGATTTAACGAAGTTAAAGATCAAACGAAGCTGCTGCAAAACGCAACAGTTTCCCTAAATGCACAATTCTGTCGAGATAGCGATGTTGGACCGGAGTTTGTTGAGCCATCATTCCAAAATACTACTCCCCCCCCACACACACACACACCCACATCAAAACTCCCCTCTTCTGTTCTGCTTTCATTCTTCCCGAAGTCCCGAAGTAGTGATCTGTGTCTCTTGGTAACCGCACGGCGAGTAACACCGTCAAAGCATCTCTTTTAACACCTCTTTGAAGCGAAGAGTCAGGCTGAACCGAAGTCGTGGAGAAAGCATTAAGAGGCAGTTTGCTTCCATCAACAGAAAGAGCAGAAAAACGAATCGAGATGTAGACTGGAAATCGGAAAATTATCAACGAAGGAGCAAAAAAACCCAAACAAACATTGAGATGAATAACACCTGCCCAGTCGGACCGTCGGTAGCCCTTCAGCCTGTGTGGGATGCGCTCCGCAGTCACGACGCTCTCCTGCTGTCACCGTTCTTCCCGGCTTTCATTGCGTTCGCGGCTCACCTGGCTATGTCTTTACCTTTCCTGGCTTTAGACCTCCTCGGTCCTCGCTGTGCCACGCTGCACCGATACCGTATTCCCCGCATCAGGGTCCAGCCGGCGAGTGTGCAGGTGTGGTGGCAGTGCCTGCTGAGGATAGCGCGCAAACACCTGGCGGTGATCGTCCCTGTCACCTTGCTCATCCAACGGGTGAGGACGCCGTCTCTGCCAGCCGAGGCTCCGAGCTGCGCCAGAGCCCTGACCGAGGTCACTTTGTGCCTGCTCCTGTTCGACTCTCTGTACTTCGCCTGGCACATCTCCATCCATAGGTAAAAACCCAAATTACTTTTTTTTTTGTAATGTCAGCTCTCCTTAAACTGTTAACGACGTTGTTATTCTCTCCCGTGTTCTCGGAGTTTTAATGTAGCGATGTAAATAACATACAGGTAGTGATACTTCGCTTGCGCTGTCCAGAAAGAAAGTACACTTTTTATTAAAAAAAATATATTTCGTAAGGTATTGTTGTTTAAATACCTATATGCTAAATTCTGTCATTTTAGCTTTAGTGCACAATACAAGCTGTAAATAATTGTATAGAAAAAACTGTAGATAGTTTTACCTCTACTGTAAAGCGTCATTACAGTAAAAACGACTGCATTGTTTACTACTTGTACAATAAAGTAGAAAGTACACGTAACCATACTTAACGATAATTAACATGCTTGCTGGGTTAGGCTCCGGCTTCCCCTGCGACCCTACAGTGAATGAAGAAATGGATGGATGGGTAAATTATATTGGTTTTAAAACAGAAGAACCCGTGTATAGGAATAATAATATTAGAAATAGTAACATAATAGGAAACACGAGTGACGCGGTCTGTTGATGAATACAGACGAAGATACAGTAAGTTACTGTAACTCTCCTTACTCTCTACGTGCTGCACCTTACTTAACCTCCGTTACCGCTTCTCTGCATTACATTCAAATAAAGTTAGTTATGCCAAAACCTACAGCTACAGATTACACTGTTTAGTGTGTTTTACAAAAAACTGCTGTAAAACTGTACTTAATGCAAAGGGAAGAATTTTAGAAGTCCCCCCACAGAAAAGACCACCACACATCTGCATACGACACAGAAAAACTAAGCGCAAGACATTTACATAACTTAATTAAAGAGGGGGCGGAAGAGGTGTCGCAGATGTTTTATGTTTGTG
Organism: Lepisosteus platostomus; assembly: GCF_059453375.1. Taxonomy (NCBI): domain Eukaryota; kingdom Metazoa; phylum Chordata; class Actinopteri; order Semionotiformes; family Lepisosteidae; genus Lepisosteus; species Lepisosteus platostomus. The sequence goes on from NC_142613.1 coordinate 10,110,490, forward strand.
CTTTCATTCTGTTTGCTTCTCAGTTTAAACGGTTAGCGATTGTAAACTATGACTATGTTTCTTTTCCCCTCCGTCTGTGAAATGCCAGCTGAATGCATAAAACTGCTTTGTGAACTGAAAACAGAAAGTTTGTTTTCCGCCCCCGGAAAAAAAAACATGTCCATGGATTCTGGACAGAGGTCCTGTAAGAACCCCCTTACTTACGGTGCAGTCCATACAGTACTGCGTTTTTTTAGAAGGAGTCAGTAACAAGTCTTGAATTGTGGCTGGAGCTGCATACACCGTCACCAGTAGAATTCTTTAACTGCGATCTGACCACACTCCAGTGTGCCAACAGATTTTCTGACCAAACGGGCTCTTAATGATCTAAATCCGTCTTAACTGGGCCAGTTTAACAGCCTCTCCTAATTATTCAGGTATAGGTGCCTAGAACCAGCAGACATACACAAGCCCACTAGGATACAGGCTGGGGACCTCTGGTTTACTGTACATCACCACTTGTTTTATGTCTGAAAAGTAAAGCAAGTATTGACCTGTGCTGTTATGAAAGATCAGAAACTCTCCAGCATTTAGAATACAGGAGCCCCGCAAGATTTAGATATCTTTAGATATCTTACAAAATACACAACAGCTTTAGTCCTCAATAAGTTGCTGCTCACACTGTGGCAGTTTTCTGATTCAAAACCATATTGTTTTGACATTTAACATGTGACTTCACTTTTCTCAGTGCGCTAGAATCTCGTAATGAATGTTCATGGCGTTCAGTGTCTGTACAGGGCAAGCTGCAGGTGGGGTGGTGGTTTAGCTTTGGTAATGAGGCAGACCCTTTCCAATAACCTACCAAATGTTCATAAGAGGAACTGGGCTTTTAACTTTAAATTCTGTAACCAGTGCAAAAGAAACAATCTTAATTAATCCAGAGAAGATTTCACTAACAATGTACTTTAACCGAACACCGAGCAAATTAAGATTCAATGCTTACATTGTCTTTAATAAATTCACCAGGAGAATCAAGATGGAGTGATAATGGCGCAGATCTATAGCTGCTTGTTTTTGTTTTGCTTTATGATCATTTATTTTTTAACCCTAGAAAATCACATTTTAATGCGGCCATAAAACTGTAAGTTGCCCTATTTGCGACTATTGCTGGTGACTTACGAGCAGCACCTTGGACATGGAATAGTGCATTTGGACATGAACTTTTAGTTTCATCTGCCTGTCTTGGGACAGTGGGGAGGATGTTGCATAGATCTGTGAAATAGATTCTTCACACCCAATACATCACATGCAATGGGTGAAACATAGTGAACAATCTCAGACCCGTGAAGAATATGACGTTTCCACTGAGTCATAGTTACTGCAGTTTTAGTGTCAGCTTTTCAGTTTTTTTTTCTCTCAACAGTAACTTTGGGGGAGCTAATAATTCCAGTCAAATGCTTAGGAGATTTCTAGGTATTGAAAGTGTTGGAGTGTGATAAGAAGAGTCTTCTGAGTGCACTGCAGTCTATCAGTGATTCAGCAAACGCAGGAGATAGAAAAACTCCCAACAACTCTTCCAGGCATGAAATATTTTCTGACTAACCAAGTAAGACAGATTAAGTGAATAAAAATGTTGTCAGCATTTAAAGATTATACATCCATATGAATAAAATGCAGGATTCAGTTGTGTTTCCTTATAGAAATAATAAAAAGCTACTATTTAGAGTGTGGAAAGCATGCCTAAAAATACGACTTATCATCTTAAACAATTTTAGGAATAAAAAAGGATTTCTGATAGAAATTTGGTATGGAATTGTTTAACTATTTAGAGCAGTAGTAACACTCTCTCTGCCGAACAGACCTTTAGAAATCTTGTATAAGAACTAAAGAATGTAGAAAGGTTACCAACAAAAGAAGGTTATTAGACCCACCTAGCTCATTCGGGGACTAGTACCTAATTAATCCAGGGATCTCATTTAGTCCTGTCTTGATCCTGTCCTGTCAGCATTGAAACATGGCTTCTACCAGATTCCTACAGCCCTTTGTGGAAAAAATACCTCCTGTTCTCAGTTTTAACTGCACTTTCCCTTAGTTTGTACTTGAATTGTCTGCTTTGTGTGTCTCTGTTCTGAGAATGTCAGCTGTGTTGACCTTGTCAGCTCCTTTGAGGGTTGTGGATGCTTGGGTCAGGTCTCCTTGCAAGTTTCTCTGCCTGACATTCTCTTGGGCCTGTCCTGGGAATGTGTCTATTTGCTCTTCTCTGGAGTGATTCCGGTATCTTATTTGTAATATGGTGACCTCATTCTACACAGTATTCTATTATTATTTTATTTATTTGTTTTAGATCAAATTCTGAACTATAACTAAAACAGTAAGAGAGAATAGTGGCCCATCAGCACACAGCTTCAACAGAAACCAGGGAAGTAATTTGATAATAATTAAATAATTAACACTGCCGCGCAAAGTACTCCTTCCCAATTCATGCCCTTATGTTCCAGCAACTGTCACGTCGTTATTTCTTTCTTTCCTGTTTTGAAAATGATTTTGGAATTGATTTTTGGCAGATGGTGCACATGACTGCATTTAGATGAGGGAATGTTTTAAATGCAGTGGAAAGCAGACAAGACCTTGATTAGGCAGTTGCTAGTTGGACCGAAGAACTTGAGAGTTACTGGGGAACTGGAGTCCTGGGGGAGACTGGAGCTTGATGGGGAATTAGGAATCGTGGATATGTGAAGTATTCTGTTTTGTTCTACTCTGTTGACTGAACAGTTGTATGACTGGTGCTTTCTGCAGGGTACCACAGATGTTTCAGTTGATGCACAGTGCCCACCATCAGCACCGGGACACCTTTGCCCTGGCAGCCCAGGATTCCAGCATCTGGGAGTTGCTGTCCCTGCAGGTCCTGGCCCTCTCCATCGCCGCCCTGCTGGGCTGCCATCCACTCAGCGAGGTAGTCTTCCACCTGCTCAATTTATGGCTGGCCGTGGAGTACCACTGTGGCTACGACCTGCCCTGGGCTACCCATCGCCTTGTGCCCTTCCACCTGCTTGGGGGGGCCCCTTTCCACCAAGCCCACCACCAGCTTCTCCGTGGCAACTACGCCCCCTACTTTACTCACTGGGACCACCTGTTCGGGACCTACCTGGAAATCCCCAAGGACAGACCAGCTCACCTTTTGCTGGGAAAGAAAAAAGACCTCAAAGACGCTGCCAGCATCTCCAGGACCTAGTTGCAAAGCCCTGACCTAAAAAAAATGGGGAAGGAAACAGAAAAGCTTGTCTTTGTTTGCAGTCTTCTCCTAAATACAGCAATGCCCCTCTTTGTAGATGTACCACAAAGAGAATTACATCCTGACAGCCTGCTTATATTTGTAAATTGATTATGTTTGTTTGAGGGCATTCTAATGTAAAGTGCTGTGAATATTTGGCTTGGGGGACTTACATTGTTGCTTTGCAGAGCTTGGGCCCTGAGATCAATTCCCTCGTGGGGTGCTGTCTGTGTGGAGTTTGCGTGTTCCCCTTGTGTTTGCATGACGTTTCTCCTAGTGCTCCGCTTTCTTCCCATGGTCCAAAGACACACTGGTAGGATAATTGGCTTTTGGGAAAACTGCCCCTAGGGGTGAGTCTGTTTTTGTCTCTGTGTGCCCTGCAATGGACTGGCGTCCTGTCCAGGGTGTACCCCACCGTGCACCTGTTGCTTGCTGGGACAGGCTCCAGCTCCCCTGTGACCCTAAATTGGGAGGAGTGGTTTGAAGATGGATGGATGTGTAGCTTAGAATTAAGCTACTTGATGACAATGCCTGTGCAAAAATCGAGCTAACTGACTGAACAGTTGAGTTACAAACCTTTTAAATTGTGCTTCTGTAGAAAAGTACTCCATGTTACTGTTTTCATCATGTGTGCTAAGTCTCGAAGTGTTTGTGTGAATCCGTGTCTTGGAAGCAAGTCACTAATCAGCCTCAAAGTGTCTGTTAGTTATTAAAGATGTGCTGCAGATGTTTCTTTGGATAGAAATATACAAAATGACTTTGTTTTAAAAATGTATGTAGATTGATGTCTCTGAAGGGGAATGATTGTCTTTAAAATGATGAGAACACAAAGGTCTAGATGGCAAATGGCATTCATTTGAGGTTTGGAATACAACTCTTTTCTATTTCTGACTGCGAGGTATTTCTTCACCCGGGCCGTTAAGGGACTTGGCAAGCACTCTTATTTTTAAGAGACTCCATAATCTACTGTATGTGGACAATTGTGTCAGTAACGTCAAGGCCTGTGAGACTTTGCTGGACTCCACCTAATAAAATGCACTATTGCTTTCTATCTCAGGGCTTTTTAACCAGTCGTCCTGGAACCCCACTTGGGTCATCAGCGATTGTCAAGGGGATCCCCAAGAACCAAGAGAAACTTTTTTCTTCAAGTACAGCCATATGCAAATAAGTACTCTGACGCAGTGTTAGTGCAGCTGCTGAACCCCCTTTCTGCTTTTAATGTTTTATAATGGCTAGAAATATTATTCTTAAGAATGACACACATCCATGTGATTATATGTTTAAAATGGAGTTCTTGATGAACGTCTTGAAATGGAGTCCCCCAGCACTGGGAAAAAATTGAGAAATCTGCTGCTTTAACTCGTGCTAAGGGGCGTATTCTGGGAGTCGCTTGAACTTCAGGATTTTCTGCTTCTGATTATTGCCAATACGAGACTCAGTCATATGAAATCCCCTTGACCGTGTCTTTTGAGATCTCTTTTGAGACTCTGTCTTGCACGTGGTGACTCATCACACCCACCAGATCTGCTGGACTGGTGCGAATGCTGTTACAGCCTTGTCCATGGATGGAAGGCTCATCAAGGTGTGCTAGTATCGTTTCACGAGGAACAGCAACACCTGAATGGACTGAAAACTGTCTATTGCTTAGTCCTAGTAAGATTTGGCTCGACTCCTTGGCTGAGGGCCCCGCCCTGGCTGTGGGACAGGAGAGGGAGGAGTGACGAAGAGGGAGCTAGAAAAGTGGAAGAGGGCTGCAAAGGAGAAAAGACGGACGTGTGGTATGTACAGTATTAAAAATAAAGAGTGGTATTTATAGGGCTGGCCTCAGCAGAGATGGGCATTAAAGCTGAACAGGATTTAGTGAGTGAATGCATGTGTGTGCACGAGCCCTAAGATTGGACGTGCGTCTTGTCCAGCATGTATCCCATCTTGTGCCCGATCTTGGCCAGGATAGGCTCCCCCATGACGCTGTATTGGAACGGTTAGAAAATGGAAGGATTGATAGACGGATTCATAGGGCCGGTCTAAGCAGAGATGTGCACTAAAGCTGAACAGGTTTTTCGTGAGTGAATGGATGTGTGAGCAAGCATCCCGTGACGGACTGGCATCTCATTCAGGATGTAGTCCTCCCTTGCAGGTTAGGCTCCAGGTCTCCGTGAACCTATAAGCATAGCAAGGTGCCAGAAAATAGTTGGATGGCTTTACTTCCCTGAAAAATCCACAGTGCATCCCTTCAACAAACAGACAACTGCCTGGTGTCTAAGTTCAGTCTGACATTTCAAAGACCTATTTTGTGTATTCCCTCCTTCCTCCATCTTTCTGACACATCCCCGAGGACTGCAAAGCGTTTTGAACAGAGTCCACACGGAGGTGGCTGAATTAAGAAGGGAACTTGAAGAAGATACGACTGTTTGAGTATGGAGTGGAGTTTAGTCAGAGCACTAGAGCTAACACGCCCTCTCTTCTGAGCAGTGCCATAGGATTAAGGATTTAGTAATAATAATAATAATTGCTCACACTTATATAGCGCTTTTCTGGACACTCCACTCGAAGCGCTTTACAGGTAATGGGGTCTCCCCTCCACCACCACCAATGTGCAGCATCCACCTGGATGATGCGACGGCAGCCATAGTGCGCCAGAACGCTCCCCACACACCAGCTATCGGTGGGGAGGAGAGCAGAGTAATGAAGCCAATTCATAGATGGGGATGATTAGGAGGCCATGATTGGTAAGGGCCAATGGGAAATTTGGCCAGGACGTCGGGGTTATACCCCTACTCTTTTCGAGAAACGCCCTGGGATTTTTAATGACCACAGAGAGTCAGGACCTCGGTTTTACGTCTCATCCGAAGGACGGCGCCTGTTTACAGTATAGTGTCCCCATCACTATACTGGGGCATTAGGACCCACGTGGACCACAGGGTGAGCGCCCCCTGCTGGCCCCACTAACACCTCTTCTACCTCTACCTAACACCACTAACTACCTCTAGTAGTCTGAGGACTTAAAGGACTTAAGGATTAAGGACTGCAGTTCAACATACAAAGGGCACCACCTAGCACAGAACAGAGCTCCTGGTCACCACACTGGGACGATGGTATATAAATTCTTGATCAGGAGGAAGAGCGCCACCTAATGGTCCATCCACACCACAGCAGCCAAGTTTTCCCTTGATGTCTCTTGACCCAGAACTGATCTGCAAGCCATGCTTAGCTTCATAGATCTGACAAGATCAGGCTACAAGGAGCTTCAAAGAGGACTTTATCTGGAAACAATACCAAAAATTACATATGAACTAATGACTCCATGGATAATTCGAGGCTCAGGGCAGTTAAACACAGTGAAAACGTATTAAAATGATATATAACCACAGCAAGGGTCAAGTAAAGCTACAGCAAAACCCACCAAAACGTCGCTGTACACTTTCATCAGCCAATGATGTGACTGGTTCGATATAATGTGTGAAATTAAAAGTGAAACCAAGAAATACATATTCCATGAACGTCTTGCAGCAACAGATAACTTTCCTAAACGCTGCTGTGAAGCTACTGCAGACTGTATAACCATCTGCTTCCATCTAGCGGTGAAGATAAGAAATATGAGCATTTCTATTCAATTACAAAACATAAAGATATTTTGCGGTACAAAAACGAGCAGAGGAACCTTATCGTATCGAGGACAAAAAACAATACATCTGTTTCTATCGTCCATTTTCTCACTATCATGACATGAGTGTTTCAGTGTATTTTCCCTTGTTTAAAAAGTTTATTATGAACATAAACATTATGCGATGTGCCTATGTTTGCTTTAAATTAAATAATGCCGCTCAGTGATATCAAAAATTCTATAGTAACGAGGAAGGTGCTAAGCTTCTTGTATTTTATAGATGAAATAAATGTTTTTTTTAAGTTTTTTATATTTCCTTTTCACACTATTTCAAATGCTAATTTGTACATATTTGACTCCTTTGGCTAGTCTCCAAGGTGCTACCGCGTGCGTTTTGGCTGTCAGATTTGAACTGCCGGAGAACGTTAAAAGACGACAAGGGGGTCTGAATAAAAGTAAGTCGTGGCACTGTCTTAACAAACAACTCCAGAAATTATTTGTGTGAGGAAGAAACGATTGAAATGGAGTTACCTATACTCTAGAGATACAGTAATTTATGATGGACTTTTATCCTCAAGGGGCAATCCGTTGTAAATAAAAATGAACGGGAAAATCAAAAATAGGCCATTCGCACCGGCTAGCGCGTTTGTTTGCTACTAGATAACGTAATGACCCCATTAAGTTGTTAATAAAAACTTTTGATAAGAGCCTACCTCAGTAAAATACTGATATTCCAAATATTCCAAACTATGACCGTCTGTGTTAAGGACGTTTCTAACCCTGTTTTCTGTTTTGAGTGCTTGTGAGACTCATTTCCCCTCCCGTCTCCCTGATTGACAACGCCATATAGCTTCATAAATAGAAATGCCCTTATGGTTTAATGAGAAGGAGTACTGAAGTACTTACAAAAGAGAGACCCTATACTTCAATCACCGGCACTACGTCATTAATGTCTAAAATGGTGTGCGTATCTTAAAACCAGAATCAGTGACGCCGAGGGAGAGATTGGACACATACTGTATCTACTTCTTTCCCTCCGATCATCCTGACAATGCGGACATCATTTTAATTCAGTGTGTCCCCCTCTCCTTTCCACCACACCCACAGTGTGTAATGGCTGATCAAGAACTATAACTGTATATCAGAACTGAATGGGTATAATAAGAAGGAAATTGCAAGTACACTCAATAACTGCTTTGCTTATGTCTTTACTAACGAAGTGGTCAGAAATATACCTATTTACAGTATATGGTATATGATCAAGTCATTGCACAAAGCTTGTCAATTGCAGAAATATAAAAAATAAAAATTTAAAAAAATAAGTGAACATCTCCAGTAGGTATATAACTTTAAGAAAAAGTATTGCTTGTCTGTCACAAACAGATTTTTGCTTCTCACTATAAACTGGAGAAATAGCCAGAGACTGGAAGTTTCCACATATGATATTTATACACAGAGAGAGGAAAATACTGAACATGGCGGTTATAAACAGTTTGACTTGTGTGTCATATAAAATACTGTAGCCTGCTTTTAGGGACAAGCCGATGTTATATTTCCACAGTAATGCTGTTCCTGGGTACAGTCTACATTTGTTCTGCTGAGGGGGATCTTGCTAAGCAAATCGTCTGGACTTTTTTGAAGAAGCCATAAAATGTTCTGACACTTTGAAATGTTGTGTCTGGATGTTCAGAACGTACAGTAGAACTGTAATAATTGTAAGCAGGGAAGAGTCGGGGGTAGGCCAACGTGAGAAGCAAAGTCTGGTGAGGTGAGGCGTTGGTGTTAATCAGAAATTAGTCTGATTTTCTGATGATACCAAGCATGGGGGGATGAGGAACAATCAAGATACAATTAGGACAGTATGATAAGATTTTTGTAGCATTCAGGAGTGGGTAGTTATGTAGCAAATGAAAACCAATGTTTGTCAATATAAACATTTGCATTAGAAAGCACTTAGTTTAAAAAAGGAGATTTTAAAAGATTCATTACTCTCAACATTTTGGCAATCCACAGAAGGAATAAAACGCAAACAGGATGCTTATTTACAAAGTAAGGAATGTAGAATACATGTTAAGAGGTGTTATGCTGAAACTATACAAAACACACTGTTGAGCACTGCACACACTTCTAATCCCTGCTTTACAAAAGGTTTCAAGAACCATTGGAGAAAGTCCAGAGCAGCAACACTCATTCCAGGGGCTTAAGGAGATGAGTTATGCAGACAGGCTGAAGTAATTTAATCTTTTCAGAGGGGATCTGATTTAGGTCATCAAAGTTTTAATGGAACTCAATAAGTTGTCTCAAGTCCAGTCAGTGAACAGAATGCAGGAATATGACACATCACCAAGTTGGTTTTGCACTAATATTACAAAATACTTTGTTACACAGAGTTTATTTGTGGAATGTAATACCAGGACACATAGTGAAGATACTGGAATTGTTTGTCTTGGCTTGATGCTGTGAGATTCATTGAGATTATAGGGAAGAGACAAGTACTACACAAAAATCAAGAAATCTGAACTTTCATCAAATTAATGTGGTACATTTGCATGCAATTGTAGTTAAAAGCAACAACAATATTCAATGCTAGACTAATGGAACAGTGTCTCAGATGGCACTTTCCAAAACACACCAATTGATTACTCAATCATGATATTATGATAAAATTATGATTTTCTTTTTTAGAAACTGCATGACATCCTGTCTGAAGATCTAGATCACAATGAACAGGTGTCTTCACATGCTACTTTGCAAAGGTATGATTTGAAGAAAGAAACGTTCTGTCTCATTGGGCTTTATTCTTAATTAACCGATAGTGGGGGGGATCTTCATTTATCTTGGCACTGCTTCTGGCACACTATGCCTTTGCAGTGCAATTTTGATAAGCCAGGATAAAGAAAAATCCCAAAAGGAGGACTCAGGTGTGTGTCCTGGGGCTCAGGCTGCTATAAACTGATCTGCTGTAAGAGCGATGATCCAAGACTCAGTGTTGTTTGCACTGAAGCATGTGTACAGTGGAGGACAGGTTTCCTGGAAGTTTGTCAGAGATCTTTACAGTTCCCGGGTTCGCAAATTTTCTTCAAGCTATGCGTGGTTAGTATGTGCAGGAGCTCACGTACAGTACTGTGGGCCGGGTGTACGGTGCCAGAGAACAATGGATGTCCCATCTCATCCTTGGGCACAAAGCACTAACTTCCAAGTCACATACAGTACAGCCAGCTAGCTATCAGCAAGATCTCGAGCGCCAAAGCCCTGCTGAATGGAGAGATGAAACCGTGACCCTGAGGTCAGGCCTCCCTGGTCTTTATTAAATGCAATTAAGACATTTCCTCTCTTCTAAATCACCACGTTTCTGTGCCTGCTCACTCTCGCAGCAGCCTCTGTGCACACTGTGAATAACAGCAACAAACAAAAAAATGACATAGATAGGAGTGATTACGCACAGCCTACTGTAGGCGAGGGACGATTTCAAGGAAGTTTTAGTTTTGTCAAGGGAAACCCTTGCCTCTCTTTATATGCACCAGTGACAGGGTTTTTAACTTTTCATGTCCTAGGAGACTCTACAAGCTTGATTGCGAAGCCTAACAGGATCTGATGATGGTGGGTCATAATGATTTTTGAGATGCAGAGATATGTTTTTGATTGGGGGAGGGTGGGGCGATGAGGTCCCGCGTCAGAGCGAGGGCCTGGCAGTGCTCATTGTCATCAAGGGCCCCTGCGTGATTCCAGACAGAGGAGGTGTTGGGAGATCTTCCTGAAACGTGCAGCTGACCTGGTTCTCATAAACAAGGATAGACGCAGGGGATGCATGCAAACCATTGCACATACTGTATTTTTCCATGCACAGGTCTTCTGCGAGAATGGCAACCAAAGTCACATTTCAGCTAATCTGTTGATCTGTTGCTCAGGTGTGGAAATTGAAAGAAAAAAGTAAATATGTGGAAAAGAGTTATATTTCCGTGCAGTGTGTGATATAATTGAAAATGCATAAGTATATGTCCTTTGGCCTCTTTTAGGGGATGTTTCTGAATGTCTTTATTTGGGAAAATGTAAAAAAAAACAGACATGCACAAGGAAAATGAGATGAGACAGAGGAGATTAACTGGGGGGTGCTAAGAGCTTTCACAGTGTTTCAAGAGTTTAAGGAGTTGTAATGTTCATTTATCATAACACAATACTAAAGAGAACAAAGATTTTATTTTTGAATCTTCATATGGGTATACATGCAGATAAAACACTCATTATGTTGAAGGAGTATTTCAGGAGGCACTGCAAAGAGAAAAAATATTTTGAAATTCATCAACTGGAAATTTTATGAGCTACTTTGGCAGACATCCTTAAAATTAAGGAAAGGTCCTAGAGCCAAAGTCTAAAACGTCAGTAGATAACTTCTGGTGAAAATATGCATAAAATGTATTTTTATAACGACCCCCTTTTTGACTAAGAGCTCAGAGCACCAGATTTAGAAAGTTGTTGTTTTTCCAGCAGATTATAACTTCCCCCTTTCAACACTGAGTCGCATGAGATTAAGTCAATTGAAAAAGGCCAGACTCTCTCTTGTAGTTCAGCTTTTATAAATATTTCGTTAATTATCATTGCTCAAAGTTTGTTTTAAATACTCCGACTATCAGCTGGAGGTTTTTGCCCTCCTTTTGAATGTGCCTTCAGCAACAGAACTTTACCAGCATTCCCATCTCATTAGTAACTAAGGCTGCGAGAAAACAGGTCATCATGCTCTCCAAAGGAAGTTTAGTTTCACAATATCAACATCTAATCCCCTTTTCTAAACACTTTAGCGCAGCTGGTTTTCTTTGGTCAAGATGCTCGTTTTTCAAGCAAAGTGGGAGCTCTTTGCAACCTCCAGTTGCCAGCTGGAACTGGAATTCAAAACCGAGTGGGGATGAAACAGCACTGGAGGTGTGCCGAGAGGTGAGGATTAACCTTGAAAAAGAGTGAAATTCACACCAGGGACAGGCCGCAGACTGAATATAACCATGTGCTGTTTGTGTTTCTGGACAAGTGCGCTCTTCAGTCTATTGACAGCACTGCCATGTGTACCTGTCATGAGAATTCCTGTGTGAGAGAGTGTGGACACGCCACACTTGTTGCTCTCCCGGCAGCAGCACTTCTGCTCTGTTGTGCTTGGGAAAGTTTCCATGGGCACCGAAGGGCAGCATAACTATTGAAGCCTGCACAGCAAGTCAGCAATGTCCAAGTTCAGTGCTGCTGCAGATTTTGTATTTATTCTTCAGTCTTCAGCGGTAAAACACTTGGGAAACCTACAGTCAATCGATCAAGCAATTAGTTCAATTAAGAAATGGAGAGCAGGAATCGTGGAAGCCAGGAAGACCTACTGATCGCGCAGGGCAGTTGAGGTTATAATTCAGACTATAAGGCTGTTTTCCATCATGCCTTTAGAGATTTGCAGTGAATTCCGTCAGCAATCACTGTACTATATACACGTCTTGATTTTAGAAAATTTCTTGTTTTTCCTTAATTTCACAGGAAAGATACTGTATTTGGTCATAAAGTCCAGAACTAGGTCACCAAATTAAAATGTCCAGGATTCCAGCAAACAATATTTATAAGCATATGTGTGAAATTGTAGATACAGTATATAAGCTAAGTGGTTTACACAGTACAATTAGTAATGTTCAATATTGACTTAAATTATTTTTTTTGTCAATGATTAGTATGTTTGAGAGTTCAAAATAGTTTATACCCATTATAAAATCACATGAACTTTACGTCAACCTTATACTACCTCTCGTTTTCACTGGAATTAAATTCAGGCACCTTGTAAGAAAGCTATTATCTCTAGAGCTTTTGATAAATGTTTTATAGCATAGTGATACAATGAAATGCTATTACCTATATGTTTTATCACTCTTACAACTTGTCTCATGTCGCTTGGTCACCATCATATCTCCACCCAGTTTAGGCAATGTGATTAAATACTGTTTTTTTAAATTTAAGGTTTTCTTCTCTGATCAAATGTTGACAGTTTGTGTTAATGGATATACACATTAAAAATCTATTTAAATAATAAGAACAAAAATGTGCATTTCTCAAAAGATCGGAAAGCAGCATTCTCTGGCATATGACTTGTTCTATAATGAAAATCCTCACATTTTTATAGTTGTTTTATCTGTTATCATATTTTTTTCAGATGCATACAAAAGCCTCCAAGTGTTCCATGTCTGTTTTCTATTCTGCCCATCTCTCATAGAATGGCATTTTCTCAAGACGTTGTTGCTGTTACCCTGCATAAGATAATGTTTTGCTTTATTCTAGTTAACGTATAGTTTACATTCACTTATATGTGAACTCCATGAACATTCATACACATGTAGTGAAGTTCATACACATTCAAACAGCCCCCTGTGCTTTGATGAGGAAGTAATTGTACTCCCGACATAAAGACATAGAACAAGAAACAATGTGATGTATACAGCTATGCATTCTCCTTTGTTATGTTTGGAGAACTTGAAACTGTCATAAAACCTCACAGACAAAGAGGAAGTTACCCTTTTTTTGCGTGCTGAAAACAAACTTTTAATCTCTTGGAAATACTGAAACATTCCCAAAACACCTACTACACATTTACGTTTTCTTTAGTCAGTATTTTTTATACATTATGCTGTTTAGTTCACATTTTCATTTACAGTTCTTCAGTGACACAATCACATCAATAAATAAATCAATAAATATGATTAATGAAAGCAGCACAGAAAGGGGAGCGGGGGCTAGTGGAGGGAGGGGCAGGGAGTTTGCGTGAACCCAGCTGAAAGTTAGTCAGCGTTGGTATTTGATAAAAGTATTTCTCCTTGAGACCCTCATGGAGTGTTGGGGAGGCATGCTCTTCAACAGATATTTCCACTTATCGCTGCCAATGATAAGTGAGATCTTTGCCATAAAAGTGAAAAAAGAGTCACAGTGCAGTTCTGCAAGACGGAGGGGTCCTCGTCAGTACCATTAGCCCAAGAATCTGACAGCTCCCCACATCTCTGTTCCACCAAGTGACGGGACACATGTTTCTCAGCCCTAACACCTCCTTATCACGAAGCTATAGGGAGCAGGGAAGTGCTAATAAAGGGCATGTGATCCTTGGTGAAGGTTGTTGGGGGGAAGATAACTTGTGGAGAAAGGTCCAGTTCTTTTTTTTCCCAATTGTTTCTTGTGCTTTTCTGCCATCCATACAGCACAACAGCATACCACGCCAATTCTGTTTGTGTCGTGAGACATCCTGACAGGGAAAACCCTTTTTCCATAGTGTTTTAAAACTACTGGAAATGAATGGTGGAACAGACCGTTTGAACATCTGTCCTTAAAAGGGGGAGCAGAAGGAAAACATTTGATCAGCTGGGATGTTCTTTGCCTACAATTCTTTTTACCTTTCTTTAGGCATAAAAACTAGGATTCTTGAGGTTATAGATCTGCATTATAGGTTGAAGTTGACAACCATGACAGTTACGTTCCAGCAAAACTAGAGGCTAATTCAAGAAAAACATGATGGTATATAATCAATACAAACACAGAATAGTAGGGCTTTCTGAAGTCCTGTTTATCCTCCTAACCATACATGTGTATCCTTTCCAGAGAGAGGTAACTGTAAATGCTTGTGTTCAGTTTTTCTTTACTCCTTGAGAGACAAGGAGATATTGCTGTCCAGGGTATTTGCTGAAATAAATGCTGAAAGAAAACAACTGTTGTGGCAGTATATGGGTTATGCATTCGGAGTTTGAAGTTCAAAAGCAGTTCTGACAGTGACTTGGGTCTTCCATGGAACTTGATGTGTCCTTTAGGGACTGAGCATGTAACTCTGGACCCTAAGAGCTGCAGTCCAGTAGGGTTTATAAGTGTGAATAATCAGCAGTTAATTATTAATCATTCAAAATAAATAATTAGTTTTGCCAGGTAAATCAAGAGCATTTGTATGACCCTGCAGTCTTTGAGGATTAAAGCTGTGTACCTTGTGTCCAGAGAGGTTCTTAGTTCTTTTTTTAAACATCTCGAATGAGGAGTCCACACTTCACTTTGCACTGTAGTCTCACAAAGCAGGTTTTCTGGAAATGACTCCCGGGTTCTCCATTTAAAACTGTAAATATCTTTAAACAAGCAAGAAAAAGCTTAGAAATAAAATGGTAAGAAGAGTCTTTTGTCCACATGGTTCATGTGATTCCTTCATCAGTGTCAGTCAGCTTATTTTCTGCACCTTGATGTAGACTCAGTATATCGCTGCTGTATTTGGCTGTTTCTCCATTCCTAGTGTGGGTCCAGTTCTGTACACTCTGATGGTGGTTCACCGGGGCTGATAAATGCACATACAGAATTTGCTAGATTTGCCTTATGCAGTCTAAATTCAATCAAATGAAAAATATACATCCAAAAAAAGGAACAGAGCATATTGATCGCAGATGTACTTGATCTAAAGCTTGTCACATGATCAACAGCAAATCTGTTTAGGATAATATGTTACATCATAATCATCTAATTGAGTAAATTTAATGTCTAACTCACTTTACAAATGATTACTTCAGATACTTGTATCTTACTTTAATTTTGGAAGGAAGGCTTTGCATCTCGTTGAGTATTGAATACTACCAAATTCATATAAAATCTCACTGACATAACTATATAGGCTTATACATCATTTAAAGATGTTTTAAAATTAATCTTCATTAACAAATTATTTCAAAGCAAAAGTATAATTAATTTTAGGATGAAAAATGTAAGTGGACAATTTCACTCTTTGCATACAATTTCTTTACAGATTTAACAACATGATTAACAAACACACTGTACACAATCATTAAATAATCTCTTTCTTTAAATACAAAATTTACACATTTACAGACAGGTAAAATTAAATATCCCCACGCTGACTATACATACTATGTATTCCCCCCTTTTGTGTATTTCAAAGTCTGTGACTATCTACAGCCGCACTCCGCCACTACCATCCCTTCGTACTTATATTTGTATGTGACAACGCCTGTGTCATCCATATAAAGCAGTGATATGGGGTCTAGCTTTGTGGGCACACAGCAGGCTCTGGACACCTTCTGTGGGCTCCTCATATGAACCAAAGTCCGAACGATGGCGTGCTTTGTTGGGGACACATGCTCTGTCATGGGGTAGGTGCACATTCCATTGCACTCGTATGCCTCATAGCCAGTAGGAGCGAGTATCCAAGTATCCCACCCGATGTCTTTGAACTCCACGTAGAAGGAGGTCTTTTTGCAGTGGTTGCCCTTGGCGTTCCTCCGGATGCGGGAGGCGGTGTCATAGATCAGGTTGGACCTCATCTGGATCAGAGACTCCTCGTTGGGACCTTCCTCTCCGTCCTCCCCCAGCCCATTTAGGTCCATTTCGAGGTTCTCCAGCTCCAGCGGCTGTTCGTGTCCGATCATCTCATTGAGCTCTTTCTTCTCCTCCTTGTGGTCGCCGCTCTGGTCGTCGGAAAAGACGATGAGCAAGGGCTCGTGCTTGGCCTCGGGGTTGATGTCGATGTCCAGGTTTCCTCCCTCAAAAGCCTCTCCGCCCATGTCGTTGACGCTCTGGATGTGCACCTCCAGACGATGTGTGGTGTAATCTAGCTTGCGCCAGTGCCTGGTGGCCTCAGTCAGGTCAAAGGCTTCCCAGCTACTATCTGTCCCGAATACCTGCCTTGATGCAAGTTCCACCAGCTTTTCCTCTCTCCCAACCCGTTCTCCTCCGGCTCTTCTCTCCGGCTCCTGACCCTCCTTTTTCTCCTGTCTCCCCTCGCGCACCTCATAGATCGTCACCTTCCTGTCCACTCCCTCGTACAGCCGGCGGTCTCGCTGAACCAAGGTATAGAGACGCAGCTCTGCCATGGTGATTCTCTCGTGGTGAGGAATGGACACGTTGAAGAGCAGGGGGTGTTTTCGGATCCCACTGATGTCCATGCTATATGAGGATGTATCTATGAGAGAGGAATCAGAAAAAAAAACTCATCGAACTCTGCCAACGGGCACATTTACTTCATTCACATTACTTTTTTAGGAATGCTGCGTCATATTGTTGCACAATTAAGTCTTTTCAGAAAGGAAAGACGTTTTCTTGCAATATTTTTTTTAGATATTGCTTGTAAGCATACCTGTGAAAAGAAATTGAGTAGAAGCTTATGTACAAGATAATGCATATTTAGAAGGCCTTTTTTCCCCCTTTTTTCCTAAAAATGAGCAAATATTGTTTCTTCTTCTCACACCTTCCAGTATTTTGTGTGGTGGCACTTCCAGATTATGAAGGGAATTAAATGCCTATTCAAGGGCATGTTTGAAACCAGTCATAGTAATAAAATTAATTATTACTTAACCAAATAAACACATTCTGTTTTGCAAAACATATATAAACAATGAATCAATGATTTATGTCAGTTTTGTCAAAAATTACAGAATAATTAATTTTGATCTCTGTGAAAGATTAGTGAAAGAAATTAATTTTGTGAAAGAGAATTAATTGATGCTACTTCACAAAATGGGATTTTGCATAAACATAAAAATTTAAAAGCCTGGTAATCAAAAAAGCTCAAAATACCTTCACTACAGTTGAATACAGTAAAAAATGGTTTACAGAAATAAAATAACAAGTTTCTGTGTTTTTATATTTATTAATTTTTAAGTACTGCTTGCACTAGCATCCCACAACTTTTTCTCCTTTGACAGTAATGTGTGAAGTATGTATCCCACCTTACAGATTTCTGTTCTGATAGCAAGTGTCTTAAAGTCATTTCCTCTCTAGCTTTTAGTGAGTCAAAAACAGGAAACTGGTAGGGCTGTGAACTTTGACCAATGGAAAGTGCTTTAATCATGTGCCATAATATCCATTGTCAAGTTTTGTAAGTTATCAACGATTTTGGTAGTCATTGAACAACTGTTTCTTTGTCAAAATCAACATATCATATTCTTAAACTATAGTGTGCAAAATTGAGATCTTTGAATTCTTTATTTGGATGCTGACTTATCTGATGTCAAATGACCTTAATTCCTTAATTCTGTTTATATTTTTGAAATCATATTGTTTTACAGTACTGCTCTCCTTCAACAATCTTTATTCATGAACTGTATTACTGTTTAAGCAAAATTGTGCAGATTTTTCTTACAAATATATACTTATATCCTAAGTATATATTTGGCTTGTATTCCACTGTTTTGTTAAGACTACTGCGTGTTAGGTAATCTGAAAGCCACATCTTCCTAGCTTGTTACACCGAGGAAAACAAAATTATTTTCTGGGCATGTACAAACATCTTGTGCATTTCACATTATTCTAATCTATAGATTTGATGTTTCACTTTCCGTATGCAGACAGATTATCCTGTAATGTTTTCCTACTGAAATTGTAACTGTTTTACTTTATGGTAAAAGTAAATCCTGATAGATCATCTTTTTGTAGTAAATGAACAGCCTTTAAATTCTGTGTATATGCAGAGATTAGAAACTGTGATGTATTACAAAACTGCAACACTTCATATTTTTCATGATTTCAATCACTGTAAATTAAACTTATCAAAATGACAAGCTTGGTTTCTTCTCAACTCTTCAAGTTGTAATAATAGACTAATAAGAGTAACAGAGGTTTATATTAAGTTTTTAATCTTTACAACATAAACACATTTACTCTGCTCCTAACTTGTCTAAGAAATTAAAGACATTTTCTGAGTTGTGTGCTCAGTTTACATTAGTCCTTCTTTACAAAATAACTTAGCAATTTACTATTTTGCATGCTTTTACCATTATCTTTGGTAGTTAGCATCTGCTTCTAATTCCTGAATTCACCATCATTGTCCTCAAAGCAAAAGTGCATCAGCTACATCTTCATGAGACAGGAATCTACAAAGCAGATATTTCATAAGAATCAAATCTCACTTGGAGATCTTATAAATCTTATAAATTACAAAGTGCACTGAGGTAAGATCTCCACCAATAATAACACTGATTGAAAATACATTAAGTAAATACTGATTCAATGAATAAGTAAAGATACTATAGTCATTGGCAGTATTAAGATGTGACTTGAGACTTGCAATAACCACAAATAAACTTTCCGTACTTTCACTTACCAGATGTATGTCTACGTATTTGTTTTACCCAGAATTCTTTGTGATCGTTAGAAGCATTGTAAACACTAATTTCTGACTACCCACTGGATTTTTATATTGTGGAGGTGCCCTTCCCCACTGACATGAGTCCAAGAGCACTTAGTTAATTAAAATACAAAACACTTGCAGATAAATGTTCACTATCCCTGCCTTAATTTGTGAAGTGCATACCTTCATTTTTGAAGCTCCTGACAATGTTGCCAGAAGGCATGGAAGACCGGTCATTGGCAAACTTGTTATAGAGCTGCAGCATGTACTCTGGGGGTTCCACTTTGGTGGCATCTTGCTGCGGGAAACCCGACAGGTTGAAGGTCTTTAGGAATTGCTCCCGAATCGTCTGCACGAAGGTCTGGAAATCCAGTTCGCTGTCTTGCTCTAGAAGGGGGTCTCCAAAGAGGTTGTGCCTGTCCATCCCCATTGCAGGACGGGGGTCTTCAGGAGCCATGATAGGGCTGCAGCACCCAGAGTGGATAAGGAGCCACAGGGCCACAAGTGACCTCAGTCTGACAGTGTCCATAGTCCTGCTGGCTTTCGTAGCACAGGGGCGACCTATAGATGTTCGTTGCCTTCCAATACAATGACAACACTCTGCACCTTCAGCTCAATTTGCTAGCTGGCTGGCAGGAATGACTGGTGGAAAGGTTTGCCTTTCTTATAATCTCAGGAGGGCAGGGCTGGTGTCAACCAGAGCTGACAAGTTTGGAATTGCTTCTCCACTCTGTGACTTGTGACCACACACTCTCGCGCTCTCTGTCCAATTTGAGAATCTCTGAGCTTCAGTAACAGGATGACTCTGCTTTGTCCAACTGTGACATCCTTGTCTGTTTTTTTTTTCTCTTATCTCTGAATTGGGAAGCACTGCAACAGAATTTTGGCGTGTGTGTCTCTGTGTGTGTGTGTGTACAGGGGCAAGTTTCTGTGTGTTGTTATCAGTCTTATCCCCTCTCCCTTAATGAGGATTTTGTAAACATCATTCCCATTCAGGCAGTAGCTTCCGAGATAGGATGGTTTGATGGGGTGGGAGAGGATGAGGAGTTTTTCTAAATGAGAGGCTAAAGTGGCACTGCTGGAAAGACAGACCCTTCCTTGTTTGATGGAAGTACGAACAGTTAGATTGAATGTTATTGCTTTAGATGAATGTACTGGACGAAAGTTGAAAAATAGCAATATTTAACATCATGCTTGAAACATAATTGATGGAAAGAAATAATGTATAGATACAGCATAGCTCTGCATATAATATGTATATAAGAAATTAATCAGACTCTGACAGCAATCTGGAGCAATATAGGAAATGTCTTGGTTCACTGAAGGATGCAGAGGTCTGGGAAAGTTTGAAAGCAATAGCGGCTTTTTTCTTCAGTTTGAAAAAAAAATCAACCAGGAAACTACACTCAAGTTTCCTTCCACTTGTTCACAGCTCAGATTTAGCAGGATTGGTATCTGTGATTGACATCTACTGCAAATTCTGTATCTGGCAAAGTACAGATAAACCTATTCTACTGGTCTAAGGTTGTCTGGATTTCACTATTTATAGGACCAGTGTCAAGCTTCTTGGGGGTCCTAATTGCCTGGTGTATATTATCATTTCTAAGCCACTGTGATTCCCCTGTTAATACGTTTCCTGCATTAGATTGTGAGATTTATCTGTACATTGCTTCTACAATTACAATTCTTTTGGATTTTGTGATTAATGTCCAATCATGCCAGGTTTGCATCTTTGGATAGTAAGAACCTTGTATGATCAAATCTTCTGAGTGACTGCAACATGTTTAATGTAATAAAAACATATTAAGTGCAAGAAAAAAATATTTATCTTTCTAGATACTGGCACAGAGCTTTCTATTCAACAATTGTGTTTGTAAAAATATAGTGCTTCTTCTAAATCTTAGAAGGAAATGTCTTACATGTTCTACATTAGTTTTCATTGATGTAAAAACAGCATTTTAGTATTAGTTTATGTTCAGACACTTTGCAAATAAATATATCAAATCGTTCTGACCTTTAAATAAATACAGATATCATGCTATATATGTACAAGAATGATTCAGGCAGAAACAGTAATTTTGAAAAGTGTTTGGGATTTTGATCTTATTAAAACTTTTTTAACTATTACATTCCTTACTAACTTCCACCCTCAATATTTTTTAAAGTCATGCTTCCAACATATCCTGAGAGAACAATGCATTTCAAACTAAAAAAAGCTATATGTTGTCAGTATTCTTTTACTGAGTTTTTAATATCTCTCAGTATGTACAGTATATATTAAAAACCATGCAAATATGTATGGGTATTCTTCATCCCAGACCTTAATATTAATCAACCTCTATATATTTTTAGACTGGGCAGCAGACACTTTTAAAAAATTCCAGATTTTCTCCACATACCTTAAGAAAATGTTTTAGCTTGTTTGATTAAATGACTTAGCTGAAAAAGGCTTCTATAGACACAAAACAGCAATAAAGTGTTAATAATATGGAACGGACCCTTACTCATTATTAATATTTGAAAAGTCAGATTGTTCTGTTATATAAATATGTTATCAATGGATACTTCAGTGTGAATAACATTGTTGGTAGGCATTTACAAACTAATTTGAAAGTCATAAACTAAAGTTAAAAAAATAATACTGTTCTTATTGTGGACTGGAGAGGAATTTCACTTAATCTTTGCACTCTGTGCTGATACCGTGACACCAAATTTTTTACATATCTCCAGCACAATATTTAAATTAGTACATCTAGTACATCTAGTATAAAACCTTTTTTAAAAAAAATGTTACTGGACACATAAATTGAGCAAACAAAGCTTCTGGAATATACTCAAACTATTCATCATTTTTTCTCAGGCAGGCAAGGTCTAGTATCATCTCTTGCATATTTGCTTCAAAATATCCAGCTGCAAACTGAGCAGGGTTTTTCTGCATATGTGTTTCCAGATTGAACAGCTATCTAAGGGCTGTGAGGAAGCTAGATGACTACTAGATAATATGTGCGCTTTGCTAATATGAAAACGTAATATTTACATTTTGAAATAATGAATGAACTAGGATGGGAAGTACTAAACTGGAAAGGTGACAGAGTTCTGAGGCTCATTCAACATTTCACTTAACCGTCTAATCTTGCATTACTGAGTTCATGACTAACTGTTCATGCCTGCCTGCATTATAAGTGTGATTAGGAGGGGAAAAAAGAAAAAAAAAACAGGGCTGCAGATGTTTTTGTAGCTGTTTGGTGGATGTAAAAGTACAAGTTCCACTGTATGGGGAATGAAGATAAGTAAATGAAACTGTACAGACGTTTTAAGACTAGACAGTTTGATGCGCAGTGTAAACCGGTCCATAACGTGGAAATTTCAGAGGAAGCAGTAGGTGATTACTTAGAAGGGCTATTCCAAAACACGTGCCTCACACTGAAAATGTGACAAATTCCCTCATTACAGCTAAGAATGGTTGATTAACTGTCCAGTAGGTGGATGGCAGGGTGTGAGATATTCAGATAAGACCACAGCAAGATGCAATGATGAGTCCACAGGGGATAATCCAATCAACCTTCTGAACTCTTTTCTAAAGCTCTGCTGCAGTCTTCTTCACATTACCCCCACAACCCACCCAATTTACCTGTCAGGTATTTAACGTTGGTGTTAAGTGCCAGAAGTAAAACTGATGACCAAAATGTTCTCCATATGGTACATTGGACATTCTGTTAAAAACTGGAATTTTCTGCTGAAAACCTCTTTCAGTATGTTTAAGGATTTTGGATTTGCACACTTACAATATGTCCTGTGTTACCTGTTGTGTTAAGCAGAACCTGGTTATTTTAAGTTCTGAAACTGTCCATCTTAAAATGTTGAATGACTTGGTATGTATGTATATGGAAACATACAAATATTGTAAAAAACACACAGTCATTCTTTTGTGACTTTATGGATATCATGCCACAAATATTGAATCTAAATATTTTTGATTCTCTTTAACAATATTTCACATTATTCAGAACATAATCCTTAAAAGTGTTCACATGTACAGTATGTACTGTTCAAATGGTCAATGAAACCTAACGTTTGCAGGTCTCAAGATCTAGAAACAATGGAGAGAAGAGAAGGTGTTTACTGAGGTATAGCAGATCCGAGATAGATACACTGATCAAGAGGAATAGTCTGGTTTACCTTAGTTAACATCTTGTTCAATAATAAAAAGTCATTAACAGTCCAGAGACAAAGGATAAAAGACAGTCAGGCAGAGGTAGGGGAACACACATGAGGGAGGAGGAAACGGGATGAGAAGAGAGAGGAGAGTGCCAGGCGAGATGACCTTGTTCGAATCAACCTTAAAGACCAGGTTTTAACGAAGAATTTGAACCTTGATTAAGAGAGCCTGCTGTTCTGTGTGTTATTTTAGGAAACTCGAGTTTCCTTTTATAAGGAATTCCCAGGCATTCTAAAGATGTTCTCTCCAGGTTAATGGATGCAATCAATTTTCGAATGTGGAGATAGGAAACTGTTCACTTTGTAACATGCAAATTTATAGGAAGAGAGATTTAGCTTTGGGATGTATTCTGTTTTTTTTTAGGATGCAGGTTTAACTCTCTTGTTGGCCTATTAGGCATTATAGAGGATTTCTGAGTACTGGGTTAGTGCTCTGGGTTTTTGTTTGGTTGGGCAGGATGTAGGCCTCTGAGATGCTATGTTTGTAAATATAGTAAATTATATTTGGTGTGTTATATTGTGTGTTGTTTAGTTTGTGCTTTTGTCATTGTTAATTTTTACCTAATGTTGCCTCTCATTTGTTACTCTTTTTGTACAGCTATTCAAGAGAGCAAAGAACTCAAGTGTCTTTAATTATACCAACTGCTCGGGTGTATTGATTGGCATATCTTTTACAGTTTGGGGGTTATGATTATTTATTTTAATGATTAATTATCCCACTCTATTTAGTATTTTTGTAACCTTCTTCTGTATTTGTAACAGTACTCTATGCAATAAGTCATTAGCAGACATTGTTAAGCAGTTCATAAGCGCAATTCCAGGTATCCTAACAAGGCATTGTTCTTCCTGAAAGATTCCTGCGTGACTTTTTGACATAGCAGTTAGATGGGCACACCACCTAAATTTAAGAGTGTCTGAGTCTGAAATTCTCCATGGTGTTAAATGTATGATAAGGGGTCTGTGTGAAGACAGTGTGATGCTGATGGCAGTCTGGGAGATGACACTGTCTACTGACAGCTCCCTGTCTTTCTCCTTTGGCGTTCCCCCAGAGCTTCTTCCTGCTGTCACAGGGATTAATAGCTATACTAGAGACCTTAATAGGTGCTTCGAGCTTCTATGGTGGTGTAATCCTTCATGGCTCCTGTTGAATATTAAACTCATGTCTTTTTTTGTACATTATCCATTGATTGTTTTGCATGACCTAAAGAGGTCCTAGAGAGAAGCTAATTGTATAAGATTTCAAGGCATAAACACTGATTTACAGAAGCAGAGAATAAAATCTGCTTAGTAGTAATGACTACAAGTAAAATTAATATATTCTCTCTAAATAATACACCACTTGTCATCTGTGAAAAAAGTATTTGACAATCCTGAAGATCCCTTTACACAACATCACGTTGTTGTCCACTGGGAGAGCAAAATCATGGCACTACATGGTCTTGTGTTGCATCTACTGTACATGTGTTCTACGGGGCTGATCACATCAGGGGAAAGGGGTAACACAGAGACAGTCTCAGAAAGGAGAAGTACCTCTGGTTTTCATGACATTTTCTTGGACAAGGTGCAAAGCTTTCTGAACTGGTATTTCCCACCAGCTTGAAGCTTGACAGACATCCTGTTATCTGTCCTACGATGTCTTGCATAATACCTCAGTCTAATGAGGTGCCTAGGCTTTTCTCAGCTATGTGTGTTTAAAAAGCCTGCCCCTGGTGCCTTGATAACGTGCCTCTTCTGACTAGCAGATGGATCTCATGTAGTGAAAGCGGTGCTCCAAAGACATTCCTGACATTGCTTGTAATGGTATATTCTGTTACCATCAAACTAAGACTGATTTATTTTTAAAACTGAGACTACTTTGCCTTGCAGGTTGGTGAGAAAAAAATTGGTTTGGCAGCGTAAAAAACTCTGCATTATGTAACTTAATAATGCAGGGGACCTGTAACTAAAGTCTTAATGCAGAAACTTCGTTTTGGTAATTGTGTTCCTCTCTTGACCGAAATAGTGTGTAGTGCTGTATCTTACAACATATTGAATACCATATGTGTTCATAGAGAACATCCACAGCTTGATGCATTATTAGTCTTTATGTACCTACAGTAACGGTATACGTTTATATGCAGAAGACAAGAGTTGTTAAATACATCAGACAATACGTTTTTATATAGTTGTAAAGATTGACAGTAGCTTTTATTCAAGTATTTCATGTATTTGGGTTGTATATGATACTATACAATAGTTATCCAGTGTAAATAAGAAAATACTGAATGATAAAATAATACTGAAGCGTCTCCTAACGGATTCTGCATACCCAACATGAAAACTGAAGGCCCCATCATTTGTACTGTGGTGCATAATATAAAATATTATATTCCAAATTTTAAAAAAGAAACAAAAACAAAGAACAACAATCCAAAAATATTTTCAACATTCAACTCTGTTCCAGACAGATTAGCTGTAACGCCTGAAAATCCTATTGTGTTTTCGTTTTTCTTATATACAAAATATCATTATAAATCTTTTAAATATATGTTGTGCTGCAAGGGAATGAAGCAATATCAGGTCTTCTCCCTCAGTCTGTGCTTTGACACCTGGGGTTAGGTCTCTGTTGCACATGAATAGCAGTAGTTCGGACCTTCATCCTGCACTATCACTCAGGTTTTATTTCTATGACATCTGCCGTGTAAAACTCCAATGATTTGGATAGTCCACAAAGCATTAAAGACAAAGGCATTAGACTGCAGCAGAATGATGCCTTTCTGTACCAGTTCAAACCTTACAAACGTTTACCATGGTACATTAGGAAAACATTTCTGCAGTTGTACTGTGGTTGTACTTGTCAATTATTTTGCAGTGCAATTTAATTTGCTTTTCTGTCCTGGAGTATCTTGAAGAAATTCAAGGTAAATCCACTTTGGGTACTTATTGTCCTAATCAAGACTAGCCAATGAGAAAAATGCAAACATTATTTCCAGTGGCCCACAAATTTCAGTGAGGATCATGGGAGACTTACGCATTTCTGTAAAGGGGAGCATAAGAAGAATTATATTCCCTGGTAGATGACCAGTCCCACTGATTATGCGCCAGGAAGTGAGCTTTTATTAATAAATCTCATTGTTAAAATTAACAAATTCTTGAATGAGCTAAACCTAGGTTATATTTAACCTCATCACCATGCTTGCATGCTATTTTTCTTCCATGCCATGCATTAACCATCTATGCCCTGATTTTGAGCCACTGCCTATACTGCATTGAGGGGCAGTAGTAAGGCCAAGGCGTCCTGTATTTTTGCCTTGAAATTAAGAGGGCCCAGCAGTGGCTTTTTCTCTAGAGAGGAACTGCTGGATCTCACAGTCTAGAATTTGGTTCCGTTTCTCTGCCTCCTCCCGGGCCCTGTCTGCATTTCGAAGGCGGATCTCCAGAGCAGTATTCCTCCGTTTCTCCACTTCCAGAGACGCCCTCAACTCAGCCACTGTGGCCGAAAGCTCATTGTTCCTCTTCTGCAGGCTGAATAAACACAAGCACATGCTGGGTGAGTTTCATTAAGTACTATCTTCTACAGCTTTCAGCCAGGAAACGTGCTAACAACAATTTAAAAAAAAGAAAATCATTTTAAAAAATGCGTGAACTCCAAAAGCAGCAAAACATTTGATCTCTTCTTTCCTTAGGACTAGAGAAGTAGTGTCAGTAGTGTTGCATTACATCTGCACCTAAGCATAGTGTTTATCTTAAAGTGAGATTGTAAGAATTTTCTTTAATTATCGTTAGATATTCTAAAGAAAATATTTTGAAGTCCTTGTGAAGATGAATATACATACCTATTAATTTGATCTTCATAGACCTTTTGGCTGCCATTGTCTTCCTGCTCCCTGCTCTGGACAGTAGTGGCCTTTTGCTCTTTTTCAGTCTCAGATCTCTGTAATTCCCTGGGCTGCAACACCTCAGCCTGAGCAGATGTGGCTTCCAGAGCTTTGGAGTCAGCCCGTTCAGAAGTTTTCCGCAGGCTAGGGTAAAGAGAGACCCGCTGGAGGTCAAGAATCTTGAAAATATCCTCCGAGAGCGTGCCTTTCTCAGAGTCTGACTCAAGAGGGGAAGATCCTGGCTGGCCCCAGAGGTTAGCTTCTAAAAGCCCAGCCCTCTTCCCACTTCCATTCTTCCTAGAGCCCTCTCCTCCAAAGGAGGACGTACGAGACGGCAGGGTCTGTGTGCGCTTGCGAGGGCTGCCTGTCCAGGGGTCTGTGCATGGGGAAGTGAGGGAATTAGCTCCTTCCAATTCCAAACCATCACTGTCTAGGAGCCTGGCCACATCTTCTGCAGATTCGGACAAAGAACGACTTTCACTCTGCAGGAGGAAAAAGGACAAAGAGGCTGTTGAGAAAGAAACCAATGATTTACCAATTAACAGTGCCTTCGCAATGTTTTGAAGGTTGCGTTGGAACAACAAGACTTTCAGAGAGGAAGATATTAAGAATATAGTGCCAAATGCTGTGACAAGTGGGGGACAAGATAAACATATTTCATTCCTGAAGGATCCAGTATAATTTTAGAAAACTGGAGACTTGTTTTTGCTTTACTAGCTTTTTAATAAAGCTGAAAAATGTAAAATATAGTACAGAAGAAGCATGCAATGCAAATCTGTTGAGATACTCACTATGTCATCCTTGGCGCTGTCTGTGGGTCCTTCTGTAACATCCCAGCCCACAGAGCTACGGGGAATATTGGACTTCTTATTGTCACTCTTCTGAGGTGGGGGGGATGGAGCCACATCTTTGGATTTTGGGAAGAGCTCATTGTGAAGGCTTATCATCACTGTCATGAGCTTCTGAATCTGGGGTGTGCCTGCAGATTACAGGGTCACATAAAATGAATCCATTTCGATGACTCACTATTTCTGTTATATAAGAACGCCTGTAGGCTAGATGAGCAGAATAGTGTCCTGTTGCCTGTGACCGATCTTGTCT
This sequence comes from Lepisosteus platostomus, assembly GCF_059453375.1. Classification (NCBI taxonomy): domain Eukaryota; kingdom Metazoa; phylum Chordata; class Actinopteri; order Semionotiformes; family Lepisosteidae; genus Lepisosteus; species Lepisosteus platostomus. The sequence goes on from NC_142613.1 coordinate 10,138,632, forward strand.
ATATTGTAATACATGGGGTAATACCTGATTTATTTGTCATGAACTAATTGCAACCTGGAAAATCTACATTGTATGCCCTTCCCACCCATATTTTTTTGTGTTTAAAAAACATTGGGTTTTGAACAACTCCTCATGATGTTTAATTACATAGGTAACAAAACAACAAGATGAAAGGTCATGTCTTTAAAACTGATTTTTGAATCCTTTTATTGGCCAGGTAATTCAATCAACACATTCTCATATACAATGTACAGTTGAAGACTACCCATTCATACAGCAGGTCATTTACTCAGATTAGCAATCTGAGTGCCTGGTTCAAAGGTACAACAGCAGCATTCAAAGCAGGATTTGAACACGAAACCCCCAGCTACTGTAGGAGTCCTAAGAGCCAGAGCTCACCTTTCATGATGGTGACGGGATCTTCAATTCGGGGTTTCAGCAAGTTGACACCTATGACTGTGGCAAGGTTCTCAACACTCATTTTATTTACACCCGAGTTCAGCTGGATTTCATATAGAAACCTGCAACAAGAAAAGAAACTGCATTCAAGTGACAAACAGGCATGATTCACAGCAAATAATTCCTTCATCCTCTAGTGTTCAGCATGTCTTGAGCACTCTTACAGGCAATGAATGGATCCAGCAATCTGCTCTACATGTTTGGCATCTGTTACAGGGCAAGAGTGATAAAACAGGCTAATACTGGGATTTCAGTGTAGGCAATGGTTAGACCTTCTTTTACATGGGATAGGAAACGAATGATCTCTGCTGGCCAGATACTGGAGGTGCATGAAGCCCTTAATATAAAACCAGTGAGGGCACGTTTTGTCATTGTCCGAAGCTCAGCATATTCTTTTTTCAGAGCACAGGGCTCCTTGTTCGAGTCTTCACTCGAGAATACATAGCCTGATCATATATTCATTTTTTCTTTACATACTGTACACCAATCAGTCAGAAGGCATGAAATGTGATTTCTAAACAGATAGTTCCAAATCATGAAATAAAAAAGACCAATTGAGCTGCACACAGAACATTAGCAAGAAAATTAAATGTAGCATACCTGCAGATGTAGCTGAGAAGTTTGTAGTTGGCTCTGGGAAGGAGGGAAATCTGCTTCTCTATTTTCACTCGACCCTGGAACATATTTAAGTCATACTTGTGTTAAATATTTCAGACTGTGCATCACAGAATATTGTCATCAACAACCTTTTGTGTTAGAATGCAGCAATTTTTTTTTAGTGAACAATTATCCCTATGGATATTTTAAATGAATGCAACAGTTAAAGGATAATTGGAAATGTATGCTATCCATTCATCATCAGATAACTTACTCCTGGCTGGGATCATGGTAACCTAGAGCCTATCCTGGCATCATAGTGCACAGGAAGCCGGTACCACACAGTGCACACACCAGTTAACCTAGACACCAATGCCTTTGGAAAGTGAGAGAGATCTAAAGCACAGGGTGAAAAACCCATGCAAACATGGGGAAGAGCATGCACACTCCACACAGAATGTGCCCCAGTCCAGACAACACGCAAGACCTGAGAAGCAGCAACTCAAAATGACACACCCTCCCGGTGCCAGTACTACATCCCTAAACTAATTGCCAGTTAAATAATAATTGCATAAATAATTGCCATCGTGGCTATTAACAAATAATTTAGTGGCTGTCAAGTGTCGCTGTACTTGCGTCTGTCTCTTTAGCTGACTTTCCACATGGTCCATTGATAATGGAAAAAGATCAAACATCAAAACATCAAAATATGCAGATGGGTGTACAGTACTGTATGCGGTAGCACCTACCAGCTCTGGGTTAGTGCTGAGAAGCTGGCTGCAATCCAGAAAGTCCTCGTACTGGCACCAGGGCACTACAGGCTGAGGAAGCTCCCGGAGGTACAACTTGAACAAGGAGGCCACCGTGTGGACATCAGTGTCACTGCAAGACAAAATCATCATACGACTTTTGAATGTATTTATAAAAAATAGAGCACAATCAAAATATTTTTATTCCTCCACTTTTGATGTTCCTCCCTCTTATTTTATAAAAAACAAAAAAAGTTATATTAGGCTTATTTTATAGGGCAAATCTTGATATTTTGGTAAAAAAAAACAACTCAATATACAATATATTGAAAATGACACTGCATGTTTTTCAAGAAGACTCCAGGACTGGCACATTGGGAAATCTATCTTATTGGAGAATTATTTAAAAAGAGGGGAGAGTGGAATACATTCCTTCCCAACAGCTTACAGATTTAGAAAACATCTCTCTGTTTTTGCCATAATAACCAACAAAACAAGCTGTTTTGTGTTTTACGGTCAGGAATAAAAGTGGAGGTAGATCAATAGGTCGAAAAAATACAGTATATGCATTGCAAGACAACAAATGCAAGAAATGGGAGCAACAGTCAATCCAGCCCATCAGCTTTATTGTGGTGTGCGATGCTTGCTGTTGTGCAGTCTGAACATCCTTTGGAGGAGCATTCTGAATAGACAGGATGTGGTTGAGTGAGAAAGAGGGTGTGGAGGCTGCAAGTTGTTTCTCTGTACTTCAGTGACTGTGGGCTACCTGGCTGTCTGTGGCTTCCACAGGAGAGAACTGAGCAGTGAGTCAGCAGGAAGAAGGTGGGGCTGCATCATTACTGTAACATAATACAGCTTTGGACACCATGGACTCATGTCCAGTACAGTATGTAGGTCACAGACTGTGATTTCTCAACCTCTTCATAATTGCTTTGGCTTTGCTTTTTTTTTTAAATGCACACCTAACTTTGTACTGCAAATGTTTTCCATGCTACTCCCATGCAATCTCTTAAGGATGAACCATACAAACTATATTAATATGAACAGAGCATTTATGATTTTAAAATTAAGTCTGTACCATGTTCATTTTCTTTTTTTACAAATCTGTAGTTCCTGTAAACAACCTATGGACATACAAGACACTTTATCAGGAACAATAAAGAACAACACTGAAAACTGGTGCAGAAAAAGTTTTCTTTGTTAACCCACTTGGAAGCTGACTGTTTCTGCTTCTCTAGGATCCACTGCTACCAAAAAAGAGTTTGGCTTTCATTTTTTAATCGATGTTGTCAAAAATAACCCAGTTCACAGCACAGATATCCTGCCAAGGCCAGGTGGAAGAAGACAATGCAATCAAAATGTCAGCTGAAACTCACTAATCTAATACAAAATGCATGTGCAGCTGTCACCTCCAAGAACGTACCTTGGGAAAGAGGGTCTCTCTCCTGCATCAAAGGCGTCTCTGAACTGTTTCACCTGGTTGTCCTGTCCCGGCAGACGGAAAATGCCCTCCTCGCTTAGCCCGTGTTCCCGGATGAATTCGGCACACTTCTCCACTAGAATAGGCACGGAGTGATGCCCGAACTTCTGCTCATACAGCAAAGTGTCTGCAAGATTCTGCCCAAAGACAGCTATAACAGAGAGTAGGGGGGCTGTTACATCACCACAGAGCATTGAAACCACCTCTCGGTAAACTGGGGAGGGTGTTTCGACCTGAGGTGCCATTACAAAGATGACCTAATGTGAAAAGGTTGAAAATCAGTTCTTATCCATTTGCAAATGTTGCTGATGTAATTTGAATGACTTCCTAATGAAGTGTACATTATGGCCATTGGAGAGGACTTACAAAAGTCTGCATGAAATTGGTTACTGCATTGTGCCTCCTGCAGTATGTAATTATCGGGCATTCTTTGGAAAGTCTTATGAACCCCAGGTACAGTAAATTGATTTATGTTATTGCAAGTCAATGTAAATAAGTAGAACATACTGGTTAACTGTGCAATTCATACTTGACATGCATAAATATGAAGCTTTAATACAAAGTGGTGGATTTGTGGGCTTGTGTGTCTTGTGTACCTCCACTGGAGGGCGCTCCTATCATCCTGCGGATGGTTTTGACCCACTCCTCCATTTCGTTCTGGGAATTTGCCATAAGGATGTGGGAATCCCGCTCTCGGTCCCCAAAGCCACCTGTAAGGCAAGCCTTGGGTCAGCTGAGCCTGAGTTGCAGATTAACCCCTTGGCTGAGATCAAGTCCAGAACACTATACATAACTACTGTAAGGCTGGCCATATCCCTGACACAGACGAGAGATGTAGGTAAATACTCTTCAGCTCCTTGAGGAAAGCAGAAGTTATCACTGAATCACGTAATGTGCTTGTCACCTCCCACTGACCAAAGTGTTAGAATAATGTCTAGAATATTATACTGTGTCCACAGGAAATAAGCAGGTCTCCAGAGAACTTCTTAGAACTGTCAGTGGAGGGGAATTTGTTGCCTTATTCATGTGGCAGTGAGCTTTTGCATCACAGATACTGCAATTATTACAGTAAGGCAGAATAAACTGTGAAGTGCCTATTTACATCCTCCAGAACGTGAATAGATTGACATTGAATATAATTATGTTAAAGAGCAGACCAGCTTGCTCAGCTCTACTGAGGCAGAAACAAAGCTTAGATGCAACTAACAGAAAATAGTATTTTGGGCTGGTCTAACACCTGGCATACACAGTACAGTCCCAAAGAGATTACATGAAAGTCCCCAAAAATCCCAGTAACCATAATTAATTTTCACCCTGCCAAGTGCTGAAGTACTATATTGTATTACGAAGTACACTATAGAATCAAATGAATCCCCTTACATCAGTCATTCTAAAAAAAACTGTTTTTCAGCCCAGTGCTATTATTTAAACAAGAAATAAGAGAAATATTTGAGGGCTATGATAGTATAACAAAGCCAGAATAGGTCAGGTTGACAGATTCACTAGTGAAAAGTATTTGCATGCATAATGGTCACTTAATTATTATCTTAATAATGCAAGCAGATTTAATACCATGCACAATAAGTGAAAAACAATCCAACTGTACTTCTGATGAAAGGTTTAGTAAGTTTATTTTTCAGCTTTTCTTGAAGTTGTAAGGGAACCCAGGGTCAGAGTCTGTCAGCACTGGGATTAATGGTAGCTGTAAAAAGGACAGTGGTGCTTTGTGAAAAGCCTAATTTCAAAGAACATCCCAAGGTTATTCTTTCACTATCCTATAAATCCAGAGACTAATCACATAGAAAAACACAGGGACGCAGCAATACAACTGTAGCATGGTGCAGTTAGCATTTTTGTGCCTTACCTGGGATGATTTCAAATAGAAACTTGCCAGGGTCATCAGCATTCGAAGGAAGTTCATTTATCTGACTGGACTGTAGTGCAATATATCCCTAGACATAAGAGACACACTCAGTTCACTGATTGGTGGGTTAGCTGTGTAATGAAAAGAGCAGGACTGTTCAGATTTATGATGCACTTGAGCCAGAACTGTAGCATCTCTGCCAATTCATCAGGTTAGAAGTAGGACTTATTTTAAATTGGTTTATCTGTATATAGTCTGTCTTAGTTTTCACTGATTATTAAGAGTATATAGTGTGTACAATGTATATGAACCCGTTGTGTAACAAAGCACAAAATCCCAAGAGTGGAACAACCAATACATGTATTTTCCAGCAGTAAGAAGTCAGAAAATTCAAAGAATAGTTCTTTTTAAAAGAAATAAGCCATTGCACCTTCTTATTTGCTGTGTTTTGTGATTTTTATATTGCACCACAGCAACAAATGTGAATAATCAAACAACAGTTTTTTGCTGCATTTAAGTAAACAGACAAGGACTAGTGAAATGAAGGAGTTAACACACATACTGTAGCTGTGTCACATTCACACAGAGCCCACCCCTTTCTCACCTGGCAAGTACTGTCCTTGTCATCCTTGTAGTAATAGAGATTTTGTCCCTTCAGCACAAAGTACTTCAGCTGCCAGTTCTTCACTATTGACCTCTGCTTCTTCAGCCAGCCTGTCTTCAGTGGTCTGTCCAGGGAGTTCGAGGAGCCAGGCTGGCCCAGGCCAGAGGAGGGGTCGGCTGGCATGACGCTCTTAGACCGAGCTGCCAGGGGAAAGGGCAAGTTGAGCATAGCCGGCGTTGAAGCAACAACAAGGTAAAAAAAAAAAAAAAAAGAAATCAGAAAAAAAGGCTTGTGAGAGAAACAAGGAAATGACCTTTCAGAATTATACTGGCTGCCTTTACAATCTTTTGCCTAGTACGATTCAGATAAATATTCAATATATAAAAATGTAAATGAAATGGCATTTGAGAGACCAAACTTATTGCTTAGATTTTTGTCCTGAAGCGTCATTTCCTACGATGAACATGCAAGCTTATGTTTTCCCAGCTGTATGCTGTGTCTGTGTGCCTCTGTGTGTCAGCATGCTGCAGCTGGGAGGAAGTAGCCGTCCAGCTTTTGACCTGATCAGTTTCCTGTTGAGCAAATTGTTTCATATGGGTAGTGATTGTTCCATAGAAGGAAAAGCCTTTTTACAAAGTGTGCTATAGGCTGACTGGGGCCCGTGGGTCTTGGCTGAATGCAGCAGCAAACTTGGGAGGAAAGAAAAACTGAAAAGCAATTCACAGGAGTACTTCCAAGCTTTGCTCCAGAGCTGAATTTCTAAAGTTGAAGAATTTCCTGAGTTGCTGAACCTAATTGTAGAAGTATGAAGATAATGGAGATGACTATCAAGCTAGAAATAATACAGTTGAGGAGAACAAAAATAAAGTAAGTGCTATGGGTTTTGCCACTTAAGTTTAGGGATTTTAAAAAAAGGGCTCTGTATGGAGAGAGCAAATGTGGAGCAAAGTTTTTTTTTGAAGCACAATGACTTTGAAAGTTCTTCTGCAACACCTCAAACCACAGAAATAGAAATGTGAACTCAACCAATGCAAAATGTGAAGGCAAGAGCTTTTCTTGGTCTTGGAGAACAGAAAAAAAAATGTTTTGAAGAAAATCACAATGATTGACAGTAGGCCAGGTTTCCTAGCAATGCACTACCCTCCAGTACAGCTCTCAGCTTACGTTTAGGGAAGTACAAATGGGCGAATTTTCAGGTGTGGCCGTAAAATGGCTGAATCAACAGCAGACTCTGCTTGCCTACACAAACCTACAGCACCCACAGTGATATGAGTGTTAAATGAACTCTGGTGCTTCAGTGGAACAAGTCCCAACAATACCAGCATTACCCAGACAGCTTTAATTTAAAAAATTGAACTTGTTTGTTATGGTTTCAAGGAACTGCTTAAGAGCAACAGAGCCCTTTTTCATACTTTTAAAAAGCAATAACTAGAAATATGATGTAAGACTTAAAAATACACACAGGTGGAGTGCAGGGGTCATTTATGTTAAACACCTTTAGTGAAAATTTCCCTTGATTGTTCTCTTGAAATGCCGCACAAAGAAGACAAATGCATTTCTAATTTTAAGTGAAAACTGACCATATTTAGCACATTAGGTTTATAAGTGTTTTACATCTATCAGACAGGGCCCAACTGAGAGATACTAATGACTGAATACAGGGTGGTGTACCTCCAGCAGAGTTCTGTCCAAATCAATATTGTTATGCAGTACATCATGGATGATCTGATCCCCAGATTACATCAAAGTTATCTATCTGATTTTTGTAATTCTTTCATAACATGGTGTATTTGTTTATTGTGTTATAAAGAATGGAGTGCCTGAAAATATACAAAGTACATACATTTGAAGTACCGCATTACAGAAACAGTGCTGTACAGTGCACATTAATGCAAAGTACATGGTCAATGAGAAATAAAATAATTTGTAAATACTCTGTGATATACTTTTGTCTGATCAGCCTGTGACTGCCAGAAAATGTTGGAAGCCAGACCATCTATTTTTGAATAATTGTTTAGTTTTAATGGCAAACGAGTTTAATGGTAGAGTGCTTATCCTGCATCCTTTGTAACAATCGAAAGTAAAAACAAAATCATAAAGGAAGTCTGCATTTATCTGTTTTTAGACATATTTGGGCACAAGTTCATGTTAATCTGGCACAGCAGTTTTAAGTAACGTCTAACTATTATCTGACAGTCACTTCATTTACAGGATGCTTAAGAAGAAGGGCTGGCACTGTCTAAGACAGATAAGATATCAGGTTTTATCCTGTAAATGAGAAATGTACGCAGAGTTTTGGGAGAAACTGGGGAAGGCATGAGAGAAAACCACCTGCAATACCAAAACACTGTCTTATCAGAAGTAACCAGTGCGTCCATGACCCGACCAAACAGGAAGTCTCACCATCATGCAGGAAGAAGATTTTTAAGATCTCCACCTAAATACAGCTGCTTCATCTTTTCTCAAAGAACCATTGGCCCTTTGAGAAAGGTCTTCAACCTGGCACTTCATTTAAACTGTCACATTTACTAAACGTTACCGAATGTATCATACAGTAGCAAGTAGACTGCAAGAGGCATTACTAATTATGATACAATGTTAAGTAATACATTTCTTTAGCATGTCTGAAATTTTATAATGGATGATCAGTAATCCTAAAGCATTAACTAAAGCATGAGTGAAATAATACTGCAATGGAACAGATATATTTTGCCCCTCTTTGTATGTACAGTAAGGGTATTAATTCATTATAGACCAAATTAAAGAACAACTCCAGTCTGTCTGCCCTTTCCAAGTTACAGACCCCCAACCTGACTAGTGGATTTTCTCTAGCAAAAGAAAGAAGCTTCTGGAAAACCTAACGCCATCATCAAAACCCAATCTTGTCATTTTTGACCTGGGCTGAAGTGTAAGAAATATTTTGTGTATTCCTATTTGATAATACCTCTTTTTAGGGTATTGAACATTGTTTTGTCCTAGCAAGGGAAGATGTTGTCCTAGCAAGAATTGTACCTATAGGATGTGGTATACAGTAAATAGCTGATGTGGGCAACACTTAGATGCCTGTAATCTTTTGTCAGTAACGTATTAAAATTTTAATATCTCACTAGGCCAAAGTAGGAGGTAACCTCCATGTTCCATTTAAATGCTGAGTGTGAAACAGTCCCCTGGGTTGAAACTTTAGGATTTTGTATACCTGAATCAGATCTGCTCGGTACTGGACTAAGGAGATTCATGTTCCTCAGCCTGACTGTATACAACAATCCCCTGAGGAACCAGGAATCACCTTTGTTGCTTGGCTTTGAATTCTCAGGGGGTAACTTCTGTAGTCTGGTGAGCCATTTCAGAAAGCAATCCTGGCATCACTTGTGCCCAGATGGCAGTACAAGCAAACCAGCTGTGTCTGCTGAAGATCAGAAAGGAGTGACACGGAGTGGGGTTGTTTTATCTGAGTGAGAACTGGTGAAATTGCAGGTTTGGTGCTAATATTCTAGCCTTTGTAAGTGAGACATCTTTATGAGTCTTCCTTAATTTCTTTTCCGACTGACATTTGTCTGATCTGAATGTAAAGCCGTTAACCCTATTTTATTCGACTGCATCACAAAGCCCTGCATACAGTATCTGCTTAGAGGCATGTCTCACTGACAAACATACAAAGCTGGCAATTTGAAACCCTCTGTAGTGTGTTTCTCTTCTCACTTGGCTCACATTTCACACACCATCACAATACAGCAATAAGCCCTCCTTTAATTCACAGCCCAGTGTAATGTCCTCACATTCAAGGTAAGATTAAATGAGAATTATTTGGATTGGGACTGACCTATGTGATTGATTAAGAATTTGGTAAATGTCACTCAAGTCATTTTTGATAAAATTAATTGCATATGTGTAAAAGTTTTAGGATCCCTTTAAAATATGTGGTGTCAAAATATTTGTGTGCCGCTCTGTAAAGAGACTAAAAATAAGACAATAGGATACATGTTCAAAAAAAAGGGACCGGCTGGTTCTCAATCTCCATGCCTTCCTTTTAATAACAGCTCTCATACTTTCTAGTGATGTCTTTCGGCAGACAAGTCAGCAAGGTGCTTAAACCTTGTGTGAATCCTTAATCCTGGACCTGGAGCTGCAGAATATTACTGAGACATAACCCATATGTTAAACTGCAAAGAATGACATTTGTAAAGCAATTAAATATAATGATTCCTGTGAAGTGTCTAGGAGAATGTTGTTTCGTGGAACTCAGCATTACATAGATGTGAACCACTGTATCTTTATTTAAAGTGAATGAATGGAAAAAACAGTCCAATATGACACTGCTAAAAATGACTTCCGCATCTGATCTTTTTAAATGAAAAACATTGCCACACTGCTGTCCAGCTTAACTGCTTGACTTCTGTTTCATGTTTAAAACATAACAAGTTTTTACAGAACATTACTGACTGATATCAGTATTTCATCATAATGGCACGTTACAATATTTTCAAAAACTTGCACGGAGCATTGTTGAAAGCCTCCACTTCAAACCTTTCAAATTACAAATGCAACACAAACTACAATGCATTATAAGGGGTAGCTGCAAACCATAGTCTATCAAGAGCTTGTTCAAATTTCTTAACCTTTTTCAACTGAAGTAAAACTGACCATTATTACTAAAACTACATAATGATCTCAAGGGTTATGTACTGTACAGCTATATTTTTAATATATTTTCATAGTAAGCCTGATAAACTATACTGACATAATTGGAGCTCATTTTTGTTCCAATTAAACTTCAAAAGTTACAGTTGTTAATGCTAAGACCCACTGCCTCCAAACTATGTCATTTGTACTGTACTTTGTCTCACCTTCAGTGACAGAAACCGACAAACAGGACATGGATAAACAACATAGCAGGACATGGATAAACAGCTAACTTCAGCCTTGTTTCAGTAGCTTTTACAAAACTGTATGATGCAAAAGCACGCAGATGTCGAAACTTGAGGTGGAAGACAGAGGTTTTGAATTCAGCTATTGTGAGTTAAAGATCAAAGTTATGATGGAACTTGCATAGAAGAGGAAATCTGTCTTCCGGCAGCATTAGTGGTGTGTGCAAGCTGTAAACGCATGGCATTAGAACGAAACATGCCAGAGGAAATCACTCTGAACCAACAAATCAGAAAGATACTAGATTCGACAGCTCATGGTGCAAATTGACCATGACAAACTACATGTCAGTAGCAGGCGATAGAGATGATAGTGGTCCATTTTCTAGAATCCTTTTTACTATGATTTTACTGGTACAGAAAAAAACACTGCTGCTTGACAGTCTTCTGTTATACTTAAATATAATTCTCCACGTTTGAGAATGTATTTTACTAATAAATATGCAACACCCCTTTATTGCAAGTTTAAAACGGATACGCCATCATGAAGACTTAGCAGCAACAGGGTTAGCATCCCTGAACAGAGGCAGCCTATATGACAGAGAGCAAAGGGGAAGTTGTCTTAGCAGAAGCATCAAGTGTGCGTAACCCAGTGCCCGTTCCCCTTCTCTATAACCAGAAGCAAATGCTTTAGTCGAACGTGCTCTTACCTATCTTGCTGGCTTCAGCTCGGAGGTTGAAGTCCCAGTTCCGAATCTTGAGTGACATTTCTCCTACAGGAGACTCACCTACAACCGTTTTTAGAGAAACAAGGGAGTTAATGATATCAGATGCTCTTTCACTTCACTTCCTCCTTCCTGTGTGCTGACCTTTTTTTCTTCTTCTTTTTCTCTTCTTCTGCTCACTCCTCACAGACCCGTTACCTACAGCCCAGCCACGACAATTTCTCCCCCCCCCCTCCAAACTGATGCTTTTAAGGATGAAGGATTTCCTTTAGAAGTCTTTGTTGGCCTCTCCTGCTCCTTTTCTGTTGATGAGAAATGACCTCTTTTCTCCTGACACTGATCACATCACTCCGTTACCCAGATATCTCATCTCACGCCCCTATCGTTTGGCTGGTTCTTCGTGCTCAAGGAAGTGGGTTAATGACTCTGTTTTCTGCTCTTGAGTAAAACAGTGGTTAGATTAGTTACATGCCTAGTTTTGTAGCGGAGGGCGCAAGAAGCGAACGTGGTTATTAAACTATTAATATTGCATTCCAGGGTTATTGAGAAAGAACACAGGACTAATGCCTTCATGAGAATACATCCCTTTTCAGCATAAACAGATGTTTGTTTTCTTTTTGTTTCTATGCCACACTGTTTATTATTTTTGTCATCAATGCTTAACTCATTTTTAATTAAACCCTTGTTGTTCTGTATTAATTCACAGTAGTTTTTTTTTTAGCTACCAGTATTACAAGATTTTCATTTGAATATGACCTCTTCTACAAAAACCACTGTGCTACACTGAGAAGGCTAAGATAAACAACAATATTGTTTTACATAAACGGTATGTATATGTGTAGGAACAAGCAAAGGTTTATTCCATGCTGAAAAGACAAGAAAAGAAACACGTTTTAGATGTGAAGCGCGATATCTTAAGATATCAGAAGAAAACTCCACAGCTGAAACGTTGTTTCTTTTCTTCTCTTTTCAGCATGGAATAAACCTTTACTTGTTCCTTTGCAGCCTTTTGTACATATGCTGACACAGCTACGTATTTGACCTACTATGTATATGTATGTTTTCATATCTTTCTATGACTGCATACCGTACAAGTGAATATCTACATTAATATTTTTGAGGAATCTAAGTGAATAGGTTTAATCAGACTTGAATGCTTTAGCTGAGCACTTATGGATCCAAGATCTTCCAAACTTTTAAAAACTGCAAAAAGAAAGATCAAAGAATAAAATGGTGAAGGCACAAGCTTTCACTCCGTTTGCTATGGGAGTGTAAACTAGTTAAATTACTTATATTTTTACATATATATTTAAATTAACTGTAAATTAGTTCAGGCGCACAAAACTACTTGAACAAGTCACACAATTAGTTGAGTGGCCTCTGTCTGTGTGCAAAATAAAAGAGGTTCACGTGATTTCATCATAAATCCACGTCTCTGTAAGGAACTCGGTGAGATTTTCATTTAAAGCAAAGATTCTACAGCAAAAACCAAGGAGCTCTCCAAACTCAGGGATAAAGATTCAGAATAGCACAGACCAGGAGACAAGTATAAAAACAGAGAAACATTTTAAAGACGCTGAATTACACTTTGAGCAAAGGGAAGTTCATTGTTAACAACTGGGGGACACAGACTCTTCCCAGAACAGACCGTCTCTCCATACCGAGTAGCTGAGCAAAGAGAAACTGCTTAGGGATGCCCCTCGGAGACCAATGACAACTCTAAAAGAGCTACAGAAAATGTCTACGAGACAACAATAACCCAGTGACAGCATAAAACTAGTCTCCACAGAACTGGGAAAAAACCCCATCAAATTCTGCACGGGATTTGCAACAAAGCTTTTATGTGATACTATAAAGATAAGGCAAAAGGTTTTGTGGTCAGACAAGACAAAAGTGTAACTTTATGGTTTAAATGCAAAGCGTTACGCCTGACAAATCCAACATGTGCATGATATTGGTCAACACGATCTTAACTGTCGAGCATGGGGACGGCAGCATTATGTTATAGTGTAGTTCTGCTTTTCATCAGCGGGGACTGGGAATGCCGTCACGAATTATGGGAAAATGGAAAAGCAAAGTACAGTACAAGCAAAACTTGCTCCCATCTCCTAAAGACTGGTTTAAAACATCATCTTTCAGCAGGGAAAAGCAAAATGGCTCCAATTTACCCCCTGACTCAGTTTTGCCAGTGGAAACTTTATCATATGAAACATCCACCAAATTAAAAACCAGAGACCTTAAATATTCGGTCGTGTCCTGTCAGAAGTAGATTGTTGAACCAATAACAAGAACCCCTTTACCAGTAACCCTGAAGTATTCTCCATCTTCAACCCTGGACCTAAAATATCTACTTGAAGTCCAGATTAGGATTCTCCGTACGTTCTCCTTATTGAATGTTGTATGAACGTTAGGAGAGTAAATTTGCAGTTCAGTGTGTTATTTATAGAGTTGACTTCAAGAAAGGTGTGTATTGAATCCTTGGCTTAGTTTGGAATCCCAGAATCGAGTACAGTATTCTAAAGGCAATATCACAGCAGAAAGTGTTGCATTTAGATATCTTAGTATATCTGATCACGCTTGCTGGGCTCTGGCTCTTGGTGACCCTGTATTGCACTGCCATCCTATTTCCATATATCGATGGTAAGGGAAGTAACAAGAAACATTTTCACAGATTCCCCCTTATTATTTCAAACATCCTGTTAGTGCAGTACTATACCTACATTACTTTTCGGATACCAGATGTGTGTAACTGACCAGATTAGTCCAATATTTCCAGTCACCACTTTCACTACCAACACTGTAAACAAGTTGAAAGAAAAGGGTAACTAAAAAGAGGAAATAAGGAGAAGTTACAAGGTCAGTCTGCGGAACCCGGTGTTAGACTATTAAATACCCAGCAGAAGCACTTCTGTATTATTTTTTAATATATTTAACACAGTGTGGTACATAAATAGGTTAAATATTCTTTTCTTAAAAGGTTTACAGTCTGAGATATACAAAAAACCAAAACAAATACCAAGTATTTACGATCATTCAAGACCACTGACTAAGGAACAGCAGGAAAAAGAATGACATACCCGATATCACAAAATAAACCTAGACGCACCGCTAGAGCTGCAAAAGCTTTAACCATTTATTGTCCCCCCTTTTAATGTCTTTTTCTGAAGCAACTAACAAAGGCTGCTCAACAACTGTTTCACTAGAGCACCATTTCCTTTGTGTTACAATGGCACTGCACTAAAGTCTGGTACAGTCTTTCTGACAGTATGGAAAGAGGAGTTCACTGATAGCACATCTCTATTAATAGGACTGTTTCTTTAGAAGGACTGCTCAGCTGGAAGACTAGTCTATTTCCTTTTAAAATGTCTTGGAAGGAATAAATAGATCTCGGTTCTCTGTCCACACACAAAAAACGCGGATAAATATACAGCACCCAGAATGCTGCCATGACACAATAATACCTCCACAGTTGGACAAATCTGAAAAAACGTGTTTCTAATGTTCAGCTAAGCACCAAAGAGATGTGCCAGAATGATAATATCTCAAAAATATAGCTTATTGCAGTGCACTGCAGTATCTTGCCTGTGGCACACAATAATACCACATAGAAGTTTCTATATTGGACCAAACCAGACATTGAAATGGCAGTGAAGCTGGTTAGGTATGGAAAAAAAAGGATTTCCCCTGTATACCTCTTTCTAAATATATCTGGAATTTAATAAGAAAACACAAAGCCATTATAATAACTTTTCATCAAAAGCAAATATACAATATTTCAAAGCCTGGGGTGCAGAACTGACCTGTTAATTTGACTCTAAAACAGCTGTGTTTTGTTAATAATTTCAGTACTTTCAATACCTCAGGCAGAGAAACGCCTACTGCATTAAGTCAAGTCAAAATCCTGACCAGATGACCGCTCCTCTGTAAATTTCTTACACAGTAATAAAACACTCAATCATGCAAGTGAAAAAAATATAGTTTGTCAATCCAAAGCAGGACAAGTCGTACTAAAAAATAAATATGAAATGAATGTATAAATAGCCCAACTCAGGACATTTTGCAGTACAGCCTGTGAGGCTTAATCAAAATAGGAAATTCCTGTACATGGAGGTAAATGCTACCCAGTGGATCCACCTTCTGGTTAAAAGTGCTAGTGTCAGGACACGTCTGGAGTACGGCATTGATACTGCGCACACAAACCGGGATCAGAAAGAAATCTGAACACTCCAATTCTTCACCTCTCATTTTGCAGATTAAAAAATTGGTTTTAAATACAGTGTGCTGCAGCATTCTGCACCCCGAGCCCTGAATAATAAGCAGACATTGATAAAGGAATCACAGACAGTACAAAAACAAAAAGACCCAAACATTGACTTACATTCACATGAGGCCCATAGAATATTTAAAAATAGTTATTCTGATATCATTCTCATACATAATATAGCTTTAGACACAATATGGCTATCTTTCTCGATAAAATCTAGTGATAGTTCACAGAAGTGGTAAAGCACAAAACTAAAATTTTAAATATGTCATGTAATTCTGACCACAATTATGCCTTATATATGTAAATAAAATGCACTGTACTAGTCAAGTTAATTTTCCGTTATTAACATTAAAATTAACTGAGACAACTTGTGTATGACATTTCATGTGCTTGGACATGTATGCCATACTTTAAAATACATTAACAAAGAATATTTTAATATACATAAAAACATTAAAGCTTTACAATAGTGTTTGAATAACAGATAATTAGCATGTATGATTTTCCATACTGGGTTCCCTCTGTATATGCATCTCTTCAGTAAGAACTCATGTATCATAAAACTAAAGCAGTAAACCTACTAGCAAAAATGGCTTTCAACCAGCAAATCTCAAATTTCCCATCCTAGATAAACTGTTTCTGGTATCTTTTGCTAAATCGCACTTTAGCTCTTTTAGTAGAAGTTTTTAAGACACTCTGTGGGGGGGGGGGGGGGGGGGGTGTAGAACTTCAAACTTAAGAAACCCATTGCAAACCTCTCTTGTGTAGGATTTACAAATAAATGGATTAGGAATTATTTTTATCATAGTATTTCTTCCCATTGTCAATAGCTTACTGAAAACAATTAACGTGGTCATGTATTGTTTTACTAAGGTTTTGCTTTTAAAAATTATGCTCTCCCTGGACTGCATTTTGATTATCAGAAGAAGCAGTATGCATTTTTAACATAAAATATTCCTACATTCCTACAAATATTCCTGAAAAAGACTGAATACGCATAGACCATAAAGTTCATTTCTGTCTATAAAGAAGGTGCTGTTTATCCCTTGGCAATTGACAATAAAGTTCAGTTTAAAAACAAAATTACTGCACTGCTTCAATTTATTAAAAAGACCACATTTGAATTGGTACACATTAAATAAAATTATCCTTTTTTCTCCCTTAGATATATTTTTATCTTATTTTTGGTTACAACGGAATGTTCTGCAGTTTCTATGTACAGTAATTGCAGTATAAGGAGTAAATGCTAAAAAATATTTCAGTCAAAATCTATAATATTACTGTATGGTACTGTAGGTGGCATTAAAGTACACGTACCTGAGCAGTACTTAGCTACAATGTAATACTGGAACTTCAGAATGCAAACAGTAGTCTTCTAAACCAAGGCCTTACTGAGACTGAAGATTGAGCCCAAACACAAAAAAGAATGATTTTATGTTCATTGCTGTGCAATAACTGGGTGTTTTTCTATTCACTTTGACTTCTTGGCTACTGTATAAACAGGAACAAGTTTAGACTAAATCCACACGGAAAAGTAGAAAAGAGAAACATTTCAGGTGTTGAACTACATCAGGAGTAAGTCACCTGAAGAATGCTGGCACCTTAAGAAGGCTGAAAAGCCAAACTGTTGCTCCTTCTACTTTTCAGTGTGGAATTAACCTTTACTTAAGTAAAATATTGACACAGCTCGCCACTCAAACACGTGACTGTAAACATTACCCAGTGTATTTAATTTTGAGTCCTTTCACAAATGTGACATTATACTGCTACATAATAAGCTCCAGGTTCAGGAAAGGGGAACAGATCTGGTTTCTACCCCTGTCTAAACTAGGCCTATTGAATTAACAGCTCTTCCAATCCACTCCACTCCAGAGTTTTGATAGAACCAGGTCTTTAACGTCGATATTGACGCTGAACTGTTTGTAGCAAAATGCTGGAATAGTCACTGAAATAGGTTGAGAAGCCCAGGTCTAAATTATACCGGAGAACAGATGACAACTTCTGCGTGGGTTTTCATCAAAGGAAAAATGTACAGCGATTTCCTTGTACATATTAGCAACTTCCCACTTTCCTGAACCTCCAAAGCATTAGAGGAAGGCAGTTGCCATTTCTGAATAAAAAGAAAAACAGCAATTTCACACGAAAAAATAAAAACAGGAAATAGAAATTAAAAAGTGAAATACACATTTCTGCATGAAAACAAATACAAACACAGCAAACACTTAAGATTTGATTCAATTTATCTTTAACATAAACACATATTAATCGTTTGGTTGATATATTGCTCAAACTATTTTCCAACTCCACCACCAGAATAAAAATGTAACTAAACAAAAAAACACCAAAAGTCTGTAATTACAGTGTAAACATGATTGTACAGTGCATTTAAAACCCACTAAAAATAAGTACCATAAAAATATTCACATATATAGTATGTACAGTATACTCTGTTCTGTATATAACTGGGACTATTTAAATAACCAACAAAAAAATATAGACAGCACTGTGTTTTTAATATAATTGCAGTATTAAATTAAAAGAATATTTAATTAAAAAAACAGTCGCGCACTAAATGGACACTAACATCAAAACACACAGAGTGGAATTGTCCAGGTATTGAGTCTGTCTCTGGTAAGGGCTGTTCTTTTCTCACTTCCCAAAACCCCCCGCCTCTCCCCGTTAGGTCATTCTGCTTCTGTCCCATCATTGGCTGACGAACCCCCTAAGCTGCCTCCTCATTGGCTGAGAGCAGCCCCTTTTCCAGCAGGTGGGCTTTGAGGGAGTTGAAGATGTGCAGTTGCTGGTCTAGTCGCAGGGCCAGGAGCTGCTGCATCACCTTGCTCGGGTTTGGACCCCTGTTGAGCAGCACAGAAATCACAGCATTATGAAAAATCGCCCCTCGTTGAAAGTGACATCAGCGTTCTTACTAATTGAGCCCTGATGGAGTGCTACTTAAACGAGAAGGACCAACAGCTCTTTGATTTCTGGTTTTCCACCTGATCCACCTGAAACTGAATAGACACAAAACTCTGGAATGGTGGCTGGTTTTCAGCTACGATAACCTCTCTTGCCTCGGCTGGTACAGAAAGACAAATCATGAAGAGCTGATGTCAGTTCAGCATTTTGGCAATATCGGGAAACACAGTTATGTTATTTGGAGTAAAACAGGCCTTTCCCCTAGTCAGTGCTTCGCCTCCAGCCTGTGATGTTAAAACACAAGTGGCTCAAAAGTGGGGAGGTCACAGGGTTTATAGCCGCAAGCCGAGAAATTCCCCGAATGGTAAATTTAATTTAAAAAAAAACCCGGTGATTCAAACTCACTTAAATGCTCTGTACAATACAGCAAAAATGAATAACTCAATAAATAAAAACAGTGATACCATAGCATCTCAGGCTTAAACACAAATGCTCTGTGGAAAATGCACCACTACTATTTTTGCCTCTGTTATGGCATTATGCCTCCGGAGGAAAGCAGCACTTTACCTGATAAAACTGGCAATGTAGACATTGACGAAGGTAGCCATGAGGTACTGGCAGTCAAAGCGGTCCATGATCCCACCATGCCCTGGGATAGTGTTGGCAAAATCCTGTGCAAAACAAGGAAAATAGCTTGAAGAAGCTATAACTTGAGCAGGAGAAATAACTTGCATCTTTGAACCAGGATTTGGGGAATTTTATGTGAGATGCAGATCACCTGTAGCAAGACATTATGTACAGTAGGTAAGCATGTGAAATCATTTGCCTCCGAGATAGGCATTTGATTATTTTACTGTCCTCCTCTACTGTACCATTACAGCAGTTTCAGTTCTACTAAGATTCTTTTCTCTGTAGCAAAGGTCTTTTGAATCCTTCTCTGCTCCAGCACAGACTGGCCATGGGAAAAATCATCCACTTGCGCAAGTTCAGATACAGTAACTTGGAGTAGGAACATCAGAAATGATGGAATTATTGTTTGACGGATGATGCTTTCTAGGTTTCCAAGAGAAACCAAATGATAACCAGCAGCTTGCATTTATGCACTTCATGCATTCCTGACTGTTCTCAAGGCTGTAACATCTGCTCTTGGTATTACATCACAGATAGGCATACTAGTTTTAGAAAAGAGTCATCTATCATACAAAACATGATATGGCCATTTCTGAAGTCCAAGTACCACGTTATCAGAGCAGGTGTGGAGGGTTAACTCCAGTGTTGTACAGAGAGCAGGATGCGCCTCTTGTGAATACAAAGCCCATACCTTAATCTTGAAGGCTCTTTTGAAGCCGCTGGCAAAGAATCCACCGAATGGACCCATGAGTGAAGCAAATGCAGACAGTGCAATGCTATGGATCTGGAAGGGGTACATGCGCATGGTTTTCTGCGGAGAAGAAAGGAGAAGCTGATCATATTACACAACCTCTTATATGACAATATTCTTAATAAATCCCATGAATTCACAGAATCCCACAGGACATGGTGAAATGGTCTATTTCCCTGGTTGTGAGTGTGCACTGTAAGTAAAGAGGGTTTTGCAACCAACAGCTGTGCTTTTCTATTTCTGTATGAAATAGAATAGAAAACAGATAAAAATATTTTAAAAATATTTTTATAGTGTTCCATTATTTGTAGACTTGTTAAGGTCAATGCAAAAGCAAGCTGTGGATGTTTACATTTATGTTAGCATACAATAAAAAAAGAGTTATTGTTGAAACTCTAGGTCATGAATGATTTTATTGGCAGATCATTTTAAAGTGAGATGTCTTAGCAAAAGGGTAATCATGATACTTGCTCTTTTATAGGGGATATCCAGCTAAATAAAAGCTCATTTAAAGGTTGATTGTATTATTGTAGGTCTAAAGTAACTGGTCTTTGTTTTTATACCAGGGGTGCACAGCTCCAGTCCAAGGGGGCCAGGTTTCTATTTTTTCTACCTTAGCTCTTAATTACCTAATCAAACTGCTTATTTGACTAATTGGACATGCTGGAGCCTTTCCTTGCTCTTGAGAAACTGAAGATTCAAAGAGACAGTGACCCCTGAGGACAGGAACTGGACTCCTCCGATGTACGATTCCGCTTTACATGAGTTAACCCCATCTCGCAGATAAACAGCACCACTCAGATGTGAAGACAGACCAGTAAGAGAGCCATACCCAGCCGGTGAGGGACTGCAGGACAGCAGGAAGGCTGTAGTCCTGCAGCTGGAAGAGCTCCGAGGGCTCACAGTCCACTGTGAATCTGTTGGAGTCATTGTTGAATTCCACAGGACACACAAAGTATTGGTACCCTGCCATTACGTAGGAGAGCTGAGAAGAGTGTAGAGGAGAGAGGGTCAGAGCAGTGGAATGGCACTTGAATCCCTGTCTTCAGAAACAGGATCACTACTAAAATACAGTGCATCAATCTGAGCACTGGGTTTAGGTTAAGAGTTAAAACTTGATATTTGCTGACATCTTCATCTGTCTGCCGATCATAGGAGCTGTGCTTTATTACTACAAACAGTAACTGGGATTGAGATATCCCAGCATGAAGAGCGGCACACCAGCAAACCTCATCAGAGTGCCTTTGGAGAGTAAAGTATATATACAAAGTTCAGCATTTACTTACCAGAAGTCCAAACACGACAGTGGCGAAAAACCCTCCTATGAACCCTTCCCAGGTCTTCTTTGGAGACAGCTGGACAAAATAAAATGGAACATTTAAATAGATATTTCTTTTCTAGTATCAGTTATAATAACTTTCAAAATATGTGAATTTATCAGTTTTTTAAGACTGGTTTATCTTTGTGGATGTACTGAAGACCCTCTTCATTATCCTTTGCACCTCATACCGTTAGTAAAAATTGGAATTATTGGTTATGAAACACATCTAACAAACCTCGGGAGCAACCTTTCTTGGTGAGGGAGAGGAGATCCCCAGATATACTGTATATTTAAACAGCTTTTTATTCAATTAATCTTTGCTGTATGGTCTGCATTCCTTCTTCTGAGACAACATAAACCTGACTCCAGTACCTTCAAGGTGTTCTCTTAGAAAAAGTCATAATTTGCACTATTACTGACATAATCACTGTCCACCATGTCATTTTCCAAAGTGGCTGCAGTTACTCGCAAGTATATGGAGTGATCTAGATCAATACCTCCTTGCTCACAGACATAGAGGACATTTCTTAAGTCTATAAGTATACATTTATCTTAACATATGCTGAACAGATCTTCTTTAGAAAACAAAAAATAAACAATTAACATGTACAAATAAAATCCTTCCAGCCTGACCTTAATGAGCGGAGTTCGCCCAAAGAAGAAGCCGAACATGTATGCCATGATGTCATTACAGATCACACAGGAGATGGGAACAATAAACCTGCAAAACAGGAGTGCGACAAGTCAGCATCCTGGGCAGAACTATCAAAAACACAGCACCGGAAATAATAATGGAGACGAAGAAAAAAACAGTTAAAAGTATGGAGTGAGGGCTTAAACAGAAACATGTTACTAAACATAACATTAAATTGACATGCTGAGCTGGCAGTCAGACATCAGAAAACGGCAAACTGCCACAAGTGCGATATAGGTGTGTGCTGTGAAACCAATACACAGTGTAGCTGCACGGAAACCTTTGCCGAGCAGCTCCACACCCGTTATGGCTATATTCTGTTCTGATGTGCATCACACTGCTTCTGATGAAATGTTACCTCCTGCAGCTACAGTGAGGTTATTCTCCAGATCTCTACGGTAGCCTCACCTAGGACATGAACAATTTACTGCAGGGAATTTGGCATCAGTTTTTGTAGAGCTTGCATTTGTCTTCCTTCTTTTGTCTGCAGCCCCTGCTTCATGAACCTCCTTCAGAGCCTTCCATACGGCACAGGGTGGAAGGTGAAGGAGGAGTAGCGTTCAGTGGCTCAGGCTTTCACTTCTATGCTCTTGCCATGAGAGGTCTCCTTCCCAGACACCAGAGTGTGCACCACACATTTAAATCTCTACAACGGAAACAGTGCCTTTACTTACACAGGTCCTAATGCGGACAGTTGCTATTTTTTATAAACTTAGAATTGCCAACTAGTTTTGTTACATCCATCCAATTTCAAAAAGGCGAGAGTTTTAGTCTCTGCACCCCTTGTCTGTATCCGGGGAGAACAAGGAACGGAAGGCAGACTCTTCTGGCTTGCCCACATTTCACTTGAGCCACTGGTCTCTTAACACATCCATAGACAACACTGCCCCCAACCTGCAGTTCAGTGCCAACAGGAGAAGGCATGTCCCTCACCGACATCACGACAAGCCTGCAAGTGCCAAGAGGCCAATAGGGTGACTGTATCCCTGGCTGAATTACCCTACCATACCCTTGGCAGCACTCAGAAGTGTGGCAGAGTCTGTGCTGCCCCATAATGACTTTGCAGTATGACGATATAAGGTATTAAGTAACACTACCTTTGGACACATGAGCAAGTCATTTGTATTTTGCATCATACACACAATTTGTTCCTCCATTTTCATAACTTCCATCTGGATTACTGCGTCTTAGTCTCTATTACTATAGCACAGTGACTTAAAATATCTTTTTAGGAGTCTGAAATCTGTTCTCTAGAAATACATTTCTAAATGTGCACTAATCTAGCCACCAGAGAGGCCCAGCTCTTTCTGCATTGTTCTCATTTACATATCTGATCAGAATACCATGGTGGTTGTGCCTTGATAACATCACAAACACTACCAGAAAGAACAGGGTAAGAAGTAAAAAGAAGCTCATTATAGTCTTGGCAATGAGGAGTGTATCAACTTAACCATAAAGTAGGAGTGTAATGTTTATTAATAAGTAGTTTTAATTCTGCAAAGTAACCTACTTTGAAATGATGTATGAGCATTATGGATTCATTTTATAAAAGTAAAATAATCTCTTGGAATTTTGGTACACGCTATAGAGACAAGAGACTATAATGAGACTCGAGTTTTTAAGAGGTGTCTCTCATTCCTGAGCACATTTTTAGATGGTGAGAAGGAGAGAAGTCTACGCTGTTTCCTGTCACTGCTCTTCATCTCACGGCAGCTACTGCCAAATCTGGAAATCCTGCTGGAAACCGGCCTCATTCCCGCTCCAGAGTAAGCCCAGTATCGTCCCTGCTAGGAGGCGCGCTCCCTCTGCTTCCTGCTGCATGAGGAATCCCCTACATCCTCAGTTCTTACGGCTAAGGCATTGCAAAAAGTGGGTAGGGTTGGTAGGTCAGTGATCATTATTGTCAGTGAGTTGAGTTTCTTTCTTGAACCAGTAGTTTCAAAGGTCAAAAATGCATTTTTAAGCTTGAATGAAGCTTGGTGGATTTCAGAGCACTACTTTAAAGGTAAATGAAAGTCAGCGGAAAAGGACTTTCCACTCTTTTTGTTAACGACGTGCGGTCTTGATGCTGTCCCATGGCCAGAAGGACAGTCATGAGTGACGTACCAGATCATGCCTTCAAAGAGATTGTGGATGATGAGGTGAGACTGGGTGACGACGATCAGCAACGTCACGTGAGTCCAGCCAAACTGTGGGGGAGACAGAAAAAAAAGCTCAGTTAGCTTAAGGGGACAACCTGGTGGGTCAACCAGTACATGTAGTTCCTCACAGCACAGGCTGGGACAAGTCTGAGGATTTCACACAACTGGCACAACTGGCACAGTGCCACAAGGGTAGGTGCCGTTTTATAAAGAAGACAACGACCTAGTTTTTCCACAATTTCATTTAACCAAATCAGTCAGTTCAAAAATAATTTTCTTCAAGGACAACCTGGAAAGTGCCCATTAGCGAAGCAGGACACTTAATGGAGAATCTGGTTGAAGTCCTAAATAGCGTCCCGACAAATAAAATAGCAGCAAAAGAGCCAACACATACCATGTAGAACTGCAAGCGGTAGTGCTTCTTGACCAGACTCAAGACAAACATGCAAAATCCTGCAAAACAATAGGAAGAAAAAAAGAAAATAATCTGCAAGGTGCCAAATATCATGGTTTCTAAAATCCGAGCTTTAAGACCTCACATTTTTAAAAGCTTTCCCAATATGCAATTAAAACCTGAGCTACTGAGATCTTGGAGATACCAGTGTAAATACCAGTGAAGTTTAGCTACAGGTGAACTACTTTTCATTTAAACCCTGCATGTGAAACATGCCTATATCTCCATATTTTAAAAACCCTGCATGCAAAAATTACATTGAGGGTTTCTAGCTGTCTTGTATATGATTTAGCTGTATTAAACCTCCTCCTGAGCAATTAATATATAACATTCAACAGGTGTAGTAGAATATTTTCATCTTTAGTTTCCCCATTATTCGGGAGACACAAGCATCTGCATCTGATTCATTCAGCATGTGGTTCCTTTGTTCATTAAAAGACTGGCAGGCAAACAGCTTTTCTTTCATTAGATGCTCGCTTCCATTCAAACAGCACAGTGTCTCATCATCAAAGCCTGATAAAATTAGATTAACATTGAGAGAAAAGAGAAAGCAGGAGCACCCCCTGCTTGAAAAATAGTGGAATGTATCAAAAAGGACAAAAAAATGTGCTGTCTTTTTGCAAGATTATTATTCTTTTAGTGCTGAAAAACCATATCCTACTTCATGCACACAGTGGAGCTTTCCTTATGTCGGACTGTCCAGAATGAAATTGAGCATAACAATAAATTAACAGTAAATTGAGACGTAAAACTGAGATCCTGACTCTCTGTGGTCATTAAAAATCCCAGGGCACTTCTCGAAAAGAGTAGGGGTGTAACCCCGGTGTCCTGGCCAAATTTCCAATTGGCCCTTACCAATCATGGCCTCCTAATAATCCCCATCTATGAATTGGCTACATTACTCTGCTCTCCTCCCCACTGATAGCTGGTGTGTGGGGAGTGTTCTGGCACACTATGGCTGCTGTCGCATCATCCAGGTGGATGCTGCACGTTGGTGGTGGTGGAGGGGAGTCCCCATTACCTGTAAAGCGCTTTGAGTGGAATGTCCAGAAAAGCGCTATATAAGTGTAAGCAATTATTAATTATTATTATTACTTCTGAATCTCCTTACAATAAATCAAGACCGCTTTCTGTCAAACACAAAATATGTTTGCTACTGCATCTTCCAAATCTTTCAGGTGCTTCATTGACATGTGCTTCAGAAAAGATATCCTAAAAGCTGTGTTTTTATTTAAATTTACCAGCCTTTACCCATCAACACTTCAGCGTCAGTGTGCTTTCATTGTATCGCCCCTCCTCGAGTTATAGTGTACCAAACAAACGTGCTCAACCACATCCTGTTGAAAATGAGCTAAGGGGAAAAATAAACTGCTTCAGTTTTGCAATTAAAATATTGCTTAAAAATGCACTTAACACTTGGGTTTAAACACAGGAAAACCTACAGCAAATTCAATTTTGAAGTAATTCGATGCCTTGTAACACAGTTTTAGTATCTAAACAAAGTCTCAAGTGTGGCAGTGTGTTATGACTTTACTGTTCTGACCCTTATCCACCAAAAAACTGTTAAGTGCTTCTCTAGCAAGTATATATCTTTACAGCATCACATAACTGCAGTGTAGGTAATATACATGACGGACAAGTAGCTTTTCTACACCACACTGGTTAGAACACATTTCCATTCTGCTATGGGCACCTTGCACTAAATAAAATAAGAAAGAGAATTGCAAAGGTGCAGTAAAGCTTAAATAGTGGGTTACAGAGGATTTATTACAAGTTATTTACCTTTAAACTGTAAATTGATTAGGAACAGTGTAAAGGGGAAAGAATTATATGCTTGCCTCTTCATCTTTCCAGCACATATGTCAGTTTAATGGGGTAAAAGCTGAATTTCACTACAAAAGAGAGAGAATGTAGGTATATGGAGTTTAACTGGTAAAGGCTGGTCTTAACGTTCAGGTGTGCATGGGTGTCGTCCCTGGTGGCACAGCCTTGGCAGGTGTTTCATGTGAGTGATTTCAAGAACACCACCCTCGACAAGAGAAAGGACTTTATGCAAAGAGTATCGGGAGTCTGCAGCCCAGCTCCTTTGCAGTGCCTGCCCTACCTGTCAAGTACATGGCAAAAGAGATGAAGCGATGGTATTTGCTGAGGATTCTCAGGGGCTCCTCGCGCTGCACCAGTGTGAAGAAGTAGTCTGTCACAGTTTCACCGTAGAAGAAATAATTCACACACAGCAGAAAGTACCTACACAGAAGACAGTGGAAAACTAGAGTTAGATCGTCCATTAGCACTATAGCCAAATAAAAGTCTTCTCCTGCCTCACGCTGACACGAGCTGATCTGAGGAAAACAAGAGTCAGAATCAGACTGCAAAGAATATCTGTCGTGTGTGCATCCTGTAAGGACCTAGCACTGCATCAGAGATCGCATGAGATACAGACACCCATCTGTGACAACACGCGTTATGCAACACAGCACCTTTTTTACATAAAATTTTCCATGCACCTTTCATATCTTGTGAAATTTCTAGATGCAAAGTGAAAATTTCATCTGATGGGACAGATCTACTCTTTGTCTGAAACCGCTTCTCATTTCAAGAGATCATTTTACCCTAGTGTGCGTCATCAATTAAAGTTTAAATTTAAACATTCTATAACTTTATCACTGTTTAATATGTAACGATTTACACATATATAAGGTCGTATTACACTGATTAAGGTAGATCAAAGAATACAAACATAAATATGTACATTGCTTTAATGAGCCCACATCTGGAGTACTGCACACCGTTCTGGTCTTTGAGTCAGAAAGAAAAGACCCACAGTAGACAGGAAAAACTTCACGGAACAGCAGGCAGACAGACAAAAGGATCAAAGAACACGAGTTACAATTATTGAATCTCATCAGTTATAATAAACAATGGTAAAAGGAGACTTAGGCAGATGTAAAACTTTATAAGAATGAACCTGAATCCAGATGACACTTCATACTTCATTAAACAGAACGCCAGAGCAGAAAGTAAAGCTTAAGTATAGACGGCTCACATTACAGAGCAGTTTTTTCAATAGATGATTACTCATCTATTAAAGCCACTTTCGGAGGTGGATATTTAATCTTTAAATTCAGCTAGAAGCTGAAAACCACTGTTAATGGTAAACTGGCAAGCTCTTCAGGACTTTGTTCCTGGTCTTAACTTAAGATCTCCTTATGCTTTTAAGGGACAGAGCAGGAGTCCCGGCACCAGGGCACATGACGGACGGGCTTACCAGCTGAGTGTTCGGAACCAGGGCAGGTGATACGAGTGATAGACGCTGTAGCCAATGGTGATGATCTCTTGGAAACACTTGATCTGCACGCAGAGCACCTGCGCAGAGAGGGGACCAGTCAAACGTTCATTCACCCTCCTCCTAACAAGGGGTGGTGGCGGTCTTTTCAAACCCAGCAAATACGCCAACAGCGATGAACAATGAATATGCTGTTACTTATTTCCCTTGGCTGAAACATTTGAATACATTGCCTCAAAGACAGAATACACCAATGGTTTTACTTTATGTAAGTTAATAATACACGAAATATAAGACTCCTGACTAAAAATGTTATTTTTTTTCTTTATATTAAGACAGTCTTGGTAGCCTTTGCTTCAAGATTGAGTCAATTCCTCAACAGACTATTATACACATGAAGGGCTTCTCCAAAAAAATCAACATTTTAATTTTCCCTCAAATTTGGTTTTATGGCATAAACTAAGTAGCAAAGGGTTTTTCATAGTTTACAGAAAAACTGCAAATAAATGAAGGAGGCCGTTTGGCCCATCTAGTCACTCTATTAGGCAGTAACTAAGCGACCCAGGAATCTCATTCCGCTGCCTCTTGAAAGAAGTCAGAATGGGAGGTTCAATAACATGGCTGGGCAGACTCCCACAACACTCTGGGTAAAGAAGTGTTTTAAACACACTTCCCACTGTCTTCCTGCCTCGTCTCTCCTGAAACTGTATTGATGTTCCAAACAAAACAAATTACAGCTGTGAACCGGCCCTCACGTATTCCTTTTAAATGGGTGGGTAGGTAGCTGGTAAATGATACCAAATAAAAGATTCCAGTGTCCAGTACCTGGAAGGGGTAAAGAAAGCAATGTTTTGTGAAAATAAGGGGCGACTTACGATCATCATTAAGACCATGGGCCCAAGATAGATGATGATGAAGAAGAAAGCGATCATGGCCAGAGTGAGGATGCCACGCACCCACCAGTTCCTCCATCTGAAACCAGACAAAGACAACACATCCTCCAGCTCCGCGGATTTGAAAATAAAAATCTGCTGTTTGGGGTATGCCGACCTCATAACGAAGGGTGAAATTACCTAAAATCAGTTTCATCGTTCACGCTCTACAATGTACTGTAGAAGTTGAAGTAGGTAGCCGTGTCAGCATGCGTAGGTTGCAAAAGAACAGGTAAAGGTTTATTCTGTGCTGAAAAGAAGAGAGACATTTCAGCTGTGGAGCCTTCTTCAGGTGTGAGGGAGAGTGGAAGTGTGGGAATCCGGCAGTTAAGAAGGCTCCATGGCTGAAACACTGCGTCTCTTTTCTTTTCAGCATGGAATAAATCTTTACCTGTTCCTTCACATGTACTGCATGTTCTCAGAAATACTCTTTGATTAGTGTCTCTTTGGACTCTGGTCTCCCTATAGTTGTACTGCAAGAATTTACCCTCAGGTATTGCACTTCAGCTCAGAAGAGGCTCTCCTGCATTTTAATCAATCGAAACTGTTGGTCAAAACAAAACCGAGCCTTGATGGTTCCGTCGACTCCTGCAGGGCCAGAGAGGCTCCAGTTACCTTGACGAGAGCCTGGCGAGGGCTTTGTTGAGGACTTCGGGGGTGTCGTCTGCAGGGGGCACTTCAGGGATCCCCGAATCAGGCTTTGTCTCGCTGTCAGAGGCCGCCTCGCCATCGGTCTTTACTTCGGACTCTGAGCCCTGCCCGGAGCAAGGGAGAAAGAGAGAAGGGAGTGAGGAAACCGAAAAGAGAGCCAACAGATGAAGCAGGTTTTCAGAGAAGGAGAAAACACTGAGAAACAACTCGTGGAGCACTGCCAAATTCGCTCTCCTCCCCAGCTCTGTGGGGCTTGTCTGAACTGCATGGCTAAAGAGATGGTTTGTGTTGGTGAAAACAGCATGTGAAAATTAAGGACCCACCCAGCTGCCACCTGCAGCTGAATTAAGATCCCAAACCAAGGCCAATTTAAAGAAGTAATAGTTCACCAGTGCTGGAGAAAACATCTTTTAACAATAGTTCAGGTGGGTAGCTGTGTAGGAACAAGTAATAGGTTTATTCCGTGCTGAAAAGAGAAGAAAGAAAACACATTGTTTCGGCCATGGAGCCTTCTTCAGGTATGAGAGGGAAGCTCTCACACCTGAAGAAGGCTCCACGGCCGAAACTATGTGTTTTCTTTCTTTTCAGCATGGAATAAACCTATATCTTTTAACAATGTAGTTCAAGTGGGTAGCTGCATCAGCATGTGTAGGCTGCAAAGGAACCAGTAAAGGTTTATTCTGTGCTGAAAAGATAAGAAAAGAAACCCAACGTTTTGGCTGTGAAGAAGGCTCCACAGCCAAAACAATTATGTACAAACGTCATCAGATGCTCTTTTATTCTACTTAACTAGCTAAGAATAAAGACACTGTACTAACAGCTATTGAAAGAAGTAAAGAAAGCCACCATTCCAGCTGAATCCATCTCCCGTATGGAATAAGTTGCCAACTTCCCTTGGGCAAAAGAAATGGGGATATCTCTCAACATGCATGCATACAGATACATACTTCCTCACCCTGTTACAAACAAACAGACTTGTTGACTGAAGCAGCAGGTTCTGAGTTTGCCATGGAAACACATCCTGTCACTTCTCCCCACAGATGGGAAAACAAGGTGCTTCTGGAGCCTTAGGAAACCCTGACACTTCCTGTTGTGAACGTGAAGTGTCATCAGCTGGACATAGGAACAATAGCTGCTCATCCTCCAAGGTCCCCCGCCCCTTCTCTCACTGTAAGAAACCCACTCCAACTACTTCTAACCCATCTCGACCATTACCTCAGTAACATTAACGATGACTCCATCAGCAAAATTCAAACCATTCCAGTCTTTACCATGAATGCGGACGGCAATAAACCTGTCAGGTTGGTCTAGCAATGCATAGCAACTTTATCCTTTCCCATGTGCTCTGTAAGTTCTGTTTTTTGTAAGCTAATTAATAAATACTTCTGCCTAAGAGGAGGCTTTCTAAAAAAAAAATCTTATCTTCAATATCTCAAACTTTTTTTAGGATAAACTAGAAATTAACAGCTGTGCTCACGGATGAACAATGTTAAGACAGGAGACAGATCCTTCTAGATCTGGAGAACGAGCCATGTCCACGCTACAGGGACGCACAGTGCTTCTTAGACACACTTCAAAACTGACTTGAGCCTGGAGCTGCTCAGATGCAGCGAGGAAATAAATGAGCAGGTTACAAAAAATGGTACTCTGTCATTCACCCTGGACATTTTACATACACAAAATGGTTCATCGTATTCTCCGCCCCGTGTGATCATGCAGCTTTGAAATTGGGAAATTGCTACATTTGCAATGCAAATCTCTACATACTGGAAGAGCAAACCTGATAGCAGTTTTCATCCTGAGCGCATCACTTTCCTTTCTTCTGTGCGAGCTGGGCGCTGGCTGGGGATGCTGTTAATACTTTATAAATGTACTTCTTCACACCCCAGCCTGTCTTCTCATCACAATGCCTGCACAATCACGGCCCACTCTGATCATGTAATTGATTAAGATGCATCAGTAACACACCCACGGGGGAATACAGATGATATACTATTACCTTCTAGTGCAGTAGGAGTTATCTTCTCAAAGACATTAAAATGTGCTGCAATAAGAGACCATTATGAAATGATAAGGCACTTTGTGAACAAATGTTAAATGAAAAAAATAACATGCAGTACAACACAATGGTTCTATAAAGAGGACTGATTAGTTGAAGATATTTTGGATTGAAAACAATGTCCTTAATTCAGTCTGGTATCCATTTTTGTTTTATTTGGAAGATCCTTATTGTGAAACCTAAAGAAGTGAGACAGATTTGAATTGTACACATTGTATTGCATGTTGGGAGCTGTGCTGTTTATTAAAAGCATGTTTGACTATTCAGAAGTGCGAGTCTTGTCCCCACCCTCTCCCTGTGGGTGTGTTGCCAATCCAGTCGGCCTTGCTGTGATTCAGGATCTGCTGTATTTATTCTGCTGCAAGGTGTGGGAACAACGTGCCTCCAAGCAGGAACAGCTCAGTGTTGGCTCAGCAGTAGCTACCAATATGATAGTCTCTTTGAGTTTTAGTCATATCACTAATTCTGATGACCATACAACACCATTACTGTCTTATCTGAAAATCGGTGTCATCTTTCTATGGCTACTAACACATATCTGTGTGCATTAACAAAAGTTAAGAATTCTTGCAAAATCACGTGAAATTCAATCTGAAATCAGATGCATTTAAAAATACACAAGCCTAAGGACTAACTTGTGCATGATCATTCTTTTACCCAGCGAAGGGCAACACAGGGTATGTTCTGTGTCTATATTAGATCGATCCCTAACCACCGTGTGAGCTGTAGATAATGGAAACATTGATTACATTAAAGCTAAACCCCAGGTCAAGCAGAGTTCACTAGGAAATGCTACCACAAAAAGTAATGGAATAAGAACGGAGTCGCCCACACTAATACTGCCTCCGCAGGGTGGGGCATCATTGCTGAAAATTGCCTTTAAGATTGTATAGCAAAAACTGAAAAGCCCTTGCACACGATTCTCCTGAATCTAGTCTTTTCCTTCTCCGTTACCCAGTTAGGTCAAGGAGACACTGTGACAGACAAAGGGTACAACATTCAGACACTATTCTACATAACCATATTTAGACAAAACAGCAAAAAATGAAAAAGGGGGTTGGAAACATAACATGGCTTAAATGTAATAAAGCACTAATCTGCAGCATGTGATCAGCATGGAAGTATCTGCGGAGAAGACAGGCTGGGCCACACTGGCGGAAACAGCGCCGCCCATCTATCCCCCTGGATGACTGCGTTCTTAAAATAGTTCTTCAGCCCGGGTCTTACAATGTGCTCCATTGTGGGAGCACCAGGGAATACATAATTATAGGCTAACAGCACCTACAGCCCACTGAGGGCTTCAATCACTGACTGCTGACTGTGACTGCTGCTGTGTGTAACCACTGGGCCAGAGGCAGAAAAAGCTGCTTTTATCCAGTTTGTTTTTCCCCATATTGCTCTCCCTGAAACATGGAGATCTCAATCTGCCCCGAGACCAGGGTTACTGTCAAGAGCCCTTACTGAAATAATGTAATGTGTGCTGGTGACACAGATTGGGTTTTTTTTAAATACACACTCAGATTTCTCATGGATAAAGGTAAAAGTCGCTTTGAGGAAATATGAACACTTCCAACATGTTAAGTTTGTTCTTGCTTTCTACATTAGCAAGTGGATTGAGAGATGGGGGGGGACATTGTGTTTTAGACTTTTTAGAAGTGGTATTGTTTGGTTTTAGTCCTAATAAGCGTTTTGAGAAGCTGAGGAGAAAATCCGCAAGGCATCCTCTGCTGTAGTGGCTCATTTATGAAAGCTGACATTACTTCTGCACTCATACTTGGTTTAGGGTATTGGAACACGTCCTGCAGCTCAAGGCTCATTCCCTTTCCAGAAGACCACCTGAGCAGCTCAGCCACCTCTGTGTTGGTGATCACTGCTTTGCCACCGTGACACCAAGCCATTTGTGCGCACCTAGGCTTAACTGTGGGCTGGTAACGGTTTAAAAACAACGCAAGAACATCCACAATGGTGTGAACGACGTCCCAAGCAGAGGGGGTTGAAGAGAAATTGTAACATGGGAATTCATCAAGAGGCCCCTTGATTAACAGGGGACATGGATAAGTAGGTGTACTAACCTCAGTGCTCTGGATAGGTTCCAGTATGGGCTTGTACAAACTGGCCTTGCTAAAATTACCCCTTAAAATTGGCTGGTGAACCTGGGTGTGACACTGCAGTGGTGGACGACATGAGTCTCTTCCTGCCTACCTTAGGTGCCTTGGTAGGAAAACTGTTCTACAAATTCAAGGAATGATTAAGGTAAAATTTCACAAATCAATTACTGATGACCTGGATGAAACTAACTTCCATTGAGCCTTTCACGTCCAAAGGACAAGACTTTGCAAGACAATTCTTTAATGAAATAAAACTTCAAACAACAGCTGGGAGTCGTCTGTCTAGTTTATAGATGGTTTTGACACGACTACAAAAGTAGCCATCAATATGTCTAGAAATCCATGGTTCAAGCAAAGCGAAACAAATATACAAGTGAGATGAGATGACCTTTACAAAGAGTATTTTTCTTCCATCTATCCCCCCCTCTCTATAATGTACGACTGAAGCCACGTGAGGACATTGGAACAGCACGCCTCTTTGAGCGAGTTGACGTCATCATTCGGAAACCTTGGTTACAGCAAGTCCAGTTTCTCACATCCCCCTACCGTTACCAAATAAACAATACTGAAAACACCCGAAATGGATATTGTAAATATGATGTGTTTTTTTTTCTTGAAAACCCCATTTAATACGATATATTTGCAAAATACATTGCCCTAGCGTAGTTACGGGGGTGTGAGGGATATAAATAGCTTTCTCAACCCAACCGCCTTCCAAGCGGTTTCCAGCTGTATCATATAGGTTATTTCGTGCAAAGCAGAAACATCTACAAATCAACAATACCCAAATGAAAACCTGCAAATACTTCACTCGTTTGAAATAGTTTAAAAAGCTCTTCTTAAAGATTGAAAAATAACGTTTCTGCTTATAGCATCACTTCATCGGAAGTCTAGACGCTTCATCTCGGCGCTGAATTTAACAACGTTAACGAATATATCGACGCCCGAAGTAACAATTTTCATTTTGAGCAACATTACTGTAAATTAATCCTTTAAGACACACGCTAGGTTTATTGTTTTTAATCTTGTTTCGGGAAGGATGCAGACAAAGCCTAGCTAGATCACTGGCAGCAGTGTGATGCCAGAAACCAGGTTAGTGTTCACGGGGTCGTGCGTTACATATCCTGACAACGACCAGAACAGTGCAATTGTGCAATTTGGAAATGGCCTCACTGTGTTCACACTAATGTAAACGTCACCCACGATCTAGAAAATATGAGACTCTGGATTCCGAACCAATTAAATGCACACAAAAAAAAACACTTTTCCAGAATTTTAAACCATTCGTCTGTTCTGAATGCACGGAGGCTGAAAATAACACACGTATTTACCAAAAGCATCGCTGAACATTTCTGCGACGCGGTTTTTTTTTACGTTTAATCCACTGGAGCAACAGATCGCGAAGTAAACGGCGACTACCAACGCTGAAGTAGCAGTCAGCTCGCAATGCGAAACACAGACCAGTTTATTTACCTTGTCATCGGCTTGTCGCCGTACCTCACTCTCCTGCGGGCCTCGGTGCCTCAGTTCTGCCATTGCAGCTGCGTCAGAGGGAGCAGTACACAGCCGATGATGGGTTATATTGTAGCGAAGGCGCCTTAAGGTTTAAAAACGCAGTGTAACAATTCAATGTCCCAGTGACGAACCGAGATGGCTTGTAACCCTTAACCCGCTGTTTCACCAGCGCAACGGCGCGACATCTCGCGATACTTGGACTGAGGCTTGACGCGCCTTCACCGCACTTTTGGCGCTAGTCGAGAGAGTTCGAGGAGTGATCTCACGAAGAAAATATTACCCATCTAGTAATCTTGCGAATAAAAATAAAATATGAAGTATCACACATTCCTTTCAAAAAGTTCGGGCTGGGCATTATTAGTATTATAATCACTGTGACTGTGCTTAACATATTTATTCCAGAGAGATCCAGTTTATAAATTCCAAGTTCTCGGTTACTGGTGAAATACCAGGGGACAAATTATCCTAACCTTACAAGTGTGTGTAAATCACTATACTTATTTTTTTTTTCACTCCACGCTAGTCAAAATGCACTTCTTGTGTTGTGTAGGCAAAGGCAAGACATAAAGTTGCTGACACAAACTGAGCCGGTAAATAATAATTAATAATTGCTTACATAGCGCTTTTCTGGACACTTCACTCAAAGTACTTTACAGGTAATGGGGACTCCCCTCCACCACCACCAATGTACAACTCCACCAGCACACATCAGCTATCAGTAGGGAGGAGAACAGAGTGATGAATCCAGTTCATAGATGGGGTTTATTAGGAGGGCATGACCGGTAAAGACCAATGGGAAATTTTGCCAGGACCCCAGGGTAACACCCCTACTGTTTTCGAGAAACACCCTAGGAATTTTAAATGACCACAGAGAGTCAGGACCTTGGTTTTACATCTCATCTGAAGGACAGCACCTTTTTTTTACAGTTTAGTGTCCCCATCACTATACTGGGGCACTAGGACCCACACAGACCACAAGGTGAGCACCCCATGCTGGCCCCACTAACACCTCTCCCAGCAGCAACCTTAGTTTTCCCCAGGAAGTCTCCCATCCAGGTACTGACCAGGCTCACATCTGCTGAGCTTCAGGGGGCTGCCAGTTGTGAGTTGCAGGGTGATATGACTACTAGCCAAAGTGAGAAGAAAATGTACATTTGACTAAAAATGTATATGTGAGATCATATAATAATATCCACCTTATACATAACAATTTATTATTTCAAGTTAACCTTCTTATAGGTGAAGGTACTGTAACAACTTAACCAAAAG
Organism: Lepisosteus platostomus; assembly: GCF_059453375.1. Lineage (NCBI taxonomy): Eukaryota > Metazoa > Chordata > Actinopteri > Semionotiformes > Lepisosteidae > Lepisosteus > Lepisosteus platostomus. The sequence continues at coordinate 10,174,963 of NC_142613.1, forward strand.
TGATAAGAAGTGAATTACACATTTCTGTGGTGAAAATTGGTGCTTTATTGTTTTTGCTGTATGAACTGGCAGAAAAAGTCTTAAAATGTTCAAGCATGTTCATTCTAAAGTATACTAAAACTGACAGAAATGAAAGGTCTTAACTGTATAGTTACCATTGAATGGCAACAATCAGTTCAAGTGCAATGACTTTATTTTCTCTATCTTTGCATTACGACACATGAAGTCTATGTATGCTTTTACAGCACAAAAAAAATCTATTCTATCTTTAGAAGTTAAAGTAAAAGATTTTCCTCTGGATCTTGTATGTTGGGGGGGCCCTGGTTTCTTCCTCCCATCTCCCCGAAAACATGCAGGTTCTGCTTGAGTGGCTGCTCTGCATTGTCACATTGTCACATTGGAGGTTGGGAGTTCTGGAGGGTGGAGGGTTCAAGAATATTTTATACCTGGAGGGGAGGGGGGTTGTTCCCAGTATGACCAGTACTGGCTGAGAAACTGTTAAGAGATAGAACCAGATGGGTTAAATGGGCTGTATGACATCCTTTCTTTCTGCCTTTCTGCCTTCCATAACACTATAGAATTGTCTCTCATGTTCAGCACTGGCCAAGGATCTAGAATTCATAAAGCTCAGTTCTTACCCCCAGAGCCCCAGAGTCTTTCTGAGTCCTGGGGCCTGATAACAGATGCCAAAAGTGCCAAAGGACAGAGAGACACCAGCAAGCACACTGCACACAGTTGTACAGCACCGCCATACTGAGAAGCATCAGCAAGCAAAGAGCTGCAGACATTTGTACCTTCATACTGAGAAACAATAGTCAGCAATGAGCTGCACACAGTTGTACCTTCGTACTGAGAAACATCAGCAAGCAGAGAACTGCAGACATTTGTACCTTAGTACAGAACAAACTTTCAACAAAGAATTTGAGACCTTTGTACAGGTCAAACGTTTTTTTAAAGTGGCAACACAATTAAAGAATTGGCAAGTAATTGAGCATGAGATCAGAGCTTTGCAGTACATTTTGCAGGATTATTTAAAGAGTTAAAGCAGTAAAGTTAGACTTTTTCACTGCTTAAAACCTATTTATTGTTGTCTTCCGACATAGTCAAAATTCAGGTGTTCCCGCTGAAGTTGATATTAGAGACGGGGTTGGCATAGATGTTGGTTTTGGATTCTATCATCTTTGCCTTGGGGATTTGGAACATATCTTCCATTTTGAAGGAGTTGCTGTAAATACAGAGAAGGCAGATTAAATTCTGAAATAAAGAGTATACTTTATACACACATTTTCTACCAAAGTCTACAGTATACAGTATTTTAAAGACGAGAAATTACTGAGTCAGGAATTATATACTGCTGTTGCCATCCCCAGTCATTTAGCATATAAATAGATATGTGAAAAAGCAATAGATTCAGAAACATTTTGATTTAAGACTTGTTTATACATACTATGAATATTTTTTAAAATGTTCAAAAAAGCAATGTTCCAGCCAGTAGTTTAAAACATACAGAAATATGTACCACATGCTTAAACCTGACAATATATCCATTTACAAAAAAAAACCCATCAGTAGGAGTGAAGCCCTTAAATATAAAACACAGCCAGCTTCCCCACAATTTCATTTCCTGTGCGTCCACTAACCTTGGTCTGCTGAGGGTTGGCCGGAAGTACTTGGCTGTCTTGACTGCAAAGATGATGCTAGGAATCAGGAATACAGAGCACCAGCCCAGACAGTGCCAGAAGGCATTCTGAAACAAAGACATGGGAAAGTGGTCACATAGGGTGACTGTCGCCATCGCAGGCTGCAGAACACATTGTACTGTTCTGCAACAGTGCAAGAGTCTAACAAGTCATTCACATTCTCCTGTACATGTTGCTTTCAAAACTAGAAACACTATGTCTGTTGCAGCCCTGCAAATGCACAGGACACCAGCTCTCACTCCACAAAAAGTATTAGAACAGCATCCGTCACACACTGGCACAGAAGAAATCAAAGGCACTTAATTACCTTTTCAGTAGTTCAGTCAAATTTTAATAGCAATGAAAAAAGCCAACAGATATAAAGGGGACAGCATACTTAATTCCCCTGGCTGAGGAAAAGAGTATGTTGGCTTAAGATCAATGCTGTCACTAGTCCTCTTACTTACGAAGGAATGAGCTAAGGAGGCAGTGGCAAAAGTGAAGTTGGGGTGAAGGGTGGGAAGGCAGAAAGATGCATGCAGAGCTATGGGCAGCCAATGACTATACACAGGAGAGCGGAAGTCTGACAGAATTTGATTTCCTCCAGAATGTCTGTTAAATTATACCATTTGAAATTTTATATCAATTTTACAACTTACTAAACACAGGCACAAGAAAGTGTGACATTAAAAAGGCATATTCATCATTTTTTGACCTTATGTGATGAACATACTCTAGTACAGTTCAAAAGATACACCAGATTCCCAGACAGAAGAGACTGTGCTGTATCCTGCACCAGGGTAAGGACAGAAAAACACAGTGTCTCTGATGGTACTCACCCAGGGATCAATGATGTTCTCACACAGCACAGTGTATACATTATCCACATAGATGGCCAGTGGCTGGCAGACCAGAATCCTTTTAAGGATCTACAAATGAAAAAAACATTTCCTATCATTCTGATCCTTGAGGTCAATGATCTCCTGAGACTTGCTGACGAAGGTGAGCTCGTAGAAGAACAATTAACATCTGTTTTTTTCCATTTCTTTAACCTTCTGTATTTAAACTAGACATGATGTAAGAAGTGAAGCAAATGGGCCGTAATAGCAAGAGGGTTGAAAACCGAAAAATAGCATTTGTGTGAAGGTAGGTACTGTATAGCATTGTGGGGGAAGAGTGACTGTACTTGTTAATCTCAGTTGTATCACTGTTAACCAATATATATCTTATTTACTATTTACTGATTTACCTAGCTGATACTACATACATATGTATATAAGAATTCCTTATACTTATTTTGTGCTTTTCTGGACACTGCATTCAAAGAGCTTTACAGGTAATGGAGACTTTCCTCCACCATCACCACTGTGTAGCCTCCACTTGGATGATGCAATGGCAACCATAGTGCACCAGTACACTCCTCACACACCAGCTATCAGTGGGGAGGAGAAGCCAGTTCAGAGATGGGGATTATTAGGAGGCCATGATTGGTAAAGGCCAATGAGAAATTTAGCTAGGACACCAGGGTAACACCCATACTCTTTAAAAAGAAACAATCCTGGGGATTTTTAATGACCACAGAGAGTCAGGACCTCAGTTTTACATCTCATCTGAAGGACGGCACCTTTTTACAGTATAGTGTCCCTATCACTATACTGGGGCATTGGGACCCACACAGACCCCAGGGTGAGCATCCCCTGCTGGCCCCACTAACACCACTTCCAATAGCAACCTTAGTTGTTCCCTGGAGGTCTCCCATCCAGGTACTGACCAGGCTCACACCTGCTGAGCTTCAGTGGGCTGCCAATTGTAAGTTGCAGGGTGATATGGCTGATACCATAAATCATACACTTGCAACTATTCACACAGCTGGGGGTATTTTTAGTGGAAAGGCTCAGGTGAAGCACTTAGCTCAAGCAGCTTTTAGCAGCACTAAGCTCAAGGCTGCAATAGCGGTGTCTCACCTGGGATTTGAACCCACAACCTCCCGATGATAAGCCAAGAACACTAACCACACAGCTGCCCATATCTGATGACCAATATTTCATTACACTACCTCGTCTGGCTGGTAAGGGTTTGTTAAAAAGCTGTCCTCGATATACTTGATATCAAATGGCCGTGGAAAAGTCTAACAAAAAACAAAAGGTCTGCATCTAAGAGCTGCTGTTAGGTTGATTTTTAATTGAACACCGAGGTATGCCACATCTCCAAGAAGAGGTAGTTTGAAGTTTTCAGTTAGTGTACAATGAATGTCTGATCTCAATCTTGGTTCATCTAACACATGAGCTTGCTTTATGGTTCTGCTTATGATTTGTTATGATTGGTTTAGATATTTCTGAAGAAAGTGGATTCTTTCAAATCTTTGGTGAAAGGCAACGGCTGGTAAGTTTTGCTAAGGTTTACTTTGTGTGTTCAATTTGTTTTGAAGTCGTGAAATACATGGTGAAAAAAGAATAGAGGCACAGGTCAGGAAGTGAAAAGTGCACCGAGACTCATTGCCTCAGGGAAAAGAAACCGATCTGTTCTGCGCATCATCTTGCATCACTATAAACAGCTACCAAACATGAAGCAGAAAAACCCTAAAAATCATTTAGGCTTGTTTTTTTCTTCTGTGATACAAACAAATGAGATCAACAGAGCATTGTAGAGAAAATCAGAAAGCCCACTTGGAGAACTCCTCTAATCTGCCACCACACAGTAGGTATTGTTACAGCTTTAGGTGACTGAGAAGTGTCTCTTAGATTTCAGATAAAGTTGTGACACTTGGAAGGGTAAACACTTCATATTTTAGAGGAAAGAGGATGTTTGCTGAGGTCTGGGGGGAGTCCCTTGAGCAGGAACAATTGTAAAGCTTAACATAGTGTACCTAGGTAAGTTGTGGGTTAATGATTGCAAAGGAGCAGGGCAGAAACAAACAATATAAGGTCACATTAAGAGCACAAGGAGGGGGAAGAAAGGAGAAGTAGGCAACAAGGAGAAGAGAGAGGAGTCCAGAGGAGTTGGGACTTGAAGCTTTCGCCAGGCGAGAGCCCCTGCTTCATGATCATCCAAATCAAACCTGACTGGAGCTCAGTATTTGAACCTTGTTAGAGAGAGCCTGCTATTCTGTGTTTAGGGAACTTGTGTTTCCTGAGTAAAACATACCTCAGTTAGAAACGTCTTTCCTGCTTAGGGTGCATTTTTATGGATAGGGATATAGGCTCCCATTTATTTTGTTGCATCTGGGGTGCAGAGAGAGAGATTTAACTGCAGGTTGCTTTGTATTTAGTTAGAAGGCAGCTCATCTCTTATGTAGGCGTATTAAGAGTTTAATGCTAAGTAGCAGTGTGGGGTTTTCTGGATGACCAGAATGTTAGGCCTCTGAAATGCCTTGTTTGTAAATACTGTACATAGATTAACTTGTGTGTTGTATGTTTTGTTGTGTGCCATATAGTTTGTGTCTTGTCATTGCAATAAATATTTGTTGAACCACGTGTGCCTGGATTATTACTCCTCTCAACACAGCTGTGCCAGAGAATAAAGAATTCATGTGCCTCTAATTATACGAGCCACTTGGGTATATTGGTAGAAATCACTTACAAGTTGGGGGTTATGAATAAGTATTTCACTTATTGACTAAACTGCTCGGTCAATTGCTGATTTTTACCAGTTTCGTAACCCCCCATTTGTAACAGTATGTTACATGTGTTCCTCAGAAAAGTAAGTTCAACTTACTTGATATAAATATAGTGATATAAAATTATTACTATTAGGGGTGATATAAAATTAATGCCCAATATAAACAGTAATCATAAATATTTCAACGATATAAAAGTCACATATCCATGATTGTTTTGTTCTACATCTTCACTTTCTTGAAGAACATTCAGAGCTATTCGCAGATCTACACACTTTCTAATCCCTGGTAACTAATAGCCAGCATGGACTTCAACAAGAAATTGAATATTACAACTGACTGAAATTGTAATGTTTAAGTTTGTTATTCCCCTATTATTCCAGGAGATTGTATATTTCTGCAATAATCTTCTCTCTCTGCATTTAAGTACAACACTGTCCAATCTTCATGGTTATCATTAACAATTATTTAGTAATTATATTTAAAGCATTTGGATGATTTAAGGAGCTAATGATTTAAAAATGTCTGGTTTTCTGCTGCAGTCTAAACACATACTAGTAGGTTAATTGGTTCTGGTGTGAGTCTGTGTGTGTTTGTGTCTGTGTGTCAACCCAGTGATGGACTGGTGTCCGGTTTAGGCTGTATCTTGCCTTGTGCCCATTGCTTGCCAGGATCTCTCATGGCACTGTATCGGATAAAGCTGTTTGAAAATGGATGTGTGGATGATTTTAAAATAATTCCCAAAACAGAGAATCGCAACCCCTAACAGCTGGAGTTTGTACAACACAGTTGATTTTCTGTTTTGAAGCACACAATCTCAGTACCCACCATCTGCTTTGCCCACATCAGATACTGCTGGAAATAGTCTATTCCTCTGTCCAAGATGCACTGGGCATGCTGCAAGAAACACAGCACAACTGTATTGGTCTAATAGCAACTTTACACAGGAGCAATTACTGTATAATGTTATGTTTAGCATAAAAACTAAACTATGCTGAATTTTATTTTAGTACGTGCATTTAGAAAAAATACTTAAAATGTCTGCCATGTTAACAAAGTCTTCATTTCTTTGAGAAAAGGATCCATTGGGAGTGTACTTGAAAGAACAGAAAGTATATTGCATCTTTTATAGCCCAAATGAGAAAAAAAACTATTTTTGTGGCCATGATTTGTTAATTTGTGCCTCCCAGCTATACATTAAAAATTGCAAAGCTGTAAAAAAACTTACATTTTGCACAATCAGAGGCACTGTTGAGTTGATTTTATTCTGAGTGTCGTTGATACTCTGCAGGGCATTGTCGATATTCCTCTGGAAGAGACAGATTAGTTTAAAATTGTTTTGTCTGAATGATCAGAATAAACTTTAAAATTCTTTAGCTATACTAAACATTGTGCAGTAATGTTTCCTTGCTTTACTAATCATGCTTTGAAATATAGGTGTGCTTCCTTACTCCCTGGCATCAGGACCAAGGTTTAATTACATCAGCAATGATTTGAAAACCCTTAGATTCAAAGGCACTGTACACAGAGAGGGAGAATAAAAAGTAAAAGCTGTACCTGGAGGTCTTTACTGATATAAGATAATGCATCAACACTTGCATTCAACCTTTCCTGTGAAAACAAGGAACAAAATTTCCCTAGTCAAAATTAAAATTATATGAACAAAAGAACACAGAAATGGTTACAAACTAGATGAGCCGATTCAGCCCAGCTAGCTTGTTTGGTAGTAAGCAGCTAATTGATCTAAGGATGTTGTCCAGGTGTTTTTTCGAAGGAAGCAAGATTACCAGCTTCCGGGGTAGCTTGTTCCATTCTCCTACAACTCTTTGGGTAAAGAAGCACCTCCCATTGTCAGCCTAGTTTTAAATGTCTCTTCAAAAAGAGCTCTCTAGGAGAGGAATCAATACCGAGCAGCGAGTTTAGGTGGTTTAAATAGAGCTGTGTGCCGCATGGTATAGCGTGTGCTGATGGATTAACATTTAATTATTATTAACCCATTGCTGGTACTGGTCAGCTCTCTTGTGGGCTGATCTCTGCTGGCTGGCAGTCGTGACACTGTGGACATAGTAGCAATATGCAGTATTAAGCTACCAATATTTGTTATGGCTTCTTAAATGATCAAACTATTTAACGCTGCTCTGACTGCTACTATTGTCCTGATTAATCCAGGATTTAACAATTTTGCATGGAACTGGATTGAAATGAACCACACTAGGTTGCTGGGAGGTTTATACGAATTTAATTTACTTTGAATTCAAAGTGATGGGGGGGGGGGGAGGGGTGTAATGAGGCTCTACTTATGTAATTTAAAATCTGTTTGATTTTTAGGAAATGTCAGCTAAGAAGGCGACATCACAGAAACCATTGAGGAACATCTGAATTGGGTGCATCCCTACCATTCACTAAGGTTTAAAAACACTGCTCCTTTTGGTTTGCACTAGGTCAAATGTTCAAATTCCCCCATCTTGGACTATGGTCACATGTTGTTTACAAATGATCTCTAAAGCTGTTCTTGGATAAGCTGAAGCCTTACACCATTCTGCCTCCAGCTTTATCGCTGGTACCCCCAGTACATCGTAATGATCTTTGTTTTTTGATTGATTGATTGACTCTCTAAGCCTACTAGATAACTGCTTCACTGGTTAAGATAATTTACACATTTTCAACATCTTGCGCTTATGATACATATCGAATATTTGGTTTTCTGGTCAGAATAAGGCTTATCTTGGAGGGCTGCAATAGTGTGGGTTGTTAGGGATTGATCATGGAGAGCTGTTATAACATAAAAACAAACTAACAGGTTACAGACCAGAAGAGGGCTTTTGTCCATTTGCAGGTCATTTGGTTGATGGGAGATAATTGATCTGAGCATCTCAACTAGCTGTAGTTTTGAACGCAGCCTTAGTATAGACTTGTTTTGTTCCATTCTTACACAGCTCTTTGTTTAAATACATACCTCATTTTGTCCTGTTCCCTGTGTACACAAGACCCTCATCTCGTTACACTATCCTTGTGAAAAGTGTAGAGGGTTACATTTTATGTTCAGATACCTAAAATAAAGCTCAGTGAAAAGAACATGACAAAAACACCACCTCACCTGATTTGCACAAGGGTCATAGTCGTGATGTAGTTGGATAAAGTTTTTCCAGAGTGGGCAAAACAATATTAAAATTAATTATTCAACATGCAATGGGGACTTACTGCATCTTTCTCCTGCTGTCTCACTGTTTTGTTGTGCAGGACTCTGATACTGATAGACTCGTTTTCCAGCTTTTGCTTACTGCTGTCCGTCTGAAAAAACACGGTGTTTCAGACAGTGCTACACATTGTGCTCCAGTCTACCACAATGTACAGGACTAAAGCACAATGTAGCAGAGTGAGAAAACCTCTAGGCTTGCATGGAAGTAACCACCTCAGGCAGGATAAGACAGACTGGTCTACTAATCCTTAAGAGATCATAAAAGGAAAAAGATGAAAGGAGAAGAAATACCCTAAATTGTTTAATTAAAACTGTTGCAATGTTACTTAATTAATTGTCATTGCTTTTTTATTTTTCAAGAGTCAGCTTTCCTGTTTTTGATAGATGTGATATGGGTAGGACGGTTCAGCTACGGTAAATTGTACTGCACACCATCGATACACCATCGACAAAGAAAAGAAGGAGAAAAAGCAACCCACTTTTCATAAACCCACTTTCAGCTGCAGAACATGCAGGAAAGGAAGACAGAGAGCAGAGGGATTAACACTGCGTCTAGATGTTCACTCACCTGCAGCTGGGCTGTTTGATTCAACAAGTCTGCAAATCCCAGCAGGTCTGTCTTCACCACCGGCCTGCTCAGCTGCAGGGAGAGTTCAAAGCACAGCAAAGCTGAGTGAGCCTCACACTCACACAGCATTCAGACAGGCAGAGTCAGCCATCTCTCATGAATCTGATTCCTGGTGTAAAGAACAGCTGCTGTATATCTCTAAACGTGACAGTCACGGTTGGTAAAAACAGGGCGAAAGCAGTAATAAAGAAGCAGCAAAAACACTTCTTTTGAACTCTTTTACACGATGGTGAGAAAACAGATGAGGTCCTGTAACACATTTCCACCTACCTGTGATTTCAGGAGAGTAAAGTTGATTTTATCTGCGCCGCTGTCTTTAAAATCTTCAAAGCTTTTTTTGTCTTCATCAGACAGCAACCTCAGTTCACTGAGATCCACGGAAAGGTTCAGGACCTGATTCTTCAAGTCCCCTGAGTACTGCAAGACGGAGGAGGCCAGGGGCAGGGTAAGAGAGGAAGGAATCAGAAAAGAAATAAAGAGGAGGAGTAACAAAAACTTTGGAAGAAAAGAGTTTTTATTACACAATTAATACATAAGATCTTAATTAATAAGATAATTCAGGAGCAGAAAAAGATATAGCAGGTAAAGTTGTGATGTTATAGGATTGCTATTCATTTTTTTAAATGAGAAAGGGATCCCTCTGCTGGACACAGCTGGTACATGTAAAAAATCAGATTACCTTGTCAATACTGAGGATATCGTTAAAATCCAAGATCTGACTGTGATGCAGGTAGTCATACATTGACTGCCCCTCCTCACAGGTCCTGCAACAAACAAAAGCGGGCTCTCAGCCTCCTGGCACAAAGGCATTTATCAGTGACATATCTGTAAAGCATGAATGAAAATTTAATCTACTGGTTTTTGTGCAACATCACCAAGCCCAAAACCAAAGGCACAGACAGCCATGGGTGCCGAATAAAGAAAATGGAATCTGCAGGATAACGTAGCCTCTCTCCTTTTCTGTAATGTTCTTGTTCTTATGCATTAGGGAAAGAAAGACCATATATGTTTGCCTTTTTACTGCAGACAATCTAGAATGGTTATACTAATATAATATACAGTATACACATACACATTATATATATATACACCCTGTATGCTTGAAATAATAATAATGACAAACTTTGCAGTGTAAATTCAGAGAACCTCACGTGTAAAATTTAGAGAAACTGAAGTTAGTTCCCAGGATCTCGCTGATATTCAGTCCCACCGGTAGCAGATTTTGTGAGCTGTCTAGAAACTGGTGCAAAGAGAGTACAGGAGACAGGTCAGTACAGACGGAGATTATGTCTCCACAACAAGCAATAAATTAATTGACAAAGAGAAATAAAGAGGAAAATAGAGAATGCTGTCATTTTTTAGTTAGGTAGAGCAAAAAAAAAATTTCAAATCCCCCGTTAAGCAAAAGGCACTGTCCAACACATATTGAAAACACATACTGAATTCCAGAGACACAGTTACTGATACTTGTAAAATAAAAGACCAGTTTAACCAGGTTCACTGCTCTTGGAAAGAGGTCTCCTTGCCTGTATTGAAACAGCCCTTTGGACAGGTAATAGACTCATCTTTAAAACTCCAGCAGCTACTGTATATGTCTCTACAACTCACAACTGGCAACCCACTGAAGCTCAGCAGGTGTCGACCTGACCAGTACCTGGATGGGAGACCTCCTGGGAAAACTAAGGTTGTTGCTAGAAGAGGTGTTAGTGGGACCAGTAGGGGCGCTCACCCTGTGGTCTGTGTGGGACCTAATGCCCCAGTATAGTGACAGGGACACTATACTGTAAAAAAGACGCTGTCCTTCAGATGAGACATAAAACTGAGGTCCTGACTCTCTGTGGTCACTACAAATCCCAGGCAGGTTCTCGAAAAGAGTAGGAATGTTACCCTGGTGTTCTGGCCAAATGTCCCCCTGGCCTTTATGTATCATGGCCTCCTAATAATCCCCATCTATGAATTGGCTTCAGTACGGCTGAAGTATGGCTGACGTATGGCTGCCATCGCATCATCCAGGTGGGGCTACACATTGGTGGTGGTGGAGGGGAGTCCCCCCATTATTTCTAAAGCGCTTTGAGTGGAGTGTCCAGAAGAGTGTGATGTAAGTGTAAGGATTATTATTTATTTAAAACTCCAATGAGCCAAAGACATGTCCAGAGAAAAGGAATGGGAAATAATACTACCCAAGAGCAAACAAAGCCACAAACAAAAGCAAACAAAGATATTAGGTTAAATTACTGCAAAGATCTCCTTGTTGTGCCAGCTCCTGCAGCCCAAGGTATAGACGTTCCCTCCCACCACAAAGGTGACGAAAACCGTTAGCATAAACAGCCAGGAGAAGATGAAGCTGAAACCAACCCCCCTACAAAGAAACAAAGCCGGCTTTAGTGAATGCGTGGCAGTTCCAGCACAGTGTAAACTGTTTATAGGGCAGGGAGACTGTTGCGTGGAAACTTTGCAGAAAATGTATGTGACATTTAGGCTATAAGGTATAGTGTTATCACATACTGTATGGAAGTCTGTCGAACTAAGAGGTTCATTCTAAATACATCCTGATCCTAAAACATGTGCTTCTTTAAAACTGATTCATGGTAAGTGAGAGAAGGGTTTTGAAATATATACAGGTAAGCTGCTTGTGAACGTCAGATTGGCAGAAACAATTTTAAAGGAACAGGTAAAGTTTATTCTATCCTGAAAAGAGAAAAGAAACACAACGTTTCGGCTGTGGATCCTTCTTCAGATGTGATCCTTCACGCTGTGTTTTTTTTCCTTCTCTTTTCAACATGGAATAAACCTTTCCTTGTTCCTTTGCAGCCTACACATGCTGACGCAGCTCCCCATTTAAACATCAGAAATAATGTCTCGTCTTTCTATTATCCAAAGAGGCCTTTTCCTAACAGATTAAACCTCAAAACTTCAGTTAACTGCTGTGACTTCCTGCATCCACACAGCTTGATGCACAGCAGCTGTGCTGATGGCATAGGACTCTCAATGCGAAATCTAGAATGGGAGTTCAAGAATCAAGGCCACACATAGAAACCAGCAGGTTCCCAGCTATCTGATAATGTAGTTACAGTTTGATTTTGCAATACGTCTTGTGTGTATATGCTGAAGTGCTGTGAAGGCACAGCTGGTCCAAACAAAATGTCCACTTTGTCTGGACCACATTCCCCAGAAGCCTTTGAGGAACGAACTGCTGTTGCCATCAGTCACCTGATCAGTTTCAGGGAGATGATTGGTTAAGAGATTACTTAAACTGCTGAAAGCAGGTTTTTTTCTGGTGGTGGTAGTCAGTCAGTCAGTCAGTCAGTCAGTCAGTCAGTCAGTCAGTCAGTCAGTCAGTCAGTCAGTCAGTCAGTCAGTCAGTCAGTCAGTCAGTCAGTCAGTCAGTCAGTCAGTCAGTCAGTCAGTCAGTCAGTCAGTCAGTCAGTCAGTCAGTCAGTCAGTCAGTCAGTCAGTCAAATGTCTGGAGTTGGAAGTCAGAACAGCTATGTGAAAGACCACTGGAGTGCAGAAGGACTGAACTACACCTACAAACAAAGGAGCTGTGAGTGCTTGAATGTAAGAAATCTGTGTGAATGAGAGATTTGTTTTGTGAAGAAGCAAGACACTGAGTCCTGCATGGAACTAAGTCTGTGTGACTTTAAAAGTTGTTTGTATATGAACCTGGTAAGCAGCTCAACCACCTCAATACACACGTTAACAGCTTAAAGAAGATCTAAGCTTTTGTTTGGTTTGTGGAGGTTGGTTGATTCCTTGCTTTTTAAAATAAGGAGTGTTGTTTCTGAACCCTAGAGCTGGTGTCTGTTGTCCTGGGCCTGCCTATGTTAAGAGACTTTGTTATAATGCCCCATCAGGCATCACAATATATACAGTGCCTTGCGAAAAAATTTGGCCCCCTTGAACTTTACAACCTTTTGCCACATTTCAGGCTTCAAACATAAAGATATAAATTTTTTATTTTATGTGAAGAATCACCAACAAGTGGGACACAATTGTGAAGTGGAACGAAATCTATTGGATTTTTGAAACTTTTTTAACTAATAAAAAAATGAAAAGTGGGGCGTGCAAAATTATTCGGCCCCCTTGCGTTAATACTTTGTAGAGCCACCTTTTGCTGCGATTACAGCTGCAAGTCGCTTGGGGTATGTCTCTATCAGTTTTGCACATCGAGAGACTGAAATTCTTGCCCATTCTTCCTTGCAAAACAGCTCGAGCTCAGTGAGGTTGGATGGAGAGCGTTTGTGAACAGCAGTTTTCAGCTCTTTCCACAGATTCTCGATTGGATTCAGGTCTGGACTTTGACTTGGCCATTCAAACACCTGGATACGTTTATTTGTGAACCATTCCTTTGTAGATTTTGCTGTATGTTTGGGATCATTGTCTTGTTGGAAGATAAATCTCCGTCCCAGTTTCAGGTCTTTTGCAGACTCCAACAGGTTTTCATCCAGAATGGTCCTGTATTTGGCTGCATCCATCTTCCCCTCAATTTTAACCATCTTCCCTGTCCCTGCTGAAAAAAAGCAGGCCCAAACCATGATGCTGCCACCACCATGTTTGACAGTGGGGATGGTGTGTTGAGGGTGATGAGCTGTGTTGCTTTTACGCCAAACATATCGTTTTGCATTGTGGCCAAAAAGTTCGATTTTGGTTTCATCTGACCAGAGCACCTTCTTCCACATGTTTGGGGTGTCTCCCAGGTGGCTTGTGGCAAACTTTAGACGAGACTTTTTATGGATATCTTTGAGAAATGGCTTTCTTCTTGCCACTCTTCCATAAAGGCCAGATTTGTGCAGTGTAAGACTGATTGTTGTCCTATGGACAGACTCTCCCACCTCAGCTGTAGTTCTCTGCAGTTCATCCAGAGTGATCATGGACCTCTTGGCTGCATCTCTGATCAGTCTTCTCCTTGTCTGAGCTGAAAGTTTAGAGGGACGGCCAGGTCTTGGTAGATTTGCAGTGGTCTGATACTCCTTCCATTTCAAGATGATCGCTTGCACAGTGCTCCTTGGGATGTTTGAAGCTTGGGAAATCTTTTTGTATCCAAATCCGGCTTTAAACTTCTCCACAACAGTATTACGGACCTGCCTGGTGTGTTCCTTGGTCTTCATGATGCTCTCTGCGCTTTCAACAGAACCTTGAGACGATCACAGAGCAGGTGCATTTATACAGAGACTTGATTACACACAGGTGGATTCTATTTATCACCATCAGTCATTTAGGACAACATTGGATCATTCAGAGATCCTCGCTGAACTTCTGGAGTGAGTTTGCTGCACTGAAAGTAAAGGGGCCGAATAATTTTGCACGCCCCACTTTTCATTTTTTTATTAGTTAAAAAAGTTTCAAAAATCCAATAGATTTCGTTCCACTTCACAATTGTGTCCCACTTGTTGGTGATTCTTCACATAAAATAAAAAATTTATATCTTTATGTTTGAAGCCTGAAATGTGGCAAAAGGTTGAAAAGTTCAAGGGGGCCGAATACTTTCGCAAGGCACTGTACATACAGTAGAATGCCAATGGATCCTATGTTTTCATTGAGGATTTTCTAAACATGATAAGCATGCCCCTCACATGATGCTGAAGAGAAGTGAGGAGACAGTGGGGTCCTTACGCCATGAGTAGGTTGGCACCAGTGCTTGCCAAGCAGCTCTCGTGGTAATCTTGCTGGCGAGAGCTGACCCCGGCAATCCCAAATGCCAGGCCCAGAACATTGAGCACCACGATGAACAGGATCACGCAGCAGAGTGCAATGACCACAGCCCACCTGCAAGAACCAAGAGACTGAATCACTGGTGGCAACTCAAAGCAGCCTGAAGGGTCTTCTGAGTGTGTATGTGGTGGGATGGGGACAAAGCTGCAGACTTCATTGCAGCTGGACTTGTAAGCTCTGCAGAATTTCTGCAGTGGGACTCATGAAACCAATAAGTGAAGGTAGACTGCTGGACAGTTTGCATTCCCTTTGTAAGTGTTATATTGCCTCTGTGGTTAGGTGGTATTGTTTAGTGCTAGATGCCCATTAACAAAGATCAGGTTATTTTTGTTTGTAATAGCTGTCTCTTCTTCACAACAGGACTAAAGGTGTGGCTGTCCCCCATCCTGACTTGCATCCCTAATCATGTAATGTAATAATGTAATGAGCCACAGCTGGCACAAGGTTGTACAGCTTTACCTGTAAAAGTCATATCGCTTGACCTCTTTTCCATATGATGCAATGGGGCTCTGGATATTAGTGATCTGCTGAGAGATGGACGCCAGGGAGGGGAACTGCTCACTGCTCTGCATGATAGACTTCTGAATATCATCCAGAAAGAGTATTACAGCTGTGAGGATAGAGCAATGTGAACAGTGTTACCCAATTGGCAATGGGACTCTTAAAAGACATGCTGGGGTGTTGTTTTGTGTTTACTCAAGTTGAAATTGTTTGCCAGCTTTGGGAAGACAACCAGGGATCGAAAAAGCCTCCTAACACATAGACCAAGCGAAATAGATACGGATTATCACAAATCTGCACAAGAAACATGGCACTGAAAACTGAGGGGATCCTGCAGGAATTCTGTTATTTGAAATCTATTTTTTATGAACCTAAGAAAGGTTACAAAAGAGAGGAGGATATTTGATACCATGCAGATTGGATGGTAATTACTAGTAATTGAACCAAGAGTCTCAAAAAGTCCTTTATTTTAAAGGAACAGGGGTGTTGGCATCAAAGAGGATTTTTTATGTTGAAAACAAGAAATTTAATGACAGTAAGCATCTGATCAAAGTACTTACCATCTACTTTCTTAGTGGTTTGATTTCTACACATCTGCGGAATATCATGGAAGGTTTTATTTCCCTGAAACAAAGATTACAGAGATGTTTTTATTTTCGCAGTATAAGTCTTGCACTTAATCATCGCACTTTTTATAAAACTCTGCACAGCACTCTGGAGGGAGACCATCTGTAGACTGTAGATTTTTGAGAAGGAAGTAATGTTTTTTATATGATTTACTATATATAGAGAAATACAGTCCTAAAACCCTTTGAAGAACAAAGTATCCATAGCTTTAATCCTTGTTCCATACTATAGTATTGTATAATCAGACTGATAGTTTAATACTTACAAGCATCTTGCATCCTGAAGGCAAGTGCATAATATTTTACACAAATCTGAATATCATTTGCCAAACTTGGGTGGGTGCAAGCTTTACCATCTGGACTGTTGTATGTTGGATCTTTTAGCTCTAAAGTTTGGCTGTGGTCACCTGCTCCAGCTCACCTTTTCAACCAGGTTTGTCAGGTTGGCTGTTGGCATACTCTTCAGCTCTTTCTCCACACTGGGAATCTACAGCAATTCATAGAACACAGCTGTAATAACAGTACCTGCTCACACAGTTATAAAATCCAACAAAATGTACTTGCTCATCTGATTCTTCGAGGAGCAGCCCATGCCCAGAGTACAGAGTGCAGGATGGTAGGAGGTAGGAGGCCACTGTTTTGAATCTAATCTGTGTAGCTTGTAAGAGGACACTTGTAGCTTCAGTAAATTGGTCCAGTGGCTTCATTACCACAACTAGATTCATGCTACTCTTCTCAGTCTGATATTTAAGCACATATACTGGATTAAGGAGTGTGAAGAGGTGATCAGCTTGGAATGTACATGCCACACGGGCTTTCATTTAGTTAGGTCAAGGCAAAATGAATTGAATTGTTCAATTAATGCCTTGATCATTGGATCCACAAATAGGAAAATGCTGTATTGTATTGTGAAGTTTGAATAATCAATTGAACAAGTGCAATCTGAAGAAAGATCTCAACCAAAACTGGATCTAAAATGTCATTAGAGGGAAAAATTGATTAAGGATAGATTTAATATAAGTCTTAACCATTCTGAAAGCAATGGCTTCTTAAGAGCAAGCATGCCCATCTAGTCCAATATATTTGATGGCAGCTGGGGCTAGGTCAGTATCGGCTTGTTCACCTCACTGTAGTTTGCATCAATCTGCAGTTTCCCCACATAAGGAGACAGAGCCGAACAGTTTCTGCAGTTCTTCATTATGGCTTGCAATGCTTCCTGATGCTGTTTCAGCCCAGAGACCAGCGAGATCTGACGAGACTGGAGGGTGGCTGTTGTCTCATTTATGGATTGCAGAAGCTCTGTTACATGCACTGCCTCTGTGAGAGGAAAGAATAAAAAAAGATACAACATCATAGTACCATGACCACGAATACACGAATAAGTACAATAGAAGTGAGCTAACTCATATTCCACATTTCTTTTGGCCACCCACAAAATACCTCTATAAAAATCTCAACATTGAAATTTAAGACTAGTTTGACACCTGCTAATTGCTTTCCAGCTCTGACCAGGTTGGGGAGTTTCTCCATTTACAGGAATAAGTGTGAATGAATTATTTGTGTATTAATCCTTAAAGCTTACTCAAATTACGTAATTTAAGACTTAGTGGGAGAGACAGATCTTCCAATCCTTTGAAACAGATGGGAGGGGGTGTTGCTTTCTTAATGCATTGTTGTCATTATTTAGAAACTAAAGAACATGTCTGAAATTGCTAAGCAGTCCCAGGCTTTGAATAGTTCAATGAGTTCTGTACAGTTCAAATACAAATGAAGTTTAAATGTATTATTGTGCTCATTGTATTATGATAATACCCACCTAAATTGCACAATGGTGGTTTTTCATTGGAATAGCTTATGTATTTGGTTCACTAATGAAGTACATCCCAAAAGACTAATACAGTACACTTGTTTTTTTTATCTTTTTGCACGTTCTTAGATGTTTTTTTCTCTCTCTTGTTGGTGTCATAATTTTATATATATATTCCTTACATTATATAATGTGCAGCATTCCCTTTTACAGTATGCATAACTGGTAATAAATAGGGAAATATTAAAAAGTTCAGAGTAACTGCTGGTAATGGATAACTAATGTCATACATCTATCCAGGGAAGGTATTTAAAAGAGCACATTGTAGCGGCAATGCTTATTAGGAAGATGGAATTAAGTGTTGCGTGTGATGGACACACAGAGGCCATTCCATGTGTTTTCTTACTGATAAGGAACCATCAAAGAATGGGGATGCGGCTAAACAGTCACGATCAATGGCCATTCCTGGTGCCTAACTGTCCATGAGATTCTCGGGAACGTCTGGATTGCGGTCCTAGGGTCAGAGTTAATTGCTACTCAACCAATCAGGTTCGTGGGTCCCGAATGCCCGCCAAACTCTCGACCAATCAGCAGCCATATTGTCTCTAGTTAAAAAGGCGCGCACAGGCCTCAGACCAGGCTCCTCCGTCCCCTCTGGCGCTCTCTCTGACTTAATCACGTGACTGCCGGCACTGTTGTCTGAGTGTGGGCCTTGCAACTTTGTTCCAAGCGCCGAGCCAGGGGGAAGCCCATACGTTAGTATGGATTCTTCTTTAGAAGCCCGCAGCACAGACCTCGTGAATGCTAGCAAACCGCCGTGGACGCCCGCCTGATCGACAGAAGCGTTACGGTTGGATCCTTGGCAACAACTCAATCCTTGTTTTCAGTTTCCCCTCCCCCCAAAACAGCAGCTTGCTCGGACCCGCGGTTCAGCCCAGACGCTGACTAGAGGAGGTCCTGTGGGAGCAGTGTTGTCTAGCATGTCGCAGCAGCAGCTATTTCTCCTTCTTCCCACGACTCGGAGCTACACCAGGATTTGAAATGCAAATCCGCGTCTGGATCAGTAACCCAGTATTCTACATTGCCTCTCGAGAATTCAATTGTTATCTCAACACGGGTTGACATCAACTTGATCCGTATGAGTAAATGTATTGACTTATGAGTATCGAATGTAGAATCTGTATTAATGAGACTGATTAAACGATATGGTATACTGGAGCATATTCCTTGTTTGTATCTCTTGTGATATTCTACAATACCTTGGTAACCCTCACAGTAAGATCTGCCCTCTGTATCCAGGCGGACTGATATAGTTTTATATGCACAGTTTTATGTATTACTGTATTCCGTGTGTGTATGCATTGCTGATTTTTCTGACAAATGATCCTCTAATCCTCGAATCCTCGTAATCATAATTTACTGTTACAATTAATAAATTGTTCCAGTAAGTTCACAAAACCCCTACAACATATCTGTACATGTGTATACTACTTTCTAGATTTTAGTTGCTGCCTTCCAGTCATTTCCACTGAGGAAAACTGGCTTTACCAGATTATAAACTGTTGGGTTTATGTGGAATTAATACAAGAGATAGTTGTAACAGGAATATGTAACCCTGTTACATAAACTGTTCTAACAGTCTCACTATTTTGGTTATATGAGAGGGAGTTGGTGAAAAGGATTCCCTGGGATTCCGATTTTTGGCTTGTTATTCGGACATAGAGGAATTATTTACTATTCTTCTCTAATCCTGTTAACATCAGTCACACTAATGCATCACTACATTTGTCTTGGTACATACTGTATATCTTTATACGTGTGTATTATTTTTGTAAAATCGATTGCTTAGATGTAAACTAAAGCGCTACTTTATCAGACCAGACCATATGTGCGGCATAACTAGGCCAAATTCCAACATCACACAGACACAGACGTATCCATCAAGGCCCCAGAGTTCTAGTGGTGTCAATGGAAGTCTATTAAAAAGAAACCTAGCAGTGGATTGATTACCTTGTGCTGAAATGGACAGCTCCCTCGTTGCATTATAGGCTGAGCTTTCAAGAGACAAGATGATGGCATTTCCAATTTGATCACCAACACCTGGAAAAGGTCAAACACATGAACCAACAGGGAAGAGAATAACAGCATTTTAGGCTGGCAAATAGCAAATACAGTACAGAACAGTAACCATCTGAGCATATATAGAAACAAAAAGATTACCTTTTAATTCTTCTATTATTTTTTTCTCAGGGACAGTATACTCTTTGGCAATAAATCTGATTTTCTGTGAAAGAGAAATGAATCAATTAATTAGATCACCAAGAAGAAATTTTCATTTCACACATTTCTGGCATTACTGTACCTTAAAATACATCGAAACCAGGGATCTGAAGTCCCTGTTTTCTGATTCATGAAGGCAGCTTTTAACAGAATTTCGGAAATCAATTTCATAACAATCAACTCTATTTAACCTTAAGACCTTAAAAGAACCTCTGATAACTCTAATTTAGTGCTTTTTTAAAGGAAATTAAATGGGGTCTAATTTTTCATATGTGCTTAAATTGGTAGTTCAATATCTTCATTTGATGTTTTGTTGTGTGTGATGCTGGGTTTCATTTATGTATATATTTATATTCACTGTATGAAATATACCATAAGAACTTCTCCTGAATGACAGCCCTTTACGAAATACCTTAATGTTCATTAAGCATTCTTCAGGATTCTTACCTCAATGACTCTTAATGAACCAGATGAATTGTATATATTTAATTTCTGCGTATTGTTTGCCTTTTCTGCTTACATTATTTTATGTTTTTATCTTTTAAATCCTCCAAAAGAGATATGCCTCTTTTTACTATTTCATTTGGGAAAAACTGTAATGAAGGGCTTAAATTAGGAATGGGTTAAATATGTAAAGCTAAATAATATTTTCCAGTTATTATAATTGTAAAAAACAGTTAAATAATAACTCGATTCGTTTATTTTTGGTTCAAATGAAAGCAGGTGCTCAACAAGTCAGCATCTAGAATAAGTCAACCCCAAATTTCAAAGAGCACCTCCTGGGTTTGTAACAGAACCAAGGCAGTAAAAGACTATAAAATAAGCCAAAACTGAAAAAACTGACTGCTGTTTTTTGCACTTTGTGCATTTACTGTTGGTATAATAAAACTACAGAAACAAAAAGGATTATATTGTAATCCAACACCTTCATTTCCCCTGACTCTGACGATTGAATCATTCATTTACAGTAAATTCTGCGGTTAGAATTGTTTACTTCTGCTATCTATAGTGATAAGCTTTTTTTTTCTTTTCAAAATGCTGTATCGAGCGAAATTAGTAACCTTTCAGGATGATAGCTCATGAGACTCTTTTGTTAAAAGCTGCTTCCTTATTCCCGTGAAATAATTATTGCAAAAAGAGATGTTAACTCTACTACGGCAGTTCAGTGTTAAGCAATCAGTGGCCTAGTTTTTTGTTCAAATCAATGCTTGAAAGCTTGTTTAAAACATTCAGTACAGCTGTTTCCACATGATGCTAAAAGACATGTAGAAATCCTAACCACACCATTGGTATATAACCTCAGATAGCAAAGAAAATCATTGCTCAGAATAAAGGGGTTATTCATATGTGAAACCAGAGCCACAGAATTAGAAATAATCGAAAACCGTTTCCCAATAAGGGCCAAATTCCCAACAGGTTCTAATGGGATTAATAGCAATTAACTACAACATGATAAACATTCGGGATTCACCAACGAAAAAAAGAAGCATGTGATAATCTGTGATGCTCACCCAGGAGATACGCATGCAACTGTACAGGTGCTAAATGCATCGTAATGTAGGCAAATAATGTGAAATAATAAAAGTAAGGAGGGTGAAATGATATGCGTGGTATTCACATGTACAGTTGATTCCCTACAATGTTTGCCTTCTACTCGTCTTACGGGAAACACATTCAATTTTTCGCTTCTCATTTTGGAAAAGAGGTGAACAGGTCAGTAGGAGGTTCAGAGTTTTGCCAGGGTCATGTGAGTGCCCACTCCACCCTGCCTGGGCATAACGGATTCAAGCCAGCAGCCCTGCTCAGCCCTAAACCCATAAACCCGTGTTCCCCAGCCTCACAGACGTCAAGACCCCACGCCATGTCCTGACCTCGGGAAGAGAGGAGAGAAGCTCTGCCATGTCCTTCAGATCGGAGATGACAGACTGCACCCCAGGGTCCACATTCTCTGTCACTCTGCCATTGGCAATGAAAGCCAGGATCACCCCCGCCCTGCGCAAACACAAGAATATAGATCCCACACAGCACAACATCCATCAAGACCAAGAGCAGTTTTGGTTTGACTTGCGAATTCATTTTGCCGGAAACATCGGCTTGGGGTTTATAACTACAGCCCATTTCAGCATGAGGACAATAATGGGGACTGACTGGGATTGAGGTCAGGGCAGCAGTAAATGGACTGAAACCGGGATCTGGGAAAAACCCTTGATGACACAGATAAGAGTCTGAGTAACAGTGAGGCAGGGCAGGCAGACTCCATTTCCAGTACAGCCACTGCCATTTGACAGCAAGTCTCAAAGGACCAAATAATTAAGTGCTCTCACCTAGGTACCGAATAAAACACAAGAAATCAAAACGATTGCATTCGTTTCCAGTCATGGTATAACTGGAATCATTGAAACATGTTTCACAGAGAGTGATTAAAGGACAGACAGTATTCCAAAGTGACAGGATAGATGGAACTATACTATAGCATTCTGGGACAGGAAATTTCCCTAGAGGAATCAAGGTCTCAGAATCTATGTGGGGCAGACTCAGGAAGTGGTTACAATGGGTGATTTTAATTTTCCCCACACAGGTTGGAAAAAACCCATCAGAGACACAACAGCAGCTGAAAACGGAATTGTTAAACATGGTTAAAACATTGCTTCTTCTCTTATTTTGTCCAGACATCTACTATATGTCAAATCAGGTGTTTTACCAATTATGCTTAAGAAAATAAAAGATGTTATTCTTAACACAATTTTTCCAAGGGTCACTTCCGAATAGACAGGGTTAGTACCCATGGTGTAGAAAATTGCTAATCCATTAATAAGAAGAAAACCTAAACGAAGTAATAACAGACCAATAACAGACCAGGCAGTTTTACTTCCATTACTTGTACAGTAAAGGATCTAATAATTAGAGCTAAATTAAATTATCTGTATGATAGTAAGGGTCTAGGGCATAGCTAATGTGAATGTAGCAAAGAGAAGTCTTGCTGAAATAACATATTAAAGTTATTTGAACAAGCAACAGCAGTAATGGATACAAATACAGCATCAGATATGGTAATAAATACATTTTCAGAGAATGTACAGTAGTTCCCAACACTTGACAGACTTCGCACAATTATATGAAACTGGCATAAACACAAACTAGAAGATCAGAAACACTGAGCTTGAAGTGCTACCAATTAAAAGATTTTGGTATTTATGTACTGTATATACAAGCAAAATGTGAGTTGCGTAGTTAAAGCGTGTAGAATTGAAAGCAAGGAATGTTATGATAACATTTTACAACGTTCTAGCAAGTTCTAATTTAGAGTATGGTGTAAATAATTCTGATCACCACGTTACAGAAAAGAAGATTCTAGTGCTGCACTAGAATCTGTCCAGGGAGGAGCAACCCATAACATTCCTGGGACTGACAGGCTCAAACACTGCAATTAAATCTTTTGAGTCTGGAGCAAGAAGACTAGAATGCTCAAAGAAACTAACACGGTCAACCTTAAGGAGTTCTTCAGGATCAACACAACCCCCTGAAATTATGGGAAAGTGCATTTAAACTGTTACCAAGAAACTTTCCTACACTAAGGGTTGGGAGCTTGTTTCAGACTCTCACATCTGTCAAAGTGGACACCCTGACCTCTTTCAGAAAATATCTGGATGAGCACCTCGGATCACTAAACCTCTAGCTCACCTGCTCTAGAGGCACAGTAAAGCTACAGGAATGTGTGGGATGAAGTAAAATTCTAGACAGAAAACAATTTAAAGCATCAGACAGATCCCCTTGCAGTACTCTTGTTTTCTTTATTTCGATTCAAAATATTGTCTTGACGAAGAACTTTTAATTTACTTTTGTATGAAGCAGAAGGTATTAAAGGCATTACTGCTCCAATTTGTTGCACAAACTAAGGATTTATTCCGCTGAATCAGCCTAAAAGGTATAGTGTAAGAACAGGTGTGAAATCCTTACTTTCATATAAAGGAGAAATTAATTGGCTCTTTACTTGAAACTGCACCTGAAATTCCTATTGAAAGTGACCGGCCCTGTCTTGCGTGTTTAGTTACTGGTGGAGCTGAGAGCATCCACGCTGTGCAACTGAGGATGGCTGAAAGGGAGACTTACAGGATGATGATTGTGATAGCACCCAGACAAGTTGCCAGTGTGTTGCGATGGCAGCTCAGGGATTGTTGATTATGCTTGACCTTCCCTCCGCAGTTTCCACAGCAACGGCAGCAGGCGAAGATCACGCCCACCAGGGGCATGAGCAACACATAGAGGACAGCAATGATGAGGCACACTATGTATCCAGCCTCATAGCGTGCCACCTGGACAGACAGGCACACAAGCAGTCAGACCACACCACACCCACTGCATAGACTGTAAACAGGACGATCACAAGGGATGTCAGAAGACATTCTGCAATTTAAATCCCCTTAAAACGGCTGATGTTCAAGCATAAAAAGAACACAGAGGGAAAAGGGTGGGTCTGCTTCACTGAGTTAGACCATGGTCAAAATATCTGTTACCCGCATAAATTCAGATCTGCCATATTATTTAAAAAATCATACATTGAAGAAGGGCATCAGGACAACCTGTGTGGTTTGTGATATTGGTGTGTCACTTGTAAACTAAGCATGTTGTGGGTTCTTTATTAATGAAAGTGATGCACAACATTTATCTGCCTGTGAATGACCCTAATGATAATGTTTCTGAAATACACCTACAGTGCTCTTGGTCAGATGACAGTGTTAAAATCAATGGAAGTTGTCATTTGACTAGCACAAAAAAAAAGCTTCCGTTGTGAATTCTATGGGACATAACTAAATACATTAGAAGTAAAAAATATTGGCTTAAGAAAGGGTGGAGCTGATCATCTTCTGCACACTGACTAGTGACCAGGAACGTTTGTGCTTGTCTTCTTTGTTGTTAATTCTTCCTCCTTTTTTAAAATAACCTGCTCTGTGCATCACCTGATTTGATTTCTCCCACAGGGAAGTAATTATGGGTCTTTGTTACACCTGGCTGAATCGTTCACTGTTGCTGGAAAGGGGGGGTTACAGGTCAGCACGCTACCACCAGATTGCAGGAACCACAGCAGGTAAATGCAAAGTCTCTTTAGCAAAATAATTCATGTCTTTCTTACTGCAGATGAATGACCACCTAGCTTTTGGGTAGGAGACAATAGAGGCATTACCACTCCAATTTCTCAAATTGACAAAAGATTGAATCCCCTGAAATAAGCTGAAATTTAATTTATAAGAACAAGAAAATGAACAATTTATAACAAAGATCCTTATTTTTAGATAAATAATCAACTAAGAGGCTGTAAGCCTGTCTTTCATGATAAGGCTAAAGTATTGATTGTTTTCTACGAGCTTTGATGGAATATTATTTATTTTTTTACGTTCCCAGCTTTTAAAATATTTTCCTTCCACTAAAAATCTCAATTAGAAATTTGAATTAAGTTAAAACTGAATTGGAAATTTAATTTTACATACAAAAGTCATTCGTTCTTTATCCTTTTAGACCATTTTAAAGTGTTTTTACCACTTTTGTAAGTTGCAAACTGAGAGACCAATGAAGTGAAGCAATGAAGTGAAGCTGAGAGCTTTAACCAGTTATGTTTTTTTTTCATTACTGTGCAAATACCAGTCCTTGGGAAATAAAAACCAGACAGCTCATTCTATATTCAGTCATTGCACCAGTAAAAATCACTTTAAAATGTCGCTTAAAATCCCTCCTGGAGGTAACAGCATGTGGTTAAAATTCTCTTTGATCACCTGTTCAAAGTACCCTGGTATTGAAATTCACAAGCCATGCTTTTCATTTCTTGAAGTTGCACAGCACATTGGGATCAAAGGCACTGCCCTGAACTACCGTCTGTTCAGCTATGTGGCATCTGACTTTGTTGGAGCACCTGTCCTCACAGAGGGATGACACCCTGACTGGGCAAATAGCAGAGGGTTAACAAAAATTCCTCTTCTTTATATTTCCTAGCCAAATATTTAAAATAAATAAAGGCAAGGCTGAAATCATTTGGTAAACAGAGCTCGGACGTATATTTCATTTCAGCAAAAGGCATTTAATATTTGAATCCCTTACCTTTGCTGGTTCAATGTGTTTCTCAAAGGCAGCTCTCAGTAGGTCTGAAACACAGTTTGTCACGCTTAGAATTTTGTCACCTTTCAAAGAGTGCACCCTCTTTGTCACCTTCCTAAATAAACCTCAGTATTATATGGAAATGCTTATGTGTCAAAAGCCAGCACAGGATTTTTAGTATCTGTTGCTTTAGAGAGGGCCCGCTGGCCGTTTACACTTTCCGAGGAAAAAGGCTGAGATTTTTTGTGTACTCCGGGCTGAAAAGAGAAGAAAGAAACCACAACGTTTCAGCTGTGGAGCCTCCTTCAGGCGTGAGAAAGACTTTGCTTACTGCCCTGTCTTTCTTACACCTGAAGGAGGCTCCACGGCCAAAAACGCTGTGTTTTCTTTCTTCTCTTTTCAGCATGGAATAAACCTATTACTTGTTCCTTCTAAACCTACTTCCTGTTCCTTTGCAGCCTACGTGTGCTGACGCAGCTACCCACCTGACATTTTTTGTGACCACCAATGGTAAAATAAAAGTTTTCAAGTGAGAGGATGCTATTTGATCTGTCTAGCTTGTTTGAGTTTTAGTGGCCAACTGATGTGAGGATCCCCACCAGCCGTTTGTTGAAGGATATCAGGGTATCAGCTTTGACCACTTGGCTGGGTGGCATGGTCCACCCATCAGGGTGGCGCAGGGGCTGGAACCTATCCCAGCCAGCAGCAAGCGCAAACCGGGTGGGACACCAATCCATCCCAGGGCACACACACGCTTACACCAGGGACAATGTTCCCAGACGCCCATGAACCTACCAGTATATCTGTGGACTCGGGGAGAAAACCACCTAAAGGAAACCCATGCAAACACAAGGAGAACATACAAACTCCACACAGATGGCACCTCAAGTCTGGAACTGAACCCAGGACCCCAGTGCTGACCACTGTGCCTCTGTGCCTCCCATGAACAAGGTACAGCTGCTTTAAATAGAAAAGATGACAGTATGCATGGCAGCTCAGACAAGTACAAAAGACACACAGGACCTACGATGTTTAAGATGTAATTTCTACACAGTCTCTTGCGACATTCATCTACAGCGGTATATGAACCTACAAGAACCCAGTCAAAGAAAATCCTCACGCTGTTCTTCACTGAGAATACCTCCAGGGTGGAGTAATGTACTTCTTTTGTGTAAATCTAGATCCAAAGAAAAAAAAAAGACTTACCTTTGGGAAAGGAATTAGGCTGCACCGCATCCAGAAACAGGTGAACAAAGCTGTAAAGCTGCGTCAGCGAACCGGCAGTATTCGGTGTCCGTTTTGGTTCGTGTTTGTCTATGGTGCCGAACTGGAGAGCGACAGAACTATTCGAACAGCTCTGGGTCCGAACCGCACTGGACCAAGCGCACACCGCTATAAGACACACCACTCCACCTCGCCAAAGCGCCTTCATTGTCTAACCACGGCGTGGCTGTGAAAGGTTATTTTATAAAGCTTTTAACAATTATATGAATTTATGTTTAGATATAATTTAAAACGGGTTCAGATATAAAACAAGACGTCGATGCGAATTCGAGTAAAGGGATAAAAACTCCTGCTAGACCGCAGTTCTTAAAAAAAAACTTCACAAAAAAAATAACCGTAAGGTGAATCCTTACGGACTTCTCAGGAGCGCAGATCTTCCCAAAAGTAATATGCTGTATGTATCAATATCTCTTTATTTCCACACGTATTTTTGTAAACGTGTGATGTTTTTTTTACGATTTCTGCGTTGTTTAATTTAAAGTGTACTTTCGAACAGGAGAACGTTATCACCTTGCTCTGCAGTTTACCAGTCTCTTAGTGTTAGTTCTTGTTTGGTAAGTTGCTTGCGTCTGTGCACCACCATCCCGTCCGTTGACCGCATTATTGCGCTTGAGTACTGTCCGCGCGTCAGGGCGGCGCACTGCGAATGAATCAACCGGTTTTACAAGTAATTACTATTGTCTGTTAGCAACAGCTGAAGCAGCGGAAATAGAACAAAATACACAGTATGTCCTCTTATCTTAAGTCAACTTAAAATAGTTGGAAGGTCTGTATTTATCCTTCTTATAAAAGTTAACCTACAGTATTAGTAGTAATGATAAACCAGCAGTGTGCATTCTATTTAGTTTGATTTCTTGGTGATCTCCTCCCAAGCTAATGTTCCGCTCGTATTAAAATAAAAGGCAAACTAGCAGATGCAAATTTGGACCAGGCAAGTATAATGAGAACATCAGGAAAAGCTGGAAATTTACATTACCCAATCACAGATTTAGCGTCCTTGGATGAGAGCTTTCATGGTGTTATTTCGGAACTAGAGCGAGAAATGTAACAACGACACGAAAAATAAAGCAAGAGTGAAATCAGGAGAATTTCCAGTAATCATGGCCTGCGATGCTAGACCTGTTTTGCTAAAGCCAGGCGCCTCAAACTCAGCTTTCAGTATTTGTATCTCAGTTGCGAGCTCTGAAAGATTCGTGAGTGAGTGTAAGATATATATTGTTTGTCATGATTATTATGAAAAGAATAATAAGAGCAATAACTGTATGACACTTTTCTTCCCCAAACCAAATGTTACTTATTGAACAAACAACGTATTTTGAGCTTGTTCATTACATCTGGTTAAAATGTTCAATTAAGAGATCTTGAAACACCGTATCACTGCGTTATTGTGCAACTCTACACAAGTCTGCAATTGGAAAATAACGTTGTTAGAGATGAAGAGAGGTCTTGCTTACTGAATGTCTGTGGCTGTGTAACATTTTTATGTTGTAATTGATGACAATGTGGGTGGCACAGCAAAATCCAAGAAACCGGTTGTATTGTACAAGTAGCACTCCAATAAAGCAGTACAAATCCAACAGAAAAGGGTTATATAATCAATAAAGTACCTAACCAATCTCCAAACGTTATAGGGGTACTGTAGCACAGAGATAGGATCTCCACTTGTCATGTGGTGTCTGCTAATTTCAGTCTCTGCAGGTGCAGTAGGATCTCATTTTCATTCCAAATTTAAGCAGTGATCGAATTGTTGGCTCAGCAGGAAATATTCAATGCCATTAAGTTGATACTTTTTAAGACAACTTATTCAAAGAAAAGACCCTGTTAAATATTTCCAGTTAACCTAGTAATCACACCCATTTAGTAAGAGAGGCTTCAGGACAGTGAGAAAGCATGGAGATCATATTGCCCCCTAGAAACTAATCCAGTCTAGCTTCCTGGACTGTAATTTCAAGTATGCAAACAGAAGTAGTGAGCACAGATCCTGCACATAAATAAAACTGAATAATACAAATGGAGTTTGCCAATGAATATGGTATTTCTTGCAGATAGTCATCAAGCACGTTTTCACACCCAGTGTGTGTAAGCATATCAGGCATCCTCTCATTGCACAGCTGTAATCATTACGATCAGTACGAAGATTAAGATGAAAAATAATACATATTACACATTTTTAGATAAGATCACTTTATTAGCCATATACAATTTCTTGCATTAGGAATTTGTCTTTTCCCATACCCCAGCTTGCTCTCCATGAGACACAGACAGCGAGAGAAGCTTGGAGTCAGAGCACAGGGTCAACCATTTATTCGGGGGGGCAGTCGGGAAGCAGTTGGGGTGAAGGGCCTTGCTCAGGGGCCCAGTAGAGTAGGATTCTTCTGCCAGCCATGGGATTTGAACTAGCAACCTTCCAGCCACAGTGCCACTGCTCCACCCTTTAGTACCTGGCCAACAAGGAGCAGGAGCATAGGCCACTTGATCTGTAGTGGTCAAGGCTTAGACCTGAGATATGGACACCATACAAGTGGCTTTTCCAAATCAGAACGGTATAGCAAATAATTAAAATGTCTAAATTATTTGACAATATATCAATCTATTTAAATATAAATCAGTGAAATATTCATAATTATATTTATAATTAAAATAAATAAAGAATAAGTATGACGTGAATATAAAATACAGAAATGAGAGGGATACAAGTTGTGCTAGTGTGGAGATCTTACACAAATATATTGAATAACCTCTGTCTCTGTAAAATACAGCTTGTCTGTGTTACGATTATTAGCTCCAGTTTCCTTCCACAGTCTGAAGACGTACTGGTGGGTGAATTTACTTCTGTGTGCGTGTCTGTGGCTTCCTGTCCAGGGTGTATCCTGCCTTGTGCCCTTTGCTTGCCAGGATAGGCTCCGGCTCCCTCTAGATCCTGAACTGGATGAAGCGGTTTTAGAAAATGGATGGAAGGACGATTGGCAGCTGGGAGTATATAACAGTCTTTTGTTTTGTTTTTCTGTAACAAGTTTCACGCAAGGAGAATTATGATTGAGCTATGGTTAGAGCAGTGTGTTCCAGTTTCATTCACACTTCGGATCTTCGGAGGCCATTTTCCTCTTTGGATCCGGCTTCCTAGCAGAGATAGCACTTAGGATGTGGACTGTACTGTTACTGACATACAAGATCATTTAAAGTTCACAAGTGATCATCAAACTTATTTCATTACCTTCTCTTTTCACCTCGCAACACCTTCTCTCCCAGTTTCAGACCAGCCCCGACTAGCGCATAGCCCATCAACAACTCTTAACAGCCAGTAGAGGTTGTGCATTTAAAGTACAATTTTGTCAAGGTTAACAAACTGCGGTCATTTATATATTTGTTTATGAGAACACGATTTATTGTTTTGATGTTTCTATGCTAAACAATACGTTAAAAAAGGAGGCTTGTTTCACGTCTCCTGCAACAGTGCTGGCATTTGCAGTAAATACTGTACAGTTACAGTACGTAGTGTTCGAGGACTAGTGTATTGAAAATGACCTCTTGTTTGCTTTGCAGGGGGAGGGAACTATGGGGACATTTACTTTTCAAGCATCCTTCCAGTAATTTAACTCTTTTATTGTGATTCATAATTGGCTGGTTTTCTTTTGGGACGTTATTATCTAAATGACTCAGTGTCGAACGGCTAATTGTTTGTAAATCTGACCGTGCAGAATGGCATGGAAGCAAAGACACACCCACCGATCCCTTTTCTAACCGTTGAATCCAGTACAGGGTCGCAGTGGGAGCCGGAGCCTATCCTGGCAAGCAGCGGGCGCAAGGCACCCTGGACGGGACGCCAGAAAATGCGGGCTTGGGTGTAAGACACCAGGAATGGGTTGGCTCAGCTCAGTCGATGAAGGGCGCGCTTCTTCTCCTATCCACAAGTCGGCGCTGGTCCTTCGGGAGGGGACAGTGTTGCCTGTGACGGGCTAAAACAGTAGTGGGTTGAAGGTGGGCTGGTTTGAGTAGCTGGTCAGTTACCTCTTTATTCCATTGTAGTGGAACTGTAGTGGTGGTCAAGGCTTAGAGCTGAGATATGGACACCATACAAGTGGCTTTTCCAAATCAGAACGGTATAGAAAATAATGAAAATGTCTAAATTAATTGAAAATATATCAATCTATTTAAATATAAATCAGTGAAATATTCATAATTATATTTATAATTAAAATAAATAAAGAATAAGTATGACGTGAATATAAAATACAGAAATGAGAGGGGTACAAGTTGTACTATTGTGGAGATCTTACACAAATATATTGAATAACCTCTGCCTCTGTAAAATACAGCTTGTCTGTGTTACGTTTCTCCTTAGGGTCTTCAAAGTCCGTTAGGATTCAGTTAGAAAACGGATGGGTGGACTGTAGGGCGGTGAAGGACATGGTGTTAAACTTTGAATTGACCCATTTCCCTCTCTCGTCTGTGACCATAGTTCAAAAGGAGGGATCTCGTCTGAAGGTGTGAAAACGCAGATGTTATAAATCCTGTTCCTCCTCCTGCTGTAATGGGCATATGCCCAGAGATCAATCATTCTTACAGACATTCTGGACTGCGGGAATGAAGGTGTCAATATTATGGGTGTGCTTAACAAGATAGATAGCGCGTCTCAGATGTCATTGGAATAAAAGATCCAGATGGCAAAGAACTGTGAACGCTCTCGCACCCGAAGAAGACTGTACTGCCGAAACGTTGTGTTTCTCCTTTTTGTTTTTCAGCATGGTATTAGCCTGTAATGTTTTCCTAATTGTTATATAACTATATATAATGGTCTTACAAAGATTTTGGACATTTGTTACAGTAGGTTTATTTCAGATGAATTCTCTAAAATCTCAGAAAACGCGCTCCTCCCAGAGGAGGGCACGGAATTATATTATTTTTCTGTAATAAAATGTATTTCTTACTTATTAACCACAGTGTGCTGTTTAATTTGTTATACCGCAGTGGGTTTTTTTCATTATTTTTGCTACATTGAGCAATATTTAACTATCAGTCTCTGTCGTACACACATTAGGAAATGTACTTTAAGTCATATTCTAATGCTTCTCCAGAACGGTTTTTTTTATTAGTTAATTTGTGTACTGTGACAGGGCAAAATGGTTTAATTGCTAAACTATTACCGGTATGCCATTTGAATTCTTATTTTTATCGATATCCAATTTTAAACGTTGAAACAATGGCATTTGCCCTAGAAATAAAAGAAAATATATTATCCTTTATGTCGAAAGCCGATTGGAGAGAATGTTAAACACCCAACATCTGAAATATAATGCGTGATGCGACCGGCAGAGGGCAGAACCGCTGCGACATCGGGCTTGTCGCTCGCCATGAATCTGCCACCTGCTGTCCCTGATTGGCGACTGATATTATTTTCTTCTTTCTCGATCTCAACTTTTCATTGGGGGACGTCACATCAAGAATCCGTATTCCACACCGCCCATATCACCGAGCTGGATTCTGGGACTTGTTGTCCGTTAGCACACTTCCTTTGGCGGATGTCTACTGTACTTCTTTCATACAAGAACTACATCTACCATATTGCAACGGGGCACCGAAATCGTGGAGCAATGTTATCAAAAAGAAGGACCGTTTTTAAAGGGAAAGCCAAGGTTATTTGGGTTTAAGGTGGGATATCAGGTTTGGGTAAGTGTGCGGTGTTTATTTATTTTACACTTTGTGCGAATATTTTCTCCGGTTCGAAAAGCTTAACCGGCGCTGTGTGACCTAAACATGTAACATCAACAACAGTCCCACAACCGACTCTTCCTGTCTTGAGATCTTGAGTTCCCCGTGGTTATTAAATGGATGTAACTGATGGTGTAGTTGCATTTTATTCCCCGGTTTTCCAGGAACGGGTAGTTTAAGAAATCAATTAGTGATGGGTCTGTTTGGCGAGGTCTGCATAATCATCGATAAATAAATAAGTTGGCGCATTCACACTGTCACAAAGTACATAGACTATATACTGTGAGGCAGCGGAAAAGAAGTTACGTGCAGTGGAACCTCCGCCATTTGATACATATTTTTTGGTTACAGTTTTTATTCTCCTTCTGTGATTTTTGGTTGGTCTTCTTTTTTAACATCTACGTTTACCGATTGCAATTTCGGAGTGCTGGCCGCAAGTGTTGTTCCCCAATGGCGATCTTACGGTCACTTCTGGTTTTTATAGGTTTCTAGCTAGATTAAATTCACGTTTTGCAAAATAGATGTCCTCGTTGCTCCCAGGTTGTGGTGTTTTTGTCGGTGCCTAAGTAACGTCATCTTTTGACAAAAAATACACATGAACAAATCTGCACGTTTTCTTCTTCGTGATTTAACTTCGTTATGACCTGTAATGGAGCATCTTTTCCTGAATTATCTTGCTCGCATTCAGAAATGAACGTCTATCTGAACAGCAGTACTGCAAGTATTTATGTTGCAATAAGACGACTGCTTAATTCTAATAAGTGTGGCATTTTAATCGATTTTTTTAAAGCTTTAGATTCTGACGGTTTTTAAACTTTCTATATATTAGCGACTTTTTATCACATAATACGATACAGTATTTACTGTACGTGATTACATTTTCAGAGGTTCTTAACCCAGTTATACATTGCTTTCTCAAAATCCTAATATTTTAACACGCGTAACCTCTTGGGCAGCTATCGTGAAATGTACTCTTTTAGATAAAACAATGGACTTGAAATGTTTTTCGTCTCTTCTTGTAAACATAGGTTTTTTTTTCTTTCAATTAGTTAAATTTGTTACATTCCTTTTATAGTTAAAAAATATCCTTGTAAAAAGTATGAAACTACGTGATAAGAATGGGAAATCTGATCAGATTTGGGGGAAATCACTTCCTGCTTCGGAAAGATCAATGACTTTCTTCCTTCGAACTGGTTAGCTATTGAATGATACCTTCTCGGAGGAACGTGGTTTCGTAATCGCTTTCTTAATCCTTTATGACTCTTGTCCATAAAGACAAACAGATACACTAGAAGAGTTCTTCACATTTGTCCCACATTTGTTATAGTGTGTTTCAGATTCTAGACTTTTGTTTAGGGATAGCGTCCAGGTTTTTATGTGCCCATTGTGTGTTTTGGACCAATAATTATAAAGTGTTATGGGGCCTCTAAGAAAGTATAATAGAGGCTTTAGGCAGCCTGTTTCAAAGGAAACATCATTGAAGGATCTGTCTCTGTTACCTGGGTTTCACAAATGATTGTGACTACTGTCGTGATTATACAGTATATACTGTGTTAGTAGGTGGGGGGAAACAGTAATCTTGTGTTTCATAACTTTTTGGAGTCTATTTTCTTCTCCACTTCTGGTATGCAACTTGCTAAGACTTGTTTTCGTTAGCCCACACAAGCCCAGAGCAAGCTTTCTGAGAATCTGAATCTGTCCTGCCCAAGCTCTTTCTTTGTGATAACTCTGTGATCTGTGCGGAAAAACGCGTCGTGTCCTGCTTGATCGTGCTGAGAGGAACGGTCCTCAAACAACAGTAAGTGAGAAATTCAGGAAGGCAGGAGAAAACATCGACCAAAAGTGTCAAGGCTTTTTTTGTGTGCTGCTTTCCTTCAGAGACTTCCCAGGATTACAATGGTTTTTCTGAAGAGCGCTTTAAAGATGATGAAAAATGTATGTTCTCAGCGATCGCCAAGAACAGCACATATCATTATCCAAACACGGAAAATGCTGCTATCGTAGTAACCAGGGAGAGTGGGGGGTACAGCCCATCTATTTTCACTCTTTCGATTGGGGTGCAGCAGCAATGATCTGATGGAGGCATTGTGGACACTATGAAAGAGATCAGATCAGATCACTTTATTGGCCATATACAATTTCTTGCATGAGGAATTTGTCTTTTCCATACCCCAGCTTGCTCTCCATGAGACACACAGACAGGGAGAGAAGCTTGGGGTCAGAGCGCAGGGTCAGCCATTTATACGGAGCAGTCGGGAAACAGTTGGGGTGAAGGGCCTTGCTCAGGGGCCCAACAGAGTGGGATTCCTCTGCCGGCCGCGGGATTTGAACCGGCAACCTTCCAGCCACGGACGCTAAGCCTTAGCCACAGAGCCACCGCACCGTACCAAAAGGGATGTTTGTGAAGAGTTGTGGTCTATGTCGGTAATAAGGACGCGGAAGTCGTGGATCGTGTTTGTTCTGTTCATATAGCCCAGTGTGAAGACCCCCCTCCTGGATTTCTTGGTGTTTTGAGTGGCGTTCCTGTGTCTTGGCAGGTCTGGGAAGGCCGGGGGTGTCAGATGGTCCAGTCGGCAGCAGGAGCAGACGCAGCAGTATTGTCCTCCTCATGTCCCTCCTGTCCAGCCTCCTCTGCTAGTCTCCTCGTCCTGCCCGCCCCGGCCCGGCCCGATCCCTGTCCCCTCCCC
Organism: Lepisosteus platostomus; assembly: GCF_059453375.1. Classification (NCBI taxonomy): domain Eukaryota; kingdom Metazoa; phylum Chordata; class Actinopteri; order Semionotiformes; family Lepisosteidae; genus Lepisosteus; species Lepisosteus platostomus. The sequence continues at coordinate 10,210,778 of NC_142613.1, forward strand.
GCCTTCTAGCCTACCTCTTCCTCATGCTCTGGACGCCCGCGACTCCCCAATGACTGCCTGGATCATTCTCCCCGTCAGCCTCTCTGCCTTCTCCATCACAGGGATATGGATTGTGTAAGTACCGCACGCGCGCACTCCGCCACACCCACACGCTCGGCGTTGACATAGGTGCCCCCGCATAGCGAGCGCATTGGCACACAGCCGGGCTCAGGACCTGGCAGGGCTTGGGCACAGAGAGGACAGCCCGATTTGCATGCAGATAGTAGAAGAGTGCAGACAGGCAGAGCCGAGAGCACGGTAACGGGGTTAATGATGATGTTCAGCGCTACAGGTGCGTCCCAGAAGATTCGTTTGGTAAGTGATTGGACCTGGATAACCTGGTTTATGGGACAGATTTGAGATGTTTGAATTGAGTGCTCCAGGGGTGGGGGAACTCTCATTGTACTATGTGCCTGGATAGATTTATCCTAGAGCTTTCCCTCTGTCGTTCATGGGTTTAGAATCCCCTTCTTCTGTTGCTCAGCTGTAAACAGTAAGCTCTGCTGTGTCCAATGCTGAGCACTGGGCAACCATGGTGGACTCTACTCCCATGCTCCTCAGCCTTGTGCTCCCCTGTATGAAACACCCATGAGCCTTGAATACATCTGCTTGGCATGGCTCTGGCATGTCGTAAATCTTCACTGACTTTACTTCTTCCCGAATACAACACCCATCTAAAGCTCTGCTACCGCGTTTACACCACCATGTTTTAGCCAGTGTTCGGATTGTTCTGTGCTGAGCTGCCCCTGTGTGTTTTGAATACTCCACAGATACTGTACGTGGCGAAACAGTTTTCAGGTCACACTGATGCAGTGGAGCTGTCTGGTTTGCACACTTGCTAATCCAGCCAAGTGTGTGTTTCGCCTTCTAGGTATGCCATGGCAGTGATGAACCATCATGTTTGCCCTGTAGAAAACTGGTGAGTCTTTTTCTATTTTTCTATTCTATTCTTGCTCCATAATAAATTAGGCAGCTGGTTTGAGTGGAGGTGTGTAGGCCTGTATTTTCATATCCTGGGCAGGATCTGAAGCTATAGCCTTGAGCAAGGTACTGTGCTTGGATTAGTGCTGTATGAATGTGCACAAATGTAAACATTGCTTTTGGATTAATGTCAATTATTAATTGTTGTATATTGGGATTGTTGTATATTGGGATAGATTAAGGCAGAATGAACGTTGCTCATTCTGCCTTAATCTGTGTTTTTTTTTCTTATTATTGTTCTTAAACAATAGATTGAGGAGGAATCCTTTTCATCCATTTCCCCTGAGAGAGTCAGCTGTTGTTAGTCACCAATAAACTGGGGGGTAGGGGAGAGCTGAGGGGTATTAAGTGTGTGGCGTTACTGATTGATGGGTACATAGCCAAGATGCTTGCCCGAAGCATGTAATCTGCACTAAGATATAGCTGAGCCATCTATATAGAGAGCACAGTCGCAAAGCGTTTTTACAAAATGGAAAAAAGGTAAATTAGCAAAAAGCAAAACATTTTCAAACATTTGATCTAATCTGAATGCAACATTACCACTTTTGAAACAGGACGTTTTGATCAAAATCAAAATGTTTAGCATAATAGCGGTCTGTGCAAAAGCAAGTATATATTTAATGAAATGGCATTTCATTGTGGATTTGTTAAGGAAGCACTGAATGGGTCAGATCAGGCTGCCTTTTTCCAGCTCTTCATGGTGCCTTGGTTTGCTGTTCTTTGTTCCAGCTGAGTCCAGATTAAAATTTTACGGACAGTAATTAAAAACAATACTGGTTTTTAATTATTTAGGTTTTTGAAGTGATGTTTTGTTTGTAAAAAATCTTCTCGTTCTTAACCTGCAAAATACAGTGTTTAGAAGCAGAAAACAATGACAAATGTTTGATCACGCCGTTGGTTTGATGGAGCTACTGAGAGTCCAGGGTGCAAGGAAACCAGTGGAGAATGGGGTCACCAGGTCCAGGATTGGGAAACACTGGGCTAGTTTTAGCACACAGAACCAAGAACGTAATGGATTGTGTCCCAGTGTGATAGCTTCAGCCCACTTGCACTGTTTCAGTCACCCTGCTGTCGTTGTTTCCTTAGGTCGTACAATGTGTCGTGCTCAGAGGAGACCTCCAAACAAGGCTTTCCAAAGAGCTGCTGCACGCTGCAGGACATTCCTCTCATCAGGTGGGTACCCTGGCTCTGCTGGCAGCGCACACACTGAGTTTTATATTCACAGGATTTCCAGTGGCACATAACTTGTTGTTATTATAATAATAATGCATAATTGCTTACACTTGTATAGTGCTTTTCTGGGCACTCCACTCAAAGAACTTTACAGGTAATGGGGACTCCCCTCCACCGCCACCAGTGTGCAGCCTCATCTGGATGATGCGATGGCAGTGCACCAGTACACTCACCACAAACCAGCTCTCAGTGTGGGGGAGAACAGAGTGATGAAGCCAGTTCAGAGATGGGGATTAATAGGAGACCAAGATTGGTAAAAGCCAATGGGAAATTTGGCCAGGATGCCGGGAGTACACCCCCTACGTTATTCTCTGTTGCATTTCTGTTGGGGCAAAGCAATAATATTTAATGTCCCTTTCAGTCTCACATTTTGTCATGGTGAGATTTCCAATAGTCAAATAGGTGGTCATGTTGTGCAAACAAATGCTGATGGTCAAAGATGAGAGGTGTTGTTAACAAATGTAGATTTGCATGGAGCATTCACTTTGTCATAAGACTGCGGCCCAGTATGCCTTAATCCTATATAAAGAATGCTACTAATGATAGAGGGTGGCGCAGTTGTGAACATTGCTGCCTCCGCAGTGGTGGGAATACATGCCTTACATGGCATGTCAGTGTTGTCTCTTCATGTGCTTGTTGAGTCAAAGGTAATTGGATAAAGTAGGTTAAGGCATGCAAGTCACTTACCATAGCTGAAGGAAATACTGTCACAGAGTAATACTTAAGCTGTGCCATGCAATGTGAACGTCGGCGTTGTGAATCTGTTGTATTTGAGTTTGGCTTCCCATTCATCTCTTGCAGTAAATGTGGCTCGTTCCCCCCGGAGAGCTGCCTGTTCAGTCTCATCGGAAATGTGGGAGCGTTTATGGGTAAGAAACCAATGTGAAGGAGCGAAGAATGCCAGGTTCCTTTATGAGTTCAGCTTCTGAAAGCCATGATTGTGAGATACTGTATTGATGCGCTAAAACTGACTTCAGATCACACCAGTGTAAATACCTGGTGTTTAAACCAATCATTTTGATGGTGGAACAGTTCAGCTGGGTGAAAATCCAATGAATGCAGGTGCGATTGTATACAAATTATGCATATGCAAGATTTTGTCCGTTTTTATTTATGAATAACCTGTGCATATCTATTATAAGGTATAGACCTTGAAGTATTTTGGGTAGTTGTCCTGTTGCTGAAAGTGGCTGATAGCCCTGCTCTAAGAGCAATCCTAGACATATTTGCTGCCTTTATGAAATCATTAATGAAATTATGAAATTAGTTTTGCTAGGCATTACAAATTTGGTGCAATTTACCATCAAGGTGTGACTGATTCTGCTATTAATGTATACAATTCCAGGTTTGAAATGGTTTGTTAAGGGTATTACTTTATATTACTTTCCTGTTCTTGACATTGTTCTCATGGTTTCGTGGTGTAGTTCTTCCTGTTCAGAAGCTCTCAGCAAATTGCACAGGTTGAGTCTGATCTCTAAAAGTCACCGGTGAGACTCCTGGTTGTGAAGCTTTGCCAGTCTTGGTAGGGGATAGAGTTATCTTGGCCTTTGAGCTCCTGCAGGTAGGAGAGGGAAAATTCGGCAACATGGTCCCCATAGGGGAGAGAGTCCTGATGCAAATGAACAGATTACATTAAAATTGATGAATGTTCTCACTGCAAACCTGCCATTAAATCTGTTTGTATTTAGAGCCATATCGACCATTAAAATACTTTATTGATCCCGTGAGGGAAATTGCAGTGCAACGGCAGCTTAGCACAGTCAACACAGCACAGTGTAGTGAAATGATACAATAAGACACTAATACAATACATACAATCCAGTCAGTGAGAAATGCAGTAAAAGTAAAAAAATGGATCATACAGAGTTGCTCACGGTACAAAATATACAACAACAGACCCGAAAGTACAGTTGTATTGCACATGGTAAATATATGCTCAGAATACATGAAACGAGCTATGTTAAGGGCTGTGAGCTGCAGAAGTAATGAGTTATGTAGAATGCAGGTCATATAAGGAATGAGTGGGGAGACCCATCAGGCTGCATTGGCTGTAAAGGTTAATGTCCATGGTGAAGAATAGTTTAAGGTACTATAGATATACTGGTAAATTGTACTGTAGAACAATAATATATTATATAATAATATATAAGTATCCACAGAGAATAAATGCATGAATAAATCCAGGTATAAGTGCTCTTAAGGGTCAGCTAAAATCTGCAGGAAATAAATATAAAAAATAAAGCTTAAACTCTGCGATGTTATAGTGTCGCATCCCAAGTAGTCTTCCATATTAAGGTTTTAGCACCAATATCTTCACCTTCTTCTACCCTAGTTTCTGTGAAAGCACGTTTTTTTTTTTAATAAAAAAAATTGTCAAATTGTCCCCCACCTCCACGCCCATGATAAAGGAGGAAGCCTTTACGATGCATCTGCTAGCTGTACATATTGATGCGTTCTAAACAGACATCAATAATGGATGGGCCCCTTGCTGTAATGAGCTGTAGGATGGGGGAGGTCTGTGCATTGGGAATGGAAGTGGGCAACATTAATACACAGCTCCAGTAATGAGAGACTGGCAGGCAGGATTGCTTAACAGCCTTGCACTTGTGCAGAGCACTGGAACATCAGCTCCCTGCCAGGATGGAGCTGGGTGTTGCAAAACTCAAAATGTGGCAAAGAGTTGAGGTCTCTTTTTTTTTTTTGTAATTCTGTATTGTCCCCATCTTGCGTTATCTGCTGGAGGTGGCTTTTTGCATAATTCCATAATTATTTAGCATAATATGGAGTGCTTGGTTTTTCAAACAAATTAGTTGGTGTAATAATTCTTTGTGTGCTACAGTATCTGACCCATTTAATGTAAAACCGTTTACAGCACTTTACATACCCATGTTGTTAGTAAAGCTTAAGGCTAAACCTGGGTTCTGTTTGCTCAATGCAGGCCTTTACAATTAAATTTCCTGTTCCATGTCTTAAGAGCCAGTCCTAGATATGTGGTGAGTATGAGCCTGGAATGGTGTGGTGCTTTAGGACCAGGAGATTAGAGCAGGAACTCCAAATCCTTCCCTGCATGGTAAACTGTATTTGTTTTTTCCTTACATCTCTTGGTCTGCCTTCCCCTCCACAATCCGCCTCCTCCCTCCCTCCCCCTCTCGGTCCTCCTCCGTCACCTTCTCTCCCTCCCCGCTCTCCAGTGGTGATGGTGTGTCTGCTGCGGTACGCCCAGGTGATCGAGCACAGCCGGCGCTCCTGGGTGAACACCAGCGGCCTCATCACCGGCTGCACCAACGCCCTGGGTCTCGTCATGGTGGGGAACTTCCAGGTCAGTGCCCCTGCTGCTACACTGGAGGAGCCCATCTGCCTTCCTGTTTGTGTAAAGATGCCTCTTCATGTTCACGGCCGCTTTACTAAGAGAAAGAGCAGCAGTCAGTTATAGCTTTGAAACCCCTTTTGCTGTAGGGGTTAAAAAAGGAGTCAGCGTTATTTCTGGAGACCTCCTCCAGAATATTGTGTTCAGTTTTGGTAACTATACCACAGAAACATATCATAGCCTTGTGAAGAGCAACAGAAATGATTGGTGGATAGAGAGGTTCAACTGTGTAGTGAAACAAGGACACAGCATCGCAATTCATTTGGGACACAGAAGAGGAAACACTTCATTACTTTAAATCAGTTGGTCTTTAGAAGAAGCTGAACTATCGTTTGCAAGCCTTTCTTATGTTCTTTTGTAAGAACACGTTCTTCAGAGGCAGGCATGCTGACAGACAAGTTTATATGTGTTGCATCAAAGACAAATCTATCCATGTTAATGGTCAGTATACTAATGAACTGATGTGTCAGTTGAACAGTGCAAATGAGTTGCAGGGGTCAGATATTTCCATTCAGGCTCAACACGCAGAGCACTGGTAGTTCAAATGATGACCTCACCCTGCCACCTCCATGAGCAGCTCTGGGGGGAGGGGGTGTCCAGTCCTGGTCCAGTTTCAGCTCATGGTGCTTGAAAGAAGAGGCGAGAAACCTTGCAGGCCCACCAGCCTTCCTGAACCAGGCTGAGACATCTGTGTTTCAGCTGCTGCTGTGGTCATGAATTGTAACTCATCAGCTCTGTGCGGAGTCAGCCTGGGCCTGTGCATGACAAAAGCTGTTTTAATTTGCTGGTATGTCTATCCTTACCTCCCTTGGAGAGCACTGTAGCATTACATTATAGAGCACAATTAAATACTTAGGTACAGGCAAGGACCTGTATATGCATGAGTGTTGTAAGTCTAAACACTTAATGTATAATTCAGTTTCATGTACAGTCCAATGAGTGCAGCATTCCTGCTGTCCTGGGATGCTATGCCTAGTTATATCAATATTTAATTGGCTGCTTATTTTAGTGTTAATTGAAATAACCCATGCCTGCTTTCAAACTCTAAAGTCACATGAAGTCAGCAACAGTGGCTCCAGTCACGGGAGATTAAGGACAGAGTATCCCCCCACACCTTAAACCAGACAGTATTTCTAGGCACTGCAGTGATGCTGTGTCACTGTGTCAGCTCACCTGAAACGTGGAGTGAGCCTGCTCTGTTCCTGAACACATCTGAGCACTTAAGCTTTGTGTCCAGAAGAAAAATGTAACATCTTCCATGGATTGAAAGAAATAGTCAACTCAGTGTGAGAAAGTTATTCTCCTGCTTCCTCCTAACACAAGCAGAAGGCCTGTTGTAGACACATATCTCATGTTCTAGAAAGAAAGAACCAGTAAATACATCTGGATTCAATCCTCAAGCATGTACTTAAATTATCTGTCTGTACTTCTTGAGGCTTTCTTGCTCCACTGGATGAACACATCTGTCTGATGTTTGTTTCTTACTTGTTTATAACTTATACATTGCTGGAAATGTTGTAATGTGTTGAGGTATTTGTGCAATACAGTGCATTGTTCACATTCGGGACAGCTGTGAAGAGTAAAACGCATGTTTTGAGGGAATTTGAATTAAAGAACGTGGCTAAACTGAAACGCCTTGGGTCTGTGTAGTTCCAGAGACACATGATTTGTGAAGTGGGCAAACTCTGTTTCACCAGACAAAGCAGCCTCTGTTGCAAAATGTTTTTATAGCCTTTAACTTGCATTCTATCGTCTGCAAGCCTTGTAGGGGAAGGTGACAAATTAACCTTGTGATGGGCCTGTCCCTGAAAAATGAAGTCAGGGACATTTGGTACTGATAAAGGAAATGAAGGGTAGGGTAACACAGGGAGCTGATAATTGCTGCTGGAGTTTTTTTTTGTGGTTCGCAGTACCTGTCTCAGAAGCAGCCCGTTGATTGAAGCTTAATCCCCTGAAGTCTGACTGGTCTGTGTGGAATGTGTGGTGAAATCACGCACAGTGGGTATTAAGCGGGTGAACATGCAAAGTCTGACTCTTGGGGTGATTTTCATTCCAGAAATTAAACTGGCCTAGAATAGGTCATTGTTGAAGCATAGCGCACTTTTAACATCACTGTTCCATTTCTTGGTGCTCCTTGCTTTATTACTGGTGACACTATGGAAGGACAAAATTGCCCCCCCCCTCCCTGCTTCCCTGTGTTCTTCCCCAGCGGCTCAGGGGTCTCAGGCCTCCATGCTGCCAAAATACAAAACAGAAAACCTTTAACAGACGTGCCGCACTTGAACAGAAAACGCTCTTGGGGGATATTCATTTGCTGCAGTGCTGGGCTGTTGGAGGAGGGCGGAGACATGTTGTCTCCTGGCCTGCAGTGTCCCAGCTCTGGCCGTCTCGCTCTTCCAGGTGGACCACGCCAAGTCCCTGCACTACATCGGCGCGGGGGTGGCCTTCCCAGCCGGACTGCTGTTTGTGGGTCTGCAGTGTGTGCTCACGTACCGCATTGCCATCACCGCGCTGGACTACTGGATGGCACACGTGCGTGTGGGGCTCACCGTTGTGGCCTTAATCTCCCTCATCCTGAGTATCCTTTGAACGGGGACGTGCCATTTTGGAGGTGGTGGGCGGGGCAGCACTCTTCATCTGCTCTTTTTTCTTTCGTATGAGCGCAGAAAGAGATTTGGTGAATGCCATCATAGCGTTTGGCCGCCAGCGTCTAATCTTCTTGACAGGAAGGGATCGTAGCCAACAGGAAGCCCAGAATGAGGAGTCCCCAGTCCTGGTCCTGCAGAGCCAGTGTCTGCAGGTGTTCTAGGTCTCTTTAAAGCACCTGAAGAGCTGTAGGCACACTGGCCCTTCTGGGTGAAGACTAGGGACCCCTGGGCTATGGTGAATGCTGTATCCTGATGAGATTCCTGAAATCTGAGGAGTCTGGTAAGAACTTAAAAAGGCCCAAATGAGGAGGGAAGCAAAGGGGCCATGTTTTAGATCTGGATTTGTGTAGGATTACAAAAACTAAAGCACTGGCAACGTTTCGTAAAAAAAAAAGAATGACGCACAGCTTTGCAGTTCACTGGCTGGCAGAAGACCAAATGACCTCTTTCAGTAACGCGGGCAACTGAGTTTAAGAAGTGCGGGAAGTTCCAGGAATGCAGACAGTCGAGCTGTGATAGCTGTGGCAGCGAGCGTTCTGTAACAGTGTGGTTTTGTGAGCTGATAAGCTCATTTAGATAAAGCACCAGTGAGTTAGATAGCTGCTGGCAGAAAACTGATCTGGGCTCAGTGTATTGTAAAATAATTAAAAGAAACCGCAAACCGTGGCTCAGGGTGCAATTTATCTCTTTTTCTAAAGTTCAGTGGTGTAAAAAATGAGCTAAGGCACTGTGGCATTTGCTCCTCTTTTAGTTCAGCTAAACTACAAGAGGAGGGTGGCATGGCCTGATTCTGATTGGGGGCACCTTCTGTGTGGAGTTTGAATGCTCTACCCACACTCCCCTGGGTGCCACAGTTACCCCTCACCTCCCAGAGACCAAAAACAGGTTCGCTTCATTGGAAATAATTGTCCTTTTCTGTGCGGGCATGTCCTTTAGTGCACTGCTAGCATCAGTGATAAAATTACAGGGATGTCCCTGGCATAGTAAATTCACTGGGCCCGTTAAGCCGTATATCTTTTCTATACTTACATGAGATGGACATGTCAATGCCTTAATGCACTGTTAGACTTTTAAGTACACAGGGAGTAATGGGTCATGAGTAACTGGACTTTTCCCAGAAAGCAAGACTGTGGGTTGTCCTGTTCCCTGTTACACTGCTACATAGAGATCTCCAGTTTTAGTGCAGTCCCAGCCCAGGGGGTACAGCTTTAACACCCTATCTATGGCTTCAGGAGTTATTGGATTCTTCCAGCAGGATATGAAGGCCTCCCCCCCCTTCTGCCTTTATAAAAAATTCCTAGACCCCAGGTTTCCATTACCACAGCAACCACACACTTCTAAGCAGGACTTAGTAACCCGCTTAGAAGCCTGTGCCTGTATACTGAGTGAAACTGTTTCTTGTATGCAATTTTATTTATCTGTGGGGAAAATACCACTCATAATTATAAGTGCATTTCCAAGGAGAACTGAAATTGGCCCTATAAAAAGTTTCTTTAGTTGGTTATTTGTCTTTTAAACGCTTTGCCAGTGCTGACGTACTTTTGTGTTGAATAAAATATGGTGATAACTGAAAAGCCAGAGACTGGTTTAGTCTTTGTTTTTCTGAACGAGTTTAATTTACAAGACAGGTTTTGAACCTTGGTTAAACATTTCTTCTTTGCACCTGGATTCTTGTAAGTCATAATTCTTGTGTGATTCATATAACTCTTGTGTGGCATGAGATCTGGAAAGATGCATTTATTGTGCATGTTAAAAGATGGTCTGACAAAAAATGATAGCTGGGACTATCATGTAGCTTTTTATTAATCAACACTGTCACGTTTGTCTGCTGCTTTTTTAAGACTACTGTAGATTAGGTCTCCTGTTTATTGTAGCAGTTTTTTTTTCGAAGGCTGGCAAACGCTGTTCATTCATAGAACACTTTGAGACTCTGTTAGTTAATCATTAGGCATTACTTTAAACATTACCTTACCCCCAGTGGTTTCCTTGCCTGGTTCTGGAGGTCCTGAAGGAACACTGTCTGCTTGATTTTGATCCAGCTGTACAGTGATAAATGCATTTAAGTTTCCTATTTGAATGTTCTTCCCCGTGTACATGTGGGTTTCCTCCCACAGTCAAAGACATACCAGTGGGTTAATTGACTACTAGGAAAATTGAATGTGGTTTGAGTGTGAGCGTGTTGTGTCTGTCTGTGTGCCCTGCAATGGACTGGTGTCTTTTCCATGGTGTACACCGCCTGGTGCCTGTTGCTTGCCAGGTTAGGCTCCAGCTCCCCTGCGACCCTGAAATGGATGAAGAGGTTAGAAAGTGGTTGGATCGATGGATTTATGACATCGTTTGCTGTTAATAGGTCGAATAGGTTTTGGGTTTTGGCCTCAACCCTGTGTCAGCTTCTGAGTTTCAAAAGTGCCCTCATTTGGTTGCACTGCCTTAAATATAACCTATTGTACTCTGCAGATGGGAAAACCGCTCACTGTAGGTGTGTTTGACGGTGTCATCCCAACCTGTCTGTTTGTTAATTGTTAGTTTAATGAACATGATTGAATGAACATGAATGTTTAATGAACGATTAATTGATTAACTGGTAAGAGCTGTGTAGTCAGAAATAATGGGAAGTAGATTGAGGACAGGCTGTATTCTGGGTCTAATTGAAGAAACAGGTTAAAAGCCTGAGCTGGCTACAGGACTCAATCTGCATTTTGAGTAAGTGCCTTTACTAGTTGACCCACTGTTCCACCTTTTTGATTTTTTTTTTTAGTGGCTTAAATGAATATATTGGCTATCAGCAGTTTTTCTATGTTATAATTGTTTGTTAATTGCTAAGAACCCCTGAGCTCTCCAGGAAAATGACCACAGAAGATTGGAGTAGCCACTCTTCCCCCAATTAGCGTGGATTGGGATTGGCATGCCCTCCCCTCCCCCTTTGTATTTCCTTAACCCTGCTGCTCCCAGGTGGGGTCTTCTTCATCCACGAGAGCTTCCACCTCCAGCATGCTGCGGCCATCTGCGAGTGGATCTTCACAGTTGACATCCTGGTCTTCTACGGCACTTTCACCTACGAGTTCGGCGCCGTGACCAACGACACCATGATAATGGCCCTGCAGCGCAACCAGGGCCCCGGGGGCATCGGGGGCAAGAGCTGCAAGTCTCCGGGCAGCAGCAGCACCTCCACCCATCTCAACTGCAACCCCGAGAGCATCGCCATGTTGTAGCCCCCCCCCCTGTCCTGCAGCTCGCCGGCTCCCCCTGCTGGATCCTCATAGGCGGTGCTCTGGAACCGCGGGGGGCAGTGTGGTTGGTGTGGTGTTGGGGCATCATGCAAACGCTAGGCACAGCCCATAAAACGCTAAAATGTACCTCAGTTTTGTATCGGAGTAACGCGACGTGGCTCAAATCTAAGTAGTAATAGAGGTGAGCACCACGAAAAAGTTTCAGATTGTACTGTGGTATATTACTGTGTAGGGAACAGTTGGTATTGCAGTCTCAGTATTATATATATGGGTAACTGTAATTATTTAAGACATTCTGTTGTTTGTGGATTAAATTGTGGATACGCACATGGTCCCTCCCTACGTAGTCTCACAGGTGTAATGCATAATGGTTGATAACGGGTGACACCTGACTTTTTGTTTCTCCAATGTTTACTCTGCAGAGTCTTTAGGGACTGTGGAGAAGTTCAGAGTTTTTTTAGTAACAAAAGTAGCCCCCGTGGACTGTAGAATATGTGAACTCTTAAGCAGGCATTTGACCTGAGCCTCTATGTACACACACCTTATTCCACTGATGATTTCTTACAAACAACAGACTGTAGGAGCTGCTGTACAAGTTACCCTGTATGTATATTGAATGCAGTACTTGAGGTCAGGCTCATGATGACTGCTGTAAATTGTGGTCTTTTTAAAAGCTTGAGGAGTTGCTGTGTGCTTATTTTTTAAGCTAAAAGCCATCAACCTGCATAGCTGTGAGCTATCACAGCAAGTATGAAACAATCATGTAAGGTTCTGTTCCCCTGTAGTTTTTGGACCTTTTTTGGCTAACAGGACCTTGTTGGGTCTTAGTGTTTTTTTTTAAGTTGCCTCTTGGCATGAAAAATAGATATAAAAATTATGCTTTATTGCTGACAGTGTTGGCTATCAGTTTATTGATTCCCTTTGATTTAAAAATGTTTTAAATTGTTTTGTTTTTTAGTCACCAAATGGTTACCCCCCAAGAAAATTCATTGACTCTCTTGGACCGAATGAGGCTTTTCTGTGGTAGCCTCTTGACCAGCACTAGTCCTCAGAAGCTTTAAGAAGACCTCATTTTATTTGGCACTGCATGATCAACACACAAAGGCCAAAGATCTCAGTCTGCTGTTTCAAGCATCAGGCCTGTAGAAACTTGGAACTGTGGAATTTCTGATTGACACAGTTCCATATTTTATTTAGTTAAGAATTAAACAGTCTAGTTGAAAACTTACAGGCCTGAAAGAAAGTATGCTGAAGTCAAGATACAAAGCTCATTATTTTTGGTCTGAGGGAATAAAACTGCTTTCACGATCACGATCACTGAGCTCAAACTGCCAAGTACTTTAGACATTTGAACTGCGTGTTGTATTAAACATGCAGCATCATTCACAACACCATTTAGAGTGAGGTCTTTGGCCTAAGGCACTTTGGTCAAACCTGTGTGCATTTTGGTGTTGCAAATTTCTTGCGCGTTCTTGTTTATTTTTTCGAAGAAAAAAAAACATTTAGGCTGGGGAAAGCAAAAATAGCCCAGATTCAAATTTCTCATCTTTTGTTTTCTGTTTGCTGTGTGTCCTGCTGAACGTGTTGACGTGCTGTTGGAAACTAAAAGCCATAGAAGCAGACAGGCTAGTGGGAAGCATGCAGTGCGCACAGGAGAGCTGTGACTCTTGCCTGCCTTGCTTACTCTCTATTGGTAAGCGTGTTGTGATTAGGGTTGGATGTTTGCTTTTTTTTAAACGAAAAAGCATTGGTACTTTTTGTTTTTTAACTCTGTTTGTATGCCATATCCCATCCACTCGTGGGCAGCGGTTTCAGCTGCTTCCGTCACTTTCCCCACAGAAGGTGCCCCCAGGCCTCGGAGGCATGCTGGGACTCTGGAAAGGGCGAAAATATTTCTTTGATTCTCACAGAAGCATTACATGAGATTTCCTGAAAATCGCAATGGTCGTGGTATAAATCGGCAGCTACACCTCTCCCGTTTTTGATTGCGTCTGACAACAGCACCAGCATCGCAGTCCATATGAGCCAGTTTATATTCTCCTCGGTGTCCAGTTTTGTTTCCTGCAAGGCCCCATTTTTGAGCTGTTGTGTTGCTAGGCTACGCCGCCAAATGTAACCTGTCTTGTGTCTTGGCCAGCCCTTCTCTCAGGCCGCTAAGTTGACTTTGCGCAGAGTGTGTTTCAAAGGTCCCCTGGCCTGTCTGTGGTACACAAATCTCCCTCATGCCCCTGTTTCCTTGTTGCAGTCCTACCGATTTTTTTTTTCCAGTACTGCCGTCTTCACTTTGCATTTATTTGTTTTTTAACATGGGGAACACTTCTAGAATGCTTTGTCTTTCACTTCAGAGAAAGGGGACTGTTTGAGGGGTTCAGTGGCTTTGCTGATCCAGGGCCCAGGCTGGTTGGTAAGGCAGCCACAGTACTCGTTTCAGAACAGGGAAACCAGTTAATGGCGCTGTATAACAATGGTGGTTTTTTTCTGTATAATAATATAAACTTCAAGGCTGGTTCCTTGAACGGTGCAGAAGTTTCAATTTTCTAGTTTTTAGGATTTCTAGTATTAAGAGTCCAGAATATGGCTCTACACTTGCTGTACATTTCCACTGTGTTTCCACTGTGAATTCAGTGTATGTTATCAAACTAATGGAGAGGAGCTGCCAGCTGTGGGATTGTGTCAGAGTCTGCACACCCCACGAGTTCAGAATTTATGGAGGGGGAATTCGTTATGTTATACAGCATCACCTCCCTGTGGTAACAAGGATACAGCTGCAGTTGAAAGTAATACTTCCGTACAGCTATCTGTGCATTTTAAAACTTGTTAAACAGTTGCACTATGCTTACTCCTGTAACAAGAACATTTGTTATTGCAAAGCTCAGAAAATCAACCTACTTTGAAATTCCCTTTTCTAACCTCAAGAAAAACACCAGCTACCTTCATTGACCATAGGAGGGCACTGCAGTGGCGACTGAGATTTCCTGCGGGGTTGTGGGTCTGAAATTCCCAGCTTCCACAGTGAAATGGCGAATACACCAGCCTCCGCTCACACTACTAAGACTTTGCCAAATGTCAGTATTCGACAGTGCCCGTTTCTTTCTGTGGCGTTGAGAGTTTTCTGTGCCCCAGTGGCTGTGAACACTAAATGTTTGCTTTGTAGCCAAAGCGTCCTCCCCATTGCTGCCGTTGTGCTCTCACTGTCGGGAGACAGGATGCCGGTGGCTCACCCTGCCCCATCCCCCCAGACACTGTGCTGCCGACTGGCAGGGAAGTGCTGGAAGGGGTTCTTCTGTGCGTGCTTTTGGATTTCGGCCCGCACAGCCAGTCAGGACAGGCAGCATGGGTGCTTCAGCATTCTGGAGTAGTTTTTCTGCTTGGAAGGGCTTGTGAGTTTTAAGGAGCTGGGGACGGGATAACTCCAGGGCCCCTTTGCATTTAAGAGTTTTGTTTGTTTGTTTTTTTTATAAAAAATGTGTTCTTCTCAATGCATTCATTTCAGGTTTCCTTTACTTGTGTGTTCCACATTAATACTGAGTTTTGCTCTGAAACCTCACTCAGTGCTAGCAGTTGTTTTGTGAATAATTCCCTGCCAAATTGGGGGGGTGGGCTGCTTTCGTTGTTCATAACTCCACCACCTAGCTGCTGTCTAGGCTGGCCAGTTCATCAAAAGATTTAAGGTTGGACCCTGTCTCGTGGCGAAGATCTTGAGCAAATCTCCTGTGTGTATCAGCTGGCCTTTTCATTCTTGTTTGCCACCCACAGTTTCACTTCACTGGAATGTTTATTTCCTGTTTGTCTGGTCTTCATAATCAAGAGTTTATGGAAGCCGGAATTAAAAATGATTTTGTTAATACTGTTCATTAGCTCTTGTTCCATCCCTTCTTCTTTGGCTGATCTAAAACCTGAATGTCAGAACTTTATAGGTTAAGAAATGTGATTGGCCTTTTTTAATGTCTACAGTTTGTATGTTTTTTTTTACATGAGAAGTTTTGGCTTTAGGGGGAATTTTGTGTTACAATTCAGTGTTTACGGTTTAACCTTCTTCCAAACAAAATGGTAAGGTGTGCCAAGGGGGGACAAAACATCTATCATAGAAATATTAATTGTAATATTCATCTAATATTAATGCTCTATAAAGCAGAACTTGCAGAAATTTCGTTGACAGTGGGTCTCCCTGATCTCAGGCATTGACACAGAAAACAGAAGTCAAACTGTAAGAACAAAATCAGTGATGTAAGGAAAGAGCTTAACCCTCCACCAGCACAGCTGAGAACAGCACCAGCCACATAAAGCTGAAGCAAAAGCGCAGTGGAGCTGGGAGGCCCATTTAAAAAGTGCTGTCGTGCAGAATTAAATTATTTTTTTAAAAATATGTATATTTCAGTTTTTATGTGTATATAGACAGGTGTAGTGGGTGGATGGAGGTAGATTTCTACTAATGTTTCTCAGAGTTGTCAGAGTTCTTGCTCCCTGGCTGGGGCAGTATATTGGCCAGCGTTGGGGCGGGACAGTATATTGGCCAGCCGGTGTGTGGGGGCAGGGCAGCATATTGCCCAGCCGGTGTGTGGGGGGCGGGGCAGTTTATTGGCCAGCCGGTGTGGGGGGGCGGGGCAGATATTGGCCAGCTGGTGTGTGTGGGTGCGGGGCAGATATTGGCCAGCTGGTGTGTGTGGGTGCGGGGCAGTATATTGGCCAGCCGGTGTGTGGGGGCGGGGCAGTATATTGGCCAGCTGGTGTGTGTGGGGGCGGGGCAGCCCGGGGCAGTTTATTGGCCAGCCGGTGTGGGGGGCGGGGCAGTATATTGGCCAGCCGGTGTGTGGGGGGCGGGGCAGTATATTGGCCAGCCGGTGTGTGGGGGCGGGGCAGCCCGGGGCAGTTTATTGGCCAGCTGGTGTGGGGGGGCGGGGCAGTATATTGACCAGCTGAGCTCGTGCAGAAACGTTGGCTCTTGGCGAAGGGTAGCTGTGACCATCCTGTTGCCTGTTTTCAGGTGCTCGGTGCGAGCTCCCACACACACACCACTGCAGTGGACATTTAGTGACCCAGTTCTAGTGCTGGACTGAGTGGACTGTGAAATTTTGTGGGTCCTGTTTGATTCTGGGATCCTCTTTGACTGGTTCTTTTTGTTTCAAATTTTTAAATTTGAGCCTAAATCAATTAAGGTCCCGGAAGAGATCATTAATGAAACTGCCCCATGGCATTGCTTTGCCAGTTCTTGGAAAATACCCCTACATCTCTCTGGGGTCAGAGGTCCCTACCATGTGAACACAGCACTTATCTACGTCCTGTTTCTGAGAGAGTTCAGTTTGTTGAGTAATTGTCAGATCACTACGTTTATAATACAACTTTGAATATTTTTTTTTTACTTGTTGGTTCTTTCGGTTGTGCCCTGCTGTAGAATGTAACACCTGAAAGTCTCTCCAGACCTGTGAGGAGAGGCCTGTGTGGTGAGGTGTAGTACAAAGATCCACCCCAGACATGCTTCTGTTTCCTTGACTCTTGCTTCTGTTCATCCCTCCTGGGCCTTACCTCTGAGCATTATGCGTTATGCTTACCATAGCCTACTCTGGATAATGGCTGCTGTTTTACAGAACTGGCATAGCAAAAAGACTGCTGTTTAAAAACAAAAACAAGAACAAGTGAAAGCCCTAATTAGAACACAAAGCAGTGGGACGGTGACTCATTTATCTTCCTTTCCGCCCTAAGGAAAAGACCAGGCACTGACTAATGTGGTCCAGTGGTGTTTGAATAGTGAAGGTTCAGATGTGCCAAAGCCTTAAACGATCAGTTCAGCCAAGCATCTCCAGCACTCAACTGGCTGCACACCGACACAGACATTTCATTGCAGCAGTCATCTTTTTAAAAAACACACTACACTCTCTGACTGCAGCTTGTGCCAAATACGTACTGAAAAAGAGCACATCCTGACAGTTGTGCTGTGTTGTTATTAGAGGAAACCAATTCGGCCAATACTGTACATTCATATTTTTGTTTTAAAAAAAAATGGCAAAAGGCTGTTATCAGTTCGCAATTGCTTAACATGATGCTATGGTGCAGAAATGGCTTTGTACTTAATTTTCTTGTCTTGTGCTGAACAGTAAGATGTGTAACTGCCTGGCTGAACACAGCCTAACTGGATTGTGGGCCTGTATTACAGAGGCACCATGTTATTGACTAACACCACTCCAGCACTCTAGTTTCTGGTTCTCTCTCACATCTCAAACCTTTTATCTCGGAATATCTGGGTTTCAGAATTGCTCGGGTTGCGGAGAATTTCCACCTAGTCTTCTCTTGAAGTCTTTTATTTCCCCCCTGCTGAAAGTGCCATAAGGTCTGACTGAAGTGAAGACAGTTTTATGACAAAAGGCCACTGAGGTTCCGTATGATTTCTTTCACCTTTCTCTTAACTCTTAGCTCTGCTGTTCATGTCTCACATCCGTATTTTGCCTATGGGATTCTCATTACAACGTTGCAGAAAAACAAAAACATGATTTTGTGCTGAGGATCCCAGAGGCAAAATGTTTATGTGAAACAGAATTCCCCACCAACCTTTTCCCCCGAACGTGATAAAATTGCTGTCACCATGCCACACTGATTTGTTCCTGCATGTCATGAGAATAAGAATGGCTCATGAAAAGCAAAGAGCTTCTGGTCCTCTTTGTGTTGAACAGCACTGCTGTTTGGGAGAGATCTACACTGCCCATCACCACTGCCTTTTAGGGTGGGAGAGAGAAGCTGAAGATAGAGTGAGGATCTGGGTGTTTTTGGTATGGATGCAGCGCCAGTCTGCTTCTCCTTTTAAGTTGCAATCAAGCGATGCGTTGTCTCCGTTATCGTATTTGACTACTAACACTTACAGTATGTTGAGCAGACGAGTCAGATGGGCCTTATCTACAATTCCTCTTTGTGTCTTGGGGACACGTGTAAAACCAGAGCAATATTAAACCGTTTAATTTTACACTTAATCCAACAATTGACTGATGTGTCCTCTCTTCTTAAAGTTTCCCGCCCTCTAGTTTTGTCAAAATGATTTGCAAAGGAGGAGAAAAAGAAATGTGCCTGTATTCAACCCTGATTTTCATAAGAAGAAGTAGTCTTGCAGACAACCCGTCTGTACTTACAGTGGCAAGCGTTAATTGGCAGCAAGGTAAAAAGATGGATTTTGGGACTGCTTAATCATTTCCAAATGAGCTAGATGGGTTGAATAGCCTCCTCATTTGCAAACCTTATTGTTGTATTTATTGAAGATTCACACTAAATAAACAATAAGATAAAGGTTCTTCAGTAAAATCAGTTACAGTGGCAATCATTTACAACTTAAAAGGAATTGCATGGATGTTTGGTTTGGCGGGGGTGAGGTGATGGTAGCACAGACATCCAAAAAAATATAAATATTTTTGATTGAGACTGTAAAGACTATTTTTTCTTTTATAATAGCAGGCATAATTACAATTTATGTATTCTTTTTAATGATCTTTTTGTTCAAATTTATATATAAAATGAAATCAAGGATTCTGATTATTATTAAAGTTCTGGTTGTTCCAGATCATTTTAAAACAATTTGGGGAGTGGTGCATTTTTTTGCAAGCAGTAGATTTGTGGGTCCATTTTTGGCAAACACTTAAAATAACAGAATGGAAAAACAAGATTCTTTGTAGGAGAACAGAATCAGCTCAAAGAGACAAAACTATCAGCCCCAGTGACAGTCCAGCCGGATACTGAAAAGTTGAAGCTCTGTCCTTACTGCCATGGAGATTTTAGTCAGGAAGCAGTCTAACTGGGAGAAAAGGGTCTATGACTGACTCTGCCCTATTCCCAAAACACACAATGACCACTGACCTGAAGTCCAGGAGGCTTTACTGTAGTTTTTTCCAAGGCTTCTATTAAAAGATTTTGCTTCCCTTGACTGTTAACAAACCCAACTACACCATGCACACTTTACATCCATCAGAAATAATTAACACCCAATGTGGCTATTTACAATAGTTTAGAGACCCTTTAGCGGCCACTAGTGGCAGGTTGTTTGTAATTGCAGGTCCTTCTTAAGCCAATGCACTGCTAGCACTTACTCGGCATGCAGGTTTGAGCCTTTGGCCCACATATCATTGACTGTTGGCCTATGCTATGGCAGTGGAGACTTGTGATTCCCTGAACTGCGGTGCACAACTGCTAGAATAATTGGTGAGTGATTTTAGGAAAATGGCAATTCCTGTGACTTGTCAGATCTGCAATCTTGTAATTGCATCCATAAGAGCTGTGACGGTTCTTCCAGTGCTGACTCCTGTAAGGAACTGTGGAGCTTTAACGACGTCAAAAGGTGAGAAGCTTAGTAGGCAAGTGTACTGGAGGATGAGCATATCTGCAGGTCCTTCTTCCCTTGGGGTTGTAACATGTAAAAACAATTGGTTATTCCAACCAAGTGAAATCCAGTTTGTGGAATTTTTCCCACGCTCTGAAGGGAGGTAGTTGAAAAAAGAGCTTGGAAGCTCATCATTATGTGGTTTTAATTAACATACTTTTTTTTTTGCCAACAAATCCGTTCTCATGTAGGAGAATCCATTCCATTGTAGCACTTTGCTACAACCAGTTAATTATGATGTTAATGCAGCTGTTTGCTAAACATCAGCTCTAACTTGTGCAGTCCTTTGGTAGTTGAGCATCTCTTTGGGTTTCGAGGTTGATGGTGGACAGAGTGTTATGATCATGTCAAGAGCTTTCAGCGGAAAAAAAACCTACTAAGAACAGAGCAGCAAACTGCCTGATTGCAAGTCTTCATATACTTGTGCTAGTGTACGAGTTTCATGCTGTTTATTTTTTAGGTGGGAAAACTTGCCTAATATGGTTACTTTAACCAAATTTGCTAGATTGCTCTTACTGCTGCCTTTTTAAATTTATTCCCCCCAGCTTTGATTTATTTTTCAATTTTAAAGTGTCACTTATGCAAGTCACTTTAACTGTACTAGATTTCTTTTCAAAAGTAACTTTTCTCAACACTGTTACATATTCATGAAATCCGCAAGGTTGTATTACAGATTTAAACAAAGCCTTGGCGAGAGAAGGATGAGCACATTAAACATCCATATAATTGCTGATTAAAATTTTTGCCTCAGAAGTTGTCTCACTTTGCAACTGAGGAGCAGAACTGAAACCACTGAAACACTCAAGAAAATCATAACTGCTGCAGTGTTTGTCAAATGCTTTTTACATACTTAAGTCACTAAGTGCCTCTTAAAAGGGTGAATTTTATTTTAGAATCCAGTGAATGTATTAATAAGTACTTACACTAATATAGGTCTTTTCTGGATGCAGCCTTCAAAGTGCTTTATAGATAATGGAGACTCCTCTCCACCACCACCAACGTACAGCCCCACCTGGATGATGCGACAGTGCCAGTACACTCACCCCACACCAGCTAGCAGTGGGGGGGGGGGAGAACAGAGTGATGAAGCCAGTTCAGAGATGTGGCTTATTAGGAGACCATGATTCGTAAAGACAAAGTTTGAATGAATGGGGATAGTATTCATATTTGTGTTTATAATGAAGTGCTAGGCAATGTGCCTTTTTCTCAACATCAACAGTCTTCAAGTCACTTCGAGGTATAAAACAGAGAGACACACACCTCATATTTTTACATTTAACGTTCTTGTAATCATCTATTGGCCTGCTGGAGGAATTCCCAAGCTAGTGATTACTAGACCTGAAACTCCAGAATACAATATGAAGGAATTTGTGCTTAATTCCTAGGACAACACAGCACGCCACTTGAAATCTGAAACATATTTAATTTAGATGTAAAAAGGAAAATACAGAAATTCACAATTTCTAGAATAGGATCTAATTACAAATTTCTTAAGTTGAGGAATGAAAGTATTTGAATGTCAGATAGTCCAGACATGGAACAGTCTCTTGCCTTTGGTTGTTAGTGAATGGTCTGTTTTCTTATTCCTTCTCTGGAAATTGTACATGTTACACACTCCAAGTTGTTCCATAAGCTGACTGAAGACCTGAGCCACTGTTAGCATTGATACACTGATACTTTCTCTGCTGTTCTGCCCAGATTGGAACTGATGACTGAATTACTGACCCTGCTGCCCTTTCCTGGGGGAACGAAAGGCGCTCACTCATTCCCACATTCGAGATCTCCGTGCAGGACACCTCTCACTCTCACTCTGGGGCTAGCCAGGGATTCCCTGGTGCACAGATCCCCACCTCCAACTTTCAGGGGCCCCAGGCTACCACAACATCATACACCTGAGGAAGGCTCTCCAGCCAAAAGGTGTATTTTCTGCTTTTAGGTATGGAATGAACTGCTGCAGGTTAAACTGTTTCTGTTAAGCAAAATAACGTCTCAAGCACTGTGCTAAAGAACGGAGCAAAATTAAATGACGAGTTTCCTGTGGCCCTTGTGGACTGCAGTTTTACACTCCACTGCTCTAAACTTGCACTTATACATTTAAAATAACACATGTGCTGCTGAAGCCACAACTTCATTTCACAGTGTGTCTTTATCTCCCAGGCAAGCCGCTTTAATGATGACATTGCCAGCTTGTTCACTTTTACTAAATTTGCAGAGATGGCCTCATAAAGAAGTCCGTGTGCAACACAGCACAGAGAGGAACTGGTGACCTCCGGGTAACCAGAATCAAGGACCTCATCCTTCATTGTATAGGGAGAGAGAGGTTTCTACTGGAGTTATTAAGGCACCTTCTTCCACCTCCAATGTGACACGACTACAAGTACCAGAATGCATCACAGATTACATCCATACATTACAGGGTCAAGCTACAGTGCATTTAGAGAACATCAGCAGAGAAAGGCATCTTCAAGATGGGTTCAGTTTAATCTATGGAATATATAGTGAATATAGAGGTAGATTATTTATTGTTCTGGACTGAAAAACAATAGGCTGTAAAAAGGATTTGTGTCTTTAATCTTTTGCCATTAAAAACGCCACTACAGACCCATTCCACAGTACGAAATGGGCCAAATCCATATTCCTTGCTGCAGAAAACTACCAAGAATTTAATTTGACATAAAAGCTAATTGAGAATACAACATGAACATTCCTTCAAGTTTAGTCTCTTGACACTAAAATGTCGTCCCCTCATCCTCCGCCAAAATCAGTATTGAATGGTAATAAAGCAAGACATCGGTAAAATAAAAAAGCAATGATTTGTAGTAAGGTGCAGCAGATGTTCAGCTGTGCGTGAACGGACTCTGGAGCTCCCTCATGTGTACATGGCCCCATGTAGATTGTCCAGCCTGTGCTTGCGCTGTTTCATCCGCTCCTGAAAGACAGCCCAGTGCACATTACACAACATAGCACAGCGAACAAGAAAACCCAGCTCTGGCTGGGGAAAATACATTCTGAAGTAATAAACAGCTGGCACCACACCCTTAGACTCAACAAACTGCATTTCATTCTCCCTCCAGTGACCCGTCAGCTTTATCACCTTATACCAGACAAATTGCAGGATCTCTAACCTCTAACTGAGCAGCTAAGAATGTGGTCTTGGGAGAGGTCAGTAGAGTCAAAGACTGGCCTCCCATATGTCCGTGGTTTGAACTGGAGTCATTGTGCGGAGAAAAGAAAAATGACTAGATCTTTTTGTTTTACCCAGAGGACACCCGCTGGATTCCAATATTATTTGCTTAAACATCTGGGAGGTGAAATCTAAACCCAGCACGCGGATGGACTTGCTGTCGGATCAGCAGGCTCTCACCTTTTCTTTTCTGAACTCCTCGTACTCCTGGTTGTCTGTGGGCAGCTCGTGGCGGCACACGGGGCAAGAGTTTGTCTAGAAAAAAAAAAAGATTGAACATGTTACTCTCAGGAGCAGTGGTTAACATTGCTACCTCGCAGAGCTGAGGCCCTGGGTTCAATTCCTGGGGTGCTGTCTGTGTGGAGTCTGTATGTTCTCCCTGCCTTCATGTGATCAGGTGCTCCGTTTCCCTCCCACAATACAAAGTTAATACTTTTCATTAATTCCAGATGACCGTCTTTTTTAGCTCCCTGAATCTCTGTTTCCAAAGCTCCTAGCATATGTAATAAAATGACAAGGTTTCATAATTGTCCTGTTCATTTAGTGCTACAGATTGCAGAGTGGGCTCACAAGCTGGCTATGAGAGTTTTTTTCTCGCTGGCAAATGTAGTCCAAATTCTTCCGATATATTTTTGTAAATAATACATTTTAATACATATGATTGTACAAGGAGTTTAGATGTTTGCATAGGTTTCCTCTGGGGGCTCTCGTTTCCTTCCACAATAAAAAGACATGCTGGTAACTGGCTTCTAGGAAAACTGGCCCTGGTGTGAGTGTGTGTGGGTTTGTCTACCCTGTGATGGACTGGTGTCCTGACCAGGGTTTATCCTGCCTTGCAGTCGTTGTGTGCTGGTATAGGCTCCGACGTCCCTACAACCTTGAAGCCGATAAAAAGGCTAGAAAATGGATACATAGATGTTACTGTAAAGCCCTGCACACCTAGACACGGGACTAAAAAACAATGAAGAATTCCTCCCTTCACATTAGGTACAGAGTGTAGACCCAGTTTTTTCTGTCTCGTATGCTCTTCTGTGCCTGTAAGGCTCACCTATTGACCTATTCACTAGAACGACAGCCCTGGGAAGTGAACAGAAACGGAGTACAGGGAGATGTCGTGCGGTGTCTTCTGACTGAGTGTAGCTGAGGGGATTTCTGAGCGTGACAGCGAATGTCTCTCACCTTCCCCAGCCAAGGCATAATGCAGCCGGAGTGGAACAGATGCTGACAGGGCATCTTCCTTACTGTCTCCTCCTCCTCAAACTCCAGCAGGCACACTGGGCACTTCAGCCCCCTGTCTGCGGCAGATCAGAGAAAGAGACCAGCAATCAGACACCACTGGACGACTATGCTAGGGCAAACATTAAAAAACACAGAATATTTTCTACAATGGTATATTTTGCAAATACACTTAACAAGTCAGCACACTATTTTTTTAATGCAACGTGCACCACATTATGCTATTTGTTTTTTCACATATCCCTGCCTTCGGCCTGTCCAGTTTCTCTTAAAAACACAAACTCAATTAGAAACTAATTAGGAAATAAGTTGAGCTGCTTTTCATTTCAAATCTCAGCCACTGAGTGGTTTTTACATCCTCAGTCCTCAAGCAGAGCATGATCCCCTAATCCCAGAGTCTGTCTAACTCTTATTTCAAACCTGCAGATCACCAGCTGACACATGTTGGCCACACAGTTGTTTCCTCCTGTTCCTGAACTGAACATCTAACAATATTCTTTTCAACAGAACAACAGTAATGGTATTTTAAATAAATATGGTTACTAATGATTAATAAATCCTACACTTTGGGGGAAAATTAATACATTTGGCCAAAAAAGGGGTCTACTAAAGACACACCGACTGCAGATTGTATTTTAAAGGGTGGCACGTGACTGTAAAGTAAATAGTGAGCATACATGTGTCAGTTTTGGTGTTCTGTGGTAACAGTAACGTAGTAGTGAAGTGACTTGTGATTTTGAGTGACAGACCCCTCTCGACAACAGACAAGCAGTGGACACTCTCGACAACAGACAAACACAGTGGACAGTGGACAAACCCCTGTGGACAGAGAAGAAAAGATGTGCTCGAAAAGCAGGGCTGCAGCAGAGCCACCCAAGGCTGAGGCCACGGGCCGTGATCCAGCCTGGCTGGGCTCGGTGCCGTCCAGCTCACCTGCCTGCTCGGGGGAGATGATGACCGTGGGCAGGCTCTGCACCACCTGCCTGGCAGCAGGAGGGGGAAGCTGCTGGTTCCACTCTGAGAAGACATCAGGGCTCAGATCAATATCCATGCCCTGTATCAGAGACCTGCCGTGACACGACACAGAGGACCACATCAGCAGCAGGAACACAGCCACTTCTCCCTTACAGCTAAGAATCCCAAAACACTCAGAGGCAAACTCCCATAAAAAACAACCACTACAGGTTGCAGGCCAGGGAGCAGGGCTCAGAGAGTTTCACTTTAATACATTGCTTTGAGTCTGGCTATTACACTACAGTAACCAGTAACCAATTCCTGGTATTGTGAGGCATGCCAATACATTTTCAGTAGTTTGGTTAGATCCTAATGAATGCGACAGAGGGACAGAGCTCTCTTGTAAAACCTGCTGGACTGAGGCTCTCCAGAGCCTGGGCTGAAGAGGATGGCAACTGTCTGACCTTGTACCCCAGTGTGTCCCCTCCCTGAAGCATGAGATATATCATTAAATACTGGAAACCCTTGAGAGACGAAAAGACAGGTGACCAAACTTGCGTTCTAAACACTGAGATTAAAAGACCAGGCAGAAACTGGTAGGAGAGCAAAGATAAGTAGAAAGGCAGAAAGAAGAAGGAAAACTTGGCTCACAATTAAATCCAATAGATCAAGGGTGGCACAACTCCCATCCTGGAGAGCTAGGTTTCCGGTTTCCGGTTTCCGGTTTTCCTTTTACCTGAGCCCCTAATTACCTAATTGGCCCGGCCATTTTGTTTAATTGGACAGGTCGAAGCCCTCCCTTGCTCTCATCTCTCACAAGATGGATTTAAAGAGTGTTGAACCAGCGCGCCCCTGGCCTAGCCCATCCAGTGGCACGGCCTCTGCTACGGATTAAAACGAGTTAATGTTTCCGGGAGTCATGTGCGGTGCAGGTCACAACAGACACCTGGCCAGTTCGAGCAACGCATTCTGCCGGTACTGCTCCTCCGGGTTCGTGGGCTCACAGTCGTGCTCGTCGAAGTACGAAGCCATGTCCACGGGCGACCAGCTGCTCAGCCTGGATACGGTCACGTCTGACGATGAAAGTGAGTGATGAAAGGCAGAACTCCACAACCAAGAAACGACACGTTTTTCCTGATCTCAGGTGACGTGATAACTCGAACCAAAATCAATACAGAGGAAACATTTGTATACATTATTTTTTGTGCTTGGTTTGGTTCAGTTAAAAGAACAGAATAAAGACAACACAATACGTACCTTTAAAATATGCTTCTCCGTACTCCTCTGTAATGCAAGTTTCTTCTAGGACCCGAGCTGAAGTCGCCGATTATACAAAAATTGTTTTTAAGGAACGGCAACTGCAATACGGATGTTCAATTAAATCCGTTGCTTTTTAAATGTGGTCATTTAAGATCACTGTCCGGGCTGAAGCTGCTAGGAATCATGACACTTCAACATTTTCAGGGAAAAATAAAACGATAAATACAAAGACGTCTGGCTACGTTTTCATTAAAAAAAGAAATATTTTCAAAAAGCTTGTCCAGCATGAATCGACAGAATAAGTTGGACGGAAACTGAAAGCAGGTTTAGGATTGGCTCAAACTAAACTCTCAACTCGAATATATCCAATCAATTATCAAGCCGGTGTTAAAGCTACCAATCGGAGGTAGGCAGAGGCCGAAGCTAGTTTGTTTGAGAGGCTCATAGGTACCGTAAATGAAAGACTATAAGCTCATTTAGTTTTATGTATACCATGGGAATTTGAAAATTCACAAAGTTTCACATCACTAGAAATATCCTCTTCCAGTGAATAAAGTCAAAGTCAGAGCCACGCTATTATTTTATTAGACTATGATATACCATTATATATAATATTATATAAATGTGCAACATGACATGAGGTTTCCTTCAGGTAAGAATTCTGAAAAATCTCAAATTCTTCTTTCACGCATTATTTTACAGTCCATTTTGTTTCATGTTCCTAGATTTATGCAGGAAATGATAACCAACATCTGCATACACCAGTTAAAATATCTGAAACTGTACAACGCACGAGTATGACCTTATTTAATCAATTCCATGGTTTATCTGTGACCTGGAAAAGTGAAGGTACAGTACACATGAGCATACAGTTTTGCTGATAAAAAGTATGATCAATTAAATCACCAGCACCATATTTATGAAAGTAATGGCATAAGAAGTGTAAGAAAATGTTTTTTGTTAGCTGAACACTGGCCAATATAATCTATCTGTGGATCAGCAACCTGAAAGACAGAATTATAAATAATCCACTAATGTGTGAATTATCTTCCTTTATATTTGATTCACAATTCAGTATACTTATGTACAAAATGTCACACCATAAAATGAATCTATAACATGAAATTTATTTGTGTATTGACTTCTGCATACTGTATATATATACATGTAAAGTGCAATGTGTATATACAGTACACATCCATCTAAATATGACAAAACTAAAATATACACAAGTATTTTTGTGACTGGATTTTGAACACGTTTGTATTTTCACATATACACATGGTAAATCATCCAAACCTCCATTAAATAATTTCCTTTAAAATTACATTGGCCTAGAGTATTAATTTAAAACAACTGTCAAAATATTTTTTTGTTGTTTAATTGGACTCTAGTGAAAAACAAACTTCTTTTAGTGAATAACAAAACGACCCAAAATTGAAAACATGGTTGTACATTACTTTTTTAAAACTTTTCAAGATCAGATGGTTAAATTTAGTAAGATAGCCAAAAACTGGCACTTTGTTGCTACCTTCTATTGTTCATTTATTAACAAGAAACCCAAACAGAATTCATCACTGTATTTCAGTAAAATTTACTTTAAGGTCTGTGCTGAACTTCATGATCTTTGGCTACATTAAAGGTACTGTACATTAAGGGTAATGAGGCACATTTCCACGATAGTAGCCTTAAGAAGGCAGTAAATTTGCAGCTTCTCGTGTTACTGTTCCACAATCCCAAATCACATGTGCTAGAGCATCATCACTAAAAGGCATTAGACTATACTGCTACATGTACTGTATAACCTTATGTAGACACTCAAAACCACACAAGGATTTATTTTATAGAATTACCTGGTCAGGGGTTTGGTATTTCATTGAGCAATAACATACAACATGATGTTTATATCACCTCATATCTGGCAATCGTCACAATGAAAAGTAAACCTGATAAATATTTATTACATTTCTGGAATTTAGATCAATAGAACAGTAACACATGAAAATGTTTTTAGAAGCCAGTATAAAATAACCCTTTGGCTATCATATGTATTTTATATGTTAAGATCTATGTAGTAACGATGTATTTTTCACACATATCACATTGTATGATACTTAGAGAATGTGTAACATGGTTAGAAACATAAATTGATTAAAAATCTAGGAACACATATGTTTTCACTTGTGTCAGATCTGGCAGGTAACACTGTAATTGTGATACATCAGTTTCAGGTGATACCTGTCATTTTCAGGCATTTGGAAGGAGACATTTTGAAAATTAGTATTAAGAGTAATGCTTAAAGGGAAAGACATGACTAACCACCACTTGTTTGGATTCCCTCATACTGTATGTCTCAAGTGTTTAAATGGTATCTTCCGCGATGGTTTAAATGTTTTAAACAGTAAAAGAACTTACGTGGAAAAGAAATTATGCAGTTCCTCAGACAAAACGTGCTCCCAGAGAGCAAAATATTTCAGTAGTTATTAACATTTTATGAGTAAATATGTAAAAAAAAATCAAAATGAATGAATATTTTTCACATTTAGTATGGTTCATACCAGCCCTGTACAGTTTTTAAAAAGTTGGAGACAACTCTCCTGTCGGTCACTGTGGAGCTCGAAGCATTCAAATCAGAAATGGCTCTGACAGGCAGACACCTCAGGAGTATGCCAGTCGCACCTCTGAGACTTAAAACAATCTGCAATTCTAAATGCAGTCAGAAATTATAATAGAAGATGCAAATATCACTGCATGGAAATAAAAAGATGACACATTAGCAATGTGGACTAAGTTTGAATAGAGCATATATTTGCCCGCACGCCGTTCCACAGAGAATGTGTCCCTGTATGTGCATTTAAATAGATGCATGTGTCATAGGAAACTTATTTTTATGTTGAGAACAAGAAACTTTTCCACTGATGGATAAACCACTTCTGTCTATTAAAAAAAAAAAACATCCAAAGTTCCTATGAAAACAAATCTGATATCAACAAGGTGCTTGTGTTATCATTCCTGGGTCAGAAATGTAATCACTAACTTCAACTAGATGCTGTTTTACAGCAAGAGGCATTTAGAAAAAGGCAAAAGAAATATTCTTGGTTTCTTAAGCAAAACAAGGGAAAGATTGGCTTCTTCTGAATTATACTAAGCCTATGTGTGCAGACATATGCAGGTTAAATCGGTATCTCAAAATGTTTGACATAGTATATTTCAGAATTTCAGAAATGTTGGGGACAGAATGAGATCTCCTATTGGAAGGCATCATATTGGACGTTGCTGCCCTCTGGAAACAAATTCTGAACTTCTGGAGCTAGAAGGCAGTCTGGGCCACTTCACCTGCAATCCAAAGTCTGGCCTTATCAAAAACATGGCGGAGCCACGAGCTGAGATTAACGAGTGGTGCCGAAGAAGCTGTACCGTTGTGAGGCTAGATACTGCAGAGTTGCTTGCCATGGGCGGTACGGCTCCCACAGGCCTCTCCTGGACTCTGCTCCCTTCCTAAAGTCTAAAGTCTGTGAAATCCTGTAGGCTGTCCCCAGGAGGGTATGGGTGGAGGCTTACTGTACCTCTTCTCTTCACCCTCGCTCTCCTCCCCGAGATTCTGTTTCGTGAAGACAATTTGCCTATGTCTCTTCTTCGGGTATTACAGGTGTAGGGACTGTCACCTGGGGCACCGATGTTTTGATGGAGGTGGAGCTGGAGCTCAAGCTTGAGCCCGGGCTCGAGGCCATGACTGCAGCCACCCCGATGATGATAGCTAGCACTAAGACCACGATGAACACCAACAACAGCTTCATCTTAATGTGCTCCCAGCGCTTCTTCTGCACCACTTTGCCAGTGGTCTTGCTGAACCCTTTGCTCTGGAAAGGAACAGGGACATCAGCTGTTAAATGACAGAACACAGTCAAATTAGGTGGGAATGAATTCACCAGAGTCCTCTTGGCAACACCTGTGTCTTCCCAGGCTCCTGCATTCACACAGCAGTGAATGAGCAGCTGCAGAATCAACACAAAATGTAAATTTACCTACCACATATATTACTTGCACCTTCTGGAGGTGCACCTCCTCCTGGAGCACTGTGAAGCCAGCTAGTGTTTGCCATGGCAGCCAGCCACACCTAATCACCTGTCAGTCAGTGCTGGTTTCCATTGAAATGCATACTGACAAGAATCCTAAATCACCTGTGGGCGATGTAACACCACTCCAGCCTCTGGTGGATCTGAATATTTGAGTTCTGCTCGGACAATGCTGGAGGGCTCTGTTGTAAAGTTTATCTCTAAACCTTGCTTCACTGCCAGGCTTTGTTTTTGTGTTTTTGCTTGTTTCTCCCAGCATATTCAACCCTAGCTTCACCCTGACTCTGGATTTTACCCACTGTGCCTTGGAACTGTGTATTCTCATGCTGTGAGCCTTGCCTGCTTTTCTTGACTATGATTGTGGAATTGCCTTCGTGCTTTCACAGTGCTGTGCTTCCATCTTTGTTGAGCTTTTAATCATGCTTTGTTTTTGACCCCAGACCCTGGACTGTGTTTGCCTGCACCATGCTCTGCCAAAGTCTCCAGCCTGCTAACACACCACATTGCTTGCAGCTTCCCTGTTTTGTTTCTCTCTCACCCTGTACCTGGGTTTGCCTTACATATCAAACTGCTGCTTAGTTCCATCTTAAACCACTGGCTATGACATTAATCACTTTACTGGGGCGCTGATTGGAAATTCTGGTCTTGAGGGAAAAGTGCCTCCTACCGGTCTATCAGAAACCATCATTTAATCTTGAACCTGCTGGTGATGCAAAAACTGTAGAGCTTGAACAGGTAAGTCTTCCTGCACTGTTTGCAAGACCCATTCCAGATAATACTTCTATCTCTCACCATGCAGTCTGCCTATACACCCCAGTTACCCTGCAATCACCTTCTCAAGCAGCATGTTGGACCTGTCCTCCAGATCCTCCAACTTTCCGTGTCGCTCCTGAGCCTTTTTGTAGTTCTCCAGCATGATGACCTTCACCTCCTCTGCCTGCTCCTGGGTTTCCTGGAGCATGGAGTTCCCACTGTCCCCCTGAGACAACAAGGAAAAAGGCTGAAGGATACTGTGCTGTGGATAAGGATTTCTGTACTGCAACATGGATCACATACATAATCACAGCTTCTATGCTGTTCTCCTGCGGATAGCTGAGATAGTGTGCCTACACGAACACCTACAAGCCAATAAATGAACTACAGGGTAGGAGTCCTGAAGATCAGGTGGTGAAGAAAAATTCCAGGTCCTATCCAGAAGACCTGCTGGGCATGATTTCTTTGGGGTCAGGAATGGACACCCTTCTAGCACACAGTAGCAAAAGTTTAAAGCTTTATTGACAATGCCTGACTTAATATTCTTTTCCAACAGATAAAAAAATCAAGTCTAAAACATAACGTGTAATAATGCATTCTTCTTACACAGTTGCTTGTTGGAACAAGTCTGATGCCTTTCTGGGAAGCAGGCTGTTCTTACCAGAAGAACTACCAGGCACACCGCACAGGAAATGTTATCAAATCACCACAGGCAGATGAGAGCCTAAGAATGTTTTTCAATCAAGCTCATCTGCGTTGATTGGTAATTAGTAGCTAATTGATCCAAGCACCTCATCCAGCCATTTCTTGAAAGAAGCAAGAGTAACGGCTTCAACAACAGAAAAGGTGAGTAGCTTCTCCCACATCCCTTAATATAAGAATATGCCCCCTGCTCTTGATTTTAAGTACACTTCCAAGGAGTGTCCCTGTGTCCAGTGGTTTGAGTTTCACTGTTCTTTCTGAATAAATTGACTTGGTTGATATTGTCAATGCCTTTGAGGATTTTGAATACTTTTATCAATGATACAGTGTTATCCTCCTTGTGGTCTTCTCCACATTAAAAAGCTTCAGCTCCTTCAGAACACTGCCTTCAGCCCCAGAACAGAATATCTTTGCTGTAACAGGATGACCAGAATTGTACACTGCATTCTAAATGAGGCCTTACAAGCACATTATACAATTTTAACATTTCAAAAAGTTTAAACTGTTAGCTTTGTTTGCTTTTTTGCTTCCACAAATTGTGGAGAAGAAGAACTAAATTACATCACCCCAGTTGTAATTCTGTTTTCTCTTTAATGACTAATTGTCAACCCAATGCCCATCGTCTGCAATTTATAAATTAATTAGTTTGACAAACTACCAAAAGTCTTCTGAAACTCTTAATACAATGTATCATATGCCCTGTGTGTGTATTACACTTGTTGTTTGGTAAAATAACTCTATCCGTGTTGACTAACTCCTAAGATATTATTTCCAAATAGGTTATCCTCAAGTTTAGTTCTAATAATTGTTTCCATAACCATCTTATATTTAACAGTCAGACTTATTGGTCTATAATTACTTGGTTCAGTGGGATTGGTTTTACATGAGCAATTCTCCAGTCCTTGTAATCCCTAGAGCTACAAGCACAGTTGGTCATAATAGTACTTTTCTATCTTAAAGCAAGAGTTCCAGACTCTTGATTATCACTAATTTTGGACTACTTCATGTTAAATGAGATAGGCACGCCCAGGACCGTGTTAATTAGAGCCCGTAAAACCATTTCAAAGTATATGCCTTACTTTGTTTCTTTCATTTACCGTTCGTCTGTGACTTTTTTTGAACGCGCGCCTGTATAAACTGCATGCACAGATGAAGCCAGCCTGTGTAGTTGTTTTTTTCCTACAAATTACAGGTAGTCACGTTTTATTAACCCGTTTCTGATGTTCACTCCCACTTCAGGTTTCAAGGTCTATAAGGAACCGCCTGGAAGGTTATCACTGCTCTGGTCATTTTGAGGCCACTCGCGTGGACCTGAATCCTCAAAGGCTGTAATTCTTTGGCGCCACCTAGAATGGAAAGCCAGGCATTGCAGCTATCTGATGGAAAACGTGTTTAAATGTCTTCCATTAACTGTATTAATGTGTGCAACCACAAAGATGATCGCGGATACATGCATCACCATTTTCGGAGGTTATTACATCAACTTTGGTGCATTTTAAAGGCAGTAAAGCCACCGAGTTCACTTTGATTGAGAAAACAGTGGGATGCGGGATAATACGGGGATACAGAACTGGACCGCTGAACGCTTTAACTTTTTAAAAGGACATCCTAAGAAATCGGACAGAAAAGCAACCGCAGGTTACTGAACATCAGTTTTCGCCATGTGGTGTTTGTCTCTTTAATTTATTACGTCTTCCCCTTTTCGCTGCGTACAGATAAACTGACACAAAACTTTGTACCTTGGTTTGCAGTGTTTACACTGATATGGGTCATTTTCAAGAATGGAAAAACACGGTTGCCTCACCTCGAGACCGAAACAGGGGCGTGTGCGACAGCAGGGACCCACTTACAAATGCCAAATTTAAAAAAAAACTGCATTCCGTTTTGTGTAATAACGTTTGACTTTCAAAAGTCAGGCTTTGCGATTCTTTTCAACTTTATTCCCTTGCAAGTCCCCGTATATTTCAGCTTTATCTATACATTTAACAGGGTGCGTGTCCGAAATGATATTTTCGCGAGTATATTTACAGCATTTATCAAACAGTATTTCAGCCCAAACAGCGAGGCCTGTAGCTAATGAAAGTAAAAGCACAGCGAACCATAACATAGTTCAAAAACAAAGAGCGGCCCAAAAACGGAGCTTTAATGAACTGCAATGGGCAACGGAAATTGGGCTGATCGCCAATACACACACCATCAAAGCCTGGACAAGAGATCTGAGGGGTTTTGTACTATTTTCTTCTTGGTAGGCTACTTACCATTCTGACAGTCCTATTCCTGCCTGAATGAAACAAAAAACGTCAGCCTACGACGAAGTCGGGTTGCGTCCAAAGTCGCTCCCGGAGGAAAGGGAAAAAAAACAACAACCTTCTGCTATTGTTCAAGTTTATTTTTTGATGAACACACTTCAACCTCAGCTCTACGTCCCTCGACGAATTCGTCCTTATGGCCCTTTCGCTTCCCCCGTGTCCTTTCTCTTTCTCCCTTTTCTCTGAATGACTGGCATTCAAAACACCACCCACAAGACTGGGGGTGGAGGCCTGCGGAGACGGGTTTTTACGTTTATATTTGACTCAGGGGTCGGCAAAAAGTGTCGAAAGTATTTAAGACACAGATGTGTCTCGAGAAGAAGAAGAAGAGAAAAAAAAACGCGAGGCAGCTGTTTTCGAGACTTCGGGATGTGGAAGTTGTTTTTTCTTTCTTCGCTTTGTCGGTCAGAAACTGCTGCTCAGCAGTTCCTGGCTGTCAAAAGCCGTGGAGAAAAAAACTGGAAAAAACTCAAGTCACACATTGTGGTTTGAAAAAAAGTCTGCCCTAATTTCCCTTAGTGTCTCTAGAGCGGTGAACCCACAGCAGCAATATTATATATATATGATACTATATTATATATTTTTATATAAACAATGCTAGTAAATATGTATGTTTGTAATCTGAAA
Organism: Lepisosteus platostomus; assembly: GCF_059453375.1. NCBI lineage: Eukaryota > Metazoa > Chordata > Actinopteri > Semionotiformes > Lepisosteidae > Lepisosteus > Lepisosteus platostomus. Next base: position 10,245,730 of record NC_142613.1, read on the forward strand.
TAATAATAATATGTAATCTGAAATAAAGTATAATAAATTAGATAGTGAACCGATACTGACTAATGTACATACAGTTCCCTCCAGAATTATTAGGGCAGTACCGTAGGTGAGATTAATATGTATCGTAAAGACAACATACGTTTTATTTTGGCATCACTCCAGGCAAACATTTTATCCTGGACTTGGCCAGTTTAAGAATTTCTACGTTTTATCCCGATGAACTGCTTGGTACTCGATCACATTGCATGGGTCATTGTCTTGTTTGCACTGTGAGGTGCTGCCCCATAAATATTTTTTCTACGTATGCAAACAAAATTACTTCCGCTTCTGCCATCACTAGTTTCATCATCAGTGCAGATAAGCGAGTTTTAGAGGTGTTTGTGCATGTGGTCCTTCCTTACTGACCACTCAATCATATGTACAGAACTAGTACATACATGTAAAAATAACTGCAAGGACTGTAGTCATCTACAATGAAGTACTATAGGACTGTAGTTATGTACACACGACAATGGACAGTAGTCACATGTACTGAACTAGGATTAGTCATGTACACATACAGTAACTAGATGCACTGTAGTCATTCACAATTAACTACATGAGCTGTGTTGTGCTTAAGTGTTATGCTTTGCACCGGCAAGTTTAATTTAGTGAGATATATATCACCTTCAATAAAATTCACCTCACTTATAACTATTTCGTATAGAAAAGCTTGAAGACAACCGGAAAACGAAGTGATTCTTGATTCAGTTCCTCTTAGCAGTTACTAGTAGTGCTATCTTTAAATTACACAGCTCTACATTTGAACACCTGCAGGCATGACTTCCTTAAACTCTGAAATGGTAAAACCTAATGACAAAGGCCTGGATTTAACCACGGAAGCAAAACAGACATGTGTTTGAGCTAATATTTGTTAGTTCCTCCGTTGCGAACCACAGAGATGTCGAGTGCTATCGTCCGAGAGAGTTGCAAAAGATTAGCAAATAAAAACACAGAAGTCTTGTTGATAACGCAATTTTATTAACCTTTCCCCTTTCTGCAATACACTAGTTGCATATTTAGAACAGAAGATAAGGGACAGACCAAAACGGAGACAGGAAAAATAAATATTTTTTCCACTTAATTTTAGTTCAGAATTGCTCAACTATTTTATAGATTTCATTCTTTAAAGAATCAGTAACTTCAGTCTTGATGTTTACATTTAATGTCTCCCTCTTGTGATTAATTACCGGTACTGCCGACGTCACCCTCAGTCATTCATTTCTAACATGAATGACTACACCACATCACTAGCTTTCGGTGGCATTAGTAGATGAAATGAGTGGTTTCTAATTTGGAACCGACACTTCTAAATATCTTTAAAATGCCATTTTTAACCTATGAAGATTTTATAGTTGTGTTGCATGGCTTTGATTATATGATATGCTGATGAAGCATTGACAGTCTTATTCTAGTTTAATACATGCAGGAAAATAAAATAAAACTATCTTACCTGTTCTACCATTTTAATTTTTCTACACACAGTATACGGATAAAAAGTTATTAAGAATATGTACAGTTTGATTGTCTAAGTTAACTACTTTACTGCCTCATTGGAGAATCACAGTATGTTTAGGGTTATGCATCTTCTCAAGTTTAAATTGAGTTAATTGCATAACACCCCAAAACCCAGTATTATCCTATTTGCTTAATGAGAACAAGTTAATTTGTTTACCAAATCTCACAAATCTTATTGGCTACTTAAATCAACCTGAGAACAGCCTGTGGGAAAACGGCTGTTCGAGATCAAATTTCCAGTGAAGAGGTTCATTTTGGTGATGTTGGTTTTCTTGCAAAGAAAGCTGTACCCTTTGACCTATGATGACTCTCATAACTTTCCTTAGGACACACACACCATACAAAGAGTAATGCGCACTTTGGCTTAGACTGCCCTGGAAGACCCATGGCAGCTGACTTGAATCTTTTTGCAGCCAGTTACTGTAAATTAATTCCTTGGCTTTTGTAAGGTGCGAGTACAGTCCTTGCGATTACTGTGAAAGATTTTACATAGCCTACTTCGAGAAAAGAATTAATTATACACAATGAGGAAAATATATTTGGTAAATAATTATATCTTAACACATAGTAAATTAATATTCTTAACTGAAATTTGGGAGGAATACTGACAATTTTAACCCAGCTGTTCTAAATCATCAATATTACTGAAGCGAGCTATTCCCATATTGCACACAACATGTAGCTTACGGCTACATATTGCACACACACAATAACTTTCTATTGTGGACTCTGTGGATGGATCACCCAAAGATTGACAAATCTCATTGCATATAATTCAACATGCATTCGATTCTGTTCACTTTAATTAAACCCAGGGCACAGTTTTCAAGGGTTACATTTTTCATTTCTTTTCAGAACACTAATGGTTCTAAAATATTTTTTTTTACATCCTATAATAAATTCTTTAATTGAAGAGATTTTAACCCAGAGACACAAATGAGAGAAAAAATGCATTTAATGATTCAAAGCATTAAAAAATCTTTTAAAGAAAGTTTTTGTGCACATGGCCAGTAACAGGGTTATAGGAGGTATCTTATAATTATTTCTGCAATGCACAGACAGTGGAGTAACATAACATTAACAATATACAAGTGTTAGATATCGCTTGGTTACTCAGAACTAGCATCACAGGTTCCATCTCACCATTTCAACTCTAATGTCACACAGTCATTGCAGCACTTCTGCTGGTGATGTATCTTTACAAGTTCTTATGAAAACAGTTAAAATACCATTTCTGGCATGATGGTAGAACAATAGCCAAGAAAATTTATTTTTTTATTCAAAAATATCTTGGGTAAAAAACCTGGTTCCAAAACTGAGTGGCACACCTTACCTTTGAACAAGTTGAAAGTGGACCCAGAAACCTAGACAACTCTGGTGCAAACAGGAGAAACAGACTATAGCTCAAGCAGCAGTAGTCTGTTGATATGAATTGAAATACTTCACTTTGATAAGGTGCAGCTAATAATTTACAGGTTACTGTTCACTCTTCAACTCCTGAAGTACTGTACGGTTAAGTAAATCACCACCGAATTAGAATATAATGAAGGCAGAAAAAGACATAAGGTTAGTCCTAAACAGCCATTTTAGGGTAGGAATAAATGGAAAAGGTATACATTATTAGTTCATAATGCAAAGCGACTTTTCCATATTTGGAATGGGAAAAGACACATTGCTTCCCAGATTCCAGCTTATGTGTAACATTAAAGTGCCACCTCTAACTATTCATTATTAAAGACCCTCTGTCCATGTAACTGTCTATGTAACTTAGGTAGACAGACTTTTGAAGTATATTTCTCTACAATCAAACTTTGATTAGGACACTGCCCAGGTAACTGCCAACATTTGTTGACTATAAATGTAATTTAAACTAATATGTCCAGTTGTGAGCCTGAGCAAAATTACTCAGGCTCAGGGACATTCTTGTAACATTGTTCTCCTAGCTAAAAAAGGTTCCTTCCAGAAAACAGAACTGGTTTTCTTAATCACGATGCAGGCATGCATGCCTACAGAATGTCTGGGAAAACACTGTGAAAATGAATTTTCATAACATTTGCACAAACTAATACTATAGTAAACTCTATATCTGTTTACCCAAGAAAAATATATATATATACACTGACATGTATACAATAATTCTTAAGTCTGTAAGATCTGAATTAATGATCTTGCTTACTTCAGAAAAAAATATTCATATAACCAAGTTGTGAGTATTTGTAATGGTCTGTGATGTACACACAGTACTTGAATAGTCCTACCTGTATATATAAATGTGGTTAAATAAATAAGGGAGGAAACATAATGGCAAAAAAACTCCTACATCAAAATGGGTGAGTTCCAAATTGGAGGATATAATGCCCTCTAGTGAACTGATGTGTTAGTACAGGTGGCATACAGCAGGCAGGTCAGCTCCAGACTGAGCAGTCATCATCGAACCTGTCTGAGATGCAAGGGGGGGCAGGGATGTGTTAGATTGTGTAAATCAAGGGGCACACAGGTTGAGTAGGAGTACAGGGGTGCACCATTTACAGAGAAAATGGCTCACTCCCTTTTCCTTTTCAATTATCACAATTTCAAATACTTCAGCTCACTCCTCTGTCAAACAAACAAAAAAAGACAAGTGGCCAGAGGTTAGTGGGGAGCTCGGAGGGACATGGCGTGTGTGTGTGGAGTGAGAAAAACCTTCAGGCCGTACGGGCAGTGAGGACTCAGGGAGAAGGTTTGGAGCTCGAGGTGGGGATGACCCCCGTGGCCAACAGGATGATGATGAGGATGATGATGACAACGACAACAACGATGCATATGATCATCTTGACGTTCTTCCACCAGTACGATCGGGCCACCTTCGTAGAGGTGTGCTTGAAGTGCTGGGCCTGCGGGGACAGGAAGGGGGGATCGACAATAAGGGTCAGAACGGGGGAGGCTGGGAATCGAAGAAAGAGAGAAGCAGAGCTGAAGAGTGAGGGGCATACGAGATGGGAGAGGGAAGAAGAGAAAGAATGAAAGAGAAGAGGGGAGTATGAGAGATAAGAAGGGAGGGGGACATAGGAAGGAAGAGAATGGAAGAAAATACAGAATGATTGAGAACCCACTCTCCTTCCATCATCTGGGACTACCAGAGAGTGAGGAGAGAAAGTAGCAAAAGGAATAAAAGCAGAATAATGGAATGAAGGATGGAGGCGGTAAGACTGCAGAAGGTGAGAATGGTGTTACAAGGCCCCAGAAACAACCACTGGGAAAAGACAGTTCTCTGTCCAGACCTCAGATCCTATGGAGGATGAAAGCAAAGCACATGGCTAAAAGAGACTGAAAGTCCAGAGCGAGACTGAGAGAGCACATTAAACAAAAATAATCGAGTGAGGAAGACAGAGTGACAGACGAGGAGGGGAGACTCACGTCAGCCTGCAGGTCCTCGGTCTTGCCCATCAGATCATCCAGCCTCTCTCCGCGCTCCAGGATGCGCTCCACGTTCTTGGTCATGATCTCCTTGACGCCATCCACTTCGCTCTGCAGAGTCTTGACCCGAGATTCACCAACCTTTACGGCTCCCTGCTCCTGCCACCAGCACAGAGACAGGAGTAGGTGGTTTAGAGCAGGACTGTCAAAGCCCAGAGCAAGCAGAGACGCACTAGTGTCTAGAGTCTGTGTTTGACCTACCCAAGCTCTGTCCTCAAATCATTTTGATCCTTAAGGTGCTTTTAAAAGAAAATGAAGCAAGTCAACAGTTTGAAACCTACTATTCATATCACAGTGTTTAGTATGGTACTAGCTACAAGCACCTCTGACTTCAGAGCCACACAGCGCCACTCCCCAGACAGGGGCACGTTACACACAAACTACATCACACCTTCAACACTGCCTACAGCAAATTCCAGTGGACAGCAACTGTATATCTGACAGAAGCTTCTTGCATCTGCTTAATGGAAACGCGTATAGGTTCATTCCATGCTGAAACATAAAGAAAAGAAAGAAGAGCCTTCTTCATTTGTGAATGTTAATGGAAACACATCACATATTAGGTTGAAAGTTTGATTTAATCCCAGGTCCTTGAAATCCAGTGTTTAATATATATGAATATGCGAGACTAATTGCCTGTAAAATTCCAGAAAGCAAGAGTAGTGAAGGAGAAAAAGGAGAAGATTAACAGTTTTTATCAAGGGATCACCTTACATTGGAGTGAAAATATGAGGAACTCATGGCTCGTGTGCACTGCAGATGGACTGCTTGATATCTTATTGGCCTGGCCATGCTGGAGAAAAGCAATTGATCTACAGAATTAGGAAGGATGTTTCTAAAGCCAGTGGGAAAGGCTCATCCCCAGACGATCTCAGTGAGAAGGGAACAGGCCGTATCCTAGAGACCAGGGTGTTGTGTGCTTCTGTCAGCACAGCCCCGCCTCCCCAGTGACACTCGCTAACCTGCTCTGCCAGAACACAAACAAGGAGAGAGCCAACCCTGACTGTTGCTCCGCTGGGCCTAATACTCCTCCAGAGCATAGAAAAGCAGCTGTACATCTGAAATCTCCATCAGCTGTCCTCATGCAGATGGATTTCAACCCAGCATTCGTCTGCTCCACAGCACTGATTATTTTTTCCCTCACTATTTTCTTTTGGTATAGTATAAAGCAGGTGTGGCCAGTCCTGGAGAAAGACAACCCCGTGTTTTGTTATACAGGTGTGTCCATATATCATTAGGTGTTAAGTAGCTGGATTGCTAGGGTCAGATTTATTAAGGGCTTTGATAAATAAAACCCAAGTCTTTGTGGCTTTCCAAGAACAGGGATGGCTGACCGTGGCATTAAGCCCTTTGAAAATGAACAGACAGGGTTGCACTTAGAAACTCAGTCTTATTCACAACTGTTTAAAACTAAGATTTGTGTAGATTGTAGAGTGCCAATACTGGTGCTGTTACTAGAACTACTGGCTGTAAAACGCAATATTGGTGAACAGCAATGTGTGTGGTGAAGGTATCATTTGCCAATAGGGGTTCAAACTGATTTTTTTCAAACTCTTCAAGTAGTTTAAAAACTGGTATTCCCTATTTTGCCATGGTTAGGCTTGCCAAGCACACTTCCCCTAGAAAACATCCATCGAATATTATAATTCACCTGCTGATTGTCTTCCCAAACTCTGAAGGTAACAATTTAAAAGTAGTACAATGGGTGAGTTTGATGTGAAAGTATTATTATTTGTTGTTGTATTTGGGAATGTGATTGGTGGGCACAATCTCAACACTATGTGAACAATGTTTGCAGATCCATTTGAACCCATGTCTGAGCAGCTGCATGTGATATTTTCTCCTATTTGGATTTAATGATCTGTTAAAGATCCAAGAGGTGGGCCACCACACTGTTACAGACTCTTCATGTCACACTTCTAAGGCAAGATGAGTGTGCTTACAGGCTCACCAGCTCATTCAGACATTGCTTATAAACATACAGTACAGTGTACAAAATGTAAACCAGAAACATTTCAGATAGTGAAAAAGCAAAAATTAAGGAGCAACTCTCTTTTAAACGGAGATCCAATGTCAGCTGAAGGCATCCTGAATGAATTCAGGGTTCAGCTTTCCATTCTTCTGCAGACTGTTCTCAAGCAATGATGGAAAACTGCTGATGCCTCTTCACCCCCTGTGAGAACCAAACCAAACCCCTCTCAAGGTCTCCAACAGGAGCTCTGTGCGAGATAAGAGCCAAAGCGTCTTTTCACACAACTGGTGTGTGAGCTGTCTTCACAAGTCTCTCTCAGTATTTGAAGTGCTAAAAAAACTCAAGAACATTTTTAAGTCTCTCTTCGGGCAGAAATATTTTCTGAATGAAACCCCGTAACTAGCTGGAAGACCGTTTTTTTTTACACAACCTCCCTGGAACAGCAAAATGTGAATCACAACACGTGTGTTTGGACAGCAGAGAGATAAGCGACACAAAAAGAAAGAAAGCTCTTGCAAAGACAAGAATCACCTTACTGATAAAAAAAAACATGACTGACTTCTTACAGAATGGTTTAAAGGCTTGTCTTTTAAGAAAAAACGTATTTCCCATATTGAGTATAATGAAAATTAACCTTTGGATAATGGACACTGGAAGTGAACACACCAAGTAGCATCGACAAATCATCATTGATTTGCACCATATGAAAATTAGTTTCCGGATTTTTCTGATCTTCAGAAAGCGTTAGGATTACCATATATTTTGCATCATAGCCGTATCATTTCTTCCCCATGCATCCAATTCTACTAAACAAAAATGTATTTTTAAAAACAGTAAACAGTAAAGAAAGGTGAAAGACGGTTTACTTGATGAGAGGAATAAACATGTTTCCTGTGTTTTCTTGCTGGGCCTCACGACGTCATTTCTCTGTGAAGCGTTTTAACTGGTATTTACTGCCACCGCAAGAATCTGACCAAAGACGAGAAGGCCATTCCAAAATAAAACGGTTGGCTCAATTTTGTTCCTCAAATTAGTTAAGTAAGAGGTTAAAGGAAAAGTACGATTTCCTTAGGAAACCGCAAAAACGATAACTAGTTTGATAAGAGCATTAGGTTAAGTTTTGCAACAGCAACTATAAGTCAGATGATAAGAACAAAAGTAAAGTTTTGCAACAGCCTAATATCACTGAATAATACAGTATCTTGTTTAACATTCTTGCACGAATTGTTCTGATCCAAAGAAAGATTTATGTCGCTCACTGTAGTTTCGGCTCAATTCCTGCGTTACTTTAAGTGGGGGAACTCGTGTCGCTACAAAACACAATATGATACTACACTACAGAAATTATATTTCAGTTACTTAAATACGTTACCGAATAATAATAATAATAATAATAATAATAATAATAATAATAATAATAATAATTTCGACATAAACATGTTTCCGGAAAGTCTAAAATTAAATTGGAACACTCTGGTATTTTGACGACGAAAAAGTCAACCTCAAAGTGCTTTAAAACTGCGAATACGAATATTCACATTTCATCAAACTATATATACACACACCATAATTTTTCATTGTTCAGTCTCGTACAGTAGCATAGAACCGACTCCACTGTAACCAAGTTAAGCACCCTTCCGCGTACAACAGTTTGCACGGCTCTTTCTAATCCGTATAAGGAACAAAAGAAAACTTTTAAAAGTTGACTTCACAACACTCAGTGTTTGACAACCAAAAAATAAACTTTTACTAAAAGAATCACGTGTCTTAAGCTTCACTACAGATGTAAACAAACATCGAATACCCCTCCAGTCCATACAACGGCTACAACCCCATTAGGAGGAAAAAAAACGCATACGTAAATTTGAGGATCAAGAAAATGACGAAAACACAAGTAACGTATAACTTTAACCGATCAGACGTACCATTTTGTTTTCCATTATGAAAGACGAAAGACCACCGCCTCCCTCGAGAGCAAGTTCAGTGTTTCTGTCTCTTGAACACTTCGCCTGTCTTTCAAAGCCGAAAACGAAGGCTTTCTGTAACTTCCTGGTTTTGAGCGAAATAAATTCCTTCGGTTCACCCCCCTCCGCAGTCTCGCCTTCCTGCTTCCTTTTACGACATGACCTCACAGAAGACGTCATGGCTTTACCTGGGCGACAGGTGAGTCCTGGGCGGTGCTCCTCTACGAACGACTTAATAATAATCAACATTATTTTTATATAGCGCCGTTAAAAGCGCTTTACAGTACAAAACAAAAAAGAAATATACGCAATGACTATAAAAATGAGAACTAGCCAGGTAACAGGTCTCCCGAAAAAGAAGGTTTTGAATTCTAGAATTGAAACAGCTCAGGGAAGGTGACACTCTGATATCCTTTGGGATAGAGTTCCAGAGCTTGTCATGACATTTGTTTTACGCTGTATTTTTTAAATGAAGTTAGAGATCAGAGTCGCAGGTCATGCACTTGATTTTTATTTTTTCTGTTCCGTCTCTGTTCCATTTGAACTGTTTGTCACACTAGCGCTACTGCTGGTGATGTATTTTTACAAGTTCTTAAGAAAACAGTTAAAATACCATTTCTGGCATGATGGTATTGAACATAAGTTAAGTCGTAAACAGTTGTTTTAAGATGTGATTTTTCCTTTTTTTTGGAAATGGAAAAGACACCTTGCTTCCCAGATTCCTTCCATTCCATGCATGCCTACTGAATGTCCGTGAAAAAATGAATTTTCATAACATTGGCACGAACTAATACTATAGTAAACTCTATATGCGTTTACTCAAGAAAAAAATACTATACAGTGACAGTAGTCACAGTAGCAGTAGTCTGTTGATATGAATTGAAATACTTCACTTTGATCAGGTGCAGCTAATAATTTACAGGTTACTGTTCAATCTTCAACTTCTGAAGTACTGTACGGTTAAGTAAATCACCACCAAATTAGAATATAATGAAGGCAGAAAAAGACATAAGGTTAGTCCTAAACAGCCATTTTAGGGTAGGAATATATGGAAAAAGTATACATTATTAGTTCATAATGCAAAGTGACTTTTCCATATTTGGAATGGGAAAAGACACATTGCTTCCCAGATTCCAGCTTATGTGTAACATTGAAGTGCCACCTCTAACTATTCGTTATTAAAGACCCTCTGTCTATGTAACTGTCTATGTAACTTAGGTGGAAGAAAAATATTCATATAACCAAGTTGTGAGTATTTGTAATGGTCTGTGATGTACACACAGTACTTGAATAGTCCTACCTGTATATATAAATGTGGTTAAATAAGGGAGGAAACATAATGGCAGCAAAACTCCTACATCAAAATGGGTGAGTTCCGAATTGGAGGATATAATGCCCTCTAGTGAACTGATGTGTTAGTACAGGTGGCATACAGCAGGCAGGTCAGCTCCAGACTGAGCAGTCATCATCGGACCTGTCTGAGGAGCACAGGGGGTAGTGATGTGTTAGATTGTGTAAATCAAGGGGCACACACAGGTTGAGTAGGAGTACAGAGATGATGGCTCACTTCCTTTTTTATTTTTCATTTATCACAATTTCAAATACTTCAGCTCAGCTCCACCAAAAATTAAAAATATAAACAAACTAACTAAAAACCACAGACAAGTGGCCAGAGGTTGGTGAGGAGCTCAGGGGGATGTGGTGTGTGTGTGTGGAGTGAGAAAAACCTTCAGGCCGTACGGGCAGTGAGGACTCAGGGAGAAGGTTTGGAGCTCGAGGTGGGGATGACCCCTGTGGCCAACAGGATGATAATGAGGATGATGATGACAACGACGACAACGATGCATATGATCATCTTGACGTTCTTCCACCAGCACGAGTACGACCCAGTCACATTCCTAGGGGTGTGCTTGAAGTACTGGACCTGCGGGGACAGGGACGGGGTTCGACAACGAGGGAGGCTGGGAATCGCTGAAGGAGAGAAGCAGAGCTGAAGAGTGAGGGGCAAACAAGATGGGAGAGGGAGGAAGAGAAAGAATGAAAGAGGAGAGGGGAGTATGAGAGATAAGAAGGGAGGGGGACACAGGAAGGAAGAGAATGGAAGAAAATACAGAATGATTGAGAACCCACTCTCCTTCCATCATCTGGGACTACCAGAGAGTGAGGAGAGAAAGTAGCAAAAGGAATAAAAGCAGAATAATGGAATGAAGGATGGAGGCGGTAAGACTGCAGAAGGTGAGAATGGTGTTATAAGGCCCCAGAAACGACCACTGGGAAAAGACAGTTCTCTGTCCAGACCTCAGGTCCTATGGAGGATGAAAGCAAAGCACATGGCTAAAAGAGACTGAAAGTCCAGAGCGAGACTGAGAGAGCACATTAAACAAAAATAATCGAGTGAGGAAAACAGAGTGACAGACGAGGAGGGGAGACTCACATCAGCCTGCAAGTCCTTGGACTTGCTCATCAGATGGTCCAGCCTCTCTCCGCGGTCCCGGATGCGCTCCACGATGCGCTCCATATTTTTGGTCATGATATCCACAACACCACCCACTTCTCTCTGCAGGGTCGTGACCCGGGTTTCACTGGCCTTTATGGCTTCCTTCTCCTGCTACAAGAACATACAGTAGAGACAGGAGAGCAGGACTGTCAAGCCCAAAACCCAGCAGAAACGTGCGATCTTCCAGAGTCCCTGTTTGACCCACTGCAGAAGGTGAGAATGGTGTTACAAGGCCCCAGAAACAACCACTGGGAAAAGACAGTTCTCTGTCCAGACCTCAGATCCTATGGAGAATGAAAGCAAAGCACATGGATAAAAGAGACTGAAAGTCCAGAGCGAGACTGAGAGAGCACATTAAACAAAAAATCGAGTGAGGAAAACAGAGTGACAGACGAGGAGGGGAGACTCACGTCAGCCTGCAGGTCCTCGGTCTTGCCCATCAGATCATCCAGCCTCTCTCCGCGCTCCAGGATGCGCTCCACGTTCTTGGTCATGATCTCCTTGACTCCATTCACTTCGCTCTGCAGAGTCTTGACCCGAGATTCACCAACCTTTACGGCTCCCTGCTCCTGCCACCAGCACAGAGACAGGAGTAGGTGGTTTAGAGCAGGACTGTCAAAGCCCAGAGCAAGCAGAGACGCACTAGAGTATAGAGTCTGTGTTTGACCCACCCAAGCTCTGTCCTCAAATCATTTTGATCCTTAAGGTGCTTTTAAAAGAAAATGAAGCAAGTCAACAGTTTGAAACCTACTATTCATATCACAGTGTTTAGTGTGGTACTAGCTACAAGCACCTCTGACTTCAGAGCCACACAGCGCCACTCCCCAGACAGAGACACATGTTACACACAAACTACATCACACCTTCAACACTGCCTACAGCAAATACCAGTGGACAGCAACTGTATATCTGACAGAAGCGTCTTGCATCTGCATAATGGAAACATATATAGATTAATTCTATGCTGAAATATAAAGAAAAGATAGAAGAGCCTTCTTCATGTGTAGATGTTAATGGAAACACGTCACATCTTAGGTCAAAAGTTTGATTTAATCCAGGGCCCTTGAAAACCAATGTTAAATATACCTTAATCCACTAATGTTATTGCCTGTAATATTCCAGAAAGTCTGTAGAAGACTAAGGGGAAAAACAGTTTTTATTAGGAGTGAAACTGTGGGGAATCTGTGGTTCTTATTGCACTGCAGGACGACCCCTTGATATCGTATTTGGTCTGTTCTAATGTAGCAGATGCTGTCAGACCCTAGAAGTGAACTACTGGCTCAAACATGCCTCTAAGTGGCCTTTTTACAGTGTGGTGTCCCTGTTACTATACTGGGGAACTAGGACCCACATAGACCGCAGGGTGAGCGCCCCCTGCTGGCTCCACTAACACCTCTTCCAGCAGCAACCTTAGTTTTTCCCAGGAGGTCTCCCATCCACGTACTGGCCAGGCTCACACCTGCTGACCTTCAGTGGGTTAAGCAACATCCTGAAATTATTATTAATTTGCAGCAAATGAAAAGTAATTCCCAGATTTTTCTGATCTTCAGAAAGCGTTAGGATTAGCAGGATTAGAGTATATTTTTGTATCATGACCTTATAATTTTGGATTTTGTTTTCAAATGCCAAAGTATATGGAAAGTTGAAAGAGACTAAATAATGGTTATTTAATTAATTTTTCTGCTGGTCTTTACAACGTTATTTTTCTGTGAAGCATTTTAACTACTATTTACTGCCACCCAAAAGGACCATTTTCTGATATTTGCAGTCAAAATCACATTCCTGTACTGAGATAGAATAAAGCTTAGGAAGACCCTTATACAATCAATCAATTTTGTTGAACATACTAGTTAAGAGGTGAATATTATATGAATAACTAGTTAAGAGAAATGTATAACAACAACAACAACAACAACAACAATAATAATGATATTAATAATATTAATAATAATAATAATGCCCTGTTCCAAAAATAGATTAATGTCACTGGCCTTTGTTTCCTTTGAATTCCTACCTTAATTTAAAAGGAGGCAAAATCTACTCAGCAGACTGTGATATTGTATAATACAAGTTGTATTTGATTTACTAAATTCTGACTATTCCTGTGCCATTTGCCCTTTCCCCTCTGGCTCCACTTTTCCTGCCTCCCCCCCATAAAAGAACAGAGAAAGCCATGCCAGGGTTGTTTTCAGGAGCAGCGCCTATTTTTCTCTTTCTTTTCTTCTCTCCTTGCTTTCTCACGGCTCGTGAACAGCACGGTTCCACTGGGTCTCCTTACTTCCAATGACAACCTCAAAAATGTTTATCTCCACAATACTAAGGTTTCAAGATTTAAAAAAAAAAGACAAGATTGTTTCTGGAAAGTCTAAAATTGATTTAAAACATGTTCAAGTTCAACCCTAAAGTCCTTTGAAATGTGAATAACAATTTTATTCTCATCTCATGAAAAACTATGCAAACCTGAACATTTCTACTGTGCGAACATTGAACATTTCAATATCGCCCAATACAACCTACTCCACGAAAACACAAGTAATGTAGAATTTTAACTAGTTAGACTTACCATAGTGCTTTCCTTTTTGAAACACAAAAGACAGCCTCCTGCTTCGAGAGCAATTTCTGCCTTTAAACACCTCACCTTTCTTTCAAAACCGAAACCAAAGGCTCTCTGTAACTGGTTTTGCTCAAACTAAATTCTTTCTCTTTAGGAAATTCAGACTCTCGCCTTCCAGCTTCTTCTTTAAATCTTGTGTCTTTAATCAACACAAGTACACAGACTGACTCAAAGGTCTGAATCTCTTTAGTCTTGAGCAGAGAAGATTGCAGAGGGCCGCAATATCTTCTAGTTTTCATTCCACATTGGACCTAATGACTTTTCTGAGTCAGTTGTTCACTTAATTGCTGTGTATGAGCACAGTGTCCAGGTCTTCACTCACTGAGTATCATAAGGCTCCTATAAAGCCTAGTGGATTGTGGCCCTCCAGAACCAGGAGCAAATATGACAGGGTATTTGAGTACATGTATTATGGAAAAGTCAGCCTTCAAAATGACCTTCTTCAGAATCAAAGCCAAAGACAATCTAGAGGACATAAGTGGTAACCTCAAGGAAGTGCATGTACAGTGCCTTGCGAAAGTATTCGGCCCCCTTGAACTTTTCAACCTTTTGCCACATTTCAGGCTTCAAACATAAAGATATAAATTTTTTATTTTATGTGAAGAATCACCAACAAGTGGGACACAATTGTGAAGTGGAACGAAATCTATTGGATTTTTGAAACTTTTTTAACTAATAAAAAAATGAAAAGTGGGGCGTGCAAAATTATTCGGCCCCCTTGCGTTAATACTTTGTAGAGCCACCTTTTGCTGCGATTACAGCTGCAAGTCGCTTGGGGTATGTCTCTATCAGTTTTGCACATCGAGAGACTGAAATTCTTGCCCATTCTTCCTTGCAAAACAGCTCGAGCTCAGTGAGGTTGGATGGAGAGCGTTTGTGAACAGCAGTTTTCAGCTCTTTCCACAGATTCTCGATTGGATTCAGGTCTGGACTTTGACTTGGCCATTCAAACACCTGGATACGTTTATTTGTGAACCATTCCTTTGTAGATTTTGCTGTATGTTTGGGATCATTGTCTTGTTGGAAGATAAATCTCCGTCCCAGTTTCAGGTCTTTTGCAGACTCCAACAGGTTTTCATCCAGAATGGTCCTGTATTTGGCTGCATCCATCTTCCCCTCAATTTTAACCATCTTTCCTGTCCCTGCTGAAGAAAAGCAGGCCCAAACCATGATGCTGCCACCACCATGTTTGACAGTGGGGATGGTGTGTTGAGGGTGATGAGCTGTGTTGCTTTTACGCCAAACATATCGTTTTGCATTGTGGGCAAAAAGTTCGATTTTGGTTTCATCTGACCAGAGCACCTTCTTCCACATGTTTGGGGTGTCTCCCAGGTGGCTTGTGGCAAACTTTAGACGAGACTTTTTATGGATATCTTTGAGAAATGGCTTTCTTCTTGCCACTCTTCCATAAAGGCCAGATTTGTGCAGTGTAAGACTGATTGTTGTCCTATGGATAGACTCTCCCACCTCAGCTGTAGTTCTCTGCAGTTCATCCAGAGTGATCATGGGCCTCTTGGCTGCATCTCTGATCAGTCTTCTCCTTGTCTGAGCTGAAAGTTTAGAGGGACGGCCAGGTCTTGGTAGATTTCCAGTGGTCTGATACTCCTTCCATTTCAAGATGATCGCTTGCACAGTGCTCCTTGGGATGTTTGAAGCTTGGGAAATCTTTTTGTATCCAAATCCGGCTTTAAACTTCTCCACAACAGTATTACGGACCTGCCTGGTGTGTTCCTTGGTCTTCATGATGCTCTCTGCGCTTTCAACAGAACCTTGAGACTATCACAGAGCAGGTGCATTTATACAGAGACTTGATTACACACAGGTGGATTCTATTTATCACCATCAGTCATTTAGGACAACATTGGATCATTCAGAGATCCTCGCTGAACTTCTGGAGTGAGTTTGCTGCACTGAAAGTAAAGGGGCCGAATAATTTTGCACGCCCCACTTTTCATTTTTTTATTAGTTAAAAAAGTTTCAAAAATCCAATAGATTTCGTTCCACTTCACAATTGTGTCCCACTTGTTGGTGATTCTTCACATAAAATAAAAAATTTATATCTTTATGTTTGAAGCCTGAAATGTGGCAAAAGGTTGAAAAGTTCAAGGGGGCCGAATATTTTCGCAAGGCACTGTAAAACTGAGAACAGGAAGCATTTCTTTATACAGAAGATTATGCAGCTGCCCAGCCTTGTAGCTGACGACAGTTCCCTGACGTCTTTCAAGAAACAGCTGGATAAGCTGAAAAAGTATAACCTACATGGGCATCTAACTTATTACTAGATTCTAGATACCAGCCACATTGTCTAAAGAAAAGCCTCCTAAAGTCCATACATAAAACGTTATGGAGTTAAAATCTACAAGTTTTCAAAAGAGTTATGGGTATCTGAAAAAAAATTGAAAAGAATAAAAAGCCCCTGGAAAGCAGTACTGAATGGAGATGCTGCAAGTTTTTTTAAGCAATATTTCCAGTAACTTTCTGTTCTTGTTTCTAATCTATAAAGCTCTTGGCATTTTGACACCTCAATCACATGGGTAATTATTAAATAGAAAATATGTCCGCTCCAGGCAGATACATTGATGCATGGTTACTCACACAAGTAAACACAAGTTTTCAAGTTGACACAGAAAAACAATATCCTAACCTGTACACAAAGACACACACACTAGCACAACAAAACACCCAGAGCAAAGAATCAGTTGATATTAGCTTTCCTTGTTTACAAAGAATGTGCAAAGTGTCTGTTTTTTTGTGAAACTGTGACAACTGCTTTGTGGAGTTAGTGATGATGAATTATTAGTTAATTAACAGGTCGTTTACTCAGCTAAATAACATGGTGGCAGACGTTTCTGCTTCACATTCAAGGAGGTCGAAATGCTGAAAATGTTGTCCGCTGAAGAGATTGTGAAGAACCTGCTACTATAGACTTGATCACGTGGTCGTCACTGCTGGTGAGGTCTACAGGGAAGGTCCTCGACACCAGAACACATGGCCCGCTGTCTGTTGTTAAAAAAAGTGCACTAGGGGCTCATAGACTTTTGTACACTCTTTTACTAAAGAAACAAATATTCTTTGACTTTTTGTGATTCTTGCTCACAACTGAAAACTGTCAAAGTAATTTCTCCCCACAAATAAAATCGGAATCAATCCTGGCCTGCACAAAAACAAAAATAATTATTACAGTATTTACACATCTGCAGCGGTGCAGAGAAGCATTTCTCAAGAAATTTGTTAGGCCTTAAAGCTGGGAAGTTGATTTCTATTCCTCAGCAACCTGTTTGCGCAGTCTGCTCTGCTGGTTGGAAGCTTTTCCTGCAACATGTGTGAGAGACTGGGAAACATACATGTCCTTCATCAGTTTCACTCTTGCTTGTTTTCTCCTGCTTTGCAGTGATGGGAGCAGTGGCTGGAATTCAGTCAATGAATTTCTCTGAGCCACATTGTCTACACTGCGACATTAAATACAACAGCCAGTAAGCTTGGAGTCAAACTAGCATTCTTACAATAACATAAAAAGTTACAAGTTCGAATCATCACTATGCTACACTATCTCATTTGTAGTAGCAAGATGAGCCTCTTTTTGGGCCTCTTTGCTGATAACGTTTCTTTTAATCGTATTTATTGTACCTAGTCTCTAATGGACTGTATCCTAGAACTGACTAGTGTCGTGTCTGAATACCCAACAAGGATTTGAATAGACCAATTTCGCTTGTGTTGGGAAATGTGCTTTAATTTTAATGCTTGAATCTGTTTTTTTCTGTTTTTGCTGCAATGAACCGCTTTCACAAAATCAGGCCCCTTCAAACATAATTTTTTTTTATTATTTGATGTTGGCAAATTCCTGACTTGATAGGAATGTCGCAGGGCAAACATCTGGGGAAATTGGAAAAGATAAAAAAAAGTTTGCTATTGCTTCTTTAAAGATAGTAGCTTAGATTAAAATAAAACCTTGGCACTTATAACAAACCACAAGGAGCCTGGTTTTGGAAGGGAATGTCTTATCTGTATTTCACAGTGCTTGTGGTTTCACGAGGGCTCTGTGCCATGAAGACTTGCTGTTTCATCACACAGCAGCCCAGCACTTGAGTCACTAAACTGAACAAACCAGATCACTTAGAACAAGAATATTTGAGCTTGCATACATTTCAGCAAGCCAGCACTCTATAGACTGAAACAGGTTAGACCACTTACTACCGACACAGTGATACTGGTGACTCCCGCTTCGATAATGCACAGCACTACTGCGCACAAGCACAGAACACCGAACAGCAAATGATCAGGTTACCCATTTAGGACAGTGATAGCTTTCCTTGTACGGCACCTCTCTGCGCAGGCTTTTAACAATGAGTCTCAACTTCCACCAGCCTTGCTTGCCAAGGGAACCAAAAGGGTTGTTACTTGACACCTGGCAGTGACGCACCAGGCATGACAGTGCACTTTGGAACGTAATGGGTTTGCTCTCAGACAGAATGCCGCCTGCTGGACATTGCTAAAGGGATGGTTGCTTGCTGACATTCACATCTAATGGCTTTTTGTTTAATGTTTGTCTTCATCCATTCAAAACTAAGCAAAGCTTAGACCTTATCAAAGATAAATATGATTCCACAAAGCATAAGGAAGACAATTTCTAAATTTATTTTAATCTGTCTCATATTATTCAGGTATCCGTTTCATTTCATATTTCAGTTTTGTTTGTTAAATATATAACAATGTGACTAATATAAAAGTCACTTTAGAATCATATTGCTGTTCCCAGTTAGACTGTGTAACACTGGAAGCATTAAGTCATGTGGTATAAGTTAATGGCTGTCACATTATTTTTTTTCCCTCAGTTATTGTCTGGTTTAGGTTCACACTCCAGAAACCAATTGCAGCGCGTTATCAAGTGTGCTGAGAAAGCGATTGGCTGTAGCCTTCCATCCCTCGCCGTGCTTTACAAATCTAGAGCAGTGAATTGGGCCACCATGATTCCTGCAGATCCCTTCCACCCTGGACATCATTTATTTCAAAAGTTTCCCCTTTGGAAAACGCTTCAAGGCAACCAAAACCAACAGACAGTTGAACAGTTTCTTTCCCAATGCCATATTTCTGCTTAACCAGCATCCTCCCCCTACAACTCCCCATTTCAGCTGAAAAACTTTGAATTAGTATTATTGTTAACTTGGTTCATACATCTTGTACATTTTGCACTGGTGCGTTTTCCCAACATGTGTACATAGTTGCACCTTACTCCTCACACGGTACTTTTGCACATGGTCTGAACTTGCCACGTGTCTTTCTTATACTACAATGTCTATTGTTTGTACATTTGTACTGAACTGTAAAATGTGAATGCACTTATGTCTTATATATACTGTAATGTCTATATGTTCCGTACATCTGTACTGTACTGTGAGCACATATTGTGACTGTGCTTTTGTGTCTCCCCATCTTTTGTATATTGTCGTATGTAATTATGTCAGTAATGTTAATGCTCCTTTTGCACCTGTGTGATTTTTGTGTTGAGCAGGTTCCAAGTGTGCCAAGACAAATTCCTAACACCTACTGGCGAATAAAAGTGATTCTGATTCTGATTTTTTTTCTATGTATACCTATGAGTATCAAAGAATTGAATGCATTACTAACCAGCCTCTTTGGTTAAATTTGGAAGTTGTGTGAATGACATTAAAATAACACAGAGTTCTTCGTAGCCAGGCACATCCAGTTTTTTCAGGAGCTGTTTTGTGTGCAGCCTGCCTCCTGCTAGGATTCTTGTGTCACGTCACACAGCACCCTTGTCCAAACAGAGGTACAGTCCTCTATGCCAAAAAGGCCAGCCTCCTGTCAGAGCAGAATTAAACATTGTCCAGGTGTGTAGGGTCATACATCACCATGGAACTGTTTCATAATATTATGCATTTCCTGAAAAAAAAACGTTATTGTAGGATGTCGTCTACGTTACCAGGAATGCATTTAATTTTACATTTATTGTACAAGCGAATATTCTTCCTATTTCACAAGTGGAACTTATGCCTTTTTGACAGTTGACTTAGGAAACCTCAGCAGTCTCAGTTGTCCTGATAGAATGAAGCCAATGTTTGAAGCAAACACTTCACTCACTCAGCTGCTCAAATGGGAGTGAAATGAGAGAGAAGCTCATACTACTAATAATACTAATGTTTAATTTATATAGTATATTGGATTACAATGAATCTCAATGTGCTTCACATCAAAGAAAAAGCTAAAAAGAGAAGTCAATGAATTTAATAACCAAGAAGGAGAGGGGACTTTAGTTTATAGTACTGGAAGGTTTGCGGGTAGAGAAGGGCTTGAAGGTCTTAGTTGAAACGGCTTGCCTGAGATGATCAGGAGGCTATTCCACCAGTGAAGAGCAAAGACCTCTGGGGACCTGCAGTAAGATTAAAAGGAAACTGCAATGCTATTTTTATAAATCGAAGTTAGAAACAAACAGCAATGATTTCAAACCACAAAAGTAAAATGTAAACTGTAACATGTAAGTACATCACAAAATAGACAAAATGCCCCTTGTATGTGCAGCGCCATATTCTACCATTTGTAATGAAGCAAAACTTCTGGTGACGTGAAGCAGCCCTATTACATAGTAAACAAGCAGACTTATGAATATATCTCTTTTAATCCAATAGAAATATTGGTTCCGACTTCCAGATGGTTTTGCCAATAGATACTACTTGTTAACTCTGCACGTAGATCACTTTGGGACATTTCTGCAGTGAAATATCTGCTGCACAACCTGTACTTATTCGCTCGCACGTCACATTAGTCTTTACAATGACTAGGGAACAGAAAGGGCCATGTCACCTCGCAATTTGTGGAAACTCTCGCTCTCGCCCATGGGGGGACCAGGAGTTTGCAACAACATGGCGACTTATGGCACTTTCACAAAGATTTCGTGCTCGATTCAAAATGTGAACATTTTTTCTATATTGTTAATGAATTTAGTTCGTCATTGAGATTTAATAACTGGTCTGAGAATTTAGGATCCCTTTTAAATTGATCTTAATGACTGGGGTGGGGCTGGACAGGGACCCAGTGGAGCTGTGCTAGAACAGGAGTGAGATGCTCTGAGCCCTGGCAGCGCCGTTCTGGAGAAGCTGTTAATTTGATTAACAAGCTCGAGGGCACAACCACAAAGGAGATCATTACAATAGTCCCGGAGAGATTAAATGAAGGCATAAATTAACTTTTCAGTGTCTGCAAAAGTGAGAGAAGACCTTAGCCAGGGGATCTTTTTCAAATGGAAATATGAGAACTTACAGATGTTCTTTATATGATCCAGAAAATTGAGAGAAGAATCGCACTTTACACCCAGTTTCACTTCAGTTTGCCAAATGACTAAACCACTGTAGATGAGATGATTTGTGAGTCATCAAACAGGAAAACCTTTTATTACAAGTTAGCTACACTAAAAACTACAATTATCATCACAACAACAATCATAGATAGCCCGTGTAAAATTAGTTTTGTTATCTCTTTCAAAGCATCTGATAAAATAAGACGGAGCAATTTATTTGATAAAGTCATGAAAATGCTCAAGATGTTTTTAAAATTTATTGATATTTACACAACAAACACATACAGTAAAAGAAAAAAGTTAAAAATCATAAACATTTTTTTTAAAAAGACCACAAACTGTACAAAAATCCTGCCTTTTAAAAACAAGAAGCTCAAAGCTAAAGACTTTTCAAGTCCTCACTCAGAGTAGATGGAGCACTGTGACAGGTTGTCTGCAAATGAATGCAAAATAGCAGGGCTGGGCTCTCACAAGGCCCCTGAGGTAAAAGAATTCATTGGGAAATAGAGCTTGTCAGAGTGTCCCACCCATGTGATACCTAATGTATCTAGGCCGTCCACTCTCAGAGCTTCTGACCCACCAGACAGGTCATCATATGGTTTAAAAAAATAGGCGGACATGAATAAGAAAGGTCAATCATAGACAGACGGCAACGACAAAAATATCAAAACGGAGTTAGCAGAGTTTTTGAAACAAACCTTCACAAGACACAGAATTCCAAGATGTTAAAGTACTTTTGAAAGGGTATCCCATTAAAATCCATCCCTTTAGATCATATCATGTAATGATTCAAAATGATTTGGAGCTGCACGGGACAAGATTTAACACAAATGAGTACATTTTCTTTCTAAAACATACAATATGAAAAAATGCATACAGTTTCTCAAAAGCAGATATTATATATCCTGGGGTTTATGACTCCTCTGAGGAAAACTAATTAAAATAGAATAAAATAAAGATCCAATCATCCTAAGAAAATGATGTTAACACAGTAAATGTAATAGCATTTAGCTTTAAATAACCAAGATTATTTTTAAGCAACACTATTGCTTCTATATTGTGCCCATAAGAACACGACCCGTTGTCATTTTGTCAAGTTCCCTAATTCAGCTGCCTTTATGCCTGTTTTTTGTTTAAAGAAACAACATATGCTGGAAAAAAATAATTTTGAAAATCCCTTTTCAATGAACTCCGGGAATGAAACAGCTTTATTTCCTACCCCTGAAGCAGGATATTATTCTCTATAATATGGCCTGGCTTTTGTGTTTCATTTTAATTCATCTATTAAGTAAGAATGGCGGGTGTGTCCAGGCTATGTTTTTGAATACATATAATTTATTGAAACACATTGCTGTCCTCCTACTGCAGTGCCAAATTCCCTGAGCTCCCACTTTAATATAAAAAGCTTTTCACTTAGATGTGTTTGATCGGAAGAGTGACAAATAAGCATAACTCTTTGAAAGAATTATCTTAATAGATACAGCCTTCCTCCAGGAAAGGAAAAAAAAAGCATTTTCACATTTTGCAGCTCTTTCATGTGGAGAACAGGGCTGTTCCAATACATTCCCCAAGAGGTTTAATATATTCTGGTCTACCAGCGCTTAGTTACACGGACAAGCCAAAAACTGAAACAAAAGGCTCCATTGACCGGGGAGCCAGCTGGGGCAGAATACAGAAACACCAAGGCAGCTCTGTGCCCCACCAGCTGCAGTGGTTATTCCACTCTTCTCCTCATTAGGCCTGTCACAGATCTACTCTGCTTCCCAGAGCTGTTTCCTTCCGCCCTCTCACCCGCGTGGGAAACAGACCGCTTCACTCTGAGGGTCAGACAAACTGGGATGTCTTTAGAATTCGGAACAACAACAAAAAAAAAACAGATATACACAAACCCCACCGAGTCAGGAACAACAGTCCAAACGCACAAAGTGATAAACAAGCTCAAATGAAAAAACAGCAATTGGGATGTCTGTCCTAGCTTGGAGGATGCATGATATACCAAGACAATCTGGTGTGCCCGGATTACATGATCAAGACAAAACTTTCTGACAATTTTTAAAAATCTAAATTTTTGGAAAAACAAAAATGGCCTTCAGAACTTAGCATGTTGTTTTTTTTGTCTTGCGCCAGATTTATTTCTTTGATAAAAAAAGATATCATATACACCACATGTCCATCATTTTTAACTGGAAGGCTCAAATAAAGTACTTATTTGCACACGTGGACACAGCCATGGTCTCCACACAGAGTACTGTTTCAATATTCGGTATTCTGCCAACAAGAAGAGTCTACAGGCCAGACTGGCACAGGTTGAGCTGATGCTAGTAGTCACCGAGTGTATGAATATCATGTATTACCACAATCGTCCTGCAGAGAAAGCACACTTTGAGATCGTGTGGCACGCTCTGCGGTGAATGGAAGCTTCTCTAGCTAGCCAAATGTGGTAACTGGGGATGTAGGGAAATGAAAACAACAGTAACACTTCTCTGGTGAAAGAACAATTTACCGACTTCTTATAAAAAAAATAAAAATAAGAAAAAGTTTAATATAATAAAAGACAGAGCTAAAAGAAACCTTTGTTTGTACAATGCAGTAAATCCAAAGGTCTTTCTCCCTTACTGGCCTTGCTGTATTATAATGTCGCACATGTCGTCCACCTTGAGCAGTTCCAGGTTCTGCAGGGAGAGAACAGGGAGCAGAGCGATCAGAGAGACCCACAGGGAGGGCCATAGCGTCAATGCACATTCCAGTCACAGTTACACTGACCACTGCCTCTCAAGGCCATCGTTATATCCTCCGTGTGGAGATCGACCTGCAATGCTTGACCATCAAGGACTATTCAGACAGAATATATTCAACCCCTGTGAGGGTAATTACTCTGGGGGCTTAAAGCCCCCGTTGCCCAAGAAATAAAATAAAATAAAATAAAATAAAATAAAGGGATGGCCTGGCTGACACAAGTTAAGCTGATCCATAAAGCAGGGGCAGGTTAAAGTGTAGCATGTGCACGTTCAAGGTTGACAAACTTTGAGGCCTTCCTGAAGTAGAAACATATCTTTTAAAAAATATAGTCATTCTTTGAACTAACAAGTTAACTAGAAGAACCTAACATTTCTGAATATGGTTTAAACTTCCAAATACATCTGCATTCATTCCACAAAACTCCAATTGTGGGACAGTTTGTAGAAAGTACAAGTAAAGAGTCCTGTTTTATCCAGCCCACTGTGACAGTGACAGTGAATGGCTCCAGCAGTGTGGACAGCGTATGACTTCTATCAGCAGAGCTGGTTTACCAATGTGCAGACACACTCACCTTCTCATTGGCTAAGTGCAGCAGGGCGGCAAAGGCCAAGGGGACAGACAGGTTCTGGGCCATATTAGAGGGGAGCCTGGGACGAAACAGAAAGGAAGTCAAAGGAAAACAGAACCATGCTGTGCTCCAGCTTGGATTCAGTCTGCTTCCTAACCACATCTCCCCTTTAATGTTGGAGCTGTATCATATAAATCATTAGGAGGTAGTACTACCGTATATGTCTTCTACAGCTTTTCTGTGCACAAAATACCATGACAAAATGCACCAGCCCTTTAAAGCTAATTGTTTTAAGCTGACTTTAATTGCTGTTAAATAACTGTTAATTGCATTCTTGGTCTCACCAGAGGGTGGGGGAGCTTTTCCATTTAAAGTGATAACTGTCAAATGTCAATAGCTGCTTATTAACTGTATAACTGAAACTATCTCAAATGCTTTAATTTAATTACACCGAGAGGTGCATCTTTTTAGTCTTTGTTAATAAAAGGTATTTGTTTGGAGGTAACTGAATTCTCCCACTTTCAGAAAAACATTGAATTTTCAAGTCATACACAGTTGTGACTTATTGCCTTTAAAATGGTTAAGGTCTTTTAAAATTGGATTAAAAGGTTAAAATAAGCAAAATAACACAAACCCCTACAGATTTAAAAGTCTGTTTACAGTTTGCCTGCATCAAAAATATAAGCTTTGAAAAGTAAGGAGTCTAAATATAACTGCCTTCCTCAGCAGATGTCTTGATCCACATGACAAATAAAATTAAAAGAAGTCCAGTATAAACTATGAATGCATTATATTGGCAGCAGGGCTCCTGATGTGAGGCTCTAACAGTGATGTTGCCCTCTGAACCTGACAGGAGGTGCCAATGGGGTCACATGGATGACTGGTATTGTTTGCCCACCTGTGTGCCGAGTCTTTTCAGAGGGTTAGAAGATTCCCAAGGGACAGCAGATCTAATCCCACACAGGGATGAACTGCTTGTGACCCATGCATACGCACAACATTGGTTTACTCGACAAAGAAGCACACTAGCTTAGCACAAAACCTGGGGTGGAGGACTCAAGAGTTGTTTCATGCTAAAGTAGCACAGAACTGGCAATAACACTGTGAAACTGGAGTCTGGTAGTGCCTTTCCTTACAGCAACGAGTGACTGTTCCTGATTCCAGCGTCCTGAGCCTGCCAGTCTGGTTACCTACTCTGTGTTTGCACTCTAATCAAGTTCTTGGTAAACTGCAGTGTCTTGGCCCACTCTGAAATGCAAATAATTACTAATCTGGCCCTTAACCAATCATGACCTGAGTATCTCACACTGCTCTGAAAGGGGAATGTGATCTGGCCTTGAAGAGTTACCTCTGGAGCAGACTCTTGGTGGTCTGACTGAAGGCTTTCATTCCATTCACTGCAGCCGACTCATCGCCCTCTCTTGCCTGTAGCAGAGACAGATATTAAAAAATGTAGTGGTTTCCTTCACCTCGCCAGCCTCGTCTGAAACGCTTCAAGGGAATACCATCTCGCACTCCTCTTTGACATTGCATTTTTGCGCTGCAGTGTAAAACACAGGTCTCCAAACACCTCTGATGATTTAAACAATGGGGGAAAAAAAAAAAGAATCGAACCTCTGCTGATTTGTTTAACTGGTCAGTCAGCAGATTCCACATGGTGTGCTTCAGTTTCTTCATGTCCATCTTCTTGGCTGTTTTGGCGTAATTGATCTCAATCTTGTTCACCTGACAGACAACAGAGGTGGACAGATAGGCCGGCAGTCAAAACACACAAATCAAGAAGTTTTTTGGCGCAATTGTGAATTTCAGTCCCCGGCGTTTAATTCGATGCCTTTCTGCCACCCTGAGCAGCTTTGACCTCTGACCTTGTGCGGCTCAGCCACCAGGTTGTCTTCTCCGTAGGTGGTGATGTCTGCTCCATTTGTCTCCGCCGGGAGGGAAATGGATCCCCCTCCAGGGTGACAGGTCATCTCAAATGTTCCATCCGGCCCCACGAAGCCAGCCGGCTCTTCATCGTCCTCCACCTGCACAGACAGACACATGCTCCAGGTTAATTAGAACGTGCAGTCAGGCACCGCTCTGGCTGGGACAGCACTGATTTTAGGAAACTGAAGCTCACACTGAATGATCAGTTCAGTCCAGGGATGACTGAACTTTCCCAGGGATGACAACTGGCTTCAGTACTACCACACATCTGTGAATTTGCTAATTATTTAAACAAGTAATTTTCTTATGTGGAATGTCTGCATTGCACTAATGGTAACTTTTTAGGAGTAGGTTAAAACTGTGCTTGGTGGGGCTCTTAACTTCAGGGCTCCGGAAGACAAGCTCAATTAGATTCATTCCATGTAAAAAAACAATCTATTTTTAGTTTTTTAGAGCACTATTTTATGGTGAGCCAAAATCATTTAAAATAATTTAAGTCTTAGAGATTAGATCAGAAGTATGCTGACATATCAGTGTAGTATTTCTCTTGGGAGAAGGGAAAAAAATCTTGAAATCTAATCTAAAATGGGAAAAGCAGAGCTGTTCATAGTCATCTTCAGCGGAAACTGTACAATGATGTTCTAACTTGCAGGGTTGTGTTTACTGTGTAAACAGACCTCAATGTCCGGGCAGAAGTTGGCAGTATCATTGGGGTTGTCATAGTTGTAATCTCCAATCTCTTCCAAATTTTCACCAGAAATGCGCATCTTCGTCAGTTTAGAAAGCTAAAGAAAAAAAACAGGACATCTGACAATGTAGGACTAATTGCAATAAATCTACATTTGAAAAAACAGCTTTTACTTTTCATAATGCAAAATCAAGATCTTGTTGTTTCACAGATAGATCTTTTTACTGATTTACAGAGAGCCCTGGCCTTGAAACAGGTACAATGGCACATTTCTGAACAAAAATCTCTGGATTAAATCATCACTTTTTCTTCCTGCATTTTATCACCAAGAAAAGTAAAATAAATATTACAACAGGCCAAGTCACACAATTGCAAAAACAACAGGTCAAACCCAGTTTTAGTTCAGCAAATATTTCTTACATTCCAGATTTCAGGAACACCAAGGCGCGCTCACTGCTCCAAATATTAGGATACTCGGTCACATGAACAGACTTTCTCAGTAACAGTAAAGGCACTGTCAGCCCTAGGAGCATGTCAGGGACTTCCATTATCCCTGGCAAAAACAATTCTAGGATTTCAATCCCAGTGAAAATAACAGTGGAACCAAAGGGGGTTCTGATCTCACATACCATTCCTATTGTCACAGCCTCAGCTGGAGGTGATCCTGACTACAGATGTTTCACAGCTTTGTGATACACACACAATGACCTTTGAAGAGCTGTTCTTACTGGGCCTCCCGAGTGGCTCAACCAGAAGGGCGTTGGCCTACATGCAGGCCGAGCTCTATGATCTCAGGTCTGAGCCGGTGTCACGTCACTAGCCGACTATGACTGGGTCTCCCCCAGGAGCATTGCACAGCTGGCTGAGCTGCTGACGCGGGAGTGGGGCTTGTTTCTTCTACCAGAGCTCTCTCTTCTACCAGACCTCAGCGATGCAGCAGATATGTGGTGGTGTTAAAGTTCAAAGAGGATTAGCTCAGTGGGGTTTGGGATCAGCTGAGAGCCAAGACAAACACAACTAGCTGTTCCCTATGGGGGGGGGGGGGAACAAAACAATTGGCGATTCTTAATTTATTTTTAAAGTGATCCTGCTGCTCGCAGAGGCCTCATGCTGAAGGGTGGGTTTTCCTAAGTTTGAACAGTGAGTGTGCCATGATTAGCAACACGTGGCATTTGGTTCGAGATGCTCAGACACCACTCACTGTGTTTGAGGGCTTGTAGCTCAGTTTAGCCAAGCAGTCTGGCTCGTAGTGGAAGTCTGCAGGCAGGGTGGTCTTCTTGTTGAGAGTGTCCAAAGCAGACTTTGTATTCGTTGTAGCTGCCTGGAATCACAGAAAGCAGATCTCATAAGACGGCAACACTGGATTTTTAGGTAATCTATCTTTTCTTCCTGCCCTTAGTATTCATTCAATTTAGTACATCTTAATGTAATTATTTTTGATCAGCTGACATACACATCTTTAGAGAATATAAATCTTCTTTGATAAACTGGTTGTTTCTCTTTTTAGCTGTGCTGAATCCATCAAAATTAAAGAAATGCTTCTTTAGAAATTCTGGCATGGACCCTTAGGCAAGGTAAAATATCATTTTATCATCATATAAAATCATATCATCATCAATGGAAGTTATTACCCTGGTTTTTCTGAAGTAGATTTCGAAGTTGACGTCTTCATTAAAGTTCAGTTCAAACGCTTTCTTGGGCTTCCTCTTCTTGTTCTCTTTGTCAGGTTCATGGTCCTCTGATCACAGACAGACAGATGTTTTAGCTTTAGAACCAGCAGGCATTACTGGTATGGCATCACTGACACCTAGGCTTCTGACAGCTGCATGCAAATTATCCAATATTTCTAACACATACCTGGGTAGAACCAAGTCTACCCACAGTTCTAGTCTGACCCAGACTATTCCCTGACACCATGAACTCTCTTCTTATTTCATTACTGCACAACCTTAAGCAATGCTCTGTCATAATCCCTAAGAAATGATGAAGTAATGTACAAATCCACATTAAGCAAAACCTTAAGAAACAGACACACAAAGATCCTCACGCTTGTGTCGTGGTTTGAAGCGCCAGTGGCCTGGGCCTGCCCACATCGACATAGTCCTGGGGCTGAAGTAGGAGTATTCGCCAGGCTGGGAGGACAGCTGCAGGCACATGGTGCCAATATCCCCCTCTCCAATGGGAATGACGTCCCTGCACAGTCCCAAAATCAGAACATCGGCATAAGGGTCTCTACAGTTTACTAATGTGCTACTGCACTTGTCCTGTCCTGTTGCCTGGCATGGAGTTCAAGCACTTTCATGCAATGCTTATGTCATGGGACACTATTACAGTAGTTCTGGAAAGACATAAATTAAACAATTGCTGTTGAACAATAATTTATATTTGTGTAATAGCAGTGATCCTTGGTAACACCACACAATGTACAGTGGGGATATCAGGGAACTTCTCTTAGGACACCCAGTGCTGGGAAGGGAACATATTTTCAAAAAGGGCAATGTGATGGAAGAAAGCTGGTCCGAGCCAACTATCCTTACCGGCCTCGGCCTTTATCCATCATACAGCCACTGCGGTGCTCCCCCTGCCTGTCACCGTCCCCGCACTCCTCCGGCCCATCCTCGTAAGCATCCGCGTCAAAATCGTCCCCGCCGTCTGCCGGCTCACACTCGGGCTCGGGCTCCGCGTTGATGTCGAACACGTGGTTGCTGCTCTTGTACTTCTCCAGCATCTGAGTGATGTTCTGCAGGGGCAAAGGGAAGGCAGAGCTAACTGGGACGACACGCACAAGACTCTACCACTTTGATTACCGGAAACATGGTCACTACTGATCCTTGTGCAAAAATAAATGAATCCGATTTGAACTTTTAAGCTTCAGCTTTTAACTTCAGAGTTTGGAAACTTCAACCTGAAAATACAAAATGTTCAACCTTAATATTCAACGTTCTGTGGACGATTTATATATATATATATTACATGGAAAGTGTCCGGCCACACTTTTTTTACTGTAAATACTCCCCATGTTGTAAAAGTAAAAAAAAAAAACACATTTTAAAATGTATTTTGGTAACTCTTTCCAACTTTCCAACCACCGTGTTGATTTATGAATTTGTCCCAGTATAAACGGACCTGCAAATACCATCTACAGTTAGTTCTCCCTGAGACACTGTTGCTATATAAATGGAATAAATTATGTGCTATATCTTCATTGACGGAGCATCTATAGCATTGTAGGCAAGAGAAACCCAGCATGCACAGCAGGTGGATGCATACAAAAACCCTGCTTGAGTGCTTTGACGTATGCTGGAAACATGCTTTATTAAATAATAACATGCACCTGCCTATGAAATAATCCATTAAATTACTTAAAGTACATGGCAAAAAAATGTACTAAATATAGCTTGATGTTGCATATTCATTTTTAATAAACGATGCATTCATCGATAATTAGATGAGCCGTGATGCCATGTCTAACAAAAGTATATTTATTGTGCATTATATTTTTGAAGATTAGTATAAATAGAAAGCAACTAAGTGTTTTTGTATTTAACAGCTCATACAGAGCTGAAATCTTTGCCTTTCTTCTATTTCATGGCCCCAGGGCTGTTCCATAGGCCCTGAGGAGGCGTGCATGTAAAAAAATAAACTAAAACACAGATCTTTTTGGAAACCAAAACTTAAAGTCTGACCAGTTATTGGTGGGGATGGATATGGCCACATACAGGACATGGTGACCTGTAACTATATACATCAATGTATATTTCATTAACATTTAAGCAGGGCCACACTGCCACTCATGACCTAATGTACAAGGTATTCATTTCAAGTCTGTAACATGCTGTATAAGTAAGGAAATTTAAACAATTAAAAATATTTTTAAGGGGGAAGGGGGTCACCTTATATATTGACTAAACAGATATCTAAAGTCTAAATGACTGTAGTGCACAAGGGTCAGACATATGTAGCAGAATACACAACATTTTCTGATCAACCTACCAACTTATATCATATACAGTAGGAAAAACCTAAAATTCATTCATTTGGGCACTTACTATCCAGAATAGGCCGTTCATGCCACTGTTTTGTTTACGGTTAATTTATTCTGATTACTTCTGATGTCCCTCCCACAGAAAAAAAACTTTAAAAACACAGGTATAAAATAACATGTACTCTACATGTTAGTGAAGGAATTTGACTTACACCCTTCACTAGAACTAACCTGTGCTCTTATCCATAAGCTCCAGAAGGTGGCAGCAAAAGTACACATTCATTCTTCAATTGAATGACTTTGCTGTCTGCCTTTTCCAAAGCATGGAAAGTGAGACTAGTAATGTTGAAATTGAGTGTGGGGCGTTAAGGAAAGCACTTGCTCCTTAAGAAGCCTTAATTTATGTATTCTGAATTTATGTACAGAATTAATAGGGCATCATTAATTTTACACCATAAATAATAAAGACAGCCAGCAGTAACTCAACAATAACAGCACCAGTGATTGATTAGAAAATGGTCCTCCTATTATGCCATCTTCAAACGCAAGGTTGTGAAATGAGCTGAAAACTGCAACAGCGTCAGCAGAGAAGATGCTTCATGACTGGAGGAACCCTCAGTCAGTAACTATATTATATTAGACCTACCTTAGCTCTATAGTCTATTATTATAGTCAGTGGGTGGGGGCAGTTGGGAGACTTATGTTCAAGTTTGACTACAGCAGTTCCTCAAAACTAATAGACTGGATACCCTTAACATGCCTAAACTGGTGTGCAGCTTGTCAGCGATCTCCTGCAGATCCAGACGTTTCTCTCTCTCTATGAAAGGAACATCTAAAACTTTTTAATGAAGGTACCTGGTTGTGAGCCTTGTCGCTCCAATTGGTGAAGGAGAAGTCCTCCAGAGACGGGCAGATGGAGCTTTTCTCCTGGGCTTGCTGCAGCCCGGCTGCAAAACCAGACAGCGAGATAAATCGGACAATCAAGAGCAACAGACTGGAACAGCAACTTGCAGATGATGTAACCTGGATCGCCAACAGACGCCAACTCTCTTCCAGAGACGGACTGAGACAGGGAAATCCGTGTCTGAGCGAAAGCCATGGGTGTCTTTAAGCACATCTGCTATGAGCTAGCAGAGAGCTCAGGAGCTGGGAGACAGGCAGGGAAGAGGTTTTATGGGATGGGAAGGTCAGTACCTGTGAAGGGGGAGGCTGGCACCTGGGCTGGGGGAGGTGGCTGGCAGGGGGTCCCGGAGGAGAGTACGACAACGTCAGAGGGAAAGCGCAGCTCGCTGGAGCAGTCCTCGCTGAACAGGACCGACAGGAACACCCCGGCTGTGCTGGTCTCATCAAACGAAGACGCCATCTTCTGAAACATGGGATCTACCTGCGCCCCCACATAACACAAGCACGCCATCATACCCCTCTCACCAAAGTATCGCAAACCACAAAATAATCAAATGCAACCGCCAGACCTACCAGTTACTATGACAAATAGATCAAGTGATTCCATCTGTGTGCACTTAAACAATTGGCTATATAAGACCCGCCCATGTGATACTCTGATGCACAGTCTTAGTGATTTATCCTAGTCTTGGCATCCTCTGTAAGTTTACCTTGCTCCCGACCGTGCCTTATTCAACTTCACCTTTTGCGTTTCCCTCTGGATTGTTTAATCTGGTTTTGGACTGCACTGCTCTCTCTACAACTACATTTACAGATTCCCTTTGGTACTTTATTTCAAGTCTCCTTGGCTTTGACTCTTGTCTGTTTATACTGCTTGTTCACTTGCCTAAGCATATTCGTACTTACCTGCACTTAGATCTACCCTTCAGCCTCAGACAGCTGCGATTTAATAAGTAAGTGCAGCCTATGACGAATGCATGGCAACTGAAGGCAAGCAAAACTGGAGAAGATACCAGCCTGCAATACTGCACAGATTCCTTTGCCAAGACAGACACCAATAACTAAACAGCAGAGCAGAAATCCACTCTGGCATAGCAAATACTCAGGCAACAGCAAGCTGAATCTCTGGATAAGACTTCCTCACATCTGTTTTGTAATGCTGCACCTCATCTTTGTTACCCATTGCAATCTGCTTCTTTCTGTGGGGTTCCTAGCAGAAAGTATTGACCACAGCTTTATTCTGATAGAATAGAATGTTAAAAGGCACATGAAGAAAAAAAAAGCATGAAACCTGTGCAGTGACCTGGTGTGAGGTGAATGTCCTCATCAATGATGACAGTACAACCCAGCAGCTTCCTGCCCCTATATGCTGGAGCCACAACAGTCTCAGGAGGCCTTTGTGGCCATGCAGAGGCCTCCAGTATGTGTGCTTATGTTCCCTGTGCTCCAATCGGAAAAGCCTACCAAATTTCAATCGCCCTGCACACGCCAGTACCTCGTGAAACGTACTTGAAAAAAAGTCGAGTGGGGAAGAAAAAAAATAAGTTCTTCAGGATGACTTCTTTCCACATTTTCTTAAAAAAAAGAAACCCTCATTTTGCATTGTCCCTACCTCACACTTCCTCTCGGACTCGGCGCTGTTGATGTTGTTGAGATTCTGCTCCACAGTCTTCTTGTTGGGATTCTTCTTCTTCACCACCTTTTTGGGTACTTCTGGGTCTGTGCTGTTCTCCTCCCCGTCCTCTGGCTCTTTTTCTGAACAGATTGAAAAAGCACATGTTTTTCTGGGATAAAACCAGCGTGGTTTTAACAATCTTGCGCACCAGTGTCTGCTTAATCCAGGCTGTTCTGGAACAGCTCACTCTGCTGGTTAACTGACTGGAAGCCTGACTTCTCAATACCTTGCACCTAAGTAGGTAGAAATGTATTTGTACTTTTCCACACATTCGTGATGCTTGAAATTACACAAACATGCCATTAATTTACCTAGAAAATTAAAATGCTGTTAAATGCTTAAAACAGATTGATGTACTTTACAGATTTAAAGAACTTAGATAATTTTTTTAACAAAACTTCTGTTTACAAGGGACCACACTGTGCCACGTGTACTGCTATGACGTGTGTTTGGTAATGTACAAGTGGTGCCTGTGGCGTGAACAGGGAAATCTTCACTCTCCCTCGGCTAGGCTCTTGTAGAAATGTAAGCAAGGTTACAACCTAGAGGCCATTCAACCCATCTGTTTTGTAATAACCAGCTCATTGGTCCATGGAGCTCATCCAGCCACTTCTTGAAAGAATCCAGGATATCGGCTTCAACAACATGGCTGTTAATCTTGCTCCACACTCCCACAACCCTTTGGGTAAAGTCATGCCCCCCCCCCCTTGGTTTTAAATACACTTCCGAGTAGTTTCACTTGTGTTCTCACCATCTGCCTGCTTCATGTCGGAGCCCAGTCCTCCCAGGACTCTGTAAGTGTCGGCGTGGACAGCGTCCACCCTCACCGAGTAGATCTTTGTGCTGGCATCCAGGGTGCCCGCTGCCACCTGGGCAAAAAAGGAAAACATACTGTAGGTCAATCATGAAAAACCAGGAAGCTGTTCATTCATGGTCTCCTCTTTGACGGAAGGGACATCTTATGAGAAAGGAAAACAATTCATGGGATTTTAAAGGAAAAGTACCCCACTCACCTTAAAGTTTGTGAGCTCAGTCTCCTTCTGCCTGAGAATTTCTGACATGTAGTCGATCAGGTGAAGGCCAAAGGCATTCTTTGTGGTGATTTTCTATGAACAGAGAACACACACTGAGGTGTTGAATCCATGCGTCTATAGAACGGAAGTCCAAACGAGCTGACTTAAGGGCACATACATTCTTAAAAAGGACTGTTTCAAACTTCCAACAAGGAGTACTGAATCAGAGTTCAATAATCATGACAGTGCTGAATTAGTTTAGTAATTATTAATCAGATACTCTGGGGTTATTCTGTCAAATTTAGGTGCAGTTATTGTCAAGCTATCCACAGACAGTACTGTTTTGGGTAGAACAAAAAATATATTTAGGGAGATTTCCTTTAAGTGAACATAGTGGCCCTCACTGCCATAAGAACCTGTGAAAACAAGCACATCATCAGTGACTCTCTACTCACATTCTCCGTAGAAAGCTTGATGCAGGTGGAATAGTGCTCAGAGATCTCGGAATTGGACAGTTTGGGCACTGCAGCTGGAGTACCTGTACCACTGAACACATTCCGAGAAACAGAACAGAATTTTACCACAACATAAACCCCTAACATGAACATGCTGGAGAAACCAAAGAAGAAAATTTCTGTTGCAAATTCATTTTGCTTTAAAAACCTTGTACACATCTGAGAGGCTCAGAAATATATCAGAAAGACAAAGGGTCTGGACACCAATCTGTCTCCCCAGGAGATCTCTTTGATCTTTTAATCAGGCTGCTGAGTGAGGCTATATACACTGGATCCCTGCATGCAATGTTCAAAGAGCAGCGCTACACCTTTTTCTGCTTTTCTGAAAGCTCATCTGTATGTGAAGGTTCACTGATGTAAGAGAGAACTTTCCCTTTGTTTTTCTGGGATTCCCCCAGAACTCCACACTGAGAACAATTCTAACTGCTAATCCTACAATGATGGACAGTATAACTGACGTGCGATACCACTGCTTCAAGAAGCTCAGGCTTTCCATCCCTTTTCTAACCACTTCATGCAAAACAGAGTCGTGGGGGTGCCGAAGCTGGAGCCTATCCCAGCAAGCAAGGGGCACAAGACAGAAAACATCCTGGAAAGGATGCCAATCCATCACAGGGCACGCACAGACACAAACACACACACACACCAGGGCCAGTTTTCCCAGAAGCCAATTAACCTACCAACACGTCTTTGGGCTGTGTGAGGAAAGTGGAGCACCAGGAGGACATCCAGGCAAACACGGAGAGAACATACAAACTTCACACTGATAGCTCCCTGGAAACTGTGAGGCAGAAATGTAAACCACTGCGCCACCGTGCCACTCGCTTAAATAAATAAAAAAGGATCTTGGAGGTATTTAAGCAGGAGAGCCCTACAGGAAATCTACTGTAATGTGCCACCTTGCCACCCACAGTCACACAGGGAAACACATGCTCATGAAACTCTGTGGCCTGGCTGTAAGCCCCCGGCTGACCTGCGCGCAGGGGAATCCAGCAGCGAGCCATCCAGGCCGCTCATGTGCAGGTCGATGACCCTGGAGCGCCGCCTCTGCCTCTTCTCCAGGTCGTCATCGTTGCTGGGGCAGCTGTTGAGCAGCGGCTGGTGGGCGACCTGCACCACCTTGGCACGGGTGGAGGGCGAGACGAACTGCTTCCCGGGCAGCATCTCCGTGAGGACGTGGGAGCGCATGCCCAGGCGGGGGGTGGAGGAGGCACTCATCGCGGCACAGGCTGCCTCGGAGAGAGAGACGGCACAGAACAGCACTCTTAGACAACCCCAAAGCTGGCAATAAGAATGAGGTACGCATGCAACTTCATATTTAATAATCCCCATCTCTGAATTGGCTTCATCACTCTGTCCTCCTCCCCACTCATAGCTGATGTGAGGGGATCGTTCTGGTGCACTATGGCTGCCCTCGCATCATCCAGGTGGGGCTGCACACTGGTGGTAATGGAGGGGAGTCCCCATTACCCATAAAGAGCTTTGAGTAGAGTAATAATAATAATAATAATAATAATTAGTAGTAGTAATAGTAGTATAGTAGTACAGACCATCCCTCAGACAGCGCTTAACATACAGATCCAGCCCATATTACAATGAACAAATCTAGCATAAGTAGAACTCTACTAGAATATTTCCTCATCCTTGGAATATCTATGAGCTTTTTGCATGATATACAAGGTCTAGCTACAAAGTCAGTGTTTCCTCCATTTTATGGATGGCTCTTTGTCACAGTACAGTTAGCACTTTTATGACAACATGTCCTCGTCTGTCTGTTCAACTGAACAATAATTACAATTAGTCAAGCTCTGTTACACAAACAGCTAGAACAGTACAAATACTCAGAATGCATTATGAAGCACAAGCTTTAATTTTCGACCAACTTCCTGTTGAAATCATAGGTAGCATTGTACAATTAAGAGTGGAGTAGGGATTAAGTACTGTATAAAGTACTTTAACCAGATTATTTCAGCAAATCCACCTTTAAAAACAGGTAAATGTAACTTCTGTGAGTCATTTTCTATAAAAGTCAACCTAATAAGGAATTACACTATTATTCAACCCCAGTAAGAACACTGTTATGGACAGTTAAAATACAACTGAGGTTAGGACACACCGGCCTGACTGTTACAATAGAGAGTCGCCCAGGGACAGAAGAGGCGAAACATCCGGAGTGCGATGTTTGTTTTGGTCTGTGGTGCTTTCTACTGCTGTATTAACAAATCTACTGGATACTCGAGATACATTATAAATATAATTTTAACGTAACGAGCGCACATAACCATACGTACATTACTTGCAGTTTTATAAGCGATCGCGTCATATTTACTGGTTTTGCCGAGATGTAAATAACTCGAAACATCACCGAAATTTCTCCTCTGAAACCAATTTTTACGAGCACATAACTTCCAAATTGTTGACAAAAAATATTGTTATCCCAGATACATATTTATTGGAGCTATATTTAAGTTATATAGCTCTGATTTTAAATTCCAATTACTGTTTATTATTAACACAATTCAGATCACGCACTGGGATCAGAAAAAAAAAAACTTTAAAAAGCCTTACCGTGATCTAGATCCTGTTTAACCGAAGGTTATATAAGCCAACACTAAAAATAACAAGATTTAAAAACCCGAAAAAACACCACCAATAAACTGTTTGTGAATATGATGGATAATATGTTATACGATGTTACTTAAGATTGCTCAGTCCTCACTTTTTGAAAATTTGCGCCGACACAATTACGCATGCGCACGCACATCGGCGCGATCGTAAAACGTCATCACGTTTAGTCAAAAACACGGTTCTCATTTGAGTTTCCTGCTCTGTAGGCAAGTGGGTGGGCTGTAGGTTTTGTGCTATTGGTAAATGCAGGAAATATTGTACAAAGGAGGCCCTGGCGCTATTTATAGTGCACATTTTCCCTTCCCTAGATATTTTATGAGAAATAACGCGATAAAATGGTGTGCGGATGTTTACCTAATCCTTTATTTAACCAGATAAATCGCTTACGACCTTGATGGGAACCCCGGTGTAATATTATCTATATCTGTATAATATTATCCAGGTATAATATTAACTATTATATGGTATAATAGTTCTAGATGTATTAGTAACGGCAGCAGTTAGCTTGTTTTCCTCTTAGAGAACCTAATTAGATTTTAGACTACACTAGGTGTTAGGTCCTGTTAACATGACAGATTTGCATAACCTGACATCCCAGCTATCATCAGTTGAGATGATTATATGTGATAAGTTTTCATTACTGAATTGTGTAAGCAGCATGAGACAGGCGTGCTTGAGTCTGACAGAAGAGGCAGCGTGTAAATAGTGTTCCTTTGGGAATCTAATAATAATTATTAATAATTGCTTACACTCATATAGCACTTTTCTGGACAGTCCACTCAAAGCACTTTACAGGTAACGGGGACCACCAGGCCCATCTGGATGATGCAACAGCAGCCATAGTGCGCCAGAACGCTTATCACACACCAATGTGGGGAGGAGAGCAGAGTAATGAAGCCAATTCATAGATGGGGATTATCATCAATGGGAAGTTTGGCCAGGATGCCGGGGTTACACCCCTACTCTTTTCAAGACCCTGGGATTTTTAATGACCACAAAGAGTCAGGACCTCGGTTTTACATCCCATCCAAAGGACGGCGCCTGTTTACAGTATAGTGTCCCCGTCACTATACTGGGGCATTAGGACCCACATGGACCACAGGGTGAGCCCCCCCTGCTGGCTCCACTAACACCTCTTCCAGCAGCAACCTTAGTTTTCCCAGGAGGTCTCCCATCCAGGTACTGGCCAGGCTTACACCTGCTGAGCTTCAGTGGGTTGCCAGTTGTGAGTTGCAGAGTGATATGGCTGCTGGCCATATCTGACCTGGAAGGGAGTGTAGGATAAGTCCCCAGGTCCTGCAGCAACACTGGACAATGTGAGTGTTCAGCCACTGTAGGCTTTTCACTGGCCTGAGAACACAGCCCTGTGCAAGCGCAGCTTTTAATTACATACACAGCCCCTCTCCGAGCACTGATCCTCCAGCCATATTTACCTGCATGCCCCAGTGGGCCCAATTACGCTCTGGGATTCAGAAGGCATGTTGTGTTTTATTAACCAAGCCAACTTTCAACTTTTCCATTTCCTCAAAAGACTTAGAATTGCACCTGGTGAGGTCTCCTCAATTTGCATTTTTCTGACTGAAAGCCTGAGGGAATTTTCAATTTTGTCACAACTGGAGATATTGGCAGCGGGGGGAGTGCAGAGCACTGGGTTGCCAGAAAGAATTATTTTAGCAGAGTGTCTTTCAAGTCCCGAAAGGGTGGGTCCAGCAAGATTAGTGGATTTGATGGTGTCAAGGGGGTAACGGGACTGGGAGATGGATAAATGTGCCCCAATTACTAATTATGTGAAATATCATTTTTTTGCATTCGATACATCTAATATACCTTTATTTATATTTACATTATTTTATATAGAAAGCAAAGTTCATTACAAAAAAATCTGAAAATGTGATTGATTTCTGCTTCTAAGAAAAAGTGTACTTTAGGTTGAAATGTAATCATGCCTGATGTTAGCTTTGATGCCACTAGGTTACGTTTTGACTGTGGATGGAACCTACCTGTTAGCTGTCCTGGCTGCTTGGAAAATTACGTGCAATTATGCATCATTGCCTATAGGTGGGAGAAAACATGCAATACAGTTTTCCAAAACAGTTGCCTATTTAGTTTTTTCTGAATGTTCAGTTCTGTCGTTTCTGGAAGCAGAATGATACCAAGCTGTATTAACACAAGAGTTCAATGTTCTTTACATACAGTAAGTCTGAAACTCAGTTATTAACATTTGAATATTTTTATGCAACATTTTTAAATGATCTAAAGTGAATTTGAATCAACTAGCTTTCTGAAAGAGAAGACCTTTTTAATAACCTCAAGAAGCACTAAGCTACACCTGAAAATTTGTTGAAAAAAGTACCACGTACCAATTCAGTGGGATTCCTTGTTATTCTTTCTGCTGTTACAGAAGGGCTTCTCCACA
The DNA here is from genome assembly GCF_059453375.1 of Lepisosteus platostomus. Classification (NCBI taxonomy): domain Eukaryota; kingdom Metazoa; phylum Chordata; class Actinopteri; order Semionotiformes; family Lepisosteidae; genus Lepisosteus; species Lepisosteus platostomus. The sequence goes on from NC_142613.1 coordinate 10,286,158, forward strand.
ATTCTTTTAAGAAGGGATGAAAATAATTACCAGAGATGGGTAAAGTACATTAAAGTATGTTTAGACAACAGTGCAATGCTAATTGTCCCACACATTTCAAAATCAGCTTTGAAATCTAAGCTGTGGGGCACATACTGTAATAGATGAAAGAAGCAACAAGTCAAACGATTAGTTGAATGGCCTGTGTATGGGATAATAGTGGTTCACAAGATGTCAGAATAAACACACCTGGCTCTGTTGCGTCCCTTAGTCAGGTAATTACTGAGATGAGTGGTGGGTGTCTGGAACAGGCAGTTTTGACAAGCTGTTGGAGCAGACACTCTGGGATCTTGTACGGCAGAATTAAATTTGTGAATGCATTAGCTACTAGGACCCAAGTGGGCATGATGGGCCTTCTCATTTGCTGCCCATACAGTGTTCTTATATTTTTGTGTATTCTGTATAGGAGTGTTAAAACTGCCAGGTTATTTGTGAATGAGATCCCCTCCAGCACCAGAAATTGCACTGGAGTATATGGGGAAAAGACATCATCATGACCCTTAGGAGGGGGGGATCTGTAATGTTCTCTAATACACCATAATGCAGGATAATAATTCTGGCTTGCTCCAGGCAGGTTGGGCTCAGCATAATATTTATGGAGTGTGTCTCATTTTGCTTTGTGGCTCGCAGACGAGAGTTAAAAGCAGCTGCTGATGTACTGAGCAGCTGACAGGCCATGGAATGATAGCTTCACTGAAGGGGTAATGGGTTATTAATAATTTCACATGAAAAGCCGTCAGAAAACCCAGCCAGGCTATTTTGTTTGGAAGGGTGGTAGGGAATGACAGTTAATGATGAGGTTTGTTATTACCATCACTGCTTTTATTATAATTTTCCAAAATATGCTTCGAGTCCATTGTTAATAAATACTTTGAAAGTTTAGGAGAGGGGGTGGTGTGCCCCTGTTTTGGATCAGACATTTATTGGGCATTCCTTCTGCTGGCATGCTGTACCATACATTCTCAAGCACACACAAAATAAAACTCAAAGAGTAAAGTTTGAAGGAGATTACTTTTGCTTTTGTTCACAGATCATTGAATTCTGCCTCCAACCTGCTCTTTTTAAAAAAATGGAGCAGTGCACCACTGAGCTAGAGTCCTCCCGTGTGCAGGTGTTTTTAGAATCAGCTTAAGTCTCGGTTGTTCCACCGATAAGAGCTCCAGCTTTTCCTCTCTTTGTTAACGTGAGGCAAACTCATTTACTGATAATTCACTGAAAAACAAAACGCACTCGTGAGTACTCCTCAGATTATTTTTTTGTTTCCATCTGGAAACAAAAAAGTACGCTGCATCTAGAAAGCCTTCATCATATTTTTGAGAGTGCCTTAAATAAACTTGCATGTTTATGAATGCTACTGGCATGATAAAGCTGTGAAGTGCCTAGCCCAAACACAGAGAGGCAGGAACACATACGACTGCTAGTGTCTCTCACTCAGTCTCATACTGCTGGCCCGTCCTTTTCAAAACTGTACAGAAGTCTCTGCCAAACAGCCAGTCAGAACATGCCTACCTCTCGTTAATGCTTTTTTTTTACGTTACTGGATGCAGCACTTATTTTATTCAGGGAGGCATTCCTCAAAATTATGGGGAAATGGAAAAAAAATCCTCGCTTCATTTTGAGATAACGAAGCATCCTCCTGCTCTCATGAGCAAAGCAGGGGCTGATCAAACAAGAGCAGTCTTTCAGCTCTCAGCATTTCAGCCTATAGCGGCGACTCCGCAACAGACTGTTTCCCTGCCCGTCGTGGCACCACGGCGCAGTAGGCAAACAGAGGGGGAGACAAGGAAGTACAGTCAATAGTTTCATGGGCACGCAGGAAAGCTTTTAGACAGGAAGAGGTCACTGTGCACTTTTAGCTAATTTGAAAAAGCTTTCTTTCCCGTATCAGGAGTTGAACCTGGCTGCCTGGGTGAAAATCAGGAATCCTGCTAAGTAAACTAACTATATGGGTTATATGTGAAACTACTAGACCATATAAGAAACTACTAGACAATATTTCATATAAAGCTGTGACAAGAGGTCCTAAATACCTTTTCAAAATGATTTATTTTAAATGAAAATTAATTATTTGAAATCATCTTGATCAACTTTATTTTAAGGTTAATGATGAGGGTTGGAATCAAGAATCGGGAATACAAGTTACGTCAAGGTTAGTGTCATTGGTGGTGGTTACAAGCTGAAGTTTAGGGGTAGCGTTACAGTTATTACACATGTAGTGTAATTTAGGGATGGAGAAATTTGTGGGTTGCTCAAGAAGTTACACATTCTCCTGGGGACGTCTTTTTAACTGGGCCGAGTAGAGAATACATTCTTTAATCTCCCTGCTTTCGGCGATGCCTTCTTAAATTTCCATCACCATCTGTTACCCCTAAGAAGCACAACTGGGCCAGAAGTGTGTAGCTGATGAATGTTCTTGTTGTGACGGAAATGGGACGGCCAACGCCGTCCAGGGCTGACGGATTCCTGCAGTGTGAAACCGCGGACTCGCCTGGGGATCTTTTGTCGTAAAATCCTTGAGTGACTGAGGGCGGGTGGAAGAGGAGGAGGAGAGGGAATCGATGAATGGAAGGTGATGGTTTTGCTAATTTAATTTGAAACCCTGGGCCATAGAGGTGGCGGGCTGCTGAAGAGTTTCTGTCTTATTCCGTGGACAGACTGGACAAGTTCTTATTTCCCGTAGAAAGGTCAGGCCTGGATGGCTTCGTTCTGCAGTGAAAGAGGGGAAGGTTATCTAGGGATTAAAAATTGTCTTTGGTGCCTGTCGTCTGGAGAGCAAAACAGGTTGAAAGGCTCCCCTGTTAGAGGAATAAAGATGAAAAGGGGATTTAATCAGAGCTTGCTGTTTTAATTTCGGATAAAGGATCCTGCAGCAAACCACTGAAGAGGCTTCTTAAGAAATCAGAGAAAACAAGAAATAGGAGAGAAGAAAAAGGGAGAGGATATTTTTGATTTGCTGTGGCCCCGTGGGTCTCGGATTAGCAAGGATTGCTTCTCGATTTCCGTGGATATGTTTTTTCCCAGTTTGTATTTAACAGAAAATAAAAGGGATGCAGGGCACAGGAAGTTACATTGCTTGGCCACTCTTGAGTATTTTCTTCTCTGGGAGCCAGGGCTTGGTCAGAACACAACTTCAAGTCTATACACACCACCAACATCACTGGTGTGACGCCCCAGCAGGTTCTCTTGAAACTTTGTCAAAAACAGTTAACCCTTTTTTAAAATGGATTGAACTAGATGTTTAAGAATTTACTCATGGAGATTTTCCAACCCAGTACATTAAGTTAACAGCAGGTTTTTATTTGTAAAGGCAAAGATTTTTAACATTAGCTTGAACGTTTTTACAACAGTTTAGTATGCTGTCTTCTTATTAGGAAAGCACAACCAGCTACAAATGTGATATGACAGTCAATGCATTAACATTATGGCCTTGAAAATCTCAGTAACATCTTTTAATTAACTGACATCATTAAAACAAGTCTGCTCTAAGTCACTACTGCTATGTGTTCCCAGCTTGTGATATGTGAGTACACTGAAGAGACAGCAAAGGTTCTAAGAGCATCATCACTTTTGGTGCATGCAAGTGCAGATGAGGAATGGTATAGTAAGACAAGTTTGGTGCTCTCATGGTACTCTGTTATGTGTCTTTCAATCTGGAGTGTGCTCACACTTCAGGACAATGTTGGCCCTCTCCATACTCTCACCCTTAAGTACCTTCATCACTCTATCATGCTGCTCACCAGTTTAAATGCTTGAAAGGAAAGAAGGACATAGGAAATAAAAAGTGAATACAAAATATTTTCTTCTCCTTGTGACCAAGTCTTGAACAGGCTTTTGAAACTGGTGAGACGCAGGAGTGTTGAAGGTGAAAAAGAGAAAATGTAAGTTATTTTCTGAAAGTTATATATACAGTTCTGCAATTTAAATTCAATTTTTATATTCAAGTGCTACCCCACATCTTTTGATTTATCTGATCACATGGCTGGCAGCCACTGTCATCCATCTGAATAATCTGGAAAATCTTGTTAATTCTCAACAATAAATCCACTGATTCGCAGAATCCCATCCTGTTTCATAAAGTGAGCATCAGTCTGTGCTTCACTAATGTTCCATTTACCTGTGTTAATTAAAGATCTTTGAAGGCAGCAGCGTCTTCTGAATAACAAATACCTGCTGCTCTTGTTTCTGGGATTACTGAAATCCTCAATTCCCTGGGTTAATTTGACAGCACCCAGAAAAAATCGGGGTTCCACACTGAGAACCCCATACCCTTACATATCTGACTGGCAATTCAGGAGACCAAGAAGTGAAGTGAAAGTGAAACTGATTCACACTGAAGCTTAACCCATATCAATTTTTACAATTTGCAGACTCAAATTGCTCATGAGCTCTTAAAGCATATACAGTATATGTAATAGTATTGTAAATGCATCTCTAAATGTAATTTCAATGTAAGGAAATACATGTTAAATATCCATTGCCTGAAGATAAACACAAAGACCTGCAGCGGGTAAAATTTGAAGTGGCTGAAAGTGCGGTGCTGTGGGTGTCATTTAATGTGTTTCTGTTGTTTACCAGTCTGTACCCTGAAGCTCAGCTTCCACAGAAGTGCATATAGAAACTTAACTTCTCCAAACGTCACAGTACGTGGGTGTTCAGTGAGAAATGGGGTATTATTTTAGAAGAGCAATTGAAATGTCAATGTGGCTCTTTCTAAAAAATGACCTTTGGGGACAAGCGTGCAACTTTCAGTCTGGTGACTGAAACATAATTCATGCCTTGGCCGCTATTTAACACAGCTGTTACTACCTGTCCTGTCTAAACTTCCAAAGCGTTATAAATATAAATTGTTGATTACAGAGCAAATTAGCCCTGGGACTCGAATCTTTCCCCTCTTCGATTTCCCTGTTCACTTCCAAATTTCACCCGGTCATCGCAAATGACAGGCCTTGCGTTGCCATGACTGATGGAAATGAAAGAGTTCTTCCCCCACGTCCCATTGCTAAGAGACCTTCAGTAATGATGTTGTGCTTTGTTGCAAAAAGCCGACAGGCCAAATATCAGTCTGATTTGTGGAGCACTATTTTCTTAGTTTCTTGGTTAAGACCAATAGGACATCTGTGTTCCACTTTCCATTTGCGTGGATTATTTGCTGGGGAGGTTGTGTTTAGAATGTAATTTAGTGATTTTTGTTGCACATATCCTTGTGTAACTTTACACCCACTTACTGTTCCACTTTCACTTCCTTTTAAGAAGCATTTATTTTCATTCAATTGGGCATCTAAAGGGGTGGGTATACCCAAAGCCTGCACTGGAATACATGAATTGATTAATTTCCCACGTTTGGGATAATAAAGGTCTTCTAATCTAATCTAATTTGAAGGTCCAGTGACATTAGTCCTTGAGCTATGGAATGAAAGGTCAGTTTAGACTACAACAGCACAATTTGTTGAGGGACCAGAGCTGCAGCCTGATATACAGACTCTTAATGAGAAAATCCATTGTTCCTGTAACCTGAAAGACACTGATTTGCTTAAGTAGTATGGAAGAACGCTATGAATTGCATTGTGTGGTATGAGTTAAATATTGGTGTGCCAGTGTTTGACACATGGAGCAAGCTGTTGGGTCTCTTGAAAGCCATAAAGAAAACCCATCAGCTTTGCTTCAGTACCCACTGCTTTTGATATAAAGATTGAGATACTGATGTTCGGTCTTAGCATTTCTTGAGTTTGGTTGATATAGATAGACAGTCTGATTTAACAGATTAGCATCAAGGGAACAGAGCGTTTTCCCAGGACGCAGACATCAATCCAAAACCTAAGATCTCTAAGATAGTGAGGATAGTAAGTGTGTCATTTAAAGCACCACAAGGGTATTTCGACTGAACATAAGGCTTTCAGAAACCTGCTCATACTTCATCCTTTGTTATTTAATTAGTGTATAGGAAAAAATCAAATAATTACAGTTAGTTCCCCACCAGATGGGGTCTATTCAACCAAAGGCACATTGAACATTTTTTTCCTGTTAAAGTGTAATTTAGTTTTTAATCAAGCCTCTTTCCTTGTTTTGTGTCTATTTTTTTCTCACCCCGTACAAATCTTTTTGGCAGTGCTGCAGTTTTCTTAATTAAAAGATTAAAAGAGTCATTAATTAAAAATTAACGACTAATGCAGAGCTGGGGGTTTTGAGTCTTCTCACCCAGAGGAGTAAATATTTTACTCAGCTACAGCGCTCTCCAGGGATGAACACATTGCAAAGTCATTTTTTTTCATGGTCACAAGGAGGCTCCGGCCAGAGACCAACAAACAGCAGAAAGAAAAGAAAGAAAGATTACCTGTAGAGAAGTCTGCCGTATCAGGAGAAATGAGTAATTCATCATCTTGGCGGAGTTTTTTACAAAACAAACAGAAAAAATTCTCGGGTCCAGAGAATGGAGGTCTTCTGTTTCTCATTTTCAATTAACTTTGTTTTCTAAACCAGACGCTGAAAATCAATCTTAAATTAATTGGCTATTTTAGAGTGACCCAGTGGTCCCAGCCATGCTGAGACCAGCCGGAGGTTGTTTATATAGATGATGGAAAGCAAGATACAGTAAGAATGGATAATGATGTTTTAAAGTAAGCATTACTTTACATTACATTTGTCTGTTGTCTTTTACAATGCAGCCTATCAGGGACTCACCTGAGGCAACGCCGAATGTTTCTGGACACTTGAGACATAAAAGCAAATTAAAATGCATGCATTCAATATTTAAAGATCAAGAGTATTACTTAGTGTGTTCCTTTACTATAAATGTAATCTGCATCCAAAAGTCAATTAAAAACATTAAATACTCTTTCTTAATTTTTAATTATCTCTTTTCATTACTACAGACATACTGTACATACAGTGGATGAAATATATGTCTGTCCTCTGGGTGCTGTTGAGTCTTCAGCTTTTCACACTGATAGCACACCACCCAATCCCAGCAGTGTACCACAGTTTAGGACAGGGGCCTCTCATCATGCTCCTGAAGACCCCAGCCCAGTTTGTCACCCCATAGGTCACCTGTTGTTAAGGACTGGCAGCACCTGTGAGCTGAATGAAGCAAGTAAGCTGTTCCATCTGGTGCTTGAGGGCTGAAGAGCACTTACATTGTAGTCCCCACATGATCTCTTCCACACATCACCTGCTTAATTGATCATAATGAAAGTGTTTTATCATAATAATGCAAGTGCTTTTGTCTCCAGAAAGTGGAGACTTAATGGTGACCTACAACACCTGCTGGACTGAGGCTCTCCAGGACCAGGGTGAGAGATCCCTAATTTAGGGGACACCCCTGACAAGCAGCTAATCAAAAGGCCTGATCTAAACCCAGAATTCCCGTATAGGGTCCAGTCTGTTCTTTGCCTTGTGGCCAGAAGGCGAGGTTTTAGAGACAGTTTTAGCCACACTTAATGGCCACACAAAAAGTTTTACATCCTCGTTACGTTTCACAACACAATGCCCATAAACTGTGCATTGTTTCCCTTCACATGTCTAATTCGTTTGCAGAGCCGTACTCTAGCAAAACCGAGGCAGAGAGTCCAGTGCCCCTGCTCTTCCTGTATACTTTGCTATAGAAACAACGATCTAATTACATTTCTCTGTTCATCATACCGTGATGTGCTCGCTGCCTGTCTGTCTGTCGCAGGCAGAGAGTTCCGAATATCGGTCGGCCTTATCTCTGGTAACGCCCTCCTGCCTCTCTCCCCTGCAGCCCTTGCAGCCTCTATTCATGCCATTAAACTGATTATAGTGCATTACCTTCAATTTCCCTGCCACTGTGCGCTGCTCTCTCCCTTTGGAGCCTGACAGGATAATCGCCTGCTGTGAAACGCGGACGAGCCGTTATTGCCTGTTGCTATAGCGCTGGCGCTCGCCTCCATCACTTACTGGAAGTCCGCCTGCGTATCACAGCCTGTAAACACAGGGACAGTGTGGAGAGAGGAGGTGCAGGAGGATGCATTTACCATCATTCCTAGGTCACCCAGGGTTTTTGTTTTGTTGTTTTTAACGAGACAGGTATTTGATCACTTTTTTTGAAAACCCATTTTTACCTGCAATAAAATCTAGTCTTATTCCCATATTGCGATGACGGTTATTGATGAGGGATTCCATTCCTTAAGAGCTTCAGATACCTGCTGAAAAATCAATCTGTAATGCTATGCAGCTTTACGGGCTGAGGAGTGCCTTACAGAACCACAATGTGCAAACATTTGAGATGCCTTAGCAAACCACGACCCATAACCTCTGTTCCATTTCAGAAAATGTTAAATCCTTAGCTTTAGAATTCACATTCGTGGAGCGTGTCCCCATCTAACTTTGACTCAATCAGCCATCATCCAAAAGTATGTCAACAAAATAAACATGGGTTTAATGATGCCGGGGTCTGATTTATATAACTTCTGTGAACTTCTGTGAGTTTTACTTCCTAATGATTATAGTCATTGGATGTAGCCAGTCATGGGAGCTTAGTGAGGAATTACTATCTAGAGAGGATTTGACATTGAGACTCCACTGCAGAATTAGGACACAGTAATATTCCAAGCTTAACATTTTGATCTTTCTAATATGTTTGTGTCTGTTTTTTTTTTAGCACTGGCTGTAGATCCTAACCACAAGGATCAGGTTTTCAAATTCTTTTTGTAAGAAAAAAAAACAACGAATATGAAAACAGCCCTTAAATTAGTTTGATGTAATGTACAGCCCCTTCTCGCTGGTCCCCATTCTTCAGGTCTTGATGGATGACTTCTTCTAATATGGATGGAAAGCTCAGATGCTGATGGATGGTGCGATTCAGATAATAGTGGGTTGGCTGTCTCCCAAAACGGAAGTTAAAAAACAAGATAAGGGCCATTGATGTCTATCTCTGAAATGTATATTTGTCAGAGCCATCTGGAATGCTTTACACTGCATTTCTCATATTGTCTGTGCAGGACCGTAGGGATAGTTTAAATACAGTTGGTGCAAGTGATTCCTCCAATACAATACAGTACATAGAAGATATGATGAACTAGGAGAAACTGAATCTCGAGCACCCTGCTCTTTAGAGGGCAGTGTGTAGACTTTATATAGGTCTTTTAGTTCTGACTTGGTTCATCCTTTTATTTTCCTTCCGGATTCTTCCTTGTGGGTTTCTCTTTGGATCAGCATGCCCTGTAACAACTAACTATTGCATTAAAAATAGCATCAGATTTGGTGGTACCGCCAGAAAATGAACTGGGGCGGAGAATTAAGGACCCACACAAAGGTGACAATACAGGAAATGGCTTCTGAGATCTGAAAAGGAGAAATTGAATTGGGGAAGAACAGTAACATTATGCCTCCCAAAGACTTTTGTCTTCTTAGGTTCGGTAATGTGCACGAAATGTCCCAGGTTGAATTCTGCTCTCAGTTAATTTACTTCTAAAAAGACATTTTATATACAGTACATTTGCTGTTTGAATCATGTTGTTCCCTGAAAACTAAAGGGCAGTGCTGCAGCACAGGAAGTCATTTCCTTGCATTGGAACCAACTGTTAATGTCATTGACATGTAAGTTTAAAGTTGTGGAAATAAGTAACAAAGTCAGCGTTTAAAAGGGGGAAGGAGACTACTACATTTAGAGCCATCAAATTACTTTTATCCTTGATTGTTTTACACAGGGGTGTCCACAGCTGGCCCTGGAGGGCTATATGAGTTATATGGGCCAGCAGGTTACTGGGTTAACTGGACCAATTTAATAGCATTGGGAGGAGAACAGAGTGAAGTCAGTTTCAGAGATGGGAATTATTAGGAGCCCATGATTGGTAAGGGCCAATGGGAAATTTGGGCAGGACACTGGGGTAAAACCCCTACTCTTCTCAAGAAACATCCCTGGGATTTTTAATGACCACAGAGAGTCAGGACCTTGGTTTTATGTCTCATCTGAAAGACGGCGCCTTTTTACAGTATAGTGTCCCCGTCTCTATACTGGGGCATTAGGACCCACACTGACTACAGGGTTAGTGTCTTCTATTGGCCCCACTAACACCTCTTCCAGCAGAAGCCTAAGTTTTTCCCAGGAGGTCTCCTTTCCAGGTACTGACCAGGCTCAGCTTCTGCCTGGCCTTCTTAGCTTCAGTGGGCTCCAGTTGTGAGTTGCAGGGTGATATAGCTGCTGTCAAAAAACAAAAACATGCACAGGACACACAGGACATACAGAGCAAGAATGGCAAGTCATTTAACACATATAAATAAGCCACAGAGGAAAAGTGCATACATGTTTTTGATAAGAAAACACAGCTCTTGAGGGCTGTTCCAGCATGGTAACATTATTTGAGGCCTAGGTTTAAGAGGAAGTTTAACCCAAACCCTAGCATCAGTTTTCAGCTAACATAGTGAATGTACAGAACTATCAAAAGACATTTCAACCAATAGTTTTTTGATTATTTGATTGAAAAGTTTTATACGTATATGTTCGGAAGCACTAATGTGTAGCTTCGTGAGTTAAGGATGAATTTCTATCACTTTTGCTGATATCTATCATTAGCATTTGAAGCAGTGTCAAATAAGCACAGAATTTACAGTTCGAAAAGTGCCTGGCTGACCTTAGGCCTGGTAGAGTTTGCATGTTGGGAGGTACAGTACTGTATCTAACAATGTGACACATTTTAACCAATGTTTTCAGCTTTCTATAATGTTTTCAGTTACTAGCTACAGCTATCCTATACAACACATCTTGTAATAGACACAGTGCTGCTGCTTAAGGCTCATATTGTAAAGTGATATTTGATGAAGCAGATGTATAGTATTCTGACTGTACTTTGAGCAGAAACAGCAGCAAATGCTGAACAAATGAAATAGCGAATCTCATAAACCCTGAGACAGCGGTACAGACCCTTTGTCTCTTCCGTAAGTGAACCTTTTTCTAATGTCTTTTGTGTTCCCCATGGCACAGTACCACATAAGCAGCTAATACTTGGCAACATAAATTGTTTTTAAGAATTCATTATAAACTTAATAAAACCAAATTGCAGTGAATGATTTTAAGATTGCAGTGTGGGGCATCTTTGTAGTGCTTTAATCACTGCTTAAAATGAAAAACAATCCTACCTCTAATGTAGAGATTTGTTTAGTTTTATTAGGTTTTCTGAAATTGCCTGCTGAGTGACAGAGCTTTCGTTGATATGTCAGTTGTTTGTGTTGAAGGAAGTTCATCAGTAAAGCAGCAACTTGGGCAACAGAATATATTTTGAGATTCTGAGATTGATTCTGTTGAGAGACTGGGAAATCTCACAGTTGTAGTTTTAGGACTGATCCATTAATTTTAGTCACCTCACTATGTTGAAACATTTTTTACTACATTTGTTTTTAATTAGAAGGTTGCTTGTTTCCAAAAATAGTACATTGCATCCTGATGAAATATTACATTTCATCGGGATGCAATATTCCTCTAAAATCAGGTTCAGATTTCAAATGGGGCTCATGTTGAATCATAAGACCCTGTTGAAAACTTTATTGCATGTCTCAGCTCCGCTGTGTGAGCCCTGGATGAATAAATAACAGCACTGAATGTATAAAAGTAACTGTGGGCAAATCAGGAACATATATGAAAGAGCAGAGGTCTTCTCCACAATTACAAATCTGTCAACAGCACTCAGTTTCGCAGGAGATAACTGCAGCCTTTTTACAGTATGGGAGTCCCTGGCTGATGTTGAAGGCCTTCACTGTCTGGGCAGTCTGCTTGTCTTCTCGTTTAGCTGCAGGGCACTGACAGACCCATGCATCTGCGTGACTGCAGCCGGATTAACGGGCCGTCTGCCCTGTCAGCAGTGCCAGGATTTAGCACCTCTCTGCAGTGCTTTGACACTGCACATTACTGCATATGACTCTGGTATTTGTTTTCCTACTAATGAGACTCCACAAGGAAAAGACAAGTAAGTTACTGGCCTGGTGAAAGCACCTATGCGTACCACACAGGTTGTCTTTGCCCAATGCCTGTGGCTGCCTGGAGAATTAATAGACTTGAAAGCAATTGAGGATGCTGTTGTGGGTAGCTACAGATGCACTGGAGTGTAGTGTTCAAAGAGAAGTGAGATAGAATGTCAACATTAATGAAAATGATCCATGATGATGAAACACTAGAAGTAGTACAGTACCTTGCTGCAGCAACAGTGATTTACCAAGTAGTAGAGCTGGTAGCAGGAGAGTGCTGGGGAGGGCCCACCACCACCACACATTCCTGTGTGATCCCCTGCCTCCCCCACCACATTGACATCCAGTTCTGGTAATGCTAGTCCCCTTTCCCTTGCCAAGGGTAGAAGATCAACAGACGGGACCTCTTCCTTAGATACCGCAAAAGCACATGTGTCAAGATTATGTACAATGTACTTCCTAGCTCTGAATACCTGCAACAACCAAGAGCTGTGGTACTACTCCATTCAGTGCTCTTTCTGCTTTGTGACATGCACAAGGGAAAAACGTCATTCAGCTCTGACAGGTGTACATTTTGGTGGAAGATGTGAACTGGCAGTAAAAATGACTCCTCATGTTGACATCACAACCTCACCGCTGTTAGCTTGGGTGATTACAAATGTAATCACAGTTTTGCACCTCTATAGTCAACTAAATTCAATGGCTATCCAAGTTGGAATACCATGTGGGTAAAGAAAATCTGGAGATGGCCTTGGTTAGAGAAATACTTTGTTCTGGAGATTCCTTGACCCTTACAGTATGTCTGCACTGTGGAAAGATTAAACCCAGCCCTAAATTTAGCACTGTTTTAAAATCCAGTTTATTTTATGTCTTGTGCGACATGAAATTGCAAAATGTCATAGTTTAAGGAAAAGCTGCTCATTTATTTTTAAAGAAAGTAGGAAGAATGACATAAAATCTCTAAAACTGGATTCTAATGCTTGGAACAGAATGTGCACTTGCTGTTAATAATCATTCACTAGAGCTGACTTTTACAAGCTCGGTTCTTTTAACATTTTGAACATCTTTTTTTTTTTCGGATTTGTAAGTGCATGTCAGTCTGATGATCTGGCTCTTGTTTTTCTTGCTCATATATGTCTAATTCGCCCCCCTCTGCATCACTGACAGGTAAGACGTGTGTTCAGAAAGATATTCCCTTGTTTTCTGTTCATTGGACAGGGACCGTGGATGAGCAGCACGCTGGTAAGAGCTTTAAGGGTGAAGTAAAATATCTGGGACAATAATGTGAAACTTCTAGACAATGAAAGGAAAATGACTGCACTAAATGAGCATTTCACTCAGGTGTTCACCAAGGAGGAAGTTGACAACATGCCTCTGGCAGTGGAAAGACAAGATTCTGTAATAGTATTAGAGGCAGAAGAGTTTGGGGTACTAGTAGCACCCATGATTAAGAAATCCACATTGCCTGATCGTATCTTAACAATTATTCTGAAAAAAACTGACAGCTGTTGACACAATTTTTCAAACAGTCACTCAAGAGATGGACAGGACCCATGGTACTACAAACATAGCGTCCATCCCTAAGAAGGGTGAAAAATATAGGCACTGTCATCCAATATGTCTGACATCTATTACATGGAAACAATTGAAAACAATTATTAGAATTAAATTAGAGTATCTACTATATGGAATTCAGACAGTTGGAAATAGTCAGCGTGGATTTAGGAAAGCTCAATCTCATCTAGCTTTTTGAGAGTCTTTGAACGCAATTAGTGGTTTATCATAAGGACCTGAATCAATGCTCTATGTAATATATACAATGAGCTAGAATCTGGTACAATTAGTACACTAATAAAGTTTGCAGATGGTACATAATTAGGAGGACTAGCTGAAAATATAGAAGCAGCCAATGACATTCTAAAAGGAAATGCTGAGTTAGAAATGGCTGTGTATAAAAATAATTAGGTTTTTATGTTGACACATCATTGACGTCTTCTAGACAATGTGGGGAACCAATTAAAAAGGCAAACGAAATTTGAAGATATGTAGTTAAATCACAGAATTTAAATGAAGGTGTGTTATGTTATAAATTTGTGATGCCTAAGGTTTAACTTAGAATATTCTGTACAATTTTGGTCACCACATCACAGAAGCCTGTAAATGCAAAGAAGATCAACCATATACATTCCAGGGCTCAGGGGAATGTCCTACACTGACAGGCTGATGGAACTGAACCTTTTTAGTCTTGAACAGAGATCAGAAAAGATTGCACAGAGACTTGATAAATATGTTCAAAATCCTCAAAGTCCCTGACAACATCATCCCAGTGGACAGAATTAACAATGAAACATAAACCAGAGGCCTGAAGTGGATACTATGAGGAAGTGCATTTTTAAATTGAGAACAAAAGACAGTTTTTTGTTCAGGAGAGGAGTGGGGTGGGAATGGAACAAGCTTCCCATGCATGCGGTTGAAACTGAGACCCTGACATCCTTCAAGAAACTGTTGGATGAGATCCCTGGACCAATTCACTACCAACTACAAAATTTGCTATATGAGTCATACGGTCGCCACTCATTCTTTCTTAATTTGTTATGTGTAAAACAGAGTGAGGAAGGCAGGACTGAGCACACATCACATCAAAGTCACCAGCTTACAAGTTTTAAAAAAGTAAATCATCTGTAAATGGCCTGTAAAAGGACCAGGAAGGTTCGCTAAAACAATATGTTGCATCAGATTATTTACCCACAGGGGTCCTCTCTAAAGCCCAGCCGGAGATGAGAGAGGCTGAGAGAAGAGATGTGTGTTAATCTGCTCTTATCTCTGTACTCATAATATGCGGACATGTGGCGATTTGCTTTTTGGGCTGTCGTGCTGCGTCTGGAACCCAATTTTGAGGCAATCGCTAAGAACGAAATGTTGGTCTAAACTGCTCGGCTTTATGAGATAAACTATATCAATAACACGAACTACCTTGTTTTGTATTTTTACTGTTGTTTTGGACACTAGCATTTTAGACGCCAGTGTCTACACGTGCTATCGTCTCAGTTCCAGTGATAACAGTGGGGTCGGCTTTGCTGCACACTAACAGCCAAGGGTGTTTTAAAGCCTTGTTCGTGATACTCAAGAACAAGGTGATTTGATCGTTGCTGACAGCAGCTCAGAACGCAGCACAACAACCTACAGTCGCATGAACGTCTCCCCTGGTGAATAATGTCATAGAGAAGAGTAGTAAAGCTCGGTGAAAAGCCTAACCTATCACTGTACAATTTGGTGGAACCATTGCAGAACCCAGGAGAGGCATTGTTTAAATAAAAGTAATTGGGGATTAAAATGATAAAACAAAAAACATTGTCAAAATGCAAGTTTGCTATGGAATTGTACTATAGCAAGCTTTTCAAGCCAATGTACAGTAGTTACCATGTCCATTCCCTGCACAGTTACACACCCCCCTGGTCTGCAGCTACACTTCTGGCCCTCATACTGAAATAGCACAGGCGGGGCCCACTCTGTGCATGTCTGATCTCAGCCCAACTCCCACTCCTCCAATCTGTTTGACGTTCTGTCACTGGGGGTCATTATTGGCAACAGGATCATTTAAAAGGGCTGTTAATTTGTCTTTGTTCTATTTATTAAAGAGATTCCACGCTTACCTAGAATCGCGAGACTGGATACAATGAACTCACATCAAACCCTATCAGGTTAGCTACAGTATGTCGTGGCTCTGGATGGCTATAGTCAATGCAAGCAGAAATGAGATCAGATTGGATTACACTGTTATTAATTTACTGTACTTGGCTGACGTTTTTATCTCAAGTGACATACATCTCATTTGTATCCATTCACGCAGCTGGGCAAGGTCCTTGCTCAAGAGAACAACAGCTGTGCTTCTCCTGGGATTTGAACCCACAGCCTTTCAGTTCTGAGTTCTAAGCCCTAGCCTCCCCTTCTGTGTTCGTTTTAGGAGCTATGTTATAGGGATCCTATACAGTTAGACATGCTGCAGTGATGTTGGCTTTGTCTTAATGTAAACGTGAGGGATCATTAGGAACTCCTCTGTTCTTGGCACAGGGAGTGCTAATCTTCACTCTTAGAGATTCCAACAGCTTGGGCGCATATACTGCTTCCTAATGGAACAGCCTTATTATTTATGCTAAGTAAACGCAGTGTCTCTGCTGATGTGATGGTTTTACTTTGTGAAAATTGCAGAAGGGCTGCCAGTTTGGGCTCGTAATTAAAGTGCTGTCAGAATCTCCACTCCCCCACCAGTTGTGTCGTGCTACTTGTGCCCCTCTCAAACACACACACAGCCTCTCACCACATCTTTCTTCCCACCGGTCAGTGCAGCACCTGTCCTCCTGCTGGCTGCGGCTCTTATTTATACCCTGGCACAAAGGCAAGTCTCATTTTGCTGCATTAGTCTTGAAAACACTGCAGAAAACACTGCACTTGTATGGCTATTGATTCCCACAAAATAAGACAATCCATATTTGACACTTGTTTGTTAAACCAGGTGCTTTTCTGTTATCCGGAAATGGGAGAAGAAAATAATTTGCATGAAAGTGTTTTTGTTTTAGTAAAAATAATGAATTCTTCCATTTTGTAGTAGCCTGTGATAGTGTGTATCACCTTCTACAGACAGCCATTAGATAGCAAGGGAATTCTCTTCAGGACACTTTGGTAATCCTCCACTGTCCCTGTTATGTGCACTGTTAAGGCTCTGTTGGGGTCATGTGTCCTCCTGATTGGATTTTAAGCTAAAACGTAACCTTAATTAAAGGGGAACTGCATTCCCAATTTCTCTGACCGGTTTTAAATCTCAATCACAAAATAAATTCATTGAGGTTATAGAAAGATTTGACAAATTTCACGATATCATGAACTTTGTGAAAGTGCTTTAAGTGGCCATGATGTCGCAAACTACTGGTCTCGCTTGAATTGTGATGTGAAGCGGCCCATCCTGCTCACTAGTCACTGTGATGACTAATGCACTGCAGAGCGAAGGAAGTACAGGTTGTGCAGCAGACATTTCACCACAGAAATGTTCCGATGTGATCTGCATGCAGAGCTAACAAGTAGGTAGTGCTTGTTGGCAAAACTGTCTTGAAGTTGAGAGCAATATTTTTGCTGGATTAAAAGAGATGTATTCACAAGCCTGCTTCTCTACAATGTTCTGAACTGTGGAACATGGCACTGTGCATATCTGAAAGTTTCACCTATTTTGTGATGTAAATTTGGGTTACAACTACATGTTACTGTGTGCATTTTACGTTCATTGTGGTTTGAAACATTGTAGTCATCCATGTTCATTCTTTCTAACCCCGTAATATAAAAATAATGGCTCTGCGTCTATTTCTCTTTTTTTTAGCATTGAAATCCATGCTGATAGATGGGTGTCATTTGCTGCTCAATTATTAGGCTAATCAGATAGGCTACATATAGAAAAGCCCAGTGATGATTTGAAGAGTTATTTCATTCTTAAATTATGTTAGTTAATGAAATGTTTAGTAAAAAACTTAAAAGGAACCAGCCTCATCTCTTTGATTGTTGCCGAGCCTCAGGACAGAGGTTTTTTTTTACATCTGAGGTCCTCATGAGCTTCAAAGCGTCAGATTCAAGGCTGACTCTCTAGGTTACAGACAGTTATGGTCTGGAAAGATTTGTTCTCACAAAACTAAACCCTGATGTACCTGTCCATATCTGTGAAAAAACTGCCATCAAATATTTAAAGTGGTTTCTTTATACGGTAAAAATATGAGAAATTAGTAGCACCTGTCCGCCATTTGCCATGATACGTATGCTCATCTGAATTACTGGTATTGAACACAATAAACTGTTCTAATATGGATATTGTTCCAATATGGATAAACATGTCTGAAAAATAGCATCCAGAAAGGATGAAATTCTAATCTTATGCCTCATGTTTATCTTTAAAACCTAGTATTTACACTTTCCGCTGCAGTTGTCCTTTAAAAGATTTCAGGTAAATACAAAACTGCGCCTCAGCACTTAGAGCTAGCCTTACCACTGGTGCCATAACTAAATGGGTGGTGGATCTCTCATTCTTCATAATGACATCGCTTACGGAGGAACCAGCTGAGAAATAATTTCAGTTTCAATTTCAATTTCAATTTAGAGTAGCACATACATCAAATTAATATACATGAAAAAAAAACCCAACAAGATTAAATTCCATATGGGTTATTGAAAATGCATACCTCTTCTGAGCCTTCTATTAAGGTAAGTGGCTCATTTTTGTTTGGCATTTTGATCACTGGAAGGTTTTATTATAGCGGTCTTTGCTGATCCACTCGGCTTGAGCTCATAGCTTGGAAGGGCTTTGCTGTTAATTTTAAATGCAACAGCTTCGTAACCGCCAATGACTGCAAAAGACAGAGGTGAGAGGGGTCAGTCCTTGATGCTTTCCAAATCAGAATCTCCAGGAGTCAAGGTGAAAAATTCCCATGATATATTCACAAATACAAACCAGACCGTAATTAAGCTTGATTTGTCTTTTATCCAGGCTTAAGAGGGTAATTAAACAATGGGACCCCTTCTTGTGCAGATTTAGCTGCTAATCTCCATTGTGATGTCAATGATAAAGTGAGCTGCAGTCTGCAGAAACAGTCTGCCTGCATATTCAACAAGAGGTTTTGTTGGTCTGATACGCCGGCCTCCCCCTTAATTCCAGAATTAAAATTTATGCTCAAGGAAAGACACCACTCAGGCTGACCACAAGATAGAAGAATTACCTCTGCTTTATTGAATTGACAACAAAAGCCCCAACCCACCGTGTTCTCTCTCATACTTCTTTGCTAGACCAACAAAATGAATTTTTTTTGCAGGTGAAGCTGATTTATCAATTTCCCTACGGGATTAATAAAGTATTATCTATCTATCTGATGGGTTCGGCTAACGACAAGGTTACCCCACCCCACCAACTGGGTGGGGACCCTAAACAGAAAGACGAATTACAGGCGATGAATTGTATGTTAAATAATGGCAACATACTGTACATGCACGCAGCTCACGTTTTGTCTCCGAGTCCTTTCCCAGCAGCCCCTCTTGATCAGGTGCTGTTTAATTATTACCTCAGCCGTGGCTGCAGTAGCACCCCAAGGCCACTAGGTGTCACAATATGATATTCTGAGCACTAAGGCAAAGCAGACAGAAGAGAGGTGATGGGGGGTGTCTGCAAATCTCAGGTAGTGAATAGTAGCAGTTGTAGGTGCTCTGACTGCCAGACCATCACCACGGTCACTTAGCCAGAGGACAGAAAGTGCACAATGGAAGTGGCGCCACACAAATGAAATACAAGTGAGATTTGGCTTTTGGCGTGTCATACAACTGCTATAAACCACTTTCGAACAAGTTAAAGTAAATGGTGTAGGAAGCAAAAATGCAATTTCCCTCCAGGCAATATTTCACAGTGAATTTCTGCGCTGTGTAACCCGTACGAAAATGTTTTTGTATTACGGTGAAACATTTCACGGAAAGGAAGTGAAATCTGGTACTGGCATAAGCATGTGGCGGATTGTTTTCTCAGTTTCCAAATGTTAGAATGTGCTATTGAAATCATGGGTTTAAAACCTGTTCTCCCATGATCTGTGTTGGTGTTTATACATAAATACTGTATACTGACATACCAAAACATTAGAGAGTGATAGGCTTCAGGAGAATGGGCTATCTTGTCTAATGGGAGTGACCCTGCAAAGAGTGTGTTACATTATTTCTGAGATGTAAAGTAATAGCAGACCGGGCCTATTCTGTAGTGTCCAGCAATGGAAAGACGGTTGCATTCTGTAAATACAAGTGCATTTCCTAATTCAGGGGTGTGCCAGCTCTTAATCACATGATTATTGATTGAGTTTTCTCTTCCCAGTGTATTTTTAAATGTGCTTTCAACCATTGAAAGTGTTGAAGGACATTAATAATTGGTATCAAACCCTTACTGATTTTGAGTTCCACAAATGCCCTCATTCAGGTGTAACCAACTGGATCTTTGTAGAAGATAGAAAAAGCTCATTGCAGTTTGACAGTCCCTGCCGTATCTGTACATCATATATTTTTATATATTCACCACTGTAATCTCTCCGTCTGTTCTCAAAGATGGTTTTCCGAACTCATACTGTACATCAGAAAGACTACCAAAACCAAACTTATCCTACAGCTAGGATCACACCTTCCCCCTTCTTCTAAGTTTTCTCCATTCATTGGAAGTTTCATTTCACACTTCTCTACACCCATTCTGACGTCACACCTCTTGATTGGCCTCTCTCTCTGTCCCCTGCTCCCGCCTCTCACTCCTCCTCTCTCCCAGCCTTTGTTCTCCCATTACATTACCTTTGCTTACTGCCCTGTCTCTCTCACACCTGAAGAAGGCTCCATGGCCGAAACGTTGTGTTTTCTTTCTTCTTTTTTTCAGCGTGGAATAAACCTATTACTTGTTCCTTTGCAGCCTACGCATGCTGACGCAGCTACCCACCTGAACTACTACATCATATATTTTTGCCTATTAGGAGCTGTTCCAAGTGAAATAAGGATAGGCACGCTGGGAAGAGGTTGCAGAAAGTTCTGGAATGTGATTTTGTTTGAAACAGTGACCTTGAAGCAGAGTATTTTTGAAGCTGTGGACTAAGTGCAGAAACAAGTTAACCAAGTGTCAAAACAAGCAAGCAGGTGAATTAAAGCAATGAATTAGCAGTAGAGATCTAGAGCTGAGCTGCAACTAAAGCCCACAGACAGTGATATTCCTGGACTGGAGATGGGAATCACCATCTTAAGTGCAAAATATACTCATGTGAATTGCAGTGGGCAAAGATTGGCACATGGATGCATTTTAAGCATTGGAAGTGTACAGGAGGATGTCTCAATTATTACCAGCCAGCAGCCATATCACCCTGCAACTCACAACTGGCAGCTAACTGACACTGAAGCTAAGTAGGCGTGAGCCTGGTCAGTACCTGGATGGGAGACCTCCTGGGAAAAACCAAGGTTGCTGCTGGAAGAGGTGTCAGTGGTGGGGCGCTCACCCTGCGGTCTGTGTGGGTCCTAATGCCCCAGTATAGTGATGGGGACACTACACTGTAAACAGGCGCCGTCCTTCGGAGGAGATGTAAAACTGAGGTTCTGACTCGCTGTGGTCATTAAAAATCCCAGGGTGTTTCTCGAAAAGAGAAGGGGTGTAACCCCTGGTGTCCTGGCCAAATTTCCCATTGGCCCTTACCAATCATGGCCTCCTAATAATCCCCATCTATGAATTCCCTTCATTACTCTGCTCTCCTCCCCACTGATAGGTGATGTGTGGTGAGCGTTCTGGCGCACTATGTCTGCCGTCGCATCATCCAGGTGGGGCTGCACCATTGGTGGTGGTGGAGGGGAGTCCCCATTACCTGTAAAGCGCTTTGAGTGGAGTGTCCAGAAAAGTGCTATATAAGTGTAAGTGCGAAATATCCTCAAGCAATTATTATTCTTATTATTTTTATTACCAAGATTAATCTGATTTGTGTGAAATGTCGCATCTGTTTATGAAACTGTGATCAGTTGATTCCCTTCTCTGCACGTTGTTAAAGCCATTATCTAACAGCTGGTCGTGTGTTTTGGACTTGATGGCGAAAACTTTGTGTAAAAAGAAAAATGAAATAATAGATTATTCTCATGTTTTTACAAATATTATTTTTGGCCGAGGGGTGAGCACAGGGGAATTGGAGAAATACATTTTCAGATGCCAGGATAATACATGTGAGAGGGGAACATCAGTGCATTCTCAGAATCTACTGAGCTGAACACGTCCACATCCATCAGTGAAATTAATCTGCCTTGAACAGATTAGCCCCGCACTGCTATGCTGGGAAAGATGCATCAACTTTGGCACAAATAAATTAATGTATTTAAAAACACATTGTCTGTTTCTCCTCTCTGAGCTGTAGCTTTAATGAATAAGGCTTTGTGAACATGCCTTTTCAAGCTAAAATTTATGTATTTTAAAATGAATGGCTGTCACCTGGATCTTTTATACCTGTCAAGATCAAAACATTTGGCTGAAAATCTACTGATATAAACAACCTTAGAACAGAATAACTTTGTTGTGTGGATGTTTAAACAGGATATATAGATCCTGTAGCTTCTTGCTTTATAGGGTACATCATTAAAAGACCCTGTCAAGTTATGATAAATATGTTTCATGCAAACTAAATATTTTAAGGAAAATTAGACTTTTTTGTGCTTTCTAGCTAGCTAACTCCCTGAGAATCATTCTTAAATGTTTTCTCAAGTTGCCTGCTTTATTAGTCTAATGAATGCACGTCCCATTAAGTTTGACGCAGACATGTCTTTAAGAAAACCTAATTAAACCTTGCTTTTCCACCAGGGGAACTGTGCAACACATTTTGATTAGTAATGTTTCTGTCACAGTGGAGTCTTCTGAAGTGTTTGGTGCAAATGTTTCCAGCAATGCAGTTGTTGTAATAACCATTTATCATTTATCTCTAATAAGGGTTATAATGTGGAGTAATACCACTTTAAATTGAGAATTGTATTATGCCACAGGTGAAAATGTATAGCTCTAGAATGCACATATGCTTTGCAATACCATAGTATTCCCAGTTCCCAAATGTTTGGATGAAAAAATCATTCTTAGCTACATACCTGAAAAACAGAAAGAGATCCCAGCTCTGAAAAGAGAAGCACCAATGACAGAGTCTATGACTTAATTAATTGTGGAATCTCCTATAGAAGATGGGTGTTGTAGAATCTTCACAGGAATTCATAAAACTGTCTTATCGAAGAAACCCATCTTGATCATTTAACCTTGTTGCTTCTTAGAGAATAATACAAAGCTCACTGGAATATCATATCAGTTGTCTGTTTTTGGAGAGTGCTATCCTTGAATTTACTCATGGTGAATTACCTCTGTGGTCCACCAGCCCAGAGTGCTGCAGTTGTTTCACTGACGGATACAGTAATTAATAGGCAATATTTACACTGGAGAGAGAGAGACCTCTTGGACAATGGGGAGATTAGTGTGAACTGTGATGTGGACCCAGAATTGGGGTCTGCTGACCATCTGAAGGGCACCTGAAGTCAAACTGAAGGTCAATAGCGCTGGTGTCGGATGGGCTTCCCCATACTTTAATGTGCTCTTTCTTTCAGCAGGGATCTTCACATCTTCCTGAAGGGACAGCGAAGGTGTGTTGGTAGAATTTTAATGTCTTATTTTAGCTCAAAATTAATTAAAACAAAGCAGATGTCTGACAGGTGCAATTACACTCCCAAGCCTATGAAATCCTCCTGTGTTTTGTAGATCCCAGCAGTTGGGACTTAACCTTCCGTTTGAGTGTAGTGCTCTGCACTGTTTAGCTGACTGTCTGGATTTATCTAGCACACACTTAGCTCACAGTGTCTTGTTCGCATCTGGCTGATGGAGTTTCTTCTTCTCCCCATGTTTGTGTGTCGGAGTCAGACAATTCCATTCCATTCTAAATGAAGACTTATGTTTACATTTTATTTATAAACATTGTACATGCCCCTTGAACGTCACAACGTTCTACACACTTTTAACTATATATATCCTGTCATTCTGTTAGCCTTTTTTATGGCTTTCAAATAATGTCTCAACGATGAAAGTTATGTGTCCACATAAATACCTCAGCCTTGTTTATAGATTGACGAAACTCAGTGTTTCTCATCTCGTGTATATAGTTTCTGTTTTTGCTAACTGCATGTATCACTTTGCACTTGTCTACATTGTCACCTGCCAGATATTTCTCCAGACAGGGGTTTCCTTTGCAACTTCTACAGTGTTTGCCAACCCTCCAGTTTTGCTATTGTCTGTGAACATGATTAGTTTACTAACCATGCCAGGACCATTAGTACATAGGAAAGGTTACAATGAGAAGGGGGCATATTGGGCCACCTAGTCTGTTTAGTAATTAGTAGATCTTATCCAGTCATTTCATGAAAGAAGTCAGGGCTTAAACAAAAAGGTTAGGGAGCTTGTTCCTTCCTCCTACAGCCCACTGGTTAAAGAAGTGCCTCATCTTTTCAGTCTGAAATCCCCTTTCTTGTAGTTTTGACATGTGCCCCCTGGTTAATGTTTCACTGTTCATTCAGAAGACAGCTGGGTTGACTTTGCTGACGTCTACCCTTATACTTGTCAGGTTTCCTTGTAGTCCTCGCTGTTCAGGACTAAAAACATTCATTCCCTTCAGTCTGTCAGTGTAAGACATCCCTTTCAGCCCTGGAGAGCCCTGATATTCATTAGGAAGACCAGCGGTCTTTAATACCATTCAATGTAGTACTCTGATAATTACATTACCCAGTTGTTGCATTCAATTATTTGTACTCTCTACTTTCTTAATCTAATAAATGCCATGTCTTAAAAACCAGCTTTGTCTATACCTCAGCATAGTTACAAAACTTTTTTTTGAGAAGAAATCGGCACATCTATCCATTTCCGATTCATTTTATCCAGTAAAGGGTTGCAGGGGAGCTGGAGCTTAACCCAGCAGGCAACAGGAGCAATTTGGGGTACACCCTGGGTGGGACGCCAGTCCGTTTCAGGGTACACACAGACATAGACACAAACACAGACACACACACACTCACACCATGGCCAATTTTACCAGAAACAAATTACCCTACCAAAATGTCTTTGGGCTGTGAGAGTAAATGGGGGCACCCAGCGAAAATCCAAACAAACCTGATGAGAACATGCAAACTCCACACAGATAGCAGTCTGGGAATTGAACCCAGGTCCCCAGTTCTGGGAAGCAGCAATGCTCACCATTATTCCACCCTCTAGAAGAAATCCCCACTGAGAAATATTTTGAGGGGCTATATTATTGCTTTATAAATTAAAAATTTATCTTAAGAGCTTATTTTATTTTTTTAAATGTCTTCTTACCGGTGATACACTTTGATATTCACAGAAATACTTTCCATGTTAGTCTGAAAAGAAATCTTTAAAACTATGTTTGCTAATGAGACGACCTGAAACAGAGTTCAAGCTCTGGAAATCATTTTTTAACTTTATACTACATGGATAGTAAAGAAGTAAATATTCACGTTTTGTAATATTAGGTTAATATTCAAATCCCTTTTACTGAAGGCGACAGTACGAGATTCATTGTATTCTTTCAAATGCATAATTTATTTTCAAACGCTGAAAAAAATCTAATTAAATTCTATTATGTGAACACTGTGGTCGTTAGTAATTTTTTAAAGGAGGAAGTCAAGAGCTGCGTTCAAACACTAATGAGCGCGAGTGTCGCATAATTAGAGGTTGTCGGAGAGATAACTAGCCTCTTTCACAGTGTAGTTTTGATAAGGTAACTAATTACTGTACCCACATGGGCAGGAAAGCAGTAGCAGAATGCAAGTCTTCTGATATGAATTAAACATGCCTTTTTTCATACGGTATGTTCAGACTTGATGTCTCAATGGCTTGCTTTCTTTTACAATCTAAAACAAAACAAAACAATAGTTTTTTTTAGCATTTAGATCATCTTGATTCCGGTTTTGTTAGTAGGAGCAGCAGATCAAACTGAAAATTCTAATCAATTTTTAAAAATAAAATTGAAGATTGGGCAAACACCTGGCAGATGTCATTTTATGTAGACAAGAGCAGCCTGTTACCGCAAAACGCTAACTATCATGATTAAATGGGAAAATGTGAGTGAGAGGAGGATGGTTATGAAAAGATTTGGGTGTTTATGTCAACACATTATTTACTTCTTCTATAGTCTATAATATGGGGAACCCATTGAGAAAGCAAGCAAAAGTCTAGGATATAAAGTTACTGACCCATCCATCCATTTTCTAACTACTTGTTCCAATTCAGGATCACATGAAATAGTTAATAATGTAGAATTTAAATCTAGGGATATTATGTTAAGAGTTTGTAACAACTAATTATGCTTTGTTTAGAATATTGTGTACAGTGTTGGTCACTATAAAGATATTGCTGCTCTGTATTCAGTTCAGACAGGAGCCATTCTGAGACATGAAGACTACAAGGGATCCTGATACAGGGGCCTTCTTCAAAATATAAAGTTCAGTGAAGATCAGACTAGAGGACACGAATGGAGATGACATAGAAGTTCCTTTCAAACTGAGAAAGGAATTGTAGGGGTGTGAAACAAGCGAATCGTCCATGTGGTTGAAAGGATACTATGGCTTCCTTTAGGAAATGGCTGGATGATATCCTTGGATCAATTAACTATCAAATGAAACTTTGTATGAGATGTGTTATTGAAGATCCAGCTGTCACTGGGACTATGTATTTTACAGTTGTAATAAGAATTCAACAATAATGTTAACAAGAGAATTGTTGCCGACATAGATTGATTAAAAATAATTAACTGAGGTTATTTATTGTAAGTTTAGGCATCAACCCATTACCAGTTGAGCTCCACATCAGTCAAGTGATTTCCTCTGTGAAAACAGACTGACGCAGTGTAACTGGAAGTCTGGCTCAGTGAGTGCCAGTGACTGAAGTGAACGTTAACAGAATGTGTCTATTGGCGTTACATCTGTAATGGCACATTCTGCCACAGAAGTTAACGTAACAGTTTAGCTAAATGGCTTTTGAAAGGGAAGCATAACAACATTTTATTAACATTTTCATAATTGTTTTTCCTAATAATGCTTCCTCCCTGCCTCTTGGTTTGAATGGTTTAACATTAAGTTATGCAAAGTACCACGTAATAGAAAAATTACCTTAATGGGTGTGCAATTATTTTCATGATGGTCATGACACACAAAGGTCTTGGGGCAGAATTCTTTTAAAAAAGCTAGAAAACCACAGGAAAATTAATTAACAGTTTTTTTAAAAGCTAAAACATTATGCATCATTTGCAACCAGGAAAATGAAAAAAACAATCTTGCAGAGAAAAGGTTTTGTTTTTATGCATACCACTTTTGGGGATTAACAGAAATTGCAATTTTGTTCCAACAGAACACATACCTGTCATGTTATAGCTAATCATCGATATAAATATCAATGTACCTTATATATCCCCAGTGATAGCTAATCATCTCTCATTATTTTTAATTACTCACAATACGGGTAGATTTGCTTAATGTTAATTATGCAAACAGCGCACTGTGTCGTGTTGTGAAATGTGATTAATGTTTTATATCACATATGCAAGCAAATGTCACTGATACAGATATACATGCCTTATAAAAATAGATTTGGACTTTGAAGGAGACTGTTTCCTACACTTACTGTGTTTCTATCCATCCATTTTTGTACCATCCCATCCAATTTCGGGTTGGGAGGGAACCAGAGCCTATCCCAGAAAGCAATGGGAACAAGGCAGGATACAACCTGGGCGGGACACCAGTCCATTGCAGGGAACACACAGACACAGATACAGACACACTCACACCAAAGGCCAGTTTTCCTACAAGCTACTGTATTAATGAGGAAACTGGACGAAACGTATGGCAAGCTCCACAAAGATAGCACCCCAGGCCTAGAATTAAACCCAGGACCCAGTTAGGCAGAAAAGCTCACCCCTGTAGCACTGTGCCACTCACTTCAATAAATAAAAAAAGAATCTTGGAGGTATTCAAGCAGGAAAGCCCTACAGGAATGTCTGGGCAAATCAATAAAGCAGAATTTCATACTATCTAAAAAAATCATTTTTTAACTCTTTTTTTTTACAACTTTTGTATGAGTCTCCTCATTTTGCATCATCTTTGACTGATCATGCCTAATCAAGGCTAACATTTCTTCATTGGTTTTCCCAAAGGATTTCCAAACGTCAGTTTTTATAACAAGCTTTGAGATATTTGATTGAGCAAACTCGGGAGGAGAAATTGGTGACTGAGGTCAAAACACCAAGCATGCAGCAGAGCTGTCACAAACACCTCTAGGATATAGTATCAAGACCCTTAGTCTTATACAGGACCTGCATAGCAAGACATGCTTTCACTTGCCAAGAAAGACAGAATATTAGAATGTGTAAGTGTGTGGTACAGTGATACAGTGTTCTATTTCAGGAAATACAGGACGTCACATTTTTTCAGAAAATCTGACAGTTTTCTTCTTGTTTCCATTGATTTCAAGTCATACATTTTCCTGTTCCTGGAGTAATTTTATCTAACATATCATAGCAACCTTAGAACAGGAGTGGACTGGAAGACAGATAAACTCAATTCCGTCACAGAACTTTAATGACCAAAACATATATTTCTTATCCCGCAACCCTCTGGAATTCCATTTTCACTAATGTAAAGAAATGTTAATTAACTTTTTTCACATACGTTTGTTCCTGGTAATGGATTTTCACAGTTACTAACCATAGTAGTCGGTGTATGTGATTAATGACTCAGCTGCGTTTATTATATTAGTGCCTCAGAATTGCAGAAATACTGGGAGAATGTAAAACAATTCTGCTTGCTCCCCTCCTCAGTCAGAAAGCAGTGCCCAACAATCTTGTTGAATTAAAAAGCAACTGAAGCGTGCATGCCATTGATTGACTGGTGAATTTCATTATCTTCAAATTCTTATGCTTAACTCAGAAAAGAGCAGTTCACAAGTTTCACAGTGATCAGAACTCAATTGTAAACTTGGCAGTTAAATGTTCATTCCATTGTCATTCCATTGTCAGGAATGAACCAGCCTAACAAAGATAAGAACTGTCGGGAATCTAGTTTAAACTCATCAGCTTAATTCCTTTGCCAAAAATGTTTGTAACAGTAACATAAAACTCGAAAAACAGTGGTAGGAAAAGCAAGGAGGCCTTTCTGTCTGTGTTGAGTGTTTGATTGTGAGATGAGGATAAATTCCTGAATTGGCTCCTACCGTTTTTTGAATTCTTACTTGGTTTCTGCTTCAACAAAGTCCGCAATCACAGGTCTTTCTATTGATCTTCCTATTGTCAGTCCTAAATGGATCCCGGACTGTGAATAACTCTTTTAGTGCACCCCTCACTGTACTGATTGTATTGTATGTATTGTACTATTATTATTATTGTATCATTCGTTACACTGTGGCTGTGTTGCCTGTGTAATTGTGCACTGCAATTTTTCTCATGGGATCAATAAAGTATCTATCTATCTTTAATGTGTGCTTACGTCCCCACACACTTTCTTTACTGCTTAGCTTGACTGAGTCCCTTGGCTTGACTTTATCAGTACCATCCAGGAAACTGATTACTTCTTTCCTTGAGACTAAAGAGATTCAGTCACTGTGACATATCTATGTATGGCATTTCCTGAAGACCATGGCTATCTCTTGACCAATTCTGGTCATTTTTCTTTGAAGGTTTTCGATAACAACAACTTTTTGGAATAAAGTGACCGGAATGAGGTCTTACTGCTATAGCTCTGGTCTGGACCTTGCATATACAGACGAAGGGACCTCCTCAGCCTAGTACAGTGCAAGATCGTGTAATAAACTGAGGTTAGCAGGATTGTTCACACCTCTTTGAAGGTCTTGTGGATCCCCACAGATTATTACATACCATTACTAACATGTCATATTCCCCATTTGTTTTTACACTCCTTATTAGTTTTTTACAAGGCTTCAGATTTTAGAGAGCAACATGAATTAGAACAGGGAGACACATGTCTTGTTGCGCTCTGCAAGAGACGATCCAGACAAGAGCAAACATGTCATTTTGAGCCAGGGTTCTGTTTAGAGGAATAAATTTGATGCGCCACCAGACTGATTTACATATACACACCATATTTTGTTCTGTCTTGAAATCTCATTTATTTTCCCCTCTGCACTGGGGTGTTTTAAGCATCGTGTTAACTATCGGATTAGTTTTGTCATCATCTTGCTAAGATATTCAGCACCGTGATTGAGCCTCTGGTCTTGTTCTATCCCTGACACAGCTGTCTAATCACAGGTACATCGGGAACCGGTGGTTCCTATGAACCTGAGCAGCTGGAAAAGTGATATAATCTATAGTCAGGTATTTATTATCACATTTCCCACTAATCACTTCTCAGGGGCTACATCTGTGTATATACTTCAAAGATATAATCATTTTGGGAAATAACTGACGATATTAAAGGAAGGGGTGATTTTCCTCCCACTCTTTGCTTAAAAAACCAAATAAAAACAGCCCATATTTTTGTTCCATTTCATCACATGCTGTCCTGCAGGGATCTAGAGAGTCACATATGATGTCTATGTATTGGCATGTTACCTATGTGAGCAACTCAGCCAAGTCCTTCTCTTTCCTTCTGAAAAACCAGCAAGAAAGCTGGGGCTCTTTCCTGCTCCAAAATCAAAGAAAATGGTAGTGTGCTTATTATTCTTGGTTGCTGTCAACAAGAGGCAATTTAATCTGTCATGTTGAATGTGTTTGCTTGAGGGTGAATACTGCATTATTATTATTTAATCAAGTTGAGGTGAGGCGATATGAGGGGGAAGGGGGGGAGAAGGTACTCTGAGAAAAATCACATTTGTTTGCAGTTTTTGCCTTAATGGATGTATTTTCCTTATCCTGGGGTACACTGTGCACTTATGTAGGTAAAAGTCTCTGTAATCTCTGTCCCTACCTCAGCCCTTCCAAGTGTTTTGCTGTGAACTACCACTTGTGAGGAGGCTCCCGTGCTGTGGAATTTTAAATCCAAATTTCAGAACATGGAGTTCGGTCAATTATGCTGGAAGGGGAGATATATTCCCTGATTACATTTGGAATTAGTAGGTTTGGGAGAAGACTAACACATTCTGTTTTCTGTCTAGGAATTCCTTCTGGCTTACTGTAGCAAGGCTTTGCTAGCTGTCTTCTGGCATGTCCCCCGTCTTTTCACCACCCCTGAAGCCCAAATTGTCACCCGCGTCTCCCCAACTCCATGGCAGTTCAAAATTATTTTCCAATCAGTCATGCAGTAAACACCAGAGGGCGCATTTCTACTACTTTTCTTTATTCAGACAAAACTCCTTTGCCTTTCCAAAAAACCTCTTTTGGAGCAAGCATGCAGCGTTGGCTGGTTGAGTACTACACACTCCCATGGTATAGAGGGGGTATGAGCATCGGGACTGCAGCTTGACTGAAGCCTGGAGACAGTTGGATTAGACCAGACATTTCGACAGCATCTCTTCTTACACTAAGGCATCAGTCTCTCTCTTCTGTCCCAACTCAACCATTCATCCTTCTTCTTGTCCTGTATCCTTCACGTTTCTCCTCCTCCCTTCAGATCTACAGGGTGTGGAAAACGTGCAGGAAAAGCCTTCAAGGATGCTAAGACTTTAAGATCCACATCCACATCCCCAATTAATTGTTGCATTTCACATCTCAAGTTAATCTGCCTCTGGAAAGTATGTTTTTTTCATGTTTGGGGCACATTATTGGGTACTTTGAGGGTAGAAAATGCACTTTTATGTTACTTCCTAAAAACTCGGGCACTGCTTACAGCAGTCAGTATGAGGTTTAATCAGAGACCCAGCATTAGTGTTGGACATTGTTTCAGTCAAAGCCAATGACACACCTGACCTCCATGATGCAAAAAGCACTAACGAGGAAGAGCACTAAATTCTGGGTGGTGTTCTCCAATCCTTCCAGCCAGGTTGGGCACACTTGTATAATGTGTCCAAATCCGTTTTCTGAGTCATGTGAGATAGTAAGCTGCAGAAAAACACCACAGAGCATTTCTGAAATGTTGGCTCCAGCTACACTGGTTTTCTGCTAATGCATTTCTTTCAGGGTGGTGTGTTCAGAGAGGGGGAGGGCAGTGAAACAGGTGGCCGAAAGAGGTTAGCGCCACCCGTGTATCCCAGTGTTCAGGCAGAGCTCGAGGGACTGCAATTTTCAGAAGCAACGCTGCTGTCAAATACGATTGAACGTTTCCTTTTGTGTGACTTTCTGCTTTAGTGCTTTACTCCTAGTTCTCTGTCTGTTCTGGGACTTTGAAATGTCACTCTTTGTTGGGCAGACATCTATAAAATGGCCCGGGCTGGCTGCCGCATACTTAAATCGATTTTTGGTCTCAGCTCTGCTGCATGCCATCTGCACAGGTAAAAGACTGAATTGTTTCTGGCTCTTGAAATGGGGATAGGTCTCAGAGGCTGTCAGATAATGCACAGGGTCTCCTGTGCGGTGCCTTGTTTTCAGTATCTCATATCTGAAGGAACATCGCGTTGAGCTGACTCGCGCTTGACTCCTGTCTGGGAAATAAAGGCAGGTCTCTCCATTCAGCAGAGACACCGAAGTTCAAAGGGCTATAAACCTTTCATTTTGTCGCTCTTCAACTCCAATGCAATATGTAATTTAAATGTACTCTCTGTTTTTCTCTGTACATTTTAATGTAATTATTTTGGGGTTTGATTCCCAGGCAAGGATGGGAGTTGTTAATTGGTTTTTGGTGTCATTTTACCGGCCAATCTAACTTCTTGAATTGTCATCTGGTAATAATCCACAGGATGAACAGTGTACAAAGCTATAGAGGTAAGTAACTTAAGTACATAATTTGCATGAAAAAATAGAATTACCACATGCTATGATGAATGTTCTTAGAAAAAGCATAACTGCATAGCTGAAAAATAAGTATATAATGTACATTTAAGAATATGCTCATTGAATTTCTGTGTAATCTCATTTCAGATACAGTTCAAAACATGTGTTTTGCATATATGTCTAGCTACAGTTACTAACTTTCTCTCTTTAAATATGTAGCAATACTCTTAGTCTTGAGGAAGATTTTGGAACAAAACATTGAGTAGTTTTGACCCATGAAGAATGTAAACACAGATTCTTTTTGAAAAGGAAGACATTTGGAAAAGGGGGAATAATAATAAAGAATTTTGTATTTAAAAATCTTGAGTGTGGTCCAGTTTCTGGGATTGTTTGTATTTTTATCAATTCCAATCATTCTGGGGACCATTTAATACATAAAATGAGAAATCCAGGATTCCTCCAAATAATGGATTTGGAAAAGGAAATATTTCTAGTTGTGTATTTTTTCAGTGCTGAGAAACATTTCATCTGGGAACTGTAATTTAAATTTTCAAACTTGTAGGTGTTTCTAAAGCCAAATATAATCAGAGATAATCAGCAGAAAAGTTACAAAAAAGACTCTGGAGATAACAGTAAAGCTGAGTGACAATTATAAACCATTTTTATTTAGGAAAACATGGTTTGTAGCAGCAAACAATTATTTAAAATTCGAATCAGCATTCAACTGCAAAATGGTAAACACAATGAGGTACTGTTAATGACCATTTTAAAATAAAAATTGAAATTAAACACAGACAAAACTGACCTGCACCATTCTAAAAAGCACAACACTGAGGCAGCGAGATGGAAATTTTGGAATACACCATTCAGCTCACAATTTACTTACACTTCGTAATTATGTACAGCCCTCAATTTCCCACAACACCAACCCAGACTCCCTATCCTCAGCCCCCTCTGGCTAGATTAAGATCTGTTAATGTCACACGCAAATTCAGGTTTGAAGGTTGTCAGCCACATGTGGTAATTTTGTCATTTATATGCTAAAGCTCCCAAGAGATGCTGCCTGCAAAAAATTGCTTTTGGAATTCAAGCTTTAAATACAGTATTAGGCTGTGGTTTGGAGATATCTATACCCACGTGGTAGGTTCAAATAAATAAATCAATTATGGTAAAATATATGTTTAAAAAACAAAAAAATGTCACATTAAAATGCATTTTCATAAAGCTGGATCCAGTGGGCATTAAATACAGGAATGAGAGGGAAGGTCTTGCACTCTAATCACTGTGTTCCAGCTGCTCTGTTCCCTGTCAGAGAGGGGGAGAGGCTGTGCAGGCATCACACCCAGTCATATCATTGTATTTTGGAGTCATTTCTATATTATTATACACTTTCTCTAGTCCGATAATGCATGGCACCATGCCACAAGTTTGCTCTCCTTTTAACTGCAATTCTTTCATACCTGTGCTGCATCTCTGCAGATGAATATAGATTTATATATGTGTATGCATCTAAATTTACACACTTGGATATTTTGAAGCTGCAAAGAAGGAAAAAAAACTGACACTTGGGCTGTGGAGGTCACAAGTGAAGAATACTCCTTGTCGTAATGTCGTGTTTTTTCCCCCAGTTTACAGTGTGGAATGAACATCTTCTCGTTACTCCACAGTGTTTGCACATTGATGCAGCTCCTTGTATGAACATATATTCACGGTATGTCATTAAAAGTTCAAACTTTGCTTAAGATGGCAGCATGTTACAATTATTTGAAGAACATAATGATTGGTCATCATTTTGTCAAAGGTATTTGTCTTTCAATTGGTTTCTCGGCAGAGCTTTTTGATTTTCATCAATTTTTTAAAACAGGGAATCATCCAATAATTCTTGTATTAACCTCCTTACAATGCTAAAGAGATGCAAGTTACTGTAGCTGCTGTTAAATAGGCAATGTGGGTCCACTCCTGTGTCTCTTTAAGCAAGCAGTGCCTTTTTCCAGGAAAAGTTTCAAATGGAACTGAAACTCTTCTTGCAGGCAGACAGCTTTCTAAGAAACCTGTCCTAAAGAGCATCCCCCAGTTCAGAAAAAGACTGAAGCCTGTGATTATACCGAAAAGGTATCAAGAGGTTCTCCTGTAAATAATGTAGAGGCAGACCTACTTTCAAAGCACTGTGGGGTGAGGGGGTGGTGCAAAATCTTCCTCTTTTTCTGGGGGTACCCCAGGACGATCTCTCAGAGCCCCCTAAGGGTGCCTCGTGCCCCTTGTTGAAAACTCCTGACATAAGTTATTTTCTTCCTTCCTAATCCCTGTTCAACTTAGTAAAGCTGACAGCCACATGTCTACAGAGACATGGTAGGAGCTCAAGGCTTGTTATATCACACACAGCAACAGGAAAGTGGCTAATCTGAACCATCAGTTTCTGTCCCTCACCAGACCTCAGGGTGAAAACGTGTTGTAGCTACCAAACACAAAACGGAAAAGCAGCTGTTCTTACTAGTTTTTTCCCCTTTATTCTAATTAAATTCACTGCTGGCTTCATCGGACATTCAGGTTTTTGCTTCCGAAAACACAAAACTGCTTGCCTGTCCGGGGGCAGACAGATTTATTTTGGGTGACCAATGGTGGCAAAATAAGGCAAAACTGAAATTTTCCATTTGTTCTACATGGTAGCTGGAAAGGAGGCATTACGTTTCACTCACAAAGGCACTGGCAGTGTGACTGACTACCTGGATAAGGACAGGCAGTCCTTTGACAAGTGAAATACGAGCTCATTAAAACTCTGACATTCTTGCAATTAGAAAGGGATTCACAGCTTAGCAGTTACTGAACATTTACAGAGGCTTTACTGATTTTTCGGTAACTTACATGCTGTAAAAAAGCCATTACATTTTTGTGACTTGTGCTTTTCTTGAGTCTGTAGATATGAAATAATTCAGAAGGACAGTTTATCTTTGACAGCATGTGCTAGCAGTTACAGGGGGGAAAAATCTTACAAGATTTCTATAGATCTATTTTGCGAAATTGCTGAAGACCCATCCTGAATCTTTTTGTAAACCTCTACTTACCACGATGGCTAAAAGATTTTAACATTGAACCCATATACAGTAGATTCACAAAGACCAGAATAAGCAAAATATACAAAACATTTCCTAACAAGGAATCAGAGAATTTCACAACACAGCACCCACCTCATCACTCACTAAAGCTAACCAAGCAAAAAATCATGTATCAAAAAATAATTTGTTTTCTGGATTTTGTTGTGTTTTATTTTGCTCGCATTTCACATTATTAAGCAAAGCTGCATTGTATCTGCCTTCTAGAGAGATACTGCAATATGACATTGTTTTTTAAATGTTTTTTTTCTTACTCCCCCACAGTAATTAAATGAAATATCAAAAGGTACCTTCCAGTTACTTTTGAACCAGAAAAAAAAAACAGAATAAAAAAAACCCTACCCCTGTTTTAAAAGATAATCCCAAGGAAAAGAAATCAAAACACACGACATAAAACATACAAGTAGGTTTCACTCTCATGAGAAGGAATTCTTGTACAGAATTTCTTCACACTGTGAATTGCCTTTTAATAAGGACAAATTATCCAGTGATGCGGGCAGTAAATTAAAATCCTTTCTTCTTCAGATCCAGCACGCTCCAGGCAGTCTCAGAGCTGAGCACGCACAGCTAATTCACCAGCCATGTTTCTGAAGATCCAGCCCTGCCAAGTCATCATGTGTCTATACATTAATAAGTGGCTACAACAGCAAATGTGCATTGTGGAGTCCATCAACTTATCAAAAAATTGAAAAAATGAAGCCAGAAGACTCTGTGACAGTCCAGGACCAGGGCCCTGAGCTAAGCAACGAGAGGTTTCTGCTTCTCTCCTTTAGGGAATAATTTTCGTTTGATCCACAGAGCACTTTAGTCCATTCACTGAGCAGCAGCACTTTTGCAGGCAAAAGAATCCTTGTTTCATCTTTCTCCAGGACAGGTACAATAAAGGCAATGGTAGCTCAGAGAGTCCTTGGAACTCTTATGGCAGAGACAGAAGAAACTTGGTCTATAAACAGAATAGGCAGCCACACATGTGCAGCTCAGTCAATTGTCTACAACCATGTTAAGCATGTAAAGTGTGCATGTCTTTTCTCTGCAGTATTACTCTGTGTGGTGGAGGATGGGACTATACTTTTTACATTGTTCTTAGTTTTTTCAAAAGCTGATGCAGGCTTGTCCATTTGAATGGATTTTAGTTCAAAAGGGTTTCTACAGAAACATATGAAAGGCTACAAGCAAGAGGCGGGTACTTGGCCCATCTAGCCCATATTCAACCATCTCCTGAAAAAAGCCATGTTGTCAGCTTCAGCAACAGTGTTGGGTAGCTTATTCCATGCTCCCACACCCCGCTGGGTAAAGAAGAGCCTCGTGTTATGGTTTTTAAATGAAGCTACATCTAGTTTCCATAACATCTTTTCATAAAGGAATAATGGGATCAAAGAATCTGACGTTTTGTGAAGTTTTGTTTGGTGTTTGAAGTATAATATACTATATTCTGGTTTGACCTGCTGGGCTGAAGGCCAGCCCCCTGGCCATGGAACGAGGGGACTCAGACTGCAATGCAGATGAGGAATGACCAGGGGGGACCTGCAGAAGGGGACATGGAGTGCAGAAGGGATACATGGTACAAAATGTGAAAAGAGTTGTTTGCGTGAGATATACAGAATACAGCTCTGACATCGGTAAAGATTTAGAACAACTGGTTGAAATTGTCTTGCTTTTTCTTATTCCTCCTGAGCTTACTTTTCTTTTGACACTTAAAATTATGTGTTTTTTTTCTTCAACAATATAAGTCAAGGGACTCATCTGTTCATCTCCACGCAAATTCACTGAGAGAGGGGCAGGCAGTGAGGATGTCCCTGCTCTACTTCAATTTCAATTTAACAGGTGAAGGTGCTGCATTCATTACAAAATGAGCAGAGGGCTGCAGATGAAGCATTCCAAGGTTGACGGAGCATTTAAAGAGTGCATGCTTTTCCCCCCGCTGTTGCTGAAGCAGTGAATATGGTCTCTCTAACTGCAGTTTTCGTGGAGAGATTGAAAAACAGAGACACTTTAGCAAGGCATGCAGTGGAAATGAACTGGGGTCTTGTTATACTAATTGTAGAAAGTTAGGATTCAATGAAAAATAAATGCTTCCTTCTTCAATGGGATTTGATTTTCTTGAGATTGTGTGGATTCAGTTGACTAAGGCTTTACTTTGTTTTCTGCTCTGTTAGTGGGGGTTCTCCTCCAAGAACAGTGGAGACTAATTGTTACCAATTGGGTTCAATTAACAAATTTGAATGCAGTTCAAAATAGTGCTGAGATCAAAGTCTTGCAACAGTGGGGAGCAGATGAGCCAAAGGCCACGAGTCTCTGGTTTAGTGTGATAGTGTGGGAATAGTTCAAGCTCTGAACATGTGTGAAAGTATTCTTTTTAAAAACTCAGATTTTTGCTTTTCAGCTTATCAGTTTAATGACTCTTTTTTGCAAATCTATCTTTTTTTTAGTAAATTACTATTTACCATAAAAGTTGAAGATTCTCATTTTCACTCTCCGTTACCGTGAGCTCCACAGTGATGTTTTTAATGCTCAAATTAAAGGTCTGTAAATGAATTCATCATAATATATTATTACCTCATAGTCTAGCCTTTCAGTGGCCAGCTTACTTATGTGGCATGCTTTTAATTAAATCTGGCACAAAAGAAGTCCCTTACTGAAGAGTGAGGTTTCACCAAAACTGACACTAGTAATATCTTTTCATACAGTATCTGTTCTTAATTACTTACGTCTCAATCTTCAGAGCTCGCTGACATTTTACTGACTCAATACATCAATGCTGGCAATTAAGTTAACAGTTAACAAATGCGATATTAATTGAAAAGGAAACCGTCTCAGATATGAAATTTAAATGCTCACAGGCAAGTGGATTTTTCATTCCTTATTTTGTCATCAGTGGGCTCCTTCTGAGAAGAAGGTAGGAAAGTCATCCATCCATTTCCTAATCTGCTTATCCAGTACAGTCTTGTGGGGGAAGCCGGAGCCTATCCAAGCAACGGGCACAAGGCAGGATACACCACGGACAGGATACCTGTCTATCACAGGGCAGAGACACAGTATATATGTATATGATGGTGACAATGTATGTTAATGGTGGGGGTACAATTTGTTAAATTTTGCAGAGCTTCAAAGAAATAGGAATCAAATTGCAGTTCTCTGGCTTGGAATGCAAAGGCCAGGGCTGCAGGAGAACAGGGAAATGTATGGAAAGCCAGCTTTTGGTCCCATTATTGTCTTGCAATTTTATTTTCTGCATGTTCTCTTGAAGATCTAGCTGGGTTCAAAAATAATGATATTTAATTGGAGAAGTGCCTGTCTTATTATATCCAAAGTGGGCAGGAGCTGTACTTTGCTGTTTTGTTATTGCCTTTCTCTCTCTTCTGTGTCATCCAAATGTCAGTAGCGTGTGTAATCCCCAGCCACAGCGCCTCATAAATTTCCCAAAATAGTTTTCACAACAGGTGGGCCCATTCACTTTCCCTCCCCCCACCACCTCTTGTTTTGGTGGTTTTGTTTTGTTGTCAGTAGTTGCTTGGTTTTGTGTGGCAAACAAATATTGGGATCTGAAACGCTGAGCTGGAACTGTTGTTCTCTGGACTTGGCATATATTTGAATTCAGCATAAGGCAGATTAAACAACCTAATATTTGTAAAACCAAGGAGAAAGCAGGCATGCAAGGTCATATATATAGAGTTGCACAAGATTTACAAATCCATATGAATGTTTTGTCTCATAAACCTCATTGTAGTGGTCATCCATCTCTGTTATGGAGATGCTTTCTCTAGCATGTTCCTCTTTAAATGAAACACAAGTATGATCTTAACATTGCTGTGGTATTCCTCTAATTGTATGCTAGTAAAGCTCTTGTGTATGGAAACTTCAAGTCTTTGTGTTGATATGGGACTGGGATGGGACAAGCTAGGCTGAATATTGCAGTTCATAGCTTGTATACGTTGTCTAAATAAGTAGGGGCAGGAGGAAACTTGGAAGTCCATGATACTTTTCAGAAGAAAAAACTGGATTCCCTTTTCATGAGTAAATGGCAATTCTTCATACAGAGAACAGTGATAAGTAGTGTTGATGCAGCTCTGGACAAGTCCTGGAAAAATCAAGGCTCCCCAGAATGGCATGGATTTGGAGACAAGAGCAGTTCTATGTGCTTTGCGAATGCTTTGCAAATGCAGCTTGTGAAGAGTTGCTCCAGAATGAGGGACAGCCACGAGATGGGATCTTGCTGGGCGTGTCTAGGACATGTTGGTGCTGGAGTAGAAGCTGGATGTCTCCGACACGGTCTTGGAGATGCTCCGAGAGGAACCGTTGGAGGTAAGGTCCAGAGACAGGCGCTTGACCAGCAGGCCCTCCTCAGGGTCCTCATCGATGGCATTGATGACGGTGGACACCGTGGTCTCCATGCGGCTCGCCTTGTACATGCTATTCTGCGTGTGGAGGTACCGTTTCGACTTCAGCTCCAGGCCCTCATAGTCAGCGGCCTTCACACAGGGGCACCAGCGGAACGCCTGCTTGAACCCCGCGCGGAACCTGGAAGCACAGGACCCAGAGGGAGTCAGAGGCGGACATTTCTCTAAGCCAGTGGCCATGTGACCCTGCAACTCACATCTGACAACCCACTGAAGCTCAGCAGGTGTGAGCCTGGCCAGTACCTGGATGGGAGACCTCATGGGAAAAACTAAGGTTGCTGCTGGAAGAGGTGTGAGCAGGGCCAGCAGGGGGCGCTCACCCTGCGGTCTGTGTTGGCACTAATGCTAATCAATCAATCATTTATTTATTGATTTACTTGCTATGTAGTCCTTTGCAACAATATGCTACAGAGCACAACTACACACTGTGTCACTTTGTTCATTTACTGCTAAACAACACAACAAGCACCTTTAGTTCCTGTGGTCCCTGAGTTACTCCTGAAGCTGGATCAGAAAGTTCCTGTATACTTTTGAAACAGTAAGAGGAATTTAAACTCAGAACCTAATGGAGTCCAGTGTTAATTCACTGATGTGTTCCAGTACGATGCCATTTGCACATATCCCTGCTCTGGCCTTGTTACTGGACTACGTGTTGTCAGACACCACAAACAGCTTAAAATGTACACACTTCCAGATTAGAATGGGAGAATAGTTAGAGTAGCAGTCACAATTAATTTTAAATTTGAATATTTCTTAGTTCTTTGGCCAATCACAACACTAGAGGAGATGAAAATTCTCAGTCCACCTTTTTGAGCATACGTAAAACTGCTCCATTCTTTACTGAGAAAGTGACAGTGTCTTGAGCTCCATTAGTACTGCCTTGCTGCGTAAGTGACTGGAAACTGGCAAGGTGGTGTGGCCATACCTCTCATTCAGGCAGCAGTAGATGATGGGGTTGTACATGGTGGAACTCATGGCCAGCCACATGATAGTCAGATACACCTGCTGGATGAAACGCTCCTCAGACAGGTGGGGGATAAACTCATCCAGCAGGAAGTAGAGGTGAAAGGGCAGCCAGCAGATGGCGAAGGTGCACACTACCACAATCATCATCTTCACCACCTGCATTACAAAAGCATGGCAGAGCCAAGAATCAAAGAAGAGGCACAGACAATTGAACACCAATACTAATACTAAGTACAAGGAATCAGCCTATAAAGACATGCAAAGGCCCATAACAGATAAAAGATATAAAAGAAATTAATATGACACAGGCTATGTCTCAAATCACATAGATTAAGACATTAGTGTGTGACAATTTCTCTTGCATAGTTCTGATCAGGATAAAATAAGCCAAGGGTGGTGTCAGCTATAGATGGGCTTTCCAGAGGTAGCAGACAAGAGAACTTCTGCCCCCACAGTAAACAAAGGGACACAACCATCTTTGAGCAGGGAGCAGCACCAGGGAGAGGCTGTTGAATGCCAATTCAGTGTCGGCTGGGGATTTGTTTAATCGTGTGGATGGATGGTGTCACCTTGCGTTTTGCTGTCAGCTGCTCACTGTAGCGGTCGGAGGAGTCACCAGGAATCTCGCTTGCCCACAGGGTGAGCCCTACCACCAGGTAGGCACACCCCATCACCAGAAGGGGCAGAAAGTAGATCAGGATGGCCACACAGATGTAGTACCTTCAGGAAAGAGATGAGAGGAGGCTTGAGTCAAAAAACTGCAACTCCCCTCACACGCAAATCCCATATAGAGATGCTTGTAAGCACACTCCCATTAGTTGAAACATGATGCATGTACAGTATGTGTTTGCACATGTGCCCATTGGTATGTGCACACCAAGAGATGCATGCAAGCATTTTTGTGCACTCACCAGTAAAATACCTCCTCAAAGAGAGAGAAACAATTACTGTTCTGAGAAACTCCCGTTATAAATAAAAACAAATGGAAAGCAGTAAGTCTCAGATCCTTTTCCTCCGTCTCATGTCTGACGGATTAGTAGCCTTCTTAAAAGGATAATGTTTACAAAATCCTCCAAGACTTAATAAGCAAATTGATTATTTAAAGCAACCTAGTGTGGAGAGGTTTGGAATTTTAGTGATAAATCCACGATCTCCAGGACATCGCATATAAATATGTGGCACCTTGCACAGCACATGAAATACATTTTTTTTAACTGCTGCCAAGAAAAGACTGTTTCACATGTTACCGAAAATAAATAGGGAAGAAAGGCTTCATTACAAAGAACAAGATTTCGAACAGTTACCAGGGGAGCCTTTGAAGCTCAATTTATTTACAACACGAGTAACAGCGGTGCTAATTAAAGCATCTTGGAGATAATTGCAAAAGACAGGCATGGTGCTATGCAGGTGTATTCAGGGAAGTGAGGTTGCCTGTTCTGCATTAATTTTCAGATATTTTCTATTCACAGAGAATGCAAAAGAGAGCACAGATCTGGGAGTTAGATATGTAAGTCTGTTGTTTGTTGCCTTGGGTGTATGAAAAGAACAAGCTTTTAGGTCAGATCTGAAATTGATAGTATTCTATAAAGAATTGCTGGTTATCTCATTTAAGCCTTGTGGGTATCAGGCCCTTGTGTAAGATCACCACAATGTTTAGCAGAAATTCAGTAGCTTGGGTACATCCTAATAAATGCGATAGACACATTTTGGAAAACTCTGGAGCTAAATGAGCCATCCATAAGAAAACCTTCCCTGTTAAAAATACCAAAGTTTCCTGCAATTAAGTAACATTTAGGAATGCAGTTAGGATTAATTAAGATTTGAAAAGATTTTGCATAAAGTAATTACTTGAATGGTTCCCCAGAAAAGAACACTTCGAGATAATGTTACTGAATTTTGTTTCACACTGT
This sequence comes from Lepisosteus platostomus, assembly GCF_059453375.1. Lineage (NCBI taxonomy): Eukaryota > Metazoa > Chordata > Actinopteri > Semionotiformes > Lepisosteidae > Lepisosteus > Lepisosteus platostomus. Next base: position 10,328,913 of record NC_142613.1, read on the forward strand.
CAAATCCAGACTCTGATTTCTGGGCACATATCAAGGTAGACGTTTTTGTGTTTCTTTCAGTGAAATTCGTGTTACAAAAAAAAAAAAAACCTAAGAAAGAAAATCTTTTTATTGCATGCTTTATTGAATTTTATTAAAGATAAGATTTTTGATTGCAAAGGACTTTTGTGAGCCTTTACTCCCTTTGTATTTTTTGGATTTGAAGGTAATCCCAAAAATATGAAAGAAATGTAGGGAAAGCAGGTCATTTACCCCTGTAAAAAGGGGTTTCCACAATCACGAGAACCAGGAACAATTAGTTTACAGCCTTGTTCTATACAAACTGAACTGTTCCACTGATTTATAGATTCCATAGATTTTCTAAAGGCAGAAGGCTTAGGTGTTCTTGTAATAAATGGCTTTGGGTAATTAAGGAAATTCCCTATAGTGGTATGCTGCACAACTAAATCAATAGGACTTAGATACTTTAAAACTGGCAAAGGGGAAGCCAGAAGAGGATTTGGAAAAGACAAGCTACGGTAACTAGATCTGTAAGCCACTCTCTGCTTTCTGGCACCAGGGTAGTCAGGTTCATGTTAACAGGCGGAAAACGATGGACTAGCATAACAGCCTCCCAGCAGATTGTATGCTTCTGAGAGGAACAGATGAATGTTCCATTAGCAGGGGTGAATGATGGGAATCTGCAGTTAGCAGGAGTTGCAATACAGTAGGTCTATTAATACACAGCCACGTGCCCAATAGGCTAATCCCACCAAGGACAAAGACTATGTGTCTGTAGGTGAGGGGTGACTCCTGCCGGCAGTTTCACAACAAACGTGGCCACTTTAAAAGGCTCTTGCTCTGGGGCAAAGCTTCTGATTTTCATTTTTTTTTGCAAGAAACATAGATACAGAAGGATTTATTGTCATTATTTTTGCATTTAAATGCAGGTTTAGGAAAAAAAGCCCTGGAGTTTATTTGCAATTAGAAAACATGGAATATTCCTTAGTGCTGGATCAAACTAAAGAAGTGAAACATCAGTAAAAATCCACCAGTACTTCCTTCCTTTGTCAAAACCTGTAAACCTTTCTACTCTTTGTTTAGTCTAGTTAAGCCATTAAGAGTTATTTTAAAGGTTTTGTTTTGTTTTATATCCAGCCTGTGTGGATTTTTTCAAGAAATGTTTGAAAGTATGTTTCACAGCTGGCAAACTATAGAATAAGTTCAAACAGAACCTAATTTTGAATCAAGACAGTATCTAGTCTCTTAACAAAGGTCCCCGTTGTTCCAAAGGTGTCTTGAGGACACAGGTCTGTGTTTTCACTTCGCAGCAGAAAATCTTTTCTCTGTGCTGTTTGTACCAAATTGCAGTTGTGTTTTCAGGCATGCAGGATGAACAAGAATATTTGTAGTAAAAGGGAATGGAAAACCCACTGATTGACCTCCAGACCTTTGGAATGGCTCTACTTTGGGATTTAAACTGTGAAACTGACTTTTCTTGCATCTGTACAGTATAGTCATTTCATTCCGATTATTACAAAGGGATTAAGTTGTACAAATTGTATACACTGCGAACTGAGCCTGCAGCCTTCACTGGCACGCTACATCTCTTCCTTCAATCACAAAACTGAAACTATCAAATACAGATACTAAAATAGTCAAAGAGGGCAGATGCCAAGAACACACTTTGATTGTTTATGTGCATATTTCTGAATATGCACAGCTTGACTGCAGACAAGGCACCCATTGGAAAAGCTATGAAAAGAGCAGGGGCGGTTTGGTAAGTGATTCAGAGTGCACGTAGAGCTGCAGTATAACAGCCAGCACGAAGCAATTAAGAAAACTTCATTTGAAGAATGAGCTGAATATGGGAAAAAATGAAAACAAAGATTTTTTTTGCATTTAAAAAGTCTATTAACCTGCAAAATATAACAGGTCTTCCAGAACACATGATTAAGCTCTTTCTGAAAAGGACTCATTCAATCATGGAGCCACATTAATCACATTATTACTCAGTGTTTTAGAGCTGTGACAGCAGAGAGAAGCCTTATATTAAAACACTGTGACATATTGCCTTTTTAATCTAGGTTTGGACTGCAAAGGGGATATTAGCCTTGCTGTGTTCCTTTGTCTACAGCTCCACTTTAGACTGGCTAACAGCTTCATTCTCAGGATTAGCCTGCCACCCTACAGCCACCCCCTCCTCCACTCACCCGGGGGAGGTATATCTGCAGACTGTTAATAACCGACTAACCTCAGTGCCAGTGGCCTTTATCAGGCCTTATTACTATAATAAATACCAGGGTCTGAGGCCAGTTGACTGGAGCTTTTGGTCGATTTTTTCAGACAGAGGCCTCACTATTATGCACTATATTTTGATTTTATTGCTCTGTGCTTTATCATGCTCTCCGTCTGGGATAGCTGCTATGAATTGTATTCGAAAAGGCACTGGCCTGTGTTTGACACTTTAATTTCAAACTTCTTTAGTGTGGAGATGCCTAACAGACCTGGAGAGTCACAGTGAAGAAGCCAGTGAGCAATGTGAATGCAAAGGAATGTTAATGTAGTTTTCCACAATGACCAGTGGGCATCTTCTCCCAAGGGCACACAGGAGAGTGCCTGCGCTACTGCAGAGGCTTAGAAGCAAACTTCGCAATGGGCAGTTCTGTATGCCATAGCAGTGATTGATCAGTGAAACCTTAATAACTGCAGCAGTATTGTAGAACAATTGCCCATATCTGTGTAATTGTTTGCTTTGACACACCGAGTACTAATAATCCTGGGTGCTGGAAGTTTTTATGGTAAAAAGATGCTTACATTTACATACAGCAGTAGCAGGATAACCATGCTGGAACGTATGAGTTAAAATGTTTTTTGTATGAGAAAGGTTTTTGTACAGATTTTAATAATAACAAAAGAGATAACATCAGACGTTAATATCCTGTCTTGTTACAGCAAGACATGAGTAGAACAAAGGGCTTGATTAGCAGAGTTAGTTTTCTTAGTTTTTCATAAAAGAAAACCAGCTGGTTTTATGAGAGAGCTTCTAAGGGCCCTCTGGATTAAACAATATGCTTATTAAAACATATCACCCTGCAACTCACTGCAACTGAAGCTGAGCAGGTGTGAGCCTGGTCAATACCTGGATGGGCGAACTCCTGGGAAAGCTAAGGCTGTTGATGGAAATGGTGTTAGTGGGACCAGTAGGGGGACCAGTACTGATGGGGACACTATACTGTAAAAAGGTGCCGTCCTTGAGATGAGATGTAAAACCAAGGTTATTAAAAATCACAGGGCATTTATCGAAAAGAGTAGGGGTGTAACTCCGGTGTCCTGGCCAAATTTCCCCCTGGCCTTTACCAATCATGGCCTCCTAATAACCCCTATCTATTAACTGAATATTATTTGCTACTTCAAAGTGTCATGATTGCAAGCTTTGAAGCCACAAAATAAAGTGCCTGTGCAAATGTCTAAAAACATTTGCCAGGCACTTTATGTTGTCATAGTTTCAACAAAAAAACAACAAATGTGATTTACTAAGACTATCACTTTACTAAACTTGGAATGTCTTGTAGCCAGAGTGAGTGCTGTCTGGACTTACGTCCTCCTGAAATTCCAGATGACATATTTGGGCCAGTCAACATAGCAGACGATGCGGCCGGGCAGCTCGGTGGTGTTGGAGTAGTAATACTGTGGGAAGGCCAGGCACAGAGCCAGGAACCAGATCACTGCCATGATGATCTTGGTCTCCGTGGATGAGAGCCGCTGCTGCAGAGGGTGAATTATGGCCACATACCTGCCAAGAGACCGGGAGGCTCTGTGTTACTGACAAATGCATGAATTAAACAGACTGTGCTTTCTCAGACCTGACCCTGAAGTTCCCCTTTGCTTGTGGGTTTGTCGTCTCAAACGAGTTCTCTCTTCCTTCTTCCCAAGCCTTCCCTGAACTTATAATTTGCTCAATCAATCAGTTACACTTTTCAAGTGGCTTGTACCATTTTATAGCTGCCGTGAAACCTTTAAGCTGATAAAGAATTGAAAAACATTAAAAACGGAGTCTGAGCAAACCAATTATTAGGCGGACTTTTTGTTTAATTTAATTTACGGAGAACTCCACTGGAATAAAACTTAGCAGACAAAAGGTCTTCTAGGGCCATGGTTAAAAAAAAACCTTGAGCAGACTGTTGAGTGAACGCAAATAGGCAACAGTACTCACACATCACGAGGTTTCCTTGACAACAAAAGGTGAGAGGACGGCACAGTACACAGGCATTTTCATATACTGTACCTGCTCATGGTACATCTTTTGTCATGTATGGGCAAGGAAAGCCGTTTCCCTTACAAAACAATCAAAACAGAAAGAGCAACGAACAAAGTGGAGTTCAGGGCTTTGACTGCACAGCATGTGTTTTATAATTATGGATCAATTCCAAACACTAAAAACAGCATGTTCAAGAAATAATAAAAGAGAATGTCTTTCCACAAGCATCACACAATGTCTGATTGCTCTTGAGGTCAGAGTTGCAAACCGAAATAAAAAGACAGAAAGGTTGATGTGTCACAACAGGGCAGCTCTCCTGTTTGAAAAATCCTCTGAAGTCATCTAGTCATGCTGCTCTTCTGTGACAAGGCGCTATTTCACCTTGAATAACTTTGTTTTAGAAACATACATGGTAACTTCATTTTGACTAGACAAAAAACAAAATTGGACTAAGTTCTGGCTCGGACTTCAGGCTATAATCATCCCAGAAAAAAAAGAAGAATGCTGGCCCTGGCTGTCACGACAGCAGGTTGTGTCATCATCAATCTGTCTCTCTGCCCCGGCTGCTGCAGAATTTGACCACCTGGAAACTCGGTGCACCTGGAATACTGTTCTAGCAGCTCTTGAGAGGAACAGCAGCAACAACAAAGTTGACAGTTGGAGGCTTACACCTTTTGTGCACCTATAAGGCTCAAAGGCACGTACCTCCAGATTCAGAGACAGTTTCTTTCCGGAAGATATCAGATTACTGAATTCTGCCCCTGCCACTGTCTCACACTGATGTTTCCCCCCCACCCGGCTCGTGCTGACCTGTATTTAAGCTGTATGTTATTTAACTTTGCTGTTGTTGCTGCTGCTTTTCTGTGTTTATCTTTTGGTGATTCCTTCATGTCTTTGTATCAGAGCATACATGCAAATAAGCATTTCATTAAACTTGTGTATATGACACATAAACTGAACAGAACTTGTGCTTCGTTGACATGTTCTGTGATAACGTGCTACTGAGGTGTTGCTCGTGGTGCGATCCAGGAATGTAAAGAACCCACGTGCGGGACAAAAGGCAGGTGAGTTGGGGAACCCACAGGCAGCACACTGGAAAGCCCAGACATCTGTGTTACTGGGACTAGAGCAGGCTGCTTGCTGACTGGCTCCTTAGCTAATCACCACACCATGTCTATCTGTGTGCATGGCTATTCTGCTGCCTTTCTTCCAGCAAGTGGGATCTTAACATTCCTGGATGTTCCTGAAAGGTGGATGAAAGCACTGTGAGAAAAGTCCCTGCACCTACAAGCAAGCATTCAACCAAGCTTTGCCCTCGGTCTAGGAAATAAAACAACACACTTTAGTGTTTTCTTTTTCAATCCAGAGCATCTTTATGAACAGTGATGATCTTGCACCAGCAAGGTTAAGCCATTTCAGGGAAGACTTGATGGTTTCAAAGGGCTGTGTTTGAGCCTCATAATGAGCCTTATGATGATGAGAAGGTGATGGGTACTTGAGGAAAACACCTCAGGGATTTTTGGAGCAGGGAAAAGGGCTCCAAAAGCTGTCCCGGAGGTATGAGATGAACCCAAACATTAGAATGCAATAGATATAAACGAGTACACCAGCCATTATCTAATAAAATAAACATGGTGATGTGCTGGATGCTTTTCCAATTATGTTTAAAGAGCAAGCAGTGAGGTGGAAAACAAGATGCTTCCTTTTCAAGGAAAAATCAATGCTGTATGTGAGGCTTGAGAACACAGGGTGAAGCCCAGAGACACAGTACTTCAGCCGGAATGAGACTACAGTTACAGCTGCGCTCTCTGATGGACGCTTTTTTTGTGTGTGTGTCTGTATTTATTTAGTTGACTTTGTTGAGCTTACATTGCTTATTGTATTGTAATCCCTCTTTCCAAATTCCTGCATATATTAATTTTAAAGCCCTCATCTCTTTTTCCAGCTGCTTTCTCATGATGGTGTCTCAGGGACACTGGTCTGCCAGCAGGGACTGCGTGTTCGTCAGCAGAGGTACAGTAGGTGCTCTCACTGGGCAGGGGGAGCCCAGAGGGACATCTGAGCAGAGATACCTGCCGAGTTCAACTAGCACACTTGTCAGAGAGAGGGCGAGAAGGGTGAGAGGAAGCGAGAGAGACACAGAGAGAGTGGGAAAGAGGAATGGGGAAAGTGGAAAGAAAGAGACTGAGAGGAGGAGGGGGGGAGGACATCAGTGTGAGACAGTGGCAGGGGCAGAATTCAGTAATCTGATATCTTCCGGAAAGAAACTGTCTCTGAATCTGGAGGTACGCGGCTTTTAGCATAAGAGGAGCATAAAAGAGCATATAGTGAAAGAGGGAGAGAAAGAGAATCAGAGATGCACAGGGAAGGAGATATACAATAGGATTACTAAAAGACAAATTTATAAGGGATTATCTACCATGCTAGGTTTGCTGCATTTTTGTTTTGGAAGAACAGATAACTAATACTTTAAAGTGCCTGACTAGGAATATTAAAATACCACTCTGGGGATCTACTTCATTGTTTTTTTATTAGGATAAAACAGGTGTTAATGTAAATGGCAGTTAAAGGCTGTCACCATGGGAGAGAAACACAGCCTGTTCACATGCTGTCAACCAGACGTGTGTGAAAACTTGATGTACCACATAGTCTCACAAGACCTTAAAATATAGCTTCGTATGGATTCTGAATCCATAGTTCAGAATTCTGAATGCAACATTGCATAACAAGTCACCTATACTTGTATGTTGCAGCGGTCACTAAACCTTGGGGTTGTTTGAAATTAAAAGTAAATGTGTCATGAACAGTTCTTTCCGGGCCCTATGCAGACGACACAATCCGGAATTGTGAGGGAACACTAGGAAAAAAGTCATGCAGGAGAGGGTATGGAGACAGGGGGCGTGTCCAAGGGGTGCAGATGTCCAGGGGGAGTGATTCCGGGGCGAACAATCCATGTAGAAGTCCAAACGGGGAATCCAAGACAGAAGCTAAAGTCCATGGCCAAGCGATCCATCCAGGGGATAAAACACGGGAACCGGGTCGGAACCGGCAGGAGGGGATCAGGAACAGACGGTTAAAATCATAAAGGAGCCAGACGCAGCAAGACCCGGGCTCTCACGAAACGGGATTCAATGAAGAGCCTCGAGTGACGTCTGCGTCTGGCTTTTAAGGTGGAACTGAAGAGGGGCTGGAATAAGGAACAGGTGTGGGGAATGGGACAGAACGAGGAGGAGTAGCGATCGTGACAAAATGCGGTGTTCAGTAAAAGAGAGGAGAATATACTGTATTTCTCTTTTCTGGATACATATTTTATAGTTTAGGGATACAAGAAAATTCAGTCTGTGCTCTGGATGAAGTGGCCTGAAAGGTTTGCTCCCTTGCCCAGCTACACAAATGTCACACTGAACAGATGAAATGTCATCGTTGATGGTGGCCACACCTGTTTTCGCTTCGTGGAAATGCCAGAATGCCAAGTGGGAATGCCCTCCCCCCTCATCGGCTGTTCTCTCAGGTTTTTACTCCAATGTGTGTGAAAATGTCCAGTCCTGCCCCGTCCTCTAACTGCAAGGAAGCATTATAACACCATGAGGTGCATGAACCTGGGAACTAGGAAACCAGGGCAGGGAGGCAGGAAGACCTTGAGCTCTTAAGAAAGTGGCTGAGTTTTACGAGTTAAAGAGTTAAAGGGTTAAAGAGTTTTATGGCCTGTTGACTTTGGCCTTTGTTATCACATACATTGAACCTTTCACAGTTCAGTTTATTTATTAGCAGTGATGGCCTGTGTGTGTGCTGTCTGGTTTCAAAGAAAATATTTACAGAAACACACCACGCCAGTCTCCCATCCTCCACACAACATAAACACACAGAATGCTCAGGCTAAATCTGCCTGGTTTATGATTCCTGCCTCTGAATTTTAAATTGTATTTTTCTTTCTGCCATGCTGCTCCAATTTAGTTTGACTAATTTACACCAAGGTCTGCAATCAATTCCTTTCCTAAGGAGCTTCCTTCCAGAGATTGATCAGCGTTCTTATTAGCTCTTCTCAAATTGGCTTTTTGTGGGTTTTTTTCTCCTTTTCCAAAAAGGCTCATTTTAATTCAGACATTTAAGAGGGAGTCGGGCAGAGAGAGAGGTTGTTCTGTTCGGTGTCTTGTCTTATTGAGGATGTTTCAAATGACAAGGGATATATATGAATCCTTTGGGTCACAGTGAGAGCATGTCTGGCCTGTTGTGACAATGGGCTTTAAAACTGCCAATATGTAACCATAAAGGGATATAATCTGTCCTCTTGGTCTTTTATTCCAATTTATTTTAACATTAAAGCTCTCAGTTGTCTGTTTCAAAACAGTTAACCAATCCAATTCAGCACTTCTCTCCAATCTTGAACAGTTTGACAGGCAACCTTTCAAATCATTTCCCTGAATAAATTTGAACTGTTTCCAACTAAGCTGATAATTACACGAATTGAGAAAGTGAGAGAAAGCTATTCCTGGAATGAAAAAAAAAAACATACCAGAATACCACGAGACTCTGGGACTTGAGTTTCCCAAAAGTAACGCCTTCTCAGCTCATCAGTTCAAAAATATTGGATGCTGTTCTATCTGTGAAATCTACATCATGGATAACAGATTTGTGGAAACATTTGAAGCACGACAAAGGTATGATTGAGAACATGTGGAAAAAGAGATTGGAAGTCTTGTGAGGGTATAGAAGATCATGATAATTCCTAAGGAAATCATGGTTCTTGAATGACAAAGCATGCCATGGACCAGAATAGTGGGTAAAGGACAAATTGCAATGGGACTGTTAAAAAAAGGCATTGTGAAAGCATAGATAAGTAATTCAGGGTAAGATCAAATACAATGGAAGTATATTAAACACACAGTGATGAAAGACTGATAAGACATATGTAAAGCATATACAGTATGACTACTTGGAAAGCATAACAGATCATGAATGAGAATATGGCAAGAGCCTTTTGAGACCCAGGTACCTCAAAGTGCAAACAAAATCAAACCAAAGTGGCACCAGAAAGCCTGCGGAACTGCAAAGTTCATCCAGGCAAGGGTTTTAACTCTGTGAGGTGTTCAGCGATGCGTGGAGAGGATAAAAACCGATTCGAGAGCAGAGGCAAGCTCTGCACTGCTCTGACTCTGTGCAGTGCAGGCAGATAAGTTACAACTCCAATAATATACACGCAGGGATTGTAAAGCCAGTGCCTCTGCTCTGTACGTCATTCCAGCCTCCTGAATAAAGGGTCAACTGCAGAGCCTCTCATAAATCTCTGAGACTCTTTTAAAGGTCCCTAAATGTGTACAAAATAAGATCAGTGGATTTATCTTTACAGTGTAATGCACAAGACATGAGAAACACTCACCTTAACCTGCTGCTGTTCAGATAGTAGATCATCAAATATTTGCTGAGTAATTGCTTAAATAGCTTGGAAAACTCTGGTATATTCAAGAATTGCATAAGTATACAGTATCTCCAGCAGATAAAGAGATGCTTTACTTTACAGCAGGAGCCTTCTGAATGTAGTAACCATTAACCCAACCACAGATGGCCAGTCCGGAACAGTTCAAGCTGATTTGTGGTGAGATCCAATCAGGATCAGAGAACAACAGTAAATTCTGGGGGGTTCTGTACCAAGATTCTTTTTTTTTATCTTCTTAGTAAAGCTAGGTCTTCCTCCCTTGGATATATTGTTTTGGTAGCATCCCTCATGGGGCACTACATTACATTAAAAAACAAGACATCATAATAACTGATGGCAGCCTGTAGTTTATAATTGTGGGTTGATGGGGTCAAAGAAAGTTAAGAATTGTTTTTGCCTTTACAAGCACATTGCCTTTGGAAAGGCAGTGAATAAACAGTCTCAGCATGCTTACTGAACTCTGGCTGCCTGTAAAATGTGTCCCTCCTGCAGTCTGCTCAGCATCTCCCTTCCATAATACAGACACCCTCATGAGAACAAATGTCACACACCTGTGGTTCTCTCTTGCCAGATGGTTTTATTTCATTATCCAGCTGCAGAAGCTGACTGTGTTTGGCTTGTGTCCACTCTGTGCACCCACATGGGTGCACACAGAGGCTTAGACAGACACCCCCGAGCACCAAAACTCAGTACTAGAACCACATATACAGTATATAGATATGGCACACAGAAGCACATGACTATGAATGCCCAGGAGAAGCAGTCCACATGACTGCTTCTCCTGGGCCCAATTAAATAGAGGATAGATACTCTGACTTGGTGAGAAGAACCCAGTGTCGGTTTATTTATCAATGGGACCTTCTTATGTTCCAAGGCCTTGGTGCCTTTTGGAACTGTGACTTAGAATGAAACATCTGCCCTGTGAACTGAGCTCCCATTGATGGTTATGGGCAAAAGAATCAACAAGGACTCCTGTTTTGTCTTAATGTTAATCCATATCTCCTGGCGTCTGCTTTCTAAGACTCAAGCTGGCTGCAGTTAGATAATGTAATTGCAAAATTGCATCCTGCATTTGGCATACACCCATCCAAAACACTTTCAAACCATCAGATTCTGTATTCTATATATCTATATTATACATTTCTCATTTTCATGTAATAAAATGCCCACTATACAAAGTCTATAGAAATCATCTAATGACATCCACAACATAGTCTTTCTCTGCAGGGCCAAATCCTTCAAGTTTTGAGAAATCAGACAGCACTGCAGGACACTAGCTGACACTGTGATGCAAAGCAAATCTGGAGCATGCAGTGTCTGTATTCTGTGTGTAAGCCAGACTGGGATGCCCTGTTATAGCATCAAATCGGAACAGGTAGCTGGAGGCAGAGTGCGCCTGCTGTTTTCTGTACTGGCTTTGTGCAGTCTAACGCAATGTGATCAAATGAGAGATGTCCCTTTGCAGCTCTTGCAAAGTTCATCTGCAATGCATACCCTGCTCTGTCAGAATCCAGAAATAACACATGACATAAGGCGATCCCTTTTTTTGATGATGCTGTTGTCGCTGCATTTTGAAAGACGAGCGGATTTCTTGCCCCTGAAGGAAAAATACAGCAGCTTTGAAAATATGGAAAGATGGAGCCATAGTGCGTGTGGGGAACTTGCACTCTCTTTCTGCTCCTCAGAGTATCACCACGAGCCTTTAAAACAGAACATGCAAGAAACTCAGACAATACAATTTGCTTCTACTTTTCAATGAGTGCCATGCCTCAATGAAAGTTCATTCTGTCTCCAGCAGGTCCTTAATCTTTCATCCTTCCCTACATTTTAGATGAATATAAGAACATAATACCTGACTGAAACACTATATATGTATTTAATGCATTAGTATTATCCCTTTCATCTTCTAATGTTTTGCCATTTTAGCTCTAAGTCATTCTACCTCATCTTTTATTGTACTTCTGGTGTTGTATTATAAAAAACATATACCTGTATATATTTAATCTTGTGTAGCCTCCATTGTGAAATGCTTTCTATTGACTTTCTCTTGACCTTTCTAATATCATTCCTTGCTTGTGCTTGCAAGTTATTGGTCTCTGTTTCTTTAACTGGATCCTGTTTTACGATGATTCCTTTCTCTTTTTTCTTGCAATGATTTTTTAAATAGTAGTTTTCAGCTCTCCATTTGCTTACTTGAGGATGAATCTGTTTCATGCAGAATAACAATCCATCAGAATGTCTGGAAACTCTCTGGAAATGTTGGCATTCATGCTCTACTGATTCCATATCTGTCTTCTCCCATTTTACAGCTCTTTTTTTTTAGAATTCATTTATTTAGAACAGTCTGCCTTCCTGAAATTGTGAACCTTAGGGATTCTACCCGGACAGTATTAAAATATACTTCAAAGCATTTATTCTTTGGTGCTGATGCTTGGCATTTTCTTTTTGACTGTGGAGCAACTGCTGCAGCCCAGCCTCCACAGGTGTCTGGACAGAATGTGACCTTGATCCAGTGGCATGAAGACCAAGATGGCTGGGGTGGGGGGTCATTCTGCTCACAACCTTCATCCACCAGCACAGCTGTTGAGATAGCCATGGTGGTCCATCTTCTCCAGCCTGTTCTGCCATGGAGTTCCCAGTTCTCCATCACTGAGAAGGGAAGATGCAGAAATCCTAACAGAGTCCTTCCATGCTTCATCTTGTTGATGCTGACTCTTCCTTGATCATTGCCCAGGTTTCAAGGCAAGAATGAGCGATACTCACTTTGGTGCATACCACATGGAGATCACAGCTCTATTCGATTTCTTCCACCTCTGACTTCTCCTCATTAGTTTCAATCACGTGTAAAAAGACTAGATCTAAGAGGTATTCCTACCTATCACTGTGTGTTAGCCATGTTACAGCGATTCCATGCATGTCATAGTCATGACTGAAAATGGCAACTTCTGTGTCTTCCATTTCATTTTTAAAAAGACTGCTGGCATTCAAGGACACACACGGTTCTCTCGAGGTCTGTTTCTCTCTCAGCAGAATGGTCTCATTCAGATGCAAGCCAGTACACCTCTGCAGATAGCACTTGTTGCACAAAGCTTTCACCACTTTCGCAGAAGTGGTCTTCATCACCACATGTCCTCCTTAGCATTTCCGTTCCAGCTGACTAATATCAGTGAGTAACTGATCAGAAGTCACTGGAGTACAAATTTGAGGTAAATGAAGGTGGACCTATGAAGGTGGAGCATTCAATATTGTGCAATTCTTCTTCTTCTTCTTCTTCTTATTATTATTATTATTATTATTATTATTATTATGCATTTAGTCATTTAAAAATATTATTTCTGTCTGTTTTTTGATTGCTAATGCAATGCAACAAATTCGCAAAGGTCATATGTGTGCTATAATTATGTTTCTAGTATATTGTTTTAAACGACTGTAAAGGTGAGTGCTGATTGTGTATGCAAATTTGTCAGTGCATTTGTTAATGAAGTGCCTGAGTTGACCTTTACCCTCAACAATCTGGCTCTGTGCCATCGCAATTCAAAACGGGCGAAAGACCAGGATTACATCTGTCCCTCATTCCGTTCCCTCAGCGTGAACAGAACAGTGCGCTTCAGGCTAGCAGTTTCTCCTTGCCCGTTTCACGAAGCCAGAAATACTGGATTCAAATTAATTAGAGCGCATTCGGGCACAAAATGTTCATTATTGTTGTCTGCACAGATCTGAAGCACTAAGCACTAAAAGCTCGATCAGAATCTTCTCTTCATTTAATAACGCCGAGGACTTTTACAGCACATTTTTATGCGCGCAGGGAAATAATCCGAAGTACTGCGTGCATAGCGTAGCTTTCTCCCGGGTGACACCATTCTGTATTGAGCTGTGCTGGTTGAGCAAGGGTTTTATAGTGTAACGCAGTATGACACAGCCAGACAGTTAAGGTATATACTGCTGTCCCTATTAACCATCAGAGCTGACTGATCCATAATGTTTTCAAAGCGTGTACGTCATTTTTGCCAAATGTAGTTCGATGATTAGCGGTACGATGGCGCAGTGGTTAGCAATACCGCTTCCCAGCTGTGGGAGCCCCGCGTTCGATTTCAGAGCCGGGGTGCTATCGGCGTGGAGCGCTGTTCACGCGTGTTTCCTTCGAGGGCTCTGCTTTTCGCCCCACAGCGTGAAGACATGCTGGGAAGTTAGTTTAATTGCTTTCTGGGAGAGCTGGTCCTGCCGTGAGAGCGTGTACCGTACGTGTCTGTGTCTGCCCTGCGATAGACCAGTATCCTGTCCAGGGTGTACCCCGTCTTGCGCCCGTTTCTTGCCGGGATAGACTCCTGCTCCCCCATGATCCTGAATTGGACGAAGCGGTTAGAAAATGGATGGATAGCATTCGTTTCACACATACATCGCAAATCATCACTCACGAAAGGTTTGCTTCAATTCTTAGAGCACTAATGAACATATCCAGTTTTTTAATACTAATAATCCCACCACAAAAAGGTTAATACACAAAAAAGCAGTGCGCATACTGTGTTATTACACATCTTACAAAAAAGATGGTGTACTACATCATAATACATGTACAGTACATCCTCGAAATAAGAACATCTAAAACGTTTTTTTTGTGGCTTTTGGGGATTTTGGAACACCTTGTATAGACTATATGTAAGAACATGAAAAGTAAAAACTATAATGAATGAAGTACGTAACCCAATTTGTAAATTAAACGGAATAAAATCACAATGACGAAGAAGGCTCCACAGCCGAAACGTTGTGTTTTTCTTCTCTTTTCAGCATGGAATAAGCCTTTACTTGTTCCTTTGCAGCCTAAGCATTCTGACGCAGTGGTATTGAACTACTTAATACAATCGCTACTAATAAATTAAATGTTTCAGTATAGCATACAAAGTTGTAAAATGCATACTTCCACACACCAGTTTTCAGTAAACACGTCTCCTGAGTGAAATCTTCATACCCCATCTATCACTAGGCTTATTAATATACCGCAGCTTTCATTTAATTTACAGTCAGTAGTTAAGTGGCGAACAATGGAAATTTGTGGGAAGCAACAGGTCCTCAAGACTCCAGAATTTCCTCTACAACGGAAAGGCTATCAGTCTTGTTTTTTTCCGAATTAAGCAGTGGTCTACTCACACATACACGTCGCCTTTTACCTTTCCGTTCTGCTGTACACAGAAACACGTTTACACCCCCATATCACTCTCGTCCGCGCTGACGCTCAGCGCCTTCGGGAAACTGCCTCAAAACCGCAGTTTGCAGAACTCAACCTTTGAATATTAGTCTTATTAGATTGCTTTCTGCGTGGAGAAGAAAAACGGGAGACAACTGAATTTACTTCCTTCGTATGGTCTTTATTTCCTAAACTGTCTCATTCCTCCCCTGATTGCTTCAAAATTGCTTAGCTGCGGCACGTCTCTTTTTGAGAGAACGGCAGACCATATTGCTATCACGTTATTTAACTTCTTCATTCACCCACATACTGTACATGCACCGCTACCAGACCTTACATCCGAGTTATAAAAACCTTCCTTAGCAAATGATAAACGTTATGTTTATTTAAAGTGTTGGAGGATGCGCTTCGCGTAGTGCACGCATACAAGTCGGACCGCACAATATACACATAACTAAGGCATATTTAAATGATGCCCAGGTGGGCATCTGCGTCAGCTTGCGTTCGCTGCAAAGGAGCGAGTAAAGGTTAATTTCACGCTCAGATTAAAAATAGAAAGAAGACACACAAAGTTTCGGCTGTCTTAAGGTGGACCGAAACGTTGTAATATTCAGTATGAATGCTTTAATATTTCACACATCCTTAGTATTACATCCGCAAGTATTGAGTACTACAGTTTAACTGATAAGATAAGATCACTTTATTGGCCATATACAATTTCTTGCATTAGGAATTCGTCTTTTCGCGTACCCCAACTTGCTCTCCATGAGACCCAGACACACAGACTGGTAGAGAAGTTTTTTGGGGGAGAGCCGGGGCAAAGTTTCACAAAAGCCGTCTTTATTGTTACCCTGTTGAAATTAAAATGGAAAGAGGATATCCTTCCAAACGAAACATATTTTCCCTTTATTGTCTAAACCTGTGTGAACTATAACGCCGTCTTCATGGAGAATTCACCTGCAGTATCAATCTCATCTCACCCAACCCCTCGTCGTTCAGTCTGAACATTCCTCCGCCGTTAAAAGATTTCAAACTCGATTTTTATTCATTTTGTAAACCAATAATCCGCCCGTTTTCTAACTGCTTTATGCAATTCAGGGGCGCGGGAGAGCCGGAGCCTATCTCGGCAAGCAACGGGCGCCAAGCGGAGTATTACTCCCTGGACAGGACTCCAGACCGTCGCAGCCAGGGCACACACAGACACAGACACAGATACGCACACACTCACATCACAGCCAGTTCTCCTTAGCAGCTATCTACCATGGTAGGTGTTTGGACCGTCGAAGGAAACCGGAGCGAAACCGAGGAGACCATACAAACTCCACGCAGATAGCACCCCAAGTCCGAAATTGGACCGAGGGCTCTAACGTTGCGAGGCAGACATTACAAAGCACTGCGCCGCCACAGTTCTATATCTTGGTAGTAAATTAGGGATCAGGGAGGGGCCGAGGTTAGGGACTCGGGTCAGGAGCGGAGGGCTTCTCGTTCAGATTTGGGTTGAAGTACCGTGCTGCACGCCTGCTGTATGAGCGGGTCTGCAGGTCGCCGTCGAAAATGGCAGCTTGTTCTCTAATGTGTTACTGACGAAACATGGGAACGGAAACAAAAACAGGTTTAAATTCAAACTGCCCGAGTCTACACAAGGTAGAGTACCCGATCCCCGGATACAGAGGAGTGACTTCAGAGCTGAAAACTGAAATACACGCAGAGGGAATTACAGAGGAAATTGTTAGCACTGGCGCAGAACATAAAATTAAAGTGGCGCACAGATAGAAACAGACGGTTTGTTTTCTCCCCCCAAAAAAGTTACTGGCGTTAGGGAACGGTAACTTACCGAAGACCTTGTTGGGGCGTGTATAGACAGGGGTGGGTGCATTGATACTCGGAGGACTTACCTATCCAGTGCAATCGCGGTCATGGAGTAGATGCTGGCGAAGACGGCGGCGATGGGGAAGAAGTTGTGAAAGCGGCAGTAGTCCAAGCCGT
The DNA here is from genome assembly GCF_059453375.1 of Lepisosteus platostomus. NCBI lineage: Eukaryota > Metazoa > Chordata > Actinopteri > Semionotiformes > Lepisosteidae > Lepisosteus > Lepisosteus platostomus. The sequence goes on from NC_142613.1 coordinate 10,345,755, forward strand.
AGTACCAGTCGTTGTGCACAGCGTAGGTGAAGTTAATGACCGTGTTGAAAGCCGACATGGAGGCTTCAGCGAAGGCCAGGTTCACCAGAAAATAATTGGTCACCGTCCTCATCTTCTTGTGAGCCACAATGATCCAGATCACCACGATATTCCCCACGACAGACACGATCACGATGGAGGTGTAAGCGATGGCCCACAGCACCACAGTCCAGATGGGCTGAACGAACTGGTTCGAGTAGAAATCGGTGGCGTTTTGTTCCGAGTCATTCCACTGAGACTCGGTCGTCGCGAAGAGCGGGTCCATCTCTTACTCTTCAGGCGCCTTTTATAGCAAACGTTTTGTCTTATTTTAAATCGTACATTCAGGTTTCTTTATAGCGATTTTAAAATGCTTCTATAGCCCACTACACATCGCTGTACGTACAATTAATAACGCATAGGAACAACCACTATACTTAAGTTTGTAATTAAAAAAAGGGGTCTAAAGAAAAACTTTTACTGGGAGAACACCGACGGACCAGCGAACAGAATCGAAATGATTCATAAAACAACAGGTTGAAGTTAAATATTTTTAAAAAATGACATTGGCATCTCTATACCAATGGACATCGACGGTGAGAGATTACAGTCACCGCTACTGTTAAAGCCAAACCCGACTCTTCCGACTCTACAGAAGCAAAAACAGGACCATTAGACAATTTAATCTGGGAATATTAAAAAAAACAGTCACCGAGTTCGAGTCGGTAACTTTCCTCTACGAATGCAGCTGCTGCCAGGTGTCCACGAAACATATGCCGAGGGTCTCAGTCCCGGAGGTCTGCCTTCAAATCACGAGCGACGCTCTGCGGTTTCACCCCGGACAGCCGCCTGAAGTTCGGAGTCAAAAATAGACCGAAGGGGAGAGAGGCAGCATACCGGCACAAGGCTGGGTGTAACGAAAGCGCTGCAGTCACCGGCTTGGCGTGCTGGGCTGGGGACTCGGGTGACGAGCGATTAAAAACGACGCGTTAGATTTCTAAGATTTGGTGGCGAACTGAACAAACGAGGAGAGAGCAGCCAAAGGAGAAAAAAAAAACAGCACAAAAAATAAGCCAGGTGTATATTTCTTAAACCCTGCTTCCAGAATTCTGCAATGGCCAAAAAAGAGCAAAACAAAACGAAAACTTTCACAAGTATTCAAAGCGGTGGACCGCAAAGCGCGCTGGCTTTTGTTGGGGGGAAAAAGCGTTAAGGGTTAGAATTAACGGCCCCCGGTGTGAAGTGGCAAGCGATCCGGTCGTAAGACTGACTCTGCTCTTCTTGCAAAACACTGCTTGCTTCGCATAGTGTTTCTCTCTCTCCCTCTCCCCCTCCTCTGTTTGCTTGCAGTCTATCACTCGAAGCGCTCTATGACTGATGGGGAGAGGAGGGGAGAGTAGGGCCAGCTGAGTTTATATATATTCTGAAGAGAGACGCGCTATCCGCTACGACATGTACGGTATATAATAACCGTGGGACTAAAATCGTCCCAACTTCACTATTCCTACAGACTGTTAACGTTGTGACTTACCAATCCGCCAATACAAAGGGTGTGTATCTATGTTTAAGCTATTATTGTTATCCAATATATTCTTTATGCACCGAAAGTGAAATACGCAGCTAGGCATTCGAAGAAAATATGACATATAAATATTCTGAAACTTTAAGTACTGAAGCGGAAAGGTCTTTCGGCACATCTGTCCATCTGTCATTCTTCGTTCTATTTTTAAGTCATCGCGTATGTAAATATACTTAAAGTGTTTTCGTGAGCAAAGTAACCTCGTTCTGCTGTGTCCTTTGACTGAGATCGTTGCAGTAGTTCTAACTCATCCCCCCACCCCCACCCACACACACACAATCCGAGTCCATCCACCCGTTTTCAAACTGCTTCATCCAATACAGGGTTGCAAGGGAGCCAGTCTATCTGAACAAGCAACAGCCCAAGATAGAGTACACCTGGTTTGGGACACCAGTCCATCACAAACATCGATCCACTCACACCGTGGACCATGAGCCTACACTGTGTGTCTGTGGACTGTGGGAGGAAACCAGAGCACCTGGAGGAAACCCACGGATACATGGGGAGAACATACAAACTCCACACAGATAGTACCCCAGGTGCAGAATTGAGCCCAGCAATGCTGCAACACTAACCCCTGTGCCACCATGCTGGCAGCTCTGAAAGGCAACTGAAATAAAAAAATATATATATGCCACGTTAAAGATCACAACAGCCAATCTGAAGTAGATCTAACTGCCACACCAAATAAGAGTGATGTTGCCATCTACCAAGATCTGTGAACGTATATCTTCTAAACGTTGGTATGTTATGGAAATGACTCCACAGTAAAATACTGCAGAGACGAAAGGGTCACAGTACTAATCCTTTTCAAGGGCTCACTTATCCTCTTTCTCATTCCACTTCACTCAGATATATCCATTCTAACGCAAAAGGAAGACGCTGTTGTCACAGCAGGTCCTAATGGAGGGGAGACGCAGCAGCAGAACCGCAGTGATCATGGTATGGCGTGTTTGAAAGTCTGTTTTGAAACTGAAGAGGCAGAAGCCCAAACAAAGGTTTATCATTTCAGGAAGGCAGACTACGGAGGAATGAGACACAGCTTCAGAGCAGTTGAGGGGGGCAGGACAGATATGGAAGCATCAGTGGAGAATGGATGGCAACTCGGCGAAAGATATTCTGCTTGAAGCGGAGAGCAAACTCGTGTGGCGAAGTGGCCAAAGTTGTCCAATAAACCCTCCAGAAAATATAAGGAAAAAGAAAACGCATGATAAAATGGTTAAAAGTAACACCTTGAGATGTAGTATAATAAATTGCAAGCACAAGTAAAATATAAGAAAAGGAGAGAGAAGAGAGAGAGGAAAGGCTATTGTGTACATATGCTAGAGTATATAGTGTTTGTGATGAAGGGCTATGGCACACCCTCATCACATGACCTCAGCATTGTTACTTTCTTGTTTTATTCTGGGTAATAAGGGAACCAATAGAAAAAACTATCTTTAGTTTATTGAAAATAAGCATAGTTATATATTGGTTGTTATTTGCATATTTGCATTTGTGTTTTCACAGTACTGTTCTTGTCTCCTGTTTGTTCCAGTTACAGACCGCAGCTCGGCTCTGGTTAAAATGGAGGCTCACCTGTCCATCAAGCCGAGCTGGTGGTGGAGTTTGGGGTACTGCTCCAGTTAATCTTGATTTTAGTCTTGTCTTTGTGCTGATTGCTCATGTCTGTGTGCTATTACACAGCTTGGTTTAGTAGGCATCTCTGTAAGTTGGAGGCTCCCTGGAGAAACAGCAGTTGTTTCTGCTGAATGTTTTTCTTATTGCAAATATTTTGTTCTTGTAATTTTAGTAAACTAACACCATTTGCATTATTCTTTTGTCTATAATATGTTTAATAATCTATTGCTAAGTGGTTTAATAAGCAAACATATCATTATTACAATAATAAAAAAACAGTAAAGGATGAATTGAAGTTTCTCAGACATAACAAGATAAGATCACTTTATTGGCCATATACAATTTCTTGTATTAGGAATTTGTCTTTTCGCATACCCCAGCTTGCTCTCCATGAGACACACAGCCAGGGAGAGAGGCTTGGGGTCAGAGTGCAGGGTCAGCCATTTATACGGCGCCCCTGGAGCAGTTGGGGTTAAGGGCCTTGCTCAGGGGCCCAACGGAGTAGGATTCCTCTGCCAGCCACAGAATACAAACCGGCAACCTTCCAGCCACAGGCGCAGATCCTTAGCCACAGATTCACTGCACCACCCCCTGTGGAGGCATTTTAGACGACGAAAGGGAAAAAGCTAATACTTTAAATGCATATTTATCTCAGCTGTTTACCAAAGATGAAACCACCAACATTCTTCAGGTTAGAGAAGGACAAAGTTCTGCATTGTCTTGTTTCTATTATTTGTAGGATTATGAAAACAGTCATTAGAACTAAGTTAGATGATTATCCGCATAGCATTAGAACTCTAGGCGATAGTCAACATGGATTTAAAATCTGCAGCTTTTTCTTAATTAATGAAATGAATCTTAATTAAGGCAGAGTTCTTTAAGAAGCAAAAAAGAAAGCTGTCAATGAAGTTCCTCATTATAAATTGCTTGCGATAAGCATTCAAGAAAGTACATATCTTTGTATTGAGGAATTTCAGTTCAGTTTATTTGGCATATGCACAAGTGCAATGAAATGGTTATTTCAATGTATGCTCAACAACATCAAAGTTAGTGTAAATTAGACAGTATAGATAAGGAGTAAATGCTCAAATTGTAGTAGTGCCATTAGTGCAGTACCACAGTGATCAGTATTAGAACCAGAACTCCTCCTGATTTATTTTAAGGATCTAAAGTCTGGTATACTTAGCAAACTAGTCAAATTCACAGATGAACAAGTAAGGGTTTATTCCATCCCGAAAAGAGAAGGAAAGAAACACAATGTTTCAGCTGTGGAGCCTCCTTCACACCTGAAACAACAAATCATGTTCAAAAAGATTTAGACAAATTTTAAAACTGGGCAAAAACCTGGAAGAAGTGGCGAATGTTACATACAAGTAGCAAAGAAATACACACAATATAAGAGATGGAAAGCACTGACCTTGAAGATCATAATAGCAAAAAGATTTTTATGTTAACCCGTTAAAATTTCCTTTTCCTAGATCATGTGGGTAAGGAATAAAAAGGCAAACAAAATGATAGTATTTGAAGCAAGGGATGATATATGAATATTGTCCAATGAACAAGTAAGAGCTTTCAGAATAATGTGTATAACTTTGATCAGCACATTACAAAAAGTAGAAATTGAGAAGACTGCTAGCATTCCTGGGCATAAAGGAATGTCCTACATTGACAGGCCAGAGAAACTGAATCCTTAGCCCTTAACACAGAAGGCTTTTGAGACATCACATTGAAGTATTCAGAGTACTCAAAGGCACTCAATCACTTGGCATTTTTCAACCCAATAAATATATAATGCACACACGAGGCATTTTTAACACAGAGGGTGGAACAAGCTGCCCAGCTGTGTTTTTAAGCAATACCTTGACTGGATTAAATAACTGCATCACTTATCTACTAACAACCTAATGAACTAGACAGGCTGGGTGTCCTCCTCTTCTATATCGTGATTAATTATTATTATAGCCATTCATTTTAGCCCATACAGGGATGCAAGGAAGCTGATGTCTATCCCATCAAGCAACAGGCGCAAGTCAGGATACACCCTGGATGGGACGCCAGTCCATCGCTAGCACACACAGACTTGGACTCACTCACACCACCACACTACAGTTTTCCTAGAAGCCAATTATCCTACCAGTATGTCTTTAGACTGTGGGAGGAAACCGGACCACCTGGAGGAAACCCACTCAAACACGTGGAGAACATACAAACTCTACACAGATCCCAGGAATTGAACCCAGGGCCGCAGCCCTGTGAGGTAAAAATACTCCGTTCTTCTTCTTCACCACGGTGTATTTAATACATGGGTCACGAAGGACTTCAGAATTCTATACAGTGAGAAACATTTCCCGTTGCCTCTGCCTGCTTCGCTTTCCATACTGAGGCTACCCACATAGCCGAGAGCAGACTGCTGTGTTCATTTATGTTGGCCTTCTGTTTAGCAGGTGGGCTATACTGGATAATAAAAGAATAATAGAAAAAAATCCGACACTGTGTTTGTCATCGATTTTAGTGCGTTAGAGAACAATTTCGGCATGTTTTCGTAAATGGCTTCTGATTCAGTAGTGTGTATGGTCAAGAATACGATAACAGCACGAGGGCTCTTTTTTTTTATTAGCAGCAGCAGCTGTGGTCTTGCCTGCAAAATAAAAACAGACAAAAAGAATCAAAGCCATCTCTAACAGCGCGTACGTTTTCTCCTTTGTTCTCAGAACCTTTCAAACCCGCTTCGTACTACGACAGTTTCTCGCATTTGTTACCCTTAAGAGATGAACATTACGAAGGGGTTCATTCTAGATGAAGTCATTTTAATACTGTGTTAGATGTTGTTAGATGTTGCGCAACAGCCATCTAGATGTAGTTTCTTTCATTTTAATTTAGCATACACAACACCGAGCCGAGCAAGAAGATGACAGAAAAAGATGACAAAGAGTTTATATGAATTTTCCCGAGTCCATTTCTTTCAAAGATCAAGCAAGGTCTTGTGTTTACCGAAACACTTTTACATCCGATCCAGGAGTAATAATGAGCTCTCCTTGAAAAGGGTTCACAGAACGGCACCTGTTAGCTACATAAAAATCGACACTGCCGAAATGAATGTCAGCGCACCGGCTCGGGTAATGATTGCGTCACGAAGGGCTCTCGGCTCCGTGCGAGTCTCCAGTTTCCTTTGCTCCGCGTGGCGGCTTATCTGCGTCTCTCCGAGGACGCCTTCTCACCCATATCAGTATATAAAATAGCTTTTATACAACAATACGCACAACTAATAATTCAGTCAGTAATAATTCAGTCAGGCCATTAATCATGGGGAACGGGGGTGCTACACAGAAAATGGGTAAATTAATCAGCCGAAAGCGTGCATCCGTACCGAATGTGCTATTTGTGACCTCTCCATGAACCGAGAATTTCATATCCCCCGGGAACTGCCGTCATGAATTGGTATTGACCAGGACAATCATCCCTGTTTACTAATAACCACCTGTAAATGCTTTTACTGTCCTCAGCATTCCTACATCCAGTGACAAACTGGCAAGGGTTTGTGTAGAGCCTTACAGACAGAGGACTGATCCATTTCCCCAGGGAGTCCTTATGTAAAGACTGCGCTCTCCCTGTACATGGTGCTGTTTATAAATACACTATAACACGCATTTAGCCACTGGACTACACCTACAGTTTATTCACCTGACAATATACGCCATATAATAATTGGTGGATATATACTCGTGCTGAGTGCTCATAGCTGTACTGGGAAAGTAATGCCCAGAGTAATGGAAACAGGCCAGCTTAATTTTTTAAGACAATGTGGTTTGGCTAGCATTTTGTGCCTCAAGTGGAGAGACAGGCTGAGACTTGATTTTGTTTCCTGCAAAAGGTATTTTTTGGAAAAGCTAAAAAGGAAAATGGATTCAAAAACGGTGATCAGGGGGAGCTACGGTACTTGACACAAAGAGCTGGTGGTGCCTGGAACAGCCACGGAGACCAAAAGTAATGTAAACGTATTCCCTGAAGAAACCACTTGGATGAGGCTCGGGGATCAATGAATTTCCAGAAAGCAACCAGTAGCAAAGCCGTTCTTCTTCTTTTGTTCTAATATTTATATTCTTTCAACACAAGGAATTGTAGATTGTGACATGAAGATGAAACCGAAATGGATTTCAAATATCCTGTATCTAATCTAGAAGGATTAAGCAGAGACTTCTGTTTTTATGGCTGAGGCTCACACCAAGTCTACTTAATTTGCGAAGTCTCAGTTGTAGTTTTGCTTTGCCTTGTCCTGAGAGATCACTCCAGATGATAAATCGTTAATGCTGGAGATCACTGACCCGAAAGGAAGTTTATGATTGCATGCTCAATGTGTTCTCTTGTGTCAGAATATGAGTGACTGCCCAATTATGAGATTTATTTCTTCTTCTTCTTTTTTTCTGCAGTCTACCCTGCAGAAACAGCCTCAGGAGGACTGTGACACCCCCTGAAGGCTTACGGGCCTTTACAAGAGAGATCCAGAACGTAACCACGTCTCCTCGGAGTTTGAAAATCTCAGTATTGACGAAGAGCGCCGTTTGCCCTGGTCATTCTCCCCGACTGGCAGGTGAGATGAACCAGCAGCTCCTGCTCCGGCTCTCCTCTCCATTAATGTCATGTTTTATTGAATCTCTCTCTCTCTTCCAGGAAACTCCGATCCAAAAGTTCTAATTATTATACGCTTCACTGACATTTGTTTCTTTGATGTTTGTCAGAAGATTACCATTATCTGCGCTTTGAAGGAAATTGTCTCGTTTTGCCTTTAGATATAAGGCTGTGGGACTCCGTCAGAGGGTAGGCCGATCAATACTACTCCTTCTGACCCCCGTGCCCTGTGCAAGGAATTTTTAACATTAACATTTTCATCAAAGGATGTTGTTGCAAACAACTACTGACAGATAGCGGGCCTTAGATGACTCCTTTTAAGTTATTGTGGGGCATGTGCAAGTTCAACATCAAAATCCAGATCAATCATCAACATGGAATCAGATTTCTGAGATTCTACCTTCCCATCATGCTCCCTGTCTCTCTGCAACTTTGGGAGGGACAACAGTGACAACAATGTCTCATCCTAGGAATTTGTTCCAGAATCTAAAGAACATTTTAGCCGCTTTTCTGACCCAGGAAGCTTCCTTACACTGTCTAGTCTTGATAAGCAGTTCGCCAACAGCTCTTAAGCCATGACATCCAGTCCTGCCTGGATGGTTCTGCATGTGATAAACCTATTGAATGCTAAAAGGTTTTGATTATCTACTTAACTGAATACAAACCTATCGAATTGCTACAGCACAGTAGTTGTGATTGCATGGCAAACATTCTATTTCTAGATATGTGTCCCCTGATACTGTAAGAGTAAATTCAAACCTTAGCTGTCACTTCTTAGCAGATTTGCGTGGGTTTCTGGTCAGGCGTTCGGTGCTTCTAAATTATTATTTTGAGAGTAACTTCAGTCTGAAACGTTGGTTTCGCTGCTCTCTATTTCCCTCTAGTGGACGTTTTTAAGCTCATTAAAAATGTAGTTCTTGGCAAGGCATACTGAGAAGGGGGTAGGAAACCACAAGGAGCCCGGTTAACAGGCAAAACAGAGTAAAAAAAATGGGCAGGTCATGTATCACTTTCACCCAGTACATAAAATACCCATTTTAATTATACTTTTGTATCTCTGAAGGGCTGTAGCCCTCATACGCCCCAGGTCTCCATGCCTAGGCCAGTGCCACTGAGCTTCTTCAAGGTGAACTCGTCAGATCTCAGAGGATCTTGTCAGATCTCAGAAGCTAACAAAGATAGGGCCTGGTCAGTACTGGGACGGGATTGGCATCATCAGCACACGTTCCTCTGCTTTGAATGAGCAGAAATGCACTGTTTGAATTCAAGCCATGAGCGTTGCACCACGGCAGAGGAGGTCAAGATTGATTCTGGGTTAGCACAGCAGCATATTAGACTGCTTCTGATTAGAATTCTGTAAAACCGCTGTCCCTCCCCTGTGACCCTCACCAGGGAAAGCAGACGAATGAATGGATACTTTCTCACACACACACACACGCCTTTCTTTGTCTCTGTTGAACTTGCCAGATTGATAGTTTTTATATATTTTTTTATTTACCGGAAGATTTAAAAAACGTCTAGGCAAACATCCAACTGCGCTTATAAAATCTCGGCTAAAAACATCAGCAATCTTTTTTTTCAGTTTTTTCATTAATTTGAAAAAAATGGCAATGCCCATATTACAGACCTGTGCTTGTGCTGTCTTATATAGCTTTTAGCGCTCTTGCACATCTTAAGATCGAGAAATCTAATAAAATCGAATGTTCCCAGCAGGGTTTTGATAGCCTTTCAGTCGTCATTCGTTTCAGTGTTCAGCGACCAATGGCTGCGACTTAGAAATTTTATCGGATCGATCTATATCTGGGAATGTTTCCAATAGATGGGCTGAGCCATTGCTGACTGTCATCTATGCCTCTCGGGTTGTTTCATGCATGTTTAATGATGGATTTTTAAAAAGTGTGTTTTTGTGCGATTATTCACACCTTTGCTGTAGTGGAGACTGAGTCCGGGTCAGGTCTTCATTGTGAAGTTTAATAATAATAATAATAATAATTGCTTACACTTATATAGCACTTTTCTGGACACTCCACTCAAAGCGCTTTACAGGTAATGGGGACTCCCCTCCACCACCACCATGTGCAGCCCCACCTGGATGATGCGACAGCAGACATAGTGTGCCAGAATGCTCACCACACATCAGCTCTCAGTGGGGAGGAGAGCAGAGTAATGTAGCCAATTCATAGAGGGGGATTATTAGGAGGCCATGATTGGTAAGGCCCAGTGGGAAATTCGGCCAGGACACCGGGGTTACACCCACATGGACCGCAGGGTGAGCACCCCTGCTGGCCCCACTAACACCTCTTCCAGCAGCAACTTTAGTTTTTCCCAGGAGGTCTCCCATCCAGGTACTGACCAGGTTCACACCTGCTTAGCTTCAGTGGGTTGCCAGTTGTGAGTTGCAGGGTGTTATGGCTGCTGGCTAAGGCTCAATGAAGCCTTAGAGACACGAGGCATTTCTGTTCAAATGAATCAGTCCTGAAAAAATGACTTAAGGTGCATTATCAAATAAAGCTAGCGAAAGGCGAAAACGCCTATTCAGAATTTCAAAACGGTACCTTGTAATGCACAGGTGAGCTCAGAAGTGCTGAATGACTTTGATTTACTGCTCTGCTGCTCGTCCCAAAGTTTCCCTTTCCCCGTGAGACGTAAACTTTCTTTCTGGTCATGGAGGAGGGAGTCAGCCTCTTCCTCTGTCACAGTCCACCCACACGGGCTCAGCAGAATAAGGAGTGGGAGCTCGCTGCTCTACTGCAATGCACTACACAGCCTACAGGAAGAACAGAGACCATTAGAAACTAAGAAAGGTTACAAAGGAGAGGAGGCCAAATGGTAACTATTTGATCCAAGGACCTCATCCAGCTGTTACTTCTTGAGAGACACCAGGGTATCAGCTTCAAGAACATGGCTGAGTAGCTTGTCACACACTTCCACCTCCCACCTCTTGCCCCTAGGTCAACGTCTAAGCGTTGTTGCAGTGTGGACTGGAGAGACCGTATTAAGATGATCATTGTCTTATTCTGAGGGAATACAGCAGAGTTGGTATGCAATTGACGGAGCACAATTCCTGTGCATCACTGACACGATCAAATAAAATGGTCGGTGGAGAAAACAGTGAAGAAGACAGGCTGAAAAGTTATGCTTGGCATCGCTGCCTGTTTGAAATTAAGGACCCAGTCAACTTGGTCTTCTTGTGTAGGGAGGTCAATGTGTGCGCTAGATCAGTTTCTCCGAGGTGCAGCTAGACCAGGGAGCATGAATTAACCCGTCACATGTGGTTGTTGTCCTGTGCCTCAGTCCTGTGGTCTCCCAATCGAGTGCTTTGACCAACAGCATCAGTGCAAAGATGGCCTCTTCATGGGTGATTATTCAAATCTAATTGCCTGGCTCCTCTTGTTTCCATTGTGATGTTAAGAGAGATCTCTGTGACTAGGGTCTGGGGGAGACTGTTCTAATAGAGGCAGCCCTGGACTGTGCAGTCAATGTGATCTCTGTGCTCTTCTCATCAATACATAGTCACGTTCAATCGCACCACAGCCCTTGACTGCTTACAGACCACCGTCTGCCATTACTGGGCCTGTGCACACAGAGGTGGGGATAACTGTGTGTAACATGCTGGAATGAACCTCTCTCCAATAGCGCCAAACAGGATGTGACAGACTAATTCAAAGCACCACTGGAGCCAGGCATGGTTCATCTGCTGCGGATGGGGTCTGTTTCTTTAAAAAAAAAACGAATGCTGTAATGCAATGTCATCATTCATTCATTCTCTTTTCTTTTAACAAACCCCATGGCTCCCACGCCTTGGTTCATTTGTGCCTATTTCATGATCAGATATTTCTCCCTCTGCTCCGCGCCGCCCCTGTCCGTCCTGTCAGTCAAAGTGCTTTCCCCCTTTCTCGCGTCAATCACAAGGCGCTAGTCTGACGGCACACTGGGTACAATCGCCGAAGGATCGTCGCCCGCGTCACCAGACCTTCACACTGCTTGACGCAGCCGCAACTGAGCTCATTAATAAACTGGATTTACACTGATTGGAACCTGTAGGGCCAGCAGACATCGCCCCCAGAAGTGCGCTTGAGGAAAAAAACAATCTTTTAACGCTGATGATCTCATCTGCATACCGCGAATCTCCACACTGCTCTCCTCAGCAGTTGGATTGCCGCTCTTCATGAATTTTAATAGGATCAAGAATGGAATAAAACAAAAAGTCTTAATGAACACCCCTCACTAACATCATTAGAAACCTATTAAGCACAGCACTTTCGCTGGATCAGTGGTGTAGCGAAAACAATACAGAGGGCAAACGGAGCCCAGTGAAGCAAGTCAAGATTTTACGGGTCGTGATTTAGTGATATCTAGAAAAAAATGATTTGTGTTTCATTTTGGCTTTCATTAGGGAAATGCATGTAAGGCAATTCAATCCAGGCATGAAGAAGGAAGTGTTCTTTTTGAGGCAAGCCATTCATTATACAGCTGTATTTCAATAACTGTGGTCTTTGATTTTCTTTTTGCCATAATCTGACAGCAGCAACAAGTCAACATTGTTTGCTCGGAAGCGACTGTGGCAAATTCGGGACATTTTGCTTTGAGCCCAGACTGTGTGTTTTGGTTTCCAATGATTATAACACTAGGAGAGAAAAAAAAATCAATCCATCCATTTTCTATGCAGTACAGGGTTTCAGGGGAGTCAGAGTGTATCCTGGCAAGGGATGGTCAAAAGGACATGCTGGATGGGACACCAGTCTATCACAGGGCACACACAGAAACACACACACACACACCAGGCCAATATTCCCAGAAGACAGTCTACTACTGTTTTTGGTCTGCTGGTAGGAAACCCACAGGAACTGAGGGAGAACATACAGACTCCACACAGATAGCACCCCAGATCTGTACTTGAACCCAGGACCCCAGTGCTTGGGTGCAGCAATGCTAACTACTGAGCCAGCATGCCTCCCAACCTGTGAAAAAAATAAAATCAAAGCATTCTTTACCCATTGAGCAGAAGTTAAAATACAAAATGTCGCTATGGGTGCAAACAGAGTGCGATTTCGGTAGGCCTGTGTGTGTCTGCATGAAGGGGGGTGAGAGGGTATTAGCAATTAGTACGTTAATGGTCTGTGCAGGACCAAAGCTATTTCTTTCTTTTTCATATTGAATCTAAATGAACGTGAAAATTGTGAGCATTAATACCTTAATGCTAATGGCACGGAAAGGGCACGGAGTGGCTTAATGGTTTTGGTTCTGAATTTCTACGGCTTTTAATTGGTGCACCACTAACAAGGACCCCACTAACAAGGACCATTAGCTCAATAAGGCATTACAGGTACAGGGAGTGTAATCAGGAATAGCCAGATCTGGGTTAAGTGTAAATAGCAGAAGGGAGAGCGGCTTATTAGCCCTGTTCAATACAGAAGTGCTCGGATGAGTGCGCGTGCGAGACGAGGAGGGAAATTGACGCGGAGCTCGGGAAATGGACTTGTTGGAGTGACGTTGCCCTGGCCGCCTGGAGAGGTCCGGGGGAGAACAGACGGTTCTCCTCCAGTCTGCGTGCACCGCAGTGTCAGGGGAAATATCCAAGGCCTGCTTTACTGATCGCGGTCGTGTCTGTTGTAAGACAGTGCTCTGGTAAGGAGACGGAGTGGGTGTAATTCGCCTAAGAAGTGCAGCGAGCCGACACGATATATAAGGATTGTTCTGGCACAGAGAGCCTCTCGTTAAACTGTCAGCGGCTTCTTTCATTTGACAGGTTAAAGTGGTCTTTTACAAACTCGGATTGTTTTCGTACTGTATTTATAACACACACCGCAGCGTCCCGGTGCCACGAGAAAAAATATATTTTAAATCTCGTACATCGGACTTTTCATCTCCTGTGTAGGACTTTGTTTTAGCTTGGATGCTGCAGTAGAGAACAGTGAGCTATGCGTTCACGCGAGTCGCCCATTTGTAAAGAGAAAACTTCGTCCAAACTTCAGATTCACCCAAAATATCAGTGATGATACGTAATTTCACTGGGCGTAACACCACCCACGAAGTGTAAGTGTACCGAAAGAATTAGGGAGTATTTAGTCAAAAATTCCTTACACTTATATAGCGGTTTTCTGGACACTCCACTCAAAGCGCTTTACAGGTAATAGGGACTCCCCGGGGCAGATGGGCCAAATCCTCTATTATTTATGCCCTGATATTCTTATATAATCGTCACTTTGCATTGTTAGCATCTTGACTTTTCTTTATTTAACTGAAAATATGAAATCTCAGTCTGTTTTTTTAAGTAGTTTTATCTTTTATGTTTGTGCGGTGACTAGATATTCCGTATTAGCGTCCGTACCGTGCGTCATTTCCACCCCTTGACGAACCGAAATAATAATCGGAGAAAGCACGTGTCGTTTGTGATACGTGTGTTTGTTCTGGAAAAGGGTCAAAGTCGGAGGGGCATTTACCGCAACCAGCGTAAAGAGGAGACGTGCACTTTAAGTGCTAAACAATTTTATAAGAAGAATGAAAGCCGGTGAAAATCACGGAATAATACATTGGCAGCGCTAGGACATACCTCATCCCCTCTATTCCAGATTCACGTTGACATGATTTGTACATCAATTTCCCTACGGGATCAATATAATATTCCCTAATATATCACAATAAAAAGTCTTATCTATCTATCTAATGGTACGACAGACGTATCAAACTGTAGTACTTTTTTTCTTATTTACATACAGTAACTCTAAAGAATATAATCGAAGCGACACCTGAGTGCGAATACTCGCACACCTAAGTAACAGAAGAGTGTGTCCGTGTAAAAGCAGGGAGCGTTATTGTCTGTGGAGATATGCAGGCTGTCGGGAAGGCGCGGGCCCTGGAGGGGAATCGCGACAAACCCGCGCCGAGCAGACAGGGCGCTCCCAGACACTCTCCTCCGCGGAGCGGAAATTAATCCCGGTTTCAGATAAAGCCGGTTTTGGGCTGATGAATGAGAAGAGATAACAAACAAAACAGCTTCAATTAGAGCCCCCTCCTTGCACACCTCACTGCTACCCGTGATTAATTCCTCTCTGTCTGTTCTGAAAAGAACTCGCGCTCATTCTCTCCCCTCCCCTTGTTTTTTTTTATTTGTTGTTCCTATTTGTGGGCAGCTGGGTTCGCGCATTCAAGGGGCATGCTAATTGAATTGCGTCAATTTCTATTTGCATCCCATCACCTCCGGGTAAGGTATGGTACAAGCAGCGACAAAACTAAATTGTACAGCTTGTTTTGTAGAGGGCAACCGTTTTGCTTGAGCTTCTGCATCAGTAGCCTAACCTGCTGGAAAATACATACTGACCACTTCTACACTTGCATCTGCTATGTTGTGCCTGGTGTTATGTTGTACACATTATTTCAAAGTGAAGGCTGCCTGGCCGCTGTGAATTTTAATTGTGTAAAAATCCTCAAATGTGGGTGGAAAGCCTTTCATAATAAATAATAAATCTTAAAAGCACCCGAGACTGCACGCGGTACTGTAAGAGTGCGCGCAGGAGACTGGAGAGGAGCCCATTTTTGCTAATGAAAGAGGTTTGGCAGTAAAGTGGACGTCGTTGATCTATGAAGAGAAGCAGAGAATGCGAAGGACCACAAAACCCTTGCGTGGTCAGCGATAATCCGAGGCAGCCATAAACTTTCTTATTTTAACTCATATTTCTGTGCCCCCTCCCCCGCTCTTGTATGACGATTTGGCGAATCTGCTCTCGGTTCTTCTGACCTCCCTTTGACGCAGCTCGTCATCTCCCGTTTACCGACGTATAATCAGGTCTGTATTTTCTTCACAATCAGGTCAGTTCTGTGATAATAATCAACACTGTTCAGAGACAGTGAGTTTTTGCTGCAGATTTCTGCTGTGTTTCAGGAATAAGGACCCTGCGGAGCTGCATAATGGGAAAGATTGCACTGCTTGCTCCAGATGTATCCCCAGTAAGGGGTTATTATCTTGCAGGTTGCCCTGTATATTTCAGTAATTACTATATCCATGTCAGTAGACCTATCATGTGTTTTCACTCTGGCCCTGCACGTACAGGGTTCAAGGTGGGACTCTGTAAGGGATGGCTTTCCACTTCAGAGACGCCAGTTGGCCTGTCCAGCATATCCTTGGACTGTAGGGGGAAACTAAGCACCCGAGAACACGCAAGCTCCAAACTTAAGGCACCCAGTCCAACCCCAAAATCAAGATCTACAAGCTGCGAGGCAGTAGCCTTAAACCACCACACCCATGAGGAAATATCATTTCAAACGTTAATGACAGTATAAGCACAGTACATGGCGTGCATCACATTTTCAGCATACCTCTTGCAGTTATCTCTCATCCCTAAGTAACTTTCTCTTTGTGAGTGGTCTTTGTTCAGTGCTTGGTTTATATAAAAAAAGATCTTTAAAATGGCCATGTGTTTGAAAGTCAAAAGTTAAGAGACTTTTGATATTACTGCATTATGATACCATTTGGTAAAGCTGACTCTGAGCTCGGAATCTCCATACAGTATACTGTTATTACATTACTGTATGTAGGCTAAATGCAATAGGATTGTTCTAAACTTTACTTATGTGTAGTCCATTCTCCAGAGCCCTATTCAAGAAGCAGTTTCTGCTACCAGTATTCTCTTGTAATCGTGTTCCTTCCTGGGAGACTATTCTACCATGTACAGTACAGGACATTCTGTGTGATTGCAGGTTACTGTTGTCTCCATTGTTGCTGTTACTGTTCATGTGCTTAAATCTCTCATTTCTCAGGCCGAACACTGTGTTCCGTATGTTACAGGTTCAAGCCTGGGTCATTTCTCCAGCTGTGTGTGAGCAGGATTCCCCAAACCACGGTGCACATTGGTGTGGGACTGGGATGACTTGTCGGCAGGGTGAGTGAGGCTCTTCCAGACACCACTCCCTGTCCTGTAAAGTGCTGTGGAGCTTGTACTGTGTCGGCATGCCTGCCAGGTGGGTGTGTCAGAGGAGGATAGGATACGTTGGACAGGGCAGGTATTGTAGCCAGGGGTCTGAAAAACAACTGATTCCAAACAGGATTCCATACAAAAATACTGATGACCCTTACACCTGAAGAAGGCTCCACAGCCGAAATGTTGTGTTTTCTTTCTTCTCTTTTCAGCATGGAATAAAGCTATTACTTGTTCCAAAAAACTGTAGACTGCTACTTAGAGATCAACAAAAAACGCACATCTTCTTACTTATTTTTCATTCCTTCGTCTATTTTTTTTTCTAATTGAAGGTTGAAAATCTTGTGGTCCTGGAAATAATTTACTGTTTGATTTCAACGTGTTTTTCAAGTCATGACGGCTGGGTTTTTTTAAATCTTGTTTTCCCTCAAGCTAAAGGTCCACAGATTGTTTTTCATCATCAGGGCTTCTCTCAGGGTTCCTTTTAACTCTGCCCCTGTCCATTACTGGATTTCCGCAATTACCACAGGCCAAGTTTATGAGGGAGCTGAAGTACGTTGGAGTAGCAGGACAAACATGTGGCCTGTCTCTCTGGCTTGTGCATTAGACCAGAGAATGAGGAACCTGATGTTTCTCGCCACTTTGTCAGTGGATTTCCTTCAGCTGTAAGAAATTAAAATGTATTGGGAATTCAAAAGGCAAAAAAACACCCGAAGGACCCTGAAGAGGCCACTTCTGTCAATATAAGATAGTGGAGCTCTGGAATCTCTGCATCATCCGGGGCGGAAATGAAAGCACCCAGCATCAGGTTGTTCAATCTCTGCGCAGAGTGGCCTTCTCTGCACTCTGGAGACAGGGCTGTGGCAGTGTACCTGCAGCCAGGCACTCTCCCAGTGGGGCCCGCTCTGCAGACCTAGCCCAGCCTGCTCGGTATCCATTCTCTCGTAGCTTCAGGGTGTCCTGTCAAGATCTGTACTCCAGTCGTGTTTTGCAAAGGCTTTACTGCAGAGGGATGTTATCTTTGCGAATGAAATGCTGCTGTCCCTGACTGTTTGCTCTTCCTCTGTAATATGTCATAAAATCAATTGAATGCCTGTCGCATTTTCTGGGAAACTGTGGAGCCAACATGCCTTCTCCATTTTAAAGAAATAATTAGCTATTTAAAGTGATTCCAAGCTAGTGCCTAGAGGACAGTATTCTGGGTATCACTAGACTCTTAACTAAAGTATGTAACAGCAGTGTTTTTTAATACTGAGTTCTCATTCTGTAGAATTTCATTTTGCAAGCACTAAGTGTTTTGTGTGGCTCCTCTAATACAAAATGATTCGCCAGTTATTTACAGTTTAATAGGAATAACAACACCACAGAATTAAGTGTACTGAAAGGTCTATGGAGTGTCTGGCTTACCCTGCCTGGCTGGGGACTAATCTCCTGGTCACAGAAGTAAGAAGTGACCAATGGGCAGCTGCAGAGGTGGAGATGGGGTAAGGGAGGGATGTTAAAAGAAAGATGTACGCAAGGGAGAGAATGGGATTGTGTGTAGTCTTTATGTTCTAGGAGAGGAAATGATGTCAGGAGGCTGATTGAGCTGGGCTGTTATCATCCCTCCCAAATGTTTGTTATAAACTTTCATCTCTAGGAAATGCTTAGATACAGTCTGACATAGGACTCCCGAGCTGATCAACGATACAGTCTGACATAGGACTCCCGAGTTGATCAACGAGGAAGAGGCACTTACTGACAACACAACTACACTCCCAATTTCTCGGACCAGTTTTTCAATCTTGGTAACAAAATAAATTATTGATGGTATAGAAACAAAATGATCAATTACAAATTAAGCACAAAATGGTGAACTTTGTGAAAGTACTGTGAGATGCCATAATGTTGCAAACCCCTGATCCTGCCACGGGCGAGAGCGAGAGTTCCCACGAATTATGACGTGATGCGGCCCTTCCTGCTCACTAGTCACTGTCCTAATGTAATGTGATGTACGAGCGAATAAATACAGGATGTGCGGCAGATATTTCACCACGAAGCATTCTTTCAGGACCCTATGCAGACAACACAATCCGGGGAGGAGTGAGGAAAACATGGGGAAAAAAGCATGCAAAGGGGCTGGAAGGAAAACAGGGGGCGTGTCCATGGTGCGCTGGTGTTCGGGGGAGGTGTGGCCGAGACGAACAGTCCAAGGGAGTCCGAGAGCAAATCCATGGGTGTAGCAAAAGTCCAAGACCGGGTAATCCATCCCAACAGACAAACATAGTTAAAAGCCGGAGCGGGATCCAGCGGAGGGCCAGGGGAATAAAAAGGGGATAACGGGACCAGATGCTTCCTAATCCTGGACTCAGAAGGTCAGGACACTGTGAAGAAGCCTGTGCCGTTGAGTCGCTCCTGGACTAGGCGGGCTTCCGGGTGTCCACCTTCCAAAGCTGAGCCCAGATTGGCAGGAACGTCTGGCTATTATAGAACGGGGGCAGGAACTGGAGGCAGGTTCAGGAGATGAGTATAAAAATAGGACGGGCTGGAGCGTCCTTAAGAGGAGGGGTATACGAGTGTGACAGAATGTTTCTGTTATAATCTGCTTGCAAGTTCCATTTATCGGCGTAATTGTCTTGAAGTTGAGAGCAATATCTCTATTGGATTAAAAGAGATGTACTGTATTCACAAGCCTGCTTCTTTACAGTGTATTTGGTCTGCTTCACATTACCGGATGTTTTGTTGCCTTTTCTGAATCGCAGAATATGGTGCAGCGCATGTCTGGAAATTTAGTCTATTTTGTGATGTACATTGGAGGTTTTATATGTTATTGTGTGTATTTTACCTTCATTGTTTTGTTCATTCTTCATTTAAAGATCCCATGATAGTGTTATTAGTTGACTGAGAGCAGGATTTCCTGAGCAGCAGGTTTTAGCGCTATGATGACCTCAGAAGTGAGATCAGAGGAGAGATGTGATGATCCTCCAGCCGGCACTGTGGGGTGACCAGCGCGTCAGTTAGGGTTTAAAGTTAGGGTTTCAAATCAGATCTGAGTACAAAATTGCAAATAATATACTTTTATTCCCATTAGTGGAGAATCAGGCCCCTGCTCACCCAATTTCTTATCTTGGTGGAGAGAGGGTGTCTTGATGTGAAGGGTTAATATCCAAAATATTGCATGTGCTATAACACTACTATGCAAAACATCAGTCCTGGCAGGACTGTTACTCGAGGCTACCTGTCCTTACCAAGGGTCAATAATGTACAGGCAGATCAGAGTGTGCACCCTTTATGTAATAAGGTTGTTATGTAAAACACTTTTTGTTCTTGTTGGAAACGTGACTTCAGCTGGTTATGAATAATGGTGCCCAGTTCAGCACATTTGACGCCTTTTCTGGTGCAACGCGTTCCTGTAGTGTTAGGACCAGAGCTCTTCACATCTCCACCCCCAGCTCGATCAGGAATTCCGTCTGCTCCCGATCCATCCAGCTCCAGAACAGCACTGAGCCGTTAAAGTGAGGCCTGCCTCACTGCAGTGTAATAATTTGACCAGTTTTTTATCAGAGTCAAACTGCAGGAAAAGGAAATTCAATTTCACACGCGGACTGGTGTCCCGGTGACTAGCATGCTATCAGAGTGAGGAGAGTGCAGAGACGGTCATCGGCTCGCCTTTCAAATCTCCGGTTGTGAGAGATAACTGGAGAAATTTTGACACCTTAATTCAACAAATGCCCTCAATCCAATTCATTTTTTTTTTCTCCAAAAAAATAAAAAGGTACTCTAGTAGTCTATTCTGCGCACACACAGACCATGATGTGAAGCTTGTAATTGAATCAGTGAGATGTCTTGCTGGGTTTTTGATGTATTAATATTACTGGAGACACTTGAGTCCCAGCCGGCTTGGAATTACTGCAGAATGGAAACTTGTCAAAAGGGGGGAATGCTCTTGAAGAAGAGATAAAAGCAACCCCCTCCCCTCCCCCAAAAGAAGAGAAAAAGAGTTGAAATACCGTGCATTTTAAACAGTCTCAAGAGCTCAGGAGAGATACATACTGAAAACTCAGGGCTGCAAATGCAAACCCAGTCACTAAATTGGGCCTGTGTGGTGGGTGAAGGCAGTCCCACATTTTTATTTAGCCAGAGCAGTGATTACTTTTTTTTATGATTTAATGTTTTCATGGCCGTCCAGTCAGCCATAACTTCTTTGCCAGCATGAGAAAGCCCACTTTCAGATGAGACGGACATTGCTGGGTTTTGTTTTTAATAAGCCTATACCAATGGAGAGGAACCCAAGGAAGGAAATGCCATCTCCAAGAAGGGAGATTCCACGCAGAATGTGGATCCCTCATATTTTACAAGAGCTACTGTTACCACACCTGCAGCTCAAGAGTGTCTGTCTTTACGAAAGAGAGAGAAAGATGTCACCTTGTAAAAGCACCTCAGCTA
Organism: Lepisosteus platostomus; assembly: GCF_059453375.1. Classification (NCBI taxonomy): domain Eukaryota; kingdom Metazoa; phylum Chordata; class Actinopteri; order Semionotiformes; family Lepisosteidae; genus Lepisosteus; species Lepisosteus platostomus. The sequence continues at coordinate 10,366,938 of NC_142613.1, forward strand.
GGTTTGCCTCTTACCCTTGCATGCCGCCTTTTTAAATTCAAATCCACCCCCAACCCATTTCCCTCAGATCCCCCGTGTCCTCACTCATCCATCAGAATGAGCACTTAATGCTGTATCGGATTCTACTCCAACATAGAAAAAAGCCATAATTACATGTTCAATGAATTCATGTTTTCAACACAGAGGTTGTTCTGCTCCGATACTGAAGGCTTCCTCTTTACCGATGCAGGTCACTAAACCCAGCTATCAAGTCTGATGCGTGCCATGAACATATGCATTAATCTCAGAAAGCACGCTAGGGTGAAAGCAATCCATACTGACTGGTTTTTGCCTTCACGCTGTAATGAAGAATCTTGATTTGAAAAGGGTTTTGTCTGGAGGATTGATTCTGCTCTGCTTAAACACGTGTCTTGTTTTCCCATACTTCTTTGGTTCTTCAGTAATATGTCAGTGCTAAATATAGCAAGAAATCTTACTTCTGATCATATTTCAAGACAGCTAGAGAAAAGCTGCTGTGTCCGATGTAGAACTATTTGCAAGTGCGCTGTTTAAAATTCATGGCAGGGGCCTCTGCATCTGTGAAAATCCTGATGAATATATAGAGGTCAATGTGTTGGCCATGGCGCTGTACCTGATGTTTGGGTGGCATACATATCCACAGAAAGTGTTCTCCTGCAGGTGAGAAGTGACAATCGCTCTTTGTCATCTTCTCACGCACAGCTGAGACAGCTGGGGACAAATGTCGGCAAATACAGTAATTATAAAATGCAAGAGAAGTTACAAATAATGTCCTGGGTGATGTGGGTCATGTGTAGATAAACCCTAACAAAAATAAAAGGACAGAAAAAAAGAATCTGGAGTTGTTTAAAGTGACAAAGTCACAGTTCTGTGGTTGAGAATAACACATTTTTATGTAGCGTCTGTTGTGATTGGCCAGGTCTCACTTACAAAGCTGTTAATATGCATGGTTATTAAATAAAGGAGAATAGGTATTGTTGCACACCAGCTGATTAAGGGACTGCCCTTGCAGCCAAATTTCCTCTAGGCACTACCAAAAAGACCTCAAATTATTGTAAATAGACAAACCAGGTGACCTTTCATTCTTAGATTACTGGGGGTGGAGAAGAGAAGCACATTCTCACATGGGTATAGTTAGTGTTTGGTTTATATAAGGGCGTGCATGGGGGAAGTGGTGGAATTTTTGTGTGCAGATACCTGAGACCACCTAGCAATGTGATGGCAGCTTTGTTAGCCAGAGGTTTGGTGAGTACTGAATTCATGATTGGTAAGGAGTGGCTTACTCGACTAACTCTGTATACTAGTGTGATTAAACATCATTTGTGGAAGTTGATAGCATCTGGAGTGGCCACCCTAGTGTAGGGGTTCTTCAGGACCAGGACTGAGACCCCCCTAAAAATGCTGAGTGTTCATTCCAGCAGAGCTGAATTATTCAATTGATTCCTTAATTAAACTAAAGTTGCTTTTTGGAACATCAGTGTTTCTCCTCCAGTTTTCTTGAGGAACTTTTAAAAAGCAACCAAAATTTAAGAGCAGAGAACAGTTCCAATTAATCCAATGAGTCAATTTATTGTTCAGTGAGTAAGGGCTTGGCTCTCCACAGGTGTGTGGGCCTCCAGGATTGGGAATCCCAGCCTTAGTGTGCAAGGCTTCCTAACCCCGTATAGCATAACTAAACTCAATGAGCTTGTATGTCTGCAGACATCCCTTCTTGATCGCCAGAGGGTTGTGGTTTTAATTTAACACCTTTTATTTCTGCACATGTATGCTTTAATATTTTAGAATACCACTTTTTTATTTATTTCCCCCCCATTTTAGGTTTGCATGTGTTGTGACAGAGTATTGTAAGTCCTATAAAACTTGATATTTTGTTGCAAATCATTTCCATGCAATAACTGCCAATAACCCATTGACATCCCCAAACTCTTGGTGTGTTCTTCTGAGATTCTTTTGTTTTGGGGGTGGGTTCTGACTTCATGCATTTCACTTCCAGAAATGGAGAATGCATGATTGTATTTGAATCGGGAGATTGATGTGGCCAATTTAAGATTTTTCACTTTTTCTGCTAGTGGTTCTGTTAGCAGTGTGTTTTGGTTTACTGTCTTACTGCATGATGAATGAGTCTGGATGTATTCCCCCTCCCCCCCCCCCATAGGCAGACATGTTTCTGTACACTTCTGAAGTTATTCTGCAGCTACAATCATTAGTTACATCATTGATAAAGATGAATGAGCCAGTTCCAGAGGTGGCCATGCATGCCCCAAGCCATGCTACTACCTCCACCAATGGTCCATGGGTGAAGTGATGCTTTGGATGATGTGCTATTTGTTCCTTTCTCCACACTTTCACCTTGCTATCGCTTTGGGAGAGGTTTCTTTGTCTTGTCTGTCCATGTTTTTTTTTTACCTTTTTTTTGCCCAGCCTGGTTGTTGCTGATGGCTAAGAGCACCGGTAGTTTCTTGTCTGATCAGCCTGATTTTGCTGTGCCTAGTGTCTGTGCTATGGTTCTTATTCAATTATTTTCCTGCGGCATCCAAATTGCTTGCAGTTCTTTCAGAGACGGTTCTCTACTCCTCACATTGCTTTAGTCCTGCTGACGCCAAAGGCAAAAAGCAAAGGTTAAATCTAGCCGTGCACATTCATGGCTCTTTTATACAATAAGAAACACCTGGCAGCCAATTCTCCCAGTACTTAGGCTCACCTGAAATGGAGGAATTAAACACAAAGTGCTGTTATTCTAAAATGGTACAACATAACCATGGAAACACCCAGAAATAAAAGGTAAGATTCTGTACTTTTGCGTCATTCATTTTTTCATCTCAGATCTGAATTGCTCAAGTACAGAAAAAACAGCAATTTTGTCTTTGCTGTCCAAATACATATGTAGGGCACTGTAAATGTTCAAGTATGAATAAAACTTCAGGAGAATTACCAGTAACAAGCTGAACCTTTTAGCTCTTCTTTCCTAATTGGTCACAGTGTAAGGTGCTGAACTGCGGCTGTACATTCATTTCTGGAGAAGAAGCGTTTTAAAATACTCGGGTTCTGGAACTGCGGAGCTTCCAGCTGAGCAGTAAAAGTGTGTATATTGCACCTTGTTGTGGGAAAACATGGTAGGTCTCGGGCTCTGATCCTGACTATAGCCCAGGCCCGGGGAGGGTGACTTGACAGCTCTGGCTCAAGCTGATAGTTTCGGTGGATTATGCATAGAATCTGGATCATCAGGGTCCTGGAACAGAGAACTACTGCTCCTTTCCGTAAGCCAGTGGAACGTTAATAAGTGTCTTAGTAGTCTTTCAGGCTGCCGAGGAATCTCTGGGTTCAAGTCACTGGCAAGATGCTCCAGTCTGAATAATCAGCCCTGTACACAGCTTTGCTTTAATTTGGACAATTTGCAGCCACATTAGCCAGCAAGGGCAAGACAGGATGTCTGAATTTGTCTATGCATTTGTGATCCATGACTGTTTGACAAGACACTTTAGAGAGATCGATTCACTGGCCCAGACACTGCTGTACTGTGCTGATGGCCTCATATTAAGGGTGAAACAACTGTCCATGATTGTCTTGACATTCTGTGCAAAGCGGAAATCGAGCACAGTGAAATGGCCATGCCCTCATATGTCCTCTGTTTCTTAGAATTGCTCTTGAAGCACCTTGACTCTGAACTGACTTTGTAAATACTTTATAAATGCATACACTTACAACTCTAATGCAACAGATGCATTGTTAAAAGCCAATTACATGGCTCTTTGGTGTGTGGGGATGAGCTTGGCTCCTTCAATGTGTTCTTGTGGGGGCCAGGAGTGTGGGAAGGAGTGGGCTGAGATTCACCAAGCTGGACTGTGGGGATGTCTGTACAGCCAGACGCTTTCCTCTGGGATTCAGCTGCTCAGCCAATAACCTGCAAAATTCATGGTTGAATTAATCCTGTGTTGGAATTTATGAAGTCGGTCTGGTTGCAGCGATGAAACTGATTCCTTACCCATTTTAAAATGGTTAAGGAATCGGCTCTTCAGCTGCAGGCAGCTTATAAAATAATAATCAGGGACAGATAAAGTTACAGCCATTCCACAATTGATGCCTTTTAAGGTACTGTTTAACTGCATAGATCAATATTTAATATCGCAGAAATGAAAGGCTGCAACCCTGCAATATTGTCTCTAAAAAGGTTTTTTGCCGCAGAAAGGAACCAAACTTAAAACTTCCATTGGATTTGGGGTTATTAATAATAGGCATGGAATATCTGTGGGATTTACCATTACCTATGTGTTAATTATCAGATAATCCTGGCACATAGGTATTTGATAAGAAAATGAGAACAAAAATAAGAATGCTTCACAAATGCGGCGCTTGATTCAGAATAAAATGCGATAGTTAATATTAAAAAAACTCTCCCAGCACCTGCTAAATTATTCATTCTGTAATTAAACTTCAGCTTATATTTTCTAGGCACTATATCTCTGTCCCTATCTGAGAATTTGACAGCTGTTCTGTGTTCACAAGAAGCCAAACTGAAATTAATTCGTATAACATTGAATTAAGAGCAGATTCACAGAACTAAGATTCCCCTGTCAGACCAGGTAAGCATCAGCATTTAGAAGGCTCTTATGGCACAGACAAGCATTTTAAATAAAACCGATTTGTTGCCATAACACAAAAGTGCCTTTGGCTTTTCTTAACGCCTTTTAATTTCTCCTCCATTCCTTGTTTGCAATTCCCTTGCCAAACTGTCACTCAGACTGTTTTTAATCAGTTTTTCCACTCTGATCTCCCCCATAAGTTAGCTGGAGTTTTGAGAGAATTCAGCTTTCATGCCTGTAGGCTTCCATCTTTAATTGTCTCTGTCTTCGGGGAAAATCACATTTTATTTCTTGCCATTCTTTTTAAAAAAATGTTTCTTTGGAAGCACAATGAGGAATAGCTACCATCGGGGAAAACTGTAAGTCCACGATACTGGTGTTTGTTTCTGTTATTGAAGCAATTGGTGGAGATTTGATGGAAGAGCAGAATATTTTATTCTGCTGTGAATTGCAAGGAGTAAAATGTTGCCATACTTGTGGATTGAACTCCTCTCCATCTACAGTACTGCTTTGAAAGGCCGTCTTGACTACATGGCCAGTTCCCTAGGGCTCCGAATTTGTGGTGCTCAAGCAGCTGTGTTTATGCATGTTAAGAGCCCTCTTGCGAGTGAAGAAAAAATGTCTCTGGATAATTATCCATTATTCTTCTTTTTACCCAGGCTAAAGAATGAGATAAATGCAGGTTTTTTTCATATTTAGTCATTTGTTCAGTTTTGGGTTTAAGACTTGAAACTGTTTAAACTCTTCATAATATTGGCATGGAAACGGATAGTATGCAGCCACCTGACTCTCTGTTCTATATGATGTGGTGCTTTTAGGCCAAAAGCAGAACTTTAAAATTCTATTATGTTGCTTAATTAAATGTTTGACCAACAAAACATCCCGTCTTTCCTGCAGACAGTTGTTCCTATATCCTATAACGGTATTGAACACTAAAATAGAATAGCTCATGTATTGCAAAGCTGTATTCACAGAGGCTGAAGATAGGCCAGGGTCTAGCTGGATAATGAGAAGGACAATAGTGTAGTGTGAATGTGGTGACTGGAACCTGAGCCCCTGGTTTCTGTTTTACTTCCAACCTCCTTGTTTTCTACCCACAAGCAAAGGTCGCCGGTTTGGGTTCAGGGTTTTTCTGTCGAACTCACACCACCTCACCAGTTACCTCTTAAAATCTAGAATGAGTCATGGACTGGAAGTCATGGTAATGGGACTCAAGATTAAGTCTGTTCATTAACGGGCAGGAGAGTCTCTTCATCTCCCAATATGTATTCCTACAGTACATGTGACCAGAAGGATTACAGAATAAGACAAAGGGCAGTATGCTGCAGGCAGGCATTCTTGCTCCAATAAAAATCGGTGCATGTGTGAAACAGTCTGATTGTACATGAAACTGTGATTTTGAAGTCATGTGCCCACACTTGAAACATTATGCGTATTGCCCAGAGAGAACCCAGGAGGTTTCAATGTGAGTCTGAAACCCAGGAGGTTTATACATAACATCCAAACTCCGTAAGACGGGCACCCCAGCTCACTCAGAACCAGTACCCCAGAGCTGTGAGGCAGCAGTACAATCCCCACCAGACCATAGTGCTGCCTAATTGGGGTGCATTTGTTAACTGACAATGTATTAACTTCTGCACTTTATATAAAGTATATGCACCTTTAAACAGAATTATTAATATTAGTGTAATAACTTTATTTGAATTTTGTGTTTTATTCTTCTATAGGGCTGACTGGTAAAAGTTAAGGCTCGACAAGGAGTCTTACAGTCAAGAAAAATTACGAGCATGGTTATGTTAATAAACTATTACACTGGTAATATGTATGTACTGTACATGCACGGTTGAGCCAGCTTTAACAGGTAATTATTAAAAACCAGCATTTTAAACAAGGATGCAGTAGTGAACGATGCGATTTTTATCAGTGATATTAGCTCCTTGCCACTGACAACAGGAATAGATAAATTCCCTCACAAAGGGGAGCATGGGTACAGCAACACAACTCAGACTGATTGCAAACATCACGAGAGGTTTGTAGGAACCTCTTTTTTTTCCCCTTTTTAAACAGAATCCATGACTTCAGAAAATGCTTACTCTTAAACTGCTAAATGTATTTGAATTGATCCACCTGCTGTAAAATAAATTAAATCAATTTGTCTTCCCTGCACTGCTGTTGTTATTTAAATACGCCAGCCATTAATTACAACAGAAGGGCCTTGCTATCACATTGGAGATAAGATTTTTTTTGTTTTATCTTATAACATCTATTTAATATCTTAATGGAAAAGAGCATGCTGGGAAAATTGATACATTAGAACATGGATTGCAGACAAGAGATGGCAATCAAAGCGAAATCTTCTATTATGAAACTCATTGCATATTTATATTTATTACACTTATAAAGTGATAAAGAACTTTAGTGGGTGGTAAAGAGGGAGCTGTCCTATCCTATTAATTACCCAGTCCAAGGACAGTGTCTTACAGCCAGCCTATTCTGAGCTTGACCACGAACCACAGCAGGAACACTCACTCTTAGTCATGGGAGCTATAAATTCTTCTGGTTATGGAGCTTTTGATGATTAGGGATCATTGAGTTAAGCATGGTTGTAGTTAGGGACAATTCAATCAACGTCTGTGGTCACTGAGGAGTCTGAGATCCACCGATGTCTCACAGGGTTGTTGAGAGCTAAGATGCACAGATCAGGCTTTTGCTTAAATTCTTTAAGAATTAACTAACATACAGGATACCTGAACACTTAAGTAGCATAGAGCACCATACAGTACATGTTAATCAGTTTTTTTTGTTTTAAAAAACCCTTAAGCTCAAGGATCACTTAAGGAGTGAACTAACAAGACATTTAACTTAACACATCTGGTTTTTCTCCTGCAAATATTTTGCCCAATGGAAAATAAGAACCAATTTAATGCCAACAAGCATTCAAGGATTTTAATATTCCATGCTTTATTAAAAATACCATTGTCGTTTCATTTATATTTAATTAAAGTTACAACATGAATTCTAAGTGTAATTGTAAATGCAGTATTTTGGTCTTGGTTCAATTAGATTCCAATACACGTCTCTGTGTCCGCAGGTGTGAAAGGAATTCTTTCCCATTGCAATCTCTCAAACAGTGTAAAGTAACTCAATTATATTCAGTTAAGTTATTGTACGGTCTTCTTTGTTAGTAATGTTTGCTTCATTTTTTTGTTGTTTTGGATTGTGCACTAGAACACATTTTCCCCAGAGGATGATCAAGCTTGAACTGGATTGAACTCAACATTCCTAATATCTGTTCAAACGGATTTCCTACTTCCTACCGATCTAGTGCGGATGGCGATTTTTTTTTTTGCAGCACCAAATACAAAAAGCAGTTTAAATCACCATGTTATGACAATTGTTCAATAACTACTGTATTGGTATTCGTAATTATGATTGTGGTTTCATGACCTTGGATGCAAGAGCTGTGCGTTGCATCAGTGTGCATGTCGCAAAGGTACATGTAGATGCTATTTCCCTTGATTAAATTGCTGAAAAGTAAAAAGCCAAAACAAAAAAACACCTTTTGGCTGTGGAGCCTTTTTCCGATGGGTATCGGAGATACTGTACAGTATATGAGGCCAAGGGGTTGCATGAGAGAGAGAAGACATGATAGATGTGATCTGCACGAGAGAAGAAGACATGGTAACAGGTAGTGGCAGGCGAAAGTGAAGCTAAAGAGGGGGAAGCCTAATAAGAGAATTCTGGAAGGCACCACTGTGTGAATAGGGAGAGATCAGAAAAAAGATTTCTGGATCAATTTGAAGGAAATGTGTGAAGCAAGTCTGAGGATACTGCTGGCTTCTGATGCCTTTGCTGTACAGAAGTCTTTCAAATCTTGTGAAATAATGCTGGATAATCCTAAAAAAACTAAGGGTTCATTGATTCTGGGCCACACAGTATCACTGTTTAAACTCGAGGACTCGAAAAACGAAACGTGATTTTTTTTAAGGACAAGTCACCATTGAATGTGGTTGTAATAAATGTTTTATGAATATAGCCCAGTCTCCTATGGAAATAGCAATTGTCACAGCCTGCTCTCTGTAAATTCAATATGATAAACTACACTGGCGCATGTAGACGTGAAGACTATATAGCTCAGTTTATGTCTCTGACAGAGCAGGACTTTGGACGTGACGGGGACGCAGCTAACATTTTCCGTCTGCCTGCTTCAGAAATCAGGCAAGGTTGGAAGAAATTAGCCAACGCCGCCAGTCCATTCAGTGCAGTCGTGGCGCGCAGTCGGGCCTAATTAGCAAAGCAATTTGACAATAACAAATAAATAACATTCTTGCCAGGGATTGTCGCAGATTGCGGCACAGCTGAGGCACACTACACCGGTTTCGGACCGCTGAAGTGAAACGGGCCTCGCCGGATTGTGAGTTAGCAGTTAGCTAGCAAGTCATGCGATGTACAGCGGTAATTAATTAAAAGCATCTCATGAGTCGACGATTGATTTACACGATCTTTAGTTCTGCTCTGTGCGACATGCATTAAGCAAATAGCAATAAAGTATCCAGCATAAACTATGCGGCTTTTTAACTGTAAGAGGACTCTGACATTGAAGGGAAACTCGGCGGGCTGTGCGAAGCAAGCACATTTTAGTATTTTCAATATCATATAAAAAGCCTGTACTATAAAAACAAGGAAGTCCGTTTTATATGTAATTAAGTGATGTGTTTAATTGTGCAGGAAACACACGATGGTGACCTTTAATTCACTTCGGTCTACACAGTAAAATAAAACATCATTTTCAGTTATATTGGACAGACAGTAAGATATTAATCTGTTACTTTATTCCTTCGAATAAAGATGCATAAACAACCGGCTTCCCACGACACAATGGCGAAGCGGAGACCCTCGATGTCTCTTGACAGTGCAGAAGAAGACGTGTCACGATTAATTTAACACGGAGGCAGCGTTTGACCTATTTTCTCAAACTAACCCACTGTATCCAGCGTACTGCTTTCTCGGCGTGCTTCGTGGCAGGCGGGAGCGCCTGGGTTATGAAGTGACCAGCCTTACAAAGTCTGTCTGACTGTTCCGGGACACACAGGTGTGTTTGCGATTACAACTGCACACCTTGAGCTGGCATAGCGACACAGCTCCCCTCGGGGTGGCTGGCCCTTTAAGCCAATTAGCACCACAAAGCTTGAAGGCGCGGAAGTTGTTTTTTTTTTCTGGAGGAAAAGTTTTTCAACCTGTTTAAAGGGATTGTTTCGTTTTTGTTCGCAAGATCGTCGGGAAGGATAAGGTTTGACAGCTACTGGGCAAAGCCGAGAGCGTGGGAGACACAAGCAAACAGTACAAAGACCGAAACCGAGTCCTGCGATCATTTTGGTTTTTTTTTGAAAGACGTGTATGTTTTTATAAAAATGCCCACATTCTCGGAGTGGAGAAACGGCAACCAGTATTACTACTGCCTAAAATTCACACTCAATGTTTATTCAATGTTGTTTTCGGTAAGTACAGCTTCGTTTTCCCTAAATCTCGATACTCTGCTGTCTATCAGCTGCCTGTAATTAACGTCATTTCGTTTGAATAAATGTGGGGAGACATGACCTACCGGTGCATTTTGATTACGATTGATAATATTTGAGTGGCGATCCTATCATCTTTGATAGGACCGGAATGTAGACAGTAGGCGGTTTAAACAAAATCACTAAGGCTAATCACTAATTATATATTTGTTTATTTTGGTCTGTTTATAGTCACGGCCTTGCTGTGGATGGTTTATAGTCTTCTTGGAGAAGGTATACAACAAAAACAACTTAATGTTATGTCGGGCTACAGATGTTCGCTTTTTGTGTCAGTCATTGTGTGGGTCCATCTTAAAGGGGCGCAGCCCTGGCTTTTATTGGGATTCTGTTTGCCGACGGAAATGAACTTAAGGCGAAGTCTGATCATTGCAACAAAGAACCTAATGAAAACGTTGCAGCAGATCGTACAGGCCAATAGTGCCACATGAAATGATAGGTCTACTACTAATATGGGTTAATAATATCAAGGAGCTGAGAAAAAGCACGATTTTCAAAGAAGACAACTGCGAAAATTAGGCTAGATAACTTTTAATTTTGTGATTTACCCGCCCCCGGTGAGCTCGTAGAAAAGACATTTCATTGCCAGCAACTACTGCTGCATGTTGTATTGCTGTGAATTTGATAAATAAACTTTAATTTTGCCTCGTTAGTGTAAGCCGTTATTCTTGTATTCAGAATTCACTTCAAATTGATTGTGACACGTGTTCTCTGAATGTCCCGAAAACTCTGGAAACTAAACTTTAACAAATTAGACGTTAGAAAAAAAGATGGAAAAGGTGCTTTCCATATCTATACCCTAAAGAAATTAGAATTCACTATACTATTTGCTTGTGGTGTGTCCTTGCACATTAAGCCAAAGTGCATTCTTTCAGATCTGTTTGACTGACAAGTGCTAGACAAGAACATAAGAAAGGTTACAAGTGAGAGGAGCCCATAAGGAATTGATGAGGCATTGCACTTAGTCAAATTCATTCAAATTAATTCACAAATCGAAATCCCTGTTCTCTTCAGCTTTGGTCACAGTGCATGACTGCAAAGACTCCAGGGTATGACTGCAGTTAAATGCACAGATCTTCTTTTCCTCAGTCCTCACCTGGGTAGTTGTCTGTACAGTGTTTCTGGGGGGCGCTCAGCTGAATCCCAGAATCCAGGGAGGGGTCAAGGCAGCCTGGGGTCTATCCTGGAAGGACAGGGGGCACAGAGGAAGGCAACCCTAGACAGGATGCCAGCCCATCACAGAGTGTGCACACTGGGAGGACTGCAGACATTTACCTGTCCGGTAATGTCCAGAGCCTGGCAAACACCCCACATGAAACTGAGGAGAACATGCAGACTCCACACAGAAGGCACCCAGGGCCCAAGAGCTGTGAAGCAGCAGCAGCAGGACCACCACGTCACCATTCAGCCCAATTCCATGTCATGACTCAGAATTTGCCATCGAATGATTTCTTCCTAATATTCAATTGCAAGTTCACTCCATCCCCAGCTGTGTGGGTATTAGGTTATGAGGTTTTATTTTCTGTTTTTCTGTGTAATAAGATTAGTAAGTGTTCCAGTGAAGAGGCGTTTTGTTCAGTCATATTCTGAAGGGTTCGGGGGGCTCTTTGAGGTCTCGGCCTTTTAAGGTGGCTCCAAACAAAGCCCAGAGACAACAGGCCAGCTGAGTGGTGTTGATCCTGGATCTGCGGTTCCTCGCGCTGCGCTGTCAAAGTGTCTGTTGCCCCCGGAGAGCTTTTGATTCGCTGATTGTTTTCACAGGAGATTAATTTGTCCAGAGTGCGCTTTCTGCGAGCGTTTGCCGGCACTCTGGCCTCTGGGCTGTGGGCGCTGATGAGGAGATAGGAGAGCACGGGTGATGTGCTCCTCTCTGCCCACTCATCACTGGAGCTCAGTGTCTGTGAGAGATGGCCTAGACTGCTGCCCTGAGTTGTTAGTAAGGCAGAAAAACAAGTGTTCTCAAAACCGCTGACATAGCGGGGAATGTTTTCTTTTCCATTGAAAACGTCTGTGCTGTGATCTGTTTGAACAATTATGATTTGGCCCATAGAGCGGCGAACTGGTGGTCTGGTGTAGCTCTCACTGCCAGGGCCACTATCTCACGGCTACACAGTCAGCAGTGGTGCCCTGGATCATGGTGAGGGGAGGAGGACTGGAACTGGCTGCTGCCACATTAAACTCCAGCAAGTATCTGCCACAAGCTTGAGAAGTCTGGACTATAGCCTGGGCTGGAATTCATGTTCTTCAGGCAGCAGTGCACATTTTGCGCTCTGACCTGGGGGTATTGCCAGATGATCCATTTAAGACCCCCTTTCCTTAGTGTTTTATATGACATTTTAAGTACATGTTTTGTCAAAGGGAATGTGTTTTCCAGGATGGAAATGTAACCAGATGCATGGAGCCATCCAGGAGTTACCATGCCAATAACAGTCATCTTCGACCTAACAAACTGAGAGGAGTTTGTACTGCAGACTGGCTGATCTCTCTAACTCTGGGGTCTGGGAGCAAATCAACAAAGCTTGCGCTCAGCCATGGTTGGCTAGTTTTGTGAATGATTAGTTTTAGCGGGGTTCGCATGACAGTTAGTACTATAGCTTCCCACTTATTGGGTATTGGGGTTCGATATCCAGATAAGAGACACCTTATCTATGGAGTTTGTGTGTTCTCTCGGTACAGTTTCCTCCAAGCTACCAGAGACACTGGCTAGGTGAATTGGTGCCTTTGAATGGTCCGTCTGTGCTTGCATGTCTGTGTGTGTCCTGCCTTGTGCCTCATATTTCCAGGACGGGCCGCTTTGTGCTGCGATTGTTGTCTGGAATGAGTGGCATTGTGATTGGATGATGGACACCCCTAAGCTCCCCAATGAGGTAGTGTTCACAGAGCAGCTTACCATCCTGTGAGCTGTTGACCCAGCCCTGTGCATTGTTACTGTAAATGGAGAAGATGTGGGGAATGGGTGGCCTGTCTCTCCCCCCCGAGAGACCAGTGCTGTGCATTACATTGCGTCTTAGGAGGGTCACGGCTCTCATCTAAATCACAAAGTGTTTGGAAATGTACTCTGGCAGGCCACAGCAGAGAGAAAGTGTTTCCACATCATTGCCTTGTAATCGAGATGTGCTTAAAATTGTTTATCTTATCCGTTTATTATTATCAAGTCCGGTGCTGTTGGTTCATAGCCCTTTCTGATAATCTGACTTCTCTACCTTACAGTACTGACAGCGGCTGCGAAGGTGAGGGGTCAGATCTGTGTCTGTGCCCATCCAGTGTGTGACCTCTAGTGTCTGTTTCGCTGACTCTCTGCCATCTGTTTGTCTTAAGCTATATTTCAATCTTTTTCTGAGCCCGTCTCTGTCTTTATCTTTATGTGTCTATTATCCTTCCATCTGTGACTCCTGACATCTCTATATAATTGAGCCAGCGGGCTGTGTCGCGGTGAGATAGCTGAGGGAACTGGTGTGTGTAAATTGTCCTAAGGGGGAGCTTGTTTCAGTCTTAGTCCACAATGTCAGTGGAACGACAGGGGATGCTGTTCTCTAGAAACTTGATGCTGCTGTTTCCGTGGTGATCACAGGACACTGGGGATCGCTATCACAATCGCTACAGTGCCAATGGAATGTCAATCAAAGTTCCAGGACATCATTGCCTGACGAGCTTGTGCATGTCCGGTTTGGAAAATTAAACTATTTTACAGTCTCGAGGAGAGAAATTGCTGTTACAAGCCAGGTTCAGAACCATTAAAGCAGTTTTTGCAAGATGTTAACTTGTCCCTCAGTTGGGACTGATGATAGTCATCAGGCAAGATTTCATTGGCAAGATTTAGGAACACATGATGATGATAAACAAAGGAAAAAGGTCAAACAAAAATTAAGTTAATCACAGTTCTCCTTAAAGTTTATGATCAACCTGGTTTTGTTTTTCATGTTTACATGTTCCATCCTGCTAAAAGGGTGGAATATTCTGGGAACATGATCTTTCGCATAACCTCACATGCACTCCCAGGGTATTCCAAGGTGGAATAAAGCAGTACTGAGACGTAATGGGTTGATCATAACATTTTAGGAGAACTGTCTACTTTTCTTTGGCAGTGCAAGTGACACATCAGCAGGTAGACGGATTGATCAGGAGACAGGTGAAGCTGATGCGATTGATTGGCACGATCAATTTTTAATTCAGTGCTGCGTTCTAAAACTGGTCCCCCCCCCCAAAAAAAATGTCTTGCCTTCTAAAAAGCCTTGGTGAGGCCTTCCTCAATATGTGCGTTTCCAGTGCTGTACAAGGCTAGGTGGAAATGTGCCGAGTCTAATGCAAATGGAAATGGCTGGAAGCAAAGCTAGCTGCAGTTCCTTATTATAATGTAGGTTGAGTGTATCGTTTTGGCTCTCCTTTTTATTATTTTTGGCCCTTCCAGCAGAGCCAGCCCCTGATCATAAATTTCCTTTTGCTCGGGATTGATTCAAAAGAGGAGGACAGCTCACTGCAGGATTTGTATTGTTGACTTTTTTTGCAGCACAATTTACGATCTACTTGGCCAAGGGAAAGGTCAATAAGGAGTGAATGGCTCTTTGTAAATGGGTTGATTGGGTCTTTTTTTGCACCCTGGATTTTCTAGTGTTGGTCACTGTAAGCTTGGAGAGCTCTGTTGGATATTTCCATATGATGTTCAGAGTGTTTTGATGTACACCCCCCCACGAACAATTTAATATTTGTGGTGCTTATTAAGTTATTTTGCATGGTGGACCAGTACAATCCACTACACCCATAAAATAGGACGTACTGTATGGGGAGTACGCAGCAGAGGGCACCAGTGCTCAACAGCTTTTATAGTCCAGAAACACTTTGCATGCTCTGATGGGCTGTTCGTACCCTCTCTTTGCCTGTGGGCAGGTGTCCTCTATGGTCTATTCTGTATTCGCAAGCAGTGAACGTATCATAATTATTATTATTGTCTTGCAAGCAGAAAGTGAGGAAGTGCACACAGCCTCCTCCCACCCACTGACCCGAGAGCCAGTTGTCATTTAACATGTCACAGGTGCTGCAGCCCTGACAGTGCAGCACGCCTGCAAGCAGAGGGCGCTGTCACTGAGAGGCCTGGCCAGCTAATCCTGCCCTACTCTTGGTAGAGCTCAGCCACTTGTGTGGGGAAACCTAGGTTAGAGTCAGAAAGTCAAATAGCCCAGGCTCGAACCCGTGATCATAGAGCTCAACAAAGCTCCTTTACCAGTTGATCCAACTGGAAAATTTTACTAAAGCACTGTGAGTTACGCACCTTGCTCAAGGGTATGACAGCAGCATCCCCACCCAGGATTTGAACCCCCTGCCTTCCAGTTATGAATCCAGAGTCCTAACCACTGATCCACACTGCAGCCATGCATGTGTACTTGTATATCATTACAGGTTTAGATGTACAGGAATGAACTGTACTATTATAGTTCTGCACAAGCCACAGAAATGGAAGTTACGTCTGACTCTGTAGGACATCTCGGTGCTTTAGAAGCCTTCCAGAGTAGTGCGAGATCAGGGAGTTCTTAGAAAAGAGAGAGGAGATAATGAGCAGGTGTTTCTTTTGAGGCGTCTCGCTGGCAGCCAGCTGTGATATTCAGAGATATATTCAGAGAGGCACAATGGTGACAATGGCAGTCTGCCTGTGGAGTTGCCATTGAGAGAGAGAGAGAGAGAGGGGGCACCATATCTCCCGTCTGTCACATGTACCCATCCTGCCCTGATTGCGTGCTTCACTCTGGGATTAATAAACAGAGCTGCTGATGAGACCAATTCACTGCAGAGCCGTTTTCACAGCTCGTGTGTGTGTGCGCGCTTGTGCCAGAGAACATCGGGCTCTTTTTTGATTCTCTTCATTTGAGTTCCATTACACAACACTGAAAATTACGGCGCTTGAATGTGGGTGAGGATAAAATCAAAGATTTTTATGGGCCTGATTATTTGTATTTTTTCTATCAGCTGAAAAAAGTTATTTCCTCCCAACTGCACACACAGGATCAGTATTTGTTTTAATCACCCAGCAGTCCATGCCTTTGTATTCTTTGTTTGAAAAAGTATTTTTGGGAATATTGTCTCAGAATCAATCCATTAAGAGTGTCTTAACTCGCAGGGAATTGCAGTCATTGTAACTTCGATTCTCATGCTCTTTCTGCCATCCAAGTGTAGACTGCAACATTTTTTTCTCTATGCTGTTGTTTTTCCTTTCCAGTCAGGGTTGTTCTGTAAAGGTGTTCCTGGCCTTCCCAGGAGCAATCTCTCTTTGGCACTGCTTGGGTTTTCAGACGACACATCAGCAGGTAGACCGATGAGACGCTGACAGCAGGAGACGGTGAAGCTTGATTGGTGTAATCAATTATTAATCCAGTGCTGCATTCTGAAACTGGTCTCCCTGGAAAGTGAAGTTCGGAAGGAGGTGAAGTTGGGGGGGGGGGGAGTTTTTCGACAGCCTTTTTAAAAAAATTGGTCACAGTTATCGGCAATTAGGTGTGTGCTGAAATATTTATTAAATGTCCTATTTCATTTAGTCTCTGTAGCAGTAGAGCAAGTGTCCCATGCATGGTTGTTGTCCATCTTACATAAGCTTCTTCAGATTGCTAGAGCCTTAACAACTGTGACAAGCTGTTAAACCAGTCCAATTAAGACAGCAGTTATTTGAAATAGGGAATTAAGACCTTAACTGGATTGCAGACCTGCAGCCAAAACAGCTCTCCAGAACCCAGGTTTCCTCCTGGTCTGCAGCCCTGCGGAACCTAGACTGGGGATATCTGGTAAAGAGCAATATGTAAGAAAACCAGTGCTATAGAAGTCGCTGGATTTAAAGGAATTCAGATCAGACCCTTTTCATTTTGTGTAAGAAAACCCATCTGAAGCTCTTTCAAGAAATGGCCAGATGAGATGCTCGGACCGCTAAGCTGTGAGCAATCAAAAGAGGTGGATGAGCTGGCCCGTCCTCCTTTGTAACCTTTCTCATGTTTATTCTCCTTGTGGATGCTGGCGATGAGAACAGAGTCTGGATGTGTGCTATGCAAGCAGTGAAGGGCTGTGGAAACCGCTCTGGTATTTGAAAATACCATGACGGTGTTCTTACTGTTCTGCCTTGGCTCATTTGCTTTTTATGCGATGGATGATAGAAAGAATAACGTGCTGCCATTTATGGGCCCTGTATGACAACGCGCGCGAAACCCGAACCAGCTGTTTGAGAAGAATGTGCTGATCAGTCCTTTGTCCTCTTCACAAAAGTGCTAATCCTTCAGATGCAGCCATTTGGCATTCTGAAACGGCTTTTAATGCCGTGTCCTGGGTCCGCGCTTCTTGAAGAAAGCGAGAGGGGGGGGAAAGAGAATATCTGAAAGTGTGCGTCAAACAAAATGTCATAATTATTGGTGGAGGATTCGGTTGGACTCTTTTGTGTTTAAAAGAGCAGGCAGGCAGCACACCTGTTGTGCATCTGTGGCAGAAACTGTAACCAGCTGAATTTTTGTGACGTTCGCAATGTCCAAAGACGTCCATTCTGAATGCGTCTTTGCCTTGACATGACATTTATGGTAACGGAAGGCTTTGCTTGCTGTAGCTGAGGAATTAAATCACATAGAAGTGGCCTGTGCCTTTAGAAAGGATCTCTGAGAGAGTGATGGAGCCTTTATACTTGGCGTCCTTAATAAAAACCTATTTCAAAACTACACTGAGCTGCACGGTGATGTCCTTCGTCCCTGCACTGCTGAGAACGCCTTTTCAGTAGGAACTCTGATGCAATTTTATTTTCATGCCAAGCTTGATTTGAAAAGCAATTCTTAATTGGTAGCAGAGGCTGGGCCGGTTTCTCTTCTACACTGTCTGGAGAGAAAGGAGCTGTGCTTATTTCAGTACCACAATTCACCGTTGACAGAATAAGGATTGCGGGCGGTAGACCTGGCCAGGTTTGTGTCAGTTAGGTGGCTTAAGTAACAGCTGTGCTAAAATCTCTCACAACAGTGAAACATTAAAGGCTTGAGTGCTTGGCAAGCCAGTCTACCGTATGCTGAATAATCAAATACATGGCAGATATGTCTAGTAGAAAGCTGTGCAGTAGTGGCAAAGAAGATGACTCGCAGGGCATCGGGGAAAATGGACCTTGCCTGGATTTATTTACTGCAGCTGTTTCAGAGACAGCTCGACTGGATTGTGCCTTGCAGGTTTCAGTCGGAGCGATGACTGCCCAGTAGAGTTGTCTTTAAACCTAAAGCTTTTACATCACATTAGAGCCCTTGCAGGAGAGAGCTACAGAATGTGAGTTTTCAGCAGCTTATGTACAAGTAAAGTTTCTTTTCTCCGGGTAGATAAAGGGATGAGGCCCATAATCCGGAATTTTCCAGATTCTCTGACCTTGCTTCGCTGACTAATGTTTTGATACCCAAGAACACTTGTTCCTGCTATCTGGCATCTTGCAGTGTTCTTTTATTCTTTTTTCACAGAAGTCATTTATTTGTACCACACAGTCCAATTTAACCCCGTGAGTCCCTTCCTGAAAACCATCATGTGAATTGCTCTTGTCATCTAGAGGGGGGCAACAGAGGGCAAATCTTTTGTTTTGAGTGAACCAAGGATTCTTACTTGTGACCAGCAGTGACCAATAGGGTGAGGGGGTCACCGGGCTGCCAAGACAGGAGTGACTTACACTGGTCTTTGGTTGCCTCAGGGTCTGGTTTGATTGGGCTTTATCCCAGCCTTTAATTAATTAATGGATCCACTTAACAGACTGTCAAAATTCTAATTGGTTTACTGGTGGGGTACAGTGCTGTTGACCTGGAAGGCCAATTAGTCTGAAGGCTTTCATTCTCTCAAAGGTGAGACCGGAAAGCACATCTTTACCCAAAGGGTTGTTGGAGTATGGAGCACGCCCAGCTCAGCCATGTTGTTGAAGTAGGTACCCCTGCTTCTTTCAGGAGAGAGCTGGATGAGATACTTGGATCAATTAAATACCAAACGGACTAGATGGGCTGAGTGACCTCCATGCATTTGTAGCTATTCTCATGTTTATAAGTATCTAATTGATGGCTTAACTGGACCACTTTCCTAGTTCTTTGGGTGCTGGGGGGTAAAAGGATTGTGGTACACTAGGACAGGTGCTTTGTACTCCCTGTAGTGAGTGGCGATGAGGTTTCGGAGTACGCGCGAAACCCTGCAGGGCTGTGGCTGCTTAGAGGCAAGATCACCAGGCGCTTGAAGAGTGAAGTGTTGCCTCCTCTCTTCTCATCTGCAGAGAAGTACCATCAGCAGAGTTAGATTAGTGTAGAAAAAAGGAAGCCGTTAGAAACTGAAAAACCCTTCATCAGGACACTCTTCTCCTGATCGATGAAAACTCTCTGGTATGTTAATGCAGAGATGTTCTGCAATGAGGTTTTCCAGTTAATTCGAGTGTTTTGCCCACCACATACATACTGTAGGTTACAATATGTGTATATGCAGTTAGGCTACAGCTGTGTAGTCAGTCAAGCAACGATTGAAAACCCGTGCAAGAAATTAATGTTAAAGTCCCAAGCTTTCTATGCATAGATTTTCTTTTGTACTCTTCTAATAACATGTTGTTGTTTGTGCAGTGTAGGTGGTGCCAAGAACCATACACAGTGTGTGTCAAGTCCAAGGGGTGAGTCTGTAACTATGTGGAGCAGAAGTTCTCTCACCTGGGGCAGTGAATTAGTGTCTGGGGAGATCAAGTAGACTCCGCTAAAAACAGAAGGGATCAGACGTTCCAGAAGCAGAACGATCTAAACCTCAGCACAGAATAACTTAATAATGAGATCGGGCCACACAGGCAATTGAGAACGGGCACTTTCCTGGACACCAGGTGGTTTTGTCACATCAACAAGCTCTGCTTTGAAAGATGCCATCATCTCTGCCTCCATAACTTGGCCGTGTGATCCGTTGTGTGTATACTGTGTAGATAATTCTCTGTGTGCAAAAGGGTTTTAACAGTTTTCTAATAGAGACTCGGATAGCATCTGGCATTGGAGCAGGTCTCGGGTCTGTGCTGGCAGGATCTTAATTTCTGCATTTTCTGGGTAGACGGAGAAGGCAGGGAGGGGTGTGTGGACAGTCTGAAATCCTGCACCAGTTGGTATTTCTTCTTACCATATGGTGAACTCAAATATAAACATCTCTTTTTGCCTGAAAATCCTCCTCTTTTTTTTTATTATATGAACCCTATGCATCATGTCCGCGCAAGTGAAATACAAAACAGATCATGAAAGATGTTGATTTCTAGTGTTGTGCTTTTCGTGTCATGAAGACGGTCATGCAAAAGGTTGGTGGCATGTTTATCCCAGAGAGGCAGAACTCTGTGTGAAAATCAGGCAGTTCTGCCATATCAGGGCTGGTGTGAGCTGATGTGGCACAGATCTGCAGGGTTAATCATGATCACTTCCTGTGCGGTAGCTTCCTTTAATGAGCAACGGTAATTCTCTACTGCGGCTGTACGTGTGTTTGTGTGTGAAGGAGAGTCCAAGTCCTCTAGTGTCACTTAACCAGGCAGAGGGAGACGAATGGCCTTCTGTGCAGAGGGGAGAGTTGCAGTGAGCCCCTAATCAAGATAATAAGCTCTTGGCTCTCTGCCCAATTGTCCATTAGAAGTGCTGTCTTCCCAGCGCTCTCTCATTTATAACCAAGAATCAGTTTATCCATCCTGCTTACAGGTACCAATTGTGTTGGTAATTGTACAATTATAGATTTTGCAGAAATATTGAGAAACCTATTTCGTAATTGTATGCTTGCAATATCCACCCATCCATTTTCTTACCTCTTTATCCAATAACCCAAGCCTATCCAAAGCAATGCTTGCGAGGCAGGATACATCCAATACGGAACTCCAGTCCACTGCAGGGCACAAACATACTGTACTTGCACCAGAGCCAATTAACCTACCAGCATGTCTTTGGACTGTGGCAAGGAACAAGAGCACCCAGACGAAACCCATGGTAACATGGGGAGAATGTGCAGTACAAAGTCCACGTAGAGAGCACCTCAGAAACTGAACCCAGGACCCCAGTGCTGTGAGGCAGCAATGCTAACTGCTGAGCCACTGTGTTGCACTCTTGCAAGATTATAGTCTTTACAAAAACAAGATACTGTCATTGTGTTCTTTACTTATTGTTGTAATTCCTTGTTTTTTACCGTGTAATGTTAAGGATCTTTGTACTATATTATAATATTAATAAACTTTATTTTATATAGGGCCTTTAAAGGTGGCTTCTCAGACCACTTGTGCGCTTGAGCACTTATATTAAGTGTTATTCGGTATTTGCCAAATTAATTAACAATAATGAATATACATGTGTATGTATAGACATGCAATGCAATAGTGTTCTTTTCATCACAGAGTTTGGTTGTATAGAAACAGACAAAGCAAAATCCATAAAGAGAGAAAATCTCTCTTGCTTGTCCTGGCTTTTAACAGACTACTAAAGGAAAGAGTCGAGTCTGCTTTTTTGATTTTTGTAGGTAAGGTACAGCTTTGCAATCAGTACTTTGGGGAAAAACAATCTCTGCCATGCTAAATTGTACTCCAGTCTCAGCCCCTGAGAGAGATGCTTCATACCTGATCCCAGATTTCTCAGGTTTTTAGTTTGATGAGAAGATGAATGAGATTAGGCTCTCCTTAACAATAGAAGTCATTTTATTTGATTTTTTAAAAAAGTATGCCTTTTCCTTGTTTTTTTCCTAGCTTTGGTTTCACTGGTGGCCAGTATCCAGCTGCAGCTCAGGGAATCCAGATCAGAGCTTGGCATCAAACGCTGATCTTTTCGTGCTCCTGTTTTAAACAAGAGAGGTGGAGGGGGTGGTGAGGTGTGTGGGGAGTGACACTGGAAGATGTGACCCTCTCTCTGTATCTTCATGCAGAATCAATAGGAAGTTCCAATCACCGGTGAGAAATGCTCACAGTCAAAAACATAGCATTTGACAGATTGCTCTAGTTCAGAGGAGAGTTTAGAACCAGAAAAGGGCCAGGCAGTATATAGTTTAAGTACATGGAAATTAATGGGTCTGTGTTGTGCAAAACATTGATTTTTCCAACAAGCTACTTGAGACAAATTATCTCTCCTCTCCTTTCCCTCCCCTTTTCCTGTTTCCAATGACTGCTTCAGTGTCTGATAGTTTACCCAGAGCACAGATGTAATATTTCCAATGATAACCTTGACATTACACCCAGCGAACAATACATTAACTGTAAGAATGCCATTTAAAGTTCAGTGTGAGCCAAGAACAGGAGAGAATGAACACTGGCCCTCTGAATACTCTACTTCAGCAGATCCTTCTGATCGTGTTCACTATACTTTGCTTGCAAAGCGCCTCAAGATGTTAAGACATGTAACACATAGGGGATTGGGGTACTGTAACAGGTGATTTTTTTTTTTTATAGGCGACTCTCTAGAAAACACCCCGTAGGTACTGTACCAAAAAGTACCCCTTTTCTGTATAATATGTTGAAAATGAAGTCAAAACTAAAAAATCTAAAAGAAAAGCTAAATCCGTCTTTGAAACTTTAACTGACTTCTTCACAAGTGCCTCACAATAAGTAACCAGACAGTTAAGCTGCTTACTGGCTTCCAAAAAATAAGTCTTTCTGAGACACGTACAAACCCAAACTGTTTGTAAAAAGCTTCACAGTCACTTTCTTCTTCTCACTGGTGGATCTTCACACAGATCTGCTCTCTTTCCCAATATGGCAGATCACACCAAAATTGGAAGCCTCTTTCCTGGGTTTTTAGTTGTCACCTGATCAATTGTTGGCTCTTAAGTGGTCATGTGACTGAGGGTGGCAACTCATGCCTCACACCATTCTGGGGAATGTAGTTCCGACAAGGATGTTCATCTTGTTTGAACCTACTGCCCTCGTACACTACTATATATAGAATAAAACTATTCATTGTTATTGATTAAAATAAAAATGTAGTCAAGAAGGACTTTTTTTAAATAGGGGCACAGTTTTTCTGCATTTTAGTTGTATGGTGTGACAGAACAGATTGAGTTATGTAAGTGTAAGTAAATCTGAAACTGTACTGCAGCTCCAGACTGTCCTTTGCAGCACAGTCATCCATAAAATAAATTAAAATAAAGCAAACTGTCTCATAATTTTGTTCCTTGACAGAGGTTTTCTATGCCAGTAAAAAATACCTAAAGGCACAGACTGCATTAAAACCACAACGTTTTATGCACTAAAAAAGGATAATATCTGTAAAGGATCTGCAAAATCGGTTTCTTTCAGTCTATAAAATAAACTATTTATTCACACAGTGCTTAGTCAATGAGCTGGAAGAAATGCTGCCTGTGTTGCCATTCTCTTTTGAAATAAGGCAGTGTTCTCTGTGAACGTGTGTGTGCTTCTGCCTTCATAAACACAGCACTTAGGCTTCTGTTCTATCCTGTTTGAGAACAGAGCAGTTCCTATGTTTGCTGTGGGTGTAGATTTAGCTGTTTATTACAGGGTGTGTGGAACTGGGTGTGGCTGTGGTGCATGCCTCTGTGTGTTCAGACCAGGTTGTGTTAGTTGAGAAGGGCTCAGCTGCTGTGTACAGTACAGGATACAGGAGGAAGTCTTCCACACTGTCTGAGGGCCTGGGGTACCTGTAGTTCTGATACACACTTGCACTGTCTGGCCCTGCTGTGCTTCATTCAGAGAGAGAGAGCGAGGAACACGACCAGCATAGACAGACACAGACCTAGATTGAAAAAATGAAGTAGGGATATGCAGCCGACCAGATTGATAGAGACCCAAGTGAACAGATGGACAAGCATCTGTGTCCATCTTCCTATACAGAAGTAAGATACAGCTCCCAGCCCCCAGGCTGGATTTGGACCAAAGAAAAGTGCAAGATGAGGAAAAGCCATTTGGCCTTCTTCTTTTTGCTCGCTTTGATGTTAGCCTGACCTGGCAGTATTCAGGATGGAATGATCAAAAAGCCCTAACCTCATTATAAGCAAATCAAACGTACAGCATCCCAGGGCTAGATCCACTCATCCATTCATTTTCTAACAGCTATATCCAATTCGGGGTCGCAGGGGAGCCCAAGCATATCCTGGCAAGCAACAGGTGCAAGACAGGTTACACCCTGGATGGGGTGCTAGTCCTTTGTAGGGCACACATAGACACAGGCACAGTGCTGTGAGGCAGTAATGCTAGCCACTGTGCCACCATGCCACCCCCCAGGGCAAGATGTTTTGGGGATTTTAAGGGTGCTGTTGATCTTAGAAAGGCCTGTGTTGCAGTCTTCCCAGTATAACATCTCATCTCTTTTTAGAGAATCTGAGAGTTTTAACTGAGAGAATTCTTTGCTGTTGAGAAACCAGAGGCAAAACGCAGGACAAGGTTATACAGCTCACAAACCTACATAGACAAACCTATACAGCTCACTGTAACCCTGTTTGCTACAGTATGTATTTTAGGGATAAGGAGACTGTTTCCCAGAAGGCAATTAGAAGGAAGCTGCTGAACTAGCAGAAGCCAGGGGGTTATGAGAAACGGCTGTTTTCAGTTCAGTCTGTCTCCACGGGTATAAAAGTTTGTTGAGGCTCTCACGGTTTTGCTGAGATTTAAGTTTGGGCTGCAGCTTTGTTTGCCACTATAATTAAGTGAATGTTTTAAATAATTAGCTGTCAAAGATCTTAAGAAATTCCTGTATTTGACTAAGAAAAAAATAGTTTCAATCTTTAATTGGCTACTCAGATTGAAACAAAAACCAGACGAAACTAGGCCAGGAGTGTCCAGTCCTGGTGCTGGAGGGCTGATGTGTCTGCAGCTTTTCTTGTTGTCTTCCCAGAACCAGAGAGCTGGAAGAAGCAGTTAAGTTGGTCCAGTTAAACTAGACCAAGCGGATTTTGTAGGGGTCGAGTTGGCATGGAAACCCGCAGGAGCAGGACCCCCAGCAGCTGAGTCCGATACGATTGGATTGGCTTGAATTGAGAGCACTCCTGTCAGTAAAGCAACACAAAAGGCTTGCACTTTGACTGCCAAAGTAAGAGAGAAACCATTCCTGCGTCTGTTGTTCCTCCACTCCTTATACTAGAGCCCAGCCAGCCGTGACCTGGAATCCCAGACAGTCCCCATATGTCCTGCCTGCCATTTGGAGAAACGCTGATAGACACAAAGCAAAGTGGTGGAAAAAATGGAAGGTGGAATCCTTTAACTGCTCAGCTCTGCTCAGGTCAGAGTTTGAGGCTACGTAAGCAGTAGGGGAGAGTTTTAGTCCTACGGTTTGAGAGGCAGCACCGTTCATGTCCCGCTGGTATCTGTGCTTATTAGTGAAGACCTGAGACCTGCCTTATTCCACACAGACCCAACTTATTTTCTTTCAACTGGGAGCTGAAGTAGACTCTGAAACCCACTGGTGTTCAACTGAAAACCAGGTCACTTACGGTCTCATCTCTGCTCATTAGCGAACTAATTTAAAAAACAAAAGAGTTCTCAGCCTTGACACCTGTATTTAGATTCATGATATTTTTTTCATTTTTCCTGTCTTTTTTTTTTTTTTAAAGCTGTGAGGCTGTGATTATGCAAGAAAGGATGAATTTGCTTTGGATGAATGCCCTCTCTCACAGCTTGGCCCATGACTGCCAAAGTCTCTTCCCAGCAGTGGGACACAAGGAAGCCCAAACTCTGCAGAGTGACATTCTTTGTTGGAAAAGAGGTTTTTGAGCATTGGTATAGGTTTGGCCTTGAGCACCTCTCTCTTATGTGATTTTTTTTCGTTAAAAATAACTTTGCTATGAAGCAAAATAAATAAGTGGCAATTCTAGTTTGGAGCCGTTGGTTCTGAATTGATGGGGCTCGTGACCAATCTAACCCTTACATGAAGATCAGACAGAAAACTATAAGAAAGGTAATAAATAAGAAGCAGCCGTTTGATGACTGCTGCTAGCAAACAGAAAAGACTGAGAGGACCCAATGCAAATACCCAGAATCTTCAAATCGCTGACAAAGCTTGCCCATCAGACTCATTTAGGATTAATAGTGACGTAAACCAGAGGACACATGTAGAAACTACATGGAAGTAGGAACAGCGGCACTTTTTTAGGGAGTGTTTTGGGAGTATGGATCAAGGCTACCCAGCCTTGTTGTTGCAGCTGATACCCTGGCTTCTTTCAAGAAAGAGCTGGGTAAGATTGTTGGTTCTGTTGCCTATCAAACCAAACAGGCTAGATGGGTTGAATTTCTCATTTCGAACCTTTCTTGTTCTCCAAGGATGCCAGGCAGTGGTTGGCAACAGCAGTGCTCTGCAGCTTTTTCCGAACTTCAGTAAGTGTTTCAGCAAGCGTCGGCCTGTTTTCAATCCTAAATGCGCGTCCTCTCAAATCTCTCCTTGGGCCCCTGGGTCTCGGTTACGCTAGAGGTCCTGCAATGGAAAGAGAAGACCGCTGCAGCAGGGTCAGCCGCGGGCAGAGTCAAGAATGTTGGAGCAGAGCCGGTTAGCCGCTTCAGAGCAGTGACTTTGAGGGGGTAATGTGGTTAAACTGAAAATAAAGCAGCTCAATGGCTTAACAACAACACCCACAAAAGAATCTACTGCCTCTCAATGTCACTTCCCAAAATCCAACTAAACACTGAATGTGAGGGTTTTTTAACTGGAAGTGGATCCCAGGGCATGATTAATTTAATTAATTATTAATTAATGTGTTTCTTTATTAGCCCTATACAATTTCTTGCATTAGGAATTCGTCTTTTCGCATACCCCAGCTTTTTCTCCATGGAGACACAGACACACAGACAGGGAGAGAAGCTTGGGGTCAGAGCGCAGGGTCTGCCATTGTACGGCGCCCCTGGAGCAGTTAGGGTTAAGGGCCTTGCTCAGGGGCCCAACGGAGTAGGCAACCTTCCAGTCACAGGCGCAGATCCTTAGCCACAGCGATGTTCCGCTGATTGACCATGGTTAATGGGTAAAAAGGTTTAGTTGCTTTTTTCTGCCCCGTTTTGCTCCCTGAGCAGACATGCACATCCTTTAACAGCTCAGCACATCTGAAAGTGAGGCTTGTCTCTGTACTGATCTTTATCCCAAACATACTGAAGCTTGCAAGGAGTGGGGAAACGGGTCCTGTGGGCTCCAACCCCACTCGGTACGCTGCTGTCCTGGGGACAGCTCTGCACGTGGCGTGACCTTCAAAGTGTTCTCAAAGGGTCTTGCGTCCCATGTCCACCGCTGTCCTCTTCCCTATGAGGGGCCAGCACTGTAGTTTCCTGGGCATCGGGGTGCAAGAGCTGCCTGCTCAGGGCCGAGTGGGGACACGCCGTGTCTGGGCAATGATCAAACTGACACAGAATGACTGAGGATGGAGGAGAAGGAGTGTGTGTGTGTGGGGAGGGGAGGGGGCTGTACGTGTGTGGGTCAGAAGGTTGTTGGCTGTGGGAATTGGAGAGTGCTTGGTGATGCAGTGCGATGAGGTAATAATGATCAAGGGTTAGATTATTAAATGCGGCAACTCCAGAACATGTCAAGAATCCCAACCAGCTGAAAGACTGTGATAATGTGGGGCAGCTCTCTCTGGGCGCGGAGATGTCGGCCGTACAGAAGGCAGAGCCATCCAGTCCAGGGGTCCACGTGAGTCCAGTCTGAGTCTAAATGTCAGCTTTCCTATCCGAAAAGCTTCACCTTTGTGGTATTTCACAAATTGGATATCCCTCTTCTCAGTTTTCCCCTGTGATATATTCCAGTTGAGGGTTATCTTTAGACATCCCCTGTGAAAGTGGGATGATGATGGGGAAAGCACCGGGAAAAACACGATGCAAACCCTAAGAGCCCATAGATAAGAAGCCGTTCGATTAAATATTGTCAGGGTTTAATATTGTCAGGCCAACCATCAGGATTACAGTTTCTCGTGTTGGACAGTCTGTCACTGTTCTGATGAGTCAACGTCTCGGAGAGATAGAATGGCAGTGGAGAACAAAAAGGAGCTGCAAGCACCTGCTCCAGCCAGTTCAAGGTCGGGCCGATTAACCTGCACTGGCCCCGTATCGGTCTGCTGCTGGAATAAATCAACTGAGGAAAGATAAGAAACAGGCGCTGATTCTGTTGTCCTCCGATTGGAATCAATACTGGAGAGCCTGTAGGTAATCAGGCTTTTCCACTCCCACTTAAATCAAACCCCCCCCCCCCCCACACACACACACATCAAAAAAAGGTTTTAGTTTGGGCAGCCTTAAAACCTAAATATTTGATTGCTGGACTAGGCTGTAAAACCCGAGCTTCCCTTTCTCTCTCGGTCTTGCTGAGAACCTTCTGTAACTGATCTGGTGTCATTCTTCTCGGTTCTCCAAAGGAGGGAATCTGGCTTCTCAGGAGAAGTGAAATATTACCTACCTTGTCTCTGGGTGCAGACAGATGAACCTTATAGGCTTGGTAGCCGGCATGGAAGAACTTGGGTCTGGTGGGATAGCTGGGATATACAGTACTGGACTCCCAGTGGGACACGGAGAGTGGAAGCTGATGAGAGAAAGAAAGAGATGAAAGGTGATGGCTTGGAGGTGGGGGTGTTGTACTAGCTCTGAATTTCAAACGGCAATCATAAGTAAGATGCAAATTTCGGACTGAATTAATGTGGAAAATATTTCTAGGATTTAAGCAGAAGAAAAACGTACGAGTCACTCAAGCACAGAAGAAACCAACGTTGTATTATTCAAGGTCTTTTCATAAGACCCGCATAAAAGGCAAGCTCTGAGGTATCTGCTCTTGTAGATCCTAATAGTTAACTGTTATCTTTTAAATGTGTACTTTCCCCCCATTTGGATATACTGCAGGACGCTCATCACAGATGCTTGAGAATAAAAGCATTGTTGGGGCATTACATTCCTGATGCGTTCACCCACTTTCTACTGTCTACTGTAGTAAAAAAAAACATGAAAACAGGTTTTTTTGCGCCTTTTCAATTCTCTACAGCCATTATAACCGGCATAAGGCAACCATGGTGCTTAGCGAAGTTTTTTTATTTACGTTATTTTGCTGATGTTTACATTTACTTCGTTTTCATAAATATGCAGCGAATGCTTCGAGGTAAACCTTTAGAGCATGCAATTCTTGAAAAGGGAAATGGGAAGAATAATTGGATATTGACATTCTACATAAATACAGGCATACTCTATATGTTTTGCATTATTTCTTCATGAAATATTAATTATATAAAGTGGTTGAAATTCACCTAAAATGTGAACCAGTGGAGCAATTTGTTACACGATTAAAATGCTTTGTATATCACCCGGAGGTTTTTTTGTCTGTGTCACCATTTAATAATAATAATTATAATTGCTTACACTTATATAGCGCTTTTCTGGACACTCCACTCAAAGCGCTTTACAGGTAATGGGGACTCCCCTCCACCACCACCAATGTGCAGCCCCACCTGGATGATGCAACGGCAGCTGTAGTGCGCCAGAAAGCTCACCACACACCAGCTGTTAGTGGGGAGGAGAGCAGAGTAATGAAGCCAATTCATAGATGGGGATTATTAGACCATGATTGGTAAGGCCCAATGGGAAATTTTGGCCAGGACACCGGGGTTACACCCCTACTCTTTTTGAGAAACGCCCTGGGATTTTTAATGACCACAGAGAGTCAGGACCTCGGTTTCACGTCTCATCCGAAGGACGGGACCTGTTTACAGTATAGTGTCCCCGTCACTATACTGGGCCATGAGGACCCACATAGACCGCAGGGTGAGCGCCCCCTGCTGGCCCCACTAACACCTCTTCCAGCAGCAACCTTAGTTTTTCCCAGGAGGTCTCCCATCCAGGTACTGACCAGGCTCACACCTGCTGAGCTTCAGTGGGCTGCCAGTTGTGAGTTGCAGGGTGATATGGCAAAAAAAAAAAAAACTGAAATAAAAAAAATAGATTTTTCCAGAGGAAGAAGTGGTAAAAAAACAACTGGCTATTACATTTTGATTTGTTTATTATTTGGAGTGGTATAGTTTTGATCTGACTTGCATAAAGAATGAGAGAGAGGGGGAGTGCTGTCGCTGTATTAATCTTAAATCAATATTGGAAACCCTGCTTTTCATTTACTGTAGACGAGGGGGAAACAATTGAACTGCAGTCCTTTGTGTGCAGTGGTGAACTGTTGGTGAATTATTCTCCACTGAGAAATCAAAAGAAAACTTCACTTTTTGCGAAAACAGACCATGCAGATCAGTAAAGTCTCTTCTTTTTAATGAGTTCATTTTAAGTTTTAGGTTCTAAAATTCCCAGTCGCACGCGGCCTTGTTCAGACAAAAAAAAAAACCGCGCGAGCGAAGCGATGCTTTCTAATTGAAATGGAGCGGAGGCTATGCTTGAGGCTCGGGCACGCGACGAGACTTAATTACAGCTTGCAATTTCTCATTAACGGTGTAGCAAGTGTAAAGGCACTTCTCTTGATTCTGCTCAATTTCGTCCGCTCAACAGGAGAGGGGAACTGAATCACATTACCGGCCGCGGCGCTGGCGCTGTGCAGTAACCCGCCGGCCTCGCCCTCCCCTCTCCCTGAATTCTGTCAGAGCGCTTTAGCGGGACGGATCGCCGGAGCACAGTGCAGTCGAGAGCTGGATAGTTGAAAACTGCTATCCATCATTTGTCCCCGTTTAGAAAATAAGGCTCAGCCTGATTCACAGCGGGCAAACACGCCGAAGCCCAGTTGTTTCCATATAATGAGGGCTGTCGCTCAGGGTTGCTTTAATGCGCCTGCGCGCTAGAGGTACTGTTCGTCCCTGGATTCTGTACCTTTTTAGATTCGGAAGTTTATCATGTATAACGGGGACAAAGTTCGCCGTTTTGCCTGCACTGTTAATGGAATGGCTCAATTACGGACTTGACAATTCAGTATTCTTAATTCGCCGTCATTACTATGGTCAGGATAGCGAATTTGCTCCGGATTTAAACGGCGTGATGTCATACTCTGTGCTAATAGTGGGTGTGGGTTGGGGCGTGGGTGTGAACGACTGGGCTGAGCATCTTGTGTTAAACGATTGTTATTGCCCTCTCATCTTATTTCTGTCAGAGACCTTCATCGTCAACAGCAGGTCCGGATGGGGTTTGGGGAGTGGTGGGGGGGGCAGAACATTCTCTGTGATTTAAGAAGGGAATTGCATTACCTGGTTATTCCCAGGTGCCCAGCCTCACAGGCCCAGGCTGTGCTGGCCAAGCTCGTTGATAGGGCCTTCTTAGTTCACCTTCTTTTTTAGAAAAAAGTGGAGTTTCTGTGGGTTGAACACTCCCTCCTCCTCATCAATGTGCCAATGCTCGTGACCTTGAGCAAGGTGCTTCTTCATCTTGATTGCTCCAGACACTTACCGAACTTGCTCTCCTTCCTGCAGATGGGATTTAAAAACGAGGTCTCATTACCTGTGACCCCACAGCAGCGGCTCCTGATGCACAGCTCCCTGTACTTGACGTGAGGTGGGATGAGCCAGTTGCCGTTCTGAATGATTACAATTTGGAACGCATTTATTTCCCAGTTGTGTCTCCTGACGCTGAGATCATGAAAATGAAGTGTAGCTCGGGCATTTAAAAAATGTGCTGTGGCATTTAGCGTAGAAAATGCTTCATTTTGGAAGTACTGGAATAGGCAGCAGAGATGTGAGGTGAGTGTGTAAGAGGCTATTGAGAGGAAAGCTGGTAATTCAGTTTTGCTCTTTTTGTTACCTTGACTCATCGGAGAAGTATGCTGTTTTTACCGGTGACAATTTTTCTCAGGTCCTTTCTGCTTGGCCATTTAATAATAATAATAATAATAATAATTGCTTACACTTATATAGCGCTTTTCTGGACACTCCACTTAAAGCGCTTTACAGGTAATGGGGACTCCCCTCCACCACCACCAATGTGCAACATCCACCTGGATGATGCGACGGCAGCCATAGTGCGCCAGAACGCTCCCCACACACCACCTATCAGTGGGTAGGAGAGCAGAGTAATGTAGCCAATTCATAGAGGGGGATTATTAGGAGGCCATGATTGGTAAGGGCCAATGGGAAATTTGGCCAGGACACCGGGGTTACACCCCTACTCTTTTCGAGAAACGCCCTGGGATTTTTAATGACCACAGAGAGTCAGGACCTCGGTTTTACGTCTCATCCGAAGGACGGCGCCTGTTTACAGTACAGTGTCCCCATCACTATACTGGGGCATTAGGACCCACATGGATCACAGGGTGAGCACCCCCTGCTGGCCCCACTAACACCTCTTTTGGTTAGTCCAGCAGGACTGTAGAGCTCCAGTACTACCACTGTAGATCCCAAACCCCTTCTTGCCTATAATACAAGGGGCTCCAGTCAGTGGGCTGTCTTTCCCAGCACGCAATTCTCTAATAATGCTGAATTCTGTCCTGCCATTCATGTTGGGAAGAGTGCGCCCATGATACCGATATTCAGGTGCCAATCAAGGCCGCTTCCTAATCTTTTCCACAAGTTTCCAGCACTAGACGTGCTCACTCTCGCTTGAAGGGTTAGGTGTAGGGGTGGCCAGCATTAGTCCTGAAGTGCCACAATCCAGGGAGTCTTCTAGGTCAACCTGAAATCATCGCTTTCTAGAGACTTGGAACGCGCCTGCCTTTTGCTTATCAATTAAATGAATCAATTAAGTCAGGAAAGCCCACCTGTGGCCAATGAGCCTTTTGCTTATCAATTAAATGGATCAATTAAGCCGGGAAAGCCCACCTGTGGCCAATGAGCGCCACGGCGCCTTGCGATTTTCATTTTAAATAATTTATAGACCAAGACATCGAAGAAATCATCTGCTTTTATTTTATTTAATGATATTGCCCCACGTCTTTTCAAATTGATGATTAGAATTCAAATCTTCTGGGGCTCTGTGGCTGTCCAGTCCCTGGGCAGGCCACCCCAGAGGCGGTGGGCTCTGTGAAAGAGCAGAAAGTAAAAGTGTGAAAAGCTAACTTGAACTGGAGCCCACCACATCCTGTGGTAAAAACAGTGCCAAGCTGGAGCCTGGGTGATGGGGAAGTCTGGCGAGCTCTTGCAGAGCAATGCTTTTAATGTCGACTCTTTTGATCCTTGTATGGGGGCAGAGGTGTAACGGAATGCAAAATCAGTTTTCTTTTCTCCTTTTTTTCTTTTCTCGAGAACGCCATGGTTTGTTTAATTTGGTTAAGATAGCGGGCTGGGGGCCAGGGGCTACATTTGCAGTCTGACCGACTAATGTCTCTTACATCTGATCTCCCCGTCAACCTGCCTGTCCCTGATCCCTCCTGGCACTTAAGGCCACGCTGATAAAAAATTAGGAGTGAATGCAGGGAAACGGAAAAGAAAAAGGGCTGGAGGATAGAGGTTTTCTTGTCAAAAATCTAGAAACCTAGACAACTGACTTATGAATATCTGTCACAATCTGGAGAATGCTAAGTGGGGGAGATGTGTATATACTGTATGTGTACTAAATAAGTGCTTTTTTGCTATGCAGTTTTAAAATGTTTTTTTGGGGTTTGTATCCATTTTTTGCTGCTGGAAAAAGGGAATTATCCCACCCACCCCACCCCCCTCCTTGTATTCCTCCAGCGGCTATCGAGCAGCATGAGCTCCCAAATTAACATTTTAAAACTGGTTAACAAAATCCATTCCCAGAACCTGGGGTAAAACTAACAGGAAAACAAGCTGCTCTCTTCCAGTGTGAGTAGAAGTAGATAATAAGGGTTAAATACCAGCAGGAGGGGGGTAAATAAGGAGGTGTTCAGCAGGCTGTCTTGTATGAACACTAAGAATTCTTGTGTTCCAAGGTTAGGTTGACTCTACAAGAGGTCATGGTGTTAAATCGTGTTGGCAATTTTGCAGTTCAGCTACAGATCAATTGTGTGAGTCCCTTGCCTTCAGCCAGGTTTTCTCTGAGCGTTGTTGCTTCCAGCATGTCTCCCTACACTGAATTCTGATGAGACTGTGATATTCTGCAGTTAGTGCTTATATTTCTGATGACAGATTTTAAAATTTCCAATGCAGAATTTTGGAATGATCAAAGTCCAGTGACACAATGAAAGCACATACACAGCAGGTGGGCATTAAAAAGATCAAATGTACTGCACCTTTACCCTTGTTAACTTATTCCGTTTGTGTACACGTATCCCACCATTACGAACTGAAATGTCTTCATGAAAAATATCGAACTGGGTTCATTAAAATCGATGGGTTGGAGATAATGTCTTGAGAAGTTCACACTTTACCACTCAAAAATATTAAATCCACCATTGGCAAAAAAGTACAATTGAATAATCTAGTACTTCCAAGTGATTAATTTTACTTATTACTGCTTGCTGTTTATTAAATTTAATCACCATCCCTTATTTTTAATTCCCAACTCTAATACTGTGAATATTGTAGTCACTAGGAAAAGCCTGTGGATTCTGTGCGCTGCACATTTTTTTCATTTAAGGTATGAAAAGAATAACTGAGGGCAGTGGTAATGTATTCAAGGTCACTATACGGCTTGTGCTTGAGCCCTGGATGGAGGCCCTACCTTGTTTCAGATCCAAGTGCTCCAGGCTCACTGGGCCTTGTGGGTCTGACACACACTTTGAGAGACCCTGCAGCAGCTGAGGAATGCAGACAGAGCTATGAATGAAGTGTACTCCGGTGGATGTGGTGATTCTGGGTGTGGGGCAATGGGGTGGAATGTGAGGAGGTTAGCCGGGCTCTTTTGTGAGGGTGAGCAGTACCTGCTGTGGGCCTGTCTTCGCAGCATCCATCTTCAGGGGTTTTGTTAGTTGCAGACGGGCATGGGTGTCAAATGTTTTGTGGATTCAGGCACGATTTGTCAACCGGTTCTTCTCCTCCCTGGGTGTTACTCGTCTGGGTCTTGCACCACACACGAATGGGACACGAATCCATCTGCCATTGGATCCTTGGTTGTTGTTATTAAGAGGGGAAACAAGCCAGCGTCCCTGGAGTTTTGCACTTGAGGAGGCCTGAGGTGTTGCAGGATGAAGAGGTTTAAATGGAACTACATTATGTGCTACACATGTACAGTATGACTTGCCAGAGGAAGAATGAGCACTGTGACCCCGACAGGTGACAGGTGACAGGTGCAAGGTGTCTGGTTGTGAAAACATTGGCCAGAGAAGGTCAGAAGTCAGATCAGAGAAGAATCTGGCAGATCATCCCTGCATCTACAGTACCTTAAGTAGTATAGCTTTAAGAGGGGTGAACAGGCAATGTACAAAGGCCACAGAAAACCTGTGCTGCATTAGATCCACTGGATTGTAAAACTTTCAGGTTAAGAGGCTGTTTGCTAAATCCTAATCTCTCCTGGTTATGCTTGGAGGGTAATACAGCTGCAGCAAATAAAGCTGAAGATTCTTCATGTCCTGGGAGCTATTTTTCAGACTATAAATCCCAGCTGTAGTCGGCTTAACAAAAATTGTTTTGTTGGCGAGCATCTGTGCTTTCCTCCTGTGCTGCTGGCCACAATGCTACATTCAGGGATGTCAGCTGAAATGTGATCATCCATCAGTCCATCTACTCTACTCTAAGAACCTTTCAGTTATTAATGAGGGAGCAATTTACAACAGCAGAGTAAGGAGAAGCTGAATTGAAGTTGTTGTATTGAAGGCCTTAAATGTAATGTACTGTATATTATGGTATTTGTGAGCCCAGCATCTAAGCACAGAAAAGGTCTAAATAAGCAAGACGATAAGTTATGGGTGCTAATTAGCACCAGTGATTAATAGCCCATCTGAAATGTAAACTGGACCAGGATTGAAAACAATTGGTCTGCAGTATTAGTTCAGACAGTTCCCTTATTCAGGGGCTATATACAGTAGATGAAATATTTCACAGACCACCCTCAGACTCACAGTATTTTCTTAACACACTACTGACTATGTAGTAGTCGGAAAAAGATTTTCAGGTAGGGATGCTGTAGAAATCTGACCTGTCCCAGGTATGTTATACAGCTATAATAATAAACTTTATTTTATATAGCGCCTTTAAAGGTGGCTTCTCAAAGCGCTTTACAGGATGACAATAACAATAAATAAGAAGACTACAACAATAAATAAGAAAAATTTCACAAGACAGGACACAATTATAATTACAGCAATACAACAATAACAATAGAGGAGACCGTGGAAGATGGTATTAAGAAGAGCAGAGGGGTGAAGAATGGAACCAGTTAAGTAAAGGCTTTTCTGAAAAGGAGGGTTTTGAGTCTGGATTTGAAGGAGTTTAGAGAAGGTGACTCTCTAATATCCTTGGGCAAGGAGTTCCAGAGCTTGGGGGCATAGCAGGAGAAGGCCCTGTCGCCCATACAATGTAGACGGGCTTGGGGGACAGTAAGGAGGGCAGAATTTGAAGAGCGGAGGTTGCGAGGTGGGGAGTAGGGCGATAAAAGTTCAGACAGGTATTGAGGTGCCAAGCCATGTAAAGCCTTGTAGGTGAGCATGAGGATTTTAAAGTCTACGCGGAATTTGACCGGAAGCCAGTGCAAGGACTCCAGGATAGGAGTAATGTGAACACTTGCACTAGATCTGGTCAGGATTCTGGCTGCTGAATTTTGGACATACTGCAGCTTGTTCAGAGTAGATTTAGATACCCCAGGGAGCAGAGCATTGCAGTAGTCAATTCGAGAGAATACAAATATGTTGATCAGCTTTTCAGCCACAGTTAATGATAGCATAGGGCGTAGTCTTGCGATATTTCTAAGGTGAAAAAAAGATGTTTTGACAGTATGCTGTACATGTGGGTCGAATGTTAAGCCAGAATCGAATATAACCCCAAGGTTTTTCAATTTTGATTGGAGCTCAAGTACAGAGCCATCTACAGACAGGGTTACAGGACTGGCTTTGCGAAGTTGATGGGGGGTACCAATAAGCATGACTTCTGTCTTGTCACAGTTAAGATGAAGGAAGTTTTGAGTCATCCAAATTTTTATGTCAGAGATGCAATTAGATAGAATAGAGACAGCCACATCAGTGTCGGGTTTGGTATGGATGTATATTTGAGTATCGTCAGCGTAAAAATGAAAGCTGAGGCCATGTGATCTTAAAAGCTGACCAAGTGGGAACATGTAAATGCTGAAGAGCAAGGGGCCCAGTATTGAGCCCTGAGGGACACCAGACTTGACAAGACCAATTTCAGACCTGTACCCATTGAGAGAGACAAAGTGACAGCGATCAGTGAGGTAAGACTTAAACCATTTGAGGGCAGTGTCAGAGACTCCAAACACAGTCTCGAGACGAGAAAGCAAGATGTTATGGTCAACAGTGTCAAAGGCAGCACTGAGATCAAGAAGGATGAGTATGGAAAGAGAACCAGAATCAGAAGCTATTAGGAGATCGTTGGTGACTTTGACTAGGGCGGTTTCTGTGCTGTGAAGTTGACGGAAGCCAGATTGGAGGGGTTCGAAAAGGTTGTTTGTCATGAGGTGGTTATGTAACTGAAGTGTGACAGCACGTTCTAGAATTTTAGAGAGAAAGGGTAAGTTGGAGATGGGGCGAAAGTTGTTAAGATTGTCGAGAGCCATGTTAGGCTTCTTTGGCACTGGGGTAATAGCAGCAGTTTTGAGGACCGTTGGTACAATGCCGGTGCTCAAGGATTCATGTATTATATTGAGGACAATGGGACAGAGAGAAGAGAAACAGGACTGGAATAAAGTGGTGGGAATGGGATCTAAAATAGATGTGGTGGGTTTCATGCGCGTAACTAGTTTGTTTAGGGATGCTGAGTCAAGAAGAGAGAAGCTGGAGAGACGGGAACCAGAGAAGTTGGATGAGGAGGGAGGAGGTGTGGAAATTATATCCGTAGTGGAGAGAATGTGATGCCGGATGTTGTCAATCTTAGAACTAAAGAAATCTAAGAATGTGTTGCAAAGTTGTGATGAGGCAGGTAATGTGGTGGGGCAGTTTGGCTTGAGCAGTCTGTTGATGGTGGAGAAAAGATGTCTGGGATTGTTTTGGTGATTTTCAATGATGTGAGAGAAGTAGGTGGATCTAGCAGACTCTATAGTAACCTTATAATCAGATAAGTAATCTCTCCAGGCCTGATAATGTACATCTATGTGACATTTCATAAATAGCAGAAAGGTGGGGGGGATAACACTATCAGAAATAGCCATTGTGCCATGTGTTAAAGTTTTTTCTGAAGTTTTTCTATAATGCGTATACAGTGGTCACTACTAAACACCCATATATGGCAACAACATAAGGCCAGAGCTATATTTGGACTGTAAAACGCCTTGTAACACTGCTTGAATTCAGAACACCATGAGAGATGCATCTTGTGTGAGTCTTCTTTAGTGTTCTCCCAAAATCGCCTTTTTCTATCACAAATTAAAGCTAATGTAAAACCTCCGCTGAACAGCACTGTGGCTTCTTACATCTTTTTATTATGTATATTGTTACAGCTTTGGGTGACTGAGAAGTGTCTCTTAGATTTTAGATAAAGTTTGTGACACTGGGAAGAGTAAACACTTCTAACTTCAAAGAAGAGGATGTTTGCTGAGGTCTGGGGGGGTCTCTTGAGCAGGAACAATGGTAAAGGTTGGAAAGGTGTGGATTAATGATTGGCAAGAAGCACAGAAACAGACAATATAAGATCACATTAAAAGCAGAAAAGTAGGGAGAGAAAAGAGAAAGATAATCAGGAAGGAGAGGAAGAAGGAAGAAACAAGGAGAGCAGGGAGAAGAGAGAGGAGTCCAGGGGAGTTGGGACTTGAAGCTTGCACCAGGCGAGAACCCATATTTCTTGATCTTCCAAACCAAACCTGACAGGAGCTAAGTATTTGAACCTTGTTAGAGAGAGCCTGCTCTTCTGTGTTTTTTTTTTAGGGACCTTGGTTTTCCTGGATAAAAGATACCTCAGTTAGAAACATCTTTTCTGATTAGAGTGGATGGATATGGGATATAGGCTCCCATTTATTTTGTGGCATCTGGGGAGCAGAGAGAGAGATTTAGCTGCAGGTTTGCTTTGTATTTAGTTAGAAGGCAGCTCATCTCTTATGTGGCCTCTGTAGGCATATAAAGCGCTTAATGCTTAGTAGCAGTGTGGGGTTTTCTGGGTGACCAGAATGTTAGGCCTCTGAAACGCCTTGTTTGTAAATACTGTACATAGGAGTAACTTGTGTGTTGTATGTTTTGTTGTGTGTAGTGTAGTTTGTGTCTTGTCATTTTAATAAATATTTGTTTATCCAAGTGTGCCTGGATTATTACTCCTCTCACCAAAGCTGTGCCAGAAAATAAAGAATTCACGTGCCTCCAATTATACCAAAGGCTCAAGTATATGGTTAGAAATCACTTACAAGTTGGGGATTATGAATAATTATTTCACTTATTGACTAAACCGCTTGGTCAATTGCTGATTTTTACCAGTTTCTTAACCCCCCATTTGTAACAGTATGTTTCCAATAAAAAAATCGATAAATTTTTTTTTCGAAAATTCTAATGAGCCATTTGCTCATTTACATTATTTTGTGAACTATAGAGTTCTATTGAAATTCTTTTCTTCTCCCTGATAGTTTTTCTTTACACTGAAACCTCAATGCAGCCTGTGCCAACTGGCCACAGCCGGTTTTCAAGACCTCCCTCGAAATATTAATGTCGCGCATTTAACCGGAAATTAAATTCTTGTTTTATCTTTTCACGCAACAGTGAAACTGTATTGTCCCCAATCCCATTTTTTGTGTTTCATGCGGAAATCACACTGCACCATCACAAGCTAGCTTTTGTAACTGCCGTGCTGCAATACTGTTCTTCTTAATGAGTTTTTATCCCATCCATTCCTTATCCAAACACTGTTGCTCGTTGTTAAGGGTTATGGCAGCTCAGAGCCTGTCCCAGAAACACAGAGCACAAGGTACAGCAACGGAGCAGTATGGGGCAGCTCTGTGCTCTGGAGGTCCAGAACATAAGATGCATACACACAGTTAATCTAATATTGAGACACCACTTAATCTAAACCAATATGTTATTTGGGAGGCAGGAAAAAAATGAAAACGCAGGTTGGAGTACATGGAAACTTCACACATGATTCAGAATCGAACCCAGGACCAGGAGACCTGAGGCAGTAGCACTTCTCATTGTGTCACTGTTCTGGCCATATTTTTATTCTCTCAATTCTTTTGAAGGTCATTTTTTGAAAGCTAAAGAGAGTCACACCCTGCATGTTGAGTTTTCATGGGAGGTTCGATTGGGTAATGGAGGCAATGTACTAGAATTTCAAAAATATCCTGGAAAATGTGCATTTTTACTGACAGCTTTAAATCTGCCTTTTCCCCTTCCTCCTCTCATCCTCTCCTTCTCCATTACACTCACCTCCTCTGTTCCACTCTCCTTCCGTCTCCCTCTCTCCCTCCCTCCCAGTTCCTGGGCCTGACCGTGCTCTGTGTAGGGATCTACGCGGAGGTGGAGAGGCAGAAGAACCGGACTCTGGAGGGTGTGTTCCTGGCGCCGGCCGTGGTTCTGATCCTGCTGGGGCTGGTCATGTTCTGCGTCTCTCTGGTGGGCATGGTGGGGTCCCTTCGTGACAACAAGACCCTGCTACACATGGTGAGTGACCAAGTTACCTGTCGCCATTCTTGCCCTAAAGGGAAAGAAATCAATATTGTAGCTTCACGTGGCGAGCACTGTGAAGTTGGCAGCTCTACAAACAGTACAACCTGATGCATTGGCTTGTGCTCCATTTGTGTATCGGTGGTGCTTTTGTCCCAGAGATATGGTGCCAACTTTTTGCAGGGGGTCACGTGACTCTTATCGGTGTTGTAGGGGGGGTGGGTGACTTCACACCCCGAAACAAAGGTGCTATATTTCAAGAACGAAAGGACCATAGGAGCTACTTTCAACGGCACAAACTAGTACAAATGCGGTGGGTTTCATTGTGCTGTTTGTAGGGGGGCCAACTTCACAGAGTTGGTGAACAAGGACAAAAAAACTGTCACATTTCAAGGGCACCTTGCCACTCGGCATTGAAACTTTAAACGCTTCTCGGATGGTTCTCAAAGGTGTCACAAGTCACGTAATGGTGGATTCTGGAGTCTCAGGATCATCATTAATCAAATGATCATCATGAATAGCCATTTTATAGGCCTTTCCTGCAGACAACAGACATTCTAAACAATTTGCATAGTACAAGTGTAATGCCTAGAATTTAGACAGCGCAAAATTTAGTTGTTGTTCAGCAACTGTAGTGATTCAAACAACAGCATTTGGCTTTTCTTGAGTATTGCATAGTCCTGGAAGCTTTTTTTTGCAAAACCTCCATTTGTTACGTAACTATGTAACAACATGTGTGTTACCATTAGACTAAACAGTGTTTTAATTAAAGCCATGCAATCTTTAGATCATTCTTACAGAAAACCTAAGTGCAGCACAGTATGTAATAAGGGAGAGTTTTCTTGTATTATACGTCATTCATCACAAGTGTGACATTTATTTGCGCAAAAGGCACCTTTCTTTACTTCTTTCTGCCCATGCAGATGCTAAGCAGCATTTGATATCACAACCACTAAAGCAATTGCAGCAGAAAGAATGCGTAGTGGAAACAATAATTGCTGTATTGGGCCTGTAATGTTTATGCAAAGCAGCACTGACATCTTGCATGTCTGTGATTGGGGATGAGTAATTTGCTGGAGTCAGGTCGATGCTGTATTCAGTGTGTGTGCCTGTGTGTGAGCCGACGAGGCAGGGGTTGAGGGGTTGGGGCACCGAGGTTGCAATTAGCAGAATTAAGCCCAGAATTTAATGAATGAGTGCCTCAGAGCGACAGATATCCTGCAGGCAGCATGTGCCTGTCAGACCGGTGTCGGCAGGGCCTGTTGAGAAAGGTCTGCTCTTGCCAGGAGTGGCTTGCGAGATGAGAGGGTGTCCGTCATGTTGCTGATGAGGAAGGGCGATGAATCATCTTTTCCTCTCCCTGTCTTGGATTGTCCCATGAGGGGCGGCAGGGTGTGAGGTGACCTCCTGCATCGCACAGTCTGGCCTAGGGGCCTATCAGTACGAAAGAACCAGGCCCCACACCCCCACCCTGATCCAAAGTGTTGGAAGGAGCACTGTTTTGCAATAGCCACCTACAGGAACGAATGTTTTGTTTACTTATTTGATGACTTCTTTTGCTTCTTCTGTGATGTGGAGTGAAAGTTGGAGGCCCAGTCTTGTTCTTTGCTCTGCCAGTGGACAGTCACGAAGGGTGTTAATTGAACCTAGAGGTGTCTATGACATAAGTGATGTGCTGAGAAGAGAACAGTGCAGATGTGATGTCTGATGTCAGGCTGTTGCCTCCTGTCCTTGATAATGATCCCAATTGTACCTACGGGACATGCTTAGGAATCGTCTGAAGTTTGACAAATTGAGCTGGATCAAACTGTCAGAAATGGTATTCCACGGGACTAAGCCTATTAGTGGATGATGTATAGATTTCAGATACAAGCTAACCACTTACAGCTTCATTTTTAGTTATTTTCTACACTGACGTACTTTCCTTCAAAGAGTAATATACTGTACTCTTAGCTGCTTTGTGTCTTATTATCTCGCACCTGTTTTGAATTTATAGGAAATGACGTACTTCCAAATAGAGATCGATCATAAAACTGATTGATATGACCTGGGGGGAGCCTTTTGGTAATCCGCAGTAAACCTTACATCAGAGCAGAATCCCTCTGTGCAATAGAGCCTATTTAGTTTTGGAAAGTCCATGATGGGTAATCACTGCAATTTAAAGCTTCAGTTCAGCTGTGAAATTCCCTTCTATTTTATTCAGCCTTTATTGTAATGCAGAAGTAGAGAGAGGGTAGCCATGGTACTGAATACTGAATAATGGGCTTCATGGATTCTTTCCAAGTACAGATGTACACATCCTCCAAATTCCAGACAGCTCAGTCAGTAGGTAGTTCTTGAATTTGCATGCGAATCCAAGGTCAGCATTATTTTAAGTCAGGGGTCTATAGCCCCAGGTCTGGGAAGTTGCCTAATAAATGTAAGTTAACATGCTTTCAATGACTGCTCCATAATTATTTAAGCCAAGCAGCCCAATCTAGGTGTTTTTACAACAGTTAATGGCTTTAAAACTTAAACTCCTATTCAGAAGAACAGTACAACTGGAACCACTAGAAAAAGCATGTCTGAGTTGGTGCTATGGTTCTCTTTGCAGTGCTGTTTTGCTGGGCTCTGTGATTACTGATCAGAATGGTGATGTCATTAGAGGAGTACCACAAGGATCTTTATTAGGAACCCTGCTCTTCCTAATATATCTAGATTCTGGTATTTTAAACTATTTAAGTTCGACAATGATACCAAAATGAGTGGATTAGCAGACACTGACAATGCTGCAAAAGATATTCAGATATATTTGGACACAATTCATGTAGACAAGCATAGAAAGTTACAGGCAGTTGGGAAAAACACTTTAAAATAGGAGACCTGGAGCTTCAAGAATGGAATTGAGCTTCAATGGGTCACAATCCTAGGCTTAAAGGAAAGTGATACGCTGATCAGCTGAAAGAACTGACTCCTGAATGGATCCTATGGATCTACATAGACAACCCAATGGGTTTGTTCAGAACCATCAGTGAAAGACGAACCAGAGGATATAAGAAAACACTTCAGGGAAAACTGACTCCTGGCAGAATGAGATCCTCCGATAAATCAGCTGGCCTCCTCTCCTC
Source organism: Lepisosteus platostomus (assembly GCF_059453375.1). NCBI lineage: Eukaryota > Metazoa > Chordata > Actinopteri > Semionotiformes > Lepisosteidae > Lepisosteus > Lepisosteus platostomus. The sequence goes on from NC_142613.1 coordinate 10,410,686, forward strand.
TAACCTTTCCTATGATCCTTACAGAGCTGTAATTTTTTGTGCTAAAGCCTTTTGTACACTCATGTAAATATGCTATGTAGAACATTGATTATGTCTTAGTTGCCCTGTTTGCTTTCTCAATGTGTGTTCTGGAGCTTGGTTTCAATTAATTTCGAAATAGCCTATTCTATGCGTTTCAAAACACCATATGGCAAATGGTTTGGAACTGTGACATTGGTTTTGAAAACCAAGGTCAAACTGCGATGTAAGTAATGCTTGTTAATGTTTGGTTCCTTGGTGGCCCTAATTTGCTTTTTAAATTGCCCCAGTAATCTTTAAAACAAATGAAATGAAAGTCACGTCTGACTATTCAGCAGGAGGCCTCCATTGCGGATACTGTACAGGTTCTGTGAAGAGAGTGTGCTGTGATTGTTTTTTTTTGGCAGCAGCCTGAAGGCCCCTCTCTGTGCTGACCAGCGTGTGTTTCTCTTCCCACAGTTCCTGTGTGTTCTCAGTGTGCTTTTGGCCCTGCAGGCCGTAGGGCTCATCACAGCCCTCATCTTCAGCAAGAAGGTAAGGCCATGACTTTGCCTTCAGTCCCGGCCTGTGCCGAAAAACTAGACCTGCATCTGTCATGTCATAACAGATTGGAACAAAGTTTTCCTGCTGTTGCTCACCGGTACACTGTGCTCAGCTCGTTCCTTTGCTTGAACACTCTAGAACACCCTGTTCTGTGCTACAGTACAACAATATCCAGTGCTCATTTAGAGCTCGGGAACACATCTGCCAGTGTTAGAACTCCGGAATTCTTCATTGGCTCTCAACTAACTGAAAATAAAATGTTCTGTCAAGTGCTCCATGTTCAGCAAGTGCTACTGTAGCCCCAAAGGCTACGCTAAATCTCGTTATCCCACAGTCTTCCCAAATTACATCAGGCAGCTGCAGCAGTGATTCTGCTTTATTCTTCTGACTTGCTCTGCTGTTGATCTGAAAAAATGCTTAGGTGCTAATAAAGTCTCACCCCCTTTGAAGAAGAAGTCAAAAATGAAATTATTCTTTGCAGTGCTTTCATCTAAAACAGTCTCTGCCTATCTGATATTCTGATACAGTTCCTGAACATTTGTATTCTATCTTCATTTCAATGCTAGAAGGGGGAATGTTTGAAGTACTGTACATCTTGCCTTTATTCCCATTGTCAGGACTGTACAACACCTGGTTAGCAGCTGTTCTTAAAAGTCAAGATCATCAAAAGCCTAACTTCTGGTGAAGGGAGGTGTGGTGGTGAAGGGAGTATTTCACTTCAGCAAAATAGTATTTTAAACAGGCAGTAGAAAAAAGAAGACAGAAGGAGTTTTAATTTTGTTTTAAAGATAACTCAGTAAAAAGGCACAGGGCACTACACTATTAAAATGAGCAACCCTACCCCCCCAAAAAAGAAGCAAAATGTTAGTCGTTATGATTGCATTCCAGGCCTCCACGGTTTGGGCAAGAGGCATTCCCTGAAGCACATGGTTTAACTGCAGACAGGTTGGTGCCTGCTCCAGTTTATGCTTGGTGTTGTTCCCATTAATGTTAGCTCTTAATTTTAGTTTTAAAATGGCATTGCTCTGTATATACGTAAAGCTATATAGATGGCTTATTTCATTATCAAAAAAGCTCATTTCCACTTCTTTGTGTGTTAGTGTTGGAGAGAGGATATACTGTATAAACCCTGGCAGTAGGATCTCTTTCAATCCTTCTGAGTGGTTGTGTAAAGGCTTTTCCAGTCTTTTTGCTGCTGTTTTTAAGTGAAAAGAGCAGCTGATTCTTGTGATGGCAGGAGGTACATTAAACATAAGCTGGAGTGGGAGTGAGACTAATTTTTTATATAAATATTTTTATATAAATGTTTTCATCCATTAGTTCATGGTGGTAATGCATATCAGTGAGTGATGTCTACTGTAATGATTCTTTTAACTTCAGGAATTCTTGATGAAGTCATCAAAAGTGTCATGCTCCCTGGGTGTCATGTCATGCTATGCCTTTGGTGATTAATCGTAGAACTTTATCTACATCGTAAAGGAACTTATTGTTACCCCTGGAGTTAAGCCTAAAAATCACCTTTTGTAGTTTTACAGAAATATTTTTCTTCTACTTTAATGCAAAAACCGCATATTTTTCATTACTCTAGTGCGAGCGACCCAGACTACAATTTAATGTATTTCTTTTCCCAGAACTAATCACACCAGACCGATTATTAAAGTGTCTCTCCTAGATAGGAAAAACTAGGGTTTTCCAGCATTTACCCTATGGCTAAAACAAAAGTGTCTTCTGTCTTTTGCCCAGACCTCCACTATCTTCCAGAACAGCATTCGCGAAGGCATCAAGCACTACTATGACGACCTGGACTTCAAGAACATTTTGGATTTTGTTCAGGAAAAGGTAAGACTCACTGTCCATATAAATGACTCTCTGGAGGTTGTGTAGGGGCTTTCCATGTGCCACTCATAAACTAGAAAGGCCAGCACACGTGTAATCAGGCTTTATAGCAAATGGAGAATTGTATTACTACTGTTACATTTGTGTTACTTCAATAGTACGATGGCTCCTTTCAGTAGAAGAAGGAACCATGGTATTTCTTTGAAGTAATCCTTTTTATCATATCAAATGGTTTCTGTTGGTGTTTGTACAGTAGGTGTAGGGGTGTGATGTAGGAAAGCAAAGGTGCCTCTTATTGTACCTGGTAATGTTTTAGACTGACCTGGACCTTCATCTGTGATGCTGCATCAGGATAACAATCCCAGACCAACACAGTGACCAGATTTCTTCTTCCATGTGGTTTGTGTAACAAAGGAGTACAGTAGGATACATATTGTGCTGGGGATAACATCTTTTCTGGGGTGTCTCAGCATGACGATGCAGTCTATTATAACTGTGTTTTGGTATGACTAGGTTATTACGCATTTTTTGTTCTGTCCTACCCTAAACTAAAGTGTTTGTTGTTTGGAAGGAGTGTACGCAGCACAGACAGAGCATTACTGATACTGAAGACTTCTGACAATAGCTGGTGTCAGGGGCAGGTTATGTGGTGAGGCAGAGCTTGCAAAGCAAGCAGAAAGGTGATTTATGGTCCATTCAGTCACAGAGGAATCTTTCTCCCAGCCTTTAAATCACCCAAACCCCCTCCTTCTCTCAGTGCAATTTTTTTGTGCTCCATTTCCCAGCTTTCCATCATCTCCAAGACATTTGAAAGGAATGACGTTCCCCAGTAACAGAATGTATTTTTCCTTAGCAGGAAAACATGCAAAAAGCACCAAATCAAATGCAAGCTAATGGCAATAAAAGCACACCCAATGCCACTTACTTTTGCCGACAATCCAACCCCATTCTTTTTTTTACTGTCTTTTCAACATCTTATTCGCCGTCTGAGTTGAAGCACTGTCTGAAGGCTGACCTCCATTCTCTACAGGGTCCTACTCTGCTTGATCCCTCAGCCTCTGTCAGTCATGGCAGCTTATCAAATCATATCCCTATTTAAATCCTGTCCTCTAGTTTTATTTAAGAAGTCCTTACTTTTCAAATGAGAAGAGGCCATGACAAGAGGCCTCTTTGATTTGACTCCTACAACATGGATGGGCAGCTTCCTCTATCTCTCATCCTAGCGTTAATCTCGCATCAACAGGGTCCGCTTGTCGGCACGCCCGTCTCCATTTGGTGGTTTGAACCAAATCTTTGAGCTGACGTTGCCATTAAATGCGACCAAGAATACATACTCAAACCGGCGCGTCGCTCCACCTGCCGTCGAAGTTGGGGGGAGGAGAACAAAGTAGCCAATTCATAGAGGGGGATTAATAGGAGGCATAGGAAATTTGGCCAGGACGCTGGGGTTAAACCCCTACTCTTTTCGGGAAACACCCTGGGATTTTTAATGACCACAGAGAGTCAGGACCTCGGTTTTACGTCTCATCCGAAGGACGGCGCCTGTTTACAGTATAGTGTCCCCATCACTATACTGGGGCATTAGGACCCACACAGACCGCAGGGTGAGCGCCCCCCTGCTGGCCTCACTAACACCTCTTCCAGCAGCAAACTTAGTTTTTCCCAGGAGGTCTCCAGTCCAGGTACTGACCAGGCTCACACCTGCTGAGCTTCAGTGGGCTGCCAGTTGTGAGTTGCAGGGCGACATGGCTGCTGGCTGGGCAGCTTCCTCTATACAAGATTTAATTAGTGCCCGTAGTTCGCACTGGTGTTTCACTGTTGATTCTGAAGAGGTCTACCTTTAAGGATACTGGAATCGGGTCCCCTGGTTGTCTTTCTGTTCAAGACTAAAAAGGCTCAGCTCTTATAGCCTGTCAGTGTAGGACATTGCCTTGATCTCAGAATGGTAACTGGCTGTTCTTCACTGGACAGATTCCAGAGAAGCAATATTTTTTCTGTAACATAGTGACCAAAATAGTACACTGTATTCTAAAGGAGGTCTTACTAATTATTTTGACAATTTTAAAATAACATCTCTTGATGGAAATTTGTCCCTAGACATAGCTCCGGTGTCTCATGCCAATGCCTGCTTTTGGATTTCCATTCCTTTTCATTTCTGCAACATAGATAATATTATTTATGCTGAAAAGATCCACGTTTTCTCTCAAGACAAATCCTAGAGGTCAGTCAATGTTGATAGTACCAGGCCAATGCAGACTTAAGATTCTTTTCCACGCCAGGGTGTGGGGATTGTAGGCCAATCACCATCCTTTTATGAACATGAGCAACTTTGTGTAACAGAGTAAGAAAGTGAAACACTTGTAATACATCATCTTAAATAGAATTTAGTGAAGACACTTGCATTTTGCTGTACCAGGGCCAAATTTGGCAAACTGCTGTACTGCAGTTTTGCTTTGCTGACCTTCTGCCATCTGTCAGAATTAAAAAAAAAAATGAACATGAAAATGTGTGTTACTGCAGTAACAGCATGCCAAAATGATTCGAAACAGCACACAGCGTTTTAACTCATCACTCATCCCACCCACATTGAAAACTTTTTTTCCTCCATATTAAAAACTTAAATTGATCTCTGTAAAACAGCATAATGCTGTTTTTTTTTGTTAGTTTGCTTTAATTACTGTGTCTTCTTTTAAGATGATTACTGCCATTATGTTAGATAAGTTCTCTTTCAAATAAATTTCTCATGGCAAGTTTCTCAAATTAGCTGAAGATAACTGTGTCTGACATTTTGACATTTAAGTAGGGTTTGCACAGGATGTAGTTTTCAGAAGTTACTGACATGGCTGCCGATGAAAGAGCATGTGACGTTAATTCATGACCATCAAGGGTGCAGTCTTGCCTTTTGCCCTCTGCTTATAGAAGAAGCTTCAGGCTGCCTTGATCTTTACCAGGATTTTTTCTCTGTGGACAAATGATAGACTAATGTCCTTACGTATTTGCTAAACTGTTAACCTCAGTTTTTCAGTGTGCTTCAATGTACAGTATTTTCCACTTTTGGATTCTGGTTTGTGTTTCACTGTCGATTCTTTAGAAGCCCATGAAAAGGTCCAGCTCTTTCAGCTAATACAGGACATTCCTTTGAATCTAGAAATGTATCTGGTCACCTTTGTCTGGACAGATTAAAATAATAATAATAATAATAATAATAATAATAATAATTGCTTACACTTATATAGAGCTTTTCTGGACACTCCACTCAAAGCGCTTTACAGGTAATTGGGACTCTCCTCCACCACCACCAATGTGCAGCCCCACCTGGATGATGCGACGGCAGCCATAGTGCGCGAAAACGCCCACCACACACCAGCTCTCAGTGGAGAGGAGAGCAGAGTAATGTAGCCAATTCATAGAGGGGGATTATTAGGAGGCCATGATTGGTAAGGGCCAATGGGAAATTTGGCCAGGACACCAGGGTTACAGCCCTACTCTTTTCGAGAAACGCCCTGGGGTTTTTAATGACCACAAAGAGTCAGGACCTCGGTTTTACGTCTCATCCGAAGGACGGCGCCTGTTTACAGTATAGTGTCCCCATCACTATACTGGGGCATGAGGACCCACATGGATCACAGGGTGAGCGCCCCCTGCTGGCCCCACTTACACCTCTTCCAGCAGCAACCTTAGTTTTTCCCAGGAGGTCTCCCCATCCAGGTACTGACCAGGCTCACACCTGCTTAGCTTCAGTGGGTTGCCAGTTGTGAGTTGCAGGGTGATATGGCTGCTGGTCATAAATGTGGTCATAAAAGTGCAATAGTGCAATTTTAACACAGCATCCTTAAAATTCTTCTTTTTTGACTATATACCTATTTTTTCCCATCTTATTATGTGGTCAGCAGCCATATCACCCTGCACCTCACTACTGGCAACCTGAAGCTCAGCCGGTATGAACCTGGCCAGTACCTGGATGGGAGACGTCCTGGGAAAGCTAAGGTTGCTGCTGGAAGAGGTGTTAGTGGGGCCAGCAGGGGGCGCTCACCCTGTGATCCATGTGGGTCCTAATGCCCCAGTATAGTGACGGGGACACTATACTGTAAAAAGGCGCCATCCTTCATATGAGACGTAAAATCAAGGTCCTGACTCTCTATGGTCATTAAAAATCCCAGGGTGTTTCTCGAAAAGAGTAGGGGTGTAACCCCAGTGTCCTGGCCAAATTCCCCATTGGCCTTTACCAGTCATGGCCTCCTAACAATCCACATCTATGAACTGGTTTCTTCTCCTCACTGATAGCTGATGTGTAGTGCAAGTACTGGTGGATCATCCAGGTGGAGATGCGCATTGGTGAAGGTTGAGGGGATTACCTGTAAAGCTCTTTGAGTGGAATGTCCAGAAAAGCACTATATAAATGTAAGGAATTCTTCTTATTATTTATGATGAAATTGATAACATTGAATGTTTTCCCAGTCCTGAATTTGATCTTTTTGAACTTCCTCTACAGTTTTTGACAATCCTCCTAATTTTACTATCCCTGCAAATCTAGATCGTTGATATAAATCGGGAAGAGCAGTGGTGCTTATACATCCCTGTGGTACTCCACTAATGAATTCACCCCAGTTTATTGTGAACAAATTTCATTTTTCCCAAACACAATAAAATATGTACTGTAAATATAAAAGGACTCCAGTTTGAGCTTTTTCCCCTCATCTGTAGTCCTTATCGTTTCCATTAACCCATCTGTCCACGACATGAGTGACTACAGTGATGGGGTGAGCTGTCCATCCCCTGGGTCACAGGTTTGCATGCAGACTTGCTGGGTTATCAATTGAAGATCAATGTGCAGTACAAGAGGATTCATCTTTCACAATACCCCTCTGATTACTGTTTGTGTTAGACTGGCTTTTGCTTTGACAGTGATAAAAAAAAAAGCAATATCAGTCTCGACCTTTAAAAAAGAAATGCTAATCGTGACTGTGCTGGCGCATCTGGTCTTTCTGGCTGTGCACTTGAGAACTCTCCTTTAATAACTCTCAAGCAATCAGGGGGAAGGAAAGGCAGGGAAATTAAGAGAAGCTGCACTGGAGTCCCATGGCAAATTATCTCAAAGGAGAGTACAGCCATTGTGGTGGATTATGGCTGGAAAACAAACAGTGCAGCTGTCAGTTATGGGAGTGCATTTATTGATTTTTGTGTTTTCAAAGGCTTGTTCCTTTCTAAACGTTTTGTCTGGTGAAGTTGCTTCTAATTATATCAATGTTAATTTGTCATCTTACTATTTAAATTGTTTGTTCATTGTTTTTCTTTTTGGGCTATGGTTTTGAAGTTTAGCAAAATCATGTGATGGCTGTAGAGGCACAGTGGTCAGCATTGCTCCCTTGCAGGGCAGGAGCCTTTGGCTTCAATTCCTGGGGTGCTGTCTGCGTGGAGTTTGTATGTTCCTGCCCATGTTCACAAGGGTTTCCTCCCAGTGATCACAGCCCAAAGACATACTGGTAGGTTTTATTTGACTTCTGGGAAAATTGGCCCTGGTGAGAGTGTGTGTGTTTGTGTCTGTCTATATGTCTGTTCTGCGATGGACTGTGTGCCATCCAGGGTGTACCCTGCGTTGCGCCCTGTTGCTTGCTGGGATAGGCTCCGGTGCCCCTATGACCACGTATTGGATAAAGCAGTTAGAAAATGAATTGATGGTTGTAATAGCTGTCTGTAAATGAGATGCTACATGCAAAATGTAATTAAAAAAAAATCTTTAAAAAAGTGGTGTGGTGGTTTCTCAGGTAGGTTTAAGATCCTGTATTGAGATTAGTTGCCGTGTCACCAGCTGATTTTTCACATGGTGGCATGTAATTAGCAGAATGCCTCTGGTATGGGCTTGGGATTAAAAGCGCTGGCTTCTCCTGGCTTTCTGGCAAATAGCAACTTCTGTGAGGTGACAACAGGCACACAGTGACATCAGTGAGAGAGGTGCTGGCCCTCCTTTCAGGTGCTGTGGTGCTTTTAGCATGTAAAATGACTTACAGTATGACTCCGTACTCTAGTCTGGGCACTGGTGCCTTTTTCGACAGCTCCAAGGGCTTGATGTAATCTATTTCATGCTGCAGTTTTTCAGTGTCTGCCTTAGAGGTGTGTTGCTTCCCTATGTGAAAATCGCTGAAATCTGAGCTTTGAAGTGTGCAAAAAGTATCATCATTTAAATCTAGCATCCCATAACACTGTGACACTAGTAGTGTCTGCAGTTGCCTCTGCACCCTGTGTGCTTGCGAGGTCAAGGCTGTTGACCACGAGAGACAGCTCTGGCACAAGCAGCAGCAGACTGGTTTGTGGGTACACTTGTGAAATTGCATTGTCAGTGTGAAGTATGGTTTATCAGTGGCAGCTGTGAGATCACAAGGGTGCTTGTGAGTCCATTGCTTTCAAGAATTCATGAAACTACCTAAAGTGGATCATTTCGCCATGGATCCATATGCCCGAGGAAAACTTTCATTTTAAGCGTCAGATATGTTCAGTTTCTACTGCAGGACTGCTGACATCACCAGACTGTCTGGCTGTAATTACAGCTTCATTACATTAGTCACAGAGACATCCATCAGTGGCGTAATGATAGAAATGAGAACAAAAAAAATGTGTATAAAAATATGTCTGGATTATTGTCGTGCAATGAGGTTCGCTTCCACTCAGTGTGACTCCCGCGGCAGAGAAGGAAATTGAACGATTCTATAATAATGTTGGAAGTGTCACCCAGTTCATCACCTTGTTAAAAGGTTAATTGGGAGTCGCAGGAGTGCGAGGAAGGGAGCGTGGGCACATTCATCACCGTAATTAACTCCCAGCGCTCCCAGGATTGCCTTCACATGCCTGAGGAATGATTGTCACCTCGGAGCACCTGGCTGTGCGTCAGCATGGAGTGGTTCTGCACAGGGCTGGGATCCTGGGGCTCGGCCTGAGCGACACCGGCACTGTCTGGGTCTGGTTATGCGGAGCAAACACATTTGGGTTCCTCTTCAGGGTCTTCTCCTTTCCATTTGACCTCAGAACCCAATTATGAATAGGTAATGGGCGACGTAAAGGTTTTTCAGGTATGTCTGCTGGTGTTCATTTCATCTCTGCTCACTGTCGCTCAGTTCAGCCCTTAATTGAGCAAGAGGAACGACTAACCAATAATTCACTTTATTTTCAACTCCTAAGAAAGTTGTAAATGTCAAGATGCTCTTGCTGGTGCCCAGACAATTAGCTGCTTAAGTTATAAAAGAAACAATTGAAGAAGTAGATGAATGAGTGGGATTAAGCATATTGTACAAATAAGTAGCAGAGCTCAGATTAAGTGAAAAGGAGTTATTGTTTAAGAGATATTACCTTTCCAAGAAGAATAGTTGAAATAATGTGGTGGTGTTATGGATTAGTGGAGAAGCTTCTGGACATAGCAGTAGAAGCCTGCAGGTTCAAATCCCACATGGGGAACAGCTGTTGTACTGTAATTATGAGGATCTGTAAAAGACCCAGATTCACTGCTGGTATTAACTGAAAAGCACTGTCATCATCTTAGTGTGTCAACTGAGTAAGAAATATATTTTAGATTTTTGGGAAATGAATGGTTTTATGTGTATTTAAAAACAACAAAAATATTCCTTTTAATTGATGGAGAGGTATCTGCCAGAGCAAATGAATAATTATTTTATGTAAAATCAGGGTGGAGTGTTAATTATTCATGCTTTGTAGTTCTGTACAATTTGAGGACAAAAGCTTTTGGTTCATTTTGGTTCATTTCCTCTGTCTCTTTTTTTTTTTTCTCGCCTTCAAACCTTCCCCTGTTGGCGGAGCCAGTTCTCATGCTGTGGAGGAGATGAATACCAGGACTGGGGCATCAACCAGTATCACTTCTGTAACGGGACAGGCCCGCTGGCCTGCGGCGTGCCCTACACCTGCTGTGTGCGACACAAGGTGAGCCCTGAACACCCTGGCCCTTGCTAGCACTTGTGCTAGAAGCTTGCCATTCTGTGAACTACAGGCTGTCTGGAGGGGAAATATTTAAATTTCACACAAAGAAAAATTTGGGTTGCTGTTGTAAATGGGGATCCGAGAGGATCATTCTTTGGATTCTTTAGTGGGGGTGTTGGGAATACAGTGCTCTGCAGTTCTCACAGGAATAGCATACACAAGTGTGCATTTGTATGAATGTTAAAGTGCGTCATCCTCTGGTGCACTTTAAGAAAATTCTAATTTTTACGAAAAGGTGCCCAATTTAGAAGTGACTACTATGCATCCTCAACATGGTGCATTGCTAAAGGTTCTTATGAATACCTCCTACCCCTCAATCATCATGGAAAAGCATGTCTAGAGTTTCTGTAATAGTCTAACTGTGATAGTGGCAACATACTGGAATAACTGGAGAATGCACAAAAAGCATAAGCAATAATTCCTTTTTACTATAGGAAATCAACAAGGCTGAGATTACTGTTTCTGCATCAAAGCACAGAGGACATCCATACGATAGTTGCTGTTCCTGTGGTGGTTGTCATCAGCACTCTTCAATCTGTTGCCTGATTGAACATTTCTAGTTATTCACACAGAAGCTCGTCTTCAAATGTTTTCATTGGTATCATTCCTGCCACCTTCTCAGTTTGGCATCTTCTATGAGGCCTCTCCCTGGGTCTAATTATCTCTTTCAGGATCTTGTATAGAGTGTTCCTGTGGTATTTGACGAGGCTTTGTGGCTATTAGCTTACTGTGTATTAGCAGAAACCCTTGCAACTCCTCTAACCCAGCAGTGTTAGGGGGTAAGTCACAATCGCTCACCTCTGTCCTTTTGGGAGTCATCAGTATGAAGAGGGTTTATTCTGTTGCTAAAATAATAGAGCTGTGGATTAAGATATTGCCAGGGTCGTTATTTAATTATCTCTGTTGGTCGTCTCCTAGCAGGCCACACGCCCAGGAAAACCTCCTTCGTGACAAACAAAAGATAATTACTTCATAATCCAGTAAAGCGCTCGTTAGCTGGTTGAGATCGAAGACTAGGCTGTTAATAGATTTGATTTGGGGTGCTTTATTGCCCACTAGGGTTTTTTAGCGTTTTCTTTACATAACTGACTGTGGGAGATTTCTCAGTAATCTCTAGTCAGATTAAGAAAAGGTCACACTCGGTTTTGTAATATTCCTCCCATATCAGAGTCAATACGATCAGCAGGAGAAATTTTAGTTTTCTTCAAAACGCTTAAATATCTTTAACATTTCCCTCAAAAGAAAACAGCATATATTCCAGTTTTCGGAATAATGGGGGAAAATATTTAAATTGGCAAGCTGCTGGTTTTGTCAGACTTGCTCAGGGAATCTTGTCTTTCCACTGCCAATTTAATTTCAGTGAAGTCAAGCAGAGAAATGGGAGAGTGTGTCATTTATTAATCCCCGATTCCCCTCCCCCATATACTCCTGTCCAAGAAACTGTAAACCATTGCTGATGTATCAGTTCCTATAGTCAATTTCACATCCTTTTTTCCTGTGCATTTTGAGTCTCTACTTAGCATAATTTATAAGTCAGAATGTGTGTTTGTCAGGAAGCATGTGCAAAGAAACAACACAGACATTACATTTCTGCCGTTCTCAAACTTTTTGACTCACAGATGATTGGAAGAGAGCAGCTTGGCGTGAGAAACATGTCCTGCAAGAGCCCACTCAGAACTGCAATGCAGCTTGGGATACAAGCCATTCTGCAGCAGCTCCCACAGATATGCATTTTTTGTCAATAACTCATCTTCTAACAGGAAGCGTCAGAGCCAGCAATCTCACATTTAAATCAAAAAGATCTCTTCAAATCTCTAATGAAATTAAACAGAAAGTAATGTACCGGGCTTTAGTCATTTAACTGAATCATCCCTATCTAGGGATATTGTTTTGTTGTAATTTCTCATGTTTGTTTACTGTATTCAAAACATCCAGTTTCCCAGGGTCTCCCAGTGATTGAACTCCCATACTGGAAAGTGAAACCAGGCCAGAGTCTGAAGAGAGGAAATGTGTAGGTGTATGGGGAGTTTTTTATGTTTTCAGCGGACTGACTGTTCAAGAGGAGATAGGAGCTATGTGCTAGAATTAAACGCATTGAATTTAAATCAAAGGATGATCTTTTAAAAATGTATAATGCATTAGTAAGGCCTCATTAGAATATTGTGTACAGTTTTGTCAAGTACAGTGTTATAGAAAAGACAGTTTCTTCACAGGAATCAGTGCACAGAATAGTGACCCGATACACCAGAAAATACTGAGTCAGGAGCAGAGAAGACTCCAACGAGACCTGCTTTAAGTATTCAAAATCCTCAAAGATTGTAATCAAGTCAGCCCAGCACATTTCTGCAGAATGAACAGTGAAACATAAACCAAGTGGCACAAGTAGTAATGTAGAAAGGCATTTAAAAGCAAGAACAGGAGGCATTTCTTCTTCTGTCAGTCTAGTGACAGTGATTGATTTGGTGAAAATCTAAAACTATGCAGTGAAGCCTATTAGCCATTTTGCAGCCTGGGAACATTAGCCTTCTCTCAGTGGCTCCCCCTTCTGGCCAGCCTAGGTGCCTCTTCTGCACTCAGTGAAGGGAATTTTGTTCTGAAGAAGCCTCTGCAAATCTGCTGAATGTCTGATGTACTGCCGTGAATGCACTGATCATATGAGTAATTGTAAACTGTGTATCTCCAGACAAAAATGTCCTGCTTTTAATTGATCCCTCCTTTTCCTCAGTTTAAATTCTCCATGAAAATAATGTTTTTGGAGTTTTGCCAGTAAGCTTAGCTGGGAAGGAAGGCTTCCCCCATCAATGATGCGTTTTTTTTCCCCTCTTCTCCTCACCACTGCTCTCCCGGATTCAGTAAAATTAACATGTTTTAATATTCTGCTGTATTTTGGCAACCTGCTGATATGTTGCTACAGAACGCCTACTGTTATGCAAGATTGCTCTCACTTCACAGCAGAAGCAGCATGTGGCTATTTCAAAAATGGTACCTCTGTGTCTTGAGACCAGTGCAGATGTGTTAGGTGTTCAATCACCGCATCGCTCACAGGAACCACTGAATTCCCATTTTTTTTCCGACTTGTATCGCAGAAAGTCTTTCTGTGTAGCTCATATGGGATGTAAAATAACACTTTTTCCTGGCATGTGGGGTTTTAAAACACTCCTGTGCTGTGCATCTGAATGTTGTATGTCTTGTTCCTTATACACGTCTGATTTTATGTTTTATTGGTCTGTTTATTTGTTTATTTTTCTTTTGTCTAGAATAGAACAGAAAGGTCAAAAGCAGTACAGTAGTACGATGTTCCACAAGCTATTAAATCTTTTGCACACAGAATTTCGACCACATGTCTTCAGCCCAAGAGAATCCCCAAATTCACACATACTGTACGTGGACCAATGACAGGACAAATCTTGGTTTTGTTTTTCATAGATTGTATTTTGATTTTGCTGCGCACTTTTAAAAAGCATCATATATAAGAAACGGAGAGTATGGAACGTAGTGGTTCTTCATTAAAGCTTGAGTTTAAACTTCATTAAAGTTCAAGTCTGAGTAGCACCAGTGCGTTTCTGTAATGGCAATGAGCCCTGTTTCTCTAAGGTGAGAAATGTGCACAAAGTCTTTCTAGGTAGACTCTTATTGATTAGCTATGTACTGTTTTTATATTTTAGATTTATTGATCTGTTTACTCAGATTTACTCCAAATATATCAGCGATCTTTAAATATCTTGTATTTAATTTGGGCAGGTATCTGCTGTTGGTGTGTGAGTGACAGCAGGTATCTGCTTTGTTGAATGATATAAGGCAGGAGTCACAGATGCTGTTTGATCTTGATCAGCATAGACAGCCTCTCGGGGATTTGTTCATCTCCCGGTAATCTTGTTCTGCTTTGTGTGTCTGGGCAGCAAGAGAAAGAAACTATGATTAGCGGTGCTGATACATACTGCTAGCCAATGTTTCGGCAGGCACTCCGGAAGGCTGTTTACCTTGGGAGTTTATCGTTCAGGGGTTTAGGAGACTCTTATTTTGTGTGTCCAGGGTTTCGCTGACCCTCAAATAGTCTTATTTTTTCTGCTAACGCTGGAGCTGAAGATGTTACAGGTGACAGCCCTGCATTGATGGCAAGCTGATGCCTGCAAAGCCCCAAGTTTAGAATTCACAAGCCTGAAAACTTGAGGAAGTGCAAAGAATGAGAAGAGCAGGTAGGGATTCATTCCATAAACAGTTTTAGCAGCAGGCCTTTCACCCCACAACGTACTCTTTTACCATTTATACTCAAGACTACCTGTAGGGCTGCTTTTCTGTATATTAACCTTGATATTCCCTGGTATAATCGTAGGCAGGTGTAGAGAAGCTGATTGAAAACATTGGTAAACCCTGATAGAGTATGAATTAATTGCAAAGCATGACGCAAACTTGGAAATGGAACAGAATTAATCTGAGATACACAGAGGAAAGGGCAAAAGCTGCAAGCAGATGGACCATGATAGTCTTTAATAATGGCACAGGCCCCCTGGAAGCTGCACCACACACAAGAGAGTGGTGAAAAAGTATTCCCTTGTTTTTTAAGGTATTTTAATTTAAAGCTCCCCCCACCACTACCCCTCCTCCTCCCATCTTCATAGGTGCAGAAATGATGATAAAAGCATTCAGGGAAAACATTTACTAGGAAATGGCACAGCAGTGATGCCGGGTAATTTTTTTCCAGCCTTTGATAGCGGAAGTTTTAGATGTAGTTGTCCGTCGCTACAGAACACTTGTCTCTGTCAAGGGACATCTGACTCAGGCTGTAGGCCAGTGAATGTTCTGTTTGGTCAGAGAGGGATTGAGGCAGACAGGAAGAGAAATTGGAGGGAGTAGTAGAGCATTGTGTTTTCAATAAAATTGCCTTTCTCACTCTTGCTGCAACAGGGCAAGGAGGTGAAGCTTTCTATTGGATCTGAAAGGTCCATTTCCAAATAAACAGACATCAGGCCCTCTCTGACTGTGGCTGATTTGTACAGTCAAGGTCACTACGGCAATAGAAGATTTTTGGTGAGACAAATACTGCATACTTCTGGCTTAGACGGTTTCCAGCACTGCTTGCATTTGTAGCTCAGACGTGCTGAATTTCTCAAAAAGAATACATTGTGACTGGGGTTACTGAGCCTTCGGCAGTAATCGAAATATCACTGCTGTTTTGCTCTTATTGGGTTTTGTTATCAACCAAATCAAAGTTACTCATTAATGGGGAATTTGATGTGTTGGTTTCAGGAAGTGTCTCTTACAAAAAAAGCTTGTTAGATTTAAAAAAAGCCATCTTACCCTTCATCCTTTGTCTCCCAGCTTACATCTTCCACTGTCATGTCTGAGCTAGCAGTATATTTAGCATCAATAGAAACCCATTGCTCTAATTATGCATGAGCAGGTGAAAGATAAAATATACTAATTTTGAATATGAATGAAATGTTTGGTGTAATTTTGACTAATTGATCATTCATGACTGCGTGTTCAACAAGCACAAAATCACCTCATTACTGAAATTATAATTGGATGATGGACCAGAAGAAACTGCACCAATATTGATTTTGAGTGATTTTGCACAAACACTCAATTGATGTGGGTCAGGTGATTTAACCTGTTAAATATCAAGACTGGTGAAAACCAAGAAACCAAGAACATGGCCTTCAAGGCATCAGCATATTGAATACTGGATAAAGTTTTAGCACTGGTGCCTGGAGTATTTGCAGCCAGAACCTTCTAACCTGGCAAGACGTTACCACCTATCAATGTATGTCAATGATGTGCCACCATCTGGGAGACCATATTCATGACACTTCATGAAGATTGATGGGTAGGTCAAAGCATGATGGTCTTGGCAGGAGTGACTGGCCTCCATTTGTAGTGATTGTTGGCAGCCTGACTGAATGGTGCGACATTGCTCAGGTCCTGGGGCCTTTGGCTTGTTCCCCTACCTGTGAGCACAACCTGGAACGATGGCATTCCAGCTTCCAGCAGGATGACCTGTCCTTGTGCTGCTTGTGTTACAGCTTTCTTGCATGACAAGAGTGTGACAGTTATTCTGGGGTTGCCCAATTTCCCAGACATGAACTCCATTGAACATTCATGGGTTGAACTGGGATGACATGTGGCCTCTAGGGATCAGAGACCAGTGAACAGCCTTTTTCATGCACTATGAAAAGAGTGGGACAGAATCCCACGGGATAGCATCCACAACCTGATGATGTGAAGTAGTGCCACACATGTACAGCCTGTATTGCTTTCAGTGGTAGCCTCATGCTGCTAGCCTGTGAATTTCACAGTAGACTCCTGTTTAGTGCAGTGAATTCATTTGTCACGTCTGTTTGATAACATTTCAGTGCACCTGGTACATAAAGGATTTTGTGATTTCCCTGATAACTTTGTTGCAGTCATAATGGCTGCAAGAGAAAGCCCAGTAGAGAATCAGAAAAGAGGGAGCCAAAAAGATATTGGCAGCTTGTATCCTGCAATAGGTAATTCCTTCACTACCACTAGTTGGATGAGTGGGTGTTCAAAAAACATAACTCATAAACATAGTTTATCAGGATTATGTTTAATAGTAATTAGCTGATTAACCTTGGTTCAGATACAGGATGCATATGTGTGGGTGTACATGTGTCTTTGCAAGGATCTTAAGGCTTTTCAGAGATTGTCCAAGATCTATTATGATTATTGATTATTGGAGACTGATTTCCTGGAGAGGGGCAACTGTGGGGCTTATTTTATCCCACTGGGAGTTTTTCCTCTTCCCCATGCCCACGCGCTCTGTAAAGAGCTCTACATAAAGGCTGCTGTATCATATAAATTGCCTTGAATGTCATGCAAGTGTGTGGCTGAGGGTTCCACTGCAGGTGCAATTATTGAACAAGTGGCTGGTGCATCGATTTGCTGTTCTGTGATTGGTGATGTTGAACTACATTTGTGACGGGCGGCAGGAGAGAGGAATGAGCTGTCCGAATGAATTAACAGGTTTAGCATTTACTGTCCCACCTCTCACCAGACCTGCTCAGCACCGTTTCACATAACTGGGCAATGCGTCCTGCTCAAACTACCGGCTGTATTCCAGATAAACTCCAGTCAGATAGCTATCGAGTCCTTATTTTTAAATGCTTTTCGCATCGCAGGAGATCCCTGTAGTGAGCTCTCTGTCATCATCTGCCAGTCATCCGGCTTCTCCCCTATTCAAGGGTTCTGTTTGCACAGCTAATCCTCTTAACATCTTTGTTTTATCTTATTAACCTATGCTATGGCATTTAAGCTGCACTTTAATGAACATTAAACTTCTTGGGAAAGTAACACTAGCCATTGTAAGATCAGTGTCTAAAATAATTGCTCATTCTTGTCCTCTGCCCTTGGAGGACAATATTTGCCACTCCTAATCGGCCCATCTGCTCCCAAACACAAACAGCCTATACCATACACCATGATGGTTAGGTAATGAGCTAAGGAGACCAGGTGACTTTCACATGAGGGAGAAGTACTACTAGAATAATTTTGGATAGCCAAAAAAACATAACGTCTCTGGGATGTGGGAGCAGCCTGGAGCAGCCAGTCACTCCTCACATGGGGTTAGCATGCAAACTCCACACAGAGAGGCACAAAATGCTGAACACCATCACATTGTGCTGCCTACCCCTTCTGGTATAACGTTTAAAAAGACAGACTTCGATTTTTCTCTCAATTACTGTTTGTGTCAAAATTGTGTAATCCACACATATTAGAATCATAGTCTCATTGCTCCAAAATAAAACTAAAGACATCTTCAGGTTTGAGGCTCTTCTCCTTGTTTCTGATTTCTGTGGAAGTCCACTTCTTTCTGTGGAATTAATCTGTACTTGTCCCTTTGCAGCTGGTGAGCTGACACGGCTCCGCACTCAAACGTTTAAAAGTTCTTTTTTTTTTATTATTTTGGGGATGCATCAGGTGGTTTTGTGTCTGTGAAGGATGGAAGCCGGAATCCTGCTTTTATGAGTGTTGCCCGTGAGGGCCCAAACCCTGATGTTTTCTCAGCTCCAGATCTCTAGCTCTTAATGTCAGGCTGGGAAAATAGCCCTCTACTATCTAAAATAGCTGCTTCTGACGCAAGCAATCAGAAAGAGAGCTGTGGGGGTGGGGGCAGGGTGCAGTAGGTATGTGGATTATTAAAAGGTAGTGTGAGCAGCAGGAGTGAAGGAAAACAACGTCGGGCTTCTAAAAAAATATTAATTTAGAAAAGGCTCCTGCTGTCTGGCTCAGATTCTGGCGAGTCAGACGGAATTGCTTGCTCTTTTGATTCAGTTACCGAGTAATTTTCCTATTACAGGGATAGATTAGATGAAGTCTATAGGAAGAGTCCATCTTTTCTATGTTCAAGAGAGATAGAAGTATCTCTGTGAGGAGTTTCAAGTGTGATGCTTGCTGGGATGGCAATTAGACTCCTATTGCACAGCTACGGGAACCTTTTCGAGTTTTACCAGCTGCTGGTAAATTAACTCTGGTTGTTAATGTTTCATGCTATCTATTTGTGTGCCAAAGGGAAAAGAGGGTACGTTTCAAAATGTACTGTATGTAACAGCAGTGCAATCACCTTGTAGCCCGTCTTTGTCACATCTCGGTAACTAAGCAAGGGTGGAACTGGTCAGTACTCGAATGATAGCAGATCCCATGTGATGTTTATAAGAATACAGGTGTTAACTCCAGTGTTCTGGTTACTTTCCACTCCAGGCTAGAATAGTACTGCGTCTCTGAATTTCGCCCTGGGATTGGTGAAGTAATTTATCAATTCTCCGCTCAGTCTTCTGTGTAGTAAGGCTGCTGGCATAGAATGGTTGTTTCCCCATGTCTCCCAGTTGAATGATGCTCTTCAGTGGAGGATGAAGTTGATCCCCCAGTTTATCCAAATTACTTTGGTGTCTTTTGGGATGAAAAGTATATGAATGTAAACTGATTATTAAAATTCATTGAAGTTTGGGTGGTACAGAATTTCATTAATAAGGAAAAATCTGTTACCAAAGCACCAATGACAATTTACCTTGACAATATATCCACAGGTTAGTATTTTAATTATACATAAACATTCCTCAAGTCATGGATTGCACTGGGTTGTGAAAAAGGCATGTGTCGAGCACAGTTTTTTCACTACCTTATTTAGAGTAAAACTACATTGTTGAATGTGAAGATAAAACGATTTTAAAATTGCACATTAGAAATATTATGTATCTGTTTATGTCTACAGATACTGTAAGCCTTTTCTCATTTATGTTTAAAGTTTGTTCAAGAGCCTGCAGTTTGTCACCTGCAATGAGTCTTCATTCTGGTTTTGCAGCAGGTTGCACTTTGTGAACCGGGATATGTGCGCTTAATCGTCTGCTCACTACTGGTATTAAAACCCATTTGGCAAGCTGCTCTGACAGTGCGCACCAGTTGGCAGAGCAATTAGGCGACCTCCCTTTCAGCACAAGGTTTTATTTGAACTACAAAAGGATACCACTCACTTGTTTAGAAGAAAAAGGTTCTCGATTCTCACCCTGTTGTTTCCGGGGGCGGGGGTGTTAAATAATATCCATTTTTAAAAGACCTTGTTGTTTTCTCTCTGTTCATGAAAATGAAGGAATGGAACCCATGGAGAGACACTGTGAATACAAAACTGTGGAGCTATTCAGAACATGTTTCTATTTGAAATGTGGTATAAATACGTTTTCTCTGTCTTAATGTAATTTTTTATTTTGTAAGTCCTTTGGGTTTTCTCCCTTCCTTTAGCTCTTAAGTGTGACATGATCAGTGGTCTAATGTTCCTCTATAACACTCCTGCTGCGGTGTTTCTTTGAGACAGGCAGCAAGAGAGGTGGTCAACACGCTGTGTGGATACAAGACTCTGAACAGAGAGGTGAGAATGAGACACTTTGACACCCAGCTGGTCAGTTTGGTCCCTGGCTTTTTCAATCACAATCACCGTGCATGCTAAGAGTGCAAGACTTCGCAGTCAGGCGTTTTCCAGCTGTTTTAATTTCCAACACGTTCTCCACAGATTCAGGAGTGTATTGATTCTGTGCCTTCAAATCTTTGATTATACTAGACCATCACAATAAACACTAGCAAAGCTGTTACCCTTGAACACAGCTCCATCGGTTGGGTAAGATAGCTTGTTGAAGAGTATAACAATAATGGGACCCTGAATTTAAGTGGTGTTGAGTCCAAAGCCATAACCAATAATCTGCCACCTCTTGGTTGCCAAGATCACCTCTGAAAGTGACTGGACATTCCTGATCATGGCTCCACAGTGATATAATATTGCTTAAATCTCACATCCTTGAACCTTTTTCATGCAAAATGACAAGTGTGATGAGCTGTGAAAGTGGTCAGAGGTGAGGCAAAGTTCCCCCAGTCTGTCAGAAGCACAGTCTCCCCGCAGTTGTTTTTGGCTCATGTCAAAAAGCTGACTGATCTTCACACTTCACACCGTAGGATTGCAAGAAGTCACAGCGCAGTTCTGTGAAGGTTCGAAAGGAGTTTTAATCTGTTACAAAAAGCCATTTTCGGAGAACGAACAGGAACACACAAAAGTGCATTTTCCTGTTATGCTCTATATACCGTCATTCTCAAAGGGTTTTTATTATCTGAATACAGCCCCTGTCAATCTCTTGTATTATCATAAATGCCATGTTTAGGAGAGCGAAACTCTAGCATATGTATTTAGAACGTGCATAAAGATAACCATAATAGAACAATAGCATTTTTTATAACATTTATCCTCACCTTCCATTTGCTCTGAAATGTCACATACAGTACTGTATACTCTCTGCAGAAATTCCACACAACAGGTGCCTGCCTTTCTTCCTTAGCAAAGCTTCACCAGATTTATAATGAACCCTTTCTCACACACACACACACACACACTAAATTCTACGATTCCCAAAAGGGACGAATCTGCTCCACAGTCGAAGTCTGATGTGTTTCCCTGTGTGTGGATCTCTCTGTGCAGCGCGTGGATTTGGATGGGGTGATCTATGTGAGAGGCTGTATCCATGCCCTTCATCTGTGGCTGGAGGACAACATTGGAGCATCACTGGGCATTGGCTTCGCCGTGGGGCTGCCACAGGTAAGAGGGTGTTCAGTCATGGGACATGATGGGTTCAGTAGTAACACTCATTAACACTCACGACTTCCCCTTGTGTCATTAGCTGACTGTGACCCTGATTCCCCACGTGAAAGAGCCCAATTGATAAGAGTGCCACTGGGAGTCTGGTGGGAATGAGTTCTCCAGGGTTTTGGTTTTTTCCTCTCTCCAATGTCTGAGAAACCACAACTCCTGCGTCTGGGTTAAATCAGCTGGCATACACCAGCAGGGAAGTGCAAGACTCCTCCATTTGCTGCTGGCTCTCCTGTCGGATCTTGCAGTTTGTCAGAAGATGTTCTCAGCTCCTCAGGCAGGCAGGCCAGGGGAGGTTCATTCACCCCTGAGTGTTAGTCATTGATGTAAAGAAAATGGTGGAATCCAAACCGAGTGGGCAAAATTACTATACGATGTTTTTGAAGAAATTGTAACCCCTCTCGTACAGGTACAGCTGTAACTCTTGTCTAGTCTCACTTACTGTACCACAACTCTGGTCTCTTTGTATTGGGTTTCCCAGCACGAAGTCACTGAGCATCGGTCTGTGTCTGTTATATTCTTTGGATTGTTTTTTGAAGGTTTCATTACACCCTTGAATAACGACTCTTCAGGCATGATTTGGCTATTATATGTTTCTCTGTTATAGTGCTGAAAAGTAATAAAAACAGTCACGGTTAGATCAGTACCAGTCGATTGTTTTTCTCTCAGATGGCAATCGCCCTAAACTGATAGCTTTCTTGAGTTCTCAAACGTCTTAAATTGTTTTTACATTGACAAACCTCGTATTTATCCATGCCTTGAATATAATGTCTCTTATCAAGATACTGCTTCTTAAGATAAACTTAACTTGCACTTTTGATTTTGTGATTGACTGATAGTAAAGTATATTCCTTTGGTCAGAATACATCATATCCCTTAAGAACTGTGCTAGGTCTAAAAAAAACAATGTTTATGTTCCAACTTTTAGCAATACTTTTAGAATACTATCAACTAGAAAGATATGCTTTTTGCTCACACTGAAAAGAGAGAAAAGCAGGACAGTGCTAAAACCCAATCTGTGCACTCTGACAGCAGAGCTGCCTGCAATTCCATCCTTGAGCTTCCACTGTAGGCACCACTGTCTCGATCCCCAGAAGACCTCCATAGTGAAGTTTAAAACACATCTGAAATTAGAGGATGAGCAGAAATAAAACCCCTCGCACACAAGAGAAAAACCTGGGGTATTGATGTGTACAGTACCTCACACATCAATATAAGAAGAGGTTAAGTGTGATGTGACAGATACTGAAGTAATGCAGACCAAAGCAGTATAAGATATGCAATCAAGGTACACTCACTTAGGAGTTAGCATTAATAACTAAATCATCTGGCATCAGTGTGCATAACCTCTCGTGTCTTTGCATCTAACAGCTAAATAGCATTTTGTGCTAAGGGAATGAGATCTGGCAGATTGATTATATCAATAAGCAGAAAACAAATTACTGCAGGCTTTATTTCAGTGCACAAGGAACCATAGACACACCCCTGCTCACCCCATGTGTTTGGCACTAGGTAATGAAAAAAGGATATTGGCCTTTTACACCTCTGAGTAACTTCTTGGGTGTTTGCATAGTGTCTGAAATTATTGTTTTCTTGGTGCTTTTACCATCAGTCTCTTCTCTTTAATCAGTAAACTCAATGTCTGTGCTGGGGGCAGAGTCTGAAGTCTGTCTGCGGTGTTTCTAATGGGAGTTGCTTGGAATTAATATATCAGGGGTCAGCGAGTTTTCCTTTTAGAGTTCTGATCTGTGCCAACAGTACAAAGGTTAAAAACAAGCAAGAACAACAGTTATGCCCCACTCCCCTTACGATCTGCTTTCCCACCCCAGCAACAATCCCAAACCAGAGGACCTCAGTCTAGTCTTTTTGAACAATGAAGAAAGAGTTCTTCAAACAAGCAGCAGTGGAAATTGATTTATTTTTATATTTAGAGATTCCGAAGGCTGAGTCCGTCTACATCTGTCCGAACTGGTGAGCACCACTCATAGGCCTGGCTCCAGGGGTGGGTCCTGGTGTCTCTAATCTGGGCAGGGTTCTCTAAGGTTTTAGTTGAATCATGGCAGGAGTGGAGTTTTGATTGTTCTTCATATGGTCTTAGGCTGATTTGCCAAGGGTAACTTTACCAGGAGCACAAAACTTCCCTCTTGACAGGATAGCTCTAAGGCTCCCTGGGACATTCAAGTGAAACATGAACTGAGTTTTTAGAAGAAGCTCTCGGTTTTCCAGTTGACCTACGTTCCTATCCTCAACTATGGTCACGAGCTCTGGGTAGTGACTGAAAGAATGTGATCATGGGTACATGTGGTGGAAATGAGATTTTTCTGTAGGGTTGCTAGGTCGTCTGGGAGGACTTTGGAGTAGAGACGCTGATCCTCCGGATAGAGCATCCCACTGGAGATATACCAGGCATGACCCACTGGGAAGAGACCCTGGGGCAGACCAAGGACAGGCTAGAGGGGTTACAGTGCCTTGCGAAAGTATTCGGCCCCCTTGAACTTTTCAACCTTTTGCCACATTTCAGGCTTCAAACATAAAGATATACATTTTTTATTTTATGTGAAGAATCACCAACAAGTGGGACACAATTGTGAAGTGGAACGAAATCTATTGGATTTTTGAAACTTTTTTAACTAATAAAAAAATGAAAAGTGGGGCGTGCAAAATTATTCGGCCCCTTTACTTTCAGTGCAGCAAACTCACTCCAGAAGTTCAGCGAGGATCTCTGAATGATCCAATGTTGTCCTAAATGACTGATGGTGATAAATAGAATCCACCTGTGTGTAATCAAGTCTCTGTATAAATGCACCTGCTCTGTGATAGTCTCAAGGTTCTGTTGAAAGCGCAGCGAGCATCATGAAGACCAAGGAACACACCAGGCAGGTCCGTAATACTGTTGTGGAGAAGTTTAAAGCCGGATTTGGATACAAAAAGATTTCCCAAGCTTCAAACATCCCAAGGAGCACTGTGCAAGCGATCATCTTGAAATGGAAGGAGTATCAGACCACTGCAAATCTACCAAGACCTGGCCGTCCCTCTAAACTTTCAGCTCAGACAAGGAGAAGACTGATCAGAGATGCAGCCAAGAGGCCCATGATCACTCTGGATGAACTGCAGAGAACTACAGCTGAGGTGGGAGAGTCTGTCCATAGGACAACAATCAGTCTTACACTGCACAAATCTGGCCTTTATGGAAGAGTGGCAAGAAGAAAGCCATTTCTCAAAGATATCCATAAAATTCTCGTCTAAAGTTTGCCACAAGCCACCTGGGAGACACCCCAAACATGTGGAAGAAGGTGCTCTGGTCAGATGAAACCAAAATCGAACTTTTTGGCCACAATGCAAAACGATATGTTTGGCGTAAAAGCAACACAGCTCATCACCCTCAACACACCATCCCCACTGTCAAACATGGTGGTGGCAGCATCATGGTTTGGGCCTGCTTTTCTTCAGCAGGGACAGGGAAGATGGTTAAAATTGAGGGGAAGATGGATGCAGCCAAATACAGGACCATTCTGGATGAAAACCTGTTGGAGTCTGCAAAAGACCTGAAACTGGGACGGAGATTTATCTTCCAACAAGACAATGATCCCAAACATACAGCAAAATCTACAAAGGAATGGTTCACAAATAAACGTATCCAGGTGTTTGAATGGCCAAGTCAAAGTCCAGACCTGAATCCAATCGAGAATCTGTGGAAAGAGCTGAAAACTGCTGTTCACAAACGCTCTCCATCCAACCTCACTGAGCTCGAGCTGTTTTGCAAGGAAGAATGGGCAAGAATTTCAGTCTCTCGATGTGCAAAACTGATAGAGACATACCCCAAGCGACTTGCAGCTGTAATCGCAGCAAAAGGTGGCTCTACAAAGTATTAACGCAAGGGGGCCGAATAATTTTGCACGCCCCACTTTTCATTTTTTTATTAGTTAAAAAAGTTTCAAAAATCCAATAGATTTCGTTCCACTTCACAATTGTGTCCCACTTGTTGGTGATTCTTCACATAAAATAAAAAATGTATATCTTTGTTTGAAGCCTGAAATGTGGCAAAAGGTTGAAAAGTTCAAGGGGGCCGAATACTTTCGCAAGGCACTGTATATCTCTCAGCTGGCTTGGAGGCACTAGGGAGTCCCACAGGAAGAGACTGGAGATTGTTGCTGGGGAAAGGGAGTCTGGTCTAGTCTCAGCCTATTTCCATCATGACCCTTTGCCAAGAGCAAGCAGTTAGAAAATGATCACAATGAGTTTCAGAAGACTTATAGTCAAGATTTTATAAAAAGCCTTATATTTACATTGATGAGCATTCATGGTAATGCATATTTTAGGGCTAAGAACTTGTTAATGAGTAGAAAATCATTGGCTGTGGTCTCACCGAGATTAAACAGCTCTATGAGGACAGTCACCACCCCGGGCATGAGCTCTTCACCCCACTGCCCTCACGCAAGAGATACAAAAGCATACACTTACCACCAGATTCCTCAATAGCTTCTATCCACAAGCAGTGCAATTGGTGAACACATTTAGCCATGCCCCTCGGACCACACCTACACCATCTACCTCATTATGATTTCTAATTTATTGCACATCTCCAGTCATTGTTTACATTCAAACTCTTTACTTGTTTACTTGTACATTATCTAGTTTGTTTGTATATTGTCTTGATGCACTGTCTGCAGTTTGTGTTTTTACACTTGTCTTAACAATCGAGAGACTTTCTCTAAGTAAGAATTCCATTGTACCAGTACATGTACCGGGTACATATGGCAATAAAGTTCAAGCTCAAAAGAGATAGGAGACAGGAGCTGGATGCTCAAATTGGAGCAACGTAGTTCATGGAGTACCACAGGGATCTGTGCTAGGATCACCACTCTAGTTTATATCATTGATCTAATTTAGTAAACTATTCATGTACCAAAATAGGAGGATAATCAAAAGCTGCAGAAGTGACAGAGGAAGTTAAAATGATCAAATTCATCACTAGACAAGCACCTGGCAGATAACGTTGAATGTAGAAAAGTGCCGTCTGTTCCTTCCACATAACAGAAACATTGTCTAAGGATACGACCTATTATCTCAAGCCCAGGTAACAGCCCTGCCACCCTCCCCAGCCCTCAGAGAACCTCAGAACTCCATTCTTGGGGTTAAGTGGCACTTACAAAGGGCTTACTAGTGCCTTAGTGGTGTTTACCGCCTCACCCCAGCCCTGTGGACGTGCACTGGTAAGCTTCATACTGTATGAAGAAAAGGAGAGGGAAGGGTGCCAGAGCGGCAATGACTGCTGGCCAGATGGTTCAGGGTATTTAGGAAGAGTCATCCACACGGTGACCTCCCAACTTGCTCTGGATACCTCGTGTGGAGGTAACGGATATCGGCTGTGTGTGTAACAGGGCTCATCCTCCGAACCAGTTTCAGAAGTGATGTCACCCCCCTCTAATATCTTGAAAAGGGTAAAGCTGTCCCTTCTCTTCTGGCATGGTGGAGTTATCCACTGTCTATGGAGGGGAGCAGAGCTCACAGGCGAGCAGGACAGAACCCCAGGAGGGCCAGGGATGGCTGCACTCTTCATGTGTGCAGTGGATGTCTAATCCGTGACACAATTGTACAACAATTTACAGCTACTGAATTTGATTGTTGCATCTCACTGAAATAAATACCAGAGGTTTTAGGTAAGAAGAGAAAGCAAGACAGTGTTGGTGGAGTGAAACAGCATCCCAGTAATCTCTTATCTTTGTTGTGACTTTTCCTGCCTCTTTGCATTTGCCTCTGTTCAGTCACACGACACTTTGTCTCTCTCGGTTTGTTTCCTTTTTTTTAAACAATTTGTAGTCTTTAAGATAAGTGTTGCTACAGCATGTAATGCCTCTCCTGCGCATTTTTATCTAAATGAAAATCGATAGACAATTGGAAGAACAAAACAGAAAGGAAAAGGAATACAGAGACAAGGGCGACGATAGCAGTGTGGGATCGGGCTGCTGGTACCAGTGAGAAGAGCTGGAGCCCTTCCCGCATCCAGTGATGGATGGCATTCCTCACAGCTTATCTCTGCTCGAGTTCCACAGGCCCAAATTGCAGCTTTGTCCTTCCTGAAGGAACTCACCATGCAATTTTAGACATCTTATTTACAGCAAGTTTTATCACTTTGATGTGGGATAAACAGAGCACAAATAGTCCCCATCTGTCATTCAATTACAGTATGGTAAGGGCTTTGCAAAAAGATCTATTCTCTCAGGGGCTGCGAGCACAAATCTCTTGATTAGGGGTGTTTGTGAACTGGCAGGGAGGGTCCCAGGGGCATCTGGCATGTCTCTCGGCTATTAATTCCAAGTGATGATGATGATGATACAGCTTTATTTTTGGGGGGGACTGTCTTGAAAGGTAGTCATCTCAAGTGCTTCAAAATACATAAAAAAAACATTATGTATAAAGTCACATTAAGGAAGATTACAAAGGCATGAAAACAAAAGCGATACAGAAGATAAAACATTCGTTTGAAAGCCCTTTAGAGAAATTCTGTTTTTAGGCTAGATTTAAAAGTTTCCAATGTGGCTGAGTGTGTGATTTGGACCATAGCAGCTCAAAACTCTGTCACCCATAGACTGTAGGTGAACAAGTGAAGACATAATGAGCTAACGTCTCATAGAGGGCAGCAGACTCATATGCAGTAGGGAACGCCAACATAGTTTGTCTTAATAGGGTGTTGGGCCAGCACAAGCCAACAGAACACCTTCAGTGCACCTTGGCAGGGGTTCTCTAAGTGTCTGGAACTCTATTGTAGGGATGTAGCACCTTTCTTCCACGAGAAATTCCATCATTTGAAGTTTTGTTGGTGGTAGAAAATGCTGTCTCAGGTGCCACTCCACACTCATCATAAGTGTTGATTTGGGTTGAGATCTGATGACTGGGACGGTCATGGAATATGGTTTACATACTTTTCATGCTCATCAAACCATTCAGTGACCACTGGTGCCCTGTGGATGGGGTCATTGCCATCCTGGAAGATTCCACTGTCATCAGGATAGAAATGCCTCACCTTAGGATGAACAAGCTTCCTCAGAATGGCTTTATATTTATTGGAATTGACTTTTCCTTCTGAGGGGTTGAGCAGACCTTAACCATGCCAGGAAAATACACCCAAAACCATAACAGGGCAGCCTGAACTCTCCACTGTGGGAAAACAAGCACTTGAGCCGGTAGGTTTCTCTTGGGAGTGTGCCACATATGTACTTGTTAATAGCAAGGTGAAGTGCAATATGACTTTTTTCCATTGCTCAGTAGTCAGCTGCCAGGTCTTTGTACCACTTTACTTGCAAAAGTGCATATGTAATAAGGGGTTTATGCACTACAGTCTGACCACAGTATCTCTCTCTATGAAGTTCTCGATAGATTGTGATTGATGAAACTACCTTAGATTAGCATTTGCTATCATTTGATTCAGAGTTGCTTGTCTGTTTTACTTTGTATCTCAAATCAATGCATGCACATTTCGCTGAAGGAGTTGGCGCTTTCCTCCACAGTTGCCCCTAGATGATGATGTCTTCCATGCCAACGTCACCTTAGCCACTGTTGCTCATGAAACATTAGGAAGTGGAGTAGTCTTCATCACTGAAGCTCCTGTCAAATATGTCCCAACAATCACCCCTCTCTCAAAGTCACTGAGATCTCTTCTTTGATTCATGGTACCCAAAATAATGAGCAATTGGCCCTGCTCAGCATTTTTATACATGACCCAAAGTATGGTGGGATGTTCATTACTTAATTAACTCAGGAATCACAACTGTAATAATCACCTGCTTTCTGTATACTTTGTATCCCTTGTTTACTCAAGAGTTTCCTGTATTTTTGCAGTTACCTATACAGTATCAGGTACATATTGGGGAGCCAAGTCATTTAGAGTGTTGAAGGTAAGCAGAAAGCCTTTTTAATTGAAAACATATCCTGGCAGGAAGCAGGTGCAAGGACTCCAAGACAGGAGTGACATGATCACTTGTTGTGTGACCTCGTCAGGGTCCTACCTGCAGAATTCCGAATCTGTAATTATTATTCATGTTCGTCATAGTAGACCAGAAAGCACTTTTTTGTGCACTCAAAACTTCAAGAGTCTCTTCCAAACATCATGTTCTATCACATTGCCTTCCTCTTGTAACTGTGCCAGCTAATATACAAATTGTTCAAGTGCCAGCTGGAGGAAAGGTACCACTGGCATACTTGCCAATCCAGCCTACTGTCAGCTGGCATGAGGGAGCTATTTCCATGCTGCCAGAAAGGGATCCCTCCTCTGATTTAGGCGGTCCTGTCCTGACATGGCCCTGGGAAATACTGCTGTGCTCTGTTCTCTCATGCCCAGTCTGTAGTAGGCAAAGTTTGGAAAACAGACATTTAAACATGGAGCATTAACAGAGGTATTATTCACCCAGGATCTTGTCAGTTCTAGGTGTGCAGTATAAGTAGGGTAAAGATTCACTGTGGCATTAAAGTCTGTTCACTATTGCACAATGTAATTCTGAGGATTCAAAGTAAAAAGCATGTCCTTCTGTCCATCTGAGTCTTACACTGATGTTTTAGAGCAGGCTTACCCAGTTTACAGCCCTTCAGAGCTTCTCCATGGCAGTGTTTTACTACAACCAGGTCCTTAAATGCTGTATATACTGTATCTAGCTAATTAAGGGACTGGAAGGACTGCAGATTGAGCAGCATTGTTATTTTTCTAGAGCTATCTGGGCAAGACAAAACCCAGTTTCTCCTAATTGAGTGCTGTTTTGCTAATGTTTCCTCACTGTATGGTTTCGCGCATTAGTTTGTTTTTCTCTGAAAGTTCATTGGAGCAAGAGATGCATTCCTAGACACTGGGGGTTCAGGCTTTACTGACTGCGGAGTTGGAATTTCAACAACATAAAATTATTTTCCCGTCTTTCTCTCCCTCTCCCCTTTCTTTTTCTCTGTTTCAGAGGATTTTGTTCCTCACACTCACTTTTCTTTTTCTCTCCCCCCACCCTGTGATTCCCTCCTGCCCAATCTTCTCTCCTTGTTTCCCTTTCTCCCTCTCAGCTCTCATTTCTGTGCTGCTGTCTGACGAGCCAGAATGTTACAGTCTGATGATCGTCAGTGTATCATTTTGATTCAAGGCAGAGCACAAAACTGCAAAAGCTCTTCCTCCTTTTTCCCCCCTTCTCAGTCTCTGTGTCTTATAGCAGATCTGCTCTGCTCAGTTTTGACGATCACAGACTGAGCCCCACCTGGTCTTCACAGACAGCTGGACAGAGGGTCCTGTAAAGCTCTTTAGAGATCATCAGGAATAAAATGTCATATTAGAATGAAACTACCAACACCTGCAACTTTAAAGTACTGCACCTGGATGTTCTTGTCTTAACTGGACCAGTTCAATCTTTTGTGGTTCGCTGAATTTTTTACAATCAGATTAAAAGAATTGGGAGGGGTGAGGAGGCCTGGGTGGTCCTGATGGGCCACAGCACTGTCTTGCTGTTTGCTAAAACTCTTCTCAGCTAGGAATGTACTTGACTGAACAGATTGTTAAAAAGTTAGCACTTAGCAGTCCTAACCAATCCTGAAAAGGGGAATGAACAATACTGATTTTTGTTCAAATATAATTTTTGTTCAAACAAATCACATAATGGCACTGTTCACCTGTGGAAACACCTTCTGATCGAGGACATTTGTCTGGTCTTGTGGTTGCTGGTTCAAATCCCGCAGCCAGCAGAGGAATCCTGCTCCGTTGGGCTCCGTTAAAGCCCTTAACCCCAGCTGCTCCAGGGGTGCTGTACAATGGCTGACCCTGCGCTCTGACCCCAGGCTCTCTCCCTATCTGTGTATCTCATGGAGAGCAAGCTGGAGTATGCGAAAAGATAATTCCTAATGCAAGAAATTGTAAAGGGTTAATAAAGTGATGTTGTTTATTATTATTATTATTATTACTCTGCAAATTCTCACAGTAGATTTAAACACTTCACATGGTTACTTATTAGATTGCTGCATCATTTCAATGCCAGAAAGGCCGAGAAAGACGGGAGAAGCCCTTCTGCCGGCTTGGCCAGAACTGCACCGCATGGGCATGCATGCACAGTAGCCCTTGTGCTATGCTTGCATCAGTCCTAGTGCCAGGGCACAGCTGCCAGTATGATCACAGATCACTCATTCGCTTCTGAGTACCAGCTGATGAACAAGCCGAAGTCTTGCACCTGCCAAGCCCGGCTCAGGGAGCTGCCATCTGCATGCCCACTTGAGGGGGCTCTTCCAGGTTTGCTGACATGCAAACGAATAGCGCTGACTTGAATAGAGGGTGGCAATGGAATTCGTCTTTAATTGGGTTGGTTCGACAGCTCTGAGAATTTCAACTAGATCAGACCAGCTGCACTTTTTAAAATTAAGTGTAATGGGATTTGGAGTTTAAAATGACTTGCTTTGCATGCTTGTCCTGCTTTAAAATCAAGCATATTGACTGCAGGCTGCTTTATTGCAATACTTTATGAATTCATTTGTGTAAAGCACTTTAAATATATATTTACTGCACGTAAACGTCAGTTGCCCGTTCCTCAGGCAAAATATTTTAACATCTGCTTTGGTGTACCCTCACACTCAAGCAGAAAATGGACAGCACAGTGCAAGAACTGGAGCTCGAGTCTGTTGGCAGACCATTAGGGCATGTAATTCTCGTGTTTAATCACATGAGGAAGAGTTCAGTATAGCTATGAACATCCCAGCGTCTGTTGTGGTGTTGTTCTAACAGATGTTTTTGGTGTTTTAGCCCTTGCGGGTCTGTGTTCCACGCATTTGATCTGGAATTAGCACCAGAGTATTTTTTGTGTTTTTTTTCCGGAAGAGCAAACTCTGGTATAGGAATTCTTACAAACAGATGTTCAAACACAAAATCTTTTCATTTAGTTAGGAAGGTTCAAGCAAGCCTGAAACAGACTAGAGTACCAGTCATGACCTCTTCTTCCTATGACAGAATTCTGATCATCTTATCTGTGTTTTCAAGCCATAACGACATGGCACTTTTCCCTCTTAGAAACAATTTTAGCTGTGGTTTTATTAAATGTACAGTATATAGTGCTTTTCTGGACACTCCACTCAAAGCTCTTTACAGGTAATGGGGACTCCCCTCCACCACCACCAATGTGCAGCATCCACCTGGATGATGGAATGGCAGCCAAAGCACGCCAGTACATCACACATCAGCTATCAGTGGGGAGGAGAACAGAGTGATGAAGCCAGTTCATAGAGGGGGATTATTAGGAGCCCATGATTGGTAAAGGCTAGGGGGAAATTTGGCCAGGACACCGGGATTAACACCCCTAGTCTTTTCGAGAAACGCCCTGGGATTTTTAATGACCACAGAGAGTTAGAACCTCAGAAGTCTCATCTGATGGATGGCACTGTTTTTACAGTTTAGTGTCTCCATCATTATCACTGGGGCATTAGGACCCACACAGACCACATGGTGAGTGCCCCCTACTGACCCCACTAACATTTCTTCCAATAGCAACCTTAGATTTCCCAGGAGGTCTCCCATCCAGGTACTGGACAGACTCACACCCAAATGATAGTATCCTGTGGCAAAAGTTACTTGGCCATCAAGATGAGCCACCAGATGCAGGACTGAGGTATTACAGATCAATCTTTGCCCAGTGCTTCCATCTTTGAGAAATGCTAAACTCTAGTTCCATTCTACAGGAGACGCACTGCTTCAAACTCTAGTTCCTAGATGAGTTTGGATTGACGTGACCTGTCAGTATAAGCTAAGAGCATTATCAAAAATAATCAGGGTGTGTCTCCATAAGTTAAACCCCATTAAAAAGTCATTTTTTTTGTGCTTGAGCTATCTTTATTTCAAACCACTCCAGGAATCACACAGACTTCCCTGTCTGTATAAAAAAGGCAGTTGAACTTTAGGGTAGTAGATAGATCCTATGTATATATTATAATTTAAAAGGCATAGATGTTGGACTTGGAGTGAGTGTCATTTAATAAGCATGCTGTTTCAGAGCTGGGGTCTTGCTTCTCCTTTTAACAAACATATATGGGCACTCCTGTTTGAGGTCTGGGTCTCATTTAGATACTGTAGCTCTTCATTATGTAGTGGGTGGTCTGGTTTAAGCATCTGAAGTGCCAGAGACCTCATTCCATTGTTAATTTGAATGGTGTACTCTCTCTGACTCTGACTCAGCCGTAATTGCTAGGTTGTAACCGTTTGTTTCTCTTTGATTCCAAAACAAGGCAGGATTGTTCTGTTAGCTGAATGAGAAGTTCATGTAACAGCTCCTGCTCTTGGCAAAGTGACAGTCCTTGAGCACGCCTCTTCAGCATGCTGTTCTCCTGCTGCTTCTGTAAGGTGAAATCATGTCATTGTTGAAGAGTGCCTCCTGACAGCACTTGTGCTCTTTGATAAACCTGCCTTCTCTGCCAAGCAGTGTCTCTTCTTAGACTGTCAGAGAGCATGCTGGCGCAAATGCCATTCATTTTTCCACCTACAGCATTCCTACTTTCTGGGTTTCCAACTTCCATTTATCTCTCTCCCCCCCCTAGGAATCCATTACAAATCTATTAATAGCTGCACTGGTCTTTTGAAATAGTAGGAAATGAGCCCACATTCATCACCAGGGGGTTGAAAAAGAATGATGGTTTAAATGGCACAATGTCGACAACAATTCCTACCTCAAAACATAGGTAGAACTGTAACGGCAAAAGTAAAGAAAGAAAAGCCAGCATATTTACATGACTACAGTAAATACATGCATATGTAGTATCCACTTACACCCATATGAAGGTAAAGCTTTAATCACAATACTGAGCACAACCTATAGCTTATAGTCCATGGAATTGAGTAAAACCCATGCCAATATTTAAGATTACTGTATTATTCTAATATTGCAATATTATAAATTCTGCATTAGACCTAGAACATTTTGTGCCACTTTCTGTCCCAGATCCAACACAGAGGTTTTAAGCGTGCTGTACCAGTTACAGAGTAGATGAATCAAGAGGGTCTCAAGCGCTGTTCACTGCTGTATTCCTGTCTTGGTTCGTTTAGGCCCTGTGAGCTGCCCACTGTCAGTGTCCTCAAGTGATATCTCACTGGCGAAGATGAGATGCTCCAGCCCTGTGCTGTATGCAATGGGTGGCGTATGTGTGTGGTGGGGAGGGAGTCACAGTGTTTTCAAAGCCAGTAATAAAATAGAAAACAATGGTGGCAGAAAACAGACTTGCATTCATCCAGCTCCAGCCAGCTATATTATTAAAGGGTGAAAACACAACATGGAAATCTCGTTTCTATGCCACGCTTCTATTTAATTTTAAAAATCCTTTGATTTTTTAAAATTCTTATATTAAAAAAAGCCAGCCTCCGACTGGGGGACTTGAGCTGTGTTTACCTGGACTTGTGCGTCTTTATCGCTTTCCAGCACATTCTCTCTCCTTTGTGCAGTGTGCTGGAAAGCTGGAGCTTAGCAGGCGAGT
Organism: Lepisosteus platostomus; assembly: GCF_059453375.1. Lineage (NCBI taxonomy): Eukaryota > Metazoa > Chordata > Actinopteri > Semionotiformes > Lepisosteidae > Lepisosteus > Lepisosteus platostomus. The sequence goes on from NC_142613.1 coordinate 10,445,673, forward strand.
GCATTTTCTTTCTCTCGGTGGCGCTTTGAGATGTAAAACAAAACCTTCAAGGTGGAAGCAGGAGTCCTTTTCCTTCGCTTCTCCATTTTAAATAATTGAAAAGCGGGCTAATTAGGCCCAAATGTGTCAGCACGCTGTTGGGTCTTATAAAGATGGGGTCACCTTCCTTGGGATTTGTTGTTTCTCTAGGCACCAGGGTGTTCCAACATCCTGCTTCTTGTCACTCAGCTCCCAATTAGTATGGGATTCAGTGGCGGCTAACTGAGTGGTGTCAGCGGTCATAGTGTCGAGATACCTTGCATCCTCACTCAGACGAGTGTATCGATATTGCACGCTTTAGGGGTGACTTCAGCTGTGCTGTGAAACGTATTATTGATATAGAATGTATTGATTTATGTTTTTCTTGTACAGTATTCAACAAAGAAGTAGGAATGCGTAGCGAAGAGAGGATTGTAAATGTACTTCAGTGAGTGAAGCTCTGTGGAAAAGATCTAATCGGGGTGCAGTAGGTGAAAGGGATTGTGGGTCATACCCTAACCCCTGTTGGACAGCATGAGCCACCGGAATTTTCATACTTTCAGAAGCTAGGAAGAGGTTTAGAATGAAATTAGAATGTTATTTTTACCTCTGTTGAAATGTATGGCTGTAGCCATGGTGTGCATGCTGCAGTCCACCCAGGACTCTCACGGTCTCCGTTCGCACGTTTAGCATAAATACCTCCCCCTGTGCTATGAATACTTACAGCTAGGTGAAGCGCGAAGGAGGCAGTGCAGTGCGGTATGTAACCTCTCACGCCACCTTTTGTGGTATAAAACCCCTGCCAGCCATAGCAGAAATGCTGTAAATGTATATGTGCACGTGCCACAAACCTGTATCTGGAATTTCCCCCTTATTAGAGGTGCAGCCATGTCTTCCATTACAGCAGGGGACACTTGGCTGCAGTGCTGGTTGGTAACAGCTGACAAAGAGACTGACTTATTCTTTATTAGCGACGCCACAGGTGTGGTTCATCTGTTGCCTGGTGTGTGCTGGTCTGTTTGCTTGTTCTCTCGTATTGCCGGATGCTTATAAAGACCACATTTTGGAAGTGCATCTTGGAGCAAAGAAATATAGCACGTAATCAAATGGCTGTACAATCACATATACTGTACATACTTGTAGATGGATTGTATATATCAATAGCAGGAGTACGCACCGTACGGTGCTACGTGGGCAGGAGTGCTATGTGTTGTTTTTGTGCCCTCTAATGGACATTCACCAGGTACCAGCATTGTCTCAAACGTCCCATTTGAATGTATACTGGAATGGATTGATCCTCAACAGTAAGATCTTTCATGGTATGTAAATAGTCTGTGCCCCAGACCTTAGATTCAGTATGTGGCTGAGGTTCTTGGCAATCAAGGGAGAAATGTGTAACCAGTGATGACCCTCCTGGCTGAGAGTCTGCGATTAATTCTTTCCCCTCTGGCAATCTCTATGCGTCAGGTTTCTCTTCACCTGGAAAAATAATAACGTTGAACTTGAAAGTAGAAGCATATAATTTTTTCATTTTTACAGCTACAAGAATCTTGTCCTTGAGTCTTTTTTTATTTATTTTTTTGCAAATTAGGTTTCCCTCAGTCCAGTGAATTCATTTTCTTTGTTACATCTTGTGAATGTTTTGCATTATTTCCAGTGTATTGTATAATTGGACACAGAGCTGGTGCTCTTGACTGAAGAGGTGGCTCTCTGTAAAAACACTCCTCTGTCCAGTTACTCAAAAAAGAAAGACCCGTCGCGTGACTGAGACCCCAGAGTGGAGTGCATAGCATCAGAAACACCCGAGTCTGGCTCCCCTACTTTTCCAGGTAGCTGTATCGTTACCCAAATGATGTCTTTCCTCTGTGCCCACAGATTTTTGGGATCATCTTGAGCTGCCTGTTCTGGAACATGCTAGTGGAGATGAGCCAGTCCTTTGATGTGGTGGATTTCCGGGCTCTGCGGCTGTCTGGCATCCAGTACAGCGAGCTGGACCTTTCTGGGGCAGGCTGGTGCCTCTGTCTGCCCCGGGATGGCGGATACTTACCGGTACCGGAGTCTGAGACCTGGGACCCCGAACCTGATCCATTTCCTGTCATCGAGAGTGTCCCATCATCGTGTACCGAGACCCAGAGACCACTCTCAGAGTCCCAGGACACCCCAGCGCTTGACGAAGTGGACATAGGCTTTGAAAAACAGAACTAGAGAATTGGACTTGTTTTGTTTTTTTTATTATTATTGTAGCATTTTCAGGAAAATTAATAAGATTTCCTTTGATCCATTTCAGCTTTTACAAACTGCAGGCTTTTGTACTGTATGTAGTTGGATATTTCACGTCGGTTATTTTGAATAAATTTGCACAGACAAAATATGAAGTGATATTAATTGTGGGCAATTTGTTCAGCAGCCTGCATAGAACTGAAATGGATCAAATGTCTGCACGATGAGAGTCTGATCTCCCTGCTTTTTCAAAAAGCTACCAAAAGGGAAGAAGACTTTCTTGCACTGATGTTTTTGTGTTTGTATGTTCTAATAGTTTTATAAGCTTTATTGCTATTTTAATATGAATACTGTATTAGTATAGTACCTTCCCCTGCTTAGTAGTTTGTTTTAATTAATTTATTTTCTTCCCTTATCACTCAGGTGAAGATGTTTACAGGGAAGCCTAAAATAACTGATGCAATCTTGAGACTTTAGCAAAATTAAGATTAGGAAGATTAAGAGTTGTGAGATTTTATAAAATATTCTATGAAATATTTTATAAAGTAAAGTGATATTTTATAAAACATCACTACTTAATTCACTTAAGGTGCAAATATTTTCAGGTAAGCCTTGAAACTGAGGCTGGGAAGAGTAATCTCAAACCTGGAGGCCTTGATTGTTTATGCTAGTGGACAACTGACTTGTTTTAAAAATGCCAAAAAAATGCCTTACCAAAATAATTACAGGGCTGTCATTTTAATCAAAGCCATTTCCTAGAATTAAGTGATTCAAAAAAGGGAATGTGTGTGACTCAGACGGGTGTTAATGAGTTTGACTTTTTTTTTTAGAAAGGAAGAAAAGGAAAAAAAGAATTTGCCTTCATTCCTATTAATAGATCAGACATTGTGGTCGTGCCTGTGTCTTTGAATTGCATTAGAAGGATGGAGCTTTAATCCAGAGCTCTTCAAGGTACGCGGTCAAGGCTGAGCTTATGAATCTGGACTGGAGGAAGACCCTCGAGGCTCTCAGTGTTGCAGGGCTCACTTGGAGAAGAGTCTTCAGTGACATTAATGAAAGCTGCTCCAAGAACGCAAGAACAGTTACAAAAGAGAGGAGGCCATTCATCCTCTATGGCCTGTTATATAGTTAGTAGCTAGTATATCCAGGGAGCTCATCCAGATGTGTCTTGAAAGAAGTCAAGGTACTGGTTTCAACAAAATGACTGAGTAGCCTGTTCCTGACTCCCACAAGACCTCAGAGCAGTGGGGGCTGATTAGGTTAGCACACGCCGTAAGCTGAGACTTTTCACTCCCAAGTATGTCATTTCTGACATGTCAGAGAGCGTTTTATGCATGTGCCTCAGTGGTAGATTATGAGAAAAAGAGAAAGCCACAATCGCATCATTTTCCTCCAGCCTTCACACATGTGCAATTATTAATTGGTTTCTCTAAATTGATGCTGACGAGTGACCGGCGTCACATCCAGGGTGTGGTCCTGCTTGATGACTTGTACCTCCACTGTAGGCTTTCTGTTGCTGTGACCCTAATAATAATAAACAACTTTATTTTATAAAGCGCCTATAAAGGTGGCTTCTCAAAGCCTTTTACAGAACAGCTGTAATGTGAGGAAATAGTAGATGGGGGTACGGTAGGTAGCAAAGGGGTAACAGAACCAGTTAAGGCTCTTCTAAAAACATCTAAATTTGAAGGAGTTTAGGGAAGGTTAACTCTAGCCTAAGGTAATAGAGTTCCAGAACTTTGGGGCATAACAGAAGGAGGCCCTGTCACCCATAGAGTGTAGACAGGCTTGGGGGACAGGTAGGAAACCAGAATTAGAAGAGTGAAGGTTGAGAGATGGGGATAAGGATGATAATAGCTCTGACAGGTACTGAGGTGCTAAGCTATAGAGAGCCTTATAAGTGAGCATGAGGATTTTGAAGTCGACATGAAACCTGACAGGAAGCCAGTGCAAGGACTCCAGGAAAGGAGTTATGTAATCACTTGCATTAGACGTGGTCAGGATATTGGCTGCCAAATTCTGAACATACTGAAGTTTGTTCAATGTGGATTTAGAAACCCCAGCGAGTAGAGAATTACAGTAGTCAATTCGAGAGAAGACAAATGTATTGACCAGCTTTTCAGCAACAGTTAGCGACAGCATACTATAGGTCGTAGTCTGGCGATATTTCTGATCCTTTCCAGGAATCCTTTCCACGGGTAAAATGTACTGTAATTGCAAACTCAGTGCAATGTAAAGACTTTAAAGTGCTTGTATGTAGCAAATATCACTGTAACATGGGTGCCGCCATCTTGCAGTCTCCATATACTGTATATTACTTGAAATCCAAACTGAGGCTCAGCCAGAGCTGATACAATCAACCTTTGTCTTGCTTATTCAACCAGCATTTTGTATGAAATGTCAAGTTCATGTGGCAATTCTTTATATTTTGGTCATCGTGCATTCCAGTCATCTCTTGACATTCTGTGCTGTAACTCTTACCCTGTTGCTCATGTGAAATGATATTCCTACCTATGTATGTGGTCACTGCTTTCCACTTCTTGCGACAGCTGAGCTCAGGTCCTGACTATGTTAAGATGGAGGCCTTCCCAAAATGCTTTTGAGTCTGTGTTCCAATGCGATTTTTAAAAATTAAATCCACTGGATTAAAAAATGAACGGGACAGGAGAGATCCTTATGCATGCCAAAGAGTGCCTGTGGGCCAGTAAGTTTCCCTTCCTCTTCCTTGAACGGAACATTTGAGTCTAGGTGTGTGATTCAGTGGTTGAGATAAAGGCACTTTCAGGTAACTCCTGTTTGATTTCCTGCTCAGACTTTGGCTTGCTTTGCCACCAAGAGATGGAAAAGTATTAACAGGGACTGTCCAACTGCAATTCTGTGTAGAGCCACTTTGGAGAAAAGTGACTGCTAAATAGCTTGTTGATATGAAGCTCTTCAGCTAGTGAGTGACACAAGTGGAGAGACCTTGACTGCTCAGGACTGGGCGGCTGTCGAAGTAGAGGAGCTGTTTTTCCTTTCAGGATCATCCACATGCTGCTGCGCAGTTCCTTGACAAGGAAGGACAGGTTGATGAATGGGTGGCTTTTTGTGTTGCATCTTAAATTCTTCCTTCACATCTGGGCTGGGTCGGTTGGTTTTGTACCAACGCTGAAAACGGATCTCGGCCTGACCACACCAAACTGCCGTTTTTCTTTTGTTCTAAATGTCTCACAAGGTGTTCAAAATCCTCTCGTCTCCTGCCGATTGGCACTCCTGTTTAGCTGTTACTTAGTGACGTGTGCATGTCTGTCCTCATTCACCTCCTTACAGACTAGTGTCCATTCCTGTGAGGCTCTGTTATACTGTGTTATGTGTCTTTTGTTGAACTATTGCAGAGGGCAAGAAATAATGCAAATTATCAGTGTGATTCTTATTATTTATAATTTTATTCCAGAATCATTTGAAGCACTGTATAACAGTGTAGTTTTTTTTCTATTGTCAGTAAGACATTGTCAGTGTTCAGGCTAATGGGATTTTTTTGGAGATCTTATTTTGTTAACATTCCTTCTGCTTTTCTTTTTTTAAAACAACTTGAGGGATTTTTAAAGAAGTACTGTTTCTGTGTTCTTTTGAAATTTGTGAGAAAAATCTGGAATAAAGGAAACATTATGAACAAGGCCCAGACAGAGGTATGGTTCAGTCTGCCCTCACGTCTTGACACCACAGAAGGGCAGTGTGATGATGGCATCTGTTCACACAAAACAGACACAAACTGCAACGCTGTCACTTTTTGTGAGGAACCTCTTAATATTGCCAGAAGTTTCTCCAGCTGTCGTATCAGGCCTAAGAGAAGTGCCCCCACTTTCTGAAGCTAGATTCATTTTTGAAGTTCAAAAGACACAATGTAGGTCTGGAATAGAATAGGCTGTATTTTTTTCATTCAGTGTAGTTTTGGAATCTGTGCTTCGGGTAAGAGGTGGAAGGTTTGGCCTGGAGCAGGAGTCTTCAGCACCAGAACGGGGGCTCTGGTGGTAACGTGCCAGGGTTGTGAACAAATTAATTGTGATCACTTGATCAGAGTATTTCAGGAAACATTTGAAAAGTCTTAATAATCCCCCATGCCTCAAAAACCTCAGTTTCTTAATTTGAACTTGCTTAATTGATCAGTAGTGTATAAATGCTCCCTGTCTCTTAAAATACAGTAGTTTGTGTAAGATGACCTACTGGACATGTACAGAATCTTAGGTCTCGCCAGGACCATGGGGAACACAGCACAAGCACAAAAACCGCTGAATGGTCATTGTTACTGGATCAGTAAACAGAACGGGAAGAGAATGCCTTCTGTGGCTGGCATGTGAAACGTCAAATTTCATATAGCTTGGCACTCAGCAAAATATTTGCTAAAGAGCAGCAGTGCGTCTGAACTTTGTTTTGAACAAAACTCATGAGGGCTTTGCGGTGAAAGTCATTGAAAAGTGAAAACCCTTTGTGGGGGTTTAAAAGGGTCATTTTCCTATTACTTCCATAAATGCTTATTCAGAGCCTGTACAGATGATGCAAAATGCACACATTTACAACAGTACATCCTGTGTCACCACGGGGGCTCAGAGGGATTAAGAGACAATTTTTAAAATAATTATAGAGCAATTAATGGAGAGTAATGAGTTCACCCACGCAGTGTGCAGTAAGGCTGTAATCACACTAATGCTCTGTATGGAGACCTGGATTTTAAAACTGCACCCTCAGGGGTTGACTTTCCAAGTGGATCGGTTCAGCAGGAGCAGTGTGCCGCAGGAGGAGGCAGGGCCCTTGCACTGTCGGGAAGCCCGTGTCGCGATGAGCTGGTGTGCCCCCAAACCCACTGGCATGGCCGTTCCCGTTGGGAGGATTTCTAATTGAATTTCACAGCTGAGTATGCTTTGTCATATGCACCTGCCATTCGGGGTGGGGGGGAGCCATTTCACAGAAGTGACGGCGCAAGACCAGGCTTGTAGCCTAGATTGACTCCGGCCTGCTAACTGTGCACTGTTGTGCGTTAACTCTTTGTTTCCAGCTGTCAGTGTCTCCCTCCATCTCTCTTGATTTTATAGTCTCATTCCCTCTAGTTTTCCTGTTGTGTTCCTGACACTTTCTCTTTTATCCTCCCATTTCCTGTCTCTTTCTTGTTAATCCCCTTTACGGTCTTTCTCCTGGTAGCCTTTTTACTTGTGACCCGTTGTGTGCGTTTGCTCTTACTGACCCTGGCTTATTTCAGCACCCTGAGATACAAAACGCCTGTTGCCCTCAAGGCAGATGTGAGGGAGACAGCATTAGCCCTTTAACAGTTCCTGCATCTTGTGCATATTTCTGTCCAGCATGCTGCCTCTGTCTCCTGTGCTGTAAAGTGCAGCCAGACCGAGAAACGCAGAAGGAACTGTATAGACAGGAAATCATTTAAACCAGTTTCCTTTTTAAAAAAATAAATCAGATCCCAGATAATGGATTTGTATGTAATATTGATATGGCAGAGTATCTTCAGTTACTGGGGCGTACAAAACCCTTAGCAAATACCCAAATAATGACCGTGTCAATGGAATTGAGTCTGAACTTTTCTTCATCCTTGTTTCTGTTTGTTGCTCGACATTGTCTTTATCTCTTTTTGTCCATCGTTGTCTTCCTCTACCTCTGCCACTCTCTTTATTGGTCTGCTTGCCCTTTTTTTACTTTCTGCTTCTGTCTTCTTTATTCACATAGACAGTAAGCATAAAAAGAAAAGTCACACAAATGCAGCAGATTCACAAAGTTATCAGGAAAAGGATGTTATTATTAACAGCAGGTGCATCATGTGTCAAACAGACATAATGAAGGTAAATTCAATATGGTGGATAACATCTGTCAGCAACAGGGGTTCTATTGTGAACATTACTGGTCACTCCTAAAAGCATACAAGCTGTAAATCTGTGACTCGTGCTTTCTGCCACGTTGCAGATACTGTAACGTAGGATTCTGTCCCCATTCCTCTCACAGAGTCTGGTCAGGCAGGTCTGTGCCTGTTTACAAGTCCGTGAGCCCTAGATGTCCAGCTCAACCCATAGATATTTAATGGGGCTCAAGCTTGGAGACAAGGGTGTCCATGGAGTAACTATTACATTCTCATCTCTCAAGAAATCCGTCGTCACACGAGCAGCAGGAGGATACCTGTGGTCCTGCTGGGATGTTGTCATGTGAGGGTGAGTCTGTAGGAGGGCAACAAGTGAGAACCCAGGAACAATATACACTGTACAGTCCAGTCAGGTTCCATCAGTCACTACAAGCAGAGCTTTTAGTGCCTAAACGCTCTTGGTTACACTTGGATGTCCAGCACAATGGTCTACACAAAACCACGATTCATTGCTACAGCGAACTTTGACCACTTGTGTTCATCTGAGGTATTGCGCCAGTATTATAATGACACAAATGCATTGTTCTCTTTATAAGAAAGGCTTTTGGGCTTCGCCAGTATTATAATGACACAAATGCATTGTTCTCTTTATAAGAAAGGCTTTTGGGCTTCTTCTATAGTTATATTCCTCGATTTTCTTCAGCTTTGACATTCAACAGGTAAAATCACCTGAGCCCAGTCAAATTAGTGCTTGTGTAAAATAACTCCAAATCAGTCTAGTTTTGTCTTGGTGCCCATCATGAATGATCATTTAATCAGAATGACATAAAAAATATGTAATCATGATCAAAATCTGTGTATTTTTCTAAAAGTATGGATGCATAAGTAGATTGAGAAGGATCTTTTGATGCACTATACCTCATTCTGGCTCTGCTTATCTGCCAGCATACCTTCATTTTCTACACATCATCATTAGAAAAAGGACATTGTTGTTACCTGCTTAACAGCCACCTAGTGCTTATTGAGCTGCCATTCTTACAATGTCAGTGTTACCCACTGCAATGCAACGCAGACATCTATACATAACCTGTGTGGAAATGTGTTAAAATTCACATTGAATGCCATTCCCAGGGGACAAACTCTTCAAATAGATTGCGTCTGGTGAGTAAATACATGTTCCGCCTGGCTGCGTACTAATAAAGAAATATGGAAAAAAAACTAATGTCGGCATTTGAGAGCAAAAATGATTTGTTCCCAGCAGGTGTTGCAATTTTAAAAAAAAAACCTGTTAATTTAGAATTTTTCAGTGTCATTTCCCAGACTGCACTGCTGCCACTGGGTCTGTATGCCAGGAGTGAAGGTAGGAAAGAGAAGGAGGGATTTGAACATTAGAGATAAGGTGGGAGCTGAAAGGGTCACAGGACTGGGATGCCTCCTGGCAGTAATGTAGCACGATTTTCACAATCATTGCAGTCCTTTGTTGTAGATACCAGTAATACTGTACCTCAGGGGCTGCAGTGTCTTCTTGCTTACCTAAGTCTTTAATTAAATTATGGATCTCCTGGTTTTTCCCTCATTAGAAATACTTTATAATACAGGTACACTATCTATGCTGCAATTGCATTGTATTTACATCATAACAAGCATGTGTCTTGCAAGTAAATTATGTGTAGTTGCATGTAAGATGCTATCATTGAATACACACAATTACAAAAATGCCTGAGAACACATTATCTTACTTCTCTGAGGTGTAAACATGTTAAATTGCGTCAGATGAACTAATTCAACCTCTTTTAAGGTTTCCATGGTTTAAAGGGCTCATATGCACCAACGTTGAATAGGTTTAGATCCAAGTGGTTGTATAAATCAACTGGAATAACATATTCCCATTACAAGAATACATTTCATGTACAGTATAGCAATGATTTCACTTGTGCAGGTCAAGAACTTTCAAGATGAGAAATCTGTTTAAAACCTGCTGGTCTGTAGTCATTCAGGACATAGGTTTTTAATTTGTTGTGCTGTTGGACTGCTTGCATTTCAGAATGAAATACTTCTTGCATGTTCAAATGAATGCCCGCCCTGGCTTTTTTACAACACCGCTGTATATACAGCCTATGTGTCAGCTCTCTGCATCAGAGACCCACAAATTTAGTCTGGTCTCTAGCTGATACTGCTGCGTTTGCCCAGTGCATGGTGCTTTGAGCCAAGTCCAAACTACTCTAACAACATGAGCAGCTGCAAATGAGAGGAGCCCATTTTGTAATTAGTAGCTAATTGATTCTATGATCTCATCCAGCTGTGTCTTTAAGAAAGTCAAAGGTATTGATTAAAGGTATTGGTTGCAACAACATGATTGGGTAGTTTGCTCCAGACACAACTCGTTTTTTTTATTTATTCTGCCAGATAATTTTTCATGCATCTATCCATTTTCATTTTCTAAATGCTTTTTCCAGTTCAGGGTCATGGAGTAGCCAGAGCCTATCCCAGCAAGCAATTGGCATATGGGCACATTCATGGGGTACATCCTGTATAGGATGCCAATCTGTGGTTGGTCATACTGACACAAACACAGAGATACATACACTCACACCTGGGCCAATTAGACAATTAAATCAGTAAGTGTTTGGACTGAAGGAGGAAACCCATGTGAACACAAGGAGAACATGCAAACTCCACGCAGAAAGCACCCCAGGTCTGTAATCGAACCCAGGGCCCCAACACTGCAAGATAACAATGCTTACCACTCTTAATGTTCTGTTCATTGTACACTGTTAGTATTTTGTTATGTTTGTACTGTATCTCCAAGCTCTGATTGATTCAATGCCAGAGTTTCGGTTATAGTGCTTGATTGAATTAAGGCAAAGGAGAAAAAAGCTTTGACACCATTATGGCTGACCTAAAATGAAGAAAATAATTGATAAGTGACCTGTTTCACCATGCTGAAAAATAATAACTGCCTAGGACATTATTAAGAGCTTGTAACTTGATTATGGGGCAGTGGGCTCTTAAGACGTTTAGCATCTAGTTGATATTATTGGAGTTGATGCCTGAAGAATCATATTAAATCCAGTGTGTGTGTGTTGTAAACTTCAAGCAAATGGTTAAATAAAATCAAGTAATTGCATTAATCATGAGTCACTTGGCCAGTGCTGTCTTCTAATAACATTTACAGTGCAGTCATTAACCTTATGGCTACGAATCTTGTTAGGCATCGATATATCTCGATATGATAAAATCAGCACTGTTTCTACATAGATCTGTAATTGAAGTCTGGCATCTGTATACTTGTATTTTCCTATTTACATTTTCCTCAGGCGTTTTTTTAAGCGTTTTCAAACTGGCTGTGGTCATAGTATAGCGTGATGGTGAGCCGTGCCCCCTACTCTCCCAATATCGGTCAGATCTGAGTTCAGTCACATCATGAGATACCGCTTTCTCACACTGCATTGACAGGGTCGGGCATGTCTTTTTCTTCACTGCTGCATCGCACACACGGCTGTTTACCGACATCTAGCGGTCAATTGGTAAAATGTCCGTTTTCGAGTAGGTCAATTGGCTGGTTCTCTCTTACGTTGAAAATAGTAAAACGAAAAAAAATATCCGTTTTGCTTGTGATATGTTTTCTCGCCGTTTGACAAATATCACTTTTACTTTGCATATCGTGTTCACCCATTATTCTTTAAATTTGTTTCTATGGGCTTGACAGGGAAATATGAAATTGTTGTCACTGCGTTGGACATAATAGTAATAGGACATATAGAACTATGTTTTGTCCTATTATCCCTCTGTTAGGGCTATCACAAGACATTTAAAAGTCTGATTACAAATTTAGTGTGGAAACGAAATTAAATGTGTAATTGGTATTCTGAGGCTAAAATATATTAATGTTGTTTGCTGCCTTTAGATTCAATAGCGATGTTTACAAATGCATACGACGAGTAAATAATTTAAGGACTCAGACTTGTTTTCTTATAAAGTTATTTTATTTTTAGAGCTTTGTTAACTTTAATCCTCCTTGGTAACTGACTTTTGCAATAGATACGAAATATATTTTCCCCCTAACTGCAATCACTTAAGACGCGACCACTCCGCTATGCCTTAACGAAAAGCCTAAGATTTGTTGTATAGTATATAATTTTTAGTATTCTAACGCTTCCGTTACAGTATATATATATATTGTTTTATGCTTTCGTGTATACAAGCAGTGCTAGACTGGTCTACAGGTAAAATATTTCCAGTACTTAAGGAATTACTGTAAAATGAAAATGATCTGAAGTCATCTGGGCTACGGAGAGCTATAGGCTTTGCCTTCATTAGTGTGATTTAAATTTGAAGAATATTGTTAAATGTTTCTGCTTCAACCAACATCTGTTTAAAATTCATGGTTCGGTACCTACAGGAAAAAAGAGACACCCACACACCTGCAAACTACTCGCCCAAATCTGAATTTTAGTGTGACTTTGTTTCACTCTGCCTGGCAGAGAGGAGCCCAGTGTCACCCTGACTGAGGACGAGCGCTACGAGCGCTTTGCTTTGTATTGGACAACTAGCAAGCGAATATCGCTCCCCCGCGGGACAGTGTGTGCGAACACCGGCACAGAGAGGAGGTGGGGGTAGGGGGGTTGTCATTAAATTGATCAGAGCTGGAGATACAGTAAATGAGTCTATAGTGCCTGTCATGGAAATCTGCGATGTGAGGCGACGCGTGGGTGAGCAGCAATTGGTAAACCACCAGGGACCTGTCACCAAACAGGCTCGGCAGAGGTCTGGTGAGACGGAGACGGGTGGTGTCGAAAGTTCTCATGCTACCACAGAACAAAACAGCCAGAAACACTGCGTGCTGGGCTAATCAGACATCTCCAGAGCCACAGTTTGCACAGTGGCAGAAGACAACCATCCTTGACCACGACAAGTTCTCAGAAAGATTGTGGTTGAACTTTCTGCTGTACGTCATGAGCAGGATTTTAAAATCAATCCTGGTTCCATCAGGAAGCCATGGGGTCTTTTCTTCCTTCATAACCAAGTCTAAATTTGTTTGTTCTTTATTTAATGCATTCTCTTTTGCACATTACAGAACGGCGAAGATCATAAAACTTAAGCACCGCACTGTTACCTACAGTACCTTCTGCTGGTGGGGAGCAGGCTGTAAGCTTAAATGTACAAGCAGTCTACTCAGGTACAGGGCTTTGGGAAAGAGTCTCACTTTTTGGTTTTCTCCAGGTAGTGTGCAAGAACGGACAGTTGGGAATGGGGGCAAACTATTAACTTTGGTTAGTTTAAATATTCGTGTTCCCTTTATGCTGTTATACTGGATTACAAGTAATAAGATACTGATTCACTCTTGACTTTATCTGAATTTGGTTTTCCAAATTGACTTTATCTTAATCTGGTTTTCCAAAGCACTAAAAGGAATGACTATGCCTGTGGTGACGGCATTTATTTTATTAATAGGTTCTGCGAGGGCAAGTGTGGCTTTTAAATTTTACATCAGAAGTGATGAATCTCAGTTCTTCATAGTGCATCATAATGGGGAAGAGACGTGGACCATTAGAAAGTTCAGTGTTTCTCTTGTGTGCCCATGTGATTGATTATTTGTTTGATGTGCTTCCTACTTGCCAGCAGCCATTTCACCCTGCAAATCACAACTGGCAGCCCACTGAAGCTAAGTGGGTGTGAGCCTGGTCAGTACCTGGATGGGGAGACCTCCTGGGAAAAACTAAGGTTGCTGCTGGAAGACGTGTTAGTGGGGTCAGCAGGGGGTGCTCACCCTGTGGTCTGTGTGGGTCCTAATGCCCCAGTATAGTAAAGGCGCTGTCCTTTGGATGAGATGTAAAACCTAAAAATGAGGTCCTGACTCTCTGTGGTCATTAAAATCCCAGGGTGTTTCTTGTAAAGAGTAGGGATGTTACCCCAGCCTCCTCGCCAAAATTTTCCATTGGCCCTTATCAGTCATGGTCTCCTCATAATCCCCCCTATGAATTGGCTTCATTACTCTGCTCTCCTCCCCACTGATAGCTGGTGTGTGGTGAGCGTTCTGGCGCACTATGGCTGCCGTCATATGGCTGCCGTCAGCCAGGTGGATGCTGCACACTGGTGGTGGTGGAGGGGAGTCCCCATTACCTGTAAAGCGCTTTGAGTGGAGTGTCTAGAAAAGTGCTATATAAGTGTAAGCAATTATTATTATTATTATTATTATTATTATTATTATTATTGTTGTTATTGTTATTATTACTCTTGCAGTACTGTATGTGCTTTGCTTAGTGTCCGATTTACTGCAGTCACTGTACAGACACTACAAGTTTTTATTTGTAGCTATGTGTCACGAATCTTGCCATATTAAAATGAGCACCTGCCAACACAGTCACTTTAGCTTCCTCTCATACCACCACTTAGATTGTGGTATAGAAATCCTCTGCTTGGGGCTATTCATGACACAAACACTGTTGTGTTAGTGTCTACTCCATTTTTGTGCTAAGTCTTGTGCTCTCAATATCAAAGCTTCTAATTTGTACTGTATATGTCAAGGCTTTAGGATTCTGGTCTCATTCTCCATCCAGGATTAGTATACGGTTTCCCAATACTGGTACTGGTGACTCCCTAGTAACTGCTGGTGTTCACTCTAACTGGACTTTGAGCTGCTCAATGGGGGCCTCATCTAATGATCTATAATCAACTGCATCTTTTAATTGTTTCCTGCCCCTTAAAATGTTTTCTAGTTTTTTTTCAGATTCTGAAATTAAAAGAATGAGAAGAGTCTAGTTGGTAAATTATGACAGTAGAGCATCGATTATCTAGTACCTGAGGGGGAAGAGGTCTGATATAAAAAATTATATGCATAAAGAATGGATTAGAAACATACAAATAGACTCTATCCACATGGCTAAAATACAGTATTGCAGGAAAACAGTCCTGTACATATTACTTCACCATATTTTAAACCACGTGCAACATATTACATTTAGTTCAAGTACTGTAGGTGGCTGCATGAGCATGCGTAGGCTGCAAAGGAACAACTAAAGTTTTATTCCATGCTGACAAGAGAAGAAAAGAAACACAATGTTTCAGTTGTGGAGCCTTCTTCAGGTGTGAGGAGAAGGCTCCATAGCCGAAATGTTTTGCTTCTTTTCTTCTCTTGTCAGCATGGAATAAACCTTTACTTGTTCCTTCACATATTATATTAAGTACAGTACCCATTTAATAAAACAATAGATTGTTTGTCAACACTGTATGATATATTGAATTATCACCAGATTGGCTTAATTGCTTTCATCTTAAACAAGCAGAGTGTGTAAGAGTGAAAAATAACAAATACTGCAGTACAGCTGAGGCACATCGGTTGAGCTTCACCTTGTTGGAATGCTGTCCTTAGTGTGGGAGAGCTGAATGACTTTACAGTGTGCTGTTGTCTGTCAGTCTTCCCTATCTCATTCCGTCTCATGCTGTGCACTGATGATGAGATGACCATGCCTTTTCACAGCTGCTTGATTTGGAACTCAATGCACATTACCCTGAGCATGTTCTCCCCAAAGACCTCCAGGCTGTGAACTGCCAATACCAGCAGTCCAGTGTGAGCTAGGCTCCCATAGGCTCCCACTCTCCATGTTTTGGAACACAAAGCGACTCATCATTAATACACAGTAGATCTCCATTCCGTACTGTCCAGGGTTAGTATATCTCTCTTCCACAAATTTCACAATTCTCCAACATCTACAGGTATGTTTCTTTCCTTCTTTAATTTGTCATTTTTCTTTGGGTGTTTCTTGCATGTATGTGTGTAGTTTTACTTGTGTACCTGTCTTTTCTTTATTGTTTTTATACAGTATCTCTCAAGCAAAGGTTTGATATGAATGTACAAAGCATGGGTGAAACTTCAGAAAAATAGCAACACATAAACTTGTAGCAACTTCTGTATCAGGCAGTTATAACGAAAACTCAGGATTTAAGACTGAAGATAGAAAAAAATTATAAAGTTGAAAGAGTACAAAGATTTTTCAAAGTCAGTATTTTGAGGTATGGGTGTGTTTCAGGCTTTGCAGCAAACCAAGGTCATTATGCATCTTACAGTATATGTGTCTTGAGCACTCCTGCTCATTTTGTCTTCTTGACCTTTCAGTAAGTTAGTGGGTGATTTGGCTGATTCTGTATATGATTATCGCTGGAAAGTTTGATGATTGATGGTACATTTCTTCTACTGTCTTTTTGTCTGAGCACTCTTCATATGATAAATAACACGTTATTTACAGGAAGGGTAAAGGTAATATGGAATAAACTCACCACTTGTGTTTAGTCTTTTATTTTCACTGTATGCTGTATGCTGATTAGCTTTCTTTATGTATTATAATGCAAAAAGGGGCAAAGGTTTATATGCAAAACCCCCTATCTGTGGAAAGAGTTATATGCTGATAATTACGACTGAGCAAAACATGTGGATCAAATAGATTAAATCAAAATGGAACCTTTCCTATTGACTAGTTAATTTCACACACTAATGACTTCTAAGTAGAAGCCCTTTTTTCTCGATGACGTTGTCTAGAAATTCCTTGCTCGTTGAGGAGCACTTTCATTTTTCTAAATTTAATTTTAATTTGTACATAAGTCAGCTTTACAGATAAAAATAAAAACGCCTAAAACCTTCTTTGACCAAAAAAAAAGGTGTCTCTAGGAGTCAACCTTATTTTCATGACTGAGGACAGAATAGGATGCTTATCAGTCATTCTTTATTTTCTGACCAAATTCACACCTTGCTATTCTTTTGTAGAGTTTGATCCAGCAAGAAATAATTTCCTAAAATAGACAATACATGTTTATAGTGCCTTTGCAGTGAACAAACAGGTTTATATGTTTAGAAGAGAATAATTATCACAATATGTCATTGACATGTCAACTGCATGCTTTTCTGGTTTGTTAGCATGACATTTTATTAGCAACATTTCTATAGCAACAACATCTTTATATACCAGCGATTTCACGATTTCCTTATCTCACTAATTGATGTAATGTAAATGTAGGTGGTTTGTTAAACCCCCCTATAATGTCTTACTCATGCTACAGTAGCTGAATGAGGTGCTTTACAAACTACATGATGCTTACAAAGGCAAACAGGTTTGAAAAAAGTATTTTTTTTCTGACTGTGCTGAATGTGTGTGTGAGAGTGCTGTGTGGAGATATGGAGCTCCAGTGGGCGTGTCAGAGTGAAAGTGCCTTTACTGACCATTGATCGGGCTGTCAGAGCAGATAAGCACTGGATACTCAGTGGGCATGAAGGACACAAAGTAATTTAATATCCAAATAAAGCTATCTAACAAGGAGGGATGGGAACTGTACAACACTGTCCCCCTTATGAATATTTTGGACCCAAAAAGCAAATTGCTTCTATTTTAACTACATTTTAGGGGATTTTAATTATTGTGAAAAAGGAACTAATACTGGAAATTAACTACTGTATGGAAGCAAAGAAAAACTGAAATTATGCCAACTTTTAAAAGTAATAAAGTTTTTTAAAAGCAAACAAATTCATGTTATACTGTATGTTTTTTTTTCTGAAAGAAGCAAATTAGGAATAATGCTTTGGCAGAAATAGAAACAAATATCCATGAGCTTGACTAATGTACAATTACCTAAGGTTAGTGTAGTGCAAATCAATACACTGGCCTTTCATTAATATCTCCCTGTAACTTATGGGAAAAGTCTATGACCAAGTCCCAGTGGGTCAATTAATTATGTTTTTGATTCATATTTATTATCATTTGATTAACTGTTTCCCGCCTGCAATTTTTTGCTTTGTTCATAAGACATAAGATGGATGTTTTCTATTGTCAACTGGAACAAGCACCAGTGACTATGACTATAAAGTATATGTGAACAATAATTGTTTCCCTTAATGAATGTTATTCAAGTTTGGTAGACATTTAAGTATTAAATCACTGGCTTTAATACTTATTTCAAGGTTTTTATTGTTTTTCCATGCATTGCCTTAATTAAGAGATAAAGTATTTTCTAACTAATTATTTAGACACTGAGTTTGCAAGCATGTGAAGTCCAACTACTGTTATAATTGCATAGTGCCTTTATTATCGTTCAATATGGAAAGATTCATCACCCTGCTGATTATGGAAACATTTTAAGATGAAGGCATCTTCCTGTAATTTCCTGCTATTTTACTAATTAGCACTTACTGATATCCTCTATGATCTTTGTAATAATTCATCATGTTAAATCACATTGTGATTTGCAGCACTAAGGCCTCCAGCAGAAACAGAGCTCCTGTTAGAGTAATTGAGACAGGGAGGAATGACATTGTGTGAAGTTCTTTTTTTGTCTGCAAATTCCTTGAGCCTGGAAGACAATGCTATAAATGACAAACCAAAAACTACACAAAACCGGGGTAACTGAAAACACACAAAAGTTTTGAAGATGAAGAAAATAAACAACAGATGGAAAAGACAGATCTTACAAACAGGAATGTTAAATCCTGCATCTCTATTCAGTTCTCTTCTTGAAGAGAGAAATTTATGGCTCTGTGGTTAAGGATCTGCACCTGTGACTGGAAGGTTGCCGGTTCAAATCCCGCGGCCAGCAGAGGAATCCTACTCCGTTGGGCCCCTGAGCAAGGCCCTTAACCCTAACTGCTCCAGGGGCGCCATACAATGGCAGACCCTCCGCTCTGATCCCAAGCTTCTCTCCCTGTCTGTGTGTCTGTGTCTCCATGGAGAAAAGCTGGGGTATGCGAAAAGACGAATTCCTAATGCAAGAAATTGTATAGGGCTAATAAAGAAACATTACATTAAAATTAATTAACAAGCTGGTTATACAAACAGACACTGAAATAGAGGGGAGAGGCTGGTATGGGAGCTCCATTTTGTATCCTTTATTGAAATCGTGTCACGCTGAGCCGTTGCCTCCATCAGTCTCTGACTGTTTCCCTTGTCCGCACAGCCTCCTCGACAAGGATGGATCATGATGGCCTGGTGGAAAGAGGACCTGGCAGCAGCCGTCAGCGCTACGAGGATGATGAAGGTGAGTAAGAGACAGCCTACTGTACATCCCACAGGGTGTGAGAACACTCTGGTGTGTGTCTCTGAGGTCAGGGGGCAGGGGAGGACGCTGGTGATGCTCCTGTGGAAAGCCATTAGGAACTCCTAAGTGACTCAGCCTGGAAAGATTTGCTCAGGGTGCAGATTGAGTGCTATACAGTCTAGATGTCACCATTTCGAAGCTAGATGACGTGATCAGCCACTGTAACTGGGGTTGCTCAAGTGGTAATGTGCATTTAACTGGGTACTTGGGCATCTGTGAACTGGCAGAAGTTCCATACAGGTACTGTACTGCTACTGTTATTCTTCCTCTTCACGTACTCTGTTTTTGCAATACCTGTGTTGAACCTGACACACCTGTGGAACTGACGTTCCCCCCTGACCTGATCCTTTAATCATGTCGTAGTAGTAGGGAGTAGCCGAGGACAAGGCAGTGTGCTGCTTCCTACAGTCAGCCTGTCTCTAGGGGGATGTACTATATCACAGTGAGCCTCTTGTTGGGTTTCTCTGGCCCGAGACAGGCAACAGTCACGCGCCATGTACTGTACACATACTCTTCCAGTCCCCTCCACCACCCTCCACAGCCCACAGCCCTTCCGGCTTCAGTCCCTGAACGTATCTGCCAGAATCTTATCTTATGACCAAGCTTGAAATTCATAGCTACAGCGCTCCTTTGAAGTACTGTGTGTAAAGGCTAGTTTCACCGAGCAGATTGTTCCTCTTTCCTCTTATGTCCAGCAGATGGAGCTACGCCTTGCTAATAGTATCTTTGTTTCCTGATAGTCTTTTATTGACGGATGGCAGGCTTGTGTTAGGAGGAACACCTCAGCCCTGAGAACAGAAGAAAAGTTGCGAACGAGAGGAGGCCACTCAGCCCATCTAGCACGTTAGGAAGTCATTAGTTAATTGATACTAGGCTTTCATGCAGCTGTTTCTGGAAGAAAGCCAGGCTGACTTCAATCACATGGCTGGGTAGCCTGATCTATTGTTATACATACCTCTAGGTAAAGAAGTACCTGCTGTTCTTGGCTTTAACGCACTTCTGTGTAGTCTCTGCCTGTGGTGTCTTGTTCCTGTTTTAGTGTGGAGACGTCCGCTGAGCTGACTTTTAAGGGGTTTAGAATACTTGGGTCAGGTCCCACTGTAGTCTTCTCTGTTCAAGACCGAAAAGGTTCAGTTCCTTCAGCCTGTCAGCGCAGGACTGGTCCAGCTACATGTAAACCTTTTCCTCCACCCACGCAGACCATCACTCTATCTACATCGGAGTGCCTGTGCCGCGCGGTTACCGCCGGAAGCGGCGGCGACGGAGGTCCACTTCCAGCCGTGAGAATGCAGAGGGCGAGCGGGAGAGGTGCTACGAGAGGGAGAGGCAGGAGCGCTCCGACACAGATGAGGGAGCACCGGGGCACCACGAGAACGGGGCCGCGGCGGACCTCAGCCGCACAAGTGAGTATGGCGCCATCTGCCTGTTGGGAGACCAACACTGACGTTTTGAGTGAGAAGTAGAAGACCCCAGTTTCATTACTGACAACACTGGTACTCATGTTCTGCCACCAGTGGGCTGCACCTGTGGTGCTGGTCTTCAGTCCAGCAGATCTGCTAATGATTTAATTGCATCAATATTGACTTTTCTTGTGGGTGCAGTGTCATGGTGGTGAGAGCAGCTGGTTTTCAGATCTTAGGTTCCTTTAAACCCTGGGGCATCTTCTCTGCAGGGTTTGCATCTTCTATCCATGCCCATGTGGGTTTTGTCCAAGGGCTCCAGTTTTGCCTGAAGTCCACAAACATGCTGCCCAGGGTCATTGCATCTCTGAATTGCCTCTAAATGTGTGTGTGCCCTGCAATGGACTGGCATCCTGTCCAGGGTCTATCCTGACTTGTGGACATGGTCTACTAGATTGGGTTTGTATTGGGCCAGATACTGTTTGAAAATGAGTGGATTGACTTTGTTGATATTTTTTACTGTCAAGCAAATGCATATTAGCTTTGGACATTTTTTCAATGTTTGCGGTAGGTGTCACCGCAGCAAGAAAATGCTCTATGTAATATTTAACATTATGCAATTTTGGTTTGAACTCAACTCAAACACATTTTGGTTTGAATTCAAAAACCTTAAACAATTGTCAGCCCTTGAGAAATATTGTGTTTTCTAAGGTGTCTATGAAACACTCATTTCTGCAGCACTACAGGGAAATGAGTGGGTAATAAAATAGAAGACATATCAGGAAGAACCCTTGCATCTGCAAGAAATTGTGTTCATCAGTGTTGAATATATGAAAGTCTTTAAGATTATTAAGAATAAATGCTTTTCAAATGCGCACAGTGTAAAAACACACCCCGCACACTGATAACCGAAAATATCAGAAGATATTGAGCAATATGTATCGAATGCTGCACAACAACCATTCTTCTCTGTGCATGAGGTATTGCTTTTTAATAAATGTAAAATATAAATAGTGGTGATGGATGAACTTCATAAGCAGATTAGAATGGAAACATCGCAAGTATGCATTCCACTGCTGCTCATCTTTATTAACCCTTGCTCTGCCCGGTAAACCTGACAGTTTTGTGTAGGATTCAAAAACAGCACACAGAGCTTTTCTCTAAGTATTATACAGAACTACACTAATGTGTTGTAGCCTCAACAGTTCCTTTGAGCAGAGAGATAAGTAAAAAGTTGATGGGTTCTGTTGCTCTTTCATGCTTTTGGGAAATATTTCTGAGGCTATTTAAACAGCATTTAAAAATGTTCTTTAAGTTGTTTTTCTGGGTGAAAACTGCGTTATGCTGCTGATTTATAATACAAAACAAACTAGCTCTATTGAAAGGTCCCAGACAGACTTGTCATCAGGTTAAAATCAAGTGTTCACTTCATCTGCCACTGAAGTGTAGCACCCTGTAGTGCCCTGTTTTTTTAAACAATTACTTTATTTTTATTTATTCAAAACCTCTGCCCCATGTCATGCACTGTTAATGGCTCTTCAGCCGTGATCAGTAGTGAATGCCCATGCTTGGAGTTTTCCACACTGAACACGCAGTTCTGCTCTGCTAATCCCTGCCAGGGAGCTGGGGAGGGGGATCGGGGGAGAATTCGCGCTCAGAGTTGGACCTGTGCAGGCTGGGTTAAACAAGCCCTGGATTTGCTACAGCTACAGTAGCAGCAGGACGTGAATCAGGAACTGTGAGGTGCATGCCACAGGTCCACTAATCCACTCCCCACACCCGTGGTTTGATTCACAAGCTTCACGCCAAGTCATGGACAGGGTGCAGAGCCCTGGCACTGTTCTGGGTTCCACAGATGCGCAGATCCAAGAGCAAGGAACACATGGACTGATGCTGCCCATCATGCCAGGTAAAGGAGCCAAACTGTGGATTGTCTGCATTTTGTGGGAAATTAATAGAGAGCGAGAGAGAACTATTTCTCGTGCGACGCAGCCATCAAGAACGCATGAGATCACAGAGTTGCGTCAAGTTGAAATCAAGTGTTGTGGCGAATGGCAGCAGCACAGCCCCTTTGTGCAGATTGATTTTGTTAAACAAGGGCCAGTTGCAGTTTGTGTTGTACTGTTTTTGTGTCTCTTGTTTTCTGCGTTGTTTGTATCTAGACCTTTTATGCTTAAACGAGCTGCAGGGCCCTCCACGTTTTTAAATCAGATCTGCATTTGTAAACAGAGCCGGGATTCTTTACTAACTTTGAGAATTATTCATTCTTGCTAGCAAATTCGCTTGTGGTCTGCTGCTGGAGCTCTCAAGTTTTTAGTGTTTAGTATTTGTGGTAGAATTTTTAGCAGTGCTGTGCGTACACGACAAGTTTAACATCATATTTATTTCATACATTTACTGTTTCTGGACTCTAAACATTACCTCTGTTTATATAGATGTTTCCTTGCCTAAGAGCGCCTTAATAATCCATAACTTATTATGTACTGCTTGTAATATAGTACGTAGATCATTCTCATGTGCAAGTGTAAGTAAAACTTCCTGATATTTTCAGGTATGCTGATCGATGGATTTTGTTAGTGGGATTCAGTGCTGTAAATGATGATTTCTTCTCAATCCGCAAATAAGGATAGCATTTAAAGGGAAAAACGCAATGAAACAATTGTTGTTAGTAAACCTGTTTGTAACAGGTTTAAGCCACTTAAGCTTATGTGGTAGTTGTTGGCACAGGTGCAGTCACTAAATACTTGGAATCATTGAGTCTGAGGATTTAGTGGCTGTACATTGAGCGTCAATCATCACACTTACCCTAGTATCCCTAAAGCTAGCTGCACATTCATACTCAGACTTACTGCACGACACAGTAGTGGTTCGTGAGCCAACACCTTCTTCACAGTAACAAGCACCCCGAGCCTGTTCATACTTCTTTTTCTGGAATATCAGTGAAATGGTTGAATGGAATAGACAGAGAGACTTGTCAACTTGTGAATAAAACCGCAAGACATACAGTAGGCTCTCCAAAAGCCTGGTCTGCATAGTAATCGGAAACACAGCTGGCTCACCTGGGCCTCAGTTCTAGAAGAGGTGCCCCAGTGCCTTCTGAAGGGGAAGGACACTTCAGAAAGTTTAGTGTACAGACATCCTGGACGTGGATAATCAGTGACCCTTGAGAGAAAAAGACTTCTAGAGAAACTCTCCTGTGGGTTTATGTTTGCAGAAATGAAAGCAACAGACTGTATTCTTACAGCATAAAGGCATACAGTATTTACTCATGCAAGACTCAAGCATCACTAGGGAAGTCACACTTAACAGAAGTTTCTTCTTTATTTCTGCTTATGGCTTTCACTGCAGCATGGATGGGATACTGTATAATGTCTGTTAGGAGAAAGACTTTACTAATACTATACAGTACCTTAGTAATGTCCTGCAACTCAGCAGAGAAATGTTCAAGACTGGCCTACCATTAATGCACTACACATCCACTTAGCTCAGTTTAGGGGGATTTCTGAACACCCATCTCTTTTAAAACTTGTTTAAGTCCATAATTGTATATACACCTACATAATAATAAAAACTGATTGTTTGCTGAAATAGAGCGCCTTTCTTCCCAAAAGATTCCAAAGCACCTCGCATATAGGACATGGTGAAATTGAACCATGACACTGGAGTTAACACCCCTACTCTTATAAGCAATGCTATGGGATTTCTAAAGACCCAGTACAGAAGTTGGAAGCTTTGTTTAACATTTTACCCATAGGACAGTACAGGTACCACCTACAGTGAACCTTCCGTCAACAATCTGGGACATTAATCTGGAAATACAAGTCCAAAGGAAGAAGTGTCGTCCGCACAATGACTGTCTAGCAATTTATCTAAGTATGATAATGTTTATAACCAGCTCTTAATCTCAGTAGATCTACACTGGCAAACCTTGCAGTTGATCAGTTTCTCTTCACTTAGTTTTTCATGACAGATGTCAGCATGTAGTAGCAACTGCTTTAAATTTCAATTTGATATTTGATTTCCTAGCAAATGCCAAGGTTTCTTTAAGCGATTTTCATTGCCGTTTTTGAGCAAACTTCATTTGTACATTTGTTGTAGCCCGAAGCAGGAGAACGAGGCTTGCCGAGGATTGTGATTAACTGGATTATTTTGTTCCTCACTAAAACGGAAAGACCGGCACGTGCTGATAAGCTCCAGTTCTGAGGGGGAAAAAAAGACTTCCACAGGAAATGTAGGGCAGTCTGAACCGAGATCATGACTAGCATGGCTGTCTGCGCCCTGTGTGTGATACAAATCCAAGAAAGATCCAAGATCCAAATCCAAGCCTAAAACATAGGAGTAGACTGTAGTGACACGAGAGACATGAATGACATGATTTGAAGGAATTACTTATATTTCAGTTTGAAAATTTTACTTATCTTTTCAATTTCATACAGATCCAGGATTTCAGAGTTAGATCACTGTAAAGATACTGTATTGGTAATATGGTATAGGTATGGATGCCTTACTTTTTACAGCAGTATGTTATATATATTAACTCTCAAACTGAATACTAACTAATACAGTGTTTGTGTTGATACTTACGGAGTCATACAGCTTTAAAAGGAGCAGATTTAACACATTGGTAACTATAACAAGATTGAAATACCAGGCTCAAATTAAACACACATTAGATTTAACATATTGGTTACTATAACTAGGGTAAAACACTGAGCTCAAATGGAACACACACTAACACAGTAGAATCTGTTAGTTCATTATTCTGCTTTAACAGAATAATTTGATCAGTAAACACACTGATCAAATTATGGAACAAGGTGCTGAAATTGTTCAGCATGGAATAAATCTTTACTTGTTCCTTTTCAGCCTATACATGCTGACACGGCTACCTACTTGAATTTCTGATCGAATTATGCTCTTTTGAGAAACATTATCAAGAACAGTATGTAGAAATATTGGAAATCTGACATTAGCATCAGAACTGAAGTTACCCCAGCATCTGCTCTGAGCTGAATTCTGCCTTGTTAAAGCACCCTTTTCAGAAAAAAATGACTGTTTTTTTGTATTTTAAATTAGTTTTAATAAATAACTTGGGAAACATAATATCACATCTGTCAACTTTGGAACTGCATGGCAACCTAGAGTATACAGTACCTGGTGACAAGATTTTCAACTTGCTGGAATGTCAAGCTGGTCCCAGACTGACCAATCAGAGACCAGCATTATTTTGTGCAATTGTATAATATTTATTCCACTTAATAAATTAGTATATAACCTGGTCTCACACACAGGGTTCATACTGTATACTTATGTCTTAAACGTTGAATGCTTTTAGTGGGTCAGGCTCATTAAATTAAACCCATTAAAAACTGTCCTGTGGTTTTCCAGTGTCCGCATGACGCTTTTTATAGATCTTTAGCTCCAATGGGGAGCATGCAGAGTTTGTGCCCTGAGGGCCGTGGAATTTGAGTTTCCAGTTCCTGGTCACAGGCAGAAGCAAGAGTCGCACATTGGATACCAATATTAACATCATCATGCCTCACAATCCCTGATGAACATATGCGCACACACACACAGTCTGGTCTGGATCTTTCCATGATCTCACCAGCCTTGCATTGATTTTCAGTGGTTTATTTTGAATTTGCTGATTGTGATGTGGGCTTCTTCTTCTCTTATCCTTTTTTCCCCTTATTATATTGTTACTGTCCAAGGTACAGTAGTTTCTCATGCAGTGTGCATTTATTGTTTACAGATAAGTAACGCCGATCCTGAAATAAGCTTTGAGAATTCTTTTCACTCTTTGTTTCTTCATAAAAAGGAAAAGCAGAACCCGCCGACATGTTTTAACCTGCTGTGTTAAAATATGTCACCAGCCAACCCAATATGGCATTGGTATGAATGCAAGTGATGAAGCTTTACAGCTATTCTTGTTTTAAAAGAAGAAAATAAAAAAGAAAAACTAGAAGGACAACTTTCAAAGTTGACTGCACTAATGAAAAACCTTCTCATCATATTCTGCTTATTTTCTCTTGTCCACCCCTGTGCTGTCGCAAATGTCCGGGCCTAGAGCACGCAGTGGCTGAGGAAGAGCTGTAGCCTGTGTCAGTGCATGCAGTCTGACCGTACTCGCTGTGTATTGGCAGTGTCCCCAGCGGCAGAGCGGCTCCGCTATATCCTGGGCGAAGAGGACGACGTGCCCACCCCCACCCTCTTCACTGAGATGGACACCCTGCAGCACGACGGCGAGGAGCTGGAGTGGAAGGAGTCTGCCAGGTCACTTTCTCGGAGAAAACAGGAATTCTCTCGCACGGTTTCATCCGTCTCACTTTGTACCCAGCTGTAAAATTGTGTATGCAGTCTACATCCCAGCAAAGGCTGCAGAATACATCCATCTGCCTTTTTTTGCATGATCGTGCAGAGACATACATGGAATTAAAGCCCAGTCCACATAATCTATAGTCCAGCAGGTTGTCTTGTAATCTTTACCTCCTCTGTTGCTAAACACTTGGAAAGAACACAGGCAATTGATCAACTAATTAGCTCAATTGCATAACTAAGAGAACAACCGCGATGAAAGCCAGAAACCCTTATGGCTCTTAATAACTGGCCGGTCAAGTCTCAATCGCTGCCGTCTCATGCTATGTCCAGCCAGAGATGGCCACCCTCAGGCCTCAAACCTAATTAATTGCATCACTTGTTCTTCCCGACAAAACTAGAAAACAAGAAAAGGCCCATTGACCTTCACCGAGTTAAAACATTTACACCAGTGGAGTACTGTACTTCTTTTCTGTCCAATCAGTATCATTTTTACAAAAGTATCATTGATTTCAGCCTCTGCAAATTGCCACTCCTTTGGGTGTGTCTCTGTATGTTTGAGATCGTATCTGACTTTTTGTCTTGGTGCCGTCATCTTGTTGCCTTGGAATGTGTGTTTTGCTTCTTTTTGGTCAGTTTGTCTCACTGTTTGCCTCAGTACTTCACACTTCTGTGTAGTGGGGCTACTGGTATACAGTATAATGGCTGCCCAGCATCACCCAGGTGGGTGCTGCACTTCAATAGTGAAGTGGATGACCTCCTATGTTAAACATATTGAAATCCTTCAGAGTGAATCAATGGTATTCTTACTACTGCTACTTCACACTGCGTCTCTGTTAATCTGCCTGTCTGCGCTGGCTGTCTCTGTGCACTTTTATGGCTTATTTTCAAATACTCTTTGCTTCCTCTGTCGCCTGTTTCTGTCATTCAATGTGTGTCTGAGGGTGGTTCTTCTTGTCTTTGTGTTCTCTCTCTCTCTCTCTCTCTCTCTCTCTCTCCTTCCTTAGTTTTTTCTTTATTCCCTGGTTTCTCCATGCTCCTTTGTATCCCACTTTTTTACCCTAATTTTCCCTTGCATGCCACTTTTCTCTGGGACTTCGACAGGAGTGTGTTTTGAGTCCACTGCTGGGATATGACTTGGAAGTAGAGCCTACAAAAGCAGTGGAAAAGAGGGCTGGTCCTCCTGGCTTCCCTCATGTTACAACATGCCAGTGTAATAATGCCTTTCTAATAACATCTTCAAAAGCACATCCCCTCAGTGGTAAATCCCTAACTAATGAAGCTGCAGTAGTGGCTACTGCAACGCCAATATTAACCTTGCCAAAGCCTTTGGAAGAATACAACTGTGCCTTAATATAACAGGCTAGTAAGCTCTAAGAATAAGATCCCCCCTCTCTTTTACCCCTCCTTTCTTCCTGCCACACTCTCTCACACTCACTGGCCTCTCAACTTTCACCCCTTTCACCGAATCAAACACCTTTTTCCACCTTTTGTCTCATTACCTCTGTACCCCAACTGTTTGAAATTGTAACAGTTTGCATATACAGAAATGAGGTTATAAAACTAGGATTCTTTGCCCAGGCATTAATTACCCTAGTGTTCTAGTTTTTTTAACAAAAATTAAGTTAAACACCACACTTAATAAATCACTGCTCCCATTAACATTTCAGTTAAGGAATTGAGACAGTGGAGACAAAAGTCAGAAGATACTGGGGGTCATGGGAGCAAAGATTGGGAAGCCTGTTCTTAAAAGAGAGAAGAGATGCCTGGTCCAGTTCTAGAGACAAACTAGCACTGCAGGATTTTGATCCAACCAATTTTCTCCAAAATCTTTACTGCTTTACAGTGAATTTTCAGTTCTCATAGTCTAGAAAAATATATTTTAGGTCTAAAAATGTATAACCAGGGGACTCCAAAAGGCAGCAGGTGATTAGAAAATATAAAATATTGCTTTTAATAATGTTAGTCACTGAGGTAGAGCAACATCATGGATGAAAAAGCAGATACATAAATTGGTGAACCAGTTAATACTGGAGCTTTACACAGCATCAGAAAAATCATAATTAGGTTAGGGTTTATGGTCCTTGCTTTTGTCTTATGAAAATCATAAACACAATTACACACTCTATCTAACACTCTATCTAGCACTTGAAGATCAATGCTGGTGGCTTGTGAGGAGAATGGAGCTCCTGACCTCTCTAAGAGGACCATGTGCAAGTTAGGTGCAGAGGGCAGAATTCTTCTAGAGGTCAGCAGAAGCCTGGAGCTCATGTTTGCGTGTGTGTGTGTCTCTCAGGTGGGTGAAGTTTGAGGAGAAGGTGGAAGAAGGCGGTGAGAGGTGGAGCAAGCCCCACGTGTCCACACTGTCCCTGCACAGCCTGTTTGAGCTGCGCACCTGCCTGCAGACTGGCACCATCCTGTTGGATCTTGATGGCTACTCCCTGCCACAGATCGTAGGTACGACATGCAGGAGATGCCGTGCTTACCATGTAGCAGATCAATGAATTTATTTATTTTTAGCAGTTCCAAGCATTAAGAGAACTAATGCTCACATTAGTGTCCATGGACGACCACAGACAGGAGATGACATGGCCGAAACAGTTAGAGATTGTAGAAATGAGAAATGGAGGCAACAGTCCCACCGTTAAATAAAATGAATATCTGTACTGATGTACAGCCTGTCTAGAATGAAGTCAAATTCAATTGCAGACTAGTCCAGGACATACAAGCTCGGGCGATACAATCTGAGTATGATTCAGATGCTATCCTTCCAGACCGCATGTGTTTCTTTCAGACGATATTATCGAGCGTCAGGTGGAGGAAGGGCTGATCAACCCCGAGCTCCGGGACAAGATCAGCTTCGTGCTGCTCCGGAAGCACCGGCACCAGACCAAGAAGCCCATCCACCGCTCGCTGGCGGACATCGGCAAGTCCGTCTCCACCTCCTCCACCAGTGAGTCCCCGGAACTCCACCTCCCTGTCTGGCCTTGCCTCTCTTTCTGTATTGTACACTATGTATAGAATGTATGTGTGACCTGCTCTATAAAAACAGGGTCTGTTAAGTTCCCAGTACAGTAGGGTCTTGACATTCTTGAGGTCTTGAACAGTCAAATTCACATATAACCAAGTGCACCGCTATACTGTCACTTAATGTTCAGTGGTATATGTATGGTTGAAAGACATACAGTAAGTAACCCTCCCTATATGATAATTAAAGTACTGATGCACTGGATTTAAGTTATTAGTATTATAAGTTATTAATTTAAATTAAAAAACATGAGTAATCACAACGTTCTGCTGTGGGCAGCCTATGACATCCTCCCATCACCGACAAATCTATCCAAGTGAGGGAAGATCAACTGTGCAGGCTCAGAGGAGAGGGGGTACCATGACACATATCCTCTCTGGACATCCTGGAGAAAGAGAGAAGGAAGAAAGGGCAAGCTCATGAAGGATCTACAAGCGCAGTTGCATTTGTCAAGGAGGGTGAGAAGCAGACAAGGTCAAGGAAAATCGAAGATTCTGTCTTGTATAGAGCTCCATCACGAGACATGAGAGTGGATCTTGGAGAAAGGCTGCATTTTCCAGATGTTGTACAAGCATCCATAAAGATGTGGTGATGTGGTCCACAGAAGTGAGAAAGATCATCCTCTTTGAGCTGATGGTACCGTTGGAGGAAGGATGTGAGGAGGTCTTTAAGAGCATAAGTGCCACATACAGTACACTGTCGTACAGATTTACAGAGGGAAAGGGTCCCAGACATGGTTGTTCCCAGTGAAGGTTGGTGCAGAGGATTTCCCACACAATCAGCGTGGAGAATGGTTCCAGCTGTTGCGCTGATTGGGAGGGACAGAAAGACAGCATTTCAAAGACTGGGAGAGGCAGCGAAGAGAGAGAACCTTATTCTGGAGGCCAGGAGGAGATGAGTAGTGACTGGCTATCACTGCTGACCCGCCAGCAGGAGGGCAATATGGATAAGGGTCAAAACTCCTGATGAAATCTGGATTCCATCAGATGACATCAGTTCCTGGCCAACAGCAATAATCAATACAGCTATTGACTTAGGAGAGCGACGGTAGATGTATATAGTGTAAGAAGCTTTAAGATGACAACATGAATCCCTCCTCTGCATCCAGCAGATGCCTGCACTTTCAGTCTCTGCCTCTTTGCTGATTGGCACACCTCACTGTAATGAAACTGGCAATATAACTGTTGGTGAGCCTATAAAGACATCTCCAGCCTGTTATTCGCCATATTGGCAACAAGGAAACTGGAGCGTTCGGTGCAATATAAAAACAAGAACACCTTGAGACGCACATCCTGGGTAAGGGGTACATGGGCAGAGGGCAGGAAGAGGCTCACCCACTAGCTAGATTCGTCACACAATGCTACTCTGTTGCGCCGCTAATTTGAAAGCTGCTACTAGAAGATGTTGGGTTGGTTTCATCCCACTCTGCTCTTCTTTCATCCAATATCCTGTTGTCCAGACCGAATAACGTATAAAAAACTCGCAAAATGTTTAATTCCCAGATGTCGAGACTCTACTGAATTTATTTTTAAAATAGCGATGGCCGACATTTTAATACAGGTGTGACCTTATAAATTGGGATCACAAGCCAGAAGAGACTTGCTGGATCCTGTAATACGGTTTTGGAAAAACGGGTTGTACAGTATGTAACCATGAGAAACAAGATTCCCATCATGTAGAAAATGGTCCATTTCAGGTTTTGCTGGATTCATTTGGGTACACAATGACACCCACTGCATATTATATACGCATAAGTTATGTGTCTGCTTAAATATTAAGAAAAAGCTTATTTTATCTGGACTATAGTTCACAATCTTTCTGCTCACAATCTCTCTGGAAACATTCTTTAAATTCTTAAATGCAAAGAGTTGCATAGTCCTAAATCTCTCATACACAAATTGTTGAAAAAGAACATCTGAAACACTTCAGGTTCATTCATCCCGCTGCTTCTCCAACGAACGTCACAGTGTGTCAGTTCCTAACTGAGAATGGAGGCAAGGCAACATGCACCCTGAAGAGGATGCCAGACCACCACTAAACACACAGGGGCAATTTAGAGACTATTAACCTAAACTACACATCTCGAGGCACTTTCATGTTCTGCATACAGCATGTAGGTAATGTAACCATCAATAACATCAGAGAACATAGCACCAATATACAAGGCCTATTTTGTAGGGATCTTCTTTTTCTATTTTACTATTTTCTGTCCCCACCTTCAGTACCAGAGAGGATGAGGTCCCTGTGAAGTTCTTCTGTAATGATTTATTATGATCAGAATGGTGATTGGTTTACAGAGAGTCAGCTGAGTGGCAGATACTGCAGGTATGTTTCTTGACAAGTCGTAACTCTCAGCACTTTGTTGTGATGTAAAACTTTGGCAGTGCTTGAAAGATTTTTTTTTCCCCCATTTAAAATTATGTCACACGCAGAGATTATTTAAAAAATGCCATTCAGCTGACCGGGGCAACTGTAATCTTTAACTGAATCAAACAGCCCTTTCACTAACGTTCTTCTCCTTTTCTGTTTTCCCTCTAAACCCAAATCTTACCACCCCGTCTTGTCTTGATATTTTTTCTCTCTGCATCTGTGTGTTCTTTCTCGGGACCACTTCCCCACTCTTACCTTTTTTTCTCTCTTCTCCTCTTCATAAATCCACACTTTTTTCTTGTTTTCTCCATCTTCTTTCTTCCACTCTCTCTTCTGTCTCAACCCTACTCTTTCTCGGTCTCTGCCCCCTTTCTCCCTCTCAAAACTGCCTCCCTCTGTCTCTCTTCCCCCCCCCCCGGCCTCTTTCTCTCCCCTTCTCTCCCCCTGCTTGGGGGCAGACCGCAGCCCCAGCCGGAGTCCCAGTGCTGGGGCTGGTTTCCATCGCTCCACAGAGGACCTGTGCATGAGGCAGGCCAGGAACTACGGGCGTCTGCGTAAGTCCTGCTGATCCAACTTTTCTCCTCCTCCTCTACTGGAAAGGAGGCTCGTACGGAAGCTGCAATATGGCAGTGCTGCATCCGTTCCTCAGAAAATTCCTAATTTCATTACGGGCAGAACTAAGCCCCTTTCTAATGTCTCACACCAAACCTCTCACTTAACCTGTTACAGCATGCCCAAAGGGAATAGTGGGTAAAAAGGAAAGCATTTTGATGTGTCCATTACTTTTTCCCTCCAATTGACCTCTTTCCCCTCCTATTTTAGTTGTCTATTAATTATGTTACTAGGCACAGGTGGAAATCGGAGAGGTCACGGCTGGGTCAGCCCTCAACAGTAGACCGTTGTGTTGGGCAACAAGGGCACAAGGCCTGGAATGAAATAATTGTGATACAGAAACAAATAACAGCAGGGACAGAGACAGAGGCTTAAGGTTTGATCCAAGACAGCCTCTGTGAATGCAGGAAGTCTGAGTCAGTCCACATAGGAAAACTGGTAGATTGCTGAGTGTTATATAATGTTCCAGGCTTTGGTTAGCTTAACATAACTCCTCAGAGCTTAGAAGAGATTACAATTTCAAAGCTTCATGATGCAAACTGCAAGTCCCCACACAAAGCAAAAACTTGGTTCTTTTCAAGTTGTACAGACAAATAGCTCCTTACTCCTTACACCACTTGAGTTATGCTATTTCACTTAAGGCTACTAGACACTGAAGACCAGAACTTCACAATTTGAGAGTGAGAACTGGAGAATGCTCAAAAGCAGGTATAGCAACCAGTCAAAAAAGAAGTGCTTCCTTTCACACAAGCTGCTGTTACACAGTGCAGCTCAAGTGCTTCGGGAGTGGCAAACTATTCCTAACTCACAGGTGCCCCAGGTTCCTCTGTGTGAGAAGCCCATGTGCTGAGTAGCAAGAGCGCGTGAAAAGAGCAGCGAGCACCATCTTGACTCATGAGATGCTGATGTCACTGCTGGTTCAAGTGGTAATGCCTTTTCTTATTTCCCCTGGTTCCACGCAGGTCATGCACAAAGCAGGAGCATGAATGACATTTCTGACACCCCCAGCACTGACCAGGTAAATCAACGCTTCTTCTATTTGGAGTGATTTCAGAAACCGCCTCTTAAATATACAGAGCACAACATTTGTACAATATCTATTCTTTTTCAAGATAACGGTAAACAAGTAGTGTTACTTTAAAGCAATCTATATTATATTGTGACTTTTCAAAGAGTTGGTACCTCAGTCTCAATTCCGTTATTGTTTATTTTTGCGTCCTCATTAACTGCTGCTGTCACTCCAGCTTTCGGGGAGCTTAGGAAGGTAACAGTCAGGCCTTGTTCCTATTTACCATCATAAACAAGGCTGGGTTTGATTCTCTGGAGGTGGGAGAAATCCTGGTCTAGTAAACAGTCATGTGAAGGGACCTTAATCTCTTTACAACTCGCCTCCAAAGCCGCTGGGATACCTTGCTGGAATATAAGGCAAAAGAGGGCATTTTAGAAAAGCCACTGGCCGAAACCTGCTGTTAGGTCACTCTTCGGTCATGCTAAAGAAATGGAGAAGAAAGTGACTTAATACTCTGAGGTATTCACAATCTGATTTTATATTATTTTTATACCTGGGGTCACCATAGATCGTAGGGCAGCATGTTTTGACCCTGGTGACAAAGGTTTTATATCTTCAAAGCTCCCCCCCCGCAGCCTCCCACATTAGCTGGGGATTAATTCATTTTTACTGGACATGAATATAACACCTGCTATGCCTCCTTTTCATCTGTTCGTCGGTGTCCTTGTTCACAGTGGGATCTGGCTCAGAGACTTAAAAACCCAAAAATCTAAACTGATTTCCCTCAGCCAAATCACTGCATGGTACCAGGGGGCTGTATTAGAAACCCCAGTGCATGAAAGCACCCCAGGTCTGAAGTCATGCTGCTATTTTAGTTTTACCTCCCAAGCACACACGCAGTCTGGGCTTTAACTGGGGACTTATGGGGGGGAAAGCAACAACAATTCAGGCTTGTTCATATTGCTGAAAAAACAACATCAATTTGACTTTCAAAGTGGCATTAAAAGATTATGAAATGATTTTGCCTAAGCACTTGCCATTCCTTGTGCACGTGGTGGGAGGGCAAGTATTTCTTAGAAACCTAACAGGGTGCACTGTCATTCTTTACAGTAGGAGACCTGAATCATGCAGGCAGAACATTCTTGACACTATAAAACGCTCAATGAAGGAACATTCAGTGTTCTTCTGTGTTTAGATTTAGATGGGACAATTCCTGTGTTATCAAAAAAAATATTCCCAACATGTTTTTTTTTCCCATGTGTTACATAGTATATGTCTTTTATGATGAAATAGAGACCATATATTTATAGTAATCTTGCAAAATGTGAATACCAAGCAAGTATTAAGGCAATCATGGTAGTGTAATTACTCAACATGGACTACAAATAACTCTTGGTACCTGGTGTTTCCTTCCTTCGGTTTCAGGATCAGCATATTTGAAATACCTATTGTATATTTACCAGGTACAATATGCAGATTTAAAATGCTTCCCTCAAGAGAGGCTTGGCCAAACACCCCAGTGCTCTTTTTGAATATTGACTCTCAGTGGTGTCCTAATGAGAATACCAGAGGGCATGGCAGGATGTCTGTACAGAAATGTATTGAGCTGCATTGAAAACTGCAGAGTTTTCTCTCTGGCCCACGTTTTCATAGTGTCACATGTAGTCATCAGAGACAGTGACATTTAACAGTTGGCAAACAATGTCTGCTGCACACCGCTGCCTAATGAAACTTTTCCATGATTAATGTGGTGACTTTTGCATTTTACCATGGTCCTTTAATCCACATTACAATGATTCACCCTGTTTCCATTACATTTTAATTTAATTGAAAGTTGCTGTCACAGTGTTCTACTTCCATAGACAGTGATTATGGGGTGAGAAGTTACCACACTACAAAAGCCCCTGGAATTGTGCTTTCTGTTTACATGGTATAATAAATTAACTTTCTGCATGATGATCAATCATGGCAGCCAGATCCAGTTCCGCCTTCCTTAGTGCAACTCAGAACTACAGTGATGAAACTCCAAGTGGTTAACTGTCTATCATGAATGTTTATATTCATGACCAGTTTATTTTTTTGCGCTTGATTATAGAAGCAAACATTATAGAAATGTTTGTTGTTGTTTAAATAAAAAAAAACAGTAAGATATGGTAGGAAACAGGCTGATTGATTTTGGCCAGTTTAATTAAGCAACCCATAGCTGGAAGCTTAAATCAAAGTTCCTGGCCACTGTAGAGTGCATTGTAGCAAAGGAAAAATCTGCTCCCTGCATTCTATTTTACCGTTGTCTTTGTCTAACTGCACATCTTAGTGATTTTTGGACAAACTGAAATTCAGAGGTACAACTGAATTATCTAATACTTTCATTCCTTCCTCCCCTTAATCTGTCATCCCTAAAAGTTAATAATACAAGTTTTTACAGTATTTATCAAGCGTACAAGCTCCCAGTAATATTTTCAGGGCTGTATATTGCCCCTATCGCATTGGCTGCATTTATTGCATTTACATAATTCTATAAGTAAGTTTCTTACATGAAGAAAGCAATATTAGTTGTTGGTCATTTCAAGCCTGTCACCTTGTTTTAATGGCAAACATGTTCATGTAAAAAAACAAATCTGTAAGTGTTTTTCTTTCATTTTTGCAGTTTGTACTAAAGCTTCCAGTTAATAGAGTAAATGGAGAAACACGTGCAAGCAGTAGTGTGGGAGCATCACATTCCCAGTGTGTTCAAACATGAAGATCAGTACCTGCGTCACAGGCGGGGTCCCAGGTGTGTCCTGCTCTAACTCTGTCTCTGGCCTGTGTCCTCAGCTGAAGAACAAGTTCATGAAGAAGATCCCGCGGGACGCCGAAGCCTCAAACGTGCTGGTGGGGGAGGTGGACTTCCTGGACAAGCCCTTCGTGGCGTTTGTGCGGCTGGCGCAGGCCACCACGCTGGGCGGGCTCACCGAGGTGCCCGTGCCCACCAGGTCAGCCCTCGCCATGTCCCGACGGTGAAAAAGTGACTCTGGGAGCATCCACTGATGCAAAGCCCAGAACAGAGCAGTGGCTGAGGTCTATTTGACATTAGGTATCCACCATCCCAGAAGAGCCAGTTCTCACTTCAACAAGCTTGGGAGAGATTAAGACATCAATCTTACACAGGGTCACAGTGTTACACCACCTGCCAGCTCCCATCTCTCTCTGAAACATCTCTCTCTGCGATCACTACTGAATATCAGACAAAATATAGGACTTGTAATACTGACAATATACAGTATATACCTGTATATATTACAGCTATACTTGGAGAAAGCAATCAGACCATAACCTGCTAAAGAGTTGTATTCTGCTTGTTACTGTTTCAGCCAGCTGCGTAGTGCACTCTCTCTGACTTTGCCTGTCTCTCCCTGTGTCCCCCAGGTTCCTGTTTGTTTTGCTTGGTCCCCATGGAAAAGCGAAATCCTACAACGAGATAGGAAGGGCCATTGCCACGCTCATGGTGGATGATGTAAGCATGAGACTACAAGAAAGATGCTTGCTTGAGAACGTCGAGTCACTGGCCTGTATGTCATTACTGTGTTGTGGAGCTCTGGGCTGTAACCAGATTGGTCCAAGTACTAGGTTGTAAATTGAATCAAAAGCGAACAGAAGGCTCCGGAAAGACTCAGATGGTAAAGGTTTGAGCTGTACAGCACCAAGATGCAGATCCAAGCCTGGGTCATGTCAGAAGTTGTCTTCGACCAGTATTCCTGAAACGCACAATCAGCAGAGTGTTTGCCAGGGGCTGGTCTGGGATTAATCCGTTAGGACTCCTCGGGCACTCGGCAGAGCCGTGACTCTTTTCTGGGAGCCTAACAGCGGACTCTCCTGTGATTCTCTGTAGAGTGTGCGGTGCCAAACGATGGGCAACAGGAAGATTCTGACAACTTGCTTGTCAGGTCGTCTTTATTCTGCCTGTATATTGCAGGAGTCATGGCTGTCAGCTCAGATACAGAAACTTTTAGCATATCCAGATTGAATGTTTATAACATGAAAAATAAAGGAAAATGATCCTTCCTGCCCAACAGTAGTTTCGAGTGGTGACATCTGTCCATTGACCAGCTAATCTGCACAGTTTAGAGTGAAAGTTTTGATTTCATTGGAGCAATACTGCAGTTGTCACTTAAACTCAGGAGCACATCAGCCCCAAAGCAATCAAAGCCAACACGAGTTTTCAATCACACTGAAAGTACGTCGGGCTATGAGGTTTGCAGGGTTGCATCAACCTTCCACAAATTGTCTTAATGCAGAAGCTGTGAACAGCAGCAAAACAATGCAGGTCCAAAATGGCAAGAACACTCTTGCTTTTACTATATTGCTTTCAAATCCTTCTGTGACAAGACAATAAAGACCAAGGCATGAGAAGATTTGCAAACAGCATTGAAATTTGAAGTGCATATCATTTTTACTCTTGTCATCATGTTTGACATTGTTGTGTGAACAGTGCTGTGCATTACAATTTTAATTCCAAATTACAATATACAGTTTAATCATGTACTGTATATTGCCCTGTTGTTGCTGTATAAACTGCACAATTCTATAGTTGCATCTGGCGGTGTGTGATGCCTTTTTCTCAGAAGTTTGCTCTTTGTGGCTGCCTTCCCCAGAGAAGAACTGTGGTCACATTGCGTAGGATGTTCCTGGCTTAAGGAATTCAGCGGTCTATATGCATACAACATTTGCAATGTTAATTTACCATGTAATTAAAGGAAAAAAGTAACCTAAAGTCAATAGCCATCTGATATAATATCAGTATCAAGAAAAAATGTTTAAACTAACATTTGTAAAAGAGGTACAGTATAATCCTTCTTGCACAGCTACTTCTCCACAAACAGGGATTTAAACGAAAGCTAATTTTTCACTCCAAAGATCTTTCTCAAGGCCTGTCTCTCCATTAAAATGGATTCCTTCAAATATTTATTTCAGTTTCCAGATAGTTTTGTGTTAATCTCCTATATGGGATAAAACTAAATAGATGTTAACTTTAGTGTGGTTGTTAATGGCGTTTGAATAGGCCCCTGAGCTCTGCTAACTCTTCAATCACTTAGCTTCTCAAACGCTTCTTAAAACTTTGCTTAGGACTTGAGTAAATACATTTTTACTGCTCAATCAATGGCTTTCCTTCTCTTGTATACTGTATTCTATATAGTTTATATATAGAGTATATAGTATAGTTATTTATAGTTTATCTGTGTGCTGCATGGTATCTCTGTGATGTGATCTGTGTCTGTCTTTGTTTCTGGGGCGTGATTGCCCATGTTGTGCAGCTCTTCAGTGATGTGGCGTATAAGGCGCGGGACAGAGAGGACCTGATCGCAGGCATTGACGAGTTTCTGGATGAGGTCATTGTTCTTCCTCCTGGAGAGTGGGACCCCACAATCCGCATAGAACCACCAAAGAAACTGCCCTCTGCTGAGAAGAGGTCAGCTGAATGACCTCTTTCACACAAACAGTAAACTGGACACTCACACCCACCCAGAAACAAATGATCAGCTAAACAGAACATATTTTTCTTTGATATTGCATGCACTATTAAACTGCATACTCACACTGATTCACACTGAAGACCCACATTCACTGCACACCAGATAAACATCCCATGCACCAACACAGTAGGTGAGAACAGGTGTTCTAGGAAGGTTTTGTTAATCAGTATGACAAACTGTTACTGTATTACAAGCACTTTGTTCAGCGATGTGTATCTCACACCTTATTTTTTCACATGCATGCATTGCTTGGGGTCTGGAGATTTTCTTTCCTATTATTAAGAACATTTACACTTCTTTGCACCAATTATCCAAATAAATGCTTCAGCTACTCGGCATTCAGTGTTCATTTGAGAAAGAAATACGTACTGTATTAAAACAGCTGCTAAATGTACACCATCTGAAACACATGCAAAATGACTAAAGTGTTTTGAGATGATTGCTTTCAAAAGCACTGTGTGAAATCAGCCTGCCGTCTCCACAGGAAGTCTGTGTTCTCTGTGAACGAGGCGGGACAAATGAATGGGATGGCAGGAGGTGGAGGAGGTGTCAGTGAGGACGAGGAGATGCCAGCACCCCACGAAGTGGGCGAGGAACTTCTCTGGACAGGGAGGTATGCTCGGACAACAGGGAGTCTGGAGGAGCACACGTTCCTACGTAGGCATACGATCAGATCTGTGCTCTGACTGTTGGCTGGTAGGGTGGTGTGACTCTGGAGCTGTCCACAAAATGGGATCCGGACCCTGTTTTATTAATGTGTAAAACTCTCATTTGTTTAAGTAAGCCTAAGTGGTTTTACTTGTTTAATTCTAAGTTGATTTAATGTACTGTTGTTTTTTATTCTAATTTTTATTCTTGACGATGATGATGATGGTGTTATCGCTGCTGAAAAGCACTCTCAGATGTCAGCTGTGGCATTTGTGTGCTCCTACATTGACTTGTTTTCTACATTGACCTGAGGCATGCTCTGCTGCAGGTTTTGCGGAGGGCTTTTCCTCGACATCAAGAGAAAGCTGCCGTGGTTTCCCAGTGACTTATATGAGGGCTTCCATATCCAGTCCATCTCCACCATCCTCTTCATTTACCTGGGCTGCATCACCAATGCCATCACCTTCGGGGGGCTGCTGGGAGATGCCACAGACAACTACCAGGTACATCCTGCACCATTCGCTCTTCACACCTACACCCGCACAGTGTCTCTCAAAGGCACTCAAAGCAACATCTGTATACAACAGACAGCCATCAGATAACATCTACTGTACATGAAAAGGGTGTTCAATAAGTCTAAAAGGTAATGGGTGTAATTGAAGTCACATGTTTTTCAATCTAATCGTACTGTTTGCCATGCACAGATAGGTACCCTCACATTCCAGGACGGTGGTCCTGCTCAAGCTGCACTGGAAACAGGAAATGCTCTGATCCTCACCCCTGTCTAATCCACCTTCTTCTTGCAACTATCAAGCGTGTTTCTGTTTTCCAAGAACTAAGAATGAACACATCGGCTTGGAGTCTTACCTTGATAGAAGAAGAACTTTAAGAAACCTGTGGTTTGTGTCTGTGGCTTTTGCCTTCAGGGCTGGCGCTGTCAATATACTGTATAGTACTGAGAAATTTCACCTGTGTGCAGAACTGTGCATGATGGTTTTTCTGTGTCTGTGCCAGGGCGTGATGGAGAGTTTCCTGGGCACGGCAATGGCAGGCACTGTGTTCTGCTTCTTTGGGGGACAGCCACTCATCATCCTGAGCAGCACAGGGCCCATTCTAATCTTCGAGAAGCTGCTGTTTGATTTTAGCAAGTAAGAGCCTACAGGCTGTAAGTGTTCTGCATACACCTATGGGCTGTAAATCCATACAGATACACATAAATATACAGGTATGCATGCACACCTCCACAGGCAAGTGAACACACAGACTTAAAAAAAGTATGTCATAATATATAAATTATGTTGGATGTCCTGTCAAAGACATTCTTTTGTCATATATTTTACATAATCTCTGACAATACCAGTGCTTCATGTAAATGTTAGTTACAGCTAGGTTTCTTTCAATTAATTAGAATTTGAAGGAGAAATAATGTAATCTATGGGCTTCTCCACTTATCAGCAGTGCACAGTGACATATACATACATACATGCACATTCACACCAGTTGCAAGCTGTGCATTCTTAGCAAAAAATAAAATAAAGCAGTAAGATAAAATCCCTAACATACCAACATGTGTGTATTTAAGTGAGTGTCACTGTAATTCCTGTCCTAGGGGAAACGACATTGACTACTTGGAGTTCCGGTTGTGGATTGGGCTGCACTCCTGTCTGCAGTGTTTTGTGTTAGTCGCCACAGATGCTAGCTTCATCATCAAATACATCACCCGCTTCACCGAAGAGGGCTTCTCCACGCTCATCTCCTTCATCTTCATCTACGATGCCATCAAGAAAATGATAGGTGCCTTCAAGTACTACCCCATCAACTCTGACTTCAAATCCGACTACGTGACCTTGTATAAGTGCGAATGCATGGCCCCTGATCCAGGTGAGTCTGCCCTTGGCTCACTTCCTCTGGGGGAGGAACAGAAGGGGAGTGGGGCAGGAGGGTGAAGTCACTGACAGTGCCTTGTTTTTAATTATTTTTCCCTAGTTATTCTACATCTGCTCAGCAGTTTCATTTGCAGTTTTCTGGCTTAAAGAACTTAAAAATCTCTTTTTAAATGTATCCTTTCACTCTAAGGTACTTATTATCCTCTTTAGGCAAACTGCCCAATCATTAGTAAGTTAATTATTTGGGCAGTTTGCCCATAATTTCCCCACAGTGGAAAATCGGGTCTGGAGTTTTCAAAAGTTTGGTTTAGAAACTTCTGTTTCATGGTGGTTTTCTAGAAAAAAACATCAGTTCTTTCAGCCCCTTTTAGTCTTAAAGTCTTAAAGGCTTTTACAACCTTAAATAACTTTAGGATCTATGTTTTTGTTACATTAGTTAGACAGTACATTTACGGCCACTTGTATACATTTCTTGGTGCATGAATATACATTTTAATTAAACTCAAACTGCTTATTAATATTGTTTATCTGTGTGCTGTATCTCTGCAACCCAAAACAATATAAGTGTGCTCAATTCGTATTTGTACATTTGTAAAACTACAGATCGAAGAGATTTCCAAGTCAATTCACTCACCCTAAATTCCATCAAGTTCTTATCTTTGAGCTCACCAAAAATTACAGTCCCAAGGGGTTCATTACTCCTAAGATATGGACCATTTTGATATTTCCATCCTAAAGCTGTTTTGGTGGATCAATAAATTAAACAGTAAAGCAAGTAGATTTTAGCAGAACTCTATATAGAAAGTTAGTTAAATCCTGAGCATACTGTACCTTAGGAAATTTAAATTGTTATCCTTCCAACTTTTGAAGGAACAAACACTTAAAATCTCTCCAGAAATGTAACTGGACACTTTTCAGTGTTGTGCCTTTTAGCCAGCTTTGCACAAATAGGGGTGATATGTATTTTGCTTGATGTATCTGCTTATCTGTATAGAGGCATTCAGAGATTTCATTCATCTCTGGAGATTCAAGATCACTCCATAATGAGATGTATTTCAAGCTTGACTCCACTTGAGGGAGTCAAAAAGGGGGTGTATCTTAAAAAATCTTCATTATTGATCATCATTAATCTTGCTTCATACCTGACCTCTGTCTTCCACTATACAAAATGTTGAGATGTAGATTTTTGTCTCATCTTGCCAAAATTCTTTATCACCAAGGAGGTATTGAAAAATGAAAAGGCTGTCTTATTATCTGTCATTTTGTACATACTGTATTTACTGAAGTTGCAGGTTCTCTTCTCTTACATGCACAAAATATTCCCACCACAATGCTTGAACCTTAAGGAATATTTAAAAGATAATAATAATTGGGTTGGTGTGGCTGTGTAAAATGTATAGACGTAAGATATTGTGAGGTCTTTATGTCTGAATTATTGTGTGTTATGTTTTTGAGGAAATTTAGATTTTTCTGCCATAATGTAATAATCATAAATAATCACAAGTTCTTTCAATGATTTGTCTTTAACAGACTGCAAAAGAATCAGTTTACCACTAAATTGTGTTTTGGTATTTTTTCCAAAACCCAAGGAAGTGTCCTATGATATAAAGACCTCCATGTAGTTGCATTTTAAAAATGTCTGTGATTTTTAACTGTTGTAACTGATTTGTACCATGTCTCTTTCTGCTGCACACACACATTTCGGCTGCTATTAATTCTGAGTGAGTATCACATTTATTTACAGCTCTGCAAAATGTGCTCTGACATAATCTGTCCTGCTATGGTGCTGAGTGTGATTGAACAAACATGCTATCACCTGAAGATTCAGATCTGGATCCCAAATACAAATTGCCCCGCAGAAATTGACCATGCCACTTGTACTCTTTTATTAAAAAGCCTGTCTGAAGATCAGATGCGACTATGAGCTCACAGATCACAATATTCACATTTCTCTAAAGCTGTATGCAGGATCCACCTCTGGTTTGCATATGAAATGGTATCTTTCAGCACCCTCCTTAACCCTGTTCTGACTTTAAGGCTATTTCTGTACTGTGATCATCTCACATTACCAAATGAGATCACATGATCAAAAGAGAGTGGTATATCAAACTGAAGATACCTGAGTATTTGGTAACACCTTAAAAAAGCAGAGAAATTAGATGTAAACTAAGAATTAATGAGCTGAAACTGTGGTTTAATGAACCAGAATGTAGTCAGAATCAATCAGTGTGCTAGCTATTCACTACTGTAAAAGCATCTGCTGTGACACTGTTTTAATTTCTATGCTTTTTTTGTAACATGCTATTAAAAAGCAGTCTGGAGCAAATCACTGTCATCAAGGACAAAAATACCAAGTTATCTCATAATCACATGAAAAGTATGTCATTATTGATATTATAACAAATGATCTTTAAAATATAGAATTAATGTAGTCTACAGAAATGCCAGAAACAGCTTTTTTATGTTTGAGTTAGGGTTAGGATTAGAATTACCAGTAAAATCTTACTATACTTATCATTTTACTTGTTTTACTTGCAAAGAAAAAGAGAGTTCCGCATGTAGAAT
The DNA here is from genome assembly GCF_059453375.1 of Lepisosteus platostomus. Lineage (NCBI taxonomy): Eukaryota > Metazoa > Chordata > Actinopteri > Semionotiformes > Lepisosteidae > Lepisosteus > Lepisosteus platostomus. The sequence continues at coordinate 10,490,172 of NC_142613.1, forward strand.
GTGATTTTGATCATGTCCATTTTAGGGTGCAACAAAGGTTTACAAATGCAACAAAGATGGTGAATGTGATCCAGAAAAAAAATGGAGGAAACAGCTGAACAACTTTTTTCTTACATTTCAAATACATCCCAAAATATTGCCAAGACATCCACAGATGTCTGCATTTTGTGGAAAAAGTACATCTAGTACATCTACAGTATCTGAAACGTACAATTAATGAATGTTAACCTATCCTTGTTTTGTATTTAAACAGTGGCTACAATGACCTTCAATGTTTCAGCTCTGTCGGCCCCAAACAACACTAATATCTCTGTGGTAAGTTGCTTTGTTTTGTGCTGGACAGATTTAGCTGCATCGCTTCAGGTTTAATCAGAAACTCCTCTGTCCTCCATGTTTCGATTCCTTTCCATATAGCCTTTTCAATTAAAACTGGAATCTGGACATGTACAGTAGGGAGTCTTTTTTTTTTAATTCCAACCGAATATATTTGGAAACCCCAGGCACCAGCCATTGCTCAGGCTAGCTGAAACCACTGAGGGGAGCGACTGGCGGTACAAGACGGGCAAGAGGCTCGATCTAGAAGGCATGTGAAGCGGCTGTGCTCCGGTACCCCAGCCTGCTCACAGCCCTACTGTAGGAATAGGATCTGCCTTCAAAATCAGAGACACACAACATCCACTCCGTCGTCAGAGCAGACCCAGGCACCACAGCAGATCTGTCTGCCGTGCAGGGTCTATTGCGGACACATCTGCATGATCACTTGCGCGCATCAGAGCTCTGGAAGGGCTTTGAAAACAATAGACAGTTCCGCCATCTTTACAGCCGGCCTGCTACAGCAGCACACAGTAGCAGACGTCGCGTTTTACAGATGACTCTGTGTCTTGTGGCCTTTCATCGTTTCAGAGATGATGAAGACCGAAAGCTGACAGTAGCCTTGCCTTTTATTTTTAATGTTGATCCCGAGTGCAGGAAGCATAGCTTTCTATGTATTGAAATATGCAGGAGGGGGGTACATCCCCCACGTTGGAGAGTTTTAAGGATTTTAAATGTTTGAAATCAGTAAATCATACAAAAGAGTATGAAAATGTGTTGACGGGTATGATGTAGACCAGCTTTAGTTTTTAAAGCATCTTAACATCGCAACTTACAAATGACTGGAAGCTAATTGAGATGAGGTTCATTGATGTCAGGTTAATAGTTTGGTATCTATGGCAATGAACATGCATATATTCATAGACTGCATATACAGTAGCATGATCCTGGACTGTTGGCTGCAACAGAGGGCTGCTGGCTTCATGTGTTGTGAGTGACCTGGATGTTAAGGTGCTACTCTGAGTTATGCTATTGGCTCCCCTTTCTCTCTCTTTTTCTGTGTTTCTCTCTCTGTTGCTCTCGCTCTTTCTCTCTCTGTGTCTGTGTGTCCCTGTCAGTACAATCCTGTCAATGTCACAGCGCTGGACTGGAGCCAACTGAGCAAGAAGGAGTGTCTGAAGTATGGGGGCAGTCTGGTGGGCAAGACCTGCAAGTATGTCCCCGACTTGGCTCTCATGTCCTTCATCCTCTTCTTCGGCACCTACACCATGACTGTCACACTGAAGAAGTTTAAGTCCAGCCGCTACTTCCCCACCAAGGTGAGCCCAGGCACCCAGACAGAGAAGAGCAGTCTTATGGAAAAGCAGGCTTAAGACCAGAGGTCAGATGAGTAAATCAAAGCCATTGCTGCTGATTGAATTTATTTGCAGGATGTCAGACCTCTGTGGCATCAGAGTTGATCGGGAAGCCAAAATCATTAGCGCCACTCCAATATCCCTCAAGATCATTTTGAAGGCACACAGTCAACGGTGACTCTCAGCTGTGTTCAAAAACACACAGCAGCTATGGAAGTTGGGAAAATCAGGGTCTATCTCCATTTTGTTTGAAGTTTGGACCTTATTGAAGGAATTTACTGAAGTTTGTGACTCCACAGCTCTACCATGAATGCAGTTTCAAAGAGAACCATTTCAGATCACAGGAACTATACTTCCTATCCTTTCCTCACCTTTCTTTTCCTAAACCAAGTTTCTTTTGGTGGAACTGTTTACATATTTTCAGCAACCAGACATCTTAAAATAATGCTCTCTGTGACAGCAGTGTGTTTCTTTCAATTCAGCTACGGCAATTTTAAAGTGGGTCTATTGAAAAACTTTGTTTCCGTTTGCCGGTCAGTGTGTGGGGGACAGCTTTTAAGCTGGGGGCACATTAATTAATCCAGGCCTGTTGCTAGAGGAAGGGATGGAGAAGTACACCATTGTGATATTATTTCGGGCAGATGGGGTGGGATTATTAAAGGACATTGCTATGAGGGGAATAAGTTAGGACAGAAAGTAATGAATTGGGGTGTTGAGTGGTTTCAGTTTTATGTGTATCTCATGTGTTTGTATTTGTTGGACTTCATCAGATCTTGAGGAATGTCATTTTAAGAGTGGAAAAGTGTTCTTCCATGCCCTGACCTGATGTTCCCTTTCCACCTTTCCTCCTTGTCCCTCTTTCTCTGCATCTGTTTTTCTCCGCACTTTTCTCAATCTCAACCTTTCCTCTTCATTTTTGTACTTGGTCCTGTTTCCTTTCCCTGATCCCCTCTCCACCCTTTTCCTCTTCTCTCTTTGTCTACCCTACCTGTTCCTCTTTCTACACACTCTTCTCACTCTTCAACCCCACTCCCCCACCTGTTTCTATTTTCTTACACACCTCACTCTGCTTCCCTTTCCCTCCATCTTTCCTTCCTCCCCAGTTGCGTTCCCTGATCAGTGATTTCTCCATCGTTCTCTCCATCCTGGTTTTCTGCATGGTGGATTACTGGCTGGCTCTGGACACTCCCAAACTGCACGTGCCCACAGAGATCAAGGTCTGAGTCCCTCTCCTCTTCTACACCATCTGCTCTGTCCCCTTTCCTTGCATGGTGATCTGATCTTCCTCCTCTCTTGGAAGAGCATACTTCTCTTCGCAGACTGAAGGCTTATTTTATTTCAGAATAATGTTTTCTCTGGAGAAAGGTGCAAGGTACCTTTTTACTTGTCAAACAAAAGTCAACTCCCCAGTAAGGAGACCTCAATTTATTTATTTGGTGGTGTCTTGGGGTTCAATGATCTGATTGACAAACCGGGTAATTACAAAGATCATCATTTAAAAAGTATCCAATCATTCAGCAATCAAACCATAATGACAGTGTAGATTACCTTATTATTTACATTTTTTGCATGTCAGCCTGAGAAAAGGCATCAATAAGAACATAAGAAAGGTTACATTTGGCCCATCCTACCTATTTGGCAGTTAGTAGTTAATTGACATGATGATTTGAAGGATTTGTTCCTGGAAAGAACTCAGAGTATCGGCTTCAACAGCATGGCTGGTCCAGCACTCCCACAACCCTTTGTTATAAGGAAGTGCCTCCTGTCTCAGTTTTAAATACTCTTTTACATACTTTCCATGTGTGTCCTCTAATTGAGCTTCATAGTATACTTTAAAGAGATCCACTGGGTTGAAATTTTTAATGTCTTTGAAAATTTTGAATACTTGGATCACATCCACCAGCATTATGCAATTATTGGTCACTTAATTGAAAAATGTGGTATGACTTGTATATGTGGTGATATTAAAAGTGAGATGACATTTGTTTCATTGTTATAATGAAAAGTACGCAATGTAACGCAACAAAAAACAAATATAATGAAAGATGTAAGTTCCCCAAACCCTTTATGTACACATTAGCAGATGAATGAGAAAGCGAGGGAAGATATTTCATCAAAGATGCTTTATGTAATATCAATGAAGCAATCATCACTGTACTGGAACAGTGCAGTCAAACCTAAAAACATTTTTAAGAAATTTCTCCAACGACAGCATGCTCACATTGACAAATTGAGGGAGAAATACTAACCTCTTCATTTTTTTCTGTCATCATTTCTTCTTTTTCTCTCTCCTGCTCTTCCTTTCTCGCCGTCTGTCCTGTCCAGCTACGTAAACTAATCAGCGATTTCTCCATCTTCGTGTCTATCATGATGTTTGTGGGTATAGACATGCTAGCAGGGCTCAATACTCCCAAACTCATTGTGCCCACAGAGTTCAAGGTAAGAGTTAAGTTCCTACCTTAGTGTACATACCGCAATGCTAATGTACATTCTTCTACTCCTCACATCAGGGAGCTACTGTGTGTAACGGTTCAAGCAGATTTAGTTTATAATGTGTCAAAAAGTCTTTTCATCAGAAATCATGGGCTATTTAATTATGAAATAAATATAACCAGAACCTTTGACTGGTTTATACTAGTCTCCCCCTCAACCAGCGTGGTCCTGGAGACCTGCACACACAAAAACCCACAAAGACCACAATCATTCCCAAGAAGGGAATGTCAAGAGGGTTTAGTGTAGGCCTTTACAAGGTCTTAGAATAAAACAGCATTTTGCACCCCTCCCAGCCCTGTGCATGCCCCTTATTTACCACATGAAAGTCTCGAAACTCTAAACCCTTTACCAGGTTTTCGCCCCTAGCAGGACTATTAACAAGTACAGTAATGTAATTAGAAGCCACATAGTGGCCTCTAGTGGCAGATGACTGTAACTACCACCCCTTTCTTAAGAGACAGTAGTGTGATTTGGAGCAAAATCAATGTTGAGAATTGCCAGTGCAATGTGCTCCAGGTTTCAGGTGGGTATGACAATACTGGGGCAGGTGGCTGATAGTTTAATGCAGTGTGACGGTTGTTTTAGAGGATTTCAATTTTCACCACAATTGATTTTTAAATAAAATGTGGGTGAAAGGCCCATGGTATGCTGTTTTAGTTCAGATTGGTCCTTACAGCTGCTTGGGCCAGGAACACCTAACACTCAAGGGGGTTCTAAGGGGGAGTTTCGGCCTCATTGGTATTGATTTTCGCAAGATACTTATTGCTTCCCCATTGCTTCAGAAATGACTCAAGAAAGAACAGGACAAAGACAACCTCCAGCACCAGCAGTAGAGAGTCAGGCTGTCAGTATTTTGTCCATTCTAATCAATATTTCTTCTTTCATTTGAATCTCTGAACATCAGGTATATGTGCATTTTGTCAGATTTTTTAGCCTTGGGATTAAGTTAATAGTAGCATTGCTAAGACCAATGTGACAAGTGAAGGCAGAAATGCTGCTGGCAATGTGTTGGTAGCAGGTGTTGCTACAACATACATCTGCTATCCAGTGTTTTGCTGTTAAACAAGATCACGTGTTGCCAACTCAAACACTGGGTTTGCATAACTGTAGCTGACAAAAGTAAAGCAGGCCCGGACGTACTGTACCTTGAATTGAATTGTTTTGAATTGTTTGCATACAGGGTTCATCCTCACTTGCTAACAAGCTAATGTCATGTTTATTCATGTTCTTTGTCAATGTCTTTTGATTTAACTTTCCTATGATTGTAAAGGACTATGTTGATTTTTTCTTAGTGCTACTGTTTCAATCAGCAGAATTACTGTAAAGGCATGCCACATTTTCATGCAGCAGTGTCACGTAGGAATATAATTAGCTCTGACCACAACTGGAAAAATGTTAGTTATTGTAAGACATCAGTTCCATTGTTAGGACTTATTAGACATTTATTTCACCATTTTTTATAACCACAAGATGGAAGTACTGTAGAGGCTTATTTAATTCTTGATTGCTTGGAAACTGTGAGGATGAATTTTGTTGTACATTTTAGATGCGGGAATGGATGTAATGGTATCACTGGGCACAGTGGGTCAAAGTAAAAAAAAAAGATTGCCCAATGTAGTGTAGTGGATACCAGTGCTGCATGCAACAGTCTCCAGAGCTGGAGAATGTTTGTGCGTGGTGTGATGTGTGCAGTGTGTGTCATTCCTCAGCCCACACGCCCAGGCAGGGGCTGGATCGTCCTGCCGTTCGGGAAGAACCCCTGGTGGGTGTACCTGGCCAGCTTCCTCCCTGCTCTGCTCGTGACCATCCTCATCTTCATGGACCAGCAGATCAGTGCCGTCATCGTCAACCGCAAGGAGCACAAGCTCAAGGTGGCTGCGTTTACCCATGTAGATATCACAGCATTTCCGTCAGTTTCGTGTTCCTGGAGGCGATAAAAAACAGCGAGATAAACAGATTGAGCCGTTGAGCACATTAAAATCCCGGCAATAATTTCAAACTGGAAAGGATTTGTTATTTGATTTTTGTTAGTTAGTTGAGAGAAAAATGAGGCTGTGCAGTGCCATAGAACACATCACGGGAATAACATACAGTAGCTGGTTAGTCTTCGTGTGTTACCTATTGTGGGAACTCCTTGTGTTTTTGCATGCTGGTGTTTCCTAGTGTGGGCAGTGTTGAAAGACAGGGCCCAGAAGGAGAAACATGCTTACAGAGGTTTATTGCCCTATGATTTATAGAATGGCATGTTAGTCACTGCAGGAAGATAGCTGGATGTCCTGAAAAAAACGTAGAGCATATGCTGAATAGACACAATGACAAAGAAGGGAGAACAGGAGAGGAAGAGGAAAGAGTGGCCCTGGTAAAGGGGAAAAGGTCATGGTACAGTCCAAAGCAGGGGGGTGCGGGATGCTATAATACATTTTGAGTGACATGCTGCACCTCTGTGCGCTCTCTGCAGAAGGGAGGAGGATACCACCTGGACCTGTTTTGGGTTGGGGTACTGATGGCGGTGTGTTCCTTCATGGGCCTGCCCTGGTACGTGGCCGCGACCGTCATCTCGATTGCCCACATTGACAGCTTGAAAATGGAGACCGAGTCCAGCGCACCTGGGGAGCAACCTCAGTTCCTGGGAGTCCGGTGAGGAACTGTCCCTTCATCCTTTGTGGGAGCCTTGACATACCATCCAAATACATATCACTCCCTATTAAAGTGAACATGCCCCAAACTGTAACATTCCAGTTTTCCCCACAAACACGTCTGTGACAGCCCTACAGTAGATTGTCAATACCAGCATAGCAAGTATCTTGCATTAGCCAGCAGCCATATCACCCTGCAACTCGCAACTAGCAGCCCATTGAAGCTAAGCAGGTTTGAGCCTGGTCAGTACCTGGATGGGAGACCTCCTGGGAAAAACAGTATAGTGATGGGGACACTATACTGTAAAAAAAAAAAGGTGCCATCCTTCAGATGAGACGTAAAACTGAGGTTCTGACTGTCTGTGGTCATTCAAAGGGTGTTTCTCGAAAAGAGCAGGGGTGTAACCCCAGTGTCCTGGCCAAATTGTCCTTTGGACGTTACTAATCATGGCCTCCTAATATTCCCCATCTATGATTCATCCCCATCTATCCCCATCATTTGTCTGTTCTCCTCCCCACTCATAGCTGATGTGTGGTGAGCGTTCTGGTGCACTATGGCAGCCATCGCATCATCCAGGTGGATGTTGCACATTGGTGGTGGTGGAGAGGAGTCCCCATTACCTGTAAAGTGTTGAGTGTCCAGAAAAGCGCTATATACTATGTAAGCAATTATTAATTATTATTTACCTGGACAACAAGTTTTCTGTTGGAATGAAAGAGGAGTGGAGAATGAAAAGGGAGAGACCTATAGAAAAACTTCAGTGTTGCACCGTACCTTTGCCAACCTGAATACCCTGTTTTCCAAAAGACATAGGGCTCAGTAAATCAGGAAGTGATGACTGCGCTGCTCCAAGTCCACACTTGATGGGTTCCTTCTTTGGAAACAGCACTAGTTCAAACTGACTGTCCTCCTGGAGGGCAGAGCAAGCAGGTTTTGCTGTAGCAGCCTGGGAGGTGATCTGTGTCTGTCGTTCTCCTGGCAGTTTTAATGCTTTCTCTCCTCTGTCTGATGGTCATTGGGCTGCAGAGAACAGAGGCTCACTGGCATCATGGTGTTTGTTCTCACTGGAGTCTCCATCTTCATGGCCCCCATTCTCCAGGTGAATATGTTTTATCTGTCCAAATACCAATACTAAAAAGCTCTGCTTCAGGTCTTCGACGATTGCTTTAAAATGTTTTTCTATGAGGTATTGAAAGCAAGACCAGCCTGATAGTTTTGAACCCTTAAGGGATGAAACAAAAATCTTCAGCCTATGAAAAGTATTTTGCGGTGGTTATATTTTATAAACTCCCCTATATATTATTCTTTTCTGCTGTGCTTTTGTAGCCCTAGGCTCACGTAAAATGTTGCCGGTAATAACATCAAACATCTTACTGATGGGAGAATATTGAGAGTATTGAGCTGTGTTTGGATGTTGCTATTCTTCACTTCAAAGGGTGAAAACTGAGGATGTGTTTAGATGGAAATTACATAAAATCACATAATGTGACTACTGCACCAATAACATATCATTTATTTATTAATAATACATTGATATATGTTCATTTTTAATATCAATATGTTTTTTACAATACATAGAAAGGCTTTGAGATGAACAGAGTATGAAAATTCCCTTCACTGCAGCAAACTAGATGGAAGTACCAGAAACCGCTTGATGATGTGAGGAGTGAACAGGTTCTTATGAGATGTGTTCACCTCCCATGCTGACCCCTTGTCGTTCACAGTACATCCCCATGCCTGTGCTGTATGGTGTGTTCCTCTACATGGGAGTGGCCTCGCTCAATGGAATACAGGTGCGTCACAGACGTTCTCTCCTGACTTTGCAATTTGCAGGACACATTTCCTCAACTCATTGTTCTCCAGGGCACTCAAGCAATGTGACGTTTGTGAAACATAACTAACAGCACTCTACAATGCGCTTTAGCCCACAAATGCCTCAATGAATCAATGTTACAGCTTTTCAGTGAAATCAGTTCCAGACTCATAAGTCTAACAGTACTTTTCTTCAAAACTAACTAGCAATGGGAGTATTAGAGTTTTTCCAGTTCAAAAGAAACCTTATTTCAGTAATGGTTTTGACACTGACTGTGGCAATAAAAGTGAATGTAGGTTCTCTGAAATAATTACACACTGCTTTGATTCTCAGGGAGAGACCTGAGAAAAAATGGGATTTGACCAATCAAAAACATAATTAGTTAAATCAGAATATTGACTGGACTGTCACCTTGCAACACCTGAATTCCAGATTGTTTTCCTTCTACTTCATACTCACTAACGTTTTCCTTTTCAATATTAAAAGAGCCTCCTCTTTGTCTAACTCCAGGAAATTTAAGGAAATTCTAAGTTCATTTCTTTATTCTATACCTAAACTCACTCTTGCTCGGTTTTGACCTCTTGAAATGGCAAATCACTGTCGGAGAAATGGAGAGCCGGCTTTGCTCTGTGAATATCTTGTGAAATCTTCTTATTTATTGTTGTAGTCTTCTTATTTATTGTTATTGTCATCCTGTAAAGCGCTTTGAGAAGCCACCTTTAAAGGCGCTATATAAAATAAAGTTTATTATTATTATTATTATTATTATTATTATTATTAATATCTCAGCTTGTGCTGGGCTGAGGAATCTGGGTTTTCTGCTTTACCAATGGTGGTATCTGTGTGGTCCTTCAGTTCTGGGACAGGTGTAAGCTGTACCTGATGCCAGCCAAGCACCAGCCAGACTACATATACCTGCGCCATGTCCCTCTGCGAAGGGTTCACCTGTTCACAGTTGTGCAGGTGATCTGCCTGGCTGTCCTGTGGGTTCTCAAGTCAACCGTGGCGGCAATCATTTTCCCAGTCATGGTGAGAGATCTCCGAGCCGTGAACAAAAACCCTGTACTTCCCGCTGTATGCTCACTTCATCGTTCTTCCTTACAGCACGGATACATTTTATTTGTAGTGTCATCAGAAATAGAGCTGTCCGAAGGGAAATTTCTTACACATGATATCTTCTTCTGGCATGAGAGGCTGCCAGATTATAAAAAGCAAAATGTCATAGATACAACCTCAAACTGCCTTAAATCAGTACTATAACCCTGTGATTTATTTTTAAAGGCTACAATTTGACTTATTTTGCTAATATATTTATGCACCTGTTCTGATTCTTCTTTCAGGGTTTCTCTTAACCTTTTTCTTCATTGTCTTAGCAACAGTCACTCAACAACAAGGTGTAATCAAAAGAATAGCAGCTAGTTACACAAACTGTAGAGTTTTATTACAATTTCAAGGTGATTACAAGCACAGTATCACACAATTCCTCAGGTCCTGTCTGTTCATAAGGTTGCTTACTGTTTTTGCTCACCTTTTCTCTCCTCATCTGTTTGGTCTTTTTTTGCAGTTTATCCCTCTTTGTTACTCAATCAAGTTTGAACTTCACCTGTTAATGTGAACACTGCTTGACCTTTAAAGAAAGTGTTAGGATGCTGTTTTTACTCAGTCAGTCAGGCAGTGTCTGTATAAAACTCTCTCTCAGATTCTGGCTTTGATCGTGGTGAGGAAGATGCTGGATCTGGTGTTCTCCCAGCACGATCTCGCCTGGTTGGATGACATCCTGCCAGAGAAAGACAAGAAAAAGGAGGAAGACAAGAAAAAAAAGAAGAAATCCAAAGGAGGAGGAGGGGATAACAGTGATGATGAGGTCTGACATACCAACAGAATATATGTTTTGCTTTGAAACCATTTAGTTTTTTCCTTTTTGCTTTAAAGTGGCTCCGTATTTAAATGAAGATGTACTGTAGATGAATGTACTGTAATGTAAATTGGAGTTAATTAGGGCTGCTACAGCACAGCAAGAATGCCAGATAAAGTAACAATCTTGCACTAAGCTTTTGCAAACACTTCTTAAACTAGCACATGGCTGCCAAGCCTAGCTTATACGCAATACAGCAAAGTCTGTGAGCTTTCATTCCAGATAAGACCTTTCCTTACCTGGTCTGATCGTTTCATTGACTGGACAATTTCAACAATTCAAGTCAGGCCTGGAAAAGACTTATACAGTAGCTTATGCTCACTGACTAGGGTAAAGTTTTGAAATCATGAAAAGTAATCTTGATCAACACATTGAAAACCCCCAGCCAAGCCAATACAAAGCGAATGTTGGAATTCAGAGGACACAAGAAGCTCAGCTGAGAGGACAAGCCTTTCAATTCTTCAGCACTATAAATTACTGTACAAGAGTACTTGGAACACTGCAGAGCCGCCCTTTAGCTCTTTAGGTCTCTACCTGCTTCTGCCTCAGATACAGTCCTTCATTTCATCAATCTCAAAATATATTAGTTTGGTCAATAAATTGGAAGGTTTGATTAGAATAGGAACAAGAATCCTCTCCAGCCTCTGAGGACTTACACAGCATATAAGGGCTTCTTTTAAGGCCTTTGTAAACCCATCGGAAGCTGCAGTACACAAACGGCTGGTTGCTCTTTAGTTTCCGGAAACATTCCTGAATTCATTCCTTTCCTTGTTCTCTGTTTGCATTGGACCCTGAGTGCCACATTATTCTTTCCTTGTGAGCTGATTCCCTTGGGTCACGGTTTCCCCTTCTGTGTGTTGATTGGCTTGCCACATTTCCTGTTTTTTTTTCTTGTTTGTCCCTCCTCTCCTTCCCCCTGTCCTCCCGCATGCCAATTGGCTGCTTCCCCTGTCTGCCTCTAGCGTAAGCCTCCTGCCTCCCCACCTGTGAAGATTCCCATGGAGCCCCTCAGTCCCACCCCTCTCCTTGACTCACTGAGGCTGGACGGTAAGTAACGTTTGCAGCCATCTTACCACCCAACTGTGTTTATATCATGAGGCAAAAATGTGTTTATTATTTGTAGTATAAATGATGGTTTATCTGATTTGGCAAAACCTGCAGGAGTTGCGGACCTATACCCTCCTGTAAGAAAATTTTGGCATTTTTTTGCATGTGGTCAGTGTCAAAGTGTCTACATTGTTTTACCCATTTAAAACAACTTTGCATTTGAATACAACTCTAGCTTTGCCAATAGTTATCCATAAGAGGGGGGCCATTCACACAGCTCATGTTGGGCCCTGTTCTCCCTCTCTTGCAGGAGAAAGGGCACCCTCACTCTAACTGTTCCCCATGCGACTCGGACCTGGACCGCAGGTATTGTGTGCTGACTCTTCATGTCCCCTACAACGATCTCCTGCAGCCCGCCAGCTCCCAGATTGACTGTGGGGCACGCCGACAGTGGGAGTGAACACCCTCAGACCACAGACACATACACCCCTGCACAGGCAGTGGTAAAGTCCAGCAGCAGCATTTAGTTTTCCAGAGAGCCCAGCCTGTTGTGTTCAACATACCAGACTTCGAACTCCTGATTTACAGCACAATGTAATGCGATATATGTGTACAATTTCATCCCGTGACCTGCACAATATATTAGAGACCGAGTCGCCATCTACATTAGCTAACTTGTCACTGCATCTTTAAATAGCTTCTGGGTAGATCATATGTACAGTATTAGAATTGAATTTCACAGTTATGATCATTTTAGGCAAAGGTCTAATTATTTCTTTATTTTAGTAACATACACATAGGTAGATAGTCTTTTGGTGACTGACTCTTAGGAAAATACATACAATAACACTTCAGATGATTCAAGTTTTAATGGCACTTCAAATTCTATTACTGTACACGGTAACTATTCTCTAATGTTGATATGTAATAGTTAAGAACTGTTTTTGGCAAGACTTGGCTCACAAATTTTAGCTGGAGTCTCCCTGTTAGGACAGAAATTTTAGTCTCCAAGTAGATGGAGATCTCTGGTGTATTAAAATGAGCAGGAAAACAAAAGTAATACAAAGAGTAATGTGACACAGCACTGGACACAAAATGGAATACACAACCACCTTATCTGGCAGCATCGTTCATTGGAAAGAAAATACATTGAGAAAATCTGGAAATATTTAGGAATTGCTTGTTTTAAACTGACAGGGCAATGTAGTTTATCATCTCTGTTGTTCCACATATTTTAGAGTCCCACAGTCCTGTTTTTTTAAGGCATGCCATAATTACTGGAAACTCTTGTCTTGGGTCTTTTGGACAGCTGTTACAGGTCTTGCATATGATCTGCAAATAGCCAGAATATCCTAAGCCCTGTTGCCCAGATTTACTCCAGCCAGCCCTCTCATTGGAATTATTTTTAAACCTTTGTATTGTAGCCTGGGGTTTGGACAGTAGGTTATACAGTGATTGAGCTAAGAGGAAAATTATGAGCTTTTGAGTACAGTTCTACTTCCATAAATATCAGTTTGAGTCTTATAAATCTAACCTGGGTGCTGAATATTTGAGGATTCTTTTAGTTTTCTTGATTAAGAGTGCAAAGGAAAGAAACAGTTATTTAACAACACATGATTTTTGTTTTTCAGCAGTCACATTCTGTACAAAAGCGTTCACTTCATAAAACCTGAAAAGAAATAAACAGCTATGCAAGTTCCTGTTTTCCTACCAAATTACATAAAAACTCAGACCATATTGTTCTATGCCTAGTATAGCACAATGTGGCCTAAATAATTTGAATATGTTTTGCAATTGGGTAACGTTCCCATTCTACTGGATGTCAAAAAAATCCCATCAGATGACAATTTTATCTGTCCATCTGCAGATGTCACAGGTAGTACATGGGTTACTCATCACATGTCATATACTTCAAATATCTCAACACCCAGGATTACTATGAACTATATAGCAGTTGTACAGATACTGGTTCAGGAATGACGCTGGTACACTTACATTGGTACCGAATTTAAAAGACTGTTCTTCACTCCCAGTGTATTGGATATACTGTACAAGATGTGATTGACTGAAATTACATGCCTTTAAATTACATTTCCTGAAAGCAATGCAAAATTGTAATGAACTTTTTCTTGCAAATTGCTTTTAAAAAATACACGATACCTACTGGAATAGAAGAAAATGTACAATGAGAGGAGCTCAATCTACCCATCTTCCTTTTTCGGATGCTAGCAGATAATTGGTCTGAGGATGTTGTTCAGTCATTTCCCACAACTCTTTGAGTACTGAAGTTACCCTAAGGTCCACTATATACACTTTTAAAAAAAGACTTCCCTGTAGTGGATGGTCTGGTATTTTTATCTGCAAATCCACTTTGTCCCTATACTGCATTTTTGCTGCTTCCTATGAGTTAATGAGTACATCTCAGGAGGTTAATATGCATTACGTAGCCCTAAAGTAAAGAAACATTTTTTATCTTTGTAAATCAATCCCCGTTGATACAGTAGGTTTTGAAAAGGTCTATTTGTATTCACAAAGGGGCATAACGCTTCCAGATGCAGATTCCTGTTTAAAAATTTGTTTGCCACATTTTTACACTGGATTGTTGCATTACGTGCTCTGTGAACTAAATACATATAATTCTGCAATATTATACAACGGTAGAAATTTACTTATGCCTCTCTGGATCTTTATGTCTTTAGGATGATTTTTCATAGTAGTTCCCCAATCTGAAAAAAATAAAAGAAACTAGTGATTCACTTTAATTAATATTGTGCCAAATAGACAAGTTGCAGTTAGGTGACATACAGTATATGCAGTGCTACTGTATGTCTTAACCAATGGTCTGAAAGAGCTCTGAAAAGCACGCTGACCCTACAAAATATACCACATAACATCTCCGCCATGACAACAGCTCAGAGAGTGTGGACTCTGTTAACTCTCTGAAGGTTAGTTACTAGGCTGTGTGTTTATATACTGTATTATCTGATGAACTGTGGAAGAGTAAGAGCTGCCTCAGTCCAGAAGGTTTATAGACTGCAAAATTGCTCTTCTGGCTACAATACAAATCTCTCGCGATGGATCACACTTTTTTCCTAGGGCCTGGTGGACCCTCAGTTCTGCATGCCAGTACTGCCCATCTCGCACTCCAGAGCCCCTGTGGACTAGTCACCCCGTTTCCCGGGACCTCAGCACACGGAGTCAGTCAGGCAACAAAGCAACCAGTCAGGCTTCACATATTTTCACTTACACAATGGTTTCCTGAAAAAGGATCTCAGGCTGCTGCACGATAAAATCTAAAACCAAATTTAACATGTAGCATTGCAGACAGTGAGGGAAACAAGACAAACCAATCTGACTGGAAATACAAAAATGGGTAGAATAACAATCTCCTGCATGACTGCCACACAAGGTTAAGAAACGATTTAAAAGTAATCACAGTCTTCTAAAAACAAAGGATATGTTGAAGTAGGATGCATAGACAGCAGCTCAGTACTGTCAGGCCCCAGACTTGAACCTCTGTGGAGACTGCACTGTGAACGCAGTTACATTATTTGAATAAAGGAATGCACATTTATATGATTCTATCCTGCAGTTAATGGCTTATACGCTGTCTCCTCTAGTTATAGCCAAGGCTCTGGAGTTTACAGGCGGTGTTTTGTAACAGTGCTTTCAGACCCTAGTCTTGGGAGTGCCTTCTGGTTTTTCCAGCCGAGTTATTAATCACAGACGAATTTCAGTTCAGTAGTTCTGTGAGCTCCTCATAAAAGCTGAGTGAGACGAGATCCGCAGAGTGTATTTGGAGGAACTCTCCTGGCAGAGGAAATTTGCAACCTTGCCAGAAGGGAGAGGCTGTCCACACCCCACCTCTCAGTGAGAACTGAGCCAGGGAGCTGCAGCAGGGGTGTAGATGGGGTGGCAGGAGAGGCTCTAGAGAGATGTGCTACAGGAAGTCCAGGGTGCGAGACGCATATACAGTACATAGGCAAGCAGAAGAATGCAAGATAAGGATCAAACATTCCTACCAATTTTATACTAAAACTCCATTTATCTACTTGCTTGCTGTCAGCTCTCAAAAAGTCAAATTGGAGTATTTTTGGGGTATCAGACCTGTCCTGTGTGTTGCATGAGAAGTAACCAACTGGACCTCTGCAGAAAAAGCCTTACTATGGGTGTGTCTGGCACAGTGTCAATCCCACCTGTGCCTGTTTGTTGTAAATTGTACAGTATGTCCTCGAACAACTATTTAGTTTAGAAATCTGGGACTGAGTGCAGAAACAAGTAAACCAAAAGTCTAAACAAGCAAGCAGATCATTTAAAAATTACATTAGTGCTAATTACTGTGCACTACCTTAGTGCTAATAAGCACTAAGAGGTTTAAAGCTAAGATAGAATGAAAACCGGTAGTCACAGTCATCCCCATGCTTGGATTTAGTAACCACTACTTTTCTAAGAACCGTGCCATGGCTGCAATGCAGGGAACTACCAGCCATAAGAAAACCTTTTTCACCTCCCCTTTAGCTGAATTTGTATCCATGCTAGACTTCAGAATTTCTTTTCGCTTCACAGAAATCTTTTGGCAGCTTGCTTTATTTTCAAAGACATCGACTTTTACATATTAACAGTTGCAGTGAAACCATTAGGCAGGATGATAAACATCACAGACTAAGACTTTGCAGTACTGTAACTCACCATTGCTTTCGAATACTGTACGCAGGGTAAAAGGTATAAGGGAGTGAGAATGCCAGTGACAGGATCTTCACATTGCAGCAAGTCATTAGTACTTTAATAAGGACCTCTTGTCCCTTTGGTAGGGGAAGAAAAAGTAGCAGGAAATAAAAAAAAGACTGAAGAGTTGGAGTTAATTTCAGATTGAAATGCACAACCCTGTTTTAATCAAGCACTACATTGACATTACAAGGAAATTATATATACTGTATAAAGGAGAGTTCCTTAGAAAAGATTAATATCAGTGGAGGTGGTGCATGATAATTGTGCATTGTGTACAATGCTGTGCCCGGGCATATAGTATGCTTTTGTTAAATGTAATGCATTTGGTGTGCTTCACCGAGTCTCTCCAAGCTTGCTAATGCTGTGCCAAGCTCTGATTCCCCTCTGTCCATATGTTGTAAGAGGAGAGACAGAAGCTAATATTCCACTACACTTTGCAATGCCGATGATAGTTTGTCAATTTTAAGTCTTATGGGGAAAAAGGATCTTGATCATCCCAAGCCCACAATGTTGAAGCTGTGAAGTGGCTAGTAGTGTTGCAGGTTTTTGCTGCATGCTGGGGAAGAATATGAATATGCTTTGAAAGGAAGGGGCTGCTTCCTAGGGACTGCTCCATGGCTCAGCTGGTCAACACTATCCATTGATAATTTCTGATAGGGAGTTAAATCACCAGTCTCCTTTATGTACCGAGTGGGTTAAACTAGGAGAACATGCATTACAAGATCAAAATGAGTCTGCAGAAAACTAAACCCCAGCTGCAAGCTGGATTCTAAAACCTTCCCTAAGCTGACCTCCCTCTGTCCTTGTCTCTCCTCTTGTCTCCTCTGTTTCATTAGCTAGAACTTCAATACCTAGTTTCATGAGGTGTGTAAATACCTCTATATAGTATATAAGGGTAATGATTTAAGATTTAATAGCCAAAGTGTGTAAGTTCTGTTTTCAAATGCTTATTTAAAATATATATCCATTTTATGGGAGGCCATGCTGCTTGATATTTAGCATTTAGCATATTATTGAAATATTTTGTATCTCTTTCATGATTTGCTGAATTATAGCTGGATGTGTATTTCCGACACTGTAAATGACTATCAAGTCCTGTGCACATGTAAACACATGTACTGGAAGGTAAATGCAAGGAGAGCAGATGTGAAATAGTCTCAGGCGCAGGTGTAGCCCAGTGGGGGTGAGCGGGGGGCCGGCTGGCCCTGGCTGTGTTCTAACCCGGTTCTTGTTCTGCGCTCCTCACTCCAGCATCACTCTGCACCTGAAGATCTCGTGTCCATCCTCCCCCGCTGTCAGTCTGTCCCGGAACGCAGCCTTCGCCGTGCCCCAGGTGAAGATAGAGATGGAGTCCGACTATGATGACACTGACACAGACAGACACCACAGACACCACAGAGACATGGGCAGTGAGACCACTTTATAGCACATAGTGTACCCCTACCAAACCTGCCAGGCCAGCTGACTGCCTGGCACACTGTAGAAAGAACAAGCAAATGCTTGGGCATTGCAAGAGTGCGTGTTCATAGCTCAGTAAAACAAGAGTCCTTAATTCCACTGTGCACAGTGCCCTCTCAACACTAAATAAATTGCCTACAGGGGGGAAACACTCAGTTTTTTTTCATATGCAAGCACGTGGTCTCTCTCTCTCACTCACCCAACACTGTGATCTCCACACCTGTTCATCACCGCCTTCCCTGACCTTTCAATGGGAATTCTCTTTAACAGAAAACTGACTGGCAGACTCTGTGGACCATTAATTCATCCTACCACAGAAAACCTAACATTTCTGTGTTTGAAACCACGTCTGCAGCAACACGAGACAGAGCAATTCAAAACGATGAGAGAGAGAGAGATGGGGGTGAGATGAAACAGAAGGGGGAGTCTGCCATAAAGATGAGACTGGAGCAGATGGTTTATGTAAAGCACTTATAAGAAAATTATCTGGCCTGTTCTGACAGCTGTTTCATGAAAATCGTGCTGTGGAGCAGTGAAATTTAGTACTTCTCCTGTTTCAGCTGTGGGGAATACTGAATGTTATCAGTAGCAATACACATGAGAGGGCACAAACACCAGACATATATAACAGGATTTATTCCCTAGACCACTCACCTTCTGATGAACCCCATCATGCTTTCTGGTGTGTACTGTATTGTACATGGGAACATGTTCTTCATAGCCCCTTTTGTACAGCATGTGTTCAAGCTTTGATGATTTTACAGTTTTTACAATCCAGTTATCTGAATGGAGCATCTAACCCTGTAAGGACCTTCTTGTGAATTATGTTCAGAATACTTCTTCTATCGGTTGGGTATTTTCTTGAGATCTGTTGTGATGTCCTGAATTGTGGTTCAAGCAGTCTGGCAAGGGATGCAGGGGTAGGCAACTGCACAGGCAAATTTTAACCATGGGACCATGGGAGTCTGTTGCATTGAAGTAAGTGTTTGTACTGTATATGATATGTAGTTTTGAGATGTGTGTGTGCTCATCTCACAAGGGTGCATCTTTACAAGAGACAGTTCCAAGCAAGCGTTTTCTGCATGTGCATGTGTGGTTGTGTCTATATGTCTGTTGACATCTTGCTTTTGCATATGTGCAGTGTGAAGGGTTCCTTGTATTTGTGTGCTAGCTTCCCTGTGTGCATGCCAAAATGTGACAGTCCTTTTGTGGATGCTGTTTTTGTGCTCCAAATTGAACTGAAACCTAGGCTCAGGAATTCACGACAAGCTGGACATTAAATGTCATGTTGATGCATTTTCAGTTCATCTGCTTCTTTTCCTGCATGTGGTGTGTCAGATGTCCTTCTACACCGTCCCTGGAAACCTAAACTTTGTTTTTGGTGAATGGAAAGAGGCCACAGGGGCCAGTACACTTATCATGCCGAAACTCTTTGTTGTTAGTCCAGTTTTTATGCAAAAATGGCCCAGGGCTTTTGAGAAACGGGTAAAGGTCTGGGTTCGAACCAGCAACACAGCATCTTGAGCAGCTGTAACAGGCTGTGTTTCATGATGCCAACAAGGCTAAGATGTGAGTGGTGTAGAGTGACTGTGCAAAGCAGGTGAACTGTTTAACATAAGACTTAGTGTTCTAGTTTGAAAATGTGTTTTGTAAGTAATTTAATATTTCACTGTTAATTTTTTTAAAAGTTCACACTGTATTTATTGATTATATTACATATTAATAACGAACAATATAATAATTTTAAACTCATCTGCGTGTTTGGGAGTATGAAGAATATTTTTAAAAACATAAATCTGATCTTAGATTGTGTCAAACTTCATTTTCTGTTTTTTTTCTGCATTGGGTTTTAAAACCTTGGACAGAGCTAATTATGAGCTTAATTTGAGAAAAAAAGTACAATTTTCATAAGAAATCAACTGTCATTCAAAGAACCACCCCCCAGGAGAACATAATTTACAAATTCCAGTTGCTGACATTTAATAGGATGTAAATTGTAAAAGACCATTCTTAATTCCCTTTGGAAGAGGTGACTTAACTTGACCATTTAAAGATACCTGTAAAGCCCTCAGGATTGTGACTGTTGAGGACTGGAGTGTCACAGCCTTTTGCATTTTCTTTTCTCCCAGCTGACACGCTGTACCCTGCTTCATCCCATCAGTTACCAAAAAGCCAGATTAGTTGAAAAACAAAGAGGACCCCAGTGAAAAACGTCTCTGTCCCTCAGCCATAGTGTTTATTATTGACTACGATGTGCTTCACCTTAAGCTCGCATCTCTTGCATCTCAAAGTGCAGCAGAATAATTTCACTTATTCCGGTCAGAAGCAATTAGTCTATCAGTAATCATATTAAGAATATGTGCTTTGTCAAACTTCACATTAATAGCAATAAAGAAATGCTGTTCTAGACTGAGGGGTGCGTGGGTGTTCTTACAAGAGAGAAGATGTGAAAAGCCAGGTTCATGCGGAACTGACAACAGAGTAGTGACCACAGAACCCTTCCACAAAACTGGACCCTAGAACTGTGGAATCTCCCCTCTCCTCTCCAAGCTGTAAACTCCACTGCAAACGTTCCAGCCTGCTGTGATGTAGTAGTGCAAAAGTAAAATATATATATATACTACACGTCAAGGAAAAAAAAAAACTTGGTAGATGTAAAAAAAAAACATAGTTGTGGTAACCAAATGAAGAATCTGAGCTATGAAGTAATTAATTTATTATTCATTTATGTGAAATTCAATTAATTCGTGTACAATCTCCATTCCTTGTCACCTCAAATGTATATTTGATGTTGAATGTAAAGATTATTACATTTAGCAATAAACTTATGTTTAAAAAAACAGCATCAGATTCTTGTTTTTTTTATTTTTATAAAAAGCTTATTTTTATTTGAGTTATAGGAATGAAAAGAAAGCTCTATTCCTTGTGAGTTGTACGTCTTAATGAGACTTAAAAAGACATGAACAATTGAGTAAAAATTTTTTCTGGGGTGAGCGCTACATACCTGCCAGTATGATATAGGTGAAGGAAAAAGTATGACTATAATTTAAAACAAATTACTGCATTCATATTTTTGCAGGATTTGCCAATTCTGGCCGTACAGCCACTGTAAATTACTGTAATTGAGGTGGAAAGAAGATTTCATTCATTAGAACAATAGCTGTACAAATATGAAAATATAGCAGCTTGATAAGCAAGACCAGAAGGCTGCCGAGACTATGGACCTCACTGAATTAGCTTTCACTGTGCCCACACTGGCCTGAAGTGGACACGTCGTCAACGTCTATGTACTGTTACACAGAACAGCACACGTGATGTCAAAGAAACAGCTGTCTCGTGGCTTGTTGATGCTGCACATTGGAAGCCAGAACAGTGAGATCTCAAAAGACCCTGGGACACGGACCCCCCCTCTGAGCCTACAACAGGTAGGTTTATCAATAATTAATTATAATAATTGCGTACACTCCACTCAAAGCGCTTTACAGGTAAATGGGACTCCCCTCCACCACCACTGTGCAGCATCCACCTGGCAGCCATAGTGTGCCAGAACGCTCACCCCACATCAGCTATCAGTGGGGAGGAGAGCAGAGTAATGAAACCAATTCATAGATGGGGATTATTAGGAGGCCATGATTGATAAGGGCCAATGGGAAATTTGGCCAGGACGCCAGGGTTACACCCCTACTCTTTTCGAGAAACGCCCTGGGATTTTTAATGACCACAGAGAGTCAGGACCTCAGTTTTACGTCTCATCCGAAGGACGGCACCTGTTTACGGTATAGTGTCCCCATCACTATACTGGGGAATTAGGACCCACATGGACCGCAGGGCGAGCACCCCCTGCTGACCCCACTAACACCTCTTCCAGCAGCAACCTTAGTTTTTCCCAGGAGGTCTCCCATCCAGGTACTGACCAGGCTCACACCTGCTTAGCTTCAGTGGGTTGCCAGTTGTGAGTTGCAGGGTGATATGGCTGCTGGCCGGCAGCCATATCAAGCAGTTGTTTGATCACATCAGTAATACTGGTAAGGCTGAGTCTTTTAAATCCAAATTGAAATTGCACTCATTTGAGCTGGTACCCACAGCATGAGAAAGTGTGGTGTGCTGCTATAATGATATATATCTAATCAAAATAACTCAAACAAAACAAATGCATCACGCTCTATTCAGTCGCTGCATTTACTTTAAAGGAGGATACTGAGATACACACAGTGCAATCAGTAACGAGATTGCCCCCTCTCCCTCCCTCTAAGACTCCTTGCATACCTACATAACAGAATGCTAAATCATGCCTTTCCCCTGACTGGCACCATAACCACAGCACAGTGCATTGTGGTCACAAGTGGCTGGCTGGTCACACCTTCTTGAATGATACAGGAGTGATTACTCTAGTGGACCTTGTGTATGCATTTGACACCACACCTGTGCAGTTCTTAATTCTCAGTATTTCAAATGGAACTTGTTTTACAACATCAGGTTTCTCATTTTAACATTCCCTTACTGTAGCGAATATTAATCCTTTCTGTGCAATTTCTCACTCTAACCAGGCAGATGAGAATGGATTCTACCATTTATTCAGACCGAGACCAAGTGACAGAGATGGTTCTATGAAGCCCTGCAATGTTGGAGAGTAGGTGAGTGTCTGTTTGAATACTACTATTAAATGGAAATGATCCTGCAGACCAATGCATCGATAGAGAGAACCAGAGATTAATGAATATTTCACAAAAATTGTTAATAGTGCGTACGTTTGTACAATAACACTACCCTGATAAACAGGTACCAGCAGATCTACAGTTCAATAAGATGGTTTTCACACCTAATTAAAACAGGACTTAAAACAGAGAACAAAAAAAAAACAATTATCCCACACACAATGTGTATTTAAACCTCTATTTTTATTTCAAGTACAAGAAGTATCAAATGCAAATCTTTCAAAAAATATCAGGAAATCTTTATAATACTTAAACAAGGGCAATCACATCAGATGTATTCTAAGTAGGACAAATGCTTAGTGAAACAGCATATGCGTTATTGGCCTAGATACCCCTTTGTAATCTCAATTTTGAAATACCTCCCCAAGAGTCTGAAAATAGATACATTACATGAATCGCATCTAAGAAACACTCTTTCACCAGGAGGGATCAACTCTCTGACCCCAACTGGCTATATCCTTTACTAAACAAATTTCAGAACTCAAACTGATCTATTCATCTGTTTCATTACAAAATTTTGCCAAAGAGTCTCCCAACATCCTTCAACATATACAATGCAGAGCACACAGGGTGTGGATTATTTAGCCTAGGATTGAAACAACTCTCAGCATTGCAAGATGTACTCGGAGAAAAGATTGGAGAAAAACATATCTATCGATTAGTCAAGGATACGATATTCTCATTTAGTGGAGGTGTTTTATCTGTATGTGGAGGGGATAGAAGCCAGACAGTTTAAAACCTCTCCACTGTGGAATTCCAGGGCTTTTGACAAACAAAAGAACGAAGCAATATTCTCTGTTCAAGGGTTGGATAAGTGCCATTTACTGCCTGCTGTTTAAAGCAGTTCCCTAATCATTTTTTCTCCCAGACATACATGTATACTTGAAATGTACTTGAAAAAAAAAAACATTCAGAAGCCTTTTTGAGTTTCATATGTAACTGCAGGACTGATCCACTTGCATAGTGTTTAATGTAAATCGTCACTGCACACATTATTCCTTTTAACAAGGGATCTGCCAAAGTCAGGTTGACCTATGCTATGTGAGCAATGTCAACTCATAACAGACTCACTGTAAAACCTGCACAGAAAGTATAGAACACTATGTTCCTCACCTAGCAGTTTTACTCTCTGCTGGTCTGTGGGTCTTTAAGTGAACGCTGGTGGAGGAACTGATTTCATCCCTGTATTTGTTTTCATGGCTACTCAGGGATTTTGATCAGAAATAGCCCTTACGTTTTTGTCCCGTCAACAAAAAGATTGCTGCTTCTGCAACAGCTCAACTGGATCTCCTGCACTAGGATCTCAGCATCAAGCTAAAAGCCACTCTCATTAGAAAAGAAAAAGAATACATAAATAGCCCATCAGCACTGCAAGCAGCCAAGCTACAGCACTGGCTACTCAAACCAAGTCTTTAAGAGCAACTCTGCCCTTCTGTCCAAGTTTTTGGTATAAGCAGCTCTTGGGTTTGTTATAGTTCTGAAAGAAGACCAACATTTGTTACCAAACTGCACTGCCCGTTTATCCCCCTGGTTGCCGCAGGGAGACCAGAAAACTCCTGTTGTAAAATTCGGCAATTTTCACCTTAAACAGTTCCAGCATTTCATAGTGGGCAATTTCTTTTAGCAATGCCACAGAACTGACCTATCTGATCCATAATTGGCTGGGTCACACGCCATGTGTTCTATATAACCGCTTATGGAAGGAACAGAATTCTTTTAACAACTAAGAAGTCTGTCCAATAATTTGTCTTTAGACTGACTTTGTCAGCCAGGCTTTCCTCCTAAAACACTGAGTCAACTCTGTGCCCGAACAGCTGGCCTGCCCATTCCTACACAGCGTACCAGCTCCCAGTGGGAGGAAACCGGGTGTAACAGGGCACCCTGACGCCTCACCTTGCTCTTGGTTTTCTTGCAAGAGAGTATAAAGTACCTTGAAATTTAGGAAATATTCTTTCTGTCTCTTTTGTCACTCCTTGATCAAAGGCTAGAAGGGCCAAAAGCTTGCCATTTTCCTTTGTGTTTGCCTTTTCTTGTAGAGAAAAAAAAAAAGGATAACGCAAAAACGAACAAAGTGTTCAAACAGAACAGCAACTCCGTGGAAAAAAAAATAAATACAAATTTAAGGATGCACTGTAAGAAAAACACTAACACTGAAAATGGAAAGAAAAATATACATATATAAATAACATCAAATGACCCGGAAATAAATAAGGTATTGCAATGCTGTCGGCCTCTGTTTGGCTGGGCGTTGAGAACGTAGACAGCTGTGTAGTGGGCGTTGGCGTGGAATGTGTAGTCACGGTGACAGGGATGGTGTTGGTTAGGATGCCACCATGTGTAGGCGCTCTGGCTCAACCAGCAGGTTCTTGGCAGCAATGATGGTGTTCTTCATTAGCATGGCCACTGTCATGGGTCCCACTCCACCAGGCACGGGGGTGATGTAACTGGCCTTCTGACGAACACCTGGAGAGACAGGAGGAGGGAGAGAAACTAAATACAGGCATATCCAACACTTAGAGTTAGGATCCTGCCACCTGATGTAAAGACTTGCTGTCAAAAATCAAATCTAAGTGATTATTTTCTGAAATAATCCGGCGTTCGAGTTATGTACCTTCAAAGTCAACATCCCCGACCAGTTTGGGTTTGCCGGTGACTGGATCCTGGACCCGGTTGATCCCGACGTCGATCACAGCCGCTCCCTCCTTGATCATATCAGCAGTGATCAGATTGGGAATTCCTGGAGAGCACAGAAGAATAGAGTCAGGCCCGAGTGATCCCAGCTGGAACACAAGGTTCACGAGCGCCAGCCTGCGGGAGAGGGGGAGGAGGTGGAGGGGAAGGAGGAGAGGGAGAAGAGGCGTCCTCTTACCAGCTGCAGCCACCACGATGTCGGCGATTTTAGTGTGCTGTCTGAGCTGCTCCTTGGGTGTGTAACGGTGAGAGATTGTCACTGTTGCGTCACCTGAGGGGACGGAGGGGAGGAGTCCAAGAGTTAATCTCATGTAGCTGATTACAGACAAAGAACAACATGTCAAAACACAGTCCCATTATAGCCCTAACTTACCTGCCCCAGCCTTCTGGCTCTGTGCATGTACCGTCTGGTGTTTTAGTGTCACACTACATGCATATGACAATATCCCAAGTATTATCAAAACTGCTTATTTAAATATACTTCCATAATTCCATAATTCACCCAGGAGACAGGCTGTGTGTTGCTTCACAGGACAAAGCTGGACTACTTTTTAATTTGGACCTTTTCCAAATCCGTTCCAACACATTCCCCCCGTTAATCTCTTGTGCAAGGTTCTAGCACCTGAGCAACATACAGGCTGGACTGAACTCCTACGGCACAATGGAAAGTGTGCTTCCAGCGGGAACAACAGCCTCCCTCCCCATCCAAGAGGGACCACCTCCCCCTCCCAGGTTCCAGCCTCACCTCCTGGCCGTTCGTGACGCCCATCGGTGTGCAGCAGCATAGCGATGGGCATCCCCACGTTCTTCGAGCGGCCAGCTACAACCACATTCTTCCCAAGGGTCGGGATCCCTGCACACAACAGACAGGATGAGATGGTCAAGGAAGCATTAACATTAACAAAAACATCACCACGTCCCTACAATGCAGCACTAGGGACAATACTAGATACTGGGGAGTTCGTAGCATGTTTTAGCACTTAAGAGGTCAAGATGCAGACTAGGAACAAGCACTTACTCTTCCGGGTTCACAAGATAAGGCTGGAACGCTGCCATCAGTTTCTTATGCCTTCAGCATTGCCTCTCCTTTGCTATGAGGCCAACATTCAGAAACTACATTGACTTGGCAGTGCCTCTAAGCCAATATCTATTTGACTTTGATTGCATCAAAGCTACTGCATCTTTAGGAGTGCAGTCAGGAATTCTGCAATTAATGAGATCCTCAACAGATAGGGGAACTATCCACATTTCTCCCATGGAATTTCTGCATTCCATGTATAAACATTTGCTGCATGCATGAAGATCTTTGTCAACCGCTATGCAAGGCACATGGTCAAGTCACTGGACACTGATGTTTCCTTTTATGTCTCCTATTCATGCCATCTGCATCAAGGCTACTACATCAAATACGGCAAGACTCTATCCACTGCTTATAAGAACTGAAACAGAGAGATGAGAACTCACACCCCTGTGCCACCCCTGTCGCTCTCTCACCTGTGCGTTTAATGATCTCCCAGACCCCCCAGGGTGTGGCAGGCAGCATGGAGTTCTGGTCCAGGCACATCTTCCCCACATTCACCACGTGAAACCCATCCACATCCTTCCCAGGAGCCACAGCATTGCAGATAATTCGCTCATCAATGTGCTCTGAGCAAAGAGAGCAGGAGAGAATCAGTCTGAGGTCTAAGCTTTTTCAGGGAAATGCAACACTGCCTCTGCTTCCCCCCCCCACTTTGCCCAGTATATGTAAGTAAAAAAAAAAGTGGGTCCTCTGAATTTTCACCTTCAGCTTTCACAGGGGCAAGACCAACAGCCACATCACAGGAAGAAGTACTCACCAGGCAGGGGCAACTGCACCAGCAGCCCGTCCACGTTGTTGTCATTGTTGAGTTTGTGGATCAACTCCAGCAGCTCCTCCTCGAAGATAGTGGAGGGTTTCAGGATGGTCTCACTGCTGATCCCTGTGACACAAGGCAGGAGTCAGGCACCGCCTATGACCTCCACATTAAAACCATCTACCGTCAGACATGAAACTACAAACACTGATTAATTCACCAAAAGATTGTCATAGGTTCGTAACAAGCCTCTTCTTTTTTTGAATTGGAAATAAAGAAAATTGCTTGGGCACTCTGCATTGACAACCTGCCCTTGCCTACTTTGCAAATTCAAGTGTTTCACCTTTCATGAATAATATGCACAGGGGCATCAGCAGCCTCTAACTCATTCAAGTGCAAACCGGATGAAAACTGTCTCACTGGTGAGCTCTGGGCACAGACGTGGGCAACCTCAGCTCCACCAAAGCAGGCAGTTATTGCATATCATCCTAGACTTTAATTATTCAATTGGCCTTCAATGAATTATGTAACTCTGAGATTACATAATAAAGGAGTGGCTGAAACAAAAACTTGCACGGACTGAAATGGAAAAGGAATTTTACTAATCCCTGCCCCAGGGCTCAAGAGCTAGGAAGCACAGTGCAGGATCCTGGAGAAGAGGTAACCACTAGACGGCATCTGAAGCACTGGGACTACGTTGCTTCTCCTCAGGTTTCTGTTTCTGGCAGTGCTGCATGTTGACTTTTCCACTGCGCCACTCTAAAGACTTTTCCTCTTATCAGGGACAGCCACCCTGCCAGCAGTGTGTTATCACAGCAGAGCTGGAAACCGAGGACCCCCTTTTGCAGGGATCAGGTAGCCTTTGAGCGACTTTGCATGTGTACTGTCTGTAACCAGCTTGATCTTCAGCTCCATTGGAATGCAAATATTGCACAGGTGCATCAGGTTCATCCTAATACAAATGCAAGAACTGGGTTTTACAAATCTAAATTTGTGTTGCAGAAGAGCCCCATCTGGGTCCTGACTGATAATTTCAGTAGGACACATACAGCCCAGATGTCTTATCATGAAAGAGCACTCCCTAGGTTCATGACACGCGCCCCATGTCGAGTGCGTGTCGTGTGCTGGAGCAGGGGAGGGCACTCGTGTCTGTGCGCGGCCGGGGACTCGTACCCACGTCGGCGGCAGCGCGGGTCTTGTTGAGGACATAGGAGTGGCTGGCCGGGTTCTCCCCCACCAACACCACGCTCAGGTGAGGGCGGCGGTTGCCCGCAGAGACCCACTCCTCCACGTCCCGCCGGGCCTCGCCGCGGATCTGGCGCGCCAACTTCCTGCCGGAGATCACCACCGCTTCCTGTCTGGGGAGAGAGAACAGCGGGAAGGGAGGGTGTTAACATCCGTAGTGGCAGACTCACGTCCATAGTGGGCATCAGAGCTGAGAGGTCTTCTTCCTCTAAGCCAGTTACTTGCGACTGAACTCATCAAGCACTGCTTCCCAGTTTCAAGCAGGTGATCGTTTAAGGACGTACGAAACACCCAGCACTGTGAGCCTCTGGGACCACAAGCGCTCACCTATGGTCAGAAAAAAGTACGAGCGGGCACTCATCCCAGCTCTTCTCCTTAATGGAGTGGGCTCCAGTTACCAAGAAACGGCAAGAAATAGCCTTCTCCGGGGGGGAGGATCTCAAGTTTTTGGCTGCCTCTCTATTGGAACCAACTCGCACAAGGGTGGCGCGTATGTGTGTGTGTGTGCGCAGAGGCGGCCATGGGCAGCTCGTGTTGCAGCAACTCCTCTGGAATGTGCACACGCCAGTGGTTTGATACCTTCACCTAGGTGGGAAGGCCAAGGGTCTCTAGGCTCTAGTGATCTATGGCAGGGATCTTCGGGACCTTCAGACGAGCTCTTCCACTGGCTTGCCATCACACACACACACACACACACACACACACACACACACACACACACACACACACACACACACACACACACACACACACGGAAGCAGCACTTAGGGTGTCCAAGTGAAAAAGCACAGTAAACGAGAGGAAGAGATACTGCATCTGCCAGTAAGCCAAGAGCTTGCCAATGCCCTCCAGAAACTTCCATTTGAGTGAAGATGAAAGTCTCCAACACGCCCCCCCTTGTCATTAACATTGAGGAAGGCACATTGCACAATCTCTGTCGCTTGATTACATTTCTTAGAAATTAGGTGCAGAAGTTCCTGAAAAGTGTTGCAAAATGTGACATGCATTTCAACGCGGGATTTTGCGTCACTATTCCAGACTGCAAAATATTTTTTCAATGTCAAATAATCACATCTATTGAGCTGCAGAGCAACACATCTTTAGAGAAATATACTACAGGGAGTATGGATATTGCATTGAATGTTTTTTGGCATCATTCTAATTAATCTATCAATTGCCTGATAAAAACTTGGTGAATTTGTTCCAAGTGCCAAGCTTCACTTTCTGACGCCCTGTATATTTGCAACACTTATTGAAAAAGAGTACGAAAATGCAAGCCTCTTACGCAGTCCAGCTAATTGCTTTTACACGTTCTTGCCTTGATTCTGGTCAAACTTTAAAAGTTAAGATACCTGAGGTATATGCAAATATTATTCTATTTTAAGTGCACTTATTATGTAAACAGGTGGTTCCTTCCGGCATTAAAGAAAGTAAAATGGAAGATTTCAATTGAATTCTTATCTGACCACAAAGGTCAAACGACTGGAATTTTCTAAGTAGCAGGGTGTTGGGACAACTTCAGAATCTGAAATAGACAGTTTTACGTTTATATCCTATTAAGGGATATAAGCTTTATTCACATTGTATAGAACCACCTTTTGGAGTTTGTATAATACCATACGCCTCTCACTTCCTTAACTAAATTACTGGAAATCACGAGAAACACGCGGTTCCTTATCTCGTCTACTTCAATTGGATACAACTGGCGAGGAAATTACAAACGAACATGCAGCAAAATGAAATTACAGTATTAAGCAGACAATATTTAAAAAAAAACTTCCATGTTTGGTGTTGAAGCAAACAGACAAGTGCTAATTCTGACATTAAAACACACATATTATGAGATAGTGTGTAATTTCGTTCAGCCAAAAAAAATAAAATAATATGAAAAATACACAGGCTGTTTTGATGCATACAGCCACAACTGCAAGCCCAGGTTCGATGCCACACAGTCACAGACTATCCAGCCTGCCAGTGCACAACGCAAGCATTCACTGCGATTTCATCATCCGCGATGCACTTTCACACACAAACTCCAGGGGGCGCGCCACAGGTATTTATTTTTTAAAGAATTACTCTTACAGCATACTGGAAAAACAAATTCCAATTAAAAAAAAACATTACAGAACGAATAAGAAATCTCTAGTAGGAGTACGGACTCTATATTTAAATGGGTTCAAATTCACTGTGTTCTGTCGTATTTATACTGTGCAGGCAGATGATTAAAAAAAAACACCTTAAACAATTATTTCTCACTTTCTAACTGATAGTAGCTCCACCGTCTTCGTGGCACATATTAATACATTGGGCACATCAAGTTATTAGCTGTACGGTCACTCAGATATTTAAGGGATCTCCGCCTTTCAAAGAGAGCGGTTTCTTGGATACTGACAGCCAACCAGGGACAAATAACAGTGTGTAATTTTTTAACTTATAAAAAAAATAACATTTTCCGCCTTCGTTTCACAAAAGATACAGCGTGAACTATTTCAAGGGTAATTAAGATGTTTCTGAACGTTTCAGAAATACAGAATACACAACAGATGTATCTTTGCACCGTATTAGTTTTTAACTTACCTTGCAGCTGATAGGTGAAACCGGCACACTTGGTAGTGTGTAGGCGTACAGATTGATCGTAGTACTCGGAATGTAGCCATTGGATAAGGGGGGTTTATAAACAAATTAAAAAAGACAGTGAAAATAAGAAATTAAAGAAGAGCAGAAGCAGCCCAAACTGACTCCGGGAACGTCCAGGACGGAAGAGAGCCGGCGAGGTATGAGCATTTTTTTCCCTCTTACAGATGCTATGACGTCAATCACAGAGGGCCACACCTCCCCCCGTTCAGAAGAGTAGGGTTGCACTCGTAGCCACGCCCCTTCAATTTCTATTCCCGCCCGCTAAGGAGATTTCCATGTGTTTCGGAAGATGACGCAACATAATTAATGAAACCGAACGCTTGACTCCGCCTTTTTCCGTTCTGTTGCGGAGCGTTGCATCTTGGGAGTCGTACGGAGTTCCGGTAGCGCGGTTTTCTCGAATGTAATAGTTATTTTCCTTTTTAAAAGGTATTCTGTAACACAATTCACTTTAAACACTTCCATTAATAGTTCGTGTGGTGATTTCTACGATCTATGTTTTCAATTAATCTGTCGAGAGTTCTTTATAGCTGAGGTGTGTTCTGAAGTTGCAGTATATGTACTGTTTATTTACAGTAGTAGGTCTTTATTTTGTTGTCAAGGAGTTGGATTAAGAACGATTCTTTACAGAGCGGAACCTACGTGTTAAATACCTTACTAGCCTTGGCAACAACGGTTACCCTCACAATTGTCGATATTGTGAAATGTGACGTGTTTCCAAAAGCTATAGATAATCTTGTATACAAATATTTTAACATTCCACCTTTCCAAATTGTATTACAGGACATTTTCTGATACCCACACAAGTAAAGTAGATTTAGATCATTTGGTCCCAGTGAATCTATTAAAACACATCTGAGCTGTGTAACCCAGTGGTAATGCCAGCAGCCATATCACCCTGTGACTCACAACTGGCAGCCCCCTGAAGCTCAGCAGGTGTTAGCCTGGTCAGTACCTGGATGTGGTTGCTGTTGGAAGAGGTTAATGTTAATGTTTCTTTATTAGCCCTATACAATTTCTTGCATTAGGAATGCGTCTTTTCGCATACCCCAGCTTTTCTCCAGGGAGACACAGACACAGAGACAGGGAGAGAAGCTTGGGGTCAGAGTGCAGGGTATTGTACAATGGTATCTGCCATTGTACGGCGCCCCTGGAGCAGTTGGGGTTAAGGGCCTTGCTCAGGGGCCCAACGGAGTAGGATTCCTCTGCCAGCCACAGGATTTGAACCGGCAACCTTCTGGTCACAGGCGCAGATCCTTAGCCACAGAGCCACAGCTCCGCCCAGGTGTTAGTGGGGCCAGCAGGGGGTGCTCACCCTGTGGTCCATGTGGGTCCTAATGCCCCAGTATAGTGACGGGGACACTATACTGTAAACAGGCGCCGTCCTTCGGATGAGACGTAAAACTGAGGTCCTGACTCTCTGTGGTCATTCTCATAAAGAGTAGGGGTGTAACCCTGGCGTCCTGGCCAAATTTCCCATTGGCCCTTACCAATCATGGCCTCCTAATAATCCCCATCTATGAATTGGTTTCATTACTCTGCTCTCCTCCCCACTGATAGCTGATGTGTGGTGAGCATTCTGGCGCACTATGGCTGCTGTCGCATCATCCAGGTGGAGGGGAGTAAAGCGCTTTGAGTGAAGTGTCCAGAAAACCGCGATATAAATGTAAGCAATTATTATTATTATTATAACCCCAAGTTTTTACTAAAGACAAGATTACTCAAAGACACATTTTAACACAGACATGCAGAAGGTTTGTTTGTTCAATGCATCAAGCCAATTTCACCTACATGTGCAGTGCAGAAACACAACAGCTGGTTAGCTACTTTCAGTTTAAACCTGAGTGGTGAAATTCTGAACATCTCAGAGGTAGGTGATGTGTGGTTGTGCAAAGAGACAGCACTTCTGTGGAAGGGTTTGGTAGGACCCTAAGTGTGGTGGGTCATCTCTGCGCTGTTGCCATGGTGCTGAAGGAGTGAGTGGAATGGTGAGGTGAAGAGACCGATTTGTGCTCTTGGGCTGCTGTGTGGAGTGGAAAGTGCTCTGTTAACAGCACCACAAGAGTGCTAAAGCAGTGAATTACTTAAATACCCTCATGCAGGGTGACCTTTTGTAGTCTGCAGGCAACTCTGAACCCCAGCTGAATGGTGTATGTCTTTACAGAGATCACTTTGAGATTGGTCACCACCTCCCTTCACTGTAAACACCACTGTTTGTCAATAGGATGGCAAAGATGTTTGAAGAATTTTCTTCAAAATCTTAATTATTTCTTAATGACTTCTATAATTCTAACTCTCCCTCCTTTTTTACGTAGTTGATTTTTGACCTAAAGAATGCTGGAAATGCAGTTTGTGTTCGCTGTAAACATCTCTTAGGAGAACAATACTTTGTTGAAAGGCACACTTGAAATCCTGACAGCTGATGCATTTCTTGGTTCGATTTAGTTGTACTAACAATTATAAGTCAAACTAGCATCTAGTCAAGTATAGGACCTTATTTACACTGTACCTTTGTAACCCCAGCTCTCTCTATTGCTGTCTTGACCAGTCATTGTTGTATTAGACTCTCTTCAGTGCAAGCAACATTCTTCAGAGACATTACTCCTTAAATTCCACCTGAAATATTTCTTAGAGTTATGTGGTGTTACATACCACATTGGAGTGAATATCCTACTTAAGGAAAAATGTATCCATTCAAAGTGTTGTGTGATTAAGATGTTTTCAGCAATGAGTTCCTGGGGTCATGTCATTACAGCTCTTACCCTGAGGACAGGAATAACTCAGAAATGTCCTCTCCCACATGTAGGTGGAGAACTCTGTACATGGTGGATACTAACAGTCTTGTTTGAATTTCATAGGCAGCATATACTGTAGCATTCTGGCAATAAACATAAGAACATAAGAAAGATCACAAATGAGAAGAGGGCATTCATCCTGTTTAGCCAATATGGTGAGGTATTTGCTAATTGATCCACAGATCTCATTTCCTGGAGGAAGCTGAAGTATAGGTTTCAACCACATGGCTGGGTAGCTTGTTTCATACCCCCACACTTCAGCCTTTGGGTGAAGTAGAGCGTCTTTTTCTCAGTTTTAACTGCACTTCCACATAGGTTCTGAGGTTTCTCCGGTTCGTGTTTCGCTTATCATTTTGGAGAAGTCCGCTTCGTTGACTTGGAGGATTTTTAATCTGTGCATCGGGTCCCCTTGTAGTCTTCTCTGTTCAAGACTGAAAAGATTTAGTTCTTTCTGCCGGTCAGTGACGAGCATTCTCAGATTTGTTTGAAGGATAGGTGTACCTTTACGTTCATTACTCTAATTCACCCTAATGGGCTGGAGCCTAACCCAACAGACACTGTACACAAGGAGGGAATTTCATTCATATTTTTCTCACACATCTACAGAAATGTCCTGGTTTTGATTCTTTGCAAAAACTGTAAACAATATAGATTCACATTAGAATAGTTTTATTATTTTTCTACAATTTGATGTCTCATCAAATACTTTGAAATCACTTGGCAAAGCACACTCCAGCAGATCTCATTGGTCACATTGAAATCAGCTTTCTGTAAAGGCCTGGAACGCATGCGAGGTTTGATCAATGAAGCACATGAATAGGTCCAATTAGGTCAGGAATGGTCAGCCACAGTGCTTGAGAGCTACAGGGTTTTGCTCTTTTCATTTCAAACGATCTCTAAACTACTTGATCCAAGCACTTAGAAACTAATGACATAAGGGTGACCCATATAAACTGTCGGATTGTGGCTCTACAGAACCAGAGTTTGCCGCCGCATGGACATGTACAGTACTCCGACTTGTGTTTTTGAGAATCAGTTAATATTGTACAGTACTTTAGCGCTAATTATCCAGAAGGGGGCAGCAGATGCGTGTTATTTGGCACAGTTCTGCACATCTCAAGGGCCAGTCTCGCGATATCGCGGTTGTACTTGCGGTCTGATTCCCTTCAGTGCGATGAGAGTCGCAACAAGGGTCTTTCGAGTCACTTTTAAATATTTCATTTTATTTGTCTGAAGTGGAGAAAAAAAATATAACTCCCTCAGAATCCTTTGTCTCTTATATTCTTAATTGTTTCAAGTAAGCAACGACCATTTTTTTTGTTTTTCTTCGTTAGTGGGAGAGGGCACAGTTGTAATCATCCGGACTTGGAAATGAGTTTCCTCTTGTAAGTAGAATGAGAAATGTTAATCTCTTCCTGTTTTCAGTTTAAGCGTTTTTATTTTAAACTTTTGTTTCAATTCTGCTGTCTAAAAGTCTTCCTTTGTTATTGCCGTAAACTCTGGCACAAATATCGATGGTTACCCACTGAAACGACGAATTATAAACTTTATTTTCACGAAGCAAGAAGTGCGGTACGAAGGTTGTACCTCTTCAGATGGCTAATGGCGTAAATAAGTTGGGGAGGTGTTTTTTCTGTTGTTAACTTAGTCTGCTGGCACACACGCAAAAGACGGCTTATATAATAACCACCACCGCTACTCCGAAAAAAAGATTTATTTCAGCTTTCTCGAAACAATGAGAAAAAAGAAAACATTTTAGCGATCAAAGCTTTTGAAGAAGCCCTTGCAAAATCCGTGATCTCAGAGATCAATTAGACGGAACTGCTGGTAATTTACCCACCTCCACGGAAAAATGAGCATGTCGTCGTAGTTAATCTTAAGAAACGACAAAAAGTAAGTAAACCGTTTGGGAGAGGGCAAGAAGTCAGTATTTATTTAATTCTGGTCAATTACATTTACCATTCTTATTAACATGAAATAAACTAAAATTATGGGAGTTCTGCGCGTAATAGTAAATTGAAACCGTATATCTAGAATTTATCATCATACATTCCATTGATATGTGATCTGAGGGGTTTTATTCGATACTTGCATCGTAGTAGGTGCATCATAGGTGCGGGTGAGCATTCGAGTTTTGCTCTCAGCCTCCATTCCTGTGCCTTAACTCCATACTTTAATTGATTTGGAACTTTATGTCCACCTAAGTTTGCGGGGTTTGTTTTGACCTGTAATGTATTCAAGCAGATGTCAGATTGCAAATTCCCTCCAGCTCTTTTCTGGTGCTGATACTTTGAAGAACCCTAGACAACCTGGAGTCTGAGGTGTCCCCCCTTCTCACAAACTAGTTTTAGGGGTATTTTAAATAATAATAATAATAATAATAATAATAATAATAATAATAATAATAATCTTTATTTTATATAGCGTCTTTAAAGGTGGCTTCACAAAGCGCTTTACAGAATGAGAACAACAATAAATAAAAAGCATAAAACACAATTACAATATGCAGAGGAGACCGTGGATGGTGGTACTCTGAAAAGCAGAGGGGTGAAGAATGGAACCAGTTAAGTAAAGGCTTTTCTGAAGAAGAGGGTTTTGAGTCTGGATTTAAAGGAGTTTAGAGAAGGTGACTCTCTGATATCCTTGGGCAGAGAGTTCCAGAGCTTGGGGGCATAACAGGAGAAGGCCCTGTCACCCATAGAATGTAGATGGGCTTGGGGGACAGTAAGGAGGGCAGAATTCGAAGAGCGAAGGTTGCGAGGTGGGGAGTAGGGCGATAATAGTTCAGACAGGTACTGAGGTGCCAAGCCATGTAGAGCATGAGGATTTTAAAGTCCATACAGAATTTTGACAGGAAGCCAGTTCAAGGACTCCAGGATAGGAGTAATGTGATCACTTGCACTAGACCTGGTCAGGATCCTGGCTGCTGAATTTTGGACAAACTGCAGTTTGTTAAATAAAAAGATTGAAAGTAAGGTTGCAGCAGTAAATATAATTTATGTATTCAACCTCCATAACAAGGCTTTTTTTGGGGGGGCTCATGCTTGTATTTTTCATTTTGGGCATGATATGACAAATATGTTTATAGAATTAGGTGATATCTGTTCGAATGATTAAGTAGAAGATGATTTTTAGGACCGAGTTAAAAAGTGGAAAATTGAGAACTTGGCTATCATATGACACTTCACATCCTGCTTCTTGGTGGCCTTGAGCCAAAATGCTATTTCAGCGATAAAACATCCAGCCTTGTGATTTTGCAGAACTAGAATACAAAAGGATGAGCTTTTGAGGAAACCTGAGGTCATCGAGCGAAGAAAAGTTGAGTTTAGTCCGCAGTACTTCGTTACTTATCTTTTTTTTGGAAGTCAGAGCAGCTC
The DNA here is from genome assembly GCF_059453375.1 of Lepisosteus platostomus. Taxonomy (NCBI): domain Eukaryota; kingdom Metazoa; phylum Chordata; class Actinopteri; order Semionotiformes; family Lepisosteidae; genus Lepisosteus; species Lepisosteus platostomus. The sequence continues at coordinate 10,527,225 of NC_142613.1, forward strand.
AGCTTGGAGCCGGTTAGAATGGTTTCCAAGTCCTTGACATCTCCTGCTAAGGTTCAAGCTAGTGGCTGCATCAGCATGCGGAGGCTGCAAAAGGAACAAGTAAAGCATTTCTCCATGCTGGAAAGAGAAGAAAAGAAACTCAATGTGTTGGCTGTGGAGCCTTCTTCGGGTGTCTTCACACTTGAAGCCTAAACGTTGTTTCTAACCCCCTATTACAGTCTACCTGATCACAGATTTTTATAAAGACACTTCCCCATGGCTTTTCTTACACAATGGGAGAGCCATTAACGAGACATTGTGAAGGTCGCCCCGGTTGCTGTGGTGGGTGGTGAAAGCACGCTCTACGAAGTAACGACTTGACCCGAAACTTCGTTTCCGTAACGGGGTTCTCCTCTTTTCTGCCACAGCGGCAGCCGCTCCTCCAAGACCTTCAAGCCCAAGAAGAACATCCCGGAGGGCTCGCACCAGTACGAGCTGCTGAAGCATGCGGAGGCCACGCTGGGCAGCGGGAACCTGCGGCAGGCCGTCATGCTGCCCGAGGGCGAGGACCTCAACGAGTGGATCGCCGTCAACAGTCAGTACCTCGGCGCGCGAGGCCACTTAGAAACGAGAGGTCTAACCTGTGTGGTCGTTAGTAGCCAGTGGATCTCGTCCAGACCTTAGTTGAAAGAAGCCAGTGGATGGGTTTCCACAGCACGCCTGGGCAGTCTGTTCCAGACTCCCACAACTCTTTGTGTAAAGACAAGCCTCCTGTTCTGAGTTTTAAATGCGCTTGTGCATCGTTTCCCCTTTGTGTCCTCTCATTCGAGTTTCGGTGCTTGCTCTGAAGAAATCCACCGGGGTCGTCTTTGTCAGGGCTTTTTAGGGATGTGAATACCTACATAACGTCCCCTTGTATTCTTCTCTGTTCAAGGCTAGAAGGGTTGTGTTCCAGAGAAGGACGTTCCCTTAAGCCCTGGAATGTATCTAGTTATTCTTACTGAACATGTAGAGGAAATCAAACAGGAAATCTATGGATGGACAATACATTAGTAGTTCTCAGTCCATGAGTTTTACTCCTGTCTTAGGTGACTATTGGAAGAGTTGCATCAATGGCTTCTCAATAACATCTTGTTTACTTCAGTACAATTGGTAAAATACCATTGAGCTTTAAGGATTTATTAATCTTGAGTGCATCTGGTACCTGAAACGCTTCTGACTCTTCTTTGCTGAGACTGTTTAATAGAGAACATTGTCCTTCTGCTGCCTGAGAAATGTTGACTTCGTCCGTAGTGAACACATGAGTGAGATAGTGTAGATCAGCCTATTCCATTTAATTGTCTGGATATTTCAAGTTATTGTCACAGATATATTTTACTTTGTCCCTGACAATCCTTTTGTTTGTTGCAGTAATAAAATATATTTTTGTTTAGTATTTTCTGTGGAATCTTCTTAAGATTCCCAGCATGTCTGGCCCGATGGTGCTCATAATTAATCCAGAGGACTCTTTGCTTTTATAGTACTTGTACATGGGTTTGTTAATTACTTCTCATTTTCTGTGAGTACCTGCATACTACTTTGAGAATCTATTTTTGTGACCTCCTTTGGCCAAGAGAATGCACACTTTTCCTTCTAACTCTTCATTACCTGTTGAAACTATAGTATGGGCTTGATTGGAGCAGTTTGGTGCATCTACCATTAATGACTCAGTCAGGCTGACCGTAATAGTGGCTCTTCCACCCAGTCTTGGCTTTACCAAGAACCATGGCAAGAACCAAGTCCAGATCAATCTGGACTTTAAGAACTTAATTTACCCTGCCGCTAGTGCAGAAGGTTCCTTGAATAATAATAATAATAATAATAATAATAATTGCTTACATGTGGAGTGTGTCCAGAACAGCGCTATATAAATGTAAGCAATTATTATTTATATAACGCTTTTCTGCACACTCCACTCAAAGAGCTTCACGGGTAATGGGGACTCCCCTCCACCACCACCAATGTGCAGCCATATCTGGATGATTCGACAGCAGCCATAGTGCGCCAGAGCTACAGTGCCTTGCGAAAGTATTCGGCCCCCTTGAACTTTTCAACCTTTTGCCACATTTCAGGCTTCAAACATAAAGATATAAATTTTTTATTTTATGTGAAGAATCACCAACAAGTGGGACACAATTGTGAAGTGGAACGAAATCTATTGGATTTTTGAAACTTTTTTAACTAATAAAAAAATGAAAAGTGGGGCGTGCAAAATTATTCGGCCCCTTTACTTTCAGTGCAGCAAACTCACTCCAGAAGTTCAGCGAGGATCTCTGAATGATCCAATGTTGTCCTAAATGACTGATGGTGATAAATAGAATCCACCTGTGTGTAATCAAGTCTCTGTATAAATGCACCTGCTCTGTGATAGTCTCAAGGTTCTGTTGAAAGCGCAGAGAGCATCATGAAGACCAAGGAACACACCAGGCAGGTCCGTAATACTGTTGTGGAGAAGTTTAAAGCCGGATTTGGATACAAAAAGATTTCCCAAGCTTCAAACATCCCAAGGAGCACTGTGCAAGCGATCATCTTGAAATGGAAGGAGTATCAGACCACTGCAAATCTACCAAGACCTGGCCGTCCCTCTAAACTTTCAGCTCAGACAAGGAGAAGACTGATCAGAGATGCAGCCAAGAGGCCCATGATCACTCTGGATGAACTGCAGAGAACTACAGCTGAGGTGGGAGAGTCTGTCCATAGGACAACAATCAGTCTTACACTGCACAAATCTGGCCTTTATGGAAGAGTGGCAAGAAGAAAGCCATTTCTCAAAGATATCCATAAAAAGTCTCGTCTAAAGTTTGCCACAAGCCACCTGGGAGACACCCCAAACATGTGGAAGAAGGTGCTCTGGTCAGATGAAACCAAAATCGAACTTTTTGGCCACAATGCAAAATGATATGTTTGGCGTAAAAGCAACACAGCTCATCACCCTCAACACACCATCCCCACTGTCAAACATGGTGGTGGCAGCATCATGGTTTGGGCCTGCTTTTCTTCAGCAGGGACAGGGAAGATGGTTAAAATTGAGGGGAAGATGGATGCAGCCAAATACAGGACCATTCTGGATGAAAACCTGTTGGAGTCTGCAAAAGACCTGAAACTGGGACGGAGATTTATCTTCCAACAAGACAATGATCCCAAACATACAGCAAAATCTACAAAGGAATGGTTCACAAATAAACGTATCCAGGTGTTTGAATGGCCAAGTCAAAGTCCAGACCTGAATCCAATCGAGAATCTGTGGAAAGAGCTGAAAACTGTTGTTCACAAACGCTCTCCATCCAACCTCACTGAGCTCGAGCTGTTTTGCAAGGAAGAATGGGCAAGAATTTCAGTCTCTCGATGTGCAAAACTGATAGAGACATACCCCAAGCGACTTGCAGCTGTAATCGCAGCAAAAGGTGGCTCTACAAAGTATTAAGGCAAGGGGGCCGAATAATTTTGCACGCCCCACTTTTCATTTTTTTATTAGTTAAAAAAGTTTCAAAAATCCAATAGATTTCGTTCCACTTCACAATTGTGTCCCACTTGTTGGTGATTCTTCACATAAAATAAAAAAATTATATCTTTATGTTTGAAGCCTGAAATGTGGCAAAAGGTTGAAAAGTTCAAGGGGGCCGAATACTTTCGCAAGGCACTGTATATAACACATCAGCTATCAATGGGGAGGAGAACAGAGTGATGAAACCAATTCATAGAGGGGGATTATTAGGAGGCCATGATTGATAAGGGCCAATGGGAATTTTGGCCAGGACACCGGGATTACACCCCTACTCTTTTCGAGAAACGCCCTGGGATTTTTAATGACCACAGAGACTCAGGACCTCTATTTTACGTCACATCCGAAGGACGATGCCTTATTACTATATAGTGTCTCCATCACTATGCTGGGGCATTAGGTCCCACATAGACCGCAGGGTGAGCACCCCCTGCTGGCCCCACTAACACCTCTTCCAGCAGCAACCTTAGTTTTTCCCAGGAGGTCTCCCATCCAGGTACTGAACAGGCTCACACTGCTGAGCTTCAGTGGGCTGCCAGTTGTGAGTTGCAGGGCGATATGGCTGCTGGCTATAATTAAAGGGAAACTGCAAACCTATTTTCATATTTCGGGTTTAGAAAGAATCACCATTGATGACTGCATTTCAAACCATAATAAAAGTAACATGTTAGTGTAACCTGTAAAACCTGCAATTTGCATAACAAAATTTCCAGGTATGTGCAGCGATTCAGAATGAGGCAACAAAACATATGGTGACATGCGTGGCCCTATGACATTGTAAACAACAGGCTTGTGAATGCATCTCTTTTAATCCGATAGGAGTATTGCTTTCAATTTCGAGGCGGCTTTGCGACAGATACTACTTGTTAGCTCTGCATGCAGATCACTTTGGAACATTTTTGCAGGGAAATGTCTGCTGCACAACCTGTATTTATACACTCGTACATCACATTACATTATTCATTAAGGAGACTAGTGAGCAGGAAGGGCCGTATCCCCAGGCAGTTCGTGGGAACTTGAATGCGAGTTGCATCAACAGGGCGACTTGCCGTACTTTTGCAAAGTTAACGATTTTGTGCTTTTATATGAAGTTTTGTCATTTTTGTTATGTAAAGTCAATGAATTTTCTATTGCCAAGATTTAATAACCGATCTGAGAAATTGGGACTCCTGTTCCCCTTCAAGCACTAGTTGTAAATCTGATATTTTGTTGGAGTGGACCAGGTATGGGCAACCTTGATTCACCTAGGCTGATGTTTCTTATTCTTATTCCCACCTCAACTCTGCTTTATCGGATTAATTTTAGTCAAAAACCACTTTGTGCAAGGCATTTTTGAAAGAATAACAGGACTGGAAAAGTCATGACTAGTAGGGCTTTGTTTAGGTCCTATATTTGATGGGTAACAGATTCGTCCTGTTTAAGATGCTCTAGAGAACCAGAGGTGTCTTTCCCATTACCTGAAACAGTGAAAAATTTAACAGTGTTATAGTCAGAGAAAACTTGCCCTGCTCCTAGAAAAATCTGCTGTTTTCCCTCTGCGTTGTTTGATCTCGTTAAATACCATTCACGCTTTTAATTTCTATTTTGAAATTGAATTTATATCTTAAAGTTTGTACTGTAAATGACTGGTACATGGCGACCCAAGTCAAAGTAAACCATATTCTCTGCTGAGCTTGTGATACTGAACTTTCTTTTTGGTTACATTGAAGCGCAATTCAGTTGTGAATGGGGTTCTTTAAGAATCTTAAGTGGTCTATTGGTCGGAGACTCTGGTTGAGAGAATAAAGAGCTTGCTAGTAAGTGTGTTTTAATAGCTGACTCCATAGGGTATTTTGTATTGATGAAGTTATTCACCTCTTTTTTGTTACTTGAATTTGATGTAAAAGTAAAGTCCTATGGGAAGTGATACTTCTTTAGCTGCAGTTGGTGGTGTATTGCTTCATGTATAGTTTCTGTAAGTTGCTTTATACAGTACAACAGCCTCTGCTCAAGATGAAAAGTCAGGATAATCATTAGGTTGCTTCAATTATTTTAGTTTTGTATTAATGTACCTTCTGTGTGTTGCAGCTGTGGATTTCTTCAACCAGATCAACATGCTCTACGGCACCATTACAGAGTTCTGCACAGAGATCAGCTGTGCAGTGATGTCTGCTGGCCCCAGGTAGGGAAAACAAACCTGTTCTCTGTCTCTGGTAGGCAAACCATTGTACACAAAACTAAGCTCAAAATTGCACACCTGTAGCTTAGAAAACCTGTAATGTTTCATAATAAGTTTTACCCAACAGTAGTGCCAAACAGGCCATCAGCTTAGATTAGGACTTCAGGCAACTTCAGGCATTATGCACAATGTACTCCTGTGATTGTCTGGGCACCTGTGTGCTTATAATGTTATCATAAAGAAAGCCTATCAGTACTGTTTCCTGAAGATGTCCAAGCATGTTTCAGAGGATAGTGTGTTCACATTTTATCACTCCCATGGTTTGATTTGAATTCATTTACAATGGGCAATTTCAAGTTGGGGGGAACGACTTAAAAGGTCCCTGTTGGCAAAGATCTGCATCATTTAAGTCATTTACAGTTTGAAGTACAGTAAAACCCTCTAAAACCCTTGGTCTCCTGTACCCGTGAGAATAACACTGCTTTAATGCTATTCTTTTACTTTGCATTTTATTAGTGCTCAATTAACAGTACAGTGAGCTACTGTTGCCTTAAACACTTCCTGTCTACCTACTACTGTTCTGTATTTAAACAGCTATTTTAATATCTAATCTAGAGGAAGAGTGCCTGCTGTGGCTTCCTGTCAATATACTTTTTAGGTCCAGGGTCGAGATTACTGTCTTAATTCAATACAGAATCACATACGTGATCAGCATTGTGCAGGAAACAACCTGCTCTCTGGCCAGAATCAATGTGATTGGAATTAAGTAATCAAAAACAGGTAATGTTGATTTTTCCACGTCTCTTTAGAAATCAAATAATACTTGTGCAGGCTGTAGTTCTGTAATTCCCCTTTGAGGTTAATATTGTATTTTCTTAGATTAAAGGCAGGTTTAGTTACAAGTTCTAATCTTAATTTAAAGACATTTTCTGTTGTTGGTGGTAAAAGGATCATTTATCTTTGCCTGTTACTGTATGATACTTGATAATGTATTTCTTTGAATATTACCATGGCATTAAAAATTTGTGATTAAGTGTGTTATGCTGGTTAATGTAATCTTCTCTCTCTCTCTTCCACCATTCTCCCATTTTCAGATATGAGTACCACTGGGCTGATGGCACCAACATCAAGAAGCCGATCAAGTGCTCAGCACCCAAGTACATCGATTACCTGATGACCTGGGTGCAGGACCAGCTGGATGATGAGACCCTCTTTCCATCTAAGATAGGCAAGCACAGCTCCCAGAGTTACAACTTATTTAGTTATGAGAGCTACTTGGGTTGTCTGCAGTGCTGACTGAATTGTGTGTGAATGTTTAATGCAGAATAAATGGCGTCTTGTCAAAGTACAGTCAGATCTTATGAACTGGACCCTTTTAAAATCCCCACTTCTCCCAGGTTGTCAGATCCTCTTGCCTCTTGTTTCCAGGTGTGCCTTTCCCTAAGAACTTCATGTCAGTGGCAAAGACCATCCTGAAGCGCCTGTTCAGAGTCTATGCCCACATCTATCACCAGCACTTCGACTCTGTGATGCAGTTGCAGGAAGAGGCACATCTCAACACCTCTTTCAAACACTTCATCTTCTTTGTGCAGGTAACCCAGCTAAGACAGTGATCACAGAAAGCCATTGCCTGTGATAGAGACCATTCCCTGACCAGGGAAGCAGTTAAACTACCAGAGTTCCCAAACTATTTAATTAATTTAGTGATGTAATTAAGGATCTGATTGTAACGGAGACCTCCAATTCAATAAAATCTTGTCGGAGCTGCTAAGTTAACTTAACACCATCCCGCTCTGCGCATGGAATAACACCAGAGGAGAACCCTCAAGCCCAGCCATTTTGTCACACTAGCATTTTATGCCCCCTCTTTCTGGTTCTGCATATTATTCGCATATTGATTTCGATTCACCAGTTAGAAATGGGAAGAAAGAAAACGCAACGTTTCGGCCGTGGAGCCTTTTTCAGGTGTGTGCCCTTACTCCTGAAAAAGCCGAAACATTCTATTATCTTTCTTCTCTTTTTAGCACGAAATAAACCTATTACCAGTTAGAAATGCTGCATTCGTGTGGTGCACCGGAAAACTAGAGGGTATGCACTGCAGAAATGCAAATATATACATTATTGAACTCCACGAGTGTAAACGGCAAGTGTTACGTTTATGTTCCCAATCTTTTCCTGCCACGACCCTTTCAAATCGGGATACCCTCTGTCTGGATTTCAGTGTTATCCCTTAGTGCTGCTCCTCATTTTCTCCTTCCTGCAGGAGTTCAACCTGATTGACCGCAGGGAGCTGGCCCCACTCCAGGACCTGATTGAGAAGCTGGGCTCCAAGGACAGATAGAGGAGACAGGCTTAGGCTGTGGACTGCAGCACACTGGGACTCCATTGCACAAATCTATGTATCCTGCACTCATCCCTCTTTTTATGGCTTTATCTCTCTTTCTGCTCTAAGTTTCCACTCTGGGCAAAACTACCCACTCAATAATAAATGAATCGGATGGTAATTCTACTCTGTTTGCCCACAATGGGAAATTAGTCTCTTTATGTCTAGCTTTTCTTTTCCTCTTTCTCAAACTTCAACAGAGCTCATATTATGTGTGATATTATTATGTTACAAATGTATGACCTGATCTCTCAAAAATGTTCTCTTTGAGATTAGTTCTTTTTTTTTTCAGATAGATGTAATATACAATAGAAGTTTATAGGTTCCCATAGCTGATCTTTTTATCTTTTCAGGGAAAATCCAGATTTTAATTTCCTGGAACATTTTAATAAGCATCAAAAACTTAACCTTGAGGTTAAATCTGAACGGGCCTGGATTTAGTGGATGACAGATGTAAAAATAGCTAAGAGCAACCAGTTACTATACCTTCATATTGAGACTTCCTCTTTCAAGGGCTGTACTTTAAATGTAAAATCGCCAATTATTTTTGTTATAATCACCGGGATTGGAAAAGCCAAATGTATATTTCTCACGTTTCTGCTTGCAGCTGCAAAACCCTTTCTCCACACACGGGGGAGAGTGAGGAAGTGTAGACTGACTCTTGCCCACCTTTGAGCAGCTCCACTTTTAACACGCCACAGGCAATACAGGCTGCGTCGCACCTGAGCTGAGCGTTCAGTGCTGAGTGGAGCAGAAGCATGCTTCTCACCAACAGCGCTGCGTGCTTCCCAGGAGGCCACTGGCATCTCCAAGAAACAAGAGGGACCAATTAATCCCACTTTAATCTCGGAGATGCTCAGCCAATTGTGCACTGCAGTCCTGGTCATATGCCCCAGGCCCAGATCTGTAATCATAGCACTCCACCCATGCTCATCAATTAGCCTTACCTATTGAGCCAGTTCGGAGGCCTCTTGGACCATACTTTCTGTAAAACTTTTAAGCCTTTTGTTGCTAGGTTGAAAAGGTACAGTTCAAGGGACCCTTATTGACTCTTGTGACAAAGGTAAGACCAGAAAGCAGTGAGCTGCTTGGATTACAGATCTGTTAAGATTGCAGCCTAGAGTTAAATATTTGGCGTGCCAGTAGTTCTGTATGATCTTCAGATATGTTCGTTTTTCTGTTCTTCATGTATTTTACGCAGTGCTTTTCTTTGCCCGACTCAAACTCAGGTTACTGGTTGTTAAGTGTTACATACAGTATGGTCTAAGTTTTCAAATTAAGAAACGGTGCATGTTGGTAATGAGTATTTTATAAAAGACATCTTTTAGAATTGACAAGAAGTAGCACTTTAAAAAGACTGTCAGCTTTATGGGTTTATAATGGTCTACAAAGATGTTCCCTGTACCCCCAACTAATTATACATCTTTATTATTTTCTTTTTTCATGCCTTTATACTTTTGAAAAAAATCTAAACAATTTTGGTTTAACATGTTTTTGAAAGTATTGGTTGTACTATTTTTTAAAGGAGTATCTTTTTCAGAATTTTGGCAATATAGTCCATTTGATGTAGTCAATATAAACACATTTACTAACAAGTGGTTTATTTATGTTTGACTGTGTTCTAAACAATAACAAAGTAGCTTTACTAAGCTCATTAATATTCAAAATTTAACATACTTTTCAGAATGACTATTCAGTTTCATTGAACTCTTTATAATTTTAAAAATGAATGACCAAAACATGCTGAATAAAATTTTTAGAATTAAGTTTGTTTTATTAAATTAGTATTAAAATCAGTTTATTATACTAAATAAGGCTGCTTCGTTATAACATTTTAAATCTGAACAGAGTATAGTTTTTTTAATAAATATATCTGTTTTTTTATCAGTCATTTTCCTAGCTATAGTGCCTAATAGTTGTAAACTATGATACTTGAAAGCAATATTAACAAACTATAACTGGGTTTGGGTTATTCATAATTGTTCATAAAAAAGGAACATTTAATTACATCAAATTAATGTACACTTGTTATTATGCCATGCTGTCACATTTGAAATGAACACTGCCCTATAAGTAAATACCACATTTCAAAATAAATGTGGTAATCACTTGTATTTCAGTTATTTTGAATTGGTTAAATGTTATAATAAGAAAATATACAAAATGTACTAGTAATTTTTCCTTTTCAGCATATAAGGAACTACCTGTCTTTAAACTTATAATTATGACATCTTTATAAGTTTAGGGGGATGTTTTAAATTTTTTTTAGGAAACCGTTTATTCTTCTTTTGTTTTCTTTAAGTTGTTATGATTAAGATCTTTAATGCTACAAAGAGAAAACAGTGGAGTTTACAGCTCTCTATCTTGTTTTTGACTACATTGGCTTAAAATCCAGTTAAAGATGGCAACATAAAAAGGGACCATAAGGCGTTTAGATAGCTCGTTCTGAGGTTACTGCCCAAACCTTTTTTTAAGCAACATGAAAAATAAAAGGGAGGTAAGCTAAGTAGCTGTTAGGGCTTTGGACTCCTGACTGGATGATATTTGAGATCAGATGCCGGCTGAGACTGTGCTGTTGTAGTCTTGAGCAAGGTACTTTCATAATTTCAGTGAACATCCTGGGGGCTCCAGGTTGTCATTTGTAAAAGAGAAGAATTTCTCGATTGATGTACCTGATAAAATTACACAATAAAGAAGAACAGTGCAGTGATGCACAGCTCTATCTTGCAAAAACTTTCATTTTAAAATCCCTCTCGCAATTGTGCACCAAACCCATACAGCTGACGTTTCAGCTTGTTATAAAAATTGTTGCACAGGGTGAATAAGCTTGCCATGTGTGCACACCTGTGTCTGACCAATATGACTTCAAAATTATTACTGCAGTAATAAATGCCTCCATTGTGTAAGCACTGTTCTGTACAGCTGTTTCAAGCCTTTTAGAATATATGGTGCAGGGTTAATTCAGAGTAAAGAGGTAGTTTTTAGTATTCTTTGATAGTGTGCACAAAAACATTTTAAAATGACCTCAGTCAGACAGGGCTGCTTACAATTAACAGTGTTAGTGACAAATACTTTTCATGCAGCAGTGTATTTCATGTGCATATACAAGTGCCCATAAATACAGTTTTTAAAAATCAAAGTATTCTATACTGTGCAAAGCAGGAGTGTTTACAGTAATATCCATGTATTGTTAAAATACTGTGATATACTGGAACATATGGGTCCAGTCATGTATCAGCTTAAACACCCCATAAAGTCTGTTATCAGCTTCAGCCAGTAACACCGCTGAGGAAGAGAGCTACTCAGTTGCACACAAGTACTGTATGATGACCGTGTAATAGAGTGGCTGCATTAGTGTGACTGTGGCTGTCCTGCTGTGATTTATAGCTGTTCAGTTCTGCAGACATTTAGATCATCCAAACTTGCATTGCTATTTCTGAATAAGTAGTGTAACATTTATTCTAGCCAGATGATCCGAGTCATCTTGAGAGTCTAGGGCTTGTACCGTTAGAGCGATGATCTGAATTTTACAGTTCAGACAGACATACTGCTGGTAATTATGTATTCTTCAGGAGTGTAACATGGAAGATAAATAAATAAACAAAAGCCAACAAAAGAAATAAACGGAAAAGTATGTCAAGTGGTTACTTCTTCCCTTGATGTTGCACCAGGATTTCTCCAAACCAAAATGGTAGATGTTGCCATACTGCTGTGCGTGCTGTTGATTCTGCAAGCATCCAATCTGCTAGAATGAGATGCCGTGGCATCTTGATCCTGATCTTGTTTTCCCAGTAAGAATAAGGGAAAAGGAAAATTTGATGTGATCCATTGCTTTTACGCTGACATTTTTCATCTGAAGTAGTGATGCAAATGCATCATTTAATAAATGGAAGTCAATGGATTAACAGTAGAGTGGAATGGCAATACAGAGGTTAAAAAAATTACCTGTATTCTTGCCTCAATGAAACAGGGAGATTTACAGATGGAGGTTGTTTTTGTGTTGGTTTCCCATGCTGTCTTTAGCTTGTTTGTCATTGACTGGAATACCAGACTGCGGTAAGATCCAGTATGCTGGACATGAGGGTGGGGGAACAGTATTTAGGTCTATTTTTTTTAATATACTGTATATCCATCAGATTTTGGGGGGGGTCTGAAACTCCATAAAAATCAGTTTAATCACAGATGCTTTGTAATTTCTGCCCTTTCATTTCATTTGAGCTAATGAAAGATCTCTAACTTTCCGTTTTTGTCAGAAAAATTTGTGCTGTCAAATTGCTTGGGTTATTCAAAAATGTAAAATTCTTACATCCTGAAACTGTTGGCGATAACTTTCCATTGGATCCAGGTGAAATTATTTTTAAGAATTTGTTTTCTAAATAAAGCCACACTGTTACAACTGCAATAGCTACAGAGATGTTGAATTGGACCCAGCCTAGACCTGTAGCCTGCAGTACAATTTCTGTGGCTGTGGCACATGTAAACTTGTGTTTTGAATAAACCCAAATTAAGCAAAGTGGGCAAGACTGGTTCTGTTGCTCTGGTTTACATTTATCAAGTGTTGAAGTGATTTTTGTATTACAGTTCAATTCTGGTATCACCATTTTTAAGAGTCGTTCAATACCTGTTTTCTTTCTTCTAAAATTAAACTTGCACAAACTTAAAGTGGGATTCATGATTTATTTTTTTATTTTTTTTACTCATTTGTATGGAAAAAAAGACTATTTTGGACCATTTCCTTATGTAGTTCTGTAGTATGACTTGTAACTTTTTAAGGTTTGTATATCTTTTGACATTGTTGTGGAGTAGGCAAATCCTAGAAGCACCACTGTCATTGCTGTGGTTTCTTTTGTGTTGAATTGTTTTCTGTGCATTATTCAATAAACAGAACTGTGCCTTAGAATGAAGCAGAATCTCCTTATTGACAATACAATAGCCATGCACAATAGCTTTTAGAGCATTTAAAAAAAAAGGTTTTCAAAGATTGTTTTCAAATTTGCATTATGTGTAGAAACAGCATGAGTCAGTTTCATAATGCAATGTCAGTTTAATAAGGTGGGCATAGATTATGTATTTTTTCTGTTTCAACTTTCAGCAATTTAGAAGAAATGTTATAATTCCAGGAAAACAACTTTAAAGCTAAGCCTATTGTGAAGAGGCCCCCCTAGTGGATTAAAATGCTCATCGCATGAGTACAGAAATTGAATACAGGGAGAATGGAAAGTGACGGAATTCAAATGATCTGGTGTGAATCTATAACCTGTCTTACAGATTTGTGATTCTAAAGGTGTCTGTCAATTAGTCTGTACTTTGTGGGAGGGCATATAAAAAGATTTGCAGGAAAGCATATTAACCTTGGTCCTTTTGGGGTCATTGCTAACGCAACAGGAAAGGTCAAGACTGTTTCCTTACATAACTTGCTATTTGCTATTTGTAGTTGTCAAGTAGGTCATACACAGCTTCACCATACAAGTAGCCTATAAACAGTGTAGCTACTTCTAAGCAATTAACCTTGTATAGAAACTTAAAATTGATATAATTTATTTTCCATTTCCTTCCTAAAAACCAACATGGTACACGTATTTCCACCTTTTACATTTGTTCAAATCTCACGGCTGACTCAAATATTTCAACAGGCATGGAAGGAGAGAAAGGTTTCAGAAGACTGGTAGCATGCAGTGGTCGTACCAATTTGGAGAAAGGGAAGTAAGAAAAAACTGTAGCACAGACAGAGGGATATCATTATTGAGCCACACTGGAAAATGTAGGCAAAAATATTGGAGCAGCACAGGTACAAGGTGGAACCTTAACTGAGTGATGCACAGGTGGGTTTTAGGAAAGGAAGAGGGTACACAGATGCCATGTTTACTCTATGACATCTGAATGAGAAGGCAATAGTACGACTGAGAACTCTGTATTTTTGGATGAAGAAAAAGCTTTTGACAGGGTAAACAAAGAATTTGTGGAGAATACCGGAGAGGAACATTCTGAAGGGACAGCTCTGGGATACTATCAGAGCTCTTCACACTAACAGTATGAGCTCTGTATGTACTGTACTTTAAATGGACTCAGACTGGTTTGAAGTCAAATCTGAAGTGAGAAAGGCATGTGTGTTGTATTCTATGCTTTCTGTCGTGTATACGGACTAAATTACCAAAGAAGCACACGCAGAATCAGAAGCCTTGAATAAGAAGGTGTATTCTGATTACCAAAGCTTTGTAAATGAAGATGAGAAACTGCAGGTTCATATGACCAGATTAAATGTCATTCATGAAAAGTATACTAAGTTCAGCATAAACAAGACCGAAACGATAAAGGTAAGCACAAGACCCGGCAGCCTTAATATCAATATCTACAGTATGGCATTTAGCTTCAAAAAGTATCAGAATTCAAATATCTGGGGAGCATCTTCACAGAAGATGGAAGACTCAACAGAGACAGAGACAAGAGTACCAAAAGCAAATGTCAACTATCAGCTCTCACCTCTGCTGAAACACCCACACATCCCCATAGACACCTAAACAAAACCAATTCATTCCGTCTTCATTCGCACTCTGACGTACCAGTGCAAAACATGGACCTTCGAATGTAAACTCGCCTCTTGTAACATGAGGTGGCTGAGAAGAGCAGCCAACATAACCAGATGAGACAAGATCAAAAATAAAAGAACTGGAGAAATGGTGGGGCCTACACCAGTCCACCACCATATACAACAACAGTAGATCAGCTGGTTTAGTCAACGTGCCCGCATGGCAAGAGGTTGACCAAGAAAAAACCTGGCTCAAGGACGTGGAAGAGGTGTTCAGAGCACATGACATTCTCCCTCACAGGGGGACGTCTGGCTGGCCCACAGTTGTGTCTCCCCACGACTCCTCATGGGATAAGCGGATAGACAAAGGAGAAAGAAGACATCTGTTTAAAAAATGTGTCTATAAAATCCTTACTCCATTGGAATTTGCTGTATTGTTTGGCACAATAAGTTGAAAAACGTTACATTCTTATCTTTTTTTATTGCTTCACTATGTCCTGCCTGTATTACACAATGTATAAATTGTACAGGATTGAGAAATATTGTAGAACACGTAAATGAAATTGAAAATATTTATTTATTCAAATATATTTATTGCAGACTAGAGAGTCCGTTGGCGGAAGACAGTTATTATGTAGACAGGTGCAGCAAAACCACTGGCTACAAATATAAAACGGGAAACATGAAGCTTGAAGAAAGTTATAGAGAAGACTTTGGTTTTAATGCTGACATATTTATGTCTTATACACAAGGTGGGGAAGCAATAAGAAAGCAATCAAACGTTTGTGCTTCTTAAAATACAGAAACTGGAAAATAAATAATATCAGATCATCGTGTTATTTATTGTTTTGTACTCGTGCATCTGAAGCAAAAATAACCTATCGATGCAACTGCTATATGTCAAATAAACCATGAAAGCCGACATCCTCATGGAAAGCCCTTCTCTGTGGTGTGACCATGATACAAGTAAATATTGCAAACTTGATCAACACAACAAGACACTCCCCCTGTCACAGAAGGAAGTTGGGCTCCAGCGTAGCGGCGGAAAGTGGAACAGCTGTTTTGAGGTTTTAATTTTATTTTTTGTATACTGATGTGTGACAACTCCGGTACCTAAATGCATGTACTAAGGAGGTACCAGCGACGTTGAAATCCTGCCGACAATGGAGATGTTCAGTAAATTGACGGCTCTCTTCCAGGAGGCGCTGGAAACGGTAAGTGAAAAGCTGGTGAAGGAGTTCCCGAAGCCCGCAAGGTCAGAAACTTAGGTCCCCGGCTTTTGTCATGGCCTGATTGTGAGGCTTATAAATAATATTATAGCTTTGCAAAATCTATTTAATTAGATATTGAGATAGACTGTGATGTACTAAACTATTGTGCAACTCTAGCTATAAGTGTTTAGTTACTTTGCTCATCTATAAGTGTGTTTTCTGGCTGTTACTAGTATCAACAAGTCGCTCCTTAGTTTGAGCTGAACTACAACTGTTTTTTTGCGCCGAGAAAGCCGATACAATAATATGTTGTATTACTAAAACGAATCCATTCAGTATATGTTAGATAGCCATGCAGGCAAATATCGCACTATATTTATTGTCTTATAGCTGTTGACTTTTAATATTATACAACATATCAGCATCTTCATGTTTCTTCGTGGTTTTCTGTTTACGTGGAACATGCTTAAGGCAAGAACTACATTCCTGAATCATTTTGCTAGAACTGACACTGATCAATAACAGCACACCTGAACCGATTTAAAAATGTACAAATTCTGAATTCAAAATATTAATTCTGTTTAAAAAGTCATCTATTTTGGTTAACGCTTTCGTGCCCTAACACTGCGTTAGCTATCTTAACGATTCTTAAGTCAATTTCTGACAGTTATTTTTGTATGTTGACACTAACTCTGAATTTGTCCTGAACTGTAAAGGTACCTTTATTTCAGTACCATACTTTTTTTAGTATGACTTGTGAAGGGCGGTTGGATAATTATATGTGATACGAAGGGACCATTCATTCAAACATTCAAAATACTCAAAGGCACTGACAGTAGACTTGTTCAGAATCGACTCTGAAACACAAACCAGAGGATACAAGTGGAACTAAAGAGAGTGTTTTTAAAATGAGGCTATTCTTTACCCGAAGGTTTGCGGGAGTCCTGAATAAGCGACCCTGCTATATTGTAACTGGCACCGTCACTGCTTCCTATAAACAGAGCTCCTCAGAGCGACTACATGAGATAGATGGGACAAATGGCCACGTCTTTAATTTATTATTTATTTCGTTCTGAGCAACTCATTGCCTAAAGATATTGAAAATCTTAAAGATGCTCCTTTTATTTTTAAAACTGATGGTGGGACTTGTATTATTTAAAATGTAATTTAAAATTGTATCCTGCATTATATAGATCTTGTTAATTTCAAAGGGAGATTGCCAACTGCTGTTTTCTATGTTAAGATTTGACAAGCCACATTCTTGTCTATCATATGCTGAGTGAAAGTTAAAAACCTGTCTGTTTTTAATCTTTAATTTGGGGAATTAAAAAATTATGTCCACTCTTGAAAAGGCATTCCACAAGTACAGAATCTACATAAAACACAAGGTTTCAATCAGCAACTGACCCTAATTTGGTTTTCTCTTCCAGAGAGAACCCTCAGTGAATTTACTGGAATCCTTTGTAGAGCACTGGAAAGGCATAACAAACTACTACATAGAGACGTCAGGTAAGGAAATGAAAAAGGTCAAGGTCTTTTGAAACCACAGATTGCTGTATGAAGTGCAGAAGACAAATGTGATCACCCTTGCTCACCTATCCTTTAACAATCCCTCCTTTATTTTTTATTTTTTTAAAGGAACTGGAGAACCAGTTTCAATGATATTTGCTGTAGACACCAGCTATTCTTTATCAAGGGAAATTGGGCACATTTCTGTTATATCCCAATTTTCGTTTTCCTTTTTTGGATTTTTTTTTACTGGAAAGTCTTTTCATTCCATTCTCATTGTTATTATATCTTTAACGGTCTGCTCTTTTGGACTCTTTACCATGCTTTATTTTATACTATTTGCTATTAATAAAAATACCAAATATAAGACACAAAGGTTACACTGATGAGCTGCATCAGCCTGAGAGCTGCAGAGGAAGCAGCAGGAGATAATCCCATACTGAAAAGCTAAAGGAGAAAAAAATAGTGTTACAGCCATGGAGCCCTACACTTGAGCAAGGCTCCACAGCCATTTCTTTTCTTTTTGACTTTGCAAAGTAGAATTAACCTCTGCCTGTTCCTTTGCAATGTCACACGCAGTATCCTTTTCCTCATTGAGGTTGTCTAAAAGCAGTGTTGTCCTTCAAACTTTCCTTAAAACTGCACAGGGTGATATTTCTTTAAAAATGTTTTTTCTTCTCTTCTGTAATTTATGACTAATGTTGGTGAAGAAATCTGCGACTGTCTTACAGATGAAATGACCCCGGCAAAGCAGACGGACATCCCATGGAGGCTGAAACAGATGCTGGATATTTTGGTGTATGAGGAGAAGCAGCAGGAAATGGAGGAAACTGGCCCTTGCATGGAGTATCTTCTGCAGCACAAAGTGCTGGAGACGCTCTGCACGTTAGGGAAAGCCCAGGTAACTATTCTGCTTACATCTGCACTTCATATTTGTTAATGTAAGGTTAATTCTGGTTGTTGAGGCCACACATTATCTTCTGGTTTTTGTTCCAGCCTATTTTATTTAGGCAAATGAGTGTCTTTACCTAATCTAACGGCTAAGACTGGTAAGACCTTTTGACCTGTTTTTAAGGTATAAAAATTGAGAAAAATTAGAAATAATCTTGTATCTTGTGCTTGGTTTCAGAATAATTCAGATATTTGTCTTTGTTGTGTATGTTTTTGCAATTTGATTAGGATGGCTCCATCAGAATTCTAGAAAGAATATGTCAGAAAGCTCGATACAACGTAATTCCTGCTTGTCTCTGAAGATCATTTGGTAACTTAAGGGTGGTTTAGATAGCTAGCAAGGAGCAGTCGAAACAGGCTCAGACTAAGTGAACCCTGCTGCAGAAAAAATAAAGTTGAAGGCAAGCAGAACGGATTACTGTTTGCTGCAATTTTTTGGAAACAATACACCTATTTTTGGTGTGGAGAACAGTTGAAAACCTTTGGTTTTGGAGAGTGTTACAACACCTGCTATTGCTGCTATTTTACCTTTTCTCTAAAACACATTCAAGCTCTCCTACACCATTCTCATATTTAGTACTGTAGTGTAACGGGGCAGAATTGTTCATTGCAAACTTGTCATAGCTGCTGCTTGTATTTAAGTAAAGCAGCTTATATGTGAGCACATGAACACAGTGCGAATCTGTTTGTCCCAACCAAGTTGTTGACCCTGTAGCACTCTTGAATACAGTCTCGGTCACCTGATATCAATAAATGCTGGAGATCAGGCAGCCTGCCACACCTTGTGGCAGCAGCCACTTCCCTGCCTCTATTGCATATGTTGACCACCAAGCTTATCAGCTGTAGGTTCCATTTCTTAATTCCTTGGTCTGATAATGGCAGGATTTGACTGCAGGCATTTGGAATGGGCAGTGTATCACCTACAGTATGGCGCCACAATAGTCATTGATGGCGTGGGCAGTTGAAAACTAGGATCCATTCCTGCATTCTGCAGGCTTGGAAATTGTTGAGGTAATGGGGTGCAAGTGCATTTTGGTCCAATGCATCATTTCATGTGATGTCTTTCTTCTCCGCTCTCTAGTATCCTCCTGGAATGAACCAGCAGGTCCTGATTTTCTTCACGAAGTTGCTTGGACAGATTCAGCAGCCGATGCTCCATATTATTAATGTGCACAGACCCGTTCAGGTGTGTGATGACTGATTCCATTCACACTTCCCAGTTTAGTTAGATTTCTTCCCAATTGAGATTTAATTTTCTTAGATCAGGCAATTAATTTCTTAATTTAACTCTGTATGCTTTTAGCTCTAAAAAAGTTGAAGCACCAAACCTTATACACTTTTAAATTCATAACTCCAGTCCATGATGGCAACACCAATTTATTTTTATCTTATGTACATGACAATTTAGAAATTAAGTTCAGATTAAGCACTTAATAAAACTAATTACACCATGGTGTAATTTTGGTATGTTGTGAAAGTACTGTACGGTGCACAATATACCAGTACATGTTTATTGGCATTCTTTGCACAGAATTGCCAGTGTTTTTTTTCTGTACATTTTTGTATTGAGAGTGAATTGATCTTTCTTTAAATTGAACTGCAACATTTTAAAATAATAGTTACAATTTTAATTTCTTGGTTTCCTAAATAGGAATGTGAATATAAACCTACTCATATGTTACTTTAACATACAAAGGCTGTAGTTGAGAAAGCACTCTTTTTTCAAAATATTTGAGTTTCCATGACTAACAAAACAACTTGAATCCTATTGGGATCAATATGTTACTTTTTCAGAATTTCCTACTTGAACTGGATTGAGGTGAACACCTGGCAGGATAAACACATTTTAATTCACAATTAAAAGCATACAGCTTGTATGATCAACAGCACCTTAATTGTGCAATTTAAAAGCATGACTTTCTGAGTTCTGTTTTTGGAACAGCACTACAAATTAGCAGATATTTGAAAATGAAGATGTGGACCTAATAATGTTTATACTCCTATAGTACTATTCCATGAACAATACTCAACAGAATGTGTATTTTCTCCTGATATATCTTAAGATCCACTGGCCTCACAATGGCAAAACTGTGTTGTCCTTAACAGAAGCTAATTCGACTATGTGGAGCGGTCTCTGCATCACAGACCGAAAAGGATGAAGTCCAGTTTCTCTTGGTTATCTGTTTCAAGCTGAAACAGGATCCCTATGTGCTGAACTACATCCTAGAGGTACCACTGCTTGTCATTAGAGCCTTTCCTGTTGCTTGAAGAGACCTGCTTTTGTGTTTTCGTGACATGGGGAATATTGGGACTAAGGAAAAGGGGAGTAACTTGCTATAGTAAGGGCTCTTTCTGTTTAGTGTTTTTCTTTAGTGTCTTTTGTGTTCCTCTTTTAAATCAGTTGGTAACCAGCCACCGGGTGTATCATTTCTGATTCCTGGACAGTAGTGGAATCGGGAAACATGCGTGCACACTCCTCTCGCCTTCCTGAGCCACTTGTCATTAGATGTGTGCTGACATCACTACTAGCTATCAGGTGCCTGGCAGGTCCCAAATGGATCAGGTGTTTCCCAAACCCAGGCCCACATAACCATTTTTACCTTATTACCACCACTCATGCAATACTACTCACACTCAGCTAATGACATGTCCAAGACTATGATAACAGCAGGTTTGTCCCTCGAATGAGTGCTTCTGATTCGAGTAGGAGTTAGGGCTCTGGACTGGTAACTAGAAGGTGTGGATGCATATCCCAGGTGGGGCACGTACTGTAGGTTCTGTTTTATAAATGGGTACAAATTTAAGTTGCTTTGGATACATTTAAGCATCTGCTGATACATTTAATTACAGCTGTAGTCACTCAGGAGTCCTTGTTGTTAAGCCTTCCTTTAACACATTGATGTATATTAATAACAAAATTGAAATTCAGGTCTCCGTAAAAAAAGGGTGGTACAAGTTTGCACTCAGCATTATTGTTTTAAAATAAGGCTCATTTCAGCAGCAGTGCACAGAAAGTTTACCTCGATTGCTTGCCATTGACAGCTCTCTCTCTCTCGCTTTTCTCTTGTTATGCTTCTCCCTCTTTGACTGGTCATAAATGTGAAATGGAAAAATATGCTTCACCAGGAAACACCTTGGATCCAAACCTGGTTTGGATTAAGAAACGGGCACCACAGAACACGGGGAAACCCTTCCATTTTGTCCTTTTTTTTAAATTCACCAGTCCAGCTGTGTGACAATCCAAATTCAACACTTAGACCCTCGAATGCCAGGGAGTACCTGTGCCATGCAGGGTGACCTGCCAGGGCAGTTTTACTCCATCTGATTGCCAGAGAGGGTTGACATCTGTTCTGTTCCTCATTCAGTGTCCTGTTATATATGCTTAATCACTTTGCATTTCTTGGTGAGTATGGCATTTCTGCTGTCCCTGTGTGCAAAGAGGGAAAAGGGCACAAGGAAACCCAGCTGTACCTCGGGAGAGAAGGAGAAAGAAGGGGGAATGAGCCCACAGGGAAGTGGTGACCACGGTGGACAATCAGTGCCTTCCAGCCCCCTGTCTGACTGCACAGCTGCTCCCTCGCTGGCTGGGGGAGATCCAGGCGCCTGCTCCAGCCACAGCCATCCAACGGACCCTTCATCTCCCCCTGCCGCGCAAAACGCCCAGACCAACCTGGTCAGTGCCTTGGTTAACTTGGCTAAAAGCCAGGTATGTGCAATCCTTTTTTCTATTAATAACATTTCAGTTGTGCAAGGAAAAGAATGTTTTCCCAATCAGTAACTTATCTGGTTTTCAGTAACATTGCATTCAAAATCAGCAAGTATGGACAGTATTGCATAAATTACAATATAGCTGTTTCTGCTGAAGCACATGACAGATGTGTTTTGAATGGAACAAGTAATAGGTTTATTCCATGCTGAAAAGAGATGAAAGAAAACACAACATTTCGGCCATGGAGCCTTCTTCAGGTGTGAGAAACACATGGTAGTGAGCGAAGGTAATGTAACGGGAGAACAAAGGCTGGGAGAGAGGAGGAGCGAGGGGCGGGAGCAGGGAACATGTTTAAACTGGATACATCTGTGTGTGCAAATTGTAGGCAAGAGGTATGGAATGTCCAGCAGCTGTTATTGACTTAAGCAGAAGAGTTTGCAGTATGTTTAACATTGTACCTTTAGAACAACAACAATAATCATAAAGCAGAGGAAGTCGTTTGCCTTTATTGTTCATCCTGTTACTCAGCAGTGTATAGATCCAAACCTCTCATAAAGGAAGTTTTAGAGGAATCTGAATGAATCAGCTTTCACGGTTTATTTGGGTAGTTTGTTCCAAACACTTACTTTGTGAAAGAGGTGTCTCCTTTTTCTATATTAAATAAACAGACAATAAACTCACTCTGAGTTGGTATGCAGTAGAACCCTGGAACAAACTATGTATCTGTAACATGTCATGACTGTTTTATGTAATGAGTTACGTATGGACAGTATGTATGTGCAAGAGATGTGATTTGTAAAATTTTCCCTAGGGGACAATAATGTTTATCATCCCTGATCTTTATTTTTTCTTAGAAAAGCAGAGTTGCGCTAAAGGCCTGTGAAGGTCTGCTCCTTCTCGCCAGTATACCAAAGGAAGAGAATGCGATCATCCTGACTGAGAGTGCAGCACTGTGTGAGTTGCTGACAGACCGGCTGTGTGACCTGTACAGCCTGATCCCTACCTCAGTAGACCCCACGGACATTCAGACAGTCAACAGGGTGTACTGGAGGTGTGTATCTACAGCAGTCGGTCAAATGGCTTCTTTGTGATTAACTGAGGGTGCCAGGAATTTACTTCTGTATTGTGGTTATCATAATGGAATACTGTATATTGTAATTGATACACTCTGTTTGTAAGTCTGATAGATTCTTCTGGAGGCTTAGTAGAAAAGACAGTTATGGTGTAAATAATTGTTTTAAATTATTTGTTTCAGGACGTTCAGGAAAGAAAGGGTTACCTTTTAACAGGGTAATAAACCACCAAAGAAGATGACCTTAATATCCTGAAACAAATATTTTTATAATTTTTTAAACCTTGTACACAACGCAAATTTTTTTCAATCCATTAATTTGTACAGTACACTGCAGGTCCACATGCTCTTTATAAAACACATTTTAATGCACATATAAACTGATTAAGGTTTTACTTGCATATTACATTCTACATTTCAATGGGGCAAAGTCATAGAATTGAATCTTAAATAAGTGTCATCCTAATAATAGTTGTTTTGTTGTTTATTGTGCAGAGTTTTGCCTTCTCAGAACGGTAAAGAGGAGACTTGCACATTTCCTGGGAAAGAGCACCTTGAGGCGTTTTTAACTTGGTTAGATTTCTGTGATCAGCTTGTAAAAGACACACCAAGGGTAAGAGACTCCATACCAGACTGGGAAACTTTATAGTCAAGGCATGAGAAAAGAGGTTACTCTTCTAGTCTCACACCAGAACCGTATCTAGAGGGTCATGTAGTACGGACCTCGATATTTGAGAGAATGAGGAGGGTGGAAATAAAAGGGAAGAAATTTGATTTGGACAGAAGCTGAAGATTTTTTTTCAGATACCAAAACAAGTCATATTGTCTAATCTCAGGGCTCTGCGTTTCATTAGGATGACTCTCCAAATTAGCAGCAGTTCTTTGGGCAGAAATTTTGACTTCTTGGGTCAAGTATCAAAAATTAAAAAGCACGGTCTGGACTTGAAGGAATAATGGTGCCAGAAAAAGCATGTCCTGAAGGCACTGCATGTTTTCTCATCTCATTTTCAGGTTCTTGCCTCCCGATTGGCCAAAGCAGTTCACCAACAGTGGCTTACGGCAGTAATGCAACCCCAGCTTTTACAGATGTAAGGGCGGATGTGATTTTTGAAATTACTTTTTAAGATCAGAACAATGGGGGAGAGTGCCTAGACGGGTTGTTTCACTTAGTGCCCACCAATTCTGTGCAATGAGTTCTTGAAAGTCTTAAAATCTGTAGTGACCATTAAACATGAAAGAGAGAGACAGACATTCTCAACTTGTGTTTAGAGTCTGTTTGTTGCTAAAACAGGAAAACTATTATTATTATCATTATAACCCATTCTCTGCCACTATATTGTAAAAGGCAGGTATGTGTTACTTAGGAGATATGAAGAAATGTTGCATAGATGCTACCATCAATATGTTTGTATGTGATAAGCATCAAAGATAACAATAAAAGTACCACATCATCATGTTTACATCCATCACCAGTACATTTTCTTTAACTGGCCTGTAGCCTCAGTGCAGTCTCTGTGCTTCAGATCGGAGGTGGGAGTCCTTGTGGCCACAGCGTTGCTGTTCTTGAGTGTGCGGCAGATCTCAGCCCCGCTGTTACTGGAGGAGCTTGTTTTCTTTCTGTTGGGGAGTCGGCGGGAGCCAGAAGCACGCATGGACACCGATACTCATGCGTTGCGCTTCCACCTCATTGAGCACTGTGACCACATATCGGATGAGGTACTTTGGGCTTCCAATTCAGTTTTGGGTGTCTTGTATAGGAGTCCATGTCCTTCAACATATCCACATTTCTTCCCAGAAAGTCCAGTATGGAATATGGTAACTGGAGACTGCGATGTAGGATGTACTGTCTTTTGGTTGAGACATGTAGCTAACGTCCCTGCTACTTGTAGCCATCTGATTGTTATTTATCAAAGAGTAGGGATGCTGTCTGTAATTCCCTTTTTAATTACAATTTTGGCTTACTGTATCCACCCTTTTGGAGTGTACTAGTATAATTGAATTAGCGTTTTTCAGCTCCCTCCCATTCCTAATGTACAGCTGATCTTGTGCTGTAGGATAACCATAGGTGCTACAGTTCACTGATTGTGTGAAGTGAGTCTTCATACACTTCTACTTTTTTGTAACGTGTATAATTGCAAGGTATTGCCTAAGGCCTAGATTATGCAGGGCTACGGTGTTCTGGAAGGAAAAGAAATGAGATGCGTAGCTGAAAGTGTTAATGCACTCATCCTTTGTCACCCCTGTCTCTTGCTGTTTTCCTGTGTGTCTCCATTCCCCTTTCCCCTCTCTCTCCCAGATCAGTTTGGCTACTCTGAGGTTGTTTGAGGAGCTGCTACAGAAGCCACATGAGCAGATTGTGTTTAGCCTTGTGCTGCGCAATTTGGAGCAGAGGAGCTACATCGCTCAGAGCCCTGGTGGGGCAGAGGACAGGCCCGCTGGGGACACAGAGCATCTGGACGAGTCAGAGTAAGAGGCTGTTTTCTATCGGGCTTTGAGGGAGGGCAGTCAGCATTTTTCCTTTAACCTGTCTTAGGTATGACTCAAAAAATTCCCCCAGAATTATTTGGAACGCATTTCCATCTGTTCTTAGAAAACTACTTGTTCCTCCAACCCAATAAATTGATTATTTCTCTGGTTCTGCTTGCCAGTACATGGAGGTTTTATAAAAAAACATATTGAGCTGTTTGAGCTGTATAACTTGGGATCCTCTGTGCTCAAATGGCAGATATGTTGGCAGATATGTTGGCTTCTGAACTTTCCTGTGAGGTGATCAGTTTTAATACTCCAGTCTTAAAAAGGAGCAAGTAGAAACAGTGGTAGTTGGGCCTTGTGTGCCATCCAGGATCATTATACCATTGAAGAAATGAGGCACAAAAATGGGGCACTAGTGTTATTGGGGTTGGGGAAAAGGGTACCCATTTTAATATTTGAGAAATCTGGGCAGGAATACAGATCTACAGATCAGTCTTGGGGGTTGCTGCATGCTGACTCTACATGATAACATCAGGCTTGCAGAGAAAAACAACTGGTCTTTCTGAACTTCTGCTGGGCACTAAACAGGGAACTGGAGGAGGATCCATTCTTCACAGACATGTACCCTGAGAGTGAGTTCAACACCCCCAACCAGCTTCTGTCTTTACCACCCAGGACGACCAAACCTCGACCCCCTGGGAAAACCCAGGTCACTGACATTGTCAACAGGTGAGGATGTAGACACCTCAGTGCTCGGCGTAGTCCAGCACATTGCAAGTCCATGCGAACAGCAGGACATTTTGTAATTATCCTTTTCCTGTGCTGTACGAAAAAAGTAATTATAGAAGCAGTTATCCTTCATGTATTTATTTCCCATTATTTAATTGCATTTGAGATAACAATCCCTTTGGCAGGAATGCCACTCTGGCACAAAAAATGGGTCAGTAAAGACACACGTAGAGATGAGATTTAGAGAGAATTTTAATAATTTTATTAAGTGCCTTCCATGTCACAAGATATAAACATGCTTTACTGTGGAGGTACTGAATTAACAGTACATAGAAATAGACAGGTATCTCTCTGTGCGAAGCACTGTTCCTGATTTAGTTCTCCAAGTGCCATATAAAGCTTTGAAATGCCCAGAGCACAGCTTCAAAAGATGTTTTCTTGTAAGGTAACTGTAAGAACTTTAAATTATGAATTAGAATATTTTCTGTTTCAGCTTTGTCTGCCTTGTTCCACAAGAAGCAAAAACGTCTCATTGTGTCCAAGAATCAGGATATGACACATATGTGCATGATGCTCATGAACTGGTAAGAGTACAACAGTCGCATGTCTGATAATCCATCTCATTATTCATTCATGTGAGTGAATAATAAAGATCTTCAGAGCTTTTTAACATCCATAATGTACAGAGTTATGTAATGTTCTTGATTCTTTTAAGTGCTGTAAGACTGGCAAATGATTTTTAGATCCATACCTGGGATATTATGAACTGTTGAAGATCCCAGTTGTGTGTATTACTGGAATGTACGCCAAAGCAGAGTGTATAAAAGGAATTGTATTTATTTTTAAATCTTTATATTCCCTTCTAGTTTAAAGAATGCACCTCTTATTCTCTCCAATGGGGATGGCCCAAGACCCCTAAACCTCAGGAATCAGTTCACCCAAATCTGGACTTCTATGAAGGCCACTTCCTGAAAGTTCTGTTTGACAGAATCACACGAATTCTTGACCAGGTAATCTTAGCCTGCTTCACAAATGGACAGTGCATTTTCTTCTACTCCCACCAGTACGGTCTTTAGTGCAGTAGTTCATCAACATCATTCATTAAATGTGTAGGAAAATCCCTGTCCTGGAGCTGTCTTAATGTCAATTATGAGTTCATTTGTTGGTTAATGTTGTAGCTCCCATAAAAAACATTTCTACAGCAAGTGCCGCAAAAGCAGACTTCCTTTTGAGAAATGCTGTTTCCAAGTTCTGTCTGCTTCTTCAGTTGTAATAATGGAAAATGCCGATGTAACGGTTTCTCCCATTCTGGTGCTCCGTTGCAGCCCTACGAGCTGAACTTGCAGGTGACATCAGTGCTTTCCAAGCTAGCTGTGTTCCCACATCCCCACCTGCATGAGTACCTCTTGGACCCCTACATCAGCCTGGCCCCTGGCAGCAGGTCTCTCTTCTCCGTGCTCATCAGAGTGAGTAAGGCCTGTTGGCACGTATGGTTAATACTGTGTGTTTTGGGGATAATGTGAAGAGGGTGAATATAAACTAAATATTTTAACAGCCTGGTTTGAAAGTGGATTTCTGTTGATTGTGAATTGTGCACAGAAAATGGGAATTGGAAGTCTGCATCAGTTTGGACTTAACTGATTGAAAGTTGACATATGGTGAAAACTCTGTAATGCATTCAGTGGTTTTTTTTTCTCATTGCACTTCTCTAAACAGAGATTTTGAGACTTGTCCATAAATTTACTCATGATCAGGATTAGAAATTCACCTGTGCAACTCTAATATGCTTCCTCATCAAATGAATAATTGTAATTGTATTTTGTTTTAGCTTGGCAAAGAACAGTCTGAACATGAATATAACTTAATAAAACAGAGAAGAAGTGTTGATAGGAAAACCCAAAAAGTATGATTATATAAAGTGAGATATGCCTGGAGTATTTTGATGTACTTTTATGAAAGCAGATGGTACCTGTATTTTGCTATGCTTTTTTCAAATGAACCATTGTGGAAACTTGCTCTCTTTATAGTTACCAGTACTTTAATACATGGAGCAAAGTTAATCTAATGTACAACAGTGTGATGCTGTTGTTATTTACATACTTTCTTCATGTTTTGTTAAGGCTCTGCTTTTGACCTAAAATTTGGCAAACATGTACATAAAATTATTTCCAGTTCATTTTCTTTTCTGTCTCTTTAAGAAATTATAACACATTCATCGCTGTTGGAATGTTGGCTTTCAGCCACCCTGCTGTGTGAATTGAACTGTTGCGATTGCCAGAATTATATTTAGAAGTTTTGAACTTTCTCTGCTGGAAGTCCCTTGCACTTTCCCTTGGACGCCCAGTGAAATGCAGACTCTGGACAGTGGCACATTTTCAAATTATCTGTCCTTACAGGTGATCGGAGATCTCATGCAGAGAATTCAGCACATCCCACACTTTTCTGAGAAGCTGCTGTTCGTGAGGAAGCAGCTGATGGGACTGGAGCATGAGACAATGTAAGTAACCAAATGAAACATCTATGCCCTGCCTCCCTAAAACTGCAAAAGCTGGATTTGACATTTTTATTTCTTAGCTACATTAAAAAACAAAGGGCTGTATTTGATTTGATTAAATACAGATTGGTCAAACAGCGTCCGCCTGCAACAATATAACTCCTCTATCCCAGCAGTTTCGTCCTTTAAGTCCTTTGTGAGACTAAGTGGCTCATTGTGAATGGAGAGTTCAGTGTTCAGGGTCTCCCAGGGTGGGACATCAATTCTTTGCTTTACAAATGTGGGTATTGATTTATTCAGCTGTACTTTCTGGGAGCAACTGGATAGACATACTTTCAAAAACAAGCTCTTTTCCATTTTCAGTTTCATCTGATTTAAGTGATTAGTGATGTTAAGGATTTCACACATACCACTTGGGTAGTCTCTACCATAATCTTTTTTTTTCTTCATCACTACAGGACAGACCACATGACTTTGCTAAAGGGGGTTATAGTATTGGAGGAGTTCTGCAAGGAACTGGCCGCAATAGCTTTTGTCAAATATCCCACTGAAGAACATTAATGTGCTCTCGTGTACACTGATCCCAAGGCAGCCTGTTGGTCACAAAGGAATCCTGCGCTTTTACAAAAAGATGTTGAACCTGGACACAAGACATTACAAGGACTGCATCTAGATTATACAGGTGTAGGAAGCAGTATAATCTAGGTACTCTTTATATGTAAATAACAACTCTAAGTACAGCCTGATGCTTCTCATGAGGAAAATGTAGAGGACACAAAATCTGTTGCACAGTAACGATGGTACAACTAAGAAGAGACCTTTGTGTAACTGCTTGAGTTTTGTTTCTATATGCAATGTTTTATGAAATTTATGTAAGATATATGAACAGTACAGGTGTATGTAATTTTTATCTATTTATTTAAAATGATAAAGATAAGGAAGCTTTCACAGAGCCTGGCAGACATAACATCTTCAGTTAATATACCGGTGGTAAAAATCTGCAATCTCTTGATTGTTTTGAATGATATATTTCTTTATTAAATATTTCAGATAACATTCAAATCAAGAACAATTGACAAAATGAAAGGAAATGAGTAGGACAGAAAAAGCTTCAAAGACAGTTTTCAGAGATAAGACTGGAAAAATTTGGAAATTAAAAGGAAATTGCTCTAGTCTTTGCTGTTTTTGCACACCCCTATCCACTTCCTCCTGGATTCTGCATTGTGATTAATTGTCTTTAGAATAACTGCAGTGTCATCAGGAGTTTTACCGCCAGTATATGAAGTTTAAGTTATGTCTGGTCTACCAGTGTTTCTATGTTTGTCAGAAAATGGGTATTTCTTACTAAAAGAAATCACTGAATCATGTTTTAAGTTAGTTAAGTCAAACCGTAAAACTGCACTCTTGATATATAATAATAATACTGAATTTTCTGTTTTTCATTTCTCATCTTTTAATTTAGCAAACTAAACCTTGAACCTTTTTTTTTACCTTGGGATGAGTTGTGATTGATAATATACCACTCTAAATTGTGCAAATGTATCAAAACTTAGTTTATACTGGGGAAGCCAACATTGGCTGTTGTCCTTGTGAAAATGTTGTGAAAATTAACATGATGTAGGGAAATAAATTCAAAAGGATGTTCATTTTAATCCAGTTCGGTCAGTGACTTGCAAATGTTTTACTTTGTTTATGCACATAATCGGAGAATGACTGAGGATCTTTTATTCGAACACTTTGAGAACAAAGTCCTTACCTGACTCATGAACAGGAAGCTAAAACTAGGAGTTTCTGAAATCTATTGTTTTAAGGATTGGAGGTGATTATATGTTTTAAAGAGCTAATTATTTGAATATGGCTCTTTGTTGTTAATTGACCCATAATGGTAAATGCACAGGGAGTTAGAACCATTTGCCGGGAATCAGTTATGTAGCAGGGTCAAGTTAGTTTCTTAGTTGTTTGAGATCACTGTAATCTAGTCCTGCAGACATCTATACTTATGATTATTGAGATCAGCAATATGCTAACTGCCCTAGGATTGAGTCATACCAATGTCTGAAAGATAAATTATATATATCCTGTGTAGGAGAATGTGTATTGAAAATCTGGAATTATCTACTCTTAAGATCTAACTGCATTCCATTAGTTATCTCTTACTCTATGATCTTATACCTCTTAAAACCAAACAGGAATGGTAAGAAACAGCTTTCATAGCTACTTTTACAGTGAATCAGTTCATTGAAGGGTACACTAGTCCTGTAACCAAAAAAGACATGCTTGTGATGGATATACATATTTGAGAGTGTTTTTGCAAATCGTTTAAGCCACGTGCAAAGGCAGACTGTATAAAAATGGCAAAAACCTTTTGCACTGAAACATCCCTTTTCAGTACTTTACTCAAGAAGTTATCACGAGTGATTTATTAATTTTAACTATTTTCTGATGTAAAATGACAGCAAGCCTAAAGGGATACATTAATAATAGAGTGCTTTCGTTCATTCCAAAGAATATCAGAGCACTTTACAAAACTTAGGGGACCCACGTGTACCACCACTGAAGTGCAGCACCCACCTGAGTCACATTAGGCTGAGCTTACGTGCCTGTACCCCTGCTACACTGCAGATCGTGTGAACTTGCTTCACCAATTGAATTACAGTAGAAAGAAAGGCCAGACTGCGCAACCCAAGGTGGGATTTATCCAGGACACGCCCTCTCATTATGAGGTTTTGTCATGTACAGTATATAATACACCAAGACCTGCATCTGAAAGTGCAACTGAATGTCTTTTTGAGATTTGGCACTCATTTCTCTGCTTTATTTTTTTTTAGTTCCTCAAATTAAAATATACTATGAATTGGAACAACAGATCTCGAGTCCTGCCTTTGCTCCAGCTGTGCTTTCAAATCTTGGTTCTCCACTTTGTGCCACTGAAACTTGTCGCTTTCTAGTACTGGGGGGTTCCCTGTGCTGGCCGTCTCGCTGGTGTGTTCGATGGAAATCAGCACATTGAAACATATCCCATCCGTTTTGCCTGGGTCCCTCCCGTGATGCTGGAGTCCGAAAACCCCCAGGGTTTTGCTGGTGATTTGAGAGCACGGCATGCACTCCCTGACCAGCCTGCGGATGGCCCACGCGAGGTTCCGTGACCTCTCCGCTGGCCCAATGCCCGAAACGGTGACGGGCAGATGCAAGTCATCCTGGGTGCCCAGCAGCAGCCACAGGTGGTTGCTGGTGTCTGTAAATGTCAGGATCAGCCTCTGGCAGAGCAGGTGGCAGGGTATGTCCACGGGGAGGGTGGGAGGGAACCATTGCTCCTCTTTATACCTCAGTCCGGCCTCGATCAGGGGGAGGATGTCCCGCGCTCTCAGCGGGAGATGGGAAAGCCTGTCCCACCACCGGGCTTGCAGCGATTCAGAGTCAGCTTCTGCTTCTGTCTTTATCATTCCTCCTGCGAAAGAGAGGGAGCGAACACACAGAAGTGCGTTAATAATACAATTTAACTAGCGGGCAAACAGTGCAAGCTGTCATGTTCTGTAACTCCATTCACTGGAATTTAAAGAGATTGCTTTGAAGAAAAGGCTGCTGGGAACATGGTAAGCAAGAAAAAATAAGCCTACTTGTATATATTGCACATTTCCTGTTTTAAATATATGCAAATTTAAAGCATTTCTACTGATTATAGTGATCATGCTTAATTACTTATAACTTAAAAGACTTTAAATAGCTGTTTAATACACTTGTTTGCTAAGAGTGTCATCCATTCAGATGACTCACTTGGTATTAAACATAGAGCTCAGACTTTTTAATTTATAAGTCATGAAGCTCTGTGTCGCCAACAGCTGTTTTCCCTCTCACTGTTAATGGGTTCATTTAAGAAAATGTATCCTATTTATGTACAGAAGAAGTGAAATATTGTCCTGTCTGATTCATTATTATCTCTGACCATTTTGGTGTACTTTCTTTTGTTAACCGGCTTACTTCCATTATACAGGTACAACGCACAGAACCGTCTTTGATAAAAACTCCTTCCTTTGTAGATTGCTGCAAATAAAACTTTGGTTCGCACACTCTGGACGCTTTTCGCCTTGTGCCCTGTCTGTACTTCACGGAGAACTCTTATCTTTGAACAGTACCGGGGCGCCTCTCAAGACGGAACTGGACGACGTTTTTGGAGCAATTCATTCATAACCACTAAAAGGGTCAGAGGGGGAAATGGGTGGATTGTTGTTAATTTTTTGTATGTTTTTATAAATCATCTCGTGTCTTCTTTTTATCTCTTCTTTTTACAGGCAATAAACTTTGCAGTGCTTCTTGCGTCCATTATATCAATTGTATACTCCACTTGATCGAGTGGTGGTGAAATATCTAAGGCGCTTTGAAAAGGAAGACAGAGAAACCAACTCCTAACAACTGGTTGAGCACACTGGTCTGAGAGATCTCTGGATTAGAATCTATTGTAATAGGATTGATGCATCAAATCCTTTTGATTTCATCTCTTAATTCCATCATCTCCACTTAGAAGGCAGGCTCCACCTTGAATTTTGCATTCATCCATTTTCTAATCGTTTCTTTCAATTCAGGGTGGCGGGGGAGACAGAGTCTATACTGGCAAGCAGCAGGCACATGGCAGGATGCAGATGCCAGTTCAGCACTGGGCACACTCAAACACAAACAAGCACACACTCACGCCTGGGTCATGTTTCCTCAGTAGCCAATTCACCTACACATACTGTATGTCTTTGGACTCTGGGTGGAAAACAGAGCACCCAGAGACAATGCACGTGAACACCGAGAGAATCCCAGTAACTGAGCCCAGGGTTCCCAGCGCTGCAAGGCAGCAATGTTAACCTCTGTGCCTCCCCCTTGTATGTCAGTGCCTCACAAACTCGATTCTTCCATCCGGTCACCAGTGTCGTTCTAAAACACGTTGCCCTGCACCAAGCTCTAAAAGCCAGTAATAAATTCTGCACAACCTGTCGCTCGGGCCAGAAAAGTGAATCGGATCCAGCGCGGGCCGTTCTCCTGCACCAGGAGCAGGGTGACCGGGTCGCACTCCAGGCCCGTCTCCTCCCTCACCTCCCTTCTCATCCCCTCCACAATGCTCTCGTTCTCCTCCATCCTGCCGGCGGGGAGGTACCACTGCCCGTGGCACTCGGGTTTCGCCTCCTGCATCATCAGCACTTCGTTCTGTGAGGCAGGAGGCCAGCAGACACACAAGACACACCATGAGGCCGGAGGCATCCCTCAACGCGCTCATTTGCATGCAGGGTATGGGTGCCGCAGGGCTCGGAGACACAGAGTGCACAGGATAATCAAGTCACTGGATATTCACTCATATTGTCAACTAAAGATAATCATTTACTAATCCTTACTACGATATTTTTCTCATTAAATCTTTGTTGTAGGCACTAGCTTGTGTGGGATTTTAACTACATACAGCTGTGTTTCTAATATTAAAATACGGAGCAGTTTGGCTAGTGGAAGTAAAAGAATAAGTAAAAACACTTTAGGACACTGTTAATATTTCTATACTTTAATATGTATTTAGTATGTATGTAAAAAAAATACTTATTGACTTCAATCAGTGTGCTGTACCTAATGGTACCAGAACCATAAAACGTTTGTATTTAAAGCCAATAGATGGCAGTATGAATCTACAGGGTCATAGAGGACAGGAGCTTAGCACTAAAATAAAATAACTGCTTGTTGAGGAGAGTGATACACAACTCTTAAAAAGCACGGGCTTGAAAGTAATAAACGACAATTTAAGTGCTTTCACAGACTGAAATACACAATTTACCACTGAGTTGACGGCGGTAATTACCTTCTATTGGCTAAATGGAAGCTTACAGTTGACATTTGTTTACATTCGTACAGCGTTTTAATCCCACAGAATCTCAAAGCTCTTCAAATAAGAAACCTGCTTCTATTGAATAAACACTTCACCCTTCACTATTGTATAAAGATTGAAAGTACTGTATTTTGTACTATTCTATTTTTTTTAATTAAAATCCAGAAGAGTTTTGGTTTGGGAAGTCCAGTCGGTTAGCTGGGCTCGGGTACAAATAACGTTTCTAATGCCGCAATGGCACGTTTCTGCTCTCCGAAACAAAAAATGAATCCAAAACGTTGAAAAGCTATCTTCCGGTCTACCGCGTTTACCTTTTCGTTAAAGATGACACCGCAGACGATGTAGCAGGTAGTTTTTCTTAATGCTACCGACTGCAGGTCCGGAGCGGAATCAAACCGCTGGACGGGCGAGCCTTCACCGCTCAGAATCTTCTCCAACTCGTCTTCCACTGTCCGATGAGCCGAACCCATTGCTGGGGAAAGCGAAGTCCCGGGCCGGCCCGAACCTTCTGTTTATAATCGAAGAAATTCGGCGACTGAGTTTGGTTTGCAGATCCCTTAACGGGCTTAAAGAAAATAATATAGGGAAGTTAACTTAAATATATATAATTTGTGTTTTGGGCAACGCTTGGTGGAAACCTGTGATCGTCACTAGTTTCACCGAGAAGAAACTCGTCTATCGATTAGCGCTTCAATGCACCTTTTTTAAAAGGTAGTTATTATTGCATCATGGAAACCAGCGATCTGGTGCATTGTTCCTGGTTTCAATTCATAGCTGCGTAGTACACAGAGCTAAAGCACCTGACATATGCTGATGGATGCAGATGTACAATGTTGTGGTAACTGTATCCACCGTAAAGATTACTGGGAGGGCTCATAAAATTGTAAAAAAAAAAACTATGATTAGTAAGGAGCTAAATGCAACGTCCTTGGACTGGACTCCCAAGTGCCTCTGCAGCAACCGTGTTTTTTCTGCTACTGCCCAAGAGTCATTGAAATCAAATCTGTATTGTTTACCAAACCAGAAATCTCCGTCTGACATACATACAAAAACAAACTCAGCAAAAGTGTTTCGTACATCTGTCAACAACCGGAAAGTGGACATGCAATTCAGTTTTACCTAAAACGCAGCTCTGCTTTTACTGGTACGCTAGCTGTTTTCTTGTTTCGCACGTACAGTATATGTTGTACAGTAATAACAGCGGAAGTCCAACCCACCCACTGCCATTGGCTGCGAGCTAAGGGATAGTAAAAAAAGTCCAAGATACCATTATAACGCACATAACAAAACGCGCACAAAAGGGTTGATTGCACAAAACAGATACAGTACCTGCAGAACTGCGTTTTTTCTTCTGTAGTCTCACTGCTACAGAGAGGCCATCTATAAAGTGCTTTTCTTCAACATTCACATGTTTAATAAGTATTTTTTTTGTGGCCGGCAATGTATCCTAATGACAAGTCCTAAATGTAGCATACAATTTGAACCATTAGTTATCTTTTGCTTACAGCTGCGACCGTTCTACTCCTCCAGAATAAAAGATGATGGTCCTAGTAAATTTATTTACGAATGACAGGATAGTTAATATTTTTATTTACTGCATTTGTTGACAAGTCGAATTTACAGCTCAGACTTCAGCCATAAATGGACTATGTCGATTTTACTTCGATAACTACTTATTTTGGATGCATTTGGAGGTCTGTAGCTTATTCTCAGCACGGTCTTAAATGGAAAACAGTCAAAAATGAAGAAACGGCTGAAGGAAGGGATATGCATTTATTCATGCGTGCAAATTATTTGTACGAATGCGCCTAAATGTGAAACCTCTTCCACAGACCTTACAAATAAACACTTCCATCAGCATATTTAGAGTAAGGAGCGCGTCCTTGAAAAACAGACAACTGTAGCTAGCTGCTGGCCGAAGTAGAATCATCGTTACTCTTCACTGTGCGGGCTTGCAGCGACGTTTTTTCTTTGTATCCTCTTTCTAAATTGTCCTTCTTCAACAGCTGCTGCTGCCCGGTACGTGTGCCAGGCGTACGCCTGTGTGCGCGGAAGAAGAAGGGTTAACCTTAGCTACGGGCCCGTTTGTAGAGTGACGCATGCTCCGTGTAGTCCACTCCACTCGAACTCAATGGAAAGCCCAACCTGAGCTGTCCGGACAAACAACGCTGGGAAGTCAGTGAATCAGCATATCTAGTCGTTATTGCCAGCACATGGTAGTCATTTGTTGTTGTTTTTTTTTCTTTGAAAAATAACTGCTCATAAGATAATCTGGGAATTTGGTAGAGAAAAACAGAGACAAAGATGGCTCGATAAAGGTTGTCGGAGGTGGTCTACTACAGTATGTGGAAAAGGCATCTACTTCTTAGGAGGCAACGCCTGGATAGAGGAAAAAGAATTGAGTTGTTAAGCGATTACGCCGACTTTATTTCTTAACGAAGATGGGTAAAACTTTGCCCCAGAGCTGCTTTACTTTCGTTTTTTGGGGGATTTTGCTTTCAGACGGGTTCACCTACGGTAGTAAAAGTAAGTAACGCCGATCTATTCACGAATTCAGACTTCAGTAATTAAGTCTACATTTTTACTCAAAGCTGCTCTGGCACTTTGAGTACCATACTCACCGTCGTAACCTACAAATGCAGCCTTTTTTTCAGTTCAACAACCTGCCGAGAAACTTTTGTGGTCCACCGTTTGTAACCGTCTAACATGTGCTTCGCTATGTTGCTACACGGGTCGTTTTGAGAAACGCGAGTTTCTAAAAGCTGTTCCGTAATGATATTCTTTGCTGAATAATTTGTATACTCCATACAACCCATTTAATTGTCCACTTCAAAAGTTAATGGCAGTTTGAAGGTGAATGTTGTAGGTAACCGAGGTGAATGAATTGGGGCTGGTGTTCTTGGGGAAGCCTTTGGGAAAAAAACGACGCAGCTGTTTTTTTTTCATCCTCGGATGAAGGACGTTTTCGATTATACGGTTAGTGAATACCTGCCAAGAAAACAAATACAGTTCACATCGTACACCATCCTGCTGTCCTTTTCTTGAGATGGAAATAAAGAGGTTGGCCGGTATAGATTAAAGCGGGGTGGTGTGTACACCCAAAACGATTGCATGTACAGTAGTTACAAAATCCCCTTGTCTCCCTGTGTGTCAAATAATCCATGTAGTTGTGTTAAATTGGGCTTCTTGAAGTGTTGCCGTGGTGGGAAAACATCCAGTGTTTGTCAACCTGCACGCTGCCACATAGTTTACACATTTACGAAGAGTTGTTCGTTTAAGTATCATCTACTGTAGTTATAAAGGGCCTTGGGTGTACAGTCTTGGCAGGCGGTCTAATCGTGTGTTTTAAGCGTTTCCAGTAACTGGCTTTAAACGGGAACAGATTGTGGTGGTGTCCCACAGACGCATCGTCTGATTGAAGCGGGTTTGACAAATACTTTCTGTGGTCTACAACAGTTGTCCTGCTTTGGGAGGTCTTTCACCGTAAAGGCAACACATCGATCTGTTGTGCTTGCTGTGAAGATTTGTAATTGTACTCGATCTCAAACGGCCGCCTATTACGATTGTTATTGTTGCAAAAAATAAGTTCTTCAGTTTCATCTTCTTTTTTTTTTTTGGAGGGCGTCTGGCAGTCGATTTTTGAAAGTAATTTAATACTTGGATAATGCTATTGAACATGCCTGGATGGAATCGTTTAAATGACAGATAGATCCTGTTCAGAGGAATTCTAGAAAATGATTGAAAAGTAAGTCCTTTATTGCTGTAGTTTAACTGAAAACATGACAACATTTGTTTTTGCTGCAGTAGTGTGATATTTTTTTCCCGCTCGGACTCAGGTAGTACTGTACACCTTGAGTGGTGCTGAATGGGTTGTCAAGCCTGTTTTATAGGCTCTACGATCTGAAGTGCTTTCACAATAACGAGCTGTCCAAACGCCTCCCATTTTCTACAATACCGCTTGTCGTTTTGTTTTTCAAGAATTAAACCATTCTTTCCACAGTTTGGAAGCAGAATGACTTTTTCCCATCAGAGAAGCTAGTCTGGGGGCCCATGGCTTTTTATTATTGACATGCTTCTTCTCGCTCGGATTATAAACGTAGTTTCATTGTTATGCAGATATTCAGATTTACGTTAAAACCTCTTCTCCCTCGGGATCTGCCGCCTCCGTCAGTTATCGCTGGTCTGCGTAACATCATACTCTGCTTGACGTCAAAGTCCTTGGAAGATAAGTAGTGATACAACGGAAATGATATTGACGGGCAGCAAATGTCAGCTGGGAAAAGCTGGAGAGCTTTACAGCGATGGTGGATGGCTTCCCCATTCAGTCAGGAATCTGCTCAAATTCTATTAATATCCGATGCTGTGAGTTTAATTCCCGTTTTTTTAATAAAAAGGTTCGATTTCTCTAACTCTTTGCTCCAAAACTCCAAAATATGTCCAAAACTCTACAACTACAATTCTAATTCACACCAGACCCTATAGCATATCACTCCTACACCTAAATTTCTACATCGGTTGCCTATAAAATGAAGTGTTCAGTATAAGTCCTTGGTAGTGACTTTTAAAGCTCTTAATAGGCTCCATTCCCGTAGGCTCTGTTCTGTTGGGGCTGGTCCTTTGCTCACAGTAGCCAGGATCTTGGTCTTCTGGTGACTGTGCCTTTGCAGAGGCTGCTCTGTTGTTATGATTTGCACTTTCTCCGGCTCTTCAAGAGACAAATTATTTGACTCTTTTCAAATCTAAACCTTAAACTCACCTTTTGTATTAGGACCTATGTCTGATTGCCCTACGGATGATCCTGTATGTTCTTGTTCCGTTTTTTTCTTCTTTTGCTGATCTCTATCACTGTGTACAGCATCCTTGGGATTGGAAAAGTGTTTTATAAATAGAAAATCTTTTATGATCCATTATGCAGTGCTTTCAGAACTGTTTTCTTCCTAAAAACTGTCCTCCCAGTCAGGATCCCTTTTCATTGAGGTGTAAATTATCAGGAATAGTGTGGAATCTGAGAGGACTGGGCTCAACTCTGACAGCACCTATACAGTGGAAACAGCCTTAGCAAATACATCATCTCAGATCCTTTGATTGCTGTTTAGTAATTGTTATACTGTACCCCCCTCACATCTAAGTATTTAAAAACTATAATGCATAGTTTTGTTTTAATACAATAATGGATTTTTAAAGTCTACACTGTCTGTATTGGTTTCATTACTGTATTTTGTATTGACCATGACAAGATTCAGAGAACATCTTTTGTTTCAGGCCATAATGGAAAATATCCTTTGAATGCCACAGGCTGTTTTTTGTTTTGACAGACCAAGCCCTGAACACTGTTCCAGAAGAGTGCTGGAAAGTGCTGTCTGCCATCGTACATCTACTGTATTGTTCTTTTGTAAATAAATGACTAGCCTTTTGATTTTTCTTAACATTTCTAGAAGCTTGTGGGTTTTCATTTTTTTTGTATTTTCTAAGGCTATTTACAGAAACTTTGGTTTGGATATTTTTCTGTATTTGTGCTGAAAGATAGGTTTGTCACAATAAGAAAACATTAATACTGAAATATTTCTGGGTATTCAGTATTTTATTTCCTCATTTACATCTCTACTATGTACAGTATATAGGCATGTTGATGTACAGGGCTGCCCTGGATAACGTAAACCTCTAAGTTTTATTTAAGCCTTTAGTTTCGCCAGCAGCCATATCACTCTGCAACTCACAACTGGCAACCCACTGAAGCTCAGCAGGTGTGAGCCTGGTCAGTACCTGGATGGGAGTCCTCCTGGGAAAAACTAAGGTTGCTGCTGGAAGAGGTGTTAGTGGGGCCAGCAGGGGGCGCTCACCCAGCGGTCCATGTGGGTCCTAATGCCCCAGTATAGTGACGGGGACACTATACTGTAAACAGGCGCCGTCCTTCGGATGAGACGTAAAACCGAGGTCCTGATTCTCTATGGTCATTAAAAATCCCAGGGTGTTTCTCGAAAAGAGTAGGGGTATAACCCCGGCATCCTGGCCAAATTTCCTGTTCGCCCTTATCAATCATGTCATCTCCTAATAATTCCCATCTATGAGTTGGCTTCATTACTCTGCTCTCCTCACCACACATCAGCTATCAGTGGGGAGCGTTCTGGTGCACTCTGGCTGCCGTCACATCATCCAGGTGGATGCTGCACCATTGGTGGTGGTGGAGGGGAGTCCCCATTACCTGTAAAGAGCTTTGAGTGGAGTGTCCAGAAAAGCGCTATATAAGTGTGAGCAATTATTATGACTGAGATTATGCTCTCAGTCCAGGTGTTATAAATGACTTTGTTCAAAGATAAACCACAATTAATTCAGACAATACAGATTATATAAATGAACCATGTCTTAAGACTGGTGACTTGGACTGCTGCATAAGCAGAACATTTTCTGCAAAAGCAGAAAAAAACTCATCAATGAGTTGCTGAAACACAGAAAGGGAACCAATATGCCCCAGTTATCAAGTGCACCACTCCTTTATACCATGACTAAGTTGCAGGCTGAACTGAGTCACTCCATGTGGATATGACGGACGTACTGTATAGCTGAGTGCTCTTTCCTGATTAATCAAAAGTTTCATGAGTGAGTTTGGCACACAAATTGCATACAACAGACCAATCAGTACGGCAGTCCAGGTGTTTATGGTCTGGGATTTAGTGTCTATTTACCATTAAGCTCCAATTGTAATGCTTGGAGGCAACCTGACTGCATGGTGCTTCATTGCTCAAGACCTGAAATCTCATGGTGACATGACATGTAGCAGGATAGATCACATAAGCAGCTGGAATGATGATCTCTTACTGGTGGTATAACAATTGCTTTCTTGCAAAATGAGAATGTGAGAGTTGTGCTATGGATGCCCTGTTTGTTAGACCTGAGCCAGTGAAAAGTCCCCTGTTGTTGATAGCGTAAGCGTCTTATGGGATTTTTTTATCTGTCATTTCTGTCCAATAAAATGTCAGTGTAGCTGCTACAAAATGTTTTGCCATTATCCTGATAAGTTTACTGCTGCAGCTTTCAGTGACGTTTGTTGGTGCCGAGTGCTGTATGCTAGCAGTTTTCTCACTGGTACAAATGGCAGGATAACTTCATGTTACAGCCCCTCTGAGCAATGCATACATGATATCAAAACATTGTCTTGCCCTTCACTGTCAAATTAAACGTATATGGATGGATTCTGGCTACACAATGAGAACTTTTAAGATTCGTTCTGGGATATACTGAGTGGCAAACAGCGGCACACTGGGCACCTTATAGAATGGGTTCTTGTCCAGTTGTTTATTTTGTCCGTGGGCTTCAATTTGCAAGTTTCAGATGTGTTTATTGAGAAGGGAAATAATAAGTTCCCCAAGCTGCAGTCTCTTATCAATTCCAGGACCTTTTAGGTAGCCGTGAAATCTGTCTTGTGGTTCTTTTTAGCCTGTATGTTTTATGTGCTTAGAGACATGCTGGAAGGGAGAGCTGAATTTTGAGCGTTTGGCAGTGGAGTAGAATTTAAAGCTCTGTCAGTCAAGCTACTGGACAATAGATCTATCTTTTCATCCCAGCTAAAAGAACTTTTAGTGCATTTTATTTACCTGCCCCCTTTATTGCTTGGGCACACCAGACATCATTTATCTTCCATTTTTAGTTAATCCTTACTGCTTGGGTATTTACAATTGTAAACCGTTTTATCAATTGTGACTGTAAGTGCTGCTTTCTGTTTCGGTTCCAGTGAAATTTAAGTTCAATTCCAGCATCGGTCTGAGCTGATGTACTGTATAACCTTATGCCTAATTAGGTTTTCTCTTGAAATGGACAGACATATCTTTTCCTGCCGTATTGCATAGAAAGCAAAGAGCCATTACACAGTGAACTGGAGTATCACACCTCAGCGGAAGTGGTACAAATTAGCAGGCTAATTATTTGTTCAGCAATATGGCTGGCAATTGGCTGCATTTCAGCCTTCCTTAGTGGAAATTCCAGTTGGTTCTAATAGAAATTACAAACTGGTTTAACTGCTTACCAGTCAACTTCTCATAAACGTATTATTTGCTAGTAGAATGTAAACGCTTTCATTGAAAGTAATGCTGTAATAAGCTGGTCTGTATAGTCTTGTAAAATGTTCTGAACGGGTACAGTAGGTACTGGTCACCAGCAGACTCCAGCTGAATGTTTTCTGCTGCAGTTTCTATAAGCATTCGTTTAGGCATTCTTTTGGCAAGGTAAGAAGGTTGCCATGGCAACTGGCAGGGAGCACTGCTAGCATGCCTGTCACTTCCCACACACAGGCTGAAAATGATAGTCGCACAAGCAGAAGTGAAATGCGACTGTAAACTCCCGCAGCTGCCATTTTTGCCTGGTGTTTTTTTTACTGTAATGAAAGATTTTCAATTAGAAAAGGCACACCCCAAACGAGCATTTGCCGGTGGCTGAGGCAGCGTTCAAGGGTAATTCCTTCTCACCGTGCTGCTGTTCTCCATCCTGAAGGTAGAGAAATTCTGCTGGCGCATGCATGCTTACGCACACACACACAGAAG
This sequence comes from Lepisosteus platostomus, assembly GCF_059453375.1. Lineage (NCBI taxonomy): Eukaryota > Metazoa > Chordata > Actinopteri > Semionotiformes > Lepisosteidae > Lepisosteus > Lepisosteus platostomus. Next base: position 10,570,344 of record NC_142613.1, read on the forward strand.
GTACTGATCTAGAAACAATAGACAAAAGCCGTCTTCAAGTTTTGTAACAAATCCGGTTCATTGAACACTAGAGCACTGAAGCCATTTTCGTCCTGAAACAAGGTAATTCTGTGAACAGCACTGGGCATTGCCTCATTGGTGTATTTGGACAGCGTTGCTACAGTACTGTACATCTAAAACATTCTCAGCCTCAAGTGTCTTTGCTGTATAAGGGAAGCGTTCTTGGGTTCAGATTTTTAGGCCTTTCTTGTCGAATGGTCTGTAATATAAATCTTCAGTCACATCCGACTTTTTAATTTCTGTTTAGTCACTTTTTATATGTACTATTCACCTAGGGTTCTCTAAGACTAGCAGCTAAAATTGAAAACATTAATTCTGTGGTTACAGTTTTAAACAAAAGATTTTTCATTCTTTCGCTTTCTGAACACTTTCATTCTTGCTGAATGGAAAGTGCCTATTCAGAAAACATACATAAACTGAGCTTATGTAGTACTATATATGAATAAAAGTTATACCGTATATGCTATAAAATATTTTTTTTGGTTACTAGTCCTATAGTCTGTTTTTTAGTTTATAATGTCTCATTTTAACAGCAGATCTTTTTGTGCTTTTAGTTATGTATTGTAGCTGAGCTGGTGTTTCAGTATTTGGAACGTAGCTCTTAGCCAGATTCACTCTCTCCCAAATCTGATTAATTTACATCCTGTTCCTCCTCTTGCCTCGTTTGCCTCCAGGATGCTTATATTTTTTGCACCTTATTGTTGCCTGTTGTTGAACAAGAGAGATGACAGATTACTCCACCAGAAATAAAGGTGTATGTTGTTTCCAAATCACAGGTGCAGTTTATGTAAATCATTCAATATTTAGAAAGTATTCACTCAGATGGTGCTGATTTTTTTTAACATTCATAAGCAGATTGCTTTTGAAAACATTTAAGCATTACATTTAAAGGGCATTATGTTGTTGGAAAATACAGTACATTCATATTACTCCCTGCTATAGCCAAATTCTTGCTGTTATTGTTCTTTTCATCCCTAGGATCTCAAAGTTATTTATGTATTGGAGGAGATGGACTTTGTCCACCACTGAAGGTCTGCACCTGAAAAAAGACCACAATGCTTTGTGAAGTACATTTCCTAGAGTATAGCAATAGTACTGTGAATTAAATCATTTTGTATAGTTGCAAAGATTGGTTAACAGGCTCTGCAATTGTATCTGGAGCTATATGAAACATTTATTTAATTTTTGATGATGAGTCTTATTGTACAGAATTAAAACTGATTGACTCCTCGAGAGTTTTAATCAGTCTTCGTTTTAACTGTCAGTGCTTTTCGAGTTATGTTATAAAATGACAATCAAATGAGAAAAGTCTGTTCTTTCTGAGAATGAAGATCTCTTCTTTCTTTGCAAGGCGAAGCAGTTCCTTTCACTTTATCCAACAAAGGACAGTATAAAGAGTCTTCGATCAGCTTTTTTTAATTTCAAGTGTCTGACACCTCAGTTATTCCAAACCTTTCCCTGAAAGCACTGTGAGAATAACTGAAGAATGCTTTCATAGCAGTAATTGTGTAGCAGCTACAAGACTGAAGCATGAAGTCTAAAGAAGAAAGACAGAGTGCTCTTTCAACTGCTATCTTCTCCCTATTATTTATTATTTTTGTCCAGGTTATGAAAATCTAGACTGGTCAGTCCCACCCAAATCTCAGCTCCCTGTACACACACAGGAAGAATGGGGAAATGCAGGTCTGCTCCTCCAACCTGCACAATCTCTGTAATTCAAAAGTATCATCGTCATCAAGATGTAATGGTGACACATCACCCACTTCTCCGTAATGTACAGGAGGTTCAGTGCTGATTTGATGAAAGATACATCCTTCACTGATGTCTGCAGGCTTGTGGTGACACTCAAGCATCTCTTGGCTAACTAATCCCACTACTCTCATCTGGATTGTGCTAATTGTGCACTGCCTCTTGGGCAAATCCCAGTCACCTTTGGCAGATAACATTAATTCCCTTGATTCCTTCTAGGATGTATTCAATAATAAAGGCACAAGACAGTGCTAATGGCAAAACAGTCTCGTTTCTACTAATTAAGAAAACTCTTGACTGCTTTTTAATAAGACAAGTATGACCATGACACCTACTGCCCCAGTCTTTTTAGTTTAGTTCAAACAAACTGTAAAGTTGTTGTGCTTTGTAAATTGACAGAATTGCTTTGCATTCAGTTTCAAGCTCTTGATTCTAACTTTAACCTCAGATTTAATTCTTGGCACTGATTCTTACATTGAAAATTGGCGTGTGGCCTTGACTCAGTGAGAAAGGTTTCAAACTCAAGGCCAGCTGCTGCTTCAGAGTTTTTTTTTTAACATCTTTTCTAAAGACAAGCTTGACTTCACTGAAACTACAGGTATGATTAATAAATGAATGCAAAAGCACACTATAAAGGAGGAAAATCTTTTGGTACATCTTTGTCCACGTTTGCTTTCCACTATTCAAAGATTTAGTTTGCTTGCAAGCTTTTACCTTGGGGTCTATCTGTGAAGTTAGAAGCGACAGCTGGGTTATAACATGACTTTCAAATACACTGTACTGCAGTTCAATAAGTTACAGCTTCAGGTTAACCTTTTTATTGATTGTTGAAGACTGTGCTGAGTTTGTTGTCCTGATAAGATCTATTTGGATTAAAATACCATTAGAACTTTTAGAATTGTATATTTTGGATTGCTTGCTTTTTTCAAATAGTCTAGTTTATTCTAAGATTTTAAAATATGTTGTTTAACGGTTTTTGGCTCTTACTGGGCTGTTCTGGAGCTCTTTCAAAAGCAGTCTGGTTTTCCTTAGAAGTTTCCCATCCCAGTAATGTCCACACCCATCCCTGCCCCATCTGAGATCTGATGAGATTACAAGGTGGGAACACTGTAGTTATAATGTATTTGGACACTATGTCTAGGTCATAGTTGGATTATTGTGACTTGCTTGATGGTTTTCTCTTCTTAAAACAGGTGAGATAGTTCTATTAAGTGAACTCGGCTGGAATTGAAACCATCGGGTTCACTTGACCCTTCAGGATCAAGGAAACGCTGATCTAATCATAACCTCCAAATCACACCACTGCACTTGTTTCCACAGCATGGCTGTGTAGTTTATTTCAGTCTAAACACTGACAGCTCTGTAAAAAATGTAATGCCTTTGTTGTTCAATCTGCAGTCTATTTCTTAAACGTTTTTTGTACTTTCTTTTTTTTTGTTGCTGTTGTTGGCCGATTCATCATCCCCAGTTGTTTCCTTACTTCATAGCCTACAGCAATACCTCCTGTTCTGCACAGTTAGAAAGAGGAAGTGTAGACATGCGAAACCTATACTGTACATATCTGAACTCCAGCCCTTTTATACTGTATTACTGCCAGTTTATGGAGCCCACTGTTTAGACTGGGCTTCAATGTGGAAGCTTTCAATAGAGTCGCCTTGCTTTGTTGCAGTTCACAGCCTGTAAAGAGATTCAGCCACTAACCATGCTGTATGGTCTTTCCTTAAGCCACCTTCTAAGTAAGTCCAGATGACTCATCTGTCATTCTGCTCCCATTGGTGCCATCAGTTGTGATGAACAGATTATGGGATTCCAATAAGAACATATGAGTGGAAGCCTTTCTGTCCATCTAGCTCATTTGGTAGTTAATAGCTTATTAATCCAAAGATCTCATCCAGATGTTTCTTGAAACAAGCCAATTGGCTTCACTAATATGGTTGAGTAGCTTGTTTCATCCTCCCTTTCGATAAAGAACTGCCATCTGCTCTTAGTTTTAAATGCACTTCTGTACATCCATGTAGTATCCGCTTGTCCTCTGGTTCGTGTTTCACTCTTGATTCTGGAGGAAGCCACTAGTGTTATTCTGGTGCCCTCCCAAGGTTGAAGAAATTTGGGCCACACCAGAACTTGACACTGAAGCTTTCCTTGAGATTTGCGGAGTATTTTTTTTTATTTAGACACCCACAGTGTGTGAGGGCACTATTAAAACAATCTCTCTTTTTTGTGTGGCTTCAGTTGTGTAATTAGATCCATTTTATTTAACTAGATAATTCTGTTGCAAACATTCAATTTGCAAGAGCATCTGATTGGTGAAAAAGCATCAAAATACTGCTAAAACTACATATACAGTTAACTAAAAGAAACTTTAATGACTTGTAAATGCAGCAAACGTAAACATGCAACTTTGCAAACATTTACATCAGATCTCATTGCATGCCATAGATCACTGCTCTGAAAAAAAGGCTTGACCGGGCTGTAAGATGAGTAAGCTGTTAATGGATAAACAAATGAAGCTGGCTGAATGGTCTGCTGTCATTTTTGACCTTTCCAAGTGCTTGAAATATTGCAACCCACACACATTATCATAGGTTATGATGAAAATAGTATCTGTGGAATGTCTCCTCACACTTCAGTTGGCCAGTGTCTACTTAAATGGTTAAGACTGCTTTTTTTTCTAAAAAGTATTTTTACTTGCACATAGTGCGTGATTTAAAATTGCTGATACCTTATCTGGGAGTCGGGTTCCTGTCAGAGGATGCCCCACATTGTATTGTCTGTACTGCCTCTCCCTCAAAACTCACAGCACAGGAAATGACCATACAGTAGTCACTCTGTTATTCTGCAGGTAACAAGGGGGGGAAAGGGGAAAAAATGAGGACGTAGCCATTTCCATCCTTTTTCTGACAGCTTTATCAAATACAGGGTCACTGGGGAGTCGGAGCCTGTCCCAGCAAGCAATGGGCACAAGACATCACAGAGCACACACAGACACAGACACGCACACACTCACTCCAGGGACAGTTTTCCCAGAAGCCAGTTAACCTCCCTGTGTATTTTTGAACTGTGGGAGGAAACTTAAGAGCAGGAATTGAACCCAGGGCCACACTCCTGCGAGGCAGCTGTGCTTCACCACCTCGCCACCATGCCGCCGATTATTTGATACTGTCTGGCACATTCACAGTTCACTCTCATTTGTCAGGGCCTTCAATTCTTGTGGTATAACATAATCCTTAAAAAGTAAAATCTCATAATGTTCACTTTTTTTTTCTTCCATTTTACTCATTTACTGTGTGTTTCTTGGCCTGTCTGTAAATCTCTCCGCATCATGAAATCGTTACATTTTGAATTGTGCTCGTGTTTTGTAAAAACATTCTTCCTGGCACTCACTGACAGTTTCTTTTCTGTTTTGCCTTTCACTCTCAGGCTCGGCCTCTCATCAGACCTCCCAGCTGTCTGCATATGAAGTCGTGGTTCCACAGCTAATAGGAAGACACCGACGTGACCTCAGCCATGCTGCCTCTGACAAGGTATTAACACAGCAGCGCATGCACTCTGCAACACTGCGTGCTCCAGGCTTCTCTCACACTTTCAGCTGCAGCCCCCAGATACAGGGATTATAGGATAAGTACAGTAATAAGACTTTTGCATACCATACAGTCTGGGGCCCAGCAAGTCAAAACGAGAGCATTCTCCGATAGCTGGTCTTTGTGTCGATCTATTGCTGCTCTTGAGTACCAAAACTGTGCTCTTGGGGTGATGGCTTCATTATATGGAGTGTTCCTTTCCCAGCACCCTCATTAGTGCTGGTGTGCGGGGAGGGTGTTTGGAATTGCAGCTTCCTGCTGAGCAGAAAAGCCGTTGGCGCACACGGCTAGACAGACAGGCACAGAAGCACTCACTTAAATAAACCAGGCTTAACCTGATACTGGGTAAGTCTTTCACCTTTGGAATTGACAACAATTTAAAGCTTAAGCCCAACTGCTGTTCTGTAATTACACATCTGGTATTTGATAGTATGTTTCCGTAATGTATAAGCAGGAATTCCCTGGCAAACAAAGCCCCTCCAGACCTGGATTTGTTCTGCTGGTAAAGGCTCTCACTTCCGGGTGCCATTTGAGCTCTATAATCCAGACTACACAAGACCGAGCTGCGTCGAATCACCAGCAGCTCCAGGTGGCGACACAGGTAATGCAGTGGCACTAGGGGTATGGCGTATATATTTGTTAGCTTCCTCGGTTTCCAGGGAAACGGTGACCAATATGACTTCCTGTTTGTCTGCAGACTCGATATGATGGCAGTGAGGAACACTCTCCTCCAATCAGCTCTGAAACTCCTCTGTGTCACTGTGGAGTTTGTAATATGCCAAGAGATGAATTTCCCAATGGGTGGTTGATGGAGCCTGTCTAAACTTCCTTTTGCTTTCATGTGGGTACAGGGGTTGTTGCTCTAAGCCCAGTTATTGGAGATTTCAGGTTGGGAGGAGTAATAATTGGCAATTCAAATAAACTTGGGAAATATGTAATTGTTAAATGGCAAATGATTTAAATTAAAAACCCCTTTTGAAAATTCCAAACACATTACTAATACAATTTTCAGAGCATCAGCAAAGAAGTATCAGTATCGTTTCTTATCGATTCTTCATGTCACAGCTGCTGTGACAGCTAGATTATTTTGTCAGCTTTCAAATTATGTCTCTGCCTCAAAAGTAGAAAGAAGAAAGATCTACTCCACTTTTAATCTAGAAAAGGGTTCTGTTGAAGTACTGTATAAGAAAAACTATTTGATGAGAAGCAACTAAATGCAGCAAAATTGTGATGGAAACATGGAAGCATATTGCAGAAACCTGCAAATACAAATACTGTTGGTCACTGATTAACCGGACTACCTTTCCCTTTCCAAAAAGCTTCAAAAATGCAAAGCTCATTCCTATTTGCATGAGAAGGATTAACATACACATGGTAACATGTAATGTACATAGCACAAAACGGAGAAAACACAACCCCAATAGTATATGATAGCTTCATTCTGTGAGTCATGTAGTGTTTGTTATACAAACATGTACAGTACACTGATATTTTTACCTCTGCTGCAAAATTGTTTTGTGGGAAACCAGACAATTCCACTCTTTGGCTGTGTTGATATTAACATAGCAGGCCTTTGTATTTTGTAATGTAGTTATGGATAGTTTCCCTAGAACATTGGCCAGCTGTCCTTTTAGGGAGGTTCTTTATGCTGGTCATATGACTAAGATATTTTTTCCAAATCACATTCACATTACCCTATTAACCCTATGCTTTCAACTGCATAGGCCTGTGATTTTCTCCTAATGTACTTGTAGAGTGTTGACAGGAGGTGTTTTAAATTAGCCACTGACACAGAAAAAGATGTACAGTAAATATGCAACTATATAGTTTGCAGAAATGGGCTGTATGGAATGAGCAAGCTCAGGATAAGAACTTCACTTCTTGCATTCAGTAGAACTAGTTTCCTGACTTGTCCTCCTCTCCCCGAGAAGATCTGGTAACTTGATTTCTTCACCAGATGGGGGGGGGGGGGAACCAAAGAGATGATAACATGAGCTGTGTGACTGGTCTGCAAACAGCCCTTGGTGGAGGTGAATTGGTTTAGGAATTCTTTGGAACTCTGACACGCTGGCACGTGGTGATGTCATTGGCTTTTGCAATCGTGCCCTGGTGAGCTGTTTTATGGGAGAGGCTGGAGTAAAAAAAAACAAGAAAGGAAGCTGCGATATGGTTAAGATATGGATAAAATACATGTTTAGCAGATCAGCTAAGGGCAGGGTTGACTTTAAAATCCAGAGCTATGAGAAGGCTTTAAACCTGGGTTCGGCACAGTTTCTTTTTTCATTGTACCTGTGAGCTGAAGGAGCCCAGGCTGTAATTTTTTGCTGCCATGCCATTTTGGTGTAGTTCATTTGTAGAACATTTTTAGGTTTAAAAAGGATTCTATCACTGTTTTATCACCTTTCCTCATAAAAATGTGGGAAAGACACATAGCTCTGTTTAAATGATTCTACAGTGGATTTTTGTGTGTTTAGCATGACTGATTGGCACTGGTGTGGTGCTGTTAATGCTTAATTGGTAAAATAAATGGGTGATGTCTGAGGTAATGAGCATTTGCATTAGATTATGTTCAGGCACTAAATGCAATTCAGAAGCTGCATCACTTTGATTTTATTGTCTGATTTTGGAAATGGAGCAGTATATGTTTTCTTTGGGGAGAGTGATAACTTCTTATCCCTAAAACTATGTGAATTAAGTTTGATCACCTTGCACTTGTGCAGAAATATCTGGGTTGAGTATCTCCATTTTTCACTGAACATTTTACTATGGTGACTGCAAATCCATTAACATTGTGCCAAAGGCCGCTACTATAAAACATTTCATGCAGTAGCTGTGCGACCGTATTACAATCTAAGAAAACTGACAGGAGCCATTGCTCTTCAGAATCTCCAGCTTTCATTGTTGGCTGTGCACTATGGTGTTTGAGGCCAAATCACACCTATTACAGTTGGAGTCCAAGTACTACAGGGCTTTATAGGAGCCATCTGTCAAGAACAGGTGCTGCATCAGTGTGGGGGCTGAAGAAAAAGCTATCAGGAGAAACTGATAATAATACCTGCTGTATAATGAAATTAATGAACATCCAGAAGAGCTGCTTCATCTCCACAGATACCTTTAGAAGGTGAGATAATGCTACAATGAATAACTAGCTTTTCGAAGAAATGACGCTGATTGCATGGACCTGTGTTTTGTTCTCATTGTAAATATCTTTGAAGAATATTAATATTAAGAGGGCATAGCGCTCAGAAATGAATGAAGCAAAAACTCATTTGGTTTCGTTTTTTTAATTTATCTCCCCCTGAAGTGTAATTAACATGATAATGTCTTTCTTTTTCACTGTGTTACTGTCTAGATTTCATTGCAGGCTAAATTACTTGGCAGTTGAACTAAATTACTCACAGAGACCTAGAGAGATTATATAATAAGGGTTTTTCTTTCTTTTCCTACATATTGCCTCTGCTGCACTTTTAATATCAGCTCTTGTTTGACAAAAGCTTATATCATTGTACATTGTGAACTAATCCTTAGTAGTATCTTACGGATGACTTTTTTAAAAGAAAAAGCTTTTCCCAAATAGGGTAAAATCATATTATGCTGTGTAATTTTAAATGGTATATGATATACAGAATAGTTATAAAATCTTAGCTAGTTACGTAGTTATTATTTGCAAATTAATCTTCCGAAAATGAAGATGTTTCAGTAAATGTCTTGAGTCTAATGAACTAAGACGATACCTTTATAAATACATAATTTATTTCTTCCGCTGGATAGAAAAGTTAATCTGACAAAGCAAGAATTCCCTAGGTCTGCTCCTGGAGGTTGTCCCCGTCTTCTGGCTTTTCATTCCACCTGAGCTCTGTTACTTAACTTGTTTGCCCAACAAGACATTTTTAAACATTGTTTAGACTTCAGAAAATATATTGGTAAAGATGTCTGGTTATCTGTTTAATTCTGAAAGTCATGAAATCACCTAATTGGGGTAAATGTTGGTCTGTTTAAGTGAATGATGTGAGAACTGGGAACTCGGAGTGAGCACATATTAGAAGGTGATGTGGGTCTGCAGGACAGGGCTGGGAAAGAACTGTGCCAAACCTCAGTTCAGCACAGGCAGTCTTCATAGGAGGACCTGAGGGTGCGGGCAGCTTTGCTGGAATGCTGGAAAATGACTGTTGAGACGGAGGGGACAGGCTTGTTTGGGAAATGAGCGAGAGAGGTGAGTTTCCTGTGTGGTGTGGTGATGAACAGCCAGTTGTTGGCACCTTTGCTGCTTCCCAGCCCTGCCTCCACCCGGCTACCTGGCTGGACCTTTGCCTTCTTGCATACAGTATAAGCAAAAATAGCAATTATGTACTGTGCCGTCTAGAGACAGATAATAATCCATCCGTTTCCGGGAGTCTCATTTTTTATTGCATTGTTATTTTCAGAAAAGGCAGATCTACAAATGCGTTTCTTCCTCCGTCTTTGAAATTGAGCAGTTTTTAATCACCTTGGTAACCGCTTTGATTGTTGCATTCGCACAAGGGAGATTAAGACAACATAAAGCATGTGCGTCTCTGAGAGTGTGCTGCGGTCAAGCTATACACTTTTTCTCATGCTGCAGGCTTCATCAGAATCGGCTGCAGGTGGGGGGGTTGGTGATCTTCTTGCTCCGCAGGCCAAGGATACCCTCTCCCTCTACAAGCTGACGGAGCTCAGGCTAGTTCTGTTCCACTGATTGCAGTTTCCTGCTTACATCTGGCTAAATGCTATTGCCCAGATTTAAACCAAGAGCCCACCAGGCTATAGAGCCCAGTCTGCTCTCCACTATAGTGACCTTGGGATACCTACTTATGGCCTTAGGTCCTTCATCAGGTCTTGTCATTCCCCTCTACCCAGATTAATTCTGTTGTATCATTAGGAACGATTTTGAAAGTTCCCAGCTCATTTGTTTTCATGACATTGGTTAGAAATGCAAGTTCCTATAAATTAATTGATTGGTCTAATATTTATTTGCCTTTTCTGAATAACACACATTCCTTTTTCAACACTGCCTGCTTGCAGGTGATAGGAAAATTAACTCGAGAGTATAGTACAGTATGGTTCTCCCACTACTTAGCTATTTTAATTCAAAGGTATTTTCATTTTTGTGAAAGGAGTAAAGGTGGAAAAATAATAGAAGATGGGTATTTCTCACATCACATAAAGCATATTAATGTACAGTGACACTGAGGTTTGTGTGTTATTTTTGGACATGATCTGTGTCATATAAGATTCTGCAGTCTATGGAGCCATGTCAGTGATTGCTGGAACTAGGACAGTTTAAGGCAGTGATCTGTGCTTCAGGTGACAGAAACTAAAATGAACCGAACAGGGTTTGCTGTGACATCTGATTTGTGCGTATCTGCAATTCTGTTGAAGTGGAAGTGAAGTGAAAGGTCTGTGCTGTTTCATCAGAATGACAGATGCACAGTGATTTATCTTGTGATAAAAATCTTGCATTCTGTTGGAGTTTCCCATCAGTGCCATTAGCAGATGTGCTGGAGAAAGCTTCAGAGTCCAGCAAACAGCCTTTTCTAATGGGCTTTGAGGAAATAATGGATAACCTGCACACTCTTTCTTTATTGATTTTTTTTTTAAGGCCTACAACTGATCAAATATTGTTTTGTCTTTTTTCTCCCTCCAGGTATCTTATGTCATCCATTTGGAAGGGAGGGATCATGTTGTCACCTTGGAGAAGAATGAGTAAGTCACGTTGGAAGTTCAAACTTCAGTCTGCTCTCAATTAGGGTGAAGATGTTTTTGTTTGTGTCAGAATTTAAGTACCATGACCTCATTGTGAGAGAAGCCAAGGTTCATCTATAGCAGGGCTTTCCATTGTTTTGTTATAACTCAGCTTTCATATTACACCCTAAATTATTTCAATTGATTTTAACTTTGCTTGGTTGGTGTCAGTCAGGTTTTAGTTTCAGAAATAATCTCTTGGATTTTAATTCTTTCCACAAAATGTAGTAAACAGATCTCTTTTCCAAATTAATTGAGAATTGTTGCTGTGCCAAAGTTTTCTTAGCTTTCTAATTATTCATTGATTTAATGCTGTACAGAAGTAGGAGGAGATGACACATGCCCTGTCAGTCATTCCCCAGAATAAGCTTGGTTAGTGTTGCGTGCTTCCTGATCTGACCCAATCTGACCTCCAGACTGGCTCAACCAGTAAAGGCTTTTGCAGGGCACAGTCTGAGCTGTGTGATCACGGTTCGAACCTGGGCCAGGTCACTTGCCAACTGTGAGCAGGATTTCCCAAGAGGTGGAATACAATTGGAGTGTCTCCAAGGGTAAGGAGGCACTAGATGAGCACAATTTTCTCAGATCTTGGCGACAAGGCAAACCCCATGGCTTCCTGGGCATGTGCAGGCATGAGGCACTGTCAGTGAGGGACGCACCTCTCCTCCAGTCAGTGCTGAAGCTCCAGTCTGGGGCTGTGTTGTCTGTGACTTGATGAAAGAGGAGTCCGTCGAAGGTGGGCAGGTCAAAGTAGATGCCTGGAGGATCCTCATCCTCTCCTATCTCAGGGTTTTTACATGGGAGCAGACAAATGGCTGTTGTACATCTCTTCTGTTAACAAGTAGTAACAATTGACTATTCTAAATTTCTAAAAAGAACCTCCAACAAAGGACAGAAACCTAATTTAAAGGAGTTTTGAATCCCAGCACCTGGCGTAGGACACATGGTCATTTCAAATTTTTAAGAGCTAGAACTATTCTGAACTGTGCAATTAAGGCTGCAGTAAGCTTAATTGATAAAGAGCACAGTTAGAATGAAGAGACAGGGGTACTCCATGAGCAGGGCTTGGGAAAAACTGGCCATGTGGTGGTTTTCTGGCAGTCATCTTCCCGGAAATGCAGCTGAGACCCAGTGTAAGTTTTTCACACCCAACGCTGGTGTGAAAGCTGCCACGTCTGCAACTGTTCTTCCTGTTGGGACCATGTGCACATGTGCACCACATCCCCTGCAGAAACGAGTGCCGTCCCTTCGCTCAGCAATATGGTCACCACTCCAGCAACTCGTTTACCAAGACCGAGAAGACTGAAAGAGATGAGTCCTCCAAGTGCCACGACGGAAGATTGTTTTTATTTTAGCTGATTAAAGGGTCCGGAGAAATAAGAAGAATGTTAAAATGTTCATTAGGAATCATCTGTTTATTCAACTGAAATCCTTTTAAATGTTGATGAGTTTTGATGCAGGAAATTGTTAATGCCAAAAATTAGGCGTGGATTGGTGCTTTTGGGTGATTAGAACGATGGTTTGGCTTTACATTTGTGGGATGATAAAGCAAAACTTGGTTTTGGTATTTTTAAAACGTAATGAAATCCTGCTGACATATCATAGATTCTTATGTCTGTGACAGTTTTCATTTGAAGATTATGATGATGTACAATTCTTGATTTGCCCAGTGTAGGTAGCAGGTGCTCACAGACTCTGTTGCGTCTAATGTACATTAGCCTTGAGGCTGGGAAAATGCCCCATAACTATTGTTATTGTTATTAAACACAATCTGTAGTCCTGACACGAACTATAAAAAATAATGTACCTTGAATTCTGTAATGATTATAGCTGCGGGATTGTGCTAAGAAGTGATAATGTGTTTGCAGCAGGTTCCGAGATCAGCACTGTGCTTCAGCTTGGCTCCTGGTTGCTAGATCGATTTCAACATTAAACGTTCATTTTTATTTATGCAGCAACTGTCGAGAAAGCAGCCCACTTGTCAGCAATGAGAGCACAGCCATCTATTAAAATTCTTCTTTTAGAGAACAAGTGTGCTCTGTCCCCTGAGATGTTCTTTTCCCACTGATCAGTTGAAATGGGATAATTTCTGTTTTTTTTAGAATTGCTTTCAGCAGGTATAGCTAATATCCTATTAGGGAATATAAAGGGAGTATGGTGACAGAGGGTTACACAGCATGGGATGAGACGGGAAGTCAGTCTGCGATAAAGGATTCTCTACAAAAATAGGGGCAGTCTCTTCAGGAATGAACAAATACCTTATTCATCTTGAAGCTGATGAAAGAAAACTCTCAAAGTTAATCTTTTGACTTTAATTCCACAGCCAGTGCTTCAGTTTGAAGCAGTTGCCTCATCGTTTCGGCTCATGGTTAACAGAAAAAACATTTTAGAAACCACATAAAAAATGCTTGCGGTATTGTAAATGGGGCTTTCCTTTATAGTGTTCTTCCATCTTCCTGAGGCAGGTTACAAGCCTGGTGCCTTATGGCAGAACTGCCCCAGTTATAATGTTCTCAGCTAAGAAGGTGCACATATTCCCTTGGTGTTCTAGTTTATAAGCAGGACAACAGAGATGTAACATGGAGCTCTCACCTGTACAGCAGTGGCCTCGGAGGACAGTTTAGTTGCTGCCATCACTGGGCCATGTGGCAGATGAGTGACGCAATAGAGGGAAGACAAATGCTGAGACTGGGTGGGATGAGATAAAATCACTTTAAAGTTTATTGTCACAGGCGTCTGGGCAATAGAAAAGGTGAATGTCAAGTTCACCAGTTCACCAGTCCTTTTGGATAGTTTGCTGTATGTAAAAAAGTATGGCGGGACATCTAAAAATGTTGAGAGAAGAGTGTTCTTTTGTATTGCTAGTGCTTTGAGCTTGGAGGCCTGCATGAAATTCACCCCACACTGCGGGCCTGGGCGTTTTGTTGAGCAGCGAAAAGAGGGTTTGTCTTTATCTGCAAATAAAGCACGACAGTAATGCTCTTAACATTCTGTATGGAGGGAGGGTGGTATGTCCTGAATATGTAGGCTGACAAAATTTGCTGTTAAAACAGAAATAATTCAATGAAGTTGAATTTAATTACCATGTTAATTTATTTGCTTGGCAGTAGAAGCAATGCCATCCATGATCACCATTTTGTCCTGCAGAATTCTCCTTCCTGAAGACTTCACATTGTATACATACTCCCTGGATGGTTCATTGATTACTCAGAAGCCAGAGATGCAGGTAAGATCTGGTGCTCACTATGCAAGAACATGTTACCTGCTTCACTCTAACATGACTGCTTTGTTAACAGTCTTAAAAAGATTCAGGTTATTTTATATGAAGCTTGTTCACAGACGGACAAAATGTCATATCGATACCTCCCACAGCAGCAGTAACTCTACAGAATGCAAAATAGTTCTTAATTCATTCTGTATATTTGGCAGTCTTCAGTAAATTATGAATGTGGTGTTCATAAACATATTGTGTTCTTTGTTGCTGTTCTGACATGTCTGTGCAAGCTTGTTTATGTTAGTGTTCTTTACACAACACTGATGTGCTTCACTGACAATAAGAATACAGAAGCAGGCCCTTGGACAATGTGTTTTGCAGTTGATTGTTTCAGTTTACTACCATTTAATTATTTAGTGTGATAATAAAAGTGGGCTAAGTGCATTGAATGGATATTTTGAGGGTATACAAACGTGTTTGTACATCTGGACATCTGATGCCAATAGTGAGTAAATCGTTCAACTGTTGGTGAAAGTACTGTAGTTTTAAATGTATAAAACTCTATGAAACCTAGTTCTTTCCGAAGGGTGGTATTTTTAAAACTTGGTTAGATCTGTCTTATTACTCATGACCGTTGACTATTTAGGCTCTTAGTTTCCCGTATAACCTGTGAAAGCTGTATTGTTCATTTTCTTCATTTTATTTTGGATGGAAGTTGGAGAGTTAATGTGATTTCATTTTATTTTTTAAAATTCATTTTTAAGACCGCACAACATCCAAAAATAGGAGCTTGCACGAGGTAAGTAAGGGAAAAAAACAAGTCACTAAACAAGATTTGAAGATGAGAAAAGGCATTTTACCATGCTGTCGCACTGTCCACACTGACAAGATGTTACCTAGCTGTACTTCTTCCCTAAAGAACAATTTTTGCAGGTGAAGGTAACCAAGTGCAAATCTCAATCTGCTCCCAACCTTGTAAAATATGTTTTTTTGGATTCAGGTAGACATATGAACAAAAGACATTGTGTCAGAAGATTGGTAGTCCCAGTCCTTCCTGGGAACAAGTCTTGTATGTGACTTTTGTGACAGCTCCTTAAGTCGCCTATGTCTAGAAGCACTCGGTATCACTGAACACGGTGTTCTGGCCACACCCTGAGGTATCTGTGGCAGTGTGGAGGGAGCAGTCTTCAACAGGCACTGCCGGTGTGCTGCTGTGTATGTTGTGCATGCAAGTTCAAAACAGTTGAGTGTGTTGGGCTTCTGAAGAAAGAGAAAGTAGTATCCCAGACTGCATTCCAGTCAGAACTGCATGATTTCTAGTGTAATCGCTGCTAGTGTTTCAGTACTCTCTTGGGATTTCAGGGGTTTTTGGAAGGGTGTACAGTAGTTTGGAAATTTGCTCAATAGCTATTTCTGTGAGAATGAGCCTGTCTCAGTTGAGCTACCCACGAGTTTTTCATTTAAATGTCTACTTTTAGCAAATTAGCAGTTTTGTGAGAGATAAGACAAAAGTTTTTTTTAAAAAGTCCTTAATCGTATCAAAACTACAATCCAGCCTTAAGCAACAAATTACAAATGCGTCTCTTGATGGCAGTTTTCCATTTACTAAATGCTTCTTGGAGCTGCTCAGTGGAAAACCACAGTAAGAGTATTTGGAATTTGTAGTTGGTGAGTGATGTGTGATTGAGGTTTGATTTGTTCTGGGTTACTCTGTTTTTAATCAGGCTCAGTAGCCTGTTATTTGAAGTTCAAGATGCATTTTAAGGAGAAAACAGGATTTCCCGTGATTCCTATTTTGTGTCTGTGAGGAGCTGACCACTGTATAGGTCAATCTTGTTGTCTTAACAGCCTATAAGGTATGTTGTAAAGTATCAATAAAATCTATTTTCCATTGCTATGTGATGTGACTCATTGAAACTGATCCCATTCATCTGGTATTGATAATTGATTGTCCTGTATTCAAAGGGTTGACTTTAGCTGGTTTTCCGGAAAGCTGTTTTCTACATAAATGGACACATTAATTGCACAAGGATAGAAGCAAAATAATTATTAAAAAATAATGGATGAAATAAGTTTTGTGGCCAATCTGCCTGTTTCCCCAAAATAATGTTTATTCTTAGTACTAGTTCTCCTGAATCAATTTTGAATCAATCTGCATTCAAGTCTGGTTTTTAGTCTCACTTTTATACTTTATCTTTTACTCCTGTTTCTTTATATTAATCTGTATATATTGTACTGTCTGTATTCCTATCTGTATAGATTTTTTGCAAAGCACTTAGAAATGTATAAAAAAAAGATGCTATATAAATAAGCTTATAAAACATATTGCCAACACATGCAACCTTTCCTAGGCTTACAGAGCTTGTACACAGCTTGTAAATGGTTTTCACAGAACAGAAAGTGAAGGAAGGTTTTCAGATCAGTATGAACGTCGTTTACACATTTGTACAATATTTGCTTACATTCTGACTAAGCCTGAGCAGATGTCCTCTTTACAACATTATGTCTGAATAACATTCAGACATACTTCAGTGAAAATATTTTTGTTTAAAGTTGAAAGAAATCAGATCAGCTTGCTGTGCACTACAGTGTAGTAAACGTAAGGCCCTTCCTTACCCACGCCTGAGTGGACCTTGGGGTACGGGACGCCCCCAGAATGTGATCCAGGGCTACCCTTTTGTACAGTTGTGGGGACCAGAGCCACTGGGTAAAGTATATTGATCAGGGGTGAAAACAACAGCGTCCGCAGCCCCACCTTTGACTTGTGATATTCCAGAGCCCTACCTGCTGCTTTGCCCTGCCCTCTGCTTTATAACCTGAGAGCAGCTGTCTTTGGGAATTGTTTACACAAACCTTTTTGCAGCAGCAAAGCATAATGCGTATTGCTTTTTACAAGGGGTACAAGAAAGGAGGTTTTCTTTCTAGATTGGGCAGTTGGCCTGATTTTTGGAAGTAAAGAGGTAGTCTGTAGGTTATGCTGGAAAATCCCTTTACTCAGGTGAGCTTACTTTTGGAAACTCTCTACAGCCAAGCCCGAAGCCTGTCACCAGTATATTAAAAACACCCTGCAGACAGTATATCTTAGGCAGGTGAGCTTAGTTCTACATGGTGATGGAAAGTAAATTGGAAAGCTTCTATAGCACAATAACATGCACTATTTCACTAGTCCAAACTGTTATCCATGGGATTATGACTTAACGCTTCAAAGTCATACCCTTCTAAAAAGTACACTCAAAGGTGTAAGCAGAGGGGCAGACAACTCCCCAGTGTCTTAAATTTACCAACAAAAGAAAAAGTTAACGTTGGTAATAACTAAGATGCGTCCTGAATGTACATGTAGCCTACTGTATATTGTAAATGGTGGGGGGTGTTGGCAAGTATGCGGCAGATCGTAGAAGGTCATTCTCATGCTGCTGAGTGAAAGCAAGAGTTTGGCTCGGGGACATGAACATCCCAGCTGGAGCGAAGGCAGCAGCTGTCAGTTCAGTTGGTAAGAGACCGTGAGAGGGGAAGGTTGAACATCAGGAATGACTAGATATTACTAGTGTGCATTGCTATTA
Organism: Lepisosteus platostomus; assembly: GCF_059453375.1. Lineage (NCBI taxonomy): Eukaryota > Metazoa > Chordata > Actinopteri > Semionotiformes > Lepisosteidae > Lepisosteus > Lepisosteus platostomus. The sequence continues at coordinate 10,588,268 of NC_142613.1, forward strand.
AGATGCTAGATTTAGATAGGTGTACTCCTGATGTTTTAGTCTGATATACTATTTATAGATGCTAATTATGGCATCTCAGGACATGAATGGGTGACAGAGACTAGGGGTGAACCATAATAGGCTAAATGGTAATCCTTTAATATGACTGTCCTGTTATTATAAGTTATGGTGCAGAGAAGAATAGTAGTACTCATTTCAGTAGTACATCCTATTTTAGAAGGAAAATATAATTTTAAAAATGCTACCCCAATAGATTTCAGTGCCTTCTGGAAGTGTTGGATTTTGTTTCTTCATTGGTAGAAAAAAAGAAGCAGTAGCTGGAATTTAGAATTGTGAGAAATTCCTCAAACCTAGATTTCTGAAAGCCATAGAAAAGGTCACTAGTAAACCAGTAAATGTGCACAGAAAACTAGACCTGTTAAAATCATGATGGGTCAGAAATAAAAGGCAATTTTAATTTGCTTCTTGATAATCAGAATATTAGGCCAAAAGTTAAGCCTAAACACTGTTGACATGCCTGTGACATTGGGGCTTACTTTGTAGGTGATGTACAGTATTTCATCTGCATAGCCATATGTTAGAGAGTGTCTGTAGTGTTTCTTAATGTTGTGCCTCATCTGTGCTGTATACCATGCCTGGGTATCTGCAGCTTTTCACATTAAAAACCAGTGGGGTAGAAAGAGGGAATGCATAAAAGATGAAAGTTTCAGTTCTAGAAGGATTGGCAAGAGTTTCTTTTTGTCAGCACAAGTGGAAAAACAGGAGGGAAACTTGTGGTTTCTCTGGTTTGAGAGCAGATGGCTTGAGGTGTACAGTATGTGTGGAAATAACCTGTTTCAGTGCAATCGCCTCTCTCCCATCCCATAGAATACTGTACTTCTTGTGGTGGGCAGTGTTTATAGCCAGCAATGCACAGAGCAATACCTTCTGAGTGTGTGTGTGGGGTGAGAGCTCACTGTGCTTTTTTCAGGAGCAGAGGTGGCCAGATTGCCAGTTCAGTCGAAATTCATGTGTGATTATGGGTGTGTGGCCCCTTGTTCTTTGTATTCGCAAGTTGCAACACTCATTGCTTTTTTTAATCCTATTTCTTTATAAACAGAATGTTGCCTCAGTCTCATTAATTTCAGTACTGTTTTTTTGGTCAGATTTGCACTTTTTGTATACCTCTGGAAAACTAAGTCATTTGTCTTCATTTTTTTTTTGTTTTCATTAATATTTCAACTGTTGGATTTACATCCTATTCTACTCACAGGGAAGGCAGGGCTAAAGTTATCGAGTCATATCCCAGCTGCAAAACAAAAAGCGCTTAAACACAAAAACAGTACAGCATAGTTTGGCACAATTTTCTGTGGCAGATTAAAGCAAAGGAAGATACTACAAACAAAAATGCCAGTACAATCCTGAATTTTGTAGTACTATACATATGTAGCTTTTATGCATTTCTGTATAATAATGTGCCATTACTATTCTTCAGACTATGAAGCTAATGTTGCAGAACTAAAGAAAGATTTATTTTTTCCTGTCTCAGAGATAATAAAGTGGAGTGAAGCACAACAGGAAGTCTTTGTAACTCCCATTGGGGAATTATCCAGAAATGATATTTGAATTGTGTCAGAGCTACATTTTCCAGACATATGTTGAGAGTTCTTTACAGGGATTTAATATTTTTTACAACTTCCTGGGTTTTGTGTTGTATATCCATGTGTTTTGGAATCACCAATTGTTTCTTAAGGCATTGGCTCACAGGAAATGCCCACCCACTCACTCCTCTTTATGCTGCAAGCTCCCCAGTGGCTAACAGGAGAGAGAGCTCTGATTGGAGGCACAGCTCTTCCCTCGCTGGCATCACTGCACACACTGCAGGTGCCCAGGAAGTTGCTGAAGCTGCTGTTTCCTCAAGAGCCTGGAGAGCCCTGGCTGGATTGCCAGTTGTGCACTGTGTGACAAGTAGCAGCACACTAACAATAGTTTTCAAAATTATGTTCGTGAAGGCAAGAAAACTTAAAAGCTGTTATGTTTGCTGTTTTTCTCTGGTAAAATTGGTTCCATGTTGGAAATGCAACAAGAGGTTAAAAATTCAACAAACAATAAGCATATTTATCTGCAATGGCAGAGGTTAAAAACACGATGTCATCTGTGTTTTTTCTTTTTCTAACTGTATAACTCACTCTATCAATCTGGAAGTCAGTCGATGTTTAGTTCTTTGAGTGGTTGGTTTGTGACGTCTTGGCAGGTGTCCAGGCATGCAGTTCATTCTGTTTACAGCAGAAACATTGTCTTCTGCCCATGCAGTGCAGTTGCAGAGAGCCGGACCTTTTTTATTGGCAAAGAATAGGGAGTCTAGTCTTTTAGATGTGTTTTTCCAAATCGAAAGATCTTGATTTCAGTTTTTTTCCACGTCTGAAAACAAATGCAAGGACTGGAGAGTGCGTTCGCTCTCTGGCCACACTGTCAGTCCCTCACTCTTATAAAATAATGGCGCTCACATCAGCTAAGCATAAGCTACCCACCCCTTGGGAATTCAACAATATCCTCTTAGTGAGCTCCAAGACAAAATTTCATGCTTGTGTTGGCTTGATACCTTGTAATGATCTGTGACTTAGCGTTTTACTTGTTAACATTTTTAGTGGCCTGCTTGGCGAGGGAAGGTGGGGATAAGGGAGCTTGATCCCTGTTAATTAGCTGTTATGTCTGTTAAGTGATGGATTCCTAAAACTTCCATTTTATCTGGTCAGAACAGGCGAAGGGTGTAATTGTAATCTTTCTGATATGATCCATTACATGAGTAGAAAACAGAGGTAATTTTTAAGTAAAGTGCTGGCGTTTTGTGACAATTGAATTTTACAGGAATCCTTTGCATCTGTGACATGACAGACAGACTATCTGCTTTCTATACAGACAGGAGACAATGTACATTTAAGCACTTGGATATTGTAGGAAATTAAGAGGTTTATATTAACTAAACAATTTAATGGAAATCCCCCAGATTAAAAGGTCAATGTTTTATTGCTGCATTTTCTGCACATCTGAAATACAAATCTCAAAAAGAAGCAAGCATACTTCTAGCTGAGATATATATACTGCAAACTGTTGAGAGGGTGTCTTTAGGGATTTTGCAAGTAAAGGTAAGTCTTTTGCTATACTACCAGACTATCTTGGAAAACGAATCAAGCAGCTTACTGATCGCTGCAAAATGTCTTATTATTATCCTTATTATTGCTCTCTTCTTTCAGTATTTTTTGCATACTTATTTTTTAAGTCTACCCATTTATTTTCTTAATTCAGTGCACAATTTCTATGACATGCCCTCCTCCCAGGGACCTGGAGACAGTAAAAAGTGGGATTACAAAAACACAAGTTTTGTTTTAATACAGCTTGGTGAAGACCTTGTGGATTTAAGAAGTGCTACAAGAAAGAAGAAGCCCGTCTGGATATAGTGTTTGTGTGGCTGCTTAGCAGCGCAAGTGCTTGTACCCCAGAATAAATGTTTTCCGAAGAAGACTAAGAGACTGGCTTAGAGAATAGAATAACACGAATAAAACTGTAGTTTGTGATTGCAGTAATAGGACTTTTTGTAGGCCCTGTTGACATAAGCGCAAGGCCTTACTCTTGTACTTTTCACTTATGGATTAAGGCCCCCTATGGAAACCTGAACTGCTGATCTGCCGACTACAGCAGAACACCTTCCTGTGCCACTTGCCTCCCTCACCAGCAGGCTGGCAGTCTGAGCCAGAGAATGACAGGAAACTGGCCTGAAACAAATCTCAAGAACATTAAGAGGTCATGCTGGTTCCTCTTTGCAGTCTGCTCTTGCCTTGCACAGTCTGGCCGGCATAACACTTTGTGCTATCCTTGTTTGAAAGTTTAGTAGGGCGATGTGAAGTAATATGGTAAAACAGGGTACATGCTGTGGGAAGCAGTATGTGTGGCTTAGTGCCATCATGAAACCACAAAGAAAAAAATACAGAGTTGCCATGTGATTTGAAAGTGGTCATTCTTCAAAAGGTTAGAGCGAGAGCTCACTGTGTGGAGCGAGCTGCTGTGTTTTTTTTCCCCACAATGAATTCTCTTTCACTTCAGCAATTTATTGAACCAAACACACTATAAGGTGTTTTGTGTTGCCCCGCTGTACTACCTTGACAGTCTCCTGCCACGTTAAAGCTCTCACAATTGTTGAAAAGGTGACTAGTGCAGTCAAAGCTCCTACAGCCACGCTAGCAAGATTACAGACCTGTGCATGCATCACGGCTTCTCCTCTCCTCATTCTGTCCCCTCTGTATGAACTGTGTCATTCTTTGAAAGTATTTGTGAACGTGTACCTATACCGGCCTGAGAACATTTTAAGAAAATAATAACATAAGAAAAATTGAAAGTTTAATTGATTCAAGGATCCCACATAACTTTTGCTCAAAAGAAACAACAATCTATCATGGTATCTGCTTCACCACATGACTGAGTAGCTTGTTCCTCACATCCAACACCCTTTGTATAATGCTTTTTTTCATTGTTTTAAAAGCACTTCTGCATAGTTTTTTTTTTACTTAATCAGTAAGTCACAGGTTTAGCACTTGTCCAAAAGCTCTCTAATCCTCACCTTTACTCTGAATTGCAAAAGCAGATGAAGCATTGAGCTTTTAAAGCCAAACGGCTGTCATACGCTAAATAACAGATCTGAAAAATGTAGTTCTCAAGGCACACTTCCACATTTATATAATTTTGGGTTAGGAGACTGGGTTCCAGGATGCAAACTTTTGCAAGAGATAGAACAGGGAAGCAGAGAAGAATACAGCAGTTATTGGTTTAGTGCTTAAGTAGCAAGAAGACCTGTATATGGAGCCGAATGTGCTTGAGTGGCAGAAAGCTCAATGGTTGGGTGCTGGGTGTAGCTTCGCCAACTCCAGTCAATGAGCCTGCAACGTTAATTTTTCAATTTCGCATCTCTGCTTTCAGCTACCTGTTCAAAAGAACCTGTCAGAGCCTCTTTGGAGGCTGTGGCTGTAAAAAATGTAATAACAGTCTAGATACAAACTCCCAGCTAATTCCTTCTCCCGACCAGGAAACAGACTGGTTTAACAAATGACATTAACAAATGACATACTTCGTAGAAAAAAAATAATTGGAAATAAAAGCAGTGCTGAGTCCTCTTCACTCTTCTCCACAAAGTGAGAAACGATAATAATGATCACACCTACTCTGTTCTTTAATAACCTAAAAAACATCATGTTGTCATTGGTGGGAAATTGCACCTTTAAAGATGGGGAGCCTCACAAAAGATGAAAATATACTGAGCCAGAGCAAAGAGGAAACAGTAGGAAAGCCACCTGCGGATGTAGAGGGAAGTAAGTGGGCAGACAAAGCACCCTTGATTCTGCAAGGAAGGCCTGTAATAATCTTATGGTTCTCATTGTTTACTTCTCCATTTGTTTAACGAAATGCATTTAATTTTAAGATAACACAATCTGCAGTTGCTCCAACGTAATTGTTTTTTCATCATCCCAACGATAAAAGCAGACCCTGGCGGTGTCTTTTAAGCTGCCAGCTTGCTCTGGCCACAGGGGTGTGCCCTCGAGTGCTCCCAGCTGTTTTGTGTGACATGATTTGATGCTGACGGAAAAGCCCTCTCTCCCAACCTTCAGAGGTGTTTCTCTGGTGGACGTCAGACAACCTGACTGCACAGGCACAGTGAGAGCTGATATGAAAGTGGTTGCTGAGCGCTTAAAACGGTGTTATTAAAGGGTGGGAATCTACAACACTGCCTTTCAGTGCCCCTCTGTGTAGTGACATTGACCCAGAGGCGGGCTATTGAGGAACTGTCACCATAAAGATGTTCCTGTGACACTAAAGAGACAGATTTGACCATAATTAAAAACAAAAACAAAGCACAAATGCTCTGGCTCAATGAGCACAAAATGCGGGGGTGTTGCTGGGTATACAGAGGACTAAAATACATTTTATCCCACATGGACACCATAAATGTAGTGACACTGATGCAAAGAGATGGTATTGAGCGACTGTCACCAAGAACGATACCTTATGTTACCCTACGGAGGCAGATTTTCCCATTAAAGATAAAAAAACAAGCTTAAGGGTGTTTAAAAACAAAATTGTAGTCTTTTTTTGTGTGCAGATCTGGGGTCAATACCATTCAATAAACAAGATGGTAAGCAAAACAGTTATTTTTTGAGAAAAGAAGGCAAAGTAAGGCAAAAAAAAAAAACCTAGCCTTAACCTTCCACAAAGATGCATGATCAAAGGTGCCAGAATAGACCCTTGGCATAACCTTGAGCTCTTTTCTAGCTTGGAGATTACTGAGACGCTCCAAACAGCATCAATTCTCCTAAATAAAGTTTCCCCAAAGAACCAGAGATAATTGCTTAAATTCCCTAATCCCCTGGGTGGGCGATTCTAATGTATCCCACACAGAGGGATTAGGATCATGTTTACACACATGAGAGTAAACAAACGTAGAGCTCCCACAATAGACATGAATGACAGCCCTAGCTCACACTATGGTTCTGGCAGTAGACGTACAAAATGTCAAAACTAAGTGTATGTGCATGCAATTTAAAAAAATAACAGTGACTGCTTCTCGGCATAGATAAAAACGGAAACGTTTGCAATACTTTGACAATTAAATAAGACATGGGTGAAATAGATCAAGCATTTCCGGTTTTAACACAACTGTACTGACACTGTATGATACAGGACTCATTTTCCACTCTGCTCCTGAGCTTTCATAGATTCTTCCAACTCATTTCAGTTTGTATTTCTAAGATATCTCTGCAATGGAAGAATACATTTGTATCTCGTTAATCTTTTCTTTCTGTCTTCCAGGACCACTGCCATTACCAGGGCTATGTGGAGGGTATCCCACAATCCACAGCTGCCCTCAGCATCTGCTCAGGCCTTAGGTAAGGGAATAAACCATTCAGCAGTGCTGACCTTGGAGTAATGGAAAGTAAGCAGATTAGAGCCAGGAGGTCAGGATTATTGACTCCCTCGGAGGCGAAACGCAAGGCCGATTTTGCAGGCCCAGAGTCTTGTTTAATTATTCAGGCCCTCTGACCGAGCTCAGGATATATCTAAACCCATGCAGAAATCCACTTGAAACGACAGTCCTAAAAAAGCAAGTCAGTTAAACCCATTTACTGTCATTTGTGAGTTGTTAATTGCTAATGCTTCTTACAACAAAAGCTTGGCCTGTTCTAATGGTGGCTTTTTAAGGCAAAAGCTGTTGTATGCAGTTACAAGTATGTCTGATGGTAACTCAGTCTGTTTCCTGAAGGTTCATTCCTATTCCTGGGAACAGGGTTTAGGAAAATTGATCAAATGCATAAATAAAATATACAGAATTTCCTTGGGATTAGTTCTCCCTAGACTTGTTTTGATATTGGCAAGAAGGGGGATTATGTACATGTCTTATTCATTTATTTCATTTGTTGATCATTCATTTATTTTTTAATTAATCTGAGAGTTAAAGAAGTCGTGCACAGTCTCCAAACATATAGAATGAACTAGCAGCTTGAACTGCTTTCATGTTTACTGAATCAAGAGGGAAATGTTGAAAGATGGTACACAAATCACAAAGAATCACAAATTCTTAAGTGTTCAAATGCACAGGTTAAGTTACCATGTGTGCTGTGAAAAGGTAATGATATATCTTCCTGATGGGGCCATGAACGGTCATTTTTCTGGTTTCACGTTATAGGTGCTTTTTGATGTAACAATCTTTACAGTGCTTCATATAGTACTTAACCTCAGTGATACAGCTGGATTAGTGTCTTGAGTAGAGAATAATTACAGGACCGAGAGAAGCCTGTGCATGTGAGCTATTACCGGCTTGGACTGGTGAGATGGGCTGACAGCAAAACACAAGATTATTTTTGCTGGTATGTGAAAAATTACACTTTATTGTCTGTAGAATGTAATATGAGAAATGTCCAGAACCTTAGAAAAAACAATGTAAAGATATGGGATATATCAGAAGAAAATGAGTAATTTTCAGAAAACAAAATGGCTGTCAGTGGTGTGCAAGAAGAGAGAATTGATAGGAAGGAATAAGATAACTGACTAATACTAATCATCATATTGGGGTTTACAATTAAGGAACATACTACAGTATGTGAAAAGGGAAAAGAAATGAAGAGTGATGACAAGGAAAAGCAACAAAATATGTAATTAGCTGACTGATAACAAAAACAGCTTTTCGAAGAATTGTGGAAATGAATGTATCTCTGAGCTGGCAAACAGAATTAGGTCATGCTGAGATAATGACAGGCTCAGTCACAGGTGGCTGATGTGATATTCTACTGACCTGACCTCTCAGTGTCAGCCTGTACATGAAAGGCAGGACTGCACAGATCTGGTAAATGTGTACAGGTGTGCCATCATTGTATTTTACAAACGTATCTTTACATGAAACAGATATTGGACTGTTTATTGGAAGGGAGATTAGAATGACCGAGTTTGAGCTGATTAACAGTTAAAATTGAAGAGCAGCCTCTTCTTTATTGATCGCTTGGCAGTCTGCAGGGAGAATCTCATTCCCCTGGTGAGAAAGGAAAGGAATCCTAAACACATGCAGTATCCATATGTTACTGTTTAATTTATGGTCTTCATCTAATAAGTAAAGCTGTTTTTAATTATTTTTTAACTAGTACATTTTAATTCATCTTTGATGTTAGAAAAATATGCCAATACAAAGAAAAAATGCTGCACCACGTATCCTATGTCTCTAAAATGTAGCTCCAAATTCTCATCTAAAATAAAATCATCGTTTAATGCACCTCTACAATAATGTGCAATAGAGCCTGTCTGATGAACTATAAAATATTGGTAGAGTGGAGAGGTTTTTGAAAAAGTGCTTTCTGTGACTTTGTGTGCATTCATAAACTCTCGATGACTGGAACTCGATAGCTCTTCAATCCTTCTATTATTCAAAAGTGCTGTCTCATTGTATATAGGTGAGCACCTCGTTCTTGGTATTCTTGGAATTAAATGGTTCTGAATTTATTTTGATTACATTTTGAACGAAGAGATGGGGAACTAAAATTAGTATAAAAGTGTGCATGCGTAGATGTTTGAGTGCAATTTGCACAAGAGCCCACTGCTTTCATAAACATAAGTGGGTTGAAAAAATGTTTCTATAACAGTAAAAATAAAAACGGAAGCTGAGTGTCTTAAAGAGGCAGTAGTGCAGGAACACATTTCATGAAGCGGAAGACCTTCCCTCTGTATTGCAAACAGCTGGTAATGCTGCACTTCTCATCACAGGAAGCAGTAGTGCCTATCAGCAGATTTCTGTTCAGTACTGTAGAGACAGTTCCTTAGCTTTCTGTGGTCCCAGCTAAAATCTTAGTTCTCAGTTAGTTAGGAGAATCTCAGTTCTCCTCACACCTGAAGAAGGCTCCATGGCAGAAACGTTGTGTTTTCTTTCTTCTTTTTTTCAGCATGGAATAAACCTATTAGTTGTTACCTTGAATCTTTACTAGTACTGCTGCTGAGATGAGTCTGTGAAGTTGGACAACACATTTTACTTAACAACAAAGCACAGTAAACCTGAATCACCACAGCTAACTCAACCAGTAATTTGTAGAGAACTGATTGAGCTCTACACACTAGGCATTGTCTGTCCAAACCTCAATGCACAATTGCCAGTTTGGGTCTTCTCTCTGTTCAATAGCAATTCCTGCAACTTGTTGGCCACCTACTGGTGCTCCTACAGTCAGCACTGACTGTCCTGCATGGTACTATGGTGTTTGAATCAAAAGCTGATTCCACATTTACAAAATAACATTGAATCCTTATGGTTTGATAATATTTAGAAATGTTTAGAGTGCCAGTGCTTGTTTCTTATTATATCTTTTTATAACGCTTTCAATAAGGAATTGCAGCAGATCACAATCTGTTAAAAAAGCAGGTTGAAAATAAAGATTATAGACCCACTGTACAAACTGTAGTTACTAGTAAAAATACTATGAGCTTTAAAAATTACTTTTAAATTAAAGATTTTTGGTCAAATATATTAACAAACAAGATTCAAGTGAATGGGAAATATCTGCCTTTCTTTTCCTTAGTCTTTATTTTAGAGTAAATTCGAGATCTAATGACAGCCTCCTCTGCGAACTTACACTGTTTTTTGGGGGGAAGGGAGGTGTTTGTCAGTTCCATTAGAGAAGTGTGAGAAGGAAAATTTAAGTGCCAGAGAAGGAAGGTCAACCTGCTGGCAGAATTCTTAATCCCCCAAAGAATCTAGTCTGGTCTGAAAACAAGTCTGCAAGTACTTTGTTATTCTGCTAATAAACAATTATTTGATAGGGAATAAAAACAGCTTAAAAACAGATCCCGCATTTAACTGGACTGGTGTGTATTTTTGGATAATTTATTTCCATTGGAAACCTAATTTTCTGACTTCTCTAGTATGTAGGTGCTGATAAGGAGGTTTGATTTTGTCCACTGCCATGTCACTTATTAAATTTGTGTTAAAAAAATGTGCATACAAGTTATTTTGTGATCTATGATTTTGATGAAACTATGAGGGGGTGGTCGATGCTTGGATTTGCTTTGGCTTTGCTGTTGTCCCGGAAAGTACAGTATCATAAATACAGTAGACAGTTGATGGAACTTTTTGAGGACTCCAACACTATTGGTATTAGCAAACCCGAGCACAAAGATAAAAATGCTGGTGGGGATTCCCCAAAGTTTGTGATTTGAAACATCCCTGTGGAGTCTGAGGAGCTTATCTTCTGAATAAAAATAATTTGGAAATGTGAGGCAGTCAGAACATTTTTGGCGAGTTGCATGCTTTTTCTAAACTGAGCGGACAAAGGTGCAATGTCAAGGCATTGAACATAAGCAAGCATAGTGCCATCCAGCAGCGTACCACTTGGCTGTCCACTTACAGTGGGTTTAAAATTGGCTCTCATTACAGCAATCTGTGCCGTGAAAAACGTTCTTCTCTATATAGAATATATAAAAGCTTCCATTCTACCATTTCAGATTACCAGCTCGCTGACCAAATGGAAAAGTCTAGTGTTTTAAGATACCAGTGTGGCAGGTTTGCTTGAGGGCAGTGAGTGCGGCGCTGAATTGAATGTGTGTTGATTTTTCCTTCTTTCTCTCCAGAGGGGTTCTGCACACAGCCAATGCCACCTATGGAATAGAGCCCTTGCAGTCTTCCTCCTCCTTCCAGCATCTCATCTACCACCTCAAGGACGTTCGGTCTGAGCCTTTGTCCTGCGGAGTGCAGCACACAGAGCCGCCACCCTCAGACATAGAACATGCACAGAACCTCGATCCATTGTCAATGACCCAGCTGTTAAGAGTGAGAGGATATTGGGTTTCTTTTATGACTGAACTTTTCTAGAGAGATGAAGATCCCCCCCAGCCCATGCCAATGACACAACTTCCTGTCCTCCCTTCCCAGCATTCATTTCTTCACATTCTCTGACCCCCCACCCCCCACTGTACACCTCAGACTGTTTCAGACATATGGCCAGACTATTGCCCCTTACCCAGCCTGAAAATGCTGGAATGCTTTACATTGCTGCACCAGTGTATCAAGATGTGGAATATTGTCTGCATTTCCTGAATCATCATTAAATCACAAAAAGTATTCTGAAACCCTTGAGGAGAGGAATTAATCTAAAAGCTACTACTGTATAGAGCACTCATTAAGCATGTGAGTGGTGGTGGGATTGATGCCTGTTACATTCTCTGACGCTACAAGCTAGATGTGCCAAATGCCCTCTTCTCATTTGCAACCTTTCTCTGATTATAGGAAACTGGAACAAGATACCCTGCCATGTTATTAAAAACAGTACCTTTGCTTCTTATGAGAAAGGGCTGGATGAGATCCTTAGACGCATTAGTTACTAACAACGGAACAAGATAGTCTGGCTGAATATAATTTGTAACCTCTCTTATATTCTTAAGATATAATTTCTGTGCTCAGTGTGCAAATGTGCCTTAGTGACATGTGAGGTCAGAGCTCATAGTTTCCACAGTGTAATAGTAACTGGGAGTCCTGCACGGCTGCTGGATGAGGCCCTGCATCACAGGTTAACCCTGTTCAGCAACGTCTTTCCCTCATTTGAGCATCTGTGTTGACAAGGGCAATCCTGGTCGTCCTCTTCAATTAATAATGTCTAATTAAGCCAGTTAGTAGTTTAATTAAGGATTCAATGAAAGAATGGATGACACAGATGGACTAAAAAACAGCTGGTCCAGGGGGATTTTATATCCCTCGGAAGGTGGCTGATATCATTTTAAACTCAAAGGCATTGTGAATTGCCAGCACGGCCAGTGTCTCTCCAGAAGCTGGACGTAGAGCTTAGTGCTGCCTGTCATGGCATGCCTGCTTTGTTAGCATTTTTCCAGGGGAACAATTCTGTGTTAACGTGTGTGTTTCTGTTTTGTTTTTGTTTTTTCAGCGAAAGAGGGCGGTGCTTCCTCAGACTCGGTATGTGGAGCTGCTATTAGTGGTGGACAACGAGAGGGTGAGAGTCTTGACTGTCTGTGGAAACTTAATGGAGTAGGAATACGAAATGTGGACATACAGGAAAGAAAATAATAATAATAATTGCTTACACTTACATAGCGCTTTTCTGGACACTCCACTCAAAGCGCTTTACAGGTAATGGGGACTCCCCTCCACCACCACCAATGTGCAGCACCCACCTGGATGATGCAATGGCCAGAACGCTCACAACACATCAGCTATCAGTGGGGAGGAGAGCAGAGTAATGTATCCAATTCTTAGAGGGGGATTATTAGGAGGCCATGATTGATAAAGGCCAATGGAAAATTTGGCCAGAACGCTGGGGTTACACCCCTACTCTTTTCGAGAAACGCCCTGGGATTTTTAATGACCACAGAGAGTCAGGACCTCGGTTTTACGTCTCATCCAAAAGACGGCGCCTGTTTACAGTATAGTGTCCCCATCACTATACTGGGGCATTAGGACCCACATGGACCGCAGGGTGAGTGCCCCCTGCTGGCCCCACTAACAGCTCTTCCAGTAGCAACCTTAGTTTTTTTCAGGTCTCCCATCCAGGTACTGACCAGGCTCACACCCGCTTAGCTTCAGTGGGTTGCCAGTTGTGAGTTGCAGGGTGATATGGCTGCTTGCAAAAGATACCCCTTCCTCAACAGTGCAATACTGGCACTGATAGTATAAGTACTACTATGACAAAAGTAATACTGTTCTTATGCCTGAAATGGAATGGATGTTTAAAATAATCCAATGTAAAATCTTTCATTTTCTCCATCTGAGAAAATCATTAATTACAACTTTATCTCCTGGACATATCTGATGAAACAGGCTTTTTTTTCTTATAATGGCTGTATGCATGCTTCTAGGATAGTTTTAGGAAGGTTAGGGTGATTTTCCCATCAAAAGCTAAGTAACAATGATCAGTGGAGCACAAAGTATTTAACAGTGTAGATGTCAAGATTAAACCAAGATGTGAACTTCTGGGTAGGAATTGTTGTCTTTCGCTCTTGGAGTGGGCACACTTACACAGTGGTCATTGTGAATGGAAATGTCCATAATCAAGAAACGTACACAGAAAAAGAAACTACTTTATTAAAGTTAAAAATAAGTTGATAAACATACTAAAAGCTTAGATTACAAATCTGTCAAACAAGCCAGATGGGCCAGATGGGCCAAATGGCCTCCTGTCATTTGCAGTTTTTGTTCTTATAAGAATTTCCCTTCCTTTAGTAGGCTGTAGAATTTTTTTTTTTATTGCAGGAGTTAGGACTTGGAAGAGGAGAGTTTGTAAGTGTATTTAAGTTGAAAGCGCTTACATGATGGTAATGTCCCTAGGGAATTCTATTCCACACAAAATATCTAAAAATAATTTGTTTTTGTTTATAGTCCTGTGGGTAGCTATCATACAGCCGAGGTTATTTCTTATACAGTATGTTTATGAACTGAAAGAATGAGAAACCTGCCATCAGAAATCTGCTCAATAATATATTACAAAGCTGTTCACTCATGGTGTGGACATTTGTCAGTCAGAAACTGTGAAATAACATGACAGATTATTGCCTGCATGGCAGAAAAAACGGGATGCTCAGTTTAAGAGTGGCAGTCACTGTCAGGCTTTGCTACCAGCTACGCTGAATGGAAGTCGACAGTTTAGCACTGTATGTGTACATAGAATGAAAGGTTTAATAGCATATCAGCAGCAGCTCGCAAGCACCCATTCTGTTCTGTGTTTGAGAAGTCAGTGTCATTGCTGTCTGCACTCGACTAATGAATTCATTTTTTCCCCGTTTCATTTTTTTACAGACAGAAGATCTTAATACTTCTGGAAAATTTAATTTAGAAGTTCTAAGAGGAGTGTATAAAGGTTGCCCTATTCTATTAGGATTGCCAGGCAAGGTCACTGAAAACACCTGTGGGGGCTTTCAGCCCAGAGCTTGACTGGAGGTGGTGTGCTCATTACACACCATCATCATCCTCTGTCTCTTGCTTTTCTCTTTAGTTTAACCACATGAACCGCAATCAGACCGCAGTGCGCGAGGAGATGGTCCACCTTGCCAACTACATCGACAGCGTGAGTATTTTCACCACAATGAGCTGAATTAATTGTCAAGATTTATATTCTGCCTGGCTACCCACCTTTAAAGCTCCGACTGACTCTCAAGGAGGTGAAGCCCGTGTTGACGCAGCTCAAATGCAATGGTTCATACTGGGCTCTTTATGTACCACCTTTATCAAAATGAGATGTTTGATGAAATTCTACAAGTCTGCAGAGATTACTTCATGTTAAGCCAATAACAGTATGTATGGATTACGTCTGAATAATTAATCAAAACATTTGTGGGATGGGTGCAGTTTAGCTGGGCCTTGTTTAACTTGTTGTGTGATGAGTATATTTTTATTTTTAAATATTGTGTGCACGTCATATAGGAAATTCCAATTTATTCCTTTGTTTCTTCTGTGTAGTTTGCCATGTTAATTGAACCCTTTTCCCTCCTTCTTTTCTTGATTTCTTGATCACTCTCAGATGTACATTGCTCTTAACATTCGCATTGTGCTGGTGGGGCTGGAGATCTGGACCTATCAGAACCCCATCAATACTGATGGAAGTGCTGGGGAGGTGCTGGGGAAGTTTGTACAGTGGAGAGAGAAGGAGATGGTGACCCGTCGGAGACACGACAGTGCCCAGCTGATCCTGTGAGTCTGGGGGTGCTCTAACTAAACGTCTTACTCCGTACAGCGGTAACAACCCTGCAGGACCCCTGCAGATCAGAACCATTCGCCATTACAGCCCTGCCCATCCCACACTGCTCCCAAACCCCTGCCAGATAGCATCATAGCCCTGCAGTGCCCCAAGATGTCCAGTGATTTAAGATTTTCTGTAACTTGACTTCAGATGTTATATAAATATAATCAAATGAATCCAATGTCGGTTTTCTGCGGAAAGGTTTTTTGCGGACTGACACATCTTTTAGCACCGTCAATATCAGTGTTGACCAGGCGAGGGGAGAGAAGCTGGGAGCCTCACGTTCCTGTTGTCTGCTTTCCCTTTCAGAAAGAAGAGCTTTGGAGGTACAGCAGGAATGGCTTTTGTTAGCACTGTCTGCTCAAGAAGTCACGGAGGGGGAATCAATGCGGTATGGTATTTGAATGATCATTTCAGATCCTTTCATTGCATGGTTTTAGAAGTTCTGCGTTCACAAAAGGGAGATTTACATATTCAGCACTATATAATACTACTTGGTCCATATCCTGTCATAGTTCATTTTTCATTCAATTCTCTGGTTGATTGACCTGTTCGCCTGAAAATGTTACTCCTAGTTTAGACAAGATTGTTTTTTTCTGGATTTTCCTTAGAACATTTTGAGAAAAATCTGGTATTGGGGACAGGATTGGGTGATTCTTCCAATTATGTTGTTTATCCATCCATTCATTTTCAGTGTACATTTCCTGGTGCTGATTGCAGCATTTTAATTTTGTGTTAACAGTTTTCTTGATTGGAGTCACATACTGTAACACTGTCATAAGGCCATCATAAACACAACACACTATGATATTATAACATGCATCCTGGTTTATTACCGTTTGTGCAAATGACATTACAGGAACCCAATTGTTCATAATAGTTCATAATAGCCATGGTTTAAGTTGAAATCAAAGAGATGAACTCCAGGTAATGAGAAGTAAAATAATGGATAAATAAAGGAATTTAATTGACAAGGACTGTATGCAGTCACAGCTAGTAGAAGCTAAAGTCCTGATATCTTTGTTTTGTTTTTTTTGCTGTATGTTTTTTATGCATGTTGTTAACTTGCATTGTATAGTTTTTTGAAGGAGTTACAATACTGTTATAACTCGTAGCAGTGTGAAGCAGAGTTTAGGGTTCGGGACTTGTAACCATAAGGTTAGGGGTTAAAATCCCAGGCGAGACACTGCTATTGTTCCCGAACTGCTCCAGTAAAATACTCAGCTCTAGAAATTGGTGCAAAGTTTAATGGCTTTGGAATAAAGGGTCAGCCAAATATAGAAATGTAAAATGGTGTTATTGTGCCCCATTCAAGTAAAGTATGAGCAACTTTACTTATATGTCCTTTTTCTCTGCCTGGTTTTATCTGTCTCTCCTCTCAGTACACAAACAACAATGTCCAGTCTTTCGCATCGATAGTCGCCCATGAACTGGGCCACAACCTGGGCATGAACCATGACGATGGGCGGACTTGCCACTGCGATGTTGGCAGCTGCATCATGAACTCCGGGGCTACGTGAGTCCCGTCGTATTCCAGCTCCTGGAATAACACATCACTTCCTGTTCTTAGATTTGGGAGATTTTCTCTCTCATGTCGAACTAGCTAGAACTCCAAATTCAAATGAAAAATGTGAACTCTTAACATCAAATGAAAAATTATTCATCACCTCAGCTTTACCGTATCTCTGACCTGAAGCCAGTTGAAAGAGCATCTGTTTTATTTTTGGAGCAGGAACAAGCAATAGCATGAAAAGGTGTGAATATGTTACGTTGAGGCTGAAATTGCTCATTATAAAAACACTTCACTGTGGCAACTGGAAGGATTCTGAGACTAAGCCAAAAATGGGTTACAGCATTACTCATATTTGTTTTAATTATGGTGTTGCAGCATTTGTGCAGCTCTGCCCTTCATTAAACAAGTTACACCTTTTCAAAGTAAGTGAAAATTGTTGCAGTCCTTCAACCTGTGAGATTGTAAAAGAATAATTTGTGAATGTAGACATTTTAAAAAACCAAGGCTGTGTGGTTGCTGCAGTATTTACCAGCCCATCTAGTTCAGTGTCATGGGGCTCCATTTGGTTATAATTCTTAAGCTCAACAGCAGTAGACTAGTCAGGAACGGTCACTTGTTATTTTAGAAGCACGAGCCCCTCACTGCGGATTATGGGCGCTGGCTGGCTTTGACAAAACTTCGATGCCCTGACTCTTTCCATCTCTGTCTTGCATGGATGGCATGGCCCGAAGCAGCATCTTTCAGAAAATGTTGTCTGGTTCCAGAATAAACCTTGAATTCGCCACAAACCTGGGCACTGCTTTGCCTAACGTGGAAGTCAGTGTGGTCTCTGTTTCTAATGGTCTCAGCCTCAGTGTGCATGATCACTGGTGAGGGTGCAGAGCCCCTCAGGGACAGCGGTCGGCTGAACCCAGTGCTCCTCGGCTCGCTCTCTCCGCAGGGGCTCCCGGAACTTCAGCAGCTGCAGCTCCGACGACTTCGAGAAGCTGATCCTGAACAACGGGGGCAGCTGCCTGCTGAACGTGCCCCGTCCCGAGGAGGCCTACAGCCCGCCCTACTGCGGCAACAAGCTGGTGGACCTGGGGGAGGAGTGTGACTGCGGCTCGGACAAGGTTGGCCAGCTAAAAATGAAAGATGCTAGAAATGAAAAATTGACCAAATGCATACAGGATTTGTTCTTCCAAAGAGATAAGCTATCATTGTGTGCATGTTTGCAGTCCAGACTTGACGCCGATACTGTAGGAGGAATCCTGCGAAATTGATTTAATGGGTTCAAGCAGGGATATTTTCTAAACAATTTAATAGGTATTCATCTTTTTTAATAGATGTATTAAAAAAGGTCAGATATTTAAGCTAATGCTGAAATATGCATATGTCAGATTGTTAGAAAAGAGAGCACCTTTATCAAGCACTCATCATTTAGCTTTTGTAGTTTATCATAAGGTATTAAATGTGATTCTTCTATGACTCTTTTGAGCACACACCGGTTGAGAATAGAGTGTGGGTAGGAAATCATAGAGGAAGCATTGTTTCATTAATGCTGTGAAAGTATGGCACCCACAATCTGTTATGCTAAAACACTTTGGAGTGTGATAAGGTCTTTGGAAACCTTGCTTTTCCAACTAATTGCTCCTGTTCCTTGCACACAGGAATGCGAAAAGGATCCGTGCTGCGAGGCCAAAACTTGCAAGCTGAAGTCTGGAGCACAGTGTGCAGATGGCATGTGCTGTAAGAACTGCCAGGTAACCGTGCCATTTGTTGTTCTTGTGAGAACACAAGTTCTGCATCACCCACCTTCAAGCGTGACGAAGCACCTCTCGTGGGGATGGGATGCAAAGTCAGCTCAGTATCATGTCTTCTGTGTGGATTTGGCAGGTGTACCTCAGGGGTGTAAGTTGGTGACACCAGCCAGCAGCCTAGGGCTTCCTGTGTTTCTGAGAGTTTGGGGCTGTTGCTTTCAGCAGAACTCCTCCTCTCCCACCTAGTTCCCACCCATTGAAATGGAACAGAATTGTAGTAATTAAACTGCCAACCTTGATGAACCAGCCGATTGTGATGGAAGTGATCTTGGTTTGACTGGCATGTGCGTGGAATGATGTGTTCAGGGGGGACGTCCTGACCTACTATTGAGAACCCCCAGACCCCAGATTTGGAACCATTCCTTGGGGTCACTTTGAAATTCCCGGAAGTTTGTGGAAATTGGTGGAGCAGGAGGCTAGGCATGTTCCACTTAGTTCTTCATGTCCTTTGCTTCTCCATGCCCCGCTCTCTTGTGAACCAGTTCTTGCCCGGAGGCACAGTCTGCAGGAGCAGCACTGACGAGTGTGACCTCCCGGAGTACTGCAACGGCTCCTCCACGCTCTGCCAGCCTGACGTCTTTAAGCAAAACGGCCAACCCTGCAAGAACACCCAGGCCTACTGTTACAATGGAAAGTGCCAGCACTACGAAGGGCAGTGCCAGGCCATCTTTGGGCCAAGTGAGTCTGGCATCAGTTCACTCATTGCTTTGTTATTTTGTGTGTAGGCTAGGATTATTATTAGTCTAGTGGGTGTAAGGTGTCCTTTTCTGTCCACTGCTCATTTCAAGGTGCTATACCTGAAGTCTCCTGTGCAAATACTCAATTGTTTTAAGTAAACAGATTGACTAGCTCTGAAATCATACAATTTTGAGAGGTTTATAAAATGCTGCTTGAAAATGTTTCTGAATGAACTGACATTATCTGCTATACAACATCACAGGTTATATAAGAATCTCCTGCCCTCCAGTGGCCGGTGAAGGAACTATGGTGTTAAAAAGGAGCATTTTTTTGACAACCCTACAGCAGCTTTGTTTGCAAAATACATTTTGGAAAAACAATGTTTGCCTCCTAAATACACAAATAATGAATAAATATTTCCACTTACAGTGCCTTGCGAAAGTATTCGGCCCCCTTGAACTTTTCAACCTTTTGCCACATTTCAGGCTTCAAACATAAAGATATAATTTTTTTTATTTTATGTGAAGAATCACCAACAAGTGGGACACAATTGTGAAGTGGAACGAAATCTATTGGATTTTTGAAACTTTTTTAACTAATAAAAAAATGAAAAGTGGGGCGTGCAAAATTATTCGGCCCCTTTACTTTCAGTGCAGCAAACTCACTCCAGAAGTTCAGCGAGGATCTCTGAATGATCCAATGTTGTCCTAAATGACTGATGGTGATAAATAGAATCCACCTGTGTGTAATCAAGTCTCTGTATAAATGCACCTGCTCTGTGATAGTCTCAAGGTTCTGTTGAAAGCGCAGAGAGCATCATGAAGACCAAGGAACACACCAGGCAGGTCCGTAATACTGTTGTGGAGAAGTTTAAAGCCGGATTTGGATACAAAAAGATTTCCCAAGCTTCAAACATCCCAAGGAGCACTGTGCAAGCGATCATCTTGAAATGGAAGGAGTATCAGACCACTGCAAATCTACCAAGACCTGGCCGTCCCTCTAAACTTTCAGCTCAGACAAGGAGAAGACTGATCAGAGATGCAGCCAAGAGGCCCATGATCACTCTGGATGAACTGCAGAGAACTACAGCTGAGGTGGGAGAGTCTGTCCATAGGACAACAATCAGTCTTACACTGCACAAATCTGGCCTTTATGGAAGAGTGGCAAGAAGAAAGCCATTTCTCAAAGATATCCATAAAAAGTCTCGTCTAAAGTTTGCCACAAGCCACCTGGGAGACACCCCAAACATGTGGAAGAAGGTGCTCTGGTCAGATGAAACCAAAATCGAACTTTTTGGCCACAATGCAAAACGATATGTTTGGCGTAAAAGCAACACAGCTCATCACCCTCAACACACCATCCCCACTGTCAAACATGGTGGTGGCAGCATCATGGTTTGGGCCTGCTTTTCTTCAGCAGGGACAGGGAAGATGGTTAAAATTGAGGGGAAGATGGATGCAGCCAAATACAGGACCATTCTGGATGAAAACCTGTTGGAGTCTGCAAAAGACCTGAAACTGGGACGGAGATTTATCTTCCAACAAGACAATGATCCCAAACATACAGCAAAATCTACAAAGGAATGGTTCACAAATAAACGTATCCAGGTGTTTGAATGGCCAAGTCAAAGTCCAGACCTGAATCCAATCGAGAATCTGTGGAAAGAGCTGAAAACTGCTGTTCACAAACGCTCTCCATCCAACCTCACTGAGCTCGAGCTGTTTTGCAAGGAAGAATGGGCAAGAATTTCAGTCTCTCGATGTGCAAAACTGATAGAGACATACCCCAAGCGACTTGCAGCTGTAATCGCAGCAAAAGGTGGCTCTACAAAGTATTAACGCAAGGGGGCCGAATAATTTTGCACGCCCCACTTTTCATTTTTTTATTAGTTAAAAAAGTTTCAAAAATCCAATAGATTTCGTTCCACTTCACAATTGTGTCCCACTTGTTGGTGATTCTTCACATAAAATAAAAAATTTATATCTTTATGTTTGAAGCCTGAAATGTGGCAAAAGGTTGAAAAGTTCAAGGGGGCCGAATACTTTCGCAAGGCACTGTATGTTGCCTTCGTGGATTTTACATTCTTTTACCTACAAAAGGGCTTGTTTAGGAAAGGAAGAGAAGAGGCTGAGGCTTGTTGAAGGCCTGTGTTTTACAGGGACTAGCAGTGTCACTGACTGTTCTCGTGTCCGTCTGTATGCAGAGGCCAAAGCAGCTCCAGAGGTGTGTTTTAAAGACGTCAACCTGAAGGGAGACCGATTCGGAAACTGTGGCTACCAGGGCCAAGGCTATAAGAAGTGTGAAAGCAGGTCAGTCTGTTCGGGAATCTTTCAACTATCAAACAGGGGCAGGGAGGATATGAGCTGAACAGAAGCCACGAGGAAAGTCTGCTTTCTGATGGTGTTCAAAGTAAATCGGTCGGTATATGTAGTCATGTGGTGCTGCAGCTATTGAACTTTCCAACAAGCTTTTAAACTTAATTTAAACTTATTTTCTCCGTTACCAGACACACTGGGTTTAAACAGGCTAACATCTACCATCTTTGTCCCCTTTTTTGAGATATGTGTACACACATATGTACTTGTTATGAAACACAAACAAAAAATAATCACAAGAAGTAATAACTGCACCTGTCTGCAACTGTTACTGATAGTACAAGGCAATAATTGTATCTGTTATGCTATATTACATATATAACAATATACACTTATATTTGCAGGTGATAGTGCTGGAGTAACTGTTTACTTAAACTTAAAAGTGTAGAAAATGTAAAAAAGGATTCCAGATTCAGCTCCACTTTCTTGTTGAGGCAGTCTTACTGGGCCAGACGGGCTCATTTCGTTTCTCGCCTCCCATTATGTTCCCTCCCTCGTGTGTTCTCGTGCTCAGGAACGCCATGTGCGGGAAGCTGCAGTGCGAGAACGTGCAGTCGGAGACGGTGTTCGGCATCCTGCCCTCTATCATCCAGACGCCAATCGCTGGCACGAAGTGCTGGGGCGTGGACTTCCAGCTGGGCTCCGACGTGCCCGACCCTGGCATGGTGAATGAAGGAACCAAGTGTGGCGAGAACAAGGTACCCAGAAAACCCCTGACACGTTGGGTTTGGTCAGGGTGGGAAGAGAGAGATGTATTAAGTTGTTTTTGATGGTGCATTAACCCTGCGTTAGTCACCACACATTTCTTCCACAGTGTTTTATTACTACTATTAATACAACATTTAATCTTTCACCCCCAGTATGATGAAAAGATCGGTGTTGCGCTCTGCCTTTCCATACCTCTGACTTGAACGTGAGCCCCCCCCCCCTCAGTTGTGTTCCAAGCATACAGGCTCAGTAGTGGGAAGAAAGAGGCACAGGGTGTTGCTGGCTTCTCTATGTCACCTGACTTCTCTCATATATAGTACCAGTGGACAGATACTGACCTTCTCTGCCTTTAGGGGCATGTCCTTAACACCCTTAATGAGCAGTTTAGCTAACCAAACCACAATAGCAAGTTTAACCCTTATCAGACTGAAAACAGATAAAGTTCAAAGCTCACAATTCCTTTGAAAAACTGGACTTTTAAGTGAAGCACTGGATATAAAAAATGTATAAGTGGAAGTGTTTCCATATTAATTCTACTGTACTGCTGAGCAGAGTGCATATGAACTGTAGATCTGGGCATTTATACAGTATCAAACACTATAACCAACCAAGTGTGACCAAATGTTAATGTAAGGATTGAAATCCAGAGCCACCTATTGGTTGAATAATGTAATTACATGGGAGTTTTCATTGAGCTTTGTCAGTTTCACAGTCTTGTTTCCAGCTGTGTATTTAATCATAATACACTGCCAGTTGGGAGGCTCTGTAATTTTAGGCTGTCTTACTAGGCCTAGTGAATGGCTGGTGCCCACCCCACCACTCACCTGACATTACTGGCCTTTAATGTAGTCATCCTCTTGCTCACTAACCAGTATTGACAGCCATCTGCAGGCTGTAACACAAGATAAGATCACTTTATTAGCCATATACAATTTCTTGCATTAGGAATTTGTCTTTTCGCATACCCCAGCTTGCTCTCCATGAGGCACACAGGCACGCAGAGCGCAGGGACAGCCATTTATACGGCACCCCTGGAGCAGCTGGGGTTAAGGGCCTTGCTCAGGGGCCCAGTGGAGTAGGATTCCTCTGCCAGCCGCGGGATTTGAACCGGCAACTTTCCAGCCACAGGGGCAAATCCTGAGCCACAGAGCCACCGCTCCCCCCCCCAGAGTTTTTGGACCAGTAGTGAAACTGCCTTGAGATGCTGACAGTAGCTTGTGTTGTAAAACTGCAGGCCTGAGAGTTTGTATTGCAGAAAGATATTGTTCGTCCTTGTGTAGCACTTAGTATCCATAGCCACACTAAGCACAGAGAGTCCCCTGCAGGGCTGCAGTGGAGGTGTCAATTTCAGTGAGAACAGTGGCACCTCTTCTCAGTGTTTGCCATTTCCAATGAGCACTCCCTGCTATTTAACCCAACCTGCAGTGGACCTTTGTATAGTGCAGAGGAGAGCCTTATTGTAAATAGACATCTGTGGGTGAATTATTGTGCACTGGAGAAAACTAGTGACAATTTATTTTTATAGGAAAATGACATTTTAGGCTTTTGTCTCGCCAGTCCAAGATTTTTTTCTGTTCATCACACATTTCAAAACATTGCACAAGACAGTGCATACACTGACTATAAAAATTATATATAAAAAATATTAGAAACTTATATACTATAAATACGTACTGTACCAGGCAGGTTACTAACCAAGTCTCAAAGATCATCAGAAAATTGATTGAAGATCAGTAGTATATATTACACACACATCTAGCTGGACTTGACTGTAAAGTGTGTTTTTTAAATTGAAATGCAGACAAAAGATATAAAGTATTATAATGTAAATGAATGGAGTCAGTTCCTGTTACTAAGCTCCTATACTCTCAATGCTAGCTTAAATCCTAACAGTCAGCTGGCTTCTTGAAGACAGAGGTCATATATTGCCATAACAGGATGACACATGGAATGTACAAGACTTTCTTTTTCTATAACAAAAGAAATTCACGAGATGCACACAAGTACAGCTTTGTACAATAATGAAGGATCCCGATCAGTTTAATAATATGTACAGAGCAAATGAATGTGCATTTTTAAACTAAATAATTCTGTGTATTGGCTTCAAGAACATGACAGGTACAGTAGCTTGTTTCAGATTCCCACAGTTCTTTGTATTCCTGTTCTTAGTCCATTTCCCATGAGGTTCTACTTGTGTCTCCTGGTTCATGTTTCACCTTTTATCCTAAAAGTATATTTCATTTTCATTTTTAATACTTGAGCTAGATCCCCTTATAGTATTCAGTGTTCAAGATTTCAAGAGAAATTCATTTCCTTTACAGTGACAGTCGACGCTCCTTTGATTGCTATCTTTTGGACTGATTAGAGAGTAACATGATGACCACAGTTGAACTGATTAGTCTAAATGAGGTCTTTACGAATGTATCATATAATTTCAATCCTAACCTCCCTTTATTTTAAATTGCAACTTTTATGTGCGCAACACACATACAACAAAATGGTGCACAGCTAGCTTGAAGTATGGGAAGACGTAACCAGTGTAGGCTCACATTCTCTTCCTTTTCAGGTGTGTTTGAACTACCAGTGTGTGAACTCTGAGGTCTTGAATTTCGACTGTGATGTGGAGAAAAAGTGCCATGGACATGGGGTAAGGCGTTTGGAGCAGGATTTGGAGGCCAGATGATTAAGAGCCAGATAATTAAGTAATAGAAACCACCAGTCCCTTAAAATAGCCCAGTCAGCTGTGGCCTGCAACACTGAGACACATTCCTTACATAAGACTGTGTCTTGCATACAGTTTAGGTTCCTTTGATAATCCAAAAACTATTCATTACTGATCTGAATCCTACAGGATTATCTGTGATGCTCTCTTTGTGTATTTAATCTGGAAGGTGCAGAACGGTAAACATTCTCTGTCTCCTTTCCTACAGAATAGAGGCCTCTTTAGGATAGTTAGAAAAAAGAGTTAAGCGTTTTGCATCTTGCGGTTAGCTGGATGTTAAAATGGAGGTGAGCAGCTTGACAAAGTTGGAGCCTAGGTTCTTCTAGAATTACCACAGGAAGCGCGTGGCCTTGGAGGAAATACCAGGAAGGCAGCGGGACTTTGTCAGCAGCTGCCTGCGGTCGCAGTTCCGCCAGCTGCAATGCACCAGTGCCTGGGCACCACCGCAGGCGGCTGGGATCATGTCAGTTTGCCATGCAGCAGATTGGGCCAGGCGTCTGAGAGCTCCCAGTGCTGTCAGCTGCAGCCACCTGTCCCCTCTCCCGTACCTTAGCTCCGCCAAGGGCACCATGGGCCATCCCTCTGGAAAGCACAAATAGAGAGCTCAGCCATGCATGCCTTATGAGGTCACATGTATGTTGGCTTCATCTCTGCTGTGCTTGTGTGAGCCTAACAGTGTTGAGCTGAGCTGACTAAGGAGCTGATACCAGCTCAAAGGTACACAAAGATGGGCTGTGTTCTTATACATTAGTATAAAAATAAGGGGCAAAAAAAGCACTTATTCTCTTTTTATATCCAGAGTGCCTGGTTTGCTTAAAACGTGAAAATCGCTCTGTCTTCTCTAGGGGCTAGCACAATGTCGCTGCTCAGTATATTAATCTGTCTGCCACCAAAAACGCCATTTTACCTTTACCTTTTTATTCTTAAATTGACCCCCAGGGATGAATAAAGTATTTTGAATTGAATTCAGTATTGGATTGATTGTCTAACTGAAGCACAGTTTCGTGCTATATCTTAATGTATCCAGATCAGTATTTAAGATCTAGCTCGCTCATTCTGTAGCTGGTACAGTAGGTTGTGTTTAACCAAGACCTTTGTTTTTGCTTTATAAGGTTTGCAACAGTAACAAAAACTGTCACTGCGAGAGCGGGTGGGCTCCCCCAAACTGTGAAACTGAAGGCTATGGAGGCAGTGTGGATAGTGGACCAACGTACAATGGTGTGTACCACTGCTGTGGAATTTGTTTAGACATCACTATCATTCTGTAACTTTCCTTTCAAGGTTTCAATGAAACTTGCAGCTCATTTCCCTGCATCCTTTTGGGAATTTATAACAGAAGAAAATTGTAAATACAAAGAGGCCATTTATAGTGTGGATTTTGTGTGGTTTCCATGGGTGGGACACAGTCTTGTTTCTGGCAATTTAAGATCCAAGTTACTTAACTGACCTAATTATGGTCTTCATTTGAAACATGTTCATTTTTTCAGTTAAACAGTTGTACATCTTAAGTTACCAGCAAAAAAGAGAGAACTTACAACAACTGAATTAGACTTGAATTAGAGGTTCAGTGAACTCATGAAGGTCCCAGCTGGAGTACACAAACGAGATAATGGACAGCAGGCATTGCATGTGCTTTTGTGACAGTGGTAGTGAGTCTACTGCCTGCAGAAATGACAAATCCAAATGAGAAAGCAGTTTTGAAAAGTGCCCTGATAAAACCAGATATGTCTTTCTATGTAAAAAAGTGCAAAACTATTGTGTTGAAACCTTTATGTACAGTATCACGGTATCCAAAGGACAGACTGTGGGAGGTGTTGCTGTAGGTGTGCTGGCGGGTTTGCAGTCCTGTGCTCATTTCCTGAGGGAGTTTGTGTGACGGAGTGCTGGTCATGCTGTTTTAGTGACTCACAACGCTGTTCACCCACCTCACTCTCCTTCTTCCCCTCAGACAAAGACACCTCAACACGGGACGGGCTGTTGGTCTTCTTCTTCCTGGTCCTCCCCCTGATGCTCTTGGCTGGCTATGTCTTCTTGAGGAGGAACGAGCTGCGGAGGCGTTTCTGCAGGAAGAAGAGGTCCCAGGGCTATGAGTGAGTACACGAGAACATCCGACCGAGCAGATAGAGCAGGCAGTCTGGCCCACTTAGCTCATTCGGTTGATCCAAGGATTTCATCCAGCCATTTCTTGAAAGATATTGGGGTTTTGGCTTTGCCTACATGGCTGGATGTGTAATCCCAGACACTTACAACCCTTTGTGTAAATAAATGCTTGCAGTTCTTAGTTTTAAAGGCACCTCTCTGTAGTTTCCACTTGCTTCCTCTGGTTTGTGGTTTAAAATTCTCCACATTACTATATAACTTAACATTGTTTGCTTGTTTTTTTCAAATTCCCACATTGTCTATAAACTGGAGAACTAAAGAATTTTCTTAGGAAACTCCATCAAGCTCTTGAACTTGAAGTCCCGCCACTGTGTAGATCACAGCGAATGTTCTTTTGTAGTCTGAGTTAGTCTCATGACCACTGGCATGGCTCTAGTCTTATGGATGTCATTCCACTAGAATGACCCGAAATTCCCCACACTGCTGAGTGTAGGTCACCAGGGTTGACTTGGCTTCCTGTTTTTCTACCTTAACTTGCCTTCTGTGTGGCAGTTGGCGGTTGGCTCAGGTGAGGATGTCCTTGCGATGGAGTGTGTACATCATCTCTCTTGAGTTCATACGAGGGTTGTAGTCGTGACTTGAGTTGATTTAATAATTAGTCTGTTCCAAATTAGTGGTAGAACTTCACCCCAAGACCCTGTATTGGATAAAACAATTAGAAATTGGATGATTGGATTGGATAGACAAATAACTAAGACTTTTGTTTAAACAATTTGCTTTCTTATAAGTTCATATTTTCAGAAGTCAGGTGGGCACCATACTCCCTGTCACGAGCAGGGGTCTCCACTCAGGGCTGCTGGGGCAACAGCTGGGGCAGGGTATGAGGAAGTGCCTTGAATACATTGGCCTTCTATCACATGTTGTCTTTTCCTGTGTTTGTCTGTGGCCTGATCTTCTGTTTCTGCAGGAGTGACAACAGACCTCAGGCAAGTGCAGGGAGAGGCCATCCCCAGAGAAGTGCTTCCAGCAACATAGTAAAAGATGGGGTGAGTAACTCAACAAAGCACTGACCTCCTCTGTTTTTAATAACTCCAGGCATGTGCTTTAATATAGTCTAGATCTCTAAATCACAATCTCGCACTTTAACTTAGTCTTAGCAGAAAGCTTGACATTAGATCCCTGTCTATTAACTCCTGTTTTCTGTATTCATCCTCCTCAGTTACACGTTACAGGTTTAATCTTCATAAGCCCCTTCACCACCCTCTATAGAGGCCCAGGTTTGAAATGCAAGAAGAGAAAGATAACTTGAATAAACACAGATCCATTAGGTCTTGTTGGCCTGTTCAGCAAAAGCGTTTAAAGCATAATATTAACTTTATTGTAGTACTAAGTGCTAATAATCTCTGCCAGTGCCACTCCCGTAATTTCTCTTATTGATTGATGTAGTGACATACCCTTTTCTAGGCAAATTTGAGTAATATACTTCTTTACTATTTTGTAAATTGCTAAGGCTTATCTTTTCTCTCTTTTGTGAAAAGCACCAGGTTCAGTTATTACCACCAGAAGAGGTAATTGAAATTCACTGTCTTTACTCTTGAGAAGTGGATCTGTTGGGACATGCTTCTGCTGCTAGAGCATCCTGTACACTTGTCGCTTTGCTGATGCTTTGTAATTATCCTACAGAACTCCTCCAAGAGTTATCAGCTCATTATAGAAACCGGGATCTTGTAGGGTGACTTTGTGACATTGACAATTTCAGGATTAAGAACAAAGTAAAGTTTTAACTAATTAAATGTGAGTAAATAACCACAAATATGCAGTTCATGACTGGAAAGATAATGTACTCTAACTGATGCATGCTAACATGAACAGCATCTAAACATAAACAGTTGTATTTCAGTGCATCGGTATTTTATGTGAAACGTGAACAACTTTAAACGTTGAAAATTAATACAAGCTGATAACTGCACTTAGACTGGAGGAGTTTTGTGGGTTTCTGGGGACAAATGATAAAGCTGCATGCGTCTGTACAGTCTATACTTTACTAATGAAATCAGTCCAGTACTAACCTGAATGGTAACGGGAAACAATTTGTTCTTGGGTTTTGTTCCGGTGGATCAAGAAGAAATTGTTGGGTTTCCGCTGTGTCCCAGTGACTCCCTGCCCTCTTGTCAGCTGCTGAAGAGTTTCTGCTTTTTATCATTGCTTCATCCCACAGCTGTGTCTCCTGCATTGCAAAGTTACGATGTTTGTTGCTCTGTTGTGGTGTTCACCTCACAAACATAGTTTGAGAGTATTCCCAGGACCTGTTGGTCACTGCATAATGGGAGTGTTAAGTACAGGATTACAGGTTATAACCTGCCCAGTTAATATGAAATGTTGGATGATTCCAAACACTCTATAAATGGTTCATCTGTTTGGTGGTCTAAATTACACTGAATTAATTAAATGTGGTGTTAAACTGTCTTTGCTTATTACGCATAGAGTTTGTTTGTGTTATTTCTGGTGCTGCATTGTTTCTATAAAATGTTTGTGGTCATATTTAGAGATTAGCTATTCAGTTTGTTCACCGAGAAAAGATTAATTGCTGTTGTTTATGTTACACCATCTGAGAGAAGTGAGCCAGCTCCACTTTGGTTTCAGCACAGAACTAGCAGAAAAATTTGCTAGCTAATGATACTAAAATTAAAAAGCATATTTAATGAAAGGAAAAGCTAGTTGTCTCCAGTAATGGGTGTCTGTTTATAGCATTCATTTAAAGCACTTTCATTTCTTCTTTTCACAACACAAAGTTAATTGGCATTTGGCCCACTTCCCTCAATCTGCACGTACAACAAATCATGACTAATTCATTGGCTCACGTGAAAGGTCATTCTCGGAATTTTTTTATTGTTCTGGAAATAAAGTGGCTTTCTCCTACAGGAATTACTTAGATCCATAGCCTTGTAAATGCTAAGCTCCTACTAACCTCTTATTTAGCAGGAGCTAAATGTATTACATTCGTCTTGTGCATTGTTCAAAAATAGGAAAGGTAAAAAAATCTAATTGATAGCTTACGATTCATAAAGTTCTGGAATTTGGGATCTGTATGTTGTCTGTTCCATCTCGTGTACTTTTGGACAGTTACAGTGCAGTCAAAAGAGCCCTCTTTCCTCCCATTTCCAGAAAGCCACAAACCCTTAATGAATTTATTGATTCAGGTATTAACTGATTTAGTTTGCGTTTAGCATTTTAGGAGTTTATCTGTGAAAGAGTTTACCTGAGGCTGTCATGATCGAGGAGGGTGGGGTTACACCCAAAGACCTGGGCAGTGACACGGGCACTGAGTTAGTAAGTCAGATGGGCAATTAATTAGGTCTCTTATCGCAAGTACACCCCAAGGCAGAAAAGTGCATTAAAATGCTTTGAAGAACAGACCACTCAGAATGCACACAAAGTAATGTATAAATTATCTAGTTATGTACACTCATGTATACATGTGACCTACATACTCTAGGAGGATTGATTGATTAAATCCTGACATCCTGTGTGATCAACAGTGTCCATGAATGTTCACAATACAGGTGCATAAGCTGGAGTTTATGGTATGGGCACCTGGTCCCCAGCCCTCTCTGTATTTCTCACTCGTGTGTGTGTATGCTTTGCTCATACAGGTTGTACAGACCAACAGGACTGCCTCTGTGCCCTCATATGCAGCCAAACCCAAACCACCTCTGCCTTCTCAGTCGAGGTAAGAAACGGACTCCCATGCCAGCCATAAACTCGACTTTTCATTTCAGTTTGTGCAAATAATATCAGTCAGTTTCATTTTTATATACTACAGCACCATTTAATACAGATGCCCTTTATATAAATTGTACAATAGTATACAGAAGTACAATAAAACCAGATATTACTGAAAAAATTAAATGAAAGAAATTGATTAAGAATTAAAAGCCATCAAAAACAAATCACCTGTAATGGCTACATGGACACACGGTGTTCACTGTATTCAGCATAACTGCACTACTTGTATATATTGCATACACCATGGACACATAGCAACTCTACTCATATTGAGTTTTATTCCATTTATATTACATCTATTATTATGTAACCTTATTTTCATAACCTCAATTTTGTGATTTTTTTGTTTTTGTGATTCTGTGAGCTCGCGGAAAAAACATTTCATGGCCAGCAACTACCGCTGCATCCTGTATTGTTGTGTGCATTTGATAAATAAACTTTGATTTGATTTGATTTGAATACAAGCAAGATTTAGAAACATCAAGAGAACATGCAAAAGTGACAATGGACCTTGACCCGTTTTCTTTTTTTCAACAACAAACATTACACCATGGTTTTAAAAAGTGGAGAAAAATGCAACTGTGCTTCAAAGATGAAAACATTTTCATACTAAACTTTTTGTTTAAAATTGCAAACAACTAGTAAGAGGTAAGTGGTAATCCTTCTGTGGTGGTGTAAATACATACAGTCTTTTTTCTTTCTCTTTTAGACCTCCCTATGCTAAGCAGCTTGTGCCTCAAAGACCAGCCCCACCCCCTCCAGTATAACACAGTCTGTGTGAGGAGGTCAGTGGGCAAACAGAGACTCCTCCCTGAACCGGAGTGAGCAGAATTCGGACTGCAGGAAGCAGAGAGGAAAAAAGAGCTCCTCTTGCACATTAGAGACCTTGTGGACTCTGAGTTTCTGCTCTTCATTCCAAAAGATGTTCCAGATCCATTACCAAGGAACATGGAACACATTTCTATCACCCACCTGATCACTTCC
Source organism: Lepisosteus platostomus (assembly GCF_059453375.1). Taxonomy (NCBI): domain Eukaryota; kingdom Metazoa; phylum Chordata; class Actinopteri; order Semionotiformes; family Lepisosteidae; genus Lepisosteus; species Lepisosteus platostomus. Next base: position 10,620,169 of record NC_142613.1, read on the forward strand.
CCTCCTGCTTTGCAAGTGCAGCTGTAGGAATGTAGAAGCAGTACACAAGTTGTGATGGATATTTTTTTATTTATCTTTACGGTATATACACTATATACTGCATTAGGTTTCCCTGGCTCTGACTTGGAATGTAATCTACTGATGGTTTGGGTAACTGCATCATTGGAGAATCCTGATGCTTCATACGTGACCTGAGGAATTTTCCAGCAAACCTGCTGACGCTACTCTGTTTACTCTTTCTTTGGTCTGGTCCACTGGTAACTGCAGACCTGAGAAATCTTGTGCTCCTCTTACCCTCATTACTCAAGGAGTTGATGCTGCCTAATTTGGGGTTCAAATTTAATTGCTTGCAAAGACAAAAAACCACAGAACAGCAGCAAATTCTGAAGACCCCTTGGACATGAGGTCTGAAATCAAAATGGTTCCTTTTATCTATTCTAATTACTGCAATTGTTTTCAGCCTCAAATGCAATATCATACAACAATATACTGTAGGTGAACTTCCAGATGTAGTAACTCCGAACAAATGTGCAATAACTCAATAGTTAGAATTCTCAGTTTCATGGATTTACTATATCAGGAACATTGCAGTCTTGTATAATAAAAGTTCACCTGTGGCAGCAGTGCTCAAAGTATAGTGAAATACGGACTTAAATGGCAGATGTGTAGTTCTAGTACATTTTATTGCCCTACGGACGTAATTTTCCTTGAAGGGTACTATGTATTCAAAATAATTGAGTCCGTTTTAATAGTCCTTAGCAAAATACCCTTAATATTAACGTTACATTGCTTTATGCCCTATGTTTTTCTATGTCTTTACTGTTTTTTAAATTATATTTTTGCCAAATTTAAGCAGAGCTTTTGTCTTTTCCGTCCAAAGACAAATTAGGCTTAAAAAGGCAGTTCTGTTGGGTTCGTTTGGACTGTTGCCTCCTCGTGAGCAACAATGAGAAGAGTGATGAACTCAAGCGATGCTTTAAAACCTACACTTACAGTACTTGCAAAGTTCCTACAGGATGAGTACCAAAGCTTTTTGCTCCAGTCCAAAATTGGCTCCACTCCTTCCATCTCCAGGCAATGCAAAAATGTGTTTAACATAATAACAGGACTCAGTTCTTCTTTTTTACATGCAGGTTGGCCCAAACAAGATTGGCACAACTTGAGATGGAAAGTGATTTCTTGAAAAGGCAAAACTGAATTCCGTTTTGGTGCCAAAAAGCTTTGAAAATCACCCTGCGGATGTAAATGAGTTTATGTTGCGCCAATTCACTGTGTATTGCACTCAAGACAAGAGACACATAAGGCAAGTAGGGGCGTGCAGGCCATGACTTTCAAATGGGCCCAGGCAAGAAGGAGACTTGGATGGAATCTGCAGTGAGAAGCACCTGGTACTGATACAGAGTGTGCAGAATCAAGATGTTTTACAGGCTTCCTGGTATGCATATTGACTGCTAATTAGAGAACCAATAATTGAAATATCTTCGCTTAAGAGGATTCCATAAGTTCCAGAAGCCTCTGGATAGAAGGAAAAAAACAGCTTGTTTTCTGAATGATTATTCTTTCATTTTCTTAAGATCACTTGCCAAAAACCTGTTCTTGTCTGCTGTCACCTGTGGCTTTGGTGGATTGGGCAGTGGTGCAGCTGATACAGTCATTCCTTTCAAGGTGTGTCATAGTCCCGATTTCACAAGGCTTTGTCAGTGCTGCTGTTTCCTCTTCTGGATTCCTTTCCTTCTCTGTCTGAAACAGACAAAGCCCTCTGGTCAAAGAACAGTTTGTGCCTTACGCCATTGAATTAGTATAAGGAAAGCAAATGGTGTATACATTTTGCCATTGGTAGTTTTGTGTTATGATGGTATATAACAATGCAATGTATATATTTGTGATTTTATTTTTTGTGTGTTTTAAAAATCTCTGTAGGCATTAGGGTTATTTGTTTTAATGATTTGGGATTTTAAACTAAAAAGATTATTTGATTTTAAAAAATACTTTCAGAACTTTATTCAGAACTAAATTAACTTAATATTTCTGTGATCTAAAAGCTCATCGCAAACCCAAAACAGTGGTAATTGAGAAAATTCAAATGTAGCGCAGAGGTAAATGAAACATGCATTTTCAATGTTTTTTGACTGCATTGGAAAATATGCAACAATCAAAATAAACTCGATCTATGATCTGTGGGATCTATGGGATGTGGAAACATTATATATTTAATGTTTTTCTGTAACTTTCAGAATAGGAGGAATCATATTTGTTGGCCTATAAATCTGCTAGCCAAGAATTAAACCATGGCATGTTTATCACCAGAGATGTGCTCATTTAGATGCACTGCAGGTAAAACAATTATATACAGAGACTAGAAACAGTGATGGATTCACTTTCGTTGGATCAGAATTTTTTTTACCTTGATCCTGTAGTACCCCTGCATGTGCTGGCTTTAGCTCTGTTACTTAATTTAACAGATGATTCACATGTTTATTCCATATAAGTACAAGGACTAATAATGACCTTCATCACACATTTTTGTTTTGTTTTTCGAAACGTTTACGGATGACAGGTTATCAGTATTTTTTAGCTCAAAGCCAATCCTTGCTAGTATTTGAAAACTGCTAAAAAGGCTTAATTAACCCTTATTATTAGTTAAGCTGATGTTTCACTTCACTAATTGGGTGCTCACCTGGATCAACATCCTGCTGACAGCAGAGAATTTGAAAAAGTAAGGAAAAAATACCTTAGGGCAGTAAAGCACATCTAAAATACTTAAAAGAACAGTTGGATTAATTGTTCTGTATTTAATTGAACTTATTTGGCCTAATGCAGAGGTTTGAAGAATGCTAAAGTAAGTTGTTAGTTTTAGTATTTACATTTTAATACTCACACACAGAGTTAATACTAAACCCAGCCTCTGAACTATAAACATTACATCATGTGTAGTGTTCATTGTTTTCTGTAATGTGACATCCCTTTAAAATATATTAAAAAGTGCTAATTACCTAAAACATCTTCTTATCACTCAACATCACAGTTGCTGAGTGTTTGCCTTATCGATTCCCGAAGCAGAGTTTACTGAGGATGCTAATCTCTGATCCCAGAGCCGTTTTAATTGTGTTTCAGCCCTGCTGTATACCAACTGATATACTGTACGTACACATGGTTGTACATTTTTCAGTAGATGTTGAATGAGACTTCCGACAGTAAAGTGTCAGCAATGGAAACTATGGCATTTTAAATAAACTGTTTTATCATGATAAAAACAGTGATCTTTGTATTTTAAAGGGAGATGTGTTATTGTAAAATAAAAAACAAAGAAAATGCAGAACTCTATTCATGTAACACTTTTTGCTGCCTAGGGTGTTTCCAGTGGATAACCTTTCTTAAAATCCCCCTTGGTGTGATTTGCTGGTGGTGGATTGTCAGTACAGTCAAAACGATACAGTATCTATATTGTTGGAGGAGCAAACTTTGTTAAAATAAAAATGACTTTTGTGTAACTAAAGAAGTTCTAAGGCAATATTAATTAATGACAGACTTAATCTCCTGTGCTCTTCCTAGTGCCTATTTCTCACAACACAATATATTTGTGTTTACCAGGTACCTGTACCTATTTTTAATTCATTTTAATTACTGTGAAATATAAGAAAACAAGGTACATCTATGTTTTTGAATGTTTGTAATGGTTTTGAATGATGGTATGTCCAGATGTTTTCCAACAGAAGAGATATTTTTAAAATTACACTTCCAAAAACATCAGTGGAAAAAAATACAAAAGCTGTAAGGAGGGAGAAAGTATTCATCTTTCAGTGCAAATATTGTATTAATAGCTGTTGTTTAATCATATTTCAAATTGTGCTGTACATTTGCTATTCCAGTGTATATGAGCAAGTGTATACTTGTGAACTAGATGGGAAATGGGTGTTTTTTTGTTTTTGTATCCCGTTTTATTCTCCGAGAGCCTTTATGCAGAATTTATCACCTCATATCAGGAAGATAATTTAGGTGGGCTGGATTCTAATTTTAGAATTTTGGGGAAATTGTAAGTCCCTTAAAGCATCAATGGAGGAAAGAGACAAGTAGGTGTCTAGACCGGGCAGTACCTTAAGACCAGTGCAGATTTTTATCCTTTTAACTTTGAAGGTATTATGATCACCCACAGGCAAAGATATCAAACATCACTACCTGGGAATGGTTTTTCCTGCTTGTTTTTCTCCCCCGTTATGATTTTGCAAACTTTTACATTTTGTATTGCACTTGTCTATATGATTCATGCACATTTGAATATACCTCTCTGATGTATAAAGTACTGCTGTGCATTTTATGGAGAAGCAACACAAACTGACATTCTAAAGATCTCTTAGGCTCTCAAAAGTGGTCCATATACAGTAGGCCAAGTGTGAGAATGAATTTCAGAGTGCTTAGATTCTGACTGGTCAAAATACAGTCCTTCAGACAGGCCTTTACAGATCTTGTTAAATCTCTCATTACTCTGTCTCCAAATGCACAATTGTGTGATGTAGGGTATGAAAAAAAAGGCATGGAAAAAAATGTGACATTATTAATAGTACCTATTAATTTAGGCCGGCATAAGACTTTTCTGAAAGCCAGGACACAATAAAAGCCACCTAGCCTGTTCCGTATCACTACAACACACAATACTTTTGCCACATTTGTCCTGCAACACTTTCAACAATGATCTGTAGACTTTTGGAACTGACTGTTAAAAAATGTTTTCTGAGCCATCAGTACAAAATGATGGATAATTAATGTGTATCTCTCCATATTTTTGTAAATACTTGGTGTGCTTGCTGGTCACAAAAATGTTTTGCTTGTCTGATGTGGAGCGACATGATTTTATTTAAAAATGAATAAAGACATGATATTGTACCTCATCATTATTAAGAAGCCTTTTAAAAATAATTGACACCTTTTCAGATGTTTTTTTTTAATTATGTCCCTTCAGATGCCAAGATGATCAGATTTTCCTGTTGTTTGTATTAAATTAAGCGTTAGGTCCCTGTAATGTACTGCTGTCTTTTCTTGAGGTGATATCCCACCTCTGATGCATTGAAACTGATGCAGTCAACTAAAATAATTCTGTGTTGCATTACTGCTTTAAAAGTAACATGTCTGTGGTATTTCCTGTGTCTCCTCACCCTGCTCACAATTTATAGTATCAGAAAATTCAGTCATCTTTTATATAATTATTAATGGTCTTCATCAAAATAAGTGCCTATGCAATACTTCATCCTGAGATATTTTAGTTAAAATAAAGCCTCCAGCTGCGGTCCTATTAATAGAGGCATAATAAGCAGCAGAAAAGCACTGCACCACAAGAAGGTTTAAAGGCCATCAATCCATTCTCAGAAACCCACTTGATCATGGTGAGGGGTGCAGCAGTCTGGAGCTTACTCTGGAAGTACAGGGCGCAAGATGGGACTATACCCAGGACAGGAGGCCAGTCCATCACAGAGCACACATGCGCATGCACAATAGAGACGGCAATTAACCTGCCCAGCGTGTCTTTGTAAGATGGAAGGAAACCAGTGTATCCAGTGAAAATGCAGAAAGCAAGCCACCGTGAAATGGAGGACAAAGTTGGAGCTGCAATTGCAGTGGCACTAACTGCCATTCTTCCATGGCATGGCACCCATTTTAAGGTGCAATGTCTGCAAAATATTCTGAAATAATGATCAAATGAAATGATTAAATGGCCCTGGTGCGAGTGTGTGCGTGTTTGTGCCTGTGTGTGGCCTGTGAAAGACTGGCGACCTGTCCAGGGTATACCCTGCCTTGCACCTGTTGCTTGCTTGGAAAGGCCCTGGCTCCCCCATGACCCAGGATTGGAGGAAGTGGTAAATAAAATGGATGGATGGATGAGCCCTGTACTAATACAGTAAGTATTAGGGATGCCCTCCTTCAGGTGTGTGAGCAGACATGTAACCAATTGGCCTTCAGCAGAAGGATTAACACCCTTAATTAACAAGATGGGGAGAGGTCGCATAAAGACCTGGAAATGTTGCAGTTTAGGGTATTAAAGGACTGAGCAGAAAAAAAGTCTAAACTTGCATGTAGTCTGAGAACCACTGCACTTAGTGGTTACCTTGAGAAACATCAGACAGGCTTCGCTTTCCAACTCCCAGATGGCAACCCAGTTAGAACTGCAACGGAATGAGTTCCATTCACTGTTCCCCTCCTCACTCCATCATCTGGTGGGAATTTTGATAAAAGAATTGGATTGTACTAGGATGCAACCATTTCAATCTACTGTACAGTGGAAGCCTGCACATTGCGAAGAACAGTCAAGAGTCAAAGTAGTCAAAGTCACCAACGATCTCCTAATAGCTTCTGATTCTGGTTCTCTTTCCATATTCATCCTTCTTGATCTCAGTGCTGCCTTTGACACTGTTGACCATAACATCTTACTTTCTCGTCTCGAGACTGTGTTTGGAGTCTCTGACACTGCCCTCAAATGGTTTAAGTCTTACCTCACTGATCGCTGTCACTTTGTCTCTCTCAATGGGTACAGGTCTGAAATTGGTCTTGTCAAGTCTGGTGTCCCCCAGGGCTCAATACTGGGCCCCTTGCTCTTCAGCATTTACATGTTCCCACTTGGTCAGCTTTTAAGATCACATGGCCTCAGCTTTCATTTTTACGCTGACGACACTCAAATATACATCCATACCAAACCCAACACTGATGTGGCTGTCTCTATTCTATCTAATTGCATCTCTGACATAAAAATTTGGATGACTCTTATCTTAACTGTGACAAGACTGAAGTCATGCTTATTGGTACCCCCCATCAACTTCGTAAAGCCAGTCCTGTAACCCTGTCTGTAGATGGCTCTGTACTTGAGCTTCAATCAAAATTGAAAAACTTTGGGGTTATATTCGATTCTGGCTTAACATTCGACCCACATGTACAGCGTACTGTCAAAACATCTTTTTTTCACCTTAGAAATATCGCCAGACTACGCCCTATGCTATCATTAACTGTGGCTGAAAAGCTGATCAACATATTTGTATTCTCTCAAATTGACCACTGCAATGCTCTACTCCCTGGGGTATCTAAATCTACTCTGAACAAGCTGCAGTATGTCCAAAATTCAGCAGCCAGAATCCTGACCAGGTCTAGTGCAAGTGTTCACATTACTCCTATCCTGGAGTCCTTGCACTGGCTTCCGGTCAAATTCCGCGTAGACTTTAAAATCCTCATGCTCACCTATAAGGCTTTACATGGCTTGGCATCTCAATACCTGTCTGAACTTTTATCGCCCTACTCCCACCTCGCAACCTCCGCTCTTCAAATTCTGCCCTCCTTACTGTCCTCCAAGCCCGTCTACATTGTATGGGCGACAGGGCCTTAAAATGAGTGTATACTATATATGATGCCTCTATATCTAGTGTTTCCATAAGAAATTCACAATTTTAGGCCTGAACCTTGGAAGAAGAACTCTGACTCAAGATGACAGTGTTTGCTTAGAGATTTGTGGGTGTGAGATGCAATGAGTTATTTTATTTCCAGAAACGTGTTTATTGGTGTGTATTTTTTCTAGGAAAGTGGAGTCACGAGACAACTAAAAATGCTGGTGTTCAGCGATCATATCTTTCCCTTCCTTGTTAATTGTCGGACGCACTCATTTTCCCTGGTCCTGCAGTACGTTTTTTTTTTATTCTGCAGAGGTCCTGTTGGTTACATTTCAGGTAACTTGCACAAATGAGGGCAGTTCTAAAACTGGGAAATTGGTACCTGTTTGATACCCATTACTGATCCCATCTGACCTTCTGAGAGCTGACATTATATTTACAAATTTGTCCCAATTAGTAAACTAGTATTAATTAGCCAGAGATTAACAGCATAGATGGAGCAAAAACCAAAAGAGAGAGTTTTCTTCCAGGATGGGGGCCGGGAGCCACTGTTCTAGTGGACACTTTTACTATGTTCTTCGGTTCCATAGAGTGACTTGACTCCCCCGCCTGTTTTTACTTGCAGTGTGTGCCTACAGTATGGTGTGGGTTTGGGGCCGGGCTTGAGTTTCTTCAAGTATAATCTGCTTGATGTCTAGGGGAAAAACAAAGGGATCACTTCCCCCATTTCTGTTGTTTTGCTTCTGTATGCAGCTTGCAAAGCACATTTGTGGGTATATTTTTACACACATTTAGAGAACGTTGAGTTGTGATGTCACTTTTGGTTTGTCTTGCACACTATTCAAAGAGGCCCTCCACTTGCACTCCTGTGAAATGGTAAATGCAATCCTGGCCTCACAAAGATCTGTCAGACTGCTCTCACAGCTGCTAACAGCACATTGACGCTGCTCTGAAAGCCTGGATGCCCTCCCTGTCGTCATCTGGATCCTGGCCACTCTTGAGATCAGTGATCTAGAGCTCGCTGATGGCAGGGCTGGAGGTCTGGAGTTCTACTGCTGATGTGACCAAGTCCTGTTTGTGTGGTTTTGAGTTTGATTCTATTTTAGATGAAAAATCAGGGAGGTACACCACTCATAGTAGAGGACTAAGGGGTAAGTGTGAGTGTTTTCTGGGTTTTAAAAAATTGAATAAATACTAATTTGCTAAATAGTGAAATAGTCCACATCCAAAGAGTCCAAACAGCCTGCACTTGGACAGAACAATGTTCTTGTTTTATTTCTATTTGAAACGTCTGTTTTCAAGAGCCTCCATCAGGCTCTTTTTTCTCATAAATAGCTGGATTCTACCCAACACCCCACTGGATCAATTTTACACGGCAGGTTTGTCTTCTTCATTTTTAATTTGGGGGAACATCCCAGGAATTCTGGGGGGATTGGAAGTCTCATGAGGCTTGAGTCAGTGTGTTGGAAATCCCCAAAGTATCCAGTCAGAAGTAAAGGCACAAGTGTTGAAATCCACAGCCATGAAGTACATCTTTTTTTATTCCCCACAGCCCCTTGCTCTTGAATGTTGAACAGAGTTTAAGGATCTTGAAACTATTCAATCTTTTATTTTGCATGTTAAAGCCCGTAACATCAATGAGGTGCCAACACAAGAACAGGAGCTCACTTTTGAAAGCAGGAGTGTTTTGTGGGATTAAAAGTGTATGCAGTCTATGTGTATGCAGACGGAGCATAGCTCTATCTCATTTTTAGGTGAAGATGTCTAGAACTTTGGTCTGCTTAACCAGAATTCACAGGTTTAAGAATCTGTGTATCAGTGTGCTTTTTCTTATTTTGAAAATGTTTTGGAATAATGTAAATACTGTATATGGAAATATATGTGTCTCTCTAATGGGTCCAGCAAAAAGGCCTGCAGCCCATGCTAAATCCCCAGACTGCTGCAGGTAAAAGCATTAAAGTAAAAGGTGTCCAAAGGTAAGAACTACTGTCCTATATATGTATGTCAATTATAATAATGAACAAAACAATTGATATTTAAGTAATATTAATTAGGGATGGCTATAATTGAACTTTTGGTGGCGCTGCCCCTGTCGCGACACGAACACCTGTGCTTCTGTACGTTCTGTACTTTTTTCTTTTTTTTTTCTTTTAAATGTTATAGCATGTCTATTTTTAACTACACAGTACTATTTGCGACACTGGTCCTGTCCTGCTTTCTAACTACGTTCCTACTGTATTGAGATGCTGAAAGGGTGTCTTCTTTGCTTCTTTACAGATTGGCAGATATTTAATAATCTGGAGGTTAATGAGGCAACAGAGACTGTTACAGACCATATATAACTAAGGATGTGATAGACTGCTTTTAAAAACCGGAATCAAGTGCAACTGAAACTACTGCACAAAGACCTTAAACTAAAACTGCAAGGAATCAACACAAGGAGACAAAGGAGAGGGACTTTGAAACAATGAACTCCAGGAGGCTGTGGCAAACAATGAAAACAGTCACAGACATAAATTCTTCAAAAAAGAGCTTCCATGCAAAGGATGAGCTGGCTTAAGCAAACAAGATGAATAACTTTTATCTGAGGTTTGAGACACAGGACTTCTCTGGTGCATTTGATAGTATATTAGATACTATCGCAGCTGACAGTAGTAGTAATAATAATAATAATGATAATAATAATAATAATGAATTGCTTACAATTATATAGCGCTTTTCTGGACACTCCACTCAAAGCACTAGTACTGGTGGGCTTGTAATAAGTCTGCAGATGACCACAAAATCTTTCAAGCACATATGTGCGAAAAAGGCAACAGGTCCCAATGGCATCTCTGCCTCTCTTTTAAAAACTTGCACAGAGGAATTACCAGCATGGTGCCCTATCTTTCAGACGTCTGTTGACTCTCAGTCTGTTCCAGCGCTGTGGAAAAAAGCAATAATCGTGCCTGTACCCAAAAAGCCCTGTCCCTCAGATAATAATGACTACAGACCGGTAGCACTGACATCTGTTGTTTTGAGAGAATTATGGTATCCATCCATGGTATCCATATTAACACTGGCGGGGCACCGATGATGCAATTAACAGCATTATGCATCTGGTTCTTAAACATCTAGTGTACCCCAATGCCTATGCGCGGCTGCTGTTTCTTGACTTCAGCTCTGCATTTAATACGCTTTGTCCCCATCTATTGATAAGCAAGTTGAAGCAAATGACTGTTAATCATAACATTATAAGATGGTATCACTCATTTTTAACAAAGCGTACGCAGTGTGTCATGGTCCATTAGCAAAGGTGTCCCTCACAGCTGTGTGGCTCACCAGTTCTGTTCACACTTTATAAAAATGATTGTATAAGCAGTAGTCAAAGCAACTGCATTTTCAAATTCTCAGATGATACAGCTGTGCTTGGCTTAATGCATAGAGGAAGTAGTTCATCTGTGTACAATTCAGAAATCCAAAGTTTGCGCAATGGTGAGACAACAATAGCCTAATTTTGAATGTTAGTAAAACAAAATAAATAGTTTTTGATCCCAGAGCAGTTGGTGATCATTCACATGTAGTAATCTACAATAAACCTATCACTCAGGTTGATTCATATAAGTACTTACAGTAGGTGTACATATAGACGGTAACCTGTGCCGGACTACTCATGTTGAGAGTGTTTGCTCACAAGTTCACAAGCATTCATATTTCTTGCAAAAACTAAGAGTGTTTGGGGTTCAACAAGAAATAATGCTACTCTTTTAGCATACTGTAATCGAGAGCATTATCAGATATGGTATAACAGTGTGTTTTGTTAAATTATCAGTTCAATTGAGATTGCAAATTACCAAACAGATTTGAAGGTCATGAGAGTGTACTGTAACAGCACCTCTCCCTGCAGACAATCTTTGAAAGAGCCATAATGAAACAGGCAGAAAAAAATTTATCAGATCTTTCCCACATCCTCAATTCTGAATACCAACTTCTTCCTTCTGGCAAGCGTTTTAGGGTTCACAAATGTAAGTCAAACAGATACAAACATTTCTTTGTTCCCATATCCATTAAAGCTGTCCGTGCAAATGGCAAGGATAAACACCATTTTTACCTTTAAAAGACCACTTGTGCGCAATATGTTTTGTAATGGGTTATAAATATTATATGTTGTTATGTGTTATACATGTGCAATGTTTTTGGGGTGTGTGTATTATATTTATATGTACAGAAATGCTGTGTGTCCACAAAAAAATTCCCTCAGGGGACAATAAACCAACCGAAATGATCTAGTAGTTATCCGGTTCTTTGCTTTTTCCCATTTAAATCAACAGTGTAAAACTGGCAGGATGGGCACTCTAGGTCAAGCATTTTAAATTTCAGGTATAATTTGTCCCAAACCTTATGTGACTGTTTCACATTTCACTTCCACTTAACTTTCCTGTTGAATTTTTCCTTTGTGTCGGCAGGACGTCTTTTAATCTGTGCTGTTTTGGAAAGTCCAGTTTTAAAATTGGGCGGTAGTGAAAATGCATCGTGATGATCATTTGTCTCTGACTAAATCAGGAGAAAAGAGAAGCTCAGATTAGCTGTCTACAAATTGAGGAAATTCTTGCATTGGAGGTCTGAAAATGAAACTGAAGCACGTATCCTATCGCAGAGGAAGGCACGGAGACTTGTGCTCGAGGAAAATCCTTTGTACAGTTTTGTTTTCGATCCATAATTGCATAAACTAAATCCTACTGCTTGACATTAAAATGAAAATGAACTCTTGACTTCAGATATCCTGACAGAAAAGCTGTTGCTTCTGCTTAGTTTTAACAAACAAGGAAAGTTGGTTTCTGAAAATGCTTTAACATGTTAAAGGTGAACAGTGACTGTAAATTTGGGGAGTAAATCAGGAAAATCAAATCTATATTTCAGTCATTATATAGATTTCAGAAATGTAATTTAATTTTGGGTATTGAACCTGGAATTGCCACTTCCACTTAGCTGATCATTACAAAACAATTACAGCAGTGGAGACCAAGGGGATATACTGTACTGTACATTCCACAACTAACTCCTTCTTTTTGCCCATTGAGCCCTATAGTACCATATGCAAAGCTTAGGCCTAGGAAGGAGACTATAAATGTGGTGACATACAGCACAAGAGGGGGTTGTTTGACTGTAATCTCAGAAGGATTCCTGTCCCATGTAATCTGCTTCAGGCTCATGATTTGGGAGATGCAGGTCTCACAGATACCGTTGTGAACTAAAAGAAAGCTGGTAGGCCACAGAGTTTGGAACTGTATAACAAGTTAACAATACCCTGCCTGAAAGGAACCTATCCACCCAACTCTGGTGACACTAGACCATTGGTGCTGCACTTTTTTTAGAGAACCCTCCTCACATTCAATTAATGACATACAGTAGCACAGATTCCCAGAGTGATTTGTGACCAACAGGGCAGAACAATTTGCTATCTGAATGAATGAACCTTGACTGGTTGAGCCATTAGTACTCCAGCTCAGGTCCTTTTTCAACTGGATCCGATTTTCTCAAAATCCACTTATAAAATAATAAAATGGTTTGTCTACTACAAATGCATCATTACCTTTAGATGTTGTTGTGTTTGATGGGTATCAAGTTAATAACTACCTGTATAAGTATTTCTCAATTTTAGGTTGGAGCTGTTCAGCTAAATGTGTGCCATTGGATTGAGAATTGGTTAATAAATAGGAAAATGAGAGAGCAGAAGAGAAGTAAATGTTCAAACTGAGGAATTATCACAGGTATCTGTGATAATAGGACAACTGCTCTTTTTATATATACTGTATATACAGTATATCAAAGAACTAGATTCTGGTATATGTAGCAAAGTCAAGGTTGCATATATACAACCTACTATAAATTAGTAGGATTAGCTAACACTCTAGAACAAACAAATTAAATTTAAACAATGTACACAAAATTCTGGGCAAACACCAGACAGATGACGTTTAATATAGTGATGCACAAGATTTTGAATGCAGGTAGTAAAAAAAAACTATAAATACAACACAAGAAACACCGAGTTAGAAAAGGCAATTGGTGAAAACATTTATGTTGACAGGTAACGTGAGGAATACAAACCTTTAGGATATATATTCAAAAGAGTAGATTTCCAAATAGGGGATGTTATGTTAAACTTGTATAAAACACTAGTTAGGGCTAATTAGAATATTGTGTACAACACTGACCACCAAGTTCATCATCATGATCTGTTTGCAGGTTTTGTGAAAGCGTGGGCTCATGTTAATAGTTTACAGACTTTGTTAATTTGTTTATTAAACCATTAGCTCACCGTACTGCAAAGAAAGAACCCACATGTCTTCATGCATTACTCCTAGGCATTCCTTGGCAGTAGGAGATGGGCAATAATTAGCCTTCAATAATATGTTTGCAAATGCATTTTGCCATTCAAATTTTTACCTTGGTCCATTTGTTTGAGTCTTTAATCATATATAGCAATTGGTTCCATAAAAGCCAATAATTTTCAGGTGAGCTTTTCACTAAGCCCTAAATATAATGGAAATAACAATAACAATAGGTTTGTTATCATGGTTTTAATAAAAGCCCATTTATACAAATGGATTTTGCAGCAAAATTGAAAAATATACGAGGAGTCTGCTTCCCTAATACTATTTATGCTCCAAAGCCCAGGTTCATAGATGCAGTAGGCACTGTCATTGATGGTCTGCAGTCTGCTCTTGGGGACAGAAAGACACCTGCATCAAAAAATCACAGCCATGGTTATTACTGAATAACAATTCAGTGAGAACATATTATCACTCCCTGATCTGTTCCTCATTTTCTCTTTTCCAGCTTTCCCACTCTGCCCATCCAACTGTTCCATCCTTCTGTTATGTTCCAATTCTTCTGACCCAGATCTGCATCTCCTTTGCATTGTGATAATTGCATTCTAATACTTGCTAGTTTCATTTGCTTGTTCAACATAGCAGTATTACATAGTTGCCCTACAATTAACATTGTAATTTTTTTCCTTTGGTTATAAATCATCAAAGATTAACATCTCTTTTGTAGATGTTTAACAACCTGGTTCTTCGTGTTTTATCATTTTGGAGGCTCTTGAGTTAAATGTAGTACCCAGTTCCTGTGTAGTTTTTCCGTGACCTGAAATCACAGAATTTGTTTATTGAAGTTCCTCTTCTCTATACTCTTTTCACACCAAGCAAACTTTTTATTAACCTAAATTGGCCTACAGGTGGTGAAATTAGTATTGCTATTTTATTTTCATATCGCTGCATGGGACCCACCAGGAAAGCCTTTGTGAATGTAAACACAACAAAATGCTAAAAAAAAATCCCCTGTGATAAAGAAGTGAAGAATTCTGGTAAAAACAGTTAGTTTAGTAAAAAAAGAGAAATGCTGGTCTTCTAAATGTGGAATTTTTGCTCTGACGTACAGTATGATGTAATTTGTTTGGGCTGAGTCAACTATAAAAGACTACCCACTAGTTACCTAGTCTGTTTGTTGAAAGTAAGGGAGCGAGGCAAAAGTGTCTTAGGCCAAAATAAGTGCAGCTGGAACGCACCACAGCACAGGGATGGGAGAGCAAGAGAGAAACATGGGAAACCCTTCTGACATCCACCTGGGAGCTTTCCATGTGTCTGAAGAATATGGCTTCGTCCTAGAAGACCCGCTGGTGAGAAAACCTTTATTTTTTTTAATGCTGTATTTTCCATATGATTCTTAATGTAGGAGGTTTTATGCATAGTATAGCTGTAAATGGAAAGATTCTCAGAATAATAAACTTCTTTACTCCTGCTGTTTTTTTAAATAATTGCAGCCCCATATAGCAAGAGTACTGTGGAATGAAACTATTAGAAGCATTATGATGGTGATTGAATGATACTGTACAACAACTAATTCAAATCTTACTGACTAATTTGACATTTCACTGACGTTATTTGTGTCTTCTGGCATGAAAGAGAACACAACTACCACATCCTCTAGGTAGGTTTTTGTAATTAAAGTGCCTCAGAGAGAAACCAGATTGTTTCCCTTTGTGCTTGAGACTACCCTTTATGATCAGAAATAATATTTATACTTTGATAAAATGACATGAAGTTACTCAAGAACACTAGTCCTGTCTTCGGGAAGAATATATTCAATAATATCTTCTGTGGTTACCTGTTCAAACTAGTCTAACAAAACATGTGAGGACATGCTTCCACACAAAAGTTTGGTGAGGTCTGTCCACACCTTTACCCGTGACATACCAGAATCTGTGGTTAGTAATTTAGCCATGTAAAGAAACAGAGAACAAGTTACAGTAAGTTCCTTTCCAGGCTATAAAACCCCACTTGAGAATGGGGGTCAAGGGCCACCATTTTTCTTGGCCATCCAATACTGGGAGTGGAGGTGATGTGGTTAGCATCACACTCCAGCCAGCCTATTACCCCCAAATGATTAACCCCCTGGTGCTCAATTGGAAAGCAGGTTGTGGACCTGGGAGCCATCTGGAAGGAATTAGAACAATCTACAGTACATCCCCTATCTGGGACTGAACCTGGGATTTTCTGGGCAAGAGTTAGACACCCTTGCCATCTGAGCTACCACGGCTCATAGAGAGCAAGTAACTCAACTGAAATGTTGATAGTCACCAAAACACCAATTCACCCTGTTTTTATTTTGGACATTAGTTCTCACCCTGGATGCCCAGTCAGGACCTAATCAGTTATTTAAAAGAGTACACGGATTTTGCAGCTGTATTTGAAAGGCACCTACTGTAGATTAACTGGAATTTAGTCATTCCTTCCCATGAGTCATGTACACTTTTAAATAAAATGCAGTACAAATTGTGTATTCCAGGTACAGTATAAAAGACCATAAATTGTCCCTTCCCTTTTAAGAGTTCCTTACACTTCTACAGTTGCACAAAGCAGCTGAACACTCTGTATTGAGGTCAATAGTCAAGTGTTAAAGAAAGTGTCCATAATCAATCCTTGGAATACTGATTATTATTGATTTCTTGCCCCATGGCCTGGAGAATGGCACAAAAGACAAACAGAGCTTTTTGAAAATCCTCCCTCTCTCACCAGGACACAGGCTTGCTATTTCAAAACACATGATCAAGACTGGGATTTTTTTCTGTGGCTATCCAAGTGGTTAATGTTACTGTAAGGGCTTCAAGGATCTGACAGTACAGGGAACCACCCTGTGCTGCCTCATTGGTCACTCACAATCCCCTTGCTGTCGCTGTCTAGGAACTGTAAACCAGTATCTCATTCCACTCCGCGGGCTGAGAGCGCAGGAGGAATGACAAGTTCTCGTTTTAACGCCGGTGGAAACCCAGCACACCACTGCTGCAGGCGGATTACACTCAGGCAGCCAGGGCACCAGTACTCTTAACTTATCTGTCAGGAATCCAAGACAAAATGGCCACAAGCACCTTGTGCTTGTGAAGACAATTATTTTTTACTTTTTAAAGGTGATGACTAAAAGTTCTTCAGCCTTGAATATATTAATTAACTCATGTTAATTTTCTTAAGAAGTCATTTTATTTGAAAATTTGCCACAATAGGAATGCATGATGTGCAGAAGTGGGGCATGTTACAGTACATAGATAAGCTTGAGATTTTTTATGCATTAATTTATTCCTTGTAGTCTCTAAACTAAGGGAAAAACTGACAGCCGAAAATAATTCTTTTATTGATTTTGTCCGACACAGTGAACATTTTTCGGATGTACTGTACCTTTGTTAGGGTGTCGTGATTGTTTTGAATACACTGAGAGTGTGACACTTTCTAATTGCCAGTCTCCATCATGCTCAACTGGAAAAAAATAATTCTTAAGAGAAAAGAAATAGCATTACTTTGTTTATTGTTTATTTTAGTAATATTTCCCTTTGTTTTTTAAACTGAATATAAATTTGCTCCAAGGTGAGATGAGTGCAACATAAAGGCTGCAGTAAACAGTTTTACTCTCTGTATTTACTGAAGCTGCAGTGCATGCAGGTGGATTTTCTAATATTCACCATCTGTTACATCTCTCAGACAGATCTTCCAGCCTACTATCAGGCCTGGACGGACATTGCCACAAACCTCAACTTCTTAATTGAGACCCATCAGCTTCAAGACAAAGTCAAACAGGTGAGATTCCTAGCAGTCGTATATTTGTCCAAAACCTGAAGCAACTGTAGCACCCGTCTGCAGCACAGAAAAAAAAAGTAAAATCCATTTTTTTAATGCAAACATCTATGTACATCTACTGTACTTGCGTTGTCTATCCAACACCTGCAGTGATAGCAGCAGTGGTAATGGTAGTTGTAGAAAAAAAATCTGTAATACTCAAAGTACTCATAGGAATAGCATTGTGTTTTATGCTGTGATACACAGATTACTTAGGGCAAGAAATGTTATGCATTATTTATATTAATCCCGACAGAGAAAATTGTTTGCTGGACTGGTAAACCTTAAGAAGCAAATGGATCAAACTTGTTTGGAGGTTGTTTTGCGGCCTTATGCTTCTTCTGATCATGTGCTGTGTGTCTTGTGTTTCATAGATACTGTAATAACTTCTCACACCTTGTTTATTGTGCCATTAACAGATGCCTTTGCTGAGTATCCACCACCTCAAGGGGCACAGGGAACTGAGGCTGGCACACCTGGCGCTAGGTGTCATCACCATGGGCTATGTGTGGCAGGAGGGGAAAGAGAAGCCAGCCAAGGTGAGTGGGGGTGGTTTTTCAAAGACATTTCAAAGACAGACCTGCCCCATTCTGGTCCTGGAGGGGTCCAACATGTTTTATATCCATCCATTTTCGAACTGCTTCTTCCTATTCAAGGTCACCAGGGAAACAGAGCCTATACTGGCAAGCAACAGGCGCAAGGCAGGATACACCCTGGGCAGGACGCCAGTCCATCACAGGGCAGAAACACACACAGACACAGATAGGCTCACACCTAATGTTTATTTTCCCAAAAGCCAATTAACCCACAAGTATGCCTTTGGACTATGGGATGAAGCCAGAGCACCCGGTAAAAACTCATGTGAACATACAAGCTCCACACTAACAGCACCCCAGGTCTGAACCCAGGACCCAAGCTCCACGAGGCAGCACAGCTAACCACTGAGACACCGTGCCACCCACAGGTTTTATGTGTTTCTTCTAAAACCATTAACATAGAAAACAATGTGAAACAATGGAATGTGGCAGTCAAGAGCTGAGATGAAATCTGGATGACATGGTGGCCTTCTATGCCAGAGAAGTGAGGAGAGACAGTCATTTCTGAAGTGTCTTTTAATAACTGAATGGGATTTTGCATTAAATCACCTCACTACAATGGTGCCCAATACTGGAGATAGCCCCAGTCTTTGTGATGTCTTAAAGTTATGACTAATAATAATTATTAATAATGAATATTAATAGACAACATAAACATTAATCTTGAAAGCATAAGATTAATAAACATTGTTGCCATTAAGCAACTATGAACCTGGCATGAATGCGAATAGACCCCTTAGCTGTTCAGGAACAGGGTAAGGGCTGGAGAACTTACATATACTATATATATATTTGTTTATAGCAACATAAACTAAATCAAATTCATACACTTTTTTCATCACAACAAAGATTGCATGGAAAGGTCTACACAATATTATACTGTTCTTATGAGAATATTATACTGTACTTATATGTGACAGCCTCCTTCTATAGCTGACCTGCTACATCGTATAAAACATGCTTGTCCTTTTCATATGATGCCTGCATTTCTGCCCCTCAAATGGGAGTGGATGACCTTGCCAAGTCAGGTGGTCCTATAATTTTACTGGCAGCTAAAACGATTTAAATTAGAGGTGAGCATAGTAGTCTGAGTTTGAATTTATCAGTAAATTCAGTAATCTGAGAATTTGCGTTTATCTGACTGTTACTGAAGATTGTTGCTTAAACTCTTATTGACAGACCCTACCAAAGGGTCTGGCCGTGCCTTACTGCAGAGTGTCTGAAGTCCTCGGCCTTCCCCCCATCTTGGTTTATGCTGACTCAGTTCTGGCCAATTGGAAGAAAAAGGACCCGAATGGGTATGCGCTCTTGTTTACCACTTTCTGCCACTCCTATGACTCCTGAGCTTCACTCTTTGATCAGTGAAGGTGGTTACTGCTGTCTGTGCCCATCACATGTCATATTTTCAACAAAGCTGCCATTATTAGCTTTTCAGACTGTGAAACGTATTCAAAACATAGTCTGGTTTTCTTATTAGCCTGAGATTGTAATGGTTCAAGTTGTAAAGTAGGGCACAAATTAGAGTGGTATAGTCAATGGATGATGGATAAAGGATATAAGACGTTCTAGGTGAACCATTGAGAAGTCATCTACTCTAGTCATAGTACTCTCGATGGACAATGATTTAACCTGCATCCCTCACAGTGACAGAAGTGGAACTATCTGGAGAGTGACTGCAGTGGTATGTTATTACAGTATGTTTTTGGAAATTAAATATACAGTACGTGCTGACCAAGAACCAGTTCCCTATAACTCACAGGGATGTGGTTCTCCATTTTTGTAAGAAACAAAAGGCACAAAAATGTACGGTACATTAGCAATAAGTGTTTTGTATTATGCAGTTACCATGGTTTAGCGTTTAGACAATGGATAATGCCAAGGAGATGAGTAAATTAACAACTTTCCTTTTGTCTGCTTTTCCCCTACCCCTTTACCTCTAAATATTAACTTTAAACCATGTGACTGGAAAGACCCATGGAAATAGGGTAAGTTTACTGATTTTTCTGTTCATTAATGTTGACTGTAAACATTTTTTAAACATAAGAACATATGAAAGATTTCTAGAAGACTCTCTCTGCAAAACATTGCTCCTGTTTCAGTCCTAAATGCAATAAACTCTTCATGTTCGTGTTTCTTTGTTGAGCTTGAAGTAATCCATCTTGCTAGCTTTGACTACACCTTTCAAGCAAGGAATTCAAACTTAATAGGGTTTATTCAAACATACTGTATATTTGCAGGATAGATAACTCCATAACTCCTGAGGTTTGAATTTTGCTATTCTTATTAAATAAATGTAAATTAGTTAGTATTTGATGTAAAAAGATTCAACTGTTTCTCATACTTAACCCTAGGAACCTGGACACTGTGTTCACATTGCCTGGAGGGGACACATGCAAAGGATTCCTTTTGGTTTCTCTGATGGTAGAGAAGGCTGCCAGTTCAGGACTACAGGCAAGATTCATGTCTAGAGCTCTAGAAAAAAAATTAAAAACACATGTAAGATTGTAGGATAATAAGCTCAAACACCAAACACGAAATGAAATCAGCACTTATGCATAGATGTTATTTTAAAAAAATGAAAATGCTGGTTAAAATAAACTGAAAAAAATAACATTAAAACAAGGCAGATAAAAGAAAGCTGAGAATTATAATCTGGACTGAAAGTTTGAGTGGCTCTTTTGTGTATTAGTTTATTCTTAAACTACCCTACACTCTTTAAGAAGTTCATTCTTTAACAATCTGACATTTTTCAATGGAATTCTTATCCTCTGAGTGAACAATGAAATCCTCATATAATATCCCGCATATTCATTCTTTGCCAACACTTTCATTTGAATAAACCGTATACTGTCATAATGGGAACTGTAATACAATTTTATTTATGAGCACTTTTAAAGAAAACTCTAAGCGCTGTATAGACAGGACACAACAGAAACACAAAGAAAGTGAAAGAAAATCTGCCTAGCAGATTTGTAGTGAAAAAGATGAGTCTCCCAGCAAGTTTTGAATGTGTTGATGGTCTTTGAGCACTGGGCTCCCCGGATGTGGTGCTGCACACAAGAAAGCTTTGTTCACTTTGTGGTGACTTCGGAAGGGCAGAATCAACAAATCTCAGCTGGACTACACTCGTGCAGTAAATAATTGCAATAAGTCCTTAAAATGATCTGGAAATCGACTATTCATCATCTTATGCAGGCTGCAGAACCTTAAAGGCCACTTTAAATTTAATTGGAAGTGTAATTTACAGAGGATGGGAAACATGTGCCAGTGCAGAAGTGTTTTAGTTAGTGCGCAGGTTGCAGAATTCTGGACATACAGAATCCTATGTGGACCTTAGAAGATAGCTCAACAAATACATTATTTCTGTAGTCCAATTTTAGGATTAGACTGGAACATGGGAGTAAGTATCTCATGTGTTTGAAGTGATGTGGATTTAAAAACACCATTCTCTCCTCCTCAGGGGTAAGAGACTTTTGGAATCAATGGGCAATAAGGAAAAAGAAGGACAGTGTTTGCTTTGTCCTGAATGTGGTTGTTGAACTTTTTTTTTTGCTTTCAGGGCATTGCTATAGCGATCAACTCTATGGTAACTCATGACATCAGCTCCATGGAGGAGGCACTTTTGACTACAGCCACCTCTCTAATTGAGATGAGGGAAGCTTTCCAGCTCATGCATGGTAGGATCTTCATCTGCTAATCGTGGATATTGCACATATTCTTAAACCTTCAGAATAACCACAGGTCCATTGTTCAAATGAGCTCAGAATAATAGCATGTCAATTATTCACATGACTGCCACTCTAAATCACCAGTATTATAAACATCATAACATCATATCAGGCATCAAAACAGGAAGAGGTTTTCTGCCCAACAATTGGTTGGGTTGCTAATTGCTTATCAATTCAAGGATACCTACATGGATACCTTCAAGGATACCTACATGAACAGTGTTTTTAAGATCAGAGGTGTACAATCATGTTCTTGGAGGACTAGTGTATCTGCAGGGTTTCTAAGTCTCTTTAAAGCAGAAACACCTGAATAGGTGGGGGAAACAGTTAAATTGGTCCAGTTAAGACAGTATCCAGCTCATATTACTTGTTAAGCTTCTTCATGTTAAGCACAGAATTGGAATGAAAATGCACAGACACACCTGCCTTCCAGGACTAGTTGTGGACAACCTGACCGTAGGTGGCATTTTTGGTTTGAGTCCCACTCAACATGAATTGTCTTTCTTGGTCTGGGAACATTTAGGGCTTCTCAAACCTGGGATCCACTTTTCGTTGTCAATACATAATCTGCCATATCAACAG
Organism: Lepisosteus platostomus; assembly: GCF_059453375.1. Taxonomy (NCBI): domain Eukaryota; kingdom Metazoa; phylum Chordata; class Actinopteri; order Semionotiformes; family Lepisosteidae; genus Lepisosteus; species Lepisosteus platostomus. The sequence goes on from NC_142613.1 coordinate 10,642,590, forward strand.
GTACACTAGAGCAAGACACCAGGGGTCACTTAGAAGAAAACAACTCTGTTGGTTTGAAGTTGAGTGAGGAGGCACTTAAATGAACCAGGAAACAAAAAGACTGATGTCTCAGACACATCTTCCAAAGGGCTTGTCTCTCTGTTCTTTATTTTCAGTGTTCTAATTGGCTTATTCAGTAAAATGATGGGGTTTCCTATAGGTTTAGACCCTTCCTGACCCTGCTAATTTAATTTGGAGTCAAAACTAAATGTGCTTTTTTTTGTGTTAATTTAAATGTCATTTTCCATGTTTACAGGAGAAGTGGACCCCACTTTGTTCTATGGTGTCTTGCGCACCTTTTTATCTGGGTAAGTTCAATAATTGACCAATGGACTGGACTGCAGCAGAAGGGATTCAGCTTTTCCAAAACATCGCACTGAATCTTCTCAGTCCCATAATGGTGCCACATTTGATGAGTGTTTGACGTAATAAAGGAAACACATTCTTTGTTCTGGCAGCCATCCCTACTTAAAAAGGTTTCTTTCCTTTGAATGGGTTCACTTGGCTTCTGCCAAACTTTATGGGGCTTTTCTCATAGTTTCACTGGGATTGATTACAATCCTTTTAAAATGTTATTCTGTCACCAGGCTTCAGTAAGTTTGAGAGAATATGCTACAGGAGTTTTAATTATATCTGCCTTCCACTGACATTTGCATTTTAGGTGGAGCAGATAATCACCACAAACATTTGTTTCTGCAAGACCATAAAATATTTATAAAGATGCCTTTGTCATCACACCAGATATAAAAGATGCATGTCATTTTAACAAAATCTTGCATGTCTTGTCACATCCCAGCTGGAAAGACAACCCTATGTTGCCAGAGGGTTTAAGATATGAAGGGGTGTGGGAGGAACCCCGACATTTCTCTGGTGGCAGTGCAGCGCAGAGCTCAGCCATACAGTGCTTCGACGAGCTGCTGGGAATTCGCCACAAAGAGGAGCATGGTGAGCTGAGAAGATACACCTTTCTCAAGTTCCCAATAGACTTTTCTGTTAGATAGTTAATCACATTCTTGTTTAGTGTAGGCAAAACGTAGCTATCACAAACCAGTTGACGGGGCAGTCAGTACATTTTCCTGTATGCTTATGAGCTCCTGTGCTTTCTCTTTATCGACATTCCAGATGCTTCTTTCCTGATGCGAATGAGAGAATACATGCCCCCACCCCACAGACGGCTAATTGAAGCCATCGCCGCGGGACCCGCTCTGCGCCAGTACGTCATCTCCAGCGCCAGTGCACGTCTGAGCTTTGCCTACAACTGCTGTGTGGCTGAGCTGGTCAAGCTCAGGAGCTATCACATCAACACCGTGTACAAGTACATCAATATTCCGGCCAATAAAGCCAAACGTTCTGGCTGCCCATTTGGCGGGACAAGCCTGGCTTTAAGGGAAAAGGGCACTGGCGGCTCCGACGTCCTGCGCTTCCTCCAAAGCATTCGCAATTCCACTAAAGACTATTTAATATACTGATGGAAAAAACCAAAATGCACCGTTTTCTGGAATGAGAATACTATAGATATAGCTTATGTACTTTCACGAAACATTGTCAATTTGTTTTAAGCCCTCTGATCAGCAATACAGCTTGTGCAATTCCAGCTTGCCAATCACACGAAAGCTTCTTAGGTGCACTTTTACCCAATGAGGTCCAGGTGGAACAATGCCTGATCAGGGCACCTTTAAAAAGGTCTTAATTCAAAGCTTAGGTCCATGCAAGAAAAAGGCCACACTTAGTCAGTTTTCTGTGCATTCCACAATGCCTCGACTGTCACCAGAAGCAAGGGAGAGGGCCATTGGCATGCTGCAGGCAGGCATGTCATGTGCCAGCGTTGCCAGACACTATGGAGTAAGCCGCTTTGAGATTCAGTCGAGTGACCAGACCAGAGCAGGACTGACCCATCAGAGTGGTCCATCTGAGAGATCGTTTCAGATCTGCCACCCGTACTGCTGCTAAAACCACCGGCAGAACCAATGCCCACATCAGTGACAGGACAGTAAGGCTCCATGCTGCTGACCTTAGAGCAAGGCGACCTGTCAGAGGCCCTCTGCTCACACCTCCTAGACGTCACACCCAACTGGCCAGACAGAGGCTGCGATGGACTCATCAGCAGTGGCTTCAGGTCCTGTTTACAGATGAGTCGCTCTTCAGCCTGTTCCACGCAGACAGGAGGAGGAGTATATATATGAACCAGATATGAACTGTGCTGTATGTATAAAATTCTAAAAACATTGAAATACACTACGATGAGATAAGGGATATACAGTATCATATGTGACTAGCAACTTAAGTTACATTTAGTGGAATAAACCAGTTACTGTAACTAAATGCACATAGTAATTATTTAGTAAACACATATGTACTTATTATAATAATACATTACATAGTTAGTATATGATTCATGTCAAATTCTTTTACCAGCATATATCACATTTGATTCAAAATAGTGGTAATTGTGTAGCTGAATATATTCCTAAAAGACAAGAGAGTTGCTTTGAAACTGTGTAATACCATTGGACTTATTGGATGCATAAGGGCATAAGCAATTGTACTGTACATGATGTCTAATGTGCAGATAATTGTATACTTATACTATATATAATTCGATATATAATTGTGTTTTTGTGTGACCTTCGTAACAATATGGTTGAAAACACTTGTATATTATGCTGTTTTTTGACCCATACTTTGCATTCAGTTTCTTCATATTCAAATTGTCACGCTTTTTTTTAAAGCATGTAAGACACACACAGTTGTTTATATTCCCTCAAATTTTATTAGTTTTACAGCAATGTCCAGCTGTTACTGTTATTAAGTACTGAACATGTAAATATGTATTCCATGCTGCACAATCTATTATATTAGGTTATTCCTAGTAAGGAAATGCTCGAGGAAGTTTCTGTTGACCCGAATAAGACCCTTCAGCTCTCAGAATCTGACAGACACCATAACATTACCAGGATTAACCCCTGAAAAAAACAGTATTGTATTTTTACATTTGGTAGTATCTACATTGAAGACTGACATTTGCATTATACATAGAAAGAAAAAAAATGTTTACATGAAAGTTATACCTGTTGTGTTTATTTATCATGCTGTATTATAGCAATCATAATGTATTATACTGTTGTGTGCTAAAAATAAATGATAAAAAAAATTCTTGTTCATCGGAATACTTGAGTATATTTATCTTGTTTTCATTCTTTTAAAAATGGCATTGGCATTTTTGGCATTGGATACCCCAAAACTGCTGAAGTACTACATTAGAAAATGTAATTGCCAAACCTGAACATAAATAATATGAAAATGCCCACCTAATCAACTGATAATTAATATATGTCATAATTGTAATAGCCATTATCACCCACGTAATCAACTGATAATTAATATATGTCATAATTCTAATAGCCATTATTAATGTCCTTTTTTTAACGTTTCACAACGTTAGAATCAGATTATACAGTACCACGGAACAGAGCTGGGCGTGGTTGCCTGCTTTAGTTTGAAATATTCCTCAGAAATTTCCGCTACCTAGATTTCCTAATTAATATTCATATATCCAACGATTCATAGCGACGTCTTTTTAAAACAGTCGTCAATGGTGTTCCTTCTTATATAGAAATCATATTTTATCCTATAAGATTAAGGATGAAATTTGTATTTAGATACGCACATACTGTAATATGAATAACCAAGTATACATTTGCTGTCAACATTTCGTTAACTGTTATCTGCAATAGCAGCCAAATACACAGCCTTGACGTTAATTGCTGTAATGCCATATAATGATAAAATACACGTCTTTTTGTCGTTAGGTTTTAAATAAATTTAAAACCACAAATAAAATTTGAATACATTCGGAAATATGCATGGAACTAAAATGCAAACTACCTTGTTTCTCTATCGGTGCATTACAGGGTAACACACAGAAGATGCTGCAGGAGGTATCAGTAAGTGAAAAAATATTTGCATTTGTTTTCTGTTGTTTGAGAGTCTTTTAAAATGTTCTGAGCCATTAATTGCATTTTTCTTTGTCATGTAACCTAAGCAGCGTCGCTATCATACTATTAAAGCTTGGTGAATCATTTTATTTTTGGTAGTTCATTCAAAATTAATTAGGTTTCTTTACATTGAAATCCACCTTCCCAGCTGCTTCCTTTCGCTTTAGTGACATTGAGTCATTAAACCATTTATTTAGCTAGGCTAACAGCCATTCGTTGTGAGCACAGAACATTAAACCTGTGATGTCATTAGATTTTGTGTAAATTGAGCGTATTTTCCATTTATGTTTAATTTGTAGAAAACATACTGATTGGTATTCTCTTAAGTAATGACCACGTCTTTTGCTAATTTATGTTTCTGGAATGGACTTGACAATTTTTTACTACTTACGAGCAATGATGTTTCTCAATGACGTTTCTTGTGGGTGTTTATGAATGAATTAGTATTACAAGAACTATCACAAGAAACGCCTGTGGATCTCTTTATGTTAAATAAAAAATATTATTTGAGGTGCACTATGTTATTTTGGTTTTGCAATATACTGTAGCTTTTGCTGTCCTTAGTCGCTTTGCGATGGTTCTGTAACAGCTCTGACGTAGGGCACACATTCACCTGAGTATACACTCGTGACGTAATGAGCAGAAAAAAAGCAAAACTCGTTCGTGACTTTTGTGCTTAGTTTGAATTTCAGTTTTGTTTCCGTATTTCATATTTGCTACGTAATATTTTCAAGACAATTATTTATTATATACAGCTCGTTACTTTTGCAATCGATTTTGTTGAAACCAGCAGCCAAGAATAAGCTTTTAAAAAATCGCAAAAAACCGTCATTTTAGATTTATTAGGTAACCCTTTTAAGATCTCTATATAATGGATCCATTTGACGTGATATTATACAATTACTTGTCATTCGGCTGTTTGTTTTTCTTAGCTTCATTGTTTCATTTATGTATCCTATCCTTATGGCTCCAGCAGCCATATCACCTTGCAAACTACTGAAGCTCAGCCAGTGTGAGCCTGGTCAGTACCTGGATGAGAGACCTCCTGGGAAAGCTAAGGTTGCTGCTGGAAGAGGTGTTAGTGGGGCCAGCAGGGGGGAGGCTCATCTTGTGGTCAGTGTGGGTCCTAATGCCCCTGTATAGTGATGGGGACACTATACTGTAAAAAGGCGCTGTCCTTTGGATGAGATGTAAAACCGAGGTCTTGACTCTCTGTGGTCATTAAAAATCCCAGGGTGTTCCTCGAAAAGAATATGGGTGTTACCCTGGTATCCTGGCCAAATTTCCCATTGGCTTTTACCAATCATGACCTCCTAATAATCTCCATCAATAAATTGGCTTCATCACTCTGTTCTGTGAGGGCAGCACAATGGTGGTGGTGGAGGGGAGTTCCCATTACCTGGAAAGCGCTTTGGGTGGAGTGTCCAGAAGAGTGCTATGTAAAAAAAAGTATTTGCCCCCTTCCTGATTTCCTCTATTTTTACATATTTGTCACACTGGATTTTTTCAGATCTTTAGACAAAATCTACTATTAGATAAAGGGAACCTGATTGAACAAATAACACTTTATTATTATTATTATTCCATTTATTTAATAAACAAAGTTATCCAACACCCATATCCCCTGTGTGAAAAGTAATTACACTTACACTGGTTGCGCTACCTTCACTTACAATAACTGCAACCAATCGCTTCCTCTAATTCAGTATCAGTCTTTCACTAATTATATTGAACCAATAATATGGTTGGGCGTTTTATCCCAGGATTCACCAGCCTGTTGTGCAAAGAACCGCTTCCTGTTTTCAGATTTAAATGCTCATTCCCATTTACCTTTCCACTTGAGTCTTCTGGTTCATGTTTCACACTGATTCTAAAGACTTTCAGAGAGGTGAATTTAGCAGTGCCTTTGAGAAATATGAATATTTGAATCAGGTCATGATCTTTTCAGACAGAAAATATTCAGTTCTTTTAGCATGTGAGAATAGGACATTCTTTAAAGTCATAGAATGTGTCCTACCTCGCCTCTCTTCTTTGGGCAACAGTATCTTAGAAGCGCCGGTGGTGTAGTGGTATCATGCAAGATTCCCATTCTTGCGACCCGGGTTCGATTCCCGGGCGGCGCACGTATTTCACAGGCGGAGTGGTGGCTCTGTGGCTAAAGATCTGTGCCTGTGACTGGAAGGTTGGCTGTTCAAATCCTGCAGCCAGCAGAGGAATCCTACTCCGTTGGGCCCCTGAGCAAGGCCCCAACTCCAGGGGTGCTGTACAATGGCTGACCCTGCGCTCTGATCCCAAGCTTCTCTCCCTGTCTGTGTGTCTGTGTCTCATGGAGAGCAAGCTGGGGTATGCGAAAAGACGAATTCCTAATGCAAGAAATTGTATAGGGCTAATAAAGTAACATTACAGTATTAGATAGATACTTTATTGATCCCGTGAGGGAAATTGGAAATTTTAATTTTATTACTGCTAGGCTTATCTTATTAATAGTTCAGCAGGGTTTTCTTGGAAAGTCCTCCCACCTTTAATCCTGAGAAGCAAATTATGTTCTTTACTTCCCAGAGAATCTACACAGGTTCGACTTCCTCTGGCCTGAGTGTGAAAATGTATGCTGCTGGCTGGCGTCTTTCCCTGTCTGTGGCGCCAAGTTCCATTTCACAGTGCCCTTCTCCTCTTTGTGTTTTGCCAGCCTTCTGTCTTGAAGAGATTGAAGTGAGAGGCAGAGCAGCACAAGGAATGTTGCTGAAAGAGATCCCCCGAGATGCCCTTGTTCGGCCTTTGACCAGGAATGAGGTGGTGGGTTTGGTGGTCCGGCTGACAATCTTTGGGGCGGCGACGTACTTCAGCATCAAGTGGGTGGTGGATGCCCTGGATCCCACTCGTAAGCAGAAACTGCAGGCCAAGAAGAGGGTACGTCTGTGTCTGAGTGCAGTGGGCAGACTGAGCTTCCTGTAGAGGGCTGCGTTTCACAGCTTAAATTGAAAGAAATGCGACCATAATTTCTGGCTATTAAAAAATTCTAGCAGTTATTTTCATTGATCTGAAGTACTAAGTTATAGATATAAAGAAAGCATTTGTTTCCTTATGAAATGGGATCAATTTGATTTGGTTGTGTAGGACACGGTGATGCCCAGTTGATTGCATATGTTAACTTTAGCTTGAGCTGTACCCTCATCTTGAATTATTCCAAACAATTTAACACCAATTTATTAGGAGGGGATCCAAACTGAGCCAGTAAATTCTAGGCCAGTCAATCTGTTTCGCTTCTGTTACTGGTAAGATTATGGAAACAGTAGTTAAAGATAGTCTTCTAAGAAGAACATTTCCAAAATTATGACATTTTAAGAAACAGTAAACAAGGCTTTAGAAAAGGAACATCTTCTTTAACAAACATGAACAACAGTTGTTATCTCTAAAGCGGGGTATCAAAGTTAGTTCCTGGATGCATTTTGGACTCGCTACTCTTCATAATCTAAAAGAGATCTAAATCTAGACTAAATCAATTTAGGTACTGGTAGAGTTACCATCCTAGTTCAGTTTACAGAACATAAAACAATAGGGGGGTCGGCCAGAAGAAGCAGCAACAATGGAAATACAATAAATATTTAAGACAGTTTCATGGGGAAATACCCGTTAAAATAAAATTTGCAATGACAAGCAGGAAGTAAGAACACACCCTTTGGGTGATCCTGAGTTACAGGAAGATACACATCAAAGGGAAATTGATGCTTATATAGATACCACTCTGTTCTCATCAAGACAATGCAGGGAAGCAATTAAAAGCAGTCTCTTTTCTTATACAGTATAGCAAAAACTGGAACCGTAATCAATGGAAGTTATGTTAATGATTAATCTAATTAACAGCCTTTCTTATTTATGTTCATGATTAATCTAATTGACAGCCTTTCTTATTTCCTTGTTAAGATTTTGGTGGCTGGAGCTGTAAGGTTTATGGTGCTTAGGTGCAGTATCAGGATCCTGTCTTTGCCTTACCTTTGTGCACAGGCGGAGCAGCTGATGAAACAGATTGGGGTGGAGGGAATCAAGCTGAATGAGTACGAGATGAACATTGCCTCACATCTTGTGGATCCCCGTAGCATGAAGGTAATTTTGAACAAGCAGAAACACCAGTTGTTACCTCTAATCCAGAGGTATCAAGCTCAATTTCTAAATACATTTTGGCTCCCTGCTCTTTTCAACCTACAGTAAATGAGATTTAAGTCTGGATTAAATCAATTTAGTTGCTACTATCTAAATAGTAAATTACTGTTTTTTATGGTAAGCAATGCTCCTGCCCACTAAATTATTAAATACACTCTAATTCAGGGAAGACTAGTTGGGTGAGGCCTCCGGTGTTTTTGATTCCTTGGGATAAAACAATTACTTTTGGTGTATTATAATGAATTACTGACTCTAATCTAATGTGTTATAATGAATTATAATAATTGACACTCCCCCGATCTACCCAGATGACAGGCAAATGATAAGATGTATAGTAGCTGGCAGTGTTAATAAAACTGCATTGATTAAAACGTTATGTCGAACTAGGAATGTTAATATTTCAAAAAACTGTAAAGTTAAAAAAAATAATGGTCATTTTGTTTTCAGAGTACCTAGGCTTGGAGGAGTTGCTGATTTTATGTTGTGTGTAGAAATAGACACAGCATTCCTGAAGTTCTTAATAACTTTACATTCCTGACAACAGAGAGGAAACGTGCTGGTTTTATGTCTGCGGAGCTGATTATCTCACTCGCATGTGAAATGCCCATAAGAGTAGAAGCTGAGGCTGTATTTTTTTGCCGTGATGCTGCAGGTGACCTGGAGGGACATAGCAGGGCTGGACGAGGTGATCACTGAGCTCCAGGACACTGTCATTCTGCCCTTTCAGAAGAGACACTTATTTAGAGGATCCAAGCTCTTCCAGCCACCGAAAGGTACAGATGACTGTCTGAGCAATTCAAAGAGATCTAATGCGCACACGCAAAAAAAAAAAATCAGGGAAATCTTTTGTTCCATGTTGTAAAGTCACCCAGAGAGTTGACTTGCTCTTAATTCAGGGGGAGTAATGGATGTTCTTCCTCTTCTTTGGCTCTCAAGGTGTGCTGTTGTATGGGCCCCCAGGCTGTGGGAAGACCCTGATTGCCAAGGCCACAGCTAAGGCTTCAGGGTGCCAGTTCATCAATCTGCAGGCCTCCACGCTGACTGATAAATGGTATGGAGAGTCTCAGAAACTCACCGCCGCAGTCTTCTCCCTTGCGGTGAAGATCCAACCCTGCATCATCTTCATTGATGAGATTGGTAATCACTGAGCTTCGTAGCATGCACTATCTTTATACCCACGGATAGCTGCTGGCTGTTAACAGAATGGTCTTATGGACAGCACTGAGTGACAAAGATATTCAGACCTGTGCTAGATAAAACTGGACAGTCTTTTGTGCAGCCAGATCCTTCATTTCTTAATTAAATTACTCATGGATTAATCAGACAATTAAAGTGGGTCAGGTCCTGCTGGATGGTATCCACAGCTGTGGTATCATAAAAACTGCTTTGCTGTTTGTGTCTTCTGTCGGTCTGATTTCATTCACTTTGAAGTGCAGCAGTGACCCCTGGAGCTGATGCAGCTCCACTCTGAGGCTTCTTCTACGGGCTCGCAGTAAGAAGAGGAAGTAGATAGCTGGTAGAATGCATATATATGCCCTCTTCATCTCTTTCCTGCTAGCATTAAGGGCTGTTGCAATAGCAATAGCTGATGTTTCCAAAAATATGCAAAAACAAGAGGAAGAAATAATTGCAGATTCCTAAGTTTTTTTTAAAAAAATTCATTGTTAGTAGAAGAAGGGTAACAGCTTTTCAATGCTCCCTCATTTCACCTATTTTCTCATTAGACTCGTTTCTGCGCAGTCGCTCCAGCATGGACCATGAGGCCACAGCCATGATGAAAGCTCAGTTTATGAGTCTGTGGGATGGGCTGGAGACGGGCTCAGACTGCCAGGTACAGTGTGGTGTTGTTCTGCAGCATGACGCTGTAGTAAACAGGGCAGACGCACCTAAAACGGCCTGGCTGCTACCCAGGAACACTGCAACTGTTTTCTGCGCCAGTTTTTCACTTGGAGTGTATTTCTGTTGACAGGTGATGGTGATGGGAGCCACAAACAGGCCGCAGGATGTTGATCCGGCCATACTCCGCCGGATGCCTACCACCTTCCAGATCAATCTGCCTGTAAGAACCTTATCCATGTTAGCAGCTGGTAGAAACAGGATTTTCCCTGTGTTCTCCAGCTCCACTCCTTGATCCTGGAGAGCCGTGGTATAACGAGCTTTTTAGGTCACCACTATTTCCTCAGTTCCAGAAACTTTGCAACAGTTTCACTATGCTGAATTAAGGAGGGTGATTTGTTAAGTAATATAGAGACCATTTCGGATCAAATCTTTCCAGTTTTTAGAAACAGGTGGAGCAGTAACCGTAGGCCACCACTAGAGGCTGCCCTGGAGACAGCCTCACAGACTTCTAGTCAATCAGGGGTCTCCAGCCCCGAAACTCCTCAGGTTCCCTGTGGCTACTTGACGTGAATATTGTTATATGTGAACTTTGTTCTCTATGTCCTCTGTCAGTATTATTAATGAAGATTTGCTAATTGACACTAGCATGAGCCAGTCTAATACAATGGTAGTTTATTTTATTATTTTTTTTATTTAAGCTGACAAAGTAAAGTTGGTCACCATCAACCATCAAACATTAACAATCATTAGGAGATAATACATATATGTTTTTGGATCTGCTGTGTCTGAATAAGCATATTTCCTAAACAGGTATTTGTTTTAGTTGAAGTTGACCTATATGTTACTTTGATGGTCCTGAGCTTGGGGAACCCCTGTATCTTTTGAATTTTGAATTTCTTAAGTGGGGGGTATTTTATTTCAATTTTCTATTTTAGCCATATTATTTAATGTGTTTTCAGCTCTTGGAAGTTTGAAGTCTTGAAACTCATGAAGTGAACACCTAAAGAAGGCTCCACAGCCAAAACGCCTGTTCCTTTGCAGCCTCCCTACTTAAATATCACACTCCATTACAGTTTTGCTGCTGGCTTTCCTAGAAAATTCTGAGATTGATTTAATATATTTTTTATTCCCAGAGATATAGCCACTTTTTGTGCTCTTCTTTTCCTTTCTATAGAGTCAAAAGCAAAGGCAAGACATCTTAAAGCTGATTCTGGCGGGAGAAAATGTAAGTGTCTTCCCAGCACTTCATTCTTAAAACGTTGCAGCCCAAATCAAATCTCTCAGGGTATTCATTAACCTTAGATACCTTCAGTTAGGTAGATACAGATTTCTTCTTGAAGAGGTGTACTTGATACTTTCATCTTTTGCTTGTTACCATATTGCAATCTTAAATAAAGATTAGCAATTGCCCCCTGCTGCATCTATCTAGCCTGAAGTCACAAATCTTAATGAACATTATTATAATAAACATTATGTTTATTTCTTTTGGGTGGGGATTGAGTTCTGTTCATTTTGAAAGAGAAATATCAGTTATGGCAAAGTTGGTTTAATGTATGACAGTCTTAGTCAAGCTCAGAAATCTAATCAAAGTACAGATCATAAGATATAAAGAAATAAGTGCAAACTGGATCATGCATGATGGCGTACATGTGGCAGTGCTCTTCTGCAATTAAGGGGTCTCTTTGGTAATGGGAGACTCTGAGTCAGCCATGTGAGATTAAAGTATTATATTGAGTATTGATTTTGCTTCTGTAGTAGCTGATTATGACTTGAAACAGAGAGGACCTATAAGCAAACATAAAAGGCCCTGGGATACAAAAACACAGCCGTAGTTGCAATGCAGTAAGGTTGAAGTTAGTGCAGCAAAGCAACATCACAATGCATTTTTTTGCGGCAGAAGCAACGATATTCCACTAACCAGATCTACTTGAACACTGATCCTTGGGCAGTTCCTGACCATGCAAATGTAGGCAGCAGGTAGGAAACAAAGTGACAGTAAATCGTTTGAAACTTCTTTCACGAGGTCTGTGTTTTTTCTGCTCGCAGCTCAGCAATGCCATCAATCTGAAGGAGATAGCAGAGAAGACGGGGGGTTACTCTGGCAGCGACCTGAAGGAGCTTTGCCGGGATGCAGCCATGTACCGAGTCAGGGATTATGTGCGCAAGCAACAGATGAAGCAAATCGCGCACCAGCTGCAGGAGCTGGACGTGGAGGAGAGGTACGTGTTACCAGAATCCATCGGAAAGACATGTGAACTGCTGGAGCTTCGCTGAAGAAGAACTGGAGGCAGTATAAGCTAAAATACAAGTTACTGTCTGCAGTTGCTGGGGACGTTTCAAGTAATCGCCATACTAAGGGTAACAAAGGAACACGAGGTTACAAATGAGAGGAGGCCGTTCAATCTTCTTTGATTGATAGCAGGTCATGGAGTTGAGTACCTCGCTCACCATCTCTTGCAGGATCCTAGGGAATTGGGGTCAACCACATGGCTTGGCAGCTTGTTCCAGACACCCAGGTTTTTCTTGGTGGGGATTTTTGACCGTGCCTTCGTGAAGAACTTCTCGGTCTCCTTCAGATTATGCTTCTTGTGTGAGAACCTACTCTAGCAGCCTGTGTGAGCTGCTTTCTTTAGTTCACACCAGAGATATTCTGAAGGCTTGAGGTCTGAAGATTGTGGTGGCCAATCAAGAATTTTGATTATATGTTCCAGTAGTCACCTGCTTGGATATGTTAAAGGAGTGCTTCAGGTTGGTCAGTGTTCAACACCATTTTTTAGGATAGAATATCCACAGTTTGTTCTTCAGTTCTTATGAAGACACCAGGACCAGTGAAAGCCACATATCCCCATATTCCCATTCCTTTTTTCAATAAGAACATTACCTAGTTGTATAATTCATACCACTGAGACTGTCCGTGTTGGCTTTAGGGTTCATTATTTGCTATTTCACTGATTAATGCCTCTTCTTTTTGTGTTGCTATGCAACTCTGCCCAACACCCACATTCTCCTTATAATAACAAGGCAAAAGGTTCACAATGGTGTTAAACAGGGGGCAGAAGGAGAAAAAAAAATAATTAAAAAAATCAAGTCAAATAAGTACTTTTGGATGATAGACACCACGGTTTTTTAAAGCTCTCACTAGAATTGCTGTGGACGATAATCTTCTGCCTTAGATTTTTATACAGTTCTCTGACTTTTCCCCCCTCTTGACATAGTGAGTGTTTTGCTATTATTTTAAGACTTCTTGAATACCCAGTGGCAATCAGGGTGACTTTTAGAAGCTGCTGTAAGCTTTGAGGCTTTGTAAAGCTATTATATGACCAAAAAGATTACAGGATTGTGTTTTTGGCATTTATTTTCAAGACATTTACAGGGATGTGATTAAATTAGAACCTCATTTATTTAGAAAAATGTGCAATAATTTTGGACAACTATTTTTCTGGTGTCAAGGGCAACATAGTCTTAAAGATTTCATGTTTTTATTTACTGAACAAATAAGAGCAATTTATGAATGAACAACTGAAAAATAATTTAGGAATGTGTACTCGAATCTTGTTGTGCTAAAATCAACTTTCATTTACATTACATCTATTCATCCATTTTTTGCCCGCTTCTGCCAGTTCTGGGTCAAGGGGGAGCCGGAGTCTGTCCTGACAAGTAACAGGCACAAGGCAGGGTACACCCTGAACATAGCACCAGTCCATTGCAGAGCACATACAGACACAAACACGTACACACTCCCGCCATGTGAAACTCCACACAGATAAAACCCCAGGTCTGGAATTGAACCCAGTGCCACAGTGCTGCCCTTAAGATTTTTCTTAGTATTAATGAATTTTTAGTCAACTATGTAAATATCCAAAGAAGATATTTAATTTGCGGTTTTCATTAATGCAATATACAGGAATTTCTAAATAGCTGTTAGAGTATAGTACAAACCAATCCCAAACCAATAATGAATCCCTTTGTTTTCATTATCGTTTTTACTCCCTAGAAGGGACTGTTCCAGCAAAGATGTTTCTGAAAGATGCTTCTACACATATAAATATACAGAAGCATTTCAAATGTCCTGTCTTTCAACCCACATACTATTACAGCCTGAAATGCAATACTTGACACCACCTACTCCATTAGATCAAATTTGCAAAAAACTTTTGTTGAATTTTATGTGGTGTGAACTCATGATTCATGATTGAGTTCAGTGTTCTTTTGTCTGGTTTTGTTATTCATGTGTATTGTACAATAATCCTACACTCTTCTGGTTTATAGTGTCTTTAACAGTGTTTTATGCATTATTCATTGCATTGATTTGATATTGTATCTTGATTGTATTGATTTGATTTTGTATTTTATTGTCTGTTATATGACTCTATTACTGTTTGAGACAGATCTTTTCATAAATCCAAATGTAGCTTGTTCAATGTTTTTTCAACTAATTGTTGAACTAAGAACTAAGAATAATCAGAAATGCATCATTGTGAATAGGACTAGTCCTCATATTTGTACCTTCATGGTTAGATTTGTCTTCAGCAGTCATTGCATGGAGGGAAACTGGTGTAACCAAAAGAGCTTTAGACAATGAGACTTAATTATGTGCTGTAATGTCATGTCATAATGACATATTTCACTTGTTTTTCTTAAGGGTTATGCTGACAAACTTAAAACTGCCCTTTTGCCACTTACAAAACTTTGAATCTTCAAATGTACAGTATAGCACAATTATCATCAGAAGAAAAATGACACTGTTTTTAACCTGATAAGTCAAGTGAGAAAAAAAAACCTCCTCTATGATGTTGACCTAGAGAGTACACAACACAACAGGGCTTTTGACTGAGTGAAGTACCATGCTCAAGGATACCACAGCAGCTTCCCACCCCGGATTCAAACCTTCAACCTTCTTACCGCAGGTCCTAATCATTTCCCTTCACGGCTGCCCAGGATAATGTGTAATTTTTAACAATGTTTTTAAGGCATGTAACCTCTAGCTACAGTATAAATGCCACGTTTCAACACTACCTTAAAACCACAAAAGGCATGAATTCAGGACGCCCACCTCTTGAATTGTTTTGAATCTTGCTGACAAGATTTTGCTGTGCTGTGTTCTTCCAGGCCGGTAGATGAAGACAGACTGAGGCCGGTAACACAGCTGGACCTGCTGTTTGGTTTGGAGAAGATGAAGGACTCCAAAGCAGCCACTGTATCCCAGAGGACACTGAAAGAGGTCCCCCTGGACTAATCCCTCCGTCCTCGCCAGCGCTGTGCTGATTGAAGTGTCATCTGCACAGTGCACACTCAGAAGTAACCTCAAGAGCTGCTGTGAGGCCAACTCGGCGTCCTGCATATTCTAAAGGTGGAAGCTGCCTTATCGGGCCAAGGGGTATTACGTCTTGCTGTCTAGCTCCTTATTCTTTTTGGTCTGTCATAATTCATTTCAGCCAGGACAGAGTGCAAAGGCTGTAAACCACATGTCTGTTTAATAATTGTTAATAGTGCCCCCACCACCACTTCCATGTCAAACTTGTTTCGTAATGACATTCCCAGCCTCAAGTCTTGAGAGTGTGTGAGAAACTCAGATGTCATAAAGAATTAGAAAATGCATTAGAACATAATTACTGCAGTTGAATCTGGTCTTGCAGGTCCTTCATGACTTAGTAACGGTCACTGGTCTTGTCAAGAGAGACGGGCATAGAGTTATCTGAGTTAAATATTCTGTAGGATTGTGTGGTGTTGTTATGTTGCATTGAATTTCCAGTTGCACTTTCACAATGCGGAAGAAAAAAGGTAAATATTGGGCTGTTTACACTACAAATCAATTTATTGTAGTAAATGAGATTTGTGGATCGCAGGTTTAATAAATGCCATGTAGGCTGATAAAGTTATGTAAAGTAGTGTTTTTAGTTGGGGGATTTGAGATGATGCTCTTAAGTGCAGTACGTTAAATGGCCAATTACAGCCAGAATGACCAGTTCAGGTCTGGGATAACAGTTTTCAACATTGAATACCCTGGCCTGAAATACTAATTGTGATCATACAGGATTTTATTAATTGTAATTTACAGGGTTAATGTAAGCATTGCCAACAGACTTAAAGGGATGACTGCACATTACTTGCTAAATTGATAAAATATTATAGACATAATTGAAAGAACAGTTCATTAATCAAATCAACTGGATTAAGGAGCATCAGGACCATGATATCTGATTCCCATGACTATAAATATCCTGCTTAATCTCAGCATTCTGATTAATTGGATAAAAAGGATAAACACGTGCTTTCAAAAAAACATAATTAACGATAATAATACAACAGATTGAGCTATAATGTGTAAATCATTAAGATGTAACCATGTAGTTTGCATGTACCACCATACCACAATTTTTGTTTAACTTTCCCACCTAAGGATATCATGACTTCACATCCTTTTGAGGCATTCCAGATCTGTTTTCAGAGAGGTTGGCCCCAGTTTGGTTAGATCTGTGGATATGGAAATCAAGCCATTCCTCACACAGCTCATATTAGGACATGGAATTGCTCTAGATTCCTCCACAGTGCAATGTCATTGGCAGTTCAGTTAGCATATTCTGGGAAAGACTGAGTTTTGCCCCGTAGTGGAATGACACGCACTGTTCTACAGAACCGTCTTGGCTCTGATGAGCATAGAGCAAAGCAGGAACAACTTGGCAATTAGAATCAGAGAACCTTTGATCACAAAGTAAAAAATGTGAATGTGTTTCATTTTGTTGCTGGTTTCCAATCTTGGCGTCCCTGAATGTTTTTGTTTCCCTAAAGTAAATGTAAAATGTAGTCAATCAGATAGAAATGTATCCACCTGGGTTAAAAGTCAGACAGAAAGGGGAATTGTAGTGTGAAGTGATTATGTGCTGTGTTTTTTTTCTTTTTGCAGAAGCTCTCCATTCAAAGATGAACAGGCACCCAATGTAAATGAAAACCTAAATATCTACAGTATTTTATTTGTTACCATCCAACCCCCTCTTGCTTTTTTAATAGCTTACCTGTGGGTATCGGATGCATCCTGACACCTTATTTGTTTGATGAATCTTGTGAATGGCCATATTTAAGATGAAAATAGCAAGAGTGCTTTCTTTGCTCTTGGAGTTTGCTTTGTGATCCATTAGCAGTCTCTCTTAATGGCTCACCTCACTTCCTAAACCCATGAAATAATGGTACTCTTGTGATGCAGTAATCTTTTCACATGTATATGCCCTCATTCTTTCTATATCAAAAGCTGAACAAGAACAATCTCACATGCCTTCCCTTGTGTATGAGTGAAAGAACTGTCATCAACAGAGAGCGACAAAAGAGCACTTTGATGCTTCTAAGCCTGTAGCTGAGAATAACTTAAGTTTCCTAGAGAGCCTGGAGGAACACATTGCATACCAAGTCTGAGTGAACATTGCTCTGTGCAAAGTGACCACCTAGTGTCACTGTTGCTCAGTTCAGAGACTATTTTTTTGTGCCTTAAAGCTTGATACAGCTTTTGGCCTTAAAATTTCTGTCCTCTGATCATACCATTTCCTTTGCATGACTTATGTAATGATGTCGTTTTAGATGATGGATGTTCAGAAGTGTGAAAATTAGTCAGAATTAGGAAAGTTTTGTGTAGCCCTTTGATTTAAATTCAATTCAAGCTTTATTGTCCCCTAGGGGAAATTTGTTTTACGGCAAAGTCAAACACAACACAATGACAATACACATTGTCAAAAGAGAATACAGCAGTGTTACAGGAGACAAGGTAGTTACTTTGCATTGTTTAAGAGTGTGATTGCAGTGGGAATGAAATATTTTCTGAGTCTGTTGGTTTTATACCTGGGGGTTTTGAAATATTGATTTGAACTTACCCCTAACCATATTTAGCCAGTGAATATTCCTGCCAGACTCTGAGGGGAACACAAGTGCTGAAGACTAACACTGTTTTGTAGAATCTTATATTCATGACAATGCACACAGCAGATGGTATTCAGTGAAACCTTGCACCAAGTCATGTCCAGTTGTGCTGTAGTCAGTAATGTCCACTAAAGTGATGCAGGTGAGGCTGGGTTTAAACCTGAGAATGCAGAGAAAAGATTCAGTGCACTCCACACACCTCCTGATAGAAGCTTCCTCTCTGGCTACCTAGTAGCACCGCACAATTTATTTATTTTCTTATTTATTGGTTTTTCTGAACCCGTGGAGATAAACTGAAATGTTTTAGAATAGTTTCATTTTTACAACAGATTCTCACTTTCTTTTCCTTTCTCATATTTTTTCTTTAAGTTTGTTAGTTTTGTTATTAGACAAAAGTTTTGTTATTAAAAAAACAGGAGCTGGGAATTCATAATTCATAGGATTTTTTATTACCACTGTGATACAGAGAATTTCAAATGGCTGTCTTCCATACTGTAGGTAATATAGTGTGCCTAACAACTACAGTTACAATAGACTATTTCTCTTAAAGAGTGTAGTGGAGCTTTATTCAGTTAAATGTATGACCTTTTTAATCTATAATCTAAATAATCTAAGAGCAAATACAAAATTATCTTTTAAGTTCTTACATGTGCAACTCTTTAGGAGTTCAAATCAAATAAGTATAGTTTAACTAATAATAATAACAAATTAGCAAAAAAATACTTTATGGAATTGAAAGTTCAATGACTTCTATGTGACTGCATGTGTTTTCGACTTTGTGTACAATATTTGTTCCTCTAAAATGAGCCACAAGAGACTAGCCTTCTTAAATCCTTTGTGTATTTTTTCTGTTTACTGTTGTTCACAAAATATGTCACATCATGATGATAGAGAAAACCCTAGCTTGTGTCAATGTGGTCACATGGGATACATAATTTTCCTTTCTTTGAAAGGTTGAATTTCAAACATTTGTCTCCTGGAAAACAAAATCTTAGGCAGCTGTGAATTCAATACCCTCTTTCACTAATGCAGTAGGTCTGCTACTGTATCACATGGAAACGTAACTGTTGTTCAATTACTTTTTAAAGAATACAGAATGATATCTTTATGGAATTCCATTTTGCACTGTTTGAAGTGCGTTTAAGTTGGAATTCATCCCTGTAAATAAAAAAGGCTGCATAGGTATTTTACCAATATTTTAACATCAAAAGTTGGGAAGGACTGTGCAGCTTTAACTAGCCTGGTTCATATCAAAACCTCAACCCATTCACTAATAACAAACTACAAATTCTGTAGTTGATAGCGGATTTCCATTGGATTAAAACTAGAGACCTTTGGAAACAGAAAGCCACCAACATGTGTGGGGTGTGGAATTTAGGCAGGTAAAAATGTCTTCTCAAGACCTTACTTTGTCAGATAATGATTAACTGACCTCTCAAATTATTGCAGTTCTTTATGGGTTTGGAGAATTTGCAGACCATTTACTTTCCTTTAATTCCTTTATTGTGAGATGCAAACAATCATCAGAAATGACAAGCTCCCTTTTCTGTCAAAATAATCCCATCAAGCCTCAGGCTCCTGTGCCATGTGAAAAATTGGATTTTATCACTATCTTTCATATCCTACTGAAAGTAATATGATTCTGTTGGTTGGCGTTTTTCATGTATTTATTTTAATGGATTCTTGATGAATGTCAGGGAACCTGTGCTTCTATGCCCCTGCTGATTTTGGAGCAAGGCTTGAAGAGTGTTTACTCGTTTTCATACAGTATTTGTAATCATGCAGCACTAGCTTTTGAAAAGGCGACGAGGGTAAAAAAATGCTGACTCATGGGGTTTATAAAGGAAGCGAACCTGCAGAAATGGAGGACACTGAAGTTGAAAGTTACAACTTTGATTAATGAGTAGAAAACCATACGTGATTTATTTTTGCTTTAGAGAGATGGTAAGAAAATGCAATATCTTCGAGTTCTCTTCTGATGTAATAAAAGTCAAATTGTCTCATTCTTTTCTGTGTGTTTTCTCCTTAGTGATAGTTCTGTGTTGCAAAAAATATGTTTAATCTCTTTGTTGCTAAAGGATAGAATTTGCTTCTCAACTATTGAACAGTTAATGTCTTGGTTCAGCTTCCAGCTCACTTCCAGATTCCACTCATAATGAGGAGCAGTGAAGACACTTGAATGACCTCTGATCCCTTTGCCAATTTAGGTCCTTAGTATTTAAACATGAAATTGAAGAATCCGTAATAATGGGTGATACAGCATGTCTCTCAATAAGTTAAGTTCCTAGACTGGCACAGCTCAAAGACAGAATCCTCTGGATCCTACAGAAAAGGAAAGGGTGATACAAGGAAACTAAGGTGCAGGCAGCAAATCAGAAAGAGGGCTTAAGCAGAGGAATCAAAGGTTGAATAGAAAAGAAATTTAGATTTTTCACTTTTACCAAAACCTTAATAAACACAAGCTGTCACAATGGTTTTCATACAGGTACATACTGTACCTATTGAAGTCAAATTAATAGTATGTGTGAAAAAGTTATTCCAGGTACGGATTGTGAGATTTTTGTTCCTCTCTTCTTTCTGCTCCAAGTCAATATATACCAGGTTACTTTGGAAATATTGACTTATAACCCATATTGTAAGCAAGCATGTAAGAATGTGTCAGGTCACTTTAGTGGGCTGCCTGAATTGATGATATAATGTATGTTTAATAAGGGCCGTGAAGGAAAACAGATGTCATTGCTGGTTCGGAATAGGTAGATGTGCAGCATTTGCCATGGAGTGACACAAAGTGTGAGTATATCATAATGCACATAAAAGATGTACAGTATGTGCGAGTAAATAAACACATTCAGCAATTCCACCATTCATCTGCAGGAAGTATAGCTAGTGATGGCAGAGAGGAACAGGGCATTTGTCATGGTGAAAGTTGGAATGTCGAAGCTGTTGTTTTATATGTCATCTTAATGTCCACTAATCAATCATTTCTTGTCTGTTAACTTGGGTTCAGATAACTGATCATCTTCATCCTCTGCCACACATTTCCCCACAGCAAGAAAGGTCTGTAATTTTTGGCATCTTCACATCCAAAGATGTATGGCAAGCAAGGGTTTGCTGTGCTGTAGGACTTATCCCTGTCAGAGCTTTATGCATCACCATTGAGTTGTAAGACAATGCTCAGTCGTAAATAAAGCTAACTATGCTCACATAAGATGAAAAGATGCCATTTTTCACAGCTACCTAAAAGGTTTAGTCAGAGTTTTGCTGAAGCTTGACGCTATGTCTGGAATTGCCAGATGATGACTGTTTTGCCTGTAGTAGTGTTTGTTGAATTAGATTGGTTTGGTGGGTAAGAAGTTGTGTTGTGGGATTGAAACTTAATTCTGAGCTCCTATCAGAATGTGCTGTTACTATGGAGTAGTCTACCTTCCCAATGCTATGGACACAACATCTTGCATCTAGTCAAAGTTGAAACCTCATGGACACAGCTACTTGTCCAGCATGACAATGCTTTTCCTCATACAGTCAGGGTTACACAGATAGATGTTTGTACACACATGTTGAATTGGCCTTCATGCCCACCAGATAATGGAGCACTTGTTTGGACACTTTGGCTATTTGAGATTGACAGGAACATCCTCAACCCTCAGACTGTGACAGAATTATTACAGGCTGCGGCATTAACTATAGCTCTCACATGTACTGTACCTGTGAGACACCTGCATATGTCAGTACATTACAGATGTCAGGCAGTTGTCAGGGTACAGGGTTGTCACACCATTTAATAGGCACCAGCAACCCCTGCTTGTTTTCAGGAAATCTATAATAATAATGATAATAATAATAATAATAATAATAATAATAATAATAATAAACTTTATTTTATATAGCGCCTTTAAAGGTGGCTTCTCAAAGCGCTTTACAGGATGACAATAACAATAAATAAGAAGACTACAACAATAAATAAGAAAATTTCACAAGACAGGACACAATTATAATTACAACAATACAACAATAACAATAGAGGAGACCGTGGAAGATGGTATTAAGAAGAGCAGAGGGGTGAAGAATGGAACCAGTTAAGTAAAGGCTTTTCTGAAGAAGAAGGTTTTGAGTCTGGATTTGAAGGAGTTTAGTGAAGGTGACTCTCTAATATCCTTGGGCAAAGAGTTCCAGAGCTTGGGGGCATAGCAGGAGAAGGCCCTGTCGCCCATACAATGTAGACGGGCTTGGGGGACAGTAAGGAGGGCAGAATTTGAAGAGCGGAGGTTGCGAGGTGGGGAGTAGGGCGATAGAAGTTCAGACAGGTATTGAGGTGCCAAGCCATGTAAAGCCTTGTAGGTGAGCATGAGGATTTTAAAGTCTACGCGGAATTTGACCGGAAGCCAGTGCAAGGACTCCAGGATAAGAGTAATGTGAACACTTGCACTAGACCTGGTCAGGATTCTGGCTGCTGAATTTTGGACATACTGCAGCTTGTTCAGAGTAGATTTAGATACCCCAGGGAGCAGAGCATTGCAGTAGTCAATTCGAGAGAATACTAATATGTTGATCAGCTTTTCAGCCACAGTTAATGATAGGATAGGACGTAGTCTTGCGATATTTCTAAGGTGAAAAAAAGATGTTTTGACAGTATGCTGTACATGTGGGTTGAATGTTAAGCCAGAATCGAATATAACCCCAAGGTTTTTCAATTTTGATTGGAGCTCAAGTACAGAGCCATCTACAGACAGGGTTACAGGACTGGCTTTACGAAGTTGATGGGGGTTACCAATAAGCATGACTTCAGTCATGTCACAGTTAAGATGAAGGAAGTTTTGAGTCATCCAAATTTTTATGTCAGAGATGCAATTAGATAGAATAGAGACAGCCACATCAGTGTCGGGTTTGGTATGGATGTATATTTGAGTATCGTCAGCGTAAAAATGAAAGCTGAGGCCATGTGATCTTAAAAGCTGACCAAGTGGGAACATGTAAATGCTGAAGAGCAAGAGGCCCAGTATTGAGCCCTGGGGGACACCAGACTTGACAAGACCAATTTCAGACCTGTACCCATTGAGAGAGACAAAGTGACAGCGATCAGTGAGGTAAGACTTAAACCATTTGAGGGCAGTGTCAGAGACTCCAAACACAGTCTCGTTACATTATTGTGTTTATAAACCAAATCAAGGAATGTATTTGCCATGGTCACAAAATAATTTCACTCAAATAATAGCATTTAGATTTCCATCTCAGTATATACTGTATACAGACAAAGACCAGCTTTGACTAATATTAAATTTAACATGAATCAGAATGCAAATAAACCTAGGCGTCAAAGACATTTTCCATAGCAAAGTAAATACAACTCACAAACATCAAAACAAGAACCAAATAGTTTCCACAGAAATCTATAGGAGTTCCACTCACAAGTACAACATAAGTGGTCGTGAAGAGAGATTTTCTAAGTACATTTCAGTTTTATTTTTCTAAAGATATTTCACAGGCAATACAACATTTTTAAGCATACTTCGTTTTGTGTTACTGCACCTCTGTGTTGAGTGAGAGGTATGAAGACATTCTGGGATTTAGCTGTAAACTTTGCAGCAATTGTGGTTTCAGTCTTTGTGGTAAAAAGCACTGCAATGAGCTTGCAAAGTCCCCACAGGTTCCAAGGTTCTTACAGTATATTGCTGTTTAAGAAACAGTTATACAGCAGTCAGGAACTCTTTTGATTTATATTGGTATGTGAACACTAGAAATTAAGAACGTGCCTCCGTCTCTTGTAAATTAATTTGCCTCTCCATTTCCTGACAGAAATTAATGTTCAAGTCAATTGGTGGCTAATCATTGGAGTTTGCTTAAGCAAAATAGCTTTTCTGCGACCAGTTCAGTTCACTCCTTACTCAAACGCACAAG
Organism: Lepisosteus platostomus; assembly: GCF_059453375.1. Classification (NCBI taxonomy): domain Eukaryota; kingdom Metazoa; phylum Chordata; class Actinopteri; order Semionotiformes; family Lepisosteidae; genus Lepisosteus; species Lepisosteus platostomus. The sequence continues at coordinate 10,666,421 of NC_142613.1, forward strand.
CGCTGTCTCCATTCCCTTTTTCTTAGCCGAGCAACAAACATAGGTACAAACTATAGCTTGACACTAAAATATGTACATTTAATTTTTATTACTTTAAAAATCCCATTTCTGTGGCTTGGAACAAGTTTCCATTTAGCTTTCCATTAGATATTCAGCTGGACGTTTGCGAAAAATAGTGAGGGGAATGGGCTTAGGACAAATGTCAGCAAAACTACATTTTTTTTCCTTCTGAGTTTCTTCCATTCAGTTTTGATGGCAAGTCTCTGCTCTTTGTGTCACAAAAGACATCAAAGAAAAGAAGGTGGCCCGGCTTTTTCATGCACTGGTGACTTTAATGTTGGTATATTGATGAGGTTAAAGGAAATAGTTCTCTTAGATATGGGTAGAATTGGTAAACTATTAGCCTTGTTTTTACGGCCAGTATGATTAGAATTTCTCAGTGCATGCAATGCCAAAACAACTTGTTTCTGTTCTATGATTTTCCCCTCTTCTACACTTGTGCTGTCTACTGCATTGTTTTGCTGTAAGTAATCCATTAGGCATATCAAAGGTTTCTTGATATCCTGAGCGACTGAGGCGAATCATTTCTGAAGCAGAGGAAAGTCTAATGAGGTTACTTACATGAAGTACTTGTGCTGTATTTTTTCCCTCGTTCTTAATTTCTGTTTGAAGTGTGTTAATCCCAAGACATGAGGGCGAGGATCAGCATGTTATAATTTTAAAAAATGAGCCCCGGGGCCAATTAGCGAAATTCTTCTTTAATGAAGCCTTGTGTTAATTTTTTATTTTGCTACCCAGGGTAGCTATGCTGTAACTGTACAGAATGGGCTGTACGGTATCTCTTAGGGACGCTATCTTTCTGGCTTTCGTCTTATTTTTCAGTGTTCATAATCTTAATTCAGGATTATTTCAAGGTAGATTCAAAATGTAAATACATTTAAATTTAGATTGAAAGGTTTTATCACATTTGTTTTGCAGGATTGGGCACACTTGCCTTTTATTATTGTCTATTTATTATTATTGTGCTTATTATTGTATTGCTATTGTAAAGGTAATAAATATGCACCAGAGGTATTTCTTGACCACAGTAGAGTGTCTGTGTACTCAGTTACTATTACATACAGTGGTGAAATCCTGTCCTGTAGTGTCATTTGGTCAACAATGGCAGGCATCACTTAGTTACCCGCGTTAATGATCAATTAGAATATGATGCCCCAGTACACATAGAGTAGCTGATGATTCAGTCCATTTCACTGATTAAACAATTACTTATTTGCTCAGCGGACATCCTTGTTCAGAGCAATTTACAATATAAATACGTTAAATATATGGAAGTACAAGGAATCATTGTGTAGCCACAATGAATACATTTTATAAATACATTTATAAAATGGCAGTAAGACTAGCACAATCTGGAAGATCACAAGTGACATACAAAGATAATGAAATAGTAAGAACTACAACAGTATAGTCCACAGAAAGTGTGAACACAGAGCAGTCACATAAATACATTAAAATGCAGTAAATTCTAGTTTAAATAAGTCAGAGCAGGGGCAAACAGCAGTTTAAGATGCACTGATTAAAACAAAAGCTGAAGGGACTGCAGAAAACATTAATGGCCAAGACCATTTAGATGTTGATGCTCCTATAATCAGAAACTGAAGCATCTAAAACCCAGGGTTATATAGACAAAGCATAGTAAAAAATGAAACATGACACATTTTTCCACAAGTGTTTTGATCCTACAAGTCACCTTTTAAGGTTAGGGTCTGTAGCTTCTGCATTTTTAAAATTATGACAATGTATTTTTAAATACTTTTGAGGTGGGGAGAAATGTCATGATTCTAGAATGCTGTAGTTTTCTCTCTGTACAGTACAATCTGTATGGTGTAACTAGACTTGATTTATAAAACCATGTAATTAATGCTGCCATTCTGAAGTGATGAGATTGGTAACATTATATTACAAGTTTGCTTTTGTCATATGGGCATTTTTTAAATAGCACTTCAGAATGCAGTGCTGCACAGAATTTAAGACCTGCAAATTGCCCTGTAATGTAGCTGGGTGAGTAAGGATCAATCTGTTGATGTAATTAGGCAGGACAAAAACAATGTCTGTCCAAGGCATTGTTGATTATTAATTAACCATGTTTAATTGATTTAAGTGTATATTTTTGTAGAGTTTTATTACTTTATCAGCTAATGCTTTAATAATAATATTATTATCTTAAATGCTTTTCAGGTCATAGTAAATGGGGTTTACAAGGGGTGAATAGCGGCTACTGTGAAAGCTATAATACACACTGTAGACTCACACTTCTTCTGTACCTCAGTTTTACCATCCCTCATATCAGAAATATAGACATTAATAAGGATGTTCTCCTGTTATGAATTTTAGAGATAAACAGTATTTGAGTATACTGTATGCACAAATATGTATTTACCTAAAACTCTGTAATAATGTTATTTATTATCTTAAATCCTCATTTAAGATAAATTAATAAAATATAAATTATCTAAAATCTTAAATCCTCGCTAAAAGAATGTTTAAATTGATTATGTTGGTACCTGGCATTGCACCTGAAGATAAGTTGATATAAACTTTAGCAAAGAGTGTCAAACTCCCAGAGGGCCTAGGGTTGTCTGGCTGTTGTTTCATTTATATAGTGGGCCTATTTATATCATTGTAATACCTCTAACCAGGCCCTGAGGTGTTTTATAGGTATCAGTACCTTTAACGAAATGAATGTTGCGAATAACACAAGATACTGTATGTTGCACTGAGAAAGTACTTGTTTAAAACATAATTGTTTAATAGACTGTTCTGGATAAAAAAAAACACAAATACAAGGCACTCCAGGAACGAAGAGAGTCTGACACCCCTGTCTTACTATAATTATATAGTTATATATTATAATTCAACACGGGATTATTTTTATCCTTGAAACTTATTTTGGCTCTTGTTAAAGCCTATGTCAGGCATCTAGTCTTGTAATTTGTCCCCATCCTCCTTCATTGTCTTGTCTCATTCTCTTATTGCCATTAGAACATCTGCCATTGCCCAGTAGCCCCTGCAGTGTAGTGTCAGCAAAGTAAAACAGTTCTTGTGTCCTTTTGGCTTCATGGGAGACATAGAGGCCTGGCTGATGAAACAGCAAGCAGGAATCCAGAGAGACGATTCTTCACACCCTGACAGCTGTCTTAATCAGGAGGACACCATTCCTGAAATCGAACTGGGAAGCCTTTTGAAGTGTCATGACAAATGTCTTGACATATACTGCATTATGAGACTGAAATAGCAAAACGTATTAAGAGAATCGTGGCAGTAGACCATGTTCTTCACGTCTTGTTGCCCAGGGACCATGAGTCTTCTGGTTTACTTTCCATCTGAAATCTTGATTAATTAAACTGAACTTTCAGTGGTAAATGGCTACACATCAACCATCAATTGCAACACAAATTCATGATTACACTCAACAGCAAGTTTTGTTATTGGTGGCCAATTGGTGGCTATTTATGTGTTTGCAAAAGTCTTAGAAATTGCTCAGTATTGTTCTGTCTGAACCCCTAGGGCAGCTCCTACACAAACCAGCCTTCACTATTTAATGGAAAACCATGCAATATAAAGATAGAAATCACAATACACAAAAAGAAGTTGGGGGACAAACTGTTAAAATTGTAAAAAACTTATCTTCAAACTGCTTTGTGAGGGAAATGTGAGGCTTGTCTAATTTTAGTCTTTATGAAGCAAATGTCTAGTTCCACTATGTCTAAGAGTTTCATGTGGTATTGAGTTGCACTGGTGTCTCAGAGGGATATCAATTAAATGATTCAAGGACAATAGTTGTACTGGGAGGAAACCCCCAGAAATCAAGCCCTAATTATGTTCTAGACAGGGAGCAGGTTACTATGGTATGCATTGGGTGAGCAGAAACTGGAGCCCTGCTGAGTAATTAGGATTAACAGCTGATAAGAGAGATTTGTTTTTTTGTGTGAAAAATTAGTCTCAATCTTAAAGAAGCCGGCCTGTGCTGGGAGAGTTAGAAGACTGAAATTAGGACTTACCTAAAATTAATTTGAGGGAAAAAAGCTGTAGTAATTAGAAGCCAGTCTCTCCCATGTACCCAGCTGAGAGGAAGGAGGCCTTTATTTTGATGGCTCATAACCATAATATAATTGACTGCTTAGTTTAAAAAATGTGTTGGTTTAATGGCAAATACATAAGTAACTGGCAAAAATGGTAAAAGTAATAAGTAATAAGTAAGGAGACTAACTCCTGCAGTCTTAATGGGCTTGCCTAGGACTTGTTTTTTTCTCTCTCTTATTCATCCCTTAACACCGGAGTCCTTAAAAGAGCTAAAAACAATTTGGAGAAAAATCTGCCCAGACTGCCTGTAAGATCAGAGTTCTGTTGGAACTATTAAAAGTAATCTCCTTCTCTGTGCTGTGACAATTTGCAAGGCTGCTGAGGTTTGCCAGGCGATCTGAGGATAAGGCATCTGCGAGGGCACCTTCTCCTTTCCTGAAGTCAGCCTGTCAAATTGGGGTCTGCAGGGGAGAGCAGTTTCCTGAGAGAAGTGCTGCTTTGTCAGCCAGATAACTCACGGCTGCTATAGTCTACAAATCCCAGTGTTTTTTATAGAGCTGGAGAAGATTTTGAAGTGAAGGCCTGGGGCTGAAACAAATCTCCAAAATGATTTATTGAATAAATGGGATATAATCTCCAAAATGATTTATTTAATAAATTAGATATATTTAATGAGTGGGTTGTGATGGAAACTAACCTGTAAGGTAAGGATTGTAGCTGGATGAAATGAAATTGGAAAGCATTGAAAAAGCATTTCACGCCAACCAAAACCAAACTGCATTTTTTTTAAAGGAAAAGCAGTGAAGAACGGTGGGGTCTTAGGGTAGCATTTGCACAAGCAAACACTCCAATCATTTTTAGAGCAATTCCTTCAGTAAATATTTTTCAGCTTTTTTTCCTTCCTGGTTCAGTTGTTCAGGAAGTCGAAACCCACAGCCGAGATTCACATTTAGCCCACAGGGGACAAAAGTAGCAGTTTCACATCTCATAGAGTTTCCATTAAAAGCTAGATGTTTATAGATTAATACTGCATTCTTTTTGAAACATTTCATACAAAACCCTTGGTGATCTTCTTATTAATGTGCTGTACAGATCGATATGGAACAGATGGCGATAACCAGGCAATAACCATATTTTGCATATACGTCGTGGGTGTCTCACTGAATTACTGCAAGACCAAAGGATCTTCTGCTTTTGCTTCTACCCAAACCATTTATTTAATTGCTACTACTTATTTGATAACATAATTATAAAAAACACTTCTCTCCAGGCAAATGCAACGTGTAAGGCATTAAAACCCCACTGTATTTTGTTAGTTGTACAATTCAGTTAGTTGTACAGTTCAGTTAGTTCCTTCCAGCCTTGCCTGTCTTGTCAATCTGCTGCTTCTGTGTTTCAGCAGTCTTCAGCACATCAGAAACACAGGGGGATGTTGGCAGACAGCACACACCTGAGCAAACTGTTCAGCCTGATCAGTATCAACAGCAATTTGTGGACCTTAATTCAATAAAATGATGGTTTTAAGTCATCTTAAATGCTTACTGTGCCACTACGTTAACTTATCCACTTTATTTCTAGTCCACATTATTAGAGTATTCAGTGAGCTACGTTGCTCCCTCACAAGGTTATACAGTCATTTGATTTGTGCTGGGATATTAGAGATGCTGACACTGTCTCCGTGAGCCCTAACTGATAATGCATTTAGTTTAAATATGAACCATAGAGGAAAAAAAAACTTTGAGAAGGAAACGACAAATATAATTTATACAAAAGTTGGGCACCTTTATTTTTTAGGGAGTAAATGTGTTCTAGGTATAAAATAAAAACTTTATTTTTGTATCAGAACAAAATGTGGATTTCTCAATTTACATATTTACAGATATTACAGTATATATTCTATTTGAATCAAATTGCCTCTCAATCAAGACTTTGTTCAAGGCTCTCTTAACCTGTCTGTTTATGACAGTCCTCAGGAATCATTCCTGTTGCTCTTTTTCCAGTACATTTTAAGGCTATAATATCCTTTTTGTGGTATTGTTACAAAAAAATGAACATAAATTTCTAAGTGAGGATTTACAATTTCACTTATAAGGCACAATTTGGATTATAATCTGGGTTTAAATTGAATACATTTTACTATTTCCCCAAACATTCTGATTACTTATTTTATTGCTTTACCTCATCGTTTTTATAAGGACATCTACATAAACACCCAGATCCCTTTCATATATAGCTTCCTGCAGCTATAAATCACCCATGTAATTTGAATAGTACTGTATGTGTTCTTACTAGCTGTGTGGATCACTCTGTACTTATTGGTGTGAAATTTAATTTAACATGTGTCTACCCAATCTATGATTTGGTTTAAATCTCTTTGTACTGTAACTCCACTGCTGATAGTTCTGTATTTGTCTTTTCACTCTTTTTGTTTTATATTTGTAATTTAACTAATTTTCTAATTAGATCAGACTCTGAATTGTTAATATACAGTAGATCAGGAAAAACAATGGGCCCAAAATGGATCCTTGCAGCACACCACTGTGTACATCTACCCGATTAGAAGTTGTGCCCCTTCAGACAATATAGTGCTTCCTGTTTGTTAAGGAGTTACCAATGTACCAATCCATGTGCATACATTACTGTCTTTCATTAGGGACCCCATAAAATGTTTCTGGAAATCTAAATGGTAAGTTATGTTAAAATTATTAAATGTCTGTTCTACATATCTACAATTTATGCTGAATAAGAAAAGAAAACAATACAGCACAAAAAAAGAATGGGTTATATTTGCTATCTAAAAGTGAGTAAAACATACAGTCACCAGATTTGGTTTTTAGGGGGGAAACCTGAGGGAAACCCACATCAACACAGTGAGAACATACAAACTCCACACAGATAGAAATAACACAGGGCCCCAGCACTGCAGGGGAGAGATGTTAACCACTGCACCACTGTACCACTAACAAACTAAATACTGTACATGCTTAAAAGTAACAGCCAGAGTAGAATTACCTTTTTTGCACTACAAAAATGCCCTAACTTCAGTCATTCAAAATATTCTGCCTATTGAACCTCACAATATATTTGACACCTCTTGCACTGTATTAAGAGTAAGACAGAGTACTCCACTGAGAGCAACTTCTGTGCATAGCTTGTTACAATTAAATTAATAGACCAGTTTCTGGCTTAGTAGCCTAAGGATGTTCAGATGGCTTCTTTGCAAAAAGACAAACTGACCAAACTGGTTCACTGTAGCATTTCTCCTCTTAAAACTGCCTTCGCTAAAAACACAAAAAAGATGGTAAACAAAAAGATGTCATCCTGCCCATCTGGTGGAATCATATTTCTGTTCAGTCACATAAAGGATGACATGTGTTGTGCATCGTTCCAATGTGGCACTGCAAGTAGAGCTCATATAGGTTCTGTCTCTTACTGCCTGCAGTAACAAGTCACGTACAGTAGGTCTTCCTTGTATTCAATCTCCAGTTTACTGTACAAAGCGAAAAGACCCCCTTTGAACTGTGCAGAAGTTTTTCCTGTTTTGAAATACACAGACATAATGTTTTCCATTTGGTTCATCTGAAAACTGGCATTTTGATTCTGTATTTACCTAGTTGACTCATCGCAAGCTGTTATTCTGTGCATTATCATTCTGATTGGGCTTCTCTGCCTCCGGTCGGTCTGTTGTTACTCTTATTAATTTGCCCACTTTTCTAATGCTTTCTTTTTTTCTATGAGATCTTGCAAAATGGTGTCAGTTGTCTCTGAAGCCACAATGGATGAAGGCTGAGTTTAATCCTTTGCCACTATTGTCAAAAGTAAAAAAAAATGATTTGGAGAGAGATTTAGTGATAACATTAACAAAGCCCTTTCTTCCAAAGAGATCATTAAGACTTGATTTCTTTTTAAACAGAACAAAATAGCTAAGGTTCTCTGTTACCCACTCTTGTACTGTTCCTAGAGAACCAGGGCTACATAGGGAATGAATATGTTTTTAGGCTAAAAGACCTAGCTCTTGATTTCATAATTTACTCACTTTTGTTAATAGATGATGTGTAACAAAATCATAAGTCCCTGTGGCTCTTCACAAACAGAGGTAAATATCACTGCCATAGGTGATGATAACTCCAGTAATAAAATGTGTATCTAGTTGGTAATAGCTTTCCTTACAGAGCTCTTCTTGCAGAACTACATGTACATTTAAATAATCAGCAACTGAGTTGATACTGCAAATATGCTAATATTAATTAATTCCTTGCATTTAGATAGAGCTTTTCATCCCAAAGGATCAGAAAGCATTTTAGAGTTGACCAGCTTCCTCTTCCACTGAAATGCAGGACCCATCTGGGTGACACCTGGTAGCCAGTATGTACCAATAGCCCCTACAGCAGCACTACACAGCAGATCAGATGGAAGTGGGAAGGGAGTAAATTTGCTTCACCATCTGAATTAAGGGGGGACTTTGGTGAGGTCAGATGTTGAGAATAAAGAGGGGGAATTTAATCAGGACCCCTCTTCCTGTCACACCCCTGCTCTTTGCAAAAGGTCCACATATAGGTCCTTATATTGAAACGGGGGTTTGAAAATTCTGATCCAGAGGGAAGAGTGACAGCTCCGGGTCTGCCAGAGCCACTTGCACTCTGGTTTTCCTCAGTGGTCTCCCCTCCCAGTCCTGGCCAGCCTTAGGAGTTTCTAAGATCTGACCAGATCTGTCTACAAGGTGTTAATGCAGCTGCTGAAGACTTTGTGTACACTAAAGATATGAATCTTAAAAGGATTAATACACGCAAACATCAAACGTATTAAAAGCATAGTAAGAGTGAAAGTGTGAGACTGTGCTAATTGGTGCTAGCATAGCACTTCCGGATTTTATCCTGTAACAACCCCCATGTGAGGTCACCATATTTTTAAGATAAGGGAGGCAAAGCCTTTCCGCCTCAAGCTGTCCAGTATGCCTTTTATCCACAGACTCCATGCAGTTTGTTTTAAGTAGCTTTTTTGGTTCCTCCATACTCTTCTGTTTTGACTCTGTTGCACAGAGTGCGATGGTGAGTATGAAATAAGGCAGTGTTGGAGCTGGCTTAGCATCTCATTTGTTCGGGAAGAACAGTAGCAATTTGAAGTTTTATACATCTGAATGCTTACATTTTGTATTTATTTTTAAAGTAAATGTTTGTATATTTGAATTGTAGCCACAAGCTTAATTGTATCATATTTTATTTTCTTGGTACTGTATTGTTGAGAGAGTGGGGCTGGAATGGAAGGAGGAACAGACAGTTGTGTGGAAAGATCCTCTGCTGAAGATTTTCTTTGAAACTTTGGATTTTTGGAGAGAAAGTACAAATCAAATCCGAACTAAGAAAAACACAACAGGTTGTACAGAACTAGACCGGGGTTTTTAATTACTGTTTGTACGCGAGTGTTCAGTGTCCTACAGAAATGGTTCAATATTCAAAATAATTCACAGAAATTCATAATTTCATTATCATTATGTATGATATTTCATACACATATGAATTACTTAGAAAAAACAAAATTTCTTCATCATAGCCTTTGTCATAGCTGCATGCTGGCAGATTTAGAAGATGGACAATTTAGGCATTGAAAAGTAAAGGGAATGTTTTTTTGAATGAAAAAACTTTGAAAGATAGTTATGGGGACTCAGGGCAGACTTCTTTTCTGACCTTCTCATGGTGTTTAAGGGGACTTATCTGGGTTTTATATGGAGCCAGTATAAAAAATGCTTTATAATCTGTTGAAAGACAACAACTGGAAATGCATCAAGTGAGAACAGTAAATGAACTTTTCAAGTCTTCATCTTAATCCACTGGCACAAGTGCCACGGCTTCTCAGGTTAAAATAATTAAATGTGCCTCAATAAAGAGGGTCTAAAATCTAACTATTGCTTTTTGGTAGAAAGAAATCTTCCCTTGCCCCTTCTCCCTTACTAAAAATCAGCAGAATCATTGCAGCTCTTTCTTGGACTATTATGCTTTAATATTTTTAGCTCAGGAACTGCTATGGTACTGAAGTAAAACTCTATTATATTTATGGACCAGGTTAGGATTATAAATTCAGAGCACAAGTGGACAGGCATTCATGAAATGCAAATGGATTACATTTAGTATGGCTTTAGTTTATTTTTATTATTTATCCTGTGTGAATACTTTTCATATCAAGTGATTCTCCAACCACCCTATGAAATAAGAAAAGAAAACATATTTCTAAGGTCTTATCATTAACCCAGGCCAATTGTTTTTTGCCAGACAATTTTGTTTCTTGTTTGATGTCCTAGCTCTGAACTGCAAACCAATAGCTTTCTGTCATAGCTTTGCTATTTTACCGACACAAAACATAATTAATGATAATCTTCCATCTGAGCACAGAAGTATATAGACGTATAACACATGCCACAGGAAAAGAAAATTAAACAAAAATACATTTTTGTCTGGTCTGTCAGATTGGTTTTTCTTTACCAACCCTTTTTTTAACTTGTTAAAATTCTTTCCAGTGTTAGATTTCAGTTTTAGATTGGAATGCAGTACCGTGTTATCACCATACCTACATAAAAGGATATCTGAATAGCATAAAAATGTACATAATCATTCAAACTAAGCTTGTGGCCTTATTTTAATAGGATGCATCCATTCAGAACAGCTTTCTGAGTGCATGTTCTGAATGATACAAAAGAAAATTACAACATTCCGAGACCATTGTGTCTTTGTAGGAAGATAGATGCATTACTTTATCTTATAAAAATGTCACCTTCTGTTTGCTTTAATGGGCTTTTTGCTTCTTCTGTTTTATTGTTTGAAATTTCATTAATTCAGAGTTTTGCATTTAAATGACATAGTCATTTTTTAAAATATAAGATATGTGATGATGTGACTTTTTTAATTTAGTCCTTTGACCTCAAGAGTGCTCTGCACTTTTAAATCTGTTCTCTTACTAAATTGTGTATGGATCTTAGTTTTGGGCTTTTAGGTTTTAAATTTGATTAGGTACTATATTGTTAATTTACTTTGAAAATCAAATCATAAACTTCTGTATACACATAAATACAGTATGGTTTATACACTGAGCCTCAATAGAAACCATTTAGCCGTAACACATTCACAAGGTTATCGGGAAAAATGACAGGTTTTTGTAGTAAGTGCAATGACAATTTATTGAACAAATAATTTATGCTGAATAGCTTCTTAAGTAGTGTTCATTGATATGGAGTCTGCTGTGAAACTCACATGCTAGTGGCCACCTTTGAAAGCACGATACATTTGTCACTAACGTGTACAAACATCTGTGACGTTGCACAAGGCTGGATATACTGTACTGAACTATTGTGTGGAATCCCCTTCCAGTCATAGACCCTGAACGAGCACATTCTTGTTTATTTGTCTTTGAGCGGCAATTCATCATAGGTCATCCCATATACTTTATGTTCAGTGGGGCTCAGATCTAGCTGGTAGGGCATCTATGTATGTACGGTGTCCTGTTGTCACTTCAGGATGAGCCTACAGGAAGTTCTTTTAGTGAGGCCCCAGGACCTGATCAGTGTAGAGCTGTGTAGTCATCTTACTATCAATCACTACAAGTGAAGGTCTGTAGTGACTATATATACAGTAGCTGTTCAGACCATCACATGTGGATCTCCCTATCAGTCTTTAACAAGATGTCCTGACTTGTAACCTTCTAGATCATGGTCTGTATCTGGTTTTAAGGTCTTGCCATTTTAGAAGTATTTGATTGAACACCCCAGACGGTGAATGACAGTGTGCTGACTTAGTCCAGCCTCCAACTTGCTTATTGCACGAAAGCATTGATCTCTTGCTAATGGGGACACATTGGTTCCTTCTTGTCTTGTCTGAGTTTGATTCTCATCTAACTTGACATTTAATAGGTTAAAGCACTTCATCACCTGTGTCCAATCAACTCCATAATGAGCTGATTTAAGACCTGTGAAACTGTCAAAGTCATATACATGTATCATAGTCAGTCTTAAATGATCAATAAATCAAAATGACACCAAAAATACTTTATCCATATTTTCGATCCATATACTGAACTTTATTTTTCTAAAAGAATATGTGTAAATAGAGTGCTAAGTTTCTTCTGATGCTCAGTGTGTATTTATAGAAATGCACAGAAGGGAAAAATGCTTCAAGTTATTAAAACCCCATGAGCTACTGGAGAAGATAATCAAGGAAAATGAACATTGCTGATAATGTCAGCCTGACAAAACAGTCTAGAACTCAGCAAAATGCTTAAAACTGTTTTGCAGAAGGCTTCATAGGGAAATTTTGTAGCAGCTGTTTGTTTAAATGGGTTTCACTACAGGCAAAAAATTGCAAAATCCACCTGAGGCGGTCTCATTCATTTGGAACACTGAACTGTGGTCCTGCGTTAAACTTCCTTTTTGAGAAAGTACAAAGACCATCCTCTGGGAAGAAAGATGTTGATGTTAATTTCTCAGAATTCTCTGCCAGTAGGTTCTAGCGTATAATCATAAGCAGTGGGTGAATGTACTCATTAGATGAAAATGGGGAAAAACACCTGTGTGATTAAGTTTGTCTGCCTTGGTGCAAGAACGCCTTCTCTGGAGATTTAGCTATTGTGGAGGAAAGAAAGATGTCATGCTAAATGGAGACTACCTGCAAGGTTTCAGAGTTGAAGATGGACACCTATTCCCTCTAAGGAGCAATTACACCTGTCTCTGAAAGAGCTTCTAATGCAAATGGATTTCTTCCCTGGGGTGATGCCACAGTCTATCCCATTTATAAAAAGTTACTCACTCTCTGCGGCTGCAAGCAAAAATATTAATCGGGAAAAATTCCCAGGAGGGTACTTCAGTTAATTAGCCTTCTTGTAACAAAATACTGTATATGGATTTTTTTTTGCTCTAAAAAAAGATGTATAGAACTTCCATGTATTGAATCTGATCTAAGAATCATAGTTTTCAGCTTATCCTATGACAGTGGGGCAAAAGATAAATCAACCTTCCAGCTTTAGAAACTATCAAGTGTTCATCGCTGATCCACGATCCCTGGCCTTATCACCATCATGCTCAAAGATTTTGAGACACTCGATTCCTCATGTGGTTGTTTGAGTAAACAATATATCTTTGCTGACTGCCCTATCTTTCTTACACCCAAAGAAGGCTCCACAGCTGAAACATTGTGTTTCCTTTCTCCTCTTTTCAGCCTAGAATAAACCTATTACTTGTTCCTTTGAAGATACAGTAGTTAACTCTCCCTTGTCCCATTGCCTGACACCACCTACACCGCCCACTTTAATAGCTTACACTGATCACAGTGCAACTGCGCTGTTGGGTTTTTGTAAAGGGGTGTTCTCATGACAAGGAATGCAAGGTCTGCAGAGGGAGGGCAGATGGAGCTCAATGAGGAGGAGGCTTGCCAAGAGAGCTACAGCTTGCCAAGAAAGGTTAGGGTAGGCAGGAATGTCTAATTCCAGCACAGGTTTTGTAGGACATCTTAAAACGTCATCAGCACAAGGTCTTGAGAAGGGGATTAAGCCTGCTGAGTTGGGGCTTAATTAGATTAAAAACTTCTGCCCAGGTCTGAGGCTGCAGTTGGTTTATGGAGACTTATAAAACAACAAGCTGAGCTGATGCTCTCAAGGACTGTATTTGCACAGCCCTGGGTTGGTGGGTTTTTTATTCTTTTTCTCTTCCCAAATGTTGGTGCAATAAAAATAACATCAGAAATTTTACCACTTTAGACGTTTCTTCAACTCAACATCCTGTTAATTCTGTCAGACATAACTTTGACGAACCACCTCTTTGTTCTTCATAGCTCTTAGTAGTGACGTAAGGAACAGTGGGTACAATGGGGTTCTGGATTCATGTACGTGATGGGGATCTGAGTACTTAATTGGCTCATTTTGTCAGATAATTGTCTTCACAGGCCTTTTCTGCAAATAATAATAATAATAATAATAATAATAATAGCTTACACTTATATAGCGCTTTTCTGGACACTTCACTCAAAGCGCTTTACAGGTAATGGGGACTCCCCGCCACCAATGTGCAGCATCCACCTGTGTGATGCGACAGCAGCAATAGTGCGCCACATCAGCTATCAGTGGGGAGGAGAGCAGAGTAATGAAGCCAATTCATAGAGGGGGATTATTAGGAGGAAATTTTGGCCAGGACGCCGGGGTTACACCCCTACTCTTTCCGAGAAACGCCCTGGGATTTTAATGACCACAGAGAGTCAGGACCTCGGTTTTACGTCTCATCCGAAGGACGACGCCTGTTTACAGGCTGGGGCATTAGGTTCACTATACTGGGGCATTAGGACCCACATGGACCGCAGGGTGAGCACAGCCTGCTGGCCCCACTAACACCTCTTCCAGCAGCAACCTTAGTTTTTCCCAGGAGGTCTCCCATCCAGGTACTGACCAGGCTCATACCTGCTTAGCTTCAGTGGGTTGCCAGTTGTGAGTTGCAGGGTGATGTGGCAAAGCTGGCATGTTGACCTCTTGGTGTCTTTTCATCTTGAGGCCACCTTCTGTGAGTGGATTTCTTGGGGAGTACAGTATGGGCTGCTGTATATGACATTGTACAATGTCATTTTCCCTTATTTGTTCCTTAAATGTACAGTAGAATGATTATCTACAGTTTGAGACCATAACTCTTTACTGAACACAATTAAAAGCAATATTAGAGTACATTATGAAGTCAAATGCAAGAGTATTTGTATCTTCCTTTTGTATACTCCAGTTTATTGAGTTAAACACATTTGCTTGTCAAAACATTTGAACTTATCAATGAATCATATTTTTAGGTTTGCTCAATAGTGGTTCCAATTAGAGAGGAAAATAAATGAAATGACAGGAAGAAATGAGAGGAAAAGAAATGCTTTTCAGAGTAATCCTTGTCTTTTAAAGAGAGTTTTAGCTTCAGCCTGGTTTCTGAAATGTGAGCTTAAAGGGAACAGCAGGTGATAAACAACGAGTTTATTTTAATTAAAATCTTGCAGTATTTGGATAAGATTAAAATGAGACAGCAAGTATGATGCATTAAGATGCATGACTTTTTAGATATGGTTGAAAATGCTGCTGTGTGGGTGTGATGAATTTAATCATGCTGACTTTAATTTGTTTACTTGCTTCTGGGCTTGCAGACTACAGTATATTATTTTATATTTTTAACACACCATTTGGTGAATCTTTTAACAATAAGGAATACTATGCAAATCAATTGAGGTTATTAATGAGAGGTTCCTAAATGTCCAAGCAGTCCCATGTATTGCTGAATTGGTATAATGAAAAGCAATTAGAGTAATTAACTGGTCTACAAGTGTCACAATTCCAAATGATTGATGCAAATTACTATCTGGGTCTGTGTGACCCTAGTTTAACAGTAGGCAGGCAAGCTACACAGAGAGGAATACACACTCATAAAGATTCTTCTATTGATTAAAATGATGACACCCACAATGCCCAAGGATGCAAGCATTATTGACGCCCTGTATCTTAAATTAGCTAATTTGCTAGACCCTCTAAACCCTCACTTTCTCTAATTATAGAGGTTGTAAACAGGAAAGAAGAAGACTAAAACTAACAACATCCGCAACATAATAAATTGGTACATTTAATTGTTTTAGATACGTAGTGCTGTTATTTGTATCTATGAATATATCAGAGTGATGGATTTAATCAGTGTGAAACAAAAAAAACACATTGATCCAATGTTCTGCCGGAACAGAATTCCAGAATTGCAGTTTGCATTTTCACATTCTGATCGTTGACTGTTTTGACATTGGTGAGTTCACAATGCTTCTTGGGAGAATTCAGTAACCTTTCAGCAGCTTAACATCGATAAAAGGAGGAGAAAAATGCATTTAGATCCCATTTTGAAGTGCAAACATGTTCTCGCATTAATGATACAGGCAGAGTCTTAGATCTGTAGAAGAACCTAAAGCTTGCATGTAATTAAATATCCCTAATAAACCTCCCATAAATAAGTTAATCTTGAGTGAACAAATGAATATAACTGTAATTCAATTTAAAAAGAATAATAATATTAGCCTGGTATAGTGAGTAAAATAGGAGTGTCTGCTGTTGCACAGATCTCATTGTCTCTCTGCGATCCATGTGCTCTATCTCCATGCACTGCTAACTGTGCACTGCAGTACATGCTTCTTTGCATTCCATGCTGTCTGAGTCCTGCTTGCACTTTCTCCTACTCTCATGGCACCTTCCTGGCGTCTCCATCTTTTCAGCTCCCTGTGATAAGCTTCTGTTATTGTCCTGTGTATTCAGGTCATTTATAGACACACAAAACATACTCTAAACAAACAAATGCTTGTCAAAAAAAGTGTAGCTGCCTTTGATTTGCTGTTGCAATAGTGGGGGCAAGAAATAGCTCCTTAAAGATGGCCATGGTGTGCATTAAATACAGTAATATTACAAAATAACACGTTTACAAATTTTGACAAGCTATGGGCTACCCATAATTTTTACTCAGCATACTGTCCCCCTCATGAAAGAAATAGTTTTTCAAAAGGTGGACTGCATTATTACAGATTCTCCAAAGCAATTCTCTGCATTACAAAGGAGGCAGCAGTCAAGGGAACATCAGGAACAAAAAAGCAATAAGTCTCTCAAAATGATGACAGAGGAGTTAGAACATCCCCCTTCTTAGGTCCTGCAAGAGACTTAGCAGACCTCTGCCTTTTATTGAAGAAGCTCCATCCATGTAACCTCCCACAATTACCTTCAAGGTACCCTGCTCCACAACAGACTTTTTACACAGTAAAAAAAAAAGAAAAACTACCCAGAAATACACATTATTCCCACACAGTTATACAGTATGATTTGTATTTTAGATTTTCCCAAAAAGTTATAATTTTGCACAGATATTGTAGGTTTTGGATTATTGCTTCAACGGGTGTTTTTTCTAAATGCATGGGGAGACCAGCTCCCCTCCAATCCACTAGAGGGCACTGTCTGGAGACTGTTTCCCAGGCTTTAAATTGGGCCCTGAAGTTGGGTGTAGTTTGGATTCAGGTGAATGAGACTATTTGAGTAGCTGAAACTAACAAACAATTTATACCACATACAGTATATTAGAGGAGAACGAAAAAACAACTGCAGGGTTTGTTTACAAGTATTGTTTCCTTTGTCTTTTTCCATTCTGGCCTAGTGCCATGATAAAATACTGTCAAAATGAAAGGTAGGTACAGTAAAATAGTAAAGGTAAATTTGTTTTGTCTTTCTCCCTTTGTTTTTTAGGCCTGTAACAAGCACTGCAGGCTGTGGGATGTATTGATTTTAGTTTTGAGGCTGGCCATATTGTTTATTTGGCAGGTGATTTGGGTTCCACAAATCCAAGGAAAATATCCATGGTTTGTTTGAAACGTATATAGTAGGAGAAGGAAAAACATACCCTAGGGATTACTATGGAAGTGGAATCCGCATAAGCTCAAAAAGAAACTAGCTGGTGCACATCTCATCAGCTTCAGTGCCTTTTTCCAAAAGGCCAAGCCCTTTAGTTAGTGACCAGTTTACTGTATGTCTATTAGTGTTCTACAGGGTAAGGAGTTGTGAAAGTGTAGCGTAATAGAAGAAAATTATAACTTACAAGATTTGAAACCCCAAGTGGTCTGTTTCAGTTTTTTTTTGGTAGTCTAAATGAGTGTAGCTCCTTGTGGTGATGAGGTGTGATTAGTGGCTGTGATGATGTGAGTCATTGTCTAGTTGAAGGAATAGATGAACATTAACACGTGGGCTGCGTTGGAAAGGCTCAAAAACGTCAATAAGAAGCCAAAAAAGAGAATGGCAGCAACACTTCCCACTGCAAAGAAAATGATGATCAACTCAAGAGCCAGATGTTTTTGGTCC
Source organism: Lepisosteus platostomus (assembly GCF_059453375.1). Lineage (NCBI taxonomy): Eukaryota > Metazoa > Chordata > Actinopteri > Semionotiformes > Lepisosteidae > Lepisosteus > Lepisosteus platostomus. The sequence continues at coordinate 10,684,370 of NC_142613.1, forward strand.
CGAGGAAAGTTTTCTGACTTTCTCTTTTCTTTTGGTAATAAAACTGTGTGTTTTTATGTTTAACAGTGCCAAACAGAGCTAAGGTAACACAGGAAATTGGGGAAAGAGGATGTGGAGAACCTAGAGTAATTGCAAACCAGTGCTCAGGTCTAAAAAAAAGTCTAATCTAAAATCTTAAACACAGTGAGCATCTACTGTGTGTCATGTTAAAGATTGTGTGGAAGGACAAGCAAGCCAATCTGTGTCAGGTAAGTATGTCTTTACGTCTTTAGAATGGCTTTAAAATATTTTTGTGGGTTCATAGTCATAGACAGTGTACATTTTCAGATAAGAGGTTTTGATCTATTTTAAAAATTAATGTAAGTTCCAGATGCATGTTTTTATTACATTTAGTATTTTGTATCTGTATTATTGCTGTTGCCTCTAGATGCCAAAAGAATTGCACATTTAAGCATTTGGAGTTCTTGACAAGAGTATTAGTTAACCTTATGCAATTGCAGGTTTCCTCTGAAGTTTTGGATATCATTGTTAAAGCTTAAATATACAAATCTTTCTAGGGTAGGCATTGAAATTCAAATGAAGTTGGATTAGGAATTTGTTTTCCTTCTGAAACAAATTTGTAATTATCAACTTCTTATCAACTCCACCCATCACCTTTCTCCTCTTGATCTTACTAAGAATCCTGCTCGCATTTCGTATCAATTACTGGAGTGAAGCAGCTCTCACTGGCAGCGCTGCCTATTCACAGCCACCCAAAAAGTCCAGGCGGTCACTGTTTTGAGTCTAGCTGAGTTGTCACCAGGTGTCCACCCCATCCTCTCTCATTTGGGAAATCTAAATCACCAAATTGCAACATTTGCATTTAAAAAAAGCAATTCGCATTTTACAAGATAAAAAAATGGTAAAGTTTCTGTAATCTCATAAAACAGGAACATATTATTTCCTTTATAGTGTAAAAAACTGTAGTAGAGCTCTTCAGTGGTTAACTGAACACCTGGAGGAGTTTCCATTAGAGATATAATACATTTGCATAGGAAGTTCTCCTCTGGAAAAGTATAGCCTAACACAAAAGAAGGCCTTGTAAAATATAACACCCATAATAGCTACTGTAGGTTCCTTTTTTTTTACTTTGATTAAATGTACGTCAAAGTTCATTGCAGACCTGCCTCTGAAATTGCTGGGGTTAAATGATGCTAATTGGAGTATAATTTGGCTCTCCAATTAAATGCCAACTGTGGGACATTGTACTGATTGCTTTGAGTAGATGATAGGAGGTCAAGCACACTATCCTATGATTTAATGGAAAAGTATGTGACAGAAGAGGTTTTAATTAAATGCAGCATAGCAAAGATTTTTTCAATAGAAAGTGGTCTTCACTTTTATTAAATTGATTTTGGGGCTTTGTTGAAGGGTGGGATTGTAAAAAGGGTATTAGCAAGGACAGAAAACATGGTTAGCTTGAACAAACACGTTTGCTTGAGTCCAAGGTGTACTTGAAAACAACTGTTTGGCTATTTTCAGTGCTGGGCCTCACTAGCTATAGGACTGTACCCTACCAATTAGCACAGCAATAGAGGCCTGGGCTGCAGAGGAATATATAAAATAAGTAAGAAACCTGAAAGACTACTTGTATAAGTACAAATCTATAGAACATAATGCTCACATCCTTATTTATGGGTGGTGATATTGTCTGTTTGTATCACTCAGAAGATTGATGTATCATTAAGATACAGGAAACACCAAGATGAAAATCAAGGCCTACCATGAGTTCAGGAAATGAACTGTGTTTTACTCTAAAACAACTGAAGGTTCTATAGAATGAGTCTCGCTGTTCCAAATGGTGGGAATGCCAGCCTCAGGTCCACTTGGTCATGTAGACTGTGAAATTGTCACAGTGCTGTGTCAGAGTGCTGAGTTATGGGAAAGACCGTGGATATAGATAACCTAGCAAGAGGGCATAAATGAATTGGTACAGGCACCTCTTTGTCACTAAAAGCAAAAGAAGACCTGGCTAATGTGTCAATTCAGACTGCCTGAAGGGCTTCCAGGTGGTGTCTGGCAGATTTCAAAGATGTCAAGATTAAAGAATTCAGGCTGTAAGGGACTACTGATCCACTACTCACATTTCATGCAAAGTCGCATCAACCGGTGAGTGAGTAACAACATACTGTATCTCCACTTTTACAGATCGATTGCATCAGGTCTGTAGACAAGTAGCTGATTTGTTTATATAATGAGAGGCATTCAAAACACAAAGGCTTGTTGGAAGAATGGAGTAGGCAGGAGGGGCTGCAAGCTGAGTAGCCCTGTGGTGGTGAAATGGCATAAAACTATTTAAACCATGCGTGGCGACAGATACAACAATGTCTTGGAATAGTTCAGGTGGGTAGCTGCTTCAGCATGCATAGGCTGCAAAGGAACAAGTAATAGGTTTATTCCATGCTGAAAAAAAGAAGAAAGAAAACAACGTTTCGGCCGTGGAGCCTTCTTCAGGTGTGAGAGAGACAAGCCAGTAAGCAAAGGTAATGTAGTGGGTGAACAAAGGTTGGGAGAGAGGAGGAGCGAGAGGCCAATCAAGAGGTGTGAAGTCAGAGTAGGTGTAGAGAGGTATGAAATGAAACCTCTATGAATGGAGAAAATATCTTGGAATAGCCAGCCATATTCCATGTTTACTGTTATTCTGCTGTGTACTGTATCTCCCAGTGTTAGCCAAAGAGATAGCAGCCAGACTTCAGATGCACTTTTTCCTCTTCTCAGGGATATTGCCACACATGGCCAAAATTATTTTTGTGCATTGAAGAAATAGCCAAGCATGCTAGGATGGAAAAACATGCATTGACATCCCACCAGCTCATTTTGCAAGAATTAAGGCAGGAGACTTTGACCTGCCAGAAAATTATCCTGCATCTAAATAAGGTAAAATAAGGGATGAATACAGTTTCTTTTAAATATGAAAACCTATGTAATGGTACCTTAAAAAGGATTCATGTACCTTTTATATATGCTTTTACTGGTGGTTTACTATAGTACATTAGACTGTGCTAAGATTGACACAGATTCAGGAATGTTAATCCCTTTATACACAAGGCAACCTGCTGTCATGTTTTATCCCTTGCGTTTGTAACCTGCATAGATTCCCCTTGCAACAACCCTAGCAACCTACTGTCAGTGCACCTGCCAAGCATCACAGTCTGTCATAGCAGACAGTGGTCCGGTTGTAGGCAACAGCCAATCAGGATTTTGCCATGTCACATGACTCGCATGTCACATGACACATGTCTAGTGAATAAATAGTTAAAAATGCAGTTACCTGAACTTAACTGTAACTGTAATCATTTTATCATGGTTATCAGTCAATCACGTTTCAAAATCAAATTCTAACAGTAACAAGCAATGAGCCAATTACTGTACTTTAAAAAATGTCTCTTTTAAAAAGACTTAAAAGATCCACCTACCTCATATCGCTACAGTAAATATCTAATTAACATACCTATCAGTAATTCTTACTAGAATGACAGTAATGACTTACAAAGACATAACGTTATTTAATTTTTCACACCAGTCATAACCCTAACCTGTTCACACCCCATGCGTAAATATTATGAAGACGTTACGCAGACAAACTGAACTAAGAGATTAATGTCTATTTGTTGTCGTTGTATTGTGTGTTGTCTGTACCTAGCTGTAGTAATACAAATATGTTTGTTAATATTGCTGCTCTTGTTTTAATGTATTGCACAGAATATAAAACAAATATTTAGTGTTGTGAAAAGGAATGAAGACCCTTTAGTCACACAAAATGGTGCACACTTTCAAGAACCTTACCAAAATGTATTCTACAAAGAAATGTCATTCCCCATTGCATCCTCTGATGCAATCAATCCTTAATACATGAAACAGTTGGAAAATGTTGCCTTTGCTAACCAGCATGCACTGTCCAAGTACATCTTCAACCGGATTCCTGACTTAAAAGCTTCATCAGAAATGCAAGACTGAAGCAAAGTTCTTAATCTTTTGCTACATCAAACTCAGAGAAAGCTTTTTTTTCTGAGTGTCAGGTATGTTTTCTGAGTCTGACGACTGCCTTTTAGATCAAGCTAAGTTATTTTTTTTTGTGGAAAAGTACAGAAATTGGTGAACTGGGAGATAGAAGAGATGGCACAATGTTTAGGATCCAATCTGCCTTCAAGTGCAGGATAGCAATTTTTGTCATTTATAGAGTTTGCACACTGGTGTGGCTGTCCTCTTAAATGAGACACAAATGGAACTGCCACCTTAATTGGGTCCTGTGATTCTGCACAAAAGAAAACTCTTTGGGTGAAACGACTCTGGGATGTGCTCGTTTAGTATTGAGAGGGGAAGGGAAAATGAGCCTTTTGAGTGTAACAGTTTCACATCTATTCCCCCAGCTTGGGCCACATCAACTTAATGGCAGTTCACAGAAGCACTGATGGTGATGAGTAGCAAAGTGGAAAGATTAAATGTTAATCTGTACCGCAGATGTATGTGTATTTACTGTCCTATACACTTCACTTCTGGGTACTGTCTTGCTGACACTTTTATTATGGCTGCACAGTCTCATTTTTTAAATTTTGACCACAAATGTGACATCACACAAAAGTGTGATAAGCTTAAACTAATTTTAGATATGATTAAGATAAAATAAAGTCGTGTATGGATTACACAGTGCAGTTTATGAATCTGCATTAACAGATAAGCAATGGAGTATCTTAAGTAACCTGATATTACAAGAATGTTTGTGATCGTTTTATAGCTAAGCCCTGACTTTTGTGTGAAGAAATTCTTCGTTTTCAGGTATCATGCTATGATCTGGAGCACAGATTACTTAAATAAACCATTTTAACGAACGTTTTGTTCATCTTGTGGAAATAGAATGCTTTCTGTTACAATGGTAACAGTAGTGATTATGGTCAGATCTGCTACAAGAAATCGCTGCTCTTAGCTACGATTCTGCTTTAGCACAAGTGTGTCTTCAAATTATCACAACTCAGTTCAGAATAAATGAACTGTTCTGGAGAAGCAAAATTTAGCTCTCAAAACTCATTGAAGGCCTCTCAGGTTGATACTCATAATCTTGGGGAACAGGCAAGAGTAGAAGTGAGACCCATTTTAATTCAGATCTTGTTATTTTACTTAATGTATTTGGATTCCCAGACAACCCACTTCGATGTGCTAATGAGAGCTGGGTATAAAATGAGAAATAAATGAAAATATAGTCTGTATTGTGGAAAGCAATTTTGCACACATCTAAGCAGATGCTTATGTTTTTATTAATATGATTTCTTCACTGCAGCTGTGATGTGCACAGATGGGCTTGGATGCTAGAAATGCTTAATGTGAATCCACGTTATCTGCAATAAAAGTGACTTGGATTATAAACCTAAAACCTACAGGACAGTTAGTACTCTAGAACAACAGGGCATGGCCACATATCTGATCAGTGGTAAGACCTTCACCATTGCTGAATTTAAAATAAAATGGAAATCCCCCAGTCTGCTTCCTGCTTCTGTTATAAATCAGAGATACTGTATCTATCACATCATTATGTCAATTACATTTCTAATCCCTTTTAGAAATTTCTAATTGCCTTGATGACCATGAGCTATAAATGCACAGAGCAGATAGAAATGCATAGGAACTCCGGTCCCGGGTAGCAACAATGCAGCAAGTTTTAAGGGGTCACCCTTAATTTGTTAATTTCTAGACACTTGGAACAAATTTGTTTTGACCACTTTAGCAGGTGAGGTGTTCAGTGATAGTCTAGAGAGCATTTGAAATGCAAATGCTTGCAGTTCTGTAGCCCTAAATTGCCAAAGTTATCAATGATTTATTCAAACCGTTTACTTTATCGAATCGACAAATCCTCATGTGTTTCTTGATGGGTGACCTGCTTGTATAAGAAGTGCTGGATTGTGACTTTCCAGGACTAGGGTTAAGAACGCCATAAAGGTAACAAACAAGAGGAAGCCATTTGGGCTATTCAGCTTCATCCAGCTTCTATTGCAGACTGCTTATTCCAGGATTTCACTCTTTGGTTCCTAAGGTATCAACTCTGACAATATGAGTGATTAGCTTGTTCATATTTCCACAATGTTTTCTTTAACCCTTCACTGTTCTTTTACCTGTCAGCTCTGCACGCCCGAGGTAATGGGCAGTTATTTATTATTTTTCTTAGTTTTCTTAGCTGGGAATGACTGCAGTAAAAAAAAAAAAACATTCTTCTGAGGAGCTGGAGTATACTGTTTCTTTTTCTTGTGTTAGGTGAAGATGATATTTTGCTTCTAGAAAGGTCCACAGCTTGGCTACACTCAGCCCCTATTACCACATTGGCAGCTTGGCACACTGGTCTTGACAAAATATCTCCAATGTGATATTTTCTGTTCTTTGTCAAAGTACTATATTATTCTCCCCCTTTTATCTTTCTATTAATTTTTGTTTTTCTAAAATACTGTGATGTACATCGTGTATCTCTGGAATGTATATCTGGAATATATGAGGTCTGTTTTCTCTAATTTCTTGTGCATTTTTCATGGAGTTTGGGTTTAAATGTTTAACATGTTCGGCAATTCCTGTGTTCTTAAGCTTTTCTGGATGTTTGTTCCAGAGCAGGATGCATGACCCCAATCCCGATGGTCCAGAACCTTTAAGGTTGAAAATGGTGTTTTAAATAAAGTACAAACCCGACAAATATTATCTTGGTTCAGGTGGGTAGCTGCGTCAGCATGCGTAGGCTGCAAAGGAACAAGTAATAGGTTTATTCCATGCTGAAAAGAGAAGAAAGAAAACGCAACGTTTCTGCCGTGAAGCCTTTTTCAGGTGTATCTTGTACTAATTATCCAAATAATTGACCAGTTAAACCTATCAAAGGTCACCTGGAAGAGAAAACTAGAAGCCACTGCAGTTGTACCAAGACCAGAACTGCAGGCTCTTGCGTTAGACTAAGGTGTCATCTTTGGATTTTTAATTGGGACCTAATTAAGACCTTGGGTTACTGCTCCATTAGATTCCTGTTGAGTCTCATCAAAGCCTTGACGTACTGTAAATTGGCATGGACTTAAGAAGTTCCAGGAAGGTGCCTCAAAGGAAGGCAATTCAAGACATTAATATACTGTAGTGTGTCTCAGTGGCTGCAGCCAAAGGAGAGGATTGTTATCAATTCCATTTTATCTCCATCTGAGAATCTGGGCATGTAGGTGGTCTGTGATAGATTACTGAAGTGCGTCGTATGCCTCAAACCCTTCACAGAGATTTTTAACACCTTGTGTGGGTGACTTATGGTGTTGAAAGGCTGAAAGTAGACATCACTACCAGTGTGCAATTTCTACATTAATAGCTGAACATGTTCTGTAATGATCTCTCAAGCAAACTGCAGTTATTTATTCGGCACCAAAAAAGTAATGAAGAGACGCAGCAAATACAAAGATTGTATCAATTGTATCCTTTAAAAGCATCTTGATTAGGCCCTTAAACTAGAACCACTGAGTGTGATGTTTTCATTGATTTATGAAAGCTAGGACATGTTTTTTGTAGTTTAGGGATCTTCTAAAAGCTCAAGTTTATTTTCTTCAAGACAGTCTTGCTTGTTGTTGATGACGATGAGTTCTGGAACTTTAATGTCTACAGTCTAGATGGGATTATGGTTCAAAGCAATGTTAGGTAATCTATTACTTAGCGGTCTTGCTATTTTGCAGGTCTCTCGAAATCACTGCTTCAGTCCTGAAAACTGCTTTGTTCTGTTTGGTTGCACAAATAATTGGTTAAAAAAGACTACGTGTTTCCTGAAGATTTAGGCTGGCAGGAAGCAACCCTATATGAAAGAAGACCAATGATGAATTGTTTGCTTTGAGTTACAGTATAATAAAGCCATCAGGCTTACTTGTCTTGTGAGACATTGGACCAGGGGCATGGAATTGGAAGAGAAAGAAAAACATAACTCTCCTTTCTGCCAGTAATTCCAGAATACATGCAACATGTTAGCTCTGCGATAGAGCTCAGACAGATTACTTCAATGGGAGCTGAGAGTCTGAATCAGTCTGCTCTGTGGTTCCTCCCCAGGTTTGCCTGAGGCTTTAGGCTTTTGAAATGAAAAAGCAATCTCTCATCGCAGTCCTTGGCTGCTTTTTGTAAAGGCAGAAGAGGACCTATTTCATTTTAATGTACATGTTTTTTACATCTCTTTAAAAGAAGGTTTCGTCTCAGTTTATACTGAGCGCTGCTTTTAGCACTGCTAAACCACTTTTAGACATTTGTCACTGTTTTTGTCCTTTGGCCTTTGTGATGATATTTCCCAACGAGAAAGAAAACTCCTACATAGTTTAAAGAAAACATGGATATTTTTAATTTGTAACAGCAGAAATCATGAGGAGACTCAGACTCAAGTATTCCTCAAAGGTACTGTCAAAGTCAACCCAAAAATGATCTTAAATCTCAAAAACAGGATTGAGACAATTGGAAATTGGAGAAAGTGTGTGTAAAAAGAAAAGTGGGAGCAAACATTTTTTATAAAGATGTGCATGTTTTTGTTATGTACTATACCTACCTGATTTGGAAAAGTGCTGCACAGTCTAGATTTCAGAGGAGGCTGATGTCACATCTGTGACTTGTCCAGTGCACTGATCCCTGTTATACATGGCTATATAGCTTTAATTGTTTGGCATGAATTAAAAGCATGTCTTTTTAGCACAGATTGTTAATCAACTTGCTTTGACCATTCTAAACTTACACTCTCGAATTTTCTTTTCACATCAGTACAAGATCAAGTTCAATTATGGTACAGTACCTTATGTATTTGCTGAGGTTATGAATGTAACCATGCAAGACTTTTCATGAGACTTGAGAGCTTATTTTCAGGACTCGACTCATGGCTAAGAGTCCTCCAGACCATGGTGCTCAGACATGCCCACCTGTCAAAACCAGTTCTCTTTATACAGTATGTTGCAAGCTCCATGACACTTTAGAGGAGGGTGAGTGCTTTCATTCATGGCACTATGAGCCTCTGTTTCTCTGAAAATGGAGACCCACACTAAATGTTACCTGTTCTGTGTCTACTGCCTGTGATCTGGCAGCATCTGGGATACAGGACTCAACCTGTAGCACAATCAAGTAGCTATACCGTTTCAGCCACTAGGTAGCCTTGAGAGGAGAAATGTACACATGCATGGAAGTATGGGTACTGTATCTGAAATCCATGTTTTAATCCTTCGAATATGGCTGCTTTCATTCCATTGATCCTAGCAACAAAATCACAGAGAAATGCCACATGGCCTCCTCCAGTTTGTAACTTTTTTATTTTTTACTGACTATGTGTGAATTCTGACAGTGGTCAGCAAGTCACTTAGTCCAATGTGAAACTAATTGTTAAAATGCAAATAAAAGCACGTTTTAATAACATAAGTCTCTAACAACTGACATAAATAAGAAGTTGATGCTACTGTGGTCAGCTGCGCACAGTCAGTGATTCAAAGAATCTCACCTTTGTATTACTGTAAGGGAATGTCTATAATGTGCTGCCAAATGTACTGTCTTATTCTTTCCATTTGCAATTTCTAGCAATGCAAAATCAGTGCAATTGTCCTCTTAGCAGGTAAGAAGTCAGTGATCTGTGGATCATTAAAGGAGTGGGCTACCTAGTGGGTACATGTAGCAGTAACCATATCACCCTGCAACTCACAGCTGGCAGCCCACTGAAGCTCAGCAGGTGTGAGCCTGGTCAGTACCTGGATGGGTGACCTCCTGGGAAAAACTAAGGTTGCTGTTGGAAGTGGTGTTAGTGAGGCCAGCAGGGGGCGCTCACCCTGCAGTCTGTGTGGGTCCTAATGCCCCAGTACAGTGACGGGGACACTATACTGTATACTGCCGTCCTTCAGGTGAGACGTAAAACAAAGGTCCTGGCTCTCTGTGGTCATTAAAAATCCTAGGGTGTTTCTTGAAAAGAGTAGGGGTGTTGCCAAATTTCCCATTGATCCTTACCAGTCATGGCTTCCTTATAATCTCCATCTATTAATTGGCTTTATTAATCTGTTCTCCTCCCCACTAATAGCTGGTGAGTGGTGAGTGTACTGGTGCACTATGGCTGCCGTCGCATCATCCAAGTGGATGCTACACATTGGTGGTGGTGGAGGGGAGTCCCCATTACTTGTTAAGCACTTTGAGTGCAGTGTCCAGAAAAGCGCTATATACAGTAAGTGTAAGCAATTATTATTACTACATTGTCAGATATATCCTGTCTTTACAAAGGATTGCTGTGAATAAAAAAAATTGAAACACCACTTTAGTGGGACTTTAGTGTGCACTTTGACAAATACATGTAGGCTGAAGAGCTGTTTTGCTCTCCTGATTAATCCAGTTGACTAATTAGTCTTGTGTTTTGCAGTGATGTCTAACAAGCGCAAGTGATTTCTCTGCTCTCCTGCTCTCAAGTGGTGTGTATGACAGTGGAAACAATGAGTAATAGTGACCTTAGTTCAAGTTAGAGCTGCTGTGGTGTTCTCCTGTGTAACTGGTCATGTTTCTGGTAACTGAAACAGTACTGTAGGTAGGAGCAAAACTTTGACCAGTGGGAGATCTGAGCCCATTAAACAGGGAAATCGCATAAGGAATAATACAGTATATTAAGCCAACTGTGGGACATATGGGACTTCATGCAATTTATTGCTGACAATTACTGCTTGTGGGTATTTTGCCAAGTGTGATACAGTAATACCAGAGATGCTGTTGGTTATTATTATTTATATAGTGCAACTCTTAATCTAATAAAGGTATGGTTCAGGCAGAAAGCTTATTTTATCCAAGATACTGCACTTCTTTTGCTCCATGTGTCATCGCACTGCAAGACATGTAAAAAGCATAATTTGTTAATGAATGAAAGTAGTCAGTGAATGGCAAGGAAAGGTTGTTAATGCTACCAAAAGACTCGTCCCACCTTCCTTCTTGTTTCTTGATTCTGTCCAGCAGTGGAGTGGCAGACTGAGCCCTGTCCAGTGATAGCCAGACACGCAAAGCTCTGAAGGTTTAATTAGGGAAAAGGGGTACTGTACATCAAAGAATGTAGCTTGAAGGCCAATTATTGAATTAATGGAACTACCCTAATGGTTAAGAAACGGCTGCTCACAGTTTCTGAAAGCTACCTCCTGATTAAATTTACATTTCTTCTTTCCAATTGAATTGCCAGAGGCTCTATGGAAAATATACCGATCTAATTCTTTTCCCAGATACATAAATGAAAGATATGCTGAATATTAATTGGTAGCTTTTGTTGAAGGCATGTATTGTTTGCCCAGAAACAATTGCTTTTGTGTGGCTAATGATGCAAAAAGACTGTGAGATGTCTAGACACGTCCTTATTGGAGATATTATTTTGTCTTTTGTGACTACGAACTCCTCATGATTTCCTGTTGACTTCCTAGGGCTGTCCCATATTTGGTGGCTTCTAGAAGTGTAATTTTTGCCTAATATGTTAGAAACAGATGGCTTTAGTTGACTTAACATACATCACACATATACACACTTGCAGAGAAAAACAAATTGTAGGCGGTTGCTATAGTATTTTCATGAAACAAGTTTTGCATGTGAGGATTTGTACATAAATACAATAATACAATAATAAAAATTGATATATATAGAGAGAGGTATCAACCAGAGTAGTTTTAGGACTTTTGATTAAGGCAGGTTTATGAACAAGGAGACTGTGAATTTTTATACAGTACACACTCTAAACTATATTTAAATTGTATTTTTTCTGTTTAAAGGTTCATCATTTAGATACAATGATTAACTGTACCACAGGTTCTTGAAAGGGACTGCTCCTATTACAAGCCGCACGATACTGGTTTTGGGTGGTAAGAGGTTTTGGTTGGCACTTGGTAACTAAAATTTAATTCCTAATTATATGCAGAAAGTGCAGAAAGGTTTAGTACTGTAGGTACAGTAGTATATTTTTCAACATGGTGATTGTTTACGGTGATGGCAAGATATTTAAGAAGTCTTAATGGGTTTAAGGAACACAGAGTAGCAATTCTTGTGTGTTTCATTTTTTTGTTTAGAATTTTAGTCTTTAGAGCATGTGTACACAGGTATTTATGTGTGTGCAAATGTAACAAGACACTGAAGGTAGAACTCTCGATCTGCTCTAAGAACATAAAATTAAACCCCAGGTTTCATTAGGGCTGGCTGTTCCTTGATTGTCACAACGCGTTCTTTCAGGAGGAGTGAGGAAAACACAGGGGAAAAAAGCATGCAAAAGGGCTGGAAGGACCCGGGGGAGGGTGGCCGAGGCAAACAGTCCAAGGGAGTCTGTGGCGAATCCATGAGTGGCAATAGTCCAAGACCCGGTGATCCATCCTGACGAAGACGAACTAAGTTAAAAGCCGGAGCGGGATTAGGCGGATGGATGGGGGAATTAAAGGGGGGTCACGGGACCAGACGCTCCCTTATCCTGGACTCTGAAGGTCAGGACGCTGTGAAGAAGCCTGTGCCGTCGAGTTGCTCCTGGACTCGTGGATAGGCGGGCTTCCGGGCGTCCATCTTCCAAAGCTGAGCCCAGATTGGCAGGAACGCCTGGCTTTTGTAGGATGGGGGCAGGAACCGGAGGCAGGTGCAGGGAATCAAGAATAAAACTAGGAAGGGCTGGAGAGTCCTTAAGAGGAGGGGTTTAAGAGCGTGACATTGGTCAGGTATAGAAATAAACAACGCTCCCCTCATTATGTCTGATGTAAAGAGAGCTGCTCGCTCTGCACATGTTGTAGTACTGGGTTTTTATTATCTCAGGCGCCACAAGAGGAAGGTGTGTGTTTGCCCACAGCCAACAGCCTCTTCTTGCATTCCTCTGTGCCTAGATGGAACAGCAGAAAATGACAGAATAAAAAAACATTAGGAAGTTATGGTGAAATGTCAGCTGGAAATGAAGATTTCGGGTTAATTGAACTTGCAGAGATTTTAGCTCTATGGGAGCTTTTTACTGGATGATGCAGCACATGATCACAGATCTCCTGGGACAGCACCTGATCCACCAGCCAGATGCCCTGTTAGCCTTATCAGTCACCTTAATGTTCAAGGAAGACCATTATCCTCGACTGTGAGGGTCAGCCTATGAATGATGTATTTTAACACGTTTCGGCTGATGCATTAAATTGAAACAGTTTTACATAAAGGTACCAGGATTAGATGTGCACTTTAAGAGTGATGGGAAATTGACATAAATAACATGCATGCCTGCTCTGTGATACATACAGTAGCCTCACAATAAACACTATTCAGTAAAATGCCACAGTCATAGTAATAAAAAATAGCAAAACTGCAGAACCACCCCTTTGCACTTTCTTCAAAAACCCATTTCAATTTGCAGACCCTTCATTGACTTAAGTTTAATTTGAACTGTTCCCAGTTTAATGTAAATTAAATAAGACCAATTTGAACTGAACCCAGCTTTTAAACATGTTGGCGCATTAACCCTTGTATTGTGTAAGTGAAATAAAATCCCAAGCTTGTGACTAGAAACAAAATATGAATATTCAATTGAAACAACTTCTTAGATCACATAAGGCTCCAATTAACTAATGAAGACTGACATGTGGATCACCAGGACTAGGATTGGGAAAAACTAAGCCATAGAACGTAGCCCATTAATGGGCCTTGGGGTTATTATCTTGTCTTAAACAACAAACACAAAGTATAATAAGCACCCTAATTTCTTAGTGAGATTTTTTACAGCTATTTAAAGCTTATCCTAAGGTTTTGTGCTCATGTTTTTGCAGATTTTATTTTTGCTCTGGTGTAAAAAGCTTTGAAAATGACAGTGAAACATGTTATACAAGAAGCGACAGGAATGTTAAAGCACTAACATCAAGGCAAGTGTTTTAGTGTGTGGAGCAAGAAATGTGCAGTCTCGCAGGAATGGAATTTGAGAGTAACTGTAATGTAGAGCAAGATACAGCTGCAGTGCTGTAACAATACTCAATCCAGCTGTTCATCGTTCTGGGATAATTTTTTAATTCAATTGACTACATCTGAAGATTCCAGTGCATTGTCCTGGCGATAAAAGGAAGGCTGTGATAACACAGCTTTGTGTCCTAAAGGACAATGGTATTTGTGTCAGATACCACTCAGATGGCCTGTATAAAGCCCTTTTTGACGTCAAGGCAGGGCTATAAATATTTTCCAAAAGCCATTTATCCGATTGTTGCTCAGCTCTGACTTCTGCCCCAGTGTCAATTACAGAAGCCTCAAAAGTAATCAGAAATTGGAAGCCACACGTCATTGGTGGGAGACTGGCTGAATTTTGATTTGTGTGAGCCGGAGGGAGGAAGGGGGGTGGGTTCTGAGGTGTCATGCAAGGATACGATGAAGTGCAGAATTGAAGAGGAAAGAGTAGGAGGTATAGAATTTAAAATGATAACGGCGACAAAATGTGATAAAATCACAAAATGCTAACAGAATTTGAAGTCAACAAGAGAAGTGAGCTTAGGAGAGGAGTGAAATTGTGGAAGAAATACAAGAAATCAAGGGTTGATGAAGGTTAACATGGTCTCTTAGTTTAATTATGTAATGTCAGTGTCAATGACAAAGAAACAAGGGTAATGCTGGCTATAGACAGCCTGCATAAGAGTGAAGATACACTGGTGCTTTTTCTCGTGTCTTTGCTACCAAGCACATACTGTAACAGTCCTGATTTAATCCCCATCCCTACCCAGTCACTCTTACCTCACTTTCTCCATAGTGTTTGTCTCTAGTACACAGTTTGGAACAGTTTAATAATTGTGATAGACTTTTTTAGGGGTCAGCTGAGACTAATAAAAACTGTTTACTGCATTTTTGTGATTGGGCTAAACTCTGGCCTGCTTTTGTAGGAGAAAATAATTGAAAATTATTCCGGTGAGATGTGTAAACTTGAGTGATTTTTGTTTTTTGTTGCATCTCTGGCTTGGATCAGCATAAAGTTCCTCTGGGGAATGCACACACACAAAACGAAACTACTGAAGATGCTTTTAACTTCATAGCTCTGTATTGCTTAGTAAATTAATGATGAACCTCCACAAAGCAGACTGGCTCTGTTGGTCTGGAAAGAGTCAGCAAATGTGTAACTCAAATGCTCGTTCTTGATTCTGATATTATAAAAAGGCATTGGAATACCTAAATAAATTGAAATATTATTCAAGGTCTGGAATTATTTGGGAGGAACAAGTATGCTAATCTGAACAACTATTTCAGGTTTGCTCAGTCTATCATACCTAAAGTTCTTGCTCATTGTAATGGGTGATGTAATTTCTCATTGTTTCATTTGATCAGTTCTGTAAAGACCTGATGGCACAGAAGAGCTACCTTGTGTCACCCAGGTGTGTGTTACACTTCAGCAGCAGATGAGGTCAGTCCCCTCTTACATGTAAAAGATTGTGAGATCCTTTTGGATGAAAAGTACCAAATCAAAAATAACATTCTCCGGTGTAGATCTGAAGCTGCCCCTGCTGGGATTCTTAAATCTTCCATCACTCACTTTCTTTCACCGATGAGGAGGAAACATTGAATATTGTGCCAACAAGGCAGGATACAAGTGTTAATTCAAAAATTCCCAAAAAAGTGAAGGACTTTTTTTTTCCTGTCTTTGGTATGATTAAAGTGGACCATTAACAAAAGAATCAGTAGTGAGTATTTTTATTATTTGGACAAGAATGGACTTGTTTTACTTCATTTTCGTGTTTTGAAAAATAAAATGGGACAATTTACAAGATGACCTTATTCGGAAGCAAGGTTACTTCATACAGTAAGTCCGCTGCATCTAATATTAATATTAATTGCTACTTCAAAGTATCTTGGTTGCAAGTGTTAAAGTAGCAGCATGTGAAAGCTCTGCAAGGGGCATATTGCTTTTGCAAGGCACTGTATGTATGTATTCCACAAGGTCACTGCACGTTGGTGCTGTTATCTGGTCTGTGCTTTATGGTTTAACTCTGTGACAAGAGGAAGTGTGATAAGTACACTTCCTAGCCCTACACTCAAGGGAAGGCTGTCACAATTTCAGTGGCACAGATTCACCATTGCAGACAGTTGTAACGAGCTAAGAGCAGAGCCTTTGGCTGACTGGGCGAGTGGCTTATTGAAGTGGTTGCAGAGGCAATTACATGGCAAATAATGGCCTTGTATTTTGCTGTAATTACCATCATCATAAGTCATTAATGTAATTAATTTGGAGTTTATTTTAAATGACAGTCTTTCATGAAATTGAATTCTCTCATCCTGGCTGCGGTTTTAGTTTCTCCTCAGTGGTTGTGTGCTGGGTTGGGGGTGGGAGACATGGGTGGGGCTAAGGAGTCTAATTGACAGGGCCCTTTTCAGAGTGGTAATTTCTTTTTTTAGCATTTTCCATCAATTAGCTAGATAACCCCAAGGAAGATGCAATACACAGGCAAGCTAATGTTCCATTTCATTTAGTACTTGAGTGACAATGTCTGTCTACATGTATCTATCTTACACCACTAGGTAAAAGCAACTGCTATAATAGAAGGAAGAAACAATATAAATATACAGTATACTGTTTCAGCTGTGGTAGCTTTAGGTTTTCTGTTCTTCTTCCAATTGATTTAGGATTAGTTGGATAATGGATTCGTTTTCTTCCTTTGTTTTCATTTGCATTACAAACTTTACTACTCTGCTGGCTTCTAAATATATTTGTTTTATTTCTTTAGGTACAAAAATAAATTAATTTGTACTAATTTGGGGGTTGTGAGCCACTGTAGACCTTTGTCTTGGGGCTCGTAACAGTTCTTTGCAAAATGGATTGAAATGTTTTACTGTTCTCTCACAGTCCTTTAGCTGTCTTGCAATAGAAAAGGGTAGAAATACCATACGCACATTATTTCCAGTCTCCATGATTGCTCTTCATGTGAACTCAGCCTGGGGCATTCAGGGCAGGCTGTGTGTGAACTATAGTCAGCTGCCACATTTTGTTAAACTTTCTTAAATGTACTTTTGTATCTTTACAGCATTTCCCCATGTACAGTACAGTAACAACACGATTTCACATGAACTATAGAGCCGTGTCTTTTAGTCTCAAGCATGCCCATTCACTGTGTTTACCTGAAGCAGATGTCATGTCTCGTATCAACCTGCTGCCTGGCTGTGACAGATCCCAACCTGAGTAAGATGGCCTGAGGGGTCTGAACACATTAACAACTCATAAGGATTTCAAGAAGCCCAGGAAAGGAGACAGTTTTTGTTGAGAATCTCATTCTGCAACTCAACCCCCCCACCCCATTAAATATGATAAATCCTTCCCTTAATTAAGGTGGCTTAAAGTATCTGAGCATATTAAAGGTTGAAATGGACACTATTGGTCAGAGCAGTGGGTTTTACAGCAACCAAGACCCAACTAACATTGGGACAATTTATATGCCCAAATATTCCATTCATCACACCTATTACATTCAGGATTAACTAATTGTCACCCAGTGTGTTTATTTACAGAGGCCAGTAACAGCCTCTAGAAGCACACTGGCTGTCAAACAGAGCCCTCAAAGGCCGGCCTGCCACACTGATGTACAAGTCAATAGCACACTTGAAACTAGGATTTTGGTTAAATATAGGAATTGAAAGTGTCACATATGGACATGTTTCTCTGTTCCTCTGCTTTTTTTTCCACCACTTCCTTTCTACCCTTCCTTTGGTACCTAGGCCCCAGAAGTGAAAGGCAGAACAGACACTGCCTCCCAACCAGTAAGCTTTTAAAACAAACCGGGAAGGATAAATCTATGTATTGTACTAGGTTTGTTTAATTTATGTGCTAGGTTTTCACAAATTGTGTAAGCAAATTTAGTTCTGGAAAACATCATTTTAAACAAAATAAAAGTTTCTAGATGTTTCAGTGTGAGTGCAGTCAAATTTGTGGAGTTGTATTAACTCCTGGACCCACGCTACAGGGAGCTTTTCTGTCTGTCAAGTGATGATACTTGCTGAGTGCTGGATTGAAGATCTAAAAACTGAAGTACAGTTTTTGCAGATTTTTATGATGCAGTAAAATTAACCATAAAATTAGTTTATCCTCTCATTATTGCAGACATCTATCACAATAGGCATCTATAACAAATTAGTTAGTACTTTCTAGTTCTATTGCAAAACAAGTACAGTATAACCAATAGAGACTCAGGGCAAAAGTAAAGAGGTGGAGTCTTGAGGAGAGGCTTGTAAAGAGCAGTTGGTTTAACTACAAACCTGACATTAGCACACAACATACAGTAATACTCACTCCTGGTCCTGGACGGCAACATGGTTTCCGGGTTTTCGTTCCAAGCCAAGACGGAGTTAGAATTCTCAGACAACATCTTGTGTTAACTTTCTGTCTACTTTGGATTCCCTTTCTGTGAAATCTTTAAGGGCTTGACAAATCTCAGTGAGTAAGACTGCACTTTGAACAGATTAGCCTGTATTAACCTGATCAGACACAAGACTTGTCACAATGGTCCGACCTGGATCCTGGGTTCTCCTCTAGGAATTCTGGGCTGAGAATGGGCCACAGTCCCATAGATGAGTTTCATTGAACATGTCCATTCAATGTGGAAGCCTTGCTGTTGCCTTGTACAAGCCTTGTGTCCTGTGTTTATCAGAACTCTGTATGCTTTCAAAGCTTCTTCTATTTCGTTATTGTCTATATATATTTGCTATTAATGTTTGTTTTTGATGTGATTCAGGCATTTACAGGAAACTGCGGTTTAATGAGAAATCCAGTTTTTAGTTGAACATGTTTAGGGAGATCTCCAAAAACTTGGAAGTACTTAATTAAGCATTAACTAGAGGCTCTATTGGAGGGAGTTAAAAAGCAAATTAAACATGTGATATTGAAAGCCCATTGTATTTACAATTGCCATTACTGTAACTGTAACCATACTCCCATCAGTAACACTGAGAAGGCTGCTAAAAGGCTCTGAGATTTCTCGCACAGATCAGAAATTGTGTTCACTCTGTTGGCCTTTCCACATTACACAACTAGACATGTCTTGCTTGATGGAGCTTAGAAGTTATTCTCATTGTTTCTGTGGATGAGCAATGACTTTTCTTCTCAGTTTTTGAAAGGATTTCCTTGGAATAGGTTGGCCTTGGGACTTTATTAAGCAGCTATGAGTTAGATTTATACAGGCTCTCCGTGCATTTCTTGGTGCAGTAATTTCTCCTAATCCCACATTTCACCAGTCAAATTGGTTAATCTGAACACCTGCCAAAATAAATTTTTCTGAACACCATAAAAATAAAAATAAAAGTCTAATACTGTACATCACTGCCAGGTATACTCACAACAGCATGAGAACTGCATAGATGTTTGTTCGGTTCTGCGAGGACAGAGCTGGGTTTTGAATGTGAGATCAGGTTTACATCAAAATAAGATGTACCATATGCAGCAAGTCTTCACAGGGAGCTTAATTAAATGAAGAATCTACAGCCCCGAACTTCAGAGGTAATTTAGATTTTTACTTTCTATAGGGAAATAAAACCTGCATTTTTTCAGAAGTAGCTAGGAACTAATGATGTAAATTAAAGGAGTATGTCTTGTGTGGATTGTCACATTATTTATACCCAGTGTTTGCAGAATTGTAGACAGCATCATAATTCTGTCACTTTGCATTATATTTTACAGCTAAGTGAAATTTCTTTAAACATATACTGACATGAGTTTTTTAAAAGAGCCCCACCGTTATTATACATAATGAATTTAACAAGACTTATATAATTGAATAGCAATTTTATTTTTTTCAAAATTAATCTTAACAATCCTTGTACACCCATACAGTATATTTAATTTTATTATGCTTTCCCACTCTTAAAATAAAAATATTATGTCACTGACACTTGTTCTTTCACCTGGAATCTGTGACTGAAAAATCTTTTGCAGCTTATCTCTCCAGAAAACAATAATTTGAAAACGAGCAGCCACGTAAATATTTCACTATACTGTAGGTCACATACTGTAGCTAATTTACATGTTGTAAACCTGGACATAGACATTTCCAAAAGTTTGAATCTTTCCTACAGGGTCATAGATAGAATTAGAGGAGAAATCTGTCAACACAATTCAAATAAAAAATAAACAACTGGTCATTTTTTCTTGCCGATTTTGTTTTTGTAAATGGAGGGAAAAACATTTTTCACAACATTTATGTGGAAGTATATTCTAGAAACATGTTCCCTGGTCTGTCTTTGAATTCTGTATAAACCTGTGGAGAAGAGGTTAAGAAGCTCTGTATGTACAGTATGCACTGTATATACAGTATATACTGTATATGTTATGAAAATATTTCAAAACTTTGGAAGGCTGAAACAGCTAGAGACTTGTAATAAAACCTTTAGCATTCTTGAACCCTAACTTGTCAATGTGAAATTGCTAACTTTAGTGAAATTAACATTCAATATTTAAGTGTCTTTCTAGGAAAACTTTTCAGGTTTAAGGTATACTTAAGAGCATTCAATCCCAATAAATATATTAAGTCTCATAATTCATGTGAATGCATGCTCTTAAGAACACCATCATCTGGGATGTATAGATATGCTACATATACAGTAGTATGTAGCACAATATGTAGAATATGTATGTAGTATGTAGTATGTATAGCGTGTATGTGTGAATAGACAGTAAATAGCTACCTTGCCAGAAAAATAAAAGAAAAATAGTTTCTAAGCCTAATACTGTACAACACTTCCAGGTATACTCACAACAGCATGAGAACTGTTTCCAGCATCCATTCTGAGCAGGTACTTATATGTATGCACTGCTCACATCTGTTATTCACATGAGAACTGTACAATATTATCTATATTATCACCTGAAGTGGGTACTCTTTGCTGTCTTATTTTGTAACATATACCTCTTTGAGTTTGGATAAAGTGTTTCCTTTTTTATGCAGCATTCAAGTTTTTGTAACATTCTTCTCATGTTACAGAAAGTCGCAGTGGACTTCACAAAACACAGATTCAGCACAAAGGTTTGTATAGAAAGGTACATGAGAATAGATATGGCAGAGACATGCCTTGTACAGCTTAGCCATTTGTATGTGTTTGTAAAAGCATGTGTCTTCTGAAAGACAAAGCCAAAAGGGCAGAGCTGAAACCATAAAATGAACCTTTTATATTGATTTCATACCTTCATGTTGTGTTTCTATACACTTACATACCAACTGTTAAAACACATTTTTTCTGAGTCTTCTTTTTGCAACTTCTCTTTGGGCCCTGCATAATGCCAGTATTTCATTTCTTTATAAACTCCCCAATATCCAATTCTCAATCATAATCATTTACCATCTTCCTTTAAACACTTTGTATCAGGGATTTTTCTTCTTCGCTTGCCCTGTATACATTTTTACTAGCATTTTTTGCAGTGGGTGCTGTTATTTTGACAGTAGCAAGATGAATTTCTAAAATTATTTTTTAAATAGTATTTTATTATCCTGGTTTGTCTGAGACTTGGATCGTATTCAAACTTCAACCCTGCTGTTGCTTCCAATATACAATACAAACCCATTAACACCTAATGACAAATCTCCTATGTCATCCGATTTTACAAGCCAAGTGGGTTGAAGCTGTCTTTTTAAATCCTCCTGTCCACTGACAGCACGGAGATGGAAGTTCAAGAAGAATACAAGACCACAGCCTTCAGCCGCAAAAGAGTGTTTCAGTGAGGCACTGCATAGGATCTTAAAACTCTTCTCCACGGCATTTCCTTTGAATTAGTAAGAAGTCTTAGTAAGAATCCCCTTCTTATGAAAAGGTGACTCAATCTGCTTAAGGGAATTTTCTTAACATTTAGAGAAATTGATTAATCTTTTGGCTCAAAAACACTAGATCTGCTAGGTACTGTACTCATCATGTACTAATCAAGTCAACTCAGCTCTGCAACCCTTGAACTAGGGTAGAAGAGTCAAATGTGACATGGTTTCCCATTCACCATTTGTAAAAAAATAAAACATGTTCCATCATCATTTTATTATTCCTTTAGAGTTTTGATAAAATAATTAACTGCTTTTTTCTGATTTGAGAAAACCTTAATGAATAATAAAATGATCGCCTTGTGACCTAATTTTGTGCTTTCCAAGCCTGACCTTCAGTTGTCTAGTGCTCTGCTTCTCAACAATAATTTTAATCACTTAGAAAATATTTGTGGGGTTTGGTCTTGAAATTGGAAGGTGTTGAATGAGCAAAAATAAATACAAATGCTTCAGTCAAAGAATCAATTGATTATTAATTGATGCATGACATCTCAAGAAAAAGCCCTGGGAACCCTTGGACAACTCACGTTTTCGTTTCTGATCATTGCTCAAAAGAGTCAGAAATACAAAAGTGAAAGCACAGAAACACACAGAATTCAAAATCACAGGTTCCAGCGCATTGTGCGGTGTTTAAGGCTTGGGAATTGACTGAAGCTAGTTACTTCCCTTCACAGGTTGCCTTTCAAAGTGAGGTTTATTTGTCATATCTCACAGGATTATTCTGTATGTCTTTTCCTATTTACTGTATGCTGATCAGTCTGGCTCCTGAAGATAACTCTTTTAACTCACACACTGGGTCAGGAGTGAAATGACAGAATTCCACAAAGGTCAATGAATTTTAATAGGACAGAAATAAAGTCCTAAGGAATATGTTATATATATATACAAATACAGTATGTGTATATACATAAATTCTTAGAAGGCCAAAGATTCACAAGGGATGTCAGATGATCTGCTTTGACTGAACAAGTAATATCCAGGGTAGAGCTCTTGTATGTGGAATGCAATAAAACACAATCGACCACTAACTTCCTCTTCAGTTTTTGTGGGCATGTAACTCACTGGCATGTGAATCATAGTGACCAGCACACTTTCAGAACTCCAGTTATGTTTTGATTGAACAGATGCTTGCTTCCTCCCAGCATGTGATGACCTGCTTTCTTCGTTTTTGTTGGCACAAAAGGACTTTGGGATTGGGGCAGAGGAGAGCCCGTCCAGTCTGTTGCTCTCTCCCTCATCCGGGAGTCCAAGACGAGAGCTACACTTTGAGGGCCTCATGCACGCCTACGGCAGAGAGGCGCCTGTTGATATTGCGGTAGCGGCAGCGCAGGAGGTCCTTGTACGTGGACCTCAGGTCTCGATTAAAGAAGGCGTAGATGAACGGGTTCATGAGGGAGTTGGCGTAGCCGAGCCAGAGAAGGGTACGCTCCAGCCAGATGGGGATGCAGCTGCAGTGCACGCCGCAGATGAAGGGCCGGGCGGTGGAGAGTATGAAGAAGGGCAGCCAGCAGATGGAGAAGACGCCCACGATCACCCCCAGGGTGGTCGCCGCCTTCTGCTCCCGCTTGAAGATGGAAATGTTCTTGCGCTCGCGGCCCAGCAGCCGCGAGAGGGCCGCGCACTCCTCTGCCATGCCGGGGGGCTTGAGGCCCTGCAGCTTCAGGCCCTCGTTGGCCGCGGTCTCCAGGTCCTTGCGACGGGTAAAGCGGGCGAAGCGGTGCTTGGCCGCGCTCTTGCGGGCCGCCCGAAAGATCTTGTAGTACATGATGAGCATGACGGCCATGGGGATGTAGAAGGCCACGGCAGTGGAGTAGATGGTGTAGCTGAAGTCCTGGCTGATCAGGCACACGCCTGCCGTGTTAACGTTCTGGGCCCAGCCGCAGAAGGGCGGCAGGGTGATGGAGGCTGACACCAGCCACACTCCCACAATCATCTTGGCCATCAGCTGCCCATTCTGCCTGGCCGGGTAGGTGAGGGGACGGGTGATTCCCAGGTATCTAGAAGAAACAGTGAATGAGGATCAGGCAGGGTTCCCAACATGCCTAATTATAAGAAAGATGAAAGTCAGGACACTATCCAGTATGACAGAACATCAATGCATATCCATCCACATGAAATGGGTCATTTAAACACCCCCCTAGATAAGCACAATGAACTTCCAAAATTCCCTGTTTATTATAACAATAAGCATTTTTTCCCTCAGTGCACAAATGCACACATTTGCACAGCCTTTACTGGCACATAAGCTTATAATGTTCAAACACAGGTTATCAGCCCACAAACCAACATTTGTAATAGTCCTGGAAGTCTTGCAGCAATGTACAATAAGATTGTAGGGTGCAATGTTTGTGTTTGCTTAGAATATCTGAAATAGCAACCGTGTTTCTCATGAAAGCCGTAAATCCAAAGAAGCATTTACTGTATAACTGTCTCTGAAGAAAAGAATCAGAATGCAGCTGAAGTGTCAGGTGAGTTTAAAGACAAGAAAATATCTTTCACTGACTGGAGTCATGCATGGCTCACAGTCTTCCGTAAGCATCCAAGCTATTTATTTTCTTTAAATTCATAACTGTCAGTCAGTACTAAAAGCTCTGTTCAGGCACCCTGCAGGGATTCGATACAGTACCATTTTTCTCAGTGTCATCTGTTTTTCATTACCTATTTTCAAAATACACAGTGGAGTCAAAGTGTTGGAGTCAGAACCAGTAAGATGCTCAGAATTCTCTGTAAAATAACCCAGGGGGAAAGCCTATCTATTTCTGATACAGAATAATAGAGCTGCTAATACCACAGAGATGTCAGTACTGTCCCATCCTGTAAACCTGGCTTGTGAATTTTATTTCATTTCTCAACAGACAGGCCACAGTAAAGACATCCTGGTAGGCTTTTATCATCCAAAACAGCTTCATTTCCAATTACTTTTAGAATCCAGGTCCCATTACCCATTTCTAACATTCAAAACATTGTATGGGGTTTTTGCAGATCAATGGATTTGTATCATAGTATTATTAACTTAAAGGTCATGTAATAAAAAAACAGGCCGTTCTTTTCTTTCTTATATCCCCAGTAGTGTTTTTAAAGCCATCCATGTCTGGGGGATGCTTTATTCAGGAAAATGATCCTGTCACTTTAGAGTTCGATGTTAAAATCATATTAGATGCAAATATGAGGTTTTCAGTACATTCATATGATGATATAAAGACCCATAGGTTTTTTTTACTGCGCCATAAGAAGCAGAAAAGCAGAAAAGTGGCACGGATATAACTTCACGTCTCACACGTCTCACACCAGGGCCAATTTTCCCAGAAGCCAATTAACCAACCGGCATGTCTTTGGACTGTGGGAAGAAACTGGAGCACCTGGAAGAATCCCAGG
This sequence comes from Lepisosteus platostomus, assembly GCF_059453375.1. Classification (NCBI taxonomy): domain Eukaryota; kingdom Metazoa; phylum Chordata; class Actinopteri; order Semionotiformes; family Lepisosteidae; genus Lepisosteus; species Lepisosteus platostomus. The sequence goes on from NC_142613.1 coordinate 10,709,503, forward strand.
TAAACACAGGGAGAACATACAAACTCCATGCAAATAGCACCTCAAGAACTGAAGCAAGGGCCTCAGTGATATAAAACAAGCAATGCTTACTACTGCACAACTGTACCACCTTTTATAGAGCAGAATAGTTAAGCAAATATAGTTTAAGCCCTTAATTTCTCTCGTGCATCAGAATATCAGAATATTAGAAATTATAAATGGAAAACTATATCTGTGTATGTGTTGGAGTCAGTGAACCCCCCCATTATAACCTAATTGGCATTAAAAAAAGGAAAATTCAATTGAGCCAATTAAATTAATCAAAAACAAAAACTACAGTAATGGATACTTTCCCATTGAGAACACTGCAGTCTTTTGAAGTCTGAGATGGAAGATACCAGATGTTAGTGTATGCAAACCTGTCTCCTCATACATTAGTAAATGTGAGTTTGTAACTGGAAACAAAGGAGAATTAATTTAGGTCAGGGAACCGGAAAGACTTATTTTCATAAAGTGTTGTGGGTGTCTGGAACAGGCTTCACAGCCTGCTGGTTGTGTCTCAAACTCTGAGCTCTTTCAAGAGCCGGCAAGACGAAATTTTAGATTCAATTATGTCCTGAACTACAGAACGAGCAAGATGAGCCCAAGTCCCCTCTCATTTGTAACTTTTCTTATATTCAAAGTTATAATGAAATAAAGAGCCCCCATGACATATTAATATGAAGTCCTGCTGCCTTTTAAGGGGCACGGATCATGGTCGCTTGACATGATTATAAACGTACTACCAGTTAATGAGCTCATGGAACAGAGAGATGATTCCTGTGAAGCTGAAAAGTGTGAAAATAACCTGCTGGGCTGATGAGAGAGATGGAGATGAGCTCTCATGTCTGACAAAGAAGTGAAAGTAATGTTCAGAAAAGCATATTACTGCACCTGATTACTTGATTGTATGCTAATCTCTCTTCCTACGCCACACAGTTTTGAAGGAGTTCAATAACAAATAAGTTCGAGATTCATGCATAACACTGGACAGATTTCCCATGAGTAACACTGATTCATATATAGAGTGGTGAAAAGCCTACCATTGAGTGACAATTTAGAGGGTATCAAGAACTGTCATTTATTCAGCTTTGCACATACCAGAGGAAAATGTATTCATATGCTGTTGGATTAGATTCTTTATTGCGAACCCATCTAATGCATAACACATTCAAAATTACAAGAACAGTTTGACATTTCATGGAAGTGTGTCTTGCTGCCACTGTCTTTTTGGAATGCACAGTTCTTCCTAATTATCTTCCTTACCAATGGGGTAGTATACTGGTACTGAAAATCTGCAGTTTTGTATACTGATCGTTGATGTATCCATACCTTTAAAACATGCATGGATGATTGTTTCTAGCTGTTTTCTTTTTAAATTAACTGTACTGTACAGTGCATGTTACGTATTAGAGATATCTAGAAAATTAGTTTGCCAATGATTTGGTTTGTTTGGATCTTTGAAGGGCTGCATTTAATTAAGAATTTAAGAAATGCTGCAAATGAAATGAGGCCATTTTGGTCCATGTTGCTTATTTGATAGCTTAGTACAGCATCTAAGTTAAAATAACATTTTATCAGGCTGTTTCTTAAAGGAACCCAAAGCTTGAGTCTTAACTACAGGACCCACAACTCTTCGTGTAAGGGATAATTTCCTAGTCTCTGTTTCCTTAACTTTTCAGCTGTACTTAAACCTGGTTTATTTGTGCTCTTTAATATTCTGTTTGTGGCTTTGTATTCTAAACCGACCTTAATATTCTAAATAACAGGTTTTACTGTTAAAATATTCCTCTCGAGAGAAAGTGGTCTTCAGCTCCAAGTTCTACAGAGAGAAGGACTCCGTTTTGTCTTATTTGCCTCTGGGTTCCTTGTGTTGGCAGTGGTTATTTTATTGTACTTCCTCAGGGTCAGCAGCAATTATTCAAGTTGGCAGTTACACCCAGAGGTGAATTATTATTCATTTTGATACTGCTTTATTTAGCCATTAATGTTTAATCTTATTCCAGCATGAAGTTATGTTGGCTACTGTCTGCCATAGTTACGGTATACATAACCATTTTGTAACAATTACTGGGAAGCTGTCAAAACTGATTTTCTTTACAGTAGGGTACATAGGAAAATGTATTAATGAACAAGCTAAACTTAGCTTGGAACACAAATGTGGAAATCTTATTGAGTCACACGGAATCAAGGTAAAACGTACCTCTGAACACCTACAGTAAATGTGATCAAGAAAAAGCTGGACAAGAAAAACATTCCTCAATTCCATGAAGCCATCTTTGCTGTATCCAAGGCTGACTTCTTCAGCACACAGTGTTGTGTGCAGCCTACTGTAGCTTTTATCTTTGTCCTGTTTCCACTGTGAGTGATTTTACCTTACTTTATTTAAGAGAACAGCCTGAGATTAAAACCACCTCACTACTTCCACCTTCTGCTCAGTTGTGAACGTGATGTCTGACAAGTTGCCACAAGAATGTCAACTATAGGGCAGACAAGACGAACCACCGAAGGGCACTCTTTAATAGAGAGTGAAGTAATGGTGGTCTGTATTTTCTGAAGTTACAGATTTTTTTTAAATAGTGGCTACATTAACTGAAACACCCTATAATTCACTGCTATGCAAATCAGATCTTTGGCCCTGTTCGTATAGAAAATAACAGGAAATAGCAGGATCATATAATTGGCATATGTAAAGTCTACCCTTTCCAGAGTAAAATGTTGACTGTATAAGTTATTTGCTGAAATGACGTGACTGTGTGCTCACTGGCCTCCAGAGTCATTCTATTTATGGAATCGAGTGTTGGGACCTGTTTGGGCATGCTTTGTCTGATGGATTGCAAACAAAATACCTGGCTACAATGAGTTGTCACCACACCGTTCAGTTGGGGGAAAAAAAAAGAAAACAGGAAGCTTGTGCAAACAGTCCAAGATATGATGATGTATATAGGGCTGGTATGAGCATAGTCAAACAGCCCTTATCACAGATTTCATGGCCTAGTGGCGCAATATGGGGCACAGGTGCATCAACAGCAGGTGCTCTCGTTTTTTAACACTTTCGTGGCTTTCTTTTACGGGTTGTTGCTGAAAGACCTCCCAGCGCTGGCAGGGGCTGTGGATTATCGGTGCGCGTGAGTGGCATTTCACGGTGCTGTGTTTTCAACCTTTGTTCCTGCTGTCCCCCCCCCCCAAGCTGTGCCCCGATTCCATTCCGACTCACTACTCAGGCAAATGTTGCCCCTGAATACGTGTGCAGGTGTTATGTGTTTTTCCACATCTTTTCTCTAACCCCACTTTTTGAACTGATTTTAGCAAGCTCTTTATTACCTTATTACTTTACACTTCCTTTCAGTGATGTGCTTCAGTGCTATAATAAATAGGTCATTATCCCACACATGTCACTTACCATCTGGAGCTGTCTGTTTCATTAAGGTATTGTCAATGGAGCTAAGGCAGCATTTAGCTATGAACCAATTAATTCCCCGCAGACATTTAGAATCAATATAATTAATATTTTAATTTTTTCATCCTACCAATGTCACTGTCGGTGTGTATTTTGTGTATGTTGGGGAGTGTCAGGAGATTCAGGGTCCCAGCTGGTTGGAAGCAGCAGGTTTTAAAAAATTATAATTCAGCAAGATATTCCTTCATCTTCAGCTCAGTTAAGGCTCAAGATTCAGATAATCTTCTTGCCAATTTCTTTGTAGATAGTTTGATAAAAGTAGAAAATGGAGAAGATTACATCAGACACACCAGGGCAGTGATGTTCATTCCTGATCCTGGATAGTCATTAGATATTCTGTTTTTTGCTCCTTTAATGAACAAGCTTTTAATAGCTTAATTAAATCAATTATTGATGTTAATTGGTCTAAATTACTACCATTTACAAGATAATGAGGATTTGAATTACCCTACAAATCCTTCATAGTTGTGGTTATCCAGAACTGGCAATGGGGAACACTGCATAATCGGATACAAACTGTTGACTGCAGAAAAATTCATGAGACAGGATCTTTCGAAATCCAGCTCAATAGCACTGGAATGAAGTAAGGCCCTTGAACCGTATACTTTAGAAGTCCAGATTGCCTGTCTTTTGATGAAGACTATAATCTTGGCATGGAGGTCACAGTTGTCATAGTAACCGAAATCTTAAGGGCAGTCACATGGCTCAGTATTTAATTTCCCCCATTTCAGTGAACGGCTCATGCTAGCTCTGAATTCACACAATAACCACGCACTTTTATTGACTTTCGAAAGTGTGCTTAAATGCATCTATTTTCAGACAAGCAGAATTATCTCATGCAAAGCCTATGGTGGAAGTGACAATTTGCAATAATGGTGGCTGTTTTCAAATCCATTGAGCTCACGGGGAAGGCATCGATTTAGCAGTTGTGCTACACACAGAGACAGGAAAAACACCGGCTGCCGGTTCAGTTTAATTTTTTTTCTTCAATGTAGACCCTAAGCCCTTGCAGCTTGAGTTTTAAAAATTGCCTCTATTACAGTACTATCTCATTTCACAATTGCTTGATTTCTTGGAAAGAAGAAATGGAACATTTATAAGACTCCTTTACAGTGCTTCACTTAGGCAGTCAAACAGTGGTTGGGTGGCATCTTTTTTTTTCCACAGAGTATTAAAATGCCTTGAGTAACTGTATGAAAAATACAGGGTGGGACCACTCCACTGACAGATAGAGACAGAGCTGCTACCCACCCTCTAAAAGAAAGTGCAATCGTGTTAGTATACTGTATTTTACAGAGGTGATCTAGAGTTACTTTTTCAAATCTAGGATAATAATTTGAGGGACAAGAGCAGAACAAGAACATGGATTCTGTACTGTTTTTAGTTGGACAGTATGTCCTCCTTTTTAACATACACGGACCTGAGAACCAGGAAAGTCTGAGCCAATGTAATTTGGAGCATGATCCTGACACTGTCGACCAATCCAGAACCGCAAGGCAGCAATGCTAACTACTGCACCACTGTGCCACCCTTTACTAATAATTTAATTAATAATTATTTTACTAATACATTTATTCACATTTGGTACTCAGACTTCAGAAAGCCATCATGCAGGGCCTGGCCTAAACAGTTGTGCACAAACCCGTCATTCGTGTCACAGTTTTTGTGTATACTGTTATGTTTTTGGGGAGTGCTCAGGTTAATATGGAAAGCTTTGTTGCACAGTAAACAGAGTTCTTTCATATAGTTTCTAAAGTGATCTGCCTTGTTTCATATCAGGAAAAATATTGTGCAACTTTGCATATTCATGCATATGGTATGTGCATGCAGTTGGGTTATGACCCTCATAAGCAATCAAACTGTGTTCTTTTAATGCTTTTAAAACCATATACTATACCCCTGTGCTTCATATGTCATAAGAGATACCACCTTATTTCCTCCATACCTTGAAACACAAAAAAAACATTTCCTGTTAATGAATGTGATGTGATTTTTCATTTGGCAGTGTAACCGTATTGCTAAAAGAATTTCATATGGTCTCTGTAGCATTTACTTTATGAAAGAACCTAAAATACAGCTTGATCTATTAGAGAATTGTTTATCCTCACCCATAGTTTGTCTTCCTATGATACTGTATAACCATGTTGGCCTACCAATTTTTGGTAAGATGTAAAAGATGGCATTACGATACATACTTCTGGCATTTGTACTTTGGGATGTTAGGAGGTGTTCTTGTTAAGAAGTGATTTTTGTATCAAACTGCTCTTTTTTTAGAATGTGACAAATAGTTTTGGTTTTGTAATCTTTCTTTGGAAAAGGAAGCAATTGGCTCCCAGCTGGTGCTCTGTGGCACTCCCCAACCGACAGTGTTACAGTATCTTGGGTAAAGGTGACAGGCTCTCGTTTGTAAACACAGCCACAAAGACCATTTTGATTTTGTGAGGACTAACAGAGCCCATGACAAACATTCTGGCCTCCCCCCTCAGCCTCTGTTCACAGGCTCTTGAAAGAGGGTGTAACGAACAGTTCTTTCCGGACCCTATGCGGACGACACAATCCGACGAAGTGGGGGAACACTGGGGAAACGTCATGCAGGAAAACAGGGCTGAAGACAGGGGGGCGTGTCCAAGGTGCGCTGGTGCACGGGGGAGGTGTGGCCGAGGCGAACAATCCCAAAGAATAATCCATAGAGTATCCAAAACACGAAGGTAAGTCCAAAACCAGGAGATCCATCAGAACTCGGAATTAAAACCACGAAGACCGGGTCGGAACCGGCGGACAGGGACAAGGAACAGGGGTTAAAACCTTAACGGGACCAGGCGCTTCCTGGTCCCGGACTCGCACGATATGGAAATCAGATGCAGAGCCCGGAAGAGCGTCAGCGCCTGGCTTTTAAGGTGGGCAGGGAATAGGGCGCAGGTGCATGGAATAAAGTCTTGAGTGATAGGGCTGGAGCACCCTTAAGGAGGGGGAACTAATATCGTGACAGAGGGAAACTTGAAAGTTACTGTACCTGTCAACTGTGCCTCAAAAGGCAATGTTGGTTTGTCAGGATCTGCTGCTGCTTTGGAACTAAAAAAAGGCTGTACTGTATGATAAAATGATGAATTCCTTAACTGGTGGGCCTTAACTGGTTCTCATTACTACTACTACTGCTGCAATACTGCAACAACTACTCCTTAATACATTGACATTAATGTTTTCGTTTTATGTGACTCTGTGGGGATACAACATGATTTTTAATGCTTACATGGAACAAAATTTCATCACATTATATTGATTTTGTTTTCTCAATAATTGTATTCTTCATTTAATTACTGTGATATTCTTCTATACATACTCCATACTTTTAGTTCCATGTGTGTGAGATATGCACAGTATGATTATGATCACATTGAGAGTCACATGTAGGAGTTTTCTTTGAAAGAAAAATTTAAAAAGACACTTTAGGTTAAAGAAATTAATATAGTTATTCTATTTGACACAAAAGGAAAATCAAAAATTCTGTGGATTTGTGGTCACTTATGTTCAGTGGAGATTTCATGCTCAAGTTAAACTTAAATCCAGCTTCAAGGCCACTACAGCAGTTCTGCAATTTATGACTGCCAGTTAGACAGAAGTGATTCATTCATGACAGTGAGTGATTTCATTCTTTTACACTGCAAAAGTCATTTAAAACCATCCCAGCTGACCAGAGTGAACTTGAAACACATGCATTTATGGAAAGCCCTGCCTGACGTCAGTCCAACTTAATTACAACCAATGCCTCGTGAGTTGCATATTCCTCATGAGAAAAAATGTGTGTGTTGTAACTACTGTACATGTAAATCCAATAACAGCAAAAATAATATTTCACTCCTTGGCACATAAGAAAAGTTGAAGATGACAACAGGCCATTAAGTGGCCCATCAGCGTTTGCCAATTTTGTATGCAATAAGTGATTCTATCACAGCGCCCACCTAGAGTTGAAAGGTAATTCTTTTCATACATTGTGGAGTTGCCATTTTAATAGCAAGGACCATGCTGTGACTGTACAGTATCTTTCTTTTAATCCTGTAAAACAGCATTTATACACAATAGGATGTCATTTTTTAATGCAGATTATAATTTTTTACTTCTTTAGTGTTTATGATTTTGATATCCAGATGGTTCAATTTCAGATGAATTAGAATTGAATAAACAGACTGAACATGATAAATGTGTCCGCATGTAATTTCTTGGCACGAGTAGCCTGGTGTTGTGTTCTGTGCTTCACTAGGTTCAATTACATTTTATATTTTTATGACCCATATTTAATAGATCCATTTTAGACGTCTATCCACTGGGTATGTATTGAAACTATTTTGTAGTACAGCCATCATTATACCTGTTTTGTTATGGGTAAGTTCTTACAATCCTTTTCCTCAATGCCCCTGGGTTAATTTTTGTTTTTTATATTTTTGTTAGACTATTCAAATCTTTGGAACAGTTCTGAATATGACAATGTTCCGTATTTTCAACTAGAGCTGTCTGACACTAAGTATTTGTTTTCTTCTTGATGTTTTTCTCAGTCTTCTCTGAAACATTTTGTTTCTGATTCTACATTTTGGGTGTCATTTTCCAGTCTTCCTACAAAGCGCAGCACATTAACTTAATAGAACAATTTCATCATCACACTCTTTTAAGAGGGGAGCTATCTGCCCAAGGGAATTTTTTTTTACTTGGATCTTGTGCATTTGATCTGTTTTTTTTAATTAAGCTGTTCTAACTTGGTGTATGGAAAAAAAAGACTGTTCGAGGTTAATTTGGAAACTTGTTTTGGATTCTAGTAATATTTGTTTGCAAATTTCTTGACTCTATAAAGACAAATCACTGAAACAAAATAAAGACATCTTACAGAAAAGTATAGAAAACATTTACAAACAAGTAAAGGCTTTCTGGTCCATCTTTGTTCATTTGGTTGCTCGTAGATTACATCTCCCAAAACCTTGTCCAATATCATTTCTTGAAGTATCCTCAAGTGTCATCAACAATTTGATTCCACTCTGTTCTCATATACCTGCAATTATTTTTTTCAAGCTCTAACTAAATGCATCTTTTCTGAAATTTCCCTTGTCAATCCTGTGTCCTTTGGGGTGGTATTATCAGTGGGTTTAAGGATTTTGGATATTTAAATTACATCACATCTAAAGAGATTCAGGTCCTTTAACCTGTCTATGTGAGGTATTTCTTTGACTACATTAATTCTACTATTAATTTGATCACTCTCTTCTGACACACTGTTTTTGGAACTTATCAGTAACATAACAAGATAACAATTCCTCACCAAGAAACTATTCCTAAGAAAGCAGGATATATTTCAGTGTGAAGATCCACATAAAAAGTTTATAGTTTTTTTCAGAGTTAATTACAGTCCAGATTTCTTTGTTCTGTATATTGATTTCACTGTGACCATAACAGGTTCTTAAATAAGTAGAAACAGTTCACTTGAATATGGCTAAAACACAGTTACTGTATAACGTCTTCATTAACACTATACAAAACAATATAACAACAAATGAAATATTCTATAACCATCTGTTCAACTGACATTACAGGGACATAATTATTTGTTATGGTTCATGATGAGACTTTAGAGCAGACGTGCAGTTTGGGAGAATTCAGATGAAAATGATAGAAGGCACCATTAATTACTTGAGAGCTGACAAGTCCTCTCTGTAGAGAAAATTTATTTTGCTGTTTGGTTTTTAGACGTGTTGTTTGTGTAGTGATTATGAGGGAGTACAGACTGTGGTTACTGATTCAAGTAAAACATTACCAAAGCAGTTTTTAGGCACAGTTTTCAAGATCTGGCAACCAAGTCAGACCGGACTTTAAACTCCGGTTTTATTGCATCTCATCGATCTCCAAATCCCTGAAAATTGAAAAAGCTTCAGGATTTGACAGCTCAAAGTGAGTCGAAGATAATTATTGTGAATCAGTCAGTACTAATATTTGCTTTTTACAAGTGAGAGTTGTTTTACAACAATTGATTCATTTTAAATACTTAAATATAACTGAATCTTGTAAAAAACATGCATGTCCAGACATTAACACTATTGATTGTTGAATCTTTTGTTCTTGTTAATTTGTTCAATTTGTTGACTGTTACCTGACAAATACAGTGGTATACCTTTACCTTGACCAGGCCCCATGAAGAGAACAAGATCTTTTTTTATGGTCACAGTTTGCTATCTGAATGGCGTTAACTTTACGTGTTTATGATACTTATGGAGTAGAATTTTTTTTCTTTGCTCTTCAAACAAGTTACCTTTGTTTGGATACATGTCCATGTCATAACCCGTGTTAACATCTAGAAAAGTTATTAATTCGATGTCTGTGTCTATTGCTTGTAAAAAACTATCAGAATACACATTTGGAAGAAAGGGGGACTTTGGGGATGAGGAAACAAAACAGAAAAAATAATGTTTCTTTACCTCTCACTTCTATGGACAAAGACATACTGTAATTTGAAGAGGAAGTCACCAACCTCCCCGTGTAAAGCTTGAAAGCTGTGTTGCTCAGTACTTAAAGAAGATTATTATTTTATGTTTTAAAAAGTCTTTCTTGATCCGAAATGAAATGTTACAAATACACGTTGCTAGTGTTGTTCTCAGTCTACTAGAATACTTTTAAATTTGTACATAATACGAACACAGATGTATTGCAAACCTTCCAGGGGGTAGTGCTGATCTTACACCCTAAAGCTTATGGGTACGGCTAAGGCATTGCCAAAACCCTTTCAAGAATGAGATGCTCTCTAATAATAGAACATAGGGGTCACTTGTAATAACTGGGATCTGCATGATACTTTCTCCTGGTTGTTAGTAGGTCTCAATGTCTTCCTTCCTTCTTTTTTGCGGTTACCTCCCTTTAAGTGAATTTGACATTTTATAAAATATGCACCCAATTCTATTGACCTGTTTTTGTGCTTGCCTGTATACAGTAGTGTAAGAAATGACACTAAAGAATCATCATCAACCATCTTTTTTTTTACTTGTGCTGTTATTCTCATCTTCCAATTTCCAATCTTCTAATGTGAATATTGTGATCAATGCAGTCCACATCAGATTGAAAACAACAATACTTTGCTTATTGTATTATTATTATTATTATTATTATTATTATTATTATTATTATTATTATTATTATTATTTCAACCACCTAGATAAGTGACATTTCACATGGTCATAGATGTTAGTGCTGAATGGGGAATTGGACACCAACGATGCATGAGGAAACGTCCTGCTTTCAAGGTATCTGTCACCACCACAACCTGTTTGTTTCACTACTGTACACTGATGAATTTAACTTCTTGAATGTGGACCCCCCATCAATCATTAAAACAGAATTCCTGTATATTCTTGGAAACCTACTGAATAAAACAAATTGATATTTTTGTACCAAGAGCTTTGGCAAGCATGTATCCGAAGCATGAGTTAAGCATGGCATCCTCTTATCAACCCAATTGCCTGGAAACCTGTAAGAAAGGCACATCACTGTGCTTCAGCAACAAAATTCAAATGGTGCATAAAATAACTGCACTCATAATAGTGATCCAAAGCCCCTTTTGATGCACAAGACAAGTGAACCATTTCAGAAAGCCCCCTCAAGCTATGAATGACCCATTTAAAAACATTATAGTCTACTATGAACATAGTGGCTACGAAGACAACTCAATTTACCTTTAATGCAGTTCTTCACTCTACTGTAGTGTAATATCAAATGCATTTGTTTTTTATATTTCTGATATATTTTATGATTTAATTAATTCATATTCTGCCTATTATGTTGTGAATGCAGAAAATTCTACCATTTCTCCAAATCATCTGAATGCAAATAAATTCAAATTCAGTGGACAGAAAATGACATTTTTTGTACAAACAGGTGTAAAATGTGCAGACACATTACTTCATAATTTTTCATCAGTTTTCCTTAAAACATTCTTGTATCCCTTAAGTACCAACAACTAGACAAGGTGCTCATCATTTGTTAAGTTTCTTTTGTCCAGTTGCTGATCAATAGAAAAAACCTCAATCCATTTCTTCCTCACAGTGCCATAGTCCCTGAACATGCATAAGATACTGTACGTGACCTCTGAAACATTACACAACAGAAAACAGAATAATTTGATAAGTGAAAAGCCATGCAACTTAAATGATGCAATACAATTCAAAAGTAATCAAAACTTACTAATGTTTGCTAAATATCGAACATTAGAAAACTCTTTGGAAGCACATTACTGAAGATTTCATTACATTCAAAGTGTTGTTCTTGAGGACTGATAGGAGTCCAGACTTTGGAGACTACATACAGTACAGTACATCATATGGGTGTGTGAATGTGTCTTTGAAGTATTATGGTGCCTCTCCACTCGGGACTTTGTAGCTCAGCACCACCATTCTGAGGATTGATTCTGAAATTAACAAGCAACCAGTGCAAAAGTCCAGATCTGAGTTAGTTGTAGGTCTGCTGTTTCTCCTTAGCATGAATATAAAGCCCACAAAACCAGTTTTCAATTTATTTCTGATTCTTTTATGCTCCAGATACTTCTTTGTTAAAAGCCAGACCTACTGTCTGCAATATGCTTTAGCTTTGTCCATATTCAGAACAGATTCAACGTAATTTTAATCTTTGGGGTGGAATTTCACAGATCTCATTTTAACTCATGAATAAACTGTGTACTTCTCATCTATAGATATCTAAAGCTACCTGGGGTTATACTTCAAAAAATTCAGTGATTATAAATGAAAACTCAAGTCTGCTGCTGATCTATTTTGCAATAAATTAATATTTTTTGTGATGTTGTCTCCCCTTGGATACTACTGTATTCTTTGTATTCACAAGCCAGCTATGCTGCAGTTTAGCCTCGTGTTGTATCACACTGTGACAAAAAATATGTTAGCTTCCCTTTCTCCCTGAATTCTAAATTAGTTACAGACCCCTGCTTTTCTCCTCCTCTCTGCTGTTACATTTTTGACAAACAAATAATGGGGCTGCAAAATTAAATGTTACACTGCACCATTTGTGGCTGAGCTTGTTTATGTGATGTGTTTGTGATTTTCCATTATATTGTTCGTATTCTGACAGGTTTTTAAATGTACTGTAGTCCACTGTACCCTTTTCAAAATATCAGACTGCATTGAGTGCAGGGCCTTGACCTCATGGTTAGCCTGATACTGCATGCTGCGTCTGGAAAAAATGCCAAAACTAAAGCACCTTCCAGCACATCAGGAGTACAAAAAGTAGCTGTAAATGACATCCGAAAGAGAGCAACGTCGAGGGCATACCCCAGCATGAAAGCAAGCCGATGCCTTTTAAAGTGAGAGAAATTATTTGAAATGTAACGATAAAAGAAATCATTATAGGGATGATGCTGAAATAGTTGTAGGAATGCCCAGTGATGTACAGTATAACCCAATAGTTTTAGGAACCCCTGACTGCTCTGTAAATACTAGGGCTGGGGACTAGAGGGTATCCAGTAGCCATACAGTACATCTGATCCTTTCATGTGCTGATCTTGGACAGTATTGCTGACCCAGCATTGATCTTATAGACAGTGTGTTCAGTAAAGTTGTCCAGTTGAGCTCTGCTTCTTCTCTGAGGCAACTGCCATGTAGGGAATGAACTCTCTGTGATTATTAGGGATTTATGATGTGGCTTTTTGTAGTTTCCAGGCAAAGTTCTGATCTGTCTTTTTGTTAATTGGCATTTCTACTTTACAAACCAAAACCAGTTTGGTATACTGAACAGGAACTGGTCTAGTCTTTGTCAGATTTCCATGTTTGAAAATGTCCAAGTCTGAGACCTTGCATGAGGAGAATCATTCTCCTGATGTTACAGGCACTATATGTGTAGACCCATGTTGCACAACTTATAATGATAATGATTACAGGGTCTTACAAAGATTGAGTAGACCTTAAGCTTGAGAAATTGCTGTGCAAGATTCTACGATGAACATGTGGATGCAAGATTCCAAACTCCCTCCCCTGTAAAACCTCTTGAAACACATTACACATCACATTGGTTTCAGAAACAGAGGCAAGTTTTTTCTTTTTGATCTTCAACATTTGTGTCCCGATCTACACTTCTGCATTTTGTCGTCCCTTTTTGCATTTCTCGCTGTGCCCCAGTGCCTTAATGACTAGATGGCTGCACCTGAGACACACAACTATCCAGATGGTGTACTCCACTCCCGACTTGAGAGAAACTGCTTGCGTTGAAGTATTGCTGGGGAAAAAAAAAACAACTCTCACGGATATATCAAATGGAGAGATGAGAAGGAGTGAGCTACAGCAGTGATGACGGAAAAAAAAGTTAATGTAGCCAGCCTGTCAAAATCCTGGGCCTGTGATCCCCAGTTAAGTGCTTGAGCATAGTGCACTAACCTTTTCTGGAGGAAACATGGTGTAGCTAGCACTTCAAAGATTAGAGCACATGAGAGGGATCCTTGATCACAGAACCCCAAGAGACACAGTGTTCTTTGTCGGTTTTTGTAATGTCCAGGTTCAGAGGCAAAAGCTTCAAAACAAGATACATGGCATGTACTGATTCACACTGCAAAAATCTTACACATTCTTATTTGCTTTAAAATTCAAGACACTGGTACAAACCAGTGAAGATTCTCAAATAAATGATCAATGACCTGGAATGTCCATGTATCGTCAGGATTGAACCTGGGAAACATACGCCACTGGAGGAATTTTGGCAATACGGATGCCTGATTACTTATAAGTTTAATTCTATCATTAAACCGCTATTGGTAACCCAGTCTGTTTCTGTTTCTGTTGAACTGGAGCAGGCTGGTGAGAATCACAGTGCTTTGCAGTAGAAATATGTAATTTATTTTTCGCATGAATTTAAAATCTGTTACAGAGGACAAATTTAGCTTGCATTACATAACAGTGACCTGAAAAGCACATCCAGCTGGCTGAAAGTATTGCAAAGGATTTATTTATTATACTTATCTATTTTGCTGTCTAGTGGATTAACAAGGTTGCTTTCCCCTCTTGTGTCATGTTATTACATTTAACTTAGTCGAGTGGCGCAGGCTACAGGAGAGATTACAACAAGGCACTCCCTGTCTGATGTTGTTGTTGTGTTCGTGGTGATGGCAGCTTCTTTGCATTTATATTTATAATTACTGCGCCCTGTTTTTTAAATCTGATGGACAGAGGGAAAATCAGGGTAGTTCATCCTTGTAGAAGAACCTGTGCTTGCACCAATGTTTACAAGCACTCAAAATAGCTTTTACTGAGGAAAACTGATTTTATGACTTACACTATAAAAACAAGGTATATACACTATGAAGCAGTGCATTTAATAAGAAAAAGAGCAGGATTATACCAATAACTAGAAATAATTAAGCTTTTTTAGAAGCACAGAAGCTCTGTGAGTACAGCTGACACTGATGGAATCTAAGGAGTACTGTCCCACATAAAGTCAGAAATAAAACAGGGCACTCCTTATATGACATCTTTGAATAATACATGACTTCTTTTATGTCTTTCCTGTGGATATCCTGTCAACTGTGGAAATTATTCTTAAAACCAGATATAGTATATCAGAGGCTTGAGTAAACTGATGCTATGATATCCTGATTTCATGACAGATTAAATTGAATGCATGGAAGTGCACTATACGTTATAACTATCAAATGGGTGGTAATTTAAGAAATGTACAAAAATCATTAGGGTTGTTTGTGTTGACTGACTGCTGACCTAATCTAGACAATGTGGAAAAGAAACGAAAAATGCTATCAACATCTTACTGTAGATGTATATTAAAAAGGTAGACACAAGTAAACTAAGGTGTTACCATGCAGATCCTTGCTTGTTGTCAGTTATGGTCACCATAATCCAAAAAGGATTCTATGGCTCCAGAAACACTTGGAAGAGGTGCTGGGGGGATAGTAGGGGGCGCTCTCCTGTGGTATGAGTGGGTCCTAATGCCCCAGTAAAGAGACGGGGACACTATACTGTAAAAAGGCGCCGTCCTTCGGATGAGACCTAAAACCGAGGTGCTGACTCTCTGTGGTCATTAAAAATCCCAGGGTGTCTCTTAAAATGAACAGGGGTATAACTCCGGAGTCCTGGCCAAATTTACAATTGGCCTTTACCAACCACGGCATCATAATAATCCTCATGTATGAACTGGCTTCATCACTGGCTCCCCACTGATAGCTGATGTGTGGTGAGCGTACCGGTGCACTATGGCTGCTGTCGCATCATCCAGGTGGGGCTGCACATTGGTGGTGGTGAAGGGGAGTCCCCATTACCTGTAAAGCGCTTTGAGTGGAGTGTCTGTAAGGATGTAAGTGCAGGGAATTATTATTATTAATTATCAGTTATCAGACTCAGGTGAAAATGAGGAGAAAGTGAATTCATAATGGGAAACGAGAGATACCACAATGACACTTCAAATGGTTTAATAGCTATTTAAGAAATGCTTAACTCAAGTATTTCTTTTGAACTACATTTAGTGAAATTCAGTAGATGTATGATACTGTATGATTTCAATCTTTATCCTCATGAAATGCAGACAGCATAAATGCAAACCGATTTCAGTCATTTCACTTTCTACTGCAGATTTGTTAAATGCCAACGAAGTACTTACAGATGTGTTAAATGTATTGATATGATACTCAGAAATTTACAAACAAATATAAAACAATGATCTTGAATTAGTTTTGCACCGTGTTATGTAATATCGTTCGTGTAAAACGATTTATTTTAGGAGCTTAAATTTCACAAATCACTTGGATTGGATTTGATTGTTTTGTGGGCTCAGTGATGTGACCTATCATTTCTTCATGTTACACATCACATGTCTGGTAATAAAAACCAGACTTGGGTTAGTATTAGGCGACAAGTACAATTTTCAATCACTTGATTGTTCGCAGTTTTAGTGTGGAAACATAAACTTGCACCTTAATGTGATGAGTATGGATTCAGCACTTTTTCTTTCTATGAATTATCTTTTTTGAACCTTTGGACAAATCACCACAGTGACTACAATGGGGTCTTATTTTCCTGGCCATGTAAGAAGCCTTTGGTATGTGCTATAAGTCTGAATGAATGGGTGATGACAGCAATGGTATTTTTAGGTGTGTGAATGGGATTAAGAGCAAAGGCAATGCTACTGTGCCACATAGGAGCATTTTATGTGTGCCTTTAGAGAATCGCTGATTTTAATTTGAAGTTTGAAAATTGCAGAATTCTCCTACGTCCTCCGAGTATACCTATCCTGGGCCTCAAATGATTCTCTCTGAGCAAATGTCTTCAGCTCACCTGCTGATTTTCATTAGGATTCGGTAATAGGTGGTAAAAAATGTGCAAAAGACATCGCTGTCCTCAGGAACTAAAACAAATCTGAAACATGTCCACTGTGTCCCCCCCCCCCCCCGCACTGCAGCTTTGAATAGTGTAAATAAGACCGTACTCATGCAGGCTGGGCTTGACAGGTATCAGCTCAGCTCAGCTCGGCTCAGGTGTGCCAGTGTGAGCTGCTCTGCCAGCTCGTTCCATTTACAAACAGGGAACACCAACAACACTTAAACGTTGCCTCTAAGGCAAAAGATAAATATTTGTTTTCTTGGCAGCTATTCCTTTAAAACCCTTGTCCATATCTCAGATATTGCTACATTACAGGACTTCAGAACCTTAATTTGTAATTTAAATCTGGATTTGGCTTCTCTCACTCTAATGAGTTTGTTACATTCCCCTTAGTATTGCCCTGAGATTCTGTGTAGATAAGAGTTTGTTTTCATGTTCTTTTTTTTGTCATTGAATTATTATTTATTTTTTCATTTAAAATTTAATAATCAGCACATTTTATCCATTTTACTTCTAAGATACAGTGTTGCGTCACAGCAGTCAACTATCAGCAGGGATTGATAGAGATTACTGTAATGTAAAAAATGTTAACATTTTTTTCTACTGCTACAACAATCACAGCTTTCTAGATACAACTGTGACTTTGCTGGTAAGCAGAGACTGGATTCTCTGTTGACAGTCTGGGAGGTTCAATAAGAGTTTTCATTCAAATTTAAAAAAACTACCCAAACAGACCATGTTTTGTTTGGTGAGATTCTTGGTATGAAGCATTATTTCTTCCAAACTTTCATTAATAAAGAACAGTAACTCAGAAAGATAAGAACACTCCATTCACAGTTTCTCAAAAATGCGCAGTGTTCCAGAGCAACATGTTTAAATCATACAGTACAGACTAGACACAAGCAATATTCATGAGAGGTAAATATTTCCAAAGACAAATATTTATGGAGAAACTGACTGAAACGCACCTGTGCATGTAACATTAACAGATAAGAAAAATATCCCTGTGGTTCCATGACTCCCACAAGGGGAAAAGTGTTCACTCACATTGAAAATACAGCAGTGGGATGTATTAGCTTTCTACTGTGTTGGAAAACATTAAGACTACATCCAGGATTGATCCCAGAACATGAAAACACCTGTTTAGAAAACTTTTATTTTCTTTTAGAGCTTAGTGCAGTTTTAGCATTACAAATAGGCTTTGTATAATAATATTAGGACATACCACAGTAAGTAAACGTAAGTGCTACCACTTGAACATTTCCTGAGTACTGTAGTTTGTAATGTTTTTAAGTTTCTAGAATTCTTCATCTCTGGAAAACAGAAATACCACAGGAGATCAAAAGGGATAGGCAAGGTAAACAGAGAAGTATGTAGGAGACACACAAAAATACTAAATGACCATATCAAATTTACTACTTCAACTTTTGAGACTCAACACCAGTGGTGACTTCAGTACCTTTCCTTTCTAAGGCATTGCTGCCCATATATCAAGGCTATCCAAGATGACATGTATGCTGTATACCTAGGCTTTGCAACACTTCACAAAACTGATAAATATACAGTATGTACTCTTTCTTTCCCTTTTAGTACAAGCTTCATTTAAAAGAAAATAAAGATTGATGACACAAAATTGTGGTTGATTGCTATAGACCTGTGATTGAAAACCCCATGTTATCTTTCCCCACAATGACAGATACAAGATTCCACTTCATTGTGCTCTAAGTGCTCAATCACCTCTAATCAGACGCTCTTTTCCCCTCACATTTCTGAACTCATATTTCGAATTTGGCTTTATTCATTTAGGTGGAGCTAAAAGGTGAATCTTTTTTTTCCTCATAAAGCCCTTCACCGTGCCTTCGTCATATGTCATGTTATGAGTGCCATACTTTATTGCAAACGTTAAAAACAAACTTTTTAATGTGTTTGAAATATTGAAAATTAGTATCCTGAAAGATTCACAAAGCACTTGAATTTACATTTTTTACTTTATAACCAGAATTGGGGTTAAGTTACAATGGTGGTGTTCTGTGAAGGTAGATGTAAAGTTATTAACAGCATTGCTATGTTCTCAGTGTAGCTTAGTGTAGCATTTATTGTCTTTGAGCAGGAGGTATGCAACACAAGTTGCATTTTTCCTAATATGAATTTTCTTTGTAAAAATATTCAGTTTTGTTTTAGAGAGTAATCTTGATGATTCATCCTAAAAGGTGAGCTGAACCGTTTTAAAGATTTGTGGGATAAGCCTTTGAGACCATTAGGTTTAAAAGAGGAGCTCAGTGTAACTATGCTACAACCTTTATGCCTTTAAATGGTAAACTCTGATATAGCTGTGACTGTACCTGTTTTTGTTTTGTTTTGTTTTTCTGTCTTTTTTCCTTCTTTCTTCTTTCACTCTTATTTTTTTCCCTTAACTCCATTCTTCATTTCTTTTTCTTACATTTATTGTTATTCTCTTAAAAAAATGTAAAAGTTTAAATATTGATGTCTCTGCTGTGATATTTGATAAACAGTATTGGGGAAAAAGAAAAAGAAAGTAATCTTGATAAGAAAGCTAAGTGTCCCTTTACTCCTGCTGCATCAAACTCTCTGCCTGGGGTGGCAGGAATGTCACTAATGGACAATCAATCTAATTGATTTGGACTAGAATAAGAAATCGCAATGCCAACACCTCCTCAAGAATGAGCCACAGTTGTGTGCTACACATCCTCATGTTGCACGTACCAATTTCAATCTGAGAATGGAATCTCGTCTGACCTTTGGAAGCTGCTGTCCCCTTTTTTAAGTGCTCTCCAAAGTGTGTCAATTGTCACAGCAATCTTAATTCAGCATTATGAGGAAGGCAGGTCACCTGCATTCCAAACCAGACCTCATCTCCTGTGACTTGCTCACAGTGCCTATTGAGGAAGCAAACCAAGGAATATCTCTGAGTGCTTGTCAGCTATTTAGATCCATAACATTTTATTCCAAAATCCATAACCAGCATGCTGCTTCCATACTTTGGAAGAAGATTGAAGATCCATATCTCCACAGACATATGTAACCACCTAGTGGAACTGATACTGTGTTGTATCCCAGCTGTGACCACCACTAGAGGTGAGCTGACCAGCTATGAGGGAAATTTCCACTATATAGCACATCAGGTAAAAAAAGTGAAAAATTACTTTTTTGTTAATAAAAATTGCCTTGGTTATGAGCTTGAATTGTAATGTTTGGAACCAACAGGCAATATAAACAACTACAGGGGATAATAATCTATCACAGCTAACTCTATGAAGGCATTTCTGTTAATTGGAGCTGCTGAAATGGAACAGCATGATTGATTGCTACAATTTTTGTCTAAACAAGTATACTGAAAATCCCAATGTGCACATTTGGCCAGTCTCACTTTGCAATCAACATTATAATTAATGTTTTAGTGAGTAATTTCAGTCAGATCAATAGAAATGTCTAATGGCTTCAAAAAGATTTTTAGGCATTTGCCTTTAGAAATTATATGTGAGTTCCAACCGTCAATTATGCAGTCTAAGACACACAAATGTATTTAAGACATTATGTATACAATAATCTCCAGCACAGCACTGATTAATAACTTCTAAAAACACACATAGAACAACCAACAGACTGGTGGAAGTGTTAAAAAGAACTTCCAGTTCTTTAAACTCTCAAAGATAGCTTCTGTTAGAGACTAAGCTACATTAAAAATACAGCTTAACCTATCACATACTGTACTGGTACACGTGATTATATTTGTATATCACCACTATGCAGTGTACAAATGCTTTCTATGCAGCAAATGTTAAATTCTTTGACTCTGTATTGTTAAAAGAAAGAGAAAATATTTTCCTTTGCTATTGTATCAGTGATTGTGAGAAATGAAAGGGTACATGGGGTATTTGAAGAATCAGATCCAGATAATGTGGAGATTGGTTGTGACTTGGATGCCATTTACCTTGTATTACTTTATGTGAGATTGTAGAGACTTTACAGATACTGATGTCCATTATGGAGGATATTATACTGAAGAGCACTGTCATGGGAAATATCATTATGGACCACAGAACAGGCAGGCCCTAGGAGTAATGCATCCTGTCCAATTCAGAGGAAAAGGTCCAGCGCATTACATGTCCCATGACTCCTGAGGACAGTAGAGCTGTAGCTGATTAGACATTTTCCTAAGTGAATGTTGGTGCCCATGTCTCTGATGCATTGTTGAAGGCAGCAGCAGACCTGGAAAATGTGTCAGTTCAGTCAACCTGTAATTGTTTACAGGAAGTGGTTGACAGATAAAAAAAAGACAAAATATAAAATCAGCTCCTGCCTGGATGGATAGACAAACAGACAACGTGTTACTAAGGAATTGTGATATGGATACCACAAGATAAACCATGATGGACTATGCAAAGAAAAAAAGGAAACATATAGTGACACCCATTTAATGCGTGTCCTAAAAGCGATCACTCATAATGTCACTTATGACTATACAAGTGTGTCTACAAATGCATCTGATGTACAGTATAAACAACAATTGCATCAACCAGGGTTTTATGCCAGGATGGCTACATGAAAGATGACAATCACATGTGAATGTATAGAGAAGGTTGCAGCAGGATCCCAAAAGATGTGATTTATACTGTAGGTCAGTCGGGACAGAAACTATGTAGAGATGTGTACTGTTTCTGAAGGCAGAGTCTTAATGTGGATGTAGTGTTCCATATTTTTCTATCTTGTCACTGTGGACCTTTTAACTTAATGTTGTTGGCCAGAGCTTAGACTATGACAGTGTTGTATGGTAATATGCCTTGATTTTAAGAAATGGTATTAATAAAAAACGTTTTCTGCATTCGGTTTTCTGCATTAATCTGAACTGTGGCACACCTTTGTGCCTTCTCTCTGAGTTCATTCTAATTTCCAAAAGAATAAAATACCATCTGCTGAGAATAAGGAGCCATGCTGCCTGCCCAGACAACAAACAAAAGTTTTGCACAAGAACCTAAAGTATGGTTTTGTATGGAAGCAAGTGTTTGACTTAAATTGAGAGCAGTCCTGAATATCTTTTTGTGAGCCATGTTTCAGAGCAGCAAGTTTTGTAGAGTGTTTAGAGCAGGGGTCTGAAACTCCCAGTGGCCTAGAGTCTGCTGGCTTTTCTTTCACCTAGGCTCTCAGTAAAACAATGAGACCTCAGTTAATTACAGTAATTTAACTGTGTAATCATAATACTTCTAATTGGCCTCTGGAGTGTTATTTCAGTAATTGCACCTTTAATGAAGTGAATGTATGAAGAAGTTAACAGTAAAAGACCTCATAATACAATCACACAAGGGCCTCAAGGAAATGTATCTGGATCCCCCCCGTTCAGAGTCTGAACTGTTCCCTCTGCGATGATAAATTATCCCTTAAAGTACAGACAGTTAAAAAACCTGTTTTAGTAAATTCAAGATCTAAGATAATCTGTAATCAGTTTAGCCGAATGCAAATCTAGCTACCGATCGTGACTCATTACCCGTTCCGTCAGTGAGGGGCAGTCTGAATGCTGACTCATCTTCATCAGGTAATAGATGGTTTCCTGACAGTCCTGCCTGAAGCAACTTCCCCAGTTTAATAAAGAAGTTTACATGAGGAGAATCGGGAATTTCCCTCCTGCCGTCCACCTGCTGCTAGCTATAGTAATCAAATTCCTAAAAATTGCATCACTTTGTGTCAAAATTATCTTTAGAATCATGAGCAGCAGAAGCCTTTATAAACAATTTTACACTGCTTTTATAATAAGAAAACAATCTATAGCTGTGGTGACTCACATCTTAATGAAGGCAGTATAAAAACAATAATCAATGGGTTGATATGAGAGATTGTCTGGGCAGGAACTCTGGGCATTTCTTGATATGAGTAGGGAATTATCCCGGTGTCTGGGACAAATTTTCCCTCTTGGCCTGTACCGTGGCCTCCAAATTGTCCCCATGTACTGTATGATTGGCTTCCACTTGCCCTGCGATGGACTGGCGCCCTGTCCTGGGTGTGCCCTGCCTTGCGCTCGTTGCTTGCCGGGTAGGCTCCGGCTTCCTGCGACACCGTATGGTATAAAGCGGTTTGGCAAATGACTTTAAATATACACAACCCTTAATAATAGCAATTGTAAATAAGTCCTGGTGTAACTAATTGCCTTTCAAATCAAACAACAAGCTATTATGTCAGATTAAGATCACAATTAGCTACAGTATTTTTTCTCGGTTTTCATTTGTAATTACTTTTCAGAATGTTTAAGCATTAGATTTTGACTTAGAGGTAGTGTGACAAAGTTTAAATACAGGTAAATAAAGGTATATGTGAAGATGGCTTTTGTGCTATAAGAGGTGAGAACCGATAGTGCAGCGTGCTAAAGCACTGTGAATTAAGCACAATTTCTTACAGAAGTGCAGGTTTGAATCTCACACCTGACATTCCAACAGGTCAGTGTCACACCATATAGTCTAGAATGGACTGATTGGCCACCTCTTGTTTGTAAACTCACGACGGGTTTATACCACATTAAGAGTGAAAACAAAAACTAATTGCTCTGCTGAAAGATGTTTTTGTTCTTGGTGTGGGTTCTCCCAGCATTTCCCCTAACTCTGATTCTTCAGTCTTTTTCTTTTGTGTCTGAACACCTACAGTATCCTGTGGCCACCTGCAATCCTTTTCAGTCTGTGTCTCTCTCTCGTCAGCCTCTTTTTCTTTCGGTCTATGAAGACACTCTTCTATCTTGTGTATCATTTGGAAACAGGCTTTGCCTTTTCTGAGTAAGGTTTCGGGCCAATAATGTACATACAGATATTTTTGTTCTAGAATACAGAAGAATCACAAAAAAAATAAACAACTTGCTCTCTCCAGCTCTCTCTGTATTCATTAATTTGCCTGTAAACCTGTATTACTAAACCTAATTAATATATAATACGTTGTAGCGTTCAGAGACAGCAAATGCCAAAGCCTGCATGAAGTACAATTTCATGCTGGCTTATTTTTAAATAAGATTGTTTAATTTTTTTGGAGTCACCGGGTAATAGCAGTTCAACAGTTGTATCATTATCTTGGAATGAAGAGGTTTATCTTTTAAAACCCTATTCTG
Source organism: Lepisosteus platostomus (assembly GCF_059453375.1). Taxonomy (NCBI): domain Eukaryota; kingdom Metazoa; phylum Chordata; class Actinopteri; order Semionotiformes; family Lepisosteidae; genus Lepisosteus; species Lepisosteus platostomus. The sequence continues at coordinate 10,733,435 of NC_142613.1, forward strand.
TATATTGCATATTGAACAATTACATTTCCCTTTTTAAACACTATTTAAGAGGAACTTCATCAATGTTTATGTTCATTTTTGTTACCAAACTCTGTTGAGGGCAATGTAAGAGATAGCCATGCCTATTGGCAATTGTTTTCTTTAAAAATTAACATTTATTTAACAAAATATGTGTGTTGTGTGTGGAAGATGTGGATACAAAGTTTCTGATAAAAAAAGATGCAATGATTTGTACACATTGGTATATATACTGTACAGTAGATGACAGCATTTTAACGATGCCATGTTAGTGATGTTTTCATACTGCTGGTTTAATTATACTGTAAATGTAGTTAACATACAGCAGTAATCTTAAAGGCAACAGGTTTAAATACTGGTTTTGACAATAGAGCCCCCATTTTAGATATAATCCAGAAACCTACAGTCGTGTTTTGAATCCTACGCCTCATTTCTTTCACTAGGGAGGGACAACAACATCCAACAACTGGATGCTTTGTGATAGCTTAGGATACCTGGTGAGAAATGTCTTAACCAGCTTAGTTAATGGATAGCCGCCTGGTAACTGCAACTGAGAGATGAGACGGAGAGATGTTTGAGACGAAATGCGAAGGGAGGCGTTTGAATTCAGTGTGTGTAGCTAATGACGTAATGAAGGTGACTACCTGTAGGTTCAGCTGTGTGAGACTGACTTGTTATTGTAACGCATATGGCCATCAGGGTGTGTAAGAGCCGGCTTACCAGAGCAGTGACGTCGCCGCACTTCCCTGTGTTAGCAGGACTACAGCTACTGGGTTGTAAAGAAATCTCTCTTCAGCTCACCGGGCTGGGTCCCTGTTGAGTGATGCGGGAATCCCTGGTTCGAGCCCCCAATGGTGGGGGGCCGACCCTAATGCGGCAAGGGCGCCCACCGGAACCCCCGTTGCGTTATTTTATTATCCCTCCCGAACTTATGTTAAAAACGTCCATTTAGAGTATCAAAGTAGTAAAGCCGGGTTTTTCTGAATAACAAGAGCCTGGGTTCTACACTTCCGTGCAAGAATTAAAATATTAACACTCTGATGGTAAAGGACATTCAAAGTAATTAAATATTTCGTTTTATTTTACTACCTTATGGTAAATGGCGTCGCAAAATACGCGCTGACATGAGACACAAAAACAAAAGCAAACAAATTGCAAAACGAACCTGCCGCAACAACCTTTTAATTAACAACGATATTTTATAAATATATGCAAAGGTTAGTACTGCTGCAAAAGACAAGTGGTAGTGAAACCGCCACTTCTGCCTTAACTTTTCATCGGTGGTCAAAAGCGGTGGTTTTAGATCGACGTCGTGCTTCCTCTGTTGGGTAAAGCACGGCAGAAATAGATCTTTTAAGAGCTGTCGGCTCTCTAATGGTATTTCTGTCGTGCTCTAATGCGGGTTTATACCGCTGGGTGTAACTGAAGTGTAGCCGCGTCACCACTTAAAAGTCTTTATCATTGGATGAATCGCTAAAAACATTTCGCTCAACTTATGGTCTATTATAAAAGTGTTGCGTTAAATATTTTAAGAATATCGTGTGGGTGTACGTCTGTTCAAATGTTCACTAGTCGTCAGTGCATTCATTTTTCTCAAAAACTAAAATTATACTGTACGTCTTCGACGAGACGTGCAGGGTGGCCTACAGTACATCAACACTGGACAATTCCGAACACTTCAAACGTTTTGACATTTTTGTGGGATTCAGCGATCACATACTGTGACGTGTGTTGCTCCTTTTAAGTCTGTTTTCACTCTAAGCCCTGCTGAAAACAATTCTGACCAATGTCAAAAACAATTAACCGTTTCCAGTAGTCTGGGTGTCACAATAACATCAGACGACAGTGGGCCAGGATGCCTGGTCTCTTTATTCAGCATTAGCCTGGGAGAAATTATGCTCCTGAAGACATTGTTAGGAATGGGACAGCGTGAGCCATGATAAAGCATTTGACCACTGGGTCTGAGGTTAATTGGGACGTGTCTTGTATTCACTGACGTTGATTATCTTGAAGGACTTAAATTAAGAAATAAATTGCTTTGCAGACAATTAGAGTCTTAGCAGGGAAGGGCGTCTTCTGCTAACGGATTTAAATAAATCAATCCTCTCTCCGAATGTCCGCATAATGTCCACCCAAGTAGCCGGTTCCCTGTAAGAAAGTGCTACAACTATGACAGAAAATCAATTCTTTACAGCATGTTTCTGACAACTATCACAGAGGATTTGATAACAAGAGAGATGGTGTCAAACTAGCTAACATAAAAAAAAAACTTAGGTTGCAACACCACTACAAATCTAAAACGCTCATTCATGGCGACTTACTAATATAATAGCCATGACGTCAGCTGGTCGGGCGCGCTTCTGTGTAGTGATTTTCATGCACTGTAGTGCTGGATCTGACTTCTGGTGAAGTGCTATAGCTGACCTGTAAGCTAACCTGACCTTTGTTTTCGAATGTACAGTACGTCACCGGGATAATTTTCCGTGTTCATTAAAATATGAATTTAAAAAGAAATCATGTTTGCACCATGTGATGTGCTGTACTTCTGGTCTTACAGCCTAACCTTTTAAACCGGTGAGGAATTAATGAGTCCAGTGTAACCAGGAAGCTCTTCTTATTGCATGGTGGAAATACATTTTTGTGGACGGACAAGCAACTCAGTGGTTGACTGAAGCCTCTATTTTGTTTTTTGTTACCACCATAATTGAAAAAGTAGGCTTTTGGACAAACTTTGGACACAGAAACTACCCGTAGTTTCCAGACAATGTATATTGACATGTAGCCTATATGGAACGGGCCTAGTAGTAAAAATAAACATTATATATACATTTCCTAGTGTTCACATATTGAGCAGACATTTATAATTCACTTAAGCATTGTATATAGATGAGTTAAATGTGGTTAGACTAGCTGAATCTGGAAAGATGTACATCCGGCGCATAAAGATGTCTTCTTATTGCAGAGAGTTCTTTAATAAGGTATCCGCATACTAATGTTGCAGATTTATTAAGATACTGAAATACACCAAAAATGATAGTCGGAAAAGATATTTCTGTCAAAATAGTTCAGGTGGGGAGCTGCGTGAGCATGCGTAGGCTGCAAAGGAACAAGTAACAGGTTTATTCCATGCTGAAAAGAGAAGAAAGAAAACACAACGTTTCGGTCATGGAGCCTTCTTCGGGTGTGAGCAGCAGGTGTGTGTGCATGGAATAACCCTATTACTTGTTCTTTTTCTGTCAAAATGCCGCCAGCCCTCATGTATTTTTTATCTGCGTCTCTAAAAATATTCTGATTCAGTTAATTGGAATGACGTTCCCACAGATTGAAGTCTAAGAGGAAGACATTATTGCAAAATATTTTTGGTGTTTTGATTATTGACTTTCAAAAACACAGTCTTCTTCTTGCATTTTTGTTTTACATACATTACTCTTCCTACATTTTTGTTTCAATTACTTTTTAGTTTTTAATTTTCTGCAAAGCCAAGAAGTTTGTTTTTGTACTACATAGCGCATCGTGTACAGAAGGTGCATGGCATTTTCCCCTACATTTCTATTTCTGGTTTCTTCTCTGAAAAGCAGTAGGGTGTTTATTTTAATAAGATAAACAAGCTCTACTGAGGGTTGAGTTCAAAAGCATTTTGCATCCAACAAGTAATTCTGCCACCTTACCTGTCCACACTGATGACACAGAGCGTCATTATGGATGCCGTGCAGCACATTACGTCCATTCCGATAAAGATATTGCAAAACACCTCGCCAAACAGCCACTTTCCGCCTGTGAGGTCCGTCACGATTACAAAGGGCATGACGACCACTGCCACCGACAGGTCCGCCACTGCCAGAGACACCAGGAGATAGTTGGACGGCTGCCTCAGTTTCTTGACCACACAGACTGCTATCACTACCAATGTATTCCCCATCACGGTCACCGCCGTGATAATGGTTAGCATCACCCCGATCATAATCTTCTCTACCGTACCGAAGTCGAGGAGTTGTTCCCCGCATGACTGACTCACGTTGGCGGTGGGATCCGAGGCTGGGAGGCTGTTGGAGAGATAGAGCTGTGTGGTGGCGTTAGACGCTTCCCAAACATTGTCTTGGTGACCCAAAGCAAGTTCAACACCCGAGGTAGCAAACATCACGGCCGGGAGCTGCCCGTGTCGGTGCTGGGGACACCTCGCCAACAGCGCGCTCTTGTCTGGAGCATACTTAGGAGGTTTTTATTCGTCTGCGTCTGACCTGGGGTCCATCTGTCGTTTTCCCAGTACCAGAAAAATACAACCGCAATCAAACCGCAAAACGCCACTTTGACAAATATGATGAGTTAATTCATTGAGGAATCCGCTTGGAGATGCGCTTGAGGTGAAAATGCCATTAAAATCCTCCGTTTCGGTCTCATGACGTTCTCGAAGATTGCTTCTTCCTCTCGCATAGCTGGGAAAGACCTTCCTACAAAGTATAAATGTGTGGGGTTTTTTTTGCGCTTTCTGCGGGGAGAGCAAGCTGTGTTTGCTCTGTAAGTTCAGCGGCTCCTCAGGGTCTAAAACGCAGGCGTTGCTGCAGTCTGTGTAAAACCGTCTTCTTCCTCTTTGAACCTTTGAGACAAGTGCGAAAGCCAAAACGGAGTCTTAAAACGACTGTGTGCAGATCTACCGTACAGAGTTCACCTTGTGACTACAAATACTGAGATCAACTAACAACGCCAGTCTTATCAGATGCAAGGGGTTACTGTTTTCTCTTGCTTTCCAACTCCTCCGGGTGCTATTACGGCGACGGTGCAAAGTTCTTTTCAGTGATCCAGTGTGACACCCACAAACAACACACAGTGCCAAAAAGTCATTCGGAAATACACGGAGCCGTGCAGAGATACAGTACCTAAAGATTGCGAATTGTGAGACTACTGTATATATTTTTGTAAAGCGTCCAATTACTTTTTTTGTCCATAAACATTAAGATAAAATACAGCTTTCACGCGTGATTGCATTGATTTCTCCTGACATATTTTGAACTGTATTTCAGTTTGCAATTCTTTTGTAAATTGTATGTACGGTGAAATAGCTGTAAATGTCACCGCTTGCCGAGACCGGTGTTTTCACATTCTGCAAAGAATCGAACTATCGAAGATGATGATGAAGATGATAAAATAATGATTGAGTAAGCTAAAATTCGATGACAAGTTAAGTAAAATCAGATAAGGTTAATCCTCTTTAGGTGTTTTGTTTTTTAGGAACAGCATAAATAATTAAAATCTTAATTAACTACAATACAAACTGGTTTCTAATGCTGAGTAACGAACAGTATGCGAGCAGTATATATACTGTACGAGCCCGTTTACCTCAAGCATTACGTGTGATGTTCCCGTAATCGCTCGGTAGCCTAATTTAATAGGGTTCTGGAATGACCGTTCGTTCTGTGCGGAACAGCTGTATTCTGTAACCGAATGGACGCCCGTCGTATTGATGAAGTGAGGGAGCCGATGTTCTCGCGCTCAGGTGTCTGCGTGGCCACACCTCCTCAGGGTGGGAGTTGTGCGGTACACTGACATCGCCAATTATTCGTGTTAACTTTATGAATGAGCACTCGTGTACTCCTCGAGTATTGCAGCTCTTAGAAGTATTTCATGCAGATTTTACTTTCATTTGCATTTCATCCTCGTAAAACAATCCTCTTGGTGCTGACATGACGCACTCTCATAATGTACGGTGGATTCATTCTTAAATATAAGAATATACTGTTTTTATATATTCTCTGTAATTTCAGGAACCACTTTTAAAACAGTCGAAAACAATGGATATTGAACTTTTAATACAACCAAATATATTGTATTTCACAATTACTAAGTCATGAAATAGCTTCCTGGTTTTCTTCATTTTAAGGACAAATCCAAAAACTGTCATATTTTACGTCTAAAATAAACTCAGAGACTACTACATTCTGTATTGGTACTCCACCTGTTTTCTCTCGAATACAATTTTCATTCACCGTGCTCTTGGTTTTTGTAAATGTCACTGCCACGCTCCTGTAAATAATGTACTGTACATTTTCTAGTAGCAGTGCCTTGTCTGATGCCGAGGACTGAACCTGGAATGCGAGTTCAGTGGTTGGTTCTGCACGGTTATTTGTTCTGTTTCAGTAAAGAATTCAAGAACAGACTTTTTTAACAAGACAGACTAGCAAGGTAAGCCTTTCTATTTTGGCGGCTTGGTGGGACTGTTTCTCCATGCAGCCTGGCACGTTGCCCGTTTGTTTTCACATTTTAATGCCATACGATTCAGATTGTATTGCTTTAAATGAGGGTAAACATTTATCTTTACTCTAAAAATAGCTAGGACAGGGTTGCCGATTTAGCGATAAAACATGACCGATCGGATGAAATTGGTTAACAGTGCAGCAGTGGAAGATCTATAATTTAAAATTAATAGGAAAATGCTATATGTACTAACGTATAATTTGCGTTTGTTGCGACTCCTTCTACATTAAACTATGTCCGGAGTAGAGCTGGCAAGCCAAAGACACTGCAGTTGCAATAGGATTCCGGCAAAGTATCAAACCCTTCCTCTAGAAAACACCTTTAATGGGTACCCTTATTGATCGCTAACTTCAACATTGACACTGAGCAATAGTTATAGGAAATTTCAAACAGCGTTGTATCATATCCATTTAGACTGAGATGCTTTTTAACGGAGGCCGAGAAATAACTTCCAAAACTGAGAAAAATATTTATCGACAAAATGAAGTAAGGTGTGTTACAGCACCAATCAACAAAAACTATAGAAAGAAATACAATATTTTAAATGTTTTGATTGCATAAGTATTCAGACAGGTAAACAATATCCAGTACGGTAGAACCAACTTTGACAACAATTACAGCTGCTAATCATTTTGGGCAAGTCTCACATTGGTTTGATGCAATCTTAGCCCGTTCCTGACGGATTTCCTCAAGTTCTCTCCGTTTGCTTCGGGATCACCTATGGACAGCAGTTTTCAATTCTTTCCACAGATTTCCAACAGGATTCAAATCAGGAATTTGACTGGGTAACTCAAGGACAGTCACATTCCTACTCTTAAGCCACTCCACTTTAAGTCTGGTCTTTGTATCATTGTTTTGCTGAAAGGTGAATTTCTGTCCCAGTTTTCACTTGAGTACTTTGTTTCCAACCTGATTAGGAATTTGAGATGGCAGTATTTGTATTCCTTCCAAGCCCACTTTTGTGGAGTTACCATGATATTGTAAACCCACTGACATTTTCTCAAACTTGTTCAAAGTCACCATTGGCAATACAGTGGCATCCCTAACCAGTTTCCTCCTTTCCCAGCTGTTCGGTTTGGAGGGACAGCCTAGTGCAAGCAGTATCTGAGTGTCTTCTGCTTTTTAACAAATAACCTCAACTTCCTTAAAGAGGTGTTAAGGATCTTTGAAATATATTATGCTCTTTTACTGATCTGTGCCTTTATACAATTTTATCCACAGCAGGGGGTTTGAGTACTAATACTATTTGCTTCTTTTTGTTTTTTGCTTTGAATGTGTGGAGTACTTTGTGTATATAACAAATATTAATATTAAATATTAAGTAATTGTTACTTCATATTGCCATGACTGCAAGTTTTTGAGAAACAAAACATAAAAACCGTGCAAGGGTCTGACTACGGTTACAAGGCAGTGTAAAGTACAGGTATGTACAGTATCTTAATCCTTGTGAAGTTCCCATAGGGTTCACCTATTTTAATAATAATAATAATAATTGCTTACACTTATATAGCGCTTTTTCTGGACACTCCACTCAAAGTGCTTTACAGGTAATGGGGATCCCCTCCACCACCACCAATGTGCAGCATCCACCTGGATGATGCGACGGCAGCCATAGTGCGCCAGAACGCTCACCACACATCAGCTATCAGTGGGGAGGAGAGCAGAGTAATGAAGCCAATTCACAGAGGGGGATTGTTAGGAGGCCATGATTGATAACAGCCGATGGGGAAATTTGGCCAGGATGCCGGGGTTACACCCCTACTCTTTTCGAGAAACACCCTGGGATTTTTAATGACCACAGAGAGTCAGGACCTCGGTTTTACGTCTCATCCGAAGGACGGCGCCTGTTTACAGTATAGTGTCCCCGTCACTACACTGGGGCATTAGGACCCACATGAGCCGCAGGGTGAGCGCCCCCTGCTGGCCCCACTAACGCCTCTTCCGGCAGCAACCTTAGTTTTTCCCAGGAGGTCTCCCATCCAGGTACTGACCAGGCTCACACCTGCTTAGCTTCTGTGGGTTGCATTTTGACGATGCAATGACAAGACAAGGACTTCTTGTGTATTTAGTACTGTGTGAAGGTGCAGAATAGTTTGTTTATTCTTTATTCACAACTCTTCAGTTCTGTGCTCATGATAGAAAAGTCAACATTCTCCAGAAGTACATTTTGTAGGAAAGCTATTGTACACACAAATATTACCCAAATGCTTCATAATGGGGGATCTTTGCATTTAATTTATTATGTGATGATTAGCCTGATTTAAGGTGTGTTGTGAAGTTGTGCATGTTTAAGGAGAGGGTAGTGGAGGCTGTGGCTACAAAGGTTCTGCTCGGACACTGATGGTACATCTTTAAGATTAAAAAGTCACACATTCTAAATAACATGTTCCCAGACTGACAGATTCTCTGTTAAAACATGCAATAAAGCTAATTGTAGTTGAGAGCATTTGTCTTTCAATTTAGGCACCAGTAGGCAATTATACAACTACTTGTGAAATGTAACTATTCTAATCAGATACACCCATTTTTAAGTTGCTTTCATTTCTTTATGTTTTAACATGCTCAATATAATTCATAAATTAGAATCAAGCAGGTGTAGAGGAATATAGATTTTGTTTCACTTGTCATAAAAATGCTGTAACCACTGTTGCTTCTAATAGAAGTTGCTTTGTTATGCAGTGAATGTAGATGCGTTAATGGTAGTTGAGTAAGGCTTTAATCGCAAGTAGACTGGTAAAAAATAAAACAAAATGAAAACAGAGGGTTTTGATCCTGATATACTCAAGTTGTACTGGCATTCTGTGCTAACATAAAGCATGCCCTATGGTAGTCTTTACATTGTCAGGAACAGAGCAATCATATCTCTCTCTCAGTTCCATAAGCTTTGATTACAGTCCCTTCCACAGCTGTCTCCACTTGACTTTCACAGTGCTGCCTGACTCACTCAGAGCCTATTCTAAGCCATCCCTCCCCTTCAAGCTCTGGCAACACAATTAGCTCCAAATGGCATTTCCATTGTTTCTCTGTCTCCATTCGGTAGCCAAGGAGACGGACATTTGATTTTCTTAGGCTGTGAATCAGAGATATCAATATATTATGAAGAATGTATAGCACTTGAACCACTGCTGGCAGGGAGGCATGATTTCATACAGTATGTAGGGACAGAATATGGAAATGGAATTGATTCATATTTCATATACAGTAGATGTTTTTTTCCCCAGAGATGTTTGTTAAATTAAATACAGTATGTCCCTTTTCAAAGTTCATACCTCCTCAAGACCTCAAGATCTCCCAATATTCAATCACTTAAGCAAACTAATTATTTGTTTAATTAGATTTTTGTGTTTAATTAGACTTATCCAGATGGGGCGTTTGTGGTACTCATAACATTTTGCAAGTACCTTGAAATCTCAAAATGTAGTTTTAAATAGTGTTTTTTAAGCTAAATTCAGTGGGATCTTTTTTGAATATTTTGTACATGATTTGCATCTGACCTCCAGCAAAAAGGAAAGTTTTGGGTGGTATCCTTAAGCCACAGGAGCCCTTCCTCCAATCTGGTGAGCTAAACTTGAAGTTGTCTTAGCCAGTGAGCCACTCAGAGCTCTGTAGTTCAGGGGTTACAGTAGTAACCAAGAGAAGTGGATAAAGAATGAGGTGGAATGAGGCACTAAACTGCCTGCAGTCTGCTTTACTGTCTTAGAAGTGCAGTAAATTTGGAATTAAAAATTTTAAATGTTATAGGCAAAGATATAGCAGGCACAGCTGGATATCATGAGTAAACACAGTTAACTTTTTAGAGTCCTTTTTAGTAATTATGCATTACTAGGAATGTACAGTACATACCCTACACATCATTTGAAATGTCAATTTCATTGTTTGAGTATTTTACTGATCTGTGCAAAAAAGCATCCATTTTTAAAATCAAATATCAAGAAAAATCTGCCCCCCCCAAAAAAAAAAAAACCCACCATTACATTAAACCATTTGGTCATTTCATTTTAAGTGTGCAAATATGTATTTTTGAGCACAAAACAAAAAAAAACAATTTTCCAGACTGTCTTTAGGGAAAATAAAGAATTGAAAATATACCAAATGGACTTGATAATCACAGTGAGTGAAAACATTGCTGAGGCAATGCAGTGGTGTGCCCAGGGGTCCATTTAAATTTCCAGTGGTTAAAGACATGAAAAACATTCTTCTCATTCAACTAAGAAGATTATTAGTTCAAACAAGTAATTAAGGTGGGATGTCCGGTGGCTTTTAGATAAGATGGTGCCATAGTCAGGATACTGTCAACCTGACTGCCCCCTTTCTTTTTAAAAATTAAATAAAAAATCATTTTAAGGCAGTTTGTGATTCTACACCTTGTTATTCAATGTCCAGAGAAGTGTGAAAATAGATAATGGAGCCAGGCACCCCCTATCTCAAAGTAAGGATTATGAATACCAGCAGCTTCTTCCTTCCAGGCTGCTACTACAGATATTGGTTTTCCTGTCAGGACTCACGGGGGGTGTGGGGATACCATGATTCTCCTGTAAACAGCTCTGCTCACTAAGGGATTTTATTATGGGTTGTCTGAATGACCAAAAATCATGGGGACCATGGTGTCTTATGTTGTTCACCAATAAAAACAAAGTAGTGGAAGAATGTCCTCCAGGTTATACAACATCAGAACTTTGACAGCATCAGAAAGTTTGAGAAAAGGTGACCCTGCTTCAATCCCATCTAGCTAAACTGGGGGATAAAAGCCAATCAAACCTCTGTAATCTTGGCCTGCTGGTGGAAACCAAGGAAGATGATATTACTAACCTTTTGTGAAAAATGTTACCAAAATAGTAACCCTTCCTGGCCATTACCAGACTCATTGAGGTAATGAAGATATGTACGCTGTAGGATTTGATATGATGTCACTGGTGCATGGAGGGATGGGCACCAGATCTTAATCTTTCTTTAAACTCAATCTCTATACTGACCTGAACCTCATTGTTCACGCAGCCCAAAAACTACATGTACCACTTCAGCATGGTGAAACCTCAGCTAAAGATCTTAGGCAATGGATGGGCCATTATTTGTTCTGTATTTGTAGACAATCTTGTTTATCTTTTGGTATGGATGTGAAGTATACAGTTGCAAGAAAATGTTTGTGAACCCTTTGGAATTACCTGGATTTCTGCATTAATTACTCATAAAAATGTGGTCTGATCTTCAACTAAGTCACAATAATAGACAAACACAATCTGCTTAAAGCAATAACACACAATTGTACTTCTTCTTGTCAATATTGAACACATAGTTTAAACATTCACAGTCCAAGCTGGAAAAAGTATGTGAACCCTTGTATTTAGTAACTGGTAGAACCTCCTTTAGCAGCAATAAACTCCACCAAACGTTTCCTGTAGCTGCTGATGAGACTTGCACAATGGTTAGGAGGAATTTTAGATCATTCCTCCGTACAAAACTGTTTCAGTTCATTTATATTTCTGGGATTCCTTGCGTGAACAGCTCTCTTCAGGTCATGCCACAGCATCTCAACAGCATCTCAGAACACAAATTTTCTTCTGTTTAAGCCATTCTGTTGTTGATTTACTCCTGTGTTTAGGGTCATTGTCTTGTTGCATCACCTAACGTCCATTAAGCTTCAGGTGACAGACTGCTACCCTGACATTCTCCTGTAAACTTTCTTGATACAATTTTGAATTCATTGTTCCCTCTATGATAGCAAGCTGTCCAGGCCCTGAGGCAGCAAAGCAGCCCCAAACCATGATGCTCCCTCCACCATGCTTCACGGATGGGATGAGGTTTTGATGTTCATGTGCAGTGCATGACTAGTATGTTTTGTTTTTCCTCCAAACATAGAGTTCAACTTTTGTCTCATCCATCCACAGAACATTGTCCCAGAAGCACTGTGGAACATCCAGGTGGTCTTTTGCAAACTTGAGACGTGCAGCAATGTTTTTTTTGGAGAGCAGTGGTTTCCTCCATGGTGTCCTTCCATTAACACCATTCTTGTTCAGTGTTTTTCTTATAGTGGACATATGAACAGACAGTTTGGCAAGTTCAAGAGATTTCTGCAGGTCCTTTGCTGTTACCCTAGGGTTCTTTTTCACCTCCTTGCCATGATCTTTGCAGGACACTCACTCCTAAGGAGAGTAGCAACAGTACTGAATTTCCTCCATTTGTAGACAATTTGTCTTGCTGTGGAGTGATGAACACCCAGGCCTTTAGAAATGCTTTTTTAGCCTTTTCCAGCTTTATGCCTCTCTGCAATTCTTCTTCTAAGGTCCTCTGATATTTCTTTTGATTGGGGCATGGTTCACATGAACAGCTCTTTCTTGAGAAGAGCAGACTCTGTCAGACCTTTGTGTACCTTTTTTATAGGGCAAGGGCACCTCCAACCCACACATCCAATCACATCTCATTGATTGAAACACCTGACTCCAATTGGCTTTTGGAGATAGATAGATAGATAGATAGATAGATAGATAGATAGATAGATAGATAGATAGATAGATACTTTATTGATCCCGTGAGGGAAATTGCAGTGCAACAGCAGCTTAACACACACAACACAGCCACAGTGTAACGAATTATATAATAATAGTACAATACATACAATACAATACAAGAGTTACTCACAGTCCGGACACACAAGAACAAACTAGAACAGAAAAGACGTCATTAATCTAGAGGTACTTTTTCCAACCTAGACTGTGAATGTTTAAACAATGTGTTCAGATTTGACAAGAAGAAGTACAACTGTTTGTGTGTTATTAGTTTAAGTAGATTGTATTTGTCTATTATTGTGACTTAGTTGAAGATCGGACCACAGTTTTATAATAATAATAAAAGTTATTTGATATAGCGCCTTTAAAGGTGGCCTCTCAAAGCACTTTATAGAATGACAGCAACAATAAATAGAATGAATACACAAGATAAAACTCAATTACAATATACAGAGGAGACCACGGATGGTGGTACTAAGAAAAGTAGAAGCAGAGGGGTAAAGAATGGAACCAGTTAAGTAAAGGATCTTCTAAAGAAGAAGGTTTTGAGTCTGGATCTGAAGGAGTTTAGAGAAGGTGACACTCTGATATCCTTGGGCAGAGAGTTCCAGAGCTTGGAGGTATAACAGGAGAAGGCCCTGTCACCCATACAATGTAGATGGGCTTGGAGGACAGTTGGGAGACCAGATTTCCCAAAGCGAAGGTTGCAAGGTGGGGAGCAACCTCTTTATGAGTAATTAATGCAGAAATCCAGGAAATTCCAAAGGGTTCACAAACTTTTTCTTGCAACTGTACCTTGATATCTCAGTCTAAAACCATATAAGTTAATGTTTTTTTTTATTTTCATTCTGGCAGTGAGGTCACAGCAGAGTTGCAGGCTGCCACTTCTTTCAACTACACAGTAAAGGTCTGTGCTGTTTTATGTTCTTAGATTGCCTTCAGAAGTAGTGTTGTAATCATTTGGGAACCTGTTTTAATGCTTTTGTGGAATAATTTAACTTACAGTATGTTTTACTTCTGTCTATTTCCATCTGGAGAGGCACAGTGGGACAGTGACCAGCATTGCTGACCCTCAGTGTTGGGACCTTGGGTTCAATTCCAGGGATGCTATCCTGGTGGATTTTGTATGTTCTCTCCTTGTCTGCGTGGGTTTCTGACAGGTGCTCTGGGTTCCTTCCTTAGTCCAAAGACATACTGGTAGGTATACTGTATGATGTCTGGGAAAACTGGCCCAGGTATGTGTCTGGGTGTGCCTTGCAATTGACTGGTATCCTGTCCAGGGTGTATCCTGGCTTCTGCCAGTTACTTGCTGGGAGAGGCTCCAGCTTCTCAGTGACTCTGACTCTGGTTTACTGGAGAAAGTATTAAGAAAGTGGATGAATGTTACTTTTTTGTTTTCTGTTACATACGTCCAGGTCCCAGGGAGCAGGCTGTCCTTAACTCCCGTGTTTTTAAATCTTTTGAAATGGATATTTACAATATTATATTCTGAGCTGTGCTTAGCTTGAATTCACCCATGAAGGCAGCTAAATGTTTAGATCTTTTACTTAATAAGAAAGTTCAATTTGCTCTACTTCAGTAGACCCATCTCAAATCTGTGGACATTATTAAGTTGTGCACCCAATGTTATTCATCTACAGTTTCTGGACTACATACGGCTTAAATTCTTAGAATTTCCATTTTATGATCTTTATAGGAAGAGATTAAATATATGGATTATTATAATCCAGTGCAAGACAGTTCTTCTCCAAATATATTCTGTTCTTTCCCTCTGCTTTTAAATGATTCCAAGCCTTTGAGCAAAATTTAAATTTATGTGACATTAGGTGATTGAAAAATAACGGTGTTAAAGAGTAAGCATTTTTTCATGCAGACACAAAATATACTCTTGTGTGTTTTATTTCTCTGTATTTGCTACAGCATATTGCCTCATATATTTCCAGTCCTACCCTAATTCTATGATCATTTAAAATAGTTACAGGAATCACTCACTCTGAACACTGGAGGGTTTTAACTCATTCATACTTCAGAACCTGGCCATCTTAAAACATCCTTTTGAGATTTTAAAGATTTTTAGAGATTACTAATTTGTTATGGAAAGATACTAAATTTAACTTTATTAAGGTCTGCTCTACTGCTTTTACTTGTAAACCGGAAAACTGGTAAGCAGCTTAGCTTCTCAGTTTGATAGTTACTGAAGAAGTCTGTCAGGAGCTTGGAGAAGACCTGGGTTTTTGTTTTGTTTTTATGTTTTCCACACTGTAAATAAATTGCACATAGTTTATACTGTGCCTTAGGGCTACTTTGTTTGTTTCCCCATAAATAGTATGTTAAAATTCTTATTTTAAGACGCCCTGTATCAGTGAGTGTCAGACATACATTTCAATTTTCAGAATGTTTCAAGGATTTCAAGGATGAACATGCCTTTCGGTTAAGAACTGGTTAATAACTAGATTGAAAAAAAGTGAATTCAGGTAAGGAATTATCCAACTGGGGTACCGTAATTAGCAAAGCACCACAGTGATCTATATCAGGACCAGTGCTATTCATAATTTCTAACAGGAATATAGATCTGGGTGTACTTTAGGTATGGCTAGTAAATTCTAGTTATGGCTAGTCACATTAATAATAATTGCTTACACTTATATAGCGCTTTTCTGGACAATCCACTCAAAGCGCTTTAGAGGTAATGGGGACTCCCCTCCACCACCACCAATGTGCAGCCCCCACCTGGACCTGGACCAGCAGCCATAGTGTGCCAGAGGAGGAGAGCAGAGTAATAAAGCCAATTCATAGATGGGGATTATTAGGAGGCCATGATTGGTAAGGGCCAATGGGAAATTTGGCCAGGACGCCGGGGTTATACCCCTACTCTTTTCGAGAAATGCCCTGGGATTTCTAATGACCACAGAGAGTCAGGACCTCGGTTTTACGTCTCATCCGAAGGACAGTGCCTGTTTACAGTATAGTGTCCCCATCACTATGCTGGGGCATTAGGACGCACCTGGACCACTAACACCTCTTCCAGCAGCAACCTTAGTTTTTCCCAGGAGGTCTCGCATCCAGGTACTGACCAGGCTCACACCTGCTTAGCTTCAGTGGGTTGCCAGTTGTGAGTTGCAGGGTGATATGGCTGCTGGCCAGTTGCAAATTAACTTTTTTAAGTTGTGGACAAAGTTGTTTTTAGTTCTGGACTACTGAACATTGTAGATATTTCAAACAAAAGTCAGAAGATTAAACAGAATTCAAAATTGGGCAAAACTCCAGCAGGAGGCATTAATTTAATGTTAACAACTGTATATTAGTGAGTGCATGGAAAACTGAGCTTTGAAGAAGCTACTAGTGAAGAGACATTTTCATCTTCTGGACAATGTCAGAAAGCATAAAGAGGCAGCAGAATGTTATGATACATAGACAAAAGTATAGAAATTAAATCAAGGGATGTTATGGTGAAATTGTACGATGCACTAATAAAACCACTTTAAGGTTATTGTGTTCTGTTTTGCTCACCACATTAAAAAAAAATATTGCTGCTTAGCAATTATTTCAGAGAAAAGGTAAACATCCGGTCTCAAATGAGCAGTCCTTTTCTGACAGGCGAATAAAACTAGATATTTTTAGTCACAAAAAAAGGACTACAAGGAGACTTGATTCAAGTATTCAGAATCTTGAAGAGCATCAGCTAAGTCAACATTATGGCATTCTTCCTAATCAGCACTGAAACACAAGTTAAGGGGAAGATCAAAGGGAAGCCTATTTAAAACTGAGAACAAGCAGCACTTCTTCACACAAAGCATTGTGGGAGTCTAGAACTACCCAACCATGCAGTCAAAGCTGACACATTGCAAGAAACAGCAGATCAAGTGAACTAGTGGGCCAGATGGCTTTCTCTTGTTTGCAGACATTCTTGTGTTCTTATCCTCTTTCACAGTGGTCTGGACTGTGGGGATGACAATCCAGTCCATCCAGCTAGACTGAGCATGTCATGTGCAGTTATTTCAATTTCAGGGACTGCAACCCTCCAACCCTGATCCACATCAAGTGACTAATATGATACGGCTGTACCTGAAGGCATAGATATAACCTGGGGTTGACTTCCCAGTCATTTTGTGTTATGTGCTGTCCCTGTCATTTCTTTTTTTATCCCATCTAAGCTGTTATTCTCCTTTTTGAAAAAAAAAACAACATCCAAAATTTTTCCTTTTTGTGCTTGAGCCGAGTTGAGAGTTACACAAGGCACATGATCACCCACTGCTGCCAGGTTTAGCCAGGAATCCTCATTCTAGTGTTTTCTGGTAGCACTACAGAGAGAAGTTTGTGTTGATCCCTAGGCGTGCTCAGTCCTGAAGGGTAATACTAAGAGTGCCCAGTAACGGAGCCACTGTGCTTGGAAGACACAAATGAGCATTACAGGAGAAGAGGGGATACGTAACTGCTGGGAACGTCATAAATACCTTTTCTTCTGTACTGTTTTATTGTTTGAAGATGGAGTAAAGTTCATAGTTCACATGTTCAGAGAATATTTTTTAGTTACATATATACAAAGGAATTTGATATAGATAAATCACAGTGCAATAAATTCAAGTTCAATGAAGCATATAATTTAAGCAATAGGCTTGCAGTTATTTTGTCAATAACAGAGTATACTGGGATTGAAAGAGTTTTGAGTGATATATGCAAAGCGAGGATGAACAGAAAGGCAAAGAAATTGAGGGTAACTCTGGCATGGTCCTTAAATTTGTGCTTGCAAGACCTATAATCAGCTTCACCATAAGAAAAACAGTCCAAAGATTTAGCCTGCCTAGTCTGTGGTATTCACTCACAGACAGACAACTCATTTAGCTTTCAGGTGAGGATCTGACATTAAATCATGCTGAGTGGCACTCAAGCAATCATCTAGAGTAACTTCTCTCACAGTTACCGAACCGCCTTACATTTAGAACAAACTGTCCTACAGTTTCATGCGACCAAATTTCTTGTTTTCTGATAAAGGAATCCAATCCCTGTGGTAGTAATTACAATTTGTGGAAGTTACATTTACAAGCTTGACATATCGGCACAATGATGGGCAACTCACCTGACAGGTACCGTGAAAGCACTGCGTTATCAGCCAGCTGTCAGCTCTCTGCGCGCTCTGCCCCAAAGCTCCCTGAGAAGAAAGCAGCGCTCTGCCCCAAAGCTCTCTGAGAAGAAATCAGTCCCAGAGTCCCTCTAGATGTTTGCAATGACACCAAGGTGTTGGCAGATTGTCAACAAGGCTGTGCAAACATTGAAAGTCAATTACAGCTTCTGTGCCTCTCTGGGTCTTGGCATTGAGCACTGCTACTTGTTCATTGATCCCTCCTCGTAAATCCCTCCCACTGGGGCTAGCCACGCAATTCCAGGAGTCTTCTCCCCATAATAGGAGTCTGTAATAGAGATTAAAGCAATCAGGCCTGTTTAGGGTCGCTCAGAAGAAACATCTAAGTGATGGAGATATGAAGTCTTTCTCTGCCCCAGATATTGAATTGCGCAATTGAAGAAAAAGCATTGGAAGGCTTTTTTCTTAACTTGCAGCTACTCCAAAGAGCAAGTATCATGAGTCATGAAAAATAGAGCATTATACATCATCAGCAGCTGTTACCATAGCTTTAAAGTCATGTTCATGTAATTTTTGCTTGAATTCCTCAAATATTGGTCACTTTAAACTTTTAAGTTATATTGAAGTTATATTGTGCTGAGTTTCAAGATGTCTTTTTACTTTCAATACAGCAGGGGAACTTGAGGCTGGACCGTAATGTCATTCACAGCTGCTGGTGTAACACCAACACCAGGTGCTTTCATGGCACTAATGTTTGAAGGAAGGTGTTTCTCTAGTTATTGCATGTAACATCAGGCAGACCACAGCCCTCAGCCCGTATTCTTGGACTGACTGCGAGCTGACATTTTTGAAGTTACAAGTGATGAATGGAAACCATAAGTTGCCAAGATGGGAATATTAAAAATGAAAATTATGGGCATGTTGGTAAGAACACATGGTAATATAATGTACAAAATATCATAATTCCTATGTGTTCCCTCATCCAGTAACTTGCAAGAAAGAATGAAGATAGAAAGGTGATCTCTAAGCAAGCATACAGTAGGTCAGACCATGAGTTATATTCGGAGGGTGTTGAAAACCAAATAATATTGGGACAAGCCTTCCTTTACAGAGACTGTATTTAACAAGGATAGCATTAGCATAATGAACTGCATAGACCCCACTGATCTAAAAGCAGTCATTTGATTCACCAGGCTACAGATCTTCTACTCCCAGTACATTCGGATTTGGTTGCATTTATATGATTGAGTTATCAATATTCAGACTTGCAGAAAACTAATAGACAGACATCTTAATATGTTCTGTATTCAGTCCCATTATCCAACTAGTATTTTTAGTTTTCAAAAGCACCCTTAATAATCTTTTAGACACAAATATAATAAGGAACAATTTAGTTCTTTTCTGGTAGATGTTCTTCCAGTATAATTTCCTATTTCCTGTTTCTTGCATCTCTAGTGTATATATCTCATTGAGGTAAGTTTCAAATTCTACTCTGAAGCACGGTGGAAAAAGACGCCTGAAAAGTGAATCAATACGAAAAGCTCTCAATTATTGTCTCCATGACAAAGTAATTCATCATGTCATTTCTGAGAAAGCAGGGAAAGATTTGGTGGTAAAAGGGGAAATTTAGAGGAAAGAGGGAGTTCAGCCTATTGTGTCAGTATTTCAGTAACAGACTTGAAAATAGCTGAAACCAGTCCCCAAAAGGAAACTATATTCTTTGACTGCTGTAGACAGTGCTCTCTGATTCTCTTTCAAATGCTGGTATCAAGTTTTACTCCTGCTCTTCTTGATAGTACAATGAAGGATAACGTTTTTTTAGAGATTTTAGAGAAATTTGACACCTCCAAATATATATATACAATACCATTACCATTACAGTGGATGTTTTTAAAAATGTCTTCCAAATTGTCCTTGTTCTTCACAGTAACACTGGGCACACACAGTGTGCTCAGTAGCCCATTAGCTGGAAATAGTTTGAAATCCCACATTCCCTGTAAGAAACAGTATCTTTAGTCCTCTTACCCACTGTGCACATAGCAGGGAAGTGGATATTTACAACAGTCTCCTCTGGAGGAATACAACCCCCTTCAAAGAGAAATATTATTATTGCCTTAATCTGTGCTAACATGTACACAAACCAATTTTGCATTAGGGTTGTACTCTACTCTAATTTACCACCCACTTCCCCCCTCCTTTCTTCTATGTTATTACATATCCATGCATACATTTATTGATTTTTTCTTGCTGTATTATTGCCTTGTTGGAAAATCCATTTAGAGACTATTCCATAACAAATACTGTAAATACAGTTTCAAAACTGAATCTGAGTCTTGCTTTCCTTTACAGCATGTTCTGTAAATCTAGAACTTTGTTGAAAAGAGAATAATAAATAATCCATCTGACTTTCTTCAGTCTCTTTTGTAGCACCAGGAATTATTTATTGGACAGATTCATGCAAAAATACCAAGTGCAAGGCAGGCAGTGTTGCAGGAATTGCCTGTCAAAATATATACCAAGAGCTCAGCTCTCCGGTGCCAGGGACTCCAATGAATGAATGAATGAATGAATGTTAACATAGTTTAAATCTAAATTACTGCTAAAAATGTATCAACAAACCAAATGCTGATTAATTCCATCTTTATTTCTGAACAAGATTTGGGATGTCATTTGGCAGTATCTGAGATTCTAGTGGGTTATGCAGTTGTGAGATAGATGCAGTATGTTTTTGTTACACTATGTGCATCCATCTCCTGCTTATGGGTATTCATCAATAACATAGAGTACACAAAAACAAACACATACTGTGTATACGGTGTATACAGACATATTTCTCCAGACATCATGCTCCATGATTTGAAAGCACTATTTGAAAATTATCTCAGAGATAACTTAGTGCTAGACTAAAAATATAGAGGACTGATGTCAATACTCATCCAAAGCCTTAAGATTGTCTCATTGTGCACCTCTGTGATTTTACCTCATATGAGCAGTGTCCCTAGCAGTGCAAGTGATAGCAGTACAGACTGTGTGAATGACAATCACAATGCAATGCTGAGCTGTTCAAAATCACAACACTCACAATACAACGCTGAGTGTAGCAAAAATATCCAGCTTTAGTTTTTTCTAAATGTAACTTTGCCCTTCTTCTTCCATCTTTTCAATATCTTGATGTGGGGAAGGGCACACCAGAAGGGGATTCACAACCTCGAATCTTTTCATTGTGAAGCCAATTGGTCAGGAGGTTAACCATGTGGGTGACGCAAACCACAGCAGGAGTCAGAAACAAATGAGCAAGCATTCAAATGCAAATCATGAAATGGCGGGAATGTTGAAAAAGAGAGGAAGAATGCATATGGATTTCAGTGCCCGTTAAGTAGAAAAAGAAAGAGAATCACGGAGCAGGAAAAAAAAATAAGGATGACAGCAGGCAGAGGAGTTGTGGTTGTGTGTGCGCATTGGGGGCTTACAGTGATTGAGGAATTGGGATTGCAAACTGTCATATTTCTTGGGAATATTGTTTGCATGACGTTGTTCGTTTATGCATCTGTTCATCCTTTGTCTCTGGCACCCTCTTTTGGATTCCCTCTGAGTGTTCATTGAAGTGTGAACATTCTTTTTCTCTGTCGATAAAAGGCCGACAAGCGAAAACAATGGGACTAATCCCCTTCTTTTATTTCTACAATCCACAATTATCATCCCTTTTATATTGTTCCTAGAAGAAGAAAAATGTCCCATGCTCGTTCTTTCTGCTGTCTGCTAATTATAACTGGGGTATCTGAGTAAATGCCTCAGTGCTGAAACTATAGTTTCTGCAAGAACACTATCATGCTATTGTGCAGACGTGACAATGTACAGAGAAGCCTGGTGTTCACATAAGTTGGCTAAACTGGGGAATGAGGATTGAATTTTGGAAGCTCACAGATTTTTGCTGCATACTGAGAAAGCCATCAAGCCTAATTACAGTGACTGCGCTCTAGGTCAGTGTTGCTTGTTAATTAATGCACTGGCTCTCATTTTTGGCTCTATTATTAACTGGCCCTGGCATCTACTGTATGTGAATAGCCTCTCCTCAAAATCTTATTTTTTCAGTCTGTCACAATATATTTGTTTTATTTGTTAGAAAGTGGTAGGTGTCCAGCATTGGTAGAACTGGACTGAGTCCATTACTTCTAAAGTAGTACGATGTTTTTGTCATTTTAGTCCCAGCTTTGCACATGAAGAAACCGATTTGCCTGTTTATCTCCCACTCAGTGTAAGTCTACAACACAAAATCCATCACCCATTTTAGTAGAGTCAAGAGACCCTGCAATCATCATTTGGATAAATCAAAGAGACAGAAGCTAGGATCCCTATTTATTCCTGAAAGATTTATGGGCCAAACCTCCTTACAGGCGTAATGCTATAAATACAGTATATTGCACAATTAAAATATATCAAATGTGCATGCAATATAAACAAGTGGCAACAGATTATCATTGTAAAAATAGAATGAAGTTTTTCTAGAGGCAAATAAATACTAAATGCATCTAAGAGGCAGAGAGCTGGACTGTGAAATAAAGAGGCTATAAGCTGCAGAGGTTTGAACAGACAAGAACTATCCACAAGAAATGTGGCAAAGGTACTGTATTTATTCCCAATCTTCATTTAGCCTTACAGAGAATTGATTTAAAAGTATTTTTCCAACAATAAAGTTTACTATCAGCTTTTTCATATTGCCAGTTCAAACATTTTCATGCACAAAATTATGAGAATATCATAAGCAAATTGTATTGCTTGGAAATCTATACTTATTACACAACGTACAGTATGAGCTTGTGCGAGGCATTTTCTCTTCTCATCTCATTTTCACTCTGTAAATGGGTAATTAAAGTCTATATTATGGGTTTTCAAAAAAATAGAAATAAAGGTTAAACAAACTGAGAAAAGGCTACTTTAAAATTTAGGTTGAAGGAAAACAACACCTTTAAGTAAAAAAAAAAGATTTTTAAGAACTAGGTATGGGAAGGCCAAGCACACCACCTTTAATTAAAGGTGTACTTTGATTGATGGTTGAAAGATCCAATGAACGATTAAGAGATTGGATGATTGACCAATAGCTGATGAAGAATTTACGGTAGATCATTCGCAGAATTTTTGAATTGTTGGGTTTGGTAGAAAGTAACCGGTTTGCGGTAATCGCCGTTTCGAATAGCTGAAGAAATCCCCTGTGATTTTCTTCTAACACAGTCATCGGAAGTTAGAAGGTAAATTTTCTGGTTTCATTTGCAATGAGACGATTGAAACGTTTTCTTTCACATTATTTTAAGTGCTGATTTTTATGTTGAGTAGCGACATATTAAGTCATCCTGTAATTTCTTTCAGATGTATAATATTTTTAATATAGCGTTTTGCCTACGTATCCTTGCGTAACAAAATGAGTGAAAAACATGAAAAGCGTAGGACCATTAACTACAGGTGTAAAGCCCGACATCGCACTTGGTTGATGGTTATAAAATATATTAAATAATGCAAGTCAATATTTAAGTTGTAATATAAGATTGTAATAATATATAATATATACTGTGTAATAATACATTTTAGCCATGTTTGGCGTATTTTAAGTAACATGTCATGGAAATGTAGCCTGTAACACTTCAATGTCTACAATGGCGTTGGAAAAGTTGGACGTCGGTTTTTAAGGAGCTACCGGGAATCACAACACTTTTTTTTTCCCAATCAGATGGTTTAGTGAAACATTAAAACCCGTGTACATCTATATTCTTTATGTGAATACCACTCAGCTGACTAGAACTCAGGAGTTAGGGGGGCAGGGGTTAACTGGCTTTTGCAGTTGTATGGATAAAAATACTTTTTTTAAAAAAGTGTTCCACCACCCGTGTTGCCTTGTAATATTTCAGACCATAACTGAAATGAATATTTTCTTTTCCCCCGTTTTTATGCCAGAAACGCATTTGTCTTCCTTAAACAATTAAAGATGGACCCTCACCAGCGGGGCATCCGAGAGTTTACCGGCGGAAGGACTCCCGGACCGAGAAGAGGCTTCTTTCGCGACGAGTCCGCATTTGGCCTCTCCAGAGGCCTGTCTTTACCAGCGGCGTCCGGGCTGGGGCTTGCCCGGGCTCCGGCTTTCTCTGGTGATGACACGGCGGTGCGGTCTCTAAGGAGGATGCCATGCCCACCCACGGGCCTTGGTCGTGCCAGGGGGTTACCAGTGCCCGCAGGGGACCCGGTCTCCGGGTGTGCCAGAGGGTTGATCCTACCTTCAGAGGAGCCGCCCCTCATGCTTGGCAGAGGTGTGACACTTCACGCTCAGAGAAGCGGCTTCAGCAGGGCAGTCGAGCTGGGCGCTCCAGCCGAAAGGCAAAGCCAACCAGTACACCAGCTTCCTCGTTTAGGTGGAGGCAGGGGCTTCCCAGCCCTTCGGGATACACCAGGCTTGCAGGTGGCACAGGTAGGTCCAGCCTCAGTTGGAGAGGTTACTAAGCTGGTCATTACTCTTGTTCTCAAAAGTACGCTGGTCTGCTGCCTGCTCAGTCTAAAGATATTAGTGTCTGAATCAAGAATAAAATCGTGCCTTTTTTATGTTCTCCTTTGTCCAGTTTTGTAAGCAAACAGATGTTATTGGGAGATGTTTTAGAAATGTAGTGAAGAGTAAAGACCAATAAAAGAACAGTTGTGTCCAGGCTTTGTAAACTGGAACTTGTTCAGCTCACAAATGTAGCAAGAATTTAGGTTTCCATTTTTACTTTGCAAAAATATGTGTATTTCGGTCTTACACATAGATGTGCCGCCTTGATTTCACTGCTTTTTGTTCATCTCTTAATTTGGCATTTTTAGAAGACTAGGTCTAACTTCACTGAAAAACAGTCAAAATATTTACAACATTGCAATGAGAATATCTAAAGCATTACCAATACAAGGAAATGGAATTTTAAAAAAATGCTATCGATTAATAAGTTAAGTTATTAATTGTTCATCTCCAGGTTTAACTGATTTTCTAATTAACCATTTCCCATTTTTCACTTTTGCAACTGTATGAGATTGATTGTAAATATTATAATAGCTGAAAACTGTTTTTTGAGAGCTGTCTGAGCGGGCTAATCAGTTGCATTATTAGCCCTGACTTAGTTAATTAAAAATGAAGCCTATACTTGGGTGTACTTTTACTGTTCTTGTGATTTGGAGCTTGTGTTGGTATGTAGAAAGAATACATTTAAAAAAGTAAAAAAGAGTTTTAAGATAACTCGCTAATGGGATTTGGATAGAAAGATGGCTTCTGTAATAAATCTGTAAGATTTATTTAAATGGTGTTTTCTAAACAGGTCTAAAATATTGCTGTTCAGAAAGTTAATCAATCTTGACCATTTTTGAAAAGCACTTTTGTTTTGTGATTAACTCAGCCGGGAGTGGCAGAGCTTCAAAGCTCTCAAGTTAGTTGTGTAACATGGGAGTTTGTGAAGTGGAGTTCCAATGGACTGTAGATCCGTTACGCAATGCAGTCCAAAGTGTGGTAGCCGCCCTCATTGGTTGAACAGGAGGGATCTTATTTTGTTGCGAGCAGGCGACCTCTCCACCCTCTGGACCGACCCTGGTGTCCATGTTCCGAGGTATTGGGATAGATCCTGTGGAAAAGACACCGTGGGGCAGGGGAGCTCCACAGGGGGGTGAGTGCATTCCCATCATGCTCCTCAAAGTGGAAAGACGGAGACATACCTGCTCTGCTCCTGTATAAGAGAGTTGAAAATTGTTGGTGTAATTCAGTAAGAAATTTACAAAGGGGTAAAAAAATAATGTCCATGTGATGTGTGGCCAAATTGCAACGAAAATGGGGGAGGAAAAACGTACTGGTACTTATCAGCGCAGTTTGGCGATGTTGGTGGCTGTGATAGATTCTCCAACAAACAAGATAACATTTAATAACCTAACGTGTGTATATATACCGTATGTCGCTTCAATGTAGTGTATTTTTTTAATTTCTTTTGAGTTTTTTTGAACGTAACATTCTCTTTTTTAATTTAAACAAAGCATTGAATGTCCCTTAAGGATTGTCACTTTTGAAATCCTGTCCTTTTCAGTCTTGCAATGCTGTTATAGGGGAAGCTGTTCTTAGTTATTTCTTTTGTGCAGTGTGTCAGAAGAAACCTGAATGACCCACACTGACCTAATTAGCAAAAACGTAAATATACCTCATTCAAATTAAAAAAAAAAAGTATTTGCTTATTATACCCAGACTTGGCTAAGCTTGCAGCTCAGGCCTTCACTCTCTTGTTCCAGTCTGGTTCAGTCACAACATTCGACTTGCACATGAGCTTGTTACTTGTTACAGTAGTAAGTGTGCTTGACAGCTGCAGATGCAAAAGGCCACAATGCATTTTCACCAGTTTTAAGATTTAGCTGTGGTGAAAGAAACCAGGTAACTGTTAGCCCTGCAAACTTAGAATCGCATGTTATACCTGGCCTCCAGCAATCTTTTTACATTTTTTTACCAGCAACTGGAAGTGCATAAGCAAAAGCAAGAAATAGCAGGGCCAGCAGGATGTCTACCAGGTGGGAAACCTGTTTGCACTGCTAATGAGGTTGTGGAAAATGTTGTCTTCTGTAAATGGGTCCCAGAGCAGGAACTGGTCAGAGCAGGAAATAAATTGAACAGCTGATCAAATGAAGAGCTCATTAGCATTACTGACCCTCATCAGTATCGGGATCTGTAAAAAGTTTTAGAAATTCAATTTCAACTGTTCAATTACAGAACTTAGACTCCTTTTTAACCAATTACTATTGTGATAATTGGTGCACCTTGACGACTTATCACTCACTGTGTACGTGTGCCATTTTACAAGTTTCATCTCCTGTGTATGAGTGTCTGAAGTCTCAAATTAAGCAGAAATGAAAAATAAGGCCATACTTTGTGTGAGCATATATTGTATAGATTGTTATAAAGCCCTGTAACCAGATCTGCTGCATTGACACCTTTGTTTGTGGTGTTTTCTTGTGTAGTTGGGGTTCCAGTGAGTCGCGGTGCATTTGGGGTTGTCGGAGCTGAGGTCAGGCCTGAACCAGCTCCTGCAGTTGCAGAAAAGGCTTCCAGGGGAGATGAAATTAAGGAGAAGGCAATAGGGCGCAGCGGGTAAGGAAACTTCAGCATGAGTCATTCGGTTTCCTGTTGGGCACTTTCCAATTGCTCATGTCTCTTTTTAATTAAATCAGTGCTTTTAAGACCACTTTGTGATTTTGGCCCTGCTGAAAAGATGTTGTGTGCATTATTAAAATTAACTTTGGTGTGAATCCGTCTGTAAATTGATTTTCAGTGCTAATTAAGCCCCTGTTTGTTTTTCTTCCTGTCGATCAGATTAAAATACCAACGCTTGTTTTGCTTTCGGCAACAAGTGTAACAGAGTTGATCAATCATCCTATCAAACATGAGACTTGTTTTCCCCTAGAACTTGTTGAACTCTCTGCAAGAGATCCACAAAACCAAGAATGAGATTTGCTTGAGTGTTGAGTGTCTTCAGTTAAGTAGCTCTAGATAAAGATTTTGTAGAACTGACTTCTCTACTTGATCAATATCTTCCAAATGGCAGGTATATCTGGGGAGGGAAAGTAAGAGCTTGTAGAAATACAAAAGTATGCATGCAGGTACAGTAAGTGCACAAATGGTAGTACACATACTAGTGATTTCCATTTTCATTAAGGACCTGTGGCTGTGTTCCTTTTACAGTTCCCTGGGACACAAAGAGCCAAGCTTTCAAATGATTGGGTTAGGACGAGCAACTTTATCTTCACATGGCTGGGGTAGAGCGTCCCCAACATCTCCTGTCCTCATGCTGCCTCCTCCCACTGCACCTAGTCCTGATTCCCCAGTTAGAGAAGCCTGCAGGAAGCCATCTCCTGCCCCTGTTCCAGTAGGGGAAGTTCAGAAGGAGGGGCCACAGTAAGGAGGCTCTTTTCTCGAAGTTGTGCAACAGGTCTTTATGTTGTAAGAATACTGCTCAGGATTCCTGGGTCCTCTGGATCTTATGATGAAAGCAAGTTCTTTTGGCACAGTCAACTCTGGGGACAATGACCGATTTTCCTAAAAAGTGTCGTTTAAGAGAACCATCTGATTAATAGAAGCAAGCACTTATCATAAGTAACATAAAAAACTATTTAATTGAATCAAATGAAAAATTTCTTAATTTTAGGTCAATACATGGACTTTGACATGGAAGAGCATTAAACGATGTTTAACACATTAAGGTTCTGACTTTACAACAAAGGTTGTAATCTAGTTTTAATTTTAGGTTGTCTTGCATTTCGAGAACTTAATTAAAATGAATTATGTGGTGGGAGGAACTGTGAGTACTTGATGTGCTTCACAAGTACAGGGGAGAGCATTTTTTAATAAAATGCAAAACATTTCAGCCAATATTTGGTAATCTACGTCTGTTATTTGTGGTTGTCAGCAGTATTTTCAGATCCGAGTCTTAAATTTAAGAGGCTGTTTTGTGGTAGATCATAAATTAAACATGCGACAGTTATTTGGAGAAATCATCCTTTTTTTAATCTTGGGACTTATAGCGAGAAAAAATGTTGATGATGAAATTTAAAACTTTGGGGATATGCATACTCAAAACATTTAGCACTATGGGGCCAAAATGCATTCATTTGTACTTCAAAGTGGTCTAGCGACTAACAGCTGCATAGCACTCAGCCAAGGGAAATTGGCAACATACAGTACTATTTTAAATTAATTTGCAGAGAATGGGTCATATTAAACTCCAACTTGCTTCTTCAGGCACATACAGTATAAGGTATTTTAATCCTATGTCGTTTTTTAATTACTCCGATTAAATTCAGCCAGTCGGTTAAAAATGTTTACACTTACCACTGCTAAGGGACTTTCTTATTAATCCTCCTGATTAAAAAGTGTTCTGATGGGGAACACCTATTGCATCACAAGGTGTTTGGCAGCTTTTACTAACTGCATGTTTTTTTAAAATGTAGTGAGCCATTGCTGAAGAAAGGTATGAAGGGAAATCCTTTGACCATTGGCTCAAACCACATCCCCATCAGTTGCAAGAATGAGGCTGTCTATCAGTACCATGTCACGTTCAGGTAAATGTTTGAAATTGTTTTATGATAAGGCGTTATTCACTAAAATGTTTTTCAAATTGGTTGCTCAATATACGGATCACTAAGTTTTCCTAGGATACTAAATGGGGAATAGTTAATACCACGTACAAGAAGAAGATGTTTGGAAATTGAAATTGGTTATAAATGTCACGGCAGTATGGTGAAATTAGGTTTATTATGACTTTTCTTACTTAGGTCTATGTTTTGACCATTCAAACCAATTTCAAAGTTCAACGTTCCCTTTAGAACTGATTTTTCGTTATCGATATCGTGACTGTTGTATCTGATATCATTTAAGTCTTGTGGCATCTGAACTGGTCTTCTGTAATCACAAAATAATAGTTTGTTCATGCTAATTGTGCCTACCAGCTGCTTAAAATGAATTTGAATATTTTAGACCACTGGTTCTCAAACTGTGGTACGTGTACCAGTTGTGGTACATGGAGCGCAGCCAGGCGGTACGCCATATGACCCCTGGAACTTTGTTGTGAGCACTGAAAAATTGGGACGGGTTTTCATATTTTCTATTTTAATCAAATTAGTTTGTGTCGCATACGCAGCCTACGTACTACGATGCAGCGCGTGCCAATACTTGAGTGGACACAAGACCTACAATGTAATTCTATACCATTTTATAGGAATGCGTGCTACGAACGCAAGTGACCAATTGTATTTAAAAAAAAGTTATCTCCAGCAAATAGGGAGGTATGAGAATGTACGTGATTTTGGAACAATGCCAATGTTGTAAGCACAGGATAGCACAGAAATGCACAGAAACTCTGGCAATCTTGTGAGCACAGGAAAGCGTGATAGATAACAGAAAAATATTTAAGAGCCGTTTTAGGTTAATTTGAGAAAAATACATCGAGCGTCTCTGTGTTTCGCTCCCATGCGCATGAAATAAAAACTTTTTAACTTCTGAGACAAAGTACTGAAATGGAAACAGGGAAAAATGCAAGCTTGTGGATTGCTTAAGCAGGTAAGCTTAACACACTACTTGTGAAGAACTTTGTTTACCGTTGGCAAAAGAGCTGACACGTATTATGTGTGGAGAAAAAGCTGCTGAACAGCTCGACCTGCTGCCCCCTTTGAAAGACACAGTCACTCATAAAATTATTGATAAGGCGGATGATGTCAAAAGTACGCTGATAGAGCGTGTTAAGATGAGCAGATGCTTTTCACTTCAATCAGATGAGTCTATAAATGTAATTAATTTCACCAATTTGCACGTTTACGTTCGATACGAGTTTGAGGGCATGTCCCATGAGGACTTTCTGTTCTGTAAGCCGCTACCAACAGGAACTACAGGAGAGCACATACTTCAGCTTCTGAATGAATTTATCGAAGAGAATGGCATCGACTGGATAAGGTTCGTCGGAGTTTGTACAGAAGGTGCTAGATCGGTGACAAGCCGAAACAGCGGTGTAGTTGCACGTATTAGAGAGGTTGCTCCAGATATGAACTGCAGCATCCCCCGCGAGGCCTTGGCCGTCAAAAAAATGCCTGACGATTTAAAGTCCGTTAGGCTCTGTTGTGAATTGTATCAAGGCTCGACCAATGAATTCACATCTGCTTTGCTCGACTAAACAGGCTCACCCCTCTCACTGAAATGGTGCTTTTTTATTGTTTATTTTTAATTTTTGTTGTTGTTCCTTTTGTCATTCTGTAAAGCGCTTTGAGAAGCCACC
Source organism: Lepisosteus platostomus (assembly GCF_059453375.1). NCBI lineage: Eukaryota > Metazoa > Chordata > Actinopteri > Semionotiformes > Lepisosteidae > Lepisosteus > Lepisosteus platostomus. The sequence continues at coordinate 10,764,085 of NC_142613.1, forward strand.
TTTAAAGGTGCTATATCAAATAAAGTTTATTATAATATTTATTATATGTGTATGTGAATGTGTTGGCGCAAGCGCTCTCATGTTGGTCATTGAGTTTATCTGGGGTTCCTTTGAGAAGATGACTTGTAGGTGGTACTTGGATGCTTTGGTTTGATCAGCGGTGGTACTTGATCCAAAAAGTTTGAGAACTACTGTTAGAGACCATCTGACAAGTGTTATGTCTGGGAAGTTAATTAAGAAGAGTGTCTGTCTTGTAGCCCTAATGTGGAGGCCCGAAGCATGCGGTTCGCCATGTTGAAAGAACACCGCTCTGTCACGGGGGATGTTGTAGCTTTTGACGGCACTATTCTGTACCTCCCAGTAAAGCTGAAAGAGGTGTGTATCTGAAACTTTGATTGTTCATTTTACTGACCTCACTGATCCTGTGGTTTGTCATGAATTAATTTTGGAAGGATATATGGTGTCAATTCCAAGCAAAAAAAAAAGTTTATTTCCAAGAGTTTTTCATTTAACACGCAATGATCTCGTCATTGGCTGGTAAACAACATGGCTGTTTTTAGTTTCACTATTCTTAACACACAGCAGTTAAAGAGACCTAGGAAATTTTACCAAAACAGAACATTTTCAGAGCATCAGGATGATTCAACCAGTATTTCTTCAACCTGGAAACTTATTAGATGGAACAAATGATAAGGCAGGAGAATCTCCACCTTTATACCCTGGAAAGTTAAAAGAAAAGGCTCTTTATAGACAATGCATTAACTCAAAATACAAACAAAAACCCTACATCCATTATTGAGCTCTAGCTAGACTTCTGTATATATAGTCGATCAACAGAAGCACAGCTAAGTTGCTTAATGGCTCCAAACGTTTCCAAAAACTCATCAAGTGTCCACAGGTTCCATGTTGGTCTGCCATTTCCTTCCCTCCCTATGTTGCAGTTGGGAGATATGATGTCTTACTTAGATATTAGATTCAAACTGACCTGCTAGAAGCCTCGGCTTCCTGGCTTTAACTATCGCTCAACCACTTGTCTTTCACCAATTGGTCATGTGACTGAAGGCGGCATGTTATTCCCCTTTGCTCTCTGTGGATTGAGGTTTAGACCAGAACCACTATCACAGCTCCATTTACCACACCCTTACAGCATACAAAAAAGAGCTTTACCAATGGCATAATAAATTCTGATTATATGGATGGTCACCATGGGTAAGGTTTGATCTGTGAAACAGGCTTCGAGATCCTAGAATCTGACTGTCCATGTCCAATTATAGGAGATACACTTGAAAAGCAAGAGATTGACTGACAATGAACAAATTAGCATCAAGATTCAGATGACAAAGATCCTTCCACCCAACTCTGACCTGTGCCTCCCTTTCTACAATGTGGTGTTAAGAAGGTAAGATTGGCTTCCAGGGCATTATACGCTAAGGTGGAAAAAAATTGAGTATTCTCTCTTCTGGGGTCCATTGCCCAAGATAAACTTGATCTTTTGGGCAACTTGCACCCCACTGTTTTTTTTAATTCTATTTTGAGCCTAGTGGAGAGTGACCACTATTCTCCAAGTGGGCACCTGGTGCCAGGGCAGATCTGGGCTTATTTTTAAGGGTTGCTTGAAACTGTTGTCAGTTTTGGATTGGATGGGTATATTATGAAAGGTAATTCTAAATGTGGGGGAAATATAGTTCTTCAAGCAGATTGCATACTGTGGTGTCACAGGGGGATTGTACAGTATAATCCAAAGAAAGAATGACCAAATTACTCACACCACAAAGCGTTCTTTCAATCCTAACCCCCCCCCCCCCAATTCCAGTTCTGAATCCACAATCCATAAATCAGTATTCGTTTCAGTTCTAATCCGTTGCCGTTTCATTACAAAAATACCTGTTGTTAATGACCCTACCCTGAGTGATCTTGCAATACGTTAACATTTTCCCTGCCAACAGGAAATAATAAGTGAACGTAGAACATATTTACATTTTAGCCAAGAGCTCTGTGTTATAGTTGAACACAAATTCCAGGTCAGAGGTGCTTACAGCTTTCTGCTGCTGCAATCCTATTTGACCCCTCTTCTGGCTCCATATTCTTAGCACCAGACACTGACTCATGCTTTTTGGGAATGCCACAGCTATTCTTGCGTTTGGATTATTTGTTAATTATTCCCCCTGGAAGACTTTAGATTGACATGCTTCCTAATAAAAAAAATTAAAATAAACAAAACTAGTAATCTATTAAAATAGTGAATCTTTTTAACTTAATTAGCCTGTTAAGGAAGTAATTTAACAGACAGTTTGTCTAACCCACACATTTGTTACTAATTTGATAAAAATGTCTCAATTGTTTAGGTCTCTCATATTGCCGAGTTGAAGAGTGTTGCTTTGGTGTCAACATTATTTTATAGTATAATTACCTTTCTTGACCTGATTTAAATGAGAAGGAATTGAACCTTGGAAACATTTTTATGCATTGACTCTCCTCCATATCAGTGCTCTACCTATTTCAGTTAAGCAACAAAACCTCGTTAATTAAAACGGCTTAAAGACTAGCAATTAAAACCTAAAAGCCCGGTGTTTTTTTTTTGTGTGGAAAATTTATTCAGTTGCCAATGATTTTACTTCATTTATTTTTATTGATATGTGACCATTTTGTAACTTTTTTAATTGTGTTACCTAATGTTTTTATTCTGTTTCATGTATTAAGTTTTTTGTATAATGTTTTAGTATAAAGAAAGTTTGGATATTAAGAATTTTCTGGGGTGGAGGCTAGATTCGAAGTATATACTTTCATTTCTTTTGGAGAGGTTGGTGGTAAGTGTTTCCCTATGGACTAACCTCACATTGTCACAATACACTATTTTTGTGAGTGGTTGGCTTTAGTCTGTGTGCCTTGCATTGAAGGGTAATGAAGATCTTGGGACTAAAACTAGTGGGACGAAATCATTATGACCCCCAAAATGCGGTGGTGCTTGGAAAGCATAGGTAAGTAATTCTTAGTAATTCTTCTCTAACATTATTTTTTATGTACTGTATATAGGAAGAAAAAAAGCTCTATAATGTGTATTAAAATGCATACAACACATCAAATGACAGTATTTTCTTAAAAAATGGCAAATTTAAAAAAATTGTAGACCTTAAACTGCTGTTCTGTCTCTTCAGAACTAGAGCAATGCTTTGACAATATTCAGTAATCATTGGAGTGCTAAAAACATCTTCTAAGTTCATAACGTGTTGATGGATTTTAAACTTTTCATAGCCAAGAAGATTCTTCCTTTTACTATATTCAGTTAACATTCCTCTTCTTTCCTAAAGTTGGTTGTCTGTAATAATTCTTTCAGATGCTTTGTTGCCAGAACTGCCTCTTGCTGTATCTAGTGATTACTGTATTTTGAATTTTAGGTTACAAGTGTGGCCTGGCTACTCGGCCTGTTTCAAGCGCACTGACGGAGGGCTTTACTTGTCAGTGGATGTGACCCACAAAGTGCTCCGCAATGACTCTGTGCTGGACATCATGTGAGTTTTTATCTTCTGCTTGCAGGTTTTAAGTTAAGGGAATTTCCAACTTGTATAATTGGTACCCTGCAATGAAGTCATTCATTAAATAGGGAATGAAATAGTTTGTGGAATGGGAGGCCTCCTGAGAGGTCCACCTGTTAAGGGTGCGTGCTGGGATGTTTTGTGATCTTGGGTTCGAGTTCGCCATGTCCCTAGACAACTGTGACTGAGTTTTGTCCAGGAAGTTGTGCGTTTTGTGGTTTGGTGCTGCTGGAGGCATTGTGGGATTAGCTGTCTAGGGCTTTGTCGAGACCCACTTGGCCTCCTGAGCCCTTGCAGGTGAGTGGTGCCATCAGTAAGGGACACGCCTCTCTCCTGCTGTGGGCCTGTGGTGTATTAAAAGAAGGTGGGAGGGTGAGAGGAATCTGCCATCTCTTCTCTAGTCCCTCCCACAGTTGCATTTCATCCAGGCATCTTAACTGAGAGCTGCGATATGAAAAACACACGATGGAATAAAACATGTAGGTAAAAGAAATGTCTATTTCTAAATTTTAAAAATTGCATCATTTGTAAGTGGTGGTTCTTAACTGCATACAAATCTTCATCCAAGACTTTAAAATGTTCTCGTAAACCAAAATGCATAGATCAGAGGTTGTCTGCAACTCGAATGTTGTGTTGTAGGAACGTTGTGTACCAGCAGAGCAGGGAGAGCTTTCAGGATGAGTGCACCAAAGAGCTGATTGGCAGCATTGTTATGACACGGTACAACAACCGCACCTACAGAGTGGATGACATTGACTGGGCCAAGTCCCCAAAAGACATGTTCACCATGGCTGATGGATCACAAATTACGTTCATCGATTACTACAGGTATTGTCTGGGACCTTCTTTTGCATTGAGGATGACTGCACTTTTGTAACATGTAATGATTTTTTGAAACATGGCCCTTCTCATCCCAAAGGGCTCTACAGGTACATGTAGAAAGTGATCCATTTTATCCACCAGTAAAATGCTGCACCCATGTACCCAGAGAAGAAAAATAGCTTTGTTAATTAAGGGAGAACTTTAAGAAAGACAGAAGGTGCAAATTCAGAGTGGAATTATTCTGGGATACTGGAGTTAACACTCCTATTACTCTTAAAGAGGGCCATGCGATCTTCAATGACCTCAAGTAGAAAATGCCTCATAGCTTTTTTTTTTAAAGTATGGGTATGAATATAGAAAACAAGGTATACCGATTCAAAAAATAAAAAGTGGGACTAAAGTCTATTTGAAATAATGTTTTTAGGTGACGATTGTTAAAAACACATGAAAAAGACTTTCCATGGTGTTAAATCTTTCTGCAAGAGTTAGCAAAAGCATTGTGAAGGAAGCAGCAGTTTTCCCAGAACACCTGCAGAGGTGTACAAGCATTATTACCAAGAATAAGGCAGCATCAGGGGTACTCATTTGGTACAAAATGCCTGATACCTAAAATAGAATCCAAGTGAAATGGTAAACAAGGCAATGCTTTTTCTCATGATGTAGCCCTTCTCTTAAAAAAAATAGCTACATGAATTCTTGGATCTGTTTTTCTGGTGATAACTCATGTTGATGTGAGTGTTTTTTTGGGGCTTTAGAAAAATAATCACAATTGTTTTCATTTTTACGTGAAAGTAATTATTACAATTACTGTTCCTGGTGAAAACAGCTATACTGAAGCAAACATGAACTTCTTAAAACATTTGTACACTCTGTATTTAGCCACTTTACTCTGCATTTCACCAAAATATTAATAAAAGTGAAAGTTAGATTTGCCTTTAATCCTAGGTTAAATGTTATATGTATATTTCCATGTATAAAGCTTGTCTGTCATAGTGTTCACAGAGGTCCCCACAGTAGTAGCAGGAAGCTATGTGAATGGTGCTTGAAGGATAACTGTGTTGTTCTCCTGAACAGTAAACACTATGGCATCACCATCAAGGAGATAGATCAACCTCTTCTTGTGCATCGCCCCAAAGAGAGGTCAACACCTGGAGGAAAGGTGCCGCGCTCGTCATTCATTGTGGCAGCAAACACCTGACAAGCTCTCTTTTATGAAGAGGCTATTCAGTTGTGTTTAGGCTTAATATGTGCAGGTTTTATAAGACGTAGCCGAATTAGAAAAATGGGTGTTTTAGTTTGCAGTGCCTCCTTTCAGTTTTGTCCCATTAAGTTGAATTATAGGAATTATGACTACATAATGGGTGTACACATATAACATGAATGGGTGAAAGATGTTTAATGTCAGTAATAACTGCAATTAATAACTACTTGAGCTTTTTGTATTTAGATGTAACTAAACCATATCTGAGCAGATTTGATAAGGCACTTAAAATCAATTAAAATTAAATGAATTTTAATTTTAAAAAAGGCACTTTCATCAATTTCCCTACGGGATTAATGAAGTATTATCTATCTGTCTATCAAAACGACACCTTTCACAAGACCTGTTTTTTAGAAGTGGCTTCCCTTCTACTGTAGAAGGATGGAGCGCTGCTGAGGTAGATCACCTCTGTATAATCAGCTATATACAAAATATAATGAGCTGCTGCATCTCAATAGAAATTGAAATCCTTGGAATATTAGTAATTCATTAGGTAGGTCCTTTTGCAATGTTTTTCTTTAAACATTCCCATCTAGATGCAGCATTGCCACCTAGTGTTTGAAAATATGAAGTGTCATGGCAGTGAACAGCCTAATTGTTTTGGCTTCCTTAAGACATTTACAAGCGAGTTCTAATTAGATTTTAAGGAGATTTGACACAGAGCTGGTATTGCTTAATACCTTAATCAAACCTCATTGAAGCTGCTGATAGGACAGTTGTCTTTTGTGCAGATTATCACTGGTGAGATACTCCTCCTTCCTGAGCTTTCCTTTATGACTGGGATTCCTGAGAAGATGAGGAAGGATTTCCGAGCTATGAAGGCACGTCAGACCAAATCTGTGACCTATAGAGTACTAATTCATATTGTGATGCTGTGTCGTCAATAGGGCTTCAGGCTGAATGGGCACTTCTCAAAGTGTGCATTGTCCATGGACACTAGACACCTAGAATTTTTTTGGATAATCCATGCGTGTGATGTTAATGTAGAATAGAGAGCAGATTATGTGTAAAGTCAGTGTGCTCAGGGTGAAGCATTAATAGCATCTAATAACTGCAATTTGGTGTTGAATTATTCTTGTTAAAATGATGATGAAATAGATTTAATGCATGGAATGTTTAATAAAACCAATACAGATGCTGAAGATGCATTCAGATGCATATGTAATAAAATGTTAGCATGCATGTAAATGTAGTGATTGGTTTTATGGTTTTCTTTCAGGATTTGACAATGCATATCAGCTTGAGTGGGGAGCAGCATACAATCTCCTTAAAACAGCTCCTCCACAACATTAACTCCAATGAGGAGGCCTTGACAGAGCTCAGCCGTTGGGGTTTGGTAATCAGTTCTGACATCCTTGTGGTGAGTCTGACCTTCCTTCCCACACAGACAGGACAGGCTTTAGCAGACTAAACATGAACGGTGGCAAGGAGAGTTTCTGAGCATGTTGAAGCTGCCGGGCGAGGATTGTACTTTTTCTCCAGTGCTATGAGGTTAAAAATGAGAGGTAGCCATTTGGCCCATTTTGCCTATTTTGTAGTTAGTAGATTTTAATTTAAAAAACTCATCTATCTGTTTCTTGAAAGAAATCAGGCTGTTGACTTTAAGACCGTGACTGGGAAGGCTGTCGTTTAAACCTACAACCCTTTCGGTAAAATAGTAAATCAAAATCAAATCAAATCAAAGTTTATTTATCAAATGCACAACAATACAGCGTGCAGCAGTAGTTGCTGGCAATTAAATGTCTTTTCCGCGAGCTCACAGAATAACAAAAATCACAAAAACACAAAAATCACAAAATTGAGGTTATGAAGATAAGGTTACATAATAATAGATGTAATAGAAATTGAATAAAACTCAATATGAGTAGAGCTGCCATGTGTCCATGGTGTATGCAGTATATACAAGTAGTGCAGTTATGCTGAATACAGTGAACACCGTGTGTCCATGTAGCCATTACAGGTGATTTGCTAAAGGAGCTGCAGGTTGGCTATTTAGCAGTCTTATTGCCTGGAGGTAGAAGCTGTTCCGTAGTCTGTTGGACTTGGACCAAAATGCTTTGGTACCGTTTACCGGACGGTAGGAGGGAAAACAGTTTGTGACTGGGGTCCTTGAGAATGGACCTGGCCTTCTTCAGACATCTAGCTGAGTAGATATCCTGGATGTTTGGGAGGTCACAGCCGGTAATGAGCTGCGCTGACTTCACCACCCTCTGCAGTACTTTGCGATCCCGGGCGGAGCAGTTCCCATACCAGGCAGTGGTGCAACCAGAAAGAATAGGCGCTGCCGTGCTGTTTTGACCACAGTGTTGGTGTGGTGGGTCTAGGTTAAGTCCTTTAAGATGTTAACTCCCAGGAACTTAAGACTGCTGACCCTCTCCACTGCAGTCCCATTGATGTACTGTAGATAGGTGTGTGATCTCCTACCTGGTGTTTTCTATAGTCCACAATCATCTCCTTAGTCTTACTGATGTTCAGAGAGAGGTTGTTCTCCTGGCACCATGCTGCCAGGGTTTCAACCTCCTCCCTGTACGCAGACTCTTCACCATCTGTGATCAGGCCGGTGACTGTTGTATCGTCCGCAAACTTAATGATGGAGTTTGAGTTATGCCTGGCGACACAATCATGAATAAGTGAAGTGTAGAGGACAGGGCTAAGCACACAGCCTTGGGGGGCTCCAGTATACTTGATCTTGTGAAGATCAAGTACCTCTTGATCTTCATTTTAAATGTACTTCTACATACAGTTTTCACTTGTGCCCTCTGTAATGTGTTTCACTATTCTTTCTGAAGAAGGTGCTGGGCTGACTTGGTCATTGTCTTTGATAATTTTGAATACTTGTCAGGATTTTGAATCTTTGACTTCTTTTAGTGAATTTGTTTCTCTTTCTGTTTCTGATTAGACAGCTGGTTCAGGTGATGCAGTAGTAGCAGACTGGTTGTTGAGTTCTGAGTTATTAGTTCAAGTTTATTGTCATTATACTCATATACAGGTATATGGTGTAACGAAATGCTATTTAGCTAGCTCTCGGACATAAGTAGTACAAAGAAAAAAAAACAACAACAATACAATTGTATAACAAAAGAAAGACAGAGACAACAGGCAGTGTGCAAAAAACAACAACAGGCGATTTGCAAAACAACAAAAAGGTAACAGGTTATGTGCAAAAACATGCATCAACAGAATGAAATAAAGGGATAGAAATTATGGGGAGTGAGCTTTTAACATGTATGGTAGAGGTAGATTTTCAATGTGTTTGGGTTTTTGGCAAGAACAAAGGCACTGTGAGGTTCAGATCATAGGTGAGAGGTGAGGTGAGAGTGAGAGAGGCTGGGAGTTTAATAGTTTGATAGCGCAGGGGTAAAAACTGTCTCTGAGTCTGGTAGTCCGGGCCCGCAGTTTTCATGAATCATGAATTCTCTGTACTTTGATATTTTTATATAGACATTAAAAGTAAATATTTTAGAATGTAGGTTAAAAGGGTAGTAATGGACAAAAATGAAATAATCAAGAGCACCCTGATGTTAAATTTTTTTTAAAATGAGAGAGCAGTTTTGTAATTGACACTACTGAAGAAGGTAAGCCCAACAAGTATTGTGATTTTTCCAATGTAGAAAAGAACAAATAAAAGAGTAATCAGCCTTTTTGCAGAAAATGAGATGTGTTGATTGAGGGCAGACCACTTTTATAATTTTTTACCCATTTGTTTACTCAACAATAGATTTGAAGGTCATCCTGATGTACACAGGAATCTTGTTTTTCCGTTTTGGAATCATTGGTCAATAGCACTTTAAAAATGTGAGGAAGAGAGATAAACATCTCCTTGAAAGCCTAATGCGCATAACAAAAAGAAGACCGTTTCATGACACTACATTTTATACTGAAATGCACAGGACATAAGCAAAATTGGAGAAAGGGCTTATGTGGAGGTGGTGCTTTTCTTTTCACAGTCTCGAAAAACAGGCTGTCTGAAGAACGTCTCAAAGAGGCTAGAGGAAATGGGACATGCATGGTTACGTTTCTGCAGAAAAGTGCTTTCAAACAGCTACACCGTGTACTGGAAACATAACCGTTAAATGGCCTATAAAGATAGAACTTTTTTGTGGAAGTTTGAATTCAGATCCCACAAGTTTTGAGAGGCAAATTTCACATTTATTGTGCATAATACATCATTGACAAGGCATTGAAATTGCATGACAGTTTTTCAAGTAACTGACATTTGAAGTTTTAAAAGCACAATTACCACAGGAAAGTTTGAAACGGTGCCAATAACGTTTATGGACCTCCTAGGATGGTCTTTATTCTTTAATACTAATTTTGTTTTATGTCAGAAATCAGTTTTTGGTCTGTAAAATAAATCTTAATCAAGACTGGTATACTGTGTGGTAATTATAATTGTGGTCCATAAAACAGCAGTGTATGGTGTAATGCAAAGTAATATTCTTTAGATTGTAATTATGCATTGCTTTCTAAACCTGGTTTTGACTGTATTTCCTCTAGAACATTTTAGTCATTGTTTTGACAGTGTGAAGGAAGGACACTGCCCCTTGAGACCATCTTCCTGCAGTCTGCCTCCTTCGTGACGTCTCCGGAAATAAGCTGGTCGAGGGAAGTGGTCCGGGACGCTTCTATCAGCTCTGTAAGTCATGGCTGCAGTTTGAAAATGGCTTGGAAAGGGATGGTGACATCCCAAATCTGGGTGCGTTTGATTTGCTCTGGTTCTGGATGAGATCTGTTACCATTGTGTAGAAGGCAAGCAGCTGCATATAGCTAAATGCTAGGTTCTAAAACTTGAGCGTGGTATTAATGAATGTAAAAAGGAGATGGCAAAGGTGGTGACTTTTTACATTTTTGTTGCACTTGCTAGTTTACCGTTTGTCGGTTGTACCCAGGTTCCTCTGAACTGCTGGGCCATCTTCTACCCACGGCGCTGCTCGGACCAGGCAGAGGAGTTGGTGACCACCTTCGGGAAAGTGGCCGGGCCCATTGGGTACAGAGTGGGCCGGCCCATCCGCGTGGAGCTGAGGGATGATCGCACTGAGACCTACGTCAGGAGCATCCACTCGCAGCTTGCCATGGAGGTGGGCAGGCCGCAGATGACCATGGCGTTTCTGCAGTTGCACCGATTTATTTTGCGATTGTGTGCAAAACCCATTCAACAAGGTCATTTTAGTTATTGCGTTTATTTTCTTGTTCTTTCTAGCCCAATGTGCAGCTTGTGGTTTGTATCCTCACTGGCAACAGAGATGACCTCTACAGTGCCATTAAAAAGGTCTGCTGTGTGCAGACTCCAGTGCCTTCTCAGGTCAGGCTATCCACGTTATGGTCTTTGTTTATATCGTGTTTAACAGGAAAGTTATGAAACCATGCTTAAACCCTGTCCTTACTATGATAACCACCCATCCATTATCTAGCTGCTTTATCAAATACAGGGGGTAGCAGGGGACCCAGAGCCAATCCTAGCAAGCAGTGGGTGCAAAGCAGGGTACACCCTGGATGGGACACAAGTATATCCCAAAGTACACAGATACAAACAAGCACTTGCTCACACCAAGTCCAGGTTCCCGTAAGCAAGTTAACCTACCACCAAGTTTTTGGATTGTGGAAGGAACCCAGAGCACCTGGTGGAAATTTAATTTTCTTTGACTTTTTTGAAACTCTGTAAAAACAATATCCTTCAAAAAGTTTAAATTACAGGATCTCCAACCGAGAGGAACAACTCTCGGTTTTCATTGTGTACTACAGATCACTTAAACTACCTTATCCACCCAGCATTCTTCAATACATTTAACATTTGTTGTGCCTGTGGCTTGTTATACTGATTCATTACTTACTGACACATTGTGCAGCCTTGGAAATGTTGCTTTTAGTTCTCACATTCCAGAACTGACCTTTGGTTTACTTAGGGAGTGTAGACCTCTTACTTTTTGTCTCACTTCCTTCATTGTAGTAACCTTAAACAATTGTTTGAAATATGTTTCGCCTAAAACCGTCTTCTTCGTTAAAACTGATTTTTGAATGTTACAGGCTATAAATATCAGGACCATTTCTCAGCCTCAAAAACTGAGGAGCATTGCCCAAAAGATCCTGTTGCAGATAAACTGTAAGCTAGGAGGGGAGCTTTGGAGTGTCAGTATTCCCCTGGTAAGCACCTGCTGTCTAGATGAAATACTGAAAAATAATAACTGTTTTCTAAGCATTTTTACACTTTGTACTCCAAATCAAAGAATTCACTATTGGTCTCATTCTGGATGTGGGTCAGTATATTCACTGTATGGTTCACTTGAAAGCTTATCTATTCAACACTTTACATTAGATAAAACATGTCCAGCTTCTCTTGATGACAGAAGAACCAATGGCTACAGTGATGCTGGCCATTTAAAATGTATTGATCTTTTTGTCTGAAATGAAAGAGTTTAATGATAGAACTTCCAAATACTCAGCAGTAGAAAAGAAGTTAACTGCTGTTTTCAAATTTAGGCAGGAGATACGTGACATCATGCTGCAAATTACGGTGACAGTTAAGTCTTTCAAATTTCTTAGACTTGGACAGATCATGTCACACAAAAGTACTGTTTCAGAAGAGTATTCTACCAATTAAATTTAAATGATTTTCCATTTTTTTCCACAGTTGGTTGGGAAATGACAGTCACAGTTGGGTAGTGACGTGACCCAGGCTCGAACCCTCCCCTTGAAGGGAGACATTACTCATTTGAGCCATTTGGGAGGCCAAGGGGAATGTGGGCCACAGTTTGTGAACAGAGCTATATGCAGCTACATCACCTGCTTTGCAGTCAAATTAAATTTGTACAGACAGGAAAAGGGTGGGGAGTTGTGAAGCGGAAATCTACTTAGGGTGGGATTGAGAATTCTGTTCTACATTTTTTAGCACTAGGGTTGCCACAATTCATTTTAATTTTTTTGACAGCATTTATTACCCATTCAAATTGTGTGATGTAAGCTCCTTCAAATGAGCAACTTAGGGAAGCTTGATTTTTGTTGCATTTGTAAAAGTTACCCAGAACTTAATGTTTGTGTTTTTAGTTCAGAATGAAGTGTAATAGTTCACAACAGAGTTTGCCTTCATGCTTCTTGAGATGCCAAAAAAGCACAGGCACTTAAATTCTAACTGCTACTTGCATTTGTTTATAGTAGAAACTGTAAACATTAATGTTGCTACGGAAATGTTACCATAAAGCTTGTGATGCTTCATTTGCAAAATTCAGCCTGGCACTTTTGTTGCTTTACAAAAGAAACTGGCTGCAAAATGCATCTTGAATACACCTGCAGGCAGGACACATCCAGATAGAGAGAAATTGTTGTGGTATGCTTTGTACTAGTTATGCTGATAAAAGAAACAGCACAGAAGTTCTGACGGTGTTCGAGCCACAATGAAGCACTAAAATCTAGTCTGCTACAAGCAAAAAATTATTTCTCTAAAACTAAAAACTTTTATCAGTTCATAATTTCTTTTTGCCAGTGCTATTCACAGTCTGGTTTCTTTGAATGTTTTACTACTTGAATCAGTGATAATGTGCAGTCATTTTTTCAATGTGCAGTCATTTTTTCCTTAGGTACTTCCTTTTTAGGAACTCATTTTGTTCAGTGGGGGATGCACCTCAAAGTAGTGAATGACAAGTGTTGTGGAAATGTTTACCAGTTTTGCCTCTGTGCAATGTGAATTTTGCGTTGAACTGTGTTTAGATGCTTTAAAAGCGTTCTAAACAATCTTTATTTGAGACGTGGGAGTAAATTGTGAATACTCTCTCTTTTTGGTGTCATTATTTTGTGGGTAAATAATTTTATTTTGTGGGTGTACAGTAACTGGCACCAACAAAAACAGCTGATAGCCCTGCACCTGTATAAGGAAAATTTAATCAGCTGTCAATATATCAATGCAGTGCAAGCTGCTGCAAAACTGTGCACGTCTTATAGGGAATTAATTGACGTCATGTTTTTGCCTTTGATATCTGCTAACAGAAACAGTTGATGGTGATTGGAGTTGATGTACATCATGACCCCAGCAAGAAGAAACGGTCGGTCATGGGTTTTGTGGCCAGTCTTAACAGGTATCTGGGCTCAGCAGATGACAAATGATACATTTCTTCCAATTGGTATTTTTTTATAACAGGCTGATTTGTGAGCACTAATAAAACATCTGAATACTCTTGCTTTCTTGCAAGATGACCTCTTTGACCGTTGCTGGAAATTGGATTAACCTGAGTCTCTACAACATAAATAGTGCTTAAAAGACATTCTTTAACATTTTAGCACAATATTAAGAGACGTTGTACAGACACTTCAAGAATCGATTGTTTGGATTCTTATTCAGATTATTATTATGTAGTTTAGAAACTTGTTACATTCCTCTATAGTTGCATTCCTATAACATGCACAATATCAGTCGCAGTTTTAATTTAATTTAGTTTAATTAATACTATCTATTGTACTATTTGACATTTTTATGAGTAAATCTAAACACATTTTTCAAGGCTACACATTTATTTTTAAGAGCATTGCTCCCAACACAGGTTTGCTTAACTTTATTTCTTTTCTACAGCTCATTAACCAGGTGGTATTCAAAGGTGACCTTCCAAATGCCCAATGAAGAGGTTATCAGTGGGTTCAGAATCTGCTTTTTAGCTGGTTTGCAGAAATATTATGAGGTAATACAGTAGTTTCTCAAGTAAAGAATACATCCATAGGTTTTTGCACTATGGTGTCTTTATTTAGTATTTAAATCAAAAATAGGCTTTCAAGATTCTAATTCACAGTATCAAAAGGTTTTCAGACTGAGCTGTCATTGTGATAGCAGTGTTACCATCATCTAGCCTGATCTCTTCAGATCTCAAAGCTATGCAAAGCTAAGCTTGGTTGGTAAGGACAACCAGGTTGTTGATGTTGGTGAATCAGCAGGTGGCACTCTTTTCTCTGAACCATATTTTTAAACCAATATCCCTGTAAGGTAACTGGGGACACCTGTCTATAGGATTCGTTCCCTCAGATGAGACATTAAACTAAAGTCTAACTGTTTGACGTCTGACATGGGATCTTTATTGAAATTGTAAACCCAAGAGTCCTGGCTAAATTCCACACTGTAATTTTACTGTCCTTTAGATTTAAAAGTGCTAAATGACTACAAAGACTTTTCTTTAAAACCTTTGCTTAAGAGGCTTTTTCAGAAGGGTCTTTCACTGTTTATCTTTAGGACTATCTGCAAACCACATTTTTAACATTGTTGATTTAACTTCTAACAACAAAGTGGGATATGGTTTAATGTGTGTCTGTGTTTTCCAAGATAAATCATGGCCTCCCAGACAAGATTGTGGTGTACCGAGATGGGGTGTCAGAAGGACAGTTAAAGATGGTGGAAAATTATGAGATCCCTCAGCTCTTGAAGTGTTTTGAGACTTTCCCAAGTTATGAACCGAAGCTGACGTTTATTGTGGTTCAAAAGAAAATCAGCACTGCGCTGTACTCCTTCTCTGGAGACCGGTTTAGTACTCCACCTCCTGGGACAATTCTAGACCATACTGTCACCAGTAAGGATTGGTAAGTCTGCGATGTAAATTAGGGTTTTCAGAGAAGTAGAATCGGAATCTCTCCTGTCCCACAGGTGGAATAGTTCCATGCTTATTTTTTTATCTGCCAAATTCCTGTTGTGTTTTCATGACTACCATTTATACAATCTGTCCCTTTCTACATTCTACACAGCTTCCAGCCCACCAGTCTCCTGTTCTAGTACTCTCCTGCTTAGACTATTACATCTCTTGACTGTATTCCATGAACACAATATCGGTCCTCTAGAGCTCATCCACAGTTTTGCTGCCTGCCTTGACTTTTCTGTCTTGCTATTCTTATTCCAGTCTCTCCACTCATTGACTCTTGCCACACAATTCTGATTCAAAGACAAAGTTCTTTCTTGCTGCTGTCTCAGCCACTCTCCTCTTGCCTGTCTTCAGTCCCTTCCTCTCTACCTCTTTCA
This sequence comes from Lepisosteus platostomus, assembly GCF_059453375.1. Taxonomy (NCBI): domain Eukaryota; kingdom Metazoa; phylum Chordata; class Actinopteri; order Semionotiformes; family Lepisosteidae; genus Lepisosteus; species Lepisosteus platostomus. The sequence continues at coordinate 10,779,683 of NC_142613.1, forward strand.
GAGCCTGTTTATACTCCACCTTCACTCTGTGGTGAAATTAACTACTAGGCCACATATCTGACTTCTCAGCTCTCGGTTACATCCTTGAGTAAATTTTTGTGCTTTAAATAGTGCTAATGTTTTTAATTGAGATTGGTACTGTGCAGATTTTACTTATTAAACATGGGTAGTTATAATCTAATGCCCTTGTCAAAGTGACAGATGGGCGGTGCCTGGGGATGTGTCCAGCCCACACTTCAGTCTTCAGCTTCAGCTTGTTTGTGTGTTGTCCCACATTGGTGTCCGGGTCACGAGAGCCTGGGAAAAGTCTACTATCTGACTATAGAATCTGGCAGTTATGGTGGTGTGGCAAGGTTATTAAATGGAGCAGCCACAGGGGGTCTGGGGGTGCCTCGGTTGGAGCTTTCAAAATTATCAAACCAGTACGTGGGTTCTGGGCATAAACCCAAGTTAGACAATTTTGAGCAAAATCCGATGGTGGCTCTAAAGCGGGACGGACAGTAGTAGGCTCACCTCTTTGCCCCCACCTTTGATGAGGGTAATAGGCTACAATTCATTACACGTTAGATGTCTAACAGAAATGCCAATGCAGATTCGTAAATGTAGTTTTTATTGTTTTCCGCGATATTTGTATTGCACTTTATTGTGCAATTTGAAACTTTGTGCTAACTTTATTACCATTTTTAATTATTTTATAGTGCTGGCATGTTACAGTCGGTTCCTTTTGTACTTAGAAATAAAAATATAAAATGTTTTTTGCAAGCTACTCAGTATGAGGGCATCTGATAAGCCTATGTTATTTTAAAAAGTATATTGAGCTAAATCCTAGCTTTTAAAATATTCAGCCTTCTCAGACACAAAGTCTGACCCTTATTTACTAAAACTGTACTCAAAGTTTTAAAGTTAAAATTAGGAAAACCCAGAGCTGTCACCTGTAGAAGGCTAATGTAGACAGCATTGTCTTTGCCTTTGAAGCAATCGCCACAAACAGGACTCTGAAAATCTTAAGCCTGTAAACCCTCTGCTCTGAACTTAACTAAAGTTTTCACGAACATGTGCCTGGTAGAAGCCTTGTTGATTCATTTTATGATTCTTGAATACAGGTATATCCAAAGATGTATTAAGACTGCTATGATGTTTTTGCTGTGCTTGATTTTCATTGTGCTATCTTTTAGGGTTGATTTCTATTTACTGGCTCATCATATTCGTCAGGGTTGCGGTTTGCCAACGCATTATGTCTCTGTGTACAATACAGCCAATCTCACCCCAGACCATTTACAAAGGTAAGTAAATACATTCTAAAATAAACATTTTTTAAAGTCATAAAAGTTTTTTTTTATTATTCAAATTGGAATGACTTAGAGCGCTATCCTCAGAAGTAGCTGAGGTAGCTATGATATTGATCATAGGGCAGTCTTTTTCACACAGTAGGCACTTACAGGTGTGTTTTTTCTCTTGGCAGATTGACTTTTAAGATGTGCCACATGTACTGGAACTGGCCTGGAACCATCAGAGTCCCTGCACCGTGCAAATATGCTCACAAACTGGCATACCTGTCAGGACAGTACCTCCACGCTGAGCCATCGGAACAGCTCTCAGACAAGCTGTTCTTCCTGTGAATTGTCCTTTTTAAAAGAAGAAAACATTATTTTAAGATGCTAGAGACTTCTACATGCCAATTCTTTCGATGCAGAATGGGTGTTCTTCTAAGATATGGTTGAGAAACTGCAGTTCTTGAGGATCTGCAGTGTTCTCTGGCTTTTTTTCCTATCCAAACTCCTCTGTTAACAGTATGTCTAATTACCTAATTAACTGGATTAACTAAACAGCAGCCCTTCCTGGCTTGAAAACATTATGGAGATACGTATTGTGACTGGGACACTTCTTTTACAGTCTTAATAAAACAATCGATTAGGGAAGTTTTCAACTGGAAATAACCATTGCACACTGCAGCCTTTCAGGAACATGGGTTGCAACTTGCTTTAGGTGGAGAGAAAAGCATTTTCTAAAAAAAAAAACATTGTGGTATTTTTTTCCTTTTACTACTTATGATTGAGGCATGTAATCATTGTTGAAGAGATTACAGAATCCTTAATTCAAATGGGTTCATTATTTTGTTAGAGTATGCTTCAAGGAACAAGTTAGAATGGTCAGATGGCCTTGTCTTGTTCATAAGTTTTCTTTTGGTTTATACAGTAGATCTGTATAACTTATCTTTGTTTTATTGGTTTTATCTTCTGGGTAGGTGGAGCACTGTTTTTACTTATTTTGACTTCTAGCTCTGTTGAGCGCTCTCATTTGTGTTTTTGATTAAAATACGTGGTTCAGATTTCATGGGAGATAGAACCTTATAACAAAAATATAAATTAAGGGGCTGAATCTCTATGTGGTCTCAGTTGGTCAAAAATGGCAACAAAATATTCAAAGCAATTTTAGAGCTAGACTGGCATTAGTACTACTGCAGTAAATGTCCTGAGTGATTTGTTGGCACAATAGAATAAAGCCCATATTTCAGGCATTCTCGACGACCAATTCTCAGTTAGTCACCCATCATGTCAACTAATTTGGTAAAATTCCAATTCCAAGCAGCATGGCATTCCAATTATGTGGTGGTTATCAATATTTTAGTACTCTATACAAATTTAATAGATGGTTAATAAAAACAGTAAAAAAACATTAAAGCTGTGCGGACAGGTTATTAATGCATTATTATGCAAGTTTATATGCAGATATTTTGTGGTGTTGAAATCACTGGAAAGTATTGCTGCTACATTTAAGAAGTCTAAAAATACCAGATTATTAGTATATTTCCACCAAATGGGCTAGATGGACCAAATGGCCTCCTCTTGTTTGTAACAGTTCTTATTTACTATGTATAATACATTAAAATCTTTGTCATCTTAATACAGTGTTATTGTGAGTTTCCACGTTATTGTTAAAGTGTGCTGTGTGAAACCACTGTGTGACTGTTACATCCCAGTGTGTGGTCTATGTGTGTTTGTTATGTTCCACACTGCTGACTTGGATTGTTCTCCCTCCCCCATTGGCCCACCATTACACCACTGTTTCCGTATGACATCATCATCAATCAGCTTCTCAGCCAAGTAGTGTGCGTCTTATTCAGTATAAAACATGGGGGCTTTCAGAAGGGAGAGGCCTTTTGTTTGACTTCGGTCCCTCCCTGCTTTGGTTATCGCTTCGTTTCGCTTTTGATTTAGCTTCGGCTTTTTTGGTTTGTTGGTTTCTGTTTGTTTCATTGTACTTTCGTTTGTTTGTGTGTTTATCCTTGTTTTGCCATTACCTTGCCCTAACGTGTTACATGTTCAACCTTTGTGTTCTTTTGTACCCTGTTCCTGTTGATTACTCTCATTTTCCCTTATTTGTATTCCTAGTTCACTTGTGTTTTTGTGTGAACTTTTGTGTATAAGGTTAGTTTAGGTTGTTGGGTATATTCTACACACTTAGTTATAATAATAATAATAATTGCTTACACTTATATAGCGCTTTTCTGGACACTCCACTCAAAGCGCTTTACAGGTAATGGGGACTCCCCTCCACCACCACCAATGTGCAGCATCCACCTGGATGATGCGACGGCAGCCATAGTGCGCCAGAACGCTCACCCCACATCAGCTATCAGTGGGGAGGAGAGCAGAGTAATGTAGCCAATTCATAGAGGGGGATTATTAGGAGGCCATAATTAGTAAGGGCCAATTGGAAATTACACCCCTACTCTTTTCGAGAAACGCCCTGGGATTTTTAATGACCACAGAGAGTCAGGACCTCGGTTTTACGTCTCATCCGAAGGACGGCGCCTGTTTACAGTATAGTGTCCCCGTCACTATACTGGGGCATTAGGACCCACATGGACCGCAGGGTGAGCGCCCCCCGCTGGCCCCACTAACACCTCTTCCAGCAGCAACCTTAGTTTTTCCCAGGAGGTCTCCCATCCAGGTACTGACCAGGCTCACACCTGCTTAGCTTCAGTGGGTTGCCAGTTGTGAGTTGCAGGGTGATATGGCTGCAATATAGTTGATTTTGTATTAGTAACACTAGTTTAGTACGGGTGAGTGCCGTTTGTCTTATATGGTTTTGGGTAGTCAGTGGAGGTTAGCTAGGGTGTTGAAGACTGTGTGTTTCGGGGTTTTTTTGTAGTCAGGTTAGCTTTCCCCTCACTTTCCTAGCCACCTCCATTTTGTTTATTATTTTCTTTACTTTGGCACCACTCTAGTTCCTTACCCCTGTGTTATCGTGTCTTACCAGTCACTTATTCAACTTAAAATCATCACTTTTGCACCCACCCTTGTTATCATGCTTCCTAGTCCCTCACCAGAACCCACCTGCTTCCAAAGATGATCCTATATGTTATACCTCTTTACCCCTAGACACTTGGGGTCGTAACAGTGACTATGAAACCACTCTCAATGTACCAGCAATAAAGGTGGTAATCTCTTCATCTGAGGAGCTTCAACAGTCTGTGCCATTCAAGTTCAGAAGGCTTACATTAGCAAGGCTGTGGAAAGCCCGGTTCTAATTGTTCACAAACATTTGAATTTGGTTTTGATTGTTTGGAGCTTTTCAATTTTGTAGTCTCTCTATGTGGGAGTGTGAATAACCAGCTCATCTCGCTGCTGCAGTGCCCCTACAAATGAAGGGTGGAAATGAAGAGGTGCCTGGCTTGGCCAGTTATTGCTTCTGCTGCTGGGGGGATCTTGGTTCCTGTCAGAGGATGACGCATCCCAGGCCTAAGCTGGTAATGTCTGGACTGTGGAGTTTGAGCTTTGTTCTGAGTGCCTTTACCACTAGGATATGACCCTGTCATTCAAGTATTTACATATAAGCATCTTGGGTTTACTTGGCTGATACATTTTAAATGTGTTTTAATACCTGTAAGGGTAGGCCCTCAAGTTAAATCCTGGAGAATAGGGAGGAGTACTGTAAGTAAAACTGCAAATAGTTTACATTTCAGTGTGCAGACGTATTTAGTTTTGGAGGTGTAGATCATAAGTGGTTAAACCAGTTGGTTTGATCATAGAAGAAAAATGATTGCTATGCTTTTACTTTACAAAGAGTAACACATTTGTTGTTGTCATTGACATACATTCTTAGATGTAAATAGTTGGTATAATGATTGCCTAAGCTACTAAAGCGTAAAGTGTGCATGTTTTAGTAGTTACCTTTAGAAAGTTACCTTTGCTTTATGAAAATTCAAATTCACATTTCCATTTCATTTTTTCCTAATTTATATCCCAAATAAAGTACTGTTAAAATGCTTCAATGAAAATGAGGTTTTTAAATGTCTTTGTGGAAATCCACAAGCCAAATATCTGCCTACTGCTCAGGGTATTCTTTAATTACATAAGCAGTTTTATTTGTGTACATCCCTGACGGCAATAATCATAGTTGGCTGTGGAATATCCTGAAGCACACTGTTTTGTCTAGGATGTCCAGAAAAAAAGATGTTTCAACATATCTCACAACCATATTGCAATATTTTTTCTTGCTGCTTTGCTAATATTGCCAAAACAAATACTACAGTGCGTGATGTATATCATTATATCATCAAACCATAAGTGTTTAGTATTTTACACTAAAAGCTGATTTTATAAAAGCTATTAATGATTTAGGCCAGGAAGATTTGATGAGCTGAGAGTCCCAGGCTCTACGGTTTAGAGGGAGGTTATCCTAGTGGGAATGATTCTGTTGTACTAGTTTTTGGCTCTTGCAGGACAGATTTTATTTGACAAAATAAAATGAACGCAAAGAAAACGGGTACTTCATGAAAAGGGAAAAAGATGGTTAATTAAACGTTTAAATTTCTATAGACAAATAAATCTTAGGATCTGCTGAAATCCATGTTCTGTTATTTGTTCTTTCCAAAATTACCTTTTCTTAACATGCTGAATAATTTATTTTAAAACTGTATTGTCTAAAACGCTGTTAATAATTGCTGCCTCCGAGTGTATAATAAGAACTGATCTTTCTCTTGTTTACTTGTGTTGATAAGAATTTTAATTCTTTGCAAACTAAACTTTCAATCTAAGGGGTGATGAACAAAAGATTCAGAAGTGTTTTCCTGTATTTTCTCTACCGCAGAATCATCTCTGCTCCTATGAGCGTCTTAAGCACTATGATTCTGAGTGTTGTGATGGTCAAGTCTAAGCTGATCATTCCTGGTCATCATTTTCAATGCTTCTTAGTTTTGTGGTGAAGGGTATGGCGTGCTGAGAACTGTCATTTGAGCATCTGATGTCACATGCAGTGAATCATGAAAAATTCCTTAGTGCCCATCAGATAGACTTTTTTTTTTAACATGTTTTCCTTAATCATAACAAATGCTGCAATATGCACAATTTAACTGTATGAGACATGCGTTCAGGAAGCAGATATTAAATTTCTTATAGGCGTTGAGAGGAGCTGCATCAAACGCATAGAAATAGGACCAAAGAGCACAGACTGTCAGAAAATACGTATGGCTAGACACAGAGCTGTGTGTATAGGAACCAGATGGCCATACTCTGTTGTAGAAACTTGGGATGATCCAGAAGTGGGGTCCTTTGTACCGTAAAGCAAGTGAAGACATTTAATGTCCTCCACATGAAATGAAAACAAGTGTTGTGCTTCATTTAAACCGTCAAGGAAAAGTGTCAGTATAGTTGCAAAATTAGACGGGTAATGTCTGGACTGTGGAGCTTGAGCTTTGTTCTGAGTGCCTTTACCACTAGGATATGACCCTGTCATTCAAGTATTGACATATAAGCATCTTTGGTTTACTTGGCTGATACATTTCAAATGTGTTTTAATACCTGTAGGTTTAGTACAGTACCTGTTGTGCTTCATTTAAGCCGTCAATGAAAAGTGTCAGTATAGTTGCACAATGAGACAGGATGAATGGGTGATGCAAGCAATTAACTGCCAGCATGCATGACTGATCGCCCTTTGGATGTCCCTTGGGTTGAAGGTCTTCTCATCATCGGGTGTCCTGTCTCTGTTGCTCTATAAATGAACTGTATTCTGGGGGACTGCACGGATTTCTTAACAGCGTAAACATCTTAAAAGGTATGACCTCGTAGCGATTAGATTTCCTCACCTGAATTTGAAAATCTTTTTATTTTTCAAAAATTGTGAATTTAAATCGTGTAACTAAATTGTATTGTTATAGAACTGAATGTTATTTTATACTCTGAGGTTCTTTGTCAATCCCAAAAAGTATCTACAGAAATGTACAGTACTTGAATGTAGTTGTACAGTATATTGTACATGGCAAACTCGAAGCTGGTAACTATACGTGTGTATATATTGTGTATAATATATATATATGTAGTGTATAGTTTTTGTTAAAGGTTTATTTCTACTGAAATGTGACAAATAACTTTTTAAGTATTTTTAAATGGGTGTCTAAAATTGTTAAAATTGAAAATCTTTAATGTTTCTTCATTGTCTTATTGAGAATACATGTACAGAATTAGAAACTGAATTAGGGGGAAATATTAGACATTTTAGTTTATTGCCGTTTATTTGTTTAGTTTAAACCAGCGTGTTGGAAATATATTTATGCTTAGCTGTAGTAAACGGCAAAAGCTACTTCTGTGACGCTACCGTAATATCTTAAAAAGGACGCGACGCCGTAAAACACTTTCACAGGACTCCAGTTCATTAATGGTTGCACTATACATATACTCACAAGGGAACTACACTACTACACGTAAATCATACTTGAAACCAGATGATCACAGAAGCCTGACTACTTCAGGTGTGACTGCATTCTTCCCCTCATTTTCTGGCACCACACCTGGGTTCAGGAGCGCCTGAAACAATTTGTTTTCTCCCTTTCAAAAACTCCTGGCGGCTCCTTTAAGACGAGTCGCCGAAGAAGCGACCGTGTTGTGGAGGGGTTGGCTTGTGGTGACGTCAGAGAAGCCCAATGTCCGCTTCTGAGCGGTTACACGTTGATATAAAAAGAAGCAGTTACACGTTGATATTGTATAAGGGTAGAAGGGAAGGTAGCCCTAGGCAGGACGTAGGGTAATACCATAATATTTTAAAGATCATTGGTGTGTATTTCCTGGAGACGGTTTTTGATAATTCTGCCAGCATCAGGCTAATGGAAGCAGCCGCAAGAAAAAGGAGGACAAGGGCTCCAACAAAAGGTGACTGATTTTAAATCACCGGTAAGTCATTTCACCGTCTCATTTCAGTCCGTTCAGATCTTCTTTGTTGACAATGTTTTTTTTTACAATATCGGGTTATATTATCTATATGTGGTTCAACGTGCTTACATGAGAGTGACGTATCAACACACGTTTTTCAACAAAATAATGTTCTCAACAAAATAATAAAAATAACAAAGTGTGTGGTGTTTTACCTAATGGGGTTTTCTGCACAGACGTAAGATTGAGTGTAATGGGAAATATTTTTATGGTCGGGGTCAATGGAGTGTTTTTTTTCTGCCCCGTGATGCATCAATAAATCATGGCTTTCAAATAATACAAAGTAAAAATAGTTGCCTTCTGTAAAGGCGTAATAATGCACAGCCTGACAGAACAGAATTGAGATTGTGTCCTACATTTTGGTTAACCTCTGAATTGCAGAGTGGCAGTGTTTACCGAACCATAATATACGTGCCTGTATAGGCTGTAATAGAGAAATATTGTATATATTTAAGCTAAAAAATAAAACTGGAGACATTGAAATTGTTTTCAGTTAGGCCACATCCATCTGTAAACAGGTGATGACGGAGGTAGAATTTAAACAAAATTTTTAATTTCCTTCCCTGTAGTCGTCAGGCAAATAGCGTTTGGCAAATCTACTGTCCTTTCTTTTAGCCATCAGATTCGAACTTGATCAGTTCGAAAGACGTGATGTTACATCATCTTCCTTCCTTCCTTTCTTCAGTTCCAGAGTTTTAAACTGTACGTTTTTTACATCTTTTTTGTGGTATATTTAAAAAAAACCGTCGGATTGAAATGTCAGGAGTCCTCAATACGCTATAGAAGCTGAAGTGATGAGATCTGTTAGCGGTGTATACCTGTTGACAATCTGCTGTAATTGAGTCGTCAATTGTTATTGCTAACGCAAACCCAGGTGTAAACGCCTCGTTTTTAAGTCGTCTGCAGGTCAGTGAAGGGGATGACAAAGCGCTTCCCACACTTCCACTGTGCTGCCTAAGAATACCAATTTATTATCCATTTTGGGTAAAAAAAAGTTAGAAGGCTCAGCATTCAATTTCGGAACAACTAAGATAGCTGTGGTAATATCCATAGAAACTCCTAGATCTATCTTGAAATCTTGTTTTGGGAAAGTGTAGAAAGTAATGCATTCTAGAAGTCTCCTTAGTGCTATAAGGGCTTTGTGAAACTAGTGTGCTCTCAACACAGACATTCTTCAGTCTTGATGCAGAACTCTTGTCATTGCGCATAAATCAGCAATAATCCACAAAACACCTGAAAAATCCATGTACTGTATGACATGCTGCATAAGTTATTTAAGCACATACTAGAAATACCTAGATCATATGTAAATGGAAAGCATGTCTCATTTCTAGAAATGTAAGCAGTGTGCTTGGTGGTGAAGATGTTTTTATTCTTGGATTCTAAGCGACAGTGCCCTGGGAGTTGAGACGTCTGTGTGATTAACTCTGTTACAGGCCTCGTAGATTGAATCTGTTGCGAGCCCTACGTGCACACCAAGGGCAGCTCATCTACTGTAGGTGCGGCAGGATGAATTGAACTTTTAATTTTATCAATACTCCATCTTCACAGAGGTGTAAACCTGTCCTTTTTAGCTGTAGCCAGGATCAACACTAAATTTGCAGATAACCTGTACTTAATATTTCTTTTGCCAGAGATGAGCTCTCAATTTAACTGTTCTCTGGGACCTTTAAGCACTTCTCCAGGACTTCCCTGTGACCTGAGAAATTTAACGTGTGCTGTTACAGCTTAAAAGTTTCTTAAAGATACTCATGATGTGTGAATACCTTAAAAGCAGGCTTCAAGTGTAAAAAAAAACAAACAAAATAGAACAGCAAGTGGAGCCTTATGCTGTGCTGTGCTGCAAACACTGTCTGTGCAGATTGTCCAGAAACAAAGTGGGATTGATGGAGAACAGGTTTTACACTAGAGTGCTGCAGCTGCTCGAAGTTTCCACAACACATTTCCTCAGAAATAAGGAGACAGGTGAGTGGTTAGATTGTACAATGTGTCCCTAAAATCTCGTTAATGCTGGATGAGGCTTTAGTGTGAAAGAAAGAGTGCCTTGATTGTTACACACCTGCAGAAAAAGTGTGGTGCGTCTGAGATAAGCACTCAGACACCTCCTTTGCCCCTTATACACCTTCTCACTCCGGTTCATATTGAGTGTGGCACCTTGTGACTTATAAATCAAGAACTGTCTACAGTATGTCTGAGCAAATTGTACATAAGTTATAAGTCTTTCCCCAGAATTCTTACCATCACTGTAACTACTAACCTGAATTTGAACCCAAGACCTTGCCTAGGGTACTGCCCAAGCCTACCCTAACCTCAGCTGCTAACACCAGAAGTTTGTCCATTTCTTTCAACTTTCAAACCTGCTGAGTGGTCTACACTTTTTGACTCTCCGAGACCTTGGCAAAACTCTGCTGGCCACAGTACAAAGCATCCGAATTTTCATGTCCGTTTGCTTTATTGTGAATTAAAAGTACTAATCCCAGAATGTAGACTTAAAACTGAGCCACAGTGAAAAGTAGCCCATTTTGTCCCCATTCCTGGCCTGCTGCAGATTTGAGCACATATTTTTATTCATCTACTGTAGGCTACATTGCAGTGAAATTCTACCTGCTTTCCCTTTCCCACTTCTCTCCCAGATTGACTTCTTGATTTGAAGTTCCCCCTGTATTTGCATGTAGGTGTTGTAGAACAGTGTATGAAGCAAAGTGTCTCAGGGATAATAGTGGGAAAATCTAGCCCAGGACCTCCCAGTCCTTGTCCCGGATGGACTGGACTCACAAATGTAAATATAAATAATTCCTTGCTTTTCTGGACGCTCCACTCAAAGTGCTTCACAGATAATGGGGACTCCCCTCCACCACCACCACCAGCATCCACCTGGATGATGCAATGGCAGCCATAGAAAGCTCACCACATATCGGCTAAATGTAAAACTCACAGATGTAAAAGGTTGTGCACAGACCCACTGGGTTTTGTTCCAGTCAAGTTTTATTTGCACATCGGAAGTAAAATAAAATCCAAATGTTTTGAATAGGGAAAAAAAACAACTTTCCAATCTCCAAATCAAGCAACTTGGTAAATTTAGAGCCCTGGTTAGGAAATGGAGCTGGGCTGGAATGAAAAATCAATAGCTGTGTGTCTTCAGTACCAGAAAAGGGGAAGAGGGTGATGAGTGAAATTCATTTGACACGGGTATTTACCAGGCAAGTAACTAAAGTTTGCAGATGATCCTTAAGTAAGAGCATCATTTTAGGTGAGTGGGGAAAGAGTTAAAAAAGTAATGATAAAATTAGGATATGTAGTTAAGTGTAGAGTTCAAGTCAGCTTATGTTGTGCTAACAATATATAATGCACAAGGTTGTTCACAGTGTTAGAGAAGAGATATTGCATGCTGTGGAATCAGTCCAGAGAAAACCAACCAAATGTATCACCAAGTTTAAAAGAATGTCCTAGTGATAGAGTAAACGATCTGGTTTAGTCCTGTACACTGAAGACTGAGGGGGCCTGTTTCACTTATTCAAAATCCTCAAAAGTACTGACAAAATCAACCCTATGGAATTGGGATTCAAGAGTATATCTTGAACTAGAGAGCCTCACAGTTTACAAATGAAGCTAAGGGGGTAGTGCATTCAAAACCCCATGCATTAAGGAGCTACAAGGGTTGAAAGGCTTCTTCTCATTTATGGTAAGGTGTCGGTAGATATGCAAGTAAAGGACTTGAAGATCAGCATAGTGGGTGCTCTACAATTCTAAATAAGTGGACTGACCCATGTTGCCTTCATTCATGTTTAGTGCTCAGCTAAAAAGCTTTAGAAAAAGTTAAAAGATGTACATGCTGCTATAACAAGCTAAGTGCAAGTACCAAACACCATAATAATAGCAGTTCTTATTTTGCTGTTTAAGTTTTACCGTGCTATCAAACATTATATATGAGCTAACACCCACAGCTAATGTACAGTACTGCATTAACCTAGCAGTAAATGCCTGCAAGGTAGATATGAACAGGAACATACTGTATAAGACATTGCCTGAGATTTCTATTTCAAACTCACAAATGTAAAAGGTTGTGCTGCTTTTGTTTTGCAGCACCAGGATACTTTGCTGTGTCAAACGAGAGTATGTAATTGCCTAAGAATTCATAATTAAGTGATTTCATCACCGTTTCAGAAACCAAAATTGATAGTTTGCGTAATTTAAGTGTAGCACTCTTTAATTCGGTGGTTGGCTCCTGACTTTTTACATTGAGTCTGATTGTCAGAATGGTTGCTTTGTCAGGAAGGAGAACGTGACTGTTAGAATTCTTACATTTGTGATTTAGCTTACTGCTTGAAACATGAGCTTACATTTTAAAGGCAGAATCGCCTCTGGGGCCAGAGTCCATTTCAAATCATGTATGTTCTCCCGGCACTTGTAGATTTTTTTTCAAAGAGCATTTGGAATCATAAAATGGGTATCAGTCACTAATGAGAAATTCAGTAGTCAAGTAGTATTTTTTTACTTGGGACGTGTCGGTCTCAAACTTTAATCAAAGGTGCATAGTTTTATCTACATTGTCATGCTTATCTCAACTGCTGAGTAATCAAATATGATAACCTCAGTGAGCTAATTTTCCAGCAAATGGGATAATGTCTCACTTTAGCAGCTTGTGCTATCAGTAGAGGCAGAAGTATTAGGCAAACAGGTAAAGTGGTTTTTTGTTGTTAGTACTGTAGGCGTGATATTTTCTCATGTAGGTGGATAGAACTCGACAGATCATCTGCATCACCTGCAATTATCCCTTTTCTCAGTATGTTTTGTGGTTACTGCTTAAAATAGATTCTTAGGCCTTCAGAATTGCTACTTTTCTAAAAAAAACTTTCTCTTCGCTTGCCTTATTACCTCTGCCATTTTATATTTAATTTTTCATAAAAGTGTGCAGGATTATATGCTGAAGTGTACTGTCATGAGGTCTTAGATTCTAATAATAATCCATTACACTTATAGTGCTTTTCTGGGCACTCCACTCAAAGTGCTTTACAGGTGAAGTGGACTCCCCTCCACCACCACCAATTCATAGATGGTGATTACTAGGAGGCCGTGATTGGTAAAGGCCAGGACACCAGGGTTACATCCCTACTCTTTTTGAGAAATGCCCTGGGATTTGTAATGACCACAGAGAATCAGGATCTCAGTTTTATCTCTCACCTGAAAGATGGCACCCCTTTTACATTATAGTGTCCCTGTCACAATACAGGGGCATTAGGACCCACACAGACTGCAGGGTGAGCACCCCCTGCTGGCCCCACTAACACCTCTTCCAGGAGGAGCAACCTTAGCTTTCCCAGGAGGTCTCCCATCCAGGTGCTGGGTTCATTGGGTAGCCAGTTGTGAGTTACAGGGTGATATGGCTTCTAGCTGTAAGATCCTAAGCAGGATCCTGGTAATTATTTTAATGCGTTCCTCTCTCTTAGATCTAGCTGCAAATGTTTTGAGTGGTAATGGAGGGTAAGTTCCATCATGATAAAAAAAAAAATCCAGATTAGTGCCCTTTAATGACGTCTATTTGATTGGAGGTATGGCAAGATTAAATTGAGATTTTCCACTTGAAGAATTCCATATACACTCTGTAGTTCAGACATTGTTAGTTGCTGGGTCATGTCATTAAACAGCTATGGCTGAGAGTCCCTGAACAGTGGGACACACGTGGCAGAGGGCTGGATGGATAAAGCTGGGATAAGTTCACCAGAGTCCTTTTGCCTTTTGGTGTAACACCTTCGACTTGCTGAGGGCTTGCAGGCTTACAGTGACTTAATTGTGGGATGTGTGGGACACTGTGGAGCTTGTAGTGTCTCAGAACAGCATGCACAGTAAAGGAATTGTAAGAGAACTGAGCCGTTATTGTCCCTTCTAAATTGTGTATGCAATAAAAAGTATTTAAAAAAGCACTACCTGGCCTTCTTACATTCCTCTGTTAAGTCTTCCCCAGTTCTCTGACAGAGCTCACAAAGTCTGCCTCTTTTGCAGTGTAATCAAGTGGGGCAGAATGAACTCTCAGAATGAATTCAAGCCCAAAGGGAAATAAAGTTAATGTGCCTGTTTCAGTACTCTGAAATGTACAACTCTTATCTTACATTGAGAAGTAAACCAATAATGTAACTTGTTACTCAAAAATAGAACCAGGTTTTAATATAGCAAAATGTGCTTTCTAACATAAAAATAATATAACACCTCCTTTCTGAGTGGATGTTCTTTGATAGAGATAGACTTTGGCTTTTCACGGCATAGACTCAACAGTGTCTAATCAAAACCCTGTTACAGCTTGATAAGCATGGCAGTGGACTAGATATAGACATAATGACCTTGTCCTTTGTTACTGGCAACCTTTGTTTTGTTTGTAGACTGGTTAAATAAAGCCTGCATGTTCCAAGAAGAATGCTTTCTATTCGTGTTCGTGTATGCCTTTCTGTGCATTTTAATCTGACCACTTATGCACAGGTCTGTCTCAGGAGTGGTGGGTGTTCGGCCTTATTATTTCCAGCTCCATTCCCTCGGCTGATGGTATAATTCTTGTAGATGGAATGATCACATCTTTAAGTAGGAGTCTAATAAGGCAGTCCTACATTCTAACATGTGATGCTGGTCTTGTTCAACACATTGATAACTTGGTTTGATGTCTCTTATAGCATTAATCCAATTCTCTTTGTAGGTTCTAAAGGCTTGCAGCAGTTTAATTGTGATGAATTGTGTTGCAGTACAAAATTTGCAGATCACCTGGAACAAAAACATTAGTCCCAATGGACAAGATTTACCTTAAATTAATACATGACTTACAATACAATCAACAACTTGCAAGCATTTCAAATTTCCAGAAACGGGTGACTTAAAACGAACTGGATTACTTACTTTTAGCAAGTAGTATTGGGAAAGCACAGATAAAGAGCCACTTAAGATTCCTTTCATTATCATGGAATTATTGAACACGGTTTATAAATAAATTGTAATGTGCCTCTGTCTGGGGCTCTTACTGTTAGCAAGCTAAAAGAGAAATGCATTGTGGCAGACTGCAAGGATATTACCATACACATATTGCCTAGCCATGTCATATCTTTGACAGCAGGTGCCGAAATTGTGAATTGGGAATGACTCTTACAGGTAGGAGAGGAGTTGCAGGATGGTTGTACCGAGCTAGCAGAATTTGTAAGTTCCCATTATAAAGACTGTATACAAGCTGTGCATATTGTCCTGAACGTTTTCGAAACTCAGAAAAATCCTACTCCTAATCTGTTGCTTTCAAAATCAAATAGGGACCATGTGTATAATGTGTAATAATTTCTTGCTTTACATTTTTTGTTTTTGTCTTTAAGTGTTTTGAAAAGCTTTACTTTTAGGAGGGCACATATTTCATCCATTACAAGTAGGGCTACTGCACATGTGTAGTATGCCTGTGTGATATAGTTTTTTTAATTCCTGGAGATACAGTAGATCATTGTTGTAAGTATCGGCAGTCCCTGATTATTTGTGAGAACATGTCTATCGCTGTACTGTACAATTAAAGCCGTTGCCCTTGATTTTGTGTTGTCTTTTCCATGTTGTTTTAGGGCTGGCTGATTATGTTCATGAATCATTGATGTTAATATACAGCTCAACTCACAGCATCAGCCCAGCCTTAAACAGAACAAAGCCCAAAGTGATTTTACTCCTCTCTTTGTTCACTGTGAAAGGGTTTGTCCAGACTTGTGGGTATAGGCTGAACTTGAAGCAGACAAGACGAAAGTTGTTACATAATTAGGATGCTTTCACACTAGTTCAGAAAATACCCTATTTCTGAAAACTGAAAACTGAAAATATTTTTCAGAGTAATGATGACATTTGTGGTGTGCATCTCATCTGTTGCTATTTTGTGACCATATGGGGTCATTATGAGCAATGTAGATCAGTACTCTAACCAGCAATCTTTCTGAACGTTTTAGGAAATCAGCTCTAAGAATCAACATTTAAGGTTTTTGACTATTAGCCAGATTATTTACTTTGTTTAAGGATTGCATTTGCCAGGAAAAGGATCTTTTTTTGGCAAATAAGGCTTTTTTAAAACTTCTTTTTATTTCACTCACTGGACATGATTTCCCAAACGAGTGCCCTACACTTTGTGAAGGGACACTGTCTGAGATGGACACTGTAAAAGGCAGTAAAAGTCCCATGACACTGTTCATTTAAGAGCAGGACTTTTAACCTTGGTGTTCGACTTATAGTTCTAATTTAATTGGTGAATTGGTTTTATCCTAATAATGTGCTGCTGGAATAGCATAACTGCCATTCATCATCCAGGCAGGAGCTTCACTTCAGTGATGGATAAAATGGGTCCCCTCCTATACTGTATGTCTGTATGTGAAGTGCTCTTGTACCCTTCAGTATGAAAAGCAAGCAATTCTCAATGCGTACAGTCTGTAAGTTGCTCCGGGTAAGGCATCTTCTTAATGACTTCCTTTTTGTGAAGCTAAGGTCGAGGTACTGCATAAAATATACTATAAGGCATTAAAAATGCATTAAATGCTAAAAGGTTCTTGTACTCCTTTGTTGCACATATAATGCCTCTTGTTAACATTGATGGTAGTTTTTATTAAATTCTTAATTCTGCGATAATTCTGTTGTGTTCTTCCCATCAATGAGATGACCCCTCAGATCACTTAACTGTATGCATATTTCTTTTCAGGTTTGCTTTCCAGTAACACTAGTCTGTCAGCCCCCAAGAGACCCAGCAGGCTTGAGCAGGGAGCATCAACAGTTTGGAGGGGTAAAGTCCAGTCTGGCAGTAAGTTAGAGACAGCCCGCTCCTTTTCCAGATGCTGAATGTGTCAACAGCTTCAAGTTACCTATAATTCTCATTGGATTTTCTCTTTGAGGACCTGAGCCTTAACTAACTACTGCTGTTAATTGATTTTTCTTTTAGATGTGTTCTACACCATTTATGCTTAAAGTACAAGTTAGTATCTTGAAATGTTTATATCATACTTTACAACACTGTTGGGTTATTATAGAAAGCAAAGAGTAAGTTGTGGGTCATGGTAGATGTTTTAGGAATAAGGATTCTATGTATTGGACCATTTTGCTCTATCCCAGCATTTAGAATGGCATTGGTCTTCTGATTTTCATAATATCTTAATTAATTTAATTATTTGCTCATCTTTTTTAACAGTACATCATTTAAAACGCCATAAAAACAATGTGTTTTGGGTCTCACTGTGTGTCGCACTTCACAGCCTTCTGCAGTGAATAATTCAGGGAACAAGTACAGTAATTAGACCAGTCATTTAAGATATTAGAATCCTGAATTAAGCTTTGACTCCTGTAAGCAAGACTACTAACCCTGCTATTCTTCCTCCTCTCTTTCCAGTCTGTGCACACGTCAGGCCCGCTCAGGTGGAGTCATGACCCATCGGCCTGGCCATGGCAGTACCCAGCTGACCCTGAACTGGACCCTGCTGCTCTGTGTGCTGCTGGCGACAGGGGGCGTAGGGGCCACTGTGGTCCCCTCTCCTTCTGATTTCCTCCAGGATCTGCTGTCTCGGTATGGGGACAATGTCACGCTCTCCGTGCCTCAGCTCAGAGTCCTGCTCAGCCAACTCAAAGTGGGGCTGGGAAACAATGCTACAGAGCGCACGGGACCCGAAGCCAACATTTCCAGGGTATGCCCCTCATGCAAGACTTCCATCTCTTCCTTGCTTCTCTTTATTTAGTCTAATTGGCTGGAATAATGTAGTGAACATTAGTGATGTAGATTGCACTGTATGAATGATCTGTTCACTCTTACTTGAGGTCCTATATGCTTATTGGAAGTCTATAGAACTGTATTTTGACAGTAAATTGATCGTTAATGGCATGCATTCAACTTTCTACAACTTGGTGTTAAAACAGGCCTGAAAGATGTTTTATCACTAATATACTGCGAATTTAATTGCAGCATTTCAATCTCTAAAAACTAGAATATTAAACATTTCCAGCTAAGTCAATCCTTGGCTTAGTTAAAATTAATGAAAGACTTAAACATGCATGAAATCCAGATGATTCTACAGGTCCTTCAATGGATTTTTAAGACCATTGTATAAATCTTGGTAGTTGCTGCATTTATTAGAGAGAATTTTTTACATGAAGTTATTGAATGCCACAATCTGGTTGTTATTTAAGTGCAGTACATGGGTCTGCAAGCTAGTTTATTCTTTAAAAATGTATACCTGCCAAATCTATGCAGAGGTTTTTCTGTACTCTTTGAAGCAGAGCAGAAGAGGCAGTGTTTTAAGTAAGGACTGCTGTAATTAAATGCTGATCAGGCATATTTTACATTTTTTCCAGGCTTTGTGCTTTTTATGATTTGTATGGATTACCTTATTTGATCCCGCTAAAGTAATTTGAGATTTTTTTTTAACGATAATCCTCTGCTTAGTCCTATGAACCCAATAAAAAACTTAGTAACAGAGAAGGTCTATTGTTTATATTAAGATTCTACAAGCTCAAAGGTTGGCTTTTTCTTTTTGCAAAGGTCTCCATGTGGTTTGTTGTAGCTTCATGTTCTAACATTTGTGTGCCAGCCTGCCTTTGTGGCCTATAAGAAGAATGTCTGTGGCAGTGTACCTGGGCACAGGCATATACTGTATTTGTGCATATATAAGAGTTTTACTTGTGTATCTTGGTTCTTCACCAGTATTTCACTGAATAGTTCTTTTTAAAATGCATGGTTAACGCACAAATAGGATGGCCTAATTTGTCAGTGCAGAATCGTTGACTTCTTTCTGTTGCACATTGAAAACATTTTAAACTGGCAAGTATTAACAGCTTCTTCTCGGTTCAGAAAGGGTCACGATACATTGTGTCCCCTCTCTCTCTGCAGTGTCTCTCGTCAGACTCTCTCCTGGCAGCCCACAGCTTGACGGAGGAGTCTCGACTGGACACGCATGAGCTACAAGTCTTCTGCCCCACCATTTTGCAGCAGCTGGAGACGGGGGCATGTGGGGTGATGGGCCAGGAGGAACAGGGCAAAGAGCCTGCCCAGGAGAGGCCTTCGAGCGCAGAGGGTAGGCGTCAGTGTGACCTCTCTGACTGCAGTGTTCCCATGTCTTGCTAGCCACCCAAATCCCCACCATCAGCCCAAGCAAGTTCTGCAGAATATGAAGAAATAAATAAAAAAGGTTGATGTGGCCTAGATTTTTTTCACAGAAAAGTAAATTCCTTTCACTCCACCAGTGCAGAATTTAAACAATTCATGTAAAGAGTCAAAAGCTGCATTATTTCTTCATTAAAATGGAATTCCATTTCTGAAAAGGAACTGAGACTCATGGGAATCTAGTGGAGGGAAAGGGAAGAATGGAGAAGCAGAGCTGGTGTTCATTTTGAGGCACAGTGATTTTATGTCACCTTGCGGGTTTTGAATTCTCATTCTTTGCTGGGAATGAGATTAAGGTCTTCTTTAAAATGGGTGTATTATTTTAAAATGAATCGTTATTAAATTATACCTGCATAGCTCTGTTCCGAGTGTCACCTGGACAGTTTTGTTCATTCTGGAACTTCTCTTCTGTTGATATTTCTGTTTTTGCTTTGCCAGTCAGGCATGCATTTGAAGTGGTTTTATCTTGAAAATCAATCAACCAGTGAGAATTACCTAATATTTTAAGCAAAACAAAACCTCATACTATACAGAAAAATTGTCAGGTGGATATACCAGATAATTGTAATGTTAACAATCACATATTATTAGTGTTGTACTTATTTCACTTTTGGCTTCACACATGTTTTGCTTTTGACAAGTTAAAATCTCAAATGAGAAGTATAGTTCATGTTTTCCTGCTGTAAGCAATTATGACAGGTGATTGACCAGTCTTTAGCTATGTTTCTTGCAGTCATTTCCTGTTATTCCTGTTATTTTCCGTAAAACTTTTTTCATACTGTTGGCTTCTTGTCAGTTAGATGATTGTTATTTCATCAGTCATTGGGTATTTATTGGTCTGGAGCAAAGTATTGAAGGTTTTGCCTACAGTGTATTTGATATTCAAAAATAATCAAATTTGCCTTTTTTTTGTCAATCACCAAGAATAACACTCTTAAAGAATAATTATTGCAGAAACAGTAAGATTTCAGTTGCGGGAAGATGGTAGCTTAAATCTGTTTTTGCTTTAAAAATTTGTTTTGCTTTAAGTTATATTTGTAGATTGATTTTCAAAATAAACATGATTTAGTCCCTTAAGGTTAGATGTATTATTCAATAAAAGCATTAAATGATTTTCTATATGCATTATCAGAATCCATCCATTTTCAATCCACTTTATCCAGTACAGGGTCATGGGGGAGCTGGAGCCTATACCAGCAAGCAACAGGCGCAAGGCAGGATACACCCTGGGTGGCACACACATAAACGAACGCACACACGCTCACAGTAGGGCCACCCGGAGGAGACCCACAAGAACATGGGGAAAACATACAAATTCTATGCAGATAGCAACCCAGAAATTGAACCCAGGGTCACAGCACTGATGGGCATTATCGCAATGCAGTGGTTATCAAAATATTCACTTTAATTTTTTTACCATACTTATAAGTGCATGCACGAGTGCATTACTAAGATATGAAACCTGAATAAGGGAACCACTTTATTAAAAAATACTTGTTGAAGATTGTTCCTTTTTTGTTCAAGGAATTTAGTCACAGTGGTTCACACAGTGTGGCGGTGAAGTGTTCTTGGCTGAACTTGGGGAACTGCTGATTATTACGTCTCTAATCTCACTTTCTGCTCAAAGTCACTGTAATGAAATTTTATTGAAGACTCAATGGGTTCAAATTGAATATGATGAAATTCCAGTTAATAATTCACAGTTGCCTGAAATGTTTTTTTTTAAATAGTTTTTAGTAATATTTATTCAACTGAGCTATTTTTACTATGCCTTGCAGGAGAGGAAAACAAAATTATTTGCCATTTGTGTTGGCAGGAATATACAAGGAAATGAAAAAGCAAGTATTCTGAAAGCATTTAAGGCCACTCTGTATTTATAGCACTTCTAAAAAAATACTACCAGCATTTTAGAACAAAACAAGTGTTCCTGCCAAATTAGTCTTCTAAAAGACATCATGTGATAGCCATGATAGTCGAGGATTTGATTCTGTGATTGTGTCAGTTTGACTAAATTCAAACTCATTCCTAGATTAAACCCTGAATGATGGGAAATTCTCTTTACTGGATTTCAGTTACAGAACATAACATTGTTGTAGACTTTTAAGTGATGTGTTCACATCTTACATTCTGCTTTGCTGCTTGATTGGCCAGGTGTAAAGAGAGGTTCACCTAAGTAAAGACTTGCCAGAAGTAAAGCACAGAACGTTGAGTAGCCTGTAGCAAATAAATGGGTATATGTTGGAGTATCTGATCAGGAAGTCTTAACCAATTTATTTTATGAGACATCTAAAAATGCTTGAGATCCCAATCAAATGCTTTGCTTATTTTGTTCTCGTCGAAAGGCATGATTCTATCCGTTACCTTTAGTCAAGTTCAGAGCTTGGATTAGCATACCATAACCTTTCCAATTTTTAAGAAAGCAAAGTATTTCAAACTATCTTAATACCACAGTGTTGCCCTATGCTTTGGGTCTGGACTGTTGAACAGGGAGATTATAGGGGTTTAGCTCTTAATGAGTTTTGAAAGCAGGATTTTATTAGTCCTTTAGGAGAAATTATTGAGGTTGGTGTGTATTTTGTCATTTCTCTATAACGTGTTTTTTTTGCAGGACTTTGTTTAGGTTCTACACCATCTCATCAAAGGCTACAGAACATATGCATATGTAACAATGTGGTATGACTCTGTAAGGCTGTCCAAACATTAAGCCATCATCAATTAAAGTGATTTTGGAGATACATGCGCCTTGAAACAGTTCAGAATTGCCAAATTCTGTTCTTTGGATTTTAACTTTAACCCCTTTTTATTATTTGTTTTAGAGGTCTTGAATTATGTTTTAGAACACTTTTTGAGTAGATGTCTTGTCTAGAATATACATGTATGATTCTTGCTTGCGTAACTATTATTTTTAATTCACAGGCAAAAAGCGGCTCGATTTGTGAGTTAATGAGACTTGTTTTAAACAACAAACTGGCTGCATTTGCAATAACCAATAGCTTAAGTGTTTCAGTTCAGTTATTTTGGATTTTGGTACAAAGGGAATATCCATGTGCCTCTTCAGCATTTTACTGAGCAAAGTGTTCAAAGTGTGACAAATTAATTTTTGTCACGTGTAAAACGGAGCACGTTCAAGGGTGTAGTAACCCAGCAAGGCACTGAAAGAAAGTGAAGGGCCATGCGTTATTCAGGAACAGAAACCTCAGGGAAACATGCCTCTGCAGCACTCACTAACATACAAGAATTCTTCCCCTGCACAGCCGAGTTCTGGTGTCATCCACACCGAAGAATTGTTGAACTGTCTTTTCACAAATAAATACACTGTGTGAATAATTCATCACGCCATGCACCTTCATTGTTCTTTGGGAAAGAAACCTGATCGCTACAGTGGTTTGTTTTACAGGTTAAGAAGCCATACCAGTAGTGCGTAGAAGAGTACACCTGCCACAAAGAAAGATAATGAAGTCTACTGGGCACTGTCCCCTCTATCTTCTTGCAGTCAAGCCCTAATGGGATGGTTTTCCAATTGGATGCCATGTTGGTCTCTAATTACTGCTTTCCAAGATGACCAGGTGGCAATTTGGACATAAATTGGTTAAAATTCAAAAGATCGAAAAATTAAAACATTTCTTTTCTGGGTACTTGCTGTTTGTATACCCTAGCCTAGATTCCCAGTAAAATCTGATGTAAACATTATACTACTGTCAACATAAAAATTCGATTCTTCTCAATTCTGGCCTGTTTTGTAAAGCTACAAACACTCCATATTTCATGTTGAACTTTATTGCTTGTGACCACTAAACTGCAAGTTTCTGTGTCAATTCTGCAAGGAACTGAGGCCTTAATGTTTTATTTTCCAGCAAATGATTTGTATCAAGACTAAGGTAATGGTCCTCCTGTCCCCCTGATGACCAATAGTGGTAACTGAGGCCTTGCTGTGTTCTTTGTTTGACAGTGTGGGGGTTTGGCTTTGTCAGTGTGACTGTGGTGAGTGCCTTCTCCCTGACCGGCGTGTTTGTGGTGCCCTGTATGAAGACCCGTTTCATGCGCAGGGTGCTGATTTATTTCATCGCCCTCTCCATCGGAACACTCTACTCCACTGCTGTCTTCCAGCTCATGCCAGAGGTGGAGTAACCAGCACCGGTTTCTGAAAAGACTCTCTCTTTCTCTCTCTCCCTGAACCCCTCCCTTTCTCCCAGAACAGTCCAAAATCACACCAAAGAGAAACAATCAACGGGTGCTTTTTCCTTCGAGGATTTCTTCTGGATTTGTTTTCGGCTTAACATCCTTCTGTATTCACAAATTTTCCAATTCTGTTTTATCAGAATGGTTGTCTTTGCACCAGGTCTTCTGGGCACAAGAGTACACCAGGGCAGCTACGAGATTCTAATGAAAACTGAAAGGAGGGTGGTGCAAACAGAAATTGTTTTTATTTCAGGAAAAATAAAAATAAATATGGGTTTTGGGTTTTTTGAGTGGAAATCCATCATTGAACTGGCATCGATGTGAGTTATTGGGCAAATAGATTACAGTGTTGCCCACAGCCCTCTTCATAGTCTGTATGATTGTGTTTAAGTGATTATAAAAGGAGTGGCCCAAAGGTCATTGGGACAGAGGAGTCTGTCTACATTTCCTTATTCTCTCCTGTGCATGGTCACTTTGTCAGAACTGTATGTTCCTAATAGAATGGCTATAACAAACTTATTTAATGTAATTTGAAGAAGCCTCATATTAACTTGAAAATGCTAAGGACAGACATCATAATCAGACGTATGCTGTAGGATCATAATTAACCATCCAGTGAACTAGATATTTCATCATTTAGATGATTTGTAGTATTAAACCATACAGTATTCCCTCAAAAGCTTCAGACAGTCTATTCTCCTATTTAAATAGATCAAACCCTGGTTAGAATTTATAAGGTGCGAACAAAAAGCTTCCAGCTTCTGTTGTCATGGTCCACAATCATCTTCATCTCTTGCTTACCTGTACTTGCATCCTTACCAGATAAATGCTTGGATTTTCACTCCAGAGACTTCTCTTTCTCTTGCATACTCTGAATCAGTGTAATTGCTGCAAACTGATCCAGCATGTTCATCGGTCTTTATGTTAATGCAGAATTCCTATCGCCAGCAGCTCAGTCTCGTGAGTGGACTGTATCCCCGGTCCTCAGAGTGCTTTGCAACAATCAAGGACGAGCAGTTGTGCAGTTCAATTACCGTCTGCTCGTTCAGTACATTGGCAGAAGCAGTAGTGGCCATCTTTGTAAAGGGGGATACAGCCACCATCACTGGGACGTAATACTGGTGGTGGGAGTGGATGGTAAAGAAATGCAGCTTTTCTTTTTGTCCCCGAAAGGCTGCATTCTGAATAATCTCTTCCAACAAAATGATTTTTAAAAAATCTTTGTTTTTCTCTCTGCCCCTCCCCCTACTCTTTCTTCCCATTATTTGATTCTCTCTCTCCCCCCCCCCATCCCTCTCTCCCCGTCTGCTGGGTTGGTTTCCGACCGGACGGCACATCAGTGTGGGGTTACGGTTTCCTGTGTGTCACGGTGATTTCCCTCTGCTCACTGGTGGGCGCCTGCGTGGTTCCTTTCATGAGGAAAACCTTTTACAAGAGGCTGCTCCTGTACTTCATAGCCCTGGCGATTGGAACGCTCTACTCCAATGCCTTGTTTCAGCTCATCCCAGAGGTAGTGTGGTCTGAGGGATGTGATGCAACTTAAACGTTTAAACTACGGGTTAGAAACACTCCGGGCTTACATTTATACATGTATACATATATATAGTATATTATATATATATACAGGGTATCATTTTCTTAACCACAAAGGGACAGAGCTGTTGAGGTTGGTTTCTACATTGCTGGGGGGAAGTTAGT
The DNA here is from genome assembly GCF_059453375.1 of Lepisosteus platostomus. Lineage (NCBI taxonomy): Eukaryota > Metazoa > Chordata > Actinopteri > Semionotiformes > Lepisosteidae > Lepisosteus > Lepisosteus platostomus. The sequence goes on from NC_142613.1 coordinate 10,804,901, forward strand.
GTGATCAGAAGCTATGTGATCACGTTTAAACGTTTAACTTTCACATCCCTGCTCGGGGTAATTGCTGTTTTGTTTTCTGGGGACACTGTAGTTTAGAATAGGTTAATGACCGTGTCCTGCCAATAATGGGCTGTGGTTTAGGTTCAAGAGTGGGGAAGATGTGTACTCGTCATTCTAGACTGGGTGACTAGGGCACCAACTGAAACGGCCAATGAGTTAAGAAAAATAGTCAATGTAGTAAAAAATATAAAAGGTACCAATTTAATAATTCGTGTGTTACCAAAATACTTGGATTTCCCTCCAATTTGTGACATTTGGGTTCAATTATAGGAGCAGTTTGCTTCAATGGGCAGATGATTGGGAAACCCTTTAAACTACAGTTGTTTTGTAATCTTTTTGCCCATTGAAATGTTTGTTGATTATTGCAATATGATTTAATAAATCCATAATGTATAGCTGATCAGAATTTTAGCTGGACTGGGATTTTATTCTCCTAAATTCTGATGAAAACTGCTTCTCAGTCATACATTGGCTTTATTTTGGAGTTAATGAGGGCTATTTAAATTTTCTAAACTCTTAACATTGTAGAACCTGTCTAACCCAGCTAGTTTTTTGGGCAATTTGTAGGGCAAAATGATGTGACATCTGTGGGCAACTCTTATTATTCCACAGATAATTATTTAAATAGTCAGTTGTGAAGATGGGCTTCAAAGCTATAGTCAACATTGCAATACTGCCTTGCACTCTAACAGTCGTGGATATGAAAGCAATATAGTACTGTCCATATTGATGCTTTAGCACTGAACTAGAAGCCTTGAGTAGTTTTTACCTTGGCAAATCCTACCCTTCAGGCTTGACATGCCTCACATTGTGTAAACAGTAACACATGTGTTTGCACAAAAGCCACAACTGCCTATTGAATGTCACTATGGTGTGTTTGCTCTGTACTTGTATCCTACTTCTGTAGTGGCTGTGCAGTTTACAGTGGTTAGGCCTGGTTTGCAGAATTTTTATTTAGAGATTGTTAACTTGTCTCAAACTTCAAAAACCTGTACAAACGCAAAAGTGTCCTTGAAAAAAGGGTTGGGCGTATAAGCATATAATTTTTTAACACTAATCTGCTTTGTCCATATTTTATTTGATCACTCTTAATAACTTAAATAACTTATTACAGTATCAAATGTCAGCGGTGTGTATACAGAATATGTGATCAGTGCATTCCAATGATGGCTATAGAAATGATTTAGTAACCTGACCTTATATTTCAGGTGGGTAGCTGCGTCAGGATGCGTAGGCTGCAAAGGAACAAGTAATAGGTTTATTCCATGCTGGAAAAAAAGGAGAAAAAAAAACACCCCAACTGATTCTTGAGTTTACGGATGTTGAAGCTTAGCACATTGAAGTCAATACCTGTATTCTTATAAAACAAAGTAACAAGTATGTCATATTTCAAGTGTTTATCCAAAACCATTTAGGAACCTGAGAGCTTATTGGCAGTTGACTTTAGTAACCTTAGATCATTTTCCCTTTTCCCTTAAGCATCGTACAAAACATCTTAGCACACCTTGAGTTTTCAGTTTTTTAAAAAAATAATTAGTACACAACTCTGGGGTTCCTCTTTCATTTCTAACATTTAAAGAAATTCACTCGCTTTTTGTGACTATGACCCTCTTAATAAGTGAGCAGTTTATAATGGACAGACAGTAGTGGAATGACAATGTGAGTGCTTTTCCTCCTGCTTACTGTAAGTCCACTTGGTCACATTTCATCTGACACCCCTGAATCAGGGCAGTTCTGAAACTAACTAATTAGTGACCACTTCATTAGTTAATAAATCCCACTTGCTTTCAGCTCTTAAAAACTTAATTTTAAAATGAGCCGCAAATGGAAAATTGATTTCATTAAGCCTCTGATGAAGAAATCCATTGGGACACAGACCAGAGTACACAGGTGTCTCCAAGGACCAAGACTCGAAACCACTGTCCTAGAGAACTGCAGTCTCTCCTGGCTTACGTTCCAGATACGATCTGAGACTTAATTTGAACCAAGTATTTGCTTCATTAAAAAGGAACTTTTTTAAAAGGTCTCTGTTAACTGACCGTTTTAAGTGCTCTTTAAAATCTATAGGACTGTGGCTGACTGGTGTTCTATAGAATAGACTGAAATAAAATTTGGGAGATAGATTAGAAGTTACGTGAAATTATGTGTATAATCTGATAAGGGTTTTCCATAGAAATGCTGTTGTCTTACAATTATCTAACCTGGACAAAATGCTGCCCTGCAGTTTCTGATTCTGATAGAGAAAAGGCTTCCCAACCCTTTTTTGTGTGGACACTGCTGCCGGTGTTGCTGTATGTGGGATGTGCAACATCTTGCTCTCTTCCTCCAGGCGTTTGGATTCAACCCTCTTGAGGATTACTATGTGTCCAAGTCAGCTGTGGTGTTTGGCGGCTTCTACCTTTTCTTCTTCACGGAGAAGGTCCTGAAAATGGTGCTGAAACAGAAGGATGGGGTGAGGATTTCTTGGGTCGGCCACTTCCCTGGTGGACAGCTCTTTTCCTTACTGTCACACTACATTGACAGGCATTCTGTTTCCCCTGAGTGTCTGCAAGCATTTCAATTGATTAATAAATCATTCAAATTATTTAATTTCTGTCATCATATTTCACTGAGTTGAAAAGGAATTGTTAGACAATAATTTACTTAACATTGAAGCACAGCTCCAAGTGTCTGATGTTGGCCTAACTACTTTTAGGCATCTTGTTTTAACACAAAAGCAATGTTTAAACAAAACCAAAGCCTTGAAACTGAGTTTATGGGTCCTTAATGATCCCATGGCACTGTTCCTAGGAGTGGTGGTGTTAACGCTGGTGTTCTGGATAAGTTCCATTCTCAGCTTGAACATTTGCCCTGACCTAAGGTTGCTCCTTCCATTCAATTTGTGAAGCAGTTTCTTATTTCTATGAGATATCTTGTGTGTGTTTGTGAGACTGCTGGTCCAGAATGGCTGCTGTGCATCAGCCAGTTGGAAGGTGCATGACGTGTTTCCCTTCTATGCAAAGTCCTTTGGGTTCCTCTGGTATGATGGTATGAGTGCTATATAAATGCAAGCACTTCTTAGAATGCATTCTACATTCCATTGATCTCAGACTGTTGCCTCTTTTGAACAGTTAATAAGGGGGGGGTGGTGGCTCATTGTCGATACTGATTTCCTGTCCAAACTCCACAATGCACAAGATCACCTTGTGTTTGATGCTCTTCAGTTACTTTCATTAGTATCCATCCATCCATAACTAAAAAACTGTTACACTACTGATTTACAGTACAGCAGAGTTTGAGGTGTTGAATAATTCTCTAACCAAGCAAGCTAAGAACATCATTTAAAAAAAATGCAAACTGCTTTTGACAGTTTCTTAATCACATCCTTGAAGTAAGGGTTTGTATCACCTTTTGCACATTTTACATCTTAGGGATAATTCAGACTGTTTTTTCTAGTTCATCGGGATGCAGGAGAATCAGTTATGGAGTTCACTTCATTGAATGACAGTTGTGATATGAGCCCATGTGATAATCTGCAAAGCAAATTGCCCTGGGGAACTTTGTTGAGCTGTTCTGTTACAAGATTGTTAGGTGAGGTGGGATTGGGTTATTGACTTGTAGCTTCATTCGGACCCCGCGTGAGCTTGGAACATCTGCCTGCTTCCGTCCTGTGCAGAGAGGCCACGGCCACAGCCACTATCCCTCCGAGTGCTACGCCTCCAAGTCGGACATTGAGGATGGAGTGACGGAGAAGCTGCAGAACGGAGAAGCGCCGCCCCCTCACCCAGGAGCTGACCGAGACCATCAGAACCTCGGCGACCAGGAGAAGGTCCTGACCACGGCCCTCTCAGTGCAGGTGTGTGTGCAGGCAGGGGAGATGTGCAAATGAAAGGGAAAGCTGAGGGTGTCTTAGGAATCCATTGCTAATCTTCTGGCTTCATAGTCTTACACTCAACCCCTAAAAGCAGATTTCAGGATCCCCAGTGTCTTCAGACTAGACGTGCTCTTGCTTATTTGTTTGAACTCTTAATCGGATTAAAGAGTAATAATAGAGAACAGTCATTTTTTTTAATGATTGCTTAATTAGAGCTTATTAGTTTTGGTTTTAGAAATAACTTGAAATCTTCTGTTTCAAGACCAGAAATCCATCAAAAAAAGCAATAATCTGGCAGATTACTAGTTCAGTTAAGAATTTGTAGCACTAGATAGGAGCCTAGTAGATGCTGTAGACTAAAGGATAGGAAATGAGAATCCCTGGGAACTTCTGTCTGATGGTCGATTGCAATGCATCTTGACACATGGAAATGTTAGAAATCGTGGAGCTGCATTTGGGTGTAGCAGGGAGCTCAAAGTGTATGAATGGTCTGTCTCAACACCGTGTACCCTTAAACAGTAAAAGAGGGAGGTAGGGGCTTCTGTATGGCTCAACTAGTAATGGTTTCCACTCTTTTAGACACCAATTCAGTCTCGGATGTCTCATTTGGGGGCGGCGCAGTACTGCAGTAGGGTGTATTGCTGCCTCACAGTGCTGGAGTTCTGGGTTTAGTTCTGGTCCTGAAGCGCTATCTGTGCGGAGTTTGTGTATTCTCCGTGTCTGCGTGGGATTTCACTGGGTGCTCTGGTTTCCTCCCACAGTCCAAACACATACAGCACTGTTAGATTAACTGGCTTCAGGGAAAATTGGCCCTGATGCGAGATGTGTGTCTGTGTGTTTGCCTCGTGAGCGACTGGTGTACCTTCCAGGCCCGTTGCTTGCTGGGATAGGCTCAGCTCCCCCTCGACTTTGTATTGGGTAAAGTAGAAAGAAAGTGGATGGATGTCTCAGCTGGTGCATTGCAGCATCCTCTTGATGCTGATGCTCTAGTTAGCCACAGTGAAGCACTGCTCCAATTCTGTGTCTGAAGCTGTAGACTGTGCATGCTGTTCACGCTGGAGATATGTAATGTAGAAATGGAAGCTGACTTGGTTTGTGGTGTCTGTTCTGAAGCAAACGTTGTCCTAATCTTTCCTGTAATTGAATAAGCCAGCTCTTATCATATTGACACAGGAAACGCAGAGCGCGCAGGGGGCCTGCTACTGGCTGAAGGGAACCCGATACTCCGACATCGGCACTCTGGCCTGGATGATAACTCTGAGTGACGGCCTGCACAATTTCATCGACGGCCTGGCCATCGGCGCTTCCTTCACAGTGTCCGTCTTCCAGGGCATCAGCACCTCCGTGGCGATCCTGTGTGAAGAGTTCCCACACGAGCTCGGTAAGGCTGGTGGCACTAGCAACCCACAGCAGCCGGCGAGAACCGTAATTTTCATCTCGGCAAGGGTCTGAAGACAGATTGCATTCCAGGCCGGAAGATCCCAAATACTGTACAGTATATGTAACCTTAAGATCAGAGTAGTTAGATTATTAAATTCTAATTTGCTGCTCGGAATGCCACGAATCATAATGAACATATCTTAAATGTGTGTAAAACATCAATGAACATCATAATAAACCTTGGATTTTTGACGTTTTTGCTTCTGTATTTTTAAACTTGGAAAATTAACCATGACTCAGATATTCAATTAAAAACTTGTATCTTGCTTTAGCTATTGTTATGTAAATACTTTTTCTAATCAAGTTCAGAATTTTGTTGTATAGAGATAAACAAAATGACATCTATGGCCTTTTATAAACTAGATTTAAATGCCTTATTAGATAAGTAAGTACTATGAAGCTTCTCTGCCTGACTTTTAGATCTGTACCCCCCTCTACTGTTGAGAATTGATAATGACAACTCCTTGTTAGTACTGTAATATCACAGCTGGTCTCATGACTATCAAAGTTTGCTCTACTCCACTTTTTTCCATTGTAATATTTCTGCTTATGTTCTTTTCCCCTTTGGAACAAATGCATAGTAAACGAATCCGAGAGTTTGCCTTTGTTTTTAGTGAACTAGGCCCATAAAGCTCATGAAATTGTTGCCATCATTAGCATTCATATTGCTTGCCAGCATTTATGAGTGCATTTGGTTAGCCATATCATTTTTTAAAGCCTTGCCAACTTTTCAAACAGCAGAAGCTTCTGTTTGGCAGAAAGATGCAGACAATTGAAAAGACAGGGATGATTTGACATGCCAAAGACTTTTGAAGGATGGTTATTTGTATGCCTGAGTACTCTTCAAAAGATGGGTTTCAAGATAGGCCTGTGTTGCTGTAAAAATATAGACCGACAGTCTTCCTTTCTTCCCTATCTCCTGCACATAGGTGACTTTGTGATTCTGCTCAACGCAGGGATGAGCATCCAACAAGCACTCTTCTTTAACTTCATCTCTGCCTGCTGCTGTTACCTGGGTATGGGCTTTGGCATTCTGGCTGGCAGTCACTTCTCTGCCAACTGGATCTTTGCCCTAGCAGGTGGCATGTTCCTGTACATTGCCCTGGCAGACATGGTGAGTGGAAGACAGGCAACATCAATCTCTGTCGCTCTCTCAGTGGGTCTCTCCACCTTGATCATTCATTGTAGACGCAGCAATATCTATACCCAGTCCACATCTTCTCGTGTTTTTGAGTTAACAAATGTAAGCGGAATTAGGACACTGTTGCAATATTTTACAAAGGTTCTCAGATTGTGCCATTTCATTTGGTACTTTATTTTTCCTTTGGAAAACTCCACAAATGCCTTCTATTATTAGAAAGAAGCTGCCAAGGTTAAAAGAGTTATACAATCTAATCAGAAAAGAATTTGAAATATTTTGTAATTGCACTTGTTGCCATTCTGAGGGCTTACAGATACTTGGGGAAAAAATATTATATCAAGAGGGCATTATCTGTGAACTATTGGAATGGATTCAACACAGGACAGTTCTGCATGTTTGTGAACAATAGAAAGCATCTTTTCTATTTAGCAATTTAGAAATTTTCATAGAAAATAATTGATTTTCAGCATTTGAGACAAATATTTGCCTCCAGCATATGGAAGAGGATAGGAGTAACCTAAATTTGAAAATTGAGGTAAAATGCTGTGTTCCCACAAAAGCCGTGCATATACGGTTTCAGCTGAACAAGACTCCTCTGCGTTTCAGACTGCGATGTTGAGATAGCCCCCTGTGTCTTTTCTTTCTGTGCGCTGCAGTTAGTGGCCGCAGGCAAAGATCTGTAATCCAACACTCTTGTTTGCCTCTCCCTCTGTCTCTCTGCCCAGTTCCCAGAGATGAATGAAGTCAGTAAAGAGGAGGAGGGTGGAGATGGGAGCTCGCTGGTGACCTTCGCTATCCAGAATGCCGGACTGCTGACGGGCTTCACCATCATGCTGCTGCTCACCATGTATTCGGGGCAGATCCAGCTGGGATAGGCCCAACCTCGGCCTCTCTGTTTCTGGGACACTCCACACAGCTGGCTCCTCTGCTGTAACCCAGTCCTCGAGGCCTTTTCCTCCTTCAGGAGGTCTTCGCTCTTCATTATTCCTTCAACATTACAACAGACTCCTCTAGGAGGATTGGATTTGTTTCTGTCGCTGTAAAGCATTCCTCCTACTGTAGTTGTGACGAACGAGGACAGAGCTACTGGGTGTGGCTGTCATCAAGTTTGGTTCGTGAGCCTCAAGGAGGACTAACCCAGGATACAGCTGATTTATTAAATTAATTATCCAATTTATTATTTTTTAGTTAGTGTTTTGTAGAATTTGAGGTTGTGTAACCAAAACTATTGCTCCATTTCCACAATCAAGATCTTGAACTGCATTTGAAACTCTACAGCTCCCACAGCACGCTTTGTGCACGCTGTTTGTTGTTCCATGTGTGCGGTCTGACAGTGCGGGATGTCAGCTAGGCCTCAGGATAGGCAGGGCTGCACAGGCTGCTGTAGTCTTCCAGTCTGAAGGCTCAGCCCTGTGCTCTTCTAGGCTCTTGTCTTAGAAATATGAAGCCTATATAAGTTCATTCCATACCAAAAATAAAACAGAATAATAAAAAAGATGACTGCAGTTCTTTTAAAAGTAAGAAAGTAGACTTGGAGATAAATGGAAAAACTTGAACAAACAAATACAGTTATTGCTTGTTTACCAGGATAAAGAAGCTAAGAGAGACCGTTATGGTGGGATCAGAATAGCCTGACAGGAACAAATAAAAACAATATCTCCAAGACTGCAGACCAAATATGGGCTGTTCTGTCATTTATTTTAGAGCAGAATTGTTTAGAAGCTCTTAGCCATCCAAATGCTTATCTGTTTTAGAAACTTGTGGCTTGTGATAATTAGTCTGTGCTCATTTTCGTCTCCTCGGCCAACTGTAATTGCGGCCCCTAAAGCACACTGACTGCTTGTTCCAAGTGAATTGTAGTCCTGTTTTGAAGCTGCATCAGTTCTTATTATTATCTGATACACTGAGACCAACTATTAGACCATTTAAGAAGTTTTAAAAATATATAGCCTAGAGAAAAACAGTTAAACTACTCAAATCTTTTAAAGGGATAAAAGATAAATAAGCTTCTTTGTAATTTTGGTATGTCCTTTTCCACAAATGGGAAACATGATAGATTTAGATTATCATGTGAAAGTTCAGGGCAGGCTTTCTTTTCCTCTTTTAGTTCTGTGAAAAAGACCAATGGCATTGTTCAGTCAGGAACTGCACTTTTTGTTTCAATCAAGTAGGTATACAAACATATTTTAACTCTGTGGGAAATCGCTTTCTCCGGAACTGTGATGAAGGCTGGGTTGTTTTAAGCGGTACCATCCTCAAACTGCTTCTAGCATCACGTTACTGGGTAAACATGCTGGGGTGATTCGAATTTTGGCTTTTAGTTGCCTTAAGCCAAAGTTAACTCTGATCCACCACCAAGTAGGTTTTATTTTCAAGGTTGTCTTTAAACCAACAATTTCTAAACAAGTCTAACTTTTAGGCACGTAAATGTGTGCTTAACTGAGATATTAAATGTACAGGTGCAATCAGCGAGTAGGAAATGGCTTTTTTGTGAGATCATCTGATTAACTGAACAAAATGATTTATTTTGTCTTTAGAAACTGTGGGTTTAAGGGCTGACCACAGACCATAGATCATAGGGCGTCTGTTACCAAAACAGATGGCTCAGAGTTGACTGGTGAGATATCTGCTCTTGGCAACTACCCCAATCGAGTATTTAGAGTCCAGAGTCAAAGATACTGTCTGAAATAATATGAGTTGCTGCTGCTAACCCAGCAGCATAACTTTGATAGCATTTCCCAAGTTGGTGGACCACAACTATCATAATGACTTGTGGCATAGACGTAGAATGTATTGCAAATGGGCGCAGCCCAGCCTTTTTTACCTGTTTTATTTGGTTGTGTTAAAATGATGGATGGAGTCAACTACTCAACTGTTATCAAATGGAGGATATTTTTTAATAGATTTTATATTATGGTGTGTATTAGTAATCAGTGTTGAAGAAAAAAATAAATATAAAATAAGACATTTTAGGTAAAATGAGCAAATATATAATGAAAATATGCAAGTTTGGTGGTCACGAAAGCCCTTATATTTTGATGCTCTAATTTGCTCAGATGTTTTTTCAGGATGGAAAGAACGAATAAATAGGTTGCACAATGTAAGTCCCGTCATGGGAAATTTTTATATTTGACAGCAATGCTGTCATCGTTCTCTGCATATTTACTTCATCAGGGTAACTTTATTCATTGATGTCTGAAATAAACTAGTCTGCCTCTTTTTATGATTAGTATTTTGGTTGTTGGGTGCTAGTTACTTTCCAACTTGGGTCACTGTAGTTCAAAAATGATCTTTGTATTGAAACTTGAATACTAATTGTTATTGGTATAATGGAGAAGCCTTGTACAGCTTGTGCTCAAAGGGTGGTTTTATTGTTGTTTCATCAGAAATATCGATATTCTTTTTGAGTTCTCATGAGAAAAAAATCAAATTGCTTTCCACCAGTCTTTCATTACTAATGCTGGGCAGTGGTGAAAAACTTGGTGTGTTGGTGCCTTACCCATTGTAAGGCAGACAAGATGCCATTAGAAGGTTTGGGGATGCTTATGAACATTTTTGGGCCAGAGTTTCCCTTTCACCTTTTTTTTCTGGGTCAGTAGGCCGGGAACATTCCGGAAACATAATTCAATACGAGCCGTGCATTTGGTAAGTGCTGTCATCCTCCATGTAGTTCGGTGTGTCTTTGGGTAGCATCATTTTGTGCACAGACTGAAATGAAATCTCAATAACTTGTGCAATAAAATAATTTCACGTTAACAAGCCGGGTGCAGTAAATGAATTGCTGAATTGACAGTTGCAGTCTGCTTTTCCCAACCCTCTTTCTACTAAATCAGATTCAGTAATGAGAGGATTTATGATACTATTGGATGAGTAAATGGGTCCCTTTTCATTGGTCAGCTTTTGCAGACCTGTTCAGAAAGGGAGGGCTCACTGTTCTGTAAATGAAGATTACAATAACACTGTGTATTGTGAAGATTTTAATATTTAAATATGGAGACCTTTTTGACTAACTTGGGCCTCGGCAGCATTAGATGAGGACAAAAACAGCTCTGTAGGTTCTTCGCTTCCTCTGTAACTAAAGACATGTAAGCTGGTGATTTAGATCAATTAAGTGAGTGTGATTCAGTGAGGTCATCGAAAGCTCGGCTAGGGTAAAAAGACCCTATGTGTTTCCTAGACCACACGCGAATATCACTGCTGTTTCACCTGCATTCTGTCAGAAAAAGATGTCTGCCACGCTTCAGCACTTTTTCTCAAAAACGTAACTGTTATGAGACTTTTTTTAGGAAGCAAATACGATATGTTATCCAAAACATTGTGCTTGGTCAGATACGCATTCTATGTAGTTCAAGTAGGTAGCTGCGTCAGCATGCGTAGGCTGCAAAGGAATAGTTAATGTTTATTCCATGATGAAAAGAGAAGAAAGGAAACACGCAACGTTACAGCAAAATATTGCAAGATCTTTAGAAAATATTACTTCAAAAAATGATGTTCCTAAACTGACCACAAGAGGGTGGTAATCTGAAAAAAAGGAGAGCAGTTTAAATGCACAGGTTGAAAGGTGTTATTATCTGGAACCAGGGCCAAATACTGACTGATTTAACTGACTTTACTTTTGCTTGTTTCCTTGGCTCACATTTTGATAAGGGGCAACATTATGATGGGATTACAGAAATTGCCAGTAAAACTTTCTTCTGGTAGTCTGGTTCCTGGGTGTTAGGTGTGGGAGACCTTGTAATATAGAACAGCCGTATCCCTGTTGATCTTCACAATGGCGTGAAGTGTGATTAAGAAATTGAAAATGTGCAACAATGTCATCTATCCATTTGTGTTATTGTTGCCTTTCTATGTTTACATGCAATATAATTTACTGTTATTTATCCAACCACTGTGACATAAAGTACAGATAAAAATTCACAACTTACTGGTTTTACTTTAGGTTCTTCAACCCACTTAGGTAACAGTTTACCGAAGTATTACCCCTTACTATTGTTTACTGCTGTTGCTATATTAAACTGTTTTTTACTAAACCTTCATGTGTACCTGCTGAGACAGTACTTTATTATGCTATAATTTGTACTGTAGCTGTTACAAATAAACCTGCAGATATAGGAGCATTTAGTCATAGTTTTCTTGTATTATTCATTACCATTATTATTTAAGAAAAAATAGGAATCTGTTTCAATTACTTGGACTAGAGTATCCTAACAGTTTTGTGGAATTTGCTCTTTTTGCATACATGGTGCTGAAGAGTAATGGTTTACTCCAAAGCTGAGCTTGTCATCTGGAGTCTGAAGTGCTTCACTTTTTGAGAGCAAGTCACTGGGTTTCAAAGGTAAGACTAAACTGGCACGCACTGACAGCAAGATTTACAAAAAATTGCCTTCACTGTGGTGATGAGTACAAGTCTTGTTTTTTTTCCCTATTGTCAGTCTCTTTCCCCACTCACCAACAGTCTAGGTCAGAGATCCATCTCCTGTACTTGAGTATCTACGTCTCGTTGTGTAAGACGTGTGTTATGTATTGCGGTGTGGACTATAAACAATGTGATTGGAAAGAAGTTGAAATGCAAACCAGGATTGTTCATTATTTTCAAGACAGGGGTGGAAAATGCTGCTTTAGGTGGCTTATCTGCTTTGACAAGGTTTTTGCTCTAACATTGGATTATCTAAAATGAGCATCTTTTGTTTTTCTTCATCTCTGGGTTTTTAAATGTCTTGGAATCTGGATATCGATGGCATGGTGATGTGACAAAGTGTTGCTGCCTCACAGCTCTATTGTCCTGAGTATGACTGGGCTCAGAGGTGCCTTCTGTATGGAGACTGCATATTCTCCTGTGGCCATGTGGGCTTTTGCTGAAAATAGCTCTAAATGCCTGACTATGACCCTTTATAAGAGGTTAATGAAAATTAATGAATGGATGGTATCTGCATATAGAAAACTGTTTTTATTCAGTTTTTAATGATCTCTTGTTCTGCTTGAAACTGTTATAGACTTCAGATGTTGACGATAGTCTGACAATCTAGTTTGGCATTCCAGTGGAAAAAAAAAATCATATAATTGATTTTCTATCCAGAGTTGGTTCTATAGCAATAGACTGCTGGGTTTCTGATTTCAAAGCTAAGCACGGCTGTACCTGGTCCATGCTGATATAGGAGATCATCGAATAAAGCCAAAATCATTTACTGTTGGACCAGTAGTAGCGCTCTTCCCTTTAGACCAGAATTTCATACCCAGTGCCACAGAAGATGATTGGTGGGCACTGTGCTGTATGAAATGTACAGCTTTCAGATAAAATGTTAAACCAGTGTCCTGGCTGCGTGGTCATTTAACTGCAGTCCCAGTTTCTCAGACCGGTTATTAAATCTCGGTAACAAAATGCCTTCGCTGACGGTATCACATTTTTTCACCAAATTTCGAATTAATCACAAAATGGCAAACTAAGTGAACGTACTGTAAGTCGCCATGTTATCACAAACCCCTGGTCTCACCACGGGACAGAGGGAGAGGTCCCATGAATTGTGACGTGAAGCAGCCCTTCCTGCTCACTAGTCACTGTTGATGACTAAATTGATGTGCGAGTGAGTACAGGTTGTGCAGCAGACATTTCACTGCAGAAATGTTCCAATGTGATCTGCAGGCAGAGTTAACAAGTAAAACAAGTAAAAAGTGTCAGCAAAACCGTCACAAAATCTAGAGCAATATTTCTATTGGATTAAAAGAGATATATTCACAAGCCCGCTTCTCTACTGTATAATAGGTTCGACGTCACTGGATGTTTTGTTGCCACGTTCTGAATTGCTCAACATGGCAGAGCGCATACTGGGAATTTAGTCTATTTTGTGATGTAAATGAGATTTTTTTCAAGTTACCGTGTACATTTTAGGTTTATTGTGTAAAATTGTATTTTAATTGTTGAAATGCACACATCAATGCTGATTCTTTCTAACTCTTACACTGAAATTTGAAAATTAAAAGATCCCATGACACTCGTAAGGGTAAGTGTGTAAACCCTTGTGTTCCAGCTTGCAGGAACTGGCATAACTTGACCACTTGAGTTGAACAGATTCTTGCTGCTGTGCCTGATCTGCTGTTTACTGGGGTTGCTGGCACACAATGACTGCCACCCAAGTGGTGGATGAAGCAGATCCCTTCTGTATGCACAGCTCTTTGATATCTTTAAGAATGAAAAGTGCTTTTATATATGCAAGGCATTATTTATTAATGAAATAGTAAAAGATGTATAATAATCTCCCTAGAGGTTCCCCATAGGGCTAATTCACTCTACATAGTGATTCCCAGGGTTTTTTTTCCCCATAAAGGGCTATGATTCAGTTTTTATTCAAGGAAAGGAAAAATGAATGCTTTGAGGCAGAAAAGGATTTTGTGCACTTATACTGAAATTGATAGCTTTTCAGTAGTTTTATCAAACTTAGTAGTTTGAAACTACTTTCTAAAGTTCTAAACTACTAAGTTTTAAACTTTAAAAAAGTAGTTTCATAGAACTTGACAGTTTTATAAGACATGTGAAACTCCCTATTTATCACTTTATTAAATCGAAGACTTAAACAGCTGAACCTAGAACGGCACCAGATTTGTCATTTGCTCAAATCCCCCTGGATTGGATACTTGGATGCTTGGATGAGTCTTGGCTGATGGACAGTTTGGTTGTTTGCCGCGCTTGGCTGTCAACAGCAGAGTCTGTGTACTGTAAATGTATCTAGCAGTGCTTATCAGAAGTACCTTTTGGTATGGGTGGGGCATTTGGTCACTTGCTGTTTTTTGAGGCACTTGTTGGATGGATGAACAGATGCTACCCAGTGTCTTCTTTCGTCTCTGTAAAGTTCAAAATGAACAGCATGCGTGAGAATTTTGCAGTCCAGCTTCCAGACCGAGTTTTAAATGTGATCTGATATGCTTCCACCACCCTGTCAAACTGAAGATAACTGAAACGCGGTAAAAGGCTAGTTGATCTCACAAAGAGCCCCATTCTTCTCACTTTTTTTTAACTTTACAAGAATATAAGTCAAATATAAAACTCATTACATAGATTACACTGTACAAGTTTTGTCATGTACAAAATGCTGTAGGATAGAGCCTGTTTTCTGTTTTGAATTAGCTGTGTCAAACTGTTTTTAAAGTTTCTATAGACCAACGATGTTTCGCTAATCATTTGGCAGCTCTTTAGTACTTTCCCTCATGACTGTAAATCAAAACTAAACTGAACTTCCTACAATGTTGCTTACCAAATTGTTAACCTGATGAAATTCAAGGTGCTGCATGTCATGTTTTAGTAGAATAAGCTAAAATTAAGAGGTTTTACATTACAGTTTCTGCTCATTAGAGGCATTGTGATTAGTTTAGCACCCTTACCTTATTAGAACACTTAGAAGAGTTTGTAATCTCTTCTGTAGCCTGTTAGAATGTGTATTCTTATCAATATTCTTAGATGATGGAGCTTTCAAATTTTGACAATTGTTTGTAGAAGAAAAACATTTAGCTCTCATCTAAATGGAGTCACATCAACTGAATGAGCAACTTATGCAAACATTAATAGTACCTAATGTGATCCTTGCCTTGTAGGTGTTGAATTATTTTTGGGAGCGGGCTTCAATGCCATTTATGATGCACAATCATTGAAAATGTAAATGGAGAAACCAAAATGTTGTGAGTTCTTGAAAAAGGAGAGAATGGGAGTCACAATGTTACTTGCCTGTTGATTTATTTAGTCTTCAGCAGGCTTTGGTTTCACATTCAAAATTCTTTTTTTTTTAGATACCCAATCTCCAGTTTCAAATGTTCAGTTGTGAGAAAGTTTGTGAAATGATCTGGATTTCTGCATGAATGGCTCCTAAAATGTGATCTCATCTTCATTTAAGTCATAATAATAACTAAAGACAGTCTTCTTGAACAAACAACACACACAACATTTTACATTGCCGTATCTTTATTGAACAAATGTCAAGGTCATTGATGGGAAAAGTAGGTGAACCTCTAGGATAATGACATCTTAAAAAGAGGGTAATTGGAGTCAGGTGTTCTAATCAATTCAGGTGTGGGTTTGACCTGCCCTGCCATATAAAAAAATCTCAACTTTGGTTACCTGCTCTTCACAACAGAATTCTGTTGAAGTGCAATATGGCCCGATCGAAAGAGATTTCAGAAGACCTCAGAAGAAGAGTTGTTGAAGCTCATAAGACTGGATTTCTGAAGACCTGGACCTCAGTCAGGCAGATTGTTTACAAATGGAAGAAATTCAGCACTGTTGCTACTCTCCCTAGGAGTGGGCATCCTACAAAGACTGGTAGCAAGGGCACATCATAAAATCCTCAAACAGGGGACAAAAAACCCTAGGGTGTCAGCTAAGGATCTGCAGGCATCTCTTCCACTTGATAATGTCTGTGTTCATGAGTCTACCATAAGAAACACTGAACAAGAGTGGTGTTCATGAGAGGTGACCATGAAGGAAACAACTGCTCTCCAAGAAAAACATTGCTGCCCGTCTCAACTTTGCTAAAGACCACCTGGATGTTCCACATCACTACTGGAACAATGTTCTGTGGACAGATGAGACAATAAGTGAGCCTTTTGGTAAATGTACTGTACATAGCGTTTTCTTTGGAGAAAACAAAACAAAACACCATATACCAATACCAAAACATCATCCCAGCTGTGAAGCATGGGAGTGGGAGTATAATGGTGTGGGGCTGCTTTGCTGGACAGCTTGCAATCATTGAGGGACTAATATATTCCAAGTTGTATCAGGATATTCTACAGCAAAAGGTCAGGGAATCTGTGATCTAAAACTCAAAAGAAGTTGGGTCATGCAACATGACAATGATCCAAAACACAGGAGTAAATCCACAACAGAGTGGCTCAAACAGAAGAAATTCCGTATTCTTCTGTATGAGAGTCCTGACCTCAATCCCATTGAAATGCTGTGGCGTGATCTGAAACAGGCTGTTCAAGCAAGACATCCCAAAATTATACATGAAATGAAACCGTTTAGTATAGAGGAATGGGCCTAAATACCACCTAACCGAAGCATTTGGTTGAGATTATTGCCAATAAAGGGGGTTTCATTACTTACTAAATATAAGGGTTCACATACTTTTTCTATCAATGACCTTGATTGTTAAAACCATTTGTTCAATAACAATATGGCTATGTAAAATGTTGTGTGTGTTGTTTGTTAAATAATACTATATTTATTATTATGACTTAGATGAAGATCACATTTTAGGAGCCATTCATGCAGAAATCCATATAATTCCTAAGGGTCCACAAACTTTTTCTTACAACTGTATATATTATCTCTACAAAGATCAAGGTATAACATACTGTACCTGGTATTCAACTGGAAGAATACTGGAATACTGACAGTTATCCAAGAGTCCTGTATTGCCCTTATTATGAATGAGGTCTTAAACCGTTATCCTCCAGAGAGCACAATTTATGTGTAACTCCTCAACTTTCTTTTAGGTTGTTCTTGTCAAGAGCTTCAATGTGTTTTTTGAGGATTTGGTGCTCAAACTGAAAATAAGCAAACGTGTTATTACATGTACGCGTCCTACATACTTACTACCTCTCCCATTAAGATGACTGGAGGGGGTGGGAGAGGATCTGTGCTGAACAAAAAGGGATAGGAAACTGCCTGCAGTTTAAGCATCTTAAAATGTATTTAAATATTTATTTAATACTGCTGAGCAAAGCTAAATTGACATACAAGTGTTTAGGAGAAAGTAAAAAAAAATGTTGTGTATGTCTCTTCTTTAGTGCATTTGTAGAAACCTGGTTAGCTTTTCCATTGTATAGAATGGAAAATTTATTTTTATTTTTTTCCCCTAGTAAAGGCCTTTTTTATTCAATTTAAATCTGTTGCTTTTTTTGTTTCTTAAGCCCCGTGTCTGGAAATTGTTAGACAATGGCAAAACATTAAACCTCAGTGGTGTGTTCCATCTTTTGATTTTGTACTGTCCTTTGAGACTATAAATATTGCTGAACCTTTTCTTGTACGATCCAGATACCATGAAGAAGCCGTGTTCCTTCTTAGTCTAAATTCATTAAAACATCAATGTATAAAGATTTGGAAGTTTTATTATTCAT